>NW_026521954.1:9990000-19990000 GCF_021234435.1 Artibeus jamaicensis
AAAGCTAGAACTTGCAACCAAGACTATTCTATCCAGCAAGGCTATCATTTACAGTTGAAGGTAAAAATAAGAGCTCCTCAGACCAAACAGAAAAGCTAAAGGAGTTCATTACTACCTAAACAGTATTACAAGAAATGTTAAAGGGCCTGCTTTAAGAAGAAAAAAATATATATATAAAGAGGACATAGAAATAAAGAATAAAATTGGGAAAAAAAGTACCTATCAATAATAACATATTATCTTTTCCATAAAAGTGGAATCCAAAGATGTGGATCTCAATTGAGCACATATGTATAGTTTCATATATATTGCCAATAATTTGTGAAAATGTACATTTACAAAGGCTAAAATAGTTATATTTCTATGGATTACTTAGCATGTGAACAGGCTGGATTAAGGATATTCTAAGAAAAGTGTTAGGTGTTTTTCTTACTGTAAAACAGTCAGAGTTCCAGGGAATTCTCCCGTAACAGCCAAGATGGAAGCAAGAAGAGGTTCTTCCACTGAGCATGCAGAAGCTGCAAATTAGGAATAGGATCTGAGTGTGTGAAATGCTAGCAAGATAACTGGATAAAGAAAATGTCCCATCCCCCTTCCTGTACCAGATTGAAGGTGGGACAAGGGGAAGGCAGGCACATATACCATATAATTCAAAATGGCTCGTGGGGAGGAGCTAGACCAAAGAGGTTTATCAGTTTAGACTGGGAAAGGAAAGCACTGGTTGGGAGGTGGACCCATCTAAAGTGAGCTAAAGTTTGGAAAGTTGATCCATCATTTTGAGAATGCACTTTGTCTACCCTGAGCCCAAACTAATAAGTTCCTTCTTATCCACCTGGTGATGGTCTCTCACCAATGCATTCCCCGCAGTCCCTGCCCTGGGGGCATGTGACCATGTGGCTCAATCAGCCGCATGGTCCATGGTCATGCAGTCTGCAATGGAGGCTCCAAGGGGGAGCCTAAAATGTACAGCAGCTGGGAAGAATTTTGAGCTACTTGGATGGGGAATAAGACCACTTAGTGGCTGCCTACACGTTCCAAAGATGGTACTTTAAAATGGAGATAGAATCATGGATGCTGTTTTTTGTCTTGGCCTCGCTGAGGATGGTTGGACTTTTTCCATGGCGGAAAGAGGAGGTGGTCTTTCAGGTGGGAGTCGACCATTTTCCCAGGTTGTGCTGCACCTGAACCAAACCTCTTTCTTTGGGCCAGTACTCTGCCTCACAAGTTTGGCTTTTGTGGCAGCAGGCAGCCAAACTTCTGTTTTGTTCTGTTACATTTCATCTTAAAAACCCCCAGAGAATCAATTTGAGATCTCAAAATAGTTTTCTGATGATGCTGACCCTCTCAACTATATTTCTAGAAAGAACAAAGACTCTGAAAAAGGCTTCCAAACTCTTTTGTGAAAAAGATTACTCCAATACTTGGTTTGCAATAATCTAGATTTTCAGAGCTATAAATAAATTCTATATGAAGAAAAATAAAATTGGTTTTCCATTGAATAAATTAAGAATATTAAAATATATTTCTCAATAAGTAAGCAAAGAATATATATTATTCATTGAAATGAAACAACTTGGATTATAAATTTAGTCTTTAAGTAAAAGAATGCACTTAGTTGACTTGATCTAAGAAATAAAATAAAATCACAAAAGATAATTTTGTTCCATATCATTTCCTTTGTATTCTAAATATTGATCAAGGGTTTACACATACAATTTTTGCAGTCTCTTTTTAATTTTTTTCTAAATGCATTTACTCCAGTGTTTTTTACATACCTTTTATTGATAAAATAAAGCCCATAAAATCATCATTGACTTGAAGGTGATGACAAATGTACATAAATCCTTGATATTTTTATGGGATTATATTTCATGCTGAGCTAATGGCAGAATAAGTCAGTGTATATTTTCATAATTATGTAATTAAATACCTGATTATCTGGGAAACAGTTTGTGTTCTGTGAAAAATCCATAAATTTATTGTTGAAGTTAAAATGTAGGATTATATTTAGAGTTTTTTGTTTCCCTTTTTATATCTGTTACTGCTCCTTTAATTCTGCTTAGAGTTTGTTTTGTTTCTCAGATGCATAGTCCTTTCCTATTACTCATCTGTGTTCATCCTTGTTGTTCTGCCTAGTTACAATCTTAGTCCTCATAAAAAAACACACAGACTCTTTTTTTATAGCTAAGTTCAATGTGTACTCATCCTTCTTCCTCATTGTTATAGTCAAATGCATGTCACTCCCACTTATCTAGAAATCATTTAACTAACCATTAAAAACTAAGACATCAAAAATACAATATAAAAATGAGGTACTAGGATTGTATTCAGACATCTACCAATCAACTATATCAGGAATCTAAGAGCTACAAGAAGCGCCACAGTATCTGAACACCATCCAAAGGGTTGAATTTGGAATCCCTCTTCCAAAATGCTTGCTCAAATTTTAGTCATTTGGATTCCAGTTTTCCTTAAGAATATTTCTTCTCAGTTTTTCTTAGAACTTATCCATCACCTTTGTTATGAATTGAATTGTGTGCCTGCAATGAGAGATGTTGAGATACTAACCTTCGTACTTGTGAATGTAACCTTATTTGGAAATAAGCTCTTTGCAGATGCTATCAAGTTAAAATGAGGCCAATAGGTTGGGTCTTAACCCAATATGGCATGCATCCTTATACGATTAGGCATATTTAGGCACAAATATATACAAAGAAGAGAATGCCATGTGAGGACATACACAGAAGAAGTCGGCCAAGTAAAGACAAAGCATATATTGGAGTTGTATTGCCACGATATAAGGAAGAACTGAGGCTACAAAAAATTGAAAGAGGCAAGGAAGTCTTCTTCCCTCCTGGTTTCACAGGAAGAATGGACCAACCAAGACCTTGATTCTGGACTTCCAGCCTTCAGAACTGTGATACAATACATTTCTGTTGTTTTAAGTCACCCAACTTGTAGTACTTTGTCACAACAGCCATATGAATCTGAATTACCTTGACTTCAGTCATGCAATGTGCACAATTTTATTAATATACACTTTAGCTCAAGCTTGACAATGTCTTCATCTCTTTGGACTGCTATAACAAAAATACCATTGACTTAAACAGCAACTTTTTATTTCTCACGGAACTGGAGACTAAGAAGTTCAAGCTCAGGTTGCTGGTATATCTGGTGAAGGCAGTCTTCCTGGTTTGCACGTGGCTATTTCCTTATTGTGTCTTCAATGGCAGAGAGGAGAGGGATAGATCGAGTTATTTTTCTGTTAATTAAGGTACTAATCCCATTCATGAGGGCTTCACTTTCATGAACTAATGACCTCCCAAAGGGCCCACACATTAATACCTCACACTGAAGTTAGTCTTTTAATATATGTAAATTTAAGGAAGGGTTATAAACATGAGGTTTATCACACCCACATTTCAACTTATTTAGTGGCTTTGTTTCTTCCATTAGAGGCACATTAATAACAGTGTACAGCAGTTCAAAAGATGTCATAGCTCTTATATCATGAGTTTGAATATAAAAAGTTCATTCATTGAAGTTCATGAATTTCATTCTTAGATTGACCTTCATGTTCTCATTATCACTCTATTTTCATCTCTAACTCAAAGAAAATTAGTTCTTCTGATTCCCCTGTTCCATAGATTATTAGAAGTAGCAAATTGAGTGGGAAGGAAGAGATTCAAGAAATACCATCAGGATAGAAATTATTACAGAGCAATAAAGTGGTAAGTTTAAAACCTACCTTAGAATATAAATTCTATTAATAATAACCTTCTGGAAGTTTAAAATTAAAAAAAATCAAAATCCACTTTCCTCATTTGTTGTTCTAAATAACAATATAATATTTGACAAGTACCCAGTTAAGAAACACAGTAAGAACTGCTGTCAATTAAAATGTTCTTCTTTTTACTTTATAGGATGTACAAGTCTAAAATCACCAACTATAAGAGAAAGTCTTTTCTTAAATTATTGTTTAGTGTTGTAATTGCTGAGCATGGATTTGCCACTGAATCTTCAATAAAATGATTAAATTATGATAAAAATGAGCAATTAATGTAATTCATTTTAGAATTTACATTAGATGTATATTGCAGTTGTAATTAGTTACCACAAATGTAGTGGATTAGAAGAACACACATCTGTTACTTTACCATTTGGCAAGCCAGAGATCTGACCCAAGTCTTTCTAGGCTAAGGTCAATATGTCAACAGATCCATGTTCCTTTTTGGAGTCTCTAGGGGTCAATTTACTTTCTCACCTTTTCCAGCTTCTAGAGGCAGCCTATATATTTTGGCTTATGTCACCTCTCTTACAACATCAAAACCAGCAACATAAATTATTTACTTTTCTTCTATAGTCACATCTCTTCCTCTGACTACAACCAGGAATGATTCCACTCTCATGAAATCATGTGATTAGTTTAGTCTATCCTAGATTATCCAGAATAATCTTTCTGTCTCAAGATCCTTGATTTTAGTAACATCTTGAAAGTCCTTTTTGCTAAATAAAGTAACAGATTCACAGATGTCTGGATTAGGTCTTGGGCATCTTTGGAGCAGGAGAGTTTGGTGGAAACAATTATTCTACCAATGACAAAACCATTTTCTTAATCCCTCAATTTAGTGTCTTCAGTTACCTTGTTTATTCTCTATGCAAAATAGCTAATTTTCAGAAATTATGAATAAATAAAATTGAATAGTATTTTTGGAATATGTTTAATAATTAGTAGAATCTTTGACATCCATTAAATTCATTGGAGTACATTGGACTCATCAATACCCTACTATTCATGTTAGTGAGTTTCTCTTAAATATTATACACATGAAATAAACATTAATTACTTCTATTAGGCTATTTTCTATTTGGAGTATCCAGTGACTATAGTGTTTTATTTGCTTCTTGGCCTAATTTTAAATACCTATTCCCTAAATAGGAATTTGTAAAACATGTATTAAAAATGTTAGAGTATCAAAATAAAAAGTAAAAATAAGAAATAAAAACAGTTTTGTGAATCAGCATACTATATGTTTTCAAATTTTGCTGTCTTATTTAGGAAAAGGGAATTGCATTGTCATTTTCATACATTTTTGGAGTTCTAAATATATTAACCTACTCAAGATTTATACAATGGCTATAACTGTTACATATTTGTACTATAAGTGCTTTACAAACATAAAAGGAGCACTAGAATCTAGCTATAATTAGTACAGTCTTTTTTTAATCAAAGACTTAATGGATGTTAAGAGACAGACATAAAGAAACAGCGTTCTACAAGTACTGGATTACTTCAACATAATCATAAAGCCACACGCTAAACCAAATTTAATTCTACTGTGAACTTATTAAAAAACTTAGGGGAAAATACCATATACTGAGACTGTCCTGATATCAAAGTGTAAGAATGAATTTACTTAGCAATCAATACTTCTTTGATGCCAGGCATTGCACTAACTGCTACAAGTAAAGTGGAAACTAAAAAAAGATCTCCAATCTCCTTCAGAGTTTGAAATAGAGCGAAAGAAAATGTTTCACAAATGCGCCATTTCCCCTTCACAAACCTTCTACCATTTTCAGTTTCAAATGTTGCCCAAACTATTAATTTTTCCTAAACAAACTTGCTCTCCTTAAACAATAATAATTCACTTGAGAATTCACATGAGCTTTTATTGCTAAATATTTTCTTTGTATAATTCTACTGTAATTGGAAAATCTAGAAAATTGATTTCCAGCAAGATAGAAGATAGTTGGTATAAAAAGCTTATAAAGTAATGCAAAAAAAACCCCTATTCCAAGTATATTCAGTACCCCTTATCTTGAGGTGTTTATTCAACCATGTAATGAATTTATTGTTATTTAAAAGAATTATGAGTAAATAAATAAATCTGTAACATTTATACTGATTTCCATTTTTTGAATACTGTCAATTCTCTCTTAGAAACTATGTCTCATTTAAATAAAGGAAGAGAAAGAAATCTATTTCTTATGTGTTGACCTCACCGAATTGGGAGAACCCTCCCACCCTCACCGCCACTGTTACCAAGGAGATAAATACGAACTACTCATTTTGTGAAGGTAAAGAGAGTTGAGAGTCTAATATTGTGTACGAATTGACAGCTGTTCCCTAGTGACTCATTTTCGTAAATTAAAAACAAGTCACTCACTGATAATTGTGTTTGCACACTGTCTTTGGAGAAGCTAAAGAGATTTTACTTCTTTCTTTCAGTATTTTTCCCAAAGGTTAAGAAAAAAGAATTATAACGCCAACCATTTTCCCAGAATGTTACAAATAAAAGCCTTTGAGGCACACTGGTTATTTCCGATAAATATTGCTAAGTATAATGTGCTGTTTTTATTACACATTGATCACAGGATGTGTAACTTTAAAACTGAGAAATGTTCAGTGTTGTTTTGAACAGAACCTGTATTTGATTAGAAAGCAGACATGCATTTGGAAGCCTCAAAAGGGAAATGTCAGGTAACGGTTACAGCATATTTAGTTGCGGCATAAATGCGAGAAGGAGAAATGGGCTCTCCACTTACCAGCGATCAGTACTTCCTCTCCACGGCCTGTTCTATGTTTTTAACGCATTAAAATTATTTGGGGAATAAAGTGTCCATTTGAATGATTACTATGTTTTAAACAATTTAAAAACTTTGAATGGGTGGCCATTCTTTATGCTCTTCAATTTCTGAGCTAAGTCTGATGTCTTAAGTGACCTTAGCAGCAGAGAAAGTGACCACAGGGAATAACACTAATCATAGGAGAACACAACGCTTAAAATCGCTGCTTTTAAAAGTGTTTATTTTTCCTTTTCTTTAACTAAAGTAATTTTTGCTATATTTATAAGGCAAAGTCAAGGAATGTTCTCCTTTATTCAACACATATTCAGTGAGGCATCCCTTGAAACCTTCCTTTTTGGTGTACCTACAAATGATCACTTGGTTATAGTACATCTTAAAACGCAGCACGGTTCACTGCAGAGTCAACTTGCAGACAATCGTACTCGAACAACAATAAAATAATTTTTAAAAAGACACACCTTTGACTCTCTTTATGATAAGCATTTATAGGGGTTGATTTTCATTTTATAAGCTGAGCATAAAAATTTACACTTACTACCAAATTTTCTAGAACTGACAGACTATAACTGAAACCATATAAAGATATCATATTTACAAAAACACAAAAAAAATCTTGCATTTGAATTTCTTCTTTGTTTTTTTAAGTTGTTGGATCCTCTGAGACATACTAACAAACTTATAACCTCCTTTATGAATTAAAATGGCTACTATGTTTTTAAGAAGGTCATCGAAACCAACCCTCTAACCAATATTTCAAACTTTGATTTTAGATGTCATTTTGAAAGAAAAATGCCAAAGATGGAAGTAACTGTTTTATTACTGAAAGCGATGGCATCTAAACAATACATAGATCTCATTGTAGCTATAACATTGTACTCATTAATTTGTGAATATTAAGAGTCTGTTTTTTTCTAATAACCATCATTACTATACAACTATACTTGGAAAAATAACATTGGTGACACTATAATGACATCTGAGCTGATGTCAATTACAAAAAGAAAATCTCATAGCTTTCCACTTACAAAAATCTCATTATGGTTAGTGAAGAGCCAGTCTTGTTTTGCTTTTAATTTAAATCTCAGTCTCTATTTAAAGCTTAATTTCCTCCCGTCTTTTAATTACAGACTAGAGTGGAGGTCTGGTATGTGTGCAATGGAGAAAAGAAGGGATCCTTGGGCTAAGAAATTTCACTTCCTCTAAATCACTAGCTTCTCCATTTATGTGACAGGAAAGGGTGGGGTGAAAAACAACTATTTAGTTGTTTACTGAACAGGGTCAGGTGACCTCTTGTAGCTGATGTTCTGTGTATCCTGTTAATGATGCGGAGCACTCAATTTCCTTTCTGGGATAAACGACCAAATGCCGGTTCTGTTGTGCTTGTGTGGCTGGTTCAGAGAGTCTCAAAAGGTGCCCTCCCTTTGCAAATTTTCCGGATTTTTGAGACTTAGTGGTCCTAAACTGAATTTCTACTCCTGCCTGCATTTCCTAACCAGTATTGATTGATTGCCAATCATCTTTCTCATGATCTTTTGCTGAATCTCCTTGTCTAAAACACATTTCTTTATTTGAGATATAGACCAAAAGACTCAAGCTCAGATAAGTACTTTAATATCCAGTCATTCAGCCTAACCATGCCAAATAATGGGGACACAGGTGCTCTACTTTGTCACGCTATTATTGTTAGAATGCAGAACTGACTCTGCAAATATTTATTGAGCATCAGCGATGTGGAAAGAACTATTCTAGATGCTAGTGAAATACCATAAAAGTTTTCACCTATGGAGTGAAAATTCCTATGGTAAACACTAAAGCAGAAAAGGATAAAGGTTTTGGAATGATGGATTTAGAAGGCTTTGATGATTATGGTGCTGTTCAAAACAGAATGGTTAGTGAAAACCACAGCAGAAAGAGCTTCTTTGAGTCATGACACCAGGGAAGGATCCAGCCCTGGGGTACCAGGGAGGACTATAGACATATGAAAAAATAAGTGCAAAAAAGCCATGAGGCAGGAACATGGCAACTTGTTGAAGAAACTTAACATAATATGGAGATATTTCCTATGATTCATTTTCAACCATTTGTCCCAGTCAAAATACAGTTGCTTGACACTTGGCATCACTGCTCCACTACATTAAGGCCTGGCCAGTCTTGAACTGTTGTGACAAAACTACCTGATCAGGGTCCTGTTGCCATTAACACTGATAACAAAACATATTCTCCAACATATTGTAAACTCCTTTTATATGGAAACTTACACATTAAAAAAGCCCTCCCTACTTCTTCACATATAATAGACACCAATAATCCCCTGCTAAAGGAATGTATGAAACTATGAGCACTAAAGAATTTGCCTTAAGATGATGAATAATTTGATCATTTTTCCCATCAAGTTTTCATAACTGAATTTGGTCTGATTTTCCTAGTCATCATTCCTGCCTGTGGGTCCCTGCCGTATGCTCAGTAATTCAAGTCAGTAAATATTCAGTAACTGGTGTCTTTTTAAAAAACAGCTTACTAATTTACATTTCTATCAAAATCACTATACACATAATTTCATTTTCACTTTATTGTTGGTTTTAACATATTCTAAGGAAATGAGATTTTGAGAAACTGTTGCCTTGCTATAGGTCATAATATTATTGGGAAAGAGTAGAGTATAATGTTTAAGAAGAATACTGGATTGATCTGTAGACAACCTAACCACTTTCTTGGAATTAGAAAACTGAGTAAAGGAAAATAACATGATATTCCAAAGATGGGGGCTTGCACTGTAGTATCATTAGTGATTTTTCCCCTCTGTTTTGATATTTTCTTGGTTAAGCCTTGGGAGAGGGAATGTAACAGAAGCTGGGCTCTTAACTGAAATTGCCATTAACTGGTTGTGTGACATCAGTCAGCCTCCGCAAAGGCAATTTAGATTAATCACCTGTGTTATAGCAGTAATGACACCTACACTGTGTGTGTGTAAGTAGTAAATGAGAGAATGTGAAGACCTTAGCAAAAATATACCAAAAATTCAGCAAAATGGACTGTTCTTGGTTAGCAGAAGCAAATCCAGAATTGAAAATCAGATCTGTCTCATTCCAAAGCCTAGACATGGAACCACTGCTCACGGTGCCACCTGTGTTGTGTTCCAGGCAGTTTAAAGTGATTTCTTGGTGTCTACTTTTATACTACTTCAATCAAAGCTTTTTTTTCCTTTCATCTTTTATAAAAAAAGTGAGGAATAGCATCTGCAAATAAGTGTTTCCTTAAGAGACCAAGGCTGTTTGCTGCAGTGTCTTGAAAAGTTCCCTCTTTTTGTTCATAGTGTCTTGTGAAAAAATATTCAACATTCCATTCCCTCAGGCAGTTTCAACTTATTCAAACTCCTAAGGGAAATTTTAAGGTGAAAACCACAGCAGGGTATGTTTCTCTCGAAAGAAAGTGGTGAGAAGCAAGGAGTACCTTTCACCATCCATACTTGGTAACATACCTGTAGATAAATAATTCGCACCATCCTTGGCTAGAGGCTCTAGTTTTTACAAATATAATACCTGACAATGTTCTATTTGGGCATCTATTCACAAATGGGAGTTAAATTTTGAAAATTAGTATTTACAGGCTGTGATAAAAAAAATGTTTGAAATAGGGCAGACCACAGCCTAAATCACTTACCTATTTTGTAAAGAATCAGTGACGCCCAAGGACCCACAACTGTGTACTGGGTAAGAAGGAGATAACTTATTTCAGACTGTGTTTTTAACAACAAAAACTTTCAGAAAAAGTGTCTTGATAATTATTTAAATAAGATAATTATATAATAACAAAGCTATTAGAAAAATATTTTCTACTTTCAAATGCCTTCACAATTTATAAACTTGGGAAATAGACATAGCAGAAACTTAGACCAACTGCAGTCTAAAGATACTGATTTCATATCTTTTTGAAAGTAGAACTATTTTTCCAATTAAACTTAAGTAGTCTTCTAATATAAAGACATTAAATGGATGCTCTATTTGAATAATTTTATATGTTCAAATTTCAACCATGTACATGTGATAAATACATCTATAAAAATAATGAGACTGTTTTGATAAACACATAAGTACAGGCTGTCATGGGTGAAAATTGCAGCCAAATATTAGTTTTTGCATTCAATTTATGTCTTATTCTTTCAATTATACAATACTGAAAAATAGGAATCCACTCAAATCAAAGCAAATGGAAGTAGTTCTCATAAGACCTTTGTTAACTTCGAGGCACTGCTGGTTTAAACAAATCAAGTTTGAAGTGGAAGTAGGCGATTTTTGTATTAAATTTCAAAATTCAGTAACTTCCCATTCCTGGTCAATAATATGACAGAAAATACTCAAAAGTGAAAACTAAGCACAACAATTATATTCCAATATCACCTGTTTCTACTAACAATTAGGTGGCAAAGAGCACAAATGGCTGACAACCACCTGGCGCGCAGTTCAGCAGACTCCCATGTTCCTCATGGCGCGCTTCCTGGGACAACTGCGGGTGAGAAGGCAGGCACGCACATGTCTTAAACAAATCAAATACAGAATGGCACCCGTTCCCTTAATTGTATACTTACAAGAATCAATACTGTATGCACAGAGATGGCAGGGAAAGACACCTAACTTCTGAAGTCAGCATAAAAATATGCAGCGGTATATGTGAGTGTTCAGAAAGTATTATTTGGTATATATCCTAGCCAATTACACTTTTTTCTAAACTTTTCAGTTTTACACTTTTAATATTACTTTAAAGCATACTTAAGGTTTGAATCTGATTTGTGGACACCCCGAACACCTGGAGATCATAGTTTGAAAACCTTTGCTCTACTTCAGTGTTACCATTTTCCAGGTGGAGCAATGAGAGAGAGAAAGAGAAGTCTCATATTCAAAGGTATTTTAACAAGATTTGAGATTCCCTTATCTTCATTTCAGCTTTAAAAAATATATATATATGTATCTCCCACATTGCCTTAGTCAAGTGGTTCTGTCTAGGTGATTTCTACCATCATGTGATATTTGGCAATGAATGTCAGGAGACAATTTTTCTATTATTATTATTATCATCTTTAAATCCTCACTCAAGATATTTTCATTGATTTTTATAGAGAGAGGAAGGGAGGGAGGAAGAGGGGGGAGAGATATTAATCAGTGGCTTGCCATGTGCACCCTGACTGGGGATTAAATCTACAACCTAGGTATGTGCCCTGACCAGGGACCAAACCCAACTCCTTATGGAGCATGGGATGAAGTCCCAACCCACTGAGCAACACAGCCAGGGGTAGGAGACAATTTTTGTTGTCCCGTACCTACAATAGGGGCCAGTGTCACTGGTGCTGGTAAAGCACCCTGGGATGCTAGTGAAAACTGTGATGCACAGGTCAGCCCTGCAGAAAGAGGATGCAGTGGAGAATGCCAATAGTCCCAAAGTTTAGAAACACTGCGTCAGACCACCAATGTTACATTAAACATTTATAAATCGTTATGATTCTCTTCTGCAAACTCTATGGAAAATCTTATTTCCATACATTTTCACATTACGCAAATACAAGCTCAAAGAAATCCCCCAAACAACATAATATTTCACGACTAAAAGTCTTTAAATGACGGAAATTACATATAGCACAGATGTTTCAAAGTTTCTAAGAGTGCTTGGAATAACTTCCATATAACCCTCGAGTCTAATGATAAGGCCATGGTTTGAGAACCACAACAATAACACATAATCTGCCTGTCCTTACATGGTATTTCCCATTTGACTGAGTTCTGAACATGCAGTTTCCAGACACGCTACTCTGAAGCAAGGTTGCAAGCATCCATGCGCTCTGGTACTTATTTCTACAAAGGTTTGACTTACATGTATTGTATCAGTAACAATTTGCTCTGATCGTTCCCAGCTTCAAAAATTATCTAGGTTACTTAACAATGACCTTCTTTGACATAGGATTTTATAGGTCATTTGTTTCGGGATGCAGTCTTGTCTCAAATTATATATCTGAAAATAGCATCCATTTTATAATTACAGGGCCTTTGAAATATTTATAAATACAATAAAACACCACAAACACTTCTTAAGGGTAGTTTTGTATGATGAAGTTTTGTATCATGCACAGTTACAAAGCTCATAAATGAATAAGTCATGTTACTCTCAGTAGTGATTCTGGAAGGAGATTTTTCAGCATCACTGAGCTATGGAACACTGTAAGTTGAAGTTCACAAGTTAGTGGCTTGCCCTTTTCTGACAGCCAACCAGATTTTCACACCCTAACTAACACTTTGCCTCATCCAGCAACTCAGCTGTTGGCAAGAGCTTTTAAGCTAGCCAGAAAAGGGAAAAAGAAGCAACCCAAAAACCAAGTACATCAAGAGCTAGTAAATAAGGAGGAAAAATAATTTAAAAAACAGATAAAGAATACTAAGCATTTAATAATACTGGCATCAAATATTTCAGGTGAGTTTCCTATATCACTTATATTGTATATTAAAGTGTATTTTGTTTTTTAATACATATATTTTAATCTAGTTAATTGGAAAAGTTGTTACTCAACATAAACATTATTTTACAAGATATTTCTTAAGTCATATTGATTATTTTAATATTTCAATGTCTTTGGATTTACTGAATAACTTCATTAGAAATATTAGCAATGAATAAATTAATTTTATGACAAAATTACCATAGAAAATCTTGATTTTTATTTCAAAAACAAGGTAATATTTTCATAAATGCTGAAAACACATCTGGGAAATTTTCCTGATTCATTCTCAGAACTGGGGCTGCTTTCTAGGTAGGCTAGTGTGCTTTAGCTAATGAGTTCTGTTTTAAAACTCAGTATTCATTTTAGTCATCTCCATTCAGAGGCTATGTTCCAAGCCAAAGCCCATTTGCAATCCTCAGTCACTCTCTCAACCTGTCCAGCACATTAAAAAACAAATCCGTGTCACACTGAAACGCACTTTGATTCATGCATTCGGGTGCCCTGTCTTGATAATGCAGACCTACTGGAACAAAGGCATCATTATTAAAAACTCTTAGACATAAATAGGGATTGGAAGAGTCAAACACTTCAGCACAAATTAAATATTTTAATGTAGCAATTATTATTAACATAGTTCATTCAAGAAGAGTAGAGTATCTTTGAAATTGATTTTATGAAAAAGTTAAGGAATATCTGTATATCATCCTATTTTTTTGTAAATTATTCTGTAGAAAATATTATTGGTAACGTGAACCAAAGATATGGCTTTGGATCCTTTAAAGGCTGGTGAACTATATGAGCAATTATGGAAATGCATATTTAAAACTACCACAAAGTCAATGATGGTCTGAAGGAATAGGAATATTTTATAAGAATCAATTCCTTTTTTAGGCACAGCTAGAGCTTCTAGTTATTGGATCCTCTTGTTCAATCTTCCTGGTTCTGATTTTCCTGTCCAGAGCATATGTTCTATATTCTTTAAAAATGACTACATTTGTAAATGTATTTTGTTTTACAAACAAAGATAATATAGTGCAATGATTAAAAGGATTAACATTCGAACTTTAGTCTTATCTCCACTGCACCATTGAATTGAATGTTTCCTTATCAGTGACATAACACTATTAGGAGTATTTGGCACATACATTTATTGACAAAATAAAAAAAGATAATTCTAGCCCTAGCTGGTGTGGCTCAGTGCATTGAGCACCAGCCTACGGACCAAAGGGTCACTGGTTCGATTCCTAGTCAAGGCATATGCTTGGGTTGCAGGCCAGGTTCCCAGTAGGGGATGTGTGAGAGGCAACCACACACTGATGTTTCTCTCCTTTTCTTTCTCCTTCCCTTCCTCTCTCTCTAAAAATAAAATGCTTAAAAAAAGAAGACAATTTCGTAAAGCAGTTAGTACTTTGCCTTCACATAAAAGTCTCAGTAAATGATAATTACTGCTGTATTGGTTTGAAATTATTAATAAATGTAATGATATTAAATGAGAATTATTATGACTCTGGACAAATGACAAAACCATGAGTTTATGGGACTCTTGGTGTCAAGGGGAGTGCCTTCTCTTACACACACAGATACACAAAACACACGTACAATAATGCTATAAAAAACAACGTAAAAACTTCTAGAGCATCCTGACAAGGAAATTGATTTTTCCCTGAAATAATGCAAATAAATTCCTCTGTATTTAGAGACAAATAAAATGCTACCCAGCAATTTTAAGGCCTCAAAGGAAAGATGTATAATTACATAACAAGGGCTACAAATTTAGAAGTTATTCCCCTGTAAAATAATAATGGATTATAAAGTTGTGGATTTATTTCTGGGCTCTGTATTTAGTTACATTAGTATGTGTGTCTGTTTTTATGCCAGTGCCATGCTCTTTTGAGTACTATGGCCTTGTAGTATAGTTTGATATTAGGCAGCATGATTCCTCCAACTTTGCTCTTTCTCAAGATTACTGTTGTTATTTGGGGGTGGTTCCATATAAACTTTTGAAATATTTGTTCAAGCTCTGTGAAATATGTCATTGATACCTTAATAGAAATTGTGTTGAATCTATAGATTGCTTTGGGTAGTATGGACATTTTAATGATGTTATGTCCCCCTACCCATGAACACAATATGTACTTCTGCTTATTTGTATCTTCTTCAATTTCTTTCTTCAGTGTCTTATAATTTTCCAAAGACAAGTCTTTTACATTCTTGGTTAAATTTATCCCTAGGTATTTTATTTTTGAATCTATTGTAAATGGGATTGTTTTCTTAATTCCACTTTCTGTCGGTTTATTATTGACATATAAAAATATAGCTGCTTTCTGGATATTCATTTTGTACCCTGCTACTTGACTGAATTCATTTCACAGTTCTACTAGATTCTTGGTAGCATCTTTAGGGTTCACATTAAAACCATAGTGAGATATCCCTTCACACTGGTCGGTCCAATGGCCATCATCAATAAATCAACAAACTACAAGTGCTGGTGAGGATATGGAAAAAGGAAAACCCTTCTGTAATGTGGGTGGCAATGAAGATTGGTGCAGGCACTGTGGAAAGCAGTATTTAGTTTCCTCAGAAATTAAAAATGGAACCATCTTATGATCCACAAAGTTTGCACCTACTTAGTAATCAATTGATATGTGTCTTTTCAGGTTCTTGCTACATCATTTATTTATACTTCCAGAAAATGACTATGACACATAATGAGTTATTGTTGCCAAAAATAAAATGTATATTTCCTTAACATAAGATGTTCTTATTGGTATATTATAATAAGGCTTTCTAACAACCAAAAAATTATGCATTCTTAAAAATGCACCCTAATTTAATTTAAATATATTAAAAATAGCTGTATAGCATTATATATAGTATATATTTTATATACAAATATGTTTTAGTGTTACTGAGTTCAAAACTGCATAGAAAACATGTAATCTAATAGATATAAATTTTTAAAGATTATAGTGGAAATAGCAATCAATATCAGATTTTGTACTGAGAATGATATATAACATGTTTAGATGCAGTATTTCAGTAATATGCAAAAGGTGAAATTAATTATAATCAACATTATAGAACAACATCATAAAAATAATTGTGTATTAAATTCTACTTCTGAGAATTTTTCTGAAGCAAACTGAAACACTAATTTGGAAGAACATAAGCACCACTGTGTTCACTGCAGCGTTATTTACAATCACCAAGATGTGGAAGCTGCCCAAGTGTCCATCAGCAGATAAGTGAATGAAACAAGTATGATACATTTACATAATGGAATCCTACTCAGCTGTAAGAAAGAAGAAAATTTCACCCTTTGCAACAGCATGGAGGGACCTAGAGAACATTATGTTAAGTGAAATAAGTAAGTCAGAGAAAGACAAGTACCATATGATCTCAGTCATATGTGGAATCTAATGAATGAACTGAACTAACAAGCAAAACAAAGACAGACTCATAAAGGGCAGGCTGATAGCTCTGGAGGGTTGGGGGTAGAAAGATCGAGCAAGAAAGAGAAGGAACGTGTGGACATAAACAGCGGGGTGGTGATGCCATTGCCAGGGGACGGGGCATTGGATGGAAGTGGAAGAGGGTATAAGGGGTATAAATGGTAATGGAAAATATACACTAAATATAAATAAATATAATGTGAACAGAAAAAGAGATAAATAAATTATTGCTTACCCTACCAATCTATGCGGCACTAGGGAAAGTGTAAATATTAGAAAGACTCTCTATAGCCAGTAATTATGGACATCAACCCTTACCTACACTTATTAAGCATTATTACCATTGGTTTAATGAGGACAAACTGGAAACTGATACCATTCGGTGGTATAGTCTTTAGTTTTCATCATATAAAATATACATTCTAAGCTATATATTGCTCTCTTTATTTTGGGTGTAATTTATCTCAAGGATACTATTAGTTACATTCCATTCAATATGTAATCACTGAGGTTTTACTCTATGGCATCTACTATGCTGGGAAGCACCAAAAATATATTAGTAATCAAGACAGACCTAATCCCTGTTTTGTAGACACTGTAACATCAATAAGAAGATAAACATTGTTCTAGTGATTATATGTGTGTTCAGTATTAAGAGATAATTGAACAAATACAGTTTCCTTAGAATTGAAAAGAGGGGCAATGAGACTAATTACAATGGTAGATAGAAAAAATATCATGTGGGAGAAGCTGAAATCAAGAGTAAGTGTGTCCCCATTAATCCCTAAAATAATTGCAGTCGGTCAAGAGATCGATTTGTGGGAGCGGTGTAGTAAGGTGAAAGGGGAAGGCAGGTACCAGCCCAAGGAGACAGGCCCATTGTGACCCCCAGTGTTTACGATGGTCTATTTCCCTTCGGCTTCCACAGCAAAACACACAGCCTGGGTGCTCATGGACAACAGAAATATATTTTTCACAGTTCTGGGATCTGGGACGTTTCAGATCAGAGTGCCAGCACAGTCAGGTGGGCCCCTCTTCCCATTCACAAATTTCATGTATTCTCAAATCACTGAAGGAGCTAAGGAGCTCTGTGGTCTCTTTATAAGAACACTAACCCTATTTGTAAGGGCTTCACCCTTATGAACTAAGCACCTCCCAAATACCCAGATTCGTAATACCATCACATCCGCAACGAGCATTTCAACATTTAAATTTGAAGGGGGCAGGGCACAAATATTCAGGCAATAGCAAATATTTTTAAATTTTATGTCATTTGGTCAAAGACTGCAAACTTGTCGCTGTGAGCCCTGCTCACCTGTTGTTTTGCAATGACTAAACAAATATTTATTGTATGCAGTTTTCCGGGAATAATGAGTTAATGCCACCGTTACAAAAGATTAGAAAGAGACTTGAGCTAAACACAGGTCTAATAGATCTAATGTAAGTTACTGTGTGATGGTAAGAAAACAATTAAACCACAGTCCCATTGCAGGTAGGAACAGAAGGCCTGGAAGGGCCTTCTGCAGTAAGACAGCCCAAGAAGGCTGAGGGTCTGGTGTAAGGTTGTGGCTATGAAGAAAAGTGGGAAAATTAGAGGGTAATTAAGTTTAACATTAAGGCATAGTGACCTATAAAAGACAGATTGTGCAAGACAAAGAACTGGAATTCTAATATTCAGAGACTGCAAAAAATATTAGGCAGTTCTAGGTTTCTCTCTAAATAAAAATGTATGTCTAAATAAAGCATTTGCATGTATTAAATTGCATTCAACTATTCCTATAACTTGGAATTCTAGGGGCAGAAAAATTTATGTACATAAAACATTTAAAATAGTACATATCATACTATACTTACAATCTGACATTTTTAATACCCTAGTCTGAAAAAAAGAGAAAGAAATTGAAGAAAGATAAAGCTGTCATTAAAAGGAAAAATACTTGGAATGAGGGATAGTTATAAACTACAGAGTTGCCAAGGGATCAGAATCGCTAAAGGATCAAAACTCATTATAATGGAAGGTCTTTATCATTATAAATACCAAGGGTACAGTCTTAGTATATAAAATGTTATGATCTTATACAGTAGTTTCAGAATCAATTACCCTCATTTACTTTTTTATTGTGGCAAATACATATGTATAAGAATTTTTGCCATTTTAACGATATAAGCATACAAGTCAATGGCATACTGAAGATTATAATATTGTGTAACCATCACCACTGTTACTCGCAAGCTTTTGCATAACGTCTAAAAGAAGCTCTGTGCTCATTAATCGATAACTCTGTATATCCTCTCTCCCTGGCCCCTGGAAACCTATAATCTAGTTTCTGTTTCTATAAATGTGACTCTTTTAGAACTTGTATAAGTGAAATTATACAAGATTATTGTTTCTTTGTCTGGATTATTTCACTAGGTTTAGTTCATCATTTGGGTGGGGCAAGGTCTTGAACAATGTCCACCTCTCACAAGCCACCTCTTCCTAATGGCAATGTAACACCCTCTTAAAATATCCCAAGTAATGAGATAGAGATGAACATAACCACTGTTTCTGTGACAGAGGGGTATGTTCACCAAAAATATTGTAAGAAATGTTATCTGGGCATTAAATAGACAGTGTAGTAGTGAATACTTACTGGGTGCTGCCCAGACTTCTCTTTTAAGGCTTCAAGACCAAGGCTTTCATTTCTCCAGCATCCCAATGTGTCGGTACTTGACAAATCACAGTTCAGATATTTGCTCTCCCTGGGGTTAGCACAAATTCAACACCTGGTTACATGTTGACTAAAAAGGCACTATCAAAGCTCGAATTCAAAACAGATCTGATGGGGTTGACTGAGACATTCCTTGGAACTGTAATGAGTTTCAAATCCCAACTCTGTTGAGTGCTACTTGTCTTATTTGCCTCTAAGGTTTCATTCCCAAGATCACTTTCCAATAAATTTTCTGCACACATCTCTTTACCAACCTAAGACACATAGTAAATTATTTAAGATAATGCCAAATAACTGCTAAAGTGAATTCATAATACTTGAAAACATTTTTATTAAATCAGCAAATTTTTTCTATTTCCTTCTCAGATCGCAATAATTTATGGTTCCCATGAAACCACAGTGAGCAGAATTCAATCTTCAATGATGCTGAGCCTGAGTGCCAGTGTACTTGACTTTGAATATGGATTTCAATTACAATAGTATTAATTATAAGCAAAAAATGCCTAATAAGATTTTGATTAGATGGCATCGCAGAGAGAGTAACGTTTTGTTCTCACTGTTCAGTGATTTTGAGAACACCTTCTGAGAGATTAGGTGATTGTAATTGCACAGATGACAAGAGTTAGGGTCAATCCAATTGCTGTGTCCTGCCTTGAATGACCTATCCTCTCCCTGCCTCCCCCAGACAAATCTGGTAATGACATTCAGCAGGCATCTCAAATCTCCTAAAGTAAGTAATGACTTATTCTGGGGACAAATATTATGTATCTTTTGTTAAAAATATTAACAGGTTTGAAATCTAATGTTTAAAAAAAAGTGGAAAACTACAGTGCATAATAAAGCTGCCTTTGGCGAGCTGATCCTCTTAACTTTTGGCGAGTAACAACCCGTTAGCTCATCTGTCCATGCTCTGAGACATCTGTATGTGAAGATACCTTTCCTTTGCAGTGTTGTGCAGTGGTTAGAAGTGCAGGTGCACTGGCAGGACTTTGTCTGTTGACATCCTTTGCACCCACCCGAAAGCTGAACAAATGACCTCATCATGCTGTGCCTTGATTTCTACCCACAAAATCAGAAGAGGAATACTACTCTTCTCAAAAGTCTGTTGTAGGAATAAAGGACAATACATGTTCCTAGAATGTGGTAACTGCCAAATAATTGGAATGTATTAAATATCTTACCTTAAAAATATCAAATCTTTGGTTATGCCTTTAAACCTGTTGTATATCTATATATAAATAGATAGATAAATATACTGCATTTATACAAAAATATATTTAAAAAGTTTAATTCTCAGTAGAACAGCCAGAATCTGTTGTGTGGTTGAGCTAAAAGACAAAAGCAGCTGAAAATGAATATCATCAAAGTCTCCTACAGTTAAAAATGATAAGACAGTACAGGCACATTTTTCAAAAAGATTCTAGATTGAAACTAGAAAGTGTTAACTTTAGGAAATAGGAAAATATTAATCTATATAAAACTTAGCAACACAATAAAATTTATCTGTGAATTTTTGTGGTCCTAAGATAGATATACATTTTATGAGTGGGCATCAAGGAATGAATGATCATTTAACAAATATATTGTTGGCCAAGTCATATAGAAATCTGTGTAGCCCAGATTGTAGGTCCAATCCAGCATGAATAAGCCTAAATGTATATGAGGAAACACATTCATTTATTCATTCACACATGCGGTTTACTCACTGAGCATCCTGTGTTTCAGGTGTGATGTTGCCAGCTGTCCTTATGGAATTTAGCTGCCCTAAGAGAATAATTGATAGTTTTAAAAAAGTTAACTATAAATTTCAATGAGAAGATGTAAAGGTGAGGAAACCCTCTAAGTCAGCCTGCTGGGGTGAAGCCTAAACACTATTTGCTGTTTATAATGTAGCGAAGTCATCAATTAGTGTTCTTTGGCCTGAGTCTAGAGGAAGGACAGTGTATAGTGGAGAAGTTGAACTTCGGGGTCAGATTTCTGGTTGCGAATCCTGCCTCCACTAGCTGTGTGACTTGTGTTAGGACAAGCTGTTTGGGTAGTTGAGGATTATTTTACATGGAAAGCGAACACAATAATCACACCACTTATCTCATAGAGTCATAGACTATATTAACTGAAACAGTAGATACAAAGCACAAACTGTACCTGACACATAGTAGGTTTTTGTTGCAAGTTGGGCTCCAAGTACCTCAGCTCTGAGATAGCATTTCACAGGTTGGGAGTGCATTAGAAAGTGTTTTTAGGATGGACACCTGTGCAGGAAGCGTAAAAGGGAAGTAGTCAGAAAAGGGTCACCCTACTAGGTGTTGATATTTTATGCTCTAATATCAGGTAGTCATCATTGGCTGACTGCTGCCAGGACAGATGTGACACTGGGCCAGCTGGTCTTCAGACACCAGCAGTTCTCAGAACAGCTGATGACATTGAGGCATTATTGGCAACATTCTCAGCAGCTGAGGGACTGAGGGAGGCTCTACACATGATCCACTGGAGAATTCCATTAATGTTAATGATCTAGTATTAGGTATTGCCACTTTAATCTCACTCTAATTTGACTTCAGTTAGGGAAGAGTGAGTTAAACTGCAGATGGATGCAGAGGAGTGGTCAAACTACTGACAATAGCAGAAACTAGAAATGGTAAAAAGAAGTTCCGAAAACACTGATCCACTTTGACCCAACAATTACATATGTAGGAGTGTCTCCTAAGGAAATAATACAATGCACAAAAATCTTTAAGTTAAAGATTGTGTAGTAGACCGAGCGTTATAGGAGAAATAAAAGTTGAAACAAGTAAAATGTCCAGCAGTAGTGAATGTGTAAATGGTACATCCATCAAATTCATAGAGTAGAACACTCTTCAGTCATTAAGATACTGCTGTCAGCAGATGTTTATTGACATCAGAACAGGTTCATGCTATACGAAGTGAAAAAAAAAACAGATTGTAAAGTCTATATACTACATATGGTTTTCTGATACGCACCCCCCAGACACTAATACCCGAGGGTCCAATGATGGTTATCTTCAAACCTGAGGTTATGGAATGCCATATTTTCTTTGTTTTACTTGTTTGTATTTTATTTTCCTTTAATATTAAATACATACAGTATTCATATGGAAAAGTATTTATAATGTATGAATTTGGTCTACATAACAATCATAAAAGAAAAATGCATGCACTTACCACCAAACCAAAAAATATGTCAAATATGACATATGCTATATACTATATTATGCTATCATAACAATGATTATACTATAAATAAAATGAATGCAATCTGAATACACATGAAGTGATGGTATTGTTTCAGTCAAATGAGAAATATAAGCATTGGTAGCACACAAACAGTTAGGGAGAGATCCTACATTGGCCCAGAAGTGACTTGGCCAAGGCAAAACCGAGCCAAGGTTGCAGATGTGGATTGCACAGACTTGCAGACCAGGTGGTCTAGTAGGAAAGAGTGCAGACTCCGGAGCGACTCTAGTATCACATCCAGTTCCTTCCAAACTGAACAGGATATTCTGTGCGTTCTCCAATTAGGGCAGGGAACTTTTAGAGTGTAGCATTCTATAATAGGGATGCTATACTGATATTATGCAGTGTAAGCTTGTAGTCCAGCCTTCTGAAATCACTTACTTTTGCAGGATATTGTTTTATTTTATTTATTGTAGGTTTTGCCATTAAGCCATTTTATTTCAGCAATTGAGTTTTTCAATCTAAGTTATTAAACTTTGCATTCACATTGTTGTTATTTTACTAGTTTCAGCAGCTATTAAGATAATTGTTTTTTGAACTATTCATTATGTCTTCGATTAATTAATTAATTCTCTGAGCTCTGTGCTGTCTGAATGTTTTACAAATGTAATGCTGGAAAAAGGCCAGGACAGAGCCTTGGAGCCAGATGAAGGATGTGAAGCATTGTCTCTTATCTGTTTTTCAGGGCCCAGACCTCACTGTCATCCACAGTCACCTCAGGTTCCAAGAGTTACTCTGCAGGTTGAGCTAAGCCGCTGTCTGGGAATTCTCTTTGCCCAAAGGAGCTGCCTGAACTAAGGCTACAACCTCTCCTCCTTACTCAGAATCAGCCTGCATCTCACATCCCTGATGGACTGATGTGGAATTAAAAAGGCCCAGCCCCGTTGTTTCAGTTCAGCTCAACCCCGAGGAGCCCTTCTAGCTCCGGAGCTCCTTGTGGAATCAGCTGGAACTGCGCTGCAGGTGTTCCAACTCCACGCGGCCCTGCGCCCGTCGTTCCTGCCCCCACAGCCACTGCTCTCCCGAAAACGCCTGCGCTGAAATCCCGGTCTCAGAATGCTTCCCAGACTGTCCACCCTCTGACAACTCGATGCTTAAGGCTGCGAGTGTGTATTTTAAAAAATGTGAATAATGGTTGAATAGGAATTGATTATGTTAGTTTAGACATAATGATAAGAATAAGCCAATGGAAAACACTTTTTTCAATCATCCTTAAAAGGAAAAAGTAGCTTCTTGTGAAAAGATAAAGTGATCAACCAATTTTTGGTGAGAAAAGATACAGTTCCATTCCTGCCCAATCCCCAGATATAGGTCATTAAGGGCACTTTTCCTGAGGCAAAACAAAAAAACAAATGCTAATTATATTGCAATATGGTATGAATTATCATCATTTTTATGTGATTAATGACATGAAAATTCAGTGACCATAGAATTGATCCATCATTATTCTGGAGTTGTTGGTGTACAGAGTGACATGGCGGTGTTTTTAAGATTGATTCAGTGCCAGGGATGGGTGTGGATTACAGGGGAGAAGTGTAATTTATAGTTTCCAGAGCTTTTGTAAATTGAAAGGAAGCCCACAATTAATAGCCACTTTTTGTTTCAGTCACCAGCATATTTACCTAAAAGAAATTAAGGTGAAATATTTTTTCTTGATTGACTTTTAAAAGAGATATTTAATAAATACCAATCTTTAATTTGCCCTTGTAAGTATCACCATTTACTAGGAAAAAATGAAATGTGAAGCTGAAGACTGAACTTATTTCTAAAATTTGTTTGTAATGGAAACCTCTGTATTTTCTCTTAATCCCAACCGATAATGTCAGCTTCTAATTGGCTTGAGTGAAAGCTGATAAGTAACTCGCTCAAACATCTGTAACAGATACATTTAATTTCATTTGTCCAAATGCTATGTTTAGCTACTTACATTTTTCTCCCAGGACATTTCTCTTGTACTTTGTCACTCACAATCTTGTTCTTGTCTATCTGCCATTTATTAAGAATATAAAAATGGCATTATTATATAACCTCCCACATTTTAGCAGAAGTCTGACATTCCTCTCTCACCACCTCACCAAAAATTTCGTCATTCCTGTATAGTTTATTGGATATGCAGAATCACATCATTCTTAATGATCCATTTAGAATTATTTACTGTATATCTATTTGACCAATATGTTCCCCCATACATACTTATGAAGATATAATGCATTATATGATTACATATTTATCCCTGGCTTGTGTAACTCAATGGATTGAGTGTGGGCCTGCAAACCCAAGGGTCACTGGTTTGATTCCCAGTCAGGGCACATACCTGCGTGGGGCCAGTTCCCCAGTAGGGGGTATGTTAGAGGCAACCACACATTGATGTTTCTCTCCATCTCTTTTTCCTTCCCTTCCCCTCTCTCCAAAATAAATAAATTTTAAAAAATCTTTTAAAAAAGGAATAGGTATTTATAAGGATAATATTATAGACAGTTGTTAACAGGTCAGTAAAATTAAGATGTGCAATTTGCAGCACCTCTCAGAACTTTTTGTCTGTTTAATAATTCCATTACATGGTTCATTTAGCATGACATGTTCTTGCTCAGTCATCCTCATGTCCTAGGAACTACTGATTTTGGTTTCAAAAACCCACAGTCCCTCTGTACCACCACATGCTTCTCAGGGCATAGTTGATGAATGGATCTAAACGTTATTGTTTTTGTTTTTTCCTAAACACCGGGACAATATTTTCATCAATGACGTACACTTTCACCACTTTTATAACTCTTGAGCCCACTCACACTAATTCCGTAACCATGTGCTACCAGCACTCCTCCTCTATGACCCCTCTCAAAATTCTACATCGCAGAGATTTTTAGAGCATTTGCCTGACACACATTGTTTTAGGAGTTTCATGTGCATGTTTCACTTAATGTTGCAACAATCTATGAGGGAGAGTGATTGTCTCCATTTTGGAATTGGGAAACCTTTTGTCTTGTGGGATGATGCCCAACCAGCTGAGCCACACAAGTCAGAGCAGGATCACATTTAAATAAATATGAATCTAGCAGTATTCATTAAGCATACATTTGTGTCCACCTTTTTAATGCAGTCTCTACTCAGTAACATTTACTCAGCACTTACTGTATTTCAGGCATTATTTTAGATGCTAGAGATGCCACAAGGAACAAACCGGGTAAAGTTCCTGCTCTCACAGTGATAATGTTTTAGCTCACTTTCCAAAACTATGCTGAATCATTGCATTGTCTGAAAAAGGTGGGAATGGGAGATAATATACCAACATCATTGCAAAAGAAAATCTGTTTTGCAGCTAATTTTTTTAGGATATTTTTCTCATGAAATAAGCTTGTTAGAGGAAGCCTGTACCAGCAGTTATTTTCAGGACATGAATGATGATATTTACTGACCATCAAAGAAACACAAATACAAAAGAAAAGAATTATACTGTGGGTGTTTTATTTCCACTTGAACATGGCTTCAAATCCGAGAACCTTACCCGTAGGTCTCAGATGGGTGAGACCCATATGAGACACTAAAATTCAACATTAAATAAAACATTTACTATAAAATACAGAATATAGCACTGTATTATCTAAAAATAACATTAAATGTAGCATTTTACAGGAATATGTAGAATTGACATCAGAAATAGTGGGGTGAGACAGTATCTTGGTCTCTCTTCTTGAAGTTTCAACAGTTTAAATAGCTATAATTCAACAAAGGATTCCCTGCTCAGTGCACAAACACACCTGAGAGATCTGAGCACTGAATGTCTAAAGGTGGGTGACAGGGAGTGAACTGAGGAGGTGAGAAGAGAGAAATGCTGAGACAAGCCACTGATGCAGCTTTACAACCAGGAGCTCATGAAACTGCTCAGCCTAGAGAGGGGAGGAATCGAGTTGTGGCTGGCATTCCCTTTATTTTTTTAAAATTTTTATTTAGTTATTTTTCAAGTACAGTTTTTTGGTCTATTTTTCCCATCCCAGCCTCCCCCGCCCCTTGGCATTCCCTTTAGCCAGGAAAAGCAAAATTATTTGGTTTCATTCCTGGAGGAGTGGGTTCCTGATAGGAACCGCAGCTGAGCCCAATGACTCAGATACGGACATAGTCCAGAGGTGCAGCTGCACTTTTTTTTTTGACAATTGACATTCCAGACATAGGAACAAGGTCACAGATTGTGGATGTCTCTTAACATCCTTGAGCTCACCTTCTTTTGCCCGTGGTATTGGGTTGTGGATCACGTTATCTGCAAACCCAAGAATGGGCACTACAGAATCATGTTTACTCTGAGTAAAGGACTTTGGAACCACAAAGGGGACTCTGTGGGGGACCAATGTCCCTATTACTAGGAGGGTGAAGCAACTTAGAAGGCAATAGGTTACCCCATCTGACGCCATCCACCAGCCACCATGATTACACTGTGGCAGTGTCTGGCTGTGGCGGGCTGTTCTGGGAGTTCACAAATCTGGAGCCCCATCACTCACTGCATTCCATTGTGGGGTTGGTCTTCTGGGACTGGAGCAACCACATCACAGGGACACACCCACCTTTCCATTCCTCCCCTCCCCCGTGCTGTGGAGACTTGAAAAACCAGGGAATTTCAAGGGAGCTAAAAAAACTTGCAATTCAGCACCACCAACTGGCAAATGACAGAAAGCCTTCTTTGTATCAATCTACTAGAAAAGTGCTACTCATATATAGATACCTAGACAATGAAAGAATCCATTAAATACCATGAATAATTAAGGTAGAGAGGCAGCTTAGAAAGAAAATAAAAAACATCTGAAGAAAACAAACTTAAAGGTAGGGAAATACATAATTTAAATGACAGATTTCAAGATGTAGTTCAGAAAGTACTCAGTGAGATGCAAGAAAATAGAGAAAAGAAGTTTAATAAGCTTAGAAAACAAATCAATGAACAAAACAAGTATTTTACCAAAGAGAATGAAACTTTAAAAAAAGGACCAAACAGAAATTCTGGAGATGAAGAAATCAATAAAAGAGATTAAGAATGAACTAGTGAGCATAAGAAATAGAATGGACCAGATGAAGGAAAGAATTAGTGATATCAAGAATAGAAGTTTCAAAATGGTGAAGAGGGAAGAAAAGAGAGACTTGAGCATAAAAAAATAAAGAACTCTATGAGATACATCTGACTCCATCAGAAAGAACACAATAAGAATAATTTGTATACCAGGAGAATAAAAGAAAGAGAAAGGAATAGAGAGCTTATTCAAAAAAAGCATGTGAGAACTCCCCAAACTTACAGAAACACCCATATCCCTGACTGCAAGAAGCAAACAGAACACCTAATTACTTCAATCTGTAAAAGCCTTCTTTGAGGCACATTGTATAGAAGCTATCATAAATTAACAACAAAGAAAGAATTATAAAGGCATTCAGGGAAAAGAAGAAAGTATCCTATAAAGGAAAGCCTCTTAGGTAATTAGCAGACTTTTCAGGAAAAACTCTTGAAGCTAGAAGAGAGTGGAAACAAATATTCAAACTATTGAACAAGAGAAATTACCAGCTAAGAATAATATATGCATCAAAGTTATCCTTTAGTTGTGAAGAAGAAACAAAGACTTTTCCAGATGTGGAAAAGCTGAGGGAATTTATCAACAGAAAACCTTCACTGCAGAAAATATTCAAGGGGGTTATTCTATCTGAAACAAAGAACAAAAAATCACAAAACTACAAGGAAGATCACCAGCAAATTTACAGCATGAAGGGGGATAATTTGTGATGATCAAACCATAAAAGTGGGGGATGGGTAGAGGTCAGAATTTGGAAAGGGGGATGGAGATAAGATCCATTCAAAAGAAAAAGGACTACTGTGTATATAAAACTTTCTTTTTCATATACCTAATGACAACCACAGACAAAAATCTAAAAGTGAAACACATAACTTAAAAAAAAAGAAATAGAGGAAAGAGGAATGGAATGCCACCAAATAAAAACAACAGAGAGAAACACAAAGGCAAAGAACTGATGGAGACACAGAAGCTACCAGAAATCAAAAGATAAAAAGGACATAGGGAATCCTCATACATAAAAAATCACCCTTAATGTAAATAAACTGGACTCATCAATAAAAAGACACTCAGTAGCAGTGTGGATAAAAAAAACCTAACCACATACTGCCTTCAGAAAATACATCTAAGCTACAAAGACAAAGACAGACTCAAAGTGAAGGGGTGGGAAATGATTCTCCAAGTAAACAGCATCCACGGAAAAGCAAGGATAGCCATACTTACATCTGACAAAATAGATCTCAAGATAACAAAGGTAACATAAGATAAAAATGAACATTTTATGATAAAGGAAACACTACATCAAGATGACATAACACATCTCAAAATATATGAACCCTATCAGAGACCACCAAAATGTACAAAGTGTCTAACAGAACTAAAAGAAGAAACAGAAAAAAAAATCACAGTCATAGTTGGTGATCTAAACACTCCACTGACAGTTCTAGACAGATTATCCAAAAATAAAGTTAATAAAGAAATATCAGCCTTAAATGAAACATTAAACCAAATGTATATAATTGGCCTTTACAGAGTCTTCCATCCCCAAACATCAGATTATATATTCTTCTCCAGTGCAAATGGATGGACCATATGTGGGGTCACAGAACTAGCCTCATCAAATTCAAGAATATTGAAATCATACCAGACATATTTTATAGCCGCAATGCTTTGAAATTGGAAATCAACTGCAAACAGGAAGTAAAGAATCCCCAAATTTGTGGAGATTAAATGACATAGTACCATAAAATGGTTGGGTCAAAGAAGAAATAAAAGGTGAGATCAGCTTGGATGGACCTGAATATTACTGCGCTGAGTGAAATAAGTTAGAGAAAGACAAATACCATATGATCTCCCTTATGTGTAGAATCTGATGAACAAAATAGAAACAGAGGCATGGACCCATGGAAGGGACTGGCAGTTCTCAGAGGGGAAGGAAGACAGGGGGTTGAGTTAAAGAAGGTGAAAAGTTTAACCAGAAAACATGTACATAACACATAGACACTGACAACAGTGGGGTGATAGAGGGAAGAGGGGGTGAGAGGTAGGCAGAGGTGGACAAAGGGGGTAAAATGGGGTTGAAAAGAGACTTTGGGGTGATGGGCACACAGTAGAGTATATAGATGATGTTTTATTGAACTGTACATTTGAAACTTGTATGGGTTTTGTGAACTAATGCCACTCCAATAAATTTAATTAAAAAACATCAAAATAGTGTGACTAATTTGAATGCTGACCAAAAATCCCAGTTTTTATCTAAAACTTTAGGAGGAGACCATATTATTTAAACCCAAATATAGCATTGTTTTTGATTTTTTAAAAAGATGAGATCAAATTATACATTGAAACAAATGAGAGTGACAGTATGACATATCAAAATTTCTGGGATGCAGCAAAAGCAATAAGAGGGAAGTTTGTATCATCACACACCTATCTCAGAAAACCAGAGAAATCCCAAGTAAGCAACCAATATTACATCTTAAAGAACTACAAAAAGAACATACAAATGGCCAACAGATACATACAAATGTTAGACTGGCTATTATCAACAACACTGGTTATAACAGGTATGGGAGAGGTTGTGGAGAAAAAAATGAACCCTCATTTACTATTGCTGGGAATGTACAGCCATTCCCAACAATAGATTGGTACAGACACTATATAAAACAATTTGACAGTTCTTCAAAAAATTAAGAATAATTACCAGATGACCCCAAAATTCCTCTTCTGCATCTTGATTGAAAAAATGTGAAAACCTTTATTCACAAGGATATATGCAGCCCTGTGTTCATTGCAACTTTATTCACATTGACCAAGACATGGAGACAAATAAAGTGTCCTTCAATAAAGGATTGGATAAAGAAGATGTGATACATATATGCAATGGAATACTACTGAATCATAAAAAAAAAGTGAAGTACTGCCATTTGCAACAAAATGGATGGAACTTAAGAATATTATGCTAAGTGAAATAACTCAGAAAAAGCTAAAACTACATGATTTCACTTATGTGTGGAATATAAAACTGAAATTCATAGACATAGACAATGATATGGTGGTTACCAGAAGGAAGGGGGTGGGTATAATACAAATGGGGGCCAAATACATGGTGACAGAAGATGATTTAGCTTTTGGTGAGGAGTACAAATGCAATCAATGCACAGACCATGTATCATAGAAACGTACACATTGAAACCCATATGATCTTACTAACCACTATCAGCCCAATACATTTGGTAAAAAGAATATGCATGCTAATGAAATGAACATTTCAAATGCAATATTTAAAAAATTATTTTAGCTAGTGATATCCATATTTGCATAAATTTAGCATAATAGCTTAATTTAAAAATGTCTTGCATATTTCACCCCATTAACATTTCCTCATATTTTTAAAGAAGAGTGTGGTGAATTAATGTGGGAATATTTGCATTACCTTACAAATAACTTAATCATTGTTGAAGAGAAAAAAGGGAGCCAAGTTCTTTTAAAATTTTGCACATATCTAGTAATCATTTAATTATGTGTCTTTTCATGCTTTTTCTGCATTGCTTCTTTACACTTCCAGAAAATGACTACAAAGATACATAGTGAATTATTGCTGCCAAAAATAAAATATGAATTTCATTAACATAGCATGTTCTTATTCATATATTTTAATAACACTTTCTAACAATCAAAAATTATGCATTCTTAAAAATGCACTCTAATTTTTAAAAGATATATTGTTGTTCAATTACAGTTGTGTTAAGAATAGCTGTATAACATTATACATGTATATATTTTATATACAAATACACTTTAGTGTTACTGAATTGAGAAATATATAAAAACATGTAACCTAATAGATATAAAGTTTTTTTAAAAATTAGAGTGGAAATAGTAATTAATATTAGAAGATTTTGTTTTGAGAACGACATACAACATTTTAACATGCAATGTTTCAGTAATATGTAAAAGATGAAATTAATTATAATCAACATCATACAACAATATCATAAAATAGTTACAAATTGTTGTGTATTATTAATAACATAGGAAAATTATCACTTTCCTAGGGAAGCTTGCAATTTAAATAGACAAAACTGAGATTGATAAAATAATTACATAAATTAAGGAAAAGTAAATCATTTGGTGAACCACATACTCAGCAAATACGTGGTATATGAGTTCACAAAACTGATGATATTTTCCTGTGATTCCAATGAAGATATGAAATTCATTCCCAAAGGCAGTGCACAGTGAACAGTGATAAATTATTGGCTGGAACTGACAAACTGGTAAGAGTAGATTTTGGGTGTGAGCTTTCACTTTGAATAAGTCACCTGACATCTGCAAACACTGTGAAGTAGGGATATTAACCTCACAGGTATTCTGTGATATTAAATCAAATAATGCATATGACTGTACCTAACACAGAGTCCAACAAAGCTGAAATATTTAGTAAATGTATCATTGTCTCCATTGTTGGCTAAGAATCCCTTGTCTCACTCTTTGTATGAGAAAACACAGAGACATGTATCTTACAGCAATCCTTAAAGTCCTCCACATGGATTTAAAAATGTTCCAGATGCGCACAGTGGTAACTTGCTTGATAATGTGCACTTCATTGGCTTCCTTCCATTTTGTCTCACTTTTCCTTCTCTTCTATTGTTTCATTGATCATTTCCCAAATAGTGCTCTGGATCTTTGCTTCGAGGTCCTCTGCTGAGTATACCAGTAAGAGAAGTTCAGCTTCCATCAATGTCGTATTAAAAGAGAGTTCGGACTTGATTCAAAGCAGCAGCATAAACGTTTTGAACGTGGGGAGATGTAACATGAGTAGCTTTGGAGGAGGTGAATTTAGAGGTAGACTATTAACTGGACAGTTAAAATATGAAATACTGGACAAAGGAAGCACACATAAGAATTTCTTACAACTGGGTAAACGTATGATGATAAGAATTTGAAGTAAACTGAAAGTAATAAGAGTAAAGAAGGGAAATATAAGAAAAATTCAAATGGGTAACAGGAAAAAAATCAACAAGACAGTGGTAAGTCGGTAAAGTTAGGAGTCAGGCAGCACTGACCATTTATGTATTGAATAAACTAAATAAATTTATATATGTTTTCAAAAGACATACAAGAGCAAAGGAATCATATTTTGTGATGACTTGTGTGTATAAATTACTAATTTCTAAGAAAACAGTGAAAGGATTTTCTATTGAAATAAAAAACAGAAGGGAGAAAAACATAAATGCACACAGTCTTTTCAAAATTATATGAAGGCAGGAAATTAATAGGTGCAGAGCTTGTCAGTCAGGTACAGTCTTTTATAAGAAATTATTTTGCTTTTATCCTGAGATATCATTTGAATTTTTAAAGCTTTCCTTTACTCATTAACTTGTTGTTTGCTCTCCTGTTCAAATATTTTGTTGTTATTATTGTTTCTATGTCAGCACGCCATGGTATTTAGTGTTCTAAAAGGCATAAAGAAGTTGTTAGCTATAATTATATCCAGATGAGCCAGAATGAGAAAACAAATGCTGTGATAGATGAAGACTGGCCCACATGTCTGAGTTTGGCAGAAATAATACTGATATTTTGGAAATAAAAATACTACATGACGTCAGGGATACAATGAATGGCCTCAAACTGGCCATCAGCTTTAGACATAACAATTAAAATTAAAAAGCACAACTGCTAAATACTAATTTACCTGGGTTATTATTTTTCACCTTATTGTTTTAAAATAGAATACCTGATAGAAGTGTACATGTTATTGATTGCTGGTAGCAGGGGAAAATGGGCTAAATAATGGGGTTAAAAAGTTCATTTTAGACACATTGAAGGAGGAAGGTAATGTGAAGCCCAACTTCAGGGTTCCATAATGTTAAACAGCTGTAATAGAATCAGAGAAATACAGCACAGTGTGGCAGGGGAAGAGCCCATATTCATGGCAGAGACACGCAATGTGCCTAAGCTTTTTGGAACCAAAAAACTGACAGCAAGTGAAAAGATAAAAAAGTAACATCTCAAAACTTTCTTGTGTCTTGGCACTGATAGTTTTTCCTTCCTTATGTGAAAAGGAGTGTTTTCTATGTTCTGTGAAATCTCTGTAAAGGTAGAAAAAGTTTTCTCATTCCCCTTTTCTTTATCTCCTCTCAGACAAAGACAACTCATGCTGCTTAAACTGTAAAATACGTACTGCTAATTTAACTTAATGAGGGAAAAAAGAAAATAAAATAAGAGGAGAGGAAAAGGAATGAAGGAAGAATGCATGGGAGGAAATAATCAACACCAAAACATATTTGATACTGTTTTGTTAGGTAAAATATAGGTTACAGGAAATAGTGACACGATAGAACTCTGAAATGGCCATTTAAGTTCAGATGAGGAAACTGAAGACTTGAGATGCTAACCGTTGCAAATGATAGTCATGAGTTTATCCCTTACTGTTTACTGAATGCTCAATACATATCAGACTTTGGTCTAGATACTAGAACACAGTAGCAAATAAAATGAAGTCCCTATTCTCAGGAATCTTCTCAGCAGAAGTAAGACTCCAGGGTAGACCTCCGTATCACCAGTTACTCTGCCCACCTCATTACACTCATACCCTTGTGAACACTACCACACTGATGCATCAGCCTGGTTTGTATTCTTGGAAGAAGGTGTATCATTAGCACCCCTTCATGATAAGAATCTCTGGTAACCAAGTCACTTGTTTAAAGCATCAGTTATTAATTAGTAATGTATACATTTTGTTCATAATCTGCAATATACTCAAGGTATGATGTGTGCATCAAAAAAGAATACATAGCATGTTGGTGGATAAGAGCAATAGAAGGGTCATTCTTAGGAAGTTGCATTCTACCTTGAGTATTTGTACAATGCTACATTTCTACCTACTTTGATTGGCATACAAAAAGGAAAGTAAATTGCCTGGGGTTCATCCAAACATGACATGAACCTCAAAGGTGTACCACGTGATATTCTACAAGCTCGACACTTTGTCGATAGAATTCTCTGTAAATTGTTGGGTGTGTCTTTGAGATTATATTGTTGAAATATCACTTATTATAGGGCATGTATTTAATGTTTGGGGGTAAAAATCATTATTCTGGAAAACAAAGGTAATTTTAAAAAAGATTCAAGAGCAGCTTAGCAAAACAAAACAAAACAAAAACCCCAAACCACACTAACTGGATAGCATTCATCTGTCATGGAGACCCCCATTTCTCTCTTGGTTTCACCGTTCTTTCCGGATCATCAGTATCCCTGCCTATTCTTTTTGTTCCCACTCTGCCCCGAATAAATGTCTGTCTATTCATCAAAGTTTAATTCAAATGTCAGTATGTTGAGTAGCTATACTCATCTCTACTTCTCCCTTACACTGAATCCCTTTCTTTCCTGATACCCCAAACCCTTCACATTTACTTTTCTTTTTAATTCTTAACAATCAGTATTGTAAGATTTACAGAGGTGGTTGTATTAGTGAGGGGGACTGGCAAGACCATTGGTTAAAATCCGATTAATTATCCATGTAAGAACTGATAAGTTGCTGGTAAAAGTAATCATGGTATTTATGAGCAGAAAGGATAGGAGGACAGGTATTAGGCAATATAAACAAAATGAAAGTAAAACCAATTAATGAAGACCAAGTAAACATAAAACTTTTTCACCAAACCAAAAGCAAAATAGTAGAATTATTTCAGTGCATACATACTTAACTGCCCAAATCAGGAAACCTTTTAGAGTGAAATGGAACACTGTAGATAATGAAACCAGAGTAAGAAGCTGTTAACCAGGGCAGGTGCAGGAAACCAGGGAACCTTGGCACTCCAAGTCTAGTAGAATCAGCAATAAATTATGAGTTAAAAAGTATATAAATCCTAATTTAAATACATAACCAATTACCTGGCAAACTTTGGAAAAATAGCTAAATGGGCCTTGGTTTCAACTTGTCAAAATTGTTCTAGACATATTGATGAAAGGGGATGAGAAGGACTGAAATACGTGTATCTAGCTATTTTTCTAAGACAGTATGAAAAGAGAGGAGGAGCAAAGCTTTAATTCTTATCCTTCCCTAATTCCAGTTCCTACCCACAAGTAAAATAAACCAAACCCATTCACTCCAAAGAAGCCAAGGACTCCTCATGATCTAATTGCCTACCCACTGGAAGACATTTCTCCTTGCTAACCAAACTTACCCTCTAATTGTGGACTTTGGTTCCAGAGCTTCAACACCATTCTTTTCCTGACACCTTCAATATCTCTAGTGAACTCAAAACATATATCTTACAGTAGATTTAACTGAAGTTTTAGAAATCTAATGTGTATTTGATACTTAAGAGATATGTCACCTCAGATGCAAATTTCTCATCATTTACTTTATCTAAATTTGGACTTCATAGAATTTACTATTGAAAAAGTAGATTCACAAATCAATTTGATCCAAACACCCCTATGAACTTTCTGTAATTGCAGTGAGTAGCAGTTTTTTAATTTAAATTTTTATTCAGTAAGTTAAGTGAAAAATGAAAAGCAAAGTTTTGTTTCTACTAGCCACATTACAAAGTTTAGAAATAATGAGTGTCTCAAAATTAGAGTCTCAAACTGAGTATTTCCCTTACCTTCAGACTGTTCCTCCCCTACGGCTTCCCCTATGAAGTACTGGGCCCTGCCGTTTTCCCTGTGGCCAAGGTAAAAAACCCTGAAGTCAACCTTGACTCCCTTCACTTCCAATCCCATGTCCAGTTACCAGGAAATCTTAATGTGTAAAATCCACCATCCTATTATGCGACCACCTTAGCTGGTAAACCCCCTAGGCATCATTTTCAAATCTGTATTGATTCTTCTTATTCCATTTGTTAGTGTTTTATACTATTCTCCAGAATATTAGTCCAACAAGTCTTTTTAATATGAAGGTGTTACTTATTTTCTCAGTTTCTCAAAGATTTTTCATCACACGTTAACTCTATATGGAGATTCAAAGTCTGACATTATTTGGCACCTGACCTCTCTGTTAACTCAGTCACGACCTCCCTCTCACTCTCTCATGGCAGATCATCTCTGTTGTTTGCTCTGCTGTTCCCTGGATGCAGAAACGCAGCCCCGAGGTCAGCCTTTACCTTTCAGTCTCTCAAAGTTCTTTCTCACCCACCTGCATGACCATCTTGACCATCTTCCCCATCTTCTCACTGAGGCTCTCCTTGACCTCCTGAAATAAAATACCCTATTTCTTCCTACACATTCATTTTCGTTTTCCCTCAACTCCAGTTTCATTTTTTTCAGAACTCTTACCACCCTGGAAACTACCACAGCGGTGGTAGCACAGATTATAGGGACATGTCGGGTTTCACTGCGTTTCACTGTTTATGAGCTGTGTGATCTTTAGCCATTTTTCTTGTCACTGTGTACCTTAGTTTGCACATGTGGAAATAATTAGGTTAATAATAGTATCTCGATAGTAATGATGTTATTTTATCTAAAGTGATTATAATGTCTGGCTCAGAGGAAATGCCCATTAAGTTATATATTTATTTATTATTTATTCTTCCATTAGACTGAAGGATGCCTAAGAAGATTTAATTTATCTGCTTCTTTACTGCTGTCATCTAGATCCTAGAAAATTGTCCAGCTGACGTATTTCCTAAATTAATACCTGGAGAGACTAAACTTTAAAGATATACATATAGATACAAGGAGAAACAGACAAATAGAATTAAATCATATAAAACTGGGAATAAACATGAAACTAGGAGACTTATAATAAAGAGAAACTTCATCTGCAGTTTTAAAGTGCATTAAATGTCTTTTTGTGTCACTCATTTTGTATTGCATTTTTGAATCTATCTCTTCATTTAGTAGCTCATTTGGTTAAGTCTAATTGGCTTTCACTTATTAAAGGAAAGCAAGTGGCATACAGGATGCTCTGTTTGTAAGCTTACCATGTAATGCAATTTAGAGAGTGCCATATTTCAGTAATTAGGGAGGAATCTGGTTTCATTGCTCGACTCTACTATTACTCAGTATTGACATTTCTTTAGCTCTCTCATCCTTAGTATATTCATGAACGGAATAATGACATTGAAGTAAGTAGTTTCTATTAACCTTCTAGCTTTGTAAATTGTTGCATTATTGTGATTTGCTCTGGCTTTCCACTGAATATTTTCTGTCTACCTCTGTTTTAACTTTGCCCTTGGTTGACACAGGTAGAAAAAATTTAAATAATGTTAATTTTATGGTAAATATAGCATAATTGCAAAGGTAAACATAATGCACAAAATTATATGGTATACATATGTATTCAATGATAGCTGAATTTTCTGCTATTTGGATTAGCATTGGTAATAATTTCTTATCTTGCTCAACCAAATCTGGTGATATAAATTGCTGTTAATTTATAGGAAAGATGAATGATATGGAAATGAAACAGTAAAAGCAAATAAAGAAAAGAAGATTTCCGGATAAATTAAAAAATGGGCAAGCAAGGAAAAACAAAAACTCTAAAGCTGTCACTGATTTATTCACTCTTTCTGATTTTACAAATTAACAAAAACTGCTTTCTGGTTTAATGAGGGGATGGGGAGATACAAGAAGCATTTATAATCCTGAATCTTATTTCTGAAGTGGTTCTCTGATTCAGGTAGGATGTGATGTTTTTACGTTATAGAAAACCTGAAGAATTTTGGCCTTTTCCCCTTTAAATTATACATTTATTTGACATTAAAAATGATAGCATTTATTACAAGTAATATTCTTTGTTTTAAAAATGTTTTATTGTTCATTCTATTACAGTTATCCTGTTCTTCCCCTTTTGCCTCCCCCCACCCAGCCCCCTCACTTCCACAATCATTTTGTTCACCTTTGCCCATGTCTGTGGGTCCTTCATATATATATATATATATGTTTGGATTAATGCATTCACCTCCTTTCAGTTAGCTCCCACTTACCCCTTCTCCTCTTACAACTGTCAGCCTGTTCCATGATTCTGTCTCTGGTTCTATTTTGCTCATTAGTTTATATTGTTCGTTAGATTCCTCTTATAAGTAAGATCATACTGTATTTCTCCTTCACCATCTGGCTTATTCCACTTAGCATAGTACTATTCAACTCCATCCATGCTATCAGAAGAAGTACAAATTCCTTCTGTCTTTCTGCTGTGTAGTACTCTTTTTTGTAATTGTATCACATGTGTTTTTATTCATTCATCTACTGAAGGGCACTTAGGCTTTCCCCAAATCTTAGCCATTGTAAATAGCACTGCTGTGAATATAAGAGTGCAAACATTCTTTTGAATTGGTGTTTTGAGATTCTTTGAGTATATTTACAGCAGTGGAATCATTGGGTCACAGGCAGTTCTATTTTTAGTTTTTGAGGAAGTTTCATATTGCTTTGCTCAATGGCTACACTAGTCTGCATGCCCATCAGCAGTGCACCGGGGTTCTTTTTTCTCCATATCCTCTCCAGCACTTGTTTGTTGATTTATCAATGATAGCCATTCTGACTATCAGGTGTGAGATGATATCTCATTATGACTCCAATTTGCATCTCTCTGATGACTAGTGATATTGAGCATTTTTTCATACGTCTATGGGCCATCTGAATGTATTCCTTGAAGAAGTGTATATTTAGGTCCTTTGCCCATTTTTATGGGGCTGTTTGTCTTCCTGGTGTTATGTCATATGAGTTCTTTATATATTTTGAAGACTAAAACCTTGTCCAATGTATCATTGGTAAATATGTTTTCCCATACATTCAGTTCTCTTTTCATTTTGATGATGGTTTCTCTAGCTGTGCAGAAGCTTTTCAATTTGATGTAGTTCCATTCCTTTATTTATTCCTTGGTTCCCTTGTCTTAGGAGATATATCAGCAAAAATATTACTATGTAAGATATACTCATTTTGGCTTAAACTAGAGGCATTTCCATGTTTTCTTTTAACAGAATTCTGGAAATAGGGAATATCGCAAAAGGTACTTCAGTGAGTGGTACAGAAAGGCCCATTCAGTCATTTCATTTGGTAGGCTAGCTATTTTCCTTGTTCATAAGTAAGCATCAAAGTTACATGATCATGTCTCAACAACACCTGAAAGTAGCAAGGAAGAAGTTTTTGGAGATCTCTTTTCTTGTTGCACTCTATATTCATCAGGAAGGGATATTGTTCTCTAAAATCTGCAGTATTTTCTCCTTATGGTCTCTTTTAGGCCAATCACTGGCAAACTACGACTTCAGCTGAAGAAGGTCCATCCCTGTGTTTAAGGTGTCATCTTCCCTGAGTATATGTTACCCTTTATTACAATTCATTTGAGGTTTTCTAGCAGGAAGTGGGAATGAAGAACAGGTGATTGGGGGATAATAAAAGGCATTTTTTTAAATTTGGGTTTGTCTTGTTTTTTTTTTTACACGTCCTTCAAGGAACAGTTGTATGCAAGGCCCATGTTACCTGTGGCCTTTAAATAATATTTTCTCTAGTTCTGAACATCTTTACCTCTCATTTTTATACTATCTCCATCAATACCCCCTCCCTCTACTGAGGGCCTGTGGGTGGGAAGGTGGAGTCCATTCTTCAGAATGATTTTGCTGTAGATTTTGTAGGAATCAACCTGCCTGATAACCACACATGGAAACTCATTTTCGGACCTGCTATGTAGTGGTGTACTTAATGGTTTTTATGACTTTTTAATTGCCTTAACTGATGAATTTTGCTTTTCTTCACACACTGAAGAATAGAAACAACTGTTTACAAATAATGTGTAAAGTATTTTTTATAAAAAATACATACAGTTCTTTATGTTTATCAATCATTTTTTTTTGTGAACGTGTTTTTGGCAAACAAGAATACCAATAAAGCAAAGGACCCTGCTTGGGAGCCCACTGACCACCAAAACAAGTGTTTTCATGTTACTCAGTAGTAAAGGCTTTGGAGTCAAACTGGTGTTAGCATCTAATTTCTACTGCATCATACTAAGTGTGTGTGTGTGATCTTGGGATGAATTGCTCAAACCTTTTGGGTCTTATATTCCATACTGACCAACATCAATACTTGCCTTCCCTTCAAAGACTATAAGTGACATTTAATAAGATGATGTATATAAAGCAATGAACATAGATCTTTATTGGTTGTGAGTTCTACAATTTTTATATGTTATACATTTGTATTGTGATATTTTATCAGTGTTACCTATAGTTTTTCACATTCTAACATCCCTAAAATCGGGATGCTTCTTTTAGTTGATGATCTCTTGCAATAGTTTTTGCTAATTAGAGGTTGATACTGTTATCACCTATACATGGATAAACCAAATAGTTATATCTAATATTGTATTAAAACAGAACACCGACAACTGCTCCAAGTTTTAGTCCACAGACCATTTAAAGACCATCTGGGAAAGAAATATGGGTCCTGATTCCTACAATGATGCCAGATAACAAAAGTACAGATAATTTGAGCATCAATACTAGTAGAATAAAAGTTACCATTGTATAAGAAAATGTGGAGACAGTGGTTGAATACCTTTGTGATGGAACTGGCAAGCATGTTCATGAGAAAACATGTATATATACCATTTTAATCCAAAAAAGAATGAGTTAGAATACTGAACTCTGAATGCAAAGGGGATTTAGGAATGTCTAAGCTAATGTGCTTTTTTCTATATTTCTTGGTATGTACACATGAATAACATACAGTATTACTGAATACATCTTAGAAAGTCAGTAAATACTTTAAAAAGTATGATAAAATTTCCAAGTTAAATTTTTAAATGGTTTTTATTATTTAAAACAATATATAGAAAATAGCTGTAGCTATTAAATAGTATAGCTATTAAATTATTATAAAAAAATGGGTATAATCCCTGAAGATGCAACAAGAACAACATGGAGAATATAAAAATTCATATTCCCATGGAACTTACATTCTAATAGAGATTGTAGGAAATGGACAAGTACATGTGTAATATAGTTTCCGGAAGTTATAAATGTAACGAAGAAAAATAAGCAGAACCTTTGGATAGAGACTGATGGAAATATGACAAAAGATGTTCTGGTAAAGCTTTCCTATGGAGGTGACATTTATATCAAGGACTTAAATGAAGAAGCATACCAAGATGAGAAGTTCAGATTTACCAGATTTTTAAGGCCAAGAATACTTTCATCAAAAATTTTAGTTAATTATATAAGAACATGAATTAAGTCACTCTTATACTATGTTTTTAATGAACTCAATCTTCATAGTGTCTGATTTGCAGATTCAAAAATCAACAGTAAAAGTCTTTCTAAAGTTCTTTTATGCTAACACCAAATTTTTGAAAACTGAAGTTGAAATTTAAAGTAATACTCATTCTTAATTTACTAATAACACTGATCACTTTTCTAATATTTTACATTATTAAAGTATGTGCTAAAGTTATCCATAATACAATATATAAATAATTCTATATTTGTAGATACAATACTTTTTCTTTTTAAGAAGAATTTCTTAATGTTGCCAAGTATTTTTTGTTTGTTTTTCTCTGTGTGTACTAAATTATTAAGTATCATTATTAAATAATGTCAACTCAAAATTATTTCTAAGAATTAGAAAAAGTATTCTAGAAGATGAAGACATGGGTAGATATGCTTTGCTTCCTTGCACAACCAAAACAACCAATAGAACCAATAAAAAAATAAAACAACAACCAGAACTGCCAGGAAATAAAATTGTATAGCAATCCAACAACCAAAGAGTTAAAGAAGAAACATCCATTCAGACTGGTAGGAGGGGCAGAGATGTGCAGCCAGGATTGCACGGCAAGAGAACAGCTGGTGAACAGGTGGGTGAAGTGGTGGCTGGTGGACCAGGAGGTCCTCCTGATAAACCAGGAGGAACAACTGGGGAGCGAGACAGACTGCACAAGCCAGAGTTCCGACACGGGGAAATAATACATCAAAACCTCTGGTTGCAGCAGAGGGAGAAACTCCAAATCGCAAGAGAGTCCATTGAAGGGACTCATGGGGTCCTAGAATGTACACAAATCCATTCACCCAGGAATCAGCACCAGAAGGGACCAATTCACCTGAGTAGTGGGGGAAGTGACTGAAAGCAAACTGAGCTGAGCAAGCTGCAATGTTCCCTCTCAGACTCCTCCCCCTCATACAGCACCACAAAGCAGTGCAGCATGTTGTCCCACCTTGGTGAATATCTAAGGCTCCACCCTTTACAATGTAACAAGTGCATGGAGACAAAGAAATATGGCCTGAATAAAAGAAAAGATCAAAACTCCAGAAAAAAAGAACTGATAAGGAGATAGCCAGCTTATCTGATACAGAGTTCAAAACGTGGGAGATCAGGATGCGCACCAAAATGACTGAGTACAGATCAAAAATGAAGGAAGGAGTGAAGGCTATGCAAAGTGAAATGAAGAAAAATATACAGGGAACCAACAGTGAAGGGAAGGAAACCAGGACTCAAATCAGCTATTTGGAACAAAAGGAAGAAATAAACATTCAACCAGAACAAAATGAAGAAGCAAGAAGTCAAAAAAAAAAATGAGAAGAGGCTTAGGAACCTTTGGGACAATTTTAAAAGTTGAAACATAGAGGTGCCAGAAGAAGAAGAGGAAGAGCAAGTAATTGAAAACTTATTTGAAAAAAATAATAAAGGAAACTTCCCCAATCTGGTAAAGGAAATAGACATGAAAGCCTGAAATGAAAGTAGGCTTAAGAAATAAACTATCCTAATAATAAAAGATACAGAGATACAGACAGAGTAGAAAATAATAGAAGAAAATGATCAGTTTTAAGTACTAGTTTTATTAATGATTTTGATGATAATAACATAAAAGCATAATATAAAATTCTAGAGGCTTTTCTCATAATTATATGTTTTATATTATCGACCTTCCTAATAGTCCTATGAGGTGGGTACCACTATTAGCCCCATTTTATAATCATATAAACAGACACTGGGGGGGGGTTAAGTTGACTGCTTGAAGTCGCACTGATTATAATAGCAAACACTAGTGTTAGAACCTTGGGGCTTCTGCTTTTTACTCCCTGTTGATACTTCCTTCCTGTGGATTACAGTCTTTTTTTGATGTCTAAACACCCTCTTTCTCTGCTTCTAATGTAATACTTTTTAATGTATACATTTTTTTATCATCCCATGTTTTGAATATTCATGAACAAGAACTTAGTTCTTAATCATGTTATATTTTCACTTTGCATCTAGTTTACTTGTTGATACTTACAGTAATGTGTTTCAAGGGGGCAACTGTCTTTTTTAGATTAAGATCTCCCTACCATATAGTATTTAATGACTGTTGGAAAAGCCTGTTGCCAATGGGATCACATCTTGTTGAGATTGAGTTCTGCAGTCACCAGCCACGTATGGTAGTGCAGCAGGCTTCAGAGTTTTCTTGTTGTTGGCCCTAAGCCTACCGTTCAATAGCTCTGTTCTATTTGCTATTGAGCAGAATTTGAAGACCATCGAATCCTTCTTGAGTTTCAGCTAGGAAAATTTATAAAGACCTGATATAGGAAGTTCTTCCCTTTAGTAAAGCATACTTTTCAGTATCCTGGGAACACACCTGATTGCAAGCTGTTCTCCAACGCAGAGAAAAGTTCTTCCATGAAGAAAATTCTTTTTCCCAGACTTTCGCCAAGATGGAGGCATAGGTGGAGACATTATGCTTTCTCACACAACCAAGTTTAGAGACAACTAAATATTAGCAACAGAAAACCCAGTCAGAACACAGAAAATTGAACTTTTCGGAAGTCTGATAACAACAAATTTTTCAGCCTGACTGGTAAGAGGGGTGAAACCAGCAGCTGGCAGAGCGGGGTTGCACAGGAAAACTTGGTCAGACAGACTCCAGGGCACAGATCCCAGGCGCACGGATCCCAGGAGCAGGGTTGGACCTAGTGAGAGACACAGCGAGCAACCTCGGGGAAACAGCGAGGGAGCAGGGCTATGGTTTGACTGTGGTCGCACATTCATGCTCACATAGACCAGCAAGGGAGTGGGCGATTAGACCAGACCCAGCGGGCCCCCAGCGGCAGCAGAGGGTGCCGCCATTTCCGCGCTCTGACCACGCCCCCACATACAGCGTCACAACCCAGCGACCTGGGAGTCCAAGGCTCCGTTCCTCACACTTAACAAGCGCGAACAGAACCAAAATGGCTCAAGTAGATCTCAAAGCCCCAGAGCCTACAAATCTAAGTGATGAAGAAATAGCAAAACTCTCAGACGCACAGTTTAAAACACTGGTGATCAGGATCCTCACAGAACTGGTTGATCATAGCCACAAATTAGAGAAACATATGAAGGCAAAACTAATTGAAATGAATGGAATTGCACAGGAAACCAATAGCAATGAAAAGGAAACTGGGACTCAAATCAATGGAGTGGACCAGAAGAAAGCAAATAATGCCCAAACAGAAAAGAGTGAAGAAGCAAGAATTCAAAAAAAATGAGGAGAGGCTTAGGAACCTCCAGGACATCTTTAAACGCTCCAACATCCGAATTATAGGGGTACCAGAAGGGGGAAAGGAACAGCCACCAGTGGAAAACTTATTTAAACATATAATAAAGGAGAATTTCCCCAATCTGGCAAAGGAAATAGACTTCCAAGAAATCCAGGAAGCTCAGAGAGTCCCAAAGAAGTTGGACCCAAGAAGAAATACACCAAGGCACATCATTATTACATTAGCCAAGATTAAAATGAAGGAGAGAATCCTAGAAGCAGCAAGAGATAAGGGGACAGTCACCTACAAAGGAGTTCCCATCAGACTGTCAGCGGATTTCTCAAAAGAGACCTTACAGGCAAGAAGGGGCTGGAAAGAGGTATTCCAACTCATGAAATCCAAAGACCTACAACCAAGATTACTCTATCCAGCAAAACTTTCATTTAGAATGGAAGGACAGATAAAATGCTTCTCAGATAAGATCAAATTCAAGAAGTTCATCATCACCAAGCCCTTATTATATAAAATGTTAAAGGGACTTATCTAAGAAAAAGAAGTTAAAAAAACATGAACAGTGAAAGGACAACAAACTCACAGTTATTAACAACCACACCTAAAACAAAAGCAAACTACAAGGACAGCTAGATCAGGATTGGAAACATAGAAAGGAAGATCCCAAGGAGGGTTAGCAACAGGGGAGTGGGAGAAGAAGGGGGGAGAAGGTACAGAAAATAAGTAGCATAGACAGTAGATAGAAAATAGATGGAAGGGGTAAGAATAGTATGGGAAATATAGAATCTAAAGAACTTGAGACACATGGTCATAAACTAAAGGGGGGTAATGGTGGAGATGGGGGGTAGGGTGGAGGGGAATGAAGGGGGGAATAGAACAACTATAATGGCATAATCAATAAAAAAAGAAGTGAAAAAATAAATAAACCGATAAAAGTAAAAAAAAAGAAAATTCTTTTTCCAAAAGGGCATAAAATGATACAAAAATTCACTTTAAACACACCACCTTTAATATAGAGAATTATAGAGGACTTCAAACTGTTCCTAAATGTTTTCTTTTGATGAGTGTGGCTACATTGCGTATCATCAGATATGTTTCTAAGAACCAAAGGAAGGAGTATTCATTTTTTAATTCAGTAGTGCCAACATCTGCCTCTCTCCACCAACACAAGCTTTCTCATTTCTCCTTCATACGAGAGTAGATAAGAATTGCCTGTATCTAGAGACAATAGATCATGAAGGAGTAATAGTTCTATTTCAAAGAAAGATCAATAATCTCTTAGGCAACCACATTTGGATATAAGTAATGCAGTCTTTCTTTGATGTATGATAATAATGTTTTAAAAATAATAGAATACCACTAGCATAGTTCCAGTGTAAAAAAGGGAAGCTTTATATATGTTTATAAATATATAATGGATGTTTTGTGTGTCTGTGTGTGGATGTTGGGTATGAGAATAATTAAATATATTTTCTTAAGAACATCTATATGTACTTAATGATTACCTACATTTCTGAGACATAAATAAACATTTTTGAAGACATTGATCCAAAGATCAAGTCCAAAAATATAAGAAAAAAAGCTTAATTATTTGTATTTTCACTATTTATATTATAGAGGGCTGCTGTGTGGTATTAGATATAAACATAATATGGTTCATTGTAATAGGTCACAGACATGTGCATCTTATTTTCATTACTAAATGCACACAGCATTGTAACTTTTCAGATAATTAGCTCACATAAGCAACCACAAAAAAATAGAACTTAACTTCTTCATCGAAAAATAAAGTTTTGTGATTTACATAAAGTGTTTGATCTTTGTGGTTTCATGTACTATAGATACAATCGTACAATAGTCTTAAGAAAAATGAATAGGAAATGCAAAGTGAAAATAGACATATTAAAATAAGTGCTAGGATGGTATAAAACAAATCTAGGTAGCTTTTCATAATTTAGAGAAAAATGCAGAAGGGATTTGAAATATTTGGTACAATTGGAGAATTAGAAATAGATGAGATCTGTCCAGAAGGTATCCAGCCATGTAATATGAGAAATAAAGACATTTATTGAAGAGAAAAGTTCAAAGATACAAGATACAAAAGAAAGGATACAAGATACAAGAAACATTGTACATAGGCCAATGACACCTCAGTACCTTTCAAAGTAGGCACCATCTGCCTCACTGTATTTTCCTGAATCTCACTGATGGTCTGAAATTGCTACCCTTTCAAAGATAATTTTAGTGTTGGGAAAAGCCAGAAGTCACAGGGTGCCAAATCTGGGCTTTAGGGGTATTGAGTCACCTGGGTGATTTGGTGTTTCACCCAAAAACTATGCATGAAACATGGTGAATGAGAGTGTGTTGTCATGATAAAGCTGCCGATCACTAGTTGTCCATAGCTAAGGCATTCTGAATCATCCTACTCATTTTCATGGAGGAAAGTTCAAGCTTAACACAAAATCTAATGCAGATTAGTTGCTCTACTCACTCAGTCATTTTGGATGCAGTGGCCACCCAGTACACATGCTCACTCAGTGGTGTTCACCCCCCCACCAATTAGTACAGTGAAGTCATCATTGTTCATGTATTTGCATTCTAGTCCCCACTCCCTGGCTTCCAGGTTCCATCCATGCTGTGCAAACAGTTCTTGTTATGTTAACAATGGCTGGACTTTTGTTGGACGAACTTCACATTTAAAAAGAAGAAAAAGATATTGACTGAAATAGATCATGCATCTATTTTTATTATGTGATTCAAAGGACTTTTCAAACATTTCTTCTTCCATGATGTAATAAAATTACCAATACAACAACATTAGTATTTAACAAGTTCTATTAATCTACTAAAAAACTTCATTTCATTCAACAATATACTTGTATATATGTTTTCAGTTTTTATTAGTTAGTACTCAGCAACAAGCCAATAACACAAAATAGTTTTAGTGGATTATATACTGATCTAGTACATGAGGAAAATAGAGAATCACACAAATGATAAATGATATAACTGCTTTTCAAAATGTTCTTACTTGGAAGACAAGGGGACTAGGATATTTTTGTATACAAAAAATTTCCCTCTGAGGCATATAGATGCATACACAGGCAGTTGAAAGTTGATCAGAGCATGCTGAAAATTCTAAAGATGACATCTTACAACTTATAAAGTGGAAAATGTGCAAAGCAAAGCATGACATTATGTATGATATAAAATTATAATAATTAAAATGGAAGAAATTCCAAAAAATTTTCTGTGGGGGGATGATGAATTTGTTTATGATGATTTTTTGTCTCTATTTTGGAATTTTTTATTTGCATGTGTCCTTTCTGTATTGAATATGTCCTTTTTAAGTAAGAAAGAAAATTTCACTTCTCTTCCAATGATTACAATTTCTAATTAGTCTCTGATATCTTACATTATTATTCAGCAAGTCAACACTTATTAATCTCACATTATGCACCAGGTGTTGTTAAGGACACTAGCACACAACCACAAGCGACATATATACGGTTATTGGCAAGAGCCGAGAAGAAACTAAATGGGGAGATGTGACAGAGAGTGACCTGAGTGGCCAAAGAGGCCTCTTCAAAGAGAGCTCACAATGTGAACTTCACAGAATTATAAAAAGGAGCAAAACAAGCAAAGGTTTGATAAACCTCATCCTAGGCAGAGAGGTACATTCTCTTAGAAGTTTTTTATGGCAGGGTCCCTCAGACAAGGCTAGTGTCATCTGTGATGCCAGCTAAAACTGGGAAGGCATTGCAGAGTCCCTGAATGTATAATGTGTAAATGTTTGCAAATGGAAAGTATCTGCATTTTTCAAGAAGTTTCCATAAAATTTTTGCCTATGTTAAAGATCAAAAACAACTTGCTCAGTTCTTTTAGGAATTATTTTTAAAAATAGATTTCAAATTATAGCATTAAAAATGAAATGTCCCATAAAGAAATAAGACATTAATAAATGTCTTCCCATAGTATAAAATACTCAATCATAATTTTATACCATGGTTTTATGGAAATAGTTAGACTGTATTTAGTACAAGAGTGTTGCAATGGTCAAACTTTGATGTGATTTCTTATGGAATATATACATTTCACTGTGACGAAAATCAAGATTGGGTTATTGTTGTTTTCTGGGTCATGTGATATATAACTTTACAAGTCAAAGATTGGGTCTCTATTTAATGTGCCAACCACACTTTTCATAAATGCAAATAACATAACATCAAAGTAATTAAATCTAGAATTTCACATTTTAGCCATTTGTGCTATAAATAGTTTTTACCTGCTAATGTCATGAATCGTGTAAAATATTTAATACAAACAATAAAAACATTGTCAGAGACCAATTATTTGGACTATGAGCAGGGTTTGATACCTTTCTTTTGTGGAGAGTAAAAAAAGAAAAGTTCAGATGAGCTTCACAAATGGCCTATATTTTTCTCCATTGTCCAGCCTGCTGCGTGTATCACTGTCCTCCTTTCTGCCCACAGGGACACAAAACATGGGATACTATAATATTTAAGGCTTAGGGAATTAAAGATAGATGGTTGGATGAATGGATGAATGGATAGATAGATAAATAGATAGATGATAGTGAGGTATTCACTGTTTGAGGATGCATAAACATCATACTTGGTGTGAGGCTTCACTGATGAATTAATTAGTGCAGGGATTTCCAGCTCCTGTACACTTGCAGCTAGCCATACTGCTACCACAGTTCTGTCCTTAGCTTCAGCCTGGCAATTAGCTTAGAAGTAAAGACCCCATCTTGTTTCCTCCTTTATTACTAGTTGTGGCTGAGATTATTTTCACATTGTTTTCAAAATATATCTTTCTGGGATCATGGTTCTTAGTAATTTGGGAAGAATATGGGCACAATTTGAGGAAATTATTGGAATTCTAATTTCAATCATTTGAGAGGTTAGTCCTGAGTCTCAGGAGAAATTGGAATACTTCTCAGGGTACATATAAGAAACTGTAAAAACAAAAGCCTTTTAGGCACTGAATTGTAGTCAAGTATTTGTATTGGTACCAGTTATTATTTCATATTTTCTGATGAAAAACATCAATCAAAAACTGTTCTTGTTTACCTCTACCCTCTCTATCATTTCTTAAATAAAAATAGATTATTTTATTGGTAGTTTAAGATCTAGCATACACATGCCTACTTAGTCCATTTCCTTTCTTTCTCTCAGTTATGGATGAATAGAGAGAGCACACAGTGCTCAGTCCTGTAGTTAATTAAAAAGTAAAAGTCCCAGCTCCCTAGATATATCTGTCGTTACCCATGCTTGTTGGTGGCCAAGCAAATATTACCTCACTAAGTACCAGGAATCCCATTAGCACCACACATTTATACAACATCCTTGGGTTCTGTGTCTTCCATAATAAAAACTTCTATTTGCATTTACTTTTCTTTGAATCCTGAGTATATCTCAACTGGTTCCAAATTCAGTAGGGAATGGAAGTGACGTTTATTGGGCTATTTCAAATCTAAACTGTAGATTATATTTAAAAACAGTTTTCATCTTGAAGTTGGACCTAAATGAATTTCAGGTCCAACTGATCTGGCTCTGATCTGGGATGATGGTTTAACTGCTAGTTAGATTTAAATTATATCAGAAAAGGAGGAGGAGTAACATTACATATCTTTGTTTGAAATGATTCAAATGAGCCAGATTAAGGTATGAAAATATGAGTAAGAGAGCATTTATCTACATATTACTTTCTGCAGTCCATCAGTTTCCATAAATACAAGGTTTTTTACAGTATTTCCCACAGTATACTACTCGCAATCTTCTTTGTCTAAACCATGAAAAAAAGCCATGACATACTATCACTGACTGGTTTACTGGACTTTTTGAGAAATCTTGTTTTTTTTAAATTTAACATCTGGTGGCCAAAGAACTTTGTGTCCCACTCATTTGGAAGCTATTTTCCACAGTAAATATGACAGGTCAAATATTTTAACGTGATTTTATGTAAGTAAAAATAGTGTTTCCTTCCAACTTGACTGTTTCGGGTACTGTGCTGATGGTACACTGCAGTGGAACGGTTCTGCCTAGCTTTTATTAAATTTTTTTGTTTTGCTTTTAAAGAAATTAATGTTTATTTTTAAAAACTGAAATGCAATTTTCATAACTTTCATGTTTTTTGAAAAAAATATTTTGATTGTTATTCAAGTATAATTTATTTTGATTGTTGTTCAAGTATAATTTATTTTTATTGTTGTTCAAGTATAATTTTCCCATTCCAGTCCACCCCCCCCAGTGCTCCCCACCTCCCTCCCATTTCCACTCCCCTTAGTTGTTGTCCATGTGTTCTTTATACTTGTTCCTGTGAACCCTTCCCCTTTTCCCCTGAAATTCTCTCCCCTCTCCCCTCTGGTCACTGTCAGCCTGTTCTCTATTTCAGTGTCTTTGGTTACATTTTTCTTGCTTATTTTGTTGTTTAGGTTCCTGTTAAAAGTGAGATCATATGGTATTTGTCTTACACCACCTGGCTTATTTCACTCAGCATAATGCTTTTTCTTAGACTTATTTGCATTCTATGTGCAGACAGCTAATATAAGAGATGAAGTAGGTAAATCATCTATATCTAAAGAAATAATTTTATACCTATTTAAATGCTACAATTCACAAATTATTTTTACTCTCACATTTGAATTTCATAACACTGGTGTGAGTTGGGGAGGACACGATGTATTTTTCCAATTCTGCAGGTGAGAAAGGTGGAACTGTAACCTTGAATCAGATATACTTGGTTTCCAATTCTGGCCTTCCAACTTACTAGCAATATGAATTTCAGAGTTACTTTATCCATTATTGAACAGTTAAATTAAATATAGAAGTTAAAGCTATTAGCACAGTCTAGCAATTAATAATAACTTAAGAAATAGTAGTTATTTCCAAATTAAGTCCCACACTTCCTCACTCTATCAAGTTGAACACCAAATCTCAATCATTTAAATATTTTAGAATGTCTGGATTTTGACAGTATATTCATAAATATTCATGTAATTTAACTTTTAAACCTGGAGCCATATGTTTTGCTATGTAATGACAATGATATGCCAACCCCATTCATCAAATGTGGTTAGGGGAGGCAGAAAGGGGAAATGACACTGATAAATAATTCCATGTAATTTCCGTGGACCACAGATGTTTCAGTCAAGACATATTAATAATTTCATCATTTATAATATATTCATTCATTATAGTTTACTACCTCCAGCTGTTTTATAAGTCAATGTTAAAATTTTATTAAACTATTTTATATTCTGAGAAAATATGTAAAATTTAACTGTCATATGAACCTATATTGCAGGTCCACAAAGGAGGCTTTTATGGAATCGATCTCTTTCAATATACTAAGATATTTCATATTTAAAAACACACACAGCCTTTAAAAACATTTGTACAGCACTATAAGACATTATGTTTAGGGTTAATTTTATCTTTTTCATTTTATTAATCTGATCATTTGTTCAGATATTGGCCAAAAGAAAAACCTGGGTCTATAATCTTATTCTAACCTCCTGCTCCTGATAAAGTTTTAGTTTATTTTCTCTACAGACTTCTGTTGGGTATGTATATTTCTGTCAATAGCCTTTTTCTTTTTCTCTGTACACTGCTTTCTCTTACCTTGTGTAAGTACAATTTTCTTATTATCATTGCAAAAATACTATGAGCAGATTATTCACAATAAATTTATACTCAATTAAGTTAATTATTCTGTTTGATACTGACTAGAAACAAATCTAAAAACTAGAAATGATATTAAACAACTGACTCCCTATCTTGTTTTAAGTGACTGATCAAATTGTGAATGTTAATTTTATTGGACATTTCTACTGTATCTCTTCTTAGATAGTATATTTTAATATAGTATCCTCTTATCTTTCTCATAAATTAATTTTTTTCTAAACAGTTTATTAATTCTCTCTCTATCTACTTATGCATTTTTTTTTCTGGACTCCTTGTCACTCTTTCATCTCAACTCTCTTCCTCTTCATGTGGTATGTACTGAATTATGTCTTCTTCCTAAAATTCACATGAAGCCTTAAACCCCAAAGTGACTGCATTGGAAGATAGGGCCTATCTTCAAAGATAGGAAGCTAACTTAGTTAAATGAGGTCATAAAGTAAAACCCTAATACAACAAGACTTAGGTCCTTATAAGAAGTGGAAAAGATAATAGATCTCTATCTCTCTGAATTCATACAGAGAATAGGCCTTATGAGAACACACTGATCAGTGACCATCTACCAACCAGAAAGAGAGATCTCACCTGAAACCAAAATGTGGGCAACTTGATCTTAGACTTCCAGCCTCCAGAACTACCCTGCCTAGTGTAGTTATAGCAGCCTGAACAGACTAATACACTATCCCAAACAACCAATTTCTACCTCTGTTTTAAACTTCTCTGTATATGTCAGTCACCCTGTCCAGAAGTTGTTTCTGTCCCATCCATTTTCATCAGAACAACATTATCACACTAGATGCATTTTTTATGTTCCCACATGTTACATGGTTTTGGATTTTTGTTGACCCAGACTGGCTTAGAAACTTCTTAAACTTAGGGATGTTTTCCTGTCAATTCAATATTCTTAAGTCTTATTACAGGGAATGATGAATGGTAGGATAGTTGAAGTACATTTTTAAGACAGATCATAGTACAGAGAAGACTATCATAAAGATGTTAAATAATTTTATGTATTTAATTTAATTTGAATTGAAAATCCAAAATGTTTGTTTCATGTGATAAAATTGTGGGCTTTTTTTTCCCCAATGGAGTAATATATCTATCAATGAGTGTCAAATATAAAATGATATATCAACTAAATAAACATTTGTGATGCCTATAAAATAATTATTATTAACTCAAAATAACATTATAAAATATAAATTATAAAATGATAAAGTCAAGAAATAGATATGTTCATGTATTATGATTAAGTATTTATAGATTGAGCCTATATGAATATTTAGAAAATGATGGTTATAACATGGTATTAATATAAGTGTATATTACATTTAAAAAATTTCTGGAACTTATTTTTTATAATTAAAATATTAAATTTATTAAAAAACACAAGGAAGCATATGAGTAGCATAGGCATAAATATTGAAGCGTCCACTCTAAAAGGGCAAAAATAGCATGGCAGCTACACACATGGGCTTGGGAAAACTGTGTTTCAGTCTTATTTTTTTAATTATATTTTATTGATTGTGCTAGTATAGCTGTCCCAATTTTCCCTCCTTTGTCTCCTCCACTCAGCACCCCCTAATCTCTCAGGCAATCACCACACCATTGTTCATGTCCATGGGCCATGTGTATAAGTTCTTTGGTTACTCACTCCCTTTTTTATCCTGTACTTTGCATCCTCATGGCTATTCTGTAATGACCTATTTGTACTTCTTTTTTTATTTTTTAAAAATTTTATTTAGTTATTTTTCAACTACAGTTTTTTGTCTATTTCTCCCATTTCAGCCCCTCCCGCCCCGTGCTCCCCAATTCCCTTCCATTTCCACCCCCTTTAGTTCTCATCCCTATGTCCTTCATATTTGTTCCTCCAAATCCTTCCCCTTTTTTCCCCTTAAATTCCCTTCCCTCTCCCCTCTGGTCACTGTCCCCTTGTTCTCTATTTCAGTGTCTTTGTTTTTTCTTTTTTCTGCTTGCTTGTTTGTCTTGTTATTTAGCTTCAGGTTAAAGGTGAGATCATATGGTATTTGTCTTTCAACACTTGGCCTATTTATCTCAGCATAATGCTTTCCAGTTCCCAATCCCCTCACCTCTTCACCCATTGCCCCACACCCTCCTCCCATCTGGCAACCACCAAAACACTATCCATACCCATGATTCTGTCACTGTTTCTTATTTGCTTAGTTTATTTTTTAGAGTCAATTATTAATAAATATATATTTATTACCCTTTTATTGTTCATAGTGTTTTCTCTTTTTCTTAACCAAGTCCTTTTAACATTTCATATAATAAGGGTTTGGTGATGATGAACTCCTTTAGTTTTTTCTTGTCTAGAAAGCTGTTTATCTGCCATTCAATTCTAAGTGAAAGTTTTGGTAGATAGAACAATTTTGGCCACAGGTCCATGCTTTTCATGACTTTGAATAAATCTTTCCAGTCCCTTCTTATTGGTAAAGTTTCTTTTGAGAAATCAGCTGACAGTCTTATGGGAACTCTCCTGAAGGTAACTAACTGCTTTTCTCTCTTGCTGCTTTAAACTCTGATATTTTAATTATGCTGTGTCTTGAAGTAGACCTGTTTGCAACCACCTTGTTTGGGACTCTCTGTGCTAATACCAGCTTGATGACCTTGAAAAAAGTGATTTACATGCCTGTGGTTTAGTTTATTTACCTTTCAAATGGGAAATTATTTGAGCAATTGTGTCCCATGAAGCATGAAAATTAATGCTGGAATATAATGAGTGCTCTAAAAAGTTAGCTAATAATTTCCTATTGAAATAAGCTCCATGAGGCTAGGCACTTGTTTAATTCAACACTATGCTGAGTAGCTTGTATTTGTTGATTTCATAATAAACATTCACTGATGAGTGAATGAATCAAAGGGAGATTATAGTGAAGCTGATAGAAGAACTGTATAGGAAGCATAAGTAATTTAAAAAAAGAAGAACAAAACTAAATGTAATGAAAGGTTTTTTAAAATAATTTTTTAAATTTGAAAAATGTCTGAGCAGGTAGCTAAAATAACACTTTATATTTCCTGAAGAAAATGGATCCAATTTTCCTACTGTATAATTTTTTTTCTTGAATAAAATAGATACACTTTTTGGAACCTACACTGACACATATCTTGTATTGATTTACTGTGTCTCTGTTCAAAATTATTTCATTGTAGTGCATTAACTCAAGCTTTAGAAGCATCAACCATGGTAAATAAGTAAAATTACTATAGTAATGGTGAGTAACAATTGATAAGATTCTTTAATATTTTGGAAGTGAAAAAGCAGAAATTGCCTAAAGCTTGTACTAAAAAACCATATTCCCAACTTTCAAAATTATCCTCACAACTTCTGCTCAGTGATGTTACTGAAATTTAGTGAAACCCATACACACATTTTTTTCTACATCAGGTCACATCACATTTGCAATTTGCTCTTAAAAGCACACCTGGAATGTATTGCAATGTATTGATTATCTCTTGGATTTAAATAGAAAAATATAACCGACTTGGAAGGCAATAAACCAAGTAGTGGGCAATTTCTCTATCCCTTTATCTGTAACTAGCATAGCAATCATCTAAATATTTTTTTAGCATAAAGGAGATTTGAGTGAGTCATTTAGTGAAGTGATAATAAAGTTTCCACACACATTGGGGAGTTTCACCTTGATTTAGATGTGTTCTGGGAGACAAACTACCCATTCTCAGTTTAAGAGATAAATATGAAATAAGCAATTTAGAGAGTCTACCCCCATCAGTCCACATGAATATACTCATTAATCTACTGATTGAAAAAGTTAGTCATTGAAATATAAAAATCTATGCATGTATTCATTAAAAATTTACTCTCTACCAGAGGGCTGGGGAATTTCCTACCTAAAATTTTACATTCTGATTGGTGGAGAGACACTCAAAATAAAATAAGGTAATTTCAGAACATAAAAAATTTAGTAACAAAGCAAAATGGGGTGGAGGTATACAGAGTTGCTTGAGGAAATTTTCATGGTTGCTTCAGAATAAGTGTTCTGAATGGCTTTCCTTAGTGTGTTTGTTACATTTTAATGCATGAAAATATGAAGAAGATTGCTGTAGAGTTATAGAAAATATTGTACCAATGTCTAAAGTGGATAGTGGCTTGGAATTTTTGAAGGACTGAAGGAAAAAGAAAGAAAGGAAGGAGAGAAGGCAGGCAGAAAGAATGAAGGAAAAGAGGGAGGAGAAGAAAAAAGGAAAGCAAAGTGATAGAAATATTGGTGGGATGAAAGAAAATAATGAAGAGGTCTATAGGGGACAGGTGGGCTCAAGTTGCATGTGAAAAAATTGTTTGGGTTTTCCTCTAGTTGTAGTCAGTGGCTAGTAGAACATTTTCTCCAAGGCAGTGATATTATGTGACATAATTACAAAAAAATTAAACACATACACTTAAACATACACATGCAAGCACACACTGTTCTCCTACATTGTATATCTTACAGAAGGTTTAACATAGCATCTGGACACAGAGATGGGACAATGAGTCCTTAATCAATGTGAGAACTGCCTTAGGAAAGATTTAATGAGATAATGATACAGAAAGAAGGTAGTTCACTCCAATGAGCAAGCGGAAAAAGTAACTGAAGCCTGGGATTCTTGTCACAGGGACATGGATTTTAAACATTTATAATTATCTGACACTTACCTGATTTCTGCTTTAGAGTAGATATTTCCTAAAGTCAGTGACTAATCTTTTTACGTTCTAACCAGGATACTTGGCCAGCCTTACCTAATCACTGTCTATATAACTGTTGGCATGGCAGAGACAAAAGCTACGTAGTTACATTCTCTAAGAGCATGTGTTATCTGAAAATGAAGCAAAAACATTTTAAAAATAAGCTGAAAGTTTTTTAAAAAGATTTTATTTATTTATTTTAGAAAGATTGGAAGGGAGAGAAACATCAATATGTGGTTGCCTCTCACGCACCTCCTACTGGGGTTATGGCCCACAACTCCGGCATGTGTCCTAGCTAGGAATTGAATAGGCAACCCTTCGGTTCGCAGGCTGGGACTCAATCCTCTGTACCATACCAGCCAGGGCTAAGAATATTAAATTAATAATGATTCTCTCTAAAAGGAAATTCATCTGTAGGAAACTATTACAACAACTTGTAAGAGTATGTAGTAAAATGTGTATTCAATTTCATAAAAGGAAAAAAAACATTTTTATTCTACTATCAAAGACATCAAGTATCAAAAATTCAGGTGGGAGAAATAAATGTGGAAAACCTCTTCCCTGACCTTGAAATGTATGTCCTGCCTTCTATTCCCATGTTAGCAGCCCTTTCAAAGACACAGCCTTGAGAAAACAAGGTGTTGCTGAGACCCTGTGGGCAGATTGTGTGACCAAACCTGGTAAAGGCCTCTATATGAACTTTTAGGATTCTGGCAGATGGATGCTGCAAACTACTGGTCTTGCAGTTGTCCAAGACATGCCTCTTAAGGAAGTTTTCTTCCTTATTAAACAGGCCACATACCAATCTGGAGTGGGCTGCCTCTTTCTTCATTCACTCTCTCTTTGCCCTCTGTGCAGAGGGAGCTAATTTGCAGATTACCAAGAGCGGGAGTATTTTTCTAATGTGACTATTAACAGAAAACATAGATTGAATGAAGCAAATATGGTTGCTGCCCCATCTACCGTAGGGGTTGGGGAAGAAGGTAAAAGATAATGTTCTCCTGCCTCAAGCCCCATGATGTCCATAGAGAAGGACTGGCCGCTGCTTGATAGTAATTTCCTGAGCAGAGTAGCTCAGCTTTGTTAGTTTAGATAAAAGCAGAAATTGCACTAGGGACTCCATGATGGGGAGCAGCCCTGACGCTGGGTTAGAAAATGTGGCCTTCATCCCAAAGTTTTCCAAAAAAGAAAGAGCTTGAGAGCATGTACTTTTAAGCGTCTAGTTGGTTAACTTAGTGATTTTTTAAAAGTAAATTTTCTCAATCTGGGGTATTTCTCCCCTGGGATACCCAGCAGTATCTGGAAATATGTGTGATTACCATATTAGGGGCACAGTGCTCTTGGTATCTAGTCAGAGCTGCTGCTAAACATCCTGAAATGTACAGGTCACATCATCCAGTCCAACATGTTAATGGAGCCAAAGTTGAGAAACTTTACTCTGGACTCAGAAAGCCAGTTCTTCACTCAGGGAATACTCAGGTACTTTTTTTACTCACAACCTTGCAAAGCCCAATTATAGTCATTAAAGCCCAATGATACTTTTTTAATGGAAACACAACTTTTGTGTTTAAATTTATTCTATTAAAACAAAATCATGCTATGTTATTTATAATTTAGAGACTGTAGGTTTTAAATAATTTGAGGAAGAATCTGTTATTCTAAGGGAAAAAGAAGACCCAGACTGCCAAACCAAGATTTCATGAAACAATTAATCATAATAAATTTAATGTTTACCATAATAAACTCTCCTTTATGGCACAATTTTAGTGTTATAATAAAAAGTTTGTGTACCTTGTTATTAATAATAACCAAAAATCACTACTTATGAATTCCATCTGTTACCCAAATCAAAAATATATAATTTCATGGCAGTATCAAGGGATTTGAAACCTATAAAAGATTTTTTTTTCCTTAGCGTCTCCCTTAAAACACCATGAAACAAATATCATTAAACATATCAGGAGCAACACAATGCTCCTGTTTTCTGAGAACATTTAGAAGAAATTACTTGCTTTATGAAATATTCACTGTACATTACACTAAGATATATATAGCTTAATTAAGATTAAACTTAATCTGTTTTTATAAAGGTTATAACTTATATTATGCTTGTATATTATTTTCCAAATCTATTTATACTATATTTATAAAACTTACAGAAATGGGAAGACATTTAATTATGTAAAATGTATTCCCATCATTCTTTCTGGAGCATCAGACTGAGAGTTATTATTCAAAAATTAAAACCCAAATTATAAATGATTATTTTTGCTCTGACCAAATAATAATAATGATTTATTTGTGCTGTTCACTTTTTTTTGTTTGTTTGTTTTCTCCATTGTGAATTTTTAGAAAGCAGCAATGTTGACCTTATTATGCTAGGTGGGGTAAGCCAGTCAGAGAAGGATGAGTACCATAAGATTTCACTTACATGTGAAATCTAATGAACAAAATATACTGACGAACAGAAAAGAGGCAGACTCATAGACACAGGACAGTCTGACAGCTGTCAGAAGGGTGGGGGTCTGGGAGACTGTGTGAAAAAGGGGAAGGGATTAAGAAAAAACTCCTTGTAGACACAGATGACAGTGTGGTGATTACTGGAAGGAAAGGGGGCTGGAGAGGAGGTAGAAGATGGTAAAGAAGGGCACATGGGGATGGGAAGAAACTTGACTTTGGGTGGCAATAAACAGATGATACATTATGGAATTGTACACCTGAATCCTATATTATTTTACTAGTCACTTTCACCCCAATAAATTCAATTTTAGAAAGCAGGAATTATTGTAGAAATCTCCTTCATACTCTTATGAAGACAGTGGAAAAAAACCGCAGTGAATAAGAGAAAGAACCCTAAACCATGGACTTTGAGAAGAGATAAGCACCAAATTTATCATAGTAAATTTTTTATTTGTTTGGATAACTATTGTATGAAGTGATAGAAACCCATATTTATAAAAATGTTTAAAATCACCAAATGTGTGCTTTAATATTTGACATCCTGGCTTTTGTAACCTACAAATCAAATTTTCAAGTATGAATTTTTTCTCCTTTTTTCTCCATGTGGAAATCATTTTGATAGCTTGTACATTTATTATGGTGAACCTTGATTTTTAAGTGATTTCAGGCTTCTTCATTATCTTGATTACATTATCTTATACAATGACCCAAATAACTGTTTTTGCTTCTTTTATTCATTGGCTGTAGCATCAATCATGAACAAAGTTACTTTTTATGAAAAATATAGTGTCTATGCTGATAATGAATATGGAAGAAAAAATAGTTTAATTTTTGTTTATACTAGAAGCCAATCCTAGCATTTATGCTGTCTTTTAAAATTACTTTACACATTGTCTTCAAAATTCTTACATTTATTTAAAAATATTTATTGAAAACATATGACAAAATGTATTTTTGTCAAAAAGACACAGTGATTAAAAACAGAATGTATGTGCCTTAATACAGCTTGCCTTATAGCATATTTACTCTAGTTTATTTTTATTCTAGTTTTTTATTATATTGTTTTTTAAATTATTTTTCAATCTATGCATTTATATTTTTAACAAATTTTTATGGGATTCCTATTTTCTTGGCTTTGTGTTAGGTGCTTGGCTAATAGCAATAAGATGATGATCATCTTCATGGTTCTTAAATGGTAATGGGGGCAATAATAAAGGCACAAATGAGCCCAAAATAATGAGATTGTAAGGGCTCAGAAGGAAATGCATAGGGGCTCTTTCAGAAAGCAGCCAGTCGGGTGCTGATTCCAATACAGACTGGGTGGCTGGTGTTGTCTTTAGAGAAGCCCAATTAGACTGAGAGCTAAGTACAGGGAAGGGACTAGTCATGCCCAAGAATTCAAATTTCAGTTTTATGAGGCACCAGCTTTAAGCATAAATAAGTGATGGGTAAGAGTCCAGTATAACTGACATTTAGTGAATGAAAGGAGAGAAAGATATTAGAAGGCACTAGGCGGTGACAATGAATGAAGATCAAGGAAATGAATTTTGGAAATACAGTTACCAAGAGTTGTTGATACTTTATGTGAAGAATGAAAAATAGACAAAGATCAAAGATAACTTCCAATATCTAGGTTTGCACAGAAAGATAGACAGAGGCTATGGTTTATGGGAAAAGTGAGTTGAATTTACACAATGTGGAATTAGAGACACCAGTATGATGCTCAAGCAGAAATGTCAGAGATAGGTAAGTATGTCAAAACTCAGAGAAGGCAATTGAATTGAAGTCTGACATATAACAAGGAATTTGAGGCTGCAATTTAAAGCCGTAGAACCAAATGTGATTTCCCAAAGAGAAGGTGTAGAGACCATAATTTCTATCTAGATGAAAGAGTAGAGTTTGCAGAGAGGAATAAAACCTTGGGAGTGAAGGAGGATCCAGAATAAATGGGAGGAACAAAGCTTTGCCTGCTGGGGATTAAGGTCAACTTGGAGAGATAAGCAAGTATCTGAATACTTACATGATAAAAGTATGTAATTTGTACTAATGGAGGACAAAAGGAGAAAAGTTTCATTCTGCTGTGGTAGTTCAGAGGAGACTTAAGTAAAGATGGAAATCTTCAAAATACTTTAAGTACAAGCAAATAGGGCAGCGTGAACATTATACTCAGCAAAGTATTTAAGATGAGAATAATGTCAAAGCATTTGAGTAACTCTAAGTAGTTCAGCTTAATTACATGGTTATAGCTTCTTTCACAATTCAAGATTTAGGTTAACCTTCACTGATGAACCATTTCACCTTTATTCTACATCCTTCTGGTAATTAACAAATCATATTGCTTTTGTCTATCAATCGTCTGCATATTCTCTCCTGACCTGCCCTTACTCTAAGAGTAAGAGGAGCATCATTCTTTTTTCATCAATTTGAACCATCCTGCAGTTCTAAGCCCAGAGCAGGTGGTTGTCAAATGTATCTTTTCCAAACCGCTAGATTCCTGTCCCTTTGTTCTTGATGGAGATGGAGTTGAACCTTTTAAATGGTTTGAAAACCAAAGTAACTGCATCTAAAACATTATAACATGTCATTCCATCCTGTCTGTGATGGAATAATGCAAGGAAAACAATTCTGTGATCTGAATAATAAAAGTTTCTGGAATAATTCTGTACAATTTAGTTTTCATTTAATTAAGACACATGCAAAACTGAAACAATTTATTAAACTTACTCATTTCAGGCTTCCCAACAGAAACAATACTATCAACTTGTAACAATCGCAGACCAATAAACGGTTTACTTATTTCTCTATTTTCCATCCAGAATAAGATGCACTCTAAGTGACAACTAAAAGCAAAATAAGACATTCCAGATCAAACTACTTGCTGGTGGTTAGGATGCTTTAAAGTGTTGTTCTTGACCTCTATGCAAAGCACAGGGACATATACTCATAAAGGAAGAGTATAGAGTTCAATCCAACCAATCAGTCTTTCCTGACTGTGTCTTCATTTTGTGCACATTTGAAATGAATAAACCATTTTTTATCTGGAATTCAGCAGTAACATCTTACCTCCAAAACAAAAACAACAAAAAAGATCTTGTTGGTCAAACAGCATATGTGTGTTTGAAAAGAAAACCACCTGTAAATTACAGTTCCTCCCCCACAATATCATGTAACAGATTTTCTCACCTAGACTTGGAGCAACTTCCTAGAATCATGACTTTTGAGAATAAATTATGCATTTAGGTGTTAGCATCTAAGGGCCTTGAGTTTCCAAATGACATTTTTCAAGACAACATTCAACTAAATACAGTCATTGGGTAAGTAGAAGTCATTGTCAATATCGACCCTTTGATAGAGTTCATTTACATAGCCATGTGGGTTTTTATATTTAATCATTCATTATCAGTTATGTGATAATCTATCAATTATTTTTAACAGTTATAATTAAAGTTTGTTAGATTAATTGGTAAAACTGCTGTCATAAACAATAATAACTTAATGTGCTTTTATAAGTATCAACCAGTTCAACTTAATCCACAGTGCATTAGACACTCTCTTTTCAAAAGCCCACAGAATTTTTTGACAAAAGAATATATATTAAGTATATTCTGTAGTGAGGATCCTTAAAAATTCACATTAATAAATGTCTGCAAAATTCTTTCAGTTTAGTGCTAAGTTTGATATTGAGTTGAACATTTTGTTGGTTACATATCTCACATGACTGTTTGGAAGAATACTCAGTGACTCCTGAAATATGACGGGCAACCCAATTAAATCAATTAACTTACAACCAAAACTAGAGCAAAGTACGTATTTATAAAAATTAATGCTAAAATTTTGACTATTATATTATTATAATGTAGATTGATTGAGATGGTCAAAAATTTGGGAACCTAAATGAGGTAATATAATGATCCTTCTTGCTAGTAAATTAAATAACTAAAATCAGAAAGGGATAGGAAGGAAGGAAGGAAGGAAGGAAGGAAGGAAGGAAGGAAGGAAAGAAGGAAGGAAGGAAGGAAGGAAGGAAGGAAGGAAGGAAGGAAGGAAGGAAGGAAGGAAGGAAGGAAGGAAAAGTAGACAAAGAGGATTTGCAAATGTTATCTGTCAAGCAAGAGACTACATTATTATTTTTCCCCTTAATTCTTCAACATTTGTTCTACTAACTCCTGAAATCAGCTTGGAATCCCCAAAGAAAAGGTGAGGATATCAAGGTTCAGAAAGGTTATTTTTTTCCATAAATACATACATAATAAAGGATGGAAGAGGATTTTAAGGCATTGGCATTTCCTTGCCCTAGATGGTACTCTCTCCTTTAACATAGAGTGACTAAATCTATATTTACTGATGTTTATTTCTATTACATACTTTTCCAAAAATACTATAATCACCAGCAAAGATTTAAGAATGTAATGTCTCTTTACTCCTCCTTTGTAATAGTAAAACTAAAAAACATGTCTACACAAAATACTTTAGAATATTTTCTACCTAACATAGAGAATCAAAAGTCAATTATTGGAAGCTAAAATTAGTAAGAAAGAAATGGAATGGAAAAAGGATCTAATTGTTCATTAAAATATTTATTTCACAGTCTGCTCTGGGTGTCATTTTAAAATCACAACTTGCTGGAACAACTCAATAGCAATAGTAACTTTTTAAGATACGGTGTTGAAAGACTGCTGATACCATACAAAGGGGATAATGCTGTTTTACTAAAGTGCTTATTTGCAAATTTCATAACAGACATGAGGGCAGCTTTGTTTTTCAATACAAAATTAACCTATACAAAGAAGAAGTGCTTGTCCATCTCAATAAATGACTACCATTTATGCAGTTTGCTCATTTCCCTGCAATGCTTTTGCATGCTCAATAAAAATTGATGAGTGAAAGGATATGAAATCCCTACCAACAAAGTAGAAGGAAAAAAATAACACACTAATTTACAATATACTTCACCTACCTGTCATAAACAAATTAAAAAATCCTTTAATGGACAGACATGCAGCCCTTGGCAACATCATCATTTGCTTCTAGAGATGATTCAGCTTTGTATCCTTATGTCTGAATGCTAGTGGTTTCTTCCCTATGGATTAAGCCGGGTTGTTTCAGCTTAATCACTCTAGAAGTGAAGGACAAAAATATTCACGTTAGATTTTATCTTCTGATGTTTAAAATAGCATCTCTTGCCACAGCTGGACCCCAGATTTTTATTTAGTTTGTTTAATATTGCAATATCATTTTCAAATTTTCTTCCTTGGATATTTCTTACAAATAAAGCAAAACAGATCAAACACAGATATTATATTTGACTTATTTGGGGATGAAAACTGGTGAGGGAGGTAAAGAAATTCTGTCATTTTGTTGGAGATCACTCTGCAAGACTGAAGGCAGGAGACTTCCGACTTTTTACCCAGGCAAGATTTTATCAGTAAGCAGACAACTTCAAGAGCTTTTAAAGGTTCCTGTGGTTAAACATCATTTAAACTCATTGATTGAATTCATGCAAATTTAAATGTAGTTAGGGGCTGGGCCACAAAGTCCTTAACTGTGTTTGAGAAATTGAGATCAAAAACTGAAAACTTGCCCTATAATTATGAGTAGATTCTCTTACATTTTTATGTTTCTTAAGGCAAGCACAGCAGTGGACAAACAATTGCCATAGTATTGCAGTTGATGTTACTTGTCAAAATAATAAAACAAAAAGATAAAAATTGGGTTGTATTGTTCTGAAGTTCCATTCTATTTCATCACACTTAGTTCAGCCAGTCCCCCATTCAAACATAGATCAGTTGATTATAATAGTATTTTGAGTATTTTGCTATGGAACAGATATCACTAATAAGTCAAACAATATATATTTTCCCACCAGAATAATTCGAATTTATCCAGGAATATTCACCTACTTGCATATTTACCTCTTTGTAGTGTACAATTCAGTGATGTTTAGTATGTTCACAAAATTATGCAATCGTTACCATGATCTCATTCCCAAACATTTTCATCACCCAGAAAAGAGTCCATGTGCCTGCCATAGTCACTCCCTTGCTTCCTTCTTTGCAGCCTCTGGTAACCACTAATCTACTTTCTGTCTCTATCTTGGTTATTCTGGTCTTTTCACTTATATAAAATACTATACTATGTGGCTTTCTGTGTATGGCTTCTTTCACTTAACATCATATTTTTAATGTTTATTCGTGTTGTAGCATCTGTCAGTACTTCTTTTTATTATGGTTTAATAATATTTTCTTCTGTGGATATGCCATATTTTGTTTATCCATAAATTAGCTGGTGCTCTTTGGCTTGTTTCCACTTTGGGGACATTAAAATAATGTTCCTGTGAACATTTGTGCACTAGTTTTTGAACTTACTTTAATTTTTTTTCTTGGGCATATACCTGAGAGTGAAATTGATGAATGACATAATAAATTTATTTAAGGTTTTAGGAAAGTGTCTGCCCGTTTTTACAAAGTGCCTTTAACATTTCACATTTCTCCCAGAAATGTAGGGGGATTTCAACTTCTTCACAGCTTTGCCAACATTTGTCATTACCTGTATTTTTCATTACAGCCATCCTACTAAGCATGCACTGGTATCTCAATGTGCTTTTTGTAAGTATTTGCAAACTAGGTGATATATGTGTAGATATAAAATAAATTGGTGGAGACATAATTAGATGATAGATGGAAAGAAGTTATATAAAAAGCTTCAAAATAATGTAAAAAATAACTGTATTTTTTCTGAGAAACTAACCTACTTACAAGTTCAGATACTTTTTTGTAAGATTAGTAACTCCTTCGAAGTCAAAACCATTGACTGACTTTAAAAGGATGAACACTATACCACAGAAGAAGAATAAAGGAAAGACATTTCAAATAGAATATTTAATATTCTGGCAGTCAAATTTCCCAGAGTATCACTGTGAAGCATTGAGTAAATCAATTTTGCTGAGCAAACAGTTTAAAAAGAGAACATCAGCCCTGACTACAGCGGCTCAGTGAATTGAGTACCAGCCTGTGAACAAAAGGGTTGCCAGTTTGATTCCAGTCAGGGCACGTGCCTAGGTTTTAGCTGAGAGGCAATTCATTTGGTGTTTCTCTACTTCTCTTTTCCCTTTCCACTGTCTCTTAAAATAAATAAAATCTTTAAAAAAAAGAGCAGATCAGATTGAGAAAACATATAACCATTGTACCTATACTAGGGAAACACAAATGATTGGAGTGATTACATGCATTCAATATTTTGAAGCAATGCAAGATGATAATAGATTTAATGTCACATTGAGTGATACATAGTAATTAATGTGACTGTGCACTGGAACATTTCTGAAAAGTGTTAGAAGAAGATGGTGTTTTAGAGGATGAGGACATGTATCATTTTGATCCATTAGCAGAAGGAATATTTTGGAATTCAGCAATAGGTGGTCAGACTGTACCAGAACCTCTGGATTCTAGTGCTCTGGGTTCTATTGCCTGCTGGCAATAACAACTGTGACTCCCAATGCCAGAGTCTTATGATAAGGAAAGGAACTATTTATTTAAAAGTTGTGCCAGTTAGATTAATGACAGAATTACTCCATTAAATTTCATTCCCTTTAGAAAGAAAATACCCATAAACTCACAGTCCTGCTCCCCTTTGCCAAACAAGGCCAGTCAGAGGTACCATCTCTAGAGAAAAGAAATAGCTTTGGCTAGGTTCCTGCTCTTAATCCAGAGCCACTCTTCATGGTGGGCCCGCAGGAGTTCTTTTGCATCCTTTAAAACTGCATGGCCAAGACCCCATATGGCCATGTTACAGAAGCTCTAGCATGGCAAAGAGAGGGACTGGCTGCCCCCATGCCGGGGTTTAAATCCCGGAGAGGATCTTCTTCCATAATTCCATTTGCAGCTGCTCCTACAAATGGTTACACCTGCCACTAGTCTGCTTTCTTCTCCCTGTCTCAGCTGCCATTGTTATTCCAGGCAGACATAGAGCTAACCAGCTTCCTTCTCTCCTAGGGGCAGCGAGCCCCTTCAGCTAAATTGCATAATGGGTTAGAGTCATACCCTCTCCCTGACTTTGAACAAGCAATGCTATTTAACATTACTAAAACACTGGCCAAGGTCTTTAGATATGCAAAGTAACTCTCAATGGCCTTGCTCCCCTTCCCCCATCTACAAATGTGGGAGTTTTCTTTTGGGGGGACTTCTAGCTCACCACACCATTACATAACCTGCACCTCCTGTTTGGCTTTCTCCAGGGGACTTGTGGTCTATTACGTGGTAAGCCATTGGATTCTGGCATTTTGAGGAACCTGGTGGATAATTGCTTCTGGTTTGTTTTCCTCTTCTTTTAAACTTACCTGGGCTACCAGCTACATTATGTTTATTTAGAAAAATATTTTATGTGAAGGTATTAGCTATGTCATATCACAAGCAAATACTATTTAGTGAATGAAAGTGAAGAACTGGGGAGTTGGTGACATTGGAATTTACATACTTCTGAGGGTGACAATTACTTGTTCTCACTGTAGAAGCAGAGCCTTCTCCACTCCCCCTCCTCAAATTCCTTTTGCAGAAGAGTAGTGACCTATTGAAATTGAGGACTTAGGGAAGTTCATCTGCCAAGGATAATGTTCTTTGTATATAGGACATGGAAGTAGAAATAAGGAGAACAAGTCAGGATGTCATGTAGTGGCAAATTCTAGACAAAATAATAAGAAAGGGATGAATAGGAGTTCACAGCAAAAGATGTGAAATGAAAGGGACATGGTTAGACCAATTTGAACCTAGTCACAGAGTAGTAAAGCCAATATCCGAAACCAAAATTTGGGAGGTGACTATTTTGGTTACCAATAGGAGATCATTAAAAAGGAACTCATAAGTTAGGCTTGGAATGTGAGTGCCAGCATCCTAAGCCATCTTAAGTGATGAGAGGAGATATGAGTAGTTCTCTGATGACCCATCAAAGTTGTCATGGCAGGCACACAGTTGACCGTATCAGTCTGGTTGCTTCCAAGTGGGGTGGGCAGTGGGGTGTGGTGGGGCTTCTGTCCTCAGAGTCCCCAGAAGTGCTGATTCCTCAAGCCATTGCTTGTGTATCCTGAGCACCTGAAAAGAGGAAGAGGAGAGAAGGCCACTGATGCACTTTAAAATTGTTCTGAGAGTACAAGATTCCACTTTTATATTTTACTGACTGTCATTTAGTCCTCAAGTCTAGCTACAAAGCATGTTGACATAGATTTCAACAACAATATCAGTATTATTTTTACTCAGAGAGAGTGATAGCTAAGTGGTGGCCTCCTTCACATCTTCTTTGATAAAGAATAAGTATAAATCTTCTTACAAACCTATATTTTTATGATGCAGCCCTTTGTTTTGTTTTCAGAACATTTTTTTCAATTACAGTTGACATTCGATATTATATTAGTTTCAGCCATAGAGCTTAGTGGCTACACATTTATATAACTTACCAAGTGATCTCCCCAATAAGTCTAGGCTTGTGGTTCAACTCTTATCTCACGGAGGAAAAAAAAGGGAATTTCAGAAAGCGTATCATTTTTGTCCATGATTTACCCTGCCCCACATCTCTTACTCTCAATAAGTCAGCCTCTCATGTAGATGAGAAAATATTTCTCAGATGCCACAAGCAGAATTGGTCTATTGTGAGAGTTGAGGTGTGTTCTGTGGAAACTTCCAGCTTAGTCCTGGCTACCCAGGATCTTCTGTAATTGTCCTAAATAATTCTGGGTTCTTTAGGATGGTGTGCTTAGAGTGTGGGACATGCAGTTACTTCTTAATTTTAAATATATTTAAATAATGTTATTCATTGAATAAATATTAACTGAACTTAATGTATGTGAAAGATTATGTTAGTCCTGATAATTCTTTTAAGGAAAGAATAACTATAGGCAAAATTATGACATTTTAAATTCACAGATGCCCATAGTACAATGAGTAGATGACAAGTATGTTAAACAACCAGCCAGTGAATATTTCAGCATAAACAGTTTCAGCACACACATACACACACACACACACACACACACTCCCATACCTTGTATCCTGCTCTGCTCTACTATGTTATGCCATGTTATGTGCTAGAGTAGAAATGAGTAATACACATTCCACTCCCTAGAAAATAAATCCTTAGTAACTTTCACTTCAAGGGAAAATAGAGGAAGAACTACCTCTACCAGTTTCAGGCTGTTTTGGGGAAGTGGAAGGATGTGAATGTATTGAATCGATAAATTACAGGTGTCATGAGTAGCCACTCTTTGAAATGTTCCTCACTAAGTGCTTACCTGCAGAATCTGGCTTGGCTGCTTAGATCGCTAAAGGGTGCACAAAAAGGTAATGATGGATGGAGGAGGGAATTTTTCACTAGAAATGCCACAGCATACTAAACTGGAGAATTCTGCTGCTGGTTTGAACAATAAGTTTAGGGTGAATGCTAACCATTGTGTTAATGACCCTAATTTTCCCTCCTGTGTATGAACCTCTGAGATGGTGTTGGTTCCACGCAGCCTGTTCGCTGAAGTAAGCAAAGCAGTCTGCCCACAGTATTAGGGAGTCACTGAAGGTGATATTGGGTTATGACATGATGAATTATTTACTACTTCATCTTAAAAGATGCACCCAAAAATGATAACATAACTACTGGTTGCCCAACAAAATATATGGCCTTAGATATTTTGTTTAATTAACTAAAATCTTTGGATAAAGTGTGCTGTGTTATAGTTTTTCAAAATGTCTGGTATTGTAGGGGAACATAATATAAATTTGACATATTTTAATACACTATATTGGGAAAACTAGAGGATTTTAAGGTGAGAAACTGCACACTTTCAAAAATATAATGTTCATCCTTAAATGGCATATCTGCTTTCAATTTCGGAAACTAACTACCTAACACTTTTGTGAGTGAAACACAATTGTGGCTTTCCATTGAATGTATTTCATTATTTTCATTTCTCATATATCTCTGATTTCATCAATCATTCTTATAAGAGTTTTCTGATTTAAAAAAGAATATAAAATTACATTTTATTGAATGACAAATATGGTATAATAGCTATTAATATTCTTGAGATATGGTGTCCATGTGCCCAAATGGGATTGTACTATTTTATTAAATTTGAATGTTTCTGTTTTTATTGTCCCCTTTGTTTTTTACATTCTGTATCTTCAGTGTTTTTCATAAGGTTTCTTAAGACTTGTTGCTACCACTGTCATTATTCAACATATTTTTAAACTCTTGCACACCTTTAGTATTTTAAGATAAAATGACATAGTATATCAGTGAGACAATTATGTTTCTAACCAACCTTACTATGAACAGCAATCAGAGGAAATCTAATTCTGCATTTTCTAAATATTAAATGCTTTATAACGAACACAAATAATTTTGATACAGGGGGATGTAAGGCTTTGAATGCAATGAAGCTGACAACAAAAGATAATATTTTGGAAAAAACACTTTGGCAAAGATAATTGTATTTCATTTTATAACATTCTCATGCAGTAATATTGCTCTTTGTAATTTAGAAATAAGAGAAATGAGTCCCCCGAGGGGTTAATAAACATGCTCAAAATTACAATGTAGAGATTTTCAGATCCATGTGGTGGATCTTGTGACTCCAAATTTGCTCCATCTAGAAACAGAATTCTTCCAGGCAGGCCAAGTCTACCTCCGCTTGGAGAAGGGCACCTCCGGAGTCCTTCTCAAGAGAAATTTCATGGAAGGCAAAAAACAAATAAAAACCAAAAACACCTATATTTTCTCAACATTTACTTAGAGAAAAAATACCCCTTTTAACTACTTTTTAAATTTTGTCATTCACTTCAAATCCAAGTGCCTTTTCAACAAGAGTTTAACTTTATTCTGTCTAGTTTATTATTTAAACCAGAGAAATTATTTCAGGATTCTGCCTCCATCACCAATTGAAACTGGTTAGTAAAAGTAACTTTCTTAGTGGTCATATTTAATAGACAGTTTTAAACTGTACTCTCCACATAATCTATTAAATATACACACATACAGCATATACACACATACATTTAATTTAACAGCTGCCCTTTCCAAAATTCTTTTGTGGATTAAACTGTGTCCTTCTGAATTTCATAGACTGAAGTCCTAACCTCAGCTGCCTCAGAATGTGACCTTATATGGAATGATTAGGGTTGTCAGGGTGTGATCAGTTAAAATGAGGTCGTACTAAAATAGTGTGGGTCTCTAATCTAACACATCTGCTGTCCTTACTCCAAGGGGAAATTGGAGCACAGACACAGGACAACATTGGGAGAATGCCACATGGAGATGAAAGGTTGGGGTGATGCTCCTACCCACCAAGGACTGCCCAGGACTGCCAGCAAACCACCAGAAGCTACAGGAGAAACACGGGATGGATTCTTTCTCACAAGGACCAGCCCTGATGGTGCCTTGAAGGAACCAGCCCTCCTGGTGCCTTGATCTCAGATTTCTAAGCCTCTAAATTATGAGATGATACGTGTCTGTTGTTTCAGCCACTTAGTAGTGGGACTTAACTATGGCAGCCCTGGCAGACCAATACACCCATTTTCTTTTCCTCTAGCAAATTCACTCCTCTCCAGGCTCTTCTATCCTTCCATAAATCTTTGAGTCCTTGATAACTGGGGTTCACCATATGTTGGTCTTCTATGATTGACTGTTCTTTGTGTTACTCTCCTCACACATTTTAAAAATAATATCAAAATTGTGTGGTTTCAACTCTCTCTACCATTCATATGTCCAAACCACACACATCTTCTAAAATCCAGGCACAAATGACTCAACATAACTAGGACTGAATTTATTTATTTATTTTATTGCCTCTATTCTCTTTTGGTGTATGTCACTCCTTTGACTCAGTTACACAGTCAAGAAACCTGAATGAAGGTCAATCTATAGCCTTCACTTCATTTCATGCTCTGTATTTAAATAATAAATAAGCTCAGTCAATTCTGTGCCCCTAACAGATGTTGAGCAAATCCATGGTTTGTAAGCATTTGGTTCTCTCCTGGTCAGCCGCAGGGGTTTCCTAGCTTGTATTCCTGCCTCCTGCATTCTGTAGTCCCTAAGCCATTGTTTGAAGACCCAAGACCCAGAACAATCTTGCCTGAAGTGTTTGGTCCTTAATCCTATTATTTAGGAAACAGTTATTTGGAAAGGAAGTACACCCGCCATATTGATCCCCCATTGTCTCTGTAAACTGTTATATAATGAATTGTGACTGATTTTATATTTTATCTTTATTGAGGAATAATTGGCAATTATAAAAGTAATGGTAATTCTTCATACATATTGAAGATAACATATTTTAAATGCAGTTGCTTTAGGTAACACACCTTTATCCTTTTTAACATCTAAGGAAGTCTTCTTACTTTAACATCAAGAAGTAATGCGTTTCAATTTCTGTTCTTTTGTGATGATGAAAGCTTGCATATTTAAATGAATTTACATAAACATTTCCATTTTTATCTTAAAGTTATACACACCTGTTGACCTCTTCTCCTGTCCCTCTCAAAACACAAACATCATCATCATCATCATCCTCTCTTTCTCTGTCTTTCTTCTTTTCTCTCCCTCCTTAACATGCATAGATATTATAAAAAGATTTATTATTTGTCTTTTTGTGAGTCTAGGTAGGGTTATGATTTATCTGTAGGTAGAGTAGTCCTTCCTTATCCACAGTTTACTGTGGTTTCAGTCACCAGCAGCCAAACATGATCCAAGAATATGAAATGAAAAATTTCAGAAATAAACAATTCGTGACTTTTAAATGTCAGGGTGTTTTGAATAGATCGATGCTACCTGGAGCTGTCTTCCTCTGCCCCACCTGGAATGTGAATTGTCACTGTGGCCGAGGTATCCATTCTGGGTGTGCATTACAACAAGATATTTGAGGGAGACCGAGGTCACATTCACTTACCTTTCACTACAGTACATTGTTATAATTGCTTTATGTTATTGCGAGTTACTGCTAATCTCTTACTCTGCCTAGTTCATGAATTAAACATCATCATATGTACTGTGTTTGTTTGGAAAAGACAGAGTACACAGAGTGTTTGCTCCTGTTCTTCATTTCAGGCCCCCACTGAGGATCTTGGAACACAGCACATGTGAAAAAGGAGAAACTAGTGCAATTAATTTGAGAGAAAATTATTGCTTTTTAAAGAAATGGTTGTAGAATGCTTTTAAAGGTGTAAACCATGTGTAAACTTGAAATAAAAATTTGACATTCTGGTATTTAGAATTTATTCATTTATGAAATAGTTAATGTGTTTTTGTGGCCTGGACTTTTCCTTCCTTTTGTGTATATCCCTAGGGTACAGATTTTTTCCACAAAGAAAGTTCACAATAGCAGGGGCAGTAGTTATATTCTTAATTTTTAGTTCTGTAACTTTTTTCTCACCCATAAGATTGTGATACCACATTTTATTTTCTGCTGTTTGGGGAGAAGGGGAAAGCAAAAGTTTACTTAGATCATGGGAAGTCATCTGTTGCCTTCCTTTCAGTGACTTCTCCAAAGTAGTAAGCAAACTAACATACTGGCGCTTTCACTCTTTTCCTTTTTCTCATTCATCTTCCTCCATTAAAGTTCTTAATTTTTCACAGCATAGGCAACGTTTCCTTCAGTGACTGGTTCTTTGACATTGGACGTGTTTTCTCGGGATACCAGGGCTTCACTTCATCCACATACTCCGCTGTGCTCACACAGTCATTGAGCTGACACCCGCTGAGAAGACTTTAATGAAAGACAAAAATACCAATGAGTGAATGAATTAAAGCGAGAAGAGGTAACGGGGAACAGGTTTAGCTATAAGAAAGATATGTGGATATTTTTAGTCCATGGTTGCTAAAAAGTCGTAATTGTCCAAACTTGAGAACAAAGAACACTGGTGCCAATTCTGCTGATAAGGTGATCTGGGCCTGAGTAGGTCCTGTAAACTTGTGGGGCAACTGTTTGATCATAAATGAAAGAATAAGACCTAGTTAAGTAGTGCCTAAAACCTATCCAGCTCTAATTTTCTATGTTTCTATAACTATTAGTGGGCTGTCAAAAATGTATCAGCTTTGGTCGTACATGTTTTCGAGAGCTAGTGATACAGACAGTGATATTGATGATGATGATGATGGTTATGGTAATGACCAATATTACTGAGTGCCATATGTCTGCAGTAATTGCCTCCTCTGACTCTCTAATTGTTCTATTAGGTGAATATTATTGCCTTCCATTTTATAAATGAGAAAACTGAGCCCCAGATAATCTAATGTCCTCAGTTCCATAAAGCCCTGTGCCAAAATCAATTTTAAATACTAGACTATGTGGAAATAATAGTATCAATACTCACCAGCATCTCATTTTCCCTCTGTTCTGTGCACAAATAGGACTGCATTGTTCATTCAGTTAAAGGCTATTAAGGCTATGTGATTAGCTTTGTTAATGGCCATGAGAAAAAATGTACAGGTGACTGGTAGGCCCAAAGCATGGAAGAGCCAGCAATAGCCTCTCAGGTGCTTCTTACTCTGAGGTGCCCGCCAGGGAAGGCAGCATGCTCCAAATGGTGTTGTTTCAAGACGGTAGTGTTTCCCCGTATTCTAAATTACTGAGTTGCTGCTTATGGGCCAGTTAATCTTGTTTATCATCTGGATACATGTATTGTTTGAATAAATTATAAATTTTTGTTGTTAATCTACTGAAATATTGTTACCAAAAAGTACCAAATTCTTTCCTGAAAAAATTAAGAAGTTTTCTTCTTCATTGCATGATAGAGACATGGCTTTTTGAATGTTTCTAATTTTATCAGTTACATGAGTATTTTCTGATATAACCAACCATGTGGTACACAGCATTGGCTATCTCGCATTCTTAGGCATAAATCATTGTCTCCTGATAGATCCTATCACTTTTTCTCTTTTCCATCTCTCATGAAACCTTTCATTTCCTCTACCCAACTTTTTTTTTTATAAACATTTGTTCCCGCCACCACACTCTTAAAAAATCTTTCTTTCAATATTAAGTGATATGAAACTTATACATGATTACTTATAGTGACATTTAATAGTAATGCGATCTCATCAAGGTAATGTTTCATTCAATTTCAATCATAAAAGAAAAACAAAAATGAGCATTATGGAGAAAGAAGTTTATTGTATAATAACAGTTCCCCAAATTGTGTATATCACTGGGGTCATAATCTTTTAAGAAGTAGAATTAGGGAATCAGAGAAGAGTCAATACCCAGGAGAAATCCTGAAATGAACAGCAGCCAGGAACACACCATGCCACTTGGATGGGAACAAGGACCACTCAGCAGACTTCTGAGTGCTACCAAGGACTTTACTTTAAAATGAAGCAGGAATCCTGGACACTTGCTTTTGTCTTAATCCCGATAAGGACACAGTTGGACTTTTTCCATGGGAGAAATGAGAAATGGTTTTTGAGATGGAGTCCACCATTCTCCCAGTTTGCACAGCACGTGAACCAAACCTCTTTACTTTTGCACCAACATGTGCCTCATTAGTTTGGCTTTTGTGATGACAGGTAGCTGAACCTTTGTTTTTTGTTCAGTTATGCTAATGATACCAGATTAATTAAAAAACAAACAAACAAACACAACCCCGTAAAAGCCAATAGCTGACAGACTCTAAGGAATCTGTGATTTATAGTGGCTCTAACACTAGATTCATTTTTTAGATCTGTATTTTCAAATATTTATTTACAAGGTTGTAAATATATGTGTTTTCTGTTTTAAGGAAACACATAAAGAGTAGCGTGGCTGTGCATTTTGTCATCATTTAACTGTGATTTAAGAACCAAGTGACAAAGACAGAAACACAGTGAAGACATCAACGTTATAAATATGATAAGGTGAATAATTTTTTCAGCAAAATTTATCTATGACATTTTTTCAGTGATCATGAATGTGATAGGCAAGTTATTCTCCTCTGAAGACTAAGTTCCACTGCGTAGTTAGCCAGATTACATAAACATGGAAGGCAGTGATGGAGTGGGTTCTTGATTTTGTAAAAAAGTATATGCCTGTAGCACGGTTATTTATTTAGTGATATATTTGTTTTTCATGTTGATTTGGCTCCAAGAATTACAAATAGGCAACATTCATATAGAACTTCAAGACAGAAAAATATTCTTCTAGTTAAAATTGTTAACAAGTCATTGTTACCTCCTTAAAATATGGCACACTTCTTATTTCACATACCACTCGTTCTTGCAGCAATACCTTACAGTATAGCGGAGCATTATATGTATAGTATATTATATGAATAGCATTATATTACATGAATAGTATATGAATAGTATTATATTCATTATATGAATATTATTATATGATTAAAATAATAATGAAACATAAACATTTTGCCAATAAAAAGTAAAGTGCTCAGGGATTTCTTCATCATTTATGAAGGATACTGAGAGCGCTAATAGCTAACACATTAGAGTTAGTAAGTTGATGGTTTACTCAGTGGCAAATGTGTCCTTTATCCCTACATGTTGAGGTCACAGACCTACTTTTAGGGTTAGGGTGATTCGCATGACCATGCAGATGGTAGGTTAGAGTGAAGGGAAATAACTTGATCATAACTCAATAAATGTATTGAAAACAATTGTGAACAATTATTATATGGGTAAACTGTTACAAGATACCACCATCTGTCTCTTCAGCCCAGAAAAATAGTGTACCATGGGAAACAGTATGTATAAAAATTTGAATTCCAAGGTAGAAAGCAGGAAGTGCTAAGAATATTTCTGCAAGAGACCATTGCCTGTAATTTTATATTTTTGAGTATTAGACAAGGATTAGAGTAAAAATTTCCAGAAACTCTGTTTCTAGTGGAAATACAGTATTTCAGAATCAATGTATCCTTCTTTGTGTTGACTACACAAAGTTGAACAAAATCTTGTTTTGTTCTAGGAGGAAAAAATACTGTAACATATATACTGAAACACCTAGTTGTCTTTAATTATGCTCCAACTTTTACCCCCTCTGGTGAAAGCCAGATGGCTTTGTATTTTGGTTACTTAGTGAAACTATGACCAAAAAAAATCTTATTAGTGCATTGACTGTGGGAAAGGATTATAAATAATTCAAACTTTTATAGATTTTGTGATATTCATACTGACCAGAAACTTCATAAAATTAATTAAAGTATCACATGCTTGTCAGAACTTATATCCAGGTGTCAATGATTTCCTAAAGGGGGATTTAAGTGGTAGAAAATTTTACTATCATTCAACATCTTTACCTTGAAACCCAAGTCTCCAGAGTGCAAAAAAGAACTAAGAGAGAGGTGATGGACCTTCATGCGAAAATATTGCTGGGTAAAGGTTTTGATTGAATTCCCCTTGAACAGTATGATGCTGAGCTCTTCAGATTCTTGCCGAGTATGTTGGCATCTCTCTTCCTACGGGAGGTGATATTAGTGTGGTGGCACCCAAAATAAGAAGCTCTTCAGGTGCCTTTGTTCCCCATACTTGTATGCCATGATGTTTACATATTACCTAAATCCTTAGGTATCTTTTCACTCTTCCTGACTAGTGCTTATACTTAGACTTCCTGGGTATTATTTTTCTTAGTCTTTTATCCATCTTCCATCGGGGAAATAAGATGAATATGTCATCTTATATCATCTCATATCACATCTTCACATAGAGTAGTCATTTAATTTTCTGTACTATATTTTTTGTAGAAATTTTATGTTTGCACCTGAATAAGACATAGAAAGGTAGAAAGAGAAATAAAAAGATCTCCCTCATATATATTAATAAATGAGAGAGAAGAAGCACTAGATGTACAGATAGATAACTGATAGGTAGGTAAGTAGGTAGGTAGGTAGATAATAGGTAATCTCTCAAGAGGGGTGAGGAAGAAAGAGAGAGAAATAACAGAAATCACATACATGCTGGTCGATGACGTGATGGGAACAGAAGGGACAGAGAAGTAAATTCAAGGTAGACTCGTACATGCACACAATGGAGGTTTAGAATTCAAGGCTGATATTAAGGATTGAAGTATTGACAACAACAAAAAATGAAAAAGGGTTCTTCAAAACCCTTGTGAAGTTTCATGCTTGAAGTTAAAAAAAGCACCTTACCTGACAGAGAATGTCTCTTCATCCACATGAAGTCCTCTGCTACATTATTAAGTTTAACCCCTAATCTTGATCAAGATGCTTTCAGAGACCAACCAAGTGAGAGAAACACCAAAATGTTTAAAATATCTTGGAATATTTGAGATAATGATTGACAGATTAGATGGAAGGCCTTCAAAAACACACTGTGATGTAACTGCTACATATAGTAGTTGCAGACAGGCCCCTTATACAGAGAAGAAAATGGATCAGTGCAAATATACATTGTCAGAGTAAATAGTAGGTTATATTTTATAATGATAAAGTTGAAGGCTGGAAAAGATTACTCTATTTCTTCTCAAAGCCTTTCTTTTTTGTATTTTAAAATTTTTTTAAATTTATTTTTTAATTTTTATTTAATTATTATTCAGGTAGTTTTCTGTCTTTTACTCCCAGCCCAGCCCACCCCCTCAGTGCTCCCCACCTCCCTCCCATTTCCACCCCTGTTAGTTTTTGTCCATGTGTCCTTTATACTTGTTCCTGTGAATCCTTCCCCTTTTCCCCTGAAATTCCCTCCCCTTTCCTCTCTGGTCACTGTCTGCTTGTTCTCTATTTCAGTTCAGATAATCTCAAATGCCACACAGATAACTGGACCTCTTGTCCAGCTTCATGTTCTCTATACAACAATTACCTAGTAAATTGAAACAGCTTGGGTAACTAATTCAGATATTAATTTAAATGAGTTATAAATAAAATTGGCAATAGGTTGATATACATTCTGATATCTCTCCTTGTGGATAGGAGTCACATGACAAATTCTATTCTCTTTTGCACAGATCCTTTTTTAAAAGTAAAAACATACATTTTTCAGTTACAGTTGACATACAATGTCATTATTCATTTCAGGTGTACAAAATAGTTATTAGACATTTATATAACTTACAAAGTGGTCACCCATATAGGTCTAGTCCCTATCTGAATCATCCAGAGTTGGTACAATATCATTGGCCATTTTCCCTACACTGTACTCTCCACTCCATGATGTCTTTCTTCTCTCTTCCATCAACCACCCATCCTTACGCACTGAACCAGCTGCTCTTTTACTGCCTTTGTGCCAGGCCAGAGTGAAAACAATGTCTGACTCATCAGATACTGATGAAGGAAGTGTTCTCCCACATTGAGGGTGCCTTTGATGACATTTTCCCAGAGATGTGCCCTGTTATCTTGACCTATGGATCTGAAAAATGTCTTTTTTCTTACTCACGACTACAAAAATACATAAATGAACTAGCACACAACTAGAGGGTTCCTTTCACCTATCTAGATTGTAATCTGGAATTGCAAATTTTAAGTGAGCACTGTGAATTGAATGACCCTATGCGCTCTCACAGAAGCAGCTGTATATTTTGCTTCCTAAGGGATTCTTAGTACTGTAAAGGGCACGAGCAAATCATTATCGATATACCCATAAGTTTTTTTGTACAACATTTCCGAGATGTGTTGGCTGGTACAGGATTGGCTTTGATTATACTTGGAATGAAAGCACCAATACAGATTTAGAAAGTGCTGACACAGTATCCCTGGCTTACATATCTATAACCAGTCTGTTTCCAATTTTATAAGAAGGTCTAGCTGGCAGTGTTAGCATTTTTTAAAAGTTGAAAGCAGTAGGATATAACCTTAGGTTTAATAGGCTTGTTTTGCTAACAATGAGATTTTTTTCTATGAAAACTATTGATTCACTTCAAAATTCTGCCATAGATGGCATTGTCAAAATTGTTTACCCTTTGAAAATAGGATCAACCCTCACTAAAACACTGCCATTAAAGTACAGAGGGTATTTCTATAGATAAGTCAAATGTGCAGAGAGCTATCATAGTTATTACTGCTTGTTTGTAGACAATTTTTTTTCTTTTACCCTACATATATTTTATAAACCAACCCCTTTTCAACAACATGATCCAATTACAACAAGATCTGACTCTATGTCAAAAGCTCTTTGTTTTCACACATTTGAGAATCTTTGGTTGCTTAAGAGAACAAAATAAGTTCATTTGGGCTAAATGCACATAAATTGAGGTGTTTGGGAAGTCAACAGGGACACTAAATGGTAAAATAACTTTTTTCTGGCTATCTGGGAAGGAGAGCTGGACTCCAAAAAATCATCAGTGAATGAAGTGGATACTCTCTAGCCTTGTCTGTGGCACCAGTGCACCTCTGCCATTCATTGTCATTCTCTGCGTCTCCTCCTTTCTCCTGCTCTCTTGGAAAAGGGCTTAATGGCCATTGTTGAGAAGGACCTGTGCAAGCCTTGTTTGTAGAGTTTCCAATTGGTTCAGTTACAACTACCCTTTCTTTTTTGTATCTGTTCATTCTTGTTCTCAAGATATTTTGAATTATCCACCACAGGCTTTTTAAGTCCACTCAAGAACCAAACGGTTCTACTTAGAGAATAGGGATTTGGGGGAACAGACATCAATGCTTTTCCAGGGATTATGCCTGGAGCAGATTGAGCTATTGACGGATTTCAGATCATTTTGCATGCATACAGATGTGTGTGCTTGGGTATTTTAATTTGACTCATGTTAACAGAGTGAAAGAATTCATAATTGACTGTTTTATTTCTATATCAAAGTCTGTGTGTTTACTTATTTTTCATTGTTGTTCAATTACAGTTGTCCCAATTTCCCCCCCATGGGTCTCCCCACCCTGCCCATGACCTCTCAGTCAGTCCCCACCCTGTTGTTCCTGTCCATGGGTCCTTTATACATGTTCCTTAACTAGACCCTTCCCCTTCTTTCCCCTGTTATCTCTCTCCCCCTAAAGAAGAAAGCATTTCCTAAAACATGGCTGCCAAAGTTAAAAATAAGAGGTAAATAAAATGCTATGAATATCATCCAAGGGAAATAATATGATATGAGAAATCAATTTAGTATAAGTATCATATGAATTGTTCTGCCTATATATTTATAAATAAACATTCAATCAAAATAAATAAATAATTAATTTTACCAGTGGGGAATACTAATAATTGATACTGTTACAAAATTATTTTTAAACTCTCATGAAAATTTGCATTTTATGAGTTTCTTTTTATGTTTCAATAATAATCTTATTTACTCTAAAATAAACATCAATTTCTACAAATGAATCTATAAAAATTTTTATCAATCATTCACAGCAATGTTTTTGCTGAATCTAAATATGCTAAAATTCTAATCCATTGAGAAACAGAGAGTTATTTTTAATAATACTCTTTCATTTTAAAAATATTTCATTTATTTATTTTTAGAGGAGAGGTGGAAGAAAGTGAGGGAGAGAAACATCAATGTGTGGTTTCCTCTGGCACATCTCCCGCTTGGGGCCTGGTCTGCAACCTAGACATGTGCCCTAGACTGGGAATCAAACCGACAACTCTTTGATTTGCAGGCCGGCACGCGATCCACTGAGCCACACCAGCCAGGGCACTGAGAGCTAATTTTATGTTACGTTTAGAAATACATGCATATTTGTTTATAACCCATACACGCAGAGGTGTATTTTCTCTGAGAGGGATTTTAATACTTTCTAGATATTGCGCGTTCTTACTTGGATAAATTCTGAATGAAAAGAATGTAATGAAAATTAATTTTCCATAAATGCTTCCTGAGAAATAGATTAGTGTCCTATGTGATACCAAATTCAGGATGCAACTACTCCATTAGATATCAATCACCTATGGGCAATCATTCTGGGGACTCCAAATAGGTTTATATTTCTGATAAACACACACAGAAACATAGTAATAACAGTAACACTTCTAATGTCACAAAGGTCCTATAGACCAGCCAACCTATCTTCTTCTGGACGCCTTTCACCAGCTGTAATTCATCATGTTTAACCACAGCCGAAGTTACTGGCTCCCTAACATGAGGGCAGAAGGTCTGAAACAAAGCAAATATTTGTGATGTCTCAAAGAAGGAAACTTTACACTATGCAAAGTAGCTCAGGGCAATGTCCTGAACTGTATAATTAGTCAATGAATGCTTATTTGATACAATAATGACTGTATAAATTTCCTGGAAAACTTAAAAGCAGTGCTCTGTGAGAATGCCACTGAATTCTACTGCCACGTGCACTCTGTTCTCCTTGATAATGATATCTGAATTAAAACCTCATGAGCAAGTCAGTTATTTTTTTTAAAGTCTAAGTTGCCCTTGAATTGCAAATGATAACTGTTATCAACATAACGATGATGGTCGCTTTCGATTTCTGCTGTGAAACAGCAGTTCCCAATGCCAAATCGACAATTAAGAGCATCGTGGGGTACCTAGCACAGGTCTTGCAGAAAAATTGTATAGATTTGTTTGGAAGGGATTTATACAGGTACCATAAAGTTCCCCTTCGAACATTCGAGATTTCTGGCAAATCTTCCTGATATTGATGAATATCGACCCATCACTTTCTCAAATAGCAGGAATGCTGTTCAAGTCATCTTTTTTCTTCTTTCATTTTCTACCCTACAAACTGGAAATTTACTAGCACATACACTAGATCAGAATAGACTGCCCTTTCATTAAAAAAATTCCTACACAATTACTATAGTCACCTAATGCTACCATTAAATTCAATACTAATCAGGCTAACATCCATCTCAAGCAATTCTGATTTTCATTCTTCTCAGTAACAAAGATTTTGCCCCTGCCCTCTTATTTGACCACCTTCCATAGCACAGTTGAATCAAAGTCAGAAATTTTAATGTAGTAAGCAAGTAAATTTCAAATTTCTTCCAAAGTTTCCAGTGAAATAACTTATCCTATTGAACCAAAACTAATTAGTATTTGCTATGCAGCACACCACACTAATTCTTAGTGGATTAAAGTAACTCCTTTTCTAGTGTTTGAAAACTTAGCCCTGGAAGGATGGGGGAGCAACTTTCTGGGCTGGTGGGCTGAGTTACGGCTGGGCTAGAATGTCCTACAATGTTAAGGTCACTTCTGCTTCAAGAGGATACTCACCCAGCAACCTGCTTGCTCAAATCTCTTCCACTGGCAACTCCTCAGGTCTCTAAGACACTGAGTAGGAGCATCTAAGCCCTTTTGAGTCCTAGGAAAAAGCACAACATTGCTTCCTACAAATTTTATTGACTGAAGCAAGTCAGAAGGGCAACCCAGATTGAAGGGGATGAGAAATACACCATCTCATGATAGGAAGAGCTTTAAAGTCACATTCTAAATGATGCAGATGCAGGGAAAAACAAAGAATATGGGCTATTTTTATAATTCCCCACAACTCTCATCTCTCCAGAGGATATTTTCAGTACAGAAAGTAGCAAAGCACTCAAACGCAATAAGGAAAGTAGAAAAGCAATTTTAAAGAATAAAATTCTTTCTCAGACAGTAAGCTCAGCATGTAACTGGAAGCCCATGAGAAATCCCTGAAAAAGACTATTATTATGACTATTTCAGTTGTGTTGGGTGACTTTGGCCAACTAACTACCTCTCAAAGATTTTGTTTTCTTCTAACCATATTGAAACTTGATACTTGATCCAATATGAGTCTGAGTAATTTCTAGGCATGTGAGAAAGGGTATGTTAATATCAGCTATTATAAAAACTGGAATCCTTGACAAGGATACTTGTAGTCTACATGGTGGAATACAAGAAGCAAACTTTAGAAAATAAATTATTGGTGTTAAATGGTGCCTGCTACAGAGGTTGGCAAGGTGGTGCTAGAAGTTGACTTTTAAAGTGAGGACCAGGTTCTGAGACTTCTGGTGTCAGATCTTTTGTGTGTGTGTGTCCTGTTCACCTATGAGGCCTCATTTAGACAGTGGCTAAAAGGCCATAAATCCCCAGTTTACTACAAGGAATACTCATGACAGTGTAAAAGTATTTGGTTAGTGATTTAGCATCCATTCTGTGGAAATTATAATACTGCAAAATTCAAGTTTTATTTTTGCAAGAAAGAAATGTTTTACCCTTTGTAGTATTTTCTTAACAAGCACATTTTTAAAAATGTGGGACATACCATGGGTATAACATGTACAAACTCTGAAGCTACAGAAGTTCCTCTCTTATAGTATACTTTCAACTGTGAAGTAGTCTTACATCAAACACTAAGAATTAAAAGCACCCAGATGTTTATAAACACCCCCCCTTAATGAGAAATAAAGGCTCAGATGACTAGCTGGTTCAGTAGGGCCAAGGTATTCTGGTCTCCAGCACAGACCTGTGTTATTCATGTAAGTCTGTGTTACATGATTTAAGACATACACAACTGTATGATTTGCTTCAGAGTTCTTGTATTTGTGTGTGCCTGCCTGTGTGTCTGCATATCTGTGTTTACGTGATGAATCTTTAACAAACAAGCAAGCAAAATATAACCAGAGACATTGAAATAAAGACCAAATTGACAGGGGGAAGGGGAGAGGGAGATAATACAGGAAAGAAGAGAAAATATTGTCAAGGAACATGTATGAAGGACCCATGGACAAACCAAAAGGGGGAAGGATTGAGAGAGGGATTTGGGGGTGGATGGGGTGGGCAAAAGTGATGGTGGGAAAATGGAGACAATGGTACTTGACCAACAATAAAAAATTAGATATTTTTGTTTTAATGTTCAGGTAAACACTAGTCTAACATATGAAGTCCCCCAGCTTAAGAAAATGAAAAATTTTGGAACATAAATGATTAGTTGAAAATATCCAGTGAAGAAGTAAATTTATAACATAATATGAATTGCTCCTAGGACACCAGAGGGTATTAAAAATATTTGTGTTACTGTACAGTGCAGAATGAAATAAAGATAAAGCTCTATTTACTTTAATTCTTACTACTTGATGGCAAGTGGGAGATGTGAATACTGGATAATCTTTACTCTACCCTTTATTAATCTCCAATATGTAGACATTATTCCTGTGGAAAAAATCCTAATGGTTCCATCTCTCTTCTAACGTTGCTTCTCTTTTATACAGAATAACATTTTTCAGTTTACAAATTTCACTGGCTGCATACATTTCCCATTATTGTCTAATCCACTGATGAAAATAAATACCCTGTGGTTCCAGCATCACTAGCTTTTTACCAAACAAGAATTTCTACTGAGAAAAGTTGCATTTATTACCTTAAAAGAGAAGTGTTATTTTATTTTCCCGACAATGGGAGACCTCTACGAGTCCAAAGTCACATACAATTACATACTACAGAGCAGAATAATAGAACACTGCACTAGGATAAATTCTGTGCCCATTTAATCAAAACACTTGCCAAGGAGCTGGGTGAGAGCAATGTATTTCAATCACTCCAAACAATGGATAAACGAGGCACGTTCCTTCTAAAGGACGCATTAGCCGTCTGGAAGTCTATTCACAGTTAGTTGAGCATGGTAACATAAGTTTGCCACTCTGTTTCATATAATTGGTCCATTTCCAGCTGTGTTTTAAAGTTGTTTATTCTAAAAAGCTTTCTTAATATTAAGAGGAAAAATGTTTTTAGATGTAACACTACATATTTTGAGACATAAATATTTCCAATCCTTCTAGAATATATCCTTCTAGTATGTATATGCGTACCTTGTTTTTTTTGTCTACCTTGCTTTCTCTCCATGTATCTCTGTCTATCCATCCATCTTTCTATCATCTATCTATTATCTGTTGAGGTCTCTATCTAACATGACAATATTAATATTCCACATTATATCAAGTTGGTCAAAAATGAATATCTTCATTGTAATATTCAGCTTAGTTTTTATTTACTTTTATTTTATTAGATCAGAATATAATAATAGGCCTGTGGAAGTAATTCAAAGAACAAAGAATATAAATTTGTTTCAATAGCAATCTTCTTAAAAATATATTTTTATATTTCCAAAAAGAGAGAAATAAAAAGAAGATAACTCATTCCCAAAGAAAACCAAAATAAAAATAAAGGAAAATAAAGACAAAGAGCATTTATTTTAATGAGTTATAAGTAGAATGGATATATAATTTATCACCTACATAAAACAATTTTGAGAATGAGGAGGAAGTTAATAGTAACTAAGCCAAACTGCAGACATATTCTGGCACCTTCCCAGGTAAACCTGGCCCCCTTAGTGGTCATTCTAGTTATGGATAGTCAAATCTACACATACTTTTATTTATATTTATTTTTTTAAAGATTTTATTTTATTTTTTAGTTTTAGAGAGAAGGGAGGGGAGGGACAAAGAGAGGGAGAGGAGCATCAATAGGTGATTGATCACCTTTCATGTGCCCCCTAATGGGGACCTGGCCCACAACCCAGGCCCTGACTGGGAATCAAACTGGCCACCCTTTGGTTCGCGGCCTGCACTCAATCTGCTGAGCTACACCAGTGAAGACCTACATATATTTTAAGTGATATGATTCAATAGTTCTTATATTTAATCCATACTTTCATAATTGTATTTGGATAAAGAATTGAGATACATACATGATCTCTAAGATGGTAAAATCTGCCATATACTAGGCAATAGTGAACGTATTTCTTCTAACGTTTTATAAACTGAAAACTCCCCAGAAAGCTTTGGATTTTAAAATACCTTATAAATTAATGTAGGCTAGGTTTATATCTCTAAATTGTTTACAGAATTACATATGAAAAATGTCTCTTCCACAAGGAATTAGAAATAACTCTTCCGCATTTAATCTCTTCTTGGCTTTCAGCTAAAAAGAAAACAAAACCAAAACTATCTTCTCTTTGAAAGTGGTCAAGTGCAAATGCCGAGCTCACCTGAATATGGAGCGTAGAAACTATGCCTCAGGTCTTCCTCCACATCTGCTCTCCAATATGTCAGAGAAAGGTCGTCCTTAGTAATGTGACATACCTTAGCATATTATGTTTTGTTTGTTTACTTGTTTTCAGAAACCTCATCATTCATAAGGGAAGTTTGATTAGCCTTTTTGAAATCAGTGCCTATAATAATTCTATTTAATTTGTATTGTGTTCCTGTGATATGTTTCCACAGCCACAGCTTGGGGCCAGGGATTCAATAGGATAAGTCCCTTGGGGGACAGGCAATCTCCTGGAATGGGAGTGTAGAGCAAGAGTAACCAAATATAAGCAAGTGAAGCAATTAAAAGGAGATGCCTTGGATGGATGCCATTCAGTTACATGTAACACATTTAACGTCAGCTCCTGAAGCAGAGGATGGGAGAATGGCTGGACCATGGTCTTGGTTCATAGTAAGACTGAAGAGCAGGGGGAACAGTTTCTGAATAATGGTGGACAAGTCTTGCCAGTGAACCTCACCAGATAGGAGAATCTTAGCATGAACATTCAATTTTTGGACAGGGGCCCTTAAATTTTGAGGAGTTGCATAAATACTTCTAGAAAGAGAAGTTTATAAGGAGTTCAAGAAATATGTTTGTGGGTTCTTTTCTTTGGACCATCCCAGCTCCGTTCAGTGTCGGGAGGGTGAGAAAAAGAACATTCCTGGGTCCTCTCCTTGTAGCCTATGGTCAAAGGCTTGTGATAGCTTCCAACAACTTGTGTTTCAAAAGATAAGGAGAAGCAGGATTATGAAGGTATTTCCCAACAAAATTAACTGCCTTTTATTTTCAAAATCTGAAGCATTTCTTGTGCATTTACTTCTTGAAGGACCCCCAAAAAAGAGAGAGAAAAATTTTTCTTGCTTTATCTCTTTGTCAAAGGGATTATTTTAGGTCCTTTTTATGTTCCTCGACTACCTTTCCCTTTTTTTTCTGTTATCCCCTTCCCCTCCCATCTGGTTACTGTCAGTTTGTTCCTTATTTCAATGTCTCTGGTTATATTTTGCTTGTTTGTTTAGTTGATTAGGTTCCTAGGAGAACTTGATGGTGGAAAAATAGACACAACTGTACTTGAACAACAATAAAAAATAAAAAAAATAAAGAGAAGGTGAGGTAAATATCAAAAGAATCAGCAAAAAGCACTGAAAATATTTGCTCCTGGGTGCTTCCACCAGTGGTGTGTATGTTTGGGGGGGTGGAAAGTGGGGGATTGCTGTTAGGTTTGCTTTTAATATCAAACCTGGGTGAATTATGTAATTCTTTACACTATCACATGCATAACATTGATAAATTAAAAATGTAAAACTAAAAACTGGAAGGTATTATTATAGCCTCTTCCTATATAAAGTATATCATAAAGTATAATAATCTTTATTATTCTATGTCGCTATATTGCTTATTATCACTATATCTCTTATTCTATATAAGCAAGAAGTGGACATAGGAGAAAATACAGACAGACTATAATTAACTTAATATTACTAAGTTGTATTTTGGTGCTGTAAAAGGAGAGAAGTATTGATAAGTTTGCCATGATATAGAAATATTTAGGCAGCTGATATAACTATACCAGGAAGTCTAACTAGTAATTGAGGGGAAAACACAAGTTTTGAATCTGAACAACTTGATTTGCTCAGTTCACAAGAATAATCTATAATTATCTTTATGTCTTTGTGAAAACAAATAATATCTGTGAATTTCAATTGGTTGTATAAAGGCTGATTTTTAGCATTAAAGGATAATGTATATAGAGCAATATGATGGTATTCAAAATAGATAATCAAATAATATTGATTACTGCTTCTCTGGGTTCAATATCAAAGTTTTATAAACATACTTCTTTTAGAGTGTAGTATCTTTTTCTTTCTTCATTAATATAAATTAGTATTTAAATAAGATTATTTGTTGAATAAATAATTTTGGTAAACTGATAAACATTTTAAGAGCAGATATGTTACTCTTTCTTTAGCAAAAGTGTTAGTGTTGAGATTTACAGTTTACAAATCAATTCCACATATGAGATTTAACTTATATCTCATGACTGAAAAGTATTTTATTATTTTTCAGGTGAAGAAATGGGCTAATAGTTTAAAGAGATTTTTTTTCTGTGTAGTATTTAAAACAGGTCAAATTACAATAAGTGACTGAGCTTTCATTAAAAATTGAGTCATCTTACTCTAAACACTATATCGCTTACTCCTAAAGTTTTTTTATTTTAAGAGAAAGCTATAGTCCAGGAGGACTATATATCTGATGATAATTTCTGGCTTAATAAATTACAAGCCAGAAATTATCATCACATATACTGTCCTATTGGAATACAATGGTGATTGCAATAAAATACTCAGCTCTCAACGTTTCTGTTTCATAAATTCATGTTTTAAAAAACTGATGGCATAAACAACATTTTTCTTTATGCTTTTATACTTGTTCGAGATACAAATCATAAACTATACATTTGATGCAGTGTGTGAAGAAGCAAATGATCTATCCTGTTATTTTTTGGACTTTCCTTTGACTCAAAATAAATTACTTCTGTCATTTTAGCTACATTTATTCATAAAGGCCATATTTATCATGTTGAATGAAGCATCTAAATTGGAATTCTTGGAACTATGGAACAGAATTTATTGACTCAATAAGAGCTCTCTTCTAGACACAGGGCTCAATAGAAACAAAAGAGTGTCTCTGTCTTCAAGAAGCTTATACTCTAGAGGGGAGAGATAAACAAAAAACACTTACGTGTTGGGGATGCACATCCTATAGAGAAAACAAAAAGCCAGGATAGGAAAATAAGGGGTCGGGGGAAGAGGTTATGATAATATATTATTTGGAATAGGAAGTCTGTGACTGTGCAGTACTGTGGAGCAGACCCAAGGCAGGTGAGGGCATGGGCCCAGTGCTCACCAGTTTAGAACACTGCAGTCAGTGGGAGTAACCGAGGGGAAGGTCCCGAAGTGGGGGCCCTGTGGGCGGGCTATGGGACCATCCGGGAGATTAGAGTTCTCAGAATAAAGTGGCAGAACAATGGGGGTAGTGCATTACATCAGAGAAGTTGCCAGAGGCCAGACCATGTCAGGTCTTTTTAAGGATGTCTTCTTTAATATTTTGGTTAAATAGATGAATAATAACCCCTCCCCAACCCTTCAATCACTGTCCTAATCCCTGAAATCTGTGAATGTTACCTTACCTTATATGACCAAAGGGACTTTACAGTAAATAATTGATATGGGCTAGGAGAGGTTATCCTGAATTGTCCAGGCTGCACCTAACTGTAATCACAAGGGTTTTTAGAAGAGGGAAGCAGGAGGAATTTTGCCACAGAAGAGAGCAAGGTGACCATTGAAATGAGATACAATGCTGCTGGATTTAATGATGCAGAGAAAGGTCACAAGGAACGCAGTTCTAGAAATCTCAAAAGGCAAGAAAAGTGATACTAGAGCCTTGTGTCCATACCCTGATTGTAGCCGCATGGAACTGATGTTGGGCTGTTGACCTACTGCTCTGTAAGAGAATGACTGTGTGTTTTGGTACCTTGTTGTGGTAACTTGGTAACTACAAGGTTACCAAGGTTGTGGTAACTTGTTGAATCAGCCATCAGAAACTAACATGGATGGGAAGCTGCTATAAAATTTGTGGTGAAGTGTGACATAATTAGGAGAAATAAAACTCAGTATGTGTGTAAGAAAAGATGAGTCATTTTTTAGAAATGAAAAGAAGATGATGATGTGGAAGAGAAAGGAGAAACGTCTGGAGAGATATTTGGGGTCAGGCAATAGCGGAAGTGACCCTGTGGATGGGGAGAGAAGCTGACCCTAACGGAAGCCCTGGCAGTTCACTACTTTTCCCTGGAAAGAAAGCATAGTATTTGGATACACATGCAGGAGTTTCTGAAAAAAATTTTAATGTATTGTGCATGCCATCAATTCACAAGAACTCAGCAAATGTATTACCTTGACTAAATCGCCACTATCAACACTAAAGCCAGAACTATTTTATTAAGCCTCTAAAATTAGCTAAATATTTCCCCCCTATTATTTTTGCACTGTACATCTCTGGTATAAAAATTATATATATAATTGTATTTCCTTTCTTATCTACTGTTCTTTAGATTTTTAATTGAATTTCTTCTCAAAAGGAAACCAAAAAAGTAAATGAATAAGCAAATGGGACTGTATCAAACAAAAAAGATTTTGCATGGCAAAGGAAACCATCAACAAAATGAAAAGACAACTCAATGAATGGGAGAACATATTCATCAACACATCTGATAATGGTTTAATATCTAAAATTTATATAGTTTTTCATTTGGTATTTGTAATAGAACATCAAAAAATAGTGTTATATGTGACCCCTCCATTATAAAGTTATGCAATTTAAGTTGCATGTTTATTATATTGGTTAAAATATCTAAAACAATATTGATAACAGACAGTATTAAAATAGCAATCTTGACCCTATGCCTTATTTCAGGTTGAATAATTTTAGTTAATGGTTCACCATTGAATGTGGTAATAGTTCATGGTTAAAAACTAGGTATGTGTACATGTGTATTCAATAAACTTGAATAATTAACTTCAAGAGTAGTCCATGGTAGTGCCTGCCTAAGTAAAAATGTTGTTTAATGTGGATTACCACTAGAAGTAATTGGTTTTAATTGAATACGAAATTTTATTTTACTACTTGTAATTTCATAAGCTTCTGCAGTGAAATGATATAATTTCAAATGAAAGAAAATCTACTTTAGATTATAACATTTATTTATTTATTTTAATTTTTCATTTTCAGTTGACATTCAATAATATATTAGTGTGTGGGGGTGACTTTCCTCACAAGTCCCCCTGTGTGCCACGGATGAAAGTAAACATGACTGAGACATGATGTGATCTGCTTGGGGAGGAGAGGTGGCCGTTTTCCCAAAGGAAAAAGGCCTTGAGCAGTGGCCAGTTTCTCAGTGGAAAAAGACATTGAGCTCCCTCCTCTAGAGACTTTTATTGGCTTGTAATACACGGGAATACAAGGCGGCAAGGATCAAACAGTAGATAACATTTCAAAGAAATCTGAGGGCTTAGTATGAGTAAGAGTCAGTCTGTCAGGAACAGTTTTAGGGTTTCCTGCTTGAAACCTTAACATATAAATGAAAGGACTCTTAGCAGAGCAGATTTCACAGGTTTATCAGCAAGTCTTTGTGATGCCAGATTTTTCCCCAGGACACACTCTAGCAAGGCAAGGAACTGTACCTCTCTCCATCAGGTATTCAGGCTTAAGAGGATTAGAGCCAGGAAGCACTTCTCCCAGAGAACATGGGGACTCGGGCTTTGTCAAAGCCGGGGGCGGGGTGAGAGTCCATTGCTCTTTGTTGCAGCTCCTCAAGTCCTTCCATGACAGCCTCCCAAGTGATCGAGTCTGGCTTAGGTTGCCCCCCGCTGTGAGGGACCTTACCTGTCACTGACATCGACCATGCTTTGGGGGAAGGGAGGAAACTGAGGCAGCATTTACTACCAGAGACAAGCTTCGTCTCCTGTGGCTTGCATTCCAGAGGTCATTAGCCACAGGGTGTAGAGAGTTACAATTCCTAAAACCAGGCAGAGCAGTCTACAACATCAGTGTATAATACATTATACACTATAATATATAATAATATCATGTGTATAGCCTAGTGATTAGACATTTATATAACTTACAAAGTGACTCCTCAAGACAAATCTAGTACCCACTTAGCACCAAACATAGTTCCTACATAGTTCCTTTAATATTATCTCAAAATTATAAATGTCATTATAACCTTTGAAAGACCCTATCAGTTTTAAAGACATGCTTGGAAAACTTGACTCTAGTATATGCTTTTTGTTTTATAGATAAACGAACCCTAGCAAGGTTAAACAATTTGTCTACAGTGAGGCAGCATGGTTGTTGCAGGTATGCTATTCTATTTATTTCTCCCATCAATCTCACATACAATGTGGATAAGGTCATAATTATTTACTCTCATTTTATGCTTTACTAAAATGAGACCTACAGCAGGTAACTGACATGTCTGTATTAGCATTCCCCAGAGAAACCAAGCCAATTGGATATAGTCAGTACATATTGGATATAGTCCAAAGTCAAAGGCCTGAGAAACTGGGGGCTGGTAGCGTAAGTCTTGGTCTGAAGCTGAAGGCCAAAGAGCCAGAAATGCCAGTGTCCTAAGGCAGAATGTGGATGTCTCAACTCAAGCAGAGAGAACACATTCACCCTTCCTCTGCATTTTTGCTCTATCTGACCCCTCAGAGGAGTGGATGATGGCGTCCCACACTGGTGAAGGCAATCTTCTTTACTCAGTCTACTGATTAAAATACTAATCTCTTCCAGAAACACTCTCACAGACACATCAGGATAAATTTTTATCAGCGATCTGGTCATCCCTTAGCCCAGTCAAGTTGACACATAAAATTAACCATCACAGCACCCAAAAGTCTTCACTGAGCTTAAAATAAGACATGATTGAAATAGATGCTTTTAGAATGGTACTCTGATGATCTTTCCACTTTAACATTGTACCGCAGTATAGGCAGATTGATGGGGGGGATGGTCTTCTCCTTTATCCCAATGTTTAAACTTAGTATGTCATACTTGCTACTTTTCCCTAATCCAGTCTTTCATATGAACAGACCCACCTGTAAGCATCGTTTCTTTGAATTATTACCTTTGCAATGTGTGATATGAAATCCCTTTGCCCTGTAGGAAAATGTCAAGAATTCACAACCGTTTTCAGGTTCTTGTCACCCTTGTTAGCCAGCAACTGAGACACTGTCAGCTTGTCAGCAATGCTGATCCCTCTTTTTCTAACAACATCGCAACTGTCATTTTCCTGAAAGACATCTTAGAAAAGTCACATACTTGCCAAGTTTTAGACAGAACAACCTTAAAACATGAATGTTGCTAAGGACCATTCTAAAATACACAGTGGGCAACATGTTCCTCATGCACCTTCATACTTAGTGTTCACAGCAGTTGTGTGTCCCAAGAAAACTGTGGAGGCAGGTAGAGTCAAGAGTCTAAAATGAGGAGCATTGATCAGGAAGGCTCTGCTGACATCGCTTCAACAGAACAGTGAGGCACGCATTTCAAATCCAGACTCACGTGTACAACCTAGATTAGTTCAGCTAATGCTTCTATGACAACCAACGCTCTTACCCGTTTTCAAACATACCAGTTTGCCCGTACAACAACTATGCATTGCTGCTATTTTATTTATCTTCCCTATAAATGTGGGTCTAGCAGACAATGACATGATCAAAGCAGGGAGTTATTAACTATTTAGTAAAAGGATCGCTTGCACAGGTAGAAATAGACTAAAGAAACACCCACAAGAAGATAGTGAAGGAAACCAGGTTATTGTCACAAGATCTGAAGGCATAAGTAGAAGGAATGGTTATCAGCACTCAGCAAGACTTGTAGCTGTAGAGGAGAACATCCTGAGAAAAATTCAGTGCTGTCCATCTACCACCTGGCACAGAGAAGACCAAGGTCATGCACATCACACTCCTATGCTTACCCGCTGCTGGTGCCTGCTTCACTGAAACCAAGTGAATGTCAGGGGGCCAAGATCCTTGGTTGGTGCATTCCATAATTATGAACCTCCAGAGGCACAGAGCAGGTAGAGAGGGAGATGGAGACCAGATATGCACAGGCAAATAGAGAACACCCAGCACATTTTAGAAAGGAGATAAATAAACTGGCAGAGGTCAAATAATTGTCTTAGGTGAAAAGGCATGAATGAGGGTGCTGAGATGGAATTTAATGAATAATCTGCCAACACAAAGTTCCACATGTTTGCTCCTATGGGACCTTTGCACCACTTCTCATGAAAAATGAATCTACTCATTCTACTTTTTCTGCAACATAAACTTTTATTTTACCTGAAATCAAAGGAGTACAAAAACATATATCAAAGTAATGAATGCATAATTTTAGCATCACAACCTAAAGTTACTCTCTATACCCTTCAACCAATTGTTTATTTATTTCAGAGAACCTCTATTACACTTACACATTCATACAGTCATACGAGGTGTACCTATAAAATATGTTGATCAAGATAAAGCCTAACATTTCTGAAAATACATTGTTACAAGATCTCAAAAAAATAGGACATTTCTGTAGCAATCATCTGCATAAGAAGAATGTGTAAAGGTTCCCTTATAAAGTGTCTTAGGATAAAATTACTTTCCATTTAAATATTCTTCCCGAAGGTATTTGTTAATTCTGTAAGCTAATATTCAACCATTCATCCCTATTTGCAACTAATAATTGCAGAAACTTTTATTCATGGGTCATGTTATTCAATCTTGTAAAACTATTTAGAACATTTTCCTTACAGGAAGGCAGCTCTTGATGCTTTGATATAGTGCAAAGTAGTGAATAATACTTTCCTTTTAATAAGAGAGTTCTACAGCAATGCATTTCACTAAAGGAGCCAGTAGTGTCTTTCCAGAGAGACATATTTTTATACATAGATCTCCTTCCCCAAATCAGACTATAAAAGTGCTGCCTTGCAAAATGCTACGTATCTTGTCTACACAGGACTTTAAAGATAAGTGGTCACTTGAAGTTGATGCTGACTTTTCAGGTGGATTCTCAAGACACAGAATAAATATAGAGCAGCAGACTCATGGCATGCAGGTTGCCAAGAGTTCAGTAGCCTACAATCCTGAGATAAAATTGCAGTTAGTAGACAGGCAAATGAACCACTCTAATAGCATCAGAGAACTTATTAGAATATGTTTTGTATTGTTTCATATTGGACTTAAGTTGGCAAATGGGATATAAATTTATATCCCATTTATAAGTATAAAACTGTGCTAAAATAGCACTGTTATTCTTCTGACCTCTGCACCCAGGGGCACATGAACCCTTTTATTCATAGCAAATAAAATGTCACAGTGGGAGTAACATTATGCATAATTATTGAGTATCCAATCAATAAATACATTTTTAAATTGTTGATTACTTTATGTTTCTCTTTCAACATAGCCCTTGAACATCATATCTCTTAGCATTCTGTAGACAAATTAAATATATAAGATCCAACTCTATAATCAGAATATAAAGCAAATGGCACTGACAGTATCCCTTCCTTGTAGGTGTGACTTCATTCTCTGGCTCCTGTCTACCCAAACATGACCATAAAAAGGGAGCCAAGGTAAATAGTCTGAAGTTGTTTGATTTACAAATTGTTCTCATTAATATCAATCAGTGGTTCCTTACTAACCCTCAGTGTTAGTAGGAAAGCACCTGGAGAAGCTCCCATTTTAAAGAAGCAAACAAACATTAGCTAGATGAGAATCAGCTCCTTTGTTATAAAGGAGACAATGTTACAAAGGAGACAATGGGGACCTTGAGTGTCAGAGGGCAGGTGCTGCTTCTCACTCTGTGGCTGGAGGAAACACACACATTCCCAGATTCCTCCACTCTACTTACCTAATCAGTTTCATCCTTTGAAGTACTCCAGCATGTGGGGGAATAAAAAAGTTCAAGACTTCAAGGAAATATTTGGGACACCAATTTGCTGTAAGCAGCAAGCTATTGTAAATATTTGTTCATGGTGTACCTGGTTATACTGAGTCTAAATTATTTGCCACTGCTGAGTTTGATTACATCAGCAAGAAATGCCTGTACCTAAGTTCACAAGCAGCCTGTTGCAGTTAATAATAACCATAGACATTATTTTGCATGAAACACTCCCAGTGTATACCCATTCTTCAAAGATAATGTTTAATAATGTCCCCTTTTACTCAAATCATTTCCTGTGTGGTTAAATCACAAACCCATCATAATTATCGGGTGTCCTAGAAAACAAATAGGAATCCTTTTTGTTATATTCAATAAAAAAAATAAACTTTATAAAGATAGGTTTGTTTTCATTGCATATTTTATTATGTCAAATAGTATTCCATTTATACATATAGCCAATATATGTAAATACTCTATCAAAAATTGGTGTAAGAATCTTAGGTATGCTCATTATCTACATAATAATATAATTCATTTTCTATTTGATATATTTTTAAATAAATAATACCCAGCATCTAATAAATACTAATAAAAATTTTAAAAAGAATATATAAAAGACACTGTAAAGTACTAAATAGTTGATATTTTTCACTGTTTAAAAGACATGCATCCTTGATGTTGGCAGATTTTAAAAGTATATTATCTGAAACAATATTAGTTTCTCAAATAATACCTTATCTTTTATCTTGGAATTAATTTTAAAATTGTCAGTCCGATCATTTATATTACTGGCTAAAAATTGAATTGCCTGAAAGGATTTAATTTCAAGCCTAGGCTAGTCTTTTTTCTCTAAGTGTTCCATGTAAACATATTTTTAGTTCTATAGAGCTTGCAAGTATTTGTATAGATTTCAAAGCTTTGGTTCATGTTGCTCAGTACATTGACTTCCAGCTTGCAAACCAAATGGTCTCTGGTTCGATCCCCAGTCAGGGCACATACACGGGTTGTGGACCAGGTCCCCAGTTGGGGGCATGCAAAAGACATCCACACACTGATGTTTCTCTCCCTCTCTTTCTCCTTCCCTTCTCCTCTCTCTAAAAGTAACTTCCGATTATTGTAGTTGCCAAGAAGTGTATTTTTAAATGTAGTCATTTTTCTATAAATGCTAGTTGAATCTACTTTTATAGGATTTAGAGCAAAATTATCTTAATAAATATAGCTTTTCCTTAATTAATAAAATAAAAGGCAAATTTTTAACAATGTTATGTTTTGGAAGCAAACTGATTGTTTTTGAAAACCATTTTAAATAATTTGAATTCTCCATTTTTAATCATGACCTTAAAGATAATTTTTTTCAGCTAGCCCAAATTGACTTTGGAATTCACTATTCAAAAATAAAATAAGAAGTTAATTAGATTAATGACTATCAAAGGTATGAAAGGAATTAATAATGCACAGCAAAAGAAGAGTATAGAAGTACAAAAGGTAAAAAATATATTGAGCATAAAGTAAATCAGAATGGAAGTTTTTGAAAAAGTGATGACTAAGACTAGATTATTCATAACTCAGTGTAGGAAGACCATAATATTTAAAAACAACAAGACAACATGTTCACTGTTGCAGAGCCAATTTAATGAATAAGAATTACACATACATTTACATGACTATATTCATAGATATATACACATTCTCACCAGTATAACAGAGTTTTCTGCAGAAAGGCTTCAGAAAATTGCACACAATTTAAATTGATAATGCACTATTTCAATGAAATAAACTTTGTATTGTGCAATAGCCAAGAATTAAAATGGGGTTGCCTTTTTTGTTGTTGTTGTTGTTCTGGGAAATCAATATAGTTCCATACATTCAATTTTGCTATTCAGATCCTTAACTTGGAAGAGACTGTACTCAGCATTATGTCACGTTAATTCTTGCACTTGAGCAGACTCTTCATGCTGACTCACATTTTACCAGAAATATGTTGAATAAACTTGTAGTTCATCAGCTACAGTACACTTTGGCTCACTGGTCAAATAGAGTGTTTGGCAGAAGATGGAAAAATGAAGAAATGTGTGCACTGAATAGTATGCAATAAACATAAAAAGCATTGCTCAGTATATAAAATAAGTTTGTAAACATACCAAATTATATCAACCTTTATAGAGTCTTATGGAGCTTGGATGATAAATTAAAATAATACCTTGAACAGTTTTGATTTTTTTGAAGGGAAAATATGAGTCTAGAATATAAATGAAACAGATTATAGTAAAAACTTTCATGGGCAATTGAATTTACCGTCAACAAGAATATAGTAAATAGGTTCTTATAAAATATCTACATTATTTTTCTAGCACCCTAAAGTCATGTAGGAATAGCTTGATGAATTATTTTCAAAGGAGGCTTAAGAAAGGGTCTACATAAATAGAATAACTTTCTGAACATTAGATAATTAATTGTTTTTACTTTTAATAATTAATGGTTATATTTAAGAATTATTTATATTTCAAAGATACTAAGTAATTATACATAAAATTTCCTTGACTGTATCTAAAATAACTCTGGACAAAGGGTAAGAAGTGAGAGTGAACACAAATAGAGCTAATCTTGAGATAAACTGGTTTAAGTTGTGTAATGGGTTCATGGAGTTTTGTTGTACTGTTATTTTTATATGAGTTAGAAATGTTTCACGATAACTATGTTTGCACATCTCATCTGTATGTCTTTCTCAGTGTCCAGGGATGGGCTGGGGACTGATTGTGAAATGGCAGGTAGTGCTTTCTGGAATAATAGAAGTATTATAATAGTAGGTTATTAATGTTCCATGAATTTAAAATTATCTTACAGATTTTTAGACTCTGTAGTCTAAATTATTAGTCTAATATTAGCCCACTTACAGTGGGGAAATATTAATGCATGTAAGATATACCTTAGTACAACTATTTTTTAAAAGGAAAACAAAGAAACTGTCAAAGATAGAATTTTTTTCTAAATTTTAGTTTATATATGCTAATTACCAATTTAGAGGTAAAAACTCTAAAAATATTATGGTTATCCACAATATTTTTGATATTTTGTGTGTAGTGAGGAAGAAAAGGCACGATTTAGTGACACACATGGTAACACCGAAATGGTCTTAGGTGTTAACATGCATGTTTCAGAAGAGGGAACTTACTAAGGTAGAGGAGGTGGAGGTGTTCATTGCCACCTTTGGCAGTCACCTGTGGCTACCTGTGAGCTTGCTACTGCATTTGACACTTTGCATGTGTTATTTAGTCTATTGTGAAGTTATCGGTATCATGTCCTTTATTATCAACAGCTGTAGAGCTGTGGCTAAGAGAAATTAAATGACCTGTTCTAAGTTAACTGGGAAGTGGAAGAGTTGGGATTCATGCTCACTCTTACTCATCTAGTTCCAGATCCCTTTGTATCAATATTATACACTACACGGTTCCTTTGGTATCCTAAGAATGTAGTGGCTTTGAACACAGTGGAATTTCTTTCCTTCCTTAGAATATTGATAATTACCTCAGGTTGTCACTTTTCTTAAGTGTGGAATGATAGACTCATAGCCAAAAATACCGTATTTATTTGCAGGGTGTTCACCTTTTAGGAATGCTATCATATGTGAGAGCAGAAAAAGTCTAAAGCTAGTCACAGGTAATCACACCATAGATTTAAGGTTAATATTCCTCCCTCCAGTCTCTATCAGGTCTTTTTTAATGCCAAAGTATTTCTTAAGCATGTATATATTTTGACATAATATTTTATATAATGGATCAAATTAATAATTTATAAAAATAATTTTCTTTATTTTTGGAGGCACAATGAGGAAGTTTACAGGAAGTTTTCTAATCTGGTCTGCTGATCTCTTAGTTATGGTCAAGACTTAGTACCAGTGATCCTACAAGTGAAGTTGGGTAAAATGGCCTGAGAGAAGACATTCCTACTCCAGAAATGTGAGGTCTTTTTTTTGTTTTGTTTTTAGAGACAAAACTCATTCAAAGAAAACACATAAATGACTTATTACCACTCGGTTGAGAGAATATAGCAACATTGATAATTTCCTACTTCCTCATGGTTATTTCATGGTATCTGTACCTAAAATACACTTTTTAAAGATAGCATGCAAGACCCTTTTTATTTGCCACTTCAGATCCACTCTCTACTTTTTTCCATCTTGCTCTGATTCCAGAAGGTAGAGCAATCGCTGTGTCAGTGGGCTCTGTTTCACTGTAGCTTTGAGCTGGTTTCAGCAAATGAGAAGTAGCTTCAGGACATCCAGAAGTGGGGAGACAGAGTTAGGTGGCTAAGAGGTGAATATGCCCCTTGGAGACTATAGCTTGTTCCTCACACGGTCAACCTGTTTATGCTTCAGACCTCACGACCTCCTGAGCCTTCATGCCTAGATGTGGTCATCACTACTCCTCCCATTGCAACTGACAGCTATGGGATGCACAGTTACTTGTTAGTTTCTTTGAATTGTTTCTAAACTTTTGTGCATACTTCTCTTATTACTCTCCTTCAGTTATCTGGATAAATGCACCCCTTCTTTCTGAAGACATCTTAAATGATGCTAATTGAAAAATCCAATGTCATTTCCTTTTTAGTAAGTTTTTACATAATAGTTTCCTGTTTCCAATCTCTCAACTGTCCCAATAATGGTGAGAATTATTGCTGGTTCATTAAGGACCCTGCCAGTTTCCTGTTAAACAAGATGCACTAGTATTTTATTTGTTTGATTTCTTGCTTGTTTGTTTTTAAACTTATTTGCACTGGCTTATGAGAACACTTGGTGAGTTTTTTTGCCCTTAGGGTAAAATACTAAAATGCTTAATTAAGCATTCAGCTTTCCTTAATTCCAGTTTTCTTTCACATTCTTATCCAAAGTATGTCTTCTACTCTAGTCATATTTGTGTAGTGACTTTTTCAAAATATGTTCAATTTCATGGGTTTTGTTTGATTCAATTCAACGCAGTTTAAGTCATCCTATGTTTCTTAAGCACTGCTAACTTCCTAGAGTATTATCTAGCTCCCAAACTCAGGATAAAAAAGTGATAGATGGAAGTTGAAAAGATTAAAACAGATGCAATATGACATAAAACCAACCTTCACAAAAGGTGACATATGCTGCTCTATAAACCGCTGTAGAACACTTGAATGCATTTAAACAGAAAAGAAAAGAAAACCATGAAATTATGTGATAAACTGAATCCCAGGTCATGGAGAATAAATTGTGCAAATCTTTTCTGGAGAACCTAAAGAAAACATGTATAAATGTACAGTGTGAATACATTTCTTATCTTTGTATTGGCTTCCTGATCTCTAAGTAATCAGATACCCAGTCCAATCAAATCAGATAATTTTTCATACTCAATAAATTTCATCATCTTCTTTCATTGTCTCTGGCTAAGAGAAAAAATGGACCCACCATTAATTAGTACCATCCACTCATCTATTCATTCATCCATCCTTCCCCCAGCCCCCGTCAGTACAAGACTCCTTCCCCAACACTAGCACACATTTCACAACCTTTTTCAAGGTGTCAAATCTGAAAATATGGTCAAATGGACTTCACTCAGGAATGTTCACTCTGATGGTTGTAAACGGATACTTTCTACCCACTATCAAAAATCTCTAAACTGCCCTGGCCAGATACCTCAGTTGCTTAGATTGTTACTCCTCTACACCCAGGTTGAAGGTTTGATCCCTGGCCAGGGCACACAGAAGAAGCAACTAACGAGTTAATAAATAAGTAGAACAACAAACCAATGCTTTTTCTTTCTCCCCCCTCCCTGATAATCAATAAATTTAAAAAGGCTCTACATTTATGCTTGGTTGGGGGATTCCACCCTCTAGTAACTTTTCAATCTTAGTGATAAACTATAACATTTAAGTGTATTCTGGATCACCAGCCTTACTACTACAGTAATGAACTATTGGTGAGTAATAAAGAATAATGACTCAGTGGCATTCAAAATTAAACATGTATTTCTTACTCGTCGATGGGTCAGCTAGGGCAGCTTTGTTCCACTTGTGTTCATTCTGGGTCCCAAGGTGAAAGGGCATCTGCTGATGAATGCAATGCAGAAGCATAACAGGCCATCCAATATTAAAAACCTCCTTTAAGACTTTGCTTATATCACCTTTGCTAACATGGCTTTGTCTAAAGCTAGTTATATGTCCAAGTTCAAAGCCAAAAGTCCTGGATGTGAACTCTGCCTTTGTGAGAGTGACTGAAAATTTGTAAGCATAGGATATGGTGGAGAAATGATTGTTATTGCCAATTAGTCAGATTCAAACATTTGTATTTGTTTTTGTAAATGATTTTGTTCCAGCAAACTGACAATTGAATGATCACAAGGTCACAGCATAAACAGTTTTGCAGATTGAATGGACAAGAGTGGTATGATTCATGAGTGATCAGATGGCACACTCTACTGAGGCCTGTCAGACACAGAGGTGAGTTTAAGATTACCAGTCTAAAATGATCCCATCTTTGTAATTTCCTACTCCTAGCATTCAATACTGTAAACTGATCAACAATAAATGTGCAGTGAAAAACTATTTTTAGAGCTCAACAATAATTACAATGAGTAGCCATTAATGCAATGCAAGTATAAACAACACTAAAATGTTGGATATTTGTCAAATAAAAAACAAGAGAATATAGGGTTATCCAATGAAACCTCACTAAAAATGTCATTTTTAGCATTGTACACTGGTACTTTTTCAAAAGATCCGGTCTGATTATCCTACCAAAGAGTTGGTAAATTATTAATGCATTTTATGCATTTATTTAAACTATTGTTTCTCATATAAGTGTTGTTGGAATCAAAATCCATAAGCAAATAAATATGAAGCCAGATCTAAGTTTAACTCTTTCTCCGACACCTAACATTGGTGATTAGTTTCAATACCACATCATTAACAATTATACTTGTTAGGTAAAGTATCTATTTTCCAAGATTTTGATGAGTTTTCGTTGGTTTAAATTACCAATGATTTCACCAGTACATAACACAGTTTGTCAGTTTGGGGCCTCCTTAGTTCTTCATGCACTTTATCATTGCCATCACCTACAAGTCACTGACATTAGGTTGTATTTACACGGCAGCACCTCAAGTCTAGAGAGCAACTTCTGTATCTGTTACACAGTGACATGATCATACCCCCAAAATTAACCATCCCTATATCAGGTGGAATGGAACAATATACACGTACCGAAAGCCTAATTCCATAGATCTGTGTTTTAGCTGGGAGTTCCTTCCTTCTAGTTTGAAATCAGGCTTCCTTTCATCTGGGAGTTGGATTAGGGCTGCTAAGAGCTCAGACATCGGTAGGTCAACCGTCTTTGGGCTGTAGCAGCTTCTTTCAGTGCTGTTTGTCTCTATATTTATCCAGTTGGTTAGAACAGGTTCTTTTCGAAAGGCAGAGATACAAGAGCAACTAAGTGGAAATGCATGAGTCACTGAGACCTATATTCAGAACTGTCACATTGTACTTTTGTCATATTCTACTGCCAGAACAAGCCACAAAGCTGGCTTCTTCTCTTCTTTGAGAGAAACTAAAAAAGTCACATGGCAAAGAGTATAGATAGAAACAGGAATAAAAGTGTGGGGCAATGTGTGCAGACTTTCTCAAATTGTATTTAATCAATTTTGCTTTTAAAATTCTTTATGATCTATAAGCATAAGGAGCTTCTAACTTGTTTTTTATTTACCTACATTCGAAATATTCAGTACAAGTACCCCTTGATCTTGAGGGATTTATTTGTTCATTTATTTAGTTTTAACTTGAAAAACAGTTCATATATTACTCATGTTTCAGAATCTCTGCCTTCTGATTGGAGATTGTTTTGAGAATACAGAGAGAGGTATGGGGAAAATGTAAGCTCTAACTATTCATTGGCAACACTGTCTGGGACACCACAGCATATCAGTGATTGAATGAAAGGGAAAGCTCATGAAGAGGTATGAAAGGTGCCCAGTTGAGAACATAGCTGCCAGATCAACTGGCCTGACTCCACTGCATCTTAGTTCTGCGACCTTGAGCAAGTTATGTGACTTCTGTGTCCTCACCAATATGTTGAGAAGGGTAAAAGTGGCACCTACCGTATATGGGTCTTGAGAGAATTAAATGATTATACACACACACCTTACAGCCATGCCAATCACATACCATATTTCGCTGTGTATAATACACACTTTTTACCAACACTTTGAGGGAAAAGTAAAGATGTGCATTACGCTTGGGTAGCACAAAGATGTGAGTGCACATTGTACATGACAAGATGTGGCACTTGGCATGTACAAGTGTGAGGTACAACGATTATAACTAGTTTGTTGTTATAATGACTTTTTTTGCTTTTACTGTTGCAAAAGATGGTAATACACCTCTCTGGGCATCTTACTTTGTAAATTCTTGTGAGATAATCTGGTATAATGTAGGCCTGTCAGAGGAATTGCACAAACATACCTAAGAATGCAGTGAATATCCCAAGCAGAGGACCTCTGGCTCATTGGTAGTGAGAGTCAAATAACATATCACAAGGCACAGAGACGTGTATGCAATGTCTGTGTCTCCTATCTTATAGTGAAGCAAATCATTCTTCCTTTAGCTGATAATGTATTTCTCCAAATTTCTGGGGTTTTTTTAATTAATAAGGACATGCATGCTTTTCAAAAATACATTTTCTTGCACAAGTGTGTGTTTCCCCAGCCTAAATGTGTAAAAGTGAAAGTTTTAGAGTTAATAGGCTCTGAACAAGTGTAAAATATCTATTTAGCATTCAGCAAAACAACCCCAAAAAGTAAATAAATAAATAATAGTGACCCAATAGATAAAAAGTAACTCAGTACAGTTTAATCACTCCATAATTACTACTGAGATTCATTAACTGCTAAGGTACTTATTGGACATTTATATTTTCCCTTCCTTATATTTCACATTGAAATATTTTACCATTTCTCTAGTTGTGCTCTCTCTCTTTTTAAGGGGTGTGGTCAGTTGCTAAGATGCATTTTCAGGAAAAGAAAACTTGCTTATTGCAGGGGGATTTTTAATTTCTCTTTATCTTCACGTCTTCAAAGCCCATAACAGCAAAGTGAGATAAGCAATAATACATATTGTACAAGTTACAACTACAGCATTTAGTATTATGCCAGCTTGCATAATGTTTTAATAAGGTTTTGTTCTAATCACTTATGCATAATGACATCTTAATTTCAATGTACATGATTAAAGCAGTATTCTAAAGACTCTTTAGTGTATTACAAAACTTTCATGATGCTGTTGTGAGCTGTTTTATAAACTGTGTTACTTCAGTATTTTTAGGTTATTACTCACAATTTCTTTTTTGTTCTTTTTGCTTTTTAAAAATGTTCATATGGGCATGGATTTTTGCTCTTCCCATTATTTTCACTGGACTATAAACTTAAAATATGAGGAAAAAGTATGGAAACTATTTTGTGGCATGCAAAGATTGTGCTTTCTAGTTTATAAATTCATAAATGTTATCCCAGGTGTTTTTATATTTATACCTTGGGTTACTTTCATAATTCCATACTATTACTACAAATTGAAATTGTGGCCATAATAATATACCATTGTATATTCATGAGAGTGGCTAAAATTAAAAGGAATATCCACACCACATATTGGCAGGTGTGAGAAAATGTCTGAATCTCCCTGTCACTGTTTGTAAGACTGACAACTGGTACAATTACTTTGGAAAAATATTTGGCTGTAACTATAAAGATAAATATTGTTAATCCCTGTGACCCAGCAATATCATTCCTGGGCATGTACAATATTTACCCAGCAAAAATGTCTCACATGTCCTCTAAAAACCAAGATCGTAATTCCAGCTGTACTCACAACAGCCCCAAACTTGAATCAAGCTATATTCATTTTCTATTGCTGTGTAACAAATTACCATAATTTTAAAAGCTTAAGACAACAGATGTTTATTATTTCACAAATTCTTTACCTCACAAGTAGGGCACAGCTTAACTGGGTACCCTGCTTGGGTTACCAAAAGTCACAATTACATTGATGACCAGGCTGAGTTTTCATCTAAGATTTGAGGTTCTCATTGATGGTCAGTTGGTTGTTGAGAACATTCAGTTGCTTGGGGTTATTAGAGAACTTCAGGATTTCTTTTTTTTCCCTCAGGTCTGGATACCACCCATAGTCTATATAGGATGCCTGAAGTTCTTCACCATCTGGTCTACCTGACATGATGGCTTACTTTGCTTATCCAGAAATGTGAGTAGGTTAGCAAGATGAAATCATATAATGTATCAATCACTGGAATGAAATTCAATCATTTTTGCTATGTTTTCTTTGTTAAAAGTAAACTAGGAAGAATTGACATTTTTAGCATTATGCAATGCTGCATTTTATTCTTGATAATTTTCTTGCTCTGAAGTCTTTTTCTGGAATTAAAAGATATTCTTCCTTTCCTTTGATTAGTGCAATCATAATGTACCTCCATCCCTCTTTACTTTTAATCCATCTATGTTTTTACATTTAAAGTGAGTTTCTTGTACACAATATGTAATTGATTATCTTTTTTTGGTCTACTCTGATATTCTCAGTCTTTTAATTCATGGACATAGACCATTCATGTGTAAAGTGATTTTTGATATAGCAAAAATATTAAAGAGAAAGAAAGAGTAGACACTATACAATGTTTTATGTGAAATTCAGAATGAGATTCAGAATGAACAAACTAATCTACAGGTGCTTAAAATCAGGAAAATGGTCATGAGTGGAAGGTACAAAGGAACTTTCAGGAAAATGTTCTATGTCTTTGTCCTGATGGTAGTTACATGGGTATATACATATGTGAAACTGTATTGAGTTGTATATTTAGAAGGCATGTATTTACTGCTTGTATATCCATTCTTACTATCCCTATAAATATAAGTAAAAACTAAGAAGAAAAACTGAAAAATAGAGCACTTTTTAAAATTTAATATCACAAACACGAGACTACGCAAATGAGAATCAACTTTACTTTGGGTCAAGAGCACAATATCTGGTGCCAGCTGCCTGAATTCAAATACTGAATTTGCAACATGGGGACCTTAACCTTTAGTCTGTACCTCAGCATCTTCTGTAAAATCATGAAAAATCACAGTATTTGCTTATTAGTATTGAGGTGAGGAAGTATGTGAATATATCTGAAATGTTTTGATCATTTTTTGACATATTGTAAGCTCTTAAAACAAGTGTATTACTTTCAGCAAACAGACATTCAATAAATATTATGTACCTATCTATCTATTAAGGAGTATTTGCATGTTAGTATTCTTCAGAATGTTGCAGGGGGGTGCAATACTTGAGCAAAACATGCAATCTTTTATGCAATAGGACTTGAGTGGTCCTTTGGTTAAAATAGTTTCTTTCCCATTTTCCAGACTCACTCCTCATAACTATTAGTCACTCTTGATTTTAGGTAATATGAATGGAGCTTATTTTTTCCTACATAAGAACAGTTTTAAATTAGTACAGTTGATAAATTTCATTGTTTTTGAAATTATTATTTGTTGAATGTCTTTAATGAACAAATTAATAGTCTACAGGTGTTAGCTTATGGGGATAGGGGAGAAAGTTTGGGAAAAAAAATTCACTAAGACAAATAGTAGCTTTCCGGATCTACATTTTCTATCTGGTAAAGCCCTCACATATTTTAATAACCATACATCTTGTTGCCAATTTCGCTGATGACAAAGATTCAACATATTGATTTTCATTATGGAAAGTGAAAAAACGAGTAGTAGGATACCTTCCAGAGGAAAAGAACAAGCTTTTGGGGCTCACCAGTGTCCACTTCATCGCCTGTTGACAAGTCCGCCCCCGCTGACCTCCTATGCTATAATCTCATTGTTACTCTGCTTTTCAGACTTTTGAATGACCTTAACTTACTTATCTATATAATTTCTTCATATCTAATAAATTATTTATTAGGAAAAATGCTGAAATAATCTAAAATTAATACTCAGGCTAGATAGAGTTTACCCAATATTTGTAAGGGCTGACGCCCTTACAAATCTGATGCTCCTGAAACAACAGAACTATCTCTTTCAAAGGTAATTCCCAAACACTGAAGGGAAAAGTGTGTGTAAGTGTTTATTAGAATAGCAAACAATCATATGTATGTTATTTTACATGTAGCAAAAATATATTCCAACCTCAATTAGCATATCTCTCAATAGCATTTCTTCATATTTTCTCTAGTGCAAATTATATATTTATTTCTTATATTTATTTATTTTTAGAGAGAGGGGATGGGAAGGAGAAAGAGTGGGAGAGAAACATCAATGCTTGGTTGTCTCTCATGTGTCCCCTACTGGGGACCTGGTCTGCAACCCAGGCATGTGCCCTGACTGGGAATCAAACTGGTGACTCTGCTTCATAGGCCCATGCTCAATTCACTGAGCTACACCAGCCAGGTATATTTTTATTTTTAAATAATGAATTAAGATACAGAATACAGAGTACCCAGTGAGAAATATCATTTTAACTCAGTTTTGCCCAGTGGGAGAGTTCATGCACATCAATGGATACTGTAGCCTATATTTAAATCATTAAAAAGATTAATATACTTAGTATTTTGATGTCAAAGTCATCTAAGCTATTCTAATTCTGCTGAGATAAATCTAAACTAAGAAGCAGAAGCTGGCAAAATTTTTTACAATATTTTAAAAACAAATAAACATTTTCTGCTCGACAATATCAAGTTGCCATGTTGCTTAACTTTTTCAAGTTCATTCAAATTCATTTATTTCCCAAAAGTCAGTAATAATTTGAAGTGTTCCACATCACAGGCTGCTGACAGTTCTTTAGGTAAGATAATAAACAGAATTGCGTTCACTTGGGGCAGTGAAATTCATACATTTTTTCTATGGCCCAGATATCATGTAATTTAGATATTAGTCTGTCACTGTGGTTTTGAATTCATTCTTCATAGAGTCAATGAATGAATGGATGATCCTACTCACAGGTGTCAGCAGAAATGTTAACTATCTGTATACAAACTGATATGTAGGTCAATGCACTTTTTACTTCAGAGTAGAATATATGAAAAAAATATGTATTGTCCACCTAAAAAGAAAGCTTTCAGATACCATTTTTGGGGATGTGATTACTTTCAATAGATTGGCAGAAAACAACAGCAATAACGTTTTCTTTCCCAAGGGAATTTTGGCATTATCATACATATCAACTTATCAAACTCTTGCAATTCTGCTTTATGAATTCATATACTACCAAGAGAAGAACATTTGAAATGTTGAATTATATTTTGCAAAAAAATTGGCATGCCAATAGAGGACGGAAGCATAAAAGTAAAGACTGTTTTAGTCACTAATTTTCAATCTTATCCTGTTGTCATCTGTTCAAGCACCAAATGACAGAGAAGTACACATTTTCTGAAGTCTTCCACAATCTTCCTTATGTATCTTTTCTCACTCCATTTATATCATGTTTGGGCCCATTGCTTTAAGATAATTTCAATTAGATAAAATAAATCATGTTAGAGTGTTAACAACCTCCTGAATTTCCTTCAGTAAAAAGTTGGAAATATTCTACAGGTCTCAGAGTGATGGCAGCGGTAACTGCAAAATAATGAATCTTAACTTTGTCCTTAGATTCCCTTCTTCACACTCACGCTTTAATGTCCAGATGAGGTGCTAACTCATTCTTTAGTAAACTCCACAATTTTCCTCATCTCAACAGTACAAATCCCATTCTCTCTTATGACACCGGGGCTCCATCAATGTAATCAATTACCATATTTATTTTTTCAGGAATATTCTCAGAAATTATTGTTTTATATCTTAGCCTCAGTTTGGAGGGAATGGTCATTGAGCATCTTTTGGAGTAATTGTCAAATTAATTTGCTACAAATGTTCACATTTTGCTGGCTGTTTCTCTAATGGTTGGTAACTTTGTTATGTGTTAATCCAACATTTTAAGGGAATAAATTCCATCCCTTTCAAAATTCATACCTGATAGTGTTACTTCATAATTTTTACTTAGTGTGAGGTGTTAGAGGTTAAGCACTCTTTCCTAGCCATACCTAATTTTACAGATGGTGAAAGTAGGCCACTCAAAGATTAAACATCTTCTCCGATCCCCACTTTCCTCTGCTGAAAAAAGGAAAATCATCTTAACTAAACACATTATTCTAGCAATTAAATTTTTGCATAGCACATGTCATGTAGTAAGCATATAAGAAATGATTGCTGCTTGTATCATTTTTGTGACACTTTGTCATTAGCTTTAGAAAATCTCAAATTTACTGTTTCCTAAGAAAATAAGTTCAGCATATTTAACAAATACAACCTTATCTTTTCCATTGCATCTATATTTATATGCCAATTCAATCATATCCAACTGTCACCATTTGTATTTAGGTAATTAGTGATGGGAAGAAGAGCAAAGGGACTTAGACATTGAGTTTAATTAACTGGGGAGCATGAGACTGCTCGCTTATTCAGGAAGCTACTGTTCATACCCCAGGGGGTCACAGTATTGCTGTGCCAGGGGGATTAACACTCCTCCCTTTCACCTTCCAGTACCTGAATGTTGGAGGTGCAAGAAGAGGTGCCTGACCATAGAGGTCTGTTAGTGCAACTAGGGGGCAGACCTACTGAAGTCCATGAAAGCCTGGGAATTAATTGGTCATTTCAAAAAAGGTTCTGGTGTTTTCCATCTCCAAACTAATATAGTTCCAAGAGTACAGAGAATCCCTCTCTCTCTCTCTCTCCTTCTCTCTCTCTCCAGTCTCTCACTGTGCACTCATATGTCCTCTCTCCATAGCCATGTGGCTTTAGCAGCTGCATGGGTGATGGCCACACAGGCTCCACACACAGACCCCAGGTAGGAGTCTGAGTACCTCAGCACAGCAAGGGCTTGTAGCCAGGAACACAAGCTAAACTTTCCAAGTGCTAGACTGGATTGGACTTTAATATTGAGCAGAAATCTGGGCAGTGGTCTCTGTCCTGGCCCTACTAAAAATGAGAGTGGACATTTTCTGTGGTGAGACAGATGGAAATAGGACATTGGAAAGTCAGGAAGGAAACCCCTTCATTTTACATCATCTATAATATTTACCACAAAACCCGATCCTACCATGTGGGTCTCGGAAAATTATTTTTCCTCAAGACATTGCAATAATTTGTTTTCCGCCAATAACATGATCAACCTTTTTTAAATGGAAATAACTCTTCCCGGTCTGCAGACCCTGCTGTGTTCTACAGAACTCACATCTGCAGCCAAATTATCTCTGGTACAACAGTTATGCAGTTTCAAGTTCAATTCACTATAATAATTATAGATAGAACTTGTGTAATAACTTATGTATTTTGATACCTTTCATATCTTATTTTTACACTTTCACTTTCTTAAAGTTTTTATAGGTTTTTCCTGTTGCCATTTGAATTGTCATTACTTTAAAATAGATAATTGAAATCAGATGATATTTATTAATATACAGATTACATGGTATCTGCTTACATTTTATACTTTCATACAGTTTGCACATTTATCATGAAATATAAGTATACAACTATATGAAACTATATATGTGTGTGTGTAGTGTGTATGTATGTATATGTGTGTATGCAGATAGATAGATAGATAGATAGATAGATAGATAGATAGATAGATAGATGATAGATAGATAGAAAAAGCCCAGCAATGTTAATATAACAACAAGGGTTTGTAGGTCATCAGTGTAATCTGGCATCCAAGGAGAATGGACTAGAATGCACATGCATGAACAATGATGACTTCACTGTACTAGTCAGTGGGGGCAGTGGACACCATTGAGCGAGCATCTGTACTGGATAGACTTAGCATTTGAAATAACTGAATAACTAGAACAATGACTCTGAATCAAATTTTGCATAAAGCTTGAAAATTCTTCCACAGAAACTACTCAGATGATTCAGAAGGCCGCAGCTGTGGGCACCTGGTGATTGGCAGCTTCATCACAATAATGTGACTGCTCATGCATCACATCTTGTACAGAGTTTTTTTGGTGAAACATCAAATCACCCAGGTGACTCAGCTTCCTTACAGCCCAGATTTGGCACCCTGCAACTTCTGGCTTTTCCCAAAACTAAAATCACCTTTGAAAAGGAAGAAATTTCAGACACTTGATGAGATTCAGAAAAATGTGAAGGGGCGGCTGATGGTGATTGGGAGAACTGTGTGAGGTTCCACCATGCCTACTTTGAAGGGGACTGAGGCATCATTGTCCTATGTGCAGTTAAACTATGACAGGAATTTTGATGATTCCAACCAACCCTGACACTGACCACCTTGTGTGAACTCATCATACTCTCTGCTGTGTGCCATAAAATGAAATTCTAAGATAACAGCATCCTATGTCACAAGTCCCTGTAGGTGGGGCAAATGGCTAAGGAAGAGATTGCCATCCTTCCTAAAGGGACTATTTTCATCCTCGACTGCGGTCATCTTTCATAATAGTAGTCGACTTTGCAGCATGCTTCTCTCCCTGGTATCCTCGTTAGGGTTAGTGACTCCACTCTATCATCGGTTTTGAAAAACAAATGTTGCAGGTGACCAAGCTCAAAATATCAAATGATACCTATAAGAATGGTGACTATAAATACTAAAGCTCAAAATAGGACCACAATATACAGTGACAAAGCAAAATATCTATAAACAAGATCTTCAAGTTATTGTAAATTGTGGATCATGATCTTGATTTTATCTCCTTTTATGTTCCTTTTCTTGATTAAATGACTTGAATAAATTCTCAGCATCAATTTATTTTCAAGTATAAATTAATGACTTTAGTATTACCTATCTCTAGGTTATGGTAACAGACTGTTTTTGTCTCCTTGGGCTTCCATAATAGAATACTACATGCTGGGTGGCTTAAATAAGGGGAATTTATTTTTTTACTGTTCTGAAAGCTGGCAGTCTAAGATCAAGGTGTCAGCAGATTTAGTTTCTCTTGAGATCTCTTTTTATGGTTTGCAGACACTCATTTGGTTATGTCCTCAAATGGCCTTTTCTTTGTGCTTGTAAGCTCCTGTGTTTGCAAGATTCTTCATGAAGAATCTTCTTCATGGACACCAGGTCTACTGAGTTAGGCCCCCACCCTTACCACTTTAATTAACAATAATGTCCTTCCTTAAGGCCACATTTACAAATATAGCAGTATTGGGGGACAAGTTTTACATAGGAATCGAAAGGTAGGGGAATGGTGAGCACAACTCAATCCATATTATAGATATTGTTGTCTATGCTTATATTCTCTCAAATTCTTTTACCACTTTAATATACCCATCTGAAAAATTCTTTCCACTTTAGCTTTTATTGATTTGATAGTAAAATAGCACCAGCCACTCTCTTCCAAAGAATAGAGCCACTATGCACACTTGGAATTGCTTGGGAGTTTATGCCACTGCTTTTCTCTTCCATACAGGCTCTCATTGACTTTGGTTTAAATGGAACATTGTCTTGGCATCCTGACCTGTCTTGTTTTGCTTTCCACTTATCAATCCCCCCTATCAGTTAACTGAGAGCACTTCCTTAATAAATGAAATGCATAAATAATTGGTTTGTATTCTACTACTGGCTATCCTCATCTGCAAAAAAAGATATTAAAAGCATTAACTAGAGAATGATTAGAAATAATTCTATATCCTAAATATTCCATACCTGTCATAACAATGACTATTATTTGTGTTATTATGTTTACTATCGTTTTGTTAATTTTATTATAATTCAGGTTTGGCATCATGAATCATGGGCCTTGTTGCTTAAACTTTTCTGCACTTCAGTATTTTCACTTGAAATATATGGATACTAGCATATATTTAAAGGACCTATGGAAGATTAAATGAAATAACACATATAGTGTTTAATCACAGAGATTTACTCATAGGAATTATTAAATAAGTATTAGTTTTACTTTATAATGAGTATTTGCAGGAGTCTAAAGAAAATAGTCCGTTTGAAAATAGTCCTTCCACAAAACCCAATAAAGGTACATTTCAGTTTGTATACATATAATTTTCAACAGCAAGGCTTCCTTTTCATTGGTTGCTTTAAACTTTTAAAAAGTCAAAATAATATTCTTTAAATTGTTATATAATAGTAAACAATATATTTTTATTATTAAATAGTTGTTTTGGGACTTACTCCACCGTATATTTATTTTATCTATGAAGTCTAAAATCTCTTTTAAGAGTCACATACCTTTCTCTAATTCAATGTCCCATCAAAATAATCAGGGGGAATCATGTACTTTAAGTTAATGCAAGTTTGTATTCTGAAAGTAGAAATGCCTCACCATTTAAAACTTTTATGTTTTTAATTTTGAAACAAATTGAATATTAGAGATTTAAACATATGCAATTTTCACATTAATGTTATCATTTTATTAAGGCATCAACTTTGTTCATTAGATTCCACATATGAGTGAAATCATATGTATTTGTCTTTCTCTGACTGGCTTATTTCACTAAGTGTATTGCTCTCCAGGTTGATCCAAACTGAACAAATGAGCAAAACAAAGACAGACTCATAGATACAGAGCAGATGACAGCTAGTGACAGGGGGCAGTTTAGGGGGGGAGGGATTGAGCAATAAAGGAAAAGGACTCATGCACATGGACAACAGTGTGGTGATTGCTGGGGGAAGGGCCATATAAGGGGACAAAAATGGTAGTGGAAAAAATAATTTTAGACTCCTTGAATTTCAGTTTGAATGCAATGGGTCTCTCTAAAGAATAGCCAAATGTAAAATAAATAAATATTTGCTTCCTGGAGAAAAATAAAATATTAACTTTGAACTATGTAAGTACCTTCTCAAGTTGGCTAAAGACTATGCCTTACACTGTAAATGTAACATGATTATTGAGATTTATACTAAAGCTTTCCAAGTGGATTGAACAAGAAGGAGCTTTGGAAGGGGGGGAAGGAGCAATTTGCGGAAGTTAACAGGGTAGACTCATTTCATTATGCTTATTTGCCATGCCAGCAGGGAATAAAAATAGAGGTACTGTACTTTCAAGGTGAATCCAAAAAGACCATGCATTGTCCTTGGGAAATGAAAGCTCCCCAAATAGGACCAACTTTGATACATTGTAATAACTGTGCCGGTGAGTTGCCATCAGAGTGCAATAAAAATATTTCATGGAGGTTAAGGTAAAATATGTATTTATAGCCACCATGAAAATAAAATGTTTCTGTTTTACAGGGCTTAAAATAAATCTTTGCAAAAATAATAAAATAGATGAAATGTAAAGTAGATTGTCTGTGTGTTTTGCCATTTTTCTTCCTGTACATTATTGAGACAACTACCAAATTTCTGTCTTCAGCAAAACCTTTGCAAATTTGAAACTATTTAATGCTTCCTTATGTCCTTAGACCAGAAAGAAATGTCTATATAATTCTCCAGCTTCTCCATCTCAATTAAACCTTTGCATATTGTTTATGATTTTAATGCTCTTGTTATACATATGGCAGTCCATCTGTGTGAGTAAACTCAAAGTTTTCATTAATACCAATATGAAAGTGTGCCAGAGGACTGCAATATTACCTAAATACATGGGACTATGATAGGGTACATTTATGGATGTTAGTGAAACTCAGAGGAAGTTTTCTTCTCTCATATGCTGTACTTGACATGTGTTAGATGATTATGATTTTCATACATTAAAACACTTTGGAAAACTAGACAACATATTAAAAGCCTCACAGTTTGATGAGAGATCTTAAATGCATATGGTTTAAAAAATCTGGAAAGGATTCGTGGAAGTTCACATTTTGCATGTAGAGAAAATAAGACATGACTGAGAGGACCACATTTTGTATTTCAACTAGAGGGCGAGATCTTTGGTCAATTTCAACTAGATAAAACTTCAGCGTAAGACAAATCAGAAATCTGTTGTGTTGCTTCATAGAGAAGAACTAATGCCAGCGAGAATAGTAAAGGAAAGAGATAATAACTGTATCATTAATCTTTTTTCCTGACTAATTATTGAGCACCTGCTCTGTGTCAAACACTGTTCTGGATATTAAAGGTAGCAAACATGCAAAAAGCAAACAAAGGGATAAACCATATAAGAAGCACTGCCCATGGGGAGTTTACATTCTGCTGAGGAAAAATCTAAATAATGGGTATGTAATTATTAAAGCTATTTAAGCTAAGCTGTCGATCATCAAATTTAAGTACATTTAGGAAAAGATTTCTGACCTGATCCCTCGAACTCAAGAGACTTTGTATTTATATAAATAAATGACAGTTCTGATATGCTGAATTATTTCCTTATCTCTTTTTATGCTTTTAAAACTCATTTATATTCATCACTAATATTATTTTATATAAATAGGTTCTTGTAGTGTCATGAGAAAAGCACTGTAGTGACACTTGAAAAGGAGGATTTCAGTGATAGTGGCATGATTTTTTAGAGTGGCTTTCCAAGGCAAGCATACTTGCCAAAATACATCCCTGGTAGATACAGCGGCAGAAGCTGGTCAACACTGTCCATCAGCCCCCAGATACAACATGCCTCATCCATGACCAGGTGATTCCGTTTCCTCTTGTTAGGGGAAAATTTTAGATTCGGGGTCCACAAGCCTGCGCTTGTGCCCACAAAGCCCAGGAGGATCAGTGCCACTAACTGCAATGTCATCAACCCCTAAGTAATCCAATTAAGTCACTACTCCCAGCTGCCATCAAAATTATTAGCTGTGTGCTCTTGGGTAAGTTACTTAACTTCTCTGAGCCTCATTTCCCCATCTGTATGTCTGTTGCCAAGGCTCAATGGCTCCTGAGCAGTATGCTGTGCTCCAGCTCCCATGGCTGCTGTGGAAATGGGCCTTTGTTCAACTTCTGTATATTTCTTTGGGTTTGAGGAAAGAGCAGGTTTTCTTTCAAACTATCTGATCTCTTTACAGTTTTTTCCCCAGGCCTGTATTAGTGCCCTCACCCTATCTGATGTCTTTCATAGATTTTCTGGGGGCTTGTGCCCTTCTCCAATGTGATGCTTTCCCAGTACTTCTCAGGCTAGGACCCTCCCACTTTATGGTTGCCATTTTGGCTTCTGCACAAACTTCATAGATTGTTTAGCTTATATATATGTGTTCATCCCCCTCCCATGTTCCTGGCTAGTCAGGGGAGGAATGCCTGTTGTTCATTGGGGTGAAAAAACACAGCCAGTCTTTCCTGCCTACTTGAATGTTAATCTGTTTGTTGGAGCATGCAGATTAGTCCCCAGAGCTCCTCTTGTCATTAATATCTAGCTAACTGCCTATTAAAACATCACGATGATAGCTAGTGTATCATTTTTGTTGGTGATAATATTATTTATAATAATAATGGTGTACTCGTATATTATTCTGGAAATGACTATTGCACAGTTGAAAACCGGTATTCACAGATTTAAGATATTATAAGAAACAATAAGCCTGTAAAAATGAAAACTGATATTATATTTTTAAATGTCTCTCTCTAGGACACAGGCATTACTCTCCATTTATGTACACTGGAGGAGTGCAGGACTGTGGCAGAAAGGAAAACAAATCTACAACATGGATTGTACCTAACTAGTAGATTGACCCAAGGCTTCTATTATAACTGTTTAGGGGGAAAATGTTGTACAATTGTGAAGCTGGAAACTGCACAACTAACAATGCAATAATTTCACATATAGGCATATAGAATTAAACAAACTCTTCTACATGGACATTGAGAAAACATTCACATAAATATTCATAGTAGAAATTTTAAAACTACAAACAAATCAAAGCAATTCAGGTTTTTATTGACAAGAGCAACAAAAAGTTATAGCATAGTTGTACAAAAATACCGTGTAGTAGGAGAATAAATAATTATAGGAATGTACATTTGTGTGATTACATATTGAAAAACATTTTATTGAAAAAGCGAATCATACATGATAGAATGTTAGTAAAACTATGCAAAATATATTGAAAATTGAAAAAAAGAAAGTAGATATGACTGTTGAGCAAAACTTGTCTTTCTCTTAAAAATGAAAAAGTTACTATAATAGTAATTTACTTATTACTTAATAGTTACATAGTAGCCTTTTTGAAAAATATGCTTATAAATATGCAATATATACAATGCATACTAATATATACAATTTTACAATATATAACATATGAAATGCTAATTTTATTTATAATTTTTATTTTATATTTTTATTTGCATATGTATTTAATAATGTATTTAATCAATTTTTGAGTCTTTGAAAGTGATGTCTAGCATCTATAATTTAAATCACTTCTTTAGTGTTTCTTCTGCCTATGAGAAGTTTGAGAATTTCTGAGGAATATACCCATCAGATTTGCAAATTAGAAGGATCATTTTGGGAGTAAATTTGAGACATACAAAGCAAAAAGTAAAACAATCTGGAAGAAGGTTATTTCGTTTTTTTTTTTTAAAGAGATGATGAGTTAATAAACTAGGTCAGTGACAAGGAAATGGAAAGATGTAAATATCTTCAATGAACAAAGTTTACTGAATAACTGACTAATGTGGAGATTATGAGTGAATTATAACTCTAAGAAATCTAACACATTTTTCAATTACATCATAAATTGTTTGGGTAATTATCAAGTACACAGAACTAAACAGGAGAATTCTTAGAGGAGGGAATACATGTGCTTTGTGATTTGCATTTGTTCAGTATGAAGTGTTTGGGGTAAATCTAGATAGAAATGGTCAACTGAAGATTGAATTAGTGAGTCTGTAATTTTGACAGTTGATATGATCTAAAGATTTCACAGTTGATCACTGATTTTTTTAAATAGAAAGACAATGTAAAATCAAAATTAGAAAAACATCAGGCACTAAACACTTTTGGACAATAAACAATTTAAATATGAGCCTATTATACCGATCAATATCAATGTAAATTTGAATTTGTACTACTTGGGCTTATAGAGAGTGGCAGATATCAAATTTAAAATTCCTGAAACAAACTGAGAAAATTATGGAATTTATTACAAGGGTGTTTTAAAGCCTCACGAAATGCCCCAATTTTTAAATTTATTTTATTTTTGAATATGTTTTATTGATTATGCCATTACAGTTGTCCCATTTCCCCCCTTCATTCCCCTCCAGCCTGCACACCCCCTCCCACAGCATTCCCCCTTTAGTTCATGTCCATGTATCACAAGTTCTTTAGATTCTATATTTCCCCTTCTATTCTTGCCCTCCCCCTATCTATTTTCTACCTACCATCCATGCTACTTATTTTCTGTACCTTCTCCCCCCTTCTCCTTCTCCCACTCCCCTGTTGCTAACCCTCCATGTGATCTTCATTTCTATGGTTCTGCTCCTGATCTAGCTGTCCTCTTAGTTTGCTTTTGTTTAAGGTGTGGTTCTTAGTATCTGTGAGTTTGCTGTCCTTTCACCGTTCATATTTTTTATCTTCTTTTTCTTAGGTAAGTCCCTTTAACATTTCATGTAATAAGGGCTTGGTGATGACCTTATCTGAGAAGCACTTTATCTGCCCTTCCATTCTAAATGAAAGCTTTGCTGAATAGAGCAATCTTGGATGTAGGTATTTGGATTTCATGACTTGGAATACTTCTTTCTAGGCCCTTCTTGCCTATAAGGTCTCTTTTGAGAAATCCACTGACAGTCTGATGGGAACTCCTTTGTAGGTGACTGTCCCCTTATCTCTTGCTGCTTCTAGGATTCTCTCCTTCATTTTAATCTTGGCTAATGTAACTATGATGTGCCTTGGTGTGTTCCTCCTTGGGTTCAACTTGTTTGGGACTCTCTGAGATTCCTGGACTTCCTGGAAGTCTATTTCCCTTGCCAGATTGGGGAAGTTCTCCTTTATTGTTTTTTTTTTTTTTCAAATAAGTTTTCCACTCGTGGCTGTTCCTCTTCCCCTTCTGGTACCCCTATAATTTGGATGTTGGAACATTTAAAGATGTCCCGGATGTTCCTAAGCCTCTCATTCTCTTGAATCCCTGTTTCTTCACTCATTTTTGTTTGGTTTGGTTGTTTCTTCCTTCTGGTCCAATCAATTGATTTGAGTCCTAGTTTCCTTTCCATCACTATTGGTGCCCTGTGCATTTTGCTTCATTTCACTTAGTGTAGCCTTCATTTTTTCATGTAATTTGTGACTAAAATAAACCAGTTCTGTGAGCATCCTGATCACCAGTGTTTTGAATTGTGCATCCAGTAGGTTGGCTATCTCTTGGTCACTTAGAAGTATTGGCTCTGGGGCTTTGAAGTGTTCTTCTTCTTGAGCCATAATCTTTTGGTTTGTTTGCACCTGTTAGGTATGAGGGGCAGAGCCTTAGGTGTTCACCAGGATGGGGCGACCCAGCCACTGGGTTGTGACTCTGTATGTGGGGGCAGGGTCAGAGAGGGGCAATGACATTTTTTTTCTGCTTTCTCTCGGATTTTGGTCCCCTCTGCTGCTTCCCATAAGCAAATTGGGCCCTTCATGTGTTGGTTCCCTGGTGGATGGGCTTGTGCACCCTCCAGGACCCCGTGGGTCTCTGCAACAAACTTTCTGTGAGCCTGGAAGCCTCTCCCAGCACCTTGACCCCCGAAAGTTTTTCCAGTTGGTATTTTTAGGCTTTATTTCCCAGCGCTGGGGCTCTGGGTTGCGCGGTCTATCTCACTGTCTGTTTTTTTTTTTTTTAACCTGGTTTAATTGAGTGCAAATGTGTGACCGCAGCCAGCCAGCTGCCTTACGCCCTCACTGGGTCCGCCCCTTGCCACCCTGTGCCTGAGATCTGCCAACCCCGCCTATGCACCTGGATTGGTCTGGCCATTTTTTCCTGTGCAACCCTCTCCGCCAGATGCTGACTCCACCCTTCTTACCTGTCTGGATGAATGGTTCCTTGTTGTCCCCACATCAGTACAGTTTAATTTTCTCTCTGTTTTGGTTGCGTTCTGGTTTTTAAATATTTGTTGTTCATAAACTTGGTTGTGCGAGGAGGTACAGTGTTTCCACCTATGCCTCCATCTTGGTCAGAAGTCCCCAGTGTTTTTAAAAATTCATCTTTGGGGAGAAAACAATAGAGTTTAGTGTCAACTATAACCAGGAACTAGAGTATCACATTTTCTCTTTAGTTTGTTTCTTAGTTATTATAGTAACTTGTTTCATTTTTTATCCATGGTAGTATATGTTCTTATTTTTAAAAAGACTAAGAATAGAAACATGTCCAATATTTTGAAGAAACATACATTCAGATTATAGATAAGGGCCCATTGCCTGATGGTGCCACTCTTGGTAATCAGTAATGGCCAGGAAATAAGGTCCTGTGAACAAAGTAGGTAATTTTATATTCATAATATACAGAGAAAATATAAAAAATTAGGGAATATGTTAAGAAACAAATGTGAAAACAAAAACAAAACAAAGTATCTTTGTACCCAGCATACCCATGGTCAGGAGACAGAATTATACCAGTCTATCAGGCTTTAATATAATGTAATTATATTACAAAATGTTTCTTTTAAAAAGCACTGACTATGATTTGTATCTTTATTTGGAACATATTTAAACACTATTCTCAAATTCCCCTGTTGACATTTATTTTGCATTTTTAGTATTTATCAGCTACTACAACCAGAACCTTCTATGTTCTCATTGAACAGTTTTGATGTATAAGTTTTGACTATCATGGGTTTTACCAAATATTTCATCACACTGGTAGTTATATATTTATATTTATCTGTAACTTACTATGTTCCAAAAATTTGAAATCATATACAAGAAGTTTAAATATGTAAGATAATTTAATACAAATGTTAAATTAACATTAAAAAGTTTAATTCAGACAGGAACATAGCAGAAATACAATATGAACCATACTTCCCTATAGTATTGTTTAAAAATGAGCAGCAAATTGAAATCTAAGCTGCTCTGCTCACTAAAGAAACAGAGAAACAAGGCCAATTGATAAATAATAAGATATATATATATATTTCTATATCCCTATATTTTTATGTTCTATAAGCTAAAAGTAAACTTTGCCTGGTACTGAAATATAAGAGGTACTTCTCCTCTGGGTCTTTACACAGAGAAAGTAGTGTGATGAACTTGACCATGTTCTCAATGACATTTTGACGATAAATACCCCCAGAGTTTGCATGTAGGTCTTACACCTGGATGTTCTTTGACATAAGCCAAAGACACAACACCGAAATATAATTCAATATAAATTAAGTGCATGACATGTAAGGCAATGTCATTTAGGTACAGTGCTCAATTATTTGACGGTAATCAATCTATTGGTTTACTATTTATTTTTTTAAAAATATTGATATAAATTGCATCAAATCTGTTTAAATATATAGTTTCATTTATGGATCTAAATAGTTAATAAGCAAATTTTTCAAAATGATACTAAGTGGCATATGTCTACAAGCCAGACATTCATGTCACTACTGCCTACTTACTTGCAAAGCACTGTGTGAGCCCTGGGGATTCAACAGGGAGCAACAGTGGAAAGGTTGCTACCCTCATGATGGTCAGGTAGCTAGTGAAGCAATAAAGTGACTTGCAACTAAAACAATTAAGACTGTGATAAGCACTAAAAGGAAATTAACAGGGGTCTGATGGGGGATCACTTTGTAATCACTGCTTGAAAGAGATTAGTCACTGAAGGATTCTCTGATGATGAAATATAAAAGACTAAGTAGATAATCATGAAGAAAAAAGAAGAAAAGAGTTTACAAAGTAGTGCCTCTCGGTGGGTAGGCCCTGTGTTGTCAAAGGGCTTGGCTATTTGAGAAACTGGAAGGATGGTATAGGAGATTTAATGTAAAGAAGAAAGATAAACAGCATGGAATAAAGTTGGAAAGATAGGAGTAAAATAATACAAGGGATTGTGGGCCATTATAAGAAGTTTATATAGTGCTAAAAGCCAAACCACCATCTGAATTGGGGCTTGTGAGACACCCTCTGGCTGACATACGATGACTGCATATGAAGAGAGTAGGAGAGGGAGAGTGGCCAAGCTGGGAGTTGTTGTCGGGGGTCCAAGCAAAAGTATGACAGTGAATCCGGCTTGAGTAGTTGGTGACAGCAAAATTGCAATCATGTATTTTGGAGTCAAAACTGAGAGGGTTTGCTGACAGATGAGCTATTGCAAATGAAAAAAGTAAAGACTCAAGCAAGGCTTCCAGCACTCTGGAATAACTTGGTGAGCGATATTTAAATTTTAGCTGCACACAGTAAAGAAAGGGGGAGTGTACATAGAGAAGGGGTGTTATAGAACAAGAGTACTATTGTGAGATTTGAGGTGTCCTGGAGATCTCTGAAATGAGGCTTTCTGTAGGCAATGAGATATATGAGTTTCAAGGCATCCTTAAGGGGTGGAGTCTAACGCCATGAAATTGGCTGGGATACCCTGAAGATATAGTGCAGACAGAATAGAAAATTGCCCTTCAGAAAACTGATATTTGGAGGCTGGTTTGTGGAGAAGGAAACACAAAACAAGACTGAGTTTGAAATGGGCAATGGGACCAACTAGTACACCTGGGATAAAACAAAAAGAATATGGTTTTGGTGAAACCAGGAGAGAAAACTGGTTAAAGGTAGCACTCTATGCCTTATGCATATTGTCTTGGATTAAGAAATAAAAACCAATATTTAAAAATTATGCATAGCATAACAATTTAAGAAAAACTAAAATAAAACTTGTTTTCTCATTGATTTTAATTGAAATAACCTAAATATCAGACAACAAAAATTTCCATCAGAATTCTAGACTTTGGCTAAGGTGAAGGTTGCTTACAGTATGGCTCTCTGGCTTCTTAGTACATATTGTACTTGTTTTCTCACTACTAGAAGGACTATTTCACAGTCATAATCTTAGAACATGATTCATCTTTTTACACATTACAAAATTTAAGGAGTTTAATATGGCATGGATTATTTATATATATACTTCTCAAGACAATCTTATGGGACAAGAATTGTTATTATCACTCTATTATACAAATGAACAAAGTGAACTTTTACAAGTTGAAATGTGTATTTCCACAGTACTAAAATTCAAAGTTTGAGTACCACCGTGTCAAGCTGACCTCTGATCCGATGTTCCCGATCTTCTGTGTCAGTTCTTTTCTTCAAGTAACATCACTTTCTCAGATATGTTGCCAATCTATACCTTTATCTAGGTCAAGTTTTAAGTCAAAGTTTTTGTTAAATTCTAGGTAAATTATTTCCTTCCTTCTCGTCATTTTCTTTGAAATTTAAAAACCAGCTTATCGTTAGTTTGCATAATTATAATTTACTACATCAGTATTACAGCTTATTTTCTCCCCGATAGGGTAACTATAAAACTATGTAAGCAATACAACCTGAAGAACCTGAAGAATATATTCCTGTTTTATGTTAAGACTGAGACATACTTTAATTCATATTTCAGATCCTTATCTTGTATACATTGGCATTTTAACTAAAGTGTTCCAGTTATTTTTGCTTTATTGTTCTTTATTTCATTTATTTTCAATTTCTCCCAAATTAGATACAATAACTTTTCAATTTTTAAAGCCCTTCTCCTTCACCCAGGCATCCCAACGCCCTTCCCCTCTAGCGCAATCATTCTGTGCTCTATGTATCTATGAGTCTGTTTATATCTTGTTGGTTAGTTTATTTTGTTCATTAGATTCTACACATCAGTGAAATCATATGCTGCTTTACTTTCTTTGACAGATTAATTACACTTAGCATAATACTCTCCAGGTCCATCCTTGCTATTGCGAAGGGTAAGATTTCCTTCTTTTTATAGCTGCTTAGTACTCCATTGTGTAAATGCAATAGTTTTTTTATTCTGTCATCTACTGTTGGGCACTTGGGTTGCTTCTACAGCTTGACTGTTGAAAATAATGCTGCAATAAATATAGGGGTACATACAAGTATATTCTTTCAAATTAGCATTTCAAGTTTTTTTCAGGTATATTCTCAGAAATGGAATAGCTGTGTTATAAGGCAGTTCCATTTTTAATCTTTTGAAGAAACTCCATACTGTTTTCCACAGTGCCTGCACCAATCTGCATTTCCATCAACCGTGCACCTAGGGTTCACTCTTCTCCACATTCCTTACCAACACATGTTGTTTGGTGATGTATGGATGATAGGCATTTTGAGAAGTATGAGATGATATCTCATTGTGGTTTTAATTTGTATTTCTCCAATGATTAGTGGTGTTGAGCATCTTTTCATATGTCTATCATCTGTCTTTATGTCCTCTTTGGAGAAATGACTAATCAGGTTCTTTACCCAAGTTTTAAGTGTATTGTTTGCTCTTTCTGGTGTTGAGCTGTGTAAGTTCTTTATACATTTTTGATATTGACCTTTTATCAGATGAATCATTAGTGAATATTCAGTGGGTTGTCTTTCCATTGTATTGATGGTGTCCTTCGCCGTGCAATAAGTTTTCAGTTTAATGGGGTCTCATTTGCTTATGTTCCTTTAGTTTCCTTTTCCTGAGGAGATGTATCAGAAGCTATGAGACATGTCATTTAAGTATCTATGATTTCTTCTAAAATGGTCATGGTGTCGAGTATAACATTTATGTCTTTAATCCATTTTGAGCTTATTCTTGTGTATGGTGTAAAAAGGTGTTCTAGGTACATTTTTTACACGTGTCTGTCCAATTTTCCCAACACTATTTTTTTTAGTAGGCTATCTGTACCCCATTGTGTGTTCTTGCTTCCTTTATCAAATATTATTTGACCACAAATATGTAGGGTTTATTTCTGACCTCTCTTTCCTGTTTTATGGATCTATTTGCCTGTTTTTATGTCATACTTTTCAATTTTTAAAATAGTTAACTGATCACTCATTTTCTTTATAACAGATTAGTAAATACATCTGTGAAACTACCAAACAATTAAACAGTTTGATTCATTAAGCTTATTCTCTAGATGGTTATTTTCTTCTTTTTAGCTAGAATTATCAAGGCAATTTAAAATAAAAGGGAATTTTCTCTGAAAAGCTTTCATAGAGAATAGTATAAAAATTGTAGACTTTCTACTCAGTTATAGAGCTTTCAATAATTAAAAGACTTGAATACTAAACCAAGTATGATATTATTATCCTTAGTGTTAGATGATTTATGATCTTCATCTAACAAGTTTAATTATAAAAATAAAGCAAAAAATGCTTAAAATACCAATGATTTTAGGTACTTTGTCCTTTTAACATTTCACTGTTATTTTCTGCAGTTTTTTTATAGCTTAATATACCAAAAATCACGTTTGGCATTCTTGTGGAGCATACCAGAATACCTACTTGTCCCATTGCTAGAGTCCTACTGTCTCCTAGCTATGAAGACTTACAACCTCATTTTAGTAGCTAAGAAGCTTGGGCATATTATTTTACTCAGGTTTTTTTAAACATATAAAGAGGAGGGAGAGAAGTGGGGAGGGTTGGGGGGTGGGCTGGGATGGGAGTAAAAGGCAGAAACCTGTACTTGAACAATTAAAATAAAAAAAGTGGCAAAAACCCCATCAAATTAAAATTAGGTTAAATAAAAATAAATAAATAAATAAATAAATAAAGAGGAGGCATTATACATTATTTTATAGTAGATTGAGAATAAAATTATTCATGTAAGATTCTGAGAATGGACCATGGCATGATAAAGTTATAGTAAATTATTTTATTTCTGCCTGGTTTGTACTAAACCCTAAAGCTCTAAGCTTTGTTTTTAAATGCTTCTCATTTCTTTTTACTGTAAGTTTTCTTCTCATCTTGAGAATAAGTTCATCTACCATTGTGTGAGCCAAAGCAATTTCTCCTTAGCTTTGGAATGAGGGGTGCATTGCTCTTCCTCACAGAAACCCTAACTGTGCTTGACGGTCTGCAGGGTTCAAGGCAGCAGGAGCACGTGGACAGCAGCTGCCCTTCTGACTTGGTTCCCAGATGCCCACTTCTCTAACTCTGCCTGTCTTGTCACAAATGCCCTTCTTCAAGCTACAGTTTCAAGGTCAGATCACCTACATTTTCTCTACTTCATAGCCATTGGTATTTACTTTTATATTCATGTGGTGGAAATGTTTTTCATTACCTCTTTTTCTTAAAAATGGTGCTACTGTCTTGCTTCTGACAGCTCCCACTCAAGAGATTAGGGTTTTTATTTTTTTTAAAAAGGAGTCTACCAGAATTGCACTGATAACCTTTGCAAATCTATCTCACTTCATGCCTTTACATGCTCTTCTCACCAGGAGGAACATACCGTTAATATATCTTTGACCTATTTGAGTATGCTCCTGATTTATCTTCAGATATTTCTAACCCCGTTGGGACAGTTTATTTTGCTCACCTAACCAGAGCTCTTCTAACAACTTGTCAAGCCCCCAGCACTGATCTTATTTCAGTATCTAGGAAGCAGGATGCAAACTGATTGCTATATTGCTAAGTAACGATGATGCTAGTTTGTAACTTGATGTGGTCCTCAGCGCAGACCACATTCTTTGCTCCATCTTTTTATGAGTTGGCACAGTTTTCTCTACTCATTAATAGCATGACTTCATTTGTCAAATAGAGCCTTCAACATACACAGAAAGAAAACTGCTCTGTAGACATAAATGTTTACAAATAAAAGACACCACAGTAAGATGTTAAAAATGGTTTAAAAACAAGAATAAGCCTGATAACGCCCATTGCTGGCACGGCTATGGAGCAGTAGGTACTCTCACTCATTACCAAGGGGAACGTGAAATGCTAGTCATTTTGGGAAATATTTTGGAACTTTCTAACAAAGCTAAATATAATCTTGCCCTGTGATCTAGAAATTGTGCTTCTAGGTACTTATTTAGTTAATTTGAACACTCAGGTACACAAATAACTTCCAGATAAATGCTAACAGCAGTATTATTCCTATTAGCCCCAAACTCAAAGCAACCAAAATGTTTTTAATAGGCAAAAAGACCAAAATAGTGTGTGTGTGTTTGTTTATTTATATATTTTTTGTTTAATAATCTGTTTAATCTGGTTTCATAAAGGTATAATCTATGCTTTGTTATCCATCCTCATTTTTTTACATGTAGGTTGAAAACTGTAATACTCACCATTCTGTCCTCGATATTCCCTGCAGAAATACAGGTGCTTAAAATAATTCTGGATTTTTCTGCCAGCAGTGTTGCTCTCAACACCTTGTGGAATCTGGTGTATATATGCCATTCTCCAAGTTCACATGCCTTAAGATGAATTTTCAGACACGTTCTAGTTCACCATTAATGGTGCTACGAATAGAAAGAACGTGAAATTTTACCACACACTCGTCTTTCCTCTCTTCCTGATTGGAGTTCAAGGTTACACTTAAAAATCAAATAAATAGAACCAAAAAATCAATTTCTTCAATACACAACTCTTCACAAGTTACATGTGCTGCAGCAGAGATACTGAGGGGCACACAGTTAATGCTAAGAGAATCGGCGCTGACCCTGAAAAGAGCTGCTCCAGGCCGGTAGCTGCTCAGCCCACCCACGGTAAACTGTGTGCTGGGAGCCAAGGGCCTTACAGGTTCTGTGCGTGTGACCGGATGGAGCTCCATGGCTGCGTCGCTCCATTGAATATCATGCACTTAAACACTATTTAATAGAAGAAAAACAAACAAAAAAAAAAACACGGTATTTGAAACCAAAATAAAATAAGCTGTATCAGTAGAGAAATACAAGGCAGCAAAATATCTAGGAATACCTTCCCAAATTGGAGTCTTAAAATATTTGTACCTTTTAGTTTCATATATAATATAATAAGCTGGAAAATATGTATTACCTCCACCCTCTCTGAAGTCTGGTTTATATTTTCATGTTGGAGCACCTTATTATTCTGAACTAAATTTTTCAATATGTCTTACAATGTTTTGTTTGACTCTAGTGCCATTCATATTGTTTTGCAATTAGTATATCTATACTTACTTTAACACATCTGCTCTTCTATTAATATAGACAAGTATGGGAGACAGAGCAATACAAGTTATGAAGTAAAGTTAAAAGTACACTTAAACTTAAATTATAGGACAGAAAATGAAATGATAACATCTGCTTTATGGGGAATAAGTACTTTTTAAGGTAGAAGTGATTTTTAATTCACCTTTGTAATCTGTACTTTGTATGACTATCATCATTTTTCAGAAAGTATTTAGTAAATAATTGATAATGGATTACTTATTGAACATTTTATGATAAATAGATCATCCTTTAGATAAGGCCAGATTAAATGAACCGGATTACACACACATTAAAGCTTTTCTGCATTTCCTCATTTATATCTGTCCCATTTATTTCTTTCCTACTAGACATAGCCATTGCTTTATGTAAAAACTGAGAAAAAATAAAGCAAAAGAAAGAGACATCAAATTTATTTTCTTAGTTAACAAAGTAAGATTCATTTTTAAAGTCTGGCCTGAATGAAAGGTTTGCACGGCTTGTAATCCACTTGGATCATAGTTCCCTATACAGATCCATGGGTGTAGCCACCACAACACAGAAAGCATTTGCAAAATAGAAGACCATGTTACAAATGGATAAAAGACAAAAGTTACAGTAAAAGAGCAATCTCTTTATTATAAGGTAAATCCCAGTGAAAACTTTGTTTCATAATACATTAACATTTAATTTAAAAATGTTAGCAAAATAGCAAGAATGTGGCTGAGATAAACAGAGTGGAACCAGAGAAGGGCAAAGCAAATAAAACAACAGTTATAGATATAGATATAGTAGGAGAGAGAAAGATGGGGCAGATACAGTGATTTTGCTGTGGTATTTTTCTTTAAATAAAACGGTATACAAGTTACAAAGAGTTAGCATTCTTTTTTTGGCCAAAATGCATGGGAATATTAATATATTGATGACACATAGGATATAAAGGCAGTGAGTATATAAAAGTTTATAAGAGCACAGAATAATATATCACCTCCTATGAAACCAAACTCTAGTACTTGCTCCACCATGGGCTCATTGATAGTCTGTAGACAATCCATTCAGTTCATAGAGTTTTGGTTTACTCTTCAAAAGATTAAAAAAATCGTATGGATATAAAGAACTCTTCTCAAGAGTAAATAAAAACACAATTTAAACAAAGCCATTAACACAGTTATTCGAATAGTCAGCATTCAGTTACTCTTAGGAGTTATTATTATTGCTGTCACTGGAATGTTGTAGTAAAAGGGAAATAGTGGTGGTTAGTTTGGGGGAGTATCAAGTCTATGTAAAGTTGTTCTTTTAACAATTATGAAGTAGGAGAACTGAGAAATCTAGTGAAGGAACCAGAGGAATCCAAAGAGATGCCTAGTGCTGCAAAATGGGACAAACACCCAAAAAACAGATAGAGAAAAGAAAGTGCACATTTAAGTTAGATGAAGGGAAGAATACCCTCTAGTTCTGATTAAAACAAGGTGATAAATTGTGAGAAACCAAAAGGAAAATGATGTAATGAAAATCAGTGCCACAATATGTAGAGATAGATGAGAAATGTTCAAAAGTCCAAAATGGAGGACTTAGATAATGATAATTAAGAAGCAAAACGCCTACTGAGAGTTTAGGAGATGTACCTGTGTAGGGTAGTGAGATGAAATAAAGATGGAGATAAGTTTTCACTTTCAGTTTGAGAGATGGAGTTTATTTTCCACACGCTGGAATTCAGGTTGGTCCTTGAACATTTACCCAATAAAACACATCAGGAGTGACATTATGACAAGCCTCTAAAAGCCTGGAAACAGCGGCTTTCTGTTTCTTGGAATACCCATTCTTAGAAGGCACCCTCCTTATTGGAACCAGCTGTCACATTATGAGGACACACAACCACCACGTGGAGAATCTACACAAACGAGAAACAAGATCCCAGTCAACAGCCCTCAGCTTAACTTCCATCTGACAGCCAGCACCAAACTTCCAGACATCTGTGCGAGATGTCTTGGAAATGAGTTCTGAAACTCCAGCCCTGCTTAGGTCAGCTGAGCTTAGGATACATAAAGCAGAGGAAGTTGTTCCCAAGACTTGTTCCAACTGCAAAATTGTTTTAACTATTCAGTTTTGGAATGCAACAAGAGAGAACTGAAACAGGCAGCAAGCGAAAGCGTGAATCAGTGCAATAGTGACATATATATTCCCCCAGGTGTACATGCATACACATGTGTGTGTATATACACACACATTTATATGTATACCTCCCCAGGTTTTAAAAACACCCAAAAACAAAAACAGAGAGGTGGTAAGGAGAGGAGGCGATGACGCATCACTTAGATACCACTCTCCCTGAAGTTTCTCCATGGGAGAGGTGCCCAAGACTAGAGGAGAAACCAGTAAAAGCTGCATCAGGGCGATTCTTAGAAGACTGAAAATTTACAGAAAAATAGAAAACTTCCACAAATTGGTTTGTTTACCTGCACCTTCTGTTCATGCATAAGGAACACAAATTATGATTTATGAGAGACAGAAGGTTGCTTTACATATCTACACATGATTTTCTCGGAACCAATCTGGGCTATGGTAAAAATAAGTGGTAAAGGCCCTGAAACACTGTCACATAAAGTTGGGACCAACCCCTACAGTAACACGTAGTTACAGTCCTTCTACTGATAAATGAATATAATTCTGAGAAAGAACACCTTTCTTTACTCACCAGTGCACATAGAAACTTGAGGTGATAGAGTTATATTTTGCTTTCATAAATATTTGTTCAAGTGAAAGCCAAATTTTAACATCATACATATTTCAAATGCTGCCTCGTTTGAAAAGATATCTCAAAAAGTATTTAAAAACATTTAAAATTTAAGTTTGTATTTATTCAGTTTACTCATATTATTTATACATATATTACACAGATTATAGATATATACCCATGTATACATATATACAAAGTCTTTCCAGAAAAGGTCCAACCATTGTTAATCTAACAAGAACAGTTTGCGTGACATCAGTTTTACTTGGCAGTCAAGGAGAGTGGACTGGAATGCATATGCATGAACAGTGACAACTTCACTGTACTGGTCAGTGGGGGTGGTAGATACCCTTGAGTGAGAGCGTGTAATGCATGGCTGTTATATTTCAAATGAGTGAACAACAAATTTGCATCAAATTTTGCTTTAATCTTGAACATTCCCACACAGAAACTATTCAGATAATTCAGAAGGCCACAGCTATGGACAACTGGTGATTGGCAGCTTCATCATGCCAACACGCCCACTCAATGAATCATGTCTTGTGCATAATTTTTTGGCAAAACATCAAATCACTGAGATGACTCAGCCCTCCTGCAACTTATATTTGGCACCCTGAGACTTCTGTTTTTTTCCAAAACTAAAATCACCGTTGAAAGGGAAAAGATTTTAGAGCATCGATGAGATTTAAGAAAATAGGATTGGGCAGCTCATGGTGACTAGGAGAACTGTGTGAGGTCCCAAGGTACCTGCTTTGGAAGGAACTGAAGCATCATTGCCCTATGTACAATGTCTCTTGTCGTGTATCTTTTTAAATAAATGTCTTTATTTTTCATGTTGCATGGCTGGATACTTTATACACGCATACACAGGTTAGGGAAGGTAACCTCAATGAGGAGGTAATTTTAAAAGGGTTGTAAAGGTAAAAAGAAAGCACAACATTGAAGGTCTTGGTTTGACATACGCAAAGTTAGTTTTTACCTAGTAAGCATTTGGAACAATTAAAAACATCCTAATGAAGTGACTTCTTACTTTTTCTTGCAAATTATATTGTACACACTAATTTTAGAAAATGTAAAACAATTTAAACTTTATATTTTAACTTCTTTGTGTATTTTCTTTTGAAATTTTAAAATTTATTTAAAAAATTTTAGTTGGTATTCTTGTCATGACAAAAGGCCATGATAAACTGACCTCTGGTGTCAAAATTAAAAAAAATGGTTAATGTATGTATGTACATATGTATGCATGTATTTATTTTTGTTGTTGTTCAATTACTCTTGTCCCCATTTTCCCTCCTTACTGTCCCCTGCCCAACCCATTCCTTGCCTTCCACTTTAAATCCTCCCCCCACAGTCGGCTTTGTTCATGGGTCCTTCATACATGTTTCTTGAACTGACCTTTCCCCTTCCTTCCCCTTTAACCCCCTCCCCCCCCCCTCTGGTTACTGTCAGTTTGCTCTTTATTTCCATGTCTCTGGTTCTATTTTGGTCACTTGTTTGTTTTGTTGATTAGGTCCCACTGACAGGTGAGATTATATCGTGTTTTTCTTTCACTTCCTGTCTTATTTCACTTAGTGTAATGTTCTCCAGTTCCATACAGGCTGCGTCGAAGAGCAGTATTTCAATGTGTAAATGTACCACAGTTTTTTAACTACTCATTTATACTTAGGTTGTTTCATATATTTAAAATACAGGTTTGTTACTTACACAAAAGTCACTATGAGGGGTTTAGAGTTCACAAGGAATAGTGACTGCTTTTCTGCATAGGTAAAGAGATAAAACACAGGCAATGAAAGTTTCGAGATGGCTGATTGAGATGTAAACCTTTATCTTCATATGAGACATATTTCTACATCTATACCTACATCTAAATCAATATCTATCCATCTAAATATCTATATATACCCATGTGCACACATACACACATATGTATATTTACATATATACGTATACATATATATACACAGAATAAAAAGGGTGGAATATACAATTCGCAAAGAAGAAACTATAAAGTCAGAATCTCTATACTTCAATTATTGTTGTACAGTCAAGATGACATAGATAATTTTATGTTGAGTGATCCAAGGTGAGCTACAGTAGACAGTTAAATATTGTATGATGATTAATAAACTCCTTAGTAACACCAGATGAGAAAAAACATAGTCAAATCAATATAATGATTTGGGGGTAAGGAGGGCAAAGTGGAAAGGAGAGGGAAGGGCCAAGACAAGGAACATGTATAAAGGACCCATGGAAAAGACAATGAGGGGGAGAATTCAATGTGGGAGGTGCTGGTTAGGGAGGGTGGAGGAGAAGAATGGGGGAACAACAAGAACAAATGCAATTGAACAAAATAAAAGTAAAGAAAAACAGTATCATAATTTGAATACACCAGATAAAGTTGTGTCATGTTATTTTTATTGTTACGATCTATTTCTAATTTTTAAATAAATATTTTCAAGTAATACATTGAATTATTTTGCATTTGGGTTGTTAAATGTGGCATCACAGATATTAACATTGCTTGTATTTATTATTGGGATTTAAGAACTAAAACCCTAGACATCAACATTTTCCCTGAAATTAGAGTTAGTAAGTGCTAAGGAGACAGTAAAGAAAGACATAACTAAATCTTAGATCCCCCACCCCCAAGAAGTAGTAATTTTTGCATAGAAAACAATTTAAATGTCCAAATGTGGCAATTATATAAAAGGAAGGGTAGAAAAATGTATAGCCTTATTTGAGGAGGTTGGAGGGATGTTAAATATGCAGAACTGAACTAGATTTACTAAACACAAATAATGGATGGTTGAAGCCTATGATGCTTGTTTATTTCATTTTGAAATAAAAAGGACACATTTTAGTTATATTTGTTATAAACTTATAGGGAAATTTAAGCCTTTCTAATGTCTGACATGTGGTTGGTTTGATAGTACTTTATAGATATAATTATAAGCATACCTACATACACTGAGTGGGCATGGTCAATATTTTTTCTCATATAGATAAGTTATAAAAGTATTTGAAAACCACTGCTCAATTCTCAGATTGCTGTAGGCAGGGAACCCTTTGAATGCAATTACATTATTCTCACCCCCCCACCCTCTCTGTTTTTTGATACATGTAAGTAGTTGTCACCTGCCTTATCTTCTAGGACAGAGTTTTTGTATCTACTGTAGTGAAACTCTCTTCCTTTAACCCTATAAAACTCTATGGGCAAAGATGGGCTTTGCAATAAATGTTGTCGGGAACACTAAGTAACCACATGCAGAAAATTGGACCACTATCACACACAACACACAAAAATTAACTTGTGGATTAAAGAATTGAACATAAGACCTAAAGCCATAAATCTGGAAGCAAACATAGGGAAAATGTTCTTGACATTGGTCTTGGCGACATTTTTTTGGATATGACATCAAAAGCACAGCAACAAAAACTAAAATTAAAAGGCGGGACTATATGCGACTAAAATGCTCTGCACAGTCAAAAAAACAACTAACAACATGAAAAAAACAATTAAACTATGGAATGAGAGAAAATATTTGCAAACTGTATATTTGACAAGGGTTAATATCACAAATATATAAGGAATTTGTACAACTCAACAACCAAAAGACAATCTGATTTAAAAATAACTAGCAGAACTAAATAGACATTTTTTTCCCAAAGGAGACGTACAAATGGCCAACAAACATACAAATGAAAAGGTGCTCAATGCCACCAATCATCAGGAAAATGCAAATCAAACCTACAGCGACCTCAGGTCACATGTATTGGGATGGCTGTCATCCTTCAGAAAGACAAAGGGTAACTAGAAGAGGTGGCAGTAATGTGAAGAAAAGGGAACTCTTGTGCTCTTTTGGTGGGAATGTAAATTGGTTCTGTCACTATGTAAAGTAGTATGGAGATTCCTAGTAATATTAAAAATAGAACTATTATATGATCTGTAAATTCTAATTTTGGATCTATACCTAAAATGAGTAAAAACAGAATATCTAAAATACGTCAGTTGTTCCATGTTTATTGCAGCCTTATTCATGGCAGTGAACTTACAAGTCCATCAACAGATGAACAGGCAAAGAAAATGTAAATACATACAAGCACAACTGAATATTGCTCTGATGAGAGAAAAAAAAGGAAATCCTGACATTTGCAACACTATGGATCTACCTTGAGAGCATTATGTTAGCAACAAAAGTCAACATAGAAAGACAAATACTGTTATGATATCACTTATACATGGAATCTAAAAATGCTGAACTCATGGAAGCAGAAGTTAGATTGGTGGTAACCAATCCTCTGTTCATCCTCCACAAGAGAGTATCAGTTCATCAGAATAAAGGGCCTTTCACATGTTATTACTAGCACAGAGCACTGTGAGCTATCTTACTCATTGAATACCTCTTCGGAATAAATATTTTAAGGTAAATTATTATAAAAATACTCCTTTTGAATATAGACCACAGGCCTTTATTTCCTAAAACTAGGGATAGTTTAAATTCCTATGACTTGATTAATTTAAGAGACTGGAATGTAAGAGTAATTGGTTTAATTGAATTTCTTGAAAAGAGGAGATGGGTACATTTACAATGAGTATATAAGAGCTGCCAGAATTCAGATTAATAAAAAATTGGTTATGTTTAATATCTTTTCAATAATAGCCACAATAACAATCAGAGCATCCAGTTGGCAGAGCCCTTGAAAGGGTGCTCTACCTGCAGTCAGCTCTCATCTGGGCACTGGAATAACAAACAAAACCCAGAGCGGCTTCAGTAAAGAATGGCACGTGTTTCTCATGGTTCTTCATTAAGTCTTAGCCCTCCTGTAAAGGACAGAACAGGTTTTGTACAAAAATAAAGTTTTCATTTCCACACAGCAGATATTTAATGCTTGCTACACTTGGAATCGGTGTTGATATGACTACATGAGTCAATTACTTCCATATGGATTTAAAAGGACAGTCTGTATAATTTGACAGTGTGAGTCTTTCTCAATACTGAAAATCTGGAAAGAAGTACAGAAAAACATCATTCTAAGTGAAAGATGCCAATTTCTATCATGTCTATTTATATAAGACATCAAAAAATGTAAAAAGCCATATTTAAACATTTCATATTTTAACTTGTATTTCTAGGCTAAGTGCTTCTACATGATCAAACTTTATTACATCTAACACTTATTGTTCCCCATATAAAATTATGTTTCTTACCTTATTCTTTAATACAATATACTAGTGCAAATCAAAACAAGCACATCAGTTGAGCTTAAAAAAGAGATCAGAGGATAAATTTTGAGTTAACATATTAAACTAAAAGTGTGTGATTACATTAACTATTTTGTTAAATGAATGCCTAGTAGGTTAAGGTATAGAACACCTGGAAAGAGCCTGTAAGTACAGAGATCTTTAGGCAGATATTAGATTATTTAGAAAATATCAGATGCTTTGCACAATTTTGTTCATTTTGCAATCATAATCAATAACACTTACGGAGTAGTCAGGATTCCTTGCAGTCTGGCAAGTGCTTACTTTTGGGGGGACCTGCAGCAGTGCGATGCATATGAGTGGTGACAATAAAGAGTCAGAAAAGCGGGGAAGGTGTGGGCGATACATATTAGTGATTACAAGGGTGACTCTGGAGCCTTTACACAGCAAGATTTCCAGGTAAATGATTCTAAGCAATTTTTATAACTTTTCTGTGCATCTGTGTCTATATGTTCATTTGTGAGATTGGGTCAACAATAGTTCTTCTGTCATGAGGGTTTTTTTAAATTATAAAAAAATTTAATTTCTCTTAGAAGAGTGCTGGGCACCTAGGAAGTACTGAGTGTGTATTTGCTTTATTATTAAATATAAATATTAGTTACAGAAAGACTGAAATTCATAAAATAAGTGAAATAGTAGATTCCAAAAGGTGACATCAAAGCCAAGAACAACGTGGAAGATTCATACCACTAGGGAGATTTTGAACCATTTTGGGGACAAGGAGCAGTCTTGAGAAAAGAAAAAAATTAATATTTTTTGAAAATCTACCACAAACTGGGTACTTTGCATGCATGACTTCATTTCGTTCTACCCACTAAAACAAGCTTGGGAGAATTGTCACCATTTCATTGAGAAAATTACTAAAGATATATTAATTAGGTTGCTAACATTTTCTTTGCCTATAGAATCAACCACTAATCTAAATGGATGAATGTCTGACTCTAAATTATCTATTCCTATCAAGTATTGGTTTCAGATAAAGGTATGATCAGTGTCTCCTTTTAGAAAAGAGCATAACATTTTCCAAACCACTAAAATATTATGTGTTTTAATATTTGGTATAGGATTTTTGTGTTTGTTTGTGAGAAGAAATTTTTTGGTTTGTCATCTTTATAACACACCTCATGCTGACCTGGCTTATGGGATGCAAGAATAATCGCACACATTAATGTATGCATCAGTGGAAAGGACAAATAATGGATGACTCCATGGACAAGAAACTGAGTTTCCTCCTTCCCAAGTTCTTCTCTCAACTACTCCTTAAATAAGTCCCTGTAGGCACAGTACTGTGAAGTTGTTTTGGTTCTAGGAACACACAGAAAGTAATTAAAGGAGCGTCACGCTTAGATGGCAATGCATCAGTAGTGGAGGAGGAACAGATTCACACTTTTGAGGTGACAGTAGAATATGAAACAGTAAGCCATTTCTCAGACAGGTCAACTCAGTGACACCAAGCAGAATTGTCCCTCTTCCTGGAGGACTTCTGCATGCCTGGAGGAGATGATTAGATATTGAATATGCAAGACTGGTTTACATTTTAGTATTAAAACAAAACATGGAGATTTCTACCACACTGTGTTAAAATAACCACATCGTGGGCTCTTTGGAATGCTATATTTTTATGACCAGATCCAGTGAATGGTCCTGCTATTCTTGGTGTAACAGCACCAAATGGTTTTACAAAACAGTTTCAGAGCTTTGCACAAGAGTGCTGTTGAGAGAAAAAAAATAAGCTTCCGTGTTTCAAGGATACAGTAAATAATTCAGTGAGTTCCATGTGGATTAGGTGAAATAGAGATGTGTCCCCACCTCCCTTTTCTTGTCTCCTTTCTCAGTGAGAGTGGGCTCCATTTCCAGCTCTCGCAGGAGCCCAGAGCCTCGCTCTGCCCCAGAGTAACCTGGACCCCAGTGCTGCTTCTCTAAAGCCCACCTCACAGCGTTCTCTCCCCTGTGACCTAATGTTCTAGGAGTCCACCCTTCATCTCACTTGGATTCTGGAACTGCCCTAATCATTAACTCAACCTAGTATCCTACTGGGTAATGGCTTGGTGTATGAACTCACAAAAGTCACCACCCATCAGTACAGTCAACACATGTATATGGATAGACTCCCATCTTCCTCCACTGATAAAAGAAACTAAAAAATGGTATAAGTAGTTCTGCAATATCCCCATGTTGCAAGACAAATATTTTGTGTCCTGTGCTCTTTCTGCTAAATTTTAAGGTCCTTTTAACAGGTAGCTAACTGTTCTCTCGTTAGTAATTCCAGCCTCTCTCTTAGTCCAGGACAGCCTGTTCTGTTTCATCCTGCTGCGAGTTCTGTTATCCCCTCACTGGAGTGAAGCATAAACACACCTACAGTGACTTGCCTTTACTTCCTGCCTAATGTTGCTATACCTAATTATGTTATGTAAGGACACATGATTATTTTGCAAGCAGTCAGAAATGAGCAAGTCCTCGTTCTAATGCTTTCTACAATAAAAGCAAATGCACCGAAAAAAAAGGCAATAGAAATTTCACTTGAATAAAAAAATATCAGAGACCAAAGGGTTGTAACGGAACATTCAACCTGCTCTAATAAACACATGTTGCCAAGTAAAACATGTAATTGAATAGAAATAGGATAGCAAACACCAACTACCAAAAATTGATGAAGGGAAAGCTTTTTTTTTTAACATGTAGCAAAATTCAACTTTTAGGACTTAGTTGTGTGCTCACATGCTTATTCACAGCCATCCCTAGTAAATTACAGTTATCCTGCACCGTCTGACACTGTTCTTTTCCATAATCCAGCACTATTATTTCATAGGTGGGGTGGTAGACGCTTTGTGTGGGCAATCCCTGAATATGTAACTTCAGAACAGCATAGTCAAGGAATAGGAGTGCATTCTGATATAAACATTCTTCAAATATTCATTTACTGCAAATATACCACATAAGTGTCAAAGGCATTATGGAATAATACATTGTGCAAAGTTAGTTTCAATAGGGGTGTCAGTTTGTTTATGTGGCTATTGATAAGAGAAACAGTTACTACATGAGGTGGCTCATGTTGTAAAGCATCTTAAATCAAGGGAGAATATTCTTTTCAAAAACAACAATGAACTATTTTTACTCACATTTTGCTTAAAATATTAGAGTTGGGAATAGTAAAGAAAAGAAAAACAATGGAAATCATTAAAATTATATTTGGAGGTTTTGGATAAATAAGTAAAGGTGTATGGTTGTGTATATGTATGAACATATTCATGAAGGACCATATCAAGTCTGTTGAAAAATTTAAAGCTCTATGTAGCTTCCAACATAAATAATTTTTATTGAAATTTATTCCTGGCTGTTTTTTCCTTTCTTATTTGGGACCTAGCACAAATTCCTACTGAAATAAAGGTAATTCAGAAGGTTATTGTTCAGACACATTCGGCTCTTGTTTTCTCTGCTGAAACCACCAATATGAATAATGACAAGCCCAGTGATGAGGGTGTTTTTATGATGCAAATCTCTCCTTGAGGAGAGGATTATAGTCATCATGAGTTTATTTCACAATGGAGCTTCTTTCTCTAGCAAGCCACTATAATGAGACCAACTGTGCCCTTTCTCTAGACTGGAAAGCGAAAAGCTGGTGGATCACAGCAGGAGGGCCATCGATGCCCAAGGACTTAGGATCCATGCAGAGATTTGCATCTCTTGTTATGATAAGATGAGCAGGACTACTCCACTGTGCTTCAGTGCATTTTGAGGAAGTATAAAATCTGCCAGTTTGTTTACAAAAGAAAAGATAGGTCACATTTTACTATCAGCTCCATCCACTTCATAATCTATACTTTCACCCCAACACAATTATCTCATCTATTGAATGAATTATCTATCCTGTTGCTCCTCCACACCATCTATACTCACTCCATCCTTAATGTTTCCATTAGAGCTAATTACTATCACATTATTTCATGATTATCGATAAACAATAGTTTCCTCAACTAGACTGTCAGCGCTTGGCCTATGAGAGTTTTAGGTCTGGTAAGAGCTACAAGACCGGCCAAGTATTTGGGATATAACACTTATTCAATAAGTCCTCCTCTTCCCACAAAGAGTAACACTATGTCAAATGTATCATGATGTCACTTGCAATGAAATGGTTTTTCTAGCTTATTGTCTGTGACTAATACATATCAGAAGATTTCAGTCTTGTAGTCTTTACCAGTGTCTATACAGGCCATATGAAAACTATGGCCTAAAATAAATAATTAAACAAACAAATTTTAAGTTCAACTGATTAGAGGGAGCATTTTTAGACAGTGATTTGTGGCACAAGGAATGCCATTGGGATCATGTTTCACATACATGAATTCATCAATCAATGAATCATACGATAAAATTTTCATTTAACCATGTCAAATCATTATGAGAAATATATCATTAGGTGCATTTCTCTACAGGTTACACACACCCAAACACAGAGAGAAAGACAAAAAAGGCTTTACTGATACCATTAGGCATGGTTTTAAACAGAGATTTTGTGTGAAATTCTGTCAATTATCTCATTACTGTGGTCATTGCTTAGAGAGTTATAAATTTGATTATGAGGCAGGATGAAAACTTTATTTCATGTGCCAAATTTAGCTATTGGCTATGGCTTGTCTTGTTTTTGCTTTCTTTTCTCCTACACTCATTTTCTATTCCACATTTGAAAAAAATATTGCCAAATGTTCGCTCTCTTTTCTACTGATTAGAGGACATTCTGCTCTATCTGAAAGCTTCCTCTGCAGCCCACCCCATCCTTCCTCTCTCTTCCATGTGCTTGCTTCTTGCCTTCATTCTGCAGAAACACATCTCCAGTAAACAATTCTCCAGTAAACTAATCTCAGAAACAAGACTACATCGTCAGGGTTGCTCTGACAAACAGAAAACAAATGAACATAAGCAAGCTTAGGCTCGATTAGATCCACAGGGAAAAATCAATGACATAGAAAAGAACAAAGTTCCAGAGGAATGATGTTGTATCTTCCAACTTGTACACAAAGGAGAAGAGAAGAAATAAGGCACCGGATTACAAAGCTGAGTTGGTGTCAACATGTGAAACGTAATGTGCAAAATGAAGGCAATTAACTGGATAACTGGAGCAAAACCGAACAATTTTGCCTCAATTAAATGGTTACTTCACTTGAAAGTAATTTTGGACTTATCCTGAATGGTCTGATAAAATTATTCATTAATCTGCTTCAGGAGTGGGAGGTATACTTTATTTTCTCTAAGGGCCTCCACTGGCAAGGAAATGACAGATTTTTTTTAAACAGAGAAAGTGACAGGTGAGAAGCCTCATCTATTTAGTGACCATATGGTTGTCATCTTTGAAAATGTATCCTTGGTCGGACTGTTTCTCATGTCTCTGCCAACGGACATTCTGCTTTAACAGTTTATCCTTTGCCCTTCGGTATTAACTGGAGGGGGAATCTGGAGCACTAGATTTTCTCAACAGAGGTCTACAAAATCAAGTTCATAGTTTTGTGATATTTCAATTCTGGTTGTCCAACACATCTGGCCATAAATAATAATGAGAAACAACATTTATTGATTTCCTGCTCTGGACTAGATGCAATGAGCATAGCTCTCATCCATACAGAAATGATCAAAACGAAAATCATTATTGCAATTTTGTGGACAAAGAATTGGAGGCTACAATAACTCAAAGAACTTCAATGAGGTTACACAATTAGGCAGAGACTACATTGAAATGAATTTCTAAGTTAGTCTGACCCCAACTTCCATGGTATTTCTACTGACATTATTTTAATATAACTTCTGTAATATTATTTTGAAAAATCCCAGCTTGTTCTGTTTTTCTTAAGAGCAGGGATAAGAAATTAAATCATTCATTTATGTATAGGATCAATGGCCTTCAAACATTTTTTAACATGCTTGCATAAAAAGAATGAGCACATTGCCCAATACAGTTTTTGTTTTCTCCATGAGGGAGCCAGAGAGATGATTTACAAAGGTAAATCAGGCTATGTCATTACCTCACCTGCTCGGGAGCCTTCAGTGAACTCTTACACTTTGACTAGTGTCCAAACTTCAGGTGATGCCAGAAAACCTCTCAGGAGCTGGCTCTTCTCCTTGCTTCCAATTCCCTCCCGCACTGCTCCCTGTATTTCTGCTATTTTTCTTTTTTTTCCTGACATGACAAGGCTTTTCACATCAAAGGGACTCGTCTCATGGGTCACCCCTTCACCTCCATGTGACCTCTGCTAAGTTATTACATTTACTGTCCTCACTTCAATAGCATCTTTTTCATACCTCACCATGTTCTATCCACTTTCTTTTCTTCAAGGTTTTTCACTGCACTAATTACTATGTAAAATTAAATTACAGATCCATTTGTTTGCTTTCTCGTTTTGTGAAACCTTGGCATAAAGCAGCTCTAGTAGGTGGCTGATTTTTGTCTGCCTCTTTTGTCATTGGCTCCCAGAACCTACAGTGTGCCTGGCATTGTAGGTGATCACTGGACATTTTCTGTATAGAGAAAATATAAAACAGTCATTTCTTATATTAAGTATTAATACAATAATGCTAATTTTTTCCATAAAATATTTTTACATAAAAATAATAGGCATTCTAATACTATTTTAATAACCCATGTTGGATTATCCTGTACTTCCGTAGGGAGGTAATACCTCATTTTGGAGCATATTAATTTGGATTTTGAAACAGTATAAGCTAGTCATTATAGTAATATGACCTCTTCAATAGTCTTCTTTTCCATTCATAATGGAAACCATTGACAGTTAAACTTATGTCAGCTGATTAAAATTCAGTAGTCACCTCTTTCCCCCAGCAGGTCTCTGCAGTCAGGCCTGATTTGGGTACGGTCACATGGCCTGCTGATATCACACCGCCTTAATTCCCTGGTGAGTTAGACCACAGATGCCGCCCTGTCAGGCAATGTGCATAAAACGTAGAGCACGGAGGACAGAAGAATAGATGCTTACCTGAGTAAACTAATACCAAAGATAAAGTAAAAAGAAGATTTGGAGTAATGCCCAGACATTACTCCAAAACTTCTTAATCAGATAGACCACCCACTTTTTCTTGAAGAGAAATCGGTAAAGAAGTTGAAATAGTGTGATTATCAGGGAGCTCTTTCTGCATGGGAATCTAAAGCCAAGGAATGAAAGTTTCTGCCCCCAATATTATACTGGCTCCTTTTTCTTAGTAAGTTTGACCCAAGAATCAAAGTTGTGGTTGTTGCTTCCAGGGAAGGAAGCAGGACAGTTCCTGCTTATAAAAGCAGGACAGTAAGCTTTTTCAGGACAGTTCTTCCACATCTGAGGTTGCACGTGCACCCAAAGCTGCTCCTATTCTCTGGACATGCTGTTAGCGTAAATTTGTCCTCCCCCAAGCCTCTAAAATTTGATCTACAAATCCGTTGGCTTTTCTATGCCCTACTCTAAATCGCACCTTGTTTGATTACCCCAACATAGATCATCCCAGGCTATGCAATTATACTCAATGTCATTATAAATATACTCTGATAATATTAGGAATCCCAGATTTTGATATATATCCTCCTCAATATCAGATTTATAGAGAGAGATTTAAAAATTATTTTCTCAGTTCTGGAGGCTAGAAGTTCAAGATCAAGGTTACAGCAGTTTGGTGTCTCCTGAAGACTCTCTTCTTAGCTTGCCCGCCATCTTGTGTCCTCACATAAACTTTCCTCTGCACTCATCCCTGGTGCATCAGTCCTACTGAATTAGGGCCGTACTCTGGCAACTTCCTTTTATTACGTGTTTAAAGGCTCTATCTCCAAATCCAGTAAAATTGGGGGTTAGAGTCTTCACATACCAATTTTGAGCAGGGAACAATCCAGTTTATAACAAAGTTCAAAATTTAAAATACTTTGTAAGTAAAGACTGGCACAACCATTATGGAAAACAGTATGGAATTTTCTCAGAAAAATAAAAATTGACCTGCCTTTTGACCCAGCAATTCCACTGCTAGGATTATATCCCAAGAACCCTAAAACATCAATTTCAAAGAATCTATGCACCACGATGTTCACAGCAGCGCAATTTACAATAGCCAAGAGTTGGAAGCAACCTAGGGGCCCATCAGTAAATGAATGGATCAAAAAATTGTGGTACATATACACAATGGAATTCTATGCAGCAGAGAGGAAGAAGGAGCTACTACTTTTGCAACAACATGGATGGAACTGGAAAGCATTATGCTGAGTGAAATAGGCCAGGGGTTAAAAGACAAATACCATATGATCTCACCTTTAACAGGAACCTAAACAACAAAACAAACAAGCAAGCAGAATAAAAATAGAGACACTGAAATAGAGAACAAGGGGACAGTGACCAGAGGGGAGAGGGAAGGGAATTTAAGGGGGAAAAAGGGGGAGGGATTTATAGGAACAAGTATAAAGGACACAGGGACAATAACTAAGGGTGGTGGAAATGGGAGGGAGGTGGGGAGCATGGGGTGAGGTGGGCTGGGATGGGAGAATTAGACAGAAAACTGTACTTGAAAAATAACTAAATAAAAAATCTCATTTTATAAGGAAAAAAGAGATCAAAATGTTTACATTAAAATTAAAAAGGATAAAACAAAAAAATCTAAATTTTATAAATTCCATTGTTGCAGGGAGATTTGTGAATTTCTAGTTGAGGTCAGGGACCTTTCAGAAATTGCTACCTGAGTCGTAGCTTACTGGAAATGGTAAACTTTGTTCAGAATTTTAGAAACTACATATTTTCATCACCAGGATGTGAAAGTTAAAACCTTAATAGAAAAAAATATTACCAAAACCCTGCCCCAAATCCACCAAATTTCAAAAATAAGTCAAAAGTCAGCCTTTTAATGAAATTATGGAATACAAAATGTGGTACCTGGAAACTACTATTCATGTTGGTTTAATAGAAACCATAACAAAAATTTAATAGGATCTGAGGCAAAAGGGGAAGTTAGTGTGAACTCTGAGAAAGAAGACACCTAGTCTTCTAGGTGCTCCTGGTGGAAGAAGGGCTCCTGGTGCCTAAGTGGGCTCAAATTAAACAAACAAACAAGGAACCTGGAGTCTAGCAGCCATTTTTGCACAGGGACCTCTCACACAAACTGCACTCCAGGGAGAGGCCTGCACTGAACAGTTTGCCTCTGCCTGAACTGTCTGCCTTCACTGCGTTTCTGCCATCTGAGCAAGCCCTTATAAAGGAGTTCCCAGAATCCCTTTTCAACCAATAGGACTGAGGCTTTCATCATTCAGTCAGAACTACATAGACCCAAACAGTAAGAGTGGTTCTATTCTGACCAATCAGAATAGTGCCTTTTGGGCCAAATCAAACTGTGATGATTTGGAGTCCTCATTTGCATAAAGACAGATAAATCAGGGACCAGGGACAGGACTTTTGTCCCTGCAAGCCAGCTGTCCTCTGGCTATAAGAGTATACTTTCCCTTTTCACTGAAGACTGAAGACCAACTGCATCTCCCTGGCTGAACTAAAACACCAAAAACGTCTCCCTGTAGCAGAGTGGAGCAGACAACTGTTGGCCAGAGTAGAATGTCACAGAATGGAGCAGACCAGTGCAGGGCAAAACAGACTGGCCTGCAGCAGACCAGAGCAGAGCAGAGCAGTTCAGCTGGAGAGGGGCCCGACCTGAGGGTGACCTCACACCTGCTGTTTTCACAGCTGTGATGTATCCCAGTTGAGCCACTGAATAAAGTTTCCTCTTCACCACACCCCAAACTGGGGGTTGCTGTTAGCACTGAGTTTGTGCCAGTGACTATTGGTTGATAGTACTTGGGAATTCTTGATTTAATCTTCAGAGTGTCATCCCATTGCTGAAAAAAATTATTAAAAAAGAGGTCAAATTGTGTTTAACAAGTACTCTGTGGTGGCTGGAATTGAGCAGAGTGGAAGTAGCCTCCCTCAGTCCTCTCTACAGCTGTGCTCCCTCTCATGTAGAAGGCCTCAGAAGATCCAGGTAAAATACACCTGGCAAATACGCTTGTTGGGTATTGCTGCACACTTGATGTTACAACACATCAAGAAGCATGTGTCAGATTGTTCCGCCACTAGTAACACTGTACTTGATCATTTGGCTAAGGTTATGATGTCTGGTGGCAGCATTTAAAATAAGTTCTTTACAATGAGGAATCAAATATGGGTACCACTAGCACATCCCATCACTTGCTCCTCCAAAAGTCTTAGTAATTGCTAATTTGATTTTTATTTATTCCTTGCCTCTCTCATTAGTTGAAGTCCTCTTGACATTTCTTACTTTGTGTGTTTTTATTTTATCTTTTTCTTTTCCTCTTAGTTTGATTAGCTAGTAATGTATTAAGTGTCTATTGCTTATTAACTATAACCCAAAATGTGATGGATTGAAACAACAAACATTTACTCTTTTGCAATATTTGTGATCAGAAAACATGCAAGCATAGATGCTTCTGGCAGAAGGTGTCTCATGAGACTGAAAGAAGAGTGTTAGTGAGGTTTGTGGAGCCATCTAAAGGTTTGACTGCACGAGGAACCACTTCCAAGGTGATGGCTGGAGACAGGATTCAGTTAGTTCCCGAGAACTGGATGGTGACTTTCTGCACATTGTTGTCATGTGGGCTCTGCCAGAGGGCAGCTCACAATATGGCAGCTGACTTCACTCAGAACAAATGATCCAAGAAATCAGGAAAGATTGTGCCCAAGACTACAGCCACAGGGATGCTCTGACCTAAGTCAGAAATGACATCTTGTCACCTCTGCTACATTCATTCAAAGTGAATTACTAACTATAGCCCACCCTCAAGAGAAGGAGATCATACAACAGTGTGAACACTGGGATATGGGGAGTATTGGAATTCATTTGATAGGATTCATACCATAGAACATTTGTTGTTGTATATATTTTTTCTTATAATGTCACTATTTTTTAATTTATTCATCTCAGTTTCCTATATTTATTATTTACAAATTTCTGTTTCTTTTCCTAAGCTTTTTAGTTGGATGTTTAATTGATGTAGCTTCATTTCATTTATACAATGTGTTTAAAGATTTGAAGATATTCTCTGTTTGCTATTTGACTTTATTCCACATATACTACTTCATATATTCTTATATGTGTTATTTTTATTACTAGAATTCTATTAAAAATCTTCATCCAGTAAAACTGCTTTCTTGCAAATCCCCACCAGCTTTATTATAGGTGAAGAAAGTGCCTTTCTGGTTCGCATGTTTATTCATTTTTACATATAAAGTAAAAATTATAGAATTCTTTCTTTAAAATTATAATTGGGATATACAGGTAGAGTGATTAAATGTTCCATTTTGTCCTAGACAGTCTTATTTTATACCCGCTGTTTCACCTCCTTTACACTAATAGCTGATTTGTATGCTAAGGCACATGATCACATTAACAATGTATGTTATTTGCCTTCTTGGTGTGTGTGTGTGTGTAAAGAAAGATTATAATTTTTCTTAGAGGAATATGGAACCCCCAAAATCTTTGGACTAATTCAATTTTGGGGTAACATCTAATACCTATTTAAAGAGCATTAAGTATAATATAGACTCCATCTTAATTGAATATTGTTTATCACTATTGAGTTTTAACTTATGTGACTCAGCATAAGAGAGTGACTAAGGTCATCAGCTGAGACTCTGAAAGCCTTGGTTTTGTAAACTGCTATTACCATTTGCCCTTGACAAGTAACTTCATCTCTGAGAGTTACATTTCTATGGCATAAAATTGTAATAATTTCATAGGATTGTTGGAAGAGTTAAGTGCTCAATAACTAACAGAAGACTAGCAATTTATAGTTAACATTTATTATAACAATTAATGTTCAATTTCAATCTTTTTAAGCAATTCTTTGATTTAAAAAATTAAGTTTGATACGTGTAAATCCTTGCAAGTGCAATCCTTTTTATTCTGTGTTAATGGTAACCAAGGAAGTGTTTTCTGTATCTGTTCTCAGAGACAAGCTTTTAGTCATTTTTAAATTTCCTTATTAGTTTTCACAATCCTGTATATAAAATAAAGAAACTATAACACTACTCACTGTAGAGTGTACTTTTGAAACAATGAATAGTACAATTTTAGAAATTCATTTTTGCAACCAAAACATGATGTTCAATTGTGTTCTTTTTTCTCACGGACGTAAAAGTTCCTGCAGCAAAACACAAGCCCTCCAGCCATGTCTTGGGCATGTTTCTGCCTTTGTGGCTGTAGCCATTACTCTCACAGTACAACTTCAGAAAGAATAATTTCATTCCACTGAATACACAATTAAGAAAAGGTAGAGACCATGGCTCAGTACTAATTTAACTCACTGTATCAACAGCAACAATGAAAATTTGTTTACAAAAATACAACAGTGTGCCTCACAAAAAATAAAAAATATAAAAAAGAGGGAATTAGTCAATAAAATTTTTGGTAAACTTTTTGAAAAGAAAATAAGGTAAATGCTTTTTTATGTCATGTGACATAATATAATTTTGATTAAGTTCAATGAAAATCTAAAGGAAAGGCAACTAAATATAAACAAGAATTTATCTGAGTTTCTAAGGATAATGGTGTTAGAAAAGTATTAAAAAACACAGAAACTACTATCATGAAAAATGTAAATGTTTTGCAAAAGAAGGCATGAGAAAACTCAGACTTCTGACAAAAAAGGGCATAGTTGATATATACATTAAAGACAATGAATTAATATATTAATATAATATAATCTAAAAACTCCTTAAACAGGTAATGTCCAAGTAGAGTAAACTGGGAAAGATTTTAAACAAAGTTTTCACAAAAAACAAATAGTGAAAGCAAAAAACAAAAACCATTTGCAAAGTAGTATTTCAATACAGCAATAAAATAGAATATAATTTTGAAATCATTAAAAATATATTGATGTGCCCTGGCCCATGTAGCTCAGTTGGTTAGAGGGTCGTCCCAAATACCAAAGGGTTGCTGGTTCAATTTCACATCAGAGGGTTGATTTCCCATAAGGGTGCATACCTAGGTTGCAGGTTTGATGCCTGGTCTTAGAAGCCTATGAGAGGCAACAAATAGATGTTTCTCTCACATTTCTTCTCTTCCTCTCTCCCTCTCTCTAAAAGCAGAAAAAATATGTCCTCTGGTGAAGATAAAAACATACCGAAGTAGTGAAAGTGCTCACAGTGCGATAGTAAATGCAATCTTATCATTCATAGCTGTATGTACGTGTGGTCTGAAGTTTTATCAGAGTATACGCAAACATTCTCATGCATTTACACTCACAAGTCCAAAAAAGACTGAAAAAATATTGTTGAGTATCAGTATTGTTTATTCTTTTTAAGATTTCTGGCAGTGACTTTTCACTTATGCTGTTCTATATCATTTATTTCTTTAAATTTATGTTGCTTTCATCAATGCAAAAATTAACAAATAAATAATGTTGTAAAGAAGAAATACTTTTATTCTTTATTATCCTTTTCATTATGCATTTAAGTCATTTTGAGTTGGAACAGTCAGTTGAGAGTAAGCCTGTAAGTCTATGGGCATGTGATTTCAAAACTCTTTCTGAGATGCCACGGAACAGCTTTAGACAAAGACCTAAATAAAGCCCACCCAAAGCCTAGTGTACGTTTCTACAGCCCTTTTCTCTTTGTTGTTCTCAATTTAGCTTCTTACAAGAATAGTTCTAATTTACTCTACATTTCTTTTTTTAAATGTGTATACAACTTTGCTTTAGGTTATGATGTGATCTGGAAACACTTCATGGCAGTGCTAACACCTCTATGTCCTAAACACACTGTGGTCACTGCTTCTCTGTTTCCTTTGGATATGTTGACCAGACTGTCCTTGAACCTCTCACCACTTTATCTTCCATGATTCTACTCTCCTATCTCTCCTCAGATGATTCCTTTTGTGGATTCTCTCTCCTTTTCCTTCCTCTTTTAGTTCACCTTTTACTTATAGGTATAGGCCGCTGTTGGCATCATAGATCAGGAAAACAGATCCACTCAAGGCTGTAATATGCTGAAGGGGGATGCAACCCAAATGAATGCAAAAACTAACTGTAGGTAGCTTTCCCATCCCCAGTTTTTAGGTTTCCTCTCATGGAACAATGAAACTTGGAGAAATAGGTGAGGGAATTCAGTTATGAGTGTTTATTTTCTTTACCCTATGAACATGTCAGAGATAATACAATGAATCAGCAAACTCTGAGGATGTTCAGGCTTACAGGCTCTTCACCATCCCACCTGAATCCCAGTCTTCATGATCTCAGATAATGATTACTGCGGACTGTACACCACATGATTCTATAAGGTGATGCTCTCCCAGGCATTATGTTTTATTCGTTTGCATGTAACATATTCTTGTTAAAACTGTGAAATTAAAAAGGGATCCTCTAAATTGAGAAGCTGGGAATTCACGATGTCAGTTCTATCTCAATTCTACTAAAATTGTGTTATTGATTTACTTCATTTTTCTATCAAACAAAATAAAAACCCTGAAAATCATCCTTTTACTACCTGCTCATGCTACTTTCATTCTTGTCTTTAATTGGCTGCCTTAACACAGTCAATTAGTTATTATAACCAATATAGGGAATATTTTATTATTCATGTACTTTCTGATTTTTCAAAAAATGATGTTCTTTCTGATCAAAATCAGCCCAACTTTTCTTCCACATCTTATTTATGTCTTTCTAATTATATTTAAAAATATTCTGCAGTGAAGAAAACAAAATGTTTTTCACCAAATGTCTTTCCTTATCAGTAATTTCCATCAGTCACATAAGTATTGGTTTTTCTCATAAATTTCCTTTTAGTTTAATTTTATTGTGTTTGTGTAATCTTTTTTAGATAATATTATATGCGCCACATTTTAAATAACACATACTAATGACTCCAGTTCTGAGGTGTATTTTACATATTTTTCTGTCTTCTCAATGTATGTGTATAACTGAAAAAGTTACATGATTGGTTGCAAATCACTCAGTTACTTATTCTGTAGGATAATGCAATAACTCTATTTCCAGATACCAGGAATTAAAACAATTGGGTGAAGCAGTTGGTGATATGTTGCTCATAGGTTCTATCTGACTTCTATATGAACCTCTTAGTGTAAATTAAACTGGAGAGCACCTTAACAGGTTAACTCTATACTCAGCAGTTCAGCTATAAAGTAAGTTCTAACTTCCATGTGCTCTTCGGCTACCTGCTAAGCATTATGGGTGATATTCTGAAACTTTTCTGTTAGTTATGTAGGCACACATTCTATGTCGTTTTAGATACATAGTTCAGAACTTACCAAATCAGAAATTATCTATTTTGGTTAAAATGGATTTTCAATGCTATGTTTAGGAGAAACAAGATATAGTAATATTCTACCATCTTAGGGTAGAAAGGTCAGCTCACCTGGACTCTAATCAAAGTTTTTCTAATTACCAAATGTGCTTAAGCACTTTAGAACTAATTTCTTTATTAATATTAATGATTATTGTTATGGTTAATTTTATGTAGTAATTGGCTGGGCCACATTTGGGGAATTTGAGTAAAATTAATTTCTCTTTAGCTTGCCGAGCAGCCTGAGGTTTTATAAACTGAGCCTCCACAATCACGTGAAGCAGCCCCCCCCACTTTCTTATCCTCTCTCATGCATGTACACATCGTGTTGGTTCTCTGAAGAACCCTCAGCTAATACAGATGTTACATTCATTTCACTTTTGGAAAAACTGGATCAATTCACAAGGCTAAATTTGTATAGAAAGTTGGAAATAAATCACCCATTGTTTAGACATCTTTTTTAAGCTAATTACAAAAAAAAAACGTAAGTGGTTATAGAAGGAAAGTATAAGATATTATAAAAAAATCTATTTCCTGAAAACTTACATTACACACCTGTACTCCTGGGGTCTAAATTAAGATATACATGTTTAATAGAATGTTTTATAAACAAAGCTGATTTCTAAGATAAAGAATTAATACTTGAATCACTCTATGCCACTTAATCATTTTGAAGCATAATCACAGTTTTCTGAGATTTTTTATTTAAAGCTGTACCACATCCCTTGAATAAAAATACCAGGTACGGCTGTAATTTCTTTTTTGAATTGTCAATAAATTTCAAACATTATTATTCAAAGTTACCTTTAAAAAGATCCTGCAGTCACTGTGTAACATTTTTAAACACTATGTAATTAGTGTCATTTTATAAGTGCAAAATAGTTTATATAATTAAAAGAGAACAAAATTAATTAGACACTAAATTATTATATCTTCTACAAACTAATTACAAACTATTTTATGATAATAATCATTATGTTTTTGGAAAGTAGAACTAGTCCTCTCATCTCATTAAAGGTCTAATAGTACTCAAAATTCTTGAGGAATGCTGAGAAAATATACATTTTTATGCATCTTAAACAGTTTTGGTTTTGATACTGCATTTCAACACTTTCTTTGGAAAAATTTAATGCCAACTCTGTCCCCCCACAAAAAATTTTAATTCTAATATATGACATCAGAGAAAACATCAACTGATATTAATTATATTATAAAACACAAAATGTTCTAACATTTCTAAATGCTTTTAACTTTAAACATATTAAAAATCAAGATGTTTGATTATTATGGTAGGCAGGTTTCTCTAATGATTTTGAATGACCATTGTGTAATCCTCTCTCTCATAAACATGGTTTGAGCTATGCGTGTGATGGTATAGTCAGTCCTGTGATTCATGTAAACAAAGTGTAAATATTATACTTCATTTAGAAACACTAATCTGAGCAATTATCTACCACCAAAATTATTGCATTGCCTCATTATGGGCAATTGACACATTTCTATGTGTTAGTTATAAAGAAGTTTGAGAAGTCTAGCATATTTAGTTACAGACAGTTTTCAGCATATTTTCTATTCCTAAACAAAAACAAAGGATATCTAGTTTCTATTCAGGTAGCATCTGTATTCAGCATGGAGTTCCACAGCTCATTAGAGTGCTATACCAGTCTGGGAGATTTTTTTCCTTGTTGCTTGATGCTAAGTTCAAGTGTTCATATTTCCTGCCTTGTCAGTATTGTACGTAATAGGCACTTCCAAATTTGGGGTTTTAGAAGGCAACCTGGTTGGCATTCAGTTTCATTAGCAAAAAAACATGTCAGAAATTATCACTGAATAAGTTATCATTCCATTTATCTTCTTAACCTGAAGCAAAAACGTAGCATTTTATTTTATTATACTTTATTTTGGTGTATGTCTGTTAATGCTGAAAAATCAAAGGAGACAAGAGGCAGAAATCTGTGTTTGTTTCCATATCTAAGCATTGTTTTTTAAAAAACAAAATTTAAATTTAAATACACAGTAGAACATAAAACAAGACCTAATGTTCTGAGATAAATTCAATACAAAGCAAGCAAATTTTGTGACAAATAAATGTGTTAAATCATAATAAATAACTATTTGCTATTGCATTTTTAAATCTTGGTTCCACAAAGAATGCATTTTAATCTCTGGGAAATAAATTAAGATAGTGTAATTGGATAGATAGTCTAGGAATTTATTCAGTGATTCATTCAAAAATAACATTGGGATATGTGTTTTACAGAACAATTTATTAAACATTATTTTTCATCTAAGGTTTTTTATCATTTCATATTCATTTAGTGTTATCCCAAAAGTCAAAGATTTATATAGACGAGAGGTATTTTTGAAGTTGTAACTTATACTTTTGAACAAGATAAAATTTTACTGACTTCAATACCAACTGCTTTTATCATTCAATTACAATGAATAGTTTTATACCTAAATTAATGTGATTGTTTTTTATATTCAGAATTTATATTAATAATATAAAACTAATATAAATCTTATAAATAGGGAAAACAAGAGAGATTCATACCACTTAGTTGTCTTAGTCCTGAATCTCACATTTTAGTATGATCGATGTATTGGCCAAATGGATATTTTTTTCTTATTGCAATATATGGTGATAATAATTTATGAGCATTAATATATTAAAGGTTTTCAAAGGTTGATTAAATGATCGTGGTATAAATGGGGGTTTGGAGGGCAGACTTAGATGCAAAAGAAACATGAGAAGACTTTATTTACATACCTATGGCTAGTAAAAAGTAAAGGATGAATAGAATACTAACAAAAAGATAAAACAAAGCTTATAGAAAGGTACAAGAAAGATTAACAATGAAGAGTGAAGAAAAAGGGTTGTTCTGGGTTCTTTCCCCTCCGTCACCACTTATGTCAGATAAAAATCATTATTTTCTATTCATATATCCCTGACACGTTCTTACATCAAACTCCATCTTTTTCATATATTATTTGCTAGCTTTAAACTATTTTGAACTTGTCAGTACTGCCATGATGAAGTGCCAGGGACCAAATTTACTCTGCAAACTTAAGCAATTTAAAATACAGGCAAAATACATAAAATATTTTCTGATTTTAAATAATAGGCAAGATGAAACACTATTACTTAGAGAGGAAAAAAACAAACAAACAAGTTGAATTATATGCTGGCCCCAGCTTAGCAACTAAAGGGAATTTCTAGACAAGACAACAAGTGGTCGAGACTCATTTAGAGGCAGGCTGTGTCCCTTGAAGAATCACAGTCCAGAGTTCAGGGAAATCAAAACGACTAGAGTTTATAGAGCAGACACCACGTAGGAGACACATACACAGAAATGAGAAAGAAAGAGCCCACACTGAAGAGATACGCAGTCTTTCCCTCAAGTCTACATTTGAATACTCCTCAGCACATGCTTGTGAGAAAACTGAGCCCGTCGAAAGATCACCCAAAATCATCAAGCTGAATAATATCTAGAAATGATACATGACTAAGGGGTATTCACACTTACAATAGAAGGGTGTCTTAACATGCAAGGGTGCACTAAGGGCTATAAATGACTATCACTCAGCAGTGTAGCCATTCAGCTCTAGATGAGAACCTGTCTGGAATCTCCTTAGAAAACTTAAAAACAAGACAGAAAAGGTTAAATTGTTTCCATTTCAGTGTGAAAGTAAGAAGTATTTACAGGAGTACAAAAAATTCCAGAAACCAATCATATGTATTTCACAATGTTTGGAATTTACAAAACAAACAAACAAAAACACCAGGTATGCATAGTGTGAGAAAAATAGATTAAATACTTGGGAGAAAAAAATCAGTCAACTGAAACTAATTTCAAAAAAAGGTCCAGTGGATAAATATATACCACACAAGGTCTGTTCAGAAGGTATCCAGCCATGTAATGCGAAAAGTAGAGACATTTACTGAAGAAGATACAAGATACAAGAAACATTTTACACAGGTCAATGGCGCCTCTGTCCCCTTTAAAGTAGGGAACTTGGGACCTCACACAGTTCTCCCAGTCCCCATCAGCTGCCTCATCATATTTTCCTGAGTCTCATCAATGGTTTAAAATCTCTCCCCTTTCAAAGGTGATTTTAATTTAGGAAAACCCAGAAGTCACGAGGCACCACATCTGGGCTGTTAGTGGGGCTGAGTCACCTGGGTGATTTGAGGTTTCACCAAAAAATTATTAATAAGATGTGATGCATGAGTGGGTGTGCTGTTGTGATGAAGCTGCCAATCACCAGTTGCCCATAGCTGCAGCCTTCTGACCCATCCAAACTGTGCCCATGGAGGAATGGTCAGGCTTAATGCAAAATTTGATGCTGACTCGTTGCTTTACTTGTTCAGTCATTTTGCATGCAATGGCCACAGAGTACACATGATCCCTCAAAAGCATCTACTGCCCACACTGACTGGGACAGTGAAGTCGTCATTGTTCACTCATGTGCTTTTCATTGTTCACTTGTTCACTCATGTGCACTCTCCTTGGCTGCAAGGTTACATCGATATTGCCCAAACCATTGTCATTATATCAAAAAACGGCTGAACCTTTTTTCTGGACAGGCCTCATTTGTTCAAAACTGTAACACATGGAGATGTTACAGAGAGAAATAAAAGATACAAGGAGACCCAAAGTTAACTTCCAGAAGTGAAAATATGATCTCTAAAATGGAAGGTACATACCCAGGTTTCTCTTCAGATCATACAAATCTTTTGCCTTTTAAAATGGAATGTACAGTGGTTTGAATTAAAAGAAGTTAGACAATGATGTATTTAAACAATTTAAGAAACTGTGGAAAATAAAATATAGATTTTAAAAAGTCTGGAAAAGTGAACAGAACATCAGTGAGTTATGAGACATCAAGTGGCCTAACAAAGGTCTAACTCAAATATCATAAAGAGAAGTAGGAGCACCAGAGAAAATACTTAAAGAATAATGACCAAATCATTCTAAATTTGATAAAAATTATGAACCCAAAGGTCCAAGAAGCTCGATTTACCCCAAGCATAATAAAAGAGAAAATCCCACCTAAGGACATCATAATCATATTGTTTAAAACCATGATAAAGGGAAAACTTCTAAAGCTGTGAGTAAAAGAAAGTTATGATGCACATAGGAATAAAAATAAGGATGAATGTAGAGTTAGTGTCAACAACAATTCCAGACAGAAGAAAGAGAGAGGCATTTAAAAGGACTGCAGAAAATTGTCAACCTAAAAAGTTATTTCAGCAAAATATATTTCAAAAATAAACCCAGAGTAAAGACCTGAGACATATATAAATTTGAAACAATATGTCACCCGTAGGACCATCATGATCAGTACAAGAAATACCACAAACAGCCCTTCAGGCAGAGGGAAAATAATGAAAAATTGGACAGTTGGTCTATGGAAAGGATAAAAAAAACCCAAACTAGTCAATGTGCAGGTAAATAGAAATTTTTCTTCCTGTTTTCAAAAATCACTTTGAAGAGTAATTGTTTTAAACAAAATGAATAACAGGGTTTGTAGAATTTGTAAGAAAAACAGAAGTAAAGTATAAAATCATGAAGGCACAGTAATCAGGATGGAGGAAATAGAACTATATTTTTTCAAGGTTTTTCATTATCATACAATGATATATTCTTTGAAAGGACACTATGATATACTAAACATGTATGCTATAAATTCCAAAAGAGCCACTAAATTAACAAAACAGAATTATAGATAAGAAGCTAAAATTGGGTAAGTAGAACTATTAAAATATAATTACAAAATAATAAAGGGAAAATGAAAATAAAGAACAGATTGAACAAAATTATAGCAATACTAGATTTAAACTAATTATGTCAACCATTGCATTGGATGCAAGTAATATAAAACTCAAATTAAAAGTCAATAATTGGCCCTGGCTGGTGTAGCTCAGTGGATTGAGTGCAGGCTTCGAACCAATTGTCCACAGTTCGATTCCCAGTCAGGGCACACGCCTGGGTTGCAGGCCAGGTCCCTAGTGGGGGCCATTTGAGAGGCAACCACACATTGATGTTTCTCTCCCTCTCTTTCTCCTTCCCTTCTCCTCTCTCTAAAAATAAATAAATAAAATATTTTTTAAAAAAGTCAATAATCAGCCCTGGCCTGGTGGCTCAGTTGGCTGAGCATTGGCCTGTGCACCAAAATGTTGCAGGATCTGGTCAGGGCACATACCAAGGTACTTGGGCCATGGGTTTGATCCTTGGTCAGGGTGTGTACATAAGGAAACTGATCCATGTTTCTCTCACATCACTGTGTCTCTTTTTCTCTCTGTCTGTCTTTCATCAATAAACATATCCCTAGGTGAGAATAAAAAAGTAATAGTCATAAATTGTTTTGATGGATAAAAAAATTCTAAGTATATGCTGTCTGTAAGAAAACAACTTTAATATAGGAAGCAGTTCAGTTAAATGTAAATGACATAGAAAATAATTTGGGTTAAAAGGCAGGAACATTTAATAAGAAGTTTCCATTTTAGCCCTGGGAGATATAGCTCAGTGGATTGAGTGAGGCCTCCAGCCCAAAGGGTCATAGTTTTGATTCCCTATCAAGGCACATGCCTGGGTTGCAGGCCAGGTACCCAGTAGGGGGCGTGTGAGAAGCAACCACACATTGATGTTTCTCTCCCTCTCTTTCTCCCTTTATTCCTTTATCTCTAGAAATAAGGAAATAAAATCTTTTCAAAATGGAAGTTTAAACTTAACTTATTCCTTAGTAACTATAATTACCTTGATTACAAATATTCAAATTCATCTTTATACTATATATTAAACTATTTAAATTAAAATACATATTTTATTGCAACCAAAATGTAGAGATTGTTTAGGCTTTTCCTCAAGAAGACAACAAAGAAATCTTAAATTAATAACTTATTTTGGTCTAAAATTCAGAATAAAATCAACTTAATCTATTTTTACTTCATTAGGTTTTTATTTATATAAGCTGTTTTGCCCATGAATTCTGTATCTAGTCCTTTTGGATAGTCTTTATAAAGAAATGACCATTATTTACATTCTGTGTATGCTGTTTCAATTTTTTTCTCTTACCATTTTTTAAAATTTTATTTAGTTATTTTTCAAGTACAGTTTTTTGTCTATTTCTCCCATCCCAGCCTCCCCCACCCCTTGCTCCCCACCTCCCTCCCATTTCCACCCCCCTTAATTCTCATCCCTGTGTCCTTCCTATTTGTTCCTCCAAATCCCTTCCCCTTTTTTCCCCTTAACTTCCCTTCCTTCTCCCCTCTGGTCACTATCCCCTTGTTCTCTATTTCAGTGTCTTTTTTTTTCCTGCTTGCTTGTTTGTTTTGTTGTTTAGCTTCCTGTTAAAGGTGAGATCATATGGTATTTGTCTTTCAATACCTGACCTATTTCATTCAGCATAATTGTTGTTGCAAAGGGTAGTAGCTCCTTCTTTCTCTCTGCTGCATAGAATTCCATTGTGTATATGTACCACAACTTTTTGATCCATTCATTTACTGATAGGCACCTAGATTGCTTCCAACTCTTGGCTATTGTAAATTGTGCATTTGACTACAGTTTCACTTTTTGAACATGCTGGAAAGTTCTCCCAATTTACCATGCTCTTGACAGATTCATATGGTTTCCAACACAAGTTGGTTAAAAGGACAAAAGCATAAGGATGACTGAACATATCCATTGTATTTTAGAAAACAGAAATGCATAAATTACTGTCATGTCTCTTTAAATTAAATTATATATAGCCAATACTTCTCTTTTGAGATTCAGGCAGCACACAGAATCTAATATTTCTAATTAGTTTCTATGTTCCTCTTTTTGATTTCATGGCATCTTTCCACAAGCCACTATCACAATCCAAAACTTAAGGAATTTCTTTTTTTGAATGATAGGCATATTAGGTAAGGCATCTCACTAAGAATATGAAGAAATATTGTAAAATATAGATAAAGCATTATAAACTACCTGAATACAAAAAAGTATTTTGTATAAATGTCTCCCCTTATGCCACTTACTGTTCTCAAATGTTTTCTAAAGCATTGCAAGGTAACCACAAGGACTGATGGCCAAACTGAGTGTGCTCCTATGCATGAGACAGAGAGAAAAGATATTTGCCCTATTTTGAATTCTGTCAGCTATTTTTGGTCCCTTCATTGTTTTTACCTACCTATAGTTAAATCCATATAATCATTCATATCATCTATATATAATGAATAAATAATTTTAATCTATCTGCTTCTATTTCAAGATACAATTTTGTGGAAGAAACCTTCAAAAAGTCATTAATTTTAATATTTTATTTTATGTTATTATTTAAAGGTTTTATTTATTTATCTTTAGAGGGGAAGGGAAGGAGAGAGGAAGAGAGACACCAATGTGCAGTTGCCTCTCTTATGTCCCCTACTGGGGAGCAGGCCCACAACCCAGGCATGTGCCCTGACTGGGAATCAAATTGCAATCCTTTGGTTTGCAGGCCCGCACTCAATCCACTGAGCTATACCAGCCAGGGCTGAATTTTAATATTTTAATTTGCAGATTGAGTCCAGTTGAAAATATTATTTGTTGTAATTGTCATTGTACATTTCCCTTTAATATTTTCTTCCTTGATAATAAAACCATGGGTTCTTAGCTAAAAACTTTATTGGATAAAAATGAGTGTATTTGCTAGCCTTGCAGCTAGATATATCAAGAGATAAGTTCAAGAAAATAGGAGAAGACCTCATATGAATTGTGTTGAAAGGGAAATGGTACAAAACTTTAAGAAAAATCTGTGTGTGCTCATTCCTTCTTACTACTTTGGCTAAGTTCTATGAGAAAGATAGTCTTGATTTTATGGCAGCCTATCCGTAAGCAACAATGGAAGAATATACTTTGGCTAGAGTAGAAGTTCTCTGCCCATAGCCAGTGACTGAAGTCGACTGAGTGCATCATCATATGAGAAATTTTAACCCATCAACTAATTTTATAATCCCAACTGGAGCAATTAAGAGTATTGTTATAAAACTGCAAGTTCAGTAGGATGCTACTGGTATTGCACTTAGTAAAGATGGGACAGATAAGTCGGGATGAAAGTAAGGACCTTGAGATAGGTCAGGATGGGAGTAAGGACCTTGCTTTCTCACGGAAACACACTGAGATGGTCCTAGGACAGCTGCTCTTAAATTGAGATGCAGTGTTGTAAGGCCAATGTTAACAAAGAAATTACAGGCTTAAAGACAATAGCTAGACAAGAAGTTTAGTTGTGATAACACATCATGAGGTAATGTGTTTTTGTCACTTTAAACCACTAAACTTGGAATAAGTTGTTATGATTGCAATAGAATTTAATACATGTATGTGAGTTTAATAGAGCATGTATACATACACAGTTGGCACCCACATGTGTTTAATTTATGTAGTGCAAAATAACTGTGTGTGCACGTGTGTGTGCATGTGTGTGTATTTGCAAAGAAAGAACAGAGAACGTTGGCATCACATGCTACTCCAGTTTTAATCACAGGCTAGATAATGAGATAGAGAGATAGCAAGTTTTGCTTCTCATGAACTAGTTCATTTCTGTAAGCCTGTTTGTAAACCTCCCCCTTTTTAAATCCAAAGAAACTTTACAAGCAAACGTTATTGCCATCTATGTTCCTTGCTTAAAATTTTGTTTTTTGTATATGGTTTAGCGCATTAAGGATTTATCAATAAGGGATTTCTCTATTAGTTTTCTAATTCACTGCTGCTATCATGCTTTTCTATGATTATAAATTGCCTTCACCATGAACAATTCTGATAAATAATACAAATTATCAGTAAACACTTTAATCTAACAAAATATGAATTACTTTTGCCTACTGTTTCACCCTCAAGAGTAATTCAGACATGAAGAAAAAATTTGGTCAAAAGACCACAATTACAAAACCATATTCATAGGAAACAAAAGTATTTTCTTTACACATGAAAGTTAAAAATGCATCTATAACCCTGGCTGGTGTACCTCAGTGGATTGAGTGTGAGCCTGTGAACCAAAGGGTTGCAGTTCAATTTTCAGTCAGGGCACATCCCTGGGTTGCAGGCCAGTTCCCAGCATGGGACTCACGAGAGGCAACCATACATTGATGTTTATCTCCTTCTCTCCTTCCCTTCCCCTCTAAAGATAAATAAATAAAATTTAAAAATGCATCTATTATTAATTTTAATGGTTAGTGGTAATGATCAAATAAGTGATACTCTGAAGTTATAAATGTAGAAAACATATAATATTAGCAGTGAAATAATATTAAAATTAAATATGAATTGTTGTACCAGTACTTACACAGTTATTAAACAGAATAAAATAACATAATAAGCAAGCATATGATAATAGTTTAGGTAAGAAAGATCAGAAAACTGAAATATCAGAAATGAAAGTTGGGCTGGGCTATTCATCAGTTGTGATCAAGATCACCCAACTTAATGCATTTTATTCCCTGATATTTTTTGTAAGATGAGAGTATTTGTCACTTGAATCTTTTATTCTCACCTGAGGACATATTTTAATTAATTTTTGAGAAAGAGACAGAGAGAGACATCTGTGTGAAAGGGAAACATCAGTCGGCTGCCTTCTCATACACGGCCCGATTGGGGTTCAAACCCAAACCTGTTTATAAGCTCTGACCAACGAATCAAACCTGCGACTTTTCAGTTTATAAGATGTAGCTCCAACCAACTGAGCTAGACCAGATGGGGTTCTCACTTGAACTTAAACATGAGTGAAAGATGGGAGTGTGTGTTTATCTATACTGGCAGGGGTGTCCAACATTTTGGCATCTCTGTCTCTTAGCCACACTGGAAGAAAATTTGTCTGGGGCCACATAGTAGATACATTGTGACACATAATCACAAGTAAATGTCATAACGTTTTAAGTAAAATTACGATTTTATGTTGGGCTGTATTTATAGCCATCTGGGTTGCATGTGGCCCCTGAGCTGCGTGTTGGAAACCTCTGATCTACAGTAATACTGAAAAGAAAGTGAAAATATTATTAACAGACCATTGATAAATCTGACCTAACTTTATAAATCAAAATAAGATTGAAAATTAAGAAAAGATAAATGATATTTATATAAATGAATCCATCACAGTGTATTTCATGGATGCTGTGTGTTCCCCTCATATATATATACACATGGTTTCTTTGCAGCTTTGGTCTGGTTACTGATCCCTTCTAGTGCTGCTCTCAGGGAACTGGCTTTCACAATGCTCATAGACCAAGATGACAGATTTAGCTCCAGATCCAGAACTTGAACATTAGAAAGAGAGAGTTCTGATTGGAATGGAAGCCCAGACTCTTAACATTTAATATAGATTGAGAAAATGTGCTTGCAAGGATCTGATGATGAAAACTCTTGTGGTAGATTGTTAGGAACTACCCTCTCTTCCCCCGTTAATGCCATCACAATGAAGCCATCCTCACTGTGAATCCATGCCTTGTGCAAAGTCCTCCCTCATTACATCTGATCTGATGGCTTGTTTAATTGAACGGAAGATAGTTGAAGTGATATTCTGTGCATTCCATGCTTGAGCCAGAAGGGGCTTTCCAGCTTCTGCTGTTGCTCTCCTGGGCCCTGAATCACAACGTAAAGAAATTCTGACACTCTTGCTACAGTGAAGAGATAGAGAGAAAGGCCCTGACAATATAAAATGCACAAGAATCAACAGCCCCGAAGAATGAAAAACCATAAAAAGAAAAGCCCCATTTTTTCAGCTATTGTAACTAAAGGGAGGGGACTACGTGTGGGTGACACCAGCTTGGATTCCTAAACCAAATCTTTTTTTTTTATATTATTTATTTTCTTTTATTTATTTTTTTAATTTAAGTTATTTTTCAAGTAAGTTGTCTATTTTCCCATCCCAGCCTCCCCTCCCCTTCTCCCCACCCCCCCATTCCTCCCCCCATTCCTCCATTCCAAATCCCCCCCCCCCCTTAACTCCTTCCTTCTCCCCTCTGTCACTATCCCCTTGTTCTCTATTTCAGTTCTTTTTTTTTGGTTTTTTTTTCTGCTTACTTGTTTTTTTACTTCCTTTAAAGGTGAGATCATATGGTATTTGTCTTTCAGCACCTGGCCTATTTCACTCAGCATGGATGGAACTAAACCAAATCTTAGCCACAAGATTAAATTCAGTCAGTCCACATAAATTAGAAGTGAACTAATCCACTGAGCTTGGCTCAGTCATACCACAGAATTTTGAGTAAACAGAATGGTAGTTTTAAATCTATTATATTTTGAAGTGGCTTGTTATGTGACAATGAAATTTATAAAGCATTATATAGCCAACCTCAAATAGTCACCTAACTCTCTGTTTTCAAACTACCGGCTCCCAGGAGAGAATCTGGTTTGGTCAGCTTGTATTGGACCCATAGGCCAAATACCCGGGGCTACAAATTGGCTACCTACTCAACAAATTCACTTATAAAAGCATCAATATTGGACCAATATATTTAAAATATGCTCTAATCAATAAAAGTACTTTATGTATATGGTCTGGGAGTCTCTGAAGCTAAGACTACAAAAATAAATACGATGTGATTCTTCTTTTTGAGAAGCCTACAGTCTTTTAAGAGGTGAAGAGATATATTTAAGGAACCCATAAAATTTCCATTATCATAGAAATTTAGTTTGAAAATATTGGCAATGTGACAAGCATTTTATACTAACGAGCATGTTACTACATATTTAAGGAATAGTGGAATTTACTGTGATGAGAGATGGCAAAAATAATGAGGAAGGAAGGGATTCATGCAAAGAAAAAATAAGGTAAGTGTGAGATATGTCCTCTCCCATTGCTTGTAAAACCGGTAAATAATGTACACATGGTCCAAGGCTCAGAATTAAAATTCTAATAGAAGTCAGGCAATTCATAGAAATGCTTTTAATATTCCAAAGAACTGAAGTGGAATTAGAGTACCCAACTGCTCTTCAAAAGACTGGAAGAAAGAACATGAAAGAGGCTTGTTACACCATCTGTATGTGAAGTGCCTGCACTCTAACCCCATATTTTCCTTTTTGAATGATTCATTATTTATGCTGTTACAGTTGTCCCAAATTTCCCCCCTTCACCCCATCCACCCAGCCCATCCCCTACTTTCATACTCAATCCCATACCTTTGTCCTTGTCCATGGGTCATTCATATATATATTCTTTGCCTACCCCTTCAACTCTCTTTCTATCAGTCCCCATCTCTCTCCTCCCCTCTTACCACTGTCCATCTATTTCATAATTCTATGCCTCTGAATCTATTTTGCTCATTAATGTATTTTGTTCATTAGATTCCCCTTATAAGTGAGTTCATATGGCATTTGTCTTTCACCAATTGGCTTATTTCAGTTAGGATAATAACCTCCAGTTTCATCAATGCGAAATATCCAGTCACAAAATGTAGGGGTTCCTTCTTTCTTTCTGCTGTATAGTATTCCACTGTGTAAATGTACCACAGTTTTCTAAACCATTCATCTACTGATGGACACTCAGGCTGTTTCCCAATTGTGTTTATTGCAAATAGCACTGTTATGAATATAGGGGTGCCTAAGTTATTTTGAATTGGTGTTTCAGGATTCTCAAGGTATATTCTCAGCAGTGGATTCACTGGGTCAAGATACAGTTTCCTTTCTAACTTTTGGAAGACATTCTGTCCTGTTTTCCATAATGGCTGTACCAGTAATAAGAATACATTTGGAAGGGTTGCAATATCTGGTATCAAATTATGCTATGAGTCCACTGTAATCAAAACAGTCTGGTACTAACATAAGACCAGACACATAGATCAACAGAACAAAAAAGAGAGCCCAGGAATAAACCCGCACCTCTGTGATCAATTAATATTGGACAAAAGGGGTCTGAGCACGCAATGAGATAAAGGCATTCTCTTCAAAAAAAATGGTGTTGGGAGGACTGGACTGGTACATGCAAAAAATTAAACTCAACCACCAAATTATACCATACACCAGAATGAACTCAAAATGGACTAAAGATTTAAATATAAGTCACAGTACCATAGAAATCCTAGCAAAAAACATAGGTAGTCAAATTTCAGATAGCTCACCCAGCAATATTTTTGCCAATATATCTACTAAGGCAACAAAAATAAAGGAAAAATAAAATAGTATGATAGAGAATACATATGTACAAATACAAGTCAATAGTAAATTCTAAATAATTAGGTAGAATAATTAGGAAAGACCAACAGATGGCTATAAAATGCAAGCATTACTGGTCTACTGAGGATATAAAAAGGTAAATCATGCCATGAGTGGTAGTATCTGCACAGATACACTCCGGACGCAGAACATTCCCACTGTTTCCAAGGTACTCCAGCCACCTGGACAATTGACAGATTTCATAATCCCTCTAGAGGTCTCGGGTCACGGCATGATGACAGTTCTTTTGCTGCCACTTGTCCCAAGGGTCAGGAACAGATGCAGAGAGTTTGGCCTAACTTGTTACTTTGGCTGCTGTTTTTCCAAGAAATCACTTTTTTGTTGGATCTTGAATGTTTTCATGCCTCTGTTACCTACCGCCTATGGAAATAGAGCTCCTGCATGGATATTTTGCAGCACATTTTAGCTTAAAATTTTCTTCTTCTGTATGATATTTTAAAGATTAGATCCATCTTTTGCACCATTGAGAAACTCCTGTTGTAAATTTTGGGTCAGGAATACATTTGACCCCATTTATTTACTAAAATTTTCACGATTTGGTGAAGGAGGGGATGGTGTGATTGCACCTAGTGGAAAGCCTGGAAATCTTAAATGGAAAATTCTTCAATATTTAGTATCTATTCATCCTCAGTAAATTCTTTTAGGCTCTTATCACATTTCGAAGCAGTATTCATTTTTTTCCTCTATGGCTCACCCATTCCCTCAATTGTTCAGAACCTGAGAGTCCCCAACTCCACCCCATCTTCCCACTTTGCAACTCCCTCTGCCTTCAATGTGCTTTTACCTCCCCATTTGCCTTCAAAAATGCCAAATACCTTTTTAATTGGCTGGGTTTTCACCAAATTTGAAGGAGATATGCTGATGTTAGCTGCTTCTGTTTTTCTCTCAGCAACAATTTCTAAAACTAAACGTTTGACTTCATTTTCAATATGGAGAGAAAAATATTAGAAAGATATTAAGATAATACTTTCAGTTAAAAAGCATGAGAAATTAAACTGATAGGCATAATAGAAAATGAGAAAAGATACTATTACAACTGGTTTACTCATTATTCAACAATTTTTACAAATCTATATTCTGAGTATAAATAGAAAACTCCAAGTGAGTAGAGAAAATATGTAGAAATTAAGACTTATTTACTATATTTTGTATAAGTAAATTAATAATTTTCAAATGATAATAAAGTCTAGATAGCACTATTTAATTCATAAGTAAGAAAATAGATGGGATTATCTGAAGATAATCAAGTAATTATTACTGCATCAAAGAATGAACTACAATTTATAACAAATCATTTAAAGGTAATGCCATGAAGTACAAAATAAACATTTCCCAAGAAACATAAGTAGGCATTAAGCAACAAGAAAGAACATAAACTTTGGTGAAGTTACTATTAAAAGAAATACATAGATATACAATCTAGGAATTATAAATCTTTTATAACAAAGATGACATTTATTTTAACTTGAAATTTGCAATGCAGTAAAGGTTATGTTAAAAGGAATTTTAATAAAAAAACACATTTCTCTAAAGCTAATTAATTGAGCCAAAAGAATCAGAACTCAAATTATCAGTCCTTCTATAAGTAGCTTTATTCTTGAAAACTCTAGGAACTTCTCAATAAATAAATTATGGCTCTTAACTCTTGGGTATGTGCCTTTCTTCAACTATATTTCAAGATACATAGAGTGTTTACTTATGCCGCTGAAGAAATGTCCCAGAATTCTTAGTCTCTTCTACTGTGAGCTCTCAACCAAGCCTGTGAAACTGTTTCTTCTCTCTCAATGTTCTCAGAGCTACACAGATCACACCTGTGGAGATGTGACGCTTAAGTCCTTATTCTGAATAGATATCAAATAACACTGTGTGTTATTGCCCACCTAAGACTTGCTGTGATGTTGTTCTTAAGGATTCACATTACATTGGGGTATATAATAATGAATGGTGTCAAAAATAAATTTAAGAGGATGTAAAATACCTGTAATTGAAAACTATAGGACATTGAAGAAAGAAATTAAAGAAGATGCAAGTAAATGGAAGTATATACCATCCATATGGATAAGAAGAATCAATATCATTAAAATGCCAATACTACCCAAAGCAATCTATAGAATTAATGAAATTTCTATCAAGATACTAATGCTGTATTCTACAGAACTAGAACATATATTCACAAAACTTACACAGAACCACAAAGTGCCCCGAATAACCACAGCAATGTTGAGAAAGAAGAGTAAAGTTGGAGGAATTGCTTTACCTGTTATAAAACTATACTATAAAGCCATAATAATAAAAAATGTTACTTACATAAAAACAGACATATAGATCAATGGAACACAATAGAGAGCTGAGAAATAAACCCATACCTTTATTTTCAATTATTATTAAACAGAGGAGACAAGAACATACAATGGGGTAAAGACAGTCTATTCAAAAATGAAGGTGGGAAATTGGACAGATAATGACAAAAAAATTGAAACTAGACAAACACAAGAATAAACCCAAAATGGACCAAAGACTGAAATTTAAGACTTGAAACCATAAAAATTCTAGAAGAAAACATATACAATAAAATCTTGGACATTTCTCATAACAATATTTTATTCCTCTTGTCTCCACAAGCTAGAGGAATAAAATAAAAAATAAACAAATGAAACTACATCAAACTAAAAATTTTTTACATAGCAAAGAAAACCATCAATAAAATAAAAAGACAATGCAATAAATGGGAGAACATATTCACCAATGATTCCTCTGATAAGGGGCTAATTTCCAAAATATATAAAGAATTTATACAACTCAACACATACACACACACACACACACAACAATTCAGTTAAAAAATGGTAACAGGGCCTGAATAGACACCCAAAGAAGACATACAGATGGCCAAGAGAGATATGAAAAGATGCTCAATGTCAGTAATCAGCAGAGAAATGCACATGAAAACCATAACGAGGTATTATCAGCAAATCAGCAAACAGCAAGTGCTGATGAGGACGTGGAGAAAGGGGGACCGTTCTGCAGTGTTTGTGGAAATGCAGGTTGGTGCGGCCTCTGAGGAAAGCAGTGTGGAGGTACCTCTGAAAATTAAAAATGGAACTAACTGCCTTATGACTCAGCAATAGCACTTCTCGGACTATACCCGAGGAAACCCAAAATGCTGATGCACTGATAATGGGGTTCATGGAAATAATATATGCATCCCTATTTTCACTGAAGCATGATTTATAATAGGTAAGATTTGGAAGGAGCCCAAGTACCCATCAGTAAATGAGTACATTAAAAAAAAGCTATGCTAGGTATACACGGTGTAGTACTACTTGGCCATAAAAAGGAAATCTTACATTTTGCAACAGCGTGGATGGACCTGGAGAACATTATGCTGAGTGAAATAAGCCAGTCAGAGAAAGACAAATACCATACGATTTCACTTATACATGAAATCTAGTGACAAAATAACATAATGGGCCAAATAGAAATTGACCAGAAAACAGACCAATAGCTGTTGTGGGGTGGGGTTCAGGGTTCAGTGAAAACAGTGAAGGGATTAAGAAAAAAAAAGAAAACCCAAATCGGTAAACAGGCTAACCCAAACCTCAAAACCTCATAGACACAGAAACAGTTTGCTGGATGCCAGAGGAAAAGGGGTTGGTGGGATGAGGAAGTGAGTAAAAGGGGGTTAAATGGTAACAGATGGAGACTTGACTTAGAGTGAACCCAAAATACAATATACAGGTGATATATTATAAAATTGTATACCTTAAACCTATATAGTTTTATTAACGAATGTCACCACAATGCATTCAATAAAAAATAACAGCATATTACTTAGGTCAATAAAGTCAATAAAATTAAAAAATAGTGAGATAAGCAACCCAAGACTTCAGGGTGGGATCATCTGCGAGTGCTTGTGTCTCTGGTGCCACTGGGGATCACGTGCACTCAGCTGTCATGCTTCTTCAGCTGTGCCCTTGCCTCACCATTCCTGATTGGACCATGGCTCATTCATTTCATTTTCTATGCCAGAAATTTTACACAAGAATGAATCAGTTAGCATTTCTGCGCATCTATAGCTTTCAGAGGAAACAAGTCCATAGATAAATCTTCCTTGAGCATATGGAATAAAGAACAGAGAACAGTTGCATGAAAAAGAGATCAGAATACAAAACACTGTAACTTTTCTCTTTTTTTATCTTCTAAGTCTCAATTCCAAAGACATAGGTCATCTTGCACAAAGGAATTCACTGGTTCTGAGATTTTTAATGCAAGAAATAGAGCCCTATTCTAAATTATCTTAGCTTCCATGTTGCTGCAGGATTATCATTGCCATTTTTTCAGGATAGATGATAAAGTACAAAGTCAAATTTAAGTGGAAGTCTGAGACAAGATCAGAGAATTCTAATCTCAGTGGTTCTGTGGACTTTACTTGGGATAAGTTCTTTTAGTACTGGAGCTTAATAACTTTATCTCTTTTTCCTCATTATTTTCTTCCTTCTTCAGAGATTATTTGTTAGTTCACATTTATCTTCATATCTACTGATAGCAATTTACAGCGTAAATATTTTCAAATATACTATGACTCTTATGGAGGATATAAATGATTATATTCTTTAAAGTGCAAATGAAAATCACATATTCTCATTTTCTCTTCTTTTTAAAATTTTTCCTTTGTATTGAACTTATTTGGGAGACATTGGTTAACAAAATTACAAGGTCTCAGGCTCACAATTACCTAACATATCATCTGTGTACTGTATTGTATGTTCGCCACCCCAAGTCAATACTCCTTCCATCAGTCAGCCTTTATCTCCTCTCCCCACGCCTTCACCTCCTCCCACCCCTCCTCCTGACAATTACCACATTGTTGTCTGTGTCCATGAATTTTTTTCTCTCTTTCTGTTTTTATGCTCAATCTCTCCCCCCTCCTTCATTTGGCTCCCCAGCCCCTCCTTCCAGACAGATGTCACCCTGCTCTCTCTCTATGAGTCTGTCTTTATTTTGCTTGTTAGTTCATTTTGTTCATTAAATTCCGCATATGAATGAAATCATACGGTATTTGTCTTTCTCGAACTGGCTTATTTCACTCAGCATAATGATTTTTCTTAATAAATCTTGCACTCCCTCCAAGTGTTATTTCTTTTCTGATGATCCAGTGCTGATAGGGTTTTCATTTGGACACAACTGCACATTCCAGGGGGTTGTGGAGTCCTAGGTTTTAGAAAGGTCAGCTGGGTAATAGCAATTCTACAACTGTTGAAGGCAGGACAGTTTATTTTTCTAGCCAGAGAAACACTGAGAATAGGCCTTTGTTATTTGACCAACGAAGGTCCAGTGAGTTTTCTTTTTGGTTAGAGTTCTTTCCAGAAAAAAATGTAATTATCCTTAAGGTTTTCAAATGTCTGTAAGTTATTTGACTGCTACAGCTAAAAACATACAGATTCTATCAAATACATTTGGGAAAATATCAAGGGACAATATAGTGCTAAGTGGAAAAAGTAGTACATGTGTAGTACATGATTTAAGAAAATTTCATAAAGCATAAGACAGTTATCTCATGGTCCCTTCTCAGCATGAGGTCAGCTCCCCATGATCCACATCAGCTCCAATGGATTGATTTACCGACCACATTTCTTTAGAACCTTCCATGACCTGTTTTCATTTGGTTTAAAGAGAATAAATAATTACAATTACACAAAAAGTACCATATATGTGGAATACTAAGAGAGTTATCATGTACATTTCAAAATCCTTGCAGCCTTAGTTCTTGCTTCAATTATCTAATGTAACTTGCATTAACCTTGTTTAAATAAAAGTCTTGGAGTCTTTGCTGGTTGCTGATACATGTGATTAATGGAATGAATCAAAATAATACACTTTAAAAAGTATTTGTTTTTGTATTTTTAGAAAGACTTTCATCAGATACCTAAGCTTCTTTTTTTCTGCTAATTTTATTTTATTTTAAGTTTTTTAATTGTATCATTCCATGATCATTTTCCCCTTATTTCCCATTTCCCCACGCAATTACCACACTGTTGGCTGTGTTCAGGAGTCCTTTTTCCTTTTTGCTCAAACCCCCCACCTCTTAACCTCTTTTGCTCCTTAACTGTTATCATGCTCTCTATCTACCATTCTGTCTGTTTTACTTGTTAGTTCGGGTTATTCATTAGATTTCACATAATGAGTGAAACCATATGGTACTTACCTTTCCCTGACTGGCTTATTCACTTAGCATAATGCTCTCCAATTCCATCCACACTGTTGCAAAGGGTAAAATTTTCTTCTTTTTTACAGCTGAGTGGTGTTCTATTGTGTATGTGTACCAATGTTTTTTTATCCACTCATCTACTGATGGACACTTGGTCTGCTTCCAGTTCTTGGTGATTGTAAATAACATTGGTAAGAACCTAGGGGTACTTATTTTCTTTCATATTGGTGTTCCAGTTTCTTTAGATAAATTCCCAGAAGTGAAATCACTGGGTCATAGGCAGTTTCATTTTTAATTTATTTGAGGTATTTCCATATAGCTTTCCACAGTGCCTGCACCAATCTGCATTCCCACCAACTGTGCAAAAGGGTTCCCTTTTCTCCACATCCTCTGCCAGCACTTGTGTTTTTGTTGATTCATTCCTGAAAGCCATTCTGACTAGTGTGAGTTGTTATCTCATTGTGGTTTTAATTTGCATTTTTCTGATGATTAGTGACTTGTGCATCTTTTCATATGTTTATTGACAATTTCAATGGTCTGTACTTCTTCTTAGGGGAAGTGTTTATTCAAGCTCTTCCTTATTTTTTTATTAGATTTTTTTGGTGTTAAGTTTTGAAAGTACTTTAGAAAGTATGGATATTAACCCTTTATCCAGTGTATTGGAGAATATGTTCTAACATTCAAATGGTTATCTTTTTATTTTGTTGACTATTTTTTCTGCTACACACAATCTTTTTAGTTTGATGTAGCCCTGTTGGTTTATTTTTTTCTTTGTTCCCTTTGCCTGAGGAGCTATATCAGAAAAAAAGATTGCTAAGAACAGTGTCTTAGATTTTACTGCCTATGTTTTCTCTAGGATTTTTATGGTTTTAGGTCTAACATTTAGGTCTTTAATTCATTTTGAATTTATTATTGTGTGTGGGGTAAGAAGATGGTCTAGTTTCATTTTGCTAAACATACTTGTCCTATTTTCCAAATATCATTTATTGAATAAACTACCTTTATCTCATTGTTTGTGCTTACTTCCTCTGTTGAAAGTTAATTGGCTATAAATGCATGGGTTTATTTTTAGGTTCCCTATTCTGCTCCATAGATCTATGTGTCTGTTTTTATGCCAGTACTATGCTGTTTTGATTACTATGAGCTTATAGTTTGATGTTAGGTAGTGTGATTCCTATAAATTTTTTCAAGATTGCTATTGCTATATGAAGCCTTTTGTGGTTCCAAATAAATTTTCGAGATATTTGTTCCAGTTATATGAAATACATCATTGGTGTTTTGATAAGAATTGTGTTGAATCTGTAAACTGCTTTGGGTAGTTTGGACGGTTTAATGACTTTAAATCTTTTTATCCATGTACGTGGTATGTGCTTCCACTTATTTGTATATTCTTAAATTTCTTTCTTTAGTGCCTTATAATTTTCCAAGTACAGGTCTTTTACATCTTGATCAAATTTATTCCTAAGTATTTTATTCTTTTTGAAGTAAGTGTGAATGGGATTGTCTTCTAAATTTTCCTTCTTGATAGTTCATTATTGGCATAAAAAATACTTAAGTTTCCTTAAAAAGCCATTAATTTTATCATTGGTCATATTAAATAAAATAAATAAACATAAAGTTTGCTGATAATAGTATATATTATCTAGTTAATTGAAATTTATAAATTTTAATTTTAAGGGATAACTTTATTTTTAAATTTCAATTTACAGTCAATATTATAGCAGTTCTTATTGTCTAAAAAGACATCTCTATTTGAAATATAGTTTAGGAGAGTGCATAGCAAATAGTAAATTATCAATAATACTAGAAATTATTTTATTGCTGTATCTTAATTTAACCTTTGATGAAATATATGTGGGGAAATTATGGGAAATTTTTTTCAAATGTTAATTTGTATTCTGGTGTAATTTTAAATGGAAAGAAATGCATGTGTACATGCAGCAATTCAGGTAATAATATGAAGAAGGCTTTAATAGATTTACTGATCAAAATTTAAAATATGAGTAATGCTGTCCATGGTAATCTATGAGAGCTGGTTCCTGTCCTGCATCTTTATATAACTTCTAAACGAGATTTCTGGAGGATTTCCCCCCATATTTTTAAAAGAAGCATCACAAAAGTATCCCAGGGCACAGAGAGTTTTCTGTTGTGCTGAAATATATAGCTTCAGTCTGCATTTAAGTGCTTCTCAGGCCTTCAAGGCAATTCCAGTCTGTTCCCTTATCACTGGAATCCAGTGCCTTTTGATTTTCTTTCCAAGTTGGGTATATAGGACGATACCGGTACTGAAATTTGAAGGTTGCGTAGGAAGCTTATGGAAACGAATCAATCATTTGTTGTAGAGACAGCAACAATCACATTCTGACTTCTTTCAGTTTTACATGCTGTAACAATATTAGTCTTTGTGGCATGTAAGGCTGGAAAAGTATTGGGGGAGGTAATAGAAAGCCTGGGACCACTGGTTGATTTCAGAGCTGGACCCTAGTGATCAGAGGCCTCTCATCCCTTCTCCTGTCCTTGGAATGAATGTCCTGCCCACCATGCCCACACTAGGAGCTGTGTCAAGGGCATAGCCTTGAGACAGTAAAGTGTTGAGACCACCCAGACTGAATATGTGGCTGAGCTTAATAAGGACTTAACATAAACTTTTAATATTCTGGCACGCAAGAATAGAGAGCTACTCCTCAGGACTTATATGTGAGTTCCCTTGCTTATTAAACTTGTCAATTACCAATCTGGGGCAGTATCCCTTCTTCTTTGTTTTCTCCTTGCCCTCTGTGTACAGGGGGCAGGTTCAGATTTCACCCAGCAAATTCCTGAAGTGGCAAACCAACAATTAGCAACATCAAGGTGAGACAATGGTTCTCTGTTTCAGCAGATGCAGGAAGACATGCAATAATACTATGACCTTCATTTTTTTCTTTGTTCTGATCTTGGCTTACCTTTGTCACTTTGGTACACATGCCATCTTAATTGGTCTTTGCCATCTGTACGTAAATGACTACATGGAATCACATTATTCTTTGCTCTGTGCTTTGAGTCCACAAAAGACAGATGAACTACAAGAAAAAAAATTCATATTTCTTACACAGCTAATTGCCCAGTTGTGAGAATAGATGGAGACTGCATTCACAGAAATTCCCTCCAGATCAACTCATTCTCTAAGATTTTTAATGGCTTTGTCATTTTTCTCTAGATATTATTTTTTTACCAAAAGAAGCATATGATTACTTTTTCATCTTTTTAAGATTCTGGCTTTCTATCATCCATCTTTAAAACACTGACCTGTGCTTTTATAAACCACATTCTTAAAAATAAAATATAATCATACAGTAGTTATTGTATTTGTACAATACAGACACAGGCATTTGATATATTATGAGTAGAATTTTTTCAGAGGTTAAAATGAATCCAGAAAAATTTAATAACAAATAAACTTACAAAGCTCTCAAAAGGGATGTATAAAATCTCTCAATTTAATTTTAAAAGAGGATGAGCTAGAGTAACTCAGGGGAATGCATCTGGAAAACAAGAAGCTCAACTGTATCACTGAACAATCTGCACACACAAGCATTTTTTTAGTTTTATGTAACTCACAATGCAATGGCCGAGTCAGAAACACAGATGATGATATTGATGAGGACAGTGGACAACAAGTCCAAGAACTTTTTGTCTAATGCATTTTGCCATTAATGGTGACCTTGGACCAGTCAACAACTTCTGAGAACTTTATGTAGAAAGGACCTAAATTAGATAATCTCTGAAGTCCTAAAATTTAATGTGGAATTAGAGACAAATGTTTTGTTTATATGACTTAATTAAATAAATATATATAATTAGACCTCATCTAAGGCCTATAAATACAAGATTTTGCATACAATAAAAATAATGGATCATATTACTTCAATATCAGCAAATCTGATTTTTCTTTAGTTTCCTCACTTAGCAACATTAATTAACAGCATATTGAGAAACTTGCAGAATGAGCCAGACACCACTTACAATAAACCAATATCAAATAAAGCTTTCTTGCATAGCCAAGCTTTCTCCTACTCATATTATTTTAAAAGAGAAAGAAACAAAGGTAATAAATAAATAACTTTGTTTAGGAAGAAAGAGTTTCTTCAATGATTTTTTTTTCCATTTACAGTAAACTCACTTTAGACATTGACGGAGCTGACAAACTTAATGTTGTAAACATTTGGTTGGGAGCACCACAGACATGCTGGACCACTGAAAACTCATTGTACTACCAAAAAGTTTCACATCCCAAACCTGTTTTTTTTCTATTTTTCTGCTCTATCACTCATTTTTCTTACATTTCCTTATAGCCACCTGCTTTCCATTTTTTCATATTTCCTTTTTGGTTGTCCTTTCACATCGTTTTGCAAAAAAAAAACAATAAAATATTCCTAAAATTTATTCTCCACTTTTTTCTCATTTACCTGCAATTTTATTTGTACTAAAAATCATTTAAATGGGCTGAAAAATGCTTATTTGAGAGGACATCTTAAAGAAGGTTTTTACAAAGAATGCTGGGCATTGTTCTTTTGAAAAAATGCATCTTTTAAGAATTGCCTCTGCCTAGGACCATCCAATGGTCCTTTGCTTGCTTGATCAGGAGTTTAGCTGCTGCATCACTCAGCTGTGGGTTTAGTTGGAAGCGTGTCAACCTGTGACTTATGCCTTAATAAAGGGTTCCTGTTATTAGCTTACTTTGGCCCTTGTGTATTCAGTGCTGACTAAATGGTACTTCTAATTAGAGTTCTTAATTCTTGCTATTTCAGTACTCATATATTGTGTTGCAGGTGCTATTGTAAGTGAACTAATCAATAGCAGACAAATTATAGAGAATAAATTCCCTTACTGTCATGCTTATTTTCTGCAGTGTTTGGCAATTGTTTTCCTCTTTTGTCTGCTCACCAACTTTTGTTAGATTGGCATGTGCCCTGGGATGACAAATCTTGAAATTGCTTTGAAAGCATAGCTTTATATTATTTGGAAGAGAAAACGTCTTCTTATGGTGTAATGGGCTATTCAGACATCACTGGACATTCCTAGTAAGATATGAAGCAGGTCATCCTCTGAGTTTGAAGGAGATAAATGTGGTGAAACACCACCTGGATGATGCTTTCGTCTATTGACCTTGGTGTGGGAATGAAAAGTGATTTTAAATTCAAAACAAAGTGGTAGTGTTTTTCAGCAACTATATTAGGCTGATATCCGAGGCTTGCATTTTTTCCACTGTATGTGTCTGACCCCATCAGCCTCTCGAATTCATCACCATATTCTAAATGTTCTCTTCCTTTGTTGGTCAAAAAACTTCCCAAATCTTTTAGCAGGCTAACACAGTGGATTCATACATAGGCTCCAGAGTCATAGGTGGCAGAGTCAGTCTACTACCTCTTGGATAGGTATCAGGTGAATGTCTTCACATTTCAGGAAGAATATGTGCTCCTTTGTTTACAAAGTGTTTTCTGAGAGCTTTTGCACTTAGCGCAGCACTCCCCAAGGTGTTTCTACCATCACATGCTGTTTCACACTGCCTTCTCTTCTTTGTTAACATGTTTATTTTCCTTGTCAGATTGCAACACTGGTGAATAAGAAAGACTCTGTGCACCCTCCCAGAATCTGTATTCTCAACTCCTCATATGGTGCCTCACCTACACTGGGCCTACAATAACTAAATTTGTAGAATGAATGAATATTTTAAAACATGGTGGTATGCTGTAAAAACTAAGTTCATCTTTAGGCTCTCTCTGCCTCTAACTAGCTCGGAGGCTATTGAAATCACATCTCTTATTCTTGGCATGCTTATTCATGAAATGAGATAATAGTAGAACCAGCTTCAGAGGCTTTTAGTAAGAAGTAATCATTACAAAGTTTGTCACTTTGTTTGACTGAACACATAGGAGGCTTGTCTAGAAGGTAATCTAACCATGTAGCATCAAAAATAGAGACATTCGCTGAAGAAGATACAAGATACAAGAAACATAGTACATAGGACAATGGCAGCTCAGTTCCCTTCAAAGTAGGCATCTTGGGACCTCACACAATTCTCCCAATGGCCATCATCTGTCCTACTGTATTTTCCTGAATGTCAGTGATGGTCTGAAATCTCTTCTCTTGCAAAGGTGCTTTTAGTTTTGGGAAAAAACAGAATTTGCAGGAGACCAAATCTGAGCTGTAGCAAGGCCTGAGTCACCTGGGTGATTTGATGTTTTTCCCAAAACCGCACACGACATGATGCGTGAATGGGCATGTTGTACTGCTCTTGTGATGAAGCTACCAAGCACCAGTTGCCCATAGATGCAGCCTTACGAATCATCGCAATTGCGTCCATGGAGGAATGGTCAGGCTCAATGCAAAAGTTGTTGCCTATACATTGCTCTACTCATTCAGTCATTTTGAATGTAATGGCCACATAATATACATGTGCACTCAAAGACATCTACTGCCCTCAATCACTAGTACAATCACAAGTCATCATTGTTCATGCATGAGCATTCCAGTCCATTCTCCTTGGCTGTCACGTTACACTGATGTCACACAAACCATTCATGTTATATTAACAATGGCTGGACTTTTTCCAGACAGATCAATCTCTCTCTCCCTTTACACACACACACACCACATATATATTATATATGCATATACTATGTAATTCTATACATCTTTATATAAATATATAATACATATAGTACATATATACACATATACAATATATAATATATGTATTATATAAGCACATAATACACATAAATGTATATTATATACATATAATTGTATATTTATATGTAATTATACATAATTAATACCATTGAATGACCTAAATAATGCTACATAAGTTGGTTGTTCATGATATAAATGAAAACACAAATGTGCACATACTTATATATTTTTATATGTATAATTGATATTGGAAACTATGATAGTTATTCCCCACTCTAGCGGGCAGATTTTAGTTTTTAGGGGGTTTTTTTTGCCTTCCCACAGCAAGATAGTAACAAACAAATGAGCTCTTCTGATGTCTTGTTTACTCTCTCTTTTTAGGAACAAATTATTTTCTGTTTTATTCTGTAGCTTAATCTTCTTTGTGATTATTTGGAAATAGGGCATCTCATTTAAGGAGTTTCAAAAGTATACCTTTTCTCTTTAAACATTATCTTTTCCTTTTAAAAAATAGAAAATTATGAGTGTCACATACCTGAGTTGTGAAATTTACCTGCCAAAATACATGGTTTTTAGCTTTCCATTTGTGTCAAAAATCACTTAACATTTTTGGGGGAGTATTAATGTCAAGGGCACCATGGGAATCATTGAAAAGTTTGTTTAATGTGTAGTGCTGATATTTTATCAACAGAAGGAAATCAAAATTTGAGGAGGCATTCAGAGTGTATAATGTGAACAATCTCAGAATTGTTTATCACTCATTTATACCTTTATTTAACAAAGGTGTTATTGACCACTTACTATAAAGTAAATGGCAATAAGAATGTCTTCAGTGCTCATGATATTCTTCATGCCAATCTTCAAATGAATTATATCATTTAAATCTTTTAAATAGATCTGTGCATCATCACCATCATCATCATCATCATTATCTTTGTAGCAGAGGTGATAAAGTTGAGATACAGAACTACTAAGAAAGTTGCTAAGATCACACAGTAAGGAAGCAGGAGAACTGGAAGTCAAACTCATGCATTTCTTAGTCTGCATGTTTTCATTAGCCTTGGTTAAAGAAATATCATTTTCCCTGTGACTGGTGGAAAAGAAGTAGATGCTAAAATTAGAAAGGCAATGTTTCAAGGGCTAAGAACAAAACCCATGTTATTGAATGATCAATTCCGTGGTTTAGTGACATTAAGAGTTGTTAATCTAGCTCCAAAGATCTTATTTTGTCAAAGTTATCACCATTACACTTAAAATTTTCATTATGCGGGCCATTGAAAGATATTGAGTGAAAAGTAGAACATTCCTTCATTCATTCATTCATTGTTGAAGATCTCTATTGAGCAAGTACCACTCTGGATACAGGGAGAAAATCATGAATTAAGCCAGGTCCCAGCTCTCAAGAATGGAAGATGCGCTGTTATCTATTTACCTACCTGGCTTCCTTCCTAAGAGGCTCTGATTCTCCTCTGTTTCTATTCCTCAACATATTGCCATGTCTTCTTGATATGATACAACATTCAAACTATTTTTTCTCCTGATTTTTATTTTACTACATGATCCTTGTTTATTTTTTCTCACCACTGACATGTGTGTTTTTTTTTTATTTTCTTTGCCTTCTCTATGTTCACTTATTCTGTCTTAGTTGTTATTCTTAGCGCTTGCCATTGCCTCCTGGTAGGATATGTGATTTTTACAACTGAAGTGCTTTGCTGGCTTGTACTACTTTGTAACAGGTTGAGATATTTGATCATACTCATTTGTGTCCAACTCCATCTTTTGTGGCTTCATGTTGGAAGCTTGAAATCAATTTTGGTAGAAGTTTATACACCAAGATATATTAAAAATATTATAATTAGTGCTTTTAAACAATCCTACAGTCTTCTGTTTTTGATAAATCTATTTCTCTGACTAGCCCAAGAAAGTACATTTGTTTATTTTTCTTAGTAAAATACTTAGGAAAGTATGTCAGACATAGTGAGTCTAGCCCAAGAAAGTACATTTGTTTATTTTTCTTAGTAAAATACTTAGGAAAGTATGTCAGACATAGTGAGTAATGCTGAATTCTTATTACATGGATATTATTGAATAAGTAGTCATAAATGTAAAATTAATTATAACTCAGAAGTTTCTTTTTTAAAACAGCCATTTAAAAGATTGTACGTAGCATGTTATACCTTGAAAAAAACTGAACACCTATTTTCTTAGAAACATAGTGAGTGAAATGAGTGAATAAAACTTACTTATGCACTTACTAAAGATGGCTTGCATGAAAACAATTCTTGTAATTACGCCAAATTGGCCATTGTGGGAAAAGTGCTGAAAACATACCTCAGGGAGCCCAGTCCAAATTCTTCCAGGCACTTATGCTTTTTACAATACAACTGAGTAGATTTTCTACCTGCTGAGAAAGCATTGCAAAGCAAACACGCAAAGTGGGTAGAAGGTAAAAGTAGATAGATTTGATCAGTCGTAAAATTAAATTAACGCATAAGTTAAATTTTATCCACAAATCCATTTGTTTCTGCATGGTTTCTCCTCTCTCTACAAGAAACACATGCTGATATGTTCTCATTATAAGATAGTAAGATTACATTCATTATTTATTTGTCTATTTATCTTACTTATTTATATTTCTTTTTCAATTAAAGTTGACATTTAATATTATTTTATATTAATTGTAGGTTTACAGCACAATGATTAGGCAATTATATACTTTACAAAATGTCCCTCTGATAATTCTGAATTCTACTCTGGCTCACATCTAAACCTGTCACCATAAGACTTTTATTGAACCGTGGAAGTGATATTTTACATTCCAACCTGTATGTGCCAGCCTTCTTCCGCGGGTCTTAATGTGGAAAAGTGAGGCAGGATGGCATAACCGTGAATAAGCAAAGACTGTAGACTCTAAAATCAGACTGCTAAGGCTTCTATCTATGATCTCCTATTTAATAGCTTATGTGACTTAAGAAAACAATGAACTTCTCTGTACCTGTGTTTCCTCAGCAGAAAAAAATGGTTATAATAATATTACTTTTACTTAGAATGACATCGTGAAGAATAAATATGTTAAAACCTGTACAATTGCTAATATAATACTTGGGACATGCAGTAATTCACAGCTATCTATATATTTTTGTGTGTATAATGTGGACGGACCCACCTTTTGTGTGCATTATACCTGGGTTATTATACTCATTATTATGTCCACGGTATGTAATCATTATACTCACATATAATATGCATCCTTATTTTTCCCTAAAAAATTTGGGCAACAAAGTGTGCATTATACATGGTAAAATATGGTATTTAAACACACTATATTTGCCATGATTGTTTATGGCCAATTACTTTTTTATCACATATATAAATTCCATGCTATTTATGTTCAGTTTAAAAAGCCAATTTATTTGAAATAAACTATTGCATTGTGTGCTATGAGTTTTGGAAGACCATGAAATATTCATTCAGAAATTTAGCATTTACTGAGTACCCAGAATGTCCTAGGACTATTAACAGTAAACAGCAACAAAAGTCTCAGTGTTGTAAAACCTGGGTCCTGTTGTTCTTAGCTACATTCGGATATATGAAGAAGGTATACGCACAACAAATTATGTATCACAAATATTGTAATAGGGTAAGCAAACAATGAATAGTAAATCATTCCCAACTGAAAGATTTATGATGACAATCATTGAGCTGCATAACTTGAAAGATGAATGACATCGTACTCACAAGAAAAAGCAGGGAGAACAAATTCTTAGCAATTAAGAGAATAATGCAATCTAAATAAAAAAATATTGAGCGGGCAGAGTATAATGCAGCTTGACAATTAGAAATAAGGTGTAGTGTGATGAGTGATGAAGCTGAAAATGTAATGTTAGGAATAGGCCGTTAATACTATATGTGAGGGTGGGTGGAGTTTCCTTAATAGACAATGGAGAGAAATTTCAGGTTTTAGCCTGAGTGTGTAAGTGATCATGTTTATTCCTTTTACATATAGTGCTTAAATATTCCTACAACAGAGGCATAGGATTCACCATTCTTTGCCTGCACGTGGTAACAATATAGTACCTGGTAAAAAATAATTCAATCATTTGTGAGCAATATGCTCCATGAGTGATATGTTCTAGCTTCAGTTGACAATTGAGAGATTATTTTTATGAAAGAGACAGAAAGAGAGGGGGTTATTTGTCTGAGTGGTTGACATCCGCCAAATGTTTTTTTAATGTTTCTTATTCACATATAAATGAGTTTCTTAATATTTTTTCTGAAAAAATGTACTGGTCTGACATTTAGAAGATGTTTACATGGGTAAGGAACAGAACATGTTTTCAACCACCACAATGAAAAAAATAATCATAACACACAAATCACTGTTTTTCAATTTGGAAGTTATTTGTATCCTAAGAAAAACTCAAATCATTGGAATGGATTCTCAGAAAAAGAAATGAAATTTTAGTTAAAATATTGATTGCTATCTGTAGAGATATTGTATACTTAATGATTTATAAAAACAGTTACTTTAAACTAGGTTCTGAAAGATGTGGGGATTTTAGTAGGAGGGGTTTGAGAAGGACTTAGTGCAATGAAAAAGAACTGCAGGAGCAAATGATGGAGAGATCTGTTAGTTTCCAAGATATCATTTATACCTTTGTGTTATCAGTGTAGATATATTTAAGGGGACTTGGTAGTAATATGTATTCACACTCTAGAGACAAATACTCTTTCCAGTACCAAAAGCTCTAAACATGTGTGGAAAATTTACTTAACTTCTAAACCTGACTTTTTCAGATACCAAATGGAGATATTAATAGTAGCCACATCATTGGAATGTCATAAATAGCATATAAAGTGGTACAGGAAGTTGTGTTACAACAGTGACTGACAGACCATACCACTCAAAAAGTACTAGCTGTTTTCTTTATTAAGAAAAATACATCAATGGCAAAATATGACATATAGAGGATAATGAAATAATTTTGGAATTAGCGCAGAAGACGTGAAACTGGGCACTTTGGATGGAGGACTGATATGATAAATTAGAAATTGTTCTAACAATGTGATTCCTCAGCAAAAATGTACTATTGAGTGTTTCTGTATTAAAAGTTTACAAATTTCACAGAGGATAAATCATAAAATGAACAAAATAAAAAATTTCCAAAGGAGCAACTTGCTCAAGTTACTTTGTGAACCAGATAATATTTCTCTTTGGTTCTCAGTCTTCAATTTTTTGAATGTCTTTTTATTTTCTTCATCTCTCGCTGTTGATGACCTTCTTTTAAATCTTGCTCTGAGGTTTAGAGCGGGGTGAAATACTCACCGCCAATGTGCTAAGACAGGTGTGTCTTACTCTTCATTGAATGGTATACCTTTCTTTTTATAAGATATAGCCCTTTAACATTAAGGGTGATTTTTTGTGTGTTGTGAAATTTTTAATTGCTTGTTGATAGAGCAATATTTTGGCTATTAAAGAAATTTTTGTTGTTACATCTAGCTACAGCAAGTAAGCTTCACCAAAATCTTCTTTAACATTCAAAGTTATGTTTTAGTTTGTCTCTGCACTAAAGTTTTTCAGTTTCAAACTGGTAGTTAATCACTCTTATGAGGCTAGTATTTTTATTATTCTTTATTCCCACACATTCATTTATTCAGTACACATTAGTTAATCAGAAAAAGCTGTGGACCATTTGGTATTTGTATATCACGTCTACAGATGATACCACTGCTGAAGACTCTGCCTGCTTGGTGAGCATGATGCTGAAACTACCCTCTTTATGTCCCTTTCCAGATGCACTTAAAAACGAACTTTACTGTGCATTATTCTGTGATGCTCTGAATAATCCTAGTTTCCGGAGAGAAAAGCATCAAATGAAACAAAACAATATAAAGGGTCTGGCACAAATAATGCCCATTTATATTATAAAAAATTTTATTGCAAAATCATAAGCATGCAATCTGTAACCTAACAACATCACACTCAAGCACACCATATGACATCTTAGGTGAAATGTTCAAATTGAAACTATAAATTATTACACCCATATGATCACCCTACCAACTATACTCAAGCAGGTCTTACTTCCACCAGAGTCCATATCATTAGCAAAATAGTATTGGTAAGCTTACATACAAAGGAAATAATGCTGATATTTTAAAATACAGGCTCTGCTTAAATTCAGTAAGTATTAACATATGCTGAACTTATGTAAATACTCCTGGAAAATATATTTATTAAAAATGAAACGTCAAAGAAACGAAAAGGGGCCAACCATATAGTAGAACGAATTTGCCAATGATACTTCTGACAAGGGTTTGATCTCCAAAATATATAAAGAACTCATATAGCCCCACACCAGGGAGACAAGCAATCCAGTTAATAAATGGACAAATGACCTGAACGGACACTTCTCCAGAGGAATTACAGAGGACTCATGGAAGCATTAAAAAAATGCTCAGCATCACTAGCCATCAGAGAAATGCAAATTAAAACCACAATGAGATACTACTTCACACCATTAAGAATGGCCATCATAAACAAATCAACAACCAAGTGCTAGCGAGGTTGTGGGGAAAAGGGAACCTAGTGCACTGCTGGTGGGAATGCAGACTGGTGCAGCCACTGTGGGAAATGGTATGGGATTTCCTCAGAAAGCTAAAAATGGAACTGCCTTTTGACCTGCCAATTCCACTGCTGGAATTACACTCTAAGAATCCTGAAACACCAATTCAAAAGAACCTATGCACCCCAATGTTCATAGCAGCACAATTTACAATAGCCAAGTGTGGGAAGCAAACTAAGTGCCCATCAGTAAATGAGCGGATCAAAAAACATTTACATGATGGAAAACTACTCAGCAGAAAGAAAGAAGTAGCTTCTACCCTTTGCAACAGCACGGAAGTAACTAGAGTATTATGTTAAGTGAAATAATCCAGGTGGTGAAAGACAAATACCATGTGATTTCACCTGTAAGTGGAACCTAGTCAACAAAACAAACAGATAAGCAAAATATAACCAGTGACATTTAATTTAAGAATAAACTGACAGTGACCAGAGGGGAGGTGGAAGGGGATAATGGGAAGAAAAGAAGAAATGGTTGTAAAGGGACATGTATAAAGGACACACGGACAAAACCAAAGGGCAGTAGGACTGAGGGTGGGAGGTGGGGATGGGTGGAGTTGGGGAGAGTGATGGGGGAACAGGGAGATGGCTGCACTTGAACAACAATAAAAAATAAAAAATCAAGCCCTGGCTGGTGTAGCTCAATGGATTGAGCCTGGGCCTGTGAACCACACGATCGCGATTCGATTCCCAGTCAGGGCACATTCGTGGGTTGGAGGCCAGTTCCTGGCAGGGGACACATGAGAGGCAACCACACATTGATATTTCTCTCATTCTCTCCTTCCCTTCGGCTCTAAAGATAAATAAATAAAATCTTAAAAAAATAAATAAAAAATCAGAAACAGAAGAGAAAACAGTATGGAATTTCCTCACAAAATCTAAAAATGGAACTGCCTTTTCATCCAGAGATACCACTGCCGAGATTGTACCCTAAGAATCCTGAAACATTAGTTCAAAAATCCTATGCAACCCAATGTTCATAGCAGCATTTTTTACAATAGCCAAGAGCCGGAAGCAACTTAAGTGCCCATCAGTAAATGAGTGGATCAAAAAACTGAAGTACATTTACACAGTGGAATACTACAGGCAGTGCAGAAGGAAGAAGGAGCTCCTACTCTTTGCGACAGCATGGATGGAACTGGAGAGCATTATGCTAAGCAAAATAAGCCAGGCAGTGAAAGAAAATACCATGTGATCTCACCTATAAGTGGAACCTAATCAACAAAACAAACAAATGAACAAAACAGAACCAGAGACTTGGAAGTAAAGAACAAATTCACAGTGACCAGAGGGGAAGGGAGAGGGGGCTAATGGGGAAAAAAAGGTGAAGGGGCAAGCAAAGGAATAGGAATTAAGGACTCATGGACATAAACAATATGAGGAGATTGACTGTGGGGATGGGGAGATGGGTAGGGGTGAGCGATGGGGAAAAAGGCGGGACAACTGTAACTGAACAACAGTAAATTAAAAAAGAAAATTCCAGAGAAAAGTAAAGCATTAAATTTTTATATTGATTTAACTCAAAAACAGACTAAAAATATCAGTGTAAGTTAGGATAGTTAGTGGATACACTTCAGCTTTTAACTCTTGAGAAATGCCTTTCTTTTCTGTTATGTTCTACATGCCATCAAGGAACAAAATTTTCCCAGGTATCTTAGGAGGCATATTAACAGATTATAATGAATATGCAATTTCCACCTAACTAAATAAATATTTTGCAAATCTAGGATTTTGTTATTTTTTTCTCTTTAGACAATTTCTTCTATGTCTGTTAATGTTGTATATGAAAGTATCTCATATACAACATTAAGTGAAAAAGTATGCAAATTTCTGAATAAGTTCATGTTGTTTTCCTGCTTTTATATAACCATAACACTAAGTTGAGGACTTCAAATTCTTAGAGTTTATAGATTTATTTGTCATATAGAAAGAGTTGTACATAACACTCATTTCTTCCAAAAATAATTTGATGCATTAAATTTCAGTCTATGAAAGTTGGCAGTAAGTCTAATTCTTTTAATTTTACCTCTGAAATAAACTTCTACATTTTTACATGGAGGATCATGACTTCATTTTTATAATATGCTAATTTATCAAATTATCTGCCTTTGCACTTACCAGCCAAGTCAGTTCTAATTAGCAGTGCTCTCTTAGGCCAAGAGGATACAGTTGCAAGCATCTGGTTATATATACTCTTTGGAGATAAAGATATAGTACAAAAAAGGTAAAATAAAGTAACAAAAATTAGACTGCCACCATTGCACACCCATTTAAAAAATATGAATTTGTCTAAATGGTGTCCAGTATCTGTCAACTTGCTACCTTCAGGTACATATTAGGAGATCACCCTCCATTCCAAGACCCACATTTTAATAAAATGTAACACTAACTATATATATATAATAGATATAAAACCGATATAAAATGTAATGTGGAACATAAAGATTAAAAATGTCCATTTACTGACTGGAATTGAACACTAGCCACGTAATCACAATAGGCGGTATTGCCAATGGTTGTTATTATGGGACCAATAAATGAATTCAAATATTGCAAACAGGGAGGTGATTATTCTTTCTCAATTGAAAGTCCTGTAAGAAAGCAGTTGACGGGAAATAATTTACAATCTTTTATTAGAAATCAGAGAATATTTAAATAAACCAGAGCCTTATGAGGTTGATTATGTAACAAACTATGCTAGGCTAAAATTTGTTGGTTGTTTTTAAATTATAACATTTACTTCTGTTTCATATATTCCAGGAGGACACACACACAAGTAGTGAGGAAAAACGCAAGGCAATTTGATAAATATGAAAGTCATCTTCCTTGATCTCATGACTTTTCACAGATGAAATATATTTTATGGTAACTGACAGAAAAATAATAATAAATCTGACAATAAGAAATGCAGCCAAAATGTTTTTTTTTGTGTGGTGAATTACAAATTAATTATACAACAAGAAATTGGGGAGAATGTATATTCTATACCTTGAGACATTCGCACAGCTTTAAAAAAACAGAAAATAAGGTTTTTAATGACAGAGTTTATGTATGCATTCTTCAAGGTTGTAAGAAAATAAATATTAAACATGTATAAACTGCTATAATTGTATTTACACCGATTTTCTGTAGATATTTTTGTCAAACTTGTGCTCTTAGTTTATATGCTGTTAGGGTTGTTTTTGTTGGATTAGGCCCATTGTTCAAAAATCATTCTCAGAAAGGTAAACTTGAACAATATGTTCAAAAATGTACTTTACTCTTCACTGCTGATTATTTTCTTTTTTTTCCTTTGCAGATAATGTATGGGTACCTAATAGAGAACATTAAAAGCCCTCTATCTCATGATACCAGCTTTTCTTTTACTTTTCTAAAACCCATATATACTCTAGCCAAGAAGAAATAGTATCAGTTTATAAATATGTTCAATATTTTTAACATTACTTGGTACTTGCTAAGACTTCACTTTTTGGCTATAATAATTAATTTCACTATGATTAAACCTTCTTTTCTCTAATCACACAATGCCCTTCTAGGTTCCTGAGAAATTTTTTTGTTGTAAAATGTGTTCCATCTGAAATTAATATAACTTCTATTATTTTATTAGTATAAGCATGATACATGTTTCTCCATCTGATATATACATATAATCTTTATATATATAATCTTTATATTTAAACTGGCTTGTAGGTAGCATGTAGTTGGTTCTTGTTTTTTGACCCATTCTGAAAAATTGTCCTTTTTAAAAATATTTTATTTCTTTTTTTTTAATTTTTAGAGAGTGGGGAAGGGAAAGAGAAAGAGAGGGAGAGAAATATCAATGTGTGGTTGCCTCTCACATGACCCCACTGGGGACCCAGCCTGCAACCCAGGCATGTGCCCTGACTGGGAATTGAACTGCGACCCTTTGGTTCCCAGCCCCTGCTAAATCCACTGAGCTACAACAGCCAGGGCTGAAATATTGTCTTAATTGGTGATTTGATTACTTATCTTTTAATTAAAATAATATTTTCTATCTCTGTTATTTTAAAAGGATAGTTAAATTATGTTTTATTTCTTAAGACTTTTTCATATTCAGTAATGTTCATTTTAATTCTCCCAGAGATGATTGTTATTTCATGCTGTCACTTTTTCTCTTCCTAATTACTTTTCTCTCATTCATTTTGAGACCTTATTTTCACATGCTACATTTCAGTCACATTGAGGCAGGATAATTAGGTGTTAGGAGAATTTTCTGACAAGTGGGGGAAAGAAACTAAAACACACAGACAAATGGGGCAAAGAAAAATTGAGCAGTTTGCAGCCTCCTAATAAATTGCAAGACTGCAAGGCCTTATCTTCCTTAACCAAGGACACTTGAATGCAAATGGTTTACACCTCTCCTCCCTGACCAGAGACTAAATATGCTAAATCACCTTGGTCAGGGAGATAGAAAACTGAGACCTAAAACTGAGACCTTTCTAGTGCCATTTGAGCCAGCCAAACTCAAGGAAGGATGAGGCCAGGAGAATATGCAACAAAAACCGTATTAGAACCAAACTAATCCAGAACAGGGGTAAGGCTGACCAGAAAATGTCCCCTCTATGCTCATGTTGGCACATCAGCCTATTAAACAGCACACCTGCAAAGCTGATGAATATCCTGCTGAGACTCTCCTCTAAGATCTTCCCTAAGATTTCCACAGTTAGAAAACAGATAAGAAAACAAAACGAAGGACCCAGAGCATGCCCCTTGGAGCAAACCTGTGCCCCCCTTTTCTCAGATTGAGCACTTTCTTTCTTTCTCCTAAACTTTAAGGGTTTCCAGGAGACTTGCAACCAGGTGAGCAAGGTATGGTGGCAGCTGATCCCAGGCTAACCCACTGAACTGTCTCCAAAGCCTTCTTTTCTCTGACTTCCCAGAGCTAACAGCAGCCCCACCTTGGGTCACTTCTGTCACTGTGACTTATTTCTCAGGGAGTCCGCTCAGCCTAACATGGTTCACTGCTTTCCTTTAGAGTTTCTAGAGAGCCAGCAGAGAGCACAACTTCCGCTCTTTTTGGTTGTTTCTTCTTTCCTAAGCCCCGCCTTTGTTTCACTGTGTGTAGCTTTAAAAAAATATACTCTCAATATCAGGTAGACTCACTTTGTGAAATCTTTCTTGCACAAAATCTAGAACCCATACACACTCCCAGCCACCCCAGGGAAGACCCGCTCCAGGCCTGGTCCATCTCTGGTGACAATGCTACATTCAGGCTGCTTGGCTTAATTAAAATAAAATTATCATGTGAAATGATAGTAAAGAACAGCAAAATATCACTGCAAACTGCCTTATGCTTTTATGGCCCAAAATAATAATCTATAGGATCTTTCATGATCAGGTTGACAGTGTCAACCCTATTTAAACTGACTGAAGTAATAAATACCAGATAATAAACAACAAATTAAATAAGTGAATAAAGCAAATTTAGTGAGTGTTGATCAGTGGCAAAATATATAATAGCATACAGAGTAAAAATCATTGTTAAATTAGTAGAATTACTATGATGGGTTTTATTTTAGAGACTATATATATTTTCCCCTATTGAATAAATAGATAAATTTTATGACTGAATCTTTGTGTCCTGAAATCCATATTTTAAAATTCTAAACCCCAAGTGATAGTATTGAAAGATGAGAGGTTTTGGAGGTGCTTAGGTCATGAGGTTGGAATCCTAATGAATTGGAGTAGCACTCTTAGAAGGAGACTCCAGAGATCTCCCTGACCCCTTGTGAACACATGGTTAAAAGCAGGCCCTCACCATACACCAAATCTGCTGTTGCCTTAACCTTGGACTTCCCAGGCCCTCAGAACTGTGAGGAATAATTTTCTGTTGCTTATAAGTCATCCACTCCCTTACAGCATTTTGCTAGAGCAGCTCAAGTTGACAGATAATCGGCAAGAATAGAAACTATTAAACTAACTCAAAATTAATCCATGTGAGGTTTAAATTTTACTACTTTTCAATCTAGAGTCCATTTTCATGTGTCTCATTTCTATTAGATCAGGCAAATAAGATACACAGAGTGCTAGATATAAAGCAAATTCTTAATAAATAAACGTTAGTCTAAATTTAAGACTATTATTTCAAAATTTCTTCTACATTACATATCTATGGAATAGATTGATTCAGTAGCACCCACTAAGATGAAAAACTGTTCTCATGTTGACAGTTGCACAAAGTTTGCCCTAAATGTATAGACATTGTTCAACAGTATCCAGGTAAGCAGAGTGGAGTGCTGAAGTAGCATGATTGTCAAACAGGGCGGTGCAGTTTCTGCTAGTGTGAAGTTTGCTTGTGGAGAAATCTGAATCCATTGGGCCTTGTTTCTGAATATGGAGAGATGTTGCGAGTTGGGATTAAGGAGTTATATGTTATACGGTTTTAAAATGATTTCTCCAGAAACATCAGAAATCCTTGAATATTAGTTATTATGATTTGAAAAAGAAACAGATTAGTGCTGCAAATGTCTTCTCCTGACTTTGGAAATTTAGCATCTGTCCCAGTCAGAGCAACTAGTGGTTCTGTTGGTGGTGGAATTCAGGCTCTTCCATGGGAGTGTGAGAGAGGCACTCCAAGGGCACACACAAGGCAGATGGTTGTGTGGTAGAATTGTTTGTTACTGTGGAAGGCTGCCCCTGGGTTTCCAACGTCCTGTCTCTGTCCATCCTGCCATGTGGAAAAGTCCAGCCATGTCTTTAAGCAAAGCAAAAATAGAAGTCAGTGTCCTGAGATTCTGTATCATATAAAAGCGTAGTCCTTCGGAGCCCACACAGTCTGCTGTGGGCCCTGGTAGCTGAAAGACCCACATGACTGTCTACTTCTGAGCAAGACAGAGGGTGGGTGCACAGAATGAATGTAGGTCACAAGCAAGGAGAGAGGGGGCCATTTTTGTTTCCCTGGAATTATCGTAGCCTGGGTTTGGGATGGACCAGGTGCTTTTTCAAAATGACCAACCAATTTCCTAAACTTTCACAGGCTTTAGATAGGTCTACCTTCCAACCAATTCTCCCTTTTCCCAAGCTAGACTGACAGGTCTCTGTGGTTGAGAATCTCTCTCTGAGAACCCCAGCAATCTGACAAGAGAGGGGGAAGGAAGGAGTGTTAATTGCCTTGGCAGAGAAAGGTTTTAATGTCCTGGGGTGTGAAACCCGTAGCTTCCAGGTGAAGCAAACAAGCCTATCCTTCCCAGTTTATTAAGTTCAATGTCTAATTTCTTTCGTCCCTTTTCTTTATTAATAACTAGTTAAGTCTCTATGGTAATGCTTCTTCCAAAATAAATGTTATCCAGTTAACATATTTTGCTTTTATCATCCTAACATTTACACAATTTAAATCACAAACAAGTATTAGGTTAACATTTTCTCGGTTAGCTAGAGTGATGCTAAAGAGTTCAGACTAGTGTTGGCATATGTTGCAAACGGAATAGTGTTCCCCTCCCCTGCTTTGAGACAGCCATGGCCTGTTCCCTGAAATCTGTGATATTTTACCTTACTGGATTTTATTATAGTAATTTAGTTAAGTGAAGGAACCGAAATTCTTCCATGCAAGGGCTGCTCTTTGGGACATTGATTTTAAGCTCTTTATTAATAAACAAGACTCAGGAAGAACCTTTGACCCTCCCCTCTTTCCTGGATTAGGACAGAGAAACCTATTTCAGGAAGATCTTAGAATTCTGCCTTAGCCTAAGTTGAATTAATGATGGTCAACAAGAAGGCTTTGGGCAGTGTCTATGAGCTACCTGGACTCTGTGCCCCATTATTCCTGAGTCACCTAGCAAGGGTTTTAGTGCCATGTATGTTCCACTCTTCCTCAAATACCTATCAATTGCCCACTCTCATTTCTGAAATGTAATACTTCATTAACTCCTTTCTCTTTTGTTCAAAATGTCTTATATACCCCGTGTAACCTCATTAGCTTTGAAATTTTCATGAATTCTCCATGTGTATGTATTAAACTTTTATTTTCTCCTGTTACTCTCTGTCTATGTCAGTTTGGTTATTAACCCAGCCTAAAAGAAATTAGAAGTGAGGGGAAAAGCATTAATATTTTCTTAGCTCTCACAATATCATCTCCCTGGAAGTAGATGACATCGGCTTTATTTTTTTCTCTGCTGCAGTTTTGTTACCACAAGGCCTGGCACATGATGGCACTGATAAATTTCAGCTAATAAATTAATGAAAATGTGAATGTACATTATTATTATGATTAAAATACAGGTTTCCGTTACAGGAATAACTATACCTAGTATGTAGAAATAATCCCAAGAAAATTAATAATAATATATAATTTTAACAATGTGTTTGATTGCTGCTTTATGATTAACACACATTATCATATTCATTTTTGATTTATAATTTATAGATAAAAAGCCAAGGATCATATTATTTTCATCTTTGTCATTTCAGTATCTAGCACAGGTTCTCTATAAACAAATAACATCCACCATCTACTTCATACTTCCCATCTGTCATATACACTGCTTAGAATTTCACATAGATTTTTAAGTAATATTTTTCCCATGCAAGAGACCAGGAAAAAGACTGAGAATTTCAATTGCTTATTGAAATAAATAGCCTCATCCACAAATGGTGTTGGGAGAGCTGGAAAGCTACATGCAAAAAAATGAAACTCCACCACCAAATTACATAATACACAAAAATAAACTCAAGACGGATGAAAGACTTAAATATAAGTCATGACACCATAAAAATCCTAGAGTAGAACATAGGCAAGAACAAGAGACATAAAGGAAAGAATAAGCAAATGGGACTTTATCAAATTACAAGCCTCTGCAAGTCTAAAGAAAACATCAGCAAAATGAAAAGGGAACCAACCATATGAAAAATATATTTGCCAATGATACCTCAGACAAGGGTTTGATCTCCAATATATATAAAGAACTCACAGGACTCCACACCAGGAAGACAACCAATCCAATTAAAAAATGGGCAAAGAACCTGAACAGACACTTCTCCAAAGAGGACATACAGAGGACCCATAGAAAAGATGAGTCAATATCACTAGCCATCAGAGAGATGAAAACTAAAACCACAATGAGATACCACTTCACACCAGTGAAAATGGGCATCATAAACAAATCAACAAACAAGTGCTGGCGAGGTTGTGGAGAAAAGGGAACTCTTATGCACTGTTGGTGGGAATGCAGACAGGTACAGCCACTGTGGAAAATAGTATGGAATTTCCTCAAAAACTAAAAATGGATCTGCCTTTTGACCTGCCAATTCTGCTGCTGGGATTACACCCTAAGAATCCTGAAACACCAATTCAAAAGAAACTATGCATCCCAATGTTCACAGCAGTGCTATTTACAATAGCCAAGGGTTAGAAACAACCTAAGTGCCCATTAGTAAATGAGTGGATCAAAAAACTTGGTACATTTACATGATGGAAAACTATGCAGCAGAAAGAAAGAAGGAGCTCCTACCCTTCGTGACAGCACAGATGGATCTGAAGAGCATTATGCTAAGTGAAATAATCCAGGCAGTGAAAGACAAATACCATGTGATCTCACCTGTAAGTGGAACCTAATGAACAAAACAAACAAATGAGCAAAATAGAACCAGAGACATTAAATTTAAGAACAAACTGACAGTAAGTAACCAGAGGGGAGGTGGAAAGGGATAATGGGAAGAAAAATGGTTGTCAAGGAACATGTATAAAGGACACATGGACAAAACCAAAGTGTGGCAGGACTGAGGGTGGAAGGTGGGGATGGATGGAGTGGGGGAGAGTGATGGAGGAAAATAAGGACAACTGTAATTGCACAACAATAAAAAAGAAAAGCAAAAAGAAATGGTAGAATTAAAAAATCACAAAACACGTAGAATTCCATTTAGTTTCCATCTGGTAATAGGGTAAAAATGGATAGTAAAACAAAAATGCATTTTATACTGTAAAGTGACAATTATAATTTTGGTCTAATAACCTTAGACTTAGTGAAATTTAGGTGAGCTCTTTCTCTGAAATGTAAAATAATGAGCTGGTATATAAATACAACCTTTCTTGACTATTCAAGTATTTAGCTTTCTGTTTTCTAGTGGCAGTGTATGTCCGAGGCATAATGAAAGTGTACATAAAAACTTTTGAAAAGGGTAAGTACATTTATTCATATTGCACATTATTGATGGTTTGTGTAGAGAAAATTGGAAAATATTTCCTAATGATTTATATGACAAATTTATAATCTAATCTCTCATTGCAGTTCTAATTTTAAGTATTCTGTTTCTGTGTCCCCATAAATCAGCAAATGTTCCAGAAGTAATTCAAGATTTTATGTTTGTCAGAAGAAATGTCTCAAATGTTGGTTTTTTGTATTAAATCAACCAAAGCTCTGTGAGTGTTTGTTTCTATGTGTATGTGTGTGTGTTTTCCCTTCCTCTACTGAAGAATAAAGGGATTTTAATGATCTTATTCATTTTTTATAAATATAGAGTTGTCAGATAATGATGATGTGTTCAACTTTAAAGAACATCTTGGTAAAGGAGCCTTACAATTGATATGAGAGATCTGAGGTGCAAAAACATAATGATGTTTTTTCTTTCGTCCGTGGTGACCTGTGGTCTTAGCAAATGTCACCTGTTACCCATGAAGACAGACTGGGGAGCTGAGTCAGGAAGTAGAAATAATCAGCAGCAGGAAGCATCAGATGCGAGGCTAGGAACCCGGCGCTTTTGTGTGCAATTTTGTCACCCTTGACAGCATCACAAGAACGAGCATGCCTACAGTAAAATGGACTTTGGATGAAGGGAACATCTATGCATTAATCATTGGGTAAAAAATTGCCCAATGAAATATATGAAATATCATACATGCAATTTTATAATTAGGTCCAAGTGACTGCATTTTAATGGTGTGATTTAGAAATGTGTGTGTAAAATGAGAGCTCTCAGTCATCACTAGTTTAAGAACTGATCTGACAAGGGAATGTGGGGGCTTAGATAAGAAAGGGGAGCTATGGGATCAGGGCAAAGGAGAGTGGATTACGGGTCAGATTCAGAGAAAAAGGAAAACTAAATCCCCTTACTGCAGGGATTCAGCCAAACATTTCTAGAGGAAAGGTGGTCAGATTTACCTACGTGAACTTACTTGGTATTACCGCAAAAACCTACGTTTAAGGCCATTGTTGCCTAAGTACATGTGGTCTGTGTTTTGAAAAGTTGTTTTCAATTGTCAGCTATTATTTTTATTCTTTAATTCCTTACACATCATTTGACACACTAATAGGTTACCTGCACAGTGTTTAGTACTAAAAAATGAAAAAATAAATAAGAATTCATGTGATTTTAATAACTTTATCCACATTTTCAAAATGAATTCTGAATTTAAAACAACTTTTTCAGGATTATTGTTGTTTTGCAGTATTTGAATTGATTGCATGACTTGATAGACCAGGTAAAATTCTCTTGCACTGTCTAAATTTTATGCTCTAGCATTTTAAAATGAATTAGGAGTACGTTTTGAAGTAATCTTCACTAAGTGTAAAACTGGATGTACATTGTGCAACAGGTCCCTAATACTTTTCCCAAAGTAGGACATTTTTACTCCTATGTGATGGGTCTAGCCCAATGCTTTGGAAAGGTAAGTTAGAATAAATGGAATAAATTAATTAATACTCATTTTATTTTGACTAATTTCATTCCCTTTGCAACAATATTAGTTATACTACATGTTATAACTAATCTAAACAAATTAGTCTAATGCTTACTATATTTGATATGCTATTCTGACACTATGTAACTGTGGTACATTTACACAATGGAATACTATGCAGTAGGCAGAAAGAAGAAAGAATTCCTACCCTTTGGAACAGCACAGATGAAACTGGAGACTCGTTGCTAAGTCAAATAAGCCAGTTGGTGAAAGACAAATAATGATAAGGTGTAGGAAAAGTAAAATGTAAATAACAGCTTTAGGATCATGCATAACATTAGTTGAGATGAAACAATTGTCTTCACAGAGTCTTTTGGCTGGAGTGTGCAGTCCCTGTTTTCTTTAGATAACTTTTCAGTTTGTCACTATGACCATTCCAGTACAAATGTGGCTTTTTATTTATATTACTTGTTTATTCCTGTGTACATTCAGAATGCAACCACTGGTAATCCAAGGGAGAAGAGCATTCGCTAAAGTGAAACCTATACAAATCACGGTGAGAGTTTTCAGGAAGAGGACTGCTTCTTCTGGAAACACCTGTGAGTAGGTTTCATTGAAAGCATGGTACATGGGCAGAATAAATTGTCTTTCAACTGCATTAAAAATAAAACCTTGATAACTCAACAAACAATACATGCCGGCAAGGATGTGGAGAAAAGGGTACTCTAATGCACTGTGGTGGGAATGCAGACTGGTGCAGCCACTGTGGAAAACAGTATGGGTTTCCTCAAACAATTAAGAATGGAACTGCCTTTTGACCCAGCAGTTCCATTGCTGGGAATATGCCCTAGAAAGTCCTAAAGCACCAATTTAAAAGAATGTGTGTACCCCATGTTCATAGCAGCCCTGTATATAATAGCTGAGAATTAGAAACAGCCTAAGTTCCCATCAGTAGATGAGTGGATTGAAAAACTGTGGTACATTTACACAGTGGGATACTATGCAAGAGACAGAAAGAAGAATGAAGTCCTACCCTTTGGAACAGCATGGATGGAACTGGAGACTCTTTGCTAAGTCAGATAAGCCAGTTGGTGAAAGACAAATAACAATATGGTCTCACTTATCAGAGGAATCTAATTAACAAAATAAACTAAGTAGCAAAACAGAACCAGAAGCATGGAAACACGGGACAGATGAACAACTTCCAGAGGAAAAGAAGAAAGGGAGAAATGGTGGAAAGAAGGGGAAAGGGTAAGTCAAGGAATATGCATGAATGACCCATAGACAAGGACAACGGTGTGAGGGCTGACTGTGGGAAGGGGGGCAGGTGGAAGGGAGCAAAGGAGAAAACTTGGGATAACTATAATGGGATAAACAAGAATAAAAATAAATATAAGTAAATAAATAAATAAATAACACTTTGGTACCCTTATACTTCTTGCAAGACGTTACACTCAAATTATTGATTGAGTGTTGCTCAGTTATTGGCTCTGCTGGTTATTATCAGAACTTGAAAATAAAACCAACTATTATTCTATTCCCATGGAACTTCGCAGTTTCTCATAGAAGATGTATTTAAATTAGTCCATACTTATCTCACACGGGGAAAGTAATAACAAAGCAGAATACAGGAGTGCTATGATATTGTCATGCTGTGTTTGGAAGTGATATTTAAAGAAGACTTTCACTTACATTTTATAGTCAATAGAAATGAGAAATGCATATATATACTCAAAAGAACTGAGAGCATTATCTCAAATGCTTCATGGCAGAGCTACAATTAAATTAGCATCTTGAAAAAATATCAAAATTACTCTAAGTCCTTTTCAAACCCTGGTATGGTCTGCTACATTCATTTTCAAGGATAATTAAGTATGCAGTAATAAAATGATTCTTTTCAGGATCTTTTTCATAAAATGAGGAATTTGTTCTTGTGTTTCTTTCTGTTACATGTTTCTGTGTCTATAATCTCACACTTCTCATCTATCACTGTTTAACTTTCCCCTTCTAAGCACTTACTTTGAAAAATCAGCTAAAATTTTACTGCTCTGGTGGCACTGCTTGTCTTGCAGCAATCTCCCGTGACAGAAAATTTCCTACAACAAAATCTCAGTGGCCAATATTGTTTTCACAAGCTGATGTATAAGATTGTGGAAACAGTTGAAAAATATCATGATTGCAGGGTTACAAATGAACAATGATGGGAAATAGACTTTACTATATCATAGTTGTGAAAGTAACCAAATCTTTACTCCTAGTATTTTATCAATGACAGATTGTATCTACTTTCATTTTTCTTCCCCTCTTGATACTTGGGCTCTAGGGATAACTTAGGAATGTTGGGGTAATTTTGTTTAATTCTAGGTAAACTATGCAAATAATTATGAGTTAGATCAATATTAATAACAGTCATGATTTCTTGTCAAATTTCCTGTATCAAAAATATATCTCTGCTTCTAATGAGAATATATAATATGCACAGAACATTTCTATTCTTATTTCCTAAGCTTCCAAGAATCCACATGCCTCTCCTAAGGCTTCAGTTACAGTACTATAGGTAAGTTAATTATGTAAAGTGGTTTTCCCATTTTGTGTACATACACACACATGTTCACACACAAGTTCTGTCCAGGAGGTACCCAGCCATGTAATATGAAAAATAGGGACATTTATTGAAGAAGATATGAGGTATAAGAAACATTGTACATAGGACAATGATGCCTCAGTCTCCTTAAAAGTGGGCACCTTGGGACTTCACACAGTTCTCCCAATTGCGGTCAGCAGCCCTGTGGTATTTTCCTGAATCTTGTCACGGGTCTGAAATCTCTTTCCTCTCATAGGTGATTTTAGTCTTAGGAAAATCCAGGAGTCACAGGGCACCAAATCTGGGCTCTAGAGGTGTGGGGGCAACTTCTTTCTCGAGGTCCCTCTGGTGCCACGGACACACGTGAATGAACAAATATGGCTGCAACATGCTGGGTCTGTTTGGGGAGGAAGAGTGGGATGTGGCCAGTTTCTCAGGGGGAGACAAAGGCCCTGAGCGCCTTTCTCCATAGACTTTTATTGGGTTGTAATACACAGGAATACAAGGTGACAAGGATCAAACAGTAGATAACATTACAAAGAGATCTGAGTCAGTGTCTGTCAGGAAGAGAGTTGCAGAAACTTTGAGAGACATACTCATTTCCTCTTGGACCCTTACCATATGAATGAAAGCACTCTTAGCAGAGCAGGTTTCACAGGTTTATCAGGAAGTCTTTGTGATGCCAGATTTTTCCCCAGGGCACACTCTGGCCAGGCAAGGAGCTGCACCTCTCCCCATCAGGTATTCAGGCTTAAGGGGATTAGAGCCAGGAAGCGCTTCTCCCAGAGAACATGGGGACTCGGGCTTTGTCAAAGCCGGGGGGCAAGAGTCCATTGCTCTTTGGTGCAGTCCCCGAGTCCTTCAAGGAAGGACCAGAGCGGTCTACTACATAGAGGGGGCTGAGTCACCTGGGCGATTTGATGTTTTGTCAAAAATTTTTTTTGCACAAGACGTGATGCATGAGTGTGTTGTTGTGAAGAAGTTGCCAATCGCCAGCTGCCCATAGCTGTGGCCTTCTGAATCATCTAAATAGTTTCCACAAAGTAATATTCGAGCTTAATGCAAAATTTGATGCAGATTCACTGAGTCCTTTTGAATGAGATGGGCACATAGTACACATGCTCACTCAATAGTGTCCACTACCCACGCTGACTAGTATAGTGAAGTCATCATTGCTCACATTTGCACATTAGAGTCCATTCTCCTTGGCTGCCAGATTTCAACAATGTCACACAAATAATTCTTGGTATGTTAACAATGCCTGGAATTTTTCTGAACAGACCTCTTATTTTGGCAATATCTATTATTTATATGCTTATTTCAAATTTGATGATGTGTAATATCATAAACTGTTTCAACTTTTTCCAATTGCAAATTTTATGTATTGCAAAAATATTTCAAATATTAATTTTGATAAAAGATAAGTAAGTGGGCCATCGATTTGGAAAATTGTCAATATTTACTAATATTACAATATTGAGAAGTTATAATTGAGCAATGGCCAACTTTTGATTTGATGATCAGGGAAGCATTTCATAGAAGCTTACATTTAAACTGAGATACAAATGATGAGAAGGAGTCAATCATGGGGAAAATACAGGAATTAGTGCAAGAAGATGGAAGTCCTTCAGGTAGAAAAGAAATGCATGTTTCTTTTCCAAAAGGAAAAGGTGAAGAGGTTGTGGAGAAAAGGGAACCCTGGTACACTATTAGTGGGAATGCAGACTGGTGCAGCCACTGTGGAAAACAGTATGGAATTTCCTCAAAAAAGCTAAAAATGAAACTACCTTTTGACCTGCCAATTTCACTGCTGGGATTATACTCTGAGAATCCTGAAACACCAATTCAAAATAACCTATGCACCCCAATATTAATACTAGCTCAATTTCCAGTATCCAAGTGCTGGAAGTAACCTAAGTGCCCAGCAGTTAATGAGTGGGTAAAAAAAACTATAGTACATTTATACAATGGAATACTATGCAGCAGAAAGAAAGAACACCTACCCTTTGTAACAGCATGGATGGAACTGAAGAGTATTATGTGAAGTGAAATAAGCCATGAGGTGAAAGACAAATACCATATGATCTCACCAATAAGTGAAAGCTAATCAACAAAACAAACAAATGAGCAAAATATAACCAGAGACATGGAAATAAAGAACAAACTGACAGTGACCACAGAGGAGGGGTCAGGGAAATAATGGGGAAAAAAGGAGAAGGGTCAAGTCAAAGAACATGTATAAAGGACCCATGGGCATGGACCACAGGAGAGAGGTTTGAATGTGGGAAATGGGGTGGGCAGGGTAGAGGAGAGTAATAGTGGAAAAAGGGGGACAACTATAATTTAACAAGAATAAAAAATTTTAAAAAAGAAATGTATGTTTCCAAGTAAGTATAAAGGGCCTTAGTGTTGGGAGTGTTGTAAGGAAGGATAAAAGTGCAAAAAGTACTTTGAGACATTTACTTGGACCACATACGTAAGGTCAGAAAACCAAGGTAGGAAGGGTGTCAGAATTTAATGGAAAATGCATGTGAATATTATTCATGATTTTACACAAGTGAGTGATATAATATGATTTATAATTAAACTAATCTCTATGCTGCCATGAGTAAAAGTTTGAGAGGGAGAATTTAGGAGTATTTTGAATAATCCACGTGTGAGATGATAGTGGCTTGAATGAAACAGAGAAAAGTGAGAATGGAAAATAGTAGACAGATTCAAGGTAAGTTCTACAGGCAATTTCACAGGGCTCCATGATAAATTAGGTGTGGTGACTGATAGAAGAATCCAGAAAAATTAGAGCAATTAATTATTGCAATATAATTCCTACTGATGATTGTGTGAGTGTTATTTTTGCCTTCAATGACCTTAAGATCTAATGGAAGAGATATATGCAAAGAAACACTGAAACTATAGACAAAAATACTTATAGCTTATTTAAAAACATTCTGCACTCTCTAAAAATTGTCAGCAGTGTTATATTAAGAAAGCACAGGTTATTAATTTTAAACTTAAAAAATTCCTGCACAGAAAACAAGTCCAGCAACACATCAAAATAATTGCTATAATGAGAAGGAAATTCTTAAATAATAAGGTGAGAAATAAAAAATTCAGACAGTCATGTTATTTATATCCAAAATTTATTTCTGAACCTCCATCAGCTAAAGCCAAAAGGGAAATCTAATGGATTAACAATTTATAATTTCCTGGTAGCCATCCACACATGACACATCAGCAAAAACACCACATCTTTTCTGTCTCTGAGCAAAGAAGAACTGCTATAGAGGATAAAACAATATAAAGAACAGCAGACTCTCTTGGTTTCTCGAACTATTTCAGAATAATATTTGGGCTTTGCATTAACAAAAACAAGGGGCTGTTGAAGCATAGCCAATCCAATTTTTTACTGCACAGGAGGAATGCTGGCAACATTAAAATAGTGTTTTGGCCCCGGTGAATTGACAATGTCACTTATGGAATAACCTTGAATACCTTAAGGGCCCAGCATGCAATGAATTATTTTATTCATCTATTTAAAAAAATGTTTGCCATTTTCCATGTATTTTCCTGTAATTTTGTCAGGATAAGTTTGTGTAGGCAGTAACTTAAAATAATACAAAGAAGAGCCAGGCATGTTGTTTGTCCAGCATGGGAAAACATGCATATGAGAAGCATATATTTAACATGAATGTTCATAAATGAACTAAACCATGTGTAGATAAAGTCTTATAAGAGGACTTCTTATTTTATAAAATAGAGATTTGTTTGCTGGTGTGTTTGCTTTCCAGAATGTTGCACCTACTTGGAAAGACCTAAGGAAGAAATCACTTTGGGGCAGAACTTCAAAAGTGAAATGTTTTTGGACATGGGAAAGTGATGGAAAGAAAACCATTTGGAAAGGGAAAAAGAGTGAGTGAAAGTGTAGGAAAGGGAGAAGATATAATGAGAAAAATTAATGATAAATAATGAAGCATGCCTTGAGGTTTTGTATTATAATGATGAGTGCTGGAGATAAAGCTTAAAATATAGATTAAATATGGAACCAGAGACATCGGAAGAAAGAACAAACTGACAGTGACCAGAGGGGAAAGGGGATGGGAAAATGGGGAGTGAAGGAGAAGGGGCATCAAGGAACATGTGTGAAGGACCCATGGACAAAGCCAGAGGGGGTAGGACTGAGGGTTTGAGCTGCGGGTGGGTGGGGCAGGGTAGAGTGGTGGTGGAAAAATGGAGACAACTGTATTCAAACAGCAATAAAAAAATGATTAAAAATGGAATCTATAGTAGCTCTTCTGTTTTCAAATCTATACTTTCCTGCAGAGAAAACAGAAATTTATTGGCAATGAAGGTATTTAAAAACCACGATTTAAGAAAATATATATGATGAAAATCAGAATGAGGAGGGGGCGTCCTCATACAGCTAAGCGGGTGCCTTGCACTCACCACCCAAAGGTCTGAGACCCAATGATCTCAGTCTTGTAACCATCGGCCCAGTTCAATTCAATGCACAGCCAACTAGTAAGAAGCATTAAGGGCATTAAAAAGAAACTTCTAAGATTTCAAAGGTACTGCTTTTCACAAAAGAAAGAGACAAAGCCTACATTTTAACCAAAAGTCCTGACAGATGGCCAGGTGGAGAATAAGAATTTAGAGGCAGGAAATAAACATGGTTCTTCAGGCTGCAAATTAGGAAAGCTTGCACTGGTGACCTTTTTCTGTACATGTTTATGCACGCCTGGAATTGGAACTTACTGATGCATTCTTTTTTCTGTGGAGAATTCTGTTGAAAAACAGAGAATCAATTACAAAAGTAAATGTGTAATATCACTGGAAATCAAGGACATCAAGCAGTCAGCAGTAAATAAATATAAAAATGTTTCAACTTGAGCTTTGTTTGAGATAAGTTTTGTGAAAATTGGAATGACCTCCTCCACATTTTTAAAAAATGCACATGTGAAAATATATGAATTTGTATTTTCTTAAAATGTTTATTTTATATAATATTGAGTTTATCTTCTCAAAGTTAAAAATAGAGTAAAATGTAGCTCATCACAGAATATAGTAAAATAATAAATGTAATAAAATGTGAACATAATATAATGAATTTAGCAAAAACATCCTGTACTAAGTACAAATAAAATAAAAGATAATAAATTTATTTCTGCTACTTTTTGATTATTAGTATAATGCAAAATATATTTTGGCATTTGTAGGATTTACCATTATAAGTATATACATTTTTTCATGTTCAATTTACCTATTTTGTTTGCTAAAAGTTCCCTTGATTTTTCTTAAATTTTAATATTTACATATCCTGTTATATTATTAGTTAAATATTTATGTTTTAGTGTTTTATTATATATTTGTGATGTTTTAATTCTTGAAATAAATGATTATTTCATTAATTTTATTCAATTTTTGATTTATGACATTCCATGTAAACACGTATATTTTCTTCTGAATGCAGACTTTTCTCCTCTGTGAAGACTAATAAATAAATGCTTTTTTATTCACTAAATATCCTCTAACTGCAGTTTCACATCATGGTTCCAAAATATGAAATATTCATTAATATTTACTCATTGCTTTTCTAGAATTATGATGGAAGAAAAATAAATATTATTTCTTCACTTTTGATATTACCCTTCTGTCTAATGTAAGCCACATTTTTTAATATTTCCAGAGCTTTGGAAAAATTTTACTCTCCCTCTTCTGAAACTACTGTGCAATGCTTTCATTATGCTTGGCATATCAATGGAGCCATTAATATCCTGTGTGCCATTTGTTTGCTCCTTTTCTTTTCTTTTCCATAGACTGAGAACAGTGCATTAACATCAGCAGTCACTTCACAGGCTCATTTTGTTTCTCTTCTCCCGTTATAATTAACAATTCACCAAGACTGAATATTTCAAACCAAATACCATGGGTGGGTTGTCCTAAAGCCTATATTCTGTTGTCCTATGTAACTGTCAAGTCCTGTTCCTATGGGAGAATGTGACAATAGTCCCTGGACAGTGTGTTCACACTTAGTGTCCCCTCTTGCTGAATTTTAGTGCTGTTTCTCAAATAGCCCCTCACCCAACCATGACCTTCATTCCTGCAGTCTTCCTGGGGTTGCTTTAGGCACATGAACAGGACAGGTTACTTAAAGGTGAAGTAATATTCTAGATATTAAAAAATAATGTCCTATATATATAAAATATATATTTCATATTAATATGAACATTTTAAACAAGAGCAAATAAAGTAACTTTTAAAATGCTCCCTTTTTACTGTATTTCGTTGTATTGAACCTAAGTTTGCAACAACACAAATCCGAGATAGGTTTTCCTCATTCTTATTTCATCTGCCTGAAGGTTGGAGATAGTGGCCTTAGGTTGCAAATGGTATTACAGTTTTGTGTCTTTATGTGAGTATTACCAAGAAATTTGGTGAGGCTGAATTTGAGTCAGACTACCTATCCAACCAGAAGTCATGTGACTCACATGTCTAACAGCTAGTTATTTTCCTGATCCCAAAACCCAACTTCCTCCAAAGATGGAAATCTGTCTGTACTTCTGGATCTACTCTTCCCCTTCTGCATCTTGTTCTGTGGTCTGTTATGGCTCCATCAAGAGGCATTCTTGGCCTCTGGCTTCTGGTTGGGTTTTGGGATTACTGAAGGGGTGGGAGGCAGGAGGGAGAGTGGCTCTAGAAAGTTTGTTCCCATGGTTCTCTCCACCAGGTTTGCTCCCTGTTGTTTGACTGCTTATGTGCAGTCAGAACCTCCCTCCCCCCAACACCTCCATCTTCATTCAGGGGCCAGGATAATGGATCCCTTCCCTAACTATTTCAGGCTTAGGAGTAATGCTGTTTCCCTATACTGTTACTGGGGGTTCCCTTCACTGTGGCCACAACTCTGCAAATATCTCCTTTATTAATATGGCCTCATATTATACAAGAGCATGACATACCTTCTCTCTAGGGACACTGACTGATAGCCCACTGTTGATTAAATTATGCCTGCGCAGGCTTTGCCACATTCAATTACTTATAAGTGTATGGACCCCAGCCCATCTCTCCAAATTCTAGTATTGACAATTCCTGACCTATGTGCAAACCTGAAGCCTGTAGCTGTTACACTAAATAAGCATGACTTATGGAATGCAATCATAATGGAATTTATTTTACCTATCACTGACACTTCATGTACTCTCTGAATGACTAGATCTCCCATTGTGCAGGATAAAATTTAGGAAAATGCCAATAAAATTAGTTGTCACTGAGATACACACAAACACAGAGCCTCACCTGTTTCATTTAAACAATTAATATTCCAGTCCTGGTTGTAGTGGTTCAGGCTTCTATTGTTGCCGTGCTGTCTTTCCCTTCTGGGTATCAGCATCCTGCAGGAAGGAAACCTGTTCCCACCCTTTTCTCTAGAGGGAGCCATTCAATATGATCCCTTCACACCATGGGAAAAGGTTTGCCCCCATGAATATGCTTTTTTTTTTCATTTTGACATTCTGTAGCACAACACAGTTCATATTTTCTCCACTTCTTAGCAATCCAGCAACATTTGCAAGATTAAAATAAAAGCGATAATAACTGATGATATTGAACTTTTTGTCTGAGCTCTGAGCTCCTGGAAAACAGCATCATTTAAGAACCACCTCTCCCACTCCATCTTTTGTGTCTGGGAAACAGCTTCATGCAAAGAAGCGCTCTCGCAGTAGACACGGAAAGGATTTCCAGGTGGGATGATTCTCTTGTTTACCTGTGACAGGAACAGCCACAACCCCCACATTATCTCATTATTTGTCTCATTAGCTGAAACAGTTTGTTCCCACTGACCAATTAGGGCAAAATACTCACTAACCTGTCCTTATCAAAATTTAGTCATGTGTCTCCTTTCCACACAAGCACCTAGTCTGATCCACTCCTGAGCAAACTTCTGAATGTAGTACAACCTCTCCCCAAACGGCCCCTCCAGAGAATCTGCTGATCACAGTGAAAAACAATCACTGATCGACTAATGGTCTGATCACAGCTTCTACTCATTCTGTGTCTTCACACTTGCTTCTTGCTGGCCTTGCTTTTTCCTCCTTATGAAAGGATGCCTGACTCTGCTCAACTTGGAGATGATAGCAGACATTATGACCAGACTCATTCCTACTGTGAAAGTTCTTCTACTCCTTATTACAAAGATATTCTCAAATAAAGTGTCCCCTTAACTAAGTCTGGATTTTTTTTATTTGACATAACTGTATACTAAATTCCGGATTAAAGTAGGGTCTCCTCAATACTTATGGGTATTGCATCAAACCGAGTTACTTATGTGACAATACAAACTTAAGCTTCTTAATCCATTGTCATGATCCATTATGCATTTTGAATGTCATGACAATCTATAACATTCTTTTTCTTATTACAGTTATTTGAATTAATGTATATAAAGCTCTGAGAACAGTGCCTGGCATGAGTTGTCAGGTGTATAAGTGTGAACTCTATATTAATATTGTCATCATTGTTGCTATTAATATTAATCTAGGTCCCTTTTCAGTAACGCATTTGCGTATTTAAACAGATACGCCTTGAAGAAGATAGCCTCTCTCTTGTATATTGTTTGTTGATAATATATTTTCTAAAAGTTATTTGGGAAATAAGAATACAAAATATTCTCTAAATGTATTACAAAAGATTTATATTACTACTTCTGTGTAGGACTACAGAAGAAATAAGAAGGTATCACCTAAAAACTATCAAAGTATCATTAATTTACATCGCCTTATGGCTTACATATGAAAATTTATATTTGAATTTTAATTAAGGCACATTTTAACAAATTTTAAAAGGTTTCTAGTTTTATTCTTTTATAATGTCAGAACTGTTAGAGTGAGTGTGCTCTAGAATAAACAAACAGATAAAAACCAAACCATTTTGGTTAACGAAATGGAAGTTAGGGAAGATTTGACAAGGATCGGCTTGGCAAAAGAGTTTTGTTTTATTTTTTCCATAAGATGGCTCTAGTAGCACTTAGTTGTCTTTAATTAATTTCATTGGAAATAGTCTTGTTAGATTGTATTGTGACAGCTGTCATATCAGCATGCATTTAAAAAGCTTATCAAAATTTGTGAATCTTTTGTGTAGCCATTTTAATATTGAAAATGAAAGAAAAATAAGTGACTTTTTGGCACACTATTCTTTAATACATCAAGAAAGGTAAAAATGCAACTGAAACACACACACACACAAAGATTTGTGTAGTGTGTGGAGAAGGCGCTATGACTGAATGAAAATCTCAAAAGTGGTTTGTGGAGTTTCTTGCTGGAGATTTTGTGCTGAAGACTTCTTGCTGGACAATTCAGTACAGTAGACCAGTTGAAACTGATAGAGAACAAACAAACACGAATTGAGAACAATCAGTGTTATACTAGGTGGGAGATAGCCAACTAGTCAAAATATCCAAATCAGTAAAATCACTGTTGAAAATGAAAAATGTGTCTTTATTTTATGGAAAAACTAAAACAACTTTTTGATGACCCAGTAACAGAAATGTTGTTACTTAGGATGAGTCCCATAAGATTTCATCATATTGGTTCCTGGCAGTCAGTCCATGAAAAAAATATGTAGGGAGAAACAGGTATGCTATTAAAGACAGGGTATCTTCCTGCTTTCCCAACTTTGAACATGAAGTCAATACATGTAGAGTGAGAGAACCAAGGCATGGCTGAGTGATTTGTCACGCAAATCACCCACCAAAGAATAGATTTAGAGGGAGTGAAAATGTTGATAATATAAATGCTGAACTATGGAACAGGAACACCATGGGCCAGTTAGCATGGAAACATGAAGCTTGCATGCGATCAGTTAAAATACAATATAAAATGGTGAGAAATATTTTGCTTACTAACAGGACCCCAAGTACAAGGTTTATCAGCCTAAGAATATTATGATTTTTCTCCTATCAGCAAAGGTTTTTAAATCTAATATTGACAACTTACATGACAATAAAAGATCACTAGTTTTTATTACCTACCATTCTCTGGGTTATTGAAATGTTCGTCTAAGTGATATTAAAGCATGAGCCATGGTTGATATAGCTTAATTTTAGGATGCCTTGCCCCAAATTTTTATTTCTTTAAATTATAAAATTCCTCTAAAAACTATAACTCAATACTTACTTTACAACAAACAATTTTTAAATATTGTGATATGGACCCAAAGTTGCTGCTTTGTGTGTGCATGGTATAAAATTAAAAATGTGCATCTTTGATTAAGACAATTACAGTCATTTTTTCTTATTTTTTCAATGATTGATCAATGACACCTTCGTACCACATCATTTAGTAACTGCGTTCTGCACTGTATGGCTCACTCTGCTCTCAAATGTTGGTTTTGCCTCTGCAAAGGGTTTAATGCTTTTGTCAAAAGAACCATAAGGTAGAGTAAAGCCCTGCACACATTGTACGTATTCACAGAAAACTAGCTTACTGACAGTTTTCTGAAACAACTGTATTACATTGAAATATCTCAGACAAATAGTCTCAACATTTAATTTTCATAATCATTTACTTTTAGTTTTTTAAAATTTTGCAGGAAAGTACAGCAAATAGTACTGTGTAAAACCATTAGGCTGGAGGAGTCATAGATGCAAATACAAAAAGTAAGGAAGATCAAAGTTTAATACAAACTACTAGTAAAACCATAAACTTTTGCTCAAATCCCATAAAAAACAAAAACCAAGAAAAAAGAATTTCATCTTATTAATAGTATTTAATCTTGTAATATAAATGCTTCATTGCTTTAACATTCATGCAATATTTACTTAGTATCTACCTGATAGCCATTGTGCTCAGCACTATAGAACAATCTAAAAATGGATAAAATAAATGGCCACAGAGCAGTGTTTACAGTCTATTAAGCTAAACAAGCTGTGTGCATGATCTATGTTCAAATTATAATGTAAAGACCACAAGTGTATTTTAAATGTTCAATATTAACTGTGGACATACAATATTTTAAGAGGAATACAGAAAAAATATAAATTTATGCTTTAAACAGAAATTTTTTACTCAATATATAAAACAAATTATGCATTTTGTTATAAAGTATAGTGAATGAACTACATCTATCCACAGAATACTGTACTGTGGTACTTTGGAAAGTTATGGTAAATTCACAAATTTAATGAATTGTAGAAGCATCCATATTATTCTACTAAATAAAGGAGCAGATAAAACAGCAGCATAAAATTGCACTCTAACTTCAAATATGTAGAATCTGGATACACATAGGCCTGTGAGTGGGGAGTGTGTCTCAGTTCGTTTGAACTGCTACACAAAATGCCATAGACTGGATGGCTTGAACATCAGACATTCATTTCTCACAGTTCCAGAAGCTGAGATGTCCAAAATCAAAATGCCGGCCAATTATTTTTGGTAAAGGTTGTCTTTCTGGTTTGCAGGTAGCCTTTTTCTCTTCTCGTTGAGTCCTCAAAAGGCTGGAGGGGATCTTTTTTATTAGCATTTGTATTCAATACATGTATAGGAAAATAATATATGTGGAAATGCACAAAAATTCAGCCATGTATGTATGATTAAGTAATTTTACCTGAATTATCATGTATACTATTATAGCCTAAAATATTTGATAAAAGAGGGATGAGACATGGAACATGAAATTAGCAAAACTTATGCAATCTTTACCAAAATTTATAACTTTTTCTTCAGTAAATTTAGACCAGAGTTGTGTTTTTCATTTCTCACAGAAAATATGGTTTTCACTGCTGGATTCTTCTTTATCTTTAGCTATCCTTATGTCAGTTAACAAAAACATTTGTTGTGTTACAAGGAACATACTACATTAGGAAATACAAAATAAATCATTAAGATTATTTACTTAAAATGTAGAACTGCCCAGAGAATATCTCTTACTCACTGGTATCATCAATAATTGTCTTTTGGAAGCAGACTAAAATAAAAATAGTATTAGGATTAAGTGCTGGAAACTTTTGACTTTGGTGAAACTTTTGACTGCTGAAACTTTTAAATCTTTAAACATATGTCATGCTTTCTATAACAATTCTTGACTCCTAACTCAAGATCTCTCTGAAACCCAAGGTAATTAGTTGTTTCTTTTTTTACACATCTTTGAATCATTATATTAGTTTTCAGTTTTAAGACTCATATTTTTATCATCTCAGTCTATCTCTCTGGTAATGTGTCCCTCAAGGACAAAGGCCACATCTAAGTCACTTTTGTGTGTCTGTTGTCTGTCATAATGTCTGAATCAGGGTTAACATTACAAATGTGCTTGTTGAATAAATGTACAAGTGAAAGTGTCCACTCATTCTCTATGGAAGAAAATACCTTCTTTTCCTTGGTGTTTATTGATAATGGGCATAGAGTTGGGGAATTTCCTCCAGCTGCACTTTCATTTCCAATTCTCTCATGCTCTGCTGCCAGGAATAAATAGTTCAGTGATTTTTTTAATTTGATGAATAATAGCAAAAATCTTGATTATTCTAAGCAAAAAAATAAATGTATGCCACATTTTCCTGAATGATTATATCAATTCTTGATTAACTTTTTCAATATTCATTAACCTTGGAGGAAAATATATAAAATTCTGATATGTCAGTTCAATTGGGTTTTGAATAATAACTGTACCTGGCAAATACCTTCTCAGAGATGACTTTTATAGGAGTTAAATATAATGAGAAAAAAATGCAAAGATGTTCTCTCAAAACTCAACTACAAGTGAGCTGCCATTGTGCTCAAACCTGAACTCAAACACTCTCGAACATTATCTATCTATGTATTCCTGACACTATGAAATAAACAGGCAAGATCTATTCAATGCTAATCATACAAAACAGATCAAATGCATTAACTAGTGCTAGATGGCATCACTTACTGTTTTGTAAAACTGCTGGTGAGAACATGACCCGAAGAGGTCAGCTACTTAATTCTTGAAGAATTTCAAATGTTCAGGGGTCTCAAAATACAGTCTACAAGCTGGTCAGCACGAAAACATACACAGAGATCCTTGAATAACTGTAGCACCATGACGGAAAGTGGGCCGATTGATGACCAGTCCAAAGCCAGTAATTGCAATATGATTTGCTTTACTGAGGTTGCACCTATCATACCATTTTCATAAAAGATTGATAGCATTTAAAAAATCCTTCAGGCTAATGCTTTAATTCACTCTACTTTGAAATATAAAAACATTGCTTTATTTTCCCTGTGTATCTTATGAGATCTGAGATATAAACAGTATCTGCTATACATTATTTGCATTATCTACTGTACATGTTACTCCCATAATAACTCATTATCAAATTATATTTATAAACAATTATATATTTATTTTTAATATAATATAAAATGTGTGTTGCTATAATGTTTGAGTTTAGAGGTCCTTAGAGTTCATTAAAAAGTCCCATTATTGCAAGACCCTTTACATATATATTCTTATCATCATTTTGCAAATGAGAAATTCCACATGTAGTAATTCAAAAAACTTATTCCAGGTAAATTTGCTAGTAGTAACATGACTGGTATTGTAACCAGTTTTTCTTGTAAGAATGTAGCATAGAAAGGAAAAAACTTGTTTTTTTAAAAAATAAATATATTTCTCTATGGCACGTTCTCTAATTAAGAATATAATGGAAACCATGTTATCATGGGGTGTTAAGATGATGTTTTTAGTGGTTTTCCATCTCAAATAAATTTACTTTTAAGTAGGTTGAGAACTGTGAAAATCCCTAAGTATACTTGGTTATGCCATTTATGTGCACATCATTTCATTAAATTTTAATATTTGTGACAAGATACTAAATGAAACAACATTTAAGTTGTTGTTCATTATTTGAATGTTTTATATGATGATTTGAATGGCACTTAGCTCATTGTCCTGTTGCATTTTCCTCATGAATTTCATTTGTTAAGTGCCCACTGCATTGCATGGAGAATAGAATTGTACACTATAGTATTTTTACATTTCCACTGCAGAATAATTATGGCCACTTTTTTCCCCCTTCAGTTTTAAAATAAAAAAGAAGACCTACTTTAAAATAATTGCCTGCAATTTTGACTAGACAAAGATGTCAAAGCTTATTTTCTTCCTTACAATTCTTCTGGTGGAGCTCTGGATTAAGAGTAAAATGTTTTGATTTAATATCTCCTGTCACTGCATTTCATGTCTAAGATGATATAATTATGAAAAAGAAAGCTTAACTTAGGGAAGGGTACAAAAAAGGACATAAATTAGGTTTTTTAAGATTCCCTCTTTAAAGAGAAAATAAAAGATTGCTTAAAATGGACTGCCTTTTAATTACACCTGTTTCCCAGTCACATATATAGGATTACCACAGACTTCCTCATTGTAATTCTAGAAATTGCTCAAATGACTACTTTGATATTGCATATGCTATATAGCAAAAAATGGTATGATTTATTTCTTTTTAATTGAAATATAAATGACATATAACATTGTATTAGTTTCAAGTGTACACCAAAATGATTTGATATAGACATATATTTTTAAATGATTACCACAATAATTTCACATCCATCACCTTATATACCTGCAATGTGTGTGTGTGTGTGTGTGTGTGTGTGAGTTTTGTTAGAAGAACTTAAGATATACTATTAGTTTGCTTAATACTTGGCATTGTGCAATAACATGAATTTACTCATGTGGTTTTAATAAATACAATTGGCAAAAATCAACACCAAATATAACAAGTATGTAATTTTGGGAAATATGTAATGGAAATTACTCATTTTGTATTTAAAACTAAAGTGAAGTATGTAAAAAAATGTCCTGGTAAGTCTTTAGATCCTGAACCTCTGGAACACACACCCAAAGAATTTAAATATTTATATTTCTGTGTCCACTTAAAAGTGAGCTTAAACTAGATTAACTGGCAAAATGTCAAGTGTTATATCCATGATGGAATGTCTAATGGGAAAACATGGAAATATAAAAACACATACAAAAAATAACAGGATAAATGTGAAGTAAGTCCAAGACATTTTAAAATTTTGCTTTATCTCTCTCTGTTAATTACAGTGTGGGGCAAAAGTAAGTTTCCATTGTTCATATGAAAAATAATACAATAATTAATAATAATACAAAAATAAGGTCTGTGTTTTACTTAATCACAACTGTTAACCTCTTTTCCCCACCCTGTATATCTGAGTCCTTTTCATCTAGCCATTTATTACTCTGATATACACTTTGTAAGCACTGTGACACAGAGCTGTGATATTATTTTTTTTGGAGAGCCAACTCTCCTAGCACTAATGAAAAGCCTCTTCATGATCTTAATATGAAATTTCACCTTTGCTATAAAATAAACCTTGAGTTTATTAAAACCACAGGCATGGACACATGGAACAAACTGAAAGTGACCAGAGGGGAGGGTGAGGGGGTTAATGGTGGAAGAAGGTAAAGGGACTAGACAAAGAATGCGTATGAATGACCCGTGGACATGGACAACAGTGTGGGAATTGAATGTGGGACTGGGGAGTTGGATAGGCAGAGGGTGGCAAAAGGGGAAAATTGGGACAATTATAATAAAATAACAATAATAAATGATTAAAAAATAAATAAATACAATCTTGTTCAGTGCAAAAAATCTCTTGCAAAATAATTTTAGATATTTTAGAGGTTCTTAAAACATACCTTATCTCAAACAGTGTCTTTTCTCAATTCTGGGGACCCTTTGTTTCACAGGCTGGCACTCAATCCAATGAACTACACCAGCCAGGGCTCAGTTTTTTTTAATCAAGAATTTCTTGGTGATGTTTTGTGGTTTCACTATTCACTTGATTTATACAATACATTTACCAAGTTTCTAATCACACTGGAATTTCCATTTCAAATTTTAAAAATTTAAATTGATTTTGTAAAAAAACTGTGTTTATAAAACACAAGTTTTATATGTAATCAATCATATTGCATCTCTGCAATTTCTACTTTTCTTTAATAAAATCATTACCTTAAGTAATATTAAATAGCTTAAAGTATTTAAAGAAATACCTTAAATATTTAAAGGTATTTAAAATACCTTAATTTTTCCAAATATAAGTGGCTTTAAGTCTTTTTAAAATATTTATTAATTCATATTTTATAAATGTAACAGATATTTAATACCCAAGATTATTACATTTTACTATATTCTGTGACCTTGAGGTTGTTCAGTTCTGTTTCTCTGCACAATGGAAATGCTTGTTACTAGTGCTATTATAGATTTCTTTCCAACTTTGTGTCCAGTGACATCACCTCAGTGGCTGAAAATAATTTATGATGTGATTATTTACATTAAAAAAACCAGAAAACACTAAAATAGAGCTTGACGTTTATTTTGAATGTCTGGACCTCAGAAAGTATCACAGAAATGTTAACAATGCAGATTAAACTTAAAAGTGTGTCATATCTTTAAACAATACAAAATAATTAACATTCCCCTACATTTTCAGAGAATATTCTTCCAGCAACTGAAAAGTACAAAGTTAATATTTGCTGAAATCTTTGCTAAATCCTATTAAAGAAGGGACCTCCAATTCAGAATTTTAAAAGAGTATTTTATGGACTTTCAGCCAAGATGGAGGTATAGGCAGAAATACTATATCTCCTTGCACAGTCAAATTTAAGGACAACAAAGATTTAGAAGCAAAAACACAACCAGAACAGACAGAAAATTGAATAGTACAGAAGTCTGACAACCATTCATCCAGATCAGTAAGAGGGGTGGAGGTGGAGGCTGGCAGAGAGGGGTGGGGCAGGAAAAGTTGGTGGTGAGCAGACCTAGGCATGGGGGGGAAACAAGCAAACCCAGTGAGATGCGTAAGGCGGCTGGCTGACCCATGACACACAGTTGTGTGTGATAAACCAGGCAAAGAACAAGGTCAATGAGACACCACAAAAACCAGGGCTCCAGCAATGGGAAATAAAGCCTAAACGCACTGATTGATAAAACTTTCAGGGGTGGAGATGCTGGGAGAGGCTCCCAGCCTCACCGGAGAGTTTGTTGGAGAGACCCACAGGGTCCTAGAATGTACACAAGCCCACCCACCTGGGAAGCAGCACCAGAAAGGGCCAATTTGCTTGTGGGAAACAGTACAGGGGACTGAAATCTGAGAGAGAGCAGGAAAAATGTCATTGCTCCCTCTCTGACCCTGCGCCCACGTACAGAGTCACAACCCAGTGACTGGGTTGCCCTGCCCTGGTGAACACCTAGGGCTCCACCCCTCATATGTAACAGGTGGGAACAGACCAAGACATTATGGCTCAAACAGAAGAACAGATCAAAGTCCCAGAGCCAATACTTCTAAGAGACCAAGAGATGGCCAACCTTTCAGATGCACAGTTCAAAACACTGGTGATTAGGATGCTCACAGAACCGGTTGATTCTGATCGCAAATTAGATGAAAAATGAAGGCTACACTAAATGAAATGAAGAAAAATGCACAGGAAACCAACAGTGATGGAAAGAAAATTGGGACTCAAATCAATGGAGTAGACCAGAAGGAAGAAAGAAACAACCAAACAGAAAAGAATGAAGAAACAAGAATTCAGAAAAAAATGAGGAGAGGCTTAGGAACCTCCAGGACATCTTTAAATGTTCCAACATTTGAATTTATAGGGGTACCAGAAGGGGAAGAGGAACAGCAACAAGTGGAAAGCTTATTTGAACAAATAATAAAGGAGAACTTCCCCAATCTGGCAAAGGAAATAGACTTCCAGGAAGTCCAGGAAGCTCAGAGAGTCCCAAACAAGGTGGACCCAAGGAGGAACATACCAAGGCAGGTCATCATTACATTAGCCCAAATTAAAATGGAGAGAATCCTAGAAGCAGCAAGAGATAAGGAGACAGTCACCTACAGAGGAGTTCCCATCAGACTGTCAGCAGATTTCTCAAAAGAGACCTTACAGGCAAGAAGGGGCTGGAAAGAAGTATTCCAAGTCATGAAATCCAAAGACCTACATCCAAGATTGCTCTATCCAGCAAAGCTTTCATTTAGAACGGAAGGGCAGATAAAGTGCTTATTAGATAAGGTCGAGTTCAAGAAGTTCATCATCGCCAAGCCCTTATTCTATGAAATGTTAAAGGGACTTACCTAAGAAAAAGAACATAAAAAAGATGAACAGTGAAAGGACAGCAAACTCAGTTACTAAGAACCACACCTAAAACAAAAACAAACTAAGAGGACAGCTAGATCAGGAGCGGAGCCACAGAAATGAAGATCACATGGAAGGTTAGCAACAGGGGAGTGGGAGGAGGAGAAGAGGGGAGAAGGTACAGAGAATAAGTAGCATAGACGGTGGGGAGAAAATAGAAGGAGGGCAAGAGTAGTGTGGGAAATGTAGAAGCTGAAGAATTTATGGCACATGAACATGAACTACAGGGGGAAAATGTGGGCGGGAGGGGGTGTGCAGGGTGAATGAAAGGGGGAATAGGACAACTGTAATGGCATAATCAATGAAATATATTTTTTAATTATTTTAATAAGTCGCAATTAAAAAAGAGTATTTTATGAAGAATGATATTTGGAATGAATCATTCTTGTTTTGATTTACTTAGTTCTTTTTATATATTATATAGTGGCTTTATAGTTTACTTTGATTTTTAAGTAATTATAATATGAACTTAAGCACATTTACTATATAGTCACTTTTATTGCATTTTATAATTCTACTTTGTGATGTATAAAACATATTCTAGAAAATTAAGCTTAAAACACATCGTTGATACTTCTCTATCTTATTTTTATATAAAGTTTTAAAAGTAAATATTTAATGAGATATTAAAACTCTAAGTAAAAATTTCTGACATGTATTTGTCTCTGTTTAATAATCCAATAAGCACCCAGAGAGTTCAATTTTTATTTAATAGAACGGGGTTTATTTCAGCTCCTAAAGAGATTTAGAGAAGATGAATTGCATATATTGCATTTCTTTGAAAGCCCCAATAAATGTGCTGTTTTAGGTATTGCAGTGAAAAAAAAGATAATTCCTGAGACTTTTTTTGTGATGTGATTTCCCTCACTTTTCTCAAAGCTAATATGTGAACTTAATTTGCCAAAAATTTCCACTGAGAAATCTATACCTTAGATCTTTTGATAATGAAAAGCATTCATTCAGTCCACATATAAATCAGGTTCCAGTCTAGAGTTCTAGTCAGTGTTAAGAATATATATCTGACAGAGAGGGGCTCTTTCCAAGTTTGTGTGCTCCAGGAAAAGAAAGTACTTAAATTCAATTAAATATGATTGAAATTGTATTGGGGAAAGTAATGGTCACAACAGGAACACAGAAAAGAGAATCACAATGTTTACCTGAGATACCCTCAAGAAAGTCCACAACATGTTTGACATTTTGTTCCTCAGTGGCATCTAATAAACATTGCTAGTAAAATTTCAGGATCCTCATTGTGAGAACGCAGGGGAAAATTCAGACAGGATATACATTTTTTTTCTGAAATTATGCAGTGTCCTGGCTTACTCTCTCCTCCCACCTCAGCAGTATTCTCGTTACGAAGAGAAATAGAAACCCAGTTGGTAGAACGACTTGGACAAAAAATGTTCAGGTAAGTTAGGGAGAAAAAAAAAAACAATACCACCACTTTTTATCAAGTTTATCGTTGTGTTTAGGGACATGAGTAAAATAATGGCAATGTCAACATATTTTAGGAAGTTACATTTAAGAGCTGAGTCTATGTTGAAACAAAACCCACATTCTCTAAGATTCCTGGGAATCACAAAGGAACTACATATAGTAAGAAAAGCATATTAAGAAAAATATTTACTTCAGTGAAATTTCTGCCTTAAAAATTCATCCATTAAAAATGAATTCTTTCTTTAAAAATCCATTTAAGAAACTTAGAGGTTATTTTTGACAGAAATATTGGAATCTAAAACCCTTTAGATTTAATAAATTATTTATATATACAAGGCATAATCCTTGGTTGGCAATAGTGGAAAGCAAAGGGGGATTATCACCAATTCATCTAATATGGAATGCCAATATAGAGAATAACATTCAAATCAAATTTGTTAACTAGCTCATTATAAGAGGCTTTACTGAGTAAAGCATATAATGAAAATGTTAGTGTGATAAGTATGTCCTACTAGAAAGCCATTATTTTGGACTTGGAGAAAATTAGATTGAACTCTAATTCTGCTTCTTCTGAAAGTAGGGCTATAAGTGCAAGCATTCTTATCTTTAAAAGGGATATATTAACTACTATTCATAATTGATTTGAGGGTTAAATTAGGTATATTTGTGTAAATAGTATTAATATAATGAATAATTAATTAGCACTAGAACATATTTAAAGCTAATAAACATACTCTTATTTTGTCATATGTATTATCTCTTGATTACAGAAAATTGACTTTATAGTACAATGTTCTTCCATTTTGTTACACTTTTATTCCTCCAGTTTACACCTGAGAAATAAAAAAAACAGCAGCTGAATATTCAACATAAAATCTGTATGTATAGTTGAAAATTTGGTATTCTTTTGAATAGTTAAACCTATGTTAGGACCGAAACTCAGCATTATTTAGTCCTTATTTCTTTTTAAAAACAATACCAGTCCTTATAATAATACCTACATGTTATGCATCATATGTATTCATTATTTAATAATATAATATAGTGGTCCTACTCAGATGCTATTATGAATTTTTAACAATGGAAATAATTAAAATGCAATTTGTGATCTTTAATATTTAGTTGCTGACATGTTACCCAGATACTTCTACACACATCATTGCTGGAGGGTCACCAGGGTTAAAATAAATGTAAGTTATAGTGGAAATATTAAAAAAGAGCTGATCACTAAAGAATGTGAGTCAATAGTTAAAAATATATTTGAAAATAAAGATACTAGAATTTTAGTTTTAATAATAAGATGAAGAGAGGAAAAGGGGAAAGTGTCTTGGTACCCTTAACAAAAGGAGAAGGAGGAGGAGAGAGAAGGAAGGAGGAAAAAAGAAGGAAGAAGAAACATGCATAGAGATCCCGAACCTGTCTCTAAAGTGTCCCTAAAATAACATTTAAAGGCTTTAAGATCAGATAAAATATAATTATTTTAATGTACTATTCACATTCCAAACCTTTTCAGGGTTAAATTTAGTAAACTTTTGCCCATCTTCAGCAAAATATTTAATCAGTACTAATTCAATTTACTCAATACTAACTATATTATTACTAATTCAATATTATTTTATTTCTTTTACTGGTCTATTTATGTATTGGTTGTATATATCCCCTGTTTCCCCTGGAATTTTCCTTGTTTTAATCTGTTCAACTGCTTTTAAGCTTTTTGTTTCATTACATTTATCTTTAATCCAAAATAAGTCAAGTTGTTTTCTTTTCTTCACTTTTGAGGAACAGCCTGGCACATCATTTGATTTTCTTTTTTTGTCATATGGCACATTTGTAAGTTGAACTAGTAAAAATGTTCTAGAATAATTCCAAAAGACACGAATGCATTTTTTTTGCATTTATACTTCCTTGAGTGATTCACTAGAGTGGAACTTTTATTATATCAAAAATCCTTTTTCCTTTTGAATCTTAAAATGACCTCTTGTATACCTATAGATTATTTATTTTTCCAGGTGGAATATGGTTTCATACATCCATAACTTTTTAATAATTCAATCTCCTTATATGCATGAAAGAAAATGGGTGTTTTGTGAGTAAATCATTTTTTCTTATAAACAATACTTCAAACATTTTTTCATTTTCTTATAGCATTAGGTAATAACACAAATTTTTAGTAGTTTGGCAAAATTATGAATGCTTAATTCTGCCATTTATTTTTATTAAAATTAAAAAAATTATTTTTTCTGCATTCAGCAAAATTAGAAAATTTTATAGATATAGTCTTCCATTTTCACCTTTTCTCTATTCTTATTATTACTGTTAATTCTTATTTAGGCAGAACACCTCCCACTACCACCAAAGATGTCTATATCCTAATGCCTGGAACCTATAAAAACATTCCTTAAGTGGTAAACAGGTCTTGGTTAGTATGATTAAGCTAAGGATTATGATGTTACAAGCTTGACCAGATGAGACCAACGTAATCACACAAATCTTTATACATGTAGGCAAGATCAAAGGAAAGTGAAATTCTACTTGTGGACAGGAGATTCATCCCTTGCCCAAAAGTTTTAGCCTCTTCTTCCAGATGGACTACACTAAGGATTTGGGGTTTGCCTGGACTGCCTCCATTGCTGCATAAACTAATTATTTGCTATCAATCTCTTACTGTGTATTTTCTATCTGTTCTGTTTCTCTGCATGAATTCTGATGGCCATGCTTCCTAATTATTTGCTATTGGCAAACTGTCTGATAAGATCATTTTCCAAAATTGAGTATTTTGACCTAAATGAGCAATCTGGCAAGAAAATGGTAAATATATATGGTTTCCTTCAAAAAGCAGAATTCTGCTTCTTATGCAAATGATCAAAGAAGATAGTAGTTTCTGGGTCAATACACTTGGATAACTTGATATGAATGACAAGATACTCCACTCTCAAAGAAGGATACTTGTCTCTTTCCACAGTATGGATTGAAATTTTATACTTTACCAATGGAGCTTTCAAAAGAAAAAGATTAGAAGGCAATGTATGACATATTGCTGTCATTAGTTTACTTCCCTGGAATATACCAGGACAATTTCCATTTTTGCTCGCTTAACTTCAGTGTCCTTTACAGTGTTCTTACAATGTGCTGTGCATAGTTACTCCTGAAATGCAGAACTAGAAAGGCGTGTCAACTTACTATTAAGTCAAGTTTGACCTGCTGCCAAAGGTACAGTCATTGTGCTAAGGAGGAGGTGCAATTGTTTTCCATTTTTAATTTAGCATAGTCATTTTTTATATGTGCTTCAAGATGTACTCTATTTTCCTTAATCAAAGTAGTAAAATTTATTTTAGGTGTATTTTATAAATTTATTTTAGTTGTAATTTGCATTAAATGGTAACATGTTTTACTGGTGCGATAAATGGAGAATTGGTTTCAGGCAAGTCTTGATCTATCTGCTCAAATGAAATCATTGCCTAAACTGCCTATTTTTCTTTTATAGGCCTTTTATAAGGTAAGTTTTTTTTTTAATTAAAGTTTTTATTTATTGAATTGAGAAAGAGAGAAGAAGGGAGAGAGACAGAGAAAGAGAAAAATCAATTTGTTGCTCCACTTATTGATGCATTCATTGGTTGATTTCTTGCACGTTACCTTACTAGAGATCAAACTTACAACCTTGGCATGTTGGGATGATGCTGTACCTAACGAGCTACCCAGTCAGGGCTACAGGCCGAGTTCTTCATATTTAATTCCAGTCTTCATATTGTGGTTCGAGGGAGAAACAATATCTCCCCCCATAACAACAAAATGGCTACAGTAGGTTTTGATTTAGAAAGTTCTCACTGCATATTCAGAGATTCCTATTATCTTCTGTTTTCCACTGGCCTGCATTGGATCCACTGGCCCAAGAGGATCAATCACTCTTAACAAGAGATTAGAGTGTTCTCATTGACTTAAGCCATTGAGAGTAGCCTCGTCCCTATGGAGTGCATTTAATCTCATTGAAAACATGTGAGTGATTCTGAGATATGTGGATTCCACAAAGGTGAAGTAAATATGCAGAAAGTAGCCAATCACCTCTGTAACTCAAGAAATTCTTTTACTGAACTATACCTGATAGTGGAGTGTTCATTTTACCAGAATATATAGGAGTATGGATGAAGAAACCAATGATAATAATAATAAATAAATTTACTTAGAGACTCTAAAAACTATTGTTTTAAATGTCTTTCATGTATCCATTACTTAATCTTAATAAGTAACATAAAAAGAAAAACAATAACAACATTTCCCTTTCATTAATGAAGAAAACTGAGTCATTTTGAAAAACTGAATCAGTTGCAAGGATATTTTGACCAAGGCCACCCAGACGGGAAATAAATATAAAGACAGAAATACTGAGTCTGAAATCATGAAAAATATATGCCATGTTGTTTTTCAGGAAAGATTAAACAGCTTACCTGGAGACTATATTCCAGATTTGTGATCCAAACCCTGGATTTCTATATATTATTTTTATGTCACAATTTTGTCTTATTTCTGAAGTAAATTGTATTCTAATGTTGTGTTCAAATACAGACAATTAATGTATTCATAATTTATTCATGACTAAAGTCATGTACTCAGTTAATATTAAATAAGCTATCTCCTATGAATAGTGATTACCTCAAACCTGGCAGATAGAAGATATATGGTTAACTGCTTTGTTAATAGAAAGACAAATTACTTAATTAGCTGATGTGTTTAAAATCATGATAGCTTTTTCCCTTTGGCAGGTATTTTTTAGTATTGATTCTTTATTATTATATTTACTATCATAATATCCTTTAAATCAATGTTTTAAAATATGTTCCCTATAATGGCTTAAAAATTACCAGAATTTTATCGATATATACTTACCTACATTTATGGAAAGCGTATCACTCTCCCAAATTCAATGTAAATAAGTGTTACATCACTTGACCTTTCCCCCATTCCCTTTTCCAATTTAAAGATCATTTTGGGTGAATTAATTTGGTTGAAAGAATCAATTATTTATTTCTTTTGGTTGAAAGAAAGAATTAACATTAATGTAAAAGATGGTTGCTATTACCTGGATTACCAAGTAATCCAGGATAACCTCTGCATTCTACAGTAAATAGCAACCATCTTTTACATTAATGTTAATTCTTTCTTTGCCAGGTAAAATAAGCTATTAATACATTTCATATATTAAGAATATAGATATCTTTAGGGGTCTATTATTCTATCTACCACAACACCAAATTAAAATAAGTATTTCTAAGGTCTAGATAAAAATTTTCATAAGCATCTCAAAATTTAACCTCCCAAACACATCCTTGTGTGGTGACACAAAAGAAATATTTTTTGCCTGCCTTTCCATAATCAGATAGCAAAATCTACTGATATCATAAAAAATTATTTCTCTAATTGGCATTCCGTTTTCGCTATTATTGCATTAGGTAAGTTAATATTAGTTGCAATAACAAATAAAGCTTCAATTCTCAGTAGTTTAGCACAAACATGTTTACTTTGTATTCATATAATATTTTGATGTATGTGTTCAATAGATGACATTCTACACAATGATTCAGAAACACAGAATCCTATCAATGCATGGGTTAATCACCTGAGGGCTATGGAGTCCCTTATTTTCAGCTGACAGATAGGAAATGAGAGGTATAGAAGGCTGATATAAATTTCCTATGTTGTCCAGAAAACTGCACATGACTTCTTTTATATCCATTAGTTACGCCTAGATTTAAGGGGTCTAGAAACATAAGTCTTGGCATTACAGATGCTTTCTAAGAAATAAAACTCAAAATAACCAGTTTTTATGGTATTGTCACTTACATTTTAAGCCTTTTATCCATTTCCAGTTTACTCTGGTGTATGGTGTAAGATGGTGGTCTAGTTTCATTTTTTACCATGTAATAGTCCAAACATAGGCAGTAAAATTTCAGATATGTCATGTAGAAATATTTTTGATGATATATCCCCTAGTGCTAGGGACATTAAGCAAAACATATATAAGTAGGGCAACATCAAACTAAAGAGCTTGTGCACAGCAAAGATATTAGCATCAAAATGAAAGGTACGAGGTTTTAATCTCCAAAATATATTAAGAGCTCATGTGACTCAACACCAGGAAGATAACCAATCCAATAAAATAGTGGGCAAAGGACATGAACAGACCCTTCTTCGAGGAGGACTTACAGAGGGCTCATTGACATATAAAAAATGCTATGCATTGTTAGCCATCAGAGAGATGCAAATTAAAACTACCATAAGGTATCATTTCACAGCAGCCAAACTGGCTATCATTGTAAATCAACAAACAGTAAATGCCATTGCGGATGTAGAGTAAAAGGACCCTAGTGCATTATTGGTGGGAATGCAGACTGGTGCAGCCACTGCAGAAAACTGTATGGAATGGCCTCAAAAAACTAAAAATAGAAATATGCGTTGACTCAGTGATCCCACTGCTGTGAGTACACATGAAGAATCCTGAAACACTAAGTCAAAAGAACCTATGTGCCCCCATGGTCATAGCAGCACTATTCACAACAGTCAAACTATTTTTAACAGCCTAATTGCTCATCAGTGGATAAGGGAATTTAAAAAATAAAAAATGTGGTACATCTGTACAATGGAATACTATGTAGCTGGAGGAAAGAAGGAATTCTTCCTTTTTGCTACAGCATGGGTGGAACTGGAGACTATTATGCTAAATGTGATAAGCCAATTGAAAAAAGACAAATACTATATGATCTCACTTACAACAGGAATCTAATGAATAAAATAAACTAATGAGCAAACTAGAACCAGAAGCATAGAATCATGGAATAGACAGTCAGCTGTAAGAGAGGAAGGTAGGGGTGGAGACAGACTGATAGAAGCTGAAGAGATTAGTCAAAGAATGTATATGAAAGACTCATGGACACAGCCAATGGTGTGGGGATTGACTATGGAAGTGGTGGGTGGGCTGGGTGTAGGGGACCAAAGGAGGAAAAATTGGACACACAGTAATAGGATAAACAATAAAATATTTTTAAAAAGAAAACAAAACCAAACATTACAGGATGTCTAGTCCAAGATCTGACTATCAGACCATGAGATACGTTTACAGACACTTCTTTCCATTCGTAAGGGCCCTATGAAATGGAGATGTCACTGTATCTGATCTGGCCATACATCTTTTTTCATGATATGGACCCCACGACTTGAAAGGAATGAATTCATTCCTTTAATTCAAAGGAATGAATTAAAAAATAATTTAGCTGTTACAACATACAAAATTGGATAACTACAACAGGAAGGCCCCTTGTTCTTAACTGTACTTTTGAGGATGTTTGATATATACAAAGTTTGCTATACAAACAGCCTTGAAAATACAGTCTGGACCAAAAGGGAAGTTCGTCCAGACTATCTCACTCACAAAGTGTGCAAAAAAAATACCCAGAGAATTGTATCTGAAAATACCTTGTATCCTGAGGATGGCATAAATATATTGATTAGATGCTTATTCTACTTTCTGGGATAAATTATCTTGTCAGGTGTTCTTGATGATCTATGACTGCCTTCTAGACGATTTCTCCAAAAGTATTACAACTTTAATAAAATGCTTATTTTACTATAGTTTTGGATTTACAAAAGATGTGTGAAGATGATACGGAGAATTCTTATACCTGACAAATGTGTCCCACACCACACACATCTTATGTTATTCTTGTATAATTGTCAGAACCAGGGAGTTAATTTAGATATGTTATTATGAAATCTGAATAAGTTATACAGCTCATTTAATTTGTTTTTTCCTAATGTCTTTTTTCTGTTCCTAGATAACATCTGAGTGCCACATCACATTTAGTCGTCCTGTCTCATCATGTCTTCTCCTCATGCCTCCTGTTTGTAGTAGATTCTTTTGCTTTTCTTGTTTTGTGATGACCTTGACAATGTTACAAAGCGCTGGTCAAACATTTTGTATAATAGCTCACAACTGGCATTTATCTTATGTTTTTCACATGATTAACATGGGTTTATGGAGGTTTAAGATAAAGACCACTGAAAGAAAGTATCATTTTATCTTCTCAGATCATATCAAGGGTATATATTTTCAAACTGACTTATGACTGCTGATATTAATCCTAAACACTTAGTTGAGAAAGGGCTTGGCAGGGTTCTTTGTCATAAAAGTTACTTTTTCTGTCTTTCTTTCCAAAACGTTAAGCTATGGAAGGTGAACGCAAATATTTTGTAGATGACAGGTCTTCATCTCCAATTCCATTTTACTATTTGGAAGTAAATCACCAGGAGCACCCCCCATTTAAGAAGTGAAGAATTAGGTCCATATATTTGAAGAAAGAACATCTGCATAAAATTTTTAAACCTTTTGTATGGAAGTTTTTTCCAATTTATGTATTTAACCAGTCATTGATTTATATTAATTTGAGCAAATGTATATGATTTATTTTTTTCACTTTCAGTTACGTTCAATCCTTTACTTGTTTTGTCATTCAACTCATTAATATACTGGGACTTAGTTCATTGGGAGTCTTTCCGTTGGCTTCTGTTTTCCTTTCAGAGACCATGTGTGTGTTTGTGTGTGTTTCTGACACTATACGATGGTTCAGGCTCCTCATGGATCTATTCTGCTCCAGACCCAGCATCAACCATTTCTCCAAGGAGTCAGGGTTCTTAAAATTGGATAATGAAGTAGATGCTTTCTTATTGCTTGAACACTAAAATAATGAGCTACATGTAGGTTTTCATAAGTGGGCATTTGCAATAGATAGAATAAGACTAATTGTAATTGTTAAAATCCCAAACCTTAGAGACTCAATAACATAACACCTCATTCCTTTTTCAGACTCACAGGGGTGCTCTCACAGTTCATAATTTAAGAAAGCTGAGCTTCTGTCCTCTCTAACCTCTTCCATTGTTAAGACTTGAGTCCTTTTGCTCTTAGGTTAAAAACTTAAGAGAGGGTAAATTTGCTTACTCACTTGTCTAATGATCGCACATGTTATTTCTGCTTACAGGTCTTTCGATGTCTTCAGACAGTTAGTGATGTCTTGCTGCAGTGAGTGTTAGAAACTGTATTTTCTGACCGAATATTGCTTCTCGGCAAAACTTTAGGCTATGAAAGGTGAACACAAATATTCTGTGGACAGCAGGTCTTCATTTCCAATTCCATTTAAGTTTAAATCCCCAGTGTTTCTGTTTCCCAGGCCATTACATTGGACTGCCCTTACCTAACACGTCAGTCTCCTTGCCCTTGGTTAAGTCTTATAATTACTTTTGGTGAATGTGTCCTCCAAGTCATTGTATCTATAGTTGTCAAAGTAATAATCCTAAACCAAAGAACTTTTCTTCAACTTTTCCTACCCTGAAACTCTTGACAACTACCTATGATGGCCGATAATGTTTTAAAACTTGATATAATTATTTGAATTTCTCCATGAGCTATATATTCCAATCTTTTCTCACACTGTTTTTCAATATATGTTAAATGATGCAGCCAATCTGACTTGTTCATCATTCCTAGAACACACCATGTGGTTTCCCTCCTCCATATTTTAATACCCTCTTCCAGCCCTTTCCATTGTGCTGAATTTTTACTTGTCTTTATAATTTGACTTTAATACCACCTTCCTTCAAAATAATAGAAGAAAATTTTCTTCATTTGAATTTTTTATAATATCTTGTATCTTTTAAACCGCTATCTGAGGTTTTTGTTTTTATTTGCATTGCAGAGTTATTGAGATGACAGCACTATTTGGAATTAGAGACCAGGCATTAAAATAAATCATTTTTATATCACTTATAATAAATGATAAATTATCTTGCAAGAATTTTTTTTGCCCAGTAAATATTTGTTAAGTAACCATATGAAATAATTGTATATTAAAAATCACTTATATTGCATAATTTGCATAAAATAATGCTCCTTTATGTTAAATTAAAGCCAGTTACCAAAAATGTAAACATTTAAAATGTAATGATTAATGTTTTTATCATGCTTTAAAAAATTATATATCACATTAAAACTGGTAAAGATAAATTAAAAGAGCAGGCAATTAAAATATTTGAAAAGTCCATTATAATATATGTTTAATATTTTGAAGTTTTGGAATTTAAAGTTGTGCATTTTCACAAACTACATAAAGATATAAAAATATGAGTACACAAATGTGTTCAGAAATAGCTATGTTGTCAAGAAAAATAAATTGGGAAAACATGCATATGCAAAAATAAATGGGGAAAATGTGTAACATTTATTTTTGCAGTATTATTACAATGTTCTTTTAAACAAAGACTCAACATTTCACAGTACTACCTCAAATACCACTTGATATAAGACATATAGGAAAATGTTTAATATTTATTTCTACAACCTGAGATATTACAAGTTTAAGTTAGTAATTTCTAGTCTAATTAAAATTCAAAAAGAAGAAGATATTAGAAGGGTTGACAAATATCAGTTGAGTCTAGAAATCATAAGGTATTTATAAAACACATTCACTGAAACATAATTTAAAAAATAAAACAAGAAAGGGAACTAAACATCACTCTGCTTAAGAAATTAGATGCTAATATCTTTCTTAAGGGTGAGGGGAGTTAAAATAAATTTCGAAACAGTTCATTCCTTTAACAGACTTCACAGTAACCACTTATGCATGAAATCAAGACTATTGGAAAAATAATGTTACAATCACTGTATCTATATCAAATTAATGCTTCATAATACTAAAATAGAAAATACTATTTTATTTTTTTGAAAATACTATTTTAAATGTCCATCATCTGCAAGTATATTATGACCTAAAATTATTTTCCATTCACTCATCTAAAACACACCTATATAACCTAAGTTACTGTTCAGCATTGGAAGGAGAGTTGACAGCTTGTTCCGTGGCTTTTCTTCTAGCTTTGGTGGTGCCCAAACATTTGTCTTAGTCAGTTTCCCTGAACATACAATTTAAGACATTGTTGCTTATCTAGCAACCTGAAAATCTGGCTGAGGCATAAGTTCCAGGCCAAGCACCAGGACTTCATGTTTAGGTCTATGTTTATTGGGTAAAGAACAACCAGTATTGAGAGGCCGCAGAAAAACTGGGAGAATTGGAGTTGGTCAGGCATGTCTGGAGGACCTGCATATAAAGTGTCGTGAATTGAGATTTTCCGAATTGAGATTTCTTTTTCTTAAACATGGAGCTTTGTCCTTTATGCCTCTTCAGGTGCCAAGGGTAGAATTACTTAGACGTGATGTACATCAATACCTAGGACTTTTTGAGCATCGTATACTTCCTTGTTCATTTTCATATTTTGCATTTTTTAAGCTAAATAGACTTGATTATTTAGACTGAGGATACATTTTGAGTGTGACATTTGATTGTCATTCTGAAACCAAAACCATTGCAAAAGTTGGTTGCCTTTCATTGCACTTTTAAACTCTCAGCATTCATAGTACAGCAATGTAAGTTAAAACCTATGAATAAAGATTTATTTATACATTATAAATCTGTTGATGCAATGAAAATATTGCTTTACTAATTTACATATTGCATACGGCTTGAGGGTAATGCCAGTAGGTATTTTAGAATTTTTGATAATTGGTGTATTGGAATTTGTAATGTAACAAATTGAGTTGGAGAGTTTAGAAAGAAGGTAATTCAAGGCTCAAAATATATATAAGATTATTAATTATTAATTCTGTTTTATTTAAAACCTATAATATTGTTGTAATGTTTGCACTTATTGAAATATCTCTAATAAGTGTGAAATAATGGTGAAAGTCTAGAGACATTGTCAAGTCCTGCAGTTATCAAATACAACCAATGGCCCAAAGACGGTGCAGTATGTTGAAATGCTTGGCTTTATGATAAATTCTGTAAGTGGTCCCTTGATGCAGTTAAAAGCTTAACTAGAGTGATCTCCTTTCATCAGTTTGTGATCACTAAATGCATAACATATTTATAAATTTTTGATAAAAGTCTACTATTCAATTAAGGTAATGATCCATAAGCATGCCCATTTAAAATCTTTAGTTAATTCATCTAAGTTTGATACTACCCAAATTACTTTTATACCTTCTACATTTTGGGGGAGGAAGACATTTCACATGTAGTTGGAAAGATTCATGGTTGGTACCTATCTGAAAATGCATTTCCTAAAATAGTCACTTTTCTCTGAACATTATATACATGCTCACACTTTTAATAATTCCACATAACAAATACACCCAAAGTTAATTAGATGTGAATCTACGGTTTGCCAAACACTTTTCCTTAAGGTGATTTTGAAAGTTTCTGGGGCATTCACAGATTACTACTGCATCACCAGCACGATCCTCTGTCCTAATTGTGTGTGGTACGTAACTTGTCCCGACGTAACTGCTCCAACCAAAGTGACGTAACAGCCTTCTCATTTGCTCATATTACTATCAAAATGAAATGATGCCCTTAAAATATACTCTGAGTATCACTTGCTTTTTCTAAACAATGACTTACTTAAATAATTACGATGATATAAAAATATGTGGTGTCTATTTTAATGTATGATGTAAATTCCTTAATAGTAACTAGTGTGCTAATATATTGGATTAAGACACTGTTTTTAAAACAACTTTCTGTTAGATGGTATTTAAGGAATTGAAAGTGTATAAATAAATACCATGAAGAAGAAATCACAAAATATGTATCATATAAACTATTTAGTACTTAACCCTATACTGACAATCTTCATTAGATACACCCTTTTTTAAAATTCTGTGGGTTGGGTTTATTTTTCGTTTTTCTTTTTCTTTCTTTCTTTTTCATTTTTGCTGAAGTACAATTGTCTCCACTTTCCCAACACCACTGTCCCCTGTCCCACCCCAGCCACCCCCCTCCCCCCCACATCCTTCCCCCTTTTGGCTTGTCCATGTGTCCCCTATACGTGTTCCTAATGACCCTCCGCCTGTTTTTCTCTATTAACCCTCTCCTCCCTCCCCTCTGGTTACTGTCAGTTTGTTCTTTATTTCCATGTCTCTGGTTCTGTTGTGCTTGCTTGTTGTTTGATTGATTAGGTTCCACTAATAGGTGAGATCATATGGCATTTGTCTCTCACAGCCTGGCTTATTTCGCTGAGCATAATGCTCTCCAGTTCCATCCATGCTGTCACAAAGGGTAGGAGCTCCTTCCTTCTTTCTGCTGCATAGTATTCCATTGAGTAAATATACCACAGTTTTCAACCCATTCATTTATCATTAAAAGGCACTGATTTGCATTATGTTAAAAAGTGAGTGAGTCTAGGTAGCGAAGAAAACATTTCCTCTAAATGAGCCTTGTGACACTCCAATATCAATAGACTGGGAAGTGGAGTAAAGAGTAAAGAAAATTGAGAAATAATGTTAAGGATGGAAAACAACCACAAGACTGCAGTACTGAAGATAAATCTTTAAAAAATATGCCTAAAAAGAAAGAAAGATCAGCTTTTATCAAACACAACTGATGGGTCAAATACAATGAGGGAAATAATAAAGCACTGGTTCAGCTTTGTGCCTATTATCCGTGAATGGGTCAGTGATGCTTCTGTAAAATGGTGAGGGCTGGCAGCCTGAGTGAAATGGGTGTAAGAAAGTGATAAAGAAGTTAAATTGGAGACAGTAAATATAGGTGCTCATTTTGAGAAGCAATACAGAATAGAGTTTTGCAAAAATATAAAAAGGAAGAAAATAAGCTGGTGGGGAAAACAGGGTAGAGGTGGTTTTGTGATGTGTCCACTTGTAAATGGGTTTGCAGGGATGTCCCTGAGAGCTCAGCGAGAAAATGATCAAATTCGTAGAAATCATCTGAAGTTTGCTTTTTTAATCTGTGTATGGTTTTACTGCCAAACCAAGTTCTCTGGTTTATTCAGTTAGGCTATTTCTAAGCATAGACTTTTACCACGTTTTTATATTTGACCAAATTCTGGTGTTACTTTTTGTTATTTTGTAACCCTGTTGCTAATAGTCTCTTATGTAAGAAAAAAAAGTCGTTTCTTTGAAATAACCTGCTTTATTCTCTTCTCTAAGATTTTTATGCCTGTTTCTACATTTTAATCTTGAATTATGCTCATGATCATGACTGAATTGAGATCTGAGCTCATTGTGGATCCAATAGCATCTAATTTGTAAGCTACTCACTGGTGTCAAATGAGCAGCTGAGAATAGGGTAGAGGATGCTTTGTGGTCCCGATTTCTCACAACTAGGCTTTTAAAAAATATATTTAAACATTTGGGTCTCTATAAATATGTGTGTTAAAATACTGAATAAGTGTACATTAAAAATATGCTAATAAGTGTGATAAGTGACTCGGTGCCAGTGGGTATAACTTAAGAAATCTCGATGGGGTGGGGGGTTAAAATAAATGTTTTCAATAAAAATGATCTATTCACAGTAGAGCTTTGGTTACTTTAACCCAGGTGCAGCATACTGATTGCCAGGCTAAAGTATAGATTGTGGCAGTAAACAAAATTTGATCAGCTTCTTGCTCTATTAAATTATTAAACAACCTTTTTACTAGGGCACAATGTACGCAGAATTTAGATACCCGACTTCCCTTGAACAATTAGAATATCTCCCCACACCAAGCCCATGTTCCACATGTCCACATCCTCTGGCAGATCGCCCACTCTGCTGCAGGTTGCTGCTTCTCTAACTGGCTTTAACTTCTGAAAACTGAGTTCAGAGCATCACTATAAATGTGTAGCAAAAACTGTAAAACAGTGGTAGAGCAGAGTTTAAGAAGCGGAGTGAGAAAACATTAGTTGATTCCTAATCAGTTACTTTATAATCACAGATATTGACAATGACGACTGTCAGCGACGTTGCATTAGGTTTGTGTTGGCTGCCAGGCAAGTCCATGTGATCATCGTACTATGATACAGGTCACAAAAATGTAAATGTACATTTGTTTCTTGTCTGTGGGAGCAGGATTAGTTTTATACAAATGTAGTTAGTAGTTAGTGAGGGGTGGGTAGGAAAAGGATCTGGTATTATACCAACCCAAAAAAAGCTGAGAAGTGAGCCCAGTGAGAGGAGAAGTCACCCAAGGGGTCACAGCACAACATCCATTCTAGATGGTAAACCCATTCTTGTTTTAGGTTGCAGGTTGCTCGGTGCAAGTGAGACAGAGACTCCAGATGAGATAGTGGACGTTTATCATCATGATCTAGGCAACTGATCCAGAGTTCAAGGCTACAATCACTGGAAAACAGTTTGCAATTTCTCAGTGAATCAGGAAATGAAGCAGCATCTCAATCTGGAAGAATATGTGAGAAATCATGGTAAATGTCAATCCAACGAAACGATACTAGGCACTAGATACTATATTGCACTGCAGACGGGGGACTCGGGAGTCAGGACTCAACACAGAAACCTGCCAGTCAGCGTAACAGAACAGTCATTAGCTTGGAAAGGCGTGAAAGAGAGCGCCACCTAGGAAAATATATGATTATGACGAAATACAGCAAACCTTTACAACGGAAAATTCTAAGTACTTGGCATATTAAAAGAAGTTCAATTCTGATTAAACAAAGTGACATAACAAAAGTATATACTTTATAGGTACCCCAAAATATATGCTGGGTTAATTTGACAAGATATTTAACAATGAACAGTTATCAGAATTATACAAAATATTCAAAGATTATTTATATAGCTGTTTGAGATGAAAAAACAAGTCGATGCAAATATAGAATCATGAACCTAGCAAGAGTCTTCTGTGATTAGTTTCTAAAAGCCAGACAGTGACCTATACTGTCCTTTTCTCGCCGTTTTTACTGCTCCAATTAAAGAACCAGGTACATGTCTTCCTGAATCAGATCTGCAAGTAGGTTTTCTTTGAGAGCACAACCGGTTTCATTCTAACAACATAAAATAGCAAGTTAAAATCGACGAAGCAGTTTTCAGTGGACTGAAACATAAAAATGGAAAAATGCTTTAATTTGAAGCGTTTCTGTCAGATTAATGTACTAGAGTAATAAAATCATATTGAAAATACCTGTCTGTGCAAGCGAGGCTATACGAAATCAGTTGGAAAGAAAATATGTAGGTGACAACATGTAAATTTTCTGAATGAAAATTAATGCTTGATACAAAGGACCTTTGCTTGTTAAGGGTCGTTCGTTACAAGTTAGGTTGGTGTACTCTTGCTCATCTATGTTTTTACTTTATTTGCATGCTGTTACAAGTAAAATGTAAAGGTTTTTATGGAGAGAGAAATCCATCCAATATTATTTTATCCATTCTTAAAATACCAAAAAATGATACATTTAAATTAGACAAACTCCAAATTAGGATAATGCAAAATTTGGTGTCTGGTGTCATGGACATAGTGGATTCAACAGTGGCAAAAATAAAATTTAATCAGTTTTTGAATAATTTCAAATAGCAATGGGGTTTGAATTATGTGAAGTGACAGAATAATTTTACATTTCTGGATAGATATAGGTATCTTAGTAAAAGGATAGATTTATTAAAATTTATAGTGAAATGAAATTATATTAGATTTCTAATTCATGAAAGGTATAGAACATGTCTCAGTGATTTCTATTTAACTTACTGTTAAAGTTTAACACAGACTTCCCTGGGTCATAAACTAACTTAGAACCTTCTTACTGTGACTGCAGTGAAATATAAACTGTGATAGTATACGGGTAGTCAGATATATCAATTGTCTCATGTTGTAATCATAAGCCTTACTTAATGTTTTAAATGAAAGAGAGAGGGAGAGCTGGATGGGAAGGGGCGGGAGAGAGAGAGAGAAACTAAGTGATGGAGACAGAGATGTGATTGAGCTTTGTGTAGCTTGTATACTTCATTTATAAAAACAAGTTTATTATTTCAGAAGCTTCTGCTCCTTCCATATAACCCGACTCTTATCAATATTCCCCTACGGTATAACATTAAACTAATATTGATAACACCACACAGAGGTTATTAGATTCAGGTTAGTGATTTTTTTTGCTTGTTTTCCAATCATTACTCCTCTATTTCTACTCCTTTCTGCAAAATATAATATAAAACAAAATAAACCAAATAAAAAGCATCTGGAAATTTAACTGTGAAAGTAAATATTCTATTCTGTATTTCAGTGTATTTGTTTTTATTTTGCTTGCTTGTCTGTTTTGTTGTTTAGCTTCCTGTTAAAGGTAAGATCATATGGTATTTGTCTTTCAACCCCTGGCTAATTTCACTCAGCATAATGCTTTCCAGTTCCATCCATGTTGTTGCAAAGGGTAGTAGTTCCTTCTTTCTCTCTGCTGCATAGAATTCCATTGTGTATATGTACCACAATTTTTTGATCCATTAATTTACTGATGGGCACCTAGGTTGCTTCCAGCTCTTGGCTATTGTAAATTGTGCTGCTATGAACATTGTGGTGCATAGGTTCTTTGAAATTGATGTTTTGGGGTTCTTAGGATATAATCCTAGCAGTGGAATTGCTGGATCAAAAGGCAGGTCAATTTTTATTTTTTCTGAGAAAATTCCATGCTGTTTTGGAGAGGGGAGGGAATTTAAGGGTAAAAAATGGGAGGGATTTAGAGGAACAAGTATAAAGGACACAGGGACAATAACTAAGGGGGGTAGAAATGGGAGGGGGTGGGGTGCATGGGGGAAGCATGGGCTGGAATGGGAGAAATAAACAGAAAACTTTACTTGAAAAATAACTAAATAAAATTAAAAAAATTCTATTCTGAATAATTTTATAGGGTCGTTCCCTTATTTCTAGTTTGCTATAAGAAAAGTTGTGCTTCTATTTTTGTTGCTCTTATTGTAGTTTTTACTATCTTTTGTAAGCATTTATTCACAGAAAACCCTGAAATCACTGTTTCCTAGATTTACACCGGACATTTACCCTAGTAAGCTGGGCGATGCCCAGTTTGGTTCAGCATCAAGCTCTTCATTGCCCCGAAGAATCCACCTGAGTCCTTGCTTGCAGCAAAAGCCAAAAACCACAACCATGGTTTCTGTATGAATTTTTTCAGAAATAAAAACTGAGAAATTATAGAGAGACTTGTAATAAAACTTAACTTATAAATTGGCAATGTTTAAATATAGAAAAAACTATCATTTCTACTTAGTTTATAAGTGAACGGCCCAGTAAATATATAGTCGATTTTTTAAAATCCTAGCCATGTAACAAGAACAGTGCTGGGGACTAAAAGAATATGAGTCACGGCTACACAACAATTTGCTCCAAGTGAGAATATGGAAAACTGCATGTCATTAAGGGTATTTTTCAGAGAAAAAGTAATATATCTCAGATATTTTACCTAAAATTTCTAATATATAAAACATTGACTGAATGATCCCAAATTATACTTGGAAGAAAAAGTAGGTAAAACTAACCCAAAACATGTGACAAAAGTAGGTAAGTTAATAGTCAACTTGTATTTTAATGAACTATTACAGCAATTCCATGATGTTATTTGAACAAGAAATTATTTTATTTACTTATCAAATAGTTACTCCAAATTGCACATTTAAAATATGACAAATGCCAAATATCAGTGTCTTGGGGGAATTTAATATCAATTTTCTTTTTTAATTTTTTTTTATTTTAATTATTTTCTTTCTTTCTTTTTTTTAATATTAAATTTTATTTAGTTACTTTTCAAGTACATTTTTTTTAATCTATTTCTCCCATCCCACCCCACCTCCCCGCCCGGTCTCCCCCCTCCCTCCCATTCCCCCCCCCAGTCCTCATCTCTGTGTCTTTCATACTTGTTCCTCAAAATCCCTCCCCCTTTTTCCCCTTAAGTTCCCTTCCCTCTCCCCTCTGGTCGCTGCCCACTTGTTCTCTATTTTTAAGTACAGTTTTCTGTCCTTTACTTCCATCCCAGCCCACCCCCCATGCTCCCCACCTCCCTCCCATTTCCACCCCCCTTAGTTTTTGTCCATGTGTCCTTTATACTAATATCAGTTTTCTTTCTTTTATTTTTTATTGTTGCCAAGTAGAGTTATCTCCATTCTCCCCAACTTCCTTCCACCCCAGCCATCCCCACCTCCCACCCCTGATCCCACCCCCCTGCCCTTGCTTTTGTCCATGTGTCCTTTATTTTTTTTAATATTTTATTTATTTATTTTTAGAGATCGGGGAAGGGAAGGAGAAAGAGTGGGAGAGAAACATCAATGTGTGGTTGCCTCTCATGTGTCCCCTACTGGGAACCTGGCCTGCAACTCAGGTATGTGCCCTGACTGGGAATCAAACCGTGGTACTCTGGTGCACAGGCCACTGAGTCCTCACTCAGTCCACTGAGCTACACCAGCCAGGGCTCCATGTGTCCTTTATAGTTGTTCCTGAAAACCCTTTCCCTTTTTTCTCCCAATTAAGAAAAAGATAACTTGGCCCTGGCTGGCATAGCTCAGTGGATTGAGTGCGGGCCTGTGAACCAGAGTATCACGGTTCACAGTGATTCCCAGTCGGGGCACATGCCCTCGATTCCCAGTCGGGGCACATGCCTGGGTTGCAGGCCAGGTCCCCAGTAGGGGACACATGAGAGTCAACCATACATTGATATTTCTCTTCCTCTCTCCTTCCCTTCCCCTCTAAAGATAAATAAATTAAATCTTAAAAAAATAAAAATAAAAAAGATAACTCAATAAGTAGTTTTAAGAAAATTAATTATTTGAAGAGGATACATTTACATATTGATTTTCTATAACACAATGACATAGACTTCAGACATATCAGATTGTTAAATGCAAGAAAGAAGAAATAAACATGATTTGAAAAATTGTTATGAGACAATTATTAATAATGACCAAAAAATGCCACAAAGGAAAATCTTTTTTTAAAATTTTATTTAGTTATTTTTCAAGTACAGTTTTTTGTCTATTTTTCCCATCCCAGCCTCCCCCGCCCCTTGCTCCCCACCTCCCTCCCATTTCCACCCCCCTTAGTTCTCGTCCCTGTGTCCTTCCTATTTGTTCCTCCAAATCCCTCCCCCTTTTTCCCCTTAACTTCCCTTCCTTCTCCCCTCTGGTCACTATCCCCTTGTTCTCTATTTCAGTGTCTTTGTTTTTTTTTTTTTTCTGCTTGCTTGTTTGTTTTGTTGTTTAGCTTCCTGTTAAAGGTGAGATCATATGGTATTTGTCTTTCAGCACCTGGCCTATTTCACTCAGCATAATGCTTTCCAGTTCCATCCATGTTGTTGCAAATGGTAGTAGCTCCTTCTTTCTCTCTGCAGCATAGAATTCCATTGTGTATATGTACCACAATTTTTGGATCCATTCATTTACTGATGGGCACCTAGGTTGCTTCCAACTCTTGGCTATTGTAAATTGTGCTGCTATGAACATTGTGGTGCATAGGTTCTTTGATATTGATTTTTGCCACAAAGGAAAATCTTGATCAATTTGATCATGATAATTTGAACTTTTGAGCCTCATATGACATTATAAACAAAATTAAAAAGCAAATACACATAATTAAACAGTGTAGAAGAGGTTGATATTATTAAATTATAAGTAATTGATTTCTGAATAGGAAACAGTTGGTATTTCAAATTTAAAATATACAAGGCAGTTATAAAGAATGAATTACAAAATATTACAAAAACATTCTACCTCACTACTAAGAAAAGAGTGTATGGCAAAGCTATAAGACAGATGCCACCTTATACTTTTGATAAGAAAGTGACGTAGTAAAACATATATTCACATACCATTGCTCAGGAATTACACTTTACAATAGTGTTTCCTGAGGAATCAGAGTTAAGCACAATATACATGTAAAATGCATACATTTCAAATAGTATAATGGCATTGTAAATGAACACTTTAAAATTATGTCCTAAAAGAATATTTAATTCCATGCTCATTGCTCATAATATTATATTGTGACTGTATAGGAAGAAAGTAAATTATATATGTAGCATGTTATATGAATAGATTATAATATATACTGAAGGTATTTATTTTTAGATTTCTGAGAGGTAAGATTGTGGCCAACTGTGAAAACTTCTACACTTGATCTTAGCCAAAAGGCCGAGAAGCGATGAAAACTTCTAGATTTAACATTTTATCTATACACCTTATGAAGTAAATAGACAGATGTAGATATAGATCTGAATGGCAGAGTTATATTATTAAGTTTCCGATATGAGGTGGCCATGCACCTAAAGGTCAAGGACAACAAACATATTATTAGCTAGCTGAGTTTCAAGCAATTAAAATCTGTTTTCTTAATTTTTTTTATTTTTCCTATGTTTATTGAGCTATGTCAGGCAATGAGATAGAACATCACAGAACTGAGGCTTTCCCTTTTGTGGAAGAGACAAACTAAACCAAGACAATATAAAATGATGACAGTATAAGGCTTCAAAATGCATAGAAGGAATATGCGAGATCTGAAAACAAATCATTGAAAGATGCAACAGCAGCCTTGGAAAAGGTCGCGTGAAGGACTCTTGGAATATGGCTCTCAAAGAAACTAAAGAAGGACCAGCACAAGCGAAGAGGAGGCTAATAACATTAGAACACACACAAAACACGTAAATACCTATGCTTATTTTCCCCTGGCAATTAGATTTTGCATCATTGCTTACCTTTTTTATATGCTGTGTTTTACCAAGAAGTCAAGGAAATAAATATGATTTTAATGACTGGTGGGCACAATGTTGCTCACCACCAGTTTCCTGGAGTGAGAAGTTTTCCCTGGAGACAGTGGGAGAAAGAGACACAAAATTTTATTAAAACATAAAGACAGGAGAGCAAGAATCAGAGACACCTACTCAGGGCTTGTGAAATGAGCTGCCCAGACCTGAGGTCACCAGGGAAACAATTGTACTATTCGGCATAGCTGTGGAGGAAGAAATATGAATAAATAACTCCAAGTCAGAATCCTTAAGAAGCAGTTTTTAATGAAATCAATTCACTAAAATAAATGCAAAGTCTAGAGACCACCAGTCTTAAGCTTTTGAAAATCTAGTTCCCACAGACGTTTTGGGAAATCAGATAGTAACACAGGTTCCTGAGGTGAGTTCTGATGACAACGAATGGGGAGCAAGACAGAACTCTTAAGCAGAATAGATTTGTGGGTAACTCTTGCTCAGAAAGAGCTTTGTGAAAGGATGTAAAAACCTTGAGATTATATTCTGTCTCCCCTGCTTCTGATCAATTAGGAGTGCCTTCTGGAAACAACTTTTCTGTGAATAGAAACAAGCTCTTGGCTTGCTCATTACTGAGCCACAAGAGCAATGTCAAGTAGGTCTTGGTGGGAAAAAAAGAAATCCATTAGAAACAAGTCGGAAGCCAGTGGCACATCGTCATGCTCTACAGTCCCAGTGCTGTTGTTGTAAAAAAACACTCCAAAAATAACTGCATCTTAAAAGTCACTGAGGAATAAATAATGTTGAATGTTTTCTATGTCAGAACTAGTTCTTTGTACTCTAAAATAATGTTATTGCTGACATCTGTGAAGATTTACAAAAATATAAGATGTTTAATGTCGACTTGTCAAATATAATATTCTGTCTGTCCTCTCATACTTCTTAGAGAACATGCTTGCTTTCATTTATTTTTTGAAATTATTATTTTTGTGGCAGTTATTCTAAACATATTTTTAAAAAGCCAACACAAATCAGTTTTTGAAGTGTTTTTTGGCCCAGTAGAGGAAACAAAAACTGCAAGTAACATTTTCAGAGCCAATATCTGTTAAAATATAATTAACTTGTAGTTTTGAAAATCTCTCCACGGACACCAGGTAGCTAAGGGAAGATATGACCTTGGCTGAAATGAGGTATCCTACAGACCTTGGCAGGTTTGAAGCTGCCTTTCATTTATTGTATTTAAAATTCCCATTTTGAAATAATTTTAGGTTTACAAAAAATAGCAAAATACTTTCCCAGTTCCCCCCATTTTTAACATCTTATATTACTCTGATACATTTCTCAAAGCTAAGAGATTGCCAGAATGTTACTATTAACTAAACTCCAGACTTCATTTGGATTTCACCACATTTTCCATTGATGATTTTTTTTCTGTTTCTTGATATAGTCCAGGTTTCTTAATCCTTTGGGCTGCTATAACAGAAAAGATCATATACTACATGGCTTAAACAACATTTATTTCTCACAGTTTTGAATGCCGAATGTCCAGTATCAAAGTCTCAGCAGATTTTTTGATGAGGGTTTGTTTTTTGGTTCACAGATGGCTGTCAGCTGTCTTCTGGTTGTGTCCTCACACAGTAGAAGAAATAAGGGAGTTCTGTGAGGTCTCTTTTATAAGGGCATGAATCCCATTCATGGGGCTTCGCTCTTACGACCTAATAAGCTTCCAAAGGCCATATCTCCAAACGCTATCTCTCTGAGAACTAACTTTCAACATACAAGGTCTGGCACAAATAATGCCCCTTTCTACTGCAAAATCTTTTGTTGCAATATCATAAGCATATAATTCTATGACATAAGAACATCACACTCAAGCACACCATATAAAAATTTAGGTAATATGTTCAAATTATTACACCCATATTAATACGCTACCAACCACACACCAGCAGGTGTTACTTCTGCTGGACTTTGCATATTGAGGAAACACAAACCTGCAGCCTATAACCCCAGGGTATTACATTTTATCTAGTCCTTATGTCTCCCCAGTCTCTTTTGGTCTGGGATCATATCTCAGTCTTTATCCTTATTCTAGGATAAAGCCCTAGAATATCCCCTAAACTGAGCCTGTCTAATATGCATTTTTTTCTCATTGGATATATCTGATGGGGTTTGAAAAGAATACCATAGAGTTCAAGTGCCATGTTATCCTGTCTGTGAGGTGAGAAGGTAGGTGGTACCCACATGACATCACTGGTGAAGTTACTCTTCATTACTTTTTAGGGTAGTGTTTGCTGGGTTTCTCCACCGAAAGTTTACTAATTTTTCCCTTTCCTATTCTGTATATTGAAATCTAGTCAATGTATCTAGTGCACCCTCAGAGTATGGGACTACAGCAGGGAAACCAGCTCCAGTTCTTGGAGAAAGTGTGTACAATTTTTATTTTTGGACTTCTGTAAGAAAATTAGTCTCTTCTACAGTTATTTGTTTATTTGATCATTTATTTATATCAGTATGGACTCATTTAATATTACTTTATAGAATTATAACCCAATATCACATTTATTTTGTTGCTCACATTGTCCTAATATTGTTTACTAGTAATATTAAATGTCCAATCTTTCAGTATGGTATTCATGTCCCTTTAATGTGCCCTCATTAAAAAAAACACAAATAAATCTTAATGTTTTTAGAAGATGCTCCAAGCTTATCTTGAATCGTCCTTGTCTCATCTCTAAAATCAGCCATTAATCCAGAGAATACTAGTTCTTCATGTTAGAGAAAATCATTCAGAAACCAAAATCTGAGTGCTGGATGTGCTCCTCTCTGCTCAGGTATCCTGGTTTCTAGGCCTTTCCAACAGATGGAACCAGGAAACATATGTGTACTAACCTATATATACACAGATATATATGTAATCATTTCTATATTATATAATTGTTTCTATATTATCTCTCTATCTACCAATTTATCATCAATCTATCATCTGTGTAACTCATCAGGAGTTTGTACTGACGTTTGTCTCTGATCCAGGACCACAACATATTCACTATCATTGGTTGCCTGCTTATCTGAATTTCCTTCTCTTACAATGAGACACATGACTACCAACATGCACTTTCCATTTATTTAATCCTTTACCACAAGTATATAGGTAAAGAAGTTTCAGGATTGCTACCTGTACCTACAGCTGCATTCTTTTGAGAGAGAGAGTATGCAACTCTATGTATGCTTAAAACTCTTCAGTGGCTTCCTGAAGAATTCTTATCCTCAAGAAAAGGACATGTCTTGACACAGCTCAGAAAAAGTCCCTAGCTCCTCTAACCTTGTCTACTTCTGCAGCTTCACCTGCAGTGGTGCCTCCTATTCTCTTTCTTAACTGAAGCCAAACACATCCCTTTAAGCCCCATGACTGCACCATGCTCTCTTGTCTTGGAGCTTCACAACTGGAGTGACTCTCTCCCACTGTGTGACAGCAGACATGTTTTACGATACAGTGAAATCCATGTTGTTGACTTATTACACAAGAGTGCTTTTTATGTATGTGATCTTCACTCTGCCTTCTCCCTTTTGCTCCCACTTTATCTGGGTATATCGCATTCATAAAATTATGTGCTTAAACTTCTACTTCTTCAAAATAAGCTTTGTCAACCACCCCTGATCACACTGGGTTTGCTTTTCCTATTATATGCTTTTTGGACCGGTCTGTGTTTTTCTTTAGCGTATTCTTGGTCATTACAGTGTTACTTATTCTTTGTCTTTCTTTCCCAGTCAGATGAAAATGAAATTTCAGGACTATTTTTTTCCTCTTTCCTGTCTTGGTTCCCAGGGCTGCCATACCATCTTTTCCACACAAGGAACCTGGTGGTTATTTGTTGAATGAATAAAAAATGAATTGAAGAAGGGAAAGATTAGATGCGGAATGTGTGCAGGCAATGGAGCAGCTACTGAGATTAAGAGCAGATTTCTCTGTGGACTCTTTATCTGGTACCTTCAGCTGAAGGCAAAGGCACCCTAGAGTACTTCAAGGAACAAGGTGTAAATTGTCTGTAACAATGTCATTAACTCTTTGAGGGAGGCGGTATGCACTTGAGGTTCCAGAGCACAGCTTTTCAAATAATTCAGTAAAAGATTTTAACAGACAGGAGAACATTTTTTTAAATGCTTATGTTAATTGGTAGAAAAAAATTAAAACTTAGATATTTGAAGTCTGCAAAATTATACTGATATTTTTTTTACTCTTACCTTTCTTACATGTGAATCTACTGAAAATCAAAATACCTAAATCAGCACAGTTTACTACCTTCATCATTGTGACTTTACCATTCATTCTCTCCAGCTATTCCCATTCTAAGAATGCAGAAGGTGATGTTTAAACAAGGTAGGTAGACAGTTTCCCTATGCCTGAGACAACAGAAATAATAAGGAACAGAACTGAAATTTAATCAAAAATGAGACCAGAGCCTTCATTTAACTCATATGTCATCATGCCAAATTTATTTCCACACTGCCTCTCAATAAAATTACAAAGGTGGTTAAAGTAATGAAACCCAAGGACTGCCATTCTCCAACTCCAAGACACACTGTAAAGCTTCCATCTTCAAGACGGTGGCATATTGGTGAAAGGATACATACATAATTAAGACAGTGGGCTATTGGTGGAAAATAGATAGATGGAACAGAATAGAACACCCAGAAAGAGAGTCACACAACTATAGTTAACTGATCTTTGACAAAGAAGCAAAGGAAATACAATGGAGCAAAAAAGGAGTCTTTTCAACAAATGGAACAACTAGGCATCTGTCTGCAAAGAAAAATAAAAGAAAAGAGGGATAAAGAAAGAAGGAAGGAAGGAAGAAAAAAGAAAGAAAAAGAATCTAGACACAGTCCTTACATCTTTCTCAAGAAATTCACACAAAATGGATCACAGGCCAAATTGTAAATTTCCAAACCACTAAACTCCTAGAAGATGACACAGGAGAAAGTCTTGATTACTTTGAGTTTGAAGATGATTTTTTAGATACAACACCAAAGGCAAAATTCATGAAGAAAAAAGTGATAAATTGGACTTCACTAAAGTAAAATAAAATAATAAAATAAAATAAAACAAAACTTTGTTCTGGGAAAGACATTGTTTAAAAAGTAAAAAGACAAACTGCAAACTGTGAGAAAACCTTCCAAAAGACATATTGGATAAAAGGTTGTTATTCAAAAATGCAAAGAACTTCTGAGTTTCAACAAGAAGAAATGCATCACCCAATTAAAAAAATTGTTCAAAGTCCTTAAGAGACATCTGAAAAAAGGAGACATACAGAGAACAAAGAACCATATAAAGACATTTCACACACTATCACATGAAGGAACTATAAATTATAACAATGAATAATATGTATATTTGTATAAATGCATATTTATATAAATACATATTTACATAAATGCAGAGTACATGCTTCTGAACTCTTGCAAGCAAAAATATTTATAAAGTTATTCTCAAGTACATTAATTAATTAACTTAGGAATTTTCAACATTTCTCTTGGCTGAGCTTCACACCAATCAAGGTTGAATATTCTTCCCTTACCATAATGTTCTTTACTGTAACTGAGGGATAGAAAATGGTATAAAAATATCAATACGTAAATTATTACATAGTTTAGAATAAAAAAATAATGACACACTAGTACGTGCCTTTTAGAATGGCCCAAATCTAGAACCCTGACAAGATCAAATGCTGGTGAGGATGCGGAGCAGCAGAGATTCTCATCACTGCTGGTGGGAGTGCAGAACTTCGCAGCCCCTCTGCAAGACTGTTCGACAATTTGTTACAAAACTAAACATTTGCTTCTTATGGCATGCAGCAATTTGGCTTCTTGGTATTCCTCCAAAGGATTTGAAAATTTGTATATGTATAAAAACCTCCCCACAGATGTTTATAGCATTCTTATTAATAATTGCCAAAACTTGGAAGCAACTCAGATGCCCTTCAGTAGGTGAACAGATACAGAAACTGTGGTACAGCCAGGCAATGGGCAATAATTCAGCACTAAAAATAAGCACACTGTCAAGCTGTGAGAAAATATGGATAAACTTTAAATGCATATTACTAAGAGAAAGAAGCCAGTCTGAAAAGGCAATGTACTGTGTGAATCCAAGTATATGACAGTCTGGAGAAGTCAAACCTGTGGAAGCAGTAAAAATAGCAGCAGTAACCAGAGGTAAATGGAAAAAAACAAATAGGTGAAGCAGGATTTTTTCAGTGTGAAACTACTTTGCAAGATACGTAAAGGTGAATACATGTCATTATACATTTATCCAAACTTACAGAATGCAGAACATCAAAGGTAAATTTGAATATGAACTATGGACTTGGGGTAGTTATGTGTCAATGCAGGTTCACCAGTTATAACAAATACACCCCTCTGATGAGAAATATTGATATTAGAAGAAGCCATGCATGTGTGTGAGGATAGGAAACATATGAGAACTGTCTGTACTTTCTGCTCAATTTTAGTAAATCTGCATGAGCTCTAAAAATCATGCCTATAAAAGAGTAAAGCATTATAGAAATGGGAATCAAAACCAAAATGAAATGTTATAGCATGCCAGTTAGAGTGGCAATTATAAAAAAGACAAGAGGTATGTTTTGGTGACAATGTGGAGAAAAGGGAAGCATTTTTGTCGGGACTGTCAATTGATGGAGCCACTATGGAAAACATAGAGTTTCCCCCAAAAATTAAAAATAAAACTTTATTTGTATGATCCAGAAATTCCATCTCTAGTATATACACCTGAAGGAAAAAAGTCACTCTCTCATGTAATGTCTGCACCTCACATTCATTACTGTATTATATGCAACAGCCAAGACCTGGGTGCAGCCTAAATGTCCCTGAATGAATGATCAGATAAAGTTGTGTGTGTGTACACACATGCACACATGAGTCATAAAAAGAGGAAATTCTGTCAGTCGTGGCAAACATGAATAAATCTTGTGGACACTATGTTAAATGAAATAAGTCATCCAGAGAAAGTCAAATAGCATAGGATCTCACCTCTGTGTTCAGAAAACCAGGCCTATAAAAATAGAGAGCAAACTGGTGGCTGTCAGATGCAGGGGGATGAGGCTTTGAGAAAATGGGTGAGTGTGATCAAAGTTACTTCATAAGCTTTCATGTATATACATTACATTCTGGAAATGTAGTATATACATATATATATTTATTTAAATATATGCATATAATTTCTTACAAAATATTGTGGTTGAACCAAAAGTAGTTGGGAGAAAGGAGCTTCAAAAGAGAAAAAAGTCCTAAGTGAGAAACCTTTGGCTTAATTTTGTGTCTCAGGCCCTGTTTGGGCCTTACTCAATGTAGTAAGAAGCGCCTGTGAGGCCTTACTTGTTTCCACAGCAGGCGCTTACAACAAAGGGTTCGCACAACTAATGACCTGGGATCAATAGGCATGAACTCATTGCACACAATGATTCCCCTGTGCTGGGCTTAAAAACACTGTCCACAGAACACCACCAGAATTTCTGCTTCCACTGATTTTTTGACCTGGTTGCTATAAAATGATTTTTACCCTAATGATTACTAATGAAAGTTAAACAATTCCCCTGAGAATTATGTATCTAGCCTAATAAATCACCATCGAGGTCCTAGCTAAAATAGTTTCCATAAAATCTATTGTTAAAAGGCAAATTTTTTGCCATCTCAAATACTGGCCTGTATTTTAAGACCTGGCATTATCTTCTTAAATGTGAATTTTCCTAAATTCCCTGTATAGATATTCATGCACTTTCTCACCCTCCTAATCACCTCTGTCATTTAACCCATTTACTGTTTATCTGTAATTGGATTATTATTTCATAAACTATAGAAAATTTGCTTTATAAGGTGTAAGAACCCTGGAGACAAAAAAATGAGTGTAATAATTAGTTGAATGAGAGTAATTAAAAACCCAAAGTACATTTCACACACAAAAATTTGTTCCCTATTATTTTTCTACATTTATCAAGTCCTGTTTTCTGAGAAATCCATTCATAAAACCACAGTACATTTTGTTTTTATTATCTCGAATTGCAAGCTAAAACTAAAACTTGCATAAGTGTAAAATATGAATTGTTGAAAAATTCAAGTTAGCATATCTCTACATTACAAAAAGTACGTATATTTTTCTCTATGGATAACACACAGTTTATACAGGTGTTGGTATTAATAACAACTAGAGATTTGCATATTTTATGAACAATTTTGGATATGTACCATAATACTTAACACTCCAGACAAAAAAAATTCACAGATGCATTCTCATCTATGTGTAAAACTTTCTAACATATTCCAAAAGCACTTCAGCAATAACGGTAACTGTAGTAAAACCCAGGCACGTTTATTCACAAAACCTGCAATACAGAATCTATGCAATCAGTTAAATCCCTTGCAAGTTAAACTCCACCACAGGATCCAAAAGGTAATTCTTGTAAATGAGAATTAAATAACTTTATAAAGTTAAGATATTTAAAACAATAATGGCATGTTATTTGTAAAAAAAAAACTATAATGATTAAAACTTTTTTCTATCTGGTTTTGTGTTGGGGAAGCATGAGTATAGAGAGTCACTTATTTTTTCCCTTTGTTTATTTTCTGGCCAGCAGCCAGTTAAGGCTGTAACTCAAGCCTGTGGAGATTGGTTGAGTAAGTGGAGACAATGAACCAGGTGCAGTAATTGAAGATGAGGGAGGCTGAAATTACAGAGTTAGTGAGGTGTGATTCTATTGTTTCAGCTGTGGTCTCAACTCCTACTGAGGGAGGCGGGATGCGCAAACACAACATCAATCAGAATACTTTTCCTGTACATATGCATGTTGGTTTGTATTTCAAATGTCCATCCGTATGATATGTATACCTATGAACAGCTATTTAAAGGGACTTGTATTTTTTTCTTTTTGTCAGAGATGTTGGCTCACGTTTGTCTCTTTCTTTTTCTGTCTCATCACATCTGTTTGTGCAGTGATGGGCAGATTTGACAAAATAGTTTTAAGAGCTTCTAATACAAGGAAGATTGGGAAGACATTTGCACAGATTTAATCTCTGGGTCACTTAAAAATTCTGTTGGCGAAGCCTTACATTTTCACTAAATCATCAGCTACTGTCCTTGTGCATAATTTAAAAATTATCTCAGCATAATTTGATTGATTGAGGATGGCATATTTTTTCTTAGTTTACAGAATGTTTCAAAAAATGGTAGATTACATGACCCTTACAAGCAAACGGTTGATGTTGACATGGTCTCAATGCTCTGAAGAAATAGAGGCTGTTATTTCTGGTTTATGATATTCTTTTCTTAGTATTTCAGAAGATGTAAAATTTCTGACACCAATCAAGCAACTTCACACATTTCCCTGGCGAATGGTATAGTTTGTTATCCATTCTTCCATATCTTTTACACTAAGGCATTTCTTCATACAGTTTACAGGATAATTTTACATTTTTCTACATAAACTAATAAAAAAGTCCAAAGGCCAAGTGACCTAAAATTACAAACAAATTGAAGAAGAATTATGTTGTATGTGTTATATAGTGAAGGTGTTAAATCTTTGTTAAACAACTTTAAGTGATTATACAACCTGACACATTCTCTGAAACCTTCCATTGGGAAGGTTCCTCATCACCATTGTCATTTAAGCCAGGCTGAACTACTCCATCAACCCAGTGTGTGTCCCCACCAGGAAAGAGCACCTTGTTCTCTCCTGTCCAGATAGACATAAATTAAGTAAAGGGTATAAAATAGCTCACAGCATTGCAATGAAGCCTAGAGAATCAGGCTTGGAAAAAGTCTATGAGGCCAGAAAAAAGTGAGTCATTTACACTTCCTTAGAAGCCATGTTGCCAACTTTGAACAAGTTAATGCAATTTCCTGAGTACAAGATTCTGTCACTTTGCCAATGAGGCCTATTATACTCCAAATAATTGCCCATCACCCTCTGCCACTCATCAAAATAGTCAAGACACGTCCTCCTATTTTTTATTTTAAAATTAACATTTTAAATGGGAAACTCTCCCTGGCAGAGACTAAGGCATGTGTGTGTGTATTTACTGTATATATACACAAACACACATTGTACGTTTTTAAAAGATTTTACTTATTTATTTTTAGGCAGGGGGGGTGAGGGAAGAAAGAGAGGGAGAGAAGCATCAATGTGTGGTTGCTTCTTACGTGCCCTTACTGGGGACCTGGCCTGCAACCCAGGCATGTTCCCTGACTGGGAATTGAACTGACAACCCTTTGGTTCGCAGGCCAGCTCTCAATCCACTGAGCCACATCAGCCAGGTCCATATATATTTCAATTCAAATGCAAAGGCTTCCTGGAAAATAAGATCTGGTTGTCTTCCGAGCGACCACAAACTTGCCAAATGCCTGATGCATATATTAAACTTTTCTAAAATATTGCCAACTTATTTCATGTGACATTTCAACAAACTACTTTGTAATTTGTAAAACTGGTGGGTTTTTTTTAAGATTTTATTTATTTATTTATCTTTAGAGGGGAAGGAGAGAGGGAGAGAAACATCCATGTATGGTTGCCTTTCGTGCATCCCCCTGCTGGGAACTGGCCTGCAGGGAACTGGTCTGCAACCCAGGAATATGCCCTGACTGAGAATCGAACCAAGATCCTCTGGTTCTCAGGCCTGTGCTCAATCCACTGAGCTACACCAGCCAGGGCAAAACTGGTGGTTTTAGTGTCCTAACTAAAAACTTGCAGAGGCCTGAAATGTAAATATGTCAACACATACATCTTATACCTAAATGTTATAGTTTAGCAAAGTTAAGGCATTAAGTAAAAGAGGAAAAAAGTGAGCATCCTGCAATGCTCAATAAGGTTGGCAGGGACTCATCCGCCTTTCTCAAAGCCACAGTGATTTATGTGCTTTCTAAACACCAGCCTTCCTCACTTGTCTACTAGGGTCATTCAAACCTTTTTTTCTCTTTCCCAACCCCACAGTCAGAATTCTGGCTAAGAATGGTCTTTCAAACCTTAGAAACAAAATAAGTTAAAGGATTGTCATTTTTCATGGCAGAGGCAATCATCAGATTTTTGCTTGATGCATCTGAGTTTTCAAACAAACATTTAGTATTATATTTGATCAATATTAATCCAGTTAACCTTTACCATATTTTGTCATATATCTATCTTGCCTCAAGGACATTAAATTTATTAACAAACAGAATCCACCTTTGTGGGCCAAGGCAATGTAATTTTTATTCCGCCCTTGCCTCTAGTTCCTTTGTGAAGTTATTGGGCTTCTGCCATTCCCAAGTGCCTGACTGCCCAATTCTATGTAGTAAATGTGTATCACTAACTTTAGTCCACAAGAGCAGCTGAAGTCCAGATTCTCAAAGCCGCCAGTGAGGAGCACCTTTTTCTCTTACCCTCCATCACTAATATATTTCTTTTCCTTGTAATGAAGATGATGTCCCCTGGGCTGTCCTGTAGATATCTACATTGGAGAAATAAATTTTCATAGTGGGTTTTAAGAATAAGAAAAATGCAACCTTATTCTAAAATCTTCCTCTCTTTGAGTCTCATATATTCTACCTGAACATTATGCCAAAAATGTTCTGGCATCGTTGCCTCAATTATCACAATCTCTACTTAAATCAACCTTCAGCAAACCACCTCAGGTAAATATTTGTGCTGTATCCTTGAAAACTGTTATATTTGGAGACATTTACTGTATTCATGCCCATAAGTATTTTGTTAGTCACCCCCATAACCACTCCTAGTAGATGGAGGCTGTCCTGGCTAATACCTACCTGTTAGCCCCCTACATTAGCTGGCTCCTGTAATTAAGTATAGAGTTCTTATTCTCAGAATAAGGGTGGTACTCTATAACTTGGCTTATGATAAGATCTAGGCCTTATTTTTAACACAGAGGCAATGAGGATTTCAGGTGAATATCTTGCAACCAAGAAAAAAATCCTCAAAAACACTTAGCCTATGTGAGCTCTTTGTATAATCTCAGGGAAAACATTAGCTGCTTTCTTCAGGAAAGGAGAAACAAACTCTTCACAGTAGAAGATTCAGGAGAATCTGTGGGTTCAAACAACTCACACTCATTTATCTAGATTCTCCCAGCCTGGGTCTCACCCTCCCAGACTTTTCCTACCCTTTGACATAGTGACCTATCAAGACTGTACATAGAATGTATATTGAGGTGTTGCCATCATTGTTCAAGGTCTTAAGTATGAGTTACTATGACCTTAGGGTATCTGAGTTTTCTTGAACACTGCTGTAGAAGCCCATTGGCTTCCACAGCTGGCCCTAAGCTAACATTTGCATTTTCCGAGTATCTATATAAAAAACAGGCTATTTAAAAATTGTTGTAATTATTATTACCCTCATACTGTTGAAGCAGCAAAGTCAAAGCATATCTGGTGCTTTATGGTCCACTGTTCCTCAGACAGTTGATCACAGCTGGGAACCTTAGCTTATATTATGGACTATGCACAGGAGAAATAGGAAATCTAATTATAACCAGTACTGTAGTTTTTTCTAGTTATCAGACCGATGAGTAATCTAGGTCCAAAATTCCATCCTGAACATCTACTTAGGACCCCTCTTGGTAGCCACTGTGAAATTCAGGTTCATTAGAAAGCAGAATCTGAGGGAAACTTTGAGGCAACATAATCCCAAAGATGAGAGTTGAAGCACAAGTGAAGGAACCAGCAAGAGCCAATATAGTTCATTGTCAATCGTAATGACAACTAATTGTGATGAATCGCTTGATATTTATGGACTATTCACAAAGGGCAATAAATACTGTCTCAGAACTAACCCCCTAGAAGAAATGATTCACATCATCCTATCCCACTGGTTTGAGAAAGGAACAGTGACAAATGGCAGGGTATTTTGAAAAAAAATATTTACTTATTTTTAGAGAGAGGAGGAGTAAATGAGAGAGGGAAAGAAACATCAATGTGTGTGAGATGCATTGATCAGTTGCCTATTGCACACACCAAACTAAGGACCTAATCTGCAATGCAGGCATTTGCTCCAAGCAGGAATCAAATCGGTGACATTTTGGTTCACAGGGGCTAGCGCTCATTCTACTGTGCCACACCAGCCAGGGTGATTCATGTTTGTTTGTTTGTTTTTCAACTTAACTATTGTATTATCTTGTTGAACATAAAGACTTTCTTTAAACATCTGACAAGAATTCTTCCTGACCATAAAGAGAAAAATAGAACAAAACAAAAACAAGAACACTACAAAATGTGCCTAAAGAGTGATAAAAATAAATATATTTTGCAAGCACAAAAAACATCACCCAACATGTCTTTCTCCTCATAGCTTCTTTTGCAGCAATAACTCTAGTGCTGCTCTGTGTCTCCTGCAATCAACATAAATAAAATGCCAAAATATCAACTTTTCAAATTGTTTCTGACTTTTTGGAGTACTCAATCCACAACAACCCAAGTTTTTTAAATCACCCACCAAATCTCCTAACAGACGCCCAAAACTTTACAAGTAAACCTCTCTTAGTCAGGGTTTGCCAGAGAAATTGAACCAAAAGGGTAGATTGGATATATATGTGGTTATGGGTACACACACACACACATACACATACCAAGTTTGTCCAAAAGAAGTCCAGCCATAGTTGAAAGTCAATATAATGAGAATGGTTTGGGTGACATTGATGTAGCCTGGCAGCTAAGGAGAATGGATTGGAATGTACATGTGTGAACAATGAGGACTTTGCTGTACTAGTCAATGGGGGTGGTAGATGTCATTAGGTGAGCATATGTACTGTGTTGCCATAGCATTTGAAACAATTGGGTGAGTACAGCAACAATTTTGCATCACATTTTGTGTTAAGCTTGAACATTCCTCTGAGAAAACTATTTGGATGACTCAGAAGGCCGCAGCCATGGGCAACTGGTGACTGGCAGCTTCATCACAACAGCGCCCCTGCTCATGCATCACGTCTCGTGCAGAGTTTTTTTGCAAAACATCAAATCACCCAGGGGACTCAGGCCTTCTACAACCCAGATTTGGTGCGTTGTAATTTTTCATTTTTCCCAAAACTAAAACCACCTTTGAAAGGAAAGTGATTTCAGACTGTCAATGAGATTCAGAAAAATATGACTGGACAGCTGATGGCAATTGGGAGAACTGTGTGAGGTCCCAAGGTGCCTACTTTGAAGGGACCTGAGGTGTCATTGCTCTGTGTACAATGTTTCTTGTACCTTGTATCTTCTTCAGTCAATTTCTCCATTTTTTAATATTATATGGTTACATGGTTGGATACCTTCTAGGTAGACTATATATATGTAGCTCTTCAGCGGATTGGATGATATTATGTTGGAGAGAGTTATCTTGCCTCACAGACACACCTACATATGGTGGACCACTATTGGCATCTTTTAGCTCAGTCAATTGACACATACAACTAACCATTACAACTTCCTAACAACTTTTATTGAAAAGGTATAACATTTTCATTGTTCTCAGTATCTGTTGCTCCCAGAACTTACTAAATCTAACTTAGACCACAAATGCCCTCCCTATGTTGTGTGCCTGGCGGGCAAAACCCTTCTGAATTGCGAATGGTTGGGCACTAATTGATTCCTATGGGGAACTCAACAGCACAGCTCCAGGGCAGAAAGCATCAGGGGCATGAGGTAGGTACTAACAGGTGTGCTTATATGAATCTTTCCAGAGCCCATACAAACAGGTTACCACAGTACTAGAGATAGGAAGCCAAATAGTGAAGTAAGATGTAAAATTTCTCTGATAAAATGAGGACATAAAACAGGGTAATACTTCATTTGTAGTATAATGTGAAATGTGCTTTTGAAGCCTATGGACATTTATACTTCTAAAACATAGTGAGAAAACTGTATTAAGATTACGGGGATTAGTTAAAATGATTGCACACTGAACATTTGAAAGTATAACTATTAAATTGTAAATATTTTGTAAACTGGTTAAATACACAAATTAAAATACCTCTTACACATCCACTTATGTTTTGGAAATTAGATTATAAATTTAGATAAATTTACCTCTAAAACTGACTGATCTCTTTTTAGGTATTATCTCAACGTACTGAAAAAAAACTGAATCTGAGCTGTAAAACAATGGTGACTCATTCACTGCAGTAGCCAAGATGGCCCTCAGGAGAAGAGGTGAGCAGTGACGTAACCACGTAGGGCTTCATAGACTTGGAAATGACCGAAATTGCTCTCCACTGAGGTTGGTTGCTAAAATAAACGGCGAAGGTTTGTGTAGCCCTTTTGTCCTATGAGGTCCAGGTACTTCACATTTTCCTTCCATATGTTGCTCCTGAGATCTGCCTTAATATTTAAGCAAAATAACTGTACAGACTTATTTTTGTTTTTTGGAAAAATGACACTCTTTTAACCAGGGGCCCTATGCCTTGCTGGCCACTACAGGATTCTCCTCTTATGACAGTATAAGGAGAATTCTTTCCTTTTTCTCCTTTAATAAATATAATGTGTTCTTCTTTAATTTCACTATTTATATTTTGTAAGATGTTAGAAGACCAGGCATAGCAATTTTACGTGTGCATTTTTACATATTACAGTAATATGCTTTTCATTAATTTCAGGAGACAAGTTTTCTTCCATTTATACCATATAATTGTAGTAAAAATCACATTTAATAATCTCAGGTTTAAGTCAAATGTTTTGCTATCTCTATTCTTTTACTCGTGTATTCCTTTATTCACTCAGTAAATATTTATTGAAAATTTCTGTGCTGGGCACTATGCCAGGTACTTGAAAACAGTCATAAATATAATACACTCAACCCCTGTTCTCATGAGGTTTATAATTTAATGCCATTATGATTAAGAATCTCACAGCAAATATGAAAAAGACTTTCAGCATTGTGCTGACCTTTAGAAGATATTGAAAGACAGTTTCAATATTGTCTAGAAGTACTTAGACATTTTCTAATTCTGGTTTCAGAGGAAGACCCTCACTAACCAAAGCAGGTGTTCTGTAGTTGAAAACAGTAATTTAGTAATGGACACTCTGAAACACTGTTTTCCTACCATTAGCACTCTGTTTTTTCACTTGGTAAATACTAAAAAAAATGAGTATATACAGTTGGAAGGGTCTCTACTTTGAAAGATCTCTAAGAAAAGGGACCTTGAACTTCCCAAGAGTATATATGCCAGGATGGTTTCCATAGTTGTCTAATGGAAGCTTTGGCCATTAATTGAAGTAACAAAATGCAGGGGAATGCCAAACTGTCTTGAGGACACAGGAGCTGAGTTATCAATATCAGGATAGTTGAGGTGTCATTGTGACTCGCATTTAGACTGGGTGGTGGGTGGTGGCAGAGAAGAATGTGCGGGAAAGCTAATGAATGGAATCTTAGCCAAACTCTGTCTCACAGTGGATCCATTTGGTCCATGGACAATAGTATGATGATTTCCTACATCTCTGAATGTGTATTTAAATGGATAGATTTATGAGTTGGCAAAAACAATTGTATTAATTCCTTGGCCTTGGATGTAAATGGTATTATAGTAAGAAAGACACTGGAATTGTCCTCTCCTACTCTCAGCCACGGTAGAAAATAAAAAATTGATAGTGTGTCTCATGAAAAGTAGACTCCAGTCCATGCTATGGGGAGATGCTCAAATCCATCCTTCACTCTCATCCCTCCAGATGCTGGGAGCGTTTGGATGCTAATAGATGACTTACAGATTAATCTTGTGGGAATTGTTCTCAGCCAAAGGGATCCTCCTTCGTCAAGTTTAAACACAATGGCTGTTCAATGAGACTGATCTCTTTTCTTCACTCTGGGCAGTTATGAAGGGCCATGCTTCTCCTGGAATCAGGTGAGGCTTATGCTATAACTGACTCCCAGTTAGCCTCCCATTCATTCAGTCTGCTTCCCTTCTCTCTCTCTCACAGTAAAGTACTGCAAGGACCCTCCATAGGAATCTTCTGTCTTTCATATCAGATTCCCTTCCTCATCTTCTTCTATGCCTCCAATTCCAGATATGCTAGACAAGGCGACTTGGTCCCATGTATTCACCCTCCCTGGTGTCCTTTTATTATAGTTCTCTCTGTGCTTCTGGAAGGGTAATTTCAAGTTCAAAATTATCTATTTTACTATATCTGCCCTGTTATGAGCCCTATCAAAGGAATCGTTAATTTTAAACATTATAGTTTTTCTGTTTTATAATATTCATTTTATTCTTTTATATTAACAAATTACATTGTCTTTTGAAATTACATTTCCTCCATTTATTTCTTTATTATCTTTTTTATTTTACTTACATTTTTATGCTCATTTTAAAGTCCTTTCTGCTAACTCCAACATTGGAATTTTTAGGATACCTACTTCATTTTTAAATTTTTGTTCAATTATCATTTATCTTTTAATATCTGTTTCTATGCCTTATAATATATGACCGTACAGATGGTTTGGTTAAGAGGACTTTATTCCTAAGCACAGTAGCACAGAGATCTCACTCCTTTTCAGGTGCAATGCTTCCTAGAGTTTCTTTTTTTCCCCCAGAATTTTGATTGAGATCCTGTCAGATATCTGCATCTTCTGCTCTGAAAGTTCTGCTTTTCAGAGATGTTTGTGTCTTACCTCAAATAAGTTAAAACTCTGATAAAGATCCTAAGGGAGAGACCTCTCTCTAGCATTTTGTCTCTCAAGCTCCACAACATTAATAAAAGATTTTACTGTACCTTTTCCTCTCAGTTCTATAGTCTCCTGTGTTATCTGAGCAGTGAACAAATATCCAAGATAGGCAAAATGGCAGAAACTTAGAAAATATCCTAAAAACAAACAAACAAAAAACCCCAAGCACTTGTCACATCAGCTAACTCAGACTTCAAAAAAATGCTGATTCTTTCTTTCTTTATTTTTTTAGCAGAGCCTTTATTTCTGCTTATAACAAACTAACATTAGGCCCAGAGTTTAAGACTTGGCAAATAGCCAGTTAAGAAACAAATCTTAAACCAAGATAGATCGGGTTCTTCTTTAACTGGCATTTAATCTACCCTCTTGGCTTCTGAGGACTTTCAATGTGTTTACATATATAAGTTTTAAACGTGTCCTTTTATTTGTAATTACTTAGCAGAACTGGTGGTGTATTGCTGTGCACTGTGATCTACCAGGAAATGGAGTCTTCCAATTGCGGTACCTATTATTTTGATTTTAACTTCTGTTACTTGCACATGTTTGTAGGGTCTAAGCACAGATGGGCATCTTCAGGTGTGGGTAGCTTTGTCAGAAGTCCATGAGTTGTGTGCGTCTACGGATGTAGAGCTATATGCAGCATCTTCAACAATGCTGACCTCTTAATAAAGGTAGACATTACAGTAAACATACAAGACTCAAAGTCCAATTCAGCTTTAATAACTTCACATAGTCCACAGGTAGCTTGACATAAGCATGCATAAACTGTAGGGGACTGGTTTGTCTTGGCCTGGCAAATGTGACTCAGCTCTGTATGGAAAACCTACAGAAGCGAAGTGGTGGGCAGGAGCCAGACCTTCAAACTGAGTTCTCCCATGGGAATCAGGTGTAGAAAATGCATACCGATTGTTCTGGCTTGCTCTTGCTAAAAATCCATCACCCTGGTCTAAAACAACAAATGTGTATTGTCTATCTTCAAGGTAACTTCCAAAGCCTGTGTGAGCTCTCCCAAGGACAGAGCTAATCAGCTCATCACCATTCCCCTCTGCATGCTATTCTCATTTTCTTGATTGTACCTAAAATGCAGAAAATAATATTCTATGTAATAGATAATAAATATTTCTCTGATGTAAGACCCCAGAAAAACAATAAAAGCCTGTCTAGGCAAGGGTCGGGGCGCTCCCCTCTTGAGGGAGTGGCCGAGGCACCATAGGCACTCTCCCCTTGAGAGAGGAGTCGTGCCTGTTCCCTTTTTCTCCACAGGATTGTTGTCGCCTGTGCATTCATTCTCATCGTCAGCCACAACAGGCAGACTCTGCTGGCCAGGGTCTGCCATGATGAACTATCTAATAAGACTGGTTGATACATTATTTTATCTTACATATTTCACATAAGGTAAGATGCACTTTAATGAATAAAAGAGAAATTAATGAAAGGACTTTATGGTAAAATTAATGTAATGTGCCTAAAACTGTATCTTAAGGATAATCTTGGAAGGCTAAGAGTTTCTAAAATAGAAGTATTTTATACTTTGATAAAATATATGTAAACCACAGAAGCACAAAACTGTAAAACAGTGTTAAAGTGAGAAGTGAAAATAAACAGAAAAAATGTAAGTTGAAATAAAATTTAATAAGTCAGAGAGTGAAAAATTATAGAAAACTTGGTCAACAGAAAAACTAATTATTTTATGATAGTATTGAAAGAAACAAGAATTTAAAGATCTGATAAAAGAAAATTAAAATTGGAAAAATTATGCAATGTTAGTAAAGAAGTAGAAATAAAAACATGTAAAGAGATTAAAACAAGATTCAAGAAATGCATTTGCAAATTAATTGCAATACTATTAAAAATGTGATGATTCTATAAGCTTCTCAGAAGATCTGTGGTGTCAAAATATAACTGAATAGAATTACACATCTTAACAAAACATTCACTCAGATATGAGTACTGAAATTTAATAAAGTTAAATAATAAGAGTATTATATCCTATGTGATTCCAAGTTATGTCTGCTCTTAGAGACTATAGAAAGAGACTAAACACCTCCTCGAAATATTGTATGACTCTCAATTTCAAAAGCTGTTAAGCAAATTAATGATAAATACCATACTCGGTTATATCAATACTTGCTAAAAATGAGTTATGAAGAAATTTTACACATATTATCAGCAATTTTTGAAGAGTTTAAAATGAGGGAATGACCTTTACATAATAACATATTTGCCAATAGTTCCAATAAGTAATAAACGAAAAATTAAATTATATGGAACACTGTTTTCATAAAAAAATGTATGATGTCTTAACTACCAAAAGTTTTCAGCATTTTACATCTTTTAGACAAAACATTTTATATTAAAATTACATGCAAAAATATACACATGTATTTTAAAAAAAGGTTATCTTTATTTAAAAAGTGTTTTTATGGTGTAATATTTAAATATTAAAAGAAAAATTTAAATATTAAAAGAATTTAAATATTAAAAATTTAAATATTAGAAGAAATATAAAATGCCTGAAATGTATAAGAGATTTGGAAATTAGCAATACCTAATTAAAATAAAATTGGAAAAATGAACACACTTGGAATAAATGTAACAAAAAGTACCAGGATCTATATGAATGAAAGTACATTTTATTGAAAGATAAAAAATTTTATGAAATACAATAAAATAATATCTGAGTTGATATATAGACAACTATATTCTGAAGATAACCTAAAGTAATAAAAATGTCACTTCTTAAATTAACTGTTAATGTAATAAGGTTCCAATCATACATTATTTGCTTTTATAACTAGTAAATTTAGTTTAAATTCCTATCAAAAAAGATGGCTGAAAATTACCAGAAAAATTACAAATAATTATTAATTCTTTTTCTTCTTTAATATTAAAACTTATTTAGAGAATGGTAAAATTCAATACCCTGAGAAATTTGTAAGGCCAAATTTATTTGATGAAAGTTAGGAAAACTTAACAGAACATTCACTCAGAGATGAACCTTATGGTAAAACAACACTATATCCAGGCCATTTTATATCTAAATTTAACAAGTCTTTTTATGTGATATAAATTCTATGTTATTTCTGCTATCATGGGTTGAAGAAACAGATTAAAAGTCCTCCTTTAAATATTGTCTGAATCTTAATTCCAAAAGTGGTTACACAAATTAACATAAAAACACAATATTCCAACGCAGACAACTGTACTTGAACAATAAAATTATTTTATTTTATTTATAACTTATAAAATAAATATATAATATATTAAAATTTATTAATGGTTGATGAAATGAATTTGATGAAACTTGAACAATAAAATAACTTTATTTTATTTATACCTTATAAAATAAATACATATACATTATAGGTTAAAATTTTATTAATAATTGATGAAATAAATTTGATGAAAAAACCTGACACAAATTATTGGCTCAATTTTGCAAAATTTAATATGAGAATTTTAAAAACATTTTAGTAACAGTTTAACATTACGCAGGAAGCAGAATGAGAAAGCAAGAACAAGCAACAATAGAGAAGTGTTCAATTGATCTCGTAGGGAAATCCTGGTCTCCCTCTCTCAGACTATGCTCCTCCAGATGTGTGTGGAAGAAGCAATAAAACATGCAGAGATCAGAAGTTCCTGCATCCCCTCCCCTTTCAGATTCCTTGGAGGCAGCGTGCCTCACAGATTTCCCCAGGCCACCATAAAATGTCATAAGTCTTCTAGACTTAATGGTTTTTGATAGTTCTAGACTTAATGGCTTAATGATGATCTGTGTGTACAAATCATCCGAGAGGGCTTGGCACAAATCTTCACATTTACCAAAGATCCAACACAGTGGGAAAAGCACCAAAATGTTTTCCTGGTCCCTACCTCCTGCCCCACGCCTCTTATTTTAGAAAGATCAAAAACCCAGGTGATACAGAGCCAAAGCACCTGTGGCCATGTGGATAAAAAGAGTGCATGGGTTTGTGTGGAAATCAGAGATTGGTACTGATTCTGAGGACAAAATTTTACTTCTCAATTAGTGTTGGATTCTGAGTAAACTCACAGCTACTTACACTTCAGGTTCCCTCCAGACAACTGAACATTTGCTATGGTCTGGATTTGTGCCAACCCAGAATCCACCAACTGGGAACCTAGTGTCCAGGGTGATGTTGTTTGGAGGTTGGACCTTTGGAGGTGATTAGATCATAAAATGGAAGCCCTCCTGAATACAATTAGTTATCTTATAAACCAGACCCCACAGAACACCCTAACTTCTTCCACCCCGTGAAGATACAAGAAGTCGATAACCTGGAAGAGGTCTCCCACCAGGATCCATCTGTGCTGGCTCCCAGTCTAGAAGCTCCAGTCTCTGAACTCTGAGAAATAAATTTCTGTTGTTTATCAGCCACCCAGTCCTGGTATTTTGCTATATAGCAGCCTAAATAAATGAAGACATCATTCTAAATAAATATTAAGTTTGTTATATAAAAATTGAGAAGGTTACATGTTGGTACATTTGATTTTGTATATATAGATAAAGTTCATAAAACTAGCAAAACTATCTCAGGCTGGCGTCTGGCTCAGTAGGTTGAGTGCCAGTCTGCAAACCAAAGGGGTTGCCAGTTCTTTCTCAATCAGGGCTCACGCCTTTGTTGTGGGTGTGGTTCCTTGCAGGGGACATGCCAGGGGCAACCACACATTGATGTTTCTCTCCCTCCCTTCCCCTCTCTCTAAAATAAAATAAATAAAATCTTTAAAACAACAAAAATGAAGCTTACCATTGATACCTTTTTAAAAAAAAACTAGCAAAACTAGAAAGAAATAATGAACACATATTGCTTCTTTCAACCTATTTTTATCTAGCTGGTATTCTTCTCTTTTACAAGGTCCTGCTTTATCTACAATGTGGTATTTATTAATTCATTCATATTTAATACCTGTTCAAAAATCTATTTTTGTTTAGGAAAATCCTCGCCAGACTTTGTACGAGGAATCGCATCCATTTATGTTTCCTATGCAAATAAGACATAGCTATTTTCATAAATAATGCTCATGATCACACATTAGAAAATTAAACACTATTAGTGATAGTGAAACAGATCCATGAACGAAAAATAAAATAATGCTCCACAGACAAAGTTCAGTATCTTTGCAGATTATGCTCTTGAGCACAAAGAATATTCTCTGAGTTTATATAAGGCTGAATTTTTAGTTTCAGTAATGTGGATGATATATATATATATATATATATATATATATATATATGTGTGTGTGTGTGTATATATTTTAACTGAGCTGTATAGCATGGTGATATATATGCAGAAGCACTTGCTTATGTATACAGAGGAAAGGGCTATATATTTTCAATTCACTGCTAGTCTCCCACTCGATGTGCCTGTGAAACTAAGGTAACAAAATATTTTTTAATGTTACAAAACAAACAACTGCATACTCAGTAAGATAGCCAGCCCTCTCAACCCCTGTCCTCCAAAACTAAAAGGCATTTGCAGGTTAGTAAAATGTACATATTTTCCACTGTATTCCAGACACTAATGTTTTTGACATGTTGGGGGGAGAACTTTCTACATACAAACATAGAGCTACTTGGGTAACTACATATGATTTAAAATATGTGTATATATACAAAAACCTTTATTATTTTATTTGAGCAAGTACATTATTTCTATTTCTGTTATTATAAGCCTTATGAATTTTCATTGAATAAAGCAAACAGGAAAAGAGACCATACTGAAAACAGTTACTCTGAATATTTTGACTTTAAATATCCAGATATCAAGTAAAATTTTATCAATATAGGGCATTAAATATGCCTATATGCATATATCCCAAAATAACTTACATATATGAGGTCTGTCTAGAGGTATCCAGACATGTAATATTAAAGGTAGAGACATTTATTGAAGGAGATGCAAGATATAAGAAACATTGTACATAAGAGGAAAACGACCCCTCTGTCCCCTTCAAAGTAGGAATCTTGGGATCTCACACAGTTTGCCCAATCACCGTCAGCTGCCCTGTCATATTTTTCTGAATCTCACTGATGGCCTGAAATCTTTTCCTTTTTAAAAGTGGTTTAGGTTTGGGTAAAAGCAAGAAGTTGCAGGGCACCAGATCTGGGCTGTAGTGAGGTTGAGTCACGTGGGTGACTTGATGTGTCACCAAAAAGCTTTGCAAGAGACATGATGCATAAGTGGGTGCATTGTCATGATGAAGCTGCCAATCACCAGTTGTCCATAGCTGCAGCCTTCTGAATCATCCAAATAGTTTCTTCAGATGAATGTTCAAACTTAATGCAAAATTTGATGCAGATTTGTTGTTTGGCTCGCTAGGTCATTTTGAATGCGACAGCCATAAAGTACAAATGCTCACTCAGAGGTGTCTACCACCCTCACTGACTAGTAAAGTGAAGTTGTCATTGTTCACACATGTGCATTCCAGTCCAATCTCCTTGGCTGCCAGGTTATAGTGATGTTGCCCGAACTGTTCTCAGTATATTAACAGTGGCTGGACTTTTTCCAGAAAGACCTTATAATATGTTTTCAGCCAAAAAAATCTATAAATTCAAGGCTTAATGTTGTGTATATGAATCACTGCCTTATTTTACCAATCTATACAATTGTTCTTTAGTAAACCTACTTGGTTCCAGAGAAGTTTCAAGTAATTTTTCTAGTTCATTGAAACACCAAATATTTTTGTCTGTATGTAGAGGGGCCCACATTTCCTTTGGAGTCTAGAAAGAAACTGGTGGTGCTTAATGAAAACCTAGGTCTACTTTGCCATTGTTTTAGATAGATAAGCAACTATAAGCAAATGCACCCAAGTGGCCTGAAGAGAGATTTCCATCCAACTTTCACTTGTATTGCTTCATGTAAATGTTGGCAATACTTCAAAAGAGAATTGTGACAGCTTCATATTCAGTAACATAGAAAATTATTGTCTCTGGCTACCTGGCATCCACAACTCTGACAATTGTTACCCTTGTGATAACAGATATAGTGAAGAAGAGTGTCCCAAAGTTTTAATATTTGGAAGGCAGAAAGGATGATTGGGAAGGCAAAAATTATAGTGAAGGATTTGATATGAAATGTAAATCCACAGTCAGAGTAGTCCTGTGTCCCATGGCTCATTACCGATGGCCCAAATGTTCTATTTCTGCAACGTCATATCTAGCAGCAAGCTTCTGCACTTAGAGACATTATCCGAAATAGAACTTTCCAAAAACCCTAGACCTGGCCTGGTCCTCATCAGCTGAATAGTAAGTCATGCCAGCTTTGTGTCTTCTTGTTTCAGATCTGGCAGCGTAATTAAAAATGAGTCACACTTTGGGAACCACAGAAAGACACATTTTCTTGAGATTAGGGTTTAGTGCTATTTCTGGTAGATTCCAGTGGTCCAATTCATTCAAATGTCCAATAATAAACCAGCAGGGACATTGCCTAGGGTCCTATCATGAAGTTTCTGTCTCTCAAACCTCTTGCTTGAATTAAAAGACTCTATGGGAATGATTTCCTTATGCCTTCTTAGTCCTTTAATAGAACAAAGAAAAATAAGTTTCTTCTTGCAGCCTAAGCATGGTGTCACTGTTATCTATTCACTCGATTCTACCTCTTTGTTTAGAACTAGACTGTGTTCAATTGACATGGGCAGGTCAGCATGGAAACAAAAGAGGTAGGTAATCTAACATATCGAGAAGAACACTATACATTTGCATAGTCAGTGCATTGCACAAACATGCCTCTGCAACGTTTGTTAATGTTTAGAACATATAACTATATAATATAAAAAATAAGTACTAAACACAGAATACATCAGAAGCACATATTTTATGCTTTGAATATGCATCTCCCAAAGTGTTTATTATTGGTTCCTTTTTGAAGGACTCAAAAAATAATACTGAGACTAAGAGGCACTCGTTAAACTATAACATGGCTGACAAAACAAAAGCCCCAAATAAAGAGATTCTCAAGAACACAAAGAAAGCAAGTGTATTGATGCCTGCATTCAATTACCACACTATAAAGCATCTATTCCTTTGGAAGAACCTATTATTTTTCAAAATAGTGCAGAGTCTCAGCAGGTGCCATCGTCGTGGGCTGTGCAAACTGTATCTCCGCCAAACTCTGGTAATTATTCATACCAGTCAGACTCCGTGCGTACTCAACAGCAGACCCAGCATTCACTACATCACTTCAAATTGTTTGTTGGATCTTATTGTTAGGATCATGACATTTATTACTGGGGGCTAAACCCTTCATTACACAGTTTGTCAAAGTCTTCAAGCAATACAGTGTTTGAAAAAGAACAGGCAGAATTCCTTTCCAACTGAGAGCTCTTACGAGCAAAATAAATAAATAAATAAATGAAAGAGAGAAAGAGAAAGATTTCTAAAACACATTTTATTTTGTCACCAAATAGTGATAGCTTTTCTTTCACCCAGATGTCAGTCAGATTAGGGATGTACACAGTATATCACAATACTCAATACACTTCCTTTTAACAATACTATACCTTTGCAAGTCAGTTTCACAAAATGTTGTCCCTCTACAATCAAATAATATCTATTGTTTGTATTGATATTGTGTTTGCTTATGACTGACGTATGATTAAAAATATATATAGTGATGTTGGAATGAGATATTAATTTCCATATAAGGCTCCTATAATAGCTATTTTATTTTAGTGTGTCTTTTGGTAAATACCATTTTACCACAATACCAATGAAGTTGTAAGAGTAGAAAATTTTATTATAAACACTAGATTGAACTATTGACTATTAGAAATTGCTTTATTTTTTTATTGAGGTATAGTCGAATCTAAAAAATGGAAATTTTTGATTTTTAGGAGAAATTCTAAAGATTTCTTCATATTGGTTAATCATGTTCACTGTGTCCTCTAACTTAAAACCTGCATAGCAAACTGCATAGGACTTTGTTCATGATTTTTAAATAATAAATCCAAGTTTATTTTCAATGTAACACAAATTTGATAAAACTTGGCAGCTTCTGAGAGACACAATACTTAACGCATATCAAGTGCAATCAAAGGCAAGAAAAGCAACCTACATGACAGACAGTGGTTTATGACTTTATCTTACAGATGACTCTTGACTCCTTGAATTATCCAGGGCTATCAAAAGACACCTTAGCCTGTCTAGTAGCTTGAATTCTGGTTTTCTCCCACTGGGTTTACTAATTATTTTGTTGTGTTTCCATTAATCAAGATCTATTTCTTACTTTGCATACTAACCTTGACACCATAAAACTAAATGCATTCTTCAGCTCTTCATTTTTGATAGAAATTTTCCAGGTACTATTTTTCCTTCCTATGGCAAATCTTCATTACCTACCTTTATTTGTGACTGTCGTTCTTCCTTGTGCAAACGTTCCTCTGGAGGTCATACTCTCCAAATTTCACTTAGTTTTATCTTGGCTCCTTCCCATCTGTCTTCCTAGAATTTATATGAAACAATTTATTTGTAAATTGTATGTAATGATTTATTCCCCCGAGGAAAATGGAGAGTATGAAATTCCAAGTGATCTATACAAGATAAACCCGAGACCAAACTGTGGTTTGAATCCGTCGGTTTGCCCAGGGGGTATGGGAGGAACTGTGTGTGAATGTGTGAGAGTGTGTGCATGGTAGTGCCCTATGAACAGGGGTCAATATATTCATCTTTTTTTTTTTGCAAAATTTTCTAGTGATTAGTCATTTAAAGGCTTGGGTTTCTCTATAACAGGTATGTTTTTCTTTTTTAGGCCAGCTGTTATTTATTTCCACAATTTCATTTCAAACACTGTGTAATAGATGAGCATTTTTGAGAACTTGACTTTCACAATTCAGCCATTTCTGCTTCAAAGGTATGCAGATTTAACAAATAGTTTGGGCCCCCTGCAGTTTCCAATTATTACAGTTTACATGATTTAAATTAAACTGCAAACCTCAGCCTTCCGTAGGGAGAGAGGGACTATAGGATTTCTGCTTTGGCAGTGTGAGACCAGGGAAGAGTGCATTTTGAGCCCCCTGCATCAAAGCTGAAGAAAGTTTCCTCAGTCTCAGGAGAAAAGTCCTGTAATTGAGCCACTATTCGCACAGTAACAATAAGTTTGAGGGTGAGTTGCTCTGTTTCATATCCTGGACGGACTGTAGACTAGGTGTCAGCAGTCATGATGCAAAGCACCTCTCAGGGCAGAAAAAAAAGAAATGCTGAACAGAAGACTCTCAAGTTGTCTGTCATTGAAAATCTGCTCTTTGTCATAAGAGAGAAATGCACCTGAAATTTTCAGTATCGAATTTCCTATTAAAATGTATTCCTCATATAAATCAACACCTCCTCCCATGTTTTTTGTAATCCAAGATTAAAAAGCAGAAACCCCCTCTTGTCCACTAATAGACAAGATAAATGTTTGAATTATACTGCCTCAAATTTAGAATGATATTATATACTGGTACCTCTGCACTCATCATTAATTCATTCTAGAACTTGTGATGGGTGCCAAAACCCATGAATATGGAAAGATTAAGCATTTTTTATTGTGAGTTGGAGTTGTGACTCATACGATTTCTAGCAAGTGCAATGAGTGCCAACAAGCACCAGTGGTGAAACGCCTTTTCTTTCTCCTCAAAATGAGATGTGTACAGGGTTGACAAGTTCTGAAGTCAATGACTATCAAGTCCCAAGTACTGATGAGTACTGGCAATATATTACAATACTGTGTTCTCTTCCCTTACAGTCCTTGCATCCTGTCCACGACAGTCACATGACATTGTCTAGTCAGAACATGGAACTTCTAATGATGTACCATGTCTTTCATCCAGTGACATAGAGTTGCACAAGTGGCCCATTATTTCAAGAGAAGAATACGGTAAAGAAGGTATAACTGGGAAACAGTACTTGATATGATTCACACAAATTATTTTTATCAGTTTTGAAAAAAATAATGAGCCCTGTCTGTGGGCAATCGGCTCTTTCATCATAAATGATGGTCACCATTCAGATACAATTGACACTGGGAATTCTTCTGGGGCTTCCCCACTCCTGTCCCCTCTTCCTGACTTCTCTCACCACCAGGACACTGACAGATGACATTTTTGCTTACTGTCTATGTTGTTTTCCCACAGAGTTCTGATATTTTCTGTTATGAGATCATTTAAAATGAAGCTGATGTAGTTTTATTTTCCACCAACAAAATTATGTTTCTTTATTCAGTTTAACATTAAGATCACCCATATTATGCCAAACGCATTTGCTTTTTAAGTAACTCCTTCCCAGGTGAACATGTGGGAATGTCTTCACTGTCATCCTAATGGATTATCCTTTACAGGACTGGGAAGAAAATGAAGTTCATACTCAGTGGTATAGAATGGAAGTTTCACACTGATATGAAAATCCAGCATGACTGGATCTGAGATTGTTCATGGGAAATGATTCAGCATGATGAGTAGAAAAGGAAAATCTCCTTACACATAAGATAGAAATCTCAGGAAACTGGGAAAAAGATTAAATTGATTAACAAGTATGTTGGCACCAATTAGTGCCACCTTGTGTGGATAAGGTTCTAATCAAAGTCTTTTTAGCCTGAGCAACAATAGGAAAGATCAGAGCAATAACTAAGGGAAGAAAATTTAAGGGGTCCCTGGCTGGTGTGGCTCAGTGGATTGAGCGCCACTGCTCTCTGAACCAAAGGGTTGCCAGTTCAATTCCCAGTCAGGGCACATGCCTGGGTTGTGGGCCAGGTCCCTGGTTGGGGGCACATGAGAGGCACTCACACACTGATGTTTCTCTCCCTCTCTTTCTCCCTCCCTTCTTCTCTCTAGAAGTAAATAAATAAAATCTTTAAAAAGAAGAAAATTAAAGAGAAAGTTCTGAAGAGAAGAAAGCCTGAGACCAGGAATCTAAAACTCCATGTATAAATGCTGGTCAAATCTCTGGCTGGCAATCACATCATGTAAGCATAGTTGAGAATAAATGAATATATCCAAGGTTAGCATTGCCACCTGAGAGTAAGTCCAACCAACTTACTTATTTCGTAATAAGTAAACAAACAAAAACAACACTGTTCAGAAGAAAATTTAGTCTCCACAAAATAATAATCTTGATTTCCAATACATGATAAATAAGAGTGAACATAAGAAAAATAAAGTTACATTTTCCAAAAGAAAAGACATTCAAGGAGAACCAACTTGGGTAGACCCAGGTGAGAAAATGATCAGGAAAAGATTTTCCACAGTTACTGCCACAGTGCTCAGTGACGTGAAGGGGAGTGTGCATATAGTGAGTGGATGAGAAGGACATGTGAGTCATTCAGCTGAGGCAAGAAGTGAAGAAACAATGTCAAATGGGCCCTAAGAGTAAGGAGAAGGTGAAGCCTATGTAGGAACTTGAAGAACTGCATAATGTGAAACAATCAAAAACTATTTTCCTAATATTCAGAGTGTTTGAGATTTAAAATGACTTGAGTAGAGAAAATCAAATGATCATCGGAAAGGAGAGGTTATATGTTTTCTGGAATAACAAACTTAAAATTAAACTGCAAAAAATATTAATGCAAAGAAAATCCCATAGCCAAGTGTCTACAGAATTGTAGATTTTAGGGTGAAGTACACAAAAAGAAGCCTGGGGAAATTTGTGTAATTTCCTCTTAGCTTTTGTATCTTGGACCAGGTGGATGGGTTGGCTTGGGGGACTATTTTATAATTGTTTGGGTAACTGATGTCAAGGATCATAAAAATAGGAGACTATCTCAGGTACCATCTAAGACTTTAAAATTCCTTGGTATGCTTAAACATTTTTTGTCCTGAGAGAATTCTTGCTGGAATTTTCTCCTACTCCTTGAAAAAAATAGAGGCAACATGATTGGTCCTCCAGAAACAAATGATTATTAAAATCAAGGTTGATTCATAAATAATTCTTAGACGGTGTGGTGTATAAATACTGACACACAAAATGAGACCACAACAAAAGTCATCCCTTTGACTAAATTTTCAGGGTCTAGATAAATTGTCTCAGCCTTTGTTCCTTCCAAAGCAGAGCCTGATACAAAAAATTGTGTTCATGACTCAATTCCAGAAGCAGGAGTGAGGTCAACAGCCGTGAGGAAGGAATGGCAGTAAGCAAAAACAAGTGCCTGTCATCGAGCGAAAATAACAGCTAGTCTTGGCAGTTCTATCTCCCAAATAACTTCACTGATATTTCCGTAAAAAGGGTTATAATACAATTTAAATAAATTTTTAAATGTACTTAAATTTTAATCTTATTCTATTTCCACAATATACAGTTTCTCTAGCTAATGTCCACAAGTCATTAGGGAGGTTTAGGGTGACGATGTTGACATATCCTTTGTGGTGAGGCCCTTCTGAAGTATAACAAGCCTCTTCTTGAAACAATTAGTTCTGTATCTGTGAACTGTTTTAAAACTAAAAACTGGGTTACAAGTGATAGCTTTCTATTGTAGGATTTCTTTTTCCTTATAATTATTCAAGTTCATTTACCTGCTAACCTAGTCTCTGTCCATCTCACCTTGAGGAATCATATAATTTATTAGCCATATATCCCTGTAGATCAGTGTGCACCTTGATTGCATTTCTGGGTTTTCTGTCCTTGGTTGTTAAATGGCCCTGTCTGGTCTCTTCCATTCCAGAAGCCCTCAGTCCCCAGTGATGTCCACAGAACCTTTGCCCAATGTCAGCACTCACAAGATGAGGACCACTAAGCTTCTCAGAGCTGCCGTGCCCCTCACAAGGACATTGATTATTGCTTTAGTGAAGAAATGCTCTTTGGACCTCCCCAGAAATGGTTGTCAAGTGCTGAGCTCTCAGACCTTACATGATAAGTTCATTCAAGAATTCTCACATTCCTGTGCTATTTAATCACCTTTTAACTATTATGCCAATAAAGCTCTGGCATCTGGGACTCCTTTGGTATGGGCCAGATTCAAGCATGCATTCCCAGAAATTATTAGAAGACTTTAAACATACATACACACATACACACACACACACACACACACACACACATACACAACCATCCTCATGGGATCTTTCTGAAAAAGAGCAGAAGGGAAAGGGGCTTGGGATCAGGGAGAAGGAAGAAGAAGCATGTAAAAACAATACATAGCTAGCCATCCATTGGTCTCTGACATAAATATCACTCAATCTTGTGAGCTTCTATTGCTAAAGGCTGTATGATATATTGTGTCTTGGAGAAATTCAATAGAAAGAAAAATAAAGAATTTATTCTCTATTTCCCATGAACTATCAGCTGAAGTTCTTTCCCATCAAGTTTCAATTCCTTACATTTTCTGGTTGCCCATATATCATTCCAAAGCAGGGTCTACACCAAATCATGGCTTAGTAGCATCAGGGGCACCCCAAAGTGGTGAGTGATATGCACATTGAATAGGCATGAAGTACATGAGACATCATTAGTTAGTGCCATTGTACTAGTGCCAGAGCCTATCAAAGTCCTGAAAGTCTGAGCTCAGATACAACACACAGACAAGAGCCATGAAGGGAGGTGGAGAGATGGCACAGGGGTACATCAGAAAGGACCACCTCCCAGGTTTCCATCAAACTCCTCAAGAAAACTCAGAGCCAGAAGTGCTTGTCTGGACACTTCTTGGTTTAGATACATCGTGTCACTTGAAAGCCAATAATTGAATATTCCCTGCACAGTAGAAACAGTACATCATTTTCTCAGTTTTAATGCTAATTAAAAAGGCAACCTTTACTATGAAAAAAGCTACTTTCCTGTGCCCAGAGCAACCTCCATCCCCATTACTGATGTAAAAGTAAAACTGGCAGAACTTTACCTGAGTAAAGGGAAAATGGAAAAATATATACAGGGGTGGGCAAAAGTAGGTTTATAGTTGGAGTAGGTGGACCACAGAATTCATTCTAACCCACTTTTCCCAACCTCTGCTGTATCAGAACAAAAGTCAAAGGTATGTTTTTTGCTGAGATAAGTTTCAAAATTGAAAAGTCTCTTTAAATTGTAAACTGATGAGATAAAGATTCTAATATTTGAGTTTAGTTAGTCTAATTTAAATTTTTTCTAAGCATTCAGACTCATAGGAACAACATGTAATCTATAAATAAATAAAAGTGTGTATGCCTTGATCTCCAAAATAGCATAACAGGGAGACAATGGATAAAGCCATACAGAAACTGGAGCATGCAGGTAGGAATCTCCATCATATGCAGCATATATGGCAAGTGCCTAGAACAATGAATGATATGATTAGGTGTCCAACGAATACTGTTAGGTACTTAACAGTATTATAAGCATTTAACAGAAAGAAGAAATGAACTTGTGTTAAAAGAGAAAACCACTGATATAAAATTACTAAATAAATATATGGTTATGGTATTAAAATCACTCTGAATTTCTACCCCATCATCTATGTAATTTTAAAATGACAGTATTTATGATTACAGGTACATTCAATACAATTGTTTAAGCTTGTGAAAATATTTACATACTATTAAAATAGAAATGCCTAATGTTATGTAGTTTGGATGTTATTTTAAAGAACATATGATCAAAAACATTTACAAACTACTGGTTTAGAAAATATGGATCTTCAAAATGTACTGGAATTAATACATTCATGTGGTCTGTTGTTCATTCAGCGCTGGGCCTCTCCTTCCTTTGTAGGCGAAGGGAGAGGCATTGGTGGTGATGAGCAAGTAAAACTTGGCCTCTTTCTCTGGCAGAGCACCTGGTTTAATATGATATGTGACTTAAGTAATAGGATAAGTGTAAGGTGTTAAATGTTACTGAAAACTTCTGTTAACCTCAAGTGAATATTTGTCAAATTGAATATAAAAATGTAAATCTTTTTTTAATATTCAGAAATTAGTTGCATTTTTATTTCATTTATTTATTTATTTTTATTTAATTATTTTAGTACGGTTTTCTATTATGTCTAAAATGTAAATCTTTATGCATGCTTATGTAGAACATCCAATTTTTTTATTACAACAAAACTCTCTAGAATAGTTTCTCATAAAATTTCTTAATTTAGTTTATAGGAATCCCAATCATATTACTCTGGACTCTATTATATATAAGTCAATGTGTGTAATATAGTAAGTGAAATTTATTCAAAATGTTCAAAACAATCAAATAGGAAATTTTTACATATTGAATTAAGCTTCCATCAAAACTCAATGCTTTTCTTAACCAGTTACAATAAGTGAGACTTATTGATCATTTAAGAGGATGACATATTAAGAGAATATGTTAAGAGGATAACATATTAAGAGGATATTCCAGTAAAACTGAACTACTTTTAAAAATATTTTCCATGTCATTTCTACATGTGCTTAAGCCATTTAAGACACCTACACATTCAGTTTATTAAATGCAGACCTTTACTTAAGAACCAGCTTAAAAGTCAGCATGCTCATTGTGTCTTTTCTACCCACAGGTATAAAACTATCCAAGTTTTTTGTGGTTTTAAAGAGAAAGTGTTGTTAAGGAACATGTATGAAGGACCCATGGACAAAGCCAAAGCGGGGAAGGATTTAGGTTGGGAAGTGGGGGTGGGGAGGTGAGGCAGTAAAGTGTGGGGGCAGTAAATGGAGAAAATAGTACTTGAACAACGATAAAAAATTTTTAAAATAAAGAATTAAGTGCCATTGGTTTTACAAGATGCCATCATCATCATCATACCATTGTCTTCATTTCCTGTAATCAGACTTTATATTGCAATTAATAATGCGTCCAATCTCTATTTATCAAAAACTTGAATACCCAGTGGTTTATGCTGTTAAAGCTTTCCATTTTGTGATAAAAGATATCTTATAATTAGCACTCAGCTGTGTGTAGATTTTCATTCATATATCTTCATATTTTATTCGAACAATAATAACTTAAGCATAGTTTATTAGGCTCTCATTCCTACTGCCAGGATTGCTTGTCTTTATTCTGTAGGCTAAAATAATCAAATGAACTCCATACAACATATTTTTAAAATGACTTATTCTCTATATAGAATAGAATTACAACTCTCATGAAAAACTGAATACTCTGACTAGAATGAGCATTCTTTCTGTTAGGGATCATTTATGTGATTTCATAAAATGAGTATAGCTTTTGAACTGGAATATAAAGAGTTTATGCCTTGAAAGTATTTCCTTCAGATATAAAGTGATAGAAATGTTTAAAAACAAAGAACAAAACAACATGCTATTTCTAGTCATCAACTGTATTATTTTAAATTGTATTTATTGATTTACATTGTATTCCATTAAAACTATTGTTTGTTTTTAAGATTTCTGGCTTTCAAATTCAAGTTAAGATTATTCTTTTTGGCTCCTCTGCTTACTGTTATTTAATATTTATTACAAACCCACAGCATTTCTGGAAAGAAAAATCCAATAATACACACAATTGCTGTGTCTAAAGCACTTATAAAATAAAGAAAAATGCCACAGGTAACAGGCATGGAGTAACACCAGGCACATGTATGGAAGTTCGGTATTTTTCACCATGCACACTTCTAAGTCTGATTTTCAATGGCACATAATGAACTCTGTTGATTTTGTACCCTGTAGATTATAGTTGTGCTGATGCCCGCTGAAGGGTAACTCATTACCCAATAACTTTGTTCTTTCCAGAGGGAGTCAAAAAATCATTTTACAAGGGTCCATTTCTTATTTCATAAACAAACAAAAGGTTAAGTTCAGAGAGTGTTAACGCTTTTTTTATTTTTAAAAACATTTTTGAGGTCTAGTAACTGCATTTCATCTGCTCTCAGTCAGTCTATATTTTACATTACCTCGTGTTGGTGCATCAAGCAAGAGACATTAAAGTTCTATATTCTGAAGTGTCTCAGGGGGAGGGCTAAAAAGGGTATAAAGATGCTTGCCTTTTATAAGATTTCAGTGTTTCCATGTATTGTGCTTTTGGTTTTTGAAATGTAATTGAGTGCCATGAGGGATTTGGCAGGCTTACAGAAAGTAATAAAAATCATTAATGAACTGGACTATTAAGGAATGACATTTATTGAAAAACCTGTTTCCTGCCGAGCTACTGAAGTGCACACAGCCGTGTTTGGAAGATGTGTCTGCTGTGTGGTCCTTCAGCATGCAAAGGAATGCCTCGTATTTCTATTTGATAGCATGCAGAAGAATACAATAGGGAACACTTAAGCATGCAAAATGAAGCAAAATGAGATCCCATTGTTTCTTGTGAGTGTTAGTGCTCTTTGTATTGTCAACTTGTAATGCAAACATATGTGGGGTTACTCTAAAAGAACTACTGCTGTGAGATCAACCTTTCAAGAGGCTTACATTTATTTAAAGGTATCAGTCAAATAAAATAGTATGGCTCTCATCATTTCAAAAGGCAGTGTTAAGAAGTGAAGGTCATGAGACAATGGATATAAATGTGTATGTAACATTCAAGTGCACAGAGTCATTCAGTAAGTTGCCTTCTGATTTGTCTTCTCTTTCAGAAAGACAGTGCTTTGGTGGTTTGGAACCTCCCTCGATCCCTTTGCTAAAGTCTTGCCCAAAACATGAGTTGAACAGAAAGAAGTGAGTAAACCTGGAGTCAATTACAGTGCAAGTATTTGAACTCAAATGATATAGAGAAGTGTTCAAATGCTGCCTCTTGAAGTCTTGGCTTCCTCTTTGTGGTTATGATGTCTGTCTCAGTTTACATATAAATCTCTAGGAAAGCCCCATTGTAAGGCAAAATGCTTCATTTTCTTCAACCCTGTTGCATTTCTAGCCCCAATTTGCTGTGTAAGACTTAGAGAGAAGGGAAGGGGGAGACAGAGAGAGAGGAAGGAGGAGGATGAAAAAAAGGAGGGGGAGAGGGTAGGAGGGAGGGACGGAAGGCTGGGGAAGGAAAGTCAATCAGTGTACTCTGGGACTTTCTCCAGTGGTGTGCCTTTGTGCCTTTATGCATGCTATTCTTTGGAAGAGAAACACATTAGTAGCCATGTAACATTTTTGTGTTGGAAGGAGAAAGCACTGACCAGCTGATGACCGTATTAAAATAAATTCGGCTGTCTCTACTGAAAGCAGATAGAGTAAGTTCTGCATTTAGATAAAAACATAAGTCAATTCTAGAATTATTACAAAGCTAGTATTAGTTCATACCGGAAAATGTTGAAAGCCATGCATTAGACAAAAAAAGTACAACTAAAATTGTGTTCAGTGCCATGACAACAATTCTATGAGTTTACGCCACCTCCCCATTCACTCTTTAGTCATCCTCACTGCATAGACTTACACTCTTAGAAAGCAGAATACACCTTTCTTTGCAGCTCTTTAACAAACACTAAACCAGATGCAATTTTAGCAACAGAGTTAAACCCCATGTCTAGTCTATAAACAGGCACCAACCTGTTCTTAAAACTGGGGAAATATTTTCATCTTTCCATATCTATTTCTTCACTAAATATTTTTCCATGAAAAGAAAGACCACATGACTCTTACAGATATAAGTTTATTTTAACGTGCTCGAAATAAAATAAATCCTTTAATATAATAATCAAAATAGGATGCCATAACATCAACTTCTCCTAGTGTCTTTCAACAATAGAACTTTGTGATGTCAGATAAACTGTGAAACACACAAAACAGAAGCAAATGACAAAGAAGAGATGAAAGTAGTGCATCTTTGTTAGCATTTGTGTGTATGTATGTATGGAAGAGAGAAAAAGAGAGAGAGAGACTGATCAGTTGGAATCAAGAAAGGATGACAGAGGAAACCTGCCATGATAAGGGTGCCTTAGAGAATACGACCACTCTCTGATCCCACATGGAAAGACTATAAAGGCAAGCAACTGGCATTAAAGGACAAAATATGCATATAAATCTGTCCCCTGTAACGAGAATGAAACTTTTCTAAAAACAACTTGGGATTTGGTTAATTTTAACTAAACCGTAGAGCTGAAATATTAGTATAATCTAAATTGACCAATAAAGTTATTTTTTTGAAATTTGGAATATAGATTGATTACTAAAATGGACACATATATTGTTTAAGGGATTCATTGAATATGGACCCTCTGAAATAAAAAGATGATGCCATTTTCTCTCCATTTACTATGCTAATGAAGTCTAAATCTCATCCCTTTTACTTTTTTCAGTTCTATGTTACAGAGACTATGGGCCACGTTAATTTTATCCTCTTGTTGATATTGTGTAATCACACTTTCATGCTAGTGCAACCCCTGACCCATGACACTGATTTAGACATGGGATATTATGTACAAGTATATATATATATATGAGTGCCTTTGTAGTGATGCATTTCTAATCGGTGTGGTACTAAGATTAAACCACAAGTCTAGATACTGGTTTCTAGATTAAATAGAAACGTAAAGTTCATGAAGTTCAAATGCACAGAATCCAAGATTTAAATGTAACGGCATTTTTCAACTGAAAGCAAGATGATGGAAACACATTACCTAAGAATAACAAATGATAGAAAATAAATTACTCTGCACCGCCTAGCATGTTAATCAAATGGCAAAATGCCAGCTGCCTCACCCCTGGCGGAGTGGAATGGGGTATGCCTTCCAGTGGGTGTGCTGATTGCACTTGCTAGAAAATTTAAAGGCTCTCTGGAGCCCATATTGCCTCAAATTACCCCCGTGGGGATGCTGTGGTGGAGTAAAAGCTTGGAAAATAAGACTCTTCCCTTTTTCTTAGATAAGAATGATGAACCAAGTGGGAAAAGGGAGGAAGTTAAAAAGGCGCGGGAAGTGATCTCACAGCCTCAAAGCTCTTTACTGTTTCCATGAGGCGCTCTGGGGAATTCACTGGGGGAAGCTCCAAACCACTTTTCTGTTGTAAATCTTTGGGGAAATGCCAGATGACTTTGAGAACTTCAAGTGAAAAGAAACTTTTCTCTCCTTGTAACATTTTTTTTAAAGTTTGAAATCTCATTTTCCTTTTTTTTTTTTTTTTGGAGCAGACCACTGCTGTGGTTCTTGAGGTTTCAGGAACAGGGCCGGTTTAATAACAGGGAGAATCTGTCAACAGTATCTCAGACAGGTAGGCAATAAAGGGGATCTATTAGAAGATATAAATTGAAAATGTTAGATGAAGAAAATACATAAGCTTAATCTATAGAAAAACAGTTGCTGGAAAAAATGTAGAACAAATAAGTCAAGTTGTCAGAGAATTTGAAAATGGAAGTAGGAGAGAAAAGAGAGGGAAAGCTTTGTAAAAAGTAGCAATATGGTCTGATAATTTTCTTCCTGGAAGATCTCAAAAAAAGAAACCTGTATATTATGTACTAAATTTAATTATACCCTGCCAGATTATAAAAATGTGTTCATGAGGTCATTTATTTTAAAATTGACAGAAAAATGTCAATATGCAACAGCATTTGCTGTTATTTAACAATAAGCTTAGATCAAGTTAAATAATCATAAAACAAGAAGTGTATGAAACTAAAAGGATGAAAATAGAGAAACTGGTCCCTCAAGTATAGAGTCCCATAGTTGAGCTCAGGGTCAGTTGAAACATTAACACGTGATCGAGAAGGGAAAAATAGTGACTATTTCAACAATGATCCACTAGTTTTAATTCAAACTTTCTTTCATTTATTTCAATTTAATTCAATTTAAATTCTTGGAAAGAGGAAGAGATAGAATTAACTAATAAATATGCATTATTTTATCTCTATCCATCAATTCATACATTCACTCATTTGGTTTTATTATTGACAACCTATCATGTACCAGTCACTCAAATGGATACTGAAGTCAGGAGAAATAGAATAAGCAGAATTCCTTCCTTTAGAAGCTTATTCTACTAATTACAAGTGTGAGCATTATTCAAAATAAGAGACACATTAAAAATATTTTTTAATGTAAAGCTTTCTGGCTATATATTGCAATTTTTCAATTGAATCAAATAAATATCTATATTGTTTTTTAACAAGTTTTCCAACATTTTCCCATTACAGCATCACACCTTTGTGTCCGGAGACCCTACAGTTCTCCTTCAATAGACAGGGTCAGCATGCCCAGGATGCAGAAGACACCTCTCTGAAGCAATATGACGAGTGTCAGAAAACTGGACCCTGAGGCAAATCCAACCTCCTGTCTCCTTTTGTACAGCACACAATCTAGAAGTAATTTTCCATTTTTCAAATGGCTGAAACATATCACTAGAAAGATAATATTCTGTGACACATAAAATGATATAAAATGGGGTTTCAGTGTCCACAAAGGAAGCTTATTATTGCCACAGTTCTGCATTATATGTTTTCTATGGCTGCTCTCACACGGCAGTGCCAGGTTCGAATGCTTCAGACAGAAATCGTATGCCCTGCAGTACCTCAAATACTGATAATCCGGTCCTTCACAGAAAAATGTTGCCATACCCGTCAGTAAAGGAAATAATCCTTATAATTTATGTAATATCCAAGTTTTATTGAGTGTTTAGTATAGGTCAGTCAGTGCCATTTACTCTTTGAAGATAGTATATTAAGCAATAAAATAATTAATGAGGAAGAGAGGTCCTCCACATTACACATGTAAAAGTGGAAAATGAGGTATTGTCTTAAGGTTAAATGTTAAGAATGTGAGCAGGGATGTCAGTCTGGGCAGGCTGGCTGCAAAGCCTAAACTCTTTTTTCCTATTTTACACTTACAGTAGCAGTAGGCTGACCCTCATGATATTCGAGAGCCCTTCCAACTAGAAATTTCTATAATTCTTTAATCTGAATCCCAAATGATCTTATGTAAATGAATTACACTTTCTAACATCCATTCAATATTTTATTTTTTATTGTTTTTTAAAGTTTTTGAGAGGCAACAGCTTTTATTTGAAATCAAAGAATAGCTAATCCAGAAGAACCGATTCAAGCAGAAATCCAAATAGTGCTTCAATAATGAGGTGAGAGCAAAGGATTTTTATTAGAACAGGAAGGGAAATAATTACATTTATAGAAAGAAGGAATTTCTAGTGGTACTAATAAGTTTCTGATTCTAAAAAACAATGTCCATAATTATCAGACCTCATAGTCAGGAGGTCTTCTGTCCTATTCTCTGCAGAAAGGTTGTTTGAGATACAATGTTGCTTTAGCCTCAGTCCAAAGGCTATTTTGTCCGGTTCAAACATTCCAAAGGTTCAAGGAGAAAGTGGAACAATGCAGTTAGTTCCCTGAGGAAGGGCTGCCTCAACTCCATTTTATTTTATTTTTAATCTTCCTTTTTTTTTAATTTTTAAAAAATTTTGTCCAATTTCAGTTGTGCCCATTTTCCCCATTACTCTTCCCTGCCTTACCCACCCCCACCTCCCACATTCGATCCCCCCCACCGTTGTCTTTGTCCATGGGTCCTAGATGCTAATGGGAAACTCTACTGATTTGAATCACTGCTGTGTTGTTTGAAATGGAAAATTAATATAGAATCATAAAAGAGATTGATTTTTTGGATCCCTTATTTGTGATTGTTTTACAAGGACTGTGGCCACTCATTCTTCCTAGCCATGGAAGGAGTTAAATTTAAGAACGCATGGCAAATTCTTCACTATAACAAGACCAGAGGTCTTATTTATCTTTTTATTCTCAGGAATTTATGACAGAGTTTCAAACAAGCTAGGAACTTAATCCACAAGTATATTGTGACACTGATGGCATTGTTCAAGAAATTAGTCCTCATGTTCAACACCCACACCAAATAAAAGGTAGATGATTTAACACTACTAAGTTAGAATCACTGGGATGCATAACATATACCCTTATATCAGAAACGTCAGGAAAATGAACTTCAAATTATCTCAAGGACGTTTACTGTGAATGGATCTGAGAGAGGGAGCAAGGCACTGGATGCAGGCTTCCTTTCAGGTGTAATTAGAAACTGCAAAGTCTGCTCAACACTGTCCTCTGTGACCCTTCAATAAAATGGATCGAAACTAATAAAAGGACATTTCATCCAAGCCCCACACAAACTAATAGAGATACCTCAGAATCTTTAACCCTGCGTCCAATAAAAAAGAACACTAGACCAACAGAGCTCACCAACTTTCTGTTGAAAATTTGCTTTGGATCAGATTCTAAGTGTTTCTGTCCATATGAATAGAACAGAGGGCAGTACTGAGATTCAACTCAAGAAGCCTCCTCCCTCAACAGATTCCTCATTACTCAGTGTCTTCTTTGTCATTTTCATGCTTGCGCTCATTTCTAATATAACTTGGCTGCGTGTGTTTTTATAAAAAATGTGTTTGTTCCTAAATTGTAATTCACTTAAAGGCAATATCAGATATTTCTTTTTAGCCATTTGACATATATTTTAGTAGCATCGGTTCTATAATTGTCACATACACATTTGTAATAATGAAATCAGAAAATAAAGAATGTTTTTAACATTCACTTCACCATGAAATTTCAACAAAAATTATAATCATTGGGATATTTATGATCTTCATGAAGAACTCAGTATTAACACATAACTGCTCTCAATCATGGCTCTAAAGTATGCACATAGTCACTTTACAATACCTACCCGACAGGGAGGTCAAGCCGTGCAGAAGATGCACCAAACTATTCACTCATCAGAGCATGCTGGTGAGATAAGCACTGGTAGAGTTATTGTTTTAGGGGGAACTGAAGTTTTCAGATAAGTCAGTGGTAAGAAATCAGAACTGCACCAAGATATGCCTGAATCAAATGGCTGTATCCCTTATCTGAGAGCTGTACGAATTGTATAAACAAGGACAGAGAGAGAGAGAGAGATGCTTAACACTAAAAGAATATTATAGAAAATATTAAAATTAAAAATTAGAAGCAGGTGATGAAGGTAAGTATGCATTGATCATGAGATTTTTAGCTTTCTAGACGGAAAAATAATAGAGAATATTTTCGGAAAAATATTTTTGAAATCTAATTACAAATTGGTAAGAAGGTGAAGGGTAACCAGGAAGTGTGTATGGAAGGAAGGAAGGAAAGAGCTTTCGGGCATCATTTATTCAGTTCATGTCCCAGTGTCGCCAACATCTTTAATATTCCACCAAAGCTTGAAGGAATGCGTACTAAAAGTGAAGTTATTAAATATTATGGCTTGCTTCTCTAGCTTTTATTTATTTGCTTATGTTTTGGTCATGAGGTTATTTTCACAAACCATGATGGCAGTGATACCTAAGGGAGGAAACATATTTTTTTAAAAAGAAGGTACTTTTGGGCTGCTTCCATATCTTGGCCATTGTAAATATCATTGCAATGAACGTAGGGGTGCTTATGTTCTTTCGAGTTAGTGTTTCGGGTTCCTTCGGGTATGTATATTCCCAAAAGTGGGATTGGTGGGTCAAAAGGCAAATCCACTTTTAATTTTTTGAGGTAGCTCCATACTGCTTCTACAGTGGCTACACCAATCTACATTCCCACTAAAAGTGCAAAAGAGCTCCCCTTTCTTCACATCCTCATCAGCACTCGTTGCTTATTGATTTATTGATGATAGCCACTCTGACAGGTGTGAGATGATATCTCATTGTGGTTTTAATTTGCATCTCTCTGATAACTAGTGGCATTGAGCATCTTTTCACATGTCTATTGGCCATCTGCCTATCCTCTTGGGAGAAGTGTCTATTCAAATCCTTTGCCATCTTTTAAAAATTGGGTTGTTTGCATTTTTGGCATTGAGTTTTATAAGTTTAATATTGGCTATTAACCCCTTAACAGATGTATTGACAAACACATTCTCCCATTTTGTGGGTTGCCTTCTTATTTTGTTGATGATGTCCTTTGCTATGCAAAAACTTTTTAATTTGCTCTGGCTGGTGTGGCTCGGTGGATTGAGCCCTGACCTGAGAACCTAAGGTCCCTGGTAGAATTCCCAGCCAGGGCATATGCCTGGGTTGTGGGCCAAGTCCCAGGAAGGGGGTACTTGAGAGGCAACCACACATTGATGTTTCTCTCCCTCCTTTTCTCCCTCCCAGCCCCTCTCTACAAATAAATAAATAACATCTTAAAAATAAAACAAAAATTAACTTTTTAGTTTGATGTAGTCCCATTCATTTATTTTTTTTCTTTTGTTTCCCTTGCCTGGGGAGATACATCCAACAAAAAAATTGCTATTAGTAATGTCCAAGATTCTTGCTGCCTATGTTTTCTTCTAGGATTTTTATGGTTTCTGGTCAAACATTTAAGTTTTTGTTTTATTTTGAATTTATTCTTATTCGTGGTATTGGAATGTGGTCTAGTTTGAGAGAATAAAATAATTGTGGTACATTTACACAACAGGATACTAGTTGGCTGTAAAAAAAGAAGAAAATTTTATCCTTTGTGACAGTATTGATGGACCTGGAGAACATTATGCTGAATCAAGTAAGCCAGTCGGCAAATGCCATATGATCTCACTCATATGTGTAATGCAACGAGCAAACTGAACTAACAGGTTAAATAATGACAGACTCATAGATGGAGAGCAGATGTAGGCTGGTGGGGGAGCAGGTTAGGGGGTGGAGGGCTGAGCAAAAAGGAAAAAGGACTTATGTACATGGACAACAGTGTGGCAATTACTGGGGGGAGGAAGGTACAAAGGGACTAAAATGTCATGTAAAAATACAATAAAGATTAAAATAAAATAAAAGTACTGAAACCCTCAAGAATGGGGAACTAACTCATCTCTCTTCTTTCACTGACCCCTGCTGTTCTTCCCCTCCTTATTAAATACATTGTCAGAACTTAATATAATCATTTTATCGAAGTGTTATTGATAAGTTACAAGTTATCTGTATTGAAACAGAATGCATTTTAAATGAATTGGTAGTTAGATTTAAGTGCTAACCACGTTCTAGTTCCTGGCTCTTACAGTGATTTTTAATTCTACTGAGTATTATAAACAATTAAGCAAAAAAAAAGGAACATTGTCTTTGGTACACTTTATTTTCTGTTTGAGTATGAATTTTTATAAACATTTCTAATGGAAACAAAATAATTTTCCAATGAAGAGGACTTTGTTAAGCTCTGCTGCCATGGCAGAAAAAAGGTGAATTGAGTGGAGGTTGTACCATGTGAATATTCAACCTAAGGCCCAGAAGCAAGTGTAATTCCAAGTGACAAAGGCGATTATAAGTATTAGCTGAGCTCCTCAGAACTCTAATTAGCTCACAGATTGTTTGGTTGTTTCTTTCTATCATATTACGTAGCAATAAGACTCAACAGGCGGTGTGGGTTGAGGTGATTACAACATGCCCCTGGTGAAGTTGCAAGGCAGAAGTCCAAAGGAAAGGTTACCATTTCCTGCCAGAATTGCCATAATGACTCCAGATTTGCTGTCTAGAGTACATTCTTGCTATCATTATGCAAATAATAAAAATAAACCAATGGACTTTTTTGGAGTTCTAGTGTAATGCATGCCATGACGGACAACCAATTATAAAGTTTGAGTTAGTTAAGTTGTAATCTCAGTTCTTATTTAATGAACTTTTTCCATGTGCCCACTATAGTTAAAAATGTATTTAATAGATAGAGTATAATATTTCTCAGAGAATAGGTTGTGTTATTGCTTGGTCAACAAAAATAGTTTTTGTTTCTTTAATTGTTATTTTATCACACAATACCTGATGCTAAAAGAAAAAAAAATGCATACTACTATTAATAAATGTCACCTCTCCCCCCATTTGACCAGATAAATCGCTGACTACAAAGAAGAAAACCCAGATCAAATTAAGGTTGGTGAAGTCTGTTTAAATTTGATGGTCAGATAAATAGAAAGTAGAACCCAGTCAGACAAGTAGAGAAGTTATAATACTATTAAAAAATAAAACTACTATAAGGACACAAGGAGAAGGAATATGATGATCGAATCTGGGTCCTATCCAGGAAACTGTGTTTAGCTTTACTAATCCCAAGAAAAATTGTAGCTATGTTTTCAAAATCATGGAATTTGACTCTGGTGAAGGACAGATGTCCACGTTAGCACACCCTTTAGAGACTTAATAGTACATTTACCTGCCTTCCTTACTTTACTTAATGGTTCTGAATTACTTTATTACACTTAAGAAAATGCAAGTAAATTAACACTTTCCTCTATAATAAAGTAACTATTTTATAACACTGGGAAAGTCCTTGGAACGTTTTCAGAAATTCTTTAGTGAAGAAATAAACTAAATTCACCTCACAGCATCATCATAACATAAGAATTATTATTTATTTATGTAGAGAAAGCAAAATTCTTTATTTAATTTTTAAGGTGGAAACTTAGAAATAGTGTGTTATAATCACATTTAAAATATTTAATACATATTTACCCTGTATGCTTTTTTAAGTAGACCTTAACTAGTATTACATTCTTATTTAATATGATATATAAATATTTCCAGGTAACAAAGTATTCTCTTGGTTACTTAAGATGTGATTTTGTTGATACAAACCATAAAAATTTCATAACAATTTGGAGTTATCGTGAATTTGGTCAACATGATTGATGTTGAAGTTGCTGAAGAGAATTATCAAATGCCATGGCCCACCGTGCTTTTATGTTCTTATCACTCTGATTCTTTCTCCGTCACTTTTTCCTTCCTCTTCTCACCAAAAACAAAGCAAAACAAAACAAAAGAAACAGATGTTTACAAAGTCCTTCTCTCTTGGCCCAACTCCTTTCCAAATGTCTAAATTTGTCAGGATATTTTCTGACAAAAAAAGTGTGCCCGTTGGTGGTATGTGAAGCACAGAAAATAGCCAATAACAGTATAATAACTATGGATGGTGTCAGATGACTACTAGACTTATCTAGAGATCACCTAATAAGTTGTATAAATGCCTAATCACAGGGCTGTATATATGAAACATAGAATATTGTATTCAACTCTAACTTACACATTTAAAAAAACTAAAAAAGAAATAACAACTAATAAAACCTTAAAATTCAGATGAAGATTCCAGATCATAAGAAAAATCTCCTGCCTCGGATTGTGTAGTTCTATCCACTGAGTCTAGGCCTGCAAACCAAAGGGTCTCTGGTTTGATTCCTAGTCAGGGCACATACCTCGGTTGCAGGCCAGGCTCCCAGTAGGGGGTGTGCAAGAGGCAACCACACATTGATGTTTTTCTCTCTTTCTCTCACCTGTTCCCAGCTCTTTAAAAATAAATAAATAAAATGTTTAATTAAAAAAAGAAAATGTTCCTGTGGAATTCCGTTGATTCTATATTGGGTAGGGGTGACTGTGCTTTTCTTTGAAAGAGAAGCCATACTACGAGCCCCTTGATGCTCAGGGAAACTCAGTGACCAGGCATGCTCCTGAGAGTGTGTGTGACTGCTGTGTGGGTTCTCTAGGAAGCCTGAAGCTGTGGTTGACTTGTGCTACTGCAGAACGACTCATCCAAGGTTTGAACAACAAGGGCTTTCTGCCACTTCAGGTCAAAGAAGACAGCTCCTTAGTTGTTAAAATGAGGCTGTGATTTTTATGACAATTTGGAGTGAGTAGAATAGGATAGGCAAAAAGTGAATTTGCTCAATAAGAGTGCCCAAATTACCATTTTTTCTATCTTATTTATTTAACAAACACATTTAAATGACTTGCTATCATTAGGAAGTCTCCTAATCACCTTATTAATTTTAACTCACTTGATAGTAAACACAAGGAATAAAGATATTTGGTGCCATAGCCCAGAGCACTCGGTGGAAAGTGGAGAGGCATGAACAAGTGTAGAATGAGTCCGTGACTCAACACTGTGCTAAGCCGTCTCTACACTGAATACAGATCTTCGCCAAATGACTTTTCTAACTTTTCGCTTCCTTATAAGTGAAACAAAGATAAAAATTTCCCTACCTATTCTCCTCAGTTGCAATAGTGCACATAAAAGCACTTCATAAAATACAGGTTTTGTTCATAATAGCAATTAATTATAATTGCATCACCCTTTTTAGAGATAATAAAATTTTCCCTCATTACAATGAGTGTTTATAATACTATAGCTCTTCCAGTATTAAACAGAAAGCACTCCAGTACAAAAACTTCAAAGAATGGCTTCATGCTTCTGTGTCACCCTTAGCTTTACAGTGTTACATTTAATTTGTTACCGGCAATAAGTAAATGTAGACACTTCTCTAGTGATTCAGTGTTAACTGTGTAAGTTAGATCAGAGATGGCTTTATCTGTATAATAACCTCAAACTTTTTCATTTGTATCCTGATATTTTTTTAATAAAAGAATAACAATGGAGTAACACCTAGAATACTGGAAATTAGAAATGTTAATATATCATATCAGAGAAGTTATTTTGTCAAATGTATGTTATGGACAAAAAAAGCATGAAAATATATAGACATCTGTCCTACTCCCTTCTGTTAGGTGCCGTCCCCACAGAGAACATGCAGAGATGCTTCAGGCTTGCTTGTCTGTGTTCGTGGGTCTATATCTCTCTGGTCCTTCTATCGATTCTTAATGAGCTTCTATATATGCTGTCAGATTAAATGTCAGACACCTTGTAATCAAACAAATCTATAAGAATAGCCAGAAGACCTAGTATGTCCCAGTAGGATGTCATTTAAATACTTATAATTATTAAATATAGATAATATAAAAATACTCTATAACAAATATTTATAAAGTAATTTTCAGCCAAGAATTTAAGGGGGCCAACTTTTTTTAACATACCATGATAGGCTTGAGAATGTGATCACATTATTCATATTTTACTTTATTTTATTTTTTTAAAGATTTTATTTATTTGTCTTTAGAGGGGAAGATAAGGAGAGAAGGAGAGAAACATCAATGTATGGTTGCCTTTCATGTGTCCCCTGCTGGGAACTGGCCTGCAGGGACCCGGCCTGCAACCCCGGTATGTGCCCTGACTGGGAGTCGAACCGCGATTGTCTGGTTCGCAGGCCTGAGCTCAATCCACTGAGCTACACCAGCCAGGGCACATTATTCACATTTTAATTGGGAAGATAGTTTATATTCAATGCAGTATGATTAATTAGAAGAAAATCTGTAGAAAGTTTTAGCTAACAGGATTAATTAACTCTATTTGGAGAGATCATACCAACTATATTAGAATACATTTCAGTGAGTGAACAATAATTCCACAGGTAGTTAAAACTATAATAACAGTAATAGAATAGATTTTATGGTTTGTTATAATTCAGAATGCAAGTAATATTACATGATGGTTTTCACTAACCTTTTTGGCCACAACATTTGGGATAATCTTAGAAGAGCTAAGAATCTGCTTGCTCCCTTGCTTCCCCCAATTATGCTAGCATGCAAGGATTCAAAGTTGCATACTCTTATTTAAGGGTTTTGTGGACAGACTAATGTCCATTCAGGACTCCCTGCCAAGCTTTGAAGTCTTTTGATTTTAAAGGAGTTGTAGGAAGGCAGTCAATGAGACAGAAAGCAGCAGGGTTTTTTTTTTCTTCATACATTGTGATTAATTCTTCTCCCTCGAGAACCAGAGAAATTAAAAAAAAAAGAAAAGTAATACTCAGATTGTTTATTTTCTATCGCAATTCAGCCACCTCCAAAGTTTATTTTAAAAACGCAAATCATGTTGTTGCTCAGCATAAAGACCTTCACTAGCTGACCAATGCACCAGATTTAAGTCTAAACATGATAAATGAAACTATTCATAACATGATTCTTTGTACTATGTTTTGCCTTTTCACATATTCTATGACATAGCCATATTAAACTTTGAAATCTCCCCTGTAAGTGCCATTTCTTCACCTAATTCCATGTTCTTGGCATACATGCTGATCACTGGCTACTTTTTTCCAGATAACTTTACAAATTGTTTAAGATAAAACTCGAAGATTGCACTATACACCTTTGTTTTAATTTTATTTTTTTACAGCACAGTCATTACATTTTCTTTTATTTTATATACACTTTCTTTTCATATAGGTTTTGAAAATTAGTATTGACCCATCTTCAAGTTCACTGATTCCTCCCCCGGTCTTGTCACATCTGTGGAAGAGTCCATTGAAGGTACTCTTCATTCTTCTTACTGTAGTGTTTATTCCCAGCATATCATTTTGGTTTGTTCTTAGAACTATGTCTCTCTGCTTACATTACCATTTCTTTTTCATGTTGTCTATTTAATCCATTTGAGATCCTAATGCAGTAACCACGGTTATTTTACACTCCTTGTCTGATAATCTCCGCATCTCTGTCACATCTGATGGTGGTTTTGATGATGGCTTTGTCTCTTCTGACTTTATTGGTCTTGCCTTTCGTGATACCCTGTTGGTTTATTTTTTGTTGAAAGCTGCTTACGTTGTGTCAGGTAACAGGAACTAAAATGAGTGGATCTTAAATATGAGAATTTATTTTAATCTGCCTAGTTGCTGGGCTATGTTTAACATTTAAGTAGCGAAACCACAGGCTTGAAGCCCTATAATGGCCTCAACTTTGCTTGTCCTCCTGGTGTGGGGACTTCTCTACCCACCACTCTCTACAAAGAGTCTGAGTGTCACATCTTTTCTTTTTCTTCTGTAGTCCACCGTTATCATACCGGAGGTCTGCTGGTGTGCTAGTAAGGTGGGTAGTAGGAAGATTCTACAGTATTCTGATTGTCAGTATTTTAATGAACACTAGTCTTGAGACTGTGGCCTTCACAGGTATTTCTGTCCCTTCTCCTGTGGTATAGCTCTTTTTCTCCCTCTTTCTGCATGGTTTCCTGGCTGCATCATGACTATTTCTTAGAAGTTGTGTTCTGGATCAACTGCATTTTTTTCTCTTTCTCTTAGGCGAGACAGGAAGGCTGGAAGGAACTAAAGTGAGGGCAAATGGGCTCTTCCCCACCTGGGATAAAGCTCTCTCGTTCTTCTGTGTTCTGGCAACGCTTCACCCTTGGGGAGTAGGCGCTTGCTGTGGAGCAGCCCCAGGATGTGCTTTATAAAAGTCATTTTTATCCCTCTTCCTTCTAGGATCAGAAGAGCTTTCTTAAATCTCCATCTGGTGGAATTCTAAGGCTATGGGTCTGCCAGAGTATCTCTGTCTCAACTTAGTCCACACAGTCTCCAGCAAATTGTCAAAATTACTATTTGAGTGATGCTGTCCCCTCTGATACCCAGCTGGTTCTGTACCTATTAAGCAGACCTTGGGCACTGCTCTGTCTGCGTGCACCAGGCTCCACAGATGGTAGTTTTCCTGCAACGTCTGTTCAACGATGGGCCCAACACAAGTTATTAGTTTTAGATGTGTCCATTATTTTTGTAAATATGAGAGTGATGACAACTAAGCTCTTATTATGTCAGATTTGAAACGGAAAGTCCAGCTTGCCTTTTAACCTTCCTCAGTTCCCTGGAAAAACCTCGCTACCCACTATGGTCTACCGTACTATTCATACCAACAAATTCCTTTTTAAAGAATGCTTGAGACTTCTCAGATATTGATATAAGATGCACCTTTTACGTAATGCGGAAATACATAATGACCTCCCACAATAAAAAATACACAAGAGCTATTTGTTCAGAGCATGCAGGAGGCGCCATCTGCACCCCTTTCCCTTGGCCTAGCCTCAGAAGCAGGCAGGGGAGTGCAAAATCTTCGTGGTGAAAAAGGGAAGTTTCAGCTGGATTGGAGGTAATTGTATGGGAAGCTGGAAGTGGGCTAATTATGTGACCGGTTTGAGGAGTGTATCTGTCTTTCTCTGGTGCTCCTGGATTCTGAGTGGGGGCAGGGTGGATATTAAGAAAACCTGAAGTTATTGACCAAGTCCTTACTACTCAGAAGCAATTACTGCAGACATTCTGGTTTGGCATCCTGAACTGGTTGCTACACAGTTACTGGTCAGAGTTCCATTTTTAAAAAAAAAATTGTATTCTGGTCATTGTCCATTTGTTAGTTTGGCCTCTCAGTAAACATCACCCATGTCTTTCAGACCTAGGGTCTTATTATCTTCCTAGCAACTAGTCAGTCCATAGCCACAACAAAGTTTGTAAAAACTCAATGCAAATTAGTTAGAGGTATGCATTTATTCATAAATTAATATTTAATTTCATTCTCAAAATAACTTTGCGAGGTTACTAAGGTTAATACTAATATGCCAACTTCTGTTCAATTAAGAATTTGGGACCCAGGAAAAAAGTACATGATTTGTATTAAATTATATGGGTTATAAATGCTAAAGCAGAACCACAATTTCTTTTGTGATTCACATTGAAAATGGCTTTCTCCTCTTTATGCTGCGTTTAGTTTCTATTCCTGCCACGTTTACATGACAATGACCACACACGTGCTGTGTACCAGTCCTGGTGCTTAGGTGTAGTCACGCTATTGTTTAACTTAATTTCATAAGATTCTAGGGGTGTTTACATTTAAATATTGTGTATTTATAAATCACAGAACCTTTTGATTTTACTAGATGCTATATGCTTTTTAATTAGAAAAACATTTGATAATTCACATTAACTGTTTTAATCATTGACCTCTATTATTTTTAATCAAATGTTTCTTTATATTTTTGTTATGGGATCGCTGGATTGTATAGTGGACTTTGGTAAAGTCATCTACCCCTTACCTAGACAGTATCTTTCCCTTTTTATTAGATATAATGCCTTTTTTTCATTATCCTTTTTTATATTGAGTTATATCCTATAAAACATAATATATCATCCCTGATTCCTGCATTAATGCAAAGCTATGCCAGATTGAGAAAACCTTTTAACCATGACAAACTTCAAACCATTAATGACAATCACGGACACACATAAAAACACACAAGACTATGGAGGCTTTACTATTAGCTTGTTAGTCTCCAAACACTGTTCACTCCGTGTTTTATTAAAATGAGACTGATGTAAGGTTGTAGTGTGTATTTCTTTATCTATAGTGTAAGCATGGCTAAAACACCGTGAGAGCTTCCCTTTTATTAAGTAAGCTGGTGGAAGACATCCCAGGAGGAAAGAGATTGTAATACTAATAGCAAATACAGACCAACAAATTCTCATATCAATTGATTTACTTTTCAGATCTGTAAAAATCGCCCATCCTGTAGAGCTCCCGGGGCAAGCAAGTGATATAAAAACTCAAACATTTTGAGCCAAAATAAATAAAAAACAGCCTTGCAGCTTCATTTTCTTCTAACACTTCCTCTATAAATTAGAGAAAGCTGGTCTTGAAGAAAGCTTGTGCTCCACTCACAGAGGTTAAATGACATTAAATTTCAACAAATAGGAGAAACTGCAAGGCCTGAGGACTCTCCTTGATCCAACATCTAATAGCCACTCCATTTATTGTAAACAGGTAAGTTCTGGTTAATCCTAGATGGACTGCAAACAGCAGGAAACTTGAGTATGTGATTCATGCTGAAAAGACCACCCCTGCAGGTACCCTTAGAAAAACAAGTGACATTTATTTTCTGTAGGTTCAATTTTGGTTATAGAAAAACACAGAGAGATACATGTGGATGAGGTAGAATATCTGAAAATACCTATTTTCACAATGATTGAAACCTTCAGGGCAACAAGTTCTAGTATCAATCTGAGGAATTTTAAGGGAATATTTGTTCACAGATCATTGTAAAACCCAAGAGTGCCTGAGTTTGCGTACCTACCTCTGGTCTCATTGCCTTCTCCCTCCTTGGTCTGTGCTCTTTTCAGAGTGAGCCATGGAGAAGAGTGGTACTTGCATTCTTGTGTGGGTTTTCTGGGCCATGATAAAGAACTTTGGTTCATAAAATCAAAGATCAGAAACCAAAGATATATGGGGGTTTCAAAGTAACAAGTCTGCAACTCTGTAACAACAACAGTATCAACTATTTTACAAGCATCGGAAGTGGTATTACTTGAGGTGTCATTAGTCTGCCCATTTCACAGATGAAGAAACAAAAGCTTAGAATGCTAGATCATACATGCGATATGTAATGATTAGATGGACCAAGAATAAGCCATATGAAAGAGAGGAGTTTCTGAAACAAATGATACATAATATTTACATGCCCTACATATAACAAAGGGGTGAGAAAGGTGAGATGAGCCTGCAGTGATTCTGAAAACAAAAGGTAAGAATTTAGAAGGCTATTTGCTAACTTGCTCCTGGAGAAACAGTTAAAATTATAGTAAAAGAAAATGATGGTCAGTAACATACCCCCCCCCACTGGAATCATTTTGTATACCTCACTAGTTGAAGATAATATATTTATATAGGATGAATCATGGATAAAACACTCCATCCTATCTGTATGAATTTCTTAAAAGTATAAAATTACATCGACATGTGGAAATCAGAACACCTGCCTTCTTTATGTTCATGGGCAATGACAACAAAACATTTTGGCTTTTTTATTCTAGTACTAGAACTGTGCCAACATCTGCAGACATTCTAGACTTTTTACTTAGTGTGAAACGATTCCAACTACTTAGGTAGCCTACTTGAATTTACTGATATTGAATCCAAGGAAATGAGTAAAAAGCGTACGTACATTTTCAGAAAATCATATCTGGAGAACATTTAAAAAATAATGTTTTACAATTTGTGTTTCAAATATAGTTTCAATGTGATCTATTGAAGGCTCACTTTTTTATGAGTATATGGACAGAGGGGATTATCCCTAATTTATAGGGATGCTGTTAGAATTAAGTGATATGAAGCAAGTCAAAGACCATTTTCTGTTTTAAAGAATTGATGTATAATAATTATATTGAAAATACTTAGTGATTTTATTACCCAGACTCCAAAAATTTATAGAAACTTCTAAAACACAATGTTATCATTTAAATTAAAAAAATAGAATGGAATAAGAAGACACAATAAAAAGACTTGTTGAATATTTTTGTATAGCTAAAGGTTCTATGCATAAAATGTCCCAGTCATCTGCTTTATCTGTGCTGAAATGCAATTGGTAACAGGTAAATTTTTAAAGATCTCACTGTTATCAAGGACTTTTGAGGATACGCTACACCCCAGTGAAAACATTCCTTCTGGAGAACAAAACTGAATAAATAAAGTAGAAATTTACAGAGAAGGGAATGAAGTAAAAAATGGGTAAACAGTAAGGTAAATATTGACTCAATACCTACACAGAAAAGAAGAAAGATTCAGAAAGTCCACCAAAGTCTCCTTGCCATTACAATTATTCTTTTAAGTTGAAAGATGTTTCATGCTCTTAAAGTGCAGAAGTAGAATGAGATGAAACTATTAGATACGCAGATAAGTCTCAGATGAGTCTCAGAAGTCACAGCTGAATTCTCACGCAGGGTCTAGTGCTCTATTCAGTCCCCAGTGAAGAGGAGAGAAGGGGTTTGTGCTTTCAGTTACGAAGAATCCAGCTTCCTTTTCAACCTCCTAGTTTTTTCAGTGATATTCGGTGCTCAATGACTGCTTCATAGAAGACTTAGCTAAAGTTGAAGAAGTTACCGAAGAAGTTACTTTTTTCTCTGGCAACTGTAGTCCACCAGAAAAAAATTAATATGTTTGCTTAGAATTAGAGGGAAAACCAATGTTGATGTTAAATTAGTGTTTTCAAGTTGAGTGAAAAATTTTTGGCTAAAACTTCAGCAGTGAAATTATGTTGACCTTCAATGAGAAGAAATATTGAGTCCAAACTCTCTAAATGTTAACTTTTGAACCGAATTAGTGTTTAGAATGATTATAATAATTTGGTGTTTCTGCTAATAGTTTTTGTATAACAGCAGCATATTTGACCTTTTTAAAATGTCAGAAATAATATTTAATATTAATGCACTCCCCAGCCACTTTAAACACTCAGGTAATATTTAATTTTAAAAATAATAATCTTGATATTTGTGCTCAAAATGTCATCATATATTGCTTGAAGGATGATTCGATGTCTCTCTAAACTTGATGGATTCAAATATTTCTGTCACGAAGTGGTTCAGGTATTGGGATGGATGAAAGTAATTTATTTTGTAGAACTCCAGTAGGCTTTCCTCAGCGCAACGTGAAGTAGAATGAAACCCAGTGACAGTAAGTTCATTTTTATTGCTGGACTAATAGTTTAGAGAATGAATGGTTGGGAAGAAAAATGTATATATTAATGTTGGCATCAAAACCTTTAAAAGAAAATCACAAGGGAATGCTGAACAGTGAAGCATAGGAGAGCACTATCGAACCCTAATGTCAGTTGATTTTTGTCTTTGTATAAACGATGTATTGTCTGAGCCCAGGTTCTGTAGACCAGAGCCTGTTTCCTTTCCTGGTTAATACCATTAACCAATTTTGTGCAACTATGTCTGGGATAGGTTACAGTAGTTCTTACAATCTGGAGTATTTGAATTATCTAGCTAGACCTCATTTTAATACTACTTCGAATGGCAAGTGCTTTACTTGATGACCAAATTCTATGAAGTTAGACACTTGTCAGATTTAAAGATTAACTGATTATGCTGTTGATGAAAAATAAAATAAAGTTTTGTAGTTGGAGAGAGTAATTTAAACAGTATCCAGGGAAGATTCAAATTAAAGGTAATGGATAAGCGAACTACAAGTAGGAAGCATAATCCAGTCAAAAAAAAAAAAAAAAAGACACATTTGCCATCCCAGCTGGATTTCAGAATTTCTATAACCTTCTGCCTGTGCCAAACTGCCCATTCTCCTCACGTATGAATCAGGAAAAGTTTGAGTGTTATTTTAATTTTTATATACTCAGTCTCACCCCTGTAGTTTGTATGTGTAAACATGTTCACACTTTAGTTTACAGGGTTTTCACCTCTTCTGTCTTTATACTTGATTCTGTGACTAAGTGGGCACTTCAGTTAGTGCACTTGGGTTTGGTGAACCTTTACATCAGTGTATGAAACAGTTAGACTTATTTAATTATTGAACAACGAGGTGCCTGTTGGATGTCTGTACATCACACTCACTAGATGTTATTTTGGACCCAGTGACTTCCCTGATCCAAAAACAGATGAGCAGGACTGAGATGCGCTGCTGCTTACAAGAAGCCCGTGAGCATCAGTGCACGATCATCTCTATCTACTCCGTCCTTCCACACGTCGGTGATGTGCCAGGAGTTGGAGCCTCCGCAATCTCCTGTTCTGAAGTAGGAGTTACAAAGTTCAGGTGTAACACACCTGCATGAGAAATAAGTCTTTGTTAAATTACATCAGTCAGACACCAGTGCTGTCTGTTACTGTGTCAATATACTTTCTCCTGCCTGAAAATGGGGTAAGGAGGCAAAGAAAAACACAGAAACAAAAATTGTAATCACACACTTACAAAGATGTTAGAAAGACAATAAACGGAGTGACCAACTACAACAACGGTTATATGAGAAGCTGCAGAGCCATCTGAAATGAACAGTTAAATGTGCTGAGGTAATGTGTTGGATGTGGAGGAAAAGAGAACAGAATCAAATGCAATACCTACATCTGTGGCCGAGTAGCGGCGGTTACTCTTTAAAGGGCCCATGGAGGAAATTAACATAAGAACCACCTGAGCCGTCCAAAAAACTGGAGGTAAGGGAAAGGTTATCTGTGTGTAATCTCAGCCATTCACGAAGAAATATTTAGTAGATGCTTAGATATGAAGTCTAAATCTCAAAGGAGACAACTGGGTTAGAAATGTATATAATCAGTTTAACTGTGATAATTAAGGTGTAACAGTTATGAAGACTGCCAAGGAAATTGTGTAGGATGAAATAATAAGCCACTGACAGACACAGAGAAACACCTACCTTTAAATGACAGCTAGAATAAAAAGGCACTCATGAACGGGCCACAGAGCGGAACTGGCAGTAAGAGAAAAAGGAGATTGTACAGAATTGAAGGAAGAGAGTGTTTCAGAAAAGCAGGTAGGTCAACAGAGTCAGTGTTTCTAGCAGTGAAACAATACAAGACTAAATAGACTGGAATTAGCAGCACGGAGATCGTACATGTGCTTCATGAGAGCTCTTGTAATAGAGGGACGCTGGCGGAAGCCTGGTTGAAGATGGTTGCTGAGTGAAAGGGAGATGAAAACAACCAAAACAAAGGGCAGTGAGTAAACTTCTGCAGCAGTTTGATTATTACAACAGGCAGGGGGAGTGCTGAATGGAAGGAGATGCAGGTGAAGAATGATATTTTTGTTTATATTTATTTTTATCTTTTATGAGAAGAGAGCCTTAAACATATTTAAATGATGAGAAAAAGAGATACACAGTGAGAAATATAAGACAGCGCAAATGGGTTTGATAATTTCTGGAAGAAGAGTATCCAGAGCCCATTAAAATGATTTATAGTAGACAGCAGGAAGACTGTATCTTTACTTCAAACAGAAGGGGAAGAAAAGAGATGAATGCACATGTTTTTCTATGTCCCATAGGGTGAAAAGAAACTGAGAAATTATTTCCAAATACTTTCTGATTTTCTCTGTGAAGTAAAAGGCAGGGCCTTTGGCTCAGGTTGAGTGGGCAATGGTCAGTCCACACATTTGGATAGAAGTGAAATTGGTTTAAAATAGTGAATAGGAAATATGGAAGAATGTCCAGATTATACTGAGGGCTTAGGGAAGAAGAGGGAAAGACTTATGCTGGCCAGGTCTGGGTGATTGGAAGTTTCCTGTAGCAGAGTTCACACGCTTCCTGGGTGTTAACACGGAGAACACGCACAGTCCACCAGTGCTAGGGCTGTGGCTTTACTCTGTGGACCGGGTGGGATGTTAGAAGGACTGGGGACTCAATTATGTTGCGAATTAAGCTTTAGAGTTAACGAACAAAGGAGTCTAAAATTATTAAGGAAGAAAAAAGGGAATGACAGGAAGAACAAAAGAGGAGAGATTAAAGGCCTTAAATATAGATATGGTCTGATTACCGTGATAATTAGACTTATTGAGAGAGATATTTAAAAATATAGGCGTGTAGGTGTGGAGAGTGGACTATTTTTATCTGAGATTTTTGGAGACAAAAATCAGCAGTAGCTTTGCAGTGGTATGTACATTCATAACATTTCATTTAGAAGTTCATCCAAAGACGAAAGAGCCAAAGGAGATCAGATGGTTAGAAATAGAAATTTAAGACACTTGCAAAAGACGTTCATAGTTTTCCAGTAAAGAAATTGTATTTGGAGTTGAGAGTTGGTTTTAAAGCAACATCTGCCGCTTTCCCCTTGTAAGTTGAAAGATGTTAGAACTGTCGCTAAGTATATATTTGTGAAATCATGGCAAAGTGTTCAAGAAAGAAAAAGAAGTGGAGTTTGCAAATATAAGGAATCATGGCAAAATAAATTTTGAAGAATGACTCTAATATCACAAAGAAAAGAGTACCATAATTGTTTAGGAAATTGTAGGCAGTTACAATAGTTCAGAAGTTATCTTTTTAGTTATTTTAATTTTTATGTGTTTTTTATTAAATCTTCTATTTTTTCCCCTGAACTTCCTTGGCTTCATTTACCTTTTCCCCTCAAATTATAGCTCTATATATCTTTGTTTCCTGGGGAAAGCACTAGATTTTTTACAGATAGAATGGAAAGATTAACATTTTATGTTTCAGGCAGTTTGTTTTTGCTTACATTCACAGCAAAACTGAGGGAAAGGTACAGGGACTTCCCATATGTTCCCTCCCCTGACATATGCATAACCTCATCCATTTGCAAGATCTCCCACAAGGATGGTACATCTGTTACAGTTGCTGAACTTAACACTATTATATTATAATCACCCATAGGTCAAAATTTACATTAGAATTCCCTCTAGCATTGTACATTTTAGTTATTTGGACAAATTCATGAAATGTGTCCATCATGAGAGTGATATTTTATTTTTCTTTTTGAGTAAATTTGAGCTTGGGCAAATTTCAAAATTATATAATATTGCCTAATTTTGAAAAGCTGGTATTACTAATAGTGGCCACTTTTATTTAAAAAGAGGCACGATGCATCTTTTTATGCAAAATAAAACATTAGGGTTTAAAGAAGTAAAGAATAGTTCAAAACGGCTCTAACTCTCTCTCAGTAGTAGACTAGCGATGACCTAATATTTACCATTCCACAGTGTGGTGATTGATAGAGGGAAGAAAGGGGGGAGGAAGGAAGGTGAGCGTGGGGCGGGGGACAAATCATTATGGAAGAAGACCAGACCTGAGCTGTCGAATGCAGAGCACAGTAGAAGACGATGTGTTATAGAATTGTACACCTGAAACCTATGTACTTTTACCAACCCATGGCAACTCAACGAATGCATTAAAAAAGAAAATACTAAAATGGAAAGAACCAAGCCTTTTGTCTCATGAAAAAAAAATCTTATTAGCTGACTAAAAGTAAAGAAAGTTCAATCTTTCACACAATATTTACATTCTCTTGATATTTATTTAAAGTTTTCACTCAAGATTAGCAATGAAATAAGAAAAAATACTCAACCCCCCTTAAAATTTATTGTATTATCTGTAAAATGCTAACTTGGTCTGAAGACAGCCCGACATGGGCGTTGTGCTAGGTTATAGTTCTACAACCACTAGAAATATCTTTATATCACCTGGCATCATTTTGAAACATTTTAGCTTAGCTATGAGATACGTTATAAACTTCATAAATGCAAGGTGATAATCAACACTGTGTGAGCACACTCCCAATGCGGTGTGCACTACACGTCATGCTGAACTGTATTTACCATGCACACACAGGAACCATAGTTTTTCATATGTAGTCACCACTAGACATTTGTTTTCTTTTCAACTGCTAGGTATGTTATTCACTTTATTTTTTATCAAAAGGATTAAAAAGACAAATGACAGCTTGCATTAAGGGAAAATTGCATACAGTTGCTGAATGTGCAGTATTATAAAATGTAGAGTGCAAATACAGAGCCAAGCAAGCCTGGATCGGAAGACTTGCCTTCAAACTCAAGAAGATGGACTGGGAAGATAAGAGTTACAATCAAATTCACCAACAGCAGAGGTTGGGCATAAACGTTACAGTGCAAACAACTTGCAAAAAGGCAAAATTCATGAAACACTTTGCTATTTGAACACTTGGGAATCTGAAGCTCATTCATGGTCAAGTATAAATTCATTTCATTCTATCAATACACACAGGTATTTGCACAGTGAGGAATGTATTTACCTATTGCATTTACCGAGTATGGCATGTGTGTCCTCGAGACTACTGGCTCTACATGTTTCTTTTTTTAAGGCATGATCTCATGTCCTATTGGCCTCATGATATCCAAATGTCTTGGGACTTGATCCAGGGCAGCCCGTTCTGCGTGACCTCTAACCAACACCACTTGTACACAAGTCTGTAGCGACCCACTTTTTACATGTTGTGTCCCTCTAATGTCCTGGCCCAGACCCTCCCCATGGACAGGTTTCCAGAGTGATGGTCTGAAAGGAGGGCCCTACGTCAGGGGCAGGCTGTCAGGTGGTGTGGAGTGAAGTGAATGGAAGGAATCTGATACCAGGGGTAGAAAAAGTCCTGTAGATAAGCTCTTCTTTTTAACACAGCAAGGAAGTTCTGAATGGTGTGAATTCCATATTGCACAATAGGCGCTTGTCAGTTTAATTTTAAAAAAAAGAAAGAAAAATCATGGCAGTGGTATGGTAACATTCAAGTAATAGGCTTTTAGCAAAAGAAATTAGGAGCTTCCAAATGAGGGTGAAAGAAATATGTTAGACACAGAAGGTGCTGAATCAACTACATGGTATTTAATCATTGTTGATTTGATATAAATAAACTAGTCAGCATTTATAGTGGGAGACTGAGTGTCTTACTGATTTATTCATTTTCCTCCAAGATATCAATATGGTATTAAAGACACTACTTTCATCATAAACTAAAAGGATAAAGTCCCAATTAAATATCAAAAAAGACAATTATATTTCAAATGAGTACTTCCTCTCATAAATTCATTTTTATGGTGGGAAGACACTTAACAGAACATAATGGAGTTCATTACGGGGAACTGCTATTTAATTATAGTAATTCAGTACATAAAAAGGAAGATTTCCTTAGAGAGAAGGCATGTGCAATGGATGATCTGAACACTCACTCTGGGACTATCAGTTGAGGATTTCAGATGGTCCACAGGATTAATAAAACTCTGAACAAATTTTAAAATTGGTAAAATGAATACACTGGTCTATTTTCCGTACTAAGTAGTTTTACATATTATAAACATAATGCATTGCATTGTCTATTTACAACCTTATCTCCTACAGAACTGTGTTGTCCACAGAGCAGGGACAGCAGCCTCTGACTGGACATGATTCTGAAATCTCCCTACGCAAAGCTTTTTGCTGAGACGCCAGTCTAGGAAATGCCACATCTGGCAGATTTTTTCCCACTGGACAATTAAAACCTGAAATCATGTCTTTGTTACTCAGAGATCTGCTAAGTCTGGCTGTGAACAGGACCGTAAGTTTCCACAAGAGTTAAAAACCTCTTCCTACCCTCTTCCTGCTCAAATTGCTGTTCAATTTAGTCTCTAATTTTCACCCTATTACCTTCTGGCTTCCTATCACCCAGGAGAGGGTCCCCCTTCGTGATTCCTATTTTTTAAATCATTTTTATTGCTATGTTCTATTACAGTTATCTCAGATTTTCTTCCTTTGCCCTCCTCTGTGCATCCCGGCAGTCTCTCCCACATGGCTGTCCATGCATGTCTCTTAGGAACTTTGACACACAGAATGCAATATTCTCACCACAGAAAAGAAATTATCATCATGTGATAATGGTAGCTAATGCCACTGTGACAATCAGTCTGCAATATATACATGTATCAACTCATGTTAAATCTACAGCATGTTATATGTCAGTTAAAAAAGGCAACAATAATGGAATAAACCCCTGTTTATTGATGTTTTCTGATTTAGAATATTGTCTCCACCACTACACGCTCACCTGACTCAGGAGCTGGTGAACCCTGTATGAACACTGTACTTCAAGCTTATTTATTTTAGTCTGGTAACTTTTTTGGGGGGTGGGGGGATGAATGCCTAACTCTGATCTCTCCAAAATGTTCCTGACTTAGTTATTTTACTTCCTAAAGTTCTGGGCATGCGCTGAGTAATACCAGTCTTTTTGAATTGATGAGCTACAAGAGTAAATAAATGGATAATCTTTACTAATATATTTCAAAAATTTACAACTTATATGTTCTCTTGAATTAAAAAAAGGCTTTTCTAAGAAATTAATAAAATGTATAACCTCAGTATCTCCGCCTAAATATATACTAATTTCCATCATGTAAATGAAGATCCATTACAGTAAAAACACCCAAAGTGCACCACACGTGGGTCTTTGTTAATTGTGATTCTGGATATCCAACAAGGGAGGAAAACACAATTATAAAAGTTGTAAACTTCAAAAAAGTTGTTGTGAGTGCAAACTGCCTTTTCTGAAATCGCCAAACATGTATGATTGACAACAGTTTAAAAGATAACATTTCAATGACCAGGTGTCACGTGTTATGATGGTGAAATGCCAAAGTGAAGGGGCACCGATCTCTGCTTGAGGGTGTCAGGTACCTGTGCCATCTGACCTAGATACATGGGACATAAGAAAAGTCCCTAATGGTGCTCTTCCCTCCTGAGCCCCTCTGTATTCTCCTCTGCAGCCTCTGTCACCTCACCATAGATCCCTAGGAGGACCCGTTTTCTTGGTATTCAGTAAACTCTTCCAAGGAATGTCAGGCTTAGTGACAAAAATCACCATGGAAGTAATGCAGTTTGGTAGTGGAAGCAGCCGTATGAGCCGAGTAACCAATATGATGATCTAAGCAGTGGACACTGAAGGCCAAACCATTGCAGTTGACATAGAGACTATGACAGAGATACTGGGAGACGTATTTGGTGTGATGTAGTGGTGATCCAATGGTGTAGTAAATGAGAAAGAAATAATATGGGCTGTCTCTTAGGTTTCAGATTTGGTCAACTTGATGCCTAGTTAATACTATGTATAAAATAGCATGCTTGTTTTCACGAAGGATATGAACACTCAAAAGCTTTTATTTTTTATACATAAAACACAATCTTAATGACCAACTTATTTTTTAAGATTCAATTCTGTGATTAAATATAATGGTGGGTTATTGAATGTATGGGCTCATAAGCTTATGTTAACTGCAAATTTTTGTCTCTCATTTACACCAACAGTTTGCCTTACTTAGACCAACCTAAACTTGCCTTATTTAGACCTCTTAACATAGAAAGCAAAATCCAGCATTCAGTTAGAAATGCTACTTTTTCTCCTCTAAATTGCCTTTGTTGAAAAATCTTCTGTTCATAGTAATGGTTCTGTTTTTGACCCCTTATTTATTGATCTATTTGCTTATCTTGATGCTAATATATTCTATTGATTCCTGTAGCTTTGTACAGTAGTAAGTCATAAAATCAGGCAGTATTAGTCCTCAAACTTTGTTTTCTTTTACACAGTTGCTTAAACTTTTCAATGTCCTTGACCATCTGCACATTGTTTTAGAATTAATTCACCAGTTACTACCAAAAATCTGCTGTAATTTTGATTGGGAGGTTGTTTGATCTATAGGTTAATTTGTAAAGAATTAATGTCTTAACAAAATTGAGACCTATGAACACAGGACTCCTTTCCATTTATTTAGGTCATCTTAAATTCTTCAATAATGGCTCACATTTATTTATATTATTTATTAATTCATTCATTCATTCATTCATTCATTTATGTAATTGTTGTGCAAGTACAGTTGTCTCCATTTTCACCCTCCATTCCCCCTCTGCACCCATCCCTACTTCCCACCCATGATCCTACACCCTTTGGCTTTGTCCATGTGTATTTCATATATGTTCCTTGATGACCCTTCCCCTATTTTCCTCCCTTATTCCTCATTCCCCTCTACTCTGGTTACTATCAGTTCATTCCTTATTTCAATGTCTGGTTATATTTTGCTTGCTTGAGATTAAATGTATTTTGTAAAAAAGAGTAGCTTATAAATTTTAGTGTACATATCTTTTATATATTTTGTCAGAATAATTTAACTATTTTAAATCTATTATAATGCATGGTATTTTAAGTTGTAATGAATATTTTGTTTTAGAATAATTTTACTTTTGCAGAGTCATTGTGAACACAATTTATAGTTACCATATACTCCACAACCAGTTTCCTATTATTTTTGAAAGTTTCCTATTATTTTGATGAGTTTTCAGAGTCATCATATATATTTTCTGTCTCAACACTAGATTTAGTAATTTCTCTAAGGCTTCCCAGTCTCTTTTATTGGTGAATAGAATAGAAACCAAGATCTGAGCACTGAGGGAATCCATTGCTACCTAGATGGCATTCCTATGTGTCTCCCTCAGCTGAACAAGCAAGGGGACATATGTGTATGCACCATGCTGTTCATATACCCGCTGTATAAATATTTCTTCATGTAATCATCTGCAGCTACATTAACATACATAAATATAGCTATCATACTGATATCTTCAACTCCATCGCCACAGGACACATCCCAGCCTCTTGCCTTGCTTATTTCTAGATTCCAACTTTGCCACACAAAGCTTGGTGCTCACTGTTTTCCATTCATATATTTAATTGTTCAATTCAAAAAGTATCTTTATACAATAAGGGAAACAACCTTATCAACAATTACAGTCACTGGGCACAATCCCTTTTACCTCCAGTTTCAGAGCCTGCACTGTCTTCCCAGTGTTTTTTGGTCAACACTTTTCCCTCCATTCCATTCAGTGAGATTGTTTCATACATTTGTAATAGAGTTCAATATTTTTGTCGTAGTCTGCATTCCATCTAGGCATTACCCAGCCTCCTTTTTTATTTTCCTTGTATTGTTTTACTCTTTTGCTTTAAAGTCTACAGATTTTGACAAATGCAGAATGTCATGAATCCACCATCTGTAACATTATACAGAACTGTTTTACTGACCTTAAAAGTCCTGTTACTCATCTTCTCCAGCCGCTTTCCTCCAAATCCCCAGAAACAGCTGATTTTTTGTCTTTATAGTTTTTTTTCTTGCCAGAATGCCATATATATGGAATCATATAGTTTGTAACTTTTTTAGAATGGAATTAAAGGTTTGTCGATAAGGTATGGCTCCTTCCTTTTGTAAGCAGAAAAATATTCCATTATGTGAAAGCAACAACACTTGTTTAACCACTCACTTTCTAAAGTGTATATTATTTGCTTTCAATTTTTAAAATTATGAATAAGCTGCTATAAACCGCCTTATAAAGACACAGGTCCTATTGGTGAGGGTTCCATTCTCATTACCTCATTTAACTATATTACCCCTTCAATGACCCTATCTCTAAATACAGATGCATTCTAATCTATATGAGTTTTGGCTTTAACTTATAAATTGGGAGAGGACATAATTCAGTCCATAACAAGTATAGTATTTTCTGAGCTGGCATTAAAATTATTGAAGATTTTTTTTAGAATGCAAAATGATTTTTCTAATCCAGATATTTTATTTATTTATTTTTTACTCCTAGGTGGGGAAAAAAACAAAAACAGAAGCAAAGTCTTAGTGCAGGGAATAGCATATGCTGTTCAAGATAGTTCTTTTATTGCTGGGTAGTTTACTCTGAGGTTTCAGATTGTTTCTCAGATTATAAGAGGCATGAAACCCAACCAAGGAAAAATATGAAGAAAAACCTGGGAGATGAGCTGTGTCTTGAATTGTTGTTTATCATGATTCGTCCTGTGCCTCTTACACACTCCAGATGACAAAGGCATCTGATTTTGTTATTTTGCTGCCCTTGTCTTTCTGAATTATCAACTACTCTGGGATTGAAGCTGTAGAGTTTCCTTGGTGGTCTAAAAACTTAAAGGGGAAACCAACAAAAAAAAACCCCAAAAGTTATCCCTATTTCAAAATAAAATTTCCATAAATGCAATTGAGTTATTATTAGCAGAAAATAAAAGTCCACTTTCACATGCCGCTGTGAGCGATGGACTATAATACTTGCTAAACTGACTACATTTCAGCATCATACACACATAAGGATATTGGTTAAGCTTATTTCTTGGAATCAAGGCATGAATTGTTTTCATTCTCTTTTTAATTTCATACAATAAAGGACCTTGAACAGAATTATGGTATATTGCTAGTCAATTATGAGATATAAAACTTTACATTATAATATTACTCAATACCAATCATTTACCCAAAGCTAAGAGATATATTTATTGGTGAATGATTTCAAATGCTCTTAGCATTGGGTAAAATATTGGAGGAAAATGAGCATTGTTTTGCTTTTTAGGTTTCATAACTAGCATCATTTTTCTGGTAAGAACAAGAAGGCTTACACTATAGTGTTTCTTCATCTGCCTTGGGTTCTGAGTAGAAAAGGGTGTCACCCTATTGACTGGGATACTCCTGCCTGATTTCCCAATGCAGCCTGATACTGATTTATCCCAACTGTCTGATTTGTGGCTAAGAAAACATATTTACTGTGACTTTTTAAGACGTAGACTGAATATTTGAGACTTGAAATCTAAGAAAAGACAAACATCTTAAAGTCACATTACATGGTGAGCAAGGAAAAGGTCCAGGTCAAAAAGAGCAGGGCCTAGTGGATATAAAATGCATTATTATAAAATATGTTTTATTAAAAACGTGTTTTAAGAGAGAAGAGCAATTCAAAACACGGTCTTTAAGGATTCAATCAAATAGATAGGTGGTGTGAATCATGTAAGTCTGCTAACATTTATGGCTCCCATCACCTGACTAAAGTTTGGCAATAGGAACTAATTATCTGGGAGAATGAAGAGAATCTTTGTCAGCCACAAAAATGAGAAAAAGTGTATTTGTATAATTGTGCAATATAATCAGGTTCGTGTTAACATCATCAAGAGTAACTTGACATCAAGTCATAGAATTACATATTTTACCAACCTAAAGTGAGAGTCAAACTTAATGGGGTATGGAAACTTAATGGAGTATGGAAAATTGGGTAGCCTTTGGCCAATATAAAGATGAAAGAAAAAAGTAAAAACATTCTAAGAAATTTGAAAATCTTAACACAGCATATGACATTTTAGGATGTTTCCCAAGAACACTGTAATATTTTCTTATACTGTACCCTCCAAATGGTATCTCTTGAGCAAAGCCAATGTTACAGTGATATGGGTTCAGTTCAGGTCGAGCCCTTTGATATGATAACTTCTACCTTTTATGAGAGAAATAAAATATTTGTTTCCAACGGGAATGCTGTTCGTACTGTGTTGGCAAAGAGAATTTTTTTCCAGCGGGGTTAGCAAAACAGAGAAAACAATAGCTAAAGATAGCTGCAGAGTTTTCATTCACAGAACTTCTGCTCCCAGCACGAAAGTGTATACTGAGGCTATGCTTGTAGAGAAATGGAGGACAAAATCCTTCAAGGACAAGTGTGGCCTTGAGATAACACCCTGTTCAAAAAACTTCCACAAGTCATTCAGAGATGCTGGTAACAGTCCATATCACTTGGAATTATGAAGGTTACAAAAAGCCCTGTGAAGGAAAGCCATGGTATTCAGAAGCTGGGAGAAAGGTGTGCCCGTGGGAGTAAGTCTCCCAAGGTGCAGCAGAGCCTCCCTTGCTTGGCTGGACTAAGATAAACTTCCGGTCTGGTGATGACAAATCAACATTGTCATAATAGTCTTCGTTTATACCTTCATCCATTGTGACTGTAACCTGCAGAGCTTGGACATTCCTACCCTTCCCAGAGACCATCAGACTTTTTTTAACTGCTCTCTGCTTTGATTCTTGACCTCTGACAATTCATTTTCTGCAGGGCATTTAGAATGACTATTACAAAGGAAAATTAGACTGCATACCTCTACCGTTGAGAAACAGTTCGGTGCTTGCCATTGTGTTAAGAAGAAATACCTATTTTATACAATGACCTAGGTAGCCACGGGAGAGCCCTTCACTGCAGGAGGGGCATGGTCCCACACCAGACATGGGTTATTTCATGGTTAATCTTTCCAAACCATGGTGATTTCTTTTCTTTGGACTCATTATCAAGTTCTGAACAGTGCAATACACAGAAGGGCATTTTGACACAGTCACATACACAATTACACAGGCACTACTATTTCAATAGACAAAGTCCGTGACTTTGTTGTCCCTTATAACTGACAAAAAGTACAGCAGTCATATTCTAAGCAGAAGGAGAAACACCAACTTGGTAAGAATGATAGAACACAAGAATGGAAGAACGTAAGTTCTTAATGACACTGTTGGGCTGCTGAGCCAATATTGGAACTTTTTTTCCCTGGACATATACAAAAAATATGTAGGTGGCAATGGTACTTTTCATTGTGTTTTCTGTAACTTCCAGTTCAACTCATTCCAAAACGACTCTTATTTTCTGGGGTTACAGTGAGGATGAAAGAAGTTTATCTTTGCTCACAGCTTTTCATATGGAAGGAAGCTCTGTTACCCATCACTACTTGAAAATCATGGTGTAGATTCGAGGAAGTAATCTAGACTTGAGTAAGATGGTATAAAGCACCCCCTTATGGTTTTATAGGGTACATATCCGTCATCACTTCTGGTGAGTTATAGGCTCCAGTTTCCAGAGGTTCATCCGGAGAGAATATTTGATTCTCTCTGGAATCAAATATCAAGGACTTCAGGATTCCTGGTTTCTTCATTTCTAGGCCTGTAATTGGTCCTCATACCCAACTACTGCTCATGGATAAAAGAGCTGTGGTGAAGGTGGTTCACAGGAAGGTGACAGATTTTAACATATCAAATATTTATGAACTCCAGTACTTACATTAATACATGACAAGAAGATCAACTACTTTTCACTTCACAGTCGATGACTAAATGTGTTGTGGCAGTGCCTCTTCAGAACATGGCAGCAAATGACCCTGAACTTCAATTAGGAAAACCAGAGGAAAATGAAATTTTACATGAATTAAGAACTATACCTTTATTCTCGACTACCTCTGCAATCATGTTCTCATGCTTTCAACACGTCTTCCGATTAGTGATTCTGTACATGCTCATCTATAAGCGTGTGAGAGAAGAAGAAACACAATCTAAAATATTGTAATGTTTTAGAAGATCTATAGATTTAAAAAGATATTGCAGCACAATATTTTATTCACTGGGTCAAAAACCTGAAAATATTTAGTATATGAAGAAATTACGATAATTTACTTAAAATCTGTATAATTCAGCCCTGACTGATGTGGCTCAGTTGGCTGGATGTAATCCCACAAATAGAAAGTTAGTAGGTTAAGTTTCCCATCAGAGCACATGCCCAGGTTGCAGGTTTGATCCCCAACTGGGAGCTTACAAAAGAAAACCAACTGATGTTTCCCTCTCGCAGTGATGTTCCTCTCCCTCCCTTTCTGTCCTCTCCCTTCCTCTCTCCCTAAAAGTAATAAAAAATGTCCTTGAGTGAAGATACAAAAGAATAATAAAATCCATATAATTCAGTCATTAAATATGATGCTTCAGAAAAGACATTTAATAGGTTAGAAAATTTTATTCCATTAATCATTAACTTAAAAAATCAGTGACAAACAGAATACCATGTATAGTCTTATTTTTCTAGGAATATATACAAATGACAATGCAATGATAATAAAAAAAAGATGAGAATTATATGCAGTAAAATGCTGTCATCGGCAAACTGACTGAGGATTATTTGCCTTTTTTCTATTCATTTTCCTTGTTTTGCTATTTGCATTGCTAACATATTTTAGTAAACATTAATTGCTTTTATAATTAGAACATAGAAAAGAGCAACCTTCATTATCAAATATCTGAGATGTAAAAATGGAACAATTCAGAAACAATTTCATTGAGATGTGATTATTGAGACTGTATATACATGTTGACCATTAACTTTAACTTCCAAAATAGCAGATTTATATTATATTTTAACTTCTGCCCCCAATCTTGGTCTTCAGAGCTATGTCATGTCATATAACACTTTTGAATTGCGTTGTTCAGGAACCATATATTGAAGAAAGGTCATTTTAACATGAAGAAAACACTTGCGAACCCAAGGCTTTCTGCTTTCATAGTGAATGGGAAATTTTCTTCAATGTACTGATGTTGAATTAGGATTCACCTCAGGCCACTTCAGTCTATGCCTGCAATTTGTTGCAGTCGGAGGGGACTCTCCTTATTGATTTATCTTGCTTGAAGGTACTAAAAAGCTATAGGCTGCTAAATGTTTTGGGAGAAATCTTACTGGGGAGGTAAAGTCTCAGTTCAGAGGGTAAAAAGCGGTTTTCACTAGTGATTTTTGTTTTCTTTTCCTCGCTCAAAGCAATCATCATAAAATCCGCTAATGGATGTCATCTATTGATGGAAGTGATAAAAACTAGTCATTTGTGGGTTTTTTGTAGTTTTTGGCAGTGATTTCTTTTAACTTCAATTTTCATCAGCTTCCTTTCAAAATGTCAGCCATCAGCTTTGTTTCCCCTTCAGTTTTTTTGGAACGAGCATCACAAGAGATTAGGTCCTGCAAAAATGAGGCTGGTTTCTAACAGGAAAAAGTGTTTGACTACGATGCTCTCTCAGCTGATAATATCATTTTTGTTACCACACATGCTTCCCTATATATTATTTTACTGTTGAAGTATCATTATTTTTGCCCTGTATACATTGTGTGAGTTTTCCTAAAGAGAAAACCATAACTGCAATTTCATTTATGGCAGATTGTCAGTAGAAGCACTAGTAGATAATTAGCTCATTTGTGTTGATCCTTTCATTAACTCTCTGGTTTGTTTTCCTCATTCATATCGATGTGACTACTAAAGCCAGATGATATTAATAACCACCACCATATTCTGATTCAGTACATTTAGTTCACTTCTGCAGTTATTTCTAGTTTAGGAATGTCATTTACATATTATCGTAATTTTTCCAATTACTTAACTAATGCAACATGTTTTTATATCAGCAGTTGTATTAACTAAACTGGCTATTTGTGAAGTGACTGTTGTGAAGGATATAGTAATGGTCATTCTTTAGGTAAAAAGAAAACAATTAGACAATTCCAAAGTATACACTAAGTAAAAGTATCTTGAATTTTTTCGGTCTGTCAATCTCTCCAACATCTTTGATCCTCATCAAATTACAAAATATTTAAGGTACACAGAGTTACTAACAAAATTATGCATTATTCTAAAATGTGGAATGAATGTTTTTTTGAGAAAACAAAATGAATATAAAAAGTTTATAACATTTTATTTTTCACTCTTCAGCTCTGATATAATGGAAAGAAGAATCAAAGAAGATAAAGGTTTACTTTGCTCCTCGTAAAATGTGATGTATGGATGCATTTATCACTGATATTTCAACATGGGATGTGGTATTATCTTGCTGAAAGTTTTAGTGACTGCAGAAATGCCAGCATGGCTGCGATGCTGTGAGACATACTTGCTGTTAATTGGGATACGTGATCTTGTGGGGATGTACTGAGGAGTAAGTCAGAATGGCTGATTAGAACTTTATTCTGTATAAAGGTAAGAAACAAGGAATCACTTTTCAGACTTTAGTTACTTTCTGACTCTCCAGAAAGCTTCAGACATTAGCTTGAATATATATATATATATATATATATATACATATATGTGTATGTATATGTCTATATACATATATATTCAATATAGCTGAAGAGAAAAACAGAACACTTTGAATATGACATTTATATGTCAATTCTTGATTTAGAATTGCAGAGGTTTAAGACATGTTCACTGAAAGTAGCAATACAGCATGTTTTGAAAAACTATGTCCCATTTATGTTCAAAATGTTGCGGATGAAATCAATTAGGAAAAACAAATGAGTTCCAAGACATACTTCAAAACACCTGTAGAGTTGCTTTGAAACCTGGTGTTACAGTTCATTTTCCAACAGAGCTGCACCGCCGTCAGAGTTGGTAGTGGAGCACTCAGAAATGAATCAAGTCTCATGTGCTCCATCAAGAACATAAATGTTAGACCCTCCCACCCACCCCACTGTTGGAAGTTGCATATAAATGCTCAGTTGAAACATAGAACAGGATGATGCTTGGGGACTATGACTTTGTGTTGTGATTTGACATAAAAATCTTCTTCATTCTTCTTATGTACATTGTGTTGCCATAAATAAATGTATCCAGGTATCTATCATAACTCTAGAGAAAAGGTTCATTGAAGGGTTTCGCCCTGCAGGATGGCTTGCCATTCACTTGGCTACTCTGTGGCACAAATTACTTTACACATTGTATATTTCCCATGTTAGTAGTGTTTCACACAGGAAGTCACACACAATGTTGTTTTTCCTTGGCATTTTCCAGACAGCCATCCATATACTCATGTACATCATTCTTACAGAGAAACCATTCTTGCTGAACACTTTAACTATTTTTAATATCTCCTATGCAAGTAAATAGAGGTTCATACACATAAACTAAACTGTAAATATAACTTAAAAAGTATTACTGAAGCTCATAAAATATTTGACCTAAGACTTACAACAGCATGTATATTTTCTTTTTAACTTTGTAAACTCTTAATTTATTATTTTAATTTGCCAGAAAAAATATTGAGTAAACATCAGAGTGACTTCCCTGAACTGCAAGAGTTGGCATTTGAGATTTCATGAACAATGAGAGAAAAAGAAGGTAGAAATGCAGGAATTGATAATCTTTATCAGTAAGAGCTCACATGACAGGTCTCAATTTTCAAGTTAAAGATCAAAAAAAGAAAATCCCCTATTATCTCCTACTCAGAGTAATTTGACATATAATCATTAAATGATTAATTTTTGTATCATTTTTGTGTGATATATTAGAAATAATCATTCTCATTTTATCAAGTAGAAGATTTTATAAAATTCTGTTTAAAAGGCTATTAACTCAGCATATAGTTGAATCTTAGGAAAAATCATAAAGAATTACCTATAACATTTAAAAATATTCTATAAGTAGATACTATACTCAATTCTCCAGTAATAACCACAATTAGGTTTAGCAACAATCAATGACTAAATAAATATGACTTTATTTGTTTGAATTTATTCAATATCACTGACTGTGCTTAGGCCCATTTCCAACAGTTCCCACACTTAGTGTTTTGAACTAGAATTGTAACAGTAAAATACCTTTCATTAAGACATGCAATGAGAATATAAAACATTCCTCCGAGAAGTAACTCTTTTAAAAAGGGGAGTCATAAAATGTAAGAGATGAAGAGAGAATCACCAATCACCACTTTTCTGTAAGAGAATTGTTGATATAAAATGCTTCTGTGCTGTGAAAACAGCTACTTTCTGAGTTGCCATCCAGGCGATTTATTGTAACTGCTCACACCCAGGGTCTGCACACTTCCATAGCGGCCCCAGTTCAGAACCCCACTGTGAGTTCCTGCCTTGCTTTTCCAGGGCCACCTTTTAAAACAACCTCTCAGATTTGAGCTAAGGAAAATCTAGTACCTCTGCTCCAACCATCTTGTATGTACTAAGTGTATGCTACCCTGCTCTATCTCCTGCTCACTGGTGACCTGGGACTAATGTTTGTCTGTCCCCTGGCTTACTGCATCCCCTGTTCTGAGACCATCCCCTATTCTTTTCTGCTTTTGTGTCAAACTGCTTCAATCAAAATGACAGCAAGATTTTCACTTCCTGAAAGTGGGAGCTCCTTTCTAAGCCAAGGGAACTGCTACCTGTGGACACTGCTCGCCTCCCCGCTGCCATGTGTGGGTGGCTTATTCTTTCTAATTTCCTTATTCATCTGGTCATAATCTGTGTGTTCTGAACACATCAGTCCAGGTTTCCCAACACAGCTTCATACTGTGATTATCCTTGGGGGAAGGAAGGAAGAAAAGAAGGAAAAGAAAGAAAGAAAGGAAGGAAAAGAAAGAAAGAAAGAAAGAAAGAAAGAAAGAAAGAAAGAAAGAAAGAAAGAAAGAAAGAAAGAAAGAAAGAAAGGAAGGAAGGAAGGAAGGAAGGAAGGAAGGAAGGAAGGAAGGAAGGAAGGAAGGAAGGAAGGAAGGAAGGAAGGAAGGAAGGAAAAAAGAGAGGAGGGCAGTGGGGATATTGAGAGAGAGAGAGACAGAGAAAGAGAGAAAAGACACCCTTAAAAATAAAACGATATAAAATAATGCCTGACACTTTTTTGGTTATGCTTTCAACATCAGAAAATGCAAAGTCCATTGAAATATTAATTGCCACACAAAAAGAACCAAGGTCACAGTGGCCCAATAGGCTAGAAATCATTGATTCTGATGTCATTATTGTCTCACTCTAACTGTGATTTAAAAACATGTTGTAGTGTTATATAGCCTTATCAATAAACTCCGCAACTAATTAGTAATTCACGTATGATGGCTATTGCAAGTATTCAGCCTGACGCTCTCTGGCCTCAGAGAGCACGTGCAATGCAACCTGCAAGTCCAGAAAGGGAGGAGACCCCCCTACTGGTTGCTCTTACACAGAAGCACAAAAAAGAACACGCCCCTTACCCATCTGTAAATACATAATATGTGCCCTATCATAAAATGTACACATATGATTTTGTGTGCTGCATTTAAAAATTGAACTACACTCTGATAGTGAGACTTAAAAATGATAATGTGCACTTTTCTGCCTAGATTTTTGAGGGAAAATTAAGGATGCACATTATACATAGGCAGTACTAATCCTGTGTCTATATACATGTTTTCAATTCTTTTTCTTATGCATACGCCTTAAAAGTGTAACTGTAGAAAGAAATAATGACATCTGTATGCAAAATAGTACCCTGGAATATGATCATCGGCTTTGTTGCTAAATATAAATAAATAAAAATCAAATTAAAAATTAAAACAAATGATTATTTTTCTGAAAGTTTGGGCCAAAATATGGGTGCACAATATACATGGAAAAATATGGTAGAACATTAACCAGTTGTTATTCAGCTGCTGAAAACAACAATAACAACAACAAAACCGCTTTGATATCTACAGCCCTCTCTGGTTTACACGTTGGTTTTTGGCCTCAGCCCAACCAAACGGGAGTCAGATATAGTTCATATTCACTTCATCAAGAAATCCAGTAACACGCGCCTTTTAGGATTTTTAATCTCACATTTCATAGTGCATACATTTTTACAACTCTGGTGGATATTTTTTTTCCACCAGGTTTCTTCTTTCCTCCTTTGCTTCGTCCATCATGAGCTAAGAGTTGTGCAAGGGATTCCAGTGGGGCTGGAATTCATTCTGGACTGTTTGACATGAGGACTTGTCATAGAAGTGCGTCTGTGCCATTTACAGGGCACCATAACAATCTCGTGGATTATTTTCAGCCTTATCTATGAAAGTACACAAAGTTGACACTTCTTATCCCGTTTCACAGAGGCAAGGTTCAGTGAGTTTAGTTAACATTTCTAAGGCCTTGGAGATAGTAATTATGGAGGCAGAATGGTTACTTTTACATGTCTGGCAGCAAATGTGCATGCAACCCCTTGGTAGCAGGCTTATTCTCTTGGGGGAAAAAAAGCATTCCTAACACATATATAGTGGAGGGGGGCCATTCTCAAGGTGTACTATTAAAAAATGAATATAGCTAGGATATTTCCATCGTAAGTATCCATGTTACTTTATATCTGGTATTTATGCTCAAAACCCAACTCTTCCAACCTGAATAATATGAACTTAATTTTAATAAGCCACTGATTTCTCATCTGTAAATGACAATGGCTCCTAAACCACAGATCAGTTGTGAGAATTTGAAGAAAAAACACATATATTAGCACCATACCTGGCAAAACGTACATGCTCGTAGAATTGAACTCAGCCACAACTAATGTTTTCAAAAACTCAGCTGGTGCAAGTGGCAAGATCCTTGGCAGCTACCAGTAACTACGTCTGTTTTGCCACACTTACCTTTCTATCAGCGAGCAGTCTATAAAGAAATTAAAGATCCAAGGCTGTTAGCTGACCCCGACAAAGCCATATAAATAAGAAATAAGGCTTTTCTAGAATTCAGATCTAGAAAATACCTAACAATCCCTGCATTAATTTACCACTTTAAATGTCATATTGGTTAAGGAAAGCCTTGAAAAGCATCACACACACACACACACACACACACACGCACACACAAAATAAAGTCATTTTTCAGTTTTGAATATTTGATATATACCTCATATTTATGAGGATGTAAGTAAAAGGAAAAAAGAGACATACAACACAGAGGATCACAACTTTATGTACTTGTTAGCTCTTTTTCAGAGCCAACGTTATCTATAGTCTATGAGAAAGCACAATAGCTAAGAAAATAAATTGGAAAACTTGCATCCTATAAAAGTGAAATATTGGTTTGTATATAATATTATAAATCAGAGCTATACTTATTCAATATGTCACAAGAAAGAAACATAGTTTGAGTAATTATTTTAACATATTTTATATCTGAGCATATAAAGGAATTATCTACCCACACAATTATATAACAGTATATTAGAGAAAAAAGCTGCTCAACTGATAAAGAATTGCTTGAATTACTAAAGTAAGGATGGACGATTTGAGGGAAAAAACAGCAATTCTAGACACCCCAGCATATTTGGCAAATATGGTTTTATAGATACAGAATCTCAATATTATTTTGAGTTTGGAATAACATAGAGGGGGTCATACAGAAAACTAAGTTGAGTTCAGACTTATGAAGCATTTTGTTCATTGCCACATATAAATATAAAAAGGAAAATATGGCAGATATGTTCTGTTAGTTTAATTTCTTGATTATATAATTAATAATTATACTAAGCAAATGGGAGTCACACTTGAACTAATTAGCAATGATTTTATTCTTACTATGTATCTCCATGGTGTCATTAACCTCAAAAGTCATCAAATATGAATATGAGACAGTGACATGCAGGTTCTGTTGACTCTGACATTAATAGAACTAATTAGATAATTTATATATATTAACTTCGGTTTCAATGAGAATATATGCCTTATATTTATTTTTAAAGTTTATAATATCAATTAATGTCAGAGAGAGTGCCCCCATGGGATTGAAGCTTATCTAATTATAAGTAATTTTTTTACTCTTGAGAAATTTTAATGAGAAATTTTGTAGACTAAAAGCTGCATCCTGTCTTGATCATCTAGAAAATAATTTAAATATTTTATCCCCACCACAAATTCTCATATTAGGAATCTCGAGGAAAGTGAATGGCTATACATGTCCTGTTTCCGAGTGTGTGTGTGAGAGAGAGAGTAAGAAAATGTTGGTTTTGTCCTCACTTGTTATCTGTATCACAGGATTTCAACAACTATGAATATTTCTATTGTGTTTCTTATTTTTCAGGACAAATAGCATATAAATATAAATGAATAGGATAAATAAATATGTTTGCTACACAATGCACCAAAAATGACTGGAGAAAAGGCCCATGCAGCCATTTAGCTCCACATAGTCTTAAGAACTTTGAAGTCACCAGTTTAGAAGAGAAATGAAGTGTTTCAAGGCCAGAGCAAGAGAAAACCCAAGATCTTAGCCTCTACAGTGTTAATTTAGTCAGATAGCTCTGCTTTTAAAACACTGCATATTTACGATTTTGCCAAACACAGAGCCAAGAAATTATTGGTTTTGTTGAATCCAGCGATTTTCAATCTTTTCCATTTCATGACATAAATAAACTTAGTACTAAAATTCTGAGGCATGACAAAAAATGTATAATTTGATTCATTCACACCAGACAGCTACTGTTGTTGTCTTGGCTGTTGCCATTATTGTATTTGGCAATCCGAAGGAAAATAGGCCAGTGCCCCTGACCAAGTAGTCATGCATTGCATATTTTAAAAACCCTTGAAGCACACTAGTTAAATATCACCAGTCTACTCTGCCCATTGGTCACTGGTACGATGAACAGATTATAAAAAACACCCAAAATTTAAGTTCAGTTATAGACCATATAATAGCTCCATAATGTTAATGAAATACAATTATAAAAACTATGTGCTTATTATACTGTTTAATCCATCTATACCATGTACCAGGAGGTCAACTTTATCATTTTTTATAATGATAACTTTCCAGATGATTTTTATTTGACTTATTGAACTTTTGTTATATCTATACCAAGTTCTTTTTGATTTTTAAAACAAATCTTCAAAGTTGAAAACTATTTATAGTTGTAGAATGATTTCCTTTTCTACTAAAAGTGTACAGTTTGACCTATGTATATTTACATTTATATGATTACAAGTGATATTTTTATTTGCATAACACACAGTTTGATATGTTGTCTTTTCATTTTCACTCAGTTCAACATATTTTCTCATTTCTCTTGTGATTTTTTTCTTTGACCCATGGGTTACATAGAAGTATGTTAATTTTTAATTATTTGGTTTTCCCTTAAATATCTTGTTGTGTATTGGTTTATACTTTAATTCCTTTGTGATAGAAAAAATACTCTATAAATTTTCAACTTCTTGAAATACATTAAAACTTATGTTCTAAAATATGGTCTTCCTTGAATGTTCTATATGTACTTGAAATTAATTTATATTTTGTGATTGTTGAGTGTAGCATTCTGCAGATGCCAATTAAGTCAAATGGATTGATATACTTATGTTTTTTATTCAATCATTTTTTATTATTCTATTACAGCTATCCCAATTTTTCCTCCTTTTTCCTCCTCCAACCAGCCCAAACCCTGCTCCCATATTCAATTTCCAAGCTGTTGTCCATGTCTGTGGGTCATTCATACATGTTCTTTGTCTAGTTCATATCTCTTCTTTCGACCATTATCCTCTGCATTTTCCCCCTCTGGTCACTTTCCAACTGTTCCATGTTCCCATGTCTGTGATTCTATTTTGTTCATTAGTTTATTGTGTTCATTAGATTCCCCTTATAGGTGAGATCATATGGTATTTGTCTTTCTCCTACTGGCTTATTACACTTAGCAAAATATTTTCCTGTTACATCCATGCTGTCACAAAAGGTAAAAGTTCCCTCTTTCTTTCTACTGCATAGTATTCCATTGTGTAAATGTACCAGTTTTTTAATCCATTCTTTTATGGGTGGGCACTTAGGATGTTTCCAGCACTTGGCTATTATAAATGGTGCTGCTATGACATATTGGTGCATAAGTTCTTTTAAATTGGTGATTCTGGATTCTTAGGGTGCATTACCAGCTGTGAAATTGCTGGGTCATATGATTTTAATTTAGCCACTTAGTATTAGAAAACTATCTTAATGTTTGATGTTATATAGCTAGTAAGATAAAAAGAACTTATACTTAGGACTTTTGATATCTTTCAGCTGGGTACTGCTTTATTCAATTTACTGGAGCTATTAGTAGTTTACAATTAAATTCCTCTCTTTCTCTCTCTCTATATATCTATATCTATATATATATATACACACATATATGTATATATACACACATATATGTGTATATATATATAATTCTCCTTTATACATATATAGATATAATTCTTATTTTACTGCAATTTTATGTAGGCTACAAACTTAAATCCTTATTCAAACAAGTATTTATAAAGAAATATTTTCTACAGAAATTGAGTAAATTGTAAAGTTGTTATTCTTTTCCATAGCATGAAGCATATATGCAAAACATATAGAACATATGTGCTTCTAACATAAATTTTTTCAAAAAATCAGTGTACTTGTAGCAATGAATTGTTGCTTGAAATCTCTTGAGTTTTCAGGTAGTAATTTAGGATGTGAATTAAATCAAGGACTTCTTAATGGCAAAAAAATTAAAACTCACTGTGGTCATTCCCTGGTGCCAGAAAACTTAAAAAAAGTAAGAAAAGATTTGATATTAGGTCATCATTATGAAGTTCATCTCTGGAAATCAGGATTGACCTCCAACAGTGGGAACACAGAGATTTTTTTCATGCAATGTAGAGGCCTCTGGTTTGGCAGCCAAGTCCTCAGGTGCGTTTTCTCACTCATCACTCTGTCACAGGACTTTCCCCAACCTGTCTCTCTCTCTGTCTCTCTCTCCCTGTGCGTAATAGCTACACATGTTTTATTTCCTTATTGACATAGAGCTAAATAAACATTTGCTGAATAAACAAACACAGACTGTGCGACTATTATGAAATATTTTACCAAGAAGAACGTTATTACATAACAGATGGTTTTACTGTTTCAGAATTGGTAATTTTGAATAAATTACTTATTTCTGGAATTATGTTATGACAAAGATCTCTATTAGATTATGTCTAGTTATTCTTTCTTAGCAGATACCTTTACCTATAACAAAAGCAAACACTAAGAAAAAAAGCTCAATATAAATATATAACTATTTATAAAAATTAATGAATAAAATTAAAGACAAATTGTTAATTTTTGAAAATCTAAATGAATAGAAAAAAAGAAAATTGTTTTTTAATTATAGTCTAACATTTAACATTTTAAACAAAATAGAATGTGAGGATAATTATAAGAGTAATATGTGTATCCCTTCATATGTAACATGAAGGATATTTTTAGAATATAATGTAATATATTCTTTTAATCATCATGTAGGTTTATTATTATTATTTATTTATTATTCTTTTAAAAATATATTTTATTAATTATGCTACTACAGTGTATAACACCTAAGGTGATATACATAACACTGACTAAAGCAAACAACATCCTTTGAAAAATTAATCACAACTCTGGACAGAAAGTTTAGCAAGAAGCCCACCTGCTTACATTAGTCTAGTGGGAAAGACCAGTAGACATTACAAAATGTTATTATGGGGGAAAGAAAAAAATGAATGTGGCTTAGTAAATATTCAGAAAAGAATGTATAGTTGCAGATTAACAGAACCTTGGAAGTGTTTTTAAATGTCATGGTGTTCTTACCTCTGCCCTGGGCATGATTCACTGTCAGCCTATAACATGCATGTGAATCAAACAGATTTTAAACTTCTATCTAAGGAATATTTATTTTAAAATTATGTGATTTTGCCCAGAAGTTTATCATTTTTTATTATAAGGGAACAAATACTGCAAAAGCTGAGAAACTAATTTCAGAGATCATTTGCTTAATTTTGAACAAAAGATAGGCTCATTTTAAATAAAATGGACCAACTCACTTTATTTTTTAAGGTTTATTTTATTTTATTTTATTTTTAATTTTAATTAATTTTATTTAGTTATTTTTCAAGTACAGTTTTTTGTCTATTTTTCCCATCCCAGCCTCCCCCGCCCCTTGCTCCCCACCTCCCTCCCATTTCCACCCCCCCTTAGTTCTCATCCCTGTGTCCTTCCTATTTGTTCCTCCAAATCCCTCCCCCTTTTTTCCCCTTAAATTCCCTTCCCTCTCCCCTCTGGTCACTGTCCCCTTGTTCTCTATTTCAGTGTCTTTGTTTTTTATTTTTGCTTGCTTGTTTGTTTTGTTGTTTAGCTTCCTGTTAAAGGTGAGATCATATGGTATTTGTCTTTCAGCACCTGGCCTATTTCACTCAGCATAATGCTTTCCAGTTCCATCCATGTTGTTGCAAAAGGTAGTAGCTCCTTCTTTCTCTCTGCTGCATAGAATTCCATTGTGTATATGTACCACAATTTTTGGATCCATTCATTTACTGATGGGCACCTAGGTTGCTTCCAACTCTTGGCTATTGTAAATTGTGCTGCTATGAACATTGTGGTGCTTTAAATAAGATTTTATCATTTGAATATTTTAAGTCCCCTAGTTCTGAATATATCATGGTATCTATCACTCAATACATGCATACCTTTTTTTGGCACACAGTCTATCTTCTCTCCAGTCCAGGAATTATAAAGCAACAAAACAAATGATAAAAAATAATCCTCGTATATTGTATTCTTAGAAAGTTTCATTTATTTCTATCACCATCAATCATATTAGTATTCTAGATTTCATTCATTCCTCTCTGGTTTTGAAGGATATTTTTAGATGGTGAGTTGGTACTTCTTTCCTCCAAACCATGAAGATTGAGACAGTGGACTTACTGTGAGATTAGTAAATTTTAAGGCAGCCCAGCTTTCTCAGTTCTGATGATGATACTCAGCTATAAATAGAGAAATTAGTGATGGTTGAGAGGATATAAGGACTATTCTTCCTCCTATCAAGGCAAACCAGTGAAATAAGGCACCATGCCTGCAGTTTATTCTTTTCATTTTTACCCTGTCAAAAACAAAGTCCTTTTTCTCCTTGATGCAGTCCCTCTGGAATATGTAAATTTAGAGCGGGAGGGAATTGGGGCACAGCAATGGAAATGGGAGCTATTGCTTGTCTTAAGAGCATGTTCTCTGAGACTGCACCACCTGCGGCACAAATTCCACTTCTGCCAGTGTCTTCCACGGCAAACCACCCACATTCTCTGTGCTTAGCTTCCTGTGTCGTTAAAGAGAAACAACAGCAAGGTGTACTTCTTAGGGCCGGTGTAACATATGGTATGTGGTAATCCACAGGTTTAGTTCATAGCTAATTACTGTTATGTTTTCCGTTATTTTTCCTATCAAAACTGTTAAAGCATAGTCAGCATGATTTTGTATTGTAGGGGCTGGACTTGCCCTGTTTTTGTAAGGGATGCCCTAAATTACACAGTCTCTGTCACCTTGTTAGAACATGCAAAATGCAGAATGGATAGCATTCTCCCAGTGTGGAGTAGTACTCTTTAGATGTGATGAAACGAGTGTCACTTTCATATTTAATTATTAAAAAACCCACTGACAAAAGCCTACATGTTAATTTCTAGGTATGTGGCCAGGAGGGGTTTAAATAATCTAAAACCATTTGGGGCATATCCTCATTTGGTTTGACAAAAACAGCCTGGGACTAAAATATACATTTGAGATAGAAAAACATTCATGTTGACTACCAGGTGCCACAGGATGGATTGTTCTTTCTACGGCTTTAATGGGTATTTGGATTAAATAACTACCCAACCTGGTTGGGTGTTTACAAAGTGGGTCAGTTTCACTCACCTGGTTTCTCCCTCTTGTTTAGTAAGGTAGCATTGTCACATTAAGTTACTATACCATTCACGTCATAAAACAAACCTTGTAAACAAAACATTAGTAAACCTCAGTCACTGGTTAATTTATTTAATTCTCAGATGAGGCTTTCACTGGTTCCTAAAGTTTGTTAAAATGGAATTTCTCTCTTCCTAATGTGATTGAGCATCTCACCAATGCCTAGAAGACACTTCGACCCGAGGTGTCCACTTCTGTCACTGGAATACCAGATTTTTGATAAGTCTGGAGGAAACCACATGGGTCTTTTAAGAGTTAATAAGCAGTCAGTGTATTTGCACAATAAAATGCAAGAAGATTGGCAAGATACTAACATACATGAACAGAGTCAAAAATCATGAGGTCCTGAAAGATGCATGCTAGCACATCATTGAATATGAGTCCAGCCATAAATCAACATGGTATAAAAGTTAATACTGTATAGATCACTGTGGGCACAAAAAGTTAAAGACAAAATCACAGAGACGGCACCCGGGACAGACAATTTTATTGGGATCAGAGAGTGTTCAGCAGAGATGAAGAAGGAAGCGCTGTGCAGAAAACCTCATTTTATTTCCTGGAGTGAAGGGCTAGGGTCATCGCCCTAACGCCTGAACTTCCTCACCCTGAAAGCGGCATTTCAGGTAGGGTTTAAAAAATGAGAGAAGAAAAAATGATTCCTTTACCCAAAAAGAGAAAAGGAATCAAATAAGTTTGAGGAGACATTCATTATAGTAAGTGACATCTAGTGCATCTTGCCAGGGCCCAACATTGAGTGCGAGGATGGCAGGTTGCTATAGATTTGAGACGAGGTGTGTGTGTTTCCTCAGGCAAAGGGAGTGGCAAGGCAATGTAGAATGGCGTGGCGTGTTCAGGGGATGGAGAACGGGGGAGTTTCTCTGTGGTTTGAATTGTTCCTGAATGAGCCTGAATGTTGAACTTAAGAATCCTAGTTAAACAATATAGTAGTGGGAACAGCATCATGAAGGACACTAAGTCCAGGGATGCTTAGACCGGTGGACCTGCCTCTATGTCAATTAATTCAATCACACTTGGATTAAAAGCAGCAGAAGAAGTAGGTACCAGTGTGTCACAGAATTTTATCCAAATCAAGGTGATTATTTATAATGCATATTTGTTCCTTGATTTAAAAGCTATCTTATGTGTTAGGTTAAATAGAAGTTTCACACATGATAATAGAAACAAGACTATAAGTGAAGAGGCACATGAGGAGATATGCAGTGAGGACTAACGTCTGTTGTTTAATTGAAAACTCAACTTCCATGAAAGAGAAGAAAAGAGCGATAGAGGGAACATATTTGTAGGAGATACATATAAAAAGAAAATATGTTGTGATAAAATTGAAAAAAAAAAGGTATGGGCCTGAAAGGGTGAAACAGCTGGTTCAAAAAACAAGGAAATGTTATTAAGGTTTGAAATGTACAGACTAATAGACTCAGGAAAAAAAGATCTGAGCACATCAACTGGAACCACAAGCTGCGGAGCAGTAATGTCAGATGAATGCCACTGTGCCTCACGGTCAGTGCACCTCCTGGCAGGTGTCTGCCGGTATTTCCCTTTTTAAATTTGCCTACAGATAGGTTATTAAAGTCATTGCAAATCAGAACATGTCTTCCTCATGGCACAAATTAAACTACACATGAGCAAAGGCAAAGGTAAGGACAAGAGCACTTAGGGGGCAGAGAGAAAGCTCTCTGTGAATGCCGTGTTCACAGTGAGGATGGGTCTAAATAGTCACGTTCCATTGGAAACAAAATTTGATTTATAAAAGAAAAAGCTTTGGAAGATTTATATCTAAATAAATGTGTCTGTAAGGTCATCTGGGTATGTAAAAACTGTGAGCGATTTGGTTGAATTATCTTAGTGCTTTTTGCTTTTAGTAGGTTGATGGTGATTTATGTAGGCGGATCATTCCTTTCAGAAGCTTAAGGACAGCCCCTGTTTTTACCTGATGTTCTGGCCTAATCATTAGTCAGCCCCTCTTTTATTTCAGCCCTTCTCAGTTGCATGATCTAATGCGTGCATGCAAATGTTGTATGTGTGTGTGTGTTTAAAGCTCAGTCATGCCATTTCCACCTCCATTGTCTCTGCTGCCCGGCTTCAGCAATAGCATTGTTCTGGTTTTCTTGTTCTTTAATCTTTCCAAGTCTTTTAAAGACAATTTTTAAAGAGACAGGTAAAAGGCAAGAAACACGTAGCCAGGTGACAATCCATGCCCTCTCAGCCTCTCTGAAAATGAGTATCTTTTTTGTTTCTCTGTAGTTTCTGGAAAATTTATTCAGGAATTTACATGCTACCTAATTTTTTAGGGCACAGGCAGCAAATACGGTACAAGAGTTTATTTCTTGGCTACAAACCACATTTCTCCATTTAGATCTTGTGCTCTTACCTTCCCCTGTTCTTCAATTTTCAATACATTTTGATCAGTGGCTCACAGATCCCTGACAGCTTGTGAATTGCTTGAAAATACCCTCTGCTATGTATGAACACCAAATATGAATACTAAGTAATGCTGTTTCTTAAGTGCCTTTAAAATTCTAATAGTCAGCATCCAGATGTATTAATAATTATGTAAGGTGCTTATTGATTTATAGAAACTTAAATAAATATGGAGCACTATCTGAATTTTTTAAAAAAGCGTCCCTGGGAATACTTGACTTTCTCATGTGGTGCTTAATAACAGTTGAAGAGGTAAGCTGAATAGTAAGTTCCCTTGAGTTTTAGACAGATCTGTGAAAATATGCTTAGCATACAGGGAGATCACCTTATAAAATATTACAATCAAACTCCCCACCAGTAAATGCTTCTCTATTCTCATATGTTAACATAATTCCAAGTTGTTTAGCTACTAGTCTATAAAAACACAGACAAATTTCATAACGAGAAAGATTCTAAGGTCACTGCATTCTCAACAAAGGTTAGAGAAATTATTTAGGGGCAATATTAACAGAAGAAGAAAAATTCATCCTCTTTTAAAAAATCTGTGATGAAATTTTTTCCTAAAAGAAAGAAATTGTTTGGGCAGTTTCATGTAGTGATTATACTACTTGCAAGCAACAGCCTTAAAATATAAAAATCAAAAGGTTACAGTAGTCTAGATTTTGCAAAGTGCCAACAACCACATCTAGAAATTGTTTAGGTTTAGTTATGGGTTTCAAAAATTATATGGACAGTATCCATAATATTGCATTGACCTCTGTCCATGCAACACCTGCGCTGCTCTGCCCCTTGGCCTGCCCTTGGGTCCACTGTGAGCTTAATGCTTTCTCATCCCAACCTGAGAGGTGCCCTGCGTGTGCAGTGCTCACTGACTGTAGAGACCGTCATGAACCCAGAAACACTTCAATGTAGCAAACCCAGCAGCAGAATGGAGGGCATCTGTGCAAACAGTGATGTGCAGAGTGAACTTGAGTCTTGTTTTTAAAAGAGTGAATGAATGCATGAACCTCTTTTGTCAGGTCTTAAAATAGTTTAAAAATGACATTAGAGACTGACAATTATTGGACTCTTCAGTGAAGGTGAGTCTGTAGCTATATTATGCTCTCTATGGAAGAAAAAGAAAACCTAACATCCGTTAAGAAACTCATTAATTTACTTAACCCTTTTGGTGAGAATTTAATAAAAAAGCACACTTTATGTAAGAGAAATCTACATTATTGGCCTATAATGTGATTAGCAGACTTGTCTTAAAATAGTAACATTGTCCAAGTTTTACCTTATAGCTTTAAACTGAACATAATTCCAAATATACCCCAAAATATCTTATAAATATATTAAAATTTAGAAATATACATGTTTTTGAATTGTGCACTTCTATGACTTTCTAGTACTTACAATAACACACCAGGAGGCTCTCTTTGCCTTAGTGGGAACTACATTAATAATCTCAGAATTTTTATTATGCAAATATTGGCAATCTAAAAATTTACATATATGTGGTTGCTGCTTAGGCGTTATTATAAGAAAAAAATCATAAATAACAAGGCCAAAGGCAACAATAACAACAATATGATTTTTAAAGTTTGTATTGATTTATTTTTAGAGAGAAAAGAGGGGAAGGAGAAAGAGAGGGAGAGAAACATCAAGGTGTGGTTGCCTCTTCTGTGTCTCCTACTGGGGACCTGGCTTGCAACACAGGCATGAGCTCTGGCTGGGAATCGAACCAGTGACCCTTTGGTTTGCAAGCCTGAGCTGCACCAGCCAGGGCTACAATAATACAATTTCATTAAGCAGTTTCTCTGTAGCAAATAATATACTAAGAAATGTATATACCTTATTTTATTGAAATATCAGATTAGACTGATATAATTATTCCTATATTCTTCATACAACTAATAACAGTTTTTATATGAAAATAAAGAAAAGCTTTAGAATTAGGTCAAGATTATAAGGTATAAAATAGCAGTACCATGCTTTCTGTCTAAATGCCTATGTCCTCATGTGAGGTCATTAAATTCTTTTTGTAAAGGAGGAAATAATAAAAACTTTAGAGATTGTGGCCTATATGATCTTTGTAATAAACTACTCAGCTTGTCTCTATTCCATTCTAACCCTTGGTTAGAGTTAGGATCGACTAAGTCAAGTGTGAGGGCAGATATGGCCAGTACGACCAATGACCATGGCTATGTTCCAATATAACTTTATTTGTTAAAAGGATGCAATCAGTTTGGCCTGAGGGCTGCAGTTTGCTGACCCCTGTTATGAATCATTGTGCCATATGTATTCCATTCTATGTTACATGAAAAAAATGATTAAATGAAGTCATCCTTAAACATACCAGTAGTTCATTTGCTTAACTCTGTGCCATAGTTATTTTAATGGTTAATGTCAATTAAAATTACTTTAGATAAAAGCATATTCCAAAGTGCTAAGGTAGTAGGTTTATACCCGATCGGCTACACCTGATCCCACACAAATTTATATTTGAAAAGGTACTAATGTCATATATTAGAGCACTTATCTTTTTTTTAAATCTGAAACAATGTGTTATATAAACTATACTCACAAATACTAAGTTGTCGTATATGTTGACTATATTTTGTTTGTACTCCAAGTCTGTGAAATTTTTGTTACAAGTTGAATACTTATTTTAAAATTTCTTTAGTATTAAACATTTAAGAAATAATAAAACTTACTTTATTTCTTTAACTTTGTGTAAAGAGACTTGAGGATTGCTCATTAAGGGTTTTTAAGTGTGAAATCAAAATCTTATTGCATTGTAAGGTAGCAAAGCATAAGAAATTGGAGTGCATGTAATTAATTTGTATTGTTGCTGCTATAATTATCTACATTATATCTGACAAGATCAAACTGAGCTACAAAGAAATAAATAAGCTACTGAAAACAATCACATATTTAAATTACCAGTTTGTCATAACAAATCCTAGCTGCACACAGTATATTAAAAATGGCACATCAGGCCAGGAAAAAAAACATTGAACCTGAAGGCCACAGATATATTAAATTATGAATAAGAAAGTAAAAGTATATATAGCCTAGATGTTTGACACCAAAACACGTTGTAAGTTACTTTCCAAGTGAAGAAGGAAAGTTCATATGCCTTACCTTGGTACTCCTTGTCACATCACGTTTAGAGAAGGTAAACAGGTATTTTCTTGTCCACCTACCAAAGGAAGACAGCCACATCTGACCCAGCTCAAACTAATACCTGAAAAGGTAGAATGTAGTACATTAGAGCAGATATCCTCTTCTAAGGTAACCAAGGACCAAAAGCCTGATGCCCTCATGGACGAAAGTGGGCAGCAGATCAGAAACTCACTTTAACCTAGGAAGTGACATGTGCCTTCGCCTCGCATTCATTGGGCAGACCAACTTGGCAAGTTACACCTCACCTCAAAGGGTGCATTTGCAATCTAGCCAGGTACCTGAAAACTGACATCAGAACTCTTTGGTAAACAATGCTACCCCCACGTGGTGGCTACCACAGTGTGACTGCCACACCTTGCCTTTCTTCACAAAACAGTTTCTGCATGCGAGGCAGTGGTGAGAGCTGTCACATTATAAAAATTAATTGATGCAGCACCAAGCTCTTCCAGAAACAAAATTTCAGAAAAGTTAAGAAAATAAGTGCATGAAGTCATGGTGGAAGCTAGGCTGTAGTGCCATAGCAGGGCGTTTAAAATGCGGTGTGCACCTGAGGACATGTATATGGACCACCTCCATATCTCAGGGGAAGATTTTAGGAAAAGTCAGTTTTAGGAGACAATTTTTAAATTCTGTGTGAGAATTTTGCATGTGATACTTGAAAGGGAAAAAGAGCCCTTTTCGAAATCTGGCCTGGAAGGGGGTGGTGGCAAATAGTTGATTTTTGCTGCAACATGTGGTAAAGAAAATGATGGACATGAGCCTTCGGCCACATACCATACAAAAGGCCAATAATCATCATGCAATTCAATGTTCTCTCATCAAACATCTCTTCTTACATCATAAAGCCATTAAGGAAAATAAAGTCTTTATTTTAAGCAATGGCTTTCGGATCATTTTAGATAACACATCAGTGTCCAGCAGTAAGAGATGTGTGACCTTAGGCTAACTCTGTATCTTCTCTGAGCTTTATGTTTCCTACTTGAGTGCTAGAAATATTAAAGTACCTTGTTAATGGAGGTTTAGAGAGGATTGTGTGAAAGTATAAAATTATTTCTATTGTGTCTGCCATGTAATAAGCATTCCATAAGCAGTAGATACAATCATTAATGCAAAGAGAAACATACTTTGCTACTACTTATAGTACTGTGCACTTCTTAATTTAAATGCTATCTAAATGACCAATTTCCATGATCCATTATAAAAACGTTAGTCTCACCATGAAGTTTTGTAAAACTGTCTAAAAATGTTTTTCTGTCATTATTCCACTCTCTCTCTCTTTCCCTTTATTTGAGTGAATGAGTGAAGGCCCAGATTTATATTTAATGGTTTTTTAATGGTAAGTTAAAATGTGAGACTTCCATTGAAATAAATTCAATTTCATTTTATTCAAAAAATAAAGTTTTCCAGTAAATCAAAATAAATCCATCTATATGCATGCATACAAAGCTAATTTTACAGGAACATAGAGTCCCTCCATTCACATTGCATTTAGTTCTTTATATTGGACCGCTCACATTTCCAGTTCTATAATATTGCAGGAACCCATCAGTGGTGGTGCCTGCTAATGATCAGTTAAGTTGTAAAAAAAAAAAATGCGGACACAACATGCAGAAAGCTGTAGTCTTGCCAAGTGCCCCGAAGACCCAGCTCACTGGAGCAAATCTGAGGGTCACAGAACAAAACACATCAGATGAGAGAGTAAACTGACATTTTGATTCCACTTGTGCACTTCCCCCTTGAACTGTACTTTAAAAAAGCCAATAAAACTTTATTAGTCCTAATATATACAGTCTGTGGATCCTAAAAATTACACAACTTTTCTAATTGCACACAATAACCAGCAAAGTAAAATTCAGCTTCCAGGGTCCTTCCTCTTTCTGCTTGGGCAAACCTCCCATTTTCCTTTCTCCAAAATATCTTTCCCTCAAACTGTTACCTGAACACAATATCCTTTGAGACTTTTTAAAAAATTAAAATGAGACATAAAACACCAGGAAGGGTGTAAGATACTAGGAAGCTTTTGTTCTTTTAAGCCTAAATGTGAAATTATAGATCTGAACTACTTAGATTATGGGAAACAAGAGTGCTTCTCTTGGATGGGAGAGCTTTGTGGACATCCTTGGTTGGCAGAGAGCAGAAATATAAACTGTTAATCATAAAATACATACTTTGAAGTTTGACTTTGATAGCGCTGAAAGTCTATGACCTTGCGTTTATCCAGTCATATTCACTTGGGTATTATCCATTTGCTGGTCCATATACATGAGGCTGGGGAAATTAAAATAGTAACTTAAAGTATTTTAATTTATTCCAGCAGCCCTTGCTGCGATTCCCTGTTTCATTCTAATATAAACCCAGGTTTGGACTCCTTTACTTTGACCTAGAGTTTTACAATTTTGATTCTCAATGCACGTACTCACCATGTAAACTTTTATAGCTTATGGTTGTTTCCAGTTGCTGTTTGCTCCCATTCCTGGCCCCCTAAATAAAAACTGAACCACTGAGAGAAAATTCAGACAATGATCCTGCTGTTTACACAGTGCCTTCACAACATCAAAACCCTTCTTCAGCAGCAGTTAAAAGACACCAAGATACATAAAGTAAGAATCCGATGTAGGGTTTCCCCTTCCAACTATCCCCTCTAAACAGCGTATTGCTTGCTTTTTCCTTACAACACACACAGACACACATCAAAGAGGAAAGTCAACTACTATGTTTAGAAAACTAAAGTCAGATTCTCAACGATGTCAAAGATCTTTACAAATCAGATCTGAAACATTTATTATAAATAGCCCATTGACTGATCTCTCATGTCCTCTGGAGTGCAACTCTTTTCTCATTGATACCTAGTGATGGTTGTATATCATCTACTTGAGCGTCTCCTTTTATTAAAAAAATGATGGAAAAGTTTTACAGAAAGATTTGATCCAAGAGTCAAGTATTTTATTTGTGAACTACATGACTCTGAACACTGGCTGTCAGAATGCTGGCTAACTGCAAATCATTGACTTCGATTTTCTTCAATAGTTTTACTTTCTTCTGATCCAAACAAACATTTTAAGTTATTGGCTTCAAAACATGTTTTTCTCCTTTTTCCTCCTCAACTGTACCTCTACTTTCCTCGATGTGCATGTGTGTGTATAGATATATAATCTCCACAAGGCAAGAAATAAATGTGAAAAACTAGTATTAATGACACATGACTCCTTAAAGAAAATCTGTGGACAACTTTTTTTTTTCCAATATTGTCAGTAATCCTTACTCACCTAAACCTATGAGTAGAGTTGTAAATGTCCATGGCATTTAAACCACATTTAATTTCCAAGCCATATTCTGTGTAAAGTCTCAAACTTTACCCAGATACCATTGAGAAAATTCTGTTGGAGAAAGATCACTCATGAAGACATCTGTTCAAATGGTGAGGAAAATTTAGAAATAACTTAGAATTTTCCAAATAAAGCTTTTTCCTGGCAATCTTCTGAGCTAATGTTGCCACAAAACACACTGAGAAAACATGGCCCCATGTGTTTCAATATAGAAATACAACGACAGTCTATAAAGTTTTACAATCGCCTTGTGCAAATCAGATGTCCCCATGATACATTAAGTGGTTGCATTACAGAAGAACATCTAAGTCCACTAGGGTGATATAACAAAATACCATAGAGAGAGAGGCTTGTGAACAGTTTAGGAAGCTGAGAAGTCCAAGATCAAGGTGCAAGCATATTCTGTGTATCTAGTGAGGTCCCAATTCTTTTTATAGACAGCTATCTTCTTGCCGTGTCTTCTCATGACAGAAGTGTCCAGGGAGCATTCTAGTGTCTTTGTTGTGTGAGACTAATTCCATTTATGAGGGCTCCACTCTCATAACCTAATCACCACCCAAAGGCCTCACCTCCAAACACCATCACTTTGGAGATGAAATTTTCAGCATGTGAATTTTGAAGGGGACAAAAACACTCCATCTATAGCAATGACCTTCTGGTAGGTGCTTTTGTAAATAGATCTTTCATAACAAGGCTTGTGTTTCAGTACATCATTCTGCAAACAGCTTGTAATACTTGACTCAGAGGATCTAGCAGATTTTATGTCTTTAACTGTAACTCACTACCTTTCAAGTCTTGTGAAAATCTCTTAACCTCTTTGATTCTTGGTGTTCTCACTGGCACATTTCTCTCTGGGTGTATTTGTGTGGCGAGGGCATCGTTGCCTTACACTCCCTCCCTTTCTTTCTTTGGCACCTCTTCATGAAGATACTCAATTCCTTCCTGAGGAAGAAAAACGAGAGACTTGGCTTATAAAGTCTGTCTTCAATTCTTCATTTTTCACAAGAGCTGGCCTAAAAGCAGAAAAGATATGCTCTGCTCTGCTTTCTGCATCTTAGGGAGTGGATGTAGCCCCTGGGTTGGGAAAGCTGAATTCTGCAGTTCAGTCTTATGAAACCTAATGGTGCAGAGATATGAGACTTTTTCTTTAAGATCCATTATAAACTCACTGTTTTCCATTATAAACTTGTTGTTTTCTAGTTTTCATCAGCTGGTCCTCTGTGTCTCTCAACCAGTATAGAACTTGGAAAGGGAAGAGGTGTTATTTATCAGAATATCTGTAACACCACTAACTGGTGACAAATACAGTGTTAGTTACTTTTTGAGATTATTATACACATCTATCTGCTGACATAATGCATTAATGCATTTTGAAAGCACATATATGAAATAAGCCACTAAAAAGTATCAAAATTATGAGAAATATAATAAGCTTTTAGTTTTATAGTATGGGATGTCTTCCTGTGAAAAATTAGATATGGACTAAAATAACATTCTTTTTGCATTGCAGATGAGGTGAGCTCCCCCTGACCTTGAATTTAGGCTGATCTGTGGCTCAGTCAATAGCGGATGAGGCAAGTAACGTTATGGCAGTTCCAGGTCAGACGTTAAGAGGCCTGGCAGCTTCCCATTTAGTCTCAGGGCTCTCTAACCCAGCATGTTAGAAATATGAATATTCTGCTCAGGAATGATGGGGCGGGGCTGCTGAGACAGCAGAGCCCAGGCTCCCAGCCATCTCCAAAACCAAGCTACCTTGGCCCCTTCCATTCAGACCAGCTGGCCACTGAAGTCTGGGATGAGACTCCAGCTGACACCCAGGATTTTCCATTAAACTACATCTGGAATATGAACTCAGAAAATCACGTAATGTAATCATTAATTTTTCAGCCACTATGTTTTAGTTAGTATATTATATTGTCATGGATGATCAGCACATTTCTACAACAAAAAGGCAAAATGGAAGAGTAAATGGATAATGTTGCTAAAATAAACTTTAAAAATGTAAAGAGAAGTGCCATCTACAAAAAGTAAGGTGATCTGGTAAGGTTTTGAGAGTATGTTAGGCTAATATGATGATTTACTTTGTAAAATTAGAAAGTTTTTTGAATTAGAAAATGGAACAGTAAAAACTAGCAAAAGTAGCATAATCTAGCCATACAAAAATACCTTATTGTATCCTTTCATTTTTTTCTTATTTCTTTTCTGTGTAGATGTTCCAAAAATCTTACCTTTTCATCACAATCTGGTAAGCTTTTTAAAAACTTTTTAATAATATAAGTACACATTTTTCTTAGTGTTGATATCATCAACAGGCATTTTTGTGCATTTAAGTTTTATGTGATTTCTAATGGCTGTTTAATTTTCCATTATGGGGATATCTGACAAAGCTATGTTTTAGTGATAAAATGAAATTCTAAGTAAACAATGGCAATGTCATATTGAATTCTCCCTCAAACTTTTCCCATAAATCAGGGCTGTATTGATAGAAACAATTATTTATGCTGTTTATCAAGCATTTATAATGTGTATGACACTCTAATAAGCAATTTAAATCCATTCTTTTATTTAATCTTCACAATAAAGAATGAAGTTCATAATATTATTTTTCTACTTTATTGACAAGAAAATTAAGGACCAGAGAGATGATACATGTACAAGAATTTTTAACTAATGCAAGCACAATCATATTTGACCTAAGTTAGGGAAGATAAACATATTTAGGGGGACCTAATAAGAAAGAAGTCTAAATAAATTGTACAGCTTCCATGAAGGTGGAAAACAAAGTTAAAATACTCAGTTTCAGCCAAACTATGAAGTTCACTAAATGACAAGTTACCTGAGCAATGTAATAGCATTTAGTGCAGATGCTCTCTCCCCCAAAATCATATTTGGTACCCCTGTGTATGAACAGTACCTTCATGCTTAAATTGGAGTAGTAAACCATGTCCATCTCAAAATCATACGTGGTGGAGATATGGCTGGTTCTTCCCTTCGTATCCTCTTAGTTGTCTGGTGTATGGAGGAGGAACTTGCCTTGGAATGATTAATGGGACAGAGATCAACAGTGCATAACAATGAGTGGTTTCCATAGCCCCACAAGGTCATTTGCTGATGCCCAGGGATATAAGCCCTAAAACTAAGCCTCAACATTGATACTGATCCCAGGTTTGGCTACGTGTGGCTTTGAGAGTCAGTACTGGAGAGACTGGTGTGAATGTAAGGAAAGACAATTTGCCAGCAGCCTTAGAAGATGGGGGACACTTGTCTCAATGTCCATTTGAACACCTGGGCACAGGCTGGGTTTCTGTAAGGAAGGAGGAGGCAGGGAGAAAAACAGGACAAGGAGTTGAAAGAAGGGCACTGAGAGTTCTTGGCTGAGGGGACTACCCTGCAAGCCTACAAGTCTGTTAAGATAACTGACTGAAGTCAGCAAATAGCCTAGGGCTGGAATATCTGAAGGTCGGAGCCTGCTTCTTTTGGAGTTAGTTCCTGCTGTTTATCTGCATTCACATATTAGTTAAGTGGTCATTGTTTAAAGAAATAATATAAAAATAATTATAGGGCAGGTTACAATATTATATGTATCTTGATATTTAGGAAAAACCAGGAGGACCTGGAATAGACTAACTACCAGTCTCCCTCCCAGCGCTTCTCCCACAGCTAAGGTCCCCTAGCCAAACAACCTTCCTTCCCATGGGGACCAGACCCAGTGTGTGCTGACCTCTGAGAAGTGAGCTTCAGTTCCCTGCCTGCCCATGGAATTATTCAACAAGCTGATCCTATCCTCCCCCAGGAACCAGACATCCCACATACTCTTGATGTTACAGGTCTGCCCTCTGTTGCTCACTCCATTGTGGCCCTCTGTGGCATGAAGTGTGTTCCTCCACTAGGCTGTGAGTATAAATGATGAATTAACTGCAATTAGTCTCATCTGTCCAGTATTAGATGTTAGGTTCTAGCTTGGCCATGGCTGTAGGACAGGCATCTCTCACCAGTGAAGTGAATAGGACATCAAGGCATCCATAGGCACTCGGCAGCAACAAGCCACATCTGTGAACATTTGCTTAGAAACAGTCAACTGGTACCTATTTCTAAGTACACAGAAAATAAAACATAGGTTATAGTTTTAAGGCGTTTACAATCTATTTAGGGGAGTGTGAAATATAACTAGATGAATAGATAATTTAAGAAATTATCATTGGACAAAATTCCAAATATGTGGCCATGTATTATAGCACCTTTAGCAACTATCAAACTAGATTTTAATTATTCTACAAAAATAGTTATAGAGGAAATTATAGAACATTTTTGGAATTATTGAAATTTGTCTTTTGGATAACTGTGGGGGTGACTTTCCTCAAAAGTCCCTCCATGTGCCATGGGTGAGAGTAAACATGATTGAGACATGATCTGCTTGGGGAGGAGAAGTGGCCAGTTTCTCTGAGGAAAAAAGGGCCAGCAGCAGCCAATTTCTCAGGGGAAAAAGGTGTTGAGCCTCTTCCTCAAAGGGCAGGGCAGCAAGGATCAAATAGTAGATAACATTTCAAAGAAATCTGAGGGCTTAGTCTGAGTCAGAGTCTGTCAGGAACAGAGTTTTAGGGTTTCCTGCTGGAACCCCTTATCATATGAATGAAAGCACTCTTAGCAGAGCAGGTTTCACAGGTTTATCAGGAAGTCTTTGTGATGCCAGATTGTTCCCTAGGAGACGCTCTAGCAAGACAAGAGGCTGCACCTCTCCCCAGCAGGTATTCAGGCTTAAGTGGATTAAAGCCAGGAAGCACTTCTCCCAGAAAACGTGAGGACTCGGTCTATGTCAAAGCTGGGGCAGCGGGGGGCGGGGGGGCAAAAGTCCATTGCTCTTTGTTGCAGCCCCCTGAGTCCTTCCATAGTGGCCTCCCAAGTGGTCATGTCTGGCCTAGGTTGCCCCTCCTCTGAGGGGTCTTACTTGCCATGCTTCGGGGGCAGAAAGGAAACTGAGGCAGCATTTGCTACCAGAGATAAGCCTTGTCTCCTGTGGCTCACATTCCAATGGTCATCACTAGCCCCTAGCCGGCGCAGGGGGTTGAATTACAATTCCTGGAACCAGGCGGAGCAGTCCACAACAGATAACAATTCTCTTCAGAAACAAAGTCTGAATCAAAGAGATATTTGAACAAAGTGAGTATGAAAAGAAAATTATGTTAAGTATTTGCATTAGCAAGAAAGACAAAAAGGCAAATAATGATCAATTGGCCACATATTTTATGTCACTGGCTCTGGGATGCACCATATACAAGGAATGGGAATATGTGAGAGTAAATATTCTTGTGTTGAAACATAATTTTTAAAATGTGAACTTATCAGTGAGTTGAATTAAAAAAAAGCATAATATGATACAGGAAGACTCCTTAGCCAATTAACAAATAGGAGTTTCAGTTTTAAGAACCACCAACTTTTGACCTAAACTTGTGCTCATGATTCCTGTGGAGGAAACCAGGACAGGCTTCTCCCATGTAGACCACTTTTCAACATGGTTCTGTTCTTTGACTGATAGAAAATATTGTTTGATTTAGATGACACTAGATATCTGTGTTGTCGCCTACTTAGCTTCTGACACTAAAAGTTATTTGGATGGGCCTTTGTTTAAAAGTCCATGTCACTTGGTCACCAAACCTTAGAATGTAAACCCATTGAAGCATCCAATAACAATGATTAACATTACTCTGAGAGAGCACCATCTTCATTCAGAATTTGTCCTTGTTTTGGGCACTGTCCATATTGACTCTAATTAACAATATCTATATTTTTATTAGGGGCATATCTACCATCACTTAAATAATCTTTGCTAACTATATTAGCCAGATATAATTAACACCTAAAATTCTGTGTTTTTACTGTTGTCTCTATCCTTATGGAGCTGATGGCTCGTATTTTTCCCCTCATATTTCTTTGGGTGCAGAGCTCACATTTTAAAACAGTTGTGAATATCTTGAATACGGAGATTATATTCTGTATCATTTTGTAATGTATATTTCTGCCATTTAGTTACTAACTGTTTAACTGAATCAACAAACATTTACTCAAATTCCAGGTCTTGATGTGGTGCTTGATATATAAAGGGGACAGTTCTTCTCTTATTGTAGAGCATTCTGTCTAGCAGATGGCACAAATTGAAAATCAAATGGATTAGTACACAATAACCTAATTACAACTGGGATACTGTAAGCTTTGGGGAGAACTTGTCCCCTTGTTCCTCCAGGTCTCTGGCTAATTCAGTGCCATATTATGCAGAAGTGAGTTGACTGGTTCTTTGTTGGCTGTTGGTTGGGAGACATTTTTAACTTCAACAGGGCTCCAGCTTTCCTTGGCTTATTTCCCTGTTCGTTCTTGTTCAAAACCAGAGTCAAGCAAGTACTTCTTAGTCTTCAAACTTCTCTGAACTCGTCTTTGGCTGCTTTTGCTTCATCTCTTTGGCTCCTTCTCTCTCCTGCCACATCTCTCAGACTCAATCCTTTGCATTCCTCTTCTGCTTTAAATGGCTCATGTGATTACATTGGTCCCATCTGGATAATCCAGGATAATATCACTATTTTAAGTTTAGCTATTTAGGAGTCTCAAATCTATCAGCAAATTATTTCAAAGCTCTACTTATATTAAACTTTTATTGTGTAATCTGAGGCCACATCTATCTTTAGGATATATTCTGTTGACCACACTGGGCTTTTTAAACTTTACAACTTGTGATTGATGAGTACAGTTGAGTAGAATTTTGTATTACATATTTAAATCATAAATTCAAAACAGTAAACAGGCAACTGAATTTCTTTATGAAATTCACATTTTGTCTATACATTTATATATGTATTTCCTAAAACGTGATTACATTTTGAGATATTGCAAAAAGTAATGGTAAATTCTTGATTATACCTCACTGAAGACCAGGTCCTCTGTTGCTAGAAGATTTTAATTGTTGTAGTAAATACACCATTACTCTCCTGATGTTGGGACTGGGTTAGATATTACAGAAGCTAAAGGCTTTCCTTCAATTCTATAATAGTATATTAATTAGCTAAAAATTTTTAAAACTAAAAAGTAAAATTATAAATGAGCACTCGCATATTTCTGGCTCTTTTCAAGCCTGCTTCCTACATTTCCAGTAATCTGCTGCTATTCAGGTGAGTTTTCTTTCCTGGTTTTTATGGTACATGTTCAAACTCAGCAATGCAGTTAATTTCCATGAGCATGGTTTCCAAGGTAACCAGATGGCAAACCAAACCATGAGCCTTCCCCAACATCAACATGTTCAATTTCTTTAGGAAGTAAACATCTTGGCTCTAAAAATTTGGCAAGTGTTTTTAAGGAAAATGCAGAAATCAAAATAGAACCTCTACTAAGATAATTTAAATTTAAGAGATAAATGCTTAATCTTAAAGTTAATTGTTTAATATCACCGAATATCCCTGACGCTGATGAAATAAAAGCATTCATAATAAGTTTCTTATTCTTTTTCTAAAATATTTTATTTATTTTAGAGAGGGGATAGGAGGGAGAAAGAAAGGGAGAGAAACATCAATGTGTGCTTGACTCTCATGTTCTCCTTGCAAGGGACCTGGTCTACAACCCAGGTATGTGCCATGACTGGGAATCAAACCAGCAACCCTTTGATTCACAGGCCAGTGCTCAATCCACTGAGCCACACCAGCCAGGGCAATTCTTGACTCTTTTTATTTGGTATAATGAAATTTTGAAGAACATAAAAATCAATATGTATTCAGGATTCTGTTCAAAAAGTAAGAATATAGTAAATTTTTATTACCTAATGATAAAAAATTGTATATGATTTAGATAAATTCCAGATGAATACTTTGAGTGTATAAAATATAATTTACTCATAACACATATAATTTTAAAATTAACAAGTCATTGAGACTGGTTAATATATCTCTAATGTTTTCCAAAATGTTATAAAAACTATTATTACATTAGAAAAGCACCATTATATTAATATTATTCTTATTCCACAAATGATTTATTCATATACAATTAGTGATTACTTTTAATATCTTAAAATGAGGATTACTTTAAGAAAATAGTTTTTGAAATAATTTTGTTCAATAGAAAATGATTGTTGTACACAGTAAATGTTACAGGTCATATAAAATGACCTCTCCTTCATCCACACCCTTGCTATGTGATGTTGAACCTCTCATAAAAAGTTACAGTTTATTCCTCCATCCTTCAAGTATGATATGGATTGGTTCTGTAACTTGCGTTGTCTAACAAGACATTAACAAATCGGACAAAAGGGGAAACGTGGAACACCTTTCTCACTGGGACATGCCACATTTTGCTAAACTGAAATTCTCAGACTATGTATAAAGTCTGAGCCACCTGCTGGGGAATGAATGGCCAGCCACTCAGAAGAGAGCCCAGGCATACAGCTGACAGTCCCAGCAGCTGGTCACAAACTCGTGAGTAAACACCAGGTGAGTTCAACTCAGAAGTTTCTGGACTAAATAGGCTTCTCAGTGACAGTCAGCCCAAATTTGTGAGCCACAGAACCAAGTCAGTGGTTGTTTTTTTAAGCCCCTGGAATTTGGGATGTTTTGTTTCACAGCACAAGATAGTTGTTTTTCCTATATTTCAAAATGAGTGTTGCTAAAGATCTAATGTGCTAGTATGTATCCATCAAGGAAAAAATTCTCTATCTTTGAATATTTTTGGAAGGGAAACATTTATTTGCTTTGAACTTAATAACTAGCATGAAACTGTTTCAGTGCAAGAGCACATTAAAAAAACATTTCTCAAATTCTAATTAAAAACAAAGTAACTGTTTTAGGTAGGTCACCTTAACTTGTACAATTATCAACTATTCATAAGTTTCATGATGCAAGCTCATGACTATTATAGGAATCATTAAAAATTGACAAAGTACTTCACTAGAGTGAAATAATTTTTGGAAGTATTATAACTCATTATATAAAATTAAAACTCTTCTGTGAGGGTAAATTTTATATGGGGATAAAAAATGTAATCTTAACAATGGGTGTATTAACTTTCATTATCGGATAGGTTTTTAATTATATTAATCAATCTCATTAACCAATCCTAACAAAGGAATTTCATATTACTCATATATCAAGTCTAAAAAGAAAGACATATCACATAATCAAAAGGATACACATTTTAAATGGATTTCGATGTCACCTTTACCAAGTGATACTGAGGAGTCATTTTACTGCTGCCTAATAACTGCGTACCTAGTGCACCGGGATGATTAATCCAACTACTGTTTGGTGTTGCCCACAACTGTCAGTCCCTGGCTAAGAGTATTAACCACTTGCGGTGTGTGTGCTGCCTTACAGAGGTCTCTTTGCAACATCTGGCACCAAGTGGGGCCCTTCTCCTTTCTCAATGTACGGTTTCTTCTCCACTATTACATATGTCCTTGGTTTTATTTTTAGTTTTAATAACTCTGCCTTCTAACCCTCAAATTATGTGATGAGATTTTAGCCATGCAGAAACTTCGTCATTTCTACACACTTATTTTCTCTTGTGTATTCCATTAAAAGAAACTTGAGTTTTAGCAGTATACCTGGCCAGTTACACAGAGATTACGTTTTTCTTCATTGCATGAGCTAGGCCAAGTGATGGAACAAAGTCCTTATTAACAGACTACAAATAGAAGTGATGGATGTAGATTGTACATCTATCTTTAAAGGGTGTTAGTTATAATCTACTTTGTGTTTTGCAGCTTAGAAGAAGCCATAATGCAGAACACTGTGAGTCATATTTTACCAACTAGACAGATGTAGTAATACTGAAGGAAAGTGTGTCATGGAGGATTTTGTGAGGAGCGGTACTCGAGTTTGCAAAACTACACTGGAACGTTATGCCAGAGAAAACTTAGCTTTAGCTGTTGTCATTTTGGGTGTCCTGTTCTATAAAATTATAGTTTGTATCTTAAGTAATAAATAAACTCAGAACTAAGGATGCAGTTGTTTAATCTCAGGCCAAGACACTTAAAAATGTTCTTATTGTATGGTATTTAGAAAGTGCACCACTGAGCCTCTAGTACTTAAGAAAATGGTTGAAAATATTCTAATGTGAATTGATGTTGACCGTTTGTTACTTTTAGCAACACTGCATGCAAGAGAGGAAGACAGGCAAAATTAGACAAAATGCAAGCCTATATGCGTGGTATTCTCCAAAGACACATTCTTGCTCATGAAATCTCACAATGTAAACTGCTTGAGACAAAAGCAGTGAAGGAACACTGGTTTGTGCCACCCTTTCTCAGACGTCTCCTAATAAGAAACTCTTCCTTAGCCAAAGAAAACTAGCTCAGTGGCACAAATACTACCAGATATTTAGAACAAAGAACAAGTGAGTTTTTACTTCTTTCTAATTACACATTCTATTAATCAGAAGAGCTTGCCAATTCTACCTTCGAACTACTCATTATAGACCATTTCTTGTCAATGTCATGGTCTTTGGCAATAGAGTACATAAGACCAAAATAGAGTCAATAAATAAGGGAAGGAAGTCATTAGAAAGTATGTAAACATATTAGAGAAAAATATGTAAAATCATCTTCAGATATAGAAGACACATGGAAAGTTTATAAAAGGATATCATACCTTGAATAGCTAACTGCTATATTAAGCTGTCATAATTCAATTATATGTATATATATGACAACCAATGAACAAATGTAAAACTAATGAGATGATAAAGGAAAAAACAGAAAGACCCAATAATTATTATCTCTAAAATGTAAAACAAAGAGACTAAGTGATATAAAGCTGACTTAAATTGAAAACGAGAAGGAAAATGCCCTTAATACTACAACAATATTTTTTATTTTACAATAAATGCAGAAAACTAAAGTCGGCAGCTTTTAAAAAATGTAACCCATCTTCAATTACATGGGATTTACTGCAAAAATAAAGAAATGGCAAGATACAAGTAACTAAAAAATAGTAATGATAACAGCAGTACAGAGGCAAGCCCTAATTAAATTAAAGGTGAGTTAGCTATATGAACAAAGACAGCTGATATTTATGACAAGGAAATTCTGAGAATCAAAAAATGATATTTCATAATTGTATATATGTATATGTATATATCTCCTTGTGATATATAAAAATATATACTCTAACCATATAAGCATTTAGGAATATTCATTAAAATTATAAAGGAAAAGTTAGCCAAAGAGCTCAGAACTGAATTTGACAATTCTTTGCCATCTTTAAAAAAATTTTGCGGATTTTTCTAAATATCTGATAAAAATGAACGTTTCAACAATAAATATAAATTCTTTTCAAATGCACACAGAGTGTGCATTGAAATTAACAAAGTTGACTCAAGTTGGTGTTTTAAAAAAGTGCTTCTCTGTTATCAAAGGATGGGCATGACTTAGAAAGCATTCAGTAGCTGGGAATGAATTGAGCACTCAATGCAACAAAGGTGAGTCAATAGCAATGAAAGTAAAACCCACAAATGACAACCTGTATTTACTTGGAAAATAGTAATGTACTTAGGAAACCAGGGCTCCAAAACTACATTACATTGACACTATCAAAATTATATTTAAAATATCCAGGGGAATATTTTGAAGTGACTAATATGGACATTATGGTATATCAAAATATGTGGGATGGAGCTACAGCATGACAAAGAAAATGCTTTAGAGATTTAAAGAAATCGAATAGAAGCAAAAGGCTGGAAATCAATTATCTGAATTTTCACTTGAGGAAACTAGAAAAGAAAGAGTTAAACAAACTCCATAAAGTGAGAAAAAAAGGAATAATGAAAAAAACTTAATGAGTAGAAATTAAAAATGCAATTAATATAAATTGATTGTGCCCTGGCTGGTGTGGCTCAGTGGATTGAGCACTGGCCTATAACCAAATGGTCATTTGTTCAATTCCCAGTCAGGGCACATGCCTGGGTTGTGGGCCAGGTCCCCAGTAGGAGGAGCACAAGAGGCAACCACACACTGATGTTTCTCTCCCTTTCTTTCTCCCTTCTTCCCTCTGTCTAAAAATAAAAATAAGTTTAAAAAATAAGTTGATTGTGCAAGAAATAAAGTGACCAAAACTAAATGTTAGTTCTCTATAAAGATTAGTAAAATTATAAAATTTTAACAAGAGCAATTAGAAATAAAAGAGGAAAAGTACAAATCACCAATATCAGTAGGAAAATAAAAACAACAGGGACCACTGAAGTTTCAGTTGGGTGAAGAAGTATATATAATATTCACAGGAAACCAAATGATTCACAGGAGTTTTTTTTATCAATATTTAGATTAGTATAGGAGGATTAATGAAAAAATCTATGAGGGAGTGAAAATGAGGGGCTAATCAGCACAAGTGTAGAAATGAGGGGAATTATTTATAATTAGAGAATCCTCTAGTTAGGAAAATATAAGACTGCTGCATCAAAGGCTGTTGGATGCTCTTTCAGAAGGTGAGTACGATACTCTGTGAGGGACAGACAGTGGTACCTGAGGTCAGCTGAAGTCCTATTTATGCTGAGAGATCCTGTCCTCCTCCTAAGCTGTTATCATATTAATTTGACAATGCCATGGTTAATTTAGTCATTGATTTACATATTTTATCTCTGAGCCTCATAAGAATGTTGTGGTTTTTCTTTTATTTGCTATATTATTCCTAGCACCTAGCATAAATATTTATTATGGAATGACTACATACTCTAAACTGTGGAGAGGATGATAATGACTAATCTTTATTCCAATTCTGTAACTAGTTTAGTGATCGGCAAAATGAATATAGGTAGTGCATGTTATTTAGGTGAATAAATGAATAAATTAATGATTCAGCACACGCATTCCTCTATATGGTAAATGAGTCATTAAAGGAAACTTCAGAAAAAAGAATCAGATTTTAAATATTAGAAATACATGCTAATTAAAGTTTATTTTTGAGGCGTTACACAGTTCATCTGAAAACTCCATCAAAGACACAGTGTGCACTCCAAGCCAGCTTGGACAGTAAGCTCTGTCAGTTCCTGGGTTTTATACTATGATGCGTTAAACTATGTTCCTGACGTTTCAGAATTTTTAATTCAATGACTTCGTGGATGGGAAGTGAAGTTTTTAGGTTTCCAAAATGGCAGATGACATGTGGTAACAAATAATTTTCAACACATTTAAAAAAAATTCTTAAAATAGATTTCAATTTTGAAAAATAGAAATGTAAGTGATGAAAAATATCTCTCGTTATTTCTTTTTCATTTTACCTTTCATAGAAAAATGTGAGCTTTATGGTTAATTTTTATATCATATGCATTTTCTTTGGCTATAATATTAATATATATTTATTATAGAAAATATGAAAACGCAGAAGTAAAGGATTAAGTCCTACCATATGCCTACCAACCAAATCAAATACAGAAACCTGCATTAGATTTTGCTTTACATGATTTTATTCATTTTGGTCATAAATGTTCTTAACAGTTTTTTTGCAGAATATATAATATGTACCTTGCTTTTTTTTTGATTTATCAATATTTGATTGGCATTTTCCCATTATTTTAAATATTCTTCAACAATATATTTCTTTTCTCATTAAATATGTGGCCATCTTATGATTCTATCTTTGCTCTGTGGTAGTTATATTAAACTTAATTTAGGAAAGTTGAATTACAGGGTATTTACCAGAACTGGAGTCATCGTTTATGTATTTCCTATGCACCACAAAGCATTTGTGTAAATGGACACCCAGAAGTAATTACATTACTTCTAACAGTCACAGGGCCTTGATGCTAAAGGACAAAGGAAATGTATCATACTTTGAATCTGTGCTTGTTTGTGCATTTTGCTGCATGTTAATATGGATGATTTATTCATATTATGTCACATATTGAACTCTTATATTCTTTGAAGGGGTTACAGGAAAGAGTTAGTGTTGTTTGAGTCCTCTGAGAAGCAGCTTTCAAAATAGGATTCAGTGGGTTAGACTGGGGAAATTCTTGTGAGGATAGAAAAGGGGAGGGGGCCAAAGGAGGGGAGCAAAGCTGGCAGGTAGAAAGAGTGGGTGGACTCCTGGGGAAGGGAGGGCAAGCTAGGGTGGGGGAGGCTGGCCTTCGGTGTTCTATTCTTGTGTTTTGCTATCAGAAACAAAATTAATGCTGATAGATTGGGATCTGACCTGGAGATCAGGCTCCTCGCCCTGGTTGGGTTATTGCATTGTTAGTGTCTTGGAGAAGAGACAATCTCTATGATAGCTTATCTTTCCAATGTCATTGATGCAATTTCCTGGTAATAAAGATGGATAAGCTAATAAACATGAAGCATTGGAAAATGCTGTGGGGGCACATATGTAAATGAAAAGCATTATTTTTACGGTGCTTTATATTTAGTAGTCACTTGAATAGTATCTTTATCTAAAATTTGGCTAATTGCTATAATTAAATCCTCCAAACATCATGAGGTTATAAGAATATCACACATGGAGGAATCTGAAGTCAGAAATTTTCTTATTTAATGAAACTTTAAAGAATGGCAAAGAAAAAATAGTATATACATAATTATAATATGTTAATGATGGAGAAAAATAAAGAAGAAGGAGTACAAATTAATTTCTAACCCTTTTGGGGTCTTGACATGTTACCTTCAAGTCTGAGGTACAAAACTTCATAGAAATATAGAAAAAAAGGAATATAATCTTTATGTAGTCAAAGACCTGTATTAACATCTTGATATGTGACTGAAACTGAAATTATGGGAACTCCATTTTAAAAATACAGCTTTAGTATTTGTTGTCTGAAATACAGAATTACCTATGTCTTTGATAAGCAAAGCAAAACATTGACCAGAGATTTGCTGTGATATTCTTTCTCAGTTTATTTAAACATAGTCTAATTAATGGCAAAAAAGAGAGGTTAGTTGTTGATTATTCATAGATTCATAAATTTATCATCTCTAATCATTTGGGTACAAAATTTTAAAGTAAAATCATTCCAAAAATTATTCTCTGAATTATAAATCAAGTTAATGTTGCTCTTAAGTGCAATTGGTTGTTTAATAAGATTTACAGGGTGATTTGATGATGGCATTTAGTAGCACAAAAGATTACTTTACACTCTTTTTTAAAAAGCCACTTTTTGGCTTATCCAAATGGAGAAGGCATTTGATTTCACATTTGTTGGCATCCATTTATGTTTTTGCTTTGGCAGCATACTTGATTCATAGCTTTTGAATGACTCCTGAATAGTTATAATTGAATAAAATATCTGACCATTTCAAATTTAACCATTTCTTCCCCTTTGTAACACATTTGTCTATTATTGAATGCATATCTCAACAGAAACAACCATATTTGTTGTTTATTATGTACAATCTCCTATTGTCTCTTTATTTGATTCTTTCACACCTGAAAAACTGCAATAAGACATAAATGAATAACACAATGCTTGCTTGAATTGTGAAACTGGATCATTGCTCATGCTGGCTTTGAGATATTGTAAAACATGCTAAGAGAATTTCAAAATTTGTATTTGAGTGGAAAGCAGGGTAGGAAAGATGACATGAAGGGTTTAGGGTGATATTCTGATTCTCACTTGCTTTGGTCTCTGGTAGTCTGAAGCCAACAAGGCAGGTAATGGACAACCACATTCAGCGACTGTATTATCCTTCCTGAAGATTAGTCAAGAATACATCTATTGGGAAAAATATTCTGATTGTTGTCTAATAATAATGATTTAGAACCCTTGCAGAAAACACTGATGACTTATTTATTTATTTATTTATTTATTTATTTATTTATTTATTGTCTAAGTTCTCATCTGTGTAATGGACAGAATTACCACTGGATGTAGTTTAATTGTTTAAGGATAATCTTTTGGCTCATATCAACCACAAGGTCAGTGGTGTCTCTGGCCTTATAAGCCACTGGAACAGAGGACTAGAGTAGATTTATCATTTTCTATCCAGGTTCTTCACTACTTTTGTACCTGATTTCCCTTTGTGATAGTGGTTGGAAGTACACCAGTGAATGGGGCTGCTACCTTTTCTAAGCTTACTTCTTAAAAGTTCCATGCCTATAAATTAAAAATAGCTTCTCCTTTTGTTTACAGGTGAGACATCTGTCTATCGCAGGTCCATTGACCAATCACATGTGTAAGAGACAGGGGTATTCTGATTGCTGGTGCTCAGTGCCGATACATGACTGACCTGTTGACCAACAGGGCCAGAGAGTCTTTAGTCATAAGAAGATGTGGAGGGAGGCCACAATCGCAGCTGCTAAAGATGCAGTACACAGGAAGTTATCACAAACTGTGTCCACTAAAATCACACCAACTAATTTTCTTGTTTTGACCACTTAGTTGATGAAAACATATTTGAAAAAAACTCTTCTAAAATTAAATAAATGTAGTGCCTTTAAGGAGATTATTATAGAAACTTTGAAATACAACCACAACAAAAAAATTTCCAGTTGTCTCTCAAATGGTTTTGATAGATTTTTTGTGAGTTTCCAGAAATTATTCATTCAAAATATGGCTTGGAGAAATTTTCATAATAGTACAAACACAGCAATAGTGTCATTACTGTTGTTATCATCATCGCTATTATTTATCCACTGCTTTGAAGTACCAGAACTTTCTTTTTATTTCTTTTAAAAAATTTTTATTTAGTTATTTTTCAAGTACAGTTTTTTGTCTATTTCTCCCATCCCGCCCCCTGGCCCCATGCTCCCCACCTCCCTCCCATTTCCACCCCCGTTAGTTCTCGTCCCTGTGTCTTAATAATAGTTGTAGTAAGCAGAATAATGTTCCACCAAAGATGTTCAAGTCTCAATTACCATAACCTAAGAATATGTTATGGTATGGTATAGGGAAAAGGAGAATTATAGTTACACATGAATTTGAGGTTGTTAAACAGTTGACCTAAAGAGATTATCCTGATAGGTGCAATGTAGTAACATGACTCTTTTAATGGGAAAGAAGAGGTAGGCATACAAGTCAGCACGAGAGAGTTTGTATACTGAGAAAGATTCAGCCAGCTATTACCAACTTTAAAATTTTTTATTGCAGAAGGAGGAGTATAAACCAAGAGTTGTGAGCCATTTCAGAAACTAGAGAAAGCAAGGAAAGAAATTCTTGCCCAGAGCTTTGAGAAACCTTGCTGAAATGTTGGTTTCAGCCCCATGAGACCTGTTATTGATTCTGATACCCACAAATCTACCATAATACAGTGGTGCAATAAGTCACCGAGCTTGTGGTAATTTGTTGCAAAAGCAATAAGAAACAAAAACAACAAACTCTGTGTTTTTAGTTTGTTTGTTTCTGTGACCAAGGTTTCAGCATTTAAATCTCATCATCACAATTCTTTTACTAAAACTGCTTATGCATACCTGAATTCCAATCTTTTTGTTAAGAGTATACAAAGTCTTTTTTGGTATGGCCCAATCTATTTATTGGCTTTCTTTTCTTTTCAGACTTAATTCATCCCTCTGCTCAAGTTTGTCAGTCAGGCCACATTCACATCTGGTCTTGCTGCCTGCGATGCCTCTCTGTCCGTCATGTACTCGGGGCTCTCCCACATGACCCAAATCAAATGCCGCTTGTCTCGGAGAACTCTCTTCTAATGTGTACCCCTAGGCATAGACTTCTTTATAGTCCCTGTTTGTGTATATGTTGAATAACTTTATATTTAGCTATATCATATTATATTTAAAACACACTTGCTGTTCCAGGAAATGTCATGCTGATTTTCACCTCTAAAGTTTTGCACTTCCTGTCACCCACACTGCAATTCTTTTCTCCTGGATACAGTTTATGTCAGGCTCTTTATAATGGCACATGGTATATTTTTATTTTATCACACAATAGCCCAGAAGAAAACTGCACATCCATTCTTATCCCTGGGTAAAATTTTGGAAAGATCACAGGTTTAAATATTAATTTTTCAATTAAACAACAAATCCTAACTACTATGGAAACGTCTACTCAATTCAATGTGCCTTAGACCCAGGTATATATTGGCAAATGGGGAGAATGTCTGTGGCCGATTTCTTTTCTGTCTTAGATTCCAACTAATCCTTTCCTTGGGAGCTGCTTTTTGTAGTCTCACTGAGGGTGACATGAGAGAGAGGGACAAAAAGTTCAAAATGAAAGACTTTCTATTTCAGTTGTTATAATCTGCCTTACGGGAGTAGCTGGTATCAGGATGTGACATTTTCTACCATGTGACACTTTGTTCCTTCTTCAATGACTCCCCATCGCTGGGAGCCTCCCAGCAGTCCCACAGGCACCTGCACAGGGAGAAAATGGATCCAAATTCAACCTTTATTTTGCATGCACCCCATGAACTTATTTTATTTTTTCCAAGAGGGACCATATGGTGTCCAATCCTTGTCCACATGGGACTGTACCCAACAGGGGGATATGCAAAGTTCTAAACTGAGAAAATATTAAATAAACATAAAGAGATCCTCACTGGCTAGAAACCACCCAGGATCTCCCATCTGCGGTTATTCTGGTGTTGTCAATGTATCTTCTTTTTTTAAATTTTTATTTAGTTATTTTCCAAGTACAGTTTTTTTCTATTTCTCCCATACTGCCCCCCCCCCGCCCCATGCTCCCCACCTCCCTCCCATTTCCAACCCCCTTAGTTCTCGTCCCTGTGTCCTTTCTATTTGTTCCTCCAAATCCCTCCCCTTTTTCCCCCTTAAATTCCCTTCCCTCTCCCCTCTGGTCACTGTCCCCTTATTCTCTATTTCAGTGTCTTTGTTTTTATTCTGCTTGATTGTTTGTCTTCTAACCGACCTCGGAGGCCTGCCAAATCACGTCCAGCCGTTTCAGTGAGGACAGCCTCTGCAGGAGTCACTTCAGCCCTCAGGTTGGCTGAAGCAGAGGAGCCATCAAAATGACCCAAGCCTCGTATCGTATTTTAGACACACATCTGGATTAGAGAAAACATATCCTGCCTTTCTAAGGCAGTCCTGTATCTTTGCTGACCTCTGCAGTTGCAGTCTAGTCCAGTTGTATTTCAATGAATCTAAGATACCACCAATCCTAAACTATCCCATCATTTTTACGAACAACTTAAAAAGAAAAATTGTCCATTTGTTTAACCGGATAGTGTAACAACCAACAATTTCTTGTGAAATAATGGTTCTGGCTCTTATGGTGGTCCTAGCAATGGTATAAAGAATATATTGAGAGTCAAAAATCTACAGCTTTGGAGATGCTATACTTAATGTGGACATTGGTGGATTCCTGCTCTTTGTGTATTCACGAGAAAATTTACAAAGATATTAATAACACTGAAATACTGATAATTGATTATCCTATAATATGAGATGATACTGGATATTTTGCAACATTATATCTTTCAGGCCTAATGACACCTCCAGTATTGTTGTCACTGCACCAGTGGAGACAGGGTGTTTCCAGTCATTTGCCTAGCATGCCCAAGTTGATGCAAAACTTAGAAGAAAATATAACCCAAAGAAAAGTATGATGGAGTCTAATGGTCATAGTCTTTGAGTCTATTTTATACTTCTTTGGAAACAGAATTTTTCCAGAAAAGTTTTGCACGCCATGAGGCTCTGTTCTCTAATGTTCGATTTTAACTATAACCTGAGCTTTATTACCTTTTCTCTGCATTCAAATTGCAGTTATGTGTGATATCAGCCGTGAATTTTAATTAGCCTTCTGTTATAGTATAAGCATGATAAAAAATAATTAGAAAAATTTAAAGTAACATTATTTTTATAATTGTAGCTACATTATAACTACATTAAATATACATTTAGAAATAATTTTTGTTTATAGAACATGTTCCTCTAGATTATCTGTGGGTAAAAAGCTGCTATGCTGTTCACATGTGTATATATGTAGTAAATCAAGCTCTATCTCTCAACCTGTCCTCTGGTTTTGATATCAAGGAGATGCTGACATCATATAGTATCCCAATTCCTAAATTTTAATTTGCTTAAATTAACTTTAAATAATAAGCCTTTCAATTATTATTCTGTCTGGAGTAGTTTATCTAAGTTGAAATGACCTGTTCTTTCTATGTTTGGTGGCAAATTTTTATAAAATCATTATTGATGTTTGCATGCATGTGAGTTTGTGTGTGTATGTGTATGTATAAAGTTTTTAATCAATGTTTCAATTGATTCCCTTTGCATTTGCTGACACATATGGATAACCACCTTCTTTTCAATTTTAACACCAGTAGTATATCACCTATATCTTTTCTCTAATAATCTCTGTTTGGTTGCCTTACTGATCTCCTTTTTTATGGTGTCTGTTTCTTTACATATTTTTTAATGTTCATAAGAGTTTATTTGAACCCAATTGATGATGTGCCGGGAAACAAGACCTCCAATGCTCCCTCACTCTGCTTTTTAAAAATATATATTCTATTGATTATGCTATTACAGTTGTCCCATTTCCCCCTCTTTAATTCTTTATATTTTAGATACATGCCATAAACAACATTTTTTCAATTAGTTGCATGATTTCAGGATTATCAATCAATCATTTTATATAACACACATTTATATTTCCATCCTGAGATTGAGTTTTGATAGTGTATGACCCAGGCTGGAAAAAAAAACAATGAAGATGTTGGATTCCCCAGCAGACTGGTGGTGTAATGAGCTCTGGGGAGGGCTTGTGGAGTAGAAAATGACCCCCAGGTGAATCCTCGCATTACACACACATACCTACTAAGATCCTCCAGAACCAATTTTGCTCACTTAAGACGGAGGCAGAGCATGTATCCATGTTAAATTATCTAGTTATACCAATTATTTGTAAAATTTTTATTTATTTATCTTTAGAGAGAGGGGAAAGGAAGGATAAAGAGAGGGAGAGAAATATCAGCGTGTGGTTGCCTCTTAGGCACCCCTTACTGGGGACTTGACCTACTACCCAGGCATGTGCTCTGACTGGGAATTGACCAGTGACCCTTAGGCTCACAGACCAGCACTCAGTCCACTGAGCCACATCAGCCAAGGAGCAATTTCATGATTAAAATAAATGCACCCATTCAAACTCTATGTTTGCTCTCTCACTATGGTTTATTATAAACTAAGTTGATGATTATAATGCAATGGAAGTAGCTCTATTAAAGCAATAACATGTAAGTTATTGGGGAAAAATAAAGAAATATGAATAACCTTCAGATTAATATTTTCCCCAGTATTGGTGAGAGGTTCTTCTAATACAATGAAAAACTCTACCCATGGTATTGGAAGAGGGTTCTAAGGGGTCAGTCCCAGTGAGGTGGGACCAGGGGACACAGAAATAGGATGCCGACTTCTCATTCCTTCCGTGATCAGAGAGCTTCATGTGTTGATGCTTTCGCAAAGAATTTTTTTAAAGAATATAAGTCAACTTAATAAAAATTTTTAAAAATCATAAGCCACTTAAAAATCAGTCTTCTATTTTATCATGGCACCCCTTATGAGTTGAATTTGGATTGATGACTTTTGTTTCTGCTACAAGCCTCTATTAGTCGTACCTCAATGGAATTGTGACACTTTTATTCATATATATTATATAAATATATTGTAATATAAATTGAATGCATATTATATTTATATATAAAATATATTACACAGAAAACCTAAATTTTACACATATGAAACTATATACATATGTAAATTAATCAAAACATAAATAGAAATGAGGACATACAAATTCCTGATTTTAAATAAAAAAAATTTAGGCTTTTTAATAATAATTGCTAATATTTGTAATATTATTTTCAGTTGGCAAAAGATCTTAAATTCAACTTCTCAATAGTATCTTATAAACATGTATTGAGATATAGAATATTAACTGTAATATAACTCACATTAAACAGATACTGAGATTTAGAGAAATTATTTTTTATCTAAGTTAAAATAACCATTAACAGAATGGTTTTGGGATCAAGATTGGCATGATATGGAAAATCTCACATCTTTCTGTCTGAAAACACTCTGCCTTGGAAAACTAGTATAGGTGCTAAGAGCAATTAATACATGTATTTAATGAAATGTGATTTAAATTTATATATTCTATCTTCTTTTCTCCTACTAGGTAGGATGTATTTTACAGGATTTATTTTAAACTTATTTTATCTTATTTCATTTTTTGCTCTAATTTGCCCATTTTGTTTCCACAGCTAAATCCTGTCTCCTGCTCCTGATCAGTTCAAACATGACCAATCCACAGTGTTCTCTGTTCTGCATCTAAACCCTTTCCAATTATGGTAGGTCTAACCATGTATCCCTTTACCCAGGCTTTTTAGCATTTCCCCAGTGCCCCCTGGATCAAATACTCGTGTCTAGCTACAGCCTTCAAAGCTGATCACCTTTGGCTCCCTCTGTGTGCTGTCTGGCGACCTTCACTCAAACACACCTCTACCTTCAAGCTTACCTTTTCCTGTTCTAAACCTCTTTGTTTGTTCTAAATCTTTCCTCTCCATGCCTGAGTTTTATCTCAACTTCATGTTTATGAAACAACTTTACTATTCAATGTCAACTTTTGTACTCTTTCTCTTTATATCACTTGGTAAGTTTTTTTTCCAAAATATTCACATAATTTCTAAATATTGTCAATTTACTACCAATTTTCTCTATATTTTATTTATTCTTGATTAGTTGTATATGTAAATACCTATTATATATTACTCAAGCTGATTTTAAGCCTTCTAATTACAAATGATATATATATAATAAAAAAGTATATATAGCAGATGCTGAAGAATATTTGCCATTACAGCACAAACTCACAGATGTCAAAAGCATGTTTGTAACAATACATAATAGAAAGTGTAACTGTGTCAAATACGTGATGAGAAAACATTGTAAGTACATTTAGGCATTACAAAATAAAACACATACTTTAAATGTTATTAAATATCTAGAAATTATTTTCAGATTACCTCTATTTATGAAAACATTGAGTATTGTTATCACTGTCAAATCATTTGGACTATTATGCAATGAAGTATATCAGATTCTATTTTTTGGAACTCACAATACAGAAATGTTTTGTCTATTATTTAATCAAAATAATACCCTGTTTTCTAGGTGTGTGTTACTTAGGTAGCTAATTGTATGGTTGAAAACCAAAGTGAAATATTTGCTAAACAACTGGCAAGGAAGAGAGTGAAAATAAATACCAATTATTTATTTATTTATTTGTTTTTCTTTTAAATTTTATTTATTTATCTTTAGACGGGAGAGGAAAGAGGGAGGGAGAGACACATCAGTGTATGGTTGCCTCTCCTGCATCCAAGACCAATTTTTTAAAGATATGTTTCTACAACTGTCTGAGAACTAAAAGTATTATTTTAGAATTTAAGCACATTTTTTGTTAAAGATTTATTCAATCATTTGAACTGTAACCATACATGAAGTGCATGAGGACATTCTAGTTATTCTGTGGTTCTGGCACTTTCAGAGGTTTTAAGATAAAATTAGAGTATGGGACAATAAAAGGTAAGAAAAAATACAATAAAAGCAAAATAGAAAAAATAAAAATAAATTTCATATTCAAGGCAAAATAAAGAGGTAGTATGAAAGTAGAAAAGCTATTTTAAAGAGAATAATTAAAATGAATAAAAGAAAAATTATAAATTAAGATTTACCTCTAGGTCCACATAATTTGTACACTTATATTTTCACTTGCCAAACAGTACCAATCAATGTGGTACATTTATAACACTTCTAATAGAGGTAAGGTTGATGTCTTCATATCCTAGACCCAACTGATACCAAACCAAAGTTCGGTTGCTGGCTGCTGAAAAGTCAAATGGATAAAGGGCTCATGGACGTGGACAAAGATGTGGTGATTCCTGGGGAGAGGGGACTAGAAGGGAACTCAATGATAATGGGGAAGATACAACAAAGATTAAATCAAAGAGGGAGAGAGGTGCTGGTGGAAAGAAAGTAAATTTATTCAACAACCAGCAGCTTGAGAAGATGGCAGGCTCAATATCACAAAGACCATCTTAACATCAATTAATAAAGACAGGGGGGTTTATACGGAGGGAGAAGAAAAGCAGAAGAGAGAGATGAAGGGCAGGGATTTAGAAAGTGCTCTACTGCAGACTGGGAGAGTCCGTTTTGTTAAGGACCTAGGAAATGGTCAAGCAGTGGCTGGATGGGCATTGTCCAGGGTTTCGTCATCCTCATTTGACATCATCCTGGTTTTACAGTTGAAGGTATAAGCAAATCTCCCAGAGCTGATATACCTGAAAGTCAGAGTTTGCATCTTCTGAAGTTAGTTCCTAGAATTCTTATATAAATACACTGTTTATCCACAAGTTACAAATTAGTCAAGACTCAAAATTTACAGGAAAATGTCAAAAGAATGGGAGAGTGAGTTACTCAATCACTCTCACTTTAGTTAGAAGAGGGCTTTCCAAATGCAAACCTGTTTGTCTAAGTTTCTCATTGAGAATGGGGGTGGAAGGATTGAGGAAAAAATTCAATATAGAAGTGAAAACATTTTTTCACAGTGAAAATTAAGTCTAGAAATAAACCATTTTCAGAATATGTGTGTCTGAAGAGGAGAATAACCTTAGTTTCTGCCTTTAACATTCCAAATAATAAATTAATAACTATAAGCATTTAAAGTTATTTTATTAATTATAGGATATATGATATCTCTGTTGACTTTCATGAGGACACATTCAGGAGAGTAACCACGCAAATATTTGCATTTTAAAGTTTTCTGTGCTGGAACTATAATTAAGTCAAATTTTTAAAAGTCACCACCAATCCCATAATAGGGATTTTACTAATTACACGTGGAAGTAGCTTTACTAGATAATTAGGTCATGATTACTGGTTATTTGTTTGTTTATTTTTAAAAATTTTTATATTTCATTAAATTACAGTGGTCCCCATTTTCCCCATTACTCTCCCCTCTCCTGCCCCCTCCCCCTCTTCCATATTCAGTCCTCCCCCCCACAGTCCTGGTCTATGGGTCCTTTATAATTGTTCCTTGGCTTGACCCTTCCCTTTCTGTTATTATTTTCATATTTTTTAGTTTAAATAGCTAATTGATTGATACACTCTTGTTTTCATTTTGGATGATGAAAAAAGTAATTTAGAAAAGGCAATCACCATATAGCATGCATCTAATTAGAGATGATGCTTTTTCATATAAATCAAAGTTTATATCCTCCAGTCTCCTCCTCTCCCTCCCTCTCCCTCTGGCCTCTCTCATCTGTCTGTCTGATTGTGGTTAGAGGTTAGAAGCATCTGGGAATTTGTTGGTAGAAGAAGGAGATTTTTTATGAACCTTTGGAGTTCACAATGACCATGTCTTTTGATTCAAAAAGTGAACTTAACACCTCACAAGGCTATTTTCTTTGATATGTAAAAATGTAGAATGCATACGTCTGTGTTAAATGTTGTATTTTAGCTTAGTTGAGGAAATAGAGCAGAAAGAATTGAAGTCTCTGGAAAACACTGTCTTTAGCTTTAAATATACACAAAAACAAGGCTGAACTAATCATGAGTGGTTACATCAGCCACTGCCATTATCATGATTAACTATCATTAAAGCCATCATTGAAATGAATGAGCTCCTAGTTAAAAGGGGCACTATTTGCTCTCTGTTAAATGACAAGAAAAAAATCAATTAGAAATGATATGTTTCCCTATTTCTAAGTGCACACTAGCACATTTACAAAATATTTTATTGCTAAGCTAATTGTTACTACACTGAACAATGGTTCAAGGCAGAATATTTCAATCATTTCCTGTAATTCTCATTTCCCTTTTTATCTTTCCCTTCTCATACTTCATAGTGTGCTCATTTTGAAACATCATTTTGTATCATTTATAAATTTATCCACCCCATTGGTTTCAAAATGCCTTTTTTCTTCATTTGTTTTTCAACTGGAATGTATAATGGAAGTACATCTTTCATATAAGACAAACACTTCTGATGGTTTTGAAATCTTTATTAAATCTTCATCTTAATGAAGAGACCATATAGCCTTATGTTATCTTTTCTTTTAAATTTTATTTGTCGTAGTAATTTGGGGATGCACTGATGCTACTATTGTGTCAACCACTTACATTTTTTATATCTCAAATTTCTGTTACATTTGTTTTTTATTCTTGCCTTCACTTTCTTAAAACCTTTTCAACGGTGATTATGTGAAAATATTTTCTAAATTTGATGAAGAAGAACACAACAGTGAACAACTGAATATTCTCTTTTTCTCATTGGAATGCGACCCCCCCTCCTTACCCACGGGCCCCCTACCTGTGTGTGCACCCCATACACACCGGCACTGGCAAACTACATAGCCAACATGCTCTGTGGCAGTGCTGGTCCTCAACCAGCCAGCTATGTATTTCTAATTAGTTATTGTTTTAAAATATCTTGTTTTTCTAAATTAGAGTGTGGGTTGCCAACCCCCCCTTGCATGCCTAAGAATATCCTTTATTTATTTTCATATTTTTAAACCACTCTTTTATGTAAGTATTCTATTATTTGACTTTTTGCTGTATGTTACCACACTAATATTCAATGTTTTGGATTACTTCATTATCTTAAAGGCGATATTTCTAAATCCAATTTCTAGGTTTAGAAGTCATTGGATTTAATTCTGAGGGTCAGTTTTTTTCACCTTTTCTTTTGGATATTTTCTCTCTTATTATTTCTGGGATCTTATTCTTTCTGACTAGTAATGTAGCATTTCCTTCTACCTGCCATCTTCAGGGCCTCATCTGGTATTAGTCCAATGAAGGCATATTGGTATGTCTGCCCAACAGTGATACTAGAGAAAGAGAGATGTAGCAACAAAATCCTGGTTCACTACTTGGCTTCTGTTTAGTAATGTGTTCTTGTACTTTCTTTCATATATATGTTGAGCTAAAATATTATTTAAATTAGTTACATCAGTCAGAGTAAAGTCTAAGACTGACAGAGATGTAAATCAAACTCTAATGGATGAAACCAAGCCCCTGATCTTAATGTAATCAATTTTGATTTCACCTTATGCACTAACCATTTCTCATGGTCTAAGAGCAAAATAGCATCATTATGTTCAGTCTTGTTTCTTTTTTTATTCCAGTCTTGTTTTGTGTTACATACACAAAGAAATTTCTTTATAAATCTGTATATATGACTCTAACTCAGATACCATACCTATATATAATAAAGCTCCACTTAAAATTATAAAAATAACATAACAAAATAAAATTATAGTCACCATAACTAATTTTAAAGTAGAAGGACGAAATATAAAAATTCCATAAATTTACCATAAAATAATATTATAATATGATATAAAACCTCATAATTTTTATTTCTGTAGGTAATCTGAAATCTGAATAGTTTTTCAATTGAAGTAATTCTTTTTCAATTTTATTATAATATATGACCAAATACCTATAGAAGTTTTGATTTCTAAAAACTGTTATGATTGAATGCTTGGCTTCTTGTAACAGGATTTTTTTAGTAATAGCTAAAGCCTAATAAGAGAAGTGCTCACCACATTAACAAAGAAGCTGAGCATTGGGGAGAAGAGTTTGCCTTTTAGAAGAGTCATTTCTTGATATTCCTCAGCCGTGGTACAGGAGAGACATACATAAGGAGGATGAAATATTAATGCTTTATAATTTGCCACTTACGAGTTACCTGCTCTTGCAGGTAGTAAAACTAATGTCCCCTTTCTTTAGTAGTTATGGTCTCTTGCTATTCATTGTAAAAAGGTTTTCCTGATCCTAGGGTATAATCAGCAACATACATTTTCTTACTCAAAAAAATTTTTTTCTCTTAACATAGTGAAAAAATTATGTTAGGGTGTTAAGTGATGCTATATCTATCTATGGAGAATAATTGAAGAGTTTTTTACAAGGGAAAATAATCTTTCTGGGTGGCTATAACATAACTCTGGCTGCCGGCAAGGCAGGGAAGAAATAGCCTGTTGCTGTTTCTTTGACCTCTGTGATCAGAACAGCCGCCTAAAGGGGGCTAATTTTTTTCATTCGTTTTTATAATTGCATATGACTTTGATACAAAGTATAACTATGCTCAAAGGCCAAGCTTTATTTGAGGAAAATTATATACCTGTACTGCTAAATGTGCTGGGACTGAGTTCATAAATGCACTTCAGCAAATTCTTTTTAAGTGGGGCATTTTTGATATGGTCCCTAAGGGTATTGGAATCTTCTACCAGGTAAAAATGTATGTCAGGAGACTCGGAAATAAGCCTACTCTTGCAGTTGTTAAAATTTGAATGAGAGTTGAAATGAGGTGAACCTAGTAATAGAGAAATAGAAAAGTTAGGAAAGAACTAGCTTCCCTGGAGATTCCCTATGGACTTTCCATATGACTTGAAAATCTGATGGGTCTGCAATTATAGGGGAAGGCCCTTAGGGACAAAACTCCCCTGTCCTAGCAGGGCTTGTGTTTTGATGGATTTAACTGGGACAACTTCTAAATACTATGTGAAACTAGGTTGAAACTAATGGGTATTAGCCAGAGTTATTTTAGTTTTAATACCCTTTTATGCTTTTTCTTCAGGAAAGAGGGGAGAGGCAGAGTTTGTCAAAACACTTCCCAGCAGCAATAGATTGTCTCTGATTTATAGTTGGATCGTTTGTATTTCTGAATCTCTCATTATGTCAAGATGTTAAATAAATCAATAATGAAAGAATATAGGCAAAGTAAGCAAATTTCTGGTGATTTGGTATCAAGCATTTTTTAAAATGTCTTTGCTGACATGAGAGGAATTTATATATCTCATTTTATTCAAAGCAGAAACATACTGAAAATAAAAATATTCTCTCAAATCATATGTGAGAATTAAAGAGCATCTTTAAATAATAATGCAGAAATATAGATAACATGGAATTGAAATGAAATCTATTTACTGAGGCAACAGTAAATTCATTATTCATTATGGCAACATCAATCTGCTTCCAAATTGTTACCACTTGTATCTGTAGAAAATTTTAGATATACCATTGGTCCATTCAATTGTTGTCATTTTAGCTTATGGGTATTTCCATTCAAAATTTTATCTGCATTAGGGATGGGTGAATACATACATATACATAAATAAATATATATATACATGTATATATACACACATAGACACACACATCTCTTCCAATTATTTTTTCACATTTCAATTTTCCTTTAGATATGTATGATGCATTTTTATATAAACAATGTTTCCATTTTTACCTTAGAAACATGAGTTTTTCACGTAAGGAATTGTGTGTAAGTTTAACTGCGTACCCCTTTTCTCCACCTAAAAGAAATACTCAACTGGAGAGCATTTGCCATGTGAAGTCGTGTTTGGCCTCCTTGCCACAAAGGTGGACAGCTTCTGGGAAGTATGACTTGCTCGTGTCTGTCTTCACTGAGATCTGCCCTGCTGGAGTTCAGAAACAAGGAAACAAGAAAGCTTCTGGGGTCAGCACCTGTTCCTGTCTTACGTTCCACATAGTGTGTTTGAGTTTTCCATCTCAGGTTGTGCCTGTGGCCTTCCAGGAGGGTTTGTTTTAAATATGTCTGAGGACAAGCTCTGACATGTAGGCGTCATCTCCCACAAAGCGCTGTTTGTTGTATTTAATTCGTTCATTCTTTTTTCCCTTACATATGGCATTTGGAATTTAAAATCACTTCTAGTTCCTAAAAATATTTTTTGTTTTACTTTGTTACTGTATGATTTGAAGAAAAAGGTAAGGCGGCATCTTTATACCAGAATCCTCAAGTAAGAAAGAATATTTACAGGCATAGCTTGTTTGACTGCTCCTCACTTTATGGGGTCTCTCAGGTATTGCATTTCCTACAAATTGTAGGTTACAGCACACCTGAGTCAAGCAAATCTGTGGGTGTCACTTTTCCAACAGCATTTGTGCACTCTATGTCTCTGTCACATTTTGGTAGTTCTCATCATGTTGGGAATTTGGCATTATTAGTACATTTATTATGGTGATCTGTGGTCCACGATCTGTGGTGTTAATATGTAATTGTTTCTGGACAAGATGAACTGTGCCCATATAAGATGGTTAACACTATAAATGTGTGTGTCTGCCTGCTCCACCAACTGGCTATCCCCTCGTCGCTCTCTTCTCAAGCTTCCCTATTTCCTAAGAAAAGGCAATATTGCAATTAATTTAAAAGGCAAATTAAGAAACAGTGAGTGTGGGCCTGTGAACCACACAATTGAGGTTCGATTCCCAGTCAGGGCACATGCTTGGGTTGCAGGCCGGTTCTCTGCAGGCCAGTTCCCAGCAGGGGATGCACGAAAGGCAACCATACATTGATGTTCCTCTGCCTCTCTCCTTCCCTTCCCCTCTAAGGATAACTAAATAAAATCTTTTTAAAAAAAGAAACAGCGACCTCTACATGTTCAAGTGGAAGAAAAGTTTACACAACTATCACTTAAATCAAAAGCTAGATTAAGTTTAAAGAGAAATTCATGTCCAAAGTGGAGCTAGGCTGAAAGATTGACCTCTTGCACCAAACAGTCAAGCGTGTTGTGACCACAAAGCAAAAGTTCTTAAAGTAAATTCAAGATGCTACCCCAGTAACCACACAAATGATTAGGAAATAAGACAACCTTACTGCTGATATGGAGAAAATTTTAGTGATCTGCATAGAAGATCAAGCCAGTTGCAACATTTCCTTAAATCAAACCATAATCCAGAGTGAGGTCCATGCATGGACTCTTTAATTCCATCAAAGCTGAGAAATGCGAGGAAGCTGTGGAGGAAAAGTTTGAAGCTACCAGATGTTCACCGATGATGTTTAAAGAAAGAAGCCATCTCCATAACTTAAAAGTGCAGAGTGAAGCAGCAAGTGCTGATGTAGAAGCTGCAGCAAATTATCCGGAAGATCTAGCTAAGATAATTAATGGACACTGAACAACACATTTTCAGTGTAGATGAAACAGTGTTGTATTAGAAGAGGATGCCATCTAGGACTTCCATAGCTAGAGAGAAGTCAGTGCCTGGCTTCAAAGCTTCAAACGACAGGCAGGCTCTCCTATGAGGGGCTAATGCAGCTGGTGACATTAAGTTGAAGCCAATGCTCACTTACCATTTAGAAAATCCTAGGCCCCTTAGAATTATGCTGAATCTACTCTGATTGTGCTCAATCGAAGTAACAGAAAAGCCTAGATGAGAGCATATCTGTTTACATTATGGTTGATAAATATTTTATACACAATGTTGAGACCTATAGCTCAGGGAAAAAATTCTTTCAGAATATTATTGATCAGTGACAATGCACCTGGTCACCCAGGAGCTGTGATGGAAATGCACAATGAGATGAATGTTGTTTTCACGTTACTAACAAAATGTCTATTGTGCAATGAAAAAATCCATATGAAAATTAAACTCAGTATTCTTATCTCTTAATACATTTGTTTAAAGTTACATTACTATGCTTGTTAAGTATCCACCTACCTTCACTGAACCATTTTGGCTTTTGTATGCTGTCTTCTGTATTTGCAATCCTTTCAGACAACTGACTATAGGAACCACTTTCCTCAGTGTGTCTTACTTTTTTAAGTTTTATAGTTGCCTTAGTTTTCTTGCCACCATAACAAATTACTACAAACTATGTGTATGAAAAACAACACAAATTTATTATATCACAGTTCTGCAAGTCAGAAGCCCTGGTACACCGTGCCTCAGCTTGATGTCCGTGCAGAGCCTCAGAAGGCAGAAACCAAGGTGTAGGCAGGGCTGCGTTATTTTCTGGAGGCTCTAGGGATGGGTTTGCTATCAAACTCATTTTATTTGTTGGCTAAATTCAGTCCCTTGCATTTGTTTTTTGTGGTCCCCATTTTCTTGCTGGCTAACAGAAGGACTATCTTCATTCATAAAGATCATCCCAATTTCCTCTAGTGTTTTTCATTGGCAAAGGTGGGTGGATTATTTCTCAGTCTATAAATTTTCCTGACTCCCTGCTGCCCGATTTTTCTAAACTCTAAGTGGAGACAATCATTAGCTTTTAAGGGCTCATGTGGATGGATTGGGTCTAACCAGAAAATTCAGGATAATTTTTCTATTTTAAGGTCTGTAACATTAATTATATCTGCAAAACTCTTTCCACCATGGCATGTAACATATTCACATGTTCCAGGAACACCTTGATGGGTGGGGAAAGGGTAGGGAGGAAGCATTCTGCCTCCAATATCATCTTCAGGCATCTATCAAGCTTTAGTATTTACTCACATTTTTTTCTTAATGAAACAAGAATATTTTTCCCCAAATCCCAAATCCATGGCTTCTCTCTATCACTAGAGAATCAATGGAAATTTCCAGTCATAACATAAGTATAAAATAAAAATAATCATATAATTTCATATTAAAAATATTTTGTAGATATTCAAAAAGAAATTCAGATTAATATTTTGAACTCAGTGTGTTCTCTCATTTCTTTTTATCTGGCCAGTCCTCCACAGCCGCACACCCCCATTCCTCCCTCACATCCACTCACTCTGGGTCTTATGTAAAGTGCTAATGCTTCAAAGAAACAATTTCTCAGGCACTACTCATCAGCATTGAACACTTCTTTCCAAACACAATGCTTAAAAGTTGAATTAACTGATTGGCTAGCTGGCTGCTTGCCTAAAATTCTCACTACTCAATTATAATGGCCCTTTTTACTTAATCTTATAAAATGTATCCAATGTCATTAATTCATATAATTTATATAAGTAATTATTTCTAAATATTTTATAGAAAAACAGCTTTTCCAAGAGTGTGCACTCAATAAGTTTTCTTTTCCATTTTTAACACTTTTATTCAGTTAAAAGTATTGTGGTTCAGAATAACTAGCTGCTTACCACGCCCACCTTCCTTTCTTTCAGGGTACTTAGTTGGACTAAATTGCCTGTAACTTTTGAGATTAATTTCCAACATTTGTGCCTGAGAGCTAATAAAATGATATGGGTTTATATCCAAAACTTGGTATTCTGCTCTTTCCCCTTCTGGGTCTTGAGCAAAGCAGCTTGATAAACATGGGAGCCACATTGTGGAGATGAAGAGACCACTGAATAGACGTTCCTTGGTGCAATTAATCATAGCTTACAGGACAGACACCCACTCATCAGCCGTGCTCCATCTGCAGAAGCAAAATATTGTATTGAGCGAGTGTGAATTTATGCTTTATCTGTTGTAGTAAGTGTTATTGCAATAATTAGTATAGATAATGTGATCAAAGAAGCTCAATCTTATAAAGTACTGGCATCTCCAAATATAGTCTGTGTGTATTAGGGTCTATAGACCTAATAACATATGGGTCTATAACCTATGGGACTGCATTAGATCTGGTACCTGTCATGTTCAGTTTGATCTAAATCACCTTTTTCTCGGTGGTAGCTTTTCCTTCTGTGACTCTGTCAGCATGAGTAGCACCCTCTCTTCATTCTGTGGCACATTTAAGATTTCTATACAGGGATTACAATGACCTGCTTCATTGCAATTGTTTTACTGAGGTCTTTAAATTCTCCTTCTCTTTCTCTTGTGAGGCATTTCTTCTGAAAATAAATACTCCTTCCAGTAATTTGAAGAACTGACTGAGATCTGAAAGAACGGATGAGACTGGTGTGATGTAACCATTCTACTTCAAGTACCATCTCTTTATGAAATAATTCAAAATCAGAGGGAACGAATCTGGGCACCATACACTGATTATCCTCCACAGATAAAACATTTTGGAAATCAGTACTTTTCAAAAATTTATAATAAACAAGGAAACAAAGATGTTTTAATGCTACATGACTCAAAAGTTTAGAAGTGGTTGATGCATAGTCAGAAGATTTATGACATAATTCAAAAGATGAAAGTAGAGGCCAACTTTGGAAAAAATGGCATGAGAGAGAAAATAAGATGTTGGGAGATGCTGAGTGAAGGATGTACCAAGAGATGCAGCCTTGATGAAGCAAAGAGGAAGTGGTGGGCAAACAGAGTAAAAGCAAAGTGTGGACTGTGAAGGTGTGGATTGGTAACTGAGTTAGGAAATGAAACAAGTTAGATAGAGAAAGTGAGCTCATTGGGTTTTTACACAGAATTTGCTCAAATAAATGCAAATGTTTCTTGTAATGGCCAATTTTCATTTGGCCTGCAGACTTCAAATACATTTATTTCAAATTATAATTTATTTGTAAAAAAGTACAATCAGACTAATTCTTACCCATAAGACTTCAGTTACTTTTTAGTTAAAGTTTTAGAACACAAGTTTTTCTTGAATTTGGCTTTTGGTCAGAGTCTGAATATTTACATTCTGACGTACTAGAAATTTACCTGGACACTAATACCAACATCTTCTAAAATTCCACCTCTCACCCCAATAAAAGTATATATCAATATTTCTTTTAAAGTAGATCACATAAAAACATAATTTCTATTGAGTTAAGCATTACTTCAAAATAAAAATGTATGATAGTCAAGTAACTGAATGTCCAAATAAAAATCCATGCAATAATATATCCCTTATCTCTAGGTCAAGTTGTTTTAATTTGTATTGTTCTCTATATAAGGTTGAACGATTCTTCAAATCTCAACATGTGTTGTGTCCCTTTTGGAGTCTTGCCTGTTTACATACTTTGACTATATATTTATTTAATATAAATAATTTATTTAATATTAGATATTTTTTAAAGTTTATACTTATTTATTTCTAGAGAGGGGGAGGGAGAAAGAGAGGAAGAGAAACATCATTGTGTAGTTGCCTCTTGCGCACACCCCACTGGGGACCTGGCTGGCAACCCAGGCATGTGCCATGACCGGGAATTTAACCAGTGACCCTTTGGTTCACAGGCCAGTACACAATCACTGAGCCACACCATCAAGGGCCAAATATTAGATAGTTCAATGGAATTCTAAGTTTATTTTTTATATTTCATATATGAAACATGTATCTACATTAAAATGGTGTTAATATATTATACTTAGGCACCATCTTTTAATATGATTTATATTGTTGATTTAAGTAAAAATATGTCAGATTTCCCCTGTATAATATTTTCAATTTGGGAGTTTTGTCTAAAAAATATATTCCTCTTACTTAATATCAGAAGGATATTCTCTTTCCTTTTCTTCTATTGCCTGTATAGATTTATTCTTAATATATTTGTAACAATTTATTTGGAGGTCATATGTATGCGGTACAAGCTAGAAGATCACTTGTTTTCTTTCATTCAGCAAGCCAATATTCACAGCAAGGGCCTTAAATGAGAGTCAGCTTTTCTATCAGATATTTTTGTCTCTTCAAGACCCTCATAACTTTTATGTTAGGTTTTGTGATACACCAATTTGGCTTTTGATTCTGAGGCAGTTCTGGGATGATGCGGAATGAGGAGTTGGAAGTCATCAAGCCATGCTCTTTCTTTTTGTTGTACAGAAAGAAATACATTTGTGTCTTAGTACTCAACAAATAAAATAAAGGAAACCTAGTTTTGTTTTATAAGTTTACCCTATTTTAACAAATTGTTTAGGCACTTAATACCTATAGTTAATTAGCAGTTGTGTACAAATTCATATTTTGTTTTCTTCTTCTTTAGTAGTATTTCCTGAGCCACATATATGTGCCAAAAGATGATCTTTGGCTGGTTCAAAACATTCATAAACTTATTTAAAATTTCAATGCCTTAAAATATCTTATTTGTAAATTTCTCCTCTACAGTTTTCATTGGGATTTAAAGGAATGTAACAAATGACACCAGCTATATATTCAGGATTTTAGTTATGGACTTTTATTCTTTTCATAAAATTTACATACATGAACATAAGCACATATATGCTATGTACAGATTCCATATATATGCACACACATGCACACACATATTCTTCTCACTCTCACACGTTAGCTTGCTCTTTTCTAAGTGAGCAATAGAATTATGTCTAAAATTTATATACATTATTTAAAACATATTTTATTCCAGAAAAATGCTAACCATCATCTGAGGCGCTTGGAAAAGGGTCACCAATAGACTTTCTTGATGCAGGGTTGCCACAAACCTTCAAACAGTAAAAATACAGTAAAAAATACAGTATCTGCAAAACACAATAAAGTGATTGCAGTAAAACAAGGAATTCCTGTAGCTTGATATGTATGCAAATAAGAAGTTGTTTCTATCTTTAAAGCGATAAAATACAGGAGAACAACTAACTTATGTTCCACATTTTTGCCAAACTTGTCTTTCTCTACCTAGGTAAGTCCTGCCCTACTATAATTATGTTTTTCAGAAGTTTCCCATAAATTTAAGGCTAAAATGCAAGACCATTACTACATTATATAAATTTTTATCATCTACACTCTCAATATACTTTGTCCAAGACATAGTTACTGTCATTTTTCTTCAACAGCTTATCACTTCTCAAAAGAAATTTCTTACAGTCGTAAGAGCATGTTACATTTTTACATCTCTGTGCTTTTATCATTAAAGTTTGTTCATAAAACTGGAAGGTAAGTATTCAACATATTTTAAGTTAGAAGCTATTTAATAGAGGAAATTAAAAATATATAAATAAATGGATGTTTTGGGAGAATAGCAATCACCACAAATTGTAATTAGGAATTAATTAAAATAATTAACTAGAAATTAATTAAAATTAAAAAGTGACAAAATTACATAAAACTACCTAGAATGACCTGAAGCATTAGAGGCACTAATCTGAATGATTACTATGCCTGGAGACCATTCAAAATTTCACAGAGGCTTCCTGCTAACTCCGGGATGCCTTTATGTCTAAAGAACAAGAAGCCTATTCAGATCTGTTGAACTTGCCTGTGTATCTCCTCCCATTAAGTGAACTAAGCTTTCAACACATTCAGCCCCTGAAAAGTAGGAGAGAGTGTAGAAGAAATCAAAATTAGTTCTGAGATATATTAACACACAAACTTTTTTGGACATTGTGTTTACTAAACTTAAATACCCTCAATGATCTTCACCATTTGTCACATAAGTTCATTAAAAAAAACCCTCTTGTATATATTTAAGGATTTAAATATGTATAGCTTGCCATTTCCTTTTTGAACATCATAATAACAACTGATTCAAGACATAGAAGTTAGTCGTTCTCTCCTCTGTGACTTACATCATTGTCATGTGTAACTTTATTATAGCAGGACCTTGATGTGACCCTGGAGTGTTATTTCTACCAAGTTGAATTCAACTTCACATCAAGAAATGTGTCCAATTGCTAACCAGAGTAGTCTCCCTATCAGTATTTGGTGAATAAACAAAGATTGTTGTAATTGAAAACTTAGTACTCAATAAAATGCACTATGGTATAGGGAAGAAGAAATAACTTATATAAATTTCACAAAGATAAGATAACTGGAGTTGAACATTGAAGAATGAGTGGGACTCTGGTAGGAAGGCCTGGAAAAATAGGGCCTGCAGATAATAATGCCAGAAGCATTGCCAGGCACGATACAACATGATGGATTGAATTTAAGGTGAAGACTCTGTTGTTTTTCTTAATCTTGACAGGGTTCAATTTAAACTGAGTTTGAAATTTGGATATAGAGATAATATGCTAAAGAAAACTATGTGACTCAGAGAAGAGTTATGGAGAAAATAAATCATCATCTTTGGGTTATTAGCATTTGTTGTGTCTAGAGCTGCTCAATAAAACTAGTATTTTGAAGCAATTGACTTATTTAATTATTACTTATTTATACTATACATTATTATAAAAAACAATTTGGTAGGAACTGGCTGGTGTTGCTCAGTGGATTGAGTGCCAGCCTGTGAACCAAACTATCACAGGTTCAATTCCCAGTTGCTGGGTTGCAGATCTGGTCCCCAGCAGAGGGCACAGAAGAGGCAACCTCACATTGATTTTTCTCTCCTCTCTCTCTCCCTTATTTCCCCTCTCTTTGGAAATAAATAAATGCAATCTTTAAAAAAGGTAAAAAAGAATTTGGTAGTATCCCAGTTTGGGGGCTTTTATTTTATATAATTGACACAAAATTTTCTCCTTTACAGTTACTCTCTTTTGTATTTAAAGTGGCTTCCATATTACTGTAGAACTATTGAAATTATATAAAGATAAAAATGCATTTACCTATGTACCTTATTTTCTATAAATCTTAAATTTCTACAGAAATGGTAAAGCACATACATTTGATTTATATTTCATTCTTCCATAGTACATGCTTTGAGACTTCCAGTTATTAAAAATTGTTAAGATTTTAACTAATAATACTTCATGGTTTTCTACTGTGCAAAGTCACATTTAATAGTTTTTTTTATTTTTTCAAGGTAAATTTCAGCAAAAAAAGTCACCTTTAAGGTTTCCAGCTCACACAGAAGCACAGTGAAAGTGTTATTAACAAATATTAAAGCAGAGATCATAGCTTTCTTTTGGTTAAACTAATCATCCGAGAGTGAATTTTTGGTTGCTAAAAAAGGTCAAAAGAATCAGAGGGAATTAAAAAATATTCAAAGCTAAAAAAAGCTGTTGATGACTTTCCCTTGAAAAATTGAAGTTATATTTTTGTCTCAGTTTTAAATTATTTTTAAGATCAGAAATTAGCACTATTAGCATTTGTTGAATAGGGCACTATAAATTTAACATTGATATGAATTTTTCTGAAGAATATAAATTAGGTTTCTCTTTTTATTCCTTGTTTTGTGTTCAGACTTCTTTCTTCATCTGAATAAATGTAGGTATCTGAGTATTCCCATGGAAACACAGTTTCTTCATGTAAGCTTGCTTTCTAAAGTGTATTGACCTCCCAGGAAATATAGTGTAGTTTCTACTAAGTTGCTCTAGACATTTATTTCCACGCTGTTTTTTTCATACTACATTTTCTTCCTAGGAAACCACATTTTCCTCCCAAGGTTTTAATTAGTTTCTACATACAGCTATCTCTTAACTATATGCTTTAGCCCTATACCTTCCTACCAACTTACAAAACTTATACCCAACTATTTCACAAGGCATATTTATTCCAATGTCTCATAAAATGTCAAACTTAGAATACAGGTGTTTAAAGAATTTTCTTCATCTTCTCATTAATAAGCTAGCCTCCTTCTATTTTTTCCTGTTTTGATATCACTGTATCAGTTAACTACGTCTGTGTAATGTACCATTCTAAAACTTACTGTCCTAAAACACTCATGAGTTTTTTGATTGCCTGGGCAGTTCTGCCTCCTTATTTCCCAAATCCAAATTTCCAATACTTGCTGGGCATTCATATTAACCCTCATCCCAGAGTTTTCATCATCTTTGACCAAACGACCCATATTTTCCAGATGGAGTAAAGCAGTTAACTTCTATATCATCTCCGGAGTTGCCCATCTCCATCTTCATTCATCCGCTATTGCCAGATATATGTCTACAATTGTAAGACTGTTTCTGACACTACTTTAAAATCTTTATAGCCATTCTAGTATTTTATGATAACTGTAAAATACTCGAAGTTAACACAATATTACCCAATGCAGTTGGGAATATTTCTTGCTTTACCCTTATACTCTGCTAACTCTAGTAACTTCAGAAACACATGTTTACTAATTCCATTTAATCTTTATTCCCCAATTCTATACAACCTAGCCATTTCAAAGGTTTTATCTTAAACCTAATTTTTCCAAGGAAAGTTTTCTTTAAAACATTACTTTTACATACTCATACTAGCAACAGACTAAATTCACGTGGAATGGTTACTGCACTCCCATAATTCCCTATGTTTGTATTTCAATGTATTAATTATACCTGCCATTTTCACTTTTATTTATTTATTTCCTTTTAATTCATTGCTGCATGAAAAGTCTCAATCAGACTTTTTGCAATGATAGAAATATCCTATAATCTGAGCTGTCCAAAACAGCAGTCACTAATTATATATGATTATTGAGCCTTTGATGGAGTCACATAGTATGACCACAGAACCAAATGAGTAGTTTTATCCTAATTTAATTAATTTAATTTTAAATAGCCATGAGAGATATTGGGTAACGTAGTACAGTTCTATATTATCCGTTTTCGAGGGTGGAATTCAAATATGTTTTTAATAACTGTATCATCATGTTACCTTTCATAGCACCTGGGAATGCACCAATGTGCACCCCTTCTCTGTGGCCTCATAATATCGGAAAGAACATGCAGGTTATCAAAAAGTCTGTTATCAAAAAGAATACATCCTTACCTGCAGGGTATTAAGAATACGCCCAGAGTTCCCTCAGAAATGCCCTTTCTTAACATACAGATTCTATATCATTTTGATAGTCAAATATCTCTTACTTCATTTTTCTCTCTCATTTGTCTTATACTCCTCAGTCTTTCCCCCTGTATTGAATCCTGTATTGATCTGTATTATACACAGCCTAGATTGTCACAGCTGGGAAGCATTTTCCTTCCCTCGATCTTGAAGAGTTATTCTCAGATATATCTCTTTGAGCAGTCTCTGGGAGTGCAAACTTAGGTTTTTCTCCCAGAAAAGCAAAGCATGATATTGGTACAGTTGATAAAGTTTGTAGCATACTTTCGAAGTATTTTATCCTAAAAACAGGGCCTTTCATGGTAGGTCAGTATGAGAAGTAAGTAAAGAAATGTAGTGCCTGTTACATAGAAAACAAAGGGTAAAGATAATTTTTAATCCTAAACTTTTCACACTGTATATTATAGCATCTTGAAATATTAAAATGTAAAGTGGTCTAAACATTAGTATTTTACTTTACATCTTTAACATTATCAAATTAAATGTGTATGTAGTTCTTAATTATACAATAGCTATCAACAGACCTGGTCTAACAAGTGCTGAAGGTGTGTGGTGTTAACTGATCCTCTTCCACTATCACTCAAGTAAAACACTCAACATCATGCAACCTCAGAATTTAGGGTTTTGTGAAGCACAGTTTGAATACCCTAAACTAGACCACCTTACTCATTTGACAAATTGAGAAGCAGACAGAAGAAGTGAAATAATGTGCACAAATCAGTATTTTAGTGTCACATCTAAGACTAGTTGACATTGGATTTTCCTGACCCCTAATATACTCTTTATTTGATATATTTTATTTCATGTCTAGTTCTTTCTCTATTAAGAGCAAGTAAAGTAGAGACAGATTCATAGATAGAGAGCAGGCTGACAGCTGTGAAAGGGGCTGGGAGAAGGTGGAGGGTTCCAGAAAAAATGAAAAAATAAAGAGAGAGGAGGAACTCGTGACCAAGAACAACAAGGTGGTTATTGGAGGGATGGGTGGAGGTAGAAAAAGGTATAGGGGAATAGATGGTAATGGAGAAAAAAACAATCAATCAATCAATCAGTATAAACCCTTTTTGCTTTTTAAAAAAAAGGAATAGCTTGCTTATTACTACTACGTAGAAAAGACGCAGAAAGATATCAACCAAAAGATTGAAAGATCTCATGGAGATGGAAAAACAATGTGGTGATTTTGGGGGTGTTGAGGTGGAAGAGGGTAAAGGGGGATAAATGACAATTGAAAAAGGAAAATAACAACTATTAAAAATAAAGTGAATCAATGTCTGATTTAGTGCCACGATATTGAAAATCTTTAACTAAAAAGGAAGTTTCTTTCAGTGTTGTAGGTTGGACACCCCACCTCCGTTCTCCTTCCTGCTTGTTTTTTTTTTTTATGACTATTCTTTTTACACATTGCCTTCATGTTCGTTTGGGAGCTGGTTTTTCACGTGCCTTTTCTTCTCAGCCCCATAAGTACCTCACAAAAGCAAGTCCACTTTTCTTTCGATCTCTGTGGATTTGTATCTTCCAATAAAGTCACTAGTTTATTATTATTGATCAATAAATAAGAGTTAAATTATACTGAGCTGAAAAAAATCTCAGAGGTAGGGAAGTAGGAAAGTAAAAAGTAAGAGCTGTTTTATACATGAGAACGGTGGCTGAAATAACTGTCAACTTGATAAAGAAATGGGTGGCAGACATACTATTTTCATGGCTACCAGAAAATGGAAAGAATGGTAGATTTTGTTCTTTTGTTTAAAATAATAAATTATTATTATTTTAGAGCTGAAAAGATTCATTTATTTGACTAATGAAGAGCATCTTGTAAGGCCTGAGTGAGGAAGTGTGGAAAATTGTGTTTTCTAACCTGGAGAGAGAGGGGGGTAAGAGATTTTCTTTTGATTATGGAGGGAAATAGGAAGAATACATAGAAAAAAATTGCTTGCTCTGTGTCTCTTGAGGCCTTGAGTGTGTAACATGGCACAGAATAAGAAAGGTCAAGATTCCAAATTTTATTTGAAGGCTGGATACAAAGGATAGGGAACAAAGTAAATTGTTCAATAATTACAGAATATGGGTACTATTTATAAAAATAATATAGGCAAATATTCATTGCACTACATTTTTATTTAACAGGAGGGGAGTGTATTAGTCAGCTGGTGCTATACCATAGATTGGTGTTTCTATAACACAGACAGATACTTGTTTCTCACAGTTCTGTATGGAGGAAGTCCAAGACCAATGTGCTGGCAGACAGTGTATCATGGGAACCGCCATCCTGATTCGCAAATGGATGTTTGCTAGCTGTATTATCACATTGCAGAGAGAGAAAGGGGGGAGAGAGAGAGGGAGAGCGAACTTTAGAATATAAGGGCACTATCACCGGGCCTTACTATCACAATCTCATCTAAATCTAATTACTTCCTAGTACTCCAACACAATCACATTGAGGGTTAAACCTCAACCTACAGATTTTGAGAGGGACACAAATATTCAGTCTAAATCAGGAAGAATTTTTTCAGTATATACATTTTTACTTTTCAATTATAATTTGCATTCAGTGTTGATCTGTATTGGTTTTAGACATACTGAAAAGTGGTTAAAACATCATCTGCCCCCCCCACACACACACACAGTGGCCCTCCCCCTGCTTCAAGTACTTCCCTGGCCTCATCCAAAGTTATCTTGATCTTACTGACTATATTCCTTATGCTGTAATCTACATCTCTATGACTACTCTGTAACTACCAACTTGTACTTCTTAATCCCTTCACCTTTTTTATCCAGCTCTCCACCTCCCTCCCCTCAGACAAGATTTTTCTTCGTCTGGTGTTGATGTGTCTTCCTGAATCCCTTTCCAATAAATATAAAGTCTCATTTTCTAGTTGAAGTCTGGCAAAAGACACCACAAAATCTGATCATCGTTTACTTCTCTTTTCATTTATATTTAGATTTTCTCATTTTATTTCAGAACACAATTGTATCAGGTGAAATAATTATTTTGGACAAATTATTTTCTCAGATTTGCAAAAGTAAAACTGGATCAAAAATTGCAATGCTGAAAGGTCATCATTGGTATACTTGTGAGCGTTAATGCACATTCTAGGAAATATAGAGACTTCTGGGAAGCATATGAGTTAAAGGAAATAAGATATTAATTTCTAGATAAAACTGTTGTCATGTAGTGAGGTCATAGAGATGAGCTTCCACCTACTTTTACCAATACTTTTTATTTGTGAAATGAAATATAAATGGATTTATTGATTTCCCTCTAAGATTAGCTTCAGTTGGACATTCTCTTTTCACAATCAATATAGGAGTAAAATGGTTACTTTGAAATAGATAATATTCAATTTTTCAAATATGTTATTGTAAACACTTATGGCTCACAAGTTCTAGTAACATGTTTCTTGACTTCTTCATGAGCTTCAAGGGTGCAATACTTTTATTATTTTAACAACATATTCTGTTGCCCCAATATTTTTGGATGTGGAGTGAAGCAAGACATGCATATTATTAAATTGCTCCTATTCTGAATATTACCTCTTATTACTAAATTTTAAAGCAGTTTACCAACAGAAGGGAACTGATGAACATATTTAATGTTATAAGCACACCTCAACACACACTCTTAGCAAGTATCAAACTCTTCAAAAGGAAATTAAGAAATTATAAATGACACTTCTGTACTGACAATGTGACAACTAGAACCACCTGATTCCTTTCAATCTAGTTCTTTCTAGCATTAGCAGTATTCGCAGCTATGAATCTTTTTTGCTTCTCCTCTTGTAACCTGTGAAATGGCCAGGTCTGAAATTTCTTTAAATGTCCACTAAAGAATGATCAGCACAAGTCATGGAAACAGAGTAAGACAGTGAGCAGTTCAGAGGCTGGAATGAAGTATTAACAGAGCAAGGCAATTAGCCACAGAGGGCAGTGTAGGTAAACAATACCTGGAAGGTAGAGAAGGCATCGAGGCACAGTTTAGTGCTAAAATAAAAGAGCAGATATGGGAATAAATAGTATAGGGAAAAAGACACTATTGGTACATCCTGAAATACTCTAGTTGCCATCAGGAACATCTGTCACAAGTTACAGAACTTTTTGTGTAACAGATAATTTTTGTTAACTGTGTAACAGAGTTACATGATTCAGTTTGTGAGACTGGCCTTAGAGAAAGTCAGGAGAGCAACAGAATTAGAAGGAATAAAAATTTAAGGTAGCCATCCATGCAGGGACTCAGGTTCAACTCAGAGTGTGTCATGTGGAATCAACGTCATCCGAATAAGGACTACCTTGACTTGCGTAGACTCATTGCTATTAAATCATTTAATTACACCTAGCTCCCAATTACAGTAAAACCATACACTTTTTCACTCTGTGTTTGGAGCTATTCCTGAACAAGTTTCATCAATTATAACAGTGTAGGTGCTTCCCACTCATGTGTATGTATCTCTGGCAATAATGGTATTTAAAAATCACTCTGTGTTAGGGTTGGTTCTTATAAACTCATCCCCCCGATAAGTCAAAGTTATCAAAAATATGTATGATTTAATCATTTATTATCAAAAATATAGTCATTGTACAGTATATATACTTCCCTCCAAATTTCTGGACACAGAAAGAAAACCCAAATATCAGCCCTTATAGAATAATGAGACTGAGTTATACATGCTAATATGTGATACTGTGATCTACTGTTTACACTAACAATGTTTATTGAACAAACCAATTGTCTACCATTCTTTCCATCAGAGAATAGTTACATGATTTAAGGTGCGTTAAAAAAATCATAAACCCAGGACACAATAAAACTTGTACACATAAAGTATATTCAGTCATGTGGGTAAACTACCTATTTATAACACCTACACCATGAGAAATGGCTCATCCAAAAACCAAACATGAATAGGAACGGTACTTTTCTGCCTTCTTCACAATGTGTTTGAATTAGGAGGAGACAGACCAGAGAGTGTGCATATGTACACCCTATGGGTGGTGGCCAATTATTTGCTTATTGAATAGGCCAACTGTGCATTCCACAAATTTCTTTAAGATTAGAAATACATTTGAGATATCCATGCTAAGATTAGAAGTTATTTTTATATTGTTTTCTCTTTATCCCACAAAATAAGGGAACACTTTAATTCAGCCAGATTTCAGTGGTTGGAACACAGGATATTTACTGTATTGGGGTGAATAATAATTGACAATAGTCCTTCAAGCTAAAGTAAAATATTATTCCTTTTTTAATAAAGGAAAAATTAATCTTTGTTGTTGTCTTTACAGAAATGTCCATTTTCGAATTTTGATATATTCTTCAAAGACCTTGCCTCATCTTCATGTCTTCTGAGATAATTTCCACTACATAAAATTTGCTCCTCAAAACAAGTTAGTAAAAAACAGGGCCGGCATTGATATATTCCAATGAAAAAGACAGCCATTTTGCAACAAAAAATATTTGTTAGTATAATTTATTTGTATAGCATCATAAAAATTGTCTCTGAAACTTATGGATTATAAAACAGTGGTTTGGATAATGGACTATGTTAATAATGATATGAAATTTATAATCTTGTGAAAGCAATAGAATATTCATATAGTATGTACTTTATTTCAAATAAATATATATTCAACACAGAAATAATATTTTATAGTGCAACTTTTGTTACTTTAATAACTAGAGACACATTTTAGTCTCAAGTTGGACTAAGTTTATGAAATATGGATATACTTTACAAAAAGAAAAAGCATGCATTGCCACATTAAACATTAATATTAAATATGTTTAATATTAAGTATGTATAATATTATGTATGTAATCACATAACTCAATAGCAAAAAAGAGAAATAGATATACTCAGAGTCAAATGAATGGACAGTAGGATCATGAAGAGTTACTGACCATCACTAATCAAAACCAAGTGTAGATCAAACCCCCAGTGAAATATATTCGGGTTTCTGTGGTCAAAAAGACAAGAGATAAGTGTTGGTGAGGATGTGGAGGACAGGCACCCGGGGCACAGTTGGTGGCAATGTAATCTGATACAGCCGCTATGGAAAACAGTATGAGGTTTCCTCAAAAAATCAAAAATAAATCTATCATATGATGCAGAACTCCACTTCTGGCTAGGTATCTAAGGAAATAAAAACAAGTTATGGAAAAAATATCTTCATTTCCCTGTTTATTACAACATCATCTACAATAGCCAGAATGTAGACACAGATCCAATCATCTGTCAGTGGATGATTGGATAATGAACATCATATATATATCATATATATACACATATATATGTGTGCATGTATATATAGATGATGTAAAATAAAATTATATATAATATATGAATTAAATGATCTTTGTATGTATTTTGTTTCACATTTATAATACACATTCGTATATATGTATATGTGCATATATAAGAATATTATTTAAACATGAGAAAGAAGGACATTTTTCCATTTGCAGTAACAAAACTGAGCCTTGAGGCCATTGTCCTAAACTAAGTAAGCCAGAGAAAGACTCATATTGCATAGTATCACTTATATGCAGAATCTTAAAAAAATATCAGTCACAGAAACAGTATAAAAGTGGTTATCTGGGGCTGAGGTTGAAATAAACATGTTAGTGAAAGTGTACCAACTTTCAGCTATAAAATAAATAAGGTATGAACAACTAATTAATGTATAACTTGGTGATTAGAGTTGATAACACTCTATCATCTAATTGAAATTTGCTAAAACAGTAGAACCTAAATGTTCTCACTAAAATATATTAAATATGTGAGGTGAATAATATATTCATTAACTTAAAGTTACCTTTCCCACTGTAGACATATCAAATCATCATAATGTAGATATTAATATCTTACAGTTTTGTCAATCGTACCTCATTAAAGCTGGACAAGTACAAAAGAATACACTGCTGGCTAAGGTAACACTGACCATCATAATCAATTACAAAACTTTCCAAAGACCACGTACATGAAAGAAGTATCATTTTCCTGAACTACACATCACTCTTTCACCGGAAGGACATCATTGGAGGACAGCTGCCATGAATGCACAGACATGGCCCACCCCAAAAAAAGACCGAATATGTTCCCTACTTTCCTCTCCAATGTCTGAACTTCTAGAAGCAACATTGTGACTGTATCTTTTCCCCACGCTAAATAATTATCTAGTGTGTAATTAGCTTTCATAAACAATCATTTAAAAGAAAACAATAGCTTTATCCAAAATGTATATAATCAGGTTTTTAGAATGCTTCAAAATTTTCAGTTTATAGATTTTCTTATACTTAGGAGCATTTTCTTAGCATAAAATTCCAAAATATTTATTACAGGGTCAAATAATATTATTAGTGTTATACCTATTATTGCATTTCAACTGTAATAAGCCTCTCAGGTATTTATTAATGCCAACAATGTTACTTGAAAATGTTACTTGAAATCATACCAGCATTGGATATTTTTAAGTCTCTAGTTTGGTTTTTTATAAAAGCAATAATATGTAGAAAAGAAAATTCAAATAATAAAAGCATATGATATTTCAATGCTAAGATATTCCCCTAAAACAGATTAAGAGAATCAACTATGACATTAGTATGTACACATGTACAGCCTTTCAATTGTAAGCACACTAATACATTCCAGTGAAAGAAGAAATGCATAAGTTCCTTTCAAGTACTACACAGTGAATTATGTATTCTATACTACTGTATACTCATTGAACTATATTGGGTATACTGTGTTTAGTTCAGGACATGACCCTGTATAAAGGCCCTTAATTATCAACGTGTTTTCAGTAGAGAACACAGAAGATGCCAAAGGGACTCCCATTGTGGCATTAAGGAACATTTTATAGAATAGAGAACATATAACTTAGACTGTGAAGACTGAGAAGCCATGAGAATTGACTGTCAATATTTGAAAGGCTGCCATCATGGGAGATGAAGTAGACTTCCTCAGTATTGCCCCAGAGGGCAGAAGTAAACACTAGAAGGAAACTATAGACAGAGAGATGTGAAATAGGAACGATGAGAGACATTCTATTGATTAGAGCTGGCCACTAAAAACTATGCTCTTGATAAGAGTTTTTTCTTTTCACATGAAGACTCTCAAGCATTCTTTTACTGTTTCATTTAGTAAACAGTTACTGCACTGTCCGCTGTGTAGGAGTGTTTAGCATATGAAATGGTCGACTATAGGGTGTGACCTCTAATATTTCTATCATCCACATAACTTGTGATGATATGGATACTGTCAAATAGGTGACAGACAACATCAGGGAAGATTAATTAGAATATATGGCTCTGGATTGTATGAAAGTAAAGTTTAAGCTAAAGTATGTTTCTGCTTAACAATAAAAAGACCTTTCTTAGACTTTGACTAGTACTAAATAAAACTGATAATTTTAAAAGATGTGTAATTAACCCCCTTAAATTACCTAAAAGGTAGGGAGTTCCCTACCACTGAAAATGCTCAGAACATGGATGACCAGTCATAAGATGTGTGGTATAACCTGTGCTTTAGATAATGGCTAAGAGTAATGACCACTATCTTATTCCTAATTCAGACAATATGACCAAACAGAAGGAAACTTCCATGAATGAACACTTGGTGTTCATTATAATAACTCCAGAATCTACAACAATGTCTCGTACAGAAATAGTACAAGATCACATTTTTGCTCTACTCTAGATTTGTTCAATTAAAAATGTATTATTATTATTTTGCTTGATATTATTTAAAATTCTCTTGGAGTAGCCCTTATTAACAGCTACCTTCTAAAAGGCCACAGAGGGAAGTTTGATCTTTGATGAAAGGACTCTCTGTAAAAACCCTTTCAGGCCATTTAATATAGGCCAAATACATGAGAACAGAAAAGGTGTATGTATATTTCTGGGATCATGGATGTAGGGAAGGGCTGTATTTTGACTTCTCCTTGTCCCTGTAGACCAAAATCTAAATATGATGGATGATGGATGGTGCAAAAAACTGTCTTATTGTTGAACCACAAGATCAAAGACATCTTAAAAATGCTACTTCAAGAAGATAAAAGGATCCTGAGTTCCTGAAAGGTATGAGATAATCATGACAGGTTTGAATTTACTATGTTTACACAGACAAACATAAATGTTTGCCTTGATTAAGCTACTCTTGCATTTTCCCTCATTAAGAGATAAACAGAACACTAACTGTATAAAGTTAATAATTTAAAATATTTTCATCTTTCCTTGTATTAACGTAGTCTATCACATTGATTAGTGTATGTATGTTGAATCATCCTTGTATCTCACATGGTCATAATGTTGAATGACCTTTCAATGTGCTGGTGAATTCAGTTTGCTAGTATTTCATTAATGGTTTTTGCACCTATGTTCATAAAGAATATTTCACAGTTATGATATTACAATATGTTTAACTTTATAAGGAATCTTGTATCTTCTTTTTAAGAGGTGTCACATTGTGTTTTTAAGTTGCCCTTTCCTTATCATTAATAATGATTTAATGTAATTATTGGCCACTTTTGAAAATCCTTCAGTTGTGAACATCCACTCACTTTTGCTTGTTGTTCATAAGCTATTTTTTATTATTGACTTTTCAGATTTATCTACATATTCTGGATACATGTTGTTTGCTAGTTAAATGCATTGTATTTCTCCAAATATGTAATTTAGTTTTTCATTTTTCCAGCTTTTTTGGGATTTAATTGACAAATTTAATTGTAATATATTTACAGTGGACAACGTGATGATTTGATAGATGGTACACTGTGAAAGGGTTCCTCCACTCTAGTTAATTAAAACATCCATCATCTCACAGAGTCACTCTTTTTGTTTGTTTGGTGAGAATGCCTAAGATGCACTCTCTTAGCAAATTTCAATTATACAATACAACATCTCGGTTATAATTTATTAAATGATAACCTTTGAAGTCAAATTATCTGACAAAGTTTGAATATATCAAATTTTTCCTCTATGGTTAGTATTTTGTCAAGTAAAGGACAAATCAGCCTAATCCAAAAGTCATAGAGATATACTTCTATTTTTCCAAAGAAGTATTATGATTTTAGCCATAACACTTAGGTCTTTAATTAATCTTCAATCAACTTATGCATGTGGTATTGGATAGTAGTTGAAGTTTGTCTGTTATTCTTGCTCCATATAGACCTAGCTGTTCCCATATCAATTAAGTGAATTTTCTTTCTCCATTTGAATACCCTTGGTTTATTAGTCAAAAAAGCTATTAGCAAAAAAAAAAGCAATATTGGACATTATATTGGAATATAAAAATAAATTTTAAAACCACAAAAATATTCAGACAAGGATTCAGGTTAAATTGCTTGTAATACTATTTTAACTATCTGTCATATGACCTTATAATCTTTAAACTTGAGACACTCATTGGTCCTGAATTTTTTGTTATTGTGGGCATTATGGTAGTTCATAAAATTGGCCTGATATTCTTGACCTTGATTATAAATAACATACTGGTATTATGAATATGTTTTTTACTTTAAAAAATTTTTATTTTACCCCTGGCTGGCATAGCTCAGTGGATTAAGCATTAGCCTGTGAACCAAAGGGTCACTGGTTTGATTTCCATTCAGGGTACATGCCTGGGTTGCAGGCCAAGACCCCATTGTAGGGGGTGGGAGTATGAGAAGCAACCACACATTGATGTTTCTCTCCCTCTCTCTCTAAAGGTCTTCCCCCTTTTTCTAAAAATAAATAAATGAGATATTAAAAAATACGTATTTGTTGTTTATGCTATTAGAGTCGTCTCAGATTTTCCTTCTTACTCCCCCTCCACCCAGCACACCCTCTGCCTCAGGCAATCCTCACACCCTTGTCCACGTCCATGGGTCCTGCATATATGCACTTGGGTTACTCTATTCCCTATGCTGCACTTTCCATCTCCATGACTATTCCGTAGCTACCAATTTGTTCTTCTCAATTCTTTCATTTTGCTCCCTATCTCCTGAATTCCTTTTGGGCTTTAATTGTGATTTGTCTTGGAGTGAGCCTCCTGAGTCCATTTTGTTTGGGAATCTCTGCTTCTAGAACTTGTATATCTACTTTCTTTACCAAATTATAGAAGTTTTCTTTCATTATTTTTTCAAATAGTTTTTCAATTTTTTAAATCTTTCTCTTCTTTCTGCACCTCTGTGATGCAAATATTGGTATGCTTGAAATTTTCTGACAGCCTCCTTATAAGTATCTTCATTGGGATTCTTTTTTCTTCTTGTTGTGGGTGGTTGTTTTTTACTTCCTGATGTTCCAAATCACTGGTTTGATTCTCAACTTTATCCACTTTCTTGTTTGTTCTCTGAAAATTGTTTTTTATTTCAATTGTGTATCCTTTGTTTCTGAATGGATTTTTTAAATGATGTTAAGGTCTTTGATAAATTTCCTGAGCATCCTTATAACCACTGTTTTGAAGTATGCGTCTGATAGATTACTTTTCTCCATTTTGTTCTTTTTTGGAGATTTTTCTGTTCTTTCATTTGGACCTTGTTTTTTGTTTCCTCAGTTTAGCAGCCTCCCTGTGTTTGTTTTTATGTATTAGGTAGAGCTACTATATCTGCCAGGCTTTGTGGAGTGGAATTCCACAGGCTTTGTGGAGTGATATAAAACAGATAATTGAAAAAACAGTCAACAAAAATATCAATAGATAAGAAAGACTAATATTTTTCTCTGCTTCAGCTGGAGAGCTTTGAGTTCTGTTTCTTGTTCTCTCATAATAAAAATAAATTTTATGCATATGATCTGTCATTAAAGCACCTTCAGAATTATTTAACATTTCAAAACTTTTATTAATATTTAAGAAAGATCATAAAATATTTTGTATGTAGGATTTGGCCTGGTACCATTGAAAACAGCTGTAAAAACATTTAATTTTCTGCATTCAAATTTCAGATAGCACAAGAGTGTCAACATTATGGGAAATAGAGCTGATGACCCTCTTATCTAAACAAGAGGGAGAGATCCATCCAGGGGATGTGACAGATAAGTGGTTAGCAAATGTCTACCAGCCAGGATATTTTAGCACATGACACTGTATTTTTTGACTGATTATGGGATAGCTCAAAGTAGAGGTTTGTGCTGATAATCAGGGACCAGAGTCAGTGGAAAGCTAATTGTAGGGTCAGAATTGAACATTTGGAGGTGGTAGCTGTGTTTTGATTTATTAACTCAAACAAGACCACAGTTAGAAAGGATCAATCATGTGGTTTAGCACATAAATTACATCCTTGATTTTGCAGAGAGAAGAAAGAACAGAGTGTTTGTGTATGACATATATAAAATTCTCATTTGTTTTGCTGAATCACAAATGGAATTACTTTAATTTTGTATTTTAAAGAAACAGAAGATAGTGTACAGAATAAAAGCATATTCTTTTTAAAAATAATGCATGAGTGGCCAAAGAAATATTGTAGACCTTAATGAAAGAGTGATAACTTTTTGAAAAAAGTGTTGGGAATACATTAATTTGATTGCCATAAATTCATGCTAGATTAGGAAATACCCTTCAACTGCATTAGTCTCTTACAATTAAGTTGTGTTATGATGCTGGTTTCATAGGTGAGAAATATAAGGACCATGTATGTGTCCCATGCTTGTCTGACTGATGGTGTGTACCTAATGAACCAAGACTATAAAAAAAAACCCAGAGCCAGTTACCAATTATGATGAATAACACCCAGATCAATATCTTTAATGGAATAGATGCAGAAATGTAGAAAAGCCAAAATGATTATATTTCCAAAGTCTATTCAGAAAAAAAGAGAACTAAAACATTTTAATAAAAATAATAAAAGGAAAATGGATTTCCAAAGAGAGAAAATGGTATTTTCAAATATTTAAAATACTGAAAAAGAACATCATCATTAGATTAATTCTATAATTGCTCAAGAAGATGAAATAAGTATGACTTTTAAAAAAAGCACATGGGTGCAAGTTAAGACTTTCTCTGTACCATGCATTTTTTAACCAATCAAATAATAAAACAAAAGACTATACCTTTTGGGTGGTGATGAGTTCTTTTAGTGAAAAAAAATTGACTAGCTTTTATATAAATACAGCTAAAACATACTGAGATTGGAAGTAGATACTTTATAGGATATTAAATAAGGCCAGTGGTTTTCACATTTATTACTCACATGGGTGATAAATTTAAGTCATCAGGTCTTTGCAGCTGATACAGGGAATGAAGTAGGAGAGAAGACGGCTAGCAGGGCTTTGCATCCTCTGACCCACTCAAACTTTAGTTCTGTCCTATTCAAAAAGTGTTTTGCCAACTGTTTTGTATACTAGATCACACATTTGTTATTTAGGTCTTTTAGCTATACTGTAGATCTACACCTACATACTGTATGTAAGCTAAACAACAGGCTGATTTCTGTAACACTGTCATATTCAGATCTACTGTGTTTCATTACAACCAAAGTAATACACACTACGGGCACCCCTGAGAGGAATAGGTAAAATGCACAGATAATTGGCCCATGGAATCTTATTGTGTATATAGAGAGTGAGTCATGAGAAAGTAGACTATTTGGGGACTGGGCTTTCTCGTGAAAATATTTTGCATAATAAGCACATTGACTCACAGTATTTAACCTTCCTTTTTCCACACGCTTGCCTAAGATTTATTATAGAACAAAACCAGACACATTCTAGTAATTTGATTTCCAGGATGGTGAATAGTGGGGAGAAATTTCAATTGGCAAATAGGTTCACATTTAGTTCCACAATGACATATAAAATCCAAGTTATTTAGCCTTATGTCTATCTCTGGAAGTCCCCACAAAGCTTTCATCACTACTCAGGCATTTCATTTTATATATATAAAACCTGGAAGCTTCTGTGAAGTGTGTAACAAATACCTGCTTACCTAACATGCTTATGCTTAGAAAATTACATGGAAATTAGAAACTCATGCTCAGTGAGTTCAGTGATGAGCTAACAAAACATTATGTTTGGGAAATATTCTTGATGCTGAATATATTTACAGAGTCATAATCTACTGTACTATGGAGGAAATTGTGCCGCTGTTCTCATGTTAAAACCCCCAACCCACGTGACTATATGTAGAGATAAGGCATTTTAAGAGATAAAGAACTTAATGAGTTTATAAGTATGGGACCCTAAGCCAAATAACTGGTGTCCTGGTAAGAAAAGGGAGTGACATCATCAGGTATGCACGTACAAAGGAAAAGCCAGGTGAGATCACAACGAGAAGACAACCATCTGCAAATTAAGTAGAAAGGCCTCCCAAGAAACTCAACCTACCAACTTGTGGATACGGATTGTTATCTAACCTCCAGAACTGTGAGAAAATAAATTTCTATTGGTTAAGCCACCCAGTTTGTGGTATTTTGTTATGGCAGCCTTAGCAAACTAATACATCTACATAAAACAAGGCAGTTGTTTATTCAGACATGCAAAACTGCCTGTTTGAAATTTTTCTGCTGGCTTGAAAGAAGTGGGAGAATAAACAAAGCATGAGTAAATCCTGGACTCTATTCTCAATAATAGATACAGAGAGCTTAGTTCTAAAGCATGTGCATTTGGGCTCATTGTAAGTCAAAGACACATGGCATAGGTTGAACACATTAAAAGCTGTCATGTCTGGTTCATTTGCTGAAGTTATTAGTAAATGTATAAAAACTAATTATTTGCATGATACAAAATCACAGTTGACTTTACTAAGAACTCATCTTACTATAATTCAGAAACAGCTGCCAGAAATTAGACCATAAATGTTTATAAATTAATTTTTCTTATGTCTAAAAAGCAATTGAAGCATAAATATATAAAATATGTTGGAAAAAAGTATTTAAGTATTTATCTTACAGTTATGATACCATTTTCCAAGTAATATATAAAATCTAGTGCCTACTTAACCACTCCCATAATTGTTCAATAACATTCTAACCAAAAAGAACACTATTAATAATAAGTTAATAATATTAAATTTTCTCTTTTACTTAAAATTTACTTTATGACTGTACCTAAAATATGCTTAAGTTTGTTGCAGTATATTTTAATATACGGACATTTATAAATGTATATGCAATAAACACTCTGTTTATGCTCCTATGAATATTAAAACATTAATTGGTCATAAACCAATGCCAAAATAATGAATAAGATGGCATGTTCTTTGTTATCAGCTGAGTGGCTCATCACCCAGAATATATTTTATAAAACACATTCCAAATAGTTTTATACATTTGTTCATAATGAAGAACTTTGTAACAAAGCATCAGTCTATAACTCAGAAAACATTTTTCCCAAGATGTTACATAATATTATAGTAAAGAATTTGTTTATCCAGTAATGAAGGAGCATTACCAGTGTGAGCATATGATTATAACTTCCTTCTTCCCACTTTTCTTAGCATCATCGCCTCTCATAGATGTGCCCAGACACAGCTGGAGCCTTCAGAGCTGCGGGTGGAGAACTGTCGAGATCCCCAGGTTTGTGATCATCACCGGCAGATCTCTAGGGATCTACCCATATCTAGAGCAATGACTATTTCTGTCTGACAGGGGATTCAGTCTGATATTCGAGTAACTCGACAGCTGTCAGGATGAACCATAAACATTTTGCCAAATATATTTGTAGCCAGTGGCACCCTGGGTTCTCTCTGGAATCTTTCTAGGAGATATTAAACCTTCTGATGTCCCCAAAACACAATGCGATGGGAGAACAGAGCCACAGGGCATGTGAGCAGTCCCAGCGACACATTTTATTGTAAATGAAACCTTAGTTATATAATTCTGGGCATCCTGAGAAGGACTAAGTAAGACTCCCCAGAGTCCTTGGGGAGGCTCTTTCACTGAATCATGCTTTTACAACCAGATAAAACAAAACACTACCTCCCTCCATGAAACTCACTGATTCTATCAATTGATTTTTTTTTAATTCAATGCCTGGATGGGTTCTTCTCCACTTAAGCATCACCTCGATACTTCCAAAAACCTCCCTCCTAAAGGAAATGAAAACTAAAGGAAATGAAAGTCTTTCTGTTCAGAATTCACTGCCTAAGTTGAATACTCGGCGACAATTCAGAGAAAAGTTAACTCTGGGAATTCAAATTAGTAAAAAGATCTTAAACATTAGATAAATGTAGTCCTAATGTTATAGCATTCTCTGTGAGGTTTGCCAAGTCGTTTTCTTACCTGTGGCAATATTCTAATACTAAATGAAGAACAACTTAACTTAAAATATAAATTCATTGATTAGTATGCATATAATTGAATTTATAGCTGGAAAGAAACTGAGAGAGTAAAAAATCTAAACATTAACAGAATAAAGACTACATTTAAATAGATGGTGAAGAAAGGGAGATATATTTTAAAAATTAATATATAGAAATTATTACATATAAAACATTAAATATGTAAAAATGAATTTAAAAATTACCATGCAGTAGCATTGATATGCATACCACAAACCCCAAACTATCAGTAAACTTTATGAGACCTACACTGAAAAAAATCCAATTTGTTTTGCTCTTTTTGTTTACATTTTATTGAATTTTTTCATACCTATTATAAATTTGAAAGAACTAATTTCAAAATATGTTAATGAAAAGAATCCAGAGACAATGCTTTCAAAATAAAAATGTATACTAAACTGAAAAAAATTATCTTCTGTAATCGATATCTTGTTTAGTAACCAAATGATTCTCTTGGAAATATTTGGTACACCCCATTTGGCAATATTATGTTCTGGAAAGGAATTTGATATAAGCCAACAAAGATGAGTTACAACAGAAATATATTTAAAAGGCGGAAGGTTGCTGGTGCTGCTGCATCTGGGCTTTTCCTTGTTGTGTGTGTGTGTGTGTGTGTGTGTTTCTTTGATACTTTTTTCAAATGTGACCACTGTCATCCCTGCAGCTGCCGCTCTGAGTCCCAGATGTGGAGAGAGGCGATCAGGCTGTGAAGGGCGCCTGGGTTGGCGAATGTGTCCGCTCTGGGCAAACTTCCTCTGTAATGGGGACAAGCAGCACAGTCAGGCAGCCACTGCCGCTGTGTTTCCCAGCAATTTGTGTTCCCAGTCTACATTCTGATGCAGCGCTACTCAGACAAATGTATAATCATGGTACTAAAGGTTGAATAGATGAATAAAATAAAACATAAGTGACCCAAACATAATTATTGATTAACTATAAAACTAATGTATGCATACACCATTTCATTTTGAAAAATAGTATCACTTATTAAAAGTTAGGAAAGTACCTGGTGCAGGTATGCCACAGTGTGGTCAGTGATGTATGTACTCAGTGATATTCAGAACGATTTTGTGAGGTAGGTGTTACAACATTTGTTACGATGCTATGTACCTTGTAAAGAGAGATGTCTGGAATTTGGCTCTAAACTCATTCTATTTTTTACTTGCTCTAATAGTTCAGTAAGAATCATACAATTAACAACCAGCAAAGCTGGATTTTGAGATCAATATTTTTACTTACATTTTATAATCCTACTAAAATTGTAGTCATATTGACTATGTTGCCCATTAAACACTTCGATAGCAAAAACTACCTTCGTAGAGAAAATAAAATGAATCTCCCCTCCGGGAAAAGCGGAGCAATCCCATTGGAAGAGACACTTATGTAACAGTTACAGAACCTCTGTCCCCTCCCTTGCCTTGTTAATGACATGGTGTGCCACCATGAATTCATTTCAAAGCCTTAGTTACACGCAGCTAGTTTAATGACAGACATCAGTCTGAAACTGCGTGAAAGCAGTAATTGTACCCTAACTTCCTGCCTTCGCCACTAAAAGGAAGTGCACTCATTCCAAAAATATATCCACTTGGATGTCTCCTGCCCTTCACAAAGGACTTCTGACCTTTGTGTCCTCACGATAAAGTATTAAAATTTTAAATTTTGATAAATATATACAAATGGATATCATAAAATTTTCTTTAAAATGTTCCTATAGCATTTTCTTATTTCCTACATTCAATGCTGTAATGGAAATAGAATAACAAGTAAATAAATTTATGTCACAGAATTTCACAAAGGAACTTTTTTAATGAAGTGTGCCAGCATGAGGACCCAACCAAGACCAGTTTCATATACTTTCAAATGTCTACAGTGTTAAATGTCAGAATAATAGTTTTGAAGCACTGTAAGCCCTTCAATGTTTTTGACTTTCAAGGGTTTGCAATATCTGAATAAAATATAAATGTATTTTCTGCTGATGTACTGAAGTATTAATAACATTTTTATTGTAGATTTAGGATCTCTAATAGAAATTAGCAATATATTAATTACTCATATAGATCATTGCCAGGAATACATATTTTTCCCAACCAGATTAATAAATAGAAATTTATTTCATTAAATGTATATTCTATTAAAATCAAATGAAGAAATTCTTTGCCAGGAAGAAACCTTCATGAGACAGAATACTTGACTGAGAAATTTAATTTGAAAAGCATCATTAATAATGCAAACCTGGTAGTGAGTGTCACTTGAAATCTAGTTACAATGCATCCGCTTCTGTAAACTTAGCTTTGTGTACGCTTCTATGAGTTTGACCTTGGCAAGCAATTATGCCACTAGTTCTATGATCCAAGGTACCTTGAAAGGTGGAGTGAATAAAAAATTGTGAATGAAGGAAAGATAAAAATGGTAAAAATACTCATAGACTATAAGGGAAGAAGTAAAACTATAAACTGTTTAACATAATATTGAAGATGAAATATGACTAGTACAAGTAGTCACTTCACTTGTCTCTTTTTTACCCTTACTGACAAGTGTCTTGATTCCTAAAATGGTTTGTTATCTTCATAATGTAATGGTTTCTGCAAGTAAAAATTTTTAAAAAGTAAAAAAAGCATGCCTCATTACTTTAAATCTTATTTGCTTTTCCATGTTACATTTAAGCAAATGAAAACACATTAAAATGCTCACCAGTTAGAGGGTTTCTAGATGGATTAGACCTAAGGCAGTGCAACCTATTAAATCAATTGGGACAAAGAAATTCCTTTAGTAAATGCAATAAAATTATTCAGCATATCTTTTGCATTCACTTACGTTACTCTGTAATGAATACAGAAGCTTCTTGGACTCATTTTTAATAAACAATATAAATAATGTAAAAGAAAATAATGAAGCACATTATTAACAAAACTATCTTCTAATTTGGTACTAATAACACAATTTTAAACAATCGTTCTGTTTTGTGATGTTTTAAGTTACCAGAACAATGAATTTGCTTTATAAATTAATAATGGTGATTTTTTTCCCTTTCTTTTTCAATACATCTTTGAACTATATCAGGCATTATAATTCGATATAAAAAGGAGGCTAATAAGTTACATGTTTGCCTTTCCAAGTTCAGAGCCTCTTATGATATATAAGAGATGAATCAAGCAGATGGATATGAAATGTCAGCTTAAGTATCTGCCAGGTTAGTTTGAAGAATGTGGCTTGATCGTAGGCCACTTTGAGGCTCCCAATGTATCCCTACTGATCCGAGGTGGCCCCACAACACTGGGTCCTCTGTTTTTTCATTTATATAAACCTGGACCTGTGAGCACTGTCTCCAGAGAGATTGATTTAACGGAGAGTTAGAACACAGAATGCTCAGTTCATCGTTGAGAGAAGCTGGGTAGTAAAAACTTCCACCATCAACATTTCCTGCTTCTCTCTCTCTCATAATCCTTAAGCTTAAAAAAAACAAATTTCTGCCCTGGCTGGTATAGCTCAGCGGGTTGAGCATGGGCCTGTGAAGCAAAGGGTCGCTGGCTCGATTCCCAGTCAGGGCACATGCCTGGGTTGCAGTCCAGGTCCCCAGTAGGGGACCCATGAGTAGCAACCACACATTGATGTTTCTCTCTCACTCTTTCTCTTTCCCTTCCCTTCTCTCTAAAAATAAATAAATAAAATATTTTTAAAACAAATTTTTGATCAACCAGGTGCGGCTGACCATCAGGCAAGAGATCTAAAATTTATTATAATTTTTATAATTCATGAGTTGATCTGCCAATAGCAAACACTAAAGCCATCTACTTAATGCTTCCCCTCAGGTATATTGCCCAGTAGTCCCTGAGCAGATCCAAAACATTGGCTGAAGAGGAATAAAAGGATAGGTGTCTTTGTGTGTGTGTGTGTGTGTGTGTGTGTTAGCATTGGCTTAGATTCTCACCTCTGTCCAAGCCTAGTTACTACACCAGGTGCTAAAAGAAGAAACTGAGAATTCACTTTGTTGGATGAAATCTTTGAGATGCTGTGGCATAAACAACATCAGCCTGAGAACCACATAATGAGGTCAAAAGGAGGATACTCCCACATTCGTGAGTAGAATGCAGGGTAGGTTAGTAGTACATTAAAGGTTCTAAGAACAGCACTGCATGATAGTGTGAGGATTCAAGCCAGACGAGTGTTGTGACATGTCATTCTCAGCACGGGCGCCATGGGAAGCACCTGGGCTCTGGCCACACCAGAAGTGGTGTAGCAGCCATAAAGCAGCAATCAGGAAGCAAATGTCAACACAAAAGGCCGTGAGAAAACCTACGGAACAGACATCGGTGAGTTCATTTAATACATCTACATGAGGCAATACCTTTCTGAGATGGAAAAGAAGCCGCAGGGATAAACAGGAGTAATATGGACACAAGTGAAATGGGTGCCCCCAGACCAGAGGTCACAACCTCCCACCCACGGAACAAATCTGGACTTCCACCAGTGTTTGTGAATCAAGTTGGACTGAAATAGAGTCATGCCCATTTGTTTATGTATTTTCTATGGATGCTTCCATGCTACAATCACAGAGTTGCTTAGTTATAATAACAAAGAATAAAATATTTACTGTCTGGCATTATACAGAGAAGTTTGCCAATCCCTTGTCTAAAGGAATATCACCTGCAAAGAGCTCAGTGATACTATGTCTTGACTTCACTGTGTGTGTGTGATAAGTTTACACAAGACAAGCACAAGAAAGGCTTTTTTTTTATTTTTAAAAAGTTTGTAAGCCTATTTGAAGAGTGGAGAATTACAGAGAAATATATCAGAATTATCTATCTACTTCATAATGGCTTTAATTCCAAAACCTCTCCAGAATAAAGGCAGTCTGCAGATACATATTAAATACCTCCTCAGCTCCACACCCTTAGTTGTAAATGGTACAGTGAGAAAGTCAAGTACTATCTCTGTTTCAAGATGGCTTTCATCTAGAAGAAAACAGAGGAAAACAAGCATATAAGTAATTTACATTTATATAGAGGTAGGTCTAGAGCAGGATATATACATATAATAATATGAAGCATCAGACCTGGCTGGTGTGGCTCAGTGGATGAGTGCCAGCCTGTGAACTGCAGGGTCATCAGTTCAATTCGCAGTTGGGACACATGCCTGGGTTGCAGGCCAGGTCCCCAGTGGGGGCATTGTGAGAGGCAACCACACATTGCCATTTCTCTTCCTTTCTTTCTCCTTCCCTCTCCTCTCTCAAAAATTATTAAATAAAATCTTTAAAAAAATAATGAGTCAGGGGAATACATTTGGAAATACAGAACCCAGCACCAGACCTGGGACCACCTCCACTCAGCCCAAGTGAACCCTAGACAACCTTTGGATATAGAAATGAAACTTACATGCCGATTTTTGTATGCAACTGATTATGTGGTGATTCATTACCCACAAGTGTTCTAGTTATAGTTGATCAATACATATAACATTTAGATCAACCTATACAATTCTTTCATGTCTTACAAAGCTTTATATAATTTATTCTCAGTTACCTGTCCAACATTATCAAATGTTACTATTTTTGTTTCCTGCCCATGGACATGAAAAGAACTTTTCTGACTTAGAGCCATAATTAACTCTGTGTGGGATGTTTCCTATGGTTCTTCCTCACCTCATTTATGTATGAGAATGCGTCTCACTGCACCAGAAGGGTATTTCCTGGCCACACTGTTTAAAATAGAATACTACTTACTCTCTAGCCCATAATATGTTCATCTTTCTTCTCAGTTCTATTTACTATATGATATGATAATAATCATTTTTTATTTGTTTATTCATGGTCTCTTCTGCATAATTTTAACACCATGAGGGCAAGCACTTTATTTTCTTTTCTACATCTGGGTTGTAAAATAGTGCATAGAAACATAGAGGTTGTTCAATACCACTTGTTGAATAAATAGATAAGTAAATTTTATTCAGGTTCACCAGTGATCTCAGAGTTAATAGCTATACACACATATATAAGTGTATAACTATATCTATATAATTTTCATTTATTTTCTTTAAAACATCTGAAGTTTGAAGCATAATGAACTTGCAGTCATAAAGAGAAGAGTTTACTTGCTGTTAAAGCATAACTTTGAAACACTGGTAATCACAGATATATCTGTGCATGTAAAAATCACCTGTTGTACTATATATAAAAAATAATTGTGTTAAGATATAATAACTTATGGTCTGAAAGATAAAAGTCTTCTTTAGCCCTTTTACCCTTCATTCAACTATACTATAAAGATAGAAGAGATACAGAACACAAGTACACATTGGACAAAAACTTAAGAATATAGAGAGATTTTGAAAACACCTAGAAATGAGTAGGAATTATAGCCAAAAAACCCTCTTAATGTGCTGAAAATAAAAAATAATTAAGTAAAAAAATACGATAAATATATGATTTGTATAGGTCTCCAAACATGCTTTGTTTAGCAATGAAGAAATATCACAGCATGTTAGGGGACTATCATTAGATATCCCAACTTCCAATATAGGGCCCGCCTTCTATTTTATATATAATAGTATAGTGTTTTACTCATAGATTATTAGGCTTTAATATATTTTAGGGTTAGAAACAAATATTTACCAGATTTAAAAGGGCACTGACAGTAGAAAATAATTGTTAATAATTACTTAAAATGGGTAAGAAAAACTTAAAGCTTTTCCAAAATCTATTCAACATTATACTCTCATAAATGCCAGAACACTGTGGCTTAATTACGGGAGTGGTTTGTGATTGGCTGTCCCAATGACGAATCCAGAGGAATTCTAAATAGATCAATGACTAGGCCAATGAAACATATTGACCTCACTACTGTTCCTTCATCCATTTGCTTCAGGCATATAAACATAGTTCATGCCTGTACGACCCAAACATTGGATTGTAGCAGGGTCGATTCACTGTTTTCACCCATTGTAATGACTGATTTGGACTGTCACACAATCGATCTGATTGATTGTGTCAAAGTTGACCAACAAAACAAGTTGCCTTTCCATGGCTGCTTTCATCATGCCACACAAATATAATTGCTCTCTGTTTCTCCAAAGCAACATGTGAAGGTTTTTGAAATCACTCTGCTCATTCTAATGCAGATATTTAAACAAATATTTCTTCCTTAATCTATTATTACCAGCTTCTCTGAGTCACAACTGGCACTAACATCCTTCAGGACAATGAAATGTTTGCAGTCGGTATGTTTTCTGACATCTATTACAGTTCATGCCCAGAGTTTATACAACTGACAGCTCTTTCCAAAAAAATGCTTTGTGGCCTTTGCTGTTTTTTGGCTGCCTACACTTCATGTTCCCACAATATGGCACTTCAATGTTTGCAGATCAACATGAATTCACTAATTTGTTACTGTTCATTCTTTCCACAGATCACAACCTTCAAATTCTAGTTCAAGATTTCAAAGATATCTATATTTAATAAAGAGGAAAATTCTTTAATTATGCATTTATATTTTTAACATCTAGGTTTATCATGGACAATAATTAATAGTGAATTATCGAAATATTTTAAAAATATGTTTACAAATTTTTATATAGAATTTATTAATTCATATATAACTTGTTCATTTTCGTTAGGAATTCACAAATCTTAAATAACATAGTGAAAAAAATGTCGTTTTCATCATACTTTTTAGCTTCTAGTTAAAATGTGAAGCAAATTAAAACAGATGTGCACTCAAAAAAATGTACACTCATATTAATGACTCAAACTCATGAAATTTTCATTTTCACAAGACAAAGATGAATCATGTGGAATTAGGAAAGTCATCTATTCACCTTTTTAAAAAAAGAATTACTAAAATGTCCTGTTTGAAAAACAATTTTATTTTCTTTAGAACAGTTTTTTATTTAGAATAAGAATGGAAAGGAAGCACAGAGACTGCCCACATACCCCCACTCCCACACATGCATGCCTTCTTTCATCATCAGCATTTTTACCCCAGGGATAAACCCACAGCCATTGCTCATAATCATCCAAAGTTTATCTTTTAGCTTAGGGCTCATTCTGGGTGTTGTACATTCTATGGATTTGGACAAATATATAATGACAGGCACCCATTATACTTCACTGACTTAAAAATTCTCTGTACTCTGCCTATCCATTTCCTTCAAGCCCCACACCCACAACCACCAAATTATTGTATTATCTCCATAGTTTTGGATTCTTCACAATGTGATATAGTTGGAATTCTACATTATGTAGCTTTCTTAGAATGGCTTCTTTCACTTAGCAGTATGCATTTAAGATTTTCCATGTCTGGTCATGCCTTGATACCGGTTTTATCTTGTTTGTTTTTTAAATTATTTACTTTTATTGTATATTTCCCATTGCCTTTTTCCACTTTATGCCTTCTTCCACCTCCATCCACCCCCTTCCTCCGTTAATCACCATACTGTTGTCTGTCTCCATGAGTTCTTTTCTTTTTTGCTCAGTCCCTCCACCTGAAAACCATCCCCCAAATAGAATTGTCAGCCTGCTTTCTATGAGTCTGTCTTTATTTTGCTCATTAGTTCAGTTTGTTCATTAGATTCTACATATGAGTGAAATCATATATATAGTATTTGTCTTTTTCCAACTGGCTTATTTAACTGGTCATAATATTCCCCAGGTCCATCCATGTTGTTGCAAAAAGTAATTTTTTTCTTTTTCTATTTTTTATGGCTGGGTAACATTCCATTGTTTATATGTATGGTAGTTGTTTTATCCACTCATCTATTGATGGACATTTGGGCTGCTTCCAAGTATTGAGTATTGTAAACAATGCTTCAATGAACATAGGGTGAGTGTATTCTTTCAAATTAGTGTTACAGGTTTCTTTGGATAAATTCCTAGAAGTGGAATCACTGAGCCAAGAAGTACTTTCCTTTATAATTTTTGAGGAAATGCCATACTGCTTTCCAGAATGGCTGCATCCATCTGCAACCCCACCAACTGTGCAAAACTGTTCCCCTTCCTCCACATCCTTGCCAGCACCCATTTGTTGATTTACTTATGGTACCTCTTCTGACAGTTGTGGGGTGATACCTCATTGTGGTTTTAATGAGCATTTCTCTGACAATAAGCGATGTTGAGCATCTTTTCATGTGTCTAATGGTCATCTATATGTCTTCTTTGAAGAACTGTCTATTCAGGTCCTGTAGCTGTTTCACATTTGTTGCTGAATAATATTCCATTCTCTGGACATAACACTTTATTCATTGACTTACTAAAAAATATCTGGTTTCTACAAAAATTTTGAGAGTTATGAATAAAGATGCTATAAACATACACATGCAGGCTTTTGCATGGACATAAGATTTCAACTCATTTGGGAAAACATTAAGAAGTGGATATGTTTGATTACATAGTACAGTTATGTTTTATTTTTCTAGAAACCACCACAGGTCTTCTAAAGTGTTTGTATGATTTTGTACTCTCAAAAGCAATGCATCAGAGTTGCTACACATCCTTGCAGAATTTCGTACAGTCAGTTTCTAGACTTTAGCCATTATAATAGATGTGTATTGGTATCTCATTGCTGTTTTAATTTGCATTTGCTCAATGACACATGATGTGGTTCATATTTTTATTTGGTGAAGTGTCTGTTAAGATGTTTGTCCCACTCTTAATCAGGAATTTTGTTTTCTAATTATTGAGTTTCAAGAAGTTGTTGTATATTTTGAGAAAAGGGCATTTATCTAAAGCCTTTTGCAAATATTTTCTTCCTCTCTGTGGATTATCTTCTCATTCTTTGACACAGCAAAAATTTATAATGTTTTTAAAGTCTAGCTTATTAACTATTTCTTGAATGGATTGTGTCTTTAATGTTGCATCTAAAATGGTATCACCATAACCAAGGTAATGTACGTTTTCTTCTCTGTCATTATCCAGGCATTTTCTAGTTTTTCGTTTACATGTAGGTCAGTGATTTCATGTTAAGTTCAATCTAGCGAAGGGTGTAATGCCTGGGTCCAGATTTATTTTCTTTTTCATGTGGATGTCCAGTTATTTCAGCACTACTTGTTGTTGGAGACATTATTTTTATGTTGTCTTTTCTATTTTGTCAAAGATCTTTGAACAATATTTATGTGGGCCAATTTCTGGTCTATATATTCTGTTTCATTGATGTATTTGTACATCCTTTCGCCAATGCCACACAGCTCTAATTGTGGTAACTTTATAATAAGCATTTGCCTTCAAGTCTAGAATGTTAGAGAAATTTGTACAACATTGCACAATTTATGTGTTACTTTGTAAACTGAACACCACTAATGATATAATGTAATTAAAAAATTGAAATATGAGTGGTTCTGGCTTGCTGACAAGTTTTTCCAAAGAGGAAGAGGTATACAATTTAACTGATACCTAGAAGTCATGAAAAAGCGTCTGGAATTAGATGCTTGTTTCTTTCTAAAACTCACTCCTTACCCCCAACACTTTAATTTCTCCACCACCAACAGTTTTGAACTACAGTGACCTGTCCTTAATTGCACCTTTAGCCTTTGACAGTCAGAATGAGACAACCCAGTCTATCAAGTCAATAATGATCCTTTGTACTCTAAATACTGCAGGCTCAGAACATCCCATCATAGCTGGGAAGTGTCTCCCATATAAGGAAAATATGGGAAGCACTTCCTTATATGATGAATAACAGAATGAATGAGTAAAAAACACGTATGATGTATCTGCAACTTATGAATAAATTTAGGAATATATTATGCATGAAAATACAAAACATTCATTTGATCTACAGTCATACTAAACATTAAGAATTCAAAATATGAGTAAATACATAAAATAATAATAAAAACAACAATTTTAAAATGTTATTTTCATGCTAAGGATAATTAAAAGAAAAAGAAAGTGGTAAACAGGGTCTTGGCCCGACCCCTAGCCTGCGGCCTTCCTGTCCCAAAAGGTCATCTATCTGTCTCTGTCTCCCCCCCTTTTTGTCTGTCCTGCCCTGTCCATCTCTCCCTGTCTCTCTTTCCAGCTGTGATTCTTGATCTTGTCCTCTCTGTGTCTCTCACCCCTCATCTCTCTCTCTGCCTCTCTCTGCCTCTCGCTCTCTCCCGGCCTCTATCTACCCCCTCCCTCCCCTCCCCCCAAAAAAGAAAGTGGTAAAGAGGGGACCAGAGACCAAAGAAAGTAAATATTTTCAGACAAAGAGAGCCTGAAGCAAGCTTTTAAGAGACATTACTTCAAAACAATACATTAATTAATTAATTAATTAATTAATTTCTTCAGATGGAAATAACTTCAAATAAAAGTGTGTGATTTTGTATTGCTACTACTATTTTCCCACCATATGTGGCATTCTGGAAGCTATTTCCAATATTTTTAGAAAAGTGCTATAAAAATTAGTCAAGATGAAGTTAAGTCAGTGTTGTATCATAACCATTCTTTAATCACAACTCATTCTCAAACCTTCTAATGAAAAACTATGATCCAGAGAAAAGCGAAAATCTTCTATCAAATAATTAAAATTGTTCACAACCATAGGCTGCATGGAAATATCAGTCAGTTTGGTTCTATGTAGCAATAACGGAAGCATAGATTTCAGAGTCAAGTGTCTGATTTCAAATTAGAGTATTACTATGAGAAAAATGACAACTTGACCAGGTTTCGTGGCAATGAAATTAGATAATGCACATGACAAGCTGCCAAATAATAGATATTCTTTTAAAATGTCTCACTAACATTACCCCAAGAAAACATTTCTCTATTTTGTATCATGTTGTTTTGTTCTTCAGATCAACCCCTGTAATGACAATTTCTCTGCCTGATGGAATCTATGGTAATGATGTAAATCTGTGAGGAAGCCCTCGTAGCTGTTATGATAAATATTGATAATGAAGTTTGAATTTGTCTTATCCACAATAGGTGTTATTCTTCAGAGATTTTAAATAACTGTTTTATTTTTCAAGTGGATTAGGGATGAAAAACAAAATGGAAACTTCATACATACAATAATCTTAAAAAATAACATCAATGGTGCTAAAATTAGTAAACTTATTGTGGTATGTTAATGCTTTTTCTGTTCAACTGCACTAATTTGTACTTAACTTTTATTCAGTGAGCCATTATACATGTAACTATGCATTAAAATTAATTTGCACTACTTACACTCTATAATATAGATGTGGTTTGATGATCAAATATAAAGTATTGAAATGCAATCTTTTTATAAAAGAAAACCATATGGTAGACTTACAATACTGCTCTTTTATATTAAAAACTGGAATGATTTTCTCAGAAAGATACATTAATTTTGAAAGCAATACTTAGCTGGAAAATAAAAGGAAGAGTCTGTTGATGGAGATTTACTTAAAGGAAGGGAAATTACATTCATTATAACTTCTATATTTGGATCAGTGATTTGTTTTGATGTAACATTATCTTATTCACTCCTCTTTTCCTCAAATGAGGCTGCAGATAATTTTAGCTTTACTGGTAATTTGTCTATTTCTTTTATAGCTATGACTTTTAAAATTACATATTTCTAATAGGGAGGTGGGGCAAGGAGGTTCCAATCTAACCAAAAGCTACATTTGTAGAGTTGATACCAGTTCTCTAAATATAGCTAATTGTATAGGCACTTAGTTAGGTTTTTCTCTAATAAAACGAAACTTTTTATGCATTACTACAAAGTACAAAATTATACATTAACACACAAAAATTATGATTGACTTTAATATTTATGTGCATCTTTGAATAATAACCTCTTAATTTGCAAGTAACATGTAAAAAAGTAATATCTAGTTTATAAATTGTTTCCTTTCACATACTTTAACATATAGACATGTTCAAATTTGAATAAAGTATTCTACAAAATGCAGGCATAACTGAGTAGTCTAATAACAAACTTCTTGAATTTAAAAAATTTCTGCCCTGGTTGGTGTAGCTCAGTGGATTGAGCACAGGCCTGTGAGCCAAAGGATCACAGTTCAACTCCCAATCAGGGCACGTGCCTGGGTTGCAGGCCAGTTCCCAGCAGGGGACGCATGAGAGGCAGCCATACGTCAATATTTCTCTCCCTTTCTCCTTCCCTTCCCCTCTAAAGATAAATAAATAATATATTTAAAAATTAAAAAGTTCTGAATTTACACATGGGTTCCTTTATACCTTTTCATCAAATTAAGTCTTCAATTTCGTGAAATAGAAAATTGGGTTGGTAAAACATTCAGTCACAATCTTCCATTTCTACCAAGATAAAGGTATAGAGACCAGGTTTTTTTCCATAGAAAATGTCACACAAAATATATTTTATATTGACTTTCAAAAATCTAATGTACTTGGACAACAGACAGCAAAAGACAATGATCCCTGAGAGATGAGAAAAAATCATATGATTCGTTTTAAGTGTCAGCTTGGCTGGACCATGGCTCCCAGATATTTGGTTAAACATTATTCTGGATGTTTTCATTAAGGTATATTTTTTGGTTAAGATTAACATTTAAATTGGCACACTTGAATACAGCAGAAAAACCCTCCATAATATGTAAGAGACTAATACAATCAGTTAAAGGCCTTAATATAACACAGACTGACCTTTCTTAAGCATGAGGAAATCTCCCAGCTGGTCATTTTTAAATATAAACTACAACTCTACCCTGGCATTCCAGCCTGCTGAGCTACCCTGAAGACTTTGGATTTACCAAGCATCCTTAATACATAAGCCGATTCCTTAAAGTAAACTTTTCTCTGGAGAACCCTTATAATTATACCTATATTGCTCCTGATAACTACATGAAAAAAAGTTTATAGGCACATTGCAGGAGGAATCAAACATAGTAAGTAGCCTTTCTTAATTCAGAATAGTGTCCAGGAAAGTCAAATCAGTTAAAGTTCTCAAAGCAAGATGGCGTAATAATAGTGCAGACCAGCATTTCCCTCACACATAAAATGATCACAGACTGATGAAATAATTGGAACAACAAATTTCAAAGTACTTCATGAAGCAAAAAGTAATATTCACAAGAAATAAAGAAAAGATGAGACTTCTGGTCAAGATGAAGGCTAGGTGAACAAACTTCATCTCCTCACATAGCCACAGAAGGAATCAGAACTAGACCTCAAAACAAATAACACCCAGAACCATCAGATAATTGAGCTCCGTGGAAGCTCAATTGGTCTTAACACCAAGGATTTAAAGAAGCCACATTCATCCAGCCAGGTAGGAAGGGCAGAAACACAGAGATTGGTGGACAGGCACAGAGATGTGGTGTGGTACAGAAAGGTGTCAGAAGAACAGGTGGTCCCACATTCACATGTGGGATATCTTGGGAGCAAGTGATCTCAGCCCTAGGCCAAACCACAGAGCCCAGGGTTCCAGCACCATGAAGATAAATCCTCATAACTTCTGACTGTAAAAACCAGTGGGGATTGGGGAGGCAAAAGAAACTGCTGTATTTCCAGAAAACTCTACCTAAAGGGCTTGCACTCATAGATTTGAAATGAGGGCAGACCCACCCCCTCTAGGATTCTGCACCAGGGAAACAGCTGGAAGGATGCCAGTTGTACAGGGGAAGTGCCGGGCAGCAGCCATACCGTCCTCTCTCCAAGCCCTCCCCCTGCACAGAGCCACAGAATGGTCATCTGGGTAGCCCTGTCCTACAACTATCTAAGCCTCGACCCCACACAATTTATAGATGCCTTTTCTATAAGAGGCCACATTACTAGGACACGAGTCAAAGCACTCTACATAATACACAGAAACAAACAAATAGCATGCTGAATTGAGGAGACAAAGAAATGGCCCGAATGAAAGAACAGAACAAAACCCCTGAAAAATAGCTAAATGGAATGGAGATAACCAAGTTATCCAGTGAAGAGTTCAAAACACTGGTGATCAGGATGCCCAAAGAACTCTGAGTAAGGCAACAAAATAAAAAAGATCCAGGGAGAAATGAAGATTATACTAAGTGAACTAAAAAAAAAAGCTACAGGGAACAAACAGTGGAGGGGATAAAACTGGAATTCCAATCTATGACTTTGAAAATAAGGAAGAAATAAATATTCAATCTGAAGAGCAAGACAAGAAAAACATTTTAAAAAGCAAGGATAGTATAAGGTACTTCTGAAACATCTCCGAAGGTACCAATATCTGAAGCATAGGGATGACAGAAGAAGAATAGGAAGAGCAAAAAATGGAAACTTATTTGAAAAAATAATTTTAAAAAACTACCCTAATTTGATGAAAGAAACAGACATGCAAATCTAAGAAGCACAGAGACTCCCAAACAAGTGGCCCCAAAGAGAATCACACCAAGACACATCATAATAAAAATGTCAACAGTTATAGATAAAGAGGAAATCTTAAAAGCAGCAAGAGAAAAGCAGAGAGTTACCTACAAAGGAGTTCACATAAGACTGTCAGCTGATTTCTCAAAGAACCTTTGCAGGCAAGAAAGGACTGGCAAGAAGTATTCAAAGTGATAAAAAGCAAGGACCTACAAATTCGAATACTCTATCCACCAAAGCTATCCTTTACAATGGAAGGGCAGATAAAGTGCTTCCCAGACAAGGTAAAGGTAAAAGAGTTCATCACCACCAAGGCATCATTACATGAAATGTTAAAGGGACCTATTAACAAAAAAAAGATCAAAACTATGAACATTAAAATAGAACAAATTCACAACTGCCAACAACTGACTCTAAAAAACAAACTAAGCAAACAACCAGAGCAGGAAGAGAATCATGGATATGAAGATCATTTGGAGGGTTATTCGCTGGGAGAGGAGAGGGGAAGAATGAGGGAAAAGGTGCAGAGATTAAGAAGCATCATCAGTAGGTAAAAAATAGACAGGGGGATGTTAAGAATAGTATAGGAAATGGAGAAGCCAAAGAACTTACATGCATGACCCATGGACATAAACTAAGGTAGGTACCAGGTGGAGAAGGGCAAAAAAGGAAAATTAGGACAGCTTTAATAGCATAAGCAATAACGTATATTAAAAAAGAAAAGGTGATCTTATCATTGTCCAAGTTTAGTGCTTTGTGACAATTACAGGTCATAGTTTAGAAAGGACATATTGAGGGGGTCCCATTAGGCTCCCTTGGTTGAGTTTTTATTCTAGGGGGAAAACATGTTGAGGTTTGAGGGACAGATTGTTGGTGAGGAGTGAGAACACAGGAAAAAACTCGGGCGTCTGTTGGTGCCATGGATTTTCACATGAGAATTTACAAGTGCACAGGAGGGAAATGTCTGGGACAAAAAACATGCACTCAACAAGATTAGATGGAACAGTGCCCTGCTTTCACATGTGAAGTTTGTAAAAAGCATGGTACCTTTTTCCACCAACCTTCACAATGATCAATGAAGCCTTAGGGAGAATACTCAAAAAGGTTTCGCTTAATTAGTTCCGGACTGAGCATTGCCAATGCCCTCAATTTAAAAAAAATGTTAAGAGGAAGATAAAAAAGGGTCAAATTGCTTTCCATAAATCTACAGCATAACATAATTTTGCAGGGATACAAAAGTATCTAACACTGAACAAAGCCAAATATGCGTTGTGTGGCATCAATTAAAAATTACCAGGCACACAAAGAAAGAGGAACATAAAACTCACCATGAAAATGTAAGTGAATCAGTCAAACCAACTAAAATGAATCAGCTCTTGAGTCAACAGATACATCAGGACAGTTGTTACAAACAAATCCACGGATTCAAATACTTAAGTAGATAAATGAAAGTATGAAACATGATTTGTAAGAGATGAAAACTATAATGTATACATGAGAAATACACAAAAGAAATTAACTACAGGTTAGACAATAGACACTATAAAAATGAGAGAGAGAAAGTAAACAGAGTGAACAGAGCTTTGTGGAAAGGTAAGATAATGTTGCAGATCCTAATGAGCATTTAATTGGTCCCCCAAAAAGACAATGGAGGGAATTTTTTAATTTTTATTAGATCATGTCTCAAATTTCCAAATTTGATGACTACATTTGTGTGGATTCAAAGAGCTCAACAAAATCTAAGCACTTAAAACATAAAGAAAATTGCACCAATACATTATAATCCAATTTCTCAAAATCAATGATAAGAAGAAAAAATTAAAAACAGCCAGAAGGGAAAATAAATAGACAAGATGATGCGTACCTAAGAATAAACTTAACAGAAGGTTTGTGTATGACTTGATAAACACACAGACACAGCATTTGCAGTAGAGTATAAAAGCTCAGTACTGGTTATGTGAGGCACCACCTAAATTAAAATAATGTGATTCACTTTCTCACTAAGCAGATGGTTGGTCCGTAGATAGATGATCACTCAGCAAATATTTAATGGGTGCGAACTCTTCTGCCAGGCACTGTGCTAGACATTAGTGAAGCAGAGGATGCTGTAGAGGTCATTGAGCTTTCATTTCAGTGATGGGAAGATAGAATAGAGCAGGTGCTTGTTTAAATGTGAGGATGACTGAAAAGTGTGGGAACATCTAGGTGGTGATGAGAGCACCATGAGGGAAAATAAGTGGAATAGGACTATTGAATGGAGTGATACACTTTTAATCAAAAAAGATTCTTTAAAGAGGTGAATTTGAACAGAAAAGAGAATGGAATAAAGTATTTCACCAGGCAATTCTTTGGGATAGGATATATCAGGAAGAGAAATGGATAGTGTGGAAGCTCTGAATTAGAAAGATACTTTACCATATTTTGGTAACAACTTCAAATGTCTTTTCATTATGTGTTCTGCTTGTCTCATAAACCATCTCCTTTAGTGCATAATGGTTTCTTCAATGAATATCTACCTTCAATTTCTCTGCACTATGAAAAATCATAAAATATAGTAATTTATTTTAAAAAGCTTAGTATTTTTTTCTCACTAGATATTAAGCATCTGTGGTGTCTAGAATAGAGCACTAATATCAACCTGAATGGTAGATGAAGGGATACATTTTCTTTCTTGTCAAATGTGTTTTCAGAATTGGTGACCCTCAGGCATGGAGTCAAATGTTCTTACTATTGTGGAAACACCAAAGAAATAATTGAACTTGAGCAAACCACAAGAAAATATATTTTTACAGTATTTTTACCCATTTGTTAAAACGTTGAAGCACTTCCTTATTTATTCAAAAATGTAATACGCATCTCAGTGTAGTAGTAATCACCGGATGTTCCCAAATGTAGGGTGAGGAGCGCAGCAGGGTCCTGGGTATGAAAGTGGTACCTATCTGTCTTCTTCAGAATGCCATCTCTTTCTGTCATGTGTATTTTTATCATTACGCCTGCCACATGTCCTTTCAGAGTCAGACTGGTCACCTTATCTTAATCGTCATTATTGCTTGTCGCCTGGAAGCCTACCCATACCTTTCACCTCTTCCCCAATTCCACAGCTCAGATACACCTGGAGAATCCAGATTTGTCGGAAACATTCTATACACAAAAGAAGGTAAGAGACGTTGAAGTTATCTTCCAGATCTCTGCCATACACTGATTACACATTCAAATACACAGTCTGTTTAGATTGCCTCTAAATTTCAATCATTTTTTCCCTCAGAATAAAATGTATTTTTTCTGTCTTGGAGTTCTAGGCATAGTGTGAATCACAATATATAGCAGATCCTTTTTCTTAAAGAAAGCTTTATATTAAAAGGCAAACAAGCACAATATAGTGTAGATGATACCTCAACAGAAATGGCCTCTCTATTCTATTTGTGAAAATGAATTAAACCTGAGGCTATTTTATGAGCTAAGAAGTCGCAACCTTCTTGCAGCTGCAAACAAGGGGCAACAATAAGTGAATAAGACTTTATGTTATTCTATACTCTTTTCTCAATATTGGCTTCATTAAATGAAACAGTACTCCTAGTCTGCTTGATCTTCACTCAAATAATAAATAGTTAAGCTTCTGCCAAAGTTTTAGATATAGATTTTCTACATTCTGTGCCTCTGGCTAAAGGGAAATCCAATTGGCAGCTGCAAGTAGTTTACTATTTGAGGACAGCTCTAAGTAGCAGCAGGACAAGTATTGGCATAGGAAACTTCTAGAAGGTCCTCATGCATCCCTCTTTGCAAGTAAATGTTAATAGACAACAATGCAGAAATGCACTTGTATAAATAATTATAGTGTTTGGAAAACCTCTGAAGTTAGCTATTATAACTGCAATGGATTCTACAGTTACATAGACAGGAGTGAAGTGTGCATTTGCTGATTAAATTCAACCATTTCTCCCCCTAAATGTGACTAAAAGCAGTGCCAATGTGATTGATGAATACTTTACCATAATTCTAAGCACAAAATCAGAAGGACCACTAAAAGAATAAAATGCAAAATGACTGCTGCTTGAGCACTAACATGTGTCAGGCAAATAATCACAGGATACATATGTTGATACATTTCAAGTACTAAGTTTCAGTAATGGACCACATTAGTTTCCCCACGGACAGAAAATGACCATGCATTTGTAATTGGCACAGGCCAATTTACAGTGGTGACAAAAGCATTGCTCCCATTTTCTTGTCATGCAAGGATGAAAACAACAGTGTTCTGTCCAAGCAAAATTGTACTTCTGTAGTCAGTGGAGATGATGACTTAGAGAGAACATCCCATCACTGTTGGTAGCAAATAAGGCTTCTATTCCTTTTGAGATTCTGCCTGTCAGGATACACCAAACTCTGATTTAACTTGTCAGTCTGTCTAAACTATATAGTGTGTAAACTTGAATATAACTTTTTCTAGCTTTACTACTACTTTTCTATTTATTTTACTATGTTATGCTAAATACCTTTACTTGTGATTTATGCACTTATAAAATATTCAGACAAAAGATTATTTTATATTTTATTCACTCTTTGTTGTTTTTGAATTATTTTAGTGATCCAAGAGTGATCGAAGATGTTTTGTTACCAAACAACACACTCTACATTTACTGCTAACAGTGAAAAAATAATTTCATTAGTTTATTACATAATATTATTGCTTTATTAGTGACATGTCTATACTACTTCTACAACAGGTTTCCACCACAACTGGTAATTTGTAAATATAACTATTTTTGTTTTCAAATGTATAAACTTATATAGCATAAATACCAATGTTAAACCATTTAAATGCTTATTTAATTTTTTTCATGTGGATGCCCTTGATGTGTTCTCCTTTGCTACTGAGATCCAATTGAAAGTACTATATGATGAAAAGAAAAAAAAACACAAAATGGAAATATAAATCATTGAGATTAAAATTAGATGTGCTAGCCTTTCTCACTTAAACAATAACAGAAAGTATATCAATTTTGTGGAAGGTATAAACTCTGTGAATAGGCATTGTCAGAATTAGTTACTTATTTAAGGCATATCTTAAATGTGGTTGAAGGGAAATCTTAACAAATTTTACAACCCTGCCTGTTAAATTCTGAGAGAATATTATCCTTCCAATATTATGGGACCTGTACTTTTGCCTTACAAATAAATACTTATTGAATTCAAAATTCAATAATATATAATTCTTATTAAAATATTTGTTGTATTTGTCCATGATAAAGAAAAATAATTTTATCAGTATGTAACTCTTCACATATTTCAGAGGAATGAGTCATAGTGTTTAAGATCTAATACTCCTGATTATTTAACCACTTAAATAATTATGTTAATGTATTGTCAATACTGTGTCGATCTAATAAAACCTAATTGCTATTGAATATTACTAAAGCTGTTGGCTGTGATCTTTATCTGCTAAATAGGCACATTACAAATATGTTTGAAATTTTAAAATAATTATAAAAATAGTTTATATTGGTGGTGTGATGTACTTTCTCAAAATTATTCCTAAAATTTAAAACTTATATTTCAATAATACTTTCTTCAGAATACCATAAACACAGAACTATAAAAAAGCAATTCTCTTAGTAGAAAATCACTCTATTATTACAATACAAATGCAAGATAAATGTATATAACTTTTTAATTTTGTTCATAGTATTTTAACTTGCTCTTATATCCATGATTGCATTATCACTTATTTTCCATCCCATGTACTTTTCTTCATTTCTTATTTGTTCCCCTGTTCTTAAGCATTGTGCTTTCTGTAAAGCCACCATAATGTTTCTAATTATTTGCATCCTCTGTCTCCCTATTTTATTTCTTTCTCCATGGACTTTTTATTTTATAAGGGTTGCATCAAATATTGTCTCTCAGCTTCAAATTTACCCTTCGTTGCTTTGTGAAAATGCAGCTGGTTCTAATAACATTTGTCTTTGCCAACTGGAATGATGCTGGTCTTCATCAGTAGAAAGCACATCAGTAGAGAGGCATGGTAAGGGGGGAGGGGCTTTTCATTTTTGATCTTGTGTGCTACTATTGGGTTGGCCAAAAAGTTCATTTTTTTGAACCTATAAAATGGCTCTAGTAGCACTTTTCTAACAAACCCCACTTTTGTTAGATTGTATTGTGACAACTGTCATCGCAACATGCATTTTTTAAAAAACTTACCAAATTGGTGAATTTTTGTGTAGCCACTTTAATATTGAAGATGGAAGAAAATCTTCAACATGGTTGGCATTTTATGCTTTATTATTTCAAGAAAGGTAAAAAGTCAACTGAAACACACACACACAAGATCTGTGCTGTATATGGAGAAGGTGCTGTAACTGATTAAATCTGTCAAAATTGGTTTGCAAAGTTTCCTGCTGGACATTTCTTGCTGGACAATGTATCCCCAGTGGGTAGACCAGTTGAAGTTGATAGTGATCAGATAGAGACATTAACTGAGAGCAATCAAAATTCTACCACTTGGGAGATGGCCGACAAACTCAAAATATCCAAATCAATACAGTTATTGGTGAAAATGAAAACTGTTATTTCATTTTATGAAAAAAAATCTAAATGGACTTTTTTGCCAACCCAACACAATAATATGTTTTCTCCAGCATCTGTTGTGTGGGCGTCTTTCTGGTGCTGAGCCTTCTGAAAAATAGGCAGGTTCTTTACAGCCAGGTTTCTTTCTGCAACACAGACAGCTTCTGTCTCCGGAGTGCACTGGTTTCCTCAGTGCCAGGCTCCTGCATGGTTCGTGACAGCTCAGGACCCAGCTTCAGCAGTGCGTTCAGCTTCTCCAGTGCCAGATGCCTGCGGTAATGGCAGCTAGGAGCACCAAGGGGTCATAGTTTCTCTCCTAAAATGCCACTCCAACAGCCTCCAGGCACAAGTGCCTTTTCATGTCAATGAGACACTTCTCCATGAACAGCTCTTTCCAGCATTTGGAAAGTGAGTTCCCAGCATGTTCCACCAGTGAGATCCCACAGTGACTTGTCTGTCATTTAGCGAGTGACAGATGTGCACTCCTTCCTGGATGCTATGTCTCAGCTCTCGGATTAATGGCTGCTGTTTATGTCCACCATTCCTATGTTCTCCAAACTTCTCTTTGCATCTTACTGGTCAATACATTTGTCCCTCTTTATAGTAAAAAACAATTTATATTAAACTTTTCTCATTTAAATGATCAAGTGGTTTCTTTGTTTATTAAGGTTTTGATACAATAGTCTAATTTTGTGAATGCATACTGAAAACTCACATTTATTTCAATTTCCTCAACTGCATTTGAGAAAATTACTCTCACTACTTAAATTAATATTTATCAATAGCTCATTCATTCAGTCATTCACTTAATATTTAAATGCATTCAGTGTCAGCAGTATAACAGGCACTACGCTGATGGATGTGTAAGCCAATTGTATGTAACACAGGACCTCAGGTTTCAAGAATAAATCCCAGAGAGTTAAGGAGGAACGAAATCTGGCTGAGAAAAAAACTAAAAGAAATTTGTTTAGTGTGTTTGCACTACTTAATATTTTACCTGTTTGAAAATTCTGTCAAAAGGACACATTAAAGTAGACTGAAGAAAATGTAGGGAAGAGTACTACCCGTAAGTTTTCTAAAAAGAAAAAAAGAAGAGGAAATCTCTGCTATGCCTTAAATTGTCATTACCTAATTTTTCAGACTCCCTGTAGAGAAGGATTGCGTCTCATAAGGAAAGTAAAGCCATAAAAATACACCAAAAATGGGGGAGGGATACATTAAATATAAACATTTAGACTGTGAATTTAGAGTACTACTTAATGCTTTCAGAAATTAAACAAAAAAAGGTAATTCATGTGAAATCACTTAGGTAACTAAAACATATTTTGTGTCATAGAATAAATGTCGTATTCTGGATTTTCAAAGATATAAAACATAAGGTCTATATATTGTTTTATAGAATTTATAGAATTTCTTGAAGAATTTCTGTAGTGAAGAACTTCCACAGTATTTAGGCAACAGTTATGAAAATGTCTCATAACTAGAAAAAGGAATTAAAGATGTTTTAGGTAAAGCATATACAGGAAAATAGTACATGCAAACTTTGGAGGTTATGGAAGGACAAACCAAATAAGACAGTGTATTATGCAGAGAGAAAGAGTAGTTTAGTGATGCTCAGGAGATGAAGCAAACCAGTGGAAAATTTATTTGAAGTTAGCAGGGACTGATTTTGAAGGGGGTTATGCTGTGTCTAACTAAATATTAGAGTATGATCCTGTGACTATGTACTGGCACCTTAATTTTTACATTAACTGGGCTACCTTGAAAAGCCCCCTTTTATGTAATCATCTATTAAAGGTAAATATTGCAGTTAATAAAAAATAATTTTATAACAAATCTTTTCTAAGAATAGAAGTAGTCTTTATGTAACAAAAAAAACTGAGAATTACTTATTGCTTTAATTCTTGATAAAAACCCATTAGTCTTAAATAACCAGACTACTGTGGGTGCTCACAATGCCTAAATTTAGTAAAATCTCAAAGGAAAAAAATGTAAAGTAGGTAGGTGAGCTACTTCTTGCTTAAAATATCTTTTAAAAGTAGGATAAAGGAAAAAAATAGCTCTTGTGTTACCCTACAGATTATAAAGTAGTTCTTGAACACCACTTAATCCTCTCTCAATCAGCACCTTGAATTTAGTAGAACAATTTGAGAAAGTTGATGCTGGGACTTAACCTACATCTAATCATCAGTTCACCTTACCGAATGCCTTATAAATTACTTCAGTGCATGTCTGAGACTCTGAGTCTCTGTGCAGAATTGTCACATGCTAATTATCATAGCATCCCAATCACACAGAAACAAGCACATATTATTTAAAGGTGGAACCTTTCAGGAAAGTATATATAATTCAGTTCTAAAACAGTTAAGGAAGATTAATGCTGCCATTCTTTTTGCTGTTGTTGTTAGTGTACATAAACTGGGCAGTATAGTTTTATATTTTTCAAGTTACACAAGTAAAATATGGAGTAGTTTATCATACATAAACATTTCTGCTTTTACTTGACATTACAAAATATTGAGTATCAACACTATGGAGGGAAAAACCAAATATATAAAGACCAGATTGTGTAGCTTTAAGGTGTTTATAATAAGAGATATTGTAGGGTTAACGACAATGAGAAAGAATGGCATAATTGTTAGACATTTTGTATAGATCTTTATGGAAGAGTCCACATCCAAAGTAGATTGGAAGTGAAGAAAAATAGACGTGAGACCTGTGAGCTAGGCCGTGGATGTGGAAGAAAAAGTTATTTTCTAAAAGATAATTCATTTTGACTAAAATGGAGAACATCCTAAGAGAAAAGACTGGAGCTTGGAGATTGTAGGTAATTTTGTAAATTAGAGCAATATAGTTTTCATTTGTTTAGTAGAGAAAAAAAGAGAGCCAACAAAGGCCCTTGAGAAGAAAGTTGTAATAATTCGAGTGATGGTTATGAAAACTGATACCCAGCGGTCTGAAGAGGTTCCAGAGCACAGAGACCCTGCGGGCAGGCTGTCTTGTGTGGGTGACATGAATCAATGCAAACTGTCAGGAATGAACTAGACTGGACCCAAAGACTGAACTTGGAGAACTGAAACTATTGGAACCACACAACATCCATTTTAAGAAAAGAATCTTGATGATTTAACAGTGATTGCTTGACAGTTTTCAAGGGAAAAGAAAAAGTCAATAATAAAGAAACATTTTAGCTTCAGTGTAAAGGATTTTAACAAATTGAATACAAAAAGAAAAAATGGAGAATGGTCCCATTTAGAATAAACTTTGAAAGCAGGATCAGAGGATTAGATGATTGAATTAAGAATGATTTTTATCTGCAGGGTGGAACATTACAAAAGCCAAGAAAAATAATATTTTAAGGAAGACAACAACAGCCATTTTGGAACTTAAAAGAAAAACAGACCTCCCATTTTCTATTTTCAATAGTTTATTTTACTTGAGTATTGACTTCTTTGTGTATATTTATGGCCTGAATTTCACTTGTTATATTCATATGATGCATTGTAATTTACATTTTTTCTGATTATCCAATTAGGAACTCTAAATAGCAAATTAAAATACTTTTAGAACCACTTAAAGGCTGATTTTAACATGAAATTGTAGAGGTATCTTTTCAGTAGAATGCCCCTTAAATCAGGGGTGTCAAACTCATTTTCACTGAGGGCCACATCAGCTTCAAAGTTGCCTTCAAAGGGCCGAATATAATTTTAGGGCTGTATAAATGTAAATACTCTTTAACAGTTTAGCAAGAGCTTAGGACTGCCACTGGATAGAAACAAGGTGCTGGACCAGATAAAACAAGGTGGAGGGCTAGATCTGGCCAGTGGGCCTTGTGTTTGCCACCCGTGCCTTAAATGAAGCCCTGTTTTATTAGAGGAGCTAAAACAAATGAAGGTGAACCTTATGTCATTTGGCAATAAAAAATATGGAATAATTCTGCTCTTGTTCTGGTTGTTTTCTTAGTTTGTTTTTTAGATTCAGTTGCTAATAGTTGTAAATTTGTTGCCATTTTAATGTTCATAGTTTTCATCATCTTCTTTTTCTTAAATAAGTCCCTTTAATATTTCATGTAATAATGGTTTGGTGATAATGAACGTGTTTACCTTTACCTTGTCTGTGAAGCACTTTATCTGCCCTTCCATTCTAAATGATAGCTTTGGTGGATAAGAGTAATCTTGTCTGTAGGTCATTGTTTTTTTTAATCACTTTGCATACTTCTTGTGAGTCCCTTCTTGTCTACAAGGTTTCTTTTGAGAAATCAGCTAATAGGCTTAAGGAAACTCCTTTGTGGGTAACTCTCTGCTTTTCTCTCACTGCTTTTATAAAATCATAGCTACGGAGACCATTGGGAAGGTTATCATCTGGGAGGGGAAAGGGGAGAAATGAGAGGACATGTGCAGGGATTAAGAAGCATAATTAGTAGGTACAAAATAGACAGAGGGATGTTAAAAACAGTGTAGAAAATGGGGAAGCCAAAGAACTTACATGCAGGACCCATGGACGTAAACTAAGCAGGAGGATTAGTGGAGGAAACAGGGGTTCTGGGACAGAGGAGAGCAAAGGTGGGAATATCGGGACAACTGTAACAGCATAATTAATAAAACATATTAAAAATCAAATTTCCTTCATGTCTGGATCTAGCCTCAAAAAGAAGCTATCTTCAAAATGCATACTTTCTAGGGGTAAAAGATTCATGGCCATTGTAAATTGAAAACTGTTTATAATTTCAGAAGTATGTAGTATTGAATTTATTTGTGAAGAAGAAACATTTTTGTTCTAGAAACAGTAATGAATGTTTATTAAAATTTTGGAACAGTGATGCATGTTTATTAAAATTTTAGAATACCTAACAAAGTTTAAAGTAATCGGAGTAATAAACCTTTAAACTAAAGTTGGCATTATAGTTAATTACAATGACATTTAAAACCAAAATAATAATATAGAAATTAGGACAGACTAGCTATTTGCTGTGTAGGAGGTTGAACGACCTAGGTTTCGGTAAATGTGCTCACTCTGTGGTGTTCATCCAATAAGGAAATCACCTAATGATAGACTGCTCTCAGCATCTCTTCCCTGTTAAACTATGCATGACTGTATATTCTTTTTCTATCCCATACATATTTAGAAGATGAACATAATCTCCTTTCACCAAAATGTTTAGAAAGGTAAGAGTGTCTGAATTATGAACACTTAAAACAATCCTTCATGCACTGGTGTTTGAATATATGCAGGGATCGGCACAAATAATGCCCCTTTTCTATTACAAAACATTTTATTACAAAATGATAAGCATGTAGTTCTGTAATATAAAAATATTGCACTCAAGCACACCATATGACATTTTAGGAGAAATGGTCAGATTAAAATTATGAATTATTATACCCATATTATCACTCTACCACCAAACTCAAGCAGGCATCACTTTAGCCAGACACTGTATATTTGCATAATATTCAGAAGATAAGGAAGGAGGAGAAAGAGAAATAGCCAGTAACAAGGACATTCGTGAAGGTGAGGAAGAAGAAACAGCCATCACTAGTTGACATTATATCTGTGTTCAGTGAAAAAGACAAACTCGCAATCGACTCCACTTCCTCAAGTTTCAGGGCAGGAAGGAAGCTTACAATACACTGCGCCTACTTGCAATATGCTGGTATTCTGCCTGATTCCTTTGATTATGGACATGCTCCAGACTCCTTATGGATCTCGAGTATTGGCTGGACTCCCAGAATTGGCTCCTGGCCCAGGTCTATCTTGTTGGTCTGTGGAATACTCCACTGAGAGATTTTATTAGGAAACGTGACCAATCTAGTGAGTATACCAGCACTTGGATTTTCAGGTATGAGTAACAACGTGTGCGGTTATAAAACTATACTCAAAATCTTCCCTGGAGTGAAAAGGTGACTACCGGGATTTTTGCTTGGAATAAAAATATGAAACACACCTGGCCACACTTGGAACTAGAAAAAGAACCATTAAAAAGATAGAGGGAATGTACACTAAATCATTAAATAACACATTTAGGACTAGACTGAGTCAGAGACCAAAGGTTATAGAGCAGTTACATTGCCACTCATTTAGTGTCTTAAAACAAGTGAAATGTATGATGTTACAGTTATACAGGCAAGAATCTAATAGGATCTCTTGGCTTCACAAGACCAAAATCAAGTTATCATCAGAGCTGGGTCCTCATCTAGAGGTTCTGAAGGACAATTCACGTTTGGGCTCACCCAGATTGTTTGCCGAATCCAGAGTCATGCAGTCTCGGAGCCTGTTCATTTGTTGGGTCTAGTCCTCGGGTCATTCCCAGTTGCTAGAGGTTGTGTGCCTTCCCCAGCACATGGTCTCCTTCATCTTCAAAGCCAGGAAGAGCAGCTGAAGTCCTTCTCATACTTGAAATCAAGCCTGCTTCCTTTCCCACCTGGTGTCTCTGATTCTGGCCAGAGAAATGTTTCTACTTTAAAGAGTCCATGTAATAGATTTTGGCTAATCTGGTTAATCTAAAATAATTTTCTCACCTCAAAAGTTATCATCTTAATGACATCTATAAAGGTCATTTTGCCGCATAACCTAAGCTTTGAATACAAAGTTTCCAGGAAGCAGGGTCTGGTTATATTTGGGAGACCATGATTTAGCCTTTAGCAGTCTACATCGGGGCTGATAGAACCGAGCAAACATACATTTGTATCTTTAAGATCAAGCATGAAAGAAGGTCAGCATGAAAATAGGACCAAGTCATGCAAGTAAAATATAGAATATTGTGTCCTAAGTAAACATTTCTGCTTTCACTCAGCATTATCAAACACTGAATATTAACATTATGGAGGAAAGAAACAAATCTATAAATAACAGATTGTCTTTAAGGTGCTTATAATAAGAGATATTCAAATGTTAATTACACTAAGAAAAATGGCATACTCGTTATACATTTTGTATAGACCTTTATGGAAGAGTTCACATACAAAGTGGATGCTGAAGTGTAGAAAAATAGATCTGAGACCTGTGGGCTAGACCATGGATGTGGAAAACAAAGTTGTTTTCTAAGAGATAATTCATTTTGACTGAAATAGAGAATGTCCTTAAAAAGACTGGACCTGAGCAGCCATGGTTGGATTGTGCTGAAATTGAAACAGTCCTTTGCCAACAAGTGGTACCAAGATGAGTTGCCCAGAGTCTTAGCGAAATGTGGTTGATTCAATCGTACGATTGAGAGATGTCTAAAAAATGTTTGTGAGAGACAAATGAATAACCAGAAAAACTCTAATCTCCCTTACTGCATTTGGCTATATTTTCTATATAGTATGATACGGTCCAAAGCTGACCCTCACTGAAGACATGTGAAATGTATATTCTGGAATAGCTGCCTCAATAATATTAAAGTGTACTAAAAGCTAAGGCAGTTACCCATTTAGTTGTACTACTTCTTTAGAGTTGCTTTGGGGAACCAAGTTACACTGGACTTTGTTTTTATTTTTATTTCTCAATTACACTTTTATCTCAGCTAAATAGCACTGCTGTTGTCTTCACTTGACACGTTTATGGACTTGACAATTTCACACTAATTTTTCTCCAAGTTTCAGCTCTTAAGGAACCCCAGAGCTTTTTTAAGGAAAATACTGACCGAATGGATCTTTTCTTTGTGATAGATAATGAAATAAAGGCATGATTTTTGACAAGTGCAGGGGCTGTCTCCACTTGGCTTTTTTGCTTTATATCTGGTATTCTTCATTTGAAAAGAAGGTAGTAGATGAAGAATTCTTTGGCAGTGTGTGCAGTTTCCAACTACCTTTAAATCTACTTTGGCACACAGAGACACTGCTGTATTCTCAACTTGTCTATTTTAGAGTGTTCATAAACACAGTTGGCTTGTTTATTGGAGTTCAGAAACCTGGCGAAGTACATCAGCACAGCTCTTTTTCATCTGCTGTGTTGACACAAAGATCAGTGACCCTTTTAGAATGATCGAGATTGTGACAGCTTAATTTCTGTGCTATGGGTTGCTAAGGTAACACTATTTTTGTGCATTCCACAGTTAATAAATCCTTAAGAAATGTCTTTCATTTTTAGTATGGGAAGTAATTTAATGTTAAATTTAAAACATGTATTTCTTGCTTCACTTTCCATTCACTCATGAAACTCAATCTATTTGTTGGCTATTGTCCTCTTTCATGGAATATTTGATTCAATCCCAATAAAAAACAAAGAGAGAGAGACTTAAAACAAGATAACATTAACTGGAAAGGAAATAAGATATTTCAAAGAAGAAAACAGGATAATACCTTTTTGATGGCTGGAGTATGCTTTTGAGATGAGCAGGCAGAAGTACCACATTCATGGAACTTTTGGGTTTGAGAGTTTGCGTTGTTACATTCAAAGTCTTGTATACGTTTTAATTTATTATTTATGTATACATAGTATTTCCAGAGAATAATAGAGGATTAAGTTATTTAGTGCTGTTAAACAAATTTCCACAAACTTATCTACTTAAAACAAAAGCTATTTATTATCTCAAAATTACTATCGACCAGATGTTCCTGCACAGCTGAATTAAACTCTTTGCTCAGGGCCTCAGAAGCCCAAAATCAAGGTTGCAATGGAATTATGCTTCTTTCTGGAGCTGAGGGTCCTCTTTCAATTTGAATGTAGGTTTTTTGGTAGAAATTGTTTCCTGTGTTACTTAGACTGACACCCTCATTCTCCTGCTTCCTGTTGGACGAGACCTTCGCAGATCCTAGAGGCCACTCGCAGCCCTGGGCACAGACCATCTCAACTGCCAGTGTCTCTGACTCCAGCAAGGACCCAGTCCTGTCGAGCTCACGTAGGTACCTGAAGCCGACCAGGACAGTCTCCTCTGGACTAAATCAAAGCCAGCTGATTAGTACTGTGATGGGACCAGTAATGCCATCCCATCATCATCACAGGTTTGGGCAGAACTCAAGGAGCAGGCACTCAAGGAGCAGGCACTCAAGGTCCATACAGCAGGGGGAAGAATCATGGGCCCATCTGAAATTCTATCCAGAGGAAATTGTGTGCTTTCAGCCCTGGCTGGTATAGCTCAGTGGATTGAGTGCCGGCCTGAAAAACTAAAGGATTGCAGTTCGATTCCAAGTCAAGGCACATGCCTGGGTTGCAGGCCAGTTCCCAGCAGGGGACCCGTGAGAAGAAACCATCAGGTTTAAAAAAAAAAAAAAGAGGAAATTGTGTGCTTTCAAATGCAAAGTGCTGCTATTCATAAAATAAATAGCTCCAAGCCCATTTTGGTAATTCGTTGAAGCCATTTGAAAAAATATATTTAGAAATTTCTGCATTTGCAGAAGTTCCTCTTGTGATTTCCTCTTGTGAGTCCTTATATTCATAAAACAGAAAAAAAAAATCCTAGCACACCTTTTTTTCTATTAACTAATTAGTAGATAATTAAATAGCCAAAATTGCTTGTTAATATTTATATAACAGTAATAACACCACTTTGGCAACTATCTATCTATCTATCTATCTCTATATATATAATTATGGCACATTTATAAAAATTATTTCACATAATTTTGAGCTTTAAAAATAAAAAAAATTCTTGAAAAACATATTAATTCCCAGGAAAATATTTTAATTCCTAGAAAGCATATCTCATATGAAGTGAATGTAAAATGAGCCCACAGCTTGAGAAATATACACAAGAAATAGGCTATTTAGATGCCTTACTGGAAAAAGATAAGTGGCTAGACATGTAAATCCAGGGAGATTTATGAGATGACAGTGAACATCATGTGAGAAATTAATCACCTGTTAGAAGCAGTGAGCAGCTTTGTCTTGAGGATTCACATGGGATCGTGCCACAGTGGCTATCAAATCTTGACGTCGATTACCCATCAATGCTAAGTATTCAAATGGACATTGAACCCAGTCACCAAAAAATATTAAAATAAACCAACAAAAAACACCTCTGCAAATCTTTGCTGTTAAGAAAAATGAAAAATAGTTTTGGTCAAAATGTCCTGGAAACTACAATATCACATAAATACAACCAGTAATGTTTTAGTAATTTTACATAAAATATGTAAATATGTTTTTAAAACTGTATACATATATGTAGTGAGGAATCCATACAAGAATTAAAGTAATTTGTTCTTTATCATGTTGACAAAACCCAGCGTCTATATCTTGGAAACTGAATTTGTTTCCTATCCTTTCAAAGATTTTTGTCCCCCTGTGTTCTAATATTTTAAATATCACTATAGTCGACCTAGTCATGGTCAAGGCAAAATTACACATTAGCCATCAGAATACCTCATCAGCATATTTGGATTCTAGCTTAGAGAAGTATCTTGAATCTAATTCTGTTTTCTGCATTCATTAGAGTTTTGCTTTGGTTCTTTACAAACTATGGGTATAGATAAACCTAAGCAATTATTTAATATATACAGAATGATGTCTCCTTTAAACTTCTGATTCAGAAAGCCTGGATTGGAGTCCAAACAACTATCTTTTTGTGATTCACATCTTATACTAATAAGGTCTTTTGGTCAAAACAAACAAACAAACAAAAAACCTGTCATTGGGGTATTCCATTTTCCCTCGTAGAAGGGTGCAGCAGTTAAGGGTTTTCTCATTTTTGTTATTGATATATAATCTGAAATTGCTTTATTTTTTATTATATATTTCCTTCTTATTATATATCATCTACAAGGTTCTCAGAATACTCAACCTTAAAAAGTGTTATATTGTTTTCCCTTTGCACAATTCTTATTTCCTTATCCTTAGATGATAAAAGTAGAATTTAGAAGTATGATACCTAGGATTCATCAAAATGTATGGTTGCTGATTTCATCTTGTACAATGATAATAGTTCTTCAAGCAGTATCGATTTTCACTATCCAATGATGATACAGGGTATAGCCAAGGGGGGGGGCTCAAAAAAGATTTGGAATAGTGCCCAGAATTCAAAGTGTATAGGAATATTGGAGAGACATATAAGATGTCCTCACACCCCCCCGCAGGGGGAGGGGACGAATAGAGCAGGGCCATTGAGAGTTGTTTTGCATAGGAACAGTTTTGCAGCTAACCTCTGGAATAATTATTTAACATATCTATAACCTTTAACTGGTTTCATAGATATGTTAAATAGCTGTGGCCATGCTTTGAGTCAGGGAGAAGGGAGTGGCTTCGACCCAGGATATAACTGGGGGCAGGTCCCCCAAGTTACAGCGCCTGTGTGAGAGCTTGGAAAAGAGTGGCTCCAGGACATGAGGGAAGAACTGCCCAGGTGAGGGGAGAGCCACGCGGTTTCAGCAGAGTGAGGACCCCCTCTTGTTGAGGTGAAAGAGGGAGCCACGTGGTTTTGGGAGAGTGCAGACCCCCTCTTTCCCAGGTGTAAGGGAAAACCAAGCAGCTTTGCCAGAGTGGAGATTCCTGCGGCCAAGTGAAGAAGAAAGCCACATGCTTTTGGTGGAGTGAGAACCCCTGCAGCTTTGGTAGAAGAGGCCCACGCGACTTTGGGATGCCCCCTTTGGCCACATGCCTGGAAAGCAGAAGAGACTTTGACTGGAACTGGGTACAAAGAACTCCTGCCAGTGGACCATGAGAGGGAACCACAGTACTTGGGATTAACTAGAGATCCTGCCTGACACAGCTGACGGTGGCAGCAGCCTGCAACACAGACGTGTGCTCTTTTCCTGATTTACGGTACCCGGAGTTGGGGCAGTGGGAGAAGGGAGTGCTGTGTGGGTGTAGGTGTATACCCTAAAGGACTTTGATATTTTATTGGAGGCATTAGGTCTAAATAGCATTAAATAAACATTTTGTTTCCTTTTCATGAATCTCTCGCATTGAGAGATGTCTTTCCAATTGGCAGTGGACAGAAGAGCCCAGTAGATATTAGTATTCTGTCCTTGGGAGGGGCCCCTGTTGTGTAGCAATATTTGGCATCCCTGGGTGGGCCAAATATTGCCCCCCTCCCTTGGGCCTGTTGTTTCAGTAACAATGACACAGTACACACTTTCATTCTTTTGTATGAAATTATTATCTGACATTTTTTCTGTCTACAAAAATGTTTACTCACCCCTTAAGAGGTTGCTTAAATTTTACCTTCTCAATAACATCTTCCTCACTTTCTGAAACAAAATTGGTCCTACCCCTCTATGGTTCTACCAAGGTTTCTTTACATTCGAATAAAGTACATACATTTTTGCAATCTATCTTATACCAAACTTCCAGTTCCTCAAAAATAATCATCTTTGTGCTAGCCATGCTCATGTAATTTTTACACAGATCAAGGCACGCAGACCTTGATTTTCCTTTCATTAAGGGAAATCTTTAATGCATATTTGTTTAATGAATAATGAAAGGATAAAGGAATGAATGTATGCGTGCATCAGAGGGAGAAATTGATTTTTTCCAGGAAATTTTACCAGGTCCATTTCAATGGAGTCGAAATAATATAAATAAAATTATGATAATTTGATGAAGTTTAGAAAATAATATATGCCTCTAAATTAGTTGTGAAGGTATGTGTGTGGACCCTCATCAATCCGTCTTAGGAGAGAAATACTCTTAAGTGCCAGAGTAAAGTAACTGTGACCTGGCCAGGTGCTCTGACTTGAAGCTATCATTTTCATTTATCACAACATTTTGTCGGAGCTCAGCTGAGCTGGCAGAGCTGAGCTGCTAAGTGTCAGAGCAGTCATTTAAAGCAACAAAACAGTAATAGCCCTGGCTGGTGTGGCTCAGTGGATTGAGTCCCTGCCTGTGAAGCAAAGAGACGCTGGTTGGATTCCCAGTCAGGGCACATTCCTGAGTTGTGGGCCAGGTCCCCAGTAGAGGACACATGAAAGTCAACCACACATTGATGTTTCTCTCCCTCTCTTTTCCTCTCCCTTCCCCTCTCTAAAATAAATAAATAAAGATTTAAAAATAAAAGTGGTAAGCCATTAATCACTTCCTACCACACTATACACAAGGGGAAATTATACCCAAAGAAACCACCAACTCTTGCTGTTCCATTTGCTTCCATAGAAGGGCACACTGGTTAAGGGTCAGGCAGATCAGCACAGATGTGGGGTTCCCCTGGTAACCAAAAACATACATTTGCTGCCTGCCCCAGTGAAGGCCAAACTCGTGGTACAGGTGATGGTGCAGAAGGAAAGGGGTTTATTTTGGTGCTGCGACCTGGGAGAATGGTGGACTCCTCCATCAAAGGTCATCCTCCCTGTTCAAACCCTGGGTTTTTATAGGAAGAGGGAGGAGAGGGCTTTTTTTCTATCCATTATCTTGCTAGCTTTTGACATCTTGGTGTCATTCATCTTTCCAGCTTTTGGCACCATTGGCATTAAGAACCTCGCCCTGCACCATCTTGGCCAATGGAGGAGACTCCCTTGTGCTCCCTGTCTATGGCAGTGGGGAGCAGGGCGGGCTGCAAGACGCGCCATCAGGAAGCCTGGAGATGCTGCAGCCCTCGGCCTGCCTCTCAACACTGGACACAGTGCCTGCACAACACGGGAAAGCTTTTCGAAATCCACAGGACACCCCTGGATTTTGTTCACCCGCATCCTCTGCACAGTGCCCTGTGCAGCCTGAGCTCAGACTGAAGATTGCCTACGGTAACAACCTTAACTACTGAGGGATCCCAGAGCAAAAGGCTGTGGTGGTTTCACCAACCCTGAGGTGAAAAGGAGATTCAAAGGAGGATATTAAAAGGAGATTTATCATGGGTCATAAACAGTCTGATTTCACCCAAATTATACAGGAGACCCCATGAGGACAAAAACTCCACAGGTGTGAGCATGAGAAAGCTGAGTGGAATGCACAGGGGGGAGCTGTGGTGTGGAGGACAGAAAGTCACAGGTCTGAGACCCAGGCACTTACAGGTCATTTTTTTAAAGTTATGTATAGGGAAGTTTATTAGAAATAGGAGTTAAGATAATCATTTCTATTGTGTGGGCACCTAACGTTTTCTTTTTATTCAAATATACAACCAAGTGTTAACAGTCTTGAAATATTGGCTTGCAGAAAGATTTCAGGCCCTGGACTAGATTTCAGATACTGTTCCTTTCAGCCAAATATTCTTCAACCTAACCTAAAAATACCATCTGTGATGGTTATTTTTGTGTGTCAACTTGGTTATGTCCCAGTACTCACAGATTTGGTCAAAGCCAGTCTATATGTCACTGTGAAGATATTTCTTCGATGAGATTACCTTTAAATCAGTAAAATTTGAGTTAAGCTGAGAACACTGAATAATGTGAGTGGGACTTATACAGTCAGTCGAAGGTCTTAAGATTTTAAAAACATGAGATTTTTGAGGAAAACAGTCTTTTGCCTCTAAACCGACTTCAGACCCCAATTGCAACATTAGCTCTTCTCTGAGTTCCCAGCCTGCTAGCCTGCTCTGCAAAATTTAGACTTGCCAGTCACTCGCACCCCTAACTTTGAAAAATTCTTAAATCTCAATCTCTCTCTCTCTCCCCTTCTCCTTCTTCCTCTCTCTCTCATCTATTGGTTCTCTTTTACTGGGGAAACATAATACACCATCTAGTGTTTTTTGTATTTTTTTCTAAAAATTACTGGCCATACTCTCTCCTTCCATTCAATCAAATCATTTGCTCTGCCTAAGACATTTCAGCATATGCCACAATGAATATTTCTTCAACTATTAATTAAATGAGTTTTAACTTTGTAATCTTCTACCCTTTTCATGTAGTCATTTCTCAAAAGATAAGTAATTTATGTAGGTATTATATCTTATAACGCATTTTTACGATGTTAAACATTACATATGCAATACATATGCAATTCTAATTCAATGTTATAGCAGTTTAGAGGACCGTTTGCCTCTATTTCTTTGTCTGATCATCTGTGCTGTTTTCTTAGGCTGCCCCAAACAGCTCCTGAGCCTCATGTGCCCCACCCGACAAGATGGCCCTTGGGAACACAAATGGCAATGACAATTGAAAATGGGGTGTGGGTGAACTCATAATCCACCCACCTCGGCCAAATATGCATGTATATGAATTACATATTCCAATCATAACAAAATCAAGTTCAGTACTTACTGATACATATATTAGTTATTCCCGAATAATAACTTTGGAAAAGTTTCTAAGGTCCCTGAAAAATTTTACCTCATTCAATATGGAAAATAAAATAATGGCCCACATATTTTCTATTTTAACTTTTAAACAATTCTTATAAGATTGACTATTCTTTCGTTACAATGTTCATAATATTTTCATAAGTCGTTAGGCTTCTAGGTACTTGTTGAACATGTAAACATTCCAATGGAACAAAAATACTTTATTTACATACTATATTTAAATTATTTTAAACATAAATAATATAGATTTATATTCTATACATGCTAAAATACAATCTAAAACCCAATTCATCTCTCAATCTACTGTACATTAATGCAACATAAAAGATATCAGCCTGGTTTACTTTCATATGCTTTCTGGAGTATTCAAAATATTAAACAAAACAGATGTACATATGACTGATGATGGCCTAAAAAAATGTCATCCTTACAGTTAAAGCTCAAGTTTGTCTTTTTATCCTAATAGAAGTGATGCAAAGTAGGTTTTCTTGCATATTTATCTTTTGATAAAGGAATAAACATCTTCACAGAATTAGGTAGATTTTATAGAGTTTTATTCAGAAACACCACTTTGGCCCTGACCTGTGTGGTTCTGTTTGTTGGGCATTATCCTGCAAAATGAAAGGTTGGTCCTCGGTCAGGGCACAGGCCTAGGTTGCAGGTTCAGTCTTCAGTCAGGGTGTGTATGAGACGCAAGCAATGGATGTTTCTCTCTCAAATCAGTGTCTCCCTCCCTCTCTCTCTCTCTTCCCCTCTCCCTAAAAGTAAATAAATAAAATCTTTAAAAAAAGGAACACTGTTTTGAATACAGATGTATGACTTAAGAACATGTTTATCTTTTGTTATCAAATATCTTCGTCTTACTTATACCAATCCTACTTTCTGGACTCACATATGGTTTTACCTAAAATAAATGTCATTTCAGAAAAATGTGTATCTGAAATAGTTATTTTCTTCTACATATTATAGATAGGAAATAAGCTCTCCAAAGGGAAAAGCTGATACCATCATTAAAGAAAGAATCATATTATCACATTTGAGTTTGGTTGTTTGACTCAGACTTCCTTTTCTCATTTTCTTGCTGTTGTGATTTGAAAAGCACTCAGGGAAGCTTCTGCTACCTGACACTACCTGGGTCACATGTAGCCTGGCTGAGAGGCCTTGCAGATAAGTGATTGGAAGTCTGGCTGGCAAACTTCCATTCGTGAAATCCTAAGAGAATATTGAAGTAGCTTCACACTTGTGTGAGTGGAAACAGTGCTTATGGCACATTCTTAGCCATGGCAAATGGAGAGGTCTGTTCCCCAGACCTCTTCACTAACAAAAAGGACAAAGCACAAATTCAAGAGAGGGAAGGATATTTTAAAACAGGAAATTCAAGAAGAGCTGAGGAAGGAAAAGAGAAACCAGATACATTTATACAAAAATCAATCATACAAAAAGTAGAAAAATTTCAATTTAGCATACTTTTAATTCCTTTAGTATTTCTTTTTAACAGTATAGCCTCTCTGCTATTGTGAAATCTTTCTGGTTGTGTTTAGAACAAGTGCCCTTATTTTTCTAGTTCTTTTGATGTTTCCCAACAAAAAGTATATTTTTAGTCATATGAGAGTGCAATCAACTAGATCCATATTTAAATTCTGAAGCATACACAAATCAATTAAGCATTTCTTTATTTTTATTTTGTTCTCCATCATTATTATCTCTTAGTATAAACATATTTTTAATCATTTGTATGTCTGCATTGGCTCATTTTATCATAGTTGTTCAAAATAAAAGATATCATTCATATTTATATCCCTAATGCAGAGTAGTATGACTGGTGCTTCATGATTTACTGATATATTTTTGTTGATTGACTATTTTCCTGGTAAATCGAAGATATTACCAAGAGTTGGTGCTCTGTTTTGTTTTGTGTTATTGGTACTCAAATAAATAATGAGAGGATCACTTAGACTGTATAGAAGAAGTTCTGCCTTCCAACCAAATAACTGCTTCCCCCATATTTGTATATAGTATGGTCAGCTTAGAAAAAATAGAAAACAAACAAAAAGTATATAATGTGTTACTAGAAGTTCTTTTTTAAATATAAAAGTGCTTGAAAAGTGAGAGAAAATTCATGATCATTTCCCTCATTCAAACTGACCATGGTGGGTCAGGCTAAGATCAATCCAAAATGAGCATCGCTTTAGAGACCTTAGTATTCTCTCATTTACAAAGGACATCCGATTTCTGTTTATTAGTGAATATAGATTTAGACAAATGACACATTTGCTAGCTCTCAAGTAATCAACTTATAAATGACTACAGCCTCACAATCTTTAATCTAAAAATATGTGTATATGGAATCCATGAACTATTTTGCATAGTGATGGTTTCTATGCATGTGGCCTTCGCTGGATTGTATAAATTGTGGTACTGAATACCCTACACAATTTGGCAAACCTACATTATAACCTAAATATCAGTAGGCTGACTACTGTGTGGTAGCAAGCTGTGGGGAACATAAGTAGTTGCAAAATGTAAAGCAATAATCAAATACGAGACATGTACCACCCAGATGGTAAAGAGAGGTAATAAATGTTTGAACACCATTTTGTTATTGTTAAGAAAGGCCAAAGAGTTAATATTAAAACACATATGTGACTGTGAGAGTCTGAAAGTGATGGAAAGAGAAAATAATGTTTATTGAAATAATGATTTGTATCGTGCATTTGACACTATTCCATCAGGCCTTTGGTAGCCTAAGGCACACTCCTACAGAGAGTGTGACAGACACAATGAGTACTTTCAAATCATGAAAACAGGACAATTTCACAAAACTGTGCAAAGTTCAGTAATTTGAAGGGATAAGAGCAGTACTTAGTCAAGAGCACAATGGCAGCAACTTAAAAATAAGAGTCCTTATTCAAAGCATCTTTTACTGAAGTCATCTTAAATGCCACCCGACGCATAGCTGCTAATAGTGCATTGTGAACGGTGTCTTTTTTAATATTTGGCAATTTTCTGGAAGAATAAAACCTAAGTTAGAAATGTTACATGGCACCCTTTGGAAAGCCAGAGTAAGGAGTATCATGCAGGCAGTTTTTCTCTTACAAGGGGGACGAAAGGGAAAGAACGGCAGGAAAATATAAATGATCATCTTTCTACTTCAGCTCAAAGGCAGACTCAATTTCTGTGTAGATGAATACAGCCTGATTTCCTCGCCTCCCTTTGCCTTTGGGGGGGTAGCTATTCCACAGTATCAGTGGGGTTAGGCCATCCGGCAGCTCTCCTTAGTCTCTAGCATTTCTAACTTTGCAATGACTGGATGGCAGTTAATTGTCCAACTCTTTTCTGCATTGTTGGTCAGGATTTAAACCTTTTTTTTGAGTAAATATGTAACCAGAAAAGACACTGGCATTCGGGCTGCCTGTCACTACCAAACCCAATGAACAATGACAGTGATTGAATCTTTTATGGGCGGTTTATTCAGATGGCCGAAGATGGTGCATTCATACCCTAAGGGACCATCTTGCCTTCTCTTTTTAGGCCAGACCTTTTGGAAGGGAGGAAATAAACAAGGTGGGGTGAGGGCTTTGAGACTGAGAAGCTGCAACATTCCTGTTCTGGGCAGTTAAAAGGCCTGGATGCCTCCACTTGTCCCCAGGCGGTGACCTTTCGCAGTGGCCCAGGAGGTCGGCTGTTTTCCCAGGAGCCAGGGCAGGGCCTTAGCTGTAGTTTCTGGAACAAAAGTTTTAACATCCACATTACTTGCTAGACTTATAACTTTTTACCTGAAGCTAAAATTTTCCAAGTTTTGAGTCCCCTATCAAATAATTAATAAATATCTACTGAATTGGAACATTTATAATCAAACTAGGGATACTTAGAATAAATGTTCTTTGTGTCAGTCATTTTTTGCCTTGATTCTACTTAGTTATCTGTTTCTTATTGAATATTAAGTAATTTTTGTTTTTAAGATACATTCTAATTTGGGGAATACTTTAAAAAAAGCTTAAATAACTTTTACCGTTGGTACTATTCCATGGTTTTCTGTCCCTGACTCTCTCACACAAGCTACAGGTGTGATCTTAAAATTAATGCAGTTGGAAATGTGTGCTAACTCTCCTGCAAAAAAGTGATTATAATAGTAATCGTAACCAGCCCTGGCAGGGTAGCTCAGTTGTTTGGTCATTGTCCCGACACACCAGGTTGTGACTGAAATCTCCAGTCAGGGCACATGCAAGGAATTGATGTTTTATCTCTCTCTTTCTCTCTTTAAAATCAATCAATTAAAATATATATAATAATGATGAAATTGAGGTCCTCTAGGCCAACTAAATGGTTTGTTTATATTTGTATATATATGAATTTACATCTCTGTTAGATGAAGCTACACAAAATTAGCTAAAAATCTTTCATAAATTATTCCTAATAAATCCAGGTATGAGATTCAAATTAAAAAGAATGCTACTCTGACTCTGGAACTACACTACATTAAATATGTTACTTTAAGTTAATATTGGCAGAGTATTAGGAATTCGCATAGAGAAAAGAATGTAGCTGATCATGGATGTAAATTAAGTAACAAAGGGTATATTTAAATTATGTATATTCAAAATTGATTTTATTTTCATCAAAGTCATGCATGTTAATCATTATACATTGTGCAGAGACAACAGTGTGGTGACGTCCTGAGGGAGGGGCAGGGGAGGGCTCATGCTTCTATATTTGCTGTGTGGCCCAAGATAAGTAAGTATATTCTTCTCCCAGTGTGGCCCAGAGCCTCCGAAAGGTTGGACACCCCTGCTGGTGCCATTAATCCACCTACTTTCTTTTTCAACATTCTTTTTCATTTCTCTCATGGTGTTTAAAGTGCATGTTTCTGAATAATAGAAGTTATCTACCATTTTTATTCCTTCATTTTGATATTATTGTTTTCTACTATGGCAAATTAGGTTTTAGTTCTTTTTTATAGCTTTCTTCATAATTCCTCAAAACCTATTACATTTTGTTCAAGTCAGTATGCAAAGCTTAATGATTCTGTATATGAAATTATTTATTGAACTAAGAGCTATGTTACATTCCCTGTCACATATAAGTTTTATTTTCTTTCTAAATTTAATTATTTTTGCCATTCCCCCACCTATTTACCTTAGCAAGCCCTCTAGGTGATTCTGATGCAAACTAAAGAAGGAGATTCCCTGCTGTGAGGTAACCACAAAGCAAGCAACCTTTTGTTATTTTTTTTCTGTTAGGAGTGGTCCAATTAACAATTGTTGTAGTCTTTCTCAATGGAATTGTCCAATGAGATGGGAGAAGGGAAGTGGTCATCTGAAAGTTCAGTAGGTAAACTTCTCATTAAAATTCTGTTTTCAGCACTGTGTCAATTTTTCCCTAGTTTTCTTCATTCTAGAGACTCTTCAATGCCATTTTTCTGGATGGAGCCTTCTCTTTGCCCAAGAAGATGCACAGGGCAGTGGCTGATGCATGCTGGGATGTGGGGACAGCTGACCCGTAAGCAACCCCTCACACTTCAGCTCTGCTTTAACTCCTGTTTTCTGCAGTACTCGGTGTTAGACAAGTGTTTTGAAAAATAATTAAATACAGCATAATTTATTGTTCTTGCATTTCTTTAATAAATTATATAACACAATTGATCCTCCTGTTTCTTTGGTTGTTATGATAATAGTATGTTAAAAATTATCATTTGAAGAAGCTAGTTTTAATTGTCTGGTTGTCCCTTTGCTGAAATAATCGACTCTGTTTAGCAGTTGCACAATTACCTTAGAGTAAATTGCTTCTTTTGAGACAATTAGGTTTGGGAAGTCAAGATTCAATACGTCCTACGAAGATAATTATTGAATGACTTCTATGTCCAGATATTAAGCTAAATGCAGGATAACTTTTTTTGTCATCTCCTTTAAGAAATTCACATTCAAGTTCATGAAAAAGTGTATTATTCATAGGAAATCAAATAATAATGCAATTTAGTACAAATATGTTATTTTGGAAGAGGCAGATATCAGTTAGAGCACTATAATAAAACCTAATTTTGTTCTCATGTAATCTCATCATAATCCTATCATCAAAGGTTATTCTCATTTTTCAGATATGGGAACTTTTACTTGTCAAAAGTTACACAGTTAATTAGTTAACGAAAGGGAAAGGGTTCATACCTAGATGGTTCAGCATAAGTAAACCATAAACTCAGGTGCTGACCATAATTGCCTATCATTTTAATTAACCACGTAAAATAACTACATAATTTGAATACTCATGACCCAAGGAATGAGAGTGACTTGTGTTTTCGGGTACTATAAATTGAGATTTCCATCAAGTCAGAGCTAAATAAGAAAGAAAAGCATAATATTGTAAAGAACTGTTAAGCAGCTTGAGAAGTATATGCTCCAAAAGACAATTACTTGGGGAGCAGCCAAATTAAAAGGGATAAACCTAAATGAGTCATAAATTGAAAGTACCAGGCAAAGAGGGAGAATCTGGTGAGGAGCCAAAGAAGCAGAAAATAGCAATCTGTACTGTTAGGCAAAGGCAGGAACAGACATTTCCTAGGAGGATTGATATTTAGCAAAAGTATCTGGTAATTATTTGGAAATTATTATTTTTGACTAATTAAAAGTATACTTCCTCTAGTTTTTATTGCTATAAATTTATTTCAAATGCATATAATTTACTGATTAAAAATAAATCAATGCCAATTTTTTACATTTAATTACACAGTTTTCACTATAATAAATTTTAAAAAATTGATTAAGTTTATTAGGTAGCTATTGGTTAAAAAACTTCATGGGTTAAAATGTACATTGTTTATATATTGTAGTGATTAGATCATTTAAATTATGCAATGTCCTTAATTTTTACCAGAAAAAATTATATCTGATAAATTGAATGTCTATCACAGATTTATGTCAGGGTTATTATTAACTCTTCTCCCACTAGTAGTATTATTAACTCTTCCCCTACTTTTATTGTAAATGATCCCTTCAATATAAATTAAAACAAAGAAAATGGCAGAACTTCTATTTCTGACAATATGACATGCTATTCTGAAAGCTTCCTTAACTCTCTGAATACATTTATAAAATCTTTCAGTGCCTAGTTTAGTTAACAAGAATGTTTTAAAAATAAAATTAGTTATAATTAAAAAATAACTATAAGAAAACACAGAGGATAGCTCACAAAAATGCTACACTTGTTATGAGGAAACATTCATAATTTGAGAGGTTTGGGGTTTATGGTTTTAATCCGAGTTGAAGAAAAGCAGAACAAAAATGGCATCAAGTGACAAGTCTGACCAAAGCCCCTTATTAAAAAGTCATAACTCCCAAATACAAGCACTCACTAAAATGCCTCACTGGGAGGAAAGGAACTCTTCCCAGACAGGTAGACAAAGATTATGCTAGACAAGTGGGGGAGAAAGGCACGGAAAGCCTTCTTTGACGAGTCGTAATCTCTAGTCTGGCCTGAAGCAGATTCGAGACGATAAACATGTTACCCCCAGAACACAAACATGTAAAGCACAGAATTTATGTAGAATTCTTGAGAATTGTCAATACCCCAGATACCTTGTAAAAGTAAACATAGCCCTCATTATAACAAGATGGCATCACCTCCCTAAAAAGTTTTGTGAATAACATGGGCAATGGTCATGGACTTAATGTAAGGAAATAAAATAACCAAAAAAACAGGCTACTCTGAGTAAGAATTAGAATATACACAAACAAAGTAATCAGATGTAGAGTATTACAGAATATGAGTAATATACAGGGTCCAGCAGAAATAACACCTGCTTGAGTGTGGTTGGCAGGGTTATAATATGGGTGTAATAATTTATCATTTTAATTTTAACATTTTACCCAAAATGTCACATGGTGTGCTTGAATGTGATGTTGTTATGTTACAGAATTGCATGCTTATGATTTTGCAATAAAAAGAATTGTTATTTGTGACAGACCTTGTATTTTAATAATACAATAAGATGTCCAAGGAGGTGAAAGAAGGGAAGTTACTAAAATACTAATTCTTTTTTGGGAAATAATAAAATTAATATTCTAGGAATGGAAAAAGAGCTCCTCAGATAAATTTCATAGACACAATAAGGAAAGAATGAGTGAATTAAAATACAAATTTATACAAAATTGCTCAGAATTTTTCTTCCCGGAGACAGAGAAATTAAGGGAAGTTGAGACATTTGAGAGTAAAATGAGATATTTTAGCACTTACTGAGAAAACAAGATTAAGCCAGTGAGAAAGTAGGCTATAAAGACGTACTGAATGACAAAAATTCAGAATTGATTTAAAATAAAACTGTTCCGATTCTGAAATCCTTATGAATCTTAGGCAGGACAAATGAATATAATTGCACACCTCACATCACCATAATGTAACTTAAAAAAACTAATAATAAAGAAAATACCTTAAATACATTAGGAAATCAATACATATGATCTTCAAAGTAACAAACATAGGTCTCGGCACTTTTACCAGTATAAGTTAAAATCAAGCAATAATATCTCAAAACATTGACTACAAGTAACTTTTATCTAGACTGGCATAAAACTAAAACACGGTCAAGATCAAGAATGAGACAAGGACACTGCACAAAAACAAAGGTTGGAAGATGTATCGCTAGCACAACCAAATATGAATGAGTCAAACACCCTAGTGGGAAAATAGACCAAAACATGAATAAACACATATAATCTGAAATACAGGAAACAATAAGAAGAGGAAAATGTGGAGTGACTACTTAATGGGTATAGAGTTTCCTTTCGGGGTAATAAGCATATTTGGGAACTAGATACTGCTGATGGTTATATAACATTGTATGTTTTGTAAAATCCACTCAAGTGTACACATAAAAAAGACAGAAAACTGTACTTGAACAACAATTAAACAAATAAAATTTTCAAAAGAAAACCTAAAATCTTTAAAACAAAAAAATGGTTAAAATGATCAATTTTATGTTATGTGTGTTTCACCAGAATTAAATAATATTTGCAAAGATATATTACCAGAACTGTGTTAGTATATGATTGTTTAAAGTTTACCACATGAACTATAGTATTTCGAAAGTTTTGGAGTTTAAGTCCTGGCTTCACGATATATTAACTGTGTGTTCTTGTGCAACTTGTGGGTCTTTCCTTTGACTCTTTTTGGTAAAATGGAGGTGAGTATAATAATAACTACACTGTAAAGATTAATAATGGAATAAAGTATAGATAATACTAACATAAGCTCTTGATTAGGTTTACTAATTGTTAATTACAGTTTATTAAAATCGTTAGTATCATTACTACTGCCAATATCTGGCTTCTCACATTTTCTCAGCTTAAGCTGAGTATCAATTTCTGGGCCATCCTTCATTCTCCAGGTTTTGTGTTAACTCTTCCAGAATGCTTTTCCTGAACCATCAAGTAACATATATGTCTTTTCTTTCCCCTTCCCTGGGTTGCTGTAAATGACACCTTTTAAGATTCAGGTCACATTGAAATTATTAGTTTGTCTGTGTAGTTCTTGAAGAGTTGGTTTCATAAGAACAAGGCATTGTTTGACTTGATCTCAAGCATATACAGCAACACAGCACACCCGTACACAATGTCCAGAATTACTATTTGTTCATTTGAACAGCATTCATCTACATGATTGACACCTACTTTATTTTTGTTTATTTCAATGAACATGTTTTTGCCATTTAATGAATGTCCAATTATACCACTAAAAATAGAAAAACTTCTTAGGATCCCCTGTGTTAAGGTGAAAAAACTGAATAACGGATTCATTTAGCAAATAAGTAGCACTAACTATACGGATAGCACCAGGGCTGTGATGAGTATTGAAAGTAGTAATTCTCAAACTGTGTTTATAATTAAGTGGTTTGTACCTAAATTTAGGAGAAAATAAATACTTTAGGTCCAGAGTGAAACTGCAAATACTGACTAAATTTGGATGTTGGCTAAGTTTTACACTGATTCTCCAATCCTCACCTAAGCCCTCCCCCCTGGAAAAATATATTCTTTTTGCCAAATGACAAAAATGGAAAATTAGAAAACTAAGCACACACATGTGCTCTTTTCAGAGGTTTTCTCTGTCTAACCACCTTTGTTTTGTTCTTAGACTGTTGGTCAAGCAAATGGCATGAGTAGAATGAGAGAAGCTATAATACAGTTGACCTAAATATACACGGAATCAATTTGGCACAAAGGACCACAGGAATGGTGTGTTACATTAGTGCGCCATTAATCTGTTAGAAAAAAAAGGCTGCACAAAAAAGCACAAAGACGTCATCCATAACCTTGTTAATTCAGAGAACAGAAATGCACATATATTAGTAATTGCTTTTCATCCAGATATTGCAAAATTATAACATATAATACTATGTCTAACTGATTTTTGTTTAAAACAGTGTGTATCAGCTTCAGTGGATAGCAACTAAATTGTTGTCAACACATTTTAATTATGATATGCATGCACAGCAGTCATTTTATGCAACTCTAACTAATAAAATGTTCATGTATGAGGGGCCACCCCCCAAAAGAGAATTGTCTTCTTGAGGGTGGACCCCTTGTAGTACCAGCTTCCCCTACTACATGAGTGTTCTAGGAGCCCATTTGTATCAGTGTACCAGCTGGCATTGTTGTGAGAGGCTGTGTTTGGTTTCAATGATTTCTCTTTATACGAAGAATATTTCATTGAGGTTGCCCATTTCATGATGGGTGATTTATGAGCAAACTGCCCACACCACACCGAGTGTTTAACCATTTGTGTGACCAAAAACAGCATGTACCCTGTTACCCACACCCCCTCATTTACCTGATCTCACTCCAAAAGACATTTTTTTGTTTCCTTGATTGAAAAAATCCTCAAAGGAAAATGTTTTGCTGATGTGAAAGAAGTGAAACAAACAAACGAACAAACAAACAAACAGCACAAGCACTAAAAGACATCAAAATTAGTGAGTTCAGAAACTGTTTTGAGCATGTAACAGGGGGGAGCCAGGAGGAGGACCCACAAAAAAAGGATTTGGAATGGGGTCCAGAACTCAAGGTTTCCAGGAAATATTAAGATGTCCTCCTCCACCCACCCCCCTGGGGAAAGGGACAAATGGAGCAGGGCCATTGAGAGCTGTTTTGCATAGCAACAGTTTTACAGCTAACCTCTGGAACGGTCATTTAACATATCTATAACCTTTAACTGGTTTCATAGATAGTTAAATAGCTGTGGCCATGCTTTGAGCCAGAGGGAAGGGAGTGACTTCTACCCAGGATGTAACTGAGGTCTGGCCCTTGCTAGTTACAGTACCTGCGTGAGAGCTTGGGGTTGATTGGCTCCCCACCATGGGGCCACATCTGCCCAGACTCACTATGGCAGCCTGGTAAAGCTGGGAGGATATGGGAATCCTGGCAGGTGTAACTGATTGTAGGAGGAGTCGGAAATGGGGCTGCAGAGGAGGACTGGTGCAGGAATTTAAACGCAGACGTGGCAGCTATTGGAGGGGAAGCTATGCAGTTTTAGCAGAGTGAGGACTCTCCTCTTGCCCAGGTGAAAGAGAACCACGTACTTTGCCAGAACGGGGACCCCTGCAGCCAGGTGAAGAAGAAAGCCACACGCCTTTGGTGGAGTGCGGACCCCTACAGCTTTGGAAAAAGAGGCCCACTCAGTTTTGGAGTGCTCCCCTTGGCTATGTGGCCTGGGAAGCAGGAGAGACTTTTCCTGGATAAATGAGTACAAAGAACTCTTGCCAGTGGACTGTGAGAAGGTTCCGCATGACTTTGGATTAACTGGAGATCCTGCCTGGATGGCGACATAGCTGAAGGTGCAAGCAGCCTGAAACACAGACATGTGCTTCCTTTCCTGAGATACGGTACCCCGAATTAGGGCAGGGGGAAGGAAGTGCTGTGGGCATCTGTGGTTATCCTAAAGGACTTTGATACAATAGGGACATTGGGTCACTACTTTAAGTCTGTATAGATTTGAATAGACCTTTCCTTTCCTTTTCACAAATCTCTGGCATTGAGAGATGTCTTTCCTCTGGTGGCAGACAGACAAGCCCAGTAGGTATTAGTATACCATCCTTGGGAGGGGCCCCTGTTGTTCTGTAGCAGTTTTTGGTGTCCTTCCATGGGCCAAATATTGCCCCCCTTGAACCTCTGGTAACAAGCAGTGGATAAAACATCTTGATAGGTGTACTGCAGCAAATGGAGAGTACTTTGAAGTTTACTGAAGTTTAAACATGTATGAATAAATACACAGTTTTTAAATAAATTAATTACAGGTTTTTTCAATCTCCCCGCATAATACAAAATTTGTACTCTTTCTTACGCATTTGCTTTTAGGAGCTTCTTAGATGGGAAACAGGGTATTTTGCCCTAACCATATGTAACAAAATTAAAGCAATGAGGAGCACCATGATGAAGAGGGATTCTGCAACCTCTTTCAAAACCAACATGCATTTGTTGAAAATCTCCACCAGGTTAGTCAATAAGGAAAACAACATATTTACTGCTTTAGCCTCAGACATTTGAAAATTTTCTACCACAACAGAAAAGCCAGTTTTATTCGGCAAACTTGAATTCGAGCTTCAAAACCCAGGGACACTTAGATTTGGGGAGCATTTAATATTGACTGAGATATCATTAGGGAATTAGATTAGGGAATGCTTTGGATATGTTATGACTCAGGTGGCTTGTTCAATTACCCAAACTTTGTCAAAATAACAAAATACCCCTTGTGAGATATTATGCTAACACCCAAGCTGCTGTCTTTTGCACAAAAGAACTTGTAAGTGGGCAAGAGGGGATTAACATGCAATCCCACTTTTACTGAATCCTCAAGAAAAACAGGTACTCTAATAATTTATTTGTGCATTTACCTTCCACTTCATGTTCAGTATCCACACAAACTATATCTGTCATGCTATGAAAATAAAAAGGTGTGAGATTTTGGCGATGTTATAAACAACATAAATAATAATAATAATAGCTAGAAATTAAATGTTCTTTTTTTCCCTAGGCACTAATATATATTAACTCATTTAACATGTGTTACTGTCCCAAGAGTCAATTTTCATTATTTCTATCAACAAATATTTTTAGGCATTACTATGAGCTATAAGCTTTATAAGTTATTGCAGAATGGAAACAAGACATAAACCCAACCTCTCCTGGAAGAACTTTCAGTCTAGTCATGGATGCAAACAACACCATGCCAAGCTTTCATAACTGCAGTTGTGGGGGAAAAACCTTCACACTGAGCTAACAACAAAAATATACAGTAAATTATTCTGATCAAGGGAACCAGGGATATCACTGCAGCTTAAAAAACATTTGTCACTTAAAAGTATGTTAAATATATGAGACAATACAAAGCAAGACTGAAAGTAACATGGCTATGTTAAGAGTGAAAAATGGAAAATGATTATCTGGAAGGAATAAAAAGGAAAAGTGAGGTTACCAGTATTTGAAAGTGTGAGCTTAATTAATATTGAAACCAATAATAAAATTGAAAATTGGTTTCTATCATCTCATTTTATTTTTGAAGTCAATTCCACTCAACAAATCGGTTTCTAAAACAGACGACAGAAACAACAGAGATTACCAAATGTATGTGTCAATACCCTAAACAATGCTAATTTGTGTGTTACTATGGATTCTTTTCTTTTCTACACAAATAAATATTCCCAGTGGTAAATTTAATTTTAATGTTATCCTCTTGAGATAAATCTTTGGGCCATAAATCCCTTTTAATCACTGGATTAAGTTTGTTATTGGTTTAAGGTTTTTGCAGGTAGATTCATAAGTGAAATCCAGCTATGTTTTTACATTTTCATCTATCTTTATCTGGTTTAGTATTGTATTCTCTACTGCTGCACGACAAATTACCACATATTTAGTAACTGAAGAGAACAGCCATTTATATGCCTCCATTTGGTAAATGAAAAGTCTGGGCTGGTTCAGCTGGGTTATCTGCTTATTTCTTTGCCGAAATCAAGACTTGGGAGAAGCTGATTTCTTATCTGGAGGGCAAAGCACTAACATCTGTATTCAGGTCGTTAACTTGAATTCAGTGCCTTGGGTCGGAAGACTGAGATCTCCATTTTCTTACTGGGTACTGTTCTAAACTTCTAGAAGCTACCTGCATTCTTTGTGAGAGTTTCTTTATCTTTAAGCCCAAAGTGGTGCGTGGAATCCTTCTAGTTAGTGATTCAAATCTCTCTGATTTATCTGCTCTTAAAGGGCTCTTGGGATGAAATGAGGCCCATCCAGATAATCTTCATATATTAAAGCCAGTTGACTTAGGACTTCATACCTGCAAACTCTTCACAGCACTTAAATTAGTGTTTGATAAGACATTAAGGATGGCAATTTGGATAACCATCTTTAGAACTCTGATGACCATATGTTACAAGGTTATTATAGTTTTCTAAAATGAATTAGCTACTTTTACTCTCTTTATTTCCTGAATCATATATATGTGATCCAGTCTTCATGAATCCAAAGATCTCACTGGTAAAAATACATTCAGGGATGTTGGTAGAACTTAACTGGTAAAAAATGCTGCACCTTGTGTTTTATTATTTAGTTTTATGTCCTGTGAGAAAATGCCCTTTTTTAACAATTATATGTGTGGAAAAGATTTACTGTTCTTGTTTTATTTTTTGCAAGGTTTTCAATTAATTAGCATAAAGTGACTAAATATGGGTTGATTTCTATATTGCATCTGTATATGTAATAATGCTCAATTTCCATACTATTTAAGATCTCTCCCTCTCTCTTTCTTTCTGTCTCTCTCCCTACACCTTCTCTCTTGTTTAAAATTTATATTGTGGGGTCTTTTCACTATATTTCACTTTTCAAATGAAATCATTTTGATTTTGTTAATTTTTAAAAATATTTTATATAATAATAATAAAATTTGTTAAATATCCACATAATTCAATGCTTATTTTTGCTACTCCTTCCCTTTCAGTTACTTGAGTTTATTTTATTGTTTTATTTTTTAAACATTTAAGCTAGATGATTAGGACATTTGATTTCAGGTTTTGTTTTAAACTCAAGCATTTAAAGATATATATTACCTATTTTTTAAAAAATATTTTATATATTTATTTTTAAAGAGAGGGGAAGGGAAGGAGAAAGAGAGGGAGAGAAACATAGATATGTGGTTGCCTCTCATACACCCTGTACTGGGGACGAGGTCCACAGCCTTGGCCTATGCCCTGACTGGGGGGAATCAAACCAGCCACCCTTTGGTTCTCAAGTCCATGCTCAATCCACTGAGCTACACCAGCCAGGATAATTTTGGATACATTTTACATATTTTGCAATATTGTACTTTGGTGACTATTAAAATTATGTACTGAAAAATATATTTAATGTAAAAAATGTTTTTATACAGGGCTTATATCTACATTCTTAAAATTTCCAAATATATTTAATTTACTTTTTAAATTGATACTCACTCAGCCTGTTGTAATATGATCAAAGAAGGCAAATGTGATTAGAATTAATTTTCTTTATGCTCAAGATTTTTGTACATGATTTGTGATCAGATAAATAGTCCAGTTTTGTAAATAGTTTACTATAGCTTAAGGAGAATGTTTATGCATTCTTAAATATGCAGTTAGATATTTATTAATTACATAAAGCTTATTTGACTTCTGTTTGTTCCTATGCTTACCATTTTTATATAATTAGCTTTCTTAGAGTTGTTCTTATATGAGAATTATATTTAATAAAATTTCAAAGAAATTCTTATAACTAAGCTTCAAAATTCAGTAAATATGTTAAGTAAATATCCTAATTATGACTAATCCCCTTAAAAGATACATAACAGAAGGCAGTTAAAAAATGATAGTGTGTGAAGACCTCCCAGCATCACTGGGGATTTTTTTCAATTTCTCTTTGAACTTATGTTAATGATTATTTTTCATACCTTTATTTAGCAACTCAATATTTTAAATAAATTTTTATTATTTTGTTATTCAGGGGCCACTTTTATACTAAAATATTTTTATGTACATAGATTTCTTGATATGACTATCCTTGTAATTATTTTTATTTATTTTCACTGAATATAGCCTTATAGCTATTTTTAAAGTCTTTTCTTCTCTGTGTTTAAGATGTTTCTCCTACAAGCAGCAGGTAACTGAATGTTTTTATTCAATTTTAAAACATTCCTTAAAACCCCCAAAATTCATTAATTTGTGTTTATTATTTTACTTGTACATTTAAGGTCATTTTTGTTACCATAATCTATGCTTTGGTTTGAACCCTTCTTACTATAGTAAAACTTCCCAGCAATTTTGATATTAGTGTAGTCATGAATGTTCACTTCATGTTCATAAAACATGTTTATAAGTTATAGATTCTTTGTAATCATAGGTTCTTAGCATATTTAATCCATTATATTTCTTGAAATGTGGATTCTAATGTTTATTATGGTATATACTATCTCAACTAATATTCCAAGGAACCCAATAAATCAGGTAATCTGATACCTGATACTATGTTATTTTTGGCAAAAAAAGAAAGTCTATGAATTTTATTAATGCACTGTAAAAATTCTAAATATTAAATAAGACATTTAAATAAAGTGTTACAGTAAGTAGGTGGCCTCATAATATATGTTTAAATAAAATACAACCAAAATTTATGATTTGGGGTGCAAAACATGATAAAATTGATTTAAATTATTCAATTGTCTGAAATAAAAATACACTTCTAAAATAAATTTTATTTGTTCAATTTAATCATGTGTGTTATGTTAAAATTTTTATTTTATATGATTTTTTCATACAACATGTTTTGCAGCTATTAATTTCTATTAAAAGCATTTGGTGTTAGGGTTAATACTAACTATAAAATATTATACTAAACATATGTAGTATGCAATTTTTAATACATCCAAAATTTACCCATAATTTTCTTTGAGATACAAGTGATTCTTTTTATAGATGAGTGATATTGAAATCCCCTTAAAGCTATCTTCAACATGCCTGTGTTGAAGAGAACCTAATTTGTAGGTTAGTTTCTGCAGGTAACTTTTTATTTTTCTGAAAACTGTAAACTTTCAGTCTGAAAAGGCAACTCTTTTGTTATTCTTACCAAAAGTTATCAATGGTATAAGTCACATATTAGCAATCAGAAAACTGATCATTTGTCCTTGATTTTTACATTTACTGTTAACAAACTTTTCCCAAGATATTTCAATACTTTGGACTACCACTCCCTTATATGATCTTATACAGTCATGATTAACTTAAAATGAAGTAATTCAGTGTGATCATTCAGTTCCTTAGTATCATAATCTCTAAATTAAGTTTTTTCCCACATAATAGTTGTTTAAAAACTTGATGGTAATTATTTTGCCTAATTATTGTTTTTTAATTGTCTCTGGCAATAATCATCACATCCAGAATAAATGAAGATTTTTTCCTCGACTCACTTTCTTACTTTTTCTATGGTATAAGCCTTAAATGTTTTTTTTTACAACTATAAAGGACACATGGACAAAACCAAGGGTGGACAGGATCAGGGGAGGGTGGTGGGGATGGCTGGGGTTGGGGGGAATGGTCGGGAGAAAGTGCAGACTACTGTACTTGAACAACAATAAAAAATAAATAATTAAAAAATTAAGACTTTTTAAATTAATTAGCTCTGGCTAGTGTAGCTTAGTGAATTGAATGCTAGCCTGCAAACCAAAAGGCTGTCAGTTCAATTCCCAGTCAGGGCACATGCCTGAGTTGTGGACCAGGCCCCCAGCTGGGGACATGCGAGAGGCAACTGATCACTATATCTCTCCTTCTCTTTCTTCCTCCCGTCCCCTCTCTCTAAAAATAAATAAATAAAATAAAATAAATACATGTACAGATTTTACGTGGCATTAAATTTGTGAAATGTGCATGAGGGCACGCAGGCAGGTAAATCTACCAGGTGAGTGTTCATATGAGGCTTATCTGTCACTGGGTTATGAGAGTTATTAGGTGGAAAGCAATTAGAACATTTCCTCTTTTCTCCACTATGTAGAAATACATAGGAAATATCACATCACTTATATGAGCGCAATACTATTTCAGTGTAATGAGACAATTACTTGTCACTTCGGAGAATAAGGAGGTTATAATGTCTATTAAATAAACCAAATATCCCATGAGTCAAGATCAACCTGTTTTATTGCCCAATCATCTATATTATTTTAACATAGCAAATGTCAGTTTTTACACAATTAAATATTGGCTACATGCTTTATTTATAATGTACCACGAGACAAAGACAGTAGGATTGGTTTATTACACTATTGTTATTTAAGACTATATTTATTCATTAATGCAGGCAGACTGGATGAACATAATGTGCTAGGCGCTCCTTTTTCCACTCAGTATTTAAAAGAGCACCTTTATTTAAAAGACGACATTCCCCCCTTCTCTCAGAATGACAGATCCCTCCCTCCAAAAGAAAGAAAAAATACAAAATAAAAAAATACAGATGACTTGGATCATGCATGTAACTTGCTAAGATTAAAAGTAATATTTATGAAATACATGATCATCAAACAAGGTATGAAGTATCCACATTTTATCATTTTGATATGTTTACATGTTTCAAAAATAGCACATTTATGCATTTTTAAATGATCATGGGCAGAAATAATTTATCCAAGTAAACATTTTTAAAAATATTCTATGCTTGAAGAAACATAAATGTCTTATTTAGGTACAGATATGTCCACCAGAATTATAATATTTTATGTTATCTTAAGTGTTTTATTTAGGTACAGATATGTTCATCAGAAGGAAACTTTAACCAAAATGTAAATGCAATTTGTTTCTGACTCAAAGACTTCAAAATACAGAATAAGATAGTTTTTCCTGTGTGTTTAATTGGAAACATAAGCTTGAGAGATTCAGGAAAAGAAACATAAATTAGATAAGTCAATTTTGCTGGAAGCAGTGCCTTTGACAGATTCATGACAATATGGGAGAATAATTTCTGTTTTGAACAGTAGGCTGAAAGATTAATAGTAAGAAATAGAAAAATCTTTTTTATTGTGAGATGCAGGGTTACTAGATTTGTGATTTAAGAATTTTATTTTTTTTTATTTTGTTGTTTTGAAACAGAGTCAAAAAATGTGTCCAGTTTTTCCTCGGATCTGTAGCTAATGATTTTGTAAAAGCTAAACTCAAGTTTCTGATAATTTTTTTCACTAAGATTATGTTAAATAGTATATCATAAGAAAGTGTACAAATACATTTTTATTTCTATATGTTTATCTGTTTATGTCAAAGAAAAACCTGTAAAGATTGAGGGACAAGCTCTGATACAGTGAATAGGTTTACAATACCCTGCAGACTCAGTGAAACCATATTTGAATCCTGACTTCTCTGAGTCCTTTCTGTGGCAATTTGACTAGGTTATTGAATCTTTTCAAATGTCCTTTCTCACATGGAAAATGAAAATAATAAGAGTTTACAACTCATTTTCTTGTCATGAACTAATTAAGTAGCCATTGTTTTGAAATTAATTATAATGATGTCCGGCATAGTATAGCAACTCAGTAAGTGGGTAAAATTATTTTGTGGCAATGCCATCGGCAGTGTGGTAGTAGTGGTAGGTAGTTAATAATACAGCTGGAAAGAAAACCCACATTTCCTGTCTACCCAGGTAGCTTTTAGGTCTAGCATACATCTGAATGTCTCAAAGGCCATTTTGGAAACTATTATATTTTACTAATATTCTTAAAAAGAAAAGTAATCCAGGAAATTTCTCCTTATGGCCAGATCCTTGGTCTCTATACCCACTTACCCTTAACCACCATATTTGCCATATTTTCTTTTGTTAAATAGTATACTGGAAACTATTCCCATGATTCAAAAGGCTGCAGCTATGGGCAGCTGGAGACTGGCAGCTTTATCAGGACAACTCACCAGCTCATGCATCACATCTCCTGCAGAAATTTTGGTAAAACATCAAATCACCCAGGTGACTCAGCCCCAAGACAGCACCAATTGGTGCCCTACAACTTTTGGCTTTTTCCAAAACTAAAATCACCTTTGAAAGGGAAGAGATTTTATCTGTTCTTTGAGGACCCTTTCCCTTCTTTCCCCCATTATTCCCCTCCCCTTCCCCTCTGGTTATTGTCAGTTTGGTCTTAGTTTCACTGTCTTTGGCTATATTTTGCTTGTTTATTTTGTTGATTAGGTTCCATGAATAGATTTAAAAAAAAAGAAAGAAAAGAGATTTTAGACTGTTGGTGAGATTCAGCTGATGGTGATTGGGAGAACTGTGTGAGGTCCCCAGGTGCCTACTTCGAAGGCATCATTGTTTTATGTACAATGTTTCTTGTATTTTGTATCTTCTTCAATGTCTCTTTTTCATATTACATGGCTGGATACCATCCAGTTAGCCTTTCTACAGAGAAACATTTGTTCCTGAGTATTCTATCATATGAAGGAAGACTCCCAACAAACTGGAATTATCTTTTGGAGGGCAGGCCCCTGGTAAATAAGCTTTCCCCAGTTAGGTGACTGTTCTAGAAACCCATCTGTATCAGTGTTCTAGCTGGCATTGTTGTGAAAGGCTGTGCTCAGCTTTGCTGAGTTTTTCTTGAGGACTCTTTCAACACCTATGCCCATTTCATGATGCATAACTTAGGAGTGCATCTGCCCTCACCTTGCTGAATGTTTAGCAGATTTTGACCAAGTATTATATGACCCTTCCCTCCCTATTTTCTTGCTATATTTTACTCCTAGTGACTTGTTTTTTGTTTACTGGGATGACAACAGTCTTCAAAGGGAAACCCTTTGCTTATGTGGAAGAGGTGAAACAAAAACAGCAGAAGCACTAAAAAACATCAAAATCAATAAGTTCAAAAATGGGTTTGAACAGTGGAAAAAACATCTTAATAGGTCTATTGCATCAAATGAGGAGTACTTTGAAGGTAACTGAAGTTTAAGCATGTAAAAATAAATGTACATTTTTATAAATAAATTTCTTATGGGGGGTTCCCCTTTTGCTTTAATGTTTTACTCTCACATATGCACACCTTAACACAATTAACATAATAGAAAGCATACAATGTCTGTTCTCAGATTACAGTGGGATCAAAATAGAAATCAATAACAGAATGACAACTAAAATACCCCAAAATATGTGGAGATTGGTAAACACACTTCTAAATAACAAACACATGGGTCAAAGAAAAACTTTTGAGAAAATTAAAAAATATTTTCACCTAAATACAAATAAAAAAATCCTCCCAATTTATCAAAAATTGGAGGATGTAGTAAAATGGTGATTAGAGGGAAATTATAAGAAAAGAGAGTCCTAAAATTGATAATCTAAGTTTCTACTTTAAGAAACTAAAACATAAGAGCAAATTGAATCCATATTCATTGAGATCGTTTCGAGAAAATGATTATTTTATATTATATCATTTAATTAAAGACTTAATTAAGGTACATATAAAACTCTTAAGCGTGGCTACAAAGAAGCTGAAAATTTTATGCAAACAATAAATTTTGAAAAAAGAAGAAAAAAATATATGTAGAAAATTAATAATGACATTAGATAGATACTTGAAAAAATATAAGTATGATAGCTAAAATGTATTGATAAAACTAAAAAAAATGAACAAAGTAATGATCTAGAGCTTAAATTTAGAGTGGATAAGTATAAATAAACATGAAAAGCACAAAAGGAATATATAATTGCCCGTTGGTCAAACACCCCCAAAAGACAATTTGGCAAAATTAACTACATATATTTCCTACTGCCTACAATGTAAAGTTATTAGCCTGGGATTATTCTTGCCAAATACTTTGAATTTATAATTTAATCAGTTGATATATCATCCATCTAGATTTTTTCTTTCTTTCTTTTTTTTTTTGTTACAAGTACTTCTTCTTCAACTAGAATTCAAAAATTTTAATACTGTAAACCTTACCTGAATTAGGTTAACCTGGACATTAGGCAAATTAGGCAAATGTACAATTTAGAGAGTTCATAGATCAGGGTAGAAGACTTCGTCATTAACATTCTTGTTAAGAATATTTACTCATTGACTTACTCATTTACTTTAAATATAAATAATTGTGCATTGTGATAATTGTTATATGTTTGGTGATGCAAAGACAAAGCCTAAAAAAGTATTTTCCCTCATATGGATTATATTCAAATAGGAAAAAAGGTAAGATATATGTAATAAATAAATCAGTTTTGAGATGGCATATAATGATTTATGGCATAAAGAAAAGGGAAGGAAAGAGAAAAAGTTCTGTGAAAAAGAATGACCTTTTCTGTGGGTAGAGTTGTCAACAAAATGAGGACTGTTTATCTTTAGAAGCCACATGCAGAAAAGCTTACTGAAAGCATCACTTGTGATCAAACTGGCCTGAAAGAAGCTGAGAGCAGCATTTCACTTTGAGGGCTTGATAAGCTGGAAACATCAGTTCTATCTTGGAATCCACCAAATTTCAGAAACTGGTGAGGTAGCTTGACCTAAGCCTTCTTATTTGTCATTATAAGGAAACAGAGACTGACAACTGTTTTTTCTATATTCTATTCTGATGCCAGGAGTGTGTGGAAGCGTCCTTTGTTATCAAGGTAAACACAAACTGTGGTGTTGGGAGGCTGGGAAAAATGCAGGAGAGCTGTCCTGTACAGCCTTCTGAGAATGCAGTTGATTCTGTGGTCCCTGCAACTCATACAAAGGAGCATGCAGAACAGAGCCAAGAAAGAAACAGCTTAGGGCTACTCGGGTGTCCACTCAGCTAATTAATGGATGAAAGGACAGATGAGGTCTTGGATATTCTGAGGAGCTGAAGAGAGACAGGGCTATGTACTCTAGGGAGTCGTCACCCAGAGAGGACTTGAAGTGAGACCATCTACTGCTCCCAGGAACCCTGTCAGCATGTTATCTTTGTGCAGTCACAGCAGTGAAAGCTGAAACAAGGAATGAGGCCAGGACAAGGAAGGGGTGACCAAAGATCTGTGGGAACACTGACAGCTAGCACACTAACTTGCTCAGAATTTCTCAAGAAGACGTAACTACATTCACACCCATTGGCAGGACAGGGTTCCCAATGGGTTCAGAGCCAATTCAGAACCAATTCAGAGCTCTAATCCACTCTCCAAGATACTTCTGAGGCTTCACACGCCTCCTCCAAAAGCATTCACTGAAGAACACTGAAGTGGCTGAGTGTATCAGTGGATTAGTGCAACTCATTCCACTTATTAGAAAAACACCCTACATGTTCGAGAGTGGCTCAGTAGATGATCCCAAAATGTTAAAAATAATCCCTAGAGAAGCACACTTATCTTAGTTAAATTAGGTCTTATCTAAATAAGTAATCTCTGATATGATTTGCTTTAATATAAGTCAATTTGGAATTTGAATTCAAGTTCATAAAATCCAAATGCTTTTCACGATACTAAAAGCTGTTTCTGAGACCCTATTGTCACAGTGTAAAGAAAACAGGATCCACTTCTCACAAGTTTTCCCCATCCATACTATAGTTACAAAAGAAAGAAGTTCCACTAACTTCTATGTTCAGCATCTTGTACTTAAGGAGAATGGTTGAAGGGTAAAATATTGCAGGATTTTTTAGGATAAAATAGATGCAATGAAGTCATTTTGGCTTTCCTGACAGGTTTATTTTCGCTCTGAAAGTAACAGATCTGAATTTCAGTATTGGAAAAAGGAAAGTGATCTTAGTGATTGAAATGTTACACAAATAGGTATAAATTTACCACTACTTTATAAAAATGTCTTGATCAGTTACACACAAAAGTTTTTTTTTAGAATTCATTTTACATATATGATAATTAAGCACACTAAGCTGCAGATCCAAACTCCAGCTCTTCTCAAGTCAGGATAAAGAAGAACCTCAGTGCAGTCCTTTCACCTGAGCCGTTTTGTTTAGTTTCTTACAAATCAGTGATTTTTACACTGTTGCATGGAGTTTGTGACTAAAAGAGGCAGTATTGTGGAATTGTTTAATGCGATGCTTCCACATCAGTGGAAGAACGATGCACTAATAATGAGCAATTAGAGGATTCATATTGATGCTGCATCAACCTAAAACATTTTACCCGGAATGTAATGATTTAATTTGGGCTCCAGAGAATAGAGATTAGAATCTGCCAGACTTAGGTAGGTTTTCTTTCAACGTCTAACTTATCCTCTTGTGCTGTTTCCTGAGTGTGAGCATTTTAAGTCTCTGACATATGCAATAGAGAAAGAAGGAGGCTTGTTTTATTGGGGGAGTATGTAGATATTCTAAAGTAAAACCAAGAATTCCTTCCATTAAAAAAAGTAGCTAGACTAGAGATACTGAAATTGAAGAAGGGATGGAATTCTTTTTCCTTCAATAAATTTAAGTACAATCTGGAAGGAAGCTGGATTAGCAAGCAAATTCTTGGAATCTTAGCTGATGTGCCTTTCCTTTCAGGCAGTTTTCCATACCATAGCGTCACTTATCAAGTGGAAGGGATGGCCAAGGAGATCTCAGTGAGATGCTGTACGGCTCATAAATAAAAAGTAGAAACATTCCAAATGTGACAGAACAAAATAAAAAAGTGTAAAGTGTCTCTCAGAGTAAGAAAAGAAGGATTCCAGCGTGAGAGGCTATGAAAGATTACTCAAAAGCAAAGGAAAACATATTGAGCAGATTGAAGTAGTACAGATAAACCAACAAGTTTAGAATGACTTTTGCCAAGTCGTAAACTAAAACTCACATGGTAACTAAAAAGTTCAGTGAGGGACCAGGTTGTTTATTGCAGAGCCAAAATGAGGGAAGAATTGGAAGGGGCCAGAATCAGGTTTCCTGAGGGACTGAACCTGCAAAATATTGACAATTTATTCTACAAACTGTGATGACCTCTACCACATTATAAATGTTAATAAATAAATTATCTATAAATTTAGTTTATTTTAACCTAATTTAATTGATATCTCACCTATTTGTATCTTGAAGAATTCATCTTTCTGCATTCCCTGTTGTCCAATATCTATAAACATTTATTTCATATATTATTTGATTATTCAAGCTGTGTACAGTAAAAAGATAATACTGGGCCCAATTACTTCATTATCTAAGAAAACAGAAGTTTCCTTTAAAAAACATTTAGATCATCAGCGATACTATTTTGCTTCAACGTAGAGTGATATATGTTATTTTTAGAAAGTAATTTTGAAAATAGGTTTTTAGTATAGCTTTATAATTCTACCATTATAATATACCATCAAGAAATATCATTTTATCATTATATAATTATCTATTTATTTACTTTTCTTCTTTATTGAATTTATTGGGCTGATATTGGTTGAGAAAATTATATAGGTTTCAGGTGCAGAATTCTATAATACATCATCTGTATATTGCATGGTGTGTTCACTCCCCCAAGCCAAATCTTCTACCACCATTTATCCTCACCCTTCTCCACCTCCACCCATCCCCCTCCCTCTGCTAGTAACCATGCAGGTGTCTGTGTCTATTAGTTTGATTTTTTTGCTTTACACCATCACCCTTTTCACCCATCCCTGCAACACCCCTCCTCTCTGAAAGCCTTAAGTCTACTCTCTATGAGTCTGCTTCTAAAAAAACATTAAATACTAATTATTTTAATACCTCACTTAACTATCAAGAACGGCGCTAGTGAAATGATACAATCTATCATTATCCTAATTTTAAGTTCCACATCGACATTTGTGTATTTGCATGTTAATACAAAAATACACGCTGTGCATGTTAAACTGACAACTCCAGTACCACAGTAAAGACAATCAGATGTGCTCTAAATAGTGAATAGTGATTTTAGATGCTGTTCTCATAAAAAGAAAGTATAATTTGTTTTTCATTAAATTATATGAGCACAAGAAATTTTAGAATAAATAAAAACTGTAAAAGACTTTTTTTACAGTTTTTATTTCTTGTGATCATGAGAACTAAGAGGGGTGGAAATGGGAAGGAGGTGGGGAGCACTGGGCGGGGGAGGCTGGGATGGGAGAAATAGACAAAAAACTGTACTTGAAAAATAACTAAATAAAATTTTTTTAAAAATTTAAAAAACAACTGTAAAATACTTAGTCTTCATATGCTAAAAACACTTAGATTCTAGTAAATCATGAACAATTCTGGGTTTTTGTTTTTATTTGTTTTATTACTGTCTTCTTTATCTGATTATGTAGCAAGATCACTTCCATCTGCATGGAAATTCAGAAGTTGTGGTACGCAGGGCAGTTTTTATTTTGTGCTATCCTTCTGTGTGCGATGGGAATCTTATTGTCTTGGTCCCACATACTGAGCATCATAGAATCTCACAATTATCTAATATATACTAAAATAAAATAAAGTAAAACAAGTTGTTAAAGCCAGTTCTGTTTCTCTTGAAAAACCACTGCGTAACACTTTGTGGGTTTTTTTTTTAACATAAATGAGGTGAAGACTTGTTCAGGAACAGTTTTGTGGGAGACCAGTGTGGCAGGATATGACATAAACAACATGAATTTTAGGTGCTACGCACTGGATTAGAAATGAAAGTTTATCAGGATAATGGCAACAGGCACATTAAGTAGATCAATTAGGAAGTTCCGGCAGAAATTTAATTATGAAGTTATGAATATCTGTGTAAACTGTTTAAATATAGCAGCAGGAAGCAGAAGATAAAAGTGGAAATAAAGGGTATATTTTCACATCTAAGACTCAGGACTGTGTAGGAAGACAAGTGATGATGATGGCAGAAGTTGGAAAAGGAAGAAAAGAAAGGCAAAGACAGATAGACTGATGTTTACTTAGATATTAGAGGAAAGTGACCTATGTTCACTTGAAAAGCAAGAACACAAATGTCATATTTTGAAAATAACACAAAAATAATTTTTAGAAATTATAGTACTTTCTAAGAGAAATCTGGTAGAAGGATTTAGGTAAATGTAGAAAGTAACATGTACTAAAATAAAGGCAGCATTCGGATGAGGTATAGAAAGGTCTATTAACATTTTGTGTTTATTATTAGGTGATGTGCTTTCTCCTTTCTTGTCGTGACACTGAAAAAGGTGAATGGAATGATTCAAAATTAATTAACTGGCTTTTTAGTTCCAAATCAAATGCTCACATTTTTAGGAATAAAGAAACTGTAAAAACCTGTGCTTTGTGTTAAACAATATCATGCAGATTATATTGAAGGGAATGAACTTCTAGGAAAAACTTAACCTTTTTCTTAACTTCTCTTTATTTAACAAGTTGCTGAGTCAAGCATAACAATAAGGAGAAAGGGAAGAAAATAGAAGAGGAGGAAGACAAATTAAAGAAGAATTGAAGGAGGAAGAAGAAGATGCAGCTTTCAAAATGAATAAAACCATATTGGACAAAGGAGCTGGAAATACTGGATGCTGCTCTATTAAATGTAGCAAATATTTATTTACATTTAATAATATCCATTTAATATCTATGAAATAATACTAAATATCCAAAATATAAAATTTTAATATTATATTTAAAAAATAATAATGTCAAATTTTTAGGTACTACATTTCAGCTTTTAATTTTGTTATCTATAGTATTTTTTAAAGAGGTGGAAAATATTTAGAGAACAGAACATGTAAAATAAAGTCTATTTTGTATTTTTCAGTTATTTACATATTTGATCATCTAATCAAATGTAATGATCCTGTAAATTATTTTAATGTAATTTCAGCACATTAAGATAATGTCAAAATATTATACAGAAATGATAGGTACATGATAAATAGACAGGCACATAGATATATAGAAAATAGATTGATTTACTTCCTAAATCAAGAATTAATTGATTGATTGATTTTTCAAGATTGTCTTTATTTATTTTTAGAGAAAAGGGAAGGGAAGGAGAAAGAAAGGGAGAGAAACAATGGGGAAAGCCATGGGTCGGTTGCCTCTCCTACGCACCTGGACCAGGGACTGAACCTGCAATGCAGGCAGTGCACCCTGGCTGGGGGTCACACCTGTGACTTGTTGTTTTGTGGGATGGCACCCAAGCAGCTGAGCCACTCATGGCAGGGCCTAAGACTGAAATTTTAAAACTATGTATGTAAGTATTTGTCTTAGGAAGTAACATAAATGTATATATACACATATGTATATACACACAGATGCATAAGTATATCATCGTCATTCTTGTTTATTATATTTATAGACTTTATCATTGTAACTTTGTTTTCTTTCTTTGTTGTTTATTTTCTTTCTTTGTTTTGTCCAGTTTTATTAAAAGCACAAGAGCCAATTATTAAAGATTTATTAGTATTACATGTGTAGTATTGTAGTATGTTAATCTGCATTCTTAAACTAGCTGGAAGTCTTCGGGACTTAAACGCATTCAATTTAATACATACTAGTTAACAGAATTTCTTCTAAACCATTACTGGAGACCATTTAAAGGTGGCAAGAATCCAATAATGTACTCAACAAAGTTTTCTTTAAATTATTCTATCCATCTCTTAGATTAGAAAAGTTACACAATAACACAGTACCATTCATTACTGACTGGAATTTGCCTTTCCTTAGAGAAATGTGTATAGTTGGAAATTTACACATCTAAGATTAAACCCTGTTTGCCAGATGTGTCTTTATCACATTTGTATTTTATTTATATGTGAATCATAAAATACAAATAGGTTATAAAACTATTTTAACTCATAATACTTAAAATAAATATAATCTATCAGCTTGTTAAATCCACTTTAACATTCAACAAGATGTGTGACATATAAAATCACACATATTATAATCATATTTAAAAACAGGACAAGCTTCAATAAAGTTAAATATTGAATTATAACAGCTGGTTCCTAAGATTAATAATCATGCTTAAGGGGAAGGAAAACACTCTGCATTTGATATACTTTGGTTGATTTGCATACATTGAACCATTTTTGTGCCTCTGGAATGACCTCCACTTCTTTATGATGTATTTTTAATGTATCCTTGCATGTGATTTGCTAGTATTTTGTTTAGGATTTTTGCATATGTATACATAGAAACATTGACCAAAAGTTTTCTTTTTGTGTGTTATCCTTGCCAAATTTTGGTATCAGTGCTGTGTTGACCTCATAAAATGTTTTAGGCAGTGTTAACTCTTCCTCAATTTTTTTAAAGAGTTTGAGAAGGATAAGCATAAAATCTTTGAATGTTTGCAGAAATCATGAGTGAAGCCATTTGGTCATGGACTTTTATTTTGGGGGAAGTTTTTAAAAATATTTTATTTATTTATTTTTAGAGAGAGGGAAAGGGAAGGAGAAAGAGGGGGAGAGAAACATCAATGTGTGTTTGCTTCTCATGTGTCCCCTACTAGGGACCTAGCCTGCAACCCGTGCATGTGCCCTGACTGGGAATCGAACCGGTGACTCTTTGCTTCACAGGCCTGTGCTCAATTCACTGAGCTACACCAGCCAGGGCCTTTTTGGGGAAGTTTTTGATAGTTGTTTCAGTTTCTTCACTGGTGATCAGACTACTTAGACTTTCCAGTTCTTGATGATTCAGTTAGAAAGGTTTTATACTTCTAGGTACTTATCCATTTCTTCTAGGTTATTGAACACAGTGTCATTCAACAGTCTTACGCAGTAGTATTCTAGTACGATATTTTGTATTTCTGTGATGTCTGTGGTAACTTGTCCTCTTTCATTTCTGATTTTGTTTAAATATCTTTTTTTCTTTAGTGAATCTGCCTGGGGTTTGTCAATTTTATTAATCTTTTCAAAGAATCAGATTTTTTTGTAATACTTTTTATATAGTCTTTTTGTTCTCTATTTTATTTCATTCTGTGCTAATTTTTATTTTTCTTTTGCTGACTTTGGGTTGCTTTTCTTCTTCCCTTTCTAGTTCCTTAAAATGCAGTCTTAGGTTTACTTGAGATTTCATTTGTTTCTTGAGATAGGCCTAAAATGTTCTGTAGAAATGTCCCTCTTAATCCTGCTTTTGCTGGATCCCAGAAGTTTTGATAAGTCCTATTGCCATTCCACTTGCCTCCATATATCTTTTGATCTTACCATTTATTTCTTCTGGCATTTTTTACCTATTGACATCTCAGGTTGCACATGTCAACGAAGCAAACTGCTCTATTGAGACACCCACCTGGAAAGGAGCAGTGCATGGCTACCAGCCAACAGCGAATGAGGATCTGAGGCCCTCTGCCCAAACATTCCTCAGGAATCCTACCAACAGCAATGTAAATAAGCATAGTACAACATCCTCCTCCATTCAAGACTGCAGATGAGATTGTAAACTTGGAACAAACTGTGGAACGAAGAACCAGTTAAGTGGTAGTTAGACTCCTTGTTACAGAACCCCACCTCCTCCGCCTACCCTGTTCTGGAACAGCTGTGGTATTCAATTGCCCACTGCCAAGAAGTGTGACTCCTAAGGCAAGAGTCTGGTAAAAAAATGAAAGGGGTTGTTTATTTAAAGGTTATACAGATTTAGAATAATGGTGGATTTCGGCTGTTGAGTCCTGCTCCCTTTAAAAACACCCAAACACACATAGTCTTGCCTCCCATTGCCAAACCAGGCCAGTCCCAGAATATGCCAGTCAGAGGTACCATCTTTCAGAAAAGCAGAAGTCTGCAGCTCAACATTTCCAGTCACAGTTCAGCTCCAAGCATCTCTCATGAATTTGGGTGGCTAGGTAGGTCCCCACACAGCTGCATCAGTTCTGCTGCCATATTCTCCAGGCTGGCTTCCCAGCAGGCCACCTCCTTCTAGCTCAGACCTCATGGCATCTCCTTATACACCAGACCACATGGTGGACCACACCCCCTCTCTTTCAGCTGGCCCCTATTTTGTGCTGGGCCTGGACTGTCCTATGTGTCTTCATATCTGGCTTGCTGTGATGTGCCACTTTGCCAGTTCCCCCATATCTTTTACTTTCTTTTGGATGTCATCTTTAGTAATGGCAAGAGTTCCCTGCAATGCATGGACATCTGGGGTCAGCAGCCCCCTCCACTGGCTATGTCAGGAGTTACTGTACGCTCTGAAAGTCATGCATACCTTTTAACAGTGGTGGCAGCATAGCTATTAACTTGCCCTTGTTATGCAAACTATAGAAAACTGTATAGCTACTCTCCCTCCCTCAATTAAGGTTTGTAGGAAAAATATGCTTTGCTATTTGGGGGGACCCCCACACTGCACCCCATTACATCCTGACCCACCAGAGTTCTGAGATCATAAATATTGGTTGCTAGAAGCCACTAAGTTTTAGCATAATGTGCTCTGCAGCAAGAGTTAACTAAGACAAATGATATAAAATATACACACATGTATCAATAGATACTCTGCAGGAGATGGGAAATGAGAGTGCACATAGGAGATGAAGGGGAATTTTCTTTTTAAGATACAAGAGAATGAATTTAGGAGCAACAAACAGTTGGCAAAACGTGAGATGCATGATTAACTTAATGCATTGGCATCTTCCACAAATACAAATGTGAGAGTAACATACTGGGGAGAGAATGGGAGAAGCTGGTACACTCATCTGCTGGGGCTTCCATAACAAAAAGAACAAAGATCCAGTCAAGGTAGCTGAATCCAACGTGCATGGATTACCGAAACGAGGTGCCTTCCACATTCGATCTGCTTCTCCATTGACAGAGAGGGTTCCATTCTGTGACAAGTGGCTTCCACCTGGTGGCTTAAAGAACAGGACTTTATTTTTCAGGGTTTGGGAAGCTAGAGTCCAAGACCAAAGTGCTATCAGGGCTGGTTTTGAGTGAGGTCTTGCTCCCTGGCGAGTAGGCGGCCACCTGCTCACGGTGTCCTCACAGGGTTTTTCTCTGCAAACTCTCTCAGGAGGGAAGAGCTCTCGGTCCTGGTCATTTCTTTCTCTTTTGATAAGGGACACTTTTTCTATGGGATTAGGCCCCACTCTGTGACTTCCTTTGACCATAATTAAATCCTTAAAGCCCTCTGGCAATATAGTTACACTTCGGGTCAGGGCTTCGACTTTGTGAGTGTTTGGGTGACATCATTCAATCAGCAATGGTGGGTCGTTCTGTTTTCCTTTTTGTGAAAAGGATCCAATATTTAAAGATTTAATAACAAGTTCTCCTCAGGGAAAAAAGATTTGTGTGTTCCTATACATATGTGAACAAAACATTCCGGTAGCGTGCTGAATAATAACCTACATTTGCAGCAACTAAAAACAATTCTTTTATCTGGGCTTTTTGGCTCTTGGACTAAGCAAGTCCTTTCAGATTTAACCAACAACTTTCGAATGTTTTAGTGTGTGATTTGTCTTTCTTAGGTAAATGTTCTATCTCCATAACCACCATGTAATTTTACTTCCTCTGTTTCAGAAATGTCAACAATACCGTGTTCAACTAACATTATTTGGTTGTTTTTTTTGCCATTTGACCTTCACATTCCATACTATTTCATTTACTGTGAAGTGTGTGTGTATGTGAGCAAATAATTACTTTCAAAGGTTAACAAATGTGATTCTCATACAAACATAAAAATATATTTAATACACTAATTAATAAAATATAGTAACCAGTACCGGTCTATGACCTGTTCAAAGGGAATTTGTAAAGATATTATTCTGGAGCAATTAAAGATATGTTAGGATGAGGTTGCTGTGTTAAATAAAAAGTTAGTTATGTCTTACAGACTAATAATCCTCCAAGGTTATTTGTAATATAATTATTTGCATGCTACTGAAGGGAAATTTATTATTTAACAGGTAAATGTGCTAAGTCTGGAGTATTTAATCAATAGTAAATGGTAAATTAATTTAAGTACATTCTTCTTGATAAATCCTGGTTAGTCTTTACCTTCATACCATTGACAGGAAGTGATGCAAACTTTTTCTTTCTTATTTGCATTGTATGCAATAATAATTCTGACAATACGCCCCTTAATTTGAATACATGCAAACACAACTTTCTACTCATGAAGCTGCCTACATTGAAACTCTATTCCTTTTAAACTAGAGGTCATTACTTGCACATATTGACCTCTAAAATAACATAAGCGTTTTGTTCGTGTTTATATTTTTCCTTGAATTTTCTTTCTTTTTTTCAATATGTCTTTCATAGAAAAAAAACAGAGATGAGTGATATTGGTGTCCTATCATACCAGGTGTGATAGATACAGCATATATATTCTCTATTAAGTGAATGAAATTACTTTGTTATCATTTAAGAAGTTTTTTTGAACAGTATATAATTTTAATTATCTGTGAAAATAATAAAAAACTTTATCAATACAGCTTTATGTTCTCAGAAGAAAATGAAAAAAGATTACTATTTTTATCAATTCTAACCTGTTTTAGTGTTCTTTAATGCATCCCACACTTTGGATTTTGACTTTTGGTTCATCAGAAAATTTGAAATTCAAAACAGATTCTTAATGTTCTTCACAGGTCAAATGAATAAGACAATAAATATTTGAGAACTTGATATTGCCATTTTCCTTGGGTCTGCAGCACAAATCATAAATGTCACCTAAAAGTAGTGTGTACTTGCTTAGATTCACTGCTTTGTAATTCGCTTGCCAATAGTATATGTGTTTGACACGGAAGCTTTGTTGCTCTCAGTCTCGTGTGCCTTCTAAACATTGATTCGGGGAGAGCTATTCCTGAGATACATTACAGAGTTGACCCTGATTATAACTCCCATGCTTAGGGAAGTCTAGACCTCATGGCGTTCCTGCAAAATGGGAAGGGGGTCATTGGACTTAATGAAATTCAGTACTTTACAAAAACCAATTGTTTAGCTTTACAATGTATAAAAAACTATTTGGAAGAATATAAATTAACAGACTATGAATATTTTACTATTAAACTATAATAGCATAAAAATTGTTGCAGGCATTAAAAACAGTAGATAGAAAATAGAAGGGGGGGCAAGAATAGCATGGGAAATATAGAATCTAAGGGACTTGAGACACATGGTCATAAACTAAAGGGAGGGTAATGGTGGGGATGGGGGGTAGGGTGGAGGGGAATGAGGGGGGAATAGAACAACTGTAACAGCATAATCAATCAAAAAATTTTAAAAATAAATAAATAAATAAATTGTCAAACTAAGATATAACATATTTTATAGTATATAACCATTAAATGTCTTAAATACATATATATATATACACACATATATACATATAGTTTTAAGAGATTTATAACAGTCGTAATAGTGGAATAAAACGTACTGGTGATTAATTAATTTCAAATTAAAGAAATGTGACTCTATCAGCATCCAATCTAGGAAACAAAATTAAATAAAGTAACATGAAAGTGACGTTGTTTAGAAAATAGCACATGAAGAAGACATTTTATTCTATTTTTCTATCGAACACTAACCAAGCACAAAGGAAGCCTAGGAATCTATCATTTTGACATCAATATTGACAAAGAAATAGTTCTTAACATTAAAAAAAATAAATCTAGAAATGATGATAAAAATCATCGACCCTTGGGATGAGAATTTCCCAGACACACAACTTTGAATTTTAGATTCTCCAGGTTTCTCAATTAAAAAAGGTAATAAAAACAATTTTATGGTTAGACAGTATGTATATTAGACAATAGGTTTATGAATATAGCCACATTTAGGCAGTGGTTGTATGTTTGCATTGGACTTAGTCCTCTCTCTCTTTTTTCTTCCTTGTTTGCATTTTCTGCTTTCTCTATAATGAATGTGATCATTGAAATCGTTTTTTTTTATATGATGTATTTCTTAGGCAAGAAAATATTAAATCAAGAGCACATTAGTTAACCTAGCATGGTTTCCCAGTCCATAGATATGGAGGAAAGTTTTTTAATTTTTAGAAATATTTTTAATAATTTTAAAGCAGTGATGAGGAATGTCAACAATTCTAGTCAGATCATCACACCCACTGATAGTCAGTACCTATTTTGCATCACCGGCCCTTTGAGAATCGCAGCTTGGCTGACTGCTTGCTGAGACTGAGGCACTCATGAAGCTTCCCCAAGTTGGTGAAGACCTTTCTTTCTCATCCAGAAAAGTTTTGCATATTCCATGACACCCTCGATGACAACATTCATATAAAACTGTCTCTCCATCATAGTATCTGCATAGTTAAATCATCCTGTGAATATTTATCAGACACCAACTGTGTCAGGCCTGGAGATGCACATGAAGGTGAGCAATGAGGCATTTGCTTCTGTTCTCGTGGAGGTTAAGGGATAGTAAGAAAGACACACATTAAGGAAGTAATTACTTGCCACTTACTAGTCTTGTCACTTTGGACAAGTAACTACCATCAGAATCTAACACTTAGTTTGAAACGGGATAATAATATGGTAGTACCTGCCTCATGGGGTTGCTGTAATTACCAAACATGTTAATGAAGGCCTGACATAGAGTAGAAGCTCAGTAAATATTAGCTGCCAAGTTCTCATCCTTGTATCCCCTCCATTTCATAAAAAAGGTTTTGGGATCTTAAAATGAAAACCAGATAAACCCGAATTAAGGGAAGGCTTCTTAAAGCCTAAATTAGAATAGGTGTCATTAATAGTTATTTTAGAGTAGTTCCAGCTGAGGAAACTGTGTGCTTGAAGACCTTGGGATGTGAGAGGATGTAGAAAAGAGCAGGGGGAGGGACTTCTAGAGTTTAGTGCAGGGAGTAAGAAGAAAGATAGTAAGCAAATTTCCCTGCCACATTAGGCAGGAAAATATCCTTTCCAGGCTTTGTCTCCTTACATGTCAAGTGAAGCCTTTTGCATTTTATCTAAAAGAACATAAAATTCTAGAACAAAAAATTTTAAAGGAAGTGAGGGGATTGTATTTTTGTTTCTGAAAACTGTCTTGCCATCATTCGTACAACCTCCAAGCACAGTCAAGCCCAAGTCCAATGTGCTCCTGGCAATGGTTTGCTGACATTAGAACACTGAAAGTGGTGGAGGGCACATCTGTTTAATGTTCTTCTTTTCTGAAGAACATTAAAATTAATGTTACATAACCCTGAGAAGTGGGGAAATTCTGTGGACCTGGCCTCCTTTCACGTAGAATTTGCTTTGGTAGCCACTTACAGCGGGTAAGTGGCCCAACCAAGTCTCCTTATTTTGGCAACTACCCTGGTCCCTGGCATTCTTCTTTTCATCCATAAACAGACTAGGAATGATCAATGAGACCTGAAGGCCATTGCTAGGTGGAGGAAAACTGAGTACTAAAAGATATGATAATAAACATAAACCATTATAGTAAAATATAATCTCACACCCACTGACATAATTTCTCACAGTAGACTCCATAGAAAAATTACAAACAAATGTCACAATTAGTGTGATTATTCATTTCCATAAATATTTTTCACATGTGTATGATTGAGGGAAGTAAAAATCACATTTCTTATGTGTTTCTAATTCATGAGAAGGAAAAGGGAATAAGTAGGAAGGAGTTTTGTTGTTTCTTAAAAATATGGGTGGACAAGAGGTTTAATAAAAATATTTACATAAAAACTCTCTTAATATCATTAAATAAATAAATAACTCCAAAAATGTTCTGGAGACACAATTTTTACATACTAACTTCTTTTTGGTGCTATGTCAGACTTTAATATGATAGCTAGTATAAATTGGATCATGTCCTTCCCTTCTGATTCTATAATGGTAGCAAGAATCAGTATTCTTTAAATTTGGACACATGTATCTTCCAAAGGAATTATGTATAAACATATGCTTCATTCATATTTTCCAATGTGACATTTAAAATTTAATTTGATATATAAATTCAGATTTTAAAGTATTTCCATTCAACTCCCCCAAAGAACCTGATGCAACATCACATATGCCTAAAAGACTATACATACCACCATATCATTCTTCCCTTCAAAAAGCATACACAAAATATATTTTATTTTTTATTTTTCTTGTGAGAATATGTGGTGGACACTGGCCAGCAGAGTCCGCCTGTTGTGGTTTACAACAAGAATCAATGCACAGGCAACAACAACCCTGTGTGGAAAAAGGGAACAGGCACGACCACTCTCTCAAGGGGAGAGTGCCTCTGGTGCCTCCGCCACTCCCTCAAGAGCGGAGCACCCAGACCCTTGCCTAAACAGGCTTTTATTGTTTTCCAGGGGTCTTACATCATAAAAAGATTTATTATCTATCACATAGAATATTATTGTCTGCATTTTAGGTACAATCAAGAAAATGAAAATAACATGCAGAGGGGAATGGCAATGAGCTCATTAGCTCTGTCCTTGGGAGAACTCATACAGGCTCTGGAAATTACCTTGACAATAGACAATACACATTTGTTGTTTTAGACCAGGGTTATGGAGTTTTAGCAAGAGCAAGCCATAACAGTCTGTATGCATTTTCTAGGCCTGATTCCCATGGGAAAACTCAGTTTGAAGATCTGGCTCCTGCCCACCACTTCGCTTCTATAGGTTTCCATACAGAGCTGAGTCACATTTGCCAGGCCAAGACAAACCGGTCCCCTACAACTATAGGAATCTTACTGTACAAGATATCTTATACAAGAAAATTCTGTTTATAATTGGTCAGTATAGCATAAGTAACAATGTATTTTTAAATGTCAACTTTTGTTCGAAATGCTTATTTTGAGATGAGATCTCCTTCAATTACTGTTTCTGGTGTTAGTTTCATTCCTATTTTTCTTTTCATTATTTAAATGTAAATGTCGGCCCTGGCTGGCGTAGCTCAGTGGATTGAGCGCGGGCCTGCGAACCAGAGTATCGCGGTTCGATTCCCAGCCAGGGCACATGCCTGGGTTGCAGGCCAGTTCCCAGCAGGGGACTCACGAGAGGCAACCACACATTGATGTTTCTCTCCCACTCTTTCTCCTTTCCTTCCCCTCTCTCTAAAAATAAATAAATAAAATATTTTAAAAAATGTAAATGTCCAGACAATATATGAAAATCAGAGAGCAATGGAAAGTTTTTGTAACTGGGATGCCACCCAATTTTCTGAACTCCATTTGAGTTATATAGCCAACAACACAGAAAAAATTGTTATCGAAAATGACCTTAAGGATGTGTCAGCTAATGACTTGATTAAGCCCTCCTCAATATGTCGAGGGTTAATATCTGGAAATCACCTACTTGTAAAAGCCTTTGTTACCCGGTCCCTATTTGTTCATATTGCTCTGTTTGCTAACCTGAAGACATCATTGTCTACGACATTGCCTGAGTTAAGATTCAGAATTTTTGAGAGGTGTGTATATATTTGAAAAATTGAAGAAGGACAACTAGGAAAGAGAGAGATGGGTGAGAAATTAATCCTCATCACATCAGTGCATTCTTAGACTGACTCTTTAAAACAACGTACATGAAAGTTGAGAATCTGGAAATTGACTCCTTCTAAGCCAACTGTGTGCAAGTATCTGTTCAAAACCTATAGTTAAGCCATGAGTACCACTTTCTAAAGATTCCTTAGTAATCACCGAAACACAATAATGTCTCTACATTATTTGATAGATGGAGATAACAGTTTAGCTCAGAGCTCCTCATAGGTCTAGGTTATGGGAGTGGCTTTAACAATTTTTATATTTAAAATGCTGTATTATTTTCCATAATGGGATCTTCCCAGATTGTATGAGTGTCAGACTTCACAAAACCTGAATCTCTTCTTTTTTGAGACTGGCCTGTGGCTAATGCCCATTATTACAGAACACTGGGTTCTATTGCCATGGGGCCTACTGCCCATGGCTGGTAAGAACCATGGCACTTAGGGCCTGAGTCTCATGATAAGGAAAGACACTATTTATTTAAAAGTTATACAGGTTTAGAACATTGGTGGAATTCTACCATTAAATCTCACTCCCTTCAGAAACAAGCAAACACATAAACAAAAAAACCTACAAACACACAGTCCTGCCTCCCACTTTGCCCAACCAGGCCAGTCAGATGTACTATCTCTCAGGAAAAAACACAGAAGTCTGTAGCTTAGCTGGGCAGATCTCCATCTGTATCTTGGCTACCTCTAGCTGTTGGTGCTTGACTAACGAGGCTTCTGCTTTTAATCCAGAACTGCATCTTCGTGGTGGGCCAGGGAATCCTTCTTCATCTTTTCAAACCACGTGGCTAAGACCCCATATGGCTACATGGTCAAGAGGGCTTCTCCTTCCCCAGCCACATGGTCAAAAAGAGCCCAAGCATGGCTGAGAGTGTGAAAGGCTGCTCCTGTGTCTGGGTTTAAATCCTGGTGCAAACCTTCCTCTGTAACCCTATTTCTGACTTCTCCCACAATGGGTTACACCTGCCAACACTCATTTCTTCTCCCTTTGTTGGCTGGCATTGCTAATCCAGGCAGGTGTGGCCCTGTGACATAGAACTGACTGCCTCCCTGCTCTCACACAGAAAGCCCCCTCTGGCTCCATCACAGGTCCCAGAGCAGACACAGACTAAAACACTGGCCAGGTTCTTCAGATATGTAAAGTGACGCTCAACAACCCTGCTCCACTTCCCTCCTCTCCCAGGTGATAGCTATGAGGATTTTCTCCATTTGGGGGGACCTCTAGCTCAGCACCCCATTACACCATCATCGTCACTTACTGAAGTTTGGAATAAATTTCGTTGATGTAACGCATTTGAAAAATCTCCACCAGGACTTCTTGACGAAAGGCGATTAATTCCTTGACATTACAGAAGAAGCTTGGACAACAAGTAACAGAATGGATATTGCTGCCAAGAGCCCGCAGATCCTCCCTCAACACTCTTCTGAAATTGCTTATACCTATTAAGCAACAGCTTTTCATTTTTACTTAAAAACACAAAGAAAAGAAAGGACAAGCTGTTGTTTCTTCTAGCTTAAATGCCTCCTGAGTGAAGAGAATCACTGGGGTACTTTTATGACACATTTTGTTATTGTTGTTGTTATTGTTGTTATTGTTGGCCATTTCAACCACAGAGAATAATGTCAAAGGAAAATTGCACCAACTGGACTTGACCAGCAAGAAAGACTTTATTCAAGAATATTGCAATTCAGGTCAAGGCTATTGCAATAGGGGAGAGAGGAGGAACTCAACTCCATTAGAGCAAAATGCAGCACAGTTTTATTATTTTTTTAACATGGCAATGAGGTAATTGAAAAAATATTAAAAGACATTAAGGGAAGAGTTGGTCAGTGTGGTTAGACCATGTGTGTTTGCTAAGTGGGGCTTATCTAAGTTGGATGCCTCTTTCCACGGAGACAGGGGGATAGGAGCCCTACATTTCTTTCTTTTTTTAAAATTAAAATATTTTAATTTTAATACTTTAATTCAGAATAAGCCCTGTGGTATTAAATTGGAATAGGATATATTGGTGGAAACTCGTGGCTTTTAATATGTAGTAATATAAAAACACAGATTTAAATGTGAAAAAAGGATACTAACGTATTTTGGCTTTCCAATAAAGTGACTGTAATTATAGGGTTGTGCTGGACGTGGCTCTTCCAGCCTCTGTAACAGAAGGCTGGCCAGGGGGCCCCTCGCCAGAAGGAGCGTGTATCACTTTGGAAATGAATTGTAATTCCCTCCTTATCTCATTTTAGAAAAGGCTTCTTGTCCTGTGACTGCTTCTTGACCCTTTCTTTCTGAGTGTACACACTGAGGTGATATTAGAGTCACATGTAGACACCAACCTCCTTAGAACCCCTTAAAACAAGCCCCAGACTCAGGGTCCTTGTGTACCTGAGTTCTCTGCCGCCTTCAGTGCTCCCTGTAATGAGAGTGATAAAGGCTGTGTCTGCTCCATCCAGTGGTCCTTGTGGTTTTTTTCAGCCTATCAGAGTAAACAGTCAAAATCCCTAGCTTGGATTTGACCTCCACTGTTACCATAATCTGAAATAAAAAAAAAGAGATATTTTAATAATAATAACAATTTTTATACTTAGGAAAAGTATATAGGATATAATGTTTAGGCACGAAAAGCAAAAAAAAAAAAGCTACTGAAAAATTCTGAAAGTCTGTTCTGTGACCTATCTCCATGAATGGGTTACCAAGGGAATTAACCTTTTAAGCTGTTAGGACAGAGTTTTTTTGAGGCTGTGACCATACCCCCATCACCAGAGTCAGCCACTTTCGTGGGTATTTACATATTCATCCTCACTGATTACATTTCTAAGGTGTGGCACTCAGATCTTTTAGAAAAACAAAACTGGAAAGAGGGTGGGAGATGATTCACATCTCAAAGAAGCAGAGAAAGAATTTTTGCTTGCAAGTTTTCTAAAGTAAATGCTCTAAGGGAGGTCAGGTGCTTATAGTCAGGAGTGTTACTGCTGTTTGGTAAGTGAACAGCTTGGAAAATACACACAACATTTGAAGTTTTCCTAAATAACATTGCAATAAGAATTACTACCAAAATTTTATTTTCTTAATTTTATTTTTAAAAGAAATATGTCACAGTTGACATTTCAAAAATTAAAAACTTATCAGAAAACTGTCGATATTGAATATAGTCTTACTTTTAAAATATAAAAATTGCACCAAATAGATTCGTACTGTCATAAGGATAAATTCCAAGGCCTGTTTGAAAAAAATACTTGATGAAGCACTGCCATCTTTTGGTTGTTTAAATTAAGGATATAAGAAAATCTAGTGAAGTTATATATCTATGAGAGTGTATAAATCTTAAATATTCAGAAATTTAAATGTTTATAAAGTGCAAAGGACATAGGTGATAAAAATTGTCTTAGAAAAGATAGTCACATATCGTAGCAACAGAATTCTCAAAGGAAAAGTTTCAATTTAATATAATTAAAAACCTGTTGGCATGGATAGAAAATAAGAGATATAATATTATTTAGAACTCTTATTATTTAATTCCAGCACGCCATATGAGGGAGATTATTTAGCATTGAAAAACACTTTGTTTTTCAATGATACACCCATCAAAATCTGTGATTTGGAAGTCAATATGTGGTATTATGTAACATAATGTTTATTGCAGAATAATTATTTAGCAATTATCAACTTTTTGACATCAAATTAATGCCATTAAAATGAATGACAAATAATAATTTGTTTTCAGAGACAATTATTCAATTCAAATTATCTTTGAAACACGTTATAAATATAAATTTTTTAATCCTGAAATTCTACATTATTAATTTTTACAGCTGATAATATAGAATAAATAAGCATTCTGACAGTTACTCCAGAATTTACCATTGCTCCAGTATTTCAATTAAGGTATTATGAGAACAACGGAAAGTTTAAGTTCTTTGCTAAGTCACAATTGTATGCATATATATGGTCACATTAAATCTACATTTAGGAACTCAAGGTGTCTTTATAATGAAGATTATATTTATAAGAAAGTCCATCTAAGCAGGTTGCCTAATTCTATTTTAGCACAACCTTCCCTCCACAAATTAATTAGCTGTACAGAGTTATGACAATCAAATACTTTATATTATGTAGTTAATTGGCTATTAAGCAAAAACTATATAAAGTGAAGGTTTGCTCAGAAATGATGTAGAAAATATGATCATTGATGTATTTGCAGTAGTCACATTTCTAAAACATTTGATATATTTGTGATTGCAATCATTTTAAGGAGAATGTAAGTTAAAATGTCTACTCTATATGTGTTTAAATTTGAATAAAATCTAAATGATATTTTTTAAGCAAATATAAATTTACTCCAAACCGAAATCAAACCTTAGTTTTGTGAGATTTCAATACTACTACTAGAAGTTTGGGATTGTTTTTATGTCTTTTTTGTAATTTTCAAAATTATGAATTTATTCTCATAAAACCCATTTAGGATTATAATCAACAAAACTTTAACATTTTTTGTCTAATACACATGTAACTGTTGTATTCCCAAAACAAAAAACTCAGGTAAAGGTTCTTAAATTATTTGTTATCCATTTAATTCAGAGTCAGAAATTTCACATTTTCATGTTATTACATTTTATAATTTATATAGAAATGTTAGGCCACTTCAAACTAGAGACATTATTGAATTTTCTCCAGGAATTATAATAATGTTATTCTCTTGATGCCTGAGTATAAACATGACTTCATTTTTTAATAAGTTGTCTCCTTATTTCCATCCCTCTTATTTTAAAATTACTACATTTTTAAGTTAAAAAGATCCTTTATACAAATCTTCCCTTAAAATAAAATATATTTAATTTGTAATAATCAGATTAATTTTAACTTCTTAAGCATTAGTTGGTTGAGGAATGAGATACTGCATATTTGCTTTTTTCACAAGTCTGTAGAAGTAGCTAATGTTCTTGTGTATAGATGTATGTGGGTCTCTGTGTATGCATACATTTACATATGTATGCAAGTAAATAATAATCTGCTATGTTATACAATCCACAAAATGTTAGTATATGACAATGATTTCTTCCTCCCTGTGGATTTAAAACTTTTAAAATACATCAATCATTTAAGTGGGATGTAGAGTTTCAAGGAAATCCAGTTCAAATTCCTGAGGACTAAGTATTAGGTCAGCCTTCCTCTAAGACCTTTTTTATCCTTAAATGGTTGTGGCTTTTGCATGATAGCAAGTGGTAACTAATATGAAACCCTACTTTTGCCTTTTGGTCTAATCAATCATTGACAGTGTTGAGTTAGTTTGGGCATGTGACTCAGTTGTGCCATATAAAGTAGGAGGAAGAATATGCTAGGGTTTTTCTGGGGAAAATATTCATTTACTTAAATTTTTGTAAAAAATACAACACAAAGAAAATGCAATGTCTACACTACTCCTGGAATTGGTGTGTTAGGCCGTATTGCTGAGACCAAGATTAAGATCAGCCACACCCTCAAATTTCTCATTAAAACCTGCATTGTAAGAGTTGGACGGTGAAGTAGGCTGATATGAAAAAGTTGATTCATTTGAAACATGGTATCAAAGAGAGCTCCATGGATACCCTGCACCATCTGAAATTAGAATAATTGGGTCCTAGAGCTAATTAAGTCTGAGACATCACTGGAGGCAAAAATGGTCCTAATTGGTGCACATCATGAAAATTCAAGCTTCTCTGGAGAAGACAATAGTGCTGGAAAAAATAGAAGGCAGCAGGAAAAGAGGTGATCCTTTATGAGATGGATCACCTCTATAAAAGAGGCAATAGACATGAGTTAAGGAGGCTAAGTAATGCTGTTGAGGACAAGACATTGAGGGTAATCACTTGTCTGTAGGGCCTCTAGGAGTAAGAGCCAGAACACACTCAGTGGCACATAACCGGCACATTGTTGAGTGTTGTTTTACCTCCCTTGTAGCCATGCGGACTGGTCAATGCTCTTTTTTCTTCAATCTCTACTGAATTTAATGGGGGTGACATTAGTTCATAAAATTATATAGGTTTCAAGTGTACAATTCTATAATGCATCATCTGTATATTGTATTGTGTGCTCACTTCCCAAAAAGTCTCCAAGCCAATCCGAGAAAGACAAATACCATATGACTTCACTTGTATTGGAGTCTAATGAATAAAATAAATTGACAAAATAGAAACAGATTCATAGATACAGGGAACAGACTGATGACTGTCAGAGGGTTGAAAAGGGAGAAGGGATTAAACACACACACACAAAATAATCTTTAGAATATCAGGACTGGAAGATCTCTCTCCCTCTCTCTCTCTCTCCCACCTTCTCCGCTTTACTTTATTACCTAGTATTTTAAATATATATTTATATAGCTTGTATGTTTTTAAACTCCGTAAGTAAAACAAGATTTTATTGTTATCCTTTATAGTTTGGTGGGCTGTCTGGGATAAATGGGGGTTTGTCACTTGGGGTCTTTTATATGTTTGCAGTCAAAAGACAGCTGAGAATAGAGTCAACTAAAAACACATGTAGCTGAAAGTCCTCTGCAGGTTTGCCATGGACTGTTACCCGAAATGTCTCCGTGAAACTTTTCCACGTGGCTTGGACTTCTCACAATTGGAGGCTGAGTTTCAAGAGAGACTGTACTAAGAATGACACTCGAGAACCTGGGGTGAAGCTGTAAGGATCCTTACATCTCCTTGGTAGTCAGTCCTACAGGATCATTTCTGCTGCATTCTGTGGCAAAGCAAGTCTATAAGGCCAGCAAGATTCAACTTCAGGGGAATTAGACTCCATCTCACTTTGGGAGGAATATCAAAGAATTTGCCACCATACTGAGCAAGGCACAAAGTTAATCTCAGTGCCAAGAACAGGGTCTGATATGGCCTAGATGTTCAATAATTATTTGTTGAATGAATTATTTAATTCTGGTCCATGATACCATCATAAAGCTGAAGAACTTACCCTAGAATCACCTTTCTTTCTATCTTCCTGCTATGAACTTTAATAAATTCCTTTCTTTGTAAGCTGTTTGAAACTAATTTTCTCTTATATATTTATGGCAGCTTAAAAGCAATCTAACTTGTAAAGGGATTGTCAAGGCCCTATGAATCTCCAGCAAAGAAATATTTGCTGAATTTCTAATGTATACAACATAAACTTGGCTAAATCCTTCAGCTTTTAGAGAAGATATATTCTTATCTAAATATGACTTGTATAGCAAAAATTTGTCACAAAATTGCTTCTTTGACATGAATCATAGAACCCTCAAAAGCTGACAAAAATGTTAATTTTATAGTTCTCTATTTCTTTCACCTCAATTGTAGTAATAGTTGAAAGAGTACATGATGGAGACATGCTTTCGACAGGGGTTATATGTTGCAGGGTAAACTTATACTTAAGATTATAACTAGTATCCATGTGCAATCTCTTTAAACCAATAATATCTGGTTCTAAGCAACTGCCTATCATTCACTGATTCTTTACCGCACTATTCTACTCCGTATACCAATCATGATATCACCATTGTTGAACTTACCACTTCCATATATCAGACTTTTTATGTCATCTACAAAAAACTTCTCTCTTGGTGCTTTGTGTAAGTGGGTTTCATCAACCATTTCTGTATCTCCAAATAATCTCTTCTTAACTTCTACTTTACAAAAGTGTGTAATGCTCGAAATTGAGGATCATTTTTCTCTATTATCTGCCATGTAAAATATCTTTAACAGGTACCTAATTTAGTGACAGAGTTCTCTATACTGGGCAGAAATAGCTGATATCTGAACTTTAATAACAAATGTAAAAATAAAACTTTCCCATTTAATGGCACTAGGAGAAATGTATTAAAGCCCTCAAACCTGATATTTCCTGTAATACAATTAAACATATTCTAGGTTCAAGTTTCTTGAGATCTTATCATTTTAATTTAAATGTCCACATTAAGGGAGTCCCCATAATTAATCAGGAGAGGATTTACAAACCCATCTTGAAAAACTGGTTTCAGATTTCTCAGGGTATTTTCTGAAATATTTTCAGTGTGATAATTTGTGGGATACATTTGATTTTAGGAAGTGACCAAAATTAACCCAAGCAAAGTGGATTGATTATTATGACTGATTTAAAAAATAAAAATAGCTTTGGCTGATGTGGTTCAGTGGAGTGAGCGCTGGACTGCAAAGCAAAGGATCTATGGTTGGATTCCCAGTCAGGGCACATGCCTGGGTTGGAGGCCAGGTCTCCATTGTGGGACCCTTCAGAGGCAACCACACATTGATGTTTCTCTCCCTCTCTTTCTCCTTCCCTTTCCCTCTATCTAAAAATAAATAAATAAAATCTTAAAAAAATAAAAATAGACAAAGAACGTTTACACAAATACATGATTACTACTATTTTTGAATAATAACTATAAACAGTTTCAATTGAGCACCTTCACTGTGAATGAGCATATCAACTCAGGCAACCCTCTGGCTGAAAACTCTTAGTCTCTACTCCTTCTGCCCGTGAGTAAATAAATTAGGTAAAGAAAAGATAAAACTTATTATTTTTGGATTCTAAATGTAGAGACTTAGAACAAAGAAAACAGAAGAACAAAGAGCTCTTGTTGACCAGTTCACTGACTCCAGTGAACTAGATGCTACACAGACAGAGAAATCTATCTTTAGACAAAAGAAAGGACATTGATATAATTATGATCTCCAAAAAAGTCATGGTGACAGATTTAACACTTGATTATAAAGAGTCATGACAAAGTTGGAAATAGGAAGGTGCATTATACTAAATATGGATAAGTACAAGAAAATTATGTCCTGGTTAAGGTGTAGTATGAGTAAAATGAAGTAGAAATCATCTTCACAGATAAGGAAAGAATTCTTTCAACTATTAATTGAAACATTTGATGTTAAGAGATTTCAACAATACACCTTAGAAGAAAGGTTTTATTATCTACCATAAATTTTCCAAAATTCAACAAATTTCATCAATTAGCTTCAGCTATTTTTAATTCAAAGCTTAAAATCTTTATTTTTCAATCTCCAGACTTGCTATTTTTAATAAAGGTGTTCCATTCTCTAGGGTTTGCAAATCACTTATAAGTTACACGTCTCACTGCGAAGTAATTTTAAATGAACAAGAATGTTTAAGACATGCTTTTTAAGGTTAAAATGGACCAAGGTCAATCTAAGGAGCAAAGCTTAGACATGACAATGAGCATCCACGATGCAATTTAAAGGCTGCAAAGGTGCTATACGGGGTCTAATTTCCAATACAACTGCCATTTCAAAGCACGGTTCCTGGGGGCCTAGTGCATTTTTAAAACATTATGTTAACTATCCTTCAGTACCATCACCTGGGAGGCTGAACCTATTATATCCAATTTGCAGGTAATAAAAATAAGTCAGTGTGAGGTTAAGCAGCTTGTTCAAGGTTACCAAGCAAATTCTAGTGGAGCTAAAAATGAAAGCCAGATCTCATCCACTTGAAATGATGTCATCTGACCAGGAGACTTATCTAGAGCTCATTATGCTAAACACAGATCTGATTAAAGGCATTGATTTCATTAAAAATAGCACCTAAAGTGGTAAAAACACAAATATATTTCTCATGCAGAAAATTTTAATTTGCCACATTCCTGCTTAAAATGCTTAATTCCTAAGCACCTCATTTTCAAGAATGAACTCAAGGTAGACTTGAATAACAATGAAGTTAATATTATTACATGGCAGTATTAGCTTGCAGACATCTGGGAAATCTAGGACTATGAGTGCTTGGTCTATAAATGTGCTCCTAGGCTACCAGTAGTTGTCTAATGTATGCAGCCAAATTATTAGTCTCTGTGAAATTATAGCATGATTATTTGAACTGAGCCCAGAAAATGAGATTGTGCTGCTAGCTGTCATAGAAAAGAGAGAATCACTAAAAAACACTCCAGCTGTTCAAGCAGCAACTAGACAGACAAACAAACTACAGTGCTGTGTGGTTTTTCATGCCAATGTCTAAAATGGTCACTTACTGACAGTTTTCAAAGCACAAAGGCCATTGGAAAACAGCTATCAATTTTGTGTATCTTCTTTGTACAGCCAAATAAATGATTTCCCATGGAAATGGCATTGACCATTTGGGAAAAACAAAAGAATAATACCAAATTCCTCAGTCATGGTTTTATTTTAGTAAATAGAAGGTTTATTTTTTTCTCATTTTTCTTCTATGAAAATGCAAACATGTTTCTTAAGAGCTGTGTTACAGTGGATAATTTTAAAGCTGTAAAATGTGTTAAATGTAAGGAGAGTTGTAAGAAGGGGAATTTTAGCACATAAACAATAACAAATAAAGGATTTAATGAGGAAAATTAAAAATGGTAACCCTTGTACACCTTGGGTACTCTTACAAACTGATTGACTTCTCCAAAACAATGGTGAAGCTGTACACATATTTAAAGCAAAGAGTGTACATAATTGTGTTTTTTTGTCATTTCTTAGCCATTACCATATCTTTTATGAAATCTTGTTGGAACACAAACCCCTCTAAAAAGCTAATAAATTCTCTATCTTTTATGCTGATCTAAATCGGTAGTAAGCCTCTCATTTTATTGTAAACACCCTGGGGGTTAGTAGAATTGGGAGTTTTACCCAGTGTTTTGGGCAACATTCAGTTTCACAAGAAAACAGCTTCTCTTCCCACTGCTGTGCTCAGCGGGCAATGGCATTTGCCTCATGACTGCAATGATATACGTGTGTCCCTGGACAAACAAACATGAAGACATTTGATTTCTCCTCACCCTTTGTTACTTAAAATATGGGAACTACATTTACTGAATAATAACATGTAGAAACAATGTATGATCATGCAAAGCAGAGGCTTTCTTCATTCTGGTTATGTTTTTTAATGGTTTGAACTACAGTCTGTGCATATTACCAATTATGATATATTTTATTTCCAAACTATTTCGTCCTTGCCACATTGCCAATTTTGCTCTGATATTAAAGAGTAATGCCACAGGCTTTTTACTCCAGAGATATAAAACATCTAATTTGGAACAGATTGTCTTTTTTCACAAACTATTATTGTCAGAATTCTTTGTGAATCAGCCAGTAAATAGCATATCCCAGCAATGGTGAAAACCAAGAGTTGGAAGTGTGCATTTTCCTGCCCTAGTGCCAAAAAATGTATATGAAATTTATTTCCAATGTGAGTTGGTGGACAAAGTCATTCAAAAGAGTAGCAGAGAGACTTTTTAATGGCTTTTCAATGTTTATAAAAGAAAATATTTATATTCCTTAGCTGATAGTCAGTGCTTTCTATACTTTAAGTATCATATACCTCCTGAGATTTTCCTTACATTCTCTTATTTTTCCACCCCTTGCTCAAGAAAACAAGGCTGATCTTTATAACTCCATAAAATCATGTTCTTACGCACCTTTGCTCATAGTCTTTCTTTTTCCATAAGCCTTCACTGATCTAATTCTGGATCAAGCCTTTCTGAAAATCTCCCCCATTTAGCTATTGTTATGTCTCTCTTCTTTTTCTGTTCTCTTTCTTCATTAAAGAAATGGAAATAATAGAATCCCCTAGGGTAGTATTCCTGGTAAAATTAGGAAATATTTTAAAATATATCACAGGAACTGCATACTATTACCTTATGGTTTTCCTCATATTTTAAATTACTTGTCCTGGGTTTTAGTTATGATGAAGTGACTGAAATCAACTGCCATTCAAATAAATTGAACTAAAATACAGGACCACATATGTAACATTCTTCAAGGAGTTGAAGAGAAATGGAGCAGTCTGACTCGGAGGAGAAAAGCAAGTGAGATGACCCTCTCATCAACCTGGCTTCCCATCTGAAGGAACTTACAAGATCACAGTATAAGTAAGAAAGACTTAAGCAATTCTGAAACTTTGTATAGGCAAGAAGAGAGGCCAGAAGCAGAGGGTGAAGTGCTGGAAATGGCAGACATAATAATGCAAAGAGTTTTCTACGGGGTTTCAGAGAAAGAGCTCCAACGGTGCATAAGAATTCCCTTGACTCTTTGGTTGAATATAGAGTTGCACATGTTCAGGGAAGGAATCCAGGGAGGTGAGCAGAGAACAGCTGAGAAATCTGTAACTAGCAAAGAATTGTAAGCTCAAGATCTACCAGAGCTCACACACAACTAAACCATATTCAGGCTTTGACTATTTGGGGTAGAAAGACAAGTTAACACATTCAACAAGGATACTGGACAGGCAGTTTCTTGGTAATAGGGCTATAAAGACACTGGCATGAAATATCTATTCTAGTTTTAAAATTAGAATGTTTAAAAACAATTGTCAAATAGATGAAGATGGTCCACAACCAAAATAATTGTCTGGGCAAACAAAACTCAACACTTTTAAAGAAAGACAAGAAAACCTGTGCGTTCAACCACATGCTATTCATATCATTCATTACCCATTTAAAAATTATTGAACTTTTCAGGTAAGAAAAATTAGACCAAAATGAGAGGAAAGTGAGTTAATACAAATAGACTCAAAGTGGCAAAGGTGATTAAGTTAGCATGCAAAAACTTGAAAGTAACTGCTATAAATACATTAAAAAATCATAATCTCATGAATATAGTAAAGAGAAGAATAGACAGTAACAAAGTAATTTTAATTTTTGAAGGTGAAAAAATAAATATCTGAAGTAAAATGTTCATTATTTGTAAATTTCATTTAGCCAAAAATAGACACTGTAAAACTAAATACAGGTGAAGGTGAAAATAATATAAAAGAAAACATACTAAGTAAGGTATAGAAAAAATTAATTTTGAATGAAAACTTAACAGTGCTTGAATAACCTATTAAAAATAAAAGGTAGTCTATGGTACATGTAATTTCACCCAGGGAAAAAAGGAGAGGGACATATTTAAATAAATAATAGCTAAAAATTGTCCAATTTTAATGAAAAAATAGAAAAGATTCAACAAAATCAAGAAATATATGCATGACAAATATAAAGATAATCATGTCAAGGCTCATCATAATTAAGTTATTTAAAACTGCTGATGAGAAGACACATAAAAGTGTACATTAACAACCAAAAATTCAATAAATTTCTTAATTACAAGTAATTTAAGTAGAAATAGAAGAGAACCTACATAATATAATGAAATGTGTTTTCCAGGACCAACAACTATGACCCTAAATAATGAAATACTGAAGACACTGAAGGGAGAAACAATTTAGAAATGCCCCATATGTACTATTGCTTCAACATTTGGAAGCAATTAAACAAGAGAATTGTATATATAAATATTGACAAAGAAGAGCCAAATGAGCCCGTTTTTTTCAAATAGCTAAAATTTAATTTTATTTTTATAGTTTTATTGAATTACACTTGAATAGAAAAACTTCCCATAATTAATATATACAATTTGGTGAATTTGGCCATACACACACAATTGTGTTAGCATCACTAATACACATATCTGTCATCTTGGAAAAATTTCAAAAACTGTACATCAGGATGAAAAGAAATGTTACAAGAATACAATGGAGTCAAACTATAAAAATGCTTGCAGAAAAAATATAAACACAGCATTTTATAGCTGATGAAAGTATACATCAAAAACAAAGGCAAACAAACAACAAACTGACTGTGACTTGTGAACTGTGGACTGAAACAAAAAAAGGAATTTTTATAAGAACATGAAAATAAAAATCAATGAAACTATAGTTCTTTGAGTTCTTAAAGTTTGATGAAACTAAGTTCTTTGAAAAGTGTACAACTTGCTAAACATATCTATATTAATGAAAAATAAGTGAAAATAGAGCTTAGTAGTATTTGAAAATATAAAGAACCTTAGTATTGATCAAATATACATTAAAATGATAATTAGGAAAGACTACTGTTGGCATGAAAACAGACAAATGGGCACATTGTACCAGACACATTGAAACAGAATACAGATCCTAGAAATCAAGCCACATTTATACAGTCAACTGACCTTAAAAATGGGTACCAAAAACACATAATGGGGAAAGGAGAGTTTCCTCAGCAAATGGCATTGGGAACATTCTATATCCAAATGGAAAAGAATAAAATTAAAATTATTTTATACCATACACAAAGATTAAAATGATAAAAAAACTTAAATGTTTTAGGATTTGGAGAAAACAAAAAAACCTCATAGCATAAAACATAGGAGAAAGACTTCTTGACATCAGTCTTTGCAATGACTTCTTGCATATGACATCAAAAGCACAGGTAACAAAAGCAAAAATAGACAAATGGAACCACATAAAATTTGAAAGCTATTCCATGACAAATGAAACAAAAAAATAAAAAGTCAACCTATGGGTTGCAAAAATATCTGTGAATCGTGTATCTGATAAAGTGTTAAAATCCAAGATATTGACTCCTACAATTCAAAGCAAGTAATGATAATGATGATGATGATAACAATAATTAATCAAATAAGGGGCAAAGGATCTAAATTGATATTTCTTCAAAGAAGACATATAAATGATGACTAACCATAAAAGATGATACTCAATATTATTAACCATCAGGAGAACACAAATCAAAACCACAATGAGATACCGTCTCACATCAGTAGAATGGCTATTGTAAGAAAAAAATATAACAGGTGTTAAGGATGTAGAGAAAAATCTACTCTTGGAATGAAAGGAAATATATATGGTGATGTGCATGTAAAGGGTAAGATATCATTTAACCTTTAAAATTAGGAAACATAGCCATTTTCAGCAATGTGTGTGAGCCTGGAGGACAACATGCTAAGTGAAATAAGCCAAGCACAGAAGAACAAATATTGCATGGTCCCACTTATAGAAGAAATCTAAAATAATCAATCTCATAGAAGCCTAGAGAACAATGGTGATTGTCAGGGTCTGGATGGAGGGGGAAATGAGCAGAGGCATTAGTCAAGAGCTATACAGTTCCAGTTACACAAATGAATAAAACCTCATGATCTACTGTATAGCACAGTGCCTATAATTAACAATACCATATTAAAGACCCACTAAGAGGGTAGATCTTTGGTTAAGTCTTCTTGTCATACTCACAAATACTAGAGTGAAAGGAAATTTTAGAGATGATGGGTGTATCAATGGTATAAATATAGAAATGGTATACTTATCTGCAAAGTCACTAAGTTGTACATTAAATAAGTACATTTTTGCATGCCAGTTATACTTTAATGGAGTGATTTTAAAACACAAATAAAAAGAAAAAAATAAAAGTTTTGTTCCTCCTTTCAAATTCCACTTTGAATTATGCTATCATGACTGTACGATATTTTTGTAACAAAAGACATAAAGATAAGTGAAGCAGAATAGAAAATTCAAAATCAGAACGTGGTATATATGTTTACCTAATACTTCGTAAATAATGATAAACCCCTTCTTCTGAAACAACTTGAAATCCACACTAAGAAAATATAATAATCTTGATTACTATCTCAAATCAAATGTGGAAATTAACTTCAACTTGGTCATCAATGAAAGCCAATATGAATATGTTAAAACCATTAGAACTGAACATAGACTATTTTAGTAACCTCGGGATAAGAAAAACCTTCTTTGGACATCTAAAACACAAAGTTTAAAAGAAAAAAAAGAAAATTCTATGCCATTAATGTTAAAATCTTCTATTTAATAAAGAAAAACAAGACATTGTTAAGGAAAAAAGTTACAAATTGACAATATATATAATATATATTATATATTTGAGATATTCCCCTCATATATTTGAGAAAACTTGTCTTAAGGCTGTATAAAATACACAAAGTTCTCAATTGATCTAAATATTAATAAAAATTAAAAATAAACTAAAAGTTAAACATTTTCTAGAAGAGGATATGAATGGCCTATAAGCTCATGAACATCTGCTCAAATCACTAATCATTATAGAAAAGCACATTACAACTACAGTGCAATATCACTGCACATCCATTAGCATGACCAGTGCAGCACCTGAGGAGGAAACAGAACAATCAGAACTTTCATACATTGCTGGTGAAATGCAGAATACCGCAGCCACTTTGGAAAACGATTTGACAGTTTTTTTTATAAAGTTAAACACACATTTACTATAGACCCAGAGAGCAAGACTGAGTATTACTGAGAGAGCAATGCACTCTCAGGTGTTTCCTGAAGAGAAACTAGAAGGTGTGTCTTTGTAAGGGTATGTACACCAATGTTCATGGCAGTTCTGTTCGTTAGACAAAAATCAGAAATAAGCTAAACTGACAACTAGGAAAATGGTAGACAAATTATGGTCTATTTATACAATAAACTAAGACTCAAAATAAAATAGAAGGTATCATTTATACCCACAAAATCATGAATTCATCTTAATAACATGGTGAGTGAACAATGAAATGGCTCTCAATACTTCTTATCCAGTCCACTTAACTAAATCATCATTTTCCTTACACATAAAAATACTTGGAGTTGAATTCTAACAAGGACTTATAAAACATCTACTTGAAATGGTGATTAAGCTACCTATAAATATAAATATATCGATGTTTATATGAATATATGTATACATTTGGTGGAAAAATGAGGTATAGGGTGATAAAACTTTTAAAGAAAATCATTGAAAAAATGTAAGAATTAGCAGAGGGTAGGGAAAGCCTTTTCAGCGGTTCACTAAAATTAGTTATTTTTTTGAACAATTATTTACCAATGTAGCAATATTTGTAACTAAAATGTGTAGGGTATGATTTCTCAACCTTAGACTCATTGCGTTAGTAATCCTTTGTTGTGGATACCATTCTGTACATTGTAGGGTGTTTAGCCTGTGTCCCTGACCCGTCCCCACTAGTTGCTAAAAGCACAGATATGACAGCCCAACATTTCTTCATGCATTGTTAAATGTCCTGTGAGGGGCATAGCCACCCTTGGGTGAGAATCCACGGTTTAGAGGGCTTCACATTCAAAACGAAGCAGAATTTAAAAAAATGTGTATGTGCATTTTCTTAATTCTGCTTCATTTTGAATGTTCATAGCAGCACAATTTACAATAGCCAAGAGCTGGAAGCAACCTAGGTGCCCGTCAGTAAATGAATGGATCAAAAAGTTGTGGTACATATACACAATGGAATTCTATGCAGCAGAAAGAAGGAGCTCCTACCCTTTGCAAAGCTTGGATGGAACTGGAAAGCATTATGTCGAGTGAAATTAGCCAGGCGGTGAAAAACAAATACCATATGATCTCACCTTTAACAGGAAGCTAAACAACAAAACAAACAAGCAAGCAAAATAAAAACAATGACACTGAAATAGAGAATCGGAGACAGCGACCAGAGGGGAGAGGGGAGGGAATTTCAGGGGAAAAGGGGAAGGATTTACAGGAACTACTATAAAGGACACATGGACAACAACTAAGGGGGGTGGAAATGGGAGGGAGGAGGGGGACATGGGGGGTGGGCTGGGATGGGAGTAAAATACAGAAAACTGTAGTTGAAAATAATTAAATTAAAAAAAAAGAAAATGTATATGTACAAGAACCGGTGGAAAATGCCACTAACTTTTATTCCCAAATGCACTTTTACTTTAATTCAAGGGAGACTGTATATTTCCAGATCCATTTCAATTCCTATAATGCAATTTTAAGAATAATGCAGTGATTCTATTTGTAGTTCATGTTGTCCAATATTTGTATAAGTGCTTGAATCCTAGTATTGATTTGTGAAGCCCTTTCATTCCTCATGAAACTGTGCCTTTCCATTTGAGCTGCACACAAATTTGTCTCTAGTTTTGCCCTTACTGGAAAACATTAGTGGCCAGATAGTCCTTCTCCAGGTCCTGAAATCACTCACGCTGTTTGTAAATTTCAGCAAGTGAATTGTAACAATTTTTCCTCCAGTGTTTATAGAAATAAATACCATGTGTTTCTAGAGGCAGAAGCTACATTTTAAATAGCATGCTAGTATATTACAAAATATTCTGTATTTTAAAAATCGCCTTCTGTCGGTAAATTTATATTGAAAAAGTAAAGTTAATCATATTTTTTAAAATAATCACGCTATCGAATCTTTAGGAAAAGAATGAATTAATGCACAAAGTTAACACTGCATAACACTGATCCATAAAAAATTAAAATTTAAATTATGCAGTCCAAAAGGGAGAAATTCTCACAATAATTATGAACATACTTGGTAACAGAAGTCTTCAAGTGGAGGGGGCAGGCACATAAAAACCCTATAGGAATACATTTCCAATTCATATAATCCTTCCATACAACGTATTTGAGAACCACTCTCTTGCGGATGAAAAAAAGACCCTTAATATTAAATGTTTATTTTATGTAAATTTATTAAAAATATTTAGTAAATTATTTATTACTTTGTTACAGCAACTCGGCAGCAGAAATCTAAAGATTTATTTTAACTGGAGTTCATAGATTGGGTAAGGGGTCTTTTTGGCTGTGTAAGATTATGTATTTTAGCTCAATTAGTGTAATCTGCTAGATAAACTTGGAAAGAGCAAATTTTTTTCTAGGACTTACGAGTATAAACTAAAGAAACTCTTGTATTTGAGATAAATTTTATTTTCATAGAAGATCAATCATGAGATGGGAAATAGGATTTGAACAATGGCAGACACAATATATTTTTGGAAAGAAATATTTTGTTTAGCAGGTACTTACATTACAAGGAAATCTTTCAAAAAATTCAGTCACATAACATTGTTGACCCATGCTGAAGAACCAAGGACCTATACAAACACTAAACAATGATTCAGTAAACTGTGTCTGAGTAAGAAGCTTGTTTATTGTGAGATTATTTCTAATGCAGTGGTGTTATATACATATTTTCCTTCTTCAAACAGAAATACTGGCAGATTGTCTTTGTTTTTTGTACATTAGATAAGTTATTTAATATGTGTGTTATTTTAACAATTTAAAAATACAATTCTATGTTCATACCTATAATTTCCTTTCTAGTCTTATAAGATCTAAAAATTTGAGAAACATTCATTTAAACACTTGTATTGAAAATACTATTTTATCTTGGAAGTTTTTAAGAAACCTCATTTTAAGAAACCAATGAAAAGGAAGGAATTTAGTGGTGAAGATATTTTCTTTGCAGTCAATTTGTCTGAGAGACATCATTCCAAAGGTGAAGGATAATGATCCTAAAAAAAGTGTTTGAAGACTGAAAAGATATAAGAATATTAATGCAGAAAAAAGGAAAACTAAGCTTTTGGAAATTGCTCCAGGGATCACCTGCCTGGATATCATACTTGGCAGGATTCTATAGCCATTAATATTTCTTTTGAAATTGTTTAAAAATATGAACTAGAATAATGGTGCTTAATTAGACCATAAAATAGTGAGTGGAGGCAAGATAAAATTCTGTGTGTACCACAGCTTCGATTGTTTCAGATAATTGTACCGAAGACATTCTGCCGTATATCATTATGTCTCTACAGCAATTTGTGTAATACAGAGACAGGCTATGAACAATAAGGCTCATTTTAGAGTAATTTAATAAGATTTTAAATGAATCAAGCATTTATTAGGTACTTATTTGATATATTAATGAATAAAATGGATGTAAAATAACCAAATTTTATTTAAAGTTTGTAAGTTCTACCAAAGTAGAATCTATTTATTATATTTTTTATATACGTTCCTATCATAGAAGTAGAAAATCATAGTGTTAAGAAACCGTGATATGCTAGCAAACTCTAGATTTGAATTCTGTCTCCAAAATGTTATAGCTAAGGACACTGGAGTAAATTTATATTTATTTTCATCTCTATAATGGAGACCATGACAGTAGTTATTATTTCATAGAATTATAATCAATGTACCAAGCATATTGTCTTATAAATAAGTTTTATTGTTGTAATCATTTCTTAAGGACATTTTTTCACTCTTTAGGAAAACTGTAGATTAAAAATTTTAGAAACATGTTTAATATATATTTTTAAAAATAATGAGTGAGCCCTGGCTGGTGTAGCTCAGTGGATTGAGCGCAGGCCTGCGAACCAGACAATCACAGTTCGATTCCCAGTCAGGGCACATGCCTGGGTTGCAGGCCGGTTCCCTGCAGGCCAGTTCCCAGCAGGAGATGCATGAAAGGCAACCATACATTGATGTTTCTCTCCCTCTCTCCTTCCCTTACCCTCTAAAGATAAATAAATAAAATCTTTTAAAAAAATAAAAATAAAAATAATGAGTGAGTGTTATCTAGATTACTTATGTAAATGCTGAAGACGTTTTGGTTTGCTCAGGTTCTATGGCATATTGGGGTCATGCAGAGACAGAAATTAAGCAGCAATTTTGTGTATCCAGATTTAGGCCAATGCTGTCCAGGTTAGAAAAGAGGCATCAGTGTTTAATGTGCTTCGGGGAGGAAGTGAGCTGCTTCCTCCATCATGGTTCAGAGACTCACCACGCCTTTCCCCCAGAGGCAACTAAGACTCCTGATGTATTCTCTCTGTCCTTATGTGTAACCATTACCCCAAGGAACTGGACGTGGGTACAGATATTTGAAACCCCCTTTTTTTAGATTTGATTTATTCATCTCTAGAGGGGAAGGGAAGGAGAGAGGAAGATAAATATCAATGTTTGGTTGCCTCTCATGTGTCCCCTGCTGGGAACTGGCCTGCAACCAAGGCATGTGCCCTGACTGGGAATTGAACCACGATACTCTGGTTCACAGGCCCGTGCTCAATCCACTGAGCTATACCAGCCAGGTATGAAACCCTTTTTTTAAATCACCATCTAGCATCCCATTCCCAATCACTGAATTCTTTCACATGAGACTTACTACACACAACTATCAACATTCTGTGTACTCTCAAACTCCTTGCATATGTCTGCCCCTTCTTGCTCAGAAACTTGTTTCTCTCCTGAATTAGCTGTTTACCTATAAATCTGACAAATTTTTCTTTCTTACTGCTTGAGCCACCAGGTGCGAAGGTGACTTTGCCACTCTGTTGGTGCTCTCAGACCATTCTCTGCCTTTTTCTCTTTATTTCTCTGCATAGAATCTCAGTGAATCCAGTTCAACACCTTGCATACAGCATTATATTAACAATATCTTAATTTTTCCTGGTCATTTCACAGGATTGTTTCATCTTACTATTTGAATCCTTCCCTATCATATTATTTTCACCTCAGCCAGAGCACACTACTTCTATGTCCATTCCCAACCTCCATATCCTTTCAGATAATTTTTATAATAGAAAATTCAGCTAGTCGTCCATTCAATCATTCACACAATATATCTTTATGTACCACCTTCGTGAAGACAGAGATTGCAAATTGCAGCATGCTCAACCCTGACTAGCTTTGGAAGGTGCTGGGGAGGAATGGGGGTGTAGAGTGTAAGAAAACATTTTCCAGAGGCTTCATCAGAGTTTAGAAATAGGTTTAGGTATTTTCCTGGTGAAAATGGTCAACATTTACTCTAGACAAAATAAAAATATGAACAAAACAGAGAGTGTTGTACATTCAGGAAACCACTGCAAATAAAGGTCAGAATGGTTCAAATAGACTAAATTGAAGAAAATTGTGAAAATGTATTTAGAGAAATCTGACAGAATTAATTAATAAGCAACTTTATGATGCTGGTGAGCTTAGTTTTATCATTAGATATGTTGAGCCAGCCATATAATTTAGTTCAGAATGATCTGAATCTCAGCAACTTCACTCTGGTAATGATTTGTAAGATGAATGAGATAAGGTTAGCAAGATACAAAAACAAGTCGAAAGAGTGTGTCATGATCCAGATGAGAAAGAATAGGGTCGTGAAATTTACAAACAGAGATGAGGTCATATATAAAAATGCAAAACATGTAGGTCAGTCTTGCTATGTAATGACTGACAAGCAGGGTCATGAAGAAAATATAATTTGGGGGATTTTGCAGGATGCCATTCACTACAATGACAAAGGAGGAGGAAAATGTTTTGATTAGAGAAGATAGGGAGTTTATTTAGTTGGAGTGATGTGAAAAGAAAAAGAGAAAACAGCAAAAGCAGAATATTCTTTAATGAAGGTGACTTTGAAGAAAGAATCACTAACACACAATTAACAAATCATTTTTCACTGGTAGTCACTGTTCTTGGATCTGAATATATGATATCAAAAGAACCAGAGAAGGACATCTTGGGCAATAGCTGGGAAGGCACGATTGTTTCAACATATAGATTCACTTTTATGTTAAATTAGAGGAAACTTAATATAACATTAAGCTCCCAAAAGGGAGAGAAAAAGATAAAAGTGTAGAAAAATGGGAAATAATAAGACTGAGGATCTTATCTTGGAGGTTTAATGTTGTGGGGTGGGGTATGGTGGGAATCAAGAATACAGAGGGGTGCATTGTCTTTAAGATACAGAGAAGATTTTTTATAGAATTGTATCATTGAATTCCATTTTTATTTGTATTAGGACAAGTTGTTTGACATATTGTTAATGGCCTCATTTTTTTCTTTTCACTCTCATTAAAATACAAGGTCAAGTGCTGATATATGTGAAGAGTGAACTTTGGTAAAATTAAATTTTAATTATAATGCCTCCAGATCACAGCATTGCTGCATATGACTGTACATGGGACAGATGGGTGTTTAGATGCGTCTGAATCTGGGTGCTGGACGAGTAGTTCCAGACGTGATCCATATGAGGGAAGGGCACGATTGCCTGGAAGACAAAGAATTAAGCAGAGTTCTAAATTCAATGAGCTCCGTTTTGTCAAGATAGGATGCCAGGTGCTGAAATGTGTTTGTTTTCGAAAACTGGTACATGGCCCCCTCAAAAAAAAATCACAGCATTTTATTCGCTGGCATAAACAGTTAAAATTCTTTTACTTTTTCCTTATAACATTGCAAGGTTTGATTTCTGGTTTTCTTTACTGAATTTTTTACTAGGATATATTGTCCTTAAAAATGTCTGAAGTGCATAAATAAGTTAGACTAAAGGTATCTTTATCTGTAACAATAATGGTTATTTTTCCCATAAAATAATTATGGATAGTTAAGATTTGTTCCTGATTCTTTGTTTTTGTGCTATTATAAATGTAAATTTCAAAAAAAAAATATATCTCCTTGCAGATTGCTACTAGTGTATAAAAATATGACCTTTATACATTTATTTTTATCAGCAATATTGCTGAATTTCTAATAAATTATATTGAGTATGGTACTATTAAATTATCTAGAGGTAATAAAAGTTTTTTATATTTTCTTTGGTCAAGTACTTTTTTCTTTTCTGGCTATACTGTGATAGACAGTGAATTCCATAGAAGTAGAAATCTGAGCATTTTTGTTTTGCTGTTAACATTAAAAAGTATTATTTCCATGATTTCGGCTTTTGTTTTATATTTAATGTGCCTCTTTTAGATTAAGCAAGCACCTATTTTTTGCCTGAAATTATGATTTTTTGTTTTTTATTTGTTTTGTTTTAGTTTTTAATCATGGATAGATACAAATTAAAAGAAAATTATTTTGAGAGGGCATCCATTGAGATGATCATATGATTTTTTTATTCTCTTATAAATTGGTGAATTACAACGATTAATTTTCTAATGGGAAAACCACCTTTAATTCCTTGTATTAAACACCAACTTGGCTATTTTTGACAGTTTATTTTAAACTTCTAATTATCTTGTGGATTTTATTTCTTCCATCTTCTTTTCAAATTAGTTGCATTGCAGCAAAAATATGGTCAGTTCAAACTAAATCTTAACACCTGATAAAGACATGTTTTGTAGTAAATACTTGTGTTCTACATACATGTCATGTGTATCCTCCAATCATTAACTGTGCGTTTGTTCAGGCTTTGTTATTTGCACTGCTCAAAACATGTGTATTCTTATTGATTTTGATCTGCGGGTTCAATTAAATATCTAAAGAAATGTGCTAATATCTCCTTCTATGTGTCGCTTTATCATTTTTCCTTTGAAGTTCTGTTTTTGCCTCATCTGCCTTGAGGCTACAGTAATCACATACTATTGTAGAGTTTTATAGTCCCTGGTGAATTAAACTTGTTATCAGTAGGGAGTAAATATGGTTATATCTAGAAATGCTTTTGGCTACCAGGTCTATTTTGTCCGACTATTGTAGATACATGATCTCTCTTTAGATACTGCCTCTTTCATCTATTTCATTCATCACTAGCCCAGATATTCATGTCTTTAACTTTCAAAGGTGTCTCCTGTATACAGAATACACACTGAAGGTTTAAAATCATAGTCAAGAGTACTGACTACCACGCATAATGTGTAGTAGTCACAGGATTGCAGGTGCTGGCCCGGTTAGAGGGCAGGCTGGCCGTGGGCACTGCAGACTCCATGGTGATGGAAACCAGCTTATTTCCAAGAGTTGAAGAATGCAGCTCCAAGTCTTGCATTTCTGAGCTGCAATAACTGGATGGAGTATAATTGGTCACAAGCAGGACTCATGGATGAAGGAGCTGTGTTTATTTAAGAGCTAGAAAATGAGAAAATTGCAGCAATATAAATATCCACAGAACTATGTGATTTGTCACCTGTAGACTGTGGCTAGTTGTAGCTAAGACTCTTCAGATTGACCTCACCTTCCCCTGCCTTTGATTCAGTGCAGCTTCAGAGCACAAAGCCCAGTGTGAGGTTTTGTAGCCACCCCAAGTATCTCTGGTCTATCCTGATATGCAATCAAAAAACTAGACATTTTCTGAGTTCCCTATTCTCATAACCCTCCAATTCAGTTCAAAGCATATTCAAATATTTCAATAGAAATGTTTTGTGGGATTTTTTTGTTTCATTTTTCTCTGACTCCTCAACCAGTTAGAGAGAGATTAATCGTAAGGGAGAATTTACAGAGCCCAACTTCACTGAGACTGTCCAGCAGAGACAAACCCTGTCAAGAAGTTAATTAACCCAATAATTGTATGTAAAAGTATATAGGGATCTGTTTTTTCCCCTCCCTGGATATGCTAATGCTTGGAGAAGAAATGCCCTGGATTTTCTTTTTTTAAGATTTTATTTATTTATCTTTAGAGGGGAAGGGAAGGAGAGAGGGAAAGAAATATCAATGTGTGGTTGCCTCTCGTGTGTCCCCTGCTGGGCACTGGCCTGAAACCCAGTCATGTGCCCTGACTGGGAATCAAACCGCCATACTCCGGTTTACCATCTGGTTCACTCTATAGCTCAATCCACTGAGCTACACCAGCCAGGGCTGCCCTGGATGTTCCTGATTAGTACACAATTAATTAGGTTATCTTTGGTTGTGGTAAGTCAAATATTCATTCATTGGGCAACCAAAATAATAAAGACTTATTTTATGTCTTTATTATGTCTCATACAAAAAGTCAGCTCTTTGCCATAGAGATTAAAATTAGAAGTTACTGGAACTATTATGGACCAAACTGTGTCCTCCAAAATCCATGTTAAAAGACTAACTCACAATGTGATGTGTTTGGAGACTGAGCCTTTTGAAGAGATAACTTAGGCTTATATGAGGTCTTAAGAGCAAGGGCGAGATCCTAATCAAATAACACCTGGTGTACTCAGAAGGTGGAAAAGAGGCACCAAGATGTACAACCACAGGCCAAAGGCCAGGTGAGAACAGAGGGAGAAGGCAGCCAGCCATCTGCAAACCAAGGAGAGACGCCTCAGAGAAACCAAGCCCGATGATACTTTAATTTTGGACTTCTATCCCCCAGAACTGTGAGAAAATTAAATTTCTGTAGTTTAAAACCACCAGGATGCACCTCTAGCAAACTAATACAGAAACCTAATATATTCAGAGCACTAAGTAAAGGAAAATTGTATTGCTATTATCATTTTTGGGTGTCCCTGATAAGCACTATAAATAAACCAGGCTGAGAGTCCCATATGGTGCAGTGGCTTGCACACACATGTGGGCATTACACTGATATTGCCATGTGTCCACCAGTGAATAAGCAGCCTACCTGAGTCCACGGTGTGTCACCTTCCATATTAACTGGGGTCTTTGTGAGACTCCCAATGACTATTCCTAGGTGGATGGGATTCAATTACAGGAAGTTTCTCTTGGTGGCCAATGAAATTAAACAGTAAAACCATGAATGTATCCAGCCAATAAGATACAAGTATGAAAGTTCAAACCCTTTCAGTAAATCTTGTTCCGTGTCCAAGGAGGCAAGGACAGAGAAAGAATATGTCACTGGCATAACATTTAAACACTCTCCTGATGAAGAAGGACCCTCTCAACATAATAAATAAATAAATAAATAAATAAATAAATAAATAAATAAATAAATAAATCTTTATGTTGGAAACGCAAAACATTCTAAACTAATGGGTTTTTGAATACCCACCATCTTTTCTAAGGATGTCTAGGATATCTTGCTGCTATTCCACATTTACTGAAAGAATGCTGGGTACCATTCCATCGTTCTAATCAGACATGATGCTTAAATATCAATCATGTCCTCAGATTTACCCAGTTTGGATTTTTTTCCTTCATTCTCCTTGGTTACCAGCAATATTAGTGCCCCATGGTTTTGAATAAACTCACCTCACACCAAGAAGCAGACACGACACCTGTCACAACTGCCAGCCACATGTGAGCATCTGCCATGCGTTCTTTCAGCAGCAGAGGTCATGCAGAGGTCAAAGATAGCAAAGGAAGTAATATTCTTGATCTCATCTCATTGAACTAGAAAGGATTCACTGTCCTTTAGAAATTAGCCAAAACTTCTCTTTGCTGGACCTCTGATCAAGGGATCTGTTTTGTTGGTGGTTACTATGATGCATACTGAAATGTCAAACAGACGATTTTACTTTTTCCCACCTCTTATTGATTCTAGAGAAAGGGGAAGGGAGGGAGAAAAAAGGGAGAGAAGCATCAGTGTGAGAGAGAAACATGGATCTGTTGCCTCCTGCAGATGCCCTGACTGGAGACCACACCTGCAACTCAGGCATGTGCCCGGACTGGGAATCAAACTGGTGATATTTCTGTTTGCAGGATGACACCCAACCAACTGAGCCACACTGGCCAGGGAAGATCTTTTTACTTTTAATTCAGCCATATCTGCATTTTCAAATGGATTTCAATTTTGGGAATTACTTGGTGGAGTCTACAAAATTACTTCAATATTTTTACCACTATTTAAATATTAAAACAATGTTTTCTAAGAAAATATAGTTAACAAGTGCAGAAAATAGTTATACATTTTAAAAAATTGACATGACAGCTCTGTTGCCTGTTCAGATCTACTTTCCATTCTCTCCTCCCACTTCCAATCTCAGGAAGGTGATCTTTGCAAAGGCCACTAACAGGTTCCTTTGAACACTGGCTTCTAGTTGAACCAGCAAATGTGGATCCCCAACAGATCATAATGGGATGAGGAGAACGAAGTCAAGATGGTTACCCGCTTGGCTTTCTCTTTGAAAGATCAACTTGAACTTGACTCAAGGAGCCCTCCTCAACAACTCTGTCTTTGAACTGTTTCCATCCCTAGATTTTTGGACTAAGAGATAATAGTAGTTCCAATGATATTAATTTCAAATAAAAAATACTATTCCTTGTGCTTTTCTATGCTAATATAAAATTATGTAAATTCTCTATTTATAAATAAACCCTCCTTTTCAGGAGGGTTCAGAACACCTCATAGGTGTTCTGTTTGCAACTTCACTGATAGAATCGGAAAATCATTGCACTTATGGTAACGTGGTTTCTGGTATATTTGGGGTTGTTTCTACCATTTTATTAGGCATTTGCCATTGACCACTTTCTCTCATTTCTTACCTTTCACTTTTACAAATTGAGAGGTCCCCCTCCTTTTTTTCTCATCTCATTTATTCTTCTAACTTTTTTTTAAGTTCGATACTCTTAACCTGATAGTCTACTGATAACCCTAGGTATTTTAACATGAATATTTAATTAGAGAAAGTTTAAAATTAACAACATTTTTACTCACCTCATTGACAGTATAACTGTTGCCCCTTCAAAACTGATATTCAATTATTGTTCAGAATTTTGATCTATGTCTTTCCTCTTTTCCCAATCTGATATTATTATTATAATTTCATATCATCATTCAGTTGGTATTTCTGCTGCTTTATTTACCATTATCATTATGTTCAACATCCTATTTGCATATCGGAGCTCCCATCTGGAAGTATTTTTCATGTACCCAAAAGATAAAATTTAAGATTTTCCTTTAGCACCTTAAACATTGTATTTGTTTTCTGAAAATATTTATTTTGCCTTTGCCTTCATCCATAAAACATAGCTTTGCTGTTTATAGAAGTCTAGATGGAAAATTTATTTATCCTTAGCTTGCTGAAATATTACCCCTCTGTATTCCAGCTTCCATTACTTTAGTTGAAAGATTATCAATCAAGCTGTCATTCACTTGTAAATTTTCTACCTTTATTTTCTGGTAACTTTTAAAATGTCTTTTTTTTTCATAGTCTTCTGTAGGTCCCATATGATATACATAGTTCTGTTGGTTTATTATATTTTTATTGCCCAGCTTGGTATTCATTGGATTTCCTGATGTAACAATTGGTCACTTCAACAATTCTGAAACTTTTGTAGTATTTATCACTTAAATTAATACTTCTTTTGACAGTTGCTGTATTATCCCATTCTAGAACTTCAAATAGATGAATGTTCTTCCTCTATCCTCCATGTTTAAGAGTAGTTTTTGCATAGTTCCACTTATTTTGTCTTTTTCTGCTATTTTCTGGATCATTTCTTTGGATCTAGCTTTCAGATTTCTAACTTCTCTAAATGCATATGCTAATTAGTTTATTCTCTGATATTTGTATAATTATTTAACCATTGCAAGTTTTATTTCTAGGGTTCTTTCTGGGCAAGTTTTTAAAAGTCTTTTTTTTTTCAGTCTTTCTTAATATATTTCCTATTCTATTTCTTCTGAATCTGATTATTCTTCAGCAGAAAATTTATTGTGTTCAAGGTTTTATTTGCTATCATTTTCTCCAATACCTTCTTCTCCTCTTGTGCTCCCTAGCATATATAACTGACTCTCCACCTACATGGTTTCCTAAACAAAATGCAGGATATCACCCTTATCTTTCACTTGTCTTAAAGCCCAATCAATTCTAAATTCTTAATATTACTTGAGCTTGTCTAATTACCTCCAGACACACTGACATTTTTACTTCTTTCTTTTCCTTCAGTTCTGTTGCTATTTATTTATTTATTTATTGACTATTTGATCTGGGTAGGGTTTTCAGTACTATGTTGAATAAAAGTGGTGAGAGTGGGCATCCTGGCTGTTCTGGATCTTAGAGAGAAAGCTTTCAATGTTTTACTGTTCAGTATGATGTTAGCTACAGGCTTGCCATATACAATCTTTATTATGTTGAAGTATATTTCTTTTATACACAGCTTGTTAAGACATTTTATCATAAAAATGTTGAATTTTATCAAGTGATTTTGGTATCTATTGAGATTATATAATTTTTATCTTTCATTTTGCTAATGTGGTTTATTGCATTTAATATTTTACAGATGTTGGACCATTTTGCATACGTGGAATGAATCCCAATTTATCATGTTTATATTTTTATAATTTTATTATATTATTGAACTTGGTTTGTTAGTATTTTGTTAAGTGTTTTTGTCTCTATGTTCACTATCAGCTTATATGATATGACAGGAAAGACTTATTTTCTTGTCTTTGGGCTTTGTATCAGGGTCCTGTTGGCCTTCTAAAATGCATTCATAAATATTCACTTCTCTTCCATTCTTTTAAAAGAGTTTTTAAAAGATTGCCATTAACATCTCCGGTCTTGGGATTCAAATATGGATATATTTGGGAATTTTGATTACTGATTCAATTTTTTTACTTGTTAATGATTTGTTCACATTTCCTTTTGTTATATAATTCAGTTTTAGTAGGTTGTGTGTTTCTAGGAATTTATCCAATTCATCTGGGTTATCAAATCTGTTGAGAGATAATGCTTTCCTCTTATCTATATATTTTATCTAAAAGATTTTTCCAAAATAAAAAGTTTTCATGGCATTCACCTGTTCAAAATCTTTTACACCAATTAACATGCTTTATGATAAAATTACAACTAGTGCTTTAGCATTGCAGCAATATTACTCTTCAGACTTCAAGCTTCATTTGTAATAAATTTTGCATTTCTCTTCTGAGAATTGTTCATTGTATCTAATCTTCCCTAAATGCACACTTCTCCCAACTCCACACAAACTTGTGCATTCACTCTCATTAAGTTTGTTCATATAAATTGGCAGCTTTTCAGGATCATCTCTAATTTTACAGATGCTGGCTATGTTAGGTGCCTTTCTTACAAATTATGAAAACATTATATTCTTTGCCTATTATTATCTTTATTTGAGTATTTTTGGTTTTGTTTGTTTGTTGACTGTGTACTCATTCCACTGCCTTTTCTACTCTAGTATGAGCTCCTGATAACAGTGATGTAACAGTTATAGCTTACATAGCAGCTTACTCTAAGAGATAATAAATAGTTAAATTAATCTGTAACCCATGAAGTTGGCTAAAGAATTTAGGCATTTGTTAGAAAAAAATCAACCTCTAGATATGATATTTACATTTTATGTGGTTAACATGTAACATTTCATATACATACAATTAGGTCAAAATTGGAGATAAATGAGTTTGCTTCCAAGCATATGGAGAGAACAATAAGAATGAGGTGTACTAAATAATACAACTTGAGTTGATATTTGTCACCCTCTGTTAGCCTTGTTTGACCTGACCACTTCATGTGTTTGTGTAAAAACAGCCTTTTCTAATTGTTTTTTTTTTCTCCAGTGTTTTGTTAAAGTAGAAAAATATGGTCTACTTCAGAGAATGCTTAACCTGCAATTTACCCTTTGGCACATATTTTAAATTAATAGTGTTAGCATTGGTGTCTCATCAAATTTTAATTTTTTTTAATGATTGTCTAGCCTTCACATTTACTAAGCATGCTGGGAACAATTAGGAGATGGCTAAAAGGTTAGTTGTACTTTTAGATGGGGAAAATGTCATTTATAAGTTGAATTTTAAGAAAAGGCAATATGAACTTCATTCACAGATAGTTGGTTAAAATATATCTAGCTTGTTTCCAATCAGTTTAAGTCCTCTTGAGTAGAGAAGAAAAATAGCTTAGAATGGCCATCATAACCTAACCAACAAACAAGTATTGAAGAGGATATAGAGAAAAGGGAACCCTAGTGCATTGTTGATGGAAATGCAGGTTGGTGCAGCCACTGTGAAAAATACTATGGAATTTCCTCAGGAAACTAAAAATGGAACTGCTTTTTGACCCAGCAATTCCACTGCTGGGATTATACCCTAAGAGCCCGGAAACATCAATCCAAAAGCAGTTATGCACCCCAATGTTCACAGCAGCACCATTTGCAATAGCCAAGTGCTGGAAGCAACCTAAGTGCCTATCAATAAATGAACGGATCAAAAAACTATGGTACATTTGCACCATGGGATACTACACAGCAGAAAGAAAGAAGGAGCTCCTACCCTTTGCTACAGCATGAATGGAACTGGAGAGCATTATGCTAAGTGAAATAAACCAGGCAGTGAGAGACAAGTACCATATGATTTCACCTTTAACTGAAACATAAACAACAAAAGAAAAAAGCAAACAAAACATAACCAGAGACATTGAAATTAAGAGAAATCTAACAATAGCCAGAGGTGGGGGGACAATCGGGGGAAGAGTTTTCAGGAACAACTATAAAGGACACATGGGCAAAACCAAAGGGGAGGGTAGAAGCAAGGAAGTGAAGTGGGTTTGCCTGGGGTGGGGGGAGTGGTGGGGGTCAAATGCAGACAACTGTAACTGAACAACAATAAAATAATTTAAAAAATAAAAAAGAATAGAAGTGAATTTCTACCTGTAAAGGCTATGAGTAAGTTTCCATCTTCTCTCCTTTAAAAAAATTCCAAAGTTCTATAGGACATTTATTAAATATTTTAGGTATTCTAAAATATTTATAAGAACTAAAGAGCTAAAAATATAAAGAGTAGAACGTATTGCATGGATACTGGAATGTAAATTAGTTCAAGGTGTCTAGAAAAGAATTTGACAATGTCCATCAAGGCCTGAAGACAGAGTATATTATTTTACTTACAAACTTATTTTATAAAAGATATCATGAGGAAATAACAATATATCATTATATAATCATAGTAGTTCCGGAGGCTGAAGTCCATCATCCAGGCACAGGTGTATTTGGTGTCTTTTGAGAGCTTGCATCCTGAACAGCTGTCTTCTTCCTGTGTCGCACATGCAGTAAGGGCAGCAGGACTCTCTGGCGTCTCTTTTACATGGTTCCGATCTGTCGTGAGGGCTCAGCCTTTGAGACCCAATGACCTTTCAAATGTGCCATTTTGGAGAGAAACAGAAACAGTCAAACTATAGACTATCAGTTTCTTGTGAAAATAAAACCCTTTAAGAATTTAGTACAGTGACTGACACATACTGAATATTTGATGCAAGTATAAGGTTAAGTATATGGGGTATGTTAGAGGCAAATAAAAACATCATCCTGAGGATTCTAGTTTAGCTCTAGGGACACATGATTTATTATAAATAGTAGAACTAGACTCCTTCAATATAAACAAGCTGTTGTCCCAATGTCTGTTCCACCCTTTCCTTTGACCTCTGCTCTCCACATCTGATTACCTCGGCATGAAAGTTATCTGTCTATCAAACTGAAGATAAGCCCCAAACAAGTTTATCTGATTAATCACTGGGGGGAAATATGTAAAATAGAAAATTCTCCCTAATTCAAAAACACTGCAATGATTCCCATATTATAAAATTTATTTTAATATTATTATTCAAAATATTTTTTCATGAAGAGATAGATGTGTTGTTGACATTTTTAAGGAATGTCGATTAGTGCATACTTATGGATTCTGATATGTATAATTAATATAATTAAAAAGCCTCGGTTATATTTTACTGTTGGTAATAAAAACTGAACTGCTTCAAAATTTAACCATAAAATAGAGGAATGTCATTTCATCAACAGTAGTCTCCTTGACAAGTAATTGTGTGGTGTTGACCAAACAACATTTTTTGAACAGTGTTCTTGCTGTGGTGTCTGTCAAAGTCCCATCACCCTTCTCTATAATAAACTCTATTTTCTAGAAGCCTGTGCATTGGCCAGACAAGTAAACAGTGGCATGACATTTTTCTTGCAGAATGTGGTCTTGCTCTGAAAGCAATTTTCCTTGTATAATTTCTATTTGAAAATCCATTCATTTGTGACAGCAGTGTAAAGGGAACATTAATTTCAGTAGTTGGGGATTGTTTTCCTTAGTGGGCAGTGCAACACGGCCTATGACAGTGGGGAAATCGTGAAGCTGGCAGGCCACGGGCACAAGGCTAACAGAGACAGAAAAATGGGCTTCATGCAACATTGAGGGGCCAGTTGGAGATCCCATACATCAAAAAACTGTATTTTAGAAGTGGCACTGCACTGTCGTAGCAGGAACAGCAACCTTTGTAAAGTGCCAAACCCTCTCTGTGCAGTGGGCTACTTCCTTCAATGTAGAGGGGTTTCCAGTAGGAATTTAGAGATTTAGAAAGATTGGAAATAGTGGATACAGTTGGACATTTCTGACCCCCTAATTTTATTAAAGCTTCCCTTCTAAACGCAACTATCCAGAGAATCATTTCTGCAGAATCGTGTTTTCGGGAATCAGGAAGGCTCCATTGCATAATGTAAAGTACTCCAAGATACCTACCTGTGCATAATATGTACCAGCAATAATTGTTAAAATACAGATTTCTAAGATTTGACATAAAGAAGTCTCTCTAAGGGATGAAAATTATTTTTAAAATATGCTTATTGCTTTTAGAAAAAGAGAAAGGGGGAGAGAGAAACAGAGAGATAGGGAGAGAGAGAAAGGACATTAATGTGAGAGAAAAACATCAATTGGTTGTCTCCCGGGTGCCCTGACCTGATCAGACCTGCAGCTTAGGCATGTGCCCTGACAGGGAATCAAACCCCCAACATTTGGGGTATGGGCTGACACTCCAACCAACTGAGCCACATCAGCCAGGGCAAGTCTACTCTTTTCAATGACTTTGTTGTGTTACTTATAATAAGGCTATTTGGGGGAAATATGAGTAAAATGTATAAATCTATGCATTCTGCTATAGCAAGATTGTGAATGAATGCCATTTCTACAGTTTACCGCTCACTACAGTTTACCGCTCACTGGTCTCAGGAAAGTATTTTATCTTTCTTAATTTCCTTTATAAAATGAAGCTACCCAAGTAATTTTTCCATTGTATTATACTTTCAAGGAAACTGGTTTTGATATAAGATCTCAATGTGTTTTATTCTCAAAACTTCAGGACAAAATGTCCTCAATTCCTTGAAAGACTAGATAGCCCATAAAATGTACTTGAGAACTCTCCTTAGCACTGTAAATGAAAGACACATTGGAAGGCAAAGCTGAGGTCATGAACCCAATTTTTAGAAGCGGGTTGGAATTGTTGCACTCTACTTACAGCAAGAGATGTCATGTCATTTTTTCACAATAAATTATATCTGGATTAAAGCCATATACACCAAAGTTTCCATCGATTTTTATGGTGTTCTCTTTCTTCTTCTTTTTTTCTTTATCTAAGCTTGAGGATTAAGTGATCCATGACAAAATGGGAAGCTTCCTGACATACTATGTCCTTCCTGACATCCTTGCTCATAGCTACACAGTCTGTCCGATCCCAGACAGTCCACTGTGGTAGACAAGTGATGCTCCTGTCCCTAGATGCTCACACTCCACTCCTGGACACCTATAAATAACTTCTGTTGCATATCAAGGGTGAATTAAGTTTGCACATAAAATTAGAGTTTCTAATCATCTAATTTTAAGATATTATTATCCTGGATTATCCCAATAGTCCAATGCACTCATAACAGACTTTTATATGTGGAATAAGGAAGCAGAAACATTAGTAACAGAACCAGAAAGAGATAGATTTGAAGATATGTGCTGACTTTGAAGATGGAAGCTGGGGCCATGGGCTAAGAATGCCGACAGCTTCCAGAATTTGAACAAGGCCCTGGGGCACACAGTTCCTCAATATGTTGGGTTTGTCAAATGCCCGTTTATATTTTGTCCATAAAATAAAAGACACATATTTTTACTTTCGCCGATAACTTTATTTACTTAGTTATTTGTTGCATGTTGGCTATCTCTAGCTATTGGCATCTAGTGAGTAGAGTCCAGGGGTGCTGCTAAACATCTTCCAATGCATAAGATAGCCCCAAAGCAAATAATTATTTGGCCAAAATATCAAAAGTACCAAGAAACTTCACATACCACTTTTGACATGTTTGATCAGTCATAGCATCTTCTCCATACACTGTACAAATCTTTTTTTCATTTTGATTTTGTTTTTATTTTTCTTGAAATAATAAAGCATAATACACCAAAAATGTCATTTATTTTCTTCCATCTTCAATATTAAAATGGGTACACAAAAATTCACCAATTTTTAAATGCACACTGATATGACAGCTGTCACAATACAATCTAAAAAATTGTTTCAAATTAACTTAAAGACAAATAAACACTATTAGAACCATCATACAGAAAACACTAATTGAACTTTCGGGCCAACCCAATATAACTTTGTGTAATGGTCAGTAGCTCACTCAGATTCTGAGATTCCGATAGACAGAGTTCCAAGCTAATTGGCAAAGTGGAACTAAGGAATACAACCCTTTATAATCTTGGCATACACAATGTAAAATGAACATTAGACCAATTAATTGAACATTGAAAACTAAAGAAATAAAATATTTAGAATAGATATGTATATACATTTATTTTTTATTGTTGTTCAATTGCAGTTGTCCCCATGTCCCCCCATTACTCTCCCTTGCCCTACCCACCACTCCCACCTCCCACATTCAACCTTCCCCCTTCTCTTTGTCCTGGGACCTTTATACATGTTCCTTGACTTGACCTTCCCCTTCTTCCCCCTGTTATCACCCTCTCCCCTCTAGTTACTGTCAGTTTGTTCTTTCATTTCAATGTCTCTGGTTCTACTTTGCTCGCTTGTATGTTTGTTGTTTAGATTCCACTTATAGGTGAGATCATATGGCATTGGTCCTTCACCACCTGACTTATTTCATTTAGCATAATGCTCTCCAGTGCCATCCATGCTGTCACAAAGGGTAGAAGCTCCTTCTTTCTTTCTGCTGTGCAATATTCCATTGTGTAAATGTACCACATTTTTTAGAAATATAGTTTTATTATTCTGACCCATTATTAGCATTATTTTTTTTTATTTCCCCCATTTCAGCATACAAAACTTGAGGCTAACAAAAATTAAATACTCAATATTACATAAATTAGAAAGTGGTTTCTGCAAATACTAGAGAAACCCAACATTTATTTATATGTGAGACTCACACTTATCCATTTAATTTAACTGTATAAAAATTTTGGTACATATAATCCAAGAAATCAGGAAAATTAATCTGCATATATCATGTTATATATACCATCTGATTTTACAGTTTGTGTTTCTATAAAGCAATGAGCTCACACCAGATTGCTCTCTCAAGAACTAGTGACATTGAAATTACATTGGTTCTTAGTTGATGTTTTCCCAGCAAGTTAAAGTTTTGTGCAATTAAGCAACAACAAATTAACAGAAAGTAAAGTACACAGCCGTACATAGCAAACTTTGGAGGACTGTGATTTCATTATCTATCTATCATCTATCTATCTATCTATCTATCTATCTATCTATCTATCTATCATCTATGTACTACACTAGCTCTCTCTCTATAGACAGATACAGAGCTGGTGTTCGGGATTCTTTAATCTTGTCTAGTGTGGTCCTCTGATAACAGGAGGAAATGTTTATGTTATGTCTTTCCCTTTATGAATGAGACCGACATGAAGCTGTTCATTTCTGGCTGCATCATTTTTATGCAAAGCCTGTCATTCCTTCACCTCCTCCACAAACCATTTCTGTCATTGATATCCCTGCAACTTTGTTTCTGTAACTGAAGGGCTCCAACTTTTCTTTCTTAGGCTTTTTCTCACATCCTCCTTCTTCAAACTACTTTCAAATGTAAAAGTCAAAGCTGATGTTTGTCACCCTATATATTTACGTATTTGAACTAACTACGTATTTTAACCAATTCTATGTATGGCTGTATTATTTTTCACCAAGGAATATTGGAAACTTTTTCACCAAGGAAATTGGCAGCTTTGGTTCTGGTAGTATTGCAAAGGCATTCATGGTAATTGAACAGCTATTGTCTAATGCTTCCACCAGTTACATCAGACCTTTTGGCATTCTATTTCATCCTTTTTCAAAAGAATGAGGCAGCACTGAATAACAGGTACATTTTTATGCTATGAAAAGCCTGAGCTCAAGCCTGTGTTCACATGAGTTTTAAAATCTCTAGAAAACACTCCCTGTGAAAGGATTTGATTAAAATTGTTATGCATTTCTGAAAATTGTCTGAAGACATCTTTCTCTTAACTATAAAGGCAGGTATGCAAAAGAATACTGGTTTTCATTTCTTAGCCAGGACTGTGTTTGATCTTAATAAAGTCACTGTCCCATGCTTTATTCACATTTCTACTGGGAGCTTAAAAGGAAAAAAGAAGACTTCTAGCCAAGATGGAAGACTTCTGGCCAAGATGGAAGTGTAGGTAGACATGCTATGCCTCCTCGCACAAGCAAAAGAAGGATAACAATTTAAAAAACAAGAAACAACCAGAAGTGACAAAAAATTGAACTGCATGGAAGTCTGACAACCAAGGAGTTAGAATTTCCCCAATCGGGCAAAGGAAATCGACTTCCAAGAAATCCAGGAAGCTCAGAGAGTCCCAAAGAAGTTGGACCCAAGGAGGAACACACCAAGGTACATCATAATTACATTACCCAAGAATAAAAATAAGGAGAGAATCTTAGAAGCAGCAAGAGAAAAGGAGACAATTACCTACAAAGGAGTTCCTATAAGACTGTCCGCTGATCTCAAAAGTGACCTTATAGTCAAGAAGTGGCTGGAAAGAAGTATTCCAAGTCATGAAGGCGAGGACCTACTTCCAAGATTACTCTATCCAGCAAAGCTTTCATTTAGAATGGAAGGGCAGATAAAGTGCTTCCCAGATAAGGTCAAGTTAAAGGAGTTCATCATCACCAAGCCCTTATTATATGAAATGTTAAAGGAATTTATCTAAGAAAAATACAATAAAAATATGAACAGTAAAATCATAGCAAGCTCACAGTTATTATCAACCACATCTAAAACAAAAACAAACTAAGCAAACAACAGGAACAGAACCACAGAAATGGAGATTGCATGGATGGTTATCAACAGGGGAGTGGGAGGAGGAAAGAGGATGAAAAGGTACAGAGAATAAGTACCATAAATGGTAGGTAGAAAATAGACAGGGGGAGGGTGAGAATAGTATAGAAAATGTAGAAGCCAAAGAACTTATATGTATGACCCATGGACATGAACTAAAGGTGGGTAATGTGGGTGGGACCGGGTGTGCAGGGTGGAGGGGATTAAAGGAAGGGAATGGGACAACTGTAATGGCATAATCAATAAAATATATTTTAAAAAATAGAAAAAAGGAAAAAAGAAGCTGCTACTCTTTGGCTGGCTCTACTCAAAATCAGTGGAAGGTCTCTCAGTACTAAATGCATGGTTGTGAAATGCCTTTTTGTGAAGCCACGTGGCTCCCTGTCACAGTCCTCCTGGAACGTCACTTGCAGCATTGAGGGCATGCAAAAAAAAGACCCCCTGCTACTTCAACCTGTGCTTCTATTTTACCTACATTTTTGAGAAGTCTGCATATAATCTTCAAATACAATCATTAGATTATACTTCATTATGAATGAGGACTAGAAGAAGGCGTCTGACCTGTGATTTCAAATTAAAATCATATGTGCAAAATTACCCACAAATGGGCTGCCAACTTATTTCAGGTCTCAAGCTTCTAGACCTGGCTGGGTGGCTAAATTGGTACGGAAGTGTCATCCTGTACATATGAAAGTTATGAGACTGATCCCCAGTTAGGTCACATACCTAGGTGGCAGAGTCAACCCCTGGTGGGGACATTTCTGGGATCCTTTCTCTCTAAAATCAATAAACATATCTGCAGGTGAGGATAAAAAAATACCTGAAACTTCCGAAGTCAACAAATTCAAGAGAATATCATTATGACCACAATGTGGAATTATAGGACTAAAAACTTAATTTCATTGCTAGGCAATTGTAATTAATATGAGATTTGGGTTTGAAAACTGGCTCTTTTAATACCATTAACAAGATCCTTAATATACCTGCAACTATATTTCTTCCTTAGAAAAAAGAAAGTCATACTTTCTTTCTTGTCTATAACCTGAGACTGTCCCTTGAAAACAATCTGATAAAAATGATGATAAATAACACTTCTGTATGTATTTTCCATGTATTAACTATTTACTCATTCAATTTTCTTAAGAATCTTAGGAGATAAATATGGTTATTTTCCCCTTTTACTCTCAAGTATACAGAGATTAAGTAACAGGAGTTAAACTGCAGGAACTAACTATAAACCCAGGAATTCTGACTCCAACATCGGCAAACATAACCAGTACATTATTGTAGACTATTTTGGACCAGGTGCAAGACTGCTTGAAAAACAAGTAATTGCACAAGGTAATTGCACAAATATAAGCACAGTGGTTTATTTTTCAGTCACTTTTTCCTGCCACTGATGAGCATGTAATAATGGTTGAACCAGATGCATTCTTTATGTGATGCTTTATGGCATGGTATGAAAAAGAAACTGGCTTGAAATAAACAAAAAAAGATAATTTTTATGCATACATTAGCAGTTGATGACTACAAACATTTAGAAATTTCTCATTTTCACAATAGGAAAGGAGGAATGTAGACAGTGTCCAGGGAGGAGAAAGAGAATATAAAAAGCCATCAGAAACCCATCTATTTCTCTCTGACTACCTAATTTATCCTTTTTCCTTCAGATATGTTTTCTTGATCTCAGTCTATACAATATTCAGAAAAATGACAGATTCAGAGCCTAATTTTGCATCAATGTAGTGTAGTCTTTAAACTTAGAATAGCTTATATTTAACTTTTAGTCCTGAGAACAAAAATGCTGCTGTACTCGGCTGAGTCTACTCCTCCTATCCTATCAGATGTGGCCAAAGGATTGGGTCACACAAAATACATGAACAACTGCAGGATTCTTTCCCAGGAATGCAAAACAGCCCATATGCTTCCTCTAACAAGATGGACATATTTTTGAGATAAGGGTGGGGCAGGAATCAGTGAAAAACATCATGACTCCCATCTTAGGTGGACATTTTCACAAAATGTTAATATATACAGAAATAGTAATATTTAAAAATAAGGTTGGCCATGACCATATTGCCATGTTGGGTTATAGATTGATGGATTGATGTCCCTAAGCCCTAAATTAAAATAAAATATAAATAAATGTTAGAGAGAGGGAAAGATGAAGAGAAACATCGATGTGAGAGAGAAACATTAATGGGTTGCCATATGCCCTAACCTGGGACTGAACCTGTTACTTAGGTGTGTGTCCTGGCCAAGAATCCAACCACTGACCTTTTGTTTTTCAAAATGAAAACCAACCAACTGAGCTATACTGATCAAGGTAAAATTCTATTTCCCCCCCATACATCCTATCTTTCAATCTGCTGACTTTGTTCTTTTTTATATGAGTAATTATGGCCTTCTTGTGGGGATGATGCATTAACCCTTATTCAAGAAGCTGAAAATAATTTTCACTCATTTATGTGGAGCTCGCAGGTGTCCAACCCTTGGCCCAAGGGCTGCATGTGGCCCAGGATGGCTATGAATGGTGCCCAACACAAAAACATAAATTTACTTTTTTAAATTTTGCTTGCTTGTTTGTTTTGTTGTTTAGCATCCTGTTAAAGGAGAGATCATATGGTATAGCAAAATAAAAACAAAGACACTGAAGTAGAGAACAAGGGGACAGCGACCAGAGGGGAGAGGGGAGGGAACTTAAGGGGAAAAAAGGGGAGGGATTTAGAGGAACAAGTATAAAGGACACAGGAACAATAACTAAGGGGGGTGGGAGAAATATACAGAAAACTGTACTTGAAAAATAACTAAATAAAATTTAAAAAATAACCATAAATTTTCTTTAAACCCTTTTGTTTTGCTCATCTGTTTTTGTTAGTGTTTGTGTATTGAATGTCTGGCTTTAGACAACTCTTCTTCTTGAGTGTGGCCCAGAGATGCCACAAGTTTGGACACCCCTATGAATCACCCAAGCCTCAATGACGTTAAAGTGCAGGGGAATCAGAACACCGCAAGCTGGAAAGAAAAGAGGCAGTGCACAGAAGTACCATGCCATTAGCTTACTTCATTCAACTTCAGCTTCCCCTATGTTCCACCTTCCTTATTTCAGTGCTTTGGGAGCTCACATGAATGTGAACCATTTTGGTATCCACATGCCTGTCAGTCCAAAAATCCCTTCCACACTCTGCTGGATGACTCTCATCCACTGCAAAAAAAATAGACATCTTTCCAGAGTAACTTATATAGGCTCCTTACGGGGAGACACTTAGATTTAGAAGGACCCTGCTACTAATATTTCTCTCTCTCAGTTCACAGCCTCATTTCCACATCCTTATTCTCCCCATTGCCACCCAATTTAGTGCAAGAAACAACTTGTACATTGAAGACTGGTGTGCTTTGGAGAAGAAGGCACTCTGAGAATGAGGAAGGGTATTCATCCCCCTGTCAGTATAAATAAGAAGGTGAATTTGTGGAGGAAAGAGTTCCCTTAGGAAATACAAATGGGCTATGGTATTAATCCTCTTAAAAGCTCTGTTGTGAAGAAACACAAAATTTCAGGTTCTTCCTGCTTTCTGGTTCTGTGTAAAATCAAGCCCTGCAGGTAAGGTTTGGGTTCAGTTAGGTACTTGTGTGTTATAATGAATGAAGTTATCTCTGAAATAAAAGGAAAACAGAATTATACATTCGAAGTAATGCTCACTTGATATTCTAATAACCACTTAAACCGGAGACAAAGCTAGTTTCTAAGGAGAGAAGTATTCCTTGACTCATTGACTATAATCCTTAAAGAAACAGTATCCACTTAACTGCAAAAGGCTCTCGTAATCTTGAGAGACCATCTGATTGCTCTAATTTTCATCCTCCACTCCTCTCTCCAGGAACTTAATTGAAAATATCAAGATACAAACAATTAGAAAAATAAAACTGAAGAGGAAATAAATTTTCAAAATCATATCAATCATATGCAAGACACAAAGTGGAGAATATTGAAGAGGTACAGTCATAGGATAGATGTTTACTATAGTTAGAAAAAATCTCAAATAAACATGTGTGGACAACAGCTAGAAGGGACTTTTTGCTTTTGTTTTTCATAAGGGTGTGTGGATGTGCATGAGCACATAACATAAAAATTACATATTTTACAACTCAATAGAATGATGGAGATAAAATTCATAGTTTTGATAATAACTTTGATCAAAACTATAATTTCATCAGTTTTCCATCTTAACTTAGTTGTTCAGGTCAATTAACATGTACTTAACCCTCTGCAAGGATGGCGCCAGGTGGTATCTGGTTCCAATGATACAGGTGATACAGTGAAAACGTATTATTATCTCTAACCTCCAAATACTTACAAATCACTAAACCTGTGTGTGTGTGTTGGAGTGATGTATAGAGAAAAAGAAATATTAACAACATTTAGTAAATAATGGTAGGAAACTAAAATCTAAAGAAAACCATCAATTAAATAAAATTTTAGACTAGATAGTAAATAGTATTTCTCTTTGTGACCTCAACTCTCCTATTGTAGCTTGTTTTGTTATTTGCATACAATTATTTATTTCAGCTTTTAAACTTTCTGAATACGAAATACATTAGAAACTTAGAAGAAGCAAGATTATACTATTTCATGGGGAATTTAGAAATGATACCATAAAAGGTATAATATTTAAAAATAACTTTGAGCTCTTGCCGGTGTAGCTCAGCAGGTTGAGTGTGGGCCTGCGAACCAAAAGGTAGCTGGTTTGATTCCCAGTCAGGGCACATGCCTGGGTTGCAGGTCACATCCTTGGTGGGGGGAGCACAAGAGACAACCACACATTGACGTTTCTCTCCCTCAACTTCTCCCTCCCTTTCCCTCTCTCCAAAAACAAATAAAATCTTTAAAAATTTATTTTGAACTAAGTTTATTTCACATAGATACACCTCCATAACAATGGTAAAACAAACATTGAAAGAATAAAATTAATTTGAAAGTAACTTAAATGAATACCAGAAATAAAACACAAACTCCTTAAAGAAATACAACAGAAGTCAGGTCCCAGCCCTGGCTGGCGTAGCTCAGTGGATTGAGTGCAGGCCTGCAAATCGACTGTGCTTTGATTCCTAATCAGGGCACATGCCTGGGTTGCAGGACAGTTCCCAGCAGGAGACACGCGAGAGGCAACCATACATTGATGTTTCTCTCCCTCTCTCCTTCCCTTCCCCTCTAAAGATAAATAAAATCTCAATATGTACTATTATTAAAATTATTGTAACAATTTAATAAAGTTTATTGTAAACTCTGAACCAAGCATGAAAATATTAAAACATAGAGTTTAATCTAAATATCAATAATATACAAAAAAAATCATAAAACAATTAATCCATAGATGGCAAGAAAAGATGAAATAAATAGAGGCCAGATGGAACTGATAGAAAAAGTAGCAATATATCCATATTGCTATTATATATATATAATTGTTATATATTAATGGGGAATGCAAATTTAATTTGCTAAATGCAAATTAAACAGCCTAATTAGAATTCAAGGTTTTAAAACAGGATCTCCCTCCAAAAAAATAACCCAACTATATGCTGTCTGAAAAACCATACTTTAGTTATAAACATACCAAAAACCTAAGAGTTAAAGGATATAAGAAAGATATATTATGGAAATGGATATAAAAATTAGTTTGAATTGGTTTATCATTGATATCAAGTAGACCTCAAAACATGAGATACATCATCGAGTAAATGAAGAACACTTTCTAATGATAAAGAGGTCAATTATTCCAGAATATATAAAAAAACTAAATAAAATACATAATTTAACAGTTTTGGAAAATGTAAATAAAATAATAATAGAGCTAAAATAAAACAATACAGAAATGCACAATATTATTCTATTGAATACATTTCAATATCTCTTCCTCAGTAATTGGTAGAACCAATAGTCCATGAGATTCAGGAAAGTTGAATGACTCCATTAACCAACCAGATCTAATGTATAGCTGGAGAACTACTGAGAATACCACAGTAAAGAAATGATGTGGAATATTTACCTAGACAAACCATAAACTAAGCCTCATGTTTTAAAATATTGAAATTAGACAAAGTATACTTTCAAACAGCAGTGGAATTAAAGTAGACTTTAACAAAAAAATCTGGAAAACTTCCAAATATTTGGGATCTAAACAACACATTTTCTAAATAAACTAAAGATGTGAATGTTGACCATCACCAAGATATGAATGTTGATCCATGACACACATGAGCAGACCACAGAGCACCAAAAAAGGTATGGAATAGACCTATTAGAAGCCTTTGTCTTTTCACAATGAATTTCAGAGTAAGTTTCCTAGATAACAGGAAATGGAATACACATTTATAGTAAAACTGTACAGGTACTTGAATGTAGTGTAAATGTTTCTTGATTGCTCGATGCACACAAACCTGTGCGAAGTCTATTGTCCTCCAGGGGAAGGAGACATGGGAGGAAATGGATATTGTAACACCAATTTAAAAAAAGTAAAAACAAACAAAACAGCAAACAAACTCATGCACAAACAAACATGTATTAAATACAAGATCAGGTTAAAGTCTCAGGGCAGCTGCTAGCAAAAAGTAGTATCTCAACATGAATCTCACCCTTCCCACACCTTGGCTCTGTGGACATTTTACTGAAAAAGATTTTGCTTGGCCTTTTCTTCAGTTGTCCTACTTGAAGTAGTCTCTCAACATGCTTCTTGCAGCAATGTAGTTGACACTGATAATTCGCATTGGGTTTATGGTTTTATCAATATACTGTATCTTCCAAACTAAGATTGATAATAAATTGGGAAATGAGAGAATGTTTGCCTCAAAAAAAAGATATATAAAATCAGAGCCAGGAAATGGGCAGGCGTCTTCACCACGGTCCTAACAGCAGACTCTCCGTGTCGGGCATGTCGCACTCATGAGTCACATTCATAATTCGTGTTCTTTCAGTTCCAGTTTTCTCCTTAGCCCAGTGTGCTGCGGCCCCTCCCTGATTTCCTCTCGGTCCTTTTATATCTTCCTTGAATTTTTTAAGGAGATTAACACCTAATATGTTAAAATGAAGTAACATATGTATATATTTTAATTTATTCACCCCTCCCCCCACTAAATAAATTCGCTCAGCAAATGAAAAGAAAGTGAAAGATTGGCTTGGTCCTGAAATAAAAATCATCTAGCTATATTTTGGCTGTTTATTTTACTTACTCTCTTTATATTTAGTAAGTAATGTATTAAAAGTAGGAAAAACTCAGTTTAAATAAAATAGCAAACTAAGCACATTGTTTTGTGTGTTATTTTATCTCTCACTCCAACAGCATAAGAAAATTTAAAGGCAAATAATTTTCACAGAAGCAAAAACTACTTCTTAGTCCATAAAAGGATAGTGGGCTATTTATTTCTACAGTGGCCTTGGGACACTTGAAAAGATTTCTTAAAACGTGTTTGGAGACGCAGCTAAATTTAATTAAGAAAATTCAAAAGTTAACTGAAATCAAAATCTAACCAACTTTTCTATTGCATATATTTGCTGAGAAACATTATCCATTTTGAGAAAAATGACTTATTGTTCATTCATATGCATAAGTTGGAAAGTTTCATAATATAATACAATTTCTGTAACTAAATTGCTCTGGCCAAGTCAAGAAAATTTCCAAGTACATTTAAGTTGAGGTTTTAACAGAGTGCAGATAGAAATCAATAAAAAAAGGAGGCAAACTAGAATTATTTTTTAAGTACATCTCACCATTGTATCTTTTAGCCATCAATCTTACACGATTTCCTGGTTATTAAAAGCAGAATGTACCTGGGAGAGAGGTCAAGATGGGAAGTTCTGGCCAAACCCTGAGAGCCGTCTAGCGTAGATTTTGAAGACATTGTGAACTTTCCCCCGTGGTGTTAGCACTAGTTCTTACTATCTTAATATGTAAAATAATTAAATCCAGATAATGTCTAAGGACATTTAAGACTAGAATACTAAAATCTTCAATGTTATTTTAAAGTATAAATACTTTCATAGACCAACTCATGATTCCTAAGCCTATGTCGTTTTACCTTTAAACTATTATTTTAAATTAAAATACTGTACCATGAACTTACAAAAATTATGTGACTTTAAAAATGGCACATTTGCATTTGATCTTGAATAATGAGAGTGCAGCCACAAAACCTAGGAAACTATTATCTTAGATAAGAAGTAAATCGGTATAGTATCCAGGGAAAGACAATTACGGGCCAGACAGACCTGAGGAATAAATCTGCTAACTTAAGCTAAATGGGCATTAAGGTAATGACCTTGAAAGAAGAAAATTATTTTATAGTTACTATAATACCTATGAACCTAAAATCTAATATATGGCTAAAAGGAGAGCAGATTCTCTGTTAGATCAATTCCACTTACACCTGAGCAATTTGTGTGATTCTGGACATGGCTGGAACATGTTATAAAATACTGGTTGGCACATAGCCACTTAAAGACATAATTACCCTTGAGAGAGCAGAGCACACGGTATATCAGAATCAATGAGGTTATTTGATAGAAAAGTTTAAGGAAATTGGGCTTATTCATTTTAATAAAAGAACTTTAACCTTTTGTGACCTTACGGAAGTTACAGAATTCTGAAAGTGATAGACCAAATTAATCCTACTAAAATCTTCTGTGCACTTTGAGAGTCAATAAGAAGGGAAAATGATCTTGAAATCAGGAAGCACGGGGACAGAAACTAAGCTGAGGTGCAGGCATGTCATTCACAGCATGGGATAAGGCGGCAAAAGCGGTCAGAGCCACAGAGCAGTCAGGGTGCGGGGGTGAGACATGGGACAGTGATGGATGGAGCCGCGGACTCTCCAAACTCATTATGATGGACTAACCCTCTGATGACCTGACCCATCAAGAGACCTCAGTTCCAATATTTACATTGAAGCTCTGTGTGTTGAAATTAATAAAGCAAAGGACTTCTATTGTTACAGGAGCCTCCTAGATTCTCCCTAGAGCAAATCTTCTTCAGCAGTTCTCTGCAACTGACTCTGGAATCTTAAACATCCCTTTCATCCCTCTCCTCACTTTAAATGATACCTTATCTCCTACATAATTAAACTGAAACTCTTTATCTTGTCTTTCTAACATTCTTGATTTGACCCCAAAGTACCTTTTCAGAATCACTGGTCTCCAGAGAGACTAAAGGGACGTGGAAACAAATTCGAAAATTGCTACAAAGTAAATCTTCCAGATAAAAATGCAGTATTTCAAATTTACTTCACAACAGTTCCTTTTTTTTTGCAGAACACCAAGGTGGAAACACATCCATAGACTACTATTTCATGGGACCCATTTTGGTAATGATAACTTTGTACTTAAGCCTAGACCAATATTACAACCCATTTTAGTAACACAGAGCCAAAAATAAATAGCAGAAAATAATACTCTGGACCTACCCCACAGCCCAAATCCAAATTTGCAAAACTTTAATTTGGACACAGTTTTGAGAAATTCACAGGACCTTGACAATCCTTTGACTTTGAAATTCTCATTTTTAATATAATGAGCCCTTATTTATAGAAAACACATATTGTTGATTACATTCTAATAATTCTGATTTAGAATTATGTAAATGTAATCTTAAAAAAAATTAACTGTAAATAATTTAATACAATTTATTTTTCATAATGAACACCACATGATTCTGCTGTTAATAAGAAGGTAAAATATTAATGGTAAGCAGATTTTATAGAATGATGACAATAAAATGCTACTTACTCATTTACTCAAAAATTGCCTGTATATTTTAATTAAAAAGGGTGTTATTCAATGTAAATGTCTATGTATAGAATGTAGAAAGTGTTCTGATCTTCCTAGGTATTCTTCTAGTCTTTAACTTTGGTGTCCCCAAACTATAGTCTTGACTGGTTTAAGAATTTTGTATATGCATATTGAGTATGAATATGTATTTCTCTGGAACCATGTTTTTTCACCAAAATAAATGTTAATTTTTGAGGACTCAATGCCAATAGCATTATTTTGAGAAAAAATTTAATGACTTCAGCTTTTAATAACCTAAAGAGCGTTCACTTTGAAATCTGTTCTTCTTATAGCTTTTAGATATTGTTATTGCTCCAGAAATACTAAATGTTGGTAAGTCTGATAAATTTGTCTATGAATTTCTTCAATATTCCACTAACAGTAGATAAAAGTCAAAGGTTTGATTAGATCTTAAAATCCCTAGGTGCAATAAAAGTGTGGTGTTTGTCAATAAAATGAAAACTATAGTGGAAGAGTAGGTATATATATACTGTAATTTTTGTGTATTTGTCTGCTTCTACAGAACACTGTGGGTACATTACGTAGTTTGTAGGTACTTTCCTTATAGAGTGGCTTAAGGGTTAATAATATTATACAAAATAAAAGATATAAAAGGAGATATATACATACTTATTGTCCATATCTATCAATATCATATATTGCAATATAATAGATGTATAAATATATAAATAGACATAAATATACATGATATATATGTACATTTATACAGACACACACATATATATAGCTTCACACAAACATATTCAGGCAAAAATCTTTATTGATATTAAAGTTACATGCATAAATATATATGTTTGTGTGTTTGTATGTTTATAAATTTGTATGTATGGGTGTGTCTGTATATATACACACAGACACACACACATACATATACATTTGCATTCTTGGCTGTGAATTCTTTCTTAGAAAAACTCATGGACAAAGGTCTAAAGCATAGTGCTGTTCGCTGATAACACTTGGGCATAAGAAACTGTAAATATTCGGTGAATAAATAAATCAATTATTGGGAGCTGCATTGCATGAACCACAGTAGGGCCCGGAAAGTGGTTCAGATAAATGGAGGAATGTAAAAAAACACAAGAAAAAATATTAAAGAACAGGTAAAATTAACTTTTAGTTAAGAACTATTTTTTATTTTTTAATTTATTTTTATTGAGGTGGCATTGGTTCATAGGGTCATACATATTTCAAGTGTACATTTCTATGGCCTGTGTTCTGTATATTGTACTGTGGGCCCATAACCCTAAGTCAAACCATCTCCCGTCACATACATTTGGCCCCTTGTAGCCTCTATTTCTCTCCCTCACCCCTCTGGTAATCAGCATGCTGTCATTTGCCTGGGTACAAGGCAAAAGTGTTAGATTCACGTTCTAGATAATTTTATACAAGTAATTTTATTTCATCTTTACAATGTAAATGAAGTCTGGCCATTGTCATAAATGAAGAAAACAAGGCTCTAATTCTCCCAGTTTAAAAGCATGATAAATACGCAAAAACATGTGTTCTCATTCTAATATATTTTGCACTTCATTATAGTCATGGACTGCAAATTCAGGGACAAAATCCATGTACTTAACAGGTCCTGGTATACAATGGGCACCCAACAATTAGGATAGACACTAGCTTTGGTGATAAAGTTAAGTTCCTCTTCTGTAAAAGGAATTAAATCCTCAACTGGTAAACCAAGAGGTGCCCCAGAAAGAGTCCAAAGCTGTGGCAGCCAACAGTGTGGAGCTCAGTGCAGTATCTGTGTATAAATTGGTGTGGAAATGTACTCATATTTTACAAATTGATTTAGTGATTCCAGTATATAATACCTAACATATCCCTTGGAAAATAATTCAATAAATACAGGCAGAAATCACTACATTTATTTCTGTTTATGATTTCTTTTGAATAAGATTGCAAAAATCTAAAGAAAAGGAACTATATGCACATTTTTATATTTATTATTCTTTTTTAAATTTAATTATTGTTCAAGTACAGTTTTCTGTTTTTAACTCCCATCCCAGCCCACCCCCCCCAGTGCTCCCCACTTCTCTCCCATTTCCACCCCCCTTAGTTTTTGTCCACGTGTCCTTTATACTAGTTCCTGTAAATCCTTCCCCTTTTTCCCTGAAATTCCCTCCCTTCTCCCCTCTGGTAACTTTCAGCCTGTTCTCTATTTCAGTGTCTTTGGTTACATTTTGCTTGCTTGTTTGTTTTGTTGTTTAGCTTCCTGTTAAAGGTGAGATCATATAGTATTTGTCTTTCACTGCCTGGGTTATTTCACTCAGCATAATACTTTCCAGTTCCATCCATATTTTTAATTTACTGATTGAATAACAGTAACATTCATGACATTTATTAGCACTTAGTTTGTTCTACAAAATTTAAAATGGTGGTTTTTATCTGCTAAATAATGTCCTTGGTAGCACATATTTTGGACATTCCTACAAGTTCATTTTATATTATACTTATGCAATAAAAATTCTGAAAATACTACATTTAAGCTCATTACAAATTGGTCTCATTTTAGAATGTGGAGCTGAGGAGCTACTATTGAAGTCTCAATCAGATGGTTTATATGAAGAATCTTTTCAAAACTGAAAAATAACCTTTGTTATGTAAAGACATAATAAGGCTATTTCATGATGTGAAATCTATATATCAGGAAAGGCATGCAAATTCCTCTCTCCATTTGCTTATTTTTATGAAGACCCGTTATGTAGTCGATTGGAGACGAGTAAAGTGAAGATATACTCCATCATTGATCAGCTGATAAATCAGTAGTTGAAATCAAAGTCAAATGTTTGCAAACCTTGTTGGCATTTTTGAAAATTGGAAAAAAAAAGTTTTAGGATAAAACTAATTTATTTCACAATTTACAATTTTTTATAAAATCTGAGCTAAAATGTAGTCACCTGCTTGTTTTCTTGCACTGATTCTTGCCACCTGTAGAATAGCAGCTTTAATATGCAAAGTTTAGGTTTGAAACACTGATGGGTTAATATCCTTGCAATATTCACAATAATTTTAATTCCAGTGTAGCTTATATAATAGCATTACATAAATTAGTGTTTTCTGTATTATTTCCATGTACTGATGTATAAAGTTATAATCTGTAGTAATATGCTATTTGTAATTTATAAACATTAACTAAAAATAACCTTTTTCATTTGGAAACCACATACATTTTTAAATGGTATAAATTCAACTGAGAATTAGTAAAGATAAAATTAAATATTTTCAACTGCTTTTTATTTTATTCATGTGTCTTTTAAAAAAAACTTTTAAAGAAATAGATTTTCTTGTAGATGTGTTCTTGAACTAATCTAAACCCTACTGAATGAAAAGGCTTAAGTTCATTCACTTTTTTTATTCCCAATAGCGAACATAGTGGTGAAAAGATAATAAGCCCTGAAGCATTTTTGAACTGAACCATTTAAAATAAATCTGTAATTTAAAAGTACTAGCAATAGACAATTCATTAAGAAAAAAACAAAAACAAAATTATACTGAGTTTTAACTTAGTTTAATGACAGATAATTAAATAATTGATATTTTGAATTTGGTACTATTTTATATTTACCTTTAGTTATGGAATTATAGAATTAGCTATCAAATATGTAGTTACAAATAGTTCTTGAATGGGTTCACTTTAAAATTTGAAAGAGCAAAGAAGTAAAATAAATAGACTCCAAGGATGTTCTACTGTGGATAAGGTCTGCATAAATGCATTACATTTATTATTCATTACATTTATTATTCATTTGAATAAAATGAAATTTTGGAAGCTGGATAGAGAAAGAAAAATCATATTAGAGTGAGTATTGATAAATGCTGGGTGTGTCCCTCAAGCATTTTGGTGATCATCGATGTAGCAGGGATAATTTGCCCTCTAGTTCAAATCAATATGTTTTGGTTGAAAGGTACAACACAAAGTACCTAAATGTTGTTTTCAAAACTCTAGAAACATATTAGTTTATAATAATACATCTAGCTCTGCAATGTCAGAACAGACTATTCCTTAGGAATAACCAAATAATAGAAACTTGAGTAGAAAAAGTTACAGAGAAAATATTGATGCAATCACTCTATAGGAACATTTGACTTTGATTTGACATGTATATATAAAAAGTACATTCAGGTAATGTCAAAGATAAAAAAAGAAGACACTGGTAGAACATTCACATTTATCAGTAAGATGTTGACAACTCAAAGTTCAATGTCAAACACTTTTATTCAACTCACTTCTCTTTTGGACAAAGGAACATGTTAACAGCATGATTTGCAGTATAGAAAGGAATTTATAATATTTGGTATTCTTTTGGACAGGGTCCCTTGACATGCGCAATCCCAGTTTAAATTCTGACCATGCTTGTTTTTTTGTCACATGATATGTAATCAATTAATCTCTGTCGAATGATGAAAGCTTAGTTTCTACCTACCTTCAATGGCAGACTCCTTTTTTTAACATGTGGTGTAAAGAAGGAAAAAGGTTCCTGTAAATTTTGAAGCTAAATGATCCCTTTGTGGTATATTGCTATGAAAAATATATTTTATAAATTTTATTGTGGATCAGGGTTCATTATTTTAAAGTGTAGATAAAATGCAAGTATTGGGGGGAATTTTTATTTATTTTTAAGTTGAATCTCCTAATAAAGAAGTTTTAAAATTCATAATGTTGAGCATGACATAAATGTATATGTCAAATTAATTACTGTTTTAGAAGTAATTATAGTATGATATTTAATTTTTTTCAGTTTTGACAAAGTGTTTAACTATATCTTCCCACCTTCACTGACTTCATTGTGAAAAAAATGGGACTAAAATATAGTTAACATTTCCAGCACTACTACGTACCATATGGACATGCTAAGCCAAGATGAAATTTCACAGTGGTGTGCTCTAATGATTAAAGGAAAATCTTTTAAAATTAAAAAATAAATTCAGGTAACTATAGTTACTCTGAGAAAATATAGCCAAAAATAAAAATCTGCTACATAGCAATGACAATTAGTATTTTGTTTCTTTTATTTTAATGATGAATAAAATAAATATATAGTATCTATTTTTAAACCTCATGTCTTATATCATAAAGTTTTAATAGTTCTTCAAAATAAGTCAGCAAGATAATGATGTAATGCTTAATGTGAAAATGTAACTGCTAAATGAGTAATCAAAAGTTATATTTAAAATGCCTAAAATCAGACTGAGAATTGTCTAATCGGAATGGGCAATTGACCAATAAGACCATATTTAGCCTGTAGCTTAGTACTGGAGTAAGAAACACCAATGACAGTAAGAAACTATATTATTCATGTAACTGACAAACAGGATTTAAGGTTATAAGGCCCTGAGAGAGCACATGTGGGACAAAAGTGTCAGTATCATCTAAACCACCTGTGAATGTAAACAGACTCAGCTCTGGATGAAAATAAGTCTACGAGTATGGCAATATTTTTTTAAAAGACTACCAATAGGCAAATCTACTCTGGAGAATTTATTCTAAGGAAATAATCAATGTAGTTATAGTGTTTTTGGCTCATTATTGATTTAAAAATCATAAAACCTCCTTGATGTACAACAATAGGGAGTTCTGAATACAGCATTGTTCCCCCACACAATAGCATGTAATGCAGTCGGCAATAACAATGAGTTGAGACATCAATTTTTGTGACAAACATTGGCATAATTGCCCACAATTTTGATTTTTTCCAAGTTAAGTTATTCTTTAAATAAAACACCCAAATGAATATAAAGAAATAAGTTCATTGTCTATAAATTTCTAAAAAATGTTATTAAAGATCAAAAAAGGCATAATAGTGGAGCTATATTAAGTTCCTAAACAGATTCAATTTGCTAAAGACATCAATTTTCAAATCAGCTTAAAACTTTAGAAACTAGAGAAGCTGATATTATAATTTACATTGAAGAATGTTATTTGAGGAGTATTCAAAATCATCTTGATTGAAAAACAGGATGGGTAGACACAAAGGAATTTGGCAGTGTGAGATTTTTTTTATGTTTTAATAAGACATTCAAAGAGGAAGAAAATTAAGAAGGTGGGGGAAAATGTTGAGGATGTAAGAAAGACAGAGAGAAAGAGGGAAGAGTAGGCAAAACTTTGGTCTTTTGGTGTTTCCATAAATATACTTAGTGCTGTAACATTCCTTGCTATTCTCTTTTTGAGATAGAATTTCCGTATATTTAACCCATGTTTTTCACACAATGTGGTTAGTCTGCCAAAAAAAGTTCATGCCTAAGTACAGTAACTGCACACCAGAAAAATCGGTGGAAGCACGTTATGCATTTTGACAAGATTTAGTTTGGGGAAATCTAATGAGAATTCTTACATCCAGTGAGATTCCTGACTATATAAATTATTTAAACTACTTGATCTTACATTTAAAAAAATCTGCCTCCCTGCCTCACAGGGCTCCCGTGAATAGTAATTTCCCCCAAAAAATGTTTGTGAGTAAAAAGCAATAACTAACACATAGTATTTTTGGTGTCATTTCTATGTCTATATGACATAAAAGCAAAGAGAAACAACTGCCTGTCTTGGTTTGTTGTTCAAAAAAGAGTGAGAAATAACAATAACGTCTTCCAAATAGCATTTTTGTAGCTTTATTGGAGTAACATTTCTGAATGCACAATATACCTCACATATTTAAAATGAACAAATTGGTGAGTTCTGACATATTTACTCATCCTTCAATCAAGTTTCTCTCTTAAACAAGTTACAATAGTTTCTATTTATTATTAGTTACCAGAGGAGTATTAGATACACATTTCTAATATATACAACTGCCCTGAGAAATAAGAATTACTTTTCCATTCACAATAAAATATTCTGGTTGAAAAGAGTATATGGCTTGTTCCTGGTTTAAAAAATAATAAGGAGATAAAATACAAAAAAAATGTTTTCTGTCTCTTACACAATTGGGTGACTATGATTTATCATCCCCATTTTAAAAATAAGGGGTGGGCAAAAGCAGGTTCACACTTGTTCATATGGAAAAATACATGCAGGTTATGATTATTATAATTGCTTTAACTCTGTTTTGTATACTCACAACTTTTGAGCCTACTTTTGCCCACCCCTGCGTGTTTGATGGAACATGAGTCCAAAATTTATTAAGTTCTATTTTTAAAAAATTCACTCATAAATGGATAAAATTCAGTCACTGTTTCTGTATGTTATGTTGATGTTTTTTAAGTGCCATTTTCTGATAGCTTCATATACACTTGTTCTCATTAAAAATTTGTTGAATGCAAAGATTTAAAGTGGAAAACCATTTTAAGGGTGCAATCATTGACATGACCTAGCTCTATGTAATAATAAATGGCATAGTAAATGATGAGTCACCATTAACTATCTACAGACTTCCAGTGTAGCTTTTAATCTTGCCAGGCTGCTAAAGACACACTATAACTTCCCTTAATGCTTTGTTCCCACAAAGCAACGTGGTTCCCTCACACTACTCCTAAATTCTGCTTTCCCCTGCCAGCGTCTTGACCTTTGGGTCATGTAAGCTCAGGTAACAAGATAATGAAGCTACAAGGCCAAGGAACCTTCTTGACTTTTTGTTCATCCTCTGCCTTTGCTACATCATTATGTCTGCTAAGACAGCTGAGTGTTTTATAACATTTAAATAGCACTCTGTGTTACTGACTCATAGGCAATTGATTGCTCATGATGAGAGTCACAGAACAGGTAAGTGAATCACAGCAGAGAACTCTAAAGAGCTAGGAAAACAGTCTCCAAGGAATAGCTTGCAGGATGTACTTCCACATTCCTCCACAGAGTTGACTCTTCACTAATATCACATATACCACTCATTTCATTTCTTTAAAGTGCTTTCAGCTTTCAGGACTTCTACATGTCCATCAGCCTACAGGAGGCTGGCAAGTATGGTAAGATACAACTGTTCATCTGGAAGGCAGCAAGAGACAGAGGAGTCAGAGACACAAACTAAACGAAAAGTTACCAGGAGATTTCCTAATTTAGGCTTACTTTTCGTCTGAGTGTTATTATGCTAATATTGTATCAAATATTTCTTGGACTGAAATAGGACATAGAAGGCTTTTATGCAAGTATATTTTATACCTAAAACAAGCCTTCAAGAAATGCTAAATGATAATAAATAATAATTTATTTACTTATTATAATCATGACATTATAATTATGATATAATACATACATTCCCTATGATTCTGAACAGTAGAATACAGAACATATATTTTGTAATTAAATGTTATTATTTTGATTATTTGAAATATTATTCAGTCATCAAACATTTATTATGTGCCAGTTACTATGATAGGTATTTTATTTTTAGAACAATTATAATTTGGTACAAATATTGATATATCGTAAGTGAAAATTTTAATTTAAAGAGGGAAGTAAATGTTTTGGGCAGGATTGAAGCAGAGGCCTTCCTGAGAGCAAAGGCTGTGTTCATTCCACGGATCTACCACATTTTTGAAATGTGACGCTATTCAGATTTGATTTTATATTTTTAATAAAGATCCACCTTATTAACTTTTAGTTAATTTTTCTAATAAAATACTACAGTAATACTGAAAAGATAAGAGCACAGTTTGGTCATAATGAAATAATCACTCTGTATTTTATTTCAGGAATGCTGAGACCTCTGCTGCTGTGACATCGTACCTGAGTTTGACTTGTTTTGACTTTCCTGGTCAGTTTTGGTTTAGGAGAATTTCATCTTTAACTGTATACCTCCCTAAAACAACAGTGCTCCCCACTGTTCTTCGGCAGCGTATGAGAGATGTATTGGCAAAGATGTATCTGTCCACATTCCACTGCTGATTACAACATTAGCTAGATCCAGTGGACGCTTTCTGATTTATTTATTGATTGTTTAATAAATTGATTACTTCACTGGTATGTAAACAAGATCTCTGAGCTTCAACACTGAGAAGCATCCATTAACATTCCTACTCACTTGTTTTGTGAATATTTTAGTTAGGCTGGTATTTTCCTACAAGTTACCTATTTTAACTATTCTAAGAAGCAAATTATTTTGGAAAGTGCATCACCCACCTGAAAGAAATTTGCACTCATTACCCGACAATAAGGAAAAATTTAGAGCTATATCTAAGAACAGGGAACTTTCTCTTGTAGAGAAAATTACCTCAAGATTTTCACTAAGAGTGGGACTGCAGGCGATAAAGATATATATTAAGCCTGCCTGGAGTGAAATTGGCAGGGAAGGGAATGGAAACAAATAAATAAAACTCTATTTAAAAGGAGAATTAGGAACTATAGATTCCCTCCTTCAGATTATTAAGACACTAAAATCTTCTGTTACTTCTCATTGTTATTGGCATCAGTCCACGTTCGTATCAATAAGAAAATGTTTAAAATGAAAAATATGTATATTTATAAAGTTGCATTTACTTGTTTCCAGTACAGTTGAAAAGCGCAGTGCCTTGCTTGCTATACACAGAATCCTTTCAAAGGTTTGAGGAAGGTGTGTATCGCTCCACATTCAAACTACTCAGAGGCAGGCAATCAGACCACAGTCCAGAGACCTGCTGCAGCACAGAGCCACACGGTGACACAGGACATATGGGACAGGTGTGGCATGATGGTCATGCATTTTTGGAATCTCCCTTCAAGAAAGATCTTTTCAACCGAATGCAAGGGGTGCATTCAGCTGGCATCTTTCAGGTAGAGAACTCTTCCCAAATAACTGCAAGACAATGACTGCTTAATGATGATGCTAGTTTAGATGTTTTGCTCCATTGAGGACCTCCTCTGTGGCAGTGGTTTTCAACCTTTTTTGGCTCATGACACTATATACTAATTACTAAAATTATGCAGCACAACAAAAATATCTATTTTTTTGCTGATCTGACAATAAAACATGTAATTTTGATTGATCTGCACTGGACAGCTATTGTCATGTTGCCTATTGTCATTATTTTTATTTGAAAATCTAAGGGCAAAGTGATCAGCACCCCAGACTAAGTAGATATTGAGTGTTTTAAAAGTCCTTTCAGCACATGGGCTGGAAGTTGCTGCTTTGTGGCAATTGCTCCAGAGCTTGGGGACAGCCTGGCCAAAAGTTTGTCACAGCTGCACTGCTATGTGCCACTGGCTTTTCCTGACAAATGATCTCTTCCCTTTATCTTTCAAGGGTGTTATGGACAAAATCTTCTTGCAGTTCTTCCTTAGTCTTGATGTCTGCTTCCAGGAGAACACAAGTGGCACAGTGGAGTTCCTGAGTCTCATAATAGAAGGCTCTAAATATGATGTTCTGACTTATTGAAAAATGAAATGCTCATATACATCATGTATATCGACTCAACAAACTAATTCAAGAAGCCTGTCTACAGGCTATTGAACTTACAAAGGTCAACATGGAAATATCAAACTGAGAGGAGAGCCCTGCGTAGCACAAACTGGATGCTAGGGAAGCATCTCTTTCTCTTTCACACGGCACCTACACAGCCTAGGCCTGGCGATATGAGGGAGTGCACACAATTGAATGTGTACTAATAGACAAAGTGAAGGAAGCTGGGATAGGTAAGCGTGGGACTGAGTTGTTCCCTTGAGTTTAAGACTGAAAATATGAGAAACAGACACAAATCTTCATTAGCTTGTGCAATAGAACACAGCAACCCTATTTGTTTTATATTTGAACTGGGAGCCATTCCCAAGGAATTCCTTACTATATGCAAGGTATTCTCGCAGAGTTATTTATTATAATATACAAGATGCACTATGATATGTTTCCTGCATTCCTAGGCAGCCACCTTTTCTAACAGTCTGATTCAACTTCATATTTTAATAATACCAACTATACTTACCTTTCCACAACTAGCTTTTTTAGGTCTATAGTCCTTAATCATGCTTGTGGGTGTACAGGCATTGGTAAAAATGTTTAACTAATGTCTATGGTGTGTGTTGAAGTTACGAAACCGATGAAAAAGTGCTTAAGTCTGTTAAGTATTAGTCCTGAGATGACAATTTATTTTTTTTAAAGCAGAGTGGACAGTATTGTTGTCACGATAAAAACCTAATTTATGGTCATGCTACCCTGGGTCAAAAAATGTTTAGCTCTTCTTGGCCAGTGCCAAAAAGATATGGCTCACATATCTGAAAGTACAGTGCAGTGTGAAAAATATTAAACTCTCAGGAGAGGCAGGTTTTGCAGATCAGGAGGCTGATGAAATTTTTAAAAATCTCTACTAAATTTTACCCAGGGAAAAGGGTTATTGGGAAGAGCAAGTTTTGAACTTAATGAGACTAATTTGTTTGACGAGGATGTTGGCAAACAAATCTGTATATGTAAATGACAACTTGTTTAGCTACAATGTGTAAACAGAGGCTTGGAAAAACTTATCACAGGCCCTGGTTGCTGTGGCTCAGTTGGGTGGAAAGTTGTCCCTGTAACCAAAAGGTTGTAGGTTTGATTCCCAGTTCAGGGCACATACCTGGGTCACAGGTTCATTCCCTGATCCTTGGTCCAGGTGTGTGGGGGAGACAACAAATCAATACTTCTCTCTCATTGATGTTTCTCTCTCTCCCTTCTTCTCTCCCTTTCTCTCTCTCTCTCTCTAAATGCAATGAAAAAAATGCCCTCAGGTGAAGATAAAACAAATTAACAAACAAAAAAAACAGCACTGTATTTCACTTTAGAACAGTGGTACAATATTGGCCAATTCAGGTTCATAGCTACTTTACAGAAAATAACTACTATACAAAATGTAAATCTATTGCCCACACATACATACCTATATGTGCATATATACATTATATGTATATATCTTCTAATGTAGAAAAAGGTGTTTTTGGTAAACAAAACAAAAACAAGATGGTAACCGACAGTCATATCTTTTAACACAAGAACTAAAACATTATGATAGTGTTTGGAGTTACTTTATATTGATAACCGTCAGAGGCCTTTTGAGGAGGTCACAGTCCAGACAAGACATAAAAAACAAGCAGAAACCAACCATGTCAAAAACACACCATAAAAAATAATGATCTTATATGAGATTTGCAATTAAAGGTATATTGCTCATTCTGAAAAAATGGTTGAAGATAGGGTTGATACATATTCAAATAAGAATTGGTTTCTAAATATTTTAACAAATGTAAATATAAAAATACATCTATTATGCCAACTAAATTGTGTCAAATACAAATAATGAAGCAATTGCATGATATAGAAAAGGAAAGATATTTATTAAAAAACAATCCTCCCCAGACCTGAAACCTCTTGATCTGGACCCAAACTTTTATGAAGATTTGCACATTTGGGGTTCATAGTTATATGAAATAATTATAGAAATAGCTTTTCTAATGCTGCTAGCAGTTCCACTTCTAATGCAAGCCAGAAACAGGAAATAAAAAAGGCATACAAAGAGGAAAAGTAATGAATAAAGTTAATCAAACTTCAAGGCTCTCATATTTGATTTAGGTCAACCTTGAATTTCAGATGAATACTAGAATCACAATTCATCTAAATTAGGTCATCCATCCCTAGTGACATATGTGTTTCAAAAGTTAGCATTGACTTTTACATCATTGAAAATGTTTCTATGAAATTTTGAAAGTTTTTCAAATAATTAAATATTTGACTTCTATTTTAAGTTAGAATCAGATGACTGTGTTCCAGTTATTTTTTAATTACCTGGATGTATTCCAAAGCAAAATAATTTTATTGATTACAGAATTAAATTAATGACAATCATTATTATATTATATTATATTATATTATATTATATTATATTATTATATTATAATATTATCTTAAAACAGGTAAGGGAAACCAAACTCCTTATTCAACCACTCTTTGAAGGTGGTAAACGCCTCTGTGCTGGTAATATGTTGTGGAGGACACTTAAACAAGTATACTTCCATTTCTATGCTGGATATCCTGCTGGCTGCTGAGCTAACTCTGGTTCAGAAGAGAAAAGATGAGTTGCCCAGTTACTGAATTTTGGAGACAAAAGGAAGGCTGGCACCCCTTCCTGGCCTCTCTGCTGGGGTCAATGGACTTACACAGAATGCAGTTGGTACAGCCCTACACTCTGTGAGGGGTTAGTGGGGAGACACTATCTCTGGATAGGGGACTAGGGATGGCTACTTCTGTCTCTAGTTGAGTATGAGAATTTCTCTCTTTCAAAGATAAAGTTTAAAGAAGGCTATTCTCACCATATAAACACACCCCATTTTCCGAGGCTAATATCTTAGTCTCCATTATTGTAACTACTGTGCCTTATTGCTAAAATGGTTCTGAAACCAAATGGAAAAGAAAAGATGCATTTTGTATCGACCTTTAAAAGTCCGAGTCATCTAGAATAACTTTAGGAAGGGAGGTAATGCCATAGCAGAAGAGGTTTTAGTCCTGGAGCCAGAGAACCTTCCTGTTAAATCTCTTCTACCTCCTGGGCAGCAGTGGGCATTAGTGTCTTCTCAAACCCAAGTGTTCCCAGTACAAAATGGAAACACCTCTGTTTCATTTGCAAGACTTAGATAAAGATTGAAGATAATGGAGACAAATTTCACAAGACAAAGTTTCCAAATGAACGTGCATTACAATATTAATATTACTTTAATTTCATATTGACGATTTAAAAATTCAAACTTAATTAAAAGTTATGATATGGTTCAATTTTCAAGACATGATTATTACAATTGGTATTTCTCCACTGTCACAATCATCATTAATCAATTCTTATTAATATCTTAAAAATTTATCACTCTTACATTAAGAAACATTAATAACTTCTTCTTCAGTATATACAATCATTATAAAATCTAATTTAGTTTAAGTAGATTAGAATGTTATGCACTTAAGTCAATTGTCAAAGAATAAATAGACATTATCTATGAATATTTCTCAATTTAATTCTTATGTCAAATTTCCTTATCTTTCATCCACTCTTCTGCCTCCTTATTTCTCCACCAGCACTTCCGAATCATGAACAGGTACAGTTATTTCTCATAATATTACTGGATGTCCTTTCAAGAAAGCTGAAATAGTGGGGAAAACATTTAAGTTTTTTTTATTATAAACAGAATCTGTTATTCTGAATCTTATGAGGAAGAGACTTAGAACTTTGACTGAATGGGCAGAGTGCATTGCTTTGTTTTAGAATGCCTGACAATAGTGGGAAATGTTGCATCTGAAAACAGTTAGGAAACTCGCTGGTGTGTGTGGCCTCTTGAGGCCTCACTTTCTTTATCTGTAAAATAGCACTTTGGATCAAATGATCAACTGATACAATCCTGGCTTTTATTCAGCATTAGGTTGATGCTGTCTGTCTAGCATGTGAATGGCAAGTTGAAGAGCAGGCTTTGAAGGATTCTCTGAGCAATGTGTCTCTTTCATCTCACTGAATATTTCAGAATGGTTTCAATGTTTTGACGAGGTGTCAAGGAATTTCAAAAACCTTCAGTATCTCCCTAAAATTATAGGTAACCTCAAGTATATTTTATGATGTATAAAACTTTTGCAGCATACCAGAAAAAACATATTTTCAAAAAATATTACCAAAATATTTTTTCTTTTCCCCTTCAGATAACGTTTATTTTTCATTTTTTATTAAATTTATTTGGGTGACATTGTTAAGAAGATTATACAGGTTTTGAGTGCACATTTCTATGACTCATAATCTCTACTATTTTAAATTATTCATATCTGCTAATTAGCTATTGGATAATAACAACCACTTTGGTCTTGGCATGTAAGACCCTTTATGTCAAAACCTTATATAACCATACTCCACTCTTCCCTGTGTGAACTGTCTGTTCCAGAAATATAATTTCCAAATAGTCATGCCACAAATATTTTTTATGTTTATTCTAGCCATACCTCCTTGTGTGTCTTTTCTGCATTAAGAAATGCCCTTGTCTTCAGCGAGACATTTTCAAGTACCAACTCAAATCCCATTTGTTCATTGGACTCGTCCTTGATTCTCCTTGCACTTATTTACCCCATAGCCCTTAATGTACATATATTACATAGATTATCCAATCCTAGATATTTGCACTCTTCTCTCTCTCCATCTTTCTCTTTTTTCTCTTTCTTCCACCGCTAATAAATTGATAAGTTCTAATGAAGAGAAACCATGTGGTATACCACGTTAAAGTTTCAAAAGGACTTCCCAGGAATTTATTCATAAGAAGTGCAGTGATTAATTTTGTGCTCATTAAATTTTACATGACAGGGTGCCTGGATACTTGGCGAACCATTATTTCTGGTGTGTCCGTCAGGTGGCTTCTGGGTGAGATTAACATTTGAACGGGTGCAATGTATACAGCAGGTTTCCTTTCTCAGTGCAAGTGGGTGCCATCGTATCCATTGAGGGCCTGATGAGAACAAAAAGAAGGATGAAGAGAGAATTCCTTTCCTCTGATTAATTCTATTTACAAAAACAGGTATTAAGCCAGAGGGGTTTTTTATGTCACAGATTACACATTTTATAAATGCTTATAACTTTATATTTTTTGATGCCTCAACATCACCTCCAATAGTCTTTGAGCACCTCACTTAACTGATCAGGTACAACAGTGTGATACAGCTGGATCCTGCCATAAACTTCCCTTCTGACTCTGACCTTGACAGTGACCGAGTGACATTCAAATATACCAATGAAGTCTCCTCACACCATTTGCTTGTATATTCCACATTGACCCCAAATAAAAGCAGTTTCCCAGGGGTCCTCACTCTCTCCTGGGCCTCCAACTGCTGGGCTGAGCCCAGTGCCTTGGAGCTCCTCCCATTTGGGACCCTGTTTGGCAGGCAATGCCTCCCTCTTCCAGCACCTGTGAATATAATGTATCGTTCACATTTATACACCTCTTCATGGTGTTACTCTGTGCCTGAGTCACCCAAACCACCAAGGAACTCAGTTTTAGGTAACAATTATTTCTTTCAGTATAATGTAGATCTGTGCTGTTGAGTATAAAAGATCCGAATAAGGAGAGAGAGACAGAGAGACTGAGAAAAAAGCAATGAAATGAGATATTTAAAAAAAAAAGAAGGGGCTCCATAAATCTAAAAGGAGAAATAAATATTGAAAAAGAAAAGTGTAGAAATGAAGAGATAATAGAAATTATAAAGTAAGCTAATAAAAGTAAGCCATATTTATCCATAAATAAAATGAAAGCTTTCTAGTTTAGAGACAAATAACAACGAATAGTACAGGAAAAAAGAAAACTAGTTTTAAGGGGCATTTCTAAAGAAACTTACTAAGCAATGCTGGAAATAAATTAATGCTATGAAATTTCAGGGTCAGGAGGTGATTTGTGTGGTGTTTTCTATTTTATAAGAAGGGGGGACACACAAAAATGCCACTGTCTTCTACAGAGTGGGCCCCTTGTAGTACTGGCCCCCCCCAGTAGGTGAGTGTTCTAGGAACTCATCTGTATCAGTGTACCAGCTGGCATTGTTGTGAGAGGCAGTGTTCAGCTTCAGTGAATGTTTTTGAAAACTCTTTCCACGTGTTTGCCCATTTCATGATGGGTGATTTACAAGTAAACCTGCCCACACCTGGTTGACTGTTTGTCAGCTCTGGAGCAAAGAAAGAATGATTCCTTGTGCCCCACCCTCCATATTCACCTGATCTTGCCCCCAGCATTTTTTGTCTTCCCAGATGTAAAAAAAGTCCTCAAAAAGAAACTTTTGCCAATATGGAAGTGGTGAAGCAAAAAAAGACAGAACCACTAAAAGGCATCACAATCAAGGAGTTCAAAAACTGTTTTGAGCAGTAGAAAAAATATCTCCATAGGTATATTGAATCAAACAGAGAGTACTTTGAAGGTGACTGAACTTTAAACATGTAAGAAGAAATATGCATTTTTAATAAATAAATTCTAGTTTTGGGGGGGTACTTCCAAAAAGAGAAGTTCAATGTTCAGTTGGCATTCAGGCAGAGTCTTGAGTGAGGAAGCTCTAGGTTAGCCAGAAGAAGAAAATTTAAGAACTAACAAAGACTTTGAATAAACACTGACTTGGCATTTTGTGGAAACACAAAGAGACCAATGAGTCCAGACTGGAGAGCAGTGAGAAATGAGATTGGGAGAAGTGGTTGTGGGGGAAGGGAGCTGGGAGCAGTGGCAAGTTGTAAGGAACAGGTTAAATTTTGTTTTACTCTTGGAAAACAACTTTTATGTAGAGTGAGCAGTCAGCATGCTCTGTTAAGCAATGTATAGAGCTTAGAAACTACCCATTATTTGCAGAACAACCTTCTACATTTGTTCAATCATATTTGTAATTTATATATAGCTATATCTCTATATGTCTGTGGATATAAAGATATATCTCTATATCTCTATCTCTATATATAGTATAGGCATAATTATTTTTCAGTACAAGTACTCAAATACTCATAGGAAAAGTAACACACAAAGTCCTAAATAGTGTGAGATTTTTACATGACTTTTTAACCTTATACATTGAGGCTCTATTTTTTCTAAGGAGAGAAGAAGACAGAGTGCACTAAACGCCTAACAGTGGGAAGAAGACTTGAGAGCAGGAAAGAGATTTTGGGAGCATCAGAAATTTACTTTCAACATTTGTACTTCATCGGTCCTGATAATCTCATTTATATTGTGACCTTTGCAAGAAAAGTGACATAGTTTTAATGAATTGGGCATACTCATTTGGATTTTTCTCCACAATTCCTTAAACTTAACTTTGCAATACAAGGTAAGCCTTATCTTAGTGTAACAATAAAACTCCCTGCCTTATGATATTTAGATTTGTGACTGTATGAGTGTGTGACTTAAACTGCCATCTAGTCCCTCAACTGAGACCTCCTTAAAGGACATACATGCTTGGACATCAGTGTGGAACTCCTCCTTTTGGGCGCTGGTCGCCTTCTGAGAGTGATGGGACAGCCCTCTGCTTGTCAGTTCTTCAGGCCAGCGCCACAGCTGGAGGTGGCTGTGTATGACATGCTCCTGTGTTGGGAAATCACGGCACTCCCTGTCATTGTTCCTGGACAGCCCGACATCAGTGCTGTCCAGAGGTGGGGGGATCTCTGCTGCCATCTGTGCACAGTTGGGTATCCAGCAAGTGCACAGCCTGGTCTCTGGGGATGAAGACACTCTGCCCACAATAGGGAACCTTGTAATCTGTCACAGTCTTCTCTGCTGAAATCAACCTCTCATTGTAAGTTTGCTCCACCAATTTGTCCCGCAGTGCCTCAGCCATGGTCATCTCGGCATTCAAGGTAGAATTGATTATATACTTTGTACACAGCTGAGCTTCCAGCAAACTGGTGTCACCACCAGCAAGTGTTTTCTTAGGACATCACAGTAGCTCTGCTCTTGCCCTGATTCCTTCAGTCATGAGTCCTTGAGAACATGTCGCACATTTATAGTAGCCATGCCATACGGAGAGCACTAGCCCCAATTCAACTGCAGTGAAGGTCGTGGCCAATGACCCTGCTTACAAGTAGCTCACTGGCTGGCACCAGGGAACACAGGACTTCCAAACAGAACTGTCCTTTGTGCTCCTTGACCATTGTGATGACATACACAGTAAGGATGAAACAAAGAGCCCATCTATATTATCTCCTGTTAATGGCAAGTAATTTTATACACTGCAAAAGTAAAAACAAAATAAGCAACAAATACAACAAAACAGACATATTCTTTTCTTATTCTAAAAAAAGGTGAACACATATGTTTTTTTCTCTTAAAATGCATTTATATCAGGTCATTCAGTTTCTCAAGTAATTACATTTGAAATACAAGATATTAAATAAAAAATTAAAAACCACAACAGAAAAATCATCTTCCTAGAAGTGGAAATGCCTTCTGCTAGTTGTCATGATGTTGACTTTCTCAAAGCATGACAGCAAACATATTTTGAATTTGAATGCCTAGGTACAAAGACCCAAATGTGCAACAGAAAAGTAAAAATAATGCCCTCCATGTTTTCTTTTAATAGAACACTTTATTTTTTCCAAAATAATAAATTTCTCACAGTCTCAAAGGAAACTGAAAAGTTATTTTGCCTTATTCTGCATTTTCTCCACAACTGTGGTGTTTCATAATTTGTGGCAGATATGATTTTTTAAAAAACGGAATCTGACTTATGAGTAGATTTATGCTTCAGAAGGTGTATTCTCAAGCTGAACAAACTAGGCATTACAAAGATGAGAAAAACAAAACATTCTATAATTTCAGACATTTACAGAAAAGCTAAATCATATATTTCATTCCCTTCTAAGTAAAACATACAGGTGAGGGCAAAAGTAGTTTTATAGTTGTGAGTATGCAAAACAGTTTATTTCTGTATTATTATTATTTACTAATTATTACAGGACGTATTTGTGTTATCACTTAAATACGCTTTTGCTCACCCCATATCATTCTGGAATCCCAAGAAAGAGTCTGCACAACTCTACAAATGAAGGAGGGTAGCTATCATATCTCACATGGAAGAGGCAAGTGTGGTCAAGGACACAGAGGTTAGTAAAAGCTGGGATAAAAGGTTCCTGAAACCGATCAGGACTCAATTATCTGAGTAGCTTTCTTTATATGGACCAGAGCTTTCATTTCCAAGAGACAGAATTCTTCAAAATCATGTAATTAAATGAGGAATGTTACTATTTTTTTGTAAAGGAAAATCTAAGAATAGATGACTTGTATGGCTGGATTCAGGTGTTCAAACAATGTCATCAAGACACAGTAATTTTGTTGTTGTTATTATTGTTGTTACACTATCTTTCTCTTTGTACTCAGAATTCTGCTTTCTTTCCATTGCCTTCCTTTTCAATAATTATCTTACTGTTTGGTGTCAAAAGCTCAACTAATATTCCAAGCTCACCTGTAATCAGTTTACAAAATCTGGAATTCAAAGAGTTCCAAGGACTACCCTGGTATTCTCTTTGGATTAGCCAGAATTACTGCACATCCTCAAGTTGAAAACTCTGGGCAGAGTGATGGAATGCATACCAAGTTGGCTAGATTTTTTGTCACTCCTATGAACCACAAAAGTGGGTTTAGTCTTTCCCAAGTTACATGGATCTAGAGTTGAGGTTGCCCCCTGCAAAAAAAATTGAATAATGTTCCTAGAAGGTTAAGAATAGGCATTTGTAAATAAAAATACCAAACAGCTGTCACTAACTATACTTTCACTGTAGCTAGGGTGAGTACATATATTGGAAGTAGTTCTCAGTTTTTACAGAATGTAAGTATAATGATTGCAAACTAGCTGTTCTTTAACAACATGCACGCGGTGTGCATGTGCATAGATATATGTCATAATATGTTTTCCAGGGACATTTACTTAAATTGAAGAAGTTACCAAAATGGTAAGACTCAGGATTAATGCAGTTGTCCACTGAAGAAAGTAAGTGGGAGTAACTGAAATCCCGTGCCGGCCCATCCCCACTACTCTCACTCACGTCTGAAAGCGTTATCGCACACACTTCATCGTGATTAGAATTCTAGTAGTCTGCTCCACCACGAGCCTAGAAGAAAATACTTTCTAAGGAAAAATAAAAATTTAAGAGCAGCGCTAAGTAAATATAAAACAATCTGAAAGCAACTTTTAAACAAAGTGTGCTAATTCCTCCCTGGTAATTTAAGGCAGGTTTATCTTTTTCAAAACATTTCCTTTCAAAAGATGCCCTCATAGTATTTCAACCACTTGCATTCAAATGTTGCTGCTCGATTTCCTGTTTTCCTCAAAAAGTGGATGGATAATGTTGCAAATGGAGAATGACAAGAGAAAACAAATGGATTTTTTTAATCTGCCAAGAAATCATTTAAATTTTCTTAGCATCCTCTGTTTCTATCCAAATTAATCTCCCTTTCACAACCTAAAATGTCAGTAGTGTCTGTATTTATTTTATTATTGATTTTTTTAGTTCCTCCAGACATGCTTTGAAAAAAGAATGCATTTAGGCCTTTCAGAAGAAAACTGACTATTTTGATGTATATTGCCTGTGTCTATAGTTCTGGCCTTTGATAAGTAGTTTGAAATAAAATTTAAATTTGTTTTGTGTTGTATATTTCTGCACTCTATTTTTTTAGCTACAATAGAGCTTATTTACTCAGATCAACCAAAATCTTATCAAATCTTCAGATACAGCCTACACACTTAAAGCAGGCTTAGACAGTGAAAAAAACAAGCAGATATCAACAGTGGAAACTAAAGACTCACTAGACTGAGATTCACATATAAAATATCCACAGAAGTAAAACTCCATGTTCTAAGCCCACCTGCTTAGAATTCATCTCTTTAAACTGTTACAACAAATCTACAGAAGAAAATTTACTGTCTCAGTCTATACAAACCTATAAGGGTAAGTAAGGTACAACTCAAAACTTTACATAGGTCCAGATTCATTCTTTTAAGTACTTTGGTGAAGGATTTACAACCACAGGATTTTTAATAAGCTTTTCAAAGATACCAATGAGGAATTCGTACTCCAAACAGAGTTGATAGCAAATCACCTAAATAGTTTCACTTAATTCTGCACAGAGGATTTAGTAATTAGTATGAATAATGTTAGACATAAATTTTCATTGATGAAATAAATTCAAGAAAGTGGTTACTTAGAAAATCTGTAGAGATCCTGCTATTCTCATATAAGAGAATGTAAGAATCCACCGGAGCTTGGAAAATAGGGTGCTAATATACAAGTCAAAAATTTGGCTAGGTCTTACGTAGACCATCCCCCAGGTACTAATGGAGGTTCTAGTTTCTGATCCAAACATATATTTGCTTGATTGACTTGGCAATCAAAATATGATTCTTCCTGACTCAGAGTAGCCTTCTCCCATAAGATGCCAGTCACATTGCTTAAAGGAAGAGAGCTGAGGAATTTAGAAAAGCAAGTTTTATGGTGGATTTGTGCTTTTTTGCTAGGAATGTTTACACATGTATTCATATTAATTTGAGACTGGCTTTCAGTTATATCTATCACCTGGTTAAGGAGGTACATCATTCCGTCTATACCTCATTGTGGAAAGTGATGACATTTACCAAAAGAATTAGACACTTGTTTGCAGGACGACTTTTCTTAGATGAAATCATGTTACTTGCAGATTTGAGTGTTATGTTGCAAGTATCATGCTAAGTGCTTTTCACATGATCTCATTTAATCGTTTGAAAATATGAAGGGATATAGGATGTACAATCTTGTGAAAGATGAAATGCAGCAGCACATTAAGAATATTACTTTATCTGGGCTATTTTAACAGGGAGAATACTTATTAATAAAGAAAATCTTGAAGTAAGGAGGAAGGCTTGGGGTTGAACAGATAAAAAAGGAAATCACCCTGGATTCTTGCCCCAGGCACGAGGAAGAAAGCAGACATCTTATCTGAGTCATTGAGGGAAGACAGAGGTGGGTTTTAGAATGGGAAGGGAACCAAGAAGGCCTCGGTGAACCCTGTACCTTGACTAAACCTTTCTCCTTGATCATAGGCCCCTGACCTTTTCATTAGAAGGTGGGGAGCAAGGGGCGGGGGAGGCTGGGATGGGAAAAATAGACAAAAAACTGTACTTGAAAAATAACTAAATAAAATTAAAAACAAAACAAAACAAAACAAAAACAAAAAAAAAAAAGAACATTTACTTCAGGGGAAACTCACAATCCTATTTTTTGTCCTTTTGAGATATAAATCTTCTCTCAGACACTTCCCGGTTGTAAAACTGGGAAGTTTTACAAATATCTTCCTCAAAGACTTGAAAGCCAACCTTTTAAAAAAATATCATCAAGAAAAGACCCCTATCTCCAAGGCTCTTTGTAATGGTAGAACTTGAATGGTAGACAACCAATTAGCAAGATGAACAAACTCACCAATTCCCCTCAACATCTTCCAGTAATTTTCTACTGCCTCATCCAGCACTTAAAATCTCTCATTCCTTTGTTCTAGTGGAATCCAGTTGAATCTTTTTCTCCTATTGCATTAGTCTAGAATAATGTCTTTCTTGCCTGATTAGCTCTATCTCATCTCATTTTTCTTTGACAAGAGCAAGGGTGCTGCTTTGGAACACAAGAATGGGCAGGGTTTCTTAATTGTCCATTTTGCTGTTTCCTGAAAAGCACAGGGCTCGGGTCAAGTTCAGCTTTGCCTAACTTTACAGAGAAGGGGGAAATAAAACAACCCAGGAGATATTTATTTGGAAAGATTGTAACAATAAAGGAAGGGAGACTATCATACTAGAAGGAGAGCTCCTTCAATAATATCTGCAAGTAGCTCCTACAATAATAATTGCAAGTGCCTCTAAGTTACGCAGAAAGTAATCTTTCTCTTGTAGGGAGAGGGAAAAAGACCAAGAAGAACTGACTGTGGTCAGTGGAACAGATGAGACCAACAGGTAGAAGGGGCAGTCATCTGATAGTAGGTCACAGAATATTTTACTCTGAGGTTAACCTTGTGAACAAGAAGGGGCCATACACTAAACTTGACACACTCAGGGGAGGCCCTCATGGTGGCCTTATGAACTCAGAGGCTTAAAGTTATCACGTTGGATGGTCTGAAATTAAAATGTAACTAAAAGCAGTTTGTAATGGGTAGTCCTGTCCTAGGCTAGACTTTTTTCTGACAGAAGTCCATCTTTGCTTTAGTTGAGCCTGTCTATTGTCTTTTTTGCATCTATGATCTCATACCTTCGGAAGGTCAAGGTAACTCCCTTTTCTGGACGCCTCTGAACACAAAAATCACACCTGAGCAGAGAGCACAATGCCCTCATTGTTATTGTTGTTATCATGTTAATTGTTGGCTGTTAACTGTCTTGTACCCACATGTGGAAAAGAAATGTTTATCATTTTACTTGTTATCCAATTCAAACGTTTACCCCACCCCCTACTTTTCTCTTTCCCAGCCTCCTTCATCTGTTATCAATAGATTTCATGTAACCCAATTACGCCTCTTCTTCTGATTGTAATGTATAAATAAAATGCAGTAAGTACTACCATTTTCTGGAGTATTTCCTGAACTTGTTGAGGCCTTGCTTCCTGGCAGTAGTCATTAGTTTGGCTCAAATAAACTCATAAAATTTTTCTACAGGCTTGAACGTTGTTTGGGTTGACAGCCTATTTTAGAGAGGGGCTATTAAGAAGAGGCTGTATGTTGTCTTAGCCTGAGGGTGGGCAAAGTCAGGGCTTGGTGTAGGGGAGATCTTAACCAAAAAATGGTTTATAAGCATTTTGTCCAATTGAACAGTGCAGACGAAACACTTCAGCTAATCCTTTATGAAGCAAAAGGCCATTGGTTCAGAACTGTGTGTGCAATAGATATAGGTAAAAAAAGGGGGGGCCACCCTTAAGACTTTGCTAAGTTATATGGGGAAGGTGGTGTTTTTAATTAGTTGTGTTTTGCAACAAAAAATCAGAGAGGATTCTTAATTATTGTTCTTTCCAGGACCACGGGGCTTTGGTAAAAATTCAACAATGATAAAAGGAAACTGAGGTTCACACTTGTTTAGAATTCTGTCAGAAGCTCACAGATATTGAAGGGGTCGGCAGTGTAAATGCTAACCACCGTTCCTCACTGTTCCTCGATGTTTAAGAAGGATGGCTGAATGCAGAAACAATTTGAAATAGACAATCAAAGCAATCAAGATAACTAGTCTTTCAGCAGCATACACTAAATTTTGGAATGAGAGTAGTGATACATTCAGGAACAAGTTCTTTTCCTATGATTGAATGTCTACCTATCTTTTAGGACACATCACTTTTAATTTTGTCATGCTTCATGCATACGTCATCTTTTTTCTCACAGAGTTTAAACCCTTCATATGTACAGAATTGCCAAGTGTTTTTTTCATACCCCTAAATATTTTTATGACACCAAACACATAAAAGCTTTTGAAAACTACAAATGATTACAGGAAGTTGACTAGTTTTGGTTGTTCCCAATTCTTAGACTTTGTGATTACCCAAGATATCTGATGGATAAAGCTATTGCCTCAGAAATCTGCCTAATTTTGTAAGGAAGTGAAATTGTAGTCTTTTAAAGTCTGTTAGCATATTTTCTGTTGCTTTAACTTAGTGTTCATCAGTTTGCTATCTCTAACACTTTCATGACCTTGTTTCACAAATTGGTGTTGAGTTATTACATACCAGAGATCATATCTGTTTTTAGACAAAGTTTCTCAATGTAATACACTTAAGTTTGAAACTTCAACAAAGACTCCATTACTTCTAGTTAATTATAGTTTTGTCTAAAATCAGATACCTTTGTTCTGCTCAGGAACAATGCAAAATTTTCAAAATTCTCAAGATTTCTACACAGCCTTTCCTGCCTCTTTCTTTTTATGAGTACCGTACCTTTGTTTCATTGAAACAGTGAACCTGATATCATGTTCCTCAATTTTACATATTTCTTCATCTAAATTTTTACGTATTCAGATTCTTTTTTCACAAATCTCTACATTTCTCCAACCTAAAAAATTAAAAATAATGAAGTCTCCATTTACCCTCTATCCTGACCATTGTATAATCATACCAATCTCTCTTTCCATCAGTAATTTCTTAAAAGCAAGTGAGGGAGGGACTAAGTGAGGGAGGTTAGAGAGACACAAGAAGAACACAACTCTAGGAGGGAAAAAAGATCTACAAATCTGTTTCGTACAAAATGAATACAATTCCAAAAGGGGTAGTGAGAAATGCAGATTTTTTTGAAAAGTGCTTGAAAAGGGAAATAACGACTATAACAATAGCTGTCAATCTTCGAGCACTCGTATGATATCAGGTGGGCACCATGCTGAGCACTTAGCGCACAGTCACCCAGGTAGCACCTGGAAGTTAATTACCAATGTAATTCATAAAGGTTGGCCATGCTTCTTTTTAACTATAGCTGTGGAGACAGAAGATAACAGGTTCTTCTTCCTCTCTCAGAGACCATAAACTATTGCGGGGACAACTTTGCCAGCAAATCCCCCATCTGCCACAGATGAAAGTGAAACTACCAAGACTTGATCTGCTTGGGGAGGAGAGGTAGTCAATCTCTCAGAGGAAAAAGACCAAGAACCCTTTCTTCAATGGCTTTTATTGGGTTGTAATACACAGGAATATAGGTAAAGCTCATCAATCAATGTCAGGTGGCAAGGATCAAACCATAGGTAACATTTCAAAGAAATCTGAGGGCTTAGTCTGAGTCAGTGTCTGTCAGGAAAGGGGGTTGCAAAAACTTTGGGAGACATACTCATTTCCTTCTCAGACCCTTATCATGTGAATGAAAGCACTCTTAGCAAAGCAGGCTTCACAGGACCTTAGGAACTCTTCCTTATGCCTGATCACCCCGGAACCTGTTCTAGCTGGCAAGGGGCTGCACCACCGCCTCCCCCATCACAGGTTTTTAAGCTTAGGTGGATTAGAGCCAGGAAGCGCTCCTCCTAGACGGAAATGGGGACTCAGGCTATGTCAGAATAGCCTCTTTGTTGCATCACTCCCTCTTTGTTGCAGCCCCCTGAGTCCTTCCTTGAGGGCCTCTCAAGTGATTGTGTCTGGCTTAGGTTGCCCCTCCTCTGAGGGGTCTTACCCGTCTATGACTAACTGACCATGCACTGGGGACAGGGGATGAAGCAGAAGCAGCATTGCTGCCAGAGATAAGTTTTGTCTCCTGAGTGGCTCACAGCCGCAAGGTCGCTTACTCAGCCTTAGCCATGGGGAACAGTTACAACTCCTGAAACGAGACAGAGAGGTTTCCAGCAAACTATTTTGGAAATAAACCTAATATCCTTGAAAAAAATACAGAAATAGATATTAACTTAAATAATTTATTGTTGAATTTCAAGGAGGTAGATTTCAATTTTTATAAGGATTTAGGGAATAAAGTACCCAGATGAGCAACCATGAGTGATCTAAATAAAAATGGGACAAAAGGTACTGAAAAGTTAATGAGATTTCGAACACGTTGGAAGTTATTCTAGACAAATATGAAACTGGAGCATCAGAACAAAAGCGAACTGATCCAAACCCGCTAATTCCATGCTGAGTGTCCAAGTTCCTAAAGCAGGAATTCATCTGAAAAGGGTAGGAAATAAATATAAAGAGTTTGAGTGGAATCAGTCTAAAAATATAGTTAAAAATACACATACTGTATACTCTTTTTAAAAAGATTTTATTTATTTATCCTTAGAGAGGAAGGGAAGGAGAGAAATATCAATGTATGGTTGCCTCTGGTGAGTCCCCTGATGGGAACTGGCCTGCAACCCAGGCAAATGCCCTGACTGGAAACTGAACCACGATCATGTGGTTCACAGGCCAGCACTCAATCCATTGAGCTATACCAGCCAGGGAGTATACACTCTTTATAAAAGTCAAATGAAACTTAAGACCCATGAACTTCTTTACAGGCTAGCCAGAACTAACTGACCTTGTTTAGAAATTATGCCATGGGTCAGATTTTCAAGAAAATATGTTTGGGAAATAACAAATGGAAAAAATTCAGAATATAACTTTCTTAATATAAGAAAAGAAATGTCAAGAAGAATTTTTAAGAAATTAGAATTTGATGTTTTTATTACTTGCCAGATAAGCACACTACATTCTTCATAATATATAACTTAATTATAAATGATTTGAAGTTTTAGTACACAAGAATAACTACACACACCAATATGAAATTTCATTATGCGTTATATAAGAAAGTATTGTCTTTGATGTTTACAACTTATGTAAGAAAACTAACAATGAAAATATGTAAAAATTTTCTTTGCTCAAATTTACCTACTCTTATTTTAAAGGAACATGAAAGAAAATTATTTTGCTGACTAGAAGTATGTTAATTCTTATGCAGCCCACTGCATATTTCCTTTAAATTGTTTTGTACTCTATTTTTAAGAGAAAGCCCAGTTCTTTGAGCAGTGGTGAAGAAAGGGTATAAAGTACAGATGAAGAGAGAACTGTAATTGAGTGCCTAACTTTATTACACAGAAGTGCTACTCAGCATTTGCATGGAGACCCATAAGTGAGTGATGTCCACAAGGTCACATTCCATCCTTACCCACCCTGCTGGGCTCCTGTAGGTTCGTGACTTTGGCTTCTTTTATGGAGACTTTCCATCTCAAAATGAGTCTTTCTCTTTTCCTGCTACTTTCTAGTTTTCACAACATTGTATCTCTTTTTTTCCCCTAAAGAACCTTGCCCTTTCACGACATGCTCAAAGCAGGACAGCTTCTGCTTTGTCCTTTTTGCCTCCAGGGATGGTTCAGGCTTCATTTGCTCTAGAACCCACTTGCTTATCTTTCTGTCAGCAGGGTATCTCCATAGATCTCTCCTACAATATCACATTTCAAATTAATCATTTTTCCCTCTAAGCTTTCTTCCCTTTCTAACTTTTGCATCTATAGAAAGTAATTGGGAATTCGAGAAGGATGTTCACGGCCTCAGCCTTGCTCTCTGCTGACACATCCTGACTCGAGGATATTTTGCAGTTCTTTCATTACTGCCCTTCCAAATTCTGAGTCTCAGTGTACTCTTGATTTTTTATGACACAAGTAGAATGTATTTTATTTTTTCATAAATAATATATGATATCAAATATATATAAATACATTATGATGAAGCAAGTTTCAGAGGGGCTACTTAAATTGATCAATGTAGTAAATTTAATAAATATAAAAAATATAATCTTAACTCTATGACACTGCTTCCTTAATGTAACATTTTAAAAACAGCTAAATTAACAAATTATACATCCAAAAATAAAGATAAGAGTTCCTCATTAGTTTTTTTTATATAAACCATTTGCACAGGATTTGATACAGGTTTGTCAGAGCCACATACTGAGGCTCTAGAGATTATACTAAATTATCTCAGTGACTAGGAGTTGAGTAATCAGAAAGTTTTCATTTTTTTACCAATAAAGATGAATATCTTATATTTCACAATTCCCATTTTTATTTGGATTTTATATCTCTTACCAGAAATCCCTTTTAAAAACACATGACCTGGACTGCTTGTGTTTCCATTAATTCTTTGTCAACCACCAATAAGAAATTTCATTGAAATTGTACAAAGAGACATTAAAAAATCTGTTACTTTCAGCGTATTTCCCATCTGGAGGTAAAATGCTTATTGTCTTTCTCATTTATAAGAAAGAAGAAATAGTTCAGGGAGTTAAGGGGATTTTATAAGTTAAGACTTGGCCCCAGCTTAAGCCAGGGGATTTTGTGGGTGAATCCATTTGGGAGTCTGCATAATTAGAAATTGGGAGTAAAGATTTTTCTCTAGAAGTTCATAACAAACACACACCAGAAATGGCAGTGGTTATTTATCATCCACTGAGCACTCAGGAGGATTTGCAAAATGCCTGCAACTACAGGTTTTAGTGAACTTTTTTTTTTCAATTTCCTAGAGCTAAATGTTTACAAACACATTAAAAATACAAAGAGGAGGCCTATTTTCAACCAGATTTTTCCACTGAGCTCTTTTTTTACGGAAAACCATTCAATCTGACGTATGTCAGGGGCAATTAGAAATTTTCTGTTAACAGAATACCTGCCCTATTTAGCAGGCATTTCTTGCTCCTCATTAACCAAATTATGTTCAGGTCATATATCATATCTCTGACAATAATGCCACGTTCATGCTTAATTGGTTAAATAAATGTGTAATTATGGAACTATGCTGAGATACTTCTATAAATTCTTGTAACCATGGCATTTGCCTGATGTAGATTGGGATGTTATTTGATCTACTATAAGATTTAATAATACTAAAACTTAATGTAGCATTTGTTCAATATCAATGAAGATCTCCCCAGATATTAACAGAATTTTAGATAAAATATTGAAAAATTCATTTGAGATGCTGAATACCTTGTTAAATGCAAGCATAATATTTTTGAGAAATATTATCTCTGACATTAATCGTGGAAAAATACACTGATACTTCTGAGTGGAGAGATTAAAAAAATCTTGACATATGCTAATTAGCAGAATTTATATCTTGCTATGGCATATTTACAGTAATGACTACATTCTCAGAATACTTTTGGATCACGACAAATATTGGCTCATTGAAAATCAAGAAAATGATGCTAGAGGAAGAAGGAAGATATTAATAGTTGTCTTAAAATTCTCACTTTAACTTTTTTCCTTCTAATTAGCACTTTTCTAATGAGTGCTAACAAAATGAGACTTTGAAATATATTACCCAAAAATTTTTTTCTAAAACTTCCCTTAAGGTAAAATAAATGACATATGGCAAAATGTTGACATGGTAACACTTAAAGTATTAGATTTTAATATAAAGAAGTTTTTACATACCTATTGTATTTAACAGTAAATCAAGGAGTAAAGCTTGTAAAACAGTGTCTTGAACAAGTTGGAAGTGTGTTCTTATTTATCTGAACACACCACAGATGTGAGTAGTCCAGGACTACCGCAGAAGCACCCCAATTACCAGAGACACAGACTCATTCTGCTTGCCATCATTCCAAATCCAAAGTAGAAAAGTTTCTCCTAAGAGTTAGATGCGAAATATTTCAGGCTGTGCCATCCTCACAGTCGGTAACATAACTGATCAACTCTGCTTCTGTCCAAAAATAAATAATTAAATAACTTTGCCATTGTAGCCAAATGACTTTCGACAGCCCAGCTTCTGAGACACATGACTCCATTCCAATGCAATGGTGAAGACAAAAGCAGGTGGTGGGCTCGATTGAGCTCATGGATTGGTCACACATAACTTACCTTGCTCTTTCCTAGCATGTTCTTTCATCTTCAAAGTCAACTCTTGATCCAAGATGGCTGTCAGAGCTCTAAACATAATAATGTTCAAGGTGGAAGTCAGAAGAACATCAAAGGGCAGAAGGGCAAATGGGTTTGCTTCCAAGTAGAATCAGCTATTTCTAAGTTGATTTCAAAGAGGATCTATATAACAGGTTTACTTACATCTCTGCATAGTAAATGATTTTGTCTTTGTCCATGGTTCCTGAGGGATAACCAGTGAACCTTTAAAATCAAGAATTTGGCTGGGATTTTCCCCTGATTCCTGGAAAGAATCTCTAAATTCTAACTTCTCTGAGACATTCTAGTATGATTCTAGCATATTACTGAACCTTAATGGGTAGTGAGAACCCTCAAAATGATGGTCAGCTCTTCAGGTGTGGGGCTCTCTAAGACTGTTTCTGGCATCTGAAGTACGGTGAAGACACTCTTGTGCAGGTCTAAGCACTGAACCTGTGAGGTGTGGCCTGAATCTGAGTAGTTAGTATCAGAAATCACTGCAGTCAGAATTTAGTCATTTGGCTATTATCGACATTTTAATAAAACTTCTCAATTCATGTCCACCATACATTCTTTAGGTAAAGATAAATTCTGCCCACATTTCCCACAACTTTAAGCTAAATATTTACATTCTTGCTCAAAATGTAGGCTTTCTTCTTTCAAAAGATTAACAGTACCTATTCTATCATGCTTTACTTTTGTGTTTGCCTCAGTTAGCACACCAAGACTGCATGATCCTCCACAAACTCCTGGCATCGACCACTCCTTAGAAATCAGCTGAAAAAAATAAGAATACCTCATATTTCTACCAGCATGTATAAAAAGCCTACTTCTGTGTAATTATATATTCTTTATATTATAAAAGACACATAAGAAATCTTTGCACTATAAAAAAATTCTTAGCTTCCACATCCCATCTCTTATAACTGGTAAGGAATTTAGCTCTGCAATTAATGTATGTATTCTCTTTTTCAAAGTGTATTGTATTGATCATGCTATTATACTTGTCCCAGTTTGTCCCCCTTCCCCCCTTTTCCTGATAGGCTCCTCCCTCCAGCAATCCCCTCACCTTAGTTCATGTCCACTGGTCATGTGTGTAAGTTCTATGGTTTCTCCATTTCTAATGCTGTTTTTAACTTCCCCTTTCTAGTCTGTTCCTACCAAGTATTGTTTGTTCCTACACTCTTATTCTCTAGTTTGTTCCTACATTTCTTATTCCCTGCATCATTTTCCCATTTCCCCCTTTCCATTCCTAGCTGATAACCCTCCAAATGATCTCCATATCTATGGTTCTGTTCCTGTTCTGGTTGTTTGCTTATTTGTGTGTGTGTTTGGATTCAGTTGTTAATGGTTGTGAATTCGTTGCCTTTTTAATGTTCTGGCTTCAGTCTTCTTTTTCTTAAATGAGTCCCTTTAACATTCCATGTAATAATGGCCTGGTTGTGATGAACTCCTTTAGCTTTACCTTGCCTTGGAAGCACTTTATCTGCCCTTCCATTCTAAATCAGAACTTACTTTGCTGGATAGAGTAATCTAGGTTGTAGGTCCCTGCTTTTCATGACTTTGAATACTTCTTGCCTGTCCCTTCTTGCCTGCAAAGTTTCTTTTGAGAAACCCACCAATAATCTTATGGGAACTCCTTTGCAGGTAACTCTCATTTTCTCTTGCTGCATTTAAGATTCTCTCTTTATCTTTAACCTTTGGCATTTTAATTATGATGTGTCTTGGTGTGGTCCTCTTTGGGTCCAACTCTTTTGGAACTCTGTGCTTCCTGGACTTGTATGTCTATTTCCTTCACCAAATTAGGGAAGTTTTCTTTCTTTATTTTTTTCAAATGAGTTTTCAACTTCTGGTCCTTTCTCTTTTCCTTCTGGCATCCATATGATTTGGATATTGGCATATTTGGAGATGTCTCAAAGGTTCCTCAGGTTATCCTCATTTTTTCTGAATTCTTGTTTTTTTCCTTTTTGTTCTGGCTGAATGTTCATCTTTTCATCATAGTCCATATTGTTGGTTTGAATCCGGTTTCCTTCTCTTCCTTGTTGTTTTCGTGTGGATTATTCTTTATTTCACTTAGTGTGACCTTCATTTTTTTAAAATTTATTTGCCATACTCAAAGAATTCTCTGAGCATCCTGATGACCACTGTTTTGAACTCTGCATCTGATAGGTTGGCTATCTCTGTTTCGTTTAGTTCTTTTTCTGAGGTTTGGTTTTGTTCTTTCATTTGTGCTACTTTTTGCCTCCTCAATGTAGCCATCATCCTGTGTTTGTTTCTATGAATTAGGTAGAGCTGCTTTCACTTCATGTCCTAGTAGCTTGACCTACATAGAAAGGGTGCTTGTACCTTGTGTGGGGTGGAGCCTTAGATCATTGTCAGGGTGGGGAAACCAGCTTCACTGCTTTGTTGCTGTGTAGGGTGGGTTCTGAGAGAGGACAATGCTATCATCTGCTTTCTGGAGGTTTGCCCAGCACTTGCCCCCTTTCCAGTCATTTTATTCCCTTCCCAAGTGCAACTGGCGCTCTTCCAGGTGCTACCCTAGTGGTGAATCCCGGAGAGGGTGTTCTATGTTCTTTGTGTATGTTCTAAGACTGTGCCAGCCCTTTCTTTAAGAGGGCAAAAATCCAGCACTTTTTTCTACCCCCCAAACCCTAGCTGTTTTTTTCAGCCAGAGGTGATGGGGTTCTATCTTCTTGGTGCTTAGAACCCTGGGCTGTGTAGTCTGTCCTGGGGCTGGGATTACTCACTCCCAAGGTATCCCTCCTGTCTATTCTACCACTGCTTCCACCGCTACCTTTCCATGCCACACCACCTCTTTACCTGTCTCCACATCTCTGCCCCTTCTACCCATCTGAATGAATGTGTGTTCTTCCAATCCTTAGTTGTTGGACTTCCATACTACTTGATTTTCTGATGGTTCTGGGTGTTATTAGTTTTGAGATCTGGTTGTAATTCTTTCTATGGTTGTGTGAGGAGGTGAAGCACGTCTACCTATGTTTCCATCTTGACCAGAAGTCTGTATTCTCTTTATTACAATAATATTCTGACATCAAGTAAACATTCTCTACTATCTTACATTAGAAAAGTAAAAGTAAATGGAAACTTGAAATTCAAACCTATATCCAGTGCTCTAATACTCTTGTCCCCTTCTTAGTAAAACCTCTCAACATATTTACCTAAACTTTCTGCTTACATTTCTAACTTTGCACATTACTGTGGTTTCCATTTCCATCAGTCCATCAAAGATGCTGTTGGTAACATTATCAGTGATGTCTAATATGCCAAAAATAAAGATAACTGCCCTTCTCTTCTGTCTTATATTTGATCAGCTCTTGACAGTGTTGACCAAGCCCTATATCTTTTGAATAATATTTCATACGTTTCTCTATTTTCTCTATGCTTAGTTTCCTCTGCTGTCTCTTTCTTGTTATATACTTTGTGGATTCAATAGAAATCCCAATAATTGATTCTTAATATTTTCTATTATCACTATACACATCATTTTTCCATAGGGGGTTTCATCCAGGCATCTGGCATTGAATACAATCTCAGTATAGATCAAACATGAAATTTCAGCTTTATTTCTGACTTATTCCCTGAACTTGAACTTCATTCCAATCTTCCTAGTCACCATCTTCAGTTGTAGGTCTAACAAGATATCTTAAACTTTGTATGTACAAAAATAGAGTTCTTAATAAGTCCACAACTAAAACTTTTAGAATTTTTGCCTTCTTCGTTTCAAGAATATGAAAATCATACACCAAGTCAGCTAAACCTCAGATCTGTCTTTGATTCATCTTTTTCCCTCAGCTAGCACACCCAATCCATTACCAACTGCTGTTGAAATAATGTACAAAATGTGGAATGTATCCAATTCTTCCCATCTCGACTGTCACTATTGTCCAATTCACTTTTATCTCTTACCTAGGTACTAAAATAGGCTCCCCACTTCTAGTTACTCAGGTCTACAGTCTGTTCTCCGTATCTGACATTTTAAAAGTTAAATTATATCCTGTTTCTTGTTTGATTAAAATCTACTAATAGTTCTTCCAATTGAAACTTGTATAAATCAATGTTCCCTTTTCATGTCAGAGACAGACTTGCATGTCAGGTTCATGGTTACCTTTCAGATAAATCTTTTTTTTCATTTCCTCTTTACTTTCCATATTCAAGTCACAATAGGCTTTCTATTTTCTGAATACGTCAAACCATTCCTGTTTCAAAGCCTTTGCACTTGACAGATCTGTCTGAGATATTCTCCGGGTTTTCTCATTGCTGGATCTTTAACACTAGCTCAGTCCCACTTCAAATGTCAGAGCCTCAGAGGCCTATCTCGATGAACATATTTAAAGTACCAGCACCCTGCCCTCATCACTTTATAATATAGCTTCTCCTTTATTTGTCTCCTTAGGAGCCGTTACTACATTTGTTTGTTTTACTTTCTTATCTTTCTTTTTTAATAGAAAACATACTACTTGATGGGGTTCAGGAAGCTGGGTGAAAAAGGTAAAGGGATTCAGAAGTACAAATTGGTAGTTTTAAGTCATGGGGATATAAAATATAACAAAAGAAATATAGTCAATAATAATATCATAAATATGTATAGTGCCAGGTAGTTAAAGGACTTATTAAAAGATAACTTTGTAAATTATCTTAATGTCTAACCACTATGCTGTACACCTAAAATTATTATAAAATAATATTGAATGTCAACTGAAATTGAAATATAAACATTTATAAAATATTAATTAAGAATAAGTAGGAATCTTGTTCAACACAATTTCTGATTAATGTCTAGGTTGGGTCTGAGATTCTGCACTTCTAACAAGCTCCCAGTTGAAGTAAATTTGTGTAGAGATTTTATGTATATCATTTTGCTTTTTTTATGTCTTCATTTAGAAGTTTATGATAGTTTAGCCCTGGTTGGTGTGGCACAGTGGATTGAGTGCTGGCCTGTGAACCAAAGGGTTGTCAGTTCAATTCCCAGTCAGGGCATATGCCTAAGTTGTGGGCCAGGTCCCCAGTAGGGGGAGCACGAGAGTCAATCACACATTGATGTTTCTTTCTCTCTATATACTTCCCTTCCCCATTCTCTGAAAAGAAAATAAATAAAATATTTAAAACAAAAAAGTTTACAATAGTTTATTAGTTAGGGTTTAGTTACAGCATATAACTAGATTAAGTACTTGGTTAAAAGTGACTTATAGATTTAGTTAGTATAAACAGAATGACCGTATATATAGTCCCCAGTAGACTGACTTCTAGAGGACCTCCTCAGAAGTGCACCCCCCAAAAGTATATTGTACTGATAAGATTAGGATGTTGCCTGTAGAAAGGGAAGTGCCATTATAGTGTTTGGCTCCAGAATCAAAACACTTTTGTACAATCTGCAAAGTGAGGAACCACACCATAGCTATTGACCACACAGTTATGCTAACCACCTGAATAATCAACAGCTCACACCCTGCTTCTCTGATCATTTGACTCATTTCCAAGTTAAGATCTACACAAATGTAATTATATCAAAATTACATTCAGACTTCTTCTAGTTACAAGGGAATGACAACATTCGGCTTTTCCTTTGATAATCCCTACAGTACAAAAAGATACACTAAGAGAGTATCAGAGTGAATAAATGAGTTAATCCAACTCATCAGCCCAAAGAGGCCCCAGGCCATTTGTCTTGTGTTCTGGGCCCTTATAGAATTTTCACCAGAACATCTCTTAAACTTTTTATTTGCTTTGCTTCCATTTTTCTCACTTTAGTTTCTACCTGACTCAAATGAGATTCTAATACGGGCCTGATAATAAATAAAATAAGTGTAAAACAGGATGCTCTACTCTGAGTAAATCTTCCTTTCAGCAACCAAGAGGTTTGGTGAGTCAAGCTTAGAGTAAAGTGTATCATATGAGGATTCCACATTCTCTGTGTGAGTATCTCTTAGGTACCCAGGTATACAACTGTATCCACTCAAATTCAAATGCCATGGAAACTAGTTAGGTAAACAACTGTCTGAAGGAATAGTCCCCATAGGAATACCCTCAATTTAGACACCATCTGCAAGTTTGGGGTTTTCCAAGGCAACCCTATTTTGGACCAGCTAATTACAAATTCGACAGTTTCCACGGTCACCACTGTTAGGTTCAATAGAACAATTCCAAGAACTCAGAAAAAGTACCGTAGAGTATCATGATTATAGGGTGCATGTTCTAACCAGCCAAAGAGAAGATACACAGGGTGAAGTCTGGGAAGGTTAAAACAAGAGCTTGCATTCCCTTAGTTCCTCTGTGGATGAAAATACGCATAGAGTATTGCCAACCCAGGAAGCTCACTTGAACTTGGGTCTCCTTAGTTTTTACTGGGCATTCATTATATAGGCAAGTTCAATTGAATCATTGCCCATGCAGTTACTCATAGTGCCAATTGTCCAAACACATGGTTCACCTTTCTGGCATAGACAGCTCCCAACTGGAATCATCTCATTAGCATAAATCATCGGCATGGTCCAGAAGCCCACTGTGAATGACAAAGACACTCTTATACCTTGGGAAATTTCAAGGGTTTATAGGTTTTCTTCCAGACATCTCCTTGGGTAAAGTTAATTCTTTACTATGGAGCTACCTTTTCTGGGAAACAATTCCTGACTTGGTTTTCTTATTCCATGAGGGAGTGTGTCACACACCGCTTTGTGCTGCAAAAGCACAGTATGTTGTTCTTGTATTATAGACAAAATCGCACAGATCCAGCAGTTTAATAGTTTCTGATGTATGTTTCTGTCTTCTTTGACAGGTGGTGAGAGCAAGAGCTAGTCCATCATGACATTCTCAGAACCTAACTTGGTATTTCGCAAATAAAATTTTCTTTTACTTTCTCTCTCTTTACCTCTCCTCCTTCTCCCTCTCTCTCTCCAAACACACATGAAGAAAACTGCAGATTAATCCAACTGATTTCATCACTCCCACATACATAAATAAAATTAAATCATTAAAGAGTAAGCCTTATTAATAGGCAAGTATAAGTAAATTATATCATTAAATATAAAAAAGAACAATATGTTCTTTGGCTGCTAACCATACCAAGAAATCATTCAAAGAACAGTTTTTGTACTCATTTTGAGCATTTAAATGGATATTTTTCCATGTTACTGAAGACGTCAATGAAATGAGGTACAGGTATAGAAAATGGAATAGAAGTTGCATGTGGCCCCGGGGACGTCTACAATACCCGGCCACCTCCCAACATGTGGGAAGCCTGAAGTTCCTAAAATGAAAGTAAAGTTCTTCAACACCCCATAAGAACAGACCCTTCCTTTGAAAACACAATTTTACCAGGACAACTGACTTACTGACGGTGAGTTTTCATCTAAAATTTGAACTATTCTAAAGTTGGCTTTAAAATAGTTGTAAAACATAAAGGTGAAAGCTTTTTTTTTCCAAGAAGGCTTACAAAGGTGCTAATGCGGTAAATAGCACATTTGACGCTTCTGTTAAAGCTCTTTGCTTAAATGGAAATTGACTACATAACTATGTTTCCACAGTCTGAGCTTTTTAACATTTGAGTAGCAACACAGATAATAAGATCTTGCATATTGAAGTTTTATGCAAATAGAACACTTTCAATCCAAACACCAGAGTTTCTATAAATGGGAATTTAATTACAATAAGATTATGCCAACAACTTTTGTAGTTTTCGTGACTATAGCAAAAACAATCTTTACCTTATATTATGAGAAAATTCAAATCTAAGTACATATAGCCAAGGGCGAGATGAGAAAGTCAATGATGATCATGATAAAAGAGTTAAGACTTAAAATATAAAATTAGAATCCATTCCTTATGATACATTTTATATTCTGCTTTACATTTTCCCTGTTTTCATGGTTCCAGATAATATAAATACGAGTCATTTTAAGTAAAATAGATAAGAATAAACCTAGGGACAGAGTTGTGTTCCTACATATTCATATTTTGAAGCCCTAACTCCCGATGTGACTGTATTTGGAGATGGGGCGTTAGGAGATACTTAGGTTTGGATGAGGTCCTAACAGCAGGCTCTGGACCAACAGGATTGTAAGCCTTGGAAGTGCAAGAGACACGTTTCTCCTTTTCTGCCTGTTTGTCTCTCCCTCCCCCCTCCTGCGAGCTCAGAGGAGAAGCCGCGAGAAGACACAGCTGTCTGCAGGACGGGAGGGGGCTCTTCCTGGGAGCCGGATGGGCCAGCATCTGGATCTGGGACTTCTCTCAGTCTCCCGAACTGTGAGAAATAAACTCGCTTCTTAAGCCACGTAGCATATGGTATTTTGTTATAGCTGCCTAAGCTGATTCAGACAGTAAGCCATAAACATTTTAAATGTGCACAGCACAAAATGTGAATTATGTAGCTTCCTATTTAAAACAGAAACATAAACATAATTTAAAACACATGTTATAATATTAGACATACTTATTTTCAATGTATTCATTATTATTTCTTATTTTGGTTTTAATTCTGATGTGAGATTATAAAGCTTAGTCAAAAATAAGATTATCTTCGATGTTGATATCTGACTTGAAATAGAAGGGAAATGTAGGGTGACTGAGAATTAGAATGTGCCTTTGTATCCCATTCAAATATGTTTTAAGGTGAAAAAAGCAAAAAGATAAAACAAGAGGCTCATAGGAAGATGATTTATAAATGCATTATCTCATTTAATTCTTAGAATTTTACAAAAAGTAGTATGGGCTAATCCAATGCAGGTTCAAGACTGCTTTTGTTTATTGTATATGTGAGCTGGAGAAGCTACTCAACATTTGCACACCTCAGATTTTTAACCTGTTAAAAAGCAATGTTACGATTATCCTGATACACACACACGCACACGCATCCCTATTTTAAAGAAATTAAATGTGACGGAATGTGTCTGGTACTAGGTGCCAGAGTATAAATTCATTATCTAACCCTTTTCAATCTAACACTCTGAATTTCTACTAAAATAACTACTAACTTCGTAAGGGTTATAGTAAAAAACTGTAAGTTTTTTTCAAATATATAACATCCAAAATTTAAACATTCAGACTAGAAAATGTAACCCATACATCCATTACTATTCATGTGCATTTCAGCAGGACAGTTTTAATTTTCATTTTCCCAAATCTTGGCAATCAGAAAATAATAGCATGTGTCATTTTTGAGCAACGATGAAGGATGTCGAGAATGTGTGAGGAGAAAACAGGTAGAAGGACAAATTAGAAGAATTCTGAGGTGGCGAAGCGAAAGGAAAGAAAGGAAGAAGAGGAAAGACTCAGGAGTGTGAGACTGAAGGATGGATGTGCTGTACGATCAATGGGGCAGGTTCTGGAGCCAGACTTCCCTGGTCCACAGCCCTACTCGTGAACTGGTACAGGTAAATTGAATAATAAAGTGCATGGCACATATTAACCATATTATAAAGAGTAATATTTTTAAATGAATGTTTTGGAAATGTGGTCAAATTAGTTTTAGCATAACTGTGGGAAATGATGTTTATATTTGAAAATAGCATTATGGGTGGAATAGACTTCGCTGCCCCAAACATATGTTTAATCCCTAGACCACAATGACTGTGAATGTGACCTCGTTTGGAAAGCAAGGTCTTTGCAGAATTAGTTAAGATAAGATGAGGTCATTAAGGTCAACCCTTATCCATTAGGACTGTTACCCTTAGAAAATGAGGGGAGTTTGGACACAGAAGTGCACAGGGAGAACAGCATGTGAAAACACAGGCAGAAGCTGGAGTAATGCCTCCGCAAGCCAGGGAGTGTCAGAGATGGCCAGTCAGCACCAGAAAGTAGGACAGTGTCATGGGACCAATTCTCAGAGCCCTCCGAAGGAACCAACACTGCCAAACCTAATTTTCAATGACTTCGAGGAAGTGGGAGAAAAAAAATCCTGCTATTTTAAGCCTCTCAGTTTGAGGTATTCTGTAAAAGAAGCCCTCATTAATCACAAAGTTATGATATGCCTAATACTTTTCATTCTAAGATGATCTTTTATAGAATTAATGCATCATATACATTTCAAAAAAAACCTGTAAGTTCAGGGTAAAGATATATTAATTGCAAAGAGCACAAGAGAACTATAATATATTGTAAAATTTTGCTTTTGATGTCAATGAGTTGCAGAATAGGTTGATTGTCTGTGTTTGGTTATCATATATAGACTACTCCAAACTGAACATATTTTATCCTTGAATTAAAGCAAAGATTCTGAGTTCTGACTCCCTTTTCCATACTGAAAATTTAAGGTGGTTCTATGGGCAATGCATATTGGTATGCAGTAATGCTTCCTCAAACACAGCGCCATCTTCGATGTTATCCGAGGTGTGTGTAATGGAGAAATTCATGGAGGGAGAGGAGATGGCAGTTATGGGATCTGGAAAGTTTTACGACCTTGTGCTAATCAACTTATCTGTGCTTCAGTTTCTTCTTCTGCTAAAGTGATATGAAGAAGAGGATCCACTTTATATGATTGTCATAAAGATATAAGTGGCTTAAAACACACTTCTATGTTTTAGCTAGCATCATCACTAACATCAACATGACCACCACCACCACAGGTTTTATGATCCAAAGACTTTCTTATCTTGTGATCCAAATTCATTAATATCACATTGGTGATTTGCCTATTCATGACAGATGGATTGGAAGGAAACCAATATTTCTTATGAATCCATGGGCAAATAAAGAATGACTCTTGGAGACAAAAGAAGGTTGACTTAGTTATTAGTGAGTGGGAGGCTCTGTGTGATGACTCATTCATTAATTTATTTAATCAACAAATGGGTATGGAGCATCTAGCAGCATTTTAGATGTGTTCAAGACAGGAAATACATCTGTGAAACTGGTAAATATCCCTGTCTTCATGAGGATTACAGTCACCACTCTAAGTATGTGTCAGTGATGCTGGTTTTCCTGTGATACCAAACCTAGTGGGGACAAAAGAGACAAAAAATGCATGGTTCCCTAACACCTGCAAAAAGGTTCAATAACATCATTGGCATGACATCTTCTTATAGATTACAGCATTTTAAAGAGTCATCCAACTTCTAGGCAAGGTATTGGACGTCATCTAGTTAAATTGTCTAGTTACACAGGCCAGCAGCTGAAGCTCCAGACTGTACTGATGACCCATTTATTTATTTTTTAAAACTTTTTAATAAAGATTTTATTTATTTATCTTCAGAGGGGAAGGGAGGGAAAGAGGGAGAAAAATATCAATGTGTGGTTGCCTCTTGTGCATCCTCTGCTGGGAAGTGGCCTGCAACACAGGCATGTGCCCTGACTGGGAATCAAACCGCAGTTGTTTGGTCCGCAGGCCTGCGCTCAAGCCACTGAGCTACACCAACCAGGGCTGATGACCCATTTAGACTTTGGTCTCCTAGATGGGCAACTACAACACTGCTTTTACTGATAATGGTGAGGTAGCCTTTCCAAAACCTAGTTGTTCAGTTAGGTTAGAGTTACAACTGTTGTTCTCTGGACTGATGCTAAGCAGGCTGCAGCATCATTACCCAAGACAAGGTTACATTAAATTTTGATTCAGTTAGTCTGTGGATTCTTACTTGTACACCTTTCCAGAGGAAGTTTCAGAGTCATTGTGAGCAGAGTACAAACCACTGAATAGCTGATGCTGACAAAGGATCTTATCGTGAAGAGATTCTTCCCCTTGTCTGAACCTCAAGTTTCGTGTGTTTCGGGTACAGAAAGACAGTGGAAACTGACAATCATTCAGTTGATAAAAATGTACCTAATGAAGAAAACAGAATGTTATTAATCTTTTTAGAAACTTTATTATGGTTAAAGCAGAAGTATCATAACATTGCCCTCATGAACTGTCCATGCAGGAATGATAAAACCTTTAAAACAACAAACTGCATTTCCTGTTCCACTGATAAGTTTATTATATTTATATGTATTTCCTTGTACAGAGACAATAAAATGAAGTGTGCTATTACACACGTGAGGCAACTACAACTGTCAAAATAGTGCAAACACAAAATACACAAACAATCCAAAATCTAAAAAATTGAAATTAAAAGCCCATGAAATATTAGAAATGTAGTTAAAAGTATATGTGTGTACAACGAGATGATTCACCATGTCATGTCATATCATATCAACACATTTCCATGGACGTAAAGACAACTTGAGGTTGTTTACACTGGAAGGAAGTCTTTGCCTGCGCATACATCCATACTTTCCAAGTAGAGCCACCATCACTAGTAGGTAAGATTATGTGGTACTTGGGGATAGTTTAAAATAAAATTATAAGTAAAGTATAAAATGATTTCTACCAAAAGATGGATACCACCATCAGGCTATTTCAAGAACAGCTGTCCTAAAAAACACTCAAAACTTTTTTTCAAAATTTATGTGGCTTGAAAATACTACTATAATTAATATCAAGAATACAATGACTTTTGTTTTTAAAAAAGTTTTGCACATAAAGCAAAAATTGGCAAGAATGAACCATTTTGCTGGTCTTGCAAAAAGTGGTAATAAATCACTTTGCACTGGGATCGTGTGCTCATTCTCACCATAACTAACAATTTCCACCTGCAAAACTTCATCCAGTGTATTACACCTGAGTGCTCATTAGTGCAGTACGGTTCCCAAAGGAAAACCAGACAAGCTAGCTTTCAACTCTGTGAATTAGAGTACCCGTGGGGAATAAGATAAATGAGGCACCTTCACTTTTGGTCTTATTAAACCTCAGACATAGAACCCAGCTAGAAAGAGGAACACGTAAAATTTTTCCTCACAGGTCAAAAATAAAAAAGGATAAAAGAAAACTGGGGGGAAAAGGAAATATAAACAAAAACAGAAAAAATACAATTCAGTGGTTACTAGTAGTTTTGCAACAGCATGGATGAAACTGGAGAATATTATGCTAAGTAATATAGCCAGTCAATGAAAGACAAATACCGTATGATCTTACCTATAAGAGGAATCTAATGAACAAAATAAACTAACAAGCAAAATAGAACCAGAGGGATGGAAACAAGGAACAGACTAATGGTGTTCAGAGGGGAGAAGGGAGGAGGATAAGTGTGGGAAGGAGAAAGGACTAGTCAAGGACCATGCATGAATGACCCATGGACATGAACAACAGGGTGGGGATTGTCCGTGGGAGTGGGGGAGTTGGCTGGGCAGGCAAGGGAAAGGGGACTGTGGCTACTGTAATAGAATAATAATAAACCATGTAATAAAAATAAAATTAAAATAAAGAATTGATATGAATTTGAAAGTTGGGGATTTATTAAATGGCTTAAAAACTTTTGTGCTAATCATAGTTTTACATTCTGAATATATAGACTTTGTGGACAATGCAGTGATTCTTTTTATCTTTTCTTTTGATCTTAGGACCCTAAACATCTTGAACACATTATAAAGTAAATGCAAGCCACTGGCTGGTGTAGCTCAGTGAATTGAGCACAAGCCTGCGAAGTAAAGGATTGCAGTTTAATTCCCAGTCAGGGCACATGCCTGGGTTGCAGGCCAGTTCCCAGCGGGGGAGGCACGAAAGGCAACCATACATTGATGTTTCTCTCCCTCTCTCCTTCCCTTCCCCTCTAAAGATAAAGAAATAAAATCTAAATGTTGGGAACCTTACACCTGGCTTCTAGCTAAAAACAATGCATTGATTACAGGAACCTGTGCGCTCCACAAAGCCAATCGGCTACAGGCACATGAGGTGTGCACGCGCTCCCCAAGCCAATCAGCTACAGGCACATGAGGTGTCCACGAGTACCAGTTGCACCCAAGTAATCAATAAGCGGGCCCTTCTTTGTCTCAAGCTAGCCAATAGCAAGCAACCTAATCTCCTTCCTCTCCCTCCCCCCCCCTATATATACCCAGTTCGGAAAAATAAAGTTTGCAGCTTGATCAGAATCTTTTGTCTTGCTGCCATTCTTCGCGCCTCTTGTCCCCCCAACTCATTTGTTCTAGGTAGGTGGTCGAGCCCCAGTTGATTGCTCCGCGGGCCGGAGCAAGTGGCGCCCAACGTGGGGCCCGATAGCCGCCGGAACAAAGCGCCGTCCCCGCCAGTGACTTCCCCGCACAGATTGGATCGCCGCGACTACTCACCGCGAGACAGATCCAGGAGCCCCTCCCCTCGACGGCGAACTCGGCCAGGTAAGGCCCCCAATCATGGGACAAGCATGTTCACAAAGTGATATTTTTATAAGTAGATTAAAGCAAACTCTCAAGGTGCGAGGAACTCGAGTTAAGAAAAAGGATTTAGTTTTATTTTTTGACTTTATATTCAAAATGTGCCCCCTGGTTCCCCTAAGAGGGGGACGATTGACCCGCAGCGTTGGAACCGGGTCGGAGATTGCCTACGACTATTATCGAGTCTTTGGCCCCCAGGCCTTCAGTTATTTTAATCTTATTAAAGAAATCTTAGTCACTCATGGGCATTCTCTGGATGTCCAGAGCCTCTGTAAAGAGGGAAAAGAAGTTCTAAAAAATCAATCCCGGCCCCCCTCGAGGGCCCCCCTTCAGCCCAAAATCTCTGTAAAGAGGGACAAGAAATTTCAAAAAATCAATCTCGGCCCCCTTTGAGGGCCCCCTCAATTTGCCCCTCAATTTCTATTAACATAGAGGAAGAGATTAAAAAAACCCCTAACCCTTCCCATAATTCCTCAGATAACCATGCCGACCAATTAAACCCAGCAGAAGAGGCCGAACTCGAAAAAGAGGCAGCTTCTTACAATAACCTTGACTGGCCTCCTCTCTCTTCTGCCCCCTTACTTAAAGATCTTCCAGCTTTTCGGCCGCCCCCCTATGCACCCTCAAACCTACCGCCCCGCAGCCACCCGTATTCTAGCCCCCCATTCTAAACAACCCCGAGCCACCAACAATCCACCAAAAACCCCTTCTTCAAAAAAACCTCCATTCAAGAAGCCTTAATTCTCATTCGAGAAATCAAGGCCGTGGCTAAAGAATTCACTGATTTGACCCTATCCACCCCCACTGAATTACTCGCTTTCCCCAAACCGTGGGGAGTAGACCTAGATACCCAGACTGCTGACATTTTAATAGCCACACATCAAGCTCTTAACATATCTAACCCTCACCTAGCTGAGGATTGCTGGTTATGTATGAGCCTAGGCACCCCATGCCTTTAGCTATTCCTGTCAATATATCCACCCTTAATAAATCACAGCTACAATGTTACCCTAGTTTACCTTTTAGAGTCCAACCTACAATATTTCCACCCTCCCAGTGCTTACAAGGCATAGCTCAAAATAATAGCTTCGACATTCCCGTCGGCTTTATAGAGTTTACTAGTTGTAGAAGCATAAGCAATTATAGTAACCCCCTTTGCCCAGGTCATGGACAAATATTCGTTTGTGGAAACAACCTGGCCTTTTCAGCCTTGCCTGCTAACTGGACCGGGCTATGTGTCTTGGCTACCTTACTACCAGATATAGATGTTCTCCCTGGAGACGAGCCTGTCCCCATTCCCAGCTTAGACCATATTGCGGGGCAACAAAAAAGAGATTAACATTCATACCCCTATTAGTTGGATTAGGCGTCTCTGGAGCAGTTGCCACAGGGACTGCAGGATTGGGAGTCGGAGTCCATTCATACACAAAGCTCTCTAAACAACTAATTGATGATGTCCAGGCTCTGTCCAGTACCATTAGTGACATCCAAGACCAAGCAGACTCCCTAGCAGAAGTTGTCCTTCAAAACAGACGAGGTCTAGATTTACTTACTGCAGAACAGGGAGGTATCTGTTTGGCTTTACAGGAACACTGCTGCTTCTATGCCAACAAACCGGGCATCGTCCGAGACAAGATAAAACAGTTACAAGAAGACTTAGAAAAAAGAAGAAAAGAACTTTCCGAACACCCCCTTTGGGGTGGACTCAATGGAATTCTCCTCTATTTCCTTCTACTCTTAGGACCTTTAGTTTCTATCACCCTCATCCTCTCCTTTGCCCCCTGGATTCTTAGACGTATAACCAACTTAGCCAAAGACCAACTTAACAGTGTACTAGGAAGACCTATTCAGGTGCACTATCAACAATTAGAAATGCTGAAACATGGAGCGTACTCTGAGCCGTGCAGCCGCTGGGGTGCTAGCCCACGATTCCTGCCAGGTTCCCCTCCTGCGGGAGCAGCATAACCCTCGAAGGTATGCTTCACAGCCAAGTAGCTGTGATAGACACCGCTGGGTGCAAGGCAAAGCACTGCAAGGAGAGGCCTGTACATACGGCCACTTCGAGTCTCCTGAGAGGTAAGCTGACTTTCAAAGAGGTTGGTACCCAACTCCTCTCCTCCCAAAAGGTACCCTAAAGCTCAGAATGAGCCCAGGAGGAGTCAGGCCTCTGCCTCCCCCAGCCGGTTAAAGTCTACCCTACCTACATTCTCCTCGCCCTCAAAGTAATAAAAAGGGGAGCAGATGTTGGGAACCTTACACCTGGCTTCTAGCTAAAAACAATGCATTGATTACAGGAACCTGTGCGCTCCACAAAGCCAATCGGCTACAGGCACATGAGGTGTGCACGCGCTCCCCAAGCCAATCAGCTACAGGCACATGAGGTGTCCACGAGTACCAGTTGCACCCAAGTAATCAATAAGCGGGCCCTTCTTTGTCTCAAGCTAGCCAATAGCAAGCAACCTAATCTCCTTCCTCTCCCTCCCCCCTATATATATACCCAGTTCGGAAAAATAAAGTTTGCAGCTTGATCAGAATCTTTTGTCTTGCTGCCATTCTTCGCGCCTCTTGTCCCCCCAACTCATTTGTTCTAGGTAGGTGGTCGAGCCCCAGTTGATTGCTCCGCGGGCCGGAGCATCTAAAAAAATAAAAATAAAAATAAAGTAAATGCATCACTTTATTATTCTCAGAAATATGAAAATTTTCCCCAGAATCCATATATACTCTATGATGACTTCAGAATCTAGTTTTATTCTGTTCAATAATCCGATATGAGATTACCTAAAGAATAAATTTACTACTTAGAGAATTTTATAAACTTTGAAGAAAGGATGATAGAAGATGAAAAGCCAAAGAGAAACCAATTTATTTACTCTCATTCCAACAATATATATTTACATAATTAGCTGCATAAAACCTATACACATATCAAGAGAATGTATTGTGCGCTCCTACTTTCACATAATTATGCAGGTTGAATTGTAGAGATCAGAAAATACATTTTTATTAGAAAATAGCTCCTCTTTACAACAAAGTAAAAATTAAAACAAAATTTGTAATCATGTTCTGGACTTTAAATGCAAACACCAATGTCATTTTAACATATTACATATATGGTCTCTAATATGATTCATTTCTTTCATGTTTGATCCCAGAGTTTGTAGACTAAGCTCAGTTAGGGTCTTAAAAATGTTGAGGACAAGATACCAAACCATGAGGCTTTTATTATCTCAAATTTCTATAAATTCCAGGAGTCTCTTGGGAATATGCAAATGCTACACTGATTTCTGCAAGCTTCCACTTTGCTCTTTACCCATAGCTGCTTATTTACCAAAGTATTAATTGATCACTGTGATTGTGGCACAGAATAGGGCTACAGATGTTGTCACTGCCCTTACGAAGCTTATAATCAATTAGAAGGCACAGATAGCATGCAATCTGAATAGAATAAATTATGGGGAGTGTTGCCACAGAGAATATGGAATGTGAACATATGGTGAAAGTCACTCATCTGGTCTGTGGAGTGGCATCAGAACAGATTTCAGGGAAGAAACATGACTTATAATTTAACCTGAAGATTGAATTGCCAGGTGAATTGGGAAAATGAAGAGCATTCCCAAAGGATAGAACATAACAAGCAATGGGCTGGAAGCAGAAAATAATATTGTTGTTTCTAACAGAAATTTAATATGGTCAGAGACTAAGATTTTGAAAGGAAGGCCTAAAATTATGTCTGAAGATAAACTCTGCATTCAGATATTGAAAAGGCTTGCAAAGCTTCTGACATAATTTGGACTTCATTCTAAAGGCAAATTGATATCATTGAGTGGTTTCAATTATAGGTAAACATAAGAAAATGTGTGTTATAGAAATATTCCTCTTTATGAGGACAGGGTTAGGATGTACAACTCTTGAGGCAAAGTTAGAAGGATATTTTAAGAACCCAGGAGAGACATCATGTTGTAAACGAGACTAGAAGAAGGGAATTATGGAAATGAATATGCAGCAGAAAGAAAGAAGGAGCTCCTACCCTTTGCACCAGCATGGATGGGACTGGGAAGTATCATGTTGAGTGAACTAAGCCGGGCAGTGAAAGACAAATACCATATGATCTCACCTTTAATGGGAACCTAAACAACAAAACAAACAAGCAAGGAAAATGTAACCAAAGACACTGAAATAGAGAACAGGCTGACAGTGACCAGAGAGGAGAGGGGAGGAAATTTCAGGGAAAAAGGGGAAGGATTCACAGGAACAAGTATAAAGGACACATGTACAAAAACATAAGGGGGGTGGAAATGGGAGGGAGGTTGGAAGCACTGGGGGGGAGGGGTGGGCTGGGAATGGGATAAAGGAAAACTGTACTTGAACAATAATTAAATAAATTTAAAAAATAAACGAATATATAGGAGAAATTTTTAGGTGCCAGAAATTCCTTTTCTGGGTATTTACTGCCCCCCCTAATGTTGAAAGGAAGTTCTTGAAGAGATATTTGTATTCATATTTATGGAGGCATTAATCATAGTAATTATAACATGAAAGCAACCCAACTGTCCACTGATGAATGAACAGACAGACAAAATTTGGTACCCTCCTACAACGGGATATTGTTTACCCTTTAAAAAAGAAGAAAATTCCGCAATGTGCTACAAACTGGATAAACTTTGAGAATATTTTGTCAAATGAAATAATGCAGTCACTGAAGACAAATACTGAGATTTCACTTATAAGAGATACTTATAGGAGTCAAAATCAATGAGACGGAGAATAGAATGGTAGTTGCTTGGGGCTGGGAGAAGTGGGGAATAGATAATTACTGTTTATTGGGTGTAAAGTTTCAGTTTTACAAGATGAGTTATAGAAATGGAGATGAGTGATGTTATACAACATTATGAATGCATTTAATATCACTGAATTGTACACTTAAAGTGCTTAAGATGATCTATTTCATTATGCATATATTATCAAAGTATTAGATGAAGAGAAACTGTATTATGCACAATATTTAGGGTTAGTATTGTTAGAGGTGTTATGTATAGCACCATATAGAAATTCCTCTGAATAGTGTGAAAAAATATTTCAACTAAATGTTTCCAATGACCTTGAAAACAGATTTAGCTTCTTTGAATTATCTTTGCTCAATTTTCAAGATAAGTAGGAAATACAAAATTGTTAGTTTATACTAGCTTTATTTTTACAAAGCTAAGCTCATTCTAAAGGAAGTCTAAAAGGTAAAATAATAGCATGTTACATAACTATATAATGGCAAAACACCTACTATTTATGGCGTGTATTAGAAAATATATATTATTAACAGATCTTGAGAATTGTTTTACACAACTCTATTTGAGAATCCATCAAACAGCGTATGTTCATTGAGCACCTATATTGCTCAAAAAGGTAGGCCTGACATTAGGCAGGATTTCAGAAAATTTAGTCCTTATTTTCATAGTATACAGTATTTTTTTCAGAAAAAAAGTCTCACACAGATAACATGTTGTACATTAATACGTTTTCCTCATGCAATTCTCTGCATACATGGAAATTAACATTTTTCCAAGTGATTTTAGAGAATGAAAATCATGACTCCAGAAATTATAAAGTGGTAGGAAAGAAATTTAAACCAATGTACCAAGACTTCTCATCTGGGACTTTAGATGATACAGCAGTCTTTGCCTAGCAGGACAGAACATCAATGGTATGATAGTAAAGAACAAGATTCACTTACACTAGAGGGTCCTTGTATTCATGGAAAGCTTCCTGGAAGAAGTAGAAATCATAAACCAGTCATCAGGAAAATGGAAAGGAATTACAAAAACAAGAAAAATTTTCCTGGCTGGTTTAGCTCAGTGAATTGAGCTCAGGCTTGTGAACCAAAGGATCACTGGTTCCATTTCCAGTCAGGGCACATGCCTGGGTTGCAGGCCAGGTCCCCAGTAGGGACTGCATGACAAGCAACCACACATTGATGTTTCTCTCTCCCTTTTCTTCTCTCTAAAAATAAATAAATAAAATCTTTTTTAAAAAAAGAAGATATAAATGGGAAAAAGAAAAAGAGTATAGGTGGAGAAATAGAGTAAAAAAGACTTAAAAGCAGCAGCAATGAGACCTACAAAAAATTAATTAACCACTCAATCAAGTAGAGATACCAGCATTCTATTAAATTTTCCATGCAAAAGAAGGTCTTGATATGTTATCATTATCAGTGTAAGTGGAGTTCTTGCAGTAGCACAGGAAAAGAATTTCCTGAGACCCACATGGGAAGATGGGGTTCCATGGTAGACTTTATTGGTGATGTAAAATTAAGGGGTTTTTGCTCCTGACTTCCCAATGTCCCATATCCATCCATCTCACCATGGAAAAGGTCCAATCCTGTCCTCAGCAAATCCAAGATGAAAGCCCCTGTCCAGAGTTTCTGCTCCATATTAGAGCCCAGTCCAGTTGAGCCTCTGTCTAGCTGAGTGTGTGTTTCCCTTTGCTGTCTGTTGCTGTGCTCTCTCCTGGAACCTGTGGGTGGAGTCTGTACGGTTTTGGACGGTGCCCCTGCTAGGGCCACATGGCTGTGAAGAGAGAGTGCAGGGGTGCATGGTGCAGGTGCAGGTCACCTGCCGAGTGAGCAAGTGAGAGAGAGAGAGAGGGAGAGAGAGAGAACTAGCTTCTTTGTTACCCTGGGATTACATATTTGGGGCTTGGAAAAGACCAAAGCTTTTTCAAAATGACCAAACGATTTCCCATTTTTTGCAGGATTTTGATGGGTGTACACCCCCTAGTTAGAATGACAGGCCTCTATGGTCAGTACTCCTCCCTGGGCCCCCAGAAATCCGGTAGGGAAGTAATGGGGGAGGAGTGTTAGTTAATTCCCTACTATGATCCCCTGGGGCGGGAAGGGCTGGCGCTTCCCGTGAAGCAAATAGGCTCATGCTCCTCAGTTTGTTAAGCTCAATATCTAAGTCTCTATTCTTTCCTGTTTTTTTTAATTAATAATTAATTAAATATCAATGATAAATATAGGGCTCCCAAAATATAAGGTATATGTTTTTCTGTTTTAGTTTTCTATTATATGGATAACCCATTTAGCTTTCTTAAAGGGTGCTGTATAATTATACTGTATTTTAAATTAAGAAGTGATGTTAAAAACATATTAAATATTCAAACAAGAGTGGTCTCATTAATCTTGCAATAAAATGTACTCTTCATGTGGAATCTAGCACTAGTAGCAGAAAATAATTGCCAACTGGACTTTTATTTGGATTCTAGGGAGAAAGGCTGTGAGTTCCATGCTCTTCTGATCTCATTGTTCTTAAACACAATGTCTCAAAAGCTTGTGTTATTTAGCCCTCCTTGAAAGTGAAGTCTGAAGACAGAGACATTATTGGGGTCTCAGCAGAATGACACGTCTTTTCCTGCCAACCATTTTTCTTGGTTGACCTTGGGCTATATAGTGCTTGCTTTCTTCTTTGTCTGTTGCTCTAAATTTTGTGATGGATAGCCACAAATTACTGAAGAGTTTAGTGATGATTGTCCAATACAGTGCATCGAAATGCATTTTAATGACCCCTTAAAATGTTTGGCGATAATAGTTTTTTTTCTCTTAAAAAACTCTTAGAAGTACAATGTTTTCCAAAGAATATATTTAGAATGCTTATAAAAAGGATGAAGAATTATGCTGAAGAAGAGAGACTTACATGGATGGATGGCAACAAGTGGCTCGCTGCTCTTGCGATCTCCAGGGCTGAATAGACAGGGATTGAGGGAAACTGAAACACGAATGAAAACAAAGGCAGAAGAACATAGAAAGAATGGATTTTCCCCGGCAGCCAAACTGTAGAACTCATACCTCTGTTACACCTCTTAATACATGTAGGGCTCCTTTCCTAGAGCCTCAGGGGCTTTTTTTTAACCTGCACTAAATGTTCTCCCCATTAAAGCTCTCACTTTTTAAAACCTGTGGGGTAAAGGAAAGTGCTTTATCCCTCTACTGCTTAAAGGGCAATTAAATCTGCAGTGTCTCCCAGAAAAAAAAATCAAACCAGACTCTTCTCTAACAAATGAGAGTAATACAAGTAAAATCAGTCAGTATCAGATTGCTTTGAGCACAAACACCATTCTGCTGAAAGCTTCTTTTAAAAACAGCCATAAAAGCATTCTCTTGTCAACTTTACATTTTTGGGAGTTAGTAATTGAGAGTGCACTACTTACTAAAATGAAAGAATCTAAACATAACATGAGTTCTTAATTACTACTTAGTTTAAACCCTCATTTCAAAAATAAGGGCAACACATCCCAGGAAGGTTAAGAATAAGAACGGGTGACCTTGGAGCTCTTGGCCTTGTATTCTCAACTGCATTGGCCATCACATTTTTCTGATGCTTCATTTAGACTTCTTCCCTGTCTAGATAATTCCATAACTGCCTCATGTAACTTTACAGCTTTATTCAGTCTTTTGCACTGTTTTTGTCCTGTATTTCACTTTCATAGACAATAATTGTGTTCTATCTTACATGCTGCTGTGACGGAACAACATATTGACATATTAATTTTTTGTTGTTTTACTGTCCTGGTACTCACTCCCCTTGCCATTTCCAAGAAGAGAAACGTATCTCGCGAATATCTGTGATCAAAGGAAGAAGCAGATTTCAGCAGAGGAAAGCTAGTTCCAAGGCCAACGGCACCTGGCTGTGCCGCACACACGCCTGGGCAGCGCCCCACTGGATAATTGAGGGGCGTCGAGTTGTTTGGGACTGTTTGGTGCCCGGCTTTCACAACTCTGTGGTAGCACCGTCACATCTTCTTTCTTTTTTAAAAAAATAAAAATCTCATTTTGTAAGCCCAAAGGTGTGTAAGGATGGCAGGGGAAATTGTAAATGAGGACAGCAAACTGACTTTAAACATGCGCACATTCATTGAATGAAGGAAATGCCCACAGGCCACGTGCAGTTGGACAAGACGACTTCTCTGCAGTAGTCCATGTTGACAGATCTGCAAATTTTTCAAGGCAGTACAAAAATCTATAATTTAAAAAACTTATTTTTATTAATAAAATATTGGGTTTGTCAAAATAAAATATAACTAAAATAAAATCTACAGAGGAAGTTCAACCCATACACTTTAAGGTTGGAAACTTTGATGGGGTCACTTCCTCAAGTACTGCTCTGGCTGACACGAGCTGGTATAAAGAGGTGGTAAAGTACCTTGAGGGAGGGAAAGAAAAAGATTAAATATTAGAAAAGAAGAGTTCGAGTCCCATGGCTGAGAACGAGATCAGGATTCTGAGGATCCCGGGAAGAGAGCCCTCACCCATGACTTCACTGGGCCTCTGGACTGGACCAGCCATCGGAGACGGATGCCGCAGGATGAACTTCAGAGGGGTGAGCCATCAGTTTGAAGCTGCCTTGTCCAAGATCCGTACATACACACCAAGGCAACAAAGTAACATGCCTTCAAGGGAGGATGCAGATTTGACAAATAAGCAGACAAATTGATGAGTGCTGATCACAATGCAGAAAGACCTTTACACAGTTTTTTAGTGTCTCAAATTGTTATTGGTGAAGAACAAGTTCTAGTGGCGTGGAATGGAAGAGAATTTCCTGAGACCAGCACGGGTGGATGAGGCTCTGTGCTATGGTTTATTGATGATGTAAAATTAACAGGACTCTCCTTCTGACCTTCTGATGTCTCATCTCCATCCATCTCACCATGGAAAAAGTCCAGCCATGTCCTAAGCCAGGCCAAGACAAAAGACAGCGTCCAGAGTTTGTATCCACGTTGAAGTACAATCCAGTTCAGCATCCAGCTAGCTAAGTATGTCTCTGGCTGCAGCTTATGGCTGCATGTGGTTCTCTCCTGGAGTCTGTGTGTATGGGGCCCACTGTGGCCATGGGCCATGAAGCTGCTAGGACTACATGACTATGGAGAGAGGACCTGTGAGCACACAGTATCAGTGCAGGTTCCCAAGCAAAATGAGAGAGAGAGAGAGAGAGAGAGAGAGAGAGAGAGAGAGAGAGAGAGAAAATGCTAACTTCTTTGTTCTCCTGTTATATTACCTTGAATTTAGGAGGTACCAGGTGCCTTTTCAAAATAACCAATCAGCTTCCTAGGCTGTTGCGGGCATTGGATGTGTTTATATCTCGTGGTTAAACTTCCAGGTCTCTTCGGTCGTGCACTTCCCCCTGACCCCACAGTAATCCCCTTGGTGCAGCACAATGTCGTGGTTCCCTGGAGTATAAAGAGCTGTAGCTTCCTCATGAAGCAAACAAGCTCCTGTTTCCTGCTTCCCAGTTCACTAAGTTCAATGTCTAGTCCCCTTTGCTCCCCTTCTTAATCTATAACTAAACACCGATGCTAACAAAATTCGTTATGATGTCCTGAATAGGATATGGGAAGTCCCCAACGATGATGGAGAAGAATCTTTTGTCACAATTCTTAGATAGTAAATGTATTAAGAATGACAAAGTTATATCTAAAATTCATAGTATTAGTCAGCTAGGGTCGCCATAACAAAATGCCACAGACTGAGTGATTCACACAACAGAAGTGTGGTTTCTGGTGAGGTCGCTGTCCTCACCTTGGAAAGCTGCTTTCTCCTTGTGTCCTCACATTACATTTTCTGTTTCTGTGTCTCTTCATATTATTATAAACACATCAGTTCCACTGGATTAGGGCCAACATTTATGGCGTTATTTAACCCTAATTTCACCTCAATGGCCCAATCTCCAAATACTCTCATATTCAGAAGGCTTTGACTTATGAATTTTGAAGGGACATAATTCAGTTCATAATGCTCATAATCATTTGAATGAAAGTGTGTATCTTGTTTCCATCCAATAAACTTTAAAGGCAATAGAAATTTAATACAAACAAAGGTATACATCTAGGAAAACAGAAGGATAATCTAGAAGTGCACTGGATGAGCAAGGCAATGTCAATGAAACTGTAAAAGTTTGAAAGTAGATGGATGTGTATCTATAGACTTAACAGAGCATAAAATGATCAAGAGGAGGTAAATAGAAGCAAGAAAATTTGCCACAGAAATTTCAAAAGCCTCCAGATTTGGAGGCACCAGAATCTCTGAAGGTGGATGAAAAGAGTAGGATTGACTAAAAATGTACAATTTAATTAAAATTTCAAAACATTTTCTTTCCCTCACGATGCCAAGCTCCTACCCCTCTTCTGGCAAAGTGAGGATGGGGGCTGATTTGTTCTTTGGTTAATTTAAACTAGAAATATTTCAGACTTTAGGACAGCTGACATCATCATCAAAAAATGACATTAGTGCACAAGACTGGAACATAGGATAGTCTTCTGAAAAATGGGAATCCCTTTATATTTTCCTTTCTCAAGTCTGAGAAAAATGACATACAGAATTATATGTAAGACATGAAACTAGAGAAATACATTCAGAAGGAATAGATTGATATAAGAAAAATGACTAAAAAGATCATGTAATTTTTGCATCCTATGACAAAATGACTGAGACATTGTACAGAAAAGTGACCTATCACAAAGGCATCCGTCCAACTGCTGGATGCTTCCTTAAATGTGAATAAATTACCAGACTAGGAAACAATTTACAGAAAATTGTTGTTTCTTTGACATTCCTTATACTTCCTTCCTAGGAGGGGTTTTTATTAGAATAACACTTGCACTTTCTGCACACTTTTTCCCACCCCTTCCAACCCTAGGGGGGGTGGATTTTGTAAGTGGTGAGCACAGCTGAGGCTAAAGCAAGGCTAGGTATTCTTAAGTACTGACACACATAACAATGTTTGCTAGTTTTTAAATCTCAAAGTTGCTGGCTTTCATGTGTGCTACAAATCAATATAGGTTATTTGTGTTAAGCCTGGTAATCAGCCCTATATCAGCTTCTGATAATTAATTATATTTCTCAACAGGCAGTTTTCTTCTGCCTAAGCTATTCTGTGGCAAAGGGTAGAAATAGCCACTATGGCACCATAGTAAAAATGGCTTCTCAGTAAAGTGTGAGGCTATGTTACTATGCTGTTACAGAACAACAGGTCTGGGGGGGCAATATTCGGCTCACCTAGGGATGCCAAAAACTGCTATAGAACAGGAGTTCCTCCCAAGGACAGAATACTAATATCTACTGGGCTCTTCTGCCTGCTGCCAATTGGAAAGACATCTCTCAATGCCGGAGATTTATGAAAAGGAAACAAAATGTTTATTTAATGCTATTCAGGCCTAAAGCTTCCACTAAAATATCAAAGTCCTTTAGGGTATACACCTACACACACATACAACTCTCCCTTCTCCCACTATCCCAACTCTGGGTACCGTAAATCAGGAAAAGAGCACACGTCTGTGTTTCAGGCCATTGTCACCGTCAGCTGTGTCACCGTGCAGGCAGAATCTCTCTCTAATTAATCCAAAGTCATGTGGCACCCTCACGGTCCACTGGTGAGAGTTCTTTGTACCAAGTTCCAGGCCAACTCTCTCCTGCTTTCCAGGCCATTCGGCCAAAGCGAGCATCCCAAAGCCGAGTGGGCCTCTTCTACCAAAGCTGCAGGGGTTCACACTCCACCAAAAGCACGTGTCTTTCTTCTTCACCTGGCTGCAGGGGTCTCCATTCTGGCGGCGTGGTTTTCCCTTTCCCTGGGAAAGAGGGGGTCCGAACTCTGCCAAAAACCATGTAGCTCTCTCTTCACCTGGCCAAGAGGGGACCCTTACTTTGCTGAAACTGTGTAGCTCCCTTTTTCACCTGGCTGCAGGGGTCTACCCTCTGGCCAAAACCACATGGCTCTCCCTTTCTCACCTCACCAAGAGGGGATCCTTACTTTGCTGAAACTGCGTGGCTCTCTCCTATAATCAGTTACACCTGCCAGGACTCTCATACCCTCCCAGCTTTACTGGGCTGCCGTCCTTAGTCTGAGCAGGTATCGCCCCATGTCCTGGAGCCAATCTTCTCCAAGTTCCCATGCAGGGGCTGTAACTTGGGGGACCTGCCCCCAGTTACATCCTGGGTAGAAGTCACTCCCTTCTTCCTGGCTCAAAGCATGGCCACAACTATTTAACATATCTATGAAACCAGTTAAAGGTTATAGATACGTTAAATAGCCATTCCAGAGGTTAGCTGAAAAACTGTTGCTATGCAAAACAGCTCTCAATGGCCCTGCTCCATTTGTTCCTCCCCCCTGAGGGTTGGTGAGGACATCTTAATATTTCCTGGACACCCTGAGCTCTGGACCCCATCCCAAATCCTTTTTGGGGGCCCCCCTTGGCTGCACCCTGTATCAACGCCAGTCTTTAAAAAACAAATTAAAAAAGCAGCACTGAGTGCCAAAATTATAGACCTCACAGGGAAATGGACTCTGAGTTTTGAACAGGCTCTGTGAGAAAGGATGACAGATGTCATAAGACCAGGGGGCTGGGGTTGCGAATGATACACTGTAAACTTTGCAAAAATGCACCAACAATTTGAATGTCACCCTCTGACACTGAGGCTGGTATTTATTGGTAGGTTCCCACTCCACTCACACTTCCCCAAAATGATGCAGTGAATACGAAGTGTCCTTTAAAATCTCCAGGTGAGAAAGTTTCACAACGGAGATAAATTCTAAAGCCATGATGTCTAGACAATTGGCACACGTTGGCTGATATCTGTTGAAGCAGAAACGACATTTTTTTTTCATGTATCTTCTTACACTCACATGAAACTGAATCATTGTTTCACATTTTGGCAACTATGACGACTGAGTTCTGAGAACATAGTTTTGCCTTGAAAACTCCTCTAAGAGCAAAGAATCCCTTTGTCTTTAAAATAAGGCCAGTGCTTATTAACATCGTGTGCATTCTTAAACTGTTTCTACTATTTACAAGTAAAGTTTGTGAGAGTCTACACCTTGTTTTAATGCAACACAGCTTTGTTGAATTAACTGGTCTCTTTTCAGTGAAAAATAGTACAACTTGCACACCCCAGAGGAAGCTGTTCCTACCTGAGGGTTTGAAACTTTTCTAAATAAGATTAGCAGGAAATGGGGAAGAGAGCACTTTGCTTTTAATTTCACTGAGGTTCACTTCTTAAGCGTGAGATATTATGATTTAGATTTTATTTCAAGAGGTATTTATTTATTTGAGCCATTTATTTATTCAATTTAAAAGAGGATTTGATTTTTATATTTTAATTTTCTTCTGTATGGTACACGAGGAGCAGGTTAACATTCACATTTCAAGCATCCCTGCAACGCTGAAGTCCTACCTCATCGCTTAATCTCTCACGCGCTATGTTGAATAATGTGGCTGACTCTAATCTGGGTTCCATGAGAGTGTGGGTTTCAGATTTTGGTGTGGGGTTGACTTGAAGCTGATTTATTTAAGGTACAATCTTGATCTATTTCATAGGTTTTCTAGGGCAAAATCTATATTTCCAATCAGTTTCCCAGGTGGGTACCTAAAGGAAATTTGTCGCAGATATAGATTCATCACAGAGCTTATAAAACTTAGTCTCAAGGACTCCTCACCTGCATGGCCTCCCTCCAAGGCCTTGGAATGGACCTGGCCATGTGTTCACACACACGTACGCATTGGCAATATTTGCAGCATTGAATAGATTGCCCACGTCCTGGTATGACCACTGACCCTTTTCTCTTTGACTTCACTTTCATCCCAGTTTTTCTCTTGTTAGGGGGTATTTCAGGATCTGCACTTATTTCCTTGGTTTAAATAAAGAGAAAATGATTTGGAAACACGGTGTTATTTTAGAGAGATTCCAGGTGTGTGTTCATGATAACGTTTGTGTAGGGTTCAAACACTCTAGCTGTCTCGATGTAGAAGTGACTTCCAATAACGCTGCTAGGGTCCACCCATCTGACTCCATGAGCCCTGTGACAAACTCCAGCCGGAGGTAATACAACTCAAACACCTTCCAGATGTCAGTATCTGGACAGAAATGGAGAAACAGAATCAGATGTGCAGAGCTGGTATTCACTTTGGACCAAAAGTTACTAGGCACAGAAGAGATTTTCTTCCAACTGATCCTTGTGTCACTAAATTACTTAGTGATGAAGTATGGTTGATTCAAACTATACTACATTTTGTTTTAAAATATGAACTGTGCAAATAGAATTGATCAATATTCCTGTGCTTTTTCTTATAAACAAAAATGACTGCCTAAGGACACATTTATTCATTTGAATTATGAATACTCAAAGATATGTTTTTATCAACCATGACAAAAGAAGACCAAATATTTTCCATTATTTCTATAGAAAATTATCCTACAATTATTCTATTGGAAGGGAAAATCACAGAGAATAGAAGAAAATCAGTGCTATAAATCATAACATCTACTTAGAGATATAAGAGAATAAATTTCCACCATAAAACAAGAAAACACTCAGAAAACAAGAACCTGCAGAAACATGCATACAATAAGAATGCTTGGAGATTAAAAACATGATAGCAGAAATAAAAGCGGCAAAAGGAGGGTTTTTAAGATAAGCTTAACGAATATCTCAAGAAAAAAGACAAAAGAAACAGAACCAAAGATAAATATATGTAATCAGAGAGGCAATGTTTAAAGTAAGTTCATGTAGTGAACCAGACTATTCAATTTATCATTTACTGAAAAAAGTGGGAACAGAGAATGGGAGGGGAGAAAAGGATAAAATAAATAATTTAAAAAACATTTTGGATACACATAACTATCCACATTGAAAGACCTAACCAACTATTAATCACAGTGAATGAAGAAATAAAGAGAAAAATACAGCTTAGAAAATTTCAAATACTCGCAATGAAAGGAATGGCCCATGGAAGGAAACCAAGCCTGTGGAAAGAAATAGAACGAACAAAAAAAGGTTTTATATACAGGAACCGGGGTCAGATTGGCTTTGAACTTTTGAGCAAGACTGGACTCTGCTTTTCAAAACCCGGAAGAGATATTATTTTCAAACCAATGTTCTATACACAGACAACTTCTCAAACAACTCATTGTCAAGTGTTGTTTGAATTATTTGCAGAAAGGCAAAGTTTCTAAATCAAAGTTTTTTTAAGGTACTCTTTCTCTCAGCAAGCTATTAAAGGATGCTCTCCAAAAAAGAGAGAGAGAAAAGAAAAGAGTTCTGGGTGGGACCCAAGGCCAAAGTGGATCCAGCAAGAGGAAGAAAAGGAAGTGGTGGTGGAATTTGCTTTTTGCTAAGTGCACAGTGTGTCTGCACTTAGACAGTTTTGCAAATGAAAAGGATTGTGCATATACTGTATGTATCTTAATGCAGGTGTCAGCTTCTCTTGCTGCATAACAAATCGCCACAAAGTTTACAAACTCAAAACAATACCCAATTATTGCCTCGTGGTTCTGTAGATAGAATGACATGGACATGGATGGAGCCCTAGGGATGTGTTTGGGATCTCTGTGGGTGAAAATCAAGGTGTTGGCTTGTCTGATTCCTTACTCTGGAGAAGGTGGGGGGCAACCTGCCTCCAGGGTCACTCAGGTGGTTGTCAGGATTTAGTTCTGTGCTGCTTGTAGGACTGAGGTCCTTGTTTTCTTGCTGACTTTCGACAGGTCCATTCTCAGCTTTAAAAGGACATCTGCATCTTTGGGCTCCTGTTCCTCTCTGTGATGAAAGCCAGCACTGGTGGGCTGAGTCCCTCTCACACTGTGAACCTCTCCGTTCTCCAAACCTGCCCCATTTCTCCTGCCTACTTTTCCACCACAGCTCTTTCAGAGGGTCTTCTGCTGTCCTCTTCTCTTTGTAAGGGCTCATGTAATTACATGCGGCTTTCCAGATACTCCGCTGTAATCTCTCTGTCTAAAGTCAGCTGATTAGCAACCTTAATTTTGTCTGCAAAATCATTTTGCAGCAGTATCTAAATTAGTGATTGATTGAGTAAACGAAGAATCTTGGCAAATATCTTTAGAATCTATTCTGCCTGCCACACTGAATAATAGTACTTGAATCGCCATAATAATATAAACACTGACTATTGATTTGAGTGGACTTATTTTTTTATGCAAAATTCTTGAGATGATTAGAGGGAGAGTATTTCTGCATGAATTTGACATTTTGGGGGGAGGAGGAGGAGTGTAGGAGACCTAAAGTACCCTCCTATTACACAGAAATATCTCAATTTGAGAAAACTTGAAAGAGGAGCAAATCACTTAGAAACATGGAGGTAAACACCAAGACAAATTAGCTAAATGAGTTCAAAGTGAATGCTTCTAAAAAAATATGATGAAGATTTAGGGCAGAAAACTACTTTTTGTAACTCTAAACCATGTAATATTATTTTTGTAAATTAATACTTCATTTAATAAGTTATTCATGACCTTAATAAAAATTTAAATGAGCAGGAGCTTCATTAGAAATTGTGTTATTTTGTTCTTAAGTTGCTGACCCATCCTTCTTAAAGATGATATATGGGCTTCTCTTGAAAGATTATGGGTTTACATTTTGTCTCTCTCTGATATCGTTCTGTCCATGAACATTGGAACATGCTCATAAAAACAGGTGATGAGGCTAAGTTTGTGTACAAAATTAACATGCTCAAGACTCAAATCTTGGACTCATTAGCTTTCTTGTAAATGAGCTATAATTGAAATTGGTTGACTGAATTTGAGAGCAGTAAGCTAATGATCCCAAGAAGTATATTTGAGTAGTTTACTTAGAGATTAGAATTTACTTAAAATGTATTTGAAAAGGCATTTAGCACTGATTGGTCAAAAATTTAACTCCTAAAACCAATTAGTTTTGTGTTAGCTTTAACTGTCACCATAGCTCCACTATAAGGAGCTCTGTCCCAAAGGAAATAAACCGAGTCCAGCCGTTATCATAAAACTTAGTTGTAATCCTGAACATCACCTTATAAGGCTAGGACATTGTTATGGTCCCTTTCCCATAGTGAAAACTTTAGCTAAATTTGCTAATTTGAAGGCATAATCCCTTGAGCATGGCAATAAATATTTTTAGAAAATTATTATTTTACAAGGCAAACATAGAAATGATACTTTTCAAGGCTATAATGTAAAATATATTTTTGAGAAAGATTGCTTTTGTGGAGATATATAATGTACTTTATGTTTTTTATTCTTTAATTATCTAAAGTGGATTGACTGAAGAATGCACATATGCTTTCTTGTTGACAGATAAACTCATTCATTCTAAGATTATATGGAATATCAGATAGTTATTATTCATGATCCCAGCAAAATTTAAATTATTACAGATGCCAGGTAAATTTCTGTAGTAAATATTTAATGCTTTAAAATGAGCAATTAGTCATATTTAATAAAATAAAACAGATGCAGCTATTAATAACATTTTAATGGCAATGAAAGGTGCAACACAAAATGTAGATGAGTTCTATTGTTTGGTATCTCAGTAATCTAGAAACTATGAAACATTCAGATTAAACATTAATCATTCATGGGGCAATTAATTTTAATTAAGGCAAGCACAGAGTCCCTTGTGGTTTTAGACATCATTGTATTTGTTAATGCAAGTAGCCTGAGAGGAACTGTTTGGACTGTTTTGGTTGATGGCAATGGTGGACGGCCCTGGAGGCACCTGGCCCAACACCCTCTAAATTTTATCCTGCTTTGTCTCAGTGAGCAAGAAGCCACATTTAACCATCTTTGGCAGGATTGAGTGTGTGAGAAGAATATTCTGTGTATTATTCCTCTGAAAATCCTTATCACGCACTATGTTTTGTCCTTGGGAAATGGGATGTGCTCACTTCACACATTTTCTGGGTATGCGCTCCCTTGATGTTCTTTTGAATATGTATATATTTCTTTCTTCCCCTGCATTCCCAGACAGACCCACACAGAAAAACACATTTATGTCAGTACCTACATACTAGTGTTCTCTTTTTTTTACATATGGTGTTCTGTATGTGTTATCTATCTATTGCTGCATGACAAATTACCCCCCAAATTTAGAGGCTTAGTGCCACCAGACTACATACTATATCAGCACTGTCTGCAGGTCAGGAATTCGGGAGCAGCTTAGCTGTTGAGTTCTGGGTGGGGGAGGGGCCTGTCATGTGTGTGATGCTAACGTGGCAGCTGGGGCCGCAGTCATCTGAGGGCTTATCTGTGGCAGGAGGACCTTCCTCAGCAGAGACATGGTTGTTGGTAGGAGACTTAAGTTTCTTTCTTTTTTATGCATTTTATTTTTAAATGACAGTTGCCATTAAATATTATGTTAGTGTCAACTGCACAGCACAGTGGTTAGACATGTGTATAATTTGCAGAGTGATTCCCTCCATAAGCCTACCACCACCTGGCACCACACAGAGTAACTGCAGTGTTATGGACTCTGTTCCCTGTGCTGTACTTCACATCCCCATTACTACATTTTAACTGCCATTTTGTGCTTCTTAATCCCTTTATCTTTTAGCTCCTTAACCCCTTTCCTATCTGGCAAACATCACTTTGTTTTCTGTGTCTGAGTGTTTCTATTTATTTCTTTTTAATTTTGTGTTTTAGATCCCACAAATCAGTGAAATTATAGGTATGTATCTTTCTCTGACTCATTTCACTCACCATAATACCCTCTCAGTCCATGCATGTTGGTACTAATGGTAAGATTTTATTCTTCTTTATGCCTGAGTAGTATTCCACTATAGATGCCTCCTTTATCCACTCATTTGTTGGTGAACACTTAGGTAGTAGCTTCCATACCTTGGCTATTATAAATAAAACTGCAATAAACATAAGGACATACATATCATTTCAAATTGTTTTTTGTGTTTTTTCAGATAAAACCTAGAAATGGTTAGTTTCTTTTTTATTTTTTAATTTTAGAGAGAGAGAGAAAGGGAAAGAAACAATGAGGGGAGAGAGAAATATCGATCAGTTGCCTTCCTTGAGCAGGGATCAAACCACAACCCAGGCAGGTGCCCTGACCAGGAATTGAACTGGCAACATTTTGGCTTGTGGGAAATGCCCAACCAACTGAACTATACTGGCCAGGACAGGCAGTTTCTTAACAGATCTTGTCAAGAGGCCTCAGACCAAAAATGCAAATCTCCCTTTAGGATATTTTGTGCCTTTGCCACATCACAGCTGGTTTCTCCTAGAGCAAGTGATCCGGAAGAGCAAGGGGAAAGCTGTAACGTCTTTTATCATTCCCTTGGTCATACCCACTGACAGTATCCCACTGACAGACCCATTTGCCATGGGAGGGGGATTACACAAAGGCATGGACACCAGCTGCTGAACATCGCTGGTGATGCTGAACATGTTGGAGTCTGCTGGCACAGTGCTGAGAGACACTGGTGATGCCGTGCCAACTGTATGGACTTCCAGTGAGATCCTACGCTCAGAAGCCATGCTTTATTCCTCTCTTTACCTCGGCATCTATCACCAGATAACTCCTTATAAACGAGGAGCTTCTTAAAAGTAAAATAATTTGTTTCGGTTGTTATACCAATATAAATTTTTCTAAACTTCTCCATTCTACACATTAATAACAACATTTACTATCTCAATATTAAACATAAAATAGCATTAAATAGAATTCATTTGAAATGGTTGTTCTGCAAAAAGAACTTGACTTGTGCTTTATCAACCTAGCTTGCACGGTTTTATTAAGATTTCTGTTAGTTTTTAGAGGTATTGTTAAGTTAAAAGTGGCCCTTTATCAGAAAGGCACAATGGGTCACCAATTTGGAATAGCTAAACTCTTCTCCAGAATGAAAACACTGGAGAGCTGTTTCTGGTTTGTGCAGGTAAGGTTAAAAACACTTCAGTATTTATCAATAGCTTTTTTTCTTAGCAAGCTATGATTTAAGAGACAATGCCAGCTTACCTTGCTTATCGGTAAGAACTTTCATCATTGGTTGGAGTGATATTTCTTTGAAAATATCTATTTCTGAGAGTTGAAAATTGAAATGTTATTTTTTGGTATTCAGTATAGAAAGTGTTAGTTTATAAAGTGTTAGTTTTGAACAGTAATTGCTTTCTGTTTCTTGTCTAAAGTAACTCTTCTTTATAGTGAAAGAAAAATTTAAAAAAGGAAATAATTCAATGACTGTTGCAGCCTTTTAAAGTACCAAAAATAGTAGCCACTTTGCTGAATGTTTTTTATTCCTTTGGTTAGATTTACTTCTTTCAAATGCTGATATGAATATAATTTTCTGGTTTTTTATATAATAGAAGATTTTAGGGATTGTCATACCCCAATTATTTTGTCTAGATGAGGCAGATTTTTAAGAAATTAATTACAATGATTAAGGGAAGATGAAATTTCATTTAAAAATACTTTATTTGATCCATAAGCTTTTAAAAGGTTTTATTTATTTATTTTTACAAAGAAGGGAAGGGAAGGAGAAAGAAAAGGAGAAAAACATCAATGTGTGGTTCTCTCTCAAGCGCCCCCCACAGTGGGAATCTGGCCTGCAACCCAGGCATGTGCCCTGACTGGGAATTGAACTGGCCACCCTTTGGTTTGCAGGCCCACACTCAATCCACTGAGTTACACCAGCCAGGGCTGATCCATAATTTTAATAATCTTTTTATAATGTATTTATCTATTTTCTGCTTTTAAAACTACTCCTATGGGGGCAATAAGTCTTCACTTAACATTTCTCATTATCCAAGAAATGTGTGACTCTGTTAACATATAGTCACTATTTAGCTGGTATAAGGGATTATCAAGATCCAAAGTTCATCTTTGTTTCTATCAATTATTAATGTTTATATACATGAGCACAAAAACCTAACACTGATATAAGAATATATAACCTGATATCGTTTCTTTTTTCAATATAGATTCATTATAGAAAATTATAAGATTCTAAAAACATAAATTCATTTAATCAAGTATTTATTTAATTGGATTCCAATAAAAATTAAATTTTATGATTTTTAATAACTTTAATACTCATGTTCAGAAAACAATATTCAAAATATTGATAAACATTTTATTAGCAATCTACTGCCAGATAAATTTTGACAAAAAAAACCTTAAAAGCTTAAAAACACGTTTATTATCTCAGAGTTTCTAAAGATGAAGAACCTGGTCACTGAAAATCTGACTCCTCCGGGTCCATATTTCTCAAGAGATTGCATCAGTTTGTCATCTGGAGCCTAACCCTCTCAGTTCTCAGCTGGAAGCAGGCCCTGCCGCACTCACTCCCGTGGAGTGAGGATTCGGCTCCTCACTGGTTGTTGGGCAGACACTGTCATTATCCCCTTCCACTGGGGGTATCCCATAGGGTAGTTCACCAGTCACCAGCTGGGTTCATCACACCAAAGAAGTAAGAAGTACTAGAGAGGATAATGAATACCTGGATATAATGATCCAAGGATGTGGGTCCTATAGAAGAAGGCTTTTTTTTCTCTCTCTAAATAAGCAGCAGGTGCATCAAGACTCACTTTTCTGAAGCACTGACTAAGCAAGATGCGCATCTACATTTGTAGGTAGGACCCAGGGCAGCAGAGGCTTCACTAGAACATTCTTCAGGGCGATGCTGGCTCTTACTTCCAACACTGTAGCTCTTTCCCAGGCTTTTCAGCAATAGAAACAATGACACAAAGTCACCGATATACTTTCAATGAGTTCCACATCTCCTCAGGTTCTGTTGCCTGCAGCTTAGTATCCTGATGAATGTATTTATTTGCCTCACTCATCATCCAGGCTCTCCAACAAAGCATGAGTTTTAATATAATATGACTGTTAAAAAACTATGATCATATTTACCAGTGGCACTCCAATAAATTTAATTAAAAATATTAGCTTCAAACATTGAATAAAGTCACAATTACCTTTCTTGACAACAAATACTAATTTTCAGAAGTTTTTATGTATTATTCTATAGATATGGAACTAATTTATATTATACACAGTCATTTGCATTTATTACGTAATTTTTCTATGTGCCAAATATTGCTTAATGGCTTTCATATAGATTATTTTCTTTAATTCTCATAACTAATGTTTGAAATTTGTTGAGAAACAGATTTGTTAAGAAACCTCAAATGTTGAAAGTTCAAATAACTAAATCAAAACAATACAGCTAATAAGTAGTAAAAGTAGGATTCAAATCCAGATGCTCAGAAATCCTAACCCTTGCTCTCAGGTATAATACATGTGTTTTCAAAGTCCATATTAAACAATAAAAAACATGGTACTATTCAGACTGAGATGACCATAGGATACAAGGCACAATAGGACAAATAAAGAACAAATAATTGTTTGTTGGACTAATGGGACAACTACTACACATCTGAAGTTACCATGGAGAGAGTGAAACAGACAAGTTCCTTGGAGCAGAAGTGCACAATAAATGCGCCTGACAAAGACTCCTGCATCTAAGAAAGAGCTGCTACAAATCAACAAGGCAGTAATGGTATCTAATAGACTATGGCAATGAACATGAACAGGCACTTCACAAAATAAGACATTAAAAAGTTAAATTAAAAAATGCTCAACTTCATATTTCATCAGGGAGCTGTAACTTAAAACTACAATGGTTAAGACTGTGCCCCTTTTCTCCCAAAAGCTGAAGTGAAAATGATTTACATTATCTGTGAAATGTGGGGTATCTGAAAACCTTAGGCACTGCAGTGTGGGGTGGATATTTGTCCTTCAGAGAACGCAGAGCTGAACAGATGCAAATCTGGTGACCCAGCAGTTAAACAACTAGTTACGTATAAGGGAGAAATGATCCCATAGCTTAACCAAAGCATGAAACTATGTTTAAAAATGCACAGTGTTTTTATAAGCTAAACATACTCAATATGCTTCAACAGTAAAATGGATAAATACAAGCAGTGGGCAAAATTTGCATTTCAGTTGTAGTCCCAATAAGTAATACAATAATGGAAAAATAAACAATTATACAGGAATAAACTCTGTGCTTCCCATATTCAAGACTTTGAGTCCACTTTTGACCACCCCTGTGTTTTGTGGTGTAGTCACACAATTGTGTCCTGCAGGGCAATAGGAAGGTGCAAAGTATTACTATTAAAACCAAAACATGTGCAGAAAAGTGCACAGATTATCAGAACACAGCTGGGTGAATTTTTTGCAACATGAACACACCTGTGAAAAGAGCACTGGATTAAGCCTTCCAGGACATTGGCATTACAGAGTCCCCTCCCCTTGTGTCCCACCCGTCCCAGTCACTATCCCTGTAAAGGCTGCCGCTGGTTTGATTTTCAGCACAGAGTAGTATCTCCTCCTTTTGGACTTCATGTACCCCTAATCAATCAGCGCATGCTGCTTTGTGTTTTGTTTTGTTGATAAACATTATGTTTGTGAGGTTCTTTCATAGAGAACACATTTGAGCTTTGCAGGGGTGTTTTCTTAAACTAAGTGAGAGAACACAAATCATGTAAAAATCAATTGCTCAATTATATCAGCATGACTAAGATTATGTATAAAATTACCTTTATGAAAATAAAACAAGTGGGGAAGTAATTTACATAATATAAAACTAGCAAAAATTAATATTACACATGTAGAAAGAACTGTAAAAGATAAATATTCAAAATATAAGCAAAGGATCTTAACTAATTCTCAGAAGGTGGAATCTACTTAGCTAAAAAAAATGATAATAGTTTTTCTCTGTGGGGTAACAAACTTTCATTAACTTAGCGACTGAAAACAACCCTTCTGATCTTACAGGTGCCATGGGCCAGACGTCTGCGCTCTCTGCTCAGGCTCCCATAGGCTGAAATCAAACTGTCAGCGGAGCGACAGTACTCACCCGGGTCTCGGGGTCCTCTTCTAAGATGATTCATGTTGTTTTCAGGAGAATTCAATTTCTGGAAGAGGAGTCCTCACTTTATCAATGGTTACCAACTGAGGAACATTCTCAGCTTCTTAAAGCTACCTGCTGACTTTCCCTCAGGACCCCCTGCTCCTACAATGTAGCAGTGTATGTGTTCTAAGCCAGAAGGAAAGCATCTCTGGCTTTGAATCTCTCCCTTTCCAAGAGCTCCCACTTCATTAAGTCCCATCCAAATGATCACTCTAGCTTAATGTCAATTGATTAACAAACTCAATTAATTTTTAAAAGAATCCCCAACCCTAATGCCATCTATAAAATTTATTTGGCAATGGCAGAAAATAATCACAGAAGTGCTATCTGATCACATTCACTGGTCACGCTGTATAAGTGCATGTACACCATGGGACGAGCCTCTTCAAGGCCATTTTAGAATCCTGCCTGTCACAAGCATCATTTTAAAAATGATCAATCTCTCTATATTTAAACGAATACCATGCCATCTCAAATCTATTGGTTTGAATATTGAAAACCCTGGTCAAATTTGTCAAGCAGTATTCAATGGAGATCTTTCATACACTGTTGGTGGTGGTTAAAATTATATAATCATTATGGAACTTTCAATGGAATTGAAGAGAAAGTAGAAACTAAGTGTATCTGACGACCCTATAATTACACTATACATACATGCTACATGTAACTTTGTGTGAGAATCCAAGAGAGTCAGGTGTAGTAAAGAGAATGATGTGAAAGTGGTAATCAAAGAATAACCAAAAGGAGGAGCAATAGCTAAAAAGTAGTGCTGGCCCACAGAGCTGCAGAACATATTCTAGTCTCCTCTCATTCTCCGGAGCAGGGAAAGGAGCAGCTTGATTTCAGATCCTATCGGCATTCAGCTTTGGAAAGTCTGTGTTAACAGTAATGGCAGGGTCACGATGCTTTTTGAATCATTAATAACAGAAAAGTTTTCATGCTCATCTTTGATCTAACTTTATACAGTGTGGCTCTCTGGCATTTTCTGAGATGATTGTAATGAATAAAAGACATCAGCAGGATAATGAAACTTGATATTGTGATAAAAATAAAATACCACCAGGATCTGTGTGTCGGCCATTGCCAAAGGAATTCTAAGAGATCAAAGGTGCTCTCCTGAGATTGTTTCGTGAAGAGGCCTTGTTTTTGCCAATTTATTTTAATATGGTACTAGTTATACTCAGCTCAACAGATATTAATACCAAAATATAAGGAAGTCATTAAAGTAGCATTAAGTAATTTATTGTATTATAGTAACTTGTTATTTTGAGACCATTCCATTACTCATTCAACAGGGCTTGCCATTCTTTCTTCAGAACCATTAGCACATTAAAGTGGAACAGATCTATTTGTCTGTCTATCCAAAGCATGTTCACTGAAAATACAAAAACCTGGAGTGACAACAGCCAGATGTTAGAATAGGAAGTTCCAGACTCCATGCCTTCACAGAAACACCAACTTAATAGCAATATGTAATCCACAAAGTGTAAAATTTCTATGAGAACTCTAGAAATCAGTCGGGAAATCCCAGTGCCCCAGGAAGGCTCAAAACCCAGAAGATAGCATGAAAATGAATGAGAAAAGCTGTTTTATTTCAACCATTTTAGTTTCTCCACCAACCTGGCACAGCTCCCAGCCAGGAGGGGAAGGTCAGCTTGTGGCTTCTCACACGGGAGGGAAAGAGGAGAGGGGACCAGTCATTCAACGTGCTGGCTTTCCAGGAACCTCCATGAGGCATTGGTTTCTGCCTTGATTAACTCCACGTGGTATGGGGAGCCACATACTGTGGATGCCTGGGGATGGTTGAGAATTAAAGAAGCTCAGGGGTATATAGCAGTGCCTGCCACACCGCAAACTGGTATCTGTGAGAGGGAGCAAGAACTCCTGTGAAGCCAGTGGGTAACCTCCCTAAATGGGAATTGACATGTGTGTGCCCAGAGAAAATGTAACCCCCCAAAAGGATCGAGAGTCCCCAAGAACCTCTAGTCGGGCTGACTGGTGAAGGTCTTTTCTTGGGTGGAATCTGTCAGAAGAGACTGGAAGAATGGCTGATCCTCCAAATGAACAAATCACAACAAAATGTTACGGATACCTGAAGAAACAGGGAAATGTGGCCCAATCAAAGGGAAATATAAATCTCCAGATGTAGAACTTAAAGAAATAAAGATATACAAATTACCTGACAAATAATTCAAGGTATTTGTATTAAAAAAGTGCAGGGCATTACAAGAGAACACAGATAACTACTTGAAATTAGAAAACCAATGTAGAAACAAAATGAAAATATCAATAGAGATACCAAAGAACCACAAAGAAATTTGAAGATGAATAATAAAATAACTGACTTCATAAACTGACTAGATGGGTTCAAGAATAGACTTGATCAAGCAAAAGAATGAGTGGACTAGAAGACAAGTCAATTTAAAATATCAAGTAACAAGGAGTAGAAAAGAAAAAAAACAAGAGTAAAGGAATATAAAGATAGCCAAAAGGACTCATGAGACATTATCAAGATACCACAGTATATACATTAAGGGTACCCCAGAAAGAAAAGATAAAAAAGAAGCAGACATTTTATTTGAAGGAAAAAGTGGCTAAAAACTTCCCACATCTGAGGACGGATATGGGCATATAGTTTCAGGAAATTCAAAGAACCACAACCAGAATCACTTCAAGGAAATCCACATGAAGACACATTAACACCAAACTTGAAAGTGTCAAGAGAAAAGTAACTGTTCATGTATAAGGAAGCTTCCAGAAAACTGCCAGTGGCTATCTCAGAAGAAACATCACAGGCCAGAAAAAAAGTGAGATGAAATAATCAAACTGCTCAAAGGAAAAAAGCAAAATACTACAAACAAACAAACAAAAAGCCTGAAACCTGCTAACCAAGTATATACTACATCCAGCAAAATTGTTCTTCAAAAGTAAGAAAAACAATTTAAAGTTTTCCTCAGATAAACAAAAGCTGAGGGAGGAAGTCTCTCACAGCTAGATTTGCCTTACAAGAAATGCTAAAGGGATTCTTTCAAACTGAAACAAAAGGGCACAAGACAGACAGATAAAATCACACAAAAATATAAAGCTCTCACTGTTAAAGGTAAATACTCTACAAATACAAAGTCCTGTAGTACTGTAGAGGTAATGATACAGCCAAGAGTTGCAACCAAAAGGGGGACTCCCAAAAGGGATTAGGAATGGTGTCCAGAACTCAAGGCGTATAGGAATATAGGAGAGACATATAAGATATCCTCACCCCTTCCCCCACAGGTATGAGTTGGGGGAAGGGACACATGGGACAGGAACATGCAGGGCTGTTTTGTACAGCCACAGCCTTGCAGCTAATCCATGGCATGGTCATTTAACACATCTATAGCTTTTGGTAGGTCACTTGGATATGTTAAATGGCTGTGGCCAGGCTTGGAGCCAGGGGGATGGAAGTCACTTCCCCCCAAGATGTAACTGGGGGCACATCCCCAGAGTTATAGCCCTGCATGGGATCTTGGAGAAGAGTGTGGCTCCAGAACATGGGGCCATACCTGCCCAGAATCACAATGGCAGCCCAGTAAACTTGGAATAATACAGGAATGCTAGCAGGTGTAACTGATTGTGGGAGGAGTCAGAAATGCGGGTACAGAGGAAGACTGGCCAGGGATTTAAATGCAGACATGGCAGCCAGGTAGGGGAGAGCCATACGGTTTAGGGCAGAATGAGGACGCCCTCTGGCCAAGTGAAGGAGAGAACCACGCAGCTTTGCCAGAGTGGGGACCCCTGCAGCCAGTTGAAGAAGAAAGCCACGCGCTTTTGGCAGAGTGTAGACCCCTGAAGCATTGGTAGAGGAGGCCCTCGCAGCTTTGGGGTGCTCCCTTTGGCCACGTGGCCTGGGAAGCAGGAAAGACTTTGCCTGAAAAAATGGGTACAAAGAACTCTTGCCAGTGGACTGTGAGAAGGTACCACATAACATTGGATTAATTGGAGATCCTGCCCGGACAGTGACGCAGCTGATGGTGCTAGTGGCCTGTAAACACGGACGTGTGCTCTTTTCCTGAGTTACAGTATCCTGAATTAGGGCAGGGGGAGAAGGGAGCACTGTGTACGTACATAGGTGGATATCCTAAAGGACTTTGATGTTTGAATGAAGATGTTAGGTTACTACTTTAAATCTGTATAGCATTAAATAAATATTTCCTTTCCTTTTCACCAATCTCTGGTATTGAGAGATGTCTTTCCAGTTGGTGGCTGACAGACGAGCTCAGTAGGTGGTCCAGACAGTATTAGTATACCATGCTCTGGAGTCCGGACCTGGTGTGTCTGTTCTGTAACAACAATATCTAAATTACCTTTAATTTAGCTATAAAATTTAGAAAACAAAAGCATAAAAATAACTACAAATGTAATGCCATGTTAATGTACACAAAATATAAAAGGATGCAATGTGTAACAATGTGGAGAAGGATAAATAAAAATTACATTTTTGTATACAAATAAAATTATCAGTTGAAATAGACTATTCTAAGATATTTTTATGTAACATCATGGTAATACCTTGGTAATCACACAGAAAATATGTGAGAGAAGAGTCATAAAAATTAATCATAAAAAAATGAGAAAGAGCCCTGGCTGGTGTAGCTCAGTGGATTGAGTGTCAGCCTGCAAACCAAAGGGCTGGCAAATCCATTCTCAGTCTAGAGCACATGCCTGGGTGGCTGGCCGGATCCCTAGCAGGGGGGTCAGGAAAGGCAACCACACATTAATGTTTCTCTCCCTCTTTTTCTTCCTCCTCCTCCTTCCTAAAAACAAATAAAATATTTTTTAAAATGGGAAAGAAATCAAAGTGCAACAAAACCCAACAACAAGAAGCACAAAGGAAGGCAGTGAGAGAAAAAATAAGAAGACATACAAAGATAATCAGCAAAATGTCAATAGTAAATCCTCCCCTATTGGTACTTACTTTAAATGCAAACAGATTAGCCTTGGCTGGTGTGGCTTAATGGGTTGAACACCAGGCTGCAAACAGTAAAGGTTGTTGGTTTGATTCCCAGTCAGGGCATCAGGGCACATGCCTGGGTTGTGGGCTGGGTCTGTGGTTGGGGGTGTGGGTGAGACAACCAATGGATATTTCTCTTACATATTGATGTTTCTCTCCCTCTCTTTCTTCCTCTCTTCCCCTCTCTCTAAAAAAATAAATAAAACTAAATGTAAATAGATTAAACTCCCCAATCAAAAGATACAGAGTGACTACATGGGAAAACAAACAAACAAACAAACTCAAGATCCAAAGATTTTCTGTCTGCAAGAGCTTCACTTCAGAACAGAGATGCCCGCCCTTTTGCAATAGAGACTTTAAGCCAAAGAACTGTCACAAAAGATAGAAAAGGGACATTATGTAGTCATAAAGCTTACTTCATCAGAAACATATAACAAATATAACTCTATATTCACCTAAGAGAAGAGCATTCAAATGTGTGAAGCATCCTGGCAGAAGTGAAGGAAGATGTAGACAGCAACATATTAATAGTTGGCATTTTCTAACCTCCCTTTCAATGAGGAAAATGCAATTGGAACTAAGATACATAGAACACTCCACTCAACAACAATGGAATGCATATTATTCGTAAGCATTTATGGGAATTACCTAAAATAGATCATATGTTAGGCCAACAAATAAACCTTAACACATTTAAGATGATTGAAATTATGCCAAGTATTTTTTCTGACTTAATGAAATGAAACTACAAATAAATAAGAAAATGAAAACTGGCAAGAAAAAGAAATCAGAGCTATTCAAATTGGAAAATGAACAAGTAAAAAGGGCACTGTTCATATGATCTCTGTTCATAATGATATGATCTTAGATGGAGTAAACTATGAAGATTCAACACCTAAATGTTATTAGAACTAATAAACAAATTCAGCAAAATTGCATAATAGAAATTCAACACCAATATCAGTGGCACTCCTGTACACTGACAATAAGCAATTGGAAAGAAAATTAAGTAAACAATCTCATTCACAATAATTTCAAAAGAGTCAAAAATAAAATACTACAAAACATTGCTGAAAAAATTAAAGCAGACACAAATGAAGAGTAAAACATCCCTGTATTTACATACTCCCTGTTATTTTATAATAAGGGCACTTATTCAGACAATGACCCTGCACAATGGAATGCACCATGGGGAGGCAGAAATAGATATATCAACATTTCATTGTCAGACAGTGAAGGATGGAATGATAACATACATTTACATTGTAAGGAAAAGAAAACGCTTATATTTGGAAAGATAAGAAATGTGCCCTGGCTGGTGTAGCTCAGTGGATTGAGCACAGGCCTATGAAGCAAGGGCTGGCCAGTTCGGTTCCCAGTCAGGGCACATGCTTGGGTTGCAGGCCAGGTCCCCAGTAGGGGGCACATGAGAGGCAACCACACATTGATGTTTCTCTCCCACTCTTTCTCCTTTCCTTCCCCTCTCTCTAAAAATAAATACAATATAAAAAAATAAGTGTTATGTAAGAATGAAAATATTCCAAATACTGTACTAGGGAGAGAGAAGAGGAATAAAGGCAGTATTTCAGGCTGAGAAAAGAGCAGAAAATCTTTCCTCTTCAAAAAATAAAAAGAGGTCAGTGCTAGATAGTATCAGAGCCAAGTACTACTGTGACAAAATCTCAGACATCCATGTCCCTGGGCTTCTGGTGGAGCACTCACAGACAGGAACCAAGCTGAAAGGCTAATTGAGAACCAGATGAACAATAGAATTGAATACCATGAGAAGAGATGTGATTTTGGACTGTGCCAAAAGTTTACTCCAGAATAGCTCTAATTTTTAAGTTACAGGAAGTAGTAAAATATTAGCACTGATGCATGGAAAGGAAAATTATACCTCAAGAAACTTAGTGCTTCTTCATTCTCCTTATCAGTTCATTTTCTCCAACTTTAAATTTACCTGTCTAGAGGCCTGGTTGATATAACGTCATAGACACAATGCTGAATCCCTGGATTCCTGTGGCCCATCCAGGTCTCCATCTCCAACCTTCAACCATAATGCGAACCCTCCCTTTCCCTCTCTTTCCCCTCTCGATTCTAGTCTATTTGCATAAAAAAGTAACCTGGTGAATTCCATGCAAAAAATAGTGATATTTCTTAGATTGGTATTATTGCTTTAGAGGATTTGTCTTTTAAGCTCAAATTTGTAATACAAAGAAATTTGGCTTTCTAGTAGAAATTCAGAAGTTGTTATCAAGAGATATTTTTCAGAGAAAGAAATGATTTTTACAGTCTTTGAAATTGTACCGTTAAAGAAAACTACCATTTTTATCATGTATACATGTATTTATATATAGTGTATATATGTACAAATTCTCATTATGCATACATATTTAAAACATGTATATATCTGTATATGTACACCTATATATACTTACTTTAATATAACATATTTATATCAGTATGTGTGCATATATATGTATGAGTATGTGTATGTATGTGTATATGCATATATGTGTATTTATGTGTGAATATGTACATATATGCTTTATATATAAACTGAGGAAGTAGTATTTAAATACAGAATTCTGTTTCAGTTCAGGAAGATAATTTTCACTGATATAAATTAAAGTAATGAGTTAATACAATTAATTTTTAAAAGATTTTGTTTATTTTTAAAGAGAGGGAGAAGGAGAGGGAGAGAAATAGCAATGTGTGGTTGTCTCTCTTATGCCTCCAGCTGGGGACCAGGCCCACAACCCAGGCATGTGCCCTGACTGGGAATGGAACTGGCAACCGTTTGGTTTGCAGACCAGCACTCAATCCACTGAGCCACACCAGCCACGGCATACAATTAAATTTTTTGAGTATATGGAATATAATTGATAAGAAGTAAACTGATAAATTGGCAAAAATTTATTCTGCATCTACCGCATGTTAATACTATTAACCTTTTTCTTTAAAACAATGAACTCCAGGTACATTGCAACTTCCATGAACTTAACCATACCTATTTAAGTTTCCAACAACTTCATTCAGGTAGCTTTAAAAATGAATCATCAGCCCTGGCTGGTGTGGCTCAGTGGATTGAGTGCGGGCTTGCAAACCAAAGGATAGCAGTTCGATTCCCAGTCAGGGCACATGCCTGGGTTGCAGGCTAGTTCCCAGCAGGGGGCACATGAGAGGCAACCATACACTGATGTTTCTCTCTTTCTCTCATTCCCTTACTCTCTAAAGAGAAATAAATAAAATCTTTAAAAAAGAGAATCATAATTATGAAATTCAACTGCAGAACATAAAACAATGTTGCCAAGCAACTAATGAAAATCTATTATCTACTTTGTTGATTTGAGAAAACAAAATTGCATTTGAATTTCAGAAAATTTTAAAGAAAAATGTAGGTTTGTATATATTCTTTTTAATACCCAGAATTTTAGAAATATCAAATGTTGCATGTGGTCTTTTGCTATGTTCAGAAAAAGAAAAAAATTCAAAATGCACATTTTACTATATATATGAGTTTGTAAATCATCAAAAATACAAGCATTCTGAAATTTATTAATCTTTGTTTAGAAAGGTGGAGGTGTAAGCTAGAAAAAAGAATGTAATCTTTCAGTTTGATGCTTCATTCATTAATACAAATTGTTAAACTAGCTGCCTGTGAATTATTGTTTTTTTTAAATATTTTAACTTTAAATATACAACTACTTTACTTAATTTTGATTTGTGTGATAAAATATTGGATACAAAATTACTAATACTCTGAAATCGACAGCTAATATGTCATGCTATAAAATTTCTGTTTATCACTTTAACATTACATAAAGTGCTTAATTGAAAACAATATACTTCACTGTAAACATTTTTATTGTGTGGCTAACTAGTATCCAGAATATAATGTTTCATCATTAAACAGTGTATTTGCAAAGTCAAATTTATGTAGATAATTGAGGTTTTGTGATTTAGAGAAGTTTTTATAATTATATTTTGTGATGTTCAGAATCTTACTGCTGGAATTATATCCTGAGAACCCTGAAACACCAATCCAAAAGAACCTGCTCATAGAAGCCTAATTTACAATAGCCAAGTACTGGAAGCAACCTAAGTGCCCATCAGTAAATGAATGGATCAAAAAGTCATGGTATATTTACACAATGGAATACTATACAGCAGAAAAGAAGAAGGAGCTCCTACCCTTTGTGACAGCATGGATTGTACTGGAGAGCATTATGCTAAGTGAAATAATTCAGGTGGTGAGGGATAAATACCATATGATATCACCTATAAGTGGAACCTAATCAACAAACAAATAAGCAAGCAAAATATAACCAGAGATAGTGAAACTAAGAACAATCTGACCAGAAGAGGTAGCCAGAAGAGAGGTGGGAGGGGGTAATGGGGGGAAGGGGGTGAAAGGTTTTCAGGAGCAACCATAAAGTACACATCGACAAAAACCAAGGCAGGGTGGAAGCAGGGGAGGGAGGTAGGGATGGCTGAGGTTGAGAGAGAATAGTAGAGGGTAAATGCAGACAACTGTAATTGAACAACAATAAAATAATAAAAATATTATTGAACAAAAAATATATTAAATTTAAAACCACCTTTAATAAATGTAGCATTCCATTTCTACTTCTCAATTTTACTACTTCTACAATATTAATATAAACAAATGATGTATCAAAATATCCTAAGGTAGATAACCATAGATAAATATGAACTTGAAAAAAGAATTTTCTGCTTCAATGTTAAGAGACTCTAAAACAGAGTTTTAATCATGACTAGATAAATAAGAAAAATGCAGTCAGTGAGGGACAAATACCACACAATCTCACCTTTAACTAGAACATAAACAACAAAAGAAAAATGCAAACAAAATATAACCAAAGACATTGAAATTAAAAACAATCTGACAATATCCAGAGGGGAGGGGGAGGGGACTGTGGGGAAGGGTTTTCAGGAACTACTATAAAGGACACATGGACAAAACCAAGGGGGAGGGTGGAAGCAAGGGAGGGAGGTGGGTTTGGCTGGGGTGGGGGGAATGGAGGGGGGGAAATGCAGACAACTGTAATTAGCAACAATAACATGATTTAAAAAGTAATAAAACTAAGTGGCTAAAAGTAAAGATAAGAAAGAAAGAGAGAGAGAGAAAGAAAGAAAGAAAGAAAGAGAAAGAAAGGAAGGAAGGAAGGAAGGAAGGAAGGAAGGAAGGAAGGAAGGAAGGAAGGAAGGAAGAAAGAAAGAAAACCACCTCTCCTGGTGCTTCTCACTAGAATTAAGACTTTTCTAGAGCAATCCAGTTGAATTCTCATATCTCATTTTTGAGAATTGGATCACATGGCCATTTATGAACCATTTAACATCAGTGAGACTGTGATTGGCAATTTAAGCTCAGATTGGTCATTTTAGAGAGAAGGCCTCTCAGGGAGTCAAGCACAATAATACATACTACAGTGTCCATATCAGAAAATGCACACACACACACACACGCACACACACACACACTCATGCAGCTCAAATTCAACTCCTAGTCTTTCTTTCTTTGACCACAGGTTACCTGTATTTGGAGGACTTGTCCCCCCTCATTCATTTAGGAATTGCCAGGTTTTATTGGTTTGTGGCACATCCTGGATGCTAAGTACTGAATTGGCAGTGAAGTGATGGAGTGAAGTGTGGCATATAAACATGAAGCACAGAATATACCTGAAGTTGCTGCACAGGGAGGCAGAGGCGATTCTGCTGAGGCAGCAGAGGACAGAAAACAGGCCTTATTTACTTGGGGATTGGCAAGCGTGGTGAGCACTTCTCACTTCTTGAGTTTGAGATGTTGCAAGACATTTGGATATGCCTAGCTAGAAGAATGATGAGAATAAACCTCTAAAATTTAGGGACATGGCTAGGTTTGAGTAGTGATTTGATAAGCTTTGCAAATAATGTCATCTCTCTGTAAAAGTTAATGTTTTCCAAAACCATCTGAAAAGGTATTAAAATGCTGTGCCTTAGCATGTAGAGTGTCAGCAATGCAACAAAAACTCATGAAAAAAAGTGATGAATAGTTTCAGAATGAGTAGGTGAAACTTCTAGAGAAAGGGGTTTTCTTATGTTTAGAGAAAGTGAAAGTGATTAGAAAAAGATACTAAGTTATGGCTCAAGACCTCACAGGGCAGAGGAGAGACTCATACATGAATAAATAGGAGGAATTCATGATAAATTATCATGACTTATATGTGGTTATGTATAAAAGTTATACAATTAGATAGTAGAGAAAATGATTGATATTTATGAATTCTGTTTGAATTTTAAGGGTGACAAAAGTTGAAAAGGGATAATTTTTAAGGGTTTAAAGTAGAAATTAGAATTTTCTAAAAAAAAGGAGGAGGAGAGGAAGTGGACAAAGTTATTAAGGGAGAAGTGGTGGACTGGGTGCAGTTGAGGAAATAATTTCCAAGTAGAATAGTGAGAGTCCTCTACAATGAAAGCAATATTTGGCAGAATAATTGGGATCTATGCTGGGGTCAAGCTGTAAAAATGTCTTAATAGTAAATATGTAGGCCAAAACCATGTCCTAAACTCTGACTGCATTTGTGAACACGAAGCAGAATGACACCCAGTCATCTCCTTTTTTTTAGACTTCAGAGGATGCTTGTAGTCTCTCCATAGTGCTATCTAGGACCCTCCCAGAAAAGAAAAAAATAACTCAATGCAGTTTTGGTAAATAAATGATCTAGGTGCCCGTCAGTAAATGAATGGATCAAAAAATTGTGGTACATATACACAATGGAATTCTATGCAGCAGAGAGAAAGAAGGAGCTACTACCCTTTTGCAACAACATGGATGGAACTGGAGAGCATTATGCTGAGTGAAATAGGACAGGTGTTGAAAGACAAATACCATATGATCTCACCTTTAACAGGAAGCTAAACAACAAAACAAACAAGCAAGCAGAATAAAAACAAAGACACTGAAATAGAGAACAAGGGGACAGTGACCAAAGGGAAGAGGCAAGGGAATTTAAGGGGGAAAAGGGGGAGGGATTTGGAGGAACAAATATGAAGGACACAGGGACTAGAACTAAGGGGGGTGGAAATGGGAGGGAGGTGGGGAGCATGGGGCAGAATGGGCTGGGATGGGAGAAATAGACAGAAAACTGTACTTGAAGAGTAACTAAATAAAATTTAAAAAATTAGAAATGGAAAAAAAAAATGATCATATCCTCTGCCCCAAAAGTAGACCAAGTGAAATAGCCACACATCATTCTTTAAATTTGCATACAACTTAATTACATTAAACAATCAAATCCTCAGTTGCATGGACCACAGTGCACATTTTCAATAGCCACCTAGTGTCTACTGGATCAGCTCAGATTATGTAACATTTCTTTTCTCAAAACTGAAGCTAACCTGGCTATATAGATGTTTCCTATTTTGCCCCTAAGAACTTCTTTACTCATTTATATATTCGTTTATTCATAGTTTCCCTGTTTTATCAGGGAAAAGACATGATATTATTCCAGCTCTCATGAAGACTTACACTGGGGAATTGACAGTGATCAATGTTTTAGTATTTCCTGTGTACTCGCATGCTGGTTTTCTCCACAGTGCTAAGAGTTTATGTTAGTTTCTACCTTGTAATTTGATCTTTCATTCTATTGGTGAGTACCTCGTTTCTTTAGCATTCTATGGGAAATGGGACTTTTCTCCAAAGACAAGATTGTTCCTGAGATGTAATATATTCAACCTTTTTCTTGCAGGGTTTTAAATTTTTTTCTGTATACATGTTATATAATGGTATATTAGTATTTTTATGAATGAATTCATTTTTGCTGATTGATCATTTCCTAGTGTTTACCTTGAATATTTTATAATTATATGGACATTGAATAATCTTTCTTGTACAAAAGAGTGACTGATTGATACAAAGTACTTTATTTATATGGCAATTAAGACCTTGGAATGTTCATTTGGTATCATTTCTGTAGAATTTTAAAAAATCTTTCTTGTGTCAACTCAAAATGTGCTTTTCACTGTCCCATTCTGATGTGACAAGAGCAAAATGTTCTATCATGGTATCAGTTAAGTGGGCACTTTCACGATGATTTTATTTGTTCCACTTTGGCCAGAAATAAGATTTTTCTTCACAATTCCAATAACACACAAGATGTTCAATACCCTACATTCTTGGAGAAGTAGAAGATTTGAGATGTCCTAAATCACCAGAAAATGAGCAGTGGATTGGAATGAATGAACAATGGGTAAGTAGAATTGGAAACAGAGATAGACCACTGATAACAGGGGCTTTTATATCACTTAGATTACACCGGGGTGCAGAAAAATAAAATAAAAGTACCTATAAAATGGCTCAATAGGATAACATTTTCTTTCTGACTCTCATTATTTTCTTGGGGGTCTCTAGATCTACAAGAGTGTTGGGGCTAGCATTTGCCATCAGTTTATTCAGGCATACAAGTAGGTAGAAATTCTTCCATATTCAAATATTTTCCAGTGCCACCATGCTTACTCCAGTACCATATTACTGAATAAAACACAATTCTAAAACCTAGTGACTGAAGAAAAACAAACAAACACAAACAAGCAAGCACAAACAAGCAAACAAACAAAAAAGCAGGTCCATAATTTACCAATGGTCTCACATTCACCTGGAATATTCTTCTGCTGGTCTCATTCAAGCTCACTCCTATGACTACCATTATCTGGAACCTTCCTGTGGTTTTTATTCACATGTCCAGTAGCTCAGATGGATACATGAAATATTCCAAAGTGGCCAGAAATCTGTGGTGGCTACCTGCATATGTCTGGCAGCTTAGACATATGAATGTTGCTAAAATAGATGTAGGCTGGCCAGTAATTTCTTTCTCTATGCATGGTCTCTCCAAGAAGGTAGATGAAACTCTTAATGTGCTGGTTCAGGGTTTCCAGAGTCAAAAAGCTGAAGGTATTAGGACTCTTAGAGGCTAGGTCTCAAAGTGGACTGACCACACCAATGCAGCTGCATTGTATCTGCTCAAGAAACTCTTATGGTCAGCAGAGATTTTCATCCTAATGGAAAGAATGGCAAAGAATCTATGACCAGATATGATACCCTAAAGTAATGGTCTCTACCCAATTCATTAAAGGGGAAAAGACTACAGAAAGAGCATGACAGGTTTTAGTTACTAGGTCTGAAAGTGGCACTTAGTAGGCCTATTTATTTTCTTGGTATATTAAAAAATGGCCGCAGATCTTCTCATTGTTCTTTTTCATCTTAAATTTGGTCTTAGCTATTGGATATTTTTTTATCAAGGGACACATGCAGAAACCTGAAAAATTATTGAAATTTGGGGGTTTCCTTCTCTTGTTGCTCTTGGAAACTTGAGGTCTGAAGCCCCAGCAATCTGTTAGTTGATGAGACAGATGGCTCAGAATTCTTCATTGTCCCAGCTGAAAACTAAACAGCCTCCTGAAGTAGACCCTGAGGTGAATGAGTAAGTCCAGCAAAACCAAGAAAATGTCTCCCTAGAGTGCTGTCCAAATTGCTGATTTATAAAATCATGAGCTAATAAAAATAGTTATTTAACCCATTAAATGTAGGACTGGTTTGTTTTATAGCAAAGACTAAGTGATAATTTTCTATTATTTAGAACTTAGTCCTACTTAACTACACTGAAGCTAAAATGTGTTTTTGAGCTGGGTGCCAAAGAAAGGTGCCAAGCATCTGATTAGCATCCTGCCACAATGAACACTTCTGTTCCCAAATATCCATTTGTGCCCCTCTTTGCACACACTCCTATGAAATGCACCCAACCTCCTTTACCAGTTCTATCCAGTTTCTGCACTCATCTCAAAATCCTTGGGTTATTTGGTACTAAAATGTTCTTGCTATATTTCCTGAATGTTTTTTATAGTAATTCAACTTATAAAAATGCAAATTATTTTTCCCAGAACTTCCTCACTTTCAATACACAATGATTAGCAAGGGAAGATGATACATAACAAAAATTTATATTTATAAAAGAAATCAAACTAAACACATAGGAATTCTTTATGCATAGAGGTGAGGTGATTCCATTCTGCTGGGAAAATATTGTATGACCCAGACATTGGGTGTATTCATTATACTCTAGATCTTACTACTGCATGGACTTGTCTGTGGTTACCTGTGGCCACTGGTTCTGTGCTCTGGGAGGTTCCATTTTTCTAACATCTGTGTGGTCACATGTGAAGTAGTCATTAGAGAGTATAAATCATGCCAGGTCGTACTATGTTTACAGCCCATGTTTTCACAATTTAATTTTTAAAAAAATTAATGTTTTAAATTTATATATATAAATTAAATATAATGTATATTTATAATTTTAATAATGTTTTAATTTATATTAAATATAATATATATTTTATTATATAATTATAATATAGTGTATATATAAATTTATATATAACAAGATTATATGTATTATATATATATATGCTTTTATTCAGTACCACTGAATGGTATAACAAGATTATATATATTATATATATAAGCTTCAATTCAGTACCACTTGCCAGTAATCTTCACTAAATTTATTTCCAGGAAAGAGTTCTTAGAATTAATTTCATTTTTGTTCATTTCCCTCATGTCTAATTTTAATAGGAGTCATTCAACTTTGAGGCCATGTAAAAAGATATGATTGGGTAAAGAACTTTATATTCTATACTTTGAAGTCCAGAAGCAGTTAACTTTTCCACCTCTGCAAAGCTTTTAATTCCTTAACTCTGATCCCCTTATATCTCTGCTCACAGTCAACTGTCTCCTCAGCTAATTTATTTTTGTAAAACCTTGCTAAATGCAACAGTGGAATCAACACATAGAAAATGTCTATCTGGATGGGCTCTGATTTCTTACTCTAGAACTACAGTGATAGTAAATTCTTTGCCTTCTCAGTCACTGAAATCATAGTGTTACAAAGTCTTTTAATCACTGCATGACATGAAAATCCTTTGTAGTCTCCCATACTGGTTTAATGATTCCCTACCACATCACAGTCAAATTAATACTGATTTCTCTATTAATAAGTGTAGTCCAGGCAGCAGTGCCAATTAGAATCAAACATATATGGGACTATGCGACAGAAAATTATTTCTTTTTTACATATGAATCTTTGGCAGTACCCAGCTGAAGGAGGTGGTCTGCTTCACATACTCAAAATCCCAGGGTAAAGTCTGTTCTCTCGTTTTCAACCTGTAATTTCCTAGTTTATCAGTTTTCCCTGTCCGTGCACTGGGAAGGAGAAAAGGCATGGGGGACTTCCCATGGAAGTTTGTTTATTGGAGAGGAAGACAGAGGGAGTCACAAAACTTTGTCTTACCTTTCATTGGTTAGATCTGAGGGCAATGATCACTTTAAGAAAGCTTGGGAGATGCAGTTAAGTGGTGGATCCAAAAAAAGCCATATTTGATAATCATCAGCTATTCATCTTGGTTATGGAAACCTTCACTATTAGGTAATGGGGGTCAAATGAACACAACTAGTTCCCACAGCATCTACCATCTATTGCTTTCCAACCTGTTAGCCTGCTACTCTACTCTACATATTCCTTCTCCCTCTTCTTTTTTCTCTAAGTTAATTTTAACCTTATGCTTAGCAGCAGTCAACATCTGAAAGTTTTCATTTGGGTTTAGGCTGGGGAATTTTACTATTGGGGGGCATTATGTGAGTTGTTTATAGTTTTATAACGATTATATATCAGCCTGTTTGCACTGAGACAGCGTTTGCACTGAGCGTGTTGAAGTGAAATGATATCCTGCCACTTCATTCTTCCTTGGTGAGAGCAGGGATGAGCTTCCTTAACAGAGAGAGCAACACACCTCTTTCCACCCTCATAAACTATGGCTTAATGTATCTTACAACACAGATGATGTGCCCCCCTAAACTACAATAGGAATCTTGGCAGAACAACTTAACACTCTTAGAGTCTGATGGCTGCTCACTAAAGCTCTTAGCACTTTTTTAGGATTAAAAAAATCATATTACAGAAGTGACCATGAGTGAAGAAAGTATGGCTTTGTCAGTGAGATTTTTTCTATCTGGGTCTGTGAATCAAGGCAACTGAGTGAAATAATGTAGAGCCTCCTCTAATAACCTAATATACTAATGATTCTTCTCAGCTTGATAAACACCACCATTTATAATAAGCAGGATCATTTTGAAAATGTAACCAGAATGCCCGCAGGGTCAAGTGCAAATTATTGGCACTTACATATCCTCTGGGTGGAGATTAAAATGGCATATTCCAGGAAATAAAATCTAATGAAATGGGCAAAGGTCAAAAATGTAATACTTAAAAAAAGAGAATTTCAACATGCCTTGTTTGAGGCTGAAAATTACAACTGAATACCTAGGAAATTGATCAGAAATGAACAAAAGAGGAACCTATTTAGTTTTTTCCATAGGTTCTACTGTCAGGAACAGCTTAGTCCAGGCTGTTACAATATGGGATTGCTTGAAACCTAAAACAACCCCTAAACTTCAGGGATTGAAACTTGCTTATGGGAAACTTGAACAAACAAGAAGTGACCTATGAAACAGTGACAATGGAGGCACATGGATAGAGTCAGTTACTAAAGGAAAAGTTTCTCCACAAAAGGAGAGTCAGAAAGAGTGGAACCAGTAAAACACAATCGCCAAGGAATATTCTTTCAAAAACACTGCCTAAAGTACTATATTGTACAATAAAAAAAAGTTAAATGACAATCCAGGAATAGTTTACTATTTTTTTCCAACAGACTGATATACATGTTACAAACTCATGGCCATTATGTGTTTCCAGCTGAGAGTTTTTATCAAAGTTGCCTTACACTTTTTCCACAAGAATATGTTAGACATTTTAAGTTTAGTTAAACTTATTTAATGGTAAATTTCAGACCTTGGGGACTATTGGCCAGATTTCACAAATAGGTCTACATATCATTCAGATATCCTGGGTATGAAACTAAATTCAGTAGCACATCAAATTTGTTCTTCCCTTTTAGGAAAAATTAAAATGGCAATTTTTAATAGTTATTTATTTTTTAAAAGATTTTATTTATTTATCATTAGAGAGGAAGGGAAGGAGAGAAGGAGAGAAATATCAATGTATGGTTGCCTCTTGTGAGTGCCTGCAACCCAGGCATGTGCCCTGACTGGGAATCAAACCATGATCATGTGGTTCACAGGCCCATGCTCAATCCACTGAGCTGCACCAGCCAGGGCACAATTTTTAATAGTTATTGATGAAAAGAAGAACTGTTTTAAATTGGTGGTCAGAGAATTGGACTGAGATCGATATTTGTTGACTGCTTATCTCTTAATAATGGCTCATATTTTCCAGCCATATACTTTCATTGAGATGAATTCTTCTCTCCATAGTTAGAAATGTGACTGACTGGTATAATCCAATTAAAATAGACACCTTTATTTATGATGAACAGGATCCCATAGTTATAAACCCAATTAGATTGATGGAACGTTAATCCCTCTTTTCTGCTAGATTTGGATATGGGAGCATGTTGTCTTAGGAAATACTAGTAACACATCTCTTGGAAGCAAAATGATAATATTCCAAGAAAGGATCTAAAACAAAGCTGTTGAGCTGGGAAATATGTAGACAAAACTGAGCCTTGATTAATAAAAAAGGAGTTAATTATAAAGGCCTTGTACATTATTAAGGTTTACCTACCTTTCATTTCAGACAACACAATTTTTGACAAGCTAATGAATCATTTCTCATTTGAATCAAAAGAAATGATCAAAGGGCCACAAATATAGATAACTCATATAGGTGAGTTAGCTTTAAGGATAAGCAATCTAGGGATGTTAAGAGTATTCTTGACAGAAGAAAAGATGTACAGGAGAAAAACTAAGACCTAGTGATTTCTTTCAGTTTCCATGAAGTATGTAACATTGTTTCTCATGACTTGGTTTCTGATAATCATTATAACTCTCTAGGGCAGTGCAGATTCTCTTTGTTTGTAGATACAGTCGACAAACACTTGATGACTTTCAGATATTTCTGAGGGTATGTAGATGGGTGCACAATAGGTATCAGCCCCTTCTCTTTGCATGTGGTATCAAACTTTGATGGTTACTTACCCTGCCCATAGCATGGAGTTAAAGAAGTTGAGATTTCAAGCTAGATCTGGATGACTCCAAGGCAAGTAAAAGGATGACTCCATCTTTTTACTTGCACTAGAATATCTCAAGAAAACCACTCTGGTGCATGTCCCCCAAGACCACCGGGAGACTAAAGCATATGCTTTATGTAGAGACTTCAAAGGCAGAAATACACTATGAGAATTGAATGCGTGTAACTATCCAGAACTGACTCACAATTTTGGCATTTTTACCTAATAGTTGAAAGGATGTTCTGAAAAAAATTCTAAGTATTATCATTTTATCTACTCTATAACCTCACTTTTGCAAAGTACTTGCATATATATTTATTTGTGGTAATTGCAGTTATTCTTTCTTGGGATAACACCAGGACTGAGCATTGTAATAAAACTTTATTAGCAGTTTATGAGTTTGCTAATATCCCCCATGGCAACTGTGTTGTTATAAATATCCTATTAAAGTTATATGATTCCAATAGCTCATATAGCTGTTGAGAAGTTTACAGAAAAATTAAAATTCATGAAGTTTAAACATTGAGAACTTCTATTTTTGTTTCTGGATATTTGGTAAGGAGGAAAATTTTATTATGCTGTATATGAATATCACTGACTCAGCACCTTCCAGGCAATGAAAATAGCTGTGTGTATTTGCATTTGTAACTCAATTACACCCTCAATTGTAGTATGAGATTCAAAGCAAAAGCTAAAGGTTAATATATCTTTCTAACGTTTAGGAAGTAGTTATAAAACAGCAAGAATGCTTCTTCAGTCCTTTAGTCTTTGAAGTATCACAGAAATTGCCTAGTATTTTAATCTCAACAATTTATTTCATTTGGGGCAGATTCTGTTTGCTTAAATTTCATGATTTTAATAAGTTCTCTAGTAAAGGAGAAAATCAATTCAAGGAAATAGAATTTTAGAATTGAGATGATGTATTAAACATTTTTGTTAATGTCAATACACAGGAAATATTGATACTCATATTAATATAACTGTAGTTTATACTAACCGTTGCGTCCCTGTTCTGGGCACCAGATGTTGCAGACCCTGTCCAGCAGAGTCCGCCTGTTGTGGTATACAATGAGAATCAATGCACAGGTGACAACAACCCTGTGTGGAAAAAGGGAACAGGCACACTACTCTCTCAAGGGGAGAGTACCTATGGTGCCTCGGCCACTCCCTCCAGAGGGGAGCGCCCCGACCCTTGCCTAGACAGGCTTTTATTGTTTTCCTGGGGTCTTACATCAGAGGAAGATTTCTTATCTATCGCATAGAATATTATTGTCTACATTCTAGGTACAATCAAGGAAATAAAAATAACATGCAAAGGGGAATGACGATGAGCTCATTAGCTCTGTCCTTGGGAGAATTCATACAAGCTTTGGAAATTACCTTGAAGATAGACAATACATATTTGTTGTTTTAGACCAGGGTGAGGGAGTTTTAGCAAGAGCAAGCCATAACAATCTATATGCATTTTCTACGCCTGATTCCCACGGGAAAACTTCGTTTGAAGGTCTGGCTCCTGCCTACCACTTCGCTTCTGTAGGTTTTCCATACAGAGCTGAGTCCCATTTGCCAGGCCAAGACAAACCAGTCCCCTACAACTAACAAATGCTATGTTATAATACATTGCAAGTAGATTTAAAAATTAGTTTAACAATTCTATAAATTTTATTTGTATATGTAGAAAACCAATTATTGGGGTCATATTTGTGATCACTTAACTTCTAGATGATGTAAATTTTCTTGCCACTAAACTTCAGCTTGAAAGAGAAATTTTCATCCAGATGACACTTCTCGGTACACTGGTAGCACAGGGAGTTCATTATGTGTCAAGGTGGCCATTCAAGAAAATGAGTGTGCAAGTCCTAGGTTGTGCACTTAGTAGCTAGATATTCTTGCACAAGTGATTTACTTTTCTAAGCCTCTGTTTCCTCATTGGTAATAGAACTGACCATGAAGAGGTCTCGGAAAGATTAAGTACAGAAGCACATATTTGACACAACATCTGTGACTAGGAAACAGTGAGTATACTTTTGTATTTATGTTTATATGAATGGGTTTATATTTTTATTTTTTAAATATTTTTATTTTTATTTATATTTAGAAAGAGAGAAGAAAGGAGGAAGAGAAACATCAATGTGCAGTTGCCTCTTGTGTGCCACCAAATGGGGACTTGACCTGCAGCCCAACCTGGGTTGGGTTCAGTTCCCAGTCATGTGCCCTGACTGGGAACTGAACCAGCGACACTTTGGTTCTCAGCCTGCCCTCAATCCACTGAGCTATACCAGCCAGTGTATATTTTTAAATAATAACATTTTACTGGGCTAAAATGGAAAAGTAGCAAATGATGTTTTTAAATGCCTAATAGTGAGTTAACTCAGACAACAGAATTGTTCTGTATCCTACTCAGTGAAATTAAGTATGCCTTAGTTCAATGGTAACATAAATTCTTACTCATTTCCAGCTTGATAGCTTCACAAGAATTACTGAAAGTATTTTAAGGCTTATAAATTACTGTAAAATGTGCAAAAATTCATAATTATGACTAAAATTTTAAGTATAGAGGTTGGCAAAAATAGGTTTACAACTGTGAGCATGCAAAACACAAAGTTTATTCTTGCATAATTATTTATTAATTATTGTATTATTTATTTGTATTAAAACTGTAAACCTCTTTTCCAACCTCATATATGTGAAACAGAACTACAGTTTTTGACTGTCCAAATGTCAATGAATAACAAATGTTCCTCTCCAAAAAAAGAGCTATATTTTCATTTATTTATTTATTTTGTTGTTGTGCTAAGAACTATTATTCCTGGCATTTTAATGGAGAACATGAACAGTGGCACCTTTTGCAGACAAGAGGGGCTGTTTATATATCAAAAAGTTAACATTGCCATTCTCTTAGAATCCACCTTTATGTAGGTAGCCAGGAACATCCTTGTCTACATTTTCTTCATTACTCCTAGATTGCTATTGTTATCTGTGTCAAGGACTTGGAAATCATAGCATGAAGCCTTTTTTATTTAAAAATAAGAATTCATTGCTTTCTTTTTTTAGCCTTTATTCATTAGAAATATAAAAAAAGGCAAAAGTTAAAGTAACTGATTTTTGCACTAAAGAATAATCAATGATTTATATCATGGTGTTATTAGAGAGATACAAAATGATGTCTTGAAGTAATAGAAAAGGATTTAGTCATTTTCAGTGTCTGCTATGAGGATTATGTTCTTAGGTAGAACAAAAGCCCTGTAGTGTAGACTATCCCTGCTGATTTATGGCTTCTGGAGAGCTCTTTCTGACTCTCCTGAGTCCCTGTGGCAAGAGAAAAAATAATTTTTTCCACAGGAAATAATGGCAAACCCCTCATTAAGACACTTTATGCTGATCAGTTCCCAGTGTCAGCTGGTGTTATTTGCACTGTGCTTGAGTCCTAGGTTCCGAGGGTTGATACTATTTCCTACAGCTATCAGCTTGTAAAGTTTATATTTATTCGGCAAGTTGTACTCTAGATTGTTCTGTCATAACAACTTGGCACTTTGATTAAATATATTTCCATTAATCTCTGATAATATAAGATGGTCTATTTTAAAAATCAGATTCCACTGAGACTAAAATTCCATCCTCAGAGAGAAGTGATTTTGAACTGGCAAGGCATGAGAAGTTGGCATTAAAAACAAGTTGCTTTTATATTAAGGTTGTCAAACCAATATTTTTTTGCCAATTCTTGGCTAAAATTCTTCTTTATACCAGATGTCTTTGCTTTTTTAGATGTTTGTGAATATACTAGATAACTATTTCCTCCTTGAAATCATTCTCTCACCATATCCTATGATGTAGCTTGTCCAAGATTCTAAACAAGTGAGGCTAATTAATTTGTTCGTATAAAGAGTTATTAGTTTGTTTTTTTACTATTATATTTTATTATTATGCTACTTGACTTAACCATAAGTTTAATTTATTCATTTCTATGGAGATATATACGCATCTTCTGTTTTGCCAGTATATAAAAATGTAAATATGAAATGACATATTCCCAAGTTAGAAAGTTTATGCAAACAGAAACTAATAATTATAACACATATCATAATCCTACAGGGGAATGTTGCTTTGGACTTAATACATTTATGGAAGAGATAATTAGATATGAAATAATAAAGAAACACCTCACTGGAAGGAGCTTAATTTGAGACGTAAAAGATTAATGTGTTTGATAGTCAAGAATGTAGAAGGAAAAAAGATTTAGATGCATATGAATAAATAAATGAATATATGAGTTAATAAACATGTTTTTATTTTATTTTAATACTCTTAAAATTTGCACATTATTGGCAAATATAGATATAATTTATTAAACTTGACATTGTCACAGGGAAATACCATTATGTTTACAAAAAATGGTTTCTTTAGAATTTTAATAGTGTTCTTTGGTTAACTTATAACTCATTTTATTATTAGAAATTTCCATAAATATGACAAATACATTGCTAATTATTATTAGGAGTAAAAATATCCACAATAATCAAACTATATTTGACATTAAGTCAGAATTTGTCCAAAAATTTCATTGCATATATTTTATTCTCTATGTACATTTCTCTCAAAGAATAAAAACAGCAAAAATCATTGATAAGATCATAAACACTTATAATTTGAACATGATACCATACAGTCATTTATAAATAGTGTATAAACTAGGCTTGAACCATCCCTGATAGAATTCTTATGAATCCCTTGATTCAGGCTGTATTTAATTCAGTTGTTCTCTTGTTCAAATCTAATTCTATAATCTAAGGCTTATGTGAGTAAATAATGTGGACTTTAGTAGCATAAAAGAAAAATTTCTCATGTTACCCAAATATCAAATTTCTTATTTGCCCCAGCTAGAAGGTCATTTTCTAACAACTTTTTCTGTACTCACAAATTGTGGTGCTAGACAATAAAGAACTAAGGAAGAGACCCAAGATAGTGGATAAGTGGAAGCTACATCAACCTCTTCCCAGGACCAATCTGGAATTACAACTAAATTATAGAAAAACCATACTGAATAACCAACTGAACACCAGCTGGAGTGTTCACTAATACACAAAATATATACTAACAAGGATACAAAAGGTCAATAAATCCAAGAGCTGTTTTTTAAAAGATAATAAGATTGACAAACCTTTAACCAGACTCCTCAAGGGGAAAATAAAAAGAGAGAGAGAGGAACCAAATAAATAAAATCAGAAATGAAAAAGGAGAAATAACAACTGACAGCAAAAAAAAATGCAAACTTTGTGAGAAAATAATATGAACAACTATATGCCGACAATTTGGAAAACCTGGATTAAATGGACTAATTCCTAGAAACATACAGTGTTCCAAAACTAAATCAAGAAGAACCAAACAATCTGAATAGTCAGATAACATCTAATGAAATTGAAGCAGTAATCAAAAACCCCCCAGCAACAAACCCCCTGGACTGGATGGCTTTACAGGTAAATTTCACCAAACATTTTGAGAATTAACATCTCAAATTTATTTCAGCAAATTGAAGAGGAGGGAAAGGTCCCAAGATCATTTTATAAGACCAACATTATCCTAAATCAAAAACCAGATAAAGACACTATAAAAATCATAGGCCAATATGCATGATGAACATAGATGCTAGAATCCTCAACTTCATATTGGTAAAACAAATACAGCATGCATCAGAAAGATCATTCACCATGATCTAGTGAGATTTAGACCAGGAATGCAAGGATGGTATATTTGTAAATCAATAAGTGTGATTCACCACAAAACCAAATGAAGGATAAAATCACATGGTCATATTAATAGATGCAGAAAATGCCTTTCATAAAACCCAGCACCCATTTATGATGAAACTCTAACAAATGGAAATAGGGGGAACACACCTGAACATAATAAAGGCCATATATGACAACCCATTGCTGGCATCATACTCAATGGGCAAAAACTATAAGCATTCCCCTTAAGATTGGGTACAAGACAAGGATGTCTTCTTTCACCTCTTTTGTTCAACATAGTACTGGAAGTCCTAGCCACAGTGATCAGACAAGAAGAATAAATAAAATGCATCCAAACTGGAAGGGAAGAAGTAAAACTGTCTTTATTTGCAGATGACATGATACTGCAAATAAAGATGACTTTGGGATACATAGAGAACTCCAACAATTCCACCAAGACACTAGCAGGACCGATAAATTCATCAAACAAAGTAGCAAGCAAAGTAGCAAGATACAAAGTTAATATCCAGAAACTCGTTGCATTGTTATATGTCAATAATGTACTAACAAAAAAGGAAATGAAGAAAACATTCCCATACACAATTGCCTCAAAAAAATAAAATACCTAGGAATAAATGTAACCAAGGATGAAAAAGACCTGTACTCAGCAAATTATAGACACTGAAGAAAGAAAGTGAAGAAGATGCAAATAAGTGGGAGCACATATTGTGTTCATGGGTAGGAAGAAAAATATCATTAAAATGGCCTTACTACCAAAGCAATATGTAGATTCAACACAATTCCTATCAAGGTTCCAATGATGTATTTCACAGAGCTAGAATGAATATTTCAAAAATTTATATGGAATCACAAAAGCTTTATGTAGTAATAGTGGTCCTGAGAAAGAAGTACAAAATTGGAGGAATCACACTACCCAATATCAGACTATACTATAAGGGCATAGTAATCAAAACAGCATGGTACTTGCATAAAAGCAGACACATACTCAATGGAAGAGAGGGCCCAGAAATAAACCCACAACTTTGTAGTCAGTTAATATTCAATAGATGAAGTAAACACACACAATAGGCTAAAGAAATTTTATTCAATAAGTGGTGTTGGAAAAATTGGACAAATACATGGACAAAAACAAAAGTAGACTACCTTATTAAACCACACACAAGAATAATTTCAAAATGGTTAAAGACTTTAATGTTAAACATGAAACCATAAAAATTCTACAAGAAAACATAGGCAGCAAAATCTCAGACACTGCTCATAGCAATATTTTATCAAATACATCTCCCCAGGGAAGGAAAAGGAAAAATAAATAAATAAACATATGAGACTACATTCAAACTAAAAAGTTTTTTTTGTAGCAAAGAAAAACATCAACAAAATAAATAGACAACACAGTTGAATGGAAGGACATATTTGCTGACACGTCTGATAAAGGGTTAATAACCAAAATTTATAAAGAACTTGCAAAACTCAACATCCAAAACCCCCAAAACAACCCAGTTAAAACATGGGCGGAGGACCTGAATAGACACTTCTCCAAAAAGGACATACAGATGGCCAATAGACACATGAAAAGATGCTCAACATCACTAAAAATCAGAGAAATGAAAATTAAAACCATAATGAGATACTATCTCCCATCTGTTAGAATGGCTACCAGCAATAGATCAACAAATATGAAGAGTAGGTGAGGATGTAGGGAAAGGGGAACCTTTTGCACTATTGGTGGTGAAGCAGATCGGTGCAGCCACTGTGGAAAGCAGTATGGAGATACATCAAATAATTAAAAAAGGATCTGCCTTTTGACCTAGTAATCCCACTTCTGGGAATATATTTGAAGAAACTCAAAATACTAATTTGAAAGAACATAAGCATCCGTATGTTCATTGTAGTGTTATTTACCATCACCAAGATATGGAAGCAGCCCAAGTGTCCATCAGTAGATGAGTGGGTAAAACAACTATGGGACATTTACATAATGAAACACTACTTGGCCATAATGAGACAATAAAAATTGACCCTTTGTGCTGGTATGGATGGACCTGGAAAACATTATGCTAAGTGAGATAAGCCAGTCAGAGAAAGACAAATACCACATGATTTCACTCATTTGTGGAATCTAATGAATGAACAAGGAAAATGGGGACCAACTCATAGTTGGAGAGCAGGATAACAGTGGGAGCAGGGGGAGATTAGGGAGTGGGGATTGAGAAAAAAGTGAAGAAGGTTCATGGGAATGGACAATAGTGTGCTGATTCCTGGGTGAGGGGGTCATATAAGGGAACTAGATGATATGGAAAAATACAATAAAAATGGACAATCCAAAAAATAGAACTAGGGGAAGTACAGACTACTAAAATTAGATATTATGTCAGTCAATAGAACAATAGAAGATAATAACAATATCTCCACAAATACTTGTAATAAATTTTCCACCTGTATCTTAAATTTTAGTTCATGTTCTTATTTCCTACCTATTCACTAATTTAGAAACCTCTGAATGCTTATAGATTCCCCATTTACTTTTCCACCATGTTTAATTAATTATCAAGTTTTATGTCTACTTCCACCCACTGTATCAATTATACAGTAAGCTGATTAATTTATCAGTCATACCTCTAACAAGATAAGAGTAATACAGAGATGGAAACCAAATAATTAAATAATTAAAGTGCAATGTGGCAATGTTTTTTTATGGTTTATAGAGAATTATATAGACACATATAAGTAGAACACTTCACCCACTTTGAGCTAAAGATAGAAGGGTAGATTTCCAGAATTTTCGACTATTAGCTATCTCCTCCACTGCATCAAAAAAATGACCACAACTCCTCAAATGTGTTCACATTCAAGGTGATAAATACTTACATATTTTGGGAAAAAGAAAAAAATTCTATGAGCATTTCTATACTCTAACTTAAATCAAATGGAGAGAACCTAGATGGAAAAAAAAAGAATACCTATTTTTAAAAGTTTAAAGATGGAAAAGAAACCAAAATGAGTGTCAAGATGATTATAAGTAGAAAATATAATTACTGGACCAAGATCAAACTACTATGCAGAAAATGAAAATTTATAATTGCATTGGTTATGCAGTGTCTGTGAAAAACTGCGTACTATTCTGGTCACTGGGAAAGAAAGCAAGACAAAGAGACACCCAGGAAAGTGATAGAAAGGTGGCTGAGAGACTTTTGGGTTATTCTATCTTTTGAGATGGGAAACAGGGACAGGGGCCTCAAGGAAGCTGAGAAGCTCTCAACACATTTCCTATTATGCAGCTACAGTTCATTTTTATGATGGAAGCAGAAGCAATAGGATGCAAGTCCAGGGAGCTCGCCAAAAAGCACAGCTTTAAAAATCTCAAATGTACAAAGGATGGAAATGAGAAGACATAACCAAAGACAAATATTAATAAGAAAGAAGTCTCAGAAAAAATAAGAATTACACAAGTTTAAGTATAGCAACAAAAAGTTAATTTATTATTTTTTAAAATTTTATTTAGTTATTTTTCAAGGACAGTTTTTTGCCTATTTCACCCATCCCAGCCTCCCCCCGCCCCGTGCTCCTCACCTCCCTCCCATTTCCTTTCCCCCCTAGTACCTATGCCCTTCATACTTGTTCCTCCAAATCCCTCCCCTTTTTCCCCCTTAAATCCCCTCCCCTCTCCCCTCTGGTCACTGTCCCCTTGTTCTCTATTTCAGTGTCTTTGTTTTTATTCTGCTTGCTTGTTTATTTTGTTGTTTAGCTTCCTGTTAAAGGTGAGATCATATGGTATTTGTCTTTCAACACCTGGCTTATTTCACTCAGCATAATGCTTTCCAGTTCCATCCATGTTGTTGCAAAGGGTAGTAGCTCCTTCTTTCCGCTGCATAGAATTCCATTGTGTAAATGTACCACAATTTTTTGATCCATTCAGTTACTGATGGGCACCTAGGTTGCTTCCAACTCTTGCCTATTGTAAATTGTGCTGCTATGAACATTGTGGTGCATAGGTTCTTTGAAATTGATGTTTTGGGGTTCTTATGACATAATCCTAACAGTGGAATTGCTGGGTCAAAAGGCAGGTGGATTTTTATTTTTCTGAGAAAATTCCATACTGTTTTCCATAATGGTTGTACCAGTCTGCAATCCCACCAACAGTGAACTAAAGACCCCTTTTCCCCACACCCTCTTTTTTAAATCTCTGTTCTGACAATAAAATGGCAAAAAAAAGTACTAGAACTACTTCTCAGAACCGTGATCCACAGTTAGTCGATGACAAAAAGAGGGTAGAAGAACTATTTAATAATAATGTGACCATCTCTTGTTAACTTGAATAGAGAAGATGAACTATTAACAAAAAAACCCAGAGATGAAAATAACTGGCGGAAAAGCAGCAGTAGGTTCTAGAGCCCCAATCCATGCTTCAAATGTGTTGTATTTCACAAAATGATAAAATGTGAAGTAACATATAATTTTTAAGAATATAGTCTTAACCAGCTTGTCACCTGCTTCTATGACAATGTTCCATAGTAAATATACAAGGAAAAAACTCCAGAACAAGATTTAGTGTAGAAGGTGATCAAATAAATTTAATAAAACCACCAATGTAAATTACTGAGCCATAATCTGAGTCGGTGATGGTTTTTTGAGTCTCCCAGAACCAGTTTCTTATCTCTAGCCCCAAACCTGCTGAGGTTCACTGGACAATTGATTAAATGTGGTGCAAAAGTAAATCTTGCTAAACTGGTGTAGTTATATTGCATTTATATTCAAGAAAAGCATCTCATATTGTAGATGATCATTAACACTTGATGAATTTGTGAAGAATCTTTGTATTTGAAAAATACAAATTATACAAGGAAAATAATAATTTTCCTCAAAATATAGATTTATACTTCTGAATTTCTTATAAAAGTAATAAATTTTCATGTGAAAAAGTAATAATCCTAACATAAAGGTTTTTAATAATCTATCTCTTTAAAAATATTTTATCACTGTCTCTCTGGTTCCATATACATTGTTTTGAGTGCAATGATTAAAACTTAGATTATATGTTTTCTTTGCTTTTAAGCTACCTTCCCACTACTTCTTGTCTCACATATTCAATTCAATGTTTTTCATCTTATGTCAGACATTCCATATAATTATTAGATTACAGCACATTGATAGCATACTCCAAAAATATTTATTTCAAAAATTTAGCAAGTGATGTGATGTGTGAGATCTTCCCATATGCCAATATACACAAAATATTTGGTTAGAATTAGGTGCAATTTTGGGCTATGTACAGGAAATATGTATAAATTTATATTTATAAAAGGAAAGATTTGTTCAAGCCTAAAACTCAATTCATTTTACAGGCATTGAATTGTTAAACTGAAGTTCCTTTTAATTAAAATATTTTGGGTTATTCTATTGTATAATCTCTGCATTGGTAAGGTTGTTTTTTATTTAAATTTCAAAATGAATTCGTGTTTTGGGGAAAAGAAAGATGTGTTAGATGTCCGTTGCAGCTGTGATAAATAAAGCACATACTTGGTAGCAAAATTAACACAGATCTGCATTGGGGAAGATTAAAATATTTCATCATACTAAAAATTGGGATGTCAGAGGGCTTCATTCCTTTCTGGGGGTTTTAAGAGAGAATCTGTTTCCTACTTGTACTGTTTCTAGAGATCTCCCACATTTCTTAATCTGTGATTTTATCTTCAAAGCCCACCAGGGCCAGTCAAGTCTTTCTCACATCACCTTCCTCAGATGCAAACTCTTGGGTCTCCCTCTTCCACAGGTAAGAACTCTGTGGTTACGCTGGACTGAGAAAGGTTATGCAGCCTAATCTCCCTATTGTAAAGTCAGCGGTTCAACAACCTTCATTTCCCCTGTAACCTTCACCCTACTTTGCCAGGAAACTTCCAGAATTCACAAATCCTGGGAATTACTATATATATAGTAAATATATAAAACACACATATATATGTATATATATATATATATATATATATATACATATATATATTTAGGAGGCTGCGTTTCTGCCTATGACGAGGGAAACCAATTGTTTCCTTGTCTTCTAAAACACACATTAAAATTTTGTATTAAAATTATTCAAAATACATCATTTAAATTAACATATTTAATAAAAGTGAGTCCAAACAACTGCAAAAACAAGTTTAATAAAATGAGAGTGTAAGTAGCTCAGAGAACTCTCACTATGGCAAAACAACAATTTAATCATGTTAAAATATTTCAAACTCCCCAGAAATTTGCCAGAATGGGCAAATTGATAGAGACAGAAAGTATATTACTGGTTGCTGAGCTGTGGCCAAGGTAAAGTAAAGGAGAAAGAAAAGTTGGCTGCTTAAGCTGTGCAAGATTTCTTTAGAGGAGATAAAAATATATAATTTGATCATGGTGGTTATTTAATAATACTTTGAGTTTACTAAAATATTAACTTGTATTCTTTAAATTGTGACTTACATTGTATATGAATTATCTCTTTCTCTTTTCTTCTTACAAGGTTGCAATGTTTGCATGTTGAAATTTGAGCTGAACAATCTCAACTTCTGCCACAATTCACCATTTCTGGTTCTGATACAGATGATTTCCTGCAGTTACTCTATTATTTATTTGGAAGAATTTAATTGTAACTAGATTTTCATTTAAAAGCCTAGAGAAGAGATGACAAAAGTGGCATTTTGTTACAAAATGTATAAGTTCTGGCCTAGTAGAAAGGTAATCGCCCATTTTAAAAATGATGTGTGAGCGATTTGAGAGCCTGTGAGCTAGGTTTGCAATCTTTGGGATGGGAAGGAAGTTTTGAAATCACTGAATTACTTCAACCCACAGCTTTTTCACTTACTTTGTCATAAAGTAAAGTGAAACGAATCTGACAATAGTTTTGTTGTTCATATTGTTTTGTTGTTAGTACAGCTACATGAGTGGATAAACTATTATTAAAAATATTTAGTAATGGTAATTTTAATGTAAGCAATTACCTCAGCCAAATTATTTTTACTTTTTATTAATTGGTATTAAGTTATTTTTAGAATAAAGATACAATTATTTTAGTTATTTAAAGCAAAGTATTTCCCCCTTCAGCAAAAATAGTGCAATTTAAAATAATACGATATGGTAAATTGTACCAACATAATCTGAAACCTGAAATACATACCGGGGAACAGAGTTATAGATTATTAGATAATCTTCCAGCATCAATTATTTGGCAGTATATTTAAGAGTATTGGTCTTTAGAGCATTACTAAAGTGATTTCTTGGTCAGGATCTTAGTTTTTATTTAATTAAAAGGTAGTAAGTGATAAAATGTTATAATAATATTTCTATATTGCTCTTTATAGTTTTTCCTATTAAATAAAAAATGTATAGTGATCAATATTGGATTATTTTTTCTAAGGACCTACATGTTCCTTATAAAAGATTTTATTTAAAAAATTAACTGAAAACACATTGAGAAGAAACCTACCAAAGAATTTTGCATGGATGTTCACTTAGGAAAGAATCTGTGACTTTTTTTCTTGGTTTAATAAGGTTAACTCCTCAAATTTATGAAACAATATTAGGGCACATAGCAAAAAAGAACAATATCAACTAAAAGCTCTGACTTGAACATGAGCATTAGTCATTTTGCCCTTTCAAAATTCCGCTGAAATGCTTTTTTAAAAATAAAACAGGCATTTGCATCAACAGCAATAGTCACAGCAGGCTTAAAAAAAACATTTTTGGAAGAAGTAATACAATGGGAAGAGTGATAACTGATTTAAGGATGTGAGGAAAGATACAGTTTGCATGCAATGGGAGAAACGGTGTGAACAAAGACAATTTGCCCCATAAAACCTCTTTAGAAGTTCAGCTTTTACACACAACCAGGTACTACAAGCATATGAAAGTCGAAAGATGGGTTGACGTTTTTATGCTGAACAGCGAAAAGCGGGCAAGTCAAGTTGGTCATGAGAAACTCGGGTCTGCTGTTCTCCTACATTATGCCCATACAGACTTCATTACCTTTACCCACCCACCCAAATCCCCAGACAAAAGACCTGACGGCATTCCCTACAGAAAGTAAACCAGTGAGGCACAGCCAACCTGTTTCAGCAGTGGAACTCTAACAAAACCGAGTGGTTCCATCACCAATGTCAGTATTTGCCGAATTGCCAGCTCTACTGCTCCCCCTTGTGCTCTGTTAGTGCAGCACATCTATGTAGGAATATTGTTCCCAAAATAATAAACAAGGAATAATCCCAGACAGATAGGCAAGAAGTGGGGTATCAATTTTCAGTATTTCTTGGGTGGTTTCCCTTAACCTTTATCAAGTCCACACATTCCTTCTGTGCTACATTTGTCCTGAGTGCTTTGAAATATCCCAATCCCCTTTGGCATATGCTGTCATTCTGTCATGGAAGAAAAGCCTAATTGTGTTCTCTGCATATATACGAAAATCAGTACTATCTGGTTGCTAAATTTTGACCTTAAGCTAAGAATGTGACATTTTTGGTGGACCCTTTATGGAAATAGATGTCCTTCAACATGACCTTCATGTGATGTAGGGTCAGCTGAGGCTTCCTATAGAATGGGCAGTTTCCCTGTTATCTTAGCACATTTGTTTCAGGGCTTAGAAAAAGGTAGTATGTTAGACAGCAATACTTCCATGAAAACAATGACCAGAGAGAAGTCAGTGGAAAAAATTGTTATGACATGAAACATATGATATTTCATGAAAATTAGAATACACTGAACTGCAAGGAGAATGGATTCTATACAGGGAATATGATCACATATGTGTAATTAATTGTCTCCCTGTTTATTAAACCATATGCTGTTTCTTTTCCTCCTTTCAACATATTGTCCATTCCTTCCTGGAGCTATTTAATTAGAGGAGTCTTGAGTGACCCCTGTTGCAACTAATCTCCAAACAAGGACCCCAATAACCCACCATTGTTGGCTTTCACCCCATTGTATTATCCTCTCCCATGAGGCTGGTTGGGTGACCCTGTGACTTGCTTTCATTAGTAGAACAAGGTAATTAGATACTGTGTCAGTCTTGCTTCTAAATCTTAAGAAGGCCCATATTTTTCCATTTTTGCTGTCTTGAGATCTCTGAGAAGACATAGAAATAGTTCAACTACCAGAGAGAAATGGAGAGGAGAGGATATGATGTTACATAGAAAGGGAGAGAAGCCTGGCTGTCCAGTGTCCAGTTGTCTCAGTGAAGCCTCCAGATGACTTTAGCCCCAGCTGCCACCTGACTGAAACTGCCTAAGAGACTCAAGCAATACTTTTCCAAACCTACTCAACTATTAATTTGTTGGCAGTTTGTTATGTATCAAAAGATAGTTGAAATAAATCCAAAAATCATGGTTGCTTTCTTCAGATCTTACTAATCTCCCAATTACTCTATAATAAATATAACCTTACCATTTACATTTAATACAACTTTAGAATTCTGCTACACAAATTATAAACCTATTAGAGTTAATACAACAATGCTACACTAGCTGATGTGTAAGTGTGATAGTCAGCTATTTGCTCGGGTTCATTGTTTCTGTCATAGTGCTTATTTTAATCATGTTTGACCTAAACACCAAGTATGTATAATTTAAACACTACAGATTGAAGGGTGGGGGGGTAGAGGTACATTTGAGATTTCGACATGCCCATTTTTACTTTCCTTACCCTTCCCCCACAATCATGCAGACAAAAATTACTAGTTGTTTTATGCCCAATGATGAGCTCAGATTAAACCAGACTCAACAGTTCTGATGTAGATCAAACATCTACTGGGCATAATCTCCCAGCCTAATATTTTCTAACTGTAGTAAAAATAAATGTTCAACTTTCACTACTCAGCAAATATTTATTGAGAATTTACATAGGGTGGTCCCAGATTGGGATTCAAAGGGGAATAGAACACCATATATACCTTTAAAAAACATAACCTAATATTTCCTAAAGCAGTGAACCATCGACACGTGACTTTTCTCAAGAGCCACAGCATTCTAGATGTCTAGATTGCCAGAGAACCTTCCTAATCTTGAGGGAGAGTTGGAAAATACACTTTGTGATCTTTTATATGTCCTTATAACTACTTCTGCACAACAGTTAAATTTTACAAAGTGCTTTCACAGAAAAAAGAAATGAAATGAGAATGCTTATGGATCACTTACTGATGTTAACTAATGGTCAAGGGTGAAGAAGCTTGACAAAGATTATACTGAAGCTCCCTCTTTTCAAAATAAAACCATATTAAATATTAGTATGTAGGTGCAAAAGAAGATGGGTAAAATTATGGGTAGGTAACAGAAATGTATTAGAAATTTTCAAGTCATTCAGATGTGAGCATAAAAATTAGATAAACTTACTATTATTTACTTCTAATTTACATGTAGTACAAATGCTTTCTTGACAATCAGTCTGGGAACAGACCATCAATGCTACGTGAGTCATTCCAAAATGATGTATTATTTAGTCAAGCACATATAAGAGTAAGTACTGGAACTTAAACAACTCTGATTTTCGTGACATTTCCCCTCAACAACCCCAGCAGACTCCCAGCTTTTTCTATAGTAGACTTTACAGTTATCAACTGAAATCACCACGTGAGTCACCTTGAATCTGCAACGCTAATGCTCCCTACCCTACCACTCTTTCTACTGGCTCTTCACCTGGCTTCCCCACCATTGCTCTGCCGTCTTGGCCTCTCGTTTACATGATGCAGTTTGTCTGTGCCCTATGCTGGGGGAAGTCTCTTCTGCTTTTCCTGTTTCTCTTGAACTCTCCCCCTGCTTATTTTCCACATATTTATATATGGGAATATTTACTGTGTCCTTAGGCACTGCTGTGACAAACATCAGGCAAAGTACAGGCACACATATTAGTATCAATTAATCCAAACAGCACCCACGGTGGAATCTTTAATATTAGAAAGAAAGCATTTTAACATCATATGGTATAAAGCCTGGTTCATGCTCAGGACTATGCTATCTAGTAAGAAAAAAAGTTTATCATTTGTTTAAAGTTTTAAGAATGTGAATGTTTCAAATTGGTGTTCTTTGATAGTTTAAAAAAGGAGAAGTGAACTGGGGCTGAGCTGTACTGTAGCCATCAATATGACTTCAGTTAAATCTTGAAGGACTCATAAGATACGACAAATGGAAAGAAGAGAGCGCTGAAATGCAGGGAGACGTGAACTGGGCTGGGAATGAAGCCCCTGCAAGATTAACGGTAGCATAATGAAGTAGGTACAGCTACAGCCTTTCAGGAGACAGAGCAAGAATTAAATTTTGATGGTGCTATTTGTCAGAGGAAGGACTTAGATAACTTATTCATCAATCTGACCCTTCCCTAACTTATCTCTGAAGTGTAGACAATTTTATAAATATTAATTTTCTAACACATCTCGGGCAGCATTATTATCAGAGGTTCTACTCATTATGTTAGGATGTTAGAAAACACTGTCTGTTAAATTTTGGGAGGGGGTGATTAAGAGCTAACTATATTCTCCATAGTCAGATGAGAACAGAGAATGGCCGCACCGTTGCAGAGATTGTGGGAAGTATCCACCATAAGGAGACAGCTTGGGAATCACTTCACCCTCTTGCTCCACAGAAACTCAACTTCTCTTTGTCCCCTCTCATATCACACACAGCCTCTGCCTGTCAGACCACACGCAGATGAATGGGTCAATCTAATCTGTGTGCCCAGCAGAGTGGGTTTCCGCAGAAAAAAAACTAAGCACGCCTTCAGTTTTACTCTATGCTCTCTATTCATTATTTCTCTCCTCTATCTCAGAACCCAACCATTTTGGTTTTCTTTTCCCCACTACTGACAAAAGTTGTGCATTTCTAAATATAAAATATAAACTTAATAAAAGAAATTGGAAACTAAAGTGTAAAATACCAACTGGACGAAATGTTGAAACACCGTCTCTTTAAAACTATCTAATCTTAATATAAAATCAAGAGAAATATTAGCCTTTCTTCCTCATGCTACACTTTAACTATTGGGAAGATAAACTTGGTTTATCTTTTTAAAAAATATATTTTATTAACAAAGGAGTTCCCATCAGACTCTCAGCGGATTTCTCAAAAGAAACCTTACAGGCAAGAAGGGGCTGGAAAGAAGTATTCCAAGTCATGAAATCCAAAGATCTGCATCTAAACTTGGTTTATCTTACCTGAGGCTTAATTAAGTTTGGCAATTATATTTTAGTCTCTACTAACTCTTGCCTTTTAGATCACCTTTGGCCAATTAGTATAAAAACAGCTATGCTGCTGAGTTGCATTTTCCTAGCTGTGAAAGAACTCTGGCTTAGCCAGGGCCCTAAGGTCTCTGGGTAACTCTCAAGAAATACTTGTCTAGGGTAATATTTTCAAATTATAATTAATAAGAAATATTTTTTCATGAGTGACAGTTCCAACAATATTTAAAGAAAGGTTAACAGCAGAGGACTAATCAGTTTTGTTGTGCTTTTCATCATTAATATTCATTATTAAAATTAAATCTCTGTGATGTCGTTTCACTATACTGCTCATTTAGTACCTTAACACTGTAAATAGTGGCTATCATAACTATATAAGACATATTATTTCAAAATCTTTTAAAAATAAATACATTTCTTAAAGTGGAATTTATGAAATAAAATATAATTTTCTAGGTCTAGGTTGATCTCTGATTTTTCAATGAGGATGGGGGACAAGATCATTCTAGGTGGGAGTTTACTCAGCCACACCAACACTGCACTTGGAATTGATAATTCTTTGTGCTGAGGGGCCATCCTGTGCATCAGAGGGTGTTGTGCGGCACCATTGATCTCTGCTCGCTAGGGGCCAATTGCAACCTCTTTGTAGTGACAACTGAAACTCTCCAGACACTGTCAAATATTCCTTAGAGGGCAAAACTGCCCCCTTTTAAGAACCACTGGTCTAGATAAAAATAGGACAGTAGGGTACCGGTTTGAAAATTATAAGAGAGAACGTTCTCTTATTGAACATCAACTGTACAGTGTCCAGGGGCCGGGAATATCATGTGCAGTAACTGTCCTGTGGAAAATGCCTGGGATACAGTAGTGGCCTCCACACAAACCACCCCAGAAAAACAGAACAGATTCATGGACCACATTAAAACACTCAAATTACATGGTCGCTTAACTCAAAGTAAAACAGCTGGTGCAGAAACAGGAGAAAGAGGGATAAAATATACTAACAGATTTAATGTAAGGTTTGAGTATGCAGCTGTGAAGGCAATGTCACACAAATTTACCATTTCTCTCTGACCTATTTCCTGCTGATGATGTGGTTAATGCACTTCCAGTTGAGGTCTGATCAAGGGAGCTCTCAGGTGGAAAAGGACTGAATGGGAGAGACGCACGGCCACAATGATGCTCACCAAGTAGCTGCTACTAGGAACAGCAGCTACTTGAGATTTCAACATGCCCATATGAAAGTAAAAATGGGCATGTTGAACTCTCAAATGTACCTCTACTAGCTGTGCTCACCAAGTAGCTGCTAAAGAGTTTGGGTTTTTTCCTGCCTTTTCTGAGCAGAGCACATAGAGACCCCCAGTGCAGTTTGGGAATCATCTACAGGTGACTGATTTAAGAATAACACAGCTAACATTTCTTCACTGGCTTAATAGAATCTCACTCATTCTGTCACTTTCTATCCAAAAGTTACACATTTGTTTGTTCCACCATAAATTAACTCTATCTTCTCTTTAGCCTGCTTACCAATTGCTAACTTATTTACTCTCTTGCAAGCTACTTGGATATTCATTATCTATGTTTTTTAATATATGCTAAATTTGGTTTATTATAAGTTATACTAGCTTACCATTTATGTTTAGTATTTCTTATACATTTCAGCTACTCTGCACAATTTCTTCCTTTAAACAAAACTGTACATTGTAAAAAATTGCTTCTATTGTAATATGTCAATAATAATAACTAATTTTAATGAAAAAATGAACTAAGCGTGCTTAGTGTTATCCAGACATTTTGTAGAGAGGATTAAAGTCCATCTGTATCTAAGCCATATTTTTGTTTATTTGTTTTGCTTCCTAAACTACAGTATATCACCCTTCTGAACAAGGATCTGTAACGTAAATCCTAGTAATGTTTGCCTGAGTTTTCCTGTCCTACATTTTCCCCACATACATCAATTAAGAAAGCATCTGAAAGCAGGAAAAGCTACCGTATATAATCATGACAGCCTTCGCCTTAAAGCTTTCTTCAGCTCTACTAAGCTTTAGGCAAACTTTTTCCCCGACTCTAGGTCCTGACCTCACTTTTATTAGAACATTTACTTTAGAAAATTTATCATTGTAAATTCTGTATTTGCCCCTTTATGTTGTATATCTCTTTAAAAGCTTCTTGCTGGTTTTGAAGCCTAGGGATTTCTTGGTCAAATACCTGAGAGTCCATCCTTAGAAATGTGATTATCAAGGAAGATACATAGCCTCTATCTCTAGGTTTCTGTGGTAGAACTATCCAAAGTCATAGTCTCACTTGGCGACCATCTTACTCCAAGTTATAAAACTGCATCCTGTTATGAAAATAAAAGAAAGTTTTCTTTTCCTTTGGGTTAGGTCCATTAGCAAGCACAGATGGCCTCAGATATATCCATCCCACCCCATACCAGCTTTAGGAAACTCTCCCATCCATTCCAAGAATCCAGCTGTGTTTACCTCAGACTGAGTTCTGGTCTCTTTCTCTTACTGCAAGAGACTTACTACAATATCATATGTGTGTGTATGTGCAAATATATATGATCACTATATGTATATATAGTCACACACACACATATATATAATTACACACATATATATGATCACTATTTGCATTCCCTTTCTCATATACCTATAGAATGTGACATTACTCCAGGAGCACAACATTTCTAAGACATTAAGCAATTTGACTGACAGCACTCATTCTGTACAACCACAGTTTTGCCTGAATGTTGATGGAGTGACCCCCAGCTCAGGCCCCATTTCTTCTTCAGTGGTTTCAAGTCTTCAGCCAAAATCTGGTTGTAGTGAGCAGAACCAATAAAAGTGCATTGGTCCAATCAGGATACTATAAAATCTATAAAACAAAGTAGAGTTACTCTTGTCAACCAAAATGACTGTCATTCAGCCATGACACTTTGGTTCAAGATAGAAGCTACCTCAGTCACACTAGACACACTTGGCAGGGAGGCACACTTAATATATCTGGTGCACACATGACCAGAACAGCCATTTCTGTAGAGTGGGACCACCCACAGATAGGCTTCTAGGAAAATTTCCCACTTGCCATCAGGGGTGTCAAGACAATTATGAAGAGACCCAGAAGGGTGGGGTACGCCACTCTCAGGGTATAACTGAGGCTGGCTCCGAACCACTGCTGAGACAGCTGAGCTCCACTCACCAGAGTGCTGCTCCACGTCACACTGACCTCCCTTGGCATCAGCTGCCGGAGGCTCTGCCCTGCTGGACTGAGGTCTTTGCCTGCGCTGCTGCCCACCTGGCTCTGGTGAATCTTTTTTACAAGAAGCTGACAACCTCTTTGCCTACCGTGCTTTCTCCCAGACTTGCAGACTGAGACTCTGGGACTTAGGTTTGTTATTCCCCACTGATTTCTCTGTGTGTATATGTTCATGTGTGTTATATTTCTCTTGGATTGTTAGAGTGTGAGTAGGATATTAATGTATGTGGATGTTCTACTTTGAGTGAACCTGCATTTAATAAAGGCTGAGTGAAATGCATAGTTACCTTGTGTGACTCTTGTCTGTTCCTTGGTGCTGGGCTGCTCAGCAGGCAGCTAGCCGAGCAGTTGCCTGGTTGACTTATAGGAAAGACTGTATCACGAACATATGCTTGTGACATTTGGTGTAGTCAGCAGCAACGAACGCGAGAGTGGCTAGCAAAACAGATCTATAATAAGGCTGAAAAAAGGAAGCTGAACTGTTAAAAAACTTGTACAAGTATAGCTGGTTAAGGTGGCAGATGGAATTAGCATACATTAAAAAATTATATAAGGTAGCTACCAAACTTTTGTGAAAATGTTAACCTTGGGACAGAAGCTTAAAAAAGGTCTGACTTAAGAGGAGACCAAAAACTCTCCTGCTACTGGAAGGTCCCTGGTAGGAGACAAAATTGCCCATACAAACCACTGAGGATGTACAGGTAGACCTCACTGTTCCAAGAAATTTGGAACTGCTGATTAACAGAGCCTGTAAAAAGGAAGTGCTGGTACTGCTTCTGAAGACATTGTCCCAGGTAGATGCAAAAGGGCATAAAGGCAAGAATTTAGCACGCAAAATTGAAGTAAGTCAGCTGACAATATTAAGGTTGCTTTCGATGATGACCCTAAACCTAAAAATCCTCATCCAGAGGGTTGAGAAGAATATGACAACCCATGGGAGGACTTATATGCTGCCAGACCAGTAGTTTTAAGAAAGCAAATAATAGACAATAACCATGAATGAGGAAGGCCGAAACACACAGAGGAAGGCAGCCGATACACCAGGCAGAAACTACAAAATGTGAGAGTAGATTTTCAGCAAAAGGCACGACAGACGCAGATGGGCTAGTTATGATTTGGGACAAAGGAGCTCATACTATTTTACTCCCATGAAGAGCAGTGAGACAAATTTCAGGCATTTCAGAACAAAGTGCAGTCAAGACAGCATTACCGAAGCTACCGCAGAGAGTTCAAATCAAATGCTCACGCAGCGGGACTGGGCAGCAAGGGCGAGGAGAGTGCCTCACAGCGGACACGTCAGCACACGCGGACGAGATGGGCAGACCTGTAACAGGCCATTGGCATGACAGAAAAATTGGCAATTTTGTCTCTGGTTTGTAACAGGGCAGGAATAGATATGCCTTCGTAGGTAGCAGCAGCCCTGGGCTTGAAAAGGCCAATCTTAGAGGCAATTCTTAGAGCTTTCGGTCTCCTCTTAAGAGTCAGGCCTCTTTTTAAGTGTCTGTTTCAGGGTTAACATTTTCACAAAGTTTGGTAGCTACCTTATATAATTTTTTAGTGTATGTTAATTCGGTTTGCCACTTTAACCGGCTATACTTGGACAAGTTTTTTCACAATTCAGCTTCCTTTCTTTCTGCCTGCCTTAAAAAGGCCATATAGGCAGGCTTAGTGAACATATTTAGGTTATCATCTGAATTGAATGGCCAACCCAAATTCACATTTAATGTCAAAACACAGAAAAATAGATCAGGACCCTTGAGGTGGAATCACACTCCAAGGCAGAACTTCAGCCAAGGGGCAGACAATAACAGAGATTGGCAACCACCCCCAAAATAGAGACTGGCAACAGCCAAGTAGGAATTATATATCAGTCTTAGCCACAAAGAAAAATTGGATCCTATTAGAATCCATGGAAGAAATAAGTTTATAACCAGAAACAGAAACTCAGGTCAGAATTTTATGCCTGGGCAAAGCAACATGAAATGACCCAAGGACAGGACAGAAAATTTGCTCAAAACTTTCTTTAAAAATAAAGTCCAATCCCAGGCTTAGACCTGGGACATCAGATATTAGACAATAGACCTTATATTAAACTTCATATACTTGTATGTAGCCTAGGAAAGGTAATTGAGTTTCTTTAAGACACAGGATCCCAAATAACCCTATTAAAGATTTTAAGATAGAAACAAGATTTTTACTAATGTAGAAGGGCTACATAGTGAATTACACACTGCTTTGCTATCAAATTCTTCACCTTAGATTTAATTTACAACCTTTCAAAGCAAGAAGATCTATAGCACCTACTGTTGAAAATTTATTAGAAATGGATAATTCCACAATTTTATTAGGAGATTTTATTCTACATAAAACCCTCAAACTATATAAAGTAAACTTAGCACAAGTGCAAATAGAGCCAGTTGTGCTTCTAAAAACCTCCACAGCTACATATACTACACAATGTCCCCTTAGGGGAGGACATAAAGAAATAAAAGAAACCAAACACAGGAACTTTTAAGAGAAGATATCATAGAAAAATAACTCATCTTTATAACAGCCCAGAGTGGCCAGTTCTTAAGCCCAACAGCCAGTACAGATTAACTATAGATTATAGACATCTTAGTAAGTTTTCATCTAAAATGAATGGAGCCCTGCCAGATGCTGAGGAAGTCATAAATAGAAGTACAGCTAGAAACTCCTAAGTATTTTGTCACTATTGACATATCAAACACGTTCGTTGCTATGCCTATTGTACAAAAATCCAGGGAATATACTACATGTAGTTAGAAAACACACAAAACCAATATAAAAGGCTGTCAACAAAGGTATTTAAATAGTCCAATCATAGCTCTTAACTTATTTACCTCATAAATAGATATCATGAGATTTAATTCCTTAATCACCTCTTATACAGATGACATCATAATGATGAGTGATAATCTGGAGCTCTTGAAGAAGGAAAAAAAGAAACTAATTGAGGAATTTAGCACCAAAAGGTAGACAATTAGTAAGAAAAAGACCCACAGCCCAGATACAACAACACAATTTTTAGGAATACAATGGTCACCTGAAAGCAGAAAGTTTCCAAATTCAGCAATAGATAAAATAATTATATTAAAAGAACATACAAATACAACTGAGGCACAGCATTTAATCAAACTCTGGCTGTCGGAGACACCATATTCCTTACATGGGCCACTTACTTAGACCTATGTGTGATGTCACTAGAAAAGCCTCAGATTGTGAATGGGGTGGCACCCAAAAGCAGGCCTTCAGATTACTGACGAAGCATATGCTGACATTTCAGCAATTAAGTTATCCTCCAAAGGGTGATCAAATCAGATTGGATTTAACATACTCTGGTGCCTATGGCACTTGGGCCCTATGGACAAAAGCAGCCAAGATAAATTATTTAAACCTGCTGGTTTCTGGAACAAACTGTTTCCATATGCCTCCAGCAAATATTCTAATTTAGAAAAAATGGTGTGGCTTCTTTCTGAAGCAATAACAACTACTGAGCCTCTCACTGGTAATGCCCCATAATGATAAGATCTCAAATACCAGTTTTGGCCTGAGCTAAACTCTGTCCTGAAGAAGTGGCAGGACTAACGCTGCACCAGAAGGTCCTACGTGGAAGCGATGCATTCTGAGTAGGGATACAACTGCTAATTTTCTTAGCAGAGGAATTTCCTCACAGAGGAAATTCGCCAAGCAGAGATAGGCTCGCCATTAGTATTTCCAAGGGAGACACAAATCTATGCCCCCTTAGGGAAGTGGAGCCCTTCCTGGTCTGACTCTCTGCCTGATTCCAGGTTTATAGACAGCTCCTCAGTCACTGAAAGGGGAGCCAGCAAATGGACAGCAAGAGCTTTCAGGCCTGGAGATAGCAAACCTCTGAGCTCACTAGTGAGTCGAAATTAGCACAACATGCTGGTCTTATTTAAGGTAGTGCTGGAAGTGAGACACTCATTAGGGGAAAAGCAAAAAGTTATTTACATCTTCACAGATTCATGGGCAGTCACACATGATCTCAAAAATGGGCAAAAACAGATATTAAAATTAATGGCAAGGGGGTCTGGTCCAGAGACTGCTGCATAGAACTATTTGAAGCCAGTAAGACAATTAATGTGTATGTGACTCATGTCCCTGCTCACCAAAAAGATGACTCAAAGGAAACAGCCTTTACTAACATAACAGATAGATTAACAAGGGAGGAGGCATCCAAAAGGAAGCTTCCCAAAAGGCAAAGAAAATTGCCTGCTAAATTTAAGGACTATGAGGTCTGCTCAGCCAAAGTACCCCCATCACTGGTCATTAAAAAGGGCAATGACTATGCAATTAAAACAGAGGTGAAGTGTGAAGAACTACTGCCAGGAGCAATCCTAGGGCTCCATAAAGAATCCAGACACTTAGGAACACATGCATCATATAGTCGGTCTGAGAAACAGAAGTTTCTATGGCAAAAGACCAGGAGAGCTGGGCAAGGAGGCAAGGAATGCAAGCAGTTAAGTGAGCAATAGAGAAGGGAATCACCATCTGATACCTACAGGCCAAATGCAGTTAACTTGATATGTCCAGCTGATTTTACTGGACCTATGGAGACAGGGTTTCAAAAGAAACGTGCCTATGCCATGCTGCATATACAGTCAGGGATAAACACTGCTGCAGCCTGTGTGAACCCTGATGCAAAGGCATCAATACAAACCCTAACTACATGGTGCAGCCCCTATAAAACACCTAGAGTTATAGAAAGAGATACACTCCACCCTTTTGGGTCTTTTCCGTAAATGTCTTGGCACCCCTGATGGCAAGTGGCAAATTTGCCCAGGAGCCTATCTGTGAGTGGTCCTGCTCTGCAGACATGGCTGTTCTAATCACATGTTTAAATATCTTAGATGGGTCTCCATGCAAGACGTGTCTCCTCTGACTTAGGTAGTTTCCCTCTTGAACCAAAGTGTCATGGCTGACTGACAGCCATTTTGGTTGACATGAGTAACTCCACTCTGTTTTATATGCTTCATGTTATCTTGATCAAACCAATGCCCTTTTATTGGCCCTGCTCTCCACACTGGTGGATGACTCAAAAAGCATAAGAAGGATCAGCAGATCTACTTTCCCCCATAGTCCACACAAAGGTAGAATTGCACAAGTCAACAACTACAGAGTCAACACTACCTAGGAGGTGCTGGCTTGTGCCCACAGATTGACATTGTCCAGGATGGAGGAGGTCCTGAGTGACAAGCCATAAGCACTACTGAAGCCAACATCCTGGATGTCCCAGAGTCCAACAATGCACTGCCAGCTCTCCTGCTAAGAAGTGTCCTGAAAGATGTGTGCCTGGCCTTAATTCAGGGAATTCAGGCCAATGAAGCTCAGAGGAAGTCAGTCAGTCCAGACGACCAGGCACCCAAAGCAGAAGCAGCAACTACAGTTGTTCCAGTGTCTATTGGAGCTGGACCCCTGCTGTACAGCATCTTCATGTCGGAGAAGAAGCCAGTGCTCGCCCACTGTGAGTGCCCACTGCACCTCTGTGAGCACTGCACACGTGAGGAAGCTCAGAATCTTGGCTGTGATTTGCCTCCAGACCCCCTCACCTCCACTGCATCTTCACATACATCTGTGCCAGGATAGACAAATCTGCCAACCCCCTGGGCATCTTCCATGTAATGGAAGCCCAAGACCTATTCCAAGGTTTAGGAGAAGATTTCCAATGAAAAGATAACTCTGACATTCCCTCAAGTTGTTACAATGTAATGCATGACAAAACAATTAATCATCGAACTCTGCACTAAATACCCAGTTAACTTCATTCACCATTGCCCTGGGCACTGAGAGCAAAACTGGGGAAAACAGTAAAGTGAACCCTTCATTGAGATGCTTAAAAATGAATCCAGGGAACAAGATACATACTCAATAATTAACCTGACATGCACTATCCTGAGTACTCCAACTTGAGTTCCAAGAAAACAGACATCAGCGTGCACCAAAGTAGTTCTGAGATGATCACTCTACTTGAGTATGGAGTGGAGTGAAGTGAAGATTAGTTGAAGAAATACCTACCTGTGAAAGAGGCTGTGGAAAAGTTCCAAGGGAGAGATAATGAAAGCGTGAACCAGGGCACCATCAGGGAAAATGGAGAGGACAATTCAGATTCAAGAGGGAGGATTAATACATAAAAGATTGGAGAAGTGAAATGAGGGAGACATCAGAGGTGAAGATTGGCTTTGGAATTTCTGTCTTGGGCAACCAATGTCTGTGACGCTCCCTGAGATAGAAACACCAATTGACTGTTCTACAGATTTCCATGGTGTGCAGGTTCCCAGGCAGTTCCACTGTGCTTTTAGAGAGAATTCATCCTGATAGCTCAATTACTGTTAAGTGAGGCAGGATGTGTCAGTTATAGTAAAAAATACAGCATCACTCCCTGGTCCCCTGCTTAAAAAGGCAGTGTATTTCTCACTGCCTGAGCTTGAGGTAAGCATAAAGAGGACTTCACATTATTTAACATGAAGGCTTCATATTTTATTCTCCTTTTTTCCTTGCCATGCATAATCCCTATTTAGTTTCCTTAAATAAATTTGCCAGACCTGTGTCATTTTATTTATTTTATGACTATGCACTAGGTGCATAGTAGGCAAGGCTGCACTACTACAATCATATGACTACAATTATACAATCATTTCAACTAAAGGCATTTATTTTAGAATTACAGAAAAAAATGGTAAGTAACTCAGATTAATTATGATAGTAAAGAAACAAGCCAAAACTCTGACAGCACTGGAGATAGAGTCAGGATATTCTGCTGTGTCAGTCCCTTTACAAACTGGCTGTGCCCTTTGGATATCAACTACCACTGACCATTGCTTCAATATCTTCTCTGAGCATTCACTTGTTTTGTGTTAATAAAGGAAATCTAGTTTCTCTTGGAGACAATGTGTCACATGTGGCCTTTTATAATATGAGGATTGGGGTTGGAATAGGTGGACGCTTTAAATGTCTTTGTCACTTTTAAACTACCCTTTCATTTTCCTTAAGCGCCCATAACTTTTCAATCTTATGTTGACAACTAACATATCCACTTCATTCTCTCTTTTCTCCCAAAATGCCTTCCAGACTGGCTGTACAATTGTATGCTCCTACTAGCACAATCAAGGAAGGCTCTTGTTGCTTCACACCCTCACAAACATCTGGCATTGTCAGTGTTCCAGAGTTTGGCAATTCTAATGAATAGTCTGGCAATTCTACTAGGTGCGTAGTAGTATCTCGCTGTTGTTTTAATTTGCATTTTCAGGGTGAGATGATGTGGCACATCAATTCACATGATTATTTGTTACATGTATGTCCCCTTTGATGAGGTATCTGTTAAGGTCTTTGGCCTATTTTTTAATTGGGTTATGTATTTTTCTTATTTTTTAAGACTACTTTGTGTATTTCAGATGTGTCTTAGCAAGTATTTTCTCTCAGTCTGTAGTTTGTCTTCTCATTTTACTAACATTATCTTTTTTAAAAAGTTTTTAATTTTAATGAAGTTTATCTTATTAACTGTTTCTTTCATGGTCCATGCCTGTGGTGTTGTATCTAAAAAGTCATCACAATATCGAAAGTCATGTGGATTCTTCTCCTTCTCTATCTTTACAATTTTGCACTTTACATTTAGGTTTGTGATTCCATTTTGAGTTAATCTTTGTGAAGGGTGTAAGTAAGGTCTGTGTTTAAATTCATATTTTTTTGCGTGTGCACATCCAGTTGCTCCAGCACCATCCGTTTAAAGACTATCTTCACTCCTTCATCAAAGATCAGTTGACTGTATGTACGTGGATCCATTTCCAGGCTTTTTGTTTTGTTCCATTGATCTGTCTGTTCTTTCACCAATACCATACTGTCTCCATCACTGTAACTTTGTCAGAAGTCTCAAAATCAAATCACATCATGACTCCAACTGTATTCTTCTCCTTCAATATTATGTTTACTCTTCTCGGTCTTTTGCCTCTCCATATAAATTTTATAACTAATTTGTCAATACCTAAAAATAACTTTTTGGGATTTCGATTGGGAATGTATTGAAATTATTTATCAAAAATAAATATCCATCTCAATAAATGTCACTCTGTATTAAATGTCAATATATTCAATTAAAATAATAAAGAATATAATCTATTTGATGAATTTATTATACACATACATATAGATTTATTTCAGGTTATCTGAATAACTTGTTAAGAATTTAGTATTATTAAGAGCATTCCCTTCTGATATGGGATCAGAGTATTATGGTGAAAATAAAATGGATTTAGATTTAGAACACATATTTTCATTCAAAAATACTTCTTATAGTCATTATTTCACAAATATTATTTAAGACCTTGAATCACAAATAAGAAAACAAGCAGACAAGACATGGATACAACTGAAGTGTCCTTCAGTAGATGGTTGGATAAAGAAGATGTGGTACATATGTACACTGGAGTATGACTGAGCCATAAAGGATGAAATACTGCCATTTGTGACATTAGTGGACCTTGAGAATACTATGCTAAGCAAAACAGATTAGCCAGAAAAAGTTAAGAGTCATATGATTTGACTCTTTAGTGTGATGTAAAATGGAAAGCAACAATGAACAAAGAAATAAACAAACAAAGACTCATAGACACAGACAACAGTATGGTGATTACCAGAGGGGAGGGGGGGTGGTTGGGGTGTAAAGAGTGAAGGGGTCAAATATATGGTGATGGAAGATTTGAATTTCCGTGGTGGGCACACCGTGCAATATACACATGATATACCTGTCACTAAACTGCACGCCTGATACCTATACAATGTTAGTAACCAATGTTACTGTAAAAAATAATTTTTAATTAAAAATAATAATATTTATACATTTTGTTTTTTTCTTTTCCTGTGTTCATATGCTATAAGAGAATTCATTACACCTTTCTTAGGCATTCATTCAACTCATCTTCAGCCAGACAATTTCTTTTTACTTTGCAACAAATCACCAGAATTCTTCATTTATCAATTTTCACAAAAGGTTCAATATAACTTCTTCTCTGACTTTGTCTTCTAAAATGTATCATTGCCACTCAAGTATCTTGCTGCACATTTCAATCTCTCCAGAAGGTATTGAGAAGAATCTGCTAACAACTTAAGATGATACAGCCACGTTTGTAATAGACACAAGCCGAATCTCAAGCCCAGTGTGTTATGTGTGACATGGTATTATGTGAAATGTGGTTGAGCCTATATTGAGCAGAAAAGAATGCATTCATGTCAAAAATGTTTGCATGGACTTGGGAAAAAGAAACAGTAACCACTATTTTTTAAAGCTCTACATTATTTTCTCAAAACATTACCAAGTAGTTCTTGTAAGTGGCATGGGGACAATAATTCTTTGAAACTTGTGTAGCAGTGGGATTAGCCACTGGTGGGTCTGTGATGGACAAAAGGTCAATGCCTTAATCTACTTTCAATCAAAAAGCTAGTAGATTAAGGAAGTTTTCAACTTGTCAAGAATGGAAAATGTGGGCATAAACAGAAGAATAAGTGGATAGCTCGAGATTATTTGGAGGGAAAACTCAAATGAATATATTTTTTAACTGTTGATTTTTAGTTCTTATCCAGGGATGTCTGACAGACAAGACAGATATGACCTGGATAGTCATGGAAATTATGCTGTTCAGTGAACCTGCACTGTGTTTAAAACAGATTTTAAAGTACGTTTGTTGCTTAGAAGAGATGATTCTCAGGTTCTAGTTAAGCTAATGCAGACTAGTAGCATAAGGCATATTTTTCCCGCCATCTAGTTGTACATTCTTAAGGTAAATCTTAATGTATTGCACCTGCCATTATCAACAGTAATTCCTAACTTAATTTATATAATAAATACTTTCTTTTATATAAAGGAAATATTTTAAATTAAATACTTATAAAAAGTATGCCCCTTGTTATATATATTCAGTTTGCTTTGACATGTTTTAACATAATTACTGTAATCTCCATTTCCTTCAAGTTTCTTCTGAAACGATTATAAAGGAAGATAAGCCTAGTTGTTTTGATTAAATTTTATCTCACACTTCACTGTTTTCTTTATAAAAGTTTAAAATACTTATGAGATACAAGCTCAGTCTGAAATAATTGGAAAGAAAAACATCCTCCAATTTTATTTTTTACTTTACTAAGAATATAGAATAAATATAAAACTTTAATGTTTCTTTTGACTTTATCAATTATACATGCATGCACTACCTCACTTAAATTCGCTTAAATAAGAGGATTTAAAAAATGCATTTTGTATTGTTTTACTACCAACCCCCTAGCAACATGAGCCTGGAAGATATTCTGTTTTCATTCTTTTTTAGAAAAGGAAATTTCAGAATATATACAAATATAGATCATTACTGAAGTTCATAAAGTATCTGATGAACACTCCTGTTGTATTTGAATAGTCAAGAGCAACTCAACAACAACAAAAATACCCAAATAAAAAATAGACAAAGAAACTAAGTGGGCATTTATCCAAAGGAGACATACAAAAAAACCAACAGATATATGACAAGATGTGTAATATAACTAATCGAAATGAGATTTTACCTCCCACCTGTTGAGATAAGTTTTATCAAACAAATAAAAGATAAATGTTGAAGAATATGGAGAAAAAATAACCCTTGTACATTGTTGATTGGAATGTAGATTGGTGTAGCCACTATTGAAAACACTATAGAATTTTCTCAAAAAAATTAGAAATAGAACTGTCATATAATCCAATAATCCCACTTCAAAGTATGTACACAAAAGATCTGAAATCAGGATTTAGAAGAGATACCCGTATTCCCATGTTTATTCTCTTTTGTTTACAACGGCCAAGAGACGGAAGCAGTCTAAAGCTTCATTGAAGGATGAGTGTATAAAGAATGTGGTAAGTGCACCCGGTGTCACAGTATTCAGTGTTTAAAAAGAAGGACACCCTGCTGTTTGTGACAACGGATGAACCTGGAGGACATTATACTAAGAAAAATGAGGCAGACACAGAAGGACAAAGGCTACATGATATCGTTTATATAATGAAAGTAAAATAATCAAACTCCCAGGAGCAGAAAGCAGGATTGTCCATTGCCAGAGGCTGCAGGGAGGGGAGAACAGAGAGGAGAGTTATTCATCAATCAAAGGTACAAAGTTTTGGTCACAGGGGATGAATAAAAACTCCTAAGGAGCTACTGTATAACACAGGGCCTTCAGTTAGCAGTCCTGCATTGTGTTGTTTAAAATTTACAAAGAGAGTCAATTTTGTGTTAAGTCGGTTTATCACAAAATAATAACATATAAACCAATGAGAGGATGAGAGGAATCTTTTGAAGGTGATGGACAAGCTAATGGCACTTACATAATTTCACTGATGTTTAGAATAAATAGTATTTTTTAAAACCAAAAAATACTTTATTGTGATTCAACTGAATTTCTCTCTTTTTATCTTCTTTGTTTCTAAGAATGATTTAAAAGCTTATTCCAAGTTTTGAACATGCTTCAAAATAATGTGTTTATGACATTTAAAATGTTAACAAATATTTAAAATTCATTATTTCTCTTTATCTATTCTCTGTATAGTCTCTTTTTTCATGTTTAGCCCACAATTTCTTACTTTCTCAATATCATTCTGGGTGACCTAATCAACTATGGGCAAGAAAATAAATAGAAAATATATAGATTAGAAAGACTAAACAAAACTCTCACTGTTTGCTCATAATATGGTTGCTATTTAGAAAATATCAGTAACAGATTTGGAGAATATCATTTAAACCAAGATATCAATTGCAACCGCAGGTACAAATATAAGGTGCCTGAAAATAAATTTCATAACATATGCTTAAAACAATCATGAGAAAATTATACATTTCTGAATGACTTGAAAATGTTTTGAGTAGAAATAAATAATATTCAAAAATAGAGCAAGTTAAATTTTTTTAATGTATTAATATTTCCTCAATTTAACTAGGGCTCCTGTGAAGTTTAAATTTAAAATGTTAACATTTTTTGAAATGGAAATTTACAAGTAGATGCTAACACGTACTTAAAAAGTAAAAGGCCAAAATTAATCAAGACACCAGTGAGAAAGAAGAATTAGAGGCTTTCCATTTAAAAAACACCAAATTGTGTGCCTTTTGATTGAGCAATTCCATTTCTGGGATTATACCCTAAGAATTCTGAAACACCAATTCAGAAGAACCTATGCACCCCAATATTCATAGTAGCACAATTTTCAGCAGCCAAGTGCTGGAAGCAATCTAAGTGCCCCGCAGTAAGTGAGTGGATAAAAAAAAAACTGTGGTAAATTTACACAATGGGATACTATATAACAGAGAGAAAGAAGGAATTCCTACCCTTTATGACAGCATGGATGGAACTGGAGAGCTTCATGCTAAGTGAAATAAGCCAGGTGGTGAAAGAGAAATACCATATGGTCTTACCTATAAGTGGAACCTAATCAATGAAACAAACGAGTGAGCAAAATATAACCAGAGGCAATGAAATAAGAAACAAACTGACAGTAACAAGAGGGGAGGGCCTAGGGAGCTAATGGGGGAAAAGGGGGAGGGGTCATGAAGGAACATGTATAAAGGACTCATGGACAAAGCCAAAGGGTGGTAGGATTGAAAGTGGGAGGTGGAGTCGGGTGGGGCAAGGGAAATGGGGGGGGAGTAAAATAGAGAAAACTGTACTTGAACAACAATAAAAAAGAAAAAATATACATATAAATAAATAATTATTAAAAACACCAAATTTTCAAGAAGTTTGAATAATTAAAGACAAATATTACTTATAGTCAATATTTCCAAAGACTGTTCATAATTGTTCAGAAAATATCACTTAGAATCAGTACTTCATTTATGCAAACTAATATCATGCCACAGATAGTATAGTATATATATGGAATAGTATACCTAAACATTGATAATTTCTTTGTCTATGTAAAAAAAAGAAAAAATTAAATTCCACCTCACATCATCAACAAAAAATAAATGCCAGATGAATAGGGAAATATTTTTTAAAGTTATTTAATTTATTTACTTAGTTATTTATTTATTTTTCTGGAACTTTTTAATTTTTAAGCATATTTTATTGATTATGCTATTATAGTTGCCCCATTTTTCTCTGTTTTATCCCTCTTCGCCCTGCACCTACTCCCTCCATTATCCACCCCCTTAGTTTATGTCCGTGGGTTGTACATATAAGTTCTTTGGCTTCTTCATTTCTTATACTATTCTTAACCTCCCCTTGTCTATTTCGTACCTACCATTTATGTTTCTTATTCCCTATACCCCCCCATTCTCCTCTTCTCTCCCTCCATGCTGATAACCCTCCATGTGATCTCCGTTTCTGTGATTCTCTTCCTAGTCTAGTTGTTTTCTTAGTTCATTTTTGGTTTTGATTTTTCAGGTTCAGTTGTTGATGGTTATGAATTTGTTGTCATGTTACTGTTCATAGTTGTGTTATTCTTTTTCATCTATAAGTTCTTTAACATTTCATATACTAATGGCTTGGTGCTGATGAACTCCTTTAACTTTATATCTTATCTGGGAAACACTTTATTTGCCTTTCCATTCTAAATGATAGCTTTGCTGGATAGAATAATCTTGGATGTAGTTCTTTCTTTGCCTTTAATGACTTTGAATACTTCTTTCAAGCCCCTTCTTGCCTGTAAGGTTTCTTTTGAGAAATCAGCTGGTAGTTTTATGGGGAGTTCTTTGTAGGTAACTGTCTCCTCTTCGCTTGCTGCTTATAAGATTTTCTCCTTATCTTTAATGTTGGGTAGTTTAATTATTATGTGTTTTGGTGTGTTTCTTCTTGGATCCAACTTTTTGGGGACTCTTTGAGATTCCTGGACTTGATGAACTCACTAGTCATTATGAAAATACAAATTAAAAATACAGTAATGTGCCATTAAGGCTAATCAAGTTTTGGGGTGTTTTTAAAAAGATATTTACTTATTTTCAGAGAGAGAGGAAGAGAGAGAGAAAGAGAGGGAGAGAAATATCAATGTGTGGTAGCCTCTCCCATACCCCCCACCAAGGACCTGGCCCACAACACAGGCAAGTGCCCTGAATGGGAATCAATCTAGCAACCCTTTTGTTCACAGATCAGTGCTCAATCCACTGAGCCACACCAGCCAGAGCTATATCAAGTTTTGTCACATAAAACAATAGAAATTCTCACATGTTGTTGGATAAGAGGTAAATTGATATATTAATTTCACAAATAATTTCAATATTATCTAGTAACACTGAATATGTGCATTATATAATAGCCATTGATTTCACTTTCTAGTATATACCATAGAGAAATTCTTGCCTATATGGCCCAGGAAGATAAGTAAGACAAAATGCATTGCTGTTTGAATAATAAGTCTATAATGAACCATAGATGGAAGAATGGATATATTATTTTATATTTGAAGGATAAATTATTAAAAAGCAGTAAGAGTGAATAAGTAGGGATTAGAATGTGTTGTTTTTTCACACCACCAAACAAGTCTCTGACACCAGACCCTGCAGTTGCACTCAGTTGGAACACTATCTGCCTGCAGGTAGCACTGGGTCCCACACGACTGCTCCCCCTTCAGAGGCCAACTCCAGGTTTTTATCTGTGCTGCTGCCAAACTGGCTATGAATTGAAGGTTCCACAGTCCTCTGCTATGGTTCAACTAATTTGCTAATGTAGTTCACAAACCTCAGAAGACCAGGTTACTTACTAGATGACTGCTTTATCACAAAGAATGTTAAAGAACATGAATGGCCAGCCAGGTGAAGAGATAGGTACCCAGGAGAAGGTACAAAATGCAGGCACTTGTCAATGAGGAGTTTGAGCTGGCACATAAATGTGTTCTGGTTCACTCTGGGTGATCTGCCCTTTCCTTTGGATTTTTATGAAGGCTCTATTAAAGAGGTGTGAGTGGATAAATGACGGGCAGTTGGTGAGTGATTCAACCTTCACCCTTTCTCCTTCCCAGAGGTTGGGAGGCAGGGATTGAAAGTTTCAGTCCTCTAATCCTGGTTGATTCTCCTGACAATCTGCCCTTCCATCCTTAGGTAAAGTGCAGAAGTCACCTCATTAACATAACAAAAGACACATTTATTCCTCAAAACTAAGGAAATTCTAAGGGTTCTAGGAGCTCTGTGCCAGAACCAGGAAGAAGAACAAATATCTATTTCTTACTGTAAATCACCATATTGCACACATCCATAAGCACAATGAACCACACCAATAAAATGTTGACAGGAAAAGGAGTTTTAGAGATATTAATATAAATAAGACTCAATTTATATGAAATTTAATTGTCTGTCCTGGAGCCTTATGTCTTTAGGTTACATGTACATGCATGATAAAACCGTAAATTAAAAAATAAACAATGATTAACTCTAATTACAGAATTGTGACTACGTAGGGGGGCAGTCATGGGCTTGGGATGGATTCAGAGGGTTCTTCAAAGATACTAGTAATATTCTATTTTTTTAAGTGCGGGCTTTAGTGCATAGATCTTATTTTTGTTTTACTTGTATACTTTCTATATTGCACATATCCATATGTAACTATTTATTATATAAAACATATTTATAGAACATATACATATGTAAGTATGCATGTGTACACATGCATGTATATATATATGCATGTACATATATAACAGGTACTATATGTATTATATTTTTAAAACTTTAAGGATTATTAAGCCAAAAAATTCATGTTTTCATTTAATCTGGGATTGACTGTGACTAATGTTAATCTCAGAGGGATTCTGGTAAATGGAGATACAAATTATTCGCCTTTTAAAATCAGTGAAGTGGCCAAAATGCTCATCTTCCTTGGATATCACCATTTCCATTTCTGAAGGAGTATGTGCAAAGAAGAATATGGGCACACAGGTCAAGTGGAGGCGAGGGAGGACTTGTTTTTCATGTGGAGACAGTGAGCTGTGTTAGAGGGAGGTGGGTTTAAAATCAACTGACCTGGATTTCCACCCTGGCTCATACCCTTGAACTTGAACGTAAACAATCTCTCAGTATAGTTCTTCACCTTTAAAAGAGGTATAATGAAACATAATATCTTACAGTTATTGTGAGGATTAACTGTAATAACTACCAGCATGCTTTTTACAAGGTAAAGTCTCAAAGAATATTATTTCTACCTTCTTTCTCCATAATCTGTGACAATAACAACAATAAGAAGAAAAGCAAAGAGTGAGATTTCCACTTCAATATGGAAGTAAATCTCATGAGAAAAGACTCAGAGATTTTCAGAAACATTCTGTAATAAGATGTTCTTGAGACCAATGGTAGCTTAGAAAGATAGCCAAGATTACTTATTTTTCAAAGATTTGAAAATAAATTTTCTATTTGTGTCATTTCCCTTCTAAGGTTCTGGACTGTTATGAACACTTTGTCAGTAGGAAGTTCAATTTTGTGTGAGTAAATAGCCAAGCTCAGCTTGTCTCTGCATAATAATGCAAAAAAGTATTTTGAGAAAAAAATCCTTTTTTCTTCCTGACATCATCTCTCAGAGTAAACCTTCTCAAAAGTATATTTCTCAAACAGACTAAATTAGTCTGAATTTGACAGTATCAGATGTCCAAAGAAATGCAAATAGCCCCTAAGTGACTAACCAGTGAAGACTTTGTGAGCCCAAGTGCTATCTTCAGAAATAAATTTGCTTTGTAAAGCTTGAGATTGATGCCCAGTTGAGTTTTCTGAACAGGATAACACGAAGAAACCAAATATATATGCAAAGAGTCTGAGACTGTTGACTTGGGAAAATACAGGGAGTCCAGCCTCCTGTGCAAAATATGTCAGACCTCAGAACTGAACCCGCAAAATGAAATCTCTCCCAAGAATTCTAAAAACCTCAAAAGCCTTTCCTGCCAGCAATGGGCTCGCCTCTGTGCTTTCCAATAGGCCATGTGTCTAGTGAGCTCAAATGTCGGTTGCCCTAGACTTGATCTTGTTAACCTGTTGTATTTGAAGCAGAAGACCTCATCTGGAAGTAAGATGCCTCTTTTTCATTCCTGGTTTTTGGTGGTCACTGGTTGGGAAGGTCATTCTTCTCTTAAGAATCTCTCCCTTAAAGGTCTCTGGAAGTTGTGCCCATTTAATTTTCAACTCTTACTCCACTTCCATTTTTTTCCAAGCGTCAACCAGAATAGAATAGGATAGCTTAAGAAAATAAGATTAAAAAATCACTCTTTGTCTGAATTTTTTGACATAGCCTTAAATTGAGTGGTCTCAACAGCCTTTGAATAGACAAATCAGATAATGTTGGCTATAATGAGAAAATGAGCAGGTGTAGAAACAATGCCAAACATTAAGAACACTAGGGAGATATGACTTTAAAAAATTAGCAATGCTCATGAGAGAAAACAGGATTTCCCAGAAATGCTCAGTTTTTCTTCTCTTAAGTTTTTCAATTCACCAATAGGTAAATAATAAAATATTAGGTTTTTGATTTGTTTTATTTTTTAAAAATTGAGAAAAATTGGTAAAAAGAAACAAAACAGAAAATGTGATAAATTTCAGCTTGCAATATCAAATGCCCTGTATCAGGAAGTGTTAGTGACTTGGAACCCTGTGGGAGTGTTGTTAAAAGACCAGCCTTTCTCTAGTGAAAAAAAGCCAGGGTGTAAACATGGGGGTGTGGGAACTGAAAAACAAAATCTGTAGGACACTTCATCATTTGGCTCTTAGTGTCAGCCATGTGAAGGAGAATATGTCCCATCTGTACCCAAGCTAAATGGGTTTCTGAGCGAACAAGTATGAATGTGAAATTTCATACTTTTCCAGACACTTCTAGACAGTTACAAAGGAACTGAAAATATCTCAGAATCATCTTCTGCATTACAAAGATACAGTGCAACCTCCAACAAAAGATTAGTTTAGCTGTTTTGAGTATAAATATGTAGTTGATGGTAAGATAATAAACAAGAACAAATAGAAAATTCATTAACTTCACTGATCCTGAATAATACAGGGTGACTCAAAATACGTTTGAAATAAATATAAAACAGACTTTTGTTTTTTATCTCCTTTGTTTTTCAGTACTTTTTTAATGATCTATGCAAAAGTGAAAATTAATAAAATTTGATTGATATGTACCTTGGTTTCCTATGAGGATTCTTGATTATGACATTTTATGAATATCATTATATATAATGAACTCCTACTTCTATATAAAAGAACCCTTGTAGGCAGAATAATGGCCTCTAAAGATATCTATGTCCTAACTGCTGGAACCTATAAGTAAGTTTCCTTATGTAGCAAAGGGGAATTATATCTGCAGATACAATTAATTTGATCATCAGCTGACCTCAAAATAGGGAGATTTTCTTGGATTAGGCAAATGGACTCAATGCAATCCAAGGATTCTTAAAAGTAGAAAAGGGAGGTAGAAGAGATCAGAGTGATATGATGTAAGACTCAGCCTCTGCTGTTGGCTTCAAAGGTAGGGGAAGGTGACCATGAGCCAAAAAACTGTAGATGGCCACTAGAAACTGGGAAAAGAAAATAAACAAATTCTTGAGATTTTCCAGAAAGAACTCTACTGACACGTTGACTTTAACTCAGTGAGTCTCGTGGTCTACAACATTATAAAACAATAAAATTTGTTTTAAAGCCACCAGGTTTATGATAATCTGTTACAGTAAAAGAAAACTAGCACTATACAAGGCACCTGTGTGTGTTTGATTTTATGGTCACATGTTTATTTATAAAGGATAGATTAGGTTATATTTAAACCTAAATCAGAAATGAGCCCAGGGTATGCTGAGGTAACACTTATTTAATAATTGTACTTTTTTAGACATTCATCTTTTTATTCTATCAATCAGTCAGTCTGCCCATCATAAATTCACTAAGCAATCACTTTGTGCCAGAAATCATGGAAGCCACCAGATACAAAAATTAAATATATATATACAGGATCTGGCACAATAAACTCCATTTTTATTACAAAAGCTTTTACTACGAAATCGTAGGCATGAGATTCTGGAACACAACAATATCACACTCAGGCACACCATATAACATTTTAGGTGAATTGTTCAAATTAAATAAAAAATTATTACACCATATTATTACCCTATTAGCCACACTCAAGCAGGCCTTACTTCTGCCAGATCCTCCTGTTTGTGTGTGTGTATATACACAACCTATTTTCTTGGAAGTTAGAACTTTACCTATCTTTAAACTATTAAGAAAATCACTATCACAAATATACCCCCAAATATCACAGACTTAAAAATAAAGTGAATGGCTTATGCCTGTAAATCAATGGCAGGGTGGATGGCCCTCCTATTTCCTTCCAAGCTGACATTCAGTGATCCAGGCCCCTTCCATTCTGTGGCTCCTGGTTACTGAGTTTTCAGTTCCATCTCTTGCGGATGGGGCAGACAGAAAGCATGTAGGCCCTCATGACTGAGTTTTAGACCCATTCCTGGAAGTGACACATTTAAGCACAGTGGTGTTGTCAGGTGGGTTAGATAGTAAAACCAAGGCAGGGAGGGGGGACAAAGACACATCTGCCCCTTTGATTCAGCAGTACTGAGCCTGGGCACATAAGATTGCCAGCCTTCTGAATATCACTAGCAAAACTATGATAGCACAGGAAGAGGGGAGTCCTTGAAATTCTGTGTGCTGGGGAAGGAAGCCTTTGCAGCAATTTCACTAGTCAGGAAAGGAAGCCTTTGTAACTATATATGAATCCCAAGGTCTATAACGGGGAGTAAGAGAGGTACCCAGAAGCTGGCCAAATCCTATAACTCCTGGAATCCCGATAATTGGGGCACTCAAATTGCCTGGGTGCCAGCTTGCAGCTCTTTCTTTGCTTAAGCATATAGAGAAACTTGCAGCTTCATTTTTCAATAGGCATGAGGCACTCAGATTAGCTGAGTTCCCACCTGCAGCCTTTTGCTCAAGTGTTATTTCATTTAAAAAAAACTTGCTATCTCATTCCCACTACACATGTAGTCTCTCCCTTGAAAGCTCTTGCAAGCAAGGAAAGAAGCAAGGAAGGGGAGTTCCCTGATCAGGTTTCTGTGGTAACAGTGTGACCACAACTAATTGCAAGAGGGTCTGGGAAGAACAGTTATTCAGTAGATCAATAGAAAATGGGAATGGGAACATGCTGCTGGTTGTCAGCTGCAGTCTCCTCCTGTGGATCGGACTCTCTCTTACTTAGGGAATACACACACCTCCCACTCAAGCGGGCAAACCCAAGATCTCACTGCATGTACCGCAAACGATTTAAATGCAAGACTGGCAGAGAAGTTCAGTCCTATAGATCTTATTCAATGACCTTAAAGCAGGAAACAAAATTTATCTACTCTATCTTCTTCCCAAATAGTGGGAAAGCTACAGCATAAATATAATCATCGATCCAACTTAGAAAAGGAACAAAGATAAGTATGTCCACCTGTTGCTGATTATTTAAAAGCATTGGCAGTTTTTGTGAGAAAATTAAAATATGTACATGTGTGATGATGTTAAATGTCCTGGCTATTGTGAGGATAAACACTGTTATGGAAGCTTTACAAATTTTCCTAGGAACATAGAAAGAAGTCATATTTTTCTACTTCTGCTAATTAATTTTTAATTAGTTTTGTGTTACTATCAGATGGTAGTACAAGGTCAATAAGGTTCACATCACAAATATCTATATAAAAAATTTGGTAACATTATGGGTGGTGTATCAAGTCTAATAAGACATTAAACTGGACAGATAGGATCAATGCAAATTAAGTTAACAAAGTATCTTTATGAAACTTATAAGACTGGAAAATCTTAAAGAGTAACCTGATTCTGGCCTTTCATAAGTTTCTTCTGAACAAAGGAGCATAGAAAATCAAAGTTTTATTCAACGCATTGTAGATAATAAGTTTTGCCAATGTGTCTCTTGCTTTATAGATCTTATAAAGTACGGAATATTTGTATCATAATTATATTATCTTGTCTTTAAATCATAGTATGTTAATATGTTGATAGTTTCCAATGTTTGCATTTATTGATATATTTAATATCTCAACTATAGGTTATACTTAACACCCCTTTCTGTAAGGTAAGTGGGGAGATGCACTGCTCACAGAGGTATTTAAAGTTGTGAAAGTGCTTGTCAAGAGAGATGGAAGCTAACGAAGGTGCTTTCAGTCACTTTAGGCTCAAGATGACACACTTTGTTATTACAGCACCGAGTCAAACCCAAATCAGTTTGTCTTCAATGCACCTGATACTCTTTATTTTTCCAAACTATCTACCTAAATTCTTTAAATATTGTTTCTTAATTGATGAAAATCTAACATTTATTGGAGACCAATGTTTCCAGATATTTGTATAGATTTATAATGTAATATTCTATTGTTTCTCAGGCCTTTTCGCTAAGACCCAGTGTAGAGATCTGTTCTTATTGGTATAATCCACCTTCTCTTAATGTCTTTAATTACATGTAAAATTAAATGTGAAACCTGAGTATAGCTTAACCCCATTGGCCTACCTTTCTTTTTCTTTCTTTTTCTTTTTCTGTTGGCCCCTCTGCCATAATAAGTATATTTCTGTCTCAAAATTCTTCTGTCCTGCACCATCCAACCTGAAGGCTCATTTCCAAAATTTCATGTGCCAGCCTGCTATGTTTTCTCATTCTTAGGCAATTGCCCTTGAAGAGACTTCACCCGACTCCTCTGACAACCACGATCTTTCCATATTTTATCTGCCATATAGGAAAACTATCAACCAAATAATAATTTAATCATTTGCGATTTCACCTACCAGCTTGCCTTCCTATCCAAGTCTACCCACAAATAGAATAAAAAACCATGAGAGAAAAATCTTTATTTATTTCAGCTGTAGCCCAGGCATCTGAAATAGCCCATACATTTTTTAGTGGAGGAAATGAAGGTTGAACTAATGCTCAGAGGTTCACAGAGTGAATACCTGTTGTTAGTTATTTAATCTCACATGACTTCAAATTCTTCCTCATTCATGTCACAGGATTTCGAAAAGATTCTTTTAGATTATTTTAAATAAAGTATATTCATTTACTGTTTACTTTGGGGATATTTGCTATGTATATAAGAATACATTTCTCTTTATATTGAGTAAGCTAGTGTTAAAAGCACACACCACACACACAATGACATTATAGAGCAAATTCTGTGGTTTTCTTTTGTTACAGGATTTATGTTTGATTATAAATAGTACAATGAAATATGTTTCTTAAAATTTTATGCAATATAGGTGCTCAGAAATAGTAATTTAGTGGAGTGCTTCTGAATAAAAACTTTATATTAATAATGTCGTAGATAAGTGGTAACAAACATCAAATAAATTTGAAAATGTTACAGTCGCATATATTTATAAAATAAAAATCCTCATTCAGAGGTTTTAGTTTTCATAGTCCTTCATGTTCTTACTGTTTCTGTCAAGGTTCTCATGGTGTAATGCCTCAGGGTATGATTTTTGAGTTTATAAATAAACGATGCCCAGTGTAGAGTGATAAACTATTGGGTAGTGAAAGGAGAGATAACAAACCATTCTGTCTGTTAAAAATGCTGGCAGCAAACAAAATATATGTTGATAAGAAAAATTAGTCTTAAAGGCATATAACTGCTCTGGACTAAAACATGAAGTTAAAGTATTTTGGGTTATTAAAATTTTACTATGTTTTGTCAAATAAAGTGATACACATAAAAGTAAATATTCTCTGCCAGTTTCTCACAAAAAAATTGCAAAACACAATGTTGGGAAACCTAAAAGTAATAAATAATAATAATGTGCAGAGTTGATGTAATACATAACATATAAATTGAATGACAATGAAAACCTGGGCAGCACGGCACTTGTTTAGCTACAGGCAACTTCTGCGGTCACCGTCGCTTTGCCTCAATTATTGTAATATAGTTCAGAGGAGTTGAATGGGTTTTCCTTGATGTCTTGGATGTCATTGTTATAAACATGTAAGTTATGAAAGGTAACATGGTGAGATGACGAAGATTCAAAGAAAAACATTATTTCTTGGATGGGTTCTGGCTGAAGGCAGTACATTAGTCTGTTAAAATTTTTAAAATATGTTCTAGCTGCTCAAATCTTCATTTCTCTTTTCAGTGGAAAAAATTGTCCGATTACTTTAAACTCTAGAGAATTAATGGGCTTTCAAAACGCAGTCACACTACCCAGAGCAGGTCTTCGGATTCCTTTCAGGCAACAGTGTTCTAGGTGTAGTGGAGTCAGTATATTACTTGATGACTAGACTATTGGTTGTTTCTTTAATTGAGGTATTATTACTTCGTTGCAGAAGTTTTAAATTGACAACAAAATTGAGAAGAAGATCCAGAGATTTCCCACAGACCCGCTGCCCTTCCACATGCATCCCCTGTTGTCAGCATCAGTCACGGTGATAACCCACCACTGTTAAAACAGACATGGTGTGATTGTAACAGGGCACAGCTAAGAGGGGGCCCCCCCAAAAAAGGGATTTAGAATTGCGTCCAGAAATCAAGGTGTCTAGAAAATGTTAGAAACACACATAAGATGTCCTCAGCTCTTACTCCCAACCCCACAGGTGTCAGTTAGGGGGAAGGGATAAATGGAGCAGGGCCATTGAGAATTGTCTTGCATAGCAACGATTTTGCAGATAACCTCTAGCATGGTCATTTAACATGTCTATAACCTTTAACTGGTTTCATAGATATGTTAAATAGCTGTGGCTATGCTTTGAGCCAGGGAGAAGGAAGTGACTTCCACCTAGGATGTAATTGAGAGGCAACACCCCCTGGTTACAACACCTTCATGAGAGCTTGGAATTGATTGGCTCCATGCCATGGGGCCACACCTGCCCAGACTCACTATGGCAGCCCTGTAAAGCTGGGAGGATATGGGAGTCCTGGAACATGTAGTGGATTGTGAGAAGAGTCAAAAATAGGGTTACAGAGGAAGATTGGTGCAGGGATTTAAACCAGGACACGGCAGCCATTGAAGGGATAATCTCATGGTTTTCAGTAGAGTGAGGACCCCCTCTTGGCCAGGTGAAGGGGAGAAACGTGTGGCTTTGCCAAAATGGGTATGCCTACTGCCAGGTGAAGAAGAAAGCCACATGCTTTTGGCAGACTGCAGGCCCCTGCAGCTTTGGTAGAAGAGGCCCACACAGCTTTGGGATGCTCCCTTCAGGTGAGTGGCCTGAAAAGCAGGAGAAACTTTGCCTGAAAAAATAGGTACAAAGAACTCTTGCCAGTGGACCATGAAAAGGTGCCACATGACTTTGGGTTAATTGGAGATCCTGCCTGGAAGGTGACACAGCTGACGGTGCCAGCGGCCTGGAAAAACAGACTTGTACTCCTTTCCTGAATTAAGGCAGGGGGAGAAGGGAGCGCTGTATCCTAAAGGACTTTGATATTTTAATGAAAATGTTAGGTCTGTATGGCATTAAATAAATATTTCCTTTCCTTTTCACCAATCTCTGGCATTGAGAGATGTCTTTCCAATTGGCGATGAATGATAAGGCCCAGTAGGTGGTCCAGATGATATTAACATACCATCCTCTGGAGTCCAGCCCCAGCGTATCTGTTCTGTAACAGTTTTTGGTGTCCCTGGGTGGGCCAAATATTGCCCCCCCTTGGACCTCTGCTCTGTAACATGATCACTTCCCTACAAATCCTTCATGCTCTTCCTACTTATGAACTCTGACTTAGCAACCGCTGCTTTTTACTGTCTTCATAGCTTATCTTTTCCAAAATGTCATAGAGTTGAACCATAGGGTTTGTAGATACTTTGCTAGGTTTACAATAGTGCCATTTGCTCTTTCAATTTGTATTTTCCTAATTATACATTATGTGTGGCATATTTTCAGGCACTCATTTACCATTTGTCTCCTTTTGTGAGGTGTCTACTAAGGTCTTTGGCATTTTATTTAATCATGTTGTTTCTTATTGTTGAGTTTTAGTAATTCTTTGATTATTTTGGATAACTGCTTTTTATCAATATGCCTTTTAAAATATTTTCTTTACCTGAGACTTTTCATTCTCTGGACACTTGACTTGTCTTTTGCAGAGCATATATATTTTTTAATACATTTTGCCTTATTGGTTATTTTTTTCATAAATCATCAGCATGGTGTTGTTTCTGCAACATCATCACTTACTCCAAGATTATTTAGGTTTTCTCTTATGTTATCTTGTGAGTACTGATCAGCGCATATGTATAAGAAAACTACACAAAGCTGATGGAAAGGATCACCAAAAAGTAACAGGCAGAGCAAGCACAAGAGGCCACACGGTGCTGGGAATAATCTGTATGCTCAACATGAAGAATGGAAAAACCCTCAATTAATGCGGCATTGGGTAATCAGGAGGGGCTTGTCTCGGGAGTGGGGAAAATCATATCTAGACTAGTGCTTTTTTATGATAAATAACAAAGCTTAAAATATAACCTTGAAGAGGTTAAATTATATTTGAGTAAATTGAATAAATTCCAAAACAAATTCAATAATATTTATAGGGTTACAACATATAAACTATCCCCCCAAAATTTTATAAGTTCTGGTATCTAATCAACAATGTCATAAATGTTAGGAAGCAAGGAAGTACAACCCAAAATAAAGTTAAAATTAATCACTCAGATGTGATACAGAACTAATAAATATTAAAAGTAGTACACAAGGATATTAAAGGAGCAGTCATCGTATCTGCAATCTACATGTTCAAAAGACTAGGGGGGAATATTGTACATATGAAATAGAGACATAAAAGGTATAAAAGAGACCCAAATTGAGTTGCCAAAAAAACAAATAATGCAATGTTTAAAATAAACAGTGCATCAGATAGCATTAATAGTAAATTATAATAAATTGTAAAAAAGAAGAATAGTAAGCTAAATGATATACCAATAGAAACTATTCTAGATGAAACACACACACAAAAAGATCCTAATAAAGCTAATGCGGCATCTGAGCATTGCAGAAGGAGCGTTTGTTCAAGTGACCAGATACATGGGGAGTTTGAATCCTTCAGGAGGTAGAGAGTGTGACAGAAAAAATGGAAAATTAGTGGCTTAAACGTTTCCAAGTTTGTCGAAAAAATATAAACCTATAGATCCAAGAATCTTAGCAAATTCTAAACATAGGAAACAAAAATTATATGAAAATAAGTAATAATAAAACAAGTTAAAACTAAAAATAAAGAGAAGTATTGAAGCAACAGTAGGAAAAACATGTTTTATATACAGTGTGATGATTGGAAGAAGAGAAGACTTTTGATCAAATGAAGTGCAAGCCAGAGGACAATGGAGCAGTCAAGTCTTTTGTTTAGCATTGCCTAAGAAGCTCTAGCCAGGGCAATGGGGAGGAAAAAAATCCCGTTTGAAAAACAAACAACGTGCAACTGCTTCTTGGAATGAATAACATCTAACTCCATTAGTTTTCTTTTTCTTTTTCTTTGCCCTCAACTGAAACATCACAGGCTCAGGGCTTTCGTATACCCAAATCTGAAATATTCACTAGTCACTCCCTTGTTGACCTGTTCATGCGCTTTATTTTCACATTAGAACTTGGTATTTTGTGGTTGCAATTAGAATGTAGGGTTTGGAGAGCAGGGATGGATCTGCCCTTCCAGTATCGAATCACAAACTTGAGAAGAGGTCCCGACATAGAGGAGGTCCGTGGATTTATGCATAAAATGTTATGATAGAATTAATAAAATAATTGTTGACATTCATGTAAATGTGCAAATTTGTCTGAATAAGATATATATTAAATTCACTACTAAAAAGTGTTGTTTAGTATTATTTTCTGTTCTTTTTAATGTAGATAAAATTTGGTTTATTTTAAAATTTATATTCATGTTCATAGTTTGTGCCATTAAATTTTTACAGTAAAGTGAAGAAATTAACTTTTTTTCAGGACTATTTTATAAATTTGGGTATTAAAGAATAATTTTCCTACTTGGAAATGTCTAATTGATCAAAATCAATCCATTTTGTTCTTCTTCATAAGTTCCTTCTTAATGAATTCTTCTGTCTTAAGGGATTAAAAATTTTATGCCAGCTAATTTAAAAGATCCTCAAAAGTCACAGTTCTGATGAAACTATATCTCATATTGTTAGACATCTTAAACTTAAAGGAGACATATTAAAATAATTTAATTATATGAGTTCATTATTATGGCCATCATTTTTTAAAAATGTGATGGGGCAGGCTTTTACATGAAGATATTAAGGTTTATAAATTTACTTGAATTTAGGTTAAATGCTGTCAGACTACAGGGGCACTTGTGTATTCTTTCAACAGTGAGCTCCACAAAGTCCACCTTTATTTTACATGAACACTCAACACAGATCTGGTAAGTTTTCAAACATCATTCTTTTTCCATGTACAGCTTTCTTCTAATTGAAAAGCAAACTATTCAAATGTGTTACAGTTCTGTGAAAGACCCGAAAAACCACCTTTGAGTGAGATCACGAGCTCTTGTAGTATCTAAAATGCAGACTCTAAGACAGACAAGTGCTTCAGGTTAGAAGCTCTTCTAAGTGTGTTGGGGTTCCAGTGCTGGGTTCTGTAGAAGTCTGAAAGTCTTAATAGTGATGTGACTTTGTGTAATCTAATTCTGCACTCAGAAGAAATCAGCACTGACAAGTTTATGTTTGTTTCATTCTCTACATTTATGTAGTCTACTAATTAGTTAACATTTCTGGAGATGACATGGGTTTCATATTATTACCATCATTACTGTCAAAATATAGCATTGTGGCATATATTTTATGTGTAAAATAAATGCATAAAAGGAAGAACACTGGCTTTCCTTACAAAGTTATATGCCTAGAAAATCTAGTGCTCTTATTCCCACGTAACTGTCATCTAACCAAGCGCTCTGTCTGGCATTCCTGAGTTAAGGTTATTTCCTCTAATGTTCCTAAGTCCATTCCCAAACACCTACCACCCAGTCACTCGTGTGTATTGAGCTCTTCTAGGGCAAAGTTTTAAGCCCTGGTATTTTTGGAGTTAGAAATCCTGAGATTTCCTTCCTTAGCTTTAATCTTCTTAACTGTAAAATGGAAAAATACATTTAAGGTATTGGGAGGATACTGCCTGTACCACGCTCCATGGAACCTGGTGGTGCATTTAATGATGTCAAGTGAAAGTGACTTCCAGATGTTCACATGAATATGAAGGAGAAACATGTAAGAATAATGCTACTCATAGCTTTCCCATCCTCCTTAGTACTGTTACTAAATACTAGATTGCCTCATATAAATAGTATAGCTACAGAATTAAAAACAGAATCAAACAAAGAATTGTGTTACTGCTTCCTTGGATTCTTTCTAGTTGGAAGAAGCAAGTGGTTTTATTCCTTTACTTCTACCTACACCAACACTGGAGATGATAGGTTAAAAAGCGTATTGCCTTTATTGAACCTATGCAGTAGAATAGGTCATAGCAAGAATTGCTCTTTCTGTCTACAAGAGCTTGACACTAGGAACATGTCCACAGGCACCACTAGGACAAAGATAAAATAATAGTAATCATAAAGTTAATGAAGTTGAAGCATGGGCTGGAGCTTTTTTTCTCCCTCCCCAAATTACATGAGTTGTCTGGTATCTATGGTGCTTTATAAAGTTGACTGTAGCCATTCTAAGAGGTGAAATTGGAGTGAGAGAAAAATAATCTAGTCCAGGTAAATATCTTTGTGCCCAAATATCTAATTACCTTACTATAATATGACACCAAATTATTTTGTCCATTTGAAACTCAAAACCAATGTTTTCAGTAACTTCCTCACTACCTATTGCTGTCATATCCAGCCATGCAATGGAAAGCAGGTTCTATTAAGAGCAGTCGGTTTCTTTGCCCTCTGTCCCAACGTGGCACAGTCAGTCAACATCACCAAGCTGAATCTACTGCAGCTGGAAATGCTCAAGAACCAGCTGGACCAGGAAGTGGAGTTCTTGTCCACGCCCATCGCCCAGCTCAAGGCGGTACAAACGAAGTATGTGGAAGCCAAGGACTGCCTGAAAGTGCTGAACAGGAACAATGAGGGGAAAGAGTTACTCGTCCCATTGACAAGTTCTGTGTCTGGCCCTAGGAAGCTACATGCTGCGGAACACGTGCTCATCGATGTGGGAACTGGCTACCATATAGAGAAGACAGCTGAGGAGGCCAAGGACTTCTTCAAGAGGGAGATAGACTTCCTCACCAGGCAAATGGAGAAAATCCAGCCTGCCCTGCAGGAGAAGCATGCCATGAAACTGGCTGTCATGGAGATGATGAACCAGAAGATTCAGCAGCTCACAGCCCGGGGAGCAATTCAGGTTGCTAAGGCCAAAGACCTCGTTTCAGAAAATGGGCAGTGGGGCCCCACCTCAAGCCTGGGACTGCGTGGTGGAGAAGAGAAGGGATTTGTGTGTAATGCCAATAAATGTTCCAGGAGGGGGGAACAAAGGAGCAGTCAAATGTATTATCAAAGAGACTCACTTGTAAGACAAATAAATAAATAAATAAATACTTTATTTCATCATTTTGACATGCAGAACTGATGTAAAATAATAAAAATTTGAATTAAAGAGCTGACTTCCACTTTAATGGATATGCTATGACATGTTAAGACACAGCAAATACATGTTATAAAGAAAAATGCATATATACAAAGGTTGCTTGAAATGTTATATATACACTGTATATTATACTCATATATGTTATACATACATGTATCGACCAAATTTGCAGCTGTAATATATATTAAAGAATTTAAAGCTTTTATGACTGTTGTAAGTAGTATATTTGATTTATTTGAAGTAGATTTATCTTCTAGTGTATATAGTGTTGTAAAAAGTGTCTTTAGCTTTTAGAGTAAGTGCTCATGAAATATAAGAGGAAAACTCTAAAGGTCAAAATATCTGGAATCAATGACAAATTCAAATATATTTTGGCATTTTAAAGTGGCTCCCTTAACAGGACTGTCACAATAAATGAAAGTACTTGTGTCATTTTCTTTTCAAACCAATTTCACTATTGATTTTATTTGCAATTTTGGTAATAGAGAAACCACTTTTAGGAACCTATTTACAATTTGTAAGCACCACCAATAGAGTAAGTACTGGTAATACAAATCAAAATTGTATTTTGAATGAGTGTAAGTCAAAACATATAGAACAGAATTTTACTCATTGCTAATCTAAGAGGCTGTGTTTTTAAGAAACATTGTATTTGTTGTGAGTTTGCATTGGAGTTCTGGTGGCAAGAAATTGCTTAAGGAAAGGTAACAGTAGGTCAAACCTCAATTCCTGTTCCCCCCAAATGAATGTTTTTGAATCTCCATATTTGACCTTAAAACATAGAATATCTACTTTTCTAAAGCAGAAATTGTGGGTGCAGAAAATCTAAAAAGTATTTCTCAAAAGCAACTTCATGGGCTATTTAACTTCACCATACAGGAAAAAGGTGGTGCAGAATATTTTTGCTAATGAAGTCAGGGCCTTGAAGTGCTACTGATCCTGTGAATACACCCTATTGTTCCACTTAACATCTTTATTTTCAGATGGAGGTGGGAGGTTTAAAAGGAAAGTGAAGAGGACAGGAAAGACCCCATGGTATCTGTTCCCTATAAGCCCCCTTAGCACTTTATTTCTGCCCCTGCAGTTAAATAAGTGAATGCCAGAGACTGGAGGAGCTATGTTTGAGGACTGGGTGAGATTTTAGGCCTAGATCAGTGACCAGAATCTGCTGGAGCAGCCCTGGAGGAGTTTGTGTTAATTGGTTGCCCAAGCAAAGCCGCTTTGGAGCCCAGATGTTAGTCATGGAGTAGTTAGGAAGCAGTTATCTTGCCCTTGCATGGAAGCTCTTGTAGGAGGATAATGTAAATATTTTGGAAGATCCAGAGATAGCACTGTCAAAGCAAAAACTGCACTGGATAAAGTTGAACAGCTTAATGCTTTGGGGGAGAGACCAGAACTCAGTTCAAACTCAATGGAAACAAAGATGGGGAATTTTACATCTCAAAGGCATAGGAAGGAAATTTACAAGTTTCCAAAGTAAGTGCTCTCAGAAAAAGGTTGGCACCTAGAGTCAAGAAGAAGCTTGTCTAAGCTTCGCTCCCAGGAAGGTGGGTTTCAGAAGTCTTGGTCAGCAGCATGGGTGTGTTCTGTGCTCTACCAGCTATGCTGGCAGCTCGTTTCACTGATAGTGGCCGCTCAGAGGTTGAAGCCAGACCAGGAGAGAAACAATACTGCAAATATCCTGTGGGGCTTCAAGCTTAAAGACAAGTTTATAGGCATATGGTGACTCCCTGCTTAAGTACTTTCAAGAATAAGAAAAACAGAGAATTAGCAACAATTCAACCACAAAAGAGACGTGAGAATATAATTTGTTTGCCAATAAAAGGGTTATTTCAAAGTCATGAGTTAGAAGAGATCAGGAATTTGTAGCAAATCATACTGTACTATGTTATTATATATTATTATATAAATCGAATTATTTCCAGGAGTCATATTTTTTCTTTATAAAGTCTTGGGTTTCCATCTCCTGTTACTTGTCTTTTTACATAGATATTACTTGTCTCTGTTAGTGATACTCGTATGAGCAAACCGAACAATTGACCTTCCTCCCTCATTTAAAGAACTATGTCTCTCAGTCATTTTATTTTACTTTTTTCCCTGAGTATAACATGCATTAGAGAAGAATCTTATCTTTTTTGCTTGAAAAGTGAGAACCAGACAGGAGTTAAGAGAACATTAATAATTGCTGTGCAGAAAAATAAGCCCTCTTGCATAAATGTCTTTTTGTTTGAGAATTGAATGATCGGGAAAAAAAGTATTTTTCCCCACTGTGAAATTTCTCTGTGTATTTAGCACATGCTTTAAATCTCCAAAAGAGACTTAAGATTCAAAGCTTCTTAACTTATTCAACTACAATATCCATTGCTCTTTAAAAAAAAATAATTTACTTATTTATTTTCAGAGAGGGGAAGGGAGTGAGAAAGAGAGGGAGAGAAACCTCAATGTGTGGTTGCTTCTCCTGTGCTACTTACTGGGGACCTGGCCAGCAACCCAGGCATGTGCCCTGCCTGGGACTCTAACCAGCAACCCTTTGGTTCACAGGCTAGCACTCAATCCACTGACCCACACCAGCCAGGGCATATCCGTTGTTCTTAAGGTAATTATGATACAGAGGTGGGAAAAAGTAGGTTCACTGTTATCTGTATGGAAAGAGACATGCAAGTTATGATTATTACAATAGCTTTACTGACTCAAAAGAATGCCACAATGCAACTGTAAACCTAATTTTGTCCATTTCTGTGTGTAGTAGAACCAGGATTATATGGCACAAAGTTATGAAAATGATGCAGTTCATATCCATCAGCATCATCCTATAGAGAGTAATTTTTAAAGTTTAAGCAGTGAAACTGTTACCGAACAAGAGGGGGTCCGAGGGAGGGGCAATACAATATTTGGCCCACCTAGGGATGCCCAAAAGTGCTATACAACAGGGGCCCCTCCCAAAAACAAAATACTAAAATCTACTGGGCCCTTCTGTCCGCCGCCAATTGGAAAGACATCTCTTAATGCCAGAGATTTGTGAAAAGGAAATGAAATGTTTATTTAATGCTGTTCAGGCCTAATGCCACCACTAAAATATCAAAGTCCTTTAGGGTATACACCTACACCCACACAGCGCTCCCTTCTCCCACTGTCCCAACTCCGGGTACCGTAAATCAGGAAAAGAGCACACGTCTGTATTGCAGGCCGCTGGTACCGTCAGCTGTGTCACTGTGCAGGATCTTGAGTTAATCCAAAGTACTGTGGTACCCTCTCATGGTCCACTGGCAAGAGTCCTTTGTACCAGTTCCAGTCAAGGTCTCTCTTGGTTTTTCAGGCCCTGCGGCCAAAGGGGGCACCCCAAAGCCACGTGGGCCTCCTCTACCAAAGCTGCAGGAGTCCACACTCCACCAAAAGCATGTGGCTTTCTTCTTCACCTGGCTGCAGGGATCTCCATTCTGGCAAAGCTGCGTGGTTCTTCCCTTTCACCTGGGAAAGAGGGGGTCCGCACCCTGCCAAAACCGCGTGGCTCCCTCTTTCACCTCACCAAGAAGGGGTCCTCACTCTGCTGAAACCGCGTGGCTCTCTCTCACAGGCCTTCCACTCAGGGGCGCAGCCCCTCGTTACATTCTGAGTCCCCGCTATTTCCATCTTGAGTCCCCCCTACTCCCTTCTTCCTGGCTCCAAACTTGGCCACTGCTATTTAACATATCTATGAAACTGGTTAAAGGTTATAGATATGTTAAATAATCATTCCAGAGGTTAGCTGCAAAACTGTTGCTATGCAAAACAGCTCTCAATGGCCCTGCTCCATTAGTTTCTTCCCCCTGGGGGGGGGTGAGGACATCTTATATGTCTCTCCAATATTCCTATACACTTTGAATTCTGGACACCATTCCAGATCTGTTTTTTGCGCCCCCCCCCGGCTGCACCCTGTATCAAAGCTAATTTAGCAAATATCTTGCAAATAAATGAAATGAGCCCAAAACTACCAGTGGCTAAGTCCTTTTCCCTACCCTGTGCTGAAGAAGCTGTTCTACAGTATGAGTTCATTTTCAGAAGGAAAAGCAGCATGAATGAGGGACAGAAAGACACATTCATGGTCAAGTCCCAGTTTATGAACTTATCCTTTTTCTGTTTGGGAAATTATTAATTTACTCTGCCTATCACTGATTTAAATTTCTATAGCAAAAAAATACTGTTTTTTTCTTACTCCAATGATGATTTAAATTTGTCCCTATGTGTTACTTATATTTCCATCATATTACTTCTATCCCTGAACATTTTTTAATTCACATTGAATGGCTATAAATAATTTTAATTACTATAATGCTTTCCTTTAAAATGTTTATGAGGAATGTCTACTGTTAATGTGATATGTTACAGTCCAGGAAATATTCCACCCAAATGAAATTAATTGTACATTTTACTGTTTCTAAGATGCACATTTCCCACATATTAAGATACTCGAAGTTGAAATACATCTTACAATTTATAGTGTTATACAATTGCTTTGGCCTGGTGGTAGTCAGCATATACTTGTCTCAGCTGCAACCAAATATTCAAGTTATATTTTAATCATTTAGGAAAAAATGATACAGATAATAGTTTTTACACTATTATAAAATCGACACTATATTTTATATTAATATAAAATTTATTGTCTGTAGTCTATTATGTTTTTTAAAATCCTAACCCTAAGATATGTTTATTGACTTGAGAGGGAGAAGAAAGAAGAGAGAGAAAGAGAAAGAAAAACATTAATTGGTTGCCTCCCATATGCGCTGCAATGAGGGATTGAATCTGCAACTTAGGTATGTGCCCTGATGGGGGATTGAACCCACAACCTTTTGGTGTACAGGACAGTGCTCCAACCAACTGAGCCACCCAGCCAGGGCTGGAGTTGTTTTCTTAACACAAAGATACCACTAGTTGTGGGAAGTGATACATCAGACATACTTAACAACAGGTCAACGGTGGCATCAAGGAAGATGAGATATACACTAAGACAGCTTGCTTCAGGAGAGCACGCCTTGGCTTTGGGTTGCATTTTCTAGTTAGCATCTTCAAACCTTTCTCTGATCTGTTGTCACAGCCTCGCTCTGTGTTTACGTGTAACATCTCTCTTTGCCTTCCTTTTCTAAAGATACATATGATCGGGGCCCATTCAGAAAATCCAGAATAATTTTCTCATATGAACATCCTTAATTTAATGGCATCTGCAAAATTTCTGTCCCCTATAAAGTGATGTCTGTAGGGTCCAGCTGATAGGAACTCCATTCACTCAATTTACGAAACCAGAGTACTTGCAATCACCCCTAGATTCCCTTTGTCTCATGTTGCACATTTAACATGTTGGAAAATCATTTGGATTCTATCTTCAAAGTAATTGCTTTTTTCTCCACAGTCACTGTGCTAGTTTAAGCCATTTTCAGTACTTATCTGGCTTATTGAAATAACTTCTTTACAGGTTCTTCTTCTTCTTGCCCACATACATTTAATTGTCAATACAGAAACCAAGTCATCCTTTAAATGCTTAAGGCAGGTCATGGCAATATGCTTGAAAGGTTTATCCATTTCTCTGAATGTGAAAACAAAGTTTTTACAATGGCCATAAACCCAACATAATCTGTTCTGTACCCTGTAAATCTGAGCTTTCCACCTTCCTCACTCACTCTACTCGGTTCATTCTAGCTATATCGGTATCCTTGGTGACTCTTCAACACACTAGGCATATCCTTGATTTAGAGTTTTTAATTAGATACCATTCTTTCTAGAATTCTTTTACACCAGCTATTCACCTGATCAACACCTCACCTACAGAATCCCTCACTCAAACATCATATTAGCAATGGCTGACCTGTAGAATCTTATTTACATCTGAAATCCCCTTCCCAGAATAGCACATCTGTTTCACTTCACTCTATTTTTTGACCTTCCTTCTTCCCAGCATTCTTTTTACTTTCTTACAATGATAAACTGATATATTTGTTATTTCTATTGTGTGCCATATATTTCCCCCAGACAGAATATTACTTCCATAGAGTCAGGGATTGATTTTGTTACCTGATATATCCCCAAAACCTAGAATATTGTTTTAGGTATATGAATATAGAGTAGGTATTTGATACATGGAAAAGTAAATGAAAAATGCTACAACTTGTCTCATAATGGCATACCATTACATTTTGTGTCTTCTTATTTAAAATATTCTTATTTTTCTGGGCTCTCTATTGTGTTCCATTTATCTATAGGTCTGTTTTTATGTCAGTACCATGCTTTTTTATTACTATAGTCATATAGTATAGTTTGATATTAAGTAGTGTGATTCTTCCAATTTTTAACCCAGCTATATCCCACTTCTGGGAATATATCTGAAAGAACCTAAAACACTAATTTCAGAGAACACAAACACACATATGTTCATTGTAGTGTTATTTACAATTGCAAAGATATGGAAGCAGTCCAAGTGTCTATCAGTAGATGAGTGGATAAGACAACTATAAGACATTTACAAAATGGAATAATACTCAGCTGTAAAAAAGAAAATATGTTAACCTTTGCAACAGTACAGATGGCCCAGAGAACATTATGATGAATGAAATTAGTAAGTCAGAGAGAGAGAAATACCATATGATTTCACTCACATGTGGAATCTAATGAACAAACAAAACTAACAAAGAAAATGGGGACAGACTCAGATGGAGAGCAGGGTGAAAATTAGTGGGGTGAGGAGGTGGAGGGATTGAACAAGGATTCATGGACATGAAAAACAGTGTGATAACTGCTGGGGGGAGAGTATAAGGGGACTAAATGGTAATGGAAAAATACGATAAATATTAAATTTAAAACATTCTTACTTTTGAATTAACAGTTGCAGCTTCTCATATTTGAAACTCTTTGATGTAAATTTCTGATGAATCAAACTACTGTAGCAATCAGAAAAAAATCAGGCTACATAGAAGTGACAAACTCTGATTAATTCTGTAGACTGTGTAAAATTCTGAGCTGATTCCTTCTTTAAATGACTATGGTTCACATACCTTGAGTTGTATGAGTAAGATGGGCTATATGTTTTCCCTTCCCTCAAGAAGTTCATAATTCAATGGAGAGACTTTGAACAGAAGCTTCATTAAAACTAAAAAGCTTATAATAGATTCATATTCTATTGCAATGTGGAAGGTGGCAGAATATGTTTTATGTAGAGGTTTGAGATAACCCTACACATGAGAAAACTGAATCTTAAAAAATTGTTAGAACAGATTAGTTGTAATGGAAAATGGAAGATATGTTAAGAAGAAAAATCAGGGGTATAATGATCGCAGAATGGTGAGAATTTCAATATGGCTTAAAGATGGCACAGATCTGTTGGATACATTTTGTATAAGAAAACAAAGTTTAGCCAGAATTACCTAATTATGACATAAATCTACTACAAAACACTACAAACTTTTTTCATAGAGTTTACAAATCACATTGAAAGTAGAATTTTGAATACCTCTTAATTATAAATCCTTTCCTTTTCTCAGTAACCATGTAATTATTTCTCTGAACAAAGCAAAATAATTGCTGACAACTGTCAACCCAGGAGCACATCTTCACTGGGCTGGTTTCTAACTGTCAACAAAGAATGAAGACACATTTGAACAATGATATTTCCAGTAAAATTATACTTTTTTGCAATCACAGACTCAAATCCAGAAGCAACCACCTTGAACTGAGAAAATAAACCACATTCTGGAACTAGTCTCTACTTACTTATTATGCAATTTGTTTAGCATGTTGCCCAAACATGCACAGCCATGCCAGGCAAGTATCAGTGTATGTGGACATGTGAATGCTTGAGACATTGTTCTGCTCGTATTATAAAAACTTAGCTGCACGGAAAGATTACTGAGAAAAAGACAGCCAACTGATGTGGTATTTCCATCCTAAAATAGGTAACTAGGTATCATAGTTTAAAGACCATTTTTAACACTTTCCAGCTTCTATCTGCAAGTCTGGTGCTACTGCCCCATAAGGGCTTTTCAAAGGCGCAAAGGGTTGTAACAGTCTGTTTCTTAACCTTGTCAGCAAGCTGACATGCTCTGTATATGTTACATGACATGGTGTTACCGTTTAAAAACTGTTAAGCTGAAGAAGATTTTGTTGAACTCTTGCAATTCGCAAAAGTTGAGGGTGTAAAAGCGACAACAGCAGCAGCTGGAAAGGTATTCCCTGGAGACAGGAATAGGAAGCAACACAGCACTAGTTGACCTAACACTTAAAAAAATGGTTCTTCAATTTATCAAATACATACTTTAAAAGCAAGATACAGTTTTGTAGGCACAAAATCATGTGCAAGAAAAGCATCAACTTAATCAAAACCCAGGGGAAGGAGGAGAACAGTGAAAGGTCTATGGCCAAAGGCAGGAAGGGGGGTAATACCAGGACCTCTCACTTGCCGAAAGGCACAGGGAAGAGGAAATGGGCCCTGGACACTACAATGGTTTTCATTATGGACGTAAACAGAAACAGCAAAATATACAACTGCTTCAGTCAGGGTTCTCCCAGAGAAACAGAACCTGAAGGAGAAAAAGAACGAGAGCTGAGTGTTGGGGGGAGTGAGAAAGATTTATTTTAAGGTATTGGCTCAGCAACTGTGGGCCCTGGCAAGGACCGGCAACTCTGAAGTACACAAGTCCATAGGGCAGGCAGACAAGCTGGAAATTCGGGTAATTGTTAATGACTTGAGTGCCGATGCTTCAGGCTGCAGTCTGCAAACTCAGGAAGGGTGGCTATGTCGCAGTCTTGAGGAAAATTCCTTTTTTGGGAAGCCTCAGCCTTGCCTGCCTTTCACTAACTGGATGAGGCCCACCCGTCTTATGGAGGGCTGACTATTAATTCCAACTAAAAAAAAAAATGTAACTTGAGAGCAACATCCAGGCTGGTGTTTGATCAAACACCTGGTCGCTTTAGCCTTGCCAAGTTGACACAATACATTAACCATCCATCATAGCAATTAAAAGTAAAAGGACCTAAGACTCAGAATAATCTTTTCTGATTTATTCCGCGCAATACAGCTAGTTTTCCTAGTAACATACCCATCGTTTGAGTCGGCTATCATGACTCAGATCTGTGAGCCTCGTAGTAGCCAGGGAATTGAAGAAAGTTTGTACTGCCATCTGTGTCAGGGGGGTAATTCCTGGATTCCACCTTCTCACACTTGGATTTACTGATGCACCGTAGGCAGTTTCCTCACCTGGGTTTCTAATAGTTCTGGCTTTAACTAGAATGATTGAGAACTGGGCCAGAGGGCAGGCTGTGAGCCTTGGAAACGCCAAGCTTTTGTCTTTGTTCTCCCTAGCTTTAACTCCAGCACAGGCCTATCCCAGAGTGGAGGTTTAATACATACTCACTGAAGATCTTGGGGCAGCTTGAATTCTGAATCCTTTGTGTACCCTCAGCTACAATGTTATTATAGCCCTAATTTTTATTTATATTTAAAATGTGTTAAAATATGCAATACCATCAATTTAAATTTTTTTTCAAAAACAATTTTACTTGGTCTTTCAAAGGTAAATGAATATGTAAATAAATAAAAACTATTTTGTGTCTTGGGGGAGAAAGACACTTTAAAATTATATTGTATGCTTTCCTTATGAACAATTTCTTCTAAGTAATCACTTGAATTGTGGGATAATTTTTTTAAGGAAGGAAAGGAAAAACACTCTACTTTTTTGAGGTTTAAGTCTCTTCATTTTAATGAAATGAGGTTATCTCCAAAGTACCAAAATTTTTATTACATATATATAAAACAGATATATATATAAAAGATATAAATATTCATTATAGATAATATACTTGTTTTTAGTGATGCAAATGCATTTGTGGGTTTAGAGGAGGAGATGAGAAAATATGTGTGTATGTGAATTCACTTACATTACACTCTGATGAATTTAAATGCATAATATTATAAAGTGACTATTTACAGCATATTAGAAAAATTCTGATGAACTTCTATTGGCTTTTACATTTCAAGTAAACTTCTTAAATGAGGTGAGTGTTCCAACTATAATATCTCCCTTGCCTATGCAAAAAAAATATAACAGTATAAAATATCAATCTTTAGAGGCACACTTTATTTCCTTCTTTAATGATAGGCTTAATAAAAATAGTTAACTAATTGCCAGAATAATAAAGACTTTTGTATTCCCTATGTGTGGGTAACAATAAACAGGAAAAATCATGTAAATATAGTAGAAATTTGCCTGGCATAAAGTTAGTGTTCATTAGACATTATCATTAAGCATTATTATCATAGACTATATTAGAATTCCTTTGTTAGAAAGTAATATATAATATCATGGTCTAGCCTAAACTCTGGAAGTAATGCATTTATAAGGACTGAAGTGATTCCATGCAAAACAAAGCAGGTATGTTCATTTAGCTTCAAGGACCCCTGAGCCCTGAAAGTGTCAGAGGGCCCCTTTCCAGCTGTCATTTTTATCTATCTCCTTGTGCGGCCTTCAGTTCTTTCTCTCGGGGCATTGTCTCTTAGCTCCTTATACACATGGCAGAATATATTGTTTCTTAATAAATAAAAATGTATATTATTTGCTGATTCTATCTCACAATTCCAAGGTCTCATGTAAGGAACACCGATTGGCCCTGTTTGATATAAAAACTCAGTCCTTTTCTAACAGCTACTTCTCCTTAGGATATCTGCAAGGTCATTTAAGCAGGTGGCATAGACAGGCACACATAAAGTACCCAAAGGCATAAAGATGTATATTTTTCATTTGTCTTATGAAGGTTAAATACTCCTAATACAAAACTGAAAAAAATCTTCACTTCCTCCCAGCCAAACACAGCTCATTGTCCTAAGAGGAGGGTGATAGCTATGCCCTTTTAAAATTAATAATGAAGACAGGTAAGAAAAAAATTTAGTGTACTGTAAAAACATAGTACTGGTTTTTGATCAAATGTTTTTAAGCTTCATTTTAAAAATTTTATGTAGCTACACATTTCTATAATCCACTAGCAAAGCCCCCAGAACTGATTTCATATCATAGATGTGTGTGCCTTTATCATCGAAATTTATCTCAGGGTAGAATGGTCGGTTGCTTTATCTTTCACCATTAAAATAAAGCACATTTTCCCTCCTATTAATTGTATATTTGCATTATTTTGAATTGTCAGCTCTTTTCTCTTTTTTTCAGCTCACTGAAAGAAATGATAGAAGGGAAGTGAATCGCATTTTTTGCATCTGAATTATGACTAACATTGACTGTTTCCAAGTAACTGCATCCTCATTTGAAAATTGGATTTTAAGAAATAAGCAGCAACTTGACATTTCTTGTAGTTTTAATAAATCATCTCTTCTATAAAATTTAATAATCTCACTTAAACACAATATAATTACACAGAAAGTAAAAAATCAAAAGTGAATGGTAGCAAACAGCATAATTACACATTGCCTATCTTCCAAAATGAATGAACACCAATTCCAAAAGAGTGAGATCATATTTTCATTCTTCAACTTACCTTGACAACTAAGATGCAGGAGGACTACATATATTACATTTTCCAGGGAAATCAGAAGAGAACAAAGCAAACAGAAATATCTGACTGTTCACAGTAAGCTGATGTTGATGCAAGACCTTAGAGAAGGAACAGTTTCAATTATTTCAAACTTCTTGTGGTTTTAGGGTGCAGAGAGTGAGTTTCGATCAGGCTTATAAACCTTGGTACTAAGGACATTTTGAAACAGATAATTCTTTTTTATGGGAGACATCATGCTCATTGTAAAATAGGAGTATCTCCGGCCTCTATGCACTAGATGTCAATAGCAAACCCTTCACCCTGAGTTGTAACAACCAAAAAGTATATAAATATTACCAGTTTACCCTAGGAAACAAAATCAATCCATTTTAGAACCACTGCTTTAGATTAATTCCTAAATGTAACCTCAAAACTTGAGCCAGGTATATATTGAATGCTTATAAAATTAAGACATTGAAGTGTTAGGATTTGCAAAAAGCAGGTAGAATGTACAGGTATTCGAAAACCATTAATTATTCAAACAAATAATACACATATAAAAATCTACCATATATCACTGAAAAATATCACAGTAAAAATGTCAAAATTTATATAAAGTTCCCTAAGCATATATGAAAAACTGAAAAAATCTGTAAATAAACTTTAAAAACCAAGGAAAATGCTTTTTCCTGTCTATAAATTAGCCCGACAAATATTTCAAGAAAGAGAACACAGAGGGTCTACAAATTTTTCACATTCTCATCAGTTTAGAAAGATAAAATGACAAAATATGCTCTAATTATATCAATTAACCACAAATTTAATGATGAGTTTTGTTTGAAACCATTTATTTTCTATTTTATCAAGAGGGCAGTGGTTAAACAATAATTATTCTAGTGACATGAAAACCACGAAGTAGAGCTTGTTTATAATTATATCTGTGAACTTGAGAATTTCAATCATTAAGAAATCGTATGTTCAAAGATTTCATGTCTATGGGCAGATTGGCTCGCTATTCATTTTAAACTCATTATTTGTTTTCTTGCTTTTATTCCTAGAGAAGTCCAATTTTGATGTGACATAGCAGTTAACACGCTTTATTAAATGCAGTGGTTTAGAGGATTTTTCATTCCCAACAAATGGTAAGCAATTCAACTCAACAGAGACTGAAGTTATGATGAGCTTCAAATATTTGCTAAATGATCACTTTTCTTCTTAAATAAAATGTTGGTTATAAAGAAGAAAGAACCCCTGTTCATATGTCCATGAACTAACGCAAAATTACTTGAATATTTTAACATTACAGAGCAAAGGGTCAACAAAAAATGGAATTGTTTGTTTAGTACATATGCAATTCATTAGTGAATAAGTTACTATGAACAGAGCTATTTAAAAATACTGTTTCTTTACGCACATTTAAAAATGCCGGAGAAACAGCAAAATTCTCTCTGAGTAGCTTGTATACTGTCATTGATTTCTTATATGGAAGCATATGCCACAGTGAGATCCTAGGTGTGCTCTTACCTGGTTTGTCCGTTAAGTCTTTTGCTGACATAATTCAAATTAACCATGCCTTGAACCTTAGTCAACAAATGAGAATGGTGTCTGATATGTGCCCTGAGTTGTGCTAGTTAAGTTGTCATTAACCAACCACAGGAGACTGCAGCACTGGGGATGATTGTCCATCTTAGAACAAGAAGGTTTCCCTACCAGCATCAGCATCACCTGGAGATGGTTAAAGAAGCAAATATCAGGATCCCCTCTAGCCTGTTGAATCAGGAACTCTGGCTGGGCACCCATGATCAGTTTTTACAAGCTCTCCAAATGATTCTGGTAGATAGACACCACAGTCAAGTATCACTGCCCTGTACAATGTTTGAAGAACCATTAATCCAAAAAAAAAAAAGATTATAAAGAGACCCAATACAAAACATGAACTATCAATCACATAGGTACTATGTAATAAACACAGCAGTATTGAGCCTTCATAACATTTTTGTTCACATCATTTTAGCATCTTTAAATCAAAGAACTTCTCCCCAATACCCAGGGATGCTTAGGTTCACCTGCAGGGAAGTGTTGAGGGGAAGAATCTTCATAAAATTCCTCAAAGGTAATACTGTGATTATTCACGACAGATGTAAGGCATCACTCTTACTGAGCAGATGGCTGGGGAGAAACTTTAAGAGAAAGAGTGGATTTTCCACTCATGAGAAGAATAATCATTTAGCTTCCACACTACTGGGATCAAGGAAAGGTTATTTTTTAATATATTTCAGGACGAGGTGACTAACTTGAGTGGAACTCTAGCCAACAAAGTTCAAGCAATGGTTACCGTTTATGACATGTTGACTGGGTGAGATATTTCAGGCTCAGAACACCTAATATTTGGGTTCCCTACTCCTAATTTCATCATCTCCTGAATACTTATGAAGTCTGCCACACACACAAAAGCCCTTTATGGTCCTGGCTTGTGTGCCTTGGTTGGAGCATCATTCCATCAATCAAAAGGCAACCTATCTATCCATATCTCTCTCTCTCTTTCTCTCTCTCCCCTCCCTTCCTTCCTCTCTCTCAAAAATCAATAAGCATATCCTCAGGTGAGAGTTTTAAAAAAAGCCCTTTATGGTCATTCAGAAAGCACCTTAATGAGACAATACGCTGAATCATTAGGAACAATAGGTACAATAAAATATATTTTTCCATCTTGTATTACTAGATGTGTTAAGTCTTTATATAACACATTCGGTTATTTATTGGGCTCATTTTGCCCTGGAAAAAGATACTTTTGTTTGAAGTAGACACCATTAAATTTTCTGCATAAAGAATAACTGTTTGTATTATGCTGAAATGTGAAGAAAAACATATTGTTATTATGTAAATATAGTCATATAAAGGACAGATTGAAGAGGAAAAAAATGGAACCAATGGTCAGATATCCAGGCAGTTACTATAATATGCTCTTCGTCCTCTTCCTCAGCCACTGTGGTCATACAGAAAAACCTGTGCTGAAACTTCAGAGCCACAAAACCAAAGTATTCTGGACCCTGTCAGACACGGCTGCAGAGAGTCCCTTGGAAAAACCACGCAATTTGTGGGAGTGAAAACTAAATGTTCATTGTATTATATCCCTATGATTAGGACCCTGCCTGCTACTACACATGATGGTTTTCCCATTATTACTGGGAAGTGCAGACATTGAAGGAAAACATTTAAAAGCAGTAAAATTGCAGAAAAGAAAACCACGCCAGTAATGTGATGTATAGGAATAAAATGACACCATTCTTTACACACTATTTTGTAATTTCTTTCTTTAATTAACATTGCCTCATGACCATTTTCTAAGCCATTGAATATTATTCCACAACATAATGTTTTTAATGACTGCATAGTGCTATATGGTAACAATCTATGAAAATTTATTCAATCAATTTTCTATACTTAGATAACTAGATTGTTTAGAATTTTTTTCCTACGGCAAATTATATTTCAGTCTACAATATTGTAGCTCTATCTTAAATATATCCACAATTATTTCTATAAAATAAATGCCTAGAAATAAAATTTCTGACATAAATGCTATAAAATACTCTTGCTTTTGCCAAAGTACACACAATAAATGTACTAATACACAGCACCACTAACTGTAATTTTGAAATTGCTTTTTAAAAACTCAAGTTTAATGATATTAGTTATATAAGAAATTTAGACACTTTCTTTTATATACAAACATTTTAACTTTGCATCTTATAGATATTTTTAAATTTAGGTAAAACTGTCAAAAATCTTTCACGTGTTGAGATTTAGACTCAATACAACTCAGTAGCTATATATTAAGTACCAACCACTCCATCTTTAAAACATAAAGTTCACCAGCATTAGAATATTGCATAAAACTTCAAATCAAGATCTTCAATTGAACTTTCTTATCATAGATATATTTTAAATTGTGTCATTAAATTCTAGGTCATTTAAAATTTCAATTTACTGTTGAGAAATTATATGTCAGAATCTCTAGTCACACTAGATTGTGTATGTGTGTGTGTGTGTGTGTGTGTGTGTGTGTGTGTGTATCCCTCTAAAATTATCTGGAAATTTACTTTTTTTTTTAGTTTAAGTTACATGCCTGACAATGCATTTAGTTTTATTTTTATCTTTGTGTATTGGCTGCCAACAATCATTGACCTCATTTGAGAAACATTCTTTAAATAATCTTTATTCTTCTAATTCCAGTACTGAGGGGAAAATTCTGGTTGTCTCAGGTTGAATCAAGTTTCTACCTCTGATCAAGCTAATGAAGCTACAAGTGGGTTCTATTGTATGAAAGCAACTCTTTCTGATGCAGTTCTCCCAGAACTGATTGGATGCCTCAAAGGGAAAAGAAATGTGAGCCAAGAAGAGTGGAGAGGGCAGCCTTAGACAGAGCGCACGGCGCCGTGAGCATTTAATATTCATCCAAGAATTGTTCAATAGCCCCATATAGTTTTGCTATAATTACAACTTTGTGGTCACTATGTCACTTAACTGCTTGTACCTATGCCTTTCTAACAGATGATACTTGAAGTCATCAGTCGGGGATGTTTTATGTACCAGTGTAGCTCTGAAGCCAAACACAGTATCGGGCACTAAGTGCTTAATAAATATATGTCTAATGAAGAAATAAATAATCAGTAGATATTATAACATGTATTTTAACATTTTCTTTTTGTGATATTTTAACAGCAAGTAGAATATATACAATTCAAAATGGCTAAAGGTGTATTTAATGGGCACTCATTCTGGGTGGTATTGAAGCTCTACTCTGTAAGCATGTAGAAATAAGCAGGCATTGTCCCTGATCCTAAGGAAATCATAGTCTTCAGGAAAGAGAAACTTTTAGACAGACACATAATACATGATGGTAAGTGAAGTTGAAATATGCTGGGCCTGATGAAGAAGCAGAAGTAGAGAAAAAAACTGAACTCAGAAATTGTTTATGCCATGTTCTAGTTCATTCTACCAAGTAAAAAACATGGACCTATAATTACATGTTTCTTTGACTTTAACAGATCAAGTCAGGTCCTTTACAGTAGAGGTGATATCCACTGCCAGAACTGAGCTATTTATAGCAAGGTACTTTATTAAGTGTCCTCTATTATTATCAAGGGGTAAGGGAAGCTTATATTATTAATGCAATCAGCAATCAGGGGAGAAGAAATACAATGGTTTTATAAGATTCCCAGGATTTCTAATTCTGAGAGGTATTCAGTAAATTAGCCTCTATGTTGTTTAATAGTGTATAAAGTTATCTGCCTCACTATAAATCACGGAAGGGAGGAGAAATAGGTTTTGAATATTGATATCAGATGTGAGCTGCACTAAATATTAGTACATCTCCAGTTAACAGAAGTGAGGTCCCTTCTCTTCCTCCTTAGTAATCCTGGACAAAATAATTTTTAAAAATAGTTTCTGTTTTAATTTAGACAAAAATAACAAAGTTATCACCACCATCACAACAAGAAGTATTTAATTAATACTTACACATTTGTTGTTAAAACAGACACTATTTTGTTGTGAATAAAAAAGGAGATTCTGTATCCTGACCCCTGGATGCAGAACCTGCCTCTTTCTATCACTTGTTAGCTGTTACTTTAGGGAAATCTTTCCTATGTATCTCTATACCTCAATTTTCTAACTATAAAATAATATCTGTATCATAAGGCTATTGTAATAATTAAATAAGTTAATAGGTAGCAGACAACTGGATCTTGCTACATCATACTTCCAAAGAATGCTTTGTTTTATTTACACAGTACAGGTTAGAAAGAATTTACTTTCCTGATCCTGCATGTCAAATATCTATCATTGTTCCACAGAACATTAAGGATTCACAGTAATGAGAGCCCAAAGGACAAATGATTACACAGTAGAGAAAACATTAAGGAATAGATGGAATTCCGCAACATTTTGGAGGTCTTCTCTCTCTATACTTTCCCTGAAAATGTGGAATTTGAGGTCAGAATATTAATCTACCAATTGAAAAGATTAGTGCTTTCTGGAAAATGTTAAAATGTTAATTCCAGAAACACCATGATAAGGGTGTCAATAATTTTTAAACATATGAATCAATATTCTCTAGTCCAACCAGAGCGATAGGAATCAATAAGTATTAGTTTAATGTCAAAGCTGGATATGAAGTTTTAAAATAGGAAATTGCTTTCTGAGTAGAAAATAAAATTATTTTTCTTAAAGTGGAAGACAGTTTCAGAGCCCCAGTCATTCATTCCCTGGTGGTTCTTATAGGTTTTATCACATTTTTGAGCTATTAGATTGTTATTTAATAGCATTTTGTTTTCTGCCATTTATAAAGTTCATTTATTAAGGTTTTTATTCTTCCTTTGAAACAGAAATTCACTTTTTTACAAGTGGTCTCCAGCTGGTAAAATATTTATGTATCCCTTCATGTTAAGTTTGTGACATGGTTTGTGAAGTAATAAATTAACTGACTCTATCAGGCACGTTTACCTTTAAGATAATGGACATTAGAAGTCATCTCACAAGTCAGCTTGTCATTATAACAGGGTTGGGATGGAGGTGGTGCCCTGATTGTGACCAACACTTAAAAAAATAAATTCTTTTATAAAGTGAGTCTATTCACAGTTGACGCAGCAGGTCAGAATCCTTTCAGTAAGAATGACCAAGATTTGTGGGCAGGGATTCCCTAGTCACCAGTTGCTAATTCAGGGCCCACCTTTCCTGGTTATATAGGAAGAAATAAGCAGGGTAAGGACAGTTCAGGGGTAACGTTTTTCTGAAAAAAATTGGTGATCGTCGAGCTTCAGAAGAAAGGATAAAAATGGGGACTAAAGTTATGCTTCAGTGGTTTCAGAAATCTAAATCACTTTAATTCACACACAGTTTTTCTTTTTTCCACCTGCCTCCCCCAGTTCCACATTTCTCTATGCACTCTGTGGTCTTAACATCAACTTTTATTTCTGAACATTTGTTATCTAGCATTCCCCTGGCTGTCTAAAATAACTGTATGTCCTTTTTCTTATTTATTGCTATATATTGATAATTGAGGTCATATTCACTTTTGAATTTTTCATCAAGAATTTTAAAAATTATCAAGTGCAAAAACAAATAATTAAGCTCACCTTCAAATTTAAATCTTTGATTTCGAACAATAATTAGCACAAAGTTAAGTATGATAAATTGCTATAAAGGGTCAGTATTATATATATTAATAATATATTATGTATTAATATATTAAATATACTTCTATAGATAATGTATTAATATGTATGTATATCTATGCAAATACACACATATATACGTGTGTATATGCACACACACATATATATGCATATATATATTTCCTACTTAATTTTGTTGTTTAAAAAGAAAACAAAATAAGTACATAAAGAGACATGAAAACGTTGAAGGGTAAACACAACATAGCATCAGAGAAAGTCTTTAAGACTTCTCAGTTAAAAGCTATATTTCTGTCTTTTCTTATCTCCTATGTAACCATGGTTAAGTAATTTAGCTTGTAGCTCAATCGCTTTATTGGCTAAGCAAGGACTACATCTAAGAAAAAAACATACTCTCCAAGTGAGTTTCAAATATCAAAGAAAACAATATCGATTTATGCCACCTCTAATTTCATGTTATCTTAAATATTTAAAATGATAAGTTATTTTTTTCAAGAATAAAAATTATCTGTTCTTTGGAGTCATAGTGACAGAATGTTTAAGTAGTAGAGGAAAATTAGAACTTGTATAAATTATTTTTATTCCTTTTCTAGTCAGATGTCAAAGAAATAATGTCATTTACAATGAGAGAGAAAATAGAAGATAGAAAGAGGGAAAAGCATATTGGGCCATTATATATTTAAAGGTTTCTGAAAAAAATTAAGTTATTAGTGGGGAAAAACATGCTCTACAACATAATACATTTTATTCAGAAATGATCTATTGTGCTAATATTATATTCCTTGTGGAAAATATCTTTAAATAAAAAAATTATTTGTTATTTGAAGTACATATTATAGGTTGAATATTTGACCTCATTTCCATAAGAAATTTAGAAAGATATTCCTTACACAATAGTCTAATCAATGCAATTGACATATCCATGTTGACATATTGAAGATGAAAGGTTTAAAGCAGAAAATACAATATTCAACTAAGGGATTTACATAACATTGGGCACAGATGCCAGATTTAAAAAGCCAACACACCTTTCACAATTGAAAGCAAGATACCTTTGTGAAGACTCGTTTATTAAAACCAAAGTCCTATTTCAATACAGCACTAAGATTTGCTGCATGGAATGTCCCTTGGGCAACGCTGAAATAATAGCGAATTGCTATTCTAATCCTCAGTGGAACATTTTAATAAGTGTGACAAATGATTCACAGAGAGCTTCAGATTTCAATGTCAGTGGAATTGGAATCCAGCAAAAGCTGGCCCTGGGTGATGGATGTGGAGGGTTTTCTGTGGTAAACACTTTGCAATGTCAAGACAATACCAGCTTATGGAACACTCAGAGGAGAAATTCATGTCCATTTGTCAACTTGTTGCCTGAGGGTACAAATGTAGACAGAAAATTAGTCCTTAACAGGTGATATACTTTTTTATATTCTGTAACCCTTCAAAATGATACAAAATAAAGAAAATAAAATATATAACAAAAAGAAATCATTTTACAATACAATACATACTACATAGCCTTAGTAATACAATGAGTCTAAAAGATACATTATTATCAGTGGGTCTGAAATTCTTGGATTTTTTTCTACTTAAAATATTTTTGCATGTGCAAGCTTTATGAGGATATAAATTATTATGTGATGCTTCTATTTTATGCACTAAATGACATAAAGTGCATAAATATTTTCTCTGCTCATTTTAATTTAAAACACAGATGCAGAGAATAAAGATACTACAACCTTAAAAAACATTCACGACACTGTACAGAATAGTGTACTTTTGTACTCTAGTGTTCAGTGAAAAGAGAAGCCAGCCATATGAACATAATTATCTTCAGTGGTAATCACGCCTATTATTTTAAATATTCTCAATAAACAAGCATTTGATTTATTCCTCAAGTTTTCTAAGCTAACATTTCTCTCACTCTTTATCCAATATGGAGTTCATAATACAGAGGTAACTGCTCATATATACAAAGTACTTTTTTAATCAATAAACTAGATCTGAGTGAAACCTAATAAGAAGAAACCTCAAGAGCTGAAGCAAAGGTAGAAAAATAGAACTAAATATTTTTAAAGCTTTCTCAAATTTTGTTATTCATAAAACCATGAAAAACTACAAATTTCAAGGCATTATGAGAAGAGATCTTTTATATTTATAAATACCAGCCATAAAAATAACCAGAATAAAGTAGCATTGCTGTGTTTTTAAATGGATCTGTAGTTTTCATGATTGATTTTTACAGTAGTTGTTGACTCACTAAGGCCATGCTTTTGACACTTGGGCAGGTGTAGAATCACTTGGGGATCTTTGTGTGTGTGTGTGTGTGTGTGTGTGTGTGTGTTTCATATCTTTTTTTTATAAATGTATTTTATTGATTATGCTATCACAGTTGTCCCACTTTCACTTGGAGATCTTAGTCAAACAAAGATTGCCCTGCACTAGGTCCGCAAGTGGGGCCATAGGTGCTAAGCTTCTTTCGAGCTTCAAGCTTCTCTGTGAAGCCATGTTTCTGCAAAGCAGGCTGCACCTTGATGGCCAAACACCAAAGACACCCCCACGACTCATCATGAGCATAGCAGTTAGGAAAGACTATGAGGAGTGAAAAGCAGCTGCCCTATGTTCGTCACAATCACATGAGTAAAGTGTAAGTCAAATGCTTAATCAATTTATGTTTAATTCATGGCAAAGAGTGACAGAAAAGTACGTGTCTTGGTCATGAGTGTGGTGTGCAATGAGAGGTGTGCATTTGATTCCCATCTTCACTCTCAACTAGCTATGAAATTGCTATGACTCCTCACCTGTAAGTCTATGAACAGCTACTTCATTGTTTTTCTGAAGATTAAATGAGGCAAAATATATAGAATACTTAGAATAGTTCTTGGAATACTACATGCCCTTAATAAGTATTATTTGTATTAAGAGGCAAAAGTTTACTAACCTAGAGCTAGAAAACTTATATTTTCATTTTAGCTCTGCCATTTAAGAATCAAGATACTCTTTTTCATTGTATTTTTTTCCATCAACATTTAGGCCCTCGATATCCTCTTTCCATGAGCAATCACCAAACTGGTCGTCCAAGTTCATGAGTCCTTTTCCCTTTTTGTTCAGTCCCTCCACTCCTTGCTCTCTCTGAGTCTGTTTCTATGTTCTTGTTGGTTCAGTTTTTTCATTAGATTCCACTTATGAATGAAATCATAAGGTATATGTCTTTCTCTGACTTGCTTATTTCACTTAGCATAATGTTCTCCAGGTCCATCCATACGGTTGCAAAGGGTAAAATTTTCTTCCTTTTTATAGCTGAGTGGTATCCCATTGTGTGAAAGTCCCACAGTTGTTTTATCCACTCCTCTACTGATGGATACTGGGGTTGCTTCCATATCTTAGCAATTGTAAATAACAATACAATGAACATAAGGATGCTTATGTTCTTTCAACTTAGTGTTTTGGGCTCCTTCAGATATATTCTCAGAAGTGGTAACACTGGGTCAAAAGGCAGAGCCACGTTTAATTTTTTGAGTTATTTCCATACTGCTCTGCTCAGTGGCTGCACCAGTCTGAATGGCCACCAACAGTGCAAAAGGGTTTCGCTCTTTCTCCATTGCCAGCACTTGTTTGTTGATTTATTGATGACAGCCATTCTGACAGGTGTGAGATGGTATCTCACTGTGGTTGTCATTCCTCTGATGATTAGTGACATTGAATATCTTTTTATATGTTTATGTGTATGCCCTCTTTGGAGAAGTGTCTATTCAGATATTTTGCCCATTTTTTAATTGGAATGTTTTTTTTTATTGGTGTTAAGTTTTGTAAGTACTTTATACATTTTGGATATGAATCCTTTATCAGATGTATTGGCAAATATGTGTTTTCATTCTGTGGGTTGTTTTTTTATTTTATTGATGTTTTCCTTTGTTGTGCAAAGAGATTTTAGTTTCGTTGGGAAAATTGGACAGATATGCAGAAAAATGCAGCTAGACCACCTTCTTCCACACACAAGAATAAATTCAAAATGAATTAAAGACTTAAATGTCAGGCCCCAAACCATAAAAATCCTAAGGAAAAACATAGACAGCAGAATCTCAGACAAAGCTCACGACAATATTGTGTCATCCCGGGCAAGAGAAACAAAGGAAAAAGTAAATGTACGGGGCAACACTGAAAAACTTGAGATGTTCTCGACCCTTCACAATGATTTCATCTCTCTAATTCCAGTTTTCTCACTAAGAAGATGAGAATGATTATGTGCATTTCAAAGTGCTATTAAGATTATTATGTAACACATGTGAAAATGCCTTATAAGCCATAAAATTATATAATTTGAAGGTATACTTTTTACTCTTGTAGTATTAAAATTTTTGAATAAGCTGCTTTAAATTCACCAAATCTTGGTAGATATTTGGCAGCAACATTCACATATATCTTTTTATTTGGGCCTTCAGAGTTCTCAAAAAAATTGGCACAATATATGCAAATGAGAGCTAGAGAGTTATATACATATTTTATTAATAAAAATAAAGACAGAAACATAAAAAAATAATTTTCCAAACTCTTGAATAATAATGCATCAATGCTAGTAATAATCTATGTGCTTAAGAAAACATATATCTTATTTGGGAGAAAGTAATGGAATTAATTCTGTCATACTTAAGTCCTGACAAAAGAGACACTAAATAATAGCTGTCGAAGAACAAATTCAGAAGCAAAAGTTTATTCTTTATTCTATTTTTTTTGTGATGTACCCTTAAGAGTATACTTGATCTCTGTATTCCTTAGATTCAGTGTGAAATGGGACTATCAGTACAGGGCTCACTCCTTGGAGACATTACAGTGAACTATGAGAATTAACCAAATGATGAGAGGTAAGGGTTTTGAACTTCTTTCTAAAAAGAAGTTCCACAGAAATGCAAACCTCTCAGGGCAGAAAAATGCTTTTGAAAATGGAGAAAAAAAACAGCTGAGAGAGAGGTTATTAACAAGGAATATGAAGATCAGAAAGGAGCTAGGTTAGAGGTCAGAAGGTACCACCTCCTTTATTTTACCACAGTGGTACCAGGCAAGGACACTTACTAATCCCCTCTGGACACAGTGCAGAGTCTCCCATGACATCTTTGTTAGTGGAAAAGGGGATCACCATAGAATTAATTAAAAACCAATAAACATGTATATGGATCCTGTTTTAAGATTAAAACTGTAGAGATTAGAGAGGATGATTATAAATGACTTAGAGCCAATTTAGAAGACTGAAAGTGCACCCCAAAAAAGAACAAAACACGAGAGTGGCAAAACTGAAATCAATAATCTGTGATTCTAAAATCAATAGTGTTATTTTAAATACCAATGAGTCATTCTCAATTGACGATACCTGATTGCTTGTGTCATTAATAAAAAATTTGATTCTTTTTCTTTCTGTCTATACGTATAATCTTTCATTTACATTCAGTAAATTCCATGATCTAATATATAGATTTTGTGCTTATGCTCAAAAGGTTTGATAGTTTTCTAATGGACGGGAGCACATCTATCACTTGAAATCTCTTCACACCATTTCTGACATTGATTGGAATTCAGCATCTGGAAAAACATGAGCTAATGCCATGTCCCTGAAGGTAGAGAATGTGGAAAGATTAAACAGACTGTCCCTGGGTGTAAAGTAAGGAATTCTGCTTTTTGTCATAGAATTGGTTTTGTGAAGTGATTTGGAAGGGAGAGAAGATTTTTTTCTTAATTTTGAAAGAAAATTATTGGGAAACTATAGCAACCCAACATCCTAACATTCCTTTTTTTACTGTTGTTCAAGTATATTTTCACCCCATCATGGCCCCTTGCCCTACCCATCTCTGCCTCCCACCTTCAAAACTACCCCCTTTGGTTTTGTTGATGGGTCCTTTATGCATGTTCCTTGATTGACCTTCCCCTTTCTTCCCCCCATTATCCCTCTCCCATCCCCTTTTGTTACTGTCAGTTTGTCCTTTATTTCAATGTCTCTGGTTATATTTTGCTCACTTGTTTGTTTTGTTGATTAGGTTCTACTTATAGGTGAGATCACATGGTATTTGTCTTCTACCACCTGGCTTATTTCATTTAGCATCATGCTCTCCAGTTCCATTCATGCTGTTGTGAAGGGTAGAAGCTTCTTCTTATATAAATTATCATAGGGTTTTAGTTAACAAAATTATATGGATAGCAGGAGAGTTATTAGGAATTATATTGGTTGCTAAAACTGCCTAAGTTGTTAAATTTTAAAAACTTATCACTTGTTAAAATAACTTATAGTTCTATGACAATAAATGTGCATGTTACTGAATATAACATTAGAGTAATATCAAAATATCTACAATGTCCAAATAGAAGTAATGTATGAGCTGTAAATTAAACTGTTCAGTTAATAAAACTCATAAGGTCAATGTAATTTGCCACCCAGCCTGCCTCCCACTTCTGTAATCAGTCCCCTCACTTGTCCATGTCCATGGTTCCTTCATATATGTTGTTTTACTAATCCCTTCACCTTTCAATCTGTCCCTCCTTCCCCTCTCCTCATTTACAGCTGTCAGGCTGTTTCATGATTCTATGCTTCTCATTCTATTTTGCTCATTAGTTTCTTTTGTTCATTAGATTCCTCTTATAAATGAGGTCATATGGTATTTGTCTTTCACCAACTGACTTTATTTTACTTAGCACAATAGTCTCCAGTTCCATCTATGCTGTCACAAAAGTAGGAATGCCTTCCTTCTTTCTGCTGTGTAGTATTCCATTGTGTAAATGTACCATAGCTTTTTCATCCCTCCATCTACATATGGGTGCTTAGGCTGTTTCCACTCTTGGCTATTGTAAATTGTTTTGCTATGAACCTTGGGGTAGGTAAATTCTTTTGAATTTGTGTTTTGTGACTCTGAGGGTATATTTCCAGCAGTGGAATTGCTGGTGGGGGGAAAGGTAGTTCCATTTTTAATTTAAAAAAACAACTCCATGCTGTTTTCCACAGTGGCCTCATGAGCAGTGTACGAGGATGACCTTTTCTCCACATCCTCGCCAGCACTTGTTGCTTGTTGGTTTATTAATGATGGCTATTTTGGCAGATGAGAGGTGATGTTCCACTGTGGTTTTAATTTGCATCTCCCTGATGGCTAGTGATGTTGAGTATTTTTTCATATCTTTATGGGCCATCTGTGTGTGCTCTTTAGAAAAGTGTCTATTTAGGTCTTCTGCCCATTTTTAATTGGATTATTTGTCTTTCTGGTGTTGAGTTGTATACATTCTTCATGTATTTTGGAGATAACCCCTTGTTTGATGGATCGCTGGCAAATATGTTCTCCCATTTAGTCAGTTCTCTTTTCCTTTTGATGGTGGTTTCTTTAGCCATGCACAAGCTTTTTAATTTGATGTAGTCCATTTGTTTATTTTTTTCTTTATTTCCCTTGCTCTAGGATATATATAGGCAAAAATATTGCTATGCAAGATATCTTAAATTTTACTGCCTATGTTTTCCTCTAGGATTTTTATGGTATCAGAACTTATATTTAAGTATTTTATCTGTTTTAGTCTGTTCTGGTGTATAGTGTAAGACAGTGGTCCAGTTCCATTATTTTGCAGCTACTAATCCAGTTCTCCCAATACCATTTATTGGAGAGATTATCTTTACTCCATCATATGCTTCTGCCCCCTTTGCCAAATATTAATTAACCCTAAAAACATAGGTTTATTTCTGGGCTCTCTATCCCGTTCCATTGATCTATGTATCTGTTCTTACACTAGTACCAGACTCTTTGGATTACAGTGGCCAAGTAATATAGATTCGTATCAGGTATTGTGATCCCTCCTACTTTGTTCTTCTTTCTTTCAATTGTCAAAGCTCTTCAGAATCTTCTATAGTTTCATACAAATTTTTGGAATATTTGTTCTAGACCTGTGAAATAGCCATTGGTATCTTAACAGGAATTGTGTTGAATCTATAGATCACTTTGGGTAATATGTACATTCTATTTTTTAAAAGATTTTATTTATTTACTTTTAGAATAGAGAAAGGGAGGGCAAAAGAGAGGAAGAGAAACATTAATATGTGGTTGCCTCCCTAGTGCCCCTTACTGGGGACCTAGCCCACAACCCAGGCATGTGCCCTGACTGGGAATCAAATCCACAACCTTTTGCTTCGCAGTCCAGTGCTCAGTCCATTGAGCCACAACAGCCAAAGCTAAATTTTAATGATTTTAATTCTTCTAATCTTTGAGCACAGTATATGCTTCCACTTTTTTTGGGTCTTCCTCAGTTCCTTTCTTCAGTGTCTTATAGTTTTCTGAGTACACGTCTTTTATCTCCTTGGTTAAGTTTATTACTAGATACTTAATTTTTGTTTTTGTCTCGATACTAAATGGGTTTATTTTCTTGGTTTCTCTGATAGTTCATTATCAGGGTTATAAAAATGCCTTTGATTCTGAATATTGACTTTGTATCTTTCTACGTTGCTGAATTCATTGATTAAAAAAATGGATTCTAACAGAGATTCCATCATTCAAGAGAATATACTTATGTTTAGTTCTTCAGGTATCAAAGGGCCATAATTTAAGAAATATACCCCTAAGTCTTTTATCTCGTTATCAGGATATTTTACCTATAGTACATGATAAAAACTTCTAAATTCTTTTAACCAAGTCTTTACATAAAAATTTGACATATTGGTTAAATATGTGAGCTCATATTTAGATAATAAGTCAATCATTTTAATTGCAGGGGCATATTTAATTTGTATATCACTTTTATCCAATGAAGAACTCTAAGGGATATTTATTTAAAAATCTAAAACAATAATTCCACATCGCTGCTCACTAGGACTTTTCACTTAGTTTGCATTTAATATCAGTGTGAATTAGAATATTTCCCCTACAGTCACGGACATGAAATTGAAATTATTTGCATTATAAAGTCACCTTTAAATATCTTCAAAGATGGTTCATGGCAAAAGAAACCCATTAGCTCCATACAGGGTATAAAATGAGGCGGTGTGTGTATTGTAATATGTAATTGGAAGGTCACACTACGTCTTTGCTTGGAGGACCTTTGAATAGAGACCTGAAGAAGCAGGAAAAAAAAATGGAAAGGGATTCTGTGAGTTTAATTTGCTTGGAGCAGCAACAAGAAATTAAGTTAAAATAGGTATTGCTTAACTGCAATTTAAAAATGATTCCTAGATTTAACATCTTAATAACACATATAATGTGTGCTTTAGTAATTCAACTATGTAAATTCTCTAATACATAATTGAAGATGTAAAAGAAGTTAGCACCGAAAGGAATTTTTAAGCTACAATTATGAAATAATACCAATAGCTAGCATTTGTTTAATGCTCAAATTTTGTTAGTGCTCTCTGCATTGCCTAACTTAATTTTCTCTATTAACTAAGAGGTGCAAAATACTACCGGTACTTTAGGGAAACTGAGAGCTGCTCAGGTATTAAACGAGGTAAATTATGGAATAAATAAATACCTTGCAATCACCAAAATGTTAATGTTACTAAACAAAGTAGGATATCGCTGCCTGCTGCCACACACAGGCATAAAACAGAGATCAGCGGGGAAAGAAAAAATTCTTTATTAAAATGTTGCCAATTTGGGGGAAAGGCGGTGATTCCCCCGCCAATCTCTCCTGCAAAACACAGAAAGAGCCCAGCCACACCGAGAACCAGAGTCCAGAAACCTCTCTCCATTCTTCTCTGTCTTCAGGGGCCCAAGGCGGTCGTGTGAACAGGTTTCCAGCTTCAGGCTCTCTCTCCCGAGTGTAGGCACTTGTGGGGCCCATGTCACCACTGACACGTCGCAGCTCCTTCCCTCTCCCACAGGACAGGGAGCCCAAGGCCAGATTCCCACATCTGTTCATGCGGGCGTTCCATCTATGGGGTCCCCCCAGAACCTGGGGATGCTTGCAAACCCAAGGCTGGCAAACACTCAGGTTCCCGCGTCCATGTGCTGATCTCGAAAGGAGAGAAGAGATGCAGTTTTGGCGCGAAGCCTCAGCGTCCCGCAGGTCACTGCTGGAGGGGGTAAGGCCCAACGTGGGGCTCGCCCTTCCCTTGAACTGGCTCCTGACCAGACGAGGAGGGGCAGAGGGTGAAAAGGTGCAAGAGCCTCGCAAGTACTCCAGCTCCCCGACTGGGAGATCCAGGGGAAGGAAAAGAGGGTGAGTCCCTGAGCACCCTCTGTTTAAAAGCCCCGGCCCCAAATCCAGTGTGTGGCAGAATCACCGAAATCCGCAGCCAATGCAGGCTAGCATCCATCGCACTTGCCAGCCTGCCCGGCCTCGCTGCGCCTGATCCTGCCACCAGGAGAACCTCCATAGCACCCGGGTGTTACGACCTTTTCAGCCCGCGTATACTGCGTGGAAGCCTCCTCTGGTTGTGTCGCCAGCGCCGCTGTGTGTTCACCCTCACCAGGGGCCATGGAAATGGGTCACATGCCAGCTGGGTTTCAGTGCCGCCACCCCTGGCACTTCTGATTCTTTCCAGGGCTTCCTCCCCTCTGCCCAGCAATCTGGACAGACCCCCTCTGTAAGCGTGTTCTCAAAGTACACCTGACATGTGAAAAATATTGTTAATATGTAAATGAAATAACTAAGTTGGATAGTTATTTCTGAGTTTTGGCGTTATGAATGAATACACTTATATTCTTTATTTTTTTTATATTTTCCAGATTTCATAGAGTTGACTTGTACATCTTTTCTAAACTAAAACTATTTCACTTATTACGTTATAAAAACAGTCCTTAAATTTTTTCCTTTAGATATAAAAAGCAGAGCTTTGTGCCTACTATGTTCCAGGTACTGCTTTAGATGCTTTGCTCCTCTATTAATTCTCTATGCCTCATAATACTTGAAGAAAATACAGTTATTTTTATTCTTATCTCCATTTACTAAGGCATAGCAGTTAAATTCGTTGCTTGAGATTACAGCTACAGAGTGGCACAGCTCGAATTCAAACAATGGAAACCCTTTTAGTTTCCTTGGCTACTCCTGTCTGCCAGCACGAATGCATTAGTGATCTTTCTTTCCCACTCTGGTTTTCTAAACACTCTTTATCTTGGACTTGAATGTGTGTCTTTAAAATGTTTCTTTTACCTTTGCAAGTGGCAGAGCCCAACAAGGCAGTTCCTGGTTGGGGAAGCAATGTGATGCAGGATCTCCTCCAAGTACAAAGAAAATGACATGTAAATTAGAATCATCATTACATTTTCTCCCTTCCCGCTGAACTCTCCAGCCCTTTATCTCATCACAGGGGCACTGCCAAGAGGAAGGGTGGTAACGTCATGAGTCCCGGTTGACTGGAGTCTCAGCCCTTTTAACACCGTAGCCCTTGCCATTAGTCCAGGACTTCATTTAATATTCTCTACTGTCAGAGTGAGTGTAACTGCAGGAGGAGGCAGATTTAGCAGTTTCGGATATATGCTCATTTCTCAAGGTTGTTTTTTCTCTTCAAATTAAATGGCACTTCATAAATTTAAATAAAATCACAGATCTTAGTTTATATGTTTCAGTGGGTTTTGAATTTGAGGATTAAACTCTTTATTTATTCCTTCCCAGGCCATTCAATATGAGCTATAATATAATTAAAAGAGCAAAGTTGCCAATAATTCATAAATCTTTGGCTTTGCAAAGTTACTTGTTTTATTGTTGATGCTTATAAGACTCGCGTAAATATGAAACAATTTGGGGGCTGTAAGTTAATTTATGAAATATAAGGCTACAGATTAAAAATAATAAAGCATGCCCTGGCTGGTGTGGCTCAGTGAATTGAGTGTCAGCCTGTGAACCAGAGGGTCATGGATTCCATTCACAGTCAGGGCACATGACCAGATTGTGGACCAGGTCGCCAGTGGGGGCCAAATGAGAGGCAACCACACAACGATGTTTCTCTCCTTTTCCCCCTTCCTTCCCCTCTCTCCATAAATAAATAAAATAAAATAAATGAAAATAAAAACTAATAAATTGCCTTGGCTGGTGTTGTAGCTCAGTGGATTGAGTGTGGGCCTGTGAGCCAAAGGGCCACCAGTTCAATTCCCAGTCAGGGTATATGACTGCATTGTGGGCCAGGTCCCCAGTAGGAGGTACTTAAGAGGCAACCACACATTGATATTTCTCTCCCTCTCTTTCTCCTTCCCTTCCCCTCTCTCTAAAAATAAAATCTTTTAAAAATAAAATTTTCAGATATATAATTATTTAATTAACAAAAATGGAATATCATTAAAATAATACCAATTTACTGTGCAAACATAAATAAAATACATATATTATGACAGTGAGTCTGTTTATAAAAATAAAGCTGATGATAGCCATGGAAAAAACAGGGCCTTCCTCATTTCAATAAGTATTGTAATTAGGAGCTAAAGGCAAGTCACAGTTCCTGCTGAAAAAGAATAGGATGGGATGTCCTACAGTATAATATTTGATTATCTTTTCCACAAATTGTGAACAATAAAAGCAGTGCTTTGATAAGTCATACATCCCTAACTGGACAGGCCATAGTGGGTAGTCATGCCCCAGGCCTATAACTCCTTTGGTGAACACAAGTCTTACCCATTGTTTTGGGACAAATTGGTTGACATACCTTTGAAATGCTAGAACTAATATTCCTGCAAGTCTTAACCACCCCTATGAAAGCACACGATCTTGTAATCTGATGCTAGCCTTGCTTTCTTCCCACAATGATGTAATATTCTTTACACTTGTAACCAAGCAGCATGGAGTCCAGCTGCTTCTTGCCATGTAGATGCATAACAAGAAGATTTGTGGGGAAGGACATAGGGTTTTATTAATAAGGTTCTTAATTTGAAGAGGTTAAAAGTATTCCTGCTCCAAGCGGACCAAGATACTTCTCCTGTAAACCAGAGAAAACCACCTCCCCAGGAAGTTTAAAGTCCAAATTCAGATCCAGAAGTTTCCCATTATTGCCTATCTATAACCCAAGGTTGCTCCATCTCTCCAACTCCAGGCTCTTTCTCCCTTGTGCCAGAGTTGACATCTCCTCACAGCAGCTCTCTCTCAGAGTCTGGGGTGCACTTCCTGATCACTCCAGACAGCTGTGCAGCTGAAGCTCCATGCACAAGGAACTCCCCAGCTCATGCCTGTGTGTGCTGCTCTCAGGGTGAGAGAGTACAAGCAGTCCAGAACCCAAGAGCCATGCTGCACAGGGTTGCAGCCTTCCAAGGGCTGGCACCTGGCAAGTCATGCATCTCAGCGTGGGACCCTGTCTTCCAGGGGCCTAAGCCTCAGGTGGGTCTAGTGTCTGCTGCTCTTACCCACGGGGGTCAAAGCAAGAGAAAGGCTCTTGCCTGCCTCCAGTTTAAAAGTCCCCCAAATCCTGTGTGCTCCAGGAGCCAGTGGGAGTGTCCACCTTTTCAACCAATGAGAGCTCATGTTGGCCATGTTTGCCTTTGCCCCTCTTCCAGCCACCATATTGTGCAAGGGGGCAAAGGCCCCAGGCATGCCGGCTTCGTACAAGCTCCCTTCAGCTGAGTCATGAACTGCCTGGATGCCTCAGCAATTTCCTTTTTCCTGCACCTTCTCCTTTCCTGGGAGGGCAAGCTGATCTAATTCTTTGATTTCTCCTTGGGGTTTCTCTCTGCTACCTGCCTTCTCCAGTGATTTGGCCTCACCACTCTGTTACACTCTTCGTCCTCTATTTCAAATACTTAATACCTTAAAAAAAAACACACACACACACAAAACCTCTGAGAAACTGCTATTCTCCAAAGCGCTTGAGATTTAGCTTTCTAGCAGTTGTCAGTTTTGGGCTCAAATGAATTCTTGCAGAAAATTTTCTATAGGTTTGGAAGTTTCTTACATCCACAGTATCAGTTAGCAGGATAGATTCAGCAGATAAACACTTACTGAAATGAAAATGCGTATTCTAGATATCCAGTGCCTCATTCTCTCATTACCTGGAACTTACCACGTGGCTGGCAGGCAGCATGACCTCTGGATTCTCTCTGACGCTGCAAGAGAAAGAATAGAAAAGCACAAAACGGAAATCTCAGTATTTTCTAACCTAATCAAAGAAAAATCACCCTTCCCTTCTTTCATGTTGCATTTATTAGTAGTAACTAGTAATGAGTCCCCAAATCCAGCTAGTAGGCAAGCAGGATACCAGGAGGTGGAGATTACTGGGAGCCATTTTCAGAGTGCCTGCCCCACAAGTGTCTGTATCAGAAAGTCCATGGACTGAAATTCAAGACTGTGGCACAGCATGATTTAACTTTTACATAAGAAATAATAAAATACTAAAGAGATCATCAGAGACCTTGTCTTATGTCTGTATTTCACAAATTAGCAAGCTAGAACCAGAGAAATACAACTTGTTCAAAGAAGACCTAAAACAAAAACAGTGTTTTCACTTATTTTTTTCTATTAGCTATGCTATTAAGGGGAGCATGATCTGCCACCTCAATATGTCTCTTGGGCATAATGATTGCTTTAATATTATTATCTTTAAGAAACAGTGGATTTTGGTAAGGCTCTCAGACTGAGAAGTTATTCTTTTGTAAGATACATTTACATTTTTAAAGAAAATCTCAATTTGTAAAGATGTTTCCAGCTTTGTAGGAGAAAGAGAATAATGACTAAATATCTAGAAACTCTTATTAATGGAGGAAGCAAAAGACCTAAATCTGTATAAGAACTTTGACTTTATTTACTGTGCTTTTCTTGATAGCTTCCCATAATTGGCAGTGAACTGTGAGCTACTGAATTCTGGCAGCCTTTAGAAGCAGAAAAAGCAATAAAACAGATTCCCACTAGAACTTCCAGAAAGGAAATCAGCATTGTAGACACTCTGATTTTAGTCCACGGAGACCAATTTTGTACTTCTCATGTTTGGAACTGTAACAATAAATCTGTATTGTTTTAAGCCACTGGGTTTGGGGTAATTTGTTACAGCAACAATAGGAAACCAATAGGATACCAAAATAATAGTCATTTAATGTAATTCCCATTTGAATTTTTACTAACTTCCTTTATTTTTTCATTTAATCTTTATTGTATTTTTCCATTAGCATTTAGTTCCTTTCATACCCACCTCCCTCCTGCAAATTAAGTGTCCACTCTGTGGCACTTAATTTTTTTCATTTCTGAAAAAAAAGCACTTCAGAAAGTGCTTATCAAAATTCTAAATCATGCTTTGCTAAATTCACTCAACAAACTTTAAATAACTGATATAATACCCTTCAAAAGATAAGCAGCCTTATATTGGTGATGCTTTGTTTTGAATTACTGGTCAAAAAGTTAAAAGTTAAACTATTATTTACGGTTTAAACCAACACACAACTCTGCCAAATATTGGGAGCTGTTGATGTTAGATACATATTTATATGATAAGAAAAGTGTTTTAAATGTGGTAAATTATGGCCAATGAAATTGCTGATTTGTAATGCAGAAACTGCCAGGTTGGAGGTAACATGGCTTGTAAAAAAGGCTAGAAAAAAAGGAAATTTGTTCATCACTGTTGCCTCCAGCAAAATGAAATGCTGGCATCTGAGAGCAATTAAGAACATCCTCCCACATTTTTATTTTTGCCTCAGAAGATGATGATTCAAATCATCAGTAAAGTGAGAGTTTTACTTTCTTCACAATAAAAGAGACAAAGAGGGAAATGGTGAGACACAACACAGCCATGCTTTTTTGGCAGAAAAACACAGCTGCAAACAAGAACAAAAATTGCTATCCCTGTTTTCTTTTGAAAGTAGAGTACCTGATACTTATCCCCTTTCCATTACATGCATACAGTTGATTGGTAAATAGCCCTCTCCCCATGCCTATACCTTGCTCTCATGTATAAATAAGTGTGTGTGTTTGTATATATATGTGTGTGTATATATATACATGTGTGTGTATATACACACATATTTATACTATAAATAAATATATTAATATAGGTATATTTGTATATAAATATAAACAATATATAGTATATTATATATTTATATATAATATAATATAAATATATAATGTATTTAACTATATTAATATTTAAATATATAATATTTTCCCTTGCTTCGGGCTGACAAAGGCTGGGAGCAGAAGAGAATTCACATCTCACAGTCTTCACCCTTCCCTGACAAAATGCACTCTCTATGTCTGATGTATTATTTCCTCCACTGAAAACAACTTAGTAAAAAGTAGTAACACTCTATGGAAATGAGGACAGTTAGAAAAATAAAGGCAACTGCATAATTTCGAGGTGGCTGTGGCAGTAATTAATAGAAACATAAATTATTTAAATATATACTTATATATGCAAATTGCTCCCCCAATGCCTGAACATGAGGACAAGGGAGACCCAAGACAGGCCAGGCCTCTCCATATGGTCAGCGGCAAGTTCAATGAGCAAGGGAACTCCTGAGGTTTGTCTTAGGCACCAGGAAGAAGAGTAGATGTCAGCCCCCACCCACCATTATTTCAAACATTTACGTGGAGAACTTCCCTGGGTTCAGCCACGTGTACTGTCTTGATTCCTCCACAACACTAGCCCTCCCAAGGCTGCGTCCTTGAAACTGGCTCTCGCTGTGCGATAGGTGAGCAAAGGTGCATTCCAGGGACGGGGCGAGGTGGTGGTGAGAAACCTCACAATTGCTGGAATCCAGTCTGCCTCGTGAATTGGGACCGGAAGTTGCCTCCTCTCACTGACACCAGGACCGCACCACCTGTGGACGCCCCTGAAAACCTTACCTGCTCCCTTACATTATTCTACAATGTGCTCTGAGCAGTCAGCAAGGGGTTCTGCCAGCATGAGGGCAGCTGTGTGTCTGCCTGGGAGCCCGCTTCCACAGCAACAATATAGGCACATGCACACGAAACCACGGGTTGAGGTGATGATTCCTGAACTAAGTGACAATTATTTCTCTCAAAAGCCACAAGATCTAAGCCACTGATTTATTAAGTCCCAGAAGTTGGGTTTGACTAGATGTGGTATCCACAGAAACCAAGGCCTTATTTAGTACCCTCCTTTTGGAGCAAGAGGCCAATATATTCAATTTGCTAGTCCCTCACTTGTTGGGACCTCTGGTAGGTGGCCCCAGACTTTTCTGGAAGTTGCCTTGGATGTGTGTTCTTACTATATGATATAATTATTATATAAGAAATATAAAATTGATCTGCATTAAAGGAAGTTGCCTCTTTCATTAATTTATAGTTATTGCTTTAATTACATGTTAGTTGTAATCATAAATCTCGGTAGATTCTAATGCTATTCACTTAGTCAACTGATATTTATTCAGAGCTTATAAGAATCCGTGAGGGTTTCGAGGCACTGGTGACATAATAGTGAAGAAAATCAAGTCCCTCTTACTCGTTCATGAATTACATTTGGAAACACAAATAGTTAACAAAAAATACACAGGTACGTAGGATGTTACTTGGATAGGAGTGCTTTTTGAGAAATGCATCAAAAAAGGGTTTGGATAACTAAGGTGATGTTGGTAATGCCATTTTCTTTAGAATGGTCAGAAAATAGTTGCTGTGGCTTTGCAGTGAAGGAACATTATGCTTTCAAATGTTATAAAAGATCACACTGACTACATGTTAGAACTAGACTGTAGGGAAATCAGTTGGGAGACTATTGCTAGAAATATTACATAGCTCGCCATTGTCTTGGGCCCAGATGGTAGCAGAGAGAGTGGTAGGACATGATAAAGTCTGGGTATATCATAAAGGCAGAACTGGAATTATCTGACTATAAGTCAAATAGGAGGGTTCAAGAAAGAGAAGTACTAAGAATAATACATTAAGCCACTTGGAAATGTGATCTTTAACCAATTAATTATACTAATGACTTGCCTACAACAAAGGCAGTGTCATTTAAGTTACATAAAAATAACATAGTGAACTCAAATAGAGCCAGTTTATCATAGTCAAATAAGTAAACAACTGCATGACTTTGGACTATTAATGCAAAAAATTTATGAGTGCAGATTCAAACATTCCAAGATTGTGATTGAGAGAAACCGTTCTTGCATATCCTGGGGTAGCAGTCTCTCTTATTTTGCAAAAGTGTCTTTAAAAATACTAGTAATATACAAAATTTTATTTTTGTAAAAATTTAATTAATACTTAGATAATCAACTGGAGCTAAGTGTTTATCTTTTTTTTTGCTTATTTAGAAAAATTATTATCTCGCGTTTCTTTGCAGACAGACTGAAACATACGGCATCAGGAACAAGGCTTTCCTTAGTGAGAGAAATCAGTGGGAGAAAATGTTACCTAGGAACATTGAAAAGGTTCAGAATAGACTGAGAAGGAACAGACTACTGCACTACAAATATATATATTTAATGGTTATAATTCCTATTATCCTCAGGAAATAGTATCCCAAATATTCCCAAGATTTCCTTCTGCCAATCTCGATTGGTTCTCATTCATCAGTTCCATTCTGCTAACAGCACTTGTCAAATTGACTGTGCTTATGTCTGGGAGGAATGTCCAATGTATGCTTGAAATAATTTGGATGGAAAACATTAAGATCCCACAAGAAACCACTGCTCACTTTGTCATTTGATAACACAGACAAAAACATATTGTTTTCTTTTTACCCCTCTGATCCTCCCTTTTAACTAAATTTGTTTCTTCCATGAATTGGGGTGACATTGGTTAATAAAATTATATGTAGGTTTTGGGTGTCACTTCTATAATACATCATCTGTATATTGTATTGTGTGTTTACCACACAAGGCAAGTATCCTTCTATCACTATTTATCCCTTCCATTTTTATGGAGGCTTCAATTTAACTCTTAATACTCACATTCAAAACTCTAAAAGAGAATTGCTATCTTCTGTTGTAAACATTTTGAGAGAGAGAGAGAGAGAGTATCTGGCATAGCCAAAAAGGAAAAGTGCACATGAAGAAAAAAAAATAAGAACCATCGTTCCATTATTTGCTACACTATGCCATTTCAATATGAAATGTTTAGAAAGTCTACTTGCCTTACTATTTGCAGAAAGTGCCCATTTGATTTTCTCTTTTCAGAGGGATTTGCCAAAGTCGAAGTAGAAATGCTGATTTTTAAAACCTACAGCAGGAAATATAATAAACGCCTGACAGAAGCAGGAAAGTTCAGCACCCAAATGGAAATGCGATCTCCCATTACGGAGGGAAGCAGGTGAGGATACGGACAGATTTGTCTCTGGGATCGCAGGGTTTCTGATCCTGTTTCTAGTACGCACTTCCTCATCCTTGCTTAGAACTGCTCTCAGGGCTCTGAGAACAATTGCAAACTCAGTGTCTTTCATGATAATATTTTTTCAGCCCTTCTACTGTCAAACATTTTTAGCAAAGTGTACAAGGTTTGCTCTTTCCAGCCACGAGCATAGAAAATACTATATTTCGTGTGCCTATTTTTCTGTTTCAGCTTAGAGTACCTTTTTTGTATAGAGAAATAATATCCATGTACGTTGTTTTATTATTCAATCAAATATACACAAACTGACCATAAAGATTTTGCTCTTTTGTTTGTTTTTAGTTATTCACTAAAATGTTGAGTCTCTTCATCAGCATAATTGTATCTATGCTTCTAAACATATTCATATGTTTGTTTGTAATAGAGAACATAACAATGGAAAGGTAATTTATGAACTGTCGGGTATTTTATGACTAATTTCACGCAGTTTCATGTTGTGCCAATAGGAAAACTGAGAGTCTAGAGGAAGTGTGTTTTCTAACTTCTTCCATAAATTTTGTGTCAGAGTCACCATTATATTTCTGTCACTGAAATCAGTCCTTTTGTTATAATTCACAGTAATATGAACTCTCTTCCCAATTAAAATCCTCTTCTTTTATAACATTATTTTCAAAAGACTATAAAGTGTTTGGAAGAACAGAGAACATTTAAACATGAGTCAGTTTCTGAAACAAAATCAGTGAGTGATCATCTTATTTGTACAATAGCAACATGAATGTAAAAAATCATAAATGTAGTATTTGGGTTAAGTGAAGATTTTTTGAATATTGTAATAATTTTAAGTACTTCTACTGCAAATTAATTTTGGCATTTTTTATAATGTAAGGATAGATATGGAATTAATTAATGAATGTTTAAGTCACTATAATTATAAAAGGAAAGGAAATTTTCACTTTTCACCTCTTCTAGACATATCTCTAAGTCAAATTTAGCCTATAAATGTCAATGGACATAACATTCTAACACAGTTTTTGTATTATGATGTATAGGGGCCATTTTTTTAAAAGATTTTATTTATTTATCTTTAGAGGGGAAGGGAAGGAGAGAGGGAGAGAGACATCAATGTATGGTTGCCTTTCATGCGTCCCCTGCTGGGAACTGGCCTGCAGGGAACCAGCCAGCAACCCCGGTATGTGCCCTGGCTGGGAATCGAACCGTGATTGTCTGGTTCGCAGGCCCGCACTCAATCCACTGAGCTACACCAGCCAGGGCTAGGGGCCATTTTTAATTCGCAGTTTAGGAATCGAGTGTAGAAACTTCTTAAAGGAAAGTATTTCTGTTGTTGTTGTCAGTGCTGGTACCATTTTCCTTTGAGTTAGCCTTCTTAAGACAACCACTGGTCTGGAATGGCATTTTCTAGATTCTAATAACTGTCTGCCTCCTTTTTTGTTAAACTTAGTAAAATATATGACTGTTAGGCTAGTTTTGTGGGAAGTAAGAATAAACAAACTAACCAAGAAAACCTACCTTAAGAAAAATAAAATTTACTGTAAGAATTTTGTGGTCAAGGAAGAGATCTGACTACTGGAAACAGAGCAGTCTTGGGCTCTCTGTCTTGTCTCTCATCTATTTTTTTCCACTGCCCTTCACATAATACTAGCTGACTGGGTATCAGTTTACTTATTTTAGATTCCTCAGAATGATAGAATTTAACCATGCTTACAGATTAGACTTTCCGATAATTAATTTTATGTGTCAGTTTGTACAGGTTATGATCCTCAGCTTAGTTAAACAGTGGTCTAAATGTTGCTGTAAAGATATATGTTAAATGTTATTAATATTTAAATTAAACAACATTGAGTAAAACATAAATATTATTCTACAAAATATGGTTGGGACTCATCCAATCAGGTGATGACCTTAAGAAAAAAGACTGATGACCCCCAAAGCAGAGGGAATTGTCCTCAAAACTGTAATATAGAAATCCTGCCTGAGTCCCCACTGTATATATACATATATGTGTGTGTATGCATATATATATATGCACATATATATATGTTCTTCTATTAGTCTGCTTCTCTAAAGAACTCAGATGTATGAAACAGCTTACGACATACTCATGAAGACCAATATTAAGCTACTTCTGATCCCGTTAATTAAGCATTAAAATTTAAAGAAAAATGTCCACCATTAATTAATAATGCAAAATTATTTAAACAATAATATGCAAAATTCAATTTCTCAAAGAATATATCTTTAATTAAAATTTTAATTTCTCTGTTTACTGGTTTTGTAATTTTGCATAAATCATATAACCATAAAAAATCTTAGCAACTTTATTTTATAATAGCTTATTTAACAATAATGCAAACTTTGTACAGTTACTAAGTTATTAAAGTGAAATTATCCATATAAAATGATTAACACAGTTACTAGAGTAATCAAGTAGAAAATTCTCAGTAAATAATTGCTCAAATTATTTTATTATTATTAATTATAATGACAATCTCTATATTAAAGTTGGCATGATTATAAGCATAAATATAAGAAATAATTTATATATGATGTTTTTTCTTATTTATAATGCACAGTTTTAATCTTAAAATATTTGAGAAACCTGTCTTTTATGTAAAATAAAATTTAATTTGAATAATTTCACTTGTATAATTTTACTTTAACTTATTCCCCAATTAATGAACCAACTCCCTTTTAAATGTCCATGTTAAAGTCTTTCTGTTCTTATGAAGTGTGTGATCTCATAGTAAATATAATGTGAAAATAGTGTCTCAAAAAAAGCATCATGCTCAATTCCTCTATTGTAAAAGCAAACTAGATGTTTCAGATACATTTTTCTAAACATTTTTCTCTTCGTATCATTTTGTAATGTTTTTTTATTTATTTTTAGAAAGGGGAGAAGGGAAGGAGAACGGGAAGGAGAAGGGGGCAGAGAAACATCAATGTGCGGTTGCCTCTTATGTATGCCCCCCCCCAACTGGGGACCTAACCCACAACCCAGGCATGTGCCCTGACTGGGAATCAAACTCTTGACACTTTGGTTCACAGCACTCACCAACCAGCTCAAGCCCTGAGCCACACCAACCAGGGCTTTTTGTATCATTTTTTTCCTATCATGATGTTATACTCAAAAGAAACAACTTTGGCCCTGGCTGGTGTAGCTCAGTGGCTTGAGCGCGGGCCTGTGAACCAGAGGATCGTGGTTTGATTCCCAGTCAGGGCACATGCCTGGGTTGCAGACCAGTTCCCAGCAGGGGACACATGAGAGGCAACCATACATTGATATTTCTCTCCTTCTCTGCTTCCATTCCCCTCTAAAGATAAATATATTTAAAAAACAAACAAAAAAGAATAATGTTTTTTTAAAAAGAAACAATTTTGTTAATTATTTACTTGAAAATTTACATAAAAGAGGAATCAAAACATAGGTCTCATTTGCCCTGATACCAAGATCAATGAATTAAAGATCATTCCTTCAGTTGTTCACTTTGCTTTCGATCAGTAAGGTATGCTTTGGTTTCTCTAGCCACTATGTTTTACCTTCCAATATTTCATTTCTTGACAAAATGTTTCTTTCCATATCAGTTGGGCTCACGTTACTTAAATCACTGTTTTCAAAGTTAACATTCACCCCCATTCACCCATAATATGTCAACTCTTCACAACTCGGATTATGTTGAAAATGGATTCTAGGCAGGCAGCTGATTCCAGAACTGTCATTTATCTTCTCTAGAGAGCTCATGAACCTTTAAAGGTTGTGCATGGTTCCATAATTATCTTGCAGTAGGATTTTTATTTCTTTTCTGTTTCATCGGGTTGCCCCTGTATATGGCCCACTAGGAGGCTGACACTTTTTTAACTCTTTGAGCTGGACAAGGGGTTGGCCACACAGAACATAGAAAAAGCAAATACTATTTTCCTACCACCATTCATGTCTTTAATATTTCCTCACACATGGAAAGAAAAATTATGAATTTTAATGCTTAAAAATTATATAAAAGTGATTTGAAGAAGGAACAATAGTATTATATTCACTTTTCACAATTATTTTTCAACATTTACTGAAAACACTGTCTTAAAAGATTCATATTTTACATTATTTATCCATTTGACTAACTTGTAGCTGTATACTACATTCTTCATTTTTTTCTTAAAGCACTAGCTTCCAACATAAAGACAGTCTAATGAAAGACTTAGAGCTGATTTTCATACTTTAGAGTAGTCTAACAAATAAAAACATTACTCAGAGCATGAAATTGTATAACTGTGATGCCAAGCATTTATACAACTTATTTATTTTAATTATTGGTAGAAGGCTCAAATTTAAAAAATTAAAACCTACAATTCATGAAAATACACTATAAGGACTCTTTTCATTGAGTCAAAGAGGCAAACATTTTTCTTTTTGCTTATGTGACTCTCGTGTTCCACAGTCAAACCACCACACTAATATCAACCAGTTCCTTGGTCTCTGCAAGCCTTATCTTCAGAAGATGAGAGAGAGTAAGCCAGCCCTGGGGGAGAACTAAGTACACATTTCCTTCATATTGCCCCTCCTCTCTAACCAGATACAAGGCACAAAATAGATATGTCATATATTTTACTGTCTGAATTGATCAACTAATAATTTACTCAAAACCAATTTATCAGTGAGCTCAGCAACTAACGTTACTCCTATGCTCCAAAATTCTTTACAGTGATTCAAAGAGTTTGTGTCTGGAATAACTAACTTCACAAACTTCATGACCATGAAAGCAAAATGTTGCCTAAGGATAACCTTTGTTAGATCCATCCTTTTCCAAGCCAGGCAGCTCATTAGACAGACTGACATTTGTTTGGTGAATCTGAGGCCCCTTTAGCAGTTTTACTTATTATGATATAAAATAAATCATTCTGGACATAAAATCTGCTGTTTGCCTTGTTGTATTGAACTACATGGACTCTCTCTCTTTCCCTCTGTACAACTCACTGCTTTCCACCATATATCAAATTCTAGGACAGTGGTACCTCTGTGTTTGTTGGCTTCAGAATGTGTCCAACCTAGTACTCATCACAGTTTGATGAGAAAAAAATGTTTCCACACTGGGCACTTGTTTGCCTCTCATCGCATTTACTAGAACTTGTGAAGTTCTAGCTACCCTAGAATTGGCAGGTGCCACCCGGCAAGAGAAAATGTTTCATCAATTGTCCTTGGCTTGCCACTTGTTAGAACAAATTAACAATGAGTACCAAGGTTCCACTGTAGATTCTTTACAGCTGAATATTTTAATATTACAACTGTAAGAGATAAAACTCAGACCATTTTTGTTAAGTCACAGTTTTAACTTTTCATTGTAAACATCAACAGATCAAGAACACAGATGTGAAGGGAGCTCAACATATAGGCACCAAAATCTAGAGAACTTAATTATCAATAGCATCATGATTTCCAAGTATGACAACAAATTATTTTCAGAGTACACAGATGGAGGTTATAGAAACTTTTGGTTTTAGTGGGATCATTCCTATTTTATCTCCTGTCTGGTAATGTATGTTGTGGCCCCTTTTACAACTGTCCTAAAAAGCTCACAATTAACAAGCATCAGTATGGCTACATAACAGGACAGGTTGGAACAGAAATCTCTGAGTTGCAAAGGACTCCAATTTGGGCAGGGGAACCCCAAATCCAACACAAGACCCCTCCTCCTATTGCCAGGAAAGACAGGGGTGGGGAAAGCTGCTGAGGCTTCAGGTGAAAAGCATCCTGACTTCTCCAAGGCAGAGAGGAGCTGATGGAGCAGAAGGAGCAGTGCTTAAAGCACATTGCATAACAGGCAGCCATCATCTGTAGAAGAACCAGCATGCATTACACCACAATGAGGCAGCCTCTGCCTTCCCAGCAGGGAGGGGCAACGGGAGGAGATTCATTGCTAGAAGGCTCACAGGAGAGGATGCAAAGGTAAACATTGTGGCATCCACCAACGCAAGCAACAAATGGTCGGAAGCTTCCAGGAGTTTAAGATGGAACTTAATTGGCCAAAGCTTTTCCTGCGCAGGGGCGAACTCTCGGGGTGTCCGGAGACACAGTGCCAAGGGGCTGCAAGTGAGAGTCGCGCCGGGCGCTTACAGCCTAGGGTTTTTATTGGGGTGAGCAAGCAAGCAAATACAGAAGCAGACGTAGCTGTTAGCAATTGGCTATCTCGAGAGAACACACATGGCGATGTTCTCTGCTTGCAACAATGGATACTTTTCTGCAAAGACAAGGTCATGCACAAGGCGGTTATCTTGTTCAGCACTCTTTGTACTTTCTATCTTCCTTGCTGAGTCAGTCTGGAGCCTGCCTCAGGTTCCTCTTGGCTACTTTTATCTAATTCCGGGCCCGACAACATGACCACCAATAGACCTCTTTGGTTAGAAAGCTGGATACTCCCCCGGCTTCCAGAATGCATGGGATTCTGGGAGAGAGAGCTTTTAAAACAGGAAATTGGGAGAAGCTAGTTGTCTTGGCTCTTGGTACTTGGCTCTTGGCTAGTGGCTCTTGAACTTAGGACTTTTGTTGCAGGTACACTTTGGGTCTCTGGCCCGTACTCCCCTTATGGACAGGAGTGCTTGTGTAACCGGGCAGATACTGGGCCCACCGAGGTCTTAGGCCCTGCAGGGTTGGAAGCCGGCTCCTGGAGGAAGGGTCCTATGCTGGGATGTGTGCCTCACTGGGCTCCAGCCTCTGCAACACTGCGATCCAGTGCAGCAGAGTCCATGGATGTGGGACTGATACACGGAGGCTGAGAGCAGCGCATCCCAGGTTCCGAGAGAGCTGCTGCGAGAACATGGCGACTCTGAAACCCCCGAGCACACACTTCGGAGAAGAAGGAGATCTGTTTGCGTGGCTGACCAAAGCTCCAAAAGAACAGATTTGGAAATTGGGAACTTCTGGATGTGGTTTTGGGTTGCAATTTTTTGGTGAGCAGAGAAGTTCTGGGTCTTGTGGGAGAGAAGGGCTCATAGCAGGTGTGTTCTCAGCCCCCATATGGGAACCCTGTTAATAAAAACCTGTTTCCTTCAACACAAATTGTTAGGTAATAGATTAGGGCAACACACAGTTGCACAGTTAGTTATATAGCATAGGCAAGTTACTCAATAACTAGGACTAAGTACTAAATTAAGGATAAAAACACAGTGTTTTTCTAAGGTTCTTTTATAAATCAAGGAAATGTAAAGTCATGTGAATACATCCTGGGTTCTAGTAAGGATTTTAAAAATATATCACCATTAGAATTAATATTCTATACCTTGAGAATAATTTTCCAAGAGTTCAGGGTTCATATCATCTTAGTGATTGTTAGTGATGAATTGTTTCACTCAAAAAATGTATGTGTTGAAGTCCTAATACCCAATGTCTCAGAATGTGACTGTTTGGAGATAAGGCCCTTAAAGGTAATTAAGTTGAAACAAGGTAAACCTCCTCTTCTCATAAGAAGAGGAGGTTTGGACACAGATGCGAAGAAGAAAGACCATGTGGAGATGCAGGAAGATGATTATTTATAAGCCAAGGAAGAGGCCTCAGAGGCACCCAACAACCCTTCTGACACCTTGATCTTGATCTTCTAGTCTCCATAACTAAGGAAAAAATAATTTAATTTCTTTAAGCTACCCAGTGCATGGTACTTTGTAATGGAAGCCCTAGCAAACTAGTAGAGTGATAATCTATGAGCAGCCAGTGAAGTAAAATTGGGCTTTGTGAAAAACAGTTGCAGAAGGCTGTTAATGTTCTTTCTTTTCCTAAGGTCGACATGGTATTTCATCAGTTTCACTGTGCATGTCTGCTTGATTTTCTGTATTAATTAAATTAGAATTTATTGACATATTAATACTCAAGATTCAGCCAAAGAAAAACAACTAAAATCAATTATGTATATTTATTTGTGGCATAGAAGGATTTAATGCAAGGAATTAGCATTTGCAACACATATGGTGGAGCTAGAACAAAGGACACTGAAATTTGTCAGAGTTGCAAAAAATCTGGAAGTTTTAGGAATTACAGAACACCAGTGCTATTTATCACACTTCTTTCTGGCAATGAAGTGTGCAATTAACTGCGGATGACAGAAACCACTACAAAATGTTGTTGACTGTTTCTGGAACTCTCATTCCTGCTTCACCTTTTCTGGCAGTAATGGTTTTCCTTACACTTCTTTCCAAATCTCATGCACTCTCTTCACAGTGGTAGAATCTTTCCGTCAAGAAAATCTACAGAATATGCATTGCTAGATTAGCCTCTGGTGACAACAATATCTTCCATTTGCCTAATTACCTTTCATATGTCCTGTCTAACTTTGCAACACACTGTAGATCGTCACAGTCAAGAGATGTTAAGACTGCTCCAGAGCAACGTGTGCTTCAGATAGGTCTCCCCTCACCTCGGGCACCCACACCTGCACTGGCCACAACCCAGAAGGTGCTCAGGAAGTACAGGCTGTGAATGAACTCGCCCTTCCCCAGATCAGCATTTTCACTTGGTAAATTAGGCAAATATCTCAAAACTTTGTGCACTTCTGGGAAGTCTGTCACCCTCACTTACCCTGTGACACTTGCAGCCTCATCTCTCAGGTCAGTTTTATTAGTCAGGATTCTCTAGGGAAACAGAGTAATAGGCTATATATGTACAGTTATTATGGATAATTGACTCATATAGTCACGGAGGCTGAGAAGTCTCATAATCTATATGGGCAGCTGGAAACCTAGGAGAGGTTATGTGAAGATCCAATCTAAGCCCAAAGACCTGAGAACAAGGTGAGCTGATTGTGTAAACTCCAGTCCAAAGGCTGGCGGTATTGAGAGCCAAGAACAGTAAATGTTTCGTTTTCAACCCAAAGTCTGGAAAAGATTAATGGTCCAGCTCAATCAGACAAGAGGAGTCCCTCCTTCTTTGAGGGAGGTCAAACTTTTTGTTCTATTTAGGTCTTCAACTGATTGAAAAGGGCCACCCGCATCAGGGATGACAATCTACTTTGCCTTAGGTTATCAATTCATATGTTAATTTCAACCGGAAACCTTCTTACACACAGAATAATATATGACCAAATGTCTGTTCCCAGTCAAGTTTAAATTAATTATCATAAATAATATGCCTTGTCACAATGGCATCCATACGTACCTCTTTAAAACGCATCTAATCTCCACATTGAAAAACAACAAGTTCATAAGTCTACCTAACACCATACAACTATGCTGAATACAACTGAAAATCACTAACCCATTCCCCAAAACACAAGGTAAGGACCTTGGGGGTTGTTGACTGATGTTTATTCTTTACTTAAGTAGTATAATATGAAATCAATAATACTTAAATACTATGATATATAGTCAATGCATCATATGTCACTTGATAAGAGAATAGAAGAAAAAGATATTTGCTATACACACATGCAGACAAATTCATAACAAAATAAAGAGGAGATATAACAGTTATAGTCTTTATACCTGTGTGCCTTATGGTTATAGCTGGTATTTATATTTATTCTCTTCTACTATACATTCTGTATTCCTTTTGCCTTCAGCAAGTACATTAGCAACTCATGTAATTTTTACCTGGGGGGTGGCTCAAATTTTCATTCCTAAGGGTCAGGGCCATTAGTTCCTGCTTGGATTAGGTTCTTACATTTTTCCATTCATCTTAATCACAAGGTATGGTAGATAATACTAAAAGATGCCCTAGTGCATTCTACACATCAAGGTATACCCAGAAAAACTCCAGCCATTGTTAATATAATGAGAAAGGTTTGTACAGCATACACGTAACCTGTCAGCCAAGGAGAGTGGGCTGGGATGAGCATGTGTGAATAGTGATGGCTTCACTATTCTAGACAGTGGAGGCTGTAGATACTGGTCAGTGAGCATGTGTACTGTGTGGCCATTGCATTCAAAATGACTAACTAAAGAGCGACTAAAGCAATGAATCTGCATCAAATTTTGCATTAAGCTTGAACATCCCTCTGTGGAGACTATTCAGATGATTCAGAGGGCCGCAGCTATAGGCAACTGGTGACTGGCAGCTTTATCACTACAATAAGCCTGCCCATGCATCACATCTTGTGCAAAGTTCTTTGTTGAAACATCAAATCACCCAGGTAACTCAGCCCCCTTAAAACTCAGATTTGGTGTCCTGTGACTTCTGGCTTTTGCTATAATTAAAATCACCTTTGAAAGGGAAGAGATTTCAGATTGTCAATGAGATAAAAGAAAATGCAATGGGGCAGTTGATGGAAATTGGGAGAAATGTGTGAGGTCCCCAGGGGCCTACTTTGAAGGGGAGTGAGGCATCATCATCCTATATGCAATGTGTCTTGTATCTTCTTCAATAAAAGTCTCTATTTTTCGCAGTACATGGCTGTATAATTTCTGAGCACACCTAGTACTTTCCCTTACCTCCACTGTGGATGAGTAGTGAAATTTCCCCTTGGCAAGCAGTTGATCATCTAAGCCAACACTTTAACTCCCTTCTGTACCTGTTAAAGGCATGAGGAGCTCAACTTGACCAGTTTAATCAAATGATTATTATACATATCGGTAGAGGTATTCCTCCCTTTGTAGCTATGAACTTTAGCCAGCAAAGCATAAATGTAATGGGAATAGAAAGCAAACATTTTGCTGGTTAGTCACTAAGGGTATTAGCAGGTGGCACCACTCCCTTCCACTCTCAGCTCCCTGGCCTTGTGAATCTTGGCAATGGGAGGAACCACAACATATGTGGGATGCAGATTCAGAGCACACACAGTCTTCCAGAGAATCTTGCTTCAGCACAGTCTTCAACAGGCCACTTCAACATTCTTTCAAGTCACTGTTTTAGGATAGTGAGGAACATGGTAAGAACAGTAACACTGCTATATGTCACTGTCCCATTGCTATACTTCTGTTGCTGTGAAGTGAGTTCTTTAATCATAAGCAAGACCATGTAATACCTCAACAGGGAATAAGCCATTCTATAAGCCCATAGATGATAATGCTGGCAAAGGCATTGCGTGAGAGAATCCATAGTTAGAGTAAGCATCAGTTTCACTAAGAACAAAACACTGCCTTTCTCATGATGAAAGTGGTCCAGTGTAATCAATCTGCTACTACATAGGTGACTGATAACCCGAGGGAATTAGTGCCATGTCAGGGACTTAGTGTTGGTCTCGGCTGCTGGCACATTGGATACTCAGCAGTGGCCATAGCCATGTTGTCCTTGGAGAGTGTCTGTCCATGTGGCTAAGCTCAAGCAAAACCTCCATCCCTGCCCCCAGGGCTACTTTGTTCATGAGTCCATTAAGCAACGACCGAGGTAGCTGGGAAAGGGGCTAACTGGTAGCCACAGAATGGGTCATCCTATCCACTTGATTATTAAAATTCTGCTCTGCTGGGGTCACTGTTTGGTGAGCATGCCCATGGGACACAAATATCTTCACTTTTTGTTCCGTGAAAAAGTGTATCAAAATCATTCTTTCCCAGATTTTCCAATATCTTTTCTATATGTCTGACCACCTAATGAAACCATTGGCCACAGCCCATGAATCAGTATGTAATCACACATATGGCCATTTCTACTTCCAAGCAAAGTGATGAGTTTGTATGCAAATATGACACATAAGAGAAATCCAGAACTCCTAGGTAGTGTTCATGCCCTCACATCGAATCCCCTCCCCTGCTCATTTTATTTCTGTGTGTCTCATCACCATTTGACATATGTGGTGCTTAATTATTTTGCTATTAATTGCTCATTTCATTAGAATATAAATTCTACAATGCACCCTGGCTGGTGTAGCTCAGTGGATTGAGCGTGGGCCTGTGAACCAAAAGATTGCGGTTTGATTCCCAGTGAGGGCACATGCCTGGGTTGCAGGCCAGTTACCAGCAGGGGACTCACGAGAGGCAACCATACATTGATATTTCTCTCTCTCTCTCCTTCCCTTCCCCTCTAAAGATAAATAAATAAAATCTTAAAAAAGAATATAAATTCTACAATGCAAATAATTCATGTTTTGTTTTATTCACTGGTGTAATTCTCAGTATGTAAAGGTTGGTTTGTAGTAGTGGTTAAATATCCATTTGATAAGTGAATCTCACAACTTTAATATTTACCACTATTTTCTAAAAGTCTCCATGCTTTTTGCTTTACATCTTCAAGAGAAAGACCCAATGACCCCAAGATAACCCTTTGAGCCAGATGCTCATCTAATACATTGGCTGCAATCATTGGACATAAGTGTTTATTATGATCCAATCAGCTCATGGCCAAGATTAAAACAATGTTGTATATGTAGTACTAGGAAAAAAAACTAACTTTCAGGTAGTTAAGTGCACAGTTTTCTAGAAGATTCTGTCACCAGGTAAAAAGAAATATTTGTATATATTTAAAAAATAGTAGTCAGCGATTAAATGTACTTGTTCCATCTCACTTAGTATTGAAAGATCTCTAAATCATTACAAAAAAAGGGGAGAGAGGGACTAGAAGCACCATGGGAAGAATTGGTAACAAACCCATATTCAGCTGCATTTATTCTTCCTTAATCCAAAATGAGAATTTAGGTAGTACCCTTAAAAATATCAAAACTTTAAGAATTCATTTAATGATGAATGTGTTAAACAAAATAATTTTCTAAAATTAATTTAATTCTGTCATTAATTAGATAGTTTAGGACAAGAAAAGAAAAGAACAACATTTTGAATTAATAACCTTTTTAATAAAATGAGATTACTTCTTCCAAGTTTTCACATGAATTTATGAAAAAATGCTAACATTCCTAAAAGTTCATTAGTTTATAACATTAATTATTAACAACTTTAGATTAATTATTTAGCTACAAGTCGCCTATAAATGTGTAGGGAACAATTTAGAATACTTTTACTTCGGTTTCAAATAGAAAAATAACAACTATAATTTAAAAATAATAGTAGAATTAAAATAACACTTTAAGTAAATGGCAAACATGTTAACATTAACAAAATACCAAAATGTAAGTTAGTTATAATTTAACTGTTTAAGATACTTTCAACATTAATTTAAGAAGATGTAACTGGAGGTGTGAATGAAGGTATTTACTGAGGGTGCATTATCTATTAGGTGCTGGTCAATAAACCCAGGAAATAGCAGAGATGAAAAAAACAAAAATCTTTTTGTGGCAGCAGCATTCTTGGTGTGGATGGGTTGAGTAAATGATAGATAACCACTAATTCTAGAGAGCATTAAGAATAAAAAATGTCTCTATTTTTTATATAAAAAAAGAATATTGAGGAAACAATGTAATGAGACAAGGTAAATGACTAGACACTACCTAGTCCACTTTTTGTGTGTAAAACAAAACTTTCTTTGATAAGATGAATGTTGAACAAAAATTGGAAAGAAATGGAAGAGCAAAAGACATATCTGATGGAGGCAATTCCTAAGCAGAGCAAACATGAGTTCAACCAAGATTCAAGCATTAACTATGTGTTAAATTTTTAGTGGAAGACCAGAAATAATAAGATCTCACTGTTGGCACTAAGAATAGAATAATGGGTTCTGATGGCAAGTTACATAATTCTGAAGAAACTACTAAATTTTTTGTGTGATGGGAACTGGCCACAAAAGACTTGTTAAGGTGGGGGTCAAAACAAAACAGAACAGAACAAAACCAAAATAATTGAATATCACTTTTAAATAAGAAATTTTAAAATATCAATTATTTAAAATGTTTTTGACCATTTAATAAAATACCATTTTTAATTGGTGACAGTAAATAAATAAGACATGTTCCTTGTTATAATGGGGTCTGAAATATAAGTGAAAAGATAAATATACACAGCTGCTTATATAACAAAACAAAACTATATGAGTGCCAAATAGTGGCTATAAATAACAATTTTACTAAGAATATGATAAGATCACAAGAAGCAAAGGACACAGTATATTAGGAGAAAATAACAATGTCAAATATTATCCAGAGAATGTAGGCTATTTAAGAATTTTCTTTAACCAATAATTTTCAAAAGGTACAAAATACAAGTACCTTTTATTCATTAAATCTCTTTCTGCAGTGTTAAGAGTTCCCTTAAAAGTGAGAAATATTTTGAGAAACCTTTAATAAATTTCTTTAGGAGTTAATAAAACTACAGGTAACTTATAAAAAACATATAAAGTTAACTCATATGTATGGTTAAGAAAAGCAAGCAAACAAAGAAAATGGCCAACAAGCTTCATTATGAAATATTTGCCTACAAAGAGTGAACCAAGTCCAAGTCCATCTAAATGTTGCAAATGCACATCTGAATGCAGGATTCAGTGAGAATTCGTGGGTGGCTCCTGTGTCTACCCACATCTCTAAGTCTGTGGGCTTCTTTATAGAAAGGACCGAATATTATTTTGTATCCAGATAGTCTAACAATAAAGTCTGCAGAAATGAATTTTAGATGCTTATTGAACAAATAAATGAATATAATACATTTTATAAGAAAGCTAAAAACTAATCTTGATTTCATATGATAAATCCTGACTTTAATTCACTCCTCTAATTATGTGAAATAATTCTTTTCTGAGGTTGGATGGTTTTCAAATGAAAACTTGTATCTACCTCTCACATGTCAACACTTTCTAATATTGCCTGAAATAAAGTACAATGAAGACAAAGGCTGGGATATGATTTTAAGCCTTGGATAACAAAAAAGATAGGGCTAGGCATTTAATTTTTTGAGGAACTTTTAATAATTCACATATATGTGTATATATGTGCGTGTGCATATGTGCCTATAATACATACACATATATGGCTGCTTTTACCATTTGAGGTAGGTGCCTAGGAGGTTCAAAATTATTTTCTGTAGAGAGCCACATAAAAAAATATTTTCAGCTTTTGTTGCAGATACTTAACTATACAACTGAATCACAAAAGCAGACCCAGAAAATACCTAATTATATGAGCATGGTGTTGTTACAATGAATTTTTTTTACAAAAGCAGAAGCTGGGTCAGATGTGGCTTAGGAGATGTAGTTTGACAAGTTCCTCTCTCGCAATGTATTTTATAATATGCTAGAAAATGACAAGTCATATGGAGAAAACAAAGGCCAAGTTAGAGTGGAGGTGGGAGAGGAGTTAAAGTCGTAATCAAATAGTCAGGGTAGACCTCATTCAGAAGGGGCTATATGTGTAAGAAATTGAGAGAGATAGATGAAGGAAGAGACCGTGTACCCATTTGGCAGTATTGTCCTGGAAGAAAGAACGCCCAATGTACAGGAGCATACCTGGCTTGCCTTGGGATGAGCAAGGAGAACAGGATTTTTGTGATGAAATGAACAGAAGATGAAATCAAAGAATTTTCAGCATGCAAAACAGTGAAGGTCTTCATATGCCAGTGCACAGTTACTTGATTTTACTTTGAGATAAAAAGTGAGCTCTCATTCTTAACTACATATAATAATTATTATGCACAAGTATTCATTCATAATTTTGTGTTATTATTTTATTTAATTCATACAGTTGTTGAAGGAAATAAATGAGATAATATCAGTAAATAATTTAGGACAATAACTAGTAGATGGCAAATGATCAACAAATACTAACTTGGTGTTACCATCATTAACATCATAGTACATATGAAAAGTAAATCTGGTGAGAATAACAAACATACATAGAATCTGGAGGCAGAGAGGTGACTGAGAAAGCAAGATATCATTTCTGTATCTTGGCTGGCTACTAGGTTCCTACAGTAGAATGTTTGCAAAAATGACACAATTATTTTCTACCCTTTTACTTTTGCTCATTTGCAACATGGCTTTGAAACTCCTCCCATTGTCTGATGAGATCTATTTTTTTCACCTATTGAACATGGACTGGTTTTGTGACTTGCAAAGTAGCAAATGGGATGCACAAAAGTCATGATGTGGTTCTAGGAAAGCACCTTAGAACTCTGTGCTTCCCTTGTGAACAAGTCCAGGCTAGTCTAAAGGAGAACGATAGACACTTTGCCTCTCCATATTTCCAGTTGATAAACATCTGGTCTAACCAGACAAGTGAGCAAGGCTATCTCAGACCACCCAGCACACAACTGACTGGAAACACATGAACAAATCCACAACAACAGCTGAGAATTACTGACATCAACTAAGTCATCAGTTGCCCATACACTTGTAAGCAAAAAATATTAATAAAAAAAATTTATAATTATCAGAGAAACCCCGAGCTACACCAGCCAGGGCAATGGCTATTATTTTAAACTACTGAGATTTAGAGTGATTTCTACACATCAAAGCTTAACTGATACAGCTATACATAACTTATAAAGTTTTGAAAGTAAGAAATAAAGGACTAGACTTTAATAAATAGGAATAGTGGAACACTTTCTTTAAAGATGCTAAGTCAATTGAGTTGTATCTCAGAAAATCCCTGGCCCCTTCCTAAACTATGTGGACAAGAAAGCCCTGGGGAATCTGAAGGGGTCTGAAGGGGTGAACATAGAAGTCAGTGATTGTGAAGGCGCTTATGCATAATCAAGAGGAAGAACCAAGCATTGTTATTTGCATGAATGGATTTTACCCACTGAAGTCACTTTTTATGTCTTAAATTTCCTTTCTAATGTTTTGCTAAGCGTGTTTTTTAATGGTAATTTTGGTAACATTACTTTTAAATACAAATTTCAGATATCCCCATCATAGTTGAAAAAGTGAAATTAAACCATCTTGAAATGACCTGAGAAATCAATTACCACATAACCATCAAAATATTTATAGTTTTTATGTATTGATTTATAGTGGTGATTTTCAACCTGCATGTTGCAAGAATATTTTTCTTTTCTTCTTATTTTTCCATTATCATTTATCCCCCTTATACCTCCTTCTCTCTTCCCTGCAAATGAACAATACATGACAATTTAGTCAGGAGAAATCTTTTTCCTTAGATTTTCAAATTAAAGAATGACAACCATCAACACAACAGTAGCTGTCTGGTGTGAATTACCTGTCTTGAACCATAAATATATAGGTCACACAATAGAGTTTGTATCTTATTGGTCATCTCAGCTAATAAGGTTGTGTCTGATTGGTAGATTCTTGGTACCAGAAATTCTTATATGCAAGTATATATGCAAGTATATATATGCACTTGCTTTTTTTAAAAAGTCACTTTGGAGCAAGAAAATATATAATTCATATTATTATTACTTGTAAATCAATTAAAATTATGTTTATGTGTTGTCATATTAGCAAAAATATATATATTTTGGTGTGCTGTAGTAATTTACTAATTAGTTTATGTGTAGCATGAGATGAAAAAGGTTGAAAATTACTGGTTTATATAAAACTTTGTATTAGTTGAGGCCAATGTACTAACAGACAATTTGTACACCTTTATGGTCAGTAATAAAGCTCTGTTATGTATCTATAGTTTGTACTACCTTTTAACAGTCTATTTTCAAATGATAAAAGGATATATTTAACCAAGACTTCACCTAATTCAACTTGAACATTTTAATGTTAGCAGAATAGAAGCTCCAAGATGGCCAGGATTTTTATTTGCATCAGTTACTGATTCACCCCAAGAAGTAGAGCTGTGTCTGTCCTACAGAAAATTGCTGCAGCAGATGTTTTGGGTGCCAGTGCCACAACCCTTTGGCCAATCCCTGATTTCAGCTTAGCTGTGCCAAAAAGTAACTGACTCGCCTTGGCCGCCAGTACTGAACTCAAGCATACCTGTTGGTTTTTCCACATGTACCCCAATACCTTCCTCAAGACTCTGAAGCTCTAGATCTGGTGAAATTTTAGCCCGTAAGTGTGGGGGACAACTCTCCACTGTTAACAAATGGAAACTTATATAATACTCCAGCCTTCCATCTTCCAATTGGTTGCTTCTGGGAGGCATTTGGTGTACTTCTCAATAAAACACATCATCAGTAAAGCATATGAAATCACCTTCCATTTGACTCTCCCAAGTCTTTGTCTTAGGTACTGTTTTGGGGGGTTGGGTTTGGGAGAGGGGCTGAACTAAATCTATATTCTATGGCAGCAATTTTCATCCAATGCTCCACAGCAGGCACACTCGTGTGCCACCAGAGTTTTAAAAATATATAATACCTGATTATTTAGTCAGGGGCACTGACCTCTTTTCCCTTACATTTTCAAATTAAAAACATACCAATGAAGAATACAACAATAGCCATCTAGTGTAAATGAATACAAATTATTCCTATATTTTGTCAGATTGGCAAAAATGTATTTTTGCCATGCCACAGAAGTTTAATAATTATTTTATTTGTTTCATGAAAGGAAACAGTCTGAAAATCACTGCTCTACAGCTATTTAAATTATATATGACACTCTTCATTTTTGGAATGCATACCCCTGGTCCAGGTGGGAATCTTTAAATTCACATAAAGAGAGAGTTGCATGAAAGGTGTACTCTAAAATCTGCAGTAACACACAGTTTGGGATAAATATTCCTCTTTGCCCTTTTATTAAACATAGACAGATGAGAGAAGAATGGCACAGGAATTCACAAGGTGCTCTTCTACTATTATTTAACAAATCATATTTTACAGGTCAACTACACAGCATTTGAATATGAATCAGCAATTTGATGGCTATTGGTCAAACAAAAAGTATAATTGCTACTTCTTGTTTCCTACTTTAATACATGAGCTCACTATTTTTCATTTATTGAAGTACATTTTAATTGAAGTCATCCTCTTCCAGGCACTGAAATATGTAGATAGCACTTACCTGGTTGGTCAATTGCTTTGCCTTCTGGGCGCTCAATTTCTTGGCAAGCTCTGAGAAGCCTAAGAGAAATGACTTTAGGACAAAACTAAAAAAGAGAAGCGTTATCCCAGTGTCTCCCAAGGCTCCTCGACCATAGTTATCTCCCAGGGCATTGTACTTTCATGGGCTCTATGCTGAGATCTAAGTAGTTTTCTTCTGGGTCCATCCATACAGCACACAGAACACCCCAGGATTGAAGGAAGTATGCTGTGTTTTAGGTTGAGGTGGGGTATCTCAAGATGTACCAGCATGAATTTGGTCCTGGTACCGATGACTAGAACACAGGGCGAAGCTGTGAGTATTCAGTGTCGTACATGAGCAATGATTGAGGTCCACTCCATTCCACCTGTGGGTTTCCTCGTTGTTATTGCATTAGGTTTATTTTTGGAGATTGTAAACATGTTTCAGGTATGTTTTTGTTCTTCATGATACTTTAAAATCATTTCCTTTTAAAATAAACACTGGATTGTAAACCCCTTCTATGTAAGGTCAAAGGATGTGTTGTTTGCTCCTCTATCTTTATTAGGTAAATTGTATGCACTCGATATAATTTTGTTTCCAATTGCACAAAAAATTATCAAATGGTTAAGATTCCATATTTTCCATCTGAAAAGTAAATGGAGATATTTGTAAAAAGGCTGATAATACTTTATTTATAATATGATAATGTCCATATAATTTTCCCTTGGATTTCTTGTATTTAAGAGACTAAAAAAACTACTAAAATTTTCAAATAACTAGCAACCAACCTGACAGAACTGACCAAGGTCTGTAGGAACATTGTTGAAAAATATATACTTTTACAAAGTTAAATAATTTTTATTTTTATTGAAAATGAACTTTAAATTAAGTAATTAATCCTACATTGTTTTTTTTCAATAATGAACCATTTACCTAGGGAACTTAATTTATCTAGGTAACTGACATGTTACAGAATGTGTTGGCTTCATTCATTTGCATCTCCACCTGCATGAGCCCTAGCCCCTCCATATCTTTATGAAATGTTGCTATTAATAGTTGTGTGTATTTAATAAAAAATAATATTCATAGCAGTTTAATGTAGACTTGAACCCTATATTACCCTATTAACCAACACCACCCCAATAAATCAATTACTTAATTAATTAATTAAACATAAAAGATTTTGGTAAATTGAGCAGCTCATTCTAAAAATAATTGACATTATGAAGGGAAGAGATATGAAGCTCAATTTATTTTAATAAACATTTGTTAAGTATCTCTTGCCATTCAAATATTAATTTAATTAATATAACCATTAACCATAATCTCTTACCAAGTAAACCATACTCAATTGGTTGATATAAGTAATCAGGTAATTTTTCTACATCGACTTTCTTTGCCCTGTTAGACAAGTACATTTTCGAATATATAAAAACTAATACTAAATATTTAAGAACATGTAGAACATTTAAAATAAAGTTCATTGTAGTTATTGAATAATTATATATTAATAAAGTTTTATTTTCATTTTGTTTATTTTTACAAATGATGTAAGCTAAACATTAAATACCATAATTTTTGTCTCAATATTACTAATACGATTATTAAAATAAGTACAGAACCTATGCAGACATAATTGCTTTTATTCTATTTCTAAGAAACTACCAAATTCCATGTAGGAGACTGTACCCATTTATGCCAATTTTCATTAGCAAATATTCTAAGAGTCCCCCATTCTGCTTACTTTCCTTTATGGTCTGTCTCATAGGGAAACAAGAGTGGGGATAGAAGGTGAAATAATTCACATATTCTAAAGAATTTTCTAAGATAAGAGTTCAATTTTAAAGTTAAAATTAAGGTATTAGTCTACAAAGTTTCAAAATAGTAGTGATGGCTTAATGGAAAACAAAATAGATTAAAGTCTTTGAACTTGTATATTTCATTTTACAAGAGACCTAACAAAAAACAAATAGAGTCAGAGCAGAACTATATATATATATGTAGCAAATAGAAAACTCCTCTAGAAAACTCATAGCAGAGATTGCCAGCACCCATCAATTATTGTCCTTAAACTAATCTGGGTGATTAACTGAAATGTATTCTCTGTAGAACTTTTTAGGTGTGACCCTGTGACTAAGTTTCTGTCTAAACAATACAGTGTAAGAGTAAACTTGATGGGCATCACTTCCAGGACAGTCCCTTAAATTCCTCATTCCTCAGAATTTTTTCTTGTTTTCCACCTGTTAACTCAATGGAGACAACGCTAAACATATTTTAGAGATGGAGACACAAGATAGAATGAACCTGGCCATGGGTAGGGCAGAGCCCTGGCCCCCTTGATATTACCTCTTTTTGCCCACATTAGATACTGTGCTAAAGAAGAGGTACATTTTTATTATGATAAGCCAGTGAAATATCAGAATGTATTTGTTACTGCAAATAGTATTATTTAGCATTCTCTGATAAAGATGTGCTTAGATTTCAGTCTGGTAGAGTACATGAGTGGAGAGTAATATTTTTGAAAATTTGCCTAGAGTCCCAAAGAGACTCCGTTTGTCCATTTCCCACAGAAAGCCTGCAGAAAGAATGAAAAACAGCCAGACAGACATGAGGACAACCACGCCATACAAACTCATTCCCACCATCCCTCCTTTAACAAGATAGAAGGGAAACTGAAGACAAATATGAAGAAAAGCATGCTCAAGGGGCTCCTTGCCTGGCGGTATCAAGCCAATGTCCTACATAATCACTTAGGCAAATCAAAAGATGGTCTTTTTGGTGGCTTTTAAAATTAGAGTTGTAGTAATACAGATGCTCTGTATGATTAGACCTTGGCCTCGTAGACTGTAAGAGAATGCACTTGTTCTATATAAATATGTTAATTAAACTGAGCAGGAAGTGTTTGTTGTCGTAGAAGACTACTTTGGCTGAGATAATCTGTTGAAGCCTCTGGTTTTTGCAGGTTTATTTCATTGAATGTCAGTTATAGAAGAATCTGGGTCTTTAGCCGGCAATAATAATACAATAGGTTTGCCAAACTTAGAAAGAGAAGAATTAAAATATAAAGCATATCATACCATGAAATATAAAATTCATTAAGCCTTACAAGAAGATGCTTACCTTTAGTTGTCAAAGAAAGGGCAAAGATTTTAAGAGAAATAACTCAAGCTCATTTCAATTAACTTAAAATAACTCAAAACTGAAAGCTAGGAGACTTTTTGAGAAAGAATATAGCATTATATTCTGTAACGATTGACATTAATTAAGGTTTAAATATATCATTACTAAACTCTAAGTTTTAAAATCAAATAAAATACAATTTTAAAAAGAAGGAAACATTTCTTTAATATTGTTTAATGTAAATGTGTTAGAAACCAGGCTTATATTTTTAGGTTGGTTTATATTTTAAATGATATCTTCTTTGTGATAAACTCAGTAAAAAACCACATACCATAAATTTAGAAAATCAAACTGCAATACCAGGGCCAAGGGACAAAGAACTAATTTTGAAAGTAAGGTTGATGTTCAATTAATAAATTCTGTTGGTGAAAACAGGTCCATTTATGGACATATGGACACAAATTATATTAATTTGATCAAATCAGAATATATTAAAGCTAAGGTAGCATGGCAGTGCAAGATACTTTTTATTATTTAGTTAATCAGACAATATATGATATAACAAAAAGATGTATAGATCATGAAATTAACATAAAAGAGGGAAGATACATGAGGGTAATTTTGAATTTAAAAAATGTCATGGCTCCAAGACAACCATTCCTTATTCAACTGCAAAATCTGACCATGACTGTGAACATCTGTCATGTGTGCTTCTGTATCAATCACTGTCTTTATGCTACATAATTATATTTTCTCCTGAAGTAGAGAAGTCGACAGTTGCACTTGTAGCTGCAAGGGTATCCAGCGGTATTCCTCTTATAAAATGAGATTGTGGTTTGTTACAAGAACAATTTAAAAATACCTTTCCTATGCTGTGATATTTATCAAATGATGAAATCACAATGACATATATTTTTTAAAGATTTTATTTATTTATCTTTATAGGGGAAGGGAAGGAGAGAGGGAGAGAAACATCAATGTATGGTTGCCTTTCGTGCATCCCCTGCTGGGAACAGGCCTGCAGGGAACCGGCTTGCAGGGAACCGGCCTGCAACCCAGGCATGTTGCCTGACTGGGAATCGAACCACGATTTCCTGGTTTGCAGGCCCGTGCTCAATCCACTGAGCTACACCAGCCAAGGCTATAATGACATATTTTTAAAAGTCTTACTATTTTTTCATTTTATGTTTGTAAGATTTGCAGTATAAAAACACTGCAACAAAAGAGTTGCATATCCATTATGATAGTGACTTGAAAGTGATCAGTTTATTCAATCACATTATAATAAGAGGGTGGAAAAACAATACAATGGACCCAACTGCAGAAAGTCTACTTGTAAAGGTAACAAAAAGTATAGATTGCTTTGTTATTACTCATAAGCCAGCCACATTTTTCTTTTTAAAGGTCAATCAACGACAGCATGAACTTTTTCTTTTCCAATACTGAAAACAGCAATAAATGGCTTTTCACTCTACATGGTGGTACTGTATACTCTTGGATAAGTTTTAATTCCCAAAATCACAGTAAATGACCTTCTTTGTAATATCACAATTGTTTGTCTAGTTTCAAAGATAGTCTTGTGACAACATCCTCAAATTTTCACAATTCTGACATTTCTTGTCAAGTTGTCAGTCATGCAGTGAATTTATATTAAAGCCTATTTTTCTTAGAGAATTTGGAGTTAAAAGTTCAAATACAACTTAAAGTAATAGAGGGACCTATAAAATCTAAGTGGTGTATTATAGATTTTTTCAAATTAAGATAAGTAAACACTTCAGAAAATGGAATAGAACAAATATATACCTGACACCTTTAAACCTTACCAAATAGAGTTTGTAATATTCTATTTCCAATTGGCAAGCTTATTCTTCTCATTCCTTGGTCATATCATATATCCTTTTAAGTAATAAGTGGTGAACGCAATTTGTAAGATTGATATTATCCAATCAGCACCAACCATCTGGAAACACATTGCAAAGGAAATTACACACCATGTAGGTCAGAATTAATAAAGAGTTTACAAAGGTAATTTAACTTATTTATTGGCAGATGTATTGTCCCTAAAAAAAGAGAGAGATTGGGAGCTAGGGTCCCAACTAATCTTCTGTAAGTTAATTTCCCCTCAGGTGAAATTGCTTTTGGGTGATTTTGATCAAGTCTTTAAAAGTTTCCCCTGTGATTGCTTGATATCATGTATCAGCCTTGCTTATGGAACTTCTGGTTAGAAATTAAATCCCTGAGCCTCAAAACTAACTTAATGAAACAAACACTGAGGAACAACATGAGGTTTGGGAAAAATATTCTACTGTTGATTCTTCCTTCACCAGAATGCTACAATTGTTGACTAAAACTTGTAGTATATTGAGGATTATACTTAGGCCATTTATTCATCTTCCTTTATATGTGCTGGGAAAAAAACGAAGTCAGTAAGATTTTTTGGATTTAATTTCATAATCAGACTTTTCAATTTTTTAGAAAACTGGCTTTCTGTTCCCCCAGATTTATCCTGATCCTGGTTATGAAAGAGCTACAAAGACAGACATAGAGGAAATAACATGAGCCTTTGTCACACTGAATTTGGCAATTAAACCTTGATTTATCGATTTTTAAGATATAAAAAATTTGGCAAATTTAACTTCTCTGACTCAGTTTCTTCAAGATAATAATAATGTTTATTGGGTACAGTTGTCATCATAACTAAAGGAGATTATATATATACACACACATACACATACATATGTATATATGCACACACACACACACACACACATATATATACACACAATAACTGCAATTAAAAAACTGTGGTTTCCCATATTTTATATTATAATTTTTCTGCCTTTGGAAGTAGAATTAATCATGCATTTCAGCCTTAATATAAAAACATCTCATCATAATATTGTTTACCTCTTCCCTTCCAAATATCCATTTAGCTTACTGCCTCACTTTCTATAGGAGTTTATTAAAATGGTAGCCTTCAGTAAGAATTTCATTAGCCACTCTAAATGTATTCCTACCTCTTCCTTCTCTCTCTTCCATAAGTTATTTTACTCCATATTTTGTCACTACCTAACACTCTAAAAATTTTACTTACGTTGTGTGTTTAGTAACAGCTTTCTACTGTAGAATGCAAGTTCATAAGAACAGATAATTTTGCTAATATCTATTACTGCTAAACTTATAGGACCTAGAAAGATGCTAGCACCTGTTAACTATGCAATAATAGTTTTCTAAGGATTAAAAATTGATAACCCAGAACCACAGCATTTTACAAATCAAAAGTTAGCTTGATATCCTGGAAGCTATTTTTGCACAGTTATACCAAGGATACCTTATAAAATGTACTTTTTCATCTTTCAGGTGCTCACAAATCATGTAGATGTTTTATTTAAAAAAATGAAGTTTCTTATTCTATAGACCATGGGGGGCACCTGGGACTCTGCATTTTTATCAGAGCCAGCTGATGCCAGTGTTGGGTCTCAGACCTCCAGTTGAGTAGAATGATTACAATGTGTGAAAGATTTATCAAAGTCACAAAGAAAACACTATAGAGAATGATGTAGGAATGTGCATGTCAATTAAAGACTACTTTGTTGTCTTTCAAAAACATGTGTAGCTTTTGGTTTGAGTAGCAATTTGGATTTTGCATACATAAATTCCTATTACTTGTTGAAAATTTCCAAACTCTAAGACAATCTGTGAATGGGAAAAAGATGTTGCTAGTTGCTGCTCAGATCCAACCTTCAGAAGCTGGGGCTGTGTGTGTGACATCTAATTTCCTATCACTTAGCCTCTAGCAGACAGAGATGTTGTCAAGTTCATGTCCATTGACCACAGTTTACCCTCCCTCTGGTAATCTCAGTTAGTCCCCCTAATAAATGTAACCTTACTTCAAGTTTGGGAAGTTTAATAAATGAGAGAAAGGACGGAGGGCATTACCAGTCTTCTAAACCAAAAAATAAGAAAAAAAGGAAGTACAATATAATTTTAGAATATTTTGCTGCTATGTATGTGATTTGTATGGGAAACACAGAAATTTTTTGTTGGTGATTATAAAACCTTAATTCAAAATATATAACAAGATGGATGTTAATAGATTTTGTGACATGTTTCAAATTATTAGTATTTTAAACTCATATTTAATAAAAATGAATATTTATATTAAAATTATGTGTTGAATTATTTAGTTTAGAAGAAAGAAGAATAGACTCTGACTACTTTTCACATTTTTTGACACTCCATGACCCCCAAAAAAGTGAGTATATGGGTCTTTTGAGCAACCATTGATTTTAAAGTTGATGAAAGATGCAATAATTAAATCTGATTTTTATCTTTAATATTGATTTTCTTCAGTATCAATTTGTTTTTAACTAATATGTACTGAAGTCGTTCAAGTAATTGTAGGTCAGGAAGAGAGATCCATAGCTGACCTTCAAAGACCACCTCCGAGTCTCCAAGTATTTCATGTTGGAGGCTTTGAATTCAATACAACTGAGAAAACATTTAGGCAAAAGTTTAATGTGCCAGAGCTTCTAGTGGAGTAGACTAGCTAAAGGAAGTTGGAAATTATAATAGAAGTAGAAATAAGAAATAGAAATACCCCTGGCACAGCATCACAAAACCGGAAAATATAAGATTGCTATTTTTTAGGAAATATAACCTTGTACAAAATGAAAAAGTGGGGAACCCTCATAGATTTCTTGGGGCAAGGAGATAAGTCTTTCTATGCTATTTCCCCAGTAGACTGAGTCTATAATGATCTATTTTCTCTGATTCCAGTTCATGACAGAAGGGAACAGGATAGTTTATTTGCTTCATACTTTTGTATTTCCACCTGCTAACAAATCCCCAAGACTACATAGTTCACTGCCATGTGGCAATAAATGTACTGTATTCTTTCCACTATGGTGTCAACATTCTCTTTGTTTTATCCTTTAAGCTCTGCGCACAAGCAAAAATTATGTTTTTATTCTTATTTTCAGCAAATTTCATAGTCCCTTGTCCAAACTGAATTTTAGCTTTCCAAATGCAATTTTTATGTGTAATGGTAGGGATGCTTCATGATACTGAAACTAAAGTGTGTAGGTTAGCTTCTTAATTCATGTTTGCTTCTTGATTGTCTGAAAAACAAATGTTTGGTCTCAGGCTTTCCTATTTTGTCTATGGCTATGTTGTGCCACAGTTTTGAAATCTCAGTGCCAAAGCCTAGATGGGTGGGAGTGAGGAGGGCGGGGACTTCTCTGTGAACTTTCTGTCTACACAGATTGCTCTTAGGTGTTTTGATGCTCATTTGTGTATTCCTTCGCTTCTGTCATCTTTGCTATTTTCATAGCCCTCTTTTGTCAAGATACCTTGGTCACAAAGTTGCACACATTAATTGTTTTCTTTCTCATATTTACACACTTTCTGAGACTCAAGAAACAAGTCACATGGCCTTGGTGTTCACAGCACTACACATGAGTTATATGTGTTCTTCTCCTTCATCTACCAGAATATTTAAACTTTTTGGAAAAGCTTGTATCCTTTTAAAAAATTATTTTTCATAAAGTTTCCTGAGAAGTATTTCCCGAAGCATTATCTCAAACATGAGTTTAGATCTTTTGGAACTAAATTGCCCCCGGAACAAGGAAACTTACTGTGTGTTATCTGCTGACCTAGTGAAAGAGATATGCGAAAATAATGGGAGAAAAAGAATAATTTAACATTGCATTTAATAACACTATCTGTCCTGTATGTTTCATCAATTATTTTGTTCATGTTATCCCTTGTATAGTTGACACTTTGCTTCACTGAGAACTTATCTCTGGATGTACTTTAATATCTTTCATTCCCCATTAATGGTTTTGGTAAAAGATAAACTGAGGCATGTTAAAAATTTTAAGAGTTCATTTGAACACACATTGATTTAAATCAGTTAGCATCGACCAAAGTGATGATGAACTCTCCACATACAGGAACTAGGGGAGAGGTTTCTGTAAAAAATATACGATGGTAACTTAAACCATTGCCTTACTTGGAATATCTTCACTGTCTACTTGTGGTTAGGGGTCATTAAATTGCATTCACTCAGATTCAAGTGTACTGACTGGTGTAGGTTTAGGTTTGCTGATGTAGGCTACCAAGAGATTAGAGCCACGCCAGTCAGATGGCTCCCTCATTTATTTCCCTTAATTGTTTGCATGCATTTTTACATCTATTTCTGAATCTATAGTTACCTATTTAATTGCTGTCCATGGAAACAATTTTGTATACACACAACCACTTTTAAACCTCTTATTAATCTATGTTTTATCCATTGTCACTATAGGGGTCATCACTGACACTAAGAAGCACAAAGTTCCATATGTTACTATTCAAGGTGATGAACAAAAATCCTCATGCCCACTCTTCATTACTCCCCAAGAAGAGAGAAATAATCCAATTGATCATCTTCTGGTTTTAAATTAGGCCATGATTTGAAGAGTAGGTTTTCTGTTTATTGTCACACACAGTTGTGATACTCTCTAGGTCTGTCTTTTGTGTAACATTCATGCTACAGAAATGGTGAGTAAAAAGTTTCAGGGATAATCAAATCCCAGGTTTGTCCTGCTCTGCTTTCTTCTTGAACATGTATAAATTAATAAATCCTCTACGTAGAAATCACAACCACATTTCCTTATAGCACAAAGTCCAGAAACCCAATTCCCTCTTTTCTGACATTCTTTATTTATGACTAGAGAGTGGTTGGGTAGTTGGTGTGAAGAGTTCAAATATAAATTATTGATCATCTTTCTTTTTGAGAGATCTCTTCACTTAAATTTTATTTAACATTAGGAAGAGGTAAAACTTAAGGATAGAATTTTACTTTCTTTTTATTACTGCCCTTTCTGTATCTTCCTGAGGGACCTTATAAGAAAGGAACACTAGCCCAAGGTGCATTTGGGCTTCTTATGATCCTATGAAAATATAGAAATTAAATACATTTAATATTTACAAACATAATGCATAGTACCAGGTGTCTTCATTCCTACGACACACTTAGATTCGGATGAAAGAGTTGCTTTGCATCAGGTTAGGTGAGTTTCCACAGAAACCAACTCATTTTAAATATTACTCTCTTTGCTGTATTCAGTTATAACAATGACCTTCGTTTATTTCTTGAACATAACTATATTCCTGTAACTACAGGACTCATGAACTTGATATCCCTTCTTCCTGGAATGTTCTTTAACTATTTAATTTTCACTTAATTGACTGTTTAATTCCCATTCTCCATTCTTAGTCCTCTTGATACAACATCACTTCCTGAAGGACTCTCTGTTCTGCTTATTTAGGGCATGGCCTCACTTAGGCCATTTAACCAAGTGGCCACTTCTCCCACGACTATAGCATCGATGTATGTATGCCACTCCCAAGGGGTTAAAATCATCAGTCAGACTTAGACCTGTTTTTGTTCATTAATGTATTCTAGACCTCCTCACAGAGTCCAGCATGTAATAAACACCAACAAACCAGAAATTATTTTCTGTTCACATAGTGTATATTCTTTTCACTTAACACTTTATTTTGATTTGCATATAATTATTTTTCACTTTCAATGGTTTGTCCTTTTGTATTCCATCTTCCTTGAATTGGAAAACCCTAAATTTTGTGTATATTTCCTCATGGAACCTGGAATAATATCAGGTTTTAGGTTCATAACACAAATTTTAAAAACTTTGATACATAAAAATAGTAGTTTTTAAAATGATGTACTGTCTATATATTTCATATAAACATTATTAAAGAATTACAATGACTTTTGTACATTAATATAATAAATCACAAATAAAAACATCTTAACTTCAAATCTTTTGTTATTTAAGACAAAGTATGGAAAATGAAGCTTTGTTAAAGCAGCAAAATTAATTTTGTGTTGTAATATAACATAAAATAATATTCCCTTTGGATTAGAAGGTGAGAAAAAACCTTGAAAAATAATTATTTCTTTGGGACTTATAAAACTTAAAGTCATTAAGGCTTCGAACTGTATTGAATGTATTAAAGCAGTTGATTCAACGTGTCAGCATCACAGTAATTCACATAAAGAGGATTCTGTTTTTGAAAAACAGCCTAACAATAGCAAGAAAAGTCAAATTTTTTAGAATTATTGTGTCTTATACTGTACTGTTACATATTTGGATATATTCACTGATTTTTTTTAGATTCTGAAAGTGGCAAAATAATTCAAAATTGCAGGTAAAAAATAGCTCCTTAAAATGATCCAAGATCATCTTTGAAAACATAAAAGTTGAGTAGTAAGTGCTGAAAGCCGAAGTATACTTTTAGAATTATTTGGCCACTATATCTTATGAGTGAGCATGTTATCCTTAAAAATAATCTTTTCTTCAAATTTTACTTATATATTTAGTTCATTTATGTATTTGTTTATTATTATTTTTACTTTGCCAGAGGCAATTTGCTTAATACCATCAGTTTATTTGCCCATGGGTTTGCTTGATGCAGAGTTAAAAATGTCAGCAGAGAAGGAGAAATCTTTTGTAAGGTTTCCATATTATACTGCAATGGCTTCGAGAGTGCTGTTTTTTCTCTCAAATTGATTATATGCTCTTTGAAGGCAAATGTAATTTACTTTCCCCCCCAGTTTCCAGAGAACCCAACATTATCATTAACAAATAAGGATTCCTTAGAGAATTTTTTTGTGTGAATCACTGAAAAAAAGGTATTTAACAAAACAAATCTCATGAATTAAGATAATTAGAAAATAAAATGGCATATACATTTTTTAATTATAGAATGAAAAGTAGAATTGGAAGAGAAGGTAAAAAACCATTATAGGTCAAAGTTTTAAAAAAGAAAGTTTGTAGGGGTGTACCCATAAACCAAAGAAAACAACATTTGTTTAAGTCATCCATTCAAACAAGCTCCTGGTGCCCAAATATAAAAAATAAAAATTAAAAAAGGTTAAATAATACAACATTGAATTCTACCTCAAAATGTACAATGAATATACACAAGTTTATATTGATATAAATAAATAATTGAATAAATAAATAAACAGCAAGAAGACATCCATCTTATTTTTTAGAATATTTTAAAATTATATGCAGGTTTTTTTCCTCCCTGGGAGGTAACATTAAATTTCTTCCTTCTTCAATGTGAATTAGACTTCAGAACTTGCTTTAAAAATATATTATGCCAAGAAAAATCCTAGTGACTGCACACCAAAAAACTTAGAAGATACAACTATGACTAATAATCAAGGTTAACCTCTCCATAGTAAGTCGTATGGATACCACATACCCTTGGTATAATATGGTGAAAGGGGATAATATGTTCTCTGATTTTCTGCCCCAAACATATAGTACTAGTCTAACTATGAGAAATTAAGGGACATTTCTCTAACTATGAGAAATTAAAGGACAATTAAAGGACATATAAAGGACATTATACCCTTGGTATAATATGGTGGAAGGGGATAATATGCTTCTCTGATTTTCTGCCCCAAACGTATAGTACTAGTCTAACTATGAGAAATTAAAGGACATTTTTCAGGGTAAATGAATAATGTTCTTCAAAATTCTCAAGGTCACAAAACACATGGAAAGACTGCTGAACTATCACAGCTAGGAGGACAGGAAGGGTGCATGAAAGTTGACTGCAATGTGGCATCCTAATTTGGATCCTAGAACAATAAAAGAACATTATTGAGAAAACTGGTAAAATCTGAATGCCTTCTGGGGTTTAGTTAATACTAATGAACTAATGTTATTAGTTTTGAAAAATGTATAATGGTTATTAAAATGGGGGGAAAAGGTGTTGAAGGGTGTGTGGAGTGCACTCTATTTGCAACTTTTCTATGTAACTAAAATTACCCCAAAATAAGAAGTTTAAATTTTATTAAAATTATATGTCACTATCTAAACATTTATATACAGGATATAGCAAAAGTAGATTTATAGTTGTTTGTATGGGAAATAATCATTAAGAAATAATAATAAAATTGGTGTATCTCATACTCACAACTATAAACCTACTTTTGCCATACCTTGTATTATAAAAATATATAATTTCCATCTAAGTCAGGAAATTTTCATTCAAAACATTAACTATAAAGGTCTTTAGTTAACATTTTTATTACTGAAAAGTAACCTTCTTACGTAGTAGGTACCTGTGACTTTGACAACCAATGGAAACGATGCTCCATAAATGCTTATGGATGATCACATAGTCTATAGTGTGTTGTTAAAGAAGACAATCAAAATAGTTCTTAAACAAAAGGAAAGGAATGTACATGTAACACATGCACATATTCAGAATGAAGTCAACAGGGCACAGAGAAGAGCAGGGGCTCTGACATCAGACCTGTTGGACTCGGGTCTCAGTTTCTCATAGCCACATCGTGCTCATCAGCAAGGTGCTCATTAGCCTCAGGTTCATTATCTGTTAAATACATATAATGATATTTTATATCACTCTATTATTCTGAGATATTAACAGGAAATGCATGCAAAGTGATTAGTATTAACATATAGTAAGCACTTGTTCAATGGTTAGCTATTAATATAATTATTTTGGGCATCAAATATAGGTCTACTATAAAAAAACATTATTTTCCACATCCTCTTAGAGGAAGAGTGGGAATTGATATGCATTGAGCAACGACTAAGTACCAAGTTCTGTGCTTAATAAATTCATATCTGTGTCTCAAACATATAAATTGGTATATTCCTATTATACACATGAGAAAATACTGGCTTAGATGGTATAAGTAATTTACAAAAATTTAGAACAGCATCAAATTTGACCTGGTAAACTCCAAAATCCATGTTTACAATGGTAAGTATCTTTCACTGACTATTGTCACTCTTTACGGATTCAAGGTAATTAGGTTAAATGAAAACAGAGGACAAACAGAACTGTAACTGGCATACAGAATGCCCTTTCAATAAAAGTTTATTTTTTTTAATTCGTATCTTTTAACATAGCCCAAGAAGAAAGAATCAAATTATTTTTATATTCAGCTATATTTCTATCTGATGAAATCAAATTTCAGTTCCACAAATTTGTTTCAGAAGTTATCACTGTTAATTGTCTTCAGAGTCTTGTTTTTTGTACTATGAAAAAAGGTTTTAGAACTTGCATTCTTGTCATTTATTAAATTATATCTCTTAAAAAATCTAATTCTATTGTACCCTTAGAGAGGTAATGGGATGAGGCTATGGACAAGAAGAATTGACACAATTTTCAGTGCAGAAGCAGAGCAAATGCACACACCCCTAAGGTCTGCAGTGCATAAACGCCCTTCACAAACACATTGTTAGTACCTGGATAGAATCATCTAGCAAAGCGGTGTCAACGAGCAGGGGGAGAGAAAGCCATGAGCCTCGCCTGTACTCCACTTATCCCTTTTATTTCCTTCCCACAACAATACACTGAAGGCGCTGTCTCTTGAGAAGGATTCCCTCTTTCCTACTGCAATGAAGAAAGAGGAGATCGATAATGTCTAAGGCAGATTACAGAACGATGTCTCTCCTTTTCTACCTCCGTTCAATCAGCTACTATGAAAGATCTTTGGGAGGAAGTGAGAACTAATTCAGTTCTGCATCTGAGTGTCAAGAGATAATATGTTAGCTTTGCCTGTCCTTTTCCTTCCCAGTCCAGTGTTAGCTTTCTTTATTCCATAGTTGAAAGACAATATTTCTTGATTTTTTCCTCTTCTCGGTTACTGTTCAGTGCCATCTGCTTCTCCTTGACTCTCCCAGTTCTTGCAAGCCTCCTGCTGTGGCCCTCAGCTGGTGTTCCTGGGAACACCCGCTTAACAGGACACGGCTCCGTCTGCAGAAGCTGATGTGGTTCACACAGGTCACCCATCTACTCTGTATTTCTAGTTCTTTATTCATGACAAATTAATCACTCAAGAAACTGTGCGTGCATTTTATATAGATTTTTAAAGGATTAGAGTAATTAGAGCTTATTAGAATAAGCTCATTATAAAGTAATAAAAATAATTAAAATTGTAGGCAATGTGACGTGTTTTACTCTCCTAAAGGCAAAACACCTCAGGAAATTGGAATAGAAGTTAAAGCGGTGAAATGATCAGATTTCATTTAGGGACTTTGATAATAAGGATATGATTGCTTTACTAAAGTATAAGAATGAAGTTTATTAAAATAACTTAAAGGATGCTTATTTATAAGTCATCAATATGCCCATCTGTATAGTTTAAAATTTTATTACCATTACATATATTTTTTAATCTCTTGAAAACTACAAATTTTATTCCCAGGAGCATGCGCAAAATTTCACAACTTCAAGGTTGTTATCAGTCTCCTTTTCCATTAGAATCAATAAGGATGTCGTTGGTTGTAAGTAACAGAAAAATCTAAATTAAAATAATTTAAATAATAACAAAAATTCATTATAACACATAACATTAAGTTGCAAGGTTGGCGATACAATCACTCAAAATATCACAATGGACATCAGTACTTTTCATCTTTCTTCTCCGCCACCGTTGGCATGTCAGTTTGCATTTGGGACTAGCCCTCTTCATGGACACAAGATGGATGCATCAGTGCCCAGAATAGCAACCAGAGCTGAAAACGTCCAGCTAAAGAAATGATGATTATTCTTGGTTTGTTTTTTTTTTCCAGAGAGGAATCTTTTCCCAGGACCATTCTTCCTGCCTCCAGACAACTTCATCTAATGCCTAATTGCCAGGATTGATTCATATCTCCATTCTTAAATCAATCTATTGGAAGAAAAATTAACTTTCCATTAAGGGCTTAGGATGATGTATATGGAGCAGGCTTAAAATTTAAATAAAATTGAAACACTGCCAGCCAAAAACGAGGAAGAGATAACCATAAGGATTGAATTGAAATCCAAGCCACTGTTAAGCCATATTAAGACTGAATGTTTTGGGCACTAGTTTAAGAAACCTCTGCCAGAAACTGTAATCAAAACCATTATTACTTGTACATTAGCAAAAAAAATCAAGAAGCAAATAAAGAAAAATGAGACAAAGGGATTGATAAAAAGCAGAGCAATTAAACCACAGTCTCTCAATTCCAAAATAAAGAGTTTCAACAGGAGAGTGGTGAATTGCTTTAAATGTTTCAGGTACAAAAATGAGTATGTGCACAATAAAGATTCTACACAAATGCCATCATATAAGTAAAATGTTCCTTTCCTCACATACATAGAAGTGGGAATTTTCATCTGCGAACCTCCAGAGGAACATTCCACCTTGCATGAAGGGATCTCTTCCCACTGCTCTGTGCTTCTGTATTTGGTTTCACATATACCTCAGTATGCACAACTTTAAGATTTACTCACATTCTTAATCAAAGCAGGAATGTTCTCCTTTATCAAACATTTAAACTCCCATGATTCTTCGGTGACTACTGTGAGTCACACTTCTCTCTATCCAAAGCCTCAAATCAGTTGCATTTCCTAGTGAAACTTCCCCCCACACTACACACCATATTATTCTCTCCATTAAACAAAGATGAAATTTTAAATGAGGTCATGTAGTCTTGACTCTATCCCATGATGACTGTAATTTTAGGCAGGAAAATACATGAGCTCGTACTTGATCTCTTTAGTTGTGAATTGGAGAGTGAAAATTCCTCTTTTATTAAAGATTTACCTTACATACTGTATGCAAAGTGCCAGTACAATGCCTGACACATGGTAAACTTTCAATAATTTTTAGTAAAAAATAAAATGCATTAAAGACAATGTATCACTTTTCAGTTTTCTATTATTTATCTCTCATTCCTTTCAAACCCTCACTATTAGTTTCACAAATCAAAGTTCATCTCTGTAGCTAAGCCATGTCCATCAGCACAGCCAAGGTAAGTGGTTCTCTGCTTTACTGTGCATAATAATCATATAGAGACTCAGTAAAAATGGAGATTTTCTGGATGCCCCTTGGAGACTTACATATGGAGGGGTTATGTCTTTGGCCAGAATATACATGCTAAAGCATCACCCAGGTGATTCTAAACAGGAGACCCATGGATGACGTGCAGAGAATCACTACTTCACAACTTCAAAAGGGTGGGAACATACTTGGATAAACACTTGCTTAGGGAAATAAGGCAATGAATGCAGGATTTTCCAGTTATGTCATATTATCAGCTGGATAGTCTTGAAGTTATTACTTAAAAGAGGTATGTGGAAGATAATATCTCCCTTTCATACGTGAAATGTGTTCCTATATGCTAAAAGGATGTACAAATTTGATTTAATGCAATTTTAACTTCTTTGAAGAAAGTCACAGTTTTCTTTGTGCCACTTAATTGCACTTGGAACACAGTAATCAATAATACTTTATGTATGTATTGATTTACTATCATAACTGAAGTGGACAAATTTCTCTTAAAATAGTTTATATTCAAGTGTGACATTATTTCAAATTCAAAGAACATATATTGCTTAAATATCCAGTGTAATATGACCCTTGCAGGTGAAGTCTAGTAGTCTGCTTGGTTGCCTGTATAAATGCAGAGTTATAGTCTTTCCAACATTTTTCTAAAATATTAATAACTATTTTTATAGGTTTTCTTAACCAATCATAGAAGCAGAGACAATCCCTCCTGGGATAACATTATTTCCTGCATTTCATTTGTGTAACTCTCCAGGGCTACATTTTTCCAATAAACTGCATGAAGAGTCACACATCTAGAGTAGTTGTACATTAATGAATCATTCAGCATAAGAGGAATAATGTCCCATAGCTTTCTACATTTTCTAAGAATTCATCTAACAGCCATTGGGCAAGTATTAAAGAATCTTCTTTGAATAGTCATTCTTATTTTTATCTTGGCTTGCCTATCTGCATTAGTGTGTAAGGTATGATTAAATACATTGAATTTTTAAGATAGTGTCTCCGACTGCATATGGATTCTCATTACGGTGTTTTTTTAATGTGGACAATTAACAGTGATGTATTTCATTTTCTCTTTTTCAGCTACACTATGTGTAAAGCCAGATAAAAAGAAGAAAGTTACAATCTTTGGGAGTCAATACAGCTAAAGAATGAAATTCTTGTTTAATTAACTGGGCAGAACTTCTTGATTTATAGCATTCTATAATATTGTGTAGGATCTGTTCAGTACACACTACCATTGTAGTGTTTCTTTGTTTTTGACAGGTTGTGATCATGAGCTTCCCATGTCATATACACATCGTATATTTTTTGAGGAGGAATGGTATGTGATATTTGAGTGGCCAAAAAGTGCAGCTTCCTATATTTGCTATTGTGAGAGGTTTTCAGATGTTTAATGCAAACTAAGATTTTTCATTCAGAAAAATATTTTTGCAAAAATATATTCACACACCCCTTGTGGTTGGTATATTTTGACAGTAGTCCTCAAAGATTTCTGCTTCCTGGTATTCACACTTTTATATAATTTATTTCCACTGAGTGTAAGCTAAAGCCAATAATTCATACTTCAAAAAATCTTGATTTCTAGAGAGAGAGGAATGAGGGTGGTGGAGACAGAGGCAGAGAAGCATCAGTTTGTTCCATTTATTTATGAATTAATTGATTGATACTTGTATGTGACCTAACCAGGGGGATCGAACCCTCAAACTTAGCATATTGGGACAACACTCTAACTGACCAAGCTATCCACGCAGGACCAAACTTCTTTTAATAAAGAAAATAAAACAGAAGTGATAGAATATCATTGCTATCTTATTAGCTTTCATTCATTCTATGTCATATTACCTATTCAATGAAACCAGATGTCATTTTATGGGGTGACTTATGGAGAAAACTTGGGGCAGCCTTTAGCCAACACATAGACCAGCCAGCAACTGAGTCATAACCAGGTAAGTGAGTTAGCATGGAATTCCCCCCCAAGGAAGCCTTCAGATGACTGTAACATATGAAGCCCAAAACTTTGATGGCCCCCCAGTGAGAGATTCAGTTCAAGTTCCTAAACGGTGCCAGTCAACTTCTAAAACCCTGACCACTCTGGCCTGATGTTGGGAAATTGAAACTGGGAGAGAGAGTCTTTACTTCTTGTATAAAGGCTATCTTTAAGCACACTGTAAGATTTTGCAATTTTTGGGGTGGGGGAATTCCTCCTACTGAACTGCATGTTGATATTACTTCACTATAAAATATAACTTCATATGCTTAGATTACATTAAAGAATAAGTATATGTTAATATGGTTTAGTGTTACCTAAAATGTAGACAAAATTTTGGCAGGCAACCAGAGAATTCATTTTTGTATCTCTAAAGTAATAACATATACATATTATATTAGTCTGTTCATAAAGTAGAAAAATTCAAGTAGGATTATTTAAATAACAAAACTAAATTTTACTTAAGTGTACATATGTTTAGCCAAAGATTGATATAAGCTCTTTGGTTTAAATCTCTTGAAATTATGCAAAATCTAAAATTTCATATCTGAGGATAGAATTATTTTTAAATATTATCTTTACTGAATTGTTTAAAGTTTATATTACAGAAATAAATCAAAGAACTTTAGTCCCTAAAGTTAGATTTTGATTGTATCTTTTATTATGCTACTATAGTTACCTTAATCAAATATATATTTTTAATTTGGCAAAATCACTTATTTTCATGCAGAGCTACAACTCTAACATTTATGTTCATATTTCTCATCTCTGCTCATTTCTCCTAGTGTAAGGGCCAGATATTAATTTAATTAATGTATCATTGGACTTTTTCTATATCATAAGTTAAATTTAGCATCCAAATTCTAAATGTCTTTCCAATGGACACTTCCTCTTAGCTTATAAATTATTAATGCCAGTGGGCAGTTATATTTTTAATGTGTTAGGGTGTTTTATGATCATAAAAATTAATTTAGTTGGACATAATAGCATTTCTATAAAATTTATTTCATGAAAAAATAAATACACCTACGCTCCAATGCTTTAGACATTCTGGAATGACAGTGTAAGTTCTCTACGGTGTAAGTACAGACTTGCCATTTTTTTTCATAATGCCAGTAATACAAGGTGATGTGATATTGTATTTTTTATTCCTATCTATAATCTTCTTCCAAGCATCTCCCTTCTAAGCTTTCAGAAATCTTTCTAGAGAAAATACGCACATGCACACAAATGCACACATGTACAATTAAATGAGGGTGTTCTGTTTCAGCACACAGGAGATAAAATCACAGGTGAGAGTAGTCAAAGCATGTATTATATAAAGCTGGAAACCTCAGGAAGGGGTATCCATGTACACAGAGTACAGAGGGAGGCTTGGTTTTTCCATCACACCTGCACAATGAAATACACCATCTCAAAGCTTGTTCATTTCAGAGTGGCCAACTGATACAGGGAGCAGCATAGACATTTCACAAATTTGTCAAAGTCTGTCTCTGCACCAGCATTGTGAAGAAGTCATCGGTCTGAAGGGAGGTTACAGCTTGAAATTGAAACACGCCCCTAAATGGACACATCACAGGAAGGAGTCAGCTCCTTCTACCATGATTCTTGGAGCGTGGGCTCCAGTTGTGGAGGTCACAGGATCTCACAAAATAAATTACATTATTTGTAACTGTGCAAAATATTTTCCTGGATTCCCATTATCTTTAGGGTTAAATGTACATCATTTAGCATTTTACCTGCCTGCAAGCCTGGTACCAATTCTGCGGTTTCACTGTGGCAGTTGGCTCCTCATTTTCGGTGCCTTGGCTTTTCCTTCATTATCAGACATGATCTCATATTCTCTGAATATTTGGTCACCCCAAAATGCTACCTCTTTGCTTATCACATATAATTCCTGATTGTTGTTCATATTTAAGCACAAATACCACTTTTCTTACAGAAGCAGAGAACTCATGACGCTGTCTTTCACAGTGTTATCTGAAAGGGATTGTAGCAGCTGTTTCCTTACAATGTCACCCTAGCATCCTCCATCAGCAGACACCTTTCCAAATGCTGTGTTCTCAGTGTTAAAGGTTGTTACCACTTTAAAAAGACAGCTACTTTTTTTACTTTTAGTAGTTTATTAGTCTCCTTACAACAGAAGGCAGATCTTGATAGTCATACAGCTTTTGAAATACAAGTTCCATATATTTTGAACCACAAAAGGACTTGTGATTTCTAAGCTTGGCCTTTTAATAGTGAACAGCAAGTACCTGGATAAAAACATTATCTTTTCAGCAAGAGAAACAACAGAATTGGAAAAAATGAGGAAGGATGTAAGAGCAGGCATCTACTCCAAATATGTTTTGAAGCATATGTTCTATGAAGCTGTCTACAATGCTATCTTCTCAAGTCTGCATCTATAGAATATCACAAGGTACTATACAAAATGTAAATTTATTAAATACAAAAATAACATTTTTGTTAATTAAACAAAGGAAGATCTATATTTTGAAAATGAAAGAAGCTAACTTGCAATTTGTGGCCAAGAGAGAGTTCATTGGAAGAATCCCAGTTTATCAGAACTAAGTACTGCAAAAGTAGGACTGTGGCTAAGTAACAGAAAACTAAAACCAAGGACTTAATGTGGGCCATTTTCCTCTCTACTAATCATTTTTGAAAAATCTTCTGTGCCAGCTTTATTCTTCTCTACATGGCAGAAATTTGAAAACCAATGGACAGAAAACATAAATTCACACCTTGACCACCAGAAATGAATCACTACTTTTTTAAAAATCAATGTATGGTTGCTTCTGGTGCATCCTATGCTGGGAACTGGCCCCTGCTGGGAACTGGCCTGCAACCCAGGCATGTGCCCTGATGGGGAATCAAATCGCGATCTTTTGGTTCGCAGGCCCATGCTCAATCCACTGAGCTACACCAGCCAGGGCTGAATCACTACCTTTTAAAGTTAAGTCTAGTTCAAGTATCCCAGGTAAATTCTCCTAATCTTTTCATTCCTGAGCCAGGAACTGTGGGCCAGGATGCAAGGTGCTCTGGTGGGTAGCACGAGGTTCCTTGGAAAGCCTGATTCAAGTTGCAGATCATACACTAACTTTGCTAACCTCTTTGAGAGAAATTTGCTTAGTCCATTATACTTTGTATTGTAGGTGGCTCTCAGCAGGCCCCTGGCTGGAGCTGAAACCAACTTGATATTACCATTTCATATTTTTCTTTATTCCAGGGAGCAAACCATATAATAAGCCATAAGTATTACTTTGAATATTGTATTCTTGGGTCTAGTTGCCCCATCCAATATGAAGATGTACATACAGGATAAAACAAAAGGTATTTATGGAGCCCTTTATAATGTATAAATGAAGTCCCTTTTTCATGTTTAACTTCACATTTCTAGAGATGGATTCAGGGGTATACTGCCCACTGATATTTAGTGGATATTTTATTTAATAACACAAATATTATTTAGTGTCCAATATAACTTTTAACTGTATAGTAATGTCTTTCTCAGAATATTTAAAGTCAAGACAATTACACAATTGTATTTATTTTTAAGTGTGTGATCACTTAGAATAAATTAATCTTAATTGAGGTGTTCCTTGGTTTTCTAGCTGGCTGAATTCTTTACTTTGGGCAGAGAGACCACAGATAATAAGGCTACTAATATTTTAATGAGCAGGACCTGGATTTTAATTGGTCGTAGTCTATGCATCTTTTAGTTTCCATGTCATTGCATTTGTAAATCCTACTAAGGCAGGATCAACTTATAGTAAAGTTCATATCAACATTGTGAAAAGATTACTGATGATATTGGGAATGACAGAAAAAAATTTTGAAGCTTCCAAGGTCTTTTGTTGCCATGTATAGCAATAAACCATCATTTTTTCTTTAAGTCTCTATGACTTTGAGGAACCAGTATAATGTAAACAATATTTATTTAAATATAGAGTAATATTGAATAAATACTAAGTAAAATGTTAAATCTGGTATAAATGAAATATTAAACAATATATTGGTATATATAAGAAGGCTAATGAATTGTGCTCATTAACATGTCATTACATGGTCTCATCTAAATCAGTAAACATCAACTCATAGAAATCTACAAAAAATATAATGATAAATTCTACTAATAGGTCCATTGCATAGAGTTGGAAATGCCACAGAAGTATTTACTAATGAAGAGCATGATCACCTGGATCTGGGTTTGATTCTGAGGGAACATTTGGCAGATGGAGAAGATAACTTCATTTATTCTGTGTCTGAGGAAAAGCCCTTTCCTCAATGCATTGGCTACAGCTCCAGCTCTTCAATTCCACTTTAATCTTTAGACTTGGAAATCAAACTCTATTCCTACTGTTCTCAGAACTTTGTTTCTTCATGACCCTGTGAATGAAGTTTGCCATATTTTCCCATCAGCATCCTTGCTTTAGTAATATTCCTCTTCAATTTGTCACACTCGGAGTGCAGAATTATTTCCAAAAGCACAGCTCAGATTACAATACTCCCCAACTGCAAACGTTAATCAGCAGCCTGCTGCCAGTTTAGGAAGTCAGATGCCTAATGTTGGATCTGCTTATTCCAACAGTTACCACTCCAACTTTGTTTTTATTTCCTACAAGTCAAATAAAACATACTTTAAACAATGTTATGCATTAATCTCTCTAGAGTTTTCACGACTTTGATAGATGACCTACATATATTTTACTCAAATATACTTCTAACCACACAATAGAGTGTAATCAGTGACATATTTTTCAACAAGCACATAGGTTTGAGTGACCATTTCTTACTTAAATTTCATTGTGAGTTGTGAATAATAATAAGTTATTACAGTAATAGAAAAGGTCTATAACTTCCAACACTGTGCTAGGTAGCATTCTAAACTTTAGTAGGCAGTGGTCATTCAAACGTATCTACTATATCTTATAGACAAGTCAGTTATTATATTATTAATAATAACATTAATATAGCTAATAACAGCAATAATGATAATAATTATAGTTACAACTAAATGTATATCAGGCACTAAGCAGCTTCAAAACCCTTTATATATATTAATTTATTTAACCCTCATGATATGGTTTCAAGTGGGTATTATTGCTATCCATTCTATAGCTTATAGAAATTTTTATCAAGATGAATACTTGATAAAGTAATATATAAATATAGTCATTTAAATACAAATGTTCTTCACTAAGGCAAAAAAACATATTGTTTAAAATAATTGTTTTACATTATATCAAATAACATTGGATATGAAAATACATACATTTTTAATATAATAGAGTAACAACTTTTATAAATATATTTCATTAAACAGCCACATATGCTATAACATGATGATTAAATGAAACTATATTTATGTCAACTGATGCATGCTATTCTTATGAATAAGATTATAAAACTTTCTAAAATATGTTTTTCAAAAACTTATTTTAAGAACATATTTCTATTCACTAACCCTGAGAATAACTATGAAAAATGCTTTTACTTTATAATTTTATATTTTAAATTGTATTTTGGACTAATGGCATTGTCAACAATGTGAAAGGTTTTTTTGTATACATGTGAATACATGAAATGTGGATCTTTTTTCAAGTAAAACTAAAACATGTTTTTAAATTCAAAATTAGACATTAAATAGAGTTTCTTCCAAAACAGTCTCTGAAATAATTAATTTTGATATTAGGGAATTGAGTATTTTAAAACACTATCTGTCTTCTTAACTGTCAAAGGCTGCTATATCTACAAGAACTACTGAAATACTCTTTCCACTTCTTTTTTTCTTTTTTCTGATTAAAGACCCTGCCTGATCATTGGTCTTTGGATTCTTTTCTCTTTTCTCCCTGGAACTAGAGTTACATTATGCCCAGAGAACGTCTCCCTTCCCTGAGAAAGCGAAGTAGGATAGCAGAATAGCGGAATTTGGACAACTGTTTTCACCATTCGCACACCTAAGACTCTGATTATGGAGTCAGTGTCTCCTCCTCTAGTAGAGCTCCACCCACCAAGCATCACTGGTCCACTGGTGCAGTCCTGAATTTTGCCAGGATGGTTTATGGACCTTTATTTAATCTAGCATGCAGGATTTCAGCTTCAGGTCATTTTGGATTTTTTTTTGCCTCTGAATGCACCTTTTAGTTAGTGACTGCAATTTTTCTGAGTCATAAGACAGACTTTTCCATATTCTGCCTGGACTTTCACATCCCAGCTTCTAGCTTTCTTGCTGGCAACTCTTCCTCCTTGCAGACAGCTTCGGACTTAGTGAGGCTTGTAGAAGTCCTAGCCAGCTGGGGGGGTGGGGGCGGGGGGCAGTGGGAGAATACAATTATTTTATAACAATCCCAATACATTTTTGTTCCAGAAGGAACATAATGTAAAATACAGATAGTAAGGCAGGAAGGTCAATTCAAAAGTGTTTAATTAAAAAGCCACTCAAATCCAAAAGGCAGAGCGGATGGAATGTAATTGAAATGGAGATTGGAGGACTGAAATATGTCCATGTTCTGCATGCTTGATGAGACCATTCTGTATGTGGACAAGGAAGTTGTTTTCATGCTAATTACATCAGAGCGAATAATTGAAGTCAATCAATAAGAAAATATATGAATATGTTCCATGTGGAGAAATAAAATAGGAGAACATGATATGATATTAAGTGCGTATCAATTCAGAGAAGGTAGTTCAGTAAGATTTTTGTGGATATGATATGTAAGCTGAGATATTAATGACGAAAAGATCCTTTCATGTGAACAGCAGGGGAAGCTAAGACAAAACAAAGGTAAACTGAAAGTTCAGAAAATATTCCAGTTAGCATGGCATCCTCAAAAATACTTTGAGTGAGCTTTGCCAAACCAGACAGGAGATGGTGGTTTAAAAACAAGAAAAATACTTTTGATTCTCAGTAAATATTTACCAAGCACCAGCTTGGTGTCAGCTATTCCACTAGACATTGGAGAAAATAACAATGAACAGGACGTCCTGCTCTCCCTGTAGGTACTTAGTTCCAACAGAAACATGAATAAATGGATAATATTTTGGCAGACTTACACTGTGGCTTACTCGGATGCACTCCCATGCATTTTCACTTTTGTTCCTATAATTCAGAGGCAAAAAAGCTAAAACAATATACAAACTGCAGATGCCTTAGCCTGAAATGGTCTAAACATGATCCAGCCTCTGCCCTGTGGCACTGGGGAGTTTGTAGGAGAGACATGTGTGAGAGACCACACGGGAGGTCAGCCTTGCCAGGCAGGACTGCACAGAGGAGGCATTTTTGCATCTTCTGGAGTAGTTGTAATGTAGGGTCTTATATTCATGCTGTAGTCTCATCAATCAGGTCTGCATGTGTATTACTATCAGGTTTACACCAGAACAGTCCAAAGGTACAATTTCATATCTTTCCTGTCTCTGACCTCCTGGCTATTTGAATGCAATCAGTTTTCTTTTTTTGGGGGGGGTGATTTTTATTTATTTTTTAAATTAATTATGTTTAATTGTTGTTCAAGTACAGTTTTCTTTCTTTTACTCCCATCCCAGCCCACCCGCCCAGCCCTCCCCACCTCCCTCCCATTTCCACCCCCCTTAGTTGTTGTCCATGTATCCTTTATACTTGTTCCTGTAAACCCTTCCCCTTTTCCCCTGAAATTTCCTCCCCTCTCCCCTCTGAACATCAATCAGTTTTCTTGTTCATTTTAGGAAAGTTCCCGTGAGTGACTTAATGTATAGTTCCCTTTTAATATCCTTTGGATATCAGTTCTTAGTACAGTAGGCCTCACTTCATGTCATGAATAGGTTATTGGAAACTGACTTTAAGTGAAACAAAGTGTAACAAAACCAATTTTAACAGATGCTACTTGAATTAAAAGTTAGGTTCATACAAAATATTCCTGGTCACAAAACCATCACCACACTTCTAAATAAAGATTCAAAATACTTCTAATATTAAATAGTGAAATAAATGTCAGCTATGCTTATATTTAAGAAAGATGAATAAGAACAATTAAGGTAATTATTTTTCACCTCATTTATCTCAATTAAGGGCCCCTGGTGGTGAGAGCCCATTCAGAGAGCTCAGAATGCAGGATGGAAACTCACCCACCCAGACAGCACACCTGTCCATCTCAGGGGCCACTCATACCACACACATGCACACACAGACCCACTTGGACTGGGACAATGTGGACATGCCCATTCACCTCATCTGCCCATCTCTGGGATGTGGAAAGAAACCAAATGCTGGAGAAAATTCCTGCAGCTGTGGGGGGACAAGCAAACCCTACACAGACAGTGGCCCGGTTGGGTATTGACTTTTCTCTCATCAACATTATCATGAAACAATATGCTTTGAGGATGTACTATTGCCTGAACAGGTGACACCAAGACCTGACCAGAAGACACGCTGTTAGTGAATCCTCACCCATCAGTGAATCCTCACCCCTGTCATGAGTGGGTAGAAAATTCCGGTACCACCCCATATCTTCATGGCTCTGCATTCTCAGGGTCCCCGCAGCCATGCCAAGCAGTGCAGACGACAACTGGTATCAGTCGCCAGCATCTCTGAATGGCAGCTTTGGCCACTGGAATGACCTCCCTGGCATCAGCAACTGCATCTCGCCCACACATTAGCTGCTTGTTCTAGATCTTGGCATCCTTATTGTTTCCTTTGGCTTCCCATAATGAACCAGAGTGTTCTGAGATATGATGTTAAACTATTTATTAGAGCTATGTGGTTGTATTCAGAGCTTCTCTGTTACTTATACTTCCAGCCAGAGATAAATTTTTCTGACATTTACACATTATTGTAATGATTAATAATAATAATGTACACTTATATACCACTTCAACTTTTTCAAGCACTGTAAAATTAATTTTTATGCTGTATCTTTTCCTGAACTGCACTCAGCCCAGGCTCTCTACATGCAGAAGAGTGGGATAGCACTGGTACATATCCGTCCGCCAAGCTGATCTCGTCCTGCGTTCTCTCTTGGTCCCATATTAAATGCTGTTTCCTCCAATATGGCTCCCACAGCCCCACCATAAATCTAAATCATTTTTTTCTGTTTCACTCTTTTATCATACTTTACATTGTTTCCTTTAAAATTATACCTTTGTTTTTGTTATTTGCTTAATATTTGCCTCACCAAGACAGCATTTCCTTGTAAGAAGCCTGCCTCTTTTAGGTTACCAATCTGTTGCCAGTGTCTAACAGATTTTTTTTTAATTTTATTTTTTTAAGGTTTTACTTATTTATTTTTAGAGAGAGAAAGGGAGGGAGGGAGACAGAGAAGGAGAGAAACATCATTATGTGGTTGCCTTTCATGGGGCCTTAATGTGGTTGCCTACTGGGGTCCTAGCCTGCAACCCAGGCATGTGCCCTGACTGGGAATTGAACTGGCGACCCTCTGGCTCACAGGCCACACTCAATCCACCAGGCAGGGCTAGATTTTTGATAAATATTTGTAAAATTGTTGTATAATTCATTGGCAATGCTGAGGTACAGTTTAGAAGTAGAGGTTAAGAACTCTTACAAGGAGGGGAAAAGTATCTTCAAAATAATTTATAATTTGTATAGAGTTGGGACATGAATTATAAGTATACAAATGAAGACATGATTTCTCCTAAGTGCAATTTGAAGATATACCTCATAGACCCCCTGCTTCCTTGCTCATGGTCAAAGGTGTACAGGCATACCAATGTGTTGACAGAAATTCCGCAGGTGCTGCTGGAATGGACAAAGATGCTTGAGCCTCTTAGGGAACATTTGTCAGGGCTCAGCAGACTTGGAGAGAGCCAAACTGCTGGATGTCAGAGTCACTGATCAGAAACAAGCCAACAAGAAAATAATGACAAAGCTTTTAATCACTCCCTGCTGTAGTATGAGCAAGAAGCTAAACTATGAAAATGCCCACTACCCCATGTTCCATTCTCTGCCGTGAGTGCACTGGTTGAGACGCAGGCGGATCAGGAAAGGTGCGGGGACTGCCTCACTGCTGATGCAGTTTTGTGGACAACTGATGCGGTAGAATTAGGAATCAAACATATCCCCTCCCTTCTCTCACAAATAGCCATTGGCAGAGGTACGTGAGGAGGTCTTCAAATACAGGGTCTCTGAATGAAGGCACCTGAGCTAAGAATGTACCTGCATGAAGAACGTGGCCAGCCAGAGGGCCTGAGTCCTTGACTGTGACTCTCTGGCTGTGGGACTGGTCTGGTGTGGGGAGGGCAGCTTTGCCCCACGAGGCCTGGCGTGGTTGGGCCTACAGAGTCTCACACACATCCATTTGGCCTGCAGCTGGGTTCCTCCAGGGTGGCACAGCCTGGAGCAGATCATTACGGCTCACATAGTTGTTCATGTTATATAATGAATTGGTTGCAAAGCTGTACATGTCCAATAGGCATTTCGAAGTTATCACCCTTAAAATTGGACTCTTGATTCTTCTTGCCAAACAATTTTTCTTATTTTTTTTATTTCTGTACAAGAGCCCTTTACTAACAGTTGTTTAACACAAAACTCTTGAAATCATCCTGAGTTTCACTTTTCCTCATATCTCAGTTCTAATCAGTGATATTCTGTCAACTCTCCCTCTGAAATACCCTCAGAACACGTTTTTTTTCACCACCTCAGCACTACCACCTTGGTCCAAGCCAGCATTATCTGTCACCCTTATCGTACATCAGCCTCACCAGCATTTTATCAGTTCTTTTTATCAGTTCTTTCTGCTTTAACATTATCTTTTACATCTTATTCCCCACTAAACAGCCAGGGTAATTTTTTTTTTAAATGGGTCAAATCATGTGACTTCTTTGCACAAAATCTTCCAGTGGTTTTCCATGAACTCAGATAAAACTCCGAGTTTCTTCGAATGTCTAAAATTACACCTTAATTTACACATTACACATCTACTATGGCCTGAATGTTTTTGTCCCACTGAAACCCGTATGTTGAAATTTTCACCCTCCTGGTTTTAGGAAGTAATACTTCCGGGAGGTGACTGAGACATGAGAGGGATGCCCACATGATTAGGTTCAATGCCATGGTGACAGAGACCCCAGAGAAGGAACTGTCCTCTCTGCCCTGGGAGGACACACAATGAAGACGTTCATCTGTGAACCAGAGAGTGGACTTTTACCAGACATCTAATCTTCCAGCACCTACCCTACACTTCCCAACCTCTAGAACTGTGAGAGATAAATGTTCGTTCTTTGTAAGTCACCTGGTTTATGATACTTTTGTTATATCAACCTCAACAAGCTGAGACATCTTTTTCTACCCATCTTTTTCTTGCTCACCCATTTTGCTCTTCCTTTGCTCTTCCTCCAACTCACCAGAGGTTTTGCACTGGCATTTCCTCAGCCTGAATGTTTCTTTTGCCCTATGTTCGTATAACTCTCTCTTCTTAATTCAAGTGTCTAAACGAATGCTCAGCTTTCTGTCTTTCCCATTTGTAGGTCCAATGTACTTAGTAAGCCAGAAAGATAGACTTCTGGCTCATGGAAATTGTCACACAATAATATTATGTTGTTTTAATTTGCTAAATTACTGGTAACTTGTCATGTAACAATTGAAAACTAATTTAATATTTTAAACTGGTAAATTGTGTTGATATTTATTATAAAGCAGTATCTAACAAATAACACAAACTAAAAAATCTTAAGATTGTTTCAGGGTCTGCTTTTCAATTAGCAAAATGAGAGCTATTATACCTCGCTGATATAGGTCTATATCCTCCTACAAATAATGAATTTTTTGAAAATTCATTCATGCAGAGGCATTAATTGTTTTCTCTTCCTTTCAAATAGCAAATATTCTCTTTTGGGGTATTTTTCTTCATACAAAACAAAGAGATGAATAATTAACATAGTTAAAAGTAACAGAAAAGGCAAGTAACCTATTTTTTATGTTTTTCTTTTTAATCTTGAGTATTTATTCGAAGGTAACCATAGTAACTGTCACTCTAGCACAATCTGTAGGTCACTTCAAAATATTCACTTCTCTCATTTGCATACCTGGCTTATGCCCCTGTTAGGCTCTTTTCTTCCTCACTTGCCTTTAATGTATCAGTGTAAGACAACAAGTTAGGAACAGAAGGTGATAAATAAAAGTGTTGGTGAATTAATTGCAGAAGCATTTGAGAAAAACAAAAATATTCTATAAAATAACAGCTCTTGGCTTTCCATCAAAAGACAACAGCTAATCTTTTACCTACTAGAATGAAAGGAAATGAAAATCAATCACTTCAGCTCATGCTTTTCTTTGGATTACTCTAGATAATTAAGCACAGGGAGACTCAGCTGCTAACATGTGTTTTAAAGGAGCGATTAAGGCTAACATGTGAGTGATTTCTCATAGCAAGGATTTCTCCTCGACATGACAAACTTTGCCTATTAGCTTCATAGACACAAACCTATAGCAACTATGAATAATGGTAGAAAAACATTAAAAAATATTTTTTACCATATAGGTAGCATAATCAATAAAATACACGTTAAAACAAAATGTACAAAAATAAAACAAAACAAAACAAAATCCCAATGTAAGTATTCATAAATAGTAGAATGGATAAATTGTGGTATAATCATAGTATTCATGAATTTCAAAAAATACTTACAAAAATGTGATTTCATATTTATAGAGAAAATTAAAAAAAACAGGTTCCAGAGTAAATTAACAAAGGTAAATCAAGAATATAGACTTTTGGGGAAAATGGGTAATAATACTTACAATTATTTGGAGCAGTTATTTGTGTGTGTCTGAAAAAGTTCCTTTTTTAATGTTCATTACTCAACTCTGCAAATATGCTTATTTTGTTACATTTATTATTCTACCCCTGATATTTGCCTTTACTCCAAACTTTCAAGCTGATGTAAGATTTCTAAGTTATGGACTTTAAGTTCTTTGTAGGAGAACTTTTTTTAGCCTATTTATGACTTGAATATTCTGCTAAATGCTCAGAATAATATAGCTACAGTTAGAATAAACCAAATGCATACTTTTGTAGACAATTTATTATTATAAACAGGTTTTAACTCTAATTCTAATTTACAATGGAAATACCCATTTATAACCCATTAAGTAAAAATTAAACAGATTTCTCTTTTTGAGTTATGTTTATACCTAAAGAGGTTCTGCCGTTATCCGTGTAGATGAATAGTTTCTAGTTGTTTTTATTCAAAATTGAGTAGAAAATATGTGCTTAAACATAAATGATAGAAATGTGAATTCAAATCCAGAAAAGTGAACTTTTCTATGGTATATTTAAATAATAAGGAAAATGAATTATTAAAAGATAACAGAGCACATATCATTGTCTTTGAATTATAATGGGAGAAATAGGAACATCAGAAAATTCCCAACTTCTTCATAATTTATGGCATCATGTTTTTTAGAATATTAGGTCAGATCAAAAACACTGTTTCTGTCATATTGAGGAGGTTACTGCTATTGACTTTTTAAAATAACATGTAAAAATGTTTCATCTAAAATATCAGAATTAAGAAAATTTGAAGGTAGAATCATCATTCTGAAAAGGAAATGTCTAGAATGGACCATGGTGGATCAGCAAAAAGCAGAGTTTGAAAACTACAGACAGAGAGATTGTACACTGTTGGTAAGCACCATATTTACAAATAAATAATAACAATGATCTATAGTGAAGCTAGAATTATTAGCCACCATTTCAAATCTACACATCTATGTATTATCTTTGAAAAATCACAGCAGGCTATGAGGCTCCACTGGTCAACAGCATTCTCAGACAGAAAAGTAAGTGGGCCCTGAGGAGCTGTTTTGCATGAAAGAAGGCTATGCTTCTGGACCAGGAGTGGAGAGACCTGATTTCTAACCTGGTTCTTCTGTCATTTCACTCTCCCATTCTCACTCTCTTCTCCCTTCTTTCTTTCCTTCCATTCTATTTATTCATCCATTCAGCAAAAACAGATCAGGCCTCTCCTATGTGATAGGCTCTGTGCTTGATGCCGTGGATACAGAACATATAGCATTTGTCCCTATCCGGGCTATAGTTCAGCCACGAAGAGAGATAGGTAAAAAGCCCATAATAATACAAAGTGAGGGATGCTATGACATGTCCAGTAAGAAGAGTTCAAACAAGAAACAAAAATCAGTATTTGGGGGTCAGGAAAATATGCAACTGAGAAGAGATATGTGGATGATGAGCAAGGTGAAGATTTGAGCAAATGTCAGTAAAACAAGAGCAGTATGTACAAATAGTTTTATTTTCTCTTTCCAGTGTGTGGCTTATATCCTTCCACTGGAGTTTTGATGTGTAAAGTATGCTTATTGGTAAAATTGCTTCATAAAAGGGCAATTAAGTAGTACACAGGTTAATAAACCTTTACAAAGAGAGGATTTCATGTTCAAAAAATGAAAAACTGCCCTGGCTGGTGTATCTCAGTGGATTGAGCATGGGCCTTTGAACCAAAAGATTGTGGTTTGATTCCCCATCAGGGCACGTGCTTGGGTTGCAGGCCAGTTCCCAGCAGGGGCCAGTTCCCAGCAGGGGCCAGTTCCCAGCAGGGGATGCACCAGAAGCAACCATACATTGATATTTCTCTCCTTCTCTCCTTCCCTTTCCTTCTAAAAAGATAAATAAATTTTAAAAATTTTTTAAAAGAAGAGATTCATTATTATTTAAAAAAAATGAAAAACTATAAACTCTGCAGAAGACACCCTCTTGCTCACTCCTGCCTCCCACAATTATTATTCTAACACCATAAATTAACATTGCCTGCTTCTGAACTTTATATAAATGGACTCATTGTAATGTCTTTTGCTGCATATTACATTTACATGATTTACCCATATTGTATACCAGTGCCCACATGTATCATGTTGCTGCATGTCCCATCACTATGGCCTTAGTTATTTCTTCTCCAATGAAATAGCTTGCTTTCTGTATTGAGATCTTCACACTGATGCTCTCACTTTGAAAATGTTCTCCTCATAGTCATTTGTATTGATCGCCTCTGCATTCAGGTCCTTGCCTAACTTGATTTCTAGCAAACTTTCCCTGGACACGGTACCAAAACATCCTGTCCACTTAATGACTCTATATTTCCTTTTTTCCTGTTTATCTTTCTTCACAGTATTTTCTGTACTTAACGTTCATTATATATCTATTGGTTTTTATTTGTTGATTACCTATCTTCCAAAGTAGAATGCAAATTTCATAATGACAGAAGAATATCTGAGTTTTCCCTGCTGCATCTCTCTCCCATTGATCATTGGCATATGCTCCCTGAAACCATTTAAACCCATTTTCAAGTAAATAGATGAGAATGCAAGTGTGTACTTCTGAACTGTTCATATCTCCACTATAGCACAGGTGGCATCTCCAAGGGGCTGATGTCAGGACAGTGAGTGCTCATGATTTCCATGCCCAAAGCCCCAAAAGATGGGTTTTCAAAACCAGAGAACCAGACATCAGAGAGCACAGCACCTGACAGTGGTGGATAATGGCTATAGGAGTAAGAATGGGGGGGAGAGTGAAATTAGGAGGGAAAAATAGAGACAGAGGCAATGGTAAAAACTGAATTGGTCTCCTTTTGAGTAAAAAAATTTGCTTGACAAACAACTGATACAGGAATTCAATATATGTGTATTTTATGAGTAATTGGAAGAAAAAACAGTAGGAGGAGGAAGAGCCTGAAGGAGATGAAGAGATCTAGAAGGATTTGAAGTGGAAGAATAACTGATATGTGAACTGAAGAAAAAGCAAAATGAAACAAGGTCATTCAGTCATCATAACATTGAGGCAATAATTTGTCTTGTGTGGCCTGGCTTGAAAGGTACATCCAGAACACTTCAAACAAGGTATAGACACTGCTTTAAAGTTAAAAAACAAGTTTGACTCTTTCAACTCATTGATTTGTTGTCTAAGTGATATCATGTTTCAGCTTTAGGCCTCATTTTCATCATGAACAAAATAAAATAGTTTTGCTATTAATTTTCTGAGCTCCTTTGAAATTTTAAATACCTACAGTCCTTGTATGAATAGCCAAAGTCAATGCATTTAGCATTTGCTAGGTGCAAGAAATTCTGTGATATCAAACTTAATATCTTCCACATAAGCCTGAAATATTAGAATTTCCCCAGGGGAATCAGTAGGCAACAACAGATACAGCAGGTGTCATTGGCATAACAGTGATGAATCAGGCTATTCTGTTGGAAAATTGAAGACCATGATGGATAGATAGTAAAGGATTTATTTGGTGAGCAGGCAATCTCTCATGAAAGAGTTCCCAGTCAGACACACTAATATTTTGTGCTCTAAAATCTTAAAACTCAGTATGTATTTCTTTTCTGGCCACTCATCCTTTGGCTAATTAAGATGTGCATAAACAGAATGTGTAAGTGAGAGTGAGTTAAAATATAGTCTTGGAAAAGACTATAACTATTTGGCTGATTTAGTTAAAATCTGTCAAATTAAAGCTTTCCCTTGAAAAGACCAATATCAGGGGGGAAAAACAAGTACTTGACTTTTTAAAACTCATACTAATTAATAGTTCTTTTCTCTGCTGGTTGAATAAACCAATGTCTACATGTACATACACATGCATATGGAACATTAGATAAATTGGACTAAAAGATTCACTAAGAGAGTAAGACACTTCATAGGCTAAATGTATTAAACTTTGCTTTGGGACAGAAAAGTGTCGGCTGTGGGAGACACACCCAGGGATGATCCCTGAGTGTGAGGAGGACCTGTGATTTGCCTTTGAGCAAGAGAACAGAGCAAACCTGATGAATGCCACTCCCATGTTGAGATGAAGTCACATTGCAGAGGTGTTAGGATTTTACCCCCATGATTGAATATGTTGTACACTCATCCATTTTAGGAGACTGGAGAGCGTCTCTTCCTGGCTATCAAAAAGTAAGTTGCCATATTGTGAGAAAGTCATATGGTAAGGAATTGCACATGGCCTCTAGAAGCTGAGAATGACCATCATCTAACAGACAGTCAGACAAGGGGATTCTCTGTCCCACATCTACAAAGAGATGGATGTTACGAACAGTGTGACTGAGTGAGGAGTAGACTGTTTCACAGCCAAACATCCATATAGACTGTAGCTTACTGAGTCCCCAACAGATGACTCAGCAAAGTCATGCTCAGGTTTCTCACTTGCAGAAATTGTCAAATAATGTGTAGTTTTTATCCACTGCCAGAAAGTAACACACCACTGCATTTATTTTAGATGCTGTTGACCCTTGACCAACATGCATTTCAACTGCACAAGTCCATCTACATGTGAATTTTTTCAATAAATATGGTAATTTTTTAATCTTTATGATTTTCTTAATAACATTTTCCCTCTAGTTTACCTTATTGCAAAAATACAGTATGTAATATATAAAACAATACAAACTTTGTGCTAACTATTTATATTCGGTAAGCCTATTTGGTCAACAGTAGGTACTTAATACTTAAGTTCTTATACACTCAAAAATTGTACATGGATTTTCACCTGTGTGGGTGTTTGGCACCCTAACATCCGTGTTGTTCAGGGACTGACTGCATTCCCCACTGGCAGAGTGTAAGGTAAAGAGGTTGTATAGAAATAGAATACAATGCTGACAAGTTGTCTCCATCTACATCAGAAATTACATCACTAATCTACCTAATTTTATCTACTTCCTCTCCAACATTGCAATATATTAGCATGTGATGAGATATGTCAAAGTAGAAGGTATCTTCTCATTATCTCAAATATCTTATAATGTGAATGGAGGACAGATTTTTGAGTATAGAAAAAAAGCTGATGTACCAATGAGAAAATTTGAAGATATGGGAAAGCGTAATTGGAGTTGGATAGTCATTTAAACAGGGATATAATATCAGTTGGCCACCATTACTTATACATTTCATATAATATATTCTACAGAATACTTATTTCATAAGTGATCATCTTAGTCATCAATTCCAGTAAAAATGTCTGCAGCATGCTGTCAAAATCCAGTTTATGTCTTGTGTCTTTCCTTTGTAAAAACCAGAACCTAAGTAAAACATAACAAGAATTCCTAAGTGTGCTGTAGCTATGAGGAATGCTGATCCGTTAATTATATCATCTATAGCCTGTACATACATAATGAAAACAAATCACTTACCCTCTCCACTTGAGTCACTTTATCTGTATTTTGAAAAATACACTTTCTCATACAGTGCAAGTGTTAGGAAAGGCATGCATGTAGGTGTTTGACCCTGACTCAGTCACCTAACAATGAGCCTTGGTTCTGGAACACTTCTTTATCACAGATAAAGAGTCCACACAGCCTGTGGCAGGCTTATCAACTTGTATGAGAATGTGTTTTCATGTTTTGTACTCAGTGGGGTGTTCCTTTGCTTTACTATGCACTTCTGTGGCTCTCGGGCAGCCCCCAGCTTTCAGTATATCAGGCTCTGTGGGGCAGGGGTGGGGGTCTTCTCCTGTAGCCCTTGAGGGGCTCAGAGGCCAGTCGCCCTGAGGCATCACTGATGGGGATATGGGGGAGGGACAAAGACAGTGTGTATTAGGAGCTGCTAGTCACCAGGGGTGAATGCATGCTATCTAGCATGGTCTCTTCTCTAGGTGATTAAAGGGGAAAGAGGTTGTTTCATCCAGGACTTGACTGTGTTGTGTTTTCCTTGAAGAGCCTGATAAAAATTCAATGGGTAGGAGCGTGTGGACTTCCAGTCCTAGAGGCTGTCATCATGATGATCTTTGATATCCTTCATGTAATTGAATCCTGGCTTTGGCAAGTGGTACTAGGTATTTTGCTGGACAAAAAGACTATTGGACCCTGACTGGTGTCACTCAGTGGCTTGGGCATCATCCTGCAAAGTGAAAGGTCACTGGTTCGATTCCCAGAGTGCATACAAGAGGCAAGCAATTGTTTTTCCCTCACCCTACATTTCACTCTCTAAAAGAAAGAGAGAGAGAGAATCAGACACTGAATTTATATTGTATCTTAATTGTGAGATATACTCTTACTATTTTCTAAAGGGTAGATTTAATAAAGGGGTAACTAATAAAATTTATAGAATGTGCTATTTAGGTAACTTGTAAACCTTAGATTTCAATATAACACAGGAATCATGTTCTGCAGGCATAGTGAAAAAAAACATACAGGCATCAATCTGTGAGTGAATCAAGAGGAAAGATGTTTCTTGATCATCTTTACATTACAGTTTCTAGAACCATATTACATATTGGAATGTAAATGCTTATATTAAATGCACAATGTTAGGAATGCAGATAGGTGTAGAAAAAATATTAATATAAGAAGTGCAATGTGATAAATTCTAAAGTCTGCAGCAAATGACATATTTTTAGACAGTAAAGTTGCTTGAGGTTTGGTTTGTAGAAAATGATTTAGGAAAGTATCCCAGCTTTATGTTACAAAATGATGAAGGCTGAATAAGGAGAGGGTTCAAGGCAAAAAAGATAGCCTTCCAAGATGAGAGCAATGAACTTGTACTGTGTACAGCAGTAAACACAATGACAGATCTGAAGTGGACTGATTACACACAGGAATATACTTTGTGGGAAAAAATCAGGAGAATCTTGAAAAATCTATTTGAGATACTCAGTTTGATGTTCCAATCATAAAAACCAATAGCACGCTCATAGGGCTAAGAATAACACGAGGATAATATTATTCAAGGAAAATAAATGTACATATGAGATCACGTCTTTGCCTCTGACTTATAGCAACTAGGAAAATGCATTCAGGATTAGAATCAAGTCTCTTTCATTCCCTTGCTGTGCATAATAACTGCCTTTTATGGGCTTTAATAGATGACCAGTTGTGAAATGGAACAATTAAAATACCTATTAGGATTATTTTAAATAAAACTTTAAGTCTTAGTAAGGGTTCAACCATCATAAACTTTTTTGTTTTTCCCAAAATAATCTGAATAGATACATGATCAAAAAAATAGGTAGACAGAAATAATTTGGATATAAACTTTGTTTTTCCAACAATAATCTGAATAAATAGTGTTACATATGTACACACGATTATTCTTCAAAAAACAGTATTTTCTTGCTTTTAGGCTCTTCTTTATATTTTTATTTATCTAATGCATAAACACTTAGAGGAGAAAAACAGTTTAAGAAAAAAGCATTACCGTAATAGCCAGACAAACTTTATTAGACTATATAAGTAGCTTTAAACATTCCATAAGTTTTATTCTACCATACCTTTAATCACTGGCATTTTCAAAGATGTATCAATTACTTAAAATTGTTAAGGTTCAGAAAAAATTTTGCCAAGAAAAAGTAAATTATAAATATATCTCCTCTGTCTCTGTTTCTTCTCCCAATGTTTTCAGAGGGCGACTGTATATAAAATATTATGGATCTGACCATATCTTTCTTATTTCATAAACATATGAAACAAAATAGTGCATTTTAAAAATTATACTCTTAGCCTTGGCTCCTAGAAACTGTGAGTGTGTCTGGGCACAGTTCCACCATCACTGCCTTTGGTAGGAAAACAAGACATTGCTTTCAAATCTGTACAAAACCCAGAAATTGAATCTTTAAGCCATTGACTTCTGAATTAAAAATCAGTCTGGATCAGAGTCTTGGAGCGGTCTGCCTGGATTTAAGCTTCGGTTGTACCATAGGAACCACGTATTGCCTTTGCTGGGTTGAAAATTGTGAATTTTGCTCTACGACTAATTTCCTTTTCATTAAACACCTACTCACACTTGTCAAGGTTTTGTCAAGTAAACATTTTAGATTCTAAGAAAGCCCTTATCCTCCAATTATTTTGTTCAGAATATTTGGTATTTTGATTTCTGGAAAAGTTTGCTTTCCTGCAGTATGAATAAGTCTTGCCAAGTACTGGGGTGATTATACCAACAATAATAATGGAGCCATCATGCAGGAGGAACATCTGAATATGGATGAATTTTCAGTCTTTTCTTTAAAGAAAAAAACAACTCTTCTGTGGAAACCAGGAAACCATCACAGCTGTGCAACTGCAATTTTGTTATATTATTAGATGTTTCAAGAAAATAAAATCTCAGTATGACAATCTAGGACTTTTAATATTGTACAGAACATCATGCCCTGATTCTGGACCTACCCACTGAAAATGAGGCAATAGTGCTAAAAAAAATGAAGAAGACTTTCAATAAGTGTTTCTTAAATAATGTTAACATTAATGCAGATGCATAGAAATATATAAATATGTGCTTTATACACCTCTAATATAAAGTCTACACTACAGATATATAAAAATGAAGTAACCATTAACTCCATGCCACGATAAATGGTATAGTTATGATTTCTGATTTGTTTGTATTTGTAATTATTTCCAAGTTATCACAATATGATTGAAGTTGAAGGACTGCTTTTGCCACTGTTAGAGAAAAACAGTAAAACGTACCCCCAATTTCCTGAGTTCACACCCAGAATTTCTCAGTTTTCATTTTAACTAAGTATTTAAATGGAATAATATTTTCTATTTTTTAGAATATAATAGGTTCATAAAGGCCAACAACATTCCTTTATATTTACCAATTCTGTCAACAAACATTAACATATTCTGACTTTATGCAAAGACTGCATTTGGTATAAAAAATATACTGGAGAAGGAATCTTTTACAGCTCTGGACATTACAGAGCTTACATTCTAATAGGTGGCACAGAATAGAACACAGAAATACCAAATTAACTGTTCAATTAAGATGATGACAAGTGTATTGAGGAGAAGTATAAGGTGTCATGAGAGTATGTGCTAGAAAAAAATTAGTATAATCTTAAGTATCAGCAACATTTAAGAAAATAATGCTTGATTTAATGTGTGTATATGTAAAGACAAAGGAAAAATTCTGGGTGAGGTAGGCGTTGAATGTCTTTTTGAAGGGCTGGAAGCAGGTATAGATATGGTTGAGGAGAGGAGTTACTGTTTCCAAGCAGAAAATGACATAAAAAGACCACACTAATATTAAGAAAGACATTTTCTCTCAAATTAGCATCTTTCAACAATAACTTATTGCATGGTTATGGCAGTGATTTCTTCTTTTAAGACTATTTTATTTTTTCAATTTTTACATATTTATTTCAGAGAGAAGAAGAGATGGAGAGAGGAAGAGAAAAATTGATGTGTTGTTTCTTGCATGGCCCCTACTGGGGACCTGGCCCACAACCCAGACATGTTCCCTAGACTGCCAATAACCCTTTGGTTTGCCGGCAGACACTCAATCTGCTAAGCTACACCAACTAGGGCATAAAACAGTGATTTCTATCTTAAGTGTCCCTCTTGATATGTGCTTCATTGGATATAGTTCTCATTGTGTCTGGTTTTCTGTGACTGTAGGTGGAACACAGTCTCTGGTTCTGTTTCAAATAAATAGGAGCTCTTATCATTGGTGTCTGTTAGGCTAGGACAACTTTAAAATGATCAGTTCTATTCCTTCTAAATGATAGTGATTTATTTTTAAAGATTTTATTCATTTTTAGAGAGAGGAGAAGAGAAGGAGAGAAACATCAGTGTGTGGTTGCCTCTCAGAGGCCCCCTACTGGGTACCTTGCCTGCAACCCAGGCATGTGCACTGACTAGGGATTGAACGGGTGACCCTTTGGTTTGCAGACCAGCACTCAATCCACTGAGCCACACCAGCCAGGATTCTAAATGGTAGTTTTGAAGAGAATCTAAACTTTTCTCTTGACTATACTTCTATAATTTTTAACAGCAATACTCGAAATATTTTCAAAACAATCTATTGATATATTGGTTTAGGCCTAACACATTTGCAATCTGTGGACTGAAAAACAGCTTGCAAAAATATTTAATTTGGCTTATAGTGTGTTGGCACATACAATATCAGAAAGCATTTTTCTAATGTTAAAAAAATTAATAGATTTGGCAAAAGATCAGGATTAGGCAACATAAGACTAAAAGAGAAGAACAAATTTGGAGGACTGACATTACACAAGTTCAAGACCCACCATAAAGCTACAGTAATTGAGACAGTATCATGCCATTTACAAAAGAATAGACAAATTAGTCAAAGGAGCAGACTGTAGCCCACAAATAGATCCACATAAATAGCTGATCTGACAAGGAGCAGTGGCAATACAATTGAGTAAAAATAGTCTTTTCAACAAATCATGCAGGAAGCTGGGCAGCCACTTGTTAAAAAAACGAATCTAGATATGAAACTTAAACTTTTCATAATAATTAATTCAAAATTAATCAGAGACCTAATACAAAGCACAAAATCCTCAAGAAGATAACAAAAGGAAATCTAAATGACCTTGGTAATGGCTATGCCTATTGGTATACAACACCAAAGACATGAGCCATTAAAGAACAAGCTTAATACAGTGGGCTTCATTGACTTTAAAAACTTCTCTAAGAAAGACAGTGCTGAGAGAATCAGAAAACAAGCCACATATTGTGAGAAAATGCTTGCAAAAGACATATTTGATAAAGGACTGTTTCTAAAACGTACAATGAACTCTTAAAACTTATAGTAAAAATCAAACAACTCAGTGAAAAAAATAGGTAAAATATCTGAATAGACATTTCATCAAAGAAGTAATACAGGTAGCAAATCCACATATGAAATGATATTTAACATCAAATATGTCACTAGCAAATTGCAAATTGGAACAGCAATGGGATATCACTGCACATCCATCAGAATGGTAGAATCCAAACCACTGAAAACACCGAAGGGTAGTGAGGATGTGGAGCAACAGGAACCCCCCATTCATTCAATGCCAGTTGGATGCAAGATGATAGAGCCAAACAGGAAGACTGGTGGTTTCTTACAGAAGTAAACATATTTTTATCATACAATACAGCAAACCAGCAAACATGCTCTTTGATATTTACAAGAGTTAAAAATATATCTCTGCACAAAAATCTGTATACACAGGTTTCTTGCAGCCTCATTCATGATTTCCAAAACTTGGGAGCAGCCTTTAAAAGGTGAATGGATAAACTATGATACACCCAGATTGTGAACTATTATTCAGTGCTAAAAAAGAAATGAACTATCAAGTCATGATATATGGCAGAAACTTTAATTCATGTTACTAAATGAAAGAAGCCAATCTCAAAGGCTATACGCTGTATGATTCCAACTACATGAATGACATTCTTGGAAAGGCAAAACCATGAAGACAATGAAAAGACTAGCGGTTGCTGGGTTAAGTGGGAGTGATGAAGAGGGAGGAGAGCCCAGGGGATTTTTAGGGCAGTGAACAATTCTGTACCGTACTATAATAATGAATAAACATCATTATATGTTTGTTCAGATTAATAGAATATACAATTCCAAGAGTGGATGCCTGGTAGTGATGCTATGTCACTGTAGGTTCATCAGTGGTAACAAATGTACCACTTTGGTGTGATGTGTTGATAGTAGGGGAAGCTGTGCCTGTGTGGGGCAGAGAATATATGGGGAGTTCATGTGCCTCTGCTCCATTCTGCTGCTTCAAAAAAGTCTATTAACATTAAAACTAAGCCCTGACTTGTATGGCTTAGTGAATTGAGCACCGGCCTGTGAACCAAAGGGTCACCAGGTCAATTCCTATCCAGGGCACATGCTTGACTTGTGAGCCAGGTCCCCAGTAGGGGTGCGCAAGAGGCAACCACACATTGATGTTTCTCTCTCTCTCTCCCTCCCCCTCTCTAAAAATAAATTTTTAAAATATTTTTAAAAATTAAATTTAAAATAGTGTAAAAATTATTTCTCAAATAAAAAGGCATTCATTTCACATTGGGGCTTTTTTGTGAAAAATATGGCACTCATAGATGAGCATCATGGTCATCAGAGAAAGGACAGTGCCTGTGACTTTCAGACAGGGTCCTCGCTCTGCAGGTCCGCACACCCCACCGGTATCCATTACCCTGGACACGGAGGCCAAACGGCACTTGCCATTAAGTCCACTTAATTCTGTTAAGGTAGCCGTGTGACATCTATAGGCAATTAATTCCGCAACCCTTAGCATAGGGAAACAAGCCCATGCCATGCCTCAGTCACACACATATTGACTCTTTCTTCACTTGTACTAAGTTATCCTCCCACTGGCTTATGTTTGCTTAAAATTTGTGTTACTATTTTCTTATAGTTGTGTATGGCCTGCAGGATTTCTGTGCAGGATCATTCACTTATATCTCTAATTGCCTGAGCATGGCTATGAAACAATTCTGATAAAATAGTTTAGCTTCTCTTCACATGATCCCCCACCCAAAATATCAGCTTCGAAACTGAAGATTTCTATGACTTCCCAAGCATAGGAGTTGTTCTCAGTATTTTATAGTCTTCAAAGATGGATAAGTTCATCTTAAATGCAAGCTTGGACTGTAATACCTTCTCTATATTCCTCACTTCTCATATAGTAATAATTGACAGCCACTGGTGCTATCCTCCTTACATAAATGGTCAAAACTAGAAGCACAACAAATGCATTTGTGGAAGGTTAACACATCGGTAACCAGGAACAAGATTGGAGATCAAACCTGAAATTCTGAGGTCAAAATCTGACTGTACGGGAAGGTAAAGGTAGGATCTCTGCATTACAAAAGAACAAGCTGTTCTTTTCAATTTTCTCTAATGGATAAATAATGAACCATATGGTGTTTCCTATTATGCAGGTTTTTGTAAAGTATTTTCTTTTTTCTTTAAGAGAAAAAAGGAAACTCTTTACAAATATATGACTGTAATTAAGATGAAGCACAGTGTTACACTGTACTTATTTTGCATTTGGTTATAATTCTATGAATGCCAATTAAACATTAACCTAACGCATAAATAGCTTTATCTTCATAAGCAATGGACTATAATTATAATAGCATAATTTGCATATAAGCATGAATTATGAAACAGTAACTACAAATCTAATCTACTTATTAGTGACTGATAAACACTGATGCCAAACATTATTAGTATCTTTTAAAATAGCCTTTCAAAGGGAAAATTACCAAAACTATTATTATTTTACTGTGATAACTATGACCACTCTGACTTCTCTTTTTCACTAAATGCTATATTATTGTATATTCTAAGACTTATGGGAAAGAATATTACAAATATTGTCTAATATACTTTCAAATTGGAATAATGGTATCTCATGTTTGAAATAAGTGCTTATATTCTGAAAAAGGGCTAAAACTAAATCTACAAGGAATTTTACCATAGGATTTAAGAACTTTCACAATGGTTTAGATTCTTTAATGTTCTTACATTCAGGCCATCAGAATTGAAATTGATATTATAATGTATTTCAGACATGAGATTGTGATTGTAACCTGAGAGTAAAAGATAAATTATAGTTAATTTTTTAAAACTGTAAATTATGTAGTCTCGATCATTTTTACTTTTTATATTTTCATTTTTTTTAGATTCTGAAATGTAAAGCTATTTTTCATTGAAGTCTGATTGACATACAGTATCACATTAGTTTCAGGTATACAACATAGTGAGATTCCACATTCATACACCTTACAGAGCAATCATTACAAAAGAGGCCACTGTCTATCTGTCACTGTACAAAATTGTTGCCATGTTATTGACTGCAATTGCTACACTGTTGTTCACATCCCTGTGACTGATGTATGTTCCTATTATAAGTCTGCACCTCTCAATTCCCTTGGACTTTTTTCTCATAGCCCTACTATCCATCCTTTTGGCAACTATGCAGTCTTCCTGTATCTGTTAGTTTATCCATTTGTTTAGTTGTTTAGATTTCTCCCATAAGTTACGTAATAAACTGTTTATATTTATTTGACTTATTTTACTCAGAATAATACCCACTAGGTGTATCCATGTTGTCACAACTGGCAAGATTTCATTCTTTCTTCATGGCTGAGTGATGTTCCTGTGTATGTGTGTACACACACATGGCACACACATGTATTTCCACTGCTTATTTATCCATTCATCTATTGATGAGCACTTAGGTTGTTTCCAAATATTGGCTATTATAAATAATGCTGCAGTGAACATAGGGATAGGGGTGCATGCATCTTTTTAAATTAGTGTTTAATTTTTTTTCAGGTAAGCTCACAGAAGTGGGATTGCTGAGTCCTTTGTCACTTGTTAAACTCTGTTTTAAAGTCTGCTATGCATATTTTGTCTGCTGTACATATTGTTATCCCAGATTCTTTTGTTTTTTTTAATTTTCATTTTCCATAAATATCTTTTTTCTAAGCCTTTACTTTTAGTTCGTGTGTACCTTCCAATCTGGAAGTCCATGTAGGCAGTGCATGTAAGAATCTTGTTCTTTCCCCACTCGGGCACCATACCTTCTTCAATGGAGCACTTAGTCAATTTACATTAACATAACTAGTGATAGGTATGTACTTATTGCCATTTTAATTCTTTACATACTAGATTTATAAGTGATTTGTCTACTATCTTCACTATATATTTGTCTTTATTTGTGATATTTTTTCTTTCATATATTTTCTTATTCTAGTTTTGGCCTCTTCTTTTCCACTTAAAGAGTTCCATAGCATCTCCTGTGATGTGGATTGAGTGCTGATGATCTCCTTTAGCTTTTGCTTGTCTGGGAAGATCTTGATCTGTCTTTCAATTCTGAATGGTATCCTTGCTGGGTACAGCACTCATGGTTGTGGGACTTTCCCATTCATCATACTGAATATATTGTGTCATTCCTTTCTGGCCTGCAAAGTTTCTGTTGAAAAGTCAGCTAATGGTCTTACAAGATTCCCTTGTATGTAACCAGTTTTTTCCCTTGCTGCTTTTAAGATTCTCTTTTTATCTTTGACTTAAATAATTTAAATCATGATGTGTCTTGGTGTGGGTCTCTTTGGGATTATCTGGTTTGGGACTCCCTTTGCTTCCTGGACTTGGATGTCTCTTTCCTTCCACACACTAGAAAAGTTTTTCCTAATGTAAGAATAGATTTTCTATCCCTTTCTCCCTTCTGTTTCTGGGAACTCTAGAATTCAAATGTTAGTACACTTGATGTTGTCCCAGAGATCCTTTCTGCTCATTCTTTTGTTTTTTCCATTTTCTGTATGTAGTTTTAGTTTTGGTGCCAATGAGTAGAAGTGAGGAAGAATCTTCCCACTGTGCCACCTTGAACTCTAAGTCAGGAGTCTTGTTCTTGAATGCTAACTTAGCTTATCCATAAAATGTTCTTTGTGGTTGGTGTACTGACTCTGTGACAAATGTGCCTCTGAACTGGATCACTGAGTCACTCCTCCATCATTTTTATTGTGATGATTTTTATAAAATGTTTCCTCCCACCTACACTTTTTAAATCACACTTACAAATTGATCAGATCAATATATGTAAAGTATTTTATTGTCCTGTTTCCAGAGATTAAACCTTTAAGATTTATCCTGTAGATCAAAGTTGCCAAGGACAGCTTTGTTGCATATGCAAAACTGTTTTCTTATGAGAAATAAAAAGAAAGTGACAAAAATAAGATCACTTTGAAAATTTCACCCATGTGAAACTTGTGGTTGAGTTCTTAGTTCTTTTGCATGTTTCAAAGTTTATAAGAACTGATATATTATGAAACAATCCTTTCGGGATAGAAGTAAATCCTCTAGCTCAGCACAACCCCAGTGAAAATTCTGGACTGTTAGATATATGCAAGTCTTTTGTTCTTTCTTCTCAGCAGTTATCCCTACTGATATAGTCGATGTTTGATCTCAGCATGAAATAACATCAGATAACACTGCACTCTGAAAAGCAGATAAAATGAGAGGACTCTCAAATGAGAATGAATTAGAAATATCCCCATGGTAGCAGCCAGGAGTTAAAAACATGAAACTGACAAATGTACTGCAGAGGGGGTTTACAAAGCACTTTTCACTCCAACTTCTGATTTTTCACAGAGATTATTAGTACTGGAAAGTGTCAGACAGCAAATGATAAGCTGCCCATGACAGATTTATGATTTGAAGCAAAACCAACTGTGTAGTAGATATCCATCTGATGACAGCTTTCAAATATAAAAACAAAAGAGCAAGGCATTTTCTCAAATTGTTTTTGAAAAATTTCTGTCTCATTGCATGAATAGATTAGGGAGGGGGTTGCCTTTGACTTCTACCAAATACCTAGAAAAGTAGTCACAAGAATATTCTGTAATATACAGAACTTTCTCTATATTTATTTATATAACAAACTAAAATATTTTCCTGTAGGACATACAATTTGTTATTACTTTCTTTTTCTTTCTGGCTTTATTGAGATACACTTCATATATAACATTATGTGAGTTAAGTTGTACATGTTATGGGTCTCTTTACATTAATTTATTAATTTTGTTCTTTAACTGCAACTTACTTTTTTAAACTGTTTATAAAGAGGTCTTTGAAAATGAAAAAAATAAGTTTTTATGGTTAATTTTTTTCTTATAGCACCATTATTATTCATTCCTTCTCTTTCAACATTTTGAGAAGTTATAAACATTTACATTTCATCAGGGCCCAACTCCTTAATATCAAATATTTTACCCATAAAACAAAAGTAAGTTTCTGACTCACCTTCAGCTTAAATGTGTTGAAAAATTTTGGTTCCATCATTAGGATGGGCTTAAATAGCATAAACATCTTAGTTCAAACTATAGCTTTCACTGAGTTCCTTCTCTGGATCAGACACAGCTAAACTAGAGGAATCTCTCTCATACACATACATGCACACAGTTTATGCCTTTTCAATGTTTCTTTAACTAAAGAAAATTAAGCCAGTGTTTCAATTAAATGTAGGAAGTTAACACAATAAAAGAAGCACACAGTATTCTGGGAGCCTAGTGCATTTGTCACTAATGCAGCACAGGGAAGATGAGGGAAGAAGGCATTATACAGAACATGAGAAATAAGCCAACACATAACTGATATATTAAAGGAATTCACAAGTTAAGAGTGACTTGGAAAAGTCAATAAAGATTCCTCAAATCAAGTTATTACACAAATAGATAATATAAATGTACTATAATACATTGCATCATATTTTGACAACATAATCTTCATGGTCTAAATCATCCTGTCACCGTGATTTATTTAACAACTTCCATGGCACCATAACACCTTCTCTATTTACTGCATTTACTTATGCTTTGTGGCCTCTTTGTGAAATACATGTTTTTGCTCTACAGAAGATTTAAAATTAAAGATGCTCAGCAAGATTAAATCAAACATTTTCTTAAGGCAGAGCCAGGATCCCCTCCATATGTGTCTAACCTCCAAAATCACGATGCTCCACAGCAGCCTGCATTTTACATATCCTCATCTTTATTACGTAGATGCGCAGACCCAGAGTCCTACAGTTCTTAACAATTGTAAATTACCTTGATAGGCCCTCGGGTTTTCAGAAACTTGGAATACATGTACATGGACTGCTCTTCCCACAAGTTTGACTTGGTGACTGGACTTTTTCTTCAGATTACCTTGTGTACATTAACTCATGAACTGTTTTATCAGCTCTTACACATGCTGAAATATTACCGAAACTCTTTCCCCCCATGAACATAATACATAATTTTCACAGCTAGCAAAAACATGTAAAGTATCTAAATCTCATACCAAAGTGAAGGACCATGCTAGTAGGTTCCGCTGCAGTTGAGAGAAGCAACTTTTCAGAATCAGGCAATATTAAATATAGACATATGAATTTATTATTGTTCAGGAAACAAGGGATTCTCATAGCATCTGTTTAAGTTAATAAATTGGTACAATGTCAGGAGTAGATACTAATACAGCAATAATTAGTGGTTTATGAAAACATCTCTATATTCTTACAAATTCAAATAAATCTATTCTTTATTCTCATTAAACCAATGAAATATGAAAGGAAAGTTTGCACTGATTTTGGAGCCAATGTTCATGTTCATTAACTGAATTTGAGGGAGAGGATGAAGAAAGAAACAAAAATAATAAATTGTATCTATTATTGTTGGTGGCACTGTACCTTCTACTTATAACCCAGTTTTAATTCTCAACCAATGTTCTTCTCAAATATTATTTTAATAAGATGATTATAAACTAGAAAAATTAAATTGCCTTAGGTCACAAACTGGAGTTCATTAAGTCTCAAAATTACCTGGAAAATTCAGTTTCATCTAATTGAGAAATAAGTTTTTAAAAAGTACAATAGAAAATAAATTACAGAACACTTTTTGGAATTTTTTATTATATTGTATGCATATGGCAGACCAGATTTCATCTGACTTTGTTTAAAACTCTCAACTATTTGATAACTAATCTTTTTTGGGTGGTGAATTGCAAAGCCCATTGTTGGCAGATATATCTGCAAAGGCTAAAAAAGCTCAAATCTTTATTTTACTTTCTACCATTTTTAAGATTCCTACCTCTTCATTCAAACACAGTATTTCTAAAGGCTGTAGACAGCCCCATATAAGTGAACAAGAAAAGGGGATTATTGTTTTACAGCAGTTATAAATAGAGTTTGGGGGAATAGTGAATACCTGCCTGAAGAACTCTTAAAGACTATGCCCATTTTTTAAAAAGATCGATTCTCGGAACTCCCGCCAAGATGGAGGCATAGGTGGGAATACTTTGCATACTTGCACAACCAAATCTAAAAACAATAAAGTTTTAACAACAATAAATGCAACCAAACCACACAGAAAATTGAAAACGGAGTCCAAAAACAACTAGCTGCTCAGCTAAACCAGTGAGGGGGCGAAGCCAGCAGCTGAGCCCGTTGAGCAAAAAAGAACCCCCTGGGTGGTGCACAGGCTAGCTACGGGCAGAACCCAGGGAAGAGGCGCAGCTGGCTGTATGCAGTGGGTCCCGCATTTGCACACAGATAAACCAGTGAAGAGGCAAGCATTGACACAGATCAATGTGGCTTGCGCAGGGCAGTGGGCTCACAACTTTGCGCTGGGATAAGCAAACGGGGGCGAGTGGTGAGGCAGACGGGGTGAGCGGAGAGGACCACCATTGTTCCCTCTCTGACCCACTTCCACATACAGCATCACAAACCAGGGACCTGGGTGGCTCCACCCTGGTGAACGCCCAAAGTGCCTCTCCTCATAGTAACAGGCACTGACAGATCAAAACATGGCTCAAGAACAACTCAGAGCCCCAAAACTGATAAATATAAGTGATGAAGAAATAGCCAAACTTTCAGATGCACAGTTCAAAACGCTGGTGATCAGGATGCTCACAGAACTGGTTGATTTTAGTCACAAATTAGAGAAACATATGAAGGCTAAACTAATTAAAATGAAGGGAAATACACAGGAAACCAGTAGTGATGGAAAGGAAACTGGGACTCAAATCAAGGGAGTAGACCAGAAGGAAGGAAAAAATGACCAAACAGAAAAGAATGAAAAAACAAGAATTCAAAAAAATGAGAACAGGCTTAGGAACCTCCAGGACATCTTTAAATGCTCCAACATCTGAATTATAGGGCTACCAGAAGGGGAAGCGGAACAGTCACAAGGGGAAACCTTATTTGAACAAATAATAAAAGAGAACTTCCCCATTCTGGCAAAGGAAATAGACTTCCAGGAAATCCAGGAAGCTCAGAGAGTCCCAAAGAAGGTGGACCCAAGGAGGAACACACCAAGGCACATCATCATTACATTAGCCAAGATGAAAATGAAGCAGAGAATCCTAGAAGCAGCAAGAGATAAAGGGACTATCACGTACAAAGGAGTTCCCATCAGACTGTTAGTGGATTTCTCAAAAGAGACCTTACAGGCAAGAAGGGGCTGGAAAGAGGTACTCCATGAAAACCAAAGACCTACAACCAAGATTGCTCTATCCAGCAAAGTTTTCATTCAGAATGGAAGGACAGATAAAGTGCTTCTCAGATAAGACCAAATTCAAGGAGTTCATCATCACCGGCCCTTATTATATGAAATGTTAAAGGGACTTACCTAAGAAAAAGAAGATAAAAAAGAGGAACAGTGAAAGGACAGCAAACTCGCAGTTATCAACAACCACACCTAAAACAAAAGCAAACTAAGAGGACAGCTAGATCAGGAGCAGAACCATAGAAATGAAGATCTCAAGGAGGGTTAGCAACAGGGGAGTGGGAGGAGGAGAAGGGGAGAGAAGGTACAGAAAATAAGTAGCATAGACAGTAGATAGAAAATAGATGGGGGGAGGGTAAGAAGAGTAGGGGAAATATAGAATCTAAAGAACTTGAGACACGTGTTCATGAACTAAAGGGGGGGAATGGTGGGGGAGGGGTGTGCAGGGTGGAGGGGAATGGAGGGGGGAATAGAACAAATGTAAAGGCATAACCAATAAAATAAAATAAATATTTTAAAAAGACCAATTCTCTCTTTTTCTTTCTCCTTTTCCTCATGTACATACACCAATTTTGCGGACAATTAATATTTTATATGGTGAATGAAAGTACCCTTGGGAAGATGTAAGGAGCATGAATATTTGCCATTCACATTAACAAGAAAATTGTGTATTGCATTTTAAGCAAGACATTAAAAATAATTATAAGGCGATTCTCAATGAGACAATACAGAATTCATTTATCAAAATGGATCTTTAAAAAGCCATTACACTTTTCTGTAGATCTTGATCTTACTCCTTTCTCCTTCTAGCTCCAGCTCAAGAGATCTGCATTCTGCAACATACTTGTTGTCGAAGAGCCCACACCCTCTCAGGAAACAGACTTCTGTCAGAGATCATGCCATATATCTTCATGTCGTAAACTAAAACAATGGAAGTAGTCACAAATCATACCTATACCCAATGAAAGAAAAGGCTACTGAATATGTGCTCCCCTGTCCCTCAGGATCAGACCCCTAGGCTTTGTCATTTCCCAGGGGGAAATCTGCGTCCATGGAGGAGTTCTCCTTCAGCCAAGAAAGGCATCTTCTTCCTTAATGCATTCCTGTAAACCATGCTGTCTGAGTAATGATTCTGTCCCTGCTTCCCTTTTTTATCTCAGAATTTTCTTCATGTCTGCTTTTATTGATGATTACTCCCTTGATATATTTATAAAATCTATGGCCTGTCTTATATATTCAGATTACAGCTAGACATTTCCCCTCTCCTTGACATCTCAGCTTCTGTCTACCCTTAGGAGACTAGGCTTCTGAGAACCATCCCTGAGTTATACATATGCTCTCCTCCAGGGAGTAGTGTCTCCTTGTTCACTATTTTTGCCCAAGAAGGAGTGTAAACAATTTCTGACATTAGTGCTGATAGTGACGGCAACATAAAATGCAAAAGGCAAAGCCTCTTTTGGGAATGATTTAACAATACTTGTGAAGTTTTACAATTTTTTATATATTTTTCACTCTTAGTAAATTATCCCAAGACTGTCATTTAGATTCAGGGGTGTCCGAACTTTTGATGTCTCTGCTCCACACTGGAAGAATTGTCTTTGGCCAGACATGAAATACATTGTGACACATGATTTAAAATATCTCATAATGTTTTAAGTAAATTTATGATTTTGTGTTGGGCCACATTTACAGTCATCCTCAGCTACATGCAGCCCCAGGGCCCCAGGTTGGAAACCCCTGAAAAAAGAAAATACCTAAAAATATTAATTACAATTTTATCTCTAAGGGCGAATAGCTGAAAGCAACTTGTCATTGAACATTATAGCATAATTATAAAAGCACTATGCTTTGTCCTGGCTGGGGTGGCTCAGTGGATTGAGCATTGGCCTGTGAACCAATGGGTTGGTAGTTCGATTCCCAGTCAGGGCACATGCTTGGGTTGCAGACCAGGTCCCCAGTGGGGGCCATGTGAGAGGCAACCACACATTGAGATTTCTCTCTCTCTCTTTCTCCCTTCCCCTCTGTCTAAAAATAAATAAATAAAAAGTTTATAAAACCCAGTAAGTTGCACCAAATTATTGCATTTGGTGTGTTTATTTAATATCTATGAAGACAATTAAATTATACCCAAATATTTAATCTGTGATACTTTCATATAGAACCATAATATCATGCACACAGACACATAAACATATATGAATAGTGAATTCTCTCATGGACTATTGACAAAAGTGAACAGTTGGTTTATTAGAGGGCAACTATAAATATTTTTTTATTTGAATTTTTGTTGCTATAATGTCATTTGTGCATACTGAATGGAAAAATTAATGAATGCAACTTGGGTATGTCATTTCAGAGTAACACTTATTAAGCAAATTTTAACATATGGATAAGTTAAACATTGACTATAAGGCTCATTACATAAAATATACTTATAAAGAGTAGAAAACGTGTATAGCCAAGTAGCAAACATAAATAGCACACATAATATAGCCAAATAAATTTTAGCCATTGCACTTGGGCATGAAAACATTCATTATAAAACACCAGAATCTATAGTAATGATTTATAGTACTTATTCTTAAGGTGTTCGTTTAAAAAAATAACCATCATATTTTTTATTGGAACTAACTAAAATCAAAACTATTTTATCTTTTTCAAATTTTTAGGTAGCAGAACAAATGTTAAGTCAATTTGGTGATGAGATAAAAATCACAGTAGAATTTCTAACTCTCTTTCGTCATGTATTCTTTTAGGGAAAAATTGCATTCACATAAAAAGAAAATGGAGTAATATATAATTTCATATAAGGAACTTGCTAACCTCTCTTGGTCGATCTATGATTTCTCATCAACTTTCACAGATCCTATCCTAGTTAGATTTCTATAACAGAAATAATAAAGACTGTGTGGTTTAAACAACAAACATTTACTTTTCACTGGTGTGTAGGCCTGGAAGGCCAAGATCGAGTCACTGGCAGTTTGGTGCATAATGAGGACTGGCCTCCTGGTTCAGAGATGGCCATTCTTTTTAATTGCACTATATCCTCACATGGCAGAAAGGGCAAGGAAGCTCTCTGGAGTCTGAAATGCACTAACCCATTTTGCGTGCTCCACCCTTACAAACTACTCACATCCCAAAGGTCCCAGCCTCCTAACATCATCACCTTGGGGTTAGAATTTCAACATATGAAACTGGAGGAAACACAGAAAGACAGTTCTGGTCTTTGACTTTATGGTGAAGCACCATATCATTCATTTGCCAACAGTAAGCTACTATTATCAATACTTCATTCTATAAATTCAAATGTATCCTAACATCCAGGGTTTTGTGTACAGCACTGCCTCATGTTTGTGTAAGGCACACCTACTTGGTCATGATGGTAGCTAAATTTTTATTATGACTTTGAAATAATACAGCGGTGCTACACAGCTCCTATATTGGGACTCAGCGAGAGGACCAGTCCTGCTTGGTGGTTCTGAGTATGGATTTTGAGGATAAACTTCCTGAACTTGAATTATGACCTTCACATTTAATTCCTAAAAAAGACTGAGCAAATTCTTTGTACTTCAGTTTTCTCATGAATAATATAGACAAAATGTTAATATTTACTTCACAAGGAATTGAATGAGTCAATACATGTTGAGCACTTAAGACAGCATATGGTAGATACATGATGCTACAGAAATCTTAGTGATAGTGATGATTCATGTTGTGTGCTAACTTGGATGGTCTAACAGATAACCAGATACCTAGTAAAACAGTATTTCTCTCTGGCTGGTGTGGTTCAGTGGATTGGGTGCTGGCCTGGGAATCAAAGGGTCACTAGTTCAATCCCAGTCTAGGGCACATGCCTGGGTTGCAGACCAGGTCCCCGGGAGTGGGTGCATGAGAGGCAACCACACATTGATGTTTCTCTCCCTTCCTTTCTCCCTCCCTTCTCCTCTCTAAAAATAAATAATAAAATATTTTAAAAATAAATAATTAAAACAATGATATTTCTGAGTGTGTCTGTGAAGATGGTTCTGGAAGAAATTAACATTTAAATTAGTAAACTGAGTAAAGATGATCCACCCTCACCAATGTCAACCCAAATAGACCAAAAAGGTGAAGAGATAACAAATTCTTTCTCTTCAAGTAGGGATGTCCATCTGCTCTGCCTGCAGACACAGGTGTCTCTGCCATCAGACTTTGGCCGTATACTAGCCACCCTTCCATGTACCCTCTCTCACCCTTTTCTCAGGTATGACTCTTCAGACCAGGAGTTACACCATTGGCTTCTGTGGTTCTCAAGCCTACAGACTCAAACAGAATTCCACCACTGGCTTTCAGGTGCATGTAGCTTGCAGATAGCACTTTGTAGGACTATTCAGCTTCCCTAACCATGTGAGCCAATTCCTACAATAAATCTCCTCTCATATCTCTCTATATATCTTATTGGTTCTGTTTCTCTGGGGAACCTATTTTGGTGATTGTTATTCTTTAATTAATTCTGAGTATCTGATCAAACTCCCAAAGGGAACTATACATAGTATTTCATTATGGCAATGATGCAGAGTTGTGTGTGTACTGAAGAATGTTAGGGTGAGGAGCAAGCCTAAAGAAGTGACCAGGGACGGATCAAAGTTGGTAAGAGTACTTAAAAATTAAATATTAACAATCAAATATGTGACACATTCCACAACTAATTTACTACACAGAGAAGGCAACTATAGCTACCATTTACCTATAGGGAAAAAGGGAAATTAACAATTTTTATTTTTAAAAATTTAAGGAAAAAGTAATTTGGCCACAATGTGAAGCTTAAAAAAGAGAAATAGAAAATAAAATCAAGATTATTAGAATCTTCAGGCAAATGGTGAGAACATAAGCAGAGACTAGGACTAAGGTAATAGAAAAGGTAATAGCATAGGCATTTCAAGAGAGCATGGCTGGGACATAGTATTTCACAGTTGCTTGCATCCTCATCCTTGAACAGAGAGCATGATAGCTTTTAGTTATCATGATGGGTTGTGAGCACTGACCACCAGAGAGATGAAAGAGTGAAAAAGATTCCACCTAAAAGTGCAGTTTCTTTCTAGGCATCTAGGAGGCAAATAACACCATTAACTTAGTACCTGAACATAGGCAGAGGAGAAGCCTTTGCAAGAGTAATAAAAAGCGAGGCTATAAAATTCTAGGTAAGTCTGAAGCCACAGAATTCAACACAGTGTAAGTGATGCATTTACTGTAAGCAGTTCTCTTTAGATAACTAATTTAATTTACTTAGACGATCCAAATTGCCTTAATTTAGAAATGTGTTAGCCATATAAATCTTCCAGTGATTTGCTCTTTTGTTAGGCAAAATGAATATATTCATGGATGCATTTTAATACAATGAGTCCTTTTCTCCATACCTTCATGGGCACTTATTGTTCGTTGATTTGTTTATGATGGTGAGTTTGACAGGTATGAAATGGTATGGAATTTCCTCCAAAAACTAAAAATGGAACTGCCTTTTGATCCAGAAATTCTACTGCTGGGATTATACTCTAAGAATCCTGAATTCAAAAGAACCTTTGCATCCAAATGTTCATAGCAGCACAATTTACAAAAGAGAAGTGCTGGAGGCAACCTAAGTGCTCAGCAGTAAATGAAAGGATCAAAAAACTGTGGGCCATTTACACAATGGAATGCTATGCAGCAGAAAAAAAAAGGAGCTTCTGTCCTTTGCAACAGCATGGATGAAACTGAAGAGCATTGTGCTAACTGAAATAAGCCAGGCATTGAAAGACAAACACCATAAGATCTCACCTATAAGTGTAGCACAATCAACAAAACAAAACAGTGAGCAAAATAGAACCAGAGACATAGAAATAAAAAACAAACATACGGTGACAGAGGAGAGGGGGGAGGAGATAACAGGAGAAAGAAGGGAAAGGGTCAAGTCAAGGAACATGTATAAAGGACACATGAGAAAGACAATTGTGGGAAAGATTCAATGTGGGAGGTGCAGGTGGGTAGAGCAGGAGAGAATAAGGGGGGGAAATAGGGACAACTGTAACTGAACAACAATAAAAAATACAGTGAGTACTTACTTAATGGCATACACTACAAAGTGCTATAAAACTGTTCCTGCTTCTTATGGGAGAAGAAAGTTGGGGTGCAGAGAAACTCAGAAAGATCACTTCTTTTTAGAACTATTTCTTTAAGAATGACTTGGAGAGTTCCAGAAGGTCACGCATGGTGGAAGGAGAACAGTCCATGAAAGTTTCAGAAAGGCTGTTTTAAACGTCGCATATACTAGGAATATAATAAGGACAATAAAATTTGGTAGTGCTGCATTTGGTTTTGTAGTGTATTTTTATTTCCAGTTTTTTCCCTCAAATTAAATAAAAGGCAGAATTTCACTTTGATCCACAAAAAAGCTAGTTAATGATTATAATTTAGATGCTGGCGTAGGGCAAATAGCTATTTATACAAATTATTACCCTAAGCACCTGCTCCAATTTTTCATGTATTAGGCTAACAGTGTTTTTTGTCTTAATTAAAATGTTAATTAGTGGTGATATAAACAGTAAAAGAAGATCTGGTAACATATGCACAAAAATTTTACAATATGTGCATAACTTTTTTCAAATTGATGAACTAAGCATAAAAGCAGTCTAAAGTGCTGAGAAGCAGTTGCAAATTTTCAAGTGAACCTGACATTATTCTCTGAGCATCAGACTAGGTTAACATATGATCAGTCTCTGCTTTCATATGTTTTGTTTCTAGCTTCACTATTGTACATTTGTGAAATCTGAGCACTGCTGTGTTCATTTCAATGTTGTGCATTTGGATTCCTAAGATGATTTTCCAGCATATTTTGGCATTTTGAATTTTTCTGATCTCATCAACTCATTCTCAAAACATTTCCTAGAATGTTCAGAAGTATTGCCTTAAAAAATCCACCCTGCAGATATTGACAGGTGCCTATATTACCCATTAATGAAGAATAGGAAAAAAGGAAGTGGGTGGCAGGTGATTTCCAAAGGTATGAATAATCTTTTGTTCCTTGTCTTTTGAAGAAAGAATTCATAGCTGACAGAAGCATTGCAATTTTCTATGCAATCCACCCAGGGTTAGTGTGATTCTAAGTGAAGAGAATAAATCAGATTTCTTGTATTGCTTTTGAAATATTTTAAGACATCTTTTTCTCCATTAGGTCACCCTGTCAGGACATTTCTGATGGCTTTATCGCTATGCCAAGCAAACAAATGAAAACTGAACAACTCAGTAAAAAAAGATGTGGGCAGGGGGTTAATAAAAAACATTCTTCTTTACAAAGTGTTCAACTTATATGTATCTGGTATGTTTTTCAACTGAACACACCAAAATGTTTTTTTTAATTTCCTTTACAGAGTTTATTAGAGCACTTATAAAAATTTGATATCTAAAATAATAAATACGATAATGCAATGTTATTGTTTATTAATCTTCCATTTATCTCTTACAACTTAAGGAAAAATACAATTCACAAAATCAATAAACTCCAACTACATTATGTTAATTGGAGAAATTAATATATGGGCTCTTTATATTTTAAATTTTTATTTAAAAATTTAAATAAATTTAAAATAAAAATTTAAATAAATAAACAAATTTATTTATTTATTTTTAGAGAGAAGGGAAGGGGGGGAGAAAGAGGAGAGAATCATCAATGTGTAGTTAGCTCTTGCACGCCCCCTACTGGTGTCCTGGCCTGCAACAGAAGCATGCGCCCTGACCAGGAATTGAACTAGTGACCCTTTGGTTCACAGGCCAGGATTCAATGCACGGAGCCACACGAGCTAGAATTATGGGCCCTTTTAAAAACAGAAATAGTCTACCCTATTGGAGACAATACAATGTAACAGAATGTATGTTGGAATTTATGAGATCAAAACTCCAGTCCCCTGGTACTGAGACTGGTTTCTCCTTTTCCATATTTATTACATATGTAATTTATTACTTAGTTTATATGTTCTATTTTGTATCATTTATATAGTACTTATTATACTATATACAATTCAAATTTAAGTATATATTTAATGTGATTCTTTCATATACGAGAAGAGAACATTTGAAGTGCAAGAACACTGTTTAGAAGATTGGTAGAACTGGATTATGGGAAAACATTTTGGCATTAGAGAATGTTAACATTGTACCTGGGATTCATTATGTAAAATAGAAAATTTGCAAATGTGAGAAGATGCCTTATTTTCCACTTCCTGACTCAAAATATCATTTGTATTAGATTTAGGAGACGACATATTTTTTATTCATTTCATTTTTTTCTTTTTTAAAATTTTAAATTTTTTAAATTTTTTTATTGATTATGCCATTACATTTGTTCTATTCCCCCCTCCATTCCCCTCCACCCTGCACACCCCTCCCCCACCATTCCCCCCTTTAGTTCATGAACACGTGTCTCAAGTTCTTTAGATTCTGTATTTCCCCTACTATTCTTACCCTCCCCCTATCTATTTTCTATCTACTGTCTATGCTATTTATTTTCTGTACCTTCTCCCCCTTTCTCCTCCTCCCACTCCCCTGTTGCTAACCCTCCATGTGATCTTCATTTCTATTGTTCACTCCTGATCTAGCTGTCCTCTTAGTTTGCTTTTGTTTTAGGTGTGGTTGTTGATAACTGTGAGTTTGCTGTCCTTTCACTGTTCGTCTTTTTTTATCTTCTTTTTCTTAGGTAAGTCCCTTTAACATTTCATAGAATAAGGGCTTGGTGATGATGAACTCCTTGAATTTGGTCTTATCTGAGAAGCACTTTATCTGTCCTTCCATTCTGAATGAAAACTTTGCTGGATAGAGCAATCTTGGTTGTAGGTCTTTGGTTTTCATGACCTGGAATACCTCTTTCCAGCCCCTTCTTGCCTGTAAGGTCTCTTTTGAGAAATCCACTAACAGTCTGATGGGAACTCCTTTGTACGTGATAGTCCCTTTATCTCTTGCTGCTTCTAGGATTCTCTGCTTCATTTTCATCTTGGCTAATGTAATGATGATGTGCCTTGGTGTGTTCCTTCTTGGGTCCACCTTCTTTGGGACTCTCTGAGCTTCCTGGATTTCCTGGAAGTCTATTTCCTTTGCCAGAATGGGGAAGTTCTCTTTTATTATTTGTTCAAATAAGGTTTCCCCTTGTGACTGTTCCTCTTCCCCTTCTGGTACCCCTATAACTTGGATGTTGGAATGTTCGAAGATGTCCTGGAGGTTCCTAAGCCTCTCCTCATTTTTTTGAATTCTTGTTTCTTCATCCTTTTCTGTTTGGTCATTTTTTCCTTCCTTGTGGTCTACTCCCTTGATTGAGTCCCAGTCTCCTTTCCATTACTATTGTTTTCCTGTGCATTGCCATTCATTTCAATCAGTTTAGCTTTCATATGTTTTTCTAATTTGTGATTAAAATCAACCAGTTCTGTGAGCATCCTGATCACCAGTGTTTTGAACTGTGCATCTGAAAGTTTAGCTATTTCTTCATCACTTAGATTTATCAGCTCTGGGGCTCTGAGTTGTTCTTGAGCCATGTTTTGATCTGTCAGCACCTGTTATGTATGAGGAGAGGCACTTTGGTCATTCACCAGGGTGGGGCCACCCAGGTCGCTAGTTTGTGATGCTGTATGTGGGAGCGGGGTCAGAGAGGGAGCAATGGCAGTCCTCTCCGTTGGCCCAGTTCGTCCCAACACTCACCCCAGCCTGTTTATCCAAGCAGAAATGTGCAAGCCCGCCACCCCGCACTGTGTGGTCTCAATGCTCGCCTCTTTACTGGTTTATCTGTGTGCAGATGCTCAACCGACCACAGACAGACAGCCACACCTCTTCCCTGTGTCCGCCCATAGCTAGCCCGCACCTGGGATCCGTACCTTCTGGTGCCTGCACACTACCCCGTTCGGGGATCTTTTTGGCCAACCAGCTCCGCTGCTGGCTTTACCCCTCTTACCGGTTTAGTGGAGCATTTGGTTGTTTTCGGACTCCGTATTTGATTTTCTGTGTAGTTTGGTTGCGTTTATTGTTGTTAAAACTTCATTGTTTTTAGATTTGGCTGTGGGAGGACACAAGGTGTTTCCACCTATGCCTCCGTCTTGGGGGAAGTCTCCATTTTTTCACAGTAAGTCATGCTGTTCCCTCTCATATCCTCTGTGGTTAAGAATCCAGGCACAGGTCCTTTGGTTTTCTACATTTTATGATAAAATGAAAAGAATAAGTATGCATATTTTGTGAGAAGTTGTGCATTCTTAGTTGCATAGGGCTTTCTGGGTCACATGACCACTGTGCCAAGGAAGGTGACAACAGTAGGGGTTTTGAGGCACGGGGTATTGCATATTGTCTTTCCTGTTTATCCCACCCTTTTGAGTACCAGTAAACAAGGAAGTAAGGATGCAAGGAAAATGAAATTATAGTACATGATTTAAATGTAAGCAGTGTTATTCTAGCTATGGTTATGAAAATGTAATTAGAAAATAGAACAAGAAGAGTAGGCAAACTAACTCTGAAGGAGGGATACAACCAGGAGGACATAAACTGTACGATATTTCCAAAGGGCACAGCCCGGAACTTCCTCCTAGAAAGGCATTTAAAGTATTTAAATTGTTGGATGCAAGGTTCTGCTTAACGATTCAATGTTATCATGATAGCTCTCTCATGCTTTTCTCTCTCTCCTATTCTACATAGACATATATGTAGAGTATATACATATACTCTACATAGACATATATGTCTACTCTACATAGACATACATAGACATGCCTTCCTCTCTCTACATAGATATAACTACTTTTTTGCAAAGTAGTCTATGTCTATGATCTACCCATTTGCTGTGCATGTATCTTAGTCATAAACCCTAACTTCTTTATAACACTCCATGGGGTCATCTGACACATTTTACCTACCTACTCTGCCGACGAGGGACAGCCGATCTGCTCCCAACCCCTTTCCCTGGCCAAGAACTTTGGGGCATGGGTAACCTTGCACATGTCCCCCTATGGTGCTGTCTAGGATGACCGCCAGTCCTCACAGTCTTACCACCAGTGAGACTCACATCTCCACAAACACCTTTTCCGTACTTTTGATCATTGCTAGCAGTCTGATAGGCAAAGCTATAGCTTATCATTGCTCTAACTATTTTTTTAAATTACTGATGATTATGAATAGTTTTTGTATATTCATTAGCACTGGTAACTTCTTCTTTAAACTGAGTTTTTACTTCTTTGCAGTTTTTTAAAAATTTTATTGCTTGTTGACTTGCAGTAGTTCCTGCCTATTCTACATGCGAAGCTCTAGTCATTTCTATAATATATCTAGAGGGTATTTTTCATATCTGATAATACATATTTTAATTTTCACCATTCTTCCTCTCAACAAACAGAAATATAAAATTGTGATATAATGTTATTATCTATTTTGTCTTTATTTTTGTGCTTTTGAGTTTTTCCATCATTAATTTTAATTTTTATTTTTAATTGAACTCAACAGGGTGATAGTTAATAAAATTATATCAGTTTCAGGTATACAGTTTTATAAATACATCATCTGTATATTGTTTGTTTAAGAATTTCTTCTCTATCCTAGGACAGAAAAGCATTTTGTATGGTTATTAATTATATGTTAAGTCTTTAATCCAACTCAAATCCAATTTTATGTGTGCTCTTAGAAAGGAATCCAATATTACTTTTTCTCTATATGCTAATTAGCTTTTTAACACTGTTAACTAAACTTTCTGAAACTTCCCCAGTACATAACGTTGGTGCCTGCTTTAGAACATTAAAATTTCCACTGGTGCCTTTGTCTAGCTCTGATGTCTTAGCTCTTTATTGTTCCAATAGTTCAGTTATTTCTTCTTCGGTTAATACAGTTTATTATTGTTATCATTGCTGTTGTTAATATACCATAATTATGAATTTGAAATATAAAAGTATGTTTTTGTCTCTTTGTGCAAGTGTCTCTCATTATTATTTTACAAAGTTTATTTAGCTACATATTGTCTGTATGTGTATGTGTGAGTGTAACCAATTACTTTGTGGAGATAAATTATCTTTTTCTATTCCTAGGGTATCTTCTGTAAGAGTACACGCTCTCTCTCCATTTATTTAGATTAGTGGCAGTTTTGATCCCTCGGGGACACTTGGTGTTATCCAGAGATATTGGTTATTTACTATTTTGGCCATTATAATTGGGAAGATGCTACTGACAGCCAGGTGAAATACAAAAAATCCTACAACGCACAGGGCTGGATGTGGAGGTGGAGAAACTCTGATTTACATAACAACTCTCTTCTTTAATTGTTAGAGTTCAAAAGCACCCCACCCCCACCATGAGGTGTCTATTTATTTTCAGTAACATAATCCCTAGATTTTTACATATTTTACATGCTTTCATGTATCGTACCTGAATGAGTTGATATTGAGTTGAGCATGTTTAGTTTTTATTTTATTTCTGCAGTCTTGCTAAAATGTAATTAGTTCTAATAGTACATTGATTTTATAGGATTTTCTAGGCAAATTATTCTATCATGTTCAAAATAAACTAAACTTTTATTTTGTTCATAAGTAACATTGGCTAAGGCCTGAATTACAATGCTAGAGGAGAAATAATATTGGGTATTTTTTTCTTATATCTGATGTTAAAGGAAATGTTTATAAAATGTCCTTTTAAAGTGTAATGTTTGTTACGGGCTTTGGTAAAATAAATTAGGTATTATATATTTAAGTTTCTATTTTTCTACTGAGCTTTTTAAAAAAAATCACGAATAGATTATAAGCCTATTTGTGTTGTATTTTTCTGAAACAACTTACAAAACAATGTGAATTATTCTCCCTCAATTTGTTAAAGTTACCAAATATATCACCATATTGTTATTTTTTCTGTCACTGAAACATTTTTACAGTCTTAGAATTAAGACTCTTTAACAATAAAGTGTGTATTCAGTGGACTATTAGAATTGCTTACTTAGCCCTGGCTGGTGTGGCTTAATGGATTGAGTGTCAGCCTGTGAACTAAGGAGTCACCGGCTTGATTCCCAGTTGGGGCACATGCCTGGGCTGAGGGCCAGATCCCTGGGGGAGGGCATGTGAGAGGCAAACACAGATTGCTGTTTCCCTCTCTCCCTCCCTTTCTCTGGAAGTAAATTTTAAAAATCTTAAAAAAAAAAAGAATTGCTTACTTAATGATTTGCTTTGAATTTTAACATCTACATTTCTCAGTGAAATGGACCTGTAATTTTTATTTATGTGTTTTATCTTAATCTGGTTTTGGAAACATGATTATAAAGGCCTTATTAAATTAATCTATAAATGGAAATGGAATAATTTTGTAAAAATATTTTTGTACAACATAAAAATCAAATTAATAGTTCTTGAAAGTTTGATAAGTATAACTCTTAAAACCATTTATGTTTGAAATTTTTGAATGGTTCTTATATATCTATTTCATTTTATTTAACATCTATTTATTCATACTTTCCATACTCTTCTTAAATATCATATTAACAATGAACCAGAGATCTTGACAGTGTTTTTATTATTATTCAGTTCTAAATATTTCCACATTTTGTTTTTAACCTTAGAGTACTTTTGCAATATGTTATTTTGTTAACATAAGGTCTTTAAAAATATTCTGCCATTAATTTCAAATTCAATTACCTAAGGCATTCAAAAATACTTATATAATCACTACTCTGATAGAATATATTACATAATATAAAGACAAGGAGCAAACAGATACTGTCATGAGAATGACTGCTAGAGTGGACCATCCAAGAAGGCCTATGTACACATGGACATTTAAACAAGACATAGAAGCTAAAAACATACAAATAAAGCCAGCTTAAGGTCCATTATACACATAGGAAATAACAGGTTATTAAGCTGGGAAAATCAGATTTTGTTGGAAGGAATCTAAGAGTAAATATTAATTAGTGACTGAACAAAGAGAAGAGAGGAAGGAGATGAAATTGAAAACATGTTAGCTAATACCATCTGTTGTAGTTTATGGTACATTTGCCCTAACTGCAGCAGAAGCCTCTGAAGAGTCACATGCTGGCACAGACATGGAATGGTTTATATTTAACAATTAACCCTTCTTTTGACTGGTCCCATGGGATGCCATGAGATGCACTGCCCAGATCAGGTTCAGGAAAGGACTCTGTCTTCTCTGATTCTCTGTCTTAGTGTGAGCATGATGTTGACCATGGTTTGTGTGGACTTCTCATTACTCTTTGCAGGAGGAGTGGGTTTTACATAATCATCAGTACTTCACTACTTTCCTTTATAAATAAGTAGTACATGACTCATAATTACTTTTTTCAAAATTTACCATTGTTATGTCATTTCATATCATTGATCTCAGATCATAATAAGTCCCATTAGAAATAATACTCATGTTTCCAGTGATATATGCCCTGTTAGAATCCTGGTGCTAACAGTACACTTGTCTAGAGTAGATTCAAGTCCATGGCTACTTTGCTTGAAATTACTTTATAAAAAACAAAATCAATATACTGGGAACAGTCTTGTCAAGAATCAGTAAGTAGCCAGAAAAAATAATCCTATTTCTGAATATCAAAAACTGAGTGAAAATAAACTATGATCTCGTAGCAGAGCATGGCAGCAATAGCATGGTGATGCAACCTCTGTGTTTTGCAAGGCGTTCTTGGTCACTTTACCATAACATACTGTCATAGTCATGGCCTTCACACATGACTTCCCAGAATTGTTATTAAGCTCACAAAAGTTAGCGGATGCCAATAATGCACAACAATCTTCAGCTTCTCTAAATATAAAAATGTGGAGGAATTACATCATAAAATAAGCCTAATAAGCTTAACCTCAAAATTAATAAATATCTGTTAAGTTTTCCTATTGAAATAATAAGTTATTATTACAAGAGCTGCCATCCTGTAACTCTGTGTAATCATGGATTGGGGATAGTTCTGAAGAAGATTGCTTTAAAAAGAACATAGAATTTTCTTTTCCTCAAGATACACATTGTATTACGTAATATGATACATGTATAAAGAATCAAGATATCAAAAGAGTGTTATGGAAGTTATAAGAGAAATTCCAATAGCTGTAGAAAAAAAGGCTCTAACAATGCTCGAGATTATTCTTCAGCTACTCAACATGCAACGATTTGTTAAACACTTGTGATACTACAGACAATATAAATGGCTCTATCAAATGACTTGTTCTATGGGGTAAAGAAATTGTGGAGGAGTGTCTGCCCCACCAAACTCTCCTTGCAAACCTCTTGGTACCATATGGGAACACGTTGCAGAGTTTGGGCCAATGAAGTGAGGGCCGAATTGATGCACACGTCAAAGCTTGACTTACAAAAACTCTGTATGATCCCCCACTGTCTCACTTTTCCGTGCTATTGACTAAATATTAATGCTGATAATTTTCCTAGAAGTTGCAGTTCTGACATGGCAGAGATATGGTCCCCTTGAGTTCCTAAGTGACAGTGTGGAGCAGTTCAGTACATTGCATCACAGAAACTAATTAAACTTACTGGTTATTGCATTGGGTTTACCATAGACTTGCACACTTGAAACCTTTACAATTTTATTAACCAATGTCACCCCAATAAAGTTAATGTTTTAAAAAATTTAAAAACCTTACTAGTTATTAATGTTAAGGTCAGTATAAGTTTTCAAGTAATTCTACCTCTTTATGAATATATGTTCATGCACATGAGTATTGTATAATGAATATAAGTGTGTATGTATGTTTGTGTGTATATATATATATATATATATATATATATATATATAGTTATAATCTGATACATTCTTCTTCAACATACCCCAAATGAACACTTTTCATGAAGAGCACTTAATTTCAATTCTTCAGAGACCTTTGATATACCTTGGACTGAGAAGAAGCCACATTTTCTCACTTGTTTTTACTTTTCTCTGGTTGACATACACCCTTCCATCCCCCTACCACACGTGTTGCTAACTCAGAGAATTAGATGCTTCAGAATAGAAACCTTTTTTATTTACCTTTTAATTTTCAATGGCCAGCACAATTTCTGGTCCCAGTAGTTTAATAAATATTTAGATTAAATGAATGAATGTGTGAATAAATGCAAGAATAAATCATGGGTCTACTTTAGTTACCTGTTAATTTGTTCCCATGTTATCTGTCTGTTTCTTGACATTTTCTGCACTTGAGGGTTGTAGAGATCTTCCAAAAAGTTTACTAGCTTTGTTCTTCACATTGGTTGGAGGGAGGTGTGTCTCAAAGAAAGAATTCTTTAAAAAGACACAACCAATTAATCTTTCACTTCTACTACTTCCATGCCCTCTTTCTAAAAATCTTTCTGTTTCTAACACTCTTGAAAGCCAGAAGAATTTCTCACAGGAGTGTCCAACCCATGGTCTGAGGGCCACAGGTGGCCCAGGATGGCTATGAGTGCAACCCAACACAAAATTATAAATTTACTTAAAACCCTTTATTTTTGTTTGTTTGTTTTTGCTCATCATTTTTTGTTAGTGTTTGTGAATTTAATGTGGCACAAGACATATTAAATGTGTCTTTGTGTGGCCCAGGACAACTCTTTTTCCAGTGTGCCCAGGGACACCAAAAGGTTGGACACCCCTGTAGGGTTTAGGTAAGCCAGTAAGGTCAGCTTATAGCATAGAAGGATAGAAGAGGTGCAAGTGTTCACTGACTTCAAACTTGTCAAAAGGGGAAATATTGTGTCTGCCTATTTTCAGTGATATATAATAAATGCTAAAACTTCTTAAAATACTCAATTATAATATTTTCCTAACAATATATTGCTGTTTTTTATTTTTATACTTTTAAAATGTTATTTCACTGATTAGTTCTCTTTTTATTTAATTATTGTTCAAGTACAGTTTCCTGTCTTTTACTCCCATTCCAGCCCACCCCCCAGTGCTCCCCACCTCCCTCCCATTTCCACCCCCCCTAGTTTTTGTCCATGTGTCCTTTATACTTGTTCCTGTAAATCCTATCCCTTCCCTTACAAAATTCCCCTGAAATTCCTTCCCCTCTCCCCTCTGGTCCCTGTCAGCCTGTTCTCTATTTCAGTGTCTTTGGTTATATTTTGCCTGTTTGTTTGTTTGTTTTGTTGTTTAGGTTCCTGTTAAAGGTGAGGTCATATGATATTTGTCTTTCACTGCCTGACTTATTTCACTCAGCATAATGCTTTCCAGTTCCATCCATGTTGTCACAGAGGGTAGGAGCTCCTTCTTTCTTTCTGCTGCATAGAATTCTATTGTATAAATGTACCATAGTTTTTTGATCCATTCCTTTACTGATGGGAACCTAGGTTGCTTCAAGCACTTGGCTATTGTAAATTGTGCTGCTATGAACATTGGTGTGCATAGGTTCGTTTGGACTGGTGTTTCAGGGCTATTTTTTAAATCTGACAAGTTGTTTTTATAGGGCCTTGGTATATAATGTTTTTTACCTTTTATGTAGGTGAATTACACAAAACCCAAAATCTTAATGGACCACTTCAGAACAGGGATCCATTCCTCCTTGACCCCTTGGCTAAGGTCAAGGGCAGAGCAGGGGTGGGCAAACCTTTCTGTAAAGGGCAGACAGAAAATATGTCAGACTTTATAGATGGTAGTTTGTGCACACTACTTGTAGTTCCATTGTAGTGAAAAAGCACACAGATACATAAATGAACATATTGTCTATGTTTCAATGAAACTTTATTTATAAAAACAAGCAATAAGTTGATTTGTTTCATGGACACAATTGGGCAGTCCCTGTTCTAGATAACATTATGAAATGATAATAGTAGGTACAATTTATGGCTGGTAAAACTATTGCTCATCTTGAAGTTCAAATATATTAGATTTAATTAGTGCAAATAGGCTTTGTTGTATCAGTACTTTCAGGAAAGCATTTATTATTCACAATATGTTCTGACAAAATGAAGAAAATGAAAACAACTTAGAGTTGTCCGTATGCCAAGCCTGTAGGAGTGAGGTCATCGAGTCACACACATAACATCCTATAAGATGAAGCACAGAGTCCAGTTCAGGACTTTTTGTTCCAGCCTCAACACTGTGTGTCTAGATTACAAAGCCCTTACACATGTTAATGCTATTATAGTGAGAAAAGCTTCAGGCAAATAAAGTATTAATTAAAGACAGAGTAATGTATTGTCTTGACAAATTCTACCTGGGGAAAGCTTAGTGAATACGTTTCAAGGTGTTACTGAAGTGAAGAAAATACATTATAAGAAGATGACAAATTGTAAATAAAAGACATTGAACTTAGCATGTGAGTTTATGAACACCTTTGGCAGACCTGCCAACCCTTCACTGAAATGGTCCTCAGGTGTCCAGTTTAAACCAGGTATCAGGGCAACCACTTTGCCTCAGCTGTTCAATATAGTAACATTACTACATTAGAGTTATTTTCTCAGGTTGATGGATGTTGTAAATTAGTTTATTGGGATATCAACAATAGTGAAATTTTGCTACCTTATTCTTCCAACTGTGTATTGCTGGTACCAGAGAAGGTCAAGTCATCTCAATGAATTTCAGAGAGTCTGAATAAGGAACCAACAGTAAATAATTAGCTTAACATTTAGAGTTGTAAATCTCTGCATGTCATCCAGTTACTCTGCATTAATCTGAGATCGGAAGTCACTAGGATAAAAATCCAAAGAGAATAAATTGCTAAAGGGGTTAGGTTTTTGATTAATGGCAAGAGAGTGCTCTATTAATATCTGTCTTCTTGAGTGCCTATGCTACCTCTTCTTCCAAGAGACAGTAAAAAGGTCTTGCCTGCTAAGTTTTGCTTTTATATAGTGATGATTAAATAAAGATTCATTCCAGGTCAGACGGAGTTCCTCCTTGATAACCTATCATGAATCTTGAAGGCTGCTACGATTATTTCCCACAGAAATAATGTGATCATTTCTCTTCTCAAAACCCCCTGCTGTATCAAAATCTCATTCAGTAAGTGGCACACCTGCACTGAGAATCATAAAAATAGCTTCTTCCCCCGCCTCTCCTTTTTACTATGAAACCTTGTGAAAAAGGAACCCAATTCTCTTGTTGTCTGAGTCAGCCAACATTTCTTAGTGCCCACTATGTCCTGGGCAAGGTGCCCTGGTCACTGCCTTCAAGAAACTAAATATCAAATACAGGATATAATATGTATAAGTGATAGTCTTAAAATACTATTGGACTATGATGATATTTAAGGGCCTTGCAGCATATTTTCATTTTTTGCAATGAAAACATCACTTGCCTTTATTTTACAGATCTTAAAAGTATTATCCAAAAATAAAAATTCAGATGAGCTCAAGTTAGTAGAAAAACATTATTTTGAAAGAAAAATCATGATGTAGCTGACTTCACTTGAGAACAGATGAAACAAATGTCTTGCCTTCAACAACAATGGTAGCGTTACAGTTAAAATTTAAAATTGAATACACTGAAAAATGAACAAAACTCACCATGAAAAGCAGGTTGAAAGGGATAAACTCATGTTTTTAGGAATAAAAGGTTATGGTTTTATAGCACAAATATATGTGTAGAAGAAAATTATTTGTCAAAACATTGCTAAGCTCTTGTGTGTCATTTTTATTATAAAATGTTTTCTCGCTGAAGTGACCTTAACAACACAACATACAGAAGTATCTGAAAGGCAAGCCATTGCATCTGTGTATGTTCTTTTCTACTATAACAGTCAGGGTGACAGAATGTGCTGTCAGTTTTTAGGGAATGAGAAATGAGACGTGCAAAATGATTTTGTTAAAGAATCAAATATATATAATCTAGGTATCCACAAAAATAATTTTAGAATGTTCATGGCTAGCTCTAAATGCTTATCTCTTTATATTATAGACCCGGAAGGACTAAAAACATACAAGTCTTGAAAATGAGTAATTCTTTGGTGTAGTTTTTCCTTTTAAACTATAAGTTTCTATTCTTACTTGGGAACCTCAAAAACTGGTATGTATCTTATAGAAGTAAATATGGAAGTGTAGCCATAGATAAAAACATTGAATTGCTTCAGGGAAACTGGGTATAAAATGGGGTTCTCTAATATCTGTCATTCTTATGGATGGGGTAACAGCATATATTTTGTAGACTGATATATATATATTATATATACAAAAGCAGTGATATAATCTGCATTCTGTTGTTCTATTATTTTATTCGGGTATATAGAGATTTGGTATAAAATAAAATATTGTGAAATTAATCCACTAAGATAGTTACAAAATTATATTTCCTTTCCAAATCTTGTACATATTGGATTATTTGGATTATTATATTGGATTACTTTAAAGCTATATTATAATAGAAAATCTACGTGAAGGAAAAGATACATGTGGTTGAACAGATAGAAAAAGCATGACACAGGGGTGTTCAAACTTTTGGTGTCTCTGTGCCTCCCTGGAAGAAGAAGAGTTGTTTGGGGCCACACATTAAATACATTGCAACACACAGTCACACACACAAAAAATCTTACAATGTTTTAAGCAAATTTATGATTTTTGTGTTAGGCCTCATTCACAGCCATTCTGAGCTATATATGGCCAGTGGGACACAGACTGGACGCCCCCATAAGGTGATTTTTACATCTAATAACCTTTAAAAAGGACTCAAAGTTAAATTTATAAAGTTTTATATCTAGGACTAAAAACATGCCTACTTACTTGATTAGCTATAATAATAAATGTTTGATTATTCGTTCATTGCCACATTCCCATGTGGTTCTAGAAACCATTCTCTAAGCTTTCAGAGTTACATTCAGAAACACAGGACTCCTAACTTCCCTTTTTATATAATGTGATCAATGTGATTTCCTAAAATATTATTACATAGCATATTTATAAAATTACTATTCCTGAAAAAATGTTTAGAAAACTCACTACTTGCCAGGACCCAGGGAAAGAGAGAGAGACACACACACATATTTCCTGCTAAGGAAGTCCTAACTCTCTCAGAGAAAGAGAGATAATTGGGAACAAATTCAAGATTAGGCTCTAACAGTTAACTGTGTGGGACTAATTAAATCTCCTTGGGTTTAAAATTAAAGAACATATTTTACTTCAATTTATCAAGAGCTTTCTATATATTGCAAGTTCTATTACCATGTTTAATATATAATCTCACCTAGTACTTAAAGCCATGTGAAAAATGAATGATCACATCCATTCTACAGGCAAGTAAAATGAGATTTAAAGAGCTAACCTGTAGCTTACCTGACGCTTCATAGCCAGTGAGGGACAGAGATGGAATTCAAATTACAGATTATCCTGACAGTAAAGCTCATGCTCACAAAATCCATTCGTGGATTACTCTTTCTCTGTTTTGAGCAGAAAAAAATGTTAAAGGGTGAAAGCAATTTATGCCTTCTTATTGCATGGTGGGGTGGTAGCATTTTTCATCTCCTAAGGTAGAACTGCTTTTGAGATAGATACAGAGAAATAATTGAGTACATAATTTTCTGTACAAAATTTAAGACCATTCTCTGAAGGAAGAAAACCTCAACTCAAATACAGGTGTAAGAGTTCCTGGCCTGTTTGATGAAGCCATGTTCTTAATCAAGAGTGTTGGGGGAGCAGGAAAACCACAGCCAGTTGGAACAGCCTCTGAACAGGTGCAGCAGCAAATAGCCTGAAAATGAGCAGAACTCATTTCAGAAGTTTTTGATTATCCTGAATGCAGGTCCTTTCCAAAGTAGGTTTTCTGATTCAAATTCCTAGTGCTGCTGTATTTTGCCATTCACCTAAACAATGCAAATGGTACAGAGAAATGGTCAATTTAGCACAACTGGGGTCATTTTATTTGCTTACCAATTATTTCAGATAACATACTAGAAATATAAAAGAAGTTTTCATCTGTGACACAAGTTTACTTCCCATCTGTTTTATGATCTTTGGGGAGTTATTTGTCTTGATAACAGGGTCAGTGTCTCAAAGTAAATTAAAATTGCCAATGACTTCCTTACTTTTTAAATATAAATGTCTGAGTCAATGTATAATCCATCTGAATCAGGAAATCCGGGCCCTTGTACAAACCACCACAATTTTTGCTCTTATAAAAGGAATGAAGTTTCTTAGATGTTAGTGATTCTATTTCTTATTCATGATTCTAACAACAATGAGGATTTATCCAAACTGATCAGACACCACAGTGAACAGGGAGAGAAAAAAATCTGCGGAGACACATGCTGCAAACACACCACACACTGAAACGCTTTCCTAAACAGGGTTAAAAACAAATGACGGAGAAGGATTCTGCTGGTCCAGTTGATTCAGAACACTGTCTTTAAGTATTGCACTCCAGATACTCTATACTCTCTAAATTATGACAGGTGCTCAGAGAATAATTAAATAAAATGCCCTGAATTTCATTGCAGCCCTGTCTCAGTTCTCAGTGTTAACACACTCTGTGAATGCTGGCAGCACGCAGGTGTGCTCACACACACAAAAGACAAAAGAAATAAGGTTACACTAGGAGAAACAAAAAGAAACACAGAATGGTGGATACATATTTTAACTCACTACACACTTTAACTTGAGCCTCCAAAGATCATTAGATTTCCACCCCTGAAAATGATGAGTTATTGAATATAAATGTAAATGGGTAAATTTCTTAGGAATTACCACAACCCAACAAAGGAAGTATCTATAAATTACTACGAGGATATTTTAAAGTGATTTTGTGGATATATTGTTACACCATTAAAATTATGTGTTTTTTCCCTTTCAGGATCATTTTTTGCTGTTTTGAAACAGCATATCTTGTGAAATATTGTGAAAACAAGATTATGCTTAATAGTTTTTAAATAACAAGTAATTCCATAAATCCTGCATGTAGAACCTGAACGTATTGGCATGATACACAAGTTCACTGATCTCAATTTGGTTGAGTGGATTAGCAGAAAGAGCTTGAAATTAAACCTAAGTCTAGCAGAAATTAAACCTAAGTCTTAGGTTTAATTTAGTGATGATATTTAATAAATATCGACCTTTAAAAAAGTGACTTACAGTTCTTGAGTCTTAAGTTCCTTATTTATAGTACAGACCACAAAAGCCTGTGCATGTGATTCTTGTAGAGAATATACCTCACACAAATTTGATGGTCCTTTGACATTGCTTCCTTTGTCTTGCTACTATTGTTCCCACTCCCTGAGTCTTTAAGGTTTTGGTTCCTAGACTACAATGCTCTTACTCGACACGCAAAAAATAGCAAACTACATTGTCATAAACATGCTAAATATGCCTGCATCTCTCTAAAGTTACTCCACTGTCTTAAGTGAAAAAACTTTAACTTCCTACTAACCTCTACTTTCCCTAATGCCAGTCCTTCAATGAATTTTTTTTCTAGAACCATGGAAAGTTGAGTGATATAGTCCTTTTAATATTCTCACAGCATTTTAAGATATCTGTATTATACCACTTATGCCATTAGGGAAAATTATTTTATTTTTATTCCCGAACTTCCAGTTATAATGTGAATTTTAAAACATAGGAATAGAATTTTAGTTTTAATTTTCTTTTCAAGTAAGAACTTTCTTTCACTTTATTTTTATTTGTTGATACTGTTACAGAAGTCCCCATTTTCCTGCCTCTGACACTTCTACCCATACTTTGTGCTGAGAAGAAAGTCTAGTCTTTGTTCTCGTTCACTAATAGCACAGTTATTGAGAATAAACTAATCATTTCAAACAAATGACTACCTATAATTCATGTGGATCTTCAATATTATACTATTTTTCAAAATAATTCTGTTATAATGAGACATTATTAGAAAATGTACCAAAATATAAAATATTTAACAAAGTTTGCTTCTGGATTTCCTATGTTTAATTGTGAAAATACAGCTGTTATTATAGCATCAATACTATAAATTTCTATTAATAGTATGATTACCTGAATTGTATTTGAAAAAACAGTTTTTACTTTTTCACTTACTTTTTAAATTTCCTTATAAGTAATTAGTAATCTTAGTTTGTGTCGTGTTGCTAACATGTTATTTTATATTATGTTATGTTAACAACATAAAATATCCTCAGGTTATTTTTAGGGTTAACCCAATAAAATACTGTCAACTATAGTACCACGTTGTATGTTAGATGCTTTGAACTTATTGATCTCATAACTGAAAGTTTACCGTTTGACCAATATCTCCCCACTTTCCCCCATCTTCCAGCTCTGGCCTCAACCAATCTACCTTGTTTTTTACGAGTTTAACTTTTTTTAGACTCCACATTTATGTGACATCGTACAATATTCGTCTTTCTCTGACTACCTTCACTTAGCATAACACCCTCCTGGTTTATCCATGTTAATGCAGATCGCAGCATTTATTTTCTTTTTGTTACTAATTTCTGTATGATTCTTGTGATAGTTTCTATCTCTTTGTTGATATCCTCATTTTATTCATGCAGGATTTCACTGATTTTATTTAGCTGTTGTTCTATCTCTTTTAGCTCATTGAGCATTTTTAAGATAGCTATTTTAAATTCTTTTACAGGAGTTCATAGATCTGTCATTTCTTTAGGGTTGGTTTTGAAATTTTATTTTGTTCCTTTGCTTGGGTCATATTTCCCTGTATCTGTAAATATACCCCCCCCACCATGATTCGGGCTTTTGAATAAACCACCACCTCTCTCGTCTCTGAATCCTCACTGGGCACGGGGAAACTCTGCCTCGCTGGGCACTGCAGGATCTCACGAACCTTTTCTGATACTTTTTAATCCCTAGTGTCTACCAGCAAAACTACACCTCCCACGTGTGGAGGTGGTCAGCTGTTCCCAGTAGCTTGCAGACTCTACAACTGGTCTTGTCAGGGCTGTGAGCAGAGAGAGGCAGAAACCAGTCCCTAGAGCAGCACCCAGACATGCTAGAGCATGGTGCTTGGAGTCCACTCTTCTCTTTTTGTCCTGAAAGAGGAGCCGTACAGAAGGTTTCCTCCTGGTTGCTTGGCTTTGCAGCACTGGAGGGGAGGAGAGGATGTGCCACGTGCGGATAATATTCCGGTCCCTTTCACTGGACTCTCTGCATTGTTTTATAATCGCCTGGGCACTCTAGCTTCTCAGGTCCATATATGGTAGTTTACTTGGTGTCCCTGTCTTGGAAGAAGGCAGACCATTCATGTTTAATAGATTTTGCTTTGGGTTATTTTAGTTAAACCTTATTTTTTTTTATTTAGTTATTTTTTTCAAGTACAGTTTTTTGTCTATTTTTCCCATCCCAGCCTCCCCCGCCCCTTGCTCCCCACCTCCCTCCCATTTCCTCCCCCCTTAGTTCTCGTCCCTGTGTCCTTCCTATTTGTTCCTCCAAATCCCTCCCCCTTTTTTCCCTTAACTTCCCTTCCTTCTCCCCTCTGGTCACTATCCCCTTGTTCTCTATTTCAGTGTCTTTGTTTTTTGGGTTTTTTTTTTCTGCTTGTTTGTTTTGTTGTTTAGCTTCCTGTTAAAGGTGAGATCATATGGTATTTGTCTTTCAGCACCTGGCCTATTTCACTCAGCATAATGCTTTCCAGTTCCATCCATGTTGTTGCAAAGGGTAGTAGCTCCTTCTTTCTCTCTGCAGCATAGAATTCCATTGTGTATATGTACCACAATTTTTGGATCCATTCATTTACTGATGGGCACCTAGGTTGCTTCCAACTCTTGGCTATTGTAAATTGTGCTGCTATGAACATTGTGGTGCATAGGTTCTTTGATATTGATGTTTTAGGATTCTTAGGATATAATCCTAGCAGTGGAATTGCTGGGTCAAAAGGCAGGTCGATTTTTATTTTTCTGAGAAAAATCCATACTGTTTTCCATAATGGTTGTACCAGTCTGCACTCCCACCAACAGTGAACTAAGGACCCCGTTTCCCCACAACCCCTCCAACATTTGTTGTTTGTTGCTTTGTTTATGATAGCCATCCTGACTGGTGTAAAGTGGTATCTCATTGTGGTTTTAATTTGCATCTCTCTGATAGCTAATGATATTGAGCATCTCTTCATGTGTCTCTGAATGTTCTGTATGTCCTCCTTGGAGAAGTGTTTGTTCAAGTCCTTTTCCCATTTTCTAATTGGGTTGGGTGTCTTCTTAGAGTGGAGTCGTGTAAGTTCTTTGTATATTTTAGAGATTAAACCAGAAAGAATGTTAGATGAAGTAGACGCTGATCAACTATCAGACAGTGAATTCAAAGCACTGGTTATTACGAAGTTCAAAGAGCTCAAAGAGCTCACAGTGAGCTACCAGAAACTACAGGGAAATTATAATGATCTCTCTGCAAACTACAGCAACATCAAAAAGGAAATGGAAACCATCAGCAAGAGACAAGAGGAAATGAAGAATACAATTTCCGAATTGAAGTACACAGTAGAAAGTTTCAAATGGAAACGGATAGGATTATGAGTTGGACAGGGTAGAAGAAGAGAGGAGGACGAAAAAAAGAAAAAATGAAAAGAGGCTCAGAAAGAATGAAGAGGGATTAAGAGAAATGCTAAACCTTATTTTTAATACAATTGTGTTAATATAAACATTTCAAAAATTGTCTACGTAGAATATTTTAAACGGGCATATTTCATGTATAAACTTTTCCTTTTTCTCTATATCCATTCATTCTCTATATCCTACATCATTCTTCATATCCATTATGAATACAGTCTAGACAATAATACATTGCCATTCTTGAGGATTATCATTTGGCATGTTAGTTACTTTTGCAAAGAATATCACCTTGATGAGTTAAACGTGCGAGACACCGAGGATCTAGTCAGAGCTGCCTCTGTCCCATGACTCGCAGTTTTCGCCAAAATACTCCCTTAGTAAAACCACCTGCATAATAATCTCCATCCATAACTTCTGGCACTGTTTCTCAAAAACGACTGAGACGCTAACGCTAAATGGACAGAGTTCAAAGTGAATCAAAAGCACTCAAAATTGGGAACGGTTGTTGCCTTTTTTTTTGCAGTGATAAATGCTGTATAGATATTTGATTCAGGACTTCATCTAGCCATGTGGGAGGTATTATTTAAAATATTTTAAAAGTTATAGAGGCAACAGAAACATTACACTGGGGGGAAGTAGTAAGTTGAGTGGATCGGAAAATAACGTGGGAGAAAGCAGTGGGGAGAGACGACTGGGATGGAGGTTAGGGAAAAGCTCAGGAACCTGAAACGACGTAGCGCAGAGACTTAGAAACTGCTCGAGTTCTCATTGACATGATTAAATCTTTAAATTAGAATGCTATCTTGGTCGAAACTTTCTGTTCTGGTTAGAGAGTTTCCAGAAATATCGACGTTCTAATTCAGAAACAACCTTGTCCTGAAACTGCCTTTGGCAATATCGTTAAGACTCCTGTTTTCAACAGTTCTGTATCTTGTTGAATAGAATTTGTTCATTCCATGCTTCATGTCACTCTTACAAATATAATGCTCTATCTTCAAGTAAGGGGTTTTGCTGTTTAAAAGTTCATTTAGGTTTTTTTTTATAAACAGTCTTCCCAGTGTCTCAGAACTTACACACTGCACACTAAACCATCAATAGCAAGTGTTATGGGCTTTGGAAATATTCTGGGTGCCTTAAATTACAACACATCGTTAAGAGGCTGCAATAAAGTGACTATTATACTAGCCCAACAGTATATTTTAAAAATCCAAATTATTGGAGCAACAATTAAAGAAATAAATTACCTAAATAGAGTCTAATAGAATTACATTGTCAAGAAAAAAAAACGTAATGCTTTTATCCTCTTCCTAGACTTTAAAATAGTGTGTAAACATCAATTTTGTATAAAGGACTCCAACTTCGAGACTTGCATTCAGCCCTCCCAAGTGAGAATTAAAAGCCCCAAGAAGTGTATCTCAGTAGCTGAGAACTTTACACGGGCTTGCTTCATGTTTAACCCTGTGAAGACCATGCGTGAGTAACTGATATTCACCGGCTTTACTCACCAGGTCTTTCTGAGTAATGCTGCTCTTTCAGCTTATTTTGATAAAACAAAACAAAGAAGATCATGTCTGCATCACTACATTTTTCTGAGGTCTCACTGAATAACCCTGACTACTTTTACTATTTTACACTAATTAATCAAAATGCATAACTTGTATGTATTTAAATTATCATGGGTATTGTGTCTCGCAACCATTCTTGGTTGCGAGTAGAAGTGCCTCTACTCCGGTTACACAGAACACGTGTTGCGTGAAACTGCATGTCTGTCAATAACTGGGGGTTATTTTGTTGCTGTTCAAGTGCCTTAGTAGTGAGAAAAAATTAGAGTAAACTAGTTCAAAGCATGAATTTTTAAAAAATGGAAAAATGTATAGATTAGATTTGAATACCACCATTAGTATGAAAACATATAAACATAAGTTTTAAATTATGTTCATTTTAAATTATGAACATATTAAAATTTGAAGTCAGGTAAAAATCTGGAGAAAAATTTTGATAAAATTTATGTCTTTTCATTTCCAAGTATACAAACTTTCAGTTCACTGCCTCTGCAAGTATCTCAAGCACTGCCTCTTCAAATGAGAGCAATTTAAAAAGTCATCCTTATCTTAATGGGAATTAATGTATTTGTCTGCTTCCAGATTTACCATAAAAGCAGATATATGAAAAGTCTCAAAGAAAATGTGTGTTCCAGAGAGAAATGGAAGAACCGGGGCATTTTTCTTGGGTTAAGAAGTTGATGTTGAAAAAATATTAGGAAAATACAATTTTAGAAGGCTGTCATATTTTAATAAAACAGAAAAGATTCACACGCTTCAGTAGTTGCCCTCAATATTTGTTTTTCCTTTCCACAAAAATATTTGTTGATTATAATAAACCTACATCAGCAGAAAAAGATATATTATGGTCAATATGGATTTTAATAAATAGTCAATTTTATAAAATGTTCTATTGCCAAGTGCTTGTGACATTTCTTGGAATAAATATTATTTATTTGCAAGATTAAAGGTCAAGAATTCTTTGTTTCCTTTGAAAATGATCATCTATTTAATATTAATATATAAGTAATTTTTTCATGGTTATATGTTTCAGTGAACTGAAATTAGAAAAAAAGTTAAGCATTCAAGACGGGAATATATATAATTAACTCAGCAGTTTTACTTTTTGAAACATTTTCTTCTTAACATAAAATTGTTTGGATCATAACATGGAATGTCAACCTTTTCACAAATATTATAGACGGTAACTAATGTGCTAGTTTGCTAAGGCTGCAAACAGACTACCACAAACTAAATAGCTTAAACAACAAACATTTGTCTCACAATTATGGAGGCTGGAAGTCCCAAATCAAGGTGTACCCAGGGTAGGCAAGGTGTGGGCTGTGAAGCGGACCCCTTCTGAGCCCTGTGAGAGAATGTTCTTTTTTCACATCAGTCTGCACTCCGTGGTGTCTATCCCCAAATTTCCCTTTCATGAGGACACTTGTCATCCTGGATTGGCACCCACCCTAATGACTTAGTTTTTGCTGAATTATCTCTTGAAGACCTTATCTCTGAATAAAGTCACATTTTGGCACTGAGGGTTAGGACATTTTAGGCACGGAATGTTAATGACCCAGTTCAATCCCTAACATTTAACATTTTATGTAACTAAGGAATGTGTTCAATAAGTCATCCTTGCTTGTAAATAAATTATATGTTTAACAGCCTAAATATACAATATTCTATAATGTTATATGGCAGAGTGATTAAAATGTAGTTAAGAGAAAGAAGATAGGCAAAATTTAGAAATCTAGGGGATAATGACCCTGGCTGGTGTGTCTCAGTGGATTGAATGGTGGCCTGCGAATCAAAAGGTCTGTGGTTTGATTTCCAGTCAGGGTACATGCTTGGGTTGCAGGCCAAATCCTCAATTAGGGGAATGAAAGAGCAACCAATCCATGTATCTCTCACACGTTGATGTTTCTCTCCCTCTCCTTCTCTCTCCTTTTCCCCTCTGTAAAAATAAATAAATAAAATCTTTGAAAAAGGAAAAGATATTAAATCTGCTGAGAAAAATTATGCTTTATACTTTAAGAATCTAGTTTTACTTATTAAATAAATTATAATGTCTGCATATGAATTTATTCAAAACAGAAAAACTAAATTAAAGCAATTAATTTCTTTATGGACTATTCACTTTGATTTGGTTTGGTAGTTATGTTTTTAAAGGTCTAGCATTGTTTTAAATTAATACACTTTCAACCGATCATGTAAATGTCAAACTAAAAGTGTGTTATTAACATTTAATTTTGAAAAGTGATTTCTATTCTGACAAATCATTGCATGTATCAAATTTGATCACAATAGTTCATATATCACCTATCTAAATTCATTTTAAAATCTGGTTATAATTAAATGTTGTTAAAATAAAATTAAAGTAACTCTAATAGTTTTGGTGTTTTACTATAAACATTACCTGTCCAAAGTCAGAGTGTTCCATTGTTACACATAATATGCATTCACTAGACTTATCATTCATGTTTAATTGTAACTTGCAAACATGCTTTTTTTTTACTGCCAGTGAAATTCTTTTTACATCTGACAAGTCAAATGTGCAGTCTGACAAAGAAAAATAATACTTGACAAGGAATGTCACATAGATATGCCATTAAATGAGACATTATGTAATTCAATCTTGATAAGGGCTTTATGCAAAATTCATAACCTCCATTTGAGTCAAGCACTTCTATATTCATTTATCAGATAAGTACCACCTTGAGCAGTCTGTTTTTTATAACTGCGATCTCTGACCTATTTCTCATCTTTTTAAATTATGGTGATAGAAAAAGACTCCCAAATACTTAAAAACATTTTATCCTCAGTGGCATTTAAAAAAACAGTTCACTATTGAACAGTTGCTAAGTAGACTGTTCGAGAGAGGTATACAGGAAACTAAAAATAGCAGAATCTAGGGGGGGTGAGATTTGCATGAAGTTCAATCAAATTTAATCACAGCAGCACCACCTATTGGTTATTTTCATCAGTGTGCATTCTATCAATGCTGATTACGTTAAATAACAATATATTTTGAATTAATATTCACATATTTTCTTATGCTCAATTCATAGATTTTTGCTGAAACTAGGCAATGATTATCAAGTTCATCTCTTTTTAATAATAATATCTACCTAAGTATTTCTCTCTATATCCATGACCTTCAGTTTAATATTCTGAAAATACTCAGCATGTATTCCTTCTCACAAAATAGTGTGGACGGGCACATTTCAACTTATACTCCAGCATAGGATACATTTTCCCCTTAAAATAATGCCATGTCTCATTGTATTTTTCAGGGACTAAGTAATTTCATTTTAGAATAATCAAAAAGAGTTTTCTTATTTTAAAAAAATATTCCTTTACAGGCCTAAGTCACTGTTACCTCTCAGGATGCTAAGCCTGTTGTATGCAAAAATATTCTGACTGGAAGAGGGAGTAGAAATGAACATAATTGCTTCTGTTAACATAGGAATAGTATCCGTGACTCTTATTGGTCCTAATGTAGTCAAACTGTAATATAAGGCTGGGAAATCTTCTCTGGTTATCTAAATATGAAAAATTATAATATAAAATGTTATTAAATCCTAAGGAAGATAATGTGAACTGCAGACACATGGACATTGCTGGACATGCACAGCACGCACAGGGAGACGGAGCCATTCTCACATAGGAAAGTGGAAAAAGAAGCCTGATGACATTTTGTGAGACAACTCCCACTGACCTCTCACCCTTCCAGGCCATAGGGCGGAGCCACTGAGACTTTCACACACAATCTGTGCGGGACAGACTAGTGTTAAGTTAATAATCACAGGATGATTCCATTGACCCTCATATTCCAAACTCATTTACAGGGATTGGTAAATAAAAAGTCACTTCTCCTTATGGATGGTTGAAAGTCCCCTAAAAGAAGAACATTTTGTTTCATAATTACAAAATAAATTATCTGTGGCATAAAAAAAAGCTATTGCAAGTTTAGAACTTTAGCTGAAGAAGTGTAATTACAAAACAAGCACAGATGACTGTTTTTTAGATCATTTCCTCTTTTGGTAAGTAAAGAAAGATCAGTAACAGGGTTATAGAGCTGGAGAGTTTGCCTAACAAAGAACATCGCACACTAAAGCATTGGAAAGTCGTTGGCTAAATCCAAAAGGGCTTGCTTAGTCCAAAAGCCAGAAAACCCGGAGAAGGTAATACTTTTTTTTACTTGCTACAAATGTAGGTTACTAGTTGGAATACTTATCTAAATGTTTTGTTCATCTGTATTTATGAACACACAGATATTTGTTTCCTGAGGAGAACTCATTGTTATATCTCCAAATATTGAATTGTTTAAAAAAAAAGAAGGAAAACCAAATGACCCACTACGACTGACTGAGTTATGTCTCCCTCAAATTCACAAGTCGAAGCCTTAACCCTCAGTGTGACTATATTTGGAGAGGGCTTTAAGGATTTACTTCTGGTCAAATGAAATCATAAGGGTGGGCCCTATTCCCTAATCTTATTAGAAAAGAAAGAAATGGCTGAGAGCTCTTCTCTCCTGAGAGAGTTTGCAGAGAAAAACCCTGTGAGGACACCGTGAGCAGGTGGCCGCCTACTCGCCAGGGAGCAAGACCTCACTCAAAACCAGCCCAAATGGCACTTTGGTCTTGGACTCTAGCTTCCCAAACCCTGAAAAATAAAGTCCTGTTCTTTAAGCCACCAGGTGGAAGCCACTTGTCGCAGAATGGAACCCTCTCTGTCAATGGAGAAGCAGATCGAATGTGGAAGGCACCTCATTTCTATAATCCGTGCACGTTGGATTCAGCTACCTCGACTGGATCTTTGTTCTTTTTGTTATGGCAGCTCTAGCAGATGAGTGTACCAGCTTCTCCCATTCTCTCCCCAGTATGTTACTTTCAGATTTGTATTTGTGGAAGATGCCAACGCATTAAGTTAATCATGCATCTCACTGTATTGCCAACTGTTTGTTGCTCCTGAATTCATTCTCTTGTATCTTAAAAAGAAAATTCCCCTTCATCTCCTATGTGCACTCTCATTTCCCATCTCCTACAGAGTATCTATTGATACATGTGTGTATATTTTATATCATCTGTCTTAGTTAACTCTTGCTGCAGAGCACATTATGCTAAAACTTAGTGGCTTCTAGCAACTAACGTTTATTATCTCAGAATTTTTGTGGGTCAGGAGTCTACCCACAGCTGTAATTGGGTTCTCTGCTTCACAGTCTCTCTGCTGTCACAGATTTACCATCTCATCTGAAGTCTTGAGTGGAGAAGGATATTCTTCTAAGCTTATTTACATTGTTATTAGCAGAATTCAGTTCCTCGAGAATTGTTAGGCCGAGAGCCTCAGTTCCTCATTAGGTGTTGGCTAGATGCCACGCTCAACTCCTTTCCAGGTGAGTCTCAACAGAGTGGTTTACTTCATCAGTGCGTGCAAACTGAGATGGCGACAGACAAATGCCTGAGGGATTGAAGTCTGGTCTTTTATAATCTAATCACAGAAGTGAGATCTCATTACTTCTTGTCATACTCTATTTGTTATAAACCCTAAGATTATATCAGGAGGTGGAGATGATTGAAAGCCAAATCAGAAGTTAAGTTACATAGTTTTACATTGTACGTATATTTTCTTGGAAAAATGCATATTTATTTGAAGTATGCAGTTTTAGTCTTCACGAATGACACGTGATGTAGATGTGGTGCTGTTGTCACAGTCACTGCCCCTAACACAAGCACTCCTGCGACCCTACTTCCACCTGTAGCTCTTTCACTCTGCGTGTCTTCGTTTCTCTGTGCTTCTCCTACACACACACCCTTACAGATGTGCAATTCTGTCCTCTGTGTTCACTTCAATAAACAGTTATATGATCTATCCATGCTGCTGTATATCTGTTTTATCACTGCCTGCTACATGACATTGCTGGGAAACACTACTGTCCCCTTAATACAGAGTAATACCTAGTACAAAATTGATGGTCAATAAATAGCTATTGATTGATAAATAAAATTATATATACTCTGTGCTAGATGGCTCAAGTACCTGACTTCCTACTATAAGAATAAATTTCAAAGCTTTGAAATTTTTTAAATTTTGAAATGAAAACACACTGCAACTAATCCATGATTAGATTTGTGATATAAACTAAAGTTTTATGTTCATCCTGATGACTGATAATGCCACATTTTGAAAGCCTGTCCATATTTTGAAGAGAGCACTGGAATCTCCAGTTTCTTACTGGAAGTCCTGCCTTTATGGCTGAAGACCATCTCGTGGTCCAAACACACAAACACACACATACACACCAGCATGTACATACACAGGTGCGATCATGCACACCTCGATGAATTCTTTTTTCCCATGTTTGGTTACTGTGACAGTCTGCTAGACTGACTCCCTTTCTCTGGCTGCACATTCAGTCAAGTTCAGATATGCTTCCAGATACACAGTTTGTTCCTTTGTTTCACAAAATGGACAACCAGACAAAGGGTTTCAAAAAAATTAAATTTGAAGAAATTTAAGGTATTGACAAAAAGATGATCTGAACAGTATCATAGTTAAAAGGACAACTGGTTGGGATTAAGCATTAGCAAATTTTGTAAGAATCATAATTAATAATAGAAACTAAAAGTGTGGTATCACTGATTAAGCCATTTTAAGGCATTTCCTCAAGTTTGAGTCTCATTTTTTTAATCAGAAATAAATGACTTTTTTGATACTGCCTCTTCTATTCAGACTTTTGGGAGGAAAAAATGGCAGGAGATCATTTTTTTTCTTGGGTCCTTCCCTCAGAAATGAGAATAAATGGCTGTAGGCTGCCTCCTAATTCATTTTCTAAGACTTCCAAAATTGGATATTTCTAAAAAAAGAAAGGCATACTTTTTTTCACCAAATGCTTCCTCATAAAGTATAATTTCCTATCATACTATTTTGGTCTAAATGGTACAATTTGTTTGACTCACAGGGTCTAAGTCAGAGGCAGGTATTGCATTCCGCCAACGGACAGGTAAGTATGCCCATCATGGTGTGGACCAGACAGAAATATTGGCACAGTATCTAGTCCTAATCTTAGCTGGCTGTCACTGATAAAACTGCTGAAAACAACCTTTGTACTTTTAACTTTATACCCTTAATTCTTGAGCCGTCACTTGTGTAACGGTGGAACCCGCTCTCCCCATGGAGACCCGGAGCCCAGGGGACACCGCGTTGCTGTAACCTCTTTACTTCGGGTTCGAGTACTGGACTGGAGTTTTCATTCCGGTGTTCAGTGTTTCACAGTGTTAAAGAGTCACATTGAACTTTTTTGGGAAACTAAGTCAAAATTTTTCCCAAATATGTGATCTTTGAGTAATTTTGAATGTCTCTTTTTAATAAGTAAAAATGCTTTAACCAGTCTTTGTTCTCAAAATTCTAATTCAAGTCATTTTGCATGAGTACATTTCACCAAGCACCCTATATAATAAGCATGAGTTGCCAACTTCCTGCAATTCTGAGGCAATTTCCATATGTTACACTCTTATTATGTTCGTGTAGGCTAATTGATAATTATGCCTAAATTGGGGTTTTAGGAAATGTTACTTAATTTTGAGAAAAATGTACCTTTAACTTTTGTTCATAACTTTTTTCCCACTTAGGTACTTTATAATTCATTTACATCATATACAAGACCCTTTAATAGTGCGCTTGTGGCACCATATATTAATTTCTTAGTAATATTAATATTAAGTGAATATAATAAAAAGTCTCCAGTTGGGAAACAATTCTCTCTTCCTCTCAATCTCCAGATCCAACTCACAAAGATAATGTAAAATACGTCTTACCAAGGAGGCACATACAAAAAAACCAAAACCTTAGTGCTGTTCCCATGTTTATATTAGATGTAGGAAATGGCTGCCCTGGTCACAGCGCTATAGCGCCCTCCAGCGAAGGGCCCTGGGAGCACACCTGTTGTTGACACACGAGTTTATCGCTCACTGCAGATGTAAAGGGAAAACTCACACCAGAGTTCCTCTGCCCATAGTGTTGCCAGGCAGAAAACACTCCACTTCCCACTGAGCTCTCCCAAATTCTCCCCTCATCGGAGGTCTTCTGGAGGGGGTCACCATCTGTGTGATTTTAGGCCTTCACTCTCTCAGAAGTTCAACTTTCTCATCTGTGAGATGGATTTAAAGTCCCTTACATGTCTATCGCTGTCCCCAGATGCACCTGTTCCCCTGGGAAACCCAGACCCACTTGCATTAACCCACTGCCCCTGGATGAGAATATCTTTCTGGGCTCCCAGATGCCACACCACAAAAGGAAAAAAATGCTTAAAGATGCTGAGGTAAGAGGGAAATGTGTCAAAGCCTGGGGCCGCCTGTCTTCTGGCCTTCCCTGCTGGTGTGTTCAGTTCGGCTCTGGGATCTTTCAGAGGTCGACATGCTGCGGTGGGAGGTGAGGGGCTTGAACTAAATGATACTTGAAGTGTGACTGCAAAAGTGTGACATGCAACAGGCATTGAGAGACATCTCAGAGGTTGTTAAAAAGACTTATTAAATTTCCGTCTTGTGTGACATGATCTGGGGTCAAATGTAAGGACTTAGAGATTTGCTCTAAATGGGACAGTGTTGGGAAGCAGGGATAATGCTGCCATTTGCCATCCTAATAAATCAAACCTAGAAGAAGAAAAACAGCTAAAGCTGTAACTGGAAAAGAAGTAGCAGTCTCTCAAACTAGCAGGGATGGGGATGTTTTGTCATCTTGTCTGTGTGCACACATGACAATGACGAGGTCTTGTTTTTGTCTTGACTTGCCATGTGACCAAGGAGTCGCACTGATGTTGTGTGACATTGTTTGTGTTCAAACAGTGGCCAACACAGCCACGCTGGGCGCAGGTGCCTCTCATGGCAACAGCAGGTCTAGCTGGCAGTACCCAGCCAGTTCCTGCAAGTCAGGGCTCCTCTTCTCTCTCTGTGGTTACAATCACATCAAGGTTTTAGCCTTTTGTACGAGGTCACCCACCTCTTCTGGAAGGTGGAGATAAATGGAGAGACAGTGTGAAGCACCGTTCATTTGTGAAGCAGTGCCCCTCAGACACGGGTTCTGTGGTGGCCTTCCTGACTTGCCCCCTGTCCCTCCACAATGCCCAGCAACTTCCCACCTGAGGATTGTTCATTATCTCCACCCACGATCCTGAAATCATGTGCTCACAGTCACTATGCACGTCTTTGCTTCAACATCTCAAAAATAACTTCTTTCATCATGTCCCAAAAAGACAAGTTTCTTGAAATCAGAGACTATGTAGGTCGTATTTACCATTTCCTCTACCACATTAAAGGTCCATATTAAGTATTTAACAAATACAGAAATACAGAAAGCAAAATTCTGAAGTCCCGTGTCTTTTAATGTTCTCACTGTTAAATGTTCTTCTGAAGAAGGAAGTTTTCCTAGTTAGAAAGGTATTGTGAAGCAAAATAAATTCAAATCCCTCCATCCTAAGAGAGTGTTTAGACAGAATCTTATAATCCCTGAGAAACAGTGGCAGGGAAGAGAGGATCACTGTAGCCACTCTGTGTGGACATAATTTTGAGCACTATCCTATACTCTTTTCCAGTGCTCTATGTCTGAAGCAGTTTAATGAATTTTACATTTCAAGAAAAGAGTTAATCCTATGGCAGCCTCATTATTATAGGTTGAAGGTTTCCACCTAAGGACGCTCACCAGCAGAACTAAGAAAGCAATTTAGTTGATTGTAGGTGATTCATTCTGACAAATGTCATTCTATGACAAAGTGACCTGCCTAATCTTACGGCAGGCAGCACGGTTGCATGTAGGCAGAGATAACAAAACCAAAAAGAATGTTCTCTCTTGTGTGCCAGGAAGAGCCGATTGCCAGCTTCCCTCTTGGTGCCAAGGTTAGGCAGACTCTCAGGATCCTAGCACAGGATAAACTCAGGCATTTTTCTAGCTCACCCTTCATATGAAAGAAAGCTAAAATGATGAAATTAATATTTCTGTGACTATGCAGTGGGAGAGTTGACCATTATTTGGTATTGCAGTTATATGATAAGCATATTTTATCTAGGCACATAGTTTTCGGCTCCCCCTCTTTTTAAGTATATAAACCTTCAATGTGGGAGAGATACATCCATCAGTCAATCAGTTGCCTCTCACACATCCCCAAGTAGGGACCTGACCTGCAACTCAGGCATGTGCCCTGACTAGGAGTGAACCAGCGACCTGTTGCTTCACAGGCAAGCACCCAATCCACTGAGCCCCACCAGCCAGGCTAAATGCATTCATTTTTATATATAATATTTGCTATTGGCATATTGAGAAAATACTTGAAAACTAAAAGAAATTCTTTTTGGTATAATTTATTGATTATGCTATTATAGTTGTCCTATTCTCCCCTCCCCTTCATCCCCCTGTTTATCCCCCTTTGCCTGGTACTCCAATTCTTTCCAGCATCCTCCCACCTTTAGTTCATGTCCATGGGTCATACATATAAGTTTTTTGGCTTCTCCATTCCCTGTACTATTCTTAACCTCCCCCTGTCTATTTTGTACCTACCAATTATGCTTATTTTCTATACCCTTTCCTCCATTTTCCCCCCTCCACCTCCCCACTGATAATTTTCCATATGATTTTTGTTTCTGTCATTCTGTTCCTGTTCAAATTGCTTGCTTAGTTTGTTTTTGATTTTGCTTTTGTTGTAGTTTTAGGTTAGACTGTTGATAGTTGTGAGTTCATTGTCATTTTACTGTTAATAGTTTTGATCTTTTTCTTAGATAAATCCCTTTAACATTTCATATAATAGGGCTTGGTGATGATGAAGTTCTATAACTTTCCTTTATCTGGGAAGTACTTTATCTGCCCTTCCATTCTAAATGATAGCTTTTCTGGATAGAGTAATCTTGGATGTAGGTCCTTGCTTTTCACTACTTCCAATATTTCTTTCCAGCCCCCTCTTGCTTGTAAAGTTTCTTTAGAGAAATACACTGATAATTGTATGGAAATATCTTTGTAGGTAACTGTTCTTTTCTCTTGCTGCTTTTAATATTCTCTCCTTGTCTTTAATCTTGGATAATTTATTATGATATGTTTTGTTATGTTCTTCTTTGGCTCCATTTTTGGGGGGACTCTCTGAGCATCCTGGATTTGCATGTCTATTTCTTTAGCCAGATTTCAAAAGTTTTCTTTCATTATTTTTTAAATACATTTTTCATTTCTTACTCTTCCTTTTCACCTTCTGAACCCCCTATTTTCAGATGTTGGAATTTTTAAAGTGTCTTAAATCTCTCCTCATTGATTTGAATTCTTGCTTCTTCATTCTGTTCTGGTTGAATGTTTATTTTTTCCTTCTGGTCAAAATCTTTGATTTGAGCCTTGGTTTTCTTCCCTTCATTGATGGTTCACTGTAAATTTCCTTCATTTCACTTTGTACAGCCTTCACTCCTTTATTTTGCAGCTGTACTCTGTCATTTGAGTGAGCATCTTGATTACTAGTGTTTTGAACTCTGCATCTGGTAGGTTGATTACTTCCTCATTGCTCAGTTCTTTTTCTGGTGTTGGATCTGTTCTTTCATGTTTCTTTGTCTCCATGTGCCTGTCACCTTGTAAGGGGCAGAACTCTGGGTATTCACCTGGGCAGAACAACCCATTTTGCTGCGTTGTGGAGAGGTATATGGGGGAGGGATCAGAGAGGGAACAATGCTGGTTGCTCAGCCCTTGCACTGCTTTCAAGAGACTGGCAGTTTCTCCTGCTGCCACACCCCCCACAGATTTTTACAGCCAGAGGTTCTGATGCTTTATCTTGCTCTTACTGGAACCCTGCATTGTGTGGTCTGACTTACTCCCCAGTTGTTCCTCTTCTCCTCAGATAAGTGCCTTTAACATTTTATATAATAAGGGCTTGGTGAGGATGAACTCCTTTAATTTTATCTTATCTGAGAATCACTACATCTAAGATTACTCTATCCAGCAAAGCTATCATTGAGAACAGAAGGGCACTTTTCAGCTCCCTTGAAGATCAAGTTGCAAATGACTCCTATTGAGGAACTATGCCTCATGGCACTTCTGCATGTCCTATCTCAGTTTTTGTTTTGAACTAACCTTCGGAAGATTATTTACATAACAAACAGCCTTGGGAGATACTAATAGAGTCTCCTTCTGGGGCAGGGCAGATTGGTGTCTTGCCAGGGTAATAAAGATAATGGGATATAAAGTAAAGCACAGGGAATATAATCAACAATATTTTAATAACTATGTATGGTGCCAAGGGTATACCTCAACTATTGAGGGAAACAGTTTATAAAGTAGATGATTGTTTAAATGCTATGCTGAACACCTGAAACTAATACAAAATAATGTTAAATGCAAACTGTAATTGAAAAGAAAAGTATGTTTATCTCTGAGATCATTGTAAGAGAGGTTTGCTATAGTTCCTTAAGCTCAGTTGGGTCTTTAAGCTCAGCAGTCTTTGGCTATGATACATGCCCAAGGTATATGTAAGCATCTATAATTGCCCACCTGAACATGATTTCTGTGAAGCCTGGGGGCAGGGTGCAAGGGGACCCAATGCTATTTGGAAGCTATGAACTCTGCTGTGCCATGAGTAATAAAATCCTTTTTCTCAGGTTTCATACACCTGTGTCTTCTGCAAGCATCTATGAAACTGCAGCTGGCTAATCCAAGAGCTGTCAAGTAGGATAGAATACCAGACCCTCCACAGCTCTTGACTGCCCGGCTCATGTTTGAAAACCATACCATGTAGTGGAGATAAAAAACAAATACAGCATGCCTGGGCAGCAATGTGTGTTTTAACTCTGCCTTAGGCATGCCTTTTCTTATACAGACTTATCTTTATTATGTAGGGTAGTGAAAATAGCAAGGGTCATTTACACTGTTTCAGTATAGTTACTTTTTTGTGCACAATTCCAGTTATAGTTCCACAGTTATAGTTTTAGCTATAACTCTATTCCTTTTTTTTTCCCCTTCAGGTAAATTTAGAGATATTGGTGATTAAGCGAAAAGGATTATTAGTAACAGTCTTAATTACTTCTGTCAGTATACTTAAAAGAAAAGCAAATTTATTAAAATCTAATATTTTAAGGATTTCTAGCTATAAATTACTTGTAATTGACCATGTAGCTAGTTACGCCATATGCCATTAGAGTTCCACGGAAAACATGGGGATGGGTAATATCTAAGGCTTCTGTCAAAACAATAATTACTCTGTGCACAAGTTTGCAGTAAAAATGCATGAACGTATCATTTTCATAATTTAGAGAGAAATGCATATCTCCTTATAATTAATTTGCTACCAAGAAGTGACTTTTCTTAATGAGATTCTAACCAGAGATTTACTGTAAACTCTGAGATCCTCCTCTGTGACTGACACCAAAAAATAACACCATTTTTATGTTATGAGTGACAATGATTTATAAGCACAATGTCCAGGACACAAAGCAGGCAGCTGAAGGTGAGTTAACAGCTACAGTGAGGCACTGAATTATAGTTTTTTAGAGCATAGAAATCACTATGTCAGTTAAAAATTTTGGAATAAAAAGATTATAGGAGAAGAGTGAACTGAAAACTGAGATTTGACGACACCAGTCAGTTTCCCAGTTTGAAATGATAGTCTCTTTATGATAATTTATTCCTTAAGAAGGCATTACATCTTTAAATGAACTGTGAGCCATGGCACTCCATTTACAGAATATATGTCAAATTATGAAGAATCTAAATATGAATAGTGTTTCTTTTAAAAGAAATCATAAAACTAAGCTATGTAGTTGACATGAGGTTTTAAATAAAATGTCTGCTAATCTCAAATCTCTAATACATTCAATGGTAGAACAAATTATAAAGTTTGGCTCTTCATTTGACAAATATGACAAACAAATTAAAATTGTGTGGACATAGAACATACAGAAAACATATTGTGTCCCTTATGCCTGTCTCACTTCCCTTCCCCGTAAGGGCAAAATCCAATCCAGGGCCCTGGCAAACCAATCACATGAGCTTGGCTTTAGGCTGTTACTCTCACTTTTACAAAAAATACCCACTCGGTCTGTATACTTTCATGTTTATTAGCCTCAAAGGAAGGTTACTTGTCATTGTACTTATTTTTTCTTTATTTTATTTATACTTTAAAATTCATTTCCACATGCATAAAGAAACTTTAAAAACACCTAAGTCCCAGAGGGTTTTAGAACTTGTTGCTCAATAACAGGAATATTAATGCCAAGTATAAACAAAGAAAACAAAAAGGAATTGACATCTAAAGAAAAAGAAAACAAAATCAAAGTGCCAGTTCATTGCACTAACGCAAAGTAACAGTTCATATGTAAGCTCAGTTGGGTCAATGAACTGTCTTTCCAATCATCCATTGGTAGACCATTACAGGAGGGTACATGCTTTAGGGATATTGTTCTGGGTTGGTGAAATAGGTCCAACCATTGAACCACATGACTGAGGAGAATCTTCTTAAACCAACTGACAGCCTTTCAAAGAGTTCAGTGCCATGAGTGACACTCACTTTAAATGTGCAGGGTGCTATGAGGGTGATCATGACTAAGTAAAATAATTTGTTATATTCATTACAAAGTATAATTATTTGATTCTTAGCTGGGGTTGCCAGCACCATATTCCTCAATTGGATCATAGAAGAGTTGTTAACTGGCACTAGCAGACCACGGGTTAGCGAGTGGCAGTATCTGTTAATGACAGTGTGGACCACTTAGCAGGCACTCTGGCTTCTTCACATATATGAGTAAGAACCTTTGCTCAAAGATACGTTGTTTTTACTTTGGTAATTATGTTATGTTCCCCCTGGTTAGATAATAAATTGAACTAGCAATAGACAATTCTCAGGGAAAAAAGTCTCATCTTCCATTTCAAACAATTATTTGTCTTCTAAAACAATAATTATGTGTTGTCTTTCAGTAGCCCAACTACAACAATGCAAGAGTCTTATTTTAAAGACTTTTTACTCCAATGAAATGCATTTTAATATTTCATTGATTAAGGTATTCTGTGTTTCTCAATATAACATACCAGTGTATAATTCAAAATATATTTCTTCACTTATGCCTTATTTTCTTTGGAATATATACTATAATTGCAAGGGTATAATCTGACAATGTGAAAAATGTTAAACTAATAAAGCTGAAACACTGAGAACCTAAGAATAAGAAAGAATGTGATTATCTACACATTATATTTTATGAGTTGTTATAAACACATATATTAGGCCACATTTTGTCTCCGAGTTTTCTAACAGCCCATGGGATGAAGAAGCCCAACATTTCACAAAATGCATAAGGTGTAGAAGAAGAAGAAAAAGCTGCTCATACAAATCTAATTGTTTATGAGTCTAAGAAAAGGCAAATACACTTCCTAAGGATTCTTCTAGGTAGACATTTTACAATGTGTTATATAACAGATACATGATGTATGTATAACTTAGTATAACCCTGAAAGATATGGGAGGCCCTAGTTTTCCCAAGACTCCCCAATTTTAAAACTGAAAGGGCTTCATCCCTAAGAATTCCTAACCTCAGGCAATGAGTATGGTTGCTCCCACTAGCAGTAATCAGTAACAGAGTGTGTTCTATGCCTGGAATTTTTCCTTTTTCTTTTATTTTTATCATAGACCTGCAAACCACTGTTCTGTAGATATTTATTACAATCCAAGCAGTGATTCTTTATACCTCCAACACATACAGTTTTATATTTTCATAGATTTCCACTTCTGTTTCTGTTGAACGTTGTTCCATTCTGGATTTTCATATGTAACTCTCCATCTGGCTGAATTCAAGTACCCACTCATAACTTGTGAACTCCATAGAGCATTCTGAACAACAACAACAAAAAAGTTCTACAAATGTTAGATAAAACAAATTAAATGTATTAATTCATTCTAAACTACATTTTTATTTTAAATGTGTTAAGAACTACTCTGACTAAAGCGTTTTTGGAAGAGCTGGCTGAACCAGTCATATAATCTATGAGCATGAACAGCTCTGGAGTCACCAATCATTTTTCCTCTTCCACTTGCCGGAAGCTGTCCATGAATGCTACAGTTTGAACTTGTGAGATAAATATATGCAGATGTAGAATGACCTGAGAATCCATAAATGGTGCTGTACAGTAATGTATATGGGAGGAGGGCCACCACATGACATACCCATTCTATGTAAATAGGATAATGAGGAATTTCATCAAGAAACAAATTAAGCACTGACTTCTAAAAAAAAAGAATGGCTTTTTGTAAAGCACTGGGTTCATGGATTTATTTGAACAAAAAAAAAAATGTTTGGAATGAACGTTTTCTAGACAGGACCAGGAACCACCCCTGAGAATATGGACGTCTCTTGTAAAGCACAAAACAAAATACAGAACAAGGAGTCACTCTTCTGTCTCATAAGCCAGTTCATGCATTAATTAATTAATTAATTAACTAATGGGAGGCAGCAGGAACTGGATTGAATGATGTAGGAAGAATTCCCTGATTTTTAATTATAAATGTGTCAAAATTTGCATTAGGGAAGTATTTTTCCCCTAATGCATTTTCTTTTAATATTATAGTTTACATTAAAAAACCATTTCCTCCAGCTTTGATTTATTTTATGTTTATCAAATTGACTCAGTAAGCTTTGAGTAACTACTATATGTTAGACAAAATGATGGATACAATAAATACACAGATAAATAAAAAAGTGGCCTATTTGGAAGAAGCAGGTGTGTAATAAAAGACGGTTATGAGGTACTTCTGGTACTCAAGGAGCAGGCACATCATGATTTATGTCATTTTTATACACACAGACAGACAGAGTTCTTCAGACAGTTATCACTGTTCTACTCTTTATATACTTGAAGATACAAACATAGAAATGTAAGTAATGTAAAAAAAGTTTACATACTTTTTCACTGGTAGAGCCAAGATATATTTCTGGTGAAAAAGTAAAACGGTGAAGCTAGTTTGGAAAATAATCTAGTTGCCCATCAACTATCACACATACAATCATTAGTCATATATTCAAGAGAAGTAAAAATATATGTCCACAAAATATTCATATGTTTCAGCATTGTCATCATCGTCATAGGGTTTATCAACTAATGGATCCATGAATAAAATATGGTATATCCAAAAATAGAATATTAACTCAGAAATCAATAGGAATGAAGTTCTGATGCACTCTAAAATGTGAAAGAACCTGTAAACATTGTTATAAATGAAAAAAGTCATCTAAAAAAAGAGCTGATAGTGCATGATTTGATTTCATTTATATAAAATGTCCCGAACATACAAATCTAGAGCAACAGGAATTCTATTTGTGGTTTCTAAGGGCTGGGGGTGGGGTGGGGACTGACGGTTAATAGGTACATGGTTTCCTTTGGGAATGACAAAAATTATCTGAAATTGTAGAATACATCAGTAATCCATTCCTATTTATATCTGGTAATATATCATTGTTAGATATGCCATATTTTATTCATCAATTCATGAATTGATTGGAAAGATGGCTGTGGAACTTTACAAATATATTAAAAACTACTGTTCTGTGCACTTTATAAAGTGTTGGATTACAATGTATGTGAATTATATCTCAATAGAGCTCTACATACATACATGAAGATGGCTTTAAGAATTAAGGAAGCTAAATCTTCCAGAAGTGATTAACTTGATAACAAGTGACTTTCAGCCCTTGGTTGAATTAGGTAAACAAAGGTACAGCCCTCTAAGACAGGGAATATAGAAGAAGATACAAGAAAAAATTGGGCTTGATTTTTCAAGGTCATCAGTAATCCTTAAATTCCTTAAAAAAAAACAAGTTTTTGCATAGTCTTTTAAATATTTTCTTATAGCCACTATTTTGGTTTGATTTCCAATTTATAACACTGGACAACCAGTATCAACAGATGTGTTCATTGACTTTTAGAGAGAGAGGAATGGGAGAGTGGAGGCAGAGAGAGAGAGAAACATCAGTGTAAGGGAGAAACATTAGGCGATGGTGACGTTTTTATTATTCTTACCATTAGTCACAAGAGACAGCACTACTCATTTAAAATGTGTATGGTAAGTAGAATTTTGGAAATCTTTATTAAAAATAGGCTACATACAAATTTTTTTGTACTTGAAATCACAATTTCTGGTAGATATAACAGTAAAATATTTTACTCAACTTTTAGCAAACTGAAGTTGAAAGTTTAATGAAGATGTAGTCATCCATGTATCTTCACAAGTGCCTGATATGGTAGCCCTTCTGCTTTCAACATTTAATTCCAGTGTTACTGCTTGAAATCTTGCTAAAATCACCTTCAATTGTTTGTCCTCTTCCTCCTCCTCAGGTGAATACAGAAAAAGCAGTTATGAGCTTTCTCTTGAGATTTCTCATGAAAAGGATCTAGAGATGAAAAGGACTCTTGTTGTTCCATACTTCCTTTTTAGCAAAGTTTTCTAAATGTTAAAGTAAAACTTTCAATGTATTTCTGTGATAGACCAGTGAAATTGATCATTTCCCCTTCCCCTTGGTGCTTACATATCTTCCAATGACATATAGAAGGTGAATTAAATTGTCTTTAAAGACATTTAACTTTAATATATCAGGCTTTATTTCAAAAAAAAGGTATCATACCAGTTGAAAGAAAATTCTAAGGAGAAGAAAAATAATAGAGGCACTTGATAATTTTTAATATAATTTAACAAATGAAAAAGGTTATTCAGACATTAGTGGATAATTAACTTAGAATGTACCACTTACATGGAATAATTTCCTTCCCACAAACCACCTAAGTGCTATTCAGAGCTCCTGCTGTTAGCAGAACAGGTACCAGAGAGAAAATGAAGACAAAGCAGACAAGAAGGTATTTTGCTTAAATAAATGAGTTTGCTTCTCGAATTGTATTATCATGCCTATGCCATTATTTCCTAATATACATAAACCTGGCATTTCCCACATTAGTATTTCTCCCAGACCACATGATGTAGAATAAAAATATTGGCAAACTACATTCCAAATGTAGTTGGAGAAGATAATCCAGAAAATAAGCGGAAGGTCTCCCTAGATACAGGGACTACTACTTGCAATCTGCTATGGGGTTCAGCACAATTCCCCCGGTGGGTCCTGGAGGCTGCAGTCAATGTAGTCTCCAGTGGTTGGCTACCATAAGTAGTGCAAGTCTGGTGGCTAAGTCCATACATGTTGAAGTCAACTAATCATGACCCGAATTTGCTCGTTATATGATCTTGGGCAAGTTGCTGGACCTCCCTTCTTCATATCCTTATATCTAAAACATTGATAATGATTTTATTTCTTCTTTAGATCTTTCAGAATTCTTAGAGAAACAGTGCTGATTTACAATCAATGGTTATTTAGTTTTAAATATCATGTATGCATGCTTTAAAATAGTGATGAGAACTATTAAAATACACATTAGTTTTAATTAATATTAAAATGTACTAAATTAAGTTTAAATAGTAAAGGTTGGAAAACATTGAGGAAAAACTCATAAGATAATGAAGAGAGGGCCACAGATTATTTACATCATTATAGCCATAATAAAGACTGATCTATTTAATTTAGCCATGCTTTTAAAGACAATGTGGTAGAACAATGAAACCAAACTTATACTTTATGTGCACTGGAAAACATCATGAGATAGCTATGTATTGCTTGGTCAGATAATTCAAAGACTGATGTGTAGGTGAACCAATCCTGACTCACTTAGTGACTGGATCCCACCATCATGATCACAATATAACAATGAGAAAAGTTTCATACAAAGGAGACAATGAGTTTGCAGAATTGAATCCTGTGCTTTAGGTATCACTATGGAAAAGAATGGAGAGTTTGGGATGTTTGAGAAGTAAACAGTGGTTGAAATCATGAGAGCATGAGCTCATGTGCAAACTACAGAAATGTACTGGGTACCAGTTCAGAGATTTTGTGTATGTAATACATCGTATGATTATCACAGTGGTAACAGTAAAAATAACTAGATGGAAATAATAGCCAAGCTAGTTTTCACCAGTTACTTCTTTTTCTTGAACTATCCTATATAGTCCTAGCCTCTTTCTCAAGTAGATTTGACCATATTACTGAGCTCTAATAAATCTGGTGTGAACAGAATTATTGTGCAGCACGACAACTCTTGGTCTGGATATTTCCATGTGTCATTTTCTTTATTCTTTCATTCTAGGCTAATATGAATGCCAACACAAATTCGAAAGTTATTTATTAAAGGTGATAATCCCATCAGTTTGTGTCACTGCCTGTCTTTTTGGATCAGATGTCCTCCATTTCCCTGAAAACATCTTGGAATATATCTATATCTATATCTATATCTATATCTATATCTATATCTATATCTATATCTATATCTATCTATCTATTTATCTATCTATCATCATTTATCACACATAGTTCCATTATAACTGAGCTATAACACATAAGTAGATCAATTGTTGAATAGTTAGCATTGCCATCCCAATACAAGGATCTTTTTCTACCTAACAGTCATGACTGGAAAGAAGGTGATCCCAAGACTCAGAACACTTGGACCTTATTATTCAATTTTATTATCCTTGTGAATTGTCCAGGTTTGAAAGTATCATGACAGTTGTTTTTCTTGAGACTTTTTTTCTGATTATAATTGTCATCAAGGAGAAAAAAATCCATCCAAAGGACTAAGCCATGATAAGAATATTTTCTAGTAATCCTTAACACTGAATTGATGACTGAATAGTATTTTCCACCCTGCCATGTTGAAATTATGTGAATGATCTTTGATTTATTGTCTGTAAAACAGTACTTTTAAAAGTAAAATGGAGTCATCTCCTGAAAACGTTTGATTTGTTAAGACCTTTCTTCACTTGAATTTTTATGAGCATCCTCCTCCTATGGAATGTAATCTTGTTTATCAAACTCCTATTCTGAAAGAATTAACCAATTGAAAGAATACCAATGATGCCTGTGTGACGTTGAGTGCCACCTGCTGCCTAGGTGCCCTATGCCACACTATGTATTGAATTTTCTTCACTATTTACATCTGCACAGAAATAATCAGGACAAACTTGTCATGACTAATTTGGAAAGTATGCAATAAGCTGCTGGGTACCTTTTAAGAATCAGCTTATAACTAGGTATGCAAAGGTCTGTCCAGAAGGTGTCCAGCCATGTAATAGGAAAAACAAAGACCTTTATTGAAGAATACACAATATTTTTCATATGACAATGACACATCAGTTCCCTTCAAAGTAGGCACCTTGGGTCCTCACACAGTTCTTCTAATTGCCATCAGCTGCCCTGTGGTATTTGCTTGAATCTTATTGACAGTGTGATGTCTGTTCCTTTTCAAAGGTAATTTTAGTTTTGGGAAAGACAGAAGTCCCTGGGCCCCAAATCTGGCTGTAGGGGCCTGAGTCACCTGGGTGATTTGTTGTTTTGCCAAAACCCTGCACAAGATGTGATGTATGAGCAGGTACCTTGTGATGAACCTGCTGACCACCAGTTGCCCATAGTGCAGCCTTCTGAATCAACCACAATTTCTATGGAGGTATGTTGAAACTTAACACAAGACTTGATGCAGGATCATTGCTCTACTAGCTCAGTCATCTTGAATGTGACAACCACACAGTACACGTGCTCACTCAATAGTGTTTACTGCCTTCACTGACTAGTACAGTGAAGTTATCATTGTTCATACATGCACATTCTGGTCTACTCTCCTTGGCTGCCAGATTATATTAATGTCACACAAACTGCTTTCATTATATTAACAATGGCTGGAGTTTTTCCTGACAGACTTTGTCAGACCACATGCACACACATGGGGCATGCATATATTTCATAGTCTAGATAAATGTCTTTTGTTGCATTGAAAATGCCTTCTCCTGCACTACAGGCTGTCTTTTAATTCCCTCAGCATTGTGTTTTGATTAATAGAAGTTATCAATTTAATGCAGTCAAATTTATTTAATTTTTCTATTGTTAATCCCCATTTGTGGTATAACTTATTTAAATCTAAATATGTTACATATATATGCACACACACACACACACACTAAATTTAGTGAAACTGTTGATAGAGTGAACTGAATGATTAAATAGCATCAATTGGTTTGTGTTTCCATCAAGTTCTTTGATAGAAAAAGACATTCTCAAAACTATAAAGCTATAATAAAATTCACTTTATTTTTTATTCTGAGAGACAAAACTGAAATCTTCAAAAACCCTTCAAAAGAGCACTTAGCTGTGTATCATGACATAAAACTTTCAGTTTAAAAACCTCTAACAATCTCTCTAAATGCATTTATTTTACCCCCAAACGGGATAAGATTGTCTAAATTCTCTATACATAGATGTTGTTTCTGTCTTCATTTGAATTCTCTTAATACATCATCAAAATAAAGGATACAGTTTGAAAAGTATAGGTTAGGATGTTAGAATATATGCAAATAATTTCTTTATTTATTCATTCAAATATTCATCCAAACATTTAATAAATACAACTTCTAAAAAACATTTAACAAACAATTAATGAACATTTGCTATGTCTGAGTCATACTTCTTAATACCAGGAATATAAAAATTAAATATTTATAGAACTATGTTGGGCCATGTCTTGTCAGACAAAAAAATAAGCAAGTATTATTATAGGCCAGGGAAATAAATATAATTAAAAGTACAAAATGAAAGAACAATAAAGATTATTTTCTCTGTGTCCAAGGGAGCCAAAGAAAGCTTAATGCTAGAACTCAACACTTATGTTTATTTTTAAACTATTTTAATTTAATCTTTATTGCATCTTTTCCATTACCATTTAGTCCCCTTACAACCCTTCCCCCAGCAATCACCACACTGTGGTCCATGTCCATGAGCCTTTTTCCTTTTTGCTCACTCTCTCTGCCCTCTAACCTCCCCTCCCCACTAGCTGTCATCCTGCTCTCCATGTATGAATCTGTCCCCATTTTTCTTGTTAGTTCAGTTTGTTCATTAGATTCCACATATGCGTGGTAATGGTATACCACTCACCATGAGTGGTAAGATGGTATTTGTCTTTCTCTGACTAGTTTACTTCACTTAGCATAATGTTCTCCAGGTCTATCCATAGTGTTGCAAAGGGTAAAATTTTCTTCTTTTCTACAGCTGAGTACCATTTCATTGTGTAAATGTCCTATAGTTGTTTTATCCACTAATCTACTGATGGACACAGGCTACTTTCACATCTTGGCAATTGTACATAATGTTGCAATGAACATAGGGATGCTTATGCTCTTTTGAAGTAGTGTTTTGTGTTCCTTCTGGTATATTCTCAGAATTGGGATCACTGGGTTGAAAGTCAGATCTAATTTCTTGAGGTATCTCCACCAACAGCACACTATGGTTGCTCTTTTCCCACATTCTCGTCAGCACTTGTTGTTTGTTGATTCGTTGATGATAGACATTCTGACTGGTGTGAGATGATATCCATTGTGGTTTTAATTTGCATTTCTCTGATGTTTAGTTACACTGAACATCTTTTCATATGTCTATTGCCCATCTGCATGTCTTCTTTGAAGAAATATCTATTCAGTTCCTTTGCCAATTTTTTTAATTGGGCTGTTTGTTTTTTCATATCTTGTGTTTTGTAAGTTCTTTATAAATTTTGGGTATTAACCTCTTGTCAGATGTATTGGCAAATATGTTCTCTCATTTTGTGGATTGTCTTTTTATAGACCTTAACTATTAGTTGGCAAGGTCTGAATAGATTAGTAGGATCAAGACAGATGAGTAGGAGTTAGAGAAACAAGAGGAGATGGAAGGCATTTAGTGCAAAGAATAGTATGCTCACAATTGCATATGATAATTTAAATGGTCAGATTATGCATTCCAAGAGATTGCAAGTAGGTAAGAAAATAAATGATAAAGAGTTCACACATTTTCCTGTGAGCAAAGGAAAGCCAGAATTCTTTTTCTTAATAATATAAGAACTTCATCAGATTTAGTTTTAGAGTGATTAATTAGGACAAAACCAGTTTGCAGAAGATGACTTTTCTAAATATGCTGTATTAGCTCTAGTACATGTAAGCATTAATAATGTCAGGTTATTCTATTCTATTATGTATATTTTATAGAGGAATTTTTAAAAGGCTATCTTGAATTCATCTTTGATCACCTTTCATATAATTTTTATGAAATTCTAAACATCTGACAAGAAATTATTTATCTGATATCCTATATTGAAGTCTTATTTTCTTTTGACTAGTAAAGGAACTTTGCTCCCCATACACACCCAGTGACTATTAAGGTTTAAAATATATCCAATTATAGAAATATCTTTCAAGTTGGATTTTGTTAAAAAATTTAATATACCTAACTAGAGAGAAAATGTCTTCTACTTTACAATAATTCATATTCTTTTATTAAAAGTTGATTACAATTTTTGTATCTGCTGCATGTGTTAGGACTTAACAATTGTTCTAATATGAGCATTCAGTTTTCAAGAACTAATGTAACCCAGATCTCTCCATATATGAGTGGGAAAAGTTTTGTTGTAATGTTGAATTGCTACTTTCCTCTCTTTTTATATCTATGCCATTGAATTAAATAGTTTTAAGAAGTAAACAACTCTATCTATGTAATTCTATTTTGCTCTCGCATTATCTCCTGATAGTTTTTTATAAAGATCCAAATCATTTCAGGTCTTCTGCATATTTCCCCTCTTGACCAAAACTATTAAATCAACAATAAGTGTTTGAGTTAGAAAACTTAAACATTTTTAGTCTGAACTAAACCTACCCCCATATATGATATAGTAGATTTACATATCCATATATTCATATAGATGTATATAAAATTTCATATATAAAACAATCACTTATTCAACATTTGTGTTTTGGTGATAATGTAACAATATCTATATTTTTGTTATGCATTAGGTTACATAGTATTTATTTTCTATTAACTAGTAGTGAAATATTAGTCATTTAAAATAACCAACAATAAATTCATGATCACTACATTGGGGTCATCATAAGTTTTTAAACTGTGTCATAGAGCTTGATGAATAGCTGAATGAGATAACTAGTAGAATAGTATTTGGGAAAGCAAAATGTTCTATAAACATGGAAGATTACATATATTTGTAATTACTATGGAAGACTCACTTCTGTGAAGATAAATTGAATATACTACTCTGATGAATAATTAGATTAATCTTTGCCTATAACAGTTGTCGACACTAAAAGTTCTCCTAGGCGATGTGACAAAATTTTCTGAGTCCAAAACAAGGAAACAAAAAACAAATGGCCTATTGTGCTACAAAATATTCATTTAGTAATTTGTTATTTTTTCCTCACTCAGCTTTTTTAATTAAGAAATTTCTATTACAGTTTACAGTCAACATTATTTTGTATTAGTCTCAAGTGTACAGTATATTAATTAGACAATAAAATACTTTGCAAAGTGTCCGCCCTGATATTTTCTGTGCCCAAGTGGCAACTTATATAGTCACATGTTACAGTATTATTGACTATACATTTCCAATGTTATAGTTTACATCCCCTCAACTATGTGGGTTGCATATTTATTAACAAAAAATGAACTATAAGAAAAGAAAACTAAGTAAAAATTTTTATTTACAACTACAATAGAAATATACTGAGGAATAAATTTGACCAACGAGGTAAAAGTCCTGTATTCAGAAAATTATAAGACACTGAAGAAACTAAAATAGATAGATAGATAGATAGATAGATAGATAGATAGATAGATAGATAAATGGAATAAGATACTGTGCTCATAGATAGGAAGAATTAACTTTGTTAAAATGTCCATACTATCCAAAATAATCTATAGATTCAATGCAATTCCTATGAAAATACCAATGACGTATTTCATAGAATGAGTACAAACAATCAAAAAGTTTATGTAGGACCACAAAAGACCCCAAATAACCTCAGCAGTCCTGAAAAGGAAGAACGAAGTTGTAGAAATAATGTTACCTGATATCAAATTATACTACAAATTATACTACAAGGCCATAGTAATTGAAAAGAATATGGTACTGGGATAAAAACAAACATACAGATCAATGAAATAGAGAGCCCAGAAGTAAATCCATGCCTGTATGGTCAATTAACTAAGATCTTTAATTAAATTTTAATTTAACTAAGATCTTTTAGTTTCAAGTGACAGAAACATAACTCTAATTTAAACTAAATGATTAATTAGTTTCCACTATCAGAATATGTAATATTGAGAAGTGTGTTTAAATTAGGTTGGCTTTCAGAGATCCAATGATTCATTAATATTCACTATCTTTCCCTGTCTTATTTCCTGCTTGTTTTATTCTGTAGCAAACATGGAAATGAATGAATGCCTTACATTGACCTCAGTGAAAAGAATTTTAGAAGGAAATTTCTCTTTCCTGAGAGATCCTGGAAAGCTTTAACTCCGCTCACTTTGTCTGAGCCCATCATTAAACCAATTACTGTGACCAGAACAATTCACTATTCTAATTGGCCAGAAAGGAAGTGTATGCTTTCCCCTAACCTGGGGATGAAGTGGGTATGGCCAGACATGGAGGATGGGTGGTAAAACCCAGACATGGAGGATGGGTGGGATAACAAAGCAATGTCAGGCACACTAATGCAAGTGTGTCTGTGAAGTGTGTGAAGTGTGTACTTCACAGGAAAATGAACACCTAATAAAGGAGAAAATAAGAGAGCACAACCTGAGTTCATGTTACTCCCAGAATTCTAGGAATCTCAGGGTTTGGGATCAGAAAATCCTTGCTTCAAATTTTACTTCCATCACTTTATTAACCAGCGTTCTCAGGGTGATGATAATGATGATGATGATGATAATAATAATAATAATAATAATAATAAAGATTATTTAAAAAGAAACAATAGGCCCAAAATGGAGTCACTGGTGCTAAGCCCCATGTCAGCAAACCAAACCAAGACTTAATATAGAACAACTCGATTGCAGTTTCAACCTTTCCAGGAATGTAATCTTAACCAGTCAATCTAAAATATCCTGGTCAGCACTAGTGAGATACTCACCCAATAGACCCCATGGGAAAGCGACCTATATCTGAAACTATCTACTCTTTGCTATAAGAGCCTTCTTTTATACAGGTGTTTAGAGTCTGTTTCTATCTGCTGGATGGGATGCTACTTGATTTGTGAATTGTTGAATAAAGCCAATTAGGAATTCAAAATTAATCTGTTAAATTTTGTTTTTAATAGGGTGTATATAGTCTCTCTCTTTCCTATCATCTATCTATCTATCTATCTATCTATCTATCTATCATCTATCATCTAGAAATAGGTTCATGCCATTTTGAAGCCTGGCAAGTTCAAAACCAGCAGACTAAGCTGGCAGGATGGGAAACAAGGGTAAACTTGCAGACTGAGTTTGGAGGGAGTCTGCTGGCAGAGTTCCTTCTTCTTTGGGGAAGGTCAGTCTTCTCCTGAAGGCCTTCAGCTGATTGGATGAAGTGTATTCCATGTTATGGAAGCAATCTGCTTTACTCATACTCGAATGATTTACATAGTAATTGCATCCAAAATGTAGCTTCACCTATACATCCAGAAGAGTGGATTTTTTTTGGCCAAAAATCGGGATACTGTTGCCTGGCCAACTTGATACATGAAGGTAGTTTTTAGTCACTTAGTGTTTATCTACCTTAGAAGGAAAATTTATTTTACTTAGCTTCAGTTTCATTTCCTACATAATGAAACTGATGTAATCTACTTGTAAAACTATTAAGAAAATTAAACAGCTATGTGTCCCATTAGCACAGTGTCTGACACATAGTAAATGTTCAATAAATTGTTGCTATTATTACATTTTAATTTAACTGGCACACTTTTTACTATATAATCTAATGCCATAAAAATGTATGTGCGCCAGGTATCTGTTGTACATTTGCATACTTAATATTTCTATGGTCTTTACTGCAAGACAGAAACATGAAAAAAAGATATTGGTGACAAAAAACACAACATGATAGTATATGTTGATCAATGCAAATGGTCATCATTGGTGAAAAGGCCATTTAAAGTACTTTCCCTACTGTGGTCTGTGGGGATGAACTATGACCTGAGGGGGAGAATAGCAGGACGCACCAGCTCCAGCATTTAAGAGGATGCACAACCTAATAAAATCAGTTAAAGAGAAAGGACAAAATGACCCACCTGGAGGGACAAGTATGAAATCTATTCATTATCAAGACGAACATTATGAGGGATTTTTCAAAAGAAATAGTAAAAAAAAGATATATAACAAGTAAAATAGCAAAACAATAATGTCATAATTTGCTTAACTACCATGTGTGTCTAGAACTCTATCAATGTTTTCTTAAGATATTAGAGCACCTATATTCAGTTTGTAAACATCGACTGAGGAGGTACTTCATTAAATATACAACTTTCACAAGTACGACAATTAAGCAACAAGCATGGTGTCCTGCAGATACACAGGATGGGTTATTTGACTGTTTTCCTTTAAGTATAAGAAGGGGAAACATATGAGCAACACATAAGCAAATCCCCAGTGCTTTCCTTCACAGGACCAGACAGTCAAACTTGCACAAGGCACAGCAAACTAAGAGGCTATCTTTCCCTCTTAGCAGGGCCTAGAGGCAGGATAACGAAAGGAGGCAACACAAAAAGGCATTTCTGTCCTGAGGCAGCTTCAGGCTACTGGTCCTGAAAAACACACTCACCTAAAGCCTCAAGGAATGAATCTTGGCAAAAACAGCCCTTCAGAAATAATTCAGAACTTCCTTGACACTAAATGTTACAAAACATTTTCTCCTTCATGGACTAGAGACTTGCTGTTTTTGTGAATTTTGGTTATTCAATTTTCAGTATTTGAAAGCATCAAAATTCTTTGAAAACAGTAGAAACTGACCAAATGTGAAATTGTGTATGTGAACCTTTATTCTTGCTGTTAATCATGGATGCTAAATTATTCCAACACAGTTTTTGAAACTTTATTCTGCATGAGGACCCTATCTCTGTTTCAATGGACTCCTGTTCACCCATGTTAAGGCAGGGAACCTGCCTCACAGCATTGTGGGAGTGACCCATTTCCAGGCCATGCAGCACTAATGACATTAAGAGCAGTTTGTCTCTCAAAGCCCAGAGGATGAACATGCCACAAAGGGCAACATGAGTGTGAGGCTCAGAAACGGTGACCAACAGGACAGGGGCCATAGGCAGCTGTCTTTTGAGGTATCAAGGGAAAGGGGTTGCCACACAGAGTGCGATCAGCTTTTTAAAATAAATCCACAGGCTGGCAGGGAACTGCACCAGTTGGGGAGTCCACAAGGAGGGTCATTTCGTGAGGGACCTTGTTCTTAGGAGCAGAGCTGAGAAGAAAACGTGTGGCTGGGCCCAGGTTTTACCAGATGTCAAAGCACAACCTAAAATCAGGCCCCAACTGTACACCTTAAACCACAGCTTCAAGTCCTGTCTCTTTGTTTGTTAATTTGTATCCCCCCGGCAAGCGCCATCAAAAGCTGTCTTTTTAAATCGCAACATTTCAATCTTTTTAAATGTTGAAGTTTCACAATGTTGGCCTTCAGTTGATTTGGGGCCACAATCGTGTTTGTTTCAAGCTTTAATGAAATGTTTAAAACTGAAGTTTTAGCAGGGATGGGTCCTTTCCGGTTTGCTGCACACAGGGACTCTCTAAAGGAACACCCTCCACTTGTTTATCTTATGTGTTGTGCTTGGAATGCACTTGAATTTGAGACTCTGAGTACCACTGATAATGGCATGACCCACAAGGCCTATTTCTCTTCATGGTGTATCAATCAGTCAAACAACACAAAACAAGTAACCAAAGTTACTTTCAAAGGGCTCCCGTTTCTTACAGGTATTTCCCAAATAAAAAGAGTAGAAACACAGGACACGGTGGTACTTCTTAAATACACGAGGTCATCACACATGGCAGAGCTTTTTGGGTCCTTCTGTCTTTTCAAATTCTACCTAGTTTATGTGACCATTTTTCTTCTGTGTCCTTTCCCAAATAATTCGCCACTGACCTTTTGTTGAGAGTTCTTCAGCTATAAACCCAAAGGAATGAATAAAAAAGGCTGAACTTCCTAAGAGAGTGACAGAACAATGAAACTTTGAATCCTTTTTAGAAGGATTCAGTAGAAGAATAAAGGTTGGGTTATCTTCAAAATTAATGATGAATGCAGATTTTTATGTTTAATAATAATGTTAATTAGTTCATATTAGGAACTTTTTTATGACTTTAACAGGTAACTGGGGGGTCTTAATGGCACTCCGATTCTTGGGAGAGTCAATGGTAACAAAAGAAAGAGGAAAGGAAACAAAAAGGTATTAAACCAAGAAGAAAAGAGAAGCAGAAGAATGTAAAAATCAAGAGCCACAGTGTAAGAAAACACAGGATAATAATGTTTCAATACCTTTTCCTTGCTCTCTAAAGTAAGGAGTTAAATGAAAATCTTTTTTAATGCAAATATTATTTTGTTCCCATCATTTTACATCCTAAACAAGTCCTAAAGAAATTTAGGTTGCTACTTTTTTCAAAGAGTGATTTTGAAAGGCACTATATTAAGCTCTCCTCCACTATTTTGTGACATCCAAGCTGTACATCTTTGCATTTAACATTGATGAAATCCAGGACACTTCCCAACCTGCACCATCCAGGCAGCGGCTCCGAAGTGGCTCTCATCAGAGAAGCGGGTACTTGCAAATTCAAACTTGCATAATGGATTTTATCAGCCAGAAAAAACACTCTGAAGAAAATGGTGGCACACTCATTTAAGAAATGGTACTTTTATAGAATTGTAGACTTGAAAGCTATATAATCTTATTAACCAATATCACCCTGATAAGTTCAATTTAAAACTGCTATGTTGAAGATGCTTTGATGACATAGAAAAATGATGCTGTGTGGACAAACTGACATTGACCACTTTGAGATTAAGTGTCATTCAGAAAGACAAAACTCTGAAGGAGTAGATGTTTTTGGAAGCTTCAATCATTTTATTTTATTTATGTTTTCATTTGACTTGTGCTCAAGTTGGCTATACGATAAAAATGTATCCCAAAATGAGCCTCATAAAGTTCATTCAACAAATGGGAAATAAAAATTCTAAATGATAAATGATAAATTCTTATCTAAGTGATAAGAAAATATTGCTTTATGTTTTAATTGCCAGTGTTTTCTTACAATTACCTTAAAAATGGTGAATCACAGAATCAATCTTTTACTTCTCTTTGAGGAAAGCGGTTTCTCTGAGCCTTCATCTGGTAACTACCATCTAGGTTAAGAGTAAGATAGGGTCAGATAATATGAGTGACTAGAGAACAATAAAATAGCTACCACATTTTTGAAATGTACACATTTTTGTATTCTGTGAGGCATAAACATAGATTTAAAATTTTTGGAGTACTTGACATTACTGTGTATATACACATTATTCTATCTGCAAATCACCAGGAAATTTTCAATTTGTTCTTATCTTTACTCTGGGAGAAATACATATTTTAAGTGTTTGCAAAAAGGTGAAAAGTAGTAGTGCATACTTGTCATTCCTTATTTATTCTTTCTTCTTGTCTATGCTTAAGTGGACATGTGTTTGGCTATTTTTTGAAATGTGCTCAAGAGCTTTTTCTTTCGTTTTAGATGGCTTAAGGAATGTTGTTGACAAACTAGATATCATAATGACAGAAATATATTTTTGATACTTCTACTATATTTTTCCAAACCACAACTCACAAATAAAATATTTTCTGAGTTTGCTTTTGGGGTAAACAACACAAAATCAGCACTCTTAACCTTTGAGACCATGTTGTTCTCCAAGATTGGAAGAATTTTTTGAATCCTTGGAGTTTTGGTTTTTCCAAATAAAACTAACTTGGTTTGAAAAATACAGCAAGAAAGATATTTGTCTTTAAACAAAATCCTCTTTTTTTCTACTTCCCATATACCTAAAATATAAAATCAGTCACTAAAAGCAAACATTTTTTCATAGGGGGGAAATAAATGCTACAGTTTTGCTTGATACGAAAAACCACATGTAAGAAACACTGAATGAGTTGTAATTTTTCTCTGCAGTCTTCCACCAGAAATTGCATCCAGCAGCAGTGTCTCCCAACCCCTCTCGCACATGACATTACCATCTAACTGTTTCTCTTTGTCCCTTTTTATAAGTACTGCCCAATCGATGGCATTTCTCAAGAACAATTCTTCTAGGTCCCTTTTTGAAACTAGCCGAGCATCCACGGACATCCTCCTGCTGGATCCCCACATGCTTCCCCTCCCAACTGGAGCTCTGCCCTGGAGCATTTTCATGCCCATCATTTGCCACAAAAAAAAAAGACTGTGCTAAAGGTGTTGCAGTTGATTTTCTTTCACACTATTTTCATTATCGCCTAAGACAATGCTTTCCATTTAGATTTAAATTTAAATGAATTTGAAGAAGATAAAAAATGTTAAGGGCTTAGCCCAGTAAATGGCACATTGTAATCATGATTATACAGACAACTGAATGAGTTGTGCTCCATAGGAGTCAAGCAGGAAGTAACTTTTGTCCTTTCCTGTGCCTGCTTTATTGCTCTTGCTCATCATCTCTTCTCTTCCTCCTCAACTACTCGGGTCCACTTCTACTCCTCCGATCCTTGGCAAGTCTGGGAATTTTTCTCACTACCCTCAGATAATAAGAAAATCATCTCTCTGCCAGGTACACATTTCCATCCAGGGAAATACACACACTTCACAATCTCATCCTTACACTCTATCTCATGCAGTTTGAGCCAGCTTCAGCCCGAGAAACCTACAGCTAAGAAAAAAGCAAAGGCAGCCTCTCCCTTTCTCTATTTCTCAAGTCAACTCCTAAACAAGAGTGGAACAGCAGGGAAAGAAATAGAAGACAGACGTTTTTACCAGATGGCTACAGGTGTGTGGTTGGAATCTGGGTGTGGTTGATACCAAAAATTGACCCATTGTTTCGGTGTCGTTTATAATATTACACTCACACAACACAAACACACACACACACACACACACACACACACACACACTGCCGGGGATGTCTCTTCCTTCTGCAGCTCCTTTGGCACTGGGAATTACCACTTTGGAGGGTACCTTACAACCTATCAGCTCTTTATTAAATGCTCTTCCTCAAGCTGCTTTCTTGTGAGGTCACAAAGATCATGAAACTGTCACTGGACTAGTTCTATGCCAGGGACCGTCCTGCCCTGGCATGGTCCAGGACCTTCTGTACACCGGGCAACCTCCAGGTTCTTGACTCACCCAGGAAAAAAAAAATAAGAGTGAATTAATAAAGTGGTGGAAGTGGCGCTTTTCACAGGATCCCAAGAAAAGCATTTCATGAACCCACACATGGGAGATGGTGGTGTGGCAAGATTTACTTGGGTGGAAATAAAAGGCCACTTCCCTGTCCCATCTCCATCCATCCCACCATGGAAAAAGTCCAATCATGTCTTCAACAAGGCCAAAACAAAGGCCAGTGTCCAGAGTTTCTGTTTCATTGCTCCAGCATTAGAAGTCTCAGTCCTTGTCCAGGTAGCTTAACACTGTTCCAAGCCCTTCTGCTGTACCCAGGCTCCCACTAGGAGCCTGTGTTTGGAGTTTGCATGACAGCTGGCCACATGGATGTTAGATGTGCTGGGTTACTATGCAGAGAACACTAAACAAATGGGGTGAGTGCATGTTCCTGAGTGAGGAGAGATTTCTTTTATTAATCTGGGTTATATTCTCTGAGGCCTGGGAAACACCAGGAGCTTTCTCCAAATAACCAACCAACTTCCCAAGCCTTCAGGGTTTTTGATGGACTACTGCTGACCAATTGGTCCCTTCCCCAGGTTAGACTGACGGGTCTCTGTGGCCAAGCAGCTCCCTCTGTGCCATTTTGACTTCTTTTGCATATGTGCTTACCTCCAGACACAATCTAGGCAATCGGATCAAGGAGATTGAAAGGCCAGTCCTTCTTCCCTATTTCGAAGGGGGTGGGTTGTTGATCCCTTTTGCAGGGCAAAGCCGTGACCCCCTGGGAAGTATATGAAGCTGTAACTTCCTGTTGAAACAAATAGGCTTATGCTCCCTGGTTGATTATGTTCAATGTCTGATTCCCTTAGCTTCCTTCCTTTATTAGTAATTAGTTAACTGCCTATGATAACAGAAAGAAGTGCAAAATATGTGGCATGGTGGAGTGAATGCTGGTCAGTTTCAAGAACGAGTTGTGAGTTGTGCATGCGGTCACTTAGTTTTGGGGATTTTATGTTTATGTTTTTTTAAATTTTATGGTAATGAATTATGTCTTCACCTCCTGTTTGGGAGGATGCTTGTTCTTAATATGGTCCATTCAATAACTGCACTGGCATTTGTTCCTGTTGGTCCCCCTTCTATTTGAGGTATAAGTTTTCATTATAATGATGGAATCATGAGCTTTGGGGTTGGTTTCTGGTCAATTTTTCCTCCATCTTGGGTTGACTTGGTTTTAGCCAGTGCCTGTTGTTGAATTCTGCAGACACGGCAGGGGACTCCTGCCATAAACTGTTTTCTCTTTGACTGTGCACAGAGGTGGGGGCTCTGGTGAGAGGATTGAGGCTTTCAGCATCAGCTCCTACTTCCTCTCTCCACTCATCTGGATTTTTTCTAACTTCTTTCTATCCTGCCTCAAAACTATATTAGAGAAGATTTTTTTTCTTCCCAATGTAACTCACAGTAAATTCTATTGTATGCTTGTTGCTTATCCTGGCAGCTTTTCCTGAAGGCAGTCCTACCTCTCTTTTCTCTGTTCAGTCAGGCTGAGTTAGCCAGTTTTTGAGGCCTTTTCCTGGCACGTACCAAATGCCACGCCTTGTTTCCTCAAACTCTACAATGAGGTCCCATGCACTTCAGTATTTCTAAAGAAATTCTTTCTACCAGTATCTTCAAACTTCCAGTGAACTTTTAAAAAACTCTGTAATATTCTCCCTATCATATTTTATTAACTTTGTAAACTCTGACAGCATTGTTATCAATGTCACATTCACCTAATCATGCCTTTCTGAAGTAAAATCTGAATGCAGGCTACTCTGTCAATGTGACATTTTCACTAGTTCTATTATTTTTGTTGTATTTTTTCCATTACCAATCAGTCCCCATACAATATTGTATTCAATCAGTACCCAGGTAAGTTGCCTAGATTTGGGTAAAGAATATTGCTAGCAAAAGCAGTAACCTTTATTTATCCTATTTTTCATAGGATAAATTCAAACATATAATCTTAGGGCGTGAGAATACTTGGCACCTCCTGAATGCCACCGATCTCTGTAGGACTCTACAGAACAATGAAACAACAGAATAGCCTGGCTTATATATGTGTTTATAATCTCTCTTTATAACTATTTGATAATATGTACACATGTGAGTGTGTAGAAGAGCAGGTCGAGATAGAAAAGCAAGGAGGAAAAGGAGAATGAGGAGGAAGAGGGGGCAGTGGAGAAAGGGAGAGAGAGTAACAAGGAAGAGAAGCGGAAGGGAAAGTCATATGGAGATGATCTGACAGTTCCCCCACCAGGAAAGCCCTTCATACCCTCTTACTCCGTTTTGTTCTTTTCTCAAGAAAATTGGAAAATTTTCTGAACATGTCAAGCAAAAAGTACATAAAAAACTGCTTCACAGGTATAGATGTTGTAGACAGAAAGTCCTTTCACGTGATCCGAAGGAATGTATTCCACAGACCCACGTATGGGAGACTGGGGAGTGGCGTGGTTTATTTGTGTGGAGATAGAAGCTGCCCCCTTGGTTTCTAGTGTCCCCCATCCTCCATTTGCCCCATCACAGAAAGAGTCCAACTGTGTTTTCAGCAAGGCCAAGACAAAAGCTGGTTCTCAGAGTTTATGCTTTATATTGAAGTACAGTCGAGTCCAGAATCTGGCTAATTTGCTGTGTTCCCAGTTGCCGTCTCTTTCAGGCACCCTCCTGGAGGCATGGGCTACATGGCTTCTAGGGCCACATGGAGAGAGCAGGTGAATGCACTGTGTGAGTGAAGGCCAGAGCAAAAGAAAGAGCGAGAGTGAGAGAGAGAGAGAGAGAGCGAGCTTCTTTGTTCCCCTGGGGTTACAACCAGGAGCTTGAGTTTGGGTCCAATCACCGGGTGCCTTTTTCAAAATGAGCAATGAATTTCCCAAGCTTCCGTGAGCTCCAGATGGGGCCACCTCCCAACCAATCCCTTTTCCTCCACACTAGACTGACAGGCTTTTTGGTCAAGCACCTTCTCCTGAACCATTTTGACTTACACACTGTATGTGCCAGTCTTGCCATACTCCTACCTGGCAATCTGTTACTAGAAGAGGGGAGTGGGGAGTGTTTTACATCCACTTCTAGTGGATGTAAAGAAAAGAAACATTTTTTTGTGCCTGCACACTTGCTTAATGCTTATTTGTGAAATTAATTGTAAGAGAAATAGAAAATACTAACTTACATTCCATTTTCTGAAATCCAATGAAATACTAATCCCCATGAACATCCTGTTAAAAACTGGAAACAGAATTACAAATACAGAAGCAATTTATTTCTGATTGTATTCCATAGCACCCCATGTGAGAAAAAAATGGTGAAATAAATACACATTCAGATTGAAGAGAACACAAATTGTTTTTATTTTTAAATACTAGAGAGTGAAAGAATAGGAATAATTTAACCAGAATGACAATTTCCAAGATTCTTTCACAGCAGTTCATACACCAAAAAGTCTTAAATATATTATAATTAACATTGACTAATCTGATGAAGTCTGGAATACTTCTTGGAACAATTCCTTGAGGTGAATGAGAGTTACTCTTGAAAGAGATGTGTCTTCAAGACATTGCATCCTACTTCTAAGAGCTTGCTTCTCAAAACTAAGTGACGGACATTATTTATGCTGTGAAAAGCTTAAAATTTCCACTTCGATATATATTTTTGCAATATTAAAATTTTATCTATATTACCATTGTACTAAATTCAAAATCACAAAATGAATTTACATAAGAAAATATCTTGAATGGCATGATAAAAATCTGTCCACGCATACTTACTTTTCCTTTTAAATTAAATATTTAATTCCTCTTAACATGTTTCCAAAGTTGATATCAGTCATCTTAATGCTTTCACATTTTACACACACTGACCAACACTCAGCTGACTGACATAGGTGATCAACATACCAGAGAAATCTGAATACCAATGTGCTGTGGAAGTAGAAACGATGAACAAAAAGTGCAATTCTTATAAATAAATGACTTAGTTATGTATTATTTATGTTACACAAATTTAAACAATGTATAATGCATGAGGAGAAATTTACTATATTTGGAGGAAAAATAACTGAACAGTCTCCTAGGACCTTTATTAATATTTCAATATCAGTATTATTCTGCTGTATAATTGATTTTTGGAGAATATTTTGCATATGTTTCTGAAATCTAATGATTAAAACTCAAAATTGTGAGAATATACGAGTTTGATATTACTTGTTTGGGGACAAACTTCAGTCTGAAGCCAAGGTGAGAGCCTCGTCGAGGTGGGAGCCACTTCCAACCGCTTTCAGAGTGATCCCCACTCAGAGTTCCTCTCCACATGTTTATTCTTTCCTTTATGTTCCTTGCCTTAAGAGACATATCAGTGAAAATATTGCTGTGTGAAATACCTGAAATTTTCCTGCTCATGCTCCCCTCTAGGACTTTTATGGTGTTGTGACTTATATTTAAGTATTTTATTCATCTTGAGTTAATTTTTGTGCATGGTAGACACAAAAAAATTTGTGTTGGTGGTTGAGTTTCATTTTTTTGCATGTAGCTGTCCAGATCTCCAGACACCATTTGTAGAAGAGGTTATTTTTACTCCATTTTATGGCCCTGCCCTTTTTGTCTAATGTTAATTGACCATAGAGGCTGGGGTTTATTTCTGGACTCTCTATTATGTTCCACTGAGCTATGTGTCTGTTCTTATGCAGTACCAGGCTGTTTTTATTATAATGGCTTTATAATATAGTTTGATATCAGGTATTGTGATCCCTCTTACTTTGTTCTTATTTGTCAAAATTACTGCAGCTATTTGGGAAATTTTATGGCTCCACATAAATTTTTTTAATGTTTTTTTAAGATTTTATTTATTTATCTTTAGAGGGGAAGGGAAGGAGAGAGGGAGAGAAACATCAATGTATGGTTGCCTTTCATGCATCCCCTGCTGGGAACTGGCCTGCAGGGAACCGGCCTGCAACCCTGGTATGTGCCCTGACTGGGAATCGAACCTCGATTGCCTGGTTCGCAGGCCCGTGCTCAATCCACTGAGCTACACCAGCCAGGGCTTAAATGTTTTTTTCTGTATCTGTGAAATATGTCATTGGTATTTTAATAGGGATTGAATTGAATCTATAGATTGCTTTGGGCAGTATAGACATTTTGATGATGTTAATTCCTTCACCTCATGCTCACAATCAACTGTATGAATGGAAAAAGGATCATGTCTGTTATTTTCCCTTGTTTTCTAAGCTTCATGGGTTTTTTATTTCCTTTGAGGGGAAAGAGAGAGAAGGAGTGTTGTTTTCAATTTCTTTTAAGGAAGGCTTGGCTTCATTATTTTATGAAATAATGGGAGAAAAAAGGAAACATACTCTAAATGATCTGCCTTTGATTAATGCTCTGGATTACTGAATTTATAAACAATCCCAAGAAACTTTTTCCTTCTTTAACTAGTATTTGATCTCTCCTTTGAAAGAGCAGGAAGTAGAATTCAAAGTTGTATTAAGCTAAGGTGAAATGCTTTATGTATGTAAAAAGGAATTTAATAGCTATCTGTGTAAAGAATGACTAAGTACAATAATTTTTGTGCTTTTATTCTAAGAGAACTGTGCTAAATTTTTAAACAAACCTAAAAGGAAATAATTGTATACCAGCCTTTACAGCAAGATGGAGATCATGAAAACACTGGCAAACTCTTACTGAGTGTTCCACATCCATTCTTTCTAGGTCACCTTTGTGAATCCTCAAAATAAACTTATAAGACACATATTTTATTATTATTATTATTAACACTATCATTATTGTATTTTACAGACCGAAGGGAAATATGAGACTCAGAAAAACTAAGTGCTCTATACTCAAAATTTGTATGTAGGCAATTTTGTTTTAGAAGAGATGTATTTATTGCCTGTGCTGTGTTGCTTCTCGTATCACATAGCATTACTATTATTTTTGACAGATGAACTAACTGTTTCCAAAAATTAAGTTACCAGTTCAGAACCACAAGATAATAAATAAGTAGATCAGGAATTGAATCCCAACTCTATTTGATTCCAGTAACCACATTTTACCTCATCAGCATCAATGGAAGGACACATGAGGCCAGGAAAACCACTTTTTATAATGTATGTTAAAGTTCTAAATCTTAATACTATGACTCATAAATCCAACTCTATAATTTCAGGAATAATTGCATTTGTCTGAAGAAGGTTTTTTGTATTTTTCAGACAAAGTTTTGAGCATTTCCAAAATCACACCATCAGATTGCTGTTTTCTCTATATACTTGTAGGGTTATGTCTGACAACAGTTTCTTGTATGAGGGTATTTTTCAACATAAGGGACAAGTTGAATGAAAACTTAAATTCATTTAAAAGTGGCAAACAATCTTATAATTTTGTCATGGGTTTTGAAGAACAACTGCCCATAGATTAGAAAATTCCCAAATTATACCTCTACATTTTTCACTTTCTTCCAGCATTATTTATCTTGATATTACTCATTTATCAATCCATATATTCAAAAATATTTATAAAGCACCTACTCAAGGCCAAGCTTTCAGTTAGGTACTGGGAAGTTAGGAATAGGCATTAGCCTTACAGAGATTGTATTTCTGCTAGAGATACAAATAACTCTCTTTATGTGTGAAATAGAACTAGAATAAAGTAAGTTCAGAGGCAAATAATTTTATGAGGGCATAGGTGAAGGGCCCTGAACCTAGATACCAGGACAGAGAGGGAATTTTCAATAGCAGAAATAGCAAGTATGAAAAGTTGGAAGTTACAAAAGCATACAAATTGGACAAACTATACACAATGCTGGAGGAAAATAAAGTTTGGATCAAAAACTAAGTAGTGAAATGTGGGAGGCTTATAGAGACTGAGAAAGGTTTTTCAAGATAGAGAGTGAGCTTATCTCTGCATCTCTGAATGTTCATTATGATGGTCATATGGAACATTCCAGAATGGAACCAGAAAACCAGACAAAAAAACTACTTAAGAACAGAGGAATGATAAAAAGAAGAATGTTCCAGTGGAAGTGATGTGACTACAAAGGTGCTTTAGGACTGTGAGAGCATCATGCTAAGTGAAGTAAGCCAGGAGGTGAAAGACAAATACCATATGCTCTCACCTATAAGTGGAACCTAATCAGCAAAACAAACAAGAAAGCAAATCAGAACCAGAGATGTTGAAATAAAGAACAAACTGACAGTACGCAGAGGGGAGGTGGGAGGGAAATAATGTGGGAAAGAAGGGAAGGGTTCGTACGTGGACATGTATAAAGGACTCATGGACAAAGCCAAAGGGGGGTTAGGATTGAGAGTGGGAGGTGGGGGTGGGTAGGGTGGGGAAAAGTGGTGGTGGGAAAATAGAAACATATAAAATAAAAATACATATAAAATAAGAGGAGTGTGTGAACACTGGGAATCATGGTGGACAGGCCAGTCAAATAAAAGCTTGGTTGATAGACTGCTTTTCAGAACAGTTTCAAGGTTTGTTATATAAATTTTCACAGCAGGAGGTATACCATTATGCCAAAGTAACTGCAATTATAGATAAACCATAGATATAGATAGGAACATAGATATAGATATATAGATAGATTCCCAAGTGTAATATGAACAATGTATTCTATTCTATCCAATCAGGTAAGTCAACACTTGATTTGTGATTTTAAGACACTATTATTCACGGTATAGTTGACACATGTATCCAAATAATTTACCCTTTCATCTCAACTAACCATTTGTTAGGATGAATACAATTTAAGGAGAAGACATAACTCTTCTTTTGTTTTTGATCACAAAAGGTAGCTCATGACATGTCTCTAACCAGGAAGCAAGAAAACAAAAATACTGTTCTTATTTCTTTTTTAACTAAAGTGTAGCTATAGGGGAGAACAAGGCAAACCATTTAAAAATATTGAAAGGAAATTGAAAAATAATATTATATAGTTTCAAGAATACAACATAAAGATGTAATATGTGTAAATACTGTGAAATGGGCATCATGATAAGTCTATCACATGTCATTCTTGCTTTAAGTATGTAGGGTTTCCCAAATGGTGGTGGTGACTATAAGCCACCGACTAGCTTTATGTGGGGACTCATGTGCACCTCATGTGCACCTGTGCACCAGCTCTGTTGTTCAGAGTTGGAAAACACTCCTATTGGTGAGTTCCTGTGCAAATGAGATCATTACGTAGCTTCAATCACCTTTATATTTGGGTTCAGGATGACTCTTGCCCTTACATTCTCAAACATGAGGTGCAGCCTTACTTCGTTCCCATTGTCATCAGGAAGAGGATATAAGAAATAAGAAGGATGGGGGAAGTATGATTAAGGTTATCCTAAATCTGTTTTGCATGTACAGTATAAAGTTTTGTGACTAGAATATTTCTAATATGCCAGAGGCAATAATGACATGTCACTTTATAACTGACACTGACAAATGAATCCCCCCAAAATTCCCAGAAATTTCTAATAAAATCTTGCTTTTTGTTAACTTTTTAAAAAGAAATTTAATGTGACCGGTAGATTCCGTAGCTCTATTATGAATCCTGAAAGAAATATGAAAAAAGAATAAAGCGATAACATTAAAAAATAGCAAACACCATTTCTCTCAATCTTTCATGTTATCTCCTGAGATTTCATATTCAAGCGATAGAGGAACTGACCCTAGTCAGCTTCTAAGAACTGACAAGATCACAGCTCAAGAGAGTATGTCTTTAGAAAAATGATACTTTTTTTCTTCCTGGTTATTGTTAGTACAAATGTCTCAATAAAGTTCTGAGTTTCCATGGCTCTCCTTGAAAGTTCTCAGTTCTCCATGTACTTTTGAAGAATGAATTGCACAGAAGTATAGGCCAAAAGTCAAAATGCGTGCACACACACAATCTACATATTTCAATAAGCCAAGCCTAATAACTTACAAGTCTAGTGTTTAAAATGTTTTGCTGAAGACTGCTAGCTAAAATTTAAAAAAGAAATAATACGAAAAATGATGGATAAATATTGGAGCAAATAAAACTTAATTCTCTGGACCTCTTACTTGCATAGACCTTTACAAGACTCTGAATCTGATTTTGCAATTGTCTTTATAATATTTTCATTTATTTTCTAAAGGAGAATACTCAGAATTCTATCATTCTCCAGTCCACAAAAACTTGATATGCTCCTGATTATAAAGAATTACCAGCAATGAATAATATCTTCTCCTTTTCTAATGCTGGTGGAGTCATTAGTAGTATTAGCAATAGACTAACACTCATGCGTAGATTCCTTTGCCACTGTTAACTGGATGAATGAGTGGATGGAGATTATATATATATATATATATATATATATATATAATCTAGCAACCACAAACATTTTTATTTCTACTACTACCACATAAACCCCCCTTGCCACCCCTACCTACAACCCTGCTTCTACCTCCTGTCTTACATGCCAACTTTTGGTTAGTCAGATAATATGCTCACAAATGATGCCTACGCAATGCAGAAAACCAGTTCATTGACATTCAGGGCTATACAGACACTCAGAAACCAACTTTACACTCAGCTATCCCTGAGAAACTACTCATCATATGACTCATGCTCTCCTACAGACTTTTACTGCCCACATAGCTGATCACTGCAATTGCAGTAGCCACGATAATTAGGGGGTGTCTGATAATACCCCAGCTTTACCTCGAACGAACATTCTGTCTCATTTTTCATCATGTTCATCACAATTACTCTGAGTAAGGCGCCATTACATCTTCTCAGGAATTTTGCCCTAGTCCTTGATCGTGTATGGTCTCTCCTCAGCCCAACAGTAGGAAATGGTGCCGTTGCAAATGGAATAACTTTGTGTTACTCTTTATCAGTAACCATTTAAAGGCTATCTGATTTCAAGTGAGATCCGAAATGCCTGAAATGGCCTGCAGTACCCTGCCTGTGTATGGCACAATCCTCACACCCCGCACGATCCTCATACCCCGCACGATCCTCACACCCCGCTCGCTTCCCACTCTACCCCAGCCTCATGGCCACCTTACACTGTTCCAACAGTCAAATGCACACTTGCTCAGAGGCTTTGTAATTACTGCTCCCCGTCCTGGAATTCCCTTCCCCTGGATTTTGAAGGCTTACCCTTCAGCTCTTTGCTCAAATGTCATCATCTTGGTGAGATGTTTTGGTTAGTATTTTTGTTCAAAGCACAAGAATAAAAGCTCCCATATGCCTGTCATTGTTTCATCATTAATGTGTAGAAAATAGCCTGCCTTGTAGTAGGAACAAAATTAATATTTTATTAATAAAGGAATGAGTTATGGTTATATATTTCTGTACAATGAGGAATCATTTTTTTAGCTTTCATCATTTGACAAATGTTTTCACTGATAAAAACTTTTTAGTTAATTTAAGCAATTTTTAAGAAAAAGAAAGCACTGAGAGCGGAAAAATCTTCACAAGGAGACAGAAAAAATATGTGAAGATTAAAGCAGAGATTTAAGATGGAAGAGTTTAAAGTCTCCTTCTAATCTTACTAATTGCTTGACTTTGAGCAAGTCATTGACCTTTCTATGTTTCAGTTTCCATAAACTTAAAATGGGGATTATATGAGTACCCCCACCCTGTTTTAGGTATGTATTTATTATTAATTTTTCATAATAAAGACAAATAATACATAAATGTGTGACATAGGGTTACTATACAACAAATGTTAGATATTAATATCTTCAATATAACATCTTACAGAATATAACAAAGAACAAAACTCTTAATGGTCAGTATCCTAAACGAGTTTGCACACTAGCAATGAATAAAACCTCACCCCTCAGGTATTGTTGAACATCAGTCTTGATTATGACAGTTCTGTACTAGCAATTGCAGTAATATTGGTAATTGGTAACCACAATTTCTGTAAGATGTGCAGATACTAATTTATATAATCTCTATAAGACATTTAAGAAGTAATTACTATTGTTTTCCCCTTTTTTACATATGAGGAAATTCAGACATAAAGTAGTTATTTATTTAGCTTATCTAAGCCAGGATTCAAACTCATGTAGTCTACTTAACTACTACTTTGTATCTACTACATCTTCAATTATACTTAAGATACTTTGTCTGAGACTGTGCAGATAAGAAATGTATAATCTGCTTACAGATAAGTGATTCAAGATTGATTGTGTCTGCCCATGTGTGATACGCCTACTCTTTCAGAGGCTGACTGTTCATTTCTTCTGCCTTAACCTGTGGTCTACAATATTTTTGGTAGAATTTTCAAGTCATTCTTAAAGTTCTACAGAAAGACAGAAGGATAGTTCTTAAGAAATTTTATTTGGATAACTTCTACTCCTAATTTTCCATCCTTTTTCCCTTCATCTGTATTTTTAAATATTGAGTGCTATTGAGACATTCAATGTACTCTGGTGACTATTTCATATTGTAAAGATATGCATATGTACTTAGAATCATTTTATGTGTTATCTAAAATCAGGGATATGATTGTCGTCTCTCATTTCCTTGTCCAGGGAAGTTTGACCTCTGTCTGCAAGTTTCACACACAGATATGCTTTCATTATTTCTACCAGATTGAGAGTGTGAGATTGGTTTGGTAGCCTCTTTCCTCTCTCCCCCCTCACTGGTTTGTGGTTTCCTGCTGGTTAGGCTCATAAAGTGCCGAGTAAATTGAATACCTAAAAATTATTTTTAATCTACGTAATTTTACCAAGACTGTTAGTGATCATAAAAATCTCACACTTTAAAAAGATTTAAAAAATATATATAAAAGCCACAAATATTTATGTATATATTCACTTCCATGGCAAAAGTAGAGATACATTTCTTCACTTCTGGTGTATTACAGAACTTCCATGTTCTGCACTGGAAATGCAACTGGATAATATGAAAAATGGCACTGCTAAATAAAACGAGGTTGGCAGTCCTGAATTTTCAGGAGTTGGGTATTAGGAGATTTCAGTTTCGTTAATTCATTTATCCATTCATTACATGATCTTTATTGGATGATTGTGATGTACCCAGCAAGCTACACATAGGAATTTCCAAATTATTAGAGGTTAAAGGGAAGCTGATAGTTGATAGTTGAAAGCATGATTACTGTAAAATGCATATAAAATCAAATACTTTATTTGGGAGAATAAAATAATGTTTCCTGAGAGCTAAGAATTTAATAAGAATTAGCCAAAGGCATACCAAGAGATGGAATGAGAACTTAAAACCAAGTGGAATATGCAAGAATCTGCTAACCAGGGAGAACAAAATTCAGAGAGCTGAGAAAGAGAATTTAGGGTCAGGATTAGAACTTTACAAAACCCTAGAGTGTAGGATTTTGTTAAACCAATTCATCTATCTGACTAGCTCAAGAGTAATGTGGGAAAGATGTTAAAAGTCCAGTATCTACCAGTGAGGACATGGCCTTGCCTTCATTTTGCTGCCTAACTCTACTTTCTGATGTTCTTAACCTAAGTGATTAGAATTCACATGCCACTGAGCTGCAGCTTCCTGCTCCAAATACTCGTGTCCAATCTTTATATCATTTATTAATTCATTCACTCATTCATTCTCTCACTCCTTTATTCATGCATTAATTCATATAACACATACTGCTTCTATTAAATTATTCACTCATTTTATTAGTATAAAGCAAATGTTCATTGAGTCTCTACTATGAGCCACACAAGATAGAGAAAATTCCTGCCTTCACGGAATATTTTAGTTTTAGAGAACAATAGAAGCAGGCACAAAAATTAAATGCATATGAATATTTGATATGATTATAAATATACACATATATAAATTCTACTATCTCGCTTCAGGTAGAAGACTGACTTAAATCCTAATCTATATGAATGGAACCAGAATACTTTCTCTCCTCTTGCCACTTTCTGTTCCCAAGAATATAGACTGGTGTTGAATGGAAACCTTTTTTAGTTTAAACTTTCTTGGTTTTTGATAGCGACTTAGTCCAATTTCCAGTAATCTTTAATACTAAATATGACCCCTGGGACCAACCTACTTTATAATGTGTCATCTTAACCACTTCTACACCATTTTCTTGTTACTGAACTACCCAGTCCTTTTGTTCCTTGAAGTCCAAGCTGAACATCCAAACTTGGTCAGGTGACTTCAATGCAGTGATTTCTCTTTGGTCTGGACACTCAACAAAGATTGTTTCTAGACAATGCTTCCACTGTTTATAAATGTGTATTTATGTTATAAAGCCAAATTAACTCCTAAATCTCAGTGGCATAAAAGAAAACTTTATTTCTCACATCTCACCTTGTGTCATCCAGGTTGTTGGGACCTTGCTTTGCTAGTCAATCAGGGACCAGGAAGTCAAAGAACCCACCATCTCGTTATTCCAACATCTTAACACACAACACCATGCCAAGCCAAGGGAAAAGGGGCAAGAATCATGCCTGTGCTTAATTGCCTAAAATCAAGGATATGTATTTTATTTAAACAAATCTAAATTTAGGCAACTCAAGTTTTATTTGAGACTCAGTTACATTTGATATATAAATGTCCACTTGTTACCTTTATGTAGTGTTTAAAAAGTGTATTTCTATGTTTTCTCCCATGTATTCTTTAATAAAAACATCTTTACCAAGAATTATTATATCCTCTTTAAAGAGGAGAAGTAGTAGTCTCATTACACATGTCAAGTTCAAGATCGCAAGATCAGAAGAGATAAGATCTAGCAGATCTAAACATTAAAACAAGGTCTGTTTTATTCTGAAATAAATTCACTTCTCTTCCCATTATACCGTTTGTACCTTACTTAGAGTTTGTTTGTTAAACACATGTAAAGCAACATATATTATGAAGTTCCATGAGAAATTTCAGATAATCTGATTGAATGTCCTCATTTGATAGATGAGAGCACCAAAAGTAAGGAAGGTTCAGTGTCTCAGCCAATGTACTCAACTGACTTCAACTTATCTAACTTCAGAACTCACACTTTGTTCTACTACTTCACAATACCAGTAGGTTAAGTGTTATTGAGTATGAAACACTCAATATATTTATAGTCAAAAGAAGTTTTATCACTGATGTATTATGTAACATCTTCACTAGCCCGGTTGGAGACCTTCATTCACACCTTATGAGATTTCCATTATCACTTTATTGCCAAGGTTACAGACCAAATTAACATGAAAACATGCTGTTCTTCTCTCTTTCTATCCTTATACACCTCCGATTCTGCCCTGCTGCTAGCAGTTCACCTGTCCATTTCTGTTCTAAATTGGCTCTTCACTAAGAAGTGATTCATCAATGATTATATTCTTAGCATTTCAACCTGCTAAAAAATTGGCAGTCCAGTCTTTTTATAAGAGGGCTATTGAAAAGAGCCAACACAAGGCATATTCTGAAAGACATCTAACTCCCCACTCCATCACTCTCTCTCTCATCATTTTTTTTCTTCATAAATCCAGAATCATTCCAAACTCTGGCTTCCGGGATGTACAGAACTAATAAGACAGTTGAAATCCTTCAGCTGAAAATTCAAATGCTCAAATTTGAAGAATCTCAAAATGTAACCTTTACCTTATCCAAGGATGCTTAGATGACATCTCAAGGATGTCATCCTAATTTTCTTGCTTTATCTTTTCTCATTTTTCTATGATTAACTTAGTCTCACTTGGAATCACTGAATTTTTACTTTTGGTTAATGGTGGAGGGACATGATATGTAATTCACAGTTTTTCTCAGATAATTGTCCACCTACAACAAACTGTATTTATAGCACTGTATATTAGAAAACTATTAGCACTAGCCAGTGTAGCTCAGTGGATTGAGCATGGGTCTACAAACAGAAGGGTCACCAGTTTGATTCCCAGTAAGGGCACATGCCTGGGTTGCGGGCCAGGTCCCCATTAGGAGGTGCATGAAAGGCAACCACACACTGATGTTTCTCTTCCTGTCTTTCTCCCTCCTTTTCTCTCTCTCTCTAAAAATAAATAAAAATATTTAAAAAGAAAAAAGAATATTAATTTTATGCTACAATTTAAAAGATATTAATAGTAATATCCAAGAGGCATGGAAGATAACATTTTTCAAGGTAACATAAAAACATGATAAAAGTAATAAATTTGAAAGCCAGTGATGGTATTTGTTGAAAATGTAATATGCCAAATATTTTCTGTGGGTAAAATTTGATATGTAGTCACAAGTGAGCATTTTTCTAAATTCATTAATATACCTCAGTTCCACTGGACACTATTACGTAGAAGTAATATAGCATTGTTCTTAATAAAACCTCCGATTAGATTGCATCTATTCTTTGCAATATGAAAGTTACTTTCCTGGAATAAATACTTTTGTTGGGTATGTCCTGTCCACATCTTCTATAGAAACCAAATCTTAGTTATATTTAGGAAGGCTGAGTAAATTTAAGTAGTGTACAAAAGAATGTTCCCTATAGTATAACTAGCAGGTAATTAGTGACACCCAAGATTTACTTAGGTGTCACAGATATGAGGGCCTTAGAATTATAAATTATAATCATAAATCAATTTAACATTTATTTGAAAAAACATAATATATATTAGCCAAGGTTATGGTAGGCTATTAACAGGTTAGTAAAAATTGTTTAATAAAAGAAATATACAAAGCTGTGGACAGAGTTAAATGATAAGAGTGATAAAGTACTCACGGCTAAGCAGGAGTGGGAAAGCTTTCCCTACCCCTAAAACTGGTGAGGCAAGTGCGAGGAAGACGAACAGAGACCTACTGCTTTAGAAGAGAGTTGTGACCTTGGGTAGAGGAATCTGGCAGTTGACTTCTTGAGAAACTGTAAAGCAAATCAGGGCACGAAATAGCTATGCCTTACCCTTTTCCTATTTTTACTCTCCAAAAACTGAAGCCATACAAAATCAGAAGTAAAAGGAGTGTAACTGATATGGTCCATTACCACAAGAAAGGGTAGAAAAGAGTAGAGAGTAAGTTAATATGATCTAAGAGTATTAGCTAAAGAGGCAAATTGAGAGTATCAAGCACATCAGTTGTGTAGTTTTAGGAGATACTGTTGCTTTGATAGACATATAAATTAAAATGGATCTTTATTAACTTCAGTCGGAAAGAAGCTTGATTTCATTTCCAAAACTTGCAGTGAAAACTGTAGGAAAACTGTGTGAAACTTTAAAAAAATTACAATTCACTGATATTATTAGAATCAATGAATGAACTCAGCTGTATTGCTGGGCAAAATAATAAATAGAAAACCCTGCAAATAATGCTATATTTCATTATTCAATGAAAAATGGTTAGAAAATATAATTTTTATAATGACATCATTACAACAGCTGCAAAAACATGAAGTATCAGGAATAAGCTTAATTTAAATATCTTATATATTTAATAAGCAAGTTTTAAAACTATGATACACAAACTCATTTTTATAAAAGATCAAAATCATTTTTATAAATTGGAAAACTCATTAAATTTATTATTGAAAAAATTTTGTCATAATTCACTTTTAATTCCAGTGCACTCTAAATTAAAATAAACATATCAGTATTTGTCATACTTGGAATGCTCATTTAGATTTTATACTGATTACAAAGCGACAAGAATAGCCCCAGTCGCACTAAAAGAAGATGAAGTAGAAGGACCGACATATCAAGCAATAGCGAGTACCTAGATTTGTGAGAGCTATAAAGTTTTGTATATGTTATAAAACAGAGGGCGATTGTTTTAATTCTTTTAGTCCTCATTCGAGGACTTTTTTAATTTGCTTCTTTTTAGAGACAGAGAGAAAGGAAAGGAGGGAGACACACCCATATGAGAGAGAGATAGTGATTGGTTGCCTCCATACCCACCCAGACCAGAATCAAACTCACAACCTAGGTATGTGCCCTAACCCAGAATTGAACCCACAATCTTTCTGTTACAGGAAGATGCTCCAACCAACTGAGCCACATAGGCCATGGAAACGTAGTAAAATATTTTTTATAGTCTCACTTTGAAAAAAGATTTCTTATGGAAGACAAAAAATGACTAATCATATTTCAAAGAATGTATTTGATTATGTTACAAGTAAGAACTCTTGATAAAAAATATTACAAAGGAACTAAAAATACTTGGTAACAACATATGTGGGGGGAAATAAATAAAATGCAGAATGACTCTCGAGGGAAATACAGTAGTCACCCCCTCCTTTGCAGTTTCGAGTTACCCACTGTCCATCTCAGTCTGACAATATTAAGTGGACAAATCCAGAATTAAACCATCAGTAAGTTGTAAATCCTGTGCCATTCTTCGTGGTGTGCTGGGATCTAACCATGGTCTGCTCCGTTACCCTCAGGGCGTGGATCCTCCCTCTGTCCAGCGCACCCACGCTCCACACGCTGCGCATGTGTCAATCACTCAGTTTACCAGACTGACTGTTGCACTGACATCGTGCTTATGTTCAGGTAACACCTTTTTAAAAAAAATAATGACCCCTCAGCATAGGAGAAGTGATGATGGTTATTTGGACATGCTAAAGAGAAGCTTTAAGTGAAAACTTGAGTGCAGTAGCTAGAATAAGATATTTTGAGAGATACTGTACTCATGTCACTTTTAATACTTTATTCTAATTGTTCTATTTTATTATCATTACTGTTAATTTCTTACTGTGCCTAATTAGTAAACTTTATTACAGGTATGGATGTTTAGGAAAAAAACATAATATACATAGGGTTGGTGCTATCCTCAGTTTTAGGCATCCAAAGGGGGTCTTGGAAGACATCTCATGCAGATAATAAGGGAGGGGCTACTCTGGACAAAGAATCCATTAGAATAACAGGTGGCAGAAAACTTAGCCAGGCACTTCACAAAAGGGTAATATAAATGGCCAATCATTTCCAGCCTCATTAATAATCAGGTATATACATATTACAACTTCCAAAAATACCATTTTATATCGTTTTAAGAAGTTTGGAAGCAACCTCAGTGCCCATCAGTAAATGAATGGATCAAAAAATTATGGTGCATATACACAATGGAATTCCATGAAGCAGAAAGAAAGAAAGAGCTCCTACCCTTTGCAACAACATGGATGGAACTGGAAAGCATTATGCTGAGTGAAATAAGCCAGGTGTTGAAAGACAAATACCATATGATCTCACCTTTAACAGGAAGCTAAATAACAAAACAAACAAGCAAGCAAAATAAAAACAAAGACTGAAATAGAGAACAAGGGGACAGCGACCAGATGGGAGAGGGGAGGGAATTTCAGGGGAAAAAGGGGAGGGACTTAGAGGAACTAGTATAAAGGACATATGGACAACAGCTAAGGGGGGTGGAAATGGGAGGGAGGTGGGGAGCATGGGGGGTGGGCTGGGATGGGAGTAAAAGACAGAAAACTGTACTTGAAAAATAATTAAATAAAAGAATTAAAAAAAAGAAGTTTGAAAGTACCAAATTTTGATGAGAATGCAGAGGTGTTATAAATTACTGGCCTCAATTTTTCACCCCTTCCCATTCCTACATCTTTTGCCATATAACCAAGTAGTATCTCCCACTAAAGGTAGAGCACCTTTCCCCACTTTTGATTTAGTGATTAACCAGGTGGTCTGCTTTGACCAATGGTATGTTAGTGAAGCTGATATAACGAGAAGCTCCAGCCTCTGCTATCACCATGGAAGGAACAGGCCCCTGAAGCACCCTGATCTAGAAGGGATGAGAGGAAAATGGAACAGACACAGGCCTCTACAACTGCAGTGTCAATCAGACACAATCCACGGATTATATAGAAAATCAACAAGTGCTATGTTTAGCTACTGAGTTTGGGGTGGTTCAGTAAACAGCACTGTTGTAGTGGCAGCTAACCAATCCAGATGCAATGAGACCTCTCGCAAACTTGTGGTGACAGTATAAATTGGCACAGCATTGTGGAAAGTAATTTTTCATTATTCATCAAATGTAAATAAGTATTTAGTCCCCTAAAATGCAGAAATTCTATCCTTAGGCAAATTCTTTAGAGAAAGTCAGGGTACATTTAAAAGAATGTACAAAACTTTTGTAGTAATCAAAACTGAAAAAAATAGTAAATAGAATAAATAAATATATACATCATAATATATTCATAAAACAGAATGTAATGCCACTATGGAAATCAACCTATTTGGCTACACATATCAATATGCATTGTGTGAACATAATGGTAAACAAAAGAATGTTATTCCAAAACAATATATTTCAATTCTGTTTTATAACATTCCAATACAGGTAAAACTACATTGCTCAGAAATGCATTAGATATGTGTATATAAGAGATACGTCATTGTCTTGACTGACATGCCTTTTGGCTTCCTTCTATTCAAGGGCGTTTCCACCATGAGAATCCCGATGAATCCAGCCCCTGGATGAGCAGCTGAATACTTCTGCCACCATCCTGACACCTAGGTCATGAGTATGCAGCCCAGACTCAGAGGGTCAAACTTCTAGTAGAAAGTGAAGGTGGGGCAGTAAAGAAGTTAAGCTGCTATAAAACACAACGTTCTCAGTGTCTTTCTTAGGCGAGGTTCTGTCTGACATTCCAGCTGCAGTCTAGCCTCCTTTGGACCTTGATGTATTTTTTAATTTTTTTCATGCTAGTCCACTAAGCTCCTGCAACTTTTCTGTGCAAACCACTACAGATCCAATGAAGGCTTCCCCTTAATGAGCCAGAGGTGATCCCTAGGTCTCCCCACTGGGAAATCTGTGAGGTACAATCTCCCAAGATCTTAAAAGAGACATAGACAATTTAGGATCATTCTTTTAAGTCTGGATCAACAAGGTACTTAAAAAAAGAAGACATTCACCTAACCTTACTACCAGGTGTGTGAGGTCCTGGGCAAATCTGGGTCAGGGATGGATTCAAGTTTTCATGAAAGACACTATTACATGAATTACTTTGAAACCATGTCAGTGAGAAAAGAGCCCTTTGTTTTCTTCCCAGAATGTGCCATGAGGTTTGCTCCATGCTGTTTTGTCTTTCCACAGGAAATTGCCTCATTAATTTCTGTGACATTATAAAAGCAACCACATTACCTCATGTGGTTGGAAAGTATATCCAACCAGCATTCGATTGCTTAACTTAAGCATCCTCTGTGACTACTAAAAGGGAATTCGTCCCTTTGAAATTGTTACATACTTTTAGTTTTCATATTTAGTAATACAGAACCCTTTGAAAAGCCTGGAAGGGTTTATAAACCATGATATTTTGTAACAAACAAAAACATAAAAGAAAAATGTTGTGCAGAACAGAGTAAATCCACATGAGACACTGGTTTCACATTCATTTTGACTCTGGCAGCAAATTAAGAGCACTGGAGAATCAACAAAGGGAAAATAAAAGGTAGGAAAAACCAAAGGGCCGACAAAAGTTCTGAACATGAAATAAAGACAGCAACACAGAGGAAAAAAACAAAGCTTAATAAGGCAAATAAAATGAAAAACAAACAGAGGTAACCTATCAGGAAAATAATTGACCAAAGCAGAAAATAATCAAGCGAAGCTGAATGATAACAAAAGAATGAAAGGAAAGGAAGAAAACTTCAAATACAGGTTTAATTCTCTTGAGCAAGAAAGGATGCACTAAAAGAGTGAGGGGAAGAGACCTTAGGAAAAGAGAAAAACTACAATAGTGTGTGCAAGTTCTACTCCTTAAATCTTAAGATAGTTGAGAGATCTGAGATATGCTCATTCCTTGTTAAATACTCACAGAGACGTATCTTGCTTTGTCTCTGTGAGTATTTAAGGTCAGTGAGTCAGGGAATAAATAAAATTATCAGTTAATCAACCTGAAGTTCAGATTTTTCTTGAACAGTTAAGTTGAGAGTACGAGGCATACGAGGAAAAAGAGAGCTCATTGTCTCTTCATTCACTCACCAGAAGTTTAACGTGTTGAGGAACATCTTGTATTATACCTGGACCCCATCCATCATTAAACTGAAATGAGAAAAAGGCTGTGATACACAAATGAGCTAATGCCAAATGGATACAGGTGTTAAAGACAGTGTACCATCTGGACTCAATATGGGACCAGGAATGTTCCTATTTATCAAATTATAATCTCCATACAATATTTTATACTTGTAATTCAATGTTGATAACACAGAAATGTTTTCAGTTTTTCAAAGTGGGCTTCCGCAGTAGTGTAGAAAGATAACACATTCATCAGAGAGGATGAAGACTGGTGGAAGATGGAGAACTTTACTAAAATCTTTTTGCTTTTGTAGGGTAAGTAAGTACAGGGACAAATATTAGTCACTATCCAAGGAGCGTTAGAAAAAAGAATAAACATATTCAAGGATTATTCTTATCCCCAGCTGTCTGAATTCATTTCCCAATCTTCAAATTGCTTTCATTTCTCATTACTTATTTGAATATTAAACTGATTTCAAAGTTGAACTCAAGCTGCATCTCCCCCATGAAATCTTCCTTGTCATTACCATCTACTCCATTACAATGAGGTCTCCCTTCCTAAAACTGGAAACCATTCAGCTGGTTTTTAACATATGCTATCTACATGTGCAAGAGAGGTCTTCACTGTTTTCTTTCTTTCTTTCTATCTAGCTAACATCTTTCTTCTCTTTTTTGCCCCTGAGGAACAATTTCTCTCCTTCAAAATTGTATATTAAACACAAATAAAAAATGTAAGAATAAAATCGAGAAAGAGCAATAAGGTAAGGTCCTGCACCTTGTCCAGTAGGCTTGTCTTGTACTCAAACTTCTCCATTAAAACCTCAAAATAGTTTAATAGATCAGTAACAAAATCTGGGAAAAATAAATTAATATAAATCATTCTGTGGTAAATATTGACATTATCTTCACTTCCTGATATTGCTAGTTAGGATAACCAATATTTCATTTCCCCCCTGTTCTTAGGTAATTTCTGGCAAGAGTACTCATTCACAAGGGTACTCAATCTATCCGGACTCCTTAGCTCTTAAGGGCTAGTTCAGAGAGAGAGCTATATTGGCAGAATTTAATGTATCAACCTGGAAAGCAAAAGAGAAGTAGAGGGAATGATCAATCCCCCAGAAGCTCCTTCTTAGCAAGATGCCCTAGAATCTTGTGGTCAAATTTCCATAATTTCCTAAATCTTCTTGCTCCTTGAAATATATCATTTTCTTCAGTCCCTGAGTTTCTCAAAGGCCAAGTACTAGAACTCAAAGTTTCAATTCAATGTAATTATCACCAAAGCAGTTATTTGGTTTTTATCATATTCTCCATTGTATTTCCTAATATATTAATATATACTAATATTTTCTTAATATATAAAACATTTTATTCCTAAACATTTATAATAGAGAAACTAAATCATGTATTTCTTGCCACTGTCATATTTTTTCTAGTGTTAAAATATATTTTAAAACTCAAAATGATACTGTACTTACAGAAAAACAATTAATTGATATGTATTGGCTACTTAAAATATACTATGTGCATTTTTCGGAGTGATATACATTCATTTTACATCACATTTATAATCACTGTCATCCCACAAAGAAAATATGGTTTAACTAATTGTTCATTGAATGATTGGATGACATTGGTTAATAAAATTATACAAGTTTCAGGTGTACAATTCTATAATACAACATCTGCATATTGTACTGTGTGTTCACCACCCCAAGTCCAGTCTCCCTCCATCACCATTTATGCTCTCTCTTCTACCTCCTCCACCCCCTTCCCCCCTGGAAGTCACCATTCTGTTTTCTGTGTCTATGAGGGTTTTTTCTTAATCCTTTACCTTTTTCACACAACCCCCCACCCTCTGACAGCTGTCAGTCTGTTCTCAATGAGTCTGTTTCTATCATGTTTGTTAGTTTATTTTGTTCATTAGATTCAACATATGAGTGAAATCAAATAGAAACTGCATGTCAGAGAAGTTAAATCACATTTTTCAAAGTAATATTCCCCCTCTTAATAGAAGAGTTAGGCTTTGACTTCAGACTTAGGCTTCTTCAAAGTCTACATCCATTTTAATGTATTTACAGATGAGATTGTGTCACTTAACTCAATGCCAAAGATAGGAGAGCTGAAGCCTATTGAAAACCACAAGCTGTAGGTGTGAAAGGGGCTATTCTTCTAGTCCATCAGATCAAAGTGTAGTATCAGAGACTAGCTGAGGAAATTTGCAACACTCACACATACTCTTTTCTCTTCACTAGCACCTGAACTTTCTTCTTCACAGCAACATTGCAAGGCATGACAACTGATACCAGTAGTATATACAGTGTTCACTGACTAACTAAATCCCTACATGATATTGAACCTTAAGTGTCAACCAGTGAACCTACAAACATGGTCAGTCTGTTAGTTGAGACAGCCTGATATGACAATTTTACTTTTATAAAATATTTTCCATTCTGAATTTTAAATCTTTGGGGACTGATATCTATTTCATATATCTTCAAACAATTGCCTATAACAGTAACTTTCTCATAACAGATTTTCAGTAATATACAGTCTTTAGTTTGACATCTAAACACTTTCTTTTATGACAGAATTTCAAAATTTCGCTTGGTGCATGGTAAGGATGGTGTCTTCTATATGGGATCTTGTTGTAGACCACTCTGTCTAGTTTTAGGAATTGCATCTCTACCTTTTGTGGCTAAGGGTGAGAGATGACCTCTGGAATGCCAGCCACAGGAGACAAAGCCTGTCTCTGGTAGCAAACACTGCCTCAGTTCCTCTCCCTGCCCCCAAAGCTTGGTCGGAAGTCAATGATGGATAAGACCCCTCACAGCAGGGGGCAACCTAAACCAGGGAAGGACTCAGGGGGCTGCAACAGAGAGCAATGGACTCTCACCCCCCAGCTTTGTCAAAGCCTGAGTCCCCAAGTACTCTGGGAGAAGCGCTTCCTGGCTCTAATCCCCTTAAGCCTGAATACCGGATGGGGAGGGGTGCAGCTACTTGCCTGGCCAGAGCGTGCCCTGGGGAAAAATCTGGCAACACAAAGACTTGCTTATAAACCTGTGAAATCTGCTCTGCTAAGAATGCTTTCATTCATATGATAAAGGTTTGAGAGGAAATGAGTATGTCTCCCAAAGTTTCTGCAACTCTCTTCCTGACAGACACTGACTAAGACTGAAACCCTCAGACCTCTTTGTAATGTTATCTACTGTTTGATCCTTGCCACCCTGTATTCCTGTGTATTATAACCCAATAAAAGGCTATGGAAAAAGGCGCTCGAGGCCTTTTTCTCCTTGGAGAAACTGGCTGCTGCTGGCCTCTTTCTCCACAGAGAAACTGGCCACAGCCCACTCCTCCTCCCCAAACAGATTCAGCATGTCTTGGACATATTTACTCATTCACACGTGTCCGTGGCACCGGGGGGACCTCGAGAAGTATTCACTCCCACAGGGTCTGCCCAGAAAAAGTCCAGCCATGATTAATGTAACAAGAATGGTTTGTGTGATATCAGGGTAACCCGACAGCCAAGGAGACTGGACTGGAATGAGCGTGTATGAACAATAATGACTTCACTGTACTAGTCAGTGGGGTCAGTAGATGTCATTGAGTGAGCATGTGTCCTGTGTGGCCATCACATTCAAAATAACTGAGTGAGTAGAGCAAAAAGAATCTGCATCAAATTTTTCATTAAGCTGAACATTTCTTTGTGGAGACTGTTTGGATGATTCAGAAGGCCTCAGCTATGGGCAAATGGCCATTGGCAGCTTCATCACGACAAAGTGCCTGCTTATGTGTCACATCTTATGCAGAGGTTTTTGGCAAAACATCCAGTCATCCAGGTGACTCAGCCAGCCTACAGCCCAGATTTGGTGCCCTGTGACCTCTGGTTTTTCCCAAAACTAAAATAACCTTTGAAACGAAAGAGATTTCAGACCATCAATGAGGTTCAGGAAAATATGATGGGGCAGCTGATGGCAATTGGGAGAACTGTGTAAGGTCCCAAGGTACCTATTTTCAAGGGGACTGAGGCATCATTGTGGACAATATTTCTTGTATTTTTGTCTTCTTCAATAAACATCTCTATGTTTGATATTACATGGCTGGATACCCTCTGGACAGACCTTATAAATCTTGAGACAATTGTGATGTTTAAAATATTTATATTTGTTTATGTGTCTTTCAAGAAGTATATAAAAATTCATAATATTTAGAATATTTTCATTTCTAAACATGTGTCAAAAGGGGTATATTTTATTTTTAGCAAAAAATAATTTCCATATAACATTGTATTAGTTCAGAGATACAAGAAAATGGTTCAATATTTGTATATATTGTGAAATAATCCCCATAATAAATGTAGTTGACATCTGTCACCATAATCTGAATGTGGCCCAACTCTCCAAGCAAGCTTATTTCTTCTGGATGTTACATTCTTGGGCAGTGCTGAAGATAAGGCTTGGGGAGTTAGAGCAGGGCTTCAGGGCTCTGAAAATAGGAGTGAATGGAGTCTGGGATGCATAATAAATCTTGGGTGCAGGCATGAGTTGAGGGGCCAGAGTCAAGGCCCTTCTGATTGAGTAAAGAAAAGGGTCCTGAGCTCAAGACTGAACATGGGTGTGTTGAGAAATGCAGTTTTGCATATTTGGAATTTAAAGTGGCCACAGCCTGGGGTGGCATCTGATATGCAAAAATGAGTGACTAGCCCATCATCCAGCCTCCTGCCTTGGGATCATTGCTTTCCTCGGTTGACATCAGCAAGGTGCATGCTCCAGGTACTGTTCACCTTCATACTTAGCAAAAGTGAGAGAAACACACAAGTAACTGTTGGTCTGCTGCTGAAACCTCAGTCTTCCAGCAGTGGCTGTGGGGTCCCATCCAGCAGAAACCTATAGCCCAGGGTCTTACATCAGTGCTGAGTGGAGAGCAAGCCTTCAGCAGCAGCACCTCTGAGAATTGACATGACCCAGGAACAACTTCTCTGGCCTTTCAGGGGCCAAGACATACCCTTATGTATTTTACATCCTTAGAGGATTCTGTATTTCCCATAACAACTGAACAGCTAGAACTCCCACTTAGACCACACCTGGTGTCTTCTCCCAGGCCCTCAAAAAAAGTAAAAGAATTAGAAAGATGTATTTTAAGAGATAATCAATTTAGCTTCATTGGCTACTCTCAGAATCCAAGGTTTTGGTCCTAAGATTAATTTTCTTTTCTTTCTGTACTAAATTCCTAGTTTTCTTATTTATGGAGCACCCAAGTTTAAAGATTTAAGTTAGAGTTGAGCTAGTACATCAAAACTGAATTCCAGACATGTATATCCAACTGCTTTTTCAATATTTTCTTCAGAATATATAATTGGTAACAGTATCAAACTCCACCCAAACTATGTATCCTATGAATATTCCTCATCTTAATAATGGAATCTTTTTTATTCCAGTGTCTCGGTCAAAAATTTCAAAGATGCCTTTGAATCTTCTTCTTTTTCTCACATTCTTTATTCAATCCATCAGCAAATTCTACAGTTCAATTATCAGAAAACTTCTGAAGTTTGCTTTGCACCAATAATACCTAAGCCAACAACATATTGAAATATGAACACTGACATTTCTTCTTAAATGGCCTTTCATTTCCCAATTTTACCACCCCTTACACATGTGTACCTCTAAGTCCATGTTTTTTAAATGATTATTTTAATATATGAATCTGTTGCTGATACTCTTGTAAATAAAGTTCTCCAATGGCTTTCCATCATACTTAGAAACATACATACATTTTCTCCTTGGCCTGTAATTCTGACATGAGCTGGTCTCTGACAGCCTCCCCTTCTCATATCCCATCACTTCTTTTCTCATTAAGTTCTTGTCACACTTCTAGTATTTAAAAAACTCTCCTGCCTTGGGGCCATTGCACGGACTTCTCCCAATCTTCCTTTTTCTAGATAGCTCATGACTGCTTCCTCTTTCATACAGATGCCAGGTCAAATGTTTTGTCTCCCCAATGACACAGAAATCTTCTAAAATAAAGAAGTTCTTCCTTTAAAGGAAGTTCTTCCTTGCATGTGTTACTTTATGACAGCATATAAATAAAATATATATATCTCTACCAACATATAAAAATGTCCTTTGTGTTTCTCATCTTCTAATTTTTCCATGATAAATCTATGTTAAAATCTAGTTGATTTAGGAGATTGAGAGTGATCAAATGGACCACAATCTTATGTTTACTTAATACGAAGTTTGAACGTGAGCCAGGGTGCTGTGTGGTCCATGCAGCTGACCAGAAGGATCATGCACGGGAACTCCAAGCACAGATCTGGAGAGGATAACATATTAGCTCAGTGTTGTCACCTTCTCTGCTTTATCCAACATCTTGCTTATTGGCAGGGCTGGGAGGATGTGGTCTAAAGCAGAATTTAGATATTTGAAAGTTTTCTCAATCATCATATAATGGAATGATGAAATCTCATATTAAATTCAAACGCTTTGTGTGTATGCTTGTTTCTTTGTATACCCAAGATGAAAAAAAGGTCAGGATACATAGATATTTGTTATATTAATTAATTGAAAAAAATGAAAGTTACTGTAAAAGACATAAGCATTAGGTCTCCAACTAAAAAAATGCTCGTTGAGCAGGAAAGAAAAAAGAAGAAAAAATCAATCTACTAATCTATGCATATCTTCATCAGACAAATTTGTGTCATGTCAAATAGCAGTTAGACTTACATTTGCTCTTTAAGAAATTCAACTGATTCTTTAAAGCCTGGTTCAGTTTTTCTAAAACTGTGTCTAACTTTTCCATGAGAACATGTGTCACTCAAATAAATAATTTCAAAGTTTGCTATATGACATCCTTCTTTATTTTTTAAATTTTCCAACTGTTATTGGATTGCAGTTGTCCCAGTGTTTCCCCCTTTGCCTCTTCCATCATCTTCCACAGTCAATTCCCACACTGGTGTTCATGTCCGTGGGCCATTCATACGTGTTCTTTGTCTAGTCCCTTCCATTATTTCCACCATTATCCTCCTCACCCCTCAACTCTGGTCACTGTCAGCCTGTTCCATGTGTTCATGCCTCTGGTTCTAATGTGCTCCTTAGTGTATTTTGTTTATTAGATTCCTCTTACAAGTGAGATCCTATAGTATTTTTCTTTCCTCAACTGGCTTCTTTAATCAGTTCTTTTAAAATGAATTTAAGTTATTCTTATGTTGCCAAATTAACTGAGTATGTTGGTGTCATTTATTCTGTAGATAAGTAGCTGGATAGACAGATAGGTAAAATGTATTCAGTGCATTTTATAAAAATGTATTCAGTACATTTAAAGAGAAAAATGTATCTCTCTTTCTCCCTCCCTCCTTCTAGATATATAGCTAGTCCTTCCCCACTTCTATCAAATATTTCTTATAATTATACTTTTCAAAATTGATTGATCACCTTTTTATCATGCTCATTAGTTGTTGGCTTATTGAGAATAATTAAACAGTTTGTTTTTGTTATCTTTGTACCTATTAGTACTGAATTGCCTTTAGCACAGTAGGAGCCAGGTAAATGTTCTTTGAATAGAAAATAGGTGAATTGTTACTGCAGCATCTTTGCCCAGACTCTGTAGCAGAAGTTTCACCTTCATTCATTTTCAAGGAGACCCCATTTCACCTGTTTTTTTCCTTTCCCTACGAATAGTAATCAGAAAGATTCTTTCCTTCAGGGTCTTTCTGCACCAACTCACTAATAAGTATCAATTGCCCGTAACTGCATAATATCTTTGCAAGAAAACACTTATAAATTTCTTAAAATCTCAAATGAAATACTTACAGACATCAAACACTGTTACTGAGTTAGAAAAGGGGATTTTTTAAAGAAAATCCATGTGGTTTTTGCCACTCTTATATTATAGATCATAGGAAAGAGTCTAAGCTTTCTACATGTAAGGTGGCTTAGTCTGAAGCTATTCAAATTGAATAACTGATTCACTGAGAAAACTTCAATAACAAACGAAATATTCATACATTGAAGGTAAATGATATCAAGAAGAAAACTGTCATGATGACCTGCAAAAGAAAAGTTAAGATTCATTTAAAGGGAAACACTGTCCAAGTTGCCTTAATAAATGTGCCTGTTTGTCAGGTACTTCTCCAATGGGAATTGAAATAAAAAATGATACATGAAAAAATTCACAGAACATATTGATTTTGGCAGAGAATAATGATAAGGGAATGTGATTCTATGTGATAGAAGCATAAGGTGAAAAGAAATTGAAAGGAATCAATTAGCCCTTCATAGAGCCTGAATGTGTAAAAGGGAAAACTAGACATCTATCCACTCTTAGCAAATTTCAAGTCTTACAATATAGTACCACAACCCTCATCACCATACATTAGATCTCCAGAATGCATGCATCTTGCATAACTAAAACTTTGTATCCTAGGCCAACATCTCATTTTCCTCTTTCAGCTCCCAAACTCTGGCAACCACCTTTCTAGTCTTTGGTTCTATTACTTTGATTGTTTTCTATTTTACATGTAAGGGAGTTCATACAATATCTGTCTCTATGTATCTGGCTTGTATTTAATCTTATCACTGTATATATACATACATGTGTACACACATGTGTACACATACATGCTTTGCTTGTATCACACGGGAATAATTTAACATTACTGACTCTGTGTGAAGAGATGGCTACCGGGACATAAAAAAGAAAAATAAACTCATTTTTGAGGGAGATTGAGAGGACAGTATCTTAAGATTAATATTCAGAGTTCTTGGAAACTTTAAAAATATAAAATGTTATCAGGCTTCATTGGGAAAAGAGGTGCTGTTTCACTCTGTATGTAATAGCACATGAAACAATGGAGGTTTAGTGTGATTAAGTAACTTTTCATATGTTCTTTCTGATGGGTTGAAGCTTTGATGTAATCCCACAGCTGATTCCAAAATTCTTGCAAATTAATATATAATTTGATTTTTTATTTTTATATAAAGAATGTGAGCATATATTTTCATCATTATATTTTAAAACTGGTTTTCCACATAACAATGCATAATGACAAAATCATAAGGAGTTTGATATTAGAGACTTAGATTTGAGTCTGATGTTTGCTGTCAAATGCTGTGGATCTTAGAAAAATCTCTTAGACTCTGAAAGATTTAGTTTCCTCATGTGTAAATTTATACAGCAAGATATAGTCACAGAATTGTCAGGGAATAAGAGATGATATGTTTAAGAAGCACTTTTAAACTAGAAGGTACAAAATATATTTTCTAGTATGTCATATAAAAAAGTTACTTGGGAAAATTTCATCAAATGCCTAGTTTAAATTTTTTTAAAAGTCAAAGAGAATGATTTATTTTGCTTTTAAAAAGGCACTTCATATTCAAAAGAACCGCTTTCCTAAATGATGCTATGAACATAGAATTATACCCAGCGGGTGGGTTTCTCTAAGAGCTGCTCCCTCTGCAAGACGTTTGATAGGTGTGAACACATTTGAGCTCTGTCCCTAACTATACATAAAAGACAGGAGAGAATGGCAACATCAATAGGCTCCTTATTTCTCTTGCTTTCTAATGGCACTTTACACTGTTGAGATAATATTCAGAGCTGAGGACAAAGATGGTATTTTTCTCTCACAATGAAAAAAACCTCAGTGTCAGACTTTGACAGTACTTAAACAGTATCTTTTCTTGACTGACAACTTTTAAGCCAACACTACTTTGCCCAAGGAATGACCGAGATACTGGACTTCATAGTTAAGGATGTTATTTAGGAAATCCACGGGGTTGGGATGTTCTTACTGTTTAACAAGTGTAAGCAAGAGATCCCACAAGGCTGCTGTACAAAATCCCTTTTTCATTCCACTTAATCCCCTTCACCCTTTCTTCTCCTGAGCCTTAGCTTCACGGCCACTTTAGTTCTTTGAAGATTGTTTTTCTGCTGTCCATCCATGCGAATCACTGCAGGCCAAATTTTGCTCTTACAAATACAGGACAGACAAGAGGAGCTGCCAGACTGGATCTAAAGACTGACTTTAGCACCATAGGTGGTGGCTGTTCTCTAACAAATGTAAACAAACCCATCAGAAGGAGTAGCTAAACCAGGCAAGTGTCTGGGGGTCTTGAGTGGAGGGACCAAATAAATATTGTTATAAGACCTTACAGAATTCATTGTATTTTTTTGTTTTTTTAATTTTCTGTATTTCCAGGTCCACTGTGATTTTAAAAAAGAAATAAAAACTCTCCAGTTTGCTTAAAAGGTTGTAGAGTTTTAAAAAAAATAACATCTACTAAAACAGTAATATTACTGTAGTTTATATTCAAAAATATTTTCAAGGTCTCTTTTTATGACATACTTAGGGTGGATTATAATATTAGATAAAGTTGATACATTTAATTTTATGATTATAAAAGTATGGGCTTCAACATATTTGTCAATGAGAGAGCTAATTCAATTATAAATCAATCTGATTGCATTCATTGTACTCAACAAATATGTGAAGGATTATTTTAAATAACCTAATGGGACTCTTAGTTTGAGTTAATACATTTTCAGTAGCTCATTCACCCCCTTCTTAGAATGTGGTAGTTAATAATTTTTTGCTACATGTCTAACATCTGTGTAATGCTCTTATGCTACAATTTTTTTCCTATTAGCTCCAGGAATTCTAATACTATATATAAATTGGTAATAAAAAGATATTTAAGCATGCCACTTACAGCAGAGAAAATAAGTTAACTTAATTGCATACATCTCAAAAAGAGAACAGAGGTATAAATCAATATTTACCCCCAAAACAGCTCAAGCACAGCACTAATTCAATAAAAGCTACCAGATGCTTTGTCTAAAGGAGGGTTGGTTCTATTATATATAAATTTATAGACTCTGAATTAAAGTCAAAACCATTTTCCATTATTTTACTTTGCATAGCCTTCACTTCTTCATCTATTTTGCAACCACACTCAACCATTTCTGTGAGCATCCTTATTACCAGTGTTTTGAAGTCTGCATCTGATAGGTTGGCTATCTCTCCATTGCATAGTTCTATTTTTGGAGCTTTGATCTGTTCTTGCATTTAGGGTATATATTTTTTATCTCAGCACACCTGTTACATATAAGGGGCAGAGCCTTAGTATTTGTCAGGGTGGGGAAACCCACATCTCTGCATCATAGTGCTGTATGTGGGGGAGGGGTCCAAGAAGGAACAATGGCGCTTGCTTGATTCTCTGCTATCGTTTAGTCACTTACTCCACTCTCACAAGCAAACTGGGCCCTTCTGGTGCTAATTTCCAGGTGGATGGGCTTTTGTATGTTCTAAAACCCTGTGGGTCTCTCCAATGGACTCTCCTGTGAAGCTGAAAGTTTCTCTTGCAAACCCCACATGTTTTTTCAGTCAGAGGTTTTGAGGCTTTATTTCCCCATGCTGGAAACCTGGGTTGCAAGGTCTGTCTTACTCCTCAGTTGTTCCTCCCGGTTTACCTGCATGCAAATGTTGCGCTGCCCGGTCCTCCAGCCACTGCCTTGCTGTGCATCCTCTCTGTCCTGGCTGCCCATTTCTGCCCCTCCTACCAGTATAGATGAATGTTTCTTCTTTAACTCCTTGGTTGTCAGATTTCCACACAGTTTGATTTTCTGGCAGTTCTGGTTATTTTTTGTTTTTAAATTTGTTGTTGGCCTTTTTTAGGTTGTGCAAAGAGTCAAAGTGTATCTGTCTATGCCTCCATTTTGGCCACAGTTCATCATCACCAAGCCCTTATTATATGAATGTTAAAGGGGCTTATCTAAGAAAAAGAATGACCAAAAATATATGAACAGTAAAATGACAACAAATTCACAACTATCAACAACTGAATCTAAAAACAAAAACAAAAGCAAACTAAGCAAACAACTAGAACAGAATACCAGAAATGAACATCACGTGGAGGGTTATCAACATGGAGGGGGAGGGGGAGAGTGGGGGAAAACACACAGGGAATAAGAAGAATAAATGCTTGGTACGGAATAGATAAGGGGAGGTTAAGGATACTATGGGAAATGAAGAAGCTAAAGAACTATATGTAAGAGCATGGACATGAACTTAGGTGGGGGAATGCTTGTGGAAGGGGGTGTGCAGGGCAGAGGGGAGAGAAAAATGGGACAACTGTAATAGCATAATCAATAAAATATATTAAAAATGCAAAAAATTAAAAAGAATGAGCATTTTAAATTAGATTAAAAAGTTAAAAACAAAATTTAAAAGGTTTATTATTATAACATTTGCCAGATTTTAATATACTAATAGACATTGTGAATATCTAAGACAAGAATGTAAAATTTGTTGTTTCTTTACATCATTCATTGTTAATATCCCCATCTTAGAAGGAGGGTTGAGTGAGGTGACATCATTGCTAATATCCATTAAGTTGTGAAATTTCTGTTGTGTAGGAAATATTTTCAGAAATGTTGCTTCATATCATGAAAGCCTTTATTTGTCTATTTGCATGAAGTCATTGTTTAAGGAAGCTATGTATTATGATAGATCAGCTATATTATTAAATATACACATAGTACAGTCATACATATGAACAAACATATATAGCACATTGATTTATTATGGACCACACATCATTCCATCGTGCATCCTTGTAGTCACTGGACTGTCCCTTACAGTTGGCTGCAGTCCTGTTGCTGCACCCACATAGTCATCTTTTCTTGGATAGGTCATTGTCAACATTGCAGCTTTGTTTCTGTATTGACAACATAAAGCGTATAGATTAGATTAGCAGAAATCAGCACATTAGAATCACCCAGGGATTTTTTTAAAAGTGATTTCTAAACTTTACCTCTAAAATGTTTTATTTAATTTGTGAAGGTATTTTGCAAAAGCTCCCCCCAGGAGATTCTAATGAGCATCTAGGCAGACACACACTTAGATACTATGATGGTTTATGTCTCTCAAGTATATTTATATTATCGATTCATTTAATTCTGTTGTTAATCTAAACTTATTAGAATATTTATTATATGTTTCCACAAATCTTTTGATGTTGTTCAAGGTCCATCTAATTTCTACCGTTTGGATGATAACTATGTGAAAGTAATGAACCAAAGACAGTTGATCAGATATGACAAAGCCCCTCCTCTCAATGTGTGTGCCAGAAAATTGACTTTCTTCAGTATTTTGAGCCATGACGTATGGAAATATGACTAAAAGAGCTTTACTTGTAGCCTTGACTCACTGCTGTCACTCAATACTTTTCTTCCAAATTGTTTTCTAGATCCATAAGGAGAGCAACCTTTAGTCAAATGAATCTATTCTGACCCTACACTGATTTGCCACAAAACGCAAGGAGGTTTGCCTAAAAGAGGGGGTGGTCAGAGTTTGAAGAGAACAAATTTTAGCTCTCACGCAGTGACCTAAACGGATCCATTGTCTTAAAGGTGGTTTTCAGAAACCTTGGAAATACTTTCTGGAGAAGCCTAAAAGGGAGTGAAAAAACAGGACCAAACAGAGGCAAAAAGGTGGGTTTGGATTAAGTGTAGCTGTTACTGTAGGTAGTTAACTAGGGAAGAATTAGACATTGAGCTTAATAAATTTGGGAGCCTTGTAGCCAGGAAGCTACAGCATTTATGGAGTCACTCAGGCACTGCAGTGGCTGCCACTGAGGACACTTTCCTAGGATCCCAAGAAATTTCCCCAGGTGCACTGTCTGTCCTCCTGTACTGAATTGTTGGGGGAAGCTGGAGAAAGTGCTTGACCATAGAGGACAGTCAGTCTCACTATGGGGCGGGCCCATCGTAAATCCACAAAATCTTGGGAAGTTGATTGGTTATTTTGGAAAAGGTCCTGGTTATAACCCCAAAGGAACAACAATCTCTCTCTTTCACTTGGTGATGTGTACTTTCCACATTCATTCTTGTACTCATTCTTGTTGAGGAACACATGCCAGTATCTGGGTATAGCGACCACCAGGCCCCTGGCAGACTGCATAGGATACAAAGGACTAAATATTAATATGAAGCAGAATTTATAGACACTGGCCTTTGCTTTGGCTTTGCTGAGAATACAGTCAGAATTTTTCCATGGTAACACAGAGGGTGATGGGACATTGGAAACACAGAGGCATCTTTCAACCCAAACAAATCTTACCACAAAACCACACCTCCCACACAGGTCCCTGCAATGCTTTCCTTGTGATTTGTTGGAAGTGCCTGATTTACACTGACAACATCTGGTGGGCCAGCCAGGACTGGGAGGAGTGGTGGCCCATGGTAACCGGTCAATCTCCATTCACTCTATTTGCCTCTCACTGCCCTTCTGTTAGCAATGTAAGCCCATCTTCATGCAGCAGAAATCTCTAATGCATTAGTATCACCAGAGTTGTGTCTTCTGTTGAAGAAAGGGGCCAGGCTGTTGAATGCCTTTATCAGTGCATCACTGACCCACACGGCTTTGGGATTGAGGTGAGTGTGAAAAATCTCACAAACATCTCTGAAAAAGGTGGTTCTAGGCCAGAGAAATTCTCCAAAGAGGAGTGAAGGTATGAACTATTAACAATTAGTACTCAGCAATGGAGAGGATGGGTGGTGTGCTCAGGAGGTTTAATTTAGATGGGGCACTAAAGCGTCTACAATGGTCTACAAATAGCTTTGCTCAGGTACACTTCCGTCTAAAGATGAGTTTATTCCATGACAACAGAATTTCAGGATTCTAACTGGTCATAGTTTCTATATATTTTTTAAATAAAAATTGCACAATGAGATGGGTTGGTATACATATACACAGTGAACTATAGTGAAGCACATCACTGCCTCGCAGTTATCATTTTTGTGTGTGATGAGTGAACCTGAATTCCTACTCTTTTATTGTGCTTCCAGTATTTAATACAGCAGTATCATCTGTAGTCATTGTGCTTGTACATTAGCTCCCTAGAATTATTCACACTACCTAACTGCATCAGTTCATACTTGTTGACCAAAAACACCCATTTCCCCCACCTCCCTGCCCCTAGTAATCACCCTTTTACCCTCTGCTTCTGTGAGTTTAATGTATGCACCACCATTACAATATTATTCTCAATTTGATTATATTCTTACCTCACAGTTTTATATTTTTATGTGTTTTCATGTTTCAGTACTTTTATTTCAACTTTAAAATTCCCTTCAAGGTAGGTCTAATAGCTATGAACTCCCACAGCTTTTGTTCATCTGTGAAAGTCTTTATCGCTCCTTCGATCTTTAGCTCTTATGAAGGTGGCCAGGGATGCTGCTAAGTATTCTGCAATGCACAGGGTAGATTCCAACATCCACAGTGAAAAAATGATCAATGCCAAAACATCAACAGCACTGAGACTGAGAAATCCTTGTCTACAACTTTTGAATAAATATAGTCAGCTTTTGAATTTTCCAGAGCTATATGGTAGATTTTTTTTAGGGATTCCTATGTTTTAAGCTTTTTGGTATTTTCCTCCAAAGCATGTCATGGCAGAACAGGTATCTATACTGCATTTAATGTGGACCATCCCTTTTCCCATTCTTTCAGGTGTCATCTCACTAGCATGTTAAAACAAGATCCAGGTACCTCTGCCAAAACGTTGCAATCTAAGGCATGAAATAGTGTATCGATATCAACCAAATCTCCTTTATCCAGCTTTACATCCTGCTCCCCTTTGATCCAGTACTAAAGGATTCTTAGCTAGTCTTCCTCGGACGCATCCTCCAAGTATGTGTTAGCTATATGGTACAGTTTCTTTAATGTAAAATTCTTCTTTTAGCAGAACCAGCACTTTCCCAGTCAGATCTTGCTGAAATCTGACCTTACTTATTGCTTTTATGCCACCAGAGAAAGCGAGATGTGTTTAGGAAGGCTGGTATTGAAAGACATTCACCTTATTTGAAGCTTCCCTTTAATTACAGGCTTGAAGAAGGCTTGTTTTTTTGTTTTTTTTTTATTAGCTAACATTTCTCTTTTTTTCTTTTTTTATTTAGTCGTTTTTCAAGTACAGTTTTCTGTCTATTTCTCCATCTCAGCCCACCCCGCCCTGTGCTCCCCACCTCCCTCCTATTTCCAACCCCCTTAGTTATTGTCCTTGTGTCCTTTATACTTGTTCCTCTAAATCCCAAGGCTTGTTTTTTAAAACAATTGTTTAACAAAGCAAAGGAAGCCACTTTTGTTAACCCAGAAGATTCAGAAAAACAATTTGTTTTAAGATTCTCACATGCATCTACACAGAAATCTCTATCCTCAACTCACCCTACATCTCCCCTATCAGAACCATGACTTTGGCAGGAAACAGTTGCCTAGACCAGCGATTTTCAACTGCTGTTGAAATAATTTTTAGGACATGCAATACCTGACTAGTCAGGGGCACTGACCTCTTTTCACCTACATTGTCTGGTTAAAAAATAACAACAGCCAACACAAATATAGCCACTGGTATAAATGAGTCAAAGTTATACCTATTTTTGATCAGATCAGCTAAAGATACATTTTTGATGTGCCGATGAATTTGAATAATTAGTTTTCATGTGCCATGAGATGAAAAAGGCTGAAAATTACTTACCTAGACTGAAATTTTTTTCCTGTCAACCTTCCAATTAAGCACAATTTTTCAGTTTAATCTTCTGTGATAGAGACTGTGAATCAAGTGTTTTAAGTCTGCTGACATTTTTCAAGCCTACCATCTCCGTTCCTTCCTTTCTGCCCACAGTCTTGTATGAAAGCTTGGGTGCTGCTTTAATTAGTATTGGTAGGACTCAAGTCATATGGATGACTCCATGGCCTAACTGCAAGAAGGCTTTGAAACCAGCATCTTCCCCAGAATCAAGACATTTTGGATCTGCTGAGAAGCTATACTGCTTTCTACACAAAGTCCTATTATGTAAATAATAAATTTTTCATATTCTCTTGGTGTGTGTATGATGTCATCGATCTTCATATGCAAACCACATTTTGGGTAGTGATACTTTCTACTTACGTACAGAGGTTGTAATATCTGCCCTCCAGATACACAAAATTAAGGTATACTTGAAAGTTTTCAAAAATGCCTTTGATGCTCACATTTTTAAAAATTGTGAAAAATAGATGCCCAAAAAAATCCATGGCCTTAACAGTACCCACCCAACTCTGCAGCGCTTGTGGGAATTATTTTCCTTGGACATCTCCAACGTCAGGAACATTGCACAGGGTAGAATATGTCTTCTACTTTGATCTCATCCTGGTTTACAAAAATGGAATGTTTCCGCAGTCACACTTCTAGAGCATGCTAATGACTGTCAGTGCTTTACCTAGTACCCGTCATAGGGTGGTCATGGCCATTCAGGAAACAAGTTATACAAATCTAGAATTCCCTCCTTAAAGTTCACTCTCTTCGGGTATGTCTAGTACCAACTCTCTTGGGTCATATTCTCTAAGCAGTGTCTCAGATGGGATTTCTTGCATACGAGTTCTTTTAAAAAATGTGCTTTACGTGAAACAGGAATCTGGAGGGAAGAAATAAGAATTGGTCAGGATACGAAGCTAGGTACAGCCTGACCCCACAGCTTCATAGCATGAATGTCTCTCCAGGATTGTTACCATCTTGAGGCTCAAGGGCTGGGCTTCATACTCCCATATCAGTAGTCATTGGCTGAGGCTGTCTTGCTTGGAAAGCATAATTACCACCTGGCCATATATATGGACAAAGTGACTTCCATTGCTGAAGACAATTTTCCAGAATGAACAGCTAAACTCCAAAGTGGCTGGTGGATAGGTGAACCAACATAGTAAAGGGGAATCTGTGTGAAACATCAAGAATATGTACTACATCTTTAGACAAATACTCCAACTAGTTATTGGAAAGACATATGTTTTACCAGTTCCAAGAATAAAAGGCACAGAGGGCTATAGCCCAATGGACTAGGGGAGAGTGATCTGAAATGAAGTAGAAAAGGTAGGTAGGGGTTATTCAGTTAAGCTATTTAAGGCTAAGATGAAAGAGTGAATTATCTTAAAGGTGAAAGGAAGGTTTTAAATGAATTTAAGAAAGGGAAAGGAACAATCTGACATTACTCTTTTATAGCTGATGTACTGAAGAGAGTCAATAAGCCTTTGTCAGTGACTTCCTAGCCTGATGAAGAATATTAAAAAGAATTTTCAAAGGAGAGTTGGGGAGTAGGAGTAGTGACATACTTCTTCCGAAATTGTTAATGTTTTGATATTAAGATAAAAGGCAAGGTAGGAAATGATAAAAAAAAATTGCAAAAACCAAAAATGTGACAGACTTCTTACTTAGTTTGATGAGGAGAGATTAAAAAATGTTTAATGAGAAATAAAATATTTTTCAAAAACTTTGTTTGCCTACTGTTAGCTGTAAGGCAAATCACACTTATTACAATGCGGAAGGTACACCTAAAGTACACGTCACTCCTGGGAGGGGCCTATGCCCTGTCGTTCAGAACATCTCGAGACATTGTTGGCATTGTCCCGTGGCAGGAAGACAGGTGTTTCTCCTGGTACAGGGTCTCGATATGTATGTAAACTCTGCTAATGTGATTTTATTTCACAGAAGACAGTAAAAATATGAAAACATATTCCAAAGTGTCCCCATGATTTTATTTTGTGGCACTCATCACCATATAACTTCTTTATTAAGTTTAATATTATGCTGACCAAACATATTTTCAAGAAGTACTTCCCCATAAAGTGACAAATTTTAAATAATGTTAGATATAGCTGCCAGATAGTTTACTTTAATAGAAAATGATAGTTTTTATACATTGTTCTCATTTTAGTCTAATCATTTATAATATGTCAATAGTCTTACTTATAGGAAGAGAGGCATTTTATAGTTAAAATAAACTGTTGCAGTAATTATCAATGATGTGCAGTGTGTAAGATGTTAACCATTGAATAAAATATAAAAAAATAATTTTGACCTTTTTATTTACCTAGATAAATAAACTTATGGTTTCAGTGACATTGATGATAAATAAATTTCATGTTTAATGATAGAATTACAGTAGAATACAAAATAGATGAAAAGTATACTGTGCTATATTTAAATATAAACAAAATACACCTTCTTTTCACATTGTATGTAGAGTAGTATGCATATATCTTATATATACATTCAATATCATTATAATAATTGCCATCAGTTTTTTATTTAACTGGAACATTTCTACTTTTAATTACTTGCAATTGCTCATGATTGCATTCTGGTCAATTAAAACATAGGCCATAAAGATAAAAGATAAATAAGTTTTTTCCCCCTATGATATTGATATTCTGAAATTAATGATTCCGAAGGGGATGTGGGCATTCCAGGCTACAAACAGATCGATGGTCATGAATGTGAAATCGCAGCTATAGGATTTTGAATTGAACTGTGAAATGAGTGAAGTTCCACAGATAATGAAAAGAAAACAAATATATATATTGGAGGTACATTGTTCCTGCAGTTCCTCATTATCAAGTATGCACCGACTCTCTTGCATCATGCACTCGCTTTAGGAAAAAATTGAGATTTCACTGCTAGAAAAATAGCCACCATTTTTAGTTCAACTGAAATGTTATGTAATTCAGCATTAAATAAAAAGAAAACTTCTTTCCAAGATGATTTTCATAACACATTTTTCCATAGACATCAACCGTAGCTCTCGCCCAGCTTTCCATCTCTTATCATTTAATCATGTATAGTTTTATGCAGTTATGGGAAATAAAAAGTGAATAAAATACTTATTATTTGTGTTCAACAGTGTTTCAGACAGAAAAATGAGAGATACTAAGTATTATCAGTTAGGTTTTATCCTCCCCACCAAAAAAAGACATGCTGAAGTTCTAATCCACGGTACCCCATTACCCCAGAGAGGGAATTTACTTGGAAATAGGGTCATTACAGAGGTAACAAGTTAAAATGACATCATTAGAGTGGGCCTAATGCAATGGGACTGAAGTTCTTTTAAACACAAGAAATGTGGATGCATAGATACACATAGTGAGAAGATGCTATAAAGAGACAAAGGTAAAACATCATGTAAAGATGGAGAGGGAGAGATTAGAGTTATGCTGTCATAAACCGGGAGATAGCTGGGGCTACCAGAAGCTAGAAGAGATAAACAAACATTTTATATATAAATAATATAAATATAAATATAAATATATACTTTCGCTACAGATTTCAGAGAGAAGTACTTGCCAATACCTTGGTATCTGATTTGCAGCTTCCAAAACATAAAGAATAAATTTCTGTTGTCTTTAGCACCCAATTAACTAATTAGTAAACTAATAGTAAGAATATAACTCTGATGATTAAATGATGAGATTAAGGTAGAGAAATTCAGATTGAAATAAAGAAAGCAAGTGCGTTAGAAAAGAAATAACTAATAATAAAATACTTTAACTTTTCTTATTTTAATTAACAAATAAAAGTTTGTTCAAATAATAACAGCAGCAACTTATTTGATAAATATAGCTAATAAGTAAAATGAATAGCAGTAATGATATTAGGGAAGGGAGGTAGGAATTAAAAATGTTTGTAATTAGGAGGAGCAGGACTGCAGGATCAAGTGGAGGAGGAGGAAAAATCAGCAGGAGCAGGACTGGGGGGTAGTGGGGGAGGGGAGGGGGGTGAGGTCAGGGTAGCAGGGGTCGGTGATGGCACTGTGGTAGGGATCACCACCATCAAGGCAGTGAAAGGCAAGTTCCAAGTTCTACAGCAGCAGGCCCATGATGCAGAGGAGAGGTCCAAGCTCTTCCAGTGGGAACTGGAGAGAAAAAGGTGGGTCCCACAACACGCTGAGGCTAAGGTGGCCTCCTTGACCTGCAGGATCCAGCTTGTTGAAGAGGAGTTGGACAATGTTCAGGCAGGTCTGGCCTCTGCCCTTCGAAAGCTGGAGGAAGCTGAGGAAGCTGCTGATGATAGCAAAAGAGGTATGAAGGTCATTGAAAACTGAGCTTTAAAAGGTAGAGAAAAGATGGAACTCCAAGAAATCCAATTGAAAGAAGCTGAGCACATTGCAGAAGAGGCAGATAGGAAGTATGAAGAGGTGACTTGTAAACTGGTGATTATTGAGGGAGACTTGTAACACACAGAGGAACAGCTAAGCTGGCAGAACCCCAAATGTCAAGGACAGATGATCAGATCAGACTGATGGACCAGATTCTGAAGTGGCAGAGTGCTGCTGAAAGAAAAAATATATAATAAGTAAACAAATGAATGAATGAATAAATAAATAAAATCTTAAAAAAGAAAACAACAAGAAAACACTCTCAGAAAGAAGACAAATACGAATAAAAGATATTCTTACTGATACACTTGAGGAGGCACAGACCTGCGATGAGTTTGCTGAGAGATCGGTAGCCAAGCTGAAAAAGACAACTGATGATTTGGAAGATAACCTGAAATGCACCAAAGAGGAACACCTCTGTGCACAATGATGCTGGATGAGACTGCTTCACCTGAATGAGATGTACAGCACCCCAGTCCTGCCATGCTGCTGCTCCACCCTCTGACCCTGACTCTGCCTGGGGCCAGCCTTCCAGAAGTTGACCTTTAAACTGGGGACTGATCTTCAACTGCAAAGCTGCTTTCTCCTTTCCCTCCCAGGCACAGTGGCTGGCTCCACAGTGTCTACCGCCCCCCACCAACAGTAAGGTGAAGTTGTCATTGTTCATGCACGCACATTTCAGTCCACTCTCCTTGGCTGCCAGGTTACACCGATGTCCCCCGAACCATTCTCATTATATTAACAATGACTGGACTTGTTCTGGACAGAACTCATATATTGTTTATATATTTTATATTATATATTATTGGTAATTATTTTACTCATATTTTATATGTTGTGTTTTATATTTTATACTGTTATAGTCAATAACCCAAAATGTCTTCTAGAAAAAAATGTTATTACTTAAAAATTTTTTATTGAAATGACAGTTCTGAGTTGTGTTGAAATGCCATTCAAGATATTCAACCTGCTTTTCTCCTAGATTTTCAAGTACACACATTCTGTTTCACTGTAACTGAGAATTAATACAATAATCACAAGATATTTCCCTATGTATTTTATTTGCAAAATGAAGATGTTAGAAATGATCATCATTGTGAACATTGTCAGTTTTAAAGTTATTTTTGCTATGCTTTGCTTTGTATTATTTTCAATTCTTAATAATGACACTATTTTATTAACAAAGTGCTCAAAATGTTAAATTTATCATCCTTGTTTTAAAGATGAAGAAACTGAGGACATACATAGTTCATTACATTAAATATTTGAACCAGCATTCAAGTTTAACAGCATAAACATTAATAGCCTGCTGTATAGTAAGTGCTACAAGGACAAGGGAAATAAAAATAGAGGTCATAATAAATATGAGTCCAGATCTTGTGTTTTTCTCCTAATTAGATATGTCCTTAATCAAATTTTTAATCTCCCTAAGCCTCAATTCCTTCACTCTTATAAGCAGACATTTGCAGAACAAATCTTTGTTTTTTATTTCCTTCTAAATAAGTTAGAACTCAGAGTTGATTATTTGCCTAGGAATCTAAGGGGATTTATTCAGCTGCAGAATAAATAACCAATTCTTTGTGGTTTTTTTTTATCATGCAAGTGGATTTTATTGGCTTCAACGAAGAATGGTTTTAAATGTCTGAGTTTTTTTTCCAAATTTAAATTATTTTTAAATTGCTAGCATATGGATTTTTCCAGTTTATGCTCAGGTTAATAACGCCATTTCCAATGTTTGTCATTTTAATGGCTTCTAATTGTACTTTGGTCAATATTAGAATATGTTAAATGTGACTTTCCTGCAACTGGTCCACATGTAGCCATCATTACTGGAACATTCAATTATGTAGAGAAAGCCCAATAGCAGAATCACAATTAATTTTTTCCTTTTAATTTTTCATTTATAGTTTTCAATTATAGTTTATTTCAGTACTATTTTATATTAGTTTCTGGTGCACATTTGTATTTTACTCCTGCTTAAATGTCACATGTAACATAAGTTATAGATTTCTAGAAATAACTAGTCTCATAGAGACCACTAACTATGAACTTTTTTGCATAGAAAACAGGTAAAGACAAATGTAGGAGTTATATTTAATGACAGAATGAACAGAAAAATACAGAATAATGCACTTGTTTCTGTACCAGCCTCCAGCATTTTATTTATTGCATATCCCATATTTCACCAACTCAACCGCAAGAGGTATTGGTGAACTTAAGATGTGACTTTGACATTTCTCAATGAAAAGAAAATACAGTAAAAATAGTAAAACATATACTTAGTGATTAAGACAAACCATGACTGTTTAATGGATAACTACCCTCTATAGATTATTACAAACTATCATTCTGACAATGCAGTTGAGAGTTTTTCAGCGATCAAATTAATATTTACCTCTTAACATTGAGTTTACTGATGACAATATTTTCTTTTTTTAATTTTTATTTTTTTATTTTTACAGGGGAAGGGAAGGAGAAAGGGAGAGAAGTATCAATGTACGGTTCCCTTTCATGCGTCCCCTGCTGGGAAGTGGCCTGCAGGGAACCGGTCTGCAACCCGGGTATGTGCCCTGACTGGGAATCGAACCGCGATTGTCTGGTTCGCAAGCCCGTGCTCAATCCATCATGATGACAATATTTTCTAGTTCAAGGTGTTAGCAGGGTTGCTTTCTCCAGAGCCCTCTCCATTGGACTTCTAGATGGCCATCTTCCCCCAGGGTTTTCAGATGGGGCTTCTTCTATGTGCACCTGTGTCCTAATCTCATTTTCTCATAAGGAACCCAGTTACATTGAACGAGGTCGCACCCTAAGGACATTGTGTTAACTTAATCATTTCCTTAAAGACTCTATGTCCAAATACAGTAACATGCACTGGGGATTAAGACTTCAAATATGAATTTGAGGACTGGGGATACAATTCAGCCTTTAATATCTGGCTACCTCCAATAGCACAAGTAGGTACAAGTGGAAATTCAGCAAGGCAGAAACTGGGGTAACAAATGAACTATTGCTACTGGGAGAAAGTCTAAGTGGGTGTCAGGAAATAGTGTTTAGGAATTAATACTAGTAACTAGTTGTCATTGGGAGGGAAAATAATTTTAAAATGTGTCCAGTTCAGTGGTGATAATCTGGTGAAGTTCATACCAAAGGAATTAGTTAATTTATAAAAAGATACAAGCCAAAAGCAAGATATCATATGCAGGACCAGAATTCTCTAGACTTAACCTGGCAAAAATAATTTATTGAACCAATCTTATATGGAAAATACAACAAAATTAGTCCACTTATAAGAAATGCGATATAAAATTAATACCGGATATCAGGAACCATGACACATGGGATTCATTCATTTATTCACTCATTTGTTTAGTAAAAGTTATCAAAAATATCTACAAAACACCAATTATTATTATTATTATTATTATTATTATTATTATTTAATTGTTATTATAAGCACTGAATTGGCCAAAATGTCTTTATTTTTTCCATAAAATAAAAGACACATTTTTCATTTTCACAAATAACTTTATTGATTTGGATATTTTGAGAATGTCGATGATCTTCTGCATGGTATAACATTGATTGTTCTCACTGTCTCATTTTGATCACTCTCAACTTCAACTGGTCTTACCCAGCCATGGAGCATTGTCCGGTGAGAAATCTCTAGCACAAAACTTCGAAAAGCACTCTTGACACACTCGATCAGTCACAGCACCTTCTCCATACACTGCACAAATCTTTTTTGGGGTTTCAATTGTGTTTTGGCCTTTCTTGAAATAATAAAACAAAATATGTCAAAACTGTTGCTTATTTTCTTCCATTTTCAATATTAAAATGGCTACACAAAAATTCACAAAGTCTGCTAAGTTTTTTTAAAAGCACACTGATATGACAGCTGTCACAATACAATCTAACAAAATTGTTTCAAATGAAGTTAAAGACAGCTAAGTGTTATGAGAACCATCTTACAGAAAAAGCAAATCAACGTTTTGGCCATCCCAATACAGATGAGGCATTTATTATTATAATAGACAAGATGGATATTTGCATTCTCATTTAACAGACGAGGCATCTGAGCCTTAAAGAGATCAACCTATTGGTCAGAAGTAGCTGAACTGAAGGCTGATTTCTTGTCCTTATTTTGAATACTTTAAGAGGTTTGAAAGTGAGTTTTCACATTGCTGTCCACCATTTTTTAATGATATGTAGGTGGAAGTAAGGATCTAAAGCAAGTTTTGCCAAGGTTGTGTAAGCTTTAGTATTAGACAGGATCCAGTATATGTTTAGTAGTTTTAAATGTAAAGAGATGTCACCTCCTACCTGTTAGGATGTCTATTATCCAAAAAAATGCTACCAAGAGTTTGGAAATAATTTTACAATGCAGGTGAGAGTATAAATTGGTGCAAGCTATTATGGAAAACAAAAGGGACGTTCCTCAAGAAATTCAAAATGCAAGCTAAACCTCCTTTTGCCCTGCCCTGTATATGGCAAATCATTTATTCATTTTCCTGGCATTGGTCATTGGACTTGTTTGTAGATCTTTGTGGTTAGAAATGGTGCTTCTGGGAACAACTTTGTGCATGCCTTCTGATGCATGTACAAAGTTTCTGAAAATATATGACTGGTGGTATAATTGCTGGCACATTGAATATATTAAAAATTTCACCTTTAAGAGGTAGTGCCAAGTTATTTTCCAATAACAAGCTCTACCAATTAATACTGTTGTCAGTAGTGTTTAAGAGATATTTAAACACTTTCTTACCTTTGATATTATCAATATTATAAACTTTTGTTTATCTAGTGGGCATAAATGTTATTTTATACATTTTCTGATTGTTAAAATTTGAGGTTTTGTTCCTATTTCTAGCACACAAGAAATAGAACTATCACATAACCCAGCAATCTCTCTCCTGGGTATATATTCAAATAAAATGAAACCTTTACCTTGAAGAGACTGCACTCCTATATTCACTGTAGCTGTATTCTCAACAGCTAAAGTGTGCAAACAACCAAAGTGTCTGCCAATGGATGAATGAAATAAAAATGTTATTTTATATAAACACATAATACATATACAATAAAATATCACTTACCATTAAAGAAAGAAATCCTGCTATTGCAACAACATGGATAGACCTTAATAGCATTAACCTAAGTGAAATAAACCAGACAGAGAAAAACAAAATCTACATGATATCACTCATATGTAGAATCTAAAAAAAAAACGAAACCAAGTTGGAGTCAAACAGAGAACAGAGAGTAGAGAAGTGGTTGCTATGGCTTATGGATGGGAAAACAGGGGACTTAGGAAAAGGGCATAGACCTTTAGTTTTAAGATAAATCAGGTTTGAAGATCTAATGTGTAATATGGTGACTATAGTTGACAGCACTGTATTGTATAATTAAAATTTACTAAGAGATTAGAACTTCATTGTCCTCATCCCCCCTAAAAAAAGGAAATATGTGAGGTGATGGATGTGTTATTAACTCACTGTGGGGAATCCTTTTACAGTCATTACATATATCAGATCATATTGTACACTTTCAAGTTTCTTATCGTTTTGTCAAATATAGTTCAATAACAATACAATTAAAAATAAAATATAAATAAGTATAAATATTTTAAAAATATGATAGAGTATAGGTTCCTTTGTTTGTAATTATTTCAGTGTAAATTGCAGACCAGTACACTGGAAAGATTAAAATAACTAGTTAGGATATACTGGTCATCTCTCCTTAACTATCCATCAAAATGTGACCTGATCCTACACACAGAGGTAGGGAAACAGATGGGTGAGGGTGGATTCTGCTTATAGAGAGGAAAAGGGATAAGAACGGAACAAAATGAATTAACTTATTAATAACCAATCTTTACATTTAGTCATTTAATTTGCCTAATAACCCAATGTTATTTTTTCAGATGAGTATTGGAAATCTGGGGACAATTAGAAATCTTACAAATAGCCAGGCCCATTTTGGTAGTCATTTTTAACCCAAGGATATATGTCTCATTTGCTCATGTTCTTTTCAAATTATATGTCTAGGAATCAAATAAAAATGAACAGAATCTCTCTCACACCATCCTCTGACAAATGTGACCTCAGTGTGACTGGAACACAATGATTTCTTAGTTTTCCCTGCCTTGTGGGTTTTACTTTTTCCATTTCACACAGTGATAACCCTACTGATTAGAAATGCATTTTTTTAGTAAGATACAATCCTCTTTATAATTTCTAAAGTGTATTGGAAGAAAGAACAATATTAACAAAAATACTGATGATCAATCTGTTCTAGGCCCTCTTTTAAACATTTTTATTTCTTAATTTATGTAATCCCCCTACATTTTATGGTATATATACTGCTTTTATCCCTAGGTTACAGATTGCAATCTGAAGTTTAGAAATATTAAATAACCTCTCCATGATCACCTCCCCACTAGACTCCAAAGTAATGGAATCGCTATGTCTTTTGTGCTAACATTTTTTTTCTGGCGATTAAGAATGTACAAATAAAAGACATAACACAATGATCACTGTATTGCTAGTATTCTTTTAAAAACAAATTTAATTTATTTATTTGTAGAGAGAGGAGGAAAGAAGAAGAAAGAAAGAAAGAAAGAAAGAAAGAAAGAAAGAAAGAAAGATGAAAGAAAGAAAGAAAGAAAGAAAGAAAGAAAGAAAGAAAGAAAGAAAGAAAGAAAGAAAGAAAGAAAGAAAGAAAGAAAGAAAGATTAATGTGTAGTTGCCTGTCACTCACCCCCTACAGTCAGGCACCTGTCCAAAGGGAATAAAATCAATAACCCTTTGGTTCCCACAAAGGCTGGCACCCCAATCCACTGAGCCACACCAACCAGGGCTATTCTTAGTATTCTTTTGCAAAGAAGATTCCTTTACTGGAATCCCCATGGTAGGGAAATTTATAGTTTCTCAAGAAACATATCATGTGCCTAAATAAGCATAAAGCTAGAGTTTATGGCACATAAAATATATAGGGAAATAATCTAATTAAAGAAAAATAATAGTTCAAAGAAGAAGGACATCAGTTTTATTGGAGTCACACTTAAAACTCTCAAGATTTTCTGTTGAGTCTTTAATCATAGGACAAAACCTAAAAAACTAAAAATTATTCCCTATTATTAAAGCTTCTGTTTTGTTTTCAATACTCAGTCATTTCTGTGTTATACCCAAATATCTATTTGAGGACTGGGAACAAAAAATGTTTCCAGAAACCAAAAAGTACTCATTCTTATTCTTATTTTTTTATGTTTGAGCTTAACTTATAATTAAAATTTAATGAGAAATGGACTCCTCCAATTATTTTGGCTATTGAAATTATGTATCTTTTTCAAGACATCATTATCATAGAAAGTAAGCATTTGTAGCATCATTCAATGAATGGCCAAGTAGAAATTAACTTTATCCATTCAACATTAATTAAGAAATAATTTTATTGAATGTTACTAGGTACTAAGTTACAACGATGAATAAAATAGATGAAGGCCCTTGTATTGCCACAGTGCCTTCAGCCTAATAGTCCTTCTTTGTATACCTAAAATTAAATTAATTTTAGGTGTCCACAATATGTGAAGTGAGCTTCTTAGGAAAACATAATAATAATAATGTTTACTATTTATTAAGACTTTGGTAAGCGATTTTAAGGGTGTCATTCGCATTAACTCATTACAGTATCCCCTCAATGTCACCATTTTTAGTGAGAAAAAATGAGCTTTGAAGTAATTAGGAATATTGTCCAAAAATCACATAAGAAGCAAATCATAAAATTGGAATTTCATCATGGGTTTTCATATTTCCAAAGTAAGACCTTTAGATCCCACTGCAATATACTGGTCATATCATTTATTTTCATAAATATTATAAATTATAATTTCATTTTAATGTCATACAAATTATAAATTTCCTAAATAAGTGTTTTTCATATCAGAAACTACTTGCACATGAAGTGTGATCATCTATATCACATTTAATAATTATTCATCTTTTTCCTCTCTAGGAGAATTAAAAATCAGAAGAGTTTTCTACTTAGTTAAAAAAAATAAAACATTTACAAAATATGATAGTCAGCTAAATAGCTAACCTAATTTTAAATATAAATGGATTTACTACTTAAAACTAATAGACTCTACATTCTGGAAAAAGGTAGATTTGCTTGTATTCATTGAACTGCTAATCTAAAAAAGAATATTAAAAGAAATTTAAGATAGTTTTTTTAGGGAAGATGCAAAAACTTGAGCTGCTGTTGGAAGGCAACATTCTGATACCAGCATGTGAAAGCGCGGGTATACAACCCAGGAAATGTAGGCGAAAAAAAAGAACCTGAGTTGGGGGGGGTTAATTTAATCAGGGGGCCCGTTTTCGAAAATCAGCCCTATACTTCAATGCACAGAATGAGGAACCTAACCCACTCAGCACTTCCAGAGTAAGATTCTTATGAGCTAAACCCTGATTTCAGTAACTCGTTTTCTTATTTTTTCTAGCAGTATCACAAAAATTATCTGTACCCCTCATCTATCAATCATATACCGCATTTATGTCTCCAACCTGAAATGGAGACCCATAATTTTGGATAGAACACCTTGACTGCATTTAAAAACCTATACCTATTTAAAAATTAAAAATAATAATAACATTGTTCCTTTGACAGTTTCTTTCTGCATCTTTTGTTCTCACTAACCAAAAAAAAAAAAACCCAAAAAAGAAAACCCACAATTATTAGAATGACTTCCTTTTGCCACATCCCCACGCAAATACAATTGACTGATTTGGTTCAAAATATGTTTATATATTTTTTATTGAATGCATGGGGTGATATTAGTAAAATTATATCGGTTTCAGGTGTACAATTCTGTAATGGCGATGAAAAGAGACTTGGGGTGGTGAATACACATTACAATGTACAGATGATGGATTGTATTCAAATACTTTTTATTTCTTCTTGTCCGATCACTGTGGTTAGGACTTCCAGTACTACGTTATATAAGAGTGGTGAAAGCGGACACCCTGCCTTGTTCCTGATCTTTAGGAAAATGCTTTCAATTTTTGCCCATTGACTATGATGTTGGCAGTAAGTTTTTCATATACGGCTATTATTATGTTGATGTATGCTTGTCTCTATTCCCATAGAGAAATGGGAATTTCTCTGAGCATTTTTATCATAAAAGGGTACTGGATTTTATCAAATGTTTTTTCTGCATGTATTCATATGATCATGTGATTTTGTCTCTCATTTTGTTTATGTGTTATACCACATTTATTGATTTTCAAATATTGTATCACTCTTGCATCCCTGGAATGTATCCCACTTTGTCATGGTGTATGTTCTTTTTGATGTATTGCTGGATCTGGTTTGCTAATATTTTGTTGAGGTTTTAACATCTATCTTCATCAGAGATACTGGCCTGTCATTTTCTTTCTTTGTTGTGTCTTTACCTGATTTTGGAATTAGGATAATACTGGCCTCATAAAAAGAGTTTGGAAGTCTTTCCTCTTCTTGAATTTTTTGGAATAGTTTGAGAAGGACAGGGTTAGTTCTTTTGGTGACTGGTAAACTCATCTGTGATGCCTACAGTCCAGCACTTTTGTGAGCCTGGGGTGAAAACTTCACCTCGGGTGAAGCAGTAATTGATTACTTCTTCAATTTCACTACTTGTATCAGTCTATTCAGGTTTTCTGTTTCTTCCTGATTCAGTTTTGAAAGATCATCTGTTTATAAAAATTTATCCATTTCATCCAAGTTGTCCAGTTTTTTGGCATATCGTTGTTCATAGTAATTTCTTACAATCCTTCGTATTTCTGTGGTATTGGTTGTTACATCTTCTCTTTTGTTCTGATTCTATTTATTTGTGCCCTCTCTCTTTTTTTCTTGATACATCTAGTTAAAGATTTATCTATTTTGTTTATATCTACAAAGGACCAGTTTCTGGTTCTTTTGAATTTTTTTCAGTCTCTGTGCCATTTATTTCTGCTCTGATCTTGATTATTTTCTTCCTTCTATTTGCTCTGGGCTTTACTAGTTTTTGTTTGTCTAGTTCTTTTAGGTTTAAGGTGAGGTTGTTTATTTGAGATGTTTCTGTTTTCTTTAGATAGTACTATAATGCCATGAACTTCCCTCTTGGGACTGCATTGGCTGTGTCCCATAAGTTTTAGGTCGTTGTCTGTTCATTGTCATTTGTTTACAGGTACTTTCTGATTTCCTCCTTGATTTTATTTTTCATCCATTCATTATTTAACACGTGTTATTTAGTCTCCATGTATTTGAATTTTTTCTTTAGGTTAATTTCTAGTTTAAATTCATTGTAATTTGAAAAAATGCTTGTTATGATCTTGAATTTTAAGGCTTATTTTGTGTCCTACCATGTGGTCCATCTTTCAGAATAATCCATGCGCACTTGAGAAGAATGCATATTTTGCTTCTTTGGAGTGAAATGTTATGTAGATACCAATTAAATCAATTGATCTAGTGTGTTGAAAGACAAATACCATATGATCTCACTTATAAGAGGATTCTAATGAACAAAAATAACTAATGAGCAAAATAGAACCAGAGGCATAGAATCATGGAACAGACTGACATCTGTAAGAGGGGTGGAAGATGATTGGAGTGGGGACTAATTGAAGGAAGTGATTAGTCAAAGAACGTATATGAAGGACCCATGGACATGGACAGTGGTGTGGGGATTGACAATGAGAGTGGGGGCCGGCTTGGTGGAGGAGGGTGAAAGGGGGGAAAACTGGGACAACTATAATAGCATAAGCAATAAAATATTTTTTAAAAATGAAGTTTTTCCATACTCACCATTGCAAACTTACTTTTGCCCTACTCTGTATACGCATATACACACTCATATATATATGTGTGTGTGTGTTAATTATGTTTTTTTAATTTCATGTCTTGCTATATCACTACAATTTATATATTATAAAAGGTTAAGTTGCAAAAAAAAGCCACAAGTGCCGCTAAAAATTTTTTTCATATTCCTTTTTCCCACATCCCTGTCAGTCAAAAGTGTTTGGGGACTATCTGTAACAGGTGCCCTCATACTTTGGCTTTTGCAGGACAGGTTGTCAAATTATCAAGGGTGTGTTTGACTTTGAAGTTCTGCATTAGCCGAGCTATGTGAGTAGCATGCACAGAAAAGATTCTTTTAAGAACAGAGAATTTTAAGTTCTAAATAATTCCCTTTTGTATTATTTATTTGATTTTCACTAGAAACTTGTGCTATAAAGGAAGCAACACAATTATGTCCACTTCACAGAAGAGGGCACTCAGCAGTGGAGAAATAAGTTTCTTACATAAAGTCAGAAAAATTGGAACAAAGAACCAAACCTTTGTTTGTACCTTACAACTATATATTCTAGATACATAAAGAGAACAGTTTACCAATGCCAGAAATAGGAAATATCTCATGTAAACTTTACATCTCTTTCACAGTAAATCAGATGTTTTATTTTTCAGTGTGTGTGTGTGTGTGTATGCTTGGAAATTTATCTTTCTAATTGCTCACAGAACATTAAATTTGCCAAGGGCATGAGAGATTTAACCTAAGCCTTGAATTCTGTCTATGGCAACATATACAGAGGCAGGACAATTTTGATAATTTTTTAACTAGTCAGTAGCTTACAGCATTAGAAAATTAGTTTCCTGACTCCAGTGCCGGTGTTTTAATCCTATTCCACCACAGACTTCTGGCCATTTAAAAAGGAAGTTATTTCTGTTAAGACAGGACTAAATAGTGAACCTGATCAAAAGAGAGTCATTTTTATGTCTAAAGCATAGTGATAAATTTTTATTGACAACCTAAGGGAGAAAGGGCCCAATTCTGTTACTAATGTAATGAACTATCCATTACTACACTAAACAACTTTTGTCTTTTAATGCAAATGAGTCACTGTTCAATATTTCTACTAAGTGTGCATCTCATAGCATCACCCAGTTGACTGGATGCTACATAAAAATGAATATTTTATTTTGACCAAAAAAAAAGAATATAAATGTTTCTTTGGATATTTGTTGTCCCTCGAAATGAAAAAATATAATTATTTTATAAGTTATAGTTTTATTTTTCAGTTTCTGCCCCTAAGGAAAATTTATAAAAAGGACCTAACTACTTCTACATTATTTCTGTAAAAAGCATAGTTACAATGACCAAACTCTTTAATTCCTTAACAATTTTGAACATTTTCAAGTTGGGGGTATTTCTCACTTAAACAATTCACTTGTCTAAAAATACAGTCAGAAAGAGCTGTCCCAACCTCTGCGGGGCTGGCATGCAGGTGTGTCGCACCTGAGGTTCAGCACGCCTGTCAGACATGCACATTGGAGGAACCAGTCCCTGCAATACCTTCCTAACAAAGGAACAGGAAGAGTCTGTGTATTAAAGGCCAAGGTCCTGGTGGTAACATTTCAGTGTGTGATTTCCGGTGTCTTTGCAGCGATGGCATCTCACTGGGCCCCACAAGAGCCGTCTAATGGTATGATTGGGCCATTATTCCTGGCTGAATGGCCCTCAGGCCTATTTCTCTATCTTTTGGGAGATTCTGTGAGCTGCCTAACATTCTTTAGTATATTCACTGTCTCAACAAACCAGCTATAGGAGCTTTCTACTTTTCTGCTAAAGAAGATCCCCATCTGATACAAAGAGTAACAAATCAATCAACTGTGGCCTAGGAAGCTATCATCACTTAACCAGATTTTCAAACAAGCTATGGCAGGCGGGTTTATTAATATAAACATTTTTAAGCAGGTTCTGTGTTTAATGTGAAAATAAGAGTGAAAAATTTAAAAAGGGTCCAGTTTTCAAGTTGTTAACAGTCTACAAAAGTAGACAAATACATAGTTCATTATTGTACAGCACGATATGTTCTATGATAATGCAAATATGAGTTTGTTGTGGAAGTACAAGAAGACCTTGAAAATTCTGTCTGGGTTTTGATGCAAAACACACAGAAAAGGCATTTTATGAAGAGAGAAGAACATGAGAAAATGCACACAGACTAGAAGTGAATGTTGTACTGACTGTCCAATGTGTAGCCACATATGTAAAAGTCACAGGTACAGTTATAATACTCAGGACTGACAGGAAAGCAGTGAAAGGCAGTTTGAGACCAGATGATGAAGGACCTTAACAATATGCTTAGGATTTGAATGTATACTGTGGTAGGTTGTATAATGGCCACACAAAGATCCTTGCACCCTAATTTCTAAAATCTGTGTTACTCAAATGGTAAAAAGAACTTTCTGGATATGATTAAGTACTTTGAGAAAGGAAGATTATCTTTTATGAACAAGATATGTAGTATTAATATAGTAACCTGTACTGCCGGTGATAATAATTAATCACAAGGGTCCTTCTAAGAGGGGAACAGGAGAATCCACATCAGTAGTAGGAAATGTGACTACAGGAGCAAGAGATCCGGGTGATGCTCTGAAGGAACCAAGAGGCCAAGATGTGAGAAGCCTCTAGAATCTAGAGGAAAGACTAGGAAATGGATTTGTCCTTGAAGTCTCCGAAAGGAACAGAGATCTGTGACCACACCGATTTTAGATTTCTGAATTTCAGAACTATAAAAAATTAAATGTGTTGTTTCAAGCTGCTCAGTTTGTGAAAATTTACAGCAGCAATAGGCAAGTAATAACATATAACCCAGAAGGAAAGGGGACATTATTAAAACATTTGTAATTTTTATGAGAAATGTGCCAGATCATCATTTTAGAAAGCAGACTTGAATGAAGCATGAAGGCTTAATTAGAGGGAAGTTAAGAGTTAGGGAAAATAGATGGCCTTTGCAATGATTAGTATAAATTCTCCATAAGTGAGAAAGGAAAGGAAGAGAAAATTTAGAGAGATGATACAGTGGTAGAATATGTTGATATAAGGGATGTGGCATGCTAAAAAAGGAAGATCTTCAAGGTATTAATCACGTTATTAAAAATATAGTAAACATTTATAAGAGTGCAGGTATTGCACCAAGAATTTTACATGAACTGCCTTAGTTGAGTTTTATATCAGCTCTATGAGTTGGATACCATTATTACCATCCCTGGTTAATAAAACTAAAATAAAATTGTACATTGGCTAGGAAGAGTAACCTGCCACAAGTCTCAGAGCAACTGAACTTTCATGTTAATTGATCATCACAAATTGAAATAAAGACATCATGTCTGGGACAAAAGAGCTACTGAGTACATAAGCATGCTCTTGTTTATTTCAGGAAGAAAATGGAGCCTCCAAATACTCTCAGGGTATGGTTTTGCATAATGCCCCCTTGGTAATGCAACTGCTTAGGAACATAACATTGGGGGAAATATCAGTCTCTGGAAACAGAGTCCCAAAGGACTGCTGAGCGATTCTCAAAGCAGAATTCATCTCTCATGCCTGGAGGAGTTGTACAGGAGTATCTTGGGAGTGACACTCTGAAAAGTTTCCTCAGGGTCCATTGAGCTACATTCTTGCTAACCCAGGCTATTATCTTCCATTGCAAACTCAGGCTGGGCAAGGGGTCAGGTACAATTTGTCATATATGAGTTTACATTTTTTTTGTAATGAAAGAACAATGATGACATTAGGAAATCTTTAAGACTCATCCTTTGGAAATTCCAAGTTGCATTATGGTTGAAGATTTAATACTGTAAAATAGGAAATACATTTTAGTATCCTCATTTTCATAGAAGCACATAACCCAGAGTTAACTACTGGTGGCAAGGCTCTGAATTTTGTTTAAAAAACTGTTTGTGAGATAAAGACGAGTTAAAAGCAAAATGCTATTTTTTAATTGAATCAATAGAAAGTTATCTAGAAATCTTACATAGTTCTGCTCTTAGATCCTTAAAAAAGGGAATAAAATGTCAAACAATAAAAAACTTTTGAGAGCAGTTTTGAAATGATATGAATCTTATAAAGCGATATTAATGTTTAAAATTAAAAAATGGTTAGATTTTTAATATATTACTTTAAGCATCATAGAAAAACCATCTTCTGTATTTGTGATATTAGGAAAGATACTTATAAAGAAGTGCATGAAATACGTGACCTAGAAATATTTTTTCTTACCAACCAATCAATTCTAAGGCAATAAAATTTGGCCAATGAAATTGAATGATCACTTTATGTTTTTACTGAAGATTTGTTTGTGAGAAAACCAGAGTATATTTTTTGGCCGGTGCACAAACATATGATTGAAATGGCACAAAATATTGACAAAAGCTGTTACTCTGATGGATCAAGGAATAGAATCCCCCAGGTGAAGTAATGAAAGGATTTTTCACTAAATACATAAAACATCTGCTCAGGAAAAATAATACACTTACCAAAATGACTTGAACATTGCAGTAGATTAAATCTGGCTGTGAGTTCTTCATTAAAGTGTAAGATTCCCCCCCATCTCTTTAGAAGTTTGAGGCCCCACAGACAACAGGGCAGGGTCTGACAGAGAGAGAAGCAGGGTAGGTGAAGGGCAGAGCAATGGGGGGAAATTTGGGACAATTGTAACTGAAGAGCAATTTTAGGTTCCTGTTAGACAACAAAACAAACAAGCAAGCGAAGTATAACCAAAGACACTGAAATAGAGAACAGGTTCACAGCAACCAGAGGGGAGAGAGGAGGAAATTTCAGGGGAAAAGGGGAAAGATTTACAGGAACAAGTATAAAAGACACATGGACAACAACTAAAGGGGGTAGAAATGGGAGGGAGGTGGGGAGCACTGGGGGTGGTGGGCTGGAATGGGAGTAAAAGACAGAAAACTGTACTTGAACAACAATTAAATAAATAAATTTTAAAAATTAAAAAAATGATGAATACTATGTTCTAATTTTTTAAAAAGCTATTTTAAAAATAAGGAGGACTCTGTGACCCCTTTGACCAATGGAGCGCGGTGGCAATGATGCTGCCCCAGATTCAGGCTTCAGGTGGCTTTGTCCTGCACTCTTGGAGCTCTAAGCCACCATTTTTGGAATCTGTACTTTCTGCTGCAGAGACCATGTGGAAAAAATATAAAACTACATGATAGATAGGAAGACCATCCGAGTTTTACCTTTTAGTTGTTCCTGCCAGGCACCAGTCCTGTAAGTGACACCATCTCAATGCCTCCAGGCCAGACCAGCTACCAGGTAAACACTACCCAGTCACCCAGTTTATGCCGCATGGAACTTCAGGTATATCATCTGGTCCCCTCTGATAGTCATGACCTGAAAAACCGTGAGAGAGAACGAAACAGTTGTTTCATGCCAGTAAGTTGTGGGTGCTTATGTGCAACTTGCTGAACTTCTCTGCTCCTCATTTCCTTCACCTAAAAATGGCTCAACAGTCACGTAGGTTTGTTTTGGGCATTAACTGAATTAGTGCATAGAAAAAGGTCAGACTGCAACCTATCAATTCTTATTGATTCATTTGGCACATAGCAATAAGAGTTGATATTTTTGAAGAAATTGCTAATGCTAGACAGCATGTGGAGATTAAGTATATAGTTGCCTTTCATGCCAAAAAAAAGTTACACTGCTAAATCTCTGGTTGAATACGTACTACAACTTCCTCCATTTGTAGGATTGGGTTAACATTGATTCATCTGTGTCCAATCATCTTGTTTTATTTTATTATTGAAGAGCAACATTTTGCAAAGCAGTTGATCATGGTTACAGGAAACCTAAACATTTAATTTTATGAATGAATATATAACTCTCACTAAATAAACAAAAATATTTCCATTTGTAAGACTTATAACTACTTTCTAACATGCCATGTGTTGTGAGTCTAACAAATAAATCCTGCGAAGCGTAGAGTGAAGAATTATTATCCCCATTTTGAAGGTGAAAAGCATAAGATTCAGGGATAAGAGTGATATGTGAAAATCAATGTTAAATGTACGAGTGAAATGAGAATAAGTTTAGACCGTTTTCTGCACATTTTGTAGGAGTCCTCCTTTGTAGCTTCTCTAATTGTTTTCCTTGGTTTTTGATACCCAGATTATTTTCTTCTAGAAAAATAAATATCAATATAAAATACTGATTTCAAGAATCCAACTTTTTTGCTTAGAAATCATTATCAGGTTCAGCATTTGCATGACAAATTCAAAAATAAAATTCCAAAACAATACTCAGAGCAAAAATCCAAGTAAACAATCGAAAACTTTTTCTGTAAGCACAGTGCAAAGTTCTTTATTCTAGACGGGAAAAAACCAGTCCCACTTACAGGGCCTTAACACGGATGCTTAATGTGCGACCAGTGTCGTTTCCAGGCAACCTCTGGGACAGGTGTTTACCAGTGTTCCAGCCTCACAATAAGGCTCACTGCTGTGCCCTCACACACTCGAGACATTCCGGTGGAGCCTGCGGCTTGTCTTCCATCTAACGCGTGTAGAAAGGGAACTCTCAGTAATGCATGCAACTGTACAAAGTGCCTTTTTTGAAAATCTTGGTATAAAATTTAAAATTAAAGTAGCTTTCATTTTATCAAATTCCTTGCTAAGAGCGAGTGTCTAGATTTAAATAACTGGGCTCATACTGAAAATTAAAAATAAATAAGTAGAAAAATGTGTCCCTCTATAAAGTACCTCAACACCTGCAGTTTTTTAATATTAAATTGTAAATCTGTGGCAGTGGAGAGAATGAGGTCCTTCCTGTGAGTGCCCCCCTACATAACATTTGTTAGATGACTGCTATAATGTAAAAAGTCCACATATGCATTTGCCGTTCACAAGGCATGATATGTACTATTTAGTCCTCTACATTTTATTTATGTGACTACAAATACTAGCAAACCCATTTCAGTTTTAGTTTTCCGTAAAAGACAAAAAATAGAGCCCAACTCAAAGGTAAGTAGTAAATATGGTATTAAGATTCCCTTATGAATGTTCAGCATATTGTTAAACACAAAGTTTGTCTTACGTGAGTGCAGAAAGCCTGCGTGGACAGTGTTTCAGAACATGCATCCAAAGGGTCTGGGTCTAAACCAGGTTCCACACCTTAAACCATGTAACTAAAGCAAAGGAGTCACCCCCTGCCAACTCATTTTCATCTGCTGAAGAATAAGGAGAATCACAGTCTACCTGTAAAGCTGGGACAAGAATTGGGTTGGAGCACATGCAACAATACCTAGATCATCGGAAAACCCTGATAAATATTGTTATTTTAAGAGAAAGAGTAAAAATGTTTACTGAAAATAGTTTTTACAAAAATATTTGATGCGTGGGTGACACTTAATGAATGAAAATTGTACAAGCACAACATGAATTGAATAAGTATACTATATATAGTATATATAGTTTATATATATTAGTTTCTATATATACACACACATACTTTGTCTATATATCTATTGTCTGTTATCTCTCTCTCTCTCTCTCTCTCTCTCTCTATATATATATATATATATATATATATATATATTTCTGATGACATTCAGAGAGATAGCCAAGTCGCCAAGTCTGTGGCAATATTCAATTTCAGATTATAATTAATTTCTTCTGTATTTTCTCTTTGGCTTCTTATAGACCTAATACCTATTTACTGAGACTATACAACCACACAATTGACATATTACTGAAGTAATGCTCACAATTTAAGTAACAGATGTAAACATTAATATTGGCAATTGTTCACTTATTCCTTTATTAAATCAAAAATATTTAATGAACACTACTTATACACCACAGACCTTGACACACACCGAAATTAAATAGAGAGTGAAAACAAACCGTCGCTCCATTGTTTGTTAATGATACCCAAGTGCCACGGGCTCTCCTACTACTCAAGGAGTCAGTGTTAGGATAATAATAATTCGTTTGAAATTCTCCTATTTCAAGTATAAATCATTCTCTTTATAAGATTTGAAATTAAAACTACAGAATCTCCTGAGATGACTAAGTTGTTTCAGAATCTCATTTGTATCATTAACAAAGCACACCTATACAGAAGAAGGTCATGGTTTACACGATCATGTCAGAAAGGGGTGTGCTCGTAAATGTCACCAGACATGAGATCTCCATCTAGCATAGTGCCCAGTGCATAGGAGATGCTCATATAAATACTGATGAAATGGATTAATAAATAAATGCTTCTAATTACAATAGCAACTACCCTAACAATTTTCTGTCCAGTAAATATACTTCACATATTTTATTTCTAAACCTTACAGTAACCTTGATAATTAGATATTATTTGAATTTTATGTAAAATTAAACTGAGTGACATAGAGCTTAAGAACATATGGAGAAATTCTTAATAATAAGGGATCAAGCTGTTCAACTTGCAGTTTGAGGAAAATAAGCAGAGTGAACTGTAAAGACACTGAACATTCTCTAAGAACATGCTTTGACTAGACAACCATGAACCAGACTATAGACAAGATGAAAGCAGGTAGTAAGACAGTCTACTGCAGGTACCCCTGTACCATCATGGGGTCCTCATTTCAGAACATTAGCAAGAGACTTAGAAAACTATCAGAATTGACCCACAGGCAGGCTCTACTTCCTCTCTCTAGGAGGTAATAATTCACTGATGCCTAGTTCTCTTTAGGTATCAAAAAAGCTAGATGTCTGTAAAAAGAAAAAGAAAAGTCACCAGAAAGCTGACGGTATCTGTGATCCAAAGGATATTTCTCTGAATGTCACCCAGAGCTACGTGTCTGTAAGGCGTCTCTCTCTCTCTCTCTCTCTCTCTCTCTCTCTCTCTCTCTCTCTCTCTCTCTCTCAGTTTTCATGGCTAAATACATCACGTTGTTACAGGGCATGTCTGTAGGGTGCCCGGTGACAATAAGCAGCCCACTTGAAATGTTCAGCATGGTGCATGCAATGTAAGACAGTGTACAAATGTGTTTTGGAGAATCATGAGACTGCTGAGGTTCTATGCAAAGAGGCCATGCATTTTCTTTTGAGGATTTTTAAAGAAAAAAAATTCTCTTATTAAGAATCTCAAATAATTTAGTAAACCGAATACAGTCTATTGGGAGACATATAGGATAAATACCTTTACATACAGAGTGTGATAGAAATGCACAAGGGTTGCCATGGGATTTGAGATTAGAGTCACCTGGTTCAGACAAAGACATCACAGAACAATTCCAGCAAAAAGTAATGCTTAAAATTACCTTTAAATGATGAGTGGGAGTTAACAGATTGCTGTAAGATGGAAAGAACACTTTTAGTGACAGAAAAAGTAAGTGCAAAAATACTGAATTGCTAAAGACCTTATTCTTCATGAAAATGGCACATTGTTCAATATGGTCAGAATTAAGGGTGAAAATAGAATCACCATAAAAAGTAAAAGCTTGTTTCCTTGCTGAACTATTAAATTAGTCCAGTTCAAGTTCTTTTTTAAGTACTTTCTAAGTGACCAAATCTGTTGTTATCTGACAATCAGCCTATGGCAGCAATTTTCAACCTTTCATGAGAAAAAAAAGGTTGAAGACATCTGGCCCATTGCCGAGGATGTTAAAGAGCAATAACAAAATCCAGGTGGAGAGGGCAGGGGATCGAGAAGATGCTTATTTTACATTTGAGAAAAATTCTCAGTTTCAATAAAAATTTCATCATTCAAAGAAAAATAATAAAAAGATAAAAACAAATGCTCAGTTTACAATATGATTCCTTGAAACCAAAGATTTAAAATCAAACACTCAAAAGAAAGAGGAAAAAGTTGTATTGGAGGAAACAGAAGTAAAATACAGAGTTTCTAATTTGTTTCCCAGTAAAATAAAACATAAAATCTATAAAACAAGAGTATAAACAAGATGACAAGACCAAAAATTTGAATGAAATTGTAATATTGGAAAAGAGATTTTAAAAAATGAATGAAATAAAATAATGACTTACCAAAGGTCAAAACACAGTAAAAATTTCAAATGCTTTATAAATTTTGTTAGTAACAGAACCATGTAAAACTCAATTCAGTGATGTAGAGAGCAAACCTAAATTCATAGTTGAGAATTTGTGGTGGGAGTTTAAACATAAAAATCATCATAAAGAAGAGGATGTCACCTGGGGTAGGTGAGTATTATTTTGGGGGATGAGGATGAAAATTAGAATTGGAGTAATTTACTGCAGGAGATAGGGTAAGTTAGGTTTTGAACTGCATGAACAGATCATTTAAATGAAGAGTGAAGAACAAATGGGAAGGGTAAAATATTCAAATTACTGTAAAAATATATTTCTGAGTTGAAGAAATCCCTAACTCTCCTGACAAGAAGATCCTTGATTTACATGACTAATTAAATGAAGGGAACGAATACAGAGTATCTTAGTAAAATACTTGGCTTAAAAAAAAACCCAACATGCAGGTAGAAGGAAAGTTCATAAATGGGTCTGAGCTATAATTTTTCATAGGTTTAGTTCATTTTCGTGTAATATAATTAATTCATTAATTACAAAATTTGTGAAAAACTCCATTTGTTTTCTAAAGTACAGATTATCTTAACATCAAAAGCGGTTAACAGTAATCATTTCATAATGAACTTGACTGGATTTAATTTGGCCTCACTCTTTATTTGCTTTGTAACAATGGGAAAGTTCTTTCACTTCTGTGTTGCTTACTCTATGAGTCACCTCATGCCATTGGAAAAAAATGCACTGGGTGCTTTACACAACAGAGATTTATTTTCTCCCAGCTCTGGGGGCTGAAGACTGGGATCAGGATAATAGGGTTCTGGTGAGAGCCTTCTTCCACGCTTGCAAATGGCTATTTATTTATTTATTTGTATTTATTTATTTATTTTTTAGAAAGAGGAGAAGGGAAGGAGAAAGAGATGGAAAGAAACACCAATATCTGGTTGCCTCTCACATACCGCACATTTGGGACCTGACCTGAAATCCAGGTATGTGCCCTGACAGGGAGTTGAACCCAAAACCCTTTGGTTCATAAGCTGGTGCTCAGTCCTCTGAGCCACAGCAGCCAGGGCATGTATGACTACGTTCTCACTTTGTCTCTCTCTAAATGGCGGAGACAGAGCTCTTGTGTCTCTCCCTCTTCTAATAATAACACTAATTACATTATAACTCCTACAACTTCATGACCTCATCTAAATCTAATTATCTCCCAAAGACACCATCTCTAAATATCAACACTTTCAGAGTTAAGAGCTCAACATAAGACCTTTGCAGGGATACATTTCAGTTCATTTCACTCACCCTCTTCACAGATAAAACAGATATCAATAGAACATCATTTTTACATGGCTGTTGTGAAGCGCAAAGGAGATAATAGATGGAATACTGTTAGAAAAGATACTAGCACATGGTTAACGCTATATGAGTGCTGGCTAATAACTCCCAGACACTATCCCTAATAAATAAGCATAACCAAAATGTTCAAAGACATACAGGTGACTTGCATTGACAGTTATTTTCAAGGTTCCTGATTGCTATTTTAATATATTCTATTAATTATGCTATTACAGTTATCCCAATTTTCCCACTTTCCTCCCTCCACTCAGTACCCTCATTCTCTCCAGCATTCCCCCTTTAGTTCATATCCATTGGTCAAACATATAAGTTCTTTGGCTTCTCCATTTCCTGTACTGTTCTTAACATCTCCCTGTCTATTCTGTACTTACCAATTTGTATTACTTAATTTTTGCACCTTTTCCCCCATTCTCCCCCTTCCCCACCCCAACTCATAACCCTCCAAATGATTTCTATATCTATGATTCAGTTTCTGTTCTGCTTGTTTGCTTAGTTTGTTTTTTAGAGTCAATTGTTGATAGTTGTGAATTTATTGCCATTTTACTATTCATAGTTTTAATGTTTTTCTTAAATAAGTCCCTTTAACATTTCATATAATAACAGCTTGGTGATGATGAACTCCTTTAGCTTTACCTTGTCTCCGAAGCACTTTATCTGTCCTTCCATTGTAAAGGATAGGTTCACTAGGTTGTAGGTCCTTTCTTTTCCTCACTTCTAATACTTCTTGCCAGTCCCTTCTAGCCTGCAAAGTTTCCTCTGAATAATCAGCTGACAGTTTTATGGGAATTCCTTTGTAGGTAACTCTCTTATTTTTCTCTTGCTGTTTTTTAAGATTCTCCCTTTATATTTAACCTTTGGCATGTTAATTATGATGTGTCTTGGTGTAGACCTCTTTGGGTCCATCTTGTTTGGGGCTGTCTGTGTCTCCTGGACGTGTATGTCTATTCTCCTCACCAAGTTAGGGAAGTCTTCTTTCATTAATTTTATCAAATAAATTTTCAATTTATTGCTCTTCCTCTTCTCCTTCCAGCATTTTTATGATTAGAATGTCAGAGTGATTGAAGTTGTCCTGGTGGCTGCTTGTACCTTTGTTTTTTTTTTAATTCTTTTTTCTTCTTGCTGTTCTGATTGCTTGTTTTTTTCTTCCTTATTTTACAAATCATTGATTTGATTCTAGGCTTCATCCACTCCACTGCTGTTCTCCTGTAAATTTTTCTTTCTTTTACTTAGTGTAAATTTCTGCCTGGGTCTTTTTTGTGCTGTTGAAGGACCCAGTGAGTTCCTTGAGCACCCTGATAACCAGTGTTTTGAATTCTGTATCTGATAGGTTGCTTATCTCCATTTAATTTAGTTTTTTCTCTGGAGTTTTGTTCTGTTCTTTCATTTGGGCTATATTTCTTTGTCTCCTCATTTTGGCAGCCTCCCTGGATCTGATCCTGTGTACTAGGTAGAATGCTTTGACTCTCTGTCTTAGAAGTGTGGCCTATTTTAGAAAAGTGAACTGATATTTTAGATGGGGTGGAACATTGGGTAACTGCCAGGACTTTGCATGGGGAGGGCTCAAAGAAGGGCCAATGCTACTACCTGGCCTCTGGAGTTTTGTCTTGGAAGAAGCTGTCTCCTAGCACTAACCCTGATGCCATATACTTCAGTTTCTTCCCGTATTCCACTGGCGACCTTCCAGCTGTTTCCCTGGTGCTGGAGCCCAGAGAGTGTAAGTCCATAAAAGTCCTAAGAGAGTGTAAGTCTGCAAAAGTCCTAAGTTCATTGAAAGCTCTATAAGAGGAGACTCCTGAGAATCCTGCAGTTTCTTCCACTGCCCCAACCCCCACTGGTTTCTGTAGCTAGAAGTGATGGGGACTTCTCTTCCTGGCACTAAAACCCTGGGCTAGGCAGTCTGGCGTTGGGCTGGGATCCCTTGCTCCCAAGGTGTCCCTTATGATTTTTATCCACCACACATGGGTGTGGGACTGCCCACTCCGTGTCTCCCTGCCTCTCCACATATCTGCTTCTCCATCCCTCCTGCCCATCTGGATGAATGTGGCCCCCTTGATTCCTTGGTTGTCTGACTTCCATACAGTTCAACTTTCTGATGATTGCGGTGATATTTGTTTCATAGTCTAAGTGTAATTTTTGCTGTGGTTTGAATTCAGCAGTTGTTAAAACATGATAAAAATTGTTTGAATTTAGGACATTTAAAAAATTTATTAAACAGTATAATTTATCTTATTGCTATTTTGAAATATAATGTGTATATTATCACATTAATGGATCATGGAAATATAACTAAAGCACTTTAAAATACTAATTAGACAGAATACTAAAGAGCTAAGTCTGGACACCATGCATCATTTTGAAAATTTTGGGGCACTCTCATAAGCAGCAGAAACGAGGTAAATATGTCACCATTAACTAGTATTATTTCTTCCTCAAATGCATCAACCTCTGAAATATTAGATAATAAAGTACCATCCTGCTCATTCTCTTAAAAAAACATGTCTAGGTGTATAATTATTAATGTAAATTGAAAACTTATCATATGTTCAGATGAAATTATTATCATATTGGGAATCAGATTAACTTTACAAATTCTTAGAAATAATGAGATGGTATTATTCAATGAGAAATTTTTAAATAAAGATTATTATTAATATGATAGCAACATTTTAAAAAATACTGACCTTTATATATCCAATGAATTCATTTTTGAATAAAATTATAATGAATCTATTTTCTTTCATTCTAAGATATCACTAATTTAAAAAAAAACAAAGGAAGAGGGTCAAAAGTCACCTTTTTCTCAATGCTGTAACAAATTATCACAAAAAAGTTGGTTAAACACAACAGATATATTAAATTCCAGCTGTGCAATTCAGAAGTCTGGGATGGGACGCAGTGGCCTAAAATTAAGGGGTTAGCAGGGCTGAGTTCCTTTGTGAAGGTTTCCAGGGACAAATGGTTTCCATGCCTTTTCCAGATTCTAGAAGCTGTCTAAAGTCTTTGGATGAGGGTGAGGTTCAATACAATGCTCCACTTTGAAGTTAATTCACAAATTTCTTGGCTGACATAATAAAGTAGTATATATCATGAAAGTTATACATGTATTCTAGTTTTAAGGAAACTTTATAATCACCATTCTTGGCATGTGTTTTAAAAAGTATTTATTCAAGGAAATGACAATTTGTAAATTTGATGACAGTTATTATATATTCTTCCTCTCACAGGGCTTCTGTTCCCTCTTTTCTCAATTTTAACCTTGTTTAAAACCCCAAGTCTGTAATATTCTGCTAGGACTTCTCCATAAGTAACTCTGAAATTGCACAGCTGAGCCAATTTTGCTTTACACTATCGCAGGTACGGAATGTGATAAACTGCTATCTCTATAGTACACTGCTTTCTAGTTTCTCTAAGAAAATTTGGCTACTGTTGCTGTTAATGTATTTAGTCTCCCATGAGGAAAATTCTGCTGACTATATTGCTAACCATTTTTAGGAATAATCACCTGCATTAAAACCACAGCAGCATGAGAAATGGCAACAAGGTGAGTGGTATACTTGCCTCAACAAGGTGAGCACCACAGTGCAACAGCCTCCTCCTTCCAGTTAGTAAGACCCAGAGGTTACCTCCCTTTAGGGAATCTCAAGGTCGAAGAAGAATTTTAAATAGGAGGAAACAAAAATTGGGAGCCATAGAAAAGGAATTGTTTATGTGTCACAACATTGTTATATTTAATACTTGAACTGTTACTAAAACAATAGGAGCTCAGCAATATTTTGATTCAGAGAATCAATGGAATATGTACCAAATTGTGTTTGTGTATGTGTGTGTGTGTGTGTGTGTGTGTATATATATATATATATATATATATATATATAATATAGAGAAAGAGAGAGAGTCAGTATTATCTCAAGGAAAAGTCAATTTTATATGTATATGAAAATCATATGGAACAGAGCATTAATTTTATTCCGTGACTGAAGTATAACCATCATATCAAGAAAAATGACTGGCCTAAAGAATGGGATTACTCTTGTCTTTTTATTTACTTTTCCATTTCCTGGCTTTCAAAGTTAAGACAAAGAACTTTTCACTGAAAAAAAGATCTCAATTTTATCAGTAGTCAATATATAAAATGGTATATTGTTTCATCTCGAATTGATTTAGATAAAAGTAAGTATTGAAATGCTACTTTTTTGTATCCAGCTATTTATGGTTAAAACACATTGCTAAGGTATATTTAATACAGTAAAAATGATTAGATATATATTTAGGTTCAAAAAAGGATAGTCTCCTTATGATGTTTGATCAGACTGTTTAGAAGCAGAAAAGGCAATCATATTAACACCTAAAGAGCTAACTCCTGTACACTTTTAGGTGGTTCCCAATTTCAAACCAAAGTAAAGATGTTTTGTGACTGTGCTAAATATTAGTATTTTGAAATTGAGCAAACCATTTTAGAACTGTTTTCTGTATATTGTTATTTCCATCCCATGAAGTAAGAGGGAAGGTAAAATTCTAATTTGCAAGATATTTAAATTTTTTCACACATTTCTATTAATTACGTGTGTTAAGTACTCTGGTTTTCCATCATGTATTTCAAAGATATTTATAACAAAGCATAATGAAGATTTTTCCATTTACATTAAAATCTTTCATTCACTATTAAACTTCAGAATTATTAAAAACAGACTCAAGAGAGTAATTGATTGCTATTCACAAACCAACCGATATCGGTTCTGATGACAACATATCTCTCCAATGTAGCTATTGTATTTTGCCATGTACAATGTGTACTCACATTTTTGGCCCAAACTTTAAGACAAACATTTCTGTTTTAATTTTTAATTCAATTTTTATTTATATACAAAAGCAATTATCATATTCCAGGGTATTGTTTTATATATTGTTATAGATATTGTTATTGCTTTCTAGAGTTACACTTTTCACACAAGAGCATAAATAAAAGAACTAAAAACATTTATATAGATACAGAATTACTACTATCCATGCATAATATGCACCCTTATTTTTCCCCAAAAAATTTAGGCAAAAAGGTGTGTATTATACACAGCAAAATATGGTATATCTTTCCAACACACTAGATAAGCCCTTTATTACTCTTTCCTCTTTTTCTTTCTCTCAAATCACAGCTATCCTTTATCCTCTTGAACTCTGTAAAAGTTAAATTTGCAAAGCAAAAAAAAATTAGCTTCACTTCTTTTTGAATTTATAGCTATTTCTAGAGTCTGGCCACTTACTAATTGTCCTTGGGAAACCATTCATAGCTGCTGACCAGTCTTCAGGACACTGCACAGGGTCCAGTCTACTTTCACATTGCTGACGTCTCTGGGTGATATGTTCTCTAAATTGGAATGACGAGACCATCTCTATAGTGTCAAAAGGCCAGGAAAGAAAGTAGAATTTTGGCTTTGCTCTGGGCCCCCATGTTTTTTGCTAGCTGAATGCTTTGGTATATGAATTTGAACTATAAATAAATGGGCTTCATTGGTAAGACAGAAGAGGTATCTCAAAGTGAGAAGAGAGTGAGGGTTAGTAGTATATAAGAGAACTAACAATTTTTTTTTCCTTTTTATCAAAGCAGACCTAGGCAGGAGAGCAAACAGATGTGGGTTCCAGGTGAAACTTCTATACGTCATATACCGGGTGAGACATATTGGTCCCACATAACTTCTGAAATTGTGTAATTTATAGATGACTACTGGTACCTTTGGTAATTTGAAGAAATTTTATTCAGTAATTATATGCTGTATACCTAATTAATTTATATTTTCTGCTTGCATTCTGGCTTAAAGATGTTTGTTATGCATCTGTTCATTGAAATGCTTCATGTCCATTGAAATTTAAAAAGAAAGTCTTTTTGGCCATGTACACTCATTGCAGGACAAACAAAATTGTTGTTCTGTGATTTATTATATAGTGTAATTATTGAAAGCCAAATAATATTGAGGAAAGGGAAATGTAAACATGTGTGTGGGGAGTGTATTTCATTGAGTAAACAAATTGTAGATTTCTTCCTTGCTAGTTACCAAAAAAACTGTATTATTTTTTCAGAAGACTTATAAGTGCAATTTTTAACCTTTCAATCTAGGATGCTTATTGACACAAGTAACAAGAGTATGAATTTAACTGATTGATCTATTAATTTTTAATTGAGATGAAATTGACATATAACATCAGTTTTAGGTGTACAGCTTAGTGACTTGACATTTGTATAAACTAGGAAATTATGCCTGCATAAGTGTAGTTAACATCCGTCACCATACATAGTTGCAATTTTTTCTTGTGAAAACTTTTAATATCTACTCAGAAACTTTAAAATATGCAATACATTATTATTACTATAGTGACTATGCTCTACATTACATCCCTATGACTTATGTATTTAATAACTCGAAGCTGGTTTACTTATTTTAAAATAATCGTTGAACACACACTGTGAAATTTTTATTCCTGATTTCAGGGGCCAATCTTGGTAGCTACTTAAACTTAATGCTAAGTTTAAGACTCTTAATTCGCCTTTTCCAGAGTCTTGTTTAAAAACAGCGCATATGAAAGGTAAAATTTGTAAGAGTGAATTAAGGAAAACTACTTACACTATAAAAATTTCATATAGTTTCAGAAAATATATATTGGTGCAATTCTTACACATGAGAGCAATTTCATTCTAAGTTTAAATTTCAAGACTTCTGCAAGTCTGTGGGGGGGGGGTTAAATACTTAGGCTCTTTCAGGACAAAGTGCTGGACTCCAAAAATGGTGAGTATTTTTCTTTATCCAAGTATTTTTCTTTATCAAAGAAAAATAAAGGTAGCTACAAGCTTTATTTTCTGAAATAAAACGCTGATTAAAACTGAAAGCTGATACCCTGTGCTGACTCTCTTTAAAAGATCTCTCAGTACTCTGGGTATGGTGGGCTGCAAAAATTGTGGAAGTAACCTGAGAGTTTTTCACTTCTGTCTGGCCTGTCTCAGTTGGAGTCTCTCATGTGAACCACAAAAGACAATGAATTGAATGACTATTTTTCAATTCTACTGGGGTTGATTCATAACTAATATTATACTAGAGGTATAACAGAGAGTCTGACTTGGTATATGCAATGGATGTTTAAGGCTATTACTGCTTAATTCTCTCCAGAAACCCCAGATGAGATAGGCTGAGACCTTTATTTTTAAAGAGATATACTATTAACATTCCTTTGTCCTTTTTTAAATATGAAACTATGAATGATAAAAGCAATACTGTAGGTATGCAGAATATAGCTGTGGCCAAGGAGAAAGAAGGATTTATTGTCATTCTACAATATTTTAAATACAGGGTGGGGTAAAATTAGGTATGGAGTTGTGAGTACCTGAAACATGGTCTATTCTTATTATTTATTTTATTGTATTAGTTTCCATGTGAACAACTGTGAAACTCCTTTTGCCCCATCCTATCTGTATTATTTATCTTTCAATGTCATGTCTACTAAATCTCTTACCCCAAACTGCAGTTGCTTAACTTGAACTAGTTTTTGTAATTGGTGAATTTATGGTCTGCTCTTTGCTGTCAAAGTATAAATAGGAGGCAGAGTTTGATGAGTATTTTCAATTCCATGTGTTTTTTTTCTTTTTGCCACCCTCTACCAGAATCAATTCATTTATTCTTTTCAAAACTGATGGAACACACACAATTTTACATGCACTATTCCATTCAGTGAAGATTTGAGAAATAGTAAAAGAAATCTCTCTCTTCGAGAGAGAGAGTAAGGAGTGGAGATAATGAAACTGATAGAATAAAATGTAACAGGTCAAGGATAGAAGGAAGGAAGGAAGGAAGGAAGGAAGGAAGGAAGGAAGGAAGGAAGGAAGGAAGGAAGGAAGGAAGGAAGGAAGGAAAGAAGGGAGGGAGGGAGGGAGGGAGGGAGGGAGGGAGGGAGGGAGGGAAAGGAAGGAAGGAAGGAAGGAAGGAAGGAAGGAAGGAAGGAAGGAAGGAAGGAAGGAAGGAAGGAAGGAAGGAAGGAAGGAAGGAAAGAAGGGAGGGAGGGAGGGAGGGAGGAAGGGAGGGAAAGGAAGGAAGGAAGGAAGGAAGGAAGGAAGGAAGGAAGGAAGGAAGGAAGGAAGGAAGGAAGGAAGGAAGGAAGGAAGGAAGGAAGAGAAGCAAGAGGACACAGATTTTGTTGAATACTGGCAAGAACCCATTGTAGCTTTGACTAGTCATTAAGGTCATGAGGAAGGATCAGAAGTTAGGTATATTATGAAGGTGAAGTAGACATGAATGCCTTATAAACTGGAAATGTGCTATGAAAGAATGAGAACAATCAGTTAAACCATAAGAGTTTTTTAGTATAACTTCTTTGTATACAAACGAGTATCTTCTGTGTCACAGTTTTCAGTTTTATTATTACAACCACCTAAAATAAATAAGCAATGGGAATCATAATGTCTAGCCCCAAATCTCCTCAAATGCAAAATCTCCTCTTTATAATTGCTAGATGGGAGTACTAGAAAATAAAATGAATTTTATATTGTAAGCATTATGCCCTTTAGGAGCAAGATGACCTTTTTTTCATTAATTTTGAATCTCAAAATTTAGCAGCAATCCAGAAAGACTCTGAGGTTATCATTCTTGTATTTCATAATTTTTATTTCTAAGCCAGCCATAAGCTTAAAAATTCAATAGTTCTATGAATGATTATAACATGATCTGTTATGGGATTCCACAATTGTTCTTCCTGATTTATACGCAGTATAACAATATAACTTACTGAATACACTACATTTGAAAAACTGCAAAATGATAAATTTCAGCAAATGGTAAAATAAATAAATGATCTACAACTTCAAAAAAAGTCAGTTTCATTCAATATAGAGGTTTCTTTACTGTTTCCTTTCACTAGCTATTTACTAACAGGAATTATTTGTTTTAGGATATTTAACTCCAAATTCTTATTTAATGTCCCAAGAAGTGCAAAGTTATTTTTATCATATTGAGAGTCTGACTAACTAATCTGAATTCACTTTTTCTTGAATATAATACTCTGAATTTTAGCAACACTGATATGTCTCATCTCCTCATTAGTAAAAAAATCTTTAGTGAGCTTATGATTCGTAAACTAGTACATTAAATACTGTATACTGGTGATATTTAGTATAAATACTAATATAAAAAGAATGAAATGTAGCATGAATCAGACAAAATACAATATTAAATACTCAGAATCAGTTGTGTGATAAACATATAATTATTTCCTTGTTTTTTTCCTTTTTCAGAAATTTTCTCTTGCCAGTAACAGCATTAATAAAACTTATTAGTGAATGCTTCTTGCCAGAAGTTGTTATCAGAGACCAAATGTTAGATAATGAAGTGATGAGAAACGAGTTCAGTGATAAAACAAAAACTCACAACCATCAGTTTTTAAATATTGACATAATATTAAAGTGATATATTTGTCTCAAGTTACAATCTAAAGAAGAAAGATTATTATCCTGATCCTAAAAATAAAAACAAGCCAGATAAGCTATACATCCATAGTGCTTTTTTCTTTCATTTGATATTCTTTTTAATCCATAGTGTTCTTGGGATGCAATGAAACATAACAGAATTAAGTGCAACAAGTGTTAACTGTTGGGAGGAGGAGACCAGGAGCTGTGCTGCATGTGCACGACATCTGAGATGACACTGTGCACAACAGCATCAAAATACGTGAGATACTTTGGGGTAAATCCTACAAAATATACGCAAAATGTGTATTTCCAAATTATAAAACAATAATGTGATAAATGAGAGAAAGCCTAAATACACCTTGTTTATGGATCACAAAAATCCACTTTGTAAAGATTATCTTTAATTCTCCCTCACAATATTATCAATTTTTTCTGAATTGTTCCATAGATCTCATGCAGATTCAATAAAAATTTTAGCAAGATTTTTTTTGGTAGAATTTGCTGAAATCATTCTAAATTTATACCATAAACAAAACAAAAAACTTAGACTAGCCAAAAGTAATTTTGAAAATAGGAAATAAATTTGTAATGCTCAACTACCTGATTTCGAGATTTCCTATAAAATGTACAATGTTCAAAATAGGGTAACATATGCTAAAACACGGGTGAATGGATAGAATAGTCAGTAAAAGAATCCCGTTTTAATGGATGGTTAATGGGGAAAGAATAATGTTTTCAATATTCAGGCATCAATACTGAAAATAAGGTAAAGCATCCCTTATATCATTCCGTATACAAAAAATAACTTGAAATAGATAACAGGCCTAAAACCGTAAAACTTGTAGGAATTTGAGTTAGGCAAAATGTTTCTTAGACTATAAAAAAGCACTAATAATGTGATGAAAATTCAATAAATAAACATTGGTCAAATTAAAATCTGTTGTCCAAAAGGCACTGTTAAAACAATTTGAAGGCTAGACACAGACTGTAGGACATTATTTCCAAAATATATATCTCACTTAAAAAAACTTATATTCAGAATATATAACACTCATGACATAATACTAAGAAAATGATTTTAAATGGACAACAGATTGGAGTAGACACTTCATTAAAGATATATAGTGCAGATTTCATAAACAGATGTTTGACATGATTAATAATTAAAAAACAAATTAATTTTCACATGAATTAATGCAAATCCACACAGAAGCAATACAATGCACAACAACATAATAAAATATGCATTATATAGATCATCAATCCACAGTGACATATCATTACATTTGAACTAGAATGGTCAACAAAAAAAAAATCTAGCACCGACTTTAGCACAGTTGTGTGTTGGCAAGGAAGTGGAGCTACTTGAACCTTTTAGTATTTCATATGAAAATATAAAATGCAATAAACTCTTCAGAAAAAAATGGATAGTTTCTTATAAAATCTAACATCTATAGTTACCCAACCACCCAGTAAACCACCCCGTAGATATTACTTAAAAGAAATAAAAATTCATACTCTCCCAAAGACTTGAACACAAACGTTTAGCTCCTCTCCATCTATATACAAAATGTTCCAAATTAATCTATCTACTATGAGTGAGACATCAAGAATTTCCATACATCTATAAAACAGAATACTGTTAAAAATAAATAAAATGACCAAACTGCTAACAATTGCAAAAATATAGGTAAGTCTCAAAAGCAGTATACTAGATGAAAAAAAGCCAGACACAACTTCTTACACATTACATGGTTCAATTTATTTGACATTCTGAAAAGGTAAAATTATAGGTACAGAAATCAGAAAAATCTACAAAATACCCTCAAATACCTTACAAATACCTAGAAATATTACATGTTCTAGGAAATGAGGAAAGAGAAGATGGCATATTAACAAATAAAATATAAACTACCTGCTTTATTTAGTTGTTTTACATAAACCAACTAAACTAATCTTTCCTCAGTTATAGAACTAGCGTATATTTAATCATGCAAAGAAACTGTCACCAACATACTTTTAGAAAATCATTGAATCTAGCCTTCCCTTTTGCTGAAGACTGCCCAGTTAACTCAGCATTTCCACCTCTTAAATATTTTATTTCACTTCTATTCTGTAATTCTTCCATACAATTACTCCAGTTTATAACATTTGGAGTAAGAAAATTTCTGTGAATTAGTTTATTAATTTAAAATTAATAATTTTAAATTTGTAACTAACTTTCAAAGTATGAATGAATATATTAAAAATAACTGGTATTAATGTTATAATCAAAGTGATTTGTAATAAGAAATTGTGTAATGTCAAAAGAGAAATTCCTCTGGACTGTGGTCGGTTTTGTAGAGTGATTTGAAGTATATTGTCAATTATTTTTGCATCTTATTATCAATGTAAAGGATTACTTTTTAGATTTCAAAAGAAGTATTTTCAGTAAAAACTGTTTACCACCTTACTGCATGTTTTATTAATTCTCATTTCTCCTCTCCAAACCTGTGTATTTCATTGATTTTACTTATTTTTCTCAAAAACAATATAATACAATCTAAAGTGCCATGAATATAAGATATTTAGTTCTTGATTAAATAGACTGAATAAGACTTATAGCAATTTTTAAAAATAATGTTCTGCACTTACTGGACCAAAGCATTTTGTCATAAAAATTAGTGATGTGCCAAAGCCAGCCCATCCTGGCTCACAAGAGCTGAGCATTCATTTTTAAAGAACTTTGTTTTTGATTGTTAAACACAACAAGTATTAAAGTTTAATTACAAAAATTTACCAGTAAATATATAACATTAAAAACTAAATTCTCAAAACTCATCACTTCCTGAGCTGTTTTTATGCTTTATTATTACTTATGCCCATGATTATTTACATATAATTTATATGCATGGAGAAAATCATATATACATTGTGCCATTGCAAATTTCCCAATCCCGCTTCCTTGGTACCTGGAAATTGGCTATGGTGGTAATATTTACATTATAGAAAACAGAAAAGCCCACTAAAAAATAGTTGTTCAACATGTACTAATGTGCAACTACATAAAATCTTGCTTTAGATATCTGCTATGTAACAAGCACAGGTTTTAAAAAAATAGAAATAAAGGAATAAGGGACATCTCCTGTCCTAAAGACAAATACAGGATAAAAAGAATATCAGGACTTACTGCAGGCTTGTGAAAACTGAACTCTTCCAAGAGTTCATACAGAAATAGATCATACAAAGAGGGTTTATTTTGGAGTTGGGTCCTAATAAGTAAGTAAAAAGTTCATCAAACAGAGAAAGTGGGTAAGGTTATCCCAGGCACGGGAAAAAGCCTACTCAAAAGAAAGGGACTTGAAAGAAATAGCACCTTACTATTAGAAACCCTAATATTTGTAAATCTCCAGAAGAGAGAGTGTGCTAATTCCATTTACCTCTCTCTAAGAGCTCTTATGACACTTAGAATGGTGCAGATATCCAAGGCAATCTCGTCATCTTAAAACCTTTAGTTACCTTTGAAGATTCCCTTTTTGCAAATAAAGGAACATACATTTCAAGGATTAGAATGTGTCTTTGTGTAGCCATTATTCAACCTACTGCAGGTATATTTTACTTAGCAGTAAAAAGTGAAACTATAGTCATAGAAGAAATTACAAAGAAAAAGCTCATAAAAAAAGAGAAAGTAGCTCAAATCAGTGTCCCAGCAGTCCCCAAATTACATGGGTAAACAGAAGAGAAACCAATGACAGACATTAAAAATGCCACGAGAGCTATGAGGAAAAAAAGGCAAGAAAATAAAAGTTGTAAAATGAACCACAAGGGAGTTGAAAGGATACAATGAAAAAATAAAGAAAAAATAGATGAAGAAATTTAAAAATTGAATTTTAAAATGCAAAAAACCTTAATATTTGTAAATGTTTATTAAATATTTGCACATATTTATTGTAATCCTAAACCAATCCTATGGTCATCTAGCCTGGTATTCAGTTTTGTACAGATTGGCCATTGAAATTATGTGACTGTCATTTCTGAAACTAAATTGTAGTGCTTGAGGCAATGTTAAAATCAATTTTAATTTATGAAGTATTCTGCAGGTGTGAGGCGTTATAATTAACAGCACCAAGGGGATTCCTCCTCAAACTAACCATGCTTACTAAGTAGATACTAAAGTTGACTGTTTTTAAACCGCTGAAAAGTCAATGTGTAATATGTCAGAAGGTAGAAATAATTAAATATCAAAATAACACAATCTCTTAAATTATTACTGAAAGACGATACTGTTTAAATCTTGGTTGATTGTGGCAAAACCATGTTCTACAACTTAGTTAAGACTCTCTTTAAATATTAGGAATATTCCAACTTTTATTCCTAACTCTATAGCTGTCATTTTTCAAGATGTTTAATTATTTTACACACCTGGTTTTATTTTTTCAGTGCTACCACTTATAGAAATATTCTTCATCAATGTACATATCTATATGCATTATATATGACTGTTCGTCCTAAACTTAACGGTTGCATGTTTTGCAAAGTGGTCTTCTTGCCCTGGTATTTCAAAGCTTGATTTAAAAAGAAAGTTTAAATGAACTTGACATAATACCTTTGTAATATTTTTTAAAGATTTCTATCATGTCTGGTCTTAGTTTTCAACTTTTCAAATTGAGGAATCCAATTCTCTTTGGTACATTCTTATGGGTGACTCCTAAGCAGAGGCTCAGACTGGACATAAAACATTTTCTGGAAAGATGAATCTCTCAGGAACCACTGGAAAACATAAGCCAACTTTGGGTTGCAGTGGAGAGCAAGACTAATAAAATGGCATTGATTGATCAAGATAGCATAAAGCACATAATATCACAAAGTAGAGTCACTCATGTCAACCAAAATGGCTGTCAGTCAGCCATGACATTTTGGTTCAAAAGAAAAATGACCTAAGTCAGAGGAAACATATCTGGCAAGGAGACACACCTAAGATACAAAAGCACAATGTGCAAATGCGCATGTGATCAGAACGGCCACATCTGTAGGGCAGGACCACCCACAGACAGGCTCCTGCAAATTCCACACTTGGCAATAATGGTGCCAAGACATTTACCTAAAGGACCCAGAAGGGTGGAGTGTACCACTCTCCAGGTATACCTGAGGCAGGCTCCAGACCACTGCTGAGACAGCCTAGCTCTACACACCAGAGTGCTGCTCCACGTCTCACCAATCTCCTTTGACATTGGCTGCCAGAGGCTGTGCCCTGATGGACTGAGGACTTTCTCTGCCCTGCTGCCAACCTGGCTCTAGAGAATCTTCCTTGTAAGATGTTGACAGTTCCCTTCCCCATGGTGCTCTCTCTAGGACCTGCAGGCTGAGACTCCAGGACTCGAGTTCGTTATCCCCCACTGATGACTGTGTGTGTATATTGTATTTCTCTTAAATTGTTAGAGTGTGAGTAGGATATTAATGTATGGTGACGTTCTATTTTAAGTGAGACTACATTCAATAAAAGCTGAGTGAGTAGCACAGTAACTGTGTGTGTCTCTTGTCTATTCCTGGGTGCTGGGTTGCTCAGCAGGCAGCTAGCCAAGCAGTTGCAGGGCTGACTTACAGGAAAGACTGTTGCAAACATACACTTGTGACAATTGCTCAAGTAACAAGAAAATTGGAGACAGAACCACTGAAAAGGTTAAGTTGTATGAAGGTTAGCAAGCCTCTGAACATTTCTGCTAATTATCTTATTTGCCTTCAATACCCAGCAGATGACTGACAAGGATAGGCACTGTTAAGCCTCTGCAAAATCCAACACTGTACCCCACATACCTGTCTGCTATCACATGAGGACAACGGCTTGTCTATAAAACCCAGTTTTCAAATCTCACAGTGGCCTACTATAGTAAGAACCCTCCTGGTAAGGGAGTCTGGAAAATGCAGTTTTCAGGTTTTTAACCCTTAAAGTATGGAGAATAACTTACAGTATTCAGAAGAGATGCTGTGATGATATAATTTGAGATATGATCATTAAATGTTTTTAGTCCCATCATAACAAAGAGTTAATTATTCTCCTTTGTTTTAATTTACCTTGATAAAAATGTGATTTTACACAACAGAACAAAGACAACTATGGCACAGTTTCAAGACATAAAAAATTTCACTTTAGAGAGTTTTACAGTATTTTACATTATACATATTTTATATATGTATCCTTGTACTATTGGTCATTCTGTATATTTATCATATCTACTTATAGAACTGTTATTAAAAAATGTATAATATTTAAAATAAAATATAAACTATGACTTTAAAGTATCACTATTTTAACATTTTATAAAGTTACTTAATTTTAAAATATTCAATGATCCAAAGTTAAAAGTCATAAGATATGGATCAAAAATTCCTAAAAGACCCACACCAAATTGTTTTTTTTAAGTTAAGTATGGCTTGATTATTTTTGGAAGAGAACACAAAACTTATGCTGAAATGAAAAGGAAAATATAAAAAATATGTTAAATCACATATGAATATGAAAATTTGCTTTGTAATCCTGAGTATAACTATCTTCTTTCTCTTTTCAAAATCATCTTTAGTTTTCATTAATGAACTACATAGAAGAAATATGAACTCTGCATCTTTAAGTATTTTATATATTCTATACCTTGTATATACACATAATTATATTTTTCCTCTGACATACTGTTAACCAGATGTCCAGAAATCATGTTGAAAAAAAGATGACATTATATAGGAAGATGGAATTATAAATAGTCTATGATCACGTGGTATAGGAGGCTGATGATTTATTTCCAAAGAATTTTCCCACCTCATTAGTGATTATGCATACAATCCAAAACTTCCATTAAACATAGTATTGAAGTTCTAGACACAATAATCAAACAAGAAAAAGGGAAAAAAGGAATTCTAATTGGAAACAAGGAATTCTAATTGGAAACAGTGACAAGAAAAACTGTCACTGTTTGCAGATGACATGGTAGTATACAGAGAAAACCCTATAGACACCATCAAAAAACTACTCAACCTATAAGTGAATTTGGAAAAACAGCAAGATATAAAGTCAATATTCAGAAATTGAAGTTATTTTTGTACACCAACAATGAAATGTCAGAAACAGAAATTAGAAAAAATACCATTTGCTATATCGACAAGAAAAATAAAGTACCTAGGAATGAACCTAACCAAGGAAGTTAAGTACTTGTATTCAGAAAAATGCAAAAAACTGAAGAAAAATTAAGGAAAACACAAACGCATATACCATGTTCATGGATTGGAAGAATTAACATAATCAAAGTTCCATACTACCCAAAGCAATTTATAGACTCAATATAATCCCTATTAAAATACCAATGACATATAGAACATTTCAAAAATTTACATGGAGCCATAAATGACCCTAAATAGTCCCTAACAATTTTGAGAAAGAAGAATAAAGTAGGAGTGATCACAATACCTGATAACAAACTATATTATAAGGCTACTAGAATTAAAACAGTTTGGTACTGGCATAAGAATAAATACATAGATCAATGGAACACAATAAATCCAGAAATAAACCCATGTCTCTATGGTCAATTAATATTTAACAAATGGGGCAGAAGCATAAAATGGAGTAAAAATAGGCTCTTCAACAAATGATGTTGTGAGATCTGGGCAGCCACACACAACAAAATGAAACTGGAGCATCAACTTACATCCTACACAAAAATAAACTCAAGATTAATAAAAGACTTAAAAAGAAGCTGTGATACCATAAAAAAATCCTAGAGAACATAGGTAGGAAAATTTCAGATATTCCATGTAGCAATATTTTCACTTACATGTCTACTAGAGCAAGAGATGTAAAGGAAAGAATAAACAAGAGGGACTTCACCAAATTTAAAATCCTCTGAATGGCTAGAGAAAACAGCAAAATGAAAAGGGAGCCAACTGTATGGGAACAAATATTTGCCAATGATACTTTGGACAAGGGTTTGATCCCCAGAATACATATAGAACTCATACAACTCCACACCAGGAAGACAAGAAATCCAATTAAAAAAATGGGCAAAAGACCTGAACAGACACTTCTCCAAGGAGGACATAGAGAGGGCCCAGAGACATATGCAGGGATGCTCAGCATCACTAACTATCAGAGAGATGCAAATTAAAGCTGCAGTGAGATACCATTTCAGACTGGTCAGAATGACTATCATAAACAAATCTACAAACACATGCTGGTGAGGTTGGGGAGAAAAAGGAACCCTAGTACACTATTGGTGAGAATGCAGACTGGTACAGCCACTCTGGAAAACAGTATGGAATTTCCTCAAAACGCTAAAAATTAAACTGCCTTTTGACCCAGCAGTTCTACTGCTGGGATTTTATACCCTAAGAATCCCAAAACACCAATTCAAAATAACCTATACACCCCAATGTTCAGAGGACCATTATTTACAATAGCCAAGTGTTGGAAACAGCCTAAATGCCCATCAGTAAATGAGAGAATCAAAAACTGTGATAGATTCACACAATGGAATACTACATAGCAGAATGAAAGATGGAATTTCTACCCTTGACAACAGCAGGGTGAAGGGTAGTACTGAACTGGAGAGTATTATGCTAAGTAAAAAAAGCCAGGCGGTGAAAGACAAATACCATATGATTTCACCTATCAGTGGAACCTAATAAAAAAAACAAACAAGTGAGCAAAATAGAACCAGAGACATGGGAATAAAGAACAAACTGACAGTGACCAGAGGGGAAGGAGGGGGGAAATGGGGTAAAGAAGGGGAAGGGTAAAGTCAAGGAACATGTATAAAGGACCCATGGATAAAGACCAAGGGGAAGGGAGGATTGAAAGTGGAAAGTAGGAGTGAGTAGGACAGGGGAGAGTAATGGAGGGAAGATAGGAACAACTGTAATTGAACAACAATAAAAAAAGAAAAGAGAAATCTAGAACTTGTGAAACAATGAGTGGCTTTGTGACAGAATACATGGATATGTTGCAACAATTCATTCTTATCTCTGGGTTCTAAAGAACCAGTTCAAATCTCAAGACCAACGTGTAAATAATTTTAGATCCCTTGATGATGCTAAATTTATTGTTGTTTCAGAAGTAAAATGACTGTGGACCTAAAATGGCTCCAAACAATAATCTCCATTAAAAATCATACAAAAGTGTCAGTATGTATTATCTTCTCAACAGTAAATTTCTTTATCCCATTGCATGTATAAGTATCCAAGGTATTGTATAAATATTAAAGATTAAAAAGTGACAGTATATTAATAAGGAGAACACATTCTCTATTAAATGGATACACAGAGATTTTATCACAACTGGAAATATTTGCTGTATCCTAACACATCTCAAATATAAGTTCCACTCCCAAGCCATGTGAAGATTGTTCTGTAGAAAAAAATAAGAATTACAACTAATTATAATTATGCTATGTCATATTTCTCTTAATTCTAATATATGCAATAAAAACTTTATGGTTCCACACAAACAAACAACACTAGGGTTCACAGTCCTGACTGCAAGAAAAATCACTCTTTTTTCTATCCAGTCGAATTTTATGGAATAATCTTGTCTGTTAAATGAGATAATACCTGTGAAATTACCTTATAAATATGAGACATATAAAAATGAAATACATTTTTAACTTTTCTGGTCAGTAACTGGACAAATAGAAGTGGGTTCCCAACTTATTTTAGTAGCTATTCAATCCAAGTAATGGGGTGTATTGCTGGGATTATTTGACAGTTTTATGTAACAATGGAGATACAGATATTGCACCTATACAGGATGAATTGATAAAGAGGTAATCCTTGCAAGAGCCATGTGGTATTGGTCACATCTGACCCTCATCTGCTAAAAACAAAATATAATTTTATTAAACCTAGTCCAATTTCCAGGAAGTCAAAATGAATTAAAAACTTCCTAAAGCAAGTTCTTCATACCTGAAAGGCAAATTGCCTCTCTCCAGGGAGGAACTAATATACCTGAGAAAAGGTAATTAGGTAATTTCTCAAGAAGTTTCTTTTTTTTCCAGAAGAATTGGTTAAGCAATAGAATATTTTATAACCCAATCTCTTCATGAAATCAAGATCAATAAAGGCAAAATTTACACTATCTTTCCCTCCAGAGCACTTGAAAATCTATGCTCTAAAATGAGAGTAAATATATTTACAAATAAGCCATTTTGGACGGCACTTTACGTTCAAGATATGGTGCTAATCACAGCTGATGACATAGGTCCGAATCACTAGGAAATGCTGTCCTCAAATGCCATACAAGTTTTTTTTTCCCTAAAGATTTTATTTCTTTATCTTTAGAGGGGAAGGGAAGGAGATAGGGAGAGAAATATCAATGTATGGTTGCCTCTCGTGTGTCCCCTGCTGGGAACTGGCCTGCAACCCAGGCATGTGCCCTGACTGGGAATGGAACGTGATACTCTGGTTCGCAGGCCCGCGCTCAGTCCACTGAGCTACACCAGCCAGGGCCACCATACAAGTTTTAATGCTACGTTGAGGCAGACCGAGACATGCACAAGTGTATGATATACACACTGCCCTTCAGGGAATCAGAGTGTTTCATACGACAGGATGATAGCCACTATGTGTGTGACAGTTCCCTTTACATTATGTTTTCACTTCTTTTTCCTTGCAAGCTTCTCTTTAATTATGTGGTGTCTTAAGTCTTACCCAAGTGTACTGAATTAACTGATATATTATGATTAAATGAAAGTTTCCTGCATAAAATTAGAAAACATATACTTGAATATATATGTGTGTATGTGTGTATACAAGCATGCATATACATGCTTATGCATACCTACAAATAGACATATCCATACATATGTAAAAAGACACACATATGTACAGATATGTGTTCTTTCAAGTTCACAGAAAGAAATCTCTTTGTTAGAGAAAAATGAATGAGTGATTTTTGAAATACTAATATAATTTATGATATCTAGTGGTTAAGAAAGCCTACTAAGATACATATTAACATGCCCTGGCTGATGTGGCTCAGTGGATTGAGTTCTGGCCTGTGAACCAAAGGGTCACCAATTTCATTCCCAGTCAGGGCACATACCTGAGTTGCAGGCCAGGTCCCCAGTAGGGGGTGTGCTGGAGGCAACCACACATTGAAGTTTCTCTCCCTTTCTCCCTCCATTCTCCTCTGTCTAAAAATAAAATAAATAAAGTATTTTAAAAATAAAAAAGAAACATAGTAACAATACTGATTAAAGATGATGATATATTCTGAAACAAATATATTTAAATTAGGTGGACTTAGAATTTTCTAAATTGAATTGTTCAAGGTATTGCACATGAGAAAAATTTGTACCATGACTTCAGGTATAATATATACCACCTGTGAAACTCTTTGGTATAGTTATGGAACTTATCTTCAAGTAGCAAAACACCCTATGAGGCAATAAGGACTATGTGTATTTTAAGGTAGAATTAAAATATACATTGTGCCATATTAAAGTCTGAATTATTCTTCTGATATACTAGAATACACTGAATAGTTTCAGTTGTGATGTGATCTCTGTGTATCCATTAACAGAGAATGTGTTCACCTTACTAACATACTGTCACTTTTCTTTGTCCTTAATATTTTTACATTGCCTTGGATATTTTAGTCATTCAAGTACACTCAAAGGTGATAAAGAAATTTACTGTTAAGAAGATAATACATGCTGACAATTTTGTATGGTTTTTAATAAACATTATTGTTTGGAGCCGTTTTAGGTTCATAGTCATTTTACTTCTGAAACAACAACAAATTTTGCATTAATAAGGGATCTAATATTATTTACAAGCTGATCTTGAGATTTGAATTGTTTATTTAGACTCCAAAGATAGAAATGAATTGTTACTATATATATATATGAATTGTATCAAAAATCCATTCATTGTCTCACAAGTTTTAGATTTTATATATACTCTATAAATGAGGTAGTAAAATTGTTTGCAAACAAACCATCAGCCTCATTGACCATGTGATCATAGACTACTTATAATTTCACCTTTCTGTGTAATGTCATCTCTTCTTCAACACCACTTCTGGAAGTATGGCTAACAGTAAGTTGGAGAGAAAATATGTTTTTACATACACACACACACACACATATATATATATGTAGTACTTAATGTGCAGAGTTCATATTTCTTCTGGTTCATTCATTAATGAAAGCTAGAGCTGATTTTTACAAGAGAAAGGAGATAATTTTGCTCAGGATTGCAAAGCAAATTGTCTGTACTCGTGTGCGATTTAATACGCAGCAGGTAGCTGTAGTCCACAAAAGTGAATTCCTTTATCCTTCAGGTAACTTGTTAACTTCTTGTCTTCTAAAAACACCTCCCTGCTTCTTTACCCCTGTACCGTGCTCTATAACTCCTCTTCCACACTTCTACTAACAGATAAAATTGAAAGGTGGGAGGATCAAGGGGGCAGGTGAGGAATTGAGCAAAATAATTTTTGACCTTATTATTTTAATGTTTTCTAATTAATAAAAAGAAAAGTCTAATTAAAATTAATTTGAAATCATCCCTAAATATCTGAAACACGCCACTGACCTATATGAAGCTTCTTGCAAACTGAAAAACTCTGTTTTTAGAGGAACATGCTTTATGACAGATGGATGATAGATAATAGAGTTATTCACACAGAGCACAAAAAATGTGTAATGCACTCAGCCAACATATAAATAAATTGTATCTGCCACACAGTTCTTGTGTTTCTGTATTCTGTAGTACATTGTGTTCTCATTTTTGTGTACATTCCAAGGAAGAGAAGTTTAATTCCCACCTGATCTACACAACTGTCTTGCCTAGCCTCTGCACTTAGGCTGAAATAATAGATTATCTACCCCAATACATTATCACACTGGTGAGACAAGGAAAGATTGATTCTTATGATTAATAAAATTGTGATAGTTCAGTTTCATTGTTATGAATTATTTTAGAGCTTTAGCTTAAAGGCTATTAAATAGATTGTTGTTTTTATTCCCTAATCGATGTCTTCTCCTTTTCTTTCCAGTAAGAAAATGCTTATCGGGGGAAAACGGCCAATACTACCTGCCCTACTCACATTGCCGTGATGCATTTTTATGTGATTAATTCCAAATGTATTCCTGTGCCATGAGCAGCATCCTAACTGGTTTCTTAGAGGAACCCTAGCTTTCTATTTACATCCTTCCTTCTAATAGAAATGAGTACCTGATGTGGAGTCAGAATGGTTCATGAATGGAAAGACAGCAAGTTAAGAATGGTAGAGATTAAAGATTGTTATAATGGGAAAACTTGGATGACCTTCAGAACAGATTCATTATTTCCTCTGATCCTTGTATTTCCAGTTTGATATCTGTGAGAGATATAAACTCAATATAAATTGCAATTATTTGGCTCATGGTTATATCTGTAGCTGAACCTATATCCTAACTAATAAACATACCTTATCTTTCTTACTAATCATCTATTAAGTATTAAAATACATATTAAAGCAACTAACTGATAGTGAAAGTATTATAGAATGACATATATAGACTTTTGAAACTTCTGGAACCAACTTCCAGTTTATAGAAAATACAGGGGATAGAACTTGGTAAACAACTCTATGGTACATTCAGCAAAATCTGCAGTTTTGAAACTCAGATGAATCGCCTAGTTTAGTGAACAAATAAATGGTAAGAATAAAACGTGAGGGTGATGTAGCTGTAGCAACTGAAAAATATATCAAGCACATATAATAAGTGGATTTTGTTTGAATCTTGATTTCAGCAAGCCATCTATAAATTTTATGTGAAATAATTGGGGACATTTAAATAATTACTAGAATGGGAAGATAATACAGAATCATTGTTTATTTTTGTTTGGCTATCATAACAGTATCATAGCTATGTTAAAATAAAGCCATATATTTTAGAGATATATCAAAATATTAACATGAAACTATGTAACATATAGGGTGTTTGAAAATAATACAGAGGAGGTGGAGACAGAGATGAAACAACAGTGGTCACTAGATGGGACCTAGTGAATCTGATTGATGTCTACTCGGGGGGTACTTAAGCATGTTAAATTTAGTACTTATCCACATGACATTTTTATACAACATAAAATATATGCTTTGAAGTAAGATCCAAGTATTCTAGTCTTGGGTAGAAATCTCAGAAGCTCTGTGCCCTTGGACAAGTTTAATACCTCTCTATCTTTATTATTTATTAATGAAAAAGAATAATTATATTCATGCCACATAATTAAGATTAAAGTAGTTCACGTTTTTAAAGCACTGGGCATATTATAAATCAATAAATGTTAACTACTATTTTTCTTTACACAGTGTCATTCACAGGCATTTCTGAGCTAGTTTAGGAAACTAAAATGGCATTTGACATATTTTTGTGTGGAAAAATGGGTTGTGAACTCACACACAAATTAAGCCGGGATACATAGCCTATTTAGAATTTGGGAATTGCTAGGATCAGAGGAACTAGAAATGAGTTGTTAATATATTTCCCCATGTAAATTGACTCCTTGATGTATTGAGGCTTCTATAATTATCCCAAGGCAATAATAAATAAGCCCCTTAGCAGGAAAATTATGTTAAACCTAAATAATGATTTAATAGAACTAACACTGACGTGAATGTTTTAACAAGAGAGTGATGCAGATAAATTTCTGTTCCATACATGTCTGGAGGACTTATAAAAATTACTGCACCTGGCACTTTCTCTCTCTGTCTATCTCTCTCTTTCTCTCTCGGTCTCTCCCTTGCCCTCTTCCCATCCCTATGCCTCGCTCCGTCCCTCACTCCCTCTCTTGCTCTGACGAGTAGAATCATCAGGGTCTATGAATAATCCACAGAGGAAGGATTAATGAAGGATTAATGCTGTGATAGGCCCATTATGCACTGATATATTTTTAATTCACTTTTAACGATTCTATCTGTTTGTTTTTATGAGTAAAATAGCAATGAAAAGTGTAGTTTCCTTTTCCTCTCATTAAATAAGCACCTTTTCATGGCCAGCAATGAAAAAGATAGTTATATAAATGTGAGATTTCCAATAAACTCTTATTTTTAGCTGCAGTACTTTTCAACACTCATGTAATTTCTCATTAGAATTTAATCCTGAAAATGTTTCTAGACCACATTCTTCTCTTCACTGCCGTGTGATCACTTAACCCTTTTCTCCCACCAAACTTGTCAATCCTTTTCATGCTGCGTCTTTGTTGTCCTTTTTATTTGCACCACCTTTAAATAATGGTGTCATTTTCTGTAGGATACAATATCTGGTTCTCTTCCACTTCTTCTCTCAAGTTGCTGCTGGGGCAACCTAATCACAGCCTGTGTTTTTTTACAAGTATCCCAACATATGCCAGTGACTCAACATCCTTATCTTCCACCAAGACTATATTCCAACATTCCCAATTACATATGCAAGTATAGATCACCAAATAATCACTACATTTCCCCTGAAATAGCAGTTTTGTCTTGACTTCTCCCTGGTTGCATATCACTCAAGCAAGACGATGAGAAGTGCACACCCTTGATTTCTGGCTCACAGTACTGTTCATGTCTAAGGCCTATTGGATCACAATTTGAGATACGCATGTCACACTGGTCTCTTTTCTACACTCGTTCGGTCTCCGGTCCATGCCGCAGCCCGCTGCAGCAAGGGTGGTCGTGAGGCTGAGCGAGGGACTGAATAAAGGAGAGGACCAAATGCTCTGCTGGCATAAGGCAAGTTTATTGCGTAGTCTTCTGGCTTATATACAATCTTGAGTACATAGAGGACAAAGGAGAAGCCTTCTGGCACGTAGCTCACTTCCTTGACCTACAAAGTTTATCTCTTCCCTTAGAGTCCGGACGTTCCCAAGCTAACATACTTTCCGGGTACATGACGCACAGGCCAAAGATATGAGTTGATGGGAGAGGCGGCTAGTTTCTCAAGGGGTCAGAGAACTGTTACAACCCAAGATAGCCCCGAGGCCGGAAACCAGGCCCAGTCACCACACCCGCAGTGCTAGACCCTATCCTCGACCCCTCACAGGCCCCTTGGGCTCCAACAGGTCCAATCCCATATTCCTTCTTGTCTGGATAGAATAGATTCACCACTGGTCCCTCTGAGTTCATTCTTACCTTTTCCCAACCTGCTCATTGGTGTGTTGTTTTCTTAACTGTATATCTATCTGTCAGTTGCCTGTCCTAAAATCCTTTACTGACTTCCAATTGCTTTCAGAGTAAAACAAAATTTTCAGTCAAGACCTTGTATCATCCAATTTCTGAACATCCTTTCATGCCATTGAATTAGGCAGGACATATTTGTCCTTCTGTCAGTGTGCCCAGCCATTTTATATTCTTGTGCCTTTGTTTACATTATTCTATTGCCTAGAAGAGTCTTTTTCTTCTCCTCTTTGAAAGCATGTACTTTTTTCACTAGGGATTTGGCAACATTCATTTCTTGGAGTGTGTGCTTATTTCCCCCCAATGAGGTAGGTAATCTCTAGGTTTTCCTGCTCTGTCCTCCTATGAATGCTATCACAACACCATGCCTCATTATAAATATTGACTACTGCTTTCTCACACAAGGCTAGAAGTAAAAACCTTTATTTGATCTTTAAATATGTTTTGCTTTAAAAAGCACTTGATTTAAAATTAGGTTTTGTCATATTTGGGGATCTAAAAATCATAGCAATATAGTTTGTAAAAAAGATCTTCCTATCATTAAGGTTATTCAACGAGGGTTCAGAATTCTTACATGATGTTAATAAGGTCAAACAATAATTTGAATCTAAATTCTACAACATTGTAGAATTCTATCTTAGTCTGGTAAATTTCCCCTTATTATCATGTTTTTTTTCTCTGAAAATTTCTAAAGTAGTTTCTTCTTGTTTTCTTTTTGTGTGTCATTTTTTATACTACTGTTTACTCTTTGAATCTAATTCATTCTTAGCTGAAACAAGGCCACACGATCTAAAAGTCTAATGCTTTTCTTTGAATATCAGAGTTTAGTTACTTGTATAGACTCCAACACTACAGATGAGTTTGTATATCAACCAATTCTGCTTTTGAAAACTCGAGGGAGAAGGTTTTGTTCAAAATGTGAAATCAATCTTATATTCTAAATTTAAAATTTTCTGTTAAACATATCTTGTGATTTTACAAAAAAATAATCTTATTCAGGCCCCCTACTAAGCTAGAAGTGAAACATGTCATTTTAAAGCACTTTCATTTCTTCAAAGAATAGACTGACAATGTTAGAAGCCCAAATAACTATTTGTAAAGTATATTACCAAACTTCATTATTTTATTTCTGTTGCAAAATTGTTTTAAATGCAAACAGGCTTTTGCTGAAAATGAGAACCACTAGAAATACATGAAGAGATAGATGTTAATGGAAACTTTAAACAAGTTTTTATTTATTTATGTTTAATCCAAAGATAAAATCTATCTGAAACTCATCTTTATAAACTAGAGCAAAGAGAAAATTTGACTAGTTGAATTATCTTCTTAAGCTAATAATGATCCTTTTGCGTGATTTTGCAAACTACCCAAAGGTAAAAAATTAAAATCTAAAATTAATTGCATAATTAAAGTAATATTTAAATAAATGTGTATTTTCCCATGGTGGTAATATTTTATGAATAGCACTCACATATATATTTCTTTTTAAAATGCACCTTCATTATTCATAGCTATTCTTTATATATATATATACATATATATATATATATAATTTCATCTTATCCTGCAACATCTAGATACAACTTGTTGCAAAATTAAGCTAATTTTTCACCAAAATGTTTATTTTTTCTGCAAACATGAATGAACTCCTTAATAGGAGAGGTCAAGTGACTCTGTCCTGCCATATGTGACAATCTCTGGCACAATGGTCTGTTTTCATTTGTCCCCCATTCTGCAGAAGACCCAGGGGAGGACATAAGGCCTAAAGGTTTAGTTCCACCACATGGCAACTTTTAGGATTCTAGATATTGATTGTGAAAGAGCCTTTTGGAGAGATCCCCATACAGACTGGACTAGAAGTTAAACAGCATTGTTTTAAGCCACTGACAATGTAGGATTGTTGCTTATATCATTTATACTACGTTGACTAATATAAAAGTAGGTTACTAAAGTGGCCCACAAACAAACCAACCATATGTTACATAGTAAAATATCACCTACAATGACATGGATGACAGACCACGTGTTCACTGAAGCTCTAGGGATAGGGGATAGGAAGCAGAAGCTTAGAAAGTGTCTTGATTGTTAGTAGGCATCTCTAATACAGTATTAGTAGGGATGAGTTCAAACAGAATTTGACCAGTTACAAAACATAAATGAAAGTGAGTAGTAAATGAACAGAAACATGGGGCCTTGAGGGTCTGGAAAAACTGATTGCTTATAGACTGGAAGCAATAACAGGAAAGGCTGAGAATGGTTTTGAGTAGCAAAGAACTATTAAGAGTTAGCTTTGAATGGAAGATCAGATTAAGCAGGTGGTCCCCCTTAGATATTTTCCAGATGAATCAGATAACTTAAAGGTATCTCCGTTAAATTACAAAAGATAGGTGAAATGGGTGCCAATAAGCAAAAGAGTAAATCAGTCTTAAAATTAACTGTAGGGGTAAAAAACTTGCCTAAATAGAACTATTTAATAGAACTTTTTAATATTTCCATTACCCTTTATCCCTCTTATACCCTCTTCCATCTCCACTCGCTCCGCCCTCCCCATCACCCAGCTGTTGTCTATATCCATGTGTCCTTTTCCTTTAAACAGTCCCACACAGGAAGTTCTCTGTCAATGCAATGGAGTGTCATTGGAGAGTTTACTTCACAAGACTGATTTCTGAAGGTGTCAAACAGAATTCATAATGGCAGAGCCAGAAGTGATGAAGAATAATGAACACAGTACCCAGAGAAGAGAAGCAGCAGTTTTTTATCAACATTAGAAGAATTCCATATTCCGTGCCCAGCAGGAGTCTAGAATTACTATGGATCAGCACCCTCTTGTATGATTACCATTTTTCCTCTTTTCAAACTGAATTTCGAAGTCATTATCTGTTGGGTGTATGTTTGAGCAGTAGATTGAGGGATAAAGATAATTTGTCTCTTTACACAGTGCCAAGCCACAAGAAGCAATATATGACTGATCCCTATAAGACCTTAAATTTTGAAATGACTGCAAGGACTTAACAGAATTTTTTCTTGTGCAAACTGCTATCTGTTGATATCTTTCAAATTCATATGCCTTCTCTTCCTTGTCTTTGTACCATAGACACACACTTGGAAATTATACTGCTAGGCTTCCCTGTCCAGTGAGATCTGGTTTAGATTCCATGAATAATAAAAGACACTTTTATGAAAAACAAATATGTGTGAGCAAAGAGCCAATACAAATTTGGGGCACTTTTGAGTTAGCATCTACAATCACTGGTGCTATGGTCAGCTGCACCCAGCAGAGGGTCTCCTCTGAACCCAGAATCTCTCCAATACTGCTAAAGTGAGCAGCCATTCTTTCTGATATTTGCTCTCCCAGTTCTTTAAGTGCATTTTCCACAAGCATGTGCCTCCTTGTATTAAATACTTTCCTTTTATAAATTCTGGGGCCCTTCTTATTATCTGATCAGCCCTGACTGATGCATCTCTTGGGTAAAAGGTGTTTATTATATATGTACAAAATGTAGGATACAGGGATTTATGTCAAGAAAGGTGGAAGGTAGCAGATTTATCACAAATTGTTCACCAAATCATTCTCCTTTTGCTCTTAAGCACAAAGCTAATCTGCATTTCCCAGCCATCTTGCATTTGGTTCCATCCTGAGATTGCTTCTGGCCCATCAGGTGTACTGGCCAAATGTCATGGATTCAGTGAAAAACTATAAGATCCAGGGGGATGGTAGATCCAAGAACTGAAAGAAGCCTGAATTCTTGGGTGACTGCTTGAAGGACAGCCACTCCATCAGGAACCTCTGTGTTAAACTCTTCATGAGTAAATTAACCTTTTTATTTCATTTTAATCTAATGTTTATTGTTGTTTTATAAAAGTTAGTCATCATGATTAATAAACAGTTACTTTCTATGACCTTGGAGTTAGGTTTGGAATAGAAAACACATGCATAAATGCTGACGTTACTATAGACTGCTTACTCTATTTATTGTGCAAATGTCAATGGGTAAAAGTTCAGTGATTTGCTAACAAAGTCTTGCATAGATTTGGAAGGGGGGGAGAAGTAAAGAAGTAACAATTACTTGAAGACACTGAGCCCTTTTCTGTAACAATCCAGACTAAAAAACAAACAGATTCAGAGACAGAAATTGCCACACACTTCAGATTCCTGGGCCTCAATTTTACTTCCCATTTTCTAACAAAGACTGCAGCTCTTTTCTCTTCATTCTTCCTGCTCAAACTCATGCTGTCTGGTCTGCTTTTGTCATACTCACGAGAAAAGGACAGTGGGGTGGAAAGAATGAGAGATTTGGACTCTAGTGGCTCTATGGAGGTAGAAATGAACAGAACTCTACAAACTATGAGCTTTATTGCCATCAGCAAATTCTTATTAGTAAAGATTGCTAGCTCCCATTTTTTGCTATATTAAATAAGGCTAACAATGTTTACTTAAGAGTATTTTTGAAAATTGTAACTTTATTTTTATTTTTACTTTTTTGTGATGCTAGTATTATTTTTATTTCTGTGAATACAAATTTTTCTTTTTTAAAATTTAATTATTTTTCAAGTACAGTTTTCTGCCTTTTACTCCCTTCCCACCCCCTCTCCCCGTGCTCCGCACCTCCCTCCCATTTCCTCCCCCCTTAGCTGTTGTCCATGTGTCCTTTATACTAGTTCCTATAAATCCCTCCCCCTTTTTCCCCTTAACTTCCCTTCCTTCTCCCCTCGGGTCACTGTCCCCCTGTTCTCTATTTCAGTGTCTTTGTTTTTATTTTGCTTGCTTGTGTGTTTTGTTGTTTAGCTTCCTGTAAAAGATGAGTTCATATAGTATTTGTCTTTCAATGCCTGGCTTATTTCACTCAGCATAATGCTTTCCAGTTCCATCTATGCTGTTGCAAAGGGTAGGAGCTCTTTCTTTCTTTCTGCTACATAGAATTCCAATGTGTATATGTACCATAGTTTTTTGATCTATTCATTTACTGATGGGCACCTAGGTTGCTTCCAGCTCTTGGCTATTGTAAATTGTGCTGCTATGAATATTGGGGTGCATAGGTTATTTTGGATTGGTGTTTTAGGCTTAGTGAAAAGTGTAATTTTAAAATATATATTTTATTTATTATGCCATTACAGTTGTTTTATTCCCCCCTTCATTCCCCTCCACCCTGCACACCCCTCCCCCACCATTCCCCCCCCTTTAGTTCATGAACATGGGTCTCAAGTTTTTTAGATTCTGTATTTCCCCTACTATTCTTATCCTCCCCCTATCTATTTTCTGTCTACTGTCTATGCTACTTATTTTCTGTACCTTCTCCCCCCTTATCCTTCTCCCACTCCCCTGTTCCTAACCCACCATTTGATCTTCATTTCTATTGTTCTGCTCCTGATCTAGCTGTCCTCTTAGTTTGCTTTTGTTTTAGGTGTGGTTGTTAATAACTGTGAGTTTGCTGTCCTTTCACTGTTCATCTTTTATATCTTCTTTTTCTTAGGTAAGTTCCTTTAACATTTCATATAATAAGGGCTTGGTGATGATGAACTTCTTGAACTAGATCTTATCTGAGAAGCACTTTATCTGTCCTTCCATTCTAAATGAAAGCCTTGCTGGATAGAGCAGTCTTGGATGTAGGTCTTTGCCTTTCATGACTTGGAATACTTTTTTCCAGCCTCTTCTTGCCTGGAAGGTCTCTTCTGATAAATCCACTAACAGTCTGATGGGAACTCCTTTGTAAGTGACTGTCCCCTTCTCTCTTGCTGCTTCTAGGATTCTCTCCTTCATTTTAATCTTGGTTAATGTAATGGTGATGTGCTTTGGTGTGTTCCTAATTTTAAATGAGTTAATATTTGCCTAAAATGATTGAATTACATAAATATCTCAGGGAATGATATTTTGTTCTCTTTGTTACTGACCTTCTTCCTTTGCTCTTTCCTTAAACATCATGTGGGTTAGAATGTAGAAATATATTACCTTGCAGTATTAATTATCACTTTAAAAATGTCAGTATCATGTATTAGATAACAACTTAGACATGCCATTTAATGACAGCTTCTTTAAATTTAAAATAAGAATAATAAAGTTCACCTTGTGGAACTATTGTGAAAATTTATAGCTAAGTAGATAATAGAAAATTAATAAACTATTTATTCTTAATTTAATTGTTAACATAAAACTTTTGAGGGGACAGGCAATGCCTGGATACTTTTTATCATAATGCCTGGCCCAGTGTTGGACCTCAGAATAAAGATCTTAATAAATGTTTGAGTTGATATAAATTGACTGATCTGAACCAACTGCTTTGCTAAGTCTCTTCCTCATTTTTACGTTCCTATTGTTCACAAATTTTGACATTTATCTTACTTGAAGCTATACTTTGCAAACTATGAAAAGAGTTTAGTTAATTTCCTAACCTGGCATTTCCCAAATGTGCTGCATAAAATGACTGTTCTGCAAGATGGTTTATGAAAAAAAAGGAGCCTATGGTCAATTAAGTTTAGCGTATGCTTGATAGAATATTTTAGTCTTGGAGACTGATGCTGCACAGGAAGATATGAGGAGCTCTGTGAACTCTAGTAATTAAGACACATTTTTACCAGGTTCTCAAAGGTTTCTGACAAATGAATGGTTCCCACCCTCACTGTCACCACCTGCCTCAGCACCTCGCCATCTCAATCACAAAGCACTTATCAAATTTTCAAAACTAATAGAACATGGAGATGTAGTCCTGAACCCCTAGACTAAGCACAGGAGAAAATTCTGAAGGATTACCTTTTCTTAGTAATAGCTCCATTTTCTGAAAGACCTGCCCATCTGCCTATGCTGTATTCACTAGGTGTGAGCACCTGTGTATACTTTTCTGGCTATGGAGAAAAATTCTACTGCTTTGCCCTTGCATACCAAGGATGATGAGAAGGGAAAGACAATGGACTACCCAATGCCTCTATCTGAGGTCAACTGACAGACTTCAGCTATAAAAGTCTATACATTTATCCATAAAATATGCAATTTTTTTTCAGTCTCAAAGTTTGGTGTTTGGGCTGGATGACTCCCTGGTGTTTGGGATGGACAACTCACTGGACACTTCCACTGGTTTTCTGTTGTGTCCTACCATAAAACTGTTTTTATTATGGAATTAATCTCTATCCACCTACTTGGCTAGCCTACCTTCCCTGAGATCTGAGACTCCTGAATAGATTTCTCAGGTCCTGTATTCTAGTTTACATTAAACATCTAAAACCAGTTCCCACCTGTCCTTCCAATTCTTGCTTTTATTTCATTACTTTTATTTTTCCTCATGTATCTGCAACACCCTGTTTTTACAGAATTGTTTTTCTTTTGTGTTGTCAAATCTCTCTGTATTTTCCTTTGTTAACTCTAACTTTGGTTTACTTATTAAAGTCTTTTTCCTTGATCTGTGTTTTCAAATTTTCTTCTGAAATACTTTTTAATACATTTATAGTTCATGATGTACCTGAACCAAAAAAATAAAGAACAAGTCAACTGAAGCTCTCTTTATTATTTTTAAAACCTGCTGTTAATCATACTCACAATATTGCCTCATGATTTTCTTGATTACACCTAATCTTTTTCATATATCACCAAAATGTTTAAATTCTGTCTCTTTTTTTGTTCATTCATGTCAACCTTTCTCCTGCCCACATTTCTGGTCTTGAAATGTCATGGGAATCCTTCTCAGATATCTTTGTTCAAATCTTACAGCTTGGTCTGACTTTCTGGGTAGCTCTTGTTCCACATTTCTCTGAGATCATTACCCCTTTAATTTCTTCCTGTATAACATATGAAATCATTTTGGACTAAGTGCTATATGAGAAATATATAAACATGTCTTTTTAAGATTTTATTTATGTTTAGAGAGAGGGGGAGGGAGGGAGAAAGAAAGGGAGAGAAACATCAATATGTGGCTGCCCCTTGCATGCCCTGCACCAGGGAACCTGGCCTGCAACCCAGGCATGTGCCCTAACTGGGAATCAAACCAGTGACCCTTTGGTTCACAGGCCAGCACTCAATATACTGAGCCACACTGGCCAGAGCTATAAACATGTTTTTTTAAATGAAAATAGACATATAGCTATATAATTTAGATTTCGATTTTTAAAAGATTGAACAAAATATTGAAATGAGTGAATAAAAACTACTTGGTTAATAAATATAGATATTTCCAATGTTGAAAAGTTATTGTGGCTAATGTAGCTATCCAACTTACCAAGTAAAATTTCACTTGTAGGCATAAATCTACATGTGCCATACAGTGTAAATATCAATGATATTACAAACTATCAAGGTTCCATTCTGCTGGAGATCAGTTTGTTTTCAATTTAATAAAGAAAAATAAGGACCCTTTATCTATCTTTTTTTAGTTGAAAAATGGCAACTGCCTTTGCATCCAAATACAGAATCTAAAATAATTTTATTGAGCTCATGTTAGAATATATTGTAAGGCCTTCAGCTTCCCATCTAAGCCATATTCACTTAATTTACCTTTAGTAATTGTGTTCTGATAGCTAGTGTTCCTGGCATACATACTGCTATAGGCTTAGACTATCTCTGACTTGCTACTCTACTCTGGCTAACTAGGTCTTTATCCCATTTTAAACATCAGTCCTGTTGCCCTCCCCAGTGACCTGAGGAACTGAACTTCACAGAGCCAGCAACAATCATTGGCTGGAATGTTGCTATAAATGCAAATGCACTTTATAATGACTCTTCCACACTTTACGGTATATGTTTCCTGCCACGTATTCTCCAGTTACTACATACTAGGTCTAAGCTGAGTCTCTGTAGCCAATTTTTCACCCAATTCTGTGTTTTCTAGTGAACTCTCAGTTATTCTCTGCACAGTTATATATCTCTTAAAAATAGCTTCATTGAGTGCTTATTTTATTCCCACCTCCTTCCTTATCCCTAGGCATTTATGGAATGCTCTCCATTTTTCTACCCTATCAATAAAGTCTTAATATACATAGAATGAGTATAATCTAGTTCTGGAAAATATTCCCTATACAAAATTACTTTTACTGAAACCAAGATATATATTTCCTTTCATTGATTCATAATATGTAAATAAAATCATGAATTATGTATGTCTTGCATTTACTCATTTATTCAACATAAACTTATTGATCTCCTACTCTATACCAACACTAGTGATTCAGCAGTATAACAAGACAGAAAATCCCCCTATTCTGATATAACACTATGTCTTTTCTGCTTTTGTCAAAAAATAATTCATATATCCACCTCTATAATTTAATAGATGTCAGTAATTGTTTTCAAATTCTGGATAAAATGTACAAGCCAGATTCACATCGACAAAGACTGATTTCCATTTATTAGGTCCTCAGAATACACTGATTGAATTGTGCCTTGACACAGCAGCTATCTATGCTCCTGGGTGTAAAGGGAACCAAAGCAAACTATGCAAATTCCAAACTCTATCCACGGTGCCCTTCATTCAGTAATAAACCAAAAGGGGGACTGACGGGAGTTTTGCCAACCATCCTCACTCAGAGATTTGACAGTCTATTTGTGACACAGAACATTCTAAGTCTTTCTTTTTGCATTTATACAGTGAAATGCTCCCGTCACTTAAATTGCCCTTAACCAGCTTTAATTCTGCTCTAATTCTAAAACTACACCTTGTTCCAGTTACATTTTAAAGCTCACAACATGTCCCGTCCTACTTAAAGACTTTATTTTCTAATCAACACTGAACATTCCCCCACTTAAATATTTTCCTAGCCCAAACTTTCTGTATCACACACATTTACTCTACAGTTATAAGCCTTATATTCATGATAAGATTGTAGGTTTTACAAGGATAAGGATTAAATCATAATACAGAGTATATTTGCTACCGAACAAGAGGTCCGAGGGAGGGGCAATACAATATTTGGCCCACCTGGGGATGCCAAAAACTGCTACACAACAGGGGCCCCTCCCAAAAAACAAAATACTAATATCTACTGGGCCCTTCTGTCCGCCGCCAATTGGAAAGACATCTCTCAATGCCAGAGATTTGTGAAAAGGAAACAAAATGTTTATTTAATGCTATTCAGGCCTAATGCCACCACTAAAATATCAAAGTCTTTTAGGGTATACACCTACACCCACACAGCACTCCCTTCTTCCACTGTCCCAACTCCGGGTACCGTAAATCAGGAAAAGAGCACGTCTGTGTTGTAGGCCGCTGGCACCGTCAGCTGTGTCACTGTGCAGGATCTTGAGTTAATCCAAAGTACTGTGGTACCCTCTCATGGTCCACTGGCAAGAGTCCTTTGTACCCAGTTCCAGTCAAAGTATCTCTTGCTTTTCAGACCCCGTGGCCAAAGGTGGCACCCCAAAGCCGCGTGGGCCTCTTCTACCAAAACTGCAGGGGTTTGCAATCCACCAAAAGCATGCGCCTTTCTTCTTCACCTGGCTGCAGGGATCTCCATTCTGGCAAAGCTGCGTGGTTTTCCCTTTCACCTGGGCAGTTCTCGCCTCATGTCCTGGAGCCCATCTTTTCCAAGCTCTCATACACCTGCACTTCACTCAGGAGGGCAACCCCTAGTTTCCATCTTGAGTCCCAGCCACTACCTTCTCCCTGGCTCAAAACCTGGCCACAGCTATTTAACATATCTATGAAACCAGTTAAAGGTTATAGATATGTTAAATAATCATTCCAGAGGTTAGCTGCAAAACTATAGCTATGCAAAACAGCTCTCAATGGCCCTGCTCCATTGTCCCTTCCCCCTGGGTGGGGGCGGTAAGGACATCTTATATGTCTCTCCAATATTCCTATACACTTTGAATTCTGGACACCATTCCAAATCTTTTTTGGCCCCCTCCCCCAGCTGCATCCTGTATCATATTTAGTACTAGGTATACCTTGAGTAAATATATGTCCATTTTAGATAGTCTATTGCTATCTATATACAAAGTACTTTCTCATATCCTTATAAAATATTTCATAAAAACATTTGATCAGTTATCACTTTTCATTAGTATTATACAACATTTCCCAGAGGTTTTTTCTACTTTTTCAATTTTCTAGAAATCATTGATAATTTAAAAATTAGCCTGAGTTACACACAGATATTTAAATAACAAAAAGCACTGTGTAATACAAATCAAATGCAAATAGAACTAGTATGAGTACTCAAAGGGGGAAGTTAATACGATCATTAAGGATATATAGGTACCCCGGTTCATTTTTAAACATTTCTTTATATTTGTGTAATCATTGAACAAAGGAAAATAAAAACTTGAATAAAAAGTGATGTAAATCGGAAGGATGACTGATTACCCAGTTCCATGCAAAAAATCAGAAATATTAGCACACACAAGAGAACTTTCCTGTGATTAATCTCATAGATTAAGCTTTATTAGGTCTTTATTAAGCTGATAGATTAGTGAAGAATACAGCCAAGCAACAATCTGAGATCTCATGAAGGAAGAGGAGTTTGGTACAAATATGAAAGACCAAAATCTGTTCTTTAGAGGGATAATAAAGATCTCAGAACTAACTAAAGTGATATCTAAGCTGAGAGGCTAGCTTGAGATCTAAAATTTATAGGACCCAGATTTGCCAAAGATGGCAATTCATGAATAGTGTATTCAAAAAAGAGGGAAAAATGTTAACGGTCCATAAATAAGAAGAATATTCTGGAATGGCAAACACATGTAATCGATAATTTGCCATAAATCTGGATCACAAAATGGGAACAGGGCAAATAACTAGGCACGTAAACAGAGAACAAAACACAAACTATCAGATTTGGGCTTCATGACAAAGAGGTAAGGATTGACCTCGGAGGAAATCTAGTGGGATTTCTCCTACTAATCCATGCAAATAATTATGATGGATTAATTACAGTAATGACAATCAAAGTGAAGAACAGTAAAATGATTCATTAGATATGCAGGAGGCTTGATGGACAGATCTTGATTATTTACAGAATGCAGGAAATCAAAAATAGCTAAGGAGTGAGAATACTGGGTTTATAGTTTAACCTTGTGGTGAATCTGAACAATGTACCATTCACTTACTAAAAGCTCTGTCATATTTTTGTGTTGCTATACAACTATTTATTTATCCTTTTTCACACTGACAATCAGATTATTTCCATGCATTTTGCAAGACTATTCTTGTCTATATCTCCCTGTTATAAGTTTTGATACAACTTTTATATCCCATTTTATGTGAGGTTTAACTTCATAGTATATTGTCAACTGTCTATCAAAATGTTTGCAAACATTTCTACCTCAGTCATAATATATCAGAGATCTTGTGGCCACCATCCTCTCCAATACTTGGTGTTATCATAATATTTATTTTTCTCAATGAATTGTGAATAATATGGTATTGTGTCATGATCTTGGTTTTCAATTTCCAACTCATTAATAACATTGAACTTCTTTTCATGTTTGTTGGGCATAAATATTAATCAGCAGATATAGTCAAAGATGCAAGACACACCATAGACCAAGTCCTTGGGTTTGTGAAGTTTCTCAAGAGGTACACAGAAAACAGTTATTAAAATAATAGGTGACTCTAAGTATTATAAGGAAGGAAAGGAGTGTCAGTGTGGTGCACTGTTTTAGATATTGAGTCTTGGGCTAGGTACACCTGAATAGATGGTATTTCAGCAGATAACTCAATATAAGGACAAAGTTTTGAATATATGGGAAAATAATTCAGGCTCAGAGAATAAAATATATGAGGTCCTGAGATGGGAGATTATATTTTAAGAACAAGAGGAAAACTAGTGTAGCTTGATTGTAATAAGAAAGGAAAAAATTATGAGTTGGAAATAAGTGGGCAGTAACATTCATCCAACAGAGTTTATTGTTTATGCAGAAGCAAGCCAGACACAGTCCCCTCTATCAAACAGTGTATTACAGAACTAGTTGATATGCTATCAACCCCTTCCCTGCCTTAGTGTTTGTTTTCAATGTTTATTGATTTTGGAGAAAGAGAGGAAGGGAAAAAGAGAGACATCAATCTTGTTGTTTCACTTATTATTTATGCATTCTTTGGTTGATTCTCATATGTGCCCTACCCGAGGATCAAACCCACAACCCTGCTGTATCAGGATGATGCTCCAGCTAACTGCATTACCTGGCCAGATCCTTCAGTAGATTTTGGCAGTATTTTCTCTGCCCCTCACTTTGCAACATGTTTTATGTTATTTGTCTCAATTGTTTTCTATCTACTTAGTCTTTATTTGATCTTCATAATAACACTGTTGATAGATAAAACATATTATCCCCACAGACTAGCAAAGAGGAGTAGACTGATTAATAAACTCCATTAGGTCACATAGTTAGTAGTGTGATGGGGATGGAAATTAAATACAAACCTCTGCTCCTAAGGCCAAGAGAGGTTGAGATTTTCTTTGGTAAAAATAGCATTCCCAAGGACAATTCAAGGAGCAATCAACCTGTGGTCATGAATATTTCTGGAAGCAAGGTGGTTACAATGAACACCACACTAAGGGTGCTGACAGAAATGAGAGCCAGTTGATTTACTATTTTATTTTATTTTATTTTATTTTATTTTATTCACTTTGCATATGCCTGCTGTACACTTACCACTTATTTCTAGTTGGAACTTTATTATGAATCTAGAAATAGGTTTTTTAAAAAGATTTTATTTATTTATCTTCAGAGGGGAAGGGAAGGAGATAGGGAGAGAAACATCAATGTATGTTTGCCTTTCATGTGTCCCCTGCTGGGAACTGGCCTGCAACCCAGGCATGTGCCCTGACTGGGAATCGAACTGCTATACTCTGGTTTGCAGGCCTGCACTCAATCCACTGAGCTACACCAGCTAGGGCCAGAAATAGAAGTTTTGACTTGTATGGCTATATATTATCAGGTCCAATATTTGTAGAAACTGTATCATCTAGACTCAAACAAAACTGGTTTTTTAAATATTTGTTTGTTTTTAGGGGTATAATGCTCACACCTTAGAATACAGTGCTTTTTCTATACAGTCATAGTCTATACAAGGTCTGTCTGGAAAAGATCCAACTATTGTTACTATAACAAGAATGGTTTGTGCGACATCGATATAACCTGGCAGCCAAGGAGAGTGGGCTGGAATGTGCATGTGTGGGCAATGATGACTTCACTGTACTAGTCAGTGGGGGCAGTAGATGTCACTGAGTGACCACGTGTACTGTGTGGCCATCATATTCAAAATGACTGAGCAGGTAGAACAATGAAACTGCATAAAATGTTATGTTAACCTTGAACACTGCTCCACAGAAACTGTTCAGATGATTCACAAGGCTGCAGCTATGGGCCACTGGTGATTGTCAGCTTCATCATAGCAATGTGCCCTGCTTATATATCGCAACTCATACAGAGTTTTCAGTGAACCATCAAATCACCCAGGTGACTCAGTCCCCCTACAACCCAGACTTGGTGCCCTGCGACTTCTGGTTTTTCCCAAAACAAAAAATCACATTTCAAAGGGAAGAGATTTCAGACTGTCAATGAGATTCAGGAATATACAACGGGGCAGCTGATGACTACTTTTGGAGGTCCCACCTTGCCTACTTTGAGGGGGACTGAGGCATCATTGTCCTACGTACAACACGTCCTTTTCCAACAGAAGTCTCTATTTTTCATAGTACATGGCTGGATACCTTCTGGACAGACCTCATATAGTCTGTAGGAAGATGGGAAATGAAGGCTAGGGAAGTCTGTTTATCAACTACAAAGTGAAGAAGAGTTGACTAAGTCTGCATCACAGAAATCTGTTCCATTAAATTATCAGTTCAAGTCACTTATTTATCCTTAAAATAACTGTCAAGAAATGGTAATACAAGGAAAGGTGGCTGACTTTCTGGTTATATAACATAAGAATTTTAAACCAAGGGGATCTCATTAAGAGTTTACATAATCCTAAATTACTCCTGATCTTCTACGAGATTCTCATGTACATTCAGAGACCTGTAGAGAAAATTTGACCTAAATCTTTTGGTAGGCATATTTTAGAAAACTCTTATAATTCCTTTAGTAATGAATGTCTGTACATTCATACACATGGTGGGCACACCAGGCTCCTCAGAGAGAGAACTAGAGAAAATGACTGATTTGGGCAAACATGGATACACTGTCGGATCATTAGTTTTCTCTTTTGGCTTTGCCTTGGGTGATATTCCTTCTACAAGTGGCAGATGCTTATCTAATCCCACATAAAAAAATCCTTGAAGAAAAGCCAGTGTTCACAAAGTATACACACAGTGTTTGTGGAAGAATACATAGATTTGGGGACTGAAGAAAAAGTGAAGTAATAACCTAAATACTACATTTAACTAAATATTAATTTTATTGAAACATGAAACAACTGCAATTTTATTAGGTTTTTTTTTCTATTAAAGCCTATGGGAGAAGATTTAAACTAGAGAAAATCTGGGTATATATATTAAAGCCACTGAAAAAAATAAACTTGAAATTAAATTTGTATCTGAAATACACTGTTATCCCACTTTCAACTTCAAAAATTACCCTCACTGTACTTCCTTAAAACTTTTGTTTCATAAGCAATATGATTATGGTGCATATTTAACCTCAGCCCAAGAGAATATGGTTGGAATTTTATGGAATAATTTTACTTTCTTAAAAAAACACAATGAAAGAATTCTATTGGAATTTCCTTATAGCCTCTTTCTTTTATAAGATATTGCTGAAATATATAACACATATTTATTACAGGCAAAACAATCAATAATTCCATATCTGAGTTGGAATATAAAGGAAGATTTGGAAAAGAGATGAGAATAGCCAAAGTTTTCATTTCAGAACAGCTAAAATAGAAACTAATCTATTTAATCCCCTAAGGGATCAATCCCGAGGAAACTATCTGTGGCCTTCAGTACATTTCAGGACCCAGAAGGTGACACCTAGTCTCTGCTGCAGAGTAAGCTATTCAGCTGCAAAGTTCAGGAGCCTGCAGAATACATTCTGCCTCATTATGTTTGTCCAGATCAGCTTGTTCCGCTGGAATTAGACAGAAAGAGAGAAAGAAAAGCTGTGTTGCTGGAAAAAAAATACTGGAGATAGATCAACAGTTGACTCAAAACAATTTTTTAAGTAGATCTGTTTGAACAATTATTATTCTTTTACCAAATAAGTTCTTTGCTTCTTTTTTCAAAAAGGAGATGGGCATGGGGGTGAAGACAAAGCATAATTACTTGCTGGGGAAAGCAACTCATTAAATGTTTTGAGGTTAATGATGCCTCTGTTTCCAACAGAAATTCCATGCAGCTTCTATTACCTGGAATGATCACACCACAGAGTGCTAGCTTGCTTCCTTCTTGTGATAAATGTGGGAAAACAACATTTCCATTGTATAACAAATCTTATACTGACAATAAAATACAACTCTAGATTTTTACCTAGGGGAGATTCTAATTAGAAAAACTGAATTTTTTCTCAATGTTTCCACATCTCAATTATGCTTCATAATTGTCTCTTAAACATCAGTTGTCACTTAGAACAACATAGTCTTAGAAATAATACATAGTTGAGAGACATATACTTTGAGTGTAGAATGTAACTTACATTTTTGGAGGTTTTTCCCCCAGTGATTGATATGAGCTTGTTTCCTTAAATTTTCCTCATATTGTCAAAAGATATAGCTCCAAAACCACTGTGATTCACTGAATCATGGGGGTTTCTTTATTGTGGAACTGTTCTCTGTAATAATCTCTAAGTCAATCCCTTGTTCTCATTGCATTTCAAAAATGTCCAAACCTAAAAGGAAGAAATATTTCATTTTCACATATTCTCCTTAATTTATTAACAGTAATATCTATTGGCTTGGTATACCTACAAAACATAGCCACATTTACTAATTGCAATTATCAAATTTATTGAGCATTCAAAACCTGTCACAGGATAGATAGCATTTCATTTAATGCTCACAGCAATATGATACTGGTGTTACTTGCATGATTTATTTGGCAGTAGAACAACTACAGGAGACCGGGACTCATTTGGTGATAGTGATATGATCTGCTTTGGCGAAATAAATACAAGAACAAAAAACACATATCATTTCTGGCCAAGAAGGTAATAGGACAGTGCCACTCCTTATGGCGGGCACTGAGCCACACAGGCATTGTGTCCCGAGTCCGGGTCCCAGAGTGAAGGTGACATGGACCAGTGTGGTAAATGTCCTGAATCAAACATGTTTGCATGGGGAAAATAACATTTGCCGTCATAGGCATGGAGAATAGGGGGTCACTCTGCGTGACAGCCTAGTCTAACCCTACCCTGCTATTGCAGTACCCGTCACTTTTAAGATCATTACTAATGCTATAGTTTGACATGCCAGACTCTTTATCATATGACTTCTGAAAATATTTCCAATTTCATTCCTAGCTCTCATCCCCTGTTATTTTCAGCTTTCATGATCATATCAATCTGTAATGATTTTATGCACTCCCATGCTCTTATCCATAAATTAACACCTCCCTGTAACACCTGTATTACACTATATATCTTCTTCTGGGAATAAGGCATATAACTCAGACCATCACCAATCCCCTGGTCTCAAAATGGCTCACAGGTGTCCTAAATACTTTATGAAAAGGGTAGTGATGTAGTACATTTGGCATATTTACATCTTTAATGAGATAAAGTCCATGTTGCTAACGATAGAGCTTTAATTCACCTTTGCATGACCACTGCCTGGCATGGTATAGTATATTATACAGCTGTTCAATAAAACTTTATTGAATATGAAAATGAGCAGTAAATGATAGACTTTAAGGTTAAAGGTTAATTCTTATCAGGAGGTAACATTCCAACATATAGTAATCCCATGCTAGGCATGACTATCTACAACAAACATTCTAAGATTTTAAATTGCCTATTCTCACTTTTTTTATATTTTATTTTTTATATATATTTTTTAATATTTTATTTTTTATTTTTTAGAGGGAAGGGAAAGGAAGGAGAAAGAGAGCGAGAGAAACATCAATGTGTGGTTGCCTCTCACACGCCCCCACTGGGATCAGGCCCGCAACCCAGGCACGTGCCCCGACTGAGAATTGAACCACGGCCCTTTGGTTTGCAGCCCGCCACTCCATCCACTGAGCTATACGCCTATTCTCACTTTTAAGAAAACAGCAGAAAATAAGTTAACAACTTTACTTGAAAAACTTTTAAAACAGATAAAATGAGCCGACATGCCATCATTTCAGCTTTATCCAGCAAGGGCCATTCATCCACAAATGCAAAAATATTTTCAATAGTTAGGGATTTTATCACTGAAAAGGAGGAGCCTTTATAACTATCGTTACTATACTGTCACAAAAATCTGTGAGCCCCATGACAGCCCTATAGTTAGTAAACGGGAATCCCCCCTGTCTTCCAGAACCCTTTCTTTCCCATCCTACCTGCATGATTTTCTTCCTGGTGTTACAGTACAAATCTGTACAGTTGTCAGTATTAAATCTCCATATCTCATATTCCAAATTCATCTTGTTGGAAAGAATTCAACATCCTATAATTTTACCCTCCATTGAACTAGAATAATTTCTACATTTAGATTATTCAGAGCCATCAACAGAACTTTGTTTCCCACCAGCATTTAATTTTACTATAATCCACTGTCAAATGCATTAAATAATAGCATCTCACACCCCTCGAAGGCAAGGACAAACTGGCAATGAATAGCAAGTGTTTAAAAATACCTTTCTGAGCTGCTATAGAAAAATCACACCATTATCAGTGATCCATCATAGGTACATCCTACTTTATGTGAAATCAGTAGGTTGCTCAGATAATAGCTTTTGAATACTCCACAATACTAGCAGCAGCCTGTCATGAAAGAAAGGCTAGACAGGGATGCTTAATCTTCACAATAGATATTTCCTCCCCAATAAATGGTGATCAAGAATTCAGATGATTCAGGACCCAACAAATCACTGTATGCTTCCTATAACTTGAGATATAAAGTACACAACTCCCAAAGAGAGCCATCATTAGTTTTAAAGACTTTGTTTGGAGCACTTGTATATTCACAGCAAAATTGAGAGGAATAAGCTTTCCATATACTCTCCCCCCACCCACATGCAGAGTCTCCCCTATTGTCAGCATCTCTCACCAGAGTGTTCCATTTGTTAGAAATGATGAACCTACACTGACTCCTTATTATCACCAAAATTCCATAGGTTACGTTAGGGACTACTCTTGGTATTGTACCTTCTAGGACTTTGGGAAAATGCATAATGACACATATCCATCATTACAGTATCATACAGAGTGTTTTCACTGCCCCAAGTACGTTCGGTGCTCTGCCTACTCATTCTGCCCAAACCTCCACCAGCACAAAGTAATTTTTAAAGCCTCCATGGTTTTGCCTTTTTGTAGAATATCATATAGTTGGACTCGTACAGTATGCAACCTTTTGGCTTCAGAAATGCATTCACTAGATAAAGCATTTACAATTTTTCTATGTCTTCCATAGCTTGATTCATCATTTCTTTTTTTGTCCTGAATTATATCCCATTACACTAACATACCACAGTCTATTTTCCCTCCCTGAAATTGTGTATTATTATCTTAGTAAAGATGAAGTTGTTTCTCCACCTTTTGAGTTCATTGTGGCTTCATGAGTATTCTGACCAAGAAAAGAAGGGAAAATGTTGTTCTGGGTCTTCTGAACCCAGGCCATAAAGAAGCAGGTAATGTTTTCTTCCTTTTTCTTGAATTTCTCCTTCTTAGAATCTACAAGCCATGTTGCAAGGAAGCCAAGCAGCCACATGGGCAGGCCCACGCAGAGATGTACCAAGGACCCAGACCAACCATTCAAGCAGAGCTCCTAGCTGGCAGCCAGCTTTGGTCATTTGAGTGAGGCCATCTTTGACTTTCCATTAATTTGAATGTCATAGCCAACACCATCTGATTCAGGGGAACTGATGGTCAATTACTCAGACTTGAGAAATAAGAAGGCTTTTTGTTTTAAGCCACTACACGTTGGGATGATTTGTTAAGCAACAAAGATAACGGAAACAGGACTTTCTGATCAACTATGAGGTACATAGCTGCCTATTCTACAGACCAATAAATGCACTTGTACAGAGGGTAGATCTGGATCCAGTTTTCCTGAATCCAAGTACCATTTCCACCCCTAACTCACTGCATGACCCTGGCCAAGCTACTTGGTTTCCGTGTGTCCATTTTTTTTCATTTAAAACTTGGGAATCATGAAAATAGTTATGTTTCAGAGTGATTGTCAGAGTTCTAATCATTTAATAATGTTAGTACAGGTTTAGTGCTTAGAAGAGTGGAAATGTTTATTTTAGTTATCTTTAGTCTCTGGTCAAAGTTCTTAGTCATTATGCCGCCAATTCAAAGCCTTTTGTAATCTGCCCTTTTTATTATTTGGGGGCTTATCTTTCTTGTATTGCACAAATCTTTTGTTCTATCTAGCCAATCTGGAATAGAGATATGTCTCTACTTCTGTAATATTACTTTTCCCTCTATATATTCCTTTCTAGATGGTACTCATCCTTCAAACACTAGATTATTTCATTTCCAGTAAGAAATCCCAATCATCCCAGAGACTGTATGTATCAATTTGCCAAACATTTAATGAGTAGTTGCCATGTGTCCGGCTTTGTAGACAGAGTAGTGAATGAGATGGATAAATAACATCCTACTAGGGCATATGATCTAGCAGCAGTACATACTCTTTAAGGAACCTGGTCTACTCCTGAGCCATTCTTAGAGATTTTTGGCCCTTATTCTTACTATTCTACTTGAAAAAGGCATTCATCCAGTTCTGAAGGTCATTAGCAAACATTTACTGATAACAAATTCCAGAGTATTTATAATACTTCATTACTTGCAATATGCTTCCACATACCTTATCTGCAGTTATAATAGAAATTCATTAACATCAGTATTATTTGCCCCATTTTGTAAGCACTGAAACTGAGAAAATATGACCTAAATATGTTAAGTCCTAAGAAACCAGTGTGTGATTGGCTGAATAGGAATCTACTCCTAGGTTCCCTGGACCTGAAGAGCATGATCTCTCTAATTTAGGTCACAAGTGGCAAACACAAGGCCCTCAGGCCCCAATTCCGCCCTTCACTTTGTTTAATCTGTCCTGGCACCTTGTTTCTATCTGGCAGCATCACTGAGCTCTTGCTTAACAGCTAAGAAATAGTAACAATTACATTCAGCCTTTGAAGGCAACTGTGAGGCTGATGTGGCCCCAAGAGAAAATGAGTTTGACACCCCCACACCCCCAATTTAGGTATTTTTATTTGTGAGCCCCTATCTTATATAGATCTTAAGGGAGAGTCACACACTATTAGGACAGAAATCCCTTATCTTTAGAAAATGAAAATAAAATTTTAAAAATTATATGAGTATAGAATTCAGAAGATGAGTGGAAGGTAATCGTCAAGTTGGTACGACGGCCCAGCAAATGTGGCATTTCAAAGAGGGAGAGCCACTGGGGTGAGATGGGAGGAGGATGAGTGGGGGAATAGACCAGGTCTATGGCGTAGGAGCTGTGCCACTGACTTGCCCTGTTTCAAAGAAGCATAACTCCATCACGCCTATACTGTGAGAAACAAAATCGTTATGTAAATAGGATAAACCTACTCATTCTCGTGTCTTTCATGCAAATATTACACACAGTATATTTCTTAATACACAAGAAAACTGAGAATAATCTTTACAGTTGTTATTATAAACAAGCTTTCTAGGACATTAGAATAATGCCTCCTGAAACTATTCTTAATATCAATTAATTGACTGATGATAAAAACATATATTACATTGTGGTGGTGAAGAGTTCAGGCTCTGGACATGGTGTGTTCACAGAATCATTGGTGAATGCCCTTTTCATCTGTCTACAAAATATTTGTCTTAGATCAAGTTATTCAAGCTCTTCGGTCCTTAATTCCTCATTTATTTTATGGAGATTAATAGTAATTCCTGCTTTAAAAGGTTATTGTAATTAATAAATGTGATAATCCATGGAAACAGCTTAATAAAATGCCTACATATTACAGATGTTTAATAAATATTATATATTAGTGGTAATTATAGTAATGGAAACAAACATACCTCAGAAATCAGGTAACCCAATTTTATGACTATGAAGTAAGTAAAAAGCCTTCGTTCACAGGGTGTTCTCTAGACAGCAAGGACTCTATTCACCAAACCAACTGTAACTACATATGTACAATTGTCCCCACACACAAACCCAGACCTCCATATTCTATGTCTGTGGCCAAGTTAAGGTCAGTCAAAGGGAAGTCCTCAAAATGACATCAGGACTTCAGTGAGATGGTCACAGAGACAGCCGTTCCTCTGTGGACAGTCCTGTGTCACATCGCACAGCCTTCTCCACCCTGCGCTGGTCCCACTCACCCTGTCCCAACTACATACAATGGGCACAGTCCCTTCACCACTTCCAATAAGTTATAGATATCATGGTAATTTATTAAATACTTCTTAAATGCCAGATTTAATGTTAAGGACTCCTGCTAAGTTCATTTAATTTATACAACCACTGCACAAGGTAAGTACTGATAATCATTTTGCAAAATAGGGAACTGAGTTTAGAAAGGTGAAGAAATTTCCCTCATTTGATGGCAGAATACAGATATGAATGCAGCTAGGTTGGAACATGCTGGGGCAAGACCCTCTGTTCTATGCCGTTTGGGTTTAGATGACCTTCTGAAGACATACCTTGGACTCCAGTCCAAGACCCTGATAATGTCCCATCTCTTTCAAAGAATTCCTCCTTGACTGCTTCAGACAACAGCAATGAATCCTATTTCTAGATATGCACAGTGTTTATAATCTCTAGTGTGTAGCAATAATTGTTGGCCATTTGTAATTATTTGCTGTTAACGACAGTTCAATTTTGTGTTTTTCAAGTGTCCTGCCAGAAATGTCTCCCTTTTGAAATAACCTCCAACATTTGCTTATACAATTATTTGTAGATTTGCTCATAAGAGAGAGAAAGTAGAGTAACTTGCCAGGGAATGGGGGTGGGAAGGATTTAGTGTGGACTAGTTGCTAAGAGGAAAGGGCCTCTTTTGGGAGTAGTGGAAATGTTATGTAATTAGACATTGGTGCTGGTTAAAAAAACTGTGAACATAAAAACCACTGAATTGTACACTTTAAAATCATAAATTTACATGAATTATATATCAGTAAATAATTTCCTATGCAGACATGGAAAATATGATATTATGGAAAGGATATTTCCATATACACCCAACTTTTCAAAAACAGTTACAAATTAATTTATATAGTATGGTTTCATGTTTGTTAATAGTAAACTAAGTGAACCAACTCAATTTAGCAAATAAAAACAGAAAGAGAGAGAGACAGACAGACAGAGACACAGATAGACAGGCAGAGACAAAAAATGCTATTATATGAAGGAAGACTCCCAAAACACAGGAATTTTCTTCTGGAGGGTAGGCGCCTTGTAGTACAGGCTTTCTCCTGCCAGGTGATGTTGTTGGAATCCATCTGTATCAGTGTACCAGCTGCTGTTGTTGTGACAGGCTGTGTTCAGCTTCAGTGAAATTTTTTGAAGATTTTTTTTTCAATGCATTTGCCCATTTCATGACGGGTGACTTACAAGCTCAACCAGCCCACACTATGCTGAGTGTTCAGCAATTTTTGATGAAAGAAGGCATGACTCCTCCCAGCCTCCAAATCTCCCTGTTCACCCAATCTCACCCTTAGTGATGTTTTTTTTTTCCATTTCCTCAGATGAAAAAAAGTGCTCAAAGGCAAACATTTTGCCAATGTGGAAGAGGTGAAACAAAAAACTATAGAAGCACTAAAAATCATCAAAATTGACAAGTTCAAAAGCTGTTTTGAGGAGTGGAAACATCTTGAAAAGTGTATTGCATCAAATGGAGAGTACTTAGAAGATGACTGGAGTTTAAACATGCAAGAATAAATACAAATTATGTTTTATAAATAAACTGTTTTGAAAGATTTTTTCCTCATATACATATTAGGTAAGTATTGCCCCAAAAGATGAGGGCATGAAAGATTTTCCACTTACTCTAAGACTTGCCTTTAGCTTTTAAAGAGCCCTACAATCATCATGAATTAATTTTTAAAGGAGAAAAATAAAAGCAACTAGTATGAAAAATTTCATAAGGAGGAAATTAAAACAAGTCATATTAATGTACCCTTAAAAAGTACATAAAGGCCACACAATATTGTGTACGTGTATGTGTGTGTGGGAAGGAAGTTTGGCATTTTCCACCTAGAAAGGAAAAGTAAGTCTCTAGTAAGGTAGATGGAGGCCAGAGTAATTTCAACCCATGCTTCCTGTGCTTCTGGACTTTCCATGTGGACCACAGAGCACAAGGGAATCAGCAGGGCCCTAGTTTCTTTTCCCAGGGTCCCTCACCCCACTTATGTCTCCCAGTCTTTGAAGTCCTGGGCATCCAAGAGAAGCTTGAAAACTTGCAAACCTTTGGGCCATCACAGAAAATGTTTTAAATTGGAGAGAAAAGTTAGTATTATATTCAGCCAGTGTGACTTGGGGAATTTGTGACATGGGGAAATTTTATTCTGCTAATGAGGCCAGAGATTTTCTGACAAGCAAACTATTTATTAAGCCAAGGAGGTTAGAGTTCCCCTCACACTTAGCCCAGCACATTTATCTTTGCAGGAAAAGAAGAACTAGTCAGCAATAGCAATTAGACTACTTGTAAACTCCCAATTATGAAAGCTTCATTTACAAATTGCATACCTAGGGATTATTACTGTGGTTTGCAGAAGGAGTTTTCCTAGGAGTCCACTGGAGCTTTTAATACTCCCACCTAAAAACCAATGAAATGCAATTTATCTTTAGGAGATTCAATGCTCTTTTTCTTTTTTATAATTTGTTAAGTTCGCATCTTCCTTCACTTTAAAATAAAATGGCATTTGGGTGTCACAGGAAGAGGAGGCATTGCAAATATCTAGGGAGATGGGAAAATGTCAAAGTTTGCTTTTAGGTGAAAAATCTAGTGTTTGTTAGGAAAGGTCAGAGGAAGTTGAAAGTTTTTTCTAAGGGGCAGGGATGGAGATGGAAGCAGGAAGGTAACATCTTCTCACTGGCAAGTAAGCTTTGCATTCAGAATCCATAGAAAGCTCAGAGGTACAGAATAGCCAGCTGCAATAAGCAGCCAGTATCAACATAGAGAAAATGTAAGCTAATCGGCTCCTTACTTTCCTCAGCAAACAGGGCAAAAAAACACAAGACAGAAAATGAATTGAAGGGGCTCAAATCCCCCCCTCCAGGTTCATTATAGTATGTTCTCCTATTTATTATCAGAACAACAAGGTGAATGAACCAACCACAGAAGTTAGCACCTTGTCTAAGGTAATAATTTACAGTCTGGAGAGAGCATAAAGTCTGGGAATTTATAAGATGGAAGATGCCCCTGTTGTATATCTGGTGGCTTTGATTTTCCCAGAAATATGTATTTTCGACAAGCTGGCAAGGTAATTCTGATATAGAAAATCCAGCACCCTACCTTTGATTTGCCCTAAGTTTAAGATTTGGAGACTCCTATGCATACCATGAAGAAGACAAAAAGGAATGAACAAGTTGGCTCAATGCATCCTAAAAACTTCTAGAGGCTTATGTATAATTAGCAAATCTCCTGTATTCGGAGCATGCACACACACATGTGTAAATACACACAAACCATCAAGAGGCATATGTTTCTGAGTTCACGAACACAGTGAGGTGCTGAAAGAGTGGCTCCCCCAGAGTGTGTGTGGAAGCCCTACACACACATGCCTACACCTTGCCTTATGCATTTCTTATATTCAGCTGCTCCTAACACATACCAGCAATACTCTTCCTAAGTGGTATCCTTTATAAAACCTCCCTGAGTTCTGTGAGCTGGCCAAACAAAACACCAAACCTAAAGATGGGCTCATAAGAATCCCTGACTTACAGATGGTTTGTTCCAAAGGACCAGTGGCCTGGGACTCGAGAGATTGACATCTGAAGTGCAGAGTTTTGATGGATTGATCCCTTTAATTTACAGGATCTGATGCTAACTCCAGGTTGATAGTATCAGATTGGAATTGAATTGTTAGATATTCAGTTGATGTCAGACAGTTGGTGAAGTGGTACTGGAAAAAAAATCCCACTATTTGGTATCAGGAGAAACAAATCCCTATCATTTGGTGTCAGAAATGTAGTGCATAAGAATCACTCAAGTACTAACTGCAATTTTCATTTACAATTTCGTTTAAGCAAACATAGGGGTCAGTGCTCTATCTGTTTACCTATGTACCTCTTGCTTAGAACAGTGCAGCGCATCAAGGTGTTCAATCAGTATTTGATGGAAAAATTAATGAGATCGTTAGTGATATTTTCAGGAGAGTGGCAAGGTCAAATGACAGCATTTTAGAAGTTAAAAGATAGATAATGTACTACTTAGGGAACTAAGTCCGAGTAAACCATGGGTCCAAGGAGGTCAGAGGTCAACAGAAAACAAGAGAAGAGAGCATTCCTCGGAAGTGGAGATCTAAGAAGGTAAAGGGTTATTTGAAGATAGGAAAAGTTTGAAAGTAAAAAGGAAACTTACAATAACAAACAAACAAACCAATAAAAACCTAGTAAGTTACTACTAGAAGGGAATGGTGTGAAATGTATAAGGAAAAAGAGAATTTATTTTCAAGATGAAGGCTGTTAAGAAATAGAAAAGTCAGTACATTTTTAAAATGAGTTTCAGGTTATGTTTCTTTTCAAAAGTTTTTAGAGTCTATTGACTATGAAAAGGAAAAATTGCCTTTGGGCTGGAGAGGTCCATTAACACCCCCAACAAGAACGATCTCCAGCTCACTAGGCAAGCTGGAGAGGGAGAGGAAATCTGTATCTGGACAGAATGCACGTGTCATGGACCCGACCCTTAGGCCAAGGACTTTCTGCTAAGACACTTCTCAGAGAAGGAGCCGGGGTGACCTTACGTGTCAGGAAAAGTTGGAGGAAAGAGCAGGCATATGTCCACATCTAGCTTATGTGCAGCGTAGGTCATGGACTTGCATGTTTTGTACCATTATTTCGTCCCCATAAATGACTTACATTTGACTCTCTGTCTTCAATCATCATTGTATCTGGAAAAGAAAACTTATTTCAAAAAAGCTGCATTGCATAACTTCTTGTACACAGGTAATTTCTTTACACTATTTTATGAAGTTTAGCTATTATTATTGAAAGGAAAGTGATTAGTGACATATTGGGTACAAAGTGGGAGCTCATGAATATTGGGGGAGTGGGGGTAATCTCATCTGCATCCCAGTTTCCACTGCTGTGACAAAGGTGTTCTCTCAGAGTCCACTCTGTCCCCTTATTATCACATTTGCAACCACATTTCTTTGTTTCATTTTTTAAAAGATCTCAGGATAATGAAATCTAAGAAAAAACATGATAGGAATAAAAAATGAAGAATTTGGAAACAGCACAATAATTTAAGTAATGATTCCATTTATTTCTAAGATTTCTAAGTCCTCTAGGATTTATTTGCTTTGTTTTTAAAAATGATGTTTATATCACTATTCCCCATGCTGTCCCGTATGTCAACTATTTCAATTCTTCCATTAACACTCATAATAGGCTTGCATGCCTTGAGACTCTCGTAGCTGCCTGGGACCATGTGACCTGTGCTGGTCAATCATTCTGAATACAAGTGACATGTCTGACTTTCAGACCAAGCATGTAATTGTTATGTGAGATCAACTAGCACTCTGCTATTCCTCTTTAACTATGGTGGAACCACTCCATATTTTCCTGTTCATTAACCCAAGTCTCAAGGCAAAAACAACCAGTATGAGTACCCAGCACACTTTACAATATTGAACAATAAGAAAAACAAAAAAAGACTTTTTTTACTATATTTCACTGTGCTCTACAAGTTATTGCAACATAACCTAGCTTTCCCTAACTCATATACAAATCGGTACTGGAAATGCGGCATAAAAGTTATACTCTACCTGTAACAGGTAGAATTGTCTCAAGAGTCAGGTGGAGGAGGACCTGGAAGCATGGGTATTGGTGTCTGTATAAAGTGAGTAAGACATTAATCCATAATAACTTGAGACAGACAGAGAGAGGGAGTTGACATCTAATGAGCTCGTTAGTTCACAGGAACAATTTCAAAAATTTAAATATTACAGGATGTGTCATTTACTATTATCTGTATTCTACTACTCTACCCTAGAAAGACATGTTCTTAGAATAGTCTGGTTCACAAATATGATTATGAGGTAAAGGAGAACAAAGAGAGTCCTGAAATTTGGTTCTTATTGAATAGAAACAAGCAATTTTTTTCCAACTAGAAACCATAAAAGAAAAATTTAGGGCATATTTTGACTCACAAGAACTGATTAAAATTAAACCTCCTGGTAATAAGTAAATTCAGATGATGCATAGTAAATACTTTCAAGTAGAAAAATGGCTCAGAGGAAGACACTGAGGATTTTTTATGTATGACTGATAGACTCAGAGCACCTTGCTGTTAATTCCAGAGAAAGCAGCATAGATGAACGAGAGCAGAAACATACAAAAAAATAAAAAGAACTTTCGCTGTCAAGATTACAACCTAAAGTTGACTGGAACCAAGTTAACAAGCCAACTATATTTTTGCTAGGGTGTAACCAACCTGAGATGCCAATAATGCGGAATTAAAAACTACCTCTTGTTTTAGCATAGCAGTACTACTGTAACAAAGTATGGCAAGTAGGTGGATTAGAAATGTATTTATCTCACAGTTCTGGAGGCTAGAAGCCTAAGACCAAGTGTTGGGAGTACTGATACCTTCTGAGGCCTATGAGGGAAGAATCTTCTCCGGGCCTTTCTCCCTGGCTCTTACATGGTTATCTTCCTCCATGTCTCTTCACACCGCTTTCCCTCTGTGTCTGACTGTCTCCAGGTTTCCTCTTTTGTAAGAACACTACTCATATTGTGTTAGAGGCCCACCCGACTCCAGTAGTACTTCTGACTTCCGAATCATTTCAGGATTTTTCTGAGAAACAAAATAGGACAGAGCGATGGAGACAGAGATAGATAGAGATGACAGAGACTAGAGACCTCTTACACCTCATGTAAGTTAATTACATCTTCAACACCGCATTTCCAAACTAGGTTATATTCTGAGGTACTGGGGTTTAGGACTTCCACACATGGATTGCAGGGTGGGGCACACAGTTCATCTCACAACACCCTCGGTCTTCCAATGGTTCACAGGCAGGAAGGAAGCTCAGAAAGCCGCTCATCCCTTAATGAGGGCGCATTCTTTCATGCTTTCCTCAGATGTAGTTAGTCAAAGAACATAATGGATGCGAAGGTCCTCTTAGAGGGTGGGAGAGTCAACAAAACTCTTGGACTGCCACAAATGTGTCAAATTTGTAACACCATTCCAGTTGTTTCAGACGGTCATTATCACATCTCCCAGAGCCAGGAGTGGTCCAGATGCTCTGATCATGCCCCCTGACATGGTTGCCATGGAGATAACTAACTCAGAACAATGTAGCCATTGTGAGACCATCTTGCTTAAGGTGAGCAAATTATTGATATTTCCTGTAAATTAAGAAATGTGAGTAAGAAGCAGAGGCTTGTTTCTCTTTCGGCGCCTTCAGTTGACCATGTAAATGATTGCAAATGGTTGACTGTTTAGGGGGAAGAGAGGAACAGAAACAGCTGGAGGCCAAGAGATCTGCTGCTGGTTTCCAGTAGTTCTACAGCTCACTAGAGCCCATTCCTGACAGATACGTCTGTCCTTAGATTCCAAGAGGTACCCAGTGTCCTTCCAATATATTTGTTATTGTCTTTTTGCTGCTGCTGCTGCTATTGTTCTGTGGCCATCAGAGTTAGTTTTAGATGTGCATAACCAAATGGAAAGTATTCAACAAAGAAACAACTACTTAGAGTGTTACCAAGGACAAATACAAAATATATAACATAATAAATACTAAACTATACACTGACTGCATTGTGGAAAATAATAAAGTAATGATGCTTCCTTCATAAATTCAGAAAGATAAAATTATGTGTGGTACTCCAAGAGTTGATTGTGGAAATCAGGCGATGTGTCCATGGGTACTGGCTTTATGCCCCCCCACCAGGCAGTGGCACCAACCACTCTTTCGTAGCTAGAGTAGAAATTATGGCTAACGGGTTTAGCAAATATTGTAAAAACCTCTCATTCTCAATCTTATTTTTTGGGGAGAATTCAAAGTATATCCTTGTTCTCAAGTGATATAAACCCTGTGCATTGCTTTTGCTTTCTGTGGCTCTGGTCAGTGATAAGTCCAACGAACACACTGAGAAATAAAAGGGAAATATAGGATGCCTTCACAACTTGACTCAGTACCATAATCTTTAGTGAATAAAACATAAACATTTGTTTTACTTCTTCCTAATTACAATGTCTGTGAAAAGACCTCTGATGCTTGTGATCGGGTCAGAGGCCATAGTGAATCTCTCTGACCACTCCATTTACCATTGCCTCACCTGGTATGCAACTTTTAATTTTTATTGCAAGAGTGCCACACAAAAGGAATAATGTTTTTCAGTCCAGTGAGCATATCTATACCTTTTGCACAACTCTGAATCTGCTCAGTCTAATTCTGACCGAAACCCCCTGTTATACACTGTGTCTCTCTGCTGCTGGCTCTTCAATCACAACAGGTTCTTGCCAAATGGACTGATGTAATCTCAGCTACTTCTCCATGGAGGGAAGTGCAGTGGTTACTCTTCAAACACCTCTGAGATTTCAAATTGAAAAAGAAAAATATGACTGTTACCTAACAGAAGAGGAGTTTGGCTGACTGCTTTCACCCACAGGCAAATTTTGGAGGCAGAGTTTTGCTGAAAATAGGAAAGAGATCTTTTATTCAACATCTCACAATCTGGGAGAATGGCAGGCTTCTGCCTCAAAGCTTGCCTGTTATGGAAAACCCAGGGGAAAATCCACCACTCCCCAAAACACCAGTGCTCAAAACAATGACCAGAATTTCCACTCCAACTTTATCTGTCCTTCGGAGCTTGAGATGGATAGACATATGGCACCTCCCTCAGTTTAAATCTCCTAGCTCAAACCTCCATGCCTTTGGGAAAGTCTCTGCCCAGCCAATCCCATGCGTTTGCCCAGGCTACACTGACAGCTGTTTTCCCAACACAGGACCTCCCCCTGTTGCCATGTTTGACCTTTGAGGTACATGCTGCTGCGTCCTCTAGGATCAGAAATGATAGGAAGGCTTTTTCCTTTGTCAATCACTCTACAAGCCTCTGGAATGCTTGGTGCAATGACATGCTCCAGGGTTGGGCTAGCTTGGTTACCAGGGCAATGAAACATCTGCCCTTGCCTCAGGGTGGCTGTCGCTCTCTGCCCTCCTATGCCCTGTGGTCTGGCCACTTCTATCTGTATCATAACCATTATAATGGTTATAAACTTTCTCATATATTTTGTCTCATTTAAAATAAAGGGTGTGGGGAAACCATGACAACAACTACACATGGATGGATCTCTGGAGTATCATGTTAAGCAAAACAGGTCAGATGGAAAGGACAAGAACTATATGGTTTCATTCATGAGGGATATAAAACAAAAAGCAACAAATAGACAAACTCATGGATACAGACCCATGGGTAACAGAAGGGAGGGTGATGGGGAAGAATGAAGAGGGTAAAGAGAGTGAAATATATGGTCACAGAAGAGGACTAGACTTTGGGTGCTCAGCACCCAATGGTGTATATAAATGTCATAAAGTTTTACACTTAAAATTTATATAATTCTGTTAATCACTGTTACATCTGTAAATTTTACTAAAACATTTCTTAAAAGATAAAGGGTGTTTCATAATGTAACTGACTGTCAATTACATAGTCCCTCTGGTTATCGGGTTGTATATCTGTAAAGTTTGGATACTATGGATACTTCAGGATACTATGAAGGGAGTGTTCTGAACAACTGTCATGTTTTAGAAGTCATACTTACACTAGTGTATTTCTATATTTAAAATACTATTTTGAGTCTTTTTCATTTGAAAACCACTATTTCACATACCTTTGGAAATTCTGATTATGATTTTCAAGTATGTAACTTCCCTTCCTGCTTAAAAAGTCTCATTATCTTCTTTGAAACACAAAAAGTTAAGTTACATTCTTTATAAATAAAGTTATATCCATGGTTATCTTATGAAATAAATAACCAAGCTTCAATGAGATTTAAAGAGTTTCAACGACTTTTTAAAAATATATAGAAATATATGTTTATTCTATATGTTTGATTTATAGAAAAGAGGTGATTGTTAAGACAGATGCATATTTTATACTAATGACATGAATCATTCCAGTAGCTTAGTGGCTTACATAACAAAGTTTAGTATCTCTTAAATGTCACATTTCTGTCATGGGTTGGTTTGTCAGTGTCTTAATAGTCACTGACAAGGCATACACTGTCTTCAGTGTCACCAGGCACATCATCAGAAAGAAAGGAGAACACTTACATCATCAGTTAAACAGACACAGCTAAGTCACTGCTCATTGGCCAGAATGAGTCACATGGTCCTATCCACCCATAATGGGCAGCAATATCCTCATTTCTTTTCCTCAGAAGGTGAAGAAAACCAGATACCAGTGAGCAGAGCAATTATTTATCAATGGACAATAAAATTTGAAATGGGAGGGCCTACCTTTCAATTCTATTACTACCACTTAATATTTAATATAATAAGATGGCCATGAATTTATTGCTACTTCTTTCCTCCTCTGTAAAATGAGGCTTGATAATTCATGACAATATTCTGAGGATCAAATGAAGTCTAACAATATGTAAACTATTTTATGTAAGATATAAAAAGTGCTTTTATAGAAAAATACCAGGAAAAAGAGATTCATTTAAAATAAGTAGAAGCCATATTATTTAGTTATCAGAAATTAACTTGAAAACTTGACAGTTAAAGGGGAAAAATTAACTTGAAATGTATGTATTTACAGAAGAGAAAATAAATTGAAATCCTTTGTGTTTGTGGCAATATACCCACCAAAATTTTTTCTATGCCTATTGCATTAAATTTAAATATAGATTGACCTGAATTAATAATTTAGCTGTATTTCTGGATGAAAATCAATAGTGTTGCAATGAAAATATGTCAGTTTTTGTTATTTAAATAGTTTTTTCTTATTTTTTGAATTATTTACTGATAGTTTACCAATGAACTTTTGATTTCTATACATTTGTTATTTGTGTATAATTTTCTTGAGTTCCTCTGATTAGATTTTGTTGTTGAGGTGGTTTCTAGCTTATTTTTTGAGAATTACCTATGTAGGTAATCATGGGAAAAATGGATAACCACATACAAAAGAATAAAACTCAACCACTGTCTTGCACTATGCACGAAGATTAACTCAAAATGGATTATAGGCTTAAATGTAAGACTTCAAACCACAAAACTCCCAGAAGAAAACATAAGCAGTAACATTCTTGAATTGGTCTTGGTGAAGACTATCACTAAAATGAAAAGGCCATCTACTATTTGGGGGAAAATATTTGCAAGTAATAGATCTGATAATAGGCTAATATATAAAACATTTAAAGAACTAATACAACTCAATAATGAAAACAATTTTCTCTTGTAGTAGGCTTGTTGAATTTTAATGTCAGTAGCGAGGCAACATCTTTAATATATAAAGACTGTGTTTTTCTTTGAGTAGACTTTCTGCCAAACCTAGTACAAAAGTTAATCCCCTAAATAGGCCGAAGTCAACCAAAATAGATAATTTTAAAGTCAGAAGTGAATTCTTTAATTTTAACAAGTTTTTTTTCCCTTTAGCAGCAGAAAGGGGCATTTAATAAAAAAGGTATATTCAATTTTATGGAAATAAAAACATTAACTTTTGGACCATTAATGTTAACATCTGTATATACTTCTAACTTATTTTAGCTCATTAAATGTTCTTTTTAATAAATACTGCCATTGTATACAGAGCTTGCCAAACACTGAGCCAGAAGGAAGGCCCAAAAGTAGGGAAGCCTTGCGCAGCTCTTTCCAGGTATTATGTAAAGGTGTGTCACACGTGACACACCTTAAAAAAATTCACTTCTGACCTTAAAATTATCTATTTTGGTTGACTTCAGCATATTTAGGGGATTAAATTATTTGAGAGGTGTGTCTCTTAGTTGCTAGTTCCTCTCAAATAATTTAATGACCAATAGTGGAAGGAGTGAAACAAAATCTAGTAAAACAAACTAAGATTTAACTATTAATTAAACCTATATAAAACATAACAGTTAAGGGTTGAAGAATTACATAAAGAAAAATGCAATGATCTTAATTTCCATACATACACAGGACACTGACCGAATGAACCCTTAGTTCATTCACAGCTAATTGTGAGTCTGTGTAACAGTCCTGGAGGGAAGTAGCTGTGTAACCACCAGATAGCTGTGTCCTTTACAATTAAGTACCCCCTGGGGTAAAAATGGACTTGTCCTTGGAAGAAATTATGGATCATAGTAGTTAATTACCAGGTCTCAATAATCACCAGGCCTCAATGATTACCAGGCTTTATGAACACACCTCTGGGTGTATGAGTAGCTGGGCACCACGTTCATCACTAAGGCCACTCCCTTGTTCCTGCCTCTTGGACTGACCACTTCTCTGATATGTATCTTCAAATCGTAATCCCATTTTTTAACATTTCATTCTGATTTTGAGAGCACACTCTCACTCTCCTGGTGCATTCCTAATGTATTAACAAGTAACATTTGCCTAGTTTATGGTGCAAGAGGCTCTGAGAGTTAAAGTCACAAAATATTTGAGCAAAGTGCTTTTCCTGTATAATTTCTCATTTGATGCCCATAAGAGACCTAAGAGTTAAGAAAAATAAATATGTTTATTTTAGTTACACAGATGAGAATGGTGAGACAAAGACTTCTACCTCCCTACCATTCTCCTCACCAAGTACAAGAAATGATTGGGGACAGGCTCTGCAATTCAAACTCATTTCTACCACTCCGTGAATCTGGAATGCGGAGCCTATTGCTGCAAATCCCCGAGTTGGTACTTCCTTGTCTGCCAAGTAAGATTAAAAAGGAAGACAATTTAACTGATGACTGTTGTGAGTTCCATATAACTCAATTATCATAAATCCCTTAGAATAGGACCTGGAATAAAGTGAGCAACAAATAAGTAAATGCAAAGTATCCAACACATGATTATTGATATTAGTAAAGCTTCCAACATGTATGTCCAGTGTCAATGGTTTATACTTCTAACCAAATCATGTACCAATGGTCCCCAACTTTTGGGCCACCAGAGACAGGTTTCATGGAAGATAGGGGTGGGTGGGGCAGAGCTTAAGTGAGCTTCCCTGGCTCGCCTACTGTGGATAGATGTTGGGGGAGACATGAGGTGGATATCAGAGGAGCTTCGCTCGTGGACCAGTACCAGGAATTTGGGGCCTCTAGTTTACCTGATCCGTTTACTCCCCATCAAATCTCTTTTAATTGTAACACTTTTATTTGCATGTGATCATCATTCAGAGACTTACTCTCTCCCAGTAACTATTAAGTCACACCAAAAAAAGTTTGTAAGCCACATCTTATACACTATTCAGTAGGTAGTATCTCTCTCGGGGCAATTTCAATGTCAAGTACTTGAGGCTCAAGTTACTCATGATTTATGCTGCCCTAAACTACACAACATTTATTGCCTGTAAGATTTTTTAAAAAGTAATATTTGACTTAGAGTGGGACTTTAAGGAAAAATCAGAGGTTAGAACAAAGCAATCTAAAGTGGTTTATAATGAGTGAATTTGTGACAGAATGAAGAAGACAGGCTGGGATCATTAGATGTAAGAGAAGTACTAATTCAATTAGGTGTGAAGATTTAGATGGCTCTGACTCATGTCATACCATATATCAATTTGACAGTCAGACAAACCTAATCCAAACTGAATCCAATCACAGAGCCTACAGAGATTTGCCCACTCCTAATTAGTGGAAAAGGAGGAAAATATCATGTCCCTAATGCCCTCAGGAGAAAGAATAAAATGTAATTTGCTAATTGTCAACTGCCAGACCATACCCTTCCCGTGTCAGTCACGAGGAAAGCAGTGGTTACTCGATTTATTCCCTGGTACAATGGAAGAAAGGCAGTAAGTCATGCTTCCCCTACTGGCTGTTACAATTTCTGCAGATGTTAGAAACAATTACCATAAATTAACTCACAGAATGTCACATTGAAAATTTCCATCTGGATTGCTGTTGAAAAAGATTCTGTTTGTGATCTTGAATAGTGTTACCAGAAGTGTGAGAACGGTGAGCATTCGGTAATAAATGTAATAATAACTGTAAAGAAGTTTCCCTGAGGAGGACCTGTTTATTTATAGTCACCCACACTAAGTCTGCATCTCATCAATCTATGAAACAGTGTGGAAACAGCATCCAATATAATTGTGCAAAAGAGGAAAATATGTTCTTGGTTTTAAACTTTAGAGAAGAAACAACTCCTTTCATCTTACTAAAGTGAGGAAAGACCTTGTTCAAACGTTCAAAGTGTTTCCAGAAATTGCCAACCAAGTCAGTTGCGGGCATGCAGATAGAAATAAGCAGTGCTGTCTAAAGCTACATCTGTCAGCCCTAACTGCACTTCCAAAGGTGCACGCCAGCCGGCCTGTATTCTCCTGATAGGTTCTACCCCGCTGACCACGTTACCAGTTTCAAACTTTCTCACATGACTCTTCTTTGAACCCCAGTTCTCACAAGATGATCATGTCTCATAACCCACACAGAAAACTGAAGTCATCAACTCACCACTTCTTCGACTTTTGGCCACCAAACTTATGAATTTACTAAAATCTATTGTGTTTTTTGATGTTTCTTATCATTTAAAAATACTCAAGTTATCACCACGTTGATTAAACAAACACAGAACAGAATCCGCATTGATTTTCTTTCACACCTAAAACTGTTACTTCATCTTTCTCCTCTCCTTCATAGTCCAAGTGGCACAATAACCTGTGTTAACTGTCTTTACTTCTTTTTTCAAAGGATTTTATTTATTTTTAGAGAGAGGAGAAGAGAGGGGGAAAGAGAGGGAGAGAAATATTAATGTGTGGTTGCCTCTCACATGGCCCCCACTGGGGACCTGGCCTGCAACCCAGGCATGTGCCCTGACTGGGAATTGAACTAGCAACCCTTTGGTTCACAGACTGTGCTCAATCCACTGCGCTACACCAGCCAGGGCTATCTTTACTTCTTTAATTTTCATTGACTCCTTATACCACTGGCTTTGACTATCATACCTGCATAACTAAAATACAAATGTTCAGAATGGTGGCTTCAGGTCATTGCAGACCATCTTTCCAGATAAATAGTAACATAAAACTACTAAATAAAAAACACAAAATGAAACCATTTTTAATAAAAATCAACTATTTTCCTTGGCTGGTATAGTTCAGAGGAGTGAGAGCAGGCTGTGAAACAAAGGTCATAGGTTTGATTCCCAATCAGGGTACATGCCTGGGTTGCGGAGCCAGGTCCCTGGTAGGGGCCATGCAAAAGACAACCACACATTGATATTTCTCTTTCTCTCTTTCTCCTTTCCTTCATCTCTCTCTAAAAATAAACAAATAAAATATTTTTAAAAATCAACGATTTAAAGAATCTGTAACTATCCTAAGACCATACCCCAAATGGAGAAACACTTGGTCTAGAATATCTACTAAACCTTAAAAAAATAAAAACCTGTGACATAACCCAATCCCTTCCACTGAGGTCAATGAGATAGAAAGCTTTCTCTATGAGAAAAGCTTTCTCTTCTGGAAAGCTTCAAGCCAACAGAGCAGGCCTCTCTTTCTTCATGGGCCCCAATTCCTCTCTGGGTAAGGCAGGTTGCAGTGTTTTTTATCATCTCCTTTCTGCCATCTCTGAGTGACTTAATATGGAAAGCTGGAAAAGTCTCCAAATTAATGAAGACATTAAATTTAGTCCCTGTCAGAATCCCAAACCGGAAGGTGAGAGAAATTAGTTATCCCAAAATGCATACTAAAATGTAAAGAGCCAAGAATAGCCAAAGATACCTTTAAAAAGAACAAAGTTAGATAACCAATATGTCACAAAATTCAAAACTTACTACAAAGCTATAGTAACCAAAAACTGTGGTACTGGCAGAAGGAGAGCCAAGGATTAACGGACGGAATTGCCAGTCCAAAACTGAGCACTTGTTTTTATGGTCAATTGATTTAAACAAGGAGGGGATGTGAAGACAATTTAATGGGGGAAAACGTGGTTCTGGATAACCATGTGCAAAAAATAGTTACTGTAGATGTCTCACTTACATTAATACAAAACTAACTCAAGATGGACAACAGAAATAAATTTAAGAATAAAAACTGCAGAGAACATCCCTGGCTGGTGTAGCTCAGTGGATTGAGCACAGGCCTCCAAACCAGAGGATCACAGTTTGATTCCCAGTCAGGGCACATGCCTAGGTTGCAGGCCAGTTCCCAGCAGGGGACCCACAAGAGGCAACCACACATTGATATTCTCTCCCTCTCTCTTTCCCTTCCCCTCTAAAGATAAGTAAATAAAAATCTTTAAAAAAACCTGCAGAGAAAAAAATGTAGAGAATAAACACTAAATAAGAACATTAAAAATCACACACAAAATGAAAGAATACATTTTTAAATCATATACCTGATAAAGAACTATATTACAAATATATAAAGAACTCTTACAACTCAATAAATAAAAAGATGAATAACTTTTAAAAAATAGATAATTTACTTCTAATTTCTTCAAATAAGGTACACAAATGGCTGATAAGCTCATGAAAAAATGTTCAACACCTTTAACAAGAACCTAAATAACAAAACAAACAAGCAAGCAAAATACAACCAAAGACACTGAAATTGAGAACAGGCAGACAGTGACCAGAGGAGAAAGGGGAGGAAATTCCAGGGGAAAGGGGGAAGGGTTTACAGGAACTAGTATAAAGGACACACGACAACAACTAAGGGGAGTGGAAATGGGAGGGAGGTGGGGAGCACTGGGGGGGTGTGCTAGGATGGGAGTAAAAGACAGGAAACTGTACTGGAACAACAATTAAATAAATAAATTTTTCAAAAATGTTCAACAGCATTGTCTATTAACAATATGAACATCTAAACCTCAAATACCACTTCACACACACTAGAATGGATATAATAGGAGTAGCTAAGTGGAGTCAAGGACATGAAGAAATGAGAATCCTTATACATCACTGGTGAGAATGTAAAATGGGGGAGGTGCATTGAAAACAATATTAAACATAAAGTTGCTGTATGACCCAGCAATTTCACTCTCAGGCACATTTCCAAGATAAATAAAAACATAATCCATGCAAAATTTGAATGTTAATGTTCATAGCAACATTATTCATAACAGAAAAAACTGATACGTCAAATGTGCATTAACTGATGAGTGGATAAATAAGATAAATAAAATGAGGTATATTATAATGAAATATAATTCAGCAATAAAAAGTAATAAAGTACTGGCATGCTGCAACATGGACACAACTTGAAAATAATTTATATTTATAAAATTAAAAATGGGTCAAGATTTTAAAGATTTAGTGTGGAAATCACTAAGTTCTTGGCACTACATGGTATAGCTATTTTTTACAACTTCTATATTATTACAAAAGTTTCATTTGTATAAAATGTGCATCGCAAAGCGAAGTATAACACCTCATTACTGACAGTTGGAATGGTGTTTCTCAGGCTGCTCTGGGTCACCTACAATCACTTTGCTAATCTTTTAAAATTCTGCCTGGCTGGTGTAGCTCAGTGGATTGAGCATGGGCCTGTGAACCAGAGTACACAGTTCAATTCCCAGTCAGGGCACATGCTGGGTTGCAGGCCAGTTCCCAGTGGGCGGATGCATGAGAGGCAACCATACATTAATATTTCTCTCTCTCTCCTTCCCTTCCCCTCTAAAAATAAATGAACAAAATCTTTTTAAAAAATCCTAATGAACATCAATTCTTCTCCATCCTGCAGAAAGGTGTGTTAAGGCAAGATAGTTTCAATAATTATCTGCGGATATATGATAATTGAGTAAAATAGCTCTTTATCAGGTGTGTGCTAAGACACATTTATCCACAGTAGAGAGACAAAGAGAAAAATTAAGGTAATTATTTAAATAAGTCAAGGTAAAAGAAAAATTTGTCTCTATTTTCTAAACATTTGGGCTTAAATCTTTCCATTTGAGTCTAGAATCATGGGAATAATTACCTCTTTCTCTGTTTCACTTTGCCAGTGTACATTTGGCCTCAACTACATGAACCCTTTTCCCGGTCAGAAGCATCCCTGTGATTGCTCTGCATTTTGCTTTGCCAAGCCATTCCATCCATGTAAATAGAAAAAGAATTTAGATTTGTAATTTGGAACATCTTTTAACCCTCCTATTTTGTTGCCTTGAAGGATGTTTTTTTAAAAAAAATACTAGAATTAATTCTCAAAAAATATCTTTCGACATAGATTTTGATTCTAATTGTACATCAAGAAAGGCCGAAAGTAAGTTTCTCACAAGGAAAAAAACTACTTTCCAAAATGAGAAGATTTCCACACATGTATTTCTAATTTCTAATGAGCAGACATTAAGTGGTGTGAACTTTCCCAGTCGTGATCAGAAAGCAAAACAGACCTGTGTGGGTGTGGCCAACCAGGGCCCATCGCCTTATGCCCACTAACCAATGAAAATTCGCTTCATATGAAATGGAAAACAACTCAGCTTTCTACTGCAATTTGGTAGCTTTTCAATATTTCAAGTTTCCTCTTAGGGTCACTGGAAACTAATGACTAAATATGGATAGAAAAATAATTGATATTTTCCCTGAAGGATATGAACTAAAACTATCCACCAATGAAAGAGAAAAAACAAAAGACAAGGTTTTTAGTCTGGATTGCTTAGATTTATTACCTGCTTTGAAAAATGTTCTATTTCACTCTTTGCTCAGCCCAGAGAAGACAGTCCTTTAAAAATATGGTTAAAGAAAACGATGAATCTCAGATTTATATTCTCTTTTAGCCGTTGTACTACTAAAAGAAATAAATCTTCAAAGTGCAAAAAAACCTGCATCATTGCTTTCAGCACTAAATTAGTATCTTTGAGGTTTTCTTTCAAATCATAGATAGATTGACCCAATCTATTGTAGGTGGGTTTTAAATTGACTGTGCAAAAAAAACATTATTTTTACATGTTGCTTTGTTCCGCTGACTCTGTGACGATTCAGTTCCTAAGATATATCATCACATTCATTCCATATTTAAGGACTGGGAGAGAAACAACTTTTCAATGTGTGTCACAATGACCTATTACATATTCATATATGGAATACATGAGGAATTGCCTTCATTGAAACAAACTATAAAAGCCTTAAAGCTTTACAGTGATGGACTTGATTGGCCACACAGCCAGTGTAAAATTAGATTCAGTGCGATTATTTCCGGGGAATAGTTCAGAGCAAATAACATCAAGAAAGGCTTGCATAAATCCAGATGGAAAAAAACGGGTTTAAATCAAACTAATAGGTTGCGAAACATATGGAATATGCTCCGAATTGTGCTTGGAGACCCATGGCCGAATCCATATTCAAAAAGTAAAAACAAACCGGAGTGATTTGAGGAATAAATTACTTGTCATCGTGATCTTTAAAAATGCCAGAATTTAACGCAAAAATATAATGCTAACATTTATTACTGCAAAAATAAATGCCAACATATTAGACTTAACTGGTGAAGCCTTGTGGTAGCATTTCTGCAGAGTGAAAGGAACATGACAAGCAGTATTTCATATTTATTAGAATACGATTTGGTCTTCTTGATCATAAGCAGTAGATTTAAACACTTTATTTTAATTTACTTCACAGTATTGAGGAAAATGTTGACTCAGATAAGAAAAAAATATACTATATAATGTTGTTTACTGAAACAATCCATCACTCTCAGAAGCTAAATATTTATTATGACAACACCAAGCCTTTATAGTTAGAAAAAAAAGAGTCTTGTACAAAATGGCTGTGACATATCCCAGGTCCCAGACAGCATATGTGAGTGAAAAATTCGCTGTGGGTGCGCAGTCACGCATAACATATACTGTACTTTTTCTGTGTCTTCCCATCATGTTCCTTGCGGAGCTGACAGCAAATAGTGTCCAGACAGACCTAAGAATTCCATTAACTTATCAACTCAAAAATGTTCCTTTTTATAAAAGGCATCATTTATATATGTACTAAAGGCATTTGTTATTTGAGTGCCCTCTTCCAAAGATAAACCAGGTTCCTGAGCTCTCACATATCTGATATTTTATGATCCATTTAAAGAAATCACCCCATGTCTGCTCAATAGATCGAATATTCATACAATTCAGATACTATGGAAAGTGGCAAACATACTTTCTCTAGGCTTCGTCAGGCCAAGCACAGCAATATTTATCATATTAAAAGTAAAATGTGTAGAGCACACTACATAAAATATTAGGTACATAAATACAATAAATATGTATGTATGGAAATCCAAATGTTTGCATACACATTTTGTGTGCATTCATAAATACCTTTTCCAGGAGGAAAAAAAATAGTTTTTATTTGCATGAAGGAATGCACAATTATACATGCAAATTTGTAAATGTCTAGTATGAAAATTAGTAATTTCAATACACTACACTCTGCAAAGTTATTTACATTTAAATATGAATCCTCTTATCAGTTAGGTAGTAAACAAAATTCCACATGTCTAAGCATAAATATATTTTATATAAATATTCTATCTCTTGAAAAATGTGTGATTATATGGATTCAGCATATGCTACCAGTAAACGCCAAGCAATAAGATTATGTATTTTGAAAATTCTCTTTCCCAAATACTGACTACAGAATTTACATACTAAAGATGATTACTTGGAAATTAAGACCTTAAATATAAACATTTTATATACATTTGTGTGAGTATTTAATGATAACTATAATAGCCCATATTCTTATGTAGGTACCTGGGAAATTAAGATAATACTCTCACATTGTTTGGAGCAAGAGTGAGAGGTTTAATCCAAACTAAAAATATAAATACGCCAAAATTTACAGTATTCTTTAGTGCATACATAATCCATGTATTCCTCTGCCAAATTATATAATGTTATAAAAAAAGTGTGCCACAGAAACTAGTTTTTCTATAATGTCATTTCATCCAGCATGTACAATTTCTTGGTTTTATCCTTTGGCAGTAAGGTAATGAGAAGTATATTTTGATATCTTAATTTTGATATTCATGATAAGTTTGCTAATTCCATACATCCATCAGTCAATCTATTCAATGAGAAAAGAAATGTGCATGTAGCCAAAGGCTAAGCATATATAAATGGCTTCTATATGGAAAACTCTTCTAGGCCAACAAGTGAACTCAGTGCTACAGAATCAGGATCCCTGGCCCTCAGAAAGCCCCTCGCCCAGGTGAAGAAGACGGAGAAGCCAAACTCATCATTATGAGTGGCATAGTAAGAATATAGAAGCAAAAAAACCCACCTAATCTGGCTTTGTCAGGTGAGAGTGAGGTCAAAGGGAATCAGAAGACTGTGGCTAAGAAGGAGGCTTGATGTAAAGAAGAATTCATAGCCCAAAGTGGAACGTGTAGCAGGAGGTTTTCCAGGAGGGCGAGTGAGTGGTGTGTGGGCAGGATGTGGCCCGTTCCATTGGAGACCTCTGGGAGGCAGGTTGATGTGACCGCAGAAGACTAGATTAGTAAAGCCATGAGTGGCTTTTGTCATGCCCCCACCATATATGTATTGTCATTGTCTCAGTGTTCTCATTTCCCTTCATTCCTGGAAAAAGGGCATCCAACTATTCAACCCAAAGCAAAGTAAATTATTAATTAAAGAGGCAAGGGATTTGCACGTCAGCAAATCTTTGGCCCCTCTAAGGAAAACAAGCTCAAATTAAATGAAATGAGCTTTTATTATATTACCATAATGTATGGTAATAATTATTGCTTTTAAAACAATAGAGATTATAAGGTCACCCAAGTGTTTTAAATACCACCATGGGCATATAAGCATTTGCTAGTTCTCTTTCACATAGGGCAACTACTTCAATACTCAGTAGAAGTGAGCAGTCTATGAAACGACACACAACCACAGATACATAGTGACTCCCTTCTCACTTATGGGCTGGCTACCCTCACCTTTCCTTTATGGTCCTATACCGAAATCATTCCAGTTCCAGAAAGCAGTCTGTCCTGTTCCTTAAGCCCCATAATGTCATGGAGCTCAGAATATTCTTCCTCTAAGGAAATGTCTTCTGAGACTCCATTGCTGTTTTATACGTTGTTATTCTGAAAGAACAAAGGGTAGTGCTCTGTTCTGTCTGTTTACCTTTGTCTTCGGACTCATCACAAAACCACAGGAAGCTGAACCCCTCAAAAATTTCACCCAAGGACTGACTGTGGTTAGATAAGGCATTGTCTTATCTGGAAGATGTTTCACTTTTCATGTAACCTTCAATCAATGCTCATTATTTAACTGATATTTCTTTTTAGCTATTTTACACTTTAAATTAAAAAAGAGGGATCACACGGAAATATGACATGGATTGTGATGAATAAAGAGAATTCTGCACTAAGTACTAGGGGAACTGGGACCACAGCTGACTCTTTTATGAAGGCAGTGAAAACGATGTATTATAAAGTGGGAGTTACATAAGATAATCTATTAGTGCTGTTCTGACAGAGTTTGGGTTGGGGTAGAGGAAGCTGTAGGCTGTCTTGACCTACAAGCAATGTGGATGGGATAGAGCCATGAAATTTTTTCAAAAAACACTGTTACAAAGTTTCCAGAGGTTTTTTAAAATGCATTTTTATTGTTTTTCTGTTACCTTTTATCCCCCTTATTACTCTCTCCTCCTCAATCACCACACTATTGTCTATGTCCATGAGTCCTTTTTCCTTTCTGCTCCGTTCTGTCCACTCCTTAACCACTGCCCCCTCCCAGAGCTGTCCGCCTGCTCTTTTAGAGAATGTAAGGAAAGAACGTACTGGGAGATGTTCTGAGACTGGGCCATATGTAATGGTTTCCGTTCGGAGGATCCAGAAAACTCCTGAAATGTGGACTTTGGAAATGAGCTGTTCTAAGATGGAAGGATATAGGTTAAATAAGGTCTCAAATAGTTTGAGATAATTTAAGCAAGATGCTAAAATAAAGAAATATTAGTGAAGCAGATGGCTCGTAAGTTACAGTGTCAGACAACTGATGCAAAATTTGGTTAATTATTTCAAATTTCATCTAAGTTAAGGCAGCCAAAATCCATGTCATTGTAATACAAAGTCAAACAATGGATAAAACTGTAATAATTTTCTGAACTTCAGTGGCCCCAAAACAATGTAAATTATCCAAAATTTAAAATAAATTGCTAGTTCCAACATAGTTTATATTCAACCAACAGGAATTTTGATTTTTATTTTAAATGTTTAGCCCATATAGTAATAATCTAATATTCTTTCCCTGAGAGATTTCATCATTCTGAAATATCAGCTTTTTAAAATTTATAGTTATGATTATTTAGAAAAATAATGGACAGTGCATTCTGTCACTCCCCTGAATTATCTATTTCCCAAATATTTTAATATAAGTAAATGAATCTGCATGTGGCATAGAACTATGAAATATTTTAATTTAATCCAGGCAAAGCTAATTTATACAACAAAGTGTCACACCAACACAGTCAATTGGACTTAGAAAAGCATTTTTTATTTTCTTGACTTCAAGATTAATACTTGAGAACAAAACTAATTAGACTTCATTTGTCCCAAACAATCATTTTACCACCTTGTCAACACTTTTTGAAATCTCTTCCATTCAGGTTTGGATAATGAGACATTCACCTCTTGCTACCATGAAATACATGTAATCCTCCCAAATAAGATAATCCATAAGTAATACAGTACAATGCATTTTATATACAAAGACACAAAAAATGCAAATATGAAGTTTTTCACTACATTCAGGTACAGATTTATGCCTATTTCTGCATACTTGTATGTGTGGTGTGTATGTGAGAGAGATGGATGACTCACATGGATTCAATATTTAATGCTTTCTTTTATGTTATCACTATCAATTAAACCATCCCTAATACATGCAGAGAAGTTATTTATCTTCAGTCTAACAATTACATTACTGCTGATGGCACAACCATTCACATTCACTTTCTTTCTCGGTCAGTGTATTCATTCCTCTTCCACTTCTCGGTGCAATTCTTCATCAAATTCCAAGTACAAGTGCCAAAGCCTTCCTAGTGTGTCTCTTTTTGGTTCTTTCTTGATGAACATCAATTCTGATCTACTACCCTCATCTGTGTCAGTTTTTGTCATATCTACCATGTTGAAGATGCCAGTCAAGAAACAAATTTGTTATAAAAACTGGACACGTTTGTGTTTTGTGTTTGCTTGGCTGGGCATTGCCACCTCTGGTAGCTGTCTCCTTTGTCACTGAAATTTCCTGACATATGGCATATAAAGTCTTCATCAGGAAGGAAGCTGCTTTAGAATATTCTCTGAAGTCTACAGAGGAATCCAGTTGGAAGGAAATGATTGGGAATCATTAAATTTTCTCTAACATTACAGAGCTGTGATGACTTTATCAGCTCTGTCACATAAGCACTAACGCTTTCTCCTTCAAACTGTGCATGGTTTGTAAAATCTCACTCTAGCTCTCATTAGAGAAGAGCCTTCACTGTTTCACTGAAAACCCTCACTGCGGAGTTCCCAAGTGCTTTCACATTTCTGATGAGAACGTGCGCTTTCCTATAATTAGACTACAGGGAAGACCTAAACTTATTTCTCGTAAGTTCAATCACCCAGCTATTTCCCCTTAGATTTAGAAATCTGACATCAGAGCTGACCAAAAAATTCTTAAATCCACAACTTTTACATGAATTGTTTTTAATAAATAGTCTTCATAGGTTCCTTTGTTTCCTTTGAATATCGGTATTGACCTAATGAAACTAAAGAAAAAATTAAGTAGATTTGCCATCCAGAGAGACCAGCTGTCTATTTAATAAGGGCCCCAGGAACACAATTTTGAGGGTGGAATAGTAGTAGGGTGTTGGCCTTAATTTTTGAGGCTCAAAAAACATTTTCCAGTTTTCATAGATGCTTTCAGATTTAAGAGGGCCCAACTCACACTAACCAAACAGAAATGGCTGATGGAAAATCCAGAGGTTGAATTTCTTATATCATTAAAATAAAAGAGCTGGCAAACTTCACAAAATATGCATGATGAAGATCAGCACAAGACCTTCCAGTGACAAAGCTGTTGGGAAGAAAATTCTGACGAATGCTTTGTGTGTTAAGCACACAATCACAGCAAGGAGAAGCCATTGAAGATATTAACAACCAGTGTCGCCCAGTCATTTTTAATTCATTTGTCTTTTATGTACAAATACTTTTGCTCAGCAGACTGCATACTGATTCAACGTATTCTGAAATATCTCCCCTTGACTTTGCTGTTGGTACACCGACACATCCTTGCTGTATGGAACTTCTGTTTCTTAGATGCCATTGTTGTGGGTGAAAAATCAGGCTTTTTCACAGATTGCTAGGAGAGCATTCCAAGCCACACACAGTAGACTGCGGTGTGCCAGAATGGTTTCTTTGTGTGGAAGGCTGCCCCTGAGTTTCCAATTTCTCATCTCCCTCCATCCTGCCATGGAAAAAGTCCAACTTTGTCTTAAGCCAGGCCAAAACAAAGCTATTGTCCTTCATATTAAAGCTTAGCCCCTCGGAGCCCACGCAGTCTGCTGTGGGCCAGGTACCTGCCAGGCCTATATGGTCAAGTGCTCCTGGGCAAGAGGGGGCACAGGAATCAACAGGGTGAGTGCAGGTCACAAGTGAGAGATGGTGGGGTGAGGGAGCTGTTTTTTTCTCCTAGGAATATATTCACTTGGGTTTGGGCCAGACCAGGTACTTTTTCAAAATAACTAATGAACGTCTCAAGATTTTGTGGGTTTTTTGATGGGTCCACCTTACAACCAATTCCTTCCTTCCCCAGGCTGAACCGATAGGCACCTTTGCTCAAGGATCTTCTCCTGCACAGTTTCGGCTTGTGCGCTCCCGTACAGACCTTCTCTTGCTTCCCCCAACAACCCAGCACCAGAGCGGGAAAGGGAGGGGTGTTAATTCAGTTGGAGAGCAAGGCTATGATCCTCTGGTACGTGAGGCTGCCGCTTCCTCATGAAGCAGACATGCTCATGCTCCCCAGCTGATTAAGCTCAAAGACTAATTATCTTTGCTACTCTTCTTACTAATAATTAGTTAACTGTGATAACCCTACCTCTTTTGCCAAAAGTCTTTTTGAGGACACAGTCTTGTTCATCTAATTTGCTTAATCTTATTATGCAATGTAAACATTTTTTAAATTACCTAGTTTACTTGATTTAGCTCCCTTAACTACAGCCTTCCGAGGAGGATGACCATGATGCTTATCGTGCAAACTGGGCCACATGTGATACTTAATTTTCCCAGGATTTCAACTCTAACTGGGTTCTGCCCCACAACGTGATGGGCCTCTGCCTGTAGGTGATCTATACATTTTCAGATCACTAACCTCATCTGTGGAATTCAGATGCTTCCTCTTTTTGCTTCAAGATTGAATTTTTGTCATCCTTGTTTCACACCAACTAGAGTGAAAAGAGCTTTTCTCTATGTAGTTACTTGAGACTCCTTACACTACTACTCATTCGCTTTTCTCACTTCATCTTTCTGATTTCAAAAAATTGCTGTAGCCATTAGGACTGTGATGTCAAATAATAAGTGTTTGGTTACCTAGTATTCCCGAGGGCCTTGTGAAGATGTATGTCACATTCTCTGAATCCCCCCTGAAAACTACTTTTTAAAAGATTTTTATTTATTTATTTTTAGAGAGAGGGGAAGGGAGGAAGAGAGGGAGAAAAACATCAGTGTGTGGTTGCCTGTCACATACCACCCATTGCGGACCTGGTCCTCCACCCAGTCATGTGTCCTGACTGGGAATTGAACCAGCAATCATTTGATGCGCAGGCTGGCACTCAACCCACTGAAACAGATCAACCAAAGCATGAAAACTTCTTTTAGAGAAACAAATGTTGGGACACCCTCAACACATATACTTCAAGTCACCCAAAAATATCCTTATTTCTCTTGGCAGAGACAACCCTATATGCTTGTGCTAGAGCTGACTGCCTCACTGATTGGATTCTGGAAAATGTAATCTACAGCACTTGGAGGTCTAGCCCCTGCTATCTTCCATTAGACCCCTTTTTCAACTCTCCCAGATGGAGCGACTCCAGTGGAGGATTCTGACGCTACATCAGTCGGCAGAACAATGTGATTAAACAAGCCTTGCTCTTCCTGCCTTACACACTTACTCTATTCTGAGGGGAAAAAAACAAAAACAAAAACTTTTACCATGGTAAGCCACGGTTATTTGTTATAGAAGTTAATCTTCAATGACTAATATGGGTGACGTTGTAAATAAATTCACAAAAACCCACTAAACAATTCATTAAAAAAACATAAAAAGCCCTGTCTAAAGATTATGGAGGACAAAATTATGTCCTCCATAATTTTGTCCTCCAACAAAAGTTATGGTGAAAAAATTACATACTTATAAGAGCACATAGTGTCTTCCAATTCTCTCCAATCATACCTTTACCAATATTTTAAATCATTAGTAACTGCATTAGACAAATAATCAATAACTACTATTTTTCTTTAGATATTATTCATTAAATAATATTTATCTAAGCCTTACTAATTCAGGTCTTATCATCATACACCTGTCCAACCATTTTACACCCCCAATTTACCACTTCCTCGTTAGTCACTGTACTCTCTACTCTGCATGTCCCAGGGCTCCCCGATTAATCTCCATAAGACCATCCCTTGTGCAGGTCCCCAGTGGATTCTTCTTTGCACAGCATAAAGTCCAAATGTTTTCCCCTTTTACTCAAACTTTTGTTATCTTCTCCAAACTCATGAAACATCCAAATGACCAACTCTAATACTTACTAATTGAACACCCATTTTATTAAACCCTATATTAATCACTGCAAGGTAGTAATCTTCCTAACATGTAGCTTACTCTTTCTACTTCAATGGTAAAGATAATAAGCTTTACAAAGATTGAATATTTCATCCAAAATTGCATCAGTAGAAAGTACAGATGTTGAAAGTATAACACAAGCAATTTTTATTCTAAATTTTGCCTATATTCTGCTAATACTTTTGCCTTACATCATTCTTATTTATCTCAAAAATAAGGATGAGCAAAGACATACAAATTATCATGTAAAGAGAGGGCATCTAAACCTATCTTAATAACCAATGAGGAAAAAAAAATCACCATTATTCTAGGAACTTCAAACATGTTTGTCTAACATTAAAAGCTTTCTAACTGATAATTATACATGTGTGGGGAATAAACCAAAAGAAATATAGAGCACATTTTAGAATGTTAAAATGCTGGCAATAAAAGTGTTGTGGTCATTTTTTATTTCTTCTTTAAAAACTCACCAAGAGCAGTTTGAATAGTGCTTGTCTTCTTCTTTTCACATTACGTACAACATGCAGTGAGAATCTTGTCCAGTGTTGACGAACTGACACACCTCTCTAAGCGTGGGGCAGTTTCCAACATGTTTTCCTTTAAACTTTCAATGTCGTAAAAAATTACAATTTCTTAAATGTGAAGTTCTTTTTTTTTGCCAGCACCGCTTCCTTTCAGACATTCTTTTATTCTTTGCATAACAACAAATTTTATCATTTTTGTAGATAAGATCTGCCTTCCTTAATTTCCTCCTCTAGTTTTTGGATGGTAGCAATGTCAACTCTTTCTTCTATAACTCCACTTGCCTTCCACTCAAATTTTATTTCCAGCATCATCACCTTTTGTTTCTCTGTTGCATTTGAATCTTTGCTGGCCAGCTTTCAGTATCACAAAATAGCAAGTGGTTTTACCACTGGAAGACAGGGAGGCAACTCAACTAACTACATGATTTCTGGTCTGTGCATGACCTGAAGAACAGATATGTGCAGGGCCGATCACTGACAAAGTGTGAAAATATAGCATAATCAGTCACTGTTTATGCTGTACATTTGTTAATTATGCAGCAACTTGTGGACTCAAGACCTAGTAACAATATTTGTATTCTATGTAATTATCTACTGTTACCATAAACACTGTAATTTGAACCAGGTCGTTGGAAGCTTGGTGTTAGTTAATAAAGTCATGGCAACTCAAATTTACACATATTCATACATGATTCTCAAATAGTTCCAATATTTATTAGCACTTTTTTTCTCTTACATATGACTTCTTTAAACACTTCACCTGTTCTTGTCCCTTCCCTTTCTTGATTTTGACTTAAGAAATAAGGCAGGATTGAGTCCATCATCAGCACATTAATATTTGTTGTTTCCCTCCTTTTTCCTACTCCCTCTTACCACTCTTTTTATATCTTTTTAAGCTCCAGGTCGGGGTCTCAAAAATCTGTACCTCTAAGATAAGCAAGTCATATAATTGAGTGGCTGTGGGAAGGGGACTTGTCGTTCATGGAATGGCTCATGCCACTGAGGGACTCCTGCTCATGGCTCCAGAGGAAACTCAGCCATGCCAGAAAGAGAACACAATCCCCTGAGATTTCTAGACTTTTTTTCAAAAAGAAGCATAAATTTTCTGTTATAAAAAGAGTCTTTATGGCAGTTCTTCAAACCATTATAAACAAAATTATCCTATGATCCAGCAATTCTAGTTTGGGATTTATACTCACAAAATTGAAAACTGAGACTCAAATAGATAGTTACACACTAATGATCAGGGCAGCATTATTCAAAATAGCCAGAAAGGTGGAAGAACCCAAGTGTCCACTGACCAATGAATGAGTAAACAAAATATAGTCAACACGTACCTTGAAATAGTAATTCACCTTTAAAAAGAAAGGAAAGGCTGACACATGCTACAACATACATGGATCTTGAAAAAGTTAGGCTGAGTAAAATAAGCCAGTCACAAAAACGTTAATACTGCATGACTTCATTCATATGAAGTACTCAGTCCAATTGACTGAAACTGTAAATGGTGTTTGCCAGGCTCTGGGAAGAGGGGGGAATAAAAAGTTATCATTTCATGGGTGCAGAGTTTCAGTTTGCAAGTTTTGTAAGTACTTAATGTCACTGACTTACATACTTAAAATTATTTAAATATGTCATGTATATTGAAACATGCCTAATTATTAAATATTAGCAATTTATTTATTTAAAAATATGTAAGAAAGGCTGAATCCAAGTGTTTTAAGACCTAATACTGATAAAATATAATGGTGAGCTCCTCAAAAGTCTGAATAATTGAATATATTACTAACAGGAGAGAACTTCTATTTTGTCTTGAAGAGAAACAAACCCTTCCCTTAACATTTACACATCTAGCAATCACATGTATTTCCTGCACCTTCTGCTCCACATAGTTCAGACTCACTTTCCTTTTCCCCTACATGCTAGGTCCTAGTTCTATACAACATTTTCACATGATGTTTGGTTTCTTAAAAGCATTAAAACTCTCAAATTCTTTCTACCTGGGTTTAGCTAGTAATGCCAGTCAGGAAAGTGATTGCAAGCCCACAGATATATCGATCTAAACCCAAACAAAATGGATCCTTTTAAGCAGAATCTCCTTAGCAGATATGAAAAGTGCTTATAGCCACCTAGAAATGACTTACATGAGGGAAGATGGGACAAAAAATGGGTCTTAGTGGAAAGAGACATTTATCTTAACCATTTAGATTTTAAAAAGGTCAATCAGTGTTAAAAACTAGTTAAAAACTAATTGAATTGTGAGGGAACAGTATACAACACAAGCAAAAAAGGGAGAGAAGAAGACACTAAGGCAAAAGGTAAAATGTTACTTAATTAGAAGATCTGAAGCTATATATTAAATAATTTTACTAGGATATTAAGATATAGACCTTGGCATAACACAGGAACAAAAATAGGAATTATGGTGCTAAAGGATCTTTGGATTGGGAAAATTTATTTTTGAAAGAGGAGAGAAAGAGATAGTTATGTGCACAGAGAAAAATGTGTCTAGCAGAACATTTACAGTAAAGCAGGTAGGGGAAGAAAACAGAAAGCCAGATAATGAAGCAGTGGTAACAGGACAGGGAATATATGGACATAATTTGGTATTTGGCAGAGAAGAAATACCAGATTTAAGCCCTAATGGAACATTATATAACAAGGAGGTACTCGGAAGGGGAAAAGATGAGTAGAATTAGGAAGACATAATTTGCCAACTCCATATGCCATCAGTTAGTATGACAGTGTGTCATAAAGTAAAATTGTTCATAAACACTGATAAATTGACTTAAAAAATCAACCTGTGGCATCTGATGATGCATAGATAATTGAATGCAGGTCAACTTACAAATCAAGCAGAATTAGTTGAAGGCCTGAGAATTCAAGCTGCCAACATAGCATGTAGGTCTTATGAAGGAGAAGTGCTATTCTAATTAATGTTTTAAATTAAAATGTCTTTATATTATTTATTAACAAACATTTTATGTTATGTCCAATACATTAAAAATAAAGATCTTGGGAAAAAGGTAAAAGGTTGATGCCCATGATACTAAGAGTTGTGGGTTCCTTAAATTATGTACTATCTTGCATTAGTAGAAAATTATATAAATGTTCATAAAATCATAGTAGAAAGGGCAGAAGATAAGCAACTTTGACCAAATATGTTTACTGCAAATTTTATCATCACAGAATTGGAAATTAAGTGTTTTTTTCTACTGTTTCTTATGATATAGTTGATTTTGTCATGAAAAGAACAATAGTTTGGGTTGTAAAGGTGAAGAGTATCTTCAGAGGTCTCAGAGGGGCAACTTACTTTTGCTCTAGAAGGATTAAACATTTGTTTTCCCAGCATGAATGACATACAGGTGATACAGGCTAACAGGACACCAAAATACAAGCATCCCACTGTAGCCATAGAGATGATAGACAGCCTCTACTTCTAGGGATCTCCATTGCCCTTGTGCTTGACCTTGTCACATCCTTTTTTCTATCTTTAGATCCCTCAAGTTCCAGCTCTATTTTTTATTGTTGTTCAAGTACACTCGTCTCCATTTTCACACCACCGCTCCCCACCACCCCAGCCATCCCCACAAGTTCCATCTCTTGAAACTTCGTAATAAGGAGACAGAGGAGATGATCCAGGTTTCCATTCACTCAAGAAGCAGATAATGATTGAAGTGATCTTTATTAAGATATTATAAATGAGCAGTTATTGAATCTATTTAGATGAGAATCAAATTGCAGTCCACTCTCATGTAAAAAAATTACAGTACATTTGGGAATATATCTGAAGTTACATATTTTCATGAATTTAGCATAATGATATGTTGATGATCTACATAGGATGTACTGTTGAGTGGCGGGTGTTACATGGTAAAGGTTGCAAAGATCAATTATTTAGCATGCCTATGCCAAAGCATAATGATACCAATATTTTTGGATACTACTTAAAACTTCTTATTTAGTTCATGGAAATTAGGGTTATTACAAACTGAACTTGAACACTGAGCATGGTAAACAGGTATTTTTCCGTCCATCCATTTATTATAAAATTTTACAGACAATAGTTTAATAGAAAATTTGCAAAGATCACTTTTAGTTTTAGTTATTAAATAGGATTAAAAAGAAACGAACATAAAAGTCCTCTGGCTACAAGAAAGACAATATGTTTATCTATAATTACCTGTTAGATTAAATACCAGATTTGAAGTGCAGAGTTTTAAGAATTTGAAATAGAAACTAGATCTTCATATTTCACTTTCTTCAGGAATTCTGTGAGTATTGATTATATAATCTATATGAAAATATCTCAGAAAAGTCAGAACATTTAAGAATCTGCCAGCACATTTAATCATTTGTCACTTCACAATGCTTTTGTAACATAAAGTTTGATTGACTATCATTACCAGCAATTATCCCATGTGCTTCTTTATTCGTGTAGGCTAGTATGTCAGGTGGTGCTTTAAATAGTTCCCTAGAATTTAACAGTAGAGGCTCTATGTATTTTTTAAGTATTTTAAAGATTTTATCTACTTAATTTAGATAGGAAGGGAGGGAGAAACATCAATGTAAGGTTGTCCTTCACATGCCCCTCACTGGGGACCTGGCCCATAACTGAGGCTTGTGCCATGACTGGAAATTCAAACAATGACCCTTTGGTTTGCAGGCCAGTGCTATGTATTGCTTTTTTTCTTTTTAATTAACATGGGTTATTGTTGATTTTACACTATTGACATTTGTTCTCAGGAAATACAGTCAAAAGAGAAATATTTCAAATTAGTAAAGAAAATACTAATAAAGAAAATTCTAGTGAAGAAAAGTGAAATGACATAAAAGGTAACTTCTAAGATGAAAACTTGAAAAAATAGTGTATAATGCACAAAGTTTCTCTGTCTCTTTTTCTTTTCCTTTCCTTTATGTTTCATTTTTTCTTTTTTTCTTCATTTATTCTTTCTTTCCTAAGCATTGTTATCTGCTGAGTTAATTAATAGGGATATATCTCTAGGGAACAGACACACAGAGAATTTTAGTGTGCAAGGAAAAAAATACTTGAATATAAATTTCCTTTATAGTGATATCTGTTCAAAAGGAATTGCAGGACATTATCAATCAAGTATTACTTGTAATGGTATACAAACAGCTTTTTGGTCAGATATGTCAGAGGTAATTTTGCTTTTGCTATGGGTTTGCTGGCCAGTCACTACTGAGATCCAATTATCAATTTTAAGTACTAAATTTACTTAGTTCAAATAAAAAATATTTCCTAATTTATCCCTCATTATGTTTTATCTTATTATAAAGCATGAAATTTTACATCCAGGAAAATTTTAATAGGATTATGTTTATAGAACACTTCACTTTTAACCTATTGAAAGTATCAATTCAATAACATTCACCGAACATATGATATGTACTCTCAACTGTATTTGGCACTGAGACTATAAGCTGCACAAAAATGATATATTTCTAGTCTACATGGAACTGGAAAGAGTCTAGTGTGGGTAGAGTATACAGAGAATATTTAATGAAGAAACAAATGAAATGCATATTGAAAATTAAAATGATTTTTATCAATAGAGAATGAGAACACTGTGTGGAAGATAAAAGCCAAAAAAAAAAAAAGCAGGAGTGACATCATCATGATGGCGAAATGGGATGTTCCTGACCTCAGTCCCCCCACAAGAGGACTGACTATCCACAAACAAGGTGCCCTCGGAACCCGGGGATGAGGCTGAAGCAGCCCTGGACCACAGAGGCCTAGAAGGACCACCTATAAGGACAAGAGTGGGAGCTACCCTGACTACCCTGTCCTTCCCCCAACCTGGCGTGACAACCAGAGGGGTCCCCACTGGTCTCTTCAGTAGGAAACAGAGCCCCAGGCAGACACCCACTTTTCCCCACACTGCAGGGCACTTCCCAGGTGGCACACTGGGGTCCCCCTCACAGGGGTCACCAGAATAATCTACCGTGCTTGGCCACTGAGGACCAGACAGAAACAAAGAGTAAGGGGATTCCAGCAACCAGCATGCAGACCTTGGCAGACCCATTCCTCCTTGAAGCTGTAGCCAAGCGGAAATCCTGGCCACTGCCTCTTCCTACCTGCAGAGCCACGCCTGTGACCCTGTCTGCCGGGAGCTTAGTGGGCAGTTCTGCCTGGCTCAGCTCACTGGCCAGCAAGCTGTCCAGGCATTAAAGTCTGTATTATGGCATTGCCCAGAGAGGAAATCAAGTTTAAAACCTCACCTACTGCTGATTATAGCCTCCAGTCCTCCTAAGTCAGGAAGCCTAAACCGAGAAACCCTCCGGCCATGGAGTTCATCCTGCAACAGGCAACCAAGCCAGCTGTCCTGCCCAATGGTGACATATACTCTTCAAGGCCACACAACAAGGGAGGCCTAACGGTGACTCTGGACAGCCTTGGAACCTGCCTACCACACCACCCAGCCACAGAGTCCAGCCTATGGCCGAGCTTGATTTCCAACACAGCCTGCAGCCTTACTAAGGTAGGGAGACCAGCCAGTGACTCAGCTGGGCTGTGCGGAGCAGAGCCTACAGCCCCATCTGATAAGGGAGCTGGGACAGCGACCTTGACCAACCACAGAGCCAGTCTTTAGCCCCACCCACTGCTGGACACAGCTGGAGGCTCCTGCCAATCAGAAACCCCAGCTATGACCCTGTCCACAGGGAACAGGAATCATCGCTCTACCTCATCATGAAGCCCAGCCTGCAGCCCACTCAATACTGGAGGAAGATTTCTAAGATTTGCATTTGCCCTTGACAAATAATCTTAGGAAGGCTGTGCACTAGATTTGGGGCAAGGAAGCTGCTAAAGCAGCCTGCATTTTTTAAAAATCTTTTTTCTCTTTCTCTCTTTTTTCAGTTTTTATTTTCCCTCTAGCCTCACACAGTGTTTTAGACATCTCCTGGGGTGTGTTTTATTTCAAAGACATGATAAAAATTACATCTTGAAAGAACAGAGAAAGAGTGCAAGTTTTCTCCTTGGAATTCTGGGCTATTTCTTCATTATCAAAAGTCTAGGGTAGTTACTGCTTACTTTGTTTCTTCATATTAGGGGTCAGAGGGCATGGACACTTCATCCGTTTCACTGTCAATCATCAAAACGTCCTCCCTTTTCTTCTCTCTTTGCCAGGAATTCCACCTCTTAACCTTCTGATGGGGCTTCGCTACAAACTCTCAGATCTTTACCTGAGGCAGCTTGCTCCCTCCCAGCTTTGCCAAACAGCACACTAAGGTCTCCACTTCATGATCCTGCTCCCGACCTTGTCTGCCAGCCCCGAAGCCCACAGACTGACAGACAGCCACACGTCCAACCCTAACCTCAGCTCACCGGCTAACTTTCTAACGGGGCTTCAGCCCCTAGTGGAGCGCGGTGACTGCCACACTGCCTGCAGAAGAGGCCAAACCATGATGCGGCCATGCGTTTCCCTTGCACCAGAGCGCTCTGCTCAGTCCCTTAAAAAAATCACAGTAAACCAGTGGCGTTACTGGGTGTTTGGGGATCATCTCTGTACTCATGGGTCATCCACAAGCATCCGACAAACCAGAGAGTTCCGTGCCTAACTTGGAATATGGTCCACGGACACCGTTCCCCCGGCCCCGTTTCTTTGGCCTCTTGGCTGGCTGGAGAATTTTTGGTTTGCAAACGGGATCCTTACGGGGAGAATGAGGGGAGACCCAAGAGAAGCGGGCCCCTCAAAATGGGTAGGTGGCAGGTTTAAAAAGCAAGAGAACTTCCACACAAGCTTGTCTGTGTTCTCTAGAAGGACATCCCCACACCCACCCCCTAGAAGCTTAAAGGTTTAAATAGAGGCCTTACCTGTTTTCAATCAGGTATTGAGTCCAGGTGGTTTTGAGGACACATTGCTGTCTCAAGGCCGCATCTGTCCTTAAAAATGGCTATAAGGGAAAGGTGGGCGGAAAATACATTCCAGGAACCCAAGGGCAGTGAGGAGCCTTGAAACTGTCTGGATCCAGCTTGCTGGTCGACAGGAACCGGAAATGCATCCTCTTGCTTACCTCCTCCAACCACATCTGTACCTCAAAGGTTAGAAAATAACTACTTTTTTCACCCTGGCTGGTGTGGCTCAGTGGATTGAGGGTAGGCATATGAACCGAGGGTTCCATTCCCAGCCAAGGCACATGCCAGTGTTGCGGTTCATTTCCACAGTAGGGGATGCTCAGGAGGCAACCACACATTGATGCTTCCCTCTTTCTCCCTCCCTTCCCCTCTCTATAAAAATAAACAAAATCTTAATAAAAATATAATGATTTGTGAAGTTCATTTTAATTTAAAGCACAGGGTAAATTATAGATTTCAATTAGCTCTTTCATGTAACAAAAAGACAGAGTGGAAATTTGGTCAGGGTTATATGCTAAAAACATCGAGCTAAGGCAGGTAAGACGAGCCTGTGGAATGTAGCCAAACTCATTAATCACACTGTAGGGGACATGGCCTCGGCGACAGTATCTACTAAGAAAACGACACAAATGCCAGACGACAACAGAAAAAGGGTGAAAAGTCAGAAAAAGCACTTCACATAGTAAAATTAAGAGCAGTTTCAAAGGTAATCCAATGCTTACCAAGACAAAAAAAAGCTGCATTTTATACGTGAGACTTAACAAAAGTCTATTTCCAATAGTAACAAAGGAAGGAAATAGGATGATGATCAAATCCAGTAGATTCATTTTATTGAAAAAAAGACATTGTTATTCAATCAATACACATGTGTCAAAATCCACGTCAGCAACTGTAATTGCATTATTGATTAAGATCTAAGAAAACACTCTGAAATCACATAACAATAACATATTCAACTGCTTATTCAGTATATGATCATGCAGAGGTATAAAGCAACCATCTTACTAAACACACATGGAATTATCGGTCTGAGAATAAATTCAGGAACTTCCATTGCAAAGCTGCCAGGAGTCAATGTAAAAGGAGGTGAAAAACACACCTGAAAGTGATGTCAGAGGAAATGAAGAATAAAAATGCAAGAATTGTGCATATCCATAAAATAGATTTGATAGAAACTTTGAAGTAGTTTGAGGAGTGATGAGAAAAATTTAGAAAAATAAATACCACTGGATCTAGAGAAGTTCAAAAAATAATCTGCCTGGGTTACATAGAAAAATAGTATCAAATCTAAGGGACATGTAGCATGGGGAAGTGGATCTTCATTAATATCCATATATTTCTGTGTGACAAACTGTCTATGAAAAGGGAAAATCCATTTTTCAAGCCTTCCATTTCCTTATTCATGATTTATGAGTAAAAAAGTTGGTCAGCAACGCCTGCCTCAACAGTAACAAAAGGCATGTCTTGCTCTTCAGACAACAAAGTGCTCTAGAAACAAATTATCACATACATCATATTTTTAAAATAAAGCAGGAAGTGGCATTTGGACATGCAGTGGTACAACTATGCATAAAGTAAAACAAATATGAGAGAGCTAAACAATTTAAAGATAAAATAATTAACCTGTTAAGTGATGAATTGTGTCCCCCAAAATTCATATGTTGAAGTGTTAACCCTCAGTGATCTGCAATGTGACTATTTGCAGATAGGACATTTACAGATGGTAAAGTTAATAAGAGATCATTAAAGTGGGCTCTAGTCCAACAAGACTTATATCCTCATAAGAAGAGATTAGGACACAGACAGGTTATAGAAGGAAGACCATATAAGGACACGGGAGAAAGCAACCATCTACAACCCAAGGAGGGAGTCCTCAGAATGATGTCAGTTGACACTTTCTCTAAGACTTCCAGTTTCCCCCAAATTCCTGTTGCTTAACCCATTTAGTCTGTGGCGATGTGTTGTGACAACCCTAGCAAACTACAGCAATAGGGTGCTTTGTCATGGTAGTCCTAACAAATTAATACAATATCTATCATCTACAGTTTCCAAAGAGACTTTTCTACTACAAAAGAGCACACTATGGTCAGATTAACTAATAAAACTACCCTAAATACCTACATTTTGGCCAGAGATGGAGAGGATTACAAGTTCTGCCTATATAAAGCCAAATAAGAATGAATGAGTAAAAAAAGAAATAGATTTTTTCATGATAGTCTAGTATATGCCTTTGTAAGAAATTAATTTTACTTTAAAATTTACAAATATATGATGAATTATTTAGTAAATGTTAAAATTTCTAAATAACAAAGTGCAGTCAAAATTTTGCATAATTAGTCAGAGTCAAATGAATTCCTACACAAATAAACTTTATCTGATAATATTAGACTTACTTAATATTTATTGGTACTATAAAAGTTATTTCTGGTCAATGAATCAAACATTAAAAATCAATAATTGAATTAAATCATATTAAAGGGCTCAAGCTATCATTTTAAAAACAAAAACAAAATATTTCTTAATTTAGCAGTTTCTTCTTTTTTCTTTTTCTTTTCTTTGTTTTTTGTTTTATTTTTATTTTTTATTTTTTGTTGTTGTTGTTAAAACAAGGCTGGGTGTTTGGCACACTCATTTGAAAGAAAAATGAAGGAGGTTAACATGACCCTACTACCCTGTACTCACATTTTGGAACAATATTCCGAGATGTTTTCTAATGTATATAAATTTAAAATTTTCATACTTCAAATCTGAAATTTCATATTCAGAAAAATTATAGTTTAGGTACTTAAAACTCAAATGTCAATACAAACGTATTTAAGTTTCCTGAGACTAAGTCAAATAAATATGCATTTGTTAAGTAAAAAAAAAAATTATAAGGACACTCCAGAATTGAAATAAAAATTTTACGATGTATATGTGAAATAAAAATTTTAAGGATGTATATGTGAATGCCCTTTACACAGTTTTGGTTGAAGTATGTACTGGAAGTCAGAGTTTAAAGGACTTTATAAAACTGTGTCACTTGCCTGCCTTGTACTATGAGTGGAATTATTTAAACACTTAGTGCCCCATTTCTCAATCAGTGCAACCTATTTTTTGCCATATGACACAGGGGTCATGATATTATACTATCATAAAAGCTCATATCCATTCCATATTTGACTTGAGCTCTTTCATAACTTTTTTCACCTTCTGTCATTGTCTTCAGCAAGGAGATGGCAGCTAAATGACTTACTCAGGGGCACTGGGCCAGCCCACATTATGCTATTGATTTAGATTAATAGTTTTTATTTTCCCAGTTGGATTGACCCCGTGAGCCTTGTCAACACTAATTCCATTTCCATAAAATAAGGATAACACCACTTAACACCTAGGTCAATTGAGTACCTCTGTAATTATTCTCTTATACATGTGAAGTACTTTGAGTGCAGAAAGTAAAGTGCCAGTCTCAAATTGCAACGTGTTTAGAACAGGGATGGCTTGAGAAATGTTATAATTCTGTTTGATGTTTTAGATGAGCAAACATGGCAGAGAATTTGATTTATTATTTTTAGTTCTAGATGGTGACTTTTTCTTGGAGGGTGGGGATTTTCTTCTTACTAGAGTAGCTAAATTTAACTTTTCAAATATTATTTTAAAATTTAAGTATATTTTATTGATTATGCTATTACAGTTGTCCCATTTTTTCTCCCCTCTATCCCACTCTTCCCTGTACCCCACCTCTCTCCCCCACTTAGTTCATGTCCATGGGTTGTATATACAAGTTCTCTGGCTTCTCCATTTCCCATACTATTCTTAACCTCCCCCTGTGTGTTTTGTGCCTACCAATTATGCTTCTTATTCCCTGTGCCTTTTCCCCTATTCTCCCCCCTCCACCTCCCCACTGATAACCCTCCAAGTGATATCCATTTCTGTGATTCTGTACCTGTTCTAGTTGTTTGCTCAGTTTGTATTTTGTTTTTTTTTCCAGTTGTTGATAATTGTGTTCGTTGTCATTTTGCTGTTCATAGTTTTGATCTTCTTTTCTTTCTTAAATCAGTCCCTTTAACATCTCAGATAATAATGCCTTGCTGATGATGAACTCCTTCAACTTGACCTTGTCTGAGAAATATTTCATCTATCCTCCCATTCTAAATAATAGCTTTGCTGGACAGAGTAATCTAGGTTGTAGGTCCTTGCTTTTCATGATTTGGAATACTTCTTTCCAGTCCCTTCTTGCCTTTAAGGTCTCTTTTGAAAAATCAGCTGATAGTCTTACGGGAACTCCTTTGTAGGTAACGTCTCCTTTTCTCTTGCTGCCTTTAAGATTCTCTCCTTGTCTTTAATCTTGGGTAATGTAATTATGACGTGCATTGGTGTGTTCCTCCTTAGGTCAAACTTCATTGGAACTCTGAGCTTCCTGGACTTGCCTGTTTAGTTCCTTTGCAAGATTGGGGAAGTTTTCCTTCATTATGTTTTCCAAATAAGTTTGTAATTTCTTACTCTTCCTCTGCTCCTCCTGGCAACCCAGTGATTTGAATGTTGAAATGTTTAAAGCTGTCCCAGAGGTTCCTAAGATTCTCCTTACTTTTTTGAATTCTTGTTCCTTCATTATGTTTTGGTTGAATGCGTATTTCTACCTTCTGTTCCAAATCTTTGATTTGATTCCTCATTTCCTTCTTTTCACTGTTGGTCCCCCGTATGTTTTTCTTTATTTCACTTTGCATAGCCTTCACTTATTTTATTTTCCTGCTGTACTCAATCATTTCTGTGAGCATCCTGATCACCTGTGTTTTGAATTCTGCATCTGATAGATTGGCTATCTCCTCATTGCTTAGTTTTTTTTCTGGAGTTTTGATCTGTTCTTTCATTTGGGCCATTTGTCTCAGCACACCTGTTACATTGTAAGGGGAGGAGCCTTAGTTATTCATCAGGGCGGGACCACCCACTTCATTGCATTATGGCACTGTGTGTAGGGGGAGGGGCCAGAGAGGGAACAATGTAGCTTGCTTGGCTCATGCCCCACATTCAGTCACTTCCCTCACTTCCCACCAGTGGATTGTGCCCTTTCAGATGCTGATTCCTCAGTGAGCGTGCTTGTGTACATTCTAGAATCCTGGGGTCCTCTCCCAGGGAATCATTTGTCTTGAGAGATTGAGTTTCTATTCTATAAAATGTTTTTTTCCACTTTATTTAATAGTCTAACCCTCTTTCTCAAAAGTTCAAACCTTTTATTCTAATATATTTTCTAGCATTTTTTCAAATTATTTTTTAACTTTTCGATAATCAGCATTTTTATTACTTGATCTTTTAAAATTAGGTTTAGTTTTTATTTTCTGCCATCCTCTCTTTGTTTACTTACGTACTTATTTACAAATCAATAGGGCAGGAATGGTTGTTATTGTTGTGGTGGCGGTAGCAGTTGTTGATGTTATTATTATTTTATGGGTGTGCCTTCAACTTCTACACAACTGCCAGACATGTTGGCCCAGATCACAGATCCAGCAGTGAGAGTTGTGTTGTCATCAGACCTCCTGGTCCTCAGAGAAAGGATTTTTTTTTCTGTTAGTCACATTAATTATTATCTGTCTATTTATCTATCATCTATCTATCTAAATTCCTGGTTTAAGTGCTTTCTTCTCAGATCATTTTTCATTTCCTTTTCTTTCATTTTCTCTTGTGTGTGCACATGTGTATGTGTGATTTGTCCCTAAAATAGAAAATCACTTGTAGAATGTAAAAGGCAATTTGGAAAAATACTATGTCAGTTAAAATGTTTAGCCCTGGCTGGTATAGCTCAGTGGATTGAGCATGGGCTGCAAACCAAAGGGTTGTTGGTTTGATTCCCAGTCAGGGCACGTACCTGGGTTGTTGGTCAGGTCCCCAGTGAGGGCCATGTGAGAGGCAACCACACACTGATCTTTTACTTCCTCTCTTTCTCCCTCCCTACCCCTCTCCCTAAAAATAAATATATTTTTTAAAACCTTAAGAAATGTTTAGTACTCAGAAGTGATGTTTGATTGTCCTAAATTAGCAAATTGTATAGAACCATTTTAGTTTCCTCTCATTGATTAATTGTCTCAGCTTAAATCCCAGTTGTGACAATTAGCTCAAATTATGTGTGCATAGCATTCACACTGCATTGCAAAACATATTTCAACTTTTACTTTTAGAATCACCTTTACTGTTACATTACCATAAAATAGATTTCCTTATGTGTGAAATTAGATATTGTTTCCCAAAAGGGAAAAGTGTTTTGTGCATGAGAGGAAACTGGCAAATAGGAAGATTTTTTCAATCACAGTGCTGAACGTTATATTATGCCTCACGAAAGCTTAGCACTCGGTTGCAAACTGCTCACTTATCCTTGCTTTACAATGTACGAATTTATTGTCATGACATCTCCAGAGATGTTGGTTAAGTAGTTCGGATATTCTACAACTTGAACAGTGTCACTATGTCCAATCTAAATCTAACAAAAAAAACCACATTTTTTTCTGTATTCAGTATATTTCACACTTAGAGATTTAGATCTGTTGCTATAAAATATATGTAGAGTAATACAAGTTACAGTGTTATGGAGTCTGCAAATCATTCAATGTTAAGCTCTGCTTCCATTATTTATCCTGGCAAGTTTTATAAAAACAATCTCTCATGCCACATGCACACACACACATACACACACAAGCATATAAAATCTCATCCCATCTTCAGTTTGAAAATAAGCTTTAAAAATCAGTAAAAAATATGGATTCCTAAAAGGATCTTAATTTTTATTTTTTTTAATTGTAACGCTTGTCCTTCCCACTCCAATTCAATCTGGCAGATAGAGAGCAAGTGACAGCTATGGGAGGGGACATGTCGGGAGTGGAGAGATCGAGCAAAGAGGTACAGGCCTCATGGACAAGGACAACAGTGTGGTGTTGCAGAGAGGGAGGGGGTGTAAAGGGGCTAAACGGCAATGGAAAAAAATGCAATAAAAATTTATACTAGAAAGAATTAATATGAGGTTATTAAGTAATATCATTACACTCTGCAATTAAACCATTGCCTTTAAGCATTTGCATGACCTATGCTATAAATATTGCATATTGAATTAAGTGTATAATGTGAGGTAATGTATATGACATTATAATGTAATACAGTGAAGAATCTATGTTATACCTGATTTTAAATCAATGCTATATGTATTGTATTATTTTAAATGCTCACACAACATTGTATTGAAGTTGTATAAAAATATGATAGCTTATTATATATCAATACCTATGTGACATCCATGTTAAATATGATAAACATGGCATAAGCTTGTTGGTGATGAAAATCCTGTTTAATCAATGCTTTCCATAAAGAAATGAAGAATCAATTCTATTTTGAGTATTTGAAAGCATAGAAAGCAATCCAACATTTCAGTTCCTTATCTTCTGGGGTTTATTTATTATTCTTTTAATAGGAACACTTGAATTACTAATTTTAAAATTAATTACATAGATTTTACACATAAGTAGCTTTTAGTACTATTTCTAAAAATGCAAGAAAAGTTAAATAGAACTTTTAGCACTGTTTAGGACTTTGCTTCATTAAAGGTGTTGCACTAAAATAGGCAGACAATTTGTGGGGGGCGGGAAGGATTTGAAAATTAACAGCAACCACACTTGTCTTATGCTTTAGATAAGGTTACAGACAATATTGTAAAAGCATGCAGATGAATAAGATAAGCTAAATTAAAAATTATTTTACATAAACCATAACATAAATTTAGTAATTTTATAAGGTTTTATTGTTGAGTTCACAAGCACATTGGCATAAAAAAATTCAAATGTAGCCAGTTGATTAATGGTCTCTTTCTTCTTGTTTGCTACATTAGCAGACTCCCCCTGTCCTAACTGCCTTTATTCATGTGACAGAATTGATTCATTCAGCACACCCATACTGAGCGGCCATGATCTTCTATCTAGTTATCAATGGCTTTAGGAAGTTGTTTAACTTCCTACCTGATTTTCATTCCCTCCTCATAGAAGACTTTCACCTTAAACAACTATATTTCCCTTGTTTTATCAAACAAACATCTACATTTTGGTGAACTACAGCTATCTCATACTTATTTCCCCCAACTTCACTTGTTCATGTCACAGTTAATTCAACCTTGATCTCTTTTGAGCTGCAACACTTGGATGTGCAGTTAAGTGTCATTGTCACCTAACACATTGTGGTTGTTCATCATATGCATTAATTATCTACTAATCCACAACATGAGTTTTCCTAAACTCCAGTCTAGCATCATCATTCATTCCAAATGTTTCTTTCCTCGCCAGTGAATTAAGTACACATGTCATGTCACATCTATGTAATTTACATAGCTTTAATCCATTTTTTCTATCATCATAGTCGCTAAGGCCCTCATCATATCACCAAGGTTACGACAGAAGCCCCCCACCCACCTCATGATCCTGCTGACTCTTCTACATGGTCAGCAGATTATTATGAATTCAAATCTAAGCACGCCATCATCTCCACAACATTCTCCGAGGGCGTCCAGGGCAGGAGGGGCGAAACCCCTCGTACAACAGGTGCTTCAATCTTGGCTTGTTGTGCACTTCTATTTTCTTCTTGCCTCGACAGTTGTGCCGGTTTTTTCACTATTTTCAAAAACATTTGGCCCTTTCATGACTTTGTATGTTTGTTCACATGGCTTAATTTGAAAACCATGAAAACTGATATGAGAGGCTATAACAAAATAACTTCTTGGTACTCTATAACTTAAATAGAGATCTTTACTGTTAAAATTTATTTCCCACTTTCATCCAGAATAAGGCAATGCTATAGCCTTCAATCTTCCTGAACTCCCTTGTTTATTTGACAGACAAACCAGTGATAATCTATTTAATGTGTCATTAAAGTATATTGTCTATATCAGAAGTTCTCGAAGTTTTTTATCTCATTTGTTTACAGTTTTGAAAATTACTAAGGTTGACAAAAAGGTTGGATTTACCTGGTTTATATGGGTTTATATTGATAGATATTGAATATCTATCAATATTCACTGTATTAGAAAGCAAAGCCAATTAAAAGTAATTGTGTTAAATCATTTAAAATAAAAATAATAAATAAATTGCATGATACTATTAAATATATTTATGATAATTAACTATATATTTTTTTAAAAGTTAAAAGAGTGGCATTACATGGCATTTTACAAGTTTCTTTAATGCTTGGCTTATTAGAAGGTGTCCAGCATCTCATACCTGCTTCCACATACAGTTGCTTGCAACATGTTATTTTGGTTGGCATATATGAAGAAACTCCCGCCTCACAAACACAGACAATAGATACATGTAAAATTTCTATGTAAATTTTCTATAGTTTGTTATGTTGATGCCCAACATAGGGAATAGTCGATATGTCTTGATTAACAGCACACAAGTAAATCTGCATTCTTACTAGTTGGTTGATGCTAGTATCTTATGGTTATTTTTAAAGGATCAAAAATTCATGTAAAATATACAGAGAAGAAGAGTAGTCTTAGTATTATCAACTGAAATTCCAAGAATTTCTTATTTTCAAACTCCTCCATTCTCTCCTCACTGCTCCATCCTAAGATCTCCGTTGTTCTATTGATCCCCTGTCCTTGTGTTACATGTGGCTTGTGGGTGTTTTTTAGAAGGTTATCTTTTCATCCATGTGCCTTCTTATGGCTTTTGTAACTGACAATTGGAGTTTCTTAAATGTCTGCATTTCTCTACTTTAATACCTCCCTTTTCCCATTGAGTGTCTCTGGCAAACTAGACCATTTAAAAATAAATAAATAGAATGGTGTTACAGTTCTCCAATTAAATTAGGGAAAACAAATTAAAAAGTATAACAGCATATTGTTATTAACTAAATTGGTTAAATGTATATAATGTATAGAAGGTAATTTATGCTTCTGTATCTTCTATAGCTTTAGATGGTACGCATAATTTATAACACCCATATATTTAATAAATACTTGTATATGTGTTAGACTGGTTGTAATAAGGGCCCCATGTGCCCATACAACAAGCTTTTGCATCTCCTCCCTTCAACAAGTGAAATTTATTTCCCTACTTTTTTAATCTTTCTAGAACTTGCAATTTTTTTCCAATGAAATACAGTGGGTACTGTCCAAGTTCTGAGATGTGCCCTTAAGCACCTTGAAAACAAACAAACAAATTAATTAATCTCCTTCTCCTGTACCACCACCTATGTCTCCCTCACCCTCTCCCTCTCCTCCACTCTCTCTCTTTCTCTACCCATCTCCCCTCTTCTCTCTCTCCTCCCTGTATCTCCACCATGAGAAGAAGCTTAGACTAAGATTTGGAAAGTTTGTTACTAAGTAACAGATAACTGACACAATATTTTTCAAGAGTATATACTTTTCTTTTTTATGTATCACTCTCTGGAAATTATTATTACTATTTTTTTGCCTGAGATCAGAAATGTAGTTGACTGCATTGTAAGAAAATAAACTTTTCCTACTTTAGATATATAAAATTCTAATTTCTTAACAAATGTTATGTGTAGTTTGTAGTAAAGTGTTTTCTTTAGTCAAGATTATCAATGACTATAAGTGGATAATCAGGAAAAGAAACAATACTCTTGTCATAGAAAAAAATGCTTTATAAATAAATGTTACATGCTAAACTTTTCTTTTTGAACTAAGCACTGCCTTAAAATAATTTATTTTAAATATATTATGGTGCTGTTCTTGTTTTGACCTTACAGTGTGTTACATATGACCCTCATAATTTCTTAAAATAATAATGATGAAATCAAGTGATGGATGCTAGAAGATTAATTTCTATCCCCTGCTTTAGCTTTTGTTACAATAAAGATGAACCAAATCCTTCATTCATTAAGTAAACAGTGCATCTACTCTGAACCAGGTGCGGCTAGGATCATAGCGGTGCACGCAACAGAGAATAAAATAAAAGTGTGCTCTGCCATTATAAAGCTTATGGTGAAGCAGAGGAGGACAGAAATTAGTCAAATAACTACACAGGTTATGCATCAAGGAAGAACTATAAAAATAATAGGATTATAAAAGAAAACTTGGACTGAGGTGAACTATGATTTAGGGGATCTATTAGGGATCTATTAAAGTATCCGATTAAAACTGACATTTATCAGAGTTAAAGACTGACTAGAGAGCAAATATATTACACACATGGAAAAGAGAAGGCTGGAAAGAGCAAGTAATATGTGCAAATGCCTTAAATTGAAAAACCTTTAGGCATTCAAAAAAAACCCCAAAACGTTAGCATCGTTGATTGGCAGTGGCAGAGAGAGGATCTACGCTAGGTTGGAGAGGAATGAGGGGAGTTGATGAGAATTAGACACTGTGTCTGAAGCACATGGTGAGTCAGTAAAGGGGTTAAAGAAAATGGGGAATATTATTGAATAGATACTTTCTTTTCCTTTTTTTTGTTTAGTTAAGTAATGCACAGGTAGAAAGTGCATAAATCATTAATATGTATTTGTATTATTCAGGATTCTCCAGAGGAACAGAACCAGTGGGAGAGACAGATGATGATGATAGATAGATAGATAATAGTTAGACAAACAAACACACAGGCATACAGGTTTATTATGAAGAATTGTGTTGGCTAACATAGTTCCGGGGGTTGAGAATCTGAGAAGTCAAAGTCTCACGATCTGACATTTGTAAAACTGGGAGCCAGTCCCACAGTGAAAGGGCTGGAGAAAATGAGATGCACGGCCTGAGCAGGCAGGTAGGAAGCAAGAGGTCAAACTCCTCTGTCTCCAGCCTTTGTTGTATTCAGACCCTCACAGCATTGGGTGATGCCCACCCACACTGGGAAGGGTAGGTTGCCTGCTGTACTAGGTCCACAGATTCAAAGGCTCATTTGTCCAGAAACATCTTTACAGACACACCGAGAATCTGAGCCCCCTCCGGTCAGTCAAGTTGACACATAAGAATAAACCATCACAGTACTCCAAGAATCATGACCAAATGGACTCACCTTTGTAAACTGCACCTGTTCCTGAGACCAGTCTCAACTCCTCCTCCTGTTTTTATCCCACCCTTTTCCTAGGGTGATCACCCCGTCAATACCCAATGCTTTAGTTTTTCTTTCTTTAAAACTTTATGTAAATGATAATCAATACCCTGTAGCTGGTTTATTTTGTTCTATGTTACATCTAGCCCTGCAGCAACAGTAGTTTATTTAACTCATTTTCTGTAAAATGTTCTCTATTCTAACTATACCACAATGTATTTATTTATTGTTATCAACGGGCTTTTAGGTTGCATATGGATTTTGCTGTGAAGTTAATGTTTTTGTACATGTTATTTTTTGTTTGTTTGTCTGTTTTGTACATATGCCTACCTTCCTATTGAATATATACGGACGAGAGATATTGCTAGACCAAAGGGCAATGTGTATTCAAATTTACTAATAATAATAAAACAGTTTCTAAATTTCCAAAGCCTATTGTACTTAATTATACTTTAGTGGTATAAAGTAAAAGAAAATAAATCTACTATAGGAGCAAAACTAAGAAAGAAATTTATCTGCGGGGATCTTGGTGTTGGATGGAAAGTGAAAGAAATCTCTCCGGAGACTTCGCACTCACAAACTGGCCCTCTACTGGACTGCAGCTACTGAGCTGAAACTTGCAAGTGGAGGATTTATTTGTAAGTGATCCCTTGTAAGTACCTTCAGGCACCAGGCAGAAGCAACTGTAAGTACTCTCCAGAGGAATGATTCTTCCAGTCAGTCCCTCCTAAAATCCCATAGATAATGTTCCAGAAGAAATAAAACCACAGTTTAAAAATCACACAACCAATAATTTTTTTAAAAAATATCATGAGCAAGAACTTATAAAAACAAAAGAACCAAAAGTCAGATTACCAAAAGTTACAACTACTGAAGTTAGAAAACAAAATAAAGTTTAATTAAGTATGTATTATTTTAAATAGGCAAAATGATTAAAATATGAACAATTAATAAATTACAATAGAAATATGAAACAAGGCCAATTAAACTGGAGTATGTAGGTGTATGATTTTTCTAATAGAATCACCATGGAAGAGATTAACTACATTCAAGATAAACAACATGGATAATTGAGAAGATATGCTTAGATACATAAGAAAAACAAATGACAATACTCAGATATAACGGCTAAGGATTTTCCTAAACTTAAAGTGAATAATCTTCAGATTCAGAAATTCTAATCCATTCTTAGGACTTTAAATAAAAAAGAAACCCAAACTTAGACATGTTATACTCAATCTGCATGAAACAAACAGCCAAAAAAATCTGAATTGCACAGTGAGATAAGACAAATCGCCTTCCCAGGAGACATGAGGAGACTGAGAGGTGACCTTTCACTCACCGAAATGGTGGTCAGAGGCAGCATCATTTCCTGAGAACTGCAGGGTGAGAACACTGTGAGCCCAAGGTGTGTGCTCAGAGACGAAGAGGGAAGGCAACATGCCTGGATGAATACTAATTTGGTGGGGTGTTTTTGTTTTACTGCTATTGCTTTTACCACCCCAAATCCACATTATAAATAATTATAAATATTTTATAGGACATTCTATAGATGGAGAGGAACAAATCCCCAAAAGAAAATTATTTAGTAGAAAAGAAGAGATCATGAGCCCAGACACTGGTAAATAAATGAAAATATGGAAATCACCTCCCTGAATAAAACAATAATTGTCACATTTGAGGGGTACATCAGCCTCCTTGGGCTGTTATAACAAAGTGTCACAAACAGGGTTGCTTTAAAGAACAGAAATGTATTCTCTCACACTTCTGGGAGTTACAAGTTGGAAATCCAGTTGTGGTTACGATCAGGCTCCCTCTGAAGTTTCTGGAAGAGAATCTGCTCCATCACTTCCTCTTAGTTTCTTGTGTTACTGGCGACCCTTGGAATTCCTTGGCTTGTAGAAGCATCTCTCCTGTCTTTGCTGATTGTCACATGGCTTCCTGAGTGCTTGTGTATCTCTTCTCTTCTTCTAAAGATACCAGTCGTATTTGATTTGGATCCTACTCTACTCTAGCATGACCTCATTGTAAAATGATTATATCACAAAAACCCTATTACCAAATGAAGTCATATTCCCAGGTAAGGACATTTAGAATTTGAACATATATTTTGGAGGCACCCAATCAATCCCCATAAAGGATTAAAATAAGATACCAAAATTTAAACAAGAATTTAAAAGAAGAGGGAAAGGAATGAATGGCATTAAACTGTTATTAGATCCTTATAATATTCTGGAGAGAATAAAGTTATTAACTTGAGACCTTACGTTGAACATGCATGATGAAAATATTGTTTGTACATATGAGCTATTTAATAAAAGATTAAAATTAATCTCAACATGTTTATGTTCTTAGGAAAACATAAGATTTCTTAGCAGAGTTCCTAAAGCATAAATAAGATAATATATAGGGAGATTTTACAAAATTTATGTGCTAAGAGACAAGTGACATTATATGTACACATTTGGCCTCTGATGTTTTATAAAGAGACTTGTACTTTTAGCAGTGTTTCCTATGAAGATTCTTAAAGAAAGGAAATGAAAGTTGTTGAAAAATACTGCTAATGGCAAAACAAAGACACTGCATTAGTCAGTGGAAGACAAGTTTCATTCCCATCTCTCACTGCCATCAAAACTCTGCTACTAGCCTTACAAAGAACACAGAGAAAGTTAAGAAATACATTTCACAAAAAATACTTCCACAAAGAATATGGAAATATGTTTTAATCAGATTTTTACGGTCCTATTATTATGAGCCATGCATAGAACAAGAAAGTGACTTTGTTATACAGAATTGTGTTACATAATAGCATTTGTATCAATGGAAATTTATATGATTCAAGCAAACAAGTAAGTACAACTCTTCCTCCTGACTTATACACCTAAACTTCACAACTCCTGCTTCACTTACCTGGCTTTTGTTAACCAAATATTAGCTCTATCTATATGTCAATAATTACCTACCCTCCAACTGAAGACAGCTAGAACGGCTAATTTGCTATTTTTTACCTCCTAATTAGCTGTTTGCAATAGAACTTTAAAATGGTACCCTAATCTATGCCCTTATTTCCTTATGCTATATGCAATTTAATTACCTCTTACTTTGTTCAAGTTATATCTTTAACAGAAACTGTCTGGAAGTTAGAGTTGCCTCCGCTGGGTCAGTGCTGCCTGCACCAGTCACTTTAATTTTATGACATCCCAGGCCATAAGTGATCAGTAACTACGTTCCAGCGTGGGCACCGTATTTCACTTTTGTCAATTATCTAGCCACCCAACAGGAAAATGTACAATTTTGTGAAAGTCTTCCTAAGATAACTTTGCTGCCATGAATTTATAGGTTCTCAGATGTACAAATTAATGAATTCTGCCACAAATTAATTGTGGTCAGTCTCATTCTTCTTGTCAGAAATGACAATATCGGTTCTGCGTATAGGTCAAGGAGGAGGACAGACTAGAAAAGCTAGGTCTTTCTCTGTTAGCAATTAGAAGCTGCTTGATGCTTTAAGTGCCTGTAGATAAATAAAACTACTGTAATTGCAGAGCCATTTTTAGAATTGCACATCCACTGAGACACTTTGACCTGCAGCAATAAACAACCAGGCAGTACTTGAACTGTGCATATCAGTTAATTAGAAAATGAAAATGTAACTGGATAGATTAATTCAACAACCTACACAAGCACAGTCATAGAATCCTAGTACCTGTAATATTTTCTTGTTTTGTCTCTTTCCCTTTTTATTTTCTTTCAAGAATAACCATCCCGTGGAAAACAAGTTATTTGTCCTTTTTTCATTAACTGATATCAACAAGACATTTATTCATGTTTCTTGAACATAAAGTCTGCATCATGTTAATCTTAGGAAGCTCATAAATGGCCAGAACCTTAGGTCACTGGTTCTTGCTCTTTCTCTCCTCTTGAAGAAACATGGACTCAGCAATAAGGAGTAACTTGTATTCATTCATTTATTACTCCACAAACATTTTCTTGAGTGTCTTCTATGTACCAAGCAGTATGGTAGGTAGCTTGAATAAAATACAGAACAAGGTCACTGGCTTTAAAAGTTCTAGTTTTAGAAAGGGAAGGTATAAAATATGTAAAAATTCATATCAAATATATAAAATAATGGCACATTTTGATTTGTACTATCAATAAAACAGCATATGTTATCAAGAAGGTATCAACCTGGCTGGTGTAGTTCAGTGTACTGAGCGCGGGCCTGTGAACCAGAGTATTGCAGTTTGATTCCCAGTCAGGGCACATGCCTGGGTTGCAGGCCAGTTCCCAGCAGGGGACACATGAGAGGCAACCACACATTGATGTTTCTCTCCCTCTCTCCATCCCTTTCCCTCTAAAGATAAATAAATAAAATCTTAAAAAAAGAAGAAGGTATCAAAAGAGTCTGCTTTAGAATGGTCAGGAAAGAGCTCTGTAAAGGGTAATAGAAGTGGTAATAGAAGTGGAAAGAAAAATCAAGGTCATGAAAATAGGAAGTGAATTCCTGACCCCTATTACCTATCCCTCAGTTGAAACTGCCGGAATATGCTGATTACAATTTAGTGAGAAAAATGAGAACTTTCATGAGGTTAGAAGACAAGCTGGAGATAGATCGACAGGACTTCTGATAGCATGACACAAGTTTGGGGTTTTATTCTACATACTGCTGAAAACTGAGTGAATTCAAACAGAGGAGTTTACTACCTCCTATATAACTAGTTAATTTTCATTCTTCAACTGTTATGGTAATTAGTGTGTTCATATGCATATAACTGGATTTATGCTTTCAATCAGTATCTTCTATAAAAATTATAAAGCATTTCTTTTACTTACTCTAGTTTTTCCTTACTCTGTTTACTATTTTTTATGGTTTTTAGAGAGAGAGAGAGAGAGAAAGAAACATCAATGTGAGAGAAACATCAATCAGTTGCCCATACATGCCACCACCAGGGATGGAATCCACAGCCTGAGTATGTGCCCTGCCAGGAATCAAACCCATAACCTTTCAGTCTATGGGGCCACACTCCAACCAACTAAGCCGCACTGGTCAGGGCTGTTTCCTAATGTTTTAACATTTTATTATGGAAAAGCTCAAAGACATTAGAGTTAAGAGAACAGTAGAACACCTATGTATCCATCACCTATATTGAAGAATTACCAGTCCAAGCCAGTTGTGTTTCATTCATAAACCCAAGCAATTCTTACCCACCTCAGGTTATTTTTGAAGTTAATTCCAGATACCATGTCATTTTATTTCTAAATATTTTGATAGATGAACCTAAAACATAATAATTCTTTTGTTTTGGATATAATCACAATGTCATTATCACATTAAAAATTACAATTCATTAATAATATTAAATGTTGCCTGACTTTAGTTATTTCACGGATTGTCTTATTTTACACACTTTAAATATTTAAATCAGAATTTATAAAACTGGTACATTATAAACTAGTGTTAGATGTTACCTTTTAATCTCTGTTTTCTAACATTTCTCTCTCTCCTACTCTCTTTATTTTGTATTGCATATTTATCAAACTTAAATTTTGTATTGTATTTCATTTCTATTTTGGGGGTGGAAGTTCCTGCAAATGTCAGTTCAAGTTGGCTAAATATAGCAAGAATATACTAGATTTAGAAGCTATGGTTCAAGCTTAAGTCTACCATTTATTAACTCTATGAAGTTGTTCTAATCCTCAGGGCTTCACTTTTGTCTCTTCTTGCTAAGGACCATAATAATATAATCTACCAAGTTTTATGAGATTTGTTGCTGTTTAAAAAGGTAACTCTAAAGTGTCACACAAATGAAAGTTCTTATTATGAATTATCCAAATTAAAATAAACTGAGTCACTCTATAACCTGAACATGTAAATAAGTGTAATAATTTTCACACTGACTGTTACACTACTCAGTCTGGTTGGGTTTAACAAATAAGCAACTCACCTATTGTTGTTTCCCTTTCAACAAATTTGGAATATATTTGGCTTCAAAGGAACTATTTCTCTCACCTTAGTGTTATTGTATTTTTTATTGACATACAGCCCAATGACTAGATCATGACCATCTCTGTGCTATGCAATCCATCCTAGGTGTCCCCATAGGTCATGCAGAACATAAGAGAAGGTATAATGAAGTGAACACTAGGAAAGAAATAAAGAAAACTAATTCCAATTTAAGATCTTCACTATTTAATTTGTGACCTTGAGGAAAACTCAGTGTTGAGCACCATGAAGAGAAGCATGACATAAAACCATTTCACACTTCCATCCAACACAATCCCATAGAACATGACTATGGCAAACTGCTTATTGCTTATTGTATTTGAATTCCTGCTTTTTAATCTATAAATTAGTGGCCATGAGTTGTGAACTCATTAACTGTGATAGCATAATGACACACCTAATATAGTAGTTGACGATCTAAATTCTGTTGATCTTAATTTTCCTGCTTCTCTACCCATTTTCTTTCTGTCTTTTCTTCTATCCTTCCTTTGTACTCTCCTCCCTAAGTTACTTCCATTTTTCCCTATGTTACTATTTATAAAATAAGAATATTAGACTATCTCAGCTCTAAAGTTCCTCCTAGCTCAATGACTCAATGATAGTCTTGGAATGAGTATGGAAGCCTTGGAACCCGGATCATTTGAGAATTTGCACAATTATATAATGGGTGGTGTTCTACCTCCTGTTGGTAACATAATCACTTTGGCCTTGGTATCAGAAGCAACTTAAAAGAGTTTAAAAATGAACTTGAAAATTTGGCTCTCTTCCTATGCCTTAAAGCATATGAAAAATACGGAGATAAACAGTTTTGATCATATTCCCAGATAAGAAACCTGACTCAAAGAGGCCAAAGAGAAATTAGAGAAGCCTAATATTATAGCACCAAAGCCCTTCTCTAAGACTCTGTATATTTCTCTTCAGTAAGGTTACAGGCAGGATATAAGCCCTTAACAAATCAAGCTGATTCATACTATTATCTCGTTTCTAGCAATTATAATTGTCAAAATGCATAAGATATAAAAACTGTTAAAATATCTGAAACAATCAAACTTAAATTGTAACATAAAATTTGATAACTGACAGATCAGAACTTCCATAAAAAATAAACTTCTGTCTTGCTTTTGAATTTTGATTAATCCATTCACTAACATTTTATTAGAAAAGCAAGGGTCTACAAGGTCACAACCAAGTGTTCAGTTTCTCTCCTGCCCCAAGAACATGGTCTGCAAAACAGGGATTCATAAGTTGCTGCTGACATGACCTAAATTGTTCCTTGACTGGTCTTCCTTTAAAATGATCGATTTCATTTATCCAATATGTTGCCAAACATTTAATGAGCTCCCAACTATGTTTCAGATTCTTCATTAAGTGCAAAGAAATGGAGATAAGGAACATCACCTGGCCACAAGAAAGTTAAAGTCATGGTCTCAGCAGAGTGTTGGACTAGTCATAAGAATGTTGGATTTCAAGTTAACTACAAGATTATTTGATGAGTGATGAGGATTTGATGGCCACAAAGAAAAAATAAGTCCAACTTGTGGTGTCAGAGAAGATCAATAGAAAGAGGTAGCACTTCAGCACGTCTAGGATTTAAGAGTTTTTGCTAACAGTGGAAACCGCTGCTAACTCACGTATTCAACAGGGGAACCCACAATCACTAAAGAGATTCATTCAAACAAAGGGATCGACAGTGACAACTTGGAGAGGAAAGCAAGCCCCACAGTGGTCTCCAAAGCAGGAATTTATAGAACTCATCTCTCTGGTAACATGACTGGACTTTGATGATGCCCCAGGTGTGTGTATGTGTGTGTGTGTGTGAGTGTGTGTGTGTGTGCTACCTCATCACTAGTTTCAAAGGCCTAGTTGGGGGTAGGTATCTGTATCTGAACAAGTCATATATGGCCCAAAGGGAAGAAAAATGAAGTTTAATAGTAGCTGGTGAAGACCCAACTCAATACACCAGGTAAAGCAAAAGTAAGTTTTGATTTATGGGTATGTGAAACATGGAGTTTATTCATATAGTATGATTTATTAATTATTGTATTATTTTCCACATGAACAGCTATAAACCTACTTTTGTCCCATCCCGTATTTTGGAGATTCTAAAGGAAAAGCCCTGATCTGAGTCGACAGTCACTTAAAGCCATACCATTATGCCATACCATTGTCTTTTTGACACTCTTCATACTCCCAATGTCCTCAGTATAAAGTTCAAGCAGCTTAATACGGCTGACTAGAACCTTCAAAGGTGCACAAGGCCTTTGCTTATCTTCCTTGTCTTACTGCATCAGACCATATCTTGAAATCTAAACCCCAGCTCTTCCAAACGTTGCTCAGAGGGGCCCCGTGAGTGTGCCCGAGCTCTTTCTATCCGGCAGGCTTTTGCCTGTGCTGAATTAGCACCTGGAAACCTACTAAATTGTCTCCATTCCTCCTTTATCTTGACTGATTTACCTTTATTTTTAGCTCCCAGCCCTGAAATCCTTTCTAACAAGGAGACTTCATTGACTCCTTAAGAATGCTCACTGGAGCTCCCAAGAAACCTACATTTATTCCCATCACATTATAAGTCTACCATCCATCACTAGGATATAAATTGCATCTGTCTCATTTTATATTATATTCTAAGAACCCACCATAGTGTTAGCACATAGTGCTTCCTCCACAATTGTATTTAAATTATTAAAATTAATAGCAGTTTTAAAGCCCAATGTGTATTTATGTGCACATATACTTTTTTCCTTTTTTCTGCAAGTTATGTTTCCTTTCATCAATGCATTATATTCTGATAGAATAATGCTCGGTGTGTAGCTCAATAAATATAGGCTGCAATAAATACCGATGAGAATAATTTTGTGACGTTACAAAATGATACGTTGCACGTACAGCACGGACTCCATGATTACAGAGACCTATGTGCCTGCACCGTCTAGAACAGAGCCTGACACTTCTCACTGAATATACAGGTGAGACAACGATCATTAATGCCACTATGAGATTCATAACCGTACAACTATTCTTATTATAAGCAATTTTTTAAATAATTTAGGCTCAGTCTTACCATAGCAAGCCTTTGTAACTGTGCTGTGACATGATGATACAGTGGTCTGTAGAGTTTCCAAAATGAAAAGTTGCCAATTAAGTTAGCTTTATGGTTTGATACTTCTGTTTCTCTTATATCAGTGATAACTTCATATGGACCAGAAGGAATTAAGCATTTTTTACATATGATAAATATTGATGGGTTTCCTATAGACATATTTATTTTGTCAAACCATTTTTGCTTCTTTTTCAAATATGAATCACAAATACTTATCCTTTTATCTCTCTCAGCTAAATTTAGAAAAGGGAACTTTCAACAACCTTAGCTATGATGAAATGCTAAATTTCTTCTACCTCACTCCCTTCCTTTCTACATTTTATTATCACAGTGGGAAATATTTCACCTATACACCAGTGCCATTGGCCATTTAAAGAATGAGTTCATGTCACTTGATTTTCTGTGAGTGTCTACCTGGCAGGTGAGGCTTCTGTATACATCCATCCTGAGATCACATCCTCAAAGTCAGAGAACAATAATGGTGGAACAAAATCGGCCTTGAGAACAGCAATCTTAAGCTAGCCTTTCCCTTAATAGCATTAGAGGAAAATGCGTGTGATTTCTCCAGCTGAAATGGCAGGCACAAAAGGAAAAGAAAAATTGCTCGAAGTGGCAGGGTCTCTGCTTGTTCAAATTCTCAGAATAGGGCTTAACACGCAGTCTCCTAAAACACTAAATGAGGGGAGAAAGGGGAAAAAAAGTTCTTTTATTGTATTCCCTCTAGAAAGCACAGAGAGACAGATGGCCCAAATGAGAGGGTTCCAGGTCAGACGCGTCCTTAATAATCTATCTCCCTGTGCTCTGACAAAGAAAAGTATGTAGTGAGCTGCGTGACAACCTTGTTCTCCCAGGAGATAGCCCGACAGTGAAGAAACAGAGTTGCCTAAAAATGGCTACAGCTTTGAAAACGTAAGTTGTGATGGTTCATTTTCTTAAGTAATTAACAATAAAGAATCTTTTGTTTTATACTTTGCGCTATTTTTACTTGGGTATAAAACCCCAAGACAAAAGTCCAAAATACTGTGATTCCTCTTTTTTTTTCCTTCTGTTACATAATGAGAGAAGAACAGAGAAACTAGTTTTCCTAGGTCTCTGGGAAATGGACAATGGCAAAAACAGAAGAGAAAGCAGAAACAGCCCATACTGACAGAATGTTAACATCTCAAACAGAACTCATTACGGAGCTCCAGTTTCATGCTTCAACAAGAAAAGACTGACTTGAACTTCAGTTGAGCTCCAGCCTTTCAGATCTTCTAGTCAATACTGCCTGTGAAGTAAGATTCCGGACTAATTAGCACGAACCTTTTAACTATAATCTTCCACCTGATTAGAAGATAAACCAGGTACCTCTTTCAAAGACTCAACACTGACATCCTTTTAGCATTATTAGGGAAAATCCTGGGTAGAGGATTGAATTTTGAAGAATCACTCATCCAATATCAAACTCATTCTTCTGAATATTCTAGAAATGAAGTACGGGAGGAATACGGTGGTGACATAAATCATATCACAATGGAAAGATCTGTTTTCACACCCGACTCTGACAGTATGTGGCCTTAGTCAACTATTGCACCTCACTGAATGGCAGTTTTCTCAGTCTATGTTGTTTTTAAATCTGTGCTTCAGAAGGGTGCTGTGAAGTTTAACTGTCATGGTAAATACAGAACACCGAACACATTCCGTGTTTTTCCTTCCCAAATATTGTGACATTAATATTTGTGAGATGTAAGGAGATGGAAAATGAACCGGAAAAAAACTGGAGCACTCAATTCCTTTTAACTACCGTATTCCCGCAGTATAGACCAGAGAGTGGCCAACGCCAGTCTGCGGCCATGTCTAGGCCGTGCCCGTGACCGCATGGAGAGTTCAATTGGAACCCAGGCAAGAACATGTGTTTGTGTTACTGCTTCTATACTTCAGCGGCAGCTACAACGGAGAGGGTGTGAGGATAATCAAATATTCTCTTCTTAGAAGTTTTTTACCCTTTTAAAAATTTTTTTCACTTACAATTTTCTTTAGCATTATTTTGTATTTGTTTCAGGTGTTCAGCACAGTGGCTAGACTACAGACTCCTCACAAAGAGCTCCTCCCCGACCCCCGTACCTTTTAAGTACCGACCTGGCACCAGCTGCAGCCACGGTGACACTGCTGACCCTGTTCCCTACACTGCACCCCGCATCCCTGTGACTATTTTGTAACCACCAATTTGTGCTTCTTAATCCCTTCACCTTTTTCACCCAGACCTCCAAACCCCTCCCCTATGGCAAGATCTGTCTGTTCTCCGAGTCTGTTTCAGTTCTGTTTGTTCTTATTCTGTTCTTTAGATTCTACGTGAAAGTGAAATCATATGGTATTTGTCTTTCTCCATGTGACATTTCATTTAGCATAACTAGGTCCATCCATGCTGTCGTGACAGGTGGTAAGATTTCATTCTTTTTCATGGCTGAATAATATTCCATCACAAACATGCCCTATTGCTCTTTAGCCTGTCATCTGTTGACGGGCACCGGCAATGCTCTTGCTTTCCCTTCTTGACTGTTGTAAATAACCCTGCAAATAGGTGCATAATCAAATATTCATTCTTGTTTTTTGCCTAGATATAAGAAGTATTTTCTCTAAATACACTAATCATTTATAAATGATATATTCTTGATCCTAATTTTAGTTTTGTTCTGAGTAGATATTCTTGGGCACACATAGTGCCCTTTCTTCCGTGTGTTCCTATCCTTTCATTATATTGTCTCAAAGGGTTTTTATTTTTAATTTGATGATAGATTAGCTTAGTACATCACTCTCTCATTTTGCTTTCCTCCTTTGAGGACTCCTATTACCCATGTGTAATACCTTCCTTACCTGTGTTAAAAATGTCCCACTGTCTCACAAATATTTTCTCTTTCTTTATTTTGTTTACTTTTTAAAGTTTATTCTTGATTACTTTCTATTTTTCAGGGAATTATCTCATGTTTTTTAAGATGACTTCATAAATAACGTTTACTTTTTATTACTTATTTTATATTTTAATATTTCTGATGTTATTTTTCATATCTCATGTGACTTTTCCGATATCTTATAATCATTTTTAAAAGAATAGATTAGAAAAACTAAACCTTTATCTTACATCACTCACAAAAATCAACTCAAATCAATAAAGATGCAAATGTACAATCTGAAACCATGAAACTACTTGACAAAAGAAAGTGAAAAAACTCCTTGACATAGTTCTTGACAGTGACCCTTTGAATATGGCTCTGAAGCACATGTAAAAATATCAAAAATAAATCAATGGAACTACATCAACCTAAAAAGTATCTGGAACAAACAACAAGGTGGAAAGATGACTTACAGACTAGGAAACAGGACTTGCAAAACACATACCTGATAAAGAGTTAATATCTAAAAAAATATAAGGAATTCATACAATTCAAGCAAAAAAGCAAAGAATCAATTAAAATTGATTATGAATCAATTTTAACAAATGAATACACATTTCCAAAGAAGACATACAAAAGGTTAAAAGTATGTGAAAAAAATGCTCTGTATCACTAGTCATTAGGGATACCCAAATCCAAATCATAATGCAATACTATTTCACCCCTGTTAGGACAGCCATCATTCGAAAGACAATCAGTCACAGATGCTGGTGAGAGGAGGGGAGGAGGGAAAGCTCGTGGGCTGTCGGTGGGTTGGAAACTGGCCCAGGGCTTGGGAGGTATTACATACGGACATGGAAACAGATCTTCTTCGTCCTTCTACTCCACTAGCCCATCCTGCTTGAAACACAAAAAAAATAAACATTTTTAAATACACATTTTTTAAATATTTTATTTATTTATCTTTAGAGGGGAAAGGAAGGAGAGGAGAGAGATATCAATGTATGGTTGCCTCTTGTGTGTTCCTTGCTGGGAACTGGCCTGCAACCCAGGCATGTGCCCTGACTGGGAATCAAACCACGATCCTCTGGTTCGCAGGCCCGTGCTCAATCCACTGAGCTACACCAACGAAGGCAAATACACATTTTTCTTCTAAAATAAAATAAAAAACATACATTTTAATTTTTAACTATTTCGCCTCCTTGCACAGAAGAGCTTCTCAAAACATTTCATAATGAAATCTAGTTACTCACTAATTCACTTATATATTCACTTATTCACTTATATATTCACTCATTTATATTTATATTCAGTATTTATTGATCCCTTAACAAAAACTCTGATGCACTAGGTCCTTTGGAGAGGTTAAGCGATGAACAAAATTATTAAAGCCCTTCTCTGATAAATTTTACATCAACTAGGAGAGATAACAAACAAATGAACAATGTATGTCAGGGCATAATAAATGCTATTCAAAAAATAAAGTAAAATAATGACAGAGGTAATAACTGTTGTAGGTAAAAAAAAGTCTCTATAGAAAGATGGGATCAGAGCAAAGACCATAATTAAGGGAGGAAGAAGGAGAGGGATGCAGAGAAGGGGGGAGGGAGGGGGAAGAGAGAGAGACAGAGAGAGGGAGGGAGGTGGATCCGTGACAGCAGCATCACACACTCGTTCACTCACTTCTCAAAAAGATTTTTTTTACGAGTCTACTTTTGGTAACATATTTGTTAAGCACTGAGTATAATATGAGTGAAAGTGTCACTGTTTTGAAGAGGTTCAGAATAATTAATATATCGTAATTGTTTTAGTCATCAGTTGCATAAATGTTTACTGATATTAATGGGAATGACATCCATATTTCAAAAGAAGTAGAAAATAGCCCTGGCTGGTGTAGCTCAGTGGATTGAGTATGGGCCTGCGAACCAGAGGATTGGGGTTCTATTTCCAGTCAGGGCACATGCCTGGGTTGCAGGCCAGTTCCCAGCAGGGGACGCACAAGGGGCAACCATTCATTGATATTTCTCTCCCTCTCTCCTTCCCTTTCCCTGTAAAGATAAATAAATAAAATTATGTTTTTTAAATAAAGTGGAACAATACTTACCTGGAAGGAGAGATACCATGGCCACTAAGGTGGTTTTCTCCCAGCAAGACTCATCCATTGCACTTTAGGTTCACTGATCCCTGCGATTTCTCCAAACACGGGACACTCTGCATAATTTGTGATAGTGGGAGACTGTGTCCACTCTCTCCCTCCTAAAAAAAAAAGTAAAAAAGACACGTGCTTTCTAAAAAACATTTAGAGGAAGAACAACATTTACAGAAAATCTCTGTGTCATAAAGAAGGAAATTCACATCTTATAACTTTTTTCTTTTTACCCCATTGTACTTAAGTCATTTTTAAATTCTTGTGTATTTTTAAAGAGTTGTTATGTAGTTTGAGAACCCAGAGTCATTCTCACCTAGATGTAGTGTTTTTTCCATATTGATTCTTTCTATTTTTTTCCTTCCCCACTAAGATGGAAGTTGCCTTAACACTCCTTCTGAGACTTACAAAACAGAAGTAGTACAAGCAGCGAGAGGGTGGTTGGTCTCTTCTATAGAGACAGGAATCTTGTAATGAGAGCACATAACACAGAGTCTCCCTGAAGGCAGAAGAATAAAGCTTCGCTTTCCAATGCTGCGTGAAATGCTTCACTAATTAGTAGCCCTAAATGTTAGGGGAGAAGGATGAAGGAATAAAAGCCACTTCTATGGTGTTTTGTGTATGATAAAAGTGTTGTATGAAACTTTGCCTCTTGGAAAATGCCACTCTAAAAATCTGGTCCTATAAACCGTTACTTAAGCGGGTTCCTAAAGCTGCAGACTGATTAAAACCCAGCAGGTAAGGCCATAATAAACAAATGCCACCTGCTGCTGGAACAGGTGTTTGTGTCCTCATTTAGTAACAAAATGAAATGAGAAGATGCGGAGAGGTTAGAAGAGACCATTGCAGGGATTATCAGGAGCCTGGCATTGTGTAACTCATTGCAGTTTGTCCTTGAACTTAATGCTGGGGGTTTTGCCACATTAATTGATGATCCCTTGAGGATTACACTTCAATACAATCAAGAAGACCTATATCTTCTCCTGCTATGATTTCCCATGCTCAGTACTTGCATTTTTTTTTTTACCCTTTGTTTGGTGGTTAACCTTTCTTCCCCCTGAGATACTAAGAAATCAGTTATAAGATACAAATTATTGAGAAGAACTACTTATACTTCCTTACAACAAATTAAAAGGAAGTCTTTAACTTATACAGGATAAGTTAAAGAATACATTAGGTTTCATGGCACACTATGGAATTTAATGAGTACCTTTTAAATATAATCCTGTTACGTGACATTAGGCTGTTTTCTCCCGCCACATTTTTCCCCATTTCAATTTCTTACACCTATTCTAACACACTCACCATTGGCTGAAAGGAGGAAAACATGTTACCTACATTGTTTCAGAAATTTTGTGTCCCTCATTTTTTCTTATTGTAATACTCCATGAATAATGTAAATTCATGGAAGTCATTTGAGAGTGATTCTGAGAAAGTTCAACTGGCAGACAAGAAATCTTGGGAGCCAATTATCTCCCAAACATGTTTGCAGAGGTTGTTTCTTTGCCACGAGTCTAAGTTACTTTATAGACATTGTTATAAGATCAAACAAAAGGAAACATGATAATGTTTTGACTATTGCAAAGAGCTCTGTGCACACAAAAGGCAGTTGAAATGGAAGTGTCCTTGGCAGCCCACAAGAAGTAGACACCACATTTGGAAGTAGGTAGTGAGTCACCTGCCAAGGACTCGCAGGTAGAAAGGAGGCTTTGTGACTCTTGAAACCTCTGCCTGGGAACAGGGGGTAAAAATAAATAGCTCTCGGGAGACCACTTGGAAAGCTGATTATTTATGCCCTTCAGTTTTATGGTCAGAGTGACGTCACCTGTGACTCGAACCTGGTATCCTGGAAGACCAAAACACAGCTGGTAGCTGCACCGACAGCTGGGAAAAGGGGAGGTCAAAGCCTTGCCCAAACTTTGTCAAGGCCAGTAGTGTGGATCGCTTGCCTTAGACCAGATTTGGACCATGATTAATAAACAGATGGCATAACAGTATTTTGACCTCATACTTGAGAGTTTCATGGTGGGATGTTTCAGTTAATGCAATGCTTGTTGTTACTATAAAGACATAAGCCTTACACTTTCAGAGACCTAACAAAAACAGAATTTTATTTCTGTTCATATGAAGTCCAATAAGGTAGGAAGGGACTTTCTTCCTTGCAGTCATTTGGGAATACAATGTCTCTCTCTTACATGGCTACTCTAGGCTTTTAAAATTCTTCCCTTTCAGCTGGCCACTGGGGGAGGTATAAATCAGGTCCTTCCCTGGAATCATGAGGTATGCAATCCAAGAACCCATACATGAAGATTGGGGTGTGGCAAAATTGTTCACTCATGTGGAATGCCGTCACATTCCCCTGGGTCACCTCTTTGCTTATCCCACCATTGAAAATCAGGGCCAGAAAGAGAGTCAACATCCAGAGATCCAGTACCATACTAGAGCCCAGTTCAGTCCATCGCCCAGCCAGTTTAGCTTGTGTTCCCAGCTGTGACCTTTAACAACAGATATTAAATACCTGCTGAGGTATTCAGGTTCCCGCCTGGAGCCTGCATATGGACTCCACATGACCTTTGGGATGTGGCTGCTAAGGTCACATGGTTATGGAGAGAGGACACATGCGCATGGGACAAGTGCAAGTCATGAGCTAGAAAGAAAGATAGCTTCTTTGTTCCCCTGGGTTTATATTAGCTTGAGTTTGGGATGGACAAGGTGCTTTTTCAAAAGAATCAATCAGCTCCCCATGCTTTCATGGCCCTTTCATACATCCGCCCCCTAGTTAGACCAACAGGCCCCATTGGCCAAGCACCTTCCCCTGGGCCCCCCAACAATCCAGTACCAAATGAGGGAAAGGACAAGTGTTAATCTGCTTCATAGAGCAACGCTGTGATCCCCTGAGGTGTGAAGCTGTAGTTTTCTGGTGAAGCAAACAAACTCAGGATTCCCAATTTATTAAGCTCAATGTTTGATTCCTTCTGCTCCCTTTCCTTTATTAATAAATAGTTGACTGCCAACAGTAACATTACCCTCTGAAGACCTTGTGATCTCACAGTGGTAAATGAAAGAACATGTCACCTTCTATAACAGCTTTTTGCTGTCAAAAAGGCATAGTCCTGCCTATCCCCAGGCTCACAGGGTCTTTCTAGCTGTTGAAGGAACAAAGAAGCAAAAAGGGAAGGAAAATCTTCAAGCAGGAAAGAGGGATTTTTGCAAAGTCCGGGCCAGTCGGCTGTCAGTGGGAGACAACCTATGCTACGTCTGTCTATATGATGGCAATGCGTAGAACATGGCACTGCTGAACAAGTTAGCATCCTTGTTGTGTTCTGGGCATGACAAGTTTGACAAGAAGGTTCAAAAGGCATACTCCAAAAATTAAACAAATTATAGCAACTAAATTCTGATGAGAGACAACAAACAGGATGTGATAGAGAGAGGTAAGGGCTCATGCTACAGTGCCCTGGATTAAGTCAGAGCAATGGATGCCTGAAGGAAGCCGTGTCACAACTGTCTAAAGCCCCTTGTTCACCACACTTAACTAAAATTACACTGTGGGGGACAGTCTAAGGTATCTCTCCTGGAAAACTGGGCCTTTTCTGTCTGAACCATTTGAGCACAAAAGGGAAAGTAGTTCAAGCGAAGCCAATAGACTGTCCCATACTTCACCAACTCAACCACCCAGTCCTAAAAAAAATGTCAGTACAGCCAAACAATTGAGTCTTATTTCAGACCATAATGCAGATGGGCTTCTAAAGTGAGGCCCATACCATGTAAGAAAGACAAAAAAATGTCTTGAGGTTCCTTTTTTGCCATCTGTCAGGAAAGCAACCTTCATTCCTTACCTTGAAAGACTGCCATGAACCACATGGCCATACAAGATATCACGTCATTTCTACAGTGGACTTTCATTAGCTTTGAAAGTAAATCTCAATTCCTTGTGGCTTTCTGGTGATATCCAGAGTCCAGGCGTGTCTCTTTCAGGCTGGACATTCCAAAGTCGTGGTTAATAAAACCACAAATTGGAAGTTGTTCTTATTGAATTCATGCAAAGAATAATATTGCCACAACTCACTTATTAAGAATTGACAGTTTCTGGGGGGATCAAGTAGGAAGAAAAATATAAAGTGAAAGGAAAACCCTTGTCCTTTTAACTGAGTGAAAAGGACCAAACTCCAATGCTGCATTGGACAACTAAAAGGTAAGTAGTTAGTATTTCATAGATTGACAAACACCCTTCATAACTTTCACAAACATAGGCTTCTCTATTAGCAAACTTTTGAGAGACATACTTTCATAAGACAGTTATTATTAAGCAAAACTCACTGATTTAAAAAGTTCCAGGTGAACGTAGTTCAACTGATTTGCTCAGATAGCTCCTTTCAGAAACCTGCCTTCCAAAAGATGGTTCAGATAAGAGTTCTTGGAGACCAGTCATTTGCATTACAAAGGTAGACTTTGGTTTCATAAATCCAATTATGTATGAGCCCTTTACATGAGGAATGCAGAAAAAATTTCTGCCAGCTGTCAAGTATGCACAGTATGTCAAGTAAGGGTGTCAAGTATGCACCCTTAAAGAGACTTCTCTTGAGGGACTGAGGATGGAGACTGTATTGCCTATGTCTTCTGTGAGAGAAAATGTTCATACTTGTAAAAGGAGATATTGGGTACCTGGGGGGAATATGAGCATCCCCGCATTTCTCTAGCTCTTCTCTTGGGTCACCAGAGCCTAGGTTTGGCATATGACTCTCACCTGCTGGCTTCAGCTTGTACAATGAAACAATACAATTGTCTGGATGTGAAGCCTTCCCAAAGTCAGTGGTGATCAAGCAATGTTTAGATGGGTTTATGTAACTCCACATGAGCAATTCTGATGGACTCTGGCCTTATCTACTGGGCACTGGTGGTTTCCTCCCTCATACCTGCCTGTACGAGTAGAATCTAATATTCCCACTCTCTTGGGTAGAAAAACTCTTAACTGACTTTCAGCAGTTGGACAAGTCCTGGCATCTTCAATTCTTAGAAGGCCTGCGAAGTGGAGGCAGCCTCCCCTAGAAAGGGTGGGAGTATTCCCCATTAACCTGTCCAGCCAGAGGTTTAACACCTGGGACCCTGGGGCCAATTATATTGGCCAATTATACTAGGGAGGGATTAATAAACATTTAGTCAGTCTCCAAGATCAGTTAGGCTTTCATACTTACTAGGTATACCTGTAAGATCATAAATGAGAACTAGGAGCTTGGTGTCCTAGAAGCACAGACAAGGAGATCTGCTTGTAGGAGAAGCTAAGATTTACTGGTCTTAAGGCCATGAGGCTGTGCCTTCAGCTGCAAACATACATATAGCTGTACTCAATGCATACAACTGGGGGCTTGAGTGACTGCCAGAAGAGGGGGGATCCCCAAACCTCATTCTGGGTGGCTGACCCGAGTGTGGTCTGAGCCACAGATAGCAGGCCTGTGCTTCTGCTTAGCTGCAGGAGGCAGGGAGCTTACATCATCTGAGTAGCAGGAATCTGTCAGGAAAAGGCCAGAGGGGAACTGAGGTGTGTGCCTGTATGGTTCACAGCTTGGCTAGGCTCGGCATTGGCTGAGGGAAATCCCCCATTCTGTGTGCCTGGTTGGGTCCCTGCTGAGGGTGGGGATGTAGCAGTTGTGTGTGCTTGGGGTTTAGTACCCCAGAAATAACATTCAAGGCAGCAATGAGTGTGGAGCCAGGAAATGGAGCAGTAGATGAGACCAGAATAGGAGTGCTGGAAGCTGCTGGGCTGGTCACACCCTAAGGTCCCCCCAGTGACTGGTGTGAGAGAGCTGGCTGCTCCTGGGACCTGAGCAAACCATGATGGATGCAGGGAGTAAGAAGGGACTGGAGATGTGTGCCCACAATGCAAACAGCTCAGCTGGGCACTGCACTTCAGAAAGGTCCCCTCTCCTGCATGTTTGAATGGTGTGCACAAATGGCAAATGGGGAAGAAAGGTTTCACGAACTAGAAGCAAAACCCATAGCAGTGGATGTGTGCAAATCCGCCACACTCTTTATTCCTTAGCTCCAACCAGCTTCCTGCCCTGCATGGGCGGCCAGCTTGGAAACCTCACTAAGAACAGAGTGTGGCTGCTTTGCTTCTCTGGGGCTACCAGAAAGACCCCAGGAGAAGGTACAGAAAAGCAGGCCCTGCCGTAACTGCACACCAGTCCATGGGCAGTGGATGTGGCTGAGGCTGAGTTTCCTTAACTCACACCCATGAAGCTGGTGTGCAGGGGAGGAGGATTCTGGATTTGAGTTTGAAGTGGTAGTAACAGAGAGCAGAGAAAAGAAAGTGGAAAACCCACAAAAGCATCAGTAAAGGCAAGAAAGAGAAATGGTCAACAAAATCCCCAGCCTGGGCAGTGGGATTTCAAGCTCTCACCATGATCCATGTCCACATCTTCTCTCTCCTCCTGGCTGGCTTGCTAAATGCTGCTGATGGAAATGAGGCTCTTCCACGGGATCATGAGAAAAGCATCCCAAGGACCCACACACAGGAAATTGTGATGAGGCGTGGTTTATTTGGGTGAAAATAGAAGCTGACCTTTGGGTTTCTAATTCCTCCCTCCCTCTATTCTGCCATGAAAAAAGTCCAACTGTGTCCTCAGCAAGGTCAAAGCAAAAGCCAGTGTCCAGAGTTTAAAGCTTATTGCTTTCAAAACTTAGTGCTTAATGCTTAGTGCTTTTGGAGCCCGCCCATATGCCGTGAGCCCTGGTAGCTGCTGGCCCCACAGGATCAAGTGGTCCTGGGTGAGAACACATGAACAAATGAGGAAAGCGCATTACTGAGTGGGTGGAAGCGAGAGCAAGCGCCCTTGTTCCTCTGATAGTGTGTAGTATTATTTGGGTTTGGGATGGAGCAGGTGCTTTTTGAAAAGAACCGATCAAGTTCCCAAACTTTCCTGAGCCTTTGATAGGTCCACCCTATTTAGACAGGCCTCTTTAGTCAAGCACTTCCTCCTGTGCCACTCATGCCTGCCCCCCCCCCCCCCCCCCCCCCCCGCCACCACAATCTGGTACTGCGGGAGGGAAGGGAGGAGTGTTAGTCCTTAGCTGAGAAATTCTATGACCCTCTGGGGCATGAAGCTGCAGCTTCCTGGTGAGGCAGGCTCATGCTACCCAGTTTGTTAAGTTCAGAGCCCTCCTTCGGTGACAAAGGCATATCTAGTTATTCTCTCTGCTCTGTAAATGCTGTGTGCTGGGACTTGTCTTATCCCATGACTCCCCATAAGTACAAGTGGGGTGTCCCAAAATGTAATGTCTGGCTAAGTTGCAACTTCCAAGAAGCAACTCTCCATTTGGGAGCAGAACACACCTCTTGGTGGTTAGCTATTGCTATCTTCTATAACAAAGCATAAACTAATAAAAGGGATTTCTAGGTGCTTGATAGTTAATGAATATATAAATCATTCAGGAGAGAAAAGTCCTTAAGAGAATGCATGTGTGAAATGCTCTGCAGTTAAGCATGTGAGTGAATTTCCAAGAAATTCAGTATAACACCATTGTAAGAAAAAGTCAACGTTAAAAGTTTTCTCCAGCCAAAATAAACATTTAGGTTCCTGCCAGCCCATTCATTCCTTTCCTGATCCCTATACTCTTCTCCTTTTTTTCTTTCCCCTCACCCTTACCCTGAGGCCCTATACAGTGCTGGTAGCAAAATGTAGAAGAGAGAGAAATAAAAGTGGAGAGAGGGTAGGTTACCCAACTTCTCTCTCCCCCACTACAGTCCTACTGTCTTCTTAGAATAAAGATTAGGAGTAGCTTGCAATACACTTTAAGATTTTGTTCTATTATTAATATATACTGGCATAAACATTAATTACAGCCCAGAGGAGTTTTGATTACTTGAAAATTAAAAAATAAGACTAATATTTCATTTGCATCATCAGCATGGAAATACACTGCCCTGGGAATGTATTTAAAGTATAGTAAAAAAAAAAAAAAGTTGATTTAAAATTATACACCATAAATTTGCTTCCTAAATCAAAAAATTGCATAAGTTAGAGGTACTGTCTTGACTACATTGAGACAACCTTTCACGGGTATATGAAGTTTAAGGTTGTACTTGATCAATTTTCCTGTTAGATAATTACTGGTTTTATTACCCATGTTATTTATTAATAGTATAAAATTATTATTGAATATACTTTTCTTCCATTGCACAAAGTGAACATCATTTAATCTTTGGTGACTTATGATCTTGCAAAGTTTCAGAATCACTTTAAAGTAACATAATTAGCCCTGGCTGGTGTAGCTCAGTGGACTGAGTGCAGGCCTGAAAAGTGCAGGGTCACGGGTTCGATTACCAGTCAGGGCACATGTTTAGGTTGTGGGCCAGGTCCCCAGTATGGGGCATGCAAGAGGCACCCACACATTGATGTTTCTCTCCCTGTCTTTCTCCTTCCCTCCCCCTTTCTCTAAAAAAATAAATAAATAAAATCTTTAAAAAAATTAAAAAGTAACATAATTAGAGAAGAGTAGGACATGTTAGAAAAATTGGTTTTCGCATTTAGAATTTTCTGACATATCCCTTCTTCTTCTCCAGGTAGCGTTAATCAATCTTTGTGCCTTAACTATATAACTCGTACATACCTGTTTTTGTTGTTGGACTTGAACATTTTGAAGGCAGTGGTCTTCAAATTCCCTTATCTTCAACAATACCTGGTATATAGAAGGTCTGGTAAGGAGACTCACTGCTTTGAAAAAGACAATGAAAATTAAGGTTTTACAATAAATCCATGAAATTACCTCTTTTTTTCTCTTAACAAATTACTTTTCTCTCAGAAGTGGAACACAGAAAAAATTAGTTCATCAGGGCTTCTAGATCTTAACTCCCTATTAATCAAAGTTTTAAGGGATATAGATATAGAAGAGAGATAAAGACTTTGACAAGATGTCATTCTTGATATCAAAATAAAGGTTAATGTATTAAAAAGTCCCTACAGAAGAGACCATATGGGAGATACATGTTAAAAGTTTTCCCTACATAATTCAGAATCCTATGCTTCTTTCTCCTTTACCTGGCAATTCCAAAGTGGTAAGTGCATTACTATAGAGTCAGACAACTCTAAGAATTAGTCTTATAAGGAATAACCTTTACAATGAGGTATTTAGCCTTGGAAAAGTTAGCATACTTCAAGCTTGGTAGTGGTTTTTTACTGTGCTCAGGAGAATTTTCTGGATATACTTAACCTTTCCTTCCAACTCTTAAAGTCTGTTGCTATTTGCCTTCAAAGTCAAATTATGAAAAACCTTTATTTCCAGCATAAGAAAGCAGACTCTTTTGATGAATTACATTGTTATTAAACCACACCTGGGTCTTTCTGTGGGATTCAATATTAAATAAAAATTATTTAAGAATTTGGTATTTTATAAAGAAGTCAGTATGAAAGAAACTCCAAGCTTAACATCTGTTGCCATTGCCAACCTAATTGATTATCTTAGGGAAGTAGGATGTAAAAAAAGTGACAAAGTATAATTTGAAAGGAGAAGTATATTATCAAGGTGTTAAATTAACTATGAAGTAATCTTAGAGCTTCTAAATGTTCGGAGTCCTTCTGTTAAATATGAAAAGAAGGTGAATGCAATATGCTCGATATTTTTTCTACATTCTTGCTTTGTCTTTGGAGGTCATGAAAATTATTTCTCTTTGCCAATTCTCTTCCTATTAGGTAGCACATCAGAGTAACTGCCTGGTTGAATTTCTTTGATGCTGGACATTTATGACATGCTGGATTTTTAGTCCTTGAGGCTGTTTCCAACACATTCTCTAATTATGTTTAAATAGTAGCTTGCTCTTCTAAAATAGCAAACCTGGATTTTTAGAGCAGAACAGTTAGAACAGCGCTGATGCAAATCCAAGAAGACTGAGGTTAGTCCTGAAGCCAGTTCAGCCAAATATAAAACTGGGACCCCCCCCAAAAAAGCAATTAGTTCCTCCATATTTTCCTGGGGGCATATATTAGGGTTCCCATATTTTTGGCCTTCCTTAAACACCCCTTTCCTTTAACATGTGTGCAGTTCATCACTGACCAGGACCCTTTTAAATAGACAAACTCGGCAATCAAAAAGCAGACATACTATGCTTTGCTCTTATTCAGTGATGTAAGACAAAAATGTGACATTTGCCATCCTCCTTTTTACAGCCAATACCAAAAACCATGTTTCTTATGGCTCTCTAGTCTATTGTTTTCTCTGAATCTACATACATGGTGCAAAAGGACTGAAGGAGCCCTGGCTGGCGTAGCTCAGTGGATTGAGCACGGGCTTGCGAACCAGAGTATCGCGGTTCGATTCCCAGTCAGGGCACATGTCTGGGTTGCAGGCCAGTTCCCAGCAGGGGACTCACGAGAGGCAACCACACATTGATGTTTCTCTCCCACTCTTTCTCCTTCCCTTCCCCTCTCTCTAAAAGTAAATAAATAAAAATATTTTTAAAAGTTTAAAAAAAATAAAAGGACTGAAGGAGAGTGCCTATCATGGGAATATCAGAGCGAGAGAGAGAGTAAACAGGAACTTTGCGTTCTTTCCCTAAATTATAGCATGCCTTTATACAAGACACTTAAACTTCTTTTCTTCTTAGTTTTATTACTCATAAAATGAGAATGCAGGTTGAATTGTTCTTTTTCTCCCCAATTAGCCAACTGTTCGGTTGCTGTCATCGTTGTCATCTTCATCGTCATAGCCTTCTGTTTAGTTTTTTATTGAAGTGTGATTTTATACAGCACAAATGTCCAAATATACTGCTCAGTGAGTGTCTAATACACATGGACTGGTATAACTACCACTCAGGTCAGAGCAGAGATTTCCAACCCTGTTGAGTTCCCTGGTTTACCCACTGAGTCCATATTCCTTACCACTCTTCAATTATGACACCAAGTTTATTTTTGCCTTCTTTGAAGTTTTTATAGATAGAATCATTCAGTATGCGCTTTTTGGTGTCAGGCTTCTTTTATTTCCAACAATATGTCTATGAAAAAAATCCATACTTAATGAATAGAATAGCTTGTTCTCATCCATTGTGCTGTTGAATCCCTTCGTGGACATAACCATTTAAATTGTTTTCAGTTGGGGTTATTATGTATAAGCTTTCTAGCAACATATTTGGGGGTATGACTTTAATGAAAAGCATAATTCCTTTTTGAAAGGAGGCAATATATAACCAGAAACAAAATTACTGAATCATAATTAAATCATATGTTTAACAAATATTTCTTTGTACCTACATCATTTACCTTATATTTTTCTTTAAATTATTGTTCTTCTACTTTATAAAACTTGTGGTTGCATAATGGTATATTGCTGTTTTTAAAACATGTTTTGGCATATTTACTTAAAACTGGAGTTTTCAGTAAACTCTAAATCATGGTTTCAATGAAATCATAGGTTTAATGTGGTAATTTTATTTTTTAATTTAGATATAAAATTATTATAATACAAAATATCCATCTGTATAGAACTTCACAGGGATACAAAAATAGGTTCTTTAAAGTTGTTGTGAAACAAGTAATGCAATAATTAATAAATAATAATATAAGAGTAAACTCTATATTTGTATACTCTACTTTTGTCCACCCTGTATATATTTTCAGGTTAATTATGTTTGTTCTTGGTGGTCTCTTCCTAAGTCACTGTTGTGTGAACTTTTAATTTTACAAAAGATTTCTCCTATGTAAGCAATATTATATTAAAATAAAAAATTATAAATAATAGCCCTGGCTGATGTGGCTCAGTGGATTAAGTGCCAATCTGTGATCCAAAGGGTCTCTGCTTCAATTCCCAGTCAGGGCACATGCCTGGGTTATGGGCCAGGTTCCTGGTGGGAGGCACACAAGAGGTAACTAGACATTGATGTTTCTTTCCCTCTCTTTCTCCTTCCCTTCCCCTATGTCTAAAACTAAATAAATAAAATTTTTTTAAATTATAAATAATAGTAATTTTACAACTCAATTTTTTAAATAAAACATTTTTGAAATATACATGCATGACACTATCTTGAGTTAATATGAGTGAGTTACTTTTTGGTAACTCTTGTGGCAGGTTTTTGTTAACTTCCGAAAGCCAGAAGGCCACAACCAGTGAAATCAGAGGGACAGCTAAGGGGGCTTAACTCACAGAGCATAAAGGAGATGTCTTTCCTAGAGACAAAATGGGTGGGCAACCTACAAAGGTGCTATTTAACATCAATAACAGAAGGAAAGAAGTAAGAAAGGAGGGAAAGGTGGAAGGGAGGAAGGGAGATGGAAGGGAGAAAAGGAGGGAGGAAGGAAGGGAGGGAGAAAGACAAAACAAAGATGTGAGATTAGGGGTTAGGGTAGTCACCCCAATAACAAGAAGCTTCCAAAACTTACTCCATGTTCTGATCCAGAGTCCTATAACAGAAGAATAGCTATGTTCATAAAATAATATATATCTGCCCATTTCTTCTAAAAAGAGATCCGTGGTCATTGACTCTGGTAGTTATACACTATGGAAGTGGGACTGCTCCGACACCTTGAGGGTTGTTGGACACATGGTTTGAGACTTTAAAGACTCAAAGTTTTCTATAGCCCTGCATTGGAGTGGAAGCTTAAGGGTACAAAGTAATACAAGAGATTCTAGTTAAAGTCTCATTCATAGCATCTAGTGGATCCATGGACTTCCCCACTGGTCATGTCCCCAACCCTTGAGTTCAAAATCAAAATTGATATGCTTGGATAGTCATCACATCAGGTCTCTTGATTGCGTGTAAGGGTTATTATACTGAGGAAGATCAACGGGAGGTTTTAAAATTAGTTCCTCCTCCCCAAACACGATAGTAAATATAAAATTATACAGCATCATAGGGCATGGGGACAGTAAAAGTGAGTGTCCACATTTAAGAACGAAAGTATAGGCAAACTAGAGAGTTTGCCTGTCTGGCCTCTGAGGATACTGGCTGGGTTCCAGAACCATGGACTGTAGGCACAACCAAGTAGTGTCCCCAGTCACAACTGCTGTGGTAGATGTGGTATCAGAGTTAGAGCAGATTGAAACAGTACCACGAACATGATAGGTAGACATTGATTCGTTAAATGTTTTCAACTTCAACTACAAAAGGGGATCAGAAGTAGGTTGTACTCATGTAATACAGGTAGTATTTATTTTGGTTTACCTCAGGACTGTTAACTCTCCTGCATTCTTCTATTATATATATAATCTGAAGCGATCTGGACCTTCTGGATACCCCAGAGGCCACTACAATGAACCATTATGTGACTTTATTTGTATTGGGCAGGACAAGGAAGGGGTGGCTAGTGTGAGACACATGTGTTCCACAGGGTGGGAAATGAACTCCACAAAGACTGAGAAACTGTCCCTTTAAAAACCAATGACATTTCTGGAGGTCCTGTGGTTGGGTCTATTCCCTCCAAAGTAGAAGACAAATTACCCCATAAAGCATGCCCAACAGGAACAAGCAAGTGTGGCACTTGTTAGGACTTGAATGGTTCTGGAGAAATTACATTCCACTTCTAGTTATACTGTTTCAGCCCATCTACTTGATGACGTGGAATCTTGCTCTTCTTAAATGTATCTGGGACAGGAAAAGGCTCTACAATGTGTCCAGGCTCTGCTGCAAACAGCTCCGGAACGTGGGTCATGTGAAGTTCTCCAAGATCATCATGTGAAGTTCTCTAAGATCATCATGTGATCTTGGAGAGTCTTTGGTTTTGGAAGTATCTGCAGTAAGAATAGATGTTACATAAAATTCATAGCAAGATAGAGTACTAAAATCACATGTAGCTTAGCCCTTAGCATATTTGTCCTCAGACAAAGGTGTCTCTGTTCATTCAGATGGCACATATCCCATAGTGTCTCAAATATCTCTTGGAAGGGAGGTTTACAAAACTCTGGTTGCTGCTCAGGCACACTGAACAAGTGCATTTTAGAGAATTTGGTCCGTGTGCTGAGATATGTCAACAAGTGAGAATTATCAGAAACAAAGATGACATTTCACTCTCACCTGATTTATGCGTCTATATATTAGTTGTTTGGGAGTTGAGAAAGAGAAAGGAGAATTGTGTATTGATAATTTTAAGCCACACACTAAATGCTTGATAGTACAGCAGTTATATCATAGCAACGAGGTTATAAGAATGGGATCAAACAAAATACAAATAAAATAAAATTTCACCTTTACCTTCTTTGGGCAGTGTAGGAGACGTCTTTAGAATTTCCTATGTACACAATTCTGCATATAGAAAATTTACTTCCTCCTTCCTGATTTTATGACTTTTTTCTTGCCTTACTTTAGTGATTACAGATTCCAGTAAATTTTTAAATTAAAAGTGGTAAATAACCATCCCAGCCTTGTTTCCAATTTCAAATAAAAACTTATATTTATATGACTAATGTATATAATTTTAATAAATCCAGAAGGTCATTGATTAATATGCTGGAAAGCACATATAAAAATATTTGTAGTGAATTGTTTTTCATGAGAAAAATATTAAACTGATTCAAATATATAAACCAGGTAGTGGATAAACATAGTACATATTCGACAATTAAGTTAAATGTAATTTCTCTATATGAATCAAATAGATGTAATCACCAAGGTAAGTTTGAATGGGGAAAAAAGCAAGTTATAGAAGACTGCCTTAGCATGATATCATTTACGTAAAGGTCAAAACAAGGAAAACTAAACACTATAATCTTAAGGGCTATATAGATAATCACAAAACTTTTTGAAAAAAACAGAGACTAGCCCTGGCTGGTGTAGCTCCGTGGATTGAGCATGGGCCTGTGAAGCAAAGGGTCGCCTGTTTGATTCCCAGTCAGGGTACATGCCTGGGTTGCAGGCCAGGTCCCCAGTGGGGGGCCATGTGAGAGGCAACCACACACTGATGTTTCCCTAACTCTCTTTCTCCTTCCCTTCCCCTCTCTCCAAAAATAAATAAAATATTTTTAAAAATAAAAATTAAGAAACTAATAAAAACAGAATTAAGGTCAGTGGTATGAAAAACATGATAAGCAAAGCATAAGTTAGGATATTAAGTATCAATATTTTTCTTTGATAAGTTTGATGGTAGGTATATGTGTTTCTTTACATTATTATTTGTGGTGAACAATTTATTTGAAGATTAAGGAAAATAATTGTTACCATCTGGGAAGTTGTCAAAGTTGACTTCATATCTGGTACCTAAAGGATATTTTGATAGAATTTATTCAGCATGAGAGCTAAATGATTCATGGGCTTAAATTCAAAAATAAAGTTACCACTACATTTTCTCAATCTTAGTGTGAATAATCTCCAAGTAATAAATATTTAATAAAAATCTTTTGAGTATTTGAATGGCACATGTATGTGCATATGCCTTTAAGGTTATACTTATGTGATAAACAAAAAAAGACTGAAAATATTTAAGAAGTGACCCTTTTCCTCTTCAAGTTGAAAGAATGGGCTCGCACACTCTGGTGCATAAGTCCTTGATGTTGGTCAATAGAAAAATATGAAATGCTTTATTTTTAAATCTTATTTTAGTTAATCTCTATGTTGATGGAATTAGAAGTGGCAACCTGACCCCTTTGGGTAGTTGGCGAATACATTTTAAGCCAAAAAGTTTGTCACATCTTAAAGGTGTGGATCTTGTGTGCATTATTCTTGGCAGCTATGATGCTGGAGTTAAAAAATAAATGGTGCAAACTCCTTATTTACATTTGAGTTTTAAAATAAGTTCATTGTTACTTCAGGGCCTCTACATTCAAGGAATAAATGTAACAAATGCCTTAGCAGGTTAAACAAAACAATAATCCATAACTTGATTAAAAGGGAAAAATTAAGAAATAAAAAATGAGTTAACTCAGTTGATTACTGGCAAGGCGCTGACTTCTGGGTACTGCACCTGGTCAGATGGCCATCCTCACAGATGCAGACCTACTAAGAACCTAACAGTTACTAGGGACCAAATCCTTAGTTCTCTCTGTTGCTGTGCTATGGTAACCACATACTTGCTTAGAAGATTCTCTATATTCACAACACTCTACCTGTAATTATGTGGCTCACATCTAAGGCAAAACACACTATATTAGGAATTAGGAGCTATTCAAGGCTTCCAGTTTTAAAGCATATTTTTTTACAAATATGTTCTTTAAGATGATTCAGTGAAACAGTGATTGCCAATTTTCAACATGAAAGATAGAGTGTCCAGGTATGTTGATTTAAATACCAGATATTTACGAATTTTTGTTATGTAACTGTGTTCTCCTCCAAGAGATTACTTTACAACCCAATGACTTTGGATAAAAAGGTATATTTATTCAAAGTAAACAAAATGTATAAATGATGTTGTATTCACAGGGAACGGAATTGTATGATAAACTAATGTAACGATCATCCTCATCAACCATGCTTAGGAGAAAGTTGACACTGTGGGATTTAATGATGAATCAAAGGTCTCTAAACAAATTGGGAACAGCAAGAATTGGTCTTTGGGACCTCTGCTCATAATTGGTAGCATTATGATTCTTGTATGAACCCTTTTGATTTACAGTAACAAAGAAGAAAATTATGAGAGAAGAAGATAACATAGAAATACAGAAATAACCTGGTATCACCTCTTTGCCTTTGGCTTTTTGTTCCTTTTAAACATAGTTTCTAAAATTGTTACTCCCTCTCATTTCTGTTCTCATAAAATTCAGTTATCCTATCCAATTATAATGACATAGTGAAAAAATCATACCCATATAATTATTTCAAATGTCATAAGAAATTTTTATTTTTAAAACTTATTTTAAATGATAAAATGAAAAAGCATTTATATTTATGTCATATAGAAAAGATTAAAAAATGGTTTTGTACTTTGGAGAATTAACAATATAAGAACACATACAGAGACAATACTTAAAAATTTGGTATTGTTTCACTGAAACTTTGACAGCCCATTTCCTTAGTATTTTTATCTGTAATAAAATCTTGAAGAAGGGACTATTGTGAGTGAAAAAAAACCACCTTAGAAATGTTATTGCCTTTCTACAATTATCTCTTTAAAAAGTAGTATTGTGCCTCAAGCATGGAATTTTACAAATTAAAATTTTTGACTCATTCTACTCTTATAGTACAATTTAAAGCTTTGACAGGTTCTTAAAATGCAATTACTAAAACAATTATTTAACAATAATATATATTTAAGAAGAAAGATGAAAACTCACCTCAATGATGTTTGGTTTAAAAATAAATTAAATGTTTTAGGCACTTACTGCTTAAATACCTATCAGTATTCTCATCGATAGAATTTATCAGTTTCTCAGTATAGAGCTTTTCACATTCTCACTGTGCTCTGGGAAGTCCAATAAGAAATCTGAATATTGACATTCATATTATATGTTTCAGTACTGTAATAACATCTGATATTATTTGTTATATGATATTTATATTTTCTTATGTAAACAACTTATATAATTCCTCCTTCTCTGCAGCTTTTCCATATTATTTTAAAAATTCAATTTCATCTTCCTTCTTTCTCTTTGGAATCGGAACTTACAATATTTGAACATTAGTGTTCTATATATTTATTTCACTTGCATATTTAATTCCTGTCTTTCCACCTAAAAAGTGAGTTGTCTAACATCTACAAAATGCTTTACTGTTATTTTACATCCTTGGTGAGCATTTTCATTCTGATGTCAGGTAGGGTTTAAATAATCAATGAATTCCAAGTTAGCGGAAGTGATTTGTGCTTTATTCATAGGCTACTTTCTCTAAGTAATACATAATATTGCTCTAATATTTTTTCTTTTATCAAGTTAATGAGTTCTGGAAGTTTATCTGACACAAGGTAAGCATACAAAAGACAATTGTATTTTTAAATACTAGCAATAAGCAAATAGACACCAAAATTTAAAATATAATGTTATATGTAATTGCTTTGAAAAATGAAATAGGTGGGAATCAAACAAAATATATGCAAGATTTCTATGCTAAACTTTGTAAAATGCTAATGAAACAAATGAAACATAAACATATGGAGGGGCATCGCATATTCATGAAATAGGAAGCCTTAAATTAGTAAAAATGTCAATTTTTCTGAAATTGATATACAGTTTTCACAAAATTCCTACCTTATCCTCATCAGTATCTTTGCCAATATAGATATGAATATTCTTAATTTACATGAAAAAGCAAAAAAACAATTTAAACAACTTTTAAAAATAAGAAAAAGTAGGATAAAGCAACTGACCTGATTTCATTAATTATTATACATTGGAGATCATCAAAACTGTGGTGACTTTGGCAGGTGGATAGAGGCACAGATCAATGAAAAAAATTGAAAACTCAGAAAATAGCATCACACAAATATGCCAACTGATTTTTTGGCAAAGGTGTATTTTCTCAGCAAAGGGTCATTTTCTTACACCCTATAAAATATGGGCTCAAAATGGATCATAATTTAAATCCAAAATGTGAAACTATAGTACTTTCAGAAAAAATATATATATAGTACTTTCAGAAAAAAATATATATGTAAATGAAGGCATTTGAGATATAGGCCCAGGGGGGAAATTAGGCTAAAAATCAGGAGCAGAAAATTATACTGAGTGTAAAAAACCAATCCCAAAAGGTGATACACTATATGACAACATTAAGTTTTACAAAACACATTAGAAAGATCACTGCACACCTTTGGACATTCAGATAAATTTTAAAGAATGAATGTGTGTATCTGTCTTCCACCTGGGTATACTCTAAAGTAGCCTAAATCTTTACAGTGTACCATTCTATCAGTTACTAAGGAACCAATAATTTCCACTGTATTATCTGAAGATCACCCCAAACAAGTACAAATGTGCATTTTCTAAAACTGGCTTATCCATCCATGCCCAGTCTTATCCTTAAGCAGCGTGGGTTGTGAATTATTGATGTGGGTCCAAGGGAAATCTGAAAACAGCTTTTGATCACATGTTCAATTTCTTTAAACCTTATCTGTACACCTTTATAAAAGTCAAAATGTCCTAACTCATTCTTCATCCAGACTTATATGAAGCAATCTTGACTGGTAATTATGGTAGTTTTTAGTATGATATGGAAAAGGAGAATGAGAAATTAGTTTCATAAACCTCACTAAGAACATCTCTGTCTCCTCACACTAGTATATACAGATATATATAAATATTTATCTATATATAGTCTATATTATATAAATATAATATATCATGATTTATATATATGAATCATGAGTGTATAATACTCACATATATCAATAATTTGTGTGTGTGTATAAATCATGAGTCTCCCTTTGGAAAAGAAGCTGTGTCAACTTTTACTGTTTCATAGGAGACACAAATTAAATCACTGGTCACCAAGCAGAGTCACATGCCAAATCCTTGAAGATTTTGTTCATTATTTCCCCATAGAAAAAAACCATAAGTTATTTAACATCTGGAGTTAACTTGTATAGTTTATAATTCTGCATACTTCTTACTCATAGATTTTATGGTATAAAATATATTTAAACTTATAGTTAACCAAGAAGTGCATGTGGATGAACATCTGTATTTCAAATAGTCAAAGCAGTAAGAAAATGTGTGGGGCCAACTTGATTCTTCCCCTTTTATTCTCTCTCACAATTCAGTCTCCCTCTGGAAATATAACTGTTCTTAAAATATAGTGTTTGCTTTCCAGTGCTGTTTTTTTTACATTAAATACATGTTCAAGTTGTCAGTTTTAAAGACAAATGGAATCTCTCATTACCAAGATGATATTAAAAATGGGTAACAACTGATACAGCCTGGATACCAACTGAAAAGGGTAGAGAATATAAACAACCAGTGCGGCTATAGTAGGGCACCTAAGACAGATAAAGGTCCTATGTATGATCACTTTTGAACATTTTAGATGCTGTGGATAGCCAGTATTCTTTGGTCATTGTGTAGTCTTTCAATGTTCTTTTAGCTCTAAAAATTCACTCTCAACTCTTGTGATTAAAAGAATTTCTTCCCTGGCTGGTGTGGCTCAGGGGATTGAGTGTGAGCTGCAAACCAAAGGCTCGCTGCAAACCAAAGGGTCGCTGGTTGAATTCCCAGTCAGGGGACATGCCTGAGTTGCCAGCCATGTCCCCAGTGGGAGGTGTCCAGGAAGCAACTACACACTGATGTTTCTCTCCCTCTCTTTCTCCTTCCCTTCCCCCCTCTCTAAAAATAAATTTTAAAATACCTTTACAAAAATAAAAACTAAAACAGTTTTCAATAACGTTATGTTTGTCAGAACTGGTTGACTAATGTGTAGGTTAGTCCACAGAAGTCTCACTCTTTAACCCCACTGATCAAGTTGATAGCAGAGGTAGCATCTACATCTAAAAGAGATTCCTGATTTTATTTTTTTCTTTCCTTGCTGATGTGGATTTCTCAGGAGGCTCATTTAAATCCAATATTATTTTCCCATTGCTTCTGAGTTGCTGGAGTTCTTCAATAAGTTAGCTCTCCTAACATCTTCTGGATGGAACAACAAAATAAAGGCTATCTGGAAGTAGACCCAGATCTTATACTCCTAACTCCTCTAGTGTATAACCTCTCCACTTGACCAGAAACTGAAGATGACTTGCAGTAAAATGGTTTACCCTCTGTGATTGAATTTGCAGTGATCAAAAAATCAGGTATGTTTTGCAGAAGTAATTCTCAGACCCATTAAAGTAGCCTTCAGGGCCTGGATTAAACTAGTCCTACAGCACACTCTATTTAAATAAATAGCTTCCTTAATCAAATAATAGTTCCCCTAAAGAGCTCACTCATTGAATGAACCTTTCCCTCTTAGGATTCTCTTCACTGCACCCAGATGTAATTTCTTTGCAAACTGCCTCTGGCAATATTTTTTCTTTCATCTTAATGTACAGATTTGGAAATATTATATTCATTCACCATAGTCTCCAGTGATTCCTCACCATACGGCTTTCCACTGAGGAATAGTTTACTCTATGGGGATCAACTAAACTCTCTACCTGACCCAATCTACTTAAGCCATTATTTAAAATAAAATAGTATCATGGCAGACACATGTCTAGTCAAAATCGTTGTTTTATTCTCTATTATAAAGTGCTTTGCTCATTGTAGAACCGGTATTTACAAAGTTATCAGTGTTTAAAACTAAATGAAAATGAATGTCTACTGGAAAATACATTGACAAACCAGAAGTATCAATCACATCAGTGATTTCCCATAAAACTTGGGGCCTCGTGGTTTCTGGGATTTTGTAAACCCAGAGGAGCCACTCTGATGCTGAGATGTGAGGAGCAAGGCTCTGTCTCTATCAGTGAGTAGGAGCTTGATGTTCCTGATTCAAGGGTGTCAGGGGTATTGAAAAGAATGTTATTCCCTTGCAACATTTTTAGACATAATCAACCTGACCTTGATACATTAAGAAGACCAGAGGCATCAGACTATCCTTATAACATCTGAAATCATTGTAGAGAACCAAGGAACTACTCAGTAAGAGGAACGGTATCAGAGAACATACAGAGTCAAATATTTTCTCTTGTTCTTTTCAAATTGTATTGCTTCTGGTCTGACTCAACTCATTCTCTATATATCAAGAAATAACCCTAACAACAGTGACCAAATATTATGTCATTACATGTATTACACATGCACAGTTAAATTAGTTTTCGTTCTTATCAAGCAAAAACATCTTGAGATTGTATACACTGAAGTCCAAACTTCAATTTCTACCCTTTCGGCATAAGTAAAACGCGACTATCAGTTGACATGGGTGTTGGACATAATTACTTCCTACTGCAGAAGAAAATCAGGTTCTCCCCCCGCCGAATGACTCTCATTATTCCGTCCTGACTCCTGTCCACATCTCTTAGCATAATTTGGAGAAGGCGAGTCCAAAATGGACATCACATTTCTTTTTAACAGGAAGATGATTTTTCTCACTGACGTTACTGTCCTTTCTGTCACTAAGACTTTAATCTGTTTGCAAGGGCTGGCGAAGAGGATATTTATAACATCCGACGTTCTGAGCTTTTACAGTCAGCTTTTCCATTACGGAAAAGAGAGCAAGCACCCTGAGCTCTATGCTCCTGCCAGCAGAGCCCTAGTTAACTCACCGTATCAGTTTGCACTAATTAATGCAAGAGCAAGAAGGATTGGGAATTTGGCAGCCCAGGGTTTCTGCAGCTTGAAATCCCTTAGTCAGTAAATGCATATCTCAAATTATTAGGTTATCAAAAAATGTTTTAAAAACTTAGGGATTGAGAGTAAGCAGAATCTGCACCTTGAAAAAATGTAAAACTTGCCAGCTAATCTATTCTTTGAAGAATTTTGTTCACATATTGCTATAGATAATGTTCCCTAGATAGGCTCTTATTAGTAGTATTTTCTGGGAACCCTGGGAGACAATTGTTTTTTGTTTTGACATAAGTTGGATTATATGGATCCCCAAATCCTACATTTTATATTCAGTACTGCATCTTCTTAAAACAAACTCAGTAAAGACAGATTTAATACAGGTTTGCACCAAGAAGCTTCATTCCTGAATTTTTTAATTACCAGGACTAACAATGATCATTTTCAAAGTCCCAAGATTATGTGGGTAGCTGAGCTGACATCACATTTAGCAATAATGCATATGTTTTTAGACAAACATCTAAGTGGGGAAAAAAAAGCAAAGTAAAGACTTTGGGCTTCAGACCATGACATTTTCCAGCTAGTGATTATATAGCCTTACATCTCCTATGGCATAATAAACATGCGCCTGTTCTGATTTTAGGAAAATGTTTATGCAACACTGAGGTTTTGAACGTGAATAGTTTCGAACATTCACAATCACGGCTCCTAACGAGAGTATCTCCCTATTGAAGTTATGCATTCTAATTTAACAGTGGCTAGGAATAGAATGCACTAAGGTGAACTTGGGGGAACAAATACAAGTATAATTATTTTGTTTCAGTTTTAATGGGACTTCCTGCATGAAAACACTGAATGCTGTAACTAAATTTAAATCAAAGATAGTGACTCTTGTTTTATAACCTCTTCAAAGACCTGCTCTCTGGTTGTGGTTACCAATATCAATATCCAGTAAAACATAATGTCTCTATTTTATAGGTAATTTAAATGGCTTTTCAAGGGAAATGTTTTTCACTACTATGATATTCACCTAGACAGTGACCCAAGATCCTAATATTAGCATATGGCACAACTTTAATGTAACTTCAATGCCTATCCTTAGGCATTATGTTGGGGGGAACATAGTTAAACTCCCCCCAAATGTACTTTTTTAATTGAATTGACCTTTAGGAGAGATTAAGTAGTACAAAAAATCCACCCAAAAACCTAGTGATTACATACATGAAGTAGAGGTTTGGGGATGAGCAATCAAGGAACAGAAAGGCAGTATAAGCAATATGCCTTTCTGTAAGGACAGTGCAAACGCACTCACATTTCCTTCTAACCTTGGAAATGGCCCTCCTTAAGAAGTTTTATAGTTTGAACAAACAAACATGGCTCCGGATAAAGAGCCTTTGGCATTTCATTTGTTAATGCTTTGCATTAGCTCTAGTCCGGTAAAGCATGTATCCCTGTCCATTGCTTTGTATCTCTGTTTTTTTTTATTTTGTTTCTTTTGTTTTGTTTGTTATTCAGTAATGGAATTAGAGAGAAGATTTGGCTGTGCTGTCTGACCAACTTAAATAAGAAAGCAATGATAAAGTCTGTTACTTTTTCTGTTGCTGTAAGTAAAATTTATGCAAAGTACACATTCTCCTTAAGCCCAGAATTATTAAAGAGGAAAAAATTATTAAAGTATACAAGACCTTAAATATTCTGGAAGGCAGAATAAAATAAAAAGTTGGGGGAAAATTCTTACTTTAAATAATGTTGGGAAAAAATGTTCTCCTTTGTTTCTATGTCCAGAACCACGAGCACAGGATTAAAACCATAATAATAACAGTAGCATTAATAATACTGCTCATTCTTCCTTTTATGTTTTTTTTATTTTGCAAATGTTTATTTGAGAGCAAACTGTCTCTAAAATGCAAAATAGCTGATAAAAACAAAACCCAAAGCCCCTTGGCCTCTATCAATGACTTCTTATAGTTAAAGAACTGTTGATTAGCAATTGAATGCAGATGAAATTGCTGCACAGCTCATAATTTTAGCATGTGATTTTAACTATAAAATAAATGCTTTTTATTCAAGCACATTTTGACGCTTTCTTAGGAAACTGGTGCCGCAGTACAGAACTATTCTTGACATTATTAGCATCCACACAAGTATTAGTCAAGACTGCAGATGCTTAAGTGTCTTACACCCTCTTACCCGTGAGAAGAAGAGATTAAACTGTCTATATGGAGAAATGTACCTAGCAAACAATCACGCATGCCCTTCACAAGCATAATAGAGTGCTAGGTTTGAGAAAAGGCTATCCAAATGCTGTTTCTCTTGGATTTAAATTTTGGGCTAATTCAACATGCTAGATATAATTTCTATATTCACAGGGTCACCTATGAGTAATGTATGGTGAAACATCTTGCTGGGTGAATATATACAGCTGCTTTATGTTGTCTCCACCATAATCAGCATGGAAAGGTAAAGGCAATGACGTCTCAAGTTGATTGAAATTACAAACCCCTAGTGAAAGACATAGATTGTTGGCCTCTCTCTTGGGGGTTAACATGTGTGAGGGCAATTTAGAAAACTCCCCTTCTCACACTGCACACTGTATTCCCTCGAAGGGGACATCTGACTGGTTGTTGTCAGATGTTATTGTTGTTGTCATTGTACTGTTAGTAATGTCATCTCCCAAAGGTCAGCATCAGGCACAGAGTGATGCTCAGAAATGCTATTTCAAAATTGTCAGAATAGTAATATTTGATTCTGATTTTTTCCTTTTTTTTAAACAGAACCTTCGAGGCATAGTATTCGACAAAATGTAATTGGAAGGCTGAAGATAAGATTTAAAAAATGTTAATAGCAGGATCACCTTCTGTCTACTGAAAGCTCTCCTTTCCCACATATTCAGATGTTTGTGTTCTGGCAACTGCACAATTAGGTATTGAGCATGTGAGGATGGGAGCAGTGAATTGTGTGATAAAAATACCCCCATGTTTACATGCTCCATAATCACTTGAAAAACAGAAACTTAAAACTTTACTCATTACTTTTTACTAGATTTTATTCTGAAATGTAAGTGTCTGATCCACATTAGAACACTTTCTACATAACATACAAATAATATGAAAGTTCCAGGATTGGTAATATGTATACAGTTCTCTGGGGTCACAGGAAATCACTAGTAAGGCTAATCAGGCCCCACATTCCCCACAGTTGAACACTTTGAAACAGAATGGCCTCTCTAGCCATTGGGGATTTGGAGGGGAGAATTTGCATACCATGACCCCTCCCCTGACAGATGGAGTTAGGACGCCAACAGTCATAAGCACCTGGAACCCCTGCACCATCACAAACGATCCATCACTCACCTATTCAGACCTAGGAAACGTCACATAAGAATAGTTACCTAAAACATCCAACTTTCTCCCTTCCCCTCCAACCAGCTGTGGGAGTAAAGGCAGTATATTTTCAGTAATCTTTTTAATGTAATCTTTCTTTAACTAATTTAATTAAAGCATCTCAACCACAGTCACTAAATTAATAGTAATAGGCTCTGGCAGGGTAGTTCAGTTGGCTGGAGTGTCATTCTGATACTCAAGGTTGTGGTTTCAATCCCCATTCACAGCAATACAAACCTCAACCAATGAATGCATAAATAAGTGAAACAACAAATTGAGCTTTCTTTCTATCTTTACCTTCCTCTCTCTAAAATCAATAATAAGTAAATAAGTAGATGAATAAGTAAATCAATAAACAAATAATAAAGACTTTCAGACTGTGATCAAGAAGATCAAAAGAAGTCAATATCCCTAGTTAGTTACTGACACCAGCTTCAGCCACTTAATACTTGGCTCTTCTAAAAATATTAATGCAATGATAAATATTTAAATTTACTAGTTAAATCTAGCTTGTTAACAAAACCACTATAAATTTAAATCAGATAAAACTTATCCTGTTGCACATGGTAAGAAAAATATGAGGTAATATGAGTAAAGTGCTGAAGGAAGTCTCAGATTGCAACACTTAAACTTCAGAATTTTGTAGGTTTTGTGGTACATTTAGGATGAATGAATTTAAGGTGTGCAGAGAATAGGGGACAAGAATGGATTTGAGCAATAGAAAGGAGTACAAACAAAGATGCTATAAAAACACTTATGAAGGCTTTTGCAGAGAATGCATTGCAATATAATGTCTCATAGATACATTTCTAAATGTAAACATCAAACTAATGAACAAAAAATACTAATGGATCACATTAAGTAGCAGGTCATACTAAATTCCCACTAACTGCTGAAATTAATGGTTTCTAACCATTTCCAAGTCTGTGGGGCTTTTGATCTGTCTTTATTATATGAACCTCCAAAATACGATGTAAAACAATAACAACAAAAGGATGAAAAATAACCTTAAGATGATTTTTTTAGAATCATCGTGTGTGTGCTCCCAAGTATGGTGACTTGAACTCAGACTGGACCTATTACCACTGTGAACAATTATTTCAGTGATACTACCATACATGAGATGAAGTTGTAAGAGCGCTGAACAATAAATTACTGTTAAAGTCTTGTCTTACGCTGTCTTCCCTTATTATGCTGTTCACGTGTTATCTGCTAAAGAAAGCAAATGATTCCTCAGTAAATAAAACTTATGACTAGCAAGAATTCATTTTTGGTTTTGATTTTATTATACATCTATAAGTAATAATCAAAATTGACTAGAGTTTAAGTTTTATCCTTTCACCTTCTGGAGAGATTTTTATGAGCATAAACAGTGAGAAAGCAGAGAAATCAGTGAAAGAAGAATATCTTGATAATCATGGGTTGTCAAAATGTCTTTATTTGTCAATCCAAAGTTGTTTTTTTCTTGGAAAACTTCCTTTAATCAAGCCAGAATTATACTTTAAATTATTTCATAAAACTTCTCTTAAAATAGTTTAATTCATTACCAAATTGAGAATTTTATAGCACAGCTACTTATATTTCTAATTAAAATCCCAGTATATTTGTATAACCATGACCTAAATTTCAGTGTACTCCTTAAAATTTAATGAAGAACGTGCTTTGAGTTTCTAAGAATAATTTCTTATTTCATTTAATAGCATCTCAGAACATTTTTTGAAACCCACTAACACCATTCATTAAGTTTATTATTTGTAAATTTTAATTCAAACCCAAATGTTATGGATTCAGAATGACATTTAAATAGAACAATAGAGTGAAGAGCATGTTGATTCTTACAACTCTGATGTTTTTCAAATGCATGTAAATAAACATGGTCTACTAGAGTGGGCTTCATGGAGAGCTGTGTGAATACAGGACAAATACACTTTCACTTATGTTCAGGAAGTATATACTGGCCGGTGGCCAGGGAACACATTGCCTGATAATATAGAATAATGGGAAGATTGCTGATTGCAGTCCATGATTCTATGTGCATCTTACTCTGTTCATGCTGCTCTAAAAATACCATAACTGTTGGTTTATAAACAACAAATGTTTGTTTTTCACAGTTCTGGAGACTGGAAAGCTGAATCAGATCAAGGCACTGGCAGATTCAGTACTGAAGTTTCCTGGTCCAAAAACAGCACCTTCTCACTGTGTCCTCACACAGTAGAAGGCAAGGGAGGACTTGAGGGCCTCCTTGAGGAAGGTATTTACCCCATTTCCAAGGGATCTGCCCTCATGACCTAATCCCATTCCAAAAGCCTCGCCTCTTAATAGCATCACATTGGGCACAATAAATTTTAAGGGGACACAAATAGCCTTTCCATAACAATGGGCACACTGGAACGATTTAACTGGAAGATGGAAGGTGGAGGTTGAATTTTTGAGGAGATATGTCCACAACTCTAGAGTTATGAGTTCAGTTATACTACTTGAGAAAAGCTTGCATTTATGGCAGTGATGGGGGTAGACAGAAATGTAAGAGATGACGTGTTTAATGCCAAGTGTGTCTTGGCAAGACTGAGCATCAGAGCCCAGAGCCACAGCACTGATACTCTCTTGAGTTAGTTCAGAACCAATTTAGCAGAAGGCCAGCATGTGGGTTGACATGGCAATTTGACTTTGTTCAGAGAAGAAAAAAGATGGAAAGGATAACTAGACATGGTAAACACAGTAAACAATAGGGTAAGAAACTAAATAAGCATGGCCATTAGGAAATTCATTACCTGATGTGACTAAACTTTCACTCTTTTTTTTTCTTTGTGAAATAGAATTATAGCCTGTAAATAATTCTTTCTTCATATAATTATTTTAAAATGCTTAACATTTTGGAGTCAGCATAAGTCACAATTGGCTGTGCTGCTCTGACTCATTTTTTGTTTTGACACTGAAAGTTTCCAATCCTGAGTGGACTACACCACAAGAGTAGGTGTACAAGCTGGTCCATTTTCCAAAATTATTAACTCTTCCCCCTGAGTGCATATGCGTTATTAGTTTCCATGAAGCTCTGTGTTTTCTGCAGCTTCTTACAGCATACAGAGCCTATATAGCAAGCCTCAGAATTAGAGCAGACATCCTATTGGTTTATTTTCCCTTTGAGAAATAGCTCTTGATGAACTAGTAAACCCTGATAGAAATGAAACACTGACTGCGACAGCCAAGCTGCAGTTCTGGCTGCTACTTCTTCCACTGACCTGTCAATTGACTGTAACCAAGATTCCATCTTTAAATGGGAATATGTATGCAAAAGGGCCGGAGCAGGTCCTGAGGTCGTATGTATTTTTCATGGTCAGAGAGCCCACAGTGTCATCGCCTGCTCTTGACACAGTGTGACTTTCCCTCACTCCACCTTTATGATATTTCATGGAGAGTGTCTTACCACCGTTGAATAAAAAATGGAGCCTTGTTAACAAGGGGCACTACAGACAGCGCCAACACTGGCCTACCATGAGGCTACTGCATTACAGGAATGTGCAGAAATACCCCAGAAGGAAAGGACAGCTGTTAACACTTCTCTGGAATTGCCTATCAAGGAGCACATCTTGGTTTTCAGTTTCTTAGCCAGAAAAGTGACACATTACAATCTATGAGGGGGAACCTGAAAAAATTCCCTCCAGAATTACCTTCTGGGAGGAGGGTCCCTTGCACTGTAGTCTTCCCTCCACAAGGGGAGTGTTCTAGGAACTCATCTGTACCACTGTACCAGGTGGCATTGTGAGACGCTGCGTCCAGTCTCAGCGGATTTTTTCTGAAGACTCTTTGAACACGTTTTCCCATTTCACGCAGTGTGAAATGGAGCACCTGTCCATTCCGTGCAGTGTGGACAGGCACGAGTGCACCTGTCCACACTGCACTGGGTGTTCAGCAGTTTTTGACTAAAAATGGCATGACCCCTGTGCCCCACCTTCCCTATTCACTCGATATTGATATTACCTGATTGACTTTTTTTGTTTCCCTGGATGAAAAAAGTCCTCAAATGGAAAGGTTTTGCCAGTGTGGAAGGGGTGAAACAAAACCCAGCAGAAATACTAAAAGGCATCAAATTTGCTGCATTCAAAAACTGTTTTGAGCAGTGGAGAAAAAAGACTTGATAGATATATTGCATCAAAGGTAGAGGACTTTGAAGGTGACTGAAGTTTAAACATGTCAGAATAAATACACAACTTTCTATAAATAAATCCTGGTTTGGGGGGGTTCCCTCCTTGTGTAGAAATTCATAGAGAGAGGTTAATTTTATAAAAATTGTCAAGAGCTTTGTAGGAAAAAGAATAAACTCTCAATAGTAAGAATGGGCCCAGAGTGTGAGAATATGTAGTCAGTGAATGCTTACCATGAACTCTAACCACCACAGAAGCTCATACTTAACAAATGCAGCAGGTACACTGCTCTGGGGATTCAAGTTGGCAAACCCAATGTTTTCCCAGTAGAATAAAGAACAAAAAGAGGGATGGAGTTAGGTTCAACAACAGTCCTGTCTTTAACAAGGCTAGAGAGCCTCTCCCGTTGCTGAAGTGCAAAAACGATTCTCAATGTCATCAGTAGCAAACAGCTTGACTCTCCAATATAATTTCAAAGAGATGAGAGTAACCCCCCACTGGATAGGGTTAGGAGAGCAGTGCTTGGTGCATAGTGTAAAAATTACCTATTCTGATCATTATGACCACAGCTGCACATGTATATTTTATAAGGACTCTTCAAATGAACAGCAGCAATTTATTCCTGATGAAATAGACACTTAAGTGTATTTTACTTGACATGTGTCTCATGACTCTTTTAGCACCACCATCCATGAGCTTAGGGAAAATAAATATATTGCATCGTTAGGCTGAGATAGCATCTATTTTCTAATCTGAGATGGATATAGTATATTAATGAGTCCTCACGGTCTGTCCTGATACTTCCACACTGGGCGAGAGGAGCTGATGGACGACCTAAGCACCCATTCAAGTAGGACTTCGAACATCACGTAGTTGGGGGAAATGCAGATTTTGATTATAAAGTGCATTAAAGAATCATTCAGCCAGCTGAAGTGATTGATGCCTGGGGCAAAGAGACTGTGAAATGGACAATAGAGTAGAAGTCTTATAATGCAAACTTTGGCTTATTGACTAGTTGTAGAATGAGAAAGGTAGTCTCCAATTAATTTCCACTTTTTCTTTCTTTATTTCCCAACATTAACTGTGCAAAGGGAAGTGGGAGAGAGAGATACTGGACATGAATGCAGATATTGATGGGAACTTTGGCTGTCTACCTGAGGAGAAAAGGTAAATGCAGTTTCTCTTACACCAGAGTTAGGCCAGAGCGTAATCTTGGAACTGTAACAGGAACGATGATGTATATAAATACATAGTTCAAAATAGTGAAATGTTGCATTCATTTGTATTTGATTTTGACTTACTAGAACCCCAACTATTCTATTTTTAAGATTTTTCATTATGAGAATTTGGAGAAAAAGAAGGTTCTGCCTTCCAGTCCAAAAGCTGAAGGAGGCTGGACTTTCTCTCCTCAGCTCCTGTGAACTGATGCGCTGAATGGAGTCCTTGTCTTGTCAGCACAAGCCTCCTGACTGACTTTGGGCACAGTGTTAACGAAAGAAAGTCTTCGGACATTTCATAGAGATGATGCCCAGTAGGGTCGCCTAAATGACAGACCACTTCATGACACACACCCAGTGACAGAATTTCTGACCTCCATTCTTCCTGGCTTCCTCTGATGATTCTTTGTGGTACTTAATATTACTGCAGTAAGTTTACTTGCTACTTTGGTTAACCAAAGATAATTTTGCTTATTATGGATCCTCACTGATAAAAATATGATATGGTATGTAACCTATATAGGGTCTGACACCTGAAACCTGACAATATGTCGTGTATACAGTAAGTGATAGTTCTCATTCCATTCTTATTACTAATACTATGCAAACAATATACAGTTCTGTTGATAAGAACACATTCACTTATGATAACACTAGCTATTCTAATAAAAAAGCACAAAAAGTAGATAAGGACCACTAGATATGGTATGTTTTTTTAAACTCACATATAGCTCAAAATGGGTACTATTGATCTATAGATCTTCCTTAATGGTGATTGAGCGACTCCAGGTTTTCCTATCTCACGCCTCTACCAACTTCAATGCACAGTTTTAAGAGTGCTGGTCGTGTCCACATAAGCTGGGGAAATGAGGAAGAGCATGAAGCGTCTCTCGTTGGAAGCTTCAATGGGCCAGGCCTAGAAGCAGTGCATGTCACATTTCCTCCTGTTCCATTTGCTGGACCTCAGTGACATGATCGCACCTTAAAGCAAAGGATGCTGAAAACGCTGTGTATTTTTCTGCCTAAGTGGGAGAAAACGAAGTCTGACAAAGAGCAAACCTATCTCTGCTGCACATAACAAGCACCTTTTTTATAACTTCTGGAAGATAGTGTTATACGGAGTACTTTATACACATAATCTCACTCATTACAGCATTACCACAACAATGAGAAGCAGGCATTGTTTTGACCCCTCTGTCCATAAAGTAATTTAGACTTAGAGAATTTTATTTGTCTAAGGCTGCATCGTTTTGCATCAGAACTGGAAAGTGTCACAGATGTTTCTGCCTGAAATATCCTGCCACTTTTTACTGCCTTTCTGTTTTCATCGAAGTTAACACATTTATCACCTCAAACAGATTTAAAAGCAAAACCATGGTTGAATCGGCATTGTTGTTGTGCCAATCACTCCACCTGTAGTCACATGGCCAAAAACTCAAATACGATGTTTCTTACTAAACTTTACAGAAAACAGTGGTTTGGATCAGAAACCCATAAACAGCCAGAATGCTTGCACAGTTGCACATCTCTTAACATTGGTTAACTCATTTTCAATGTTTGAGTCATTAAATGATAGAAATCATTTAATGTATGTCCCTTAATAATCTTAAATTTAGTCTTTGGGGCTAAAGAATAATTAGTGAGCACTTCATATTTTATGAAGGGCAAACTGCAAAAAGAACATTAAGAAAAACCTGAAAATTAAAGATATAGTATCTCATGAGGTAAAGCTATAACTACAAAGATATATTCTTCTTTCTAATCATCCACCAAGATTTTACACCATTTCTCTGTGAAAGCTACATTTCTTAATAAATTATTTAATGATATATTCAAATCATTTCTGCAGTGTAAATAGAATATAAAGTTATTTTTCCCCTTTAATAGGCTATTGTAACTTCTTTTCTTACTGTTCTGATGAAGAGAGACTGGGAAATCATTCACATCCATAAATGGAATATATGGTACAATGAACAAAAAGTAAAAATAAAATTCATTTTTATAAAATATATTGCTAATTTTGTGAAAGTCTACAGGGGTGCAGCCCAGTGAGGATACCTTAAATGGGATTTTATTTGGAGACAAGAGCTATTGAAAACATTTTCTGAGTAGTAATTGAAATTTTCATAGAATAAATGTAAACTGTCTCTGTATGAAAGGAGTATCTGATAAATGAATGTCTTATTACCCACGAAACAGAAATTTTCATATAATCCCAAAGTCTACAATTTTAAATACTAGATTTTTTTCAGTGGACTTCTTCAAACAATAGCTCAGAAAGTAAAAGACTTCTTAAATAAAGATATTATTAAAATATTTTATAAAAAGAGAACATTTTTGAGAAGCCAAATTTTACACTAACCTTTCTTCTATTTCTAATTTACTTTGTGAGCTCAGAGATTTTTGCAAGTTGAAGGGAATTCATATGCAAATATCATAGATCTTTACAGCCAGACCTTAAAAATATGAATTGTAAGGCTCTCTTTTTCAGTCAGAATTGTCATGTGTTCTTTCTTTATCTATGCAATTCTTAGGGAAAATTACAGATTTTTATTTCATTTGCTATCTTCAAATCACTTTCACACTTCAGCAACTGTGTTTGTGATAAGGTTATCCATGGTCCTGAGGGAAAGAGTTACTCAGAAGCAGAAGAGAGAAGCTACAGTGGTATTTTTCAACAGCCCACATTCTTTTTCACTCCATTTTTTTCTGTTATGAAATAGATCAATTATTTTCATACAGGAGCCAAAATTCCCACTTCGATGAATAGAATTTCCTGGTTGAATTGATGCCTTTTATGTGGTAATTCTCACATCTATGTTTTTCTTTCATTTTACAGAAAGATGATGTACCAGAACCAGGGTTTAGGTACCCTTTCTCTGGCATGAGTCTGCTATCAAAAGACATACACACACACAGGCACGCACACAAGTACACACACACAAGGCACACACTCAACACATCAAGAGATTAGGATCTCACATAAAAGGGAAATGACATTTCTATCAGCATGATCTATACAAAAAGCCAGTCCCCACATTTGTAAAGCATCTTGATACCACTTTGCTTTTCTTTCTGTAAATGGATTAAATAATCTAAATTGTATGTTTATATATAATAGTAGGCTTGAAAAAATGGAAAAATGGCTCAGTATTTTGGTGTTCATTCTGTGGGTTCAGGATCTTTGTAACAGCTCCAATTCTTTCTAAAGATACAGCAGAGCCTGAACATAATAATTCAAATAGATATTGTAAAATCCAAAGGTAAAGAATGAGTTTTCACTACCTTATTTTATTTGAGTGTTGAGCCAACCAGGGCTTGAACAATGTCAGCCTTGTTGGGACCAATTTCAAAGCAAGAATTTTCTTTACATCAGAACCTTCTAATGAGAAAGACTCACCCCAGGAACGCCACTTTGCATTTGGCACACTTTCTACGGACTTTATCTGACTAGGTATTGACAGAAAATTTGAATGAGAAATGATGTCTAAAACTTCATTAGTCAGTAACAAATGAGCTTTTGCCAAATGCCAATATGTCATTAACACTTTAATAAAAATTAGTGCATTGGATTTATCAAGTTACCCACTAATTTCCGCTTTCAAAACTCCCAAGAGCTCAATATTTAGGTAGTTTGTGCTGCTTAGAAAATATAATGTTCAAGGTTAAGAGGCTCCTTGTCCATCACTGAATCGTTGTCACTCTTATGGGTGCAGAGTCAGCCCCAAAGCACTGAGCTGCGGGCAGGGAATACCTTTGAGAATGTCCCACTACATAGAGGACAATGGCTTGTCCTCAGTCTCCACAGTCCCAGGTAAATAAGCACCAGGAGACTGTGCAGAGAGAAATGGCGAGTGTGGTGCCTGCATTCCGGGGCTCACTAAACTCAAGAACTGTTTCACACAAAATGTGTTTGTGATGATCTCTCCACTCAAACTTTTCAGAAGGGGGCAGACAGGGCAAAGTGTTCAGCCCTATGTACACTGATTATTTTGCCACTCGACGTCCTTTTTTTTTATCACATCAGTCACAACATGAGGCAAAGTAGCTCTGTCATTATGGAAATAGCTAATAATTAACTTACTCTGAGCAGAGTACAATCTACATTTTTTACATATTAGTGGGAATATTTTTTGGCTTTATACATGCAAGTCTTTATGCAAAGACTTGCTATCCTTAGATCTGTTCTATGTAGCTCATTATTCAGGACCCATTCATTTAATGAAAAAAATCACTCCAGAAAGAGGCAGGGGAGATGGAATTACAAAGAATTGCTGTGAATATTTGTGCACAAGTTTTTAGAGATGTATTTATTTCTCTGGGTTAACCATCTAGGACTGGAATGAGTGAGGCAAAGGGTAGATGTATGGTCAAATAAGCTGTCCAATTTGGTATTACCTTTTAACATATTCTACGGCATTGAGCAATCTTGTATAGCACACTACCATGGCTTTTGGGTATTCAATCTTGTGGTTATTCCATGATTTATTAAACTATTCCCAAAGCTTGGATAGTGAGCCTACCGCCATATTTTAACCGACTAAAATATATCAGGAAAGAATATTTTAATTCCTAAGTCTTTGTATCTCTGATTACTTCTTTAAAATATACTACTGTAAGTGAAATTATTGAAATCAACTGATCAATAAATCGATGTATTTGTAAAGGTTTGGAGCGGTGTTAGGTGCACACCAAAATCGAGAGAAAGGACAGAGGTGCCCCACATACTCTCCCCTCCCCCACACAGGCAAAACCTTCCTCACAGTGGATGCCACTCACCAGAACAGCACAGTTTCTACCAAGGATGATCCTACACTGTGACACATCATAATCACCCAAAGTCCATAGTTTACCTTAAAAGTTACATTTTTAAAGTCTCCTCGTGGATAGTGTTAAACTGATTTTCTGAAAGATTGAAAAAAATTGTATATTTTCAAAAGTAAAATAAAATATCTAAATTAAATTTCTACCAAACTATATTTCTCTACATTTGATGGAATTTCAGGAACCATAGACCTTCTCTAGCCCTTTACCTAGTCTTTCAATGTCCTCGTGACTTACCTAAGAAGTGCTTTTCCAGGCTCTGCTTGAGTAAGGGAGAGCATGGCTTTTGTCTCTTGTTGGACTGCATTAATTATTTAAAAGTTTGTTTCCAGTGAGCACTGATGGCCTCATTTCAGCCTCTCCCACATTTTAGCAGGTTTCAAATGCATAGAAAGCATAGTTCTGCTGGGGCCTAGGATCAAATCTATACATTCCATGCAGGGGAGAAATGAAGATGTGCAGATTTGCTCTGCTTCGAAGCTATTCCACTCTTTCTGGCCTACAGTACTTCTCTGGCTGCCTATCAGTCTTTCTTTGAGTTGTAAGAGTAGTTTCCTAATTGATACCAAATCCAAATTGGTAACTGAATGGTACAGTTTAAACACAATGAATTTTGGATGTTATTTTTATGATAATCACTATATTACTAGTATATATGTAGAATATGTATTCATGATTTATGTTCCTAATTTTGAAAAAAATGAGATAAACTTTGCTGCTCATGTCTCTGTCTCTTTTAATTTTTTTCTATTCTTTTGATAGGTATTTTCCTTTGAAACAGTAAAAAACATATCATTAACAATATGATGGTTAATTTTATGTGTCGACTTGACTGGACAATGCTGTGCGAAGATAGTTGGTCAAACATTGCTCCAGGTGTTTTCTGTGAGCATGTTTTAGATGAGATTAACATTTAAGTAGAGAGAGTTAAGCAGATTGCCCTCGTGATATGGGTAGACCTTATCTTGTTTGATAAAGGTTGGAAGAGAACAAAAAGGTTGAAACTTCCCCAAGTAGAGAGAATTCTTTTCTCCTCACTGCCTTCAAACTGGGACACTGGCTTTTTCCTGCCTTTGCAATGGAATTGAAATAGCTCCTCCTCCTGGGTCTCCAGACCTCTAGCCTGTGATATGGGACCACATCATTGGCTCCTCTGGGTCTCCAGCTTGCCCACGCACTCTGCAGATCTTGGGAATTGTCAGTCTCCATAATCATGTAAACCAATTATATTTTCAAAGATTTTATTTATTTATTTCTAGAGAGAAGGGAAGATGAGGAGGAAGAGAGGGAGAGAAACATCAATGTGCGATTGCTTCTCATAAGCTCCCCGCACTCGGGACCTGGCCGGCAACCCAGGCTTGTGCCCTGACTTGGAATCGAACTGGCCACCCTTTGGTTCACAGGCAGGCACTCAATCCACTTGAGCCACACTAGCCAGGGCCATGTGTAAACCAAGTCTTTATAATAAGTGTCTCTATAAAACTTCCTCTCTGGAGACCTTTGATTAATATACTTGGTGCTTAGAATGCAACAAAATGAACTCAGCACTGTATTTGGAAGTGTGGAAAACACAGGCTTCTAACAGCACTCTGGCTTACTTGGAATTAGTCAACTTAGACACCTAGAGACTACAGTATTTGTTTTTTAATCAGCAACCCAAATTATAAGGTTACAAAATAATTATACACAAAACTAAAAGCAATCTATCCAAAAACAAATAATGTGGGTACCCTACAAACAAAGCCCTGAGCTCTTATACCCAACCTTAACAGTCATCAAGTTCCCCTTCATCCCCATTTTGACTGAGAACCTTAATGCTAGTTGTAAGTCAGAGTAAATGTGACTAGCAAAAGAAGCCTCTGAAACCCAGTGTTCAAAGAGTAAGAAAAACTACTCACAGTTGAGAAAAATGACTCATTTATCTGCAATTACTTGCCTGAAGAAACCAACTGGGAATCTGAAGGGTAACACAGAGCTTCCCTCAGCCTTGGTACCACCTCCCTCACACACTCCCTCCAAACAAACGCTGATCCGACTTTACAGAAGAAAAAGTGACCATGTCTCCTGGCAGACCTCTGTTTTTCGCACAAGTTTCTCTTTAGTGATGGGATATTTCTGCAAGCTCTCAAGAGGTTGTTTCAAGGAGATCCTAGTTAGGTCTGGAGAGGCACCGAACTTCACTTTCTTACATCACGCTGGAATAAATGGATTCAAATATATTATCTGCTTTGAAATGTGTTTTATTGAAATGCTTTGCAACCACTCTGCATTCATCTGCCCTGAAGTGGAAATTAAGTACACACTTGTCTGTGAATTTAGAATATCTGTATATATCCTTCTTATAAGTTCTTTGTATTATTATTATTTCAAAGAATGCATCAGAGTGGCTTCACTGAGATATGTTAGAAATGATTATTTAGTTATATTATTTAACTAGACTGTTTTATTGGAACTTTATACTGGAGTTTTAAATAAATTTCATAGTGCTTTTAAGTACTTTCCCATGTTTCGAGATAATCCTTGTTTAAAATATAGAAAGCAGAGAACAAAAATGTCCATATTTCAATGTTCTACTTCTTACAGATAAACATGCGCTTTGCTTTGTGCAGTTCCTAGGAAGTTCTTAGAATTATTCATTCACTATCAATTCAGTAAACATCTGTTAAATGGCTTCTATGTATTGAATACAAAGCGTTGTACACTTTCATTAGATTTTCATGTTATGCTTCTGCCCTACAATACAGGGTCCATCTCGGGGTAACAAGGTGTTTTGTACTTTATGTCAATTGTGTTGATCAGAAATCATTAAATTTTGAAGTTTACAGCTTTATTTATTCCAACTCTTTCAACTCCATAATTTTTAGGAACTCTTTCTAAAGTCTGTAATTTCTTCATGTCACTCCACTACTGAAAAAAAATAATAGTAGTTTTCCATTATATTTAAGATAAAGTCCAAGCTTCATTACATGACTAAAATTCACCCCATAATCTTATCATTTCAACCTCATCTCATTTTCCTTCCCCAATACTTATGTATGTGTATATAGCATTTGGACATCATTTCTTTGAAAAGGTCATATTTCCTTTTTTCAAAAGGTTTTATTTTATTTATTTTTAGAGAGAGGGGTAGGGAGGGAGAAAGAGAGGGAGAGATTCATCAATGTGTGGTTGCCTCTCGCATGCCCCGCCCCCAGGGACCTGACCCATAACCCAGGCATGTGCCCTGACTGGGAATTGAACCAACAGTCCTTTGTTTCGCAGGCTGGCACTCAATCCACTGAGCCACAGCAGCCAGGGCATATTTCCTTTCTTGAGCAGTGGGGTTGGGCACTTACTCCCTTGTTCTACATTGAATTCTTATTAAAGGGCTCACTGCATTTTTTTGTGCATTTTTCTTTTTTAATGTGATATTATGTTGTTTATTAAGTGCTTGACTATAGATAGATATTTTTCCCAGAGGGCTTGACATAAAGTTACCACTTGATATATAATTGAATACAAATGAATGAATTGTGAAATGAATAGAGATGGAAACCTTAGAAAATTAAGCAATACATTCAGAGTTAAAGAGACAGTAACAGCATCAAAATTGGGATTCAAATTTATATATTCACATTTATGCTCACTTTTTTTTTTACTTCTTACTACCTAAGTAGTGAGAGGTGACATTTTATAGACTCATACACAGTAGAAAAATATAATATTCCTACCATTGGACCAGTAGCTTAAAAACAAAAGTAAAGATAAGATGATAACCAAAAAGGAAATGATTTTTATTCTCAGCAGTAATTTGACTGAGGGCCACAGGCCTGCTTTCAGAGTCATTCGTGAATACACTCCAGATTCTCCACCATGGAGGAGAACTTGGCTTTGCCCAGGAGGAAAGCTCCTGAGGATGGCAGATGTGCCAAGACCTTTCCCATTCCCTGGGTGAGAATGTAGGGCCTTTATCACAGCCTGTGCTGTGAATCAGACACGAGCCCTACTTCCCTGGGAGTATGGCAGTTAGTACGACCAGCTCTAACAAAAAACATCCTGCTCGACCTTTTGTGACCTTTTCTTTCCACTGTGTAGTCAATTGTGTGCCCGTAGCTCCCAAGGCTCCAGCTCTAAGCTAAACTTGATTAAGCAGAGACTCAGAGGAGGGAAAAAAAAATCTTTCTTTGCTTTATCTTGCTGAAGGCACAGCCTTATACCATCCAGAGAGAAAGGAATATATTTGACTAGCAATAATTAAAATATAGTGGTTTTTGTCAATATTTCATTAATTTGACAAAGTTATTCTGATAAGTCATCATTTTGCAATAGGATTTTAGTATATACATCTTTGATGAGTGAAACAGTCCTCGTGAGAGAGGAAAATGGTGAGAGGTCAGAGACCTTGAACACAGGTATGAAAATGCAATACAGAGTATGTGCATTTTCAAACAGTGCCATTTCTTGTTTATTTAATTAAAAAGAGACGATCTATATCTAGTTGTACTAAATTTTACTAAATTTGTTACGGTTTCAAAACGGAGAATGAGAAAATTTTGTACCAGTCTCTATAACATAATTTTTTTCAGTCAACTCAACAGTCTTAACGATAAGGTCAAATTACAAGATATTTTACCCAATTAGAGAGAAAAAGTCTACTTAAATCACTCACACACAAGAAATATATCAAACTTTTATTTGTCTTTGGGGTGTTCCAAAATACTTGGAAAAGATCTTCTGGTACTATTATAATTATAATTCTATAATTATAAATAAAATAATTGCATAAGTAGAGTCTCTACCTGTTTCTAACCTGCAGACATTTTTCAATTGATTGATTAAAAAGATGCTCGGCAGTAGAATAACACCGGGCATTATTAAAGCAATTTGCACATATTAGTTAAAGGTTGAAACAACCCTGCAGATTACATACCGTTTTCTATTTATATATTTGAAAACTAAGATGTTCAAAGGTTTTCTCAGGGCTACAGTCAAAGTGTAGCTTTAATGTTGTCCAGACAGACAGTGAGATGCCAAGAGCTCACTCATTTCAAGCTTTTCCCCCCACGGTTTCTTTCATCTAATGTGGCCACGGAGGATATTTTAGATGTGTCGTGCATGTCTTTAGATGTTAGCATTTTCAAATCTTACATCTATATATAAATAGCTGCTTGATAATTAAAAATTCTTGAATTAAGCTTTGCTTCCAATGAAAAACTTCAAACAGGAAAGTTTAAAAACCTGAGAATAATCAAGGATGATACCACTCAACTTCATTCTCTCCCCTCTGTGTGGTGTGTCATAGCAGAAACTGGAGTAAAAATATGGTGGCTTTCAGTATCACTACTAAATACTGTGGGATCATTGTAAGGATTAAATAGAATACCTTTTTTTTGCAGCAGAGTCAAATTCATTTATATTCATTTTGATCTAGTGACAAAGTTCTATGAGTTTATTAAAGAACTTCAGTGATGACAAGATATTCCTCAATTTAAGGGTAGGGTGAAATGAAAAGTGTGATGGAGAGAATTAAACTGCTCTGCAAAATAAAGTATGTATTTGGATCTATCTCTGGTCACCAAAGAGAGGTGAGATAAATGGCCTGGTGGGGAAACAAGCTGGGTGAAGACCAGTGTCATTAGAAGCAAGGAAGGAAAGAGGAAAACAGTGTCAAGTGGGAGTTCTTGTGAAGGTAAAAGCAGTTCCGTGATAAAACTAGCAGGTTTATTTTAGTTCAAGATTGTCTGATATTTGACTTTAATCATTTTGCAATAAGCTATAAAAAACCCTCTAGGCCCCCTCTGAACATTTGGCGGGGGGTTTCTAGGCACACATTCCCACCCTCCTCATTTTTTGTATGTGTCCAATAGGCTGAGAGTGATGCAGGACAGAGTCCACATTCTCAGAAGATGAGACAAACCAAAAGTGAGGTGGAGAATTTCGCAAAAGCAGGATACTGGTTCCGAAGTAACGATAAAATGGGTTTTCCTATTCTCTTCCCAAAACAATCCCATGCTACGTTTTGGGGTCTATGAGGCACATCACAGGGAAGGGAAATATCAGATACAGGAAAGTGGAAGACTTTGGAATGTGAAACCTGTCCTTGGCATTACATTGATAAGACTTTTCAGTTGTACCTTGTATTGAATGGCTATCCAAAATATGCACTCCATTCTTCGCCTTTTTTAACAGGACAAGGGAAACAAAAATTCAGCCCTGCACTTATTATTTTTTGTTGTTGTTTTGTTTTTGTTGGCATTAAATGCTGGCCAAAGATGCCAGAGAGAAAGATTCCTTTTTCCTGGTGGATACTGGGTAGTTAATCTTACGATTAGGAAAGTGCCTAAGTTTTCACCATTCTACACCCATGCATTTTCCAAAATTGTTCTTTTTTGTAACTATATTTTTATTGTGGACACTATTACAAATGTCCCCAATTTCCCCAGCTTTGCCCACCTTCACCCAGCCCCCACCCCTTTTCCCTGGCCATCACCACAGTCTGGCCTTTGTCTCTGGGTTAGGCATAAATGTTCTTTGCTAAGCCCCTCCCCCTCTTTCATCTGCTCCCGGAAGTGCTCTTAACTTGTACTATTCACTTTAAATCCTTAGGAAAGAAACAGTGCTGAGACAAGGCAGCTGCAAGTCCTACAGCATGTCCCTTCAAGTAGTACCTCCTCCCTCAGGGAGGCAGTTTCCTGGGTTATCTGTCTGAGTTTGGGCCAAGTATGTGCAGGCAGAAGAAAGAGCTCCTGCAAGTTCTGGTTTCACCTGGTCAGAGACCTAATGAGGGGCTGAAAATTAAAAAAAATAATAATAAATAAAAACACATTCAGGATGGAGACTGTGTACATAAATTTCTCGTTTTATGTTATATAATATTAGATGCCACATATCGTATGTAATAGTACTACAATGGCAAGTTAACCGCTATCCTATCATTTTTTCATTCCACAAATATTTATTCAGTGACCTCCATGTTCCAGGCATTGTAAATGAGAGATAATAAATACAAAACTTGATGATAATGTCAGTTAGATGATTAATAGACAGATACATAGAGAGATAGAAACAAAATTATTCCAGGAAGCTTAATCTTACAAAGAAATTTACATGAGAGATATTGATAGTGACGTCAGTTAGGTCGGGGCGAGGAACTCAGAAAACTTCTCAGGAAAATTTTCAGATGAGAAGTGAGCAGTGCGACGTGGTCAGCCATTTCAAAACGATGAGAAAATTTTCAGGAAAATTCAGGAATTTGTCAGGAAAAGATCAGGACCGTGTGAGCCTCTCCCTCCGTTGTTTGGAGTGTGTGTAAACAGATATGTGTAACTTAACGTCAGCCTACTCGTTAAGTATACAGATTATACATATGTTAATGATGTAAATGACACACTCTTATGTGTATTTTAAATTATAAAATCTCCATAAAAATCTGCTGCTGGAATCATAGTCCCTTTCCACATGTAGGTTAAAGAACAGTTCAAGGTGAAAAGTAATATGAAATGAAAGATGGCAAACTGTTGTTAAAATTAGAGGTCTGTTTAGCAGCAAAATTATGACAATTTAACCAATGAGAGTTAACTTAATACACATTAAATTATTAACAATGAGCTTAAAATCAGACAAACAATTGTTAAAAGCAAAACTATAAGTTATTATTAATGTGTGCTACTTATCTATTTGTTTATTTTTTATCTACTTAGTAATTGCTACTTCTTTCACTAGGTTCCTTCTAAATGAATTTATTTTTATTCTCTATAAATTGCATCTTCTCTCCATTGATAAAATTAATGCACACAATCTTTGTCTTTGCCTATGAGTTTTAAAAACAGAATGTCAGAAATTAACTTAAATAACTGCCTAAACTCATAATGAATATATGTGTTTCTAAGGCAAATATATGTATTTGTGTGGGTGTGTGTATATATATATAAACAACAGGCCATTAAGTGAGAAAAAGTCCTGACATATAAAGTAGTCCATAGAGAAAAAAGTATAGAACAAATAGATAAAGCATCCAAAAATGCTGACTCTCTGCAACTTTGGTTCTGAGGGGAAAATAACCTTTGACATAACTACTGTTAGTTTCATACAAACTAAGGAAATATTCTTGTGAGTGATTCAAACAAAGCTCTGGGGAATTTTGCCTTCTGGCCACAGATGACATTGAGGGGAGGATGGACAGTTTTAATTTATCTTTGGTCAGGATGTTTGCCCTACTGGATGTGTTAACACATAGGAGATTTATATCTTACTCTTAAAACAAAAACAGCTAAGGTGGAACTATTGAAAGAAAACTATTCTAAAAACCTCATTGGATACAAAAATCAAGTATCAATATCAAGATTGGAAATTATTTAATAAAATATTTAGTAATTTAATTATATTGAAATATTTTTATGAGTTTTATGTGATAGCCAATTAATTTCTGTATTAAAAATGTTTAGCCTAAAGATTGGTACAGTTTATAGCCAAGTCCTAATGTTTTACACTAATAGAAGTGTTAATAATTCTGTTAATCAAATAAGTACCTGGATAATTTTTAAAATACAAAGATACTTATTAAAAAACAAACATACAATTTATTTGATTTTAAAGTCAGTTTTATTAATATTCTAAATATTAATAAATTAATATTCCAGTCAAACTATTCCAAATTAATATTCCAGTCAAAAATATTCCAAATGAGTTTTGAGATGATCACTAGAGTTTAATTTTTTAAATTTTTCTGGAGTACCTATTCTTTTGGCCTCAAAGGCAAATGTAAGGCTTTTGGTTCCATTGAGTTATATGTATTTTTAATAAGACATAATTTTACCCACTACATATAACTGGTCACATGAGATGAGTTAATATTGGGTTATTCCTGTGTAACTCCAACTTGTTTTCAGTTTGTGGTATAAACCTGAACATGGTATGTATACTATTACAAAGTACTACTTGCAAAATGCCAGGTGTGCAGAGCAAGCTTCTGAATATATGAATTTTTGACGAAGTGTTTGAAAGATTTAAAAGTGTTAAAGTGTTAAAAGATTTATAACATTATACAGGTAAAATTGAGCTGTTGTTCCGATGTGAATACGTCTCACAGACATGGTAGAAAATCCCCAACCCTCACTCATCATTTCCCTGTGTTTTAGCAGTAGAGCTATTGCTCTGACCAACCTCACGGGCAAAATAATTGCATGTGCTAGAAAATGCACATCCTCCCTTGGCATATACAGAAAAATCATAACCTTTACTTCTCCACTCAAAGCCAGTTGGTTATACAACCTGCTCCGTATGCCATGCTGTGAACTCTCAGTTTAACACTCCATTTAACAGACAAAATCATGGTAGGTTACCTCTTAGTTGAAGCAAAAATAAACGATACATTTACGAGCAACCTAAATAAACTGCTTTTATGTTTTCAATGTACCTTTCGATTCTTGTATTTAAAATATATTTATTGCAAGTCATGCAGGAAATAAAAACTTTGCTAGGTGCTGGTGTTTTAAAAGTGAATTAAGATCTGCTCCCAGCCCTCAAGATGCTTAAATCCAGCCAGGTATATACTTACAATAAACCCACTTTCTGATAAACAGAAATTTACGAACCTCAAGGGGTTTGCTACTTATATCTCTGAGAAGCACTGGCTAAAATGCATTCTCTAATGTGCCAATTAACACGTGTACTCTCACAAAGTTGCTTTTGGGTATGTTTAATTTCCGTTAATGGAATAATATAAACTCCTCCAAAACTGTGAAACCTGTTAAAATTTATTATTTTTTAAATGTATATCCCTTTGAAGAAATCAATTAAACATTAAAAATTGGAGCATTAAAGCATAACAAAAACTATTTTCTTAGAACTCTAATGAGAAATTTGTGTCTCTCACAGCACTGGAGAAATATTAATTAACACCTCCCTTAGGGCTCATGAAAAAAGTGTCTTCAAAGATAAAAATGTATTTGGAAAACACTAGAATTATTTATTTCACTAAATTTATTTAGCATTAATGTCATTTTATACTTTTCACCTACTCTTACATTTAAAACTTCGATAAAAATCAGCTTAAAAATGTGACTGCGCTTGTCCTGCTTCCATAACTCAGAGAGAGTCTGCTCTGTGGTTTGCTGCTTAATCCAAATTTGCTTTAATTTGTTAATTTTTGTGATCTATTGTTCCTGGAAGTAGGTTTTAGAAAATATGCGGTGTCTTCCAGGTAATTGGAGCATCATTCCATGCATGTTAGGGTGTTCTAAATGGTACTTTGCTGATTAAATTAACGGGATTTCTAAGACTACATCTTTTATTCTAACCAAGAACAACAGACTAAAATTGTTTTATAATTCACAAATAAGATTACATTTGACATATTATATACATTGCATCATTTTATCATCACCACACATTTGTCTTAACCAAAACGGTCTGAGACCTTTTAACTCAAGTCACTTTGATGTTTTTCCTTCAGGACATCTTCTGTGGACTCTCTTAGGCAAGGTTAGGTGTTCCTGCTATGTGTCATTTGGTCCACATCATATTATGTATTATTACATCCATCATTAAGCCATGCTCCTGGGTGTCAATTTAACTTCCCCAAATAGACAATATTTGTATTTGTTCACAGAATAGGAGTAGCTTTTGCCTGATTCAGGATAACACCCCCAGCACCTAGCCTTGTTACTTATAACATTTCAAATGCTAAATAACTAGGTTCTCCAGTAAGAAAGGAACATACAGTTCTGGCTGGTGTGGCTCAGTGGATGGAGTGGCAGCTTGTGGACAGAAAGGCTGCTGGTTCGATTCCTGGTCAGGGCATATACCTGGGTTTCGGGCCAGGCGCCCAGTTGGGGGTGCGAGGCAATTGATCAATGTGTCTCTTGCACATTGCTGTTTCTCTACCTGTTTTTTTCACTCCCTTCTCCTCTCTCTAAATGTAAATAAATAAAATATTTTAAAAAGTGAACTGAAACAGTTGGGAAGCCATGTTGCTTCTAGATGTAAAGGTTTCAGTGACACCTCAGGAAGTCAAAAGCTACACTCTGTTGGTCCCTGGCCCAGGAGTTAAGTTGGTTAGAGCGAGCATTGTCCCAATACATCAAGTTTGTAAGTTCAGTCTCCAGTCAGGGCACATACAAGAACCAGCCAATGAAGGCATAAATAACTGGAGCAACAAAATTGATGTTTCTCTCTCTCTCTCTCTCTCTCTGCCTCTTTCATCAATAAGTAAATTAAAAACTACACTCAATTGAAAAATAGCATTTTCTTCTGGATTATGCATTTAATTTCTTTTAAAATAAGCCCTTATAATTTGTTTAATGCCCACATGGAAGTCTCTGTAATCTTGTTTTATTAAATGTTAGATTTGTAGAATTTAAATGTAGTAAATCATGTTCATGATACCATGTGAGAGTTTTTTTAAAGAATCTAATGAATATCATGCTAGTTTTTGTTGTTTACTGCAACATGGTGCCCAATCTTTGTATCATCCATCAATACGCCTCAGATACTTGTCTAGCATTGTTATAGGTTAAATACAAATCAATACTAGAAGTGATAGTGGCTGTGCATATCCACATTCAGCATGATTACTTTTCAAAAGAAAAAATTATCAGCAGCCAAAACACTTCAGAAATGTAGTTCACAAATTCAAAGAAGCTTATACTAGATTAAACAACCATGTGAAAATAGTATCTTCGAACTATAGATAGTTTTTGCTTAATATGACAACTAACTAAGCTTTCCTTAAGTACGTTTTTTCCACAGAGTCTGAAAAGCTTTTCCAGCTCATTTATAGATTAGACATTTCATATATTCAAAAGGAGGTGATGCTTGCTTTTTTACCTCTTCACTTTTAGGGGCTTGCACTCTTAAATAAAATGGATTTCATTCAGGTTAATCACCTTTAGAAGAATCCGAACTGCTTGCTGTTAAGTTCTTTTGCACAAAGGCTTAAAGTACTTCTTAGATGTCCCCTTTCGAAATTAAGATAAAATCCTCAATTAAAATCCTTACTGCAAGAGCTCTAGTTTATGTCAGCATACAAAAATATAGAATGTAACCTAATTTATCTATTAAATTTCTAGAATTTATAGTGTAAGTGAAAAGGTACAGTAATTCATGTCATCTGAGTATATTTACCAATTACAAGTTGAACATTTCTTTGAGGCTTAATAAGTATGTTCTTTCATTTAATACTCCTATTTCAAAATTACAATTCACTTTCTCCTTCCATCCTATCAATTCTGAAATCATCAGCAATCATCCTGTCAATTCTGAATTAATCACCATTAATTCTTTTTAGGTTTTTATTTTTGACTTATTTTTAAGAAGGGAGGTTCAGTACATTAGATGTTTTAATCTACTGATTTTCCAAATAATCTGATTAGTATTGGAAACAAGTTCCATCACTTATGATTCTTACTGTTCTATACCACTACTAAATATGAACAAGGAACTATATATCACCATATATCACTTTTGTAACGGAATATTTCTTGGTCTCACTCATGCTTGTACACATGTATATGAATTTTTCTTACTATCATTGAAAATGTTTTGGATATTTTTATGGCAAGTTGTTTGTTGAGCTTTGAAAGCCAGATGTAGGTTATCCAATGATTAGTCACAATTCAAAGAGTCCTAAACAAGTGAATACTTCTGAAACTGAATTACAGCATATCCTTTGTGATTTTGTTTTGACTATTAGAACTTTGGAACATTTAAAAGTTTTAGAAAAGTTGACAAAGTTTTATCACTGCAAAGCTAATGATGAATCTAACCAATGCATAATACTGAGAGTAAAAATAAAATAAAAGGTCATTTCTAACCTAACATCATGCTTCTAGTCATTAGCAAAAAATAAACTTACTTTGCAATAGTTGGGATGTGTCAATTGGCTTACATTTTTAATTTTCTTCTTAACATAGAGAAACCCACGCATTTTTAATGCTTTAATTTCATTCTTTCTAGAGCATTTGTTGGATATGCAATCAGCATGCAAAAAGTGATTAAAGGTATTTTTGAACAAAATAAAAAACCATATAAGTCTGCACATGGTGTTAAAGTATTATTCACTCAGTACAAAAATGTTCAAGTGGCCATACATCATCTTAACACTTCTTTTTCTTCCTTGCTTAGTTATTTTCAGTCTTGGCCAATATTTCAAAAACTTACGAGACAGTTTTTATCATTTTACTCCTTCAGTACAGTGAACCTGTTCTTTCTGTAAGGATATGTGTGGTTCTGTACATGGAGATAAAATATATTAAACATAATTTGGTCTAATAACTAAACTCTTTGTTCATAAGTAATCCAGAGAATACCATGTAACAAAGTGTAGCAAAAGTAAGCCATTGTCATAGATTAGGTTTCCTGGGATACCAAGTCAGATTTGGAAATTCTTATGTTGGAGTTTTGTTAAGGTATAGTCTCAGGTTCAATGCCTCATGTCATCGAGATAAGTTAGCCTAGGATGCAGTCACGATAAAGACTGTGATTCCCCTGGGACACACTGAAGCTGAGATGACCCTTCAGAGATTTCTCAAGTTAAAACAAGAAGGTCTGTCTTTACACCCCAGGGAACAGAGTTTGTCTCTGAGTGAGTTGGTCATTTTCAGTGGAGGCAATGCCCACGTAAATTCACAGCTAAAGTCTATCAGCCAACAACCTTCCTGAGAGCTGAGGGAATAAATCCTTTAGAAAGGAAAGTGGTTTCTGGGCACCACAGCAGCCACAAAAGGCTGTATGCTGAAAATGATCAACTTGACATAAAATAAAAAGTAAGTTCTTTCAACTTGACATATAATTAAAATTATAGGGACATTAAAATTACAACTAAATTATAGAACAATCACTCAGAACCATAGAAATGGAGTTGAATGGAAGTGTGACAACAGTGGAATTAAGGAAACCACATCCATCCAAACTGGTAGGAGAGGTAGAGGCAGAACAGCCTGGTCCTACATCCACATGTGGTGGACAAAGTTTGGGAAGGTTATTTTGGAAGTGAGGAGTCCCAGCCCCACACCAAGCACCAGAGTTCAGGGGGAAGATAAGTCCTCATAACTTCTGGCTGCAAAAATCAGTGGAGACTGAGTTGGTGGAAGACACTTCTGGAGTCCCAAGCAGTTCCTCTTAAAGAACCTACACATGGACCTACTCAGACTCACTCCCTCTGAGCTCCAGCACCAGGGTGGCAGCTTCAATGGCACCACTGACATGCAGGGAGAAACTGAAATGTCTGGCATCAAGGTGACAGCTAGGGAACAGCTTTCTCTTAGCTGTTCAGAAAGGCAGACAGAGGCCCTTGTCTCTTTTCTGAACCCTCCTCCAACAGAGCCACAGATCCAGCAGGGGGGGGGGGGGGTGCCATATCTGACATTCCATCAACCTGGCTAACACTGTTTGCCCCACCTTGGATATCTCCTGAGACTCCTTCTCACCCAAGGTAAGGGCCCACCCATGCTTTTAACAGAGACTTTTCCAGATGAATAGTTGTCCTTGACTCCTGCTTCACCACTTCCTAAATCCTATCAAACAAGCAACAACCAACCTCAGTGAACCCTCAGGCCTCAAACCTCTTACTAAATGGCCCCAGGCCTGGCACCAGCAGCAGCCAGTCCAGATTCACAGCTTGGTTTCATCTGGAGAAGCTAGAAGCCAAACAAAAGTAGCAGCCATCTCGAATTGCCTGATAGCCCAGGCACAGTGGCCCCAGGCAAAACACAGGTGGGGGCTGACCTTCCTCTACCTGCACCACAGGGAAAACCTGAGAGCTGGCACACCCAGTGCACAGCTATAGACCGTATTACAGAACCACCACCCTGCCCCATAATCCTCCATGGATGGTGGACATTTGTGGTCAGTGGCCACAGCCATTACCGGTCAAGAATCAACTACAAGAGGAGTGTGTACTAAACCCACAGGAAGGGTACATACCATGTCCCCAGCTGATACCTTGAGTGATAAGGGAGGCTGTGCCACTTGATCCTACAGACGTCTACTGCACTGGACCACATTACCAAGACAGAGTCATAGCCACTCTACCTAATAAATAGAAATAAACACGGGAAGACTGCCAAAATGAGCAGAAAAAGAAGCATGGCCCACATGAAAGAATAGATCAAAGCTCCAGAAAAAGAACCAAACAAAAGGGAAATAAGTGATCTATCAGATGCAGAGTTTAAAACACTGGTTATAAGGATGCTCAAGGAACTACATGAGGAACTCAATAGTATAGAAATGATCAAGTCAGAAACCAACAATTCACTAAATGAAATAAAGAACAATTTACAGAGGAACAGCAGTAGAGTGGGTGAAGCTGAGAATCAAATAAATGATTTAGAACATAAGGAAGAAAAAAAGCGATCAGAACAACAAAGAAGAAGAAGAAAGAATCCCACGCCCTCAGAATGAGAACAATGTAAGCAGCCTCTGGGACAACTTCGAGCATTCCAACATTCTCAGCATAGGGATGGCAGGTAGAGAAGACAGGAGTAAGAAATTGGAAATCTATTTGACAACATAATGAAAGAAACCTTCCCTAACTTGGTGAAGGAAATAGACATGTAAGTCTAGGAGGTTACAGAGAGTTCCGAACAAGATGAATGCAAAGAGCCCCACTCCAGGACACATTATAATTAAAATACCAAAGGTTAAAGACAAAGAGTGGATATTAAAAGCAGCAAAGGAAAAGCATTTAGTTACCTACAGGGGAGTTCCCATAAGACTGTCAATTGACTTCTCAAAGAAAACTTTGCAGGCTAGAAGGGATTGGCAAGAAATACTCAAAGTCATGAAAAGCAGGGACCTGTAGCCAAGATTTCTCTACCCAGCAAAACTATCATTTAAAATCAAAGGGCAGATAAAGAACTTCCCAGACAGGAAAAAACTAAAGGAGTTCATAATCATCAAACCATTATTATATGAAATATTAAAGGGACTTATTTAAGAAAAAGAAGGTAGAAATTATGAATAAAATGGCAATAAATTCACATCTATCAATAACTGAATCTAAAAAACTAACCAAATGAGAAGAACACAGACAGAAGCATAGATACCCATAGTGTTTTGATGGTTGCCAGATGGGAGGTGGGTATGAGGGAATGAGTGAAGAGGTATGGGGATTAGGAAGTACAAATAGGTAGTTACAGAATAGCCACGTGGATGTAAAGTACAGTATAGCACAAGGAGTAGCCAAGAACTTCTATGCATAATCCATGGACATAAACAATAATATGGGAATTACCTGAGGGAGTGGGAGGTACTAGGTGGAGGGGGGCAAAGGGGAAAATATCAGAACAACTGTAATTAGTAAAATACAATTTTAGAAAATTATAAGAAAATCAAAGTTTATAGTTACTCGCAATTTGAAAAGTGTGAAGGAATGGTGTTGTCACCTAAGCAGATTTTATATTTTTCACCTTTGCCCTTTATTCTCTAGTCTCTACTCTCCCTTCTTATTAACCTCTCTCTCTTTTTTTGATGTTCACTTTGTTCATATTTTATCTCTGAATTCACAGTCTCTTTTTGCTTACCACAAAGTATCCTTTTTCCTCTAATATCTTGATTCTACCAATCAGCCTTGGAGTAAATAATGCTTTTTAACTAAGGTATATAACATAACATGTATTATTAACTGAATATTCTTCACAACATTAGCCATAAACTAACCCTTCATAGAGCAGGTTTCTGTAAAATGATTGTGTTCCATCCCCATCCATGTCTACTGAACCTCTAACTGCTTCCTGTCCTGACAGCTTGTGCTAGGAAAGGTACTCCACTCGTGATTACTTTCCTAACCTTGTATGCACTAATGACCTCAGGCTTTATAGATATAAGTGTAAAAGCTTAAGTCATGTTTCTAGAACTTCAGAACTTTCTATAATGTCTTAATATTTCATTAGTGATCCCTTAGATGTCTCATTGTCTGGAGCATAAGCAGTCTTTGATAAACATTTGTTGTCATAAATAGACAAAGAGACAAGGAGTAAACAAAGAAAACGACAACTCAGTACTGAAATACCAGGCAACAAAGCCACAGGAAAAAGGAGCTGTTTTGTGATTGAAGATTTAGAAGACACACATCCTTTGCTTAATCCCTCACCTTTTTCACCAAACCCCCCACCCCTCTCCCTGATGACAGCTGTCAGTCTGCTCTGTCTATGAGTCTGTCTCAATTGTGTTAGTTCAGTTTGATCATTAGATTCCACTTATGAGTGAAATTATCTGTTACTTGTCTTTCTCTGACTGGTGTATTTCACTCAGCATAATGCTGCCTAGGTCCATCCAGGGTGTATGATCTGGGCACTGGCTGCCTTCAAGGAGTCTGCTGAGAACACCATACTGAAATCAGAAAGTAAGCCCCCTCGTCTTGCAATATGTCTGTAACACACACTACTGACAGCTTACCAGTGTGCCATATGGGAGAGGGATGTTGGTAATGACACAGTATACCTCCTGTTTGATCTGGGGGACATACTATCTACTCAGAAATGCATTTGTTGACCTGAACTGCCATGGTAACTGTGCATACTATATTAATATATTTCATTTTCACTCAATAGATATTATTGGATATATAATATTATTTAATGTGTTACATTAGTATTTTAACCCCAGGACTCACTGAGTATTTGGCATATTGTAAAAGTTCAGCAAATATTTATAGTATGTATGACTAGCTTAAAGCAGAAATAAAACATCAAGTCAAATATTTTAAAATGGCTTTAGATGTTTATATTATCCCTCAAAAGAAAAGTATAAATAGGTAAAAATGTACATGTATATAAACAAATACTGAAAACCTTGTTACTCTTTCTTTCCTTATTTTTATAGCACTAATGAGATTTTATACCACTAAAAGTATTTACTTTTTCTCCATTTCTGTTCCTTTCTCTCTTGTTGTCTCTCTCACTCTCTCTGATTTTGCCTGCAATCAAAAAAATAGAGTACCTCTCCTCTTTTATTTTTGTTTTAAGAGACTGATTTATAATAACCTTTTTATTATTCTAAATATCATAATCATGTCATATTTTGATATATAAGGCATAACAGTAATAGTTGTCATTAAGAAATGATAAAATAATACAAATTCTAGTCTATCAATATTTTTATGAATACTCAAATAATATATATGCCACTTAATGATATTTCTTTCTGAGTTAGTATTTCTCTAGAGATTGATACATAGTATGGAATATCAACACAGGACTAAGGTGACCAATGTACCTGGTGCCCCTGTCTATAATGGTTAAATACATTAGGATAAGTGTGCAGCTTAAGCCAGCCCTATGAAGAGAAAACTATGAATTGTGCATATAATGCTGAAGCCAAAATAAATCTTTCTTTGAGATGTGGAGACAAACTAGAACTTTCTTTAAGGTGTGAGATTATAGCACACAGAGAAACTTGCAAATATTAGTATAGAGTCTGGAGTCACCAATTTGATCATATTATTAAACATGAATATAGAGCTAATAATACAAACAGTCAAATGTAGAACACAGAACATGTTGAATCAAGATTCATCTGAAGACAGCTGTATTTGTGGAGTAAGATGTATCTAAGTGAATATATTGCATTTTCTGTGCTTAGATAACTTCAAATTAGGTTTTCTACGTTTTATAGTACAGAGATCCTAGCATACATAACTACTTACGAGGTCTGTCCTGAATGTATCCAGCCATTTACTATGAAAAACAGAGACATTTATTGAAGAAGAGTCAAGATACAAGAAACATTGTACACAGAATAACTACCCCTCAGTCCCATTGAAAGTAGGCACCTTGGGACCTCACACGGTTCTCCCAGTTACCATCAGCTGCCTCATTATATTTTCCTGAATCCCACTGACTGTCTGAAATCTGTTCCCTTTCAAAGGTGATTTTAGTTTGGGGGAAAGCCAGAAGTCACAGGGCACCAAATCTGGGCTGTAGTGGGGCTGAGTCACTTGGTGATTTGATGTTTCACCCAAAATCTCTGCATAACATGTGATGCGTGAGAGGGAGCTTTGTTGTGATGAAGCTGCCAATCACCAGCGATTGGCACCAGCTGCCCATAGCTGTGACCTTCTAAATCTTCCAAATAGTTTTCATGGAGGAATAATCGTGCTTAATTCAAATTTGATGCAGCTTCATTGCTCTCTCTGCTCAGTCATTTTGAATGTGATGTCCACACAGTGCACATGCTCATTCAATAGTATCTACTGCCCCCACTGACTAGTACAGTGAAGTTGTCACTGTTCACACATGCACATTCCAGCCCACTCTCCTTGGCTGCCAGGTTACATCAACGTCTTGCAAACCATTCTTGTTATATTAACAATGGCTGAACTTTTTCCAGACAGATCTATAAACTGCTTTGTATATTTATCATGATAGTTTAGACAACAAAGGATTTTCTCAACTTATTTGGCCATAGGCTCTGTCTACAGGATCTTCTTCTTGGATCAATAGTCTTTAAGGTGATCTTTGAGAAAGATTACTTTGTAAATTACGTCATGTTCATAATCATCTGTTAGTCAAGGCAAGTGTTGCTTTCTCTATAGTAAATATAAGAACCCTGAAGTTCAAAATTTCAAGTGACTGTAGAAAACCACCAGCTAGAAATGTCTGCCATACAAACTGGAATCCAAGCTATTCAATCCCATCTTAGTTTTCCTACTATGCCCTGTTCAGCAAGCCTTTCAGGCCAACTAGTGTCCAGAGACTGCAGTCCCTACATGCACATGTAACATAGCTATTACCCCTCCATACACATATGACACAATGAGAGATTACATATAAAACAACAATTCAATGCAGGGATTCATTCTGGCTAAAGTAAAGCTGTTGTATACTTGAAGTATACAATATCTAGATGGGTATATCACATATATATCACAAAGAAACTGATTTAGTTTGACTTCATTAATAATTATAGAGTAATATATATGATACAGATTATAACAATGAAAATGTGTTTTGCCTTGGAGAAAATGTTTTTCTTAAATATAAAGAGCTAAACTGTCAATATTTAAAGTATTATAGTAAATAGTGCTATCTGCTCGACTGACATTGTCATTCTGAGGTGAAACATATTTATTAATACAAAATAGTAAGATGGCATGGATGACTTGTAGCTCCTTTTCTATTGTGTAGTTTAAATCATTTCATTGTTGTCTTTTTGAGCATAGTACAAGCACTTCCTGGGCCTGAGCTATCTTTCCACTCTCCATAATTTGCTGAATTAACATTGCAAAACTAACCCAAGTCTAGGAATTTGCTGATGACATATATAAATGTCGGTGAACTGGATTTAAATCTTTTCCAATCCTCTGGAACAGTGGAAAGTATTGGTCAAAAGTGTCTTTTCTGTTCTCTTCATTCATTACATTGATATTTATTTATATAATGCACAATATCACAGCAAATGAAGATTAAATCGTCTTAGCACTTGTTTTCTGTATATATTTTAGCGAAACAATCAAACTAACAAATAGCACATTTATTTATTAAGGCTTGGCATAGTCGGTGAACTGAAAAGTTAATGTGACTGGAGTCCAGAGATCAAAGGGGAGAGCAAGGCACCTGACACTCAAGAGATTTAAGAGTGGAGCAGACAACAAGGTTGTCTGCAAGGATATTGGTCTTTAATCCTAAGGGCCTTGAAAGGCCATGAAAATATTTTAATACAGCAAATGTCGTGAGATCTGAGTTTAAGAAACTTTGGTTTCAGTGCAAGGGAGAAATTGCACAGCACTGGGATGTTTCCTGAGAGGCAAGTTGGAGGTCTGTCCTCTTGGAGTTGAGCGGTGACCTTGGGGGTGAGAAAAAACACTATTTGAGAAATAATTGGACAGTGTACACTGCGTGACAGAATACAGGCACTGAGGGACAACGGCAGCAAAGGCCCTTTGTTTATAGCCCGGCAGCACCTATAAACTCTTTTTCATCCATATAGCATTTTATTTCAGAGAGGAGAAATAATTTGTGTGTTCAAGTAAATCTACGTTAAAATTTCCTGGTAACTGAAGTTCTTACTACATTTTAATAATAGAAATCTAGGATTTGCCAGGTGAAGGGTTCTCCAACTACAGGACTATCTAATTGGGTGCACAGGGACAAAAGGACAGCCATGGGACTGAGAAGGTCAATACCACTCATGGAAGCTCCTGGGTTTAAAATACCCCATGTTAAGCCCTGTTACTGTAAGGAAAAACATACACACTGTATTCAGAAGTATTTTCGTCTCATCCCTGGCTTCCCATTGGCAGCCGTATTCTGCACCAAAAGTGAAAAGGTATTTTCAGAACAATGAAGATGAGTTTATGGTAACTGGAGTTAAACTAATGGAAAGCATTGAATTGACCAGCAGGAACCTCAAGAAAGGTTAAAATAGCCTCCTTTTTTATGTTGCTGTACAGTAGTGAGTAATGTTAATTGAAATCCCCTTGTGAGATTCGAAGAGGTTTTTCCACAGGCCTCTGTGCTGAATAAAAAGGAAACAATGGCTTGTGGTAAAGTTAATTCAAGCTGGGATACATTAACTGCACCACATTACTGGTTGCTTAGAGTGCTATTAACACACATCCCCCAGTGAGTATATTTGTGAATTAGGAGGTTTCCTTGTTAATGGAAATGAGACACTTTCCTTGAAAATACCAAGTCCTGTGGATGTTGAGATCATTTTTTTAAAAAAAGCACACAAAGGAGAAGAATACCTTTATTCCGTATATGAAGTAACTTCTCTCCCTTTTGACGCAGCACTGATTTTACCACCAATTCTCTTTGAACCGTTCACTCTTGTTGTTGTCTTGGTGTCTGTCTGTCTGTCTCTTTTCTTTTTCTTTTTTGCCACCTTGATTGGGGATCATTTTGAATAGAGTTGCACCAGGCAAACACATGTGATCAAGCATGCTAACCCATTTTGAACTTTCTAAAATGATAGTTGCTTATTACAAAACAGAAGTATACCAGCTAAGGAATCCAGAAACTCAAGTTCCAATCTTGGCTCTGGCTCTGCCTATGTAGATTTGCATGTTGATCATGAAAAAGCAAAAGGAAGCAATATTCATGGAAAACGTATAATGTGCCAAGAAGTGGGCTTGACTTTACTTACATTCTTTTTTAAATTAATTTTTGAACCTCTTGACCTTTATACTACTTTTCTCATCTCTTTAGGATTGAGGAATCTGTGGCTTAGAAAACTAACTGAGCTACAACGTGATAAGGTGTGTGGTAAGTTAAGGGCCTTCTTCAGCCTCTCTGACACAGAACACGCACGGGGACACGGATTCCCCTCGGCGCTCCACACACGGAAACGTAAACACTTCCACTCACAAAGTTAAAGAACACAATAACTATGGGATAACTATATTTTTCATAATTTCCTCTTTCAGGGACATTATAGGAAGGAAATATTTCAGTATTTTTAGTTGTTTAATTAATCCCTTCACATCAGTGTTATTCTACGAGATAGTTCTTACACTTGATCAAACACCAAAAAAGTTTAGCACGTAAAAGCAATAATTCAAAACTGTGCTGCTGACATCCTTACACTACATTTGCTTTATTCCAAAAGTGGACCCACAGTATGAATAGAAATGTAATTCCTCACCAATTACATGGAAACAAATGACAGTACAATTACATGATTAAAAATGAATTTTATTTATGCTTTTCCATGCGTGAAATTTACATACTTTCTGCCTGGTTTGTAAATAGGCTCTGAAGTATTCTTCTGAATGTATAATAACTTTCTCTGGTGAGTTTCTCATAAAATTGCAATTATGTGTGGAAAAAACGAGCTTCTGAAGTGCTAACCTAGAAATGGAGGGGAAGCAACATGAAAGCAACGCAGATAATGTGTTTTCAATTGGCCAAACTCTGTAAATGGCTGTGTCAACTACACAGATTTATGAGGCCACTGGTGCAGTAGAAACATCTCTTTAGTCCATTCATTGATTTCTTCAAAAGTAGGATAAGGCAGATCCCGGTTTACAAACATGACACTGGGAATGCTTTGCATTATTATTAACCAACCATTAAGAACATGGTGAAAAATAAAATCCTTCTTTTGTGTTATATGCGTAAACATTTTACCTAAAGGAAACACTTTGGTTGTAGGTAAAAACAAACAAACAAACAACTTCTGGGAAATTTTGTCTAAAAATAATAATAAAAGTTAATGAAATTAGGTACAGTAGTTCATAAAGATAGAGATGAAATCAGACTGTGGTAAATTCTCAGCATTCCACAGCATTCTACCCCCTTCTTGTGCCTGCTATATGCCAGAGACAGCTAGCTGCTCAGCACAACCTGTTTTCTCCTGGCCACAAGCTTAAACCACATTTTCCCAGATCTCCGTCTGCTTAGGTCTGGCCACATTATAGTTGATAAAATGAGAGCAGCACAATATGTGTCTGGTTCTTCCTCACTCACAAACCCCACCCCCTCACCCTAGCTCCACCTCCTCTTCTGTGAAAGATCCTGGTGGCTCTTTGCATTTTTCCCTTGTACTGGCTGGACATCAAAGCTGGGGCGGGATTAGAAGCCGTGTGTTGAAGAAGACACAGCCTCTGTCACCTGGATATCTAAATAATAAAGTGGATGAAAGCCACACATCAACCAATCTAGGATTATCTTGGACTGCATATGTGAAGAATACATTTCTAACATGCTTATACCATGGCGATTGGGGGTTCTACTATCAAGTACTTAGTATAGTTAACTAACTAACAGTATGTTTTACTGATTCGTAACTAGAGTATAGAGAACACACACAGAAAACATAGTCTGACATTAGAACATCTTAAGAAAACAATGAATAAACAACTAGATATATTCATGTGAGTAAGTGAATGAAATTTGTCTCATTAGAATTAGCAAATAAAGTCATTATGTGGACAGAAAACATTTCCTAAATCTGAAAAACTATCAGGAGGCCATAAGACTGTACAAAACGTATGGAAGGTATAACTACACATAAATTGCCCAGTCAGAAGACTAATTGCAAAAGCCATACCACGCTCACCCAGTTTGCCCTTAGATGACAGGGCAAAGGTTGCTGAAGCAATAGGTATTTGACCTACTCTATGTGATTCAAAATAGTAATAATATTCATAATGATACCCTAAGCAATATTTTCATCTTACTTTAGGTTATGTTTTAACCTAAACACAGTTTTTTTTGTTTGATTTTGGGTCATGTTTATTGCTTCTTAACACTTCCATCAACACTGGTCAAGGAGAGGAATCAGAACATCCGTGCTTACTGGTATTGATCTACAAAACTGGTTCTGGTCGGAACACCTCTCCGACCTTGCCCATCTGTCCACTCAGTGCCAGTCATGGCGAGCTACACTGCTCCAGGGCGTGGATGCTGAGTTGAAGCAATAGCAGCAGCAGACACTAGGTTGCATTTACAGAGTGCTGGCAACAGAAAGAAGGCTGAACACGGCATTCTCAAGGCCACGTTCAACCCATTTGTTGCTATAAAAAAAATCCCACATATCAAACATCCTGTGTTGCAAAAAGCTGAAAAACATTAATTAACTAAAGTCGATGCTTTCATTTTCTTCCAAACAATACTCTTTTCTTTAGGAAAGTGCTAAAGTCATCCGCTGTTCACCAAAATGTAGCTTCATCCTTTGTCAAGTATAAACATTTTGTGAAAGGCTTTAACTATCATTTTCCTTGTTTTCTAAGAGACACATGGATCTCAGATGAAAATATTTTTTAAATGTCATTATAAATAATTTTTTTCCAGGCTAGTATTAGAATATAGTGTTTAATGAGTCCGAATTTTATAGCATTTCTGCATAGTCTTTCATAATTATCCCTATATATCATTTGTCATGTTAACATATTTGTTGAATATTTATTACATGCAAGACACTGTGTTAAATGCTGCGGGTATAAGAGTAACATGATGGAAACTGGTTCCTTATATGAATACGAACAAAACAAACATGAACAAAAAAACTGAGGTTCTACCATGGTGTTCACAGCAGGATCTTCAACATATGTGCCAGTTTCAGGCTTCAAAGAGGGCTCACTATGCTGCAAATTGTGAAATGTTCCATCTGTGTCCTAAAGTCTGCTTGGACACTTCATGCTTTATTTAACTCTAGAAAGAAAATAATTAAGGAGGTGAAACATTAGTAATATTAAACTAATATTTAAGTGTTTATGTAAAACTTTAGTCATCTATGGAATATTCATATTTTAATTGGTTAGAGTGACTAACAATGAAAAATGGAGATTTTATGTTAAATGCCATTGGTTCCTACTGAATTAGCCTACTTGTTTGTTTTTTCCATTTGCGGTTGGTGATCACATTCTTTCTCTCTTTGAATAATCAAATATAAATTAGTTTCACACAAATTAAGGCTGAGCCTAAAAATTTGATCTTAGGGTATCTAAGGTTTGTTTCAAGTTATTTGTAATATCATTTGTAAATTAGACATTTGCATCATAAATAACCAAATACTTACAAAAGTTAAGTATTTTTATTATTTATATATAACACCAAATGTTAAATTAAAATTAATCTAATATTTCATAAATAAATAACTGTTAGGTAAAATAATATGTTTACTTATGGGATAAAAAAATGTATGGGATTTAGAGCAGGTCTGGATTCTGCGGCCGAAATCTGATCCCAACTCTCATGTTTCTAGTCTTTTTAGGTAAGTGTGAAAAGCATTTAAAAATGTCCACATTAGTGAGTGAGGGAGTCAGATTTAATTCTTTGGCAATTTCTAAAATTCTGTGATTCCAAACATCTTTGGCAGGGAGCTCTTTAGGTACTCAGTGCCAGTTTGAACTGGAGATTCTTTTTTTTTTTTTGATCCAGGAGACCAGATTTTTTTTAAAACACAACTCTAGAACATAGAAATAAAGAAATGACTAGGATTTGATACCCTCAGAAACTGATGTAAAGATTCTTGCTCTCTTTGGAGAGTAAAGGCCGACTGCCTGTGAAACACTCTTTCCAGGATTTCCCCTTTGACAGTCCCGGGAAGCAGGTGGAGCCTGCCCTCTTCTCTGGGTCTTAAGTTGTCACAGTGAACTGTGGAGTCACATCCTTTGAGTGCCACACAAAGTTTTATATGAACAGTATCCTGGACATTGTTCCATGGTTATATTTGGGCTTGGGAATGAAACTAAAGATGTTTGACTTTCTTATCGAAACACCAGTATGGAAAAGAATACAGCATTGCATTAAGGCAGGTTTAGGTTCACTTACTATTTTTGATGCTCACTAGCTGTCGGTTTAAAAATCCAGGTCTGATCATTGGAAATTAGTTTCTCATGCAGTTATTATAAGAATTAATAAGGCAACATATACAACATGCCTGATATATAAATGTAAATTTTAGAGCCCTCATCTTTACTGTTTGTTAATCTGTTTTCCTTTCTCCTGCTTTCTCATTCTTCAATATAATGTCTAAGTGTTATTAGGTATTAGAGAGTAGGTTTATGGTAATCTGTTCTCTCATCACTCTTCCCTTCTGAATTGTGTGTCTAAGGAAGCATAAACCTTAAAAATAATTGAATTAATTAAAGAAATCTAAGATAGGGTCAGTTTTTAATTCCCCACAATACAAAAATTAGTTAGAATACTATAGCCCCATGACTAGTCCATGTAGGCTAAACAAGGGTTCTTCTCTCAATCTGTGATAACCTATAATTTGTTACCTCCTTATAAATATGTGGTGGGTGCAGAAGGGGCTACAAAGGATGGAGAATTGTTTTCATTTCAGCTAGCCAACCTACTAAGGGAATATATCAAATGACTGTTCTGTTCTCTGGCCCTTTACATTAACAGCATAGCCCTTGGATAGGAATTACAAAGACAAAAAATTGTTTCTCTATCCCTTCTGGAACAACAACTCAAAGGAGAGGGAAAAGGTGATCTATTCCATAACTATATTCATTCACCTTCTGAAACAGTTTAACACTGGTAATTGTACCCTGTATTCTAGGAATCAAGAAGTACACTTCTGTTTGGCAAAGATGATAAAAACTTAAGTTTTGAAATTTGTGAAGCTAAAGTGAAACAGAACGAATATATTTGACTTTGTAATGTATAATCAACTGGAAGGAAGAATACCAAAGCCCATTAGAAAAGAGAAATAAACACGCTCTCAAACTTACTTCATTTGTACTAGCACAGGATGGTCACGTGCTGCTGTGTTGTTTTATTTTAACTGTAATAGTCATGACCTACATTTATGAAATTAAGCACTGAATAAGTTTTACATAGAATTGTATTGCAATCGCTATAGGATTACTGAAAATGGTTAAAAAACAAAAAAATCTTGATTTAATATTTAAAATTTTCAATTTGTTGTAAATATGGATGAGAGCTAGAGGGCAACATACGGCCCTAGCTGATGTGCTATATGACACTTTTGAGGCTGGATTGACAGAGTGAGTTTATCAATGAGTTTGCCAGTGGTGCATGCAAATAGTTTTAACATACTGAACTCTTTCTTTGGCTCCTTTTTTGCAGTGAGGCAAGATTATTTGGTAATTAAGAGTAACATTCTGTAACCAGAATATAAGGGGTCTCCAAATTTTACTACACACTGACTTTGACACAATGGTTATTTCACCTTCACTGACTCATATTTCTCAACTTGAAGTGTAATATGAGTATCAATGTGATGCAGTCTTGTGAGGATCAAAGGAATTAATGTATGTAAAGTATTAGGAATAATGTCTGGAACTATAATATGCACTGTTTAAGTACAGTATTTCTATCATTGCAAATTTCTTTGAAATTCACTCTTAATGAATCCCATGGATGAATATATTTTTTTCTAGGAAAAAAGTGAATGTTAAAAAAGCAAGAGTTTGCATGTGCTGCTATATCATCAGAGTTAGAAGTGCCTGACACACGTGTTAAACACATATACACTAAATAAGGTAAATGAGTAAGTGAATTCATTTTTTAAAGTACTTTAAAAGCAAGGAGGAGTTATTGTTGAAATACTAATACTTTAATAGCAATGATAACCAATTTTATTGGTCAATTACTATGTACCAGTCCTGACTACAGGACTTGTTTAATAGAAACCCCACAGGGTCCTTAAAGGTGATATTAATATTATATCCACTTTAGATATGAGAAATATGACACTCAAAAAGGTGAAGTGTGAACTTTTCAATACTGTTGACTAAATACCAGAGCCAGGATTTATGCCCAAATCAAATATGAGTCATAGGCAAAATGTGATTTTGCTGTCATTGACAGGGCATACATTCATTTTCAGATTGCTATAGAAATGGTTATGCTATACAATATAATAACTGAGTTGAATTTAGATATTAGAAGTTGTCATTTCAAAATACAAAGTTGAAAATATTTTCAGAAATGAATTTTTCATTTATATCTCTACACACTCAGTTTAAAGGACTCAAGATGGCATTGCAGGAACAAGCAACCACTTAAATGTTAAGGAAGCAAGTTTCATTGATTTTCACCCTGGCTGAAGGCCATTTTGAAATAAGTTGATATATAGCTCATAAAACATACAATAAAAAAGAAAACAAAAAATCAGAAGGCCAAGTGGAAATTATCCAGTAGTCATAACTTTTGAGAAAAAAATAAACATCCTGCCATCAAATATAGGGTAAAAATTGATTATTTGGTTCCTGATGAGAAAACAGGCAATAACATTCATCAATTTACAGATATAATTGAAGTATATGCATCAAAGAGGTACATTTTTCTGAATTTGCAAGAATGGATATTTAAATAAAAATAAAATATGTGAGATTCTGGAGCCACACATAATAATATGTTTATCAAAAGTTTGTATGTACTTTTTCTCATGGAAAAAGCCTGTATAAAGTGATAAAAAGTAGATGTTAATCTTAAAGAGGTAACAAGACACCGCCATGGTCAGACATGTCTGCCTAAGTGGATTGTCATCTAATGCATTGCATCCAATTTCTTTAAGTGGAACTTCAGATTAACAGGCATTACCACTTAAAAAACTTCAAAATGTATGTAGTAGAAGGATGCAAAATATTTCTTAATCAAATACATGGTGAAATTAAAAATAAAAGCAAATATTCTATAAAGTTATAAAGATTTATGAAAATACAAGAAAAACTGTAAGAAAAAAAATATTCATTTAACATCTAACAAATATTTATTAATTACCATGTACCAGGCAGTGCCCTAGGGTATGGTAGAGAGATGATAGTTGGAGACTAGTTGGTAAGATACAACTAAGACATTGACTCAGAGAGGAAGGTATTTTCAATTGTGCATAGAGGATAGGGAAGACCTCCTAAACAGTTCCTATTTTTCCTGATTCTCAAAGGAATTTTTATTTCAGACAACTTTTCAGACAAATTGAATAAGAAAGGTGAACTTTCTGGCAACGGAAACAAGTATATATATATATATATATATATATATATATATATATATATAATATAGTTTTATATTAATTATCGAGCATAGAGAAGCAGGATTCCCAGATTATACAGAAAATTTACATAACAGAAATGAGAAAATTGGAAGTGTCAGGTCTTGGAGATTCTTGTTCTCATATTTGAGAAGTGATAGGGAACACCTGACTGATTGAGACTCAGTTTTAGAAACGTAAGTTTAGCACCAATATACAGAGTGGCATGTGCAAAGAAGAAGAAACCAGAATCAGAGAAGTAACAAGATGATTACAAGCATTCAAGTAAGAATTTGTAGAGCATAAAATAAGACAGTGCCAGTGAGAAATAAGTGAAGGGATACATTAAAGTGATCATAAGAAGTTGGACATGAAAACACCTTATGGTCAAATTAAATAAACAGGAAGAATCTACACAAGTGGTTCTAAAACCTACCCCTGTCCATTACACAGTTTGGCACATGCTAATTTTATATAGAATTTTAAGTATTTTTCTCAGAATCTCTGAAATTTATCAATCAAGGTTCAACCAAAGAAGCAAAATCAGTAGGAGATATACCTCCCTCTCTGTATCTCTCATCTTTTTCTATATGTATGTCTATGTTTACACCTACTGCAAAAAAAAAAAGGTTTATACAATTCTCTGTGGGAGGGGGTCAGGAAGGAACAACCAGAACTCTCAGTCTTGACTAAATCTGTAGGTTATCTAGGATAATCTCTCTTATTGAAGTCATCTGATTATTAATTTCAGTTTCATCTATAAAATATCTTTCCAGCAATTCTAGGTCAATGTTGCATCAAATAACTGTCAACTTTTGTCCAATCCATATTGTCACAAGACCATCAAACTCACCTGTAGACCTCAATTTTAAAAAAATTGCTGGTCTCAAATGATTCCTAATTTTCTTGCTTGAAAAAATTGGATTGATAACCTTGCAATTAATCAATATAAGAGTGAGGAAAAAGGAGAATAAATAGATTTTTGAAGGTAAAGAGTTGTAATTGGGATTATTAATTTGAGCCCATAGTGGAGGATTAAAATATGCTTCATATTTTAATGCATATTAAAATACTTTAATATGCATTAAATTGCTTTTATGACCTAGTACTAGCATATGAGAATGAACTGAGCGTGTTTTCCTCAAAAGTGTAGTTCGGCAGAGAGTGCAGTCAGGTGATGGTGGGAACCCTGGGTCGCAGTCCTTGATATGTCACTAAGATCCAAAGTGTTTGGGAAAGATACGCATCCTCTCTGGATTTCAGTCTTTACCTGTGAAATGAGAACAGACTAGACTGTTTTGTCTTCTTTTGTATTAGATGATGAATGCATTAAAATGATCTTTCCTAAATGTAATGTAATCTAAATCATTCCCTTCAAGTTTAGGGGTAGGACAGCTGTTATCCAATTCTTCACAAAAAAGCCTACAGTCAGTAGTAGATAAAATACAGAGAAAAGGTAGGTAAAAGGATGGATACGAGAGGGAGAGAGAGAGATGGGTGGAGGATGAGATCCTTTTTTGTGGCTAATTCTAATTATTCATCCAGATTTTTCTCTCTTCTTTTTAAATTAAACATTAATAGAACATTGGCACTTAGTCAAAATTTGAAGCCATATTCTTCTAGGCACTCACTGTAGGTCTCACATACTTCTTTTGCTCTCAAATTAGATTTAAATGTATAAAAAAGAAGAAGAAGGGGTTAAAAAGGATGAAGATGAGAAGAAAGAGAATGAGCGAAGAAAATCTGATAAGGAATAAGTGTAAACAGGAGTAACTTCTAAACACAAAATCAACATTGGTTGACTACTTTTCCTTTTGACATGCAAAAAATCAAGTTTAAATTACTGTAATAATAACATATTACATCTCATTTAAATCTTCTCTGTGTGAAACTTCCTAGACCAATGGATTATTTTTTGACTAAATGGACATTGAGCTGCTGAATTTATATTCTTTTCTGTAATCTTACCCCCCAAAATATTGGTTTGGTGTGATTTCTAGTTGTGTTTGTATATGGAATATATTGCTCAGGAACTAATTCTCTGAGTTCCTAAATATTGATCATTGCCAACACATCTGCTGAGATCGTTCCATGTCAGGTTTGCATAATAGGTAAACTGGATGTTTGGGGTAACATAAACTAAGGGGCTACAGAACAAATGTATGTTCTCTAGTTCTCTTTTCTAATCAGTTAGTCTCATATCTACATGTGATTCATCATCATTTCTTACTGATACTTATAGACATTTGCAGTGAGATTTAATAAGTAAAAAGTTTCAAAAGAAAGAAAAGAGCAAAATAAATTGAATAAATTGGGGAAAGTTTTCTAGGGTGGGCTTTGCTCAAGAATGAAAAAAACACATTAGAATTTAATTTAATTATCTTTAAAGTATATATTAATGACATTACTTAAGCTGTTCTTTTCCACGTGGCCCAAGTTACTCCCTCATATTTTGTTTGAGGATAATTAAAATGATTTTTGCAAATAATGCTTCACATAGTGATCTTTCTAGACGTCTTGCTTTTCAAAATCACAATAACAATACATCCAATGGCAGTGAGTATTGGCACTAGATAAAATAAATAGATTAATTTTTAAATTGTACTGATATTTTCAAAGATTGGGAGGGTCTAAGATGATGCTCATTGTAAAAGCAATATTGATTTCATTATGGAATACAGTTCTGTTTTCATACATTCCCACCATTTCTTTAAATGTATGGGCATTATCCACAACCTTTAAAATAATAAAGTGCCTTGGTCTTCCATCTTCCATCAGCTCTAGGCTGTCATTCAGATCAATTGTAAACAGAATTGGTGTGGATACTACCAAATACTCTACTTGCTCTTAGGACTGATAATTCCTCTGTAATGATCTTTTTCTAAGGCTACTTAAAGCTTAATAAACTTATCTGAGAGATGAACTTGAGAGATAATTCACTTTCTGAAACAATATTAAACTAGATAACATCCTCTATGGTCTGTCTACCCATTTTACAGCATTCCAGAATCACACCATAAATAATAATTTTACATAATTAATATTTACCTGACTTTAATGCAAGTATACTTTAAGTAAATTTGTAAATCTACAAAACTAAACAATAATAACATAATAAGCCAAAAACCTGACATTTAAAAATGATCCCAACACAGTCACATAAATGCAGGACACACATAGGCTCAAAACACCACAGAAAGTGAGTGACCTGTGATGAAAATACAGTATATAAAAAGGCAACCTTTACATCATAGCATTAAAAAATTATGGTATAAATGTCACTTACTATAAATCTCTCTCTACCAACAAATAAAAATGCCTAAATATTTTTAAGTTCTTGCTTTTAGTTAAAACATCATATCATTGATAGTTCACTCTATACTTTATTGTTTATGAAAGATAACAGCAATTGGCATCTGAGCCTCAGTTAATTTACATGATGGTTTACACAGGTATTTAACAACTGTTTCATAATCATTGTTTCTATGGTTGGATTTCCATATTCTCGTGCATCCTATACTACCAAGAGAAATGTCTGCAAATACAATTACTTCTTTTAGGAATGGAACTTCTCCCACACAGAGACCTCCATTTTTCTCTACTAGTAAAGGATGAAGTGGGCAGTGCTACTAGAAAGACACTCAGAGCTCTTTTTATCTTTTTCCTTTTCTCTCTCTCCCATTCTTTGAACTAGAGAGCTATTATTTGGGCTTTGGGTTATGTGGAGTCTCTGGCTGCTGAGGGTAACTCAATATAATTAGCTACAAGCCTGCAGCAGTATAAAATAGTTAAATAAAATAACTGGTTCATAGATTCCAACAAGGGGCAAAACATGCTAGTTGGGTTGAACTTGTAACACTTGAATGTTCATTGAGAATGTGTTTCTTTTTCTTTCTTTCTTTCTTTCTTTCTTTCTTTCTTTCTTTCTTTCTTTCTTTCTTTCTTTCTTTTCTTTCTGTCTTTTCTTTCAGCACCTATCCATCAATCTATCTGTTTATCTATTTATTTGTATATTGTCTATATATCTATAACTCAGATGTGCTTTATTAGAATACAGCATGCACCATATATGTGACTCTCACTGTTACCCCAGAGCAGGTTGGCTGTGTTCTGCGCATCATCAGTCTAGCCAAGGGTTACACAGCTTTCAATGATAGCATACCCAAAGCTCAGAGACCAAGAGACTTCACAAAGTCTCTAGGTGAGGGTTTCTCAAAGCCTTTTCACCTGGTGCCAAACCTAGAAAATATTAAAGTTTACTTGGCACAATGGAGTAGACTGGATTTGGAAACTTTTATTTGAAGAGCCTTGGAGAAAGATTCATTTTACTTTCTAGTGAGACTAATCTAGTATTAAGAAATATGTATATATTAAATATTTAGTTTGTTGCAAGTTTTTGAATAAAATACTCTTAAATGTTTAATGAGAAAAATTGTGCTTTCATCAGCAAATATAACTTTTTTATAGTTGAAGAAGTTATTCATAATAGCTGATTAAAATTCTTAATAATGATCTGTTGAAAACACTAAGAGATTTAATGCTACTAAAAAAAGATAGCTAAAATGTAGATTATAAACTCTATCTTAACTTTAAAACAAATCTTTGAAATAATTTAAAAGACACTTTTGAATTTTTATTTAAATAATCTCATAGTAATTCCTTTGGCTTTATTGATAGATGCAATGTTAAAATTCCCAATAAATAATTACCAGTATTTCAAATGACTGGTGGGGCTGCAAATCCAGAGAAAACAGTCATTGTTAGAACAGTCACTAGGCCACTAGTTCAGATGCCTTAGAGTCAAAGAGACAGAAAACATCTGGTAAACGTGAATTCATCCATTCAGGCAAATTACCTGGAGCTCTGTCTGCCAATAGTCCCAGGATAACCTCCCTGCCCTCCACTTCGATTGGATACGCTTCATCCTGCCCAGTGGGCCCCTGTATCACCTGCACCACAGAAATGTCCAGAAACTTCACAGAACCTTTGTCCACTGGTGGTCAGAGGCACAAAATGAGACTGGCTGTTAAAATGGATGACCCCCTGGGGCTTGGGAATGTTCAGCACATCACAGTGGAATAGATGTAGCCCATTCTTCATCCTGCCTGCTGGGATTCCTCAGATGCTTCAGATGCCTCAGAAACCCTTTGGTCAAAGACAGTTCCTGGAAAAGGAAAGAATACTTTTGCAGATTAGCAGCCAAAGTTTTAGCAATTTCTATTTTATCAAGTGGTGTGGGGAGGAATGTTAAGAGGTAACATCATGTCTAAGAAGGGATGGAAAGGAAGAGTTGCGGAGGGAAAGAGCAGGAACTTCTCTTTCAGAGTTTCTTACAACACCACTGTGAATATCTGAAAACCTATGTCCAAAGTTTCCACTTTTGTAGTTCTCTTACATTGATCAATCAGAATATCGATTTTGGTATGCTTTTAACATCATAAAAATCATGTTAAAAAAGAGAAAAGAGGAATGAAGAAAGGGGAGAATTGAAAGCCACTGTTGCATGTTCTGCAATCAAAAGTATGGGACATTTTTTATTTCCTTTTATCAGCTATTTCTGCTATTTTTATTTTATTTTTCTGTTTAGTTTTTCATTCCTCCTACCCTGAAAACCTGAATGCCTTCTTAGAATTGCCTAAATGAAATTCGAGTTGAAGAAAATAGCATTAGAGTTAATAGAAGTAATTCAGCTTTTTTAGTCAGCTGAATCTAGTTTTAATCATGCATCCCTTTTTAAAAATGTATCATTGGACAAGGTAGACCTCAGAGTTCTCATTTTGAAAACTGCAGATAAAAAGGATAATATGCCTAATTTATACAAAATTGGTTGCTAGTTTATAATAGGTATCCCAAAATATTAATTTCTTCCTCCCTCTTTTCTCTTTCTCTTTCCACTTATTCTTTTGCTTAGGTGATTATCTTACCAGGTGTTAAGAAAAACAAACATTTTCAATAATACAATAAAGCAAAAAATACATGACCTCAAAAAATATTCATATCTTTACCTTTAGAGTCTCATCATTTCTTGCCCTTGACCTTTTTGGAAAATTCCCAATGTGTCTGTTTTGTTTTGTTTTTGTTTAGTTTTAGTTTTAGGTTTAGGTTTAGGTTTTGTGGTTTTTTTCCCTAAAAGGTATCTATTTATTTCCAATACATCAAAAAATAAATTTTTAAATAAAATTTCTTACTTAGGAAAATTAATTGGGAAGGAGGGGTCCATTAGTCTATTCCACATTTGCACATTAATCACCTACAACATTCTAGGCAATGCCCTAACCCTATATTTATCAAACTTGCATTCCAGAAGGAAAAATATACCATAAGCACAAAAGTGTATAATACTATTTAGTGATAAGAGGAATTGTTACACTAGGCAACTAGTTAGGTATTAATAAAAGAGGAAGGGAAAACTGAGCCAATCAAGTAGGGAGGAAGGCTCCATTTCCATCAAGCCAGAGAACATCCGGTCGGTCCCTTCCCTGGATTACTGGTGGGTGGGGATAAACAGTGAGAGGAATTTCCTCTCCTGGGGCAAGTACAGTAGGAACCTAAATAGTACCATATGGAGAGAAGCCAAACCTGGGAAAACCTGGGAAAGGAACTGGACAAGGGGAAACAGTAGCATAGCCCCCAGGAGATCCAGGAAAAGGATGGGATAAATTGAAAGAAAGGTCACCACTTCCCAATCCAAGGCAATATAATCAAAGCTTAACAGGGTCCAAGGCTTCCCTGTCTCTTCAGCAGCCACCCATAGGCTGGACGGGAATGGAGACGGTGATGGCCTACTAGAGCCTCAGGTGCTGGGCTAAGGGCACAGCAGCTCTGGGTCCTGGCCCTGCCTCCCTCTTGGATTTGGTGGAGACAACAGCAGCCTGTGGCCCCAGAGTTTTGACTTTTTCCACAGCCAGAGGGAAAGAGACAGTGTGGACTGGACAAGACATCGGGCAGGGTGGACTTGGGGCAGTCCTTTTTCATTCCAGTAAATCTTGCCACTAACCCTCAAGTCCGCCTGTGTGTATATCCCTGAAATACATTTCCTGCCATACTGTGGAAAAATTCTATTTCCTCTGGCAACAGTATGGAAGAAGAGGAAAAGAGTGACCAATTAGAAAAGAACAGGGACTGTTATTCTAGATAAAGTGTACTAGAAAGAGGTCTTCAGATATCATCTGAGCCCAAACATGATGAAGTGAGGGGTGAGAGAGATAAGAGGGAGACAACGGTGAATGAAGAATAGTTTTTGCTCTAACCATCTTAGATTCCTTGGCATGTGATTCAAACTGATAACAAAAGAAACTATTAATTAGGTACCTATACATTGAAATTCACAAAGAAACATGGGACTCCACGTGGCCAAATAATTGTCTTATATACCATCTTAAGCTAAACAAAGGAAAAGGATTTTGGGGATTCTGGGCAGGGGAGGTAATTTATGGGAATGTGACCAGGAAAAATATGGTTAATAAGAGTTTTTAAGAGTGTTCCTCTTCTTAGTATTGGAGAAGGAGACACCTTTACAACTAGAAAAAGATTTTTATAAATGTAAATTTCCTTTATACAAGGAAAACGTGTACCCTATATTTAAAGATTTTTTTCTTGTCTGGTGATTCTCAGTGGCCTTTTCCTAGAAATAATCCATGTGTTGGTCTCCTTTGTGGTAATATTAGAAGAATCTCACCCAATTTTGTTTGTATTTTGGTGGATGCACACGACCTGGAGAACTCAGTATCACAGATGTTAACCGATATGCAAGTAGATCAATTTCTATTACTTTCAATTTTTCCAAAAATTATAAGCCAGCCTTCTAAACCTTACTTTATTAAGCATTATCATATATAAAATGAGCCCGAATGAGAAAACAAAAGCCTAAAATAATTTCTGAAGAAATCTTGAGAACAGCCACAGGGGGGAAAAAAGGACAAGAGATTAATCAGTCAAGAGCAAAATTGCCTTGCTGTCAGATAATATGAAATACTTTAAGATGAAGCTGCCCACTTTTTTTTCTTTTCACTTTATATGTCCAATCAGCTAATACTAAAATGCCCTGAATATGTAAAAGCATCAATTCCTCCCAGATCTCTTTCCATTGTGTGGCTCAGCAGGTATCTTTTTAAAGGTAAAATGTTCCTAGTTGTCATTAACAATAGTGGAGATCTGTGGCCACTGAGTGCTTCCTTTGATCCCCCTGGAACTTTCTCTGACAGCTTTTCAATTCTCACTAGTAAAATTGAATCTATCTTTTCTAACTGTTCATCATTGGGTAATTGCATTCCTATTTGGATAATTATCTCCTTAATGAGAAAATTACAATTCTTCTCAATTTCTGCCATATTTCTAAGAACCAATTTATTTAGCTCAGTAATAATAAAGGTCAACTACCTAGAAATATTTATCTTTTTTGAATCTTAGATTAGTTTCACATGAATTTATCAGATTTAGCTAAACCAATCTTCTTCTAGAAACACTTGATGAAATCATTCCTGATCAAATATTTACTGTCTTTATTTTCCAATTATTGTAAAATATTAGTTTTTGAATAGTCATCAAAGAAACAATTTATTACCTTTGGTTCTAAGATTCGAAGAATAGTTTCTATTTTGACACAGAAATTAGGCTTCCTTATTCACTGTCCTGGTAACTTTGGGGCTCAAAATTAGACATAAAGCTTTTGTGTTGCTGCTCATTTGCAATTGCAGTTGAGGACCTAATGATTCTTCAAACAGGTAAGTTGTGAGAAATATAGGACACAATTTTATATACTCTCAGAATTTCAAAAACTTTTGTGTAGTTCTTTACTAGATGAAATGTACTTATGTTAATTGTAAAAAAATGTTCATTATGTACCATAGTAATTCATTTCTAATAATGGGGTGATCTTCTTCTTCATTAAAACCAGTCATTTCTTTTTGAGATATATTTAAAACTTATAATATATGTACAAAATATCTTTAAACATATTTTTTAAGATAGCTCAACCTAAAGTACAAGTTTCAGTTTTGAAAGGTCATACAAAATATATATTAATGTTGAGATGTAAACACAATATTTTTGCAACATAAAATCATAAAATTAGCCCAATACCTTATTTAAAGAACCATATCTAGCATGTAGTAGAGCCCTAAAGACATCAGTTTGTTAAAAATAAAATTAAGTAAATTTTTAATCTATTTGGCTTGATTAAGCAACTTATAAATCAGACATTTCATTTAGCAAATACAAAGGTCTCTTAGGGGTTTTACAAAGCAGACGGTTTTTTATAGGAAGATTGGTGGGGCAGAGATCAGCTCTATTAACAAAAGAGAAGAAAGTATTATTCTTGGCCAAGGACATTTTTATGGGGGAAAGAGAACTGGAAGGGTTTTAATCATGTAGATTGTATCATGTTTCTAAAAGGGATGAAGTGAGCCCATGTGACAGATTACCTCATTGGTATTGACCAGAAAATTCCAGACTGGTTGTTTAAAATACATTTCTGGGGAAAGTTTAAAGGCATTTAGAACAGGTATTAAATGTCGTTTGGGACTTTTTTTTTCCCCAACAAGTCAAAGTCCAGTTCCTACCAAGTTCTAGCTTTATGATGTTGGGCATCATACTTTGGCAAATAATACTTCTTGGAGGTTCTGTTTTTACACTTGTAAAACAGGGGTTATATTTGCATAGTAAGATTGTTGTAAGGACAAAGTATGGTAAATACAATGGTATCAGGGTACTCATTGTTAATTCATTCCGGAACTCCTGAGGAGTGCCAAAACCAATGAAGACTGAACAAGGATGCATTTTCTTTTGCAAGGTGGCATCGTGACTCATATAAGTTCTAGCAAGTGCAAGGAACCCTGAGCTAGTACCAAGAGCTGAAACTTTTTTTTTCTTGTCAAAATATGATGAGTACAGGGTTTGATGAGTTCTGAAGCTGATGAGTACAGAAGTGTGACTATATATATAAGCTGAGCATGGTGCCTGAGAAACAGGGAACATGCAATAATTAAGAAAAGAAGAGTGAATAAATGTATGACAGTGACAAGCTTATCAAAGAGATGAGACTGGAGATGTTAGTGAAGGGTTGAAAATTCAGTTTTAAATATTGTGGACAAAGAATTCTCAATAATAAGATAAAATTTGAGCAAAGACCAAAAATAAGATAAAAATAGACACTAGGAGAATATATGGAGGCTGTGACACCCAAAGAGAACAAAAAGAATAAAAGATGCAAGAACTTTGAGGTGAGAATGAATTCAACATATTTGGGAAATAATAAGTTCACTGGCTCTTGCAGATGGACTGAGAGAAGGAAAACAGTGAAGAGCATTGAATATTGAGAATGTATGAGAAATATTCTTGGTGCTTTACATCTAACTCATTTAACAAAAAATATGTAAGCATTATTATTCCCATTGTAAAGAAAGAACATAGGAGTAGAGAGATTAAATAACACCTGGTAAGCGATGGGGCTACCATTTGAACTTAAAAAATTAGGCTTCTGAGACTGTTCTGAACCATGGCATGATAGGAGAAGGAATCAGAATGGTGAAGGAAGGAGAGGCCATCGTATGCATGGAACACTTTAATTGGAGATGAGAAGTCCCCTAAAGATTTTCAATGCAGGAGTATGATCTGCCTTTAGTCTGAATAGGGTTACTTTGCTGGTCTTGTTAAGAATGACTGAGGGCAAGTGTTATGATCCAAAGTCTGTGTCTTATACCTGATACCTTGAAAGGTTAAAACTTAAAACGTCAGAGTTTGGAGTAAGGAAAGGTTTATTGATCAAGAAAGTGCCAACTGACAGGTAATCCATCTTAAGAAAATACAAAGTTCAGGTTTGTTTGTGTGTCAAGGGAAAGGAAAATGGAAGGGACATTTTTTGGTAAAAACTCAAGCTCCAAGCTGAATTCCTCTAGTGATTAGCATGTCCAATGCAGGAACTATTAGCCTGAAGACCATGGGAACAATGCAGGATTGAATAAATGGAGTCAGGGACTGAGCACTTCATTCTGTTAAAAAAGGGCAGAAGCAGGGGGAACAGTTAGGAATCTCTTACAGTAATAAAAGTGAACAATGGACTAGCTTAGATTAGAGTGATAATGGTGATGAAAATAGTGAAATAATACTTAGAATCTGTATATTTTGAAAAAATAAACCAATTAGTATTTGATGAAAGAATGAATATGGAGTAATATGTAGCATGTTCAGTGATAATTCTGTTTTCAACAACTAAAAGAGTAGAGATGCCATTAAGATGGAAGGGCAAGATCTAAGGATGAAGGTAAAGAGGCAAGTTTTGAACATGTTACATTTTGGATTCCTGTTAGACAGCTAAGGTGGAATTGTTGGGTGTATTGCAGGATGCATAAGCCTGGAGTTTTCTTTTTTACCATAGAGATAATATTTTAAAGTCATTAAACTGGATGAGATTACTGTAAGAGTATAATGTAGATCAAAAAGCTAAGAGGCCACAGAGTACTTTCCACCCTAAGCAGCAGGGTCACAAGGAGGAAATAGGAATAGAATGAGAAAGACTAGCTACTGAAGTAAAAGGCAAACAAGGAGATCGTGATATCATACATGCATAATATGCTGTTCCCTGGTAGAAAGATTATGTTAAATGTTGCTGAAAGGCCTCAAAAATGGATGTCAGTTGTAACCTTGAAACTAATAGCTTTGGTGGAATGTTGGAGGCAAATAACAATATATACATATGAAACTGGAGAGGATGATATCCGTGCTTCCTCTCACTACCAGAAACAATACACAGAGATAAGGACTGAATCTTTATGGGCACTTTATTCAGATGGCCAGTTATCTGAGAAGACACAGGGTTCGTACACTCCACAGGGTTTAGAGTTCAGGAAAAAGGTAGGGAAAGGGTTTGGAATTCAGGAAAAAAGTTCAATCAAAGTTGCAGTCTACAGATTTTCCTAGCATCCTTTCTCCCACTGACTAGTAATTCTTTACCTTTGTCCTGGGCGGCAGATGTCTCTCCCTGGAGCACAATGGCTCAGGTATCACCCTGACTGCTTGCAGTCGTCCCGGAGCACAAAGGTTGAATTGCTTGCTGGTCTCCTGCAGTGAGAGTAGATCCAGTCATGCATTTCAGGTCCTGGAACAACAGCTTTCTACATGCATTAATCACTAAGTGTACTAACTATAACTTAAAGCTAAAAAGAATAGATCTTTAGTTCCCCCATCATATACACAATGATCATTTTATTATGTGTTTAAGCTTCATCACAATTAGCTTATTCATTACGAACGTCACAACCGTGGTGTTCTTAATAACATACCTATGTTTGACTTCAAAAACTGAGCAATTAGGGCATTCTCTAACAGGAGGATAGGCCGCATTTGTTCACATTATTATAACTGTGAAATAATGACAAATGTTCATATTTTGAGATGTTGCAATTTGTTAAAATAAATATTTTTCTAGCTGATGTTTTGAGGTTTTCGGTTTGGTTTTGTTTTAGCCCAAAGCAAATGTCATTGTCAGCAAGCAAAAGGGAATCATTTGTAACACAGCAGGAAATGAAGAAGAAAACACAAAAACAGTATAAACCACCTACAACCTCCTTTCCTCTGATCACTCTCCCTTCATGACCAGAGCCCGGGAATTTAAGAGATCCTGGCTTATTTATTGAATACATCGAAAAAGACAGTCAAGGTACAAAATGTTGTGGCTTAAGGAAAAGAATGGATATTTTTAACTAACTACTTGAAACTGCTGTCATTGACTAATTCCAGAGAGCTATGCAGCATCCACTTTAATGACAGCATTCTGGTAGCTGGTTTCAGGGACATGTTAGCACCTTTTTCACTGAAGAATGCTTAACTTATCTTTTACCTTCATTTTTGAAATACCTAAAGCAGTCATGTGTCTCTTTTTTTCTATTGAGACCTGGAGACAGTCTCATAATATATCCCAAGAGAGAAGCTTTAAAATGTGAGTATGGGTGTGGTTTGAGGGAAAGTCTGAAAACACGAGAGTCTTAGATAAATTTAATTACACACAATTGGGGTGCAGATAGTGTAGGTGGTGCTAGTACCGTAGGCAGGAAGTTAGATATCAATGTAAGAAAAGGGAGCCAGGCACCTGATTAAGCTGAATTAACTAAGAAAGGGCAGTTTCACAGTTACTAGGAGGAATAGCCACCATCCAGCCACTAAACACAGTGGGTATGAAAGACCAGCTTTCCAATTACCCCAGGGAACAACTGCCACTGCTGTGCCAGATTAATAGGGGAAGTGAAGATGGTGCAAGAAAGGTACTTGTACTAGGTGCATGCACAGTAAGAGCCAAAATGGCAACCAAAAAGGGGAGGAGCCAAGGCTGGGGAAAGTCTGGGGAAAAGATGAAATAGGAGGATAAAGACAAGAAAAGCTGGAAGAGCCAGGAAAGGGATTTGATAGATCGATAGGCTATCAGCTTTTTCCCAAATCTAAGAAAAAAACACGGAGGCTTAGCAAGGACCCCAGGACAGCCATTACTATAACTTGCCTGCTCTCTGCCTCTTGAGGGTATACTGTCTCTTTTCACTGTAACAAACTTTGCCAATATTGCTTAAAATCCCACACGTGTGTGTTCCTGAAATTCATATTCCACAGAAGAACATCCAGTAACAGTTCTTCCAATTTTTGTGTGTTCAGAAATTGGTTGCACTTTATAATACTCTAAAAATTTTTCTTGCTGTAAAACTCCTGGACTTCCCAGCACCTCCTCTTCTGCATTCTACAGAGGGACTCTCACTTTGGGTTACCGCATATTAAACACACCACTGAAGATTTAGATATTGTACAAAGCAAACAGATAACTTAAAGAAGGAAATGGGTTACTTATGGATTTCTTGAACAAGGAAGGGGACATATAGGCAGAGAGGAAGAAGCAATGAATATACTTATACTTCTTCCAGAAAAGCATAGCTAAGTGAACCCATCAACCCAAAGGTAGTTCACAACACGTCAGCTAAAATTACGGAAATAGAAGGAGATCACCGAGACTGCTCATAGCAAGAAGAGACTTGCAATGGTGAATAAAGGGAAAGCTTGTTGATAGCTGATTGAATGGAAAGCCCAACCAGCTATCAACTAAAAACATATTATATTATATGAGCAAACATTAAGATAATGCAATAAAGTATAACAAAAGAAATTCCTTTACAGTCTAACAAGCCCCCATTTCTAGAATTAAGCAGAGTTAAGAATTTCACTTATATGGTACTCTTCTAAAATGGTACTTGAAGAATAAAATTTTAACTTTAAATTAGTTAAAACTCATAAAATGTGTAACATGCATGAAACAGAATGATAACATTAACACCTATAGACTCATAAATCTAAGGAACAGTCATAATATTATATAAACTTATAAAACTCCATATCTCCTCTTTAATGGCCTTAATTGTTCTCCAAAGATAACACTAAATACTAATTTGAGCTTAATTGTAAAATTGTTCTCTTTGTTGCCTTTACATTTTTATCATATATGTATGTAGCCATAAGTGATATAGTTCTTAGTTTTGTTTGTTGACTATCAGAGATATTGTGGCATATTTGGCAGGTGGGCTCAATTCAGGCATTTAATAGAACAGGGCTGTGTATCTTTAGGCGTTTTTATTTAAATTGACTATAACATGAATTGTGTCCCTCAGACTTAGTGCATTAGCCTATTCATTGGTTACAAGAAATGCCCAAGGTGAGAGATCCTCAGGTTTTAAAATCACAGAAAAAGATATAACTTTTGTGGTTATTTCATTCAATTAAATTGTTTTTTAAATATTAAACATAAATATTAAACTGGCATAGTTGTTAAAAAACCACGTGGTATGACAAAGAATAATTTCAAAATGAAACAATCATGTTTTTTCTCCATCCTTCTTACTCTTACCTTTGTTGATTGGAGCCTTGTTTGAAACAGACTTTGCACCATAGATTTTTTTTCAGCACCTAGGTTCTAGGTGGGAAAAAGCAAGCTTGTGTGGAAAAACAGTCAGGGCTATTGATTGGGTCATCTAGCCCCAGAAAATTACGAAATGTGTTATTTCCCAGCTCTGTCCCAGGATCTGTCCCACGGAGGTACCTTTTTCCCTCCAGAAAAGGAAGAAGTACTGCCTGACTTTCACAAACATGATGTTTTGTTTTTTTTCAATAACTGAGAAATCAAAGAGATAAATTACTAACTCAGAAACAAAAAAGAGCAATGCAATTCTGAAACTGGTAGCAGAGGTTAGAAAGGCATGGAGAATGGACATTTTTCTTCTGACTTTGTCTGATATATCTCCATGATTGCTTTGTACAAAGTTTTCTATCTCCACTTTGCTATAGATCTTGTTCACGAGATAAAAAGATAAATCATTTTCTGTCTCCATTGTAGGTCTCTGTCATGCCTAAGTCTCTCAAAGTTTCTTAAATCTGATTTTTCTTCTCTAGATGTACAATAGACAATTATATAAAAGAAGACACCAGTTTTATTATTTAAGGGCTTAGGTTCAGCCACTAAATAGCAATGTTTTTGTCCACTTTTGGATATTATTGATGGGAGAGGAGAAAGAGTTCTTAAGCTACTTTTCTGTTTTAAATACCTAATACAACCTGAATAACTGTAGCATTCTGTAAAGTCTTCAGGACATACTACTTTGTTACCCAACTACTGTATTGAAGTTCAAATTAAAACCAGTTAAATAAGAAGGGAGGACACAGAGTCCCTTTATCCTTTGTACTCTATAACTTTGAACTTGAAAACCAAGTGCAGTTGCCTGGCCTCTGCTTGCTGTGAGGTAACCTCAAAGGCAAAGTCTTTCAAATGACTGGTTTTCCAGGTTACTTCTTAATGGTACTGCCTAACCTCTTATACCGTGCTGTACGGCCTTTGTACGATTGGTTTAATGAGTATATCCTCTAATTGCCCCCCAAAGTGACTTTTCATCTAGAACATTAGGATTTTAAGAGGTTAGTCAACCTTTTGAACTAAGATCTGTCCTTGAATTAAGAATGTGCATATCCAATATATATTATTTATTCACTTCTAATGGGGCAATTCCTGATGTAAACCTTTGAAAAATTGTTTTCATTATTGAAGGGGAAAACGTCATTTTTCTAGGTTGTAAGTGTGTTTTATCTCTTCATTTCTTCATGTTATTTTGCTTTTATAATTCTCACCTCTTGGCTTTTCAGAATAAACAAGCAGGCAGGCATATAGTTAGTAAAAAATATTTATTCTGTATCCACCAAGAATGTTTAAAACACTGAGAATGACAACAAAGAAAATAAATAGAATAATGACATTGGGAACTATATTAAAGGCTTTTTTGAGAAATTGATATTTAAATTTCTAACTGATGAGAAAGAAGCAGTCATACAAAAATTTAAGATGCAAAGAGAAAATAAAGTATAAGAAAAATCATAGGGATTCAGATTATCCAGCATCTTTAGGACAAAGAATTTGGGATTTCATCCTATCTCATTATACTCAATTTCACTGGGAAGTAATAAAAGCTTTTAACAAAGAGGTGAGTCATATTTTAGAAAGTGTGACTACTTTTTAAAGGAAGGTGATTACTGTGAAAGACAAACAAAGCTGGATACTAGTTAAAGCTATAAAGACAGATTTTATTCAGTAACTACTGCACTTGGAGAAAGAGACTTTGGCGTCGAGAGACCTGAGTTCAGTTCCAAAGACAGCAAAGGCAGCTGTGGATTTATAACCAACAAGACAAGTGAAAAGGTTAGTGGAAGAAAAATTACTAAGAACACACATTAAAGTATTGAGATGCTTACTAAATTAGCCTAAAAAGAATCTTGTTAAAGACAGGCCAATGACTTAGACATCAGGGTGGGAAATGAGGAACTTGATTAGATATTAAGAGTGATCAACAAAACAAACAAGTGAGCAAAATAGAACCAGAGACATGGAAATAAAGAACAAACTGGCAGTAATCAGAGGGGTGGGAGGGAGATAATGGGAAAGAAGGGAAAGGGTCAAGTCAAGGAATGTGTATAAAAAGGACCCATGGACAAAGACAATTATGGGGAGGATTGAATGTGGAAGGTGCGGGTGGGCAGGGCAGGGGAAGGTAATGGGGGAAAAAATGGGGAGAGCTGTAATTGAACACCAAAAAAATACAGGAGCAATCAGATATTAGGGGTGGGAGATTCTTGCCAAGCTGACTTACCAATATTCTTTGTTCAAATCTGCTGAAGTGGGTCAAGAACAGGGCCTAATGATGAGGCCTAGTCCAAAGGAGATCCCGGAAGAGACGGTCAGGAGTTTGGTCAAGGAGAGAGTCTTTGTCCCTACCACTGTGTATGAAATGTACCCTAAGGAGGCTGACAAATATGCAGGAAAACCTGTTAGGAGGCTGTTATGTTGTTTTTTGATGAGAGATAATAGTAGCTTTGGCAGAGAAAAATGTAAATAAAAGTGTCTTTGGGATACAATTTTTAAGATAAACCTAACTGAACTTACCTTCAGAAGGAAGACATCCAAGATCATGCAGCCCCCTCAGCTTTTAGGCTGAGTAACTAGGTGGAAATAGTGTAAATTACTGAGATACGTCTGCAGAGAAATGTCAAGTGTGGGGTGTGCAGGTAGATCGATGGTTCTATCTGAGATACTGCCCAACAACTCAATTAGATGTTAAATGGATAGTTAAATTTGGAGTTGAAGGGTTGGAGCAGGGCTAGGGATACAAAGAAAGAAGATAGGGTTTAAAACCATGGGACTAGATGCAATCAATAAAATAACAAGTAGAAAGTGATATAGTTTCCTCTGCTGTTTGCTCATAAAGAATCATGAAAATACTTGGAAGCCCTCGCAGTAAATATTTGATGCCATCACCATGGAGGAAATGTATGTAGGAAAATGTGAGAGGCTGGCACACACCATACGAGATCGTATGATTATTCAGCATCCACTTCATAGTTTACAGGAGGAGAAATGAGAAGGAAACTAAAACTTTGAATATTGACTCTGCCATGATCTATGATAAATTTTTTCTCAATATAGTTTCACTTAATTTTCTTTATGAAGTAGCTATGATTTTAATTTTAGAGAGGAGTAAACAAGAGCTTAAAAAGAAATGTGACAGCTTTCTGCTGATAACTCTGCAGGGCCAGAGTTGGAGACCATACTCATCTAGTTAGAAGCTTGTGAGAGCTCATTAAAGAAAAATCTCTTGAATTGTGTACAAATGGGAGTAAAGTAATATCACCCCAAGTATATGAAATTAAAATTCTCAACCTGATCTTTCCCCTGGATTATCAATAGCTTTAAAAAAACCCCACCAAGATCCACAAAACAGGAGGACCTGATGGCTCTGACTCTGAGTGAGCTAATTCCAGAGCAGCCCTCTAAAGGCTCTGTCTTGCCCAAGTTCCTTCAGTGTAGCCACTGAACTTGAGAGCATCAAATGGAAAGTGATGAAAAATGGGAAGTTCTAGTATGGTTTAAGATCCCATCCTGGATACACATATGTCCTTCCAAATTAATGATGGCTTTGATTGTTTGAAATAAAATGCCTTATTTCACTATTTTATGGCTCATTATGTTGCATATTGAGGAGCTATAAGAGCCTGTGGCCAGCCGACGTGCTTTTCTATATTTCAGCCTTTTTTTCTCAGAGGTTTATAACTGGACTGACATTTCCTTTGGATTCATAATCAATTGATAGTTTATGTAATTGGCTTTTATCCTCCAGACCTGCCTTTCCTATTGAAAGCTTCTGACCTTGCCATGTCTTTGTCATTCTACTATGAGTCAATAAGCATGTCTTCAAATAACACAGCCTGAGGAACCTGTGGAGAAGGATGGGATGCTAACCGGGTAACACAGCTCAATTTTTCATTTCCCACTTGATTCATTAGTTGCTTTGATATTGTGTTAACACTGGCATTGGATGAGATTTTCATTTTATATTTGTGTTCTTAAACATTTCACTGTTTGGGGTTTTTTTCAATTTCTATTGATGAGAGCATTTAAGTTCTACTGTCTTCAAATATGTAATACAGTTTATTAACTATAGTCATCATATTTTACATTAGGCCTTAGACCTTATAATTCTTAGACTTGAAAGTTTGTGCCTTTTTACCAACCTCTCCCTACTTCCTCCACTGTTCAGGCCAACCACTTTTCTACTCTATGAGTTTCACTTTCTTTATCTTTTTCTAGCTTTCTTTTATTTCTTTAGATTCCACATATAAGTGGTACCACACAGTGTTTGTTTTTCTCAGTATTGTTAACTCATATCACCAAATAGATAACCTAAGTGAGATAATTTATTTAAAGTGTTTAGAGTACCTGGTACATAGTCAATAAATGTAAAGACAAAAACGAATTGTGAAAGTGGGTCACCTGCAAGACTGAGTCCAGGGCTCAAGGAAAGGCAACAGTAAGTGTGTGTGATGGTCTTAAAGCAGAAGCACACTTGACCTTTAAAAGCAACATCAAAAGCAAAGCAATGACATGGCTAGGAATAGGAGAGTAGGAACAGGAGAGTAGTAGCCATATTTAAGGTAGTGTTCAGGGGCCAGACGATGAATAGGCTTTTAGTCCATGGGAAATGTTTTGGATTCTGTTCCAAGTGTGATATGAAGTGATCTAAGGGTTTTGATTAGGGGGATGGCATGATTTGTCTTCCAGCTTATTTAAGTGATTGCTACTTAATGACTAAATAAGTAATTCATGTAAATACAGGGTGTGGCAAAAGTAAGTTTACAGTTGTTTAATGGAAAATAACATAAAATTAATAAATAATACAAAAATAAACCCTGTTTCATGTACTCACAGCTGTAAAACTACTTTTGCCCACCCTGTATATATCTACATATACATACACACACTGGGTACACACACATCTCTCTGTATCAATATCTTTACCAGATATAGATTAGATATATAAATTACTGATAAACATATATACAAAATATACATGTAAGTATGTATGTAAGGAGTTATTGAATCCAGTTTCTCTCTGTGTGTGTGTATAGTCTTCTCCACATCAACAAATAATTTGCTCCACAACTCCAGCAGACTGTCTAAGAGTTCAGTTTAATTCTGACACCACCACAGGTGACCTAATTAGATTCCACAAGTAAAGGGCTCGGTCACACAAGACTGCCCTCCACTTCAGATGACACATGAAAATCTAGTTGTTATCTGTGTTTCTGACCCACTGGCATTAAATCGGAGGGTACAATGAGCCCCTCAAACTCAGAATGCCAATCCAATTCTATGTTTTTACCTGTTTTCTTGACCACTGGCTATAAATCACAAGTTCCTTGGACTCCACTTCTTAGATTAATTTTGCTAGAATGTCCCACAGGACCTAAGGAAAATGTGTTTCTTTGCTAGGCTGTCAACTTATTACAAAAAAGAAACCTTAAAAGATGCAAATCAAATCAATAGCCAGATGAAAATATACATAGGGCAAGGCTGTGAACAAAGGAACTTTTGTTCTCATAGAATTTAGGGCCTTACACAGTGGCTAATGGCTGCATTGTGGAAATGGTGGAGAACTGTACTTTTGGATTTTTATGGAGGTGTCTTCAGGTACTCATGATGGACTAAGCCATTGGCCATTGGCTATTGATTCAACATCAAGCCCCTTTTCCATCCTCAAAAATCAAGGGATATGACTAAAAGTTCCAATTCTCTAATCACACATTTGGTTCCTACTAGTAACCAGTCCCCATGCCTACATGTTTTCAATTAGTCACTTCATTCACATAACAAAAGACACCTTGATTACTCTCAACACAGAACATACCAAAGATTTGCAAACTTTGAGAAACAGCAAGAGGACAAAATGTCTATTTATTATAAATCACAATTAATTTCTATGTGGTTAATGTATATATAATTTATATACATGGACAGAGAGTTAATTTATATATTAGTTATAGGTTCAATTCTATTTTGAGATCCACATTGTTTTTCTTAACTCTAAAACCATAGGCAAGAATAAGAAATATCACGAATTCTGGAACACACTCTAAATAAAGCAGTCAAGATTTATCCGTGAGATGTACAAAAATATAAATGGGTTGAAGCTTATTAATCTTGTTATCTCTATCAATGTTCTTGGGTCTACCATTTGTTATTTCCATGACCTCATATATGGTCTTCAGCATCACGGAGGTCTTCTTTTCTATGAAATATCAAAAACGGCAATAGTTGCTTCAGGTAATAATAGCCCATTGGAAGACAGTGGCTGCGAAGCACACTCTACAGACACACCAGGTGAGCCTGTGCTGGAGGGGGGCGTGGGGAAGATGCATGTGAAACACAGCAGTACAGTGTGTGATAGAGAGTTTCAATTCAATAAAAAAATCTTGGATATTAATATATCTAGAAGAAATAAAAATACAGGAAGGAAAGGAGAGAGACAGGGAAATTTAGGGCATTTTCTAAATATGTGCTAAATTTGCATTATCTCATAAATGTAGAGTCACTGATACTAAGTGGTTTCAAATTTCATGCATTATTCTAAGTATTTTATACATCATAAGTCAAGCTTATCCTCTAAATAAGTAGTGTTTATATTTCCACCTTACATAAGCAAAAATTAAGACACAGATTTTGAATAACTTGTCCAAGGCCACACAGCAAATGACCTGATAATATGAATGCATAAGACATCCTAGTGCTCAAATATTAGTAATTTCCACACTGAGTTAATAACTCATCAGATATGATATATTGCTTAATATATATTATATGTTTGGTATTTTGCTGGTTTTTACCAATTAAGCTTATCTTTGAGTGTCCTCCTGCTATATTTGGAAGAAAAATTTATTACAAATGATAACACAAAAATGGTATAGTTTCCAAAATAATACCTATAATTTTAACAGAGAAGAGAAAAATATAACTTCTTTCTTTCCCTGTTTCTGTAGACATGGTCCCTATGCCATGCTCCTGTGAAATAATCATATCTTATTTAACTAACTTACTAAAGAGTACTTAATCATTTCTATTTAAAATACCAAATGAAGTGACAGGAGCTCATCAAACATACTTTTTAAGAGCAAGCATAACCTACACAGAATGATCTTAGATTCTGATCTTTCAATTTACTTAATTTCATGCAATAAATTATTTCCAAGAAGCCATTTATTAAATGTGCAATTTAGTATGCATACACTTTATATTATTATAACTCATTATAGCTAAATAAATGTCATTTAAACCAAAATCAACATGATCTTTTTTTACTAAATGAAGTGAGTTGTGTGTGAGTTGTGAAGGAAGGAAGAGGCAATGAACAGTATATAAGAACTGGAGAAAGTCCTCCTGAGATTATTCACAACACCTCACCTCCTCATGAAACTGTTTGGTGCTCTAGGACACTGTGATTTCTCCTCTACATGAAGAGCTGGCTTGTTTTTTTCTTTTACAGAGAACTCATATATCTCCCCAAGACTCAAGACCCTGGCAATTTATTAGTTGAAACATTCAGCATAACTCTTACTACACATGTAATAAATGAGTCTTTAGGGAAATTATGCATTGTTTTTGAGCTGCCCACATTTTGTGGGAAAATAATAGGACAAGATGACCAGTTAAAATTTGTAGGACTATCTACTAATTAATTTGAGGACAATGTGGAGAGTCTTACTGAGATTGTCCTCAGGCACATAACCTGTGATTGAGTCCTAAGATGACAGGATAGAAAGCTTTTAATTGGAAATAGTTATGTTTTGCTATATGGCTGCAAGGATAATGAGAGCTCTGTGTTGGGAATTAATAATTTTTGTGCTAAATGTTTCTGTAAAGAATGGGAGGGAGTTGTGGGGGTGTGGTGATGGGTATAGACACTGCACACTCAATATTGCTGATGGACCGTCAGAGAGCCAGTATCAGTCAAATCACACAAGCAATTCATTCAGCCCGGTTGTCATCGACAGGCACCAGTAGAAGCAGTGTCCCAAAGAGTCACCAGCCTCAAAATGAAAACTTTGGCTTTGACATTGAACAAAGCTGTGAAAGATACTAGAGATATCTAAAGGTTTCCCATCTACACTGGAGAAAAAAGACTATGGTAGATTTCTAAAACTTTTTGGACAAATGCAATGCATGAAATCAAATTCATAAAATATTAAAAGTCACAATAAAATATTGTTTTTCTTTACATCTATCGCAATAGATTTTTTTCCTTCAAGTTAATCTAAATTGACTGAGAGGTAGATTGAAAAGAAGGAGAAGTCTGGTTTACTTGAGGCTGTCAACTACAGCAGAAGTGGTAAAATTCCATGTCTGTATCCTCAGTGGGACTAGGGTCAGAGACGAACCACGGCAGTTAAAACTGAAGCAATTTTATGTACTAGCTTAACTCCGTAACAAATGTGAAGACACAGGGAGTGCATGACCCAACGACATCCCTCTGGTCTAGGCTAGTGGTAAATCATAACATGAATTTGACCTTTACCATACTTGGTTGTTTATATATATTGACAAGTCAGGTTAATGTGGACATCAGGTCAAACATAAAAAGGAAAAGACTTTCACGAAAGGGCATCGAAGGGTAGATGGCAGACGGGGATGTAATGATAGTAAACAGTGGCTGCTGGCTGACGGCACATGTGTGCAACCCTGTGTCCCTTAGTTTCATTTGGCAGAGGCACCAGGTTACACCCACATCTTACTCTTTACCCATATTGTCTAAACTTCACTCTGAAAAGCTTTGGAAAGAGCTAATGAAAAATGACACTATATTAAAAATTGTTCTTACCCTTCAAAAAAAGATAAATTGTAAGTACAATACTTTGTTAAACTTTGATTGTGGAAATGATAATAAACCATATGTTCAATGTTTATTTTAGTATGATAAGATCCTAACAAGTATCCAAAGCAAAAGCATTTATCCAAATCATCACAAAATTTATTTTTTCTCAGAGCACAAAATGTGCAGAAAGCACACTCACTTTTAAAAATATTAATGGTATTCTGTAAAGAAAATTTCTATTCTCTGTATGAAGACTGCTTACCTCGTATCTTAGTCTATTAACACAGTCTATTAACATAGAACAATAACATAATTTATTAAGTACAAGGAAACTATTTAAAATATTTGTAAAGCACTTATGGTAGATTTATTTTTCATATAATTCAGAAAGATTTAATATCGTGACCAGTTGCATTTATCAACATTGCTGGAGACCTTTGCTCGGCTGGCTGTCTTGTCTTATTTTGCCTCATCTCCCCTAGCCCCGCTCCCCCTAGACTCCAGGAAAGAATATAATTCTAAATCTTAGAAATATTCTGCCCAAAGCATAGTAGGAAGCATGTTATGTGTCTGGAGGAGGTTATGTGTCTGGAGTTGTTGGTTTTGAGATTCTCCTATGGAGTGATTTCAAGAAGCAAACAGCATTGTAATCACTTTTTACAAAGGAGATGTGAGGTTAAAGGAGGTACAGAGCTTGCTGTTCTGCAGTTACAATGCAGCCAGAGTAAGAAAGAGCGTGCTGGCCCCCAGAGCCATGGGCAGAAGGAGCCTGGAGGAAGAAGAGCATTTCCTGAAAGTGGATGAAGGTTTACCAACGAGAGCTGTTCCAAAAGCAATTTTTGTTTGAATTATCTACATACAGGAACAATCCTTACAGTTATCACCCTTACTGAAGGATATGTCTGATGCCTGAACAGTTCAGGGTTGGCATTCTAAGCGGAGAAGTGAATGTTGCTTCATCAGCTTTCACGAATACTGAAGAGTACAGGGACAAAATGCAGCTCAGGGAAGTCCAGGAGGGTTCTCACAGCTGGCCAGCAGTCTACTAGATCCGCAGTCCTGTAAACATAAAAACACAGTCCAAGATGTGTGTACAGCTGCTTGGCATGCTTGGGAGTATACCTGTGCATGATTTAAGTATACTTTATATTTGCAGTAAATACTTACAGAAACATCAACGTCAAAAGTAAAGAACTAAGAGGCTGGCTTCAGTGAGTCCCCATTTATGTAAATAGGTTACAAATTGTTGATTAGCCTCACTGATGACCAAACACTCTCTTGCTGTTCCAAATCGGGCTTCTTGTTAACTGAGGGAACTAAGGGAGGTATTTCTGCTGAATTGGACAAATTGTGTGGTAGCTTTGTGATTTGAAGAAATTTTCATTAGCTTCTAGGAAGAAATCACAAAATTGATTTTCATCTGTGAACTGTGAGATAGGACTTGAAAAATTCTCCAGGGGAAAAAGGAGAGAAAGAAAGATTGTAGGTTGTTCACATAATTATCTCAGGATGTTTAACATGGGATATAATTTAATCAAGTCCTAATGAAAGCCATGAAAGCTCTAATACATGTAATATGTTTCCTACACATTTTTGTATTGTATTTAATATCTACCTGTAAACAGTAATAAAAGCACGGAGGATTTTGTTTAGGTTGAAGCTGGATTGTTCAAAACACTTACATGTTTCTTCAAGCGAGATTTCAATTCTCCCAAACCAATCTTCCATAGAACACAAGTTTCATGAGCATAAAGACACTTAATAAGTACCATTGAATGATGATTAACTTCCCAAATTACTAGCTAATTAATCTGCTGTGAACTTAATTGGTGAATTCAGCCCTCCAAGTCAGAACCTAGTAGGGTGGGAAGTCTCAAATTAGTTTCTGTTAAAAAACTAGAAAGCTAGAAAAATTCTATTAATTTATGCTAAATATAACTAATTAGAGAAAAACATTTTGATAATGTACAGGCTATTTTGTCTTTTCTTGTTATTTTACTCCAAAAAAGTTAAGGTGCCAGGTAGGTACTACGTTGAATGAAATACTACAACCAAAGATAATCTTTAATTAAATACTATGGGCTTAGACATTGAATTTGGAGTTTCTGCAATTTGGTTTTGTAGTGTAGCTGGTAGATAGATAGATAGATAACAGCTAACTTCTGTAGATCTGCAGTTCTATCTTGGAATCTATAGTTTTTAAAACATTTAATGATGATTCTGTTAGAGTTTTATGTACCTACGCATTCACAATAAATAATAATAGTTAAGTTTGGTAAAGAGTATAGTAATCTTATTTATCATAATGTCTAAATAAGGTTTTACAGCAAATCAACTATGCATGTATCAATTATAAGGAGATCCAGATCCCAAAGATCAGTATAGAGTGAACTTCCACTGGCATTAAGTAATATCACCAAAAAGGGTGATTGTAATACAATTTTCAATCTTTTGAGGTGCAATTGTATAAGTCTTTAAATTACACAATGTTCCACAAGGGATTTAATCAGTTTCAATTCTTTAAATTAATGAAGATCAGGTAATAAATAGGTGCTTATATCAAATATTGAAAATAAAGTTAAATCTCAAAGTCATTTTTGAAAACATTTTGTACTTTAATTTGTGTATGTTATTTTTTAGATAAATATATCTAGTTAAAGAAGCAAATTGAACACTTTGCCCAAGTGGTCAGAATTTTAATCGACTCTTAGGTTGTGGGGCACTTCACCTCATAATAGCTTTTAAAGATAAAAGGGCATTTTGTCAATAAACCCTGAATGTGAACTTGAAGAAGATGACAGACAGGGCACATCAAAGTAATTCCTGTGTCTCCTAAAGTGCCTAGAAATGAAAAGAACATATTTTTAAGAAACATGGTTTAGAAAAATAAAAAGCTGTACTTTCAGGGAAAACTGAACAGATAAAAAAATGTAGAGTTCTTCAAGATACAAATCAGGAATATATATTCACCTAAAAAAAAGTCTCAAATACCTAAGGATCACTATCAGAATCTCTAATTTTAAAAACTATAAATACAAAGAATAGTATAAGGACCTATGACAAGCTCACAGTGATTATTAGAGAATAATACACTGCAGAACTGACCTGATTAAATTCTTCTTTCCTCCCCTGCTTGTGCTCTGCTTTAGGTCACTAAGGTCCTTATTCACTGATCAAAGCAGCCAAGAGTTGGGTGTTCACATTAATGATGATACGAGGAGCCCATACTGTAACCTCCTCAACATCCACGTGAAATGCTACCAGTGGAGACTTCCTGGCAGCACATCTACTCACATTTTCAGAATTACTAGAAGTAAATTCTGAAAATCAAAAAAGTCATTCGTTTTCATCAGTCTCTAAATCTTGCCCAAGTTCCTGTGGCCAAGTCCAGAAACACAGTGATGGGGATTCTGCAAATACAGACTCCAGCTTTGATCAGTGCATTTCCACACACTTTCTAAAGGCGCCAAAAAATTAGTGCAAAGATAATGCATTTTTGCCAAATTCTAGTTTATAATAAGTAAGTAAAGGCACATGTAAATATATATTTTTAAATAAAACCGACTCGTTCTGCCTCTTGGAGAAAAAACTCTTAGAATTTAGGTTACTTGCTTTATGAAACAGGAGCATTTTAATTGAGTAAATACATATTTCATTTTCCTATACATTAAAATGCATAGATAATATAATCACATCGAGAACACATTAAAAAGTCCGGTTGCAAGTTGCTTGTGGATTGCTCATGTCCCCTCACTGATCTACTCTGAAAGCCTAATTAGAAGAAGTGTGTGGCATATGGCTAAATTTTCTATTTGTCTAGACCTGTCTACCACACTAGCAAAAAAAGTGGGTTAAATAAATACACCAGGTTACCAGAGGAAAGGGAGTGGGGCGGAGAGTAGAAAAAAAGTCAATAGGCTCAAATATATGGTAAAAGAAGGAGACTCAACCTTGGGGAGTGAACACACAAAGCAATATACAAATGATGATTTATAGAATTGTACATGTGAAACCTACACAACTTTATCAACCAATGACCCCTCAAAAATTTTAATTAAAACATAGATACACAAAATTCTAGGCATTTTATTCAAGAAGAAATGTAACACACACACACACTCACACATACATTCTGCCCCTTGCTAGCAGAATAATGCCCCTAAAGAAAAGATGTCCATGTTCAAATCATTGGAATTATTACTGTGTTCTGAGCATTAAGATGCAGATGAAATTAAGGTTGCTAATCAACTGACCTTAACATGGAAGATAATCCTGGATCATACCTAATATTGTTGTAAAGTTCAATAGTAGAAGGGAGAGGCAGATATGGAGGCTGGAGAGATGCAAATAGAATAGCGTTCAACCTGCCATTGCTGGATTTGAAGGTGAATAAAAAAGAATATGAACCAAGCAATGCCCAGGTCTTGGAGGTGCACGAGTTTGACTGAGTAATGTGAAAAGGTTAAAATGAAAGATGGTGGCCATTCTTGCTGGGGAAAAAATCAAGAATAAAAGCACAGAGCTTCAGGCATAAAATATATGTAGGACTAGCAAAAATATGATACATACTTTAGAATGTTTTAGGAATGTATCATTCAGTCAAATAAAAATGTACCAGCAAAAAGGAAATAATTAGTGCAGAGGAGAGACTGTTCCAGGACATGACCGATGCCCCAGCTTCCCTGACCGCTGCTAGACACTGGTGCTACGTCCACCTAGATCTGGACCAGAACTGAGATTGCTTTTTATAACCCACCTTGAAGACTGTCCACCCCTGCGTCTGCCCCAAGCATACTGGTTCATGAGGACACTGTCCACCCCTCCCTCAGCACCAGGCATGCTGGCTTCTGGGACAAGCCCTTTCCCTGTAAAGGGCAATTTGAAAGCACAAAAACATACCTTAATTTATACTACTTTAAAAAATTAAAACAAGTAGTGATGTTTATATAGAATTGTACAAAATGCAGAAAGTGATAGAAACTTCATATTTTAAAAAATCTAAAAAGTCATCTAAACCAAACTTTGAACAAGCGCAAGAACTGCAACTAAAATATAATATCATGTTGTCATTAAACACAGCCATTTTGTATCAGAGACTCAGGATTTCAAAAATTGAGGAAATTTCTACCAATTTTGAAAAGCAGCAAATTTCAGAATATTCTTCCTTATACTGTGTTGAAATGTGATCTTTCATATATTGCACATATTTATCAAAGTTCAGACTAACAATAAAATACATTCAGTATTGCTTCTACACCAAATGTTGCAACACAAACTTGAATAGAAAATGAAAAGATTTATATAGTTAAATCTCTTCAACTTTAGTACAATGAGACTTTGACATGAACTACTGTTATCTGCAAAAAATTATGTAATTGTCAGAAGAGATGCAATATTCAATCCACATGCATAAATATATTTCCCTAGTCTTTAGGCTAAATGTTAATCTCAGCATCAGCTGACCAAGGCAGTATAATTTCGATGCAGACACCTTGGCTCACTGAAACCAATAGAATTTGCTCACACCAATAAAAGTAATTGCTGAAAAGAAAGATTTATTATTCAGTCAATCCAATATATTATAAACACAAACCAATATACAGTGGAAATCAATTTATTATACTATATAAAGCATTTCATGTGGAAACTAATTTATGATAAACCAAAGACTTAGTGCCAACCACAATTTTTAAAAAGCTTGCTATCATAGTCACATAAATTCTATGCAAAAAAATTAAGACTACTTTACAGATATCGCAGTGGAAAAAAAATGCTGCATTTTTTTCCCACTGCCACCAACTTCCAAGGAAGTCAAAAGATTTGTAAAAACCAGGTTTCTTGTTCTTCATTGTGAATATGAGAAAAAGAAATCATTAACAAAACAGAAGTGGACTCCCCTTTAAAACATGAAGAATTCTTTCAATCTCATAAGTAATGGAGCTCACTACGAAGCAGCAGCTGTAGAACCACATTTCTGCTGACTTCAATTTTATTTAAAGAAACAGTTGAGCGGCATGGATTTTGCAAACACTAACACATCTCTCCAATTCACATTTCAGATTGGCTGTAGCCAAAGGAGCACTTGCCAAAGTAATAATGTCTTTGCAACTTGAAATGGGTGTTTCCAAAACATTTCAATTATTCTCTCGATGACTCTAAGAAACATGCCACGAACTGATTAAGGTATGTAAATGAGACATCAAAACGAGATATTTAGGGGCAGTCACAATGTCCACTCTCACACAATCTCATCTCTGCTGTTCTCTACACATGAATAATTATGAGCAGAGATTTCTAGGGAATATTTAGTAAGAAAAAATAAGTCAGGCAGGAAAATATTGGAGGGCAGCTTTCCAGATTCACTTCAGTGTGACTGAATTAACTTGCACTCATTAAGATTTATTAAGGTGTGTCTATCTGACTGCTGAGTAGGTCACTAAAAATAATAGTTCTAGTAATCATGGTGGCAAGTCACTGACTCCAAGTATCTTTCATGAAATCCTATAAAATTAATGACGAGAGCATTCACTCTCAAAACCATGAACATGGATTATGCAGAACTGACTCTCATTAAAAGATACTTAATCTATACCCAATTATCAGTTATAATATGACTTAAATTAATAGTAACTTCTAGATAATCTGCATTCTACCTGGTGACATGGGCAGATAGGATGCTTCTTTTTAAAGTGATACATTTTGTAAAAGGAAGCTTCTCACTCTTCCTTAATTGAGGCTTATTAAATTACACAAAATGTCATCTAGACTGAGGAGCATCCTATGCCACAGTGGCCTGTGTAAGTGAACGAAACTTGAAGCCAGTAACCCCTCAAGGCTGTGAAACTGAAACCAAAGAACAACCAATCACAAACAGTCAACTAGGTTTTAAGCTATAGACGATTAGGAATTTCCTCACTTTGCTTTAATCTTTTCTGTTTAAAATCTCTCCAAGTTTGGTGCTGTTGGATTGGAATCAATTTTGCTAAAAAAAATTTCAAAAAATTGATATGCCTCAGTTTATCTTTCAGCAAGCTTTCACTTTACAGTCTCAGTTTAAATTATTTTATGTAGTTTATCAGCTGGTTAAAATGACCTGGTCACCTTCTCCCTTTCTAGGTTGAACATTATTTGAACTTTATTTCCTTTCTTATATCCTAATTTCTTACCATGAAACCATAGAATTTAAGTTTGGAAAGGACATCTGAGAGTTCAAGTGCATCCCTTAATTTTAGGCTTTGCCAGCTAAAGACTAAGGGTGTTAAGTTATTCAGCTTGTAAAGTCATCTTTTCCTACCATGACAATGCCTGTGAATAATAACTGTTAAAAGATGATTACTTTGAACTCTAGTGCTAGGCACCTTTCTAAGAACTTGATATTCAACCTTTTATTTAATAACAATAAATTTATGAGTGAAGGTATATTGTTTTTGCTATCATTTCAAATAAGGAAGCTCATCAGCTAGTATATGCATTAGCTGATTAAAAGGCCACCATATTTATAACAGTAATTTGTCACTCTTCTCTTTTTCACACACTAATCTGAGTATGTAATACAGATGCAGAAGCTATGATTCAGCATAACTTGCAGTCCAGGCCCATATTTGCTGATCCTTCCAACTTCTCTATAACACTTTCTGTTTTTAGACCACTGCTCTTCACAGAAAATAAACAAATGGACATGAAGCAGTAAACAGGGACAAGTTAAAAAAACACAACTTTGGTGGTATATGAATATGGGAATTAATTTAAACACTTGCTGCCAGGAGAGTTTTCTGAAGAAGTGAACTCTTAGGATAATATTAAAGTGGGGGTAGATATAAAAACAACAGGCTCAGCAAGGTTACCACTAACACACAAAATAACTTTGTGCTCACCAGGGTGGGGCCACCCCGGTTGCTGGGTTGTGACGCTGTATGTGGGAGTGGGGTCAGAGTTGGGCAATGACGTAAGGCTCTGCTCCTCATACATAACTGGCGAAAACAGACCAAAACATGGGTCAAGAAGAATTCAAAGCCCCAGAGCCCATAACTCTAAGAGACCAAGAAATAGCCAGACTTTCAGATGCACAGTTCAAAACACTGGTGATCAGGATGCTCACAGAACTGGTTGATTTTAGTCACAAATTAGAGGAACATATAAAGGCTAAACTAATTGAAATGAAGGGAAATGCACAGGAAAGCAATAGTGATGGAAAGGAAACTGGGACTCAAATCAAGGGAGTGGACCAGAAGGAAGAAAAAATGACCAAACAGAAAAATATAAAGAAACACGAATTCAAAAAAATGAGGAGAGGCTTAGGAACCTCCAGGACATCTTTAAATGCTTCAACATACAAATTATAGGAGTACCAGAAGGAAAAAGGGAACAGCCACAAGTGGAAAGCTTATTCGAACAAATAATAAAGGAGAATTTCCCCAATCTGGCAAAGGAAACAGACTTCCAGGAAATCCAGGAAGCTCAGAGAGTCCCAAAGAAGTTGGACCCAATCAGGCACACACCAAGGCACCTCATAGTTACATTAGCCAAGATTAAAATGAAGGAGAGAATTCTAAAAGTAGCAAGAAATAAGGGGCCAGTAACCTATGAAGGAGTTCCCATCAGACTGTCAGCTGATGTCTCAAAAGAGACCTTACAGGCAAGAAGGGGCTGGAAAGAAATATTCCAAGTCATGAAATCCAAAGACCTACATCCAAGATTGCTCTATCCAGCAAAGCTTTCATTTAGAATGGAAGGGCAGATAAAGTGCTTCTCAGATAAGATCAAATTCAAGGAGTTCATCATTACCAAGCCCTTATTATATGAAATGTTAAAGGGACTTACCTAAGAAAAAGAAGATAAAAAAGATGAACAGTGAAAGGACAGCAAACTCACAGTTATTAAGAAACACACCTAAAATAAAAGCAAACTAAGAGGACAGCTAGATCAGGAGTGGAACTATAGAAATGAAGATCACATGGAGGGTTAGCAACAGGGGAGTGAGAGGAGGAGAAGGGGGGAGAAGGTACAGAAAATAAGTAGCCTAGATGGTAGGTAGAAAATAGACAGGGAGGAGGGCAAGAATAGTAGGGGAAATATAGAATCTAAAGAACTTGAGACATGTGGTCATGAACTAAAGGGGGGAATGGTGGGAGAGGGGGTGCAGGGTGGAGGGGAATGAAGGGGGAAATAGAACAACTGTAATGGCATAATCAATAAAAATTAATTTAAAAAAAAGAAAAATAATAATTTTGTCAATGGTACAAAAAGTCCTCAATTGAGATAAATATCTTGCTAAAAGGAATCTGCTCTAGGGAGATCAGTTAGGAAACAAGAGTTACCACTTACATGGTCAATTACCATGAGGAGCCCCTTCTTCCAGGCTGATGCAACTCCATGTTGGGGATCGTATTTTGCCAAGCTCATCTGCCCCTGGATTTCAGCTGTCACTCCTACCCACCCGATGGGTGGATATGCTCTGTACAAGCTTATGGGGTGGACCTGAGGCTCATGAGAGTAGTAGAACCATACCTTCAGCGCAGGTAAGTCTATCAGTCCAATCTCCGTAGATTTACAAATGTACCCAGTGTAGATAATGGACTTGTTTTCTTTTTGTCCTACTCTAGTGAAGGAACACCTGAACTTTCCTGGGTAGTGCAGTAGGATTAGTGATAAGGAAAGAGGGGGATATCTTCTTACATGGAAGGCCAAATTTTAATTTTACTAGATGATAATAATGATGATGATTAACAGTGATTAAGAAAAATTCAATTATGTCTCAGGTTGATATATGTTGTTTATTTTTTTAATTATCATATTGTCATTTCAGGTATCACAAATATATTTCCCTCTCTTATATAAGCTCCATGAGGGCAGATGTTTTGTCTATTATGCTCACCACTGTATTTCTAGCATATCCTAGTGGTAGAAATATTGAATGAATGAATGAGATGTGTAAATACAAGTGTGTGTGGTTAGACAATATCTTGCAATATGTGAGTGTCTTGCTCCATTTGGGCCACTATAACAAAATACCACAGACTGAGGAGTTTACAAACAATAACAAGTTATTTCTCCTGGTTCTAGATGTTGGAAGTTCAAAGTCAGGTTGCTAACATGGTTAGGTTCCAATATTAGCCACCTACTGGCTTGAAGAGTGCTAATTGGTGTATGTGTGTGTCCTCATGTAATGAATTGGGTTTAGGAACTTTGTGGGGCTTCTTTTATAAAAACAATAATCCTGTCATTCATGAGGCTTCTATTCTATGCCCATGACTTAGTCACTTCCCAAAGGCCGCATCCCCTAATATCATCATCTTCAGGGATATGAATTCATCACAGGAATTTGGAAGGAACACATTAATGCCATTATAGTGGAGGCACACACTTTACTGTAAAATAAGACTGAGTGCTTGAACACTTTAATAACACCAGTTGCAACTTTCCATGTTCCATGACTCCCATTATGCATTCCTAAATACTCATTCCAAATATTACCACTAGGGCAAAGAACAGGTATAGAAATAAAGTATACATATGCATATTTTTAAAAATAAATTAATGATCTCATTAGGAAGGGATAAATAGTGTGGAACAGAATAGCAGCCAAATTTCAAAGTTAAAGGGCCATACCACCATGGTAGGAAGTATTGGTTATCTTTTGCAAATGATGACTTTTAAATTAATGAATTTCTCATCATAAGCCAATCTTTTAGAACTATGCATTCATTTCTTCTTTTTTAATTGTCTATTCAATTAATAATTTTTTATAAAGCACCAACTATTTACCCCAGAGTAGGGCAAAAACTAATTATTCAAGAAAATGAAAACAGATGTAAGTCTTATCCTAACCAATGTGCATTTCTTTAAAAAAACCATTACTACTACTACTACCAACAATAATAGTAATAAACTAAGATCAATAGTCAAATTAGCTGACCGCCAAGATTCCTCCCAAAGAGGATGATATAATTGCATCACCGACTGATAAAGATGCATCACGGTGTAGTGTAGTGCCTAAGAGCATGGGACTGAGTCAAATTACGCAGGCTTAAATCTTAATTCTACCAATGACTTAGGTACTTAATATCTATGGGCTCTGTTTTCTTCATTTATCAAATGGAGATATTAAGTTTTTAGTTCTTTAATAAGATTTTCATGAGGAACACAGAAGTTATCCTAATAATATACTCAGATCTGAGACAGTTGCATAGTAGAACTTTCAAGAACTTGTTAAATAAATAATATTTTTGGAATCTTTCAGATACTCATCATTTATGCCTATTTGCAAATACCTGATATTAGCAAAGTGACCTCCTCTACTACATCCTACATTCAAAGGACTCCATAGACAACCTTATTCCCATATACAATATAATAGGTTAATTGATGGGCTTCATGAGGGTGTAGAATGGCATGGAATTGCTATTTAATATTTGTTCTGAAGCTGTTTTGGAATCCAGGATTGAATGTGATTTAAAAGTAACTCATAGAAAATGCATGTTACAGATAACATGCATTTTACAGATAACATGCATTTTACAGATAACATGCAACATGCATGTTACAGATAAGTAAAATTAGATAAACGGTCTAAGCCCATAGAAAGAACCAAGCTATACTGAGTCTTCGAGGGTCTGTTAGGATTTAGCTCTGCAGAACATGTTGTAATTGCAGGGCCAGTAGAAGTAGATATAATAGCTATGTTATTATTAAAGAATACAAAACTCTACAAAATTACCTCATTATCATTAAGCATCATTGACACTGTCATAAGACATGAAAGTTAAGAAAAGACAGTAGCTGAATTGGCCAAGTAAAGTATATTTAACATCCTCCTACACCAATTCCAAACTTTCACCTGTTTAAACTCATCCCTCACTTTTATTCTCAGCTGGTGTGTTTTTCAGACCTTGTCTGGGCTCCGTGTGCTATCGGAGCTAGATAAAAAATTAACTGCAAATCACCATTGCTGTGCAATTTTCTTCCCAAGTTAGGCGATCTTGTTTCCTGAGAGTTTGAATTGGAAATCCATGATTTATGCATGTGAGCTTCCCCAAGTGAACCCTAAAATAGTCTCCTTTGGGAATTCTAAGCCATGAACAAAGGGCAACTTCCACTGAGAAATATTCCTGTCTCAGGAATTTAGCACTTGGAGGTAATTTATTATAGCTTAGCTATGCTTGTTGTGGTCTTGAGTGACTTATACAGGTTCACAGACAGATACAAATTTGAATGCATTTCAATTCCCTCTCGACTTTATGCCAGCTAAATAGAATTCTGTAAACATATTTGCTTTGTATCCTTCAAAACCACCCATGTGAAAATTTGAAATATTAACATTTTAAAATCTAGCAAAGAAATAATAGTTAATATTTTTAAGCCTGATTTTTTACTGAATGGTCATTGTAATAATACAGATGCTTCAGAAAAAGAAATCATTAAAAATAGATTTTATAGCCTTTAATTTTCAATTGGTATCTGCAATTAAGTAGAGAACAAGAGTGAAAAGGAACAAATACTTATTTAACACCCAAGTCTGCTAACCACCAGCAGTTCTAAAAGCTATTGATTTCTAATAGTGTGCAATAGTATTTAAAATAACATGAAACACTTATGTGCCTGGAAATATTCCAAATTCTACCTCCAACTTGCCTAAGATCACACAGCTCATAGCAGTGGAGGCAAGAACCACGCCCAGTATGTGACCACACTCTTTGCTCTTCAGGGATGTTGCACAGCTTCATGTTGACTTATATGTGTATATATAACAGGTTAGGAAGGCAAAAACAATGTATATTTTTGTCTTGTTGCACTCTTTTAGCCACAGAAAAAAACTGTCATGATGTAGAAAGAATTTTTCCTCAAAGATGAGAGCATATTGAGCTCATTTCAGATCGAGTTAAAAAAAAGATTATTTCAGCCAAAACATTGGAAGACTTGCAACTTGAAACCGTTGAAAGTTGAGAGAAATTAAAAATACTGCTTTCCTTGGGCTACCATCATATTACTAGGAAGGTCATGCTTTAAGGTTCCTATTCCAAAGGATTTAACTGAAAAGAAATTCTGACTTTAAAAATAAGCCAGAAATACAATATAAATCTTTTAATTAAATGTGCATAATCTCAATAAAAAGAGTAATGATGCAAGTTTGTTGCTAAGTAAAAACTATTTTGTTATGTACTGCAAGATTTGAGCAAATTTGTGTTTGTTAATAAAAAATAATTTTGGACTAGTAAAAAATAATTTTTTTACTTTAACTATATATATATATATATATATATATATATATATATATATATATATATGAGGAGTATACAAGTTTGCTAATTATTCTAAGAAATGGATTACAAAGTGATGTAAAAAAGGAAATAAAGAAAATAAAACAGCAGATGTAAGGGACTTCATATGCATTTTAATTTTTTTGATTTTCACTGTCATTACCCAAGTCATTACAAGCCCCACCTGCTGTAGGCAGGTAAGAAAATTAGTTGGCTCTCTTACAGCCCTTTACCGGAGTCACAGTGACATCTTGCAGGGGTATATCCTGACACACTCATTACCAAGATGCTAGTGCATTTTCCCCTTCTTATACTTATAGGGTGGCCTTAGAAATGTGTCTGAAGAATTACGCTCTCATTCAAATGGGGAGGAAAAATACCATTGATATTAGCTTAAAATTCATTACATATGTTATAATATATATTAGCTTAATATTTAATATATATAAAGCAAATACTATAGATGAAAATATGTCAATAGGATGTGTACACATGTGGGAAGTATTTCCCATGTATTATTGCTTTAAGAAGGCTTTTTAAATGTTTTATTTTCTGATTTTTAGATTTAATCATCTCCTGTCTCTATCTCTCTATATAAAGCTTATTGTAACAGTTTAAAACTGTCACAAACATTACAGTCTTATTCTCCAGGACTTACTAGTATGAATTAATTTACTATATTTAACAGACTTCGCATTATATTTTTGAAAGATCAAAAAGTCTTTGAAACTTCCATAATACATTTACTAATAGAGAAAAGTTGTCATTCTAAAACCAAAGCTATCTTTTAATTTTTTAATTTTTAATCACTAACCAATATCATCATCATCATTTTTTTGTCAGCCACCAACCACCAATTTCATCTTTCATCACAGCATCTTACTTACTAGCATTACACATTTGTTTCAAAACACTTGACCTTTGGCATACACCTGCATACAAATGCTTCATACTAGTTTTTCCCAACAAAAGTCGTCCTGCTCCTTTCCTTTACATACTTTAAGAAGTAGAATTTGATTCTTTCTTCTTCTTTGTATTTCTCTATTTTTATGGCCTCTCCTTCCCATCCTATCTATTTTCTTCTACTTCCTCTTTTCTTTATTTTACAATTGTAACAGGGAAAGTCCTTCCAAGAACTATAGTCTAGTAAGGGAAACAGAAAAAAAAACAGGTATCAATACCACTTGACTCATGCTAAACTAGGGTGAACACAAGGCATAAGAATCTATAAAAGGAACCTCTATCAGTATTGAGGGATCAGGATGTGACATCTCAAAAAAAAGTCTTTTATGCTAATTCTGGAAGGTCACCCGACACTACCAAAAAATATGGTAGAAAACTGATTTCAGATACTTAGTTATACATTTATTTCAGAATTTTCTAGCTCTATATTTCTGGAATTCTCATAACTACATACCAGTCTCATCTGTTTAAAATGGACTTTTAGGATTTAGTTGGTAAGATCTGACCAGTTCACCTTAAAGGTTACACTGGGGTCACAAAATAAGTTTGGGTCTGGAACTGCTAGATAGTATCATCTTTATCAGGGACAAGTGAACTAATAACATGTAAAGCACTCTAAATTTTTGTTTTCTTTTAGCACATCTCTGAGAGAAAATTAAATTGTTTGAAAAACTCAATGAACATTCTCTCCTATCACTAGGTAGTCTTCAGTTAATATTGTGCTATGATGCAAAAGAATGTGGAATGGTAAATGTGAACCTTTATACTGCATTAAATAACATTTTATGATAGAAATAGAGTATATAATATCCGAGGCAAAGAGGTAGAACATGAGAATGTGAAATAAGATGTAATTTATTTTTCAAAATGGTTCTTGTCTATTTTATTTCAGTTCCATCTTTCTTGATAATAGATATTCTTTTCAGACATTTATCTGCCATCACTTTCTGACACAATTCACATCTTGTGATTTCCAATTTTATCACATAATAAACTTTCTTTATGTTCTAAAAAATAACATGAGTTTGAATTGACTAAAAATAATCTGCAGTATTACCATAGGTATTTCAAGCTAAAAAACTCATTCTCTGCACTGCGACTGTCTATAAAGAATGGATTTTGGAGGACTTTGAAGGATTCTACTAAAATATCCTCAAAGGGTTTCATAGCATTTACTTGTGGTTACATGAGAAAAAAAAAACAAGACAAAAAAGATTTCTCTTTATATTTCAGCTTCTTTTGGCAGTTTTTTCCATATGAATAATTGTGGTTGATATAATATCAGTAGTACAAAAATTCCTGAAAGTCCATCATTGTGTGCATTTGCTCCTGACACACCTTCATTAAAGATTGACAAGGACTTTCTGCTTGCTCCCACTGCAAAACTAAAAATAGGCTGAATATTTGATGTGATGTAAAGCATCACATCAAATAATCCTCTATCTAAATCTACCCAACTTGATTGATTTTGTCCCACCTGTGAGACCTTACCTCCTTCAACTCCCCAGAGTAGTTATAAACCAATGCAGATAAAACATGTACACCTTCTGGGAAGTAGAATACCTAGTGCTTCCCAAAGCCAGGTAACACCAGAGGCACCCAGGTCTCTAAAGCCCAAATGTTATCTCCATGAGATAAGAGCAGGTATATATTGACACTATTTATTGGCTATCTACCATGCGTCAAACAGTTTGCAACTACTTTATACGTAGCAACACACTATCACTTAAAGGGGTTACTGTAATTATCAGCATTTTACAAGTTACAAAACTTAAACTTTGAAAGAGAAAAAAACCCTTCCTCAAGTCATCCAGTTAGTCATGGGTAAAGCTAGGATGTGACCTTGATGGATTCCAAACACACTGAATCACTCAACAAAATCAACTATTGGGAAAGGCGTCTTTATTTGAGTTGGAGGGGTTAGGGTTGTAGATAGGGAAGGGTTACTGCAAAATAAGGGGACAGAAATCAGCAGAAGGCATCCCCATAAGGGTGTTCATTTGCTATTATTAGCCCACCCTGACAAGTATTGTTTGTCTCTGCCCTTTGGTTTAGTCCTCAATAGGTTCTCTGCCCTACATCCACAGGGTAAAGCCCTGTCCTTAATGCTTTTATCACTAGGCTGTAATACCTGTTCTTCGTACTTTACAATTGAAAAGATTTTTTTTTGGATTCATAAACATGGTTCACTCTGAGCATTTATTTCCTTATTTTAGGATGATTCTATAGAAGCACTGAAACATCCATTCACCCAGAAAGGAGAGAGCTTTCATCATTTTAAAGTGTAAAAATAAACAACTTTTGAGAAAATCACAGCTTTTGTCTAACTGTTAGGTCAATTCAGTACTCATAATAAAGAACTAATAGACCTAGATAGACGCTACCACCTAATCAGTCATTTTTCAGTGCTCACTCACCATTCTGCTGGACACTTGACCTCAGCTTCTTGGCCTTTACAATTACAGTCTGCTTTTGAGTGAAGAAATACAAACGGTTCAGGAGGATGTAAAGTTCTGCAATGCAGACACATTTATCCCTGGGCAAAGGACACAGCTAACTGGTAAGTTTGGCTTCTGTTGATGAGTAAAAAACTATTTGAAATCAAGTGTCCACAAATGAGATCAGCTGGAAGCCTAGGTTATCACCTACCATGTTGGTGGTTGGTGGTGGAAGCTGCAGGCTGAAAACATTAAGAGAGAGTGGAAGGATAAATGTAAAGGCTATGTAAATTAATGAATAACTTCTCTGACATTTTTTTACATTTCATTCATGAGCCCAGTGCAGTGAATAGATTAGCACATTTAGTTTTCAATTCAGTACCTGAGGTTTGTTATGAAAGTCAAGCGATACAGATGGTAGGCCATTATTCATGCTGCATTAGAAAACCTCTATGAAGTCACTATTGATATGACTGTTGATTAGTAATCATTATAGTTTCTGGAAACTAAACTGCTTGGTCAAATGAGATCCCTAGTGGGCTCGGATGCTCACTAACGCCTTAAGCCAAGGCAGGGTTGATGCGTCATTGTCACACCATGAGAGCAGAGGACCTAGACAATCGCTTTTTCTTCTACAGTCCACCAGTTTAAACCAGTGATTTTATTATGATTATTATTATATTATTGTTGTTATCAAGGTGCCTTTCTAATGTGTCTTGGCTGTAATGTAGCTGTAGAGCCACTATGTTATTCCTTTTTAAAAAGAAGTTTTTTTTTTTAAGAAGAAACAAAATAGAAACCCTTGTTCCTTCCTTGTTAAAGCATGTGTTTCATTAGATTTGATTTTAAGGAAGTTTGCAAATACATAAAACGTGACTTTGTAATTGGTAAACCACACATAGTGCAATAATACACTTCATCATTAACAATAAGTTAATGAGAGCTCAGTATAAGGTAAATGCTATCAAATCTATTTCCTAGAGATTATCACTAACTTTTCACTATAATGTATCAAGCTGTTATCAACTAAATTTTGTCTCCCCCCTAAATTCATATGTTGAAGCCCAAACAGATAATGAGACTGTATTTGGAGTTTGGGCCTTTTCGAAGGTATTTAAGATTGAATGAGTTCATAAAGGTGGAGTTCTTAGTCCAATAGGATTGGTGAGCTTACAAGAAAAGGTAGAGACCCAGAAGCACACACACAAGGAGAAAAAGACCATGTGAGGGCAGAGTTAGAAGGTGGCCATCTCCAAGCCAAGGAAACAGGCTACAGCAGAAACCAAACCAGGCCTCACCTTGATCCAGGATGTCAAGGCTGCAGGACTGTGAGAAAATAAGTTGTTATTGCTTAAGCCATCCCGTCTGTGGTATATTGTGCAGCAGCCCTACCAGCCTGATGCACAAGGTAAGGGTTGGTGTAACTATTTGGAGAAAAAGGGAATTGGCCTGTCAGAGCTCAGTCCAGCACGCAACCCACAGGTGTCTGTTATGAGAACCAGCCCAGGGCTGATTGACCTGAAGCCTTTCTGACTTCACAGACCCTGGGTTCACCCTCCAGACCCACAAATGCTCTTTCAGAGCTGAGAGTGACTCCAACTTAATCCAGGTTCTCTTGAAATGTATGCAATTTTGGGTAAAGGAATAATTTTATAAGCTTTGCTCTGGTTTTTTAAGAATATTATATTTTGAGTCTACACTTCCAGCTCTCTCAAGTCAGGAAAGTCTAGGACACTTGGGCATTTCAAAAGGATTTTGATTATTTAACTTATCAATTCAATATGCTAATATTTATTAGTCACCTATTGTGTTCCAGAAACTGTTCTATTGTTACGGATGCAATCAATAGGACATACATTTTCACTGAACAGCCCCAAGTTTACATAGTACCATGGGAGAGATACATAGAAGAATAAATAATTGCAATACTCCCTGGCAGTGCAACAAAGAGGGATCTCATTCCAGTCTCACACTTGCTACGGTCCACCATGCAGTTAGAACAGAATGTGGGAAGGAGCGTTTCAAAGTGTGTAGAGTTATCTGACATCAATGCAGAATCCAAGCTTTTCTCTTTTTGTATTTGCAACCCTATGATCACCAGGGATTTAACAAACAAAAAAGCAAGCAGACAAACAACAATAGCTCCTTACCAAAGATAGGTTGAGAAGTCCTACCTAGTATCAGTATTTACCTCAGCCGGAGGAGGGAAGATGGGATAAATATTTCAAACTGGAAGCTGTGCACTGATCATTTTACATATATTTTATTGTGTTTACTTCCACTTAGGTCACAAGGAAATTAAATTTATACCATCTTTGGGGTCAGTTATTGACTACGTGTTTTTTAATTCTTTTTTGAAAGGTTTTATTTATTTATCTTTAGAGAGGAAGGGAAGGAAATAGGGAGAGAAATATCAACGTATGGTTGCCTCTCATGTGTCCCCTGCTGGGAACTGGCCTGCAACCCAGGCAAGTGCCCTGACTGGAAATTGAATTGTGATCCTTTTGTTCACAGGCCCGTGCTCAATCCACTGAGCTACACCAGTCAGAGCTTGACTACATTTTATTTTATTTTTAAAAACATAATATCTGTTTTTTATCTTTATTGTATTTTTTCAGTTACCATTTTGTCTCCTTACACCCCCTCCCCCAGCAATCACCCCATTGTTGTCCATGACCATAAATCTTTTTTCCTTTTTTCTTAATCCCTCCAACCTCTAACCTCCCACCAACTAGCCATCAGACTGCTCTCTGTGAGCCTGTCCTCATTTTTCTTGTTAGTTCACTTTGTTCATTAGATTCCACATATGAGTAAAATCACATGGTATTTATCTTTCTCTGACTGGTTAATTTTACTTAGCATAATGTTCTCCAGGTCCATCTAAAAGGTAAAATTTTCTTTTTTAGGGCCAAGTAGTATTCCATTATGTAAATGTCCCATAGTTGTTTTATCCACTCATCTATTGATAGACACTTGGGCTGGTTCCATACCTTGGCAAATGTAAGTAATGCTGCAATGAACATAGGGATGCTTATGTCCTTTGGAATTAGTGTTTTGGATTTCTTCAAATATATTCCCAGAAATGGGATACCTGGGTCAAAAAGCAGATCCATTTTTAATTTTTTGAGATATTGCCATACTGTTTTACATAGTGGCTGCCCCAGTCTACATTCCCACCAACCATGTTAAAGGGCTCTCCTTTCTCCACATCCTTGCCTACACTTGTTGTTCATTGATTTATCGATGATAGCCATGCCGACAGGTGTGAGATGGTATCTCATTGTGGTTTTTCTTTGGATTTCTCTGATGATTAGTGATGTTGAGCATCTTTTCATATGTCTATTGGATGGCTGTATGTCCACCTAAAAGAATTGTCTATTTAGGTCCTTTACCCATGTTTTAATTGGGCTGTTTGTTTTTTGATGTTGAATTTAAGCAATCCCATTCCCAATTGCTTCAAAAAAATAAACACCTAGGAGTAAATGTAACCAAAGAAGTAAAAGATCTGTATCAGAAAATTATAAGACACTGAAGAAACTGAAGATATAAATAAGTGGAAGCACATACCATGTTCAAGAATAGAAATAATTAACATCATTAAAATGCCCATACTACTTAAAGTAACCTATACTTTCCATACAATTTATACTAAGATTCCAATGACGTATTTCACAGAACTAGAACAAATATTTCAAAAATGTCCACAGAACCACAAAAGGCCGCACATAGCCACAGTGATCCTGAGAAAGAACAAAGTTGGAGGAATCATTTTACCTAATGTCAAACCGTAATATAAGGCCATAGTAGTCAAAACAGCACGGTACTTGCATTAAAATAGACACATAGATCAACAGAACAGAACAGAGAGCCCAGAAACAAACCCACACCTTTATAATATTCAACAGAGGAAGCAAGCACATACGATGAGCTAAAGATACTTTTTTCAATAAATGGTGTTGGGAAAATTGGACAGATACATGCAGAAAAATGAAACTAGACAACCCTCTTACATCATGCACAAGAATAAATTCAAAATGGACCAAAGACTTAAATGTCAGATCCCAAACCATATAAATCCTAGAAGAAAACATAGGCAGCAAAATCTCGGACAGTGATTGTAGTGATTTTTATTGTAGTGATTTTTATATCTCCCCAAGCAAGGAGAACAAAAAATAAATAAATAAACAGGGCTTCATCAAACTAAAGTTTTTGCACAACAAAGGAATTCATCAACATAATAAAAAAGACAACACACTAAAGGGGAGAACATATTTGAGGACACATCTGATAAGGGGTTAATATCCAAAATTTATAGAGTACATTTTATTTTAAAATTAAAAAAAATATTTGAAGGTAACTTTATATAGATCGTCTTCTTTTTCCTTCCTTCCTTCCTTCCTTCCTTCCTTCCTTCCTTCCTTCCTTCCTTCCTTCCTTCCTTCCTTCCTTCCTTCCTTCCCTCTCTCTCTCTCTCTCTCTCTCTCTCTCTCTCTCTTTCTTTCTTTTTGGATTAAGTAACTTTCATTTCCACCAGTAATTTAAAACAATTAAATTTAGATAATAGCTAGGTACTTCTCTGGCTTAGTTTTACAAGGATATAAAATAATTACCAATGAGCCTCTGTTTCTTTTATGACAACTTAGCAAGGTGGTGGACCAGTCAGGAGCTGGCTCTGTTTTGAAAGCTGGAGTGAGATGGGATCTGAGGGTAAAATTTTTCAGATGAATTTCTAATGCCCAGGCCATTATTTTCTGGATTTCCCAGCATGAGAAAACTGGGAATCATGTGCCTAATTCTGGCCTAGGAAATTCGTTAACATTACACATGCATCATCACATGCATCCCAAAGAAAAGACTGTCTGGATTGTAATAATATCCTGTTTGAAACCAGGCTAGACAGGGGATTGGAAAACTGGGTTATTTTCTTAAATTGTAAGTGATTTGATTGAAAAGAAGTCAACATAAAAAATTACAAGTGGAATTGAAAAGTTTTGGATAAATTATTCCAGAAAATACTCGGCAACCAACTCAGTCGGGCCATGCAAAGTAGCAGTGTCATAGAGAAAGAAGTCATTAATCTGCACGTGTTTGTAAGCAGCACAAAGTTCAAAAGAGTTAACATTACATTTTTGATAGGTTTACAGTAAAAATTAATAGGAGGTGTACATCTAAAAATATTACCACAAATATCCAGATACTTACAATTTGTTTTCCTCAGATTTTGAGGGGAGTTATGCTTGAATATGAAGTACTCCTGCTCTGCCTAATGTCTACTCAGACCACCCTAATCTAGAAAAACAATCCTTTTCTGCCAGTTCTATTTGAAACTCCTATACCACCTTTCCATGCAGTGCAACCAGCTCTCTTCTTTCATTTCCTCTTTCCGCAAACGAGAACCTGTTTTATTTTATTTTCTATTGGCAAAACAAAAGAGTATAATTGCCAACTCCCCACATGTGCCTAGAATGAAATCCTTATAGAGAATTTCTTTCCATGAGAAATAAATCATTTTCTAGGACCTATTTTTTCCACTGAAGAGTTTATAAATTCCAATTTAAATTTAAGATATAACTGGTTCCTTTATTAGTTTGTGCAGGCTTTTTGATATAATAGCAAGTATTTTTCTAAGAGAATAGTCTTTTAAGTGCTAAAATTCATTTGACATTGAAATGTCAGGATGTTTGAGTGAGACCTTAACATTCTTAACGTGAATGTATGAATAATTTCTTCAAGAAAGACATCAACTAGTTCCCTATCTTTATAATTAATAAAAATATCATTATCCAGATATTACCCAAATCTGGAAAAATTTGGATGCTATTGTGTAATACAGAAGAGATTTAATCAAATTCATAATATTTTAATTTCTATAAATCACATAAATCATTGAAGTAGCAGGTGACTGTAATTAACATTATGCCATCTCTTTTCCATTATTCTTCACATCCGTAACACACAAAGGGGAGAGAACATGGAGAGCTGACTTGCTGAGTGCAACTTGTTTTCCCTTTCTCATTTGGGAGCAATTGAGTTCTTCTATATTAGGACTCACTTCAGTCTCTTGGACTTATCATTTATTATCTTTTGAAAACTGGAAGTTTGCTTACCCTCTCTGAATCTTAAATTGGGGTTACTAAATCTACCAGTATTTTTATAATATTTCAATGAGATAAAATATGAACACATGTATTATAAACTTGAAAAGCTCTATAGAAATGTAGGTTGTATTTGGGTTTCTTGTTATTTGCTTCTATTTCCTTCTCCATATAAGATTTGGAACGTTTAATTATATTCTTACCTGAATTCTTATAATTTAAATATAATTTAAAATAAATTCTTATAATTTATGTAAATTATTGACAATATAGATTATATATATGCTTGAGGAATGAAACTGTCACTTGGGTGTTTTTATTTATGTTGATCTCTGAAGTAATAAATGTCTCCTTTGTTTTTCTTTCCTTGGTGACCCAGAATACATGTATTTTCCATGGATCTATCAGGTACCTTCTTGAACATTTTGATATTTTCATTCTTTACTACCCTATCAATTTATTTCATATCTTTCCAGCCTCTCCTTTATAATTGTCACTGTAGTCAGAGGGAAGGATTCAGGATCCAAACTATCTAAGGGGTCAAAAATTTTAGTTAGGTCTCCAAAGCTAATGGAAGGCATTTTTCGAACATTGCCCCTTTCCCCAGCAGGTTTGCCTTCTTTGGCCCCTAGGTAATCTAGACAAGACAAACATCTGCCCAGCTGCTGAGAACCAGGGAGAATTTCATTGCCCTCATTTAGCAGAGGGACTCCACAGAGAGCAATGTGACATATCACAATCTTTTCAAACAAATGCATTTTGACCCAAGATTATACATGTCACAGAAACATTTTCTCTCCTAATGCAACACAGCAGGGGGCCGGATTTGGGTTTCTCTCTTCTGCTGAGCTTTATCAGCTTTCTGATTTTCACGGCTTGCAACATACTCATCTTCAGTGTCTAACCGTCTCGGACTGCGAGAATAAAGACGAGCATCACACTTTTGAAAATTGCAGGTTGTGCAACTGTTTCTTAGATTGTGCGTGTGTGGTTTAGTGTGAGAATCTGTCTTGTGAACCTATGGAAGGCAACTTTAATAATAATAATAATAAACCCTACAGAATAGAAAGATGTAAATGGCTCTGAATTATTTAAAAATAATTATTTAAAAAAGCAAATATTATTCACTTCTTAAGACAATGACTGGCACATAATAAATACTTAATACTTACTTTTTAAAAGAATGAAGTAATGAATAAATGACTATTTAAGATACTTAGAAGATTCTTAGTAAACAATCTACTTTATTATAATAATTGTATTCAAAATAAAGACTTTCTATTTTAAAGATGTGTCCAATAAAATATTGCGTATTATTTTAAAAGGAAACTGATTTTTCAACTGGGTTGAATGAAACATTATTGTTTATAGTAAGTAATGATTTACCTGTTCAACATGCTCTATGTTGAAGCTTATTTAACCCACAGATGATAACTATCTGTGGGGAATTTGTAGTCAGCATTTTACAAGAGGGCAAATTAATAATAAATTGTTTCCCTTTGGAATTTTTTTGAATTTATCAGATATGAAACTTAGATGAAATTTTCATGATATTTTATCAAAAATATCTACTGCAAGCATCTTTCAGTATTATACTTAAAATCAAGATATCTTCTCTTATTATATTTTTTCCATTACAATTTATCCTTCTTTACTCTCTTCCACTTCCAGCCCAAGCCACCTCAATCACCACACTGATCTTGATACAGCCCTGGCTGGGTAGCTCAATTGGTTGAAGAGTCGTTATCATACAGCAAAATGTTGTGGGTTCAAACCAATTAGACGGGGACCAGAGGCATCCAATCAATGCTTCTCTCTCACATCAGTGTTTCTCTCTCTCTCTCTTTCTCTCTCTCCTTGATCAACAAATATATCTTCAGGTGAGGATTAAAAAATAAATTTAAAAAAGATACCTTGTACAGGTGCTTTTCCTCAAACTTTAAATGGATCTCCACCATTTCAATCTTAAATATGTTATATCTCCTTGACTTTCTCTTTAAGGCTGCATAGAAGATTTGAGACAAAATTTTCTACTTTAACTTATCATAAAAACACTGAGTATAAGTCAAGCATTTACTTTTAATAACACAACAAAATGACATTTTTATCTCTTGCAATCTATAGATTGTATAAGTTGAGTTGAGGACACACCAAGTTTATGATTCCTTTCTTCCTTGTTTTCTTTCTTCCTCTTTTCCTCCTTCCCTCCCTCTACTGCTTCCTTCCTCCCTTCCTTTTTTTCCTATGAATTCATTTTTAATTCATATGCTCTACATTGGTCAAATTTCTGATTCACATACAAATGACCAGAGACAACAGTACATCTTCTAGGAAAAATGAGTATCTACAGCTGGATCCCAGATCTTATTTTAGAAACAATAACTCACTTTAGAATTTACCCATAAACTTCTAATTAAAGCACTTCTAAATGAAATAGAAATAACACCAGAAATTCATTTTGGCCTGTAAAATGCATTTGGTAATCTGGTAAAATAAAATAAAGGTGTAGATATAATTTACTTTTGAATGCCATTTTGTCAAACACAATTTTATGACCTAGACATAATACCTTAGAATTACAAGATATTTAAAGTTCAAAATCATATGAATAGTCTTTTCGATCCACTAACTTTATAAAAAGAAATAATGGTTAATTTTTCTTATAAACTGTTTACTTATATTACTGAGAGTAGAATCTAGTTTTCTTGACCCCTGAGCTTATTGCCTTTCTTGTACTTCCATCCCCCTTTTCTTTTTTTTTTCTTTTTTTTTAAATTAATTAATTTTTTTAAAATTGATTATGCTCTTACAGTTGTTCTATTCCCCCCTTCATTCCCCTCCACCCTGCCCCCCCAACCCCACCATTACCCCCCTTTAGTTTATGTCCATGTGTCTCAAGTCCTTTAGGTTCTATATTTCCCATGCTATTCTTGCCCCCCCATCTATTTTCTATCTACTGTCTATGCTACTTATTTTCTGTACCTTCTCCCCCCATCTCCTCCTACCACTCCCCTGTTGCTAACCCTCCTTGAGATCTTCATTTCTATATTTCCACTCCTGATCTAGCTGTTCTTTTAGTTTGCTTTCGTTTTAGGTGTGGTTGTTAATAACTGTGAGCTTGTTGTTCTTTCACTGTTCATGTTTCTTTAACTTCTTTTTCTTAGATAAGTCCCTTTAACATTTCATATAATAAGGGCTTGGTGATGATGAACTCCTTGAATTTGGTCTTATCTGAGAAGCACCTTATCTGTCCTTCCATTCTAAATGAAAGTTTTGCTGGATAGAGCAATCTTGGTTGTAGGTCTTTAGATTTCATGATTTGGAATATTTCTTTCCAGCCCCTTCTTGCCTGTAAGGTCTCTTTTGAGAAATCTGCTGACAGTCTGATGGGGACTCCTTTGTAGGTGATTGTCCCCTTAGCTCTTGCTGCTTCTAGGATTCTCTCCTTCATTTTAATTTTGGCTAATCTAATTATGATATGCCTTGGTGTGTTTCTTCTTGAGTCCAACTTTTTTGGTACTCTCTGGGCTTCTTGGATTTCTTGGAAGTCTATTTCCTTTGCCAGATTGGGGAAATTTTCTTTTATTATTTGTTCAAATAGTTTTTCCACTGGTAGTTGTGTCTTTCCCCCTTCTGGTACCCCTATAATTTGTATATTGGAGCGTTTAAAGATGTCCTGGAGGTTCCTAAGACTCTCCTCATTTCTTTGAATTCTTGCTCCTTGACTCTTTTCTGTTTGGCCATTATTTGGTTTCTTCTGGTCCACTCCATTGATTTGAGTCCCAGTTTCCTTTTCATCTCTATGGGTTTCCTGTGGAATTCCATTCATTTCCCTTAATTTAGCCTTCATATGTTTCTCTAATTTGTGGCTATAATCAACCAGATCTGTGAGGAAGCTGATGACCAGTGTTTTAAACTGTGCGTCTGAGAGTTTTGCTATTTCTTCGTCGCTTAGATTTATCTCTGGGGCTTTGAGGTCTCCCTGCGACATTTTTGGTCTGTTCTGGCCCTTTAAATGTGAGAAACTGCGCCTTGGATTCCCAGGTCGCTGGGTTGTGACGCTGTATGTGGGGGCGTGGTCAGAGTGGGGAAATGGCGGCGCCCTCTATCGCCTAGGCCGCCGTCTATCACCCCGCGGCCGGTCCAACCGCCTACTCCCTCGCTCGCGCGCAATTAGGCAACCGCAGTCAACTCGCTGCACCGCCTCCCCACTGCCTCCTCTGCAGTCGCTCACCCGGTGGGTTGCTTGGTCGCTCACTAGGTCCAATCCTGGGTTTGGAACCCGTGCGTCTGGATTCGCGCGTCTGGATTCCGCGCCCGGGTCCGACGGAGCCCTCCCTTGCAGCTCCTCACCAGACGCCGGTTTCGCCCCTTACCGGTCGGGCTGAAGAATTTGTTGTTAGCGGACTTCCGAAAAGTTCAGTTTTCCGTGTTCTGGTTCTGTTTTCTGATGCTAATATTTAGTTGTCCCTAAACTTGGTTGTGTGAGGAGGCACGGCACGTCCACCTAAACCTCCATCTTGGCGGAAGTCCCCATCCCCCTTTTCTTGTGAACTTTCTTGGTTGCCCTGTAGTAGCCTTCACATATATCAAATTTAAATGGTCATTTTGTGAACTTTTATAGGATAAAGGCTATTTCATTCATTTTTAAATTTTAATTCCTGCCAGGATTTATATCATATCCTGAAATAAAGTAGTACTCAATGATACTAGTCACATTCTTGAATAACTGAAAGAATAATAACTATTTCCTTTGCTTTACAGTTACAAAAGCATTTTTCTACATGTAGACACTATTTCAGTGAATGAAAATAAAGACCCTGTGCATGAGAAAGTTTTTCTGTAAGGTTCCCAGCAACACAATAATGTTTAAACAATTTTAGTGACAACAGTGATCATGTTAAAACATATATGAAGTCAAACTATAATCTTCAACATTCATGAGTTTAATTTTTGTAGTCTCTCCCCATGCAACACTCTTCTCTCCAAACAGTAAAGTGTCTTTCCAATACATAAAGACACCGTAGGGTCTATTAAATTATTTCTTCTGTAATTAAAAGATACATTTCTCATTATGTAAATATGTGTAAATTTTGTAATTTTAAGTTCAGGAGGACCTTTAGGGACTGATTTCTCAGTCCCTATTGCGACACCCCATGCAGATTTCCTTTCATCATTCTGACAATAGGAATGATTTTATAAACAGTCTTTGAATGTATTTCACAGGTCGGCAGTCTCACTCCAATATAGGTCTGCATCTTACATTAGATCATCATTTGTTTTCTTCTTTACCTTCACCCTGTCCTGCTATTTCATATAAAGAAACAAATCAATAGACTCCTTGTTGATGGGGCTCTGTGAAAAAAACAAAAGAACAATCTGTTTTCTGCTTAATTATAAACACATTAAAATATGAACTTCACATTTCCAAAGCTGATTTCTTCTTACAAGTCCAATTTCACTGTAAGTGGTGGGGCTCACTGTCTTGAGAGCAATCTTAGTTAACCAAAACCATGCACAGGCCAAGTCATCACTGACCTGGTTGGACCTACGGTGCCCACTGCTTTGTCCTCAAAATGAATAAGTACAGCAGGTCACTGGAAAATAATCTGATCAATTATAGCTGGAATTTTCACCTAGTCCAGAACTTTATGAGGGAAAAAATTACATTCTGAGAGAGAGAGAAAAATTCTATTTTCTCATATGACTTCTGAGTGATATGATTACATTAGTATAGGGAAAAGACTGTGTCTCATCAGAGAAATTGTGGATATGTTTAGAGTTGGTGTTGAAAGGTCCTAATACTCACATATAAACAGAAAATTCTAATTTAACTATGTACATGAAATACACTTGAACTTTCTAATATTGGTCCTCTTCCCTCTGGCCTCATATCAATAGATCAGTATTTTATTTCATGGAATAGAGAATCATAGCCCACAAAGGCCTAGAAATCAGAGAAAAGTTGAATCAGTAGTAAATGGCAGAAGAAAGTGCTGCTCTCAATTTTTCTGAAAATAAGATCACACAGTGTGTCCAAACATTAGGACACATAGGGAACCTTTTCTCAAACCATATTACTTGTCATGCCTGTGATTGTCCTAATTCAACCATAGCAAGACTCTTCTTCCAAGGGCTCATTCTCCTGGAAACTCCTTTTGGATCTCAATGATCATGTTGCACTAATATGTTTACTTACCATTGTGCATTACCATTTGCAAAAAAAATATTTTTAAGTGTAAGCTAAAACACAGCATATTTAAAGACAATCTCCACATGTCAATAAATATTTTGAAAATGAAAAACAGACCCATGAACCCTATTGTTCTCCCTTCTGATCCATTTTTCTTTTCAAAGTTTGGGTGCACAAGGTTTTAAAATAACTCCAGTGTGTTTTTATTTTCTGTTTCAAGATACCTCTCTGGGTTTCAGCACTTGGTGGTTAATGAAAATATATAGAATACTATTGCACTAGTAATTGATTTGTTTTGGAATTGATTTACTTAAGCAATAATGAAATAGTTAACTTCTAAGCTTTCCTGTGACATTAAAGGGTCATTACATTAAAAGGAACAGTGGATTAAATAGCTGGACTGAACCAGACATCACCATCCAAGTGTGGTGTCTTCCTGCAGCAGTTGAATGAAAACCTGTCCCGGAAGCTATTACTCTTCCACATGTGGGGTCCTTCACTGACAAAGTCTGTCTTAGCATCAGGAAACAATGAAACAAAGTATCTCCAAGGAAGAAGGAAGTAGGAAGTGCTCTTGGGCCACTGATGTAATTGGATTAGATATATTTATGTTCTAGCAGATCAGGGTCAGAGACTTGAATTGAATTTTAAATTGTGTTATAATTCTTTCTAACTGAAAAGAGAAAACTAGAAGAAATGCTCTCTGGAATTATATATTTAAAATGTGAGCCACCCATGCCTGCAAAACCTTTGTCTGCAAATATACCTCCTGCCACAGTCAGTATTGTAAGCAAAGAAATCTATATTTATTCCTCACCACAACTAGTTGATAACAATAAACTGTGAGTCAAAGAGGAATGTGCTCAAGAAAGCCAATTTCTCTATATCTTCTTTAGAAAATATATCAGAAAAGACAAGATGTTGGGGTAAGAAGTAATTACTTTTGAATTATATCATTTGAAACATGATATTTTATGCTTTTATAGTAGTTAGTAATATATTTGGAAATACATAAATATGATAAGTACTAAATATATGTCAACTATTCCAAAAAGAAATGAATATTAGTAATGTTTATCTTTATTAAAATATGATTTCTTAGAGAAAAGAATAAGGCTGTTGAAGCAAACACAAGTGGACTTTTTGACCAACACTTAGTACATTTAGACATATGCATATAGAAAGCCAAATGAAGGTAGAAATTAATAGTTTGGGATATACATTTTCAAATGCTGGGGTAAGAATTTGGACATATATAATAACTTTGATTACCCTTCTACCTCTTGGCTTTATCTACTACATATTCTACCAAGTTTTCCCAAAACAGGAGATGTAGACTGTATTATTTTTTATGCAGCTACAACATAGTTATTAGGTCAGAACACTACAGTTTTCAAATTAAGATGGCCTACAGGGCCACCTGAATGACACATGACCCTTTCTGCACCAAGACATTGCATTACGGAGGAAAATGAAATGTTCCTCTACAATGAGTTGGAACAGAGGGACACTGTGATAGTGGCCTGTAGAAGAAAGAATTTGAAAATTCATGGTTTAATGATAAATTGAACATGTGTTCACTCAAAAGACAAGATAAAATCAATACTGTGTTTTCATTTAAGGGTTATACCTGCAAGGTTCAAATACAGTTTTGATACTGAAACAGATATGAGCAGTTTGATAAATATATCGCTAAGTTCCTCAAGATCTATAGAGATTATATATTTGCTTCGTTGCTAATGTGTCAAAGAATTTACATGTATACACTCTGCTAAAGACCCTTCATCTTAGTTTCTTCATTCTTGGACATAACTTTTTAGTCATTACACTCAACAAGAAGAGATGCTTTGTCCTGACAGGTGCAGCTTAATTAGTTGAGTGCAGTCCCCAAAAGCAGAATGTGACTGGTTCGTTCAGTTCCCAGTGGGTGAGCATGGCCAGCTTGTGGGTTTGGTCCTCAGCTTGAGGGTTTGGCCCTCAGTCTCAGCACATATGAGAAGTCACCGATTGATGTTTCTCTCCCTCCCTACCCCTTTCTCTAAAATAAATAAATAATATTTTTAAATTAAAAAGAACAAATTTTGTCAATATGAACTAAAAACTGAACATCTATATCTCACCTTTTGCTATGGTCCCAATGTGTCCCCCTGAAATTCATTTGTTGAATCGTAACCTCCCAAGGTAATGGTAGTAGGAGGTGGGACTTTTGAGAGGTAAATATGTCATGAGGGTGGAACCCTTATGAATGGAATTTGTGTTTTTCTCAAAGGCACCCCACAGAGCTCCCTTCATCCCTTCTACTATGTAAGGGAGAAGTAGGCAGTCTGCAGCTGGAGAGAAACTCTGGCCAGAACTTGACCATGCCAGCACCTTTATCTGAGTGTCCAGTTTCCGGAACCGTGAGGATTCAATTTCTACCATTTATTAGCCACCCAGCCGGCAGTGTTTTTTGGCACAGCAACCTAAACAAACTAACCTTTCTAGACATAAAGATAAAAATGAAAAAAAATACATATATGTAAAATATCTAGCACAATTCCTGGCATATATTTAGAAAAATATGTAACATAAAATGTTGTGTGTGCACACAGAAGCATTTATATAATTAATATAGGAACAAAATATTTTTGGATAAAATAATTTATAAACATTTGTTATAAGTATATCCTCACGAGTGATACTGACGCAATGAGATGGGGAAATTTTTATTGAACAGTGAGGTCATTTCCTTCTGTCTCCTTTCACCGTCTGTACCAATCTGAGCTGAAGTACCAACCATCTAGGTAACATGTGGGCCTTAGTGAAAATTGCAAGCCCACTTAACATGCACATTCCTTTGGGGTCCGCAAGACTTCTCAGTGGTCATCAGGGGGACACTAGGAAAAGCACACAAATCCAGTATGAATCATTTAGATAAGAGTTTTTCAGAACACTTTTTATCCAAAGGTTGTTCAATCCTTTGTATCATGTATCATTCTGAGTATTTTGTAGGGCCTTTTGTCTATCATATCTTGCTATAACCCTTCCTCAGCCCCTCCTACAGATAAGTGATATTTACTTTCTTTCTCTTTGCTTTTTTTGAAAATTCATATAGCTTCTGGAAGATATATTTCTAACAAAATATCACTCCCAGATTATTAGTGCTCAACTTAATGAAGCATACTTTAGTTAAACAATTTTCCATGTTACAAATAAATACAGCATTGCCCTGGCCAGTGTGGCTTCGTTGGTTGGAATGCCCTCTAGTAACTGAAAGCTTGCTGGTTCAGTTCCAGTCAGGACACAGGCCTAGGTTGCGGGTTGGATCCCCAGTCTAGAAGCATACAATTCGTGGTCTGGGCTCATGCAGGAGGCAATTGCTGTTTCTCTCTCTCCCTTCCTTTCTCTTTAGGGGAAATGAGAAAAAATGTGCTCGGGTAAAGAATACACACACACAGAGGGAGAGAAAGAGAGACAGAGAGAAAAGAGAGAGAGAGATTATATACATAATCACATTAATAACTTTCCTACAAAAATAACCCAGGACAAATTTTCAAGACATTCTATGTGAATTGTATTTTTTTACCTTAAAATGCTGGGCTCCTTCAGATTGCAGTATGTGTGCGTCTTCTAAAACTCCCAATATCACTAGATAAAAAAACAAATGATTAGCTATGCAGATATTCTTATATGGGGCTAAGAATATGCATACTAATTGTTTCAAAGGATTCAGACAACTTTGCACTGGTTGTTTCTCTACTGCAACTCCATTAAAATATCTTAGCAAAGTACTGTATATTCACTGGGCATGAATAAAAGCTAATGATTCCTATCACCTATGAAGAGACTTCACAGAATAAGTAATATAAATTAAGACATGGCATTTTTAAGCTAAATGCCAGATATATGTTCTAGGTCAGTGTTTCTTACCTTTGTGGAGTGAACTTGATGTAATACCTAAGAAAATGTAACATATTTTACACTGAGGACAGAACCTTTACATTTCCTCTGGCCATTTCTGTCCAACTAAATGCTGTCTTTTGAATCTGAGATCCAATTATCATCATTTGGAGAAAGATTCTGACTCCCAATTTAATATAATTCTTTTTTTTTAGCAGTCTGAGATACATGGAGAGAATGTAACTATGTCCTTATTTAGGGCTAAATTATCTAATTTATGTAATCAGCAAGTGTTGGGAATGAAGAAAGGATGTTCTATACAATTTTTCTCAAATGACACAGATTGGATATCCAGTAATTGGCTGAACATTCTGATTTTTGGTCAATTACTTACATTTGAGACCACATTTTGTATGTAACCTTTAGCCTCCCTTTCTTGAGCTTTTGCCCATTTATTCCAGTGGCTCCCATTTACGTAGGGCCCCTCTCCGAAAAATTTTATGTAGTTTAGATTACTCATTAATTCAGATAATATAAATGTAACTTTGATTATTCCTTTACGGTGATGGAAACTGAGGCAACAATCATTTTAAGGTTCTCCTAAGGTCTTACTGTCCCTCACTGGTGACAATTTGCTTTCTAGGACGAATCGTCACCTCATATGCATTCAGCACTGATAGGTTACCATATTCAAAGTTTCCACGGAGGCTGCCCCCGACTTTTATATTCTGCAGCTCATTAGCTGAGAGAGTCGCTTCAGTTTTTGCTGTTGCATGTAAATCTGGTGAGAAAATTTTCCTCTGCTGTCATTAAAACAGTATGAGGAGGAAATGGAGAGGGCTCAGGAGGCTCCTGGGCAAAATCGGGGCAAATTTCATTTCCTCATTATTAACCCATTATATTAATTTGTGAAGCAGGTATGTCTAGTTGCTTAATATCTCAGGCAATAACACATCGTGCCGGCCAGGAGGCTCAGGGTGCCAGTCTAGGAGTAAGGGTCCTCGGAATCCTACCAATGGTATTTCAATTTTCAGTATATTTAGTAAAATAAAGGCTTAAAACCTTCGGTGGGAAGCAGCATAGAAGACAGTTGCAGCCCCTAGAAACATGAGAGTCTCTGAGTCTATTTTTTTTTTGCCCTGTATACAAAATGAAAATAATAAGCACAGAGTCTCGGCTCTTACCTATTTGAATAATCATTCTGAAAGCAGGAAATCAGGCATCGAAACTAAAATCTGCCCCAATAGACACCTTCTTTTTAAAGAAAAAAGATATGTAGTATGAATGGATACATCCAAGAAAATTTTAGTATGAGAATACATGTAGGGATAACTAGACAGCAATGATTACAATAATTGCTCAAAGATACTGAAGAAATGGAAATGAGAACATAGGACATAGATTCCATCTGTTGATCTGTAATCGTGCATGGCTTCCTCATACTTGCTTTAGGATGCTGTTGTTTTGGTAGAGTCGTTCCTGCAATTTCCTTTGGTAACTTATAATTTTCTCCTTTTCTTTTAGGGATTTAAATGTAATCGAAGTTACTGGTGCCATATTCAAATATTATCCTCAATTTTGATATTTTTTAGAAGATAAGCAATGCTAACATCCCTATTGAATGGCTCAAAATCGTTACAGACTCTGAAGGGGGTTATTTATTTATTTTTGTACTTCAGATATTTTTTATTTCTTCAAATTTTTGTTTATCAGGAGTGACTGAAAAAAATGTAATTGAGTCCCACCGTCACCATGGAAATGACTTTAAGAGAAACCTGGTCAGATGAATATTATTGCTTCCAATTTTCAACCAGTAAATAGTTGCCATTGATAAATAGACAGCCATCAAGTCTGTCAAGAATGCTCAAGACATGTTACATAATACACCATGCCTGTTCACGGGGTGGGGGAGCAGGAAGACTATGAAATAATTTATGTGAACTTCTTGATCTCATTGTAAAGACAAGCAGAAAAGCACCACCATGCCTCTGAGAACACTGGACCATGCACCCTTGAAAAAAGCTTTGCCTCCTTCATCACAGAGCAATCTTCCTCCAGCAGTCGAGTGTGCCTGTGTACGTGGTATCAGTTCCTTTGCGCCCTGACTGCATCATCACGCAGCAATGAACAGTGTCAAACGGGGAAGAAGTCCACCCAGTCACTGCTGTGACAGACTGCGCAATCATCCAGCTGATGAAGATGTGAGTATTCTTGGGATCTGGGAGCATTCCCTTTGCAGAGTGTCACAGATACCAAAGTAGGCAGCTCAGTAGGTGATGACACCCTGCACAGATGCAATAAAGCCTTGGTACAGGCCCTTCATCCCATAAAATTTGAAGATCTTAACCAGGCAGTTACCGAGGCCTTTGAATTCCTTTCAGCTCCAGCTTTGCCCAATAGGCTGCTAGATGGGTGTGGGCAAAATCAAGAGGACACACAAACACAAAGACATGGCCCCAGTGGCACCACCTGATGCCAGATTCCCTGCAAAGTAGCAGCAAAACTGGGTTCTCTTGTCCACACCACCCAGAAAGCTCTGCTTGTATTTATCTTTGAAGGCAAAGTTGAGAGCCTGGGTGGGAAACTATCTGATGGCATTGGCCAAGCTACCACACCAGGAGGACAGGACTCCCTGCTCCTTAGGGATATGAACCACGCAGTATAATGCCCTTGTATTGCTTATCTGCCGTGACTTGCTTGCTGGCATGCTATACATGCAGCAGCAGCTTGACCACTCGATGGGCCCTACTGCTGTTTTGGAGATGGCTGCAGCCCCTCCACCTGCCAGGAAGTCCTTGGCAAAGGATGCAGCATTATCTGTCATGTCAGGAGTGAGAGAACACAGAAGTAGGTTTGTAACTGGCTGGAACTCCAGGGCTCTGAATATGTTATATTTAATAGAGTCATGGTTACTACACATTAATAAAATAATTTGAATAAAACGAAGAAAATATGCTCACAACATTTATTGTACCCGTCACAGGAGGAGATAAGCCCTGGAAGGATAGCACAGTTGATTAGAGTGTTGTCTCAATACACCAAGATTGCAACCAAGATTTCAGGTTCTGTCCCTGGTCAGAGCACATATAAGAAGCAATCAAGGAATACCTAAATAAGTGAAACAACAGATCTCTCTCTCTTTCCCATCCTTTCTCTCTCTCTAAAATCAATAAAAATGTAAATTTTTATTGTAACATGAGGGACTTCGGCTCCCTACAATGAAAGGTGAACATCTTTGAGGAATGTGAAGTAATACAAGCAGAAAGAACACACAGAGAATTTTTGCTTGAAACCACGCATGGAAAGTGTTACCCCGCCGCCCTCTGTGAAAGCATGTGGCTGGCATTGCTCTCTTGAAAAGCAAGAGTAAACAACAAAACAAATAAGCAAGCAAAATATAATCAAAGACACTGAAGTAGAGAACAAGGGGACAGTTACCAGAGGGGAGAGGGAAGGGAATTTCAGGGGAAAGGGGGAAGGATTTATAGGAACTAGTATAAAGGACACAAGGACAAAAACTAAGGGGGGTGGAAATGGGAGGAAGGTAGAAAGGACTTGGGGGGTGGGCTGGGATGGGAGTAAAAGGCAGAAAACTGTACTTGAACAATAATTAAATTTTAAAAAGAGGAGACAATCAATGTAGTATCAATAGTTTATTTTTTCAGGCTTATTTATTCAAACAAGTTTTTTTAACATGGTAAATTGCACTTATTACTATGCCAGTGTTGTTGAGATTCTCACGTTGCTCTTTCCAAGTACAAAGTGCGCTGATGCTGAAAACACCTTCAGATTCCAGATTTTATTGTAGATGCACTGAGTAGGACCACCTGATAACTTTGCCCTCTGTGACAAATTACCACAAACTTTGTAGTTCAAAACAACACAAATTCAATCTCTTGCAGTTCTGGAGGTCAGAGTTCAAAAATAGGTCTCACTGGTGTCAAGGGGTCAGGAGGACTAGTTCTCTCTGAATCTTTAGGGACAACCCAGCATTCCTTGGAGCTTAGCTCCATTCCCCCTTTCTTCAAAGCGAGTAGGTTAGCATCTTCACATCTTTCCTCTTCTCTTCCATGGTCACATTCCCTTTTTTTAAATTCTGACCTCCTGTCTCCTCTTTTAAAGGCCTTTGTGATTGCATAAGGCCCATGTGGATATTAGGACTGAATAGTCTAGGATAATCTTCTTGTTTCAAGATCCTTAATTTACGTCTTCCAAGTTCCTTGTGCTACATAAGGTAATATAGTCACAAATTTTGAGAATTAGGATGTTTACATCTCTGGGGCTAGTAGTCTGTCTACACATCAAGTTTTGGTAGAACTAGATGATCTCACTCAGCAATTAAATTCTCTAATTCTATATATTTGCCAACATTTTTGTTGGTACATATAACTACTTATTCACCCATTCAGTCATTAATGTATTCATTCCTTTACTTATTCATTAGTCAACAAACATTTATTCTATAACTATTGGATGTGAATCACAGAGCAAGTGGATTCACTAAATTAATTAAAAAGGAAATTCATACCCTTGTGGAATTGTATCTTTTGATATAGTTCCTAAATTGAATTCATGTGTTAATTACCTAATGTGTGCAAAGTATAGTCCACGTACAAATAAGTGGATACATCCCACTTTCACTTACTAGACAAGTATATAATATATTATTTTCATTGAGATTATAATTATTATTCCAGAAGTGAATTGTAAGATGGTGTAAGGAGATATCTATGGGGATTCTAGCAGAATTGCTAAGGTTAAAAAAATAAAGGGAAGTCTGTAAGAGCACAGCATAGGGAGGGAGCTCTACTGAGCAACTGACAGATTGCTAGGGTGTCAATAACATTAAATTTTACCTGTTAGAAGAAGAATGAGATCTTTTCTCTCTTCACTCAAAGGAGATTATTCAAGAACATGCATTTTGCAATGTTCTTCACTTCTCCTGATGCAATAAAAGTGCTAAAAGTTGTCACCTTGGGGTGGATTTTACTTTACTTTTTATTCTTCCTCCTGAGAAGAAATGTTTTGCCTAACGTCTATTACACATGGAATAGCGTAGCAAGCATTTTTATTTGGATTCCTGGTGAAATGACTTAACGAATGTTCAATTAAAGAATATGTGTTTTAAATTATTTTATCAGCACAAACAGCAAATTCCCTCTGCTGTTAAAAATGTCCAAAGTTAGGTAACAAACTAGTAGTGCCCCATGAATAAAACCTAGCAAGTCACTGAAAGAAAGAAACAGTTGTTCTCCATAGACAGCCCCAAGAACCCCCACCTGGCCCTGGGCTCCCTTTCTCGCTCGTCTAAGCTTCTGTCTTTCCTGGAGCCACCACGCATTTTTATCATAGCTATCATTCGCACTTCTCCCGGGATGCTGAGAGATGCTTCGTGTACCACTTCAACCCTACACCGCGTGAGCTGTTCTTTTGGCTTCTGCTGTTTTAACTTCAGGTTAAAATACTGCACTTTGAAGCTGCTCCTGAGACATTGAAGTAGTCTTTTGAATTGGCTATGAAGCATGAGCTTTGAACTTTTCTCTGGGCTATTCTGTTTCCTCCAAGTCATCCTAAGTGTTTTCCACTCTCTTTACAATTAAATGCAGAAGGCCCGGTAAGGTGATTTGAACCTCGTGTTAATATGTATTATTGACTTTATGAAATACCACTTTCAGAAAACATTGTAATTTTAACAGGAGCCATCGATACCCAAAGCCTGTGCCTCAGACGTCTGTGGCGTATCTGTTTGCAACATGCATTTTACTTCATTCAGATTTAATGTACTGTAAGTAACTAAAACACTGCTTTTGTGTAATATGGAATAGGATATACAGTTTGTGTTGGGAGTTTTAAAGCCAAGTCTCCAGCTACAAATAAATTGTGTCCTTGTAAAAGGTTGTTTAAAAATCACTTGGCTCTAGAATCCTCCCTACAGAACCCCACAGGAAACAAATTTAACTCATCTGCTATTAAGGATATATCTGTAGAAGTTCAAGAGTAACTGCTTAAGAAGATTAGAATTCAGCTTTGCTGGGCCGTGTTTCGGAGTCTCCCATCGTTCATTTGTGTGCCTGTCAAACTTGGGCCTGAAATGGAGAAAGCAGGGGTCACTTTTGAATTCCACGTTGCTTTCCACAGTAAGAAAAGATGTTGAGAAACAGATGTGACAATAAAAGATAGCTACAATAAACGGATGCTGTTGAGAGGAAAAATGTTTTACACCCTAGCCAGCATCAACCCCACATGTAACAACCATGGGTTCTGTGAGTAGCACAGACCAATGTCTAGAGAGGCAATCAGCCTATAAGACTTCGATGGGCTTTACAAACTTCCTAGAGCCACGCCCTCAGACTAGAGATGAAGAAAATGAGGCACGGAGAAGATGAAGACGTTTTACTTGAATCTCTCATCTCTTTAGAAAAAGGAGGTAATGTGTTAAGGGCATTAATGAAGAAATCTTTCTATTGTAATTCAAAACCTCCAAACTGAATCAGCTTGAGATAAAAAATAAAATAAGATTGATCAGGTTGTATAAGCAAATCACAAAATGAGTGGAGGTTGAGCCACACTGAGGTGGGGCTGGAAACCAGGACTTGAATTTAGTCTTCTGCATCCCATGTCGGAGACATGTTCTCTTTATACAAACTCCAAAAATATAACATCAGGTGCCTGGTTCTTTGATTCTAACATCCTCTCACCTGCAAATTAAATGTCCTGTTATTCCTGTTTCCGAACTTGAAATCATAAGAAAGAAGTCTAGTTGGTTTGGCTTGAGTCATCTGATCATACCTTGGACCAAGGAAAGATGAGAGTATTTTTTCTACTCTGTGTAGCAAAGAAAGAAACTATTTTTTAAAGGAAAATAAAGATGAGAGGGTGTTAGGATAGGGAACAAAAGCTCTACCCTTAGGTTCTGGGGTATAAGAGTAAACCAGAGAGAACACTGTGTTTCTGAAGGGTGTGTACTTGCACTCTACCTAGAGTGTTTTATACCCAACATGTTCCAATTTGTCTACCCAGACTATTCACATAGAAAGTAATTTTAATAAGGCTGTCAAATCAACTGGGGTTAGAAGGATCAACTCTTTCTTAAGTTATCTATTTTTAAAATTTTATTACATGAAACCTAGTAGCTATATGTTATTATATGAAATAACAGGCACAAATAAGTGAAACAGTTATTTCAGATTGCATCAAATTACCTACTTCCAAGAATGGCCTAGTTTAGATTTCTCCCTAATTGTTATTTTTCCCTGAGACCATGTTTGATGCTTTCTTCAAAAAGATTACTTTGTCTGTTTGGTGGTATACATTAGGAAAATATTTAAATGAGATAAACTTATTTCTACTGTTCATATAGAGACACTTTCCCATATAGTGACAGAGTGTCTTCTAGCCCTTTAATTGTCAAACAACAAACTGTTGCTTCCCATGGGCAATGTCTACAGAAATTCATCAATTCTCCGAACTGGATGGGAGACTAAAAAGAACAAGCCCACTGTTTGGGTTTTCCAGCTACCAATAGCGTACTAATTACACCACTGTCTAGAACATTTTTTGATTTATACAAGAAAATAAAAATGAGTTTGCTATAACTCTTATTTTGTGGATAAAATTTGGAAGAGAGGAGAAAAACAGCTGTCTGACTTCTATTCTCCAATGAAATATAGGAATATAACAAATATGGACATTTGTTAAAATATATTTGTTAGACATATATGTGTATAAAGGTATATATGTTTATATAAGCTTACTAATAAGATCCAGCTTTAAACCCAATTAGTGAACCTAAGTGAACCCAATGCAGTTTTAATTATGAATTCTACTTAGGAAGAGAAGAGAGAGCAAATGGAGAGAAGTGCTTTGTGGATGTGACCTGCGATGTTTACAGTAACACTGACGTAGGTACCAGGACCCTTTATCTTCATCCATACTTACAGCTCTGTTGTATTACAAAGTAAAAGGGAAAAAAATTAAAGAAAAAAAGCTCACCGAAAATTAACCTTGGAATATTTTATTAGTTAAATTGTGTTTGCTATGTCATAAGAAACTGGTTTTTTTTTACCTGCTCTTATAGAGAGAAACCTTCACTAACATCTTACAAACCAAAATATTAGGGTAGCTTCTTTAGTCATCTCTCAATTCAGTACCTCTTGTAACCATAGCAACCCACGTGTATAAAGGAGCAAGACAAGATGCTCCTAATTCTGTCTTGTGTAACTGTACCTTCTAATATCCAATATTCCACAATTTATAGCTCCAACAAATGGTGCATGTCACATTATTATTTTCAAGTTATTTAGTTATTCTTCTCTCATTTGAAATGACAATGAGAGCAATGGAGAGAACAGATTATCAGCTGTACCTTGGTTTAAATCTCTCCACCTTGAATGTTGTGTCTGTGTTCTTGTAATAGACAAAATATGCCACTTGAAAGACTGGACCTAGTATCTCCACAGAGTTTTGTGAAACTGTAATTCAGCCTTCAGACAGAGATAGAACACACGAAGGACAGTGAGAAGAGGGCACATGGCACAGTAGAAAGAGCATAAACAGTGGAGTGGGGTTGGTCTGTTTTCAAACCCAGTGCTACACATCCTACCTAGAAAGAATTTCAGCGAGTCAGCCCCATAGCTGAGTCTCTGTTTCCCTGTTTTCAAAACAAGGATATTGATAAACATATCTGAAATGTACTGAGATAATTTAATGAGATTACATATATAAATCCCCTGGCATGAAGTGAACTAAACTACACCAAAATCTAGCAAATGGTCTGAATCAGTCTTCTTTCCCTTTCAATAGTCACAAAACCAGTAGAAAGTGAGGACTGTAACACCATTTGGATGACTGGCAACTACAAAGTCAAGGTTCAGAAAAATAATAGCTTTTCAGCAGAATCTGGAATTCCTGTTGGAATGTTGACATTGATTCCAAGGTGTAAAACCCAGATGCTGCCCCCAGTGGCAACTGGGTGTGTCTCTTACACGATCTGCACATCTCCTGGGTTCTTCAGGCACCTACTAAGTGTAGCTCTTCTCTTAGCAACATCTGGAGAGGGCAGCTTGACGAGGTAGTTCCACTGAGCTTTCTGGGTGATGTTGATGCTCTAAGCCATTTAAAGGTGCTGATCTCCGAAAGGTCTGAAGTGTCTGGAGTTACCGTAAGAAAGCAGGTTTGGAGACTGGAGAATGTTGTACAGTCGCGACTTCCCTTAGCACCTCACACTGCTTCAGAAAGCAGATACAGCATGCCCTCCCATACTTGCCATGGATGAAGGAACAGAACTGTATAGTACAAGAGGCATCAGTACCTCCCAGAAATTTCTTTCCCAGGCATGTAAGGAGGTTGGCAAAAGTCACAAATGTCTCTTCACATTTCCTTTTCCCAAGAACAATTTCAAGTACCCCCAGATTCCTTAAAGCTAGCTGTGACAAAAATAAACTTTAGAGCATCCTCTGGCTTATTATTTCAATACCCATGTTATATACTAAAAAGTACATTTTAAGCCACCAAGGTCATGCTGATACGTTAGTAGTCATTTTCAAGCTGTCTTGGGGAGGCAGGGGTAGCATTGGGCTCTGAATTCTGTCAGCTGAAATGAGTTCTAATCCCAGCTCTGTCACTGGGCAATTAATGTGAACATATGGGAACCACTCAATAGCTCTGGACCTAAGGGTCCTCATCCCTGCAGATAAGTTATTTCTGAACTCCCATCCAGGACTAAGACTGTAAGATCTGTACTCTCATTTGGCTATACTTGGGTAGCCAGGCAGCTTACATGCTTTCTCATAAATGTTATCTTCCCTGGGAACACTTCTATACAAGGTTATTAGGTAAGTAAAAGAAAAAGAAAAAAAACTCTTTCTGTGTGCAGAGAAAAAAAACCCTTTTCACTATGCCTCACATTAATATTTAAGGCACTAATATTATCAGGTTTATAAACACAACATTTTGTATTCATTTCATTTTTTTAGCAAGTGTGGATTTTTGTGAACATGATATGCTGGACAAATATATGATAACTGTATGATTTGTCAGCTTCAAGTCTCCTTAAATAGTTCCAAAGTAGAGACACCATTTAAAATGATTTTTTTAAATCTTTTACTGGCATCCAAATTGGAAAGGAAAAACGAAAACTACCATTATTTGCAGATGACATGATACACCGTATATTGAGAGCCCTGAAGACACCACCAAAAAACTACTATATCTAATCAATAAATTAAGTACACTAGGAGGATAAACAATAAGTATTCAGAAATTCGTTGTATTTTTATACACCAATAATAAACTATCAGAAAGGGAAACTAAGAAAACAATCCCATTTACAAATGCATCAAATACATCACAAATGCATCAAAAATAAAATTAAAAACTTAGGAATAAATTTAACCAAGAAGGTACAAGACCTGTACTCAAAAACTATTAGACACTGAAGAAAGAAATTGAAGAAGATACAAATAAATGAAAGCATACATTATGTTCAGGAATGGGAAGAATTAATACTGATAAAATGTCTATACTACCCAAAGCAATATATAGATTCAATATAATTTATATCAAAATATCAAGGGCATATTTCACAGAACTAGGACAAATAATTCAAAATTTATATGAAACTACAAAAGGCTCTAATAGCCACAGCAATCTTGAGAAAGGAGAACCCATGCTACCTGTTATCAAGCTATACTCCATGGCCATAGTAATAAGACAGCATTGTACTGGCATAAAAACAGACAGAGAGATCAGTGGAACAGAATAGAAAACCCAGAAATAAACCTACACCATTATGGTCAATACATATTTAACTAAGAAGGAAAAAAACATACAATGGGAGACAGTCTATTCAAAAAATGGTGCCAGGATATTGGACAGATACAGGCAAACAAGTGAAACTAGACCACTTTCTTACACCACAGATAAGAATAAACTTAAAATACACTAAGATTTAAATGTAAGGCTTGGAACCATAAAACTCCAAGAAGAGAAAAAAACAAGGTAGTAAAATCTCAACATTTCTCCTAGCAGTATATTTTTACTGATATATCTCCTCAGGCAAGGGAAACCAAAGGGGGAAAAAAAGCAAATGGGACTCCATCAAACTAAAATGCTTTTGCACAGCCAAGGAAACCATCAAAAAAAGCAAAAATACAACCTACTGAATGGAAGAAGATATTCATCTCTGATATATCTTATAAAGGATTAATATGAAAATAAATAAAGAACTTATTCTGCTCTACACCAAAACAAGCGAACAAACAAACAACCCAATTATAAAGTGGGTAGAAGACCTGCACAGACACGTCCCTGAAAAGGATGTACAGATGGCCAATACACATATTAAAAAAATGCTTGACAGCTCTAATCTCCAGAGAAATGTAAGTTATATCCACAGTGAGACAACACCTCACACCTGTCAGAATGGCTATCATAGATACATCGACCAACAACAAGTGCTGGCCAGGATGTGGTGAAATGGGAACCCTAATGCACTGTAGACAGGATGAATATGGGTGCAGCCACCGTGGGAAACACTGGGAAGTTCCTCAAAAAATTAAAAATGAAACTGCTTTATGACTCAGAGATTTCACTTCTGGGGATTTATCAGAAGAAACCAAAAACACAAATTTGAAAGAATATACGCACCCCTATGTTCACTGCAGTGTTGTTTACAATAGCTGAGACATGGAAGTTTCAGTAGAGGCACATGGATAGAGGAATGGACAAAATAACGGTGGTGTATGTACACAATGAAATATTATTCGGCCATAAACAATGAAGTCTTAGCACTTACAACAGCATGCATGGACTTAGAGGGTATTATGCTAAGTGAATTCAATCAGTCATAGGAAGAAAAATACCACATGATTTCACTCATATGTGGAATCTAAAGAGCAAAACAAAAAAGAAAGTGAAACAGACTCGCAGGCTCAGAGAATCAATTGGTGGTTGCCAGAGGGGAGGGGTGTTGGGGTACTGGGCGAAAGAGGTTAAGGGATTAAGAAGCACAGATTTGTAGTCACCGAATAATTGCAGGGATGGAAAATACAGCATAGGGAATGTAGTCAATAAAGACCACAATAACTCTGTATGGTGCCAGACGGGTACCATACAGAAATATCAGGGAGACGCCCTGTAAAGATATGGTTGTCTACGCATGGTGCTGCACACCTGGAACCAACACAAAATAGTACCAAATGTAAACTGTAAATGAAGGAGAATATTACCTTTATTTAGTAATTGCCTTCATTTTTATTTTGATGCTCTTATTTACGATTAGTTTACTTTTAAATTCTACATGTGCTGCACCAGCACCTATGGTGAACCCACCAGAGGATAATACAATGACTTTGGCTCACCAGAACTGCAGCCATGGTCAGGAACAGATTTCTTCCCTGACACGGATCTAGTAATGCTCATGTGGTATGGTGACAGTAATTGTAGATCACAGCTCCTATTGTCTTTTATTCCTGCACACTACATGGTTTTACAGCTTAAATACACGTCTATCAAACATCATTTCCATAAAATTTTATTGAAGAAAATTTCTGGATATAATACCCTGCAAACTCCTGGCACCCAGGGTTCAGAATGAGTGATGACAGACTTGAGGCTCATCATTTCCATAATTTTAGGCCAACTGCAGCTGCGAAAATACTTAGATTAAAAACAAACCAATTATCCATTTGAAATACTTTTGCAAGGGCAAAATGTTGCAAGTGGTATATTTATATATACAATCATTGAGACATACAGAACCTGCATATATTCAGATCTAATTGTCTATGTTGTTTTTTTACTGAATGCTTTAATTTTTTAGAATTCATGAGCTCCTCTGTTAAACTTGGTAACAATAATAATAGATGCTGAAGAAGCCATTTGTAAGGAAGGAAGCTGGACTAATAATTGCTTGATCAACCTATACCAGCTATTTTCAATTGGTGTGCCACAAGAATTTTTAAAACATGTAATACTAGACTATGTAGTCAAGAGCACTGACCTCTTTTCCTTTAGATTATCAAATAACAAACATAGCAATGGCTGGAGGTGTGAATGAATCAAAATTATTCCAATTTTTGTCAGATTGACAAAAATATATTAGTGTGTATGCTGCAGAATTTTAGTAATTAGCTAATGTATGCCATGTGATGAAGAAGGTTGAGAATCACTGAGCTGTTCTGATATCTCTGATTTTAATTTGAAGGGTTGATGCTTTCCTGCACATGCATTGCACACAGTCAGAGACAGCCCCAGGTAAAGGCACATCCAGCTTATATCCCGAGGAATCTTGTAGGACACTTAGCCCTGTCAACTACAGTCTCTGGAGAAGACACAGAGAAAGGGGTCTCACCTTCTGTGCACAATCAAATAAGCAGATTTGAATGCTGGTGTCTGTGATGAGCCTATGACATATCAGCCACCCTATCGCACATAATATCCACGGTGAAGACCAAGTCAAGACCCTTATCTCAAAGGCCTCCAGCAGTGAAGAAAACAAGCAAACAAACAAAAGCCGGTGACAATGACTGCTGCTCTTTTAGATGGCACGTGCAAATACCAGCCATGGTGCCCAGCTCTACCCGAGGATAGTAGGGAAGACTTCACAAACGAGAATCATGTGTCCTTTTTTGAACATCCCAAAGGTTCTGAGAGAGACAGAAGGATGTCATCCAAAAGGCAAGAGAATGTTAGTAAATTTGCATCTTGACTTACATATTCAGACTTTTGTGAATTTTATCAACATGAGTCAGCCAGTCAATGATGATTCAAGGATAAGTTAGATTACTAAAATAATTTTCCACATTAGTAAAGCACACCATAGAACTTCAGGTCAGCATGACCTTTGCATGGAAGTAAAATACTGGAAGGCACATGGCTTCTCTCCCCATCTTTCTTCCTTAGTGTCCTAGCAGTGATAGTATATATGCATCAAGTACATAATGATTAATGGGTTCATTCAACAACAATAACAGTAATGCACACATGTGTACACATACATAATATGCAGCTACAGCTGGGTTTACCTAGTCCCAGTTTCTAAGAAAAACAGAGAGGACATTTGTGTTAAAATGACCAGTGCTCCTTGTTATGTAATTTAGTGGTTACACACAGAAGAAACTTTAATAGCACAGGGGAAGAGATGCCTGCGTAATCTCTCAGGTCTGATTTACGTTAGTGATCTTGACTGCATGTACTTGTGCATGATTTCTTTCCAGTTAATGATAGACTATAATAGAGAATTGATTTAACATGTCCAGTATATCCAGCTCGAGACATCCAGGCAACATGCAAACTGCAAAGTGGCTTTGAAACTGCAAACCAAATGCAGTGTTTATACAGCAACTGGTTTCAGAATCGTGTCCATGATATACATCCCACATGTCTTTTTGAATGCATCCCTTAGCCTCACTGATCTTGCAGATTGTGGGTAAGCAAATCTAAAATTGCTACCATCATACTATTAGAATTGGCTGAATGCTTTCACTGAAACAATGCCAACCCTGATAAAAAAAAACCGCTAGAGTTCAAAGAAGTATTGGAAATTTTTCTTGCTAGAATTAAATACGGGTTTCTATAAGTAGAAAAGGCAAAAATGTAAAAGTTGTTTTTACCAACAAAAGAAAAATGTCATATAAAGATGTAAAGATACAGTTTTCAGGAGAAAACATTGGAATTAATAAAGAATATATAGGAATTTTATCCTTGGAAAACTAAATGATCTGGAGAGGGAGACTGAGGCCATACACAGATGAAGGTGAGTAACATGATCCTATGTCAGGAATGTTTAAGCTTAAAAGTCTATTTCTTTAAAATATGGATGTATCCATGTCACCATATTTTGTTTTTATTATTTCATTTGTTCCTCTATCTATTTATAAAGACTTACTTAGTCTTATTCTATGTGCATTCACCCAACATTTAAGTGTCTACTCATGCTATTTTGTTACTTCCTGGGGATTTTGAGATTCTCTTTATGGAGGATGAATAGACAATAGAAATTCAACATGAAATTGCCATGTGAGAGATAATTATGTTGTCTTGAAAGAATTCTTTCACTTTTAATCTGACATGATGTTTTTGTTGTTAACTGGAGGGAGGGGGTTGATGTATCTTTTTAATACTCACAAGTGGGTATTTTAAGCTACAAGTGGTTTCTTGTTGAATTTGCTTGCTTGAAAGGAGATAGGTATATATAAACATTGTTAACTATAAGTACGTTTAATTAGTTAGAAAATAAAAGTATGTTTCTTCCTGCTGCATATGTAATAGTAATCAAAACTCCAAATTCTGAAATGAGAGTTTATTGTTTACAACCTAGACAACGTTTGTTAAAGCTTCCAAAATTAGACAGTGTCAATATCTTTTTTGCCTATCCAGTTCAAAGAAAGTCGAAATGCTGTTATTTAAAAACATACTTAGCTTAAACACTAGCCATCTGATCTTTTTTTTGGTTTTTTATTTCACCCTTCATTCTGATGTTAAATTTCAAGTACTTTAACACAGTGGCAATTTTCTGAGTTTTTAATCTCAAGAGCTTGAAAGGGAAAATATACAGTCTCCTAAGCACATCAGGTGTATTTCTCCAAAGTGTACTTGACATGAGGAGATCTTACATCACAGTGACATTTAGAACTGAGAGAAAATACATATTAGCACATATTTGCTTCAATGAATTAATCGGTAAGCATATATTGAGTAATGTGCCTTTGCATTCTTACTCAAAAAGGAAAAAAGCATTCATCATAAACAATTAAGAGAAAAGCATGTCCCTTGATTTTCCACTATTTTTGTGTGTACTTGACAACTAAGAATATTTTTTAAAAGACAAGTCATTCTATTTTAATGTTGGCAGAATATTACTGCACATAAATCTAACATTCCAGTGGTTTTAATATAAAACATAGATTATCATACAACAGAGTTAGCTCTGCCTAAGTAGCATTGCTTCCAAGTGCTATAATGAAGAGCAAGCTGCATAAAACACAACTCCTATTGTATGTGTGCTGATTATTGAACTGTGGAGGCAAATCTGGACATAAGTATCTAAAATAGAATGCATGTGCTAAGAGACAGATGATCAGATCGAGTAAGAGATCTTTTCTGACTGCTTTAGCTAAAATGCTCAAATCTTTTCTAATTCTATACAAGCTATTTTATTATTAGAATAAAATTTTGCACAGAATACATGTGTTCCTCTTCTTCAATATTATTAAATGGTTATTAGAGACTGCTGCACAGGAAACATAAATTAAATCACACAAGAGGTGTAGTGTTTCAGTGGAGAGGATGATAAATTGCTTTGAGGAAAGATGGATAAAAGAAAATCAGCAATAAAAGCCTATGGTAGATGCAGAATTCACGAAGAGCACAGTAAGTCAGCTGTTATGGGTAGCTGTACTTTTCGACGGCTGACAATAAAATAAGTGCAAAGCTAATCCTACAAAATGACTCAAACCAAAGAAACCATCAGCAAAATGAAAAGGGAACCCACTGTTCTCCCAAATATGGGAGAACATATTTGTCAATGATAAATTGAACAAAGGTTTAATCTCCAAAATATATTTTTTAAAAAACTTATATTACTCAACACCAGAAAGACAAACAGTCCAATTAAAAATGGCAAAGAACATGAATAGACACCTATTTAAGGGGAATGTACAGATGGCCCATAGACATGAATAAAATGATCAGCATCACTAGCCAACAGAGAGATATGAATTAAAATGACAATGAGATTCCACCTCACACCTGCCCAAATGGCTGTCATTAATAAATCAACAAACAAGTGCTGGCAAGGATGTGGATAAAAGGGAACCCTAGTACTTTGTTGGTGGCAATGCAGACCAGTGCAACTACACTGGAAAAGAGTATGGAGGTTTTCTCAGAAAGTTAAAAATGAAATTGCCTTTTGGCCTAGTGGTTCCACTTCTGGGAATATATCCAAAGAATCCTGAAATACTAGTTCAAAAGAATATATGCACCCTTATGTTACACCCTTATGTAAATAACACCCAGTGTTATTTACAACAGCCACGATTTGGAAATAACCTAAGTGTCCATCAGTAGTGAGTGGATAAGAAAGTTGTGGTACATTTACACAATGGAATGCTATGCAGCAGAAAGAAAAAAGGAATTCCTACCTTTTGTGAGAGCATGGATGGTATAGGAACATATTAAGCTAAGTGAAATAAGCTGGCCAATGAAAGACAAATACCATATGATCTCACCTATAACTGGAATCTGAGGAACAAAATAAATTAGCGAACTAAATAGAACCAGAAGCACAGAAATAAGGAACAGATTAATAGCTGTAATAGGGGAAGGGGGAGGGTGGAACTAGTTGAAAGAAGGTAAAGGGTTTAGACAAAGAACACACATGCATCACCCATACACATGAACAACAGTGTGGGGATTGATGATGGAAGCGTGGGCTTAGGGGATGTGGGACAAAGAGAGAAACATTGGGACAGCTGTAATAGTATAAACAAAATTAACAAAATATATTTGTGAACTTCATAAAATAAATAACTAAGCAAACAAAGCAACAAACAAACAAAATTACTGGAACTATAGGCTTAGAAGTACACTTTCTCACTAAAGTCAATATTGCCACGTGTCCATCTGGACCCTGTTCCAACAAACATGGAAATACCATCACTCATGAGATTCAAAAGTGTGTTTGTTGGCATTGGGCTGCAGGTTTAGAGCATGGACAGGATATTTTGAATTCTCAAAGAAAAACAGAGTTGGACATTTGTTTATCTCACTTTACAATAGTCTTCATCTTACTCCTTATAGGTGTCTTGCTTGGATATGAACAAGGAGTCTGAGTGACAGTGAAGTTAAGACTCAAACACGACAAATATTTGAATGGGGGAGGGAGAAACATCACCCTTCTCAGGTTGTTTTCCCTCCTAGAGGATCCTGGGATGGAGAAAAAGAGAGAGATATATAGAGAGAGAAATGGGTTTATCTGGAATCGATGTAGCTCTTTTGATGCAAATGAGCTGGTGCTGCTTGCCCTGGTAGAGGTTTAAGTACAGCACAGGTAGATAATAAATAATACAGAGACAGTTTTTTAAGGCAATGGTTTTCAACCCTGGCATTTTAGAATGACCTAGAAGAGCTAATTTATAATAATCCAATTCTGGGTCCTAACCCAGACCAATTAAATCAAAATTTGTGGAAAGAGAAAACTCCATAGGTAATGTTAATAAGAAGCAAGGGTTGTACAAATTACTGGTGTAAGGGTATGTAGAACAAGATGAGGTATGTCTTGACACAGTTGAATATTTATCATGTTATTTGAATTTGTAAGTCTGAATTTGTAAACATGCTATGGTGATAAATAGCATCCAGGTCTTGAACACCATAAATAGATATAATAAACATTGTGAGAGGACCCATTGACCTCAAGACACTTATTTAATATAATGAGATTCCTCCAGATACTAAATATTCTTTACATGCTCTGACAGAATGCTACATCTTAAAGGCTAAGTACACAACTTGTTTTCTCATGCCAACAATGTGTATTTGATCATTTCTCAGACATTTAATCAACAAGATCTTCACATTTTTGTTAACATTGCATATGGGGGAAAATGTGAAGATAACTTGAAATATTCTGAGTTGCATGCTGTCATTTTGAACTGTCACTACACGTGAGCTCTAGTTAAGTTCTGCACTAAGGTTTTGGTGATAATTGGACATATCTGAATATTTGACCTTATTTCTAAAATTAAGTTAATGTTTACCATGCATGACCATATGGTATGGTCAGTTGAAAGAGAAGTTAAACATAAAATAACATATAGTGTGGATATGCGTATAATTTTGTAGGAAGCTAGTTTTATATACTACTTGGCCCAGGTTTTCCTCAGTATTTCTCTTATATTGGACACACGCACATTTAGTTTTAAAAGCTGAGTACCAGATACAAGACTAAAGGTTTTGGAAGAACATGTGATAAAGCTGAACTGGTTTATTTGCACTCCCTGGAGCAGGAAATACAGTTTCCACTGAGAGCCAGGGTTATGAAGGTGAAGCTGTAGTCATCCTGAAAAGTGATGTTCCATCTTACCTAAAATCAAGGGAATAGAGAGAGAAAAATTCAGATAGGTTTGAAGGAATCTGATTGTAAAAGGTGCTAACTCCTCACATCAGAAGTGTATTTCAGGAAGATTAAGATTATGTGCCCAGGAATGCATGGGAGGAGTATTAAAAATCAAGATGGATTAAGTGGAGAGAGTCAAAGCTTCATCAGAGAGCTTCTAGAGGCATCAGTATGACCCCCAAAAAACCAGCAAGTGGCCATTGCTAGACCTAGTTTTAGAGAGGTCTCGTGTTTGGGAAGAAGATACAACAGTAACCGAAACCTTCATGGAATAAAAGACAAGGCGAGACCAGGTATACCTACCTCAGTGGATGCCAAAGTGGATGGATGAGCAGATGGCTAGTAAGAGCAGATGTTCCCTTCAATAATCCTATAAGCATCACCATCACTTCTTCACATTTTAGGGAAAACCAAGCAAATGGTACAAAGAAACTCCATGTGGCTAACATTTTTTTTTACCATCCAACCAAACCTAATTGAGTTTAAAAGAGAAATGATTTCATTGTGTAGTGTTAAAGTCAAACTTCCTGCTTGACTGAATCTGTGGCCTAGATTTGTACCTAATTCGGAATGTGTATCAATAGCATAAACATACAGACAAGTATCGTGGAATGAACTTCTCTGAATATCTATAGATTGTTGATTGTCCAGAATTCAAGTACATTTAGCTCTGTTAAACTTATCATATAAAATCTAATTAAATTCTTGCCCTATTTCTGGATTTTCCATGTCCCTTCTGCTTACCCAGTGTTCTCCACTATTTGTTCAGTGCTAGACTCACTTGAACCTCAAGTGTGCCACAGCTTTCTCCTTGATCAGGCCACCAACCTGAGACCATGTAGCTCACATATTAGGCAAATTCAAATTAAACTATACTCTCTATACTGTATTAGTCAGTAAAATGGTGAACAGTGTAACACACACACACACACACACACACACACTTTCACTCTGCATAGGTAATGCAGGGAATGCTTCAAACCAGCGTGTGATAGAATTAAGTCTTCAATATATCAATTGACTGAAGTGTTGGCTTTTCCCTCAGGGAGACAAACAAAACTGGGTCCATAGAAAAAAGCAGAGAGAAGGCCAACTGGTAAATCAAATTAGATGGAGAGGGAGAATTATCGGGGATCAAGAGAGCAGTGGGTCCTTCTATCGCAGAAGAGCAGAGAGCACAGTGAATGCCAGCAGAGAATGAGCTGCCTCAGAGCAAGGACCCTGCAGCTTTGCCCTGCCATTCAGCAATATCTGTGCACATATAACCCCACCCCACATGTCACCAAACACACACGCATGAGTTAAAAAAAAAGGTAGACCTAAATTCCCTGATAGAAAGCGAGCGCATAAAGAGACTATCTTCAATGCCATTTCAGCTAACCACTATTTTTATCTAACATGAAAAGTAAGCTGGTGTAACAGAGAGACTCAAAATTACAGTGGCTAAAGAAAATGGAAACATACAAGTATATTTTTTCACATAATAGCGCTTACATCTCAGGATGCAGTACTGCAGGGATGGTTACAAGGAAGAGAGGGAAGAGATGTGCTGCTCGCCTGTGGTGGAACTGAACTAGGACAATGGGGGTGTCCCTCCAGGTGTCCCTACAGGTGGGGTCAGCAGCACTACCCCTACTAAACAAGGCAAAAGGGGAAAAAGCAGCATAAACTCTTCTCTTTTCTCCTAACTCAGAGTGGCCATGCGCCAGCTGCAAAAAAGGAGACATTCACGAGCAAGTCAAATATGTCCTGTTAAATGCCTAATGGGGTGAAGGTCAGCATCTGCTCTGTCATTTGAGTTTGAAATGGAACAGACAAATCTGAACAGAGACTGAAGTGGGTATCAGAAGAGGGGAGAATTTCATTGGAGGGATATTTGCTGTGTTGTTACAACCTCAGTAGCATCATTTAGACCAGTGATTTTCAACCTTTTTCATCCCATGGCTCAAATAAATTAATTACTAAAATTCTGTAGTACATCAAAAAATATAGTTCTTGGTAGATCTGACAAGAAGCAGGAAAATTTTTGGTTGATTTACAAAATAATAGTAGCATTAGTAATTATCTACCCTCTTTTGCTCCAAAGTGACTTTTTAAAAATCAGGTACCTATGCTTGTATATGAGAATTCTGATACCAAGAATTAACCAATCAGACGCAACCTTTTTATACAACTTGACTGATAAGATTCAACTGTGTTATATGACCTGTATATTTATGGTTCAAAACAAGAGCATTCACACTGGACAGCTACTGTTGTGTTGGTTGTTGTCATATTTTGACCATCTAAGAGAAAAGAGGTCAGTGCCCCGGACTAAACCATCAGGTACTGTATGTTTTAACAATTCTTGCACCATACTGGTTTAAAAATGCTGATTTAGACCCATCTGTATATTCATGAACAACTTGTTATAGATGTTCATGGACTAATTTAGCATATTTTTACCCTTTACACACTTCCATATAAAAAGTATCTTTGACTTGAAGTTGAATTTTATGGATTCACTTGTAGATTTAATATTTTTACATATTCTGAACATTTACTCTTCCTTTCTCACTCTGCAGCCACGAGCTGGCCTCCATGCACTGAAATACATTCCCCATTGTAGATACACTGCAACACCACGAAACCTGGAACGCGCAGCATTGGAAGAGTGAAAATGTCCCGAAAGGATGAAGCCTAATTATCCATAGGTAATAACCAAAATCTGTGTCTAGATATTTAAATATAAATAGTTCCTAATATCTGGACTGTCACAGATGTAAGTCACATTATCGCTTGTTAATTGCTTCCATTAGTTACTTCGTTACTTCTTTTTGGCGTTAAGAGGACTCTGTGTGAGCTCATGGGACTCCACTGCTTCGGGGTGAGAGAGAAAGGAGCACTTTTCCGTGGGTACATTGCAGGGATTTTGTTGATACACATCACACTTCAACCCCAGGTTATGCTAAATGAGTGACTAGAATGATCTTCAGGGAGCTTACCTTATATGCGGGCTCACTTAGAAACCCACGCGTCTAAAGCCAGTCCTGTTTATCACATTTTCCAGTCTCTCCCTTTTCCTGTCATTTTGTCTCCTGGAGCCTAAGGGTGTATTTTACCCTCCACATTCTTTGCCCACCATTGAGATACAATTAATTCTTAAGAGAAATATCTGTAGTGTCATGCTCTAGCAAAGCAATGGAACTTTAACCTCCCCAGAAGTATATAAAGGCTGAAGGGTTGAATTAAAAATACAAGATCACATTTCCTTGGTTGCTGACAGAAATGAAACAATTAGTTCTGTCTCATACATGCACTTTAGGGCATATTTAGCTGGTCGTTGATATTTTTCAATAATACCTTCTCTGGAGCTTTCCTGTCTCTGATGATCAGCTGATAATCTTCAAATCCCTTTGCCCTTTTCTCTTTTATGCAGATATTTAAGCTTCTTCATTTATGGGTTTACATAATTTATTCACTGAATGCTTGTCAGAGCTGCAACTTCTTTTTTTTATTTATTTTATTTTTTTAGTTATTTTTCAAGTACAGTTTTCTGTTTATTTCTCCCACCCCAGCCCACCCCACCCCATGCTCCCCACCTCCCTCCCATTTCCATCCCCCTTAGTTATTGTCCCCGTGTCCTTTATACTTGTTCCTCTAAATCCCTCCCATTTTTTCCCCTTAAATTCCCTCCCCTCTCCCCTCTGGTTGCTGTCCCCTTGTTCTCTATTTCAGTGTCTTTGTTTTTATTTTGCTTGCTTATTTGTTTTGTTGTTTAGCTTCCTGTTAAAGGTGAGATCATATGGTATTTGTCTTTCAACTCCTGGCCTATTTCACTCAGCATAATGCTTTCCAGTTCCATCCATGTTGTTGCAAAGGGTAGTAGTTCCTTCTTTCTCTCTGCTGCATAAGAATTCCATTGTGTATATGTACCACAATTTTTCGATCCATCCATTTACTGACGGGCACCTAAGTTGCTTCCAACTCTTGGCTATTGTAAATTGTGCTGCTTTGAACATCGTGGTGCATAGGTTCTTTGAAATTGATGTTTTGGGATTCTTAGGATATAATCCTAGCAGTGAAATTGCTGGGTCAAAAGGCAGGTCGATTTTTATTTTTCTGAGAAAATTCCATACTGTTTTCCATAATGGTTGTACCAGTCTGCAATCCCACCAACAGTGAACTAAGGTCCCCTTTTCCCCATAACCTCTCCAACATTTGTTGTTTGTTGCTTTTTTATGATAGCCATTTTGACTGATGTAAAGTGGTATCTCATTGTGGTTTTAATTTGCATCTCTCTGATAGCTAGCAATATTGAGCATTTCTTCATGTGTCTCTGGATCTTCTATATGTCCTCCTTGGAGAAGTGTCTGTTCAAGTCCTTTTCCCATTTTTTGATTGGGTTGGTTGTCTTCTTAGAGTGGAGTCACGTAAGTTCTTCGTATGTTTTGGAGATTAAACCTTTGTCTGAGATATCACTGGCAAATGTTTTCCCACACAGTTGATTGTCTTTTTAATTTAATACTGTTTTCTTTAGCCATGCAGAAGCTTATTATTTTGATGAGATCCCATTTGTTTATTCTTTCCTTTATATTCCTTGTTTTAGAGGACATATCAGTAAAAAAGTTGCTGCGTGAAAGATCTGAGATTTTCCTGCCAATGTTCTCCTCTAGGACTTTAATGGTTTCAAGGATTATATTTAAGTATTTTATCCACCTTGAATTTATTTTGGTGTATGGTATAAGTTGGTGCTCAAATTTCATTTTTTAAGAGTCTTTCTTGGGCACTTGCTAACTAAAATTTTCACCTGCACTGGAAGAAACTTAGCCTGGGTTGCAATTATGTCTGAATAGCTCATTCAAAAGTGAAAAATTCAGGTTAATCTCTTAAACTCTACAAGGAATTATTTAACAGATCTCAATAGTTTCTAAAGGTGGTGAGCACTCTGCTACTCACTAGGCAAACATGATGCCCAGCCTGCACTTACTGGCTCAAGGGTCCACAGGCTGAGAGCATCCCATAAGCAAAGTATGAACATAAGTCATATGCACCATGAGGTAACGATCAGATGAGTAACATCCGAGTCAGGGTCTGTCTTTGCCACACTTGCTGTGAAACCTTGGGCAAGCTACTTATTTTGAACTTGGTTTTCTCATTTGCATAACAGGATAATAAAAATAATGCCACCTCTGAGGCAGGAATAGGAGCATAAACTTACAGTTCTTAGTGTCTTGCACACAGTAAGCATTACATAAATGTCAGCTATTTTTACTATTATCCTTAAAGCGGAATCAAAATATAGGGTGTGCTCAGAACCATGGGAGAAGCTAAGGAGAGGGAGAAAATGTATCTCTAGATTTAAAAGGAGAAATGTGAGTGACCGCCGAGGTGCTCAGTGAACTGGTTGGATCTTCTCTGGTTTGGCCAGCTGTTAAGAAGGGCACGTGTGTATGCACTTGTGAGTAAGTGGGGTGGAGGGAATGTTCAAAGACAGTTCCAACTTGCATTTTGTTTCAATCAGTTTCCAAACAAAGGACTAGTCTCATTAAAATCATTGTATGATTTTTATCATTTATAAATCTTTCTTTGCAACATAACTTTTGAGTACTTATAAAGAAAGTGTTTTGGAGGTTGTGGGAACAGACAGGATCAAAGGGAAGGGTGAAAAGCAGACCCAGAAAAGTAGGAGACCCCGCAGTCACAGTGCTGGGGCTACTCGAGATTACTCTGTGGGTTCTCTGACACGATGAATAGACTGTAGCTGCTTTTTCTCCTCCTTCTTCTTTTTTAATGCTTCCCCTCAAGATTCAAGGTTCCTGTTCTTGTTATGATGCTACCACTGTTTCTTCGCGGGATCTGACCTTACATTCTCCCCATTGTAACAACGCCAGTGTCAAAAAAACAAACAAACACCAGTGACATCACAAGTAATCAAATGGTTTTCTATGCAGGAATATGCTAGCAAGGGGAGTCCCTGGATAGTAGGGCCCACCACCAGCAAGAGGAAGAGGAGAAGGGAGAGAGGGTGGTCCTGCAGCAGTCCACCCACAGGATGATCTCAGAACCGGGGGTGCAGACTAATTGCAGGAAGACTCTTTTGCAGCAGGGGAAGAAGAGCAGGCCTAGGTGAGTCACCTTACCTGATGTACGACATCCGGTGGTACCTACCTGCCACAGCAGCTCTTGATGGCTTAGCTAAATGCGGTTTTGCTGCGAGTGACTTACTGCTTCCAGTCCTATTTCTCCATTATCCTCACGGGAGGGAGACTACGTGGTCATGCTTTGGTAATGCCACCACCCAGCATCTACTGCGGTGACTTTCACTTGACCTACAGTTCATCCAGACATCACATGTTGCAGACGGCTGGTCCCCAGAAGGAAAGGGAATTAAGGGCAACCAGAGGATCAGTAGGAGCAGCACCGGCCCTAAGGGTATGATGACTATCACTCTCTGAAATCTTTTGGAGAAGCTTTTTCTTTTAAGCTTCATAACAAAAGCAAGGAAGTCAGAAGAGGAACACCTTTTTTGGGTGGGAGGAATTTATATTAAAGAGACACAGAAAGAGGAACCTGGGAGACTGGAAGCTAGACAGATTTTAAAACATGTAAAAATTAGGATAGTATTCCGATTTTAAATTTGTCCTCTTTGAAATGTGCACTATACATAAACCTGTGCACGAAACTAATTCCTCAAAACTGCCTTTATGTTTGTTAGAGGAAATTATGATGTATACTGATCTTCAAAAAATTCTTGACGGGAAGCATTCACCGTAACACACAAATGTATTTAGTAAATATTTAATTATTTTTAATGAACTTTCACACCATGTTCATGGGGCAGTACCCTGTGAGATTTTCAAAGAACTCATATATACACAAATATGAGAGCATTTAACTCAAAGAGCTGCACAAAATATTTTGAAACACCAAAAAATATATAAAAACATCCCTTCAAATATGATTAAGATGTTTATTCCATTTATGAAGTTCTTTACAAATTAATCAACCATGGTTTTTCTTACCACTTAACTTTTATTAGAACTGGTAGATAGAAAGATAACAGCTTTTTCAAAGATCATGGCATTAACAATAAGAAAATAGACAATATTTAAACAAGATACATGTTCTATCAAAATACAAAGATACAGTTCTTTCTCTTCTTAGATCTTACATTATTTGGTAAAACTCAGACACTAACCACCAATTCACGTCCATGACTTAATGACATTACTACACTCAAATCATATTCAAATTGATTCAAAACTAGGTGCTTTTGTTCTGTGAATGACTGAGCAGAAATTATTTTGTGACACCTCTTCTGATTCATGGGTAAAAATAACCCCCCGCTGATTTTAGTTTCATAGCAATATGTTAACTATTGTTGCAAAACAAACAAAAAAATGTCTGTATTCTGTTTAGTCCCAGGCCTGTCTCCTCTAAGAATAGAAGCTTATCTGCATCCTGGAGGCCTCAACACTTAGTACCAGGTGACCACTGTAGATAGCAGAACTCAAGGTGATGGGTCTTCCTGTGAAATAATCAGACAGTTGCAGTGTGGTACAACTGTTGTAGGCTGATATGACCGCTGTCACAACACAATCTAACAACATTGTCTCAAGTGAAATTAAAGACAACTAAGCACCACCAGAGCCATTGTACAGAACGAAATCCCGAACCAACTTTTTGGGCAATGCTACAGTGAATGCACCATAGGGGGTGTTTGAGTCATTTTTCTCAGGATATTTGCTCTTTAGATGTTATGATAACAGGACAGTAAAACCAGCGGTGTGCTGTGGCCCGTTCCCACAGGCTCAGGCAAGCTGATCGTGGGCACCTCTCCCCAGCTCTAAACTCTCCGTTCTCGTGTTGGTATCTGAAATTGGCCCTGGTGGGGATATTTACACCAAGGAAAAGGATGACTATTGAAAATCAAGGCTTTCCTTCACCAGCTCCCTAGAGTCATTTAAAAAAAAACATTTATATAATGATGTTTATACACTGCTGCATAAATTACAGTAAAATAGTTGAAAAGAAAAGGAAAATACTTTTATGTCTTTAGAATAAAATAAACGACATGTTACATTTTTTTTCACATCTCTGTGAAAGCATGGTTTGCAGGCTTACGATAGTTTCAGCGTGATTGTTTTACTCCTTTACTGGTTCCTCGGAAGCTCCAGAACAAGTAGCCATAAATAATTCAAAGCTCCCAATGAAAGATCGTCTTATGAAGACATAAGATAAATTCATCCCAGTGATAACTTTGACATGGGGTCAAGGAATTTTTAAGCATTTCTCCCTTAGCTGATAGTCTGATCATTACACATCACGGATAATAGCTCTTGTCACCTGTTATAAATCAGTGCATAGTACAAATGAAATCCCAACTGGAAGACTATTGTGCCAACCAGGTGAGCTCTGCTGCAGCGTTCAAATGACCTGAGGTGACACTAACTCGCAGAAATACTGATACAGGGTGCAGCCAAGGGGGAGGCCCCAAAATAGATTTGTAACGGTGTCCAGAATTTGAAGTGTATAGGAATATTGGAGAGACATATAAGATGTCCTCACCGCCCCACCCCAGGGGGAAGGGACAATGGAGCAGGGCCATTGAGAACTGTTTTGCATAGCAACAGTTTTGCAGCTAACCTCTGGAATGGTTATTTAACATATCTATAACATTTAACTGGTTTCATAGATATGTTAAATAGCTGTGGCCATGCTTTGAGCCAGGGAGAAGGGAGCGGCTTCTACCCGGGATGTAACTGGGGGCTGCCCCCCTGAGTGAGTGAGAGTGCCTGCATGAGAGCCTGGAAGAAAGATGGGCTCCAAGACATGAGGCGATAACTGGCCAGGTGAGGAGGGAGCCATGGAGTTTCAGCAAAGTAAGGACACCCTCTTGGTGAGGTGAAAGAGGGAGCCACGTGGTTTTGGCAGAGTGCAGACCCCCTCTTTTCCAGGTGTAAGGGAAAACCACACAGCTTTGCCAGAATGGAGATCCCTGCAACAAGATGAAAAAGAAAGACACATGCTTTTGGTGGAGTGCGGATACCTGAAGCTTTGGTAGAAGAGGCCCACGTGGCTTTGGGGTGCCCCCTTTGGCCGCGTGGCCTGGAAAGCAGGAGAGACTTTGACTGGAACTGGGTACAAAGAACTCTTGCCAGTGGACCATGAGAGGGTACCACAGTATTTTGGATTAACTCGAGATCCTGCCTGACACAGCTGACAATACCAGCGGCCTGAAACACAGATGTGTGCTCTTTTCCTGATTTACGGTACCCAGAGTTGGGACAGTGGGAGAAGGGAGAGCTGTGTGGGTGTAGGTGTATACCCTAAAGGACTTTGATATTTTAGTGGAGGCGTTAGGCCTGAATAGCATTAAATAAACATTTTGTTTCCTTTTCATGAATCTCTGGCATTGAGAGATGTCTTTCCAATTGGCAGTGGACAGAAGAGCCCAGTAGATATTAGTATTCTGTCCTTGGGAGGGGCCCCTGTTGTTCTGTAGCAGTTTTTGGCATCCCTAGGTAGGCCAAATATTGCCCCACCCCCGACCTCTTGTTTGGTAACAATACCAACCGAAATTCAAAGGACAGCTTTGCTGGATTGAGTCTGGTTTTGCTTAGTACAAATTAATTTCACAGTTCCCTTTTCCACCTGTGATCTCCAAGGACCCATGTCCTACTGCCAATATGTAAAACTTCATTTGTTTCTTAGAATAATTATTTGTGTAAAAAAGAACTTGCGGGCTCCACTTTTTATAGCCCGCTGCTATTTGTCCTCTACTGGAGCACTCCAAATTCATTAGCGCTTAGCAACCACTTTTGTACCAGACAATTATCTTCCTAATCCAATCAATTTGTCTACATTTCCATGGCTGCACAGCCTTTAAGCTGGGAGGCAACCTGCCTGGATAACTGGAAGAGGCCAAAATTCCATTTTAGAGGTATTCTTTTAGGCTTTTAAAATTGTAAAAACCTGACACATTCTTTAGTAATATTCTTTTCTAATAACCTTCCCTCACCCTTGTCAGGCTTCAGGAACCACCGAAAAGGTTTTTAGGTAATTTTAGGGGAGTAAATTTGATGTTTCTTCTGAATTACTACGGATAGGTGGGGTGGGGGGGGCACGCTCAGGAGAGAGCATTGCTGGGACTTCTTAGTGATTTTTATGATAACTGGTCCCTGAGCTCCCAGTGTTCGCCCGCAGGCAGGAGCTGCTTATACCTGGGGGTGAGGCTGTAATTGCGAACACTTCCTGAAGGCAGGTGATGGTTGGTGAGGAAGGGAAGGAGAAAAGGTCGGGAGCACAGAACAGTGCGTTTCCCCAGAGCCCTAATAGAAAAATGTGGAAAATGGGAGACTCCCGCTGCACTTGTCAGAGGGTGTTTCAAAGGGCTATTTGGTACCTTAGAGATTTATGCCTCTAAAGACATGAGGAATTAAGAAAAGGACATGGATTTATAACATTTTGGGTGTTTCTTTGTTTTGTTTTGTTTTGTTTTGTTTTGTTTTGTTTTGTTTTGTTTTGTTTTAGGTCTCCTCCCGATTTGTGAGATGTCTCCACAATTGGAGAAGTTAGTTACCCTGGAGGTTGAGAAGCCAACCCGCCTGCAATACTCTGTTCCAAGGAGTGATGGATTAATTCAGTCGGAGGGAGTACAGAGATCGGACTTGTTTGAGTAGGAAACCTGACTCACGATTTAGGAGACTTGCACCATTGGCTGAATTTTTCATTTCTCAAAGCCCTGAATGTTGGATTTATGACATTGTAGTTAAAATGTTAGCTAGGGTATATCAAACATTTATATGACTCTGGCACCAAATGAGAAGTTTTACCTCCTTCATTTGTTTTAATCCTTCAAACAATTCTGTGAGGTATATCTTGCCATTATCTTCTTTTTAGAACAAGGAATTGGAGTCTTACAGTGATTACATAGTTTTCTCGAAGTTACATTGCCAGCAAGTGGCTGAGTTAGAATTCCAATGCAGGAAACCCCATTCCAAAGCTCGCGTTCTGATCACTACTTCTCACCTAGTTGACAGTGGTATGAAATACGTGTGACAAGTAGCAGTTGCCTATTGCTGTGTGACAAAAATGCCATACCTTCAATGGCTTAAAGGAACATCTATTTATCAGCTCACTGTACTCTGGGTCAGGAGTCTAACATAGAATCTGGGTTTTCTGCTCAAGACTGAATCAAAGTAGAGCTAGACTGTTTCTCACTTAGACACGCTGAGGAAAAATTGCTTTCAGGCCCTCACTGTGGTTGGCAAATCTCAGTTGCTCACAGTTGTAGGCCTGGGGTGCATATTCCCCCGTACACGGTCGTCTGGTCATTATTTTTCACTCCTGGAAGCTCTTTTCTGGGAAGCTCACAACATGAATGTTTCTATATAGCTTTCTTCCAGGCTAGCCAGAATAGGTATTTCTGACTTCTTTTTGACCAGTGGAAGAAACCTCTCTGCCCTTAAAGGGCTGTGTAATTAAATCAGGCCCATTTGCGTAATCTGCCTTTCTTAAAGTCACATGAGTGCCACAGAGTAGAACCTAATCAGAGGAATAAAATGCTTCCTACTTGTGGACCTGGGTGTCTACATGAGGAGCAAAAAGCCTTGGACACCATCTCAGGATCCTGCCTACCGCATGAGGAGTAAGTGAAAGTCCCAGAGGGTTGTGAAGAAGATTCAAGGCGATAATCTTAAATAATGAATATAATATCTTGATTAGCATGTAACACTTTAAACACGGTAGCCATGATGGCCATGCCATCAAGAGAGATTTATCCTCGCACCTAAGGGACAAACAGAACCCAAAGCAGGAAATAAAATCAGATTCTGAGTCAACCAACACAGGTGAAGGGTGAGACTGAGGTGTGCAGTGAGAGCTCGGGTTTTGTGGCTGGAGACCAATTTTTACAACTTGTAAGCTCTATTTTTTGGATGCTGATAGCTTGTCAGGTAGGGGCCATACCAACTTTGAAGGCATACTGTGGGGGCCAACATTATCCTTATTGATATTTAGACTGTGTATTGATAGTTTAATTGCATCCACAGTGTGAAGCTTCTCACCAGCTCAACCTGATAGTCTTGGGAAAAACACTTCCTTCTCTAACTTAAGAATTCTGTCAGTCCCCTTCATATATTACCAACATTCTTAATACTAGTTCATTGTTACCTGCTGTCTACTATTATCAATTAATATGTCTTCCAACAGGATTTTATAACATCTCTGGAGTATATTATTTTAGGAACTAATAAATATATATTATATGTATATACACATTTCTATATATGTATTCAAAAGCAGGCCTTAATATGTACATGTTATCAAGAGGTATAAGAGCCATGGTAGATGTCTAATATAAATTATGACCATGTCAGATGAAGTTTCGGTGTAGTCCTATCAGATCAGATTGTAGGGGAGCTCATAATTCTTTCTCCTCTGTATTTTATCACAGTTTATGTAAAATCAAACTGTAAACAAGAATGTAAGATAGAATATGCTACTATTAATCCTCGGATTTTGCCACAAAGCAATAATTATCAAGATATAAAGATTCTATATCAAGAATCTTTGGCATTAATGAGAATAATAATTGTGGAATGAAAATGAGCTTCCTTCTTTCATAAACATTTAATAATCTCCTTTGTGCAAGGCACTGGTGATATGTAGCAGGGATAAATAATATCTGTTCTCAAGGAGATTCAGTTGAATTTAGGGGTAAAACAGGGAAGTAAATCAATGACTAAAAATATTGATGAGTTATGCTTAGAAGGCGATAGTGATAAATGTTTTAAAATCCTAGAAGTGGTGTAACCTTTGACTGTAGATTGTATGTTGGATCAAAGGATAGACTACCAATTTATGCCAATCCTCACTTTGTCTATTATATAACACATGTAATTAACTTTATAATTCACTTATGTTTAACAAATGAATGAGAAAAATACATATTTAGCAAGTAATTGTCTATTTACCTAGTAGTATATTTCTTCATTTCTCTTAATTACCAAAAAAAATGTAAGTCTGTCCATGCCATTTTCCCCCTAAGACCTGGCTTTAGGTCTACTAAATCCTGCTCTACTCCTGGATTAGATTTCAGACCTGATTCCATCAGCCTAATCTATTGGTTCTCAACCAGGAGCATTTTTCCCCTCTAAGGAACATTTAGAAATACCTGGAGACTTTTTGTTGTGAGGAGGGAGAGGGTAGAGTGGGTTGCTACTGGTATCTGGTGGTACAGTTCAGGGATGTTACCATGCATCTACAATGTGGAGGACAGAATCTCTTCCCAGAAAAAAAGATTATCTGGCCAAAGGGTCAGTAGTGCAGATAGTGAAAACCCTGATCTAATCTCATCTTTCTAACCCCTAGAATTAGTTCAGAAAGGAGCACCTGATCTAAACTGATCTCATCAAACCAAAGGTTAGAGGTTTTTCTTGATGGTCAGGGGAAATGAGTCCTATCAGAGGGATATGAATGTGGAAGAGTCCACTGATGTAGAACGGGCTAGAGGTGAAACCTAAGGAAACAATCTGAGATCATGAAGAGAAAGTTATATGAGAGATAAGAGTTTACATTAAGGAGGTTTAACTAAGAAATATAAAAAGAGATTAGTATGATTTGAGCAAAGAGATTAAACATAGTCTGAAGCTTTCCCTACCTCTGAATCTTTAGTAACATAATCCAATAAAACACTTTAAAATTATTTAAATCTTGTGTTTGTAATAATTCACAACCAAAACTCTTCAATTTGATAAAGAATAAATGAATTATAATTAAGACATAAAATAAGTGAAGGGAGGGACAAGCAAATGTGAAGGCAGTTATGAATCAGTATGATTTATTGCAGCAGCTCACCTCTGACATAATCTGAGGACTAGCAAAAACACCATCTTGTAGAAAGGCAGAATCGTTGTCACTGTCATGGTCAAGAAAATTCCATTGATTCTCAGTAAAATTCATCTTAGCATCCAGAGATTCCTTGATCTGAATGAGGCTGTGTTCCCATCCCCAATTCCCCACATCTCTGAATGTTTTCCATAAATTTTCTCTCTTCTGAAAAGGATTCCTGGATCTCACTGCAGTTTGGAACTGTAACCCACATTAAAAATATGGATTAGGCCCTGGCCGGTATATCTCAGTGCACTGAGTGCAGGCTTGGGAACCAAAGCATCACGGGTTCGATTCCCAGTCAGGACACGTGCCTGGGTTGCAAGCCATATCCCCAGTATGGGGTGTGCTAGAGGCAACCATACATTGATGTTTCACTCCCTCTCTTTCTCCCTCCCTTTTCTTTTATCTCTCTAAAATAAATAAATAAATAATTTTTTAAAAAAAAGAATATGACTTAAATAAGACAACACAAATGTGTCCATGAATCTGTGTACATAGATTGCTCTTACTAAAGTTCCTTATAATATTTCATCTTCTCTCCTTTCTCATTTCCTATGTAGCCAAACACAGGTCCTGCTGCCTGTCTGTTCAGAAGCCAATATTTGAGAGACAGGTGCTGGTGTAAAGAAAGTAGTTTATTTTCAGTTGCCAGAATCCTGAGAAGGTAGGAAACTCTTGTCTCACAGTCCATCTTAACATCTTAACACAGAAGTTTTCATAAGGAGAGAGGGAAATCAGAACGAAGAGATCAAGGGCAGGGGGTTGAATAGATTTCTGCATGAAGACCAGCACAGTCCATTCCAATAAGCAAAGTGATGGTCCATGTGCACCATCCTGGTTTAGTCAACCTGGCTTTTGTCATCCTAGTTTTCATTTGAAAGTCAGAGCCTGTCTCTTTTCAAATTAGTTCCTAGGATTCTTACACAAACATGCTGTTTATCTGCAAAGCTACAAATTAGTCAGAGCCAGCATTTACAGAAACAATGGTCAAAAGAATGGTGGAGCGGGTGACCATTTACCAATACTAAAATTCCCCACTGCTACGCTATTTTATGTTTGAATAAAAAGTAACTTCTCCCTCACTATTCAGCATGTCTTTCTTATTTAAGTAAACAACATCACCACCTACTCAACTATTCCAAGCAACATTCTGGGAGCCCTATGGCTGTCTCCTTCCCCGTCCCTCTCATGTAACCTGTCAGACCTGTAGCCAAGGCTTCCATCTCAACTCAAGCATTAGTCCAGATCACAACCATTCCCTACTTGGGTGGTGCAAATAGCCACCACATGGCCTTCACACTTCCATAATTACTTCCCCATGACTTCTTAAAGATGCAAGTAAAAGTCATGCCTTGTTTATTTCTTGACTTTCCATCCCACTGATTTGCTTTCCGATATCTTAAGGTTTGAATTATTTTGATGCACTGGGCTGATATAGTTTAGAACTAGGCACTTTAATATTTTTCTTAAGTATTTTATAGTCTTGCATTAATTTATCTTCTTAAATCACCTATTTTAATTAAAAGTTAATTTGAATAATTTTAATTTATGTTAATAAATAAAACAAATAGCATTAACTCCTACAAATCCATTTTGGTTGCTAGGTTTTATTCCCTTTATTGGAGTTCTTTAGTGCCTTCTTTAATTCTTCATCTAGGTCTTGTATTTGAGCTGCCTTGTGGTCAGTGAGTCTAACACTATACTTTCTAACACTACCCTTTGTTTTATGTTCCCATCCAGAGCAACCTTGTTAATAAATCAGATGACATTTTTAAAGGGAGATGTTTCCTGATCATATAGGTTTTACCCAACTTATTAACAACTGTATTGTGATTATGGAGCACTCCTAAAAATACTAAAGCTATGACATTTGATACATAGAATCCCATCAAGTGCTAGAGAATATAACAAAACTTGTATAGTTCTTAGACACCTACTTCATAAGTTTGTAGATACCATTGAATAGATTTCTTCTTGCATGAATATAGTTCAACCACATTCTCTAAAAGAATAAAATATTTTTAAAAATTACTAATGATTCTCAACATTTTCTACTATAAGGCAAATAATTTCATTTTAACTATTTCATTAGATGACATATTTTTATGCTTGTTTAAGGACAATCAAAGGCAAAAGGAAATAATGATAAAATAATGAAACTTAGAACTTACTGGAAAAAGGGTTAAAGGTATGTTTTTCTCACCAAGCCTCCATCGAAGGGATTTGCCTTCCAACTTACTAAGTACTCACTGGTTACAATTTCTGAAGATAGCCTTAAAAATTCAAATTAATTTGTGGCTTAAAATTTACCTGGCACACAAACTAAAACATTATAATAATTATTAACATTCACTGAACACACACTACATGCTGGGCACTATGCTAAGTGTTTTAAATAATAACTTATTTTTATTAAATGTCAGCAACTCTGTGAGGTAAAGCTATTGTAATTTCTATTTTACATAAAAAGACACTAAAGCTCAGAAAATCAAGTTGCTTTTCAACTAGGATGCCTAGATCTAGACTCACCAATTTAGATTTAAAACTTTTCTTTCAGAATCCAAAATTTGCATTATTAATAACCTCGCCTTTCACTTGCTCAGCCATCAAAAAGATTGGCTGAGGTCCTATTAGTACCAAACCTTGGGCTAGACACTAGGGGCAGAGAAGCAAACAAGATAATGTGCCCATCCTCATGGAGTGATTAATTATACACTGTGTACCAATAGATATTTGTCAATCATGTAAGTTAATATGTTGAAACCTTCATTGCTATTCTTCAGTGCAACAATTTTCATACATTTTTTCAGTTAGTTTCCCTACATCTTTGGATCCATGAAAAATGGCCTGAATTGGTATATTTTCCTTTCTTATCATTCTTAAAATTTTTGAAATAGCAGTGATTTATCTTAGAGTAAAATAAATAAGTAAACATATAAAACAAAGCTGAAGAGTCGTCAGTGGCTTGCACTTACCCTTCTCCCTGCTCCTGCCCAAGGCCTGGGTTTGAGAGTGTCAGTTAACTTGCCGTGGCTAGAAATGCTAGAAGCACTCCAAATTGGCATTTCTCTGTATCATGTTCTTCTGTGATCAATGAATTGCATTTATTCCTTCTATTCACATGTAACAGTATTAAATAATGGTAGTCACAATGATGAATGGATTTAATTTGCTTATCCTTAAATCCATGTCTTACTACAAGCAAATCCCTCATCCTTAATCATTCACTCTGTTCCACTGATAGCATCTGAACTTCAGAAACCCATCCCTGCTTTCATCTCACTGTTACCACTGCTCTCATCCAGGCACACATATTCTTACAATGTCTATTGCCTGAGCCTCCCGACTGGTCTCCCCGCCTCTAATGCTGCACTTCACAGAGCACCCCTATCCCAGCCACTGCATTATTTGGAAGTGACTAAGATAGGCTAAAGTGTACATTGATTATAGCAATTGCATTACACAATATTCCTATATCTGTAATATTTTACTTCATTAAAAATGCGGCTATATTTCCAAATTATTACAAGCTCATTTAACTGGAGATGAACACTCAGTAGTAACTAAATTATAGTGATACTCAGCAAACAGTTCTTGACACTGAACTGAAATAAATATGCAGAGAAAGAAGATTTATGTAGTTTATGATTACTATCCTCCTTTTATTTCCTTCCCTCCTTCCTTCTCTCCCTCCCTCCATCCATTCTTAGACTATTTCTTAAGGGCCCACTATTGCCAGGTTCATGGTGTTTGGGATCCAATAAGACAAAAGTCTCTGCTCTGATGGAACTAAGTTGTCTCATGAAGAATTATAAATAAGAATAAAAATACACCAAATCGATTATGTAACATGCTATCAGATTTTAAGTCCTATGGGAAATAAATAGAAATAGGGCCAGGTAAAAATCCAGAATGCTGGAGGAGACTGCTGAAACAGACTCAAGTACCCACCAGAGTACTGAGAGTAGATCTCACTGAGAAGGTGAGATGGGTGCAAACATCTGAAGGACATGGAATGATAGCCTCAGGAAAAATTATTCCAGGCAGAGAAAAGAGGTATAGCAGAGCTATATCATATATGATATCTCCCTTAATCTGATTCTCATCCACTGAAGATACAAGTCTAATCTCCTCTGATGGCCTTTAAAAAATTGAATACTGTTGGATATGACTATCTGATTTACCCTATAGAGCATGGTACCCTATCTGATTTACCCTATAGAGCATGGTACCCTATAGAGCATTTGAATTGTAATTTTTATTCACTTGTATTTGTTTCTGTTTCTAAGCAGAAGCTCTTAAGTGCTTGAAGGAAGATTGAACCAGAAGGAGGGAGAAAAGCTGTGAGCGACTCAATCAGAGCTGTTGCAGAGGCAGGCCAGGGCACGGGAGAGCCGGGGACCTCAGCACCAGGTGGGCCCAGAGTGGCTGAACACGAGGCACCTAATGTTGATGTGCAGAAAAGCTTTAGTTGAAGAGGTAGCTTTTGGGAGCATTGATTATGTGATGTAAAGACTGAAGGTCAGGTACGAGGAAAAGTAAGAGAGAAACAGAGGCAATTTTTTCCAAATCATACCAAGTCAAGAAATAATTAGATTCAACAAATATTACTGTTCTGTGAACAAAGACTTAATTAAGGATTCATAAAAACAGATGCAAACTGTGGGAACAATGACCAGGACTGCTTCAGATTCAGGAGTATGCATTTATGTGCTTGTCACACCTTAAAAACTATTTTATTTTTTAAAAAGTCATATCAAGAATACATTCCATTTTTTCTTTCCTACATAATCATTTTACTCTTACAATGGATAGTTGAGTTTTGTTTTTAACAATTTACAAACTCACAGAGCCTCTTCAGAAGGATTTGCATAAATGATGTCTAAGATATTGTAAATAAATATCATAAATAGTGCTCTGACTTTTACTTGCAATTTTAGAAAATAAATAATCACATACACGCAGAGAAATTTAGAACATTCAGAAGATACACTACAAGGTAGACTTTTTCTTCTTCTTTACTATTTATATTTTTCTTCTTTCATATTCTAAAAAACTCAACTAGGTTATATGGGAAATCCTTTAAGAAATGTTGTATTTCTTAGGTTATGCACATGATTTGGGGTCATGTAATTAAGTTGAGAAGAAAGGTGGAGCCAAAAATTTACCAGATGGGCAAATCAACCAAGCAAAAGGAAGTAGGTGAAGAACATTTTAAACTCAAGGAAAGAAAAGTTTGTCCCTAGTGATTAGCTCCCAGATGGAGAAGATGGCAGAGAATAAACCAGGAAGACTATGCTTCCAGGGCACATGCATATATATACAAGGGAAAGGAACTCACAGAAAAAAGGCAAACAGACCTCAGAAAAGTAAATGAAGAATTAAAAAAGAGCACACCCTCAGAAAACTTAGGAAATGATGATTTTAAGACACTGTGTTCAATGCTTGTACATGTTACAGAAAACCAAAATACAGTGTGAACTAAGAAGAGGGGTCTCATGAATTCAGTCATTAGAAAGTCATCGTGACTGAGCACAAAGCAATGAGATAATTAGGCAACAAGGTTTTAATGGGATTAGCAATAAAAAACAGGAAGGAAGGAATAATATAATTGGACAGTCATGTAGGTCAGAGAATTACCTATTAAGCATAAGAAAACTAATTGATTTGGGGGAGTAGGGTTAAGGTAAGTAAAGGACATACACTTAAAGGACTAAAGAGAAAGATGGAATAATTATGAAGTAACTATAATAACAGTAATAACCATCTCTTGAGTATAGATACTAAATTAAGTGGTTCATATATTTTATCTCTTAATTTCCCTCCAAAATAGTATCAATACCTTCAATTTTCCTAAAAGAAAACTGAAATACTTATTGCAACTACATGACAAAGATCACACAACTAACACACTGTGAAAAGGATATTTAAATCCAACTTTGTTAGAACAACACCACGGTCTCTACTGCAAGGTTCATGGAGCAGGTAGATGGAGTCAGGGTCAAGGTGGTGGTCAGAGCTGAGTGGTGGAGAGGACTGATGATGGAGGGACAAAGAGGCAAAGAGTTCTGATAGTTTTGTGTGTGTGTGTGTGTGTGTGTGTGTGTGTGTGTGTGTGTGTCTGAGTAGTGGAAGTGGTGAAGAATTCATTAAGCCTGAAATGGCACTAACATGTAGAGGATTTTAAACTTATGGAACAGACATTGGGGGGAATCAGGAATGCAGTTGGCCCCCAGAAGGTGTTTACTATGTTCCATGTACTGCAGAAATCTAGAGATTTTTTAAAGAGGTTTTTATCTGTATTCTGGCTTCTTTAGCAAAGTGAATTGACATGTTAGAGAATGGCTTCTTTACTCCAGATTTATTTGTTCTTTATATTTCAAGTATGTTAGACCTAGAGCCATCTACTCCTATCCAAAAGATAATAAAACTTATACCTCCCAGAAATTGCAGGAGTTGTAAACCTGCAGACTTGTCTTATTTTCCCTCTGGAGACATTGATTTGCATTCCAAAGGGTAAGAACCTAAAGTCCCTTCTCTTCCTCCAGAGAATTTGTGTACCTTAGAGAGATTAAGCTTTTCTTCTTCTTTCAAGGTGTGAAGGAAGCAAAATATATATAATGTGCCAGATTTGTGTTTCCAGGGCTCCTCTCCTGCAAGACAGACCCTGCTACATGTAGGGTGATATCTGGCTCTCATCACATTGCCCTAGAAGAGAGAGGATTGAGCCACAGAGGACTCAGTGTGGTTATTTCTGAAATGATAATAAATTCTCCCAGCCCAGAAGCCTTGAGTCTACTTTCAAAATAATAAGAATAAATGAAGACATTAGAAACTCATCACAGCCATATGCTCTTGCTTTTTCTATCTGTACGTCAAGCTTGAAAATAAAAAATATATATGTATACACACACACATATATATAATAAGCAATTTGGGTTTGGGCACAGCTCTTTCCAGGAGTTGTCAGATATCTAGGTACCCACCAGACAGAGAACAGGGTCCATGGAAAGCTGTGGTCCCTTCACCTGCAAGGGGAAGAAAGACACTGACTCTCTGGAATACTGAGCTTAAGTCCACCTCTCCTGCCAGGGGAAGGAGCCCTGATAGCTCAGTCTTCTGTTAAACTTGGTTGGTTGATACAGGCCTAGCAACGTGGATGCTGCACATGGTACAGTACAAATGAAATCTAAGGACAGAGGGTGTTAGTGTGAATATTATTGAAGTACTTAGCACATTTTCTAGATTAAATAGGAAGGAAAATGAAGCTGGTGAAATTCTAGAATATTGAAAGACTGGAAACTAAAAAGTTATTTTGGTCATGTTAAGCTGAATACCACCTTCAGTGGGAGAAGTGTAGGGATCTTGGAAGAATAGTAATTTAGAATCAGTCAGAAGAATATGAGATTTTAAGACATGTTACAGCTCTGAACAGTGAGGCAGTTTAGGATGTTATTCTAAGAATAGACTGTTTAAGAAGAAAAGAGCAGAAAGTCGTTGAAGAAAAAAGGTGAAGGAAAGCCACGACTTCAAATGGCCCTTTTGTGTAGATCTTAAAGTTGCCAGCATTAAAGTATTGGAAGTAGTCTATTATCTAGGCGCCAAAGGTCTGACTGAAAAATGATGAGGATGAGATGGAATTCTTATAACTAGGAGATATAATTGTCAAAAGGCTTTTGCAGGGAGCATTCTAGAAGCAAAAAAAGTGTCTAGAAAAATAGTGATCCCATGTCAAGACCCTTATGCTGTAAGGAGATGGAAGATGAGGATATTAAAAATGAGAAGCACATACCTGGGACTATTCCATGAAACTTCTTTTCTAGATGTTATATATATAAGTAACCATTTAAATTATGTAGCAACTACTTCTAAATTGAACTTAAAAGTTAACTGAGTCTTTATTGGTCAAATGAGGTCTTGAAAACAACTCTGCCACTCACTAGTACAGGAACATTATTTAACTTGCCTATGTATGCATAACTTTTCTAATCCATAAAATATAGAAATTAATGCCTAACTTATTGTGTTGCTTGGTAATTAAAGGAAATAATATATATAAGCTATACCAACCATTTAGCAAAGAGCAAGGCACAGAGTCAGAGTTTAATTCATGGTTTTTACCATGATTTTCTTAATATCTCTTCCCCAGTAATGCCCAATGCCCTCATGGCCAAATCCACTGACCTTTGTTTTTCTTTTCCTTTTGTGACTTTCATTATATCATTTAGCTGTTCTAAATGTCACAGGTTATGTCCTCTAGCAGAAGACACTGAGATGGAGATGAATCCCTATCGTGAATAAACATGTGTCGAAGGGAGGAAAAGGCAGGAAAAAATGTGCAGGAAAAGTCACCAAATTGTGATGCAGGTGCAGTAGGCCTTGGTCAGCCTCATGAGAGAGTCTGGAGTGAGTGTTGTCTGTCCACGGAAATGTCACCGATTAAAATGCTTCACTCAACCGGTCACCAGACATTGAGACCGAAGCAATGGAGCTACCTCCCCAGTGAGGGAGGTCTCTCTGCAGTTGAGGCAAACTCCAGGCTAAAAATAAAAAGAAAACTGGAAGCTGCCTGCTGAACAACTTTCCCAGCTTCCCCGCTCCTGGGACAAACCCTTCTTTGAAGGAAATTCTGGGTGGCTCTTTCCCCAGTCTGCCCCATTAACCTATGCCTTACCTTTGACACAATCTTTATTTATGCAATTGCTTTTTAAGTTTTGTTCTTGCATTCCCAATTGAAATATAAACTACATAATTATATATACTTACAGGAGCCAAGATTCATGTTTCTTCTGAAGCCATCATATTACCATGTACAATGCCAAGCAAATAAACATGAAGAAAGTAATGTTTTTGAACCTTGGATGCACTAATTCAAATCACAGCATTTCCTTTATTTAGGATGGCATTGCTAATGGTCTCTTCTATGGGTCACCTAATTCTGTGTGTTAGGGTAAGCATCAATAACCGACATTTGTGGCAGACTTTGTATAAGAACACTTCAGTCCTGACAGTAACACTTATTTAATATGTGTGTATCAACTTCCCGGTGTATGTCAAGTGCTCTTGTAAACCTTGGGAAAACAGCAGTAAACAAAACAGACCATGTATATGCTCTTGTACAGATTATATTCCATAGAATTACAGTGGTTTCTTAAAGAGGAGCACCACAGCGGCCACTGTAACACAACAACAAACAGTATTACAACGGCCCTGACAAAACGTGGCCTCAGGGAAGTGCGTGAGGAACAAACTCAGAGGAATGTTCTCGGTCTCTGGCCTGTGTGTCAGAGCAAACTGGCATGTCTTGTATTCCCACTGGAGGTCACAATGCTGAACTTTTGGCATTTCAATAACAGTTCAGGTTTAGCCCACAAACCCCCACATTCTTCCTCTAGGTCCTGACTAAAGGTATTTTGTGGTTTCTGTATCCCATTTCTTTGTGCAAAAACACATAAATCTCACCAGCATCCATATCCTACAGATTATCTTTCCTCATTCAAGAGTGAAGAGGGGTATGTGTCCCAAGCACTCATGATCTATTCAGCATAGGACTAAAGCAAGGAGTTGAGGTAAGGGTTCCAACTCAGAAAAATATACATGTATATGATCTTGTGGGTCTGCTACCAAGTAATATGGATTTTCTAGTTGTCCATCATGAGACTTAAACAATTACAACAATCACTTGATTTACTCATCATCTTCATTCCCAAATAGGGTTTTGCATGTTGTGACCACCAGTAGGAGTGTCATTTACCTGGCAGAGGTCGACCAAATAGTATCTACAGTAGGCAGAGCTTAAAGATGCAGTGTAAGCAAAAGGGGAGGTTAAAATCATCCTTTTTTAAGCCCTTCCTCCTGGGAATGTCTTCCGCAAGCGCAAGCCCACCCTCCGGGGAAATGCTGGGGTGCTCTCAGCTTGCGTGGATCTGTGATTTTTGTGCCAAAGGAGCATGCACACCCAAATCTGTTTTCTCCAGAGCTTTTCTTGTGTGGCTTAGTCACGTTTAAACCATGGGAGTTGGTGTAGTGCAATCCAGTGCACGAGCAGAGAATGACACTTTGCCTCCTCCAAGCATCTTCCAAAAAAGAGGAAATGAAATGAAGGAGGCTAAGCAGATGCCAGATAAGTGTATAGATTTGGCCAGCTCTTTACATAGGTTATTTCATCTGCTTATGCCTGTGAATGCACAAGGCTATTTTAACCACTATACAAGTACATTATTCTTGTTATTATTATTGTATATTTTAACTTCAGATGGAAACATATACCCTTTTTCTTTTAGAAATACTCTCCTACTATTGGGCATTTTCAATTTGAGAGAAAAATTATCTTCTCTTGTTTTCCCTGGTGAGATGAAAAGATTTAAAAAGGTAAAACACCAGTACAAAAGTTTACACTGCTCTAAAGAACCTTGTCATAAGTTTCATTTTTATATATTTTCTATGTCCAACTCTCTGCAACATTTTTATAATAGAGAGCTGTACTCGGTGTATTTTTATGAATTAAAAAACTTATTCTGCCTTCCTTTTCTTTTTCCTTGTATCTTATTTCCCTCTTTTCTTAATTTTCTTCCTTCTTCCCTCTCTCCTTTCTTTTATTCAGCAAATATTGTCTATTACCATTATGTGCAAACCCCTCAAGAAGTTTTTAAAAATTCTGCTATTAATTTTTGAGAGCTCATGGTACATCTAATGCATCCTTCTCTTCTCTACCTGTCTCATCTCTTTTCTTGCCAGGTGCCTCTCACATAAGCCCCTAAAGCATTCCCGCATCAACCTCCTGTATACTAGTGTTTGTCCCAGATTATACTTTCTGCAGAATTCTATTTGCTATACCAAATATAGAATTTCGACTTACATACCCTCTGCTATAGTTTTATTGCATTGTATACTTGTCTAGTCTATCCTATTCTACTGATTCTTATTCTATCTATCTTAATTATTTAATTGTTGGGTATTTCAAGTCTTCACTTTATAAATTATAATGAGACTGGCAAGAGTATTTCAATGTGAACTTAATGTAAAAATAACTTTTTAAGGATAGCTTGTGAAAGTGTTAGGCACATTTTAAGGGGTTGATAGTAGTTAAAAACAAATTAAAAATAGGTATAAAAGTTGATTTTAAGTACATTTTTAAGTAGATGTTTGGGTGTTTCTTATTAAAGTATTTCAGAAACTATATGCATGGCAGAGAAATACCTTCTTTTCATGTTGGGAACCTAGTATATTCAGGACACAAAACAAATAGAAGGAAGAGTTGGGACTTAATGCAAGAAAGATTTAGACACATTCTGGGTTCAAACAAACAAACTAAAGGGGAAAAAGGTATAAAAGATAATTACCAGCACAAGTTTATTACTATTAATAATGGGAACATCTTCATAAGTGAGATGTATTTCCAATTTCAGAAATAACATGAAATCGGGTATTACATTTTTTCTTAAGAGAAAATTGACCACTATACACCTATCATAAAGGCAGAAATCCTAAATACTGACACCACCAAATGCTGGTGAGCATGTTCAGCAATAGGAACTCTCATTTACTGCTGGTGGGGATGCAAATTAGTACAGTCACTTTCTAAGACAGTTTGGCAATTTCTTATAAAACCAAACATACTCTTACCATATAATCCAGCAATCGCATTCCATGATGTTTACTTAAATAAACTGAAAACTGATGCCTACACAAAAACCTGTATACCAGATGTTTATAGCAATTTTATTTATAAGTGAAAAATTTGGAATCAAATCAAGATGTCCTTCATAATGTGAATGGTTAAACTATGGTACATTCAAATAATGAAATACTATTCAGCACTTAAAAATATGCTAAGTTTTGAAAAGATATGGACAAATCTGTAATGCACATTACTCAGTGAGACAAGCCAGTCTGAAACATTTACGTAAACTGTGACTCCAACCATATGATATTCTGTAGAACAAAAGAACTGTGGAGACAGTTAAAGGGTCAGTGGCGCCTAGGGTTGGGAGGAGAAAGGGATTAAGAGGCAGAAACTAGAGGATTTATAGGACAGAGAAACTATTCAGTATAATAATGAGATTAAAATTAGTCAAAATCCATATAATACAAATTATGAAGAATAAATCATAATATAAAGTATAAACTCTGTGATGATGTATGAATACAGGTTTATCAATTGTAACAAATGTACCATTCTGCTGAAGAATTCTGATAGTGGGAGAGGCTGTGTATGGCAAGGCAAGGTATATATGGGAGCTGTCATTATTTTCCCCTGCATTTTTCTGGGAAGCTAAAATTGCTCTTACTTTTAAAAAAAAGAGGCGCTGTAGAGCTAAATAATAAAATAATGATTTTAGAAAATATTTTCTTGTTTTGTATGAAATAGATGTTGTATATTACACATTTTTACAAATAATTAATTATAGATGTTAGCAAACATTGTTTTATATATTTACCTATCTCAATATTCATTTAAGAATAACAATTTGAATGTCCTTACATATTTAACAGAAGAATATATCTTAAATAAAAGATGATTAATAACACATAACAGGGTATTTTACAATTTTTAAAATGAGGATTTAGAATAGAATTATAGAAGAGTAAATTGATTTTTAATTACCTTAAATGTCATTTATATATTTGTTCATCAGCATTTAGAAAGACACTTCACCCCTGGATGACAGAATACAAAGAAAAAGCCATTCCCCAGTTGAGTTACCAAGAAGTCAGGTTAGAAATAGTCAGATATTCTGGCTGGGCCATGTTTTCCCCATTTAAATGAAGCAGGAGTCCAGATAAATCATTAGTAAGCTATCTTCTTGTCATGAACAACCTATCAGCAACAATGAGAAAGGAGCTGTAGAAAGAGTTGACCAGCTGAATAGCCTATGTACGCGCATGTATTTTGTTAGATGCAGTGTGAGGATCACACACATTACCAAAATGGGGATTCAAAGACTGAATATATTGTATTTTATATTGAATATATTGTTGGAGATGTATATAAAACACAAATATAGGGATTCAAAATCCACTGTAAAATAAAGCAAAATGGGAAAACTAAAGTCACAAATCAATCTACCCAAAACATTTAGGGTGAAAAACAACTCATTAAATATTCTCCAAACCAATAACTGAGAGAACTGAAGCTTAAATTGAGTTAGATAAAAACAAAAATAAAGTCTACACAATGAATTTCCTTGGTCATTAAAAGTACTTTTTTAAAATTTTCACATTTTTATTTGGAATCTTGATTGAACAAACACTATTTTATTTTATTTTATTTTTTCATTTTCACCAATAACTTTATTGACTTGGAGATTTTGGGTATGCCAGCTATCTCCCATGTGGTATAACCTTTATTCTCAATTCATGTCTCGATTTGATTGCTATCCACTTCCATTGGTCTAACTGACCATGGAACATTGTCCAGCAAGAAATCTTCAGCACAAAACTTTGCAAAGCACTTTTGACATGTTTGATCAGTCACAAACACTATTTTAAATCATAAGTTTTAATGAAAGAGTAGAGGTGCAAAGGTCCAAATCACTCAGACAGATGCTATGTATTGCAAATGAGCTGCACAGCAGAATGAGAGTAAAACCAATTCCAACTTCTATTTTATGTCCTGTCTTGTTTATATGGCATAGAACATTAATGGTGTTAGGTGAATACTAACACTTGACCTGTTCCTCTCCAGTCAGAGTCACCCTACATATTCCTGAGTCTCCCCTCTCCCCTAAGAGATAGAATATTGAGCGAAAAAAAGGAAAAAAAACAGAACCCTTAAACAAACAAACAAAAGAAAAAACAATGTATATTACTTTGTCTTCATTTGGAGGAAAAAAAACAGGAAGCTTAGATAACAACAAAAATAATGTATATTACTTTGTCTTAATATTCATCATATTCTTTATCTATCTTCAAAGTGGCAATTACATTTCTCTACTTTTGACAACAACATGATTTCAAAACCAACCATCAGGAGCCTGGGAGTAAACTGTTTTTCTGATGCAAGGACAAAAGTCGCCTCTACCCCTACATAAACTGGCATAAGGCTCTAGCAATTTGGGCCCCAGAATCATGAAAAGGATACAAACTGATGAATATACACACAAAACAATAAAAATATAAAGCAATGCTAATTATCAGACAAATTTCATGCCCAAGGCAATCCCAAGCCCAGGATTTTAACATTCTGTATGATATTTGTGGTCCCAACACCATCTCACAGTTGTGACAATGACTCCTTTGTCACTCAAAGCAGAGACCTGAAACCCAGAGCCCCAGAGGTCACAGTGCTCTGATAAACTTCTCTGGAAAATGACAGTTAAGTCCAAGATTTTAATCCTCTTGAAATCAATAAACTTCCAAATACCTCTAGGAAGCCAAGCTCCTTGGGAGGCAAGGAGTCCTTTCCAGACCTATGGGCACCTTCCCGTGGGTACTTCAGCATTTAGTGGTCGATTAATAGTTACGAGAACTGATTCCCTTAAGGATAGAGGTCCTTCTCTTTTCAGCCCAGTGAGCTGAGTGATGGTGAGTAGAGGAGGCGGAGTCAGTGAGGACACTTAAGTACAGTATGTAGGGGAAGCGGAGACTGATACTGTATATAAATGGGATTCGGGTGGTTGCTGCCCCTTTTCACTCCTATTCTGTGCCCATATCTCAATATTTTACAGTCCCATTTATTCATCTCTGTTTCTCCCCCGTAGCAGGAATATATTATAAGCTTGGCTAAAATCCTCCATGATAATAAAAGCTGCAAGATCATCTGCAAAACAGAAGCTCCCTTCAGACACATTAAAAACTAGGCAGAAATTGGTTAATATTTCTCCAGAAGCTGTTTTGCTCAATGCTGCTTTGCTCAATATGTGGACTCTCCTCCTGGGAGGTCACAGCACTTACTTACTGTAAGCACATTTTCGCTCTCTGACGTCACAGCCAACTGAGCTATAAATCAATTAATGCTTTGCATGAGCCATGTCTTATTTCAAATGTAAAATCAGCAAAATTTATGTTTAAATAGTGCATTAAAATATATGAATAGCAGTTTTCCAAACAAAATACTTCTGATTTAAAAAGGTGCTACACTGAAAATGTACAAAGGAAAACATTTTTCCCAAATAATTGAATCTGTTTAGACCCCCATGAGGTGCAAATAATGGGTATAAGTTAAAGTGTCTTTTACTTTTCTTTTAGTCATGTTTAACAATTTTTAGTTTACAATATTTAAATGCCATTTACTTAAGTCTGACCCCCATGAATTCGCATAGTTTGTAATAAGAATAATAATTATTGTAATCTACATCATGGTTCAAAAATGTACACTTTCTTACCCAACACATGCTTTTCCTAGGTACCAACTGTTACTCCATCGGGAGGTATATTAAAGAGTAAATTCAGGCCCATGATGCTTTCTCTCACCACCCCCCAAATTAATTTTATTTTTACAATAAAGAAAAGATTGAGGTGGGTCAAAAAATTTAAAGGAAGATTCTTTTCTTCTAAATATGATTTTCTTCTAAATGTTTGGGTTGTTTTATCAACTATAGACTGAGTCAGCATGTAGTAGTTAAAAGCAAAGACTCTGGAGCCAGATTCCATAGGTTAACATCCTGCTTCTTCCATATATTTCCCATGTGACCTTGAGAAAGTTTGCTTAATTTCTGCCACCCAGTTAGTTCATTTGCAGAAAGAGAATGATTATGTCAGTAAACCAGTTTTATAGACATGTTGTCAAAATTAAATGAATACATGTGTATGCACATCGCCATTAGAATTCTTCTTCATTATATAAATAGTGGATGGAAGGATGGATAAAAGATGATGATGATAGATAGATAGATGATGGACAGACAGAAAGCGATAACTATCACTAATATATTAGCCATTATTCCTAAATTCATTGGCACAATATGTCCTATCAAACATGAAGATTACCTCCAACACTAATTAGATATTTTTTACAGGTCAAACCTGTTGTTATAATTCTTAGATGAAAGTTATTTGCATACATGTATGGAACAAACATTAAACTTTCTAATCATATGTCAGTACTACAGGTACACATACATGTTGGAAAGGACCTAAAACCGATATACACAGTTCTTGGTACACAGAAGGCAGGCAGAAAATGCTCTCTCACTTGAAGTGACACAGGAGCAAAAGAGATCTCTGTCATTTGACATGGATACCATGTTGGTTGAGTATTTGTTATGGGCCAGACAGTCATCAAAGTTAGGCTAGGACCCAAGGATGCAAAAATGAATTAAAATATATATATAAGTACATGTATTTTAATGTTACAAAGAAACATATTACTAGCAGTAGAAGTTCTATTTATAGGATAAGTAGGGAAGGAGCATATCTGTAAAAAGCATGGAAGAGTTGAGCAGATGAGATTTTATAGTTGGATTTTGTATAAATGGGGAATTTGGAGCTAGGAAAATGGATATTGAAGTAAAAATGAACAGTTTTGGAAACAATATGAAAAACTGATTGAATATGAGGGAGTTGAAAATAACTGAATAGTCATGGCATTTGGGAAGCTGACAGCAAGCAAGGACAGAGAGACAAGTAAAGACTGCGGCACCTACAACGGCCTTCCACAACGTGCTTAAGAGCTTGTTCTTCATTTTCTTTGGGGGCTCCTGCCAATGCAAAATATGTGAGTCACACAACTAGAGTTTTGCTACTCACTTCTGTAGGCATGGTATAGGAGTGTCCAAGGTCAATCATTTTGAGGAAATTATTTCAATGATAATCTTGAGTATAAATGGATGTATCAGAATGAAAAAAATGACTTGAGATTAGGTTGAAAGCCTTTAACATTCTGACACATTTGAAAGGATTTAGAAAAGGAAAAGAACTATCATGATGGATGCGATGCCCCCAGAGAGTGACATGCTGGTAAACTGGCTCCATGATAAATAAGAACTAAAGCCAGAAGTGCTGAATTTTATTTGTCAATTTCCTTGTAACTATTCCCATGAAGGCAAATTTCAAACTATTAGTAGGGTGTCACCCATTGCAGAGTTGGGGAGACGTGCAGATAGCCTGTAGAAAACTGTGCTCAGCTGAATTTAAAAGAGTGGATGAAGTATAAACAAACAGATCAAGAGAAAAATATTTCTAATAGCAAGGACGGCGAGAAAACACCAGTGAGAAAGGAAACACAGGATACAGAATAATGTGTAGGTCATGGTGGTTCTGTGAGAAAGTGGTTAAAGGTGGAACAAGAAATGTTGTCATGCATATTGGGGACGGACTCAAATGTTCCATGAAAGGAAGATGAGAGAAAGGCAGTAGACATGTTGGAGGAAAGAAATAGAATCAAAGGGCTTCTTGAAGAATTTATAACTAGTGAGATAATTTAGAATAGGGAATAAAAACAGAGTCCTAAGGGCAAGCTTGAAGTAGTTTGGTGTTGAATAGATAGGAATTGGAAATGGGATATTTAGAATTCCATTTTTCTTTTATAGAGTAAAAATCACTCAAATGGAAGGAACATGCTCTCTTTGTTCATCCAGATGTTCAGAAACTGAATAGTAGCCAGCAAAGGCATTAATATTTTTTAAATTAACTGTAAAGCTTACAATTTTAGAAAGAGAAAAAAGCAAAGAATGTCATGCCTCTCGGAGAAAAGACAGACAATGGCTCTGACTCAGCCAACTCGGTCGGCAGGTGACATGGCTAATAACATGCCTAAAGGTGTAATAGAGCTTGGCTCAGAGGAAAGACTGATCTATGGCATTGGAACTAGCTTCTTGACCTGAAAATGTTGTGTTTTGTTTTCATGGTGGAGACATGTTTAACATTTATTTTCTTACATAAAATGTAAAATCAAAGTAAATAAAGTATGATGAAGTATTTGTATATTTCCTTCTAGATTGTCTCTCAGAAAAGCTAGTTAGCAATTAATTCCAATCATATAATGTATTAGAATAAACTGTTTCTAAAGTTTATTTGCACCATTACAAAACATCAAATATCACCACTGAGTGTCTGGTTTCCAAGTGTTTGCTTTGTTGTGTAACTATCACTCAGTCTTGTGGGACACATTAAGTTTCATCATCATGTTTTGATATAATTTTTACATTTTGGAAGAGGTGTTCCCCCTCATTCTATATGCTTTCTACTTTTGATTATTTTCTATAATTGATATATAAGAAGTTAAGTGATAAATACTTCTTTCTCTTGCTCTCTTAGCCTTTATTCTTTCTGGGAATTTATTTAGCAATCATGACTAAAACAAAATTTCATAATTAATATTGAATATGTTGATAATAAAATAGTTATTAACACCCAGATTACTTTGATTATTGTTTAACTTATAGGATAGACGTTTATGTGTTTTCCCTTAGCTATAATAATCTATAATAACTTGCAATTATAACTTACTAGTCATATAGACCAGATCAGGCCTGGTATTATCATTGTGACTTCATGTTAAAACTCAGTGCTTGGTGCAGAATACTGCTGGTTAAATGCACGTTGAAGTAGATTACATGCATTTCTCACACTCCTCCACCCTTTTTTCTTTTTAGGTTTCTTAGAGAAGCTTTAGGTCTTATATAGATTGGGTTTTCACAAACGTTTTTGGAATTTCCTAATGCAGTTTCAATGTAAACATATCTGTGCTCATGACTTTTTCCAAATGCCATTCTAGTTGGCTCGTGCCTCTGTCCTGACTCTACTTCAAGGGCCATCACCTCCACGCTTATCTCATTTTTACTTATTGCATTTCTTCTTGAATCTGTGAAGACAGATTCAGGAGGAAAAGGAAGACATTTAGCTCAATCACTTCTCTTTAACTATAAGCTGTAATTTGAAAAAAAGCAAGCAGAAAATAATATAGAAGTTGTGCAAACTAATGTAAATTTCAACTATCCATGCTAACTCTGTTAACATTTACTTGGATAATTTAAAAATGATGGTATCAGTATTTTTATTATTAGTTCTCACTAAAAAATATAAAGTAACCTCAAATTCACCCAGACCATACCAAGAATTAATAATGATACCATGCAAATATCAAATGCTCCAAGTTGCAAAGGAAGAATAATTGAACTAGAACTGTAAATAAATTATGTTAGATATGAAAATGGAAAAAATATAAGTTCATACTATGAAATCAAACATATATTTGGAAATGTGCTAACATGGATATTTATCTCTTAGACCTATGAAACATTTTTATTTCATGTCCATCCTAGTTCTAACTAAAAATTTATAATTTAAATAATATTTGGCTTAGATTTATAGGCTTTGAGAGGTTTCTTTGTGCTGTGTTAAATATCTACATACATATTTTAGTCAAGCAGTAGGTGTGATATTCTGAATGACATGAATTAGTAACACGTTGATGATAGAGACATTCCCTTAGGTATGTAAAATACCATCTGACTTATACTCTGTATTTTTCTCAAAAAATCATATCCTCTCACAGAAGATAAAAAATGTGTGAAGTTGCCAGCTGATATTCACCAGAGTTGATGGCGGTTGTTAATGTGTGATTGTGGCACAAACTAGAATCATCTAGGATACAGTCTTAGAACCATAACTCATTCAAAAACTATTATTTCTTAATGGTTACAAAAGTCAGTGGGTGTATATACTTTAAATGTTATAAAAAACTTTTATAGCGCGGGCCTGCGAACCACACGATTGAGGTTCGATTCCCAGTCAGGGCACATGCCTGGGTTGCAGGCAGGTTCCCTGCAGGCCAGTTCCCAGCAGGGGACGCACAAAAGGCAACCATACATTGATGTTTCTCTCCCTCTCTCCTTCCCCCCCTTCCCCTCTAAAGATAAATAAATAATAAAATATTAAAAAAAAAACTTTTATAAACTCTGCTTTAGTTCACCTTCAATTCTACTCTGTACCATAAAAAAGTCTTTTGTTGTGCCCTGGCTGGTGTGGCTCAGTCGATTGCCAGCCTGTGAACCAAAGGGTTGCCAGTTCAATTCCCAGTCAGGGCACATGCCTGGGTTGCAGGCCAGGTCCCCAGTAAGGGGCATGGGAGGGGCAACCACACAGTGATGTTTCTCTCCCTCTCTTTCTCCGCCCTTTCCCCTCTCTCTAAAAATAAATAAAATCTTAAACAAATTTTAAAAAATAAAAATCTTTTGCTGAAGTTAGTTTTATTAAGTGGTATTAATTAGCATTCCCATTTGGAACTAAATTTCAAAGAAAAACAAGCTATTTATAAAGAAAAGAGACTCTCAGCTGTTTTTATACCTGGCAGAGTGGTGTAGAGGTGAGAAAATAATGAATCTGCCAAATGGTGGCATAAGGAGAAGCCAAACTAAATGTTAATAAGCCATTAATGTCTGGGCGTGGACTGCTATAGCAGAAGAAAATGCCAAAAAATCCTGGCCATGGGACAAGCGCCAACCACTCTGTAATTCTTTCCCATGGATTTTCATCAAGTGCTCGCGTGCAATATGCCAAAAACTAGGGTCAGGTCAGGAAGTGGAGATAAATCCATACAAAGTACCTTGAACTCTCAGGAGCCAAAGGCTGAGAGGGCAGCAGGCAAGAGGGTTGAAGTAAATCTGCGATGTTGCTGGCTTTCACCTGTGTAAGGCTGGGTGTTGAACATGAGAATCAAGAAACAGCTTCTCCAGCATTGCAGAGAGCAAGATCCCCATCTTCTGAATGTGGGGAAAAGCAGACACACAGAAAGAACTTGTTCAGGTATAGAAAGCTCAACACAGATTGAAAGAGCAAAAAGGATTCTACTGCAGCCACAAAAATGAATAGCGAGACTGTGTATGTCAGAGAGAGAGAGCATTCTTCCATAAAATATCATAGAACATGCAAATAAGCAAATGAATGCAATCTATCTTCCAAAGAAAAATATTTAATAGAGGCAGACCCAGAGATGGCCATACTTTTGAAATTGTCCAATAGAAACTTGAAAAAATACAGGTGGGCCTCATGAAAAATATTCATAACAGTTGTGAAATTGAGGAAAATTGTAATAGAGACATGGAATCCACAAAAATATTAATAGAATACATATATGCATAGATAGAGATTAAAGGGATATATGTAGATAATATATAGATAGAAAAGATAGATGAATAACCACAAGTGCACAATTCATGAAATATTCTTATAGGGAGGGACCCCCAAAAAGCCAGAATTATCTTCTGGGGGATGGGCCGCTTGTAGCACAGGTTTCCCCTACAAGGCGAGTATTCTAGGAACCCATCCGTATCAGTGTACCAGTTTGCATTGTTATGAGAAGCTGTGTTCAGCTTCAGTGAAATTTTTTGGAGGACTCTTTTATTGCATTTGCCTATTTCACGATGGGTGATTTACAAGCGTACCTGCCCACAACACGCTAATGTTCAGTGGTTTTTGACCAAAAACAGAATGACCCCCTTGCCCCACTACCCTATGCACCCGATCTCACCCTTGGACACATTTTTTTGTTTTCCTGAATGAAGAAAGTCTTCAAAAGGAAACATTTGGCTGATGTGGAGGAGGTGAAACAAAAACCGGCAAAAGCACTGAAAGGCATCAAAATCAATGAGTTCAAAAACTGTTTTGAGCAGAGGAAAAACTGTCTTAAATAGGTATACTGCATGGAATTTAAACAAGTAAGAATAAATACACAGTTTTTCATAAATCAACCCCAAAGGGGTTTGTTTGGCCTCCTTTGGATGGACAAACCCAACACCATGTTTGGTGTTCAGAATAACTGAAATGATGACCTCTGTACTGTGCCCAGGGCCCATGCATATGAAATATCTTACGAAACAAGTTTTTTCTCTGCCTAACATGCCTATAGCCACACCAGTGAGAAACACTGGTGTAAGGAAGAAAGAATAGGACATCCTCATCCTATCCTCTTTTGTCCCATGGGGTCCTTGGTAAACATAGGTAAACTCCAATGTAACAATGATTTTCTAAAATTTTGTTAAAATAGCAAAAGTCACTACATCACTGAGATAAACTTTGGTGCTGATATTAGTATTTTATTTTATTAAAAGAACCACGTGCAAATAGCCCACTAATGGCCTTTATTTGAACCTGCTCCATGATAAATTCTTCATTGAATTTCAACTACTTCTTCATCTGTAAATTATCTACTTGTCCCCTTACACCCACTGCAAATGTAAATATCTTTGGGAAGATATTTCCAACCCTTTTATTTCAGAGTTAGTCACTGTCTTTTCAATGCTCCTATAAAACTCAACTTATACTAAATTCTATTACCGGAGTGGCATTTGTTTTGTAGTGTTTTCAATGTACACATCTTACACAGGATTATGAGTTCCTCCAAAAACAATGCAGTTTATTGTACTTATTTCTGAGTCTCCTGTATCTGTTTCATTGCCTGGAGCTCAGAAGATGCTCCATAAATATTTGATGAATGAGTCTGTTTTGTTAGGCAAAAAACACTTTCAGTAAAATGACTGCCCCAGAGTTTTTAAGAAATGGCTGATCTTTCTGCAAATATTGAAGTGAGATCAGATTTCTTGAGCATATGACACACACATGTCAACCAAGCACAAACATCCACATTTTCTCTGTTTTTATGAAGTGAGAGCTAAATTCAAAATATTTCTATCATTTTAATAATGAATGGATAAATAATTTGCATGTTTAAAAGGGCATTTGTTGTCCCATAGTTGAATTGAATGATCATCTATTAAATGTAAGACGCTCACTGATGAAGCTGGATCTATCGGTAAACAAAATTTGGAATTACTCTATACCCATTGTTCTCTCTGACTTCTTTGCTATTCTCCCTCTTCCCTATGTCTTAATACTGCTGATCAGAACTCTCTGAAGCATGATCCACACAAAACCTATTAGGAAGTAACAAATCATTGTTAGTTAGGGTTATAGAGAGTCCCACAATTCTTAACTTCTCTCAACCCCAATCAAGATTTACCTTTTATTTGATTCCTTAGCATCCCATTCTTCTTAGGAACCAACATCACAAGGTTCGTGAAGAAGTGAAAATGACAGAAAATATCTTGATTCCTATGCCTGTGTTAAACATCAAGATAGAATTTAGGTATATTCTTATTAATTGGATTTGCCCACCTATTGAAAAAAATTAGATTTTAAATAATTACTTTCACTGATTTAATAGTAAATATTTCAGCAAAAAATTCAAGAGGAGTTTTTCTTGGCCTTTTTGACCTACACCCTCCTGCAACAGAGACAGCTCATTAAAGCAGCTATAAATCCTTGCTGCGTTCTTTGGAAACTTCCTTTTTTTTGGTCAAAGCGTGGGAGGAAGGCCAGCCCCAGGGCTATTGCTTCCTGAGTGCTTGTGATGCTTCAGGAATACAGATTTAGATGATAGACGACCCCAACCCTTTTCCAACATGAGCGACAGGGCCATGCAAGAGCCAGGAGCTAAGTTCCTGCTTAGCACTTCATGAATATGAAGCCTCCCAAACAAGTATATGACAGTACCACCTGTGATATTATTAACATAAGACTGATTGTTTTCCTTTTAATTAATGTGCATGCCTTCACATGAGGAAAACTACTGCAATCATGTAACATCCTGAATGGACTGAATTGCAATTCCAGCTGAATATACTCCCATAGCTTGGAAGGTTGAAAGAGCTTCTCCTGTTGCATTACATTCAGGGTACTCCTACATCATAGACATGCTGACTCTGGGCTTTGGTGCTTTGTGTTTCTAGTTGTTAAAAATATTTTCAAATTTATTTTAGGAAAAAATACAATAAACCCCTCAAAATAGAATATAGAGAATTGCCACTCAAATTAGAGTAGGAAAAAATAGCATCGTTGACTCCTACCTCTAAGTACAGTTCAATGTGATGGTCTACTTCATAAGAACTCATAGGATAATGCATTTGTAAAAAGTTTTTTTATAACTTTAAAGGTGCATTGGCCTATTCATTTGGGACTTTTATTTAACACCTGCTGCTACACAATTTTTGCTATGTCCATTCAAGTAACTGAAAGGACAAGAAGCACTATAAAGAGCTCTTGCCATAAAATCAAAAGAACTTTGCATTTTTACTTTACTTCCCAGTTACATTTGGACGAGCCAATTACACTTCCTATTTCTTTCCCTCTCTGGAAAGAACTGCTGAGTGGCCTGTTGGAATTCGCACTATTAGATTACTCAGGTAATTTTCCTTAAAATGATCATTGAATTTTAAGGGATCTGTAAATAATGTAAGCAATAAAAATGTCTTGAAAATTACTAACAATGTTCTTACCAATTATGTAAGCATATTTATGTCAGTATATGTGTGTCTCTCTCTATCTCTCTGTCTATCCACGTACCCACCTGGCTATCATCTATCTATTCCCAACATCCTAAGTTTCTTGTAGGCCTGACTTTCAATTTTATTGAAGTATCATTTTCATCACCTTTTATTATAGCTCAGATCCTACATGTGCCTTTGAATATATGACAAATTTTTGACTCATGAATGTGCTTTAACCCTTCTGAACGTAAAGAAGGAAGTAATTTCTGCCTTTCAAATGTAAAATTCCATGTGTAAAATAGAATTTCAGAAGAAACAATGAGAAGAAGAAAGAAAGAATGTCAATACCCAAGTACATGTTCTAAGACTTTGAATACAGTCTCTCCTGTCTTTAATGAACAAACTGCTTTACTAGTGACAAAAGGTAAAATTACTCTCATATCTTACTTTTATTTTTCCTAAGCAACTGTAGACATCACCATGTTATTGTAGCTATTTCCTGTGACTAACTTCAAGAACTACCTTGACCTTGTGGTCATTGTCCTCTGACATAGGAAGTCTGGATGAAAGCACAGATTGATAGCAACAGCAGATAATAGCAACAGGGCTCATCCAGTCCCGGAGGGAGGAAACAATGTACCCATTGCTTCACTATCCTCCCGATAATACCTCCGACAGGGCTCAGGTTACAGAGCATGGAGATCAGCGGCCCCCAACCTTTTTGGCACCAGGGACAGGTTTCATGAAAGACAGATTTTGGCTGCTCTTAAAAGTGTCTCACCTCTTGCTGTCCTGCTGTGCAGCCCAGTTCCTAACAGGCCACTGACTGTACCTGTCTGTGCCCCTGGGGGTTGGAGACCCCTGCTTAAGATAATGAAAAAAGAATCTGTTACAAATGTGATATATATGTTATCATCCTGTTGCACAATTCTTAGGTTTCCATTTCTATCAACTAGTTTATTTCTTAGAATAAAAAATCAACAAGTTGGCACATATTTGTTGTCTCTCTATGACATGTACATTGTTGGGTAATATCACAATTTATTAAACTCACTCAGTAGTAAATTTGTAGCAGAGCAGTAGCAATAATGAATGCAATTTTCAGGCTTAATTTACAAGGTAACTATCAGAAAGTAAAATTTCTAAACTACTATGAGATATAATGAGATTTAGCTTTGATGAATTCATAATAATGATTATCCAGAAGTAACACTATATTTTCTATTAGAAAATTATAAATATCTCAAAGAAATCATTAATAGCATTTAATATGGTTTTCAGAAATATTCAATAAAACTGGGCAAGATTTTTACATATATACTTCCCTTTCTCTCCCTTACACACGTTCATAGGGCTTCATTTCAATTGATTTTTAATGAGGCAAAATCCCCAAGATTTAGAGTAGAATGCCTAAAGGCCTTCTACCAATTCCTTTCTATTAAGCTAATGACTTTTTAAATGAATTATTTCAGGGAAAAGAATTAATGGGCTCACTACTGTTGTTTTTACCCAAGCTGAAAATCTCCAGGCAAGACATGCTTTATATAAAAGAATAGGTTTTGTTTTGTTTTGTTTTGTTTTAATTTCTAAGAAATGTGCTTTTCAATTAGTGGGAAAGAAAGATGGAATCAGAACTAGAAGCTACATCTGTGGATCTTGAGACACTTGTTAATTTGCAGGGGTTTTTTTAATATTAAATTTTATTTAGTTACTTTTCAAGTACATTTTCTTAAATCTATTTCTCCCATCCCACCCACCCCCCCGCCCAGTCTCCCCCCTCCCTCCCATTCCCCCCCCAGTCCTCATCTCTGTGTCTTTCATACTTGTTCCTCAAAATCCCTCCCCCTTTTTCCCCTTAAGTTCCCTTCCCTCTCCCCTCTGGTCGCTTTTTATCTCTCATATATAGAGGTGTAGAGTTTGAATTTTTGTTACGAATTTCTTCAATTACACCTAAACATAAAAAGTCTTAACACCTACATAGTAGTAGATATAAGGGCACCAAATCAGGTATTTACATTAATAGGTTAAGAACTAGAATAAATAAATGAGTTGAGCGGACCTCTCCTCTGTTCTTCAGACTGTTATTACCATTTTACAAAAAGGCGACTGTACATGGAAATAAAGAATAAATACACATAGATAGATTTTTATTTTGTAGAATTTAGTATCTTTTACTTGCAATCTAGGACCAAATTATTATTGCTGGCAAATTTGGAAGTTCTTGACATTAAAAAATTTTTATTGATAAAATGACAGATTAGTCAATTGTCTCTGACAACATTCACGTAATATCATTTTTTACAATTCTGAAGATTTTGCAAGATATCAATTAATGCTCAAATCCTGCTTGCAAATTAATTAGAATGTAATTAAAATCTGCCAGAGATTGTAAAACAAACAAATCAAGTAATCAGTGGCTATCCACTCATGTTAATGAAGAAATTTTTATTTGCCTCAAGGGAATTGACATATTATTAATTGGCATTAATTCAGTCGTTCTTTTGTTGTTTAATTATTAATTTAGTATGATGCATAGTATATTCAATAAACAGAAATTAACCCTGTGATTTTCATTCTTCCCTTTTCCCTTTCAATTGTAAATTTTTAGCTTGTAAACCAGATTTAAATTTTTCAGATTCTTTTAAATTTTGCCATAACTTTGTAAGGAGTTAAAATGGTATAAGGAGCAACTAAAAATTTCCCATTTACATTTGCTTTTAAGATGAGTAAATGTATCATTTCACACACGTAGAAGCCCAGACATAGTAACATTTCCAAGACAGGCTGATTGAGTGGCTACTTGCTTCAAGTACCCAGAATCTTCCCATTTCTGAAGACTCTGGATAACTGAATTGCAGCTCTGAAATTCACTTGGATAAATTCCTCTTAAAGCTTGTTCCTCTCTTATTTGCAAGACAGCTACTAATGTCCATCAGTGCTACCAGCTTTCTTACCCACTGTGTAACATTAAGGTAACCACATATGGTTATTGGGAAGACCTGACACTTCTTCCATCTTGAGATGAAGTCTCTGCAACCTCCCCCTGAATCTGGGTGGGCTCTCTGACTGTCAATAACAGATTCAAGCAGAAGCGATGCTGTGGCTTCTTCCAGGCCTGGACCTTAAAAGACGGGTAATTTTGACGTCCTCTCTCTTTGAACACTTCCTTTTAGAAAACCCAGTGTCCACAATGTGAACAAGCCTAATCATGCTGTGAAAGGCTCACGTGAAAAGTGACTGAGGTTTCCAGCTAAGCTCCCGGGGAGCATCCAGCACCATCATGCAATCCATATAAATTATCTCCGTCCCTGCTCCAGCTGTCCAGCTGATGCCACATGGAACAGAGACAAGCCAGCCCCATCCAGCCCTGGCCAAACTGCAGGTGCCTAAACAAAATAAACGACTGCTATTTCCACCACTATGTTTGGGGGTGTTTGTGATGCAGCTATCAATCATCACAAGTCATATGCGTCAGAAGAAAGAGACAAATGAATTCTTGCCTTCATTGTGATGGGCCCACACTGTCCGGGTGCTCCCTGCAGGGGCCACTGAGTGAATTACAAAGCTGGAGGTCTTCCTCTAAGGGAAGCTGACCACTGAACTAGAGACTGGATCAGCTTCTACAGATGTATTTGGTACATGGAATAGGGCTAGATTCACAAAGAAAGAGGAATTGATGCAAGGTAAACAATCTGTAGCATCCACTGCCATCCACACACTTGCCTTTTAAGAAGAGAGACATCCCAGATGCCATTTTAAGTCAGAAATGTTGAAACTTTAATTTTTTAAAGATTTTATTTACTTATTTTTAGAGAGAGGGGAAGAGAGGAAGACAGAGAGAGAGAAACATCAGTGTGCGGTTGCCTCTAGCTTACCTTCCACCAGGGGCCTGGCCGGCAACCCAGGCGTGTGCCCTGACTGGGAATCAAACTGGCAACTCTTTGGTCCACAGGCTGGTGCTCAATCCACTGAGCCACACCAGCCAGGACTTAACTTTTTATAAATATCCTTAAATCATAAAGGTAAGGAGGGCATAACAGAGCAGATGAGATTCATGAAAGAAAATGTTAACATCGAGGCTCCACCATTCAGGGTCCTTATTCAAAAGAGATCAGATTAAGATGTTTCAGAAATTTTACTGGCTTATTCTACTTTACTTTATTGAAAAGACATATATAGCCCTGGCTGGTGTGGCTCAGTGATTGAGTGCCGGCCTGTGAATCAAAGGGTCATGGGTTTGATTCCCAGTCAGGGCACATGCCTGGGTTGCAGGCCAGGTCCCCATTAAGGGGGCACATGAGAGGCAACCACATGTTACTGTTATTCTCCCTTTCTTTCTCTCTCTCTTGCCCTTGACAAAAAATAAATATATAAAATCTTAAAAAAAAGAGGACATTGTTAGGGGCTAAAGGAAATAGTCTTAAGAAAACTAAGTTGTTTGTTCAACCTTAGCTGCTTGCTCAAGCTTGGGTGGGGGGACCACACCCACCCCCGGGGCAAATGTTCCTGGAAGTTAAGCAGATAGCTTCTTGGAACATTGATCAAGCAGATAGCTTCTTGGAACATCCGTTAGGGGGGAAAATTTTTACCCCTAGCATGAGCCCCTAGGCCAATGGCTAACCTGAGCACGAGCTGTTCATGAGCCCTGCCAGCCAATCATCAGCAAGATCACGAGCCCTAGCATAAGCCCCTGAGCCAATAGTTAACTGCCACCCTTTGCTTCTGGAAGTTGCTTGCTTGCTCGCTTCTATAAGAACCCTATAGCCTGTAAGCATTAGGCGCGACTCTCATCTGCAGCCATCTTGGCACTGGTGCATCAGGAGGCACCCCAAGAGTTCGCCCCTGCGCAGGTAAAACTTTGGCCAATAAAGTAACATCTTTGAACCTCTGAAGGTCTCCGTCCTTTCTCTCGCGATTTTGGGATGTAACAGACATATTAAAAAAACAGATACTTAGTACAATATAAAAATAATAGCATATAATAAACAACTAGGTAAATAAAAACAATTCCTTACTTCTTAGCTGAAATGAGAGATGACTGAGCCCTCAGGCAAAAGAGCAGACTCACCAGCGAATTTCAGGAACTTTCCTTCCATTAGGTGGGTATCTTGTATCCAATATATGCTTTCCTGGTACTTTCAAGGGTACACATATACAGTGGGTAGCTCCCGTTCCCAAGCTAGAGCATAAAGATAACATTTACTTTCTATGTGAAGTTTAAAAAGTTGCTATACATCTAATAATGCTTTATCGAGCAGTTGTGCTATGAGAGGCACTGTATCTTTATAACACTAAAATAAACATATTTTTAATTACTGTGAAGGTTATATGAGGTTCTATTCTTATTCATTATGATCTTTTAAAATAACATCGATAATTAGTCAACAACCCTTTTATTTATCCACCTTTTCATTTATACTTACTGCTGAGATTATCATCTTCCTTGAGTTCATATTAAATTTAACCTGAATAGATGCTGTGATTAGAAGTTAGACCTAGGTTATAGTTGCTATGCAGGGGACCCAAACAAATATGCACATATGTACTTACCATTTTTATTTGTCTTTGTTAAAAAATACAGAGATAATTTCATATGGTACATTATAATCCATTGAGCGATTGCCTGAAAAGTTTTCAAGGTACATTAAGTTATGCTTGACAACACCTGCAATTTATTCTACAACTGAAAAGAACAGGCATTGACCTCCCAGAGAATCTTTTCTTACACTGTTGCTGCAATTTTTCACTCCTGGTTAATTTAGATTATTTAGATAATAGCAAGTAGCTTTGAAGAAATACGGGAGGTGAAAGGTTAATTTTTCCCCAAATGGAAATCTCCAGCTGTCCCTGGAATAATTGAGAGGGTTACAGGAATAAATGATTTCAGTGAAAAGAATATTCTGCATGTCAAAGGAGAGTTACAATAGGTTTATTTGTGGTCTTAATAAACTAAAAAAAAACATCCATCCTTAACCGACTTGGCAGCATACTCTTAATAATGATGAGACTTTAGATTTTCTACAGAAGGCTTAACCAGTGATATTTTCAAATGAAAATACTGCCTCAAAGAGTTCTGTCACTCAGGGAATTTTGTGCACATAGAGAGAGGAGCAGAGGTCACCAGTCAGACACCATCTCTGCAACAGGAATGTGCTGTAGATGTAGAGGATCTGGGTTCAAGTTCACTAGTTCTTACTGGCTGATCAACTTGAGCAAGTTATTTGACATTTTGAGACTATGTTTTATCATCTGTAATCAGAATGTTGGTGGTACTAGTAAATAATTGCAAAATGGCCCCATTCCCAAAAATGTAGATTAAAAGAAGAACAAGATTTCTCTATCATAAATAGAAATGAAAAGACAAATTCTCATTTGAGGATCAGCAAGAGTCAAATTTTATAGTTTACAGTCAAATACTCCTGGATTTGTGTATTACATCTGTTGCTTACCAACTATGTCAATTCGGCTTTGTTAATATACTTATCCAAAATTTAGTATCCTAATTTGTATTTTGGGGGATTTTTAAAATAATTGTTGAGAGGATTAAGTGACATAATTCATGTAAAGTCCTTAGAATGGTTTGTAGTACATTATTAAGCACTTAAAAGAAATATTAACTAATAGTAATTATTTTATTTCATTTAACAAAATTGTTAATTAAAAGATTAGTTGATGAACTAAGAATAAAGGAAAAAAAGAAAAAAATTATAAAGACCAGTGTTGTTAAGGACCAAGAACGTTTAGTAGACCAAATGACCCATTCATACTAACAGCTGGATCCCTGTACTGAAGATGGTTCCATCAGAATATGTAAATTTGATGTTGTTACACATTTGGATACCATACATAAGCAATCACCTACATCTAGCTTTTCATTGGCTTGCATAAAGAAAAAAATAATAATGATTTTTCCAAGTCCAAATAAACATAAAGTCTGGTGATTACAATGTTCATTGAAATGAATACACAGATCTTCTGATTTCATGCATTAGTCTTTTGTATGTGTTTCAGTAGGAGTCAGCCACTCTAGCCTTTTTGCTTCTAGGTACACAATAAAATTCCTGTATCTCCCCAAATCAGGACATGACTTGGGATGAACTGACATTAAAATACAACTTCTATTTAGGGATTCATCTGGGAAACCGTGGTGCTCCTATAACTCATCGCAAAACTCCAAAATCATAAGACTGCTTTCCTGTGTACACTTCTTTAATTAAGACTATAGTGAGAAAATGCAAGTAAAAAAAATGTCTTCTATTATAAAGTAAGGATGACAAAGACTTTCATCATATTTAGAAGAGTTATGAAGTTGATTCCAGGACTATTAGCAGTAATTAGTAAATGATATCATATTAGCCATGGTTAGGAGACATGAGGGATGGACAAGGGTGTGTATGAGATTCTACACTATTATTAAGTTACAAATATTGTTTCTTATTGTTACACTAAGACAATTACAGAAATGAAAATAAAATAGAAGATAAATGATATTGTACAAGGACCTTCATTTGCTTTACATATAAAATGTGAGTTTATTCACACTTTAAACATTTATATAACTTTAAATGAATAAATTTAAACATTTGCTTGCAAAGGTTTTGTTAGGTAAGACAGACAGTAAAGCAAGGCAGGGAGGAGGAGGGAGATGTGTCTTGCCCACCAATTCAGCCGTCCTGAGCCTGGTCCACAATCTTGCCAGGTGTTACAACCCCTCAGGAGACACCACACCAACACAGGAGAAGGGCACTCCTTGAAATTCCACGAATCTTCCCCACTCTCTGGGAAAGAAGCCTTTGAAACTGTGCTTTGATTCCAAGGCCTGGAAGTCCTGGAAAGCACCCACAGGAAGAAGCCCATTAGCACCCTTGGGTATTCACACTGCAGGAAAGCTGGCATCACCTTTAATTGTCAATCAGTAACTTCCTCACCCCCATCCTGCCAGCTATATAAGTCCTCAGAACAAAGGACTCTCTCTCTTGGCTCGCTCACTGCTCAGCCTCAGGCCACCCAACCTCTGGCCACCAAGGCACTTGCCATCCCTGCTTTTGGCCACTCTTACTTTCACAACCCTTAACCTGCTTCACCCCAAACCTATGCCCTTCACACCCTGACCTTTGCAAGGTCCATTCTTTTCCATGAGAACATGTCATCAGTAAACCCTGCTTGCATGCTAATAGACTTGCTGATCTGTAATTCTTTACTGTGTCAGCGAGATGAACAAGGTTCTGAGAGTTTCCTCCATAACGGTTTACTCTTTTATAACAGAATAATGGCCTATATTTCAAATATTTAATTACAATCATTCTTTAAAAAATCACTGTCTTAGAATTTCAAAAAATTCTCACATGTCATTTGTCATTGATAATGACACTGGAAGATGCAGGAAGCAGATGTTATTATTCCCCTTTAAAATTTAGGAATTGAAACTCTGATCATTTGCCTTATCCAAAGTGATTTGGCTAATGTTCAGGGAAACTACCGATGACTTTTATGCCGGTGCTTTCCCTATAATATTAAAGAATAATTTAAAATAATGTGATACAATTCAATAAAGTATGATGTTGATTACTATGAGAAAATATATGGAATTATTCAAGTTCACAAAAAATCAATTTACTTTAAATGGAATAAAATAATGATATATGTTTATTATGTCAATCAAAATTAAAAAGACAACCCACATGCCTCTAATCTTAACTTTGTCTTTATGCTACAATCGGGTGTTTTAACATTTGAAATAGAATTTGGAAGGGAAGAAGGGGCTTTTATGTCATTTTACATCAGTTGAAACAATAAATACAATTAGTAACTATTTTTAAAAATTCATTTTCCTGTATCAGTTGTTTAAGAATAAATTGAATGACAATTTTTCTAATTATTGTTCATAATACTGTTCCACATAAACAAATAGTGGGTGTTTTGTTTCCCTATTCACTTTGATGAATATTGACAGCAGAGACATTTTCCCCTTCTTAAAAACTGCACAGCAAGCTGTTTTGGCCCGTAAAGAGCCAGACTGAGCTCTGAAACAACCCCCACTGTCCTCAGGGGTTAGATCCCAAATCTTTGGAACTGTTTCCAATCTAGACACGGAGAACTCATGTCTAAGAAGGCTTTGTCCCTTTCTCCACTGAAAACACAACAGGAGAATATAATTAAGAAAAAGAAAATTCTCTAACTCGATCTTAAAATAATTTCACAAAAAAATTAGCTTCATCCCTCGTCATTACTAAAATAAAAAAGAGTGGGTGGCAGGGGGATAACTCAGCCCACTCTCCTCCTATTAATTGTGTGGGTAACACAAAACATTACAGAATAATAACACTATGTCCTGATCTAAAAAACATTATATATTATTCTCTACTGAATTTATGTGCAAAGTAGGGTTTACGCATTGCAGTAAGACCTTCCTCTCTCTAATCCAACAGAGGTGAGTTTTCCCCTAAACTCCCCAAACAAGATTTCACTTTGTAGACAGTTGCTGAATCTTTTTTGATCAATTTCAAATTACACCTTAGAATCTTGCTTTATAAACCAAAATCAAGTGGACCCAGAAAAGATATGACCGGAGAGGTCGTGAAGATTACTTGTTAAGTAGCATTAAAGCCAAAGCAGATAGAGTGGACTTAACTATTTGCAACATTTGAGGCAAGTTCCAAGTTTCTCTTTTAGATGATAAATTGTTCAATGTAGTAACATCAGGCACAGAGAACGATTTCAATGAATTGGCTTGAAGAGATGAGAAAAGAAGTTTCTTACCTTTTAGCTGTAGTTAAGCAAGAGACACCCAGCTGTCTTTATAGCCACGTTGTCCTTTTACGGAAGAAAAAAAAGAGATTAATGCTGTGGGCTTTAGCATCAGTAAGAACTGCATTTAAATGCAGATTTTACTTATTACTACCTGGGTAATTTGGAGCAGGTTAAACTAAGTCTTTCCCCTCCCTCTCTTCCTCCCTCCCTTCCTTCCTTCCTTCCTTCCTTCCTTCCTTCCTTCCTTCCTTCCTTCCTTCCTTCCTTCCTTCCTTCCTTCCTTCCTTCCTTCCTTCCTTCCTTCCTTCCTTCTTTTGTTCCTTCCTTCCTTTCTATTTCCCCTTATTGTTTTTACCTTTTTGCAGAAAAATGTATATGCATGATTTATTTGATTGAAAAATGCTAAAAGTTTAAAAAAGGAAAGTGATTATCTTCCACCCTACTATTGCCAGTACCTGAATTCTGTTCCTAAGAAGCAACCTTGTGAACTTCTTCTTCTCTACTACCAGAATTTGCTGTAAAATATATTTTAAATAAACTATTTTCAAAACACTCTTAGGTTTATAAAAAATGATACAAGTATTACACAAAGGTCTTATGTATCTCCCACACACTTTCCCTTATTGTCAAAATGTTACATTGGCCTGGCACAATTGTTACAATGAACCATGTTCATACATTATCACTGCCTAATGTTCTTCCTCTGTCCCAGGATTCCACCCAGAGCTCCACGTTATATTTACTTGAGGTTGTCTGAGGCTGCTCTGGGCCACACCAGTTTCAAAGACTTTCCTTGTTTTTGAGGACCCTGACTTTTTTGTACAGTACAAGTTAGAAATGTCTTAGAAAATACCTCAACTGGATTTGTTATGATGTTTTTCTCATGATTAGACTGGGTTATGGGGTTTTTTGGAAGACATCTATAGAAATAAAGTGTTATTTTCATCACATCATGTCAAGAATACACACTTCCACCCTGACTTATCACTGATGTTCACCTGGACCGTCTGGCTGAGGAAGTGTTTGTCAGGATCTGACGGTTACTGAACATCCCTCCCCTCCGAACCCTATTCCACGCGGTTCTCTTTGGAAGGAAGCCATTAGACCCAGCACACACTTCAGGTGTGGAATTGTGTTCCAACTCTTGAGATACATCAACATAAACTATTGTCATTTTTCTGAACAGTTATGTCTCTTCTCTACTGTTCAATCAATTATTTATTTACATCAGAATGACTATTTATTTTCTATTTTGTGGTATAAATTCAGTAGTACTTGGTTTATTATGCAACTCAACATTCCCAGCTGTGGCCATTGGAACCTCTTTCAGTTGGTCAGATGATGTATATAAATGTTTGACATGCCCTCATCAAATTGGGCATTTTTGATGTTATTGTTGGTTTTGCTTTTTAAAAAAATTCAAGTACTTTACTTTCTGGCACAAAAAGATGCTCCTATATTGTCTTATTTATTTCCTACCTCGGTCTTAGACTCAGCCTATTTTATTTTCCAAGTAGCTCTTCTTATTGGAGAACAGTGTTAGAAACCTCAATCTATGCACTAAGTGTTGTCTTTGATACGAGGCTGTTGTTTTTAGATTCTCTCAGCAGACAGGGCAAGAATATGTATGAGAGCGTACTAACCTGTGTGTGTATTTATATCCATAAATATTTGTGTGTGCTTTTATGGCTTGACAATTCATTTTTAATCACTGAATAAATTCCTTTAAGAAAAATGGATCACAGTTTATTAACCTGCTGAAGAACATCTTAGCTGTTACCAATTTTTGGTGATTATAAATAGAGTTATTATAAGCATCCAAGTGATCTGTGTGTGGACAGGTTTTCAGGTAAATTTTGTAAATACTCTGATGTGGATCTCCTGGATCGTGTGATAAGATCCTGCTCAGCTTTGTCATAAGCTGCTGAACTGTCTGCACAGTGGCTATGCCATTTTGCATTCCCACAAGCAATAAAAGAAGGTTCCCGGTGCTCTGCCTCCCTGCCCAGCAACTGCATTGGTTGGGGGATTATCGCCATTTGGGATATACAGCCACATATTATAGCTGAATAATAATATCATATACTTTTAATTTGAAAATTGCCCAGTGACATACATTTGTGAAGAATTGACAAAACAAAGGGGTTTGGGCTTGGGGAGCAAATTAGCGAAGTAACAAAGTTTGTTTACACAGCCTTCTCTGCCCTGAACACACTGTCTCTGGTGAAAAGGATTCCTTCTACCCCCGGGGCAGAGGGAATACAGTTTTTCCTTGGGAGATTCAGTTCCTGCTTTCAAGGTGACAAAGAAGAGGGAGCATATTCTTCTTGCACTGTTTCTTAAGTAATTTTAATTCACAATAATTAATATACCAAAGTGACATATTTTAGGGTGGCATATTATTCAATTCTTAGTTTGCTGTGTATTTTCATCATGAGTGACTGTTAGATTGCATGAAATATTTTTCTGTATTAATTGATACAATCATATGAGTTTTCTTCTTTAGACTCTTTGTATAGTGGTAGCCTCATAAAATACTGTAGAAAGTGTTCCCTCTGTTCCTATGCTCTGGCACACATTTCATGTGTAGAATATTCTATGTGTGTTTCCCAGTGGGTGCTCCTTCCCTCCAACTGCCACAGCCTTGAGGCAATCTTGCTTGAGTTTCACCCATGAGAACATGATGTGGTTCCTGGAAGTAAAATTTGAAAATGTGCCCCCGCCCTCCCTATACCCATGCACACACATGTGTGCCCACAACTGCAACCACAAGCATTTTTTCTTTTCAAAATAGTCTACACTCAGCCTTGAGCAACTTGTAAAAATTACCATTTAGGTGTCCCTATCAGTTTATGATTCCAGTGTCTTCAGCCCAAACATACATCAGTTAGCTTGGACTCTCAGAATTCTCTTGCCTCTCCACATTACAGGGCGAAAGTTTGCCTTGACTTCAGTTCTTTAAAAGAGATTCTCTCACCTTTAACAGGAAGCTAAACAACAAGACAAACAAGCAAGCAGAAAAAAAAAACAAAGACACTGAAATAGAGAACAAGGGGATGGTGACCAGAGGGGAGAAGGAAGGGAACTTAAGGGGAAAAAGGGGGAGGGATTTGGAGGAACAAATAGGAAGGACACAGGGACGAGAACTAAGGAGGATGGAAATGGGAGGGAGGTGGGGAGCAAGGGGCGGGGGAGGCTGGGATGGAAAAAATAGACAAAAAAACTGTACTTGAAAAATAACTAAATAAAATTAATTATAAAAATAAAAAAACAAAAATAAATGTAAAGTCATCTATTAAAAAAAGATAAATAAATAAAATCTTTTTAAAAAAGGAGATTCTATAAAAGTCACAATCATCAGGTTCTATAAAAGTCACAATCATCAGGTTCTTCCAGCTTTTTGTTTATCTAAGAATGGAAGTAATGCCCTGGCTGGTGTAGCTCAGTGGATTGAGCGCGGGCCTGAGAACCAGACAATCGCGGTTTGATTCCCAGTCAGGGCACATGCCTGGGTTGCAGGCCGGTTCCCTGCAGGCCAGTTCCCAGCAGGGGACACACAAAAGGCAACCATACATTGATGTTTCTCTCCCTCTCTCCTTTCCCTCCCCTCTAAAGATAAATAAATAAAATCTTATAGAAATTATTTTTAAAAAAAGAATGGAAATAATGACTTCCAAGCTCTTCATATGTTGGAGCTGAAACTGGAAGAAAAGAGTGTGCTTTTAAAAAGAAAATTTTCTTTAATCCATTTTGAATTTATTATTGTGTGTGGTACAAAAAAGTGGTCATTCATTTGTCTGCATGTATCTGTCCACTTTTCCCAACACTATGCATTGAATAAACTATCTTTAGCCTACTGTATGTGCTTGCTTCCTCTGTCAGATATTGACTATAAAAGTGTGGGTTTATTTCAGGGCTCTCTGTTTTGTTCCATTGATATATATGTCTGTTTCTATGAATATTATGCTGTTTTGAATACTATGGCCTTATAGTATAGTCTGATATACTATATCAGACTATAGGCAGCACGATTCCTCCAACTTTGTGGGGGTTTTTTTCAGAATTGCTGTTGCTATGCGGGGCCTTTTGTGGTTCCATATACATTTTGAAGTATTTGTTCTAGTTCTGTGAAATATGCCATTGTAATCTTGAGAGGAATTGCATTGAGTCTACAGATTGCTTTGGGTAGTGTGGACATTTTAATGATGTTAATTCTTCATGTCCATGAACACAGTTTTCCTTCCACTAATTTGTACCTTCAGTTCCTTTCTTCAGTATCTTATAATTTTCCAAGTGCATGTCTTTTACATTCTTGGTTAATTTTATTCCTAGGTATTTGCCGCAGCCCACAGCCAGCTGCAGCAAGGGTGGTTGTGAGGCTGAGCGAGGGACTGAATAAAGGAGAGGACCAAATGCTCTGCTGGCATAAGGCAAGTTTATTGCGCAGTCTTCTGGCTTATATACAATCTTGAATACAAAGGAGAATAAAGGAGAAGCCTTCTGGCATGTAGCTCACTTCCTTGACCTACAAAGTTTATCTCTTCCCTTAGAGTCCGGACGTTCCCAAGGTAACATACTTTCCGGGTACATGATGCACAGTCCAAAGATATGAGTTGATGGGAAAGGAGAGGCGGCTAGTTTCTCAAAGGGTCAGAGAACTGTTACAACCCAAGATAGCCCCGAGGCCGGGAACCAGGCCCAGTCACCACACCCGCGGTGCTAGACCCTATCCTCGACCCCTCACAGGCCTCTTGGGCTCCAACAGGTATTTTATTCTTTTTCTAGCAGCTGTGATGGGATGGTTTTATTACTTTCCCTTTCTGTTACTTTGCTACTGGTATGTAAAAATGCAACTGATTTCTGGATATTAAATGTTAGACCTGAAACCATAAATACCATAGAAGAAGTCACAGGCAGCAAAATATTAGACTTGCTTGTAGCAATATTCTATCAGATGTATCTTCCCAGGCAATGGAAACAAAAGAAAAAAATGGGATTACGTCAAAACTAAAAAGTTTTTGCACAGCAAATGAAATTATCAACAAAATAAAAAGACGACCCACAGAATGGGAAAACATATTCACTGATACATCTGATAAGGGGTTACCATCCAAAAATTATAAAAAAACTTATAAAACTCAACACCAAAAAACAAATGACTCACTTTTAAAAAATGGGCAAAGGACCTGAATACACATTTTTCCAACGAGAATATATAGATGGCCAATATACAAATGAAAAGATACTCTACATCAGTAATCATCAGAAAAAAATGCAAATTAAAACCACAATGAGATACCATCTCACACCTGTCTGAATGACTATCATCAATGAATCAACAAACAACAAGTGCAGACCAGGATATGGAGAAAGGGGAACCCTTTCTGCTGTTCTGGAAGCAAAGCAAGCACAGGTGGCAAGCAAAAGGCCCCAGGGCTGAACCCAACCCCGCACCTGGTTTTATCCATCTGCAGTGCCCAGCTCCTTGCCCCCAGCTAAGGAGTAGTTACACTTATACATTCCTAAAATTACCTTCGGCCCTTTGAAGGCAACTTGAGGCTGATGTGGCCCCCGGTGAATATGAACCTGACACCCCTGGAATAGAGGCCTTTTTCGCTCTGTCCATACATTTCTCCAGCCTGGTGCAGGCCCTGTGCTGGGGCCTCCTCCTGCTGCCATGTTAACCTCGCACGCTCTAGCTCCGTTGCCCGAGCAGAGTGAGCTGCTGCGCACTGGACAGTGTAGCCTTTACCTGGAGCAGGGAAATCTCCAGGCATTGCAGTACTGCTGCCTCCACCTTCCTGTGGCTCCGCCCTCCCTCCGGGCACCACACCGGTAACAGGTTTGATCCCCGGTCAGAGCACAAACAAGAGTCCAAGAATGAATGCACAAGTAAGTTAAACAACAGATCAATGTTTCTCTCTCTCTTTCTTCCACTCACCTAAAATATTCAATCAATAATATTTTTAAAAGTTATCTGTGAGTTTTTTCTTGCAGAGACAAGTTTTATACTTTTTCTCTTAACCCCACTCCAGCACACACATTCCCACGAAAACATTTCTCATTTTTTCAAATATATTTATATTATAAATCTCATTCTTATACATATCAAACACTGTCTATTTTAGGAAGTATAGGCTGTTTATATTTGAGTCACCTGATATAATAATATATACTTCATTCTTATGTAACTTTCTTTTACTTTTGATATTTTTATTTTTCTTAAAGTTAATAATTGCCTATTCAATACATTAGTTTTTAACCTAAATTTCAAAAGAAAAACAAAGAAAGAATAAAGGAAGGAAGGAAGCCAGCAAAGTTTCTTTCATTATATTCATAAGATGTTTGGTTCTTTTCTCAATTCCCCTAATTTTCCACCATAACATCTCAAGGAGCCATTCTTCCTTTTGCTATATTTTTCATAAAAATATGAACCTATGCACCACAATGTTCATAGCAGCACAATTTACAATAGCCAAGAGTTGGAAGCAACCTAGGGGCCCATCAGTAAATGAATGGATCAAAAAATTGTGGTACATTTACACAATGGAATTCTATGCAGCAGAGAGAAAGAAGGAGCTACTACCCTTTGCAACAACATGGATGGAACTGGAAAGCATTATGCTGAGTGAAATAGGCCAGGTGTTGAAAGACAAATACCATATGATCTCATCTTTAACAGGAAGCTAAACAACAAAACAAACAAGCAAGCAGAATAAAAACAAAGACACTGAAATAGACAACAAGGGGACAGCGACCAGAGGAGAGAGGGGAGGGAAGTTAAGGGGGAAAAGGGGAAGGGATTTGGAGGAACAAATAGGAAGGACACAGGGACAAGAACTAAGGGGGGTGGAAATGGGAGGGAGGTGGGGAGCAAGGGGCGGGGGAGGCTGGGATGGGAGAAATAGACAAAAAACTGTACTTGAAAAATAACTAAATAAAATTTAAAAATATATATATGAAAGCTATTCCATTCCCAAAGTAGCAGCTAAGACTCATGATGGCATTCTCTTCTGTATGTATCTGTTTATTCTCCCTGGAAGCTTTTTTAATCCCGCCCTTACCTCTGCTGCCCAGAAGGTTATCATTAAAAGTAGAGCTTACAACAGCATCTACCATATAAGGTTATTTTCAGTAGTAAATAGTATAATAAATGGGAATCCCTTAGTGTAATAACTGGCAAATCTTGAGCATTAAATTAATATTTGTCATGATAATAAAATTAATGTTCATAATATTGCTTATTTTATCTAGATATCATGAGACTTTATTCTTGTATGCATCTGAAAGAAATATTTCTCACATTTTTATGAGCAATTACAGATACCCTTGAGCTCAATAGAACTTTTATGGCTCAGGGTAAAGATAATAAATTCCTTCATATATACAGTGTGTAGAAAGCCAACACAAGAGCTGATGGCAACCAGGCCGGGGTCTGTAGTGCAACCTTAGCTTATGATGTGATACCAAGACAAATATTAAAACTGTTTAATAACAAATTCCCTGACTCGCGTTTCATGAAGGATCACGTACAATAATGAGCATTGAGAACTGGCAGGGCCAGTGACATGGCAGGTTTTCCAAAACGTTAATTTTCTCCTAAGTTTTATTCTTCTCTTTGAGCATCCCTGTAATTTACAGGACCCATCGTATCATCCAAAAGATTTCATTTGATTGTGTATACTCTACATAAAGAATATAATCAATAAAGATTTGTGAAGATATTAATAAGTCTGGATAGCAGTGGCGTTAGGAAGCTTGAAACAATGTCATGAGAAAGTGATAAAAGTATTTATTAAACTTAATAGTGGGGAAATAGAACTAATTTACATTATATAAATTATTAAAAGGTGTTTCAAAGATTAGCCATTACTTTAGAGTTTTATAAAGCTGGAAGAGATGTTTTGAAGCAATAAATGCTGACAAATAATAAGGTATATTTATAGTTGTAATAGACATGCCTAGATTATGAATAGTAATTGACTGTAGTGTAGCAGCATTTTTTTTCTCCAAAGACTTTCAACCATTGGAAAACTTGTCAAAGAAATATTTCAAGCCCAACTGGAATAGTGCTTTGACAGTTTTATGAGACATAATATCACTTGGAGTGCCAATTTATATTCAAATTTTGGGGCTTCACCCTTTTAAGAGCCTGATATTGTGGGTGATTTTGAGATGTGCTGCTAATAAAAGGTTGACACAAAAGCATTTGAGAAATTCTGGTATGGGGTACAACATAATGAATTCTAAGGCTCATTTCTGACTTGGTATGCCATGAATTTAATAAGATATATTCCTCTGGCAGAGATTTGAATCAGTTTGGGTCTCATATGATGAGTATAATTTCACAGTGAATCTCAATATTGCACAAATTAACATTGCCCTGCATGCCATTCTCTAAATCAGATGTCTTTAATGTCAACTAGTTTTTAAAATATTAGCAATTACATAGCAGAGATCAAAAATATTTGACCTAATGATAGTATTTTTTTTCAGTTATAATATCTTCAACATAATGGAGCTAAAGTCAGGTGGCATTTACTTCTTGAAACAATACATAAAAGATACTTAATATACTATACACTAATACATGTTTATGCCATTATATCATTACTAAGCAAAATGCAATATTTATGTCAGAATACAGTCGGTTCTTGCAGAGAGAAAAACCAGACATATTTTAACAAAAGCATGAGCTATTTTAGAATTAAACTCAGCACATTTGAAATTTCACAGTACTTTACAGCCAACTGGTGAATGAGTAACATTTTATTCATATAAAACCCTGTTACTTATTAGGACTGCATAGTAAGTAGGGGTATAAGACTTATAAGCATATCATTTTCATCTTAGAAATACCATTTTATTTGAATAACTCTCCCTGAATGCATTTAAAATAAGGAGAACAAAGGCTTTATGTGCAATTACGATATTTTAGAACTTGTAGTGGTAATTCATATCTATTAAATATTTAAAGTACAATGCTACTAAAATATTTCTGAAGGTATTACATAACTAATCTCTCCTTCATTTCCAATTCTACTCTCTTTAAATAATCATAGTCAATGAGTGAAATAAACTAGATTATAGCAGGATGTGGCTACTTTAGACACTAAAACAGGCTTCATGCAGAAATTTGATTATAGTAGCTTAAATATTTTAGATTTAAAAATTGCATGACTTCTAAAGTAAAGACATAAGTGATAAGAAATCTAGTTTTTATCTAATGTATTACACATTTTACTTCAGAGTTAAAGAAACCCTATAGTAGCAAGGGTACAGTTGCCCCACCTTGCGTATGAACCAGTATCCAAATAGTTAAAGAAAAGTATTTCCTTCCCAAGTACAAGCTTCCTTCCTGTGCAAGTGAGGGTTCGTGATTCAACTTGGGGCTCTTGCATTATCTTTCCTTTAGAACAACCTCATCAACCAGTGCCTCTTTTTCATATTGTTATATGATAGACATGCCTCTGAAAACCAGCAAAGAAGAGGAAGTTTATTTCTCAAGGCTGGAAATAATTCTGAGGGAGGGTTTGACCTTGTGTTTGAAAGCAATTCTGAGTAAATATATTTTAATAGCCAAGTGAAGGTTGCAAAATATTGAAGTATCATATTGACTAGTTTAAGTGCCCAAAAGAAAAGATCTTGCTAAATAAAAAAAAGTTCAGGTTAACTCCAAAATTTTGCCTTTTGTGAAGACTCATTGCCTCATATTTACTCTTTTTCTAATAAACACAGACAATCCATTCCACAATTGATTTCAGAAGAAAAGTTTAAAGTTCCATCTTAGAGCTTGTATTGGGTTCCTCTTCATATTGTTTGTTAATTTCCCCCTTTTTTGATGTTTCTATTTATTTGTTTTAACTTTAACTTTATTTTTATTATTTACTCTGTTACAGATGTCCCCATTTTCCCCCTTTGTCCACCTCCCCCTAGTTCTTACCCCTCCTTTCCTCTGCCCTCACCATGCTGTTGTCTGTCTATGGGTTATGGATATTTGTTCTTTGGCTAATCCTTCCACCTTCTTTTATTGATAAATTCTTTAGTGTTATTTTCCAGTTTACAGATAAGCTCTTTAATGATGCTTAACCAAGATGTTATTCTAGCTATTGAGCACACTTTTTAATTTAATGATTGTACATGATCTTTCCCCCCAGTTTTCTGTTTTTTAATATTCATAACTTTCATATCCATTCAAATCCATGCTTATTTATTCTGTTTCATTACTCCTTTTCTTTTTCAGATGTATACTATGATTCTCTCACACTTATGGAGGACTTTTGTTGACTTGAAGTTATTGTGGCACTCACCTATAGAGCACTTTGGCTTGCCTTGGGTAATTAGTGTGAGACAAAGTGTAGATGTCTAGGAAAAGGCATATGCCTAGATGATAGTTGGTAGATGCCAGAGGTTCCCCAGGGTTCAAAAGTTATGATAGCATGTGAGCACTAGTGTAAAGACGGCAGAAAACTAATAGTCACTTTCTGGATCTTGAGAGTGTAGAACTCAGGGAAAACATGTTCAGATAAGGTGGGGACTTTATAGAAAAATATACTAACCTGTGATTCTCATTGCCATCCATAAAGGCTTAGTATCCCTGTGTAAATACTTAGGTAACATCATGAGCCCACTAGTCACCCGAAACTAAAGCAAGGCGGGGAAGTATTGGAGCATAAAAAAAAAGGATAGACTTAAGAATTAGTAGTCTTTTATTTAAGTCATTTATTTATTTATGAAGTTTGCTACTTTAGGCAAGTACATTTCTGTGTTTTCATATTTGTAAAGTAAGGCTTAACATGCTAAATTCTAGGAATGTCATAGAGATCATTTACTGTAGCTTTGATGTTCTTGGGAAACTAGAAATATCCATTATTATTAAGGAGAAAAGTCAGAAAATATCATGTGTTAGCATGCTTCGCCTGAAAATCAACTCTGAGCCAGTAGTGGTTTAAATGATAGAGCCACACTAGAAATAAAAATATGTGTCTCAAATATGAGTAACCGCATCTCTAGGTTCTTCTAAGTTCTTGTTAAATAGTTACTCATAGGTACTGAGATAATTTAGAAGATATTTGAGCCCCTTAGATTTTGGATCTATTGCAGCTTTGTCACTTGCGGTATCAGTGACTTCTAAGTATACAGTAGCCTCATAAACTTCCAAGGCTGTAGTGAGTGTTAAAATGCAGACAAATTGTTTATAAGTTCTAATATATGTCATAGCAGGCACATACAAATGCTATTATCAAGAAAGCAAAGGAAAACAGACTTAAATTTGGTAGTTCACTGAAACTTCACTTCCACTCAGTGGGAAAAGTGAATCATTCAACTCCCTGGATCTGGGGATCACATTCAGATAGCCACGCCTGTAATGAGAGCATCAGTGTGTAAACCCATTGCCCTGCGGTCAAAGCCCTGGACCAGCACAGGAGAGAGTTTCAGTTACATGCCAAGACAGATCTCTTGCCAGGGGTCATGGGTATGCTTTCCATTTTAGAGTCTTCCCATAAAGGCTACAGTCACTAACACTCAAAACCTCTCCACCACAGTCCCAGACTAAGAAAAGTCCGTTGTAAAGGACTTTCCTTCCTGATGAAAATGGCAGTAATGTGTGAGGCTGAGCCTCCCATTATTGTTCAGGCTTGTTGCTGCTGTTTTCAGTGAGCAGTGAAACACTGGCCTACACAGCTTGTTGCATGCAAATTTATGCAAACCAACAACTAAACAAAGGGGTTCTTTTAGCCAAATCAATCAGACATTGAATGTATTGGAAGTAATTATGTAAGCACAATTGATGGTGCAGAATTAATTATTAACCAAGACTGCTAATAATTAAATGATAAAAAGGTATGAGAAGAGGGAGACTACAAGGATCTCGGACTCTAAATGAGAACCTATAGAGGACTTTGATTTCATGCTCTCAAACCAATGGAACCCTTTCCTGCTACATCTATAACCGTATCCACATCTTGTGAGCCTGGACACTTATTCATTGTTCTCTAGGAACATTCTGGAGGTAATGGAAGGAAAACATGCTGATGTAGAATCCTGACTGGGTTGGAATTCTGGATCTTTGTGCTGGAACCCAGGCCCTACCCCTAACCAGGTATATGGCCTTGGAAATGCTATTAATATCTCAGGGTTTCACATTTCTAAATTGTAAAATGATTCTTTGGGTTATAGTGCCACCCATACATAATTGTGAGGAGGATTAAATCAAATATTAAGTGTGCAGTTTTTAGATATTTTCCAGAAACTTAATGCATACTAAATAAATGTTTATTATAATTATGAGTTTTAATTTTCTTTTGAAATCTTTAACTCTTTTTTCTCACATAAATGATCACCTTATGACAATATTGAAACCATATTGTTTCAGCTAATTATGGGTGGAGAAAACATTGTTAAAAATATGAAGTCACAACACCAAAGCCACAACCCATGGAAAAAAATAATGGGTAAGGGGACTTCATTCAAATTCAAAACTTCTGCCCTGAGAAAGACAATGCCAAGAGAATAAGAATACAAGCCACAGAGTGGGAGAAAATAGTTGCAGATACATATGTGATAAATAAATGTTACTTAAAATATACAAAAAACTCATAAAACTCACAAAAAACCCAACAGCTTAATTAAAAGTGGACAAAAGACCTCAATAGACACCTCACCAAAGGAGATTATACCTTTGGTAAATAGGCATATGAAAAAATGCTTAGCACCACATGTCATTAGAGATTTACAAATTAAAATGAACATAAGAAACTCTTATTCCCCTATTAGAATGGCCAAAATTCAAAACATGGACAACAACAAGTGCCGATGGTGGTGTGGAGAATCAGGAACTCTTTCTTTATTCCTGGAGTGTAGGCAGAACAATAAAGCCACTTGGAAACATAGTTTGGCAGTTTCTTACAAAACTAAACATACTCTAACCATAAAAGTCAGCAATATCATTCATCAGCATTTCATAAAATGAGCTAAAAAATGATGTGCTCACAAAAATCTGCATATGTATATTTATAGCAGCCTTATTTAAAATTCCCCAAACTTGGAAGCAACCTAACTGCTCTTCAGTAAATGAATGGATGACTACACCATGGTATATCTATAGGATGGAATATTATTTAGCACCTAAGCGAAATGAGGTACCAGGCCACACAAAGACATGGAAGAGACATAAATGTATATTACTAAGTGAAACAAGCCAATCTTACCAATCTGTGGTTAGGACTTGGTAGAAAAAGCTCATCTCTGCTGCCCAGGGCATCTGCTCAGTCAGCTAGAAGCACCAGGGACAGTGGATTCAATTATGTTTCTAATGGTCAATACTCAGAAGACTCAGCTAACTAGAAACTGAAATAGTTGGGGCTATTCTAACATCTTTTTCTCTTGTAATGTGGCTTCTTTGGTATGGAAGCTTCATGATGGATCTCATGGATCTCTAGGTCATGTGCGAGAGAAAAAGAGCCATTGAGAATCTCTATTACCTTTCATCACCTAGCCATGGAATCCAGGCAGCGCCACTTCTATGATGAGAGGCAATGTCATCATATGTAGTCACTTTTAAAAGGACAGCATTCAGACTTTATCTTTTGATGGAAAAGCATCAAGGTTCTGAAGCAGTATGTGACACAATATATATTGTGACAATTTGGGAAAAGTGAAATCAGCCAGAGATGCCCCAAGCCTATAAACTTGTCAAAGGCCTGCCCAGATAGTGGGAGGAAGCCTCTCTCTGGCAGCGCCATTCAATGCAATCTGGCATTTCAGCTATTGCTCTGTGCCTCATAAAATAATTGTCGTGTTTCCTGAGAACCCTGTTCTCTTTGGGGACAAAGGACTGAGAAGGGTTAATCAGACAAACATAGTTACTGAGCATGTAAAATAACATTTTAAAAATACATTAAATAGTTGATATGTAAGAAAGAAAATATTTTCCCCTTTCAGATTAATGATGAGGGATTCTAAGGATCCTCCTTAAGAAGATCCTTGGTTTTTTGTCAGTTTCACAAAGCATGCCTGAAATTAATTTATTTACTGCTTATAATTTTTCCCTGAAATTTGCTCCTCAGCACTTCCACTAGAGCCAAGAGAATGGGAGCCTGTATGCTTTATTTTTCCTATTGTATTCCCAACACACAGAAGAGTTGAATGAACAATTAAATTAAAAGTGAAATCAATGATGACTAAAGCAAATAGTGCCGTCATCAGGGAAGCAGGGCCAGCCCTTCAAACACTGTGAGTAAAAAGAAAGTATGTTTTTCCAATAAGTCGGAAAGAACTTGGAGTTAGAGACTTACATGGAGTGAGTTTCTTTTCTGTTTGCAGGCAAGAGAGAACGGGGGTCATTTTATTTGGATTCTTCTTGAATTAAGATTTATACTGCGCTAGACAATGAATTGATCCTTTTCAATATATTCTCAGTGACTGAAAAAACATTAAAGACACTTCTAGAATGCTTATAAAAAACACATGTAACTAGGCAGGAATCCAAAAACCCTTGTATATTTCTTAAAGCCCTTGAAAACTGAGATAAGCCATTCTTCCTTCTGTAAGAAATTTTCCCAGCTCTATTCATGGGACAGGCCAAGGATTACATGGCAGGAAAGTGCACTTAAAGAGCAGGCCTGGAGCATCTGTCTCCTAGAGGCTGTCTTTAGTGGCACTGTGGAGAGGAACCTCAGGAAACTAATTATCCTAGGAGCACTGTTGCATGTTTCCAAGTAGACATGATTATTAACATTCTAATACAAATATTTGTCCCTTTCTATTAAAATGTTAACTTCTATTAGAAAACAAATTGACACTGAAGTGAACGAGCCTTTTACTGCTATTGTTTAGCACTAGCATAAGATGGGGTGAAGAGTGTGAATGTCAGTGAGAAACACACCTGGACTTAGATTCCCACACCTACAACCGCCCCCTAAACGTCTGTGGTGAAGTACCCAGCCTTCCTGGACCTCAGTGTTTTGCCCATTCTTTCAAATGAAGATAGAAAACTTAATGCAGAGTTTGGTTTTTTAAGATTAAATAGTGTATTTAACTACAAAGTGGTGCCCAGCTAATAAGTAGTAGTTGATCTTCCACTTTCTCCTTAAAATATAGCTATAAAATTAAGTTACACTTGTTTGTAATGGAAGATTAAAAAGTGGGTGAGTAAGCACAGTGATTGATGTACCAGTCCTGGGGGGGATGGGGAAGGTGTGAATAGTGAGAGCAGCTTCTCCTGCGTTATACCACTGGGGGCCAGTAGACTGTAGAGGAATTCACAGGGACACTTGGTTGACCAGTGTTAAATCACCCTGCACACCAGTAGCCATGGCAAACAAGATACTGTGCCTCACAACAGAAGTCCTCATCACACTTTAATAAACAGCTCAATAGTCTCTTCTGCCAACATGAGCATATTTATGAGGTACATAAGCTCATATGCACTTGAGAAATAATGGGCTAATGTTACCATAATGAAGAAATTATATTAGCTCAAATGTGATTGTTCCTAGCCAGCTAATTTTGGGGGAGTGATAAGCAGTTGAGGAAACAGACCTGTAGGCCACACCCACGCTCCTCCCAGAGTTCAGATCGACCAACCACTGTTCTGTTTTAGGAGCCAGTTGTCCAACTGGACTCATTCTGACTCTGTCTTCAGATTCACTCTTTCCAGCAATTCTTAACCAGTTTCCTTAGCCTACTTTTCTCTTTGCTTTCAAGGTAGAGTCTACATTCCCTAGAGCTGTTTTTTGTTTGTTTGTTTGTTTCGGTAGGAGTCAGCATGTCTTCCTTAACTATGCAGCTATTTTGCTTCAGATTATCAATGTGTTTCATTAGCATTCTGTTAACAATAGGTTTGAAGTCATCTGTAACAATCTAATAGCCCTGTTTTTAATGCACTGTTTTTTAGAATATATGATTTTTAAGAATGCTATATCACATTTTAGAACAAACCGAGTTTTTTTAAAAGATTTTATTTATTTATCTTTAGAGGGGAAGGGAAGGAGAAAGGGAGAGAAATATCAATGTATGGTTGCTTCTCGTGTGTCCCCTGCTGGGAACTGGCCTGCAACCCAGGCATGTGCCCTGACTGGGAATTGAACCACAATAGTGTGGTTCGCAGGCCCGGGCTCAATCCACTGAGCTAAACCAGCCAGGACCAAACTGAGTGTTTAACGGTCCTTAAAAGTCAGAGATACTGGAGTTACACTTGAACTCTTGCTAATCATACCTTCTCCATGAATTGTACCTGGACTTCTCACAGTACAGGCAGCCATCACTATGACAGCCCATTCCTTCTGCTGCTCTCTCCTCCTGGGTCCCTGGATTCGGGGCACCTCCTACGTGGCCCCTGAGCCCTCTGTGTTTTTATCAAGGCATTGATAATTACCCACTGATTTCTCAAGTTCCAACATAGATTCTCTCTACAACAGTTGTAACAGTTCACTCTGACCTTGGACAGCTCTTGGCCCAGGGCCAGAAGTGGTTCCTGGGGAACAGAGTGCCTTAAGGTCTCAGTGTGCATGTCAGCAGGGATGCACAAGTCTTCATGCAGAAAATCCACACTCACAGTTCCATAATCACATCATCGCTATCGTTATCATTAAAATCCAGTTGGGGATGGCATCTTATATTTTTTAGGTTTTGTGAGGTGTCCAAATCCCACCATTTCCAGTATTCTGTTCCATTTTACAGCAATCATTTTTCAGGGACGTTTCATCACCAGTCTTACAGGTGGTTACATGCAGGGCCAGAGGGTCAAAGCAGTTTGTCTGCAGTCACACAGGTGTCTAACTACACCACTGTCTTCAGAACCCCGGTGTCCTACTTCCCAAGTCGGATCTACTGGAATCACTGCAATTATTCCCAGGGATCCCTTTTTAATAAGACTTATGAAAGGATTATTTAGAGCACAAGGTTTTCATTCCTGACACATTATCCTTTCAGTTCTCGTGGGCTAAGTAGACCAGGAATTAACATATTTCGTGTGGATTAATGCATTCATTTAACACCTCGGTGGAGGTTTTAGAGCATTGTGTAGTTTCACGCATGCTGATTTAGGAAGTAGGAGAGAGAATGCTTATTTGTTGACATTTTGGTTTTGGTAGATATAGTGACCTTTAGCTTAAGTCACGCACTTGAATTTAAGTAAAGATAAATGGCAGCCTGGAGGCCCTGGCTGAAAATCAAGTCCATTTTGAACGAGGCATGCCTTGTGCTGAGAGGAAAGTGTTCATTACTCTTTTCCTGCGAGTCTACTTTATTTTAAAATATCCAGCTATTCATGGGAGATAAATTAGATAAGCAACTCGTGATCCAACAGTTCCATTTTTCTTTGCAAAGGCATGGATAACATATTTCCTTTCAAACAGCAAGCTCCTTGAACACGTGGGGAACACAGCTCCAGCCCAGCACCCTCGTGCATTCCTTCAAGGAAAATGTGCTCAGCGCGTTCGGTGGTTTGGGTATTGTGCTAAGTGATGGGACAATATAGGAGAATCGAAAACAGTGAGAATCTATGTGTTTTAAAAGAAACAGGGCTTAGTTTATTATTTTGGTGTCTGTAGTTGCAGAGTATACCTATTGTCCAGATAGAATTAAAGCTACCAAGATTCAAGCTGTTCTTGATGCAAACATAAGCTGTGCATTTGGTGTCAGAAGAGTTTTGGCCATGAGCCAAGCACTAATTATCTTTTGGAGAAAACCAATGGACTTTCCAAATAAGTCCAAATGTCATGTCTTCTAACACCGACCTGGTTTGTCCACACAAACTTATTTTGGGTTATGCTTTTATTCCAATTGGCAGGGAAGAGGGTTTTGTGTTACATCTGATCCGGAGATAGTAAACAGAGCTACCAGCTTCCCAATTCAAATCTATATTTTACCCCTGCATTCTTTCCTGTAACCCATTGCAGTAACCAACTACGGACCATCTCTGGGAACATCCATCCTTTGACAGGGTGTGGCCCTAACCACACTGGCCTCTGCAGAGACATGGTACTAGAAGGCGCCACATTCTTATGCCTCATTACTTTGCCACTAACTGTAGACTGATTTGTGTGGGAAGGGCAGAGAGAGCCCTTTCATCCATTATAGTGTAAAACTCTCCACTCTTTAGACCACCTTAACCTCTATATATCTTCACCTCTGTGCACAGGTAGTAAGTATCCTTCTGGGATGCTCAACTCCCCTTCCCCTGGACAATGGCATACAATGATTCACAGAGTACATTGCTGGTGTCCGAGAGACTGCTCTGAATGCCCCAGAAGCCTGTATCAGAACAGCCCAAGAGTGCCTCTGCGATGGTTAATATTATGTATCAATTTGACTGGGCTTCAAGGTGTCTGTCCAGATATTTAGCCAAACATTCTGTATGTGTCTATGAGGAGATGTGTGAATGAGATTTATATTTGAATTAGTAGCGTAAATCAGATCACCCTTCCTAATGTGAGTGGGCTTAGCCAATCAGTTGGAAACCTGAAGAAAACAAAGGGGCTTAGAGGAAACATTGCCCACCCGACTCATTAACGTCCAACGTCGTTCTTTTGTAACATTTGTCCTTGAATTGAAACATTGGTTTTCTTAGGTCTCAAGCCAGATGGCTTTTAGACGGAACCTTATACCATTAGCTTCCCAGGTTCTCAGGCTATCGTTGCAGATTTTGGAACTTCCTAACCTCCATATAAACTCATAATCAACCATGTGAGTCAGTTTTTAAAACTCAATCTCTCTCTCGGTAGGTAGGTAGTAGGTAAGTAGGTAGGTAGATAGATGTTGATGGATTGTTCTACCTCATCTATCTATCTATATATCCTATTTGTTCTGTTTTTCTGAACAACATTGATTAACATTGATTAATCACCCAACAGGGTGAAGTCGTGTGCCTTTTAAAAAATTTCCTCTGTGGACACATGCACACACACACTTCCACAATTGCATGTGCACTCCAAATACCCTGAGCAACTATATAGAGAAGAGAACAATTTTCCCAAGGGTAATGGGCCTTGCATTCCCATGGGCCACAAATTTAGTACATTTTTCACACTATCACATAGAGTAGTTTTGGTCCATTCCTTATGCCTCTCTTTTTCTGTGCTCATTTTCAGGCTGTATACTAGAAATAATTTCTACAAAGTTTTAAAATTATTGCACTGTTTTTTCAACTTGGAGCCATTTATACCGTATATCTCAAGAGCCCCTGATATGTGAACAGCCACCCCTTAATTCTGCACCAGTTGGACAGAAGCTTTGCAAATTAAACTCTCCTCTTGAACATATAAATTGAATTCTTTGGAATTTGTGTTCTTCCTCCAAGCAAATTGCATATGTGGAAGAAAAAGCAGTGTAATAAGGACTTATTCTACTCATTCCAGAAAAGAAAAGGCCTCCCATAATCCCAGAGCTTGAGGACAGACCTCACCTTGCACTCAGGGTTGTAAGTCTCACTGCTGGGCAGGGGCCACACAATCATGGATGCAGTGACTGCACCATCGTGGCAGTGCAAGCACCCTGAGGGCAGGGGGTTAATCTTTTTTTTTCTGTCTTATGCCCAGGGCTTAACACAATGCCTAAACATAACTGGTGCTCAATAAATAATCTAAAACTAAAGGCAGTAAATCACACATCCAAAGCACCTTTTCTAAGGACACATTAGTAGCAGGAACTCTCAAATTAAAAGCCAGTGAGGTACGAAAGCAAGAATGCTGAGATGCAAGAGGCAGTCTTAAATTCAAATACTAGGCAAAAAAATAAAATGCTAAGTGTTGGCTGAAGGGAAGAAAATGTATACAAGGAATTCTGTGGTCAGGCATTGTTTTTTGGTTTTCTAGTTCATTGTACTTTAAAGGCAGATTCTGGTTTTTTCTCAGCTCATCATTTTTTTTCCATGTTGTTGAACAATGAGGCTGAGCAGTCTATCCCACTTTCACTGAAAATTTGAATTCTAAAGTCTTTGATAAATGGAAGCATAAGAATTGAATCATAAGAAAAATAGATATCCCATAGCAATACATTAGCAATTTCAGATTTTTGAAAAAGACAAATTATTAAATTTAAGCATACTAATTGTGTTATGTTATTAGTCTATTTGGCATTCATCTTCAAATGCTATTTGTAATGACAAAAATGTCAATGCAGCTATTTTGGGATAGTTACCACAAAGATGTCTTAGTGTCAGTTTCTGTGAAAACTGTTTAAACTACCTATTGTTAAAGTAAAGAATTTTAAATCTATTCAAGTGAATGACAGAAAAAGAGACCCAGTGAATATTTGCAGAAGCTATATATTGATTGCTGGAGAGTAACTAGGAAAAGTGCAGTCATTATAATTTACAGTTCATTTCCAATAAATGTTAGTGGGTTCAATAAAGATTTGAATTGGAAATATAAGAGAGGTAAGAAAACAAAGATTAATTCCTATGTGAAATTAAACTGTAAAATTTTTAAGTATTTGGTTATCAAATCAACCTGGATTTTTCTTTTATCAAAGAGTATAATGACAGCAATAAAGATAACTAATATTTATTCAGTATTTGTGCTATGTCCAGCTCTGTGCTATAAATTATCAAATTTAAACTCCAAAACAGACAGAAAATAAAGTCAAATTATTTAAATTTATGACCAAAAAATGTCAAAATAAACCTATGAGATGTTTACTCTTAGTAATTCTATTTAATGAGTGAAGTTATAGTGGGAATTATATGGTAGTTAGGTAATTATACACAAGTCCCAGAACTTGCATTAAAAACTGTTTAAAGTCACCATTCTTACTCACCAGGTCATATTGCTTCTCGCAGAGAAAAAAAATCAGAGGAAAGTATAGAAGGAAAGAGTCTAGCTTTTCAACGCATGACTCTGGGGGACAACCTGTGTGCACAGCATGAGTATTCCAGGCATCTGGTCATTGGACAAGCTACTGCAAATATTTTTAGAAAGCTCATCAAGTGGACATAAGCCATGATTCTTGATTCTGTTATCTGTATACTAACACACAAAGAAAACAAAAACAAAAATAGAAAGGATTGTTATCAACGAAAAAGAAGAGTATAAAACAGCCTAACATTTTGCTCCGGTTTATTATTCATTTTCATTTAAGTATCACAGTTGTTACTGGCCAGTCTTTTTCAATTAGTCAAAAGTCTTTTTTGGCTCCCTTTGCAAAAATACACAGAGTTGGCATTGCTGTTTCCTTCTGGTTTTCATTTGTGCTATTGTCCAGCAATCCTTTCAGACGCCTCAAGGGAAGCAAAATACAGAGTTGCCAGTCCTGTGGAGTATCTTGATATGGGATTAAATTTACCTGCTGTTTTAGATTGCCTCAATCCAGGACCTGTATGCAATTATTTTCCTTGATTATTGAATTATGTTTCCAACCTTCAAGTCTTTGCAGAAAATATCAAATAAGAATTTTATTAAAAAGAGGAAAGAGACGTCAGTTTGTAAAAGAGGGAAGTGTTATTATGTTTCTTTGTACTTCTGTAATATTTAATTTCAAAAGTTTTATCCGAAAGCACAGTGTATTGCAATCTAGAGTTAGCAGGCAATATTCAGAAACCCAGCCTACTGTCTTTATAAATAAATATTCCTCTGAAGGAGTAGTTGGGTACATAGATTTTCAGATATCTGATGATATAGAGCTAGGTAGTCTGGTACAAGAGAATAAACTAAAAATATCTCAGGTGACTATAGAATGGAGTATGATCACAATCAAATCTTGTCTTCTGGGTCTCATTATGACTTTCCTAGGCTTTCATGGGCCCCTTCTTCAAATAAGTAAGTAAATAAATAAAATGGCAAAGTATGATTGGTCATAAAGGTGAATATGATCCAGGCTGGTTATGTTAGTTTATATTTTCTGGTTTTGAGATACATTAAAGCATTGTTTTGCAGCCTTAAAGTTATTATGCATCCTAAGATGCTGTGGGATTCTGCCTAATGGATAAGTTCACACTGTTGGCTTGGTTCAAAGTCAAGGCAGGAGGCTATACACATGGTATGATTTAGGGGTCATTCTGAGATCCTGATTTTCCAAAAGAATCCACCTTATTTAAGTACCACCCTCACTTGAGAGTTGGTCTAAGATGCTCACTTTTTCCAGTGCTCATTTGCTTAGAGATCCGTAGCTCCCATGGATGTTTAAAGCTTGATTCAGCCTGAGGCAATAGGAGTTTTCAAGATGAGTTTTCTTTTTATTTCTTTGGAGTTCTTAATTTTAATATTTTAGATTATCTAGTAGGGATCAGTGAGAGAACAAGGTGTCTGATGTTACAGGCTGACATAGAAACCATCGTGTAAAGGTTCCAGGAAACAGGGGGATAGGAACCACCTACCAAACCTACTGTATCACAGTCTTTCTCAACTTATCATGTCAATATTTTCCTTCTGACCGATCAGTCAAAACTAGAAACATTCTTGACTCCTTTCTTTCTCTCATACCCCAAATCAGTCAATAAACCACATTGTCCCTACCTTCAATACAGATTCAGAACACTTCTCTCTACACCCCACTGCTATCCCTCCGGTCTAAGATTGCAGCACCTCTCTGGATTATCATGATCTCTCGATTGGTCTCCTAGGCTGTATTCTTTTACTGTTCCTAACACTTCTAACACCAGGGGCCACAATGATGACTTTAAGGAGTAAGGTCTTACATGTCATTCATCTGCTTCACACCCTTTGGTGCCAACCCCTTTCTTTAGAAAGTAAAATTTCGCACCTTTACAATGCTTTACACAGCTCTCTTCAATCTGGCCCTCCTGATAGCATCTTCCGTATCTCTCCTCCACAATCCCTAGGAGCTAACAACACTCTGAGGGTCCTGCGATCTACTAGGCACTCTCTGCCCAGGGCTTTTGCACTGAGTGTTTTCCTAGATTCCTTTGTTGGCCAGTCTCTTCCCTTCTTTAATACACATCTATGTCTTCTCTGTTTCTTCCTCAGTGAAACCAGTAGTGACCAGCACTTTAAACCTCTGGCCTAGAATCTCAATTTCCTCCTCAGATTTATCTTTCCGTGGTATTATAACCTCTTAACATACTTTATTATATATTACTTATTGTTTAATATCAGTCTCCCTAAGGCAGAAATGATTGTCTAATTTTATCTCTGGTATATCTCCAGAACCTAGAACCATTCCTAGTGACATAAGAGACATTCGATGCATATGTACTAAGTGAGAAAAATACATGAACACAGGGAATTGAAAGGGTGCACCAGGGTGGTGAGTAAGCTCATAATCAGTGGGTGTTTCCAACATTGTGCACTGTCTCTCCCCAAAAGAGAGAGCTTTGCAAATTCTAGTATTTCCCTGGGACTGTTTCCAGGAACGAGAATTATGAAAATTACCTTCCTCTTCATATTATTAAATTTAATTTACTCAGGTAGAACAAAAATAAAAGTTTGGTTGGGTTTAGTGTTTGTTATTCTTCTAATGATGACCTGTGACTCCGATTTAGAATATGTGTTGAATGGTGTACAAAGGTCCCTGTGAGTTCTTGAAACACAAGCATAGATCCCACAGATGTAATGATTTTTGGTGTGGATATTGCTGCACACAGCATTGCCCAGCCTAAAAAGAGGCCAGGATCGGGAGTGAAGGTGGGGCTCTGGACCAATGTCACTGATGGCAGAAGAGAGAGCTGTTGTGGTTTCCCCTTCACTTCTGTTATGGATGCATGTGGGCATAATAACATCATTGTCTTATCCCAGGTGAAGTCAGGGTCTAAGGAATCATGACTACCTCTTGGATATGGGTTTTTAGAGTCATAGAGCTTGAAATTTTAGGGAACTATTTTATAATTTTAAAAATACTTAAACTAATTTATAGTTATTTTAACATTTAATTGTTTTTAACAGTACTTTCACAGGTTTCACGGAGAGATTTGGGGCTATGCCTCAAGATGCTCTCTAAAGGACTTGTGGGCTTTTGTGAGTGAGACAAAATTCTAACAAGGTAAATTGATAAAAGTGTGTTACCCAGAAAAATCCAAGTCTGTGCCTTCAGAAAACCAACTTGTAAGGAAACAATGTGTTAAAATAGAACAATTGGTCAACATGGGCATTCTCTCCTTTATGAAGAAAGTACCAGGGAGTAAGGTTGCATATTGATCGCACCCCTGTGCAGTCTGGCAGTCTGTCTGTCTGTCTGTCTCTCTCTCTCTCATGTGGCAGCTTGTGTTTTTTTTCTCATTTTTTCAAGCAAGCTCTTGACATATCAGAAAACCCTTACTTTGTATTACTTCTATCATTAATAAAAAATATCATGTCTCATGGACAAGAAAAAGCTTTTACATGTACTTACAGAGGACGTGTTTTTGTCAACTATTGCTGTGTAACAACTCCAAATATTCGGTGGTATAAAGTTCCAAGAATCTACTGCTGTCATGAGGGTGGCGAGTTGGCTGGGCAGCTGTACTTCATGCTGAGGATGAGCTGATGAGACCCTGGTGCCCATGTTTCTATTCTCCTTTCAGGGCCTCCGGGAATGGCCAGGCTGCTCTTTGTATGGTAAAGGTGTGAGCACAAGACAATCAGTTGAAATGTGCAGGGTCTCTTAAGGACTGAGCTAGGAATTCCTGCTCAGTGATTTCTGTCCATATCCCATTAACCAAAACAAGTTTTATGGTAGAGCCCAAGTCAGTAGCAATAGATTATACTTCACATGTTGCAGGAGCTACTTCAAACTCACATGGTAATGGACTTGCATACAAGAACAGGTTAAGAGTTAGGACCAGTATTTCAAATCACTGTTGAATATTTTAAAGTGGCTCAAAACATTTCACAGATTCGATTTTATTTATTGTAACTTTAGCCAAACAGAGGGCTATTTTTCATGGATTCTTCTCCCACAATTACCAAAGTCTGGTAACATTAAAATATAATGTTCCTGAGCTTGTTGTTCTAAATCACTAATTAATGTCTCTCAGCCTTTTATGGTGCAGAATGAAGGGTGAACTATGCCTTTGTTTATGGGTGGGTAGGAATGTTTATTTTTTATTATTATTTTTAAATAATTACGACTAATTATAAAATCACATGGAATTTCCCAAAATGTTAATCTGGTGGCTTTATGAATAAATGAGTTGTTGAACAATAGTTTAACTGACAAGTATCATTAATCAGATGTCTTGCCAGTGACAACACAAACTGAATGATATTCAGTATGAATAAAGAATTAGAACAAGTTACCAGCTACCGCTGTCCCCGTTTTTCTTTTCTTGGTTTAATATCTGCAAAATCCTGTTTCTCATGCAGAAAAATCCTGAAATCATCTTAGCTCCTCTCTCTTTCTCTCTCTTTTCCTCCACACCAAAGCAACATCCAAGTCCTGAGAATCTGATGCCTCTAATTACTCCCAATGTCCATTGTTTTATTTCTTCTGCAATAGGCACCAGCCCTCCAGGGAGGCCAGGAAAGTGGGAGGGTAAAGGATGTTGATTCAGAGTCTGATCTCCGGCTTTGCTAGTCAACTCTGCCACTTCCTATGTGTGTATATGTTTAAATCTGTGTGTTTGTTTCCTTATCTCCAAAATGGGGAAAGGTATCCTTCCACAGGACATTCCACCTAAAACCCCAAGCATTTTTAAATGGAGGTATAATTGACAGATGTATAATTTTGATGCATACAATATAGTGATTCAATATTTGCATACATTGTGACATGATCACCACAACAAGTAGAGGTAATATCCATCCCCATACACAGCAACAAAACTAGTTTTCTCCATTTCATATGATGAGGACTTTAGGGGGGTTGTCTCTTAGCAACTTTCAAATATGCAATATAGTATTATTAACTATGGCGTTATGCTGTGCATTATATCTCTGTATCTAATCTCTGCATTTATGAGCTGAATTTGTGTTGTCTTTTAGTATTCAATATCTAAGTGAGATAATACAATATTATCTTTCTTTGTGTGACTTATTACACCTAGCATAATTCCCTCAAGGTCCCTCCAAGTTGTCACAAATGGACAGATTCCATTCTTTTTCATGACTGAATAGTATTCCATTATATATACATATCACATTTTTCTTTCTCTTATCATTTTTTCACAGTGCTCTTACTGTCAAATCGTACTTCCAACTCTTACAGTGATACTTTATTTCATAGTATAAATCTTGAATTCTTTATCAAGACATCCTGGACACCCTTTTGTTAATACTCATACTCTCTTTCTAATCCTATCCTTTTTCGCATTCTTACAAATACCTTGGAACACCCATGTCACTGGACATTGAACAGGTGTTACCCACAAGTCATCCTTATCCAAGGTTGCCTATCACCTCTTTCTGTGCTTACACTTCATCTCTCTTAAGACTCCCCTAAAACACCTATTATTTTCTAATGTCTTCTTGAATACCTGCATGAGAATATAGCAATCTTTGAGTTCTGGTAGCATATTCATTTACTTTTATTAGGTGCACATATAACTCTGCCTCACACCAGAGCCAATATTTTGCAGGTTTGCCTTTCCAGTTGAATCTCTGTCCTTGAAAGCAAAATTAGTTTGCTTCATAATTTTATCCCCCAAGTGGTTGAATATGGCAACATTCCTGTAGATATTTATTCACTTGAAATATCTACAAGAAGCCTGATGTTCATCTTCAGAAATTTAAATGGCTATTCTTGGAGAGAACTAGACTTAATTAACTATGTGACTTCAAAAGTAATATTTGGGAAGATAAATGGAAAGTAAAAAAATTGGCAATGTCAAAGATGCTCAAAAATGGAATGAGTATTCTTGATATTGGAATGTTAAAGTCCTGTCAGAAATATTGAAGAATCCATTAAGGCATCATAAATTCTGTAACTTGAAGGTGTTTCCCTTATCTGATATTTTATTACTCTATTATTCTGTAATTCATATCAATAAAAAGTATACTTTAATCTGTTAGACATAATTATACTTAATTCAGATTTTTTTCCAAAGAACATGATATAATGGGTGTGAAAATACCTAGAACCATGCAAACACGTAATATTTTCAACATATCTTAGAGGTAATTATAATATTCAAATTAAAGTATCTTTAGAGTCATTACACACCCACAAATCAGTATATTAGTATTTATTAATAGCATGTATATAAATGTTTTAAAAATGAAAACATCTCTTTTGACTGGAGTGTCAAAACCAATCCCGGGCGCTTTGGATACAATCCAGTTGGGACTGAGTTCTGGATTCTCATGTTCAACAATAATTAGTGGTCACCTCTTTCTGGATGTTGCTCAAACATTGTAAAATTATCCAAAGCACAGAAACTCCCATACACCACCAAACCCATCCCTCCTGACATATGATCTGATTTCAGTTCCAGCGGCCAGAATATGTTATTGTAATGCTGACATCCTTCCCCTTCCTCGAGTCCCATTAGTGGGGATTCAAAGGAGCCCTTCAGTCAATAAAAGCATCTTCTCCACATATGTTCTGAGCACATATAAAACTAAAAAGATTGTCAGATAGTGTACTGAACATAATCTTTATTACTATTAATTATCAGATATAGTTCGAGTTAAACAGAAGTGTGCCTATTTATTAACTTCAGAATTAGGCAAACTTAACCACCCTGCTTTAGGAAGCTCTGGATTGAGTGGGGTGGGTCCCTACAGGTTGAGAGGTTTGCTGGGTAAGACTTTGAGTTTCACTGTCCAGTGTGGTGACCACGAGCTGTGTGCAATTAGTAAACACTTAAAATGCTCTGAATCCAAATTGATACATGCAACAAGTGCAAAATACACATCAAATTCCAAACAGTACTAAAAAGAATGTGAGTTTTCTCATTAATATGTTTTCTATTTATTTCATGTTTAAATACCCATATATTGAATACATGGTGTTAAGTAAACTACATTATTCTCTTTGCCTTTTTTTATTCCTTACAAGCTGCCTTGCTTAATATTCTTCAATGCACCCTCATAAGCTGTTTATTATTAAGTATAAATTTCCTAGCAAGGAATATTAGAGTCTTCATGATATAATCACTCCTCTCATGGCATCTTCATATTTTCTATTCCAGCAGCAAGAATATTTTTAAGATTAAAAACCAGGCAAATTTTCTCTTCCATCTGGGTCCTTGCACATGTGCTCATTTTTTCTGTACCACATTTACCCAGCTCTAGGTCTGACTAGCCCTCACACTTTAGCTTTTAAACACAAATATGTCATCCAGGAAACTTCTAGAATTTTAGGGTGTGTGTCATCCCTAGGGCCTCTGTACCAGCCTATAATTAACACTATTACCCAACTGAATGATACAGTATTTAACTATCTTTCTACTGTACATCCTATCTACTTCACTTTAATTTCTTGGAGGTTATCTTATGTGTCTTATTTCTTTCACCGCCCCCAGTGCCTCATGCCTCACCTTATATGATAGATGTTTAAAATGTATGTGGCATGCAGAATGGAATACATGGACCAAGAGAAACATCTCTTTGTTGTGGGAACAAAATTCCTTTCTGTAGACGAAAACATATTTTGTAAACTCTAGCTTATGATTTTACTATAGTTGCAAATACTTTTCTTCATATCCTCTGCACTTAGCATTTTCCCTAGTATTTATGTATAATAAAAGTGTTTCAATAAATATATGAATAGCTAAAGTAGTTAGTGCCATCATTTTAAAAAGCCACATGAAATTATCAGAGCATAAAAATACGTTATTGCAATATTGTTCTTTTGGAGCCCAATTTGCTTTGGATTCACTTTGCAACATGCGTTTCTTTACTCAGCTGAAAATTTGCACTGTGCAAGGTTCAGATTGGCTATTCCTTTCTATTTGTCTTTTGCTTCCCACAAACTAGGCCTGCAGAAATTGTTTCTACAATACCCAAAGCCCAACTCTTAAGCTGTTTCCATTATACATTCATTCCATTGAAAATAATGACTTCCTTGGCCACAGTGTCAGAGGCCAGTGTAGCCAGACCAGCTGCAGCTGCATTGTTTTATAACAGAAGATAATGTTATCCATGCTGTAGTTAACAAATGTGATTTCCTCAGAGTTCAAATACTTGGAGCTAAACTGTGATTTGATGTCTAATGGTCAACTCATGTTCTGGGGATTAAGTTAATTAAAGCAGTTGCCCTACTCGATTAAAGCTCCCTGAAGACTAATTATTAAAGTGCCAAGCACCATTACAGACCTACAGCAATTGAAAGTCACAAAGGGAGTTGCTCATATTATGGGAACTCCCGAACTCAGTAGATTATCACCCGTAGCATAAGAACATGCACACTGAGAAGCAGATTACCTTCTCCACAGCCACTGAGCTATTATAAAATGTACAAAGGAAAAGCCAACTGTACAAGTATTTGGATGTATAGCCTTTAAAATCTGCAATTTCCAAAACTAGTCAAATATCAGAAAAGCAGCTTGGGAAAGTGCAAAGAGCTCTGTGTAGCAGACCAGGAGCACAACTTTGAGGCCAACGTCTCCCACTAACTGTCTGGATAAGCTCAGAAAATTCCCTTCACTTTAAGCATCAAATGCCTCAGTTCTCAAAGTGCGTATATGTGACCAGGGTTTTGATTTTAACATATAATGAGTTAATCAATCCGGGCTTTAACCAAACAAAACCTCTGAATGAAAAGATACCAGGGGCTGGCATGAGCGGTGAATGCAATGTCTAAAGGACGAGACCGCCTCCTCTTCAGAAATCTCTAAAGACCTTGGCTGTACAGAATATACTTTTAAGTTTTTGCATTCTTTACTGGTGTAAAAAGGAGGTGCTTGATTTTGCTTCTCTTGGTGAATCCCACAGAAGCCATAAGCACGTAAGTGTTAAAAATTTTAATATGCTTTTTCCTGATATGTGTTTCTTTCCATAATAAGTCAATAATAGTCACACTAATGAATAAAAAATGTTGATACCTATACTTCAATAATGAAAAAAGTATTTTTTACAAAGTTAGACTGTGGTTGACTTTAATCACAAATTTAATAGCTCTATGGATTTAGGACAAATTGCTTGTCCTTTTAAAATTTTGCCCGATAGATAGATAGATAGATAGATAAATAGATAGATAGATGATAGATAATAGATAAATACCCCACCTCACACCTCTCTTATAGCTCTATTGCCAGAATTTAGTAGGACAAAGCTACCTACCCATCCTTCAGTAGGCACTTAAACTTATTTCTCTTCCACTTTACAAAGAGATCATATCCTTTTTAGAGTGTGCTTAATATGATCAAACTTTATTTTATTAAAGAAGGCTGGGCTGTGGTTTGGGCATTTAATAGAAGAGTACGTGATGTTCCATGTTGTATTTTGACAATAAATGCACTATCACAGATATAAGAACACCAATGTAGGACACCATTGGGATGAGAAAAATCAAGATGAGGAACTGGCTAGGTCTGTACATGATTATTCTCTCAAAGTTATCGAGGAGCGATCATGGCTGTCAGGTGTATGGCTGCTCATATTACATGTGGCTGATTTTCAAGCCTGCAAGCCATTAAAATATAGGACTTAAATCTTTTCATTTTAGATATGTCAGCACAGAAATATTTTTTAAAAATTGGCCTTCTATATTAACTTTCCATTTATGTAAGTTTAATATCAACTGGTAATATTATTGTCACTAGTCAGCCAGCAAATCAGTTTGGGAATCATCTTGTGTAGTCAATAAATCATTTCATAAAATTCCTTTTTTCACTAGAGTAAACAGCAATACCTGTTAGGAAGCAGCGGTTCTCATTATTACTCCAAGAGGTGCGAGGGCATCAAAGTGTATAAGCTCTGGCAGAGCTCATTCATCAAGGTAGGAAATGTGTTTCCAGCATGAAAACAGATGCTGCAAAATACCAGAGACCAGTGTTTGAGTAAAGTAAGTAGAAATAAAAAATAGAAAAGAGAGTTACAGAGAGAAGAAATTATAGTTTATCTACAGTTATATGTGTAAACATATATACTGATATACATACATATATATGATTACTATATAACTTTACTACTTTAAAAACATACAAAATTGAATGTACAAAATTAAAAGGCTTGATTTACAGAGCTCTATTTTACAAATAATAAAAATGTTTGCAATTGTGTGGAACCTATTTTTAACAAATTCTTTAATCTTATGATGAATCTTTATATTCAAAAATTATATACAATAATAGCATTGATTTATTGATGATGGATGTGCTATAAAATTCTACAACAAGTTAATCTGCATCTGAAAGCACAAGGCTAGAACAACCCCCCAATTCATTCCAATTGGGTCTTTCAGTCAAGTGAAGCTGCAGGGCACATTAGTTTTCTAAGAAGCACAGATTGCAGAGTCACAAAAGAATTAATACTCAGAATTTCCAAATGGATGTAAACCATGATGCTGGTTCCCAACAGCAGCAAATGAGATGAGTCTCAGAATCTACTTATTTGTTCCTGGGCTTTAAGAAAACAAAAACATCATGGTGATTTCACAGTCATTATTATCATTTTACAAATTGATCTGACCATCCATACTGATTAATTTTGGTCGTATTTTAAAATATACAAAAATAAGTAGACCCAAGATGGCATCACTCTCTTTGGTTGGGAAAACTTAATGGTAGATAACTAATGTCACAGAGTGAACTTGACAGTAGCATTATTACTACTCATTAATAAGGCTTGGCCCACCACCTACTTGAGTTAATCACATCAACTGAACAATTGTTGACTGTCCACTTATTATTGCCATTATAATAGACAAAACTGCTGATGTTTGCTAGATATGCTGGTGAGATAACTAGCTTTATATACTGTCTGTATCCCTCCAAATCTGGTATAGAACATATCACACCAAATAATCTTGTTCTTATAAACTTACATTATCATTTAGATTTGTTGGATTAAAAGAAGGGAAAAAAAGAGAACACCAAATTGATTTATGACCTATCATAGACCTATTTCTCTCTCCCAAATTTGACTGGAGCTCTTCTCAAGATGAATGGGAAGTTCTGTGAGCTTCAGAGGTGGTTTTGGCTGTGAAAGATTGGATGGGATTTTGACAGCTGTAGAGAGTAGTAATTCCACGAGCAGACTGTGGCCATGCCTGCTGGCATTTTAACTCCTAAGTGAGCCCCCTTCAATGTCTAGCACGTCTGCCACAGGAAGATTTCAAGTCAGAAAAGATATTTTTTGTGGAAGCCTCTCATCTTCAGTGTGACATCATAAATCAGAGTCAGCAGCAGGAGCCACCAAGTGGAGAGGAGTGACTTAAAAAGCTGTGTGAAATCACCACCCAGAATTTTACATAAAGCACTTAGTAAATCACAAAGATAAAACAGAGTTATTTCATGATAACGTAGTAAATAACAAACAGCACCGCTATAAATAAGCTTGTGGCATATCTATATTTTGAGGCCCAACATTTCCAATATGAAAGACTCACAATTTACCTGTTTCCTGGTTGCTGACTGGCTAGCAACGCCATTACAAGTTGCATAGAAAATAAATTTAGAATAAATACGTGTAGAAGGACCACTTCAATGCCTGGCAGCAGTTACAATCAAAGCACACAATATTTTTCTCATTGTCAAATAAATATGAGCTTGAACATCTTCAATGCTGTTGCTTCATTATCACGCAAATGTATTTCTAGAACATGAGGCATAGGCACTATCGGACAATTGGGTTTTGATCACAACAGCGAATGTCTAGTTTTACAAAAGTAGAACCTTTTGCAATAGGTTCTACTCTCTGAAAGAACCACTTGAAGAATAATAGGAAGCAAAGAGCTCTCGGAATAACTTGTCCCCACACCCTCGTTATCTGGGTCTGTTTCTCTGTGGTTGTCTCTCTTCTTTCTCCATACTTTGATTTTCCCAGATTGCTGGGATTTTATTATTTTTTACAGTGTACAGTATTTAAATATATATTTACTCTATTTATTTGACTAATTTCTATTTTAAATTATAAAAATATTGTATGCATTTTTTTGCTAAACATATACTTGGCAATGTAGCTAAATAATCAATCATCAACTTTGTGAACAAAATAATAAACTACAAAAAATACCCAATTCTTCAGAGCTATAGGAAAATGAAGAATTGCAAATTTTCATGTGCCATCCCATATGCGTAAAATGGCTTATCATAGAGTTTTTATTCACACAATAAAAGTACTGTATGTATGTGATGCAAATAGGAAAGTACTTTTTTAAGTACATGAAGAGACATAAAGAAATATATCACAACTATATTTAAATATCATTTTTTGATCACAAAAGCAGCCTTTTCTAATTGTAAGTATTCTGACAGCTACTATAAATGTATAACTCACAAAGTAAAATGGCAACCATGTTTTGCAAGAGTGCACAGCTGTGTTGTGCGGAGTAGCAGAGAAATCGCGGAGGTGCTCTGATGGGGGAACGTCCTGGAATCCACCCTTCGAGGTGCTGGGAAAAGATGTTCTCAGACCACATGTCCTGAGAGGGGTGTCAGAAGTTCCTGGCCATAATGCTGTCCAGAATCCTGAAGCTGGAGGAAATTACTGTGCTATCAAAGCCCGGTGCTAGAGAAGCCACCCCGGCCGCAGTAACCACACTCTGGGGAAGCCTCTTGCTCTGCGGGGGCCTTCGGAGACCACACACTAGAAGCAGAAAGAAAAAACCCCTTTCTCTTCTTATGTGTCTCTCCCGACCAAGGTTAACATGTACCACGTGACAAAAAAGTTAAAGAACTTAGCTCCATTTTCTCACAGCTGTCAAAGAAGGGCGAATTTGCAACTAAATTAAGGAAATAAATTAGAAATTGGCACGTATTTTAAAAATAAGATAAATTATTTTTTATCTTGGCAGAGTAGAGCATGTTGCAATATTCCTGGTATAACCAAGAAACAACAAAAGAATATTAATACGGTTGGAATAGGGTAAGTTTAAATCACATTTGGGAGCTAAGATAGAGGAGATTTCTTTGAGTTATTTTATCTCTTGTGTTATATAAGGAATTGATATCAGTGTTATAAAAACATTTTTTTAAAGGTTTTATTTACTTCTACAGAGAGGGGAAGGGAGGGAGAAAAAGAGGGGAAGAAATATCCATGTGAGAGAGAACCATTGATTGGCTGCTTCCTGCACGCGCCCTGCTGGGGACAGAACCCACAGCCCAGGCATATGCCCTGACTCGGAATCAAACTGAGATCCCTCTCTTTGTGGAACACACCCAAACAACTGAGCCACACTGGTCAGGGCAGGAAAACATTTCAAAAAGCTGATTGTATTTTTCTCAATTTGTTTGCCACATGAAATTAAATTATTAATGATATAATCATATGTTGAAAGTTGACAGATTTCATATGATAAATAGTAGTGGATTGTTTATTTTCCATAAACACATCAATTTTGAAAAATGAATTTTGAAGCAAATACTACCTTAAACATCATATATCATTCAAGTTTTCAAATTTATTAACATGGTACTGTATAAATAGGTCTATTATAATTATATTAATTATTTAATCCCAATATGCTTGTGTTTGAGGCCATATTCTGTGTTTGCTTTATGTTAATCTAATTAATTGATATATTTTTATTTGTTTAAGAGTGTTTTGATAATCTTACTTTATAATGTACTTAATTATTTATGTTTAATTTTATTTCATTGCCAGTTTTGCTTTTCTTAATCTTCTTTAACTTTACAATGTATTTCATTTCTTTTTTTGTGTCTTCATTATTCAAAGTGTTGAACACTATGAATATTATTCTAGAAGTGCCTTTTACCATAGCACATAGATTGTAATCTATAAAAAATCAATCATTGTTACATTCTATATAGTCTATGATAGCAAATTTTTCATTTTTTAAACATTTTATTTATTTATTTTTAGAGAAAGGGAGGGAGAAAGAGGGAGAAAAACATCAGTGTGTGGATCCATCTTGCCCACTACCCCCTGGGGACCTTGTCTGCAACCCAGCAAAGTGCCCTGACTGGGAATTGAACCGGCCATCCTTTGGTTCACAAGCTGGCACTCCACCCACTGAATCACACCAGGCAGGGCTGATTGCAATTTTTGTATCAAGCACCTGTAGGACAATTATTCTGTCTCAGATCACATCCTATGTGCTTTACACCCATTATGTTATGGGTCCTTTTAATAATCTTGATTTTTGTGTTATCCCCATTCTGCATAGGGGTAAACAGAATTGCACAGAGTTTCATTACTTGCTCATACCCGTAATAAGTATTACAACTAAGCTTTAGACTGAGGTCCAGCTGACACCATATCGATGTTTTTAACCTCAAGATATTCTGACATTGTTTTAAATATTTAATTTCTGTAATGGAAATGATTTCTACTTTCATACTTTCTCATGGTTATGCTTGAACCATTAAAATCAAACCTTCCTTTGCAACATATGCACGTGGTTACATTTATGTCCTCTGCAATCTGGAGAAGAGCCCCCTTACCGAGCTGCTAGATGTTCTTCGGGTTTTGCAAATGTCTGTGAGGGAGGCTTTATGCCTCATCAGTCCTGGGACTTCTGCTGAATGGAAACTGATGGAGGAAAGCACTCCTGTATTCTGGCGTGTCTGTGTTAACCTTTGGGTGAGAGTGTTTGGAAAAGACCATGACCTAGAGATTTTACTTTTTAAAAATTGCCTGAAGTTATAAACTTGGAGGGCTTATATTGTGTGCACATTTGTTTTAAATTAAACATCATTTATGAGAAATGGGAACTCTCTCTAGCAAAATCAAATTAAAATCAAAGAAGGTAAAAGATGTTTAGTTGCATAGTGTCTTGTTAGAATAATACGAAATTAAGAGCTCATTTTGCTTTGACATCACATAATCAAAAACTGATTTCACCCATCTGATGTATAGCTTAAAAACTGAGAAAAGACATGAGCTCTTTAGTAAGCCCAAATAATTCTTAAGAAGAACATGACAGTTAAAGCATTGGAATTGGACTTAATTTGCCTAAGGATTGTATTGTTGCAATTAAAATATATCTAGGCATATAGTGAATGTGTGTTTATATGACTATTATAACTATATATAAATAAAAATCATATGCATGTATATAATTATATATGTATTATAAAAATCTCACTAAGATGCTGTGGAAGAAAAAGAATAAGAAGGGGTAGATGTGAGAAAAATCAAGAGAAAAGGAGATAAGAACGATGTTAACAAATTTTTTTAATATGTACCAAAACATTAATTTAAATTAATTTTTCTGCAGCTGCACACTTCTTTTTCTATAGAAGGGAATGAGGAGAGCTTGTCCAGTTTTTTCTGACTGTGTATGCTGAATGCAACTTCAGAGATGATGTGTGGTATAATTCTTTCTTCTCACCTAAAAAACAATTGAGGCAAAAAAATAAAGGTCCTGTATTTTTTATGTCAATCATGAACTAAACTGTTCATTTAGTAATTACAAAAAGCCAGGTCATCTGCTTATCATTTCAGGTTTTCCACACTATACTTCACGCCGTAAATTAAAATAGTCAATTTTAACCATAATAAATGCAATGTCAATGAAATGGCATAAAGTAACCAAACTGTATTGAGAAAGTTCGTGCTGAAAGACTGCAGAGGTAGAGTCTTCAAGTACGTCTTGAATTGGGCCAAAGTTCTCCCGGTGAACTGCGGTGAGGGGAGGGGCGAGACGGCTCAGGCTGGCAGAACAGCGCTTGGGGAGACGTGGAGGAGAGAAAGCTCGTGCCCGTTTCAGAGAACTAGAATTGACTTCGTGTAATCGCAGTTGCTCAGGGAGGTTATTTTTTTTATTTTTTTTATTTATTTTTTAGATAATGTGAAAAAAAAACAGACCAAAGAAGATTTGTTTGCCCTGAAAAGGACTTTAGACTTAAGCACGTGCAGAGCCATTGAAGGGATCAACTTGATCACAAAATGCATGGTCACATAAAGGAAAATACTGCTCTTTTTGTTTTCTATTTCTTTTTTCTTTCTCTTTGTTTGCTTTAAAATTCAAAGCAAGTTGAGTTAAAATTTTGACTATTCTACTTGTCACCTGTGGGAACTTAGGCAACTTCTATTGTCTCTCAACCTCTATCTCTTCCTTGTGACATGTGGACAACATATCTGCCTTAAAAATTGATGAGGAGGAGGACATACTCTAATATCAGAAGACATATTCTAACATGTGAGTGAGATAGAGTGAATCCTAAACTTAAAAGTTTCTCAATGAAAACAGCTAATGTTTGTTAAATACTGTGTGTATCTACATAGATTCTGTTATTAATATTCCTATAATCCTAAAAATCAGCTCTGTTATTATCAGTTTACAGATGAGGTGACTGCAGTTAATTTAATTAACTCTAAAGTCATAGAGCCACTAAGTAGCCAGTGGAGCTAAAATTTGAACTCCAGAATTTGACTCCAAACACTATGCTCTACCACGATTGTGGGTCCATTAGAATTTGGAGGTCCTGTTGTAGAGAGATTAGATGACAGGCCGGCATCGATTCATAGATAATTGCAAACACGAAGGTAAAAAAATAATGTCTGTATTTACAACAGCAGTAACACTGGGGACTGACTGGGTTCTTCCATCTTTAGTCATCATCCTTGTCTGTTAAAGGACTGAGAGCTTGAGCAGTTAGAACATGATGTTTTCTTACATTGCCACATGGGATATAGTTAATCACTGTGGCACCTGAAGACTTAAAGGGCCTATGACCCCATCTAAGTTCAAAGGGAAAGGGAAGGCTCCAATAAAATAATTCAAAAACGTTAGAAATGACTAAAAGGAACTGGGACGAACATTTTATCCCTGGGTAAATGTCTATTTATATAGCAGGATTGCCCTTCAGTCCTTCCTATCTGAGATGAGTAATAAGGCATTGGTACAAGACAGCAAGGCAGAGAGAGAAATGTTAGCAAGAACCAACATCCTCATGATTGAGTTGTAAATATGCATGCATTTTATACTATTAACTGAACGATGAAGAAGGTAGGCAAGATACAAATATCTTGGTGTCTTACCGTGTGAAACCCAGCACTGACATCAGAAATGAGAATGGAGGAGAGCCTTTGGGAACTGTGTTTGGAGCAGGTCAAGTCAGAATAAATCTCCTACTGGAGGTAACTAAAGAATGTACTACCCTGCCAGGCTCTGGAGACCTCAAAATATTCCCTGCTAGAAAGCCACCGTTTCTAGGGCAATGATAGTATTAGTGTTCACCAGGAGAGAAGCAACAGCCAAAAAAAGATGTTAGGCAGAGAGCCAGGTACATATGGGAATCTCTACATTTTCTCCTATTCTTAAATGATTGAGACAAAAAAGGGCCGAAAGGGAGAATGAAATAGCAGACTCCATTATAACCATAGACACACACACACAGCAGTGGACTGAGAAAAAAAAAGGAAATGTGTGTGCATGTGATTGGAATTTTAACTTTTGGTTTTATTTTGTTTTAAAAAACAGAAATTGCTATGGAAGACTTCCAACTGGTCGGTGACAAGAAATAGAGACACAGTATTATTCAAATGAGTATTAGAAAAAATAATTTTATATTTTCACACAACTTAAGATCATATAAAAACTGGGATGAATGTTCAAGAGTGGGTTTATTTTTAATTTTTTTTGAAATATTTTATTTATTTATTTTTCCAGAGGGGGAAATGAAGGGAGAAAGAAGGAGAGAGAAACATCAATGTGTGGTTGCCTCTTATATGCTCCCAGCACTGGGGACCTGGCCCACAACCCAGGCATGTGCCCTGACTGGGAACTCAACCCATGACCCTTTGGTTTGCAGGTCGGCACTCAATCCACTGAGCTACATCAGCCAGGGTAAGAACATACTGCTTTAAGAGCTTTTTGAAAAGGTTATAAAAAGATTTTTTAAAGCAATTTATTTTTGTAGGTGATAGTGAAAAGTGAAAGTAAGAGACCCCACAAATCTATTCTGGGAAATTTCAAGAACATTTAGGTTCTCTCTTCACTTCTTCTTTCCATTTTGACCATGCAGATAAGTGTCATATTTTCTAGGGGCACAATTCCTGTAAGTTGGCTCTTTTATTTTATGTCGTTTTTTGGCATACATTTGGCTGCTAGCTTCCTCCTGAGCGCCTAGTTTAGCACAACTTAGTTATTTTCCATCTGTTCTTATACCTTTTTTTCTCACTTTGCATGTTCAGTATTGCATGTGTGTAAAAATGCTGGCAAGACCAGCATATACAAGATCTTAAGAAAATAGAAATCATCTTTGTACCTAGCAGTTTTTTATATTCTTAGTTATTAGAAATCACAACTATATACCTAAATAGTAAGAAATCACAGGTATAAAGGTAAAAATATATGTATAAAATAGATTTTCTTACTCATGAACAATGAACTCAAAACAAACCTTGAGCCAGCAATGTAACACTGAATTTCATACTAATTCTCTCCTCTTTGCTTAACTGCCAGTTAAAGGCTTTAGTAGGAGGACTGCAAGAAGTAGCCATTAGTGATTATGATCCTCAAAGAGTTGACTAATTCTCTGCTGAAATCAAATTAAATTAACATGTTTTGAGCCCCAATCCAACTGCAGAATTTCATTGATCTTTATTTAAATTTTTCCTACCTACTCATGAGTTAGATTTTATGTTGTTTTGTACCGGAATTGGCACTGTATATCATTTGATGTGCCAGCTGCTCATTAACTAAGTAAAAATTGAGTTTTCAGTGATTAAAAGTCTGAACTCTTTATTCAAGTTACATTTGCCATTTTATTTTATATTTTTAATTTAAAATACAGCTGGCAGTGGGTGATTCTGGAGCAGATTTTCTTCCTGACCTTGAAAGAGTTGTATTCAATTATAAGGTTTATAGTCACCCAGGTCCTTCAAAATGTATAATTCCTAAGTTTAAGAAATTTTTGAATTATGAAAAAATATTACTTAGCAATGCTCAAGGCAAGAGAATGAGCATAGTTAGTCAGGAGTGCGCATTCTCTGGTGCATTTCACTGCGGCCTTCATTTCTGAATTATCCTCACCACTTCCATGTGATTATTGATTGAATTATGCTATTCTGTCAAAGGCCAATTTCCTCTGCAGTCCTGTGGGAAAGAAGACCTAATATGCAGTTAATTACACTTGTCCTATTAAGCCTGAAAATCTCATTGACTCTCCAAGTTCTCAATTTCCATTGCACATAGGTGAACTTATTGATGTGTCTTACTACACTCTGCAATCCCCAGGGCGGTACACACTGTCATTCAATTGTCCCTAATTTAAAAGGAGTCTTAAGTTCAGCTCTGTAGAACTACAGAGGGCAGAAGTTATAAACATGTGCCTGCCTCTTCTGGCACTCTATGTTTTAGCTGGTAACCTGTGTCTCTAAAGACGTCAGTGTTGTGAATTTGCTTCCCTTAAAAGTAAATAGTGTTATATGTGATTGAAGAGTTTACAAATTGCTCACACACATATTGTCATTCAGTCTCCTATGTATCCTTATTAACCCACATTTAGAAACAGAACGATGGAGGCCCAGAGAGTCGAAGTATTTAATTCGAGTCACTCAATTTACAAATGCGGTACTGAAATAGTAACATATCTGCTCTATTTCATAATTTTCCCTTTCCCCCACTGGAGTCACTTTGAGAGTACAAACATTAAAGCCAGAGTGTGACATGTGACTTGCAGGTCTGATCCCTTATGACCCCTTACTTCAAGCTGGGTAGTGTTAGCAAAGTTGTTTGTTCTTTTTTTGCCTTAGTGTCCTCATCTGTAATTCAAGATAAAAATATTATACCTACCAGATAGAATCTTGTAAAATTAAAAGGAGCAAGACATTAAATTTCAAGGGCTTGAAACTATTGCGTGCACTTCCTTATTCTGCAATGAGTTATCTTTGATTATCAAATTGAATTCCATTTTAATACTAAACTAGAATAATGCTAATAGAATAGGTAACATTGGGTTGGCCAAAAAGTCTGCTTAATTATTTCCAAAAAATAAAATACATTTTTTTCATTTTCACTAATAACTATTGATTTGGATAGTTTGAGTATGTTGCCTATCCCCTGCTTGGTAGAATGCCGATTGTTCTTCAATTAATGTCTTGATTTGATTGCTATCAACTTCAACTGGTCTACCTGACCTTGGAACATTGTTCAGCGAGAAATCTCTAGCATGAAACTTCACAAACCACTTTTGACCTGTGGAATCAGTCACAGCACCTTCTCCATACACTACAGATTTTTTTCTTTTTGCTTTTCAGTTGTGTTTTTACCTTTCCTGACACGATAAAGCATAACATGGCGAACATGTTGCATATTTTCTTCCATCTCCAATATTAAAATGGCTACACAAAAATTCACCAACTTTGATGTTTATTTTTAATGCATGCTGATATGACAGCGGTCACTGTACAAACTAACAAAAATTGTTTCAAATAAAGTTCAAGAAAATTAAGTGCTACTAGCGCCATCTTATGGGAAGAAACCGAACAAACTTTTTAGCCAATCCAACAGCTGCATTGCATGGGTATCTCTGATGTTTTCTAGGATAAAGAAACATCATAGTGCTACTGGCGCTCCTCAAAGACTGGCAATTTAGCAGGTAAAATGCTTAAAATATATATATTTTTTAATTTTGAGATAAGTAGTCTAATTTAATGACATTCAATATATTACAGTGGTTTTTCTACTCTAGATGTGAAAATTAGGTAATTAGTATAACTTATTAATTATGTCATAAGGCAGGCTTCAAAGAGTACTTACAAACAATTAACTGCAAAGCAATGATTGCTATATTTTAAATTATAGGCATAGCTCTAGTAGCAAAAGAGGTTTAGAAAATCGTTATTTGTTTTTGTTGATGTATGTTACTTGTTTATGATGCAAAAGAGCAGGAGGTGGGTTGGAAGTGAATTTAAATGACTACTTAGTTTAACAAAACTACACAAATAATAAATTGTTATTCTTGTCACTGGTTTCTCATTCTCATTTTTTATTTAAAAGAATGAATTTGCTAGTTACTAATGTTCCAACTTTATCAGGTCTTGGCCCGAGGAGATTCATGGTCAAGGTTAGAGGTAAATTTTAGGAAGAACTGCTAAGCTATGTATGCATTCATTCAATACCACAGAGGACTAATTATCCCTGCATGTATGCGTTAGATTCTGGCTTTCCATGCCCTGAGTGGCAGTTCCAGCAGTTAGAAGATGTTTGAACTGTGGATAATTGATCAGCTTCCTTAAAACACAGTTTACTTGCTTACAAAATAGAGAGAGTAATACTCATGTCAAAGTACTACTGCGAGGGTTAAAAGTCAGATTGATGTGTGAAGAACTGGGCACTGTCTGGCACACAATAAGGTAAATATTTCAATATATTTAGCTACTATTCTTAACATTTTTACTTACCTTGTGACAACTGAAATAGTAATGTTACTAAATATTATTTTAAATTAACTATGTTTGTTTTTTTCAGTCAAGATTATACTTACATAAAGCTGGAAGTTTCAAACTGTTTTACAGAGGGTATAAGTAAAAGGAGATTACTCTGTGGCCCCCTAACTCCAGTCTTCTCTCCTCCAAGGCAACTGGCTCCAAAAAGTTTAGCAATTTCTTTGTTCTTTATGTCACCACATGAAGTATTTTTACTATTCTTGATTTCTGTGTGTGATTAGTTTACTCACACAACTTAGCTGTGCAAACCCCAATATCCCCCCTCTTTCTAGAGGCACTGATTGCATAGACACTGCCCGTGTATCATTCACAGCTGAGCCATGTAGAGCACTGATTGCATTTAAATTTTTAATATTTTCCTGGATGTTACTTTTTGATTCTACTGAAACATCTTTGTCAGGCATCTCTGCATCTTGCCCCACCCTGGAGTGGTGGCTTTTCGTGGTCTGGAGCCCTCATCCTGTGGGCCTCTCTTCCTCAGCATTCTTTACCTCTCCTCAGCTGGAAAATGTCTCCCACTTTTTTTCTGTGGCTTAGTCCTTTTAAAGGGAAGGAGCTGATCTCTCTTCCTGTGAAAGAGGACTTGAGAAGAAAAGCACTGAGAACATATACAGACGTCTTTATAAATCACTTGCCTGGGTCTGAAATCACTGTGGCAGAGCCCCATTGTCTCTGAGATTACAGGGCAATTGAGAAATCCTTTGCCACCTGGTGATCACTTTTCTAAGTGACCGGGTTGACCTGTCCACAGGAAAGCTCGGTGGGTCTTGGCTGGGTCTTCTCTCACCCATTTGACTGACCACACTTTAGGTCATGAAAGTCTAAGTTCGTGACATTCGATCATAACAATCTTTTAAATATTTTTTCAAATCTATTTTCTCTCTTTTAAATTTCTAAATGTCTATTATTTAGACATTAGGTTTTCTGGACTAATCCTCTAAATTTCTTATTTTTATTTCCTTAGTTTCATTTATTTTTTATTGTTATTTTTCACTGCTGGGAAATCTTAACTGTTAATCATCTTTAAACTCTCACGCTGATGTTTTTTAACAACTTTGTGCTATCATGTGTTTTCAAGATTCTTTAGATCCCTGAATGAATTTTCTAGTTTTTTATGTTTTTAATTCTTTTTTTTTCTTTCATGGTTGTAGTAGTGCTGATACAGGGTGCAGCCAGGGGGGCCCCCAAAAAAAAGATTTAGAAAGGTGTCCAGAATTCAAAGTGTATAGAAATATTGGAGAGACATATAAGATGTCCTCACCGCCCGCCCCCCCCAGGGGGAAGGGATGAATGGAGCCAGGCCATTGAGAGCTATTTTGCGTAGCAACAGTTTTGGAGCTAACCTCTGGAGGAATGGTTATTTAACATATCTATAACCTTTAACTGGTTTCATAGATATGTTAAATAGCAGTGGCCAAGTTTGGGGCCAGAGAGAAGGGAGAAGGGAGAAGGAACTAGCAGGGACTCAGGATGGAACTGGGAGGACTCAAGATGGAACTAGGAGCTGCGCTCCTGAGTGGACGGGGACTCAGGAGAATGTAACTAGGGTCGGCGCTCCTGAGAAGGGAGAAGGTTGTGGCTTGGGGACTCAGGATGGAACTAGGGGCTGCGCTCCTGAGCGAGATGGCCTGGGTGGGAGCTTGGAAAAGACCGGCTCCAGGACATGAAGGGTCCCCACTTGGCCAAATGAAGAGAGAGCCACGTGGTTTTGGCAGGGTGCGGACCCCCTCTTTCCCAGCTGAAAGGGAAAAACCACGCAGCTTTGCCAGAATGGAGATCCCTGCAGCCAGGTGAAGAAGAAAGCCACATACTTTTGGTGGAGTGTGGACTCCTGCAGCTTTGGCAGAAGAGGCCCACACAGCTTTGGGGTGCCCCCTTTGGCTGCGGGGCCTGAAAAAGCAAGAGAGACTTTGACTGGAACTGGGTACAAAGGACTCTTGCCAGTGGACCATGAGAGGGTACGACGGTACTTTGGATTAACTCGAAATCCTGCACAGTGACACAGCTGATGGCACCAGCGGCCTGAAAAAGGGACGTGTGCTCTTTTCCTGATTTACGGTACCCGGAGTTGGGACAGTGGGAGAAGGGAGCACTGTGTGGGTGTAGGTGTATACCCTAAAGGACTTTGATATTTTAGTGGTGGCATTAGGCCTGAATAGCATTAAATAAACATTTTGTTTCCTTTTCACAAATCTCTGGCATTAAGAGATGTCTTTCCAATTGACGGCGGACAGAAGGGCCCAGTAGATTTTAGTATTTTGTTTTTGGGAGGGGCCCCTGTTGTATAGCAGTTTTGGGCATCCCTAGGTGGGCCAAATGTTGTATTGCCCCTCCCTCGGACCTCCTCCTCTTGTTCGGTAACAGTGCTCTTATTACCCTGAGTACTTTCTTGAGAACTTATTTGTAAATTTTCTTCTTTTTTTATTGTTTCTTCTTCCTCTGATAACATTTCCATTAAAAAATAAATCATTCATCCAAAAAATAAATCAGTCATTATGGTATGTTAGCAGTTACATTGTTCTGTTTTAGTTTTCTATTTTGTTTTTGATTTTGTGACCTGATATGTTTTCCCTTTGTCCAATATCTATTGATTCATAGCTGTTAACTCACGTGAAAGAGTTAGACAATGAAATTCAAATTGGAGATATTTACATTTGTAGAGATTGTTAGCTGGTGTACTTTGGTCTAGAGGAAGCTTGGTGATGTTATGTCTGGCTGTTCACTAAACTTCACTGTACCTAAGTATTTTATTTGAAGCTGGGAGTTTCACCAGAAAGGGGCCACCTAATCCCCTACAGTGCTTTTTGCAGTAGAGACAGAGATTGAGGGAGAACTCATTATTTAATATTGAGATTTCCTTGATATCCCTGATTTTACTGATGATATTCCCACCCTGAAATATGCATGGTGTCTCCAAACAAAAGTATTGCTAGTTTGATGTTGCCAGTGAGTAAAACTAGTGTTGGCCATAGTTGGGTGTGGTGAGGTGGGGGTCAGAAAGTCATCCGGAGTCAGAAAGTCATCTGGGGTCAGGAAGTCATCTGGGGGTCAGAAAGTCATTCGGGGGTCAGAAAGTCATTCGGGGGTCAGAAAGTCAGCGTGGCTGGGAAGGGTTGAGAGCATCCAACATGTCTTTCTCAAGCACTGGAGAAGAATCCTGGTTCCAGCCCCATCTGCACCACCGACTTCCGAATTAAGCAGATCCCCCAGTTCCCAAGCCTTCCTGGAGCTGTTTGACACCCATCATCCAGTTTCTGGGCCTCCCTCTCGGCCGGGTTATGGGATCTCTTTGCACAAAGTCCATTGCCGTGGAACCGTCTACGCTGCAGCTTTCAAAATGTTGCGCCACTGTCTTCCTTTTCATTCTCTGTGTCCTGTGGCTTTATCTCTTCATTTATCTGCCTATAGTAATTTTAATGAGAGTCAGGAGAACTGAGCATGAGTGGTCAGTACCAAAATATGACAAACGTGTTTTCAGTATAAAAGACAAAGAAACAATTACAGAAATTAATAGATATAAATGCCACCCCACCTCTATCAGATTGTCGTACCCAAAACTTGATGTCAAGGGGCGTTTTACTCCTCATTCCAAACAGTGTGAACGTTCCATTTCTACAGAACACTAATAGTTGAAATGCAGAATAGAGCAGCTGCCAAGAGGAAGTGGCCATTAAGTAAAATACCAGTTTGGTCGTCGAATAGTGATATACCTACTAATGAACATTTCCCCAAAATGTGTGAATTGGAAGGCTCTTCATGCAGTAGTAATTAGGTTTTCTGGACTAATCATCTAAATTTATTATTTTTCTTTATCACTAGCACTTGTGTATTGGGACTTTAATAAACTTGCTTTTCCACTGCGCACCAAGAGGAGTGTGCCTAGAAATTAATGCATCTTTCTCAGCCCTTTGCTAAAACCTATTTTTTTCTGATAATGAAAATGGAGCATATAATAATGGTTTGCAAAGACTCACTGAGACAATAAGTGTGAACACATAAAAAGCTGTACCAGTAAAACAATTTCTCTCACTGTGAAAGGGCCCAGCTTTTCTGTCCTGCCCCGGTCCACCCGCATTCCTTGCTCTTCAGGAACAAGGAAACCCCTGCACATCCCCAAAACAACAGGCTCCTGGTTCGGCTTCTGTGTAAAATCTCACAGTGGATCTCATCGTGGTATTGAATAAATCTCAAGGCGGCAAGAGAAAGTGACAATTTCATATGAGACTCCATGTGTTGGGATAAAGCGCCTCTCAGCATCCCAGTCCCTCAGGGCAGAGCGAACGCCGCATATCACCTCCCACAGCAGAAATGAGCGCCGCGCCATGCAGCGCTGTACCGGGAAGGAGGAGCCGCAGGCGGGCGGCTTGGGTGCTAGGTGGGCTGGAGGACCCAGGCCAAACGCCCAGGTCGGGCAGGAGGTGGCAATGCATCAGGGTCGAACCAGCACCCTGGTGTGCGTGGTTATGATAATTAAATGAATTTGTCTTAATATTTTTATGGGTGAATTAAGAAGATCATTATTTATCCAAATTTTGCACTATAGCATATTACTCAGCCTAGAAATAGATCTTAACGTTTCACATGGTATGAATTAGATTGAAAAGTGACCTGAAAAATAAAACCTTTTCCTCTTGGCAGCTAGTTATCTCGCGCTTTTATCTCGCACTTTCCTTTCTGCCCCCCTGGATTTTTCTCAGGGCACCCCACCCTTTCCTCTGCCTTGCTCTCTACCTTCCACGCCCACCACCTGAAACCTGGCTTTCTAGGCCTCTTTTGGGGACAGACAACAGCCAGCCACCAGTGACAGTTCTCAAGTACTTTAATTCAGACTGTCTTGCTTTGAAATATGAGATTCAAGCTCAGGCACTAGCACAAACACAATGCAAATTCTTTGTCCCATCCTATAGGGTTTCTTTGACCCTACGTATAATCAAATTACATCATGTATTAGTCAGTGGGAAGGATTGCGAGAAACCTGTTTTCTTCAATCACATGCTGTTTCATTCCTTTATAGAGGGAGTAAACTGTTGGAGCCAGAATCTTCTGATTACACCTACAATCCTTCTCATTAATTCATGTTTTATTCATTCATCCTCTACAAGGTGCCAAGTTCTGTGCTAGGACCCTGAGAATACCAACACCAATACGACATTGTTTCTGACTCTGCAGATCTTACAGTAGAGTCAGGATTTCAATGAAGAAGTCTTTGGAGTATTATAAGTGCTCTATGAAGAGTCAGTATAGGGTCCATGTTTGCAAATAGAAAAACCCATTTTGATTGCTGGGTTTGGACAGGATTCAGACAGGAAGTCAGGCCCGGTTTGAATGTTTAAATGAAAGGGACAGTTGACCAGGTGGATCCAGGCAAAAGCATGACAACTGTAGTTTGTAAATATGCAAGCACTTTTGATCATTTGAAAAATATTACATTTAAAGCATTTCTGAAAACACACGTTAGTCTCCGCACATGACTGGAACATAGAGTGAAGCAGGTAAAGCCTTTGTAGGACAAAGGAAGATATTTAGACTCTATTCTGTGGCCTGTGAGGACATGACCCTAGTTTTGTTTTGCTTTTTTGGGGGGGTGGGTTTTTTTTTTTGGTTTGTTTGTTTTGGTAAGAGCATGCCATGTTTAACTGCACGTCGGGAAGATCACTGACTACACAGTGGGGGATATTTGCAGAGACAGGAGGCAGTTGGGAGGCAGGGGGCACCAGTTAGATACCTACAGCAGTAAGTCGGGCAAGAGGTGATCCAGGACGAATGTGAGGTCTCTACCAATGAGACAAACGGAATAATTCTTAGCAGTGATACCGAAGCGTACAACAAACATAACATTAGACGGAGAGAAGTGGAAGAGTAAAGGATTGCTCTGAGGTTTGTGACTGGGATTAGAAGCACAAGGAGAACGGAAAAGTCTGTAACTCCAGTTTTCAGTTTTGGACATGTTTTGTTTATCAGTATTCTACTCCTCTCCGGCTTTTTCCAAATAGCAAAGAAACTGGAGCACAGTGTTTTACATCCTGGCTCTTCCTACTTGAAGCTGTGTTATTTTGAGCAACCTGCTTAATATCTCTGTGCTTCAAATTGTTCATCTGTAAAATAAGCTAAATTATAGTACATAACATATAGGTTTATTTTCAGTTTATTAGAAGTGTCTGGCATGTAGTAAGCACTAAAAATGTTTATTGTTGCTGTTATTTAAGATTATCATGATTATTATCATCATTATCCTTGGCTAGATTCAGGGAGAATAGAATTGATATTATGTACCATTCTAATATCTCAATTGCAATGAGTTTTCATTTTCCACATCATAGCTCCAAGATTAACCTCTATAACATTGTGTTTGTATTGCCATAAAGTAAATTCAAACTCACTTATTGGTTCTATTTCTCAGTCTTCATTGATTTACATAAATTTTTCCTTACCTGAAATCCTAGAATAAACAAATTTTTCATCTACTTCTCCTCTCTAATCCTTGTCTTTATGAATTCTATCTTTGAAAATCAAAATAAAGTAATATTTCTCTCAAAAGTCCATTCTTGGTTACCTACTCAAATGTTTGCATTGTTTTATGCTCAATATTTACTTTTTCTGTCTTTGAGGCATTTATATTTCCATTTTATATTGCCATGCATGATATCCAAATGTGCACCAGAAAATGTGCACATATCATTCACCCCTTAGTTTCTCAGGAGTAGGTCTCATGCCTTACAATAGTTTTCTGTCTTTGAAGGAGTTGAGCATAATGCCTTCTTTATAAAAGGAATTTAACAAATACATATTGAAAAAAATTAATGCATTACTTAATAAAAGGATTAACTACTGAATTCTATTCATAAGAAGTATTCATTATTAGATTTTAAACCAGCTTCAACTAATTTTTAAAAATAATTATGAGAGTTAGGATCCAAATGATATCTGCATGCCTTCTAGTCTGAGATTGTTTTTGTCTGTTTTGTTTCAGGTGCTGGGAAGAAAAAGGGGGTTGTCTTCAAAGTCATATCCTTCGGTTCTGATTTTAATCACTGAGCACAAAGTATTCTAACCAATCGACACAAATCCTTTAAAAATATTTTTACGTATATATAAAAGCAAAGAGAAAAAAACTAAAAACTATGTCAGAGTAGAGGTCAAAATCAGTAATTTGGAAGACTAAAGAAATAAAAACAATACTGGAAGATGTTCCAAACTAATTTATGTACCAAACACTGAGTTCAATGATAATGTGATATTTACCCTACTTTTACTTCTGAATAGTTACTCAAATGTTATAAACAATGTATTCAAATAATGCTAAGGGACCCAGTCCTTATTAACTTCTATAACCTTAATTTGTAGAAATATTTTAATGTTTTATGTAATGCCATTAGTAAGCAGAAATAATTCTAATTCATAAACTAGGCCAGAAAGCAATTGACCCAATCAGAGTGGAAGATTCCCCTATGCCATTTTTTAATTAGAAATTTTGGGGGTTTTCTATAGTTTTGAATTTCATAGATTTCTTCTATGAATAAAATCTGCTTATCTTACAAAAGTGATATCCTTTGAGACCCAGTTCTTATAGCAACCTTCAAAATGCAGCTCTTTCCCTGCTTAAACTAGATTCTTTATTTGATTACACCAAAATAATGTCACATTTTTGTTCAGATGTTTTGCATGAGTGTGAATTGGCAGATACATTTCAACCATGCTGTCTCTGACATGTTCCTTTTCACCTCCCCTATTGTTTTCTGAACTCAGGGTAAATTAATTCATTCTGAAAATATTAATCAGTATATACCTACTAACAAGAAAAATATTTAAGTTTCACTCCAGTCTTTTATTATTATTATTATTATTATTGGAAGGCACAAGTCCCAAGGGTACTAATGCCCATGAATCAGAAGGAGGAAGCAGAGAAAGAGGGGGAGGAGGGTAAGAAAAAGAGGAGCAGAAGGGGAAGCTTGGAGAAGTCATCAAAATATGTCAGAAGCAAAATAGAGGAGGAGGATGGAAAGGCGGGGAGTGCCAGGGAAGGGATTCCAACGGCCTTCTCCACCTTGGTCTTTGGAAACCTAGGACAAAGTGAATTGGAGAATGGAATAATATTACAAGTGGCAAAATTTTTCTACCTGCTTTTTTTAAAGGTTTTATTTCTTTATCTTTAGAGGGGAAGGGAAGGAGAGAGGGAAAGAAATATCAATGTAGGGTTGCCTCTCGTGAGTCCCCTGCCGGGAACTGGCCTGCAACCCAGGCATGTGCCCTGACTGGGAATGGAACCGTGACACTCTGGTTCGCAGGCCTGTACTCAATCCACCGAGCTACACCAGCCAGCGCTCTACCTGCTTTTTCACTAGTAACCATAACTATTCATGTTTTTACTTCAAGATAATAATGATGATGCTAACAACAAAACAAAATTTGGGGGGAAATGCCTCTTCTTTCTCTAATAGAAATATTTCAAGGGAAAGTTCTCAACTAAAGGAGCTCATAGTTAACTTGTAAATATTCTATGGAAAATACATCACTAAGAGACTCTGTCAGCTGAAAGGTGTTCTAGAGGTGTCTGCACATAAACTCTGGACATCACGGAGGTTACATAGGGAACTCTAATCAATTTCAAGTTAGTGAATACCTAGCCCGGGGTAGAAAAACCAACAAAGCAGACGAGAAGGCAAACTTTTTCTATTTCTGCTCCCCACAGCAACTCCGTTTCCAGAATTCTCCATAACGGCTAATGACCTCACAGTACCTTAAGTCACAAAAACCGAAACTACGATGTTTATCTTACCTCACGCCTCACTAGAATATGGTGCCATCAAGTTCTGATCCATTGCCCGTTATTCAAAAGTGCTTGCTTATCTCCTATTTGCCACGTACCAGTCTAAGAGTCCATGAAGTCAACACCGTTGTCCTTCTTAAATGTTTTTTTTAAATCCCTCCTCTCTTCTACCAAAAAAGTAAATGATGGAATAGGCCAGTTGTGAGCCAACCATAGTACATGGACCACATCCAGCCTCCTGTCTCCTTTTGTGTGTTCAGCAAAGATGGCTTTTGCATTTTTAATGATTGAAGAAAACTAATTAATGATATGTGATGAATAAAAACTATACGAAGTTCACATTTTTGTTTTCATAATGTGATTTTGGAGGATAAACACTCCCATTTATTTCCACTTTGTCTCCAGTTTGAGCCGCAGAGGTAGAGGTGAGGAGTCGCGACAGAGACCGTATGACCCACAAAGCCTGAATCATGTGCCAACCGGTTCTGTACAGAAAACAGCTTTGCTGGCCTCTCGCATAGGCCCTTCACATACAGGTCTGTAGTACTGAATACCCTTCTCACTGATTTCCCTTCTCTCTAATATTTTTCTCCCCAAATCCAGCTTCTGCAGAGCCAGCAGAGTGGTCCATCTAAAATGAAATCTAATCTTGTCCCTCTCTTAGTTAAAATCCTCCATTGGCTCACCACAAACTACAGAACAGTCCAAACTTTGTGAATTGGCACATGGACTGCCCACAAATCAGTTGACCCCCTCTCCTCCACTACATTTCTGTAGCCACACTATGAGCAGCGGGGAAATCCCTGTTTAGACAAAAAGAGAAGCCTCAATTATACTCTGAAATTACTCATCCTTGTGTTTAAAAAAAAGTGAATAAAAGCAGACACAAGAACATCCATAGAGTAAGGAGTCGCAGCTCAGGCAGGCCCTCAGCATCATCGACCAGACCCCAGGCTTCTCTGAGCAGCACAGCAGAGGGGAGCGGAATCCATGGTAAGCTCACCAGTGGGATGGCGCTGCCAGCCACGGACATGTAGTGACATCCAACCACAAGTGACTCCTCCACGTGCTGAAACTATGTTTCCCAAGCACTATACTAGGTACTGAGGATCAGAGAACTGGGTAATCACAGATACGTAAATAAGAATGTTCATCATCCCAGGAGAAACCCACCAATGGTGTAATCTCAGGAAGCCACAGCAATTCGAAGGAGCTCCTGTTCAAGGTTTGGAGGGCCGAGAAAGACTTCCTGAAAGAAGCGACCAAAAAGCAAACAAGTAACAGTTCATCAGGTAAGAAATAGTGTTCCAAGCTGAAGAAACAGTTTTGCAAAGGCCTGGTAGCGAAATAAAGTGTAGAAACTAAATATTACATCTGTATATGAAAACATGGAAACGCATTTCTATCTAAGTAAGAATCCAGGCTTTCTCTGCTATACCAGAACTCCTGTGGCTGAGGTCTCCTGCCACTGTGACCTGTGCTGACTCTCTCGATGCTTGGCCTTGATCGAAACTTGGAAATCAGGATAGCGAGAAGCTAGGAAAATTTCTTGGCAAGGGGAATAGGGAAGCTGAGACAGAGACCTGAACATAATAGCCAAGCAGTCTACAGCCAGACACAAAAGATCACCTTCCTAGAGATAACATCTAGGCCTCAGTTGTGTTTCAGGCCCAGAAAAGCATCCAAACCAGGTGGGTAAGGTCAGAGCCAAGTGCAAGGACTAAGACCCCCTGCCCTGTCACTGACCAGTCAGAGGACACCGTGACCCTGCAAGGGCACACTTGGAGAACTGATGAATATTCTACTGAACCCCACCCTGAGACTTCCCCAAAGGTTCCCACCTGCAACAGACAGATAAAAGCTTCAAGACAAAGGACCCAGTGCTTGGCTCTTCCTCTGGAGAGCAGCCCGTGCCATTTCCTGTCCCTTCTTCTTTCCCGACTTCTTTCATCACCGACTTCTTTCATCACCGGCACATGTCTCCTAAACTCTAAAGCAGCGATCAGCTGGCGGCTTGTCCCCAAAGCCCCTTTTCTTTGACTTCCCAATCAGCCCAGCCTAGGCTCTCCTCTTACTTCTTCTATGCTAAGCCCTTCCTTGTTTCACTGTCCCCAGCTTTAATAAAAGCCTCCTAATAGTCACCTGGACTTGTGTAGTGAAATCTTTCCTACACGAAGTCAAGAACCTGCACACTACCGCTGGCCCTAGGCAGACCCACTTGGGGCCAGACTTCTGCCCAGTAACACATCTCTCTACCTGAAATACAGACACTTGTAACTTAAAAGCAAATGAAAATCAAAGTTGAAAAAAGATCTAAAAAGAGAGTGGGCATTAAAGATTACACAGCAACAAGTGAACATTCAAGAGTTTAGATTCTACTTTAATACATCCTTTGTTGGGACTCCTGGAAGGCTATAGGGACATCTAGTAGTTGTAATTCCTTTTTCTGATCTTGGTAATAACATTGAGCTATTTTGATCAGGTTCTGAAAGAAATGACTGTGGCATTAATGTACTAAAAGATGAATGAAAACCTGTGGAGGTTGGACATTTTAAAATGTCCATGATATTTCTCAGGAGTTTATGATGGCCATTTCATGAGTGGATAATGGAGTAATGAGGTAAACTTTCCTCTTTTATTTTGTTCCAGTGAGACAGTCATCTGTGTTAATGCCTCATTTATTCTGTTATCTTCCTGTGTATTTTTGAACATTTGCAATACCGTGCTTCCATATTTTTCCTGTTTGTAACATTTTCTTTGTTTTATACAAATTGCCTGAAACTAAGGGGGAAGGAATCTTTTATCGTTGAAACTATTAAATGTGAAAGACCACAGCAATAACTTTGTTCAGGAAAGCCAGCCATACTATTTCCATCATTCTCCTGTTTTGCTGGATTAAATAGGGAAGTTTATGTAAAAATCTGAGCACTGCCACTGGCATGTAGCAATCATTCAAAGCACGCTGGCTGTATATTTATCCAATATTTTTATTGTTTTCATTATTGTTATTTTGAGGTTTCCACAATTAGACGAGCACTAGAAAATATCTGATGCACTAAATGTGACTTAGAAAGTTTTGCAGGTTTCTTTGCAATGTGTTGCATTAGGAGAAGAAATTTTAGAGAATAACATAATTTTTAAGTAATTAATCTGGAAAATAGATCAATTTAAAACTCTATCACAACAAATAAAATATGAGATACAGCAGGTAGAATGGTATTAAGGGGGGAGTATATTAAAAATGTAATAGACTCAGAGGCGGAGGACCCACGAGAATCTGATTTACCTCTCACTGCCCTTTTTTTCAAACCTACTGTCATTTTGTTAAAATTAATCTTTTGGTGTTTCCTGTTGTTCAAATTACATAACGATCTTGTAAATGTTGCTGTAACTATTATAAGAAACAAACAAAAAGGTAAAAAATTGAAACCCAGAATGGCATTTTTATTTTCAATTGGTTTGTTATGTAGGACTATTTTATGCAAGTCATTTTTCAATTGAATTATCTGCTTCTGTCCATTTCAACTAATTGCTTAGGCATGCTAAAATATTTCAGTTCTCAACGTCCATCTATGGGATTTCTGGTTCACGTCATAGCATTATGAACAAAAAGAGGTGCTTTGAATGCAGATAATCATTGTGTGATTCATACCCTTCTTCTACCCAGTGAAAAGACCATCTCACTCCCAGGGCTGAGGTCAGAATAATGCTCCCTGCAATGCAAAGAGAGCACTGCTTAGCACAGTTCTCAGTACCTAACCCACAATCCAGAATGGCAGTGCTCTGAATGTTGTCCTTCTCTTTCTCCTTCCTCCTCCTCCTCCTCTTCCTCATCCTCATAACCCTACAATCAGCTCAGAAAATGCTTGGAAAAATGCAGTGAATAATCAGCAGAAGAAGCTTTAAGGCAAATTATAAATCAAAGGATAAGAATAAGAGGTCCTTTAAAAGAAAGAATCAGATGAGAGTTTATTCTCTGTAGATTAGAGAGCAACTTTGAGATGCTAAGAATAAACTTACAAAACCTGTAATTATACAAATAGCAAGTTCAGCTGGGAAGTCAAAGTCTTTCTAGCATGAAATAGTGAGTGAGTCCTGCCCTAGAAGCTACTCATCTGCCCTCTGCGGTATCAACAAGGGAAGAATAAAATGTGTCCACTTTGTCCTGCTTTCTAAAGTGTACATAAACCTAAAGGTATGTTAACAAGCAGGTCAACTGTATATTGTGTCAAGTAATTTTGTGATAGGGCCTGAGGAACTAACAGTCTTGTAGAATATTCTTCCATAAAAGCATAATTGTTAAGTTCGAAACAACTTATATACAAATGTTAAATCTCAAGTACACACTAGTGGGAGACAAGATAATTTGCTGTTAATACATTAGGATATACGGGCATTTTTAAAGCCAGGTGTCTAAAGTTGATGTATTTATGCAGTTTACTTAACTCGTAATTCCCAAACTTGGTTTGTCTCTTCTGCCAATAGAGAGGAACTTAGCAGTAAGCTTAACTTCAGTGCGCAATCAGACAACAACTGATATAAAACTGTGACTACGGCATTTGGGCACTTGCCTCACATGTAGGGTCGTCGGATAAAATTTAGCATTGTCAGACCCATTTACATCAGAATTTGGAATTAATAATGAGGAATTTGGTGGCATAAATATGTTCCATGCATAATTTGCTAAATCTGAAAACTTATTTTTATTGCAGGATGTTATATAACTTTTACACTCCTGTGTGGTATTTTCTGATGTCAAATGTGTGATTTTTTTCTGACACAAAATACAAGTTATTTTTCCACACCAAGGAATTCTCCAATTCTTTGATATCAGGTGAGAGGAGGAGGAGGAGGAGGAGGAGGAGGAGGAGGAGGAGGAGAAGGAAGACAGGAAGAAGAACTATAGTAGCAACTAAAACACCACAAACACCACCATGTACCCCATTCGAAAAAGCATATCCATTTTTTTTTACTTGTTTCTGTCCATGAAGAAGAGATAAAGGTATCTGGCTGGTGTGGCTCAGTGGATTGAGCACAGGCCTGTGAAGCAAGGGTCGCTGGTTCAATTCCCAGTCAGGGCACATGCCTGGGTTGCAGGTCAGGTCCACAGAGGGGGACACATGAGAGGCAACCACACATTGATGTTTCTCTCCCATTTCTTCTCCTTTCCTTCCCCTCTCTCTAAAAATAAACAAATAAAATATTTTTTAAAAAAGAAGAGATAAAGGGATAGTATAAGTGACATAATACTGAGAGATATAATTTTGACAACTGGAAGAATGAGCATAATATTAATATGCATAAGTATATTAAAGTTCTCATTCTGGAATTTAATAATCAACTAAAATTGATTGAGCAGTTACTAACTAACGTCTTGATGATGGATTTCCATTAAACGCTCATAAAACACTGTAGCTGGAAACACACAGGTCATAAACATCTCTGTTTTACTGTCAGGATTACTTTCCTCAAACATGTAGTTTTTTCACTAGCTCACTGTTTTAAAGGCCACTTACAGATAACAAGCAGGTGGTCAATTAATCAATCAACAGGTACGTTTGAGAGAATACAATGTGCACATACAAGAGGTAACGAATGCCACTGACTGGGTAACAAAGCTTGGGGATGCATTTATTGTTTGTTTTCCTATTGCTTACATTTTAATATCAAAATTAAATTTCTTTAGATTGCCTAGAAAAGTATATCTAAACATACCTTTCTCCTTTTATGAGGGTACATTGCTCAAGTTCCCTGAAAAAGAATACCTTTACTCTGAGTCCTATGAACCTACAAGTATGTTATGACAGTTAAAAATATGCTTTTGTATTTCACAAAATAATTTCACCTATGTCCTTACAGAGAATTTATTGAATTTTCCTGCGTAGCTGCTATCAGGAACAACAAGAAACAGAGAGTTCAGTATCTTGTAGTAATTATGTTTTTAAGTAAACTAGCCCAGGACCGGAGCTTATAAAAAATGTCTTCTTCTTGAATAACTATTATTTTTCTCTACCTCTTTGTTAGTTTTTGAAGAAGCTCACAGTTAATTTTGCTGACTTCTCTTATCTATTGTCCTCACTATCCTAGAATTTTACACTTTCCTATTTCTCTTATTGCAGTAATATTTTCCATTTTAATACTTGAGCTTATTATTACAAAGAATAATTTAGGAAAGGAGACAGGATTTCTATGTATTTAAAAACCTGTATGAAATCCTAAAATTCTAAACATCCCTATGCTAAATACACTTTCTCTATTTTCTTACTGAGTTTCCAAAGAAGTTTTCCATTTCTGTGTGTCTCTACTAGTCACGTGTAACAGTAGAAACCACAGTTAACAACAGGACTGTCCCTTTAGTAAAAAGGTAATTATCTATCTATCTATCCATTCATGTATCCATCTGTCATCTATCAATTTTGTCTCTGTTTTTTGTTTTACGCGTAGGGTTGGCCAATGAGAAAACAAAATTACTCTTCCACATGTATCTTTTCTACCATTTTTTGCACATAGATGTCAAGTTTTTGTGGCAAAGAATCTAATAAACTCATTCCCACGTCAACATTTTCCCCACATATGCACACATTTGGTGTTGCAACTAAAGACTGAAACAAAGGGACACTGCTTAATACGAATACTCTGATACAACTGGTACAATTGTAGGCATTGTGGCACCGAGGCCTGGCTGATACCCCCTAAATCAAGGACCAGCAGTCCTTAGCCACTGTGCTCCCCAGGCCTGTGAACTTACTCAGAAGAAAGTTCTCCATGAAAGTGTTGGGGGGAAAATGAGGAAGCCCCTTCCTCTCTTTTGTCAAGAAAAGGAATAAAACATCAAGGATCGTTACCTAATTATTGAGTATTAGATGGTAGGAAGATAAACTACGATACTAGTGGTATTTTATTATAAATAATATTAATTGCTTAATAGAGACTACAAAGGGAACAATATTAAAACTAATAAAAAGCACAGTAATTACAAAAAGAATTTAAAAGAAGCTTTTAAATTAAGTGAAATATATTTCTGCATCTTTCCTAGAAGACCATATAAAGCTTTAAAAACCTTTGTTAACAACTTTATAAATATTAAAGAATACCATGAAAACTCTTTTAAAGAAGGGATTTATTATTTAATAGTTACTTTATTTTTATTGTTGTTGCCAAGCAAGCAACTTCCTACTGGTCAAATAAGAATGTTTTCATATTTTACTGCTACAACATGAGTTCATCTATTATTAATACAGCTCATAAATACTCTCACCATCAAAAATAGCCTCAAACAATCTTATCTCGGCAAGCTCAGACTTCCCTTCTTCCCCAAGGGTTTCCATTTTCTGGACTATAATTAGTTGTCATCTATTCTGACAGAGAAGATTCTACCAACCTTGCAGATGTCTCAATAATGTTCTTGACAGATTTTATATCCTGAGGCGAACTAAACAGTTTACTAAGTGAGATGCACTAGTAGAAAAGAAAAAGGTAGAACTGAAAAAAAGAACCCATTAGTTTTAGCTAAAAGTTAATTAGGTATTTTTATAAGATTGTTTTCCTGAAAGTATTCATATTTTGCCCAATATGTGGCACAGGTTATATTACCCCTTAAAACAATTTTACCCACTTGTTTGAACACTGATTGTACACATGTATAAAAAAGAAAATTACTTGCTAATTAAGAACTAATAAAAATTTTATGCTGCAAAAGTATTATTTTACATTTAACACTTCATATGTTCTGTAAAATGTCTCAACTTTTATTTATTTCCTTAAACAATTCATTGAGATAATAAATGGCCAGATGAAAAGCTCAGTAGATTCTACCCTGATAAATAATAATTCTTCACTGCTTCAGTTAACATGAAAAACCTGGCTTTTCTATGACTATATCAATGGGAATATGAGCATATCATCTATAGTGCAAACATTAATAAATATTTCAGGAAAAAGCCTAAAAATAATCACACCTGAGTCAGGCCAGGACTTCACTGTTAGAATGGAAGAAATCACCTTATCTTTGAAGGTAGATATTGGCTGTATCATGTATAACAGGGGACCTAAAAAAAACTGTAATCATATTCCAGAGGGAGGCCCCCTCGTAGTACAGTCTTCCCTGCCAGGCAAGTGTCCTAGGGACCCACCTGAATCAATGTGCCAGCTAGCCTTGTTGTGAGGGGCTGCATTCAATGAATTTTTTAAAAGCCATTTTAATGCTTTTTTTCAAGATGGGTGATTTATGAGTGCACCTGACCACACTGGTCTGAGTGCTCAGTTTTTGACCAAAAACAGCATCCCCAAGCCCTACCCTGCCTATTCACCTGATCTTTCCCTGAGATACTTTTTTGGTTTTTTTTTTCCTAGATGTAAAAAGTCCTTAAAAGGAAAAGTTTCACTTATGTGGAAAAGATGAAACAGAAAACAGGAAGAAGCACTAGAAGGCATCCAAATAGACAGGTTCAAACTGTTGTGAACAGCAAAAACAAAAACAAAAAAACAAAAAAAAAACCATGCCCATAGGTGTATTGCATCAAATGGAGATATTCTGAAGTTAAACATGAAGTTGAAACATGGAAGAATAAATACACATTTTTTATAAATAAATTCCTTTTCTTGGGTATCCCTCATATAGCCATGTTTCAACCTTCTTATTTATATAAAGCATGCATAAATTCTTGAAATTAATTCATAAATTCATTAATTCATAAATTCATGCATGAAATCTTAAAATGTTTTGAACTCCCACTGCCTTTTAGGCACGGTGCTCCTATCTTGAGACACAGCAGTGAATAACACAAGTTCTAGCTTTCAGGAAAGCTTTTTGGATCTGGAGTCCCTAGGTAGATAAGTAAAGAAACATACACAGGACCGTGCCCTGAGTACTGAGATAAAGATTCCAACATAGAGAGGAGGGGCATCCCATCCAATCTGGGGGCTCAGATGGTAATGACTATTTAGCAAAATCTTCATAGAAGAAGAGACATATAGACTGAATTCTGAAATGCAGTTGCTACTTAGCTTCTAAATGTAGAGTCTGGGATGGGAGCAGAGCTCAGCCTAAAGTTTAAAAATTTGATTATAAGATTCTTCTTTCCTGGAAATTCTTATTGCTCCTAGAAGTTTTCTTATCTATAAATCTAACTGAGACTGTGTTCCCCACATTTTCTATGTACTTCAGTTTAATCCTATTTCATGAGGCAGTGTAGTGGAATGGAGTGGTATAGCAGGAAGTAAGGAAAAACATATTTGTTGAGATCACAAGAGAAATGGCTGGTGTTTTGAGTGTGAAGTGGTGTTATTTCTGTTACTTCCCTGGTTCCAATGCAACCTCTGGTATAACTTTGGGTAAATCATTTAATCTATTTCACCTAAATCTCCTCATATAAAATATTTTTGAATCATAAGGTCGCCATGAGTAGTGAGTAAGTTACAAAAATGTGCTACATGGAAAAATATTAAATGTTAGCTGGGATGATTATAATGATGATAATAATGATGATGATGATTTTTATTGACCTAAAAATGCAAGTGAATATTTATTTAAATGTTGCTCTCTCTATGGCACTATTCTAGACCCGGATCCAACAAATTCAAGTAAATCACTTAAATCCTCCTTTAGATTAAAACAAGGTCGAATGCACTTTCCTCAAAAGTATTGGCTTGAGTTAAGTATAGCAAACCAGATACCTCAAGTTTTCTTTGGCTAGACAGAAATAAAATACATTTAGAATTTCCATTTCTAGCCATAATGTAGTTATCATAGCAGATTTATGTACCCTTACTAAATAAGTATAAAAAGGGGAAATATATGAAGTTTATTTTCAAGCAATGGGCAGCTGAGCACAAGTCTATTTTATCTGAAAGAAGAGAAACTCTTACAAGTGAGCTCTGCGTTCAATCTGACTTTCTGCCTTGCAGATGGTTTGGACCACAGCACTGGTGGAGAAGAACCTAAGCAAAAGGCCCGCAGTCTCAGTGAATAGCGCATGCAATAATAAGAGTTTGGAGGTTCTAGTTGAAGTAAACCCACGAGAAAAGAGAGTAGAAAGAAGAGCTGTACAGAGAAAAAAATTTTTAGAAAGAATTATTTACAGAAGAAAGTTTTATGCCAGTATGTGTTTCTCTCTCTTCCTGGCTGAAGGCAGGACTATCAAAGCTTAGGGCGAGACTTCAAGGCCTGGAAGAGAGCAGCTGCTAAGGATTAGTAAGTGAATAGCTAGAGTTTGCTCAGTGCCTGGGACCTGGGGCAGTCCAGCCTGGCTGAAGTGGAGACTCTCGCTGCGTTCCCCAGGTGTGCGTGCCATTGAGGACCCAGAAAGGCCATACCTCCAAAGTAAAATTATGCACTAGAAGTAGCAACATACTGAAACAGATGCACCCCCCTCAAAAAAAAAGGCTAATGTAAAGGCTCATCATGAATAACCATTTATTTAACTGTCTCCCAGAACAAAACACAGTATTTTAAAAGAAAAATGATCCAGAAATCTTACATTATTGAAAACAATCATAATAACTAGAATGAGAAGACAGAAATGTGTTTTTCATAGCCAAGAAAAACAGAAACAAGTTTTCTTCTACCAAAAGTAACAAAGCTAATAGAAACAGACTCCAAGGTAACACCAACATTGGAATTTTCAGTAAGAAATTTTAAAAAAACATTATTAGTATGTTCAAAGAGTTGAGGGAAAAAAGTACAATTGACAATAAAAAATGAGGAATTGGCAAAAAGGTAAACAGGAAATTATAAACATGAATGCTAATGTATTCTTTAAAATTCAAAAATAAAAAGACTGAAATAAACTGTCATAGGGTAAAAGTAGAACAATTAGTCAACTTTAATTTGAGTTAATATAAATTATTCAAACTGAGGCAACAGAAAAGATTTGGAAAAATATAAACATATACTCAATTACCCATGAGATTAAGTGTGATGTACATGCAATTGGGTTTATCAAAGGAAAGAAGAAAACTAACAAAAAACATTTTTAAGAAATTTTGTCTTCAAAATTTCCCAAAGTTGTTGGGAAGATCTGATAGGGGACTCAAGGCTTAGAAAATTTTAGCGTAAGGTAAAGAGTTGTAAGTCTAGCAAGTAATGTGTATGTCAAAGCTTTTGTTACAGAAACTACAGGTTAGGCCCATCCTGGCTCTTGAGAAAACAGCTGACCTCCTGGGGCACTGCTAAAGGTCACTGCCTGGGGACAAGTGGAGGCATCCGGACCTTTGAGTTCCAGGGAGGGACAAATGACCACCGCCCCTGGGAACAGCTAACTGCCTGGGACAGGAATGTTGCAGCTTCTATCACCTAATCCTCCTTGAATTTCAAGGCCCTCACCGCATCTTGTTTATTCCTTGTCACAAGAAGTCTGGCCTGGAAAGAGAAGGCAAGATGGTCTATTAGGGTATGAACCACCATCTTCTCAGATCGCCAGTCATCTGAATAAAGCGCCCATAAAGATTCAGTCACTGTCATTGCATATTGGGTTTGGTAGTGACAGGCAGCCTGAACATGAGTCTCTTTTCCAGTTACAGATCCAGGGAGACTAGCAACCCCATAGGAAGATAAATAGATTTAGAAAAAAACACACATAGACATATTATAGTCAAACTTCTGAGAACCTAGGAAAAAAGAACGATGGAAAAAGGACACACGTACACACAAAAAAAAACCTACATAAAAGATATCAATGTTAAAAATTTCGACAGACTTATCAGAAACAGTGAGTTCACAATGAAAATACATGAACATTTATGTGCCTTAAAATTACCTTGTCAACTCAGAATTCTGTTATTTAAAGGAATTAGTTGTGAAAAGATCTGAAGTTGAAATAAAAACAAATTTAGATAAGCAAAAGCTGAGAAAATTCATTTAGTGGAAGCATCTAACTCTTAGCCTTTGTTTATCTGAAATTTTTTTATTTTAAGTTTACCTAAATAAAGATGTCCTTCATGAAGAAAAATGTTACCAGATTAAAAACTCAGAAACCCAAATATACCTGAATAAATATAGAGGGTTGAATGAAAACTATAAAGATAAATAAAAATATTACTTGCATTTTATTTTCTTAATGTCTTTAAATGTCACTTGGTGTTTAAAGCAAAAATAATTGCATTACAACATGGATAAATAAAGTACTTGAGACAAGTTTAGAGGAGTAAATAGAATTATATTCCTGTATTTTCAATTTCATGTGAAATAGTACAGTTTTAAATCTGACAAGAATATAAGATATTAACAATAAACTGTAATACCTAAAATAGATTTTTAAAAAATTATGTGGAGAAAAATATGTACTATCATAATCTAGAGAATAAACTTTTGAAGTAAGGATAAAAAATTCATGCAACAGAATAGAGTCCAGAAATAAATTTGCACATATTTAAACAATTGATTTTTAAGAAAGCTGTCCATGCAATAGAAATGAAAAATAAACAGTTGTAAAATGGAGACAATTGTGCTTGAACAACAATAAGAAAAAAGTTAAAAATAAAGGGAAATAAGCAAACATAAAAAAGAAGCTTTTTATCTATTCTCCTTATATAAAATAAGGCAATTTGTAACAGATCATAAACAAAAACATAAAAGCAAATATTTGAAAAGTTCTATATGAAAATACAAGTAACTATTTTTACAAATTTGGGATTGAGAAATACTTTCTGGATAGGGCAAAAAATGAAATCTCTAATCACAATGAAACTGGAAAAGAGAGCTGCCTGTCACATACTGAATCCAATAAGCAGAGACAGGGATTGAATCTTTATGGGCACTTTATTCAGATTGATACAGGGTGCGGCCAGGGAGGATCCCAAAAAAGGATTTGGAATGGGGTGCAGAACTCAAGGTATCTAGGAAATATTGGAGAGACATATAAAATGTCCTCACCTTTTCCCCCACAGGTGTGAGTTGGGGGAAGGGTCACATGGAGCAGAAACATGCAGGGCTGTTTTGTACAGCCACAGCCTTGCAGCTAATCCATGGCATGGTCATTTAACATATCTATAAGTTTTGGCAGGTAACTTGGATATGTTAAATAGCTGTAGCCAGGCTTGGAGCCAGGGGGATGGAAGTCACTTGCCCCCAGGGTATAACTGGGGGGCAGGTCCCCTGAGTTACAGTGCCTGCATGGGAGCTTGGAGAAGAGTGGCTCCAGGACATGAGGCCATACTTGCCCAGACTCACAATGGCAGCCCAGTAGACTTGAAATAATACAGGAGTGCTGGCAGGTGTAACTGATTGTAGGAGGAGTCAGAAATGGGGGTACAGAGGAAGATTGGCCAGGGATTTAAACCCATATACGGCAGCCATTGAAAAAAGAGAACCATGAGACTTAGCCAGAGTGGGGACCCCTCTCAGCTCTGGTGGAAGAAAAGAGATCCACTTGGTTTGACCAGAGTGCAGACCCCTGCAGCTTTGGTAGAAGAGGACCACATGACTTCAGGGTGCTCCCTTTGGCCACATGGCCTGGAAAGCAGGAGTGACTTTGTGTGGAAAAATGGATACAAAGAACTCTTGCCAGTAGATCGTGAGAAGGTGCCACATTACTTTGGATTAATTAGAGATCCTGCCTGGATGGTGACACAGCTGGTGGTGCCAGTGGCCTAGAGACATGGACATGTGCTCTTTCCCGGAGTTACGGTACCCCAAATTAGGGCATGGGGAGAAGGAAGCATTATGGGCAACTGAGGGTATCCAAAAGGACTTTGATATTTTAATGAAGACGTTAGGTCACTACTTTAAGTCTGTATAGCATTAAATAAACGTTTCATTTCCTTTTCACAAATCTCTGGCATTGAGAGACCTCTTTCCAATTGACAGGGGACAATTGAGCCCAGTAGGTGATCCAAATGGTATTAGTATACCATCCCCCAGTGTCCGGGCCCCTGTAACAAGATGGCTAATGATCTGAGAAGGCGGTGGGTTTGCATCCAAAAGAACCATCTTCCCTTTCCTTTCCAGGCCAGACTTTTTATAACAGTGAATAAAGAAGGTGCGGTGAGGGGTTTTAAAATTCAGGGAGAATTAGGTGAAAGAGTTGCAGCATTCTAGTCCCGGACAGTTAGCTGTTTCCAGGAACAGGTGATCATCTGTCTCTCCCTGGAACACAATGGCCAGGATGCTTCCAACTTGTCCCCAGGCAGTAATCTCTAGCAGTGCCACAAGAAGTTGGCTGCTTCCCAGGAGCCAGGACGGGCCTTATCTGTAGGATATGAAACAAAAGCTTTAACATACACATTACTTCCCAGGTTTATAACTATTTACTTTAAACTAAAATTTTTCCAACTCTATTTTCTCTATCAATAGGAGACAGCCTCAGGGTTCATAAAGTCACCAAGACCTGCTCAGAGTTCCCTCATCACCCACCAGCCTCCTATATCATGGGGAAAAGTGCAATTGGCCTTCGTATCTTGCTTGTGCTGTTGCAACTAGTGATTAAATGCTTAATTGCTACCTTTCTCTTTTGGTTGTTGGTTTAATGCCTACTCTGGTACCCGATAGCTCAGTTCTCTTTCTGCCTCCGCTGGCCTCCTGATGCAAAAGGATCAAAATCAAATAACAATAATAAGTAAACCTCTAGATAACGGAAAACCTTCTTAAATTAAAATCTATCCCTATTATCAGTATAAAAACCCAAAACTAACAAGAGGATCAGAGATAAATCACTGATCCCGAAAATCAAATTTGGTAAATATTGTTGTACTACTTATGTGTTCATTTTTGGAAATGGGGAGAGGATTGATAACTGATAAGTAGTGAAGGATTTTATTTTTATAATAAACATTTTTCTAGTACCTAAAATAAACATGAAACGGTGATCAGTGAGTGCACGCCAGGCAACTACCAGTCAGACCGACATATAAAACATTAGCAGCACCCAAAATGCTAGACCTGTTCTACTCTCTTAAGTACCAATGTTAAGGTACCAATGTACCTAAGTACTACTCTCCCTTTTACCAATGTTAAAAATTCTAAAGACACCTAACACTACAGATTATGTTTTCAAAGAAATCTAAAGAACGTGTTTCTAGGCCTTTGATCCCATTTCCTACTGGCTTCACAGTGGCCTCCTGAAGACAGAGGTTTCTCGCCTGGAGTCCCCTGGTGTGAGAATGGCAAGAATCACAGTGCCCACTGCCCTAACCTAAGCATGTAGTTCAAGAGAAATATCAATCTTTGATTTTCAAGTCACTGAGATGTGTTTGTTTGGTTTTGGGGTTTTTTGTTTGTTTTTTAATGCAGCCTACTCTATCCTGTGCAATAAGGTTCTTCAATATAAAAAGATCTTTTATATAATTGATTATACCTTATCTGAATGAAGGATAAAATGGAATCATTATATTAGCATTTGAGAAAAGTATGTAATAACTTCTATCACATATTTGTATTTTTAAATCTTAGCAGTAAATAAAGGGGAAAATTATTTAATATTTTGAAGTGTTCTGGTAAAAAACTTTTAATAAACAGTTCTTTTAAATTTTATTTTGGAGAGTTTTAGATCTTCAGAAAAATTATGAAAATAGTACCAAGAGCACCACCCAGTTTCTTGGATTATTAATATCTTACATGAGTATGGTACATCGCACAATTAACCAATATTGATATATTGTTGTAATGCTTAATTTTATATGTCAACTTAACTGGGATGAGAGCTGCTCAAGTGGCTAATAAAACATAATTTCTGGGTGTTTCTGTAAGGGGGGGTCTCTCGAAGTTGAAGGGATTAACACTTGAATCAGTAGAGTGAAAAAAAAAACCCAAAACCTCATTCATGTGGGTGGGCATCATCCAAGCTCCTGGAAGCCCAAATAAAACAAAAAGCTGAAAGAAAAGCAAATTCTATCTCTCTGCTTGAGGTGCAACATCTATCTGCCTGCTGTCAGAAATGAAAATTGATGATTCCTGTACTCCAGCTTTCAGACCGAGACCAGTATTTAAGGACAAAAAGGATAATAAAAGAGCCCACTGTGTTAGTAATTACTCCCTTGACTAAAAGTACTGCTATTCTTTAAAGGAGAAATTCTCTCATTTGCAAAGTAATAAAAAGATATGAGATATCATAATACAAGAATGTTGAAGTAATGAAACACAGGGATAAAGGAAGAAATCATTTAAAAAACCATCACTTTTTAAATATACACTAGTAAACTGATATGACCTTCAAAATGTTAATAAAGAAAAAAACTATGCCCTGAACTTCATCTGATGAGTAACATGGCTGGCCTCTAAAAAAGTCATTTTTATTATGAGAAGAGCAATTGGAAGTATCTCAGTGAAGAAGCCTCATGGGAATCTTATCAGACACAGCTGAAACAGCCTAGTGGGGTTGGGGAATGGACAAGACCACTTCAAAGTCAGTGAACTGTGGGTGGCATCCCGAGAATAGAGACATTTTTTGAGAAAAGGTTATAAAAGTTATTCCAAAGAGACATGTACCTGTCATTGATTTCTTATACTGTATGTAGTGCAACAGAAATGAAAAAGTACAGTTTCTTTCCTGAAGATTAAAAACAGTTTTCTAGCTTGCCTTTTACCATTTCTATAATCCTTTGTGATCAACTATAATTGTGATTATGTTTCTCTTATTAAAAGGCATTCAGTGGGGGGGATTTTTTTAATTAATAGAATTCATGATACAGTTACCTTTTGCTTTTCCCTTTACAGAGGATAAGATCTTAACACCAAAAAACAAGATTAGAAGTCATTTGACCTAAACTTTAAACAGCAAACTTCATCTCTTTCATCCAATCTAATAGTTACATGGTAACATTTGTTAGGAGTAAATGGATCCCAAGTAGCTTACAAAATTATAAGAGCGGATATAAAATTAAAAAAAACACTAACAATTCCAATTGTTTCCAAAGGGGTTAAGAAAAGGCGTCCCCAATATGTGCCAATGTGACATGTAGATTATTTTGACGTGAAATTAATCAAGACTGAGCTGAGTCAAAAAACTTTGACCTCACTCTCAACCACCTAAAAAATTTAAATAGGGGTTTGTACTAGAAATAGTGCCACTACCAGAGATAACTTTTCATCAGAAAGACCCATCTGTGTGGCAGAGCAAATATGCAGTTCCCTAACACTTGCTCCTCTAGCGGTCCTACCCCTTGTCCTCCTCCCTGCCCAGCCCAGGCCCCTATCCCACCCTTCCTCAGCTCAGGATGTGTGGCTTGCTTATCTCATTCATTGCCTTTGTGGGGTCTCATGTGTCATAATTAAAGTTGTTTCTCTCCTCTTAACCTTGTTATTCTTTTTTTTGTAGACTAGCTATGGAACCTAAGAAGATAAGAGAAAGTTTTTCTTACCAGACACAATTCATTTGAATACATTTATTATTTACAAATACAATCACCTATCCAGAAAGAAAATCACTTTTAAATCACAATCAAGAAGAAAATATCTTGATTTGCTGTATCTATTGAAACACACATGTCACTTTTATATATCTTTTATGCTTAATTGTAAAAAACCTCACTGATTCTTAGAATTTTGGGAAGATAAGTTTGACACCCTTAGATTGTATGAAAATTTATTTATTTCTGGATGAATAGATTATACAAACAAGTTTTGATCGTTCTTCCATCCTGTGCCTGAATTCAATAATTCAGCCACAGATAACATAATACAGAATGTACTACAACAACTTCAAGTCAGTTTTCTAATATAGATGCTGATGATCAAATGGCCCACTCAGAATGGAATTTTGTGATAAATGTATAAGGTAGAAATACATACAAATAAAAATAAACTTTCTTGATTTCTTACAGTCATACATAAAAAACAGTTGGACACATTCTCATCACATCTAGAAGATATTTTTAGATGCCTGAAAATGACATGTAGTCTGTGCAGTGTATGCAAAATTCTGAGGTCAGAGTGCACAAGAGGAGCCTCCAGTGGTAGCAGTGACCACCGAAAGGCAAGAGGAACTCTGTGGCCATAAGAGGCTTTTGTGAGTGAAAATCGGAAGAGATCTCCCAGAAGAATAGGGCAAGGGGTTTCAAACAGAACCCTATCATGTAAGAGTTGTAAATATACATGTTTTACAGAACAAATTGTTTTGTGATTGAGCCACTCTTCACATGAGCAAGTCTGGACAGAGCAATCCCTTGTGCCCTGGACACAGAGGTTCATGTAGTTATGCTTCATGGTTGACAAGCAAAATGGAAAGTCTGACTAGTTCTAAATGGGATTGTAAAATGAAATTTAAAAAGATAAAGAAGGCATGGCTAGGGTGTATGATTTAAATATTAACAATTCTTTAAATGTATAGAAAACAGGTGATATATAAAGGTCCTCTTGCTTCAGTATATTTTCATTTTATGTAAATGAAACATTTTATATGAACTCTTATTTAATTTTTCTTAGTACATTATCCTCATACAACTATCTTAAGATTTTGAAATGGACACACATCTATTTTAGGTATTGATTGATTAAAATCTAGATTTTTTAAGTATATGTAACTTTATTTTTTAAAGTATATTTTATTGATTTTGCTATTACGATTTTCCCATTTTTTCTTGCCTTTATCCCCCCTCTGGCCTGCAACCCCCTCCCACCCACATTCCACCTCCCCCTTAGTTTATGTGCTTGGGTCATACATATAAGTTCTTTGGCTTCTCCATTTCCTATACTATTCTTATCCTTCCCCTATTTTCTATCTACCATTTGTGCTACTTAGTCCTATACCTTCTTGTTTCTTCGATTGTACTTTTATCTGGGAAGCACTTTATCTGCCCCTCCATTCTAAATAATTGCTTTGCTCAATAGAGCAATCTTGGATGTAGGTCCTTGCCTTTCATGACTTTGAACAGTCCTTTCCAGCCCCTTCTTGCCTGCAAAGTCTCTTGAGAAATCAGCTGACAGTCTTATGGGAACTCTTTTGTAGGTAACTGTCTCCTTTTCTCTTGCTGCTTTTAAAATTCTCTCATAATTTTTAATCTTGGGTAATGTAATTATGATGTGCCTTGGTGTGGGCTTCCTTAGGTCCAAGTGTTTGGGAGTCTCTGAGCTTCCTGGAAGTCTATTTCCTTTTCCAGATTGGGGAAGTTCTCCTTCATTATTTGTTCAAGTAAGTTTTCAGCTTCTTCTGGCACACCTATGATTTGGATGTTGACATATTTAAAGCTGCTCCAGATATTCCTAAGCTTCTCCTCATTGTTTTGAATTCTTATTTCTTCATTCTGTTCTGGTTGAATGTTTATTTCTTCCTTCTGGTCCAAATCATTGATTTGAGTCCTTGTTTCCTTCCTGTCACTATTGGTTCCCTGTATATTTTTCTTTATTTCACTGCGCATAGCCTTAACTTCTTCTTTTATTTTGCTGCTGTACTCAATCATTTCTGTGGGCATCCTGATTACCAGTGTTTTGAACTCTGCATCTAATAGATTGGCTATCTCTTCATCACTTAGTTCTATTTTGATCTGTCCTTTTCTTTGAACCATATTTTTTTGTCTTGGTGTACATGCCACACTGTAAGGGAAAGAGCCTTAAGTGTTCTTCAGGGTGGAGGAAACCACTTTGCTTCACTGTGGCACTGTATGTGGGGGAGGGGTCAGAGAGGGAACAGTACTGCTTGTTCAGCTCTGGGCTGGCTTCCAGTCACTTCCCCTGCTACCCACAAGCAAATTGGGCCTTTCTGGTGCTGATTCCAGATGGGTAGGTTTGTGTACCTTTTATGACCCTCTGGGCCTCTCCAACAAACTCTCCTGTGGGGATGGGAGTTTCTCTTGCCATCACAACCTCCACAGATTGTTATAGCCAGAGGTTTTGAGGCTTTTTTCCCCATGCCTGAACACTGGGCTGTGTAGTCTGTCTCACTGCCCAGTTGCTCCTTGCAGTTTATCCATATGCAAATGTGGGGCTTCCCATCTACCAGCTGCCACCTTGCCTGCCTAAGTCTGCCAGTCACCACCTTGTTGACCTTCCTCTCTGCCCTGGCTGCCCATCTTCACCCCTCTTACCAGTCTGAATGGATGTTTCTTCTTTAACTCCTTGGTTGCCAGGCTTCTATAAAGTTCAATTTTCATTCAATTTTTGTTATTTTTTATTTTTAAACTTGTTGTTGTCCTTCTTTTGGTTGTGAAAGGAAGCAAAGTGTATGTACATATGCTTCTCTCTTGGCCAGAAGTAAAATCTAGTTAATGTACAATTTCTTTAACTGTTCTGAGTATAGTAAAGTGTAATTCCATCCTTTTGTGTACCCTTGGGTTGAGTTGTATAGGGTTGATAAATTATTTATAGGCTAATAAGTAATTCACAACAATAAACATTTTAAATTCTCTATATTGTTTTCTTTGCATTTCCCTTTGTATCTCTTTTTCCCCCATTATATTCCCAAAAAATGCAGTTTAAGTGAAACAATGCAATGATAAAATGAAATACAGAAGTTCGCTTCTGGTTCTAAAAATAAGAATTAATATTTGGACCCACTTTTTAAAATTGCCACTTAAGTCTAACAAGGGAAAAATGTCATGGCAAATGTATCTTTCAGCTCAAAACTAAAAAGAAAACAATTACATCTTCACCGCCTGGCTTATTTCACTCAGCATAATGCTTTCCAGTTCCATTCAAGCTGTTGCAAAGGGTAGGGGCTCCTTCTTTCTTTCTGCTGCATAGAATTCCATTGTGTATATGTACCACAATTTTTTGATCCATTCATTTACTGATGGGCACCTAGGTTGCTTCCAGCTCTTTGCTATTGTAAATTGTGCTGTTATGAACATTGGGGTGCATAGGTTCTTTTGAATTGATGTTTTAGGGTTCTTAGGATATAATCCCAGCAGTGGAATTGCTGGGTCATAAGGCAGGTCAATTTTTATTTTTCTGAGAAAATTCCATACTGTTTTCCATAATGGTTGTACCAGTCTGCAATCCCACCAACAGTGAACTAGGGACCCCTTTTCCTCACAACCTCTCCAACATTTGTTGTTGGTTGCTTTGTTAATGATAGCCATTCTGACTGGTGTAAAGTGGTATCTCATTGTGGATTTAATTTGCATCTCTCTGATAGCTAGCAATATGATCTCACCTTTAAAAGGAAGCTAAACAACAAAACAAAAGCAAGCAAAATAAAAGCAATGAGACTGAAATAGAGAACAGGGGGCCAGCAACCAGAGGGGAGAGGGGGAGGGAATTTCAGGCGAAAATGGGAAGGATCTACAGGAACTAGTATAAAGGACACATGGACAACAACTAAGGGGGGGTGGAACTGGGACGGAGGTGGGGGGCACAGGGGGGTAGGCTGGGATGGAAGTAAAAGACAGACTACTGTAATTGAAAAATAATTAAAGAAAAAAGAAAAAAGAAAACAATTACATCTTCAATAAACTGAAATGGAGTATACTAAAATCAAGATATTTTATTACTGGAATTCATGGGATTAAATTGGTCCACTTGCATAACCAAGGATTATCTCCCCATGTCAAATTCTATAATCCTAAACATATGTGTGAGGTCCCTTTTTCCACATAAGGTAACATGTTTCTGGAGTATAGACATCTTTGGATGGGGATGGGGAATTATTCTGCTAACCATATTGGGTCTATCAGACTATAATGAGCAATTCCAGCTCCCTGGTCCCTTGGTTTCCTATTTGTTCTGTCTCTACTAGGCTCCAGTACTACACCACAAGTCCTATAAAAGGAATATAATTATGGACTTACTCTACATGTCCTAAGCTTGTTCCAAAAGCCCAGGAGTCTTCCTTGTGATTCTCCCACTGGGTCTGAACACAAACTCCACACAGCAATGTTTGCGGCACCGATGAGTCCAACCCCATAGATGTACTGGGCTTGTCATATTTCATGGCAATGGCCACCTGCATCGCAGTCTTAATCAACCACAGAGAATTTTTCAGCTCTGGGCCCCATTGAAGTCTGGCAGGAATGGTGTTTTGTTCTTCATGAGAAGAGAAGCAACATTTAATAACGTGCCTTTGACTTTGGGGACCTGTCCAAGCTTGCACCGGACTACTACAGTTAGAACCCTTTTTGGATATGAAATTTCACATGGTTTAGCTTTCACCCATTTAAGCACATTTCTTAGTAAGGCCTTCTGAATCAATGGACTTAGTAAGTCCATTCAACATAATCAATGCAATCGATCCGTGTGATGCGATGTGATATTCTTTGGGATGTTCACAGATAGCTTCAAACTATTTTATGATAAAAGGTATGAAAGTTACCACTTTTCTGGAACAAAATGTATATTGTATATTGTCTATTCTATGTGAGTATAAAACTGTATCATGTATATGGTATTTTATGATGAGTTAAATTATAGACAAAAATAAAAATAAATGAATTCTTTAAGACATGCAGAAACAAGAAATAGATTCCAAAAGAAATATATGCAGAAGCCAACTTTTTACAACTCTAATTAATTTTGACCATGGACATCGCCTACCTCCTAGTCATCTAGCAGCCATCAAGTATATCAGACGGACTGTGGCAGTGCCATCGTGCTGTGCTCAGATAATCCTTATTTTACTTAATAGCTCCAAGTGCAACAGTACTTGAAGCTTTATCATAGATATGTGTACACGGAAAAGAACATAGTACACCTACATTTTGGCATGTCTGTGGTTTTACGCATCCACTGTGGATCTTAATATATTATAATTTTTCATACCTATATACACTTATGATGCTGTTTCATTGATAAATTAGGCACAGTAAGAGAGTAACAATAAGTAATAATAAGATAGAACAATTATGACCATATAATGCAATAAAAGTTATGTGATGTGTGTGTCTCCCTCTGATAACCAACCTGATCACTGAGACAGCTACTATGTGACCAAAAGTTGGGTAGTTTGTGGAGGATGGAGATGCTGGACACAAGAAGGACTCACGGCCCAGGCAGCCTGAGCAGGGTGACACCAGATTTTATCCTCAGAAGAGCCACAATTTAAAAATCATGAATTGTTTATTTCTGGAATTTTCCATTTACTGTTTTTCCACTATGGTTGACACCTGGTCACTGAAACTGCAAACCATACAACTGCAGCCACGGGGACTCCTGCAGCTGCAATGCTGTGCGGCAAATGTAGAGTTGATTGCAACTGCTGAAACTAAAACTTGATGCTTGGGAAAGCTATCTCCCCATTGCCCCCTCTCCTCACCCCGATCACCATGATCACAGTCATTCCTTTTATGAATGACTATTTTAGAAACGTTCACTGCAAGTGAGTGCATTTTTAAAATGTGGTAGGTGGGGTCTTCCTACCTACCATAGGTTTATAGCTATGAGTACGCAAGACAGAGTTTATTTTTGTATTATTATTTATTAATTATTGTGTTATTTTCCATGTGAATAACTATAAACCTTTTTGTCCCATGCTGCATGTATGGAATACTCTTCAGCCTTTAAAAAGGTAGTAAGCAGCACTCCTGATGGGTTGCTTATTCGACCATCCTTCTCTTAATAGGGTGCGCACTGTATCTGCATCATCATCATCACCAGCAGCAGCAGCAGCAGATTTGGCCAATATGGTGCAATGCATTAGTAAACACAAAAGTGAATACAGTTCTTGGTCCATTATGACTAAAATGAGTGATATCATAAGAGCCCATCTACCTCTATTAAAGCAAATGCATTCCCACTTTAATATCATTGTATTTGTACAGTCTGAACAACTAGAATTCAGGATCAGAATTTACAAGATGCATCCATCAAAGTTCCTGCTGCATTTTACATGGTCTCACAGGGAGATAAGCAGGTTGAAGAACCACATTTTGTTCCCATTGAGTTAGTGCTACCATTACACATAACTCTCAAGGATGCCACAGCTCTGTTTTAGTCGGATATGCACGTCTAAGTTCTTATATTGATGTAACCTCATAAATTTATAGAAAGTCAAAATGAGAGCTTCAATAATGTGTATAAAACACATTATTGAATCCCTGCAAACACACCATGCAAGGAAAACAAACCTAACATGTTCTACAGAGAAAACCTGGAGCCAGAGGTGTCAATTATCCCTTTTTATGGCACAAAACAATGTCATTTCAAAGCAGATATTGAATCCATTCTGCCTTACTTTTCTTCTTTTATATAAAGGAAAGAATAAACAAATGGGATCTCATCAAAATAAAAAGCTTCTGCGTGGCTAAAGAAAACAGTATTAAATTAGCAAGACAACCAACTGTATGGGAAAACGTATTTGCCAACGATACCTCAGACAAAGGTTTAATCTCCAAAATATATAAAGAACTTTTATTTCAAATGCTAGACTTAGTTTGCTAATTAGTGATCTAGGGTGTATACATCCATTTTTACTCATAAGAATGGTTTATAATATCCTCTCTTACATTGTCCTTTCTTCATTTTGGTATCAAAAAACCACATACCTACCCACACATAAACCAACATGGCCTTGACTTTCCCCTCAGCTTAAGTAACCATGAGATGGGTCTCTTCTGGTTATAGGGACCACTGACCTTTCTTTTGTTTACTACATTTACTTAGAAAATCTATAGTCATAAATTCTTCCTCTGCTCCTTTGAGATATAAATCTTCTTCCAGTCTCCCACCAATTTTACAAACTAGGAATGTTTTTATTTTATCAAGGACCCGGGGTCCATCCCTTTAAAATGCATTCATAGAAGATAGAGTCCTTGTCTTTCAGCCTCTACAGGAACTTCAATAAATGTCAATTAGCAAACCCAGATGGTCTAATCAGACTGACCAACTTCCACATTAACATTCTCTACTACTTGTCCACAAGATAACCTCAGAGCTTAAAAACTCTCCCCACATTTTTTCCAATGGAGTTGAGTTTAAACTCTCCCCCCATTGCAATAGCCTTGAATAAAGTCTTCCTTCATTCTTTAACTTTGTCTGATATAATCATTCTTTGACAATATACCCATGTACGCCATTTCTGTCTGTGCAGTTTTACGCTCTTCTAAAAAATCACTTCTTGTTATATATAATGGGTCCAAGGAAGAGGGTTATATGTCCTGTTCATCACCTGTATCTAGAAATAGTTCTCCACTGGATATATTCAATAAAAATAAAAATGTGTCCAGGACTTTATTTATAAAAAAGTATTTACATTATCTGGGTATGCTATGTCTCCTAGACTTGATATTAATTGTTATTCTAGGAAAGAATATTGTGAGTGTTTTTTCTTCATGTTAGTTCCACAATCTTCATTGCTTTGTCTTTTGTTTCTGCATACTTGGCCGCCAACTCACAGCCAGGCACATATTTGGGACAACATATGTGGTGAATGATTAGATTAATTTACAGCTTCTTCTAGGTCATCTCTTCTATGAGGTTCCTTTACAAGGACATGGGAATTGGTCCAGTGCAGTGGCTGGCACTTCTCCTTCCAGGTCCAATAGCTGGAAATGGGTTTGTCCTTCTCATATGATGACCCCCAAACTTGACAGTGTATTTCTTGGGAGTAGTTACATTGGCTTTATTTCTCTTATGTAATGAAATGTGCTTTATTTGTATCTGATTCCTTGACATAACCTACAAGCAACCTGTCTGTGTTCAAGGATTTATATGGCTTTATAAGTCCCAATTTTGGAAGATAATTTTAAATACATAAAAAGTATTTTAATAAGTTTTCAATATTTAAAATAATTTTAGGTACATTTCCACTATAGCCCACTGGTTTTTCCCCATGCAGAGATTCCATAACCTTGAGGTTGTTGAATATGCAGAGTGCTGAGAATACTTGGAAATGCTTTCCATAGAAATATTTAATAAAATAAGCAATCACATAATATAACAAATACACATGTTCTGAGAGGTCAGTGTTCTTGGGATACCCAAGCCATTTTAATAGAAATTTTCATTTTCCTATGAGCTTCTCCCCAAGCTGCTGTCCACCAAGATAATAGAATGATCTTTCAAGAAATAAATAACTTAGTATCATTCTTCTGCTTATAAAAGTGTTTATGAAATAACATGCAAACCCCCTTACATAGGCTTCAAGGCTCTACCTGGGTATTTGGTGCCTGGCTGGGGTTCTGATCCGGTTAAAAATCTCAAATCTTATCTATTAGTCTCCTGGGGAAATCCTCTGAAGGACCTGGCCATCGCTGCATTGTACTTTAAAACATGTATTTTAAATTTCATTTTCTAAAATATTTTCAATGGGCATGTGATGTTTAAAGAGTTGAAAGTATTTCTTGGTAAATTAGACCACACAGTCTTTAATTTGGAGAGTGAAAATAATTACAGTCTGTGGAAATTTTTTTTATGATATTAACATACTGCATGCAGTTGACATTGTTTTCAGGGTCAGCAGACTAAGTTCGGTTAGAAAAGAACGCGTTTTTTCATTCTGATAATTTAAAAACACTTTTCTGAGGGTGAGAACGATGTCAATGTTATTGCTTCTTATACGCTTAAAAGACTAAAGAAAAGTCTCACTTTTATCAGACTCAGACAGAAATGACACTTTCTACTAAATATTTCAATAGGGTCTCTACACCTTAAATAGGTTTGAATGAATTCATTGTGGAAATAGCATCTACAGAGAGAAGAGGAAATACATTAAACTTCAGCATTCATTGTAGTTTATTATAAGAATTTATTTGAGACATGAATATCATTTAACACACCATACAGTATCATACATTTTAATACATTTAAAGGACATATTCTGAAACTTTATCCTAGTGAAGGATGACACTGCTTTGAGAATAAAACTGGCTCATTTTTAACCCAGCTCTGACTATTTTTTTCATTAGCAACAATTTAAATGGTTTCTAGGGACTTACTCAAGGAGTTTTATATACGATGAACCTCTCTATGATAAAAAAATGTGTACTGATCTCTGAGTCTGACTTTATTTCATTGTTAAGCTCTTTATCAACTAAATTTCATATTACTGCATTTGTCTACATCCCTCTGCTTTTTAATATAAGTGAGAAAGACAATGTCACACTACTTCAGGTTTTAGATTATTATCTCTCCTTCCTCAGAATCAGCTTCTACAAAGGAGCTAGAGACTGTGTGATAGAACAGGTGAAACAACACTAAAGAGGTAATGGGAATTCTTCCCTGGCTGTTGTGGCTCAGTGGATTGTGCACTGGCCTGCAAACCAAACGGCCACCAGTTCCATTCCCTGTCAGGGCACATCCTGGGTTGTGGGCCCGCCCTCTTATATCACCAAAAGCCCCCCAATCATTTGTTCTAGGTAGTCCCCCAGTTGATTCTCCAGGTCCCCAGTTGGGGATGAGCAAGAAGCAACCATACATTGATGCTTCTTTCACTTCCTGTCTCCCTCCCTTCCCCTCTGTCTATAAATAAATAAATAAATAAATAAATAAATAAATAAATAAATAGTTAATAGGGATTCGGAGAAGACAGATCTCTGCTCTCAGCGTGTAGCAACATGTATGCAGGACAGAGGAAGGCCTGGGAAACACAGCTGAGAAAAGTGTGGCACGAAGAAAGAAGCCATTGTCCATTTCCTCTCCCTGCTCAGATTTGTCTCAGTCAAGCACCACATTTTGGAAGGAGGGAGGGAACTGTTCTAAGGCTTGGAAAGAAATTGCTGTATGGCAATGCCCACGTCCTCTCCATGTAGTTCAACTCTGCTTACAAAATAACCATGAAAAGAAACAATTATAGATTGTAATGATGGCAATGATGTATAAGAACCATTTGCGAGACTAAACAGGATCTTAGAAGTAGATATGGTCCCTATCTGACTTCTAAATCATGACTTTGGTTTTTTACAATTAATACGGAATCTCATAAACCCAAGATGAAAAATACAGTGAGAGTCTTATGTCAGACTTTCTTTGGTTCATTTTACCAGGGGTTCTTAAACTTGGTGGCACAATTAGATAACAGGTTGAGAAATCCTAATCTACTGCCTCATCAAAAATTTATTTAAATCATGATCTCTAAAGGCAGGAACCAGAACTCAGTATTTTTTAAAGCTTCTAGGTGATCTCTATGTGCAGACAAGGTTGATAAACATTGATCCAGACCATTTCTTTGGAAGTAGAGCTGAATATTTCTTTAAATAAATGTAATTATAATCGTTTTATAACTGCATAATGTATAGAAAAGGTATTTGTTTTTCTAACGCATTAGAAAAACAAATATATACATTAGAAAAACAAAAGACATCAATTTTACTTTAAATGTTGTCTGGGTCAGATTTCACCTTTCCTCTTATAACTTTGAGAGATTTAATTTTCCTCAAATATAAAATAGAGATAAAACTATACCTTTACAGAGGACTTCTGAGGATTATACATAATGGGTAAGGCCTACCATGAAATTACTGAATAAATAGTTATTCATGCAACAGAAATTATTGTGGCATAACTCTAGAAAAAATATCTCGTAATACACATTTCTTCTCTCCTCACACCATTTGCCATTCTTCTTTCTTTCCCCATCAGAAACTTAATGTTGAGGTTGGGGGTGGAGTGGACAAACATCACAACCTTCAATTCTATGTTGGGGGTGACAATACTATTCCATTCCTTCTCTGTATGTGGGTACGGACATGTGATTCAGGCTTGGTCAAAGCAGTCCATTCTATTCCACAAACATCGTATTTGTCCCAGAAGATGGACTTTAACACAGTGCAGGTGAATGAATATCAGTGCCCAGACTTTTGTTCCAATTTCTGAATCACAAGGAATGTCTTTCCCATTGGGCTTGCTGGAAAGATGTGAGGCTGAACTACTAGCCACCATGCTCTCCAGTAGGTTCTAGGAGCATAAAGGAGAGTAGCACTGAGAAGCAGAGAGAGAGGATCTTCCTAGATTTCTGAGACCCCTTGATAAAGCGCACCTCAAGCTAAGTAAACTCAAGAATTGCTAATAATTTTTCTTTGTTCTTTCTTGTTCTTAAGCCAGTCTACAGCCTGGATTGCATTTTTCTGACACTTTCAATGGAATGATCCCTAAATGTACACACATTTAAAACAAATTCTTTCATTAATGTCCTGCTATTATATCCCCTAGTAATCTATGACCTGAAGAGAGATAACTACTGACAGGTCCATAAAATAAATGAGTCACACGTGGTATTCTTTCTTTCTATATGCTTTATTTCCATAACCTGAAATAGCTTTCAGTTATTCTTCTGGACAAATCTTTATTCTTGCTCCTACTCCTAGGGAGACTTGTTCTCCTCCTCCTCCTGATTACTTTTTCCTTCATTCGTTTATCCTACTGGATACCTGAAAGCAGGATTCATGTCTCACTCATCTTTTAACTTCCATACCTACTGCATAGCCAGTGTAGATTAGAATCCTTATTAATATTATCAAGTCAGTTAATTTGATTCAAATTGATTTTTCCTCAAGTTAATAAAATCTCAGGCTGGCTTCGTACATACAACTAACAATGTTTTCAATAAAGGCAGCAATATCTTAAATGTTTGACCACATCTGAAAATTTGTGTTTCATTCCAGGTATGACCCTTTGGGATGAAGAATGGGGGAATAATAGCATACAAATTACAAGTGTTAAATTTCTGTGATAAAAGTAATAATTCTATAATTAGTAATTTGTGAAACATATTCTAATATCTATCTAAGTTTGTTAAATTAGATTTGCGACCAAATTGGGGCATATGCTTTAAATGTTTATATGTCTCATTTAAACAGGAGCAATACAGGTGCCACAAACACTAATTGTTGGATTTTGAAAGAACCAAAATAACTGTATCATTAATTTTGTATTGACTTTATGAAGATATTGACAATCTGAACTAAATCATGTAAATTTTTACTAAAAAAAATGAGAAAAATGCACACATTTCAGGAACACAAAAAGGTACATATCTTACCAAGCATTATTATGTAGTTTTAAGTAAATGTTATAGAGCAAAATTATGGAATTTTGCTCTATGGTTTAAAATTATGGAATTACTTAACTCTCATATTGGGAAATACTCCTTTAATAAGATACATGGCAGGCAAAATGTCTTCCTTATAAGTAGATGCTTGCAATAGCTCCTTGAGAAGTTACATACAAATGTGCCAGAGGGAATCACATTGCTAACTTAATACTCACCACTCCCCCAGCTCCTGCCAACAGCATTAAAACTTTCATGTCTTTAAAAATAATTTCTCAGATTGAAGCAATACAATTATTTGGCTTAAAAGAACAGTATGAGAGTAAGTCTCACTTATAGGACATAAATAGAATTAGAATATAATAATAAACATTGAGCATCCACTTTGTGTCAGGCTTATAAGCATCCACAAACATTAAATTCTCATGAATGGCCTAGTTACTAGTTTATATCTGGGGAAATGAGGATAGTTAAAAGGAGATGCTCTCATCCAGAGACATTCCTCAAATAAGTCTAGACATATCTTGGTTGTTACAACTGGGTGGGGAGAGGAGGAGGGCGCTCCTCCACCTTGCAGGTGGAGAAAAGGGGATGCTGCTAAACACCCTGCAGTGCGGACGTTCTCTCCAACAGAAGCAGCATCTGGTCTGTAAGGAAGTCGGCAGTGTTGGGGCCAAGGAACCCTGGTTAAAAAATATGTGCAAGAACCTTTTTCCTGGAACTCTTAATGTTTTGTATTTATAGTTTCACTACAAACAGGCAAAAATTTTAAAGATCAACAAAGAGATATAGATTTTAATGTAAAGCAGACCAAAGTATAAATGAATTATTAGTAAAGAGAAATGATTTTTTCTTTTTCTTTTTTCCTCATTCAATATAAAATATTATTTACTTTTAAATACATTTTATTGATTATATTATTACAGTTGTACCATTATTTTCCTCCCCTTTATTCCCTTCTACCCTGTACCCCCCTCCCAACATCATTCTCCTACCTTTGTTCATGTCCATGAGTCATACATATAAGTTCTTTGGTGTCTCCATTTTCTGTATTATTCTTGTTCTCCCCCTGTCTATTTTCTACCTACCACTTATTCCCTGTACCTTTTCTCCCATTGCCCCTACCCCAATGACCCTTCGTCTCTGTAATTCTGTTCCTGTCCTTGTTGTCTGCTTAGTTTGTTTTTGCATTTTTTAGGTTCAGTTGTTGATGGTTGTGAGTTTGTTGTCATTTTACTGTTCATATTTTTGATCTTTTTCTTAGATAAGTACCTTTAACATTTCATATAATAAGGGCTTGGTGATGATGAATTCCTTTAACTTGAGTTTATCTGGGAAGTACTTTATCTGCCCTTCCATTCTAAATGAGAACTTTGCTCTCATGACTTGGAATAGTTCTTTCCATCCCCTTCTTGCCTGTAAGGTTTCTTTTGAGAAATCAGCTGATAGTTTTATGGGCACTTCTTTGTAGGTAACTGTCTCATTTTCTCTTGCTGCTTTTAAGATTCTCTCCTTATTTTTAATCTTGGCTAATATAATTACAATATGCCTTGGTGTGGGCTTCCTTGGATCCAACTTCTTGGGACTCTCTGAGCTTCTTAGACCTCCTGGAAATCTATTTCCTTTGCCAGATTAGAGAAGTTCTCTATTATATTTTCAAATAAGTTCTCAATTTCTTGTTCTTCCTCTTTTCCTTCTGGCATCCCTATGATTCAGATGTTGGTACGTTTAAAGTTGTCCCAGAGGTTCCTAAGCCTCTTCTCATTTTTTTTTTGAATTCTCATTTCTTCATTCTGTTCTGGTTGAATATTTATTTCTTTTTTCTAGTCCAAACTATTGATTTGAGTTCTTGTTTCTTTTCTGTCACTGTTGGTTCCCTGTGTACTTTTTTTTATTTCACTTTTAATAGCCTTCAACTTTTTCCTCTATTTTGTGACCATACTTAACCAATTCTGTGAGCATCCTGATTGCCAGTGTTTTGAACTCTGCATTTGATAGGTTGACTATCTCCTCGTCGCTTAGTTGTATTTTTTGTGGAGCTTTGGTCCATTCTTTCATTTGGGTCATTTTTTTTGTCTTGGCTTGTTTCTTATTTTCTAAGGGGCAGAGCCTTAAGGTACTCACCAGGGCAGGGCAAGGCAGAGCTGTGCTATGGTGCTGTCTCTGGGGCTGTAGGCATGGGGCCTGAGAGGAAACAGTGCTCCTTGCTTTTTGCCAGTTTCACTTACTTCCCCCACTACCCACAATCAGATTGGGCTCTTCTGATGCTGATTCCCAGGTGGGTGGGCTTGTATACATTCTAGGACCCTGTGTGTCTCTCCAACAAACTCTCCTGTGAGGCTGGGAGTTTCTCTTGCTGCTGCCTCTACCCCCACGGGTGTTTTCAATCAGTGGTGTGAGGCTTTATTTCCTTGAGCTATAACCTGGATTACAAGGTCTGTCTCACTCTCCAGTTGTTCCTCCTGGTTTATCTGCACTCGAATGTGGTACTGCCAGGTCCTCCGGCCACTGCCTCACCCAATCTGCCAGTCGCCACCTTGCTGTGAGTCCTCTCTAAGCCTGCTGCCCAGGCCTACCCTTCCTACTGGTCTGGATGAATGTTTCTTTAACTCCTTGGATGTTGGACTTCCTTATAGTTTGATTTTCTGGAAGTTCTGGTTGACTTTTGTTTTTAAACTTGTTGTTGTCCTTCTTTTGGTTTTGTGAGGAGGCACAGTGCATCTACTTATGCCTCCATCTTGACTGGAAGTCATGATTTAATTTTTATTTTATCTCATGAGTTTAGTCAGCATATATAAAATATGAAATTAAATGATGGGTTAAACCAGAACCTGTCCTCAAAGATTTTGAAATAATCTTGAGTTGGGAAGATGCAAAAAATCCCGCAGAAAACCAAAAAAAATGAAAAAAAGAAAAGACACGGAGCAGAATGAAGTAAACCCAGAAAAAATAATTCTAAATAGTTGGAATTTTCAATAGGAAGAAAACATATCTACCTGGCTTACAAAACCTGGAATGAGTTTATAAAGAGTTAATTTTTTTAAACTTGACATTAAAGAATGGGTACATTTTTAATAGAAAACAAAAGTGTCTGTTGGGGCAACAGTATCAGTTCTGTCTCGCCTTTCCTCCCTTCTTCATCCTCCTGCCTCTCGGTAAAAAGATTAATAGTGTAATGTGGGAAATGAGCTATTTGAGGAGGAACAGAAGGAAGGTTACTTATTTGATAACAAAAAAGTAAGGGGTTTTTCTGGGTATGTCAATTTTGCATCAGGTATAAGTGGAAAAGTGGCTGCGTGAAAAGCAAAGGGAAAGGCTCGAGTGAGTCAGGGAAAGCCTGGAAGAAAGTGGATGTTCCTTGTGTTTGTAATGTTCTTCCCTTTCTCTCCTCGCAAAGAAAGCATCTATGTCTTTCAGATCTTTGCTCAGCAACTCTTTTCCATGACAGCTTTTGTTGATTTCTCTGACTTGATCATTTTCCTTCATGACAGGTATAAATACTACCTCTCTTTTCTGTCACTTGTCACAGTTCGCCATTTTATATTTATTTACCTGATTATTTGATTAATATCTCTCTCTCTCTCCACCAGACTGTAAAACTAGTTCCAGTTGTGCTCACTCAATGTGGAGCATGATAACTGGCTCTAATAGAGTTAGTGTACAATGAGTATTTATGAAAAAAATTAGATACATAAAATAATAAGGTAAGATGCAAAATAGTATTGTTGGATTATTAAATCTATACCATGGAAAATTTTGATTTGGAGGAGAAAAGCGATATTAAATTTAAAAGATTTTGATTTGTCTTTCTAAATCTGCATGACCCTTACCCTGCAAGCAATGGAAACCCACTGGAATACTTCAAGACACATTGGGGATTCATAACGATATTTTTACCATTGGCTGATCTTAACAATAATTTGAAGGATGAATTTGGACCTGGGGTAATAATGAAGCATATTTGAATAGTCATGAAAATATTATAGTTCTGTAGAGGTGAAATAATGAGTCCCTTAGTAGAACTGTGGTAAATATGCATAAGAAAAAATTATGTCTCAGAATCTGAGCTTAGACACAAAAGGTAAATTAGACTCAGAGCATGAAAAACTTTTCACATAGCCACTAATGATACATTTCAAGTTAAGTAGAAAAATTTTTTCAATTATTTTTTCTGAATATCTGTTATGTTTCCAAAATGATCCTTGTGCCATTGTATATGAATGTAGGTCATTATATGAGTTCTTGTACTTCTGAGATACTCTTCTTTTGAAGTAATTTACCACAAATCCATCAATGCATTGTTGTGCTCTTTGTAAAATATATTCCTCAGGCATAAAGTCATATCCTGTCTTTATAAATGATGCTGCAAGAAAAATTTAACTACATGATATATCTGCAAAGCCTTAAGACAATTTATTATGGTGGATTTGATTTTAAAATGGAACCATAAATTATATACAGCACTAAAAACTATAAGGTTCAATGATGAACTTTACTGTAACTGTCACCTGAGACAAATGTTGCCATGAAAATCTAAATCAGCATTAATGAATTGACAGAAGCTGGAAAATATGAGAACAGTGCTAGTTGGGAAAACTTAAAGAACCTGTACAAAGCAGGCTCTCAAATGACATCTCTCTAAGGTATGTAAAAAGCTTTGTGGCTGAGGGCAGCCCGAACCTGTAAAGGAACTAGCCTCTCATTGTTTTAATGTTCCAAATGAGACAAAGAGTTGGTAGCTGAAACACCTGTTCTTGCACAAGCTGAACAAAGAATAAATCCTGTATTTGGTAGAGTCACACGCAAAGAAGAGAGTGATCCAGAATGTAAATCATCAAAAGGATTTTCCCTGGAGTGTTAATAAGAGGTCAGTAATTACTATGGAAGGAAGGAGCCGGACAGACCTCTCTAGAGGATTGAACCCACCCTGTTAGACACCCGCACAGTTTTCTTTGGGGGAAGTCATTTAAATTTCATGGAAAAATGCATTTTCTGGCTGCAATCTCTATTAAATGTTTAATTAAAGTTAATGGAAAGCCTCCTTTTAAAAAAGCAATTAAACACTAGAACACTAGAAAATGTATTCTACGCCCTTTTCATTGTTACTGTTTTTGAAAATAATAGATTATTTTTGTCCTCAATGTTAGAAAAATATTCAGTGTTAGGATTAACCCTGTCCTCTTCCAGAGCTGAGTTATATGAGGGGAGGGAGATCAATTTTTAAATAATATATGCCATAATCCTTGGTGACAATATTTATAAGCCAGGAAAAAAAAATCACATTAGTTGTTGTGTGCATTATGATTCCCCTTCAGTATGCTTATATAAAGGTGTTAAGTGTGCAGGAAAAATTTTATCTGGTTCAGATTGCAAAAGATAAGGGAAAGCACTTCATTGTGAAAAGTGCTCAGTGAGCCAGACTTCAAAGAATAATGACTATCTGGGATCTTCTTAGATATTAAGACTTGCCTGTCCTCTTTGATAGTGCTGGGAGAGAATCTGCACATTCAGTTCTGGACTTCAGAGTATATTTAGAAACTCACAAAGAGAGAGACTGGATGGCCTGGATGTGTCTTCACACCATTCAAACTGCAAAGGGGCGGATGGGAGTAACAACTAGCTTTTTAAAAAACTTCACTCCACTCTAAGAGCCAATACAAAGTGCCTCCTTCATCTTTGAGTCAGTAACACCAGTACAGTTACACCCATAGTTGGGATTCAACTAAATATTGGTCAATAAAGAACTATATTTCCCATAGGTTTTTCATATTAGAAAAAAGATGGATTTTACAGTGTTATGATATGTTGTATGTCTGCATATGTGTGTGTGCATGTGCGTGTATGTAAAGCAATTCTTTCTCTATTGACTCTCTTAATTGATTTTCTCATTTCTAAATCATGATAATAGAAGAAATGGAAGAATAAGTGGTATATCTGTAATATAGCCAGAAATAGCTCACTAAAATCATGGAGGGTGGGGGACACGGAGAAAGAACAACATAGGTGTTGTAAACAATCATTGTTACTTGGTTTTAGCATTTACACTTAAGGTTAGTACATGTGGTAGTGCAGAAACAAAGGAGAGAAAGCAATACAATAAAAATGTACGGGAATACGGTCCCACGCAGCTTCCCAACCGTTCTCCCCCTTAAACTACTCCTCTGTGACTTATCCAACTAGAAATTGACTGGGGTACCTCACAAAATTAGAAAGCAAACTGACTTTTCTCTGAAAACTTGCAAACTCCCATTTTCTCTAGAATAGAGATAATTAGGTGGACTTTCTTGTCCCACTTCTCTGAAATTGGACTAAACTCAAAACCTATTATGTTAGCAGAGTGTTTAATTGAGAGAAGTATTTCCCAATCTAGTAAGAATGTGAAAACAAGATGAAAAGAACAAAAGGTAAACTTCGTGGCAGGTGGAAGAAGAGCAGGACAGAGATGAGATAACGAAGGGAATGGACAATGAAGGTTGATGTGCCGCCAGACTAGACATTCCAGTAAGAAATGTGGAAAAGAAAGTTTAAGAAAGGACAGCAGGAGGAGAGAAAGTAAACAAAAATGGACATAGAATTAGCTTTTAAGGAGACAAAATGCATTCTTAAAATATTTTTAAAAGATAAATTGCAAAAGAAAACATTATGACAATATATAGAAAACCTTGTACATTATATTTTGGGAAAAATTACTAACTTGCTTATGACTTGGTGTTTTATAATTGACACCACTTTCTTTAAAATCAAGTATCATAAACATAGAGACTTTGACAAGCATTTGTTCTTCCTGGAGAGGTAAACAGAATAGAAAGGTCTACTTTAAATCCTAGTAATTCTTCTTCTCTTAAAGGACATGCTCTGAGAGCAGAACAGACCATCATTGAGTCCTGGTTACTGGTCCAATGTTAATGGACCAATAATCCAAAAATGCCAAAATGGACTCCAAAATGCCAAAACTCAGAACATTAGATTGTGCTATAAGTTTATTGATCGAGAAGGTACCATTCAAGAAATGTGGGCCCTAATTCCTCAAATCCATTTCAAGAAAGCACAGAGTGTAGGCTTCTTTTATGCCAAAGGAAGGAAAATCAGAAGGAACTGTTTTGGTAAAAACTCAAGCCTTAAGCAGAATTCCTGTAATGATGAGCAAGTCTAATGCAGCAGCTATTAGTCAGAAGGCCACGGGAACATGCAGGCTTGGATAGGATGGAGCAGATCAGACTGAGCACTTCATCTGTTACAGCCTCTCTTTTCTTCATTCATCCCATACCACCCATTCAGTTCCAACTATATAACTCTATACTCGATCCCAATTTCAGTTATTTTTCTCTGTCTCCATCATTGTGCCAGAGCAATCACATATTGTTCCCTTCATGTAGAATGACAGATTTATCACTGGACATCTTGCATTTCCTCTACATTTTATACAATCTAATCTTCACATAGCCACTATCAGATCTTTAAATTTATAAAATATAGTCAAGCATGTCTCTACTTAAAACAATTAAATAATTTGCAGTTACACAAAAAAGAATGTCAGAAGTCTTCATCCTAACCTACAATGTTGTTTTCAATCATCTGCTTTCTCCCCTATGAGGTCATGCTCTCCCTGTCCTTTTCCTGACTCCCCACAGGAGGAACATACCCACTCATGTCCTTGCTAAGCTTAAAAATTCACGTACAATTGAGCAAAGAAGTCACATGCTCTTCCTAGGCTCCTAAGCACATAATGTATGCAAGAACAAAGTATAGCACCTACCACTGTTTTTCCATTCAATCCAGCCTCTATCCACTCACACTGTAGCCTAGAAAATAAAAGATCTCTATCTTTAATATCTTTGTGAGACCCGGGAAACATAAATTAAAATCCAGGGGTCTACACTACAGGACACCACAAGACAGCTCTCCTCTATTCACGTTCATGGCGAAAGATAGAGGGTTTGTGTATTTGGGGTTCAGACACTCTTGGTCACAGTGGCAACAGAGCCGATGCTATTGGGCTTTGTTTCTGAGACAGACAGAGACAATAACAAATTAGGAACAAAGCAGGGGGAGCTGTGCGCACTGATTGCCCAGGCTGCTCGCCACCCCAGGGTCTCTGGAAGAAAAGAGGAGGAAATGTCAGAAAGCATGTGGCATCTGACACCAGAGCATAGGATAGAAAACCCCTGACGAACCCCCTGAAATGTATGAATTTATTCTTGTTTATTTATTTCTGCTAAAGGACCTCAAATCTCAGAATTGTTTTTTACAAAACTTAGAACTAAATTTCTCCCAAGATGAGTTATAATACACATATTTAGACCTACCTGCTGTAATAGATACAATGACTCTTACTAAACCAAACTTGACCTAAGTAAAGTAAGAATAGGCGTTTACCAAAATGTCAGTGGCAAGGTAATTCTATTTTGCTTGTGTGCACTTTTGGTAAATGTTATATTACAGTTCGCTTTATCCAGCAGTTGAAGTAAATGGGCTGCTATGATTACCCAACACAGTCTGAAGTTAAGGAGACTCTTTAAAGTGAATTTGAATGAGAACGATCATAAGTGTTTGGAACTGAAGCTGCCAGTGGCTTAATCTAAATCACAGCATGAGTGATCACAGCAAATCCTCCTCACACTGCCAGCAATTCACCAGAGGTCTCATCTGCTACATTCTTGTCCTGGAGCCTGGGCTTGTGAATGGGGCTTCTGAAAAGGACACTCTGCACTTGTGAGCTCATGGTGGTTTTCATTTCCAATTACATTATCTCCAACTTCAGAGTATGTATCCCATCAGATAAACTCTGGATCACCATTTTTCTATAATAAGAGCAATAAATTAATAGTAAAACTTTTTTTCATTTGTTTTATTTTTACCTTCACCTGAGGACATTTTTGCCTTGCTTTTAGAGAGAGAGAGAAAGGGAGAGAGAGAAACGTCCATGTGAAAGAGAAGCACCAATTGGTTGCCTTCCATGTGTGTGCAGACCGAGGATGGAACCCGCAACCCAGGTGTGTGCCCTGACCAGGAATAGCACCTACAGCCTTTCATCTGCAGGTGAAAAGCTACTATACCAGTAGCTTTTTAGTTACTGGATGATGCTGAGCTACCCTGGCCAAGGCAACAAGAAAATATTTCTTAAATACTTTAAACATAATTTTATTTAAGGTGCCATCAAAGCGATATTTATACCTATTTTTTATGTGAGTACTGAGGTTTTTTATTTGACTGAGTGGAATAAATGTGCCATGAATTGAAGTTAGGAGTGATTTGCATATGCAGTGTTGACATTTTTTTAGAGTATTTGAAGAAAACACAGGAAGCAGTTTTGTGATGTTCACACTGACAACAGATAAGTTTCACCCCACAGCAAGCACAAATGTTGCAAATATTGTAAATGCCATGAATCACATGTGAATTCTTGCATTTGAAGACTATATATATATATCTACACACATATATATATAGTGTGACTATTTATTTCCAGATGTCATGTGTGCTAGCTGGTGGTAGATTAGAAGATAAATAAATTTTGGCTCAAAATATTGCTTCCCTCTAATTTGACATGGCTGAACCCATTGCTGAGGATATGAACAGGGTTTCTGACATGACTGGATTGGAATAATGTCAATTCTAAAGAAGATGTTCACTGTAGAATATATATATTCTACAGTATATATATATATATACACTGTATATATATATATGAATATATATATTCACTGTAGAATATATATATATATATATATATATATATATATATATATATATATATGTGTGTGGAGGGACAGAGAGAGAGAGATAGTACACAAGAAAAAGAGATAAGTTCCAGTTCCCAATGGTTTGAAGACATCTTGAGTGAAAATTTAGCCTCATCATGGAAGATTTTTTTTCTTCTTTTTCTTTTATTTTTTATTGATTATGCCATTACAGTTGTTCTATTCCCCCTTTTATTCCCTTCCGCCCTGCACCCCCCCACCCCTACCATTCCCCCCCTTTAGTTTATGACCATGTGTTTCAAGTTCTTTGGATTCTATATTTTCCATACTATTCTTGCCCCCCATCTATTTTCTATCTACCATCTATGCTACTTATTTTCTGTAGCATAGAAAATGCTCCTCTCCCCCCTTCTCCTCCTCCCAATCCCCTGTTGCTAACCCTCCTTGGGATCTTCCTTTCTATGTTTCCACTGCTGATCTAGCTGTCCGTTTAGTTTGCTTTTGTTTTAGGTGTGGTTGTTAATAACAGTGAGTTTGCTGTCCTTTCACTGTTCATGTTTTTTAACTTCTTTTTCTTAGATAAGTCCCTTAACATTTCATATAATAAGGGCTTGGTGATGATGAACTCCTTGAATTTGATCTTATCTGAGAAGCACTTTATCTGTCCTTCCATTCTAAATGAAAGTTTTGCTGGATAGAGCAATCTTGGTTGTAGGTCTTTGGATTTCATGACTTGGAATACCTCTTTCCAGCCCCTTCTTGCCTGTAAGGTCTCTTTTGAGAAATCTGCTGACAGTCTGATAGGAACTCCTTTGTAGGTGACTGTCCCCTTATCTCTTGCTGCTTCTAGGATTCTCTCCTTCATTTTAATCTTGGCGAATGTAATGATGATGTGCCTTAGTGTGTTCCTTCTTGGGTCCAACTTCTTTTGGACTCACATTCAACCCTCATACCATATATTCTACTTGTCTCCTCAACCTGTTGTGAGGTTCTGACACATGAGAAGCAGGGATGTTTATTTTGTTTCACATTAACATCAAACATAATGAATTAGTGGTCAAAATTGTATAGTTTTTGAGTTTGTGGACGAATTGCCTCTCTTTACCCAGAATTCATTTCACTTTGGCTTTACATTTTCCACAACTGGTAGGATGACCAGAAATTCATTAGCATTGACAGTGTGGAGAAACACGTAATGGAAAGTGTTATGTTGACACACAAATTTTACTGCTCTTGCGGATTTTCTTTTTCCTTCGGGTTGAAGGTATTCAGTGGCCAGGCTCGTCTCATGACTTTGCTTTCACTTGGTTAGTGCCCCCAGTACTGTGATGACTGTGCTTTACTGTGAGAACTAGGAAATCAGGGGTCTTCTGGTCCTTCTAGATGAACGAGTATGTAGACTAATGTACCCAGTGCAGGGGCCTGATTTCCATTCACTGTCATTTACTGTGTTCCTGTCACACTATTAGAGCTCCCAGAGCACTGAACAGAATGTGACATAAAGATCTGTCCTCATCAGAGGAAATCTCAGCCTCTAATTTGCTATCAATATATGACTTGGGCACTCAACTGTGTGTAGAGAGTGTCCACGAACTTGCTGCCTCTTTATAACCCGCGTGCTGTTTCTTCCATAGGAATTCCCCACACACACACTCTGTGCCTGTACCTCTCTGAATCTTTCTCTCCATTTATGATTCCTCCCAATATCCAGGACAGAACAGATACAACTCTAAATAGGAAGATGTATCGGCCGGCCAGAAGGTCTGAGGAAGTAGCTTTACGGCCCCAATGTGTTACTGAAAATTTTTCTTAAAAATAAATTACCTCCCTGCAAGGACAGAGCCCTACTATCTTAAAATGAGAATAGACAAAAAAATAAGTTGCAGAGCTCTAAAGTTCTCCCATCTCAATACTAAAGTAGGTGTACACCTTGCAGAATCTCTACGAGCTTATTTGTCCTCTGCTGCCATTTGTCCTCTGCTGCCAAGGGATACAAACAAGGCCTTCTGTACGATTCCAGCAGGGCCAGCTGTGCAGAAGAAAACTCATATTGACCTGACGTGTCAAGACATAATGCTGTGGTTTCTAAGATGCTCTTAAAGCTTTGCTGAATCATGTAATGTACATCCCTGAGCTGCTTTTGAAGCATATTTTCACATAGTAGACCTCTAGGAAATTGCATCTGCTCTCTCTATATTTCTTCATGATGAGCTGTCATTAAAGGTTCTAACACACAGGTCAGCTTTATGCTCGTGAAACATGAGATTGAGGAATAGAACAGAGTGAGTCGATAATTCAACAATGCACGCAAGACAGCATACTTTAATTCTACAGGCTGCAGAGGACAGTTGGTATGCTTTTAAGCTTGTGGGTTCAACATGTGAAGCTATTTTCTTTCCCTCTGCTCTCTGTGTCCATTCTGAAACAGAGAATGAGCTGGGAAGTGCACTTACACCCACCAGCACTGGAGAGAAAGATGCTGTGAAGGATGGAGAGGACTGCTAACACCAAGAGGAGAAGTTGTAGACATTGTGCACAGACCCATGAACCCTACATATCACATAAAACATAAAGACTGTTAAGCAAAATGTGAGTTACAAGACAGATATTGATTTCATACATTTCCCATGGATAGAGATAAACTCAGAGGTTTTAAGGATTTCTTCTTAAACTGTAGTTTTCTCTGAGCACCCCTGGAGCCCTGACAAAAGAAAAGCAAAAAACGAAGCAAATGAAAGACAAAAAAAAATACAGGCACATACATAACCTCAGACATGGTGGGAATGAAAAATAAAAAACAGCTTTTTTTGTGAATTGTTTTCAAAGAAGTACATGACCAAATAATTGTTTGTATCCAATTTATATCATTTCTTATATTCATAATATTATGTTCCTTTTCATTGACATGTTTCTAAACCTGTGAAATATTTTTTCTATTAGAGATTTTTCTAAATATTGAGAAAGAGAGATTTTTAATACTTTGTATTTTTTTAAATACAGTGGTCTAACTGTCAGATTATTTTACCTCCAAACTGATGAACTCCAAGGCTTCTGTTAAAGAACATGCATCGTTAGGTCTATGGAAGCATTTTACCCATGGCTTAATCAGTATTTATAAACTTGCCATGTGTCAAAACTTGAAGTAATCATGCTATTATATTGTTTGAAAATGGTGCCAGAACTCAATTATGAGAGATACAAAAAGGCACAGTCAGAAGTATATGTGAGAATTAGTCTACTCTGAAAAGAATGCAAAAGAGACAGTTAGGGTCAAATGAGTAAGTGATACAGGGAGAATTATGCAGCCTACAAGCTTTAGATATCTGCTGAGAGAAGCCTGCCAGTCTGCATGATCAATTTCGTTTTTTATTTTTTTTTCAGATGACTTTCAAGTCATGTTGTTCTCTTCTAGGTAAATAAATAACCTAAGTCCAGGCTCATGATTGTACCCTCCCATAGCCAGCTCAACCTGATCCTCCAATAATCTTCAGGATCTCAATGAATGGAAACTCAGGACCAAACCCTTGAGAGTCATTCCTGCCTATCTGCTCTCAGACTTCATATTCCATGCACTTACAAATTCTCTGAACTCTGTCTTCAAAATTGCCAGCATGTGTGGATACTTCTCACGGTCTCCCAGCTACCACTGCAGGCTAGGTCACCATCATCGGGCCCTGGGTAATGGAGGTGGCTTCCTGACTAGTCTCACTTCTTCCCCACTGGCCCTCATCTCCACCGCCCCAGACTGTGGAGATGAGAGTCAGAGCACACTTGTCACAGCATGAGTTCCATCTGTCAGTTCACCAATGAAACCTGCCAATATCTCTTAGTCTGAGTGGAAAACCAAGTCTGCAATGAGCTGTGAGATTCTAACTTCACCTTGCAATGCCCCAGTCTGTATATCTCTGAAATACACTTCCTATTCTGTTACTGTTACTCCACTCCAGAAGGGTTAGCTCACTTGTAACTCACTCATCATTCCTTGTTCCTGGAATGCCCCCCCACCGCCACCCCCAACCCCACCTCATATCTACAGGGTTCACCCTCCTCTGGTTTTTGCTCAGATATCCCTTCTGAGCAAGTTCTCTCTGACACACTGTTTTGTATTTTAACCCTGCTTCCACCCTAAAAAGAATCTCTCATCATTCTTAATTTTTTTCTATCTCAAGCTTAAACATTCCTTTAAGCACAGAATTTTTATAATTTTTATAGAGGGAATTTTTAGTGGGAGTGTTTACTAGCCTCTCTTTTTTCTTCTTCAGCTCTTATTGTCTTTGCTAATTGCTGTGTGTGTGTATATATATATATATGTGTGTGTGTGTGTGTGTGTGTGTTTGTGATTTTATATATATACATCTAAGATTAACTTAGTTATTATATATATATATATATATATATATATATCCTTACTTAGATATTTAGTTTTTATCTTTGTTCTCCTTAAAACATAACTTGCATGAGATGATGGGTTTGCCTTTTACTGACATCAATATGACCCATATGTAGAGATGTGCTTGGAGCCCATTATTTTCTGGTAAAAATAGTAGTTGAAGAATTATATTTGGGGTTTTATTAGATGGCAGGATTTGGGCAGTTTGGGCTCACTTTTGTAGTCCATAGACTCAGCACAGGCCCTTGGACAATGGTGGGCATTTAATAAACATTTTATATGGATGAATGAGCCTTAGATATAGTTTCTATAAAATGAGAAGCTTGGTCTATAACAGGATTCCTCAATCACGACTCTGTGGTCATTCTGAGCTACAGCTCAGTTATCAGTAACATTCTTTCCAACCTCCCACCAGTCTGGAACATTCCAACATTCCATAAAATAAGACTTTGAATTCCTCATCAACTATTCTTATGAGTCATTCAGGCTCCTGATTTTCTCCGGGCTCTTTCGATATAAACCACGCAAGGTTTGCTGTTGTCCACAGAGCCAAGTGAAAAGCTAAAACATCAGCATTGCCCTGGTTTAAAGTTAGTGAGTATAGCTTGAAAGTTTCTGTAGTCGTTGCTCCTATTTAAATACCTCTGCCATCACGCAGCCTTTGCGGATATTGTTTGTTTTTTATAACATGTTCAAAGGCAATATTTAAACTGCCAAGCACATTGAGGTGAATAGGCCAGCAGGTTGAAAAGGAAAACACTATGTACCAAAAAGCTAGTGAAATAAACACTTAGCTTTCACTGATGTTGTCCAGCTCTTAAGGGACTTTTACTTGATAATTTATCCCAGAGTCAAATAAACATGGGATTGTAAAGATACCACAGCAAAAGCATCAAACACTTGATATTCAGACCTTCAAATTTATGAAATAAAAATGAGAACAATGTCTGTTGTTTGTTGGACATGTTGTTTTTACTTATTGATTAAAATAGTGCATGTAGGGAAAATTTTTTCAAAGAACTATTTGCTTTTTCTTTCACAATGTTTTAAATAATTAATCAGCAAAAAAATAATTACTTACTCCCTAATTAGTGCATTTCATTCCCTGGAGAGAAAACCAAAGAAGTAACTCCACAAACATTTCAGCTTAATGGTCCTCAATTCTTCATTATGTCACAGGCAGATTAGATTAGTTTAACATACGCAGCCGCGGAGGACACAGTGTTTCTCTGAACTCACTGGGACAGGACACAAGAAGCAGGAAGATTTCTACCCTCAAGCCCCTCTTTACCTTCCTTTTCCTTCTCATTACCCATAACATAAGCAGAGGAATCACTAGTGAAATCTGAAAGTCATTATGGGAATTGAATTTTGTTGATTTAATTTGTACTTTGGTTCTTATTCCCATCAGAGTAAACCAGCACACAAAGTCTGTCCAGAAGGTATCCAGCCATATAATATGAAAAATAGAGACATTTACTAAAACAGATACAAGAAACATTGTACATAAAACAATGATGCCTCAGTCCCCGTCAGAGTAGGTACCCTTGTACCTCACCCAGTTCTCCCAATTGCCTTCAGCTGCCCTGTCATATTTTCCTAAATTTCACAGATGGTCTGAAACCTCTTCCCTTTCAAAGGTAACTTTACTTTGGGGAAAAGCCAGAAGTCACTGGGCGCCAAATCCGACCCAGAAGGGACTGAGTCACCTGGGTGATTTGATATTTTGCCCAAAACCTCTGCACAAGACATGATGCATGAGTAGTTGCATTGTGATAAAGCTACCAACCACCAGTTACCCATAGCTACAGCCTTCTGAATGATACAAATAGTTTCTGCATAGGAAAGTTCAAGCTTAATGCAAAATTTAATACGAATTTGTTGCTCTCCTTGCTTAGTCATTTTGAATGTGACGGGCACACAGTACACACGCTCACTCATCAGTATCTACTGCCCCCACTGACTAGTACAGTGAAGTCGCCATGGTTCACACATGCACATTCTAGTCCACTCTCCTTGGCTGCCAGGTTACATCCATGCCATACAAACCATACTCATTATATTAACAATGGCTGGACTTTTTTCAACAATCAGAAAGAGAGAGAGAGAGAATACATTTATTTTATATAGATAGATAGATAGATAGATAGATAGATAGATAGATAGATAGAGATATCTCTACTAGACAACTTCACTTGATATTTTATCACTACCTCATTATATGCAAGTCCAAAGAGTTGCATTAATTACAACTCTTTTCAGAGTTGATTTTCCTTTCTCCTACTATCTGTGAAGAAAACTACCAGTGACCCATACTAGAACCTTGAGCGCTATTCCCGATTCTCTTCTCACCCTCATTTCCCACAGCCAACCAATCAACAAGTACTCCAGTCAACCTCTCACCTATCTTTTCATTTATTTCCTTTTCTCTGAGTTCCTTAGCAGTAACTTACATGATGCAATCATTATCTTTCATGAGATTAATACAACACTCTCCTGACTGTTTACTCTTATTCATTTGCAATTTTCTCTCCCAAATGATACATGAAAATCTGATTCTCATTTTTCTACTTGAAACCACTGGATAGCTTCCTTTTGTTTTTAGCAAGCATATTTAGCACAAAACATATATTTGTTTAATTTTTATCTTTGATTCCTGTTTTTTTTTAACTCTATCTCTATCAGCAGATTTGACACCAAGTGAATACACTTTAGCAGTGGAGATTATATAAATCTTTAACAGGTTTGCAATTAAGAAATTTTATCACCAAATTTATGTAAATATCTATTTAAATATTTATATATGTATATATTTCTTTCTGAAGGAAAAGCAAAATACGAAGAAAGCTAAATATCTTAAATATCCCTAGGCTAAAGCCTACTAAACTTCATGTCCTTCAACTGACTCTGCCATTTATTTCCTTTTTTGTTAGATAGGGAATTTGGGTATTAGTCTATTTGTAAATTTCTATTATATTTTTAATAATCCTATTTGAGGCACGATGGAAGGTGTCATTATTTCTATATTGCAGATGGAGAAATGAATATTCCAGTGCATTAATTGTTTTCCTAAAACAATTAATAAAATGATTAATTAACTGTTTAAGGTCTGTTGGTTGTTCTGTGAGGGTAGAGAGCCAGCACTTCACTTTCTCACGCTTTTTTCCACTCCATTTCAAAGTTTCTCTGGGTGATGTGACCGTGGGAAGGAGAAATGCCATTCTCCACATCTTAGGAGATCAAATATAGATATGCCAAAATAGAATTATGCATGCTAAATGAAAATGATGGTGGCCATTTGACTTCAAACTACGTCTCACCTTTTCTGGACCACACCATTCCTACTGATAGATTTCCACTTGAGTGTTTCTCATGCCCCAAAGTGTTTGACAAATGCTTATAAGGCGAACAGTGAATACAAAATAAACATGATTATTATAATGTTTCCAGCATTCTTTCACATATATTAAATCAGTCTTTTTCTACCTAAATTTTCCTTGCCTGTTACATATTTTTTCTGACACAGAATGTTTTTGGTATATGAGTGACTTTCCATACTTTTAGATAACAGAGTGCTATCACTGCCATCTGAGTCCTGAGTAGTTCCAGGAATTATGCTTCTATTTTGATAATATTTATAAAACGTGTTATTTCTAAGATCTGTATCCATCTTCCATTATACTAAATTAATTCATTATTTTTTTACACCAGGAAATATCTGTTGGGATTATTGTGTTTCTTTTTTTTGGGGGGGGGTCTTGGTAATATTTTATTTTACTTTTAGAGAGAGAGGAAAAGAGGGAGAAAGAGAGGAAGAGAGAGACATTGATGTGTGAGACACATCAATCAGTTGCCCCACCCAGGGACAGAACCTGCAACTGAGGCATGTGCCCTGACCAGGAACTGAAATGGTGACTTTTCTCTTTGCAGAATTACACCAACCAATTGAGCCACACTGGTCTGGAGAGGATTATTGGTCTGGAGGGGATTATTGTTTTTGCTTGAAATTCTATATCTGATTATAGCCCTTTAGCAACACCAGTCTCAGGTTAATCACTTTTTTAGTCCTTATCCAGAGCAAATTTTACATAGTTCATTTAGAAATAGAGTTCATTAGAAATCAGAGTAAAATAAAGTATTTTAAAGTTTTTTATAAAGCTTCAAGAGCAACATCTACATGTTAGTCTATAAGTCAGTCAAATATTCCATTGCCCAATTTCTTATTCTGCTTCTTAATTCACTACGGAATACATAAATTACCTTATGCATGTTCTGTCTGGTAAGAGGAAAAGGATCTAAAGAATATATGATATAGCATATTTGACAATTTTAGTTCTAGTTTTTTATTTTATTTTTTGTTAATAGATATTGGTCTATAAAAGGAGGAGCTGTAAGTGTGAGGTTTACCATTTCCCCCCATGCTCTTGTGAGAAGCAGGCAAATATTTGGTTAGCAATTTAAATGAGTATAATCATCTAACGATATCTTTAAAGCTGACAATGGAACCCACAAATCACCACTTTCTTACTGGCATGACAGAAATGACTTCATTTCTCTGGACTTAAATAATTTATCTGGAAAATGGGAGAAATAATATTGACCTTACTCCCTGTTAACTAATAAAAGAATTTGCCATGCTCTTAATAGATACAAAGTGCTATGCAAGTGTAAATGCCAAATGAGGCAGTAAGTCTCAGGGAATATTTTTCTGCTCTGTTGAAATGCTCAGATGTTACAAGTCCATACAAACCAGTTCACATTTCCACTAAATATATTCTATCAAAGGCCCCATGGAGAAATGCATTGGTTTTTGAATGAAAAGGTGGAGTACTTCTGAGCAAAGCTAGTGTTTGAGAGGCATCTGTAGCAGAAGTCTGTTTAAAAATGCATGTGCCGTGTGTGCGTGGTAAAATATTGTGCAAGTCACTTGAATGAACACTTTGAAATGCACAATAATGCTATTATTTCTACAATGTAAAGCTGCTACTTATAACTTCCAAACCACCTAATATGAACAGAAATTATCCGACACATATATATAACCCCTAGTGCTCCTCGGAAAATGTAGTTACCTGGTTAGAGCTAGCACAACGAGAGATTCTGAGTTTTTTAAATTGTACTTAATTGCCCTCTGTTGCTGCAAACCAATTTAGAATAATATTGGAATTCAAAAATAAAAGTTAACACAATGCTATCAGTTTTATGTGCCTCATGTGGGCTCCACACTTCCCAATGACAATACCAAGGGGTTTGTGTCATTATAACCATTTTACAGATGAGACAACAGCCTTAAAAATTTGACTTCCCCAAAGTCACACTATACTATGTCAATGATTAAGATTTCATCCTATGTCTATATCATTTGAAAGTCTCTGGGTTTTTTCTACTATACCATGAATATAGTGAAAACATAAATATGTAGACTTTGTCATGATGTATTACTTCCAAATAGCAGCAAATGATCATGAGGAATTACTTCATAATTATTGTGAATTTTAAGGTTCAACTTAAAAACGGTTAGATTGGTTAGGTGAAGGTAGGTTCATACAAAAAAAATTTAGTCCAATTCATCTTTATTTAGCAAACATTGTTCCTGGCTGTCTTGGTTGATGCTAGAGAGAGAATAGAATATTAACTCACAGATATATTGCTACTTTTGTGTTAGGCACCACTCTGAGCATTTTACACGTATTAATAATTTAATACTGACAACTGACCCAGTGAGTTGTGTATAATGATTATTTCCCACGATCATTTCCTATATTAGTCAGGAATATGTACCTATATATTCCCCACACACCTGTGGTGGTGGCATAGTTCTGTAAGAATCTAGATAAATCTATACAGCAAGTCAACCAGCTGGCAAGTAGAGAAAAGTCGATATTGTGATCTTGAATCTAAAATCTATAATCTGGGAACTTAGAGCTTCTGTGTTGTGGTCCTCAAGCAGAATTGCTGCCTTTCCCAGACACCTCTTTGCACTTCCAACCTTCAAATGGTTGGAAGGAGCTTGCCCACATAGTGGAAGGTGTTCTGCCTTCCTCAAAGTTCACTGGTTTAAATGTTAATCACATCTAAAAAACAAACATTCACAGCAAAATCTAGGCTAGTCTGTGACCTGTGACCAAATAATCAAGCACCATAACTCTGCCAAGATGACACATAAAATAAATCATCTGCTCCGGCTGGTGTAGCTCAGTGGATTGAGCATGGGCCTGCAAACCAAACAACCTTGGTTTGATTCCCAGTCAGAGCACATGCCTGGGTTGCAGGCCAGTTCCCAGTGGGGGGACACACTACAGGCAACCATACATTGATATTTCTCTCCCTCTCTCCTTCCCTTCCCCTCTAAAGCTAAATAAATAAATGAATCTTTTAACCATCTCATCCCTTTTCCATCGATGAGAAAAGAGAGATGGATTAAGTAAGTTTCAAAAAGCCATGCAGCTACGAAATGCCAAAGCAAGATTTGAAACCTGGGAGGTTGTTCCGGAGTCTGAATTCTTAACTAGTTAGTACTCTGGTTTGATCCAATCCCCCTACCCTCTCACTGCCTTCCAATCCAGTGGAAGCTGAGGGAGGAAGATGGCATTTTCAGGTATTATGGGCCCCCTTCAGTGCCCTTAGCTAGTTGTGTCGAAGATTTTAGTTATGAATGTTTTAAAAAATCGCTCATTATTGAAGGTTATCAGAAGAAACATTGGATTATCCTTGCATTACAAATGCAAGGATGCGTGAGGGATTTGGATGAGATGGCCAAGCTGCAACCCTTTCGGTTCTGAAAGCGGAAGAGTCTGTGATGTTAACTTGCTGGTGTCCCCTTCACATTGAGCAACCCCACCAGAGGAAGGGAGTTTGAAGTCCACAGTCTCCATCAGCACAATTCTGTCTCGGTAATAAATTCCTTTCCTAAAGTCACTGTCCATTCTCACTTTGCATATTTACCAAATTCTTTTTTATTTAAAGACTAAAGATATTTCAATTAAGTAGTGTGAAGAATATTTTTAAGTGGTCAAATAATTAAAATAAATCTAACCAGGTACTTTATTATATTGACAATGCATATTAATTGCTTAGAATGGTGGTTAAAATAAATGTTTACTGTTATTAATATTAGCACACAATAGATTTGTTACCCATCTGTTTTGAAATTCACGTACATAGTCAATACATAATGTCTTGAATTTTAATTGTTGTTTTGTCATTTTCTAGTTTTTATGTTAGTGAAAAATATAACTCAAAACTAAAGCCTGGCTACCAACAGTCTAAATTGAAACTAAAAAATAGCTCTCTATATTGTTACAAAATGTTATTTTGCACTTAATTTAGACTAAGTAGAAGGGAAACTGACTATGAAATTCTTCCCTAAAGATAATTTGAGAAGTGAGGGTGGAGGGTTCAGGAGAGTAGCACTGGTGTAACTTTTTGTCCAGCTGTAACCTTGTTGTCCAACAACAAGTGGAACCTGCTGCCGGCTGCCACCCTCCAGGCAAAATTCCCGAGGCAGAGTTTTGGTGAGAAAGGAAAGGAGTCTTTATTCAAAAGTGGCACAATTCTGTAATAACATGTTTCCACATGCATTAGTCACTTAAGCCTATCAATTAAGGCTTAAATCTTCAATTCCTGAGTTTCCCTATCATTCCCCCGGTTAGATTTTAATTATCTGATTTCCGTAGGATTAAGTTACAAACAAAAACAACATAAGGTACAGAAGCTACACAATTCTGGAAGAATGGCAGGCTTCTCCCTCAGAGCCTGTCCCCTCTAGAACACCTAAGGAAGAATAACCTTGCCACCCTCTGCCAGGCTAGCCTGATTCCAGGCTGTGTCTGCAGTTTCTTCTCTCATCCAAAATGCCATCCTTTGGGGAATGTAGACAGCTTTAGCTCAACCATCCTGGCCTCCTCAAGGAAGAAGGCCAGAGAGACAGCCTCTTCCCTCCTTTTATTTTAAATCTTCTGTCCCATAACTCCATCCATTCTGGGGGCATTCAGCTTCTTAGCCAGTCCTAGCCCAGCTAAACAGCTAGGCTGTTTGCCACTGCCTCAGGCAACGTCCTCTATGGCCCCTCTCTAGGGGCCATAGATCTGATATGATCAGATCTCTACAGCATTGTTAGATTTTGTTCAAAGAACTTAACTTGAACCCCATCGATTTATTGAAGTAAGACTTGATTACAAATTATGTCCAAATCTTGTTTCTAGATCTCAACTTACTGAAATTCAAACCTCTTACACTTTACCTGCTGCTCCAAATTCAAACCTCATTTTATCTACTGTTAATAACTTTGACTCTGGACTTTACCAGACTGAATATTTACTTCTATTTTACTCAGAGATTACTTTTAACTCATTCCCTACTAATAATGCCACTTGCCCACATCCTGTCTCTTGATCTTCAATGTTCTGTGTTAGCGGGCTTTAAGGATATAAGCCCTGCATATCCTCTATAAAGACATTTTCTTCTCTTTTGAGGCAAATTGACTGCTTTTTGGTTACACAAATTTTTCATCAGATAATAACTTTATAAATCTCTGGAATGTGGAACATCTCTTGTTTAACTACAGACCTGGAGAACTCGTTGACTTCTGTATGCACACTATGAACAGAGACAAATTTGGTTTGAAGACAAAAAGGGGGTTTCTATGAAAAGTAACCTTACAGGGTGACCTGACTAGAAATTCCCAATTGGGCAGGTCATGGTGAGTAATCACACCCCAGTCATCCAACTCTGTAGTAAAAGGCTTATCCTTGCCTTAAGCAAGTCCTGTCTATTATTTCGGTGCATTTATCTTAACACACCTTTGAAATAAGTAGAAACCATCTTCAAGAGGGCACATAATCTTATGAACTATCCTGTAATCCAATCCTCACCTTGCTTTCTCCCACCTCCTTGTAATCTTTCTTATATTTTTTCCTTAATTTCAAGTGCATAAAAGAAACTATAAAACTGTTATTCTCAGGAGAATCTGAGATCCTTTTCCTAGGCATGTCATCATTTGGCTCAAATAAACTCCTATAAAAAGTATTCACAGATTTGTACATTTCTTGCACTGACAGGTTCCAGGACAGAGGAAACAGATGGGAAAGAGTGAATAATTAGGCAGGGAAAACTTGAGACGTGCCCGCATTCAGATGACCTATCTGAATGGATTTCAGTAAGAATCAACTGTGAGCTCACTGCAAATCGAGATTTCCAGACATGATCCCAAATAACTCATATTCATTACATCCAGTGGGGGGGTCAAAAATATGGCTTTTTTTAACTAGATCCCAAGGTGAGCAATTAAATTAAAAAGTCCTTAGGTATATAAATTCTATCTCAGTGGACTTCTTACTCATTTTACACAAGAAATAAAGACTGTAAATATCACCTCTATTTTTATTTATAATTTCTAACTGCTTTAGAGATTGTCTGTTAAATCTTTTGACATCAAATAACTTATAAGGTTTTATTTTCCTTCACTTCATTCTTGTTTTACAGGAGTTAATTTGATACAAGAATGACTCCTAACCAGCCCACCATGTGCATTCTACCAACTCTGTTAAAATGTTACATACAGAATTCAGACATATTTCTCATGTTCTTCTAAGTATGTGCTTTTGGGTGCCTATATTGGTCCTGGGAGCCCCGTATGGCTTTATACTTCTAGGCAACTGACATTTATAATAACACAGAAACTATCAACCAGAAACAGATAAAGACTAATGGGGGCTAACTTCAGGGTATGGATATATATGTCATGTTATTAGTGGTTGATGATACTCTTTCCCACAAGCTGTAAGGCCAACATGCATCGTGTGTGACTACGTAAGACAGAGAATCAGAAGTTTCCATCTCCCAAAGCTGCACATTTGTCCCTTCACCTGAGACAATAGAACTTTTAACATCTTGACATCCATTCACTCAACTCAGATGACATTTTCTTTGTCATCTGTATTAATGGACATAGAATAACCTTATGGAAGTGCAGAAGAACATCTTAAAAGGCACTCCAGCTTTGCAACTATTTCCAGTACTTTCAAAAGATGACATGACCGATGAATCAGACCTACATGGAGCCGTAGGCTCTGTCAGTTACAGATCTGCACCGCACACCCTGCTGCCAGTTCACTCAGCAGGGGCACAGCGTGTCTCTCCGCTCAGACAATAGCTTCATGCTCACTTCAACGGTGTCTCCTAGTGAAACACAACAGGGTTAGTGTCAACATAAACTTATAATCTAGAATTACAAATAAAATTTATATTTCAGAAAACGTAGACTTTTCCGTAGTCTTCAGTAACTGAGGCATAGATAAGTACATGTGTAAATTTCTTAGGGACCCCTGGAACTCTCAAAGCCAGGTCAGTAAGAAGGGACATAGATGAAAGCAAAGTCATAAAAAGGGTTGCTTTGTTGGACACTTCACCTTACTGTCAATTTTTCTTAAGTTTTCTAGGATCATAACATGGAGAAACAGGAAACTCTGGGTTTAATTTGCCATTCCTCTCTGCATGCCCTTTATATAGGATTTAAATTCGCTGAATTTCACTTCAAACATTTATAAACTGATAATCATGAAGTTTGCATTAAGGGTCACTGAGCATCATACGAGTCAATTGTCCGAAGCAGCATCTCCCAGATTGTGGAAAATTAGGCGTTTCTTCTCCAGCCCCAGTGCATTCACACCTCTAGATGGGAAAGGAATTAACTGGGTGATCTCCAAAGTGCCTGCCTATCCATCTGTAGTTAAAGAGTTTACTCTAGTATATTTTCCAACATTCAAAATGTAAGATCCTTTAAAATGGAATGCTCCTATTTTCTGTAATATCTATGCAGTATCTTTTTAAAAATCTTGATACCATATTCTCAGGGGTTTATGAGATTTCCATCATCCAGGTGCTGAAAATAAAATGAAATGAAAGGCCAATCCTGATTTAGGGAATAGAGAGAAGCACCGGTGATTTAAATAATTATTCACAATAAATACCATCCTTTTAGCTCTACCTTAGAGAAATTAAATTACAAAACAAAAAATACAGCCTTATTTAATAAAATATTAATTAAGCTGGAGACCTGATTAACCTATTCATTCAAACAATTTCTCTAAGTCAAGCGCCAAGGCTAATGGCAAAATTAGAGATTTTCCTCAAGTCAAAAGTAACGTTCTACTTTTGCAGCAGCGTCTCAGATATTTTCCAGTGGAGATAAACATCTAATTTCCGAAAGCTTTCCACTCGTCCCCATTCCCTCAGAGATGTGCCTCATCATGTATGCAGTGGTCAGAAAGTGGCCAAAGTTCTGCTGGAAGGGGCTCTGCCGACCTTGGCCACAGTGCTGGCTGATGACTTCCGGAGAATGCAGAGTGACATTACCCACACCTAGGAAAAAAGGAATACATTTCTCACTCACTATCATTTGTAATTAATGGAATGCTAGTGCCACACTTTCTTCTGCTTCTTGTTGTAAAAGGTCTGGTGATTATCCGTTCAAAGTTAGTCTTGGCTATTTTTATAGCACATTTCTTTTCTCAGCCTAGAAAGACTGCATAGCTCATTATATACTGAACTTGCAGATGACATAGCATCTCTGTGCCTGTTTGCCTTGTATTTTCCTATATAAATGTTATACCAATATATGCAAATAAAACTAAAAAATGACCATCACCTGTGATGTTTTGATACAGATTGTACTGTGTACTCTTTAAAGGCAAAAGTCTCCATTGGATTCTCTCTGCTCATCCACATGAAAAGATTATGTTGATGTCATAACTTAAATATCACCTTAATAAACCCTGATTAATTTATCTCATCACAACCACCATTTCAGAATCTCCATGTCTAGGGCTGCTGTAACAAAGTACCACAGACTCAGCAGGTTGGGGGAAAGGGGCTCTTCAAACAACAGAAACATTTTCTGATGGTCCCGGAGGTTAGAAGTGAGAAATCCAGGTGTCAGCAGAGTTGGTTCCTTCTAAAGGTTTTGAAGTTTCATGCCTCTCTTAGTTTCTGGTGACAGCTGACAATCCTTGGCACTCCCTGTCTCAGAAAAGCATCCCTCCCATCTCTGCCCCCACCTTCACACGGATTCTCCCTGCATCTCTTTCCATCATTTTCCTCCTGCTGCATCTGTGCCATCACTGACCAGTCTTTTCTCCTACGTAAGGACACCAATCCTGCCCCAGCCATCCTAAGTTGACTACTTGCACCTGAAATGAACTTGTTTCCAACTAAGGTCACATTCTGAGGTACTGATGGTTCGGACTTTAATATATACATTTTTCGGAGAAGGGACATAATTTAACCAATGACATTCCATTTGGAAGAAATCTCCCTAAACGGATCCTCTTAAGAGTGAACTAGCTGAGCTTTCTTTATTCCAGCCATGTGACTGCCATTCTAAAAACCAGAAAATTACAGTATTAGCTTTGTGCTTTGTGGCATTTGTTACACAGAGAGAATTTAAAACTATTGGGTCAACAACTCTTCTAATAGACCTATGCTACCCACCATATTACCTCCTATATTGATTTTATGCCCCATGTGGTCAAAGACATCACATGCAAAGAGAGAGAGGCATTCTTAATGTTACACCCACCCAACCATCCATCACACATCAGACTGGCATCTTCTCACACAGGTAAGGAATACATCTAATTAGAGCATCTAAGTGATACTCTAATCTCTCACTAGTGCTCCTACTTTAAAAATCACCTGTGGACATTCATTATCCAGTATTTTGAAACGAGCCAAAGAAGACAGCTTTATCAATACTAAAGAGACTGCTTTTACTTATTTATTTTATTTTTTATGTTTTTTAATTGATTATGCCATTACAATTGTCCCATTCCCCCCCTTCATTCTGCTCCACCCTGCACACCCCCTACCCCTCACATTCCCCCTTTAGTTCATGTCAATGTGTCATAAGTTCTTTAGCTTCTACATTTCCCACACGATTCTTGCCCTCTCCCTGTCTATTTTCTACCTACCATCTATGCTACTTATTCTCTGTACCTTTTCTCTTCTCTCTCCTCCTCCCACTCCCCTGTTGCTAACCCTCTATGTGATCTCCATTTCTGTGGCTCAGCTCCTGATCTAGCTGTCTGTTTAGTTTGCTTTTATTTTAGGTGTGGCTGTTAATAACTGTGAGTTTGCTGTCCTTTCACTGTTCATATATTTTAACTCCTTTCTCTTAGATAAGTCCTAAAGGGACTGCTTTTAAAAGTGACCTTGCTTATCGAATACTCAGCATTGTAACAGAGGAGCATTTTATAGCCACACACACACACACACACACACACACACTCACCCTCACATTCTATGGAAAATGCTGCACAGAGAAGAAAGCCCTTGAGAATGAGAACACATCTGTTAGCAGAAATGAAACTTGTTAAAATTCGACCTAGCACAACCTGCCCTCAAATCAGCGGAGCAAAATCTACTGTGAGCCAACAGAAAGCATCGCAGCAACATCACCAAAGACATCACCTGGTTACATGTCTCTGTGTGTATTGTTCATAATTCATGCTTAGAATCCTGCACATTGACAATCCTGCATTGAGAAACTGGCACCCTGATTAAAAACTTAAAAATCTAGGATATTAACATAAGGCAATGAATTCTCACCCCCCAAAAATGTTTCTAACATTAAAAGATAAACATGACATTGATAGTAAGTAAAAGTAGAATTTTATGTTTCAAAATAGATCATTTTCCTAACTTCATCCTTTGACTTCACTAATTTTTCACTTAGTGAAAGCACGTTGCATTTGTGTTTGATAAAGCAGTTGTGGTTCTCTGCGCCAGTTTGTCGTCTGTGCTCAGAGCTTCCTTCTGCTTACATACAACTTGCTTGAACCCTCTCTAATCCGGCTGATGTGGAATAATTGCCTTGTCATACTCACAGTGAATCTAACATGGCTATCATCCAGCAGTAAAGCGCAAAGTATACATACGAGTTTATACAATCCATGCAAATTTTCAGGTACTAACCTTGCCATCAAATTAGTTTAATTAAACATTTTCAGACAAGAGTGTTAGAGACATACCCAAGTAAACCAGTGTGTTTCTATTTTATGTCTATATAAGTTTATGTTTGTATAGCTTACTGATAAATATATAATGCATAACAATATATTATAATATATTGCAATAGTATATTACAATATATTGCAATAATATATTATAATATATATACTTCTATATATTATAGAAGTATTTTGAAAATAAAGCAATATTTTACTAGCATTTTTAGATAATTCTTTAGGCAATTATAATTTTTTTGATACTACACCAAAACTATCCAATGATATGTTCTTAAACTTACTTGTACTAAAAAAAATGAGTAATATTAATGAAAACTTTTAAGAGTCTATGTGAACAAAACTGAATTCAAATCGGACAGCATCCAGTCTCGCAGACAGAAAGGAGGTCAGAGGAACTGTGCAAAGTGGAAGACTTTATGGGCAGGAGGGAGCAGGAACGAGGAGGCTACACCAGGCAAAGCAGGCAGGGCGACTGTCACAGGTGACTGTCCTTTGGGAGATGGCCAGGGCCTGTAGGCAGATTACTTAATGAGTGGGGATCAGGCAACTCCTGATCCACTGGTTTAAGATTCCATTTCTGGGAGAGCTGAAACTGTAATTCAGTCTTGGTTTGGTGACTTGGGGATTAGCATAAGTGACTTCATTTCAAGCCTGCTCTCTTATTTTTAACACTTGCAATGTGGAATCTGAAACCATATAAAAATACTTCATACCATGAAACATTTAAACCCATTGGTTTATCTTACACTTAAATTGATATTTATATATGCAAGCATTTATAATGTCATTGATCACTGATTTATATAGATTTGCCAAAAGAAGACATATTTTATTATATAATACAAAAATATTTATATAAGCATTGACCTCACCAGAAAAATCAATGTGTTAGGAAACTGTCAAGTTTCCAAAATTCTAACAATTTCTTCAAATCTTGAAATGCCTCATTGGAAGCTGTGAAAGAATAAGAAATATACACATTAGTCTCTGCCCTTGGTTTTGGAAATGGAACCACTAAACCCGTAGGGGTGTAAAATTAGGGATGTTTGGAGAATCTTTTGTTCTCCCACTTAGCCTCTGACCCCAGTTTCCAGCACAGAGCCCTGAAAACCCTTGTGCTTTCTTCATGGTAAAAGCACAAGGAGCACCTTCTATTCTGTTGTTTGACCCCAGTACCTGCCACAAGCTCCTGAATTACCTGGGCAGTAGAGTGTCCTTTGTTCCAATGTGGAAACTATGAGTGGGCTCCTAGATGACTCATGAATGGGGGTGAGTCACCAGAACACCAAACCATGATTAAAAGCTTGGAAGTTTTAGTCCCATGCTGCATCTCCCAGAGAGGAGAGAGGGGCTGAAAATGGAGTTAATAACTGATCGTACCTGCATGATAAAGCCCATAAAAATCCCAATAATATAAGGTTTGGAGAGCTGCCAGTGTGATGAACACACCCCTGTACCCAGTACGTGATGCACCCAACATGATGGGAATAGAATCTGCTGAGCTTGGGAGCTCCCAGATCTTGCCCTGTGCATCTCTACGTCTGGCTCATCTGGTTCATCTGTACCCATCATCATGTCCTTTATGATATAATAAGTGGGTGAATGTACATAAGTGTTTCTCTGAGTTCTGTGAGCCACTCCAGCACATATTCAAAGCCCAGGGGCAGAAACAATGGGAACCCCTGCTTTACACCCACGTCAAATAGAAATTGGAGGAAGCCTGGAGATCTTAAATGGGAGATAGTCTCAGGAGACTGAGCCCTTAATCTGTGGGATATGACAATATCCCCAAGTCGATACCATCATAATTGAGTTCAATTGTAGATGCCAGGTAGTGTCGCAGAGCGGTATTGCTTGGAGGGGGGGCATCCCACACTGACGTGGTGTCGGAGGTGTGGGCAGCAGCGTGTGAGGGTAAAGGGGAAACACAGGAAGACTGAGGTTTTTCTTCTCAGCAACAAATATGGTCAGATCTTTTTGTTTGTTTGTTTTTCAAAGCCATGGGCTCATTGTGTTCATTTATTTAAAAAAAATTCCTTCTAAATATCCAAACTGGAAGAGCCATATTGTATTCATCAGTATGTTCTCCCCAAATGGCCATTCCTTAAACAGTGTGGCTAATGCAGCTTGCAATGCAATTAGATAGAATTTTTCATTAAATAAACAATGTTTTGGGTCATCAGAAGATGTACTTCCCATGTCGTCACGCAGAAGACTTTACAGGTTGAGGTTTTATAAAATAAGTTTTACTTCTTCAGGAAAATTGGGAAGTGTAACCAGGGTTTGGGTACTTGTGCGCCTGCCAGGGTGCGTTTCTGCATGAGTGTGGCAGTGACGAATACGAGGGCTACTGGGCAGCTTACGGGCACTATTCTAGTGTGTGCCAGGGACTCAGAATCTTACGTCCTAGTTGTGTCTGCACCGTCAGGGCTAATGTCAACACACTGAGGAAGACAGGTAACATTTTAGTGCTATTATGAAGATCGTTGTGATGTCACCTTGCACACCCTTGTCTAGGGCCTTGGGAGTCCCTAGGTGTCAACAGACCCTACTCTGAGAACCGCTGCACAGACCAGTAGTCCTTAAAGAAGATACAGGTGAAACCCACATCTCCTGCTTGTATCTATACATTCACAGTATTAAAAGGTACTTCTTATTGAATAAAAATTTTTCTTTGTAAAGTATATCTCTGTTTGACTATTTTACTTTGTTTGCTGATGTTTCAGTTATCTTTAATTGAGGTAATTTCCACTCAGTTCAATATTTTTCAAATTATAAGAAGTCGCAAATTAACAAATTTTCCTAGAATTTCCAAGTTAGAATGCTTAGACAGTCTTTACTTGGCAAAATTCAATTATGTGTATTCTTCTTTGGCCATTAGACTGATCACTGTGTACTGGTGACAATTTAAACTTCAGCTTTTCACTCTTGGCCTTGTTAACTGCAGAAGTTCTCACTATGACTTTAGCCCAGAGAAAATCAGGCACCATTATTTTGACAGTTTGAACATCTATTAGAAAAAAGTATGCACATTTATAACCTGAATGGTCAGCAAACTTAATTCTTTCCAAAAATTTAAAGTAAGCTGAAATGTCAGGTAGCAATACCTTTAACCCGTGAAAGATATTATTCCAAGAGCAAATCTAGGCATACAGAAAAAAATTGCCATCTAGAGTTGAAGAGATTTGTAGTTAATTTCTGAAAACTATTCTGAGGTAGTAATGTTAGATTATGTATATGTATTTTGATTTTTTAAAGATGATATGTATTATATATATATATATATACACACATGCATGTACATGTATAGACACAAACCATATATATTATGTATATAAGGTATGTGTTTATGTATATATGTATAGATAATGTCATTGATTTTCTTACTCCTTTCCATAATTGAAGTTTGTTTCTAATTTTGTATAATCTGTTTGAGGGAACCAATTCTTTACTTAATTAACCTTAGTTTCAGTAAAATGCAACACCACTATAAATTAGATGTGTATTCTTCGGTTACTGATTTCAGATTTATGAGATAAAAAGTTGATAGTAATATTTTATAAATTATAATAAGAAAGCCCATCATTCACACCTTCAGATATTTATCTCAGGCATTGTTCTTGACACTTGCAAAAACAGTATGAAGATAAACATGGCTCCTTTCTATGCCATCATCCATTCTATTCTGAGAGAAGGCAGGAGATAAGGAATATGTAAACAAATGAACAAGCAAGATAATTCCAGTTGTGATAAGTATCCTGAAGAAAATCGAATGGAAGGCTGGAAAATTGAACAAGAAGATTTCAGTGGTCAAAGGAGGCATCTCTTTAATGTTCCATTCAAACTGAAACCTGAAAAATGAGAAGTTAGCTTTATAAAGATCAAGAAAGGACAGCCAGGGGCAGAGGTCTGTGATGTCTGGTAAGGTCAGAACGTAGAAGTGGTTATTAAATATGGCAACATGAAGGTTATTTTTACCTTGAAATAAGACAAATAAGTGACATAGAGGTGCTCAAATTCTACTTAAAGAGTGTTCAGTAGAGAACTGCTTTGGACAGCAGGACTGAGCTAGAATGGCATCAGTCTGTTCAACCAAGAAGCCAGGTGTAGGTACAGCACAGTAGAGGGATGATTCAGAGGGATGATACAGTCCATAGAGCATGTGCAGTACAATGTGATAGACAACAGATGCTCATTTGACGCACAACGCCACCCTCTCAGGGCATGCGCAGTAGGGCAACCTGATCAACCTGCTTATGGAGGGGGCACAAAACAGCACGTGGTAATCAGAGGCTGGTGCAGCATTGCATCATACGAGAGTATTTAAACAAAGGCCTTCCATCAGACACATGAGATAGACGAGAGGAGCTGAGATGGTTGAAAGTCGCTCCGCTGCCCCCATCCAGCCTGCTATAGCTGATTCTGAAGCCTGAAGCCACCATGGACTCTGCCTTGCAAGATGCTGACCAGCTGCCTCCAGGACTCAGACTTGATCCGGACTCTTGGGTCTTGGGTTCATTATCCTACAATTCTCTTGTGTGATGTTGTTGCTCATTGTGTCTGAGTGACTAGTATTGTTATGGGGTTATTATAGGTTTGGATCGAACTGCATCAATAAAATCTGAGCAAATAGCATAGTCACCTGTGCTGACTCGCCATTGTTCCTTGGTGGCAGTCCTGCCTGCAGGGCTGGTGGCTGTGTAGGCGGCCCAGCGCTCTGGTCCCTGACAAAGGCTAGAGGCTGTCTTATAGGAAACACTCTCACTGATATGTTCATAAGGTTAGAGTATCGCTAGCAACAACTGAGCTGTAGAACTTGAGAGAATTATAAAGAACTCTACATATGAATTAGAGTAGAGATATATGGAACAAACTGCAGGAGAATGTAACATCATCAGGAGCTCATTTAAAATGATTAGGGTAGAACATGTTTTATGCCTAAAACTGTAGACTGACAATTGTCTCCCAAACATGTTCACAGTGGTGGTTTAATTATGAGTCAGTAACTACGAGGTGCCCAGATAGCTGGTTAAGCATTACTCTAAGTGAGTCTTTGAGGTATTTCAGGATGAATTAACATTTCAATCAATCAGCAGAGAAAGTAAAGAACATAGTTCTACCCAATGTGAAAGAGACTCATCTGATCTGCTGAATGTCTCAATAGAACAAAGGTCGGGTCAAAGAGAATTCACTCTCTGCCTCAGTGTCTTTGACCTGGGACAGGGGTTATCCTGCCTTCCAACTCAGACTCAAAGACTAGATTTGAGGCCAGTTTGCTGTCCCGATGCTCAGGCCTTCAGATACAGACTACAGTTGCATTATTTGCTCTCCTCAATCTTCAGTTTGCCAGCTGCAGGCCTTGGGACTCCTCAGTCTCAATAATCATGCCAGACAATCTCTTATATTCATATATATGTATGTATATAAACATATGCACACACACAGCACATACAAATATACCATATACCACACACCACACAATCATTTTTTAATTTGTATTTATTGATTTTAGAAAAAGAGATGCAAGGAGAAAGACATAGAGAAATAGAAAGAGAGAGAGAGTGAAATATTGATTTGTTTTTCCACCCATTTATGCATCCGTTAGTTGATTCCTGTATGTTCCCCAACCAGGAACCAAACCTGCAATTTTGGTTGATGGGGATGACTCTCTAACCAACCAAAATACCCAGCCATGGCCTCACCGCACTATCTTTTTGGGTCTGTTTCTCTGGAGAGTCCAAATACAGCACCCCACCCCCCTGTAAATATGCTACTTACATGACAAGGAATCATGTAGTTGTGATTAAATTAAGGGTTTGGGGAGATTAGCCTGAAGTATCTCAGAGGCCTGATGTAATTACAAGGGTCCTTATAAGAAGGAATAAGGACTGAATATTTGTGCCTACACAAAACCATATTAAATCCCAACGTCCGATGAAATGGTGTTTGGAAATGGGGTCTTTAGAAGGAGATTAGGTCATGAGGGTGACGCTCTTATGAATGGAATACTGCTGTTATTTCCGAAAAGCTTCCAGGGAGCTCCTTAGTCTCTTCCATCACATGAGGACACAGCGAGAAGACAGCTGTCCATGAACCAGGAACTGAACTCTCACCTGACATCCAATCTGCCAAAACCTTTATCTTAAACTTCCCAGCCCCAAAACTATGAGAAATAAATTTCTGTTTTCTCAAAGCCACCACTCACCTATGATACATTTTGTCATAGCAACCTGAACAGACTAAGACAGAAACAGGTGCTGAGAAGTGGGGCGCTACTGTAACAAACACCTTAAAGTATGCAAGGGACTTTGGAACTGGCTAATGGGTAGAGGCTGGAAGAGTTTCAGGTACATGCTAAAAAAGGCCTACACTGCCAATGGATCATGAAGGGCAATTCTGGTGAAGGCCCAGAAAGGAAAGAGGAGAGCTGTGGAGAAAACCTCAATCTTCTTAGAGAATACCAAAGAAGTGGTAAGCAGAATGTTGTAAAATGGGCAGTAAAGGTCATTCTGATGAATTCTGAGATGGAAATGGGGAACTGTGTATTTGGAAACTGAAGGATAGACACCCTTTTCCTAAAGTGGCAAAGAACTTGGCTGAACTATGTTTGTTCTACCTTCCCAGTGCTTTGCAGAAGGTAGAATCATGAGCAATGAAATTGGATATTTAGTTGAAGCTATTTTTAAGCATTGTGTTGAATGTGCAGCCTGACTTTTTCTGTTTATACTAAAAAGTAGAAGATATAAATGACTTAAAGACGGAATTGTTCATCAAAAAGAACCCAGAACTTAAAAGAGCTAAAACATTCTTAGCCTCTCCATATTGTAAAGAATGAGATGCCTGTTAGGGAAAGAACACTAAGGATGTGGCCAAGGGGCCATTTGATAAGGAGATTGGTGTTCTCAACAGAATGGAAGAGTTCTTGATTCGTAAAATTGTGCTTTTAATCTCTATGTCATTGAATTTTGCTCTGATTTTGGTGATTTCCTTCTTTCTACTTCCTCTGGGTTGTCTTTGTTGTTGTTCCTCAAGCTTTTACAGGGGTAGGGTTAGGTTGTTTGTTTGAAATGTTTCTATCTTCTTTAGGTAGGCCTGTATTGCTATGAACTTCTCTCTCAGGACTGCCTTCACTGTGTCCCATAAGTTTTGGGTTGTTGTGAGCTCCTACCATTTGGAACAGCATGGATGGAACTGGAAAGCATTATACTGAGTGAAATAAGCCAGGCGTTGAAAGACAAATACCATATGATCTCACCTTTAACAGGAAGCTAAACAACAAAACAAACAAGCAAGCAAAATAAAAACAAAGACACTGAAATAGAGAACAAGGGGACAGCGACCAGAGGGGAGAGGGGAGGGAATTTCAGGGGAAAAAGAGGAGGGATTTAGAGGAACTAGTATAAAGGACACATGGACAACAGCTAAGGGGGGTGGAAATGGGAGGGAGGTGGGGAGCACGGGGGGGGTGGGCTGGGATGGGAGTAAAAGACAGAAAACTGTACTTGAAAAATAATTTTTTAAAAAATGGAAGAGTTATTCTCAAACACAATGAAAGGATGACCCTGAGAACAATTCAGAGATTATCAGAGCTGTGCCTCTCATCATAGGCCCAGAATGCAAGGTCCTTGAGGACAGAGTTGTTGCACAGGAGGAGCCACTGGAGCCTGGAGAACCTAAAGCACACTGCCTGGCCCTGTCACCTCGACAGAGGTGCAGCATTTTTCAGCTGCCCTAGGTGTGGCTCCAACAGGCTCCTGTGGGGCACTGGTTTCAGTATTTGCCCCTCCACAGGACATGGCAGCAAACTTTGGTGGCAAGGGCAGCACCATTTCTGTAGGCACACAGAGGGCAAGAGCCTGGGAGTAGTGGCCGCCTCTCCCTAGATTTTAAAGAGCAGGCCCCGCACAGAGAGCCCACTTGGAGCAATGTCCAGGACAGCCACGGGGACAAAGACACTTCTATGACTCCCCTGGGGAGAGCACGGGAGGCAGAATGCTGCCTGGGAGAGCCATAGGCACGCATTTCCAACCTGGTGAGCTGCAGAGGCAGGACCATAGCCCCAGTGGATCCAAAAGGCAGATTATCAAGCCAAAAATGATTACTCTCAAGCTTTAAAGTTTAATAAAATTTGTTTCATTAGGGCCTGTCTTTTTTCTTCCCTATTTCTGTCTTTCAGAATGGAAATATTTACCTATGCTTGCCTTGCCATTGTATTTTGGAAGCATATAACAGTTTAGTCTCATGGGTTCACAGCTAGAGAAGAATGTGTTTCAGGATGATTCTTACCTTGAGTCTCACCCACATCCCCTCTAGATGATATTTAGATGAGACTTGGGCTTCAACATTAAGATTAATGCTGGAAAGAGAGAAGAGTTTTGGAGCTCTTAGAATGGAATGGTTGTGTTTTGCCTATGAGAAGGATATAAATGTGTGGGGGCAAAGGCAGACTGAGTGCTTATGTCCTCCGCAAATTCATAAGGTAAACCCTAATGCCCAGTATGATATTATTTAGGGTCTTTGCAACTGTTTAGATCATGAGTGTGGAGCCCTCATAAGTGGAATTAGTGGCCTTATGGAAGATCCCCAAAGCTATCCCTTGCCTTTTCCATCGTCTAAGGACATGGGGAGAAGATAGCCCTGTATGAGCCAGGAATACAGTGCCTTTATCTTGAACTTTCCAACTTCCAGAACTGTAAGAAGTAAATTTCTGTTGTTCATAAGTCACCCAGTCTTTAATATTTTGTTATAGCAACCTGAACAGACTAAGACAGTCAATGTCCTGTAGCAGAAAATGTGACAATGGAAACAGGTTAGATTGATAGGAACACAAGCCAAGGATTGTGGGCAATCTCTAGAAGCAGAAAAAAATTCAGAGAAGCAGAGTCTTCTCTAAAACCTCCAGATTTTATTTCAGTTTTATTTGATTTTCATCCAGTAATGTTGGTTTTGAACAGCTGATGGCAGAATTATAAGATAATAAATTCATTTTCTTTAAGACATTACATTTGTAGAAAATTGCATAGCAGCAATAAGAAGCTAACACAAGCATCATCCACTAAAGAGGGAGGAATTAATAATTCACAATAGAAAATAATCATATTAATGACCCCCTGAGAAAACAGTTGTGTGAGATCCTAAGCAAGATAAAGAGATCAGCTTTGACTGAAATAAGAACGTAGCATATAACATTAAGAGGAGAAAGAAGAAAGTATGGTTGACTCAGAGATAGATTTGATAGTATAAAAATGAAAGAGTTCCAGACAAAGTACATTTTTTCCTCACAAAACATGAGTGAGAAATCAAAGGAATTAAAAGATAACTGAAGAGAGAAAAGTAGATATGAGTTAATCTTTTTATATCATAGGAAATGTTGAGTAATAGCGTCAATGCTATAGACTAAATGTTAGGGAGTAGGTTTTCTTTTCCAAGGGAAAATTCATCATCATATTTAATTTAAGATATCCCATTCATTAACTGCTTTTAATAAATCTGTGGTGTCCAATGTCACATATACCGATTCACTGAGTTCAACAAACATTTTCCAGCACCCGAAATGAGCCAGGTACTTTGCTTCGTCTTGGTGTTACCAAGATTAATGATATGATTACTGCTCTCAAGATTTCACAGTTGAGTAGGCAAGATGCCAGGTTAGGTGGTGACTTCACAAAAGAGACACCAATCTTGTCTCAAAAGAATGAAACCCAAGCATAGTTCACTAGCCTGATGGACAAGAGATGCTTTATAGGACATTACATTTCTGCAGAGTTTTGAAGGACAAACATAATAGGGAAATAAGGAGGCCTGGCGTAAGCAGTTTTCATATAATTATTACTCATACAATGTAATTATAATGCTTTTATTGTGGGATTGAGGACACCTGATCTTGTAAATCACACTTACTGTTTAGTTTTTGTTAATAACATAGTATAGTGTATTGTAGGCCTTAGGTAATATTTTATGTTTCAGACTGGAAATCATTTGCGTCCTAACTTCTCTAATTTACTCACTGAAGTGATGGCATCCCTTAAATTCTAAAAGAAATTGCAGATTTTTCTTTCATGTTTTTCATTTCACACTAGCTTACTGAGAGTTCACTTTATTCCACTAGGATATGGAGGAAAACATAAGAAAATGTAAGAGCTTGAATTATAATTCCTTGCATTTATAATATATCCTTTTGATTTGAAATATTTTCTACTATATGAAAAGGAAAACTACTTCATAGTGAAGTTGTCTATGGTCAAAATTTTAAAACCAAAACTATTCACAATAAAGCACACAGAGCTATACCAATTAAAGTAGAACTGTAATAAAGTATCACATTGTGATACCTTCTTTTAAAGTTAAAAGACCACACATTATAATGCATCATTAATTTTACATGAAAAAAAATGTAACTCTTTTCTTTTTGCTATACGCTTTCAAATTTCTGCACGTTAGAAAATAATATCTTATGTCTGAATAGATTTAATTCATTCAGTAGAAATTTCTTTTGTTGCCATTGTTAAAACTTCTTAACTTTATTTTTAATTAGAGAAATGATATGTCTTTAACAAGAATACAGACATTTGTAAGTTAGGCGTGCATAGTCTCTCCTCTCTCCTCCTTTCATTGCCATCCACCCACAGGGTTGCAGTTCAGGTTTCGGCTCTCAGACACCTTTTTCCAACCTCACACAAAGATAGGTATGGGGGTGGGGGGTGGAATGCAGACAACCGCACTTGAACAACAATAAAAAAGATGGATATAGATATAGATATGGGCATGGGTATAGTAAATATAGAGAGATCGAGGTAGAAGCATAACATACATACAGTTGGTTTTTCTTTGTTTTTTATTTTTATATTTTATAAAAATAGAATGTTCTACTGCTGAATAATGTGTTTTAGCTGTATGTCTAGGCAAATATATAAATAACAAAGTAGTTTATTTAACTGTTGCATTTTCTTTCTATCTACAGACTTAGAATAATTTATTTAATAATTCTATATCATTTGACATTCAGGTTATTTCCAGTTAGATAACTTGTTTCAATAAATATGCTGATACAAATATCATAGTCTAGCACTGTTTTTGTTTGTTTTGTATCAATGTTTATTTTTAGTAGGCACCACCATATTTTTTTCCCAAAAGTTTGTTCCAGTCTATACTTCCGCCAAAAATGTCTGAGTGTGTCTTTCTCTCATACACTTAAAGGCAATGAGTGCTCTCACTTTTTAAAATAGTTGATAATAGGTTAGGACAAAAGTTACGTTATGGCTTTAATTTTCATTCCTCCAAATATCAGTGACATTGACCAGTTTTCTAATACAATATTTTGACAAATTAAAAAAAATTGTGAGTTTCCAACCTATAAACTGTGTTCATTTTTATTGAAATTTATATTGTAATTAATCTCCAAAAGTTTTCTTTGCATTTCTAAATTTAACTCATGATTTCTTATGTTTATATTTAACTTTGGTAAAAAAAAATTTATCTAATATATATGACTATTTTACCTTGATGTTTTCTAATATTGTTTTCACAACTAAAGGACACATCAGTAATTTTCTATGTATATGTTAGTTTTTCAACACTTATTATAAAAAATTGTATATCTTACAGATAGAAAATAATAATATAATAACTCATATGAAGGATTTATTCAATAACTATTAATACTTTAATTTTTTCTTTGTATTATATTTGCTGAACCCTTTAAAAGTTAACAAACAGAAATATTACTATTTTACTCCAAAATACTTTACATGTGTCTCTTAAAAATAAGGAATTATTTTAGTAGTTTCTTTCGTCAGTTGCTCTGTTTCAACCAGAAAATCAGTAATTATTCCCTAATACCATATCATATTAATCCATATTAATTTTTTAACTCCCAAAGTCAGTTTCTTTTCCTAATCAGGATCCACCTGTTAATGATGTTAAATTTGATTCCTATTTAAAGAAACTAACTACTAGATGCTTTTAACAAAGGGCTCCCTTATTTTTCCTCTTTGCAGTTCATCACTAATGTATGGAGTGGCCCTCTGGTCCTGAATACATTTCTATTTTCTGAAACACTTTAATCATGGGTTTTAGCATCTATTTTTTTCATTCTCTCTGTCTTTTACACACCCATACTACACACAAATACCCGCATGATTTATTATCTTTATTACCAGTTACTTCTGCCTGTATGCATTACCTTTTTCTTTGTCATTTTCCTATTGGAATATTTATCTTTTATTCAATGACACTTAAAATTTTTTACTCCTGAGAGTCCATTGAGAGTGAGTTATAGAAATCTGTCTGACATTGGCTTAAACATTAGAAAATGTATAACTTCACGTAACAAAGAATACAGAGTGTCATGTACTCAGGGTTTGTCGATCACATCGTATTTCTAGATTTCTTCCTGACTGTGTCATTTTTGTCTTATTGTCACAAGCAGGCTTCCTCTGAGCCAATGAAAAAAACAGAACCTCTGGAAAGGGTAAAAGAGAGACAGAGCAGGAAAGATAAAATTCTGCCAAAACATGTCAAGTCTTTTTCTTCCATCTAGTTCGATTGGTTGAGGTCATGTGGCCACCTCAGGGTATGCCATGTATTGCTCTTCTGCCTACTTAGAAACATAAACTACAGTTTAAAAAATAAGGGACAATTTTCTGCGGAAGACAAGAAGCATTTCATGTATTTAAAGTTCTCTGCACCATTGCTGCATGCAGGAAAAGGATGATTCTAACAAATATAATATGTTTCAATGGAATTATTGGTATAACTAGAATATTTTTAAACACAATGAAATAGAGCAAGGTGGAGGAGCAAGAAAGTAGGTCAATTCTAACAGTTCAAGTAAAACTTTGGTCATCCTTATAGGACACAAAGTGTTACGTGAAATATAAACGGAGGATATTTTTGAGCAGAATTATTACATGTTCAATGCAGAAGATGTTATTGCCCCATTAATACTTTCATTTAAATAAGCCAACTTCTAAAAAGAACACACGTGCCCCTGCCAAACTGCCAAGATTACATTCCAGATATAATTTGCTTATGCATAAACTTCTATAACTTCTTTTTTTCCTGAAGATCAATTTACTATGAAAAGCCAAACTTCTACCTTGGTGAAAACACTTTCTCATCGTGAAGATCAGTGAAAAGTGAGACAAATCACAACACGTGATTCAACGGAGCAAAGGTGTCAATTCTTCCCAAATTGATTTATCAGTTTAATGAAACTGCTATTAAAATACCAGCAAATTTTTATGAAGACCCAAACAAGCTTTTCTATACTTTATGTAGAATGGCACAGGCCCTAATAACTTACACAATCTTGGAAAATGAGAACGAGATGGAAGGAATCACTTTGTAAGATATTAAATCCTACTATATAACTACAGTAATCAAGACAATGTGGTTACTAGCATCAGGTTCCATACCTAAGTGGAGAAGAATACAGATGCCCCAAGTAGACCCACACACACATGCTCTACTAATTGTTGACAAAGTTGAAAAAGCAATTTGATGGAGAAAGGATAGTCTTTAAAAAAATGGTGATAGAGAATTTGGACATCTATTGGCACAACAACAAAAGAATTTCAATCTATCCATACATATTACATACAAATTAATTCAAATAGATCACAGTCTTAAATGGGATCAAAAATAAAAATACTATTATTTTTTAGAAAACATACATGGAAGAAAGCCCTCAGAATCTAGAGCTAAGCAAAGAGTTCTTAAAATTTGACATCACATGCATGGTCCATACAAGGAGATATTGATAAATGGGACTTCACCAAAATTAAATAATTATGCTCTCTAAATGAGCTTGGTAAGTGAAAAAAAAACAGTGAAAGACTGGAAGAATATCCTTGCAAACTTCATTTTTAACAAAGAATTCATATATGGACAGAATATACAAACAGCAAATAAGTACATGGATATAATTTCAGTATCATGAGTCATTAGGGAAAGGTAAATTAAACCTGTATGTATTATCTTTGTTTTCTTTTCTGTCTTTTTCCTATTAGTTTACTTATCTTTTCTTCAATGACACCTAAGAAGTTTCACTCATTAGAGTCCATTGGGAAATGTTATAGAAGTCTGCCTGGAAATGGCTTAAAAATCTGAAAATTTATGATGAGATATTACTGCATACATATTGGAATGGTTAAAATTAAAAAGTAAAAACACCAAATACCGGTGGAGATGTAGAAAAATTATCTGATCACTTACTTATTGCCAGTGGGAATGTAAAATGGTATAGCCGCTCTGAAAAACACTTTGGCAGTTTCTTATAAAAGTAAACCCCAAACTACCACACCATCCAGCCATTGCAATCTTGAGTATTTATACCAAAGTAAATAAAATGATGTTTACTTAAAATCTATACACAAATGTTCATAGTGACTTTATTCCAAATAACTCCAATCTGGAAACTACACAAAGTTCATTTGATGGTTGGTTGGTTAAACAAACTATGGTACATTCATTTCACTGAACACTCTTAGCTATTAAAAGTCATAAACTATTGGCACACAGAATAACGTGGGTTAATATTTAAAAGACTGTGCTCAGTAAAAATAGAAAAAACAAACAGTGACATCTCTGAAAGTAGTATAGTAGGGAACTACAGAAAACATACAATAAGATAAAATATTTTATAAAAGTTCTGGCTTGTCATATTTAAGGATATGTTATACATTATCTTCTTTCTACAGATAAAATGTCTACTTGATAATGTGCCATATGTAACTATAAATATGAAATCAATTATTTTGCTTTTTGATTAAAATTATAGTAATGAAATTTTCAAAAAGGACAAATTTCTAGCAGTCTTATAAAAGAAGTATCTGCTAATTTGCATATTTGTAAGAAACTGGACAAAGAATTTTTCTAAATTTGACAACAATGTGAAGTATTTGCATGGCAATATCAGTTGTTATGGATGACACTGTGTTCCCCCCAAACTCCTAAATTGGACCTTAACCCTCAATGTGAACATAATTGAAGACAGGGCCTTTAGGGAGGTATGTGCAATTAAATGAGTTTATAACAGTCGACTGGTAATTCAAGAGAACTGATTTCCTCTAAGAAGAAGGGGAGACACCAGAGTATGTGTACACACAGAGAAAATGCCCTGCACAGGCAGTATTAGTGAGAAGGTGGCATCTGCAAGCCGAGGAGAATCCAAGCCTACCAGTGCATTGATCTTGGAATTTCAGCAGCCCAAACTGTGAAAGAACAAATTTCTGTTGTTTAAGCCATCTGGCCCTAGCAGGCTAATGCACTAATAATGAATAAACTTCAACATTTTCTTTGAAAAATCATAAGAAACAAATATGGTCAACTGTGATAGTAGAAAGACTGAATTATCTTTCTACCATCCCTATAGAAAAGGGCAAGACAAAATCTTTATAGTAGAGTATAAAACTGAAAAATGTAGCAGAAAGGTATTATGGAGGTATTTGAGGCAGCTATTTAATTTAAAATATTTTCGGCATTGTTTAATGCTGTGGTTGTACAGCTTTTGAAAATGTGCAACTTTTGCTTTTTGTTCTTATCCTAAATAAAGTAACCATTACTTTTGTAATGATCATTTATAACTTGAAGTATTTTTTCTTAAAGTATACTTCCCAACTTGTGTAAGCTTTGGATTTGGATAAGCTGAATCTACCCATTTAAAAAGTTCTGGTTTTGAAACCAGAGAGACCTAAGTGAATCTGGATCATTAGCATTCACTGCTTGTAGCTTGGGAAGTACTTCAAAGGATTTAGAACTTCTACAACAATGCCTATTTTATGGGATCATTGTGTCAATTTAATCACATGACAAATATGCACTGCCTAGCAGAGGTCATACCCTAGATATTGCATCCCATCCCTGGGAGTGTATAACAGACTACACACACACACACACACAATCGTTTAGGCTAAATACTATATTCTGATGTAAAAATAATTAACTTATTAATATATGCTTTATGGGCTTTGGATTTTCCTAATTAAATCCCAGAAAAATTTTGTTAAAAACAACAACATGAAGTCACTGGAATCTTAGATAAATATGATCTAAAACAAATGAAGATACAAAACCAAAAAATGAAAAGTCCAAAAATTCTTGCTTCTATTTTGTTCTTGTTTAGCCCACCCTAAGAAAGAAATTAACCCTATCATTTACAATAACCTCAGTAAACAAAAGCAAATGCTTCTCATATTACATCTTCTCTGATCAATTTATGTAGTATGATCCTACAACATAAAGAGTTAGAAAAGTTTAGGTCCAATTCCCATTTTATAAAATCATTAAGAAAATTTTTAAAAATGCCTGCATCTATGCATAGGTGTTTGTTTTCTCAACTTTAATGAAAATCAATTCAGATTCTTTTTCTATTTACATGGAGACAGTTTTATCCACAGTTTAGGTTTACAGGATTTAATGGCAAATTTATCCATCAATTGCTGTCCCAAGCTCTACTATTCTGTTCCTCAGTTTCAGTTTCTTTTCTTTTCTTCTGTTTAATAAATTTTCAGATTTAAAATTCTGTTTAAACTCAACATGTCTTGTGTTCTAATTTTTGACACTTCTGTCCACTTTAATTATTTTTCTCTTTTTCTCCTTCATGAGTTCACTCACAGTTGGTATCTTCTCTCATGCTCTAGAATGTTTTTTCTTAAGTTTCAGATGAGTTGCAAAGTATGAAAGGTATAAAAGAAAGCGATATGAAAAAGATTTGAAAACTAGAACACATAATAGAAAGAAGCCTTCTAAAATTAAATGCAAACAATAGCTCTGTGAGTACAAACAAAAGCAGGTGGGAAGAGGACAATCCCCAATCTCCATGACCAGAGGGCACCAAAAGGTCAATGCATGCAGAGTGCAACCAGGTTAGCAAATATCTGTCCTCCCTTGGCCAGGGAAGTAAATACAAAATTCATAGGAGATTCGGTCAGTAAAGGAACACTAAATAAAATTACACTGGGATGTCAAAAAACCAAGGTTTTCACCAAAGGGTAGGTTTAAGGTTAAAAATCACATGAGACACCCGAGGCTATACCCACAAAAATTTTGGAAGAAATAAAAGGTTACATAGGGTCTGAGATATTGCTAATAAGTCTTGTTCTCTGCATAAAAGATGTCAATTTAAATTATTTGTTAGTTCTTTACTAGCTATAGGACTTGTTGAAAGTTAACCAACCTCTCTGAGCCTCAGGTTTCCATCAATCAATAACTGGACATTACTGGTTAGGTCATCATATACACTAACTATATGAAAATTGCTGAAACAGTGGAAAACACACATGGTAAAACCTTAACAAATAATAGTTTGCTTCCTTAGCAAATTATAGTTGGCTGGATTATCAAATAAAGCCTGTTTTTGGTTGATAAATATGAAAAAATGATGATGTGAGCACAGGTTTTGACTTTTTATTTATTTAGAAGGTATGCATAATTATAGATGAACCACCTATACTAGAAAGCAACTTTCTTTCATTTTTACATGACTCAGGATTTCCACAGCCAAAATGAATTAGAAAAATGAACAAGTCCTGGGTAAGATCCAAGTCCATATTCATTTAGGAAGGCTTGACCTGAACTATCATTATTTTCTCTGTGCTACCTTAAATTATATTCAGTCAAGTCCAGTGGGCTACAGAAATAACACTGATGAATGAAAAGCACCAGCTGCTTAGTCAGGACCCTCAGTCAAACACTCATAGCTCATCCTCTAACAGACCATTTCCGAGAATTGATATTAAATAGCAAAAATTTATTATATCAGATTTATTTTTTCTTCTCTCTTGCATACTTGCTGTTTAATAGCAAGAGAAAAAAACAGGAGTTCCTGGGTTAGATCATCTTAAATGGGGCATTATGTCCCTAGATAAATGGGAGCCATATCTGGTTCATAGAACTTAGAGGTCTCCACATTGACAGTCAGCATCATCCAGGAAACAGGACTCTGCCCTGGTCAGACCGTCTGCACAAAAGCTGTAAAACCAGCTTTAGCTAGTCGATGTGTCAAGTGGGTTTCCTTTCACGGAGGACTTTCGGAATATCTCTCCTGCAGCACTAACACTAGGTCAGGAAAGTTCATCAAAGACACGCATGGCACAAACCTCTAAGGTAAAATATAAGGACTTATGGTATTTTTGTGCAGGTATTTTTCAAACTGGCAACATGTCCACTCTCCCTTCCCAAAGCAGGAGAAGATTTTTCTCTGATAGTCCCCGCAAGAACCTGGCTGAGCTCCTGGAAGTAAAACTGACAGAAGAGTGTGGACTGGGTCTCTGGAGTTTTTGACTCAGATTTCTCCACAGCCAGCCTCCAGCCAGAGGTCAATTCCAGTCGGGGTATTCCTACGCTGGCGTTGGTTCCAGGGACTGTGTCTGCTCCGGCACGGTTTGACTCTCTGCATCTGCCTGTCTGTTCAATTTGGGGGTCAGCAGTTTGCCCGATCACCTCACTTCTCTTAAGGGTCTAAGAAAATGTGATGTTTCACTTTGTCCAGCTTTTTACTAGTTGCTATGACAAAGCAGTGACTTCCGATCTCCAGGTGAGAAACAGGAAGTTCTAAGCCAGCTTTTTAAAATGCAAATATCACCATGCCATTTCTCCCACTTAACACCTTTCAGTGGTTTTCCATTTCTTGAGAATGAAATGCAAACCCTTAAGCAGAACATGTGATATCCCTTTCTGCTTGCCCTTGCTTTTATACATCTCTCTCTAACTTTTTAAAAGTGAGTCTCACAAAAATATTTCCAATTACCTGAACTTCCTCTGATTTTCCCACCCTTTTCCTGTTGATTCAGTCCCAGTGGGTTAAATTGAAATAGAGTAGAATATATACCAAACATTGCTAAATTGGGGCTTATGTAGAGACAAATGAAAAGAGAAATGAGAAAGTCTTTAAGATTAAAAATACCAAATTAGATTAAAAAGAGAAGACAGATACATAACTGTATGTATCTGTATGTACTGGCAAGAAACATAACTGTATGTACTGGCAAGAAACATAACTGTATACATTTTTTAAAACACAGTAAACATTGAATCTTTGCTCTGGTGGGAGGTTAATGAATAGTAAGTCATCTTATTTATTTTGCATCTAGGAAAACTGAATTTTGGAGATCCTACCCAACTTTAACAAACATCTAAGTCTAATTAGAAATAACAACAGGAACAAAACAATTCCTTTGACTTGCTGTCTATCATGTATTCTTGTACATCGCTGCCCTTCCCTGTATACTGTAGAGTAGCTTTCCATGTTTTGGATGGTGTTGTAATGACTCAACAGGAAAACTAGTGGAGATGAAAGAGTGTAATCCTGCGGGTACCGGTGAATGTCAATCACAAGTATTTTCTGTACCCGAGATCTCTCACTAGTACCCAAGCCCTACTAATCCTTCAAGGGCTTCCTCATAGTTACTCCATGAAGTATTTTCTAATCAGTGCAAAGTATGTTTTTTTCTTTCCAAAATTATGTATTTCTGCTGTTACGGCAATTTGAATTTTCCACCATGTATAATCTCTTGATTACTGTCTAATTGCTATAATGTACAAAATGGTATTTACCAAATAGTTATAATGATTTCAGGTGCCATTTTGAGACAGAACACACTGATTTTGGAAATGTAAATGTCTAGTATACATTGAATGATATTAATTCAAGGCAGCTATGGAGAATAGATGTGCTAGAGCTCATTAGTTAGAATCAGGCATTGCCTCCAAGATTTCCTCATTAACCATTGGCTGTAGCAGACCTTAGCCTAAAGCTAAAATAGAAAAATGAGAAATTAATATAATTTTGTATTTCTGCCTCTATACAATCCATTTGAAGAACTATCCAAATAGAACACTACCTCTGAGTAATATGCAATTAAAGATGTACACAGAAAAAATACAAACCCTTAATAAGTTCACAATTCATGGAAATAAAGCACATGAAACTCAATAAATGTAAAATAGAGTCTAACCTATACTATTCTATTCATGTAATATAAACTTTTAAGAAATACTATAATAATCAGGGTTTAAAATATAGATTACTGACATTTGGAATGGTCAGAGATGAAACTTATCTGGCTCTAGAGAGATGAATAATATTTTAATAGGATTTAATCAATATTTGTCAACTTTAATTCAGGGTATAATGGATTTCAGTTGTATCCAAAGAAAATATTGTTCAAAATAACTAATTTTTCTTCTCAAGTTTGACTAAATCCCAGAACAGGCAACTAAAAGGTCTGCCAAAGCTTTAAAAATATGGCAACTGTTTTAAGATTTGGGACTACTGATGTTTTTGCTTATCTGGAGGAAGTGAGATTTAACTCAACCCTCCTTACCCTACAATTTGTAAATCATTTTTGCATATTAGCTTATTAAAATTCTATTGAATATCTAACTATTTACAGGTTAGCATGGAAGATATTACTGGGAATTTCTGCTAAAGAATAGAGAGAAAAAAGTGGGTAGAAGATCTAAAAAGTGTACAAGCATTTCTTTACATTTCAGAGAACAATTGCAAAGTCTGATGCATGACTTATAAGCCAAAAAAATTAATTTACTTAAGTCTTTGGAGCTTTATTCCTTCATATACAAAATGGAAATCATAGTAATGACTTCATAATTTTTCATAGATCACAAAAAGATCAATTAGTTTGTAAAATAGTGCACAGAAAAATTTGCGCATGTTAGCATATTTCATTGGTATTAAGTATTTATTTGAAAATTAATTCAAGTAAACCTTAAAGAACCATTTATATTTTAATTATTGCTGTATACCTAGTGTCTCTTACTATGCCAGATATAGAGTAAGTGCTACACAAAAACATGCTAAATAAATTGGAAGTATCTGAATATATTCTTATAGTGAAATTTATGATAATTTTAACAATGCAGTTCATGAAAGTCCATTAATGAGCTATATTTCAATTAAAACAAAATCAGCATATCTTGAAAGCCTTTTTCTGTTAGTATTTTTATCTCTTTGTTACTTTTTCTTTAACTGTACCCCATAGGTTTGAGACAGAAAGCAGTACAGATATATACCTTTAGAGATGCTTCTTATGACAATGAGGAAAAGTAGCCAATTAGGTAACACCAGAGTCATTGGCAATAGCAATATATTGTTGACTCTGTTTTTAGTACTTTACTGTCTTACTGGGGAGGTATAAATAGAAGATGCTGTATTATTTATTCTATGTATTCAATAATTCTGAGAACCCCTTCCTTTATATATGAAATGCTTATGTAATTTTTGTTTAAACCAATCTTTTCCCATGATTTTTCATAGTTCTTCACAAAATATGCAAATGTAATTTCCAAAGGAGATAAGGTAATATTTATAGTAATATTCTAAATGTAAGAGTATAATAATTAATATCAAGAATGGATATGGATGAGGGCAATGGGTGGGGTGAGTTACAGGGAATTTGTTAAAGTGAATTAAACAGATGAGAAAAACAAAATGATGCAATTAGCATTTCTGAAAGGTCCTTGTCTGAGCTAGAAATCCATTTCTTTCTCAAAAAGTAACAAGCCATTATCTTCAACAAATCTGCATCACCACCTCTTCCCAAAGAGCTCAGGGTCCCTTTGTAGAAGTCAAGTCTGCCCAGCATGTGTCACTTGGCCACCACTGAAAAGTTGAATGACTTAGACCTGTCCATACTTAGCATCGTTATTCTGGATACTCAGACACGATCATTTTTCTTTCCCAATGAGATAGTGTCTGACCTGTTGACTCGTTCAGTGTGACAGCACGTCAGACTGATGCAGGAGTTTTAAGTTCTAAACGGTTAGGCCTCTTAGATTTAAGGCAAACAAGCTGCTGTCAGATTTATAGAAAGGGAGATCTTTAAGGCCCTTGGCAACAAAAAGAGCACTCCCTGTGAAGTCAAAAAATGAAACCGTAAGTCACCTTTGTCATTCTTGTTTGAATCACAATGAAAGTCTTTGATTCTCACGAAAATGGAGGAGAATGCATTTATATGAAATCTTAGATCCCAACTTCACAAGCTTCTGTAATATAATGGTTTTTGTTCCCCAAAATCAATTTTAAATGTAATGCCATCTATGTAAAATAATCTGGTGCAATCACAAATCCTTAACTTTTACAAATGAACCATTATGTCTATTCAATATAGAACTGAATATGTATGTTAATACAAAAATCTAATAGCATACTATCCAAGAAAAATTTTTATTACACTTGAACAATATGCAGGACTTTCTTTATAAAATCTACAGCACAAAAAGAGCAAGCCTACTATCCAAAGGGGGAAAAGGGTGAGAAAAACAAACAAAAAAATTTAAAAAAAAACCCAATTCTTATAATTATTTTCTTATATATTCTCAGAAGAATATTGAAAATATTTGTCTAGGATTTTGCTCATGTTATGTTAGTTTGAGTATATACACTTTTCTTTTCTCAATTTTTGCCTCACCGAAAATTGTAATTTGAATAGAAATCATAATAAACCACGAAGACTGTGCTGAGGGTTGAACACGTTGAGCCCAACTGCAGGTCTGAGAGAATGCTGGCTATTTAAGGGATGCGAGCCTTTTGACCTGGGAGGAGATAAGAAGAGAAGGGACCAGGTGGTCCAAGTAGTAAGCTTCCTATTTTGTTTTTTTATGTGACAATAAAATCTCGAGGATATGTCTAAAAAGGTAATGAAGGAAATAATATCGGTAGATGTGTATTAAACTGCTGCTTACAATCGCTCTAATTAGAGAAACACATCTGTGTGGCTGCTTACAGTTTGCTTCATTCACGGTTTTTGTTTTGTTTTGTTTTGTTTTGTTTTGTTTTGTTTTGTTTTGTTTTGTTTTGTTTTGTTTCTGTCAGACTGGCTGCTGACACTTTCCATCTTTTTTTTTTTCTGTGAAGCTCTTGTTTTTGTTTCTTTGACACCTCCCACAAACCACAAAGTAGTAAGCAAGACTCATTACTTTACTGTCCTTCTAGAAGTCACAGTGGGGCCCCTTCCCAGGTCTTTTCTCCAGGGAAGGCTGGACTTCTCAGTGCTGAGCCCCAATATTTCATGCAGAAACCACAGATTTGTGTTGGGACTGAAGTCAGTTTGGTAAAGTAACCCTCTTGCTCCCTGGTCCATCTTCAAACGACAAGAGTTCTTGCGAGCTGAGGAGGCTACTTTAAATCAGCCCATAGCAGAAAAGCAGTAGGTTTTTCAGCACAATATTCAAGTACAGTTCACTTTGCTGCAGATGAGCCATCTCAGATGCTTTCTCCCCAAATATGAATATGTGGATATCAAAGCCCAAATGAAGCGAGGGTGACGAGACTGAAGCCCTCGTCTGCTAACTAATGACTGTGGGACCTGGCGTGAGGTCCTGTCCCAAGCCAGACTTTTCCTGATTAGGTCCATGTGCTTTGGCATAGCTGATTTTCTTGTATAAATGACTTGGGAAATTTTAAAGAAATGTATGTAGAGGGCAACAAATAGAATCCTTGAGAAGGAGAAAAATTCAAAGGTCATAGTAATTCTTCCTCTATTTCTTTGATTTGGGCAGTTCCTACCAACCCTTCTTTTAACTTCTCCCACAGGCTGCCCCTGCACATGCCGGCCGGTTCCTCTCCTGCCTAAACCTCTGAACATGGAGTACATGTATAATAAGCTCACCCCCAGGAAACCTTTCCTTGTGCCCCCATCTCGTAATCCAGAGCCTGCTTGTATGTCTCATGCTGCAGTTCTGGGCCATTATGGAAAAGAGAAAACACACTATTTTTTTTTCTATTCTCTACCGAAAATGTCTCATTTTACTGCAGTGTCAAAGGAAACCTTGTAAATGCAGCTGGGGAAATAAATGAACAAAACATAGCATGAAACCAGCCATTCTTTATTTATTGACTAAATATATAATCAGTTCTTTGTTTTGCAAAGACAATCACTGCTTTTCATTCTTGAAATTTCTCTGCAAGAGAAAAGAAGATCAAACTAGTTTCATCAGTTGTATATATAAGAAACTGCCAATATAGGCATACAATTAATAGTTTTCTTTTTCAAAACATTTTACCTGTTTAGTTAATCATAATATAGATTTGTACTGTTTAAGGAATAGGTTTAAAAGCTGAAAATTTGTTTTGAATATATTCATATTAGTAAATGGCTTTAATTTGAAAACCATGAAAAATATTTTGAACTGTTGTAGCAAGTAGCCTATGAAATTTAAAAATAAAAAAATTTAGAAAGTCATTATTCTCGGCAGAGCTAAGAATCAGCCTGTGTATTTTATGTATCATTTAATCTGACTAGCAGCCAATAGTTCCTGATCACTATTATGATACTCATCCTAATATGAGATTAATAAAATAGATAATACAATGGTATTCCGGTAGTTCATTCATTCCAGAACTGACCAGTAAAGGAGCCGAGGAGCACTGCAACCGACTCACACAAGCCGTAGCATGTCCAAAGAGTCCCGAACAAGCACCAAGTGCTGAAACTTTTCTTTCTCATCAAAATGCAAGAAGAACAGGGCGTGACAAGTTCTGAAGCCAATGAATACTGAGGTATGACTGTGATCACGTTGGATGGAACATGATCTCATCTGGTCCTTGTACATTTCTGGGTAGTGGTGTGTTCCACGTGAGAAATATCCCTTTAGAGGCAAGAATGGGAGGGGGTCCCTTCCCTTTTATATATATATATACATATAATATATATAAATAACAATATATAAAAAATGTTTTATATATATATATATATATATAAAACATATGCACACATGCTTCCTTAATTTATTAGTTTTCCACTTTAGCCTAGATTTAGGAAAAACTTAGAATCACTTGTAAGAAAATATGCAATGTAGTAAAATAACAAAAGTTACAAGTGGAAATAAACAAAAGTAAACAAAGATGGTACCAGAATTGAGGCTTAACAATGTCTGTGTTAAAAGCTGATAGCACATGCCCTGATCTGGTGGCTCCATTGGCTGGAAGGTGGTCCTTTACACCCAAAGGTTGCAAGTTCCATTGCCAGAAGGGGCACATACTTAGATTGCAGGTTCGATCTCTGGTTAGGGAGTGTAACCTATTGAGGTTTCTTTCTCTCTAGCTCCTCCACCTTCCTCTCTCTCAAATCAATAAACAAATCCTCAGGTGAAGATGTTCTAAAAAAGGGAACTTTAACATATCTGGGAGTGTGTGTGTGTGTTCTTTCTCTCTTAAAACCTTCCCGAAAACTGGGTGAAGCCAGCCAGTGCCTGTCAGATTCTCCCAACAAGTCCTCACTAGTCCAAAGGAGAATCATAGCAGTATTATTTTGGCAATAAAATATTTTCACCTTCTTTAGGTGTCATTTAACAATATCCAAGAGCAATAAAAATATTTAAAATAATTCTATGTTATATTCTGTTTCACAGTGAAAGCCTTTTCTTTATTTATATGGCATTTAATTTTAAACATCAACAAATTTCCTCTTCACTTTTATATAGTCATATCATGTATTTTCCATTTATTGATAGTTTAAGTTATTCACCAAAAATTGAGTTTATTTGCATCTTAGAGCAAAATTGGAAGCAAAACAAATTACATCATCTGAGTTTTTTTTTAATTAATATTATCAAAGTACTTAATACTAACATTTAAGTACTTAAGCTAGTTGACAACTCACGTAATGTATTAACAGCAGGATAGTAGTGCTAGAAGCCCAGAATACAAGTAGAAAGTTATATTTTTGTAAGTATAAAGGTCAAAAATAATATGGCTAAAAATAGTTTTAAAAAGACAAAAGTAGACTACCCACATTTCTTTAGTATTATTTTGGATTTTAGATATTATTTAAATATAGTGTCTTAAAATCCAATAAAAATACCATTGCTTTATACCATGTCCAATGGAGGGAAATAGCTCTTTAGTTAACCATTTAGTTTACAGGAACCATTTACAGTTTAATTATATAAACACTGATTGAGCATCTACTAGGTAGATGTGGGAAAGACAATGAGATAAACTATAAACATTAGTACTTAGAGGAATTTGACCCAGTGCAAGACAGGCATTTAAAAATATATATATTTCAATGCAATGTGGTGGAAGCTATGCAAATTTATGCAGTGGATTATATAAAAGTATAGAAGAGAGAAATTTACTCCAGACAAGAAGCAATGAATCCTGACAGAGTAAGTCTTCCTCGTCAAGATTTCTCAGAAACTTGGGCTGAAAATAGTTTTGTGGTTATTATAGCAGATTTCTACCTAATTCCTATTGTCCAATGACCGGAAAACTCTACATGGAGTCTTATTCTTTTTCTCCCAGTAAGCATAACTTCCCTGCCTATCAGTCCCTTTCCTACAAAGAGATAGCCCCTTTAAACACACATGCCTATATCTCTTTTGTTGTCCTGACAGTGCGCCGATTCTCTCTCCTCTTAGCAGCCCCTTTCTGCACTGATTTATGAATAAACTGCCCTTTCGTCTCCTATATCTTTATGTCCTTCATTCCAATCTATACCACTCTTATTATTCAGAACATCTCTCTGAGCAGAAACTAATTTTTTAATGCATTTCATCTTCTTTCAGTAAGATCCAGTCAGACACTTCAAAAATTTACATGTTCCATGCAGAAGATATTATTTCAATGTTGCTTAACACATGTTTTAGAATGAACAAGGTGACAAAACTGCTTTAGGAATAATAGCTCACCCACTCATTTATAAAGTAATAACTACACTACCTATTACTTCCCCCCCTCCAATGGCTTATGGAACAATCCATATAAATTTAACATTATCAGTGTATGCTGTTGTCATTATCAGACACTGTTAATTGCTTTTGTGAAATTTCTGGATTAAAAATACTCATCTTTATTTTATAGGGCAGTTTTAGACTTACAGCAATATAATTGGGAAGGTACAGAGATTTCCCTAGGCCCTCTGACTCCATGCAAGCAGAGTGGTGTATTTGTTACCATTGATGAATCTGCACTGTTAGATCACAATCATCCTCAGGTTGCAACTTACCTTGGGGTCCCAGTGCTTTTTCTCCTGTGCAGGGATGTTGATTTTCAAGTGTGTGCAAAGCATAACCGTGCAGAGCTCAGATCCCTCCCATAGAAATCGGTCTTTATTTCAATGTACCCTCCATTTTTCTAGGTCCAGATCCAAATATGCAGAATACACATGGAGTTTAAAAACTAATATTTATCATTTAGTTTTAATTTTAAGCCCAAGAAAACAAGCAAAATATTGTGGAAGGGTCAGTAAATGTTTAATTATCATTTTTACAGGGTTGGTGCTAATGAATTTTCTTTATTCAGTATTTTCTTAAAAGGTCCAATTACAATGATTTACAAACCCTAATTAGGTTATAGAAGGACAAGCTTCATGCAGCTCCTAACAATAACACAGTAAAATGGAATGAGTAAAAAGCAAAACACACGATGAGGAAAGTACAGAGATTTAACTGATCCGAAGTGTGTCACTTGGCTCAGGCTGCCATAATGAAGTAGTGGGTTGGCCAAAAAGTTTACATCTTTTTTTCCATAAGATAAAAGGCACATTTTTTATTTTCACCAATGACTTTATTGATTCGGGTATTTTGAGTATGTTAGCTATCTACTGCAGGGTATATAGCATTGATTGTTTTCAATTAATGTCTCGAGTTGGTCTCTATCAACTTCAGCTGGTCTACTTGACCTTGAAGCATTGTCCAGTGAGAAATTTCAAGCAGAAAACTTCACAAACCAGTTTTGATGTTCAATCAATCGCAGCATCCTCTGCATACACTGTACAAATATTTTTTGTGTGAGTTTCAGTTGTATTTTTACCTTCCTTGAAATAAAAAAGCATAATATGCCAAAATGCTGCATATTTTCTGCAATTTTGATATTAAAATGGCTACATAAAAATTCACCAATTTTGATGTTTTTTTTAATGCATGCTAATGTAACAGTTGTCACAACACAAGCTAACAAAATTGTTTCTAATGAAATTGAAGACAACTGAGTGCTACTGGAGCCATCGTACAGAAAGAACTAAACAAACTTTATGTCCCAACTTCAGACTGTGTGGCTTCAACAACAGAAATTAATTTTCTCACAGTTCTGGAGCCAGGAAATCCTAGATCAAGGTACCAGCAGGGTTGCTGTCTGTTGAGACTTTTCTCCTTGGATCACAGATGGCTGCCTTCTTGCTGTGTCCTCACATGGCCTTTCCTCTGTGTGGAAAGAGAGAGAGTTTTCTGCTGTCCTTCTTTTCTTATCATGATACCACCAGTCTTATTTGATTCAGGCTGCAGTTACGACCCCATTGACCTTATCTAACTCCTTAAACCCATTATCTCAAAATAGAGTCACCGTGGGATTAAAGCTTCAGCAGGTGAATTTTGGAGGGACAGTTTCATAACAGGGAGATTTGGATCTCATGCAATGTCTTTCTTATTTAAGTTCTAGAAAGGCTTACTTTATCATTTCAATCACAAACTTAAAATATATTGCAGGTTGAACTAGATAAAACCCATCTATACATTAACATGCTATATCTACCTTTCTATTCCTAATGTATTTACTGATGCAGTAGTCCATTAGCAGGAAACCACTGCTTGTCTATTGTCCTCTAAAGGGTTGCAAGCATGGCCCCTACTTAGAGGAGCCAAGAAAAAATGTATAGATTAAATTGTGAATCAAATTGAAATATGACCAGACCTTTTTAAACAATGTATTTTCTTAATATGTCTACCTTGAGTTAATGTTGCACTAGAGTGCTCTTACAGATTACAAATTCAACTCCAAAAGTATAAGCAACTATAATGGACAAGTAATTAATTTACCCAGTACCCCTTTCATTCAAGGAGCTGTATTTCTTCTAATCAATACAAGTTTGATTCATTCAATGGGACCGAGGTCAGCTACTTCCTTCCCCATTCCTTGTATAACCTCTTTGATATTGTCAACTGTGCCAGGTCATTGGTGCCAGGTCAACAACAACTGGAATCCCCAATTTGGGGTTTTGTGAAGAAGAAAATTTCATTGAGTGCAAAATAGCTCAATTAACATATAGTATGGCTGTGAGGCAGCCCTGGGGCCAGGCTCCTCTCTAGCAGACAGCTCTGCTCTGCATGTCGATGGTCTGCTCTGCTCTGCTCCAGGCCAGGCTGTTTTGCATTGCACTGGTCTGCTCTGGTCTGGTGAGACATCTTTAGTGTCTAAGCTTAGCCAGGGAGACTCAGCCTTAAATTCCAAGTGGAAAGGGAAGGCATGCTCCCAGGCTGGTATGAGCAGAAGTCCCCACCCCTGGACCTTGACTGAGCTGTCCTTATGCAAATGAGGAATCCAAATTGTCACAGTTTGATTGGTGCAAAAGGCATTGTCCTGATTGGTCAGAGTAGTTTTGCTCTGGTTGGTCAGAGCTGCATAGCTCCAACTGGATGAAAAAAGCCTCAGTCCTATTGGTTGAAATAGGAGTCAGGAACTCCTTTAAGGGCTGGCTCACTTGGCAGAAACAGTGCAGGCAGACAGTTCAGTGCAGAGGCAGGTGGTTCAGTGCAGGCTTCTTCCTGAAGTGCAGTTGCTTAGTCTACGTGAAAGGCCCCACCCAGAAATGGCTACTAGACATTTTTTTAAAAATTGAACCCAGTTAGCTACTGGCAGCCCTTCTTAGTACATTACTTCTTTCTCCGGGTTTACAGTATCAACATGACCTATAAATGGACCTTCCCCTCACACTTCTTTTCCGTAATTAGTCATGTGTTCATGTACCAGTAATAATTAATTCCAGTCCCTTCTTGAGATTTGAGGAATGAAGTCAGCTTGGCTTGCTTCCACATGTGTTTACCTGGCAGGTAAGCTCACTTCTATATAATCAAATGTCTTGTCCAAAGTTCTGCTGATTGGCAACCTCTCAGCTGGGGCTGTGGAGGCAACTGAGTCACCACATGTCTCCTGTCATCCAGCAGTCTAGCCCAGGCTTATGTACACAGCTGAAGTGAGATTTTAACTTATTCAAGACAGTGAATCCTGAGGTGAAAGCACTTCTTAAGTTTCTGCTTGCATCAGACTTTCTGTTGTTCATTAGCCAAGTGAAATGACATGGTAAACCCTGAGTCACTGTGGGAACAACTGAGTCACTGTGGGAAGGGGTTACCCGACATGGGGATAAGAAGTGTGAACAACGCGTGGCATCACTGCAATCACACACCACCGTGGGAGAGAGCTGGGATCACTCTGAAGCATCACGCTTAGGAGAGAGGGTACATGTCTCCGAAGGTGTGGAAATTAGATAGGGGCTAGATACAGATACCAGAAGGTGAATATTAACAGTCAGTGTTCACTGAGAATTGGAGAATTATACATCAATGATACACCTGGGGAATCTACCAAAATCCCTTAGTTCACATATGCCAAAGCAGTTTATTCATTCCCACACAAAAAAAAACCCCTTAGAAATATATGATGATGAGTGTTGAATACAAGAAGATCAGTAGAGAACAAAGAGAAGTCTTGACGCAGATGCTGGGAATTGCCTAGGCTTTTTCTGGAGCTACCACTTCTGCCCTTCCCTGCTAACATTCAGGTGTGCAGATTGCATCTCGCTGCATATCCTACTCTGCAGCAAATCCCAATGAATCTTCTAAACCAAAGGTATCTATCTACCCATTTGTTAGTCCCTGTGATTATTTCAGGGATAGCACTAAGGTGCCAATCTGATCTCTTTGTGTTTCTCCATCCAAATACAGTGGCTCACAGGTGGACCCAATCTAAAATACCCATCTCGATGTCCAGGATTTATATTTGGTGGTTAGAGTAAGAGAAACTATTCTCCTGAACGGTTTGCTACACAAATGTGTGGGCTGAAGCAGCTGAAATAACTTCACTGCCTCAGGGAAAGACACTGGAGCCTGAAACACTAATATATAAAAGGCAGCATCGAGGACATAGCAAAATAAGAGTCAAAGCACACCCCTAAATAATGCAATGCAAATCCAAAGATTCCAACAGGGACAACTGTAGCTGAACGATAATAAAAACAAAGAAAAACATCTAAGGCATTCACATTACTCTGAAATTATTTCTCTTTCTTATTTAAACTGGTTTCACCTAGGTTTTTAATTCTTCCTAACAAAGCAATTTAACTTTATTTTTAGGAGACATTTTAGGAGATTAGATACTTCATGATTTGGAACTTCAAGGCCACTCCTCAATAGCTGCCCTTACACATGATACATTTCCAAACACCAAGCATTGATGGTGTCATGGTAGTTCAGGAATAATTAAGAAAATGACAAAAGAAGTTAATCCTAGTAATTGAAGGCCTATTCATTTGCATTGCTCTATGTTTTACCTCGAGCACCATCTATCTCACCCCCGACTCTTCAGGTGATGCTGGAGTCTGGCCCTGGGCTTCCTTGTATCCTGTGTGCATTTATATGGTTTAATATTTATTGAGGTCTCTTTTTGTTTAGTTAGCTGTTACATTTGAATAAACCGAACTGCATTAGGATACCAAACCCCTATTAGTGTCTGACTCATAGTAGTTATTTAATAAATATTGGTTGGAGTGAACCGCCAAGAAAAAAGTGAGGGTAACCTGCTTTCCACTTGCTGTGTTAAGCTGATCATCTGACGTGTGGGTCTTTTAGGAACGAATCTATACGGCATTTCATCGGTACGTGAAGCTTGCCTTGGCCCTCCTGAGGTAGATTTTAAGAGATTTATCTGGAACTGTGAAGGTGGTTGTGTCCACATTCAGCGTTTTGCTGCTAATTTAAGATTCTTGTAATTCAGTCAGATTATACACAGAGTGACAGGGACAGACCTCAGAGGCATCATTGCCCATCGTGCTTACATACAATTGATCACTTAGCAGAACATTTCTAGGATTTTGCTTTTTCACAGGAAACTAGCTGCAGAGTTTTGCACTAAAGGATAATTACATCAGGGGGTAAGGAAGTTGTGAGTCAGGTGACCTAAATCTGCACAACCCAGTGCGTTTTTGTTCCTGAGGGTTCATTTGCCTTTATTCAGTTCTTGCTACGGATCCCTTCCTCTTCTTTAAAAAAATAGACCAACCACTGAGAAATGAAAAATCCAGATTATTAGTGAAAGGAAGTCATTAAAAGGGAAAAAGGGAGAGCTTTGATTTGTAATTCTTTTAGCATACAACATTAGCAATTCCATGATTGGGATTCAAATGTTATAAAGTGGTTCTTTAAACCATACATTCAGGGCCAATATCTTACTTTGTTAAATATTACATAATTGCATAGGTTTATTCTGAGCTAGTAATGAAGATGCATAAGACATGCATAATATGGACTCCGGATTTCAGAAGGCAATGTCAAGGAAGGAAAAGGAGATGGTTAGAAATTCATTTCTGAAAATTTTTTCTAAAAAGAAAAAGAACTTCTCTGATTATATACATATTACTAGTGTTTTTTTATTTCACTTTGTATATTCTTTTTTATTTTTATAATCTCTTAGAGCTGTTCTGTAATAAGAGAATGAATGATTATATCCTATTTCGTTCATACTAGGAAATTTCATTTGCTTTGAGTTTATTTACATATTTTATAAAATTCCATAACCTCTCTGGATAATACATCAATGATTTTTTCCATTAATATTTAAAATGTTTTTAATTGTGGAAATAAAACATGGTCCCTGAATTAAACATTTTAAGTTCATGCATGTGAGGGAGAGGAAAACACCCCCAAACAAATTTATTTAGCTTCATTGTGTATATGTGTCACAGCTTTCTTATCCACTCAGCCTTAAAAACAAAATAAAATCCTACTATGGCGACAACATCAATGGACCCAGAGGGTATTATGCTAAGTGAAATAAGCCAGTCAAAGACAAATACCATAGGATTTCACTCCCATGTGAAATCTAAAGAACAAAGTAAGCGAGCAAACAAAACAGAAACAGACTCGTACAGAGATCAGACTGATGGTTGCCAGAGGGGAAGGATGTGGGGAACTGGGTGAAGAAGGCGAAGGGATGGAGAAGTAGAGACCGGTAGTTCCAGAGTGGTCATGGCATGTGAGTACAGCACAGGGAATACAGTCAATAACATTGTGAGAACTGTGTACATTGCTAGGTTGCTCCTGGAAATATCAGAGGGAACACTTAGTAAAGTATAGGATTTTCTAATCACTATGCTGTATACCTGAAAGTAATAATATTGAATGTAAACAGTAATTTAAATTTTTTTTGTGTAAAATTATTTAGCTCCACTGACCTTAGTTATGCTTCTATAATAATGCCAGTATTTACTAGTTTCTTAACTGAATCTCTCTATGTTTAAACAAAGGCTTATATTTTCCAAACCAGCTTTCTTTCTCATCTCAGCTGTCTGGGAAAGCCACAGACATGCAGAAGTGATCATATAGCATTTCCAGGAGAAAACCTGCCAGTAGAAGACCTGGTATTCAGACACAAAGGGTCTGACATAGAGAGGAAGATTTAAACTAGCATGGATTAGCCCTGGCTGGTGTAGCTCAGTGGCCTGTGAACCAAAGGGTCACCATTTGGATTTCCAGTCAAGGCACATGCCTGGGTTGCAGGCCAGGTCCTCAGTCAGGGGCACTCGAGAGGCAGCCACACACTGATGTTTCTCTCCCTCTCTTTCTCACTCCCTTCCCTCTCTAAAAATAAATAAATAAAATCTTTAAAAAATAATGAATAAGAATGAAATAATCACAATGCATCTTTAAGTCTACTAAAATCTTTATAAAAGGGGGAAGGCTTGTCAAGTGACATGTAAAAAGGACACTCGGGCAAAGCCAAAGTGGGGTACAGATCCAGGGAGGGAGGTGAGAATGTCTGGGGCGGGGGTGGGGAGTAGGGGGGTGGTGAATAGTGGGGGAAAATGGAGATAACTGTTCTTGAACAACAATAAAAAAGAGGAAAAAATGCAAAGAGGAAGAAAGCATAGTGCATGCACGAGCCATTTGTAAATAAGACAGTGGGAGTCATATTTAAAGACTAAAGCTCTGGATCAGCAAGTAAAAAATAGATAGATAAAATGATACAATAAAATCACTATAATAAATATAGAGCCAATAATTTTGGAACCAACATTTAAGAAATAAATTACCTTTATGTTTTTCTTTCATTTGAACACCTTTAATGGAATATAAATCCAGTGCTATTTACTAATGAGCAAATCTATGTTAATTAAAATGTGTTTGCTTTTAAGAAAGCTTTTTCCCAATTTTAATCAATTACACCCATATTCGGATTAATTAGCTTCTGATATAATTCGATTATTCCACTCCTTTGCTTTACCTGACCAGCGTGGATGAAGATTCTCTACCTTTATTCAACCCGAGTTTCAGTCAGTTTTCTCCCTTCCCCACCGGTCCCTGGACCTGGACTCGCCCCTGAATCTAATAAAGGACTGAAATAGAAACAGCTCCTCCTTCTTGGGCTCTCTTCAAAATCAAATGCCCTCAGGAAAAGACACGATTAGACAACTATCAGAACTTTCCAACTGGTCACCCTACACCCTCAAACTAATTTCTTTCTAGTCTATTTTACTCCTACCTGTGCAAGAAGAGTCCTCCTGCCTAATTTTTGACATAAGCATGGACCTTATACCCACAAGTGTATTCTCTGTTGCAGTAATTTCCCCCATTGTAATAGTCTCTTTGAATAAAATCTCTCCTTACCTACATCTGACTTATTTTTACTTGACAACATTCAAGATACTCCTTAGTCATTTTTATGCCACCATCCAGAAAACGATGTTCTGGTGTATCAGAAAAATAACTGAAAACATTAGCATCTAGTTAAAAAAAAGTTGCCATATAACAGGTTCTTGACACAAGCTATTTCTACAGGGCTATCACTGTGAGATGCAGCACTAGCTCTTTTTTAACAGATGATAAAACTAACAAGTTTAGTACCCAGTTAGATGAGACTTCCAACATCCTGTGCTCCTCTGCTTTCCCTGCACTTCCTCCTCACTTTCACCCAAATAATCTGTTCTTTCTTTCCCTTTTCTCCTCTCAGGAGAGACAAACTGCCACACCATCCCTCAAAATACATCCCTCCAAATTTGGTTGGGATTCTTCTAAAATTTTGTTTTAATTTTGAATTTAAAAGTCAAACTTTTAATTTATTGTTAAAGTGGTAGCTTTTTATTTCACCTTACATGCGTGATGTTAAATTCCTTTAAAGTAGTATGCAAATTAAGCAAATTTATATGTATATTTATGCAACATATAATGCAAATGTTCCCACCTAGTGCTTTCACAAACATCTGCTCCCTTTAAGATAGAAATGGTGGTATAAGAGCCTGGCCATTTGTTATGGCTTATCCATGGGCTCCACACCCACTGAGGAGCATTGACCTAATAATTCCAAGTTTGGAATTATATAAATGCAATTTTTCTTCTCCCATAATTTTTTCTTTAAAAAAATCAGAAGTGTAACTAAATAATGTAACCATTTAGATACTAAAATTGCCCAAATTTAGAAGTACCAACGTAATTTTTAGAAATGGTTCAGACCTTTTCAAACAAATAGGCATCGCGGGCGAAAGAGCAGCATTTATTTCTTATCCATCTACTTCTCCTCTGGCCAGACTCAGCTTACTATGCATCACGTTAATTTTTTGTCATTTCATCACTTTTTAAAAATATGCTTCAGAAACAAATGCATGCTATTTCTTTGAATGATTTAAAAATTATGTCTAAGATCTTTCGCTGGAACTCACTTTTTCCACTTAACATTGTGTTTTGCTGATCTACCCACATTGAAACATAAAAATTTGATAATCTTAAGTGCACTGTGATAGTTTATGATGCAAGTAAACTTGACAATTACCTATGATCATAAGGATGGACATTTTCCCCCTACAGTTTACTATGAAATGCAATGTAGTGATGCTTATTGTTATTTTTATAGTCTGTTACAATTACGCAGTATTTTTCTACTATGTTCCTATGAGGAAATTTCTTTCATCCGGTGTTCATGGATTTAATTTTATCCCCCAAATGTATATGTTTAATTCCCAACTTCGAGTGACTCCGAGTGTGACCTTATTTAGAGATAGGGTCTTTAGAGAGAACTCAGTTAAGATGAAGTCCTAAGGGGAGACACTAATCTAATATGACTGGTGTCTTTATAAAAGAGGTAAATTTGAAAGACACACACACACAGAATCATGGGAAGTGAAGACAGAGATAAGGGTGATGCTCCTTCAAGCCAAGAAATACTAAAAATTGTCAGCAAACCACCAGAAGCTGGGGGAGAGGCACAGAACAGGTTATTCCTCACAACCCTCAGAAGAAACTAACCTGGCAAACACTTGACCTTCAACTTCTTGTCTCCAAATCTGTGAGCCAATATATTTTTGTTGTTTAAACCACTCAGCTTTGTGTGCTTTGTCATGTCAGCCCTAGAAAACTAATAGATACAGTATGTGCATTTTTCAACTTTATTAGACACTAGCAAATATCCTCTAAAACAATTTTCACTTCACTAGCAGTTTCTTTCTTTTTTTTCTCAATCTCCTTTTGGGACAATATAACTCACCAAAGACACTTCTAGGCCTAGAAGTTCTCACCTGATAGGCATTCTTAAATGACAGGGTTGGTCAAGAAAATTTCTCTCTCTTGTCCCTTCCCCTTAAAACTACATAGACTAAGGAGTTAGAAGAATTATTTTTTAAATCACTATGGTCACAGGCTTCCTCTTCTCTGAGCTAGAACTCTGGTGACATTTTCCTCTATCACCCAACACTTCTAAGTGATGATTAACGTTTGTCATATTTCTATGGCATTAGCACTTTTCTGAATGTTTTTACATAAATTTTTATAAAACTCTCTAATGAGGTAGCTCCTATTGTCTCTATTTTACAGGTGGGAAGGCTGAGGATTAGAATGAGCCCAAACATGCCTGAGGTAATGCAACAAGAAGGAGAAGAAAGATGTGAGCCCGCTGTTCTGTGTTTTGAAGCCAATTCTTATGACCTTTACCATATGAGCTGCTGGGGAGGAGAAAACTCTTCCCTTTACTCCTCTTGAGTTCTTATGGCTAGACTGATCATAAAATTGACACAAGACGAGATTAACAGGAAGAAAAACATGAACTTGGATTCACACAGGTGATCTTAAATGATGCTCAGAGACAGAATGAATTGGCCAGGTTTTTATAATTTTTAGATAGAGAACCAATAAACTTAGAAAAAATGACTGGACAGAAAAAAAAAACCTTGGGTTTGGATGCTTATGACTAAGGAATTTAAGCAAAGCTTGGGCCTGGGGAGTAAATTAGTAAAGCAGTAACAAGATTCGTTTACACAGGCTTTTTGGTTCCAGATTCCCTAACTCTGGTGAAAAGGGCATGTCTCATGGCCCCCTGGAGCAAGAAGGGCACGTTTTACAGATGAGATTTATTTTCTTGTCTCAGGGGGACAGAGCAGTCAGAGTGATCCTCTTGCACTGGCTGCTTGTCAAGTGACATTAACCCAAGTCATCAATATGCCAACGTGTAACGTTTTGGGGCAAACCTGCCCTGGGCCCTGGCAAAGCCCTTTGTGCCTGTGATAGACCTAATCATGACCCACCAGGCTGTCGGTGTCCTAATCCCAGAGCCTGTGTTAGGTTCCACTGCAAATGGGGGTTTAGGTTGCAGATAGTATCAGTTTTACTAATCAACTGACCCTAAAATAGAGAGCTATTCTGGCTTCTTGGGTGGGCCCACTGCAATCACATGGGTCTTCAAAGGTGACTGAGCAGGGCAGAAGAGTTAGAGAGAGACGGGACCATGGATGAAAGTCATAGAAAGTCAGTTTCACTGGCCTTTGAAGAAAAAGGGGCCGCAAGCCAGGAAATGAGGTTATACTCCAGGAGCTGAAAGAGGTATGGAAACAGGCTCTTCCCTGTCACCTCCAGAAAAGGACTTAGGCCTGATAGGCCTTGATTTTAGCCTAGTGAGACCTTTGTCAGACGTCTGGCCAACAGAGCTGGAAGACGATAAATTTGTCTTGTTCTTTGCCACTAAGTTTGTGATAGTTTGTTATAGAATCAACAGAAAACGGAGTACGGAACACTAATTCTTTCTATTTGTAAATGACAGGAACACATTTCTGTCTAGCTTTTTTTTAAAAGTCATTTATTATTCCATATCAAGTTTAGAAAAGTGCCCGAGGAACAATTGGCACAATAAACTCAAATGCCTCAGGCTCTCTCCATCTCTGGCTTTGTTGTTTCTTTGTGCAGTAGCTTCCTTCACTTTTTGACAAAACTTCAAGCAGATCTCCACCCCATGGCCCAACAATCACGGTCAGAGGCATAGGCACAGGTCTGGTATTCGCCAAATGTATTATATAGCCATCAATTCCAGAACAAACAACAGGGGCAAAGGGACCAGATTAACATCTTGGCTTGTTAGGAAACCATGTGGATAAACTAAAAAAAGTGCTTATGTGCACTTTGGAAGACCACTCAATTGTCTTTTCTCTTAACTGGTCAGTGATACATCTTGGTTCAAGGCCTCCTTCTGCCTGTTGAAAACAGATACAATTAGGAAAATAAAATAAAATGATTTAAAGTGATGATAGATGATTGAAAAGAATGTGGACCATCAAAACCATCCCAAGCAAAGCTCACCTACTAGATTAGTTTTCCGTTGCTAATTGGCAAATGAACACACACTCAGTAGCTTAAGGCATGCCAATTTATGATCTCACACTGATGTACATCAGTAGACTTAGATTGTCTGTCTCAGTCCTACAAGGTCAAAATCAAGGTGTCAGCAGGGCTTGCTTTCCTTTCTGGGGCTTCTGGTAAAAATCAATTTCAGGTACATTCAGGTTGTTGGCAACACTGATCTCCATGCACTTGTAGGAATGAAGTCTCTATTTCTTTATTGAAGGTCTGCTGGGGGTCTCTCTCTAGTCATTGGTGGTCTCTTTCCTCCACTGCAAAGCCAGGAATGGCAGCCGTCCTTCTCATGCTTCGAATCTCTCCTGTCCGTTTTCTGCTGCATCTCTGATTCAGCTCTTCTTTCTCCCTTTCCTGCTTTTGTGACTCCTTTAGCTCCCAGCTGGATGAACCCGGATAATCTCCCATCACAATGTCTGACACCTTAACAACACGATAATATATGAGTATGTAACATATTCACGGGTTCCAGAGATGAGGGTGCGGGCATGTGTGTGAGTGTGTGTGGATCAGGAGGCAGCATTTTTATGCTTAGCACACCAATCTAGATTTAGGTCAGATTTAAAGTGCATAGTATAACTATATTTTACTTACCATGTGTGAAGAATGAAATGCTTTGAGGTCTCTCAGAATTATTGTGTTTGTTACACCAATGTATATTTTTATCTTAAGGATTCCTTAAGTTTTTTTAACAGTTGCATAAGTTGTGATTGCTAAATCATTTGTTTTATAACAGATGATGGTCATTTCTATTATGTATTTTATTCCAATCCTAGTGACAATTATAGCCAGTGTTTTAATGTGTTTGTGAAGCAAATCAGTGTTGTTTACAATAATGTACTTTAAGATTGAGATTCACAGAAAATGCCCATTTTTCTTTGGCTTACAAAAGACTAACACAGCTTTAAAGCGATAAAAAGAAGTTATGAGCATAGAGATAGGCTCCAAAGACTTGAATCTCAGTGCTGAAATAAACTCTGAGGAAGGGATAATTGCCAACCAAAAGAAAGCAGGCTTCTTCAGGGCAGGGAGAACTCACTTTCCAGCCAAAAACGGGTGGAATCCATGCAGAAACAGAGTGTATGGAGAAAATTACATTTTGGGGGGCAGGGGAGAGGGCATAGGCAGAATAAACAATTGTCCTGTATTGTCATTTTTAATAAATGAATAATAGATCGAATCTGTTTAAACATAATGTGCTTCCGGTTTCCCAGACAATAGCATATGGAGCATTTAATAATGAGATTATGTGAATAAGAAAAAGTGGTTCTCACTTGGCCATATGGTTTTACTTTCTGTGAAAATATATTTTTTGCTCAGAGTTATGTTTTTCATTGTAGGTTTCAAGATAGTTTATTTCCTTTGTTAATGTTATGTAACACTTCTCCGGAATATTAATGCAATTGGAAAGGCATTCCAATAACTTTGTTGGAACATTATGATCGTGAAGGTATCATTGGGAGTGAAAAAGATGTTGGGACACTGAAAACTTATGGGCGGGCTTACTCAGAAGGTTCATGAAGCTAAGTAACACAGGCAGAGGGAAGCACGAGGAAGATGATTGTTGCAGAGCCTGAAAGATGAACGAAGGAGACACACACCCTGCTAACTCGTTCTCAGGGTTGGAAGGATGAAAAGACCCTCCCCTCCCAACAAGTGTTCCTATCTGTACAAGGATAAACTGGACTACAGAAAATCAGTGTTATCAACAGTGTTGTCGACTCCAATATGTGCTAGTTATAACATTTTTTATTGACATCTATTTCTATTTTATGAGCTATCATTGACAGATACCATTGAGTACATTTAAAGTGTACATGAGATTAAACAAAAAAAATGACTTTCCTTTATTAAAAAATGCAAATACTCTTCAATCCTGGGGTGACAGTAAATTTTCATTCCATAAATTCCAAAGTTGTAAAAAGTTATAAAAACAAAAAGTGCCTGGGTTAAACTCTTTTTTTTTGTGACCAGAAGCATTTTCACTATATATAATATTTACTTTTTCATCTGATAGCCTTCTAAATTTTACACTGTATTAAGGTTACTTTACTTTAACATGGTAAATCCCTATTGTGCTAACATGGAAAAATCTACATGATGAAAAACAAAGTGTTCAGAGAATGCTATTAATTGTGGAGAAAAAAATAAAAGATATATATGTATGGATATAGGCTTTTATATGCAATCAAATTTCTGGAAGCTTACATAATATTCTGTATCAGTCAGGGCCCAAATAAGAAGCAGATGGCACACTAAAATTTATTTAATTTGAAGAAGGTTTATTTAGAAAGAAATTAATTGCAAAGGTGTGGATGGGTTTAGAAAACAGAAAAAAAATGAGTTAATGCAAGATTCTTGACTATTAACAGCAGGACTCTCTTCACTCCCAAGTCTGAATGGTTAAGGAAAAAATAATTTGCCACTTTCAAAATGCCAGAAAGAGGAAACATCTTAGAGAACATGTTGTCTTTTAAGGGATGTAGACAACCTAATTGGCTCTCCCTGATAGGCTGAGGCTGAATGTGATGTTGTGATATATAATTAATATATATTTATCCATACAAATGACCAGAATATATCCTCATATATACTTGGTCTTTGTCCACAGTTCCTGAATCACAGCTCCAAAAATACTTGAAAGTTATATTAATAAGGTGACTTGGAAAGAACCTAAAATAAGGCAGATTGTCAGAGGAACCAGCCAGGGGATCAGAGCACTGGGACTGTTCGTCCCACCCACTGACCTCCAAGGAGAGGGATGAGGCTCAGGGTTGAATTGAGTCACCAAGGGACAATGATAATCTATCATGCCTGTGTAATGGAGCCTCCATAAATACCCAGAAGGATGGGGCTTGGAGAGCTTCCAGGTAGGTGAATACATAAGACTTGGGAGAGTCATATGCCTGGGAAGGGCATGGAAACCCTGTGCCCCTTCCCAAATACCCAGTCCTATGCATCTCATCCATCTGGCTGTTCCTGAATTATATCCTTTAACGATAAACTAGTGATCTACAAACATATTTCTCTGAGTTCTATGAGTCATTTTACCGTATTAACCAAACCCAAGAAGAGGAGATTGTGGGAATCTCTAACCTAGAGCCAGCTGGTCAGATGTACAGGCAATGGCCTGGGCCTGTGACTTGCACCTGAAGTCTTGCAGGACTAGCCCTCAGCCTGTAGAATCTGATGCTGTCTCTAGGCAGATAGTGTTGGAATTTAATTGACTCCTCAGACACCCTGCTGGTGTTCTGAGACTTGCTTATTGGAAGCCGGGGGAACACCTCCCCCCCCAGATTTGAAATTGAGTCTCAGAACACAATGTAGTGAAGAAGGACCTTGACCTCACTCTCCTTTCTCCAACTGGGACCCAGTTAATCCAACTCAACAAAAACCAACCCTGAGGCAGCCTGAGTGTCCCAGTTAGGCAGTTCACACAAGGTAGCTGTCAAAGCAAAGAAGAGGGAGGGGGTGGTGGGAAGCAGGTCCAGAGAGGTAAATGGGAGAAATCTACTATGCTGCTATTAATTTTGTTTCACTGGTTGTCTAGTAATATGAATAGCTCTCTTCCTTCTACATTTGTGCTTCTCGCTTACTTATTAACAATGGTATAAAGCACCTGTTTTAAGTAAAAAATTAACAACAATAATGCAGTAAATAACTTCTTTTAGGAAGCTCTTCACAGTTGGACTTAACTAAATTTAATTCCTCTATTAATATTAAGTCTGAAATTACACATTATAGACAAAACATTTAAAACTATTTGAGAATAAATACCATCAAAATGATTTGGAAATACTTTCATGATTTCCCTGAGAAGAGCAGAGAAACTGGTCATGCTAATAAAATCAAATTGGTTTACCCATTTGTTTATATATGGGGACGTGGCTCCTTAATGGGTGGAAAGTAAGGTGTTTACCTAATCGGTTATCTCCATTAGAAAAGAGGTATAGAAAAGAGGAACACATCTTGTATGCAAATTTTCAAACCAGAACCTAAATCCAATTCTGTAATAACATCAGGATAGTTTGAGATTTAAGTAGGAGACAGGACTTAATAACTTGGTGTCAGATTCCACCTCTGTCCCATTAATTTCATATTTTCAGCAAGTTACTTACCTTATCTACGGTTAACACTCTGAAAAAATTAGAGATTATAATTAAAATAATTTCTCTTGCCCTGGCTGGCATAGCTCAGTGGATTGAGTGCGGGTCTGCGAACCAAAAGGCTGCTGGTTTGATTCCCAGTCTAGGGCACATGCTTCGGTTGCAAGCCAGGTCCCCAGTAAATGGGTATGTGAGAGGCAACCACACACTGATGTTTCTCTCGTTCTCTTTCTCTCTCCCTTCCCCTCTCTAAAATCAAATAAATAAATTGTTTTAAAAAATAAAAATAAAATATTTTCTCTTAAAGGCTAACACGAGGATAAAGTAGTGCAGTATCTGAGAAAATAAATAATATAAACTAAAGCATACTGTTTCCCACACAACACAGTTTGGGTTTCTATCCGTGTCTTTCGCATACGTGCACAGAGACTCGCATGTGCATGGGAATGCTCACAGACTGGCCTTCAGGTTATCTGGCCTATTTTAACTTCTGCCAGAGGAGAAACTGCCTCCACTGGTCTTGCTCGCAATGCAGAGCAGTGTGATGCTTTGTGAGGCATTGCAGTTCTAATTAAGTTTGTTCATTGGATTGGACCCCTGAAAATATTTCAGCAAATGCCACCTAAACAGTCTGGAAATTAGACCCTTTGGTCTTGGTGAGTGAGACGTTTCAGCCACCAATATATCCCGTTCCCGTTGTAAGTTTTCTGCTCCTTTCTTCCACCCTGCAGATAACATACTCAGCTTTTTCTTTACAGAGGCATCTTTGGCAGGAAGGAAAAACCAGAAGTTGTCTGCATGACACTCTTCTTATTTGGCATTTGTTTCCTAAAACTAAAATGCACTGAAGCAGTAAGTCTAGGTTCCCTGGAGGAAGAAAAGACTCAAAAAAACAAACCAAAATGACAATAATAACAACAACAACAATAAAAGAACAGAAAGGAAGAATTTCTTTCAGGCTAAAAACAGACCCAGGAGACAGGAGAAAGGGACTCGGGGTGCAGTTCTGTGGTTAGGACAAGCAGGGAACCCCTCAGAATGATCATTGGAGATTTTCCAGTGAAGTATCAAGAATTTCAAGTGGGAACTTGGCGTGGTGCTCAGCCTCGGCAAAGATTTATGTGTCAGAAAAGCCACAGGGCAGAGGGGGAACCAAGGGGAACAAAGGAATTCTACCTGTAGGTTTCTTAAAGGTAACGAGTGCACGCTGATGATTAAGAACTACAGGCAACTTCCTAGGATATTTTTTGCTGCTGCCCCATGAAGGTGAATTTTCTACCTGTCAAATAGGAAAGAGGTATGCACTTAAAATAGGATCATTTTTAAAATAATTAGGTTGAAATTAAGCCAATATTTCTTGCTTGTAGAAAGTGAGCTTTATCTCACACATTTTTGTATCAAATACAGAGCACACTTGAGGGCTTTTGGAAGTAAGAGTACACAGGTGAGTAAAATATCAGTTTAGGTCAAGACCTCATGCTCTGGTGCTCTCTGCAGGGAAATAGCTAATGGGGGACTCTAGGCTTCGGAGACACAGACCTGCAATGATATCTTAAGGAGCCGACACTGAATTTTGAACATGCCACTCTATCTTGCATTGGGTTTAACTGTGTATTCATTCAAGTTGAAGAGAGAGCCCACCTGCCCTTGATTTTATTCAAGCATTTATATGTGCTTGCTACACATTGTTTAAAAAAAACAGTTTTATTGAGGTATACTACACACATTTAAAGGTACAATTTTATAAGATTTGGCATATGTATGTACTCATGAAACCATCAATAACAGAAAGAAAACCGGCAAATTCTTAAGTATATGGAACTAAAACAATATACTCTTGAACAACCAATGGGTCAAAGGGAAAATCAGTAGGAAAATTTAAAAATCCTGAAACAGGCATTATTTGCTTCTTAATATTCAGTGTCTTATAAATCACAGTTTCATGTATTTTCCCTATATTTATAGTTGTCTCCCATGGGAAGGTAGTCCAGCCCCTGTTAGTATTGACACATCTTCTTCAAAAGCAGAAATAAACTACTTTTTCCTTCGCTTTTAAACCAACAACTGCCTAAGCGTTTAATTAACGGATGACTTGTTGCACATTCACTATTTGTCAGACACTGAGTTGTAAGATGTCATGTGCACTATACCAAAGTTTTTGAGTCACCGATTTCAGGAAGAAAATGTACACTTCTATCTTTTCCTACTTACTACTTTGTTTACCTGTGTATAACTCTCAGATGTGTTCGTATAAAATAACGACATGTATTTGTGTATGTATGAATCTTTCATTGAATGGAAAAATGTTTTCTTCCAAATTATTAGTCCCTCTTTTAGGAAAACGTCAAACTGAGAGAGTTGACTGAATCGTACTGCTCGTGGTGGCTTGTCCTCATTGGCCCACTGAGCTCCCCTCTCTGCTGGCTTCCCCTTCCCTGCCTCCCTTCCTTCTTTTCTTCTTCCGTCCTTCTGTCCTTCCTTCCGTGTACCCTCTTTCCTGTCATCCAACTCCCTCCTGTCACCCATCTTTCTTCATTTATTCCTTCCCTTATTCCCTAGACAATTTTCTTCCATTCGCCCCTAGAGATGACAATTCCAATATTTTCATTATGCATTTTGTTTATGTTCTTTTAAAATATGTGTTGCTTATATGCAAACACTTCAAATTTATATAGGACATATTGTGCTTTGTATATTCTGTTGTGTTTGGTTTTGTTTGTACCCAGACCTGTGTGTATACAAGCCAGACATGCATATTCTGTTATGTGAGTGTTTACTCCTGCTTCCAACTGATGATATATGATGTGCATCCATTACATTTCTCCATCTGCTTCCATGTGACAGACACCCAGTTTGCCTGTAATTATAATTTTTTTTACCACTTCTCAGGACACTGTTGAAAATCCTAATAATGTCCCGTCTGGACCTGTGTAAAAAATTCTCCATTATGTTTCCCCAGGAGCAGAATTGCTGAGAGAAATGTATGCACAGGAGTATTTTGACTGTGTCCTGGCAGGTGACCAATCTACTCTCTTCTGCAGAATAGATTCCGCAGTCTACAGTGCCACCAGAAATGCTTGAGGTCCCTGTATTCCACCCATGCACACACTCGGAGCGGCCCAGCTTTTAAAGTTTTGTCAGAGAAATAAGCATAAGCCAATATCCCATTGCTACTTGTATTTGCATGTTTCTAACGACTTTGTGCATCTCCTCATATGCTTATCAGCACATTAGTATTTCTCTTCTGTAAATTGCCCTGTATTTCTTGTTGATTATCAGGATCTCTAGTTTTCTGGGGATGGTGGTTATTCTTCTATTGCCCGTCTTCAGTATGCAAATATTGACTCCCATCTTAGCATCCTAATAATTTGATCTTTAGTGCTCTTCACTGGCAGTCATTAATTGTGATGTAAGTCAATTAGTCCCTTTAAAAAGCCTGTTGATGAGAACTTTCGTGTAAGTATTGCTTTTCCCTAGGGCAGAAAGATTTTGTCCTCACTTTACGGTTTCACCTTTCACTTTTAGGTAATTCATCCATTAAGAGCTAACTGGAGGCACGTAAAGATAGAGCTCCAGCTTTCTTCCTGTTGGGAGCCAATATTTATAGACTGAATAACCTGCTCTTGCCCTTCTGATTTGCAGCGACAACATGTTTATGGTATTTTTATGTCCCCAAATATATAGTCTGCCTCTAAGTCCTTTACTTAATTTCATCTATTTATTTTTTCTTCAGCCAAATGGCACTGCTTTTACTACTAGGGCTTTGTGGCATGTTTTAGTTATACAATACTGGTACAGACAAATGCTATTGATTTTACAGTTTTTTCTTTTATGTTTTGGGCTTCCATATGCATTTTCCAGTTCTATCCTTTCATTAAGTCAACTAGGACTTCTTCCATTTGATATTCAAATTCACTAATTTCTTCTTTACTATGTTCTTAATATTATGAGCTCAACCTATTTTATCTGAAGCATTACATTTTAATATGTAATACTTCAAGTTACTTATTTTTATTTCCAATATTACTCTTTATTTTTATAGTGTCTGTTGGTTGCAAGAATTCCACTTCAAACATTTCTGTTGATCAATTTCTTTTAGGTTGTTTGCCCTCAGATATCAAATTTCCTTTTAATATTATCTATTAAACAGATATTGTCTTATCATGATGGGTTGAGTGCAGCTTAAAGGTTACAATCTTTGTGTGTGTATGAGAGAGAGAATCTTAGCCAGTTTAATCATTCCTATGTTCTGTCAGTTCATCAAAAAAAATCTTATTTTCAGAATTGAAGCAGTAACGCTCAAGGAGTATTCAGTTCACACCTGTTTCTCTGAACAACTCTAGGCCTTTTCAATGCTCTGATGTAACCACAGGGCACCAGCATGGATGGCCTTGGCTATGACTGCAGTGTCTCATTCTAAAGAAATAAGGCTATCGTGACCCCAGGCAGCGACAAAGCCTTACTCACATTCTCCAGGCCATCTTCTCTCCGAGGTTTGGGGTTTCGGGTGTCTCCCAGACAGCCATGCACTGAGTACACACACTAGCCCAAAACAACGGTTTGCCTTCCTCTGTGAATGTCTTCATTGCATTGTCGCTTAGTTACTTGTATATTATTGTTATTGTCTGTTTGATTGCATAGTTCTCAGTGTCCATGTTTCCCTCCTGCTTTTAATTGTTTTAGAGTTGAGTTTTGGGGAGAGAGTCATAAACTGCTTTATGCCGTCTTTGTATGAAACTTGAACTTTCTCCTTTATCATCTTTCTTATGATGTCTCTTTCTACCTCCCAAGGCAGACAGATAGCTCATGTTATCACATACTCATAGGCCTTTAATAAGTTTTAATTCACTCCTACTTATTTTTATTGAGTTTATATGTAATCCCACATTGTGATTTTTTTATTCTTATTTTTATAAAATATTTTATCTTCGGGAGCTTGTATAGTGCCTGGCATACAGAAAAACCAAAGGGCACCATCAGTAACAATAATGACAATAAATATTAGTATTTTATTCTCGAGAATTACCTAATAAAAACCCCAATCAACCTTTTAGTTTAGATACCATCTTCACCATTTTAGGTAATAAAATTATTAAAAAAGTAACTTTACACGGGTCCCAGAGCTTGTATTTGGAACAGGCTTGGAATTGCCTCAGAATATGAACTGGCAGCTAATAAAATCTGATTTTCTAATGTTAAATAGAAGGTGGAAAACACTTACTGATAAAAAAAGAAAGAGCATTAAAAACAGAAATTATGAGAGAAAAAATTATAAAGGAAAGAAAGTTTATTTTCTCCACTTTCATTTTCCACAGATCACAATCCAAAATTTTCTAAGCTCTCTCTCCCAGTAGAATTAATCCATTTTCCATATTTCACTTTTTTCTGTCTCACGTCACCTGCCAGGTGGCATATACCAAGGTATATGAAAACACAGGCCTGTCCTACTAGTCCTGATAAAGATGAAGTCTTCACACTAAGATCCAGGACCAATTACTTATATTACTCGTGCCCTGGTGTCCTTATGTAAGTTTCTAGAGTACTGCATGCTGATGGGAACTGCTATTCTACTGTTGAATGTCAGATACATTATTCATAATGCACGGCAGTAATGCTAAATAATTAATATCTCAATATCACTGATAATCCACCCGCCCTTCCACACGGCCTATATACAATTTGGAAATTCTTTTTGATGCATGCCTAAAGTGCATATCATGCTGTGCAAAAGCTCTACATCCTGAAAGATATATGCATGCACTTTAAATCTGAAACATAGCTGTTGTGAGTCTTATAACTCAGCTATTATTTCTTCCAAGACCCCATAAATAAAAATGAAAAAGTTTGCCTACATACTTTTTTTGAAAATTGGAAAGTTGGTACAAGTCTAATGAACTATTCATTTAAAAATAATTATTACTGAAATTAATGCAACAACAGCTTAATATTTGTGCAAAAATTTACTCTCTTGACAATGCAATTTAAAAGTTGAGTTGTAGAATTATACTGGTAAAAATTATAGGAAGGTATTTTTTTCTGTAAGGCATAGAACCCCTGGTTTTTAGATGACTCTCTGTACCTTAGAATTAACATTCTTTAAAAGGGAATTAAGTGGGAAGGACTTTCTCCTTCCCTAAGTAAATATTAGTTGCATATCATTTATTGTTATATAAAATGTAAAGTTTAAGTTAAATTGTATCATCTGCTCCCTTTTAGTCCATACATACTATTTATTAATATTTGCATCATCATAAATTACATTGAATAATTTAAGTATTTATGCCTCTCTAGCAAGAGACCTGATTCCTCCAGATTACCTCCAGATTACTGACTTTTGGTCTAGACTCAGATAAGCTACTATTGTAGGGTCACAATTAATTGTAGGGTCACAATTAATTACTGAAATGATATGATTTATATATTTATAAGAAACAGTCAGGGTTTCCTGAATTCCTATGTGTATAAGGTACAGTCTCATATATCTATTATTCTCACATCCAATTGGGATTATGATGAAAATTAAAAAGACAAAAAACACAAAGGCATAGAGACAGACTAGTACTAGAAACCCAAAATAGCACCCTTGTCAACGTGATTTTAAATTCGGATGACAGGCAAGAAGTATAAAAACAGACATGGAAATAGCCAAGTTGATTAAAAAGGGGGTGTCTGAATTAGTGCCATTTGGAGGTCCATGTCAAATTCAGGGTCTGTTCTGACGTATTAGGAAATGCGCCATACTTGCACCCCAGGCCATTTAGATATCCTTTATTAATGTACCCAGATTTCCCAGGGAATAATTTTCATTCCTCTTGAGAGCCCAAAAGCCTACAGCAAAGAGAGCCGAGCCACCTTTTAATAGAAATTCTTCCCCAATATGATCACAAAAGGATTATTTCCACTTGTGTGTGTTGAGAGCTCCCTGCTGTTCTCTGCATTGCGAGAGGCATTGTCGTTTGTTCTCCCTGAAGTCATAGATTTTTCCCCTTTAACAAGAGAACATTTTAATTCAGTTGGCTGGCATTTCTTTAGTCACTGAGGTGGCATTACCACTAACCTTAGTTCTTTGAAATGGTTACAGTCAAGTTTTAGATCACAGTCCTCACACCGTCACTAAAGGTAATGGTTTTCGAACAATACAACTATAAGGGAGAGTCGGGGAATTACCAGAGAAAAGAGAGGTGGGAACGGAGCTCTGTCGCAAGGTAAGGATCTCCCGCGTCTGAAAAACCTTCTTTATGCATTGACCGAACCCCGGGTGGACCTTTCCTAATGACAGGGTAGAGGCATTTCTGAGAATGGGGTAATCAAGTAAGAAAAATTCATTTCCTTCCAATCGAAGTGGATTGCTGAAGCCACTGCTTGAAAGAATGACCTCTTCAGCAGACAGGGCAGAAGAAGTTTGCCACGTTCCTCCCCCTCCACCCGTGCACAGTTATCAGAACTGTCAGCTGTTCCTGGCACCACTAGGAGCAAGAACGGGGAGGGAGGTCAACATGGCAGCGTGATCGTGTAGCGAAGGATCGTCAAGTGTCTGTTACTCGTACAGCTTCATCATTCCCCAAACGATTTAGACCTTTGTAAGGAATATATGTATACCTGCGTGAGGTTCATTTAATATCATGCCTTTAGCACTCGTGCAAAAACATCAGGCGCCACTGCCCCAAGGGACTTCCCATGGGGCTCTGAGACATTTTATCAGGTACACGTACTCTGCCCTGGCCTGATGGACAGTGTCTCACAGTTGACATTTCTTCCTGTCACTTCACACAAGTGGCTGAAGAAGGTTGAAAAATAGTGACAGGCATCTCAGCATTCCTTGATCCAACTCAAAGCCATGCTTAGAATTTTATTCATATTTTTCTGTTGTATGAATATGGATTCTCAGGTACTGATGACAATTTTTCATTATCGTCCAAGGGAATTTGCTTCTGTTGTTTTTTAAAAAATAATTACATAAAGCCATGTAATAAAAATAACCAGTGTCTTGTGCATAGATGCACCAGAATAATACTACTATGCATATTTAATCTTTAGGCATTTGCGTAGTTTTGTAATGAAGGGTATGTCTTGGTGGGTCTGATTGCATTTGCTGTGTTTTATTATTGTTTTCCTAACAACAGAGAAGATAAGCAAGTACTCTCAGATTACTTGGAAATGGGATTAATCTATTTCATCAGATATGTAGGAAAAATAAAAAAATCAACCACCAGAAAAATGTTGGTAAATCAGTCAACAAATGTAGATATGTGTGAAGCATTCTGGTATGGACTGACTTGCAAAGTCTATACAGAACCCGGAATATGATTCTTTCTAAGAGCCAAGCACTCACAATAGAATATTAAGATTATTCATGATTACAACTCTGGATTTTAAAATTATTTTCTTCCTCTTGTTTACTTCATTAATTAGATAGCTTAAATACTATTCTGAAAATCTAATTAGGTAACTTTCCCATTCAGGGTATTCACGGCCTCTGTATTAGTCTCAGAGTGGTTGCATGTTATTCCTGAGGCTAAGATCTTTTCTGGGTTTAAAATTGAAAGATGCGCAAGGGTAACCATCATCAAAATTAACTTGAGGGTAGTAGTATCAGGCATGTTCATTTGTTCTAATCACCATGTTTCCATAGAGAAGGTCAGCCCAATGCCACTTAAAGTGGAAATAAAAGTTTAAGTCTGGGATGCGCACACATCAGTGTCAATAACAAGATCAGGGCTGCTAAGGAAAGTTTCCATCAGGTGAAAAGTGAACCAGGAAAGTCAGTCTGACTTTTCCTTCCAGAGGTGAAGTGAGTTTTAAGGATGGTGAGTGCCATGGACGTTTGATCCTGAGCTCTCTTGACATGATTTTTGAGACAAATTATCAGTCAAGTGGTATGGTCAGGAGAAAGACATTGAGAACAGGGAAGGCTAATTTAATTGCCTTTGTTCCTCAGTGACACAGCTGAAATTGAGCTCGCGTTTCTGAGAGCACAGGGATATTTGCATGCTTGGATTTTCATAAATGGAAAATGAACTCAAAGCACTTGGCCTACAGGTAATGGTATCACTTTCTATTTGAAGGACAAAAAATACAAGAGGGAGTTAAGGGAATCTAAGAATCCTTTTTTCTCTCATTTTCTCCTGATTTTTGAGGGCGATGGTAGTGAAGTTCAATTTAAATGTGAAACAAAATGCAATATATACAATGTAAAGGAGAGTAAAATGCAAAAAGCCAGGATACATGCCCTAAACATATATTCCAAAGAAAGAACAATACCTCGTGAGTACAGGTAGAGAAAATCAGTTCACTTCCTGATGATTCATGTGTTAATGTATTATACATGGACAAATTGAGGGTCCTTGGAAACTTGGTTGGTACCCCAATAAATTCTGGCACTAAAATGTTACGTAGAAGATAATTTGTCTATCTGACTAAATTATTATCAGGATAATAATCCTAAGCTGTTCTAGGAAAATAAGGGAAAATTGGAAAATCTCCAATAATATTCAATGCTTGAAAAACTTGGAACTGTTTTCACTAAAAATCTGGTAGCACTGTGATTTCCTGGAGGTGGACATAATTAAAGCACATACAAAGGCAATTTACACTCTGTGATTCCAAATCTTCCTGTAAATTTAGATGTTATCTGTTGATTTTTTCTGTATTTCTTGGAGATTGTTGTCACTTAAGTCTTTTATCTACCATCCTTGGCTAAAATTTTATTAATGTTCAATTGCATCTAAGTAATGAAAAGTTAACAAAGCTATTATAAATATGATAAAACCTATAACTTTGCTATAAAGGTAAATAATTATCTGTAACACACCAAATCATAACTCAGTGGAGTTCATGGGCAATATAAATTTATAAAATTCAAATAAATGAAATATTAATAAGTGTGACCTATTGTTGCAACTTGAGGAGGAAACAATAAACAGTATTTTTTTCCTTTCTGCTCCATTGAATCAATTAAAAATGGGGATCGAATTGGTGGTGATCGACAGAGCACCAAGAATACTGATAAAGCCTAAAATGTAGAAATTGTCTGTCAGCCATAGGGCTTGCTCAGACGACACCTGAAGCTGAACTTGCCCATCCAGTTTCTAGCACAGCTGGGAACTGGACCAACTTCCCCATGGGGGCTTGCTCTTGTGGAGCTTTAAGGAAGGTGATGCAGAGCGTATGTGTATGGGCTTTTCTTCTAGCAGGTGCATTAGAAGGAGAGAAGAGGATGGGCCTGAGTCACACTCATTGATTCTCCTCTCTTAACCTCACTCATGAGAAAATTTAGTATTCATTCTGTGGGGAAAAAAGCGAATCTAAGGACAGAGAGAGGTCCATATTTTATTCTATTGTAAGCACTATTATTGGTAGTATTTACTGGAGTTTTAAAAATACCAGTAACAACGATAACCTCTCGAGATTTCTAAACACACCTATATGTGGAAGGAGGTTGATGAACTGTGTAAAGATTTTATGTTTTGACTGTGTGGACCTAGTTTGTTGGGTTTAATAGGAATAGGATAACCGCTATTTCATATTATCTTCTCACAGGAGCATTCTTTTAACTTTATTTCAAAAGGAGATAACAATTAATACATGTTTTCTTTATTCTTACTAAATACTTAAAAAGTAGACATTTAATTTAGCTTCCTTTGTCATGCCAAGAGGAAGGACTGGCGCAGACAGCATAGAAGTCACAGTTAAATGTTGGTTTATGGTTTGTCCTCATAGATCTTTGCTTGTCTTACCTATCAGTAGGTTGAGAAAAGGAGGGACAAAAGAGTTTAAAGGCAATGAGGAAAATTTACTGGGATGAGTTGCAATAAAATTCCATATTCCTCAGGTGAGATTTTGAATACACAATAAGGTCATGTTGTGTTAAAAGCAATGCTGGAATAGGAGACATATACTAATATATTTTTTGAGTAGTGGAGGGCATGAGTTTCAAGTGTACATCATTATAAAAAGTATAAAACAGAAACAAAGGTAAAGCATCTAATGTTTATTGGAGTTGGGGTTGTCACGTTAAATTTCAAAAGCATATGATATAAAATTCATCTTTTATATTGTATATAAAGCTCATGAAAGCTAAGCACCTGCAACACATCCACACTGCTTGGGTAGACTAGAAGTGCCATTCAAATGTTGCAATTATACCCAATAATTATTAATCTAAGTGGGCAACAGACAGCACATTGAAGAGAGGGGCCTTTGCTGTATCACTGACTCTGAGATAACAATATCCCAGCTTTGACTGGATAGAACTACTAAAAAAATGTTTCGCTTTCCTATAGAAAAATTGCTTATTTTTATGTTCTTGATTGTATAGTAAACATCCCAAGGTTTATATGAACATGGATAAAGGTTGAGAAAGAGTCAAGTCTGTTATACTCTCACGACACCAAAGGTGTCTGCTGTGATAGAATGACATTTTTAAATGCATCCATTGTGTTTGGGGTGTTACTTAGCAGAACTGCTTAGTTTCAACCTCACTTAATATTTTTCAGCTTAGTCTTTATCAGTACATAAGATGATGTCTCATTTTTCTTTGTTTTAGACATCAGTTTAAAACATCTGGGCAAGAAATAGAAGTGTTACTTACTGGGATGCCTCAGAGACTCCAGCTCTTTTTACATATACATATTTATCTTTGAATATACCATTTTTAATATCTACCAGTATTCATCAACTCACACACACAAAATCTCACTTATAAGTACATAGTTTCATGTATTTTAAAGTGAATTTAATGATTAAAAAGTTGTATGCTTTTAATAACTTCTTATTTGGAAATGATTAAACATTATGTTTTTATCCCAATCAATGAAATTGTATCAAACTGCCATCCCAGAGCCAAAACTAAAGGCACAAGACTAGAAAATACTGATTTTATTGTTTTGCCCTATTTAATCCTATGTAATACTATAGCATGTTAAAACTAATGATATCTGTTGCTCATACTTTAAATTCTTAATATTTTCAGAATTTGGGCTTATTTTTAAAAGCTTATCTATTTGGCTTCTTAAATCTTAAAACTCAGAAGATTTGGGATGATCACTGATACTAAATTATCTTGACTAGTAGTTAATCTAATTGTTTGGAAAGAAATAGATCTATATAGTTGTGTGTGCTTAGCTTTCAGTCTTCCTGTTTACATATCTCCCATTATTAATTTCCAGTACGTATTAATTAATACAAAGAATGAGAAATTGGGACTCCCAGCTGTGGTCCTCTCCTCGTGTTCTTCCTCTGGAAATGTTAATCTTTCAATCTCTTGAGGCCACCCTACTCTTGGCCCTTGCCCTGGGGCCCCTTTACTTAGCCTATTGACAGCATTTCAGTCTTACCGAGTATGGATTTTTGAGGCAGCTCAACCTAAACCAGCATCAATGTCCAAAAGGGCCATGTCCAAAGATGTAAAAGCAGTTTGAGAGAAGCCTAAAATGCCATTGGAATCTCTAGGGCAAGATCCAGAGGTGAGAGGTCTTGCCCTTCTACATCCTTCCTTGAAACGGCACATCAATAGCAGGATTTCCACTGAACAGTGAGTAAACTGCTAAGGAATTATTAACATTGGAGTGTCTCCTATAATATAAACTGCTGCAGCAAAGATTTTAGTAGAAAGTGAGCCAAAACCAAAGACACATGTTCAAACCCTGAGGCTTCCCAATTCTTAACAGGATCCTTGGAAGTTATTTAAGTTATTTCAGGTTAAATTTCTTCATTTAAAAAAGAGAGCAGGAGGAGAGGTGAGCTATTTATAATAAGTATCACATAATAGGTAGACTATATCTAGACTTCTCTACATTATTTATAGTCTTTATGTCATTTAATCCTAAAAATAAGTGTATGAGAGATGTATTGATATATTCCATTCTACATTTGCAGAAACTGAGTCCAAGAGAAACTAAAATATTCTGGTGGACACAAATCCAGTAAATGCTGGAGACAAAACATAAATTCAGGTCTGTCTTCAAAGTCTGTGCTGAAGGGATAAGACTCTGATTCATGGTAACAATCTATGGTCATTGGTTCTCTGGGTGACGTCTGTTGTCACGGGGATATAGTAAAAGGTCTTAGCAGACATGGTGACATTGAGTCTCTTGTAGCACTTATTTACTTTAAGACAAGAGGAATACCATTTTTAATATGCTGTAAGCTACATCCATCCTCATCTACATTCTTTCTTTTAGACTAGAAGCTTGTTGTAGTCATATTTCTGGAATAAATATGGTACAGGACTTAGTATATTACAGTGGCTGAATATAATTTGAGGATAATTGAAAAAAGCAAGGAAATCATCCTTGATTAAATTTGTAAATGGCTGTCTGGAGTACCATTATAATTTATGAGGATTTGTTGTTCAGAGAGTAAATAATAGTAGTGACAGCATTTCCTCGGAGAACAGAATATCAAATCTGTTGCAAAGTAAGTGCCAATACTTCCTCTGAAAAAGCACAGTGGGGGATATAGAGCGACACTTATGGTTCTCCTGACTGCTTAAGAGCTGGGGCACCTCTGAACTCTCGATGCAATTGAACCACGCACATCCCTGCTGCCTAGAGCAGAGTTAATGCCTCAGAACGTACTGCGTGGGGTAAGTTAAGTGGATAAGCAAACGGCATACAATCACACTCACCACTTCTTTCATACAGAGAACTATCTGCTAATGTCATGATAATCTTGTTATTTATCTTGCAATAGTAATGTTTTTTTAGAAAGCTCCACGCCATAAATTGCAGCCCTACTGTGTTCATGCTACTTAGAAAAGTGACAGGTACTTTGCAGTTAGCGTGTGAGTGTTTGGTCACATAGATTCCGTGTTGAAAAGTATAATGTGTGGTCCTGTATTTCAGAGCTAACTCCATAATCCAAGGTGCAGATTCTAGCAGATTCAATTCCACCTTTAGTTCTCGTGCAGCATATAAATTGAAAGCTAGGCAACTTGTCATTTGAATAAGTTATTAAAAATTGAAACCCAAGATCTCACACTTTAGAATCTGGTGGAGTCAGCACATATTAAGGACAATTTATGAAATACGCAGTGTATTGGCTGAATGTTAGCCATATATGCCAATGTGGCCATTTTAATTAATGCATGCCCTTTTTAAATACAAATTTGTTGTATGAAATAAATTATTGTTCTGTCCAACTAGCAATATCTGGCCCTTATTGATATCTTATTATATAGCTTGAATCACCACTGGACATTTACCATTTCCTAGCTAACAATGGAATCCAATGATTCCTATATCCTGAATGGAGTATAGAACCTTGGAGGGAAGTTATTATGTTCTACATTTATTATGTTAATTGATGAACTAATCTGACACAAACTAGAATGTAGTAGAATAGTAAATACCAGAAGACTGATGAACCAAAGCTCACATTTAATAGATGCAACAGTGTCTATGTGTTAGTTTTTAATTTTTTTGTAACTTTGACATGAAATGAAGTAGTATATGTAAAACATGTAATACACAGCTTATAATAAAATAGTTGAAATAATGTATGTGATTTGCTTTTATTCTTGTCCTTAATTTTAAGTTCTCAGAAATGGCTCTGAATGGAAAACATGCATAAAATGTTCACTCTTGGAAAGCATGTTTGTTTTCTGTGGACCTCGAAGACACCCAGGTCGGGTTCATTATAGGTAGTACATATAATAAACCTTATATATGCTCAATTGTTTTTAATCCTCATCCAAGGATATGTGTTTGATTTTAGAGAGAGAGGAGTGGAGAGAGAGAGACATCAAGGTGAGGATGTGCAGGTGAGAGGGAAACACTGATCACTTCCCTCCTTAACTGGCGATCGAACCCATAATCTCTTGGAGGATGAGACGATGCTCAAACCAACTTAGCTACCCAGCCAGAGCTGTATATGCTCAACTCTATCTCTAGTAGCCAATTCTGAAACCTGTATAAGCAGGCTAAGTAAGGAAGAGGGATGTCCATGCATTTTGTTGGGATCAGAGACTCACAAAAGCATTGCTTTCTAGGGAGACAATGTAATACAGGTCCAAGTTTAGGGAAAGACGCAACAATGAAAAAAAGAATGCTGGCTTCTCATTTTGCATTTTACAATGATTTGTCCAAATTTTGTTTGGTTGATTGCACCAAGTTGTCTTGTTTTTGAAAAACAGCAACAGATTTCAAAAAAAAAAAAAAAGCTCTCTGCAAAAAAACAAATGCTTCAGGGAAGGAGAAGAGCAGAAACAGCGAGGAGGCATTACTAATATAGCTAGTTATATGATTATTCTCTTTATAATTTGTTTCTTTAGAGCCCAGTGGCAGCTTTTAGAACTTTGTTGGCCACAGCACTTAAAGGATTACAAAGTAATCAAAGCAGTCTTTATCACACAAAATTAGCGTATGTCTGCTACAAGGAAACAAGCCAGGAAACAAACAAAATATGCACAGAGGTCAGCAATACTTGAGAATTAATTCCACCTCCTTGGAGGCCATGTGTGCAATAATTCAGAGCAAATGATAATATATTATACTCCAAGTACATAACCTTAGAAAATAAAAGCCTATTTGGTGCTTGACTTACACGAGCAAAACAAGCTTACAGTGCATGGGTCTGTGTTGTTTGGCAAGTAGTCAATAAAACTGTTCCTTATGACTTTCTCTCCTAAAGGTTCTAATCAAAACAATTTATTTCAAGCATGTAAACCCTGCTTTTCTGACTGTAGCTATTGTCAGCATGTGCAGCAGCATCAGCAATAGTTGATGCAATTTTTGGTTTGAGAGTCTCAGAGCTCCCCCATCTGTCTCAGTAATGGCTGGATTTCGTACTAGATCAATACAGCGTGTCAACTATAGTGCAAGGATTTTCCTCTTAACCTGCATAATAGCGATTTCCCCGCATCCAAGCTGGCCCAGCATAAAAGCAATATCTGGGGATATTATGCAAAGGATCTGGAGCCGATAGAGTCAGAGGACATTAGCCACCAGTACACTAATTGCTGGAGGTCAAGCAGGCAGGCATCTGAAATCTAAAGCTCTAGTCACAAAAAGAGCATCTTTTCATGCTAGATGTGAATTTGCCTGCCCGTAAGAGCACAGGACAGTGAGTTAAAGTGAGAAAGGGATCTGGAAACAGAGCCACCGTTTATTTTTGTATGAGAGTAATCTGGCTGCTCAGGTTGAATCACTAAATGTATTTCTTTCTCATCAGCAGCGGGAGAGGAGAATTGAACGTGATGTGTTTGTCTTAGTAAAAGGTATAACTAGATCCTGGGGGGAGACAAAGTGTTTTGCTTTGTTTCTGCTCCAGTTCTCTGCTGAGAAATAAAACCAAGAGGATTCAATTCTTTTCCTTGCAATGGGCCTGGCGCTGCCATGACTCACCGCGCAGAGCTACGGTGGACTGATTGTTGTGTATCACTGCCCCTTAGTGGTTGGCCAATCACAAACCTTTTTAACCCCTACTGAACATCACGGGTTTATAGCTAAATAGAGCACGCGGGCCCTCTCCTGTGTTTCTCAGAACAGACAACTGAGACCGACTGCTCATGCCTACCCCCTCTCAATGAGGGGGCTTTGTCTGTCTGTGTCAGTGTGATGCAGAGACACAGGGATTCTGTCTCTCTGCTGTGGGATCTTGGGAAAGAGGCTTAACCCCTCTCAGCCCCTTCATTTCCGCTCCCCAAACAGAATTAGCAAGTACCTGCCTAAACTGATGCTATAGCGTTAATTGAGAAAAAGCAGGGTAACAATCAGCAAAGTATCCTCCATAATGACGATGATGATTGGAACAAAAAATTGATGAAGCATGTGATTTCTCCCACTATCTTGTAAAACCAAGAAAATATGAGTGTCATGTGACATCACTGTAGTCTCTACATAGTTAAAAATGCAGCCTGGCTGGATGGGTGACCCTGGGACACTACGCCACAGCAGTTCCTGCCTGGTCTAAATTGTGCGTCCGTTTTGTCGCTGTGGTTTTCAGGTTAGATGATGGTTAAATGAAGTAGGATTTTAATTCAATTCCCCACACGGTAGCCTACTGTTTTGTATAGTCAAAATAAATAATATTAATGATTTCAAGAAGCAGCTTCTAAGTTAGTGAAAGAGACCAATATAAACTGATGATCTAGATAGAAAGTAGACTCTGCTAAATTAATGATGTGGAGTATATGTTATGGGATTAGAGAGAAAAATGTCATTGTCAACCTCACAGGAAGGTTTGTAGAGAAGGTAATATTTGTAGTGGTACTTAAAATAATAACTGGGAGTTAGATAAATAAAAAGAAGATATTCTAAATAAATAATAACAAAGATATGTACCTTTTGGTAAGTATCCACAATATAATTTAAAAATTGCAACAAAACATGAGCCATGTGTTAGGAATAATAACTAATAAAGGTGAACAAGGTACATTTTAAAGAGCTTTGTTCACTGTGCTGAACTTTTATATCCTATAAGGAGTCATGAGGGAACATATTTTACATTTTAGGAAATTTTCTTTATTTTAGCAAAAGGCAGCAATATTTAAAATGCATTTTTCCAATAGCATCCTTTATTTCAAAGGTACTTTACATTCATTTTCATGCATCATTATATACAATTTCCACTTACTATAAAAATGTTGCCATTTTCATTGCTAACTTTTATACTTCCTTTGAACAGTCCAATCTCCCATTGGGCTATCATTCTTCTCTCCCATTGTTAATATCAGCTGTATGTGAATATTGTTCTCCATCCCTAAATAATTGCATTCCGCCAAGATAATATCTGGTCACCGAAGACACCTTGAACAATGAACTGGGACCACTTTGCTTGTGAAAGAAAATGTTTTGGCTACCTTATGAAGATGTGAAAACTGTGAAGTATCACAGAGAGATGAATGACATTCTCCAGTTAGTCATAGAATGATCTGTCAGCTAAACCCATAAATATACTCAATGTCTGTCTGTTTCTATTAATATCATTAATACTGCCTAGGCCTAAGACATTATCATTTCTCACCTGGACTACTGCACTGGTTCCAGTTACTTTAAAAGAAGCCAGCCAACTGAAGTCCCTGGTTTAAAACTTTCTTTTGATTCTTAGTTTCATTAAAAATAAAGTGGAAGCTGTTCATGCCTCACAGGTTTTTATAACATCTCCAAGTTCATTGCACGCTGTCTTCTATGTAGAAACTCCTTCAGCCACACGGGGTTTTTGTTCTTCTAACAACTCAGCTCTTTTCCACCACCAGGCCTGGACTCTCTTACCTTTTCTGGAACATTGACCTTCTGTATATTTGAATGGCTCATCTCTTCACTTCATTACAATATTCACTCAAAAGCTGCTGTAGGAAGACGGGCCCTGGCCATGCAATGTGAAGTGTCTCCTTTCCCTACTCATCCTTCTCTGTTCTCTGTCACATCATGGCATTTTAATACCTTCTTGGCACTTTTGCAAGTATAACTTGCTGTAATTTTACAAGGGCAGTTTGTCTTATTTACCTTTGCATCTCCAGTACTATAAACATTGGAAGCATATGTGTGTATTAAGTATTTGTTGAATGAATGAATGAATGAATGAATGAATGAGTGAATGAATGGATGAATGGATGGAAGATTTAGTAAAGAGTAAGTCATGTGAGAAAGAAGTGAAATAGAAAGCAATTGAGATGCTAAAGCCAACAAGGAAAGCACAAAAGACAAGGAGATGACTACATGGGGAAAGCAGGTATCACACATGTCAACATTGTAAGACAGGAAGAATAATGGAGACATAGCTAGCACCCAAATGGCCATGTTTATGGGCAAGGATCCTTTCAATTTAGTGTGCCAGGGGATGAGTGGGAGCGCCTGAAATGCACACTCCTCTCTGTGACTGCACGGGCTCCGGGGAGCCAGCAAAGGAAGTGTCAGACTGCACGTGGCCTCATAGGCAGCTGGAGGGAGAGGTGATGCGTGCCCACCTCTGCAACACAGTGGGGGGTCCCCAGGAAAGCCAATTCCAATTACAAGACCTCCCCACAGGCCTCACAGCAGAGTTATGGCAACACGGGAGCAGGAATCATCTGTAGAAATCCTGCCACTGGAAGGAAGATAAGGCCCTAATTTTAACAATCTGGGTTTTAGAGTCAGGAATCTGCTCCCTAACAAGTAAAAGAAAGGGGGAAACAATGAGGTGGAGACTGAAGTCCTGGAAATAAAAAGATATTATGCATATCGCTGTTTTGAGAATTCTGTCAGGTGGGAAATTCCAAAGCCAGTAAAATCAGACTGCAAGAACAAGGTCAGAATCAGCCCCATAAGTACTTGAGTGTGTCTTCAGACTGTTGGTTTAAGTAATTCTCTAAATCAACGACTTAAAACAGATATTGATGCTGAAATGTCTCTGTAGGTATAAAACCAGTGCCTTAAATGTAGAAGCAGAGAACCTAGAATCGGATAATTCAGGTAAAAAAAAGGTAGGAATACCTACATTCTGGTCCATTTTTTAAATTATATTTTTGATTCCTGCTGCAAATGATAATATTATTTGCAAATCACTTGAAATATCATTAGCAGTGGTAACCATCACACCAACTTCGGTATAGATGCTCTCTCTCATTTGGCTGATACCTGTAGGAAGAGCCGTCAGCTGTGGAAAACAGAACTGTGCCTCCTGGAATGCTGATATAATGTTGATCTGCTGAATCTGTGAGAATCATAGGGCATGAATAGTAATACAGGTTATTGTACGTTTTATGCACGAAAAAAATGCCTGAGATTAGAGATAAATTCATGGGGAGTGAAAGAATTCAAAGGCAGAATTACAGACTGGGTACAGGAAATAGATTAAGGTTAAGCAAAACTAAGATAAAAAAAGATTTGGCAAGAGGCTGAAATGCTTTCAAATCTATGCAAATAACAGACCCGGGGAAGTGAATAGGTTGAAAGGATAAAACCGTGTGTTTTAGAGCAAGACGAAAGACCAGATATAGGACAAAACACTGAAAAACTGCCTATATCCTGATTTATAAGTTATCTAAGAAAATAAATTGACTTGAAAATGTTCTTAATAATGTGTAATAAAAACAATAACTGAGCAAATAACATCAATTGAGCATGCAAGAAAAAATCAGTCACCTTGCTATGCATTATTATGCAAATATAATAGCAGAATTTGGGCTTAAAAAAGAATTAATTACAAATCCTGAATATAGCATTTGGGGAAAATCTTTACTGTATTCAGTTTTTTCAAACTTTTTTATTGTTGTTCATGTACAGTTTTCTGCCCTTTCCCCCCACCCCTCCCCAGTGCTCCAGGCCTCCCTTCCTCCTCCTCCTGGTTCCACCCCCTCTTGTTATTGTCCGTGTGTCCTTTATAATTATTCCTGTAAACCCTTCACCCTTTTCCCACATCATTCCCTCCCTTCTCCTCTCTGGTCATTGTCAGCCTGTTCTCAGTTTCAATGTCTTTGGTTATATTTTGCTTGCTTATTCATTTTGTTGATTAGGTTCCAGTTAAAGGTGAGATCATATGGTACTTGTCTTTCACTGCCTGGCTTATTTCACTTAGCAGAATGCTCTCCAGTTCCATTCATGCTGTTGTAAAGGGTACTGTATTCAGTTGAAAGATCTCATGACACAGGGATTGATTTGACTGTACATTTTTGGAAGGTGACATTCAGACCAAGGTCAAATTTTTATGGGCCCCACTATAGAGAACCAGAGAACCCTCAATTCTGACCGGCTTGGACTAGAACCTCTTGCTAAAACACCATAGATTCTCTATCTTGTCCCCCAAACTGTTAAACATGAAGGCTATTAATGTGGGGTTTCTATGGACGTGCTTTGGATCTGAGGGGATCAAAGATTTGTGAATAACCTGCAACCATAAACAAACTTAAGGAGAAGGGAGCCTGTTGCTGCCACCAGTTTTTCAAAAGCGTCCTCAACTCCAAAGTTTCAAAAGCACTGAATGGTTATCAAATGGTGATATAAAAGCTTAAACTTATGTTTGTAGAACATAATATTTATATATTACACACACAGCATGACATATAGATCATCACATCTGTATGTGTATAAAATGAATAGTTATTATATGTTGTACACATGCTTATTAATATCTTTATATAATCATTGAGTGACCACTCATAGATTACGTGGGATGGAAACCAATGGTGAATCCACTGTGAACATGGGATCATTTTGGTAACTACATATGTGATGGAATAAAGGATCATCAACCAAGGGACTCAATAGGGAACTATTTTCTAAAGCATACTGAAGTACCTGTGTTTATTTTTTCCTCCCTCAGACCTTCCTAAATATAGGTGGTGGCTGTACCTAGTACAACCACTTAAACTATTTTGCTAAAATTACAGTTCATATCTTCATTAATTAAAGATACTATGGTTTTATACTTTATTCAACGTTATGTCAATAGTTTAAGATTAAATTATTAAATGTTTTATGTATATTTTAAGTTCATTTTTGCTAGATCTTTTTCTTGGAATGACCAGAAATAAGTTTTATCTGGAAAAAGCTTGCTTCTCTAAGGGCATAACTCCCATGCAGAAAAATGAAACTTTCGATTCAGCTGTCTTTAATACTATATAGCTAATTAAATTGAACTGCTACAGTGTTGCTATGGCATGATAATTAATCATGGGACAAGGCTAAAACCCTACAATAGAGAAGCTCTTTGTTCTTAGGGCAATCAAAATGAGTGAAGTGGTCATGGTATTGATTAAAAACTGGAAGAAGAGGCATCATTAATTTTTGATCAAATACCGGACCTAGAGCGTGGGTCAGAGGCTTAAACAACTACAGCATAAATGCATTTGCTGAAAGAAATACCCTGGAATTCTAAAATCTGGAACAAACATTTTAAGATTAGATGTTGCTTTGCTTAAGTTACAAAATGAATATCTTCTATCCTCCACATTGCAGAGAACACTGTAGAACTTTTGGAGGACTCGAGTGTATGTAGGCTGAGAGGACTGTGCTCACATTCTGTTACACAAACATAAATTGGGGCAGACCTCTGCAGACTCACAGGTTAACCTTTTTTTTTTCCCTAGAAAACATCCCTTGGTCTTTATACTCTACTGTTTTTCTTATGTACGTGTCTCCCAATAGCATGGTATTCAGCCAGTACTTAAACAGGACCAATTTATATTTATTTCCCCCAAATGTATCTTCTCTAAAGCAATATACTAAACAAAATTATATCAGAGAAAAATTTGAATGTCATTTCAAGGATAATTGGTAGAATGTCATGTGTACATATGGAATTTTGAACCCCTTATGGGTTCCCAAGAATTGGTAAGTGGGTTTTGCATGTTGTGGTGATTCTGGCCAAATATACTTTCTGAGCCTTTTTCTGTCATGTCATTTCCCTCCCTGAGTGTGATTTCGCTGTGCCTGTACATGTATTCTTATTTTTGTGCATCATGGCACAATGAGTCCCACAGAAGTTGAGAAAGTACTGAATAACATTGTACAAAAGGAAGCAAAGCAAATGAGAAAAGTATTTGCCAGAGAGAACATGTCCCTGCATATAAAACAACTGTTTTTTTTTAACAACCATATTAATCTTCTGGAGGCAAGTAGCAATATTTAAAGGAATTTACTTTTTCATCTGGTAGTTTGATACTTCCTTTTCATCATTTTGCAAAGTTTAGTTACATTTTTGAATATTGTTTGAACATTTTAGATATACCTGTTATACTTTACAATGGTTTTCATTTAAACTAACAGGAAGTTGTGATCTTGATAAGATTTTAGGCCAGAAAGTATGAAAGTTAGTAAAGCATTACTAACTCTAAGTCAGTGATGACTGATTTGGGCCTTTTAATATTATGAGTTGTCAAGTTGCCCTGTGGATGCTTTTTCTTGGAACTGAGCATCATTTTTAAATCATGTATTCAACCTCTTCCAGATTACTCTTATTGCTTCAGGATAAAGGACAATCTTATCACATCTTAGAGAAACACAGCTATGAGTTTTTCTCATTCTGTACAGCACACAGTGCTATAGTGAAGGGAGACTGGGCAGCGCAGAGAGGAAGATCTCTGAATACGGAAGGCAGTTCAACACTTAGTGTCTTCTAGTATTGACCTGCAGCCCGTGCAGATGGCTACATTTTACCCATTAAGAATTTGTAAATTTGGATAAGACATCCATTCATAAATAAATTGTGTAACCTGAAAAGCATGAGGAGGTAAACTTGACAATGCTTGTGTAAAATCTGAGAAAATATACACATAACTACCAGGGAGAGAAAAGAGGGATAAAGACAGGGAGCCAAATATCACTATGTGCTCTCTTGTGCATCCCCCCACGGGGGACCTGGCCCGCAACCCAAGCATGTGCTCTGGGAATCAAACCAGTGACCCCTCAGTTCACAGGCCAGCACTCAGTCCCCTGGTGAGCCACATAAGCCAGGAAATTTTTTAATGTCAAATGAATACACAAATATTTTCATGTTATTGGAATTTCCTATTGTGAGGAAAATTCCATAGGTGTGTGTACTTTTCAATGTATATGCCTTTATCATGGGCAGAGGCTTGCCAAGGGTGGAAAGAACATTGTATTTCTTAATTATACAAATAATGGCATATTTTAAAGTTCTCTTCAATAATGGGTCAGAATCAAGCTAATTAAAGGAAAATGCTTAAAACCATTAAAAAACCCCTCTATGTTAAGAAAGCATAGTGTCATGTGGATAATAAATCATTTTCGCACATTACCCTAGGTAATTCCGTAAGCCTCTTTCTCTTCCTTCCCTCCCTCCTTCCTTCCTTTCTTCTTCTCCTTTCCCTCCAACTTCTCTCTCATTTTAATTTTCTGACATGAAAACAGAGATGCCTACCCTTCATTAAAAGTAAGTTTGGAACTCTTCTAGAGCAGTACGGCTATAAAAACACAGTTCAGTTATTTTTTATATGTGTTTTACTAAAATTAGCTACTCTATTTGTACTGCCTTTGCTTATGGTAAATGGACTTTTACAAATGTTTTACGGTTTACCATGAAGAAGGTTTTCATTCAAATAAAGAGAGACTAAGTTTTAATATTCACTCTATTTGGATGGTAATCTCTAGAATAATTTCCTACTGGAGAACTGTTAAGGGCACTTGATGCCTGATTTAATATAGATGGCTTTGTACAACTCTTAGTTCTCAAAGAGTCTTTTTTTAGCTAGGAATATTAACCTTCTCACATTCATGATTTTTCTTGTATTTTCTTTAAGTTCTTACTTGGATCAGTGGTTGTCAAAATCATTCATTAGTTTAGCAGCTGTATACCACAATGCTATTTGTGGAATGTGACTGAAAAACTGAGATACTGAATGTAAGGCACCTTTAAATTCCAAATACTCAATTTTTCATGTCAGATATCACCTTAGCTGTATATGTGATCAACAAGATACAACAAGAGTCAATGTTCTAAGGTAAATACATTTGGAAGAAAAACATAAAATTAAAAAGTACCTCCATATAGGTATTTTTTTGCAAATTGGGAAAAGACTAATAATGATTAAATTACAGCAGTAGAATACCTTAGTCCTTCTAATGGAACAGATTTGTCATGATAATTATTTAAAAACCATCTCCCTACATTAACAGACTATGTAAAAAGACTAGGGAAGTAAAGAACATTGACATTATTGTAATCAACAAGAAAATTAAGTGGATATTTACATGTAAGAACTTCATGCCATACTGCATGATTTATTATAGAAATAGGATGCTTTAAGCAAATATGAGATTCATTCCCTTAAAACTGCTCTTTAATAATAAGTCTCCATATTTAGACACTCATTTGGGAAGTGACTTATGGAAAATTGATATAAGCAGTGTTCAAATAATTTTATCATTTTGTATAAAGGAAACAAAACAAAACAAAATCTAACAAGCATGCATGGACTCATTAAATAACTGAAATAGATTTTTAAAAGGACATGTCTTTGTCATGCACAGCGGTGTTTTATAAATTTATAAGACTTTCTCAGCTTATCACAGAATCATGGAAGAACATTCTGGCAAAAACTCCACAGTCTATTCCCTTCTAGAAAAGGTTGGTAAATTTAGAAGAATTTATTTAAAGTTGAGTTTTTCTTTATCTGTAGTCTGTATCAGACTTAGCTTCTCAAGATGGGGATCAAATAATTAAGAAATCCAGTTCTTGTTCACACAGATAGTAAAAAGATTGAGTAGTCCAGAAAATGAGAACAAGGCAAGGTTATTTATATACACATACATGTTCATTACTACTAAGAACTAGTTGATTAGAAAGTGTCAAGCGTAACAGTAGCAGAATTACAGCTATTGGTCTGCAAAAACAATCAATATTACATAATTTAATTTTGCAATGACAAAGCTGAAGCTTAGAGAGAATGTGTGAAATATCTAAAACACCAGTGTGGAAAGGGATCTAAACTCTAGGTCTCTTCTCTGACTCTTAGTTAATGTTTCTCCTAATTCCCCAACACCATGGATTAGATACCAGATTTCCACATTACACATTGCTTTTTCTTTTCTGATTGTGTGACATGTAGAAGCTATCAACTAAAAATCCCCTTTGCAACAACATGGATGGAACTGAAAAGCATTATGCTGAGTGAAATAGGCCAGGCAGTGAAGGACAAATACCATATGATCTCACCTTTGACAGGAAGCTAAAGAACAAAACAAACAAGCAAACAGAATAAAAACAAAGACGCTGAAATAGAGAACAAGTGGACAGCGACCAGAGGGGAGAGGGAAGGGAGCTTAAGGGGGAAAAGGGGGGGAGGGATTTTGAGGAACAAGTATGAAAGACACAGAGATGAGGACTGGGGGGGGGGGAGATGGGAGGGAGGTGGGAAGACGGGGTGGGGGGGGACTGGGATGGGAGAAATAGACAAAAAAAACTGTACTTGAAAAATAACTAAATAAAAAAAATAAAATTTAATTTAAAAAAAAGAATAGTCCAAATCAGAGAGACAAAAATAGAATGGTGATCACCAGGGGCTGAGAGAAGAAGGAGTGAAGAGTCATCATTTAATGGATATAGAGTTTCAGCTTTACGAGGTGGAAAATAAAGGCTTTGATGGTGGTGATGGTGGCACAACATTATGAACGTACGCTTAACATGGTTAAAATGGTAAACAGCATGGTGTTTACCACAACAAAAATATTGGGTGGGAGGAGAGATCCTAAGATGCATAACTAGAAATAAGAAATCAAATAAAACACGTTCTTTGCCCACAAGGAGCCTGTAGATTATTAGTGGGAAGTGGGAAGGTAAAGAAATGGCTAGAATGCACCAATGTACCAGAAGAGACTTCAGGCTGCTGATGTTTCATTCCCTCACACTGTCTCCTGACCACTAGGAAAGGGTAGTGATTGAGGCCTCAGACCAGTGGCTGCTGTGTTCCAGCTTCAGTGGAAACTGCCAGGTGTATTTGCCTCTCAGGTTCATAGTCTACATACATCCTTTCTTCTGAACAGTGTGGATTTATGTGGCAAGATAACTTTATGAGAAGAAAAGACAGACTATTTCAAAAAGGTCTCATAATTAATTATGAATTTTGTTTAATAAGCAAACTTTTCCCAAACACCTTGTCCTAAATGTCTGCCTTAGGGAAACCTGGCATTTTAAAGAATGAAACTTGTAATATGGGAATAAATATACAGTCTTATTATTATATCATATTCTTTGTTCTTCACAAATATTGACTAATGTCATATAAGAGATATTTCTATGTAATGTTTTTCAAGCTTAAGAACTGACATATAACTAGGAGTTAGAGAATTTTAAAGGAAGTTTCATTTACAATTCTTTTAATTAGAAGCAAAGAGACTTCTATGTTCAAATTGAGATAAAAGTAAATTTGAATTTTGCCCTCATTCAAAAGACTTGCATTATAACTCATAAGAGATTACTTAAATTTACTAATGGAGTTAAAAGAGGCAGGGAAGTTTAAGAAAGCAGTTTTTCAGTATATGCAAATTTGGAAGTATAAACTAGTCCACTGAAGAAAGCATTCACAATTGCTCAAACCTTGCAAGTTTAGGGTGGAATTTTATTATATTTCCTACATTTTTTGCAGTCCCATTTTTACATTTCTTAACAGAGATGCAGGCAGCCTTAGCAGGCTTTGCTGTCTAGATATCGGATTGCAGAGTTTCAGGGTAGAGCGAGCTCATGTTCTGAGATAGAAGGAAAGAGAGGGAGAGAGAGAGAGAGAACTAAGTTGGGATTATATAAGTAGAAAATGGATTTATTCATAGGTCACTGAGACATATGACTTAGAATGATAGTATGGAGTACTCTGCACAACTGTTCCCCAGTGAAACAGCCATAAGTGCTGAAAATCATGAAACAAGCAGGCCGTGGAGACGGTCCCAAAGTCATATAATGAGTGAAGAAGCTAAGTCTCAGTGAGGATAGCAAGAATCCATCGTATATAGTTGACCACAACCCAGCCCTGGCCACAGCTCAGCAGCATGGAAGCCCGCTGTGGGCATGTGTTGTCAAGAAGAGGGAAGCTTCCTCTCCCTCAACTCCAAATCAACATGAAGTGGCAGTTCGTCTGCATTTTCATGCCCCTTCATCTCTGTGTAGTAGAAGTCAAACTCCAAGTGAGAGGTCAGGCTTCTTCAGGCGAAGCTCTACCCCTGGACAGCGGGCCTGGGGCACTGCAGCTGGAGAACAGCCAGCTCACCCCAGGGTAGAAGTCTCAGGCTGGAAGACCCATGTGGAGTAAAATCAGAGATGCCAACCACCCCAACACCCTACTGGTAAAACAGGGGTGTCACTCTAAGGGAGGCAGGTCACTGTTCCTATTCCTAGCTCCGAGACTTTGCCTAAGTAAGACAGGCCCGAAGAGAAAAGAGTACTCCTCTCTCTCCAAAGGAGTTGGTTTTACTTTGAACAAAGTGTGGGGAATTTAAATCTAAGGGCGATATAAAAAACTGGTGGTAAGCAATGAAAAGGGGTTTGGTGGCTCTGAAGTGCAGCAAGCTGATCCAGAAGCCAGCTAGTTCCCCAGAAAGACCAGGGGAGGAGGCAGCTGAACAGAGCCTTCTGGGAGATGGAACAAATCTCAAAGGCTGGTTTCAAAAACTAACCCCCCAAAGTGGAAACAACCCAAATGATAAATAGATATAAAATATATTCTTTTAAAAATATTTTATTTATTTATTTTTAGAGAGAGGGGAAGGGAAGGAGAAAGAGTGGGAGAGAAGCATCAACGTGTGGTTTCCTCTCATGTGTCCCCTACTGGGGACCTGGCCTGCAATCCAGGCATGTGCCCTGACTGAGAATCGAACTTGCTTCATAGGTCGGTGTTCAATCCACTGAGTTACAACAGCCAGGGAAAAATAGATATTCTTAAAATGGGATATTATTTTGCAACATAAAGAAATTAAGCAATGATGAGACAACATGGATGAACTTTGAAAACATGATGAGAGAAAGAAGCAAGTCACAAAACATCACACACTGTCGGTTTCCACTTTCCACGTATATGGAATATCCAGAGTAGACAAATCTATACAGACAGAAGGCAGATTACTGGTTGCTGAGGGCTGGAGGTGTTCAAGTTGGGGAGTGTGGGGATTGACTGCTGTCAGAGACAAGATTTCCTTTTGGGCTGATGAAAACATTCCAAAATTGATGGGATGATTATTGTGCAACTTGGTGAACATACTAAAAATCATGGACTTGTGCAGAGCAGGTCCTCGAATAATGTCATTTTGTTCAGTGTTGTTTCATTATAGTGTGGATGAGAAAAAACGTTAATTCCTGGCCAGAGCCACTGTCCATGTTGACGTTGTACATTCTCCCCACATCTCTATGGGTTTTTTCAGGGCACCCTAGTTTCCTCCCACACCCCAAAGATATACACATGAGGTCAAGAGGCATGTCTGAATTATCCCAGTCTGAGCGTGTGTGAGTGCAAGACTGACCCTGGGATGGAAGGGCCTCATGTCACAGGTGGGTCCAGCCATGGACCCTGAGCTGCCAGTAAAGTTTCCATCATCCATGACCCTGACTTGGAATAAGTGGAATGAAAAATAATTATCTTACTTGTTTTTATTCATCTTTTTTACATGGATGTACCCCTCACAATTATGTCCGTATTTATATTAGAAGTGTGTTGGATCTTTATTGAGCAGTTTGGTAATGATTTGATGACCAGAAATGTGCTGGACAAACAACCCTTATTTATATAAATTAGCCTATGGTAAAATTGGCTTCGTTATATGTTGTTTCATTTAAAGTTGCAGTTTCCAAAGGCCTATCAATGACATTATGTGAGAACTTATATACTCAAAAGGATTGAACTGCATGGTAGGTGAATTATACCTTAATAAAGCTGTTACACATATATTTAAGTATTAAAGCTGATACGTATGTGTGTGTATGTCTATTTAAGTAGACATGTGCAGGTTCTCATTACCATGGAGATGACTGGTGAAATGAGGTCTAGGAAAGACCAAGAAGAAAAGGTGGCCAGTCTGTTGGAACCACAGCTGGAGTGAATTTGTGGCACCTGAGACCATTAACGCCGGACCACTGCAGTCAGCCTCGCCACTACCAGTTTTCCCTGGTTGTCACATGCAAGGACTTCCATCAGTGGTACCTCCATCCAAAGAGATTCTCTATTCCCCTTGCTGTTTACATCATTAGCTTCCATGTCCAACACTGGAAAGACTCATCTAATTGGCTAAACTTACATTACATGTCTGCCCCTGCAGGGTGTGTGAATACAAAGCTCACTCTGCTGCGTTAGGAGTCAGCTTTTGGTCTTTATCCAGCAAGAGTTCTTCAAGCATAGGAAAGGGACTCAAAGGCTAAATAAATATGACAAATATACACTAGCAGATAAATATGAGATATACAATAATAATAGGTACAATATTTATATAAGTTTATATTAAAATAATAACTACACCTTACCATATACAAAATACTGTTCCAAGAGCTTATATATGGTAACTCACTTATTCTTCGCATCAACTATGGGACACTGGTACTCTTACTCTCCTCTATTGTTTCTCAGATGACCAAAGTCAGAAAGAGACAAAGTAAAATTTATATAGTCAGTTAGCTGGTAAGTGGCAGTGGCCAGATTTGAAACCTGGGTGCCCCCGGCGGCCATGCTTGTTGGAGCACTGCTTTGGAGAATTCCTCCCCTGTGAATACAAGGGGCTTCAGTTTAGGGCCCCCTGCTAGAAGGGTCATGATCTATGCTCCCAAATATGCTTTTCCTGCTAGGCTTAATCTCAGAAAAATGGCCAGATTAAGCTAGTACAGCACTATTTTACACTCTCAGGGGCTGTGGTTGATGCTGAGGGAGGGAGTAGGAAGCAAAAGTCAGTATAATATAACCTCTGTTCTTAAACTTACAGTATAAAAGGAATCACACTAAATGAATACATAAAACTTAAATCAGGTTTTTGTTATTCAAGCGACAGAAACACTGTCTTCAGAATAAATGTCATGCAGAAATACACTCTATGTAAAATAAAAGTATAATGACTTTAACTCAAGCTTCAGTTTTAAAATTGGAACCTATATATACTTCTCTCCCTGCCTCTCCAAGACAATTTCTGCACCTCTAAAGAAAACCTGAGCTCCCTATGATTTCAGTTTAAAAACTGTAGATGGTGATAAATTCAAAGATAAACAGAAAAATAAAGATTGAAGGGGCTTTCTGGGAAGAGAGGTGCACTGAGTTATGGGAAGTCCAAAAGCGTTCTTTAAAGAAGATGGCATTAGAGCATGAGCGCTGACAGAGGTGGATGGGCAGTGGTGATGGAACCATGAAGAGGCTGTTATGCCCACATATCTACAAGGAATATTCAGGTAACAGTGGATGCGCTAGTTTTGTTTGAACATAGATTACAGGTACAGGTGCCCTGGAAAATTTGATCTATAACTCAATGTTATAGGACCAAAAGTGGCCAATGAAAGGCTTTTATATTAAGCTGGAAAGTAACAGGCAATTTTTAGATGTGTTAATTAGTGACTGAGATGATCAGAAAGATGTTTTATGCTTTAGAATAATAATCTGGGTTTATTTTTGAGTTTAGAAAACAGAAACAAAAGATTGTCTCAGAATAGTGCTAATAAGATTTTGTTAAATGAGGAAGAAAGGAGAAATATTTGCTGGGTAAATGAAAAGATGAAAAACAATGAAAGAATAAATAAAAGTACATTGTAATTTAGAGGCAAAAATCCATCATATAATTTGTTCAGTTGTTACTATATGAGAGAAAAATCATACATTTATGTCAAAATATATTTGAAATGTTGGAGGTATCTAGAATAATGCTTATACAATTAACAGAAATCAAGAATATAAAAAATAGAATGATAATTTTGAGTTAGAAATAATATATTTGTTTAATCTATTTAAATAAATTTTATACTTAGACATCTTTGAGCTGATGTCAGTTGAAATTAAAAATCTAAACTTTGAGATTTCAGGTTATAAAATGTGATAAACATATACACATAGAAAATAAACTATAGGAATAAGTTCAAAATATAATTAAATGAAATTAAACAAGAATGCAAAATTCTTTTTTTACTTTATTTTTTATTGTTGTTCAAGTACAGCTCTCTCCATTTTCCCCTCCAGTACTTCCCCGTCCCACCCATCCTCACCACTTGCCCCCAGTCCACCCCCCCAGCTTTATCCATGTGTACTTTATACATGTTCTTTGATTTGGCCCTTTCCCTTTTCCCTCCCATTATGAACTCCCCCTCCCATTCTGATTACTGTCAGTTTGCTGTTTATTTCAATGTCTCTGGCTATATCTTGATTGATTGTTTACTTCATTGACTAGTTTCCACTTATAAGTGAGAGCATATGGTATTTATCTTTCGCTGCCTGGTTTATTTCACTTAGCATAATTCTCTCCTGTCACAAAGAGTAGGAGCTTCTTCTTTCTTTCTGCTGTGTAGTATTCCATTATGTAAATGTACCATTGTTTTTGATCCACTCATCTACTGATGGGCACTTAGGTTGCTTCTAGCACTTGGCTATTGTGAATGGTGCTGCTATGAACATTAGAATGCATAGGTTTTTTTGAATTGGTGTTTCAGGATTCTTAGGGTATATTCCCAGCTGTGGAATTGCTGGGTCAAAAGGCAGTTCCATTTTTAGTTTCCTGAGGAAGTTCCATACTGTTTTCCACAGTGGGTGCATCAGTCTGCATTCCCACCAACAGTACACAAGGGTTCCCTTTTCTGACTGTTGATTTGTTGACAATGCCATTCTGAAGTGGTATCTCATTGTGGTTTTAATTTGCATCTCTCTGATGGCTAGTGATGCTGAGCATCCTTTCATACATCTCTGGGCCCTCCTTATATTCTCATTGGAGAAGTGTCTGTTCAGGTCCTTTGCCCATTTTTTTAAATTGGGTTTTTTGTCTTCTTAGAGTGAAATCATGTGAGTTCTTTATATATTTTGGAGATCAAACCCTTGTCTGAGGTATCATTGGCAAATATATTTTCACATATGATTGGTTCCCTTTTCATTTTGTTGTTTTCTTTAGCCATGCAGAAGCTTTTTATTTTGACAAAGTCCCATTTGTTTATCATTTCCCTTATGTCCTTGCTCTAAGGGACATACTCATGAAAATATTGCTGTGTGGAATATCTGAGATTTCCTTGCCTATATTCTCCTCTAGGACTTCTATGGTGTTGCAACTTATATTTAAATCTTTTATCTATTTTGAGTTTAGTTTGGTGATGGTGTAATGTGGTGTTTTCATTACAGGCTGTTTTCATTACAGTGGCCTTGTACTACATTTTGATATCAGGTATTATAATCCCTCTTACTTTGCTCTTCTTTCTCAAAATTGCTGCAGCTATTCTGGGCCATTTATGGTTCCATATAAATTTTTGAAATGTTTGTTCTATATATGTGAAATATGTCACTGGTATTTTGATAGGGAGTTTATTGAATCTATAAATTGCTTTGGGTAGTATGGACATTTTGATGATGTTAATTTTTCAAATCCATGAACCTGGCATATGCTTCCATTTGTGTCTTCCTTACTTTCTTTCTTCAGTGTTGTGTAATTTTCTGAGTATAGGTATTTTACTTCCTTGGTTAGGTTCGTTCCTAGGTAATTTATTTTTCTTGTTGCTATATCAAATAAAATTTTTTTCCTGATTTCTGTTTCTGATATTTCATTGTTGGTATGTAAAAATGCCTTCTATTAAATTCTCAACAAAATATTGGCAAACTGCATCCAGCAATACATTATAAAGATCATACACCATGATCAAGAGGGATTTATCCCAGGATGCAAGGATGGTATGATATTCACAAATCAAAAAACATAATACATCACATAAACAAAAGGAAAGACAAAAATCACATGATTATATCAATAGATGCAAAAAAAGCAATTGATGAGGTACAGCACCCATTTGCAATAAAAACACTCAGCAAAGTGGGAGTAGAGGGAGCATTCCTCAACATAATAAAGGCCATATATGAGAGACCTACAGCCAACATCATACTCAAAGGGCAAAAACTAAAAGTTTTTCCATTAAGATCAGGAACAAACCAAGGATATCCACTTTTATCACTTCTATTCAACATAGTGTTGCAAGTCCTAGCCACAGTGACCAGACAAGAAAAAGAAATAAAAAACATCCAAATTAGAAAGGAGGAAGCAAAAATGTAATTGTTTGCAGATGACATGATAGTGTATAGCAAACCCTGTAGACATTATAAAAAAACTACTCAACCTAATAATTAAATTTGGCAAAACAGCAGGATACAAAGTCAGTATTAATAATGCAAAGTTTTGAAGGTATAAGTACTCCTAGGCCAGAGATAAAAGTACAGAAAAGACCAAAATAATTAGAAGACAAGACTCAAGTCTGCCATGAGCCTAGAAGCCAAGGAATGAGAATTTAAAAAAAATTAATTTGTGCCCTGGCTGGTGTAGCTCAGTGGATTGAGCGCGGGCCTGCGAACCAGACAATCGCGGTTCGATTCCCAATCAGGGCACATGCCTGGGTTGCAGGCCGGTTCCCTGCAGGCCAATTCCCAGCAGGGGACGCACAAAAAAAAAAAGGCAACCATACATTGATGTTTCTCTCCCTCTCTCCTTCCCTTCCCCTCTAGAAGATAAATAAATAAAATCTTTTTAAAAATTAATTTGCAAAATGTGTTAGAAAAAAGCATCAAATATTGCAGAAATCTAAAATATTATGTAACAAGTGATCAGCTCTGCTAAATAAAGAACACTATTCAGACTGTTTAAAATCTTTGTCAAAGCACCATTAACAATGACATATTAGAAAACAGAAGAATCCTTCTAGCTAGTTGAGAGATTTTAGGCTTATGAAACCATACATTGTGAGTATGATTAACCACACTGTATAATTTCTTCATTAAGTTTATGCTAAGTCATAGGAAATAGGCCTAAGGGTTTAGAATTATTCTACAGTTTGGGACAAGATTAATATTAACTTTTTTTAGAAAGATAGGCTTATACAAATGTGCAGTTTTCTGAAAATATTCCACAGTAGTGTTCAGGTGTTATTTCACACATTTAAGATCTTTTAGTTGCTTGAATAAAATAGTCGTTCACTAATTGTTTCTCAAAGACAATATCCAAATATCATGATGACCAATGGATCCTATGATAAGATACTGAGTCATTCGATTTATTCTCTTTCTTTTTGCTTGAAATGGCAATAATTTGGTAAGTATTTTCTATATAGATGCTATGCCTTTATATTATTGACACCATGTATAAGAATCATGAACAAACATTAAAAATATGCTGTTATGTAAAATTTTTAAAAACCAAACTTCTCATATACACACATACACAACCACACAGTCAAGCAGAGCTAAGATTTCAAAATTTTGTCTTATAGCCTAGTGTTAGGTAAAGCCTATTTTCCAAGTCTACTGTGAGAATTGAAATAAGGTACATAAACATGTTTATAAATTATGAAACATTTTAAAACCATTTTAATTAATCTCCTTCATATTTGCATAAGAGAAGAGGAGAGAGTATTTGTTAATACAACATAGATCATGAAATAAAAAACAGTTCTAACAATCATTTCAATTTTTATAGCACTCTAGATTTTCACTTGTTCTTTTTTAGTGGTACTCACTTTGTATCCATGAAGAAGGAAAAATAGATATTATTAATTTTCTAACTTTTACATGGCAAAAACTAATTTATACAGATAATCATTTTCAAGCATCATGTAGTTATCAAGATAGAAAGTAACAAAAATATGCTGGATCTTGTATCAGTGTTTTTTTTTGACCCCAAAGTACCTCTGCGAAGGTCACAAATGAAGTAGCAGGGGGTATTCTTTGATCTTTTCCTGGCCACCACATCCAATATTTCTTGAATTCTTATGCATGACAGGATTTCTTCTATTAAAATCAATAACTATTTTTCAAAACAAAATGATTAAAACTGGCTTTCAGACATTTTATTTAATTCAGTAAAGATTTATTGATAGGATGTTCAAGTTAGATGTGTAAGACACTGTGATGAATTAAAAATCAATGGTATATATTTCCTCACTGCTAGTTCCCCTCACCCTCCAATATCACAGGGACTCATAAGTTAGTAGATGAGGTAAGTATTTATAAATCACTAATAACATAAATCAGACTCACATAAATATTGCAATGAATATTCAGACAATGTGCCGTGGAAGTAATGTGGATATAAACGAGAAACATTCAATGAGTGCAATGTGGAAAAGTGTCTTGGCTCGGGTAGAACTTAATAATGGCATTGAAGACAAGCGAAGGTAGACAGGAAGTTAAAGGATAGTGAGTGCATGTGGCATTCTTCAATAGCCTTACTCAGCTGAAAACCTCAGTGCTTTGAGATCGCCAAATTTTTCAGACTATATGACGCACTCTCCCCTCAATTTGGGAGGAACATGGGGGTGCATCTTATTGTCCAAATGTAGCTTACCTGGCTCGCTGTGGGGGGCATGGCCTATGTTATTTACATTATTAAATATTTTACCACATTATTTGCTTCAAATTTTTTTCCTATTTTCCTCCTCTAAAACCTAGTTGCATCTTATGGTCAGGCGCATCTTACAGTCCAAAAAATTCGGTATACTCATTAAATTCATCGCGACACCTACCAAAAGAATTGCATAGGGTGTTTTAGCAAAAAGCACAGCACAAGCTTTCAGAGAAGTATTTTTATCCATAGTTATAAATATATGTAGGTGGAGCAGTCACATAAAATAAGTGGGGTTGTCCATTTTAAAGGTAAAAATGTTCAAATTATTTAGAGATGGTATAAATTAATAACACTTAACTGTGCAACAGAAGATTAAGCTCACCAAATACAGTTGTGTGGCTGCCTTGGAACATAAACCAAATAAACTCTGCTCTGCTCTGCCTCTTTTGTGCCATCATTAAAGTCTACTTTTAATTGGCATCATGTAAAATATGTAGTCATTTATCTTTTCTTAACTATGAAGCAAAAATATATCTTTTTTGAAAAAATGAGCATAAATCAGAAGATGTTGGGTAACTTCACACTTGAAAATTTAGAGAACTTGGAAGTATGTCAAGACCTTAGGTAACTATGCTCCAGGTCTTCTTTTGATTATCTTTGAAGATTTATTAACCAGAGAGACATTCTAGTTTGTGCAGATTTTATATACTTCATAAAATTGCAGTCAATCTTATAGAATTAAGTTCAGTGTTCTAAAACAGGGGTGTCCAACCTTCTGGCATCTCTGGGTCATTCTAAAAGAAGAGTATTCTTGGGCCACACATTAAATACACAAATGAATGAAAACTGATGAGCCAAATAAAGGTCCAGGCATAATTTTCATGATATCTGCCACCACAGATAAGGAAAAAAAGCCCTCACATAATTAGCCTAATTATGCAGTGGCCCTTTTGATAATCTTTTATAATTGTTGAGCAGGTCCCAAGTTTGTGATCACTAATATAGAAAATATACCTACCTAAATGGTAAAACTTAGTGTCAAACTTAGTAATAAAACTAAGTAATGTTTTAAGTAAATTTTTAATTTTGTGTGGGGCTGCGTTCATAGCCATTCTGGGCTCCATGCAGCTCACAGGCAGTGGGTTGGACACCCCTATAAAAGAATAATGTGGAAATAAGAGTTTAATGTCAATCAAAAACAATTTGTGTGCCTCTTAAATGTTATAACACACTGTCTTCACAGATCATAGAGATGATACCTCTGCGGCGGGGCCTCCCTGCTCAGTAACTCTTCTGGCTGTCTATTGTCCAATCACATTGAACCCTGTTCCTAACTGTCAAAACAGGGTGTGATATGGTCACATGTTTCATAATCCATTTTCCCTCCCTCAAGTCTTTATCATTTACACGTTTACTAATCAGCTTATTTTTCACACCATTTTCAGTACAGATCAAAATTTTTCTTATGCATTTGGTCATCATGGATACCTGTTTCAGTCTCTACTATTTGAATGGCAATTATTGGAACTCTGAATTATTCAAGACCTAGCTCAGTTTCACTAGGCCTTTCTAAAGAGATTAATTAAAGAGATATTAAAGTCACAGCACACAAATAGTATCCTTGCTCTCAAGGAGCTTATAGATTAGCAGAGCAAATCAAAAGAATGAGTCAGTAAGTCAGCTGATACTTAGACTTTCCTGATAAGGAATTCTGGGGCAGGTAGGTGATGGCAAGACAAAGACATGAGTTACGTACCGGCGGCTATATTCCAGGAGGCAAAGGGACTATTTTTAGGCAGAATTGTGAACCCATGAGCACTGAATGTTCCCCCCAACACTACCCCTAATACTACATGTTTAGTGTTATGTCCTCGCACCCAACTCATCTGTACCTTTGGGAAGCCAGCGATCACCATTACCAGAAGGCTCAAGTCACCAATCCCAAGGAAACATTTAACTGTGCAGTAATATGGGACATTCATAAGACTGGTTCTTCCAGAAACTGAAGGCCACCTGACCTTAGCAGATGACCCAGGTCAGACTGAATCTGTGCTTTCAGTATAGAATCATTCATTAGTATTTCTACAAACAACTACTAAGCTCTGTGATGTACCAAGCCCATAGATAATGTATAGTTACATAACACTCTGTGTTCTGTCATATCCAAGTGTTCCCACAGTCTTGACACATGTGCTGAGATACTACATGTGTCAGAGAGAGGCTATTCCACTGTGATATACTCACCACAGTAAAAATCTAGTAAAAAATGATAGCACAAATCTAGTAAAAAATGATAGCACAAATTGTCATACATCCTCTTATAACAGAATTCATCATGATTCATGGAACTGTATCTAGATATTTTAGAGGTGCTTCTTTGTCCTGAAAAACATTTTGCTGATTTTATTTTCTCTAATTTTGCTAATTACAAATGATCATCTTCCTTGTAACCAGTTGATAATTGATATCTAGTCCAATGTTACCTGAACCTCGGTACTACTGATGTTCTGGCCAGATGACTCTTTGTGGTGGTGAGATTGCCCGATGTATTGTAAAATATGCACGAGCACTCCTGCTCTCTTCCTGGAAGGTGCCACTAACATCCATCCAGTTGTGACAATCAAATAGCCCCAGTTAAGAACCATTTATCTAAGTATAAGTATTAATGATGAACTGATTTAATTATTGAGGGAGTCAAGTCAAATATTTCTCTTTCAGTTAGATAATTGCAGCAAACAAACAAAAGACATGTGGAATTGTTTAAATTAGCTGCACTTTATTTGGTGCGCAACATAAGTTTCTAGCTAGACTATTTGCTGATACATTGATTGCTTAACAGCAGACCATGAAAAAGCCTTCTGCTTGTTGTGTGATCCTACTAGGAAAGCTATTGACTCCACACTTACTGCCAGAGCAGTTCTGCTTCAATATATTTAGCCTGACAGTGGATACTTGCAGAGACATGAACACATGTCCCTCAGGCTTCTACGTGTATCTCAGGCCTCCTGAGATACACATGCCCAGTTGTGGGACAGGTCCCCCCTCCCGTTGGGGGCATGGAGCAGGAATCAATTGGTGTTACTGATGTTTCTCTCCTCCTCTTTCTCTCTCCCTCACTCTCTTTTCCTCTCTAAAAAATAAAATATAAACATAGAAGAAAAAAGCAACCTTTTGTGGCCCATTTTGTTTTGGTTTTAGTCGTGTTAAAATGTCCGTGGTGAGCTAATGTGCAATCTACAATGATTTAAATAACAAGAATGACTGCAGAGGTATGTTCTAATTCAGTAAGCAAAACAGCTGTGAAATGAGAATGAATGATAGAAGCAAGGGATAAGGTAGGGTTAGTTTCTATTCATGTTATTTTAAAGAAGAGCATTTAAACTCCAGGGCAAAGACCTCATCTATTTACCACCTGTTTTCCTCTTTGCTGGCTATTTCAAAACTAGAAGGTACCTGGCCCATAGTAGGATCTCAACAACATGTTTGTAATGAATAAATGAATGAATGAAACAAAGTTAACAGCAGATGTAGGCTGACATAGTCATGTATGATATTATTAATTAGGTATACTTGTCCAGTTAGAGGGCGTACATTATTTAGCAGCTTGCTTACAAGGTCATATCAATTAAAAGAGAAATAAAACTCTTAACATCAATATGCTTAATAAGTGATTAATTCTTTAGAATTCATTGTCATTTATTAAGTCATAATACAGGGCTCTAATTTTGACCGGCCAAGCTAAGTTTGCTAAGTTTGCTAAGTTTTATTTTGTGACTCTTAGACTGCAGGTATGTGAATAGATAACACATAAAACATCACATGCATTTACTCACTAATGACTAAGTAACTTTTAGATGAAGATGTAGGAGGCAGAGACAGAGGAGAGAAAGAGTACAGAGAGATGATAGAGAAAGCTTAAGAATTAAGTTATTTGATGATATGAGTAGAAAAACCATGGACTTCATATTAAATACTGCCCCTCCAAAAGAACCAAATTTTGTCTGAAAAATGCCTAGACAGAGGTCTGGGCATACTGCTCACTATTTTCTTAAAGCTGTAGGATTTTTGTAGTACCCAGCAATTTTGCATAATACAGTAATTACTTGTGCTCTAGCCTTAGATATATTAAAGGCAAGTAATTTCTCAAATGCTAATATTAATGAGGTTGATGAAGCTAGTTTTATCATCTTGAAAACATCTATTGGGGCATAACTAATTGGGAAAAATGGTGATCAAAATTTCTGAAACATCTTCATATTTTATCATGAAGAGGCAATTGCCCTATAGAAATGTACAATACAGATAGAGCACAACTATGAGTTTTTTTATTATTCAGAATTCAAGACAAATATTTAGTTGATGACCAAAAATCAAATGTACACAAATTGTTTAAAAATCCATTTCTATGTTACATTTTCCCCTTCATATTTAAATTAGAATAGGCATTGCATATTTTCAATAGCAGAGGAGACTAGACTGTCTTCATGCCAAGGCACTAAATTTGTGTCTTTATTTTCAGCCCAGCACTGCAAGGTATTATCAGCCTCGGAGACAGGCAGTATGATTTGAAACTAGGCAAATCTCCTAGTGGTAACATCTTGGGATAGTCTCTTAAACTCTGTGATCCTCAATTTCCTTTTCTGTAAGTGGAAATAACAGTGTCTTATGTCTAAGATGAGATATGATGATGATTACTAACTGCTTAAAATCATTTTGGCACGTAGTGATGGCAATTGATGGGAAGGTATTGTTATGTGGTTTTCTGAACAATGTCAATCCAGACTTGAACATTATCTTTTGTTTCTAAGTAAACACTCTCTGCTACTCTGTAAATCTTTATGGTTTGCTATATCAAAGGTTTTTTTTTTTGGACTTAAATATATGGTAATGCAAATATAAACTTAGAAATATACAAGGAATCAATGTTGTTCTTTGCTGGACCCTAAATCAATTCAAGTCAAAGCATTTAGTTCAAGACAACTGTGATTTATGAAGCAAACATCAAATGCCAAAAATTATGCTAAGGGCTATGTAGATAAAGATGAGCAAAATTCCATTGAGTGTACAGTCTTGGTGGTGAGACAAAGCAGTAATTTTACTTTAACATGCAGAGCAATGTAGCTCTCCTTCGGTCTAGACTATAAAACCTGGACCCTGGGCTTTTACTTTGCATACCCAATGGCACCTTTGTGTATGTACATGCTTTCTTTTGTTTCTTTAATAATGGAAGCTATTTTTACAAGGTTGAATGTTATCTCTATCCCCAGAGCAATGGATGAATACTGAGGCAGCATTTAAACATCAATTCTTTTCCATCCAACAACATATCAGCAAAAGTAGTCATTTAATAAACAAGTATTTATTGAGCACCTACTTAAGGTTCTGATAAAGGCTGGGAAATCCAAAGATAAGTGAAACAATCATGACTACACCCTTTCAGAGTTAAGCCTATACTGGTCTGCAAATATGCATCATGTACCATTGGACGTATATCAAGTACAGTTACATATGAATCTGCATATATGTACATACATACATGCAGGTCATTCTCCATGTTCATGCAAATTAAAGATTAATTTCCATCTTACAACTTAAAATTTTCGCAAAAGGAAAGAGGAAGGAAATAAAACATTTGCCCGCAGTCAGGAAATCTTTGTAACCTTTTCATGAGGAAGCATCCATTCCACAGTGCAGTTGGTACTTCACATGTAGCACATCTGCCGGGGCACTTGGCTACACAGTGGTCGTCAAGAGACAAAGAGAGCCTGTCCTTGGCTCGGGTTGATCTCACTCAAGGGGCACACACCTGCTGGTAAAGAAAATGCCATCCTTGGTTGTGATGGCCCTCTCTCACCTCTGTCACCACTCATGAACATAAATATTGACATATGCCTCTTCACTCCTGAGAACCTCTGGTTTGGGGAAAGTGCTAGCCAATGGCAATAAACAAACACAATGCAACATTAGTGGTATTATGGTAACAAACCTTCACAAAGGTCAGCAGGGTCACAAGTGTTCTTTTGAATATTTTTCTTGCAAAACAAAGGTGTACATATCTGAAATAAATAAAGGAAACTTTGAAATACGATCAGAACAGTACATGACATAGTCTAGCCTGTTCTCTAGACTAGTGGTGGTGAAGAAGGGGTAGGCAGGAAAAGAAACACTGTGGCATTCTCTGAGAACTACAGGTGGTCTGGCAAGGCAGGGGGAATAGACAGCAGTTTTAAAAAGGATTTACAGGAACTAGTATAAAGGACACATGGACAACAACTAAGAGGGGTAGAAATGGGAGGGAGGTGGGGAGCACTGGGGTGTGGGCTGGGATGGGAGTAAAAGACAGGAAACTGTACTTGAACAATAATTAAATAAATTAAAAAATAAAATAAAATAAAAGACACTGGAGAACTACACGTGATCCTGACTTTACACACGCACACCCCACATGCACTTACACGAGAAATTTTTCCCACAGGTGGTAATGAAGTGTTTGAAATTGGTAATAAAACTACTAAACTTGCGTGTCTGAAGACTTCCGTGGCAGCAAGGGGAAAGCTGCAATGCAGGAACTGTGAATGTGCAGATGGTGATTGGAACAGTCCCGATGAGTCAGGCCGTAAGAGTATCCAAGAGGGAAAGCCCAAACTGTGAAAAATCCAATTAGCTTTGCTCATAGACAAATGTAATATTAAAATGTTGGTCTATTCAATAAACATTACACTTGATGGTTTTTCTACCCAGGATTTGACATTCAGTTACTGAGGGCTCGGCCCATCGAATTTGTACAAACCAGTTCTCCGAATGCTGCCTTTGGCAGTGCAGAGACTGAATGTAAAATCCTCTGCCAAACATTCCTTTGAACGAAACTTTGCCTGTTAAACATCTCAGCCAAGACATGCTTGTTGTGCTATATTCCTATTCACAGTTTTCTAAACAAAAGGTCAAATATTTTATTTTTAAATTGTCACATACCAGCTGCAAAGAATCTTAAGTAACTGGCAACTTGCACATAAAAAGTTGAGACTAAAGGTATCTGCTTATACAAAGGCTAATAAATATGTAAATTTGGGCTGAATGTGAATTTTGCTTACTTTTCAAGATTCTTGGACTGTTAGTTTAATCCATAGCGTAGTAGAATTCTCTAGGCTATTTTTCTTGCTATATTAAGAGTGTGTCTGAGACAAATACTAATTCAGCACAATAGCAAGGAGTAAATCCAGGAGAAAAGAAGTTTGGATGGAAGAGGAAAAAATGGTAAATTTCTAGTGAATTTGGAAAACATTTATAGAAAGTGTAGCAATGCTCTGTCTTGTCTAAGATTATTACTTAACTATTTAATGTGACTAACTGTTTTAAAATAATAACTTATGCTTCATGATTATTATAAATATTTTAAGACAATGCCTAATTGGAATTAACATATTATAATCTGCCTTTATTCATGGAACTTGATGACTTTCTTACAGAGTACTTTTGAACAGATATATGAATTTCTTACCCTTAAAAAATGAAAAGAAATAGAAAGAATATAGGTTTCTATGAGACAGCAAAATAAAAGTAATAGTAATTATATTGTTTCCCCAGCTATTATTATTGTCAGTTGGTAATTAGTAAAATCACAGAAACCCAATCAATCCTGCTTCTATCACCAAATATCCTGTAGCTTGTTTGTTTAAAAAATATGTTTCAGTGTCACTTCTTAATCCCATTCAATGCCATCTCTTTCACCAATATTGGAACGGGATGTTTTTCCTTAATCTTGTTCACTGTTTTTTTTCTTTTTTAACACTTGTTTTTACAAATATATTCCCTGGTCAGCACTGGTAATTCAATCCAGAGTCAGATCATTTCATCCAACTTTGGAAAAGACGTTTGCAACTTACTGGTAATGCATTTGATTCCAGAATCCCATTCGTAATAATAATTCACTCAAAAAAGTCTTCGGCTCTTTCTCAACCTCCAGTGACAGTGAACTCAGTGTTTCCTCACATCAATACATTCTATGTTAGAATGCTGATTTACACAGTTTTGTCTAGATAGAAGTTAAATAGTTCTTTCTATATATTATATACTCTGTTGGCCCACTTGGTCTGCCATAATAAAATATCACATACTGAGTGAATTGAAAAGAGGCCAGAATCCCAGTATCCATGTGCCAACAAGGTAGACTGCATTCTCGGGGCTCTTCTTTCAGTGTGTAGGTGAGCATCACCTCACCGTGTGTTCACATGACCTCTTCTTTGGCTGTGCGAGGGGAGAGAGAGCATGAGGACGGAGAGAATCTGATGTCTCTTCTTATAAAGGAACTAATACCGCTGAAGGAGGGCCTACCCTGATGACCTCATTTAACCCTAGTTACTTCTGCGAATTTGGGGAGGACACGGACATTCATTTCATAATATCTAGCAGCTTGTCCCCTTGAGGCTGTCTGGAAAAGTCTGTTTCAGATATTCTAAAGCTAAAATCATGTGGGACAGCTTATCAGATATTCTTTGGCTTTCACATACAAGTAGCTGTAATGTTCTTCTGAAGACAGATTATTGGTATATTTCCTTCAGGATCAGTTATTGATTCACACGTTTCTTTTCCATCTGAGGAGCCGTGAAGAGTTCTGAGTATGACTTTCATGGTCCCCTGGCCCCATATCCAAGAATAAGTAAAACAGAAAAGTTACTGAATTTTCCCCAGACAACCTTTCCCCAAAAAATGAATAAATAAAAATTGTCATGGGAAGTAATCTGAAAGGAGTCTCCCCCTGTAATGTATAAAAGATTAAGTTGCCATGTCTTTGGAATATTGATGAGAAAAGGATGAAAATGTTCTCTCTGAGAAGCTGTTTGCTTCCATCCCAAAGTTGGTAGCTGGCAGTCTGGCGTCTTAGTTTACATCCCAGACATTAAGCCCGGGCTATAAATATACCTAATGGGGTTTTCAATAGTTTTGTTTATCTCCCTGGGGACAGAGAAACCTGCTGCTTAGAAATGTCAGATCTTAAACCTTGTTTCTGTGAGTTGTTTTTATTTATGTTCCATCTCGTGTTTCTCTGATGCACATACAAAAGTCAACTTCAAAGAGCTATTTGTCATATTTGAAATGCTTAAGTAGTTAAGCTTCAGTCTGAAGAACCACCTGGAAAAGCAAAGGCAGGCAAGGCACTCAGCACATTAAACCCAGACTATGAATAGCTAACATTTTTACACCACAATTTCGTATGCCAGAAAACCAAGCAAACCTGACATTCTATAACATCATAAATATAACGTAGTGTTATATTATGTAACATTATAAAATGTTACTCTGCTCATGTTCTACTGTGAAGTGATTTTGTTTGCACTTATGATAGTATTATTTTTAATAACGGCAGAAATTCTGTGACACAGTTAACTTTTTATATGCAGAGATTCTGGGTAATGAATAAAACTAGCATTGAATCTCAAACAATAATGTGCTGTGTTTTTAAAAGCTAGGGTGTGTTCTTACACGCTAGGCTTTGCCCCTATTTGTATTCTTAGACTGGAATGGTCATTAATATCACTGATTTAACCTCTTGGTGAGAGTTGCTTGGCTGAGACACAGAGTCATAGACTATTATACTTAATTACCTCAGAACAGATCTTCAAATACCGAATATTCCAGAAGTGACTTTGAAAATGAGGTCTTAAGCTACTGAGGAGCAAACCCCAGGAATGAGCCCAGCTTTTTTTTTATGGGCGAGTGCAGTAGCCTCCTTTAGGGCCTGTCCCCAGATTTTTAGTTCCCATTGCACTAGTCTGTATTCTTTTTCTTTCTTCCCATGATCATTTACTGATTTCTAACATACCATAAAGTTATTCATTTATTCCTTATTATTGTGGTTGCTTTCCCTTTATACAAAGAGGACCCCCTAAAAAAAACAGAATTATCTTCTGGAGGGTGGGACCCTTATAGCACAGGCCTTCCTAACTAAGGTGAGCGTTCAAGGAACCCGTCTATATCAGTGTACCAGCTGGTGATGTTGTGAGAGGCTGTGTTCAGCTTCAGTGAACTTTTTCTTAACTCAACTTGTTTGCCCAGTTCATGATGGGCAACTGGCAAGCACACCTGCTCACACTGCACTGAGTGTTCAGCAGTTTTTGACCAAAAAGTCACATGACCCTCATACCCCACCATTCCTATTCAGCCAATCTCACCCTGAGTGACTTTTTTTTTGGTTCCCTAGATGAAAAAAAAGCCCTCATTGCATCTTTATTTTCTAGTTTTGACAGTTTAACTATAATACATCTCAGAGGTGGTATCTTTGGAATTATCTTATTTGGAACTCTCTGTTCTTCCTGGATCTGGAAACTGTTTCTTTCCCCAGATCAAGGAAGTATTCAGCAATGACTTCTTTGAATAAGCTTTCTTCCCCTTTCTCTTTTATCTCCTTTTGGGATCCCTAGAATGTGAATATTGGTTGATTTGATGGTGCCCATAAGTCCCTATTTTCAGTGCTAAACTTGCCCATAGTCAATATACACTATTGACTTCTTATGTCAACACAAATCAATTGGGAACAAATCCTAGAATAAGGTCATGTAACAAATACTGAAATTAAGGGGAAAAAACCCTGTATATTAAATGCTCTCAAGCCATCAGGATTTGTGGAGTCTCACCTGGACATTTAAAGTCAGACCTCGTTTTCAGTTATGTCAGTTCACATACCATTCATACTGGGATATTGCTTTACTTGATTATTAAATATCCTTTTTATTACAGAACGTCAAGTGGCCAATTAAGGCAGTAGAACTAACGGCGTTTTCAAGGCTATTGTGATATTAATTTTGCTTGTCTAGGTATGGCCTTGATGTCAAATTCTATCATGACTGCATTTTTATATCAATCTTATTTCTATTTTTACACATAACTCTAGTATGCTGGATGTTCTGGGCATCTCTTAAATATCAGTTGGAGGTTGAGAAACGATTCCTTCAGTTCTGCCAAGGCAATATTATACTGAGACTCTCAGCTGATATTCCTGAATCCCAAAATCACCAGTGTTGCCCAACTTCTTTCAGCCCGTGAAGTATTAAAACAAAAGATGAAATTCTAAAATTCATTGAATATATCCCTGAAACATATCTTCAGAGTTGTGATAGACTTGCTTCTGAAAAATTCCTTTAATGTTTTCTTAAGGGGAGAGAGAAAGTTTAAGTTTTGCTGTTTTTCATTTTAGCTACAAAAATGTATTTATATTGTCATTATCATTGGAGTCATTTGAACATTGAAAAGTATGGTAGACATTCAAATAATGTCATGGAGAAATTTTGTTACAGTCAATAACAATTTGTTTTATAAATATCTAGTATTTCAGAGTAGTTAGGTAACAACAATGAAGGCAATGGAAGTACTGAACACTTATCTGCATTAACACATTTAGTGCTTATAAGAATTCATTGTATTCAATGCAATCTCTATTAAAGTACCAAGGACATATTTCACAGATATAGACCAAACATTTCAGAAATTAATATGGAACCATAAACAATTCTGAATAGCTGCAGCAATTTTGAGAAAGAAGAACAAAGCAGGAGGGATCACAATACCTGATATCAAAATGTATTACAAGGCCACTGTAATCAAAACAGCCTGGTACTGGCATAAAAACAGACACATAGACCAATGCAACAGAACAGAGAGCCCAGAAACAAAACCAAGTCTCTATGGATAGTTAATATTTGACAAAGGGGAAAAAAGCATAAAATGGAGTAAAAATAGCCTCTTCAACAAATGGTGAAGCTACACACAAAAAAAATGAAACTCGATCACCAACTTACACCATACACAAAAATAAATTCAAGTTGGATAAAAGACTTAAATATAAGTAGTAACACCATAAAAGTCCTAGAGGAAAACAACAGCAGGAAAATCTCAGACATTCCACCCAGCAGCATCTTCCCTGATATGTCCCCTAAAGCAAGGGACATAAAGGAAAGGGTAAACAAATGAGACCTCATCAAATTAAAAAGCTTCTGTATGGCTAAAGAAAACAGCATTAAAATGAAAAGTGAACCAACTATGTGGGAAAATACATTTGCCAATGATACCTCAGACAAGGGTTTGATCTCCAAAATATATAAAGAACTCACATGACTTCACTCTAGGAAGTCAAAAAAATTAAAAATGGGCAAATGAGTTGAACAGACATTTCTCTACAGAGGACATACAGAGGCCCAGAGACATATGGAAAGATGCTCAGCATCACTAGCCATTAGAAAGATGCAAATTAAAACCACAATGAGATACCACCTCATGCCAGTCACAATGGCTTCATAAACTAAACAACAAACAAGTGCTGGAGAGGATGTGGAGAAAGGGGAACCCTAGTGCACTATTGGGATAAATGCAGACTGGTGTATCCACTGTGGAAAATAGTATGGAATTTCCTCAGGAAACTAAAAATGGAACTGCCTTTCGACCTGGCAATTGCACTGCTGAGACTATACCCTAAGAACCCTGAAATGCCAATTCAAAAAAACCTGTGCATCCCAATGTTCATAGCAACACAATTTACAATAGCCAAGTGCTGGAAGCAACCTAGGTGACCATCAGTAAATGAACTGATCAAAAAACTATGGTACATTTACGCAATGGATTTCTATGCAGCAGAAAGAAAGAAGGAGCTCCTATTCTTTGCAACAGCATAGATGGAACTGGAGAGCATTATGCTAAGTGAAATAAGCCAGGTGGTAAAAGACAAATACCATATGATCTTACCTTAAACTGGAACACAATCAACAAAAGAAAAAAGCAAACAAAATATAACCAGAAACATTGAAATTAAGAACAATCTAACAATAGCCAGAGGGGAAGGGGGAGGGGACTGTGGGGGCAAGGGTTGTCAGGAACTGCTATACAGAACACATGGACAAAACCAAGGTGCAGGGTAGAAGCAAGGGAGGGAGGGGGGTTCGCCTGGGGTGGAGGGCAGTGGTGGGGAGAAAATGCAGACAACTGTAATTAAACAACAATAAAGTAATTTCTGAAAAAATAAATAAACAAAAATAAAATAATCTTTTCAAGAAAAAAATAAAATTCATTGTAAATAGGACCTATTTTATGTGCTTTTTCCAAAATAATAAATAAACATTAAAATGATTTAATTAATTTTTCCATATAATCTATAGATTTTGATGGAGTTGCAGCTTGAAACAATTTTCTTTGATTCTCACATGTTCTGATCACTTACTGAACAATTATTCTCATTTGACTTGGCAGTAAGTGAGCAGTTAACTAAGTACCTGATAGATAACTAACCATGATATTTAGGAACCTTAAGATCTCTTTATCTGCACAAATAGGTGCTAGTTTCAACATAAAAATTCAAGTCCCCCAAAATTCAAATTTAACTCCTACAGTGTAAAAACCATTGCAACAAGTTGAGCCTTTCCTCCTCAGACAAAAACTGATTTTTGCCCTCCTGCAATTTTCTTTTTCCTGTCGTTAGAACTGAGCCCTTGCTAACATTCTCATCTTAATTGTCAGACTTCTGTAGCTCTGCGAGACTTTGAAAGAATCACATTTTACTTCCTTATTTTATGAAAATGAAATACAAGTCTGTGACTTCATATAGTGCTGTTTTTTAACAAAGCTATCATATATATTTTTTAAACTCTTGTTGACTTCAGGGAAAATAAAACGTTATTCATCTACTCCCCAGATGTACTTTGGGTAGAGTTAGCTACCCTAATTCCAGGCCCGTTAGGTCATATTCCTCAGAAAACGGTAAAAACTTGGAGTTAAACAGGATAATAGTAAAAAAAAAATGGGTGTAACCCTCCACTCATAGTGGTGGGGCTGCATCTGCTGTAACAATTTGCTATTAAACTTGAGCTTCTATGAAGGACACATGGACAAAACCAAGGGGGGATGGAATCGGGTGGGAGGTGGGGATGGCTGGGTGGAGGGTAAACGCAGACAACTGTACTTGAACGACAATAAAATAAATTTTAAATAATAATAAAAAACTTGAGCTTCTGGTACTTTCAACCAGTTCTAATATTTAGTTCTTCCTTATTTTAAACCGAAATTTGTCTCCCTGGAATATCTGCCTACTATCATGGCTTTTCCACTCTGAACCAATACAAAATTTACTCCTCCTCACAATGGAATTTCACTGATCTTCAATCACTCAGTATGTTTCTAAACTCAAGTCCCTTCAGTTCCTCCACTGCATCTCATTATAAGCCATATCTTAGGTCCCTGCCTTCCTTATTAACCTGCTGGAGATTTTCAAGTTTATCAAAGTCCTCTATAATATACCATGCTCTTTACCAAAATAGTACTTGAAATGAACTGAGACTGTTATTTTAACATCTCAGGAAAAGATGTCTATAATGCAGTGTGAGGTTTCAATACTTTGGAGTTGTACTGACATACTCTTGAATTATATAAACATTAATTCAAAATCACCATGTGACTTTTTAACACCTCACAGAAAACACCATCAAGTAACCTCTTTGCCCCCAGAATGGAAAACACTAATGACATAAATGAAAACATACAAAGTATAATTCATGCTGACTGATATAATTTTTCATGTTCACTTATTGCTCTCTCTTCTTTGGTGCCTGCATAGCAAATTTTAAAGCTGTGTAATTAATCCCACTGCCCCATCCAGCCACCACCCCCTGACAGCCCTCAGCCTGCTCTCTATCTATGAGTCTGTCTCTATTTGCTTATTAACCCATTTTGTTCATTAGATTCCACACATGAGTAAAATCATAGAGAAAAAAAGAACCCCCCTCCCAGAAAACTATAACTAAAAAGGAAAAGAACACTGAAACCCTTGAGATCAGGCTTGTGACATCTATTTCAGAACTCAAGTTCTCGTACAGTATAACCCCATCCCAAAATGGCATGTGGTCCTCCAATCTTCAAACACAAAAAAATCGACCTTGCTGAAGTGGCTAGGTCAAGCCTGTGCAGCGTGCTGGGCAGAGGGCCATCTGAGCTCTCCAATACAGCCCTCCGCATGTGTTTGGCTAAGTTTGGCAACTCTATTTGAAAATCACCGGCTCTTGTTTAAGGCAATGGATCCTGTGGCTGGTTATAAAATTGAGAACAATACCAATGATCCCAGCTATCTCTTAGGCAGCTGAACTGGAATAGTTGCCACATCTGAGAAAATTGAGCAGGGTGACTAGTGAAGGGTACATGAATTAATTCCTTACCTCCATGTTTCTTCGAGTCTGGGTGGATTACAACACCCTTCTGAGTCTCAGTCACCACAGCCATCTTGCCCCCCAAAATACAAACACAGAGAATAATTTTCACCTGTTTCCTTTTAAGATAGGATGCTAGAAAGTTAATAGAGTTATACGCAGAGTTAGTAGCTGCTTGTGATCTGTTATAGATGATTTTCTTATTATTGCAAGGCATGATAGTTTGGTTTTTCTATAAGTTCTTGATTTTTCCTTGGTACTAGCTATTGGGTACTTGATAATTCACCTTGAATTTGCCCTTGCCACATGTTTCCCAACCTTTTAAGATACTGGATCCCCATGTCTAAATCCAATTACAACTTTAATGATCTTTAACTAAGGGAAGGGGGTGGATAGGCAGCAAAAAGAATTATTTTAGCATTCTTGATGAATGTTTGTTTTATTTTTAATATTTAATGCTTCTTTCATGTTTCTCCCCAGCTTGCTCTTTTCTTAGATATATGAGTATGCTGTTTTTCATCTTTCTTCAGGGACTCTATATTTCCTAAGGTTTAATCATTTTTATTGCTTTCATTATTGACTAAAAAGCAGAGCACATAAACACAATATTTCTTGTACTTAACATTTGACAAAAATACAGTGTTTGATGATCTACCATAATGCTATCAACTCAAATGTTATTTCCCCCAGAAAAACCAATATTTCAAGGGCAATGTAAGGGATCAGTAAGAATATAAATGTTAGTAATGTGCCGGTATTTACAGTCATACAATCTGCTGGCTGCGGAAGATGTTCCTGAAAGAGGCTACAATGTATGTGGTCTCTGAGCACAATCGCTCTCAATGTTCTCTCCACTACACTCCATAGTCCTTCCCTGCATCTGAACGTTTTAGGTTAGTGGAGCCTCATGATTCTTATGTGAACCTTCTTTCTCTGGCAAGCTCTGTATGTTGGATTTTCTTTTTTAGTGTGATTTTATTTTTTCTTTGCAACTTCCCTCCATTACTCTTTTCATATGCATTAGTTGTTGCACAAGGGGAAAAATCTCTTTCAAATAATTAAGTATAATTTCACTACTGAGTCTTTCCATAATTTAATGTAAAAGTTTTATTTTATTGGTACTCTATTTTTAATGTGATATTTGTATTGCTCCAATACAACAAATAAAACAATATAGCTTAGGTTTAAGAAATCATATCCCAGGCCCAGTTCTCTGGTATATTTACTGCCTACCAGCTATGTGAATTTGGGAAAATTTTTTAACCTCCCTGTTTCAATTTTTTCTCCTCTAAAATGGAAATAATAAGGTAATTATAATAATAGCCTCCTCATTGGATTGGCAAGAGAATCAAATAGGTCTACCTAATAGCTGCCAAAATAATTTAAAATGTGCATAGATCATTTAAAAAATAGGCTCACATTGAGTCACAAAGCATGTCCAAACTTTTCCAAAAACCTAAAATCATTAGGCTATGATTTCTATACCAGAATACTTAAGTAAAAAAGTGAATATGTAATTGAGAATTCTTTGGTAAATATTTGGAAATAAAATAATACATTTAAAACTACTCACAGGTCAAATGAGTTGCAGTTATTTTAGAACAATAGATGATGATTTAAATTAGTATGTATTTTAAGATGAAAAATAATAAAAATATATCATAAAGGTAGGGAATTTGACCAATTCTGTTTGTTAATATATCTCAGGCCTCTAGAAAAATTATTTGCACATAGAACAAAATCAGTAAATTAACTTTTAATTAAACAAAAATTTTAATTTGATGAGTTGTATCTACACAACTGTAAAAAATACCCCAAAAATAATTTCAATAGGTAAATGTTAGAAGCATTTCTCTTCAAATGAAGAAAAATACCCTCTATCTTCTATTCAATTTTTCATTGGAAGCTTAGACATCCCAATAAGAGAATAAAATTAAATAAGCAGAAAATGGAAAGAGGAAAATAACACTATTATTTGTCATAAGTGATTTTCTATGTGAAAACACAAACATATATCAATAATTTATTATATATAATTGAGAATATTAGAAAGCTTACAGCATATGATTTTAAAACCCAGTTTTACTTCTAAACATCAATAACACATATTAGAACAGTAGAACAACACAGTATTAGAACAACGGTTTATATAATTTACAATAGTAATAAAACTATTTCAGTTGTGAATAAATGGAGAAAATGTTCAAGAACCTTTTATAATGAATAATGATACTGTTATAAAGGGTGTTAGAGAGGGCCCAAGAAACTAGAGAGAGACTTCAAGTTCATCAGGCTAGGTATTACACAAGATGATTTTCCCCAACTGCCCTAGAACAGCCTAAGTGATCAATACTACACTGTCAGCAAATATCCTAACAAGGATTTTTGTGGCATTTTACAAAGTGCTGTACTAAGATACCTTGGAAAATGACCAAGAAAAGAATAAATGCACTACCAAGTCATGAGATTGCCTCTTAGAGCCAGAATCAGCAGCACAGTGCGATGTTGGTATAAAGATAGAAAAACTAACCAAATGGAACAGAAAAGAGAGCCCAGAAGTAGACTCACACATCCCAGCTTCCAGTGACTCTACTTATGATGTGTTGAGTTTACGATGGTGGGTAGGCGATATGCATTCAGTAAAGAACATACTTTATACTGCAAATTTTTATCCTTTCCCTGGCTGGTGATGTGCCATACATCACCCTTTCTGATCCTGCGCAGTGACGGCAAGATGGTTGTGTTGATGCTACCCTACAGTACTGCTCTCAGCACGTTTAAGGCAACTGAAGCTCAGCGATGACGTCCAGTAGGTAAAATATATTAAATATGACTTTGACTTGTGTTTTTTCCAATTCGTTTTGCGTTTATCAAGACATGAGTCCATTGTAAACTGAAAAACATCTGTATAGATGGCAGGTGTTGTGGCATATGCCTGAGAAAAGAACAAGAGAGAGCGTTTTAAGCAATGGATATTCAGAGGGGAAAATAGAATTGGAAGCCAGCCGCACATTATAAATACAATTTTCATATGTTGGTGGATAGTTTCTGGATGCCCTATTATGCTCCATTGGTCCATATTTTTGCTTATGTGTTTGTCTGGAATAATTAATGTTTTGGTATCACATTCTATCCTTTACTAAAATTGCTTAGTTTTCTTTCATTACTTTGTTACTCATATCAACCAACCTGCAATAGTAAAAAAAAATTAACTTTTAAAACAGCATATTTCATTAGAGAAGCATTATAATTTTGTTTAAATTTTTGTGCAGCATGCCATAAATAACTTAAATAACTTGTTAAACAATAAGCCAGGATTAATAAATTCAGCAGATCATGAATGAGAGTCCATAAAACCTGTGAAACTGGGTGAAAATTCTGTTTTATATGACTGTGTGTATTTTTTTCCTGGGAGACATAATGTATTTTTAGTGTATCTTTGACCTATTTGCCTGGGCATTATTTTGTACATTTTACATTAGAATTATTTTAGGGAAGATTCTCTTTTCCTGATAATTCACTTTCAATTGCTGTTGCATTTCTCTGTTAATGAAAACTCAACATTTTCATCTAACCTCATGTTAAATAGTTTCTCAGAGGTTTGTTGACCCCCTTTTCAAACATAAAGAAGTATGAGGTTACCTCAATTACTTTGTTTATGAAATGAGAGGATGAACAAATATTTTTTCTAGGTTTATTTTCAGCCCTAGCAATTGGCTTCTTTGATGTGTACTTCACCTTTATTCCTTATGGGATCGTTTGCATCTATCTTAAAAAACGATTTACGTTAAAATTTGGAAAAATGCATCATTTAAAAAGGTGACATTCATATCTCAGTAATTCTTATTTCTCCTAATGATCTTTGAAGAGGAAATCAGATCAACAGAGCTGAGAATGAATATTCTCCTGCTCTGACTTTATAGAAGCTTGAGCTCCAACACTATGTTTCACACAGAAAAATAGATTTTGACATAATCATCATAAAAAATATCTATGTTTCTTGGCATGCTCGGAGTAGCGTGAGACTTTTTTCCTTCACCCAAGGACATGCTAAAGAGGTACAAAAAGGGAGAGAGAAAAAGAAATATCGATACAAGAGACATTGATTGGTCTCTCTCATGTGTGCCCCAGTCAGGCACTGAACCCACAAGGCAGGCATGTGCCCTAACTGGGAATCGAACCTGCAACCTTTTGTTTTATGGGACGACTCTCCAACCAACTGAGCCACAATGGCAAGGGGGAAAAGCATAAGATTTTATAAAGTTTCATAGACCCTCAAATCATATGAAATGAGAGTAAATTCTTGATTCAAAGAAGTTTGCCCTTGTTAATAAAGGTTTGTGAACTTCGTAAATTGTGGAAGATAGTGGTGCCCAGACATTAAAATAATTTTACAAACCCAAATTTAATTAACTTCTTCTGAGAAGAATGTCCCTGTCTACTGTTTATCTATTTTCACAATGTGCATATCAGGCAAGTATACTTATTATCTCTGATAGTTATTAGAAAACGAACAATGGTAAACTTGAGTATTATTTCCATATTGAGTATTATTAGATGTTTATGTTCACATTGCTTTAGACAGATGTTGGTGTCCGCATCCATGGAATTAGGAGAGAGTTGGCAGGTCATTTCAAACGTCATGACAATCCCATCATACCTGAGAATGAAGCTGAATATCAACATGGCAGCTCTGAAGACAATGACCTACACAAAGACCCATCGGTGAGCTCCTGCCAAGTTACACATCTCCATGAGGAGGGGAAGCCGTGATGACATTTTGCAGATCCCATATCACAAAAAAAGGTCCCACCCTATGCCTGCTGTTGAACAGGGTGACTTATCTCGAAGTAATTTTGTGAACATGTTCAAACTGTAGCCCAAAGTTTGTGACAGACAAGATGCTGAGGCAAAGTTGCACACTTACAATGTGGATTGCTTCTCCGAGGCAGCAGGAAGATCCTTCTTCCCAAGAAACTGTGCATCAAAACATTAAGACATTATACCTTATATTTTAAATTTATTCTAAATAAATTGTCTATAATTATTTCTAGGTTTTGAAGATATACAGATATGAAAAAAATTAAAGCTCTAAGTTCCTTTGAAACTTTCCCCTGAACTAAAAACCACCAAAGCTGGTCTTAATAGAGGTTAATTGTGGAAAACATTTTGTCTTTGAGTGATCTGAAGTTAATCATTGATTCTGTAATATACTCATAACTTAAGAAGCTACTTAAACAGAAATTATCCCAGAATCACTTATTTGATTTCTTAATATTATGGATGAAAGTTTCACCTTCTCCCTCTTCATATCATTCTCTGCCCTATAAAAGATTACGCAGGAAGCATGCCTAATAGAGACCTCCAAATTAAACCTCGGCTCTATCCATTCACTTATTTATCAAAGTTTAACTGTCTGTGATTAACTCATTTATTCCCAAAAAAGAATTAATAAATAATCTAGTGAATTAAGTCCCCAGTAGGTGTTAGGTCCTCAATATGTTTTGGGTTTACTTGTATTTCTTATTACAGAGACATTAAAGAGAATGTGTTTCTAGCATTCTGGCATAAGAAGATTCCAATTGAAATCATAGCGATTCCACATAAATATATGTATAATTTCACCATTAAGAATCAAGTGCCTAAAAATTAGGAAGCACAATGATAAACAGGAAGCAAGGTTTATAACAGGAACATACACAAATCAGGGAGAAATTTAAAACTCAAAATAAAAAGAAGGTTGGTTATGGTAATTTATTGCAATCCTTTGTATTTCTGTGGTATCAGTTGTTTTTTCTCCTCTTTCATTTCTGATTTTATATTTTAAGGTCCTGTCTCTTTTTTTTCTTGACGAGTCTAGTTAAAGATTTGTCAATTTTGTTTATCTTTTCAAAAAACAAGCTCCTTGATCCATTTAATTGTTTTTTTTTTTTTAGTCTCTATGTTCTTTAATTCTGCTCTGATCTTGATGATTTCCTTCTTTCTACTCACTTCAGTCTTTGTTATTGTTCCTCTAGTTCTGTTAGGTGCAGGGTTAGGTTGCTTCTCTGAGATTTTTCTCTTATTTAGCTAGTCCTTAATGCTATGATCTGCCCTCTGAGGACTGCTTTCACTGTGTCCCATAAGTTTTGCGTTGTTGTGTATTTATTTTCATTTGTTTCCAGATAGTTTTTTTATTTCTTCCTTGATCTCATTGCTAACACATTCATTATTTAATAACATGTTATTCAGCCTCCATGTATCTGAATGTTTTTTGAGTTTTTTCCTTGAGGTTGGATTCTACTTTAAAACCACTGTGATTCGAAAAGATTCTTGATATTATTTCAAGTTTCTTGAATGTGTGAAGGCATCTTTTGTGTCCTTCCATGTGGTCTGTCTTTGAAAATGATCCCTGTGCATTTGAGAAAAACATATATTTTGCTTCTTTGGGGTGAAATGTTCTGTAAATACCAATTAAGTGCATTTGATTTACACTGCCATTTAATGCTGCTATATCCTTATTGACTTTATGACTGGAAGATCTATCCATTGTTGACAGTTCCGTTAAAATCCCCTGCAATAACTATATTACTATGGATTCCTTTCTTGAAGTCCTCCAAGATTTTCTTTATATGTTTAGGTGTTCCTACATTGGGTGCATATATGTTTACTAGGGTTATATCCTCTTATTGGACTACTCCCTTAAGTATTATGCAGTGACTTTCTTTTTCTCTTGTTATAGTTTTTATTTTGAAGTCTATTTTGTCTGATATAAGTATTGCTACCCCAGCTTTTTTTTCAATGTCTGTTTGCATGGAATATTTATTCCTATCCCTTCGCCTTCAGCTTGTGTAAATCTCTTGTTCTGAGGTAGGTCTCTTGAAAACTTCATGTATGACATCTGTCCAGAAAAAGTCCAGCCATTGTTAATGTAAGGAGAACGGTTTATGGGACATCAATGTAACCTGGCAGCCAAGGACAGTGGACTGGAATGTACAAGAGTGAACAATGATGACTTCACTGAACTAATCAGTGGGGGCAGTAGACACCATTGAGTGAGTGTGTGTAAGGTGTGACTACCACATTCAAAATGACTGAGTGAGCAGAGCAATGAATCTGCATCTAATTTTGCATTCAGCTTGAACATTCCTTCATGGAAACTATTCAGATGATTCAGAAAGCCACAGCTGTGGGCAATGAGTGATTGGCAGCCTTATCAAGACAACACACCCACTCACGCATCACATCTCATGCAGGGTTTTTTGATGAAATCAGGCCAGGTGACTCAAGCCCCCTGTAGCCCAGACTTGGCACTCTGGGATTTATGGCTTTTCCAAAAACTAAAATTACTTTTGAAAGGGAAGTGATTTCAAACCATTGATGAGATTCAGGGAAATATATCTGGTCAGCTGATGGCAACTGGAAGAACTGCGTGAGGTCCCCAAGGTGCCTGCTTGGAAGGGGGCTGAGGTGTCATTGTCCTATGCACAACATTTCTTGTATATAGTTACCTTCTTTAATAATATCTTCATTTTTCATATTACATGGCTGGATACCTTCTGAACAGACCTTGTATGCACATTGTGGTTTCTTATTCATTCAGTGACTCTGTCTTTTGACTGGAACATTTAATCCACTTACATCTAAGGTTATTATTGTTAGGTACTTGTTCATTGCCATTTCCTCCCTTAGTACCTGTGTTCCTCTCTCCCCTTCTCCTTTCTATTCCTACTTCTTTTTAAAGCAGCCCCTTTAATATCTCTTACAATGCTGGTTTGGTGAAGATGTATTCCTTTAGCTTGTTTGTTTGTTTGTTTGTTTGTTCAGGAAGCTCTTTATTTCACCTTCCACTTTAAATAAGAGCCTTTTTGAATAGAGTAGTCTTGGTTGTCAGTCCCTGCTTTTCCCTATCTGTAGTAAAATGTTCCAGTCCCTTTTTGCTTATAGTGTTTCTGTTGAGAAATCAGTTAATTGCCTTATCAGAGCTCCTTTGTACGTAACTAGCTATTTCTCTCTTGCTGCTTTTAAGATTCTGTCTTTAAATTTTGCCATTTTAATTGTGATGTGTCTTGGAGTAGGCCTCTTTGGGTTCATCTTGCTTTTGGACTCTATGTGCTTCCTGGACTTGCGTGACTATTTCTTTCACCAAGTCAGAGAATTCTTCTGTCATTATTTTCTCAAACAAGCCTTCTACCCCTTGCTTCCTTTCTTCATCCCTATGACTCTATTGTTTTGTTTCATGTTGTCTCAAAATTCCCTTAAACTATCCTCATTCCTTTTAAGTCTTTTTTCACTTTTGTAGTTCTGACGGGGTGTTTTGACCCAGTGATTCTACTGCTGGGAATATACCCTAATAATTCCAAATACCATTTCAAAAGAAATTATGCACCACAACGTTCACAGCAGCACTGTTTATAATAGCCAAGATTTGTAAATAGCCTAAGTGCCCATCGGTAGTTGAGTAGATTAAAAAACTATGGTACATACGCACAACAGGATAACATGTAACAGAAAGAAAAAAGAAATTTCTACCTTTTGTGACAGCATGGATGGAACTAGAGACTATTATGCTAAGTTAAATAAGCCATTTGGTGAAAGACAAATATGATCTCACTTATAAGAGGAATCTAATGCACAAAATAAACTAATAAGTGAAACTGAACCAGAGACATGGAATAATGGAACAGACTGACACCTGTAAGAGAGGAAGAGGAAGGCTGTGGCTGACTGAAAGAAGGTGAAGGGATTAGTCAAGGAATATATATGAAGGATCCTTGGACATGGACAAGGATGTAGGGACTGACTATGGAAGTTGGAGCAGGTTGGGTAGAAGGGGACAAAGGGAAAAATCTGGGACAACTGTAATAGGATAAACAATAAAATATTTTTAAAAGAGGGTTGGAATGTAGTGGTGATATCACGGCACCAGAACAATTGTAAGAGATGTACAAATGGTGGTTTGGATAAACGTGAGAAGATACCACAGTCTAGTAAGGATCCACATCAAAAACCTTATCAGCTCCATGAATTCTGCCAATAAAATAAATGTATCTTTGAAAAAAGTTATGCTAGAATTCATAAATAATAGATTTCATAGAAAATTTAAATAAACACATTCATTTGGTGAAGTAAAATTAATAAAATAGAAATTAACAAAAAAAATAGTGAGATATGGAATCTCATGATATGGAAATAATCATAAAGAGTTCAAACCAGAAAAAGAAAACTGGGAAATGTTTCAATCCATATATATTACTAGATATGTATGGTATATCTTAAAATAAGAATAATATTAATAGTCTTCAAAATGACTTATAATTTAAAAATACAAATGGTATTCTAATATTCTGCTTGTGAGAATACAAATGTATGGAAACTTTTTGGAGGGTAATTTGTCAACATTTATCAAAATCATTAAAATACCCGTACCCTTTGACTCAATTATTCCATTTTTGAAATATATTCTAAAAAATAATCAGAGATGTGCATAGCGAATTGTGCCTAGAATGGGTATTGCAGCATTATGTATGGTAGCAAAAGTATGAGCCCAGGCACAATCCCCAATGTTTGAAGAAGTGAGTAAATTATCACAAAATAAGAGAACCCAAATATAATGCAGTTATATATTCCTCACAACGTATTTTCACATATTAAAAATGTTATAAATTTCATGAAAATATGTAATAGAAACTATCAAATACATAGCCTAATTTTCTTAATTATGTATCTATACACAGAGACATGTATGCACAAATGTTTCTAAAAGAAAACACACTAAAATTTAATATGTACTTTGATAATAGATGATGGCTTTCTTTTTCTTTGTTCATTTCTGAATTTTATAAAGATGGTGCATTAAATGTAATTATATTAGGATAAACAATACACATTAAAAAACTGTATGTTTGAACTTCCTGAATATATTTAAAAAGGAGAAAAAAGATTGTCATCTTGAGACAAATGGCACATTATTACTATAGTACAAAAAAAAAAAGTGCCCTGGCTGGTGTGGTTCAGTTGGTTGGGCATCATTCCCTGAACAAAAAGGTCATTGGTTCAATTCCCAGTCAAGGACAGTTTGGTGTTTTTTACACTCTCTCTCATCCTTTCCCACTCTCTAAAATACAAAATAAAATAAAATAAAAAATATAGTACAAAATGAAATGAGCTGTTCTAATTATTATATTGAAGAAAGTACATTCAAACTAATTTTTCAGTTATGAATAATTATATGTCAATAATTTCAGATATATGGAATAAACTGTCAATTACAATTGTAATAACATCCGCTAATTTACAAGTATGAGATTTATCTAGTCATGTGACATTAAGGTGGCCACAGTTTTAATTGTATACCTAAAGTGATATTTATATTTTCTATTTTTAAGGCTTTTTTAAAAAGATTTTATTTATTTATCTTTAGAGGGGAAGGAGAGAAGGAGAGAAACATCAATGTATGGTTGCCTTTCATGCATCCCCTGCTGGGAACTGGCCTGCAGGGAACCAGCCTGCAACCCAGGCATGTGCCCTGACTGGGAATTGAACTGCAATTCTCTGGTTCGCAGACCTGTGCTTAATCCACTGAGCTATACCAGCCAGGGCTATATTTTCTATTTAATTATATACTTAAAAATAAAACTGTTCAAGTACTCATAAAACATTTATTAGTATCTAGTAAATATATTGATATAATTAAAAAGGATGTATGTGTAAAGTTCAAATTCTCTGATAATAATGCACTACAACTATCTATTTTTAAAACTCATGACTGAGAATGTAACAATATGTTTCAAAATAATTATTGTTTCAAAAAAAGGTGTGTTTTAGTAAAATAATTAACATAGATACAAGATTAAAAATTCAAAATGACAGAGGAAGATATCAGTACCACTCAGCAAGTATGTCTTTAAAAAATGTTATAGGTCAATTAATTGTGTTTTTAAAAAATTTGAGTGAGCCCTAGCTGGTGTGGCTTAGTGGATTGAATGCTGGCCTGAAAACCAAAGGGTCAGTTCCCAGTCAGACACATGCCTGGGTTGTGGGCCAAGTCCCCAGTAGGCGGTGCACAAAAGGCAACCACACATTGATGTTGGCTTCCCTCTTTCTTCCTCCCTTCTCTTCTGTCTAAAAATAAATAAATATCTTAAAAATTATTTTTGAATGGGTGTTTTTATTTAGAATGAGAAATTACGTGTGTATACACCCCCCACACACCTGTATATAATGATTGATATTTGTGAGACTTTACTCTTAGTAAAGAGTAAAACACATCAATGTATTGATGTGTTTGAGGAAATAGAGTTATGTAGGGTAAACTATGCAAGCATGGGAGAGATTGAAAAAATACATTTAGAAGACTAGTAAATAGCCAGACAATTTAGGATTTTATAGCTAGTTAAGAGACTTTGGATTTTCTCTGGTTAATATAGAACCGCAGCAGTTGTTTAGGTTTTAGACATTTAATTAAATTTCAGAAGGATAATTCTGTTGGGTAGACAATAGACTACAAAGTGACAGTCCATATTTAGGTTATTGTAGGTTAGGCAAAGTGTGATGGTTGTTTGAATCATGTTATAGCAGCAGAAAAACTCACAATAGAGTGGATTTATTTCAAAGGTAGACTCCTTGATATTTTTGTGGATTCAAAGTAGAGTGTATGAGAAAATGATGAAGTATATCTAGAGTTATTTGGGGTCACCATGTCTTAAATTGGGAAAGATTGAGGGTAAAATAGATTTACTATGACACAAATACTTTGTTATCCCTCCACTTGAGGGGTGGACCAGAAATCTTTTCTTGAGTTTGGGTAAATCTTTGGAACTTCATTGAATGTTAAAGTGTGATGGAAATGGTGTCTGAGAAGTCTAAGTCTAAATAAGAAGTTTTGCAGCTTCTATCTAAGCCTCATGGGATGCAGTCTGGGAGTTGCCAGTTATCATGTAAGAGAACAATTTATATGAGGAAACCGTACAGAGAGGATGCATGGAAAGAGAGAAGCCAGAGAGCCCATAGATGCCCCAATTATTCCAACTCAAGTGCCAGACATATGAATGAAGAAGATTTTAAGTGCCCCCTCCCCAGACACCAAGTAACTGGAAACTGTGAGTGTTCCTTAGTGAAAACACCTAGCTGAACCTGGTCAACTCATAAAGCAGTGGAATAATAAGAATGATAATGTTATTTTAAGTCTTCCCGTATTGGCATGGTTTGTAATACAGCAACAGAGGACCAGAGCATGGAGAAATGCTTAGAGAGAAATAAAAAGACTTATTTTCACATGTTAAATGCCAGATGGCCATTAGCCACTCAAGTGAAAATATTAAGTGGTTACCTAACAACTTCTGAAATTCACATATATTTACATTGGGTCCATGGCCCATGAAGATGTTTATGTTTAAGGACAAATGTTGAATTATTTTTATGGTACTAAATATTTTTGTCTTGTTTCTTGTTCAAAGTGAATTCTTCTACTTTTGTGTCATTAAGAGTGATGTTTGCTATGGATCTCTAACAAATAATCTGTATCTATTAATTTTCTCTTCTTATTGGCTGACGGTTTTTCTTTTACATTATGAGTGACTGTTATTTATTAAATATTTTCGTATCTAGTGATATGATCATATGATTTTATTTACACACTGAATTGCCTACTGTCAACAAAGTGTCATCATTGTCCCCTGCTAAGATCTCTTTTACCTCACAAATGAGAGAGTACGGGCTGCACTTTCTCATAAACCTCTTCATCTAACTTGTTCTGGATTAAAAGCTGACAGTGAAAGGACCTCATAAATCTGAAAGGCATAGGAAGAAAGACCATTATTATGCATAGGTATTTATAGACAGGCACCTGGTCAAATATGGTGTTTGAAGTAGCTTCCAGGTGAGATTTTGAGAGTTACTTATGTTATTAATGCATCTAAATAGAGTTATTCATTTTTTTTAGATTAGACAGAAGGTCATCAATAATTTGTTAAAAATCACCTGATTCAAGAGTGTTGGCTATGACTTTCAGTGGAGACTTCTCAGACACTGACTACACCAGCCCTTTCAATAACTGAAAAATTCTAATTTCCAGGCTTCTGTGCTCTCTTGTATAATGATGACTAATATACTAACAGATATTTACACATCTCAACTATTGTTATATTCCTGAGACAAACCCTACCTTGCAATTGTTGTAGGCTGTCCACCAGTAATTTTGTCATAATGATCCACCTTTTGGATACCTGGGTTATTTTCACTTCTGGGTCCTCTGTTTAGGTGGGGCCATGAAACTTCCTAGCCCATGCACTCTAAGCAAATGGGAAGTGTTACTTGCAGGCCAGACACTAAATTGATGGATCAAGGTCTTAGATTGTTTTTCCTCCTGCTCTTGCCATTAGCAATGTTCCAGGTAGGGACTGCTCTTTCCGTCTGAGATGTGGAATAATGAGACAGAACAGCCTCAAGCAGATTAACTATGGGTATATGACATAATAAATGTGAGGGGGGACCCTAAACAAAGGAATTATCTTCTGGAGAACAGGCCCCATATAGTATAGGCTTCCCCTTCTAGGTGAGTGTTCTAGGAACCCATCTGTAAGAGTGTACCAGCTGGTGTTGTTGTGAGAGGCTGCATTTGGCTTCAGAGGATTTTTCTTGAAGACCCTGTCATTGTGTTTCCCATTTCATGATGGGGACTTACATGCACAACTATCCAAAACACAATGAGTCTTCAGCAGTTTTTGACCAAAAATAGCATGAACCCCATGCCCCACCCTCCTTATTCACCCAATCTTGCCCTGAGTGGTTTTTCTATTAGTTTGTTTCCCTGCATGAAAAAGGTCTTCAAAGGGAATATGTTTTGCCAGTGTGAAAGAACCGAAACAAAAAACAGCAGAAGCACTAAAAGGCATCAAAATTAATGAGTTCAAAAACTATTTTAAAAGTCTTGATAGGCATATTGCATCAATGGCTAATACTCTGAAGGTGACTGGAATTTAAATGTGTAAGAATAATTACACAATTTTTTATAAATAAATTCTGGGTTTTTTGAGTCCCCCTCTATACACATCCATTTTTCTTTTCTTTTCTTTTAGCCACTGTATTGATGATACTTAACACAACCAAGACCAGCTTTACTGGTATGGAAATTGTTACCAGAACCAGGATATTCCCCTAATGTTCAAATGCAAATACTAAAATATGTGCTATTAGCTTAGGGAGCAGGAGAAGAAGAGGAAGGAAATTTATCAGAACCTGGAAGGAGGTTGATAAAAATTCCATGTTGGTGAAATATTTGGTAATATTATCACCTTAATAAACTTACCGAGGGAAAAGGTTGCACAACGAAACTTTGCAAGTATTTGATGTTTGCTAGTCCATCGGCTGCAAGTACGGTTGACACCTGAACAAGGCAGGTTTGAACTGTGAGGGTCAAATGAAAAACTAAGTGTACAATGGACCTGCATAGTTGAAACTTGTGTCATTTGAAACAACTCAGAGAAAAAGTAGCTGTTTTCAGGCAAGAAAAAAAGTAAGTATAGTTCATGAAGAATTTAGAGAAATTTGGGGTGAGAAAGGCAACTGTTTCTGTAACTTAAACATCAAAAGATAAAATAAAACATTTCTTTGGCATTAAAAAAATTAAAATTGGTCTTTAATCAAAGATTAAATATAGAGTAAGACTTGTACAATCATTCATAAAATTTTTAACTAATTGTTAGCAACCAGATCATCCTAATTAGACAAATCAGCTCAGGAAAAGGGTTATTAAGAAATGTGTAAAAAGGGTACATGGACAAAGCCAAAGGGGAGGCAGGCAGGGATTGCTGGGGTGGGGGACAGTGGTGGGGGAAAAACAGAGACAAATGTACCTGAACAACAATAAAAAAAGGGAAAAAAAGAATGTGGCTATTTATGCATTGACCAGTGTGGCTCAGTGGGTTAGTAATCATTCTGCAAATGAAAAGGTTGCCGGTTCAATTCCCAGTCAGGGTGCATACCTGGATTGTAGGCCAGGTCCCAGTTGTGGAAGTGTTAGAGGCAACTAATCAATGTTTCACTCTCACATCAATGTTCTCCCTTTCATGTCCTCTCCCTCCCCTCCCTCTAAAAATAAATAAATAAATTCTTTAAAAAAAAAAGAATGTGTCTGTTTTCTAACTGTCCCAAGTTGCCCATGATTTGGTGGTGAAAGAACAGAAGCCTCAATGTAAGGAAAAGAAGAAATTCATTAAATCTATGAAGATTGTCAGGATAAAGAACTGCAGATATAGATGTTTGCACATGGAGTTGATGGAATCAAATACATAGAGGCCAACAGTTTATACGAGATTTGTATTAGTAAAGAAACCATAACTTCAAAGCATACAAAGAAAGCATACAAATTTGCGAGTTAATGGTTTAAAAAAGCCCACTGTATAAGAATCAAAATGACCCTTGGGCCCCAAACGTTGCCTTATCCAGACACTTTCTGAATAGGCTAATGGATGTGGAATATCCTTCTAGAGGAGGGAGCAATAGGCCAGGAAGACCGGTGGCAGGGAAGCCTCTCAGAGGGAGCTGTATCAGGGCCTAATGGAGCATTTCCCTTCCGGTGTAATGGGGCTGTTTCAGTGTCTGTCTATGGTATTTGAGTTTCTGTGAACCATTTTGCCACTCTTTTGTTTTCCAAATAGCAGCAAATGTTGTAGTTATTCTTCTCTTGGGATCGCAAAGTGGCACAGACATTCCCAGCAGGAACCTGGATGCCATCTAGTTCAGTATGTGAATACTTATGATCTACCAGGAATGTCCAACCTGGCTCTGTGAGCCGCCTGTGGCCCAGGATGGCTATGAATGCAGCCAAACACAAAATCATAAATTTATTTAAAACCTTTTTTTGCTCATCAGTTTTTTGTTAGTGTTTGTGTATTTAATGTGTGGCCCAATAAAACTCTTCTTCTTCCAGTGTAGCCCAGAGATGCCAAAAGCTTGGACACTCCTGATGGTCCACTTCTGGGAATATATCCTTAAGTGAGAATTCGATGATATTAATTGTGGCATTATTGACCATAGAAGGGAATGGCAGGCTTGTGTCACCACTGATACAAGCAATGGTGAATTGCGAGAGTAAACAAAGCGAGTAAACTATAAAAACTATAAAAAATTGGTGGAATCATATCATGGAGCTCTATCCTCCATGTAAACTTGGAAACTTCCATGCAACACTTGGAAGAAAAAGAGCTGCCATATTTCAACTAAATGGATGGAACTTAAACCCATTCTAGTGAATAAAAATGTAAGCAATCATGCATGATACCAATCATATAGAACATATTTATATATAACATATTGACATACACCAAACTATATATTTATAATAATGCAAACATATCAAATATATTAGCATGCTTGCTTATGGGAGAAGAAGAGAAAAAGCCATGGGAGAGATTAAAGGGAATACATGAATAGGGATCAGTGCTGTATAAATTCATGCATAAAAATCGGGACTGCAGGGATCAATGACGATAACGTGCTATGCATTTAGGAATACAATGACCCCAGTACTGATCACCTGCATGTCCAAAACAAACCCACAAAATTTAAAAACATATGGGCTAGTCTGCATGAAGAACATGAGCTTAAAATTCAATTAATCCTCAATCGGGGAAAAGGGGATGGAGCGAAAACCCTTGGGAGTTTTTCCCTCTCTCCAAAATAAATAAATAAATAAATTTTAAAAAGAATGTGTCTGTTTTCTTACCTAACTGGCCCAAGTTGCCCATGATTTGGTAGAGAAAGAACAGAAGCTTCAATGTAAAAAAGTGAATAAATGCAATAAATCTCTGCAGACTGTTAGGATAAAGAACTGCAGATATAGATGTTTGCACACGGAGCTGATGGGAATCAAATACATAGAGGCCAACAGTTTAGAGAAGATTTGTATTAGTAAAGAAACCATAATTCCAAGCATACAATTTTGTTAGTTAATGTCTTAACTAATGGAATCAGCAATGGAACCTACAGGTCAGTATTTCAATGTGTATGTATGGTCTTTCTAGTAAGACATTGGGTGGCAGTAAGACATGCTAGCTAGTGTTTCAGCCACTGAGAATGGAATCCTAATGTTTCTAGATTTCCCAAATGGTGTTTCCTACAGCACCTGCATCAAGATCACTTGAGATGCTTATTAAATATACAAAATACAGGGACCCATCCTATAACCAAGTCAAAATATCTAGTGATTACATTAAAAAATCTGCTATTTAATAAGCTCCCTAGATGTTTCTCATACATGGAAAAGTTTGAGGAAATAGTGCCTCAAAGTATATAATCATGTTCTATTCCACTTCATCTCTTCCTTCCCCCTCAACTCTCCTTTTGAAAGTATATCCCAAGGAACTAACTCCTGTGTGTACAAGTGCTATTTAATTAATACAAAATTTCTCATTTTGAAGAATCTGTATGCTAGTGTATTTGGAAAGAGGTAAGCATGGTGTAGTGCAGTGTTTTGTTTTATTTTGTTTTTTTTTTAATTAAAAAACTTTGAAATGTTTAAATGAAAAATAGAGATATTTAGAAGCCAATAGTACAAGCAGTTTAAAATGGTTCTATTGGACAAAATATTTTTGAAATCTCTGTGCTGGTTTTGCAAAGCAAGCTTAATGAGATCCTTTGTCCTCAGGTGGTGAGCAGGAGTCGTGCATCAAATCCGACTGTGTGTGGCTTCAAGGCCAGTGCTCATCTGACTGTATCATGCTTTCAGTCAACTGTCTTCCACCTATGTACTCAGCATAAACATATACTCGGCATAAATGGTATGTAAAAATAAGTTTAGGAGCTCTGCTTTTAGGACTGCCGCACGAGTAGTTCCCTGGAACCCCTCTATATCAAAAAAAGGTAAACTTTATTTTAAAAGTCATTTAAAGACTCAGATTTGTGCTAAGAGCATGCACCAAATGGAGAATAATTTATTCAAGAAAATCTACTAAAGTATGGTAAGAACACCGTGAGTCTTTGGCATTTGACCAGTGATCTACTTCAATTCTTCCTGCCTCTAGCTCAACTTCATTCAACTCCACTCCAGAAGAGTATGGTCCAGAAAACTGGCCTTCATCTCTCCTCAAGCACTCAATTAAGGGTTATCTTATCTCACAAGAAACAGTGGGCCATCAGCATTTCTTTATTTTTTTTTAAAAATTGATTCCTTCCGGAGGGAGGGGAAGAGAGGGAGACAGAGTGGGAAAGAAACTGCCTTTTTCACAGCCTTTTCACACTGCCCAACTGGGAACCAACCCACAGCCAAGCATGTGCCCTGACTGGGAATGAAACCAAGGACCCCTTAGTTTACAGGATGCTGCCCAACCGAATGAGCCACACTAGCCAGGGCAGCATTTCTTAGCTCTTCAGACTCTGAATTAAAGAAGCTAATTCCTCTTCAGTATAGGTAACAGGTCCAAGGCTCCCATCCTACACTCAGCCCCACATACAGGCTGGGTCCACCCACATCATGGCAGGATGAGAATACCTTGGCCTGGATAGTCCTTTCCTTAGCTCACAAATAGGGCAGATGTTCCATACCAGGAGCAGCAAGACAATAAGACCAGAGGCTACTGCTTTACGTAGTGCCCAGAGTAGTGACTCAAGATATTCTCAGGGAATCCCATAGTAAAAGAAGCATCTGAATCTCTCCCAGACAAGGCAAGAGGGAGACTGATCATCATGAACTATGGCCAATGCATTTTTAACAACAAAGGCCTACTCTACAGAAGAAAACATTATCCAGACCCTTATCCCAGCAGAGGAAAGGGCTCCTTCCCACCCCACCACCCCTCCCCCACATCCTTCCTGTTCTATTTAAGGGGGACGGTAGTAGTAAGGAGTATGACTATTGAGAGGATAGATTTGGAACGGTGCAGTCAGGAATAGCGATAAAGAGCAAAAAGTGGTCTGCTGCATTAGCAAAACACTTGTAAAAGTAATAACCCTGGGAGAGAAGCCTACTAATGTTGGAGATGTATTTTTTTAAGTATGGAATGCTCCCTGTTTCCCACATCTTTACCTCTGTACTAACATGGCTGCAGGATGTGGGTTTTAGCTAAAAGTTACAAGACACAGCATTTCCTTAAGAAGTACTGAGGAAAGCCACAAGTCAGAAGGCAAGACAAAGGCTAGGACGCTAGAGGAATTTGAACTGTCTGGTACTTACAGCAACTACAAATGCTAAACATCCAATTCATAAGTAAATTGAGATAAATCCTCACACTTAAGATCTATTTACTTTAGTTTCTATCACCAAATACATGTCTGACTTTTTTTCAAAAATTATGTCATGACAAAAGGCAAGAGAAGAATCTGAAGAGAGAAAGCAATCATCAAAACCAGATTAAGATAGAACAGAAATGAGGTGTTGATCAGACAGAGAATGTAAAACCCCTGTGATTAATGTGTTAAGGAATCTAATGGTAAAAGTAGACAGCATGTGAAACAAATGGGCAATGAAAACACTAAGGAAGAATCAAAAGAAAATGCTAGAAATTAAAAACACAAGAGAAATGAAGACTGCCTTTGATAGAGTCATTACGAGACTTAACATGTGAGAGAAAAATAAGTGAACTTGAAGATAGATCAATACAAAAAAACATGAGTGTCCAAAAATGATGGGACTATTTCAAAAGTTATAAACTACTGTTACCATAAAACAGTCAGTCTGGGCTGCAGGGGTGGGCAGAGGTGGGGGAGTTGGTTCTTATACAGAGCACAAAAGAAGTTAGCAAGATACTTGAATAGAAATAGGAGCCCTTCCCCCCTTCAGTACCAGATTAGGGGTGGGACCAGGGAAAGACAGGCACATACACCATAGAAGTCAAAATGGTGCAGGGGAGGTGCTGGAACACAGAGGCCTCTAAGACTATCCTGGACAAAAAAGGAATTAGGAGGTGGACCCACCCTAAGCAGACAAAGTTTAGGAAGTTGACTGGTCATTTTGAGAAAGTACCTGGATTATGCCACATCCAAACTAATATAATTCCACTGAAAGAAAGAAGCTCGCTGTCTCTCTCTCTGGCCTGTGACTTGGGCAAGCCTGTTCTCTCCTCAGCAGCCACGTGGCCCGTGGCCTCCAGGGGGGAGCTGCTTGCTCAGTCTTGTCCACTTGCTGATGCATTCCCCAGGGAGCATGCAGCCATGTGGCCTCAGCAGCCCCGTGGCTCCCGGCTGTGTGGGCTCCACACACAGGTTCCAGAAGGGAGCCTGGATGAACAGCAGAGGGAAAAAGCTGAGCTACTTAGAAGGGGACTAAGATTCCTTAGCAGCCACCTAGAGTTCCAAACAACTGTACTTTATAATGGAGCAGGAACTCTGGACATTGTCTTTCAAGGACATGGTTGGACTTTCCCCACATCAGGAAAAGAGGTGATAATCTTTGAGACGGGAGTCTGCCATTCTCCCAAGTCCAGCAACACCTGAATAAAACCTTTCCTTTTGCACCAGCAACTGCCTCACTGTTGTGGCAACAGGCAGCCAAACCTCCATTTTTGTTCAGTTACAATACAACATTGGGATACCAAATGAAATAATAAAATGAGAACAGGGCAGAAGAAATATTTAAAATAACTCCTGAGAATATTCTAAAGTTAATGACAGATTCCACACCACACAGATCCAAGAAGCTCAGAAAATGTCAAGCAAAATTAACATGCTCCTCACCATTCATTGTTTTTATTTTGTCTCAAAACAAAATTTGAGACAAAATAAAAACATAAGCATATCACATTTAAAGTTCAGAAAACCACAGACAAAGAGGTTATGAAAAAAGCTTGTGTATCAGGGGAAACAAGAATAATAAGTATGTTTGCCTTCTCATCAGAAAACATGCAAGAAGAGAGTAAAGTATTTAGAGTATTGAAATAAGAATTCACCAAACTAGAATTCTATATCAAACACAATTATGTTTCAAAAGTAAAGGAGAAATAAAGACTCTCTTAGACAAGGAGAAATAAAAGAAATTCACCATTGGCAAACCGGCTTTGCAAGAAATGTTAAAAGAAGTTCTTCAAGGAAAAGGGAAAGATACGGGTCAGAAATTTGAATCTGCATGAAGAAAAGAAGAGAGTCAAAGAAGAAATTAAAGGAAATCACAAAATATTACCTTATAATATGCCTATATTATAAATAACATAAAAATTATTTTGAGCTCAAGGCAATTAAAAAGCAGCAAATGTAGGGAAAGCTCTTTCTACCCTCTCTTTCTCTGCCTAAAGGCAGCGTATGAATTCCCCTTACACTGCAGACAGACTCTTATTAGCCCAGAGGTGAACCAGAGGATTCTACAAACACAGCTTTACTCATTTCCTGCCATACATTTGCATTCTCACAGTTTTCCACCTCTGGGACCCTAAACTGTTTTTCTTTGTTTTGATTTTTTTATCTATTTAAATAAATCTGTGGAATTTTTCTTTTAATTTGTTAATGTGGGAACTAAACTTATAGATTTACTTCCTTTCTCTTGGAATTATTATGTGTTTGTGTGTGTGTGATAAAAACAAAATGATCATATTATTTTACCTTTTTAAACACTATTAGATTTCATTAAATAGCTAGATCAAAATTCTAAGTACTATTTCTTTAATATTTAAGAACAATTTTACTCCATTATCTTGTTATATCCAGTGGTGCAATTAAAGAAAATCCATCGTAGCTCTAATCCTTGCTCTTTTATAAATGATACTATGACTTTTTGGAAAATTTTTATTTTAAAATTACTTTATTCTTTTCTTGCATATTTTAATATATCACTCTAACACATCTAGGTCTAAGTTGGTTTTTTTTAATCTTCTTTTAGCACACTCTGTGACTTTGTAACTTCAGATTTTTTACTATTATTTCCTGTAAATTTACCTTCATTATGTTTCCGAATACTGTCTGTTATATTTTACATAATTTTTGTGAGTGCCTTTGAATTTAATGCCTTCGCATTTTGGTCAGACTATTCGATTTCAATTTTTTTTGATATTTTTTGAGAACCCTTTCGAGTATACTATTTAATTAAAATATATAAGTATTTTAAGACTTTTGAAGCATGTGTGTTCTCTAATTATTGGATATTCAGTTCCATAATTGATTTTTAGATCTTATATAACAACTGTTTATTCAAAATAGTCATGCTCATACTTCTTTTAAAAATATTGTTGACCTATCAATAACTAACAGAGTGATCATTCCCTCCTATATCTATTAATTTGCAACTATTGTCTTATAATAACCATACATAAATTTTAAGTATATTCAATATAAAAATGTATGTATCTACCTTGCAAATTGCATATTTAGAAAATGTACAGCAGTCCTTGAATCTGAGAGGAATGTGTTCCAAGAACTCCAGCGGATGCCTGAAACTGCAAATACACACTTATGATAAAGTTTAATTTATATATTAGGCATAGTAGGAAATTAACATCAATAACTAGTAGTGAAGTAGGATAATTATAACAATACAGTGTAAGTTACATGAATGAACGTTCTTTCATACTCGCTGTACTGTGCCACCCCTTCTTATGCTGATGTGAGGTGATGCAATGCTCATGCAATGAGCTGGAGGGAGGCAAACCAGTGCACCATTTAAAACTTATAAATCATTTATTTCTAAAATTTTCCATTTATTTTTTGGACTACAGTTGACAATGGTAGCTAAAACTGTAAAAAGTAAAAACATAGATAATATTTAAGATTGCTGTAATATTTTATTCAAATACTGTATTTTGCTTGTTAGCTTATCCTTTGATATAAATTAATAGAGCACCTCTTTCATCCACCACTTTTCATGGGACAAGCATTCTGATAAGACCCTTAGTATGAAGGAGAAAGAGACGGTCTATGTCTTCCTGGAATCTAGAGTTTAATAAAAAAGATATAAAAAATTAATCTGTACATATTGCCTGTATATTCATATTTGAAAGATTAAACAAAGAAACAGAGGGTACCTTTGAGAGACCATTTGCCATCTAGCAACTTTATGTAATGGGGGTCAAAACGATCATAAACATATATTGCCATGTGATCACTGATTTGTTTTATGTGGGATAAATAATGATAATGTATTTCAGTAACGCTGCTCTAGTTCTCTATTAAATTCAACATATAAATGTAATTCAAAAATATAATTCAATATGGAAACCCATTGGATTAACTTCATGTACTTAGACTTTGATTATTCAAAATATTTTGTGCATATATAAATGTGAAAAAATTCATTTTATTAGGTTTGAATACTTTAAGCTAGGGATTATTATTCCCTCTTTGAAGTGCTGAAGCATCTAAAGCTCACTCATGGTGTGAAAGTAGAAATAATGATCTTGTATGTAGGTTTGTGTGATAATAAAGAGCTTGTCTCATCACAGTGGACACACTCCACACCATCCAATCAAAATTATTTACGTGGGGTTCATTTTTAACAGTCAGTCTGAGAAATCTTTCAAATTAGGAAGCAGGAACATCAACAAAGAAAACATTCACTTCTCAGAGCTCTCATTACAAATAAGATTTCTCACATATTTTTTAATCTTTTTTGCTTTTTCTGGGACTGAGGCCCTACAGGTATCTACCATAAAAGAGAGAGCTCAGTAGTTACATACTCAAGACAAAACAGAGTCCCATCTACCAGTGTACATCAAAGAAATGCATTATAAGAGTAAGCGCCTTTCAACAATGAATAGGTATTAAAACAAGACTCCACCCGGAGCTCCCATATCAATGCAGAAATACCTTTTCAATTCACTGAAATGTTTTATTTATGAAACACTGTGGCAGACAACCACATGCTAAACAAGTGAAAGACTAAATAATTGTCTGAGAAGTTTAATGTTATTAATAAAAACGAAATTCTTAAGACAAACTCATTATAATCTTCTAAAAATTGGTAAATTCATATCAATCCCACTACTTGTTTTCTTAAAGAAATAAAAATTTACCTCATATCTGCTAGTTTGAGATACTTATTATAAACTTTTATTTTTTAATGTATTAAATTATATATGCCAAATCAGTATTTCTATATATTCATAAACAAATTAAATCTGAAACTTCATACGGCTTTCTTATATGGTCTGACCCAAAAGTTAAACATAAAAACATGTTAATTTTGTTAATAAATAGAAAACAAAATGATGTAGGTAATAAGTTCTTCTTAATTAGACAATACACATTTTTTTATTTGACCATTTATAAGTGTGCCCTATAGTATTGTCATGCCAGTAACACTTTTCTTGACCTATTTCTTCTGTGAAGTATATAATGGCACTTTCCCTTTATTATTATTTGTTTATGCTGTTGTGTATTGTTCTACTTCTCCTTTTCCCGGCTTTTCTATAAACTACCCATTCACCTCAAAATCTAGTTCAAATTCAGCCTTCTCCACAATGTGTCTTTTTTTTTTCTGTCCAATTCTTCTTTTCTTTCCTGTGGGCTACAAGTAATTTCTTCTTTCTGTGATTTTTTAAAAGCCATTTTGTCACAATTTTTATAACCCTTAACCAAGATCTAGTGTTGGACTTTTGGATTTACTAACCAGAATACAAGCTCCCCGACAGCAAACACAGGTCAGACTTATCATTAAATCCACAGTCACGCAGGAGCCAATGGCTCAAACTGGGCCATTAGCAGACCCCAAAAGGATCGGCGCTTTGGGTCACAAAGGAAAATGTGGATGGTATAACTGTATAACTAATACAAGGATTTCACGCAGGCTCATGGTTCTGCGGTGTCTGCTTTTCATTTCCAGTGGGCTAGCCGTCCAAATTATTCAGCAGCTGCTGCTGGGAAATCCTCAAATTATTATTAATAGTCAAGTTCCACCAAGTACAATTGCCTTCTGAAAATTATATTACATTATATACTTCTACAAAAAATTAAAGAAAGAAAGAAAGATTTCCTTTATCAATGTCTGGTTTCAAAAGGGTAATCATTTTAACTAAGAAAGCGAAAAGCATGATCCAGTGAAATTTTCCCATGACAAAGCTACTTTGGAGATTTTAAGATGTGATTCATATATACACACATACACACGAACTCTTTCTTCCCCATTTTTTTATTACAAGTCCAAAGTCGTGGTTTCTAATAAACTCTCCTGGAGTTGAATGCATAGAGATAAGGATGTTGCTAAAATCCAGTGCTCAAGCCCCCTTATAGGGAAGGAAAACATTTTCCTCTACCCTTCTTGATTCTTTTGGTTGGCCTAATAATTAAATCTGCATGAGAAAAATTACCAAGAAAAAATAACTACATTTAATGACATATTTAGGTCTGGGAACCCCCCACACATGGCAGGTTCAGAGACAGAGAGGGAACATGAGGCAGACAGGACACCATGTCTGAGGAATGGGGGAAAGAGTCCTGAGGCTCCAGAGAAGAGGAGGGTGGGTTTCAGGACAATGAGTAGAGCAGATGTTCAGTAATCAGATGTTCACCCTAGCATATAGATAGGTCACAAAAAAGTATTTCTGTTATAAAAGTTATAACCTGTATTATGGACAAGACCCCCAATTTAGATTCTTCTAAGTGGCTGAGAGAGGAAAAGATGTTTCTACTGAGCCCATAGGGTCTTGATTGACTTCAGCTCAAAATAATCCACGTGCCAAAGTGGCACATCTTGGGGACACCTGTTCAGAAGCCTTTCATCCTACAGAAAAGGATAATGCAGCTCAAATTGTTCATAAGGCTGAGATCAAAACCCCTGTTCTAGAATAGGGGTCCACAAATACCATCTAAAAGACTTAGCTGGAGCCGCTCTACCATTTTCAATTTCAACAGCGAATTGACTTCTCTCGAAGGGCGAAGAACAAACGCTTGAAACGCCAAACGTCACTTCTTCGCATGTAAAATGCGGAGGGACACAGGACGGGCCAAGTTCGGCAGCACACCTACACACTCCCCCATATACTCACACATACACCAAATGCTACGCATGCTCAGAGTCATCATGCTTTGCCCAAACAAATAAAAAGATTGCTTCTTTTTTGCTGAAGAATGTAATTGTAATGTCTCACTTGGAGCTAACCCTCCGCATACCCTTACTCCTTTCCTCTCCCTGATTTCTCCTTCATGATCCAGTATTTTTTCTTACAACACAATGCAACTTTTTTCTCATTCTTTTGCCTTGAAGGAGGTGTCTTAACTCTGCTCACTTTTATATGAAATATAGTATAAGAGATAAAGATAAAACAATAACTTTAGATTTTTACATTAACCTTGCTATAAGAAGCTTTCTTGAGGTGCAATGCTTTGATTTTAAGCAGGGCTATTAATGAAGAGAATTGCAGGTAGAATTGTAAGCCAGTAGAAAAAATAACTTGCTGTAATCAAGAACTTCCACATCCCAGCAAGCATCTGTCTATGACATGAAAAGTATATTGGATGATTTTAGTGAAAGAATAAATTTACTTACATCCTTCTAAGGAGTTAAAGTAGACTAGAGCATCTGTTAAGGCCCAAATCTGTTCAAAGCTATTTACATGACTGTTATATTTGAGAAGAAGAGAATAATACATTATTAATGTGGCTTCTGCTGTTCTTTAAAGAAAATAACTCAGTTTTAACTTCAGTTCTTTAAAATGCTCGCACACACACATGCACACACTCACAAACACACCCTTACTTTAACTTTGTAATAAGGGGTTTCAGGGAAAGCTTTGCTCAAAAAATTTATTAGAAACATTTAGGCATAAAGTAACTATGAGTCCTTTCCCATTTCTTATCTCTTCTATTACTCCAAACTCCTCATGAAATGCTAATTTTTGTTGCATAGTATTTTATGGTGACTAATATATTAAAAACTTTACATTTCAAATATAACTTATATGAGTAGGAGTCATACACTGAATTCAAAGAGAGAATAGACCCTAACAAATTTGTTTTGAGGCTCGTCTCGTCTGCTACTCATTAGAACATCTGGGAAACTCCATGTAATACATCAAAAGGAAAAGTGCCCATGATGCAAAGCCATTTATTTTTTATATAAACACACATACACACACTGTATATTGTAACATGCTTTGCCCAGAATGTTAGCCACAAGCCAAAAGGATAAAGAGAGGGAAATTTTACAGTGAGATAAGAATTCACTCCTGGACAATTCTGCACCCTAATGTGCTCATGAAAAACATGAAAACTAAGGAAACCTTTACAAGGCTTTGGAGTCCAGAGGAGACTTTCCCCTCGTTAAATCCAGAATTATCTTCCATTTTTGTCTAAGTTTTGTGCTATTCTTTAGTCATTACAAAGTCTTATTAACCTTAAAGAGAAAGGAGAATAGAAAAATAAACTTTCTCACTTTTTGAATATTCTTCTTTAAAAAAAAAACATTTCCAGTGACCATATTTTTAAAAACTGCCTGAGCTCTGCTTATGTTGTGTGTGACTCTGATTTTGTCAGGGGTTGACCTCAGTCTGTTGTTAGTTGGATGATTTGAGTAAATGGCGGATGTGGGCCCAGAGTGGTAAATACACGCAGTAGGAGAGCTCCTTATTTCTACCCAAATTATTACAACTCTAGTTCAATTTCCATAAGATAACAAAAAGTCAATTCAGTTTTAAATTATTATTTGTTCTGATAATGCTCCTTGTTAACATTCTCGTTTACAAGAATGCAAAACTATTCCTATTAAATATTCAGACCTCTAACACACATCTTCAGAATCCACAGAACCAAATAAGGTATGTAATTACAAAGGCCCATGACTTATAGTATTTTGTATTCAATTGCAGCTAGAATAAAAGATAAATATCTTACCAATGGCTGTGGGGCCCTGCAGGGAGGGGCCCCTGCCTGACTCTTCCACTTCAGTGCTCATAAACCCTCAGTTGTCTCCCATGCTCAAGTCACACATATCTTGGCCTTTTTTTCTGAGCCCCTCTGATCCTTGCCCTTGCCCTTGCCCTTTGTTTATAATGACCAGCTTCCATACCTGTGGTCATCTACTCCTTAAGTATGGCCCCCACCCCTGTGTTCCCTGGCCCTCTTAAGTTTTCATCATGTCTCCTGTAATTACTTGCCATCCTATTTTTTCTCTATATAGTTCTTCCCTATTTATTGTTCCCCTAGAATAGTTTTTCTGATTTCCTTTTCCAATAGTTTGTTTTACAGAAATACAACTACATTTTATACATTAATTTTGTATCTTGCAACTTTAGTCAATTATTAGTTCTAACAGTTTTTCTGTGGAAACTTCAGGATTTTCTATAATGGTGCTGTCTTAAAACAGGGATTACTTGCTTTCTCTGAGAATCATTTCTTTCTTACACTAATTAAATGTGCCTTTAGTTTTCCGAAGCAACTCCTTTGAAATTATCTTGCTGAGATCACCCAGGATATCTTTCCTATTTTCCACACTTAATGTACATTTCTTATTCTTCTCTACTTTTTATTCTTGTGTTAGCATACTCTTTAGTCACACAGTTGCTCTTTCATATTCTTCTTCTTAGTTATTTCTCTACCTTATCTGTCAACTTCTTTTAGTTTTGGTCATGCCTCGGTACTTATCAGCTTCAGAACTCATCCACTGAACACTGTACTCATCATATTTTGATGAGAAAAAAAATGTTTCAGCACTTGGCATTTGCTCAGGACTTGCTGCACTTGCTAGAACTTGTAAAGTCACAAGGCTGCCCTGAAAAAGAAAAACCTCCATCGTTTGATGATCGTCAGTTTTGGCACTTGTCACAAGGTCCTTAACGAATTACCAGCCAGTACTGAGGTACCACTGTACTTCATAATGTGATACTTAGTGGGTTACATTCTTACAATTCTTTGTCCATGTCTGTGTTTGCAAGGAATTCTATTTTGCATTATTGTTCATAAAAGCTCAAACTCTTTCTCATGGAGAATCCATCTACACCCAGAGTTTCAACTATTACTTTATATGATGGTACCTCCCTAAATTATGTTCTCTGGATGAATCTTTCTTCTGAGATCAGAGTAGTATTCCTAATAATCTGGTGGACATTTTCCCAAATAACCTAAGATTCACAATAGAAAATGTAATACACTTTCCCCTCCTAAATTCAGTTTTCTTGGTGATTCAATCCACCATCTTCCTAGAAGTACAGGCTTGCAATTCTAGCATGTTGCCCTGACAAAAATGCTCAATTAATATTTTTGAATAATTAAGCACTCCCACTCCTATTCCTTGTTTCCCTTCCCTCTTATTTCTCCTGTCTAGATGCATTGGAGAACTCGTATGTTATAGCCATCAAACTGAGCTCCCCGGGCCTAGTAGATTGGGTTCAAATCCTGTATCCATTGCTTAGGTGTGTGGTCTGTGCAGTGTGACCTAAATGTCTGTGTTCCCTTCTGTTCACCTAGGAAGTGGGAATAATAATAGTAGCACTTACTCAGGTGTAATAAGTTAGATAAAATGCATAAAGCACTTAAGGCAGCGCCTGGCACACAGTTACTCTATTGAATGGCATTTATTAATTATTGTTTCTGAAATTAGAACTCTTCTTACCTGTTCAATACCAATGCAAAGGAAATTCCTACTCTCACCTGAAAAGTTTTTATCTTTTGTATTTATATACCCTCCAACTCTCCATGGATGTCATATTTTATCATTTTATTGAGTAAATTTTACTAACTCATTTTCTAGAGTTACCTATTTTATTAAAAGTATTCTAGCATAATTTAATAGAGATGTCCAAAACTACTAATAATGTTACAGAGCATTAAACAAATGGAAACAATTGTTAAGTTGATATATTCTTAATAACAAACATGCTAAACAGAGCATGGAAAAATTCAGAGGCCAATTTTAAGGATATGAGGTTTTAAAAATCCATAAATAAAATATGTGCTAGATACAATCCAATAGTATCTTAAATTAATAGTATATCATTTTCATCTATGACACTTAGGGTAGAGTCCTGGGCCTGGGAAATAAACTAGAAAGAAAAGTATAGACACTGAGTCCACATAAGACCAGTGAACACAGAAAAAAGCAGGCAGAGAAGAAACCTTCAGAACTCAAAAAAATGAGAATCCTAATTGAAGAGGGGAGGAAGTATCGGGTTGGCTAAAAGGTCCTCATGGGTTTTTTCTATAAATTAAAAGACACATTTTCACCAATAACTTTATTGATTTGGATATTTTGAGTATGTCAGCTATCAGTTATCTCCCACGTGGTGTAATATTGATTGCTCTCCATTAAAGTCTTGATTTGATCACTATCAATTTCAACTGGTCTACCCAACTGTAGAGCATCAGCCAGCAAAAAATCTCTGGTATGAGCCCTGGCTGGTGTAGCTCAGTGGATTGAGTGCAGGCCTGTGAACCAGAGTATCGTGGTTCGATTCCCAGTCAGGGCACATGCCTGGGTTGCAGGCCAGTTCCCAGCAGGGAACACGTGAGAGGCAACCATACATTGATATTTCTCTCCCTCTCTCCTTCCCTTCCCCTCTAAGAATAAATAAATAAAAATCTTTAAAAAAATCTCTGGTATGAAACTTCACAAACCACTTTTGGCACATTCAATCAGTCACAGAACTTTCTGTATACACTGCACAAATTTTTTTTTCTTTTTTGCTTTTCAGTTGCATTTTTATCTTTCTTGAAAAAATAAAGCATAATCTGCCAAAAATGTAGCATATTCTCTTCCATCTTCAATGTTAAAATGGCTACACAAAAACTCACCAATTTCCATATTTTTTATACACACTGATATGACAGCTGTCACAATACAATCTAACAAAATTGTTTCGAATGAAGTTAAAGACAGCTAAGGGCTACTAGAGCCATCTTACAGAAAATAAAAACAAACTCTTTGACAAACCCCAACATAGAATACTGAGACTAAAAAGCCAGGGAAGTGGAAGTCAAGTTAAAAATTGGGGTATCCTGGAAACGGGATGCACTGGAATGCTGCTAAGAGGGCAGGGTGAGCTCATACTATTGGCATCTGGGTCGGAAGGATCTGACCCTGAATATAGCTCTTAAGATCTTTAAAGACACCCGTGTGGAATTGTGGGGAATGCAGCCTGACAAGTGAGGGCGCTGGTTCAGACGGGCATTGCAATATGCAGAGCTGAAACCTACACTCTGTCGACAGAGAAATAGGAGACCAACACCCGTTCTTTTAAAAAAAGTGGGTAATGCTATTAGCAAGTACTTCATATAATATTTCTCAAAATATTATACCACATAATACAGCTATATTATACAATATTAGTAATTATATCAATACAACAAAGTAAAAAAGTAAAAAAAAAACAGCTCACATTTATAGATACCAAATAGTCTTTTGATAGTTTTTAATATTTTCTGATTTATAAGTAATTGTAATAAACTGTTCTAGGAAACCTCTAAAATATAAGATATGAGTTGCCCACAGTTTAATACCTAAATTCATTATATTCTAATTAAAAATTCCAGTATCTTCATGTAACCAGGCAAAATATGTGAACTCATATGAGAAAAAACTTCTATCAGAATTGTCAGGAAAGTTATAAAAGTGAATAATAATGAGTAAGGATTTATATCATCTGAATATAAAACTAGGTTAAACTATATTACATTGTGAAAAATGCATGAACATGTTCTTAACTAGAATGGAAAGCTGCTTATAAGATTGTGAATGCGTAAAAGACTGCGCTCATGTGTATTTATTCATTTGTACATGAAATAATGGTGTTTCAAGGTTATATAAGTGTACAGAACAATATTATAATTGTTCTGCAGAGAATTAGCCAAAAATATAGGTGTGCATTTATCTTATATCAAAGAGAGTTTCCTTGAACAAGGCCTAAAAGAAAAATTTGTGATATTTAATCATATCAATATTTTAATTTACATATTAAAAAATCAGTATATAAAGTTACAATATGAAAGCAAATAAAATTGAGCATTTAGTTCATAAAGGTATGCATACCTACCTTAATAAACCTAATGCTAAAGAGAATTATAAATCAAAAAGAAAAAGACAAAGAAATTAATAAATTTGAGCAAAAAATATTAACAGGTAATTTATAAAGTAGATGTATAGATTCCCAGAAACATTTTCCCAATCCAATTTGCAAAAGTTAAAACAACCATAAATTCCAAAAACAGCAAGTGGAAGAAGAAATCGACAATTCCCAATGCTGATTCTGCAAGTGTAGAATAGCATAATATTTCTGGATTCCTGGAAGTAAACTTAGCAGTTTACATCAAACACAATTTAAAAAAAGACTCCTTGCCCCAGCTACCCACATTTAGGAATTTCCTTTCTTATGATAATCACAAAATAAGCAAACATAATTACTACAGAATTATTTAATAGGACACATATTAGAAAGAATTAAAACCTAGGTGATAGGAAATTGGTAAAATAAAATAAGTTTATCTATATGAAGAATGTTTAAACATGAATTAAAAATGCAGGGGACATATGATCATGAACATGGAAAAATACACATAATATCCTGGTAATTGGGGAATTTCTAATTTACACTTGTATTCAAGTGTTCATACACTTCATAGACTTGAATGCAAGTGTAAATTAGAAATGCAAGTGTTCACACACATACACATACAAGAGATAAATTCTCAAACATTCAGACAAATTCTCTGAATGTTTAGATTCAAGGCTGTTTTACTTTCTTTTTTGAAGTATTCTGAGTTATTCAAGTTTCTTTAATAAGTAGATACTAATTTTATAAACAGAAAGCATAAAAATCTATGGAAATCATTTATAATAATTAATAAATCTAAGAGAAATGCAAATGTGTCCTTCTATTACTTTTATTTATGCCTATATATGCTATTTATTTCATCATGTGCTCACTCATGTATATACGTGTACGTGTGTATTATGTGGGTGCATGAACTTTGACATAGAGAGGAACTGCCATTAGTAAAGAATTTCCAGTTTCCATGTTTCTTGGGAATCATTCTATAATCTGTAAACAAACAAGAAGGTCTCTATAAATAGCCATCCTCTAAGTTCTTTGGGGTTTTTTATTACATTGTTAAAGATACAAAGTTTTAGATTTACATTTTTCTTTCATATGGACATTGGTTCGATTTGGAGAACATGTAAAATTGTGCCTTTTCTGCTAGTGGGAGATGGGAGCAGCCTGTGACTCCTATGCCATTGCTTGCTTCCCTGTGAAGCCCATTTCTGTATTTGTGTGTGATTAGTTTGAAAATGCCATAAGATCTGTTTGCCTACTTCTCCCCACCCCATCAACCTCTCCATTTCTCTCAAGAAAGATGAAACTTATACATAAAATTTGATTTATTTTTCAAGGGCCAATCCAGGGTTTTTCCAGAGAAAACCTCTAGAAATTGGTTCTTTTCTTATCTTGAATGAACTATAAAAGAAATAAGATAGTTGTACCTAGCAAATGGATTCAAGAAACAGAACTTGAACACCTAAAATTAATCTTAAAATAAAAAAGAAAAGAGTGAAAGAAAACAGAAAAGACACTTTAGAACAAAAAATAAGTATTTTGGATATAAAATAGAAATAAAATTACTCTCATTTCAAGCATTGTCAAAGTCAAATTAATTTTTTAGGAATTGATAATGCACCACTAAAAAGATCAAATTTAAAAACAAAGAGAATAACAAAGCATTATAAATACTGAAAATAGAAAATGTTCTCAAACTTCATAGAATAATATTTCAGGAATATGATGGCATAGCAGTTATCATTACTTTATATTTTCTGTGTATTATTTCACTTATTGAAAAAATTTCTATTCTTCCTCATTAGCATGCAAATTCCATGAGGCAGTGAACTTGCCAGTCTCTTAGTGATTAGCAAATGTATAATTTGCATATCTATATTCTGATGGCATAATTTACATCTCTGTGCTCTAACTTGCTTTTCTCTCAGAACAAATTATTTTTAAACTTTTCTTCTCAGAGATTTTAAAAAATTATTCTGTGAAACACCCTCACCCTAACCTCCAAATCCTTACGAAAAATTTATTTTCTCCTGTCTGAACTGCATGTTCATAGAAATCAAAGTGGGCAGGTCAAAGTTAAACATTTTATAGCATGATCTTTGAGTCATTTATTCAAAACACTTTGAATACGCCAATTAAGTATAACTACTGCATACTTAATATCACACAAACTCTTTGAACTGCAGATTCTGTCATTATGTGGCAGAGGTTCCTAAAACCTTCCTGTGGACTTTCAATGTACCGCAAAGACAGCTGTCTCTGGGACCTGCAATAGGTGCAGGTCAACCCAGCTTCAGGTCTACCCCGGAGGTGCTGCCCAGCCATTGTCATGTTTATCTGAACTGAAAAGGTCAGGAGGCACTGGTGAATGACATGCTACTACCTTTATTAATAAGTGGAGTTCACGCAGCATGATGTGTCCTCAGATATTCTAAGCAATAGCCTTTTGATCACTTTTCAAGTATGTTGCCTCCTAAATATTTTCTTTGACAAGGGGGGCCCAAGGGTTCAGGTGAAGTTTGTGTTCAGCCAGTCTACAGTGTTAGCTTGGCTTCTGAATGTGGAGCTAAAAGAACCCTGTTTGGGGAACAACAAATCCAGGCCAAAAAAGAAATGTGCCCAAATCCAGGCCCAAAAAGACAGTATGAAAAAGGAGGCAGTGATAAAGTGGTGAGAGGAAAAAGGCAAACAAGATTAGAGAGCATTATTTCTCAGTATACAATAGGATGGGCTAGTTATCTTTGAAAATCCTGAGTAGGGTCTTTCTATTCTGATAGGCAAATGTCAGCATCTTAGTTCTGCTTCTTGCCACTTTCCCTCCATGAACATATCCAGAAGGATGAGAAGAGCGATATCTCCAGGACTGGGCCAGGTGATTATAAAAACATAAACTCTAAATTACATGTCCATGTGACCAAAGCAACAGAGGCAGAAATGAAGCAAGAAAAGGTGGCTCTGCAGCCACTAAGATGACAGGAGTGCCCTGCAGAGGCGGAGATAAGGAATGCGGGAACATATCCTATCTCGGGAGAGTTCCCTCCCACGCTCCATGGGGGCAGACACATTTCCTAAATGTCTCACTTTGCTGGTGGACAATTTCTATTTTTTTTTCTGTTTCCTCCTTTCACAGAGGAGTATGACCTTAGCCAGGCTTCGTAACAGGGCTCAGTTCCAGATCTTCTTTGTATGGCTGAAAACCTTGTCCTCTCTCCCTTTGTGTTACCACCATTATCTTCATTCAAATTTTCATTTATTGTAGAATGCTGAGGTTATCTTTTACGTTCTTGTAAGCTCAGATTTGTATTTTGAAATGTTGTTTTACTATTTAATTCCATGTGTCTGTCTAGCCTCAGCATTTTTTCTTTTAAATTTAAGGATCAAATGGGTTCACATAGTTCAAAAATCATAGATTCCATGTAACTCAACATGAGAAAATTGTTTAAATAAAATCTGGAGCAGGTGTTGACAAGTAAATGGCTTAGAAAAAGGGAAAGAAAAACTAAAAGAAGAAGGAAACAGTTTCAACAAATAATATTATACCTATATGTGGCAGAAAAAGGAAAGATTCAACTTAAATGGAAGGTACCACTGCTTCAAAAATAAACTCAACCTTTCTGAAAGTATAGAAAGATACTAGAGAGAAATACTGGAGGCATTTCGATTAGTCTAGAAAAATTATTATCTACCCACCTGCCTACCTACTTACCTACCTATCTGTAGCACACACAATGCTGCTCAAAATCTGGAACTTTTAATATCTGAAGTGAGACGATCTTCGTTTGGGAAGCAAATCACTGATATAATGGTCCTCCGCAGACCAGTAGGGTCACAGGTTTTAGGGTCATCCACAACAAATTAAGTTTGGAAACCTATCAAGGACAATTTTCCCAGAGAGAGAGAGAGAGAGAGAGAGAGAGAGAAAGAGATGGTACTTTCCCAGGTTCTTCAGGACCAAACATGCCTACTCACAAAGAATAACTACAGCTATGTCATTAACGTTGTTTGCTTTATAGCAAGAAAATTGCAAAAGAGAAACAGTAGCAACTAAATCAATTAGGCAGTCTTCATAGAACTCCCATCACATTTTATCCTGATGTTACCATCAGTGTGTAGCTAGATACTGAGGAGAGTGAAATGAACTTAGACATAGAGCCTAGTAAACTGGGAAGCGTGCACCTGTGTGCTAAGCGGGAAAGCTACAGCTTCATGCTCCAGGTGATCACAGTGTTGTGCGCCACCTCGTGAATTAACACACATCCATTCCCCCCATTTAGTACCAGATTGCTAGGGAGCCAGGATGTGGTTCCGGACCAAAAAAGGACTGTCAGTCTGGGCCAAAAAGGACTATCAGTCTGTCCTTGGGAAAGAAGGGACTGGTTGGGAGGCAAACCCATGCAAAGCTTATGGCAGAAGTTTGGAAAGTTGATTGGTTCTTTGGAAAAGGCACCCAGGTTCATATAATGCCAAGAGAACAAAGAAGCTATGTCTCTCTTATCTTCCTGGTGACACACTCGCCTGTTTGTTCATGTGCTCTTCACCCAGCAGCATGTGACCACAGGGGCCTAGCAGCTACTGGCCTGCAGCAGATGCTATGGGCTTTGGAAGAACTAAGCTTTCTCTTGCCCACCCAGGAATGTGCTCTCCCCGTGCACTTGCACATTCTCTCCATAGCCATGTGTGCTTAGCAGTCAGTCTCACAGCTGGCAGCCACGTGGACTCTGCCACTGGAACAGCTGGGAACAAACTAAGCAACCAGATGGGGACTGAGACTGCTTAGCAGCTGCCTGTGGGATCCAAAGGACTGAGCTTTGATATGAAGCAGAAACTCTGGACATCGGCTTTTGTCTTGGCCTTGCTGAGGACATGGTCAAACTTTTTCCGTGGTGGGACAGAAGAAGATGGGACATTGGAAACCCAGAGGCCAACTTTTATCCCCACATGAATAAACCATGCCACCCCACACTTTCCCACGCATGGGGCCTCAGAACACTTTCCCTGTGATCACATGGAAGAGCCTGATTTCCACAGACAGCGCTCACAGCCTGATAAGTAGATGCTATTGCTAATCCGCTTGCATTAAAAAAGAGAGCAATGCAGAGATTAAATAGGATTTCCCATAGCTATGTGTTCCAGAGTTTCTAGGTAGTCTTATACAATCTATGTCCAGAATTAATCAACTAGTGAATGCATGTTCATATAAATCCATTTGTTTACTTGAGATTCAGTTTAGTCACTCTGGTTAATTTGGTTACTGTGATCAATTCTCTACCCTGATATTGACCTTGTTGTATGACTCTCCATAGGTCAATTTAAAATAAAAACATACAGAATGAACTATGTTTTCCATGAATGCAAAGACATTTATCAAACAACACATGATTACTGTCAACTGCTCCTAATGCTTTTGACAAATAGCAAATGACTTGCAGACAAGCAAAAACCTGATTCAAAGTGGACCAGTGACAAATGATAAATGAAAAAAATCTAAGACCAAACCATAATCAATCTCACACCTACCACTGAGTCAGACCAGAGTAAATGGGTTCAAGTTTTTCACCAGAAAACTAAAGACCAATCCTCTGTCATTGTGTTACTCTATCTATTTACCAGTGAACAGTGATTTGTGTGGTTTTTTTTATGTCCACCTACTTCTTCCAGGTTCTCCAGAACAATACACCTAAAAGCAACAAAACAAATACAATTTCATCTGTTTAGTGCACTATACTTTCATCCCTCTCACTAAACTTCATTATTCTTATCCTTTAACTAGATACCATATTTTTTGGACTATAAGACACACAACCACTCTCTGCAATTTGAGAGGAATATTGGTTGTTAATGCTGCTGTTGAGTTCTGCTTACATTGACATTGGTGAAATATTGTTATTTATGTTATTAAATATTTTACCACATTTTTTGCTTCAAAAGTTTTTTTTTCCTATTTTCCTTCTCTAAAACCTGGGTGTGTGCATCTTATGGTCTGAAAAAATAGGGTACTTCTTCAATATCTTTCTTCCTCACTATGGTTTAAATTCCTTAAGCAGCAGAGACTATGCCTGTTTTTTTCATTACTTCCTCCTTTATGCCTAGCACAACACTTAGCACATCGTAGGTGATCAATAACTATTTGTTGAATGAAAGAATGCATGAGTCATATGAGTACAATAAATATCTGCTGGATGAGTGCATAAATATTTAAATGGAAAAATGTTTCACTACAAATACAAAACTTGCAGTGTTCTTGGCTTCCCATCCCTGGGATGAAGCCTCTGTACTATGAGTGGGGACTGGATAAAGCGGGGAGCTCCTGACTTTTTGAGCACAGTGGCCTAGAAGTCAGCCTCTGCTGTACAGAGCTGAGGGGGGTGGGTGAGGTGGGTCAGGGGAAGTGTGAAAAAGATGGTGACTCTCCATCTCAGGAGCTGAAGGGAGAGGAATCCTAGCTTGTTGGCTATAAGGACCCCAAAGGGAGTTCCCATTCCACTGAGCAGAGAAGGGGAGGAATAAGGGTGTGAGTCGTGGTGCAAATGCCGCAGACTCTCACTGACCTTACAGAGGCTTAGTAGAGTTTCTTTAACACAGGTCTCTTCATTTTCTGTATGTCCTTAGGGTAATTTCCAGGAACCTTGAATGACTGCTTTAAAGTATTTTTTAAGTTGTTGTCTGGAAAACTCTTCATACCACCATTCCATAAGTAAATGCTCAAAAGATTAGTTTTAATTTGCATAGGCAGTTGAATTTGCCTAAAACTTTACCAGTCTTAAGAGAATATTATATTGACATATTCAAGTACTTTATAACCTCGTGGGCAGCTTCTTTCCTAAACGAGTCTGACCTTTCTTTTCTCTTACATGTTAGGTATCTTTGAAAGTTAAGGGTTTCCTTTTGCTATAACTTTAAGAAATAAATAGATTTATTTAAAAAGTAACATATTCTTTATTTATCTTCTTTTGAATTTTAATAAAAAGTTTATCTATATTTAATGCTTTCATATATAAAAGAGATTAAAAATCATGCTAATTATGAAGAATTAACTCTTCTTAATAGTATAGATGTAATAATTTTTTCCAGGTATTTTTTAAAGTACCAAAATATACACTGAAAACTAATAATAATTTAAAGAATCTAAGTATGATAAGTCAATTATCTTTACAAAGCCATCAATGTATTTGCCTCTAGATGACAGTGCTTTTTAATATATCTCCTAATATTTTATTATTTCAGCTAACTTAGTAATAACCAATATTTTGCTAATGAATTATGATTAGCTAAAAGAACATAAATTATGACTGATAAAATAATTGTTTCCCTGAAAGAAAAATAAAGTGTTTTACATTGTGTACCAGTACAATCAATTAATATATCAATCAGGAGCACTTTTCATTTATTTTAAAATCTCATTATTTTATTTTCTAATGGTTTTCAGTAAGTCAATTCTAGAAGAACTGCTTGAAAAAAATTTGAATTCATTATAATAAACTTGAGGAATATGAGCTAAAACTAATTATCTTGCTTGAACTTCACTTTTTAATAAAAAAAAATGCCCAAAGTATATTCAGGTTGAAATTTTAAAACTCAGAAAAATCAACCAAGTATCGTTCATATACTTACTTAATTTGAAAGATCTAGATGCCTATGAGGACTTCAAGCATTGACACTAATAAAAGATGGACTCTCTAAGTTTCATAGTTAAATAAAACACTGACTTTGGTGTTGGCTTTGTAAAACAATGATGTCAGGCAGAAATTAAAGGTGTGTTACCACAGTCTCTCACCAAGTTCCATAACCCACCAGAGAGAAATTGGCTTGCTTGTCTCTCTAACCCCAACCTCTAAGATGGCAATGAAGTAGCTCTGGCTATACTTCTTAAAAACTAGATTATAAACATATGCATTTAGGATGAACATGAGGTTAAGAGATTGCTATAGCCATTTTGTCTCATTTTCAGTGAATCCTGTAGTAGATCTGTGAGGGATCACCCAATGCCAGAAAACCATTCATGGTCTTAAACCTGAGACATGACCTCAGCAGCTATGGGCCCTTGTATGATGCAGCCCAGATGAAATGAGATTGCTATGGGGGTCACAATGAGAGGTACTCAAATTAGTGCAGCAAGAAAGAGGGCCTCCTGGAAACAGAGGCTTTTCCCTTGGTCCCTGTTTCAATATCAGTTCATCATAACTTTGATGATGGGCAATAACAGGTCAAAAGTTCTCTCATGATTCTCACTTAGTCCAATATAAAAATTTTAATATTCAAAGTTTTCTAACTAGTTTGGTGTGTTTTCACAGAAGTTTCTAAAACCTCTCTTCTGAGTTTACCAGAAGTCATCTATGGCCATGAGGCACCCTGATAGGCACTAAACTTGGTGGAAGAGTTTAGTGCGTGCATTCATGTAGGAGTTTGTATGTGAGTTAGAAGAGTGAGAGTCAAGTGGGAATATACACTAAGATAAGTCCGTCTGAAGCCTGGGAACTAGAAAATAATCATTCCCCAAGGCTGTGTCACTCACAGCCACACACCAACTCTTCACCTTTCTCTTATCACCAAAATTAAAATGACATGGTTAAAAAAGACTATCTTAAGATCAAAAAGGTAGTATAATGTACTAATTTTGGAATACTGGGCTCTTAATCTTTTCAAATATATATTCTTCACTAAAAATATTAGTTTTATAACCATCATTTTATAATTTTAAGTTTGTTTCTTTTAACTGGAAAAATACTCATTTACCAAAAATCTACATAAATAAATGTTTTATTCAACATATTACTAACAAAGATTTAAAAAATAGGTTCTCACCAAAAACTATATTTTATTGTATTTATATATACTATATGTTTATATATATATATTTTTTTTAATTTTTTTTATTTATCTTTAGAGGGGAGGGGAAGGAGAGAGGGAGAGAAACATCAATGTATGGTTGCCTTTCGTGGGTCCCCTGCTGGGAACTGGCCTGCAGGGAACCGGCCTACAACCCTGGCATGTGCCCTGACTGGGAATCGAACTGCGATTGTCTTGTTCACAGGCCCGTGCTCAATCCACTGAGCTACACCAGCCAGGGCTATGTTTATATATTTATATATAATGCACATATTAATATATGTACTATTAATGTATAAATATATATTAAGGTATGCTCTTTACATATAGTATATATAAATATGTGGGGTATAGATGTGTTCAATAAGTGGATGGGAAGAATTTTTTTACCATGTACACCAAATCATCAGGATGTCCACTTCAAATATCTTATCATTTATTTGTCAAATTTACCTCTGAAATAAAAAAATACATTATACATATGCAGACCACATAATCTTTCTTTTTCTTTCCAGGCAGTCTTTAGTGGAACAAGGATTTGAAACTCCTAGAAATAAGTTCTTGCTCCCAGGGGACCCTAGTGCAGAGGATGGGGACCACTGCTTTAAAATTATGTTTTTTAATTATTTTTGGCACTCCTACAGATATACCAGTGTCAACAGCATCCTCCCCCTCACCTCCACTCACCCCCACCCACCTCCTCTGGCCTTGACCACAATATTGTCTGTGTCCATGGGCTATGCACACATGTTCTTCAGCTAATCTCTTTACCTCCTTTCATCCAGTCCCCCAAACCCCTTCCCCTCTTAGCCCTTTTGACACAAGAATACTTCTTCAGAGGAAATTTTCACCTGAAAGGACAAGTTATGCAGAAAATGGAGCTAGGTTGCTTCGTCTGGACTCTCAGACTTCTGTCCAGATCGCCCCCCCTTCTCCTTACATACCTCCTCTACTCTCTCTTCCCTTGAGTGCCTCTCTGCACAGTAAGGGAAGAGTGATAAAGCAAGTCAATGGTCCATGAGAGACTCTGTCCACGCAGGGATAATCAGGTCAAAGGACTCCTTCTGATGCACAGCATTTAAATGACTATGTATAATGTCACAACCTTAAACATTATTTTCAGAGAACTTGAATTCTCTATGAAATTCTACTTGCAATTCTTAAACCACATTTTTTGCAATAGTACTACAGCATCGGAAATGTATGGAAAAGAATCATTGTGTGTTTTGTTGAGCTACATTTCATCATATAAAATATTGCAGTTAGTTACCTGACCTAGAGTGGTGAACTGTGTGTTAGTTGCAATTATTATTCCATTATTCATTTTTAACTAAAATAAATACTTAGATTTTCTAATAATGTTTGCTCTCCCATTTAGTCACTTTCATTAAGTCTGACATATAAGGAGGTATCTATTTATTTTTCTATATGTTAACTATTGCTTTTGGAAAATTTGTTTTCCCTCTTGTTGAAAACATAGTTCTGATTACTCATTAACATCATTGACGTATTGACTACTTTACTGCCAAGGTTTTGTTTTGCATTGAGGCAACTTAATAGTGTGTTCTGTGCTTTACATACATTATCTAATTTAGTACTTTCAATAATCCTGTAAATTAGACATTATTCTAGCAGGCATTTCAGATGAGGAAATTAATATTCAGCAGGTTAAATAATTACCCAATGTCTCAGAGTGCTTGAAGTGAGAAGCCAGGTTCAAAGCAAGACCTGATTTTTACTGATTTATCAAAATGTCTAACAATACACTTTTAACTTGACTTTCTCTCAGGAGGACATAAGGTTGAATAACATTTACTATACATTTTTCCATAAAAGAATAATAAAGACTGAATCTAAAACACAAAACAGCACAGAAATAAAATCACCCATTTCAATAGTGCCCATGTAAAGACATTAGTGCCTTTTGTTATTTTTTTCCATAATCTTATACATAGTATTTTCATAGTGTGGTCATATGAACTGTGATATTTTGCTTTCTTAATTTCATATAACATATTTTCATATTATTAGGCCATCTTTTAAATTATGTTAAAAGACTTCATGATATATTATTAAAACAGCAAGTATTTAAATATAGTTAGGCATTAAGGTTATTTATAACATGGTCTCTATTATAAATGTGTTGGTCATAGTAAAACATTTCATTGTTCAAAACTGTACTTGTTTTCTTAAAGAAACTTTATAAAAGTGGTGTTACCATTTCAAGTGGCTATAAAAACAGTTGTTTCCTTTTGTATAATGCCAAAATCTTTTGCAAAGGCTTCTACAAGTTAGCCATCCCAACATAAATGCATGAATGTATGCAGTTTAATACATATCATGAGTGGACCTAACATATCAAGCAAAAAACCTCTGGAAGATGCTCATGTGAAAGCCACGTCCCATAACCACCTACTTCTTCCCTTTACATATGCTAGTAAAACAGAAGGAGGAGAAAAATAAGTTTGTGTCTTTAAAGACATTACCAAAAAAAACCCCAAACAAACAAAAGCATTTAAAGCACCAGTGGAAATGATAGAAGATTCACAAAGATTTTTCCTGATATTTTTCTCACTTCTTTGAGTTATGCCATCCTCTCCCTATGAGTTCAATCTACTCATGAACATTCACTAATAGGGAAAAATGAGATATAATTTAAAATGTGGTGTGGCAGGGAAAATGATATAAATATGGGCTTTCCTTACTAAGAGTGGTAAACCAAGTCAGTTTCACAACATTATCAGCAAAGAGTTAGCTGACTTAATTTCCATATAATGTTGTAGATGTCTCTTTTCTTTCAGAGTTGTTGAACAGGCACTAAGAATTCTGAATAGAGCTTCTAAGGAAAATGTAATTACCAGTGTGTAGAGAGCCAGAGAATTTCTACAGACATGATAAGTTTGTTAACCAAGAGAGAAAAATCAGCATTAATGAGTAGTAATCATGAAAATTTTATCAGCTGGAGCATTTAAAACTAAACAATTAAGAGGCTTTCATTTCATTAAGCAACCAATATCACTCTTAATATCATTTTGAGGATTTCAAGTAAAGAGTTTTTCTTTAACCTCAATTTAAATGAAAAGCTACAAATGATCTGAAAGTGTTAATAGTTTTAAAATAATTTTACTTATGGAAATCTAAAGTAAGAAATTGAACTCAACTGGGAAAAAAGATGTATGCCCAACAATATTAATAACAGTGTTGTTTCTTAGCAGGAAAAAAACACAAAATCTCCAAAATTAAAGTAGAATGAGGTAATAATGTTTAATACTTAAGTAAATTATGGCAAATACATATAATGGAACCTTCAAATACAACATGAAACCTTTCAATGTGATTGTAATGATTTGAAGAAAGGCTAGAGAATGTTCGACGGTAAAGTTGATCTATAAATGCTTATGTTTTATAGTCTTTCCACTCTTTTAAAATGTACATAGCATAGAAAAATTAAGGGGTTCCCCATTAGTCAGGGACTCAGAAGTCGACACACTGCTGCTGTTGATATTGGCAGAAATGCTGCCTGAAGGGGGTTGTTTAGCAGTATCTTCCATTCTGTGAGTTAATTAGTCTCCCTCAAGAAATTCCTCTGAATCAAACAAAAAAAATTACATTGCAGGGGGAAAAAACATGGCCTAATCCTATCTGACTAAAAAAAGTAAATCTACAGCGCATAGAATAGACAAGAGGATGACTAGAACAGAAAGTGAAAAAATTTACAGCAAACTGTAACCTGCTGATCTGAAGAAGAGAAAGTGTAGGGAGGCACTGAGCTCTTTCCTGTTTTACTTTGTACACATATCTACAGCTGGAGTCTTTTGCAATACAACTACTGAAAATGCAAATAACAATAAAAATTAAAGAAAATTAAAAAATTAGAGCAAAATTTATGTTCATTTTAAAAGAGAATAGATATTAACATAATTTTAATTTTACTTTTTTTGGAGTAACTAATAAATTGTATGTTACTTTCAGCTGCAAAGGCCAAAAGATGCTTGAAAATGAATTTTAGTTATTGAAGTGTGCTGAGTGTTATATACAAATTTTAGGCTCAATTTATGTCTTAACAACACTTTCTGGAGTTACTTTTTGAGCATCAAAATGTCACTGAAAGACTCTTCAATAAATTACTGCAGCAAGTAGCTCCCTGATATTCTGATTGGCCTGTAATTCTCATCTGTCCTTTTTGCAAGACATGAGGTCTATCCAGAAAAAGTCCAGCTGCTGTTAATCAAACAACAGCTGCAACGAGAAAGGATTGCATGACATTGATGTGACCTGGCAGCCAGGGAGAATGGACTAAAATGAGAATGTGTAAACAATGACGACTTCACTGTACTAGTCAGTGGGGATGGTAGATGCCATTGAGCGAGCATGTGTACTGTGTGGCTGTCACATTCAAAATGACTGAGTGAGTAGAGCAATGACTCTCTGCACCCAATTTTGCATTAAGCTCAAACATTCCTCTGAGAAAACTATTTGGATGATTAGAATTCCACAGCTATGGGCAACTGGTGATTGGCAGCTTCATCACAACAATGCACCCGCTCATGCATCAAGTCTTATGCAAAGTTGTTTGGCAAAACCTCAAATCACTCAGGAGATTCAGTACCCCTTCAGCCCAGATTTGGCACTCAGCAAATTCTAACTTTTCCCAAAACTAAAATCACCTTTGAAAGGGAAGAGATTTTAGACTGTCGATGAGGTTCAGGAAAATACAACATGGCAACTGATAGCAATTGGGAGAACTGTGTGAGGTCCCAAGGTGCTTGGTTTGAAGGGTTCTGAGACAGCATTGTCCTATGTACAATGTTTCTTGTATTTTGTATCTTCTTCAATAAATGTCTCTATTTTTCATAGCACTTGGCAGCATACTTCTTGGACAGACCTCATTTATACAAAAGCTGAGATTTGTCATATTCTATTTTGTTTATTCAGGCTCTGGGAAGTAATCCCAATTGGAATTTTATCAAAGATATCCGTATGGCAATAAAGACAATCCTTTAGCATCTACATTAGTTTTCTGTTTTATTCCACTAATGAGTACTCTGGAGAAATATGGGTAATTTTCCAGAGCAAATTAACCTTACAGCACAGCTACTCATAATGTTCATTTTACTGGACACCTACAAAGTTGAATAAATTTAAATACAGTTTAATCGACCCTTCCAGGCCTGGTAAGAGATTAAACAGCCAGGAAATAAATATAATGGTAATTAACCTAAATTGATGCTAAGATGTTTTTTACATGAGTACTGATAAATATCACATTTGGGACCCTAATGTGAAGCAAAAATAGAGGATATAGAATCAAGCAGCAACATCGTCCTACAGATCACGTGAGTCACACTAGTTCAGAGGTGGCTTTTGCTGGTAAGGAAATCTGATTTTTCATTACTCTGTTGTTTCCAGCATGTAACCGCCGTGACTCGTTTAGCGGGGGCGTCAGGATCTAAGCTGCACTTTGTTTCCCTCTTGCCTTCCTTTCACCGCAGAGTTGACAAAACGTAACTCTCTGTCCTGCTAATAGCATAGCATGAAAACTAATTGGTATTCTCTGTTTTCAAATATTTGTATCCTCAAGCCTCTCTGCCTGAAAAAGCCTGACACCGTCTCTTCATTAGCTCATTATGCTGTAATCATTGCATACTCAGTCGCCAGGGCCTGAGAGTAGCTCACTGAGGTTGCACATCAGTACCAACTTGTGCCTCTAGAACGAGGCTTACCCGCTTCTAAAATTCTAATTTAGATCGCAGTGTGGTCTCCTGGCGATTCAAGAAATGAGAAATTACTCTATTTATTAAAAGAAGAAAAGTCTAAACCAATATACTCTTTCAGCTTTTAAAGCTTTGTTTGTTTGTTTGTTTGTTTTGTCAATTTGATACACATTCTGAATTTGTTCATCAGACATTCCAGGCAAGTACTTCCCAATGCTATAGAGGTATCAGAAATGAAAAATACCATAAACAAAAATAGCAATAACCACAAAGTAAAAACAAACAACATCACAAGAACGCCTTGCACAAGGAAATAAAGCTGGTCTCAGACTTCACCCTCATGAAACAGCGTCCTGGACTAAGACTACCACCTTAGTCCAAAACACCATTTCTCAATGGCTTCTCTGATTTCAGTGTACCACTAATGATACATTTTCCACACAATAGTCTTTTACAAAACAAATTTTCTCATTATACCTTCTTGCTTAAAACACTGAGTTTTCCATCAAACTGGCATGCTGGTATTCCTTGAACCCTAACTGGACTTGGTCATGTACAAAGGAGTCCTTAATAGTGTTAGTCATATACCCTGTTGAGTCTTAACACCACATGTCTGTCTGAAGACTGTGTTTGGGCAGAGTCTAGGGCGAGGAAAGTAAGCAGAGCACACATTCCAAACACAGTGGGTGGAGTGGGGAGGCACCAGTGGCCTGGGTCCAACTTGTGACCCAAACCAGCGGTCAAGTGTTCCTCATGACCTTACAGTACAGAATCACGATAGCTTCATAAAGTGATTTCTAGAAGCTTTTCTTCGAACATAGTTATTGCAGATGTTCTTGGTTTTATAGAATTTATTCACAAAATATATTCAATCTCATACTGCTTCTTACATCTAGAATTTTGCTTGCTGTAAAAATTCACTCTATTGTTATTTTATTCTAGTTAACTGTTTCTTCTTACACCACTTTTTACAATTCAAAATGTCTAAAATGTATTTGTAAAAATATTCAAATTAATTACTGTTGATGTCTATATATTATTCTGTTATATCTTTAAGTTTCTCATAATATACTTTCCATGTAGCTTACTCTTTATTGATTTTATGGTATATTTTCCTTTTTATTTTCTTATTTTTATCATATTTAGATATATTTTACTGAACTTCTCAAAGAATGCAGCTGACATCAATTCATTAATTAAATCAATATTATCTGAACCAAACTTATGAATACCTGCTTTTATCTAGATTAGTGCTTTACTTCTGTATTCCTTAGTTGAATTTTCATGTTTTATTTTGGTTTCTTGATTTGAAATTTAAGGCTTTCTTTGAACTTAATTGAAAATAGAGTGTTAACAACCATGATTTTTTTTAAAAAAGAGAATATACTCTTCAACTATCTATTGCCAATTTAGCCACAAATTAAAATTGAATTAATTCTTTTCCAAAATAAAACATACAGGTTATAATTTCTGAGTGTAATATGATGTAAGAATAATGAAAGAGGAAAAAGCACTGAAAATTTCTCAACCAATAAAAAATACACTTTTTTCCTTCTCTCTCAATGTTTTTAAATCAAGAGAATATGATAATAATGAAAGTAACATATGTTAACATTCTTTGGATGTAGGTAAAGAGTCAATTAAAGGTATATTCATAGCTCTAAAATATCTTATTCTGAACTTAAAAGAGTAGCATTAAACTAGTTACACATTTTATATTATTCTTTTATCTATAAAAACAAGTGGAACATACAATAAAAGCTTAAGCAAGCCCGAGGTATTCAGATGTTGTGCCAAAGGGCCTTAGAGAGCTTTATCTTTACAATACAGGCTGAATAAATAATGCTTCTACACATGCAAACTTCTAATTATGTAGGTGTGAGGCATTAGGAAGTCCCGATTTTGCAATAATCAGTCCTGTTGGAGATCAGGGATGAAAATAGAGAGAGATACTGATGATACTGCTTGTCCATAAGGAAGAAGAAAAAACTTATTTATAAGTTGTGTATATGACCTATCCAGTGAAATGAAGTATATTGAAAAATATTAAAAACTAAGAGCAAAAATATATTTTTGCTCATCAGAAAAATCAATTATTATTCAAATTATGTAGCTTAAGTAGTCTTGGAAAATAGTATTGAAAACATTACAACAAACAACAATGAAAGATAAAAAGCATAAACAATGGGACTTTAAATCATTGCATAAGAAAAGTCCTCCTCGAGAGATAAAAGACAACAACCGACTGTTCAAGCTCTTCCCTTCTCAGTGCGCACCAGTCAACACTGTTAATGAGCAGGAGTTCCCTTGGGAAGGCGGGGTGGAAAGACCTGGCCTTTGAAACAAAATAGACAAGATTCAAATGGCTGCTCATCCTCCCATTAATTGTTTTAGATCTGCCTCTTCATTATATCCAGTTTAGCACCTAAAATCTAGATATTATCATACCCATTTTATTTATAGGGTGGTATGATTACTAAGTGATACCATGTATATATATATTTCTTATAACATTGTTGCTCTTGCTGAACCAGTTGCCAGAGGGTAGGGTTCAGGGGATCAGTCCATTGTTCCTTCTGAGTATTTCAACTGACAAAAATAGCTGAAAGCTCAAAGTGCAGTCTCCAGCCCTGGGGGTCCTTATGACTCTTCCAGTAAGTCCACAAGGTTCTGCCTTTTCCAATTGCATTATCTATGTGAGGCCAGATTTTCTTGACACAGCTCATCAAAAAGAGAATACTGCAATACACTGAATAAAGAAGTGCATCTGAGAGTCCAGGTATCATTTATCAAGCCAGATGTTAAAGGGATTTGCAAAAATTTAAAAGAATGTCACTGTTCTATTTATTTTGGCTTTGGTTTTATAAAATATATTTTTCATAAAATATTGGGCTGGCCAAAAAGTTCATTGGCTTTTTTCTGTAAGTTGACTCTAATAGTGCTTAGTTGTCTTCAAAGTCATTAAAAACAATTTTTGTCAGATTACATTGTGACAGCTGTCATATCAGCATGCTTTTTTAAAAACTTACTAAAATTGGTGAATTTTTGTAGAGCCCTTTTAATATTGTAGATAAAAGTAAATACACTTTTACTTGCACTTTATTATTCCAAGAAACAATGGAATTGCAAAAAGAAGATTTGTGCAGTGTATGGAGAAGGTGCTGTGACTGATCAAATGTGTCAAAAGTTGTTTGCAAAGTTTTGTACTGGAGATTTCTCACTGGATGATGCTCCACGGTTGGGTAGATCAGTTGAAGTTGATTATGATAAAATTGAGACATTAATTGGGAGCAATCAACATTGCATCATGCAGGAGATAGCTGACATACTCAAAATATCCAAATCAATAAGGTTATTGATGAAAATGAAAAAATGTGTATTTTATGGAAAAAGACTATATGGATTTTGGGGCATCCCAATATGTCATAGATAGTAATATGTGACTTTTCTCTCATTTTAAAATAATTAATAAATATTTTTAAGTTTTATCCGTTTCAAATTTTAACACAAAAATATCGGTAGATTCAATGTACATAAACAAAATACTTAGGGGACCTTCAGTAATTTTTAGGATTATAAAGTGTCCTGAAACTTTAAGCACTTGTGGGAGTGTATGTTTACGATACAGGCTTTCGTGTAAGTCAACCAGGCAACTGCTCGGCTAGCTGCCTGCTGAGCAGCCCAGCACCACACATGGTAACTATGCATTTCACTCAGCTTCCATTGGATGCAGGTTCACTCTAAATAGAACATCAACATGCATTAATATTCTACCCACACTTTAACAATCTAAGAGAAATATAACACACACACACATGCAGCAATCATTGGGGAATATCGAACCCAAGTCCCATAGTCTCAGTCTGCAAGTCCAGGAGACAGCACGGTGGGCAAGGGGGTTGTCAGCTGCTTGCAAGGAAGGACCTCTGGATCCAAATGGGCAGCAGAGCACATGAAGTCCTCAGTCCAGCAGGGCAGGGTACCCAGCAGCAGATGCCAAAGGAGATCAGCGTGCCGTTGAGCGGCACTTTGGTGGGTGAAGCTCAGCCATCTCAGCAGTGGTCTGGAGCCTGCCTCAGTTATACCTGTGAGAGTATCAACACCCTTCTGGGTCTGTTGATAAGTGTTTTGGCACCTCTGCTGGGAAGTGGAGAATTTCCCCAGGAGCCTGTCTGTGGGCGGGCCCTGCTCTACAGACATGGCTGTTCTGGTCACGTGTGCAGATATCTTAGGGGTGCCTCCTTGCCAGGTGTGTGTAGTGGGACTTAGTTTCCCTCTCGAGCCAAAGTGTCACGGCTGACTGGCGGCCTTCTTGGTTGACATGAGTGACTTCATTTCATTTCATGCACATTATGCTATCTTGACCAGACCAGTGCCATTTTATCAGTCCTGCTCTCCAACTACAGACCTAAATGGCTACTCCTTGACATAACCATAGATAAGATAAGATAAACTCAGGCTTTGATCTCATTTCTTAGAAAAATAAATCAATGTGGAACATATACATGTGTATACACATATATGCCCATATTCAAAAAATATATATGATAAATAAATCACTCACTTATTTGGCTAACTGTATACCCTTCATTTATTCCACATGTTTATGATCCGATGGTTTTATGTACCATTAGAATTGTGCAAGATAACCTCGAAAATGTGTAAGTATTTGCCACCTGCCTCCTAATCTGCTCTGGACTGAAACACTGACAGTCCTTCCTGAGTCTCAATCAATAATGAAAATGTTTGCAGAGCTGACCAATAAAGAGCAATGCTGTGCGTAATGATAGCGTAAGCTTCTGTAACAAACACTACTATACGAATACTAAAAGACTGGGAAAGTATAGGCTTACCCACATAAGGGAAACATAATACTCTAAGCTATTAGCCTGCAGGTATGTTTAAATCTTCATGTAACTAAGAAAATACTGAACTTTATTAGCAAGTAGTTTTATCTTTTTAAAATTTATTTTAATTGTTGTTCAAGTACAGTTTTCTGTCTTTTACTCCCATCCCAGCCCACCCCCAGTGCTCCCCACCTCCCTCCCATTTCCACCCCCCTTAGTTGTTGTCCATGTGTCCTTTATACTTTTTCCTGTAAACCCTTCTTCCCCTTTACTCCTGTTATTTTTAGTCACAAAAAGTGAACCATACAAATGAAGTGACAAATACATGTAAATATATTTTTTTCTATTCTCTTTGATTGATGATACAAATTTCATTGCAAGTAGAAAAATAACTGAGGTCAATGTAAGACAAAGATACCTTCAAATTAAAATATTGTTTGGAAGGTTGTGGGCTGACTAACTGCCACTCCCCAGGCTTCCTTCTGCACCTTGCTCTGGGCTGCACAAGGTTGACTCACATGAGCTGCATCCTCCCCCCACATCCTAGCTCCTCCACCCTCACTTTCAGTTTGTCCAACAGACGCAGCAGCAGAAGATTGATGAGCTGGAGACAGAGGGTGAGAGGAAGAGCTGGGAGAACGGGAGAGGGGAAGGGAGAGATGGAGGGAGACCTGGAGGGGGAGAAGGAAGAAAAGAGACAGAGAAAATTGGATCTTTCCCCTTTTTGTTGCCAGGCTGAATTTTACTATCAGATTCCCACAGCTGCAGCTCAAGCCAGGTGCTAGGTTCCACTTATTTTCCTAAATCAAATGGCTCTGCTGGGTGGACAAGCCATAAAGGCGCCATGTATTTGTTGGTGCCAGAATGCCTGACATCCTTGCTGGATTCTCTCGTCCTATCTCCATTTCAGTAATAGACCTTACATTAAACTTTCATTAGACTTTCTTGAATTAACATTTCACGTATGTCCTGCTGACCCACGCAGCTGTTGCTTCCAAATCTTCCACAATACAGTGTGACTTTCAGACACCACAGGAGGAGGCCTGCCATCCATTAGGTTGTTGTTTGGTGAACCAAACTGTTACAAAAGCTCATTAAGGGACTAACTTATTCCCACTGTAAGGAATCATGTTTAGTATGTTCTGAAGTAGCCAATAGAACCAACCAGACAATTCCACATGATTTTATCTACAATTCAAAACAGGCAAAACTTTGGCAGAGTTTTAACTTTTCCTGTGTTTTAAAACAAATCATGTATATATACTGTTGAAACTACAATCGCAAAGTATCAAAAATAAATGCTAACTCATTTAATATGTGGTTTTGCTAAATAGATACCTAAAATGACATGGATTCCTCAATGGTACAATTGTCCAATCTAACGATCGGAAGGCATAGAGTGTCAAATACTGTTCAGGTTGTCTTAAAAAAAACTAACAGCAATAATAATATTCAAAGGACTTTACATATATTGAATCATTTTAACCTCTTAAAAACTCTGAAGTAAGTTCTATTCTAGCTCCATTTTGTAGGCAAAGTTTTGGTCACAGAGAAATTAATTAACCTTCCCCAAACTATAGAGTGGATGGCAGAGCTGTACATATAGCAACAGCTAAAAGTAATTAAATTGGCCTTTGCAGGTGTCCTTTTCTTAACTTCTTTTGATAAAAATAATAATCAAAATTTCAAGCAGATTAAGAAATTGACCTTTTGAAGTACAACTAAATTTCCATGGCCAATATAAATAAATTTTATTTTATGTTCACTCATTTATATTTTAGTTGAAGTAATTTTCACTAGAATATTATTTTAAGCTTCTCTTGTCTGGTTTCATTTTTGGAGGGGAGAAAAATAATGTGACTGTATCACAAAGATAAATGAGGGAATGAATAAAAGAATCACATGACACCTAAGAAATAGCTGTATTGCTGCCATTCCCAGCTCACCCCTCTCTGTCTCTGCTTCTGTTGACTCATCAAATATTCATAAACTGACTGGAGCATCTGTGGTACTTTCTGTGCTGGTGTTATGAAGAGGAGACCACACATGTTCTTCCTGGCCATTATGGACATACGAACACATTGGTCACATCAAGATAAAAATACATAAATAAACATTTTTCCTGAGATAAACTTGAACTGAATAAAAAAGAGGTCTTATCTGGATAGAAATGGGGTTGGTGGAGGGGGAAATATATATATATATATATTCCAAGGATAGGGTGAAATAGTGGAAAGGAATGCATGAAGGGAAGGAGAGTTAAGATTTTTTTGAGAAGTAAAATTTATTATTGGATCTGGAATTCAGAACATTCTAGATACCAAGATTCTAGAACATTCTATGAATGTTCTAAAGCATAGGAATGTTCTGAGATTACAGAACATTCTATATTATAGATACCTAGGCCTAGACCCTATGTTTTTCAAAGGAAATTAAATTATTTTCTGTGTTCATATTAGGAGATAATTTTAAGGAACCCTTCTTTAAGTTTCTAATGTCAAGGTCAAAGTTCCAGCCTGTGCATCTTTTGTTTTTTCCATCTTCCCAATCTGGAAGGAGAATGTAAGATCGAGGTACCTGAATGAAGTTGAAATAACGGGGCAAATTCACCTTGAAAACATTCTATGCAGAAAGTGCCTCAATAATTGTTCCTAATGGATTTTAATTATTGGGAGAAATAGTAATAAACAGATAACAGGGTACATTTTAAAATGAAATCATAATAGTGTTATGAGAGCTATAATCTAATCAGTATATATTAGACATTTTGCATATATTATAAACAATCCTTATAGAACTTCAGAGTATTGGCACTTTTATGCACATTTCATAAATGAGGAACAAAAGTCACAGAACCCACCCAGATTTCACACCTGTGCATAGTAGTGTTAGCATTATAAACAGGGTTAGTCTGACTCCAAAGTCCTTGCTCCTTCCACTCCGTCTCTCAGAAATGAAAAATCAATCTGCTTAAAGTTCAGTACTAACATGGAAAAGCACTAAGAAGATTAGAAGTGTGAACTAAAAGTTGATAATATATAGAAATGCATCATATTTAAAATAAGTGTATTCTTTCATTCATTGGACTTTAAAAAATCTAGGATTTACTGTTTTAAAGAGATGTTTTTTATAAATATACATAAACATATGTGGTCTGTAATGGGCTGGTAGGGCAGGATTCCCTGAAAGGCAGAAAATGGGGAAACAAGAACAGACATTCACTGACTTTCAGAGAAGGATGCTCCTTAGGACCTGGCTCCGCATAGCCTGGACCACCTGCTTGTGAGAGTATTTTTCAGTTGTTAAAATTGAACTCAGTTTTATACCTTGTGCGATACGTTAAGTAATATTCTAAGTACTATACAGACATCATTCAAATTTAATACTGTTAAAAACCCATAAACAGGCATTGTAATCCCCATTTTAAAAATGGGGAGTCTGAGGTTTAGCAAGGGTATACAGCTTTCATTTAGGAATCCATTGAGAATACTTTCATGTGGTTAGTACCTACCAAGAGATATGCTAAATGCTTTACATCAATTCTCTCAATAAATCTGACACTGTTAGATAGGGATGATAATGATAATAGTGATGTGATGGTGATGATAAGGATGATGATAATCATGATGGAGATGATGACCATAATGATATCCATTTGATAGGTGAGGAATTAGTGTAAACATCTCCACCCACTACATCCAGCATACTGAACTTAACGCTCTAAATGTTTGAGGGATTACTGTAAGACTCAGAATTCCCAGAATATCCCTCAGAAATGTATAAGCGTATCATTTTTTAGCATGAGGATATTTTTTGCTCAACTCTAGTGACCATTCAAAGAATATTAAGGAGTGTTATATCCATATTTAGGGTTTAAAAGACAACTCCAAGTACCAGGGCCGAGAGATCTGATTATCATCCATCTGCGGCAATTAAACTAATGGCCTTCATTATAAGAAGAACCATTGCTTTGGCATCTCATTTCATTACGCAAGCTCATTATTCCAGCTGTGATCATATGCTGACTGGGATATTCATAAATGAAAATCAGAGAGTTCTAAATACCATAATATATGTATTGGTTTGAAATGCAACACCTTTGAGACTTCATGGGAAATTACTTCTTGTTTGGAGTTATTTTAATGACCTTGGCTCTGAAATGTTCTTTGATGGCCAATTCAAGCAAGAGCTGATGACATTAAATGAGAAAACAAAAATTTAGTTAGATTGAGCATGAAAATGAGCAAATACAAATTTATAAATGGGTTTTAAAGTATTTGGCATGTTGAAGCAAGATGTAATATGGAATGATAGTCACAACTTCTGTGTTATTTCAACTTTTATGTAATCTCCGTGTTTTGCTTGTTCCTCACTGCATTTGCCTCCTCGCTTCTGCTCTCCATGCAGCGTACACACGGCACAGGCTCAGACTTCCATACGCCTGTCTACAGTAGGAAGCACTGTGGATAATACATTTTCTCCCATTCAACTAGTCCACTGCTCTTTCTCTTTTTTTCTTTTTACTTATTTTTAGAGAACGGAAGAAAGAGAGGAAGAGAAACATCAATGTGTGGTTGCCTCTCGCATGGCCTGCACTGGGGACCTGGCCCTCAACCCAGGCACGTGCCCTCAACTGGGAATCAAACCAGTGACCCTTTGTTTCACAGCCCATGCTCAATCCACTGAGCTACACCAGCTAGGGCCCACCGCTCTTTATCTTTATCACTCATTTTATACTATGATTTTGAAAAATAATTATACTATGGTCAAAGTCATACAATTAACTGTACAGATAACATGATTAAACTGATATAAAGCTACATTGATAAAATATGTCTATATGTTAACACATATCAATAGGATTAACACAATGAAAGTATTTCTGACTCACTTCAGAAAAGAAAATTAAAGGATGAATTTTAGTTCATTTGGAATATTTGAGGAAAGAATGTGTTTGAATATCTTAAAGTTATCTGAAAGCCACAAATAAGTTACTATATACATAGGGAGCTAATTCAACCAAAACTTTTAAAAATATACCTTATAATATGTATACATAAAAACACATGTATTGCTGGTTTCAATATGAATAAATGCATAATTAAGAATATATTATTTTCTACTTTATTTAACATATTAGGAACATGCGGTCTCAAGGATTTGTTGCTAATTATGACCTGTGAAGAATTCAGATATGCCCTGCTCTGACTATCCTCTATTGGAGACCAGCATTTCTACTGTGGGGAGCACGCCATGCGTACAGAAGACACACTTGGAGAGGTGAGGGGATCAAGTGTGAAACTATGCAACATAAATCATAGTTGAAAGGGAAAATATTGCCCTTGAAAGACAAAAAACATAGTCCACAGGCCTTTTGGATATGGCTGAAGAAAATATTTGAAAAGGAAATGTAATGATGTACATAAGACATAGTAATAATTCCTACAGCATCCTCATTTATATAGAGGACCAGGTTAGCTAATCCAATTACTATCCCAAAGAATGAATCTCTGTTTTGAGGTGTATGCAAATGTTACAAACCTCATTGGGGAAAGGGAAGGTGACCTTTATTTAGACTTATGTTTAGTATATGTAGGAATTCTGTTATAAAGGTTAGTTTTCAATTATTTAAATTATAACATAACAACTTCTGGCTGCAAAATATTTAAGAATAACAAGATTACTCTAAAAATTCTCTCTCTTAATATTATATCTTAGTTTTTCTCTGTACATATTTCTCAGTATACCTTTTGCTCATTCATTACCTTCACCATTACCAAACGGCTCTTCCCCCAGCTTCCCCCAAAGAGGTTAGAACCTTTACATTTCTCCACCAAAAGCACTTTAAACTTATTTCTCTCTTCTATAACATATTCAGCCCATAGACAAATCCTTTTAGCTCTGACATGAAAGTAAGTTCAGAATCTAGTACCTTCCCAAAACTTCCACTCTTACTGTGGTCCAAACAGTCTTCTGCTTAGTTTTGCGTATTATATTTCAAAAGAGATTTCCTTTCTAACAGTGGATTCTTTTTCTTAATATTTAATTTATTTATTTTTAGAGAGAGGGGAAGGGAAGGAGAAAGAGTGGGAGAGAAACATCAGTGTGTGGTTGCCTCTCGTGTGTCCTCTACTAGGGACCTGGCCTGCAGCCCAGGCATGTGCCCTGACTGGGAATTGAATTGGCGACCCTTTGCTTCATACGCCCGTGCTTAATCCACTGAGCTACACCAGCCAGGGCCTAACAGTGGATTCTTAACAGAGTACCAGAGTGCTCCTTTACAGATGGAAATCAGATTATTTCATTCCTTTGGTCAAAATCTGTCAACTGGTTTTCACTTAATTTATGAAAGGCCCTACATAATGGGTCTTTAGCTACCATCTGACATTACCTCCTATTGCTTCAAGCCTTGTTCATTCAGCTGGAACCATAATGGTTGATGATGATGTTGATGTTGATGATGATGATGATGATGACGATGAGCTTCAGCACATCCTAAATGACTCAAAGCATTTGCACCTGCTGTTGTCTCTACCTGGAATGTTCTTCTCAACAGTGCTGACTCCCTTCCCACTTTCCCCAATGACCTGGTTGTTTATTCTCTTTTCAGTGATTTCTTAAGACCCACCATAAGATGCAAACCTCACACAGCTTATCTTTTATTTTGTTTTTATTTTTTTCAGTACCATTTATCGCTATGAGAAATATGTATGTACATTTTTAGTAACTTGTCACTTTTTTCTACTGGAATGTAACTTCTATGGATTCAAGGACTCTGTCCCCCCCCCCCAGCCATCCCCACTTCCCACCTTTGATCCTTCCCTCCTTTGGCTTTGTCCATGTGTCCTCGATAGATGTTTCTGACTGGGGTTGGGGGGAGTGGTGGGGGGTAAATGGAGATAACTGTACTTGAACAACAATAAAAAAAGTTTTAAAAAATAAAATGAAGTTGGTAAATGTTTTTTAATGTGAATAAAATAAAATAATTTTTACATTATAAAAAATAAAAAATAAACTAGAAATAAGGACTTTGTTTCCAATAAATTATTGCTAAATTAATAAAATCTTCTACAAAGTGATAGCTATGCTTATTTTAATCACTCTACAGACACTTTCTCCTAACTGTCTCTTTAGAAAAATGTTTCTGAGGCTGTTATCAGAGTGACTTTCGAGATGGTCAGGTAAACTGTGACATTGCCCCCCTCTGCCTTTCAGTCTAAGACGATGCAGTCTTGTATCTACTTGTGGTTCCACGGAGACTTCATATTTTCTCCTTGACTCATGAGAATTTAAAAATTGTATTTTAATGTAGAAAGAGTATGGCAGTGTTTTAGAGTATTAAAACCAGCAGAGACACAAATACTTAAAGGTTATATAAAATACCTGTCATTTCACCATCCGTACCTTCTCCATTATCATTCTTGTTTTTCTGGTTCTGGCTAACAGTTGCTGATAATTTACCACATAACCTATGCTGTTCTCAATTCTTTATGTGCATTAACTTAATTCTCTCAACAACTTTATGTTATCACCTACTTATTGTATAAATTACTTCCCTTATTTTACAGATGATGTAAGGAGACAAAATAATTTGGCTTTGATTTTTATAACATAAACATCCTACCTGAAAACAAGTGGCATTTAAGGGGAACTCGGGTAATGAGCAATAAATAACCAATACTGCAAATGTACAGATATTAGAAGGGAAGAGGATTAGATCTGAACTCACCTCTCCTACAGACACACCAAATCTATAACAACATATGAAACAATTTCCTCTGGGGAAAAAAACTAAAAACTAGCAGAACAGCTCCTTCACATCTGGCCAAGGGAGAAAAAAAACATATCGAGCCAGCAAGAAAGGCTGAGACAGTCTTGCCATAAAACCCACCACCACTCCACCACCCCTCCTGTCTCCCTCACCCCTGGAACTCTGATGCGTGATTTGTGGAGCTTGTCCCTAAGGAGTAGAGGGCTTGTCCTCCACATCAAGTGCCCCATATTTTAAGACCTGCACCTGGGATGTGAGCTTTGAAAACCAATAGGGCTCTAGGCCCACAAGACCTACGACACACTGGCAAACTGAGAGATGGCTCCTGATGGCTCTTAATGGCTCTCTCTGGCCCTCACTTATCCCAGGGCCCAGCTCAGAAGCAGCCTTGGAAAAGTGGCCAGACTTTATGGGAAAGAGACTCATTTGCTGATTTTAAAGCATCAAATGGAGGGGCAGGGACCTACTGGGATCCTCTCCAGGTAAACAGGCCAGTGGGTGCCGTGTTTGCCTGACTGCCTACCTAAAGCCTGTAGGCACCATCTTCCTTCCTTCCTTCCTTTTTCCTTCCTTCCTTCCTTCCTTCCTTCCTTCCTTCCTTCCTTCCTTCCTTCCTTCCATCCTTCCTTCCTCTACTTTTACATTTTTATTTATTTTGTTTTATGTTTCTTTACTCTAGACTTTTTCTGGGTGTCATTTTTTTACTCCAGACTTTCTCCCACTTTGGCCCATTGAAATACTTATACTGCAGCTAGCAGGTGACAACTTTGTGCTCTGTCTGCCTTGCTAAAGGCAATGGGTACCATCTTTTTTTTCCTTTCTTCTTTCTTGCTTTTTTCTCTGTTTTCTTTTGGGGGCAGGTGCCATCATGCACTCCCTGTCTGCCTTCATCCAGCATGTCATTATCTCCTAGAGGGGAGCTTACACATGTCTGGCACCCAGTTTTTATATCTGGTGACCTGGTTTTTGTGGCTGAAGCCCAGGGGATGACCCTTGACTGGCTAGCTCTGGTGGAAAGAGGGGCATGCATTCCTTGATCTGATGGGGCTGCAACAACTGAAGACTGTTCTTGGCAGACTACCACTCCCAGGGCACTGTACCACACCTCTAGTTTTTCTGAAAAGGAGATGTAATTGGGTGTCCAAGAGCTTTGGTCTAAGAGGCAGGCTTCTGGTTTAGTAAACTTCAAATAGCCAGCATAGGCATTATCAGGGAAAGGGGGCCAGTTGATGCAATCTTTGTGTTCTCTGTTCTTGGCCCCAGCTCACCAGTACCTTCCAGAAAGGAGTTATAACCTTGTCTGACACCCTGGTTTTTGTGGCAGCTGCTAGGGGACACCTCTGGATTGCCTGGCTCTGGAGGTAAATAGGGATTATACTTGTATTCACAGAATTGTAAATATTTGCATTCATTAAAGCTGCTTCCAGAAGGACTAGCTTCCAATCATCTTGAATCTAGGTGCTGACTGAGATCCTCCCCTTTGGAACATTGACAGATTTGACGCACCCTTAACTACCAGGAACTACTACAGAGAAAAGAGACTACCTGGCCAATCACAAGGGTTTGAGAGGCAACCAGGAGCTGGGCCAGGTTGCACAAAAAGGTTAATCTCCTATTTGAGACTAAGAGAGGTCCTGTTGCATCTAACTCATGGAAACTACCACAGACAGTCAGGCAAAATGAAGGAGTGAAAGAATATGTTTTAAACAAAAAAACGAGTTAAAACCTCAAGGGAAAAAAACCAACTAATGAAATGAGGATAAGTACTTTACCTGATAAAAGATAAGAGGAGACCCACTGGCCTGCTGTGGGAATAGGGCATGACCCACTCACAGCTTGGCACATCCTCAGCATCCTGGGGACAAGCTCACACAGCAAGAGAAGCAGACTTCACGTGAACTTTCACAGTTGCCAGTTCTGTGTTGTTAACTCTGCCTCAACAATCTTATGCCAAGCTCAGCCAGAAAGTCCTGAGTGTTCATGAATTCCGTAATTTTTTTCTTTAAGATTTTATTTATTGTTTAAGAGAGGGGAAGGAAGGGGAAGAGAAAGGGAAATAAACACTGATGTGAGGCAGAAACATCACTCAATTTCCACTCATTTTTGCCCCGACTAGAGACTAAACCTGCAACTCAGGCACGTGCCCTGGTTAGGAATTGAACCCAAGACCTTTTGCTTTGTAGGTTGATGTCCAACCAAGTGAGCCACGCTGGTCAGGGTACGTTGTGTGATTCTGAATCTTAACTTACCAAATATCCATCTAGCAAGACCCACTGGGAAACAAACTAATCATTTCAACCTTCAGAATACTGAATTGGCTCACCTAATCACCAGTTCTATCATTGATTGATTATTGGCCTGTAAACCAGTAGAATTTGGAGCCAGGTATCACCATCTAAAATATGCCTGCATTTCATCTGCTTTTTCGCCTGCTGCCACGCTTTGCAAAACACATAGGCATCAGGTCAATAAGCCTACCTAAACAGCCAAAAGTCAGCAATACCAAGTAAATAGCAAGCAGTATCTAAGATACACTTTCAAAAGGTTTTCACTATGAAAAATGACATGAATCCTCAGTATTCCACAAATAACACAGGGGTGAGGCTTCAACTAATGAAAGCAGCCCATATAATATACAAGGTTAAGTCTTTTGCCTTCCTGCCAGAGGAAATGATAACTCACCTTGTGCAATTTGGAGAAGAACAGAAATGATGATAAAGTCAGCAGCTGGCATCATTTTTATAGAACATCCTTCAAGAAATTAGTTATTGCCATAAGGGCAAAAGCAATGGACACAGGACAAAAATCAACAACCAAAAAAATGTACTCAAGATATTAGCCCTATCTATCCACAGAATTTTGACAGTATTATAATGGAATATATCAGCCTTTCTATTAAGAAGTGGAGTTTACAAAATTTAATAATCTAAAACTACTTCTAGTTTTATTTGCACCAAAGTCTGGTGTCTGAGTCTGTCTGACTCAAAAAATAAGTCCATAAAATATCTTAAAAATATTTAAAGTCTTCTGCTACTCCAGGTTCCTACAATGGACAAAAAAAAGCCTAACATTTCTATCTTATAACATTTTTTCATCAAATCTACTCCCTTTCTGATTAGTAATTTCAGCTTCTAAGACATAGCTGATGACTTTTGCACCTTGATACTTTGCATACAATTAAGACTAGAAGTGGACTCTAATCCCATTATAACACAAAGTCACATTTTGGTCACAATCAGCAGCTGGCTGTGAGAGAGGGTTTTTTATGGTTTCTTGTCTAATACCACAGTGATCATAGATCAGGTTAAGTAATGTAGCCCAGTGTTGCAAGTGAGAACAGTAAGACTCACCAGTACTAAGCACTTACGTAATTCTCAACAAACTGGATTGGAAGTCTCAGCCCCGCAAGTTTGGAAACCAGCCCTGGTTTTGCTGGCATGTATCTTTCAGGGGATTGTCATAGTAACAAAACTCATTAAGACTGAAAAAAATCACAAATTTCAATTTATGATGTTTGAGGAAGAATCAAAATGTCAAACATTGGAACATTTGCTCAGCCAGTTCAGCATATTTTTTTCTTTCCACAAAAGAATGTGGAGATTCAGTTGATCAGGTGGCTTATTGATGTACTCAGTATCCTAACCACAGGAGTTACTTTTATGATTCAAGTGCCAGAGTTCTATTAGCCTGCTGCAGTCTACTCACCCAGTAGTTCTGGCTGGCTGGTGGATAGGCCTGCCAACCGGCAAACAGCACAGTCAGTTTAGCACGGCCGGCTTTGGCATTGGAGTCGCCCTTTTCTATTTCACCTTGTCTAGCTGCTGCATTCTTTCTGCACAATCTTTCTTCTAGCAAGATGACTCTAACTACTGGTCTAACCATGCCATCTCTTCTTTCCACATTTAGACTATTCCTGAGTTAACTTGGTTGGAACTCTGGAATTCTGTAGCACTTTTGTTCTGTAGCTATCTGGTTCTACACATAGTGATCTTTCAGCATCTTTTTCTTCAAGATTTGTTGAGGACTGATTGTACAAAAACTGCTTTAGTCCCTAGGAATATAATGTTATCCCTAGGCAGGGATAGAAACACTCTTTGTCTTCATAAACTTCAAAGTATAAAAGATAAAACAGAAATTAAATACATTATTAAAATCAATCACACTAAATAGGTGACCAGAAAAATCCCTGGCACTATTGGGACATTAGGAAAGTTCTCTCAGAAGAAATGATGTTTACACTGACATAAAGGAATGAGGGTAAACTCTGATTTTTTTAATTATAAATGATCTTCTCACTTATTACATATGAACTTCATCAGTTTAATTTTCACAGAACATCTTTAATTACTTATCCATACATTCAGACAAAATTGTCATATTTGATCATGTATATTATAAAAATAAAATATATGTAAGGCCCCTAGGGAGCATCTAGCATAAATGCCCTCTAAAAAAGCCATTATTGCCCTGGCTTCTGTGACTCAGTGGACTGAGTGCTGACCTGTGAACCAAAGGATCACAGTTCGATTCCCAGTCAGGGCACATGCCTGGGTTGCAGGCCAGGTCCCCAGTAGGGGGCACTCGAGAGGCAACCACACATTGATGTTTCTCTCCCTCTTTTTCTCTCCTTTCCCTTCTCTCTAATAATAAGTAAATAAAATCTTTTACAAAATTAAAAATAATAAAAAGCCATTATTAATGGTGTTTAGTTGTCTAAAAATGGGAATTATTACACAGTACAAGATCTTACTTGCTCTAATTCCCGTACTAAATAGTTGGTCCTCAGCTCTCTGTCCCCATTCAAGAACTCGTCATTTTATACCCTGAAGGATGCCCATCAAGAGCATCAGTACCCAAACCATACTTCTTCTTTCAAAAAGGAGAGGGGTGGAGAGTCTACTTAAACCTTCATCATTCCGATGCTTTGAACTTAAGTCCAAGTCTTTAAACATTTCAATAGTCAGAAGTTTTTTCTTGCTTTATTAACATTAAAGGCTTCTGAGGCATATAAATTCAAATTAGTGATAATACTAGCTCTAATTCCCCAAGGAGGCCTAAGGGAACACAGGGCCTACCTGGGCAGGGCAAGGTCATAGTCCTATTCCATTCCAGCAGCCTCCCCCTGATTCCAGCTTACATTACTAGTCCTGATATTTTGAATCGTGCACCTGTCTTGCTCCCCCAACCACTGAGCACATTGCATGCACCTGCAGGAAGCCTGATGTCCACAAACTAGCTTACGTCTAATGTGACTTGTGTCACAATTGTCTGGCAACATGAAAAATATGCTTATGGTTGCTCAAGTGAGCATTAGAGAGCAAGATTATGAATTAACATTTAAAACTGGTCAATGCAACTTAATACCTTAACCGTTAGGTAAAGTTCTCATTATACTTCAACCTAAACTATAAACTTTTAAGCTCTGACAAAATTCTAGATTCCTCCCATAATCTTCTTGATATTTAAGACCCTCTACTCTTTGGCTATACTGCTCTGATTTCTTGCTCTTACCTGTCATAGCTTCTCTGCAGGTTTATACAACATACCCTTGACATTCATGAAGACATGTTTGAAGGCGTTTGTGTATTTCCTTGAGCTCCAAATACACAAACAGAGAATACACTGTGTCAGTTCTTATTTCTGCCAAATGGCATAAAAAGTGATCCTATTACATTTTAAGTCTTTTCAAATTTCACTAACATTTCTAATTTGATGAGAAAATTTTGAGCCAGCTGGGACTTTTTAAAAAATACCTTAACTAATTATTATTTCTTAATATTATAGAATGTACACAAAGATCTTATTTCTTTCTAATGTCTTGGCCTTCATGAAATGTGACTCTTTTCTGGTTTATTATTTTCAAAAAAAACACCTAAATCTTGCCTTAAAAGAATCATTCTGTTAAATGCCTCTCAATGTTCATCTCCATTATTACATTTTATTTTTGTTCTTATTTGTGAGTGTATTTGTTTGGTTGGGCTTATTTTAACAAGAATATCAACATCTTCCTTTTATTTTGTTAATCAAATTTATTTTGGGGAGTTGTGACCATGAAAATGCTCATACTAGATGGAGCTGCTAGACTTATTCATTGATAAATGATGTGGTCGTAAACACTGAGCCCAACATGGGAGTGAGTTCGTGTCTCAGGCCATGGGACACTGGGGTCATTCAATGTATATAAATGTATATTTTATACATAGTGTATATGTTTATATGTATAATGTGTGCATATATATGACTAGCTTCAATATTCATACTTTCATATAAATGTGCTATATATACACATATACACAACTATATATTTCCAACTATAAGCAACTCTAAAGTTAAGAATGTTTGATGTCTGATATATTTTAGGCTCAGTATAAGCAAAGGGTTCTTTATTGCTCCAGAATGCATCTTTGTCCCTGAGATCTTAAAACACCTTTTATTTCATCTTTGAATTTCCTTATGCATGTGTCTTATTTGTCTAATTTGGTGGTATGCTTCTAACTTGGTGAAAGACAGAAACCTACTAATTTACTTTAAATTCTCTCCTGGTACACAGAATATTGCACTTAATAAAAATCTTGCTAGTTAGTACATTTTCCTCCACAGAAATAATAAATTAGAAAATGAAGAGCAGAAAAATATATGAAGAAATAAAAGTTGCATACATTGCTTAAATCTTCATATAAAAAAATAAATAGTGCAGTTTTCCCTAAAGTTTGATGTAGCTTTGCTATATTTGATGAATGTTTTGTCTATGCATCAATATTCTGAGCCCCGCATTTTTAAGGATTCTGACCTGTGTGCAGCAAAATAATTAGGATGTAAACATGTGAATAAAACACTTGCTAAATTTGCAGAAGTGTATTAACATTTTCTTCGGGAGGCCAGGAAGAAGAAGAATGAATCACTGTTAAGGCACCAAAGACTCAATTGTGTGAACCTGGAAAATCTTCCCTGAAGGAGGAATACGAGGGGAAGATCACAGGGCAATGGTGAAAACAGGAAAGGCAGCACCTGCTTTTTCCCCCTTAGCTCTACCATCAAATCAAAGGAAGGAGTTAGTTAAGCCACCGTGTTAGAGGCTTCAACAGTCACTCAGGCCTTTGCATTCCTGTGACACAGCCATTTGTTCAAATTAGTGTGTCACAAAAATAAAATACGAGTACACATTTGGGTAAAAAGTTGAAATATAATATCTAAGTTCTGATTTGGTAACAGTTTGAAATACCCATTTCCTTCACACCTTCTCCAAAAGTACAGTAACTATTCTGTTAGCACGCTTCACATACGTCCAGAATTTTAACGCACATGCATGCACATGCATTGTACATACGCACACATACAGGGTGGGGCGAAAGTAGGTTTAGTTGTTCTGTGGAAGTAACATAATAACACACAATACAATATGTAGGTGATGTATTACAGGATTATGTGCCTGGAACCTATATAATTTTGTTAACCAATGTCAGCCCAATAAATTCAATGAAAGTAAATAATAATACAAGAATAAACTATTTTGTGTACTTACAACTGTAAACCTATTTTTGCCCCACCCTGTACTCCTATATAGAGAGACATGGAGATATAATCTATAACCGCAAAACTGAACTATGAAGTAGAATTTTGCATGTTGGGGTTCACTTAGTTTTTGACCATCTGACCCTTTTTCAGCTTACTTGCTTCTCTTTCTGAATGACATAGTTCTTGGTGAAGACTGTTCAATGATTATAGTTTCAACCAAAGTGTGGTTAAAAAATGTCCATTTGGTTGAGGTTTCTTCAGGCAGGGCAGTCAAATCTTACTCTGTCCCCAGGAATCACTCCGGTCCTCCCCACTCCAGGTTGTATGTCCCCCACCCCCACCCTGGGTGGACAAGAACCTCTTGATTGCACTTTGCTTGCAGAGATGTAAACAGGGACAGCAGGTGCAGTGAGGTTACTACCCCACCCCACACTCTGTACCTTGCAAGATGGAGAGTTGGGGATGTTATTAATTTTAGGATTTTAGTTTTGGAAATAAAAATCTTCCTATAATAAACAAGGGATTTTCCCCCTTTATGCCTCCATTTAAGCAGAGAAGAAATCTAGAAGTTCACTGGTGAGCCTCTGCTCATGGAATCTGACAAATTAAATGTTTCAAATAAAAGTTACCAATGTCACACTAAGGAAATAATACATTTACATAATAACTTGTAACTTATTCAACATAAATATTTAAAAAGTAGTTTTTGCAAATAATTTAGTAATACATATATTGGTACATAGGGTACCTAGTAATATCTTATAGAAAAGTCATCAGACTTCTGAAACCATTACCAGCTGGTTTATCTCCTAATAACTTGGGTTTTCACATAATGAAGAAAAATCACTAATATATCAACTCAAGTATTTCAAACAAAAACTTTCCATAAAATAAAGCTTACCTTATAGATACATAAGTGATTTAATCTTGTTAGGACAATCTTGCTTTAACACTATTGAAGAGAAATTATTTTTCTCTGTATTTTTTCTCATTATTTAATAAGCTAATATTACGCATAGAATGGAGCTGTTCAGCATTATTCTGTTTTTAAACAGATCTCCAAATTGATGCCCAGCATCTTGACCAGCTTCACTTATCTGATTCCACTTGGACCACGTGCCCTAATCCATAGACCAAGCTTTACACATGTCACCATAACCTCTCTGTTCTGTGATAATGTCACCTTCTTAAATAGATAATATTCTAAATACTATTCATCAGGTTACTTCTGTCACCATTTAGAACCTGCATGATTTCATCACACCCTCTTTGAAAGAAAACAATACTTAGCTTTTGTGTTTTGCTTTTTAAAAATATTTTCTGGAATAAAATTAAAACCAAACTATTTTAGTAAAGTGTAACTCATTCAATACTTGTCTCATTTAATAAAATGCCTGATGAATACATGGGGTCTGGCCTTTTCTAGTCTGACTAGCTTTCACTTTCATCATTGTAACATTTCAGCGCTGGTGAAAAAAGGGGGCTCATTACTTTTAAAACAGCATGCTTTTCATTAATAAATTCATTAAACATTCTGCAATAGGATAAAAGCAAAAAAGTGGAATGCTCATTATTGCTTAATCATCCTAATTATATAAATATTCTCTTGGTGTAGCTCTATCAATCCACTTACTGAAAACTTCAATTTACTGTTCCTGTCACTCCATTTCCGTGTGCTCATGTGAAAGTTCTTATTAAAACTAATTTGTTTTATGAGCTGACAATCATGTTTAAAAGTCAGCAGGAAATATAAATCATCCAATTACTCCTATTGAGGAAACAGCATGGCGGCACTGATAGATTTAGAATAATGATTTGTGCGGCTCCGTAGCGCTGAGCAACGTGAGACGTTTCGGTTCTGATTTGAATCTTTTGTTCTTCCTTTTGTTCTGCAGAAAATTATTTACTCCTACACATCCAGAATACACAGGCTGATGGGCAGAAAATAGAAAATATAGGAGAAAACATGAAGATAAATTACGGTGCGGGCCTTCTTGAAACAGGTAAGGTTTATCAATCAGGAGTGATTATCAATTCTTCTTTTTTTAAAAAAAAATCAATGTCAACTAAGCCATTTTTTGTGTCAAAATTTTCCCTAATCAAATTTATTAGAGACGTTAGAGTAGGCAAAATAATGATCATCTCCTTAATTGAAACAGCCAGGAACAAAAAACCATACGGCTCCACCCTCTGACACAGACCTCAGGGGGAAAACTGCTCATTAAAAATCCGGGGAAGTGGATAAAAATCAGTGCCATTCACTGAGAAGCTGAAAACTCAGTGCAGTGCACAACTTACAGACTTTTAATAAAGCGCCGTCGACAGTGCAGCTGCTGCTCGGAGATGCAACATTATTTTCTGTGTTGTCTTAATGGTAGCCTTTGATAATGAATAAAGAAAACAGCCAATTTATAACTCGGGGATGTCCTTCGAGAACAGAAAACACTGAGTGGCACACTGAGAGCGAATTAGAGGAAAGTAAATGTCACCATAACACTCCAGATGGTTTAGAGAACTTTCTCCATAGATTCTTACTATTCCCACTGGGAACAGGGGCTAAAACAGCCCAGAATTCCACCAAAGGAGTTGGGCACAACACATTTAAAAATTAGATGTTTTTATTGTCTTTGAAGTCTTTGAATACGGCAGAAAAAAAATTTCTATTCACCGACTGAATTCTGTCCTTAGAAAACCAGAGACCAACTCTCTTATGGCTTACTTGAATATTGGCACACTGACTCAGGCTACCTAAACTAAGACAAGAAGGTCCCTTTCGGAGACTTTCAGAGGGCCTCACTCTGGCCCCATTCTGTTAACCATGCTCACACAGACCATGGAACAGGGAGGTCATGGCCACTCGGAATCTACGTGCCTCTTTTTCTTGTCCCAGATACCCAGGACCTTGTACTGTTCTGCCAGAATGGCCGTACACCTTCTTTCATTAACCAAAAAGCATCTTGCCCAGCTCATTCTCCCAAGGGTGCATCACACACCTGGTGACCACATGCCTGTAAGAGGGGCTACGAGATGGTTGTTTCTCCAGGGTTATGGCTAAAGCCGGGGTATATGAACCGGACTGTGTACATGGACCCATACAACCCCCTTCCCAGTGCAGGAACTGACGTCAGGAAGAAAACAGAGGTGAATCGTGAGCCAGAGGATGGTCCAGCTCTCTCTGCATCGCCAACTTCTGTGTGGAGATCTAAGTTCGCATCTGCACTTGAGAATATTATTGACATATGTTTGTCACAGTAAAAAGATAATACGTATTTTCAAATAGCTGCTTACCTTGAATTATAACTAAACAATTTAGATTTGTGGTATGTGGATCACATTTATAATCTTTCTTCAGAACCCACAAATATTGACATAAGACTTTATTCAAGATACAGGATTTCCCCTCCGCCTCAATTTCAAAGACAATTCTGTCCATGGTTAATATGATCATTTAAGGTGAATCTTTATTTTTGACTACAAAAGTCTTGATTGTTTTTCTTCCCCCAACATTAACATTTTTTGAAGGCAGGTTTTGTTAGGAAATTTTTCAAACTGGATACATCATTGCTTCTTTCCCCCTCTCTTTGTACTATCATTCTTGCTTTATGCACTGGTTCCTCTTTTTCCACCGACCAAGTAATAAACAGGTTTTGCCCTATTCTGGTCTTCTCTATTCTAGTTCTCTCATGAAAATAAAAGAAGGAAGAGGAGAAAGAGAGTAGTAGTGGTTACCTCTATAATGTTATGAATGACTGCCTGTTTACTTCTAGCCTAAACTGCTAATATAAGACATGTTGATAGCATGCATTAAATCTCCACCAAGAAATTTCCCATTGGGTGCATCACTGTTATTCAAATTTACATATACTTATTAATTGAACATGTACTGTGTTCAGGACTGTGGGCTATATTCTTGAAGATAAGTTAAAGTATACATATTCTCAAAAAGTTTACATCAGTTCCCTATCATATGCCAGCTCTAATTATTAACTTTCTTATTTTTGTTGCACAATCTCAAGATATGACTCTTCCTTTTCCTTTATATCCACATCCAAACAAAAGTCAAAGTCTAACTCACCTTCCTATCTTGCATTTATTTTGGACATGTGTTTTCTTCTTCTTCATCCAAAATACTATCTCCCCATATTGAAATTGCATCCTATCTCTTCCCTTTTTCCTATGTAAACAACATGATTATTATATTTTCTTAAAAACTTTATTTTCAAACAGACTGAGAGAAAGCAGTGTTCACTGTTCCTCACTGCCCATTCTCGTCTGGCCCCAGTTATTCTCAGCTAAAGACAGGCAGGACCGCCACAGACAGACTCATTGATGAGTCAAGTGGAAAAGCCAATTTCAATGGCTTAACCTGATTTTGTTTTCTTTTGTTTTGTTTAGCTTGCTAAGCCCTCCTTAGCCAAGCACACTAATTTGTTGCAATGTTCCCTTTTTAAATCTAAATCCAATTTTTTTCTATACTTACCATTTTTCTTATCATCAAGAGATACCAAATGCATTAAAATGTTACCATCTGGAAGATTCTAGAAATCCTGTTCCAGACTTACAGCCTTTGTTCGTTCCTGCATGCTTGTGTGCTCAGCTTGCCTGCCTGCTTCCTGCTATGCTGTTGGCTTCTAAACAACTGGAATTCTGGCTTGTCTGTTGTCCAGATTTTCCCATTGTATTTTTCTCATTGTTTTACTGCCTAAGATACAAATCTTTTGACTAAAGTCATGATTCACTGTGTCACATTTTGGGTCCTCTGAAAATAAAAGCTGAGACAGAGTTTGGGGTGGAAGATGTTTAGTAGTAACCAACACTTCTAAAAGAGCAAAATGTGTAAAAAGAAAATCAAATTTCTATGCAGACACCAAAAACCTCAGTCCACCCAATGGAAAGCTAGTATACTGCCCATCAGAGTTACTGTGCAGCAAAACAAAATAGTTAGGCCTCAGTATCTCTGCATCACTCCATCACCTGGCATAGACTGTCATGGGAGGCACTGCTTATAATATAATACAGAGTGTGATACCTGAAATCATCTTGAAGGATGAATCAGAATTTGGCAAATGGGAAAATATTTGCAGGTTCAAGAAAGAAGCTATGAAAACGTGGCACAAAAAAGTCTGACAAATTGAAAACAGAACATTGTTTAACATTGGAGACATATACTGTATAATTATGTACATCATACAATTCTTTATATACAGGAGAGAAGGTCAGAGAGGGAAGAGAAGCTACACCTGATGACATGTGACATTGACAGAGCTGTTTCTAAGCGTCAGTCACTGGTTTACGTGCTTCACATGTGGCAAAAGTAGGCTCACAGTTGTTCACAGGGAAAATAATACAATAACTCATAAATAATAATAAAAGAATAAACTGTGCTTTGCATATTCACAATGGTAAATCTACTTTGGCTCCACACTGTGTATTAATTTGGAAAAGCCCTCTACAGAGATAATAAGATAATATATAAAAATTATTTATTTTTGGACAAGAAAGTCTCCACAAATTATTACCATACCTAGTAGTTATTAAAAGCATAGACCACTGATATAAAAAGTACTAAAAGCATAAATATGAATAATATAATGTAATTTATAACTCAGACAAAAATTTTCAAAAATTTTAACAATGCCAGGTACTCAAGAAAATAATATTAAAAGTGGGGAAAGTAAAGCACACAAATGGATGTGTGATTTTCATATTTTACTGATGGTAAAATGTTGATATCGGTAGATTGTTGTGTTTATATATATATGTGTGTGTGTATATATATGTGTGTGCATATATATATATACACACACATATATAGAGACTCAGAATACTCAGAGAAACAATACAAAAAAATCAAAGACATACACTCAAACACTCAAATAATGCAACCATATCAAGAAAGAACACTTAAAATGTTAAAGTAAACCACAGGAAGGCAAGAAGTAAAAAACGGAAATAAGAACCAAAGGAATACAAAAGAAAACAAATGATAAAATGGCATACCAAAGTGCTGACTTTCAACAGTTATCTTAAATGAAAGAGTATAAATACATCAATCAAAAGACAGAAATTGTGAGAGTGAATACCAAGAAAATGGAAAGATAACTATATGTTGCTTAAAAGAAAATTATTTCAAATTCAGTGACATAGATAGGTTGAAAGTAAAGTATAGGAAAATACTCCATGGAAACATTATCCACAGTAGCAGCATGGGTTACTAGTATCTGATGAGGTAAAACACACAGTAAGAAAATGACTAGAGAAAAAAAAGAAACATTCCTTCATGATCAAAGGATCAGTCCACCAGGAAAACATAAGGATCCTAAATGTTTACACATCTGATAACAGAGCCTGAAAATAGAGGCAGCAAAATCTGTTAGGGGTGCTGAAAAGAGAAATAGACAAGTCCACAGCTGTGGCTGGAAACCTCAATTCCCCATTCCTTGCAACTGAAAGAACAAAACGATCATCAGGAATACTGAAGAACTGCCAAACACAATCAACCAATTGGATCCAATGGATACATATAAAGCTTTTCACCCAAAATAGCAGAATATACTTTTTCTTTTCCAAGTATGTACTCATGAAAAATTCCCCGAGGTAAACCGTATCTTGAGCCGTAAAACAAACTTCCACATACTTAAAAGAGTTGAAATCATACAGAGTGTGTTTTCTCACCCTAATGGGAACAAAGCAAAAGCTACTAAGATAAAGAGAATAGAACATTTCTGAACAGGTGGAAATTAAACATGTTTTTAAACAATCCTTGGGTAAAGAAGACATTTCAAAGGACATAAAAATGCATGGAATTGAAATTAAACTGGAAACATACATATCAAGTATGTGGGGTCTAGCTAACTCAGTTCTGAGAAGGAAATAAGGAAATTTACAGTATAACACACTTTAACTTGAAATGAAGAAAATGCTCAGATCAATAACTTAACATCTAAAGAAACTAGAAAAAGAGGAGCAAAATTAAACCAAAGAAAGCAAAATAAGGGAAATAATAAAGATAAGAGTAGAGCTCAATGAAATGAAAAATAAGAAAAAAGATAACTCCAGCAAAACCAACTAAACAAAAGCTTTTTCTTCAAAAACTCAATAAAGTTGATAAAAGCTCTAGAAAGGCACAAAAATAATATTGAAAATGGAGAAGACACTAATATACAAATCACCAACTTCAGAAATGATGTAGAGGATAGAACTGCAGGTACTGTAGCCATTAGAAGAATCATAAGGGAATACTAGAAACGTATGTATGCTCATAAATTCAACAACTTGGGAGAAAATTTCTTTAAAATCATAAACTCCCCAGTTTGAATGAGCATCCAGGGAACGTATGAAGGGCTGGAGAGAGGTGCATATGATAATGCAAGAGAAAAAGAACTGATACTTGTGGCAATGTAACGGACCAGATTCTTGATCACAGTAGCAAACACATGAACCTACACATTTAATAAAATTGTGTAGAACTAAATACACACACAACTGAGTGCAAGAAAAACTGAATAAATAAGAATACATTGGCAAGTTGTATCAATGACAATATTCGTATTGTGGTACTATGCAATAGTTTTACAAAATGTATGTCAGTAAAGTGTATGAGGTCAGTCTGGAAAAACTCCATATAACGAGAATGGTTTGAGTGACATCCATGCAGCCTGACAGCCAAGGAGAGTGGACTGGAGTGCACATGTGTAAACAATGATGACTTCACTGTACTAGTCAGTGGGGCCAGTAGACACCACTGAGTCAGCATGGGCACTGAGTGGCCATCGCATTCAAAATGACTGAGCAAGCAGAGCAATGAATCTGCATCAAATTTCGTGTTAAGCTTCAACATTCCTCCTGGATGTCAGAAGGCCATAGCTATGGGCAGCTGGTGACTGGCACCTTCACCACAACAACATGCCTGCTCATGCATCACTTCTCATGCAGGTTTGTTTTGCAAAACATCAAACCATCCAGGTGACTCAACCCCCCTAACACCTAGATTTGGCACCCTATGCCAATCTGCCTATTTCCAAGACTAAAATCCCCTTTGAAAGGGAAGAGGTTTTAGATCATCAATAAGACTCAGAAAGATAGGACAGGGCAGCTGATGGCGAGTGGGAGAACTGTGTGAGGTCCCAAGGTGCCTTCTTTGAAAGGGCTGAGGCAGTATTGTCTTACATACAATGTTTCTTGTATCTTCTTCAATAAATGGCTGTTTGTCGTATTACATGGCTGGATAACTTCTGGACAGACCTCATAGATAAGATTATTCTGTACTAGTTCTTACTACTCTATGTAAATCTACCATTATTTCAATAAAATTTTCAATTAAAAGTAAAGTAATCCCAAGTTTGCAAGGTGACTTCTATGAACATTTTCAGTACTACAGGTCTGGACTTCAAGTTCTAACTATGGAATGATATGATGTTATAAGAAATAACTATTATTCCTTAGCCTTGGAATAGGACCCAAAATCATTTTAAATTGAGGGAAGTGGGTGTAAGTTTATGATGTAAACTATCAGTCATACAAGATGTCTATCTCTGAGGTTTTCCAGAAGAGTCTTGAAAGGATTAAAGTAATATTTCTTAACAGGTATAAATGGGAATGTTAATAATACAAGATATAAATAGGTAGTGAGATAAAATTTTTCATTGTACAATTGTATTCTGAATTAATAAAAGTTGAATTATTTCCTTAATCCAGGCATTTACAGACACTGATGGTAAGGTTCATTTTTAGGTCCTTAAGAGGAAGAGATAAAGTATAAATCCTAAAGCATCAAGTGTGTGTCTGTGTACGTGCTCCGGCAGCATCTTTTTGGACTATATTTTTATAAGGGCTGGTTTAAATCAGAACTGATTAGCATAACATCTAAGGTAAATTTTGCCATTATTCTTCAGTTATCCAAGTGATTGTCTTTATCTCTTGCCAGATACATAAAATATTTTCAGTTGTTCTTTTGCTTGTTTGTTTTATGAAGATCTACAGAAAAAATAAACATTTTCCTCAATTAAAAAAAGCTTGTACAATAAGTATTCTAAATACATTTTAATTTATTTTTTTCTGAGTAAATATATTTTATAATTAGTTGGCTTTTTGAAAGGATACTATGTAGGTCAACAGTTAAATCCGTATAGAATCTTATTTTTGACACAATCCCAAAAGGGAAACTTGGTACACTATAACCGAGATATTATTTCTTATTTCTGCTTGCTCTTATATTTTATTTAAATTTGATAATTCATGATATTAAAAAGTCTTTGTGGTGTGGAGCGGTTCACTAAAACCATGATTCCCAAAGGTCATCTTCTTCCAAGCACATTGTTACTTGTTCTCATTTCGCGGCAGCGATTTGACTTAGCATAATGCTGATCTGACTCAATTTTTGACTCTGAATTTTATCGCGGGCATGTGTCAGCTTATTCCTGAAGTGGTTCTACATAAGCCCTGCTCAAATATTCACTGTCCTAATTTGTGGTCTCCTTCCCAGCAACGCTTCCATTGAGAGCAATGGCCCTGACTTAGCCCGTTAGGCAACTCACCAATCAGGATGCGAGTTACGTTTCTGGTGGAATGAACTATTCACGCCAACATATTCCCGTGAAGACAGCAAAGCTGAGGTTCATTCGTTAATATTCAGGCCTGCTGCGGATGAGAGGCTTCTCTTAAGTAAGCACATTAATCTTATCCTTTCTTAGGAGCACGCTTTACCGGTGACCCAAGCCAACTGCCTTCATGTGGCTTTTCCATTTAGGGCTCAAAAGCTGCAATTCAGAAACAAACTGTTCACTCTCCACTAAAAGTCAAGTGTTCTCATTTATTCCTTTATCCTCATCATTCAATCATCATCCACAGACAAGTTAACATTACTGATATGGCACAGAACTGACAAATTTATAACTTGTGTTTGATGTTAAAGTTTATTTTTTACCCCAAAACAATTAACAAATTTCTCATTAGGGTGAAAATGGAAATATTCTAAAAATTTCCTATTGTGGAAATCTCCTACACTGGTATGCAAAGAAATATCAAGGAGAAATTCTATTATTAGGCTACATTATTTATTTTCCCTATTAATCCTTATTCTTCAGAACTCAATATTTATTAGCTTTTCTTCTCCTTTAAAAATAATCAATATTAATAAATCAAAATGTGTATGCCTACTTCACATAAAAATGGCTAGATGAACTATTTCAATAACATTACATTCTCATGGGATGCTTGGAGTGAGCTGTTAATGTAGGTTCTTTTATAGTATGAGCAAAATTTACTTCAGGATTTCCTGGACACCACCTCCATTGTAGGTAATAAACATCTGGATGGAAACTGAGATGCAAGGTGAGGCTATGTGACTTTGTGTTGATGGAACAGGCATCAAGGTCAATGCGTGGCCAGTGTGGTGTTAAATATGAGTTCCACATTTAAACTTGTAGCCGGTACTCTAAATCTCAGGCATTGGTTTGTCAGTGAGCTGGGGATTTCTTTTCCATGTGAGCAGTGCTCTGTTGATTGTTTCAGAGTGAGCAACAGTAAGGTTTTATGGAATCATTCTCCCAAACCATTTCACAGAAGCCGACAGGCGCCTGTCACTTCTATCGTGTCCCTAATGTTTACAACAGACTTTCACGGCTTGATTTCTCGTAGCCTTCATGACAATCCATGAGCAAAGCAGTACACGTATTATTGTCCCCATTTTCAAAATGAAGAAATTTAAATGTGCCGTCACCGTCACAGACCTGTTTACATCAGAGAAGCAGCTTAGCATCGTGCATTGCCCATTGTTTGCATTTAATAATTTCTCAATCCTGATTTAAGTGTAAATTTAATGAGTTTTCTTCTCTAATGATCCTTTCTCCATCTATTTTAAATTAAAAGAGGGCAGGGGTAAGGAATATTTCTAATAGTGTTTGAAAATTTTAGGTGGTCAGAATGTCCGAGACAAGAAAATCTGAAATATGGTTATGTATGAAAAACACCTATGAAATGGAGGAGTGGCCATTAAACAATGATTTGAGGAGGGACTTCTATGTCAAGTGGAAAATTAGAAGAAAGTCAGGGATTTCAGGCCACCTAGAGAACTGCAGGAGGAATGCAGAAGCTTTTAATGCCAGAGAGAAACTAATGGACCAACGAAGAAATTAAATTATAACTGCACAGTGCTGGCCATTTCCCTACTGTCTTATGCCTTTAAATTCACACTTGAATTACATTTGCCATCACTCTGGTATGGCTGATGCCATGCAAACAGTGGCTCTTCCCTGTTAGCTGTCACCTCATTAAATTCATCCAAAAGGAAATTCAGCCTCTACTAGCCTATTCAGCCAATAGGCATAGAGGAGATTAAAGGGAAAGCAAAGGAAAGGAGGAAATTTCTTCTCTTGGATTGTATGTCGTTTCTGGCGAGATCCCCTAGGAGCAGCAGCACTTCATCCCAGCAGCGGCAAGGTACTCGAGTATCATTTATTGCTTCCGACCTCCAGAACCAGCCACCTGACTTTCCCTCGCAGGTACAGGCAGCAACCGGATAAGACTCTCTCACCAGAGCTCCGAGCCTGAGTGGTGTAGGGCTGCTCCCCGAGCTCCTGTGTTCTGTTGATCCCAATCTCACTCCTTTCTTCTCCGTCTCTACACGGAACAGCTCTTCCCAGAGGCTGTCCCTGAGTTACTCCGTGTTCTCTTTGTTTATTCAGGCCTCAGATACCTGTAGAACAAGTTCCCTGCATTAAATTATCTCTGTTGAAAGAACTAAAATGGAGTTCATTTGCCTACTTGATCCTGGCAAACATAAGAATAGTTCAAGAACAGGCAGTACAAACATAAAAATAAAATCTTGCCATATATAAAAAAATTTTCTCAACTGGTATTTCCCTATTTCAGAGCATTTGTGAGTCATGCCAGTTCTTACTTCAGATTGAGGACATCGTCTCTAAGCATGTCAAGTGAGAGAACGGAAATTTATAGATTAGGCCAGTGCCACCTGTTTGGTTGTTGGTCTTAGTGTTCTGTTTGGATGTACAAGCATATTACGACACTGCCAGAATGCAGACCTTGAATGCTTGGAAATAGGGATCATTTGGGCTGACACCGAGTTGGCATGCATTTGCCTGTGTTTGCATTTCCTCCTGCACCAAATGCCATTTTTGTGAAACTGTATGAATTTACGTAGGTGTGTACTGGAAAAATTACATGCACAAAATTTGAAGTAGAAAAGTAAACCTTAAAGTGCAGTGCAGTGTTTTTCAAACTTCTTTATTATTATTTGGTGTTAATATTAAAGTCATTGCTAGAGTGATGGTAAAATTGCATTACATGATTCAAAAACTTGAGTGAAATGCTCTTAGGTAATTAGTTTTGGTCATATTCTGAAATATCAAGATTTCAATGATTTAAAAACCATTTGTTGGCATGGAAACGTGAACTTAATTAAAACTGGATTAAGGTAATTAACCTAAAACATATTGTACTACTGAGTGTTTTATTTAGAATACTTTGAAAGAAAAAGAGCATTTTTCATAATCATTTTAGGTCTTTTATCTAATGGAAGTGTTTAGGTTTTATAATGGACCTACACATGCACCAATGTGTCAGACGAGTGTTTCCATGGGGTGAGGATAGTTATGAAGAAGATTTCCATTAAATAAAATGCCAGATTTCTTTTGGGAGCTCAGAGGACAGAACATTGTATGAATGTTGTTTACTGTCTTTGCTTAGCCACCTCCACTTTATTATTCTACTCTCCCACTCTGTCCGCCAGCCCACAAGCCAGCTGAGCCTGAACACCCACATGTCCTCATCTAACCTCAGCTCTTCTTCCAATTTCTAACCTGGCTTCAGCCCCTAATCGAGTGTGGTGACTGCCACACTGCTGCAGGAGAGGCCAAAGCATCGCATAGCCACGCGTTTCCCTTCTTTGCCGCTGCTCATGTCTCAAACAAACTCATCAAACCATAAATATCTGACCTCTCCCCACAGAGGGGTCCATGGCCAACTGGGAATATCTGCACAGATGCCTCTTTTCCCAGCCTTTTCTTGATCTCCTGGCTGGCTCCTCAAATGCTGGCCTGTACATGCAATGCAAGGACAGATCAGAAGAGATCCAGGGGAGGAGGCAAGCCTCTCCAGATCTGCAGGCGGCAGGTTTAACAAGCAAAGAAACTTACACAGGACACTTGTCTGGGCACCACAAGAGCAGACCTCCACACCTGCCTACCAGAAGCTAAAAAGTTTATAGCAAGGACAAATTCCTAATCTTGATACATTGGAACACCTTGGTTATGTGATTATGCTTCCAAGATTGAACCCTGTCTGGTATAGAAGAACACACAACCCAGGCCAGAGCCAATAAGCCCAGTCCATTTTGCTAGCTGCCAATGACAATGTGCTTATTTAATTGGAGCTTGACTCAATTTATTCAGTTTCATTTCAAGAACATGCATTAATTAACCCTCTTTTACCCTCTGTACAAAGATTTTCTATTAGTGCAACTAAAGATTTCCCAGTGGATTAATAGCTTATTTAATATATCCCACAATTCCTTGAGGTATTATTATTATGCCCATTACACTCATGAGATATGCAGTAACTGAGGCTTAAAAAAAGTAATTTTCCAAGGTCACACATAGTTCTAGTAGGAATTTGATTTCAGCACAAGTCCATTTAATTTCAAAGCCATTTGTGCTTTGCAATGATTAATTAAGAGATAGGCAGATAATTATCATAATGATCCAGTGCTTTCTGAAAGATCTTCTATAAATAAAATGGCAACCATAATTTAAAGATAATTTGCGGAAGTGTTGGACACCTTCAAAAAGCTCCAGCAAAGCTATCATTTAGAATGGAGGGGCAGATAAAGTGCTTCCAAGATAAGGTCAAGTTAAAGGAGTTCATTCTCACCAAGACCTTACTATATGAAATGTTAAAGAGACTTATCTAATAAAAAGAACAAGATCAAAAATACAAACAGTAAAGGGACAACAAACTCACAACTATCAACAACTGAACCTAAAAAGAACAAAAACAAAAACAGAAACGAAGTAACAATAGAACAGGAACAGAATCACAGAAATGGAGATCACATGGAGGGTTATCAGCAGAAAGGGGAAGGGAGTAAAAAGGGGGAAAAGGTACAGGGAATAAGAAGCATAAATGGTGGGCACAAAATAGACAGGGGGAAAATAGTATGGGAAAGGGAGAAGCCAAAGAACTTACACGTACAACCCATGGACATGCACTAAGGTGGGGGAATGACGGTGGGAGGAGGGTACAGGGGAGAGGGGAATAAAAGGGAGAAAAAAAGAGACAACTGTAATAGCATAATCAATACAATATGTTTACAAATAAAAACATGAAACAAGAAAAGAAAAAAGTAACTATATTCTACAGCATATTGTCTCCTTCTTTGACAGGGTCTTGGATTGTATTAAGCAATTATTAGTTTGAAGACATGGATTCTAGCTAGCTTCTCTGATTTGAGATTTTTTTGTAGCTGCCTCACAGGCTATTGATCCTTTGAGGAGAAAATGGTTTATTTGAGCTTTCAGCAGATTAAATAAATCGATCAGTTATTTATTGGCATTGGACAGAAATACCCTCAGGGCTCCTTTTGTTCACATGAATCTTATAGAATTTGATTTGCGTTTTTATTTCCAGAATGTTATGAGGAAATTTAACTTTATATTAAAATATTATTTACACATAATGTTCTTACTCCAGAGAGTCTACTTAAATTTGCATCAAGTTTTACAACCTATGTAAAGTACATCCCTCAGGACCTATAGGGAAGTAAGTAGAATGGTGCTTGCATGTTTCACAATGGACTTAATACAACTGCTATAAAATTCTAGATAAAGATAGTCATGGGTATTATTTAATAAGTGTTGCAAAATTTCAAAGACCATTTTTCTTTCTTCCAGTGAAAACCTAGTCACAACCAGCATTAGGAAGGTATTGTAGATTCAAGGAAAATTAAGGCTCTGAACTTGTTGTTGAGAATAGAAGAAGAAAAAGAGAGTAGAAGAGAAAGAAAGTAAAATGAATAGGAACACAGATATTAATGTCCTGTACACAGTGTCCTTGGATCACAGGGGCAGGTTGCTTAACCTGGACCATCAGCTAAGCCAAGAGTAGTCATGAAAATGGCTTCTGCGTTGAGTCCGAAGGCTTGATGGGAGCTAACCAGTCAAGTAAGTGATGACAGACAAGAATTCCAAGTCGACAAAATAACATATGCAAAAGTTCAAAGGTGTGACAATAATATGGGATGAAGGGGGCAGAAAATGTGACTGGAAAGGTATTATAAAGGGAAAAGAGGAAACAAATATTAAAGTTGTGTATCCTAAGCCTAGAGATCTTTTTATGGAAGAAACGCTCTTTGCGGCACTTTGAGGACAGGAGTGGTGTGGTTGGGGAGACCATCTGAGAGAAAGGAGAGGATGGGTTGGTGAGGAAGAAAATAGGAAGTAGGGAGGCCAGTGGAACATGTGGCAGTGGTCCAGATCTAACATGGTAAGAGAAATAAGCTTGTGGAAATGTACATGCACATTCAAGATTTTGCAAGAGACTGGAAAGTATATATAAAAATAAATTTATTGGCATACTATTGGAAAGCACTAGGTAAACAAGTCCCAAATTACCATTTTAAAATAAATAATAATAGGTGTTTATGAAGGGCTAACTGGGGGAACCAAACAGTATTTTAAGGGCATCCTTGTGTAATTCAATTCTGAGAGTAACTCAGTAAGATATAAACTGATATAATCTCAATTTTTACAAACAAGCATACGAGTTGCAGGAGTTCAACAGCCTGCCCAGGGTGACCTAATCTGATGTGGTTGGAAATTGAATCCAGGTTGCTTGCTCCCGAGTCCATGGTTTCCACCGCACACACTAACAGTGAAGGTTGCCTGAGCACTTCCCATGTGTCAAGACACTGTGATAAGCACTTGAATAAAATAACACAAAGGTGAAGCAAGAGAACCAGGATTCAATGGCAAATCTGCCTCTTTCCAAATCAGTGCCTTTATTCACTACACAATGGGTTTCTACCCCAGAAAACTGCTGTGTGTTACGTACTGTGCCAGATGTTAGATATACAATGAGGAATAAAATAGACGGCCAGGTGCCAACTAGCTTATCACCTAGTAAGGCAAGCAGAATCATGGACATTTTAGCACACTGTGGTATAGCCTATAATATTAGAAAATAAAAGTCTTGTTAGAGAGAAAAACAAAAGAAAAAAATGAAAAGAAAAGGTTACACATTGAAATCATCAAAGCCCTGCTTACATTTCTGTTCAGTATTAACGTATTTGTAAACATGAATTTTCTTTGTGAGTCTCCTGATATACAAGTTGTACGATGTCTATCAGAACCAGAGAAAAGCAAATTTTCTTTAAATTATTTGGAAATCTTTTCTTCTGTCTTGAAGATAATTCATTTTTTTTCAATTCAACTCAACAGATGCCTATGGGCACTGAATTTTATATTAAAGTTTCAAAATATAAATTCTATCCTTAAGAACTTAAAGCCTTAATTTAGTAGCTATTTCTTGTCTTTTGTACCAAAATTAGCTTTAAGAATAGTATAAATTACTTGGATTATTAAAAGAGAAAGAAGGGCAGTCTTGTTGAGAGGCTTTGGGAAGACTGAGGACATAATTTTCAATATAGCTTCCTATTATCACAAGATTATTTCAGTATGAGTAATGGGAAAAGATTTTTTTGCGGGGGTGAAAAGCACTATATGAATAATAATACAGAGAAAGCAAAAACGAATCACTCTCAGGAAACAAAAGCACTTTACTGGGTCAGTGCATTAAAAAAGTAAAGAGGGCAGCGAGAGATATGCCATGAAATGTAAGGGAAGAAGAGAGGAAGAGGGCATTGGCTAAGGGGCTGAGTAACTTGTACATTCTTCGGTAAGAATGACTTCAGGAGATTTCAAGCAGGCGATAGGTCTAATGTGCCTATTGTCACAGGGTTTACATTTATCATCTACCTCATTACCATTTTAATGTCAACTTGCTGAGAGTCTATTATGTTCAAGGTGATACAAACAGGTCATCCCCCCTAGTAATACACAATTAGTTAATGTGGTTGTTGAGAAAGAAATCTTTAAGAATAATAATGACATAACAGTTTTCAGATGTTCCACACAATTAGATAGATTTTAATGAATTATGGCAATGTTCCTGCTGAAAATAATGAATTCAAGCTTGAAATTTGGGTTATTTGCATCATCAAAGCATTAAAAATTGTATTTGCTTCCCTTCCCTTTGACCATGACTGTGTGATTCAGAATAATTTCTTATGACATTTATTTTATTTCCTTCCAGCTCCTTCAAGAAACCCAGGCAATTACATAAGTCATGTTGTGGGGGAGATTCATGGCAAAAATGATCAAACTTACTTATCCCTTTATCTAGAATTTTCCACTATCACAAACATAACTCCATTTTTTTTTACTTTCTCACATAGTTTGGTTGGGTGGAACTCAGTAAAAATTATGTGAAATTGCAGATTGTTTAAAAGTTTGTTTTTAGCAATGTGTAGAAATAGCATTGTAAATGTTAACGTTCAGTATATACAAAGTCTGTCCAGAAAGTATCCATGCATGAAATATGAAAAATAGAGACATTTATTGAAGATACAAGATACAAAACATTGTGCATAGGACAGTGATGTCTTAGTCCCCTTCAAAGTTATGACTGTCTTGAAGAAATCTGGTTCATTGGTAGTGGTTTGAATTAAGTCATTAGCAGCTGCACCATGATGTTCCTTCTGCTCTGTTAGCAGAAGCTGCAAAACAAACTTTGTCACAATACATTTCATGCCAAGATCATGCATCAAAATCTAAGACACTGTAGTTTTGGAAATCTCAGTTCAGCTTCTAGTTCTCACACTGTCAATCCTGATCTTTGTTGATTGCAGTCCATACACATTCAACAGTCTCAGGTGTTCTATAAGTTGCGAGCCTTCCAGAATGTGGATCATTTTCAGCAGATTCTCAACCATCTTTGAAGCATTTGTGCCACATTTTTACTTGTACTGTAGTCATTGCCTCATCCCTGAAAGCCTTCTGAATCATCCAAATGGTTTCCGTGGAGGAATGTTCAAGCTTAAAGCAAAACTTGATGCAGGTTCACTGTTCTACTCGCTCTGTCATTTTGAATGTGATGGCCACACAATACACATACTCAAAGGTGTCTACTGCCCCCACTGACTAGTATAGTGAAGTCATCATTGTTCACACATGTACATTCCAGTCATGTACATCTCCTTGGCTACCAGGTTACACTGATGTGTAAACCATTCTCATTATATTAGCAATTGCTGGACATTTAATGGACAGAATATATGCATGTGTGTATGTATAAATATGTATATATATATATATATATATATATATATACACACACATATTTGCACTGGGAATACAGCAAAGAACAAGGCAAACAAAACTCCATGCTTTCATCAAGTTTACATTTTAGTGGGAGAGAGGAGAAAATTAACACACAAATTATCCACATATATATGTAATAATTTTTCTCTCTAAATATCTACCTATCTATCTATCTATCATTTATCCAACTATCTATTACCTTAATTAGGAGTTACCATGGAAACACAATGCATGGGATATAAAGAGACTTATTAATAAGGAATTGGCACACATGATGCTGAAGATGGACAAGACCTGAGATCTTTTAGGTGAGCTGGTAAGCTGGAGACCCAGGAAAGCCAATGATCTAAGACCAGCAGACTCAAGACCCCTGGAAAGCTGAGGTTTTAGTACAAGTTCAAGGGCAGAGAAAAGCCAATATTCCAATGTGAAAACAGGCAGGAGGAGTTGTTTCTCACCTAGGGAAGGGTTACACTTTTTATTCTAGACTAGATAAACCCCCCTCCCACTTTAGGGAAGACAGTCTACTCTACTCAGCCTATCTTTTTAAATGTTAATATAATCCAAAAACACACAGAAACACATATAAAATAATTTGAACCAAATATCAAGTTGATACAGAAAACTAACCATAATACTATCAATTTATTTATCTATCTATAATGTTATAAAATGTTCAGTGCTATGGAAAATAACAAAGTAGGAAATGGAGATAGGAAATATTGGATCTGTTGACAGTTGCATTTTTTAATGTGGGTGAATGGAATACCTTATAAAGAAGGTAATATTTGATTAAAAAACCTGAAGGTGTGTGGAGGTGAAGGAGAAAGCCACAAATAAGTCTGAGAGAACTTCCATCAACAAGGACTATTAAAAGCAAAGGCTCTGAAGCAGCAGTCACCCTAAAATGTGGCAGAGGCATCAAGAAAATCAGTGTGGTTGCTGGAGGGTCTGTTACAAAAAGATAGACAACACACTTTTTAAAAATTTACATGATGAATCTTATGCCATCTTTATCTTAAAATCATGAATGTAAAGCTATATTTTCTATTTTTATTAAATATTTTAACTATTTGCCAAAGTAATAATGTGCTTATCTTAGAGATTTGAGCACATATTTAGAAAGATATGTGAGCTAAAATTATGCAGCAACCAAGAAGCATTTATTTATTCCAGGTATATGAGGCTGGTTCAACATTTTAAAATCAATTAATGAAATCTATCACATCAATGGGTTAAAAAACAAAGATCACATGATCTTGTTAACAGATTTTTTAAGCATTTGACAAAATCCATCACTTATTCATGATAAAATTCTCTGTAAACTAAGAATAGAAGATAACTTTCTAAAATTGATGGAATTTCTACCAAAAACAAACAAACAAACAAACAAACAAACCACAGTCTTCATCTTAAGAGAAACTTGAAGCTTTCCTTCTAACAACAGTTATAAAGCAAGGATGTCGTTTTTCACTACTCATTTTTAATACTGTACTGAAATTCTTAGCTAAAGCAATAAGACAAGAAAAGCAAATAAAAAGTATTTCCGTTTTTCCACAAAGTGGAAAAAAAGAAATAACAACTGTCTTTGTTCACAGGTGACATGATCATCTATGTAAAACATATGAAATAATTGACAAAAACAGTGGAATTAATAACCAAAGGTAGCCGGGTTACAGGATAAGAGTTTAATACACAGAAGTCCATCACTTTCCTATACTCTAACAAGTGGAATTTGAAATTAAGAACACAATGCTATTTACATTAGCACCAAAAATAGTAAAATACTTAGGTTTAAGTCTAACAAAATATGTGTAAGATCTGTATGAAGAAAATTACAAAGCCTTGATGACTGAAAGAAAAGAATAACTAAATAAATCAGGAGGTATTAAATGCTCATTGATAAGAAGACACAACATTAGTTCTTCACTTTTATCTGTAGGTTCAATTCAGTCTCAATCAAAACACCAGCAAGTCAACTGGTAGATATCGACAGGTTGATTATAAAGTTTACATTGAAAAAAAAATCCAGAATAGCCAAAACAAGAGATGACTACAGCTCAGAAGTATACCCATGTAAATATAGCCAACTGATCTGTAACGGAAGGGAAAAGGCAATGTAATAGAACAAAGATAGTCTTTTTCAATAAATGGTATTGGGTCACCTGAACATCCACATGCAAAAAATTGAATCTAGAAGTAGACCTTGTACCTTTCACAAAACAACTCAAAATTGACCATGGGCATAAATGTAAAATGCAAAAGTATAAAATCCTTAGAAGATAACAAAGGAGAAAAGTTTGAGTGATGTTGGGTATGGTGGGGACTGTTCAATACAGCACCAATCAGAAAAGGCATGAGCCAGGAGAAAACTACTTGATCACTTGAGCACCATTAAATTTAAAACTTATACTCTGAGAAGGACAAGGTCAATAAAATGAGAAGACAAGCCACAGTCAGAGAAAATCTTTGCCAAAGACTATCTGATAAAGAAATGTTATCCAACATACATAAAGAACGGTTGAAACTCAACAATAAGAATATAAACATCCCAATTGAAAAATGGACCAAAGACTGAATAGACACATCACTAACAAAGGTATATAGATTAAAAATAAGCATGCAAAAACAATGTGTATGATGCATGTCATCAGTAAATGCAAATTACAACACTAATGAAGTATTGCTACATACCTATTAGAATGACCAAATTTCAGAACACTCGCAACACCAAATGCTGGGAAAGATGTGGAGCAATAGGGATGCTCATCTGTTGCTGGTGAGAATACAAGATGATACAGCCACTTTGAAAAACAGTTTGGCAGTGTCTTCCAAAACTAAACATCTTACCAGATAACCCAGCAATAACTTTTCTTGGTATTTAAACAAAGAAGTTGAAAATAGATGTACCAACAAGAAACCTGCACATGGATAGTTATAGTAGCTTTTTTCATAATTACCAAAATGTGGAAGCAACCAAGTTATCTTTTGGCAAGGGGATGGGTAAATAATTGTACATCCAGACAATGGAGTATTATTTGGCACTAAAAAAAAATGAGCTATCAAGTCATGAGAAAACATGAAGGAAACGTCGATGTGTATTACTAAGTGAAAAAAAAGCCAATCTAAAAAGGCTATGCACTGTATGATTCTAGGTTTATGACATTTCGGAAAATAACAGCCCATGGAGACTAAATGATCAGTGTTCCCTTGGGTGAGGAGTAAGAGGGGAGAGATAAATAGACCATGATGCATTTTTAGGGAACTGAAAATACTCTGTATGATACCATAGTGATGGATTCATGTCATTACACATTTGTCCAAATCCCCAGAATGTACAACAATCAGAGTAAATGCCAAGGTAAACTATGGACTTTGGATAATTATTATGAATCAATGTAGATGCATCAATTGTAACAATCGTACCACTCTAGTGGGGGATATTAATAATGAAGGAGGGGTGTATGGGAAATCTCCATACCTGAGTGTGCTGTTAATCTTAAATTGCTCTATAAAATATAAAGTCATTTTTATAAGTTTTTTAATATGCAGCAATATGTGAGAAGAGAGCTGATTGTTAATTCCTCTCCCCCGCCCAATTTAATGTCAAGCTTGCTATTTCATCCGTAATGTGGCATGGAATAAAAATGGCTGTGCCTAGCAGGGGGGCTCAGGGTTCTGTCAGCTATGTTGTTATGCTCTGCAGGGATATTTAAAGCCATTCAAACAACTCTAAATCTCTGAATATTTTCATATTGCTTTTGTGACTCCATTTGGAATATAAATATCAATGATCTTTTCAGAACATAAGAAGAAAACTTTTCAGTGAAATTGTACCTTGCTTGTTACTAAGAAATAAGCAGTAGTCTATGGTTGCAAGCCTACTCTTACTTATTATTTAGAGCATTTTAAAAAATCCAGTGCATTATTTTCAGTAGATTAGTAAACTCAAATGGTGGGGGTGGTAAAGGAGGAATATCTAGCTAGCTCATGGTTCTTCCAGTGGCCATGGGTTATCAACCCCAGCTACTTTTACAAACTAATCTTCATCACCCTCGAAAAGTGAAGAGTCCTGAAAGCAAGTTGTCATCTGCTTGCCTTACCCCACCACAGTGAATATAGCCATAGCAAATAGCTAATTGGTAGGAATCCTACGGAGATAAACTAATTTGTTTCCTTTCTCTCCATTTTATTCTACTGAAGCTTGACACAATAATTCCTTCTCATTCTGATTGTGGGGCTCTGAAAATCTGAGTGCAGGCCACTTTTCTGTAAAGAAGTCCCTCCAAAGTGGACAGGAATTGAAGTTCACAGTTAAAGGGAGAGAAAGGGAGAGGTAGTTGAAAGACAGAAAAAAAGAGAGAGAGAGGTGACATTTAAGCCCCTAATTCTACTTGAGACTACTTTGTAGATTTTGCTTTCCATGTCTTTTTTCAATCCTAGGTACCTTCCCAATAATCTTCAAATACATTCTCATTCTTTTCTCTCTTTCTTACTGTGTTTGTCAGTTTTACCTTCCAGTACACTGTAGCCAAGGAGTACTATTTCAATGTATCACTCTAAGATGATATTAAGTCTTTCTACCGCTTCTAACAACTTAGTGACAGTTTGGCTTTTCAGTGTCTATGGTACAGGTGCTAGGGGACATTTTATTAATTTTTTTCTTTATTACATATATCACATGAAGCAACCAAACTCTACATTCATGTATTTGGTACATGTAAATAACAAAGCTAATAATTTCTACCATTCATTCACATTTTACAAATTCATGTTGAAAATAAGAGAGAAGCATACTAACCTCAGCCCATGATACATTTGAGAACATCACTACTTGCCTTGTCTGAACTATCTTTAAGGTCTACTGAAGCCACATCAATGATGCTTCTTTAGTCACAATGCAAAATCTACAGTGGTACAATCCAAAAGCATTAATCACCACTGTGTTTGTTTGTTTGCTTATTTTTCAAACCCATCATAGCACACTGGTAGAGCTCGGTGAGCACAGCTGAACTCAAACCCCAAGGAGGGTCATAAAAAGTTGTTCTTGATATAACTGTATAAGTACTGTCAAATATTTTAGCACCTTATTTATAATTCCAGTTTTTCATACACGGCCAGAGAGATGCATGGAGAGAGACAGTCTGTGGGTAGGAGAGTGCAAGTTGTACATCAGCATTCTGTAGGCGGAGTTTGGAGTGCATTTATAAGCTACTCTTGCCTTCCTTTTCCATTTTTTCCCACTTTAACTTCCAAGATGTGTGCTAGTGTGAAGTCCTCTACAAATATGGAATCTGAAAGAAGATTAAATTTTTTAAAAAGAGAGGTGTTGGGGAGATGACCATTTCCTCTCAGACATGAAACTTCCCTGTAAGGGAAGAGGAAAAGAGCTTTAGATTTGATAGGACATTAACGTTTAAAGAATGGACTAAATTAAAATTTAACAGCCAAACAGGAGTAAAGGTATGGAACCAACCTAGTACAAAGAGCCTCTGTAATCTAGTACAGAGGAAGATTCAATAGGCCACAGCTGGAAGCAACCAGACAACTGAAATCTTTCCACATTTGTATCCTAATGGAGTGAGGTTCTGAAAACTGGTTATGTTGTCTTATTTTTTTCTTTTTTAAACGATTTTATTTATTTATCTTTAGAGGGGAAGGGAAGGAGAGAAATATCAATGTATGGTTGCCTCTTGTGCGTCCCCTGCTGGGAACTGGCCTGCAACCCAGGCATGTCCCCTGACTGGGAATTGAACCACGGTTGTTTGGTTCATAGGCCTACACTCAATCCACTGACACCAGCCAGGGCTTATTTTTATTCTTATTCTTATTTTCATTCATTAGCTATTAAAACCTTAGATGTTTCTTGTGGTTCTTTTACTCTACCCCTATCTGGCTGTAAACTTGGAAATTCTGCTCTTCTTTAAGCTTCCTATATTAGGTATCCAACTATTAACCACAACAGAAACATATATAGAAAATAACTAAATAATAAACATGGGGAAACAACTGGCTTAATCATCCTATTAAATTTTAATTACTGGACACAGACCCTTTTTCAGTCCCTTGTTAGAGAAACAGCTGGAGTTGTAGGGCCTCAGGTCCATAAACTTGTGGGGACCCGCCCCTCTGTTCCTCTCTCATTTTGGCAAAATGGATAACCAGTTGTGCTACTTGAAGTTCTTCCCCCTGAGATTTTCCATTAGTGTTGTCCTTCAGGACTGTCCACTTGTGGACAATGCTTCAGTGCTTCTGCTGTCCACTTGTGGGCAATGTCTACATATTGTACAGAACCATCTGAAAACAGGGTTGTGTTTTTCTTCCTCAGTCACCTATTCAGTTGTCGATTTGCAAACTGGCCCCCATCCTGAGAAGACAAGAAAAAACTGAAGAAAGAGGCAGACGGTTCCCGACTGGTAGGTGGAAGGTTTAACAAGCAAGGGGACTTACTTCAAGGTTTGTCTTGGGTGGCCGCATGACAAGTAGATTTCATCACGCCTCTGCCAGAATCCTGCAAGTTTACACAGAGGCCTTAGCTGGGTTCAGGCACCCATCCCTTTCAGATGGTCTCCTTGACACGTTACTATGTCAAGTTTGCGTTTTTCAGGCAGGTATGGGGAAGGCAAGTTGAATGCATATTCCTAGGATGGGTATATGGCAGGGGCCTGATTACCCAGTTCTAGCTCGCAGGTCAACCAGAGGTCACGTTGCCTTGATGACTTCCTCCAAATCTATCCCATATATGTGGATTCAGGGAGAGAAGCCAGTGTATCAGAAGAGTAGGTAATGAACATCTGGGGCACTTCCTCTTGTGTTTTCTTTTGCCTTCAGGGTGCGCTGGTGCTATCTGACCTCAGATAGACGGCTTCTATTTTGTGGAATGCTGCTGTACATTCCCAGTTTTGTAGATTGAAGGGTCAGGCCATACCCAGGTCGTGATGGGCTGCTTCAGTTACATGCTAACTTGGTAGCTTAGAGTAAGGCAGCTCCTATCAAGGCCTGTTAACAAGCCAAAAGCTCTCTCTCAAAAAGGAGAGTAGTCACCTATAGAAGTAACATAGTTTTGCTCAGAAATCCTAAGGGTCTTCCTGATAATACACCCATAAGGCCTTGTCAAAGGCTCCATAAAGCATCCTTATTTACAACTGATGCGTCAGACAGCATCACATCTGCCAACTCCCATGGCCCACATGCCATCATCTTGCACAGCAGCCTGAATCTGCTGTAGGGCTTCCTTTTACCTTGGGTTAGTACAATGGGAATTGATCAAGGTCCCTGTTGTCCAGAGCACAATACAGAGCTGGAAAGGTGATGTAGTCCTAAGATATGACGGGGAGCCTGAGGATGCCCTGCCAGCTGAAATGAAACTGCTCTGGTTAATCTTTACTAACAGGTATGAAGAAAAATACAGTTGCCAGCTCAGGGCCTGCAGAGCAGGTGCCAAGGGACGAATAGATTTGCTCCGGCAATTAAAATACAGCTGGAACCGTAGCTGCAGTTAGTCTCAACTGATTAAATGTACAATAATCCATTTTCATTCTCCAAGATTAGTTGTCTATTTCACAGGCCAAATAAGTGAGTTGAATGGAGATTAGTAGAAATCACCACCCTTCATCTTTCAAGTATTCCTGGCACAAATATTCTTTAGCCTTCCTCAGGAATATGGTATTGCTTTTGGCTTGTTTTTTTGTTTGCAGCAGTAGGTTGAGTGGCTTTCAAATGGCTTTTTCTACAATATTAGCTTCACTCTATGGCTCAGGAAAGCTACAGCAATGCCAGTTACTATGAAAGTTTATTCAAGTTTTGCAATCCAGAGTGAGAAGTGACCACTGCGTGGGCTGGAGGACCCAGTGGCCTTACTGTGAGAATGCTCTGCATCAAAAATCTGTTAAGCACCTAGTCCCCATAGATGTTTCATCTGACTAAAATGGTGTTGCTGGTCTCGGGTGATGCATACCAATTCATGGCCAGTGTCTAGTAATTGGTAATCCTAAAAATCTGGAATATTTTCCTTTCTACTTTGTGCACATATCATTTTTAAAACAAATTGACTTGAAATAAGGCTGTTGTCTTTGCATCTGATGGTTCCTAGCTCACAGGGAAAGCAATAGAAGGAAAACAAATGAATGTAAACTTGAGGACAGCAAGTGTTGACAAATTGGCAAAGCTTACAGATGCTGTCTGTAAAAAAAAATGAACAAAAAAAACAAAACAAAACAAAGCCTTTTTAGATTCATAGAGTAAGAGTAACCAAAGCTGTCACTTTGTCCAGTAGGGTGACAGCAAAACCAAAAGGATCAAATGATAAAACCACATGGGTGTAGGGCACCAGGTTGCTGAAAAGACTGTTCCACGCAGCCGAGTGGTTTTACAATCCTGCAGCTATGTGGTAAGAGCGGTGAAGCAGAAAGCTTCGTACTTTATTAGTATCTGAGTGGCAGTGACTCCCTAGTAGGTTAAAAGTTGGTGGGAAGTGACCTTGTAGCAGTTCCTCACAAGCTTCCCATGTTCTCATGTTTTAGGACTATCGTGGGGTGTTTTGCCAAATCCAAGAGCTGCTGTGAGACTTGCTCACGTGGAGATATGCGAACTTGCCAGGGCATCTCGGTGGAGCTGTTCCGCCACATCTAAGGGAAGCTGGAACCCACACACCTCAGCTAAAAACCTAGAAGCTGTGACTCCTAGGACAGACTGGAACTTGTGTTCTCTCTCATTGTTTCCGACCTCGATAGAGTCAGTGTCCTCCAAGAACACATGGCATCTTTTGTCTCAGAGCTAAATACATACACACCACAGGTCCAAGGATCAAAGAAGCTGAAAGGGAATCCAGGAAAAAATATAGTAGCCTGGCTAATGCCTGGCTACCCAGTGAGTGTAGCCAACAGAGAAATGACAAAGTGGGTACATGAGAAAATTGCCTCTGCTGACCTTCCGGGTGGAGAAAGAACAAAATGGCTGCTGCTTCCCTTCCACCTTGAAAAGCCTATACAATGGTACTTAGTGCAGCCAACCAATTTGAGATATATAGGAAAGGGTATTCTGGGAATCAGCTCAGCTGAGTCAGATGGACATAGTCTACCTGTTTGAGCTTCCTGGGGCTGCAGAAACAAAGTACCACAAGTTGGGGACTTACAACAGACATGTGCTGCCTCCCAGTTCTGGAGGTGAGCGGTGAAAAATCACGGTGTCAGCAGGGACTTGCTTCCTTTGAAACCTGCAGTGGGGAATTCTTCTTTGCTTCTTCCCAGCTTCTGATGTTTGTTATCACTCCTTGGTACTCCTTGGCTTGCAGCTGCCTCACTCCAATTTCTGTGTCAGTCATCACATGGCATTCTCCCGTGTCTCTGTCTCCATGTGATGTTTGTCTCTTTTTATAAGGACATTGGTTTAGGCTGCTCCCTGATAACCTCACTCTAACTTGATGACGGCTGCAAAGAGTATTTCAAAATAAAGCCGCTTTCACTGGTACTGAAGGTGCAGCTTCAATATATACTTTACTGGAATGTAATGGAACCCACAACAGCACTGCAGGCATTGTGTTTGAGGAGGACCAGAGAGCATGTGTCAGCTTGGTGGAAAGGTAGCCCACCTCTCTGGTCATCCACAGTGTGACATGACACTGAATCCCCGATACCGAATTATAGCTCAGGGAGGCCAACTAGCCCCCTGGTGTCAAGCAGGTGGTATTAGACCCTTTCCATAGAATGGCCAATGGATCATCCTTGTAAGTTATATGAGTATTTCATATATGGATTTAACCTCTTCTGCTCAAAAATCTCAGCCAGTCCACTATGTGAAGATTTACAGTATACCTGACCCACTGACAAAAAATCCTACATGACACAGCTTCTGGCTGGGAACTTTCTTCACAGTGAAGGAGGTATGAGAGAAGTTCACACTTCAATATGAACCACCCAGACAGAGATGGTAACCGAGGGTGGGTGAGAATTAGATGTATAGAGAATTTAGAATGCATATGGAGGACAAAGAGGACAGGGGACAGGTATATTCCCAAGAACACTATGATAACAGTGGCCATCATTCACCTCACTAAGTACCCTCTGTCAGATTTCCCCTTAGGGAACCCAAACAAACTGCTCCCGAATGTGGGTGAAGTGCAGGACAAGGGGTGAACTGTGGTGGCTGAGAGAGTGTGCTGTTCTGATCTCCTTCTAGATGACTGCTTAGCAACATAGTGGACTGACAGCTTCTATCAGTTTCTCTCCCTTTGGAAAAACTATGGTGTTGATGCTAGACTAGGCTTCTCCTCATTCTACAACCTGTCAATGATTGATAATGGTGAAAGTCTCACCTCGTATAGGACTCTTCCAATAGGCAACCTTTGTTAAGGTCTCCTTCTATGCATGGCGGGGATTTCTTAGACTTATCTGTGGCCTGAGGTTTTTTCCTACCAAATCCTTTTTCCTGTCACTTTTCAAAGGTGTTATATCTGCACTGTAGTCTGAAAGCTATTCTTACCTAGTCTTATTCCTTCACCATTTATCTTTCACATGTTTTATTCCTGATAAATCTCTTACATAACCCATTCTGTTTAATGTCTGTTTCTTGGAGAACTGATAGAGAATAAGAATTTAGAAACAGAAATTATGCCAGAGAAAGTAATACTAAGGAACAAAGACAAAATAAAACTGTGTGAGAAGTGATTTTCAAACCATGAAGCTGTCAAAGTTCTCAGTGAATTTGGATTCTTTTTCCAGCAATAGGTGATAAACCATAATTGATCAAAGCCAAATGTTTTAGATAAAGCATAGTAATGTCATTCGATTTTTTAGAAACTAATCTGAGTGTAGAAATGTGAACTAGTTCAAGCCAATTAGATATAATGGGAAGATGGAGGAGTTCCCTGGGAGTTGGGGGTGAAATTTTGGGGAAAGATATTCTCTTAATAAAGGAGACTCACCAGGAATATACTTCTTTATTCGCTTCCCTTCTGGTCTTTGGAAGCTGTTCCAAAAATTATAATTTTTGGATCTGCACCTGCCATTTTCTCAATCTAAGGATGGTCTAGAGAATTGTAGAAAAGCTATAAAACAGAAGATAACCGAGATGCTAACTTATCTAACTCTCCGTTTTATCAGGTACTATGCTGTGAATTGCCAGAAAGATCCTAATTGATAAGAGAGTGAGATAAAGGCTAAGAGGTAGGTTAATAATGAGGACAGATGTTTTCCCTCTGTGTGAATTCTGCTTAGAAAATATGTGAAAACTTTAGTAGTAGCCAATTCATACAGAACATACTACACTGTTAGAAATGTAGTTTTTATTATGTTGTTATGAGTAATAGCTTGCAGCCATGAGGTACAGTTTGTGCTTATTTCCTGCTCTACTTATTAATTCTTTTTAAGGCTACCTTCAATCTTCAAAATCTCTGGTATTGGACAATGCTGGTAAAGTTACCCTCACACATGTTCCATATATAAAGTTTATCAGTTTTCCACTCAATTTAATATTTTGCTCTATTTTTTGTTATTTGTTTTTAATTAAGCAAAAATGTGAAAGTGTTCAAAGATGACTACCAAATATATCCTCTTTCAGATGTTTGCATTAAAATGGCACAAGTAGACACATGAAAGAATTAATACTCTGTATGGTATCTATATTAAAGAATGCATCATTTTTAATGTCCTGTTTAAAATAATTTTTAATTAATTAATTTATTTTTAGAGAGAGAGGAAGGGAAGGAGAACAAGAGAGAGAGAAATATCAATGTGTGGTTGCCTCTCATGTGCCCTTTTCTAGAGACCTGGCCCACAACCCAGGCATGTACCCTGACTGGGATTCAAACTGAATCCCAGTTTGTGGATCCCAGTCTGTGACCCTTTGGTTTGTAGCCCATGCTCAACTCAGTCCGCTGACTACACAAGCCAGGGCAAGAATGCATAGTTTTAAAAATTAAACTATATTAAGTTATAAGTAGTACTCTATTATGTTTAGCATAGTAAACTCTTTTATCAGTGTTTCCTGAGAATAAAACCATAGTCTTTTTTTCTTGCATGTTCACTGAAGTTAGAAAACTAATGTCTTGTTTCATAGCTATGTGTGTCTCTCCTCTCTCTATACAACTCTAGCTATACACATGTATACACACACATGCCGCCCTCTGCGTTAGAGGTGCTATCCGAAAAAAAAAGTTGCTTTTTTATTCTAAAATATCAAAACTTAATTATACTCAATAAACATACTAGCATACCAGTTCTGTTGTTACAAGGTAATTAAATATGGACAAAGAGAAATCATGACTATTGACCATTAAGTTCAAACTTGCCTATCCTGAATCAATTTGCAACCAAGTTAGAAAGTGAAGGGCATTCTACTGATTTTCAGTGTTCACCCTGGTTTATAAGTTGCCCAGGATTAGGGTTTTAAAAAGTAGAAGTGATTAAGAAACATCACTTCCAATTGACATGTGTGAAGACCCAATATCCTCTGCTGAAATTCTGTAGTCTGGGAGCATTGTCAGATACATATAAAATGACGGTTGAAAATTTATCTATGAACCTTACAAGCTTTTCAATAAATATATAAAGTAATTTAAAGTTGGAGAAGTACTTATTTGTGTTCTAGCCCTATTGTGTGGTAAAACTCAAAAAACCTCAAAGTATTTCATTGAGTTAAAGTTTCAATTGGATTTAGAAGTAGGTCTCTGAATTAGACATTTCCAAAGCCACAAAAATAATTTATTTATCCTAGAGTAGATAATTCAATCTTCTGATCTCAGCCTTGGAGAAAAAATAGGAAAACATGTGATTCAGAAGGATCAGACCTAAAATTGAGAGTATGGAAAGTGTTTACATATAATGTGGGTATATACAATGTAATTTTTCTCAAGAAAAAATGTTTTTAAATGTTTTGGAGTTTTTGTGGAGGAGGTGGTTTATAAATAACTGATGCCAAATAATGTCTTCCATTATTCATTCATGGTTACTCAAAATCTCTCAAACGCCTTCTCTAACACTAAGGCACTGACAAGTAAATGAATTAGTGTAGTTTGATGAGTGTTCCATAAAGTAAACAAGTACAATCCACTAAAATAAATAGTATAAGAGAGACACATGCAGTATATATGAAAAGCCTACAGGAAAGTCATCTCGCCTGGCCTGGGAAGTGGGAGAGGCTTTGGCTGAGATGATACATGAAAAAATTTAAAAAAGAAAATTTACCAATCAGTAGGGGAGAGACAGAGAGAGAGAGAAAGAGAGATCCAACCATAAAAAGCAAAAAAAGAAACATAATAGGCCACTGGGATTGAAAACCTGAAATAATACATAGAGTCATGTGTTTGTGTACAGAGTGTTCTGGAGGGACATTCTGGAGGGATGGAGGTTGAACCAAACCATTGAGGTAAAAGGGGAAAAAAAAGAGATCAGAATGCTTCCTTCTTATAATCCTCTTTTTTTTAACTTAACTTTATATTTTAATTTATATTTACAAAATCACTCATTTTGGGGTACAGTTCTATGAAGTTTGACAAATGAATATTTTTGTAACCACAAAGAAGACACAGAACAGTTTGATCAGCCCAGCATATGGCCTCATGTTGCCTTTCCATAATCAATCTCTCCCCTCAGCTTTGTAACTCATAAATACATGTTAAAAATATAACACTTGGAAACAGGTAATAAATATGACCTAAATATGAACTATTTATGAAATTGATCATATCTTAGCCACAGAGATAGCTACAATAAAGTCTATAGGAGACAAATCATAAAAACAGCCCTTCCTATACTAGGAAGATTGTTCTGTAGCTTATTTTTTGTTGTAATCTTAATCAAGTTTGAATAATAAAGTTATACTCATTTCATAAAAGGAAGTTACAATTTCATCCTTTTTATGGTCTAGAAAAATTTGAGTATCACCAGAATGTCAGTATCAGCCCTTCCTGACCACGATGAAATCAAATAAGATATTAAGAGAAAAACAAAAAAAAATGTCTGCTTGGAAAAACAACTCATTAATCAAAAGAGAATTGGAAACTTTTAAAATGATAACACCAACACTGTTGGTGTTAATTACAATAAAAATAAACTACACACTTTCCTTGAAGAGAACTAGAAATTAGTTAAACAAAAAAGCTGGTGGAAAACAATTGAAGAAAAATTATCTATTGGTGTTAGAAAATAAAGCAGCAATAAAAGTAAACTTTTTCAAAAAGCCACTTTTGAAAAATTAACAAATTAGAATACTAATTGTTACAAAAAAGTTCAAATACATAATTTAGAAATAGAATGGGTTAAATAATGCAAAAACGGAGAAAATAAATTATCTTAAAGATGTTTTGTTATATCCCTACATACATAAATTTGGAAAATTAGATAAAGTGGATAAATTTCAAGAAATTTATTAATTTGTTAATGCTGACCAAATGCCCTAGTAAAAAAAGAGAAAAGTTAAGGAATTCCACAGTAGAAGGATTTTGACTTTAAAAGCAACGCTCTGGTGATACTCAAATTTTATCCATTCTAGAATGGCTTATCCATTCTAACCTTATCCACTCTAATGCTAATTGAATCTACCTCAACGAGTTTGTGGGTGAGTTTTTGCATCATAAAATAATGCCTGTAAAGTACTATGCATGGTGCTTAGCACATAGAATATGCTCGGTGTGTATCGGCCACCATAACAATACTACTAAGGGAGACAGCAGTAAACTGCAGAATTATCCAGCTGATCTGGCAGTCACGTCACTCTTCTAACTTTTATTCAATTAATAGTCACAACTTTCATTTCCCAGTTTAGGCAGTTTGGGGTTTTTATATTTGCTCTTCATTCTTTCATTAGTAAAACTTGAAGCTATTTCACTCCATTGAGAATGCTGATGGACCCTTTCTGCCATGAATATCATGACAAGAAAAACCTCCATATTTGAGTCAAATACAGTTAAAATGTCAACCATGGTATTATTTAAATTTATGAATATTTTGAAGAGGAAAGGCCTGAGAACAGAAACCTTGAGGAAGCAATTGTGAAATGTCTCCAAATTGACATTTGTACAAGTTATTAAGGTTTTGTTCTCTCAGCTCCAGATCCATTCTTCTGGGGTGTGTGTGTGTGTGTGTGTGTGTGTGTGAAGCTATAGCTGGGAGTGAAGGTTACTTTGTTCCCTTCCCAACAGACAGTGCTGAGAGAATTGGAAGTCAGGGGGAAATGAGAAATAATTTAATTGTTCCTGTTTATCTGAGTTTTGTACCATCCCAACAAAAGACTCTCACCGTGATGGCAGGAGTCGATTCCAGCAGCAGCTGGGTCCAGTGGGACTTTCAACATTCTCAAAACAGGCCTCACAGTGTCCTCTCAGAGGTGCTGGCACCAGCCATTGTCACTTCCTCCTCAGAGGTTTGAGTTCTAGCGCTACTGGCTTTCTTTGTCATGTTTCTGAGATGTCAACACCTGTTCTACAGCATCGCCTCCTCAAAAACCTGCTGCCGAACTCCCCAGGGTGCCTTCCCCACTCCTTGTTTGTAATAACCCAGAATTGTTTCTCTTGTTTTTCTATTTCTAGGAATGTTACCTGCTAACTCTATTCCAACAAATGTTACTTAGGAATGTAATACCTCAGTGTTGGTTTTTAGTTTAATTTCTCCAATGCACATTCAGTCTTTTTTTTAATTAACTCTGCTAAAATAGCAAGTGGTTTCTTTTCTTCTTCGTCATTATTTGCCAATCAATATATCCGTCCAACTTTTCTGGGAACATTATGTATTTCTCTAAATATCTTATTATCATGTCTAAGTTTTTTACTTCATGGAATAAACATGAAGTTCATACAACAATGGATTATTGTATGCATGAATAACATTTTTAACATAGTATTTTTCATGTGATTTAACACAGCCCTTGGGAAGCCTTCCTTCCAGGAAGACCATGATTTAACCGGTGTGCCACAAGAATGTTTGAGACATGCCATACCTGACTATTTAGTCAGAGGCACTGACCTCTTTCCCTTAGATTGTCAAATAAAAAATGAGAACCCAATATAGCCATCAGTGTGAATGAATCAAAATTATACCTGTTTTTTGGCCAGATCAGCGAAACATGTATTTTTCGGTGCACTGCAGAATTTCAGTAATCAGTTTATGTGTATCATGAGATGAAAAAGGTAGGAAATCACTGCAGTCGGACAATCTTGCAGCCTCTGAAAGGAGTTGCCTTGTCAGACTGCTTCTCTCTAACTGCCTTTCATCTCCTTTTTGGTGATCTATGTTGTCTGACCTCAGCTGTACCTTTTTCCCAGCCTCTGGCCCCCAGTGTAAGTTCCCAAGGCCCCACTTTTCCAATGGCACCAATTACTAAGCCTTCAGTCAGTGCCCACCTCCCATACCTGGTTCCACTCTACACCACTTTCACTTAATTTTTGTAGTGATTGTTTTCAGCTCTCAGCCCCCTGAGTTCCCACTCAACCTCTTATGGCTCTTCTATGGGCTGCCCCTTGGCCTTGAGCTCTGTTCTCAGGCTTTCCACCCTAAATTTGTTCCAACACTTCAGCTCCCATCCATGTAGCTGTTTCTCCGGCTGCAAACATCTGTCAGCCAGCCAGTGCCCTTCTTTTGCTTGACATCATTAACTCGGTGCTCAGCGTGGAGCCAGATTCTAAGGCCGTGCAGCATAAAGCCTCTGCCTCAGGTTGATGGAGGGTCAGATAAACTTTGAAAGGTGACATCCTCAGAAGAGATGCAAAATGGATCTATCTCAAAGTCCTATCTTCACATGGCTTCCTTTAATATCTCTCTCCATGGTTTAACAACCATGACACCCAAATATTAACTCCAAAATTTAAAAAACGTTCATTTTTAGAAAGTGTTCTTATGGGGAACAATGGCTTTCCTGCTACTCCCTTAAGCAGGCTTTTGCTCCATTGTTCTTGCAATGCATTATTGGAAGATCCCTGCCCTGTTTATTTCTATTTGCATTCCAACTTTTCCGCCCATGACTGTGCTCTCTTCTTCCTTGTGTGTCGGCCAGACATCTCAATACTACTTGCCCCTTTCTGTTCCCTTTATCTACCTGACAGTTTTTGCTCTGGATTCTTTGGGATACCTGTCACAGTCAGACTCATTTCTTACCGAGCTGCCTGTGGCATTGTAAAACTCTGTCTTCTACATCTCTGACTGAAGCCCTTTTTCTTTTAAGACATGTATTATTTCTTCCTTTTAACATACTTCTTTTTTACTCTTATCGGTTTTCTTTTTAAATGTTTTATTTAAGTAAAAACAAAAATGAGTTCAATTAAGAAAAATATAAGAAAATAATAATGAACATCCTATGCAAATATAGCAAGAATGATGAGAGCATCATGCTGATATCTCACGTGTCGTAAAGCATTTTCCGAACTCCTAGATGAACAAACATATTGAAGAAAAACAAAAAACATTATGTTTGTTTCTGGCGACTGTTTAATGTTTCCAATGATCACAGTTTTCTTACATAACTTACCTAAACTTCCACATCAGTAATTTATATATTCTGCTTGTGGAAGACACAAATTTCACAGACAAAAAAGTTACTATCTTCTGTCTTTTAAAAAAGCACAACAGTATTTATTACTTGCTAGTCTTGCAGGATGTGGTTGGTGCATTACTCACCACTTCTGGGAGATTACTGAGAGCTATGTGGTCTTCTCATCCATGAGAAGTTTTCAGGTTTCCCTGGAATGGAAATCCTCAAAACCAAGATGCTAGAATTGATTTTAAGCAACCAAGGCCTTGCCTATAACCTCACAAGTCACGGATCTTAATATCCTATTATTGATAACTTGTTCGGTTCTTGCCAACTTAAATATCTCCTGTTGGAAGAAAAAAAACAGGCAATATAGATTTGGGTAGTTACATTTTTAAAGAATGCCTGTCTTTAGGAAACTGATTTAATTATTGTTGTTTTTTAAAGTATCTGTAATATAATGTGTAATTTTACTTAAAACAATTTAGGAAATGTAATATCCACGCCATCACTTTAATGACCATATTACGCTAATGTATCTGTCTGCAATGACCCTATTTAACCAAAATCACAATCAATTACACTTCTAATTATGTATTTGAAGAGTTTGTATCTGATTACAACTCAGTGTCAGGTTACCTATGAGATTTCATTGCTGGTCTCAGTGTGTTTCTAATGTTCAACCCTAATATTTAATGTCTGTTTAAACCAGTGTTTGCATTCAGGCTGAAATCCAAATTGAGAGTTTCTTTGTAGTGTTTCATCCATCCTGGGAAAATTCTACCCACTTTAGAAAAATTTAATAACATTAAGCAAAACATAAATCTGAACTATATTAATACATAGGTGGACAAAAGTAGGTTTACAGTTGTGAGCACACAAAACAGTGTATGTTTGCATTATTATTTACTAATTGTTACATTGTTGTTGTTATTAACCTACATTTTCCTTGCCCCTGTATTTTCAACAAGTGCCATAATTAAACTGTGCCTAAACAAAACTTGGAAAATATTGTAATTCACCCAAGAGAATAAAGTTAATGCAAAAGAAAGGTATTTAACTCAGGCACTGCGTAGGCTTTGATGACTAGCAGTAGGCCATGATGATGGAGAACCTGGCTGCTGGATTTAGAACTTTTGAGTTCAAGTGCTTAGCTATCAAATTGTGTGTCACTTGGGACACTGTATTTAGTCTCTTTGTGGGGACAATAAAAAACATACATGCCACAGCCTTTTGGTAAGCCTACAATGGTTTGATGTTTATAAATCACATAGAAAACAGGTCTCAGTTACATGTGGATGGTTTTCAATAATGTCAATAATTACTTTATTATTGTAATTTAAAATGCCTATTATTATACCAATCATTTTGATGTTAAAAGTCATCTGTGCCAGCAAGGAGAAAACAATAAAATGACATTAACAAAAATACACTTGATTCAGCATTCAATGAAACAGGGGCAAAAAGAAGTAGTGTCCTTCATTAAATATGCATTTATAATGTATCACAAAGGTCACAAATATTAAACATAAGCCACAAATAATAAAAATTGGTAATTTGTATTGGACGCTCACTGTAGGCCAGAAACAGTGTAATCACAATAGCACAAAATGCCTCTGATGCAGAAATCATCTCCATAAACACCGGGAGCCACAGACTGGGGAATTAGACACCTGACTTAAAGTGACTGATTCCATAGAAGACTGTGACTGGTATGTAAATGCAGACTTTCCAAATGTTGATGTTCATCCTTTTAAACATTATACATTCAGTACCTGTAGAAGCAATGGAATCACTTGTTGAAATGCTGAGGGCGGAGATGGGGAGTCCACAGTGGGTAGGGATACCCAGGACTGAGTCTGAGTTCACATAATGATCATATCCACCAATTGAATTTCTTAAAAATCCATACCGGACTTGGGTCAGCCACTTTATTTCTGCTTTGGAAATACTAACCCAGAGATGTTAATTAAGATGTGTCCATTCAGAGATCACGGTAGCCTCAAACCATTGTTGGGTTCTTCAACCCTGAAAGTCCCATTGCGTCAAAGCACCGCTCCCAAGGGGCGTGGCTTCAGGAAGCTGCCAGTGTTAGTCTTGTTCTGCACCCTGGTTCAGCAGGGCGTGTGACGCAGCCGTGTTTCAAACAGTCATGTATCAGGGCAATGTAGCATATATCTCAGGTGTTTTCCGTTCCTTTCAATCAATCCCTCGTCACTGCACAAGATTATTGGGGAGCATAAGCATATTGCTGAGATCATGAGTCATGACCCTCCAACACTATCACCTATTTTCGCAAGTGGACGTCTTGGGTGGTTCCTCTGCGACCTCCACCCCCAATCCAAGGTCCCCAGAGGGCTCTAAATACTTGGGTTCGAGAGGTCTGACACTTAGACAGCCAGAACATTTGACAAGTGATAACTCATATTTCTTTCAGGAGGTTGGATAACATAGGTTAAACTTCCTTGGAGATTATTGATTTTATAACATATATTCAAGTCATCCATATTCTAGGTAAATTTGGGCCCTTTCTTAGCATAAAAGTAAATGAAGAAATGGCTGAGAGTATAAACTAATACACAGGACTTCACCTAACACGTTCATCCCCTGGAAGCCCTCTTGGGGTGACAGGCAGGATTGTGATGTAGAATGACGTACGCGTCAGAAATACGTGCACTGACCTGAGGGCTGCTCAGGAGTGAGCTGAGTGCGTGAGATCTCGCCGAACTAGTCATTTTAAAACAAATCTTTCTTGTGGAGAGTTTCACCATCATTTAAAACACATGGGCAAATTAATTCGAATCATCATCTCCTGCAAGTCACTCACCATTACATGACATCTCTTGCTGCATCGCCAGAGATGCAGAAAAGAAAATCCATGTCATTTTAATCTGTGTCCTTCCTCTGCACAAACGAAGGAACTCACTTTATAATAATGCATCAATCACAGGCTCTTAGTCACTGTGCAGTGACTGTAGTCAGCACGAATTGCCCTCATTCTGAGATTTTGTACAGTGACTTTGTGCTATCGTATCTTAAGAACGAGAAGAGTTATTGTCAAATTCATTATCTCAGCAGGGAATGTTTGTGATGATGAAACTGTCAAGCTTTATTAAGTTGTTCACGCTTCTTCCGTTTTATTAACATGACCCAGTTCAGCCTCCCTCAGATCATAACACGTTTTGATTTTAACTCACTTTAAAAGTGAGTCTTTTGGATTTTTTAAAACCTTGTTGATTTAAAGTTATTTTAACACTTTCTGATATAATATCTTGCATTTTAGCTAAAGAAAAAAATTTGAGATCTTCTGGACTCAGTCATCTTAAAGAGGAAAATGTTAGAAAGTAAAAAAAAAAATGGACAAATGTTAAAGTAGCACTAGCTCATTTACTTTTGCTTCCAACTATTAGCTTTTTTTGCCATTCTTAAAAGTCACTAAATCATTAATTCTCAAATCCCAATCCTGGCCTAATCCAAATCACTTTTAATCCATACATTTGACTGCACCTTGACAGCATGCCAGTATATTTGATACAAGAAAGAGGAACCCAGGATGGTCAGCTAAGAGACAGGCAATCCCTGCAGAACTGCCATCTTTTATGAAACATGATTCATACCATTCTATTTTTATGCTATGCTTTCTGCTAACATGTTCTGCTCCACCTTGTTCCATTCTCATTTTGCATTAAGATTTACTCCAATGTCCTTTGACACATACCAAATGCTAAAGGCAATATCTCAGCAACAATTTAGAGTTTAATCCTCAAATGTGTGATTATGCTTGCAAGGAACCCACAAATAAACAAAATAAATAAAACTAGTGTCTCCAAGGTAATTTTTAAGTTGCTCTGAATAAATTTTAATTTTAAGTTGAAATTCTGAATAAACTTTATCAGATAAACAGCACTATTATTGGTAGGTAAGTTCCCAGATGAGCCCCAGATACACCTAAAATGTACCAGGCCTTTGCACTAAAAAAGCACAGTAATGAGAAGTTTTTAAATACTAATCAAGAATTGAAAATAAAATAGTTTAAGATTGATTTTTCCATGTATCTTTAATATCCATTCTGGAAGGAAAATTAGTTTAACTACATGTAAGTGAGGTGGCAGATAAATCAAAGTCCAAAGAGGACTTCTGGACATTGAAAATGGCAGAGCGACCCCACACTAAAGTTAGGTAAAACCCTGCACCTTTCACATCCCTTCTCTTTCTGCTCCTCAGAGTTAACGCTCTCTGTCCATAGTCTTAGTTCCCTGAAGTTCTCCCACAAACTCAGGTTGACAGCTTCAGCTCCCTCGTCTCACTTCAGTGGGGTTTTAATAAAGCACTACACAGGACCAGCAGTGACACCGGAACTTCGCATCACTCCTGTTAGTAAGTTCCAGGAACTCATGCATGGTTTGGGGGATGGTCTCAGAAAATCCTGTTGCACTTGAAGCATCTTGCCCCTTCTTGTTCATTGCTTCTGTCTTAGTATGTGTTTAAAAGCTGTATCCAAGACCCTGAAGAGCATCCCATCCAACTCCAAGCAGATTTCACTCAAGCATCCACTCACTCAGACAGCGGGTGGAAGCAGGTAGGACTTTTGTTGGGTTGGCCAAAAAGTTTGTTTGGCTCTTTGTTCCCTGTAAGATGGCTCTAGCTGTGCTTAGTTGTTTTTAACTTCATTTCAAACAATTTTTTTAGATTGTATAGTGACAGCTGTCATATCAGTGTGCATTTAAAAATGTTTATGAAAATTGGTGAGTTTTTGTGTAGCCATTTTAATGTTGAAGATAGAAGAAAATGAGCAATATTTTTGGCATATTATGCGTTACTACTTCAAGAAGGGTAAAAATGAAACTGAAATACAAGAAAAAATTTGGGCAGTGTATGGAGAAAGTGCTGTGACTGATCAAGTGTTACAAAAGGGGTTTGCAAAGTTTCGTGCTGGGAAATTTCTTGCTGGATGATGCTCCATGGTGGGGTAGAACATTTGAAGTTGATAGCGATCAAATTGAGACATTAATTGAGAATGATCAATGTTATGCCACATGAGAAATACCTGATATACTCAACATATCCAAATCAGTGAAGTTATTGGTAAAAATAATGAATGCGTCTTTTATTTTATGGAAAAACCACACAGTCTTTTCAACCATTCCATACTTCTAGTGGATCACACTGGTGCCAATCCACTAGACTGGCATAGAAGCCACACACTGGCTTCGATCATGTTCTGTTCTGTCTGGCTGCTGTCCCTGCTGTACCCTGAACATTTAACCCTGGACTTGCAGTTGTTGACTGCTCCCCTGACCATAAGAATTTATTAATGCAAAAGCATATTAGCACTCCAAAATGAACCCTTTTCTGACATTATCTCCAGCTATGAATTCTTTGACTGCTGTTCCTGCCCAGTGGATTGAATCTGTGCTGTGTTCTGCCTGTTCCCCATTATTTCATAGCTGAAGGTAAACCCATCATGCAGAGCTCATTCATTATGATGAAAAATTTAAGTAGGGAACTTTACTCTCCTACTTGATAAAATATATCTCTGAAAATGTTACTATTTTTAGAGGCTATTTAAATGGTCCCTGTTTTTACTCCTGGTGGTCTTCGTAGTATCTCTGTTCTGAAAATATCCTATGTATGATGCCTGTCCAGAAAGTATCCAGCTATGTAATATGAAAAATAGAGACATTTATTGAAGAAGATACAAGATACAAGAAACATTGTACATAGGAGAAGGATGCCTCAGTCCCCTTCAAAGCTGGCACCTTGGCACCTCACACAGTTCTCCCAATCACCATCAGCTGCCCCATCATATTTTTCTGAATCTGATCAATGGTCTGAAATCTCTTCCCTTTTGAAGATGATTTTAGCTTAGGGAAAAGCCAGGAGTTTCAGGCCACCAAATCTGGGCTGTAGGGGGGCTGAGTCACCCGGTGAGTTCAGGTTTTCCAAAAAACTCTGCATGAGATGTGATGCATGAGTGGGGACACTGTCGTGATGAAGCTGCTAATCACCAGTTGCCCACAGCTGTGGCCTTCTGAGTATTTGTATGTATATAATAGAAAACTATTAAAGATAGTTTCCTATTACATTTTGAGCCCTAAAAATTCATTCATATACTAAAATCAGATTGCCATTCAATTAGTGAAACAATACAGACACTATCCTGTAAAAACCTTATGATTCCAAAATAAACTACAAAATACATCTGGGTGTTGTATGTAATATGTTTATGGCACATTTTTTTAAATATATGACTAGAATAGAAAGAGAAAAAGGTAAACAGAAATATTTTTCAGAGCCCAAAATCTAAAGCAGGAGTCCAGATAGGTAAGCTGTTGAAGACCTAGGGACATATGCCAAGACCTCGTCCAAGAGACAAAAATTTCTGTAATGCATGTTAAATGCCTTAACCCACATCCTTGTATGTCTTAGATGACTAGCTCTGAACACAGTTTTTACATTTGTTGTGTTCCTATAACCTCCAAACTGGTCATCAACAGAGCTTGTGCCTAGTGGTTCAGTCTGGTACCAGAGAGGTTTGAAGATGAGTTAAGAAAATAGCCAAAACGCATGAGAAGTACCACTCATAAAATGTGCACTTGTATGTGTACAACTAATTTTCATTACATAAGCAGTTGTATTAGGGGAAGTTTTTCAATTCAATCAGACAAACAGTAAGACTTGAGTCTCAACCATTTTCCTACAAACCTGGCCTGGAACACAAATCACCATCCCCCCCGCCCCCGTTCTTCATTAATACAATTTCACATTGTATGACTCCGAGTCATTTCTCACATAGTCAAACACACAATGAGACTGTGTCTTAGGTAATTTAGTTGGAATTTTTAGCATAGGCATTGGTATCATTCCTTGCAGATGATAATTCATCAGGTGTCATCCCATCTCAGATTTGTTGCATTATGAAGGACAGACTTGTCTGATCTTTAACTTTGGTTGATACATGACTAGTAAAGAGATCGCATTAGGCTTTGTTTTTGTTTTTGTTTTTGTTTTTGTCACAGAAAAGGTCAAGTTTCATTCTCTCCCCACATACCCATGCACTTTTGAAAATAATGAGCCTATTGTCATGCTGATAATCCCTGAATAAACAGAAAGAATTGTATTAGTAAGTGTAGCTGCAACATTGTTGAGTAAGGAATGCTTTGTCTCAGAAACATCTATAGATGAAGTCAGACACATTCAGTGAGTTGGGGAAGGAGCAGCTAAGTGCCTGCAGCCCTTGGAGGTGGGGCACTGTCATTTTTATGATCCAAGCAGGGCTCTATTGGATTCAAAATCCCCAGTGATTAGGTCTCCACCTCTCAACCCTGGTTGGTTTCAAGTGCTGCTCTGAAAACTTGTATGATAATTCATTTCAATACAATTATAAGCTTTTATTTTTAAATGGCCTACATGTTTAATTCACTCAACTAACTGAAATATGTCTGATCTCTTACCAGATTGTGTCATAATAACAGCTGCTTTTTGAAGTCTCAACTGGGACAGTAGTTAAAAGTCCTTGAAAAGTAAATGACATACATTCAATTAAGCTAAAGAAATAGCTAAAACAACTACTATTTAGTGGGTTTTTAATTAGATGACTCCTATTAAATTAGTGGTCTAACAGGGATTTCACGACCTCCCAAGATTGTGCTACTTAGGAAGGAGACCATAAAAATTCCATTTAACCCTGTCTTGTGAGCGCGTGCTTACAGGCTGGGTATTTCTCTCATCAAGCATCCATATATCCATACCTGGCATGACACCATTAATTCCCTGAATGACGCTCAAGAGGAAATACAAGGTGGATTATTCTTAGGTGGTAAATCAAAGCGACAAACTTTCTGATCGTGAGATGCAATGATCTCTACTAATATCAGAGACAGAGTGACTTGAGACCTTAATTAGAATTTCTTTCTTGCTTGAAAATTTCTGAGGCAGAGAAAAGAAAATATATCCTCTTCACCATGGGGAATATCTCAGTCTCTCAGTGGATCTTTCTTATATTTCAGTAAAAGGCCTTTTATGTCTTATTAGTCTTATACTTCTTTTGACCACTGCTGCCAAATCTGTAAGTCTCGATACTAATCTTATTATTTTCAAAATCATAATGTTCTATTTCTCCGCAGTTTCCTTCACCACCTGGGACGAGCTTTCATGTAATAAACTCTGTTCATCGTTGAACACATTGCAGTAGCATAATCTTCCCCGCGACTCCTCTCAAGACTCCATGTGCCCCATCCACCAACTCTCCAGCCCCGACAGAGTGAACTTCTCATTTTTATCTGTCAGTTCTGTCCAGTGGACATATGCCAGGCTGGTCGTTCTCTGCTGTAAATGTCTATTTCACACAATGGACTATGAGATTTCTTCGGTGGAGGATTTTATGTGATTCAGGTACTTATTCCATTACTTATACTACACACTCAAACGCTGGTTGAAGTAAACTGACTTTTCAGTGTATTCACTGCCTTTATTCTCCCCACAAGAACCTTGTCAATGATTGATTCATGCCTTCAGATACCCAAAACAAACCAGACACGCACATACACACAGGGGTTTGTATGAAAGTAAAAAAATCATGGGCTCTTGGCTTTTGTACATGGGTCAATTCTTATTTCTGCCACCTCCTGTGAATAGGGCCAAAAATAAGATCAATTTTCTAAATCTCTGTCTCCTTTTCCATCAATAGGGCTATGAGTTATGTTTGCTTCAAAGGATTATCATAAGCAATTAAATGATCAATGTGAAAAATGTTGTTGGTCATATGACCAAAAACTTTTTAGGTACAAATTTCCAGGCCCTTTTTATACATTCCCTGGTTAGATAGTCACCACAAACCAAGGCAATGCTGCTTTTGTCATTGTTATTTATTAATGAGTAAAGAGATGTTTACATAGATCAGACACTTTACCTCGGGACAAATAAGGAGACGAACTCTAGAAATCAAATTTTAGCTATCACAGTATAAAAAATAAATTAAAAGGATGCTGACACAAAGAGACCCTTGATCAGCAATGTACAGAATTAGCAGCCTCTGCAGCACAGTGTTAGTTGTAGATGCTGAAGCGCCATGAGGCTAGAAAACTACAGACCTGCTTGAACTGCTTGCCCCATAATATAAGTTGGGGTTTAAGAACAAAAATAGGTTGCTGTTCCTTTCTTAAAAAATAATTTACAGCCCTGGCTGGTGTAGCTCAGTGGATTGAGTGCAGGCCTGAGAACCAGAGTATCACGGTTCGATTCCCAGTCAGGGCACATGCCTAGGTTGCAGGCCAGTTCGCAGCAGGGGACACACAAGAGGCAACCATACATTGATATTTCTCCCCCTCTCTCTTTCCCTTCCCCTCTAAAGATAAATAAATAAAATCTTTAAAAAATAATATAGCATATGTAATAAACAAGTGGTATTTTCTTGGCACACATCCAGGAGAGAGGAAGAAATTGGTAAAATAATATGAGAAATATAATCATGACTTACATATTAAGTTAATAAAAATGTAAACTGAAGGTCATCATTCAGTTTCAAAATTTTTTCTGCAATGGTAACTTGGCATTAATAGCTGATAAGAGGCATTTCTGGCTGATCAAAAACAAAACACATTTGTTTATCTACATATTTTCAGAGTTCACGGACTCTGTACTGAAGGTCTAAGTCGATTTCCAAACTTCCTGCTCTTGCTGCCCCTGTGCCTGGGTTTTCTCTCTTTACTTTTCCTTTCAAATGTGCTTCCCTTCCTCACCGACATTCCTAGTGTATGTGCTGGGCATACATAATTCAATCGCCTTCCAAATCCTACACTCAGATCGCTGAATTATACTTGTATGTAACAACTTATAATAGCAGAGTGAATACTAATAGTGGGTGCTTCCCTTTATTTTTACTTATTCTATGCCATTTATAATGCTAAACATTTTTAAAAGTCTATTTTCTATTTTATTATCCTTCAGTCCTAGGAATTATTATTATTATTATCATCATTAGAAATGAAGAAATTAAAGCTCAATGTCCCGTGATCAAGCACCTGGAAAGCACATAGCTGGTGTCTGAGCTCTGGCCTGTCTCACTCCAAAGTAGAATTGTTACATTTTACTAGCTCCCTGAGTGACCCACAAGTACTTATTCAGTAAGCATGCGTTGAGCAAATCTGTGATGCAAGTTTGGCATTCATTGCTGGGGATTTAAAAATTATAAGACACAGTGACTTGGAGAAAGAAATCTGGATAACCAAGTAGTAGAGCGGAAAGGATGAACTAAAGGTAAGTCACACACTGTGAAAAATAATCCAGAACCTTATCCAGCTAAAATTCTGAAACATTTTTCCACCTGTGAGAGACTAATCTGTATGTCACTGATAGCTACTTTCCTCTTCACTTTTGGTATCTGTCAAACCTCAACAAAATTGCGTTAATTCAATGGAAGAAAAGAAGGAAAGCAAGCAATGGGCTCTGAAGACACTCTATTCTAAACAAGGCTATTTTCTTTACTAAAAAGCTTCCATTGTTGCACAGTCTTCTAAATTACCCTTAAACTCTGCCCCTCCCATGGATATGTAGAGAGTTCTCCACTAAAACCTTCTCTATGGCATGTCCAGTTCAGACTAAACACTCCTCTGTGGGACAGTAATAGCTGCAAGGATCACGTGCATTCTGCTACATTTCTCCTTGTAAATTTCCCCTCAAAAAATATAAGTTAAATTTGTTCCACAGGGGAATAGTCATATCTATGTTTGTGTTTTGTGGGGGGGGGACCCACTTCAGCAAAACAAAAATAATTTTCTACTTTAAAATGTACTATACTATTTCATACTATACTACTTCATACTATTACATACAATTATTATACACACATTACCTTCAGTATAAAAATAGTCTTGCAAAGTAAATGTTATTAACATCCACATTTTTTTCAGTGAGGACTATAAGGTTCAAGAAATTATGTTAATTTTTCTGAATTATATATTGAGAGCTTACTCTTCAATATACAGCTGCTGTAATATAATAAATGGACATACCTTCATCTTCATGGAGTGAGCAATACATAAGGACATCTTGTGATGGATTATAAAGCAAAATAAATAGTACACAAGAAACCAAATCTGTTCTATTTATAGGACCCTCAGAAAGAAACAGTGGAGAAGAGACCCTGACTATAAATAAAATCGGGAAGATAAACCGCATGGGAGAAAATAATGCAGGGAGCGACACTAGCTAATTAAAGTTCTTAAGGTGGGGAAATTTCTGGCTAAGGCAAGAAAATTTTTTTAAAAACTCACGTAACTGGCATCTGCTGGCAGATGCAAGCAGGGCACAAAATGGGATTGAAATCACAAGAAAGCACCTCTTCACACAGCTTTACCTACAGTTCTGAGGATTACTGATTGTATTTCCAAGGATAATAGAGAGATGATTAAAAGTTTTAGTGAGCAGTAATAAGATCAACTTTGCATTTTAACAGCCTCATTCAGGATGCTTCCTGAGGAAATAATGAAGGAGCAAGGATTTGGGACCAGACCTTCTCACTGCACCTCACTGCCTCCCGCACCCATGATTGTATTTGCTGTTCAGAGTAAGCCTGGGGAGTGGAAAATGCAGAAATCATCATTTACTTTTTAGACGTATTGAAACCAGGATAAAAAAAAAGATAAAGGTAATCAGAAGGTATACACTTTCAGTTATAAAATAACTAAGTCCTAGAGGTGTAATGAGCAACACGGTGCCCATAGTTGATAATACTGTATGTATTGCATATTTGCAAGTTGCTAAGAGAGCTGATGTTAAAACTTATCATCACAAGAGAAAATATGTGTAACTCTGTGGTGATGGATATTAACAAGTCTTAATCCAATCATAATTTTGCAATATGTACCTATATCAAATCACCATGTTGTATACCTAAAGCTCATACAGTGTTGTATGCTAATTATATCTCATTGAAAAGGAAAAAGAGAAATGAAGTCCAGGGTCATTGTTTTTATTTTATTTTATTTTTTAGCTGAATTTGTTGGGGCAACAGTGGTTACTAAAATGATACAGGTTTCAGGTACACAATTCTACAATACATCACCTGTACATTGTATTGTGTGTTCATTACCCCAAGTCCCTTCCCATCACCATTTATTCCCCCTATACCTTCTACCCCCTGAACCCCCTTCCCCTCTGGTAATCACCATAGTCTTGCCTGTGCCTATGAAGTTTTTTTCTTAATCCTGTCACCTTTTTCACCCAGCCCTAAAGTCTTCTTGGCAATTACACCATAGGATTAATGAGGCAATGAGTAATGGCTAAGAGTTGCTAGGAACCTTCCTAATGCCAGGTTCTGTTATCCTTAATCTGAGAGTAATTTAAGATTTACTACCAATTATCTGAAGAGGAAGCTATGACACACACACACACACACACACACACACACACACACAAATAAGTATCTTCTCTAAGTGCCAATACCCTTACAATTCTAGAGCTTAAATTTATGATCACTGCCTCTTCTGGGTTCGACATATGGTACTGGACCATTCCTCAGAAGTATAAAATTTATATCAGCTCCTCTTGTCTACCTAGAAGCTGACTGGCAAGTTTTATTCTTTCTTGTACAACAGTATTGCATGAGAGTATGATCAGTGTTTACAGTAACCATCATTAGGTGGATTTGCTCAAATGTAATAGTAATTGGATGCTTAGAGTATGCATGTAATTTTTGCCCATATTTTAATGGTGTTTATCACAGACAATAAATAAGTATTCATAGTGAGGATAAAGTAGTATAATATCATGGCTAAGTATAATACAAGATATCTCTAAAGGTCCTTAGACACAAATAGTAGACTACATGTAAATATTTTCGCTAAACCTCCTAGATACAAAAATAAAGCAACCCTTCTGAAACACACACTACACTATTGTCAGAGTAAGAATGTTCTGTGCAATTATGTGCCCCACTATTTGTTAGTTTAAATTAACATATACTGTTTGGTTTCTCTCAATGAGAAATAAGGATTTCTTGCCTATATATGTGAATATTCTCTGTGTGTTCAACAAATGCTCCATGATTTAAAAATATGCAAATCTATAAAGTATTGCTTTAGTGCATTCATACTATATAATGTGACTGGATGTTTGAATCAGCTTAAAATTTATCAGAACAATAAATGCTACAACTTTAAGTATATATGTTACATGTAAATTTCATTGAAATTAATTTAAGGTGTTACTTTTTAGTCATATACTAGGTATTTAGATGTTGAGACAAGTGCTGGTGTCTCCTGACTTTGACAGTAAACATCACTCCTGGTTTGGAATGGCCCTTCCCGAACTACTACAAAATCACCTTCCGTGGGGCTTCTATTGAGTAAAATTCAAAGTACTTACTTCTTCCCTCTTGTTCAGGTTTCCTCTAATTTACAGATCTTTGCATTTGAATTGGCAGAGATGCACCAAAAAAAAAACAAAGGATGAAAATCATGTACATTTCAGTTACAATTTCCAAGCCACAGAATAACAATAATGTGGTTATAGAAAAAGACAACTCCTTGTTTTAAGTGAACCAAATAATAGGAAGAATTTCACCTAAATGTTGCTACTCTCAGCTTCCTATGTTCTTTTTCCTTTAGTGTTGTGTCTGACATGTGGTATTTGAAGAATGATATATAATTGAGAAAATTAAAATGTAAGGGGGAGAGGGTGGTTAAACAAGGAGACCTCGAATCTGGTAGATGTTCATTCCGAACCAGTTCTATTCACGAGTATAGTGATGACATGTTTGCAACCTGTGACTCCTTTCTACTGACAAAATTTTATATCTTAGCACTGGCTATAGAAATTGGAACCATCCCTGGTTTCATAAATAATGTGCCAGCTGGAGCATGATGTAAACCTTCATTAACAAGACTGGGGCATAGTATTCAATAAACTTTTCCAATCACTGGTTCATTGTCTGTCAATTTCAATTTAGCAGAGCTAGTTTTAGCTAGGGAGTAAATTGTTTTATATTGGCAGGGTTCTTGGTGGTATGGTCATGCCAAAAGTCTTCATTAAGCATCAAAAAGCAGCATTATTTATATGTGCTTTAAAAAATGTACTTTGGGCTTCAGGCAAGTAACACTATGAATGTTCTTGAAGATCTTATAATTTATGACAAAAATTAAAAAAAGTCTCTTAGAATATAATTTTTCATGGTTTTCTTTTTAAAATTATATTTTCTATATCACAAGATCATGGTGCATGAAATAATTCATTAATCCATGGGGTATATGGTCGATTTATTCCTTAAGAGAAATATCCAATGGAGATGAGCTCATTACAGAAATTACAGTTTTGGTGAACACTGAAGTCAATGATTTTAATAGTTTCTTGAGTAGTTCCCTTAGGATTTTTGTTACTATTCCTCCTCTTTTCTCATGTAACTCAAGAGGTTCTTAACTGGGGGGCCAATAAACACTCAGAGGGACATGAATTCCCTGACACTGAATACAAAATGTTAGATGTGGGAATCAGAGATTTACATTGATTATCAGAACTGTTATGTGTAACAATAATAATTAATAAATAGTGCTCTAAACCCTTTTCTAGGGTGTTTGAAGGACCTGTGTGGTTTTCATGAATACACCGATACCTCCTAAATGCACAGCTGGAGAGCACTCTAACCTTAATAACTGCCAAAGACCCTCAGATGAAAACACTGAAAGCAGGTACAGTGCTCCTAGGCTTACTCACCCTGCTCTGTTTGTTACCCCATCCTCTACACACCAAGAAAGATGGATCTGCCGCTCCTTCCCCTTCACTCCCCTCATGTACATACCCGTCAAGTCCTGGTATGATTTTACATGCATGACAAATCTACCCCTTTTTCATGATTATCACTCCCATTGCTTTAATTCAAGTCCTAAAATATTCTTCTGCCAGGGCCAATGCAATTGCTTTCTAATTAGTTTCCTTGACTGGTATTCTCTCTCAAATCCGATCTCCATATAGTTATCTGAATGATAATAATGTAAATCTGACCATGTCATTTCTTTGCTAATTATTTTTTCATAGCTACCCTTACTTAGAAGATAATCTGAAATAAGTTTCCCAGGATCAGGACTCCCCTGCCTACCACGCTGCCTAAATAGCATTCTCTACCTAATCGGTTTACGTCCCATCTCTATCTTTTATTGCGGTCTTCATACAAACTAGATTCTTCTGTTACTTCAAACTAACAGGCATTTCCTGAAGATGCTGATCTTTCTCTACTCCATATGTTTGCCCAGGACCTTGACTTTATTATGGTAGCCTGGTACCAATGCCAAACCTCACTGTCCTGCTCTCCCTCCCTTAATAGCCACATATGAGAGCCTATTAAGTACCTTTTCCTTATGTTTCCACAGGAACTAATTCAAGCTTCACTGCACTGCCTACAGTGTAGAGAGCACCTGTTCTCTTCCCCAGTAAACTGACAGGTTCTTATGGTTGGGCCTGGTTTTTATCTACCTTTGTTTCAACAGTGTCTGCTGCATTGACACGACTTAATAAATACATTTGAGAATAAACAATGAAAATATAGGCACATACAACATATATGTATAATGAAATCATTTCGCTGAGTGAATCTTAGTTTTATCCTTCACAAAAGACGGCCAAGGTCACCATCATCTCTGAGGCAGATATCTTGGATTTCTTCACAGATATGTCACTCAAATAGAGATATGAAATACCCAATCCAAAAATGCATATCTTCCTTGCAAGCAGGTAAACATACTCTGTGTCTTTCCCTCAACTTTTTACAAACTGAAGCAAAGACCAAACTAGAACCATCTGCACTTTGCAACACACCTTCCATACCAGCCCATTTAAAAAGGTGTTGATATCACTGTGCACATGCGCACACGAACTCCCACGAGGAGAGAGTGATGGAGGAGGCATTGCTATTTTTGTTTTTTTCAGTTTTCTTTTCCATTTCAGGGGTTTTGCTGATTTTATTCAGGAATAGGGAAGTCCAGTTAAATTTTGCAAAGCCAACAATTATGAAAAACAAATTTTGACAATGCATTCTGGTTACTTTTTATAAATACCCAGGCAATTTACTGACTTACAAAATACACTTAAAATGTGGGCTTATCAGAAGAAACTATTCTTTGACCTCTTTATTTCTTATCAGACACTTCCCTGAACTTTCAAATAGCATTTCCATTTTCTATGTGCTCAGCAGTAATTCTAAGAGTAAAGCACTCTCTTTTAAAACTTGCCTTTCATTCTCAGTTCTCATTTTTGGGAGGAGCATGTGGTTTTAAATTAGAATGTATGACAGTGGTTAGAAAAACTATTGATACTGACAAAAATAGTAATAATAGAAAGTTGGTTTTTTCCACCTATCATGTCTGAACACAATCTAGTTTGCAAGATTTTCTTTTCCTAAGGGCAACTATCCTGCAGGCTTTACCCTGGTGCATTCTGGGAACATAATTGAAGCGGGGCATTTACAGCACTGCACAAAGTGTCTAATTCCTGTAGGATCCAGGGCAAAGCCCCATCAGAGATTTGCATAATCATCACTAGTAAAAGATCACTCAGAAGCAGAAGCTGTAGGAACTCACTGCAAAGGTTTGTCTCATTCGCTGGAAAATGTGTATTTTGCATTGGTTGAGATTTAATAATAAAATGTCATTAAACCATTATTACCACATCTAGAAACACCATAAAAATTACCATATCTATGAAATCTGTCATATGCTAATTTGGCTTAACCAATATTTATTAGTTTGGCTTATTGAGTAACCACATTCTGTGCCCCTGTTCTCTGCCAGGACTGAGCTATGTCCTAGTATTGCAGAGGTTAATATGAAACAGACTCTATGTTCCAGAATCTCATATGCTAACAAAGACAATGTTTTTAATTTTACACACACACACACACACCAGTGTGCTACTACAGCATTTAAGTACAGAATGAGCGCAAAATGAACTCTTATTAAATAAACAGGGCAAATTTTATGATGAAAGTATTGAGGTCTCAAAGGTAGATAAGAGGTTCACTGAGTTACATTGTTTGAGGGGAAATTGGATAACAATGCATTCACCAGACACTATTGGAAAAAGCTTTCCAAGTAGAGAAAAGATTCTGTGACTAGACAGAGAGTTAAAACCTCTGTGATTTTTTTAAACAAGAAAAGTAAGGATGTTGTTTTTGAAAACACTATATACAAAGTTGAATGCTGGAAGGCAGGGCTGAGTATGAGGCAATGGGCAGATAAGGGTGAATTTCATGTAACAAAAGTAGAAGATTAGTTCTCACTGTGTGTGGCGAGGGGAGCCATTTACTCTATATGGATATTAAAATTTTAATTCTTTAACAAAAAGAAAACTGAATATGTTGAGTACAGAAATGACATGTTTATATGTATAGCTGAGATAAATTATTTAACCATTGTATGGAGAATTATCTGAAGAAAGGAGGGAACATAAGCAGAAATAAAACCTAGAAGCCTATTCCAAAAGTAGAATCTAGATGCAATAGCTTAAAATGATAGGATAGGAATTAAAGTAAAGCTGAAATCTATTAGAATTGTTAACTAATTGTATATAACATCATAAATATGTTTGTCATCTAGTTCAATTTACCACCATCAATAATCATGCTTCGTTTTTAAAAAAAAACATTATATATTGTTAGGTTCACAAGGTGGGTGGTTCTTAGAATAGATCCTCCCTCACCCCACAAGTAAATGAAAGAAAGTAAACAGAGAAGAACGTGAGGAGACCATGAGTGTGGCTCCGAGCATCACTGAAATAACTGACAATGGCCTCATCTTGGCTACATCATAGAGAACAAAAAACTAAAAAAGGTTCAAATGTTTGGGACAAGTGAGAAAAGGACTCGAGGCCCCAGTGAATTAAAGTAAAAAATGGAATAAAAACTAGCTGGAAAGGACTGGTATGATAGAGATTTGTGTTCACATACTGAAATATTTTCATTTAACCTATGAGCGATAGAGAAATTCCAGGCGATGGCAAAATTCAGAGTAAGATCTGAAAGTAAAAATACCAGCATGAGAAAAATCAATAGAACGTGTAAAGCTAGATTCATGGATGTGCCGTCCGAGCAGCTCCTGAAAACCTTGTGAATGTGAATGATACAAGCTGACCAGAAAAACACCCTAATCCCAATGCCGAAGGCTCCATTAGGGCACGCACCACAGCTCTTGCCTCCAATTGATCGGGAGCAGCGTTTGAGTGACTTGCCTTTCCAAATGGGTAGCTGACCCCAACCAGCAGGAGTCTGCATGGCAGGCAAGTGAGAACCAGAGAAGCACATCATGCACTGTAAGAAAAGGCAGGGGATGTCCTTCATATTCCATTTAGATTACAGAACCGCATGCTCAACTGTCTTGTTTTCTCAATTAACAAAATTCTCTAACCCATCTCTCTAAGAGCAGCTACTTTTTCGTTTCCCAGAGCATCAGATGAAAAGGGATTAAGGAACTGCAGGATAAAGAATTTTCTTGTGAACTAAAAACGCCCTCAGAGGAATGATCATGCCAGGTACCCAGAGGGACAAGGAATCCATGATTTCTTCTTTTGAAAAATGGTTATCTCTATGGAGAAAGATAAAAGACAGACAAACCCTTTGCCTGCTGGAAGAAAAGAAAAAAAAGTGCATGACTGATTTGGTTACAGTCATTCAAAATTTACTCATGAAGGTATTCAATCATTTATTCAACAAATACATATAAAAACATGCTAGCAAAGCATATTATAAACTGTGGAGGTAAACTTGTTAAAACAACAAATGAAATTCTTATTCATGTGTATCTTTCTTTCTACAGGCCAAAAAAAACATGAAACAAGAAAACACAAGTAAGAAAATTGCTGTTGCTGACAAGTTCTACAAAAGGAATACATTAAAAGAATGTGACGTATGGGATTATTTTATATGGAGTGCCCAGAAAGACCTCTTGGAGGAAATGAAATAGATGAGGCAAGTGAACATGTGGGAACAGATCCTGCCACCCAACGGAACAGCAAGTGCAAAGATCCTGAGGCAGGTGATACTCAGGTAGATTAGAGGTCCACTGAAGGCCAGTGGCACCAGAGCCAGGGAGCAAAAGAGTGGGCTGCGTGTGATGGAGATGAGAGCTGGGCAAAGGCCAAGCAGGAGAGAATCAGGGTGTGGAAAGTGGTTTCTATCTTTTAAAAAATTGTTTCATAAATCTGTGGCAGGCAGAATAATGGCCCAAGGATGGCTAGGACTCAATACCAAGACTGTGTTACTTTACACAACAAAGGGTTGCCATCGGGTGACCTTGAAATAGGGAGTTTATCCTGCATTGTTTAGGTGGGCCCCCTGTAAAGTGTCCTTAAGAGGAGACGCAGAGGCAGAAGAGTCCCTGTCAGGGTGAGGGAGGTTAACAAAGGCTTGACATTCCATTTTAGACTTTGAAAATGGAAAGGGCCCAAGGCCCAAGAAATGCAGGCAACCTGTTGAAGCTGGAAAGGACAAAGGAACAGATTCTCCCCTAGAGCTTCCAGAAACAAGCGCACGTGGATTCAGCCGACACCTGGTCTGCAGCCCAGTGAGACTCATTCTGGACTTCTGAGCTCCACAACCGCAAGATCATACATTTGTGATGCTCCCAGTCACTGATTTTTTCTGATATTTTGTTATAGAAGCTATAGGACACCAAAAGAAGGCTCTAAGACACGGGCTACCTTCATTTTTCATTTATATGTTAACATGTTATTCTGGCTGTTCCTTGAAGAATAAATTTTAAGGATGCAAAAGTAGAAAGAACAATTAGGAAGCTGCTGCCACAGACCATATGTAAGGTAATGTTGTTATAATGTGGTAGAACCACTGCAGAAAATAGAAGAAATTTCAGACAGATTTTGAAATACAGCTCACCACTTGTGGGGGAATCGGAGTTTGGTGAAGAAAAATTGAGAAGTCAGTTCTACACTTTTGAATGTAACATTTTTTGCGGGGGAGGGCATGAGCTGTGAGAGAAATATTTGCTGGGTTTAAGACAACAGAGGGGTGAAAATGTGTATTCATTTAAATATATTAACTTTTATGTATATTACAGATATATAACTTGGAATTTATGAGAGAAACTAGAGGAATAAAAATAAGTATGCTAATGATCTAAAACAGATACCTTTGTATCATGGTATGAATCAAATCACTCATGGGACAGACTAATAAAACTGTTTTGGATTCCTGAATACTAACTTATTTTCAGGTAGTGAGACACAAGATAGGATTAATACATAAGATGGTCTAAATTTCCAAAACTACTACCACTATGGCTTTTCCATAGTAGTCAGAAAAACTTGGAAGGGATGCATTCCATGAAATACAATTGCATGTGGCAGAACTTCCTTGGAAGATTGAGCAGTTTATAAAATACAGGAATTCATGGAGGTTAACCAAATTGAAATTTGAGAATTAGGCAACAAAATAGAAACATGAGGATAAAATAAAACTAGAGAATTAAATCTAGATGCAAATATAATAGAAAGGTCATGGAGATATTCCCTGAACCATTAAACCAGGACTCTCAAGTTTAACATACTTTCTTATATGGTAACATAAAGGACTGAGAAAGGAAGTCACGAGAAGCCAAAGAGAAGATGACTGGTATTAAGATTTTGCCATGGATTAACCTTGCCTCTAGACCCTTACTCTGTTACTGTGCCCCTGGGTTCTGTGACTGCCTGTGAGCTTCTGCACATAATACTTTGCGAGTGGAACACAGACCTAATGTCACCCTTTTCCTGTTTATTTAAATCCATAAAATGTTTGCAAGATTTCTTTGTATGTGAATGTCTGCATGAAACTGGAGTAATATCCAAGTAAGATCCAAGGGCTGACATATTTATGGTCAACAATATTACTATGATTGAGGTTCCACATCATATGGTATATAAATAAAACTTTTTCAGACATCATTAGACACATACACAAAATACACAGTGAAACACTGATTGATCATCCTCTCATGAGAGTTTGCAACTCTCAAAATCTGCAAGGTGAGTCAGCAAGCTACAGACCAGGAGACTGATGACTTAACTCCACTCTGAGTCAGAAGTCAGGAGAAGGGCAGTGTCCCAGTTCAGAGTCAGGCATTCTCTCTTCCTTCAGGAGGGTCATCCTATTTTTTTCATTCAGGCCCTCAACTGATTAGATGAGGCCCGCTCACTTTAGGGAGGACAACCTGCTTCACTCAGTTTACCAATTTAAATGGTAATCCCATACGAAAACCCAACAAAATATAGATAGATAGATAGATAGATAGATAGATAGATAGATAGATAGATAGATAGAACCCTCATGGACACACCCAGAATAATGTATGACCAAATACCTGGGCTCAGTCAAGTTGACACAAAAACATTAATAAATAGGGATGATGGAAAAACCAAATGAGACAATAGAAAACAGTAAAGGAAGGGAAGAGGGGTGGGCAGGAGTTAGTTCAAATAAATTCAGAGAGTTACAGCCAATGCCCAGAGTGTAACTTCTACCTGTTTGCGGTTGTTGGTACAGAAACAGCATTTAAGAGTGTAAAGTGTGGGGTTAGATGGATGGGATTTAAATACAGAAAGATCTACTGAATAATGTGATGCTTTCCTTATGTGTAAAGTGGGAAATGTAATATATCAGCTTCATAGGACTGTTAGAATAAATATGATGATATATGTTAAGCACTTAGCACATTGATGCATAAATCTGAAAAACAAATATTTGAATACTGAAAATATTTGTATCAATATCATTATTCGTATGAGCATGTTGGATTTCTTAGAAAAGCCAAGGATAAATAAGAAATTCACTTCATCAAATGCTTTCTCATGACTAGCCTTATTTTCATTTTAAAGGATTTGCCCACATATTTCTTCTTAGAAGTTGTGCTTTTTTTGGTACAAATCAATAGTCTACAACAAACAGATATCACCCAAAAATGACAGCTCACATATTCCTGCAAAGCTCTACTGATCTGCCCAGCATTTATTATGTATCTGATTGTGAGGGATAAGTAATCCTCCTATTACATTTAAAATTAAAGTAACCGCTGTAGTCTGATCATGTCACAGAAGGTTTTAGAGCACAGGAAGGGCATCAGCTAGAAACTGATGGGAACTGATATCACAGGATGGGAGAGAATTAGAAGTGATATTTCCCGTGTCTTTTCTCATGGTCTGCTAAATAGTGATTTTCTAATATCATAGGGCACCCATTTCCCTTTATCCTAAATTGAAAAAAATCAGTAGAAATACAAAATAAAATGTTTTTAAAAATCAATTTGTTTTTAAAAATTGATTGCTTGTGGACAGGGTTATGTGTGTAGAACAATCTTATCTGTCTTCTCAAAAAGAGTCATTTGCTGCATTCTTCCTGGGGCAGAGGCCCCACACTAGGTTTCTCTTGTGGCCAGCTCTGCTTTGGCAGCAGAGACGCAAGGAAATGCTGGTTGATGTAGTTCTGATTATAACACATGTGACGTGGCACAGTCCAGTAGTTCAGGCCAGGACCAACTTGTAGTGTAAAAACACAGCATTAGAAAAATGTGGGAGCACCTATTTTTAATTGAGACACTGGTAGCTTCTGGGGTCCCCATCATACCATCATGCCATAGATGTGGAGAAGAGACAGACAAGTCCCTGTATGTCATCAAGAATTCCTGAGGCTCAGACAGTTGATTCTTTGTAAGTCAGCTGCTTTCCATTGTTATAGGATAGAAAATCAGAGGAAAACAAACTTAAGAATACCTCAACACTCCCTTTTTCTCTCACACATTTACACACACACACACACACACACACACACACACACACACACTACCCTACTGGCTTGACGACACCTGGGAAAGCTTTGTTGCAGAAGAGTCACCCAAAGGACTTCCTTGAGGTCATAAATGCTGAATGGACATGACCTTGACCTCTTTGTCTTGAGTATAATGTTTAGCATGAGCTTGACACACTTTTTGTTATTGCTGCAATACAGTCCACCCCAGTGTAGAAGAAGCTTGGTGATGAAAATTTAAACTGGACTAGGGCTAAATATAAATCACAAACTTGAACGAAAATTGTTGCATTGAACTAAGCTACCTTCAATTAGCAAGATCAAATTTCCCAACACTAAGCAGAAATAGGGCCACCTGAGTTCATGGGAATTCTAAAGAAAGTGAATATTGCAAATAAAAAAACCTGAATTTATATGTTTCAATCAGTATCTGGACTTCCTTGAGGCTATGTCATAAATGCTGAATGGACATGACCTCTTTCCCTTGAGCATGCTACTGAGCATGAGTTTGGCAGTCTCATCACGCCCTGCTTCAGAATTCCAGCCTCTGTTGGGCTGGGATCAATCTGTCTTCCTAGTCCCAGTCCTGTGCATCCTGGATCCTTGCTATCTGCAAATCCTGGTGCTGCTAGATCTCCTATATGCTTTGCTCCAGAGTCTGCTCCGAATATGACATTTACAGAAGCCAAAAGAATGTTTTCCTTCAATGGTTTACATTTCAGTGACTGACAGCAAATCTCTTTAAATATCCACTCAGTTGGGAGTCTTTTTATTGGCTTAAAACTTCTCTATACACAAACCGGAAAGTGATTGCATCTTAAATATGGGTAAAATGCTTTGTCATGTTCAGAGAGAATAGGAAGCTTAGAAAACATTTGTCACAAGAATTCCACAGAAGAAATTATCAAAAAGAACAATTCTAAAACTTTACAAAGAAAGACTTGTAAAAAATTTCTACAAATGTTTAGATCAAGGGTTATCCGATGAAGCATAATTTCAGTTTATGTAAGAAAAGGATGCCTAGTGTGAAAGAATAGGAACACTCCAATCACACAAGCCTGCTGATTCGTGCCTCTGGGTTCAGAGAAAACACTCTGCATGTTTCCAACAGACTCTTAAAGAGGCCCAAGTAGAAGCATTCAGTACTGTGTTTAGATTGGAATATCACAGCTCTAAACACCATGCTAATCTAAACTCTGGAAGTACCCCAGGTCTCTACCAGCAGCGTCTAATTTTATAAAGAGGCAAGGAGATAAAATATTTAAAAAATTAAATCAATAGTGAACCAAATTATGTCAAGTGTTGCCTTTTTTTATCTAGATCTGATTCTACTTGTAGATCAATAAATCTCGCAATGTTGTTCTTTTTCAACAACAAATTCTGTTTGTGTTGCTAAGTTTCTTCTCTCAAAATAAAATAAAACATGAGTTGTAGGAGCAGCTGGGGGAAATAGACTGATATGTTTCATTCAAGTAATGCTACCTAGGTTGCTAGATAAGATCAATTGAGGAGAAACATATAAATTGTAAGTAGTGGATTATTGATTTTTCAGCAAAGTTCTGAAAATAATTTGGATGAACATGAATTCAGGGGATCCTGATTCTCTAACAAGAATATCCAGTTGAATCATCATATCTTACCAGGCCCATTCACATGTGTTGCAAAAAAAGAAAAAAAGTAACTGGTTGTTTATATACTATCATTTGAAGAATAATTGGGAGGTTTCTACTTTCCAAAATATCTCTCATTGACAACTACCATTGTGTTGAAATGTTCTCATAAATTTATTCCTTTGGCTAAAATATCATCCCTCTTTATTAAAAAATGGATAATTTATCATAATATAATAACATGAATAATTACCTTTTACTGAACATTTTTTATGGGCTAGGAATTCTGTTAAATGTCAAGTGCAACATTTCATATAATCATTAGAGCAAAATTATGAGGAAAGTGTTAATATTATCTTCATGTGATAGGTAATAAGACTAAAGCTAAAAGAAGTTAAATAACCTACCAGAGGTCATGTCTCTGAATTATGGTGGAACTTTACGGTACAGTTTTCAAGACTAACTTTATTCTTTACGTGTATATTGTCTTTTGGCAGGAGCACCCTTCCTGTTCTAAGTGTCAAAATTATATTGACCCCTCAATATGAAGCTTTCTATGGTTATCATACGCAAACCTACTCCCATGCCAGCTGTTCTGACTTTCTATAAAAGCTCATGGTATATTTATTTGAGATTTTTTTTAAATTTCCACATCCTTCACCAGGCTATATTTTGTAAGGACAGTGAATTTGTCTTTTATCATCATTATTAGTAGCAGTAGTAATATTATTATTGCTATTCTTAGTGCTCTAATCACTAACCACAACTCCACCTGTATTATTTGCTGCTCCATAAATATTTTCCGGATAAAAGTCTGTAGTAAATTAAAATCAGCATCTACTTATAAGGGTTTATGCTGCTTTCCTTTTTAACTAATGAAATCGAGAGTAGCATGAAAAACTTGAATGCCTAAAAGACTAAAGCCATTTATAAAAAACAGCAAAGGTAAGAAGGATACCTAAATCCTCTGTAGCATCACTTTGGGATGGACCCACTTCCAGCTGGATAGACCGGAATGTCCTCACCAAGCTGCAGTGGTGGTAACAAAGAGTAACAAACAGGGCTCAGAGCCTCCGTTACACCGGGCAGACCGAGCCTCGTGTTTAACTCCATTTCAAACTGAAATCCAAACAAAGGGTATTAAAGTTTGATGGAAATAAATCCACAAGGACGAAAACAGCAAGGGAGAAGAAACAACAGAAATGAAATTGTGCAGGCTATAAAACAGATGGACACCTAATAAATAACACTCTAGACCAGGGGCAGAGACAGACATTGCATATGCTGGGTCTGTGGACCACGCAGGCTTGGTCCCCCGCGGCTCAACTCTGCATTGCGTCTGACACAGCAGAGACAAAACACAAACGAATGCGTACAGCTATGTTCTAATAAAACGTGTATCAGAACAGGTGGTTGGCAGGCAAACTGCAGTTTGCCACCTCCTGCTGAAAATTCACAGACGTAGGAAACTAACCCTAAGCCCACAGTTGAAGAAACTCAGAAACAGCCCAATTTAGAACAGAGAGTTGTGAAAGTGTTCGGGAAAGGGCATAAAAAGCCATCTGACATACTTGTATGGAAATACAATCTGCAAGCCTGCGACTTATCAGCTATATGGTGAAATTTTAAGTTTTTTGCTCTTTTCTCAGTAAACCTGACCAATAACTATGCCTTGGCAGGTCATTGAACTAAGTTCATTTGTTTCCAGCCTAGGTCATGTTTCTTCATTTTCTGTGACCATGAACCTTCAAAACCTCCAAGTCATCTTATGAACTGCTCCCAAGAACTAGGATGATAACTAGCTGAACTCACTCAGCTAGTCGGCATCCTAATAAAGGCACCAGCCACAAGCTCTTAACTCAAACCACTTTTTTTCTTTCTAAATACCTTGCATCATATTGTTATCTTCCTTAACGCCATCAGCAAGCGTACTTACGCTCTCCTAATTATATGATCTACAGTGACAGAAAGGATAAGCTGCTATTTGTTAAATTTGCTCAGTATGTTCTACAGTTGCTAGGTGATACCAGCCAGCAGCCTAAAATACTTAATAATCTTCCGATTAAATTTTCTGGTTACTTTTTCCCTAAGTGGCGCAAGGCACCTGGACCAGAGTGATTTAGACTGCATTATAAAACTCCTTAGAATTAAAGAAACATTCTGATTGGTGCAAAGATTAATGTAAAAAGTAGATTAATTTTTGTGAACTACTAGTCAGCTGAAGCAGCTGCTCGTATTTTTAAACCGCAAACGTCATCACATTCTAGCACACAGAAGTATGGTTTTCCTAAGAATGAAGATATCCAAAGGGAAACTAATAAGGCATATCTAAGCAGGCTGTTTGGCAATCACGAGATAACACTCTGGAGGGATTAGAAGCATGAGGCTGCATTTCTGTCAAATTATTAGCTCATGATAACCCCTTCTTCCCTGTCACACCTGACTGCATAATTCCCATCCAATTAAAAGTGACATTTTGGGGCGATGTTAGTAATTTAGCTGCACACTTTCTTTTTTTTCCTTTTTTTTTTTGAGAACCTCCTTGGAAGACTGAGCATTGAAAACTGGAGCTGTCTTTGTTCCTCGGATGCTCTCGTACATACTTAAAGAGGAAAAATTGTCTAGAATGTATTCGATGGAGCCCACTATTGAACAGGGAAATCTGTTCCATTGTTTGATCCAAGGCCACAATGGGGTTGGCTCCATTTGCTCTGTATGTGCTATAAACTGTTGAGAACCACCATTTTTAAGAAGCTCCTTTCCATTGCAACGAGTTAGGTTTGTCTGTGGTGACAAAAAGTTTATTGTGGGTAAGGGCATTTTATGAGCAGTCCTAAATCTAAATCACAAAAAGTATTCTTTGTGATTGTGTGAACTTTGTTATAAAGACAATTGTGATGATTATACATTTGTTTATGTTTCTATATATATGTATATATATATGTGTGTGTGTGCATGTGCCTCTGTGCACACACACACCATAGTGACGTGAAACCACATTTGTAAAGATAACCTACCACTTGAACATAACTTTGGACTTTTTAGTTGTATATGATGACACCCAGTCCTTAGCAACATTCCCGCATGTGTTAAAGGACAGAAATGTTCCACAAATGTCTTTTTTATACACTTTAATTGCTTAGTATAATGCCAAACATTTTCCATGTTTCTATATTGTTTCTAGCACGATGCTTTTACTTCCCAAATCATATTCTGCTTTTGTCGAGGTTCCAAAACCTAGCAAAATATTTTGTTTTCTGCTTTCTTTTCTCTCACTGTGAAGCTTACATGAACATAATGTTAAACCAAGATTTGGATTTCTTTGTCGCAAATTATTTCCCTAGAATAAATTCTTCAGCACGGGGTTCCTAAACCCAGATGGAAGGCTCGTGCCCTCCTGGGGCCCGATCCCAGCAGAGAGAACTGGCCAGGCCCTACGAGGATCCACCGCTGCCCAGGTCTCCGGACGAAAGTTGAGACACCCCTGCTCTGTCCTCACATCACCACCACCAGTGCTGCTAAAGCCGTAAGCGATTCACTGATAACCATTTCTGACAACCCTGCTTTCTCCCATGGGGCATCCCCGTGGGTAAGTCTTGCTGTTACAACACTTCTTGGCCAATAGCTTTCCTGCCCTCCTTTTGTGCACCATTTATTACTCTAATTGGCCCTGGTAGCAGAGCACCTGAGGGCTCCCCACCAAAAGCTTGTCAGTGAGAGAGCTTTGTCACGTTACCCCCTCTCTGTGATGATAACCCTTCACAGGAATAGCAGAGTCAAAAGCAAAGAATGGTTCCCCATTCCCAGCAGTTGGTGGAACCATCCAGGCCATGGAGCTGGTGTGATCTGCTCTCCCAGGCCCGCACTGACCAGCTGGCAGTGTGACCCCAAATGAACAAGTGATGGGAAGCATAAAAATTCCTCCAAAGGACTCTGCAGGAAGTGTTTCTTGGTGTCAAAATTGGCAACGTTCCATTAGACTACAATAATTAATATTAAGACAGAAATACTAAAGGTCACAAGAGAAATTTAAAGATAAATATAACAAAATATTAAAATATCTTGAAAATACTTTCATCTCATCAAAATCAATAAGTATCTCCTGAAAAAAATCAGAGGTAAATTTTATTTACCTTTGGACAGTTTTAAAGATATAGGTATTTCTTTAAATTCTAATTTTTAATGTAAGGATTAATAAAATGTATGCAGTATGTTTTTATCACTAACTAGAGAGAATTTTAAATAACACTATACAGCAAGTATTATTCAGATTTTTTAACTGATGTTGACAGATAATTATTGTAGTTTCCATTGTGTTTGCATCCTATAGTAAATATACTTTTTTAAGAAACATACATGCTTTTTCTTTTTTGACTGTGGATATATATCTCATACAAATCATATATACATATGAGTTACCATATTAAGCACTGGTCAGTATACAATTCAGTGGCGTTATATACATTCACAGTGTTGTACAACCATCCACGCTATCCATTTTCAAACTTGTTCATCACCCCAAATAGACATCCTGTGCCCATTCTACAGCTCCACATTCCCCCTTCTCCCAGCCCCTGGCAACCTCTATTATACTTCCTGTCTCTATAAATTTGTCTATTCTTGGCACCACATGTAAATGAAATCATATTTGTCCTCTGGTGGTTGGCTGATATCACTTATTATAATGTTTTTTAAGTTCACCCATGTTGTAGTATGTGTCAGAATGGCATCCCATTTTTTAAGGAATAATTTCTGCCTGAATGCATATAAAACTATACTTTGTTTATCCGTTGATCTGTTGATGGACGTGTGGGTGAGTTCTACCTTTGACTAGTGTGAACGATGCTGCCAGAGAGTGGTGCACAAGTACCTGTCTGAGTCTCTGCTTTTCCTTATTCTGGCCTATGCCGAGAATCCGAATTACTGGGCCACATAGTCATTCTATGGTGACCTTCTTGAGGAGCCAGCCATTCCCTCCAGTGGCTGTACCTTTCGGCATTTCCATCAGCAACGACAGCGGGCCCAAGTTCCCCAGGTCCTTGCCAACCCTTATTTTCCATCTTTTTGATGAAAGCAACCCTAAAAGATATACAGTAGTAAAACATATGCATTTTTAAACCCTTCTTACCATTACTGTGCCTTATATTAGTCACAAAATTCTAAATACATTCTCTTTTGGAGTTGTATATTTATTCCCAGAAAGACTGCTCATTTGAATGTGGTTAGAGCATCCCACTGGTCCTAGGAAAATGGTAAACAATAGTTTATTATATTTAAAGGTATACCACAATCTCTGGGGTACTGATTTTATTACATCACTGGTGCCATTGCATTGGGTCCTAACCCCCTTGGATGCTTCTTGGATTAATGTGGAACCAGCCCTCAGGGGAGGACAGGAGACCTCAGACAAAGGCAGGCCACTCCTGATTGGTAGGTGACAGGTCTAATAAGCAAGGCAGAGGAGAGCAAAGAGGGGGAAACTGGGACAACTGTAAGAGAGTAACAGCAAAAAAACATTTTTTTAAGTTTATATAGAGGCCTTAACGAGGTCAGTCACATTTATAAGAAGCCCTAACCAGGTTCGATCTAGTCCTCATCACAATAGCCTCCTCACCACGTTTTTCTAAAGCTTGTTTCCTTACCTAGCCTGCGGTATCTGTGTGCAACTTGGGGCAAGTTCCTGATTGCACAGTGCCTCAGCGTCTCCCTCTAGGAAGAAGGAATGACACTGTCATCACAGGAATCCAGGTAAGTGAGGTCATTATAAATAATAGCCACCGTTACTGGTGGCAGCAGAGTGGGTTTGCTGGATTCAAAGAGTCAAAGGATTGAAGACCTGGGTCCAGTCTGCCCCAACTGTGTGGCCTTGGATAAGTCAGTTCAATCCTCTTAGCCTCAGAATTATCTTTAAAATGAGGACTAGGACTAGCTGATATCTGAGGTTCCTTGTGGCTCAGACCTCATAGGAGGAAAATCTTTATCACATCCATAATGGGAGATACTGTGGCATCAAGGGGTATGAAAAAGAGAATGTAATAAACTTCATACTAACACTCAAAATTAAAAATAAAGGCTGTATCCTCAGAACAGCTTCTGGGAGCAGGGAAGTAGAGTGGAATGCACATCCAAGCACAAAGGAGGGGTTTGGGAGCCTCCAGTCGCCTGGGTCCAGCTGCCTGGGTCAAAGCAGCAGTCACCTCCGGATGACCTTCCCTAACACATTAGGAATCTGGGCTGGTGTGTGTGTAGGCAATGATTTTTAAGTGTTTTTCTGTTGGTTGAATAAAAAATGCAACATTGTTTATAATTTATCTGTGGTTTATTGTGTTTCTAAATGTGTTTTACCCTTACCAGCGCAGGACTAGACACACTAGGAGGACTTTATTTTCTTGTGTATTTATCTGTATTTATCAGTAGTCAGTATTTCTCCAATCTAGATTTTACATCCCATTGTTCCTCATTCCTGTTTTGGTAAAAGCAGGTCTAATATAAACATATTCCAACTCTCTCATTGATTCAACAATGCAAAACTGTTTGCAATTCTCCACCTCAAAAGAGAAGAAATGAAGCTAATTGCAAAAGAAAATCAAGGAAGTTTTGAAATAACCTGCTGTAATTAGAATTTAGCTTATGATTTCAAGATTGTGTGTATGCTTGTGGATTCTGAACTACCTTCATACCAGCCTAATTCTGCACTGACATTTTGGAGGAACTAAAATATGTCAGAGCAATGAAAGATATATGTAATAATTATAATTATAAGAAAGTATTAGCTCGGAACAGTAAAAAATAGAAAAAGATGTTGAATGGACTCTCAATCTCAGAATAAAGGCTAACCAAAACCTACCATGCCATCAGTCAACGACTTTAGTATTTTTGCACAAATATCAAAATGACCTACAACAAGTTTTAGGACACTGAACTAGAAAGATAGAGAAAATCAGTCGGTTTTACACATACAGTCCGTGATATAGTTCAGTGGTAACTGTTACCTAGAAGCAGAACTTCACGTTATACCACACGTAGGTCCCCGAGGAGAGCAGGTCACTGACAAATTTGCTGTGAGTGCTTAAACTGTGGAGTAGGAGGTACCGGAATGCTATCACACATTTGCAGTTCTTTGACTTCTCTTTGCAAGGGAAAATTACCCCAACCTCAGTGGCATTGGAACAAATGGGGAGCAAAACTGGCAGAACAGTCTGTTTATAAATTTTTCTTCATTTTAAAGTATTTCTGACACTTTACAAAGAGATACTAGAACATGTAAACACACACACAAAATGAATCTATCAAGTGATTAAGAGATGAGCTACTAAGAGGAATGATATATGATCTGGAGGAGTTGCTAAAGGTAGCTCAAAACCAGTAAGAACAAAAGGACATCATGAGGGACAAAGGTAGAGGGAAGAGAACAAATGTTCCAAATGTTGAAAATAGGGAAAGTCAAGGATGGCATCTTGGATAGGAGGAACATCTAAGAAAACAAAATCCTCACTGGTCATAACGTGGTTTCCTGGAAATGACTGAGGCAGGGCCATTTCTAGTATAAGCATCCAGTGAAAAAATAAATGTGTGTAGGGAATTTAAATTCTATTTAATCCATCACAATAGAGCATTTAAAAATCCAGTATATGAAATTATTTATGTAGGTACACATTTAATGCGAGCACTAGAGAAGTATCTCATTAACAGTATCTAAAGCAATTTCACTTTCATCCTCTTTGCAAATATTTCCCTCCCTGTTACAACCTGCTCTCAGTCTCTTCACTCTTACTAAATATGTTCGCTCCCAACATGAGCTCAACCAAACCGGTCTCCTTAGGGGGATGAGGGGAAAAGGGGAACGATCAGAGATCCTTTGCTAACTTTCACACCTTCAGGGACATAGTCCTACAAAAATATTTGGGTTATAGTCTTAAAATTGGTGAGTAAGCCTTGCGACTTGAGGCAGATGACAAAGGATTTTAAAGTATAGTTTCATTTGTTGATGAGTGTTATTCTGCCTATTATATCATGCCTTAATCGTCTGGGTTTTTCCAGAAAAATAATGTAATTCCTTCTGGTTATTTTTATCTTCTATATTCCTTTACTCATATTCTTAGGAGCTGCTTTTTGCCCCAATCATCTGCTTGTGGCTTTTCTCTTCCATTCTGTATCACCCTCTGAAAAACACTCTTCAACCTACTCAATTCTTTCATAAACACATTATCTACTTGCTCACTTTAATTAAAAAGAATCGCTCACACTTGAGGGTATACTTTCTCTGCACCCTTCCTAATTACAGATGCAATAATCTATAACACTCTTTAATATGAAAACTGCAAGACACAGGTGACAGTCATAATTCCCAGGAATGCACCAAGACCAAAACTCAGCCAGTTTGTGCAGAAACCCATTGTCCTATGGAACTCACATCACCTCACGACAGCATCAGTTTTCCTCTTTATGTGGTCATACTAATCTCCTAGGCACTGCTTCTCCGTCACAGAAAATGTGGTTTACTTACTCAATCTTTTCCTCTTTAAACCCTATGCACCTTCCCACAATTAACCCATCTACTCACACAGCTTAACTCTCTTAGCTATACTGGTAATTCAAAATGCACACACACTAGAAGGGAGAGAGGAAGAGAGGAAGACAGGAAGGGGGAAGGGAAAAAGAGAGAGAAAGGGAGCAGGTGGGAGGGAGAGAGAGAAGGAAGAAGGGAAGGAAAAGGAAAAGCAAAAATCCTTGCTATTTTAACTTGAATTATTCTAATTCAATCAGTTCAAAATATTACTTTACACCTTGAACTTGACAGTGCCTCACAATTGCTGTATCTGCTGTCCCTAAAATATTTCAATCTTGTTGAATGCCACTGCCATCCACTCACCTCCCCACATTCTAAACGCAGTACACGAGCTTGACTTATATATAGTTGCCCCCCCCAAATGCATGTTCTCATCCTTTTATGTAGTAATAGCTAAACATCTGCCCACTCAGCTACAGATTGTATTTCTCAGCTTTCTTTGCAACTAACAGTTGTCCAGGATGATGAAGTTCTCACCACTGAAGTTTGAGCAGAGACCATGAATACAATATCAGCGACAGATACAGTGTTATCTTCCACTGGCATAAAGTATTATGTTGCTTTGTACATTCTCTTCCCTGCAAGTGACAATGCAGACATGTGTATAAGCCAATATCGATCACGCAGATTGGGACAGCTATCTGTAGGGAATACTGAAGGAACAAGATGGGAGAATCCTGAGTCCCTAAAAGTCTCCATGGACCAGAGCCACCCAGTTAACCTGGGCCGGCCTGCATCCAACGTGTCTGAGAAATAAGCTTACATCTTTTAGCCTCTGTACTCGCGATGTGGCCTAGTTAATACAAATGATAGGTTTCTTTTTTTTTATTTTTATTTAGTTATTTTTCAAGTACATTTTTTTGTCTATTTCTCCCATCCCAGCCCCGCCCCGCCCCATCTCCCCACCTCCCTCCCATTCCCCCCCCCCCAGTCCTCATCCCTGTGTCTTTCATACTTGTTCCTCAAAATCCCTCCCCATTTTTCCCCTTAAATTCCCTTCCCTCTCCCCTCTGGTCACTGCCCACTTGTTCTCTATTTCAGTGTCTTTGTTTTTATTCTGTTTGCTTGTTTTATTGTTTAGCTTCCTGTCAAAGGTGAGATCATATGGTATTTGTCCTTCAAATGATAGGTTTCTTTAAGGAACCTTGTCCATTCCAGCTCCCTCATTAATCTGGAAGAGGACTTTTAAAAATGATCACCACTATGATATTAGTTCTGAGTCACTTTTCTTACTTCATCCAGTGAAACAATCTTGCTGCAATTCAGTCCTTCATTTTCTCCTGCCTGGAATATGTCAGTAAATCACACTGGGATATTTTGCCTAATTTGTTTTCTAAAAACATAGTGTAACCACCAGCCAATATCTTCTTCCCAACTCTAAAAAATCAGTTTTCTACGTGGTCCCCAATTTTTTCTAGAATAAAAGTCAAACCCTTGGTCAGGACACTCAAGTTCCTTCCTAAAATATCTCAAATTCATTTTCTAATATTTTTTCAAATACCTCATATTCTATCCTAATAAAGCCATATTTTTCCTAAAATGCTCAGTCTTGTCTTATAAATGTGCCTACATATACTATTTCTCTGGCTGTAAAGGTTATGCCCAGTGAAATCTTATTTACTCTTTAAGAATTAGCTCAGATAACAACAATAAAAAAATTAGTTGAGATATATACTACCTTTTAGCCCTTCAACTCCAGGAAGAAAATACTTTTTTTCTTTCATGTGCTTTATCAAGTTGACTTTCACATTGTTCTTTTTTTTAAAGATTTTATTTATTTATTTTTAGAGAGAAGGGAAGGGAGGAAGAAACATCAATATGTGGTTGCCCCTCACGTGGCCCCCACTGGGGACCTGGCCCACAACCTAGGCATGTGCCCTGACTGGGAATCGAACCTGTGACACTTCAGTTCACAGCCCACACTCAATCCACTGAGCTACACCAGCCAGGGCCTTCACACTGTTCTTTAATTCATCTCATCTCGGTTCCTTCATGAAGGAACCTATATCCAACATGGTAAATTATGGGAGGTAAGGAACTATATATTCTATAATTTTGTAGGCCAAGTATCCAGGGTGATAAGAACATGTGTCCCCTTAATGGTTTTTATTGCTTGAATTTACAAATGAAAATGCAGGCATCCTAAAGCCTACCCAAAGCCACACATAAAATTAATATGAAGCCTGTGATTAAAATTCAGATAAATCAGGCTAATAGGTTGTTAATCACAACAATTAAAAGAAGAATATTTAAAAATATTTAGAAGGAGATAAATTAGGACTAAGTCGCATTGTATAGACTTTTTGAAATGTATCAGTATAAATAAGGAGATAATTAGTCATGAAAACGAGGACCAGAACTCCGTGTTCTTCCTCTCTAAGAACAAGAATCTCTCTGAGTAAACAAAATAGCACTCACTGCAACATTCAATAAACTATGCAATCTGCAATGAAATCACAGTCTTAATTTTGTTTTTTACCTACTTCAGGCCTATTAGTGTAAATTAAATTTCAAGTTAATAGCTATAACATGAAAGCACATGATTTCCATCAAGTAAGTAAAAGGGTAATTTAGTGTGTGAGTTACAGAACCATTTTCAATGTATAATATTTAAAAATTTATTGTACTATAGATAATAAAATTTATATTTTTCCATTGTAATTTATACTTTAAGATTCCTTTTATAAACAATTAAATTTAAGAGGAAACCAGCCAGAGAGGACAGTAATTTGGAACTTCATAAAGACAGAAAATGTACTAGTTCAGATGTTTTTGGCTATAATAATCAAATACCCAACTCAAACTGAATTGAAAATGGCTCAAATGCATTTGATCTTTCTACAAGAAGGTTGTGGTAGCTGTAGCAGGTTGGTTCAAGCACTCGGTGACTATAATCAACGACCTCTGCTTGTCCATTTTATCTACCAACAACATCCAGACTCTGCCTTAGTTCTTAAATGTATTCCATCAGGATATGTGACGGCTGTCCCAGTTTCTGCTATCTTCTGTAAATTCTACAAAATCTGAGTTAAAAAGGAGAGTGCTTACGCTGGTGTTTTTGGTATTTGTTTGTTTGTCGTAATCATAGAGAAAAATAGTTTCAACAGATACCCAGGAGTCACCTCCTCCTGTATCACTGACTAGGGGTGGTTAATATGCCTGTGTAGTAAAACCACAGAAGGCTGGAAAAGTGAGTATCTGGTGATTTCAGCCCCTATATTGGGCAGTAAGCTTCATCACATGTTATGCATATTTTCACAATTACACTAATTCTGTTATTCATGTCTCCTCCTCTAGCCTATAGGCTTATCAATAAAAACAATCTATTGTATTTGAATTTCTATCCTTAATATTTCTATATATTCTCTTTCAACAAGTGAAGGAAGGAAAGAAGGAGGGGAGGGAAAAAGGGAGGGACGGAGGCTGCAGGTTTAAATATGAAAAGCCTTCTCCCCTGACTAGAGAAAAATTTTTGGCCAACCGAGTAGCCCCAGAATAGTTTATCAGTCTGCTTTATTTATTGAAAGCTCTTTTGGAGACATTATGTATATATATTCTCAGGCATCTTTCCAAAATCCAAGCTACTATTTCTTTCCCCTTGGCTCCGTATACCTGGCCTGATGCCACTTAACTTCTAAAAGCTGTAGCGAAAGATCCAAATTTCAGATTAATGATTTATCCATAGCATCCTCTGATGGCAAGAAATTCTTCATTGCTTTAAATCATACAATCATTTTGAAATTCTTTAATGTTTAATTACAGTAAAGTTGGAAACATTGCCTGGTTGTAGCATAGTCGGGTAATTAGGTTAAGATGGTGGAAATATGGATTGGATCCGGCCAGTGCTTCAATGCACAGCTCCAGAGTCCAACGTGCACCACTTAGAATACGAAGTTTAAGATCTGGTGGTGAGCTCCTCAGCCCACTCATTTCATATGATAGCCTACGCTACATGCTAAACAAGGTCAGGACTTAACTGGAACATAATGTCCTTCAGGGTGCATATTGCAATATAATGGGCCCGATCTCACAAAGGTTGAGGTCAGAATGTTTTCCAGAGCTCTGTGGAACAATAATAAAGCACAAACCATGCCCTGGAGCACCTTAACACTTTTTAAATTATCAGCACAGTTGAAATCTTTCTCTTAATACTAGAATGAACATTACTGACAAATTTCATGGCATAATGAGTACAGTAGCACGAATACTAAAAATGTGGAAACTTTTGACATCAAAAATCTATGAAAGGAAAGGAAGAAAACGGTTTCTCTTTTCTGTTGATAAGCATGAGTTGTGTTTAGACATGTTTTCTATGTGCCATCCTGATCATCGTTTGCACACAATTTATTCTCAAAGCGTAACAGTGATACAAGGCCATTCTCAATGTAGGCTTTCTTCCCTTCTTATGTTACTATTGCAATAACTGCATATATATAATATATATATATATATATATATATATACACAAACACACACATATATGTGATGTACAAATGGGTGCTCAGTGTTGTTGAGTGAGTAAATATATAAGTAAATGATTCAGTGTGGCATAGCTCTAGCATAAATATTGTGCAAGATTTGAGAAGGATGTAAGAAACAAAGCTACAAAACTTAATGAATGATACACTTTATCTGAAATTTATATGACTTTCTAAGTCATTTAGAATATTTGTCTAATCATCATATAATAATTTTGAACAACAAAACAGTTTTGGTAGGTAATATTTTATTTTTATTTTTTCATGTGTGCGCTTCTCCTTTTTACTTAATTTACTGGAGTGGCACTGGTTCACAAACCCATATTGGTTTCAACTGCATGACTGAATAAAGCAACATCTGCACACTTTGTCATGTGCCCATCACCCCAAGTATAGTCTCTGTCTGTGTCCATTGCCCCGCCTTTGCCCACCACCAGCTCCACCCACCTCTTCCCCAGCTATCTCCACACCACGAGTCTATGTGTTACATATATATATGTACATATATATATATATATATATATATGGCTTTTTGCTTAATCCCTTCATCTTATTTCATGTTGATGTTATTTTTTAAAATTATCCATATGAGATACATTCTATGAAGTATTTGATAAACGAATGAGAGAAAAAGCCAGTGAACAATTTATTAGAGTAACAGATATGTGGTATGCCCAAAGTGTGATAAGAGAAGTCAGGGGGAAAAACAGAAATCATTCTAAGGCTTTCAAACAGAAAGATCTTACTACAGTCAGTGGCTACTATATTGATTAACTAAGAGTTCTTGTGAGACAGACTTGCTACCAAAAGCATCAGAAAGCCATGTCCTTAATAGGGCTAGAAAGAGAATGGAGGGAAATGGCGTTACTGAACCCAGAAACTGACACCAACGGAGAAGATCTGAAACCACAGCTGGGGGGTGGGGGCGAGGGCCTGATGGGCTTTCGGACCACGGAGAGAGAGAACTAGAGTCACACAGGCAAGAGGCAAAGCCCAGGTAAAAATCACCAGGTAAGGCCGACCAAGAGAGAAATACGCCCTGCTTCTTTTTCTTCTCATTGACTGGGTCTGCCTACTTGGAAGCCAATTGTTAACTTATCCTTTGACATGTGAATATCCAAACTGCAGGTCAGAGGCAAGGCATAGAAGAGAATAAATATGGAAATAAACATACAAATTATTAGTGTCACATAGGCAAACAATAAAGTAGATGACCAAAAATGCTTCTTGGGATATGCTATAAATTGTATTCTGAAAGAAAAGTTAGGACTAGTAAAATGAATGATTAATGAAAAAAGTGTTTTGGAATAAAATTTAAACACTCATAACACATAGATCAAAAGAACCTTTAAAAATCTACCAGAAAACTAATATTAAATATATATCATGTTACTAAATGCTAAAAAAGTCATTGGGACAATATCAACATCCTCGTAGAATATACTATGAATATACCTAGCATGTAGTTAGGATATACAAAGAATATGTCCAGATCATATTCAGTAAGTCTGGAATAGTCTGGAAACTTCTGTATATTAAATAAAGCTCTATAGACAAGTTATATGAATCCCCAATTGAACATAATGATGTAGAAATGCTAGATTCACATTAAAAGGCAAAGCTGTAACCTTGTTAATGTTTAAAAAGTGACTGCCATTAAGGATAGCACTATATGTTGCCTAGTCACACGCAAAGCACCATCAGGACCCTGCTCAGCAGGTGTCACTGATGGCAAGACCAAGGACACTACCTAAGAGTCTTTGCACAAACAACATTTGCCCACGTGATTTTACCTAGGAAGCACTAATTACTTTTTTCCCAATTTGACAGTGCTTCCAATTCAACTCATCAATAGTAATATGTCAAATAAATGTAATTATATTAGCATGTTTCCTTTCATAATATAAAGAAGCGAATCTTTCCCATCTTCCAGGAGCCTTCCCTTCATTAAGAATTGAATGTTGGGATGGCAAAATAACAGAAGTTTTAAATGTATGATTTAATCAAATCATGGGTTACAGAAAAACAACATTTAGCTACCTATGTAATCAAAGTGGTAGCAAAATGTTTTGAAAGCAAATACAGGAAATATATTGTTGGTAACCAGTTTGAACTTTGAAAAGTGAGAAAAACCATTCTCCCATCTGAAATTGTTCTGGTAAAACATAGACTCTTTGCCTTGTAGACTGGTAACTCAGAAGATAAAAGAAAAATCTTTTACCATCCCTCATTAGAGATGGCTGTGGTGGGTAGGGGGTGGGGGTGGATAATGGTGAGGGGGATGGAGACAACTATACTTGAACAATAATAAAAAGTACAAAAGATAAATACTTTACCAATAAAATACTGCATATGTTTGGATTTGTAAAAAAAAAAAATGGGCTGGCCAAAAATATTCAGCGAAATTTGGTTATTTTAACAGAAAAAAACAAAATCAGTGTTGTATCAGTGTGATATTTGATACTAAAGCTAAACCTATCAAACACAACCAGCATTGTCAAGGACCGATAAATTTACTTTTTCCCAAATTTCCTACGAACTTTCCATATGCATTTAGGTTTGCACTTAAACACTCTCTTCTTTGCCATCCTGGCACACCTTGTCATTTTATTTTAGGAAACACTATGTTCTTTTTCCCTAATGCATCCTTTATACTTTGCATATGCTGATGATTTCTCTCATTTGCATGTCTTACTTGTACATTTTAGCCACAGTACCCTTTATTTCACAGACAAATCGCAGGGGTGGATGACGGCGAACTGTTTGCCGTACATCAGCACTTTGTAGCAGACAAGCAGAGCTTACGAATACACATCTCAGAACGTTTCACAGCCCTACACCACCATTATAGCACAACTCCTCAAGGTGGCAAAGTGAGCATATTTATTAATAGACCCAAATGTAAAAGGTTTCTTTCTGGAAAATATTAAAGAGGCAAAAGTCTATTCTTAAAATCATTCTCAGTACTTACATATCTTGGTATTCTCTTTGGGAAATAATCGACATCTTTAATGAATACCCATTAATTTACTTAATTTAGCTTAAGTTTGAGATTTTAAGTTACCTAAAGATTTCAGAAACTATCTTGAAGTTGACATAATGAAAAATGTGATTGTTGAAATAAAGTTGTCAGAATAATGCTTTATTTTGATTAAGCACAAATTTGCATTTTTTCAAATCTTAACCATTCAGTAGATGTAATGTGAGCTTATTCAAAGAGTAAAGCTACATAAGTATATGCAAAACATCCAAGTGGAATAAAGTGTATGCTTATTTTTTACTTGACATTGATAATTCAGAAGACAGCTGTTTAACCAACAATATTAAAAGTCTTGTTTGCCAATGAGTTTCCTAAATTCTGAGAAGTTAAATTATTAAAACAAGTTAGTTTCTTAAGAAATACTTTTTTTATATTGAAAGTTTAATTCCCCTAATTGTGAGGAATTTTTATAATATTCCATTAATATAAGCATGTACTTATTTCTAAACCTATAAGAATAAGGCTTCTTTAAGAGATTATATCATCTAATTTCATAACACCATACAGTGGTAGGAAAATACTACACAATTCACAGATACATAAATATACATGCAGACACAGAGGGCTGTAGCTCAGAGAGAACCAGAGACACCATTGATTTATGGTGTTTGCCATTTTCATGAGATAAATACTCCCACCACAGCCAATGTCAGTCTACCAGCATGATGTCACCAGTTGCGATGTTAGAAAGAGATGTGGAAAGAGTCTCCCATGAGCTGGCATGACCCAGCTTCAGGACACCAACTCTGACTTTGTTAAAAAAGTGAAAATAATTGGGTGTATTTTATAATTTTACTTTTAATATATTTTTCCAAGATCCTTGAGGAAAATATTCTAATTATGACTATTATAGTTTATATATTAATGTTTGAGAAGACTGGTCATAATACAAAAATACTGGAGTTAAAAACAAGCAAACACATTGACTACGATAGTGCCCAACTCTTTTTTTTATTGTTGTTCAATTATAGTTGTCCTGATTTTCTCTCCTGTTGCTCTCCCTTGTCCTGACCACTCAACTATCCATTTCCACGGGTCCTTTATTCGTGTTCCTTGACTAGGCCCTTTTGCTTTTTCCCCCTATTATCCTTCTCCCTCCTCCTCTCTGGTTACTGTCAGTTTGTTCTTCATTTCCAAGGCTCTGGTTCCATTTTGCTCATTTGTTTGTTTTGTTCATGAGGATCCACTTATAGGTGAGATCATATGGTAATTGTCTTTCTTAATCAATCAGATTTCCAATTTTATAAACATAGAGAAGGAAGAAAAGTAAAAGATAATTATAGCCATTTAAAAGAACTTACCAGGAATTAGCACATGAAGATAATTTATAAAAACTAAGTTATAAATTAATTGAACAAGAAAGATAATTAGAGGGGAAGGATTGTTTAAATTAGAAAAGAGAAAACAGTGAGACTATATTCCATATCTGACACTGTTTTAGACTGCTGATGCATTTGATGCTATTTTAAGGATGGTTACTCTACTTGTGTAACCACCCACCAAGTACATAACACTTGCACATATGTTTTCTCTCTTAAGCAACTGTATCATCTTTGTTTTTCTAGAATAGTACAAAAATATGTGGATCTATGAAATTTATTCTACACAGCCAAAATAACCCTGATAATACTAAAATCTATTTTTTAAAAAACCAGAGAAAACAAAACCATAGGCCCATCTTACTTATGAATACACAGAAGTATGAGAATATTAACATAGAATTTAGCAGTATATTCAAAGTATAATAGACAACATTGTTCAGTATTTAGCTCAGAAATGGAGGGATAGTTCAAAAATAAGTAAATCTATTACTATTAATATAATGCAATAGAAAAACAGCAGCATGCAGTGAAAAGTGTTTTGGCTATGAAACCTGATTGCTCGGATTTGTATCCATACTCCACGATATTGTTCAAATTGCATTTTTCCCTCTCCAATTTTGTCATAGTCCTTACTTTAGGATATTTACTCTTTCGACCCTCCTACACTGAGCTTGGTAAGGAGACCTATTGTCCATCTGAGTGCAGGTACCAGCTATGAGCTGAGGTTTTGAGAGGAATGACAGGCTGGCACCCTCCCTCCCGCGGAGACCAGCCCCCAGCGTGTGAGGGGCATGCCCAAGCGAGCGTTGTATTGCCTGAGTCTCACAAGGTGAAATGTACGGAGTTGATCTGAAGCAAATCCAAAGCTCAGAGTCCAGCAGGCTCAGTTTATCCGAGTGCAAGTCTGATTGATGACTTGCAGCTGACCAGCAAAGTGGTGAGGATGAAATCGGTGTGGCAAAGCACTGACACATTTGCGTGTTTGCTGTACTGCATTACAACCAACTTGCTGATACACTAGCTCTGTGAGCTTGGGAAAGTTACTTAATACTTACACTCTTCTCTACGTGATAAAATACAGTACTTGTATCGCAGATTGCAGTGAGGATTATTTAGTACATATAAAGTACTTAGAGAAGTGTAGTGTACAACAAATATTCAACAAATGTCAAAATTATTAGACATTGTGGTAGAATTTAATTTCATGCTAAAAATAGAATGACATTTTAATAGCATTTAAAGAGTAAAAATATAATATTACTTCTTCAATAGGTTGAAGCATATCTTTTTAAAGTGAATAGCCAAAGTTATAGTTTTATGAAATTATGCCTTATGTAAAATAGATTACAGAGTATGTAATTCCATTTAGTGCTCAATTCCCAGAAAAACTATTGGCTCTCTCAGTGATATTATGTGCTTTCCTTTAAATGAAAATAAGAAATGTATAACCTAAATTTTTCTTCTTTTATCTTAGTTGTTAGAAATCTCAAAACCAAATATACCTGACTCACTTAAAATAATCAAAACATCTTGATACATATACTACATCTATTTTTCTCATACTAGTAGTCTCTTTATTTTTAAATGTCCTGTTTTATTAAATCCCAAATAGTCTTAGAAGCATCATATGTACAATTCTTAGGGGCTAGTTAAAAGCTTGACTCTGTAACAATGGGAGAAAATCCACAGTGGTTAGTTCCGTAAATATATTATTATGCATTCTGTGACATGTCTTTAACATTTCTGGATTTCTCTCTCCACTTTAAAATTGGTAATAATTTTCATAGAACCTACAAATTGTTGAAGGAATCAAATATTATCATAAACCTGAAAATACTTTGATAAATATACACTTCAATAAAATATAAAGGATTATTCATTATCTTAAATTGAGGACAAAGATTGTTACTTCAATGTTTAAATTTAATTTTCCTATACATGTCTCTATTTCTGATGTAGTTCTGGAATTCTGCTGCTCCAAGAGACAATAATTTGTTCAGTAATGGAGGCAGCAATCAAATTTTAATTATGTCTTTTCTCAAGGTGATGTAAAACTTTCCTAGGTCCCCAAACAACACAAAGTAGACTACAGTAATTCTTTGTAATCGATAGTTAATATTTATCTGGATGAATAAATGTAAACACTATAAATCCCAGAATACCCTATCAAGGTCAAATGTATATGTTTATGTAGATTTTGAGTTGAAGGCAAATGCAAAGCCTATTAGAGTAAAAAAATAATAGTAATTATAATGGAGCTATTTCTAATTAAATATATTATTAATCAGTAAATACAGATTGATGTTTAAAATGTAGAATATAGAGTGAGGCAAAAGTAGGTTTGCAGTTGTTCATATGGAAATAATACAATAATTAATAAATAATAATATAAGAATAAACTGTGTTTTGCATACTCACAACTGTAAAGCTACCTTTGCCCCACTCTGTATGTGCAGAACAAAAATATACAATTCTGAAATCTATCATGAAATACTAAGTTCATTGACCCAAGCTTAACCACACAAAATACTCTTATTTTCATAGCTCTTCAAAATTTCTATATAGCAGGATTTATAAACTCAATGCCAAAGGGGCCAGACAAGTAAAATAAACAAGTGAGATCAGCAGAGTGGGTAACCTTGCAAACTAGAGAGTGAATGCCTTTTTTCAAAAGGGAATGGCAGATCTTAGCTCTTCCAATTGGTCCTGAAAACAAATATAAATCTAATATTTTAGATTCATCTTTTAAGAAAAGACAAAGATTGTGCTTCTTACATTAATCCTCTTGACTATAAAATGTTGGCAACAAATCTAATGATTTTTAAATCATTAAGCAGCCAAAACGAATCAGTTATATAACAACAGTTTTCAAATTCTGTGCTGTGTCATAGCAGGATATTACGTTTTGCCCTCTGCTTTTTCTTCTTCCCAATTATCTCCATTTTTGCCCCATCATGGCTTATTCCATGTTACCTTTCCCCTCCTAACAAAAGCCTCAAATCTATTTCTATTTTCTTTTTAAATCTATTTATCTATCCTCAGAGAGAAGGAATGCTTATTCTTAACCAAATATCTTTACTCATAATATACAACAAAAACAAACAAACAAAAAGAAATAATTAGCCACCGGTTTTTCTTTTTATTAACAACACTTTTTGAAAGTTTAATGGAGAGAAGCAGGGATATAGATGTTTTGAGGTAGGAAACTAGAGAGGGTGAGGAAGGTACTTCATTCCCTGTACCCCAAAAGAATGAGAAAGAGCTATGGACCCTCTTCATTCATTTATTTAGTCCAATTTGTTAAAAGCCTATCATGTGTTGGCAACATGTCAGCTATTGAGGATAAATAAGTGATTGAAAGTTATGAGCTCTCCTCTCACACAGAGTTTATCATCTAGCAGAAGAATAGATCATGGACAAATAGTTGTGTGAATAATAAATTATTTAAAATTCTGGAAGTCACATGGGTGAAATCTAGCGTGCTATGAGCGTATCTAATGGCGTACTCACTGAGATCAGGGGAGCACAGAAGCTAACTTTCCTCTTGGAGCTGCAGAACGCATGGAAATTAGCAAGGCAAAGAGAATAAAAAGGCTATGCAGAGTGCGTAGCATGAATAAATTGCCTTTATTCCGCCCCAATTGCTCAATCTCTCTCCCTCTTTGTCTCTCCTACAAACACACACACACACAGTATTTGAAAGTCAGTTGGACAAATCATGCCCCTTTAACTATAAACAGTATTTGAAAGTCAGTTGGACAAATCATGCCCCTTTAACTATAAAATAATTTCACTTGCCATTTGTTTTGGAAGAAATAATGGAAATATATATCTGTCTGCCAGTTAGAATTGAATTCTATTAGAAAATTCTAATTCATAATGGACTAAGTTTTTAGTTTTGTTCAAGTAGGAAGAGAATCCTGCCTTCTAAATAGTTTCTGAAATTTTATAATTTGATAACATTTCTTAAGCAACATGATTTTCTTATATATTTTTTAAGTATCTCTGCTTCTCTCTTATTTCATCAGGATTCAGGACTTCGTTACAATGTGAGTGGCTCCCCAGAATCTTGCAACATGGCAGGCATGAGGTAGTTCTGCTACCTAATTACAATGCTAAGTTGAAGTGTTCAAAAATAGATGTGAAAGTCAACACAATAAACTCTTATTAAGTACTGAACTTGCCTGGTAGAAACAGAAGCATATGGACATATTCCAGAGCATCTTAGTTAGCTAGGAGGATTCAACAGTCTGATTATATTCTGGTTTAGAAGACTTAGAATATTGGTGAGTACATTATGAAATCAGTTATGATAGATTCAGCCCACTATGATATGCTTTAAGTTAAAATATTTAAGGTACCATGTCTTTATTTCAGTTAAGATTGCTTTTATTCTATATTTCAAGTCAAAATATTTCAGGTACATACCTCTTCTTATGATTCATTGCATTGGTTATTATGTGACTACCCAACTAGCTACGAGTGCAGATAAAGTAGAATGGGAAGTCTTTTATTGTACATCACCAGGAAAATGTTTTATTTTTATTATTATTAGCCAAAATAAGAATGGAGGAAATGCTTTTGCATATCAGCTAATCTTGGCATCTATAATTCCCAATGTTATGGCTAATTTAAAATAAGTTGCAACTCCTAACACACGAATCTAGTATTATACTTCATCCCATAACTATGTTTTTAGCATAAAAATCTCTTTTTGTTTTGACTGTTGACAACTGTTAAAGCCACTCCAACCTATCTCTCAAATTTCCATAAGTAGGATTAAACACAGGGTAAAGAGCCCTGTGTGGACTCTGACACTAAGGGTGGGATTGGACCTGGCCGGGCAGGATACCTCCGAGTTCTCCAAAACAGTGATGGCTGCAGTGAGACTCCTGGTAATGACTGCATTCTGGAAGAGAAGACTATCTCTAACACGTGCTCTAGTAACAACTTTGTCCCCTGAAAAAGGATTCTGCTTCATAAAAATTCCTTTTTCTGACAAGAAAAACTTATTTATTTTAAACATGCACTTGAAAATAATCTTTCCTGCCAGGCTTAGGCCTGAGAAAATGTGTCATAAAACAGCCTAGAAGAGAATTCTGTCTCCACAGAATGTCCAGTTAGAGCTATTCTAGCTCATATGTTAAAGTGTTATAAAATGTATTGCAGGCATATCTGTATATTAATACATTGTTCAACATGATGAAAATGCTTTATTATATTCAGCATTCTTGGTTCCTTTAACATGATTATATACTGAGTTTCTTATGTTATTCTACCATTAGTAGCATGATATCAGAAGAGTATGTATCATTTCCCAAATGTAAACATGCAAACCAGAACCCTCCAACAAAGCCTTACTACAAGCATGGAGTAGAACCAGTTCAATCTTTATACTATCATTTAACTACACCTACCCAAATACCCATTTCCAGATTCAAAGGTTCAAAGAAAAATACATGCAAGTAGTTTGAAGGATTCATAAACCAAAGTCTGTTATAATATATAGGAATGTGATTTTCTTGGGGAGATTGATTTGAACAGTAAAAAAAAGAAATTTCCAAAGAAAGAGCGATAGTTGTGAAAACAGATAATTACAACAGCACACACAGGCCGAGCTCTTATTTCTGACAGGCCCCGAGCAAGACATGCTTGAGCGTGCTTGGTTATTCCTTAATTTTACATTTTGCTTTATATGTGCAAGTTCAGTTAAAATACTGATTAAGGTTTGAACACATGTATGTCAACATTCCGTTATAAGAATAGTTGCATTTCCACAATAGTAAAATTATATGAATTATACTACCAATCTACTTCTTTCAATGTCACAGTTTTTTTATGGTTATATGTCTTCGAATAACAAGTTGTTTTCTATTAGTAAATGTCCTCATTCACTCTTAGAGCTTCAGAAGTACTGAGTTAAGAAATGTTGGCATGATTTTTTACTAGCTCAGTCATCAAAAGACTTGAAATAGATCAAATAAAAGGGCCACCATATGTCAAAGAGATTTCAAATGCTTCAAAAACTATAGTGATATATAGCAATCTATATAAAACAAATGATGAAGAAAACACACTTTATTAAATGAGTTTTATATCATAAAATAATTTTAAAACAAAAACAATTATGAAATTTAATTAATCATTTAATTTCTTATTATTGAGACCAGTTTTGTAATAAAACTATTTTGAGACATTTACATTAATAATTGGCATATCATCAGAAAGGTATTAACTAGAAATATCTGTCACCTGATTTCCATACACAAAGGTTCATACCAGTGATTCTTATACCTGGATTTAATTTAGAATTGCCTTGAGAGATTTTCTAAGTTTCCATTCTTAAGGCCCACACAAGTCCAATTTATAGAGTGTCTTTGGGATGGTACCTGAGCAAAGATATTTGTAATATCACCCCAGGTGATTCTAAAGTTTGGGAACCACTGGTCTACCAAATGCAAACTACTAGCTGGGGAAGAAATAAACCAGAATGCCCATCTGTTTTATAAAGCAATTCCTCCAAATTAAAATTGGAGCATTTCCCCTAAAAGAGCAAATAATTACTCTCTACAGTACAATATGGAATAAAGTATTTTCTTAATCTTTGCTTTAACACCCCCTTCAACAACACTTTGTATGAAGCAGAGTGTTAGTTAAAAAAAGAAAGAGGAAAAGAAAGAGAAAGTAAAGTTTCAAAATAGGTATTTCATCTATACGTTACTTAGATGAGATTATAAATAAAATTTTCATTAGGCTAACACGAGGAAAACCTTTATTAAGTTGAATATAAGGAAGTTTCCTTAACTGGTGAACTTTGAGGGGTAAAAATAGTTTTCCCTATCCTTATTTATCTCACCTGTTGCCCTGAAATAATTGTCTTTAGAGTCAGTAGCAAATTGGTTAATAAAAGTTAGAATGTTTGAATCTAAAATTTCTTTAATGTAGGAATAAAATAATAAAAAAATAACTGGAAAAAAACAGAGCATAAGCAAATTCCTCAGATCACAGAAGAAACAAAAGAATTCTGGGTTAGCAATCAGAAAACATGAGTGCTATCCTACCTAACATCTCTCTCTTTTTTTTTTAGATTTTACTTATTTGTTTTTAGAGAGAAGGGAAGGGAAGGAGAAAAACAGGGAGAGAAACATCAATGTGTTGTTGCGTCTCACACACACACTATTGGGGACCTGGCCTGCAACCCAAGCATGTGCCTTAGACTGGGAATCAAACCAGCAACCCCTTGGCTCACAGACCCACACTCAATCCACTGAGCTACACCAGCCAGGGCATCTAACATCTCTTTGATTGGGTGAATCTCAAATTATATAAACTTATTCACAACAGAAACAACAGAAGCTTATTTCTTGCCCTCAACAGCCATGAACAGGCAAACCTGTCAAGACAGCAGTCCTCCTCCACATATACATTGAGGACCCAGCAGGCAGAGTCTCTGCCACTTTCCATAAGTGGCCCCTGAGGGTGACCTCCCATCACTGTTGGACCCAGCTGGCGAGAAGAGGGTACAGAAAGACTGAGTTTGCTTGTGTTCTGTGTTAGGCCTGGGAGTGTTGCTCATTACCTCCACTTACATTTCTTTGGCTAAAAAATAAGTCAGCTGAGCACATAAGTGGAAAGGAGCATAAGCAATTTAATGTAGCTTTGTGCCCAGAAAAAAAAAAGGAGGAAATACAGATTTTGGCTTTTAGGTAGAAATTTCTGCCATTTTCCAAGTATCATTCCCCTAAGCAGAAAATATTATGAGCAAGGCTGAGATAAAATAGATGTGAGCAGCAAGAGAGATGGATGAAGAGGACAAAGGTGAGAAAGGTCCGATATGAGTATTTGTTATTGTTGTTGTTGTTGTTGTTATCGTTGTTGTTGTTTAAGTGACAGAGTCACCTTGACTGAAAAAACTGCACCAACCAGTAGTACTGATGAGCGTACAAATAGGAATACCTATGCTGGTGCAAAAAACACTCTTATGCCAGACTCTAAGAAGCAAAGGAAGTGTAGGTAACTACTACTGAGAGGAGTTATTATTTTTTAAAATAAACCATCCCTTCATTCTATCAATGCTTATGTAAAAATTATAAAGAAACTTTGGGAATCATCCTGGCCCCCCCTTTCCACTTTTCCAAAGATTCTTCTTGGTCAGAGACATTCCAAGAAAATTCAACACAATTCAATATGAGTTAAAAACAACAACATATATGAGGTCTGTCCAGAAGGTATCCAGCCATGTAAGAAATATTTACTGAAGAAGATACAAGAAACATTGTACATAGGACAATGACACCTCAGTCCCCTTCAAAGTAGTCACCTTGGGAACTCACACAGTTCTCCCAATCACCATGAGCTGCCCTGTTATATTTTCTGAATCTCATTGACAGTTTGAAATCTCTTCCCTTTCAAAGGTGATTTTAGTTTTGGGAAAAAACAAAAGTCACAGGGTGCCAAATCTGGGCTGTAGGGGCACTGAATCACCAGGGTGATTTGATGTTTCACCAGAAACCTCTGCACAGGATGTAATGCTGGCATGAGCTGGCACATTGTCATGATGAAGCTGCCAATCACCAGTTGCCTATAGCTGCCGCCTTCTGAATCATCTGAATAGTTTCCATGGAGGAATGCTCAAGCTTCATGCTAAATTTGACGCAGACACATTGCTCTGTTCACTCAGTCATTCTGAATGTGATGGCCATATAAAACACACCCTCACCCTAGGGCCGTGAGTACCACCCCCACTGACTAGTACAGTGAAGTCACCATGGTTCACACATGCACATTCCAGTCCACTCTCCTTGGCTGCCGGGTTACACTGAGGTAGTACAAACTGTTCTCATTATAGTAATGATGAGCTTTTTCCAGACAGAGTTTGTATACAAGGTCCCATAAGAAATGTGTGAAGAATAATAGTAAAACAATGAAAAATGAGAAAAAGTCAAAGAAAAATGCCATCTCAAGACAGTAAAAATTGTTAACACAACATCAATAATTAGCTAAAAGTATTTTTAGAATTAAGGAGAAATTGTTTAATAATATTTTAAAATAACATGGTAAATATTAACAAATTTAGCCCTACTGAGTAAATTTAGGAAAAGAAGACACAAGCTAATTTGTTTATCTTCTTGCCTATATCAGCAAGCCATTCCATTTATATTAATGCAGCCTCTCCAGCTTTCTTTCTTTTAGTGTTTACCTTGTAAAGTTTACATTTTATGCTCAGTGAATAGATTATTCAATAATGATGGCAAAAAAGAGATTACTCTTCACCAAAATATCTATCCTGAAATAAAAACAAAAGCAGAAGAAAAATGAATCCAGATATAACCAAAGACAAAAAGAAAGGAAAAATCTTGAGAAAGAATAAATAGAATAAAGATTTGCTCTACAAAATTGTACTAGTACTGACTTATGAGGGTAATATATACATAGAATTTGAGGAGCACAAAAACAATAGCTCAAAATATAGAAAATACAAATGGAGTTCAATATAGCTAATTCTCTGTCATAGAGCAGAGACCTTCATTTGTGTGAGACCTTAACATGACAGTGATACATGTCCAGTCCCCTGGGGTGGTCCAGTCCCCTGGTACTCCACAATGTGACATTTTATGATAATACAAATGCCGTGTATTTGCACTGTTCATTGTTGTCACCTAGCCACAATGAGCACTTCAAATCCTGTTTGAGTGTCAATTTTTAATTTTATTTTAAAAAATTTAATTGTAATCAGATATGTGTAACTAGTGTCTATCACATTGCATAGGAAGCCTCTAGAATGATAAATAAAATGAGAAAGATAATAACTGATTAGACAATAGGAAAAAATACTTTCAAAAATATATTTGATTAATTCCAAAACATAAGAAACTGGAGAAGTTTTATTCAAAATAAAATTTTTTTCCAGAAAAAAAATGGGTTTGCTTCTGCCTGTACACTCCACCCCCAGGCATTGCTTTAAATTAAAATATCCTTTTGAGGTTTCTATTAAAATAGTTTGAATTTCATTGCAAAGGCAGGGGATGCCAAGGGTATGAATTCTCAATGGAAATCCTTAACTTTTCCTCCTCCTCTGGTGCCTATTTTGAGACAGGAAAGTCTCAGCATTGCACTCTTCACAGCAGGATTCATTTCTGTATCATCCCTTAGTATTGAATCTGGTGCTTTGAATGTTCTATGACATTCTCCACGTTGACTGTATTATAGATTTTGTCTCTTATCTACAAATTCTAAATTCAGGGCATATATTCTTTGACTCCAGATTTAGCAGAAGCTTTCAGTGGTAAAGTCATCTTTGGCACTAGCTGTCTCATAAAAGATCTAGTTTCGCTTTTCTATGGTCCTGAATATTATGCCAGTTCAGGGATGCATTTTTTTATTCCTTTTGTAATTACTCAGAATATTAGCTTTTGGTCTAGAGGGAGTTCGAATTCTCCCACCACACCATACAATCAAAAAATAAAGGGCAGCATGTCCTCTCCAATGCCTCAGCCAGTGTAACAACTGTCCACTCTTGGCACGTGTACACTTTTGGTTTTATCATTAAGGTGCCCCCACTAATTGTACTCTTTAAAAGTTTTATGATTCTTCATTAGTCCTCCTGAAAGAAAAAAATATTGATTTGTGAAATAATATGAAATTTGCCTTACATTTCTAATTTTCTAATAAATATATTGTGAAAGTATGGAGAATAAGTCTAAAATGATGCTAAATAACCCATTTCTCAAGATTTCTAAAATGTTTAATGACCACAGTGTATGTTTCTCCCGAAGAAGAAAGACAGAAATAGAATGTAAATTAGGAAATAATTTCTGAGGTACCTAGGTCTAGTAGAGAAAGGACCAGTTCACTTTGTAGTAATATTGAGATTTTAAAAACATTTGTGCATGGCAGGGGGGACTGTTTTTGGTCACTTTGGTCTTTCCATGGACCTCCACTCTGTAATTCCCCAATGATTCCATTTATCTGTGACAGAAATAAAGTATGCACACTGAAATGCTGCGACAATCACAGTACGAGATCAGAAGCCTTGTCAATCTTTTGAATGAGAACAGGTTAGGTCCTCTTTGGTCTTTGACTGTCCTTATTCTGTCTATGCCTTTTTCCCAACAGAGAAGACAATATTTGTGACCCTTTACTCTTCTCTCTTAGTAGATGAGTGGGTTATTTTTATCTGCTATACCAAAGTATTTAAAATTTGTGCCTAACCACTATTATCAGCAGCAAGACATTTTAAATAGATTGTCCCCATTATTTCTGAATAACAGAAATTAAACTGTAAAAGGATTCTTAGAGAAAAACATATACAATGTTTTTTAAAGTTAATTTGTAACCAAGAAAGCAACAAATTATTGAGGTCATAAAAATCAAATCGCTATTTTTATGAACCAAATTAATAATAGAAATATATGTCTGATGGTATGAATCTCAAGTCCTAGTCATATTTACAGAATATTTTTAACAAATTCACTGTAAAGCATCTAATTTCTCTTTTCCTATGGAATTTTATTAAATGTTATTCCCACACTTAATTTGAATCACAGAATCAGTGAGTTTAGGAAGGTAAAGTTGCTGCTGAGGGAAAACATAGCAGGTAGGAGTGCGCGCGCAGCAGGGAGGGACTTTTTTAACTCTTGCACCTTGTGGCCCTTGAGACCTTCCGTCACCTTCCCTGGTCTCGGCTTCCTCACAATGTAGTAAACACACGGAACTAACGTCGGATGGACACTTAGCACTACATCTTACAATACACAGAAAGTATTGCATCAAGGCCCCTGTTAGGGAAAGAATATACAGTATTCAGCCCAATGGCACTAAATTTGTACCCTGGCTATTTGGCCTTGTTGGAACAACTTTGGCTTTCTCAACAATAGACGAACATTGTCACTGCCTAACACGTCTGAGGTGAGCTTTATGTAAAGGGGCATAGGTACAGTTTCTAGCACTGTTCTTCATGAACATATCCAATAAATATTATTGCTTCTTTCTTCTCCACCTTTTCTTTTTCCTTCACCCCAAAACTCTGTCTTCAATTACAAGTGCCTGAGTACCAGTGAAACCTTTTACCCAGAATTAGGGACTAGTTGTAAGCCATTGGCACTTGCATTGTGGGTTCCTCCCTCCTGCTGGTTGGTACAAGTTCCTATACACCATGTGATGGTAATTATACATTATCTTGAGTGTGCTTCTGTTTGTCAAATATTGCTGCATTTTGAGTGGACTCCTCCTCATCTCCATTTATTCCAACTCCACATACTTTCCTAGTTTGTATAAAGTCTTTGGAAGCAAATAGGTCTGTTTTCTTCTGCAGTTGTAAGGAAGGTTGACAAAAGATAGAGGGATTTCCTTTTACTTTGTATTTTTCTAAGGTAGCTTATCTCACTTTTACCTTCCAACTGTGAGATGTGAAATACCAGAAATCATGTTCTAAGTAAAAATATTTCGGGGGTTATTTTAAATAACATTAAAATAAAAATTGATGTTATATCTTTAAATGCCTGTCTTAACATCTTTGCAGCAGTTTTGAATGTCAATCTATTACATTTTAGGACCAGTTTATTTTTTTTAATTCCCTAGAGAAGCATATCTCTAGGCATATCTAAGTATATAATAAAAGCCAATGAGAAAATCAATTTTAATAGGTAGGAACTTGATTTATAGGCAATTGTTCAAAACATCTATTCAGCAAAATAAGATGCACCTCTATGTTTGAATATGTAAGAACTTATCCAAATAGAAAAAAGAGATACACATTTTTATATTCTGTCATCTAATTATTTTTTTAAATAACCTGAGAAGTTCTTATTTGAAGTTTAGAGATAAAGAATTGTATAAATGCTTCCACACACTAGGCAAAGTAAAGAACTGAGTTAGTTTATTATATATTCCAAATCAGAAAAGCACTATTTACTCTAAGCTGTACAGTTCATGGAAATCAGTTTTGGTTTCTATTGTCTGGATACGTAGTGCATTCTGCAATATCAAGACGAAGATACACAATCATGATGAATGTTTGATATAAGGGCTCACCACGCTGACACTGTTTTCTGGAAAGGAGGTCTCAGGCCTCTTCCTAAATGCTTTGCCTTTTTCCACATGACCTTGATGGGCTAACAGAAAGCCTTGCCACAGGGATGGGTGCATGAGCCAGAAGGCAAGCAAGGACAAGACAGGCATCTAAGAGGTCATCTCTGTGTAACTTGGCTTTTGATGCTGAATTTCTCTTTTTCAAGACCATTGCAGTTCAGTGTCTAGTTTTAGATGTCTCTGCAAATACCTATTATGTCTGTATTTTCAGATCTTTTTACTTAAATTAATTTCAATCATTTATTGCAACTGAAAAAATTTTAAATCCTTAACTAAGTCAGAGTGTCAGTGCTTCCGACTGTAAGTGTTCGGTGAGCTTCAGAAGAAACTGGGAGAACAGTTCATTGCCATTCAGAACACAAGTGGTGCTGCAGGCGCTGTCTACGTTTAGCCTTTGGTTCATAGGTCTGCTATCGTCTACCTAGCACTCCTCGGTTTTCCCATTCAAAGAAGATGTAAAGTTCAGACTTTACAGCGGCCCCTTTTGGCCAGGTGTCTATTACAGATACAGTCAACTATGACCATAGGGCATAGAAATTGTTCTCAAGATGCATAATTTTATGAGAGGGACTATTAGTGAGGGACTGTTTCAAAGATAAAAATTTTAGCATAGGCCTGGACTGGCTGTATCGTTGACAAGAGAAACCCCCATGCTTTTAGTTACCTTGTATATCCTTATAACAAATCTGCATAGCAAAAACATCTTTGAATCTGCTATATTCTCCCACCAGAAAGACTTTCAAATAGATCATAACATAATAGGCTTCTTTTCCCCACTTAGGCTCATCCCAAATCACTGCATCCTTCTTTAATATATTCATGCAAGGCCTGACCCCCAGCACCTCCAGGCACTCTAGATTTCATTTACCATGGCGCTGACGTCCCAGAACTTAGCACTGTTCAAGCGAATTCTGATCATTTGTGGTAAAGCATGTTAATCGTCTTTCTCTCTTAATAGTTGATAAGTCTTTATGAACAGAAAGCTTTTCTTTCATGCTCATCACTGAAGTCATAGCACTGAAAACAACATGTTCCATAAAAAAAGACTTTAATAGACAGTTTGAAATTTGTACAAATTTGGGTTTCCCATGGACACTGTTCCTGGAAGTTATAAAGTAGAAATGTGCAGAAGGTGAATAGTAAACTCATAATTCAAGTCACAATTCAATTGAATCAATTAGAGATGTTGAATAGCCCTAGAGTTAAGCCAAAACTCTGTTCAACTATTTTTCATCAGCAGCTCCCACTTTACTTACTGACATATTCCTACGGAATTAGTGTTCAACAGAACATGCTTTGTTCCTTGTTAATACAAGGTAACCTTGGTACGTACGCCCCTTTCTGGAAACCTAGAAGAGATTAATTAATACAAAGGAAAGACAGGTAAGCTTTTTTATTCATCCAAGATGTCATGTGATAAAGTTTTTAATTGAATTTAATCCTCCTGCTGATTCGTCTGAAACAATATATTCTGAACTACATATTCGGTCTCAAAAATGAAATTTAGTAGGATTACTGGGGTGGCAAGATCCAGTCAACCTGAAATTCATTAACCCAAAGTCTCAATTATCATGTTACTAAATTTACTATGCACATTTGTAATAGCTCTATAAGCTATCACTTATGAATTTGCAATATTGTACAGACTAAACATTAATTTATTTTAATAATATTATATTTGTTTGAGTGGTAATAATGAATAGGAGGGGGACCCCAAAAAAACAGAATTATATTCTGGCGGGCAGGACCCTTCCAGCACAGGCCTCCCCTGCTAGGTGAGTGTTCTAGGAACACATCTGTAATGGGGTACCAGCTGGCACTGCTGTCCATGAGAGGCTGCGTTGGTTTCAGTGAAATTTTTTGGAAGACTTTCTCAGTGTGATTGCCCATTTCATAATGGGTGAAGAGTAGAAAAAGTTTTGTCTTCTCCAAACTACTTACTTCTGATTGAATCAATAAAGTCAAAACTTGATACTTTCTAAAACTCTTACTGAGATAAGCATAACATGTTTGAATAGTCATCTCATAAAATACCCTGACAACAAAACACATCACTTGAAGAAATAGTTCTGCCAAATATAGAACTGAATAAATTAATGGATACAGAATGCTAACAGACTAGAATGAAGAATCAGGAGCCCATACTTTTAGTTCAGGCCTCTGATTTTTCAGCCACATGTTCGGCATTTCACACAAAGGATGAAAGAATGCTCTTTAAGAAATCCTAAAATTACTCTTGGTTGAATTTAAGTCATGAACACACCCATGTCTCCCAGAGAGAACTTTTTTGAGGATAAATTTCATGTTTTCTACTGACTTTTTAAAAGTAAACCTCTCCAAACACAATAAAAATTAAATCAAAGGTTACCTTCATATTATTAAAAAAGAGACTAACTCAGATCATCAGAATATTAACATAAGAAAAAAATTAAAAATCCTTCCTAAATAACATCTTTGTTGTTTTGTCTTTTGCCTGCCAACTGGTTGGAGAAATACTGTATTTCTTCTTTTAGTCTCAAGGAACAGGCACCAAAAACAGCACAAATGCTGTTTTAACAATCGCCTGTAGAATGCAGGAACGAGAAATCTCACTCTGCATATTAAGTGATTAATGAACCTTGGATTAGTTTTAACTGATTTGCTGTTGAGCTTTTGGCTGGGATAGTTTGTCAGCACTAAAGTTATCCACAATGTTTTATGTAGAAATTAAATCATCCCAGGAGTTTGCAGAAGGCTTATATAACATTTGAGACAGTATTGAAAATTAAAAATACCCCAATGTGATATAGGCTGATCATCACAATCATTCAGAAAAAAAAATTGTACATATTGATTACATTAAGCTCATAGCAATCGATCTTGGTTCAGTGAAGGCAGAGAGATAAAGATTACCCTTGACACACATCATGAAGCATTTAGAAAGGTGTCTTAGTGCAGAAGGAACGTTATAATTCTTCATAGAAAAATACCACCAGCTGCAAACCTGGCTGCTGTGGACAACACCAGAGCCAGCCATTCATGCCCTCAGGTGTTCTCAAAACATGAGGAATTATGAATGCACCTGGGATTCAGGTGTTAGCCTGAGGTCCAAGGAGGTATAAATTGTCTATGTGTGTCTTCTCATATATGTATTTTTGTTTTAAAACATAATGCATAATTACTTCAAGCACATTGAATAGTATATAGGAAAAAAGTAAAACTGTTTTTTATAATAAAATCCCTGTAAAAGACCTGTACTTGGAATAGTATAAGACACTGGAGAAAGATATTGAAGAAGAAACAAGTAAGTGGAAGTACATACTGTGTTCATTGGTAGGGAGACATAACATCATTAAAATGTCTATATTACCCAGAGCAATCTATAGATTCAACACAATTCCTATCAAGATTCCAATGACATATTTCACAGAACTAGAACAAATATTTCAAAAATTTATGTGGAACCACAAAAGGCCCCACATAGCAACAGTGATCCTGAAAAAGAAGAACAAAGTTGGAGGACTCACATTACCTAATATCAAAGTATACTACAAGGCCATAGTAATCAAAACAGCATGGTACTAGCATAAAAACATACACATAGATCAATGGAACAAAATAGAGTCCAAAAACAAACCCATACCTTTATAGTCAACTAATATTTGACAGAGGAAGCAAGCACAAACAATTGGCTAAATACAGTATATTTAATAAATGGTGTTGGGAAAATTGGACAAATACATGCAAAAAATGAAACTATACCACCTTCTTACATCATACACAAGAATAAATTCAAAATGGATCAAAGTCTTAAATGTTAGACTTGAGACCATAAAAATACTAGAAGGAAAAGTAGGCAGTAAAATCTTAGACGTTGCTTGTAGAAATTTTTTATCAGCTATATCTCCCCAACACAAGGGAAACAAAAGAACAAATAAACAAATGGGACTTTATTGAACTAAAAAGTTTTTTGCACAGCAAAGGAAATCATCAACAAAATACAAAGTCAGCCCACAGAATAGGAGAAAATATTCACTGATACATCTCATAAGGGGTTAATATCCGAAATTTGTAAAGTACTTACAAAACCAACACCCTCCCCAAAAAAACCATTTGGGTTGGTTTTGCCACATTAACAAGTGGGCAAGGAACCTGAATAGACACTTCTCTAGTAGGACATACAGGTGGCCAATACATACACATATGAAAAGGTGCTCAAAGATGCTCTCAACATCACTAATCATCAGAGAAATGCAAAAAAAAAAAAACCAAACACACTGAGATATCATCTCACACCTCTCAGAATGTCTATAACCAATAAATCAACAAACAAGTGTTGACAACAATGTAGAGAAAGGGGAACCCTTCTGCACTGATGGTGAGAATGCAGATTGGTGTAGACACTGTGGAAAGTAGTAAGGAGATACCTCAAAAAATTAGAAATGGATCTGCCTTTTGACCCAGTGATTCCACCGCTGGGAATACATCTGAAGGAACCCAGAACACTGATTTGAAAGAACATAAGCACCCCTATGTTCATTACACCATTATTTACAATTGCCAAGATATAGAAGTAGCCCAAGCGTCCATCAATAGATGAATAAATAAAACAACTATGGGACATTTACACAACAGAATCTACTCAGCCATGAAAAAGAAGAAAATTTCAGCCTTTGCAACAGTATGGATAGACCTAGAGAACATTATGCTAAGTGAAATCAGCCTGCCAGAGAAAGACAAATACCATATGATCTCACTCACATGTAGAATCTAATGAACAAACTGAACTAACAAGGAAAACAAAGACAGACTCATAGATGGAGAGCAAATGACAGCTAGTGGAGAGGGGGGAGGTTAGGGGGTGGAGGGACTGGGGGAAAAGGAAAAAAGACTCATGAACATGGACAACAGTGAGGTAATTCCTGGGTGGAGTGGGGTACAAAAAAAGAAAACCCCTATAAACATTAATAAATTTGATTTCAAGGTATTTTGTGTCATATAGAATCAAAACTGGATGAAGAACACACCCAGACACACATATACAAATACGTGCATAACTGCATTTTCCATTTTTTCTATAAACATTTTTAAAAAATAGTCTTTCAGACCTGATTTTCATGGTTCCCTACAATGACACTTTTAGTTATAACAAAATATATTGCCTTTCCCCCTTATAACTGAGCTTTTAACTTTTTTTAAGTTTTATTATTATGCATACTGAGATGTACATTTTAAAAAATTAAAGTGACAGTACTGAGCTTCATACTGGAACAGACACAAGCTTTGACGTCAGACTGATTTTGTTCTTATCCTAGCTCCATGTTTTCCATGCACAACTGCACAAGTCTGCACATTTATCCATCCTGGTTTCTTCATATGCAGCACACAGATAATGGAAATGCACTGGGTATAGAAGGCTAGACTGTGACCTCGCAGAGATAAACAAACCCTGATGTTTACTTCATCTCAGACAAAACTTGATTCAGTTATCTTGTGTTGGACAGCTCTCCTCTCAGCAATTTTCAACCAGGGTGCCTCAGGAACTTTTAAAGCATGTGATGCCTGGCCATTTAGTCAGGGGCACTGACCTCCCTTAGATTTCCAAAACAGTAACAACTAGCTGTCCAGGGTGAATGAATCAAAATTAAACATATTTTGTTCAATAGGCAAAAAGCTGTTCATTCATTCATTCATTCATTCATTCATTCCTCTTTTCTAGCATATTATGTTGCTTTCTTAAATGTCCATGTATTGAAGATATGAAGTATTGAAGATAGAAAAACCTTATTTGATGTCAGTGGAATAAACAGCTTACTTAAAAATTTTATAATTATTGTGTATTGACTATATGTGAATAACTATGGCAGTCAGTGAGCCCTCAAAGGAATAAAAGGCATTTTCTCTCCATTTGAGGAGGTACAGTAAAATAGTTAGAAAGGTAGTTTTAAAAGGAGGGGACCGCTATTGCTCCTCTCTGACCCTGCCCCCACATACAGCCTCACAACCCAGGGACCTGGGTGGCTTCGCCCTGGTGAACACCTAACGCTCCCTTCCTCATATATAACAGGCTCGAATAGACCAAAACATGGCTCAAGAAGAACTCAAAGCCCCAGAGCCCATATCTCTAAGCAACCAAGAAATAGCCAAACTTTCAGATGCACAGTTCAAAACACCGGTTGATCAGGATGCTCACAGAACTGGTTAATTTTAGTCATAAACTAGAGGAACATATGAAGGCTAAACTAATTGAAATGAAGGGAAATGCACAGGAAACCAAGAGTAATGGAAAGAAAACTGGGACTCAAATCAAAGGAGTGGACCAGAAAGAGGAAAAAAATGACCAAACAGAAAAATATGAAGAAACAAGAATTCAAAAAATGAGGAGAGGCTTAGGAACCTCCAGGACATCTTTAAATGCTCCAACATCTGAATTATAGGGGTACCAGAAGGGGAAGAGGAACAGCCATGAGTGGAAAACTTATTTGAACAAATAATAAAGGAGAATTTCGCTAATCTGGCAAAGGCAATAGACCTCCAGGAAATCCAGGAAGCTCAGAAAGTCCCAAAAAAGTTGGATTCAAGAAGAAACACACCAAGGCACATCATAATTACATTAGCCAAGATTAAAATGAAGGAGAGAATCCTAGAAGCAGCAAGAGATAAGAGGACAGTCACCTACAAAGGAGTTCCCATCAGACTGTCAGTGGATTTCTCAGAAGAGACCCTACTGGCAAGAAGGGGCTGGAAAGAAGTATTCCAAGTCATGAAATCCAAAGACCTACATCCAAAGTTGCTCTATCCAGCAAAGCTTTCATTTAGAATGGAAGGACAGATAAAGTGCTTCTCAGATAAGATCAAATTCAAGGAGTTCATGATCACCAAGCCCTTATTATATGAAATGTTAAAGGGACTTATCTAAGAAAAAGAAGATAAAAAAGATGAACAGTGAAAGGACAGCAAACTCACAGTTATTAACAACCACACCTAAAACAAAAGCAAACTAAGAGGACAGCTAGATCAGGAGCAGAACCATAGAAATGAAGATCACATGGAGGGTTAGCAACAGGGAAATGGGAGGAGGAGAGGGGAGAAGGTACAGAAAATAAGTAGCATAGACAGTAGGTAGAAAATAGATAGGGGGAGGGCAAGAATAGTATGGGAAATATAGAATCTAAAGAACTTGAGACATGTGGTCATGAACTAAAGGGGGGAATGGTGGGGGAGGAGGATGCAGGGTGGAGGGGAAGGAAGGGAGGAGAATAGAGCAAATGTAATGGCATAATCAATACAAAAAAAGAAATAAAAAATAAAATAAAATAAATTTTGTTTTTTTCATCAATCCCCCTTGGTCATCAGCTGTGTGAACTTAAAGTTATTTAACCTTTTTGATATTGTGCTTTCTCATATTTAAATTGCAAGTAATTCAATCCTTCTGGGTTTAAATGAATAATTTATATAATGTGTTGAACAATAGTAGTAGTTAATTACTATTTGTAAATTTCTCATTATATACCAGAGACTCAATGAATGAGAATTTAATAATAATCATTATTATCATCAAGAACTTACATGTTAACATGAATCAGGCACAAAATAACAAGTGGCACCAGGCAGCATGTGGCTGGCCGCCATGGAAGTATGAGAAAGCACTGCCACCGTGCAGAGGAAGGGCTGATCCAGGAGCCGATGTACCTAAGGATGGCTTCGCACTGGGCATAGGGCTCAAAGGGCAAGACAAGAATGGAAAAAATAGCATAAGCGAAAGTTCAGAGGTATGCTGATACACCGACCTAAGGAATGGGAACAATATCTAGATGAATTTGGATAGGGAAATAGATATAAACTGATGATGTTGGCTGTTGGACACTACATCTGAGTAAGGGAGTGGGCATGTAGTGCTCCTTGGTGGCGGTCAGTGTCCTCAAACGGATACATTTAGATACAGAGCCCTGACCAGTGGGCGTGCTTTCTCCAAGGGTAAAGATCTTGAGGTATCAAATATCCAAACAAACTTCTTTCTGACCATTCTAATTGAATGTAGGTATCAAGAGATTATCACTGCATGTTAGAGTCCCTTTTAGAGACAACCTAGTTCCAAAGGGAGATCATATGTAATTTAGAGAGTTTGGCCAGTCTATATGAAATGAGGAAACTCTAATTTAACAGTGCCTTCAGTGTCTTCATAAATCAAAGAAACAAATTAAATTTGTTAAACTATCTATTACTTAGCATTTAATATGTTTAAATCTTTACACTCAGTCTGTTATATTATATTTGGATTATAGTAGCAAATTTACAGAATCATTGTCAAGGTGGAATATGGAAGTGTCCAATGATGGAGCAGTTCTGTTTTGCCTCTGTCTCTAGGGGGGTCAAGCAGCTCACACCAATCAGACCCTAGCACTCAGCAGACTTTGATTTGGGGAGGGGAGTCATTCAATTATATATTTAACCTCATCTTCTTATGTTCCTCACCTCACTCCTTGACCACCTAGCTCATCACATTTCTGTGTGAACTTAGAAAGATAATAGCATTGAAAAAAACCAAAACTGAGGACTTGAAAATATTAGTCCAATGCCAGTTAGTCTCAATAACAATGACTAGGCCTTTGTAACCTCTGATATTCAAGACTGTTCACATACTTTATACATGTAACCATCCTGTACCAATGGAGAAGTGAATGATATTCTTTCATTGCTCTGGGGTTGCAGTCATTAATGACCTAATCTCACTAAATCATCTGGAGACTTGACGGAACAAGGTAAGAGAGCACTATGTGGATCTTGACAGTCATATAAGAGGACAGACAGCAAACCGTCACCCACCGTATTAAATCACTCTCAATATTGTCTGCCTCTACCTAACAGCATTATTCTCCAACTGGAGGTAGTTCCAAGTGGTACAGCGAGCAATACTTCCTGAATGTTTATTCAAAGCTATTTGCCCAGGTCCTCATCTTTGTCAGCTTTTTGCTTTTCTTTTTTAAAACCAGCTAGCATTATCTGACTGCGTTTGACAGACTGTAGTCAGGTGAAGAATTTCAAATGAATTTACAGACAGGAGGTCAGCCCATGAAGTGCCTTGCTTGGAAACTGGTGACATAAACCTGCAGGGTGTGAATGAAAACAGTCCTGTACCACTGAGCCAGCAGATGCCACCTAGTCAATTACGATGACTTTTGGTGCGACCTTTGTGTAAGTGTTACCTTTGTGTCACTGTAATCTTTTAGGACAGGGTGTGCTTGGTACACATGGGATGGAAACCCAAGGACCCTGGAGGAAACCAAGTGAAAAAAGGAGGATCCTGAGACTGGAAGGAAATGTATGCAGACTTTGGTGTCAAAACTGAAATCTTTGATAAAAAAGTTTTTCTAATTTTATTATAAATATTTTGACCAAGGCATGATTATGGTTCTAGTATACAGTAGAGATTCATTGACTAGAGAATTATAAGAGTAATGCTTGAAAAGGAAGTTAGCTATTAAATTAAAGCTACTAATAAGTGTGTACAATATGAAATAATATGTGTAATACAAAAGATGGTATGTATAATATGAAATACATACATACGTATATATTTGAAATATAGGCATATAAAATATATAAAAATAGAAATTTACTCTCTTAGTTATGGCAACTAGAAATCTAAAATCACCATGTCCGCACATCCACATGCCCTCTGAAACTTAGGGGAGAGAATCTTTCCTTGCTTTGTCTAGTTCTGCTGTTTGGCGGCAATTCCTGGCATCATTTGGCCTATAGATACATCGCTGCAATGTCTGTCTCCATTGTCCTATGACAGTATTTTCTGTGTGTGTTCATGTCTCTGAGTATTTCTCCTCTTCCCATTAGGACACAAATCGTATTGGATTAAAGGCCCTCTGTACTCCAGTATGACCTTATCTTAACTAATCACATTAAAGTGACCCTATTTCTGAATGAGTTCTCATTCTGAGATCTGCAGTTAGGACTTTCATATATTCCAGGGGTGGGAAGAACATGTTTTGATGCATTGTATCTGGTAAAATCGGGAGGTCTTCAGATGACCCAACCACTAGCTTCCTTCTGCTTCTTTCCCAGCTGTGGGTAAGGCCCCCTAACAAACCACACTCTTCATCATGGCCTCGTGCCTAATTATCCTTGAGGAATGGCTTCCCCGTCACAGAAATCAGGGGTCACTCCGCACTATTCTTACTACAAAACCCGTCTCTTACAGCCCATGCTGGATCACTTAGGTCCCTAGAGCAGAGCGTGGATGGCCCTGCGGATGTGCAATGTCCTCCTGCTCCTGGGCTGTAAATTTACGCCACTAATAAAATGAAGTCAAGTTCATCTTCCCAGTGTCTGGTGTCCTGATTCTCACTATTCCCCAAACTGCAGGGTGGGAGTCCCTCCTTCACCAACAGTGTGAAGAAGAGGCTAATAAAACACTAGGATTTCTAATATGATGTTGAATAAGAGGGACAAAAAAAGTGCACACATCCTTGAAAGGTACTGATCTTAGGGAAAAACTACTCAGTTTTTAATTATTAAAAGTTAATATTAGTTGTAAACCTTTAATAACTACCCGATTATGTGGTTGCCTTCTATTACTGATTTGTTGGGAATTGTTATCTTGGATACATATTTTTTCTATTGCTCTTCCTACATTTATTGAGATGATCAGGTGGGTTCCCTCCTTAAGTCTGTTTTCATAATGCAGTGATTGATCTTCAAATATTAAACAACCTTTTCATTTTTAGTGTAAATGTCAGCTTCATACAATGATTTGAATAGTGTTTGCTCCTCTTCCATTTTCTAGAAGAATTGTGTAAAATGGGTACCATTTCTTCTTCCCATGTTTGGCAGTGAAAGCATACGAACCTGACTTATTGCACTGGCATAATACTGTCTAGGTCCATCCATGTTGTCACAAATGGAAACATTTCAGATATTTTAAACCATAAAGTCAGCTGCCATTTGTTATGTACCAATAGAAAACTAAGACAAAAATAATTTTAATTTATCTTTGTTTACTCCATTAACTTTACTGTTCATTTCTTTATAGAAATAAAAGTTCTCTGAGTGGTACTCTAATTCTTTTTCCTAAAGAACATTTTTAATATTTAGCATTTTTCTATTGTGGGTACTGGGGCAGAGGGGTGAAAATGGTATGTCAAAGGTTTGTTTGTTTGTTTGTTTGTTTTTAATTTAACTATTTACTTAGCATGAGTGTGTGTGTGTGTGCACTTTATTTCTGATCCATCCTTCACTTTTGGGTTTTCTCTCTGAGCTAAAGGGATTGTATCTTACTACTACCTTACAAGTTACTAGTGGCTTGATGATGTATAGCCTGGATTGTCTGTGAAATGACAAGGTGGGGGGGGGGCAGCACAGAGAAAAGGAAGGGTAGTGTCTGTTATTCTGGCTAAGTCTCCATCTTAGGTGGGCACAAAGTCACTGGGATTCAGAGGGGCGGTCTCCATGCTCTCAACTCTCCCTACCTCATGTAGTTCTGAGTCAGTCCAGCATGTATTCCTGACTGTTCTGGGAGTAGAGAGTTGACTTTACTGATTATTTAACTGATTATTTAACATTCACTTTTCTTAGAGCTTTGTGGGTGACAGTGTTTGTAGCCCTTCCTCCCACAAAGGAAGGCAGGGAGGGTCCCACTGGAGTCGAGGGTCACCCCTACAATGGCCACTGCCCCCCGCCTCCCAAGGTGGCACCAGCAGGCAGATTTTCTCAGGACCCTCTCTCTTCCAACAGTGCGAACTCGGCCAACCTGCCAACAGTTACCCATCACCCTGGCTGAACTCTCCTCACTAGTGCCCCACCTCATTTTGCCCAGATAAACCATTGCTTGGGTCCTACCTCTCTTTCCCTGAAGGCCCTTTACTCTCCTTAGATTTGGGGCAATTTGGTTGTCCTGCAACTTCAGGTCTCTGAGAAGCCAAGAAACATTGCACACTTGCTCTTGGTTCAGCTATTTTATAGTAAGTTTGGGAGTCAACACTCTTTCCAGTTCCCTAACTTACTTCTTTCATTCTTCTAACATTTTGAAACATAATTAAAATGGCCCATGATAATCAATTTAAAGAAAAAGGTAAATAAAAATGTGGTAAACATTCTCAATCTTACTGCACATAAAACTATTTGAATTTGTTCTACCAGGAAATCCTATTATGCGAAAAATATTCAGTCACACTTTGATGCCTTGATAGTCTGGGATATTGCTCAGAGTGCAGCCTGGACACACAGCAAGTAATTTCATTATTAAGTGCCAGTGTGAACATTGAGGTTGACACCCCTCCACAGAAAGAAACTTACACTGGACACGTTTTTATCTTGATGAACATGGAGTTGTATCTCACGGGGGGAGGAGAATGTCCTCGGCCTGCCTATCTTGAAGCACAGGTTTGATGTGATCCAGTTGCTTCTGACATCAGATCCTTTATCTGCCATTCAATATTCACCTCATGCGGCACCGCTTCACAAAAAACAGTCAAGTAACACAGCTGGAATTAATAAACTGAAGGAGGCCGCCCATTACCAGTTACAGACATTTCTGTCGTGTGAGGCTTTCAGTGTTTCATTATCTCTGCATCAGCACCAGCAGTCTCAGGGCTGAAAAGCCATCAGAATAACACAGCTTGAAATGATAAATGAAAGAAATGTAACAACCGCAGCACTGAGCATCTGATTCTCTGGACTTTTTTTTTCCTTACAAAGACATATTTGTTTATTCGCACACTTTCTTTGTTGGCGGTTGCCTTCCACCGTGCACATGGCTTATCTGGAAGTGACGGTGGGAGCAGGTTTCATTCTTTCTCATCATAAAAAGAAGATGTGAGGTGTTCTCTGTGAATAAGACTATATACAATTTCAATTTCACTAGCAAATATCATAATATGAAGGAAAAATAAAAAGGGTGTTATGTTAATATGGAGAGAGAGAGTAGGTTAGTATATTTAGGTGCTTTGGGGTCAACATACTATATCTTTAAAAGTTGTAGCAAGTTTGTCTTCTTCAACATTCCTTTGACTTAATACCAAAATTCCTAAACATTCCACCATACCAGATTCTGTACTTTGATGGATACCTCTATTAAGTAATTGTATGTATTACCCTCATTACTGCCCCCATTCTCCACTGTAATGAGTTTAATTTCACTGTCTTTTATTATAACCATTCATTTGCTTGAATTGTGCATAAACCATGTTCTCTTTTACTTCATTGTATTAATTTGGCAAAAAAATAAATTATGCTGCAGTAATCAACTCCATGTTCTCTCACACTGACTTTCCCCGTGCAGCTAAACATGGCTGTATAACCAACCATAAGGACTAGTTTCACTAAACTCACAACCACAAGTTCAAGTGGACCCCCCATGCTGCCTCATACTCAGACTATATTCTCACAATCCATTCATTCTCCTCTCATAGATAACGGTCACATCTTTCTCTCTTTCCTCAAAATTCCAAACCTCTTCTTCCATCATCATTCTCAGTTTGCTTCCTACCTCTCTCCAAAGGTTAACACAACTTCCTAAGCTGACATCTACATCCACTACCTGCCACTGTCTGTGTGAATGAACAGCATGGCAGGGGAGCAGAAAGTTTTCTTGACCTTCTTAGGGGCTGAGTCTGACAAAAACAGATTAACAGGAGAAAAACATACACATTTATTTAAACTTTATGTGACATGGGAGTCTTAATAAGGAATTAAAGACCCAGAGAAACAAACCACTGTATTTTATGCCAGATTTGATGAAAAGTAGACATTCATGGAGAAATGCAATAGTTTAGGAGGATGCGTTAATCGTATTAAACTGAGGGAAACTTAGCAAAGCCTGTTTGGGGCGTTCTTCTTGGTGTCCCTTTGTTTTCAGAGATAAAGGTGTCCCTTTCCTCTGGGTGGAGGGACATCACCTGTCACATGAGAACTATGTGCTTGTCTCAGGGAAGACGGCAGGGGCAGGAGGAGGTCAGTGGCCATCCCACTTCTGCTGTTTTCCCAGACTCCTTCAGCCCAAAGTTTTCAATAAGCCACAGTGCCATACTTTGGGGCAGTGTGTCCTGACCTCCTTCAGTGTCTTTACTCCTCCTACTATAGGTGAACACTTTGCAAGGTTATGGAAATCCGGTCCCTGCTCTTATATGCTGAATGCAGTCCCTTCTGCCTGTCCTAATTCTCTCCACTCTCTTTTATGTCATTAATACCACCTCCTCTTCCATGTTATTACATCAGCATATGAGCCTGCTGTCTTATTTCATCTTAAAGAAAAAGAGTTAAATTTTCTTAGCCCATTACACCTTCATTTTCCAATAAAATTTTTCAAAAGCGTTACCCATTTTTATTAATTCTATTTCACTTCCTACTACTCTTATAAATCCACTCCAGAAAATATTTGGACTTATCACCATAATAGAAGTACTCTTCTGAAGGCTATTGAAGACTGCTGCATTACAAAATTGAATAATCAATATCCTACCCTCATATTATATGATCTGTATACAACATTTTACACAATCAATCACTTCTCCTACAAACTCTTTCTTTGCTTATGTTCCTGGATGACACATTCAGTTTCCTCCTACCTAGCAGATAATTATTTTGTGTGTTTTCCTCTTTTTTACAACCTTTTAATATTGGAGTACCTTGGAAGTCATTCATCATTCTCCCATGCTCTCTATCCACACTTAATTCCTTGTATACATTACCCATTCTCATAGTGACAAACATGGGCAATAGGCTCTCAGATTCATATCTCCAATCCAGATTTCTGTTGCCAGCTCTCAAGTCATTGCATAAAAGCTTCCTAGACATCTCTACTGCAGTAATTTTCTAGCTGATATTAAAACCTTAGCATGCTTGATGCTAAACTCCCTACCTTCCTCTCAAATCTTATTCCCTCTATAGCTCAAAAAGAGTACTTTTTTGTTCCAGTTACTCAGGCCAAAAATTTTGAAGTTATCTTTTACTCTTTTCTTTTTCTTATAATTTTGAATTCATCAGGACGTACAATTAGCTTCAGTCTCAAAATATATTTAGAATCCTAAATCTCACCATCACTGCTACAATTAGCCTGGTTTAAATCACCCTTCTATTTAGCATTAAATCACTGTAACCAGTCTTCCTGCTATTATCTTACAGGATTTGGGAGAGGTCTTTTAATTTAAGGAGTTTCACTGCAGAGTAAAAGCGTCTCCAACTATAGCTGGAGCTATACATTTGCATTTCAAGCTAACATTTCATATTTGAATGCCCTGTGAGATTTGAATTATTTACAAATAAAAGGACAAGTGATGGCTATCTATCTTAAAGCCCCAATAAGAACACCATACATAATCAAGGAGGGCTTATTTTCCTCCTCAGTTAACATTGATTTACTAGGTACTTACTAGCAGTCAGGAATGATCTTAGGTAATAAGACTCCAGCCACAAACATTACACAGTCTCCAGGCTCAACAAATTCTGAGTCCAGTGCATGTTACAAACTTCTAACCACAGAAATACAATGAAATGGGTGGTAGAACGTGCTCTTATACTGTGAGTACAAAGTGTAACAGGAACATACAGCAACCCTGCTTCATTCTCAATTGGAGGCAATAAATATTTCTTAATCTCCTGAATTCAGCTTTTCTTTTTTCCTTCAATTTTCTAAGTGACAAACATTATTACAGATGAGTTTTAACTTGGGACCTGAATAATTATAATTTTAAATTTTAAAAAAAGTGTATCCAATGAGATTTTACCAGTACTTTCAATGGCTATGAATAAGATGATGCATCCATTTCTCTAACCACATAATTTGAAGTATTTTACTAAAAAACCAAAGAAGAAAGTTCTGCCTTTGAATAGAAAGGTAGAGCAAACTGTCTTTATTTAAGTAGAATAATTTAGCATTGCATGATTATAAGAGATGACACTCACGATTTCCTTTGGCGGGAATTATTTCAGTAGCTCTGTCTCAATTTTGTCCTTATTCCAAGAAATGTATTCAGTTCCATCCACTGAAAAAAAAAGTGATTTAAAAAATTACACATCAAGTATTGTGTTAGGATCCCTGGGAGAGGTACAGGTGGTTAGACATAGTATAGTCTTGGACCAAAGACATCTTAATACACTGGGAAATACATATGCACACAAGGTTAGGTACAATGCAAAGTGGGCCTTCTAAGCACAAAACACAAAGAACTAGAGAAAGAAATGCTGTTGCAGAAGAGGATTGGGAATCTTTTACTTCAACTTTCTTTCCCAGACTCCCTTGCAGCTAGACTTGTTACTGTCAGTATTTAGCTAGAAAAATGAAGCAAAAAAAAACTTGAGATTGAGCTGAAACTTAATAAACTGTGAAGCAGGAGCCTGTTTACTTCACCAGGAGGCTGCAGCTGCAGACTCCAGGGGATTACAGTACTGTGCTTTTCCAAGGGTATTAACACTCCTCCCTTCGACCTTCTAGTACCGGATTGTTGGGAGGCTCATGGGGAGATGCTGACCAAAGAGGCCTGTCATTTTAACTGGGTGAGGAGTGGATCTATCTAAAGCCCATGAAAGCTTGAGAAGTTGATTGGTCATTTTGAGGAATCACCTCTATTCCAAACCTAAGCTCCTGGTTATAACCCTAGGGGAACAAAAACACACTCTCTCTTGCTTGTGACCCACACTCACATGGTACACACACCTGTTTGGCCTCCAGGAGAGAGCCTGAATACCTAAGCAAAGCAATGGACTACAGCTGGAAACACATGCTAAGCTAGCTGGATACTTTAATATGAAACATAGACTTTGGGCAGTGGCCTTCGTCTTAGCTCTACTGAAGACAAGATTGAACTTTTTCTATGGCAAGATGGACAGAGAGGGAACATGGAGAAGTCAGGACAAGAACCTCATTAATTGTACATCATCAGTAAACCATACCACAGAGCCACAGCCTCCTGTATGGGTCTCAGGAAATTATTTTCCTTTAGACAGCATAAGGACCTCATTTCCACCAGTTACAACCTGTTTCCAACACCGGCCTGGAGATTTAATCTCCACTCAGAACTGAACAACATGTAAAAGCAGCACAGAGAATTCATTGGCCTTGGAGTGGTAGCATCAGTAAAGAGGTAAGTGGTGCGACCTTCACTGTCTGTCCAACAGAGGTTGTGGTGAGTCCTCTGTGAAACCCCCACAATGTGGTCAGTATATTCCTGATCAGTACATCCCAAACTGGACACTGTCCACCCCCAAAATGACCTGAGCTCTCCAATATATCTTATTCAATTGTTTTTCTGTGTGAATGAACCAGAGAGCATTCTGTTTTCTGCAGCTGATACTGAAGTCATCAGAATAAACTGACAGTGTAAATTAGCATTAAGTGCATGGGCTTCGGAATTATAATTTGTGTTTGAACCCTGTTTTCCCATTCATTTATTACACACTTACAGGTACTTTACCTTTATTTCTCTAAGACTGTGTCCCCAATTTGTAGAATAATAGCAAATTCATAGGATTGATACCCACATGAAATGAGTTGCTACACATACAGGTCTTAGTGTGTATCACAGTAACTGCTAGGTAAAAAAATAGTGATTATTATTATATGAATTATAATCTCAACTAAGCTAAAGTGTTCTTGACTCTAAAACCAATACTCTTTGACTATTACATACTACTTTTCATGTTTTAACTGTACTAGTCTGTCCTTTGGAATTTGGAACACGTTGCCAAGAAGTTCTCCTTACAGACAATGGATCATTTATTTTCTATTTCTACAAACTTGGGATCATTGCCTTCAAAAATAAAGGCAAGTAATAACTCCTGTCATGTTTCAGAGTCTTATTTTCCTTCAACATTAGGACTGTCATCATTATAAACTTCCTTACTGATTAAAAAAGTGTAGTAATTTCAAATACATTCAATTCAAATTGTCGCAAAAAGGAAAAATATAATTCTTATGTCTAAGATTGCCCCCACAAAATGAGTATAACAATATCCAACAGTGGAGGTGAGATACACCTGGCCCCAGGTAGAGGCGTTGAGATGCACTTCTTGTTACAGGTACTGATTATCACTGAAACAGTGTAACAGAGACATTAAGAGATTCATGGGGCTTCAAAGACTTGCTTCTCATGTTGACATTCATTAAAGTTTGATTCATGAATTTTCAAAACAAAACCACAATAGACACTTTACAATTATTTTTTACATATGAAAAATAATCCCACCAAGAATATCTTCATTCTGAATAAGGTGAATTTTATATTGATAGTATAGAACAACTTATCGAAGATAAGACACACCAGATGTACTGAGAATTATTTAGCTCCATGGACATTATTTTCATTCATTTTGAAAAATTCTTGTTTTAAAACTATTTAAAATACATCTGATCAGAACATGATTTATTGATGACCGAGTATTCATTTCCATTGCCCTTTATCTTTCCTTGCCTCTGATCCCTTCCCCATACTCCTATCTAAATATAATTTTATATACCCAGACAGATACAAGGCTCAGCAAATGGAGAAGGGAAGATTACATTTAACTAGAGAAGATAAATTTTCTATCTAGGAAAGAGCTGAGAGTAAAGGGGACAGGAAATGTGAACAGAGGATGAACTGTTGAAACGTTTCATGACATGGTTGTGGGAAGAATTTAGAAGATTTAATAAAGTCAATGACCTGGGGCAATTTTACACCATAAAAGAATTAAGGAGGAAAGAAAAGAGAATTTGATGTGTTCCTATGTACAGTAAATGGAAACTCTGGAATTTTTTAAGCACCAAGTAAATGTAGGTATTCTTTTTTTAAATATTTGTATTTGTCAATTCTTGTGACTTTCCACACAAAACTATATCTATTCGCACTGGAGAAACACTTTTAAAAGTTTGACTTTTTAAAAGTTCATAAAGTATGTGGGTTGGAAAATAGCTAACTGAAGTGATAGCCTTTATACTGCTTTGGAATGTCCCTTAGCAGCTCAAACCTCTAATGCTAAGCCTGACAAGAGAAGCCCAATGAAGTGATTCCAAGGGGCTCCTTGAAATAAACATATTTATTAGATATATTAATATAAAATAAATAAGCTTAGAGAAATAAATATAATGATATTTCCATGGTATAATACTTTTAGACTTTGCACAAGATTCTCCTGTTTCCTGAAAAATTTATTGAAAGCAATATTGGCCCCAACACCCACAATATAGTAAGCAATGACTTGGTTAACTTAGGACACTACCATTTTAACAAACTAAAGGGAAGTACCCAGAGCTGCTACTTGCTACTGAACCCAAGAGCTACTTAATATGGTCAGAAACATGCAAACAGATGAGAGCTCTTTTTAAAACAAATCTTATGAAACAGTTGCTCCTTTTTTAGATAATATTTATAAGACTATATGACTACACCCTCTTCATTCCAAAGGCCACCCCTCTGCCCCGTGTTAAGAATGACAACCTTGAGAAAAGAATGTCGCATTTCCTGGCTAGTTTTCATGTCTCAAGCAAGATCATTGACACCAGAGCCCTCAAAATGGTCCATGGCTTCTGATTGAGAGCCAGGTCCCCAGATTAAAAAATAGGCTAAGCCAAAGCAAAACAATACATGCATTGCAACATATTGTATACATGCCTTATTTATTTACCTGAATTTATATATGGTTCTATAGAACATCTATAAATATATATATATTATATATATTAAGTATATCCCTAACTTTTTAAAATTTAGTTATTGTAATTTATTTACTCAATCAATATTCATATCATTCATATTCATATCATTAATTTCTGATCTATTATTCTATATGCAAGTTGAGTTCATTGCTCTTAGCTGAAACGCTCTCCTGATAACTAATCCATAGGCTTCTGCCATCTTGCACCAATGCGTAGAGCTCTTTCCTCATAAAATTTAGACATAACTATAAGATATAAGGCCAAGTAGCCTGCATACTCATATTTAAAGGAAAGTGACATTTTGCATATTTTATCTTTATAACAATGCTTTGAAGAAGAAAATATTATTGTTATTTTTACAAATGAAAGCACACCTTAAGAGGGATCAATAATCGATACAATAACACAGACCTATTGAATGGACCAACCAGTACTAAAGGACAATAAACCTGGCTCAAAACCCTGTGACACAACTATGTGCAGGCAAGAACGATTAAGCCATAGTATCGTTTATATTTCTGTAGTTTAAGTAATTTGAGTGCAGAAAACATGAAGTTGCGTATGGCCTTTCCCACAGAAATGAGTTCTTGTGTGTGTGTGTGCATCTGTTTAAACTATTTATTCTATAATTCATTTTGTCTCATTTAACATCCACATTGTCTGTCAATTTCACATGTTTATTAATATGGTTCCTGGTAATTTTCTTCATGTATTGTGATTTGTCTTCTTGCTTCACACTTCAGCTCCTTGAAAAACATCAGCTTGGTTACTTTAGCAGCTTCTCATATATTTTATATACTACATGCAACTATACAAATGGGAAGTGCAGACATTTAGAACAAGAAGGAAACTTAATGAAGAAGCCAAATCTTATTGCTCTTACACGTACAAACACACTAACACTTAGGATCTTTTTCACTGCAAATCTCAAAGAAGACTTTGCAGACCGGTCTACATTAGGACAAGTTTTTTGATCTATGTTACTGGAATACCCCCACGCAGTGATGCCCTCAACACGGATGGAACCAGCGTTCAGACGACATGATCAGAGCCCTGTTTTTCTCTCCATTTCGGCTGAAATGTGATGTGATATGATGTAATGAAGTAATGATCTATTGTTTAATTTAAGGCAAGCTCTTTCCCAGTGGTGGCCAGACTGACAACTTCCTATGTATATTGTATTACTTTAATTGTTTGAACAATCCCTGAGGAAGAAGCACTTTTTATTCCCCACCTCCATTATGCTCCTTCCAGAGGAGAAAGTCAAGGTTCCATGAATGCTTTTGTATTTGCTGGGTGATGTCAGAGCAGCTGTAAAAGCAAACTAGATGATTCCACCAACCTTACTTCCAACTCAATACCCTGAAGAGAGAGAATTCTCCTCCAAGGGTAATGCAGTGAAATCACAGTTTGGGCAAACCCGGTTAGAAAAATGGGAATGAAAACCTAGCTGTGACTCAATGGCCCATAGCACTGCTGAGTGCAAAGAAGCTTTTCAAGGTATCCAAGGAAATGAGTCAATGTTGGACTTTGTCCTATACTGCATAAGAGCTGCAGCCCCTCAGTCAGCAAGCACTGGGCACCTAAGTAATGACAAGTCAGCTGGTCATCATCACCACTTCAGGGCTCTGTAGACAACCTGCTTCAAAGAGTCAAAGAGCCCTGGCTGGATTGAGCGCTGGCCTGAGAACCAAAGGGTCACCAGTTTGTTTCCCAGACCAGGGCACGTCTGGGTTGTGGCCCAGGTCCCCAGTAGGGGGCATGCAAGAGGCAACCACATATTAATATTTCCCTCTCCCTTTCTTCTTCCCTTCCCCTCTGTCTAAAAATAAAATCTTTAAAAAAAAAAAGAGTCAAAGAGAAATGTAAAGTCTTGGTGACCTACTCTGCTTCTGAGCAGGCTGAACTGTTCTATAAGAAGGTGAATAAAGGACCACATATGAAGCTTTGGACCATCACCAAAGACCCTGTCAGAGGAAATCTATACATATCCTACTTAAAGAACAGTACCTATCTATGACGTAGGCCTATTGGATTCAAAAGTGATTGAAATCCTGAACAGACAAAATTTATCAGTGCCTTCAGAACAACATGTACCTCATCCATCTCAGAACTACATGTTTTCAGAATGTGCAGGACCAAGTCACCCAAGAAATTCTGTTTCTTTTACTCATCTCCACAGATCACAACAGGGAACCTGTGGTGGGTGTGGGGGTTATGCGCCTCCCTGGAGAGCTAATTACTGGATGCACACCACCAAGAGTGACCAAAATGTGAACAATGGACTCTGGGTGACTATGATGTGTCACTGAAGGTTCATTAATTGTACCAAGTGCATCACTCTGCTGTGGGATGTTGAAAATGGGGGGTGGGGCAGGGGTTATATAAGAAATATTTGTACCTTTCACCTAATTTTGCTGTGAACCTTATACTGCTCTTAAAAAATATAAAGTCTTAAATAAACACACACATATACACACAAGTATTGATACCTAATTATTCCTGAGTTTTACACTTTCAGACTTTGTTTTCCCTCTTATACATATACTTTACATGAATTCACTTTATTTTTAAAACTTGTTCCACATCTTTACAGAGTATAATGTGGGAGTATGTTATTAAATGTTTGGAACAGGAAAGAAGTCTGGTCTGTGCTCCTTTTTATTGCGTCTCACTCCCACCCTTGAAACCACATACTGCAAGGTATATCACTCTAGCATCACCTAAAATCAAAATATTGATTTGTTGAAGGAAAAAAATGAACTGCAATTCATTCTAAGGCCAAATGGCAACTGAGCCACTCACAAACCATCAAAAACCCTGATTAAGGCTCAGGAAACACTGAGATCCTTCCCAAAGTTCTGGTTAGGAAATGTAACTTTTTTGCTGAAAAAGTTATAAGAGATAGACTTACAGCAATAGAAAGATGCTCATAAGTAAAGCCAAAGTCACCAATTCATTTATTTTTTTAATGGCATTGTTTTACCATAGTAAACAGGTGCTTCTGGAGTGTTGTGGGAAAGGATTTTCAAGGACACTCACATAGGAGGAGTTTTAAGCTACAGTAGCAAGTTTCATTAGAGCAAAAAGTGACTCTTAGAGACAGAGAGTGTGGGCAGGCTACAGTGTAGCCTGGTGCTCCAGTGGCCTCAGCCTGCCATTCTAATATTGGACCAGACCGACCCCTCCTAGATGGTGTATATTACGCCACAGGACCCGGGCATCTTGATATGTGGACCACTTTCACACCTCCTGCACACCTGGCAAGAGGCTGTACATCAATATGGGTGAGAGCAGCACACATTTTCTCTAGTCATCCCAAGAGAAAAGCCCTACAGTACTGGGATGGTTAAACCTGCGTAGAAGAATCAGAAGACCTCTCCAAACCAGATATGCTACAATGGGTGGACTGCTGAGAGAAGGCAAGGGAAGGCTTTCTGTGGCCAAGAGCTGAGATGAAACTGTGTTGGGAGCCAGAATTTACTGGCAGACAATTGCTTTATCAGTGTCACTTGGTGAAAGATGAACAATAGTATGGGTTCACGACGTACTAAATGTCCACTGCTGGCATCTTGAAAAGGGATGAGTGCCTTCATTTCGTGATGGATTGCAGTTTTCTGAAGGAAGGCCTAACTACATGAACCCATGAATCAGTTGCTGCCCCAAGTTTTAGTCCAGCCCTTCTCATTGAACTGATTCATTTACGTCTGGAAAAGAGAGATTCTGTTGTTGATCTTGGAGCAGCAACCTCTCATACCGACCACTCTGCAAAACAGTAAAATTACTGAAAATATGGCACTAGAAATAATTTTTAAATAGCAAAACTCTGTGTAATGGAGTTCATTTTGGGCATTAATGCAAATTGGTCAGTTCATTTAAAGCCCAATTAATGGCTTCAGTACAATAAGAAAAAAATAAGGGCATGACTTTTTTATTTAAATGGTTTATATAGACAAAAATTATGCTAACAGTAAAAATTATAAAACATAGCCCACCCAGAATTTTTCAGCCAAACCTGAATTCTCAATAAATGCATTTGGTAAATGTGCTGCAGTAGTCTTATCATTATTTGTTATTTTCCATGCTTATTTGATATTCAGAGGATGGTATTTCCTTTGGAAGCTATATCTGTAGTTTTGTTAGAGAACTAGGGATGAGTTTAGAGCATACTTTGATTTTGTTCCCTCATTGAGCTATGAACTGTCAAGAGAACAGACAGAGGTCAACCTAACTTGACGTACTGCACAGCCCTCTGAATGGTGCTCATGACCTGAATATAAACGACTTCACACATTCCACACACATGTGATTTGTAAACCTTTTCCTTTAGTGTACTGAAAATGCCACCTGCATAATGTTCTGAGTTTTTAAGTTTAAAAAATAAATAATTATAGCAGCACAATTTACAATAGCCAAGAGCTGGAAGCAACCTAGGTGCCCATCAGTAAATGAATGGATCAAAAAAGTGTGGTACATATACACAATGGAATTCTATGCTGCAGAGAGAAAGAAGGAGCTACTACCTTTTGCAACAACATGGATGGAACTGGAAAGCATTATGCTGAGTGAAATAGGCCAGGTGCTGAAAGACAAATACCATATGATCTCACCTTTAACAGGAAGCTAAACAACAAAACAAACAAGCAAGCAGAATAAAAACAAAGACACTGAAATAGAGAACAAGGGGACAGCGACCAGAGGAGAGAGGGAAGGGAAGTTAAGGGGGAAAAGGGAAAGGGATTTGGAGGAACAAATAGGAAGGACACAGGGACGAGAACTAAGGGGGATGGAAATGGGAGGGAGGTGGGGAGCAAGGGGCGGGGGAGGCTGGGATGGGAGAAATAGACAAAAAACTGTACTTGAAAAATAACTATATAAAATTAATTAAAAAATAAATAAAAATAAAAAGGTAAAAAAAAAGAAAAAGAAAAAGAAAAAAATTAAAAATTTATTGTGTATTCCAAAGTTTATGTTCCAAGTATCAAAGGTAGTGACCATTACAAGTTTCAAAATTCATTATAAACATTGCTGTTTTTGTGATGATTGCTAGTTTTAGTGTTTATAATTTAAATGATTCTTAACTATATCAAAAGAAAAGAATTATAGATTTATTAAAACTTTAAATTACATATATTATTGTTTGTATGTGTATATGCAGCTTAAATACTCTCCCTTCTGAGAGAATATTACATCAACAAACATTCCTATTTCTATTATTTTTAAATATGTCTTAAAAAGAAATTATGTGGCAGTGATGTTATCCACAAACCCAAAAATTATTATTAAAGTTCTATAGTTACATATGCATAAAACTTTGCAATTTCAAAACACTTCACATTGTATGGAAATAACAGATATAATATGCACAATGATGATGATCCTACAGCTGATAAGACATCCTCAGAGATGTTCCATGACTTGGAAAAGTTTACAACTAATGTTTTATAAAGTGAAATCAAGCGCTAGTTTCCAAACTTCAAAATCACAACATATTCTCTTGGCAAATATAAAATCTAAACACAGAAATCACCCATCTTTACTGCCCACGCCGTTTGAGCCACGATTTTAGTGGGTTTTGTTTGTTTGTGGGGCACAGGTTTATGGCAAATTTATTGAAGCTCATTAATTCTGGATTTAGAAGAGATCATTAAATCTTAAGAGGACTGGAGATCATGTTATATAGGTTTATGGGAAGCCCAGAGTAGACATGAAACCTGTGGGTATTTGATAGACTGGCAGAGCAAAAAATTTATTTTACCTTTCCCCAAGGAAGCAAAACTAACAAATGGGTAGAAGGTTCCTAGCAGGAGACTGTGTCTCAAAATGAGAAAGTGTCTCATAATTAGAAGACTCTAACAGTGGAGCCATCTTTCCCAAAAGGTATTCCATAATAAGAGATTGTTCAAGCTAAAACTGCATGAGCTTCTGGCAAACACTTTAAAAATGGGGGGGAGGAGTCCCTATAGTAAGTGAAAGATTGGATTTTGAGGCTACTATAGAGTTGCCCAAGCATATTGTTAGAACCACAGGACCGCTGAATGGTGGAGACGAAAAAACCTTTGCACAGTACACTTGTGTTCCTCTCATTTACGGATGAGAAACTAGAACCAGAGAAGTTAATTTATCTGCTTAATATCACGAAGCAGGATTTAATTAGAAAAACCATTAATAAACCATTGGGCTGTAAGATAAAACACAGATTTCTCAAGTCTATTCAACCAACCCGCCAATGATTGTTGAGTTCCTTTGATAGTCCTCAGGAAAAGAAGCCTCTTTTATTGTGGTGCTGTCCGCCACTGCCGGGTGGTTTCCCACTGAGAAACGGAGGCTACTAAGAAGTAATTGTCTCAATTTACACCATCCCCTCGGCAAAGATTTATTTTATATTTGCTATGGTTCATTTGGTCGAATCTGTAACATTTACCAACCCGAACAGTAAAGAGGAGAGCTGCCAGTATGACTTAGAATCTAATAAACACAAGAAACATAACTGCAACCATGCAGAGACCAACTCATCAGTTCTTGAAGATTCCTGGGCAGGAAAGGCCCAGGGGACGAAGCTGTGAAGTGGACATAAATAGATTCATTCATCCATCCTATCATTAATTAATTTGTTCATCAAATATTCATTGATACCCTACTAAGTGCCACTCCAGGCAGTTTTGCCCTCATATTTTTGCACATTTATGTTAACTTGGTACAGTGAAGGTAATTTCTGGATCTCTAATCAGAATTTATTTCAAGGGAAAGATAAGAAGTAACTCGCATACTCTATTCTGAAACTCACGCAACTGAATTTCAGAGGAAAGCCCTAATAGAACAGTAAATTTTTGATATATCTAATTTATACTCCACTTGCACACCAGTTAGGTTACTAGCCACCACCAAATTTTCAGAATGTTCTCAGTTCTTGGTTTAGGGGGTTCAAAAGAATGTCTTTATTGGTTTGGGGATCCAATAAATCAATTTGTGGGTTTTCAGGGTTTCAATAAATATATTTAAATCAATGTATATAAAAGTGTAAAATATATATCATTTTGAATGATAAATAATGAATTGACATTTACTACATCTGATATGATATTCTATATATGATATTCTATAATATGATATTCTATATCATATTTGTATGAAAATGTATATACAATATTCTATTTAGTTATCAACATGGTAATAAAAAGAATTGTTTGATCTATTTTGCAGAAAAGAACATTGATTCTCAGAAAGATTATGTGATTGGTATACATGCTGGAGTCTTTCCATGTTTTCTTACTATCTGCCCATTTCTTCCCTACTAAATAAAGTGATTACTGTTGAAGTAATAAAACCACAATGATACTGAAAAGAACATTTATTTGAGTGACTAGAACTCATTATACCAGACAGAATCTTATTGAAACCTCACAGACAAAAGCATTAGAGAATTTTGCACTTATACATATTTGAAAACTAAACCTTAGGAGGAGTTGAGTATTCAAATTCACACAGCTAATAAACAGTCAAGCCCAATCCCAAACCCAGGTCATCATGACTTCCAAGCCAGTGGTCATGAACTGTTATTCTGAACTTCTCAGGGATTCTGGCTTTTCTGTATCTGGTTTTGGTAAAGACTGAAGGTTTCCTAGACCTACCCATGAGAAAATATTTTTCCTCAGCTATAAAACTGCATATTTTTACCTAAATTGGCCTTCTGAAATAACACTACATATCCCAAACTCCCTCACAATGAGGTGTTACCTTGTAAATATGCTTTTTCCAGAAAGATATTAGTAGAATGTGTGTGGCTTTTTCTAGACAATGTCAAAAGAGAGTTTGAAGGAGCCCTTTGTCTAGTTCTCCTTCATCTCTTCTCCATGTTGGTACCTGTACTGCAGATGTGACACTTGACATTCTATTAACCATCTCAAACCACATGAACAAGAGCCACATGTGAAGGACAGTGGCGTCCTTCAAAACTTTCTTCAAAGTTTTGAGGAAAACGCCAAGATCAGGGGTTATTGTCTTGAGTGCACGCAGAAATTGAGGGCAATAAAGAGATTGTTGAAACCAGTGATTCGGGGCCTTGAAGAAAAGAGAACTCCCATACACTGCCAGTAGGGGTGTAATTTAGTACAATCACTTTGGGAAATTGGTAATATTTTATGAGGGTAAATATACATGTATTTGTGCCTCACCATTTCTGCTCCTAAGTATATTAAAAAAACAGAAATATGTATATATGTTCACCAGAGTACATGTAAATGAATTTGCATAGCAGCTGCCTTTATAATAGTCCAAAACTGAAAACTACATAAATGTCTGTTAACATTAAAATGAATGAATATATTGTAGAATATTTACAAAATGGAATATTATACAGCATGAAACAAATACTATATATAAATATAGTTGAATTTCACAAACATAATGTTGAACCAAGGAAGTCAGACAGTAAACAAGAGTTAGATTCCAATTGAAAACATTCAAAATTTAGCAATACTAATCATAAGTTAGCACAATGATTACTCTGGGGGGTACAGAAATAGGTAAATACCTAGAAGAGAGTAAGAAGAGGGATTTGGGGGAAGCTGGAAATGTACTGTTTCTTGATGTGGATTCTGGTTACACAGTCATGGTGAAATTGTAAAAATATACCAGCTATACACTTACACCCTGTGACACTGTCTCTGTGTTTACTAAAATTCAATTAAAGTAAAATATAATTAGAAAAAATAATTCAGGAATAATCAGATTTTTTAAATCTTACTGCTTGTAAAAATGATATAAATCACATCTGAAAAAGTTTCAGTAGAATTTTTCAGTTGGGGAGAGTGTCATTAGGGCAAAGGTAATGTAGACAGACCTTCATATTTAAACAAGGTAGCCTTAAGGAAGAGATCAATAACTTCACAGACAAGTTTGATGTCCATGAAGGGAGAAGAAACAAAAAACTTCAGAAGTCCATCTCAGAAAAAGTTTTCATTAGTTACAACACCTGGAACTCAGGGAAGACGAGTCAATCAAGGCCTATGTAGTTACTGAGGGAAATGTATTGGGAAACAAAACCATAAACCACATTAGAAGGAGCACCCGAGAGCCCAGACCTTGGTTTCTAAATACCATCCTCCACTGAAAGGAACCGAATTTTTTGGAAAAATGATGCAGTTCAAGGTTGGAGAAGGCAAAGTACTAGACGTGCAAGAAACATCACCTGCCATAAACTCCCACTCATCCGGAGCTGGCCAAGATGGACCGTAGCAAAGGAAGAACTCGGAGATGAGAGACAGGTGCTACCAAGACAAAAGGAAGCAAGAGTGCTTCCCAGAGAACAGAAACAGCTCGCTCTTGCATGTCTCTCACACTTCCTGTCCCAAATGAGAGTGTTTATTGTCCTACTCCCCCCAGTTTATATTAGTTTTGTGTCTATTGGGTGTGAGAAGAGACATGTATCATGTTCTACTTTCAGTTCATAAATCACTGGATTAAGAGGAGGGACCGATTTTCACTAACTGATGAGGCTGATGGGAAGTATTGTAAATCACCCAGATAGTCTTGTCATTGGATTAGACACAGTGACTATGTAGAAAGAGAAGAAAAGGTCTGAAACCGAAACTGCTCTTTCAAATATTTTAGTGTTCCTTGGAATTCTCTAGTCTCCCTCTCCTTTGACGCCATGTGACTGCATTTCAGACAGTGGGGTGAGGGTAAGATGATATTGGCTACTTTCAGATGAGAGTTCCCTAACCCCCACTTAACCTCCCAGCTCTCTACTTCCCTGTTGTTTTTGCACAGAGGCCACGAGCCCTGGATGGCCTAACTACAAGACTGAATTTTAAGACATTGCTTGGAAGAGAGCAACAAAGAAGCTCATAACAGCACTGGAATTTGCTGTAAAAGAAAAATGAACTTTGTCCTGTGAAGCCACTGAGACTGTGAACTCTGTTGCGGGAGTCAGTGTTAATTACTGTACTAATATTCACCTTGAGATGAACCAAAGATGAATCAGACAGACCCTGCGCCAAAGATATTTTGTCTCTTAGAGAACACGAGATATGTGCCACAGTTAACTATTCCTCAGTACTCTATCACTGAGAGATAAGTCATCGCAGCTGCTCCCTGACTAACTTCCTGTTTCACAAAATCATGAGTCACAAAACGGTTGATTTCTAAGACTTTTTTTCCAGCACTAGTAAAGGTTCAGAGCACAATCAAGGGAAAGGTACAAAGACTTTGCATGCTCCCCCTCCACACAAACATGCACTGTCTCCCCATTTTCAACACCCAGGCAGAGTGATGCATTCATCACCCTGATCAACTAGAGTCCACAGTTCACTTTAGGATTCATCCCTGGTTTGGCCATTCCACAGATTTGAACATATAGGTGATTGCAGGCACCCATCATTTTTGTACGGTAGGTTTTTACTGCCCTGAAAATCCTCTGCACTCTGCCTGTTCATCCCCTGCCCCCAGACCCTGGCAACCACCAATTTTTTACTGTCTCCAGACAGCTTTTGCCCTTTCCAGAATATCATATAGTAAGAATTATAAGGTACGTAGCTTTTGGTTTCTTTCACTTACTAACGTGCAAGTTTCCTCCATGTCTTCTATGGTTTGATACCTCTTTTTTTTTCATTGATGAATAATATTCTATTGTCTGGATGTGCCACCGTTTGTTTATGTGCTGACCTACTGCAGGGATTTTGGTTGCTTCTGAGTTTTATCTATTATGAATAAAGCTGGTATAAACATTAGTGTGCAGGATTTGGCATGGACGTAAGTTTTCCAGTCCTTGGGGCTAATACCAAGGAGCATGATTGCTGGGTCACATGGTAAAGAGAATGCTTAGTTCTCTAAGCAACTGCAGAACTGTCCTCCAGGGTGTCTGCGAAGTTGTGCATTCGCACCAGTAGTGAATGAGAGCTCCCGATGCTTCACGTCCTCAGCAGCATTCGGTATTGTCCACGTTCTGAATTTTGGCCATTCTAATAGATTTATAGTTGTTTCTTTGTTGTTTCAACTTGTATTTCCTTGGTGACACATGATACATGCATCTTTTCACATGCTCACTTAACCATTTGTGTAAATGGTTCTTCTTCACTTGATCTTAGCCAAAAGGCCAAGAAACTATCTGTTTGCATATCTTCTTTCCTGAAGTGTCTGTTAAGGTATTTGACCCATTTTTTAATTGACTTGTTTGCTTTTTGTTGCTGAGTTTTAAGATTTCTTTGTATAATTTGGATAGCTGTTTATTATCAGATGTGCTTCTGCAAATATTTTCTTCCAGACTGTGGTTCGCCTTCTCATTTTCTAACAATGTCTTTTGCAGAGCACAAATTTTTAATGTTGATGATGCCCAGGTTGTCAATTTTCCTTCTCTCTTAGGAACTTCTTTTAACATTTCTTGCCTGGCAGGTCTACTGGCACCAAATTCCCTCACTTTTTGTTTGAGAAAGTCTATTTTTCATCCACTTTTGAAGTATAATTTTGCAGCATACAGAATTCTAGGTTGTCACGGCGTTTCCTTCAACACTTGAAACATTTCGGTCTATCATCTTCTTGTTTGCAAGTTTTCTGTGAGGAAGTCAAATACAATTCTTATCTTTGTTCCTTTATAGATAGGGATATTTTTGAAAACTTCTGGCTTCTTTCAGTACTTGTTTTTGATATTTTTGTAGTTTGAGAAAGATATACCTTTTGTTCAGATTTTTAGGTGTTGCTAGGACATAGAGGCAACTTTCAAAATCCTTACTTGGGCAACGAGATCACTTGATTGACATTTGAAGACACTACACTCAACCTAAATGGGCTAGTCTTCTTTCCTTGCCTCAACTTATAGAATGTATAATGAGTGACTTTTGATGCCAGGTCTACAGAAAGCTTCATTTTTGACTTGAGCCTTTCGGGCACTTCACCTTTGGTGCCCTGAACAGCTATGCAAGAACTCCAACTGCCCTGGGTTGCCTGTGAATGAGGAAGCTCAAGCTAGGTATGTGGAGAACTATGTGCAGAATGAGGAAGATGCTCGACCAACCACTGGATTTTCCAGCCCCTTGGCATTCGATCCATCTTAGCTGAGTCATCAGACAGCATAAACAAGAGACAAGCCCAAAGTCCTGTTTTATGAAAGGATCAGACAAAAAAATGATTGAAGTTTTAAGTTATAGCTTAGATATAGTATTTTAGATAGCAATATATATAAGTGGAAAAGATGCGTTAAAATATAAATTTAAGAATGTGTATATATGTGTTGCATATAAACATAGGATAAAAAGCAAGATGGACTTTAGATAAGAAGACAAATGCATGAAATTATAAATGCAATGCTAGAGAAAGAGAAAGAAAGAAATTGCTGTTAGGTGAGGAAATATTCCTAGACAGTAAGCACCATGGACACAAGGGCTAAATTCATGGATTCATCCCTGTTACCCTGGTGCTTGCCACATGATAGATGACTGAGAATGCTGTTTAACAGATAGAATAAACAAATTGATTCTGTTGCATTTTGGAAGAATCTTGAAGACCAGGTTGGACTTGCTCACGAAAAAAGAGTGATGGAAGCCAACAACGGTTGAAATTCCTAGGCCCGTGAAACAGCATAATCATCACGACTTTAGTTAGCAGGCATTGAAAAGGCACACAGTTTCTTTTTTGATAAAATGTAGCATTATCAGAACTTTTGTTCAGAAGATGAATATAGCAGAAGGATCTGAGACAGACTGTTAAATCTTCTGCAAACATCTGAAGTGAAGAAATGACTTTTAAGCAGCAACATGAGAAAGTTCACTTACAAATAAGAACGGCACTTAATAAGAAGTGCCAATTACTGAGGGTATGTTCACAGCACCCTTCATTTAACAATGTATGACTAGAAGAGATCTGATAATATCGCATGTCCTTTGCAAATATACAATTCTACAGTGCTGTGATCATTCCTATGGACACACTTAACATGGCTACATTTGACTCTTATTATGCATATTCTTAAAATATCCCTGAAATGTGTAGGCATTTTCTCCATGTGCACTATGTTACTAAAAATGTTACTTAGTACAGTGTCTGAGTAACTTTCTCTATCCAGGGAAATGTGGGCATTTCTGTAGCAACAACAGTACATCGGGAGTTTCATTGACGAGTGTGAATGTGCCGTAGATTCTAACAGGCGGAAGATGGCTATCCGCACCCTCGTCTCCGCTGTTCTTCGTGCTACATTAAGCCACATATGTGGTGAGGAAGGGAACAACAATTAAATCGGTAACTATCACTTTTTCTGTAGCACTGCTTCTGTGGGCAGGCTGGAAAGAAAAGCCTGTTCTAAGGCTTCAGGAAGCTTATTTTTTCCCTTCCAAGATCATTATTTGCAGCATCTAGAAATATCATTTATGCCACTTTATATATTTTAAAAAATGAAACATATTCTCCAATAATTAGAATGTGGAAAACCAGAGGGTATGTATTAAAAATGGCATCTGAGACAGGCTGCCTAATTTGCATCAACAGGGGTACTGTCTCTGTGGGTTGATGACAGAAAAAGAGGTTGGTAATATTAGATTAAATATGGGAATTTTATTTTATTTTCAGGATACCAATATGAGTGTGTGTTTTTACAAAGCTAGATTCTGTGAAGCATACACAAAATCTCTAATGACAATTTCAGGATATCCTTTAAAATGAAAAAAAAAATGTTACCGAAATAACAGAATGTATTTATAAAAACGTGTGGATTTGTTCTTACATTTTAGACTTTAGTCACCTTCAAAGTACTTTCCAACCAATGTAATACACCTACTGAGACGTGATGCCCACTGTTCAAAACAGTTTTTGAACTCGTTGATATTGATACCTTTCAGTATTTCTGTAGTTTTTCTTTTACATCTTTCACATTGGCAAAATGTTTCCCTTTCAGGACTCTCTTCACCAGGGAAACAAACAAAAAAGTCTCTTGGGTTGAAATCAGGTGAATAGGGAGGGTGAATTTTGGGTAAAATTAAAAAATAACAGCTGAATACTCAGTGTAGTGAGGGTGGGTGTGCGCATTAATCACCCATCATAAAACAGGCAAACGCTTTGAAAAAGCCTTCAAAGAAATTCACTGAAGCTAAATACAGCCTCTCACAACAACACCAGCTGGCGAACACTGATATGGATGGGTTCCTAGAACACTCACCTAGTGGGGGGAGCCTGAACTACAACAGGCCTATCTCTAAAAGATCATTTATTTTGGGGGGCCTCCACTTTTCTATGTAGAAAAGAAACAGATTCCAGTGATTATTTATACTAAAATGAATACAACACTTATCAGACTAAGTCATTTTCACACAGAACAATCTTCCAGAATAATACATAACATTAATCACACTCAATTTTAAAATTTCAAGGAATACTCAGGGAAAGAAAGAGAAAAAGAGCCATATTTTAAGGGAAAATCTAATACATGCCACAGAAAAATATAAATAATGGATCATCAGCATGAAGTTGTTAGAAAGCCTCACAATTTGTTTCTTTTTTCCAATCAGTTACTTGGCTACTTTTTCTTTTGACAGTCTTGCTTTGGATTCTGTGCTTTGGAGAGCCTGCACTGGACAGTCTGCGGCACGCCAGTGATCTGGAGTGCAGAACCTCCTGTGAGCACAATCTATTTTTATAAGCAGAGCTGTTTTCCATATAGATACACGGTATCCACGTGGCCCTGGTCACAAACACCCACATGTATACATAATGCATGAAAAAAAGTAAGAAAGTAAATTTTCTTCTCTCACTTGTTCTCTTTTTTTTTAAACACAACTCCAGGAGCTTGACCTGTTATTTTATTTATCTCTTTCTCCATCCCCTTTTGCTTCTCTATTTTGTAACATTTTTTTCTTTTTTAGTAGAAGAAAAAGAATACTGCACAAGTGTCCTGTTGGTACTTTGTCTGGTTGTGGTTTGGAAAAATCTGTTTTCCTGCAATGACAGCAGCACTTACTAATCTTCTCTTCCTCCGTCTCAGTGGTTCTCTTGCTTTTCCTCACTTCTCCACGGAAACCCGTGGGTGGCAAAAATTATGTCTGTCTTCCAGATGTCTGTGCTCCATTGGGAATTAGCAAAAGTGCTGGGTTTTATGCTGATCTGCCCTGTGCAGAGGAAGACACATCAGTTAAGCTGAGTTTTCTCTAAAGAGCCAGTATGTGTTGAAGCAGCTTTCAAATTCTAGATCAGGAATGAACAGCAGAGGAAGTCTTCTTTTAAAGAAGTCGCGTCTCTGTTTGGCCTAATTAGTCTGAGTTTCCAGAAGGAGTTGCTGTCAAACTACTTGGTTAAAGTCATTAAGTTTAATGACTTTCAATCCTGCCATCGTGTCTGGGCACTGTCTATGCAGTGACTGTTTTTGCATAATGCCCATTTCGTAAAAGCTGGCCAGAGAGGCCATTCCTACCCCACTCAAGAGTTTTTCTATGCCTCTAATTCTGATTGAAAAGGGTCACTCTCTCTACGGTCAAGTTAATGGTGGGCTTATTTTATATATATATTTTAAGTGAAACAGTGACCTCTGTTGTACTGATGCTTGTAACAAGAGACTATGTCATGGATCCTGTTTGTGGAGAAGGGAAGAGGGGCATGGGATTGGTGTCAGCAGACACTGGTTTAAGCCCTGTTCCAGCACTTACTATGAATACTGGTTAAATTATTAGTGATTTTTTAAAGTTAGTTTCCTTATGTAATATGAAAAAACTAACAATTCTTACATCCTGAGATTTTTGTGCTGATTAAATACTGTAATAGTTGTAACATATACATTATATTACTGATACCTAGTAAACAGTGTGTTAGTTACTATTATTGTTTTTTCATAATCATGATCTTCATATATATAATTCCTTAGAATATTAGAACATGAAAAATGTAACTATCTTTTCATAGGTTGATATTTAATTATTGATAAAATTAAGGACATAAAAAAATAAATGACTAGAACAAGATCACATAGTTAGTTGCTGGAAAAAGCAAAATCTAAGGGCTTCTGTTTTCTTCTCTGGTGATCTAAGAGGAGAATTTAAATAAAACAGTGATATCTCATGAACAGTGTTAGGCCTAAGTCAGTCAATCAGTAAATATGCATTATTATATTGATGTATTGATTCAGTCACCCTTGCAAAATGACTATGTTACTAATCACTTTGTTACAATATTCAAACACATTAATTTTTCAAAAGGTTAAAGATGGCCCAAAGTCACAGAGCAAAGTAATTAAGTAGCCAATTCATCAACTTTGATTATGAATTTTGCATTCCAACTTTGTCTTGACACAAAAATCATCACAGTAAAAAATGGGAATTGACTTTTAAGTACTTATTTTGTAGATAAACAGTTTAACTAAACCAAACAAGTGAATGTGTTAATTAGAAACCTACTGATATCTAAATAACCCATTGGTTAAATGACCTCATTAATTTTCTTCCCTTAATGTGTTGTGTATATACAAATATGGTGTGTCTGAGTGTGTTTATAGATGCAGAAGTCAGCATGCCTTCAATTTCCTTGACAGGGTTACATCAACATGAGATATTTTATAATGTCTCCTAAGAATAAGAGAAATTATTTTACCTGACATATCTGGGGAATGGCCTTGCTGATTGATGACCAATTATATGTAATGACAGTGTATTTTTGCTATGACTCTTCCCTTGCGATCTTTCTTATAAGGTCATAGAATAAATATTAGGAAAAACGTCAAATTCTAGTGTACTCTAAATTTCCTAACTACCAAACAAATACCTCAATAAATAGCTCAATGAACTGGCTGTCTACTTTGTGGTTGAATGTGTATTAAAAATAAGAAAATCTCTCAGGTACTTTAAAAACTCGACTCCCATTATCATATAAAAAACATGCCATCTCCCTCTTTGTAACTCCAGGACTTAGATGCCACTCGTGTTCTCGGGCAGTGTGGGGAGAAAAGTAGACCAGGGGCGGTGGGTTGGTGAAAACATGGTCCTGGGACCCCCCATTCCTGCCTGTACGCAGCTTAGAAACAGAATGGCAACCACATCACAGAAATACAGATAAAGCTCCCAGACTGTGCTACTTCCATTCCCATTACTCAACACTGAGCTGCTAAGCTGCCCTTTCTGCCCCTCTAAACATATTTTCTGAATGTTCCTGGGCAGTGTACAGTTTTTGGTATAATTCAAAAATGTTACAGAAATTAAAAAGAGCAAAAAGTCCCAATTTACCCTCATAACTGTCTACATCGGGACAGAGGATCTTCCGGCTCATCAACATCTGTCTCCTCCAGCCTTCCACCTCGCGTCCCAACCACTCCCTCACACTGCTCCCCCGAAAGAGAATTGCAGTCTGGAAATACATTTGAGAACATTCTTGGAGAAAATGAGGGCATTGTACAGGCACAGAGAACGAAAGCTTGCATTCTCATAGAACTCTGCTTATTGGACTCCCATTGTTTCAGTAGAGGTCAAGTACTCTATGCTCCTAAAAACACTTTCAAGTAATTTTCTTTTAAAAGATAACCATAATTCCTTTGGTGGTGTGAAATTTTTAGCATGGTGGGAAACTGCCCTGTTTCCAGACTCTCGCTTTGTTGCTCAGTGGCTAAGTGAATGTATTCACCCTCCCTGTGCTAGGTTCCTCCTCTGCACAGTACTGGTAACAATGCCTCCTTTACATGTTACTGTAAGTAGTTAGTTAGTTGTTAATAAAAAGGGGAAGCAAAGAGAATTAGACATTGAGTTTAATAAAATGGGGGAGTACAAGCTCATGTGTTTTACCAAAAGGCTACACCTTTCTACCTGGAAGATTATACCACTGCTCTACCAAGGGCATTAACACTGCTCTCCCCTCTAGTAATGGACTGTTAGGTTCTTTACCTAAGAGGCCTGTCAGTCTAACTGGGGGGTGGGGGGGCATCAAAAAGCCCCAGAATAGCTTGGGAAGTTGTTGGGTATTTTTGAAAAACACCTGATCCATCCCAAACTCTAGGTAATATAATCCCAGGGAAACAAAGAATCTCTCCCTCTCTCCTTCTCCCCCTCTCACTGGTGACCCACACTTCTGCCATGTATTCCCAGGTGCTCTTTTGCCTAGGACCACACGATCATGTGTGTTTGGCAGCTTATGTGGCCCACAGCAAATGGTGTAGGCTCCAAAGAAATTAAGCTTTAATAGGAAACAAAGCTCAGGACACTGGCTTTTGCTTTGGCCTTACTGAAGTCACAGTTGGGCTTTTTCCATGAAGAGATGAAGAGAGGTGGGAAATTAAAAACCCAGGGGACAGCTTCTATTTCCTAGCCAAATAAACTGCCTTACCACACCTCAGTTTGCCACGGGTGGGGCCTTAAAACGCTTTCCTGGCGATCTCATGAAAGGGCCTAACACACAAGCTTGTTTATTGCGATCGCTCATTCACCAAATTACTTTATATTATGTGTTAAGAGGAAAAAATGGACACACAATTGGTCAGTCTCTGTCCACATGGAACTAGTCTCATAATTTAACACAAGGTTTAAATTAAGTCATGTGCAGCACTTAGAGAAATACCTGTCCCCCATCTGATTAGCAGTTACTAAAGTGATTTAGTATGCCGCGCGCCAGTGTAGGTACCAGACACACTGCTTGTCTCTTCCTTTCCTATCTTTGTAATCTTTGAGCCTGCAGAAGTGTTTTTCTGTCTGTTTTACTGATTGACAAACTGAAGTTCAGAGAAATCACTCCCCCCTAGGAGTCAAGTTTCAAACCCAGGTCTGTTTAATATCATACAAGTATACAATTGAAATCATTTGACCTAAAAAGAAGGTATTGGCCACTAGGGAAAATAGGGTAAACTTCATATTTAGTCAAAGCAAAGGTTTTTGGTTTCCCTTCAATGAATACAACCCGCCTTTTATGTTCTGGGTCTCATTCGATTTAATTATCGAAAAGATCCAGCTTCTGCAATTATATCTGCCTTTTCATCTTTTTCTCTCTACAGGACCTTCTCTAATCAAAATACATACTTTATTTCATAACCTGAAAAAGGGAAAAGCTTCTTTAACTGAAGGTTACCAGATTTAGCAAATAAAAGCAGAGCAGTAAGTAAGAGATTTGCTGAATAAAGTCCCATACTTACTGTAAAAAAAGTATTTATTGTTTATTTGAAATTCAAAATTAACCCGGCACCCTGCATTTTATCTCCTCACCATACTAACTCACCTTCACAGTGTGCGGAAGCCCTGGCAGCTTGCTTTTCCCTCGTTTGTAATGCAAGTGCCCGACTTCAGCTTTGCCTGGCCAGACACCCACTTTCAGGGTGGCTCTCTGAACAAAGGCATTGCCAGCCCCAGGGCTAGCTGGAGACTGAAGATGCCTCCTCCCACACCCAGGGGCCTCCTCTGCTTTAAAGGTATAGAATGATTTTGGTAACTGACCACTTGGGCTGCTTTTTTCCCACTCTTCCCATGCTTCAAATTCCTGCTCTGCTGTTTTAAATTCGCCGATAAAAAGTGAGCTTGAGAAAACCTAGACCCCTTTCCTCAATCCGACTAAAAGCAGAACCCCTGGCCAGCTTGCATGATCGCTCTCCTCCATCCCCCATGTCACTTGGCTCTTCCTTCACGTGCCACACAATTTTAATGACATCTGGCCACATTCAGTAAATGATGCTACATCCTTCTCCATGATACATTTTCTTGTCTGATTTTCGTGAATCCATACTCTTCACTTTACTTGTTTTACCCATGTCATTGACTGTGAGTTACCCATGAGCTGTTCAGCCTCTATTTATTGCAAAACACTCAGTTATGTCTACTTATAAAACACTCACATAGGACTTCATTCTCAGATCAATCCTTTATATTTTCAATGAACATAGTCTCTTTAAATGACTATTCAAACTTGTGGCACTTAATATCATCTAGATGCCAATGACTCCAAAAGTTGAATTTCAAGCCCTAACCTTGCTTGGACATCCAGACTCACTTGTCTACTTGGCACACCCACCTGAGTATTTATTGGCCAACTCAAAATCAACAATACCAAAAAGGACTCCCAGCACATCCCCACTCCAAAAGGCTTAGTTTTCAGTCTTTGCCACCTCGTAAAAAGTACAAATGCCCACCAAGTTAGTCAAGTAAAATATTTTTAAAAATCCTGGATTACCCCACTTTTTTTTTTTACTTTATACCAAGTTTACTAGGAAAAACATCCTAAGGACTTTAGATCCAAACCTTATCCTGAATTCTTCCAGTTCAGTCCGTCTCCATTTCTAAAATCCCAGTCTAAGCCGTATCATATCTCACTACAATCCCATTTTGTGGCTCTCCCTACTACAGTGTAGGAGCACAAACTCACACAAAATGTAATCAGTAACAAGTGCTCTTCACTTTTGACAGGCTACAAGTCAGAAAATGCAGTTATGCAAAGCATCCTTATGGGTATATTCAATGTGGAAATTTCTTACAAGGTTTCTATGTCCATGCCATTATTTTGAAAAGTACTTAACAGTTACACTTTCCATCACCTTTTAAGTTATGAGTAAATGTCAACGTGTAAAATGTCATTATTTCCAGATTCGTACTTTTTAAAAGTTAACTGAAAGGTGTACACTTCAATATAAATGGGTAGCTATAAGCAATAACCTAGAAGGAACAAATAAACACAGGGACGTAAAAACAGCATTAGGAGAGGCGAGAACCTATGAAAGTCCTCGGAGCTGAGATCGCTCTCGGGCTGGGGCAGAGGAGGCAGCTGATCCAAATCCTGGCACAGCCTCAGTCAGGGTCATTTACTTTCTGTTTCTTTTCTAACTATAAAAAGCCCCAATATAATACACAATAGTACTTAGACATATATAAATACATAAGACTTAAAACCAAACATAAACTTCAGACTTTATGGGCAAGAAACAAAGTCAATTGAGAAGGACAGAATTCACAATAGGTATAAGGCTGAACTTCCTGAATACTTATATGATATACTCAGCGACATGATAAATTGCTTTACTTGGACTACCTTGCTGAAGCCCAACAATGGTTTGAGATAGGAACTATGATGCCGTTTTTATAGATGAGTAAAATTAAATTCAGAAGAGCTAAGTAGTTCCCTAAAGCACACACCAACACTAGAGGGTAAAGTCAGGATTTGAGACCAGGTAGGCTCCTGGGACTTCCCTCTTACTCACAACCTTTCAGAAGGCTTGGTTTTCAATAGCTTAAGCACAGTTAACATTGCAGCAAACTGAAAATGACATGCAAAAGAATTCTCAAGTACACTCTAGTGTGGCTTTAGGCAATATTCCCAAACTGTGCTTTCTTGAGGATTTAATAAGCATTCGGGCAGAAAGGTCTTGTGGTCAAATTCACTTGTAAAGTAGCCTATCATCTCCCCCTCTTGGGGACTCCTATCGAGTATTTGAAGTTTTAAAGAGCTCTTTTTGAAAAATTATTAAATAAACAAAAGTGATTGAGTTTCTCAGGCTGGTAATATTAATCAGGAGATTTTTTTCCTTTAAATTGAGAATAAAAAATTAGAAGAAGACTCGAAATAATAGGAATGGCATTGCAAAACAACTCACGGGAGTAGAAACAATATTTTAGATTATAATGGCTTTACTATTTCAGACCTTTCTCTCTCACAGGCCGAGCGTTCTTCTCGACATAGTCACTGAATCCAGCAGATTTGCTTCCTATTTTCAAATTCGTTTTTTCTTTCCATGTCTATTCCTAGGTTTTAGCCTAGATCCCAATCATTTCTCCACTGGATAACTGGAAAATCTTTTAAATTCTTCCCCCTACCGCCAATCTCATCACCTTCGAATTCATCCTCCCTAAAAGAGGCAGAGCTCCATCTAAATACTCAAATTCAGCTGTCACTTTTCTCACCTGAAATTCCTTTAGGCTCCATCATTATTGTCCTTGAGCTAAAACTGAAGCTTCCAAATAAAATGTGCCCCCTTTGAATGGTCATTAGCGAACCTTTTTACCACCCACCCTCCCTGCTTTGTCACCAGCAGCGCCAACCAGGTTTTTTCGCCTCCAACCTAAATGATTTGTCTTTCCATCACTGCCTCTGCTCGGGCACTTTTCAAGCTCACAGCCACACCCTTACACGTTTGCCTATTGTTCTTTCATTAAGAGTCAAATTTCAGCATCTACTCCTTCACAAGTCTTTCCCTACTTGGTTTTGAAACCTTGACCTTTGAACTTTCAAACCAAAATTAGTGAGAGCTACTCTGGACACTGGATCCATCTTCTACTATTCAGTAACTGCACGACTCATCACAATTCAATTAACCATGCTCTCTGTGCAATCTAACAGTATAACTAATTATATCTGTGTTTTAGTTTTCCTCTTGTAGAATGTGGAGCTGTTTGTAACTGGAGCATAGATTTGCTGCGAGGAATCGGGGTCATGATGGAAATAAACTGCACTCAGACCTTGTCCTGGCCCTAAGTACACAATAGTGCAAACTGGTGCTAATATCATTTACCATGGTAAGTTCTGACATCTATTTGGGTTCTGTGTCTCCAGATACCTTTACACTAAGAAACCTTTCTTTCTCTCTCCCCGTCTCCCTGTTGCCTTCTCTCTCCCATCTTTCTCTTCACATATTTAGTTCAGGCTTTACATACATGCACCTTGAAAGTGCTCAATAAATGTGTGTGTTACCAATTGAGTGAGAATATCCACAAGCCTCAGAAAATCCCAAACTGCCAGTGCTAGTGTTGTCGGTGGAAATCAGGCACTTCCAAGGGGGTCACGAGAAAACCATTTCAAGGACCCACACACAGGAGACTGTGGTGTGGCAAGACTATTTATTCAGCTAGAAAGCTGCCCCTGGGTTTCCAGTGTCTCATCTCCCTCCATCCCGCCATAGAAAAAGTCCAACCTTATCTTCCGCCAAGGCTTGAACAAAACCAATGTCCAGAGTTTCTGCTTCATATTAAAGCTCAGTCTTTAGGAGCCCATATAATCTGCTGCCGGCCTTAGTAGCTGCTAGACTCAGTCGCCTGCTTCCAGAAGAGAGAGCATGGGGATGCACAGGGCCAGTGTTACTGGGTGGGACAGCTGGAGAGAGGGGGAGAGACTTCTCTGTTCCATTGAGATTACATTAGGTTCAGTTTAAGGTGGACCAGGCAGGTGCTTCTTCAAAATGACTAATCAGCTTCCCAAGCTTTCATGGGCATTTTGAAGGATCCACCCCTTAGACCAGCAGACCTCTGTGATCTAGAGCCTCCATCTGTAACCTCGAACAATCGGGTATTGGAGAGAGGAAGGGAGGAGCTGTAATCCCCTGCACTGAGCAACGCTACAATCCTTTGGAGTATGAAAAGCTGTAGCTTCTTTGTGAATCAAACAGCCTCATGCTCCCTAGTTTATTAAGCTCAGTGTCTAATTCCCTCTGCTTCCTTTTTTTATTAATAATTAGCTAACTACCTATGGTAACTCTGGCAGTTAAAAGACTTCAGATTTGAAGTAAATTGTAATCCTATTGATGATTGAATTAAAACAGCTGAACAGTGCTGATACCCAGCAGATTTTGATGTATTCAAAGTTCATTTTTCACGTTTATATTGGTAACAATCATATGATAACTCTCAGTTAAAATACGTCAATTTAATGTAGTCATTCACCCAGCTTCCACCACAGGACCTTCGTGGGAATCGAACCACTAAATTCATTCACAACCTATGTAGACACTTGCTTGACATGACTTGATGAAATCAGTACTGGTAATGATAATAAAACATAACAGAAAAACAAACATGCCAGTTTATTTGATATTCATATTAGCCCAACAATGTAGAAAGTTATCTCCTCTGGATAGATCACAAAACTGAAGCTCGTATTGGCAAAGAACTTCCCCAAAGCAAAATGAATATATAACAGCTACAAATGTGCATTGATCTCTGAATGTCAAGTTCTTGCACCTACTCAGACTGCAACCACTAGTCCAACTACAATTGTTAGTCAGTTATATCCAACTTCTTTTCTCAGAATTTCAGAGTAATAAATATGTAACTTGAGAAATCCATGTTTGAGGCATATTCATGTATTGCTAATTCTGTTATAGTCAAGACCATTCAATGATTACACTTCAGGTGTTTGTGAATCTGCATTCTCATACCTCAAACAGAAATAAAATATGAGAAAATAATTAATTTGTGTCTTACACACCCAAAAGAAAAACTTCACTTTGAACATCTATTTCCAGTGCTATGAATCATGCCAGCTCTAATGAGTATCTTCACAATTCCCAGATTATTATTTATATCCCAAACATGAGAATAACTTTAAAATTATTTTCTTTTGTCACCTAGCCTAGAACCAGAGACACAACTAGCATGCAAAAACCAGACACTAAAAAACGACAAAAGAAATCACCTTGGTTTTTCTGAAGGGTTTAAAATTCATTCAATCTTCCTAATTTTTCATTACCTATCGAGTTAAAAAGTATAAAAGACAGGAAATTTCTTAAAATGTAAAATAGATTCTCTACCAGAGCAACCACAACTCATTAGATCCTGTACTGCTTGATCTCCAGGGAAGTTGCTTCCATAATCTGAGGATTATTGAGCCCCAGAAGATAATCATATGCAAAAGTATGCACTGTTAGTGGGTCCAGAGAAACTTGGCAAAATCTCATTACCATACAGGAATGGAACACCAGGAACATCCCATGGGACCATATTAAAGTCTTCTCATCTCATAGATGTATGATATCACAGGCTTATTACACAATCCCCCAAACATTACAGTGTGTGCTGAGTAAGGGTGAAGGGCAGGCTTTATGATAGACCCTCCCTCCCACTGAGGACGGCAGGTCTGCAGTGAGACAGGTATGGACAAAACTGTCCTTTCAATATTGCCTGAACTGACTCAGAGATGCAAAGGGGCCATTTTCAATTCAAAAAACCCTGTAAACTAATCATCAGTGTTGTATATTCATGAAGTCATTTAAGGTATGATGGAGGAAGAAACTTGCCTAGCATTATAAGTCAAATATAGGGCCAGTGATATTTTCAGGGTTTTGAGCCTTTTCCTTTAAAGTTGTTAGTTGTTTTTCTGAAGGTCTTGAATTCCATCCAGTCTTTATTCAAAGTAGCATTTTCAGATTTGGACTCATATTATCCATTTACTTGGAAATTTTAAACCTTTACATTTTGAATAACTTTAAAATTCTTTTTCTAGAACTCGTTTTCATATCTAGAAAGTATAAGTATAGTTTTAAATGACTAGATAAGTGTATGACCTGGTCCATGTGATGCAACGAGACTTAGAAGGCAAATTCTTAGCTTATGTGCACTCGGTCACACACATTACTGGTAATACACTCTTCAGTTTATGCCTTTGGTTCTTGCTGTTTTGTGAGTGTATCTTTAACCTCTAAATACTGAACCTGTGCATTATGCTGTGTATTCTGAGGTGTATATAGATATCAAATGCATCCTTACCACTAAATATTAAGGTAATGCAGACTCCATAAAGCATGCTCTCATTTTCAAGCAGATTTTTCAATAATTCTGTTTTATATTGATTTCTTATAAAATCAAAAAATTGCCAAGGTTTTATTTTAGCAAATGAAATATATCGATAGTTTTATCCATGTTCAATAATGCAGTAAAACTATTTGAATGTTTTAGAAAAAATGAATCCATCTGCTGGCATAATGTCAAGTGTTAAACAAAGATTGTTAACACAATATGTATTTTATTATATCACTGCCTTTCTATCACTTTAGTGACTCATTATGCAAAGAAATAGTCACTAACTACTTGTTTCCCACTTTAGGGTAATTTTGAGGTGACAGCTACCACTTTGTTCTTGAAAAATTTTTATATAGACAAACTTTTAAAACTTTTCTTGCCTATGAAAATATAAATTATTATTCAATTATTTGAATAATTGAAGAATAATTTTCTCTTCTGCCATATAATGTTAGTATAAGATATAGGTAAAAGAAGAAAATTAATCCATTTATTCTGTTTACCATCCAAGCCTTCCTGCCGTGGCTACAGACATCCACCTGTGTATTAGGGTGCTCCAGAGAAACAGCAGCAACAAGCCCTGTGTGCTAAATTCATTTTAGAATTGGCTCACATGCTTCTGAAGGCTGGGAGGCACATGATTTCCTGTCTGCAAGCTGAAGACTCAGGAAGGCCAGGGGTTAGTTTAAAAGGGCTGAGAACCCGAGACCCAGCGGCACGGATTCCAGTTCAGATCTGAAGCCTGCAAACCAGGAGTGCTGAGGGCAGATGACCAGTGTCTCAGTTCAACGGTCAGGCAGGGAGAAGGCAGGTTCTGTCTTCGTCTTTGTGTTTCATTCAGGCCCTCAGTGGACCGAACGATACTCACCCTCAACGGAGAGGACAATGCACTTTGCGCTGTCGGCCCATTAAAATGCTCGTCTCTTCCCGAAACACCCTCCCAGACACACCCAGACAAGTTTGAGTGGGTATCTGGGCATCCTGTGATGCCGTCAAACTGGAACACAAAATTAACTGTCACAACGTGTACATCTATTTCTGAAATACAGTACTTTTCTTGTAGACTTTGTAAATTAAACTGTTATTATTATCATTTCTGATTTTTTTAATATTCACCTAAAATCACCTTCTCTTCTACTATACTAATATACTTTTAGAAGATAGATTTATCATTTACAGTGGTATCATTCCAATGGTTATAACAGGTTGGTTAAACACAGAGTAAAACTTTCACCCGGAATATAACTATACATGTTAGTGTTTCGGTATGTGAATGTTTTGATTTAGGATGGGTTTCAGTCTAAGAATTTGAAACTACAAAGCAGCTTCTAGTATCAGTACTGCAATTTTGTTTCATAATTATGCTGATGAATCCCAGTCCAGATGTAGCAAACACCTGATGGAGGAAAAAAAGAGTTCAGCCTAGCATTCAATTTCTTGTTTTATCAATATAAATACATTTTATTGATTATGCTATCACGGTTGTCCCATTTCCCCCCTTCATTCCCCTCCACCCTGCACACCCCATCCCACCAGCATTCCCCTGCTTTAGTTCATGTCCATGGGTCATTATATATAAGCTCTCCAGCTTCTACATTTCCTATACTGTTCTTACCCTACCCCGTCTATCTTCTACCTACCACTTATGCTACTTATTCAATTTCTTATTGATCTCTTTGCTGAGACTGTCTACAGGATAAATGTATATATACGCAATTGCCACAGAGATCTACTCTGCTTTGCAACTGGTCAGACAAATGTATTTATAGATAATGTATAGAGAATTTAAGAATAATGACATAAAATCTAGTGTCTTACTAGCAACTGATGGAACAAAATGAAATCTGGAAATTGATATGCAACTTCTTTAACAATGAAAAGAATTTTGGACATTGGACTTCAGACAATACAAAAAATAGGGACTCTACTCAGCTACTGATAACATTCAGTTTAACACAGGTTATGTTTTTGTGGGTGTGTACTGAACATATTTTAAAAATCAGCTTATGGTTGTTGAAACCTATTACTCCAATTCTCATAATGCTTTCCTGATTTTGCCAAAAGGTTTATTTATAATTTATAGTATGATAACTATAAAAGTTTATAATGTCTTCATTCATGTTAGTAAGACTGCTATTATCTTGTAGTAATACATACTAAAACATTATGTTTATGTGTCCCATGTAGTTTGTATGACTTTTAAGATTCTTGACACATCTCCGTGAGTTAGGAAAAGACAAAGATTATTTTCCCTATTTTACAAGTATGAAAAGAAAGGTATACAGTGGTCCTATTAATCATTTAAATTTGTTAACACTTTGGGTCTAGATGAAAAACTAAGTCTTTTCACTGAGAGATGTCTGAATACCACACTACAGTAATGGTTCAGATACAAACATATTTTAATATGACCTCACAATTCTTTAAACCCTGGACTGCTATGGAAAAGTCACGTGAGCTAACATTGACCAGAACCCTGATTTGTGAGTGAGGCAAAGCCCGATGAAGAATTTTGAGTTTGCTTCCAGCGGCAACACCCAGCGGGATCCAGGAGCCCCACTGTGGGGGGCCCCAGCAGTGAGCCTGAACTAGACTGCCCCCGCAAATGATGAGGTCCACACTCTGCTGCCTTTCTTAGATCCCGAGCACCCCCTGAGCCTTGCACTCCAGGCTTCCAGGAAGTTTATGAGTTAGAACATAAAACTCCAGTAAGCTACATAATGGAGGTTCACTTCAAAATAAGTCAACATGATCTTGACAGGTGCATCAGGAGAACACAGAGTTGGCCACTTCGGTAGACTTCTAAGAAAAATTCACTGAGCTACAAGGTATCTAGGCTCCAGTTCTGGAATTTCCCCTTAATGCCTGTGCAGAATCTTGCCAATTAATACACACTTCTTTGGCATTCCTTCTCTGTAGGATTGAAAGCATTTGGTTAACCATCTCCCACATATAACATTCTGTCCATATGTACTGTATTTTTTGGACTATACGACACACTCCCCCACCAAATTTGGGAGGAAATGGGGTGAGTCTTATAGTCTGAATGTAGCTTACATGGCTCACTGTGTGGGGTAGGGCAGTGACCTATGTTATTTATGTTATTAAATATTTTACTACATTTTTGCTTCAATTTTTTATTCTATTTTCCTCCTCTAAAACCTAGGTGTATCTTATGGTCCAGCGCATCTTATAGTCCTGAAAATATGGGTAACAGTCTATAATTTTATGATTTCTTTTGGTTTGGAGACAGTGAGCCAGACACAATGTGATACAGGAGAAATAGGAATGGATCAAGTCTTATGAATAATTTAGTCCACTTACTAGCTGAGTCTCTTACTAGAATAAGGTGCTCATCACCTACTCAGGACAGGATAAACTTGAGAGGTTTATAGATGTAGAGAGACTAGATAGTTTTCATACACAATACTAGAGATTAAAATAATTTTTATTCATAAAAAGAGAAATGTTAAAAATAAAAGCAGACCCAGGATGACCCAGGTATTGGGTTTAGAAAACATAGTTCTTTAAAATAATAGTAATTAATATATTCAAGAGAATAAATGACAAGATAGAAATTTCACTAACTGTGATCTTTTAAAAGTCAATTAATTAATTAAATAAAATATCTAAAAGGGAAATAAGTATGTAATTGAAAATAAGTATGTGTTGATGGGTTTAGCTGCAGATCATACACAGAGGAAGAAAATGTTATGATTTGGCACATAGGCAGAAAATATACAGGCTAAAGAGTAGAGAGAGAAAGAGATGGAAAGTGTAACAAACATTTGGGGTAAAGGGAAAAAGTCTAAGACATGTTTAAATTGAGTTGGGGGACTGGGGGTGGAAAATGACTTCAGTTTCCTCACAGTTTGGAAGGAACCTCTCTATTCCATCGCCCAGAAGGCTGGAATGGGAAAACCACCCCCAGCCTCCTGTAGCCCCCACCCTTCTTCATCTGTGTGGGCAAAGTGAAGAACCCACATTGGTGAGTCCCTCTGTTTTCCTCTCCCCTCTCCTAGGACACAGAGTCTCCAGACAGTGAGGGGGAAGAGTGTGAAGTATACTGATTAGGGATCAATCACATCTGCCCACTGATCCAAGTCTCAGTCTTTCATTCTTTTCACACCTAATGAAATCCATGTATTGAACTTTATCCATCGTTTTCATGACTTATTTCTCAGTTGGCTCAGAAGTCAGGAATGATATAAGAGGGAGACAAACGATTCATCTTCAACCTCCAAATAATGAGTAGGCATGAAAGTTCTCAGGGAAAATGCATCTGTTTTCAGTTTGAGTTCCCCAAACACACACACATACACACAGATGCACACACTAAAACATACATGCTTATTTATAAATGAAATAAGATTAAATTACTATCAATGGCCACATCTGTAGGAGGGAAAATAAACTGTAGAAGGGTAGCCTGAAGAAGAGTATGTCACCTCTCATGAGGTCTGTTCCCAGTCTTCTCTTGATACGTCGTACAGGGTTATCCTAGGAAGGGCCTGCGGTCCAGGACTGCGTGAATGGACGTTAAGACTTGGTTGAGGCATAGCCTCCAATTTACTAACTGTCAGCAATTAGCCTCAATCACCCATAGGAGTGAAAGAAAAACAAATATATGAATCTTGTTTCAAAACATAGGAAAGCCAGGGCTTTCCTGCTATATCCACATAACCCATAATTTTGAGATTTAAAAAAATATATGGACAATAATTTCTGGGGAAGTTCCTAGACTTTGGTAAATATAGGCAAGGTTTTGTGCTTTCTTTTTTTAATAAATTACACCTAATGGAAATCACTTACAGTTTTATTAACAGTAGCATTTCTAACATTCTTTCTCCTATTCTCTTCTTACTTTTTTCTGTTATTGATATTATCAACATCCGGGGATGCTTCAGATTTTTTGTGCCCTACTTAATAACAGTTGCTCCTCCTTCTACTGTCATAGCTTTTTAACAACCTTATTACTTATTATTATTACCAGTCACTCACATTTAATAATGTACACAGAATCACCTTTATACTTCTACTTTTTGACACTGTAGACTTAACAATATGCAATTGTTTGATATCCCTTTTGGCAGGGATGTGTCACTGTTCTGATTAAGAGCTATTTTGAACTAGCTTTCATCTTAGAGCATTTAAATGATCTATGACCTCATGTACCTTGGTGTGTTTTTCTCCATCATTTATTCTTCCTTTCAAATTAACATTATCTGTTGAAATTTCTACCTTTTTAAACTCCTGCTCTTTGTTTTAAAATTTTCAACTCACGTTAGACTCCCACGCCCGAAGCATTGTTTTTACAAATACCTGAAAAAGATTTTTTAAGAATAATTTTACATCCTGCTTGGAAACTCTTAAAATTATAGAACTAAATTTAGACACTATGAGCTGATATGATGTTATAAAAAAGTCTATTTTGAAATCCACATCTCCAACACCCTTAATTTTCGAAGAAGAAACTCGAGCCACAGAGAAGTGAAGTTAATTGCCTGCCTCAAGTCACACAGACATTTATGTCAGTCAGGCACAGAATTTGTGCCTTCTGAATACCAGGCTGGTGCTGTCTTTTATACCATGCTATGGCTTGTGCTAGCCCACTGGTTGAACCTTTTTAAGAACTTTGTCAGTTTTTCAACATCCTCCATTCCAATGTCCTTTTACCTCAAGTCCTTACCTTTAAATTCACCCAAAGTGCTAAATTTATAAATTTCCTCTTATCACCCTGGGCCAAGGATAAGTGTATATACATTTCCAATGTCAATCCCAAATATGCTGGTCCCTAATTCCTTCCGGATTTCTAGGACTTCGCATTTAAATCTCATAGTACTTATTGGACTCTAGTATGCGTTCACATATTTTTTCCTTCATTGAATTGTGACAATAGCTGTGACTTATGCATCTTTGTAAACTTAGTATATCACATATAGGTGGCATTTAATAAATGCTTGTTAAGAGAAAGAATAAATGAACTCATTAGAAGTATTAATTAATATTAGGGAGATCTCTCTGGTCTACCAGTTGAGTCTTGGGGAAAAGTGAGGGCACTGAGGAGCTGAATAACATGAGAGATGTCAGGGAAGATAAAGCAATAGTAATGGACATGAAATTCTCTATTCCCAGGCAATGATTTTGTACAGGAACAACATGGCTCAACCAGTGTTGGAAATTGGAGGTGGAGGGCAGGTGGAGAAGTTCTGTAATGTCATTTAACTGTGATTATTGCCTGATTAACAACATCAACAAACATTTAAAACAAGCTAGCCATTGCCAAATATTTCATAATTCTACCAGCCAATTGACTTAAGGAAATTTGAGCTCAGTGGAGATAAATTACACAATAAGATCATTTAACTTGGTAGATAATTTCAATTATTATCACCTTCTCTATAATGCAGGCAATGAGCTTCTGAGGTAATGAGTAACTTATGTAATATTGACATGGGATTTTTCAACAACTCTGTCGCATTTATTTCATAGCATATTAAACTAAGAATCCAGTGCACTTTGTAAAATATGAGTTGCTTATACTTTGTTTTATATAAAAACTTTTGTGTTGTAAAGAATGCAGCCTTAACTAAAAGTATATCTGGTCTTTGCCTTCAGATTCTGAGAGATATATACCCTTAGAATATCATGCAAATATATTTTACCAATATTTGGTTATGTATGTTTTTCTTGCTCATCTGAGTGATTAGAGACCTATTATTTAAGTGAACTTCATTAACAATGATGAATTTTTATTTGATAATTTTAACTCTTAGACTCTAAAATACTTCAGGTATAAACACTATTTCTGAAACCAAAACTGTAACATACCCCAATCAAGTTCTTCAGTGCAAAAGTCACGTGAATAGTATTTTCAAGACACCAGGGGCACAGCTTCAGAACCTGTGAACATCTTTGCCATTTTCCCTTTCCAGTGCACACATTATAATTGAATCCAGGCAAATTTATTTTTTCTCAGTATCTCTTAGTTGAGCCTAAGCTCTCTATCTCCACCAATGCCATTCAGGTCCAAGCACCTACTGACTTTCCCCTGCGCTTTGCAAATAGCTTTCTTTCAAAGAATATATTGAATACATTTTTAGAAATTATGCAGTGAATAGCCTAAAATCCACCTTTTAGGTTGCACATTTAAGACGTATATTTGCTCCACATATGTCATATTTCAATGTATTTCCAAGAAAATATTATAACCTAAGGAATTTCTGACCTAATGCATGTGTGTTTACCACATAAAGGAAGTAACTTCTGGGTTTTCTTCCTAAGGTGCCAGGTACCCAAGAGTGCTGTGAAAATTTTGATAGCGTAAGAGGAGATTCTGGCTATAATGCTTGTTAATAATTTGATCAAGAGTTTCTCAAAATATGTTTCAGTGTATGCTCTACAAGCTAAAGGTAAACTCTAAATGAGAAGCACTATAATCAAACTATGAAAAAGCAAAAGACAGTCACAGTTATTAACATCTCTATTTTCTAGATTCTGAACACTGAGCCACAGATGGTTAAGCACTTACCTCAAATTTCCCACCAGGTAAGGTGTAGCCTTTGAATCTTAATAGGGCAGTTTGACATCTAAACATTTTGTACCTAATTACATGTCTACATTGTTTCTAAAGGAAATGGAGTCAGCTGGATAAAAATTAAAATTATGTTGTATAAAACACTCGTTTTTATTCATGTGGGTGTGTGGTTCACTTGTTAGTAAGAAGTGAAAATATAATCGAAACCTAAGATAGTCCTGACTCCAAATGTTATAGCCAATAAATCTCTCCATGTCAAGCTCTTTCATGAAAAATATGCCCCCCTTTTAGCTGTAAAATGAAGTGCGAAGGTCCTCTGACGTCCACAGAGGAAATCCATAGAACCGTGAACACTTTCACTTTCCGGAAAGCATCCCTTGTACACACCAAGTTGTGACTACTCTCAAATCAGAAAAATCGTTTAAATAAAGCTGCACCAATAAAAATGTAAAGCAATTCACATATTTGGGAGGTTTGGGGGTTTGAATTCCTTTTTATTGAATTCATTGAATAACACTGGTCAAAAAAATTATACAGGTGTCATGAGTGATTCTAAAAGTATTTTTAAAACTTTCCATAATGATATCCCATAATTTAGTTGTCCACCTAGAATTGTAGAACTCTGTAGAAACAATGAAATTCTGCAATTAAATGCCCATATTCTAACAATGAAGAGCTAAGCACAAGGGGGATGTCCTAGGCGACATTTTGGGGGTTTTTGCAAGACTCATTGGCAGACATCAGATGAGACACTACTCAAAACTCCCAAAACTTTATTTTTTACCACATCAAACTGTTTTTCTTCTATAAAATTAATCATATAAGGATACCTTTCAAATCTAGTCTAAAGGCCATGTAAATAAGAATTACCTTAACTATCTTATTAAAAATGCAGGATCCTAGGCTTTCTTAGGACATATTAAATCAGAAAGTCCAGAGTTTTACTATAATAAGCATTTCTGTGAGCTTTCCTTGGGTAAAGTTTGAGAACTACTGCTTTTTGAAATATAGGTCATTTACTTGTTTGTTTATGGTGATACAATAAAAAGATCCCTGTTTGAGTTTATTTTCTCAGTGATTCTGCAGCTAACCCAAATGTCCTTCCCCAATTCCAAATGAAAATCGGTTTGTGTATTCATTGCTTTTAAAGATAACTACTCTAAAATTCTTAGTGAATGTGTCCTATTTGAATGCACTCGATATGCACTTGACTAGGCCACCCCATTCATTATTACCAAAAAATTTTAACAATACAAGAACTATTCTAACATCTGTGCTTTCATGGTGTTAACTGTAACATTGAAAACTATAGTTGCTTTTATTCTGAAGTTACAAGCTCTTTAGGGATAATTTGGTAGATAAGGAGTCTGCCTCCTGGTTAGAAACCTACATGTGATTTCTGGGGCCCTATCACAGGCAGTTACAAAGTCTTTCACCAGCAGGCTGGGGGGAAAGTTGCCTTCTGCAGTCCAGTGCACCGCCTTCTCTGATGGAAAAAGGCCCCCTGGCCTGCCGCACAGTTTCACATACTTCCATTTCTAGCCCAGGTGCCTTTGTTAATAAAGCTCCTTATTTGAGGCCATGCACAAGGATCCCCTGGTCACCTCTGGAGGTATCCTTATGAAGAGAAGGAAGACACCTTAAACTTTCCCCCAATCTGACTCAGTACCCAATACTTTTCCACTTAACCTCTGCCCCCTGCCAGCTCCCCACAGTTCACGAAAGTGGCAGGGCCTTTTGTTCAGGGCTCCTTCAAAAGTAAGATCACCTCCATGTCCGCGCTGCTACCTGACCCCTGAACGCTGTGCTATTCAGTGAGGGAAAATGGAGTTGGGATTTCTTTCATTTTTGTATAACTCTTGCTTAGACCATTGTAGTAAGTGATTAAAGACTTAACCCTTTTGTTCGTGGTTTTTTGCTTTCGATGGCCACCCTGACACCTGGCAACTCAGCCTCCCCTTTCCGCTGCCAACCTCCTGACAATATACACTTACATTCCTCTTCTTTGGAGAGACTGTCCTATGGCTTTGTTAATAAAAAGTACCAATTTTTTGGCTTTGATTCTGGAACATCAATTTTCTTCTGCCTTCAGCCCTCCTGCTTCTCCAGCCTTCAAACCTAGACTGGAGTCAGCTCTCTGCAACCAAGCCTCTAAACTACACTCCAGTCCCCAGCTCTCACTGGCAGATGGCAGGACTTCTCAGCCTCCATAATCCAGCCAGCCGACACCTTCTAGTAGATGTCTTCAGAGAGATGGATACATGATAGCTGGATAGATAGCTCTCCTATTAGTTCTATTTATCCTGAGAATGCTAATATAGACCTTTCCTTGATTGTTCACCATGAGCCTTTTGCTAATGATATTGAGCATATTTAAGCACTGCACATAAAACATCAACATCAGAAATTTGCCGAGGCACTTAACCAGTTCCGGCTTCAATATGGAAAGAGCTTTAAAATTGTTATTGCCACATGTTATGAGCTAACCTGGGTCCCCTCAAAATTCATATGTTGAAGCTCTAACTCGTGGTACGTTAAAATGGGTCCATATTTGGAGATAACAAAGAAAAATGATATCGTTCAGGTGGGTCTTTATCCAGTATGACTGGTTGGTGTCCTCATAAGGGAAGATTTCGGATACATGCAGAGGGAAGACTATGGGAAGACACAGGGAGAAGCCTGAGTGGCCATGTGTAATCTAAGGAAGAGGACTCAGGAGAAACCAACCTTGCTGATGCCTTGATTTTAGACTTCTAGTCTCCAGGACCGAGAAAAACAATTGCTATTGTGTAAGCCACCCCATCTGTGGTGCTCTATTATGGCAGCCATAGGCAATAAATACACCACCCTTACTGTTAGAGAAATCTGGACTTTTCTCAGACCCATTAATAAACTGAGATTGTGGGGGAAACTCAGCCTGAAATCTAAAAAGCCACAGGACACCAGAAAGCTGTAGCTGAGATCCGCTTACATGGATTAGAGCCATGAACTAGTGCAACATTGAAAGGGCCATTCTGACAACCTGCTGAAGGCTTAGTGTGACCTACAGTGACAATGGGAAACTCCTGGGAGCCATAACCTCAGCCCTCTCAACCCCCACACACTTCTCTGGGCTTTACCCCCGGGAACCTGCCTGGGTGTTCAAGTGTGGGCTGTGATTGCTGGCTTCCTTCCGAAGATTGCGCTGGAAGGAAGGCTGAAAAAGAGTAACTTTACAGTAAAGAAACCTGACAAAACCATCTCTGCCATGCTGATGGAACATGCCTTTGACAGGTTGTAGTGAGAGGGGCACTTCACCTCTGTGCCATTCGTCCCGAAATCCAGGACTCGAGTCCGAGCATCAGAAGAACGGCAGACAAGGGCCAGCTGAGGGAGATGCTACAAACTACCTGACCATTTGTCCTCAAAACTGTCGTCATCCACGAAAAATATATTATTTGGTGTGCTGTAGAATTTTAGTAATTAGTTTGTATGTACTGTGAGATGAAAAAGGTTGAAAATCAGTGCTCTAAACTACTAACTTAACTAAGGTACTATTTTTATCAAATAGAGTTCCTTAACTGAGAGAACAGTGCCAGTTGTTAAAATAATTATACAGTAATAAAACTGTCAGTTCATCATTATACCTAAAACAGTGGAGGCATCAGGTAACGTTAATTTAGGGGAAATTTCAAGAAGTAAATGGAGGCATTTCAACTATAATCAAACAACGTAAAAGTGTGCCAGTTGCCTCTTGTCCCATTTGGTGAAAGTATAATGAAAAATAGACATTTTATAAGTAAATCAATGAAAGAAAGAACACTTTAACAAGGATGCTGAACCAAAAATGGAATGAGTTTTCTTGAGAAGTACTAAAATATTTGTCATTTTTTACCCTTGAAGAAGATGCTGACCCTTCATGAGATTACTAAGGATTTACTTTGGAAAGAAAATAAATGAGTTACAATGCCTTTTTTCAACTTTGTGAGGATATAATTCAAAGTCAGAGTTATTTTATTTTCATTTCGATTGGGAAATTCTCCTTCTCATTAAACTGTAAGATGTTAACACCAGTGAAGAATTCAAGGGTGACCTAAAAAATATGAGATTATATGAAGTAGAATATGTAAAAATACTAACCACAGTTTAACACAGCGCTCATTCATCTGACTTTCCTTGCAAACTTACGAGTTTAGGGGACATCTGTGATTTTTCTTTAACTTACATCCATCCCCTCCGTTACATATCCAGGAATATGGTGTGATTGGCCTTGCCTAAGCACAACGAAAGGAGAAGATTGGTTCAAGTATGGGGCTGTCTCAGAAGGAAGCTCTGAGGACACAGTAGATAAACAAACACTAGGAAAACGGGGGCACTTTTCAGAAGGAAACTAAGAGTCAAGTGGGTGGAATTAAAAAATGGTAACAAGGGAGTGGAAGGGGACGTGGTGGGATCAGGAAGGGCCCGTCCCACACACATGGAGACTTTCACGTGATAAAGCACCTTTCACAACATTCTTGATTTAGTCCAAAAACATCTGCCTTTTCAGGGAAACCTATTAAATTAGTAACTTTCTATAGCTGTCCTGGTCAATTTTTTCTTTCTTTTTTAAATTGAAGTATAATTGACATACAACACGGTGTTAGGTTCACGTATACAACATGATGATTCGATATGTGTATGCATTGTGAGATGACCACCGCTAATAGGTCTAGCTGATTTTTTTTAGTTTAATACATGCTATAAATAAATAAAGATCCCTCCAGAATGACAGAATTGACATCTACCAGAGTGACATTGCATTGTTAATGGCGCTAATGAGCCTTTCCACTCAAGGTCCAGCACTAATGCCTGCGCTGCAAGATCCTGCATTTGTCCTCTCCGGCTCTGTTTCCAAGTAGAAATCCAGCCTCCCGATCTTTAATTGGCTTTCTGATGGCAGTTCCGCCTTTACTGAGCATTGCTTGGTAAGCGTAACACTACATTTGATTAAGAAAAAGGAAATGCCTTTCTGCATTTAATGTAAAAGCAAAAGTTATATTTCAGGCTCTACCTAAATATTCAATGTCTAAAAATGTACTTTTAAATATGATGCAGATATTTAATGGTCTTTCACAAGTGTCAATATTTTGTCCCAAATATTGCATTTAATGTTTCTTTTATTGCATTTTTGATTTATGAATTTTTTAATATTTTCTACTTTCCTGAAGTATGGTAACCCTAAGTAATTTAAAATACCTATTGACAAGCATTAATACATATTTATACGTATATAAAGCCCAACATTCATATCTTAACCTTTTCAAAACCTGCCAACTGTTGGTGAATGCCTGTCTTTTATTCACCCAACTTCATTGCTTTCTTGTTTTATGCCCAAGGCTTAGCGATTAGGGTTTCAAAGCATCAAGCTTTAATGTTTTTGACTGATGTGGAAATTTTGCTTACTTTAAAAATGTTTTTGTTAACTTTGCCTTTTCTCATGTTTTTCCCTGCTCATAATCACAAAGTCTTTGTGAATTAATAAATATTGTCGCTTATTTAAACCCCAAAACAGAGTAGGGTATTTTTCAAAGCACAGGGGGAAAAAGCTATGCTTAATGCATGCAGACTTCACAATCATTTTTTCTTCTCTTAATACATTTAAATGTGAAAAGATACTGCATGCAAATGGGGACCTCACCGAAAAGAACGACTAATGTCTTAGAGATTAAAGTTAATCTATAATTAAGTTGAAGAAGAGCTTCGGTTTTTATGGCTTTATGATTGTTATTCAAGTCAATGAAAGCTTCAAATTTAAAAAAAAAACAAAGAGTATGATTTCCTTTCATTTCAACTTTTTATTTTAAGAAGGTATAGAAAAGGGAGAATAAATTTTAAAGTCCAATCTTCATTGTCAGAAAACCACCAGCAGGGATGATGCCATGAGAGGTGATCACATTAGTCCTTGCTGGCTTTGTTAGATGCCACACAACCCTGATGAAGACTGCTAGACTTCGAAGCAGAAAATCTAGGTTCTAATCCATGTCATGCAATTAATTAGCTGTGTGAGCAATTCATCTAAATGCTCTGCATCTCGGTGTCTTTATTAAGTCAAGCTGACCACGTGGCTTTCACAGGCTCTTCTAATGACATTTCATGATGTTGTTGTGATCAAAGCTAAATTATTACTCTTTGAAGATAAAGTTTTTAAAGGAAGATTTCATTTTCTAAAGATGGCTAATTAACATTCGGGACCTTAATTCTACAACAATGGAGCTTTGCTGAAGGAGAAACACTGAAAATGTGAAATGCTGTTTTGGGTGATATGAAAGGAGTACTGTTCCTTTGTACAGCCAATGATCTATCCTGGAAGTCCTGGGAAGAGATTATCCGATTAGCTTCTAGGATGGAGAGGAAAATAAATAAATCTGGACCCTTACCCCTGCATTATTTTCAAGGAAATTGACAGACGATCCAGGCTATTAACATTCACAGTTCTAGAAATCGCATATAAAAGTGCCCAGCTAAGTTCATGAGAAACGGTTATGGCTAAATATGATCCTCCTAACATTCATCCCCCCGTCAAAGTGGAACATCGAAGGATTCCTGAGCATTATTATAGAAAGAATCTTTATGTCCTTTACTGGATATTTAATATTATAAATAATAGCTCTATGTAGTATTTATCATAATCAAGTTTATATCTTTGAATAATTTTAAGATATTTAGGAGAGGCAGCAAGGTATAAAGATGTCAGTCTCAGGAAATGGACTGCCTGAATTTTAAACCTGGCTTGGCCCATTATAGGCTGTGAGACCATGGGTGCTGGTCATCATATACAACTCTTCTGTGCCTCAGTTTACCCGTCTGTAAAATTGGTCTAATATTAGCACCACTGTAACACTGACACACAGCAGTAGGATATGCTGTCGAAGAAAGTAGGTCATATCTATGTATGTGGTTCATATTATCTTCATGATCTTCATTATCTTCACAGCAAAGTGTGACTGCTCAGTACATGGCATTGCCAGTGTGTGGACTGACCATTTCTGTAGGATATGGGAACAACATAAATAATTCAGCAATGGGATAAGATTTAGACTTCTGTTCTCTACCACCTTATCAGATTCTTAAGGTGTGGGGGTCTGACTTCAGATTCATTTTTGTGTTCAGGAATGCTAAAAGCAAGAGAACTTATGTACGTTTGTGCTTTTTTTCATGCTAATATAGATATTAGAAAACTATCTTGAAGTTACTGAAAAGAGCACTCTTGGGGTGGGATGGGAGAAATAGATTAAAAAAATGTACTTGAAAAGTAACTAAATAAAATTTAATATTAAAAAAAAAGAAAAGAGCACTCTTCAATAAGAAGGGTAATATTGAACATTGTAAACTTTGGGATCTTCCCTGCATCAGCAGGTAGGCTTTCTCCACAGCAGGGTGCTAAGGAGCTTCCTAGAGGCAAAGAATAATGTTTTCCAAGAAGACTGGAGAATAACCCAATTGTCTAAGAAGTGGTATAGTAAAGTTGTTTGCATTTTGAAGGTTAATAAGAAATTTTGATTCATAACTAACTACGTAAATTCACTATATGCCCAGGGATGATGTGGTTCTAAATCTGCAAGGTGGTCAACACCCAGCAATATTGTACACCCTGCCCATTTTCTTCTCTCTTAGTATGGACTTAAACTATGAATTTGATGAGATTCACTGACATCATGGAGTTATGGTACATGGCACAGTTGACCTTAAGAAAGGGAGATTATATTTGGTGAAACGGACCTGACCAGGTCAACCCTTAAAAAAGAAACTAGTATCTTTCTGGAAATATTTGTCAGGAGGGAGAGTCACCATTACTGGCTTGGAAGATGGAGAGGAAAGGAACATAAGGACTTGAGAGTGGCTTCTAGGAACTAAGAGTGGCCTCTGGACAACAGCCAATAAGAAAGTAGGGATCTAAGACCTACAACCACCGAATTCTGCCAATAGAAACCTGAGCTGGGGAAAGGACTTCAAGCTCCAGAGGGAAATGCAGCCTGGCTGACACCTTAATTTCAGCTTGCACGACTGAGCTCTCACCAAGGCCATACTCAGGCTTCTGCCCTACAGACCTGTCAGGTGATGTTATTTTAAGCCACTGCATTTGTGGTAATTTGTTGCACAGCATTAGAAAATTAGCCAGGTACTGAAAAGCTGACAAGCTCACAGTGGTTGATTTAATTTTTCCAAAGTTGTAAGTTTCACTCAAAAGTTCACATTATATTAACAGTTATTGCCACCTGAGAAGCTCAATTCATTCATTTGGAGAAAATGTGTATCAAAATCTGGAGTTTAAGTAGTCAAAATGTTTCAGTCATTTCTTCAGGTAACAAGTCAAAAATACAAAGGTCTGTCCAGACAGTATCCAGCCATGTAATATGAAAAATAAGAGATATTTATTGAAGAAGATATAAGAAACATTGTTTTTAGGACAATGGCACCTCAGTTCCCTTCAAAGTAGACACCTTGGGACCTTGAATCACCATCAGCTGGCCTGTCATATCTCCTGAATCTCATAGGTGGTATGAAATCTCTTCCCATTCAAAAGTGACTTTAGTTTTGGGAAAAGCCAGAAGTTGTGGGGCACCAAATCTGGGCTGAAGGCGGGTTGAGTGATTTCATATTTCACCAGAAATTCTGCATGAGATATGATACATGAATGGGTGTGTTGTCATGATGAAGCTGCCAATCACCATTGCCCATAGCTATGGCCTTCTGAGTCATCTGAATAGTTTCCATGGAAAGATGTTCAAGCTTAATGCCAAATGTGATGCACATTTGTTTCTCTACTCACTCAGTCATTTTGAATGTGACAGCCACACAGTACACATGCTCACTCCATGGGAGTCTACCACCCCCACTGACCAGAACAGTGAAGTTGTCATAGTTCACACATGCACATTCCAGTCCACTCTCCTTAGCTGACAGGTGACATCGATATCATGCAAATCATTCTCATTATATTAATAATGGCTGGACTTTTTCTGGACAGATGTTGTATACCAACTTTTTACCCACTATTACTTTTGTACCATCAGTGCAAATGCAAACCAAATAAAAATGAGAACAATGTTTTCATATCATTGTGGAAAAACATTTCAACTTTGAATCATTTGAAATTATCTCAGGGACCCCTCCCCACTATCCCCCAACCCAAATTTTCATAAACTACACTAAGAATTATGAGCTTAAAACACAAAAGTATTCGTGCAAAAGCAAGGGCAAGAGCAGATTGATTCATTCCAGACTCTCCCTTCTTAATCTTGGAAGTCAAATGACCTCAGGTTTTTTTATGGACACAAATAATTAGGGCCAAGTCGAGGATCATATAACTTCACATGGAGACTACTATCAAGCAGAATCAGAGTAGGTAAGCATTTTTCTCACCATGTCCCTGGTACTGTGGGAGTGGCTACACTGTGGGTCCACCAAATTCTTTCGCTAGGATTTTAGGAAATCTAGAATCATACATATTTCTCAGTCAGTCCCAGAACTTTTCAATAGCCTAATTTGCCCCTGTGACTTAACTTTTGTTAAGTGACCTTTATTAGGCATCACTTTGCCACATGCAGTAATATGAAAATTGCTATTATAAAACATGGTAATATCATACATAGATATCAGATAGGAGAAATAAGATATAGTACAGCTTTGCCAAACCCTCCCTTTAACACAGGAATCTATTTGGGACTAAGTTCTAGACAGACATCTATATATAAGATGTAGAGTGATTCTATTCAGAAATATGTCCATGATATGGATTATTAGCATCCCAAGTTATCCTGACTACAGAAGACCCTTTGGACGATATAAAAATATTAAATAAATAAGAGTTTTATTTTCTTCTCTTTTTCTTCTTATCTCACTGCTATATCTACTGCAATATTAGGTGTCTATATTGTAAATACTAATAAAAATTAGTATTAAATACTCAGAGGGATGAGGAAGCTCTACCATAGATAGAATGGGGGTTCTAAAAGTCCTTCAAGGGGAGAAATATGGCACTTGGGAATTAACAGGAAACATAAAAATAAGAGATGTATCCACATCATATGATGAGAATTGTATCTGTGAGCCAACATGGACTATATTATATATTAGCAGATAGTTAATGAGTACTCTTTGAGCTTTTGTTAAAACTGATGTGTTCTTTGCCTTTCTTCCCTATTCATCTCACATTTAACCTTTGTTCATGTTCATGGTCTATGCTTCAGGAACGGATTGCCTCATTCTGACCCTCGACAGCCCAGGAATTCTGCAACAACCCAGTCAAGCCTACTTTTAATGAGCAGAAACCCAGGGCTCTTATCTATGCTGCCGGTTGTCCTTCCTTTCTTTCAAATTCTCCCACCCTCTTAAGCATCTTAAACTTTTTTCAAACTTAACTGGTTTTGTGTATTATCTCAGATGCTGTTTGCTAAATTGTGTTGGCTGATACTAACTATATTTCCTTGGCAACATTTAAGCCACTTTTCAGAGCTGATAGCTCTATCTTGTGAACCCAAGATGCACATGCTGAAGGGACTGTGGCTTCGTCAAATAAAGCAAAGTTTACTTATTTTGAAATCCCAACACCAGGATTCAAATACAATTCTGCTACTTAAAATATGTAACCTTGAGTAAGAGGTCCTCCCAAAATTAGTTCTCTCATTTATATCATGGATATAATACTCTTTCCTATATGGTATTTTAAGGATTAAATTACATTTCATGTTAAAATGCCTGGAAATTTAGAAGTAACCAGTGACAATGAGTGGGGTTTGATTCTTTGTTTCTCATTATCCTTTGACATTTATTCTTCTTCTCCCCTAACTAAAAACCTTATCTACCATAGGGTTTGGCACAAATAATGCCCCATCTTATCACATAAAAATCTTTTATTATGAAACCATAAGCATGTGATTCTGTAACATAACAATATCACACTCAAGCATACCATAGGACATTTTAGGTGAAGTGTTCAAATTGCTGACCATCTCATGTGAGACATTCACATTTGCTACCATCCACACTTAATGGGGTTACTTCAACCGGACCCTGTATAATGATTTCAACATTCAACAAAGGTGGGGGGGAAAGTAGGTTTACAGTTATGAGTATGCAGAGTTTATTCTTGTATTAATATTTATTATTTTTCATATGAACAACTGTAAACCTACTTTTGCCCCACCCTGTATTTGATGATAATGATGATGACAGTGACCCCAAACTTTCCAACTTCACACTATATTTCTCTTGAAATCTCAGGCCTTTATATCCACCTGCTGAACACTCAATTGTCTTGAGCCCTCAAAATGGACATGTATACAATTCAAATATTAATCTTTTTTCCAAACTTGGTATTAGGTAGCTTGTTTCATTCTGTTAGTAAAAATTCTATCCTTCTAGTTGTAAGGGAAGGAAAAGAAAACTTTAAATTATATTTGTTTTTGTTTTACAACCTACCAATCAAGATATCTGTTGCCTCTATCTTCATAATACATTTCTAACTTGACCATGTATCACTACGCCCACACAGATACGCGAAAATAGGCCATTACCATGACTCATTAGCTGGCTAAATGGTCTCTGCTTTGCTCTCGGTTGCCAGCAGACTGTGCCCCATAAAGCTACCAGAGTGATCCCACCAAAATGTTATGTGTCTGACTTCATCCCGTTTGCAGGCCTTTAACACCTTCCTGTCCCAGTCAGACTAAACTCCAAATCCCTTCAACAGCTTACTTGTTGTTTATTTTTAACCCAGCAAACCATGCATGTTTCTAAACCTAAATCTTTTTTTGTGGTTGTTTTTTTCCCACTGCCTGTACACTCACTTTTTAAAATATGTGCATGGTTTTGTCTGGCTTTGGTTTAGGGAACATGGACACAACACTACTGGTAACAGATTCGGGCAGAAGCATGTAGCTCTCGAACAGGCTGTACGACAACTATTCTATGGTACTGATTCGTATTTGTAGAAGGAATCTCTCCCAGAGAATTCTGTACTGCAAACGACTGCTTACAAACCTCTCCCCAGGTTTTTTTGAAGTAGGGAAGGGTTTTGCAGAGACGTCAGCACCAACTATACAGGTTGTATCAGTAAAAAAACAGAAGAAACTTTGAAACATAGAGTTTAATTATCATGCATTGAAAACTAATGAAAAATTAATCTAGTTTAATTAAATATATTCTAGAAAATACAAGTGAATTAGAAAAAAGTTAAAGTATTTGTTTTCACTTTCCAACTAAGGCTATATACCAATATGAATGTATAAAGATATAACTATTAAAATGCAAAATAATAGAATGATGTACAAAGTAGTAAAATCATTTTTTTCTAACCTATTACAGAGCTGAGGTCACCATAACCAAATAGCCTGAAATACAAAGTATTATTGATTTTTCTGGAAGAAATGGGACTTGAACACTGGCTCACCTTGGAAGCAGGAGAAAGACACCTCCGTTCAACTAGGTAAAAAAAATTAACTAAACTCTTTAACAAATTGCTAAAGGTTGAGTGTGGACTAATGTGACAGTAGAGAAATGCAGTTGCTTTAGATTTACAGGGAAACTGCCTCTTCACACATGTTCTTCTTCCTGGACTTCTACTGAGTGCCTCCAAAAAAGAATCATAGTAGGAAGGAAACTGGAGAAAGCCTCCTTTAATGATTCATATCTGGTCAGGAGAATACTCAACAATACAAAAAAAGAAGTAGTTCCAAAAGCATCTAAGAAACTAAAAGCAACCCTGGCTGGTGTAGCTCAGTGGATTGAGCTCAGGCCTGTGAACCAAAGGATCGTGGTTCGATTCCCAGTCAGGGCACATGCCTGGGTTGCAGGCCAGTTCCTAGCAGGGGACCCATGACAGGCAACCATACACTGATATTTCTCTCCTTCCCTTCCCCTCTAAAGATAAATAAATTTAAAATCTTTAAAAAACACTAAAAAAAGAAACAAAAAGCCTTAAGCCAATGAGGAAAAGATAGCAAACCTGAATTCTGCAAAGCATAGTGAAGACCTACTATAGCTGGAATGTATGAGAAAACCCATCCAACCCTAGGTGACAGGCAGAAAACCATCCTGGGCCAGCCCATCAGAGACAGCTCACTGCTGGAAAAGGAGCTGAATCACAGAGAACTTACCACTCATTGGGCATAGAGACAGAGGTTCTGTGGAAGAATGAGGCTGAATGAAGACAACAAAGAACGCTGTCTGACCACCCACCACCAAGTTAGTGGTGGAGACTATGGGTTAGGGACTATGGCTGGAGAAAGATAAGAGAGGCGAGAGAGAGCTGACCTGCAGTACAGACTCACAAAGAAGGCACAAGGCAAAGAGCTGGAGAGGAAAACTGGGGGAAGAAAACCCCTGACAAACCACCCTGCCCTAAGAATGAACTAGAACAGAGTAATTTCAAGTTGCTACGAACTACAGGTGAAAATAACACCACCAAAAGACAGAACCAACTCAACTCCTGTCTAAATCAACTCAATATCCATGTTAATAGCATAAAAGAAAAAAAGTTGTACACATTTCCAGGCATAAATACTATGTACTTCAGTCCCTACTATTCTATACACTATGTCTGTCAATCAATGTAAAATTTCTTAACACACACAAGTCCAGAAAAAAATAGTACTTTTCAAGACACAATGTATTCAATAGAATGAGACACAGAGATGACACAGACTTTGAAATTAATAGGTAGGTAATTTAAATTAATGCAACTAATATGGTAAGCCCCTCAGAAAATGTTGGAGAACATAAACAAATGAGAAATTTTAACAAATTTAGTTTTATTTTGCTGTGTTTACATGACACATCTCCTATCTTATTACTCTTTCCTCTGGGTACTTTTATCTATTTCTGTTTTGATTTTTTAAGTTGCTTTCTCCTGGGCATTTTGTGGGACATATATTTTTTTTATCCAATCTGACATTTGAATCCTATCATTGGTGTGTTTATGACTGTTTTACTTTATATAATCATTGGTATGGTTGACTTGAAATTTATCAACTTAATAGATTCTTTGGCTGTATTCCATCTGTCCTTTATTTTTTCTTCTTTATCAATCTACTATTGGATTAAATACTTTTTTATGATTATATTTTACCCTGCTTAGGTTATTATTTATAGCCTTTCAAAATATTTATCATTTATAATAATCAGCTTAATTTATCAAGTGGAGTTGCTAGCTCTACTAATATCAGAAAAGTACACATCAGAACAAGAAATACTACAGATGCTAAAGAAGGACTTTACATAATAATACAAGGGATAATTAACCAAGAAAAAAACACTAAATGTGTAAACAAATAAAAATAGAAACACAAACTCATAAAGCAAAGCTAATATAGCTGTAAGAATAAATAGAAAAATCTGTACTTATATTTGGAGATTTCAACAATTCTAAGTAGCTAATAGAACAAGTAGGCATAAACTCAGGAAAACTATATGTATGTATTATTTGTCATTATTTCACACTCCTAATTGGGAACTTTTATGAATGTTAGTTACCCAATAAAAACAAAAATATAGGCTCAAACAAAAATCTATATAGAAATGTTTATAGTAGCAATATTTGTAACTCCTAAAAAAGTGAAAACTGCCTTCAGCTGTTGCACAGATAAGCTGGGTAAGACCCAGAAGGGAACGGGTCATCTATTTCCCATGGACAGAGACAAAGGGGGGCAGGATTGAGGTAGGAGGTGGGGTTAGCTGTACTGGGGGAAAGTGGTGGTGGGAAAGTGGAGACAACTGTGTTTGAACATTAATTTTAAAAGATCAAAAAGAAAAAAGAAATAAAAAATTAAATTTTAAAAAACATAAATAAGAATTACTACACAGCAATAAAAAATGAACTACTGATAAACTCTCAAAATAGATAAATCTAATAATTAAGCTACATTAAATAAATTAGGATCAACACACACATACTCATATGCTACATACATGTACATACATGGACAAAATCCTAGAAATAGAATCTTGGCCTAAGTACACATACTTGTACTCTGCCATTGTCATGTCCTATGGTGCCAAAGGGAATATAAAAGAACAAATCCTCAAGGGAACATTGAAATGGTCTTACCAAAACAAGAAGGAAAGAATAATGTGCATATAAAATCATATATATATATGTGTATATATATGTGATTTAATATATATATATGTGTGTGTTTGTATGTGTGTGTATGATGAGGTTTGCCAGGAAAAAAGTACAGCCATTGTTAATATAAAAAAAGCAGTTTTTGTGACATCGATGTAACCTGGCAGCCAATGAGAGTGGACTATAATGTGCATGCGTGAACTATGACAACTTCACTGTACCAGTCAGTGGGGGCAGTAGACACCACCATCAATGGAGTGGTGTACTGTGTGGCCATCACATTCAGAATGGCTTGAGTGAGCAGAGTAACAACTCTGCATCACATTTGGCATTAAGCTTGAACATTCCTCCATGGAAACTATTCAGTTAATTCAGAAGGCTGCAGGTACGGTCAGCTGGTGATTTGCAGCTTCATCACGACAATGTGCCCATTCGTGCATCACGTCTCATGCAAAGTTTTTGGTGAATCATCAAATCACCTAGCCCCCCTACAACCCAGATTTGGTGCCCTGCAACTTCTGGCTTTTCACAAAACTAAAATCACCTTTGAAAGGGAAGAGATTTCAGACTGTCAAGGAGATTCAAGAAAATATGATGTGGCAGCTGATGGTGATCAGAAGAAGTATGTGAGGTCCCAAGGTGCCTAGTTTGAAGGGGACTGAGGCGTCATTGTCCTATGTACAGTGTTTCTTATATCTTCCTCAATAAATGTCTGTTTTTCATATTACAGGGCTGAATACCACTGAGGGCTAGATACAGCCCCCACTGCCTAGCGTAGTGAAGTTGTCGTTGTTCATACATGTGTGTTCCAGTCCACCCTCCTTGGCTGCCAGGACATACAGATGTCACTCAAACCATTCTCATTATATTAACAATGGCTAGACATTTTCTGGCCAGACCTATATATGTTTTTCTATGCTTATTAAAAACTCACATCCAACCAGAAAGTACATAGAGAATGTTCAAAAACCTATGTAAACTGGCACAATCTCAGAGACATGTCTATGCCTAATAATCAACCTCATGTGAGTCAACTTCTTGGAGATTCAGTACTTATTTACCACTTTTTTTGTTCCAGTACTTATACAATAAAAAAGTACTTTAATAAAAAGCGGAGTTTAATAAGAAGGCAAGTTTAATATCACAACCTATTCATAGAAGCATAAAGGCATTGAGTAAATTTACATATTAACTCTTATTCAGGTATTTTCACTTTCTCGATGGTTTTGCATGCCTGTGAAAAAAAACTCTAATAAAAAGAGGAGAGGTGAACTGCACATTTCTCAGTGACATAAAAAATATAATTTTAATGTGTGTGTGAGGTACTTCCTGAAGCACATAGTAAATAAAATAAAGAACAGTGGAATAAAATGGATGTTACATGCAGAATGGCATTTTACAAATTCCAGAGTCGCTCTGGTCTGATACCTATGCAGAGTAACAGGTCACTACAAGCCGAGTTCTCAGGGAAAAGGGATCCGAGCCCGGCTGGGCCCAGAAAGAGTTTTCAGTTCCTGTGCACCCAACACATGGGTGCCTCAATGAAACACATGAGAATGCACAGAGTAACACACTATTCCAGCAGGAAGCAGCCTCCGGAAGTCAGTGAAAAGCTACATGAAAACAAAACCCAATTTCAAAGAAAGCCACTGAATCACTAGAATTCCTTTGTATTCTAGAAAAAAATGTAACCAGTGAATCTTGGTGAGGAGAACTAATGTTTATTGACCAGCTTTCTATTAAACAGGAGACTGACTTGAGTGTTTTATTTAAGTTATCATCACAAGAGCTCTGGAGTTAGGGGAAAGAATCCCCATTAAAAGAAGGAGAAACTATGGCCTTCAACCTGGCACATGACCCTAAGGCATGTAAGTGAATAAGCCAGGCTTTTCACTGATGCTCTCCCGATGGCTCTCTGTCACGTCCATCCTCTACAATCATCTGCCACAGATTTTTTCGTTATACATCATGAAATGCTCATACAGTATTAGGGCAATGGCATCAGAAAATTTATTGATTCTTAGTGTGTAGGACATCTTAAAATTCTAAAATGCATTCCCAGAAAACTCTTTCAGAGTAACTATTTTAATTTGTATGATTTTTCTAAAGAACTGAATTTTTTAATATTAAATGTCCCTGAAGCCATCTCTCTATAACACAAATTGAAGTAGAAACACCAATTACCTTCTGTTCTAAAAATATTTCAGCAGCCTATTTGAAAACTTCAGATCAGCATATTCACTCTGGGGTCCTGAGATCAGCAGAATGACTGTAGGCCTTGCTTAAATTCTATCAAAAGTCATTGTAAGCAAAGTACTGGGAGCATAATAAGCACTCAAGAAATCATAAATGGCCAAGATTTAATTTTCCTCAATCCTCCTTGAAATTCAATTGGCTGCTCAGACTTCATCTTGCCATAGCTGTGAAAAATATACTTTAAAAGAAATACATCAGGCATTGCCTTACATGTCTTATCTCAGACCCACGAGGGTGGATCAAAGCTTAGTAGGATCACCAAGGATTCTGTGTTCCCTAAACACACAAATTTCAATTGAAGTAAAAATCTTGCAAAAATGTTATTAAAAATAAATAAATAAAAGCAGAGCAAGGCAGAACTAATATTGACATAAAGGACTCTTCGCTGATGACTCTCCCAACACATTTTAGTGGGGTTCGACCTAGAAGGGGTCAGTACAGACATGGACACAGAGACTGTAGAAGTCAAATTGACACAAGAGATTAAAAATCAACTTGAAGCAAAGACAAAATATTCATCCTGCCTTTGAGGTATGTCTAACCATATTTATGCATGCCATGCAGCAAGGGGAAAGCAAACGTGAGCTGTTCTCCCAAGCTGCAGAGAAGGGAAGGTTATCATAACGAGTATCAGTGATGATGGCCACATAGCGCTCTCTCTAAGGCTTTTCAACCAGATGGAAATGAGGCACATAATAGAATCAAAGTAAATAAAAGCTCTGCTGTTGCTTATTGGCTGTGGGGTGCACGAGTTCTGATGGAGAGAAAGCACTGCATCCCCAAAACATCCATTTAAATAATTGAGGACACCTGGTGTAAAGGAACCAAGGCCAATTTTGCTGATTTTTCTTTCTTTCATTTTGCATGTGTGTGTTTCTCCATTTTCGGTGAACTGAGAAAATTAAATGTGACTATACCTGCCAGTTTCATGCTCCAGGAAGAGAGCACTGTTTTTATTTTGAAGAACATTATAAAAATACTTGGTTTATGCATCATTTAAGTCATCACAGGTAATTTACACCTAGTATAATATTGCTAGTTTTTTGTTTTTTTACTTACAAAATGGATTTCTCAAAAAAAAATGGGTTTCTCCATATGGATACTTTTCCACCAGGAAAGTTTAGCTGAAGTCTTAAGTTGTGGACTTCTTAAATATCAAACATTTACCCAGCACAGCATATTTTCAATGATTAATATACTTTATTTCAGAACTTGTTAAACAGACTCAGAAAGTATTACAGTCCCTCTAACATGTAGTCTTTTCATGTTCATTGCCACTCTGCTTCCAATTTCAGGTCTTCAGAGAATTGATCTTGTCCTATATATTTAAATCATAATCTCACCTCAATGATTATTCTAAGCACATGAGCACATGCAAAATAAATATATATTACTATGTACGATCTATTTAAGCATATATAGAGCATGTAATACATATTTATGGAAAAAGTTGCTTCTGTCTTAAGGAAGATTACTGTCGGGAATTGACATATACGTTCAACAAGTAATTAAAGGACAGGACATATTATTCATTAAAACGTATAAAATGCTCAGAGAGATACTGCAGGTGCTCCAATATAGTCTTGCAGAGAAAGGAAGGTCCTGAATTAAGGTCATTTTTAAATTAAGGACCTAAAGAAGTGGAAGCAGAGAGAATGGCTAACATGTCCCAGAAGGAGGAAATGCCATATTCAAGGACAGAGAGTTTCTAGTCAAATGACCTATTTCCAGAATTAAATGCATTTCAGAATGACCGGACAAGAGCCATCAGTCCCGGGTTTGGTGAGAGCTGAGGCTGGGAGGTTGGGCAGAAAGCAGACTGTGGGCCACATATTATGTATTTGGACTTTATCTGCAAGAGGGAACTCTGGGGGTAATAAAACAAGTAAGCACTAATATTAAAAACTAGTTTTAGGAAGTTATTCTAGCTACAATGAGGAGCTTGGGCATCCAGAGTAGTGATAAAAAAAAGAGGACAAACAGCAGTACATATGGGAGAACTACTGAGTGAACTGCCCTAGTGGACAATAGTGATATTACATATTGGGGAGTAAGAATCAATGCAGAACATGTGATACATTTCGGAAATAGAAAAGGTGTGATGTAGACAAGGTAAATAGCAAAGCTGACTGGTAGGTGCTATGCCTGTGTGTGTGCATGTGTGTTTGTTAATCAGCCATTATAATACAGGCAAGGAGAGAAATATTTCAATGATAACAGTTAGAAAGAATGACTTACCAACTTAGGCTGCCCAGGTTGAGAGGTTTGCCTTTTCTACAATCTTCTAAGTGTGTGAGGTTGCAACATAGTCACCATATGCTTTTGGCTTCCACCAAAACTGACCACACTGACCCATGGCTAAGCCATGCTCTGACATTTTTCTCCTCCTACTGCTGGTCCTCAGGGATGAGCTAAGGGAGGTGTAGCTGTGCTTTGGTGGTGAGAAATCTCAGCTATTCCTCATACAGCCTGTGTGTGTCCTGGGATCATGCTTTTGCTTGGTTCTGATGCACCTCTTCCATCATGTGATGGGCTGCTTCTGAGCCCAGCTGATCTTTGTGGATCTGACAGAACCCAAATCATAATGGGAAACTCCAGATGTGTGCTCATTTGGTTTCTCATGGTCAAGCATTCTCTCTCCCCCAGGGCCCAGTAGCATTCTGGGAGCTGCTCTACAAAAGACATATCATTTTCCACTACAGGCAGCATGGCCCTGCTTCAGAATCTGAGCATTGCAGTTCTCTCACTGGGGCTTCTTCCTACAAGCTCCACATGGCATTTTCACCCCTATTAATAGTTCTGAAACCACAGATTATTCCCAATCTTATGGGCCAAGCATGAGGGCTGCCTGCTCCATAGTATAGATGTACCTCGGGGCCTTGTCCTGCTCTGTGTGCCACTCAAACAAGGCAGACTTTCATTTCTCCCAGCCTTCAGAATATCATTAAACACTAATTGTTCAGAATTTGCAAGATGCAAGTTTCATCTTTTACTCCAGAGATAATTTCCCATTATACCTGTTACTAACAGAACCCTAAAATGTGCACCAATTGTCAAGCTCCTGACTGTGTACAGGGTTTACCTCCCACACTTGGGGGCATGTGTGTTACAGCCAAGTTTCCATCTTACTAACTACTCCTTTTTGATTTAGCTTGATGCCATGGGTCAATATGATGCTCTACTGAATATCTGTTTTGTCCCCACTAAGCAGAGGACAGGACAATAAATATTCCTTTGTACAAAAATTGGAAGTATATACAGTTGTCTTCTCCATGTGAATACTAGATGTTTCTGATGTGTCTTTCTCGTGAGACTAGGAAAATGTGGATTTACAACATGGCTGCAAATTACCCACCAGATGCCATATTAATTTTCGGGCAGAGCAGCTGCAATTGGAACGTCCCTTGGTTGTGTCACAGTGGGGGTGACATCATCCCGCAGTGCCCGTCTGATTTATGGTGCCATGGCAGACCGGTGAATTACAGGAGATAAGCTAGCGTGCTGTTTGTTTACCCTTGCATCCTTTACCCTTCTGAAAAGGTGCTGGTCTCTGCCTCCCCGCTCCACACACACAGATATGAGACATCATTTCCGCTTAACACTCTTGGCCAGAAGGAGGACACATGTCAGTAGTTTCCACTTAACCCTCTCCACCCTTACATCTTGTACTGTACGAGCCAAGGATGCAATGTGGAAGTTACTACTCAGCATGGTAATTCCGACTTGGGGAGCTGGGAAATGAGCACCACGTTGGTCCACAGACCCAGTATATCTTTTGCTAGTTCAGAATGCCATGTATTATATGTCTCTACACTGACAGTGATGTCGTGATGACATTTCAGGTCTCTTAGCATCAGCGGGAACTCAGACCCTGCGCCCGGAAGTCCTTAAAATGTTTAGACAATTATGGTTCCTTAATGCACACTTACCTGAGTAAGTACCAGAGAGCAGAGCTTTTACAATTTGTTGTGCAGTGCAAAATGGAAATGCAGGGCCATTTATTTAAAAAGCAGGGAAAACGGCGCTTTTTTTTTCCAGAAGTCTCTCAGCCCGTCATGGTGTATTTTCTTTGCTACTTAGTGTTCCTTCTCTCAGGCACAAGGACAGTTGTCCTATGAGAGCAGACCCTTACCCCAACCCTCCCTGCACTCAGCCTGGACTTTGGTGCTCAGATCCCACCAAGAGCCCGTGGCATCAGCGGTCACAGGGACGAGGTAGAGGGTGGACCCCTGAGAACCTCTCCCAGGGAAGTGGGGAGTGGCTGGAAGGCAGGATCTGAGCCTTTGACAGATATTCCTTCATTCATTAGAAACAAACAAATAAACAAACACAGATTAAAGGGTAAAATCTTTTAAAAATTTCAAGAAGGCAACTTCAGAACATTGCATGCCAGTGTCTTTTCTGAACACAGGGCCCTGCCCAACGGCACTGGTCTGTGGCCACAAAACCATGCTGAGCTGCAGGTTCCTTCAGCGGAGGGCTAGAGAAATCACTGTCCTGAATGTCCGCCACCGCACTGCGGAATTCTGTTTCCTGGAGATGTTCCATCCCTCTAGTCGGTGAGTCTGGGTTGCAAACTGGCTGAGTTCCGTTTGGGGCGAACTGCTTTCAGTTTCCCGGCCATCTGTTTGCGCTTGTATCTTGTTGACTAAATAAATACCTCCAACTGGCCTCTATTATTGCAGAAATCTATTATCTATTAATATTCATGTTATTACCAATTGGATTATTACTATAAGAGCTTAGTTCTGTTACAGAACACAGGGGGCCAAGGGCGATATACTAGTACTGAAAGGACCCCCTACTGGGCTCGATTGTCCATCACCAATGAGAAAGACATCTCTCAATGCCAGAGATTTGTGAAAAGGAAAGGAAAGGTTTATTTAATGCTCTACAGACTTAAAGTAGTGACCTAAAGTCTTCATTAAGATATCAAAGTCCTTTAGGATACCAACAGATGCCCACAGCGCTTCCTTTTCCCCCTGCCCTAATTCAGGGTACCAAAACTCAGAAAAAGAAGCAAACATCAGGGATCCAGGCTCCTGGCACCATCAGCTGTGTCACCGTCCAGGCAGGATATCTAATTACTCCAAAGCCATGTGACACCTTCTCATGGTCCACTGGCAAAAGTTCTTTGTGCCCAATTCCAGGCAAAGTTTCTCCTGCTTCCCAGGCCACATGGCCAAAGAAAGCACCCCAAAGCCACGTGGTCCTCTTCTATTAAGGCTGCAGGGGTCTGCACTGTGGCCAAATCCATGTGGATCTCTCCACAAAGCTTCGGAGAGGGTAGGGTCAACACTCTGGCAAAGCCAAGTGGTGGTTCTCTGCTAAAGCTGCATGGTGATTCTCTCTACCCCAGCTGCGGGGGTCCCCACTCTGGTCAAAAGCATGTGGCTCTCTCTTCAATGGGTAATGTGTCAGGGTTTAAATCCCTGGCCAGTCTTCCTGTGTATCCCCATGTCCAACTCCTCCCACAATCAGTTACACCTGCCAGCACTCCTGTATTATTCCAAGTCTACTGGGCTGCCATCATGAGTCTGGGCAGGTATGGACCCATGTCATGGAGCCACTCTCTTCTCCAAGCTCCCACACAGGTGCTGCAACTCAGGGGACCTGCTCTCCAGTTACATCTTGAGGGGAAGTGACTTCCATCCTCCTGGTTCCAAGCCTGGCCACAGCCATTTAACATATCCAAGTGGCCCACCAAGGGCTATAGATATGTTAAATGACCATGCCATGGCTGTGGCTGTACAAAACAGCCCTGCATGTTTCTGCTCCATGTTTCCCTTCCCCCAATTCACACCTGTGGGGGAAGGGGGAAGGACATCTTATATGTCTTTCTAATATTTCCTGGATACCTCGAGTCCTGGACCCCATTCCAAATCCCTTTTTGAGCTCCCCTCCCTCTTGGCTGCACCCTGTATCAGTTCTACAATCACTTCTCCTGGTCTGCAGCCCTCCCTTAGTAGCTGCTTTTTTAGTTTGGCTTGTTTTTCCCAGAGAACAATTATTCTTAAGTTTAGATACCAAAATAGAACAATGTACTTGGACTTACCTTAAGTTATGATACTTGTGGTAATTTTTGTTTGTTTGTTTTTTTCTTTTAAGCCCTCCTCACTTCTCTTTTAGCTCTCCCCCCCATCCCCTCCATATATTACAAGTTAGACCTGGACCATTGAACTTTGCAGTGATTCTGGTGTGACCCTTACCTGTGTGTTTCTTATCACTGTGGCGCAAGGTGAATTGTCTGGGTGTTCCTGTGGAACACAGTCACTGGTGGGTGTCCAGCCTTTATGTCTCCATTCCAGCATTTACACATCTATGCAGTCTCTTACATGTTCTTTCTCCACCCAACAGAGAAATTCTCCCATCCTCTTTCCTTATGATGGATCATTACTTTCTGCATGTTTCCAGTGTTAGCACAGGTAGCTAGTTGGTTATAAAGGAAGATGGTAATGGAATCAAACATAAAGCATAATATACTAGGGAACTGAATCACATACTAAGATCAGGCACTAAGCTTCAGTTGCTAGGAAGCCACTGCATTCATAGGCTCCCTAGAGGGCTGACTCATCCTCTGCCCTCAGCACTTACTCTCCGAGACGACAGGACAAATCTCCCTGGGGAACAGCTGGCCTGTATTGGGATTACGGGGGTGTCAGGGGAGTGGGGAACTCTTCTGCTGGGAGCATGTGCAGTAGGAGCCAAAATGGCAATCATAAAGGGGAGGAATCTAACCTGGGAAAAATACTGGATTGGTGAGGGGAAGGGCCCAGAACAAGCCTGGGAAGAACTGGGCAAGAGACTGGGTAGTTTGAAAGAGTGCCTGGTCTTCCCCAAGCCTGAAGTAATACAATCAAATCTTAACAAAGGTCTCCCTCAATATCCTGTGTTTGTTTTCCCATTCATTCACGTGATCTCTCTCTGCAGCAGCCACATGGGCCCACGCAGGAGCCTGGGTACAGCAGTGTGGCGCCGGCCAAAGCTCAGCCAGGGACAGAGACTAAGCTGGACTAAGCTTTGGCATGGACTGAACTGAGCTACACCCCACGGATGCCGGACTTTGGCCCTTCTTCTGGGCTTGGTGAAGATGAGGCTGGACTTCTTCCACAGCAAGAGGGGGCTGAGCCACCTGGCCATGAATGAGACTTTGGAAATGTGGGGGAAGTCATGTGTTTCTGCCTCAGTAAATCTTACCACTACACCTCATCCTTCCATGCCTGGGTCCCTGGTAATGCTTTTCTTGCAATTCTCTGGAAGGACCCCTTTTCCACTGGCAACACCAGGACCCATGTTAGTAGTAAGCTTGAGAGGCCCCCTAGGGTCCTTCCAAATCAATGTACTCTTTCCTACCTAATCATACAATCAATCACCTTTGATCAATCAATCACCCTGAGAATCTAATCCACCTCCCACCACACACCCCAGGATCCCACCCGCATGGCATGGTTAGGTCAGTCACTTCTTTAGGATGCAGTCTTTTCTTCTCCCCCTTATTAGGCCCAAACTATGCCCAGCTGGATTAACTGTCAATTTAACAAAAAGGAGGACATGAGGGCATATCCTGAGGGGGAACGTATTATGTGGGGGAAGCTTTTGAATTATTTTCATTTTTTTGTATCTAATTTATTTTATTTGTTTATTTTTATTGTTGATCAAATACAGTTGTCTCCATTTCCCCCCACCACTCTCCCCTGACACACCCACACCCACCTCCCACCCTCAGTCCTACCCCACTTTGGCTTTATCCCTGGGTCCTTTATACATGTTCCTTGACTTGACCCTTCCCCTTCTTTACCCCATTATCACCCTCCCTCCCCTTTCCCCCCTGGTTACTGTCAGCTTATTCTTTATTTTAATGTCTCTGGTTATTTTGTGCTTGCTTGTTTTTTTTGTTGATTAGGTTCCACTTAAAGGTGAGATCATATTGTATTTGTCTTTCACTGCCTGGCTTATTTCACTCAGCATAATGATCTCTAGTTCCATCCATGCTGTCGCAAAGGGTAGGAGTTCTTTCTTTCTTTCTGCTGGGTAGGATTCCACTGTGTAATGTACCATAGTTTTCTGATCCCCTCATTTACTGATGGGCACTTGGGTTGCTCTCAGCACTTGGCTGTTGTTTTTAAGGTGAGGAAGTAGAGCTAAATGGAAGGAATAGGCCATTTCTGTAGTCCTGGAAGTTTCTGAGATAGCAGGTGATTGAAAACGCTTGGGGGCATCTGCCTAATAGGTCCTACTCTTATTCATTGTCTAATTATGGCTCTGACCTTGGTGTAACAGACATCTTTTTGGGAAATTTACCATACTTTAAAAAACAACCCCTTTAACTATTAAGTTCTAGGCCTGTTGCTTGTGTTTCTCTGTTCCCCTTGTAAGAGGGGAGAACTTCTTTTCTACATTTCAGGGAGGCCCTCTGGCTTTCACCCTCAACTTTTAATTGCTCTTTTAATCTCTGGGGTCTTTTGTCATCTTTATCTAGGTGTCAATGCACTTAGCAATAGACTTCTAAAACCACTGTCTTTATAATGACTCTTTGCTTGTACATTTCAAAAATCTGACACATTGTAACAGCCAGTGCATTCTCTTCCACCTGCACATTATCCAAATTTCAGTGAAAGTTTCAATAATTAACTGCTGCCTGTGCCAAGGGATGTCATCTGAGTTCCACCTACTACTGGTGACTGGGGTTCAAGGTCATTCAGTTCCACAATCCAATGTTATCACTCCATTTCTTAACCCACTTCCGGCATTCTATTGCCACGTACTTTCTCTAGGAGCAAAAGCTGGGGTGGAATATGGCATGGAAGATGTGTATAGGGGATCAATGCTTATGGAAGAGAAGAAGAGAAAGCAAAACTAGGCAGAGAGAAAATCAGTGTTGCTGGACTGCAAGAGCTTCAGCTAATTCAACAGGGAATGCTGGAGCATAAATGGCCCATCAGAGGTGTCCTGTGTTGGGCCAAAATGCCTGGCTCTTCCAACCCCTATCCGCATCAGTCATTGAATATGAGCCACTTTGAGTAGGTTATGCCCTTGGGCCAGGTGGCTTTCTTTGGCTCAGGCAAACAAAACAAAACAAAACAAAAAAACCCTGGCATTTGGAGATTTCCTGCTGACATCAGACACAGAGCACCCTTGGAGATTTGGACAGTGCTTTCTCTGCCCAGCACTTTCCCCTCTATGCTCCTCTCTAAGGAAGCATTTCAATGCATCTGGATGAGCAGTGGAAGAATCACAGAAAGTCGAGAGATCTTCCAGTTCATCTGACGGGGGCACATAGAGCTCCTCCAACTTCAGTGGCTCGGGGTCCCTTAGATAATGAGTGGATTTTGATGAAACTCGTAATTCGATATCTTTTGGCTCAAACCAACCTCAGCCATCCCCACCCAGCAGCGAGCTCAATGTCACCTTGGCTGGCTCTGTTACAGAGTCTACCTCCTACCATCCCTCTGTCCCTGCGCCTGCTGCTTTCCCACAAGCCTCCAGGTGCCACTTGGTTCAACACTTAGTTAATTGTGTCTATTACCTGGAAAGTCCCTGGAACTCTTGCTGGCTCTCAGATTTGCTGCTTTTGAAATTCGGTCTCATGGAGACATCCTCATTTAGTAGCTGTGGGAGAGGGAACTACTCTTTGTTCACAAAATATTCTCATTAATCTGCTAGAATTCCCAATTTTGCAGGTAGATTGGCCTATATGACTAGTTTTGTCCAACAAAACATAAGCAGAAAATATAAGAGTAAGCTCTAAAATGAGGCACTAAGTCCACACGGAATTCTCCAGAATCTCTTTTCCCACCAAGGTAATTAAAGTCTCTGTGTGTTCCCAGTGGTGGTGTCTCCATCCCTTGTTTCTAGATGACTGCACAACTTAGAGATGCTAATGCAGCAAATGAAACATCAGGAAGAAATAGACTTTTGCTGTGCTAAACTACTAAGCCACGGTGACTGCTTCTGAAAGTAGCCCAGTGTGTCCTGGTTCAGTACACAGTGCCACAGGGAAAGTGAGATTGGACTTGGAGAACTGACTGCCTCCTGGGCCAACCACACCAGCATGGCCATGCCTCAGACTGGTTGCCGTGTGTGGTATTTGGTGGACAAGGCAGTTCACAACCCATGTCCTTCTGAATGCGACATGGGAGACCTCCTGCTTTCAGCATTACTTTCAATGTATTTCATACTCACGTCACTAAATCCTGGTCTGCCCTAGAAAGCAAAAAGTCAGCACCAAATAAGTTGGCGCATGCGAAGTGCTTTGAATCATGCCCCATGCCCAGTAAGAGTGGTATTAACTCGCCAGTCTCTGCAATTTAAGTCCATGAGAGGAAAGATTTTTGTCTATTTTTATTTGGTGCTTATACCTCAGCACATGGGACCCTGCCTAAAACTTAATGTGCTTTCAATCAATATGTGTTAAATGAATGATGACAAAATAAATGTAATATTTGGTTTCCCTCCTTCCTCTCTGGGTCTCTACCTTTGCTTCTTCCAACATATTAATTTTCCAGGACCAGAATCCTCTGACATTCTCTGGTCATATAAGTTTTCGTGACAATGCTGCATCACTTCCTATCATTGTCTGCCGATATCGTCTATACTTTAAGGAAGAAATGTGCATTCTAGTCAACCCTGCCGTTCTCACTGAAGAATACTCCCTACCTTTGAGTTACGCCCCACACTGAGATGGAAGGCAACAAGAACACAAGTATACAACGTGAAATCCAATGTTAATGAAAACTGCTCCCCATTGCATATCCTTGCACTTTTACAACACTGTGTTGTAATATTTATTTTTTTTGAGCCATGGGAAATCTTATAAATAATGTTTACATTATTAATATTTTATTAAAACATTTACTATTGAACGAAGTATATATGCACTATCATTGAATTTATTTGCTTACTTGTATGGCTTTGTTTTTCTTTCGTTGTTTAATTTCCTTGCATTTTCTATCTTTATCACGTTCTAAGGACACTATCAAAACTGTAGATTCTCCTTTGTTTCCACATACCTGACTCAAAAAATCCAGGTCTCCCTGCTATCCATCTCTTCTCTAACTGATCACCCTGTAGGTCAGACTGGCACCTGTCTATGGGGACCTCACAGCACCGGGCTCCCAACAGTGTCCATTGCTGTTCAGCTCCCATCTTTTTGCTTCAGCATTTCATCCCTGCTCTTTCTGGACCACGCCCTCAAATAAGTCCCTGAGGAAGAACATGAGAGTGACAAATCATCAGAGTAGTACTTCATTCAATTGGGTATGGAATTGTAAGTTAAAACCCTTTTGTCTCAAAACATTAATAGTGTTGTCCCTCTACTTTCAGCTTGGTTTAAGGAACTGCGATTCCAGCCTGACTTTCTATTCTTTTGAGGCGAGCTCATGGTCTGTTTCCTGGTAATTGATCTGTGTTATAAAATTTCAAGATGCTGTATCTAAGTGTAGATCATTGGTTTTCTGAAGAATGAATGGGTCTTTCCTAACTTAAGACAATGTTCTTCTTCAGTTCTGAGAACTTCTCTTTGGTTGGCTTTGTGATCATTTCTTTTGCTCCATCTTATCTCTTTTTCTTTTCTATTCCTCTTAGTAATAAAATGCTAGATCTCAATTGATGTTTTATCTTTTAATTCTTCTCTTTTATTCTTTCTTGTTTTTATGTTCTAATTTCTAGGAGATTACCTCAATATGTACCACAGTCATAATATAGCAAGTGAATTTCATTTCAGCAATTGTATTAATTTCTTATGGATTCTAATTTTTCATGGCATCCTTACTTTATAGATGATTTTACTACAAAATTTTTCAAGATGTTAATAGAGTGTGGAATAAAATTATTTGGTCTTGATTGGTTTTAATTCCCTCTTTCACCCTGTCCCTGGGGACATTTGTTCTTTTTACTTTCTTTGGTCTTTTTTTCAGGTTTCGACCTTTGCTCGAATATCTGGAGAACCTTCGCAATTTAATCATGGTTACAAATAAAGCAAGAAGCATGCTGAGTGGGAGACTTTGTGTATATGAGGAAGAAGCTATCTGGCTGGCAGGCCCAATTTATGGCAAGTAGCTACAGAGGTACCATCTTATTTTAATGTCCTTGACTCTTGGGTAATTAATGTCTAATTACTTATAGCATAGCCTATATACAAAATAGTATTCATAGTGCAAAAATAAAAATAAAAAACTTTGTGAATTATAACAAAAAAGAACATCTTTGTCAGCACAAACCTGATTAAAAACCAGAATGTTTAGCTATTATCTGAAGCCCCAGGGGGACTTCAGATAATAGCATTGCAGTTCTTGCACTTAAATTCCGAGGCTCTGGGCCTTTCTGGGACATGTCAGTGAACATCTGCTCCCAAGAACATAAATGTAGCCTGTTCTGCCTTTATGATGTACCTAAAGTTTTCTCAATCTGTTTTGTCATTCCTCCACTCACTTTTTAGTTCCAAAAATTTATTAATATGTCTTTTCTCCTAAAGACCCACCTCCTGTTCTTTTTATTGGTGTAGGCCTGTTATTTTTAAAGAAATATTTTGTTGATCATTAAATGGTAGATCAGAAAGTTAGAGTAGAAAATACAACAGTCTGGCCTCTTGTACTTAAATTATCAGACACTTTAATACCTCACACATAAATTACGCAATTATCATAACCACCAAGTGAGAAACATTGCCGATACTGCTACTTGTCAAAAAAAATTCTGAATTAGAACTACCTGATTAACTAGGAGCCGATTTCCTGATGTTGTTTGCTTTGTATTTGGGTGTAGGTGGGGGAAACCCTCAGTTTACTTCTCAGTTAGAGAAGAACAGTACTCAACCCCAAACCTCACTGTCACACAGTGTGCGGGAATGGGAGCCGCCAAGGACTTGGATATCAGCAGGTAAAGTAGAAATGAGAGAAACAGGATGGAGGCACAGGTTTTTTGTAGATCAGACAACACACTCTTCAGTATAATTCTTGACGCAATCACAAACAGTGGGTCAAAACTGAGGCAAACTATTTAATTTATCAGGTAACCAATATCAGTATCTCATATATAATACCCTACATGGGTGTCAATTATAAATTTAATTTCAGAAACACTTCAAAATGATTATATTGAAACTGTTAAAAGGGGCACCAGTAAAGCCATAAGCCCTTCTTCCCACTTCCTTAGACTAGTATGTGCTACACAATAAAATATCAACTGGACTCTTGGTCAAAACCACTGCAAGAAACAAATTTTGTCTTCCCTTCCAGCCTTGGCCTTTTTCCCGCTTGTCAAGACTTACCCTCTAGCCCTGGCTGCCAAAGGGTCACTGGTTCAATTCCCAGTCAGGGCACATGCCTGGGTTGTGGGCCAGGTCCCCAGTTGGGGCTGTGCAAGAGGCAACCACACATTGATGTTTCTTTCCCTCTCTTTCTCCCTCTTTTCCAGTCTCTATAAAAATAAATAAATAAAATCTTTAAAAAAAGAGAAAGACTCTCTGGCACCTAACTCAGCGAGTGCTATCAAAGGGATGGAGGTAAGAAGCTGAGTCTCCACATTATGTTCTCTGCAAGTAATTTTATCTTTTCAAAGTAGTCACGCTATTAGCTGATGCACTGCTTAAACTGTCAAAAATCAATTCAGAAGTTGAATATTCTTTATGATAATTTCATATGACCTTTGGGTTTTAGAAAGCATATTTAACAATTATTCACTTACCAACTTGCTAATGTCTACTGATTTTACCCTTTTGCATTATTCATACATTTTGAAGGTTTTATATCAAAGCAATTTATCCCTTAGGCATTGGAAGGTCTTTCAAACACAGCTAGAAATTCTGTTCAATCATCAGAGTCCCCCCCTCGCCATAATCCCTGAGATCCTTGAAGAATCCTGCTTTGGGTATTCCTCGTGTTTCTACTAAGAGTCTGGATGGAGGTGACTGTCCCCTTAGCTCTTGCTGCTTCTAGGATTCTCTCCTTCATTTTAATCTTGGCTAATGTAATGATGATGTGCCTTGGTGTGTTTCTTCTTGGAGGAGTTCCCATCAGACTGTCAGCGGATTTCTCAAAAGAGACCTTACAGGCAAGAAGGGGCTGGAAAGAAGTATTCCAAGTCATGAAAGGCAAGGACCTACATCCAAAGTTGCTCTATCCAGCAAAACTTTCATTTATAATGGAAGGACAGATAAAGTGCTTCTCAGATAAGATCAAACTCAAGAAGTTCATCATCACCAAGCCCTTATTATATGAAATGTTAGAGGGACTTACCTAAGAAAAAGAAGTTAAAGAAACATGAACAGTGAAAGGACAGCAAACTCACAGTTATTAACAACCACGCCTAAAACAAAAGCAAACTAAAAGGACAGCTAGATCAGGAGTGGAAACATAGAAATGAAGATCTCAAGGAGGGTTAGCAACAGGGGAGTGGGAGAAGGAGAAGGGGGGAGAAGGTACAGAAAATAAGTAGCATAGACAGCAGATAGAAAATAGATGGGGGGGCAAGAATAGCAGGGGAAATATAGAATCTAAAGAATTAAGACACATGGTCATAAACTAAAGGGGGGGTAATGGTGGGGACAGAGGGGTGTGCAGGGTGGAGGGGAATGAAGGTGGGAAATAGAACAACTGTAATAGCATAATCAATAAAAAATAAATTTTAAAAAAACTAAAAAATTAAAAATAAATAAATAAATAAAAGTCTGGATGTGATTGATTTCTCACCCTTCCTAGGGACTTAAAAATGGACAATCAAAGCTTCATTGGGGCTGAGGTATTCACCTAGATAACAATGGGGAAACAAGTGTACTCACTAGGAAATTATCACCATGGCTGCTATGAAGCTGAGTGTGAGCTTTGATTGAGCATCTAGAGGCTTAAATTTGTGGAGAAAATAAGTAAGTATAAGTATGTTTCTCCTTCAATTCAATTCAAAACTATTATTATCAGTGCCCACCATGTTTAAAACATGCTATTACATATAAGCATTAGCTCATATAAGATACCTTTGGCATAGTCTCACACTCAAATATATGCTTGTGTGTGTGTATATATATATATATACACATATATATGTAAATATACATCTATAATGCAACAGTAGTATGTTATAAAAATACTTAAATACCATGAGCAAACACATGGTAGGTAAGGATGGGCTTTAAACAAGAAGTAGGCATTCAGTGATGGGTAGGATTTCGACCAGCACACATAGAGAGGTTAACATTCCCAGCATGGGAAAGTAACATGGGGTGAGTACATGTGGCGGTGCATGGATTCCCTCTTTACAATAGTCCTTACTCTCAGTGGTACAGACATCAAGACTGGTATGTGCTCATTTAAGAACACACAGTGCACTTTGAAGATACAATCATAGCATATAAAATTTCAATTAAAAAAATCAGGTGTCTGAAACTTGGAAGCTTCTTGTTCTGCCTCATATTTGTTTCTGTTGGGCTGCTTCATCGTCTGTTTTGCTAAAGACTAGCTTTCCTTGTTTTCCCGTCTACACAGTTTTCCAGAGTTTCTGGAATTTATTTATGATTCATTAAAAGATTTACTAAACTGGGACTGGAATCTCTTAGCCTTAGTTCCAAATTCCCCAGGGAAAGTAGTTAGTGATCCATTTTGTTTAAGGTTTCATCCATGGTTCAAACAATTTTCCTACGGCATTAAAATCACATTGAAGAATATAGCCTCCTGAGTCCTGTGGGGCAAGCAGTTGAACAAGGTAAAACAAAAGTCTCAGGTTCCTATTTCAAAGGAGAGATCTGGGCTAACTACCTTACAAGTATTCACTTAGGTGGTGAATATTTGAACATCTGATATTTTCATTGCAATAAAGTGTGAATGTAGAAGTATAAAAGTTAACGAAACTAGAAAAGTTAGCTGAGACAATGTCGTAAGAACTTTAAAGAAAGTTGGAAGGCATCAGAATGGTATTATTTACACCAGGAGACGACATCAAAACATTTCAACAGGGAGATGGCACTATTAGCAGCATCTACGCTGCAGGAAAATTTGTATGGAAGCAAAATACAGACCTAGGAACTAACCAGAAGGGGACTGCAGTGCTTCAGATTGGATGGTGGATTAAGACGGAAAGGAGATTTCTTGTGTGAAGTTGAGTTTACTGGATTTGGTGTCTGATTTTATATAGGAGAAATAGAGAAATGCGATAAGCAATTGAGAACAAATACTTCTTCAATAGCCTATTCCTGTTTATACAGTATTAACACAGCTTCAGTGACTAAAAAATGAGAACTTCTATCATCTTTTTTCACTGGCATGGTGCACGTGCTCTGACTTTTGAGCGTGCACTGCAAGAGGGCCAGGAGATTGGGCGTGTCACTTTGAATTTCCATAGAACAAAACATATGGCATGAGTTCTCCAGACAGGCAAGCCACACTGCATAATGGATTGTCCTCTGCAATCGATAGGTGTTAAATGAAGAGGGGACTTTATAGACAAATTAATTTGGGGAATGCTGAGTTAAACAATTTTATAAAAGTTTCTTATTCCCAAGGCAACTCGGGACCTTTAATATGTTAACATTTCGTGTGAATCTTTAAAAGTGGCGGTATAGCACGCAGACTCTCCCATGTTACCATAAAACCACTTTTTAGAGGGAAACCTCTATGGACTAATATTGCCTGAAATGCAGTATGAAATTTTGCTAAATGCAGAGCTTTTGTAGGATCAAAACTGCTCTATCACCATGGTGAATATCATTAGGATATTTTACGTAAGAATAAAGTGATTCAAGTTCAATCAGAATATACACCTTACATTGGGTTAGAGGGACTGGAAATGACCTGCTTTCGCATTTGTGGCCCAAATGCTCATCCTGCGGAGTGTGTGCTGAGTGAAGACCAGGAGGAGGGGGTTGTGACCTCTGCCTCCCTATCAGAAATAAATACACATCATGATTTCTCCCGAGGAGAAAATTTATACCACTTACTGGATTATCAAAGAATCGCTAGGACTGAGCCTTAAGAGAGAAAAGGGCTACCTCCCCTGCCACTAAGGCCAGGAAATGAAGTTCAGAGTAACATCAGACGAGAGACCTGGAAGACAGTGAGCAGGAGTGGCTCTGAGCTGCAATTCCCTAATATCCTGCTATGTTATGGGGAAGAACAGTTTTAGGAAAATCACTTTGAAGAGTGAAAGTTAATGTTTTTGTTATCTGAACATTATCTTTGGTCAACTCTTCCACTTAGAAACAATTATAATAATAAAAAAATTTTAAACAACAAGGTATGTATTAAATACAGATGCATTCTTTTATCTTATATAACAATAAACCTGAACATTCTGCATCAGTCTCTATCCAAGTGTGTTCCTCCAGCCGTCTGTGTCATAATTATTCAGGAAGAAACCCTTGGAGACACAGCCTGTAAACCCAACACTGAAATAAGTACCTGGATGAGCTAATGCACAGGGCATTTTGAAGAACCGTACCATGGGTTTTTCTTGCCCTCAAAAATAGATAATTGCTACTCTCATTTTGTTTTTTTAAAGATATTATTTATTTATTTTTAGAGAGAGGAAAGGGAGCGAGAAAGAGAGGAAGAGAAACATTAATGTATGCTTGCCTCTCACACGACCCCTACTGGGGACCTGGCCCACAACCCAGACATGTGGCCTCATGGGAATCAAACCAGTGACCTTTTGGTTTGCAGGCCAGCACTCAACCCACTGAGCCACACCAGCCAGGGCATCACTCTCGTTTTACTTACTTTTATTTTTTAAAAGATTTTATTCATTTATTATTTTTATCAGGGAAGGGAAGGAGAGAGGGAGAGAAATATCAATGTATGGTTGCCTCTCCTGTGTCCCCCACTGGGAACTAGCCTGCAACACACGCATGTGCTCTAACTGGAAGTTGAACTACGATCCTTTGGTTCACAGTCCTGCACTCAATCCACTGAGCTACACCAGCCAGAGCCACTCTCATTTTAAAAATGTCCAAAAGTACAGGTCAACCAAAAAACGCGATATACATTCGTTCAGTTGACCACAGAGCATGTGCTTTCCTTGTGTGGCTCCAAAAGTGTGTGATGTACACCTTCTGCTCTAAGAAGAATGTGGGCAACTCTTATGTTTCTCGGTACTGAGCCAGTAAATAAAAAGAAATTTCTTGGTATACTGCAAAAGTCGCGAAAATATAATTTGGCATTTCTAGAGTTCCATTCCTACAGGTAAAAGTTTTTTTGGAAGTCTAGTTCTCAAAAGTGGTTTACAATTAGTTTACCTACTGAGGAGGTGGATAGAAATGGTAAGACTTTCATATACAACGCATTTTTAATATGTAATTCCTCCCAAGCCTTCTGAAAAAATGTCTATCAAATTGAATAGTTGACGCACTTTGAACACTTAGCTCCAAAAAGAAGATGACATTTTTTCATTAGTTTAAGATTTATATGCCAAGGTATCTGTCACAATAATAATAAAATCTGACAGTGCAGATCACGCAGGAGAGGTAATGTGTTCTTTGGAAGATATAAATGACAATTTGTTCAAATCAGAGACTTAAAAAAAATTAGAAAAGCACAGGAGCTCCAAAACCTTATATTTTACCATTTCAGAATCATCCATTTAAGAATATTTATGTCATGCCAGCCATAGTTATTGTATATAAGAATAAATCATAAATTGTTATTATTTTATTATATATTGTTTTGATTACTAACATTTTCACAAATGATCAGGTGTGAATCAGCTCATATGCATCTACAAAGAGAGATGTTTTTAAGTATAAATTCTAACATAATTACTCTGCTACAGCTGAATTCTCTGCGCTTTTTTCCCCCTTTGGCAGCTGAAGTACATAAAATTCCAATCCATTCTGTGCAAGAGTACTGAAATGTATTCACATACCTCAGCCTCTAAGCAAAGAAGAAAGAAGGCCTTCCCCAAAAAATATATGGAGAATTAATATGGTACAGCTACAAGTTTCCACATTGCATCAAAAATCCTTGTTCACAGGACTCCTCAACCAGAATGCATTGCTCAAGTAAGGGCTGCATTGTATCCATCACGGCCACCCCCTTGGTGTACACTGCATTGCAGCAGGTGCTTAATAAATGCAAGCTGAACATAACTGAAAAGTAAGTAAAATAAGTTTGTTGCATATCATTAAACTGCATAAGTGCTATAAGTGAATTACACAGTCGCTTAGTGAAATTATAACTCCAAATACTCCCAAGTCTACATGCAAAAAAGAAAACAAATGATAGAAACACACATTCTATATTTTCTTTGGATCTATGCTCCCAAATATCCCAACTAACTGCGTGTTTGGTTTGAAGTAACTAGGGGAAAATCTGGCTTCTTATGGTGCTATTTAATGCTAAGAGATAATAACTTATCCGGAAAGAATGAATACAGCCTCTAGAGAGCCTCATGTATTCTCAAGAAGTAGCTTATGTTGCAGGAGTTTAGCTTCTCGAGACTTAATTTTTCTACAACTGCAAGGCTTATTTTAGTTTCTTTACCTAAAAAGACCTTGAGAACAGTCATCATTTTTTATTCTCTAAGCCACATTTCCTTGTCAAATCACATTTTACATGAATGCTGCAAAAACTTCAAGTTGAGCCCTCAGGGAAAGAATGTCACCCCGTCTGCAGCCCAAGAAGGACTAATCACAGATAAGTGTATTGTGAGGCTGCAGCGTTTTGTACCATCGCTGAAACATCATTACGTAAACAGAGTGCCAAGAACTTTCAGAAATAGAAAGCGAAGCTCTCGTATTAAACCTTACGTTAGAAATAAAACTCCCTCTATAGAAAGCATCTCTAGAAAAACTGTTTTGGGGTGCACACAGTCAAACCCCTTCCAGAAGACCTTGCCACATTCCTGGAAGGAAGCTAACATTCCTAACCTCAAGTGTTTCGGGTCAGTGTGTACTTCCTGCGCTCCAGGTCTCCTGTTCTCTCATTTTATGAGACCTTTTAATAAAGTCTTTACTTCTCTTAGTGTACAGGCCTTAAGTGAGATAAAATGAATTTTCCTAAGTCTTAAAATGAACCATAATTAGTGCTTATTTTCAAAACGTTCATGACACGAACTGTCAACCAACCAGCAAACACTTCATAAATACCCTCCGAGTCTGTCATGTGGATAATCATAGGTTAAATAAAAAGAAGAAAGCAAATCCACGCTGTGTTTGTGTGCACGTGTGTAAGGCAGTGTGTGCAAGGTGTGCCTGTATGTGCAACCTGTGGCTTTGGGAGCCTGTTTGAAAGGATTCACAATGCAGGTGTTGGTGTTTAGGTTAAGTCTGAAAAAACAGGGACAGGTATTGGAAGTGAGCCCTCCACAACTTCTCCTTTTCTTTTGCTTGGATGCTCTTTTATAACAATTATAAAAATACTCAAGACACTTTTTTTAAGTCAAGATGCACTGGCTCATGCTCTAGTAATAAACAACAGCAAAATCACAGTGATTCACATCATGTTGCCCTTTCTACATGTCCATTGCTTACCAGCAAGGGGAGCTCTGCACACCTACCCATGCACTTTGAGTCAAAGCAGCTGCCATCTTGAATATTGCTGCACCTTGTGCTGGAGAGAAGGAAAGGGGAGAATTCTGCAAAGGATTTTTCTGTAAGGTAAAAGCTCCATCCTAGATAGGCTTAAGATATTTTCATTCTCAATGTATGGTCTAGAATTAGGCACTTTGTCCTACACGCCAAAAAAGAGGATCAACTAACACAGTCCTATCAGTGAGTAGAAGGACAAAAGAACCAGCTGTGGGCATGGAGCCGTGGAGATACCCTCTCATAGAGACTTCAGTCCCATGAACGGGTCTTCGCACCTGCAGAAATACAGACAGGGTAAATGAGGTGTCCTGCCAACTAAGGTGGCAAGTCAGGGCAACGTGGCTGGCACTTTCTTTTAAGGAGAATACCCAATTAACTCTGTCTCTTTGTCCAGCACTGCCCACCACTTCTCATTATCCCAAGTCGTTTTATTGTACAGTCTGAAAAATTGCCTGGCTCATCCCTGAGATGATAAGCTCCTTGAGAAAATTTACCATTTCTCATTCGTTTCAGCATAGGGCCTGACATATTGTAGGTACTCAATAAATGTAATAAGTGAATGCATGGCTCTCAGAATTCCTGGAATCTTCTAATCAGAGGGCTGAGTGAGATTTATACCATACTCAATTTTTATGATTTCTTACAAATAAAGCTAAACTTCAGGTCTTTATAGCATTGCTTTATTCAACTTAGGTATGGAATCAACCATTTCTATGGCCAGTCAGTCATAATGTTTAATAGTCAGGTTAAGTTATTCTCATATATGATATCATAGAGAGGTATTTTTGCACATGCTGTATTTTAGAAGCCAATGTCTAGAAACAAGTATAGGTTGAAAGCCAGATTTCAATGTCAAAGACTAAATAATGAAGCCTACAGAAACCTCTAGAGGCTTAGAGATTTCCAAAGATCATTCTCACTATATCTCAGAAGCATACACATCTACAATTTAATGATATTGGGGTTTTTTTCAGTGCATCTTTTGCTCACTCCCCTTTTACTTGACACCTGTACTGTGTGGGTGCACCAGGTGGATGAAGTGCTGACCTGCGGTTTCATTTGTTTCACAGGCCCGCACTCAATCCACTGAGCTACACCAGCCAGGGCTTGACCCGCGGTTTCAGATTGAAAAATATGTCCTAACATATCCACAGAGAAAAGTCCAGAAGTGATTGCTTATTAAAAAATCCAGCTTCATAACCAGAAAATCTTACTTAGCAGGTTATTTTTAAAAAATAAATTAAGCTTCTGCCACAGGGCCAGTTTCAGATAGGTTGAGTCCACTGAGGGTTTACCTGTTTTAGAAATGAATAAAGAGATGACGTTTCTGAAGTTACTAGAGCTTTATACTATTCAAACTTTGGCTAATCTTGGCTTTATAATTTCATTTTTTCATCATAATCTTTTTGTTAATCCCTTACATGGTGAATAGACCAAGAGATGATAAAAATCACATCTGAATCTAAATTTCTGTAAGAATTAGCCAACAACAAAGTGCAGTGACTAGGGAAATTTATTACTGCATATTGCAGCTTAATGAAATATATTTGGCTGAAGCCATCCCCTATCCCACCCCCTGCACAAGAACAGTGGTAGGAAGGGGCCTCGGGGGTAGGGGTGGGCTAGATGTGGGACAAACTTCATGTAAGGCTTGATTTAACAACTCATGTGGGAACAAAGAGAAACTATGTTTTTTTCCCTATAATCCCTCTCCCTGGCCCATCCAATTCCCTAGCTATGGTGACTGTATGATTTAATTATTACTATTTAATAAACCACCACAAAACTAAGTAGTTTGAAAGACAATGATTTGTTATTTCCCACAATAATGTTGGCTGGCTGCAATTCCTCTTCTGTCCTCACTTGTGTAGCTTCAATGAGCTGAGGGGTCAGATGAATCGGAAGGTCCAAAGTGGCCTGACTCACTGTCGTCTTGGATACCATGAATCTCTTCCTCATGACATGTCACCCTCCACTGGACTGAACTGGCTTCCTCCCAGGGCACTCTCAGGGCAGGGGTCCAAAAGAGCAAAATAAAAGCTGTGAAGACTCAGTCTTAGAGTTGCTCAGTATCATTTCTGTCACCGTCTATTGTTTAAAAGCAAGTTAGAAAACTAGCCTAAATTCAAGAAATGGGGGGGAGATCATCCATCTCTTGAGAGAAGTGTGGAAAAAATGACACTGTCACAGAGCCTGGCCACAGGGGGTTTTCACTCATTCTTCCACAAGGTCCAAATAGTCGCTTTATTTCCAAACCTCATGTTTTCACGAAACGCCAAACCAGCCAATGAATGACCACGTATGTTTTGGTAGTTCTTAGAGAGGAAGGAAAAAAGAGATTGATTTCTTCCCTTGAAGCTCTGGCAGCTGTCTGACCCAGACTTGGAGCCAGGACTCTGATGCTTTAGCCACCTGGGGCCTAAAACCCACAGCTAGGTGTTCAGCAGTTGGGTTAAACGGCACCCGATTTGCATGGTGGATGATTACAAATGGGGGTTCTTCTGCAGGGAATTCCTTGCAGAAGAAGGAAGACTATATGCTAGAGCTTTAAAAAAATGTTAATTACACAACACACGCTGCTAGGAAATGAGAGTGCAAACTTTACCCTAAATCACTCAACAAGGACAATTGTGCCTTTTCTGTTACACTGGTTGTTCTTTGTTGGCAATTTGCACTTAGGCTAATATGAACTAAAGGCCATCATCCTCTATACACTCTTTGACCTTATTATCCTCCCTGAGACTCTGCTTTTTCAAAGAATTTGAGTTAATGATCATGAAATCAACTTTGAGGATCCTGATCACCAATGTTTTAAACTGTGCGTCTGAGAGTTTTGCTATTTCTTCATCGCTTAGATCTATTGGCTCTGGGGCTTTGAGATCTTCTTGCACCATTTTTGGTTTGTTCGCGCCCTTTAAGTGTGAGAAGCGGTGCCTTGGACTCCCAGGTCGCTGGGTTGTGACAATTTATGTGGGGGTGTGGTCAGAGCGGGGAAATGGCGACCCCCTCGGCTGTTTGGATCCTCACAGGTTGATTACCAACTGGTTGATTATAGCCACAAATTAGACAAATATATGAAGGCAAAACTAATTGAAATGAATGGAATTGCACAGGACACCAATAGCAATGAAAAGGAAACTGGGACTCAAATCAGTGGAGTGGACCAGAAGAAAGCAAATAATGGCCAAACAGAAAAGAGTCAAGAAGCAAGAATTCAAAGAAATGAGGAGAGTCTTAGGAACCTCCAGGACATCTTTAAACGCTCCAACATCTGAATTATAGGCGTACCAGAAGGGGGAAAGGCACAGCCACCAGTGGAAAACTTATTTGAACAAATAATAAAGGAGAATTTCCCCAATCTGGCAAAGGAAATAGACTTCCAGGAAATCCAGGAAGCTCAGAGAGTCCCAAAGAAGTTGGACCCAAGAAGGAACACACCAAGGCATATCATCATTACATTAGCCAAAATTAAAATGAAGGAGAGAATCCTAGAAGCAGCAAGAGCTAAGGGGACAGTCACCTACAAAGGAGTCCCCATCAGACTGTCAGCTTATTTCTCAAAAGAGACCGTACAGGCAAGAAGGGGCTGGAAAGAGGTATTCCAAGTCATGAAATCCAAAGACCTACAACCAAGATTGCTCTATCCAGCAAAACTTTCATTTAGAATTAAAGGACAGATAAAGTGCTTCTCAGATAAGATCAAATTCAAGGAGTTCATCATCACCAAGCCCTTATTATATGAAATGTTAAAGGGACTTATCTAAGAAAAAGAAGTTAAAGAAACATGAACAGTGAAAGGACAGCAAACTCACAGTTATTAACAACCACACCTAAAACAAAAGCAAACTAAAAGGACAGCTAGATCAGGAGTGGAAACATAGAAATGAAGATCTCAAGGAGGGTTAGCAACAGGGGAGTGGGAGAAGGAGAAGGGGGGAAAAGGTACAGAAAATAAGTAGCATAGACAGTAGATAGAAAATAGAGGGGGAAGCAAGAATAGCATGGGAAATATATAATCTAAAGGACTTGAGACACATGGTCATAAACTAAAGGGGGGTAATGGTGGGGATGAGGGGGGTAGGGTGGAGGGGAATGAAAGGGGGAATAGAACAACTGTAACAGCATAATCAATAAAAAAATTTTTAAAAAAACACCTTTGAGGAAATCAAATAAGATAATCTATGGTAAATAACTAACAAAATATCTTGCACCTGGTAAACACCTCCCAAGAGACATGCACAGACCTCCACCAGCATCAGCCTCTTTATCAGCAGGCCAAAAAATAATAGCTTAGTAAAAATTATCTATAAATGCACTTATTTTGTAAACAGCTCCCTTTCGCTGAGTATTTTCACTTTAAAATGTGGGCCATTGCTTTCATATATATGAACTGTTTAAATAAGGAAACACAATTAGGCTTAAAACAACAACAAATCATGGGTGGCTTCTCTGTGTTATGTCAAAACAATTCTTACACAGGTGTTCTAGAATCACACATGGCAGTCCAGGGATTCTAAGGAAATTTTATAACCACAGATATGAGCATCATCAAAGTAGCTCAAAAGTCTCTTTAAGCCTGTACATCTGAAGTGCAGTCACTGCATGATTTGAAAAGAAATAGGGAGCACTACAGCTTAAGAACTTTCAAGATGACCTAGATGGTGCACCAGAATCATTTCAAAAGTGGTCAAAATGGCCTTCACCAGAACTAAGTTAGAACTTTTCTCTGAATTTAAAATTGAAATATATGCAGGCTTTTTTATTACATGGTTCTACAGCATGGCTCACATGGTCTTACACAGGATTTTAAAGGAAAAAAAATCCAATAATGGATACAAGACAGGGTTAACGTTAGCGGTGGCTCTTATTTATTCTCTAACTTTCCGATTTCCAAATTGCACGTGATCTTAGTTCCTGGCTCTGGACCCCTTTTGATTTGATTATTGAGCTTTGAGGATCTGTTTTTAAAGTAACTGAGTTGCTGAAAGCCTTTTACTTTTGTTCCTGTTTAGTTGGGGCGTACAGAGATGTCTTGGTACCTTTATCCTCAGGCCCTTATTTCTTCCCAATAGCGAGTACCACTCAAAAGTATGAGAGCAGAGAGCATTAGCTCTAACATGCAAGCCCTCTCATTGCCTCAGAGACACTCGGGCAATTTATGATCATTTGTTGCAGAGAGGCTCGGCCATTTCTCTCCGCCAGAAGGAAAATAGCATTGCCTCCTCAATTCCATCTCAAGGACTCAGCTAATGCAGCCTGGCGCTCTTCTCGGGATAGAAATATCTACAAAGACTCTGAGAGCTCGGATCAAATATTTTCACTGTCAGCCACCAGAGGCGTTCTGCCCCCTGCCTGCCACAATTACAGAACTTTCTAGCCAGCAGAAATAGGCAATCTGAAATTTCTTCTCATGCTCCTGTCAATATTGAACTAGGGATTGCCTGGAAAAGAGTCATTCTTTTCACTTAGGAGCTCAAGTGCATTGTGAAAGGTCTTGAGCAGCCTGTGTCAGTCTGGTGCATGAGGCTTAGAGGCAAGGTTATACTCCATCACGAATGTCCCCAACAACTTGTATAGAATGACGACTCGCTGCTGGGTAGATGGTGGGAACTCTTGTTCCAACATGCAGACCTCTCCCACCAGATGAGAAAACACCAAAAAAAAAAGGATCTAGGATAAACAAATGTGACAAAGCAGATTTTAGAGCAATGAAGTCTAAAGAGAAAAAGTTTCTACATTCACATTTGTTAGTGAGGAGAGCACTAAAGGAATTGGCATCTCCCAGTAGTTTGATGGGTTCTTTTGTCCTCTAATGGGAAACTATTCACAGCTAAATCAGAGTCCACCAGACCTGTGAGCTTAGAAAGCATTAGAGAAACATCTTACTGTACATAATAACTTTCCCTTAAACAAATACAACAATGTCAAACATTTCTTACAGAAAGGAACCCAGTATGTCTAGAACCGAAATTCCACCAGGTGCGAAGTTCAAAACCCAGCATTATCACGGGTACTGTAGCTTCCCCCCTTCTGGGTACAGGTAACTTAGAGAGGATAATTAAGAATATGTAGAGCAATATGAGAAAAAGCTTGTGTCTCTGCTAGGCACCATTAACTACACAGGATTTCCAATTTATGGAGCAATGAGACCAGTGAAGTGGTGTTGTTCACCTTAGAATCTGGAGCTTTAGTAGGTTGCTGGCTCTGAAACTGCCACTTACTCTGTTGTTACCATTAGCTAATACATTTGAGAAAAACTGCTCTCTTTGTGGATTCTTCCCAGCATAAAAACTAAAATAATGTTGCCTCCATACTTTTTCCCATTGAAAATACAAACTCAATGCTAAGTTCTGCGCGTGCCATTAATAAAAAGAGCACAGAAGTCTAGGGACTTGAGGAAAAAAATAGAAAACAAAAATCTCCACAGAAAATGAAATGCAAGACCTTTAAATAAAAACATTTTCAACCAGAGGAAACACCGTTTAATCATTGTTGAGTTTAACATGCATCTTAAAAAGGAAGAAGCAAGAATCAGACTCCAAGTTCATTCAGTGAGATCCTCCCATTTCAGATCAAATATTCTTTAAATGACTGGGCACCGGGAAGGAAGTCAGACACCCCACATTCTAGGGCTTTATAATCTGATGGAGGCCACCAGATGTCAACAACCATCTATAACAAAGGAAAAATAAAAGCAGTGAAAATCAAGGAATATGGAAGTCTATATGCAGAGTACAAATGAAAAGGTATTAGACTGATTTTAAATGGGTTATTTAAAAGGCTTGTCTGAGGACCCTGGATCTTAAAGGTGAACTAAGATTTCAGCATGAAGAAAGAGATCACAAATACAGTGGGATAAAAAAATAGCTCGAGGGAATGTAGATGGCTAGGAACATAGGAGGTCCATTTAGAGGATGGGGGTAAAACAGACTGAAAGCCTAGGATTTGCATTGAGGGTATTAAGACAGTGGCTATATCAAGAGGATCTTGATTCAGAGGGATTTACATCGTATATATAGCCTATCTTTATATTGTGGTAAGATATACATAACAAAAATATTTACTAACTTAACCATGTTGAAGCATACAGTCCAGTGGTATTAAGCACATCCACACTGCTGTTCAGTCATCATCACCAATCCTCCAGAGCTGCCTTCATCTCTCCAAACTGCAACTCTACACCCATGGAACAAAAACTTCCTGATCTTCTATTTCCCAGCCCTTGAAACTATCATTCTAATACTTTCTGTCTCTATAAATCTGATAACTCTAGGTACCTTACATGAGTTCAATCAAAGAGTACTTTTCTTTCTGTGGATGGCTTATTGCACTTACCAGAATGTTTTCAAGGCTCATCCTTATTGTAGCATGTATCAGAATCTCATTCCCTTTTTAAGGCTAAATAACATTCCAGCCATTGTTAGTATCATGAGAATGGTTTGTGTGACATTGAAGTAACCAGGCAGCCAAGCAGAGTAAAGGGGAATGCGCATGAATGAATAATGACAATTTAACTGTACTAATCAGTGGGGGCGGTAGATGCTGTTGAGTGAGCATGTGTGCTGTGTCACCTTCACATACAAAATGACAGACAGAGCAACAAATGTGTATCAGATTTTGTGTTACCCTTGAACATTTCCCCATGGAAACTATTCAGATGATTCAGAAGGCCTCAGCTATGGCCAACTGGTGATTGGCAGCTTCATCACGACAATGGGCCTGTTCATACATCACATCTCATGAAGAGTTTCTGGTGAAACATCAAATCACCCAGGTGGCTCAACCCTACTACAGCCCACATTTGGCGCCCTGCGACTTCTGGCTTTTCCCAAAACTGAAATCACCTGTGAAAGGGAAAAGATTTCAGACTGTCAATGTGACTTGGGGAAAATACACTGGGGCAGCTGATGACAGATGGGAGAACTGTGTGAGGTCCCAAGGTGCCTACTTTGAAGGAGCCTAAGGTGTCATTGTCCTGTGTACAATGTTTCTTGTATCTTGTACCTTCTTCAATAAATGTCTCTATTTTTTATATCATATGCTGAACATGTGGTATAAAGTTATGGACAGACCTTGCATTTCAAAGTGAAATGCTACATCATATGTTAATTCTATTTTTTTACTTTTTCAGGAAACCTCACACTGTTTTTTATGGTGGAGGCACCACTTTCCGTCCCCACCAGCAGGGCACAGGTTCTCCACATCCTCACCAAAATGTGTTACTTTCTGTTTGTTTATTGTTTAATAGCCATTCTAATGGGTTTAAAGTAATATTCATTCAGGGTAAAATAATTATTTTTCAGAACATTGCAATAATGACATTTTTATTCCAATTTCATGGATAAAGAAATGAACCACAGACCTGAAGTAACATCTCCAAGTGTCTTGATTAGTAAATTGCATAATTTGGATGATATTTGAAGGTATATAAAAAGGCAAATGCATGTTTTAGTATGATAAGAGCATGGTATTTCTTTTAAGAGAAATTAATTAGTATGGCTGGAATCTGTGGCAGATGAGACATGATCCTATCAGCTCATCCAAGCCACCTCTATTCCACCTTGCTATACCCCTCCTTTTCTAACTGTGGGTGTCTTGTGCCCCCACATTGTGTACAGCACAGGTCCTAATACACTCATTCCAAATTCATCTCATGCATAGTAGCATTTGAACTCATAAATTGCTTCCTCATTTAGAACTTCTTTGTATTCTTTCTGCCAATTGCTCAAAACCACTTCTAGGTGTTCTTTCCTAAAATATGTTATGGAGTCTTTTTGGTTTTGGTTGTCTTATGCCATTATGAAAAAATATATATATACATATATACCCATATGTGTGTATATATATATATGCCCATATGTATATATGTATATATGTGTATATATATATATATATATATATATGTATATATATATGATTTACCAAGGCCCCAGCTAATGCTCCTCAGTATGATTCCTCAGAAACATGAGTCTTGCTTTGTTTGTTTGTTTATTCATTTGTTTTTCTAGAACCTAGAATAGCATCAAGGAAGGGTCGAATTATATTTATAAGATAATTTTGGAAGCCATGGAAGCATTAAGGATTAGAGAAAAATAATTTAGAAACCATTAAATAATAGTTTAGGGAAAGGTAAGGAAGATCTGATCTGATGGAAATAGTAAGCATGGAAGGAGGCAGAAATGATAGGAACAGTTCTGTAGGCAATGAGAAGAGTTTGAAGGAGATGATGGCTTGTGGAATGGCAGGATTGTTAGTCTAGATAAGAGGTGAAGAGTGTGTTTAAAAGAGTGAATAAAATACATAAACTTTTGGATCTATAAAAATGTAACTGGAATGAGAATATTTCTCTCGGAAAAGGCTATTTAGGTAGAAGAAGGTCAGGGTAGGGTAATGGTTACCTTTATGTGTCTACTTGATTGAGCCACAGAGTGCCCGGGTATCTGGTGAAACACTTTTCCGTGTGTGTCTCTCAGGGTATTTCTGGATGACAATACCATTTGAACTGGTAGAGTGAGGACAGCAGATTGGCCCCTCTACTGTGGGTGGCCCTTGGCCAATCAGCTGAAGGCCTCAACAGAACAAAAGTGAAGTCTCCCCCAAGGGAAGGGGAACTCCTCCTACTTGCCTGCTTGAGCCGAGACATCAGCCTTTTTTACCTAGAATTTGAACTACAACATGAGATAGTCTTGGGTTTTTATTCTGCCACCTTTTGGACTGTAACTAGAGCACAGGGTCCCTGGGGTCTCCAACTATCCCTGTAAATCTTAGAACTTCTCAGCCTTCATAATAACTTGAACCAATGTCTTAAAATAGACAAAGAAACAAAAAATAAAGAAATCCTGTTGATTCTGTTTCTCTGGTGAATCTTGACTATTATAGATTTAATTTAAAAAATCTCCTGCAGTTAGGGGGTTAGAGGCAGGCAGAGAATAGAAAAGGTAAGTTTGAAATGAAAAGACATGTCATAAAAAGCAAGGAAGATGATAATTTTAAGAAAAAATATGATCTCTAATATGAAAAGCTGCCGGATGATGAAGGAACAAGGGCAAGAAGAGGCTGTGGGATTTGACCACTGACTACTTATTAGTGGTTATGTGAGAGACATTTCAGTGGAAGAGTGGACCCAGAATTGGACTGTGGGAGACGAAGAAATGAATCCGGGATAATAACGCAGAGGAAAAGGAAGCTATCTACACTGCAGAGAAAGCAGCTAGCAAAGAAAAGGGGGGACTGGAGGATGGCCTAGAGAAGGAAGAGGATAAATATTTATTTTGAGACCTGAGAGGTGAGCATATGCAAATGTAAAGATAAACAATGATGGAGGAAGGAATACAGGCAGTCCTAGAGGATGCATAAAGTAAAGAAACCGAAGAAGCCAAAAACACGTAGTTAGGAGGAGTCTTGGGAACTCATAAGGGTGAAATATGGAAAGAAATAGGAGCTTCTTTTGGGAAGATTTCTTTAATTCAGAATCACGTATAACTGGCTTGCTAGTCAAACATACAACTTTAATTAAAAACAAAAGTTTAACATGTAAAATCAGATACAACACAAAGCCACAATATATCAAGTTAAAAACAAAAACAAGCCCTGGCTGGTGTAGCTCAGCGGATTGAGCAAGAGCCTGTGAAACAAACAACCGCAGTTCGATTCCCAGTCAGGGCACATGCCTGGGTTGCAGGCCGGTTCCCAGCAGGTGACCCACGAGAGGCAACCACACACTGATATTCTCTCCCTCTCTCCTTCCCTTCCCCTCTAAAGATAAATAAATAAAATCTTTTTAAAAGCTTTTGTTGTGTCATACAGTTATCATTTATTATGTCAGGGATGTCTCGGTGCTTTCTTTACTCAGCCTGCCAGTCATTCTTCAGACCAGGAGATAGAGCCCCAGTGCCCGTGTTCTAACGAAAAGAAAATCGGAGGCTAGTTTTCCCCACAGAACTATGACGATTCAACAGTTTCCATTTGGGGAAGAAAAATACAGCAGAGTATAATGATTGCACAGCAGAGTAGAGAATGTGCATGGTGATTCACTGTAGGTCAATAGGCAGTAAATCAATAAATAGTTATTGTATGTTTTTCATTCCACACAGGAGTGATAAAGGTGTGGTCAGCATTTGGAAAATAATTAAAGAACAGATATTAACTAAATTCATGAGACGGTTTTTCTACCTTTCATTATGCAGAAAGTAAACATATTCAAGCCTTCCACTTTTCACACCCACTCTTTCCCGTATTACACGTCTCACAGCTCGTTCACCCCTTTCTTCCATGGTCTTTCCTTTCTCATATACACAGACTACATGTACTGGCATAACGTTCTAGCAAGTGTTACAGTTATTTGGGTTCATTGTTAATATGGTTGAAAGGGATTTTAAGTGTGTGAAAGTGTTCAGCAGGTGCATAGATGAGGGTTACAGTGAATTTCAAATCAATGAAAGAATGAACATGCCTCGCCAGGCGTACACCGATAAGGGGGAGCAAAGGGGGGGGCGCGGGGGGGCGGCGGCAGCACTGGTGGCCGGGGGGGAGTCGTGGTCCCAACCCACTGCGCAACCTCAGGTCTGGGGCTCATGAACAAATGAACCAATGACTTGAGTACATATTTCTACACCAAGAGAAAACCAATATGTCTTGCTGAATCCAACCAGGAGATTTTTTTAAGCTTCTTACAAATTAAATAAACAAGAAAAAAATAAATTTTCATTAGCAATAGGACTCTCATAAAAGAAAATTAGAAGGAATTTGAAGGGAAATATGAACAAAGTAATTTAAGGAAGGTAAGTTGGCCCTGGCTGGTGCGGCTCAGTAGATTGAGTGCTGGACTACAAACCACAGGGTCGCTGGTTCCATTCCCAGTCAGGACATATGCCTGGGTCAAAGACCGGGTCCCCAGTGGGGGGCACTCAAGAGGCAACCACACATTGATATTTCTCTCCCTCTATTTCTCCCTCCCTTCCCCTCTCTAGAAATAAAATAAATAAAATCTTTAAAAAAATAAAAGTAAGTTGAAATTGGCAAAAATATCAGCATTGCTTGATTAGCAATATAAGAGTAGAGAAATCAACATGTGGCTTGAAATACTGACGAGAGAAGAAAGAAGCCAACAAAGAATTATTAGACATTAACTGCATGTGAGCAAAGTAGGTTCTGGTATTTTCATAAGTTACAGCTTAAGGAGTAGCCATCACCCCTTTCTGGAATAAAAGCAATTTATCATCCATGAGCAACTGCCACGCAGAGCTTCACTGGGGACAGCCGGAGGCTGCATTTTCACCAGGCCTGGGCTTTCATAGAGAAGTACTGCATTTGTCTGCGCTGTGGAGAGCTGCTAAGCTCGGTGTCAAGGGGAAAATCCCATCTGATTAGCCGCAGTGTTATCTTAGCTGTTGTAGTCCATCTCGGTCTGGAGGCGTGGGGAAGGAGAGCTGTGCCACTTAGGCACGGTGGCAGGCAGATTAGAATTTGGTGTTAAGGAGCTCCGTTTTACTCCACACAGAGGGCCTAACCCAGCCCAGGGACTTTCCAGGGCCCCAAGATCTCATCTTAAATCCCCAACAGCTAAAGTAAATGTGTTTTAAAAGAAAAATATGTAGCTTAACAGCACAACAATGTTCTTTTCTCTTCAAAATCGGATTGTAATGTGGTCCACTGACAGCATATATGGAGAAATGCCCATAAATATATCATGAGAAGCTGTGGGCTCCCAGAAAAGACTGCATACATTCACCAGAAAAGGAGGGTGTTCCGAGTTGGGAGAAGTAATCTGAGAGGCTCCGAAGTGGAGAGGGCTTGGCAGAATTTTTCAAAGGCCGTAGCCAGAACACACTACCGGCTGCGATGGGGTAAAAGATCGGCATCCTTCACGCGCGGGTCATGGGCTGTTCACGCACTCCACTAGAGCCTGATGTGACAAGGGCACGGGCTGGCACGCAGGCCTCAGAGAGCCGGAGGGAATAAAGAGACAGGGACTTCTATCACCATGTAGACGACGGCCTCTGTTTTCTTCTCCTGGACACGGTCTCTGTGGGAGGGTAACAGAAGTCATCTTCCTCTAGTCAGAGCACAGCTGCAGCATCTGTTTTGAGATTCTGCTACAGTACGTATGTGTGTGGAGTTCGATAACAAATTCCTGACTGTCGATATGCATCCAGCATTCACCCCTCCAACTTCACCCACCATCCTCACCCCCATTATGCACACAGGCCATCTCACCAGGGCAGAGGGTCCAAATGACTAGTTTTGCCTTTTCTAGGCATGTGTGGGAGAGGGATGCGGAGTGGGATTAATCCCTTTTCTCAGTCTCTCAATAGCAAAGGTTGGGAATCAGTGAGAGAGAGCTGTGGGGTCAAATGAGCTCTTCAACTCTGTGAGGACGAGTCCGGTTCCTGATCTGAGTGTCGTCATGAGGTCCAACCTCAATGCCCAGAAGGATGGTAGAGACAGCAAGCGAGAATGTGATACGGAACTGCTACCCAGGCTCACTACTCCCAACTTTCGCATTTTTCCACCTACGTTTCATCATAATCATTTTTAAACATACAGAAAATTGAAACCGTTTTCCAGACCTAAAGCTAACCTATTATCACTGAAAGCCAATTCATTCACTACATATCTATTTCTCTTTCCTTTTTTTGCTCACTCATTCACTTGTCAATGTGCTCCAAGTTGCAGCCATCAGTACACTTATCAATGCATGGGCAGCAGTGCATAAGAGTTTCCTTGCAACAGACAGAATAATATCCCCCACACCAATGTCTACACTGCAATCCCGAAAACCTGTGCACATACTCTGTCACATGGCAAGCCAGCAAGGGGGAATTCAAGTAGCAGGTGGGAACACGGTTGTGAATCAGGTTTACTTACAATACAGAAATTATACCGGATTATCTGGGTGGGAACAACATAATCACAAAGGTCCTTAAATGTGGAAGAGGGAGGCAAAAAGTCAAAAACAGAGACACAGCATTGTTGGGAACCTTACACCTGGCTTCTAGCTAAAAAACATTGCATTGATTACAGGAACCTGTGCGCTCCACGAGCCAATCGGCTACAGGTACATGAGGTGTGCATGCGCTCCACAAGCCAATCAGCTACAGGCACATGAGGTGTCCACGAGTACCAGTTGCACCCAAGTAATCAATAAGCGGGCCCTTCTTTGTCTCAAGCTAGCCAATAGCAAGCAACCTAATCTCCTTCCTCTCCCTCCCCCCTATATATATACCCAGTTTGGAAAAATAAAGTTTGCAGCTTGATCAGAATCTTTTGTCTTGCTGCCATTCTTCGCGCCTCTTGTCCCCCCCACCCATTTGTTCTAGGTAGGTGGTCGAGCCCCAGTTGATTGCTCCGCGGGCCGGAGACACAGCATCATGATAAGTAGCTGACCAAACATTGATGGCTTTGTCGGTTGAAGGGGCCATAAGTCAAGGTACCTGGGAAGCATCTTACAAACTGGAAAAGATAATGATGATGATGATGATGTTTTCCCTAAAGAACCTAGAAAGGAACATCATTCCCAACACCATAGATTTTAGCCTGGTGAGACTAATTATGAATTCTTACCATCAGAAATGTTAAATAATACATTTGCCTTGTTTTATGCCACTAAGTTTGTGTTAATTTGTCACAGCAGCAAAAGTAAACTAATACAACTCTTTTACTCAATACAATGATGTTTTTTAAGGCTCAGCCATGTAATTACATGTACTAAGGGTCTGCTCTCTGCTGTTGCTGAGTAGCATGGTCTATTGTAACCACGCTCCCATTGATGGTCACCTCAACTGTTCCCATTTGCAGACTGTAGTATTGGATCATAATTCTGTGCATTTTTAAAAGTACTACTACTTGATAGAGTTCAGCAGGATGCATTTGAGGACTCATTGTGAGCTGCCCTCACAGTGACCGGCATCTGAGCTGGCCAAGGCGGGGCACAAGTGGGTGAGACTTTAGGGAGGCTAAGCTGATACTTTTCCTGAGCTCTGATGGAGTATTTCAACAAGACCCGGGGAGGGCAGGGGCTTCCCTCACATGGAGCAAACTTTGGAGACCTTAGTATTCTGAAGTGCCTGCCTTTCTCTATATGCCCAGTGGAGGTCGCCACCAAAGAGGAAGGCAGCCAACTCCACTGCACGCTTTCCACCCCAAAGAATCCCTTTAACAAATAATAATAATGGTTCATTCTCTGTTGCAGTATCACCTAAGTCGGTGCAACCTAGGCCCAGATTATTAGACTTTAATCATTATTTAGTGCATCTAGGAAATGAGGCTAAAACTAGCTAAATCCACACAGGGGGTGAGAATGGTAATGTAATAAAAGAAACTGATAAAGTAGAGTAACAGGATGCTACTGTCCTTCATTTTCACAACCCAACACTGGAAGCATTTTCTAGGAACATTAAAATCAGGGACCGATTTATTAATTTAATAAATGCTAAGTGAGCATAGACTAGGTTCTCGAAGTTCCTAGGATTATAAATATTTATTTTACATGACTATTCATCTCAAGCAATCTAATGAGGAAGACGAAGGTGCAGCCATGCATGTATGCTTTGTCATGGTCCCCATGAAAAAGGTAGGCATAGTGGGTCATGGGGTATTTGAGAGAGTGGCCAGCCTAATCCAGGAGAATGTCAAGCAAGATTCAAGAGGAAATGCTCCTGAACTAGTGTTACCGAACAAGAGGAGGTCCGAGGGAGGGGCAATACAGTATCTGGCCCACCTAGGGATGCCCAAAACTGCTATACAACAGGGGCCCCTCCCAAAAACCAAAATACTAAAATCTACTGGGCCCTTCTGTCCGCCGCCAATTGGAAACACATCTCTTAATGCCAGAGATTTGTGAAAAGGAAACAAAATGTTTATTTAATGCTATTCAGGCCTAATGCCTCCACTAAAATATCAAAGTCCTTTATGTATACTCCTACACCCACACAGCGCTCCCTTCTCCCACTGTCCCAACTCCGGGTACCGTAAATCAGGAAAAGAGCACACGTCTGTGTTGCAGGCCGCTGGCACCGTCAGCTGTGTCACTGTGCAGGATCTCGAGTTAATCCAAAGTACTATGGTACCCTCTCATGGTCCACTGGCAAGAGTCCTTTGTACCCAGTTCCAGTCAAAGTCTCTGTTGCTTTTCAGGCCCCGAGGCCAAAGGGCCACCCCAAAGCCGCGTGGGCCTCTTCTACCAAAGCTGCAGGAATCTGCACTCCACCAAAAGCATGTGGCTTTCTCTTTCATCTGGCCAAGTGGGGACCCTTCATGTCCTGGAGCCAGTCTTTTCCAAGCTCCCACCCAGGCCATCTCGCTCAGGAGCGCAGCCCCTTGTTACATTCTGAGTCCTCTTGTTCCATCCTCCGTCCCTGCTACTCCCTTCTTCCTTCTCTCAGGAGAGCAGCCCCTAGTTACCTCCTCCTGAGTCCAAGCCCTTCTCACTCCGGAGAGCAGCCCTTAGTTCCCATCTTGAGTCCTCCTAGTTCCATCCTCACTCAGGAGTGCAGACCTTAGTTACATTCTGAGTCCAAGCCCACTCACTCAGGAGAGCAGCCCTTAGTTCCCATCTTGAGTCCCTGCCACTACACTCTCCCTCAGGAGAGCAGCTCCTAGTTCCATCTTGAGTCCCCCCAGCTACTCTCTTCTCTAGTTCCCATCCTGCTCTCTTCTTCCTGGCTCCAAACTTGGCCACAGCTATTTAACATATCTATGAAACCAGTTAAAGGTTATAGATATGTTAAATAACCATTCCTCTGGAGGTTAGCTCCAAAACTGTTGTTATGCAAAATAGCTCTCAATGGCCTGGCTCCATTCATCCCTTCCCCCCTGGGGGGGGGGGGGCATTAAGCCAATTATACACTTGAATTCGGACACCTTCCAAATCCCTTTTTTTGGGGGGCCCCTCTGGCTGCACCCTGTATCACTAGGAAGAAGGGAATCAAGAATAAGCTAAGTGGAAAGGAGACTGAGGACAGGGTAGAGGAGTTAGGGAAAGGCCAAGTTGTACTTAAAGGGAGACCATGACAATTCAGATAAGTTAACACACACACTATATACAGATGCACACTAGCCTCGAATTCCAAAGTCAAGTTTAGGTTCAGGTAGAAACAGATGATATCGGTTTTCAATTTCTTTTATGAGTTTTTAAGTCATATAAACCAAAACTAGAATCAAATTCCAATTTGGCTGCTTAACAGTTATTTGGCCTGGAGTAAAGCAACTAATTTTTTAAAATCTCAACATCTTTATTTTTTAAAGGACTGTGAGACTAACTGGCCTACAGCAATGTTGAAAGAATGAAAAGACAAAGACATAAATCATTTAGAGGGTGGTTAATATACACCAAACTATCAAACAATGCACTCTTCCCCTGTTTAATTTCCCCTTCGCTTACTCTAATATCACAAACATTCTAAAGAATGTGATGCTGCATAGCAATACCATTTCATGACCAGCGGTGAGGTAGATGATAGACAAATACGTACTTAAATCGGAATACCTATGTCACTGGCTATTATTAAAGGAGAAGACAGTAGCCTTAATTTTCATAGACACAGTACAAACATATTAGAATTCCAATAACTATATCCAAGGACTTTTAGTGGCCACTTCACAGAAAACAGCAGGCTGGAGTAGAGATAACACATCTCCTTTAGATCTAATTGGGTTAAAGATTACAAATGTATGAAGTGTTGTAAAAATAACTAATATTCTTTTGTCTCTCTGTGATAATTGGGTTGGGGAAGACAAGAGATTTCTTTAATATTGAGGGTGTAGTGTCCCCAAAGGAGATGCCAATGCCATCATGAAATATATCCATTATTATACCCCTGGGAGATAGATAAATACATGTTGTACAAAAATGTCTACTCGTACATGCTATTAAAATCAACATCCACGTGTACGATTCACTTAAGGACGAAGCCAGATTCTACATGAGCATAAACCTATAGAATTCAGGGTCTTCTTCAAGAAAAGGAATAACTCAATTGCAAATCCAACATAGGCATTTGCATTAGTTTCCTATTGCTACTGTAACACATTACTACTGATTTAGTGGCTTAACATAACACAGATCTATTATGTCACAGTTCTGGAGGTCAGAGCCCAAAATGTGTCTCAGGAAGATACAATCAAGATGTCAGCAAGGCTGTTTTTTTCCCAGAGCCTTTAGGGGAGACTCCATCTCTTGCCTTTCCAGCTTCTAGAAAGCTACCCACATTCCTTGGCTTGAGGCCTGCTTCCCTACCTTCAAGGCCAGCAATGGCCAGTTGTTTATTTCTCACATGACATCAGTTGGACACCGACTCTTCTGCCTCCCTCTTTCACTAGAACTGTATGATGCATTAGGCCCACCCAGATAATCCGGGACAATCTCCCCATTTTCAGGTCTGTTCATCAGCAACCTTAATTTCATCTGCCACCCTCAGTCCCTCTTGCCATGGAACATATTCCCAGACCCCAGACATTGGGATGCAGACATCTGTGGGTGAGCATCTCTGCCTACCACACCAGGAAAGGAATATTTAGCATGAGGGGGAAAAATCACCTCATATACCTGACTTATGTTGAAAATCAAGTCCTTTTCTGTTGTTTTGTTGTTTTGGAGGGGGGAGGGTAATTCGTAAGAAAAGTTTTTATAGAAATATTTCTAATTAAACCCAGATTTTTCTCCTCGCCTGCAAAAATTGACAACTTCCACCATTTACAGCATACATAAAATGATAATAGACCCCAAAGCTTCTCAGTTAATCTGCTTCTGAGAACTGGAAAATATCGCTGCAGACACGACGCTCAGTCTGAAAGTGTGTCCCCTTATAAAGTGTGTTTCTGTGATGTACTAATGACATTGACGCAATTATTTTTGTTTCTTTTACAAAATCAATGCTATTGAATAGATATTGACTTCAAGTATTAATAAGGAACTGAAATGTTGAAACTACCCAATTTAAGGGCAATTTTCTTCTAGTATATCTTTTCTTTATTAATATTTTATTAGTTGATCATTTTATCATTTTTCAGTTACCAAATTTAGGTTACAGGATTTTTCCAAGATGCATCTCTTTCATCAATTAAAGAATATATTATAACCTACATATGAGAAATTATATCAAGAGATATTTATGTTTTAGACTATTAAACCATCTTTTATGCTTGACATGAGAGAAAATTCCTCACTTCTAAACCAAAGTAGAACAAGAAAGGCTTTCCTTCATTGCGTCTTTAAAAGAAAAGCTTTGCATTTAGCTGGGTTACTGACAATTATCTCTCTGCGATTCTGACTTTGGTCTCAGAACTGCCTTCTGGAAGTGTAGTGATGTGGCACCTTATCTCACGATGTTGCTCTGACCCGGAGAGGGCTTCCCTTTCTGCTTCCTTCAGCTGTTCTCTTTCAGACTAAGGGAGGTAGCTTGGAAAATGAAAGTGCAAAGTTATACAACATCTTTTCTTGGGAACAACCAAATCATATTATTTGATTTTCCGAGAGAATCATGTGAGTGCCAGCCACATGCCAGGCTCAGCATCCATATTCCTCATCTGCTTGGTCTACACAACACCACTGGAAGAAAGGTGTTTTCCCTACTTTTCTCATGAAGACCTATAAGGTGAAATAATCATGCATGGTTCTCACATCAGAAAAAGTAACATATTTGCAAATAAGGAGAGAATGGCCCCCGTTTTCCAAGAAGCACCTCCAAGCATCTCCAAGCATCTCTACCTTCTGTGCCCTCCACTGCTGACCATCGACAGTGCTGGGCTGGGCTGCTGGAGGGCTCCCCATTACTGTTTGAAACACAGGAGTGCTAGGGATTAAGCATGAGGAGCGGGAAGGGGATTTGAAGATGTGCCAACATTTAAAATGATCAATGCCATTATCAGTATTACTTGCCTCCTCCGACCGCATTGCAGCTCTAAAGGCATTCAGAGACAGTGCATCACTGATTAGTGCCTTTCACACTCCAGGTTGCATGTGTAACTGCATGAAATGTGTAATCTTTTTTTTTCTCCTCAAGTCACTCTTTTGCTGGCACTCCACTTTCATTCAGTCCTAAAGCTACCTGTATAGTGCTGCTCCCCGCCCCCACCATCTCTTCCTGACCAAGGGAGAAAACTGCTCTAGGGTTTGGGAGATTGGAGATACGGGAGGAAGACCACCTCCTCTGCCTGGATGCATGGTGGCAAAGACTTGAGAGCAAATTTTGCTGTCATGTCAACTCTGGCCTATTAAACTTAATTTCCCAAAATAAAAAAAAATTAAAAGACTTTGTAAAAACACTGAAAAGGGGGCCTAAAAACTCAAATCTCTAAAATAAAGCCAAGATATGGGAATTCAGGATGTGTGCAAGTCCTTCCTGGGGATTACCCAAAGCCAGTCTGCCACCTGGTATTTTGACACTTGCTACGGACAAAGCAAAGAGAAAAGGCACAGGATTGGGTCTGTGAGAACACTTGTCACGCCATTACTCCCAAGGGGCACCTGGAGGACACCCGTAGCCAGAATCTCAGCGCCCATCACTTGTGGAAAGCAGGTTTTCCATGTACCTACAGGAGCCCAAGGCTGGCTCTTTCCAGAGTGCCCTGGAGAACACACCATGAGCCAGAGCTGTGCCCAGAAAACTGGGTACATAGGTGCCAAAAGAGATTCTCACTTGGCAGATGCAGGGCTTGAGGTCCACCTAACATGACTCATTTAACTCAGAGAGAAGCAGAACCCACGTTTCCCAGGAAGAAATCGCATGCAGAGTGCCTCCCCCCACACACACACTGCTTTACCTTGGAAGGCAAGCAGCTTAGCCCGGTGTTTGTTTGGCAGAGAGCACTGTGCGTCTGTGCAGGCACAGAATTAACATTAGGGGACAAACCCTGCCTGCTGCCGCAATGCTTCCCCTCTGTTAATTACCAGGGGAACAATGGATACGCTACAAGAAATCGCTTAGAATCTGTAGAAATGGAATCAATAGATCCAGCTGAATACAATGAGCTAAAATTCGGTGGAAAAATAGAGTTGGGGGAAATCCAAATGCAATATATTTTATGTAATTATTCTGATATAATTCCATATTTAATAAAATGCAGTGAAGACTTCTGTTCCCATTTAACACAAGACTGTAAAATATTTGGCTCTTAAAAGTATTAAGATGAGGAAGTGAGAAGGAGTGAAAAAGAAACTCTTTGTGTTTTAAAAGCATGCTTTTGTTTTTCTCCCTGGTTGTGAATCTGTCCCCTGAACTCATTGCTGCCTCATTTAAAATTTTTTCTCTGCTCCCAAATGCCTCACTGGAAACTTTTCTTCATGTTTAAAAACAAATGGATGTTGCTTAATTCATTTTGCTTCCCAGGGAGTAAAGGAAACAAAAATTAAAAGTGGTTTCACCACCAGTAAAGAATGCTACAATGCAGAGACTCCAATGGCAACATATAAGAATAATTGTATTTACATGTTTTCGTTTCATTTTTATGAAACATCTCTCCCCATCTGCCTCAAGTGGCACTATTCTAAAAACTGCATTTGTGATGACCAACACTGGTAATGAATTTTTAAAGATAAAAAAAACTAAAAAAGCAGTAAAAAATTAGTGCTGAATACGGATTAGGAAGGTAAGAAGTCCCACCAAATAGGACCACATTTTTGCTGTGACTACAGACTTTTCAAGGGTTGGGGCGATGTTTATCTTCCATGTACGGTCCACTGTCCCATAAAATGTCTGCTATATATTGGAGGCTATCATGAAGCATTTGCCCTATTAATTTCAAATTAATTGCACTTTCTGACTTCATGTGAACCCATCACCTCCTGTGACAACAGCCTTTCAGGAGGAATCTCGGAGTGGAGCACAGACAAGCAGGGAAGGAGCAGAGGTGGGAGGTCTGATGGGAAGCCGCAGCATGGACTCCATTCTGGGTCACTGCACCAGGAATGAGTCAGTGCATGAGTTACTTAACTTCTACATGCTACCGTTAGTCCTGTGTAAAACTGAAGATAGTAATAGTATCCTCCTCACGGGATTTTCAGGATTAGATTTTATCGTCTCTGTGGAAAAGGTTTAGTCAGGAGAGTATCTGATGCCAGAAGCACTCATTGAGTTAGCTCTCATTGATACACTGTATTAGTTTCCTGCTGCTGCTGTAACAAGGCACTGCGACACCAATGGCTTAAAACAACACAAATCTATTGCCTTACAGTCTGTAGGTCAGAAGCAAAAAACAAGTTGTAGAGGGTAAAAATCAAGCTCTCTCCATGGCTTTTTTCCTCCTGGAGTTTCCCAGGGAGAATATATTCCTTACTTTCACTAACTGCTAAAGGCTACTACATTCCATAGCTAAAGGACTCATGGACAAAGACAATGGCAGTGGGGAGGAATGAATGTGGAAGGCGGGGGTAGGTAGAGTGGGGGAGAGTAATGTGGGGGGATGGGGACATCTGTAATAGAACAACAATAAAAACAAAACCTGTGAGGGGGAAATAAATCTTTGCATTTGAAAGTTAAAAAAAAAAAAGGTGGGCAAAAGATCTGAACAGATAGCTCTCTAAAGAGGACGTACAGATGGCCAACAGACACATGAAAAGTTGCAACGACATCACTAATCATCAGAGAAATGCAAATTAAAACCACAATGACATATCACCTCACATCTGTAAGAATGCCATCCTTAATAAAGCAACAAAAACAAGTGTTGGAGAAGATGTGGAGAAAAGGGAACTCTCATGCACTCCTGGGAAGAATGCAGACTGGCGGAGCCACCGTGGAAAACAGCGTTGAGTTTCCTCAAAAATGTCAAAATGGATCTGCGTTATGACCCAGTAGCAATTCCACTTTTGAGTATATGTCCAAAGAACCCCAAAACACTAACTTGAAAGAATACATGCTCCCCCATGTTCACCACAGCGTGATTTACAACAGTCAAGCTATGGCTGCAGCCCAAGTGCCCATCAGCAGACAAGCGGATAAAAAACAGCGGTGCACACACACAGTGGGACGCTGCTCACCCATAAAGAAGGGGAAATCTTACCTTTGCAACAACGTAGATGTTATGCTAAGTAAAAAAGTCAGAGGAGGACAAATACCACATGGTTTCACTGATATGTAGAATCTCATGAACAAAATAAACAAAACAGAAACAGACTCATAGCCACGGAGAACAGACTGAAGCTGTCGGAGGGAAGTGAGGTTAGGGGCTGGGTGAAAAGGTGAATGGATGAGAAGCACAAATTAGCAGTTGCAAAATAGTCAAGGGGATGTATAAAGTCCAACATAGCAAATATAGTCAATAATATTATAACTATGCATAGGACCACGAGGGTGCGGCCACTTTGGGAAGTATTATAATATACAATTGTCTAACCACTATGCTATATACCTTAATCTAATACACATTAATTTTGAATGCAAATGGTAATTGGGAAAAAAGCCTCGTGAATTATTTTCAATTTCTTCAACTTTCATTCAATATATATTTATTAATGTTTTAGGAGCTGAAAATTTAAAAATATCTAACCACATTTGTATGAGGAAAGTAAATAAAAATTTAATAGACATGACAATCAAAATATTTTTTTCTTGCATTGCAAACATCTCTACGAATAAAATACCCAGAAAGCCTAAACTGAACATGAGATGAGGAAATGCAAGCAGAAAGGGGCCACGTCACCATGGGGCAGAGTATCGGCCAGAAGTCAGTGGCACCAGCTGTTTCATCCGAAGCAACTCTGAACTTGCCACAGTGAAAAACGCTTTTCCTCCCTTCCCCACCTGTGATGGCTAATTCTGTGTGTCAACTTGACTGGGCCGTTCTCTTCCTACCTCTGTTTCAATTGACAGGCAAACTTGATTCTGCCCAGTGAGTCCGAAAAGATGAGAACATTAATTTATTTGAGCACATTTGTGTCAACATCGCTCTAAGAAGAGATGCCGGCATGCTATTCAGATGTAAAACATTTTAGGTCATTCTATTCTTACTTTCATTCCTTAAAGCACTGCTTAAGTGATACATTCAACACACTTGACAAGAAGCAGAGTCTGCTCTTTACGTGACGAAGAGGACCAGTGAACGGGGACGGGAAGATCCTGTTCCTCATCCAGTCTGATCGCGAGTGAGCTCTTCAGACCCCTGAAAGATACACGCGCCTTCTCAAGGTTTCAGTACCTGCGGACGCTCAACGTCTCTTCGTGTCTGAGGCCCTTTGTATTTGTGAGGTTTCATGACTGCAACCTGATCGTAAGCATAAGCCCAGAAGATACCGTCACAGTAACGGTGATGAAGTAAACATTCGTGTTTACAGTATGCTGGATAATATTTGGAGCGTTTCATAGTGTAAAACTGTTTAAACTTCACAGAATTCTGTGAGACAGGCATTGTGACTACCCTCACTTTACAGATAAGGAAACTGGGTCACAGAGATTGTATCCTCTCCAAGGCCACAGAGCTCAGATTTAAGTCTCGGAAGTCTGGCTCCCAAATCCTTGCCTTTTTCTCCTGCATTGTAGCCGTTTTTCATGCTCCTGTATACACACTTCGCAAACCTCTGATCATTCAGGATCAGATATAGTGTCAATGCAGAGTTAATATCACTTTATATTTGGTACTTCACTGTTGGGAACCTTACACCTGGCTGCTAGCTAAAAACATTGCATTGATTACAGGAACCTGTGCGCTCCACAAAGCCAATCGGCTACAGGCACATGAGGTGTGCATGCGCTCCACAAGCCAATCGGCTACAGGCACATGAGGTGTCCACGAGTACCAGTTGCACCCAAGTAATCAATAAGCGGGCCCTTCTTTGTCTCAAGCTAGCCAATAGCAAGCAACCTAATCTCCTTCCTCTCCCTCCCCCCCTATATATATACCCAGTTCAGAAAAATAAAGTTTGCAGCTTGATCAGAATCTTTTGTCTTGCTGCCATTCTTCGCGCCTCTTGTCCCCCCAACTCATTTGTTCTAGGTAGGTGGTCGAGCCCCAGTTGATTGCTCCGCGGGCGGAGCACTTCACAGAACCCTAACTACTCATATGTATTTAATTTGGTGTGATCTATTCTTGTGCCTATGAGTATCTTCCCTCCTTGTTCTTGCCCATTACTTTATCAGCAAAATTATTATGTAAGTCTCAATTTCCTTCAGAGGAAAATGGTGGAAAAGCCACCTTAATAGCATGAAATATGATACAGAAGCTCAATGATAACCATCAAGGCCAGAAGTCGCTTGAACCTAACAAGTACACACTGTGCTTATTCTGTGCATCAACTATCTTTCTATATATACACTAGATTAAAATCTTGATTTCAGAGACAACTTCTGAGTACTGAATGAATCAATGAAATTAAAGTGGACCTTAGCCTCCTCATCTTAAAACAACAACAACTGAAAAAACAGCTCAGAAGGCTTTAATACCCAGATCATCATAACACGTGCAGTCGGTGGTAAACCGGAAGCTGGGCCTGGGGAACTTACTTCTGGGAAGAGTGAGATTTTCGCAATGCCCCACCTGTCCAGCCAGCAGGACTTGGAGGTGCTTCACATCTATCACTCAATAAAGGACCAAACTGCAGGCCTCCCGTCTCCCAGACATGAAAAAAAACATATTCTATTTTTCCTGGATGTGAAATACGAAGATCATTTATATCCATTTTATTCACTGTGATTCTCCCAGGCTCAAATGCTTACGGCGCTCCTTTATCTGCGTGAAACCAGTGGGTGAGCCACTTTCTGTTAGCCATGATGTCCTTCTTGGACCTTCTGAAGAAGTTTTGGTGATACCACCTAATTAACTTTATAAATTCAGATAATTTCATGCAGTGTTTTTTTTAAGTTTAATGCAGTTTACTGTCTATTGTACTGTTTCTATGTATAATCTGACACAAATATTTCCTCTGCTCTAATCTCTGTTAAATAGAATACCCAACTTCCTACCCAAACTTAAAGAGATGTTAAATGTCATTTCCTCAATTAAAAAAAAACTTTCCTTAGCTTCTTACACATTATTATTATCCAGAGTTTTTGTTTCAATGTTTGGTATCTGTTTCTCCCACCAGACTTTCACCTGCATGGTAACACGTATTGTCTTAGTTTTGGTCACCGGTGCAGCCTCACTGCTGAGCCTAGAGAGGTGCGGGCATGGGAGGCACTGACCTTGCTCACCCTCTCCCTGGCTTTGACTGCTGCTTAGCGTCAGAGCATGTGTGTGCCTTAGAGTCCCACATTTGTCTGGGGTAGGGGCTATCTCTCATGTAGACATTCTCTCTTCCTTCCTGCAGTGCACTGAAGCAATCTCTGCCCTTAGCAAAGTAGCCTATCACTTTGGGAAGGTAAATTCAATAAGCTAAGGATAGAACTCCAAAGTGCAATAATGAGCACACAATTTAACTCTCTCCTCCAATCCAGGTCTTCCGATAATAAAACTGCCATTTTAATATTCGCCTAACAATCTATGTGTCTACCTTCTCAAATTTGTGGCTAGCATGTGAGGAAGGACAGACGTGTTTATTTACTGGGACCCTAAATTGCAGTATACTGCTAAATTGACCAAGACCTTGAAAGAACCAGCAAGATTGAAGTTATGTGAAACAAAATACCATGTGGATAAATGGACACTTCAAGTGTGTCTCTGGTCCTTGACCTTCTAGCATCGCAGCAGCTTGTCACAGCAGCTTATTGCTGCACATGTTTATGGTGTTTAACAGCCATTCTGTAAGTGGCAGAGGGCTCAGTAAGCACATCTCACACTGACTTCTGTAGCTGACCTTGACTGATGCAGGTGCAGCCTTGACCTAAGAAGGCATGAATGAGATAGGGATTAGATTACCGAGGGAGAGAGAGTCTTTTAGTTCCAGTTAAGGCTCACTTGAGACAGGCTTCTCAGGCACTGAGGGGTGAAATGATTTTTGTTCCGTGCACTGTTCTCATCGTCAGCGGGCTGAGGCATCAATCTGCAAAGGCAGTTGATATCCTCGCAGGCTGTAATATGATCGGTGAGGTTTTAGTCTTTGTATTGTCAGTGTTTGGTTGGGCTTCTTCAAATTCTATCTTCCTGCAACACTTGAAACAGCACCTGAATCCAAAAATGTGCCAAGCGGCTAATCTCCGGGACGTGTGTGGCATGTCTGCAGAGTCTGACAGCCACCTCCTACCACAGAGTCTCACATTGACTCTGATTTAGTCACTGAGTGGATTGCGAACAGGGTATAAGCTGTCCAAGATTCAGGCCAGAGTGATTCCCAAAAGGTTGCTGGTTTTTATTAGCACATAAGGAAGAACAGGTGAGAGAGGCAAATTATGTTAGAAATGGCTTTTACTTGCACCTGAACTTAAGGCATGTTGAAGGAGATTATCATAAAGTTAAAACTGAAAATGCAGCAATAACATGTTTTACCTGCATTCATCTTACAAAGAGGTTCACAGAAAATTCGCGAAAAAAACCTGAGTACTATATAGAGTAATTTAAATGTTTTCATTGACTACAGTTCAGGAAAGGGTTTTACATTAGGAAACAGCCAAAGAGATTTCCAAGGGATAAAGAAAGGAAGGGACTTACCTAAGACATGACTAAATAGTTTTTACCGCCAGATAAGAATTAAATAAAATATAAAATGAGCTGCATATACACCAACTGTTTCTCCTCAAGTAATGATGAGATTTCTCAACAGTGGACTTGAGTATCTTCCTGTCCAAAAGTTCATATCCAGCAAAGAGCTGAGAAGGATCATCTTGCAACAGCAGATATAAAGCCCGTGGCAACACCTGTTAGAAAATGCTTCCATGAAGTCTGGGGTAGCCTTATGAAGCATTTACAGATTGCCTGAGCATTTGAGAGGGGAAAACCAGACAAATCATAAAATACTGTTACCGAACAAGAGGAGGTCCGAGGGAGGGGCAATACAATATTTGGCCCACCTAGGGATGCCCAAAACTGCTATACAACAGGGGCCCCTCCCAAAAACCAAAATACTAAAATCTACTGGGCCCTTCTGTCCGCCGCCAATTGGAAAGACATCTCTCAATGCCAGAGATTTGTGAAAAGGAAACAAAATGTTTATTTAATGCTATTCAGGCCTAACGCCACCACTAAAATATCAAAGTCCTTTAGGTTATACACCTACACCCACACAGCGCTCCCTTCTCCCACTGTCCCAACTCCGGGTACCGTAAATCAGGAAAAGAGCACACGTCTGTGTTGCAGGCCGCTGGCACCGTCAGCTGTGTCACTGTGCAGGATCTCGAGTTAATCCAAAGTACTGTGGTACCCTCTCATGGTCCACTGGCAAGAGTCCTTTGTACCCAGTTCCAGTCAAAGTCTCTGTTGCTTTTTCAGGCCCCGCAGCCGGGGCACCCCAAAGCCGCATGGGCCTCTTCTACCAAAGCTGCAGGAGTCCGCACTCCACCAAAAGCATGTGGCTTTCTTCTTCACCTGGCTGCAGGGATCTCCATTCTGGCAAAGCTGCGTGGTTTTTCCCTTTTACTGGCAGGAGCACCACCAGCTCTTAGTTACATCCTGAGGGTCCCAGTCCACCCATCAGGAAGCGCAGCCCTTCTGTTGACATCCTCGAGCTCCTCAAGCACCTTCTCACTCAGGAGCGCAGACCCTATTACATCCTCCTGAGTCCCAGCTCCACTCACTCAGGTGAGCAGCTCCAGTTCGAGTTCCATCTTGTCCCTGCAGTTCTTCTCTCGGAGACCCCCCAGAGTCCAAGCCCTTCTCACTCCGGAGAACAGCTCATAGATCCATCCCATCTTGAGTCCCAGCTACTCCCTTCTCCCTTCTGCTTGGCTCCAAACTTGGCCACTGCTATTTAACATATCTATGAAACCAGTTAAAGGTTATAGATATGTTAAATAACCATTCCTCCAGAGGTTAGCTCCAAAACTGTTGCTATGCAAAACAGCTCTCAATGGCCTGGCTCCATTCTTTCTTCCCCCTGGGGGGGGGGTGGGGGGGAGTGAGGACATCTTAATATGTCTCTCCAATATTTCTATACACTTTGAATTCTGGACACCATTCCAAATCTTTTTTGGGGGCCCCCCTGTCTGCACCCTGTATCAATACTTTAAGCCTTTTCAGGTTGGTTTCAAGATCATTGTGATACTTGACAATATTGCCCGCCCACAAGTTGATTTTATATAATTTTTGATCATTTACTCTTTGCCAGGCACTCTTCTTGCACCCTTCTGGGGACATAAAAGATACAAAGACCACAAATCCCTCTGCACACGGAGCATACATCTGAGAGGGAGAGACAGGACATAAACAGGATAAACAGGTGAGCGTGATGCATAGGACACAGTGAGAAGTGGTGAGTAAAACAAGAGAGCAGAGAAGAATGGGAAGAGTCCACTCACCGAGGGAAGGATTAGTGGCCAAGGAAGGTCTTACTAACAGGAATAAGACTCAAAGGAATACCAAGAGTATATTTAAAACAAATACTAAAAAAAGGAGAAGGGAGAATGACAGGTCATTATAACACATTATATCTGCTTCATATTATATCTCTCACTGGGAGCCTGATCATAAAAATTCTAGAGGGCTAAGTAAAGAAATGAAAAGTCTGACCTCGAAGAGGAAGAAAAGCTAAAACAAAGAGTGAATGAAACGCTACAAGTCTAACAGGTTGATAAGCCCCAAAACCCCCACCTACAAGGCTGAGGGAAAGGGAGTAGAGCAGGGCCCTTGAGAGCTACTTTGCATATCTAAAGATCTTGGCCAGTGTTTTAGTAATGCTAATAGCTGTGCCTGCAGCACTCAGAGCCAGAGAGATGGGTGTGACTTTGACAAAGGAGGCACCCAGAGGGGCTTAAGTGCTTGCAGGATATCAGGAAGGCATTTGAGAGCAGGAAGGCAGTACCCCTATTTCAGGGAACCAGACTGCCCAAACTAACCATGGCGGCAGAGAAAGGGAGGAGGTATGGAGAAGGGTAGATGTGACCCAGTGTGGGAAGAGTTGCAATGGGGTGACAGAGGAAGATCCTTCCCAAGGATTTAAACTCAAACACGGGGGCATGCATGCAGGCTTAATCACGTGGCTTAGGAAGAAGCAGCTCTAGACCCTGTGGCTTGGGAGTGGTGTTGGCCACGTGGTTCGAAAGGATGCAGAAGGACCTGCACTGGCCACCATGAGGAGGTGCCATGTGTTTTTGGATTAAGAGTGGGAGCCTAGCCAGACCCAGACAACTGGGAGAAGCTGGAATATAGATGGGAACCTGCCTAGCTGAGCTGCGGGCTTCTTTTTTCTAAGAGATGGTACTCTTGGCTGGTGTACCCTGAGACAGACCTGATGTGGCAAAGGGAGGGGGGGAGGCAGGGCTGTGTGGTTATGGGTGTTTTTGTTTGTTTGTTTCTAAAGGGGGTGGGGCTTATAAAACAGAATTCTGCCATTATTCTGAACCCGTATGACTTTTGAATAAATACGCTGCCTTTCCTTTTCCTAAGACTCTGGCATTGGGAGTCATGGGTGTTTTTTCTTTTTTTGCATCAGGCAAAGAACCCAGGGGGGTTTCTGTTAAACAAGCAGAGCTTACCCTACATGTGATGGAAAGGAAAGCAATTAGTTTAAGGGGCATGTAAGAATGTTGGGCAGGATACAACACCAAAAGCACGATTCATGAAAGAATCATTGATAAGCTGAACTTTATTCAAATTAAAAACTTTTACACTGTGAAGTACAATGTCAAGAGAATGAGGAGACAAGCTGCAGACTGGGGAAAATATTTGCAAAAATACATATCCAATTAGAGCTTTTATCTAAAACATACAAAGACCTTTTATAACTCAATAATAATAAAACCACTTAATTTAAAAAGTGGTCCAAAGCCTTGACAGACACCTCACTGCAAAAGACACACAGAGGTGAAACAAGCATGTGAAAAGATGCTCACATCATGCACCACCAGAGAAATACAAATTAAAATAATGAAAAGTCAAAAAACACCAATTAGGCCAAAACCCAGAATATTGGCAACACTGGGGAGGATATGAAGCAATAAGAACTCTCATTCACTGCTGGTGAGAATGCAGAATGGTACAGCCACTCTAAAGGACAGTCTGGCAGTTGCTTTCAAAAATAAACATTTGTTTGCCATGTGATCCAACAATCATGGTCCTTGGTATTTACCCAAAGGAGTTGAAAACTGAAGTCCACACAAAATCCTTGTGAAGAGCAGCTTTATTCATAACTGACAAAACTTGGAAGCAACCAAAATGTCCTTTAGTAAGTTATTAATATATACACTAGTATGTTCAGACAATAAATTATTATTTGGTGCTAAAAAAGAAATGGGATATCAAGCTGTTAATATAGGCAGTCAGCCCTGGCTGGTGTGGCTCAATGGATTGAGCATGAGCCTGCAAACCAAAGGGGTGCTGGTTCAATTCCCAGTCAGGGCACATGCCTGGGTTGTGGACCAGGTCCCCAGTAGGGGGCACGTGAGAGGCAACTACATATTGATGTTTCTCTTCCTGTCTTTCTCCTTCCCTTCCCCTCTCTCTAAAAATAAATAAAATCTTTAAAATATATAAACATATAGGTAGTCAGTCTGAGTGTTGGGGAGTCTCCCCAGCATTGGTCAAGAGGACAGCAGGAAAAGGTTCTTACCCTGAGCTGCCGAGAGCTCAGTATGAATGGATAGGGTCCCAAGGGTGCCAAAAGATGGAAAAATCCCTATATGAACCTCAGGCTGGAGCAGGAAGACTGAGATGGTCTTCGAGACAGGAGTGTGCCGTTCTCCCAGGTTGCATGGCACCTGCCTCATGAGTTCAGTTTTCATGGCAGCAGGCAGCCGAACCTCCATTTTGTCTGGTTACAAAGACATGGAGGAATCGTAAATGTGAATTAAGTGAAAGAAGCCCATCTGAAAAGACCAACTACATAGTTTATGGAGCTGAAAGGGCAAAACTCTGGAGAGAGCGAAAAGATCAGTGGTGGGCAGGGGATGAATGGGCAGAGCACAGAGGGGTTTTAGTGATGTAACAGTTCTCTGTAGGATATCTAAACAGTGGATGGCTATAGAATGACAACGCCAAGAGAGTTTCCTACGGAAAATTATGGACTCTGGCTACTTCTGATGTGTCGGTGTAGGTTCATCATTTGTAACAGATGTAGCATTTCGCTCTGGTGCAGGGCACTGAGGGAGGCAATGCAGGTGTGGGGCCAACAGGTACGTGGGAAATCTCGTCTTTGCCCCCAGTTTTGCTGTGAACCTAGAACTGCTCTAAAAAATAAAGTTTTCGTAATTTAAAAAATTAAACAATAAAAAATTTGCAACAATCAGGGATATGTTATTAATGATAAAAATTTGATTAAAAAGAAAAAGACGAAGAAGAAGCCCAGCTGGACTTTCTGGTGAAACAGGAGAGGGTGGACGTATTTGAGGAGTAGTCTACTGGAGCAGGAAAAGCTGACGTGGTAGAAATGATGCACTACACCATCAAAATACAAGTTATTTCAGTTCTGAAAATCCCAGAAGCAGAGGGGAGAAGAGGAAACTTTTGAGGAGAGCACAGGTGGCAAGGGTTTAGCAGTCCCTGGGGCTCCAGTGAGTCAGGGTCAGAGGTGAGAGAGCTGTGGAGTCTGCAGGCGACATACGTGGGCAGAGGGATCGTGGCTTGAGATCCAAAGAAGAGTTCAGTAGTTTTCAAAATATGGAGGACAGCGGGGAAAGGGACCAGTTGAGGTACCACTAGTACAGAGTGGCAAACTCTCAAAGGCTGAAATGTCTCCAGTATCATCTAAGGAATGGGAGTGAGTCTTCCCCCACCCCATCTTACAAGCGTAGTGCAGTAGTTAACCTTAACAGGTGAGAGTGGACTTAAAGCACACAGGTCGCAGACTTTGGATAACTAGACTAGGCTGAGACTCTGGTAAGGTGAATGTCCAGAAGACTCACTCTTCTCTTCATTTTTGCTCTTTAACAAAACCAGATTTGTTTGTACATTTAAAAACTTTGATTAATGTGGGTGTGAACTAAACCAAGTACTGGGTGATAAGAATAATATTTAATGATCATAATGATACAGGGTGCAGACAGGGGGGGCCCCAAAGGGGATTTGGAATGGTGTCCAGGATTCGGGGTGTGTGGAAATGTTGGAGAGACATGTGGGATGTCCTCACCGCCCCCCCCAGGGGGAGGGGATGAATGGAGCCAGGCCATTGAGAGCTGTTTTGCGTGGCGGCGGTTTTGCGGCTGACCTCTGGAATGATTGTTTAACGTGTCTGTAGCCTTTGACTGGTTTCATGGATATGTTGAGTGGCAGTGGCCAGGTTTGGAGCCAAGGAGAAGGTTGTGGCAGAGACTCGGGATGTAACTAGGGGCTGCTCTCCTGAGTGGGTGGACTGGGACTCAGGAGGATGTAACTAAAGTCTGGACTCCTGAGTGAGAAGGGCTTAGGGACTGAGGATGGAACTTGGGGAACTCAGGATGGAAACTGGGGTCTGGGCTCCGGAGTGAGAAGGCCTGTGTGGGAGCTTGGAAAGGACTGGCTCCAGGACATGAAGGGTCCCCGCTTGGCCAGATGGGAGAGAGAGCCACGCGGTTTCGGCAGAGTGAGGACCCCCTCTAGGTGAGGTGAAAGAGGGAGCCACGTGGTTTTGGCAGGGTGTGGACCCCCTCTTTCCCAGGTGAAAGGGAAAAACCACGCAGCTTTGCCAGAGTGGAGATCCCTGCAGCCAGGTGAAGAAGACAGCCACATGCTTTTGGTGGAGTGCGGACTCCTGCAGCTTTGGTAGAAGAGGCCCACACAGCTTTGGGGTGCCCCCTTTGGCCGCGGGGCCTGAAAAAGCAAGAGAGACTTTGACTGGAACTGGGTACAAAGAACTCTTGCCAGTGGACCATGAGAGGGTACCACAGTCCTTTGGATTAACTCGAGGTCCTGCTCAGTGACACAGCTGACGGTGCCAGCGGCCTGCAACACAGACGTGTGCTCTTTTCCTGATTTACGGTACCCAGAGTTGGGACAGTGGGAGAAGGGAGCGCTGTGTGGGTGTAGGTGTATACATAAAGGACTTTGATATTTTAGTGGAGGCATTAGGCCTGAATAGCATTAAATAAACATTTTGTTTCCTTTTCACAAATCTCTGGCATTAAGAGATGTCTTTCCAATTGGCGGCGGACAGAAGGGCCCAGTAGATTTTAGTATTTTGTTTTCGGGAGGGGCCCCTGTTGTATAGCAGTTTTGGGCATCCCTAAGTGGGCCAAATATTGTATTGCCCCTCCCTCGGACCTCCTCTTGTTCGGTAACAATAACTCTTGTATGCTATGCTGTCTAAAATTGGAGGGTTTGGGACCAGTGCTATGAAAATCTTTTGTGGCCTATTTTTTGAACTTTTAAAACTAGGGCACATGAGAAACTTTGAATAAAGTATTGAAATCCAGAGGCCTGAATGAACACTTCCAGTAAATTGGCCCAAACTCATGCACTAAGGGAGGCTTTACTCTCTACTATTTGGCCAAATCTTATACGACGGAGATTGAGTAGAGGAAGAAATGGAAGAGGGGAAAAAAAGAATCACATTTGTTTGGACTCTACTTTCTTTAGGGTTTAACTTAAAACTTTTTATTCAATTTTAACTTAGAACGGGGGTTAAGTTGGGGGGCTTGGATTTCTTCTTTTGAACTTAATAATGTCAGGCAATATTCATCTTCGAAAATTACAACGTTTTTAGAATTGTATCACTTGAAATGATTTGGTGCTTCATTTTCACACATTGCCATGCCTCCTGCATGGTGTATTGGATAACCTACCCTGCCAGATTTTAGATAAAATGTGAAATAGAAAGGGAACTTCTTAGAAGGTTGCAGGTGGGATTAGGAGTCATTTTCATTTATAAACTCTTTGTTAGCTTTCTGGGACCCAAGTTAACTGTGTGTCAGAAGCCCAAGAAGATGAATCAACTTGGCGCTGTGGGGATGTTAGCAGGAGGTGGAAATGGAGAGGTTTGCATGGACTCTTGGTCTGTTTAGAGAAGGCAGTCGTAGCGCTAGATGACCAGAACCTTTATTTTGAATCCAAAAGGACTAAGGGGACACACCTGGGAGAGTTAGGAGGGATTTCCTCTGTCATCACATTAGGCACGGTGTCTATAAAAAGTCACACATCCAACAATGCTGTCAACCACATTCACTCATGCAAAGTGTGGAAGGGGAGGGAATGGAAAGCAGGAAGCTATGCTCAGGTGAATTTCCTCTCTGCAGAATCTGTGGATAGTGAGCTGAGGGTTGGTAACAGAGAGCCAAGCCCCGCCTACTCATGCCTCCTTCTGAAAGCTAAGCTGTGGGTGTGTATTTTACAATCAGTGGAGTTCCAAAACCTCACAAGGAGCCTCTGAGGCTGACATCACTACCTTCACTTTAGAGATAAAGAAACCTATTTTCAGTATTAAACAACTTCCTCAGAGTCACACAGTAAATGACAAGAAAGCATTCAAAACTGGATCTATCTCTCTTAAAACCCTCTGCTTTTCCCAAGGAGTAGCCCTCAAGAACTGGTCTTGTCCCCCTCCCAAACCACACCAACCATGACTTCACCTCTGGCATCTTTCTTCCTTCTGCCATAACATGCTAATTAGTGTTCACTAAATACCATATGTTCTCTTAGTTCTCAGTTCTTAGTTTCTTACGCTTTTCCACACTCTGCTTCCTCTGTGTTTTAACTTAGATTACTCCTACCCATCCTTCAACGATTCAGCAGTCTGTCTTGTTTTCTTCTAGAAGTCCTCTGAAGTCCTTCCACCTGTCCTTCCTCCCTCATTAATCCCAACAGCTCTAAAGACACCACATGGTGGTTATCTGATTATTTCTCTGTCTGCTCTCATGACTGCTTCTGAACATCGTGGCATTCCTGCATAAGCATGGCTCTGGGCACATAGTCATTGCTTAGTATCTACGGATGAGCTCCTTCTCAGTTTTTGGCCCTTTCAATCTAATGAAATACTCTTACAACATATGCCAACTGACCAGCGTTTGATAGCACTGCAGGGCTTCAAATTCCCCTCGGACTTGAGGAAACAGTGGGACTCCCCCTACCTGATTATGGACAATCAGGCTAAACAATGATCTGTCTCAACTCTGATGCCTGAGGAACTGTTCTTTTCACACCTCATCCATTCATTATGGAAGAGATGGAAGTGTGAGACCCCCGACAGAATATCCTCTCTTCTCTGACAGTGGCTCTTGAAAGAATTTACTCCTCTGTTGAAGCCCTGTCCAAGGTTTTAAAATTGTAAGTATGCATTCTCCGCATGTTTATTAACCATCTCTTTAGAAAGAAACTGACTAGTTTTCCCCTAATGAACTTGATGGTCTTTGTCTACTAGGTCTGTGTAACTACTCTGTCAGTTCTTTTCTCTGGGGATTCACCAATTGGCTCACCATTTCGTGTGTGGGTCAGGGAGCATACGAAAGCCTGTGAGCCTTGCTGGAGAACTCAGTTGCAGCGGAGAGAGGTGCCTGCTTGTCCTCAAAGAGTTAATGACCTCCTCTGAGCATCTGCTGCACCCGCTTCATTTCCAGTGACTTCAGCGCTGAGGAAAATCTGACTTAGAGTTGGGACATGTTTCTGCACATTTGTGAAGTGTATGCCGGGCATGACATGCAATTTGTCAAATTGTGTTCATTTGTGAGGAAGCGGGTCCTGAAGTCAGGCCTCCTTCCCCAAGTTTCTCTTCTGTCGTTTCTGAGATTTAAGAAAGGCTTCTAGACCAAGCATTTTCACTTCCACGTGAGACTGCACCATCCACTGGTGATAAATCACACTTGTAACCACTTGAGGTGCATTTACTCACAGATGATACACATTTTATGATTCTTGGAGAGCAAGCTTTGCAACTCATCTGATTTGAAGTAGGTCACAAAGAAATGTTAGAGTTTCAAAACTCTACCAGGAAATTTTCCTATTTTTGTAGCACAGGAGCAGACTTTTGGGATGATCTCACGCAATGCCTTCATTTTATGCATTAGGAACCGGAGACCTGGGAAGGTTAATTGATTTTCCCAAAGTCCCTGAGTTAGTTAGTGGCAGAGCCAACACCAGATCCCATCTTTTTCCTGTCCCAAAGGCCTCTGTTTCCACTATACCAGCCTGCCTTTCGTCCCTGGCTACACAAACCAGGCTTCTGAAGTCCATTACGGAAGGATTATCTGTTCCACCTTCGGTGGCTGGGTCAGCAACAGATTATTAAAATTTTAGCTCATTCCAAACTGGGAGATTCTCATCTGCCAGATCTAATCTTCCAAAAATATGCAGAGAGAAGTAATGATACTACAGAATACTTGCAGAATTAGACACTGAAAGCCATTAGCTGGGCACTTCCTGGTACGATCTACAGCCAAATTGTGTTGTGGTTAGAAAAAAAAGAACATTTTTTTTCTTTCCACTTACATGCCCATGAAAACCTGCACACAGTCTGGTCGGAACCTGCGTAGATAGCTCCCGTCAGTACCTACACTGTGACATCTGCCCAAATGCCAAATAAGTCTGCCGTATGATAATGAAAACAAAATGAATTAATGATGATGTGAGAATTATGAATACAATTTACTGTTCCTCAGACAAAACAGTGTCTTTTTTGAGCATGCACCTGCATAAACTACCTCCTGCAGGCCTCAGCCACAAGCTCCCAGGCTCTCTCCTGGCACACCACCGCCATCTACCGTCTCCGGGTGGAATGGCAGTCTTCCTCAAAAGGTACCCGGAGCTCTGCGCTCCCTGTCTGTGCTCCTTCTTACCACCAAACATATACGAATATCTCGTTATATTAATGTTAACAGTCTGTGGCTTTTCTAGACTGACCTCTCATCCTCCTTTCAGTTTTGTTACAAATGACTTGAAACCACTCCTGAGCACAAATACTTGGCAGTTAGTTCATCACACCACCCAGTCCAAAAACACTGTGCATAATCCCACCTTGAACTCAAAGCAGCTCTTTGTTTTAAAAAAAATAATAATAATTAAATAACAATGTATTCATGTCTTTCTTGCTGGCTTTAAACATTGCTTTATGGAAGTCCACCAGCGTATCAGACACTCTGAGGCTTCCAAAGTTTTCCCACACAGTAAACGCAGCTTTTCTAAACCCAATGATAGACAGACATCATTAAAATGATAAATGGTACTGGCTTTCTCCTCCCACCCTGTAGTGGACAATTGCTGCTTGTTCCCCACTTCCTCCCTGCCCCGAGTATCTATTCGTTAAGTGTGTCTGGATTCCTCCTGTTACAGCAAGGGCATGCTAAGAAATGATTTACTTTCCCAGGGAAGAAAGGAGCACAGAGAATGTATAAGGAGGGAGAAAGATTAGGAGACTGTTGTGGGAATTCAAGGGAGCAATAACTGTGGCTTCACCCTGCACAATGGGGATGAAGGTGGTGAGAAATGGTAAGGTCAAGGACACATTTTGAAGTTAGACTTAATAAGCATCGCTAATAAATTGCACGTGAAGAGAGAAGAGGGGCCTCAAAGATGCCATCTCAATTTTTGTCCTGAATGACTGACTGGGAGACAAAACCAAGAGTTCTGTTGCAGCATTTGGAGTGCAGGATTCCTACTTGACACTCAGATAGAACTGTGCAGGGATGGGAGTCTACTGGGCATGCTGCTTTCCTTTCGGGAAATCAATCTTTTTCTATAATGTACAGTCCAGGTAGGACTATCAATTATGGTGTTCTACCTGTACTGTTTATAGGAGCAGAGAGCTGTAGACAAATCTGCTATGTCTGAAACAACTAAATTAAAAAGTGAAACTGTAGTTTTATTTCTTCAAAGTTCAGAAAGATCCGTGCAAACTCTCACGCAGTGCTAGAATTCAGACTAAAGCGGTGTTGTTAGAAACAAGCCCTGTGGCTGTCTGGATTCTTCCTTATGCTTTGCATGCTCTGATTCTGATACGAAGAATTGAAATGAAAATGAAAACCAACACCATCTCTCTCTCTGCCTCTGTGCCTGTGGAAGCTTGGCCCCAAATCCCTCAGGCCCTCGGCTCTAACCTGATTCTGTGATGCTGAACAGCTAAAACACAGATGGTGTGTTTCACTGTCCCAACCTATTACAACTTAGTCCATTTATTTTCCAGATCACAGTTTTCACAATCATGTCATCTTTAAAGGTATTTGCTAAGATTTAGGAAGGAAAAATACTGTTGCCAAGTAACCAGACTCATAGACAGAGATGAGTTAGGCAGTACATAGCAGAAAGTGAAAATAAAAATTCCAAAAGTTCTTCCAAATCACCATTAGTAATAAGGTTTATGTGTCCAAGTTTGCTTCTCCCTGGTAAGGTACATCCATATTTGAAATTTCCAAACACATGTTGTTGACATTTTTTAAAAAAAGGTGAGTGTGGATAAGTAATGGCATCTCACTTCTGAAATCACATATTAACTGAATAACAGAGGGAAAGGTAGGTTCGCAGTAGCAATACAAATAAATAATAATCAATAAGTAATATATAAGAACAAACTATGTTTTGCATACACATGACTATACGCCTACTTTGCCCGCTCCTGTATTTGTATGGCGCTATATTGAAAAAGACCAGTGCTAACCGCCTATGAATCTACGTACTGAATAAATGTATACAAGCATGAACTGTGAGAGGAGCTGGTACGTGCACCAGCTGAATAACATCATGTAGCAACAGGATATTTGGCACGTGCAGAAATAAACTTTTGTAACAAACAGACGGGAGAAGCCATTCGGTCCGACAAGAAAACGTTTCTAATTTTATAGTATCCATTTACTTTTGGTAAAGTTACATACAGTCCTGAAAATTTCACTTTGCCCTTCACGATCTTCTCTACCAACCCTAAGATAACACAACCCCTTTTCCTTCTTGTTCCTGAACTGTCTTCTACCTGCCCATCAAACCTCGATTCCACAGATCATAGTGCAAAATTCATTTTTTCTTCTTTTCTCCTAGACAAAGAGAGACTACTCATTTGATCCTTCTTACTGAAATATTGAACAGAGAGTTTAATAGCTTTAACAAAATCTTTTATTTTACATGTCAAAGTCATTCTATTCACACAGTGCATTTGCAATGCTGACAAAATTTTATCCTATGCACAAAATATACCGTGCTGTTCTCTGTGGTTTTGGCATTTCCCCCTTTGCACTAATATAGTTAAGGTTCATGAATATGCACCGGGGTAGCCGCACAAAGGAGTGATTGGAGGCAGGACTCACGGCATGGAAATATTTATTAGGCAATGTCATCAGATACCAACTGCAAGTCAAACTTATAAATACCTAATATGCATTTAGGAATGAATAACATACATTTTTCAACTGATTTAAGTTCTGTGTTGCATCTAAAGTTTGCCACACTATATGTTAAAGAAGATAAATAAATGGTAGAGGTTCCGGCAAGTTTCTTCAGCACATAAAACCAAGCATAACAGGATCAAGTCTGTGGGAGGTGCTGCCATTTATCCTCCAGCACATACACATCCACCCCCACGGTCTTTGTAAGAGAATCTTTAGCTCGGCACATAGTCGCCTGGACTGGAGATTACATTTCCTGCCATCCCTTGTAGTGAAGTGTGGCCATACGCCTCAGTTCTGGGCAATGGGTTGGAAGGGAGGCGGCAGGCCAGTGCTCCAGGCTGTGCCCCTAAAGGGAAAGGGGGTTACAGCCTGCTGTGCATGCGTGATGGAGAACCAACCTGGGCGAGGCGGGTTAATGCAACCCCTTGGGAATGGAAGAGTAAAAGGACAGAAAGATCACAGGTCTCTGAAGACCCCTCCAGCTCAACTTTAATGTGAGTGTAAAATGAACTTCTACCTTGTTTAAGTGAATTTTATTAGGGCTCTCTGCTTCAGATGGTAACTCTACACCCTAAGAACACAATGATTACTTCTGCAGGCAAAAATATACCTCCCCCAAATCCTTTCTATAGGAGTGCTATCGGGAAGGCTTTGCCTTACAAAGTATAGAAGGTGGGGCTTAACCCCTGGATATGCTAAATAAAGAGACAGCTAGGCTATTCTAGGCTGCCACATGATAACTTTTTTTGTAATGTTAATGAATACCCTGGGTGATTCACTGAAAAGAGGAAATATTACAGAGACTGGGTCACATCTACTTTGCTTGATTCTCTGGAAAATTTTTTATTTAAATTGCTCACTAAAAAAAAAGTCACTACATCACTCATAGTTTTACACAGAGTTTTCATTAATTATCTAGTATGTGCAAGTCCTGTATGTCTCTACATTTGAGGAAGGATGAACACCCAGACAAATGAAGGTAGGTCTGGATCTGAAAGAGCTAAATGAAGTCTAGATGCTGTAAAACGCCTGGCACTTATGGAACCTCTCTAGGCCTCAGCTTCCTCATTTGTAAAAAGGATAACATTAGCTCCTAACTCACGGGGCTGCTAATTGAACAAAAGAATGTGTCTAGAGCCCTAGAAGATGTCTGCATGAAGGAACCATTCAATATATGTCAGCTGCTGTAATTGTTGGTGTTATCATTATTACTATGATTGCATAATATACATACATTCTAAGAAATAATGAGACAGATCCTGACATTGGAAGGACATGTCACCTGGGACAGGAAACCAATTGGTTATAATACAAAATCATAAATTATGCCTAAAACAGCCATGACTGCTGTAAATATGTACATGTTTCTGGCTAGGGATACTAGAAGATTAGTTATGAAGAAAAAGCACTTAAACTGGATATGGAATGATCAGACAACTCTCTATAGGTGGCAGTGAGCGCCAGGGTGAACGGTGGCCCTTACAGAGGGACAGTGTGAGTAAATGCATGAGAGCCCTGTGACTACGCTTGTTTTATAGTTGTGAAGGGACACGAAAGCTCTTCTGAAAGCCATAGTTTCAGAAGGAAAGGGAGATTTGAAGGAGGCAAACTGACAAAGTGGAAGTATTTTGACACTTCCATCAGAACTAAAGCAGCAGAAATAAACTGCAGGGCGAGAGCTAAATCCCCTTTTCTGTTACCTTACAGCCATGTTAAAAGGCAAACCAGCTGTAGGCTCTCTGGGACATCCTGTGAAAAGTAGCGCACAAACACCAGGGAAATAAATCGGAACTGAAGTTCCACTTCTGCCTCCCACAGAACGTAATGTGTAGCTCACGTGAGACATACGTAAATCAGCCTCCTTCCCAGGGAAGGACAGTGTGCATGTGGTGGTAAGTTACAAACACACACACACACACACACACACATTTTGTGAGCCCTGCCCAGTCTCTGAGGTACAAGGGCAAACTACTCACAGGCCCAAGTGGGTCTCCAATTTTGAGAGCAGCAACTTGGGTCTCCTGAAAATGTGTCAGCTGAAATTCTGAAAACAATGTATGCTCCCAAAATCACAGGATTTATTTCATTATCTACATTTCATGTCTTTTAAGATGCTTTCCCAAAACTTGTGTGTTTAGGGAAATTATAAAAAAAAATTGAAGCAAGATTACTGAAATTTGGGACCAGTTTTTTTATTAGACAATGTGCAAGATAGAAAAAGTAACTTGAAAGAAGGAGCTCCTACCCTTTGCGACCGCATGGGTGGCACTGGAGAGCACTGTGCTAAGTGAAATAAGCCAGGCAGTGAAAGACAAATACCATATGATCTCAACTATAAGCAGAACCTAATCAACACAACAAGCAAGCAAAATGTAAACAGAGACATTGGAATAAAAAACAGACTGATGGTAACCAGAGGGGAGAGAGGAGGGGGATAACAGGAAAAGAAAGGAAAGGGTCATCAAGGAACATATATGAAGAACCCATGGGCAAAGCCAAAGAGGGGCAGGATTGAGGGGGGAGGGGGGGGGTGGGGAGCGGGAAAGGGCACGGGGGAAAACGGAGACAACTGTACTTGAAAAACAATAAAAATAATAATAGAAAAAAGAAAAAATAACTTGAAAATAACTTTACTTGTACTCCATCCATGTATATTACTTCCATCTACTGTGCATAATGATTATTAATATCTACATACTAGTATAGCAGTAAAGCTTTGAGAAAAGTTCTAAAAAAATGATCAGTTAAGATCAAAGGATGAAAAAATTCCTTGTTTTATGTTCAGTCTAATATTTGTGATTTTTATTATAATCCCCCCACATATTCCAAATATCAAACAAATATTTAAATAATTTTGAGAAAGGATAAAGAATAATATGTAAGATTCAGCAACATAGATGTTGGACATATCCCCAAGAACTACTAAAATAATAATGAACTAATGCCAGTAACAATAAAGTTTACAAAACTGTCAGAGCAGAGAGATCTAGACATGCAGGGGAATCCTTGTCAAAGAGATTTTAAGAAATTAAAACATCCTGAAGCCCCAGAGAGAGGATGGGACATGGACGGCTAACGTAACCAGCCAACACCAGTTAGAGGTCAGAGGTGCCTAATGCAAAGATGGAAGCTGGGTGCGCAGAACCCTGGGCAGTGTGACCCTCAATCACCCTGCACAGCACAGACAGACGGTACCACGTGGGCTCAGAAAGAGTGAAATTAATGGAAAGACTGTAGATAAAAGTACAATTTCCCCAACTCAATCTTCAAATGTGGAGCAATGCAAGGGCAGGGCACCCCAGAAACATACCCACATGCAACAAAAACCACAGTTACCACAAGAAAAACAGTAAGATGAGGAAACTCAGGCGAGGAGTGCAAGAAATGTCAAAGGGAGTTCATGGCACGAAACAGCATCCTAATTACCAGCTCCCAGCCCTCCTGAGTCATTTGACTGACAACTCCTTTTGCATACACATACAAAAGCTTTTAGCATGTTTAGGTGTTTATGTTTGATCGTTGGTGGTTTGGTTTTGTTTTTGATTTTTTAAATGGCCTCTAATAAATACCCTTTTACATATGCAGGTGCAAAATGTATTCACCAGTTCATTCAGCTAATGATGTATTCATCCAACAAACATAACAAAATATGAGAAAAGCATGTGGAAAAAACATAAAAGGCAGATTTACTGGAAAGAGTTTAATTTATCCAAGGAAACAAAGATCAGAAATGTGAAGACTTGCGTTTGCTCATAACGCCTTTGGTCTTCCCTACCACTGCCGAATGCGAGTATGACAGGCACTGTGAATGCAGCAGCAAATCCGACATGGCCTTAACGTGCAAGGAGTTTACACTGTGTGGGAGGCGCCCGCCCCAAAGCGCTGCAGTGGCGGTATTCCATGTGCTGCAGACAACGTGCAGGATGGGGAAGAGGCCTGGGCTCAGACGGTTCATGGAATACAATGAATAGGAAACCAAGCATTCCAGAGTGCCTGCATGGAGACTGAAAACTTTAAAATAAAACATAAACAGACAATGGTATGGTAATCCCCAGGTGGGTGAGGGATCAGGGATGGGCAGAAGGCAAAGGGTGTCAAATACATGGTAACAGAGTTATGACTTCGCCTAACGGACACACAATGCAATGTACAGGTGATGTATCATAGAAACGTACACTTGAAACCAATATATTGATTAACCAATATCACCTTGATAAATTTAGTTTGAAAAGGAATCAAACCAAACTAGAATAAAACAAAATAAAAAACACAAACCTAAGGAAAGAATCACTTCCAGAAGAAATCCATAACTTAATAACATGAGACAGTGGTTCCAAGTTTTGACACAAAGAGGACCTTCAACGACAGAAAAAGAATGTCTCCTTTCCATACGCTTTCATAGATGCTCCTGCAGTGATGCCATCCTTGCCTCCACAGTTTCACTTACACACACCACCTTCCCCGTTTACCTGGGGCATAATACCTTCAATAAAGAAGTCACCTGCTATGTCTGCTGAATTACAAATCAACCAAAACTTTAAAAAATCAGTGTATCAATAAATTGAGTAACTTTACTAAGGTTTTTACAAACAAAATATATGGTACAATGTCTGTGTCTTTGCTGTTGTATGAGGCCCTGTGGTCTATGAGGTCTGTCTGTAAAGTATGCAGCCAAGTACTATGGCAAATAGAGACATTTACAGAAGAAGATACGAGATACAAGGAACATTGTAACTAGGACAATGACATCTCAGTCCCCTTCAAATTAGGTACCTTGGAACCTCATACACTTTTCCCCACATGTCTTCCACTGTTCAAAATACTCTGCAAAATTCTTTACTGGAGATGCAATCAGCCACCTCGTCGTATTTTCCTGAATCTTCTCAACAGTCTGAAATCTGTTCCCTTTCAGGGGTGATTTCAGTTTTGATGAAAATCCAGAAGTCTCAAGGCACCAAATCTGGGCTGTAGTGGGGCTAAATCACCTGGGTGACTTGATGTTTCACAAAAAACCTCTGCATGAGAAATGATGCATGAGCAGATACGTTGTTGTGCTGAAGCTGCCAATCACTAGTTGCCTGTAGCTGAGGCAGTTTTCATTGCATCTCTCAACCAGTGAAGAATTCTGAGGTAGTACTCCTTATTAATTGTTTGGCCTGAAAGGCATACACATGATAGACAGCACCTTCTCAATCAAAAAACACAGTTAACATGGTTTTGATCATGCTAGGACTTTGCCAGGGCTTCCTTGGGCGTGGACAACCAGGTTGTTTCAATTGGGACTACAAGGCCTTCATTTCCGGATCATAGTTGTAGACCTACGATTCAACTCTGGGTGTGACTTTCTCGAGGAAATCTGGTTCATTGGTAGCTGTTTGAATCAAATCATTAGCAACTGCAGCACAATATTCCTTCTGCTCTGGTAGCAGAAGCCATGGAATGAATTTTGACATAGTATGCTTCATGCCAAGAGCCTGAATCAAAATCTTGGACACAGTGGTTTTTGGAACCCCCAGATCAGCTTCTAGTTCTCCACACTGTCAGTTGCCAATCTTTGTTGATTGCAGCCCATACACGTTCAACATTCTCAGGTGTTCTGCTTATTGCAGGCCTTCCAGAATGTGGATCACTCTCAACAGATTCTCAACCACCTTTCAAGCATCTGTGCCCCACTTTTATTTGCACTACTCGCATTGCATGGTCCCCAAAATGGCTGAATCATCTGAATACTTTCCACGGAGGAATGTTCAAGCTTAACACACAATTTGATGCAAATTCATTGCTCTACTGGCTCAGCCATTTTGAATGCAATGGCCACACAGTACACATGCTCACTCAATGGCATCTACTGCCCACATGACTGGTACAGTGAAGTCGGCATTGTTCATGTACGTGGATTCCAGTCCACTCTCCTTGGCTGTCAGGTTACATGGATGTCACACAAACTGTTCTTGTTATATTAACAATGGCTGAACATTTTCTGGATAGGCACTCATATCAACCACCTCTTTTAAAATCTTGACTTTAGAATATTCTAATCCACATACATTAAAGAAAGATAAGTTTAGAGAACTTAGAAGGGGTTGAAAATATAAAACAACATTAATATAAAAGTCATAATTCATTTTATTGTTACAATCATCATCAAAACATATTTTTAGGCCTATTCATAATTCTTCTGATTTTAGGTTTTGCAGGATTTTTAATGGGGATATTGGAGCCATTGGATTTTTATCTGCAATGCCTACTATGGTTATTATATATGGTAGGTATTTTGTAAAACCAACTACAAATATACAAATTCTGACCCATCACTAAAGAAGTTTCATCTTACAAAACTTACTACTAGTGCACAGTGTTTACAGCTTAGGAAAAACTTTTGCTGTATTGTAGTTCAGATACATTTTTTCTGACTTTTATCAGTAAAAAAAACTACTATTTATAGAACACCCACCACAGTACACACAGGCTATCTATGTACTTTTTTAACACTGTCTGAATCATCTTTACAACAACCCTGTAAGGTAAGAATTTTTTCCCTATATTTTAGGGGGTAAACTGAAATTTATTTGGGTTAAATTATCTAGCCAAGGTCATAAGAGTGAAAGTAACAAAACTTGGATTTGTGATGAAAGTCATTGTCTGATACTTGAACTTTAATTTCTCTGAGCTCATTATGTATTAGATGTGCCTCGGGCAATGTATATAAAATTTCCCCATACTATTAGCAGCATCTAATTATGAATATAATCTTAAAGACAACATGCTTTGCATTGCACATGAAGAATCTGTTTACTCAGCCAAATAGTTCATTAGTGTCAGAACTGACAGCTCACCCTTCTTCTCATAGCACCAAGATTGGCATCTGATGGAGTGCTTCCATCCACACCTGCACCCCATTATCTGAATAATATCCCCGCAAGTTCAACTCCTACCACTTTAGTTTATAGGAGCTGCTACCATGTCGCTGACATACGTGGGTGGTTTGAATATTTCAAGGGAGAAATATAATTAGGAAATTAGAATCTATTTTATTTCTGAAGCCTATAAGTGCTCTATCTTATATTTTAAATTATATTTTGCTAATATATGCGATCTTTTATATGGAATGAATATTCAGTGACCCACTTAAGTGTAAGGTGAAAAAAATTTTTTGAATGTTATAACACAGATTTCGATACGCCACACAATATGTTCTCTTCTGCCTGGAATCTAGTGATTACAGAGGGAAGTTTTGGTGGCACACTCTGCTTGTGTGGCAAGCTTAGTGCTGTTGCTCAGTGACATGACAGTGAAGGCTCCTTTGCCTTCTCACTTCTAATAGTACTTCACAAGTGTATTCATCCCAGCACTGCCCTTAACTGCGAGGTATGTCCACAATTACAATTTCGTATTCTAAAAGCAATTCATTCTTCTTGTTTTTATTTAAAAATATTGCTTTGTTGCTTCCTTTGTTATTTATTCAGCATCATTTCTGATATTTTACAGTGTTTTCACCACCATTAGACTTCCTTGGATGGATGGTTTGTTCTCCAGACTTCGTGTCTGTGACTCATGGGAACCTCCCTGGACCCCCAAGACTAGAGACCATGCGAGATCCCCCAACAGGCATGAACGCAAACTCTTTTGTGGACAAGCTACTTCACATGGCTGCCAGTTGGATGAAGGCCATGGATGTTTTCTTTCAATAACATGTCCGTGAAACTCCTCTTTCCCCTGTTTCTCGGTAGGAATCTCTGATACTTCATAGCGTCAGAGAGTGAATCTGTACTTCCCATCCAGTAATAGAATCTCCTTCCAAAGGGCACGTAAGGGTTTCATAACACAAGCTCCCCAGGGAAATGGTAAAAGTAGAGGCTCTGAAACCATGCCCTTGCTCCCTGCCTCTCTGCCTCTGTGTCTCTCTCTGCCTCTGTCTTCCTCCTCTCCTAACATACATACTCCCTCTTGCTCTTCTTTCTCTCTCTTCTATTTTTATTTCATCTAGATATGTTCACTCACCCACCCACAAGCCATTCAGGCTCCATCTTAAATTTCCAAACAGCTGGGGAAAATCAGGTTAAATACGAACATTTCAGATGTAGAGCTACTTTCAGAATCTGCTTGGAGCATTTGCTTTTGCAAACACAATATCTGCCTGTAAAAATATTAGCCAATTAGCTGGACTACCAGTTACTGGATTTGAATTAGCTCAGAATATCTATTTTATTATTGTTTTTACTTTAAAATTACTCCTATTTATAAACTCGTAATATGTACTTTATTTTTTATTAAAATACTTAATATACAGTATCATATTAGTGCCAGGTGTACAGCACTTGTTCAACATTTACACACCCAACAAATGATGACAGTGATACATCCAGTAACCGCCTGACACCTTACAAGGTAACGTGACACAGGGCATCTGCTTTAGATACACTGATTCTCCAGACCATGACTTGGCTTCCTTCTTGCTGATCATCATAATGCAGTGACACTTAATTGATAATGAAAAAGTCTTCCAAATTAATGAATAGAGCTGCTGATGACGGTTCCTACCCAACAATGGAATAGGTAACTATCGACACTCTGTCATTAACGTGGCCTTTAAAAAATAGCTGCCCCGTGTTATTTCTTCCCATTCATCCATGAAATTTCTCCTTTTACTCCAGGCTAAGCCACTATGCTCTCAAAAGGTCCTTGCTAAAATGCAACGTATGTCATGATCTAAGATGTATCAGGAATTTCTAATGCATTTTTGATAGCAGTATGGAGAGATACCAGGACCCATACCAGGACCCAAATGACATGAAACACAAATCAGAAATATTTTAATTGGCAAAAGTTTGAAAGTTTTAGAATTCTGTTTGAAGAGAGCTTGTCTAATATTTAATATGGAATATATAATGAGGGATCATATATAGCCAGTAGGTCCCTTGAGAAAAAGAGACACCCAAATGATAAGTTATAATGATGGTTTATTTCACTCACTTTTTGTCTCACTCACAGCATGTTCAAACTCATAATAACTGAAGAATATCACTTGTATAGAAGTTATTCTGGACAGAAGTATTTGCTTTTTAAGATACACTAAAGTATCTAATTTCTAATTAAAGCACCAAAAAACAGGAGCAGAAGCTTATGGAAGAATATTACAGTCTGCCATGTATGTAAGTCAGAAATTTTCAATTTATCCCCCATTATAGGCACTGAAAGAGCAGTTAAATTTATATTCTCCCTCTTCATCCATCTGTAAGATTACTGTTCTGGTTATTAAACATTTCTAAAGTCTTCACAATGTCCAGAGCCCTGAATTTCACATTGTTTGTGCCTTCTAAGAGCATTATGAAGCTCACCTCCAAGTTCTAGGAATGCCTTGGGGACTGAAATACTATTTCAAAGTGCCAAAAGCTGCTCAGAAGGAATGTGCTGTATAATTATCCATATTATTATAGATGAGTGGACATGTTCCATTAAACAATAGAACTGGTTACCAAGGGACTCTATGGGCTCTTCCCCGGAGAGCTTAAAAAAGAAAACAGCAACTAGAAATACATCTCCCAGGATGGTTTGGGTAGTGCAATGCCTAGCACAAGTTGAGGGAGTTACAGGAGGAAAAAGCCAATGAACTTTCATATCATACTAATATCAGTATCATATTAAGAACGAAGTTGAAAAGAGATGAATTAAGTAAGAAATAAATTGAATAACATAAAGAGCACAGGCTCCACCTGAGTTAGGAATTTGAAATGAAGCAGACTGGATGAGTATCTACATAACTAATTGCCAGATAGCCTCTAAATTTTTGTTTCTGGAACCTTGTGAATACAGTTAAGGGCAAAACCTTCCATGTTAAGGAAAGGCGTAAAGTTAAATTTCTCAGCATTGAGACCTAATGGGTTGGTTAATCAGATGGAGTTACAAATAATAGTAACCCCAAATATTCTAAAAGTGAGGCATTCTGAATTGAAACTTTTTATCATCAATTCCTGAAAATACTTAATTATTTTTCTAAATTTAAGACATTCTGATGGAATATTTCGAAACTGCAGCCTCCATTCCTTGAGCAAACCCAGTAAAATGAACTTAATTTTTCTATGCTAATAGTAGATCCTTTGACTTGAATTTTTATAAACTTATCAATGATTCAAAGACTTCCAATGTTGTATTTTTCTATGGGTTTCTATCCAAATTTACTCAGAGCTAGGACCTTTTGGAAAGAAACCAATGCAAATGTTCAACTGTTTTAAGAAAGTCCTTGATGTGAGCTTATTTTGGGTCATTTGTTTTGTTCTCATAAAACCTTAATAAGATGAGCAACTGCAGGACCTTCAGAAAAAAGGTAACATGACTACCTGTCAGCAGAATTAATTATTGACTCCAAGGCTGTGAAACAGCCTTCAACTCAGTTGTTTTCACAGTCTTAGAAACTCTTCTTTCCTGGCTTTATCACCATGGTGAGTTGATAGGAGTGTTTAAAATGGTGATTTCGACCTTCTTCATCTTGTGACAAACTAAGTACTAAATGTCTGCAGCACATGAAAAAAATATTTTTTGCCAATTCGACAAAAACAGGTATAATTTTGGTTAATTCACGCCAGATGATTGCTGTTGTGTTGGCTGTTGTCATTTTTTTATCTGACAACCTAAGGGAAGAAGAGGGTAGTGCGCCTATCTACACAGTCATGTATCACATGCTGTGGAAGTTCTTGTGGCACACTGGTTGACAATCACTGGTTTAAAACAATATCTATTATTTCTGCATCACAAGCCCAGTGGATTAGACAACCCCCTTGTCAGCTCTCACTCACCCCTCTGCCTGACTTGTGTGGAGAAACATGCTAAAGTGGAAAGAGCTTTGGTGCAGTATTCAAGAGACCTGGATTCTAAAGCTTTGTTGTGTAGCCTTGATGTCAATTTTATTTATCTGGGTATCAGTTTCTTTAGGTGGAAAAAAAGAGTTGAATTAAGCAATTACTTACATCCTTCCATTATAAAGATGTATGATTCCATGGCACACTACATTTCCTACAATGTTAAAGGGAAACAAAGTCTTCCATTACCAGTGTCTTTGTCTATGAGGCGCCCATATTACTCTGCCAATCCCCATGTGGAAGCCCTTATCATAATTTAAAATGTCAAAATGTACAACTCAGAGGTAAACTGTATTTAATCTAGGCCACAGACTTTTTTGTTTGGTCTGCACATTAAAAAATAATAATCTAAAAAGGAAGAACTAACATGAAATCAAGAGCTGGGCTTCTGTTCAAAGAGCTAAGCACTGCAAGTCCACAGATCTCATGGCATCAACCCACTGGAACTAGGCAGTCCTTGCCATCTTTATTTGTGACAGGTGATCTGTAATTTGTCATCCAATCCACAACACTCATTTGTGTTCTTTGCCTGGCCCAGTATAATTTCTGTTTGTGAATACAAGTTTATATGTTTGTCTCCTCCACTAACCTGTGGGCTTTCCCAGGGAAAAGAACTCATTTTGACCCCTAACATAGCTGCCTAACAAATATGCATTCCATGCCTCTTTAAAAAGAGGACCCCAATTTTATTCAGGGTACAACCTATCTTGATAAAATAACTTTCTAGGCTACCTTGTCTTTTGTGGAGGTCAAAGCAATGAGAAGGAAGAGCAGGTGAACCGGTTAGTTCTGACACAAAGCCTACATAGGTAGTAACCATTTTCCAACTCCAACCACATCTGCTAAGATAGCAACAGAAAAGACAGAAGGGCATCGGTTTCTGATTGCATCCTTGCGTGTTGATCCAGCCCTTGGCTCTCATCATGTCGATTAGAAAGTGAAATCCCATTTGGCTGAAACATCATAAGCAAGTTTTCTGTTTACTAATGCCATTTGCATCCCTACCAACCATACCTTTATTGAATCCCCAAGACCTGGTCCACAGAAAATGTGTAGTTATTGATTCTTTTATAAAGGAAATAATAATAACAATAACAATGAACACATGCTTACTATTGCCAGGCACTGTGCTAAAATGTTTTACATAATTTAATGCTCACAACTACCCTGTGAGAAAGATAACATTATTCCCAATATACAGATGAGAGATGGAGAAGATAAATATTTTTCTTCAGATCAAACCATCTTTAACATGAATGGTGAATATTTTACTTAAGTTTGATAAAAATGCAAAGTCATGTGTCTGAAAGTAGAAAGATCTCATTTAACTGCACGAACCCATGAGATAAGTTACCATTTCCAGTAACATTTAGCACATGTTTATAAGTCCAATTATCAGCTGGGCCATCAGAATCTCCTAGCATTCTTATAATGTCTCCTAAGTAGTTTGTTCTCTCACTCTCAGAAAAAAAAATCACATTTTCTACTCTTTTCTCAAACTATCAACATCCCACTCTGGCTCTGATTCCACTGAGGAAGCCCAGGCTTGCTTCCATCTCTTCTTAAATACTCTCGATTTCTGACCTTTGAACTGATGAATCGCCCCTATGATGCTTTGCAGTCAAAACCACAAATGGTGTTCGACATTTCTTTCCTAATTGGCAATCTGAAGACTTTTCTCCACTGGTCATATGGTCCCCACACCCTCCTGTCAGAATGTACGCATGCTCCATTTTTTGGTTATTAAAAATTTTCCTTAATTTCTCCTGTTTCTTCCAGTTACCAACCCAAAGTTACTGGCTCTTGCTTATTTTCTAGTAACTGATCCAAAGTTATTGGCTACTGACTATCTTCTAGTCACTGAACCTCAGTTACTGACTATTGGTTTCTCTAGTTCCTTCATTTCATTGTATCTTCAACCCCCTTTATTTAGCCTTTAATCCCCATCAAACTCCCGAAAATGTTCTGGTCAAAATCTAAAGCAAGTTCTGACTTAACAAATTCAAGGGCCAATTATCAGTTCTCAAAGTTCTCAGCACAATTTGATATATTCGACACTGTTGAATCCTCCCCCTTTTGAATCACCAAATTTAATTGACTGGGAGAATGCCACATTTTCCTAATTTTCTATCTATTTTAGTAAAGTAGTCTTTACTAGCTTCTTTCATTGATCTTGAAATGTTGGTGTGTCCTAGAATATCGCTTTGCTCTTTTCCTCTTCTCTATCTATATTATATTTCTTGGTAACCTGATCCAAACCAATGGTATTAAATACATCCTTATCCTAATGATTCCCAATTTGTATCTCAAACCCATTTGTTCTTTGCGATGTCAGTTCGATGCTCCTGAATACTTCTGATGTCTACCACCTCACCTTCCTTCTTCTCGGCATATATACTGTTGTTAAACGTTGCCATGAATGTTTGCCTTTTGCTTCTGCCTTTGAGAATTGGTTTTATAGTGATTTCAAGCGAAATGCTGTGCTTGTTTCTTCTGATTAATAAACCAACCAGTCACCTTGTCTTTGTGTCTTGATTATTTCAAGACACTTCTGTCTTCAAGCCTGACTACATAAAGGCAAATATTCAAATATGGAAATAAAGAGAATTCCCATAGAAAATTACCTAAAGTTTCTCATCTGAACAATAAATGATAACACAGAAAATAATGGAAATAGTATTTTTTTTCTAGCCCCAAAGTTCTTACATAACCTGTACTGTCCTTGAAGCAAGGAGGGGAGCTAGGTAATTTACACATGATGAGAGTTTGCCACATTAGTATACCCTTGATTCTCTTGCAGAGAACCTTAATTTTAAAAAAAAATCAAACTTGTTTCTTTGTTTTTGTTAGTACATATTTCAAGTCAAAGGGTTAATAGAAAATTCAGAAAGCAAAAAAGTCCCTTCTTTGTAAACATTTCAATCAATGTGCTCAATAGACAGAGGAATGTCTTCATCTATTTTTTAAGATTATGTGTTTATACACACAATTGAGTTTGCAAATCCATTCTACTTATTTTGAACAAAAAATTAACAATTAATACAAATTACTTAAATAAATTAATCCAAAAGTTTAGAAGAGGTTTCAATTTTCTAATTTTACACTTCTTTCTTCAGTAAGGCAACAGAAGGGTTCAATAGAAATACCCTGAACGCTTTCATATGCAGTCTGTGGGGTAGGCAGGCAAGAGCAAAGAGCGTAAAGATGGAGAGACCTTGTCTCCCTTATTAGGGGAACCTAGTCAACAAAACAAGCAAGCAAAACAGAACCAGAGACGTGGAAATAAAGAACAAACTGACAGTGACCAGAGGGGAGGGGTAAGGGGGGCCATGGGGGAAAGAAGGGGAAGGGTCAAGCCAAGAAACATGTATAAAGGACCCAAAGACAAAGACAATGGGGGCAGGACTGACTGTGGAAGGTGGAGGTGGGTGGGGCAGGGGGAGTATGAGGGGAAAATGGGACAGCAATTGAACAATAATAAACATTAAAAAAATGAATAGACATTAATATAAACACTGGATTCTGTCCTCAGGTTCTCAATTCTCATCTCGTTCAGAAATGAAAGGTACACACAGCTGGCTTATCAACATGTATTACAAGAAGAATTTGAATGGAGAATAGTTTTTCTCCTATTCCTTTCACTGTTTCATTTATAGAAGAACTCAATCCTTCCTGTATAACTGTAAAACAGCTACAATAATAATAGCAGTTAATATTTATTTATATTATTTTTTTATGCAGCATGCATATGTTGGTATTATTAAATCTAACCCTGAGAGAAAGCCTTGTTACCTTAACCTACTGCCTTTAACTTATTACACATCACTGTAAAGAATTAGGAAAAAAGAGGGAAAGAATAGCATTACTAAAAGTGCTATTCAAAAGAAATATAATGTAAGAAACAAATTCAAGCCATATATATAATTTTAAATTTGCAAAGAGTCACATTATTATCATTCAGAATGACAGATGATTTACATTATTTTCCTCATATTATGTCCTCAAAATCTAGTGTGTGTTTTACATAAACAACACATCCTAACTCAAGTTAGACACATTTCAAGTAGCCAACATGTGCCTGGTGGCTATTGTATTGCACACCACACTCTACAGTGAGAAACGATTATAAAAATGAATTTGCTGTTCCTTCAGCAAAAGTTATATGTGATTACATGATAATTCATATTATGTGGTAGTATATATGTGGGTGTGATACATATATATGCTTATAAATGCAAATCAACCTTCATCTATTTCTCAATCTAAAATAATGCCACAGTTACTTTTACTGAAGAAAACATGAACTCTAATTCATGCTTAAACAATGGGTGTGTTGAAGTTATTAAGACACAGTGTATTGGTCCTCATCACAATGTTAACATTCCTTAATACGATACTTACTAGGGTTAGGTTAACCATAGGCGAATTTTGCCTTATGTGCTGGGATTTGACCAGTGGTGCTCAAAGGGGCCGATTTACCTGCTCCCACACCCAGGGCATTTGGCAGTGTCTGGAGGCATCCTCAGTCACCCAGATTGGAGGGTGCTCACTGGCATGTAGTGTGGGCCAGATGGGACGCTGCCGGATAACCTACAGCGCCCTGGACGGGCCCCTGCGTAACTGGGAATGTTAAAGACAGAGAATTATCTGGCCCCAAAGGCCAGTAGTGCTACGGTTGAAATACCTTGGTTTGGGCCTTTGTACTACGAAAGACAAAATTCTAATATTTTGCTATCATCTTCACCTGAAAGGTGAGAACACAAGTTTGGAGAACGTAGATAATCTACCCCAAATCCCAGCAGTTTTGCGTGGCAGAGCCCGGACCAAATTCAGGTCTGCCTGAGTCAGGCCTGGGGTCTTCCCCTGCTCCCTGGGTTCAAGGTTACGCTTTCTACTTCCTTCTGCTTTGTTTGTAACTTCCAGTCATCCACAAACTTGTACTGTGGTAAAGTCCAAAAGAAATAAACTACTTGCAAATTAAAAATAGAAAGAATTCGAAATTGAATCTCCTCCAGTTTTGTTTGTGGACTCAATAGACAGTACTAACCTGTTCAAAGTCTATAAAAGTTTTTCGATGTTACTCCTTACTCTCAATTTCTGTATTCTCTTGTTGCTGCGCAGTACAAATGTCAGGGCAGGGAAAGCTTCAGACCATAATTTGAGTAGCATTAAAATAAAGCACAATGGAAATATGCACCTTTTTTACATAAGAACAATTTTTAAAGATTATTAGGTCAATTACAGTTTTATTCATAAATCTCAATTTAAGCAGTGTCTAAAATTCACTCGAAAATTAGTTTTGTCCAAGAAAAGAAAAGGATTTCTATGGGTATCAACATGAGATATTCCTGTAAGATCTAATATACACCATTTTTTAAAAGGATGACTCCTCTTCTGGAAATAAAAAGAGAAAGAAGGAGAGTATTTGTAAAATATAACTTGCTTTGAAAATAGAACAGCTCTGAACAGTTCTTCCAAAGGAGAATCAATTACATATAACCGGGAAAGCAATGCTAATTTTTAATTACATTGTAGACACTTTGCTCTTACATGTTATTCTACTTAACAACATTAAACCTCATTTAGCTGTAGTCTCAATGTTTCTTAGAAATTTACTGTGTATCCATTGATTTTACTGTCATGGAAGGAACACAGCCATTAATACCAGGTAAGAGTCAATGAGAAGCTTCATACATTCTGATTGCTCTTGCGGAATTGAAAAAGGCACAGAACCATCTATCGGCACTGTCAGAACCATTAAGTCAGGACTACTTGGGCATATAAAGGTAATCTGATTTTGTGAATATTCTAAAAGATTAGATTTAGAAGACTAGATTCCCATTTGGACTGAACTGTGTCCCTCAAAGTTTATATGTTAAAGTCCTAACCCCCATAAAGCAGATGTGATGGTATTTAGACAAAAGGCCTTTAAAGAGGTAATTACGGTAAAATTAGGTCATATGAGTGAGCTCTGATCAAGTATGACTGGTGTCCCTAGAAGATGAGAGTAGGACCCAGACATACATGTGCACAGAGGAAAGACATATAAGGACACAGGAAAAAAATCACCTGCAAGCTAAGCAAAGAGGCCTCAGAAGAAACCTTCCCAACACCATGATCTTGAACTTCTAGCAGACAGAACAGTGAAAGGATAAATGTATGCTATTTAAACCCACCAGCCTGTAACATTCCTTACAGCAGTCTTAGCAACTAATACAATAATTTAATATTTTTCAGTGAACAATAATGAAAAACTACTACTGAAGTTATTACTTCTTTTATATTAGGACAATATTGACAATGGCTTAAAACCTGGTCTTACGTATCATCGATCAAAACCACTAAAAGTACAGAGGAAATAATGAGAGGCAAATTAAAGTTAATTAAATGCTAAGTATTCCTTAAAACACTAAATACATTTAAAGGTACATTTCAACATGAATTACTTCACTAATGACTCAAGTAATTCTCACTGGGAAACATTAAACCCAGAATAGTACTCAACAAATTCAAACAAAATATGTAAATAATTGTGAGCAAAAATTTTGCACGGAAAACTTTGCCTAAATAATATCATCCGTGCAAAGAACTTCAACACTGTAATGTCATGAAACAATTTTATGAAGCACACAATGATAACAGACAAGACTAAAACTGAATAATTTGTTGGGTACATTAAAATGATCCATCATCAATCTAATCTACTGATTTTTAAAAAACTTTTCTCTCTCATGCACACAGCAATTGAGGGATTTTTTTTATTGTTTTCTAAATTTAGCTCTAGAGTTAAATTTGACAAAGCATTCTCTGAACAAGTGAAATTTTTGGAAAGAGGTTCTAATACAGAATTATATTTTTACTGATACAATATGTGAGAACTTAATCAATGAAATATTAGAAATAGCATCCTTCACAGTTCAAAATTTTCTAATTGAGTCCAAGGTAGTAGAACTCTGGCATAGACTGGCTACAAAGGAAGAAAAGGACAGGAGGCAGGGGAGTGAGGTCACCCACACGGAGGACTCCATCAGCAAGGTGAGTATTTTCATCAATTGGATTTTTTGAATTAAATGTCCTTATGTTACAAGTGGAGCAAGAATACTAAATATTAGTATAAATCTAATTCTCTTGGTAAAGCCTGAAAGAAAAATACGTGTAATCTAATATAGCACCAGTATTTTAAGAAGTGACTTTTCCTTTTGAGAAAGCTAGAAGGATAAAACATTAAATCAACTCATTCAAACATCACGACTTTTCATTTTACTGCCTACACTATTCCTGTATTCCTCTTCTTTGAAGCATTTTAATTGAGCCAATATCTATATATTATCCTGACATTTTCTTAAAAACAGGAACTTGTTAATTCATTTAAACCAACAAGAAATTTACTAATTGTACAACTTTATTCCTTCCCTCCTGGCTCACTGTAAGTGCTGCTACATCGATATCACCAAATGCCTTCGAAAACAAGACCGTGTCAATCCAGCGATGCAGTCATCCTCAGCCATCAAACTGCCATTGATTCAGTTTTTTGCTTTAAATTTTAAAAGAATGTAAGTTCACCTATTAGGCTGGTTAATGCAATACAGCAATAGAGACACTGTTCCAGCAAAATGAATTATTTGTTTCAATACAGCATCCTATGGCGGTGTTCATAGGTGATGTTTTTGTTTGTTTGTTTGTTTGTTTGTTTGTGAGCAAAGATGAGCATTCACATGTCAAGAAAACCCAAAGAGAAGGCATCTATTTTAGGGTAAATTTTGTAAAATGCATTTCTGATTCTAAATTTTCTCACTCATTTATTATTTTTTTCCCTGAATTAATATTAGTAGGTTTGAACATTTCATTTCTGGGACCATATCAAAAGTGTATTAGCAAAACTACCAGTTAAATTCTAAATACTCTTCCTAAGGCAATGAGGCAAAGTGCAAAATAATTAAAAGATTCACTTATAACTTTGAGTTTCTGCTTTGCTAAAGACTCCATAACACAGTCATTTTTTAAGTTATTTTAAAAAATCTTCCAGGGGCTTTAAAGCTATCCTTAATTCCATGGTTTTGGAGTGATCTTAAAAATACATATTTAAAAAACAAATCTCAACACTAGTTATTGACCAGGCTGAGACGAGCCTCCTGAGTCATACCACAAAACTCAGGATGACTTCAACTTTTCCTGCACCGCGGGAGGGCTTAGGCAAGGAGAATCTTGAATCTCATCCTCTATGCTGATCCAGGGCCTTCTGTGAGACTTCCATTCTCTTCCCTTCTTTCTACCTCAAAAGAGTTCCCTTCCCTTTTATCTCTCTTTTTTTTAAACAAAAGTTATTTGTTATATTTTCCCTGAACAAAACTAACCTATACCACCTGCACCTTTCCTTTGCTCTACTTTGTCACCCATGCAGGGATATTCCTTAATCAATCCTTCTCTCGCGTACGTCTAAAGTTTCTTGTTTTTATATTCATTTCCCCAATCTTTTATTCGTCTAGGCACTGAACATTTTTGAGCACTTACTATGTGCTGAACAGCACCAGGCACTGGAGATACAGCCATGAATAGGACAGATAGTTTCTGCTCCTGCCAATTCAACATTTGTGTGTATGCATGTGTGTGTGGAGGGGGCTAAGGGCAAGGAAATAAGTGGGTTCAAAGTGTGGTACTCAGAACGGCAGCACTGTCTCATCGGAGAGGATGTTAGAAATGCTGGCGTTCCGGCTCTCCCACAGGCTTCCTGAATCCGAATCTGATCAGATCTCCCAGTGATGTGCATGTACATGTAACCTTGACAAGAACTATAACAGAGGAAATTAAGAGCCTCAGTCAAAGTTTATAAACATTTGCACGTCTCTACTACCTAAAATAAATATATTTTTAAAATAAATGTGTGCTCCCATCAAACCAGATTTCTCAGTTCAAATGTTTTCTTCCATGTCCCCAGTTTACATTTCTGTCAACTCTATCCTTCACCATTTCTTGAAATACGAAGTTTTTGTAACTCTTAATTTCCCATGTTTCTCTTTAAATCTTGAACAATACTATGCATAGTAGTCATCATGATGCCAGTTGCTTTGGTTGAGCACATTCTACAGGCCAAGTGCTCTTCTAAAACCTATATATTTATCAGTCCATTTAATACGAAACAGAGGCAGGTACCATTGTTGACCTCTCGGTACAGACAAGGATCCAAGGCATGGACAGCTGCATGCAGTGATGCCAACTCCATGACAAAGGCTTTCTGGGTTCTCGTAGTGGGATACGTCGTTCCCCCTCGAAATGTTCTCGGAGCTTTCTTTGTGCCTCACCTAAGAAACTGGTTACTCCTAATTAATGGCTGTTTCTCTATTTCTCTCATTGCAATTCTGCTACACATTAATTTTCTTCAACTGTACATCTCCTTGGACACTTAAATATTTCACTTTATATATTGCCAAAGGACTTACAACATAGGAAGGAATCAAATATAACTGTAGACTTGACTGATTTAAAACTTGGTACCATGTCTCCAAGCATCTAATACTGTGTGTTAGAAGTAGAAGAAAAGGTACAGAAGACAGGGTTTACTTTGCCACGTTGTTGCAACAATGGCTTAGATGTTCCTTTAGAAATGGCTTAGTTTCTTTTCTTTTCTTTAGAATGAAATTTCATATCAATATCAACCTGCTGCTATCCTTTATTTTTTCTCACTCACTACTACTTTTTCTCTAAGTCACATTGAAATCATCTCTGTAGGAAATTCAATTAAAATAAATTATGCTACACTTAATGGTGCAGCTGGCTGGAAGAAGGTGACCCAACAGTGTACTATGGAGTACAAGATCTAATAGACACACTCACATAGATTACTATTCATGAAATGAGTGAGAAGACAGAATCAGGTGTGGTGCACAGTGTGGCAGAGGAGAGCGAGTGATGACGTCTAGTGATGACCTTTTGAAAAGAGAGATGAAGCATATTCTGAATGTCTGTGAGGGTACTGCTGTCTGTATTTTGGAGGGAAGTAGTAGATGAAGGCATTAGGTGGTGAAGATACCCATGTAGCAGAGATTGAATAAATCAAAGCTTTGAGCCCACCTGGCTCAACCTTTATTGACATAGTCAGTTTCTTGGCCAAGCATATAGATGTTAATAACATTTTTGTTTATATAAATTCCAGTTGAAAATCTAGTGAGAACTTGTCAAAATATACTTTAAGATTAAAGACATGTATTTAAATGACTATTTTTACACTGTAATCAACATTTTGTGTTTTTTCTAAAACAGGGATAAGTTTTTTGTTTTCACATGAGTGTGAATCCATAGATGAAATTCCTAGAAGCCAACCCAAACCATCCCTGAGGAAATGAGTTGTTGTTAATGAACCCCATGCTTGTGGAATATCCTGCCAACAAAATATAGCTAGATGATTTTTAATAGCTTTCTTAAGCTCAGCATCTTTTATTTTTAATTTATTGTTCAGTTACAGTTGTCCTGCCTTTTTTCCCATCACTCACCCTAACCCTACCCCACCACCTCCCACAGTGACTCTCCCCATTGTCTGGGCCCACTGGTCCTCTACTCGTGTTCCTCTACTTGCCCCTTTCCCTTCTTCCCCCCGTTGTCCTATTTCCCCATCCCCTTTGGACACTGTCAGTTTGTTCTTTATTTCAACATCACTGGTTCTGTTTTGCTTGCTTGTTTGTCTTGTTGATTAGGTTCCACCTATAGGTGAGATCCCATGGTATTTCTCTTTCACCACCTGGCTTATTTCACTCAGCATAGTGCTTTGCAGTGCCATCCATACTGTTGCCAAGGGTAGGGGCTCCTTCTTTCTTTCTGCTGAATAGTATTTTATTGTGTAACTATACCACAGTTTTTGATGCATTCGCTTACTGTTAGACACTTAGGCTGTTTCAACAAAAAGAAAGAAATTCGGGAGGGAATGAGAAAAAAGAAAAGTGGAAAAAGGAGAGCTAAAATTCGTGTGTTGCACAGCAGGGCCATCAGTATGGTGATGGCCAGTGGAGAGGAGGAGACAGAGGGAGTTTGGGGGGGATAAATGGTAAAGGACAGAGACTTGATCGGGGTGGAAAATACACAACATGTTGTACAAATGATGTGTTTGGAATTGTGCCCCTGAAACCTGTGTGATTTTGTTAACCAGTGTCACCCCAATCAACTCAATGAAAAGTAAAAAAATAGTTTTCACCTTTCCAGTTTGTTTTATACAATAATCAAAACATAAGATTCCATATGTAGAACTCATGGCGGACATGGATCAGACATTATTTCTGCAACTTCTATGATTTAATACAAATAATTATAAAAATACTACAGTAGTACATGAATCTTTTTTATTATTTGGTCATCTTCCAGAATTATAAACTCTTTCCTCTTTTCCTTTTGTCTGGTAAATGTAAAAATATGAGTACATTGGCTAAAATGTAATTACATACAGATAACATAACTAACAACTTGATCGATAACAGATAAATTACTTAAGTTATTATCAATTCCAAAGATGATTTTAAAAAATAATCCCCTTGAACAAGTATAACACATCTTTATACTTCAGTTTATAACAAAATAGTTTATAAAGTACTTGATATAAAGTTTGTATAATGCTGGTGGAAGCCTGAGTATCTATTTTTTGTTGCTGTCATTAACATTAGGGCATTAACCTTTGGGTCAAGTGTGCCTTTGAGAGATTTATTATTCTTTTTTCTCTGTCTTGAATTATCTCATATGTAGCCATTGACATGGGCAAACAAGAGTAAATGAGCCAAGTGTTATGAAAAGAGTCATGAGATATTAATTTGAAAAATGAACTTCATCCCAGGAAAATGAGAGAATGGCCACTTACCAATGAAAAATGCAATAATAAAATGTAAAGCATAATAATGTCACATGTCAAAGTTTGAAAAAATATATACAACATACACTTTTATATATTTTGATAGTTATCCAAGCTTAGATTGACAATTCAGTGGAAGAAAAAATATCAAAACCAAAAGAAGGCCATAACTTTCTGATTAAACTATTTTAAATCTATAAACATTTAATATATTTTAAAAAGTAAATTTTAAATTTTTTACATATATAAAGAAGACACAAGTTTTGAATTGCTCTAGTTTTAACTACCTATTTTATTTGGAACATATGTAATACAAATTCACACTGATACAAATAAAGGCATAATTTTTACACTAAATTGAGTCTTCAATATATATTGTGAAGATTTGGATGCAAGCTCATCTAATATTACATTATTTCCTTTGTTCAGTGCTTCTTCTTGGCTAACAACATATTTTTATAGTAATAATTGCACCGAAACCTTAGTGACTAAATTCACCACCAACAGTTTGTGTGTTTAGGGACCGTGCTCCACTGAAGATCAGACTTCAGCTCCACCCAGACGACCAGTTAGTTGCCGTCTGTCAAGGTTCAAAGTTCTTTTGATATTCAGTCAATACAAATGTATTCAGGATTATTGAAATCTTTAAAATAACCCTGTGATAAGCTTATTTTCTTTGTAGTAGAGCTCATTGAAATTTAATAGGAATATAAACAGCCCTCTTCACATGTTCTGGATTCACTGACAACAAGAATGTAAATTTTCTTTTTCTGCACTTTGCACCACTTCTACTTTTCCCTTTAAAACACAGGCATAGAACCTGAAACCCCCTTCTGCGCACACTCAGCCTGGAACCACAGGCTCTGGCCCTTCTCTGCTGGTTCTGGCACAAAGAGCCCTGCATCTGCACCACCCCCCCCACCTCCGAGTAAAGCTGCGTTTTAATAGATAGGTTTACTGTTCGAGCTACTGGTACTCAGGACAAAACAAGGCAAGGATAATGGGAGAAAAGCAGAAAAGGAGGAATTCTGGATGTAATCTGGAACAATGCTAGGTGATAATTTCAGGAAATTCTGCAAATGCAGGAGCCGGCCTACGTTTTTGCATCAGGGTCAGCGCACTTCCTGTAAAGGGCCAGGTGGTGTACATTTTAGGATTGTGTAATTAGGTAGCTGAATCCCTGCTTCCCCAAATGAATAAATAGTGAATAAATACATACTGGGCATTACACATGCTATTAGGACTTAAACAGGCAACATGGTGAATAAAGAACTTTTTTTTTCTTCAAAGACTGTAATTAACTAAGGGGGGAGAAAAAAGCAATTCTCAACAATAAACAATCTTATTATAACATAGCTTAGGAGACTCTCTTAAGTATAGCATCTGGTAGTACAGAGCTCAGTTTACTGGATGGAGGTAGAGGCAGAAAAACATCAGACTGAAGAAGTCAGAGAGACCTGAAACTTGACCCTGGCTGCTGCTTGGATTCTGAGGCAGCATAGAAAGAATTTACCAGGCAAGCAGGATACTGAGAGTCCAGAATAAACTTAACACATTCATGGAAAGGGCAGTATATTATAACCACTAAGAAGATGGACTTCAGAGCAAAAATGCCTGGGGTCAAGTCATGGCTCTGCTGCCTGTCGACATGTGACTGTGAGCAGGTTACTCAAACTCTTCCTCCTTGGTGTTCTCCTCTGTGAAATGAGGGTGCTTATAACTCACTATGTGACAGGATTATTGCAAGGATAAAATGTGTCAACCCTCAGAACAGTGCTTGGTTCTAACTAAATGTTTGCAATTAATATTACTGTCATCATTGTTATTAAAGTACAATTAAGCCATTGTTATGGCTTAATTTGCCTTAAGCCATAGAAACAATTATATGAGTCCAGGAAGCTTAACCTAATTTCCCCATCTGAAGGCTAAGTGAAATACGAACCAAACAAATGTAGCCAACAACAACAACAAAAAAGAAAACGATAGATTTACTGTGTTTTTAACTGCGTCTGATACAAAAGGAGCAAACAGCTTAAACCCCAAATACTTCTGAAGGAGGACACTTGGAAGGAAGAAAGCACTGGCCAGCATGAAAGTATCACTGTGAAGCTCAAAATACCCACGTCTTTCTTTCTGTTCCCAGACATGTGTAAGCAAGGTTTTCTTGTTTGTTTGTTTGTTAAATTAATTTTTATAAGTGGTGGTGAAATCAATCATATGATGATCATTAATGAAAAGTACATACATAAGATATTCTTTCTGTATTTTCCTCTGTTGGAGCGAAAGAGTTGAGAGCAAAGGAGGATAAAAGGAAGGTGGGAGTAAGAGAAAGAACAGAAATTTGGGGCATGGTAAGATAGGCAAACATACTAATGCTTGGTTTTCCCCTCACCTCCCTGTCAGGAAGAATAATTTCCTAACCACGACTAATCAGCAAATGTGGCGTGTAAATGCCCCGCAGTCCCTTACAGAACAGGTATTAAACACAAGGCCCGCAGGCCGAATCTGGCCCTCCACCTTGCTTTATCCAGCCTGGCACCTTGTTTCTACCCGGTGGCAGTGCCAAGCTCTCGCTTAACTATTAAGGAGTAGTTCCATTTATACAGTCCTAAAGTTATGTTTGGACCTTTGAAGGCAACCGCAAGGCTGATGTGGCCCCTGGTGACAATGAGCGTGACGCCCCTGCCTTACAGGATAGTGCTTTACAAAGGAAACTATTGATGCTGCAATTCTAATATTAACAAAAGTGAATATCACATGATAGGAGTTATTTACAAGAAGCAAAATATATTTGTATTAATATAATTTTACCACCTGTAGAATTTATATACCCATAGCTACATACTACACAGAAATAATTCCATTATTATAATGAGGAATAATGATAATATTATACAATAAAATTGATATCTGGTTAGAATATTAAAGTATATACATAGTGATAAATATACCTCATGAAATAAGTTTTCCTTCTCTTCTAAAAGTAATTAAAACCCTCTTTTAAAAAAAGCAGGAACATTTCTTTATATTTCTTAAATGATAAAATATTTGATTCTGGGGTTCTAGAAATACATAAACTTCTTTTCTTTTACCAAGTGATTGCATATGAATACTCCAAGGGACAATGACAAACTTATCACAGAATTTTTTGGTCTATTTAGGAAAAGATACAAGTAAAATCAATGTTTTTTAGTTTGTTGCTTTTCTTTTTTTTTATTAAGTTTTGTTTATTAGGTAACCAGATAAGAAAATGAAAACTGTACTTCAATTTTTTTTAATTTTTCTCTTTTTTACTGTTGTTCAAGTACAATTGTCTCAATTTTCCCCACCACCACTCCCCTCTACCCCAGGCATCCCCACCTCCCAACCTCAATCCTACCTTCCTTTGGCTTTGTCCACGTGTCCTTTATACATGTTTCTGATAACCTTTTCTTTTTTTCCCCCTGTTATCCTCACCTACCTTCCCTCTGGTTGCTGTCAGTTTGTTCTTTATTTCAGTGTCTTTGGTTATATTCTGCTTGTTTGTTTGTTTTGTTGACTAGGTTCCACTTCTAGGTGACATCATATGGTATTTGTCTTTCACCACCTGGCTTATTTCACTCAGCATAACGCTCTCCAGTTCCATCCATGCTGTTGCAAAAAGTAGAAGCTCCTTCTTTCTTTCTGCTGCATAGAATTCCATTTTGTAAATGTACCATAGTTTTTTGATCCATTTATTTACCGATGGGCACCTAGGTTGCTTCCAACACTTGGCTATTGTAAATTGTGCTGCTATGAACATTGGGGTGCAGAGGTTCTTTTGGATTGGTATTCCAGGGTTCTTAGGGTATAATCCTAGCAGTGGAACTACAGGGTCAAAAGGCAGTTCCATTTTTAGTTTTTTTTAGGAAATTCCATACTATTTTCCAGAGTGGCTCTACCAGTCTGCATTCCCACCAACAGTGTACTAGGGTTCCCTTTTCTCCACAACCTCACCAGCACTTGTTTGTTGCCTTGTTAATGATGGCCATTCTGACCGGTGTGAAGTGGTATCTCATTGTGCTTTTAATTTGCATCTCTCTGATGGCTAGTGATGCTGAGTATTCTTTCATATGTGTCTGGCCCCTCTGTATGTCCTCCTCACTTTTCTATTTGTGATGTTTCTTTTTCATTCTTTCTTTTTCTTTTTTTTCAGACTATTTGCATCACTCTATTCTCAAGGGGCTCAGGTAACGACTATAAACTTACACAAAAATACTTTGATACTTTAAAAACACTTCAATACTTTAAAACAATCCATAGCCCATAAGAATAGAAATAGGCTAAATACATGCTCTGCTATGCTGAGATGAACCCCAAATATAAATAGCATTTTCACAATTGCATGTTATATAAGGCTGACAGGTTAGGTTTATTAAGCACCTCAATTTGCCATGGCAATTTGATGAATTATGTAACCATTTCATCAAATCCATACCAACCTTATAAAGTTACTAATTATCATTTCAACATGTTGCTTTCAAACTGTGCCTTTTGGCATGTTCAGAAATCTGCTAGATCTCCTGCTTTCTCCGTCCATCTCCTTTGGTACTATATTTTGTCTTTCTTATCTTCCTCACAAATTGAGGCATAGCACTCCAAGGAGATGACTCTAACCACTCCCCTAATTCAAACAGCTTTAACTACAGAGTGAAGAGGAGTGAGCCCCTTATCCCTGGCTCTTCAAAAGTATCTCACCATCAAATACAACCCACCGCTACTGCACTCACCCAATGGAGAAGCTGAATCTAATCTTGGCACTGAAATGTGGGTGAAAGGAACTTGTAATGGGCACTATAGAGAAACAATTTTTCCCTTATTTTTCAAACTTAAGTGTAGTAAAAGCTTCTATTTTCTTTTTCTGTTAAAATAATTAGCATGAATGTAAACACAATCACAGCTTTTGTCTGCTTTTGTTTCAGAAAATATGGCAGGAAGTCCTTACTTTTTGACACCAGCTCGGCAGAACCTACTTCCTTTCCATGTTCAAATGTCATGAATATTTACGAACTCAGCAGTGGAAGCAGTAAAATGAAATAAATTGGCTTGAGCCAAACAGTATTCTGTGTCCTTTTCTACTTCAGTCAACCAACTGCCACTTGACTAAGACCTCCCTCAAATGAACTTACCCATTAAACTACTCACTGAAAAATTGATTTCCCAAACGTTTTCCAATTACAAAATCACATGGAGTTTTGTGGAAGCATTCCACAAAACAACCAATACTGATGAGACTTAATTTTGATATAAATTTTTTAAATTCCAATGTTGGTTTTTGTGTGTTGGTTCTCAGGCCTTCAAACCCCTTTGCACTGAAAATTTTGCCTCCTTCTTAGCAAGAGAGTCCTTCTCTTGGCCATATGATTTATGGGCTCTTCCTGTGGGGAAAGTATAATTCATGACTGTATTGTAGTTTAAGTAGAATTTCTGCTAATTCTCTTGCTCACTCCCTCTGCCATGAGAATTACATATCCCTAATAAAGCCTGTTCTGTCCTATCAAGCTCCAGAAAAGAGATACATGAAACCAGGAGACATGAAAGTCACAACTATTAACAGGCAGCATGAATTAGAAAGAACACCAGTATATTTATAATCCATGCAGATAAGCTGGTGAGGAAAATGGGATACTTTCATAAGGTAAGCCTAAACGACATGGTACCAGCTCGTGGCATGAGGAGGAACATAAGACCAAAACTGTTACTGAAAGTTTGAAACAGTCAGGGCACATTACAAAGATGCAAAATAGCTTGTGAAACTCTGGCCTGTGATGACTACAGGCAAGTAAGGTGTTGAAGGAGTTTCTGTTATAAAGAAGTTGAATAAGAAATGTTACTAATGAGACCTCATTGTTATTAGCTATACTTGGCAAGCTACTACAACAAACAGATTGGCTTACAAAAAAGTTGACTGCTTTATAAGAAGGGGAAAAGTGGAGGAACCAGAAATTTCAGAGCTTATAGAGAGAGGGGTATAAAAGATAAATGAAGTTTCTGTTACAGAGAAAAGACCAACCGCAGGATGTGTTTGCCAGTGACTTTATTAAAAACAGAAAAAAAAGGGAAAAGAAAAAAATGCAGCATGCTTAATCTGCCCCTAAAATTTTTTAGATATCTCGGAAAATATACTGAGGGTGTGTCCCTACCCTTAAAGACAGATAAACTCAAATGACTTTCCTTTGTTTAGAGAGAAAAGCATATATATATAATGAATATGAAGCCAGCACAGTTTCTGAGTGAATTGCCCTTCCAAAAGAGCAGGGATATTATCCTGAATTAAAAGACGTTATGACCCTTTGAGGTGGAAAATAACTTCTTGGACTGCCAAGTTTACATGGAAGAATCAAAACTGAAGGAAAAAAACCTCTTGGGTCCTGAATGATAACTTTTCATTTAGGTCTAAAGAAAAGACTTCTCAGAGGGTGGCGTAAAGGTCAAAAACCAAGGAGAGGGGGCGACCATTCTCGTGGACTAGAACCAAGGCCCAATCAAGAAACACTCCCTACTCCCAAGATTATGAGCTCTTACAAAAGAAAGAGTTTATAATTTTTATAGACAAGTAACTGCTTTGTCTATTCCTGTTTCTGAATCGGAGTAGCCATTACTGCATTTTGTCTGTTTCATCAATGTTATCCAGGTGCATGATAGAATCTTGTTTTATTTTTCTTTTAAAATTTTAGTATTTTTGTTATATTTTATTGTTTATGCTACTACAGTTGTCTCCACTTCTCCCCACTCTGGCCCCCTCCCAGCGGTCCACCCTCAGGCAATCCAATACTGTTCGTGTCCGTGGGGCACGCACCTATGTTCTCACCGGGTAGCTGAAGTCACAGCCATTGCTACTTCAATGGTCTTCAGCCCATTGCTGAGATTAAATGAGGCATTTAGACTCTCTTCCCTGTGGAAGCATTCTGCATGCACTTTGCAAGAAGAGAAATGACTCAAGTATATTTGTGACCAAGAAAGGACAAGGATATTTGGTACATGGAGTTACTGCTTCCAAAAATGCTCTCTTCTCTTTACCTAGGAGAGGAGGTCACAGCGTTTTCCACATCATGCTAATTTGAGCAGCTCCTATTGGGGGGATGAAACTCACCAACCACATTGTGGTATCATCTTCTAATTCAGGCTGGCTGGTAGCTTTTTTGGAAGTGCACTTAACTCAGAAACTGTGCCGCTTCATCTGCATTTGATTTCAGTCAGGCTAATTGTCCTATTTTTTTTGTTTGTTTGAGTTTATGGGAGATAAAGTAGAAGCATGTTACAAAGACAACTGAGCATGTAATAAAGTTTTGTCCCCATCATGGAAAATATGAGTCTTCGGGAGATCCCAAGCAGGTTAGTCAACATTTATTTTCATGAAAGTATGACAAATAGAATTGATCAGAAGAAATTCAAATGGCACAACAGTTGGTATATGTTTGCATTAATCAAACATTGCCAGTGGGTGTTAATATTCATATAATCGAATGTTCAGTGTGTCTAAAGGAATGTGTCATTGAGATAACCCGTAGAGCTCATAAAGCCTCCTGGATAGATGTTTTGCTATGATCTTGAAGAGCTAGTATGAAAATTCTCCAATTTCTCAAGTAATCTTCCCAGTATTTTGTGACCTAAGTACTTTTTCTTGATACATAGCTAAAATATCTTCTGCTTTCATTTAGATTCCTTTCTTTTCATTAAGTTTCTGTGGCCATGCATCCAAATAACAAGTATCATTCCATAAACCCACATATAATTGTACTCCATAACAAAAAGAATGGCCCAAATCTACAAGGTACAAATAAGATGTCCTATAGTTATAGGACTAACTAACATTTCAGTCATTATAAGGTGTGATCCATGCTTCATGTGTTTATATCGCATTATATGAATCTCGAAAACCCTGATTCCTGACTTCTCATTCGCATTACCAGCAGAGTCCAATACAGCCTAGAGCAGAAGAAAGCTGTTACCGCCTGAATTGCATCCTCCAAAATATGTTCAAGGCCTAACCCCCAACCTCGGAATGGTAATATATTTGGAGATAGGGCCCTTAAAGTTGTGATTAAGTTCAAATGAGGTTGTTGATTGTTGGCAGTGAGGTGTGTGTGGGGGGGGGGAACTAGGGGAGGAGCATCCTAATCAAATTGGACCAGTGTCCCAATAACAAGAGGAAATTTGGATACATAAACAAACACCACAGGTGTGCAAACAGAGGGAAGACCATGTGAGGACACAGCCCACAGATGGCTATCTGCAAGCCAAGGAGAAAGGCCTCAGAAAACACTCACCAACACCTTGACCATGGACTTCAACCTTCTGGAACTATGAAAACATAATGTTCTGTTTTGTATGCAATTCAGTGTAAAATGTATCATTATGGAAACCCTAGTAATTACTAAGATGTGCATATATACAATAAATAATGTACATTGGTAAAAATGTAGTGTAATACTTTTAATATATAAATTAAGCAAAAGAAAATATAAAACATTCAACTTAACCTTCTCTATATAAATATACTTCTCTCTTCCCCAAATCCCTACACTTCCTCTTTAATTTATTGCAAGTTCAGGAAATTAGCATGTTATAAATATTATGTCTCAAACTGAATTCGATAACTGAAAGTGGTTATCAATGTTGCAAATTTAATTTCAAAGTGATAGCTTCAGTATCTATGAACTACAGTGATGTTTCCCAATAAAATTAAAGAATTTTCTCCACAAGCAATTCCAATCATTTGACTTTTTTCTTTATGTACATGATGAACTTAATGCAAACATAATGTGTGCCACAAAATCATCTAAATGTCACATCACAGCATTTGAGGTCTTATTGCTGTAGATCGACGGGATGTATGAAAACTCAAATCAAGTATAAAGTTTGTAAATCACTCTGTCCTTTCCCATTGCTTATACTATTAAGTGTTTGAGCACTTAAATATGTCTGTAAACTCTTCAAAAAATTACTTCTTATATCACCTACAGCAACATCAGAAACAATAACACTCTGAGTACTCTAGGGTCTTTTGGGAAAGCATAAATCATCATCCTGATTATTGGATTAAGGAGTAAGTCTCTTAGGAATATACATTTTAAAAATCGAACTGTGATCTCTGTTTCTGCCTCAGAGTTCAGCATTTTGTCTTGGGGCATTTTACAGTTTCACAATCATCTTTGAAATAAATAATTAATTTTATTTTTTTTCAGTGCGACATATTAGGGCCTCAAGGGGAGGTAAACTCAATTTGCAAACTAGTCTGAAAGTTCTGTAACTATTGGTGGTGAGTAAACATTACTCTGAATTTTTAATGGGCTTCAGTAAAATTCAGTGTATGCTTAGACGTCCTGGAAGAACACGGTGCAGTGACTGAGAGATGAGATCCTAGAAGCAGGCTGCTTACCTGCGAACCCCTGCTTTGCCACTCACTAGCCTGCAGATTTAAACAAGTTAGTTAACCACGTTGTGCCTCTGCTCTCTCGAAGACTGAAAAAGCACCGCCTCATAGAAATATTAGGAGTATTCGATGCCCTATCTTTGTAAAAGCGTACTGAGAGAATGTGTGGCAGAGTATATTCTATAAAAGTGTTTGCTAACTAATAAGCAAATGATTAAATACTGTATTTTCTACAAAACTTCTGCCACATAAAAAAGGCATTGTTTCCCTGTTTCAGTTTCATGCTACACAACCAATTTAATGCCACATTTGTGAATCTGAGAGATGTGTGACTGCAGAATTGCAAGGTCAAATTCTACTCTTTGTAAAGTCACTGATAATTTTCTTTTAAAGTTGGAAATGATAAAAATACGCAGAAGTCACAAAGAGACATAATTCCTCCAAGTATTGAATTGCATTCCCCGTTGAACAGGTCGGTGTCACTGCCTTTGATTTCACTTAGACTTGCCAAAAAGACATCTAACCATATCAAGTGTTTCATTTTTCTATCTTTACCGGTTTTAACACAAAAAGTAATGAATACCTTGATCAGGGAGAAGTGTCTACAAATTTGTGAGAATTCTGCTGTCTTCATCAGAATTTCGCCTCCTGAGGCAAGTCTGTCTACAGTTAATCTTTCCTGTGTCTTTGGTTTTCTGATCAAAGTTTGTTCTGGCTTTTTCAGTAAATGCATCGGTCATTCTGCTTTGATGAAAACCAGTTCGCGGACAAATCGAATGTACCCTTCTCTCATCTTACTCTGTTCTATGAAGAGTCACATAAAAATGGAATCCAGTTCTGGGATATCAAAGAATCACCAAGTTAAAGAAGAAATTGAGCTCTAAGGGAATAACTTCTTGGAAAAAAAAGAGGAAAGTCCAAGGAGGAAAAATAGCCTTTAATAATTAATTGCCTTGTTATCATTTAATTTCTTCTTTTTAGCTTACTCTGGCCCTTCTTCTTAAAGGTCTCTGTGACAAATGGCTTTTACACTGGCATAGAAGCTCTAAAAATGTATGGGTTTGAGTACACCATAAGATGATTGGTAATATATATATACTGCATAACAAAACTAAGCATATAAAAACAATTTTTAAACACATTGGTTTCCATCTTGTCCTAGATATAAATTAGGTTAATATATAAAAATAACGGTATCCAAATTTTTATCCCCTGTTCAGCACAAATTCAAGGACACTGCATTCAAATTAATTCGCTTAATATTACAAATAGAGAATAGTTAATGCCTATGAAATCAGGACGTTTTGTGGCATCCATTAATGTTGTGCATATTTAGCTTAGTCCTACCAAAAATACATCTTTGAAATTTTGACTAAATATATTTGTATAGTGCCCCTATATAATTCAAAACTACAAAAATTTTACACTTACTAAGCATGTCTTTGACAGGAGGTTTATGACCTTGAAAGGCACATTATTCCAGCTAATGAGCAATTCCAAGGGTGTTGTGTCTTTTTCATCAAGCCACACATGGATGACCTCTCAGTGCAATTCATGGGTCCCAGATCTGTATTCCACTGTCATGCAGGAAATACTAAGGGACTTTTTTTTAATGTGGCACACCTTTAAGCACTAAATATGCTATTTTGCCCTCCTAATTGCACATTTTCTGAAGGAATATCAGATAACAGCTAAAGCATAGATGCAGGCTTTCATTAACGAAATGGAGTCAGAGAGTGTTGATTTGATGAGCTCTCTGTGTCCAATTTGAATCCTTAGGGAAGATCTCAACCCTGAGCCATGTGGGGGCAACTTTGCCAGCAAGTCCCCCAGTTTGCCACAGATGAAAGTGACACTACCAAGACATGATCTGCTTGGGGAGGAGAGGTGGCCAATCTCTCAAAGGAGAAAGGTTAGGAGCCCCTTCCTCAATGGCTTTTATTGGGTTGTAATACACAGGAATACAGGTGGTAAGGATCAAACAGTAGATAATATTTCAAAGAAATCTGAGGGCTTAGTCTGAGTCAGTATCTGTCAGGAAAGGAGGTTGCAGAAACTTTGGGAGACATACTCATTTTCTGCTCGGACTCTTGACATATGAATGAAAGCACTCTTAGCAAAGCAGGCTTCACAGGACTGACTTTCTTATGATTGATCACTCCAGATCCTGCTCTAACCAGGCAAGGGGCTGCACCGCCTCCCCCATCACAGGTTTTCAGGCTTAAGCGGATTAGAGCCGGGAAGTGCTTCTCCCAGAGGACATGGGGACTCAGGCTATGTCAGAATAGCTGGGGGGAGAGGGTCCATCACTCCATCTTTGTTGCAGCCCCCCGAGTCCTTCCCTGATGGTCTCCCAAGTGATTGTGTCTGGCTTAGGTTGCCCCTCCTCTGAGGGGTCTTACCCATCATCAACTAACTGAACATGCATTGAGGGGTAGGGGGGTGAAGCAGAAGCAGCATTTGCTACCAGAGACAAACTTTGTCTCCTTAGTGAGTCACATTCCGGAGGTCACTCATTCAGTCTTAGCCATGGGGGGTAGTTACAACTCCTGAAACCAGGCAGAGCGGTTCCCAACAGAGACACACTGATTCAATCAAACATTCTAAAATATTAGCTAAACAAACACCTAAAGTCCTTCCAATTCACTTTTAATGTCCTTTAAACATGTCCTTAATCTTTAGATTCCTGCATCTCGGCTGTAGTGGCTGGTTTTGGGGCAGGACAACACAGGTACAATCTTCTGAAAAACTCATTCCCCTGTGTGCACTGCTGGCCAAGCACTTCTTTCCCACCAACTGATGGCAGCACAAAGTTACTTCTTTCATGAATTTCCATTTCATGAGTTTCCTCTGCAATTTGCCCTGGAAATTGGGATCCTGAGAAGTTCTTAAGGACCTAATAACCAGGGTCCATTGGAATTTACCAGGGGGAGAAATGATGTCAACCCAAATGCAAGAACTTATGTTATCGTCCTCTTAAAAAATAATAGCATATTCTGAGGTTCATTGTTTTTCACCAGGAAGAGTGAGTAAATCTTGCAAACAGAGGACACATGGGAGTTGGAAATGTAGTAAACTTTTGAAACTAAGCCATCTCTGGTATCTATAAACCTAAATTTTAGAGTCCAACTTAAAATACTGAGTGGCCAACTTGCCTTTGTACTCCTCTTCAACCCCTCAAATGGTTATGTCACCGCAGCACACAGAGGGTTCACTGTGACCCTGGGGGCCGGGGCGCAGGGAATTGACAAAGACAGCCCCCTTTGTGAACGCCTGGAGCCTACTGACACTGTAGTGCTCCAACGTGGGTATAGGTAGGAGAGCGTTTCAGAGTGAACCTTTTTAGAGAAGTCAAATTTTATCTTTAATTTAAAATAATTTATTTTATATATATATATGCAAGTGTTTTATTTATTATCTTCTATAGAATTAGCTGAATGTTTGCCTAGTTTCAAGGATCTCCTATGCTTTGTCAAGAGGATGTCAAGCAGAAGTCAACTTGAAACTGATCAAACTATGTATGTGAGCAACGGGCTTCACCTCCCTTGGAGGAAACAGAGCTTTGGCTGTGAATGTCCTGTTTCTGCCTCTCGCCGCAAGAAATCACAACTGCCTTGTGACGACCATGCCTTGTTCTTGAATACAGCACACCAAGTGGCAAACTGCTTGGGTCCATTATCAATATTTTAAGAGAAAGACACAGAGACACAGAGAGAGCACAATCATGTAACTTTTATTACACTATACTGTTACCTGTGGTTATACCTCAATTTCTGATGTATGGTTAGAAATTACTGTTGATGTTTTATGGTCCTTAATTAACAAGTTTATCAAAGTTATGGACATATAGGAAAAAATTAGTATCTGTAGGGTTTGGGACTCTCCATGATTTCAAGCATCCACTGAGGGTTTGGGTTGTACCCTCCATGGATAACTAAGTCTGCACATTTTTTAATGTATAGATGAAATAAAGTTAACTTCTACCCAACAATACTAATAAAACAGAACAGGAAAGAAAGGTAGAAAATTAAGCATTTATATAGACAGACAAAGGGATGGAGCAACACATCGGCAGGTAGGTAGATACATAGATGATAGATGATAGATGATTGATAGATAGATTATAGATAATACATAGATACATAGATGGTAGATGATAGATGGATAGTTAGATGACACATAGATGATAGATAGATGATAGATAGATAGATGGATAGATGATAGACAGATAGATAGATGATAGATAGAAAAAACACCACATTCCTCACTTATGCAACTGATTGAAAGTCCATAGTTGTCTATAGCCATGAGACTACCTTTTTCTATATGTATTTCACATTAACTGGCTCTCAGCTAGCGGCTCAGTTGATCAATGTTATTTACCTGTAAGGGTAACTCAAAACTGAATTTTCTGAGGAAGTGCTTTACTACTTTACATTTACTGTGATGCACTTACTAGCCATTAACTTTTACAAAGGACATGGCGGTACTCCCAGGTACCTCAGAGGATCTTCTGGATTTATCTGTGATTTTTCTTCCCAGCCTGGCTTAATAAAAAGACTATTTCCCCTTGATAATCAGAATCAATTACCCCGCTGACACAATAATCTCTTTCTTCCTCTTATTTCCAGTACCAGGAAGTCTGAAATAACCAGGCAGAAGTTTTAGTGGCTAATTAAATGGAACTGTGTTGTGTCCTTGCATAAGGGAGTATAAAGTACCAGATCTCAGAATTATGGAGGTTTGAATATAAACAGAATACCAAACTCAGCTACTTTCAAGTTTTTAATGTTTGTAGCAATGTTTGCATTTGGTCAGGGTACAGTGTTGACTTTGGTTTACTATTTTGATATAAAAAGAGACATTCCAGATGCTTCTGCCTTGGTTGTTCATACCATCCCATAAGTCAAAGAGCCAATGTATATCAGTACAGTCAATTGCTAATTGTATCTTTTCTAACCATACATCAGAAATTGAGGTATAACCACAGAATATGAGTATATTTATATAACAGTTGGGCTAGACTCCATTTACCACCTGCTCCCCTATAAATCACAGTTTTACACAATTACACTAGGAATCAGTTATTAGTTCAGCACCAGGCTCAATAGCTCAATGTCCTATAGATTTGGCTCTTTTCTGGATGTACTTACAGTAGTTACAGTTCTCTTTGAAAGAAAACTAACTGGAAGATTTATAGAATGTTTGCACAACATAATTCCAGACTCCTGCCTTTGGGTTATTTGAACTGTCCCTTTCCAAACTGCCTGCAAGAAAATCTCAAGAATCTCTGACTCTTTGACAATGAGTCTAGTTAGATATCTTTGCACAAAGAAATTGCTTAGACATTTATTTTTTTTCATGTCACATTTCCTTTGGTGCCAGGTACCAATGATAATTCGCCACAGCCAAGGATCACTCTGGATAAAAGGTCATTCTGGTTGCCAACCAGCTCTGAAACCTAATTGCCCGACTACCCCCACTTTGTAGCACTTAACACTAGTTGCCAAGTAGGTGTAATTACTCAAGTACATCCCAGAGCTACGGTGACCGTGGCTTCTGCCACCTCAAAGTCCATCCTCTCCATGAAAATCATAAAGCCAACTTCAAGGCCCAAGGTCCTGATGGTACCGTTGGCTTAACTGAGGAGAGCAGCTACAGCACTTCTCATTGACGCCCTTACTGGAGAATGAATTCCCCTTGCTTTGCTGAAAAGAGCATTTTCTTTGTCCTCTGTGGAAAAACGAGTGGGGTGCGCATGCAAAACTTATTCAAGTATTCCTATTTCTATAACTCTTTAGGTTTCTTCTATACTACATCAAAGAGCCTTTGTCATTACAACTTCACTGAATAAGTAAGATTAGTTCTGGCTAATTTATAAAAGCAATTTTGTAAAGATATTTTAGGTAACTCACAGAGACTCAAAAAGACCAAAGACCCACTCTGTGATTAAGCACTCAGAAGCACCCAAACAATAGGGTTGCCATATTTAGCAAATAAAAGTGCATGGACCAACTAAAATAGAATTTCAGATAAACAGAGAATTTTTTAAGTAAAAGTAACAATATTTGGGGCATCCTTATAGTCAGAAATTATTATTTATCTGAAACTCAAATTTAACTGGGCATCCTGTATTTTATCTGCTTGGCCAGCCAAACACTAGGAGACTTGCTAACAATCATACATGTCACTGCTTCTAGGCACCTGTAATGACCAAAAGTAGAAGCCCAAACCTACACCCCTGTGTCCCTACAAGAACCAGGTGCATTTCACAGGACAGTTGTTAGAAGATTGTTCTCTTATATCATTCAATGTCAAGTCTGTTTCATTAGTTCCTATGACATTGAAACCTACCTCATGTGAGCAAATATGTTTTACGGGAGCCTGGAAATACGGGATTTCCATCTTCTGTCTGGGGAAGACAAGATTTGACAACTAGGCAATGAGCAGAAACAGAACATTAGAAGGGGATGGTGTGGCTGAACGAATGAAGATCCAGTACACCCTCACCTGAGGGCTGGAAATGGGAGTCTAGACCCATGAAATTCAGTAAGAGTGTAATATTTTTCATGTAACTATTTTAAATTTAAACAAGTAATTTATATGAAAACAATAATTAAAATATTGTACTGATAATTCTTCCACATCAGCAAATTATTCAGCATTTTTGAATTGTCAATTTTATCCATTTTAGATTATTCAATGAAGAAATATTATACCAAGTTGCTGAAAATAATTTCCTAATAAAAAACCAATTAAGTCTTTAAATGTGCTATTTTCTTCCAAATGTTCAAACTCCTTTTCTAACTGGCTTTATTTTTAGATAAAGAGAATAAATTATATAATTATAGGAAACTCTTGGGCTCTTCTATTTTATCTTTCTATAGTGCATGAATGATAGTATTGTATATACGGAGCTTTTCAAAGCAAGCCTAGAGGGGTTTGGTGCTCAGAGACTTGAGTCACGAGCTCTCAGCTCACTGCAGCATCACACTGAAATGGTGTTGCTCAGACAATTAATGTCTGTAGTATCTTGTACTCAAAGTGGTTTTGCTTAGGAAAGAAAGTAAAATGCTTTCTAATTGCTCCCAAACCAAATGCTGGCTGCATGGTGGTATGAGACAGACACAATTTTGGTTTAAAAAATAACTAGATGTTATGAAAATTAAAAGTATTTCAGGGTCCAACTACAATCTAAATAGAGAGGAATATAAAATATTAGGAAAATATGGAAAACAAGAGTGCCAATTCAAAGTGGAGATGTATTCACAGGATAAATGCTCAGAAAATTAAACTGTTACTGAAACTAATTGTTTATTTTTATGTCTGAGGCGCCTATTCATTGTTTCAAACAGAAGGTGAAGAATAACGTTGAGACCACAAAGCGCCACCCAGGATAACATGGGCTTAGTGACTGTTATTAAAACGTGTATGCTAGCTTATTTTAAAACAGATTAGGAGCCATAGCTTGTGTTGCTCCGTGAATTGAGTGCCGACCTTTGAACCAAAGGGGCGCTGCTTTGATTCCCTGTCAGGGCACATGCCTGGGTTGCTGGCCAGGTCCCCAGTAGGGGGCGTGTGAGAGACAACCGCATACTGAAGTTTCTCTCCCTCTCTTTCTCCCTCCCTTCCCCACTCTCTGAAAATAAATAAATTAAATCTTTAAAGAAAACAGATAGTACAGATTATTTTTAAATGCCCCTGATCTTCCCTTATTTTACCTACAACTCCTACAATTCAATGTCACCAAACGCTGAAGAACAGTTCCCCACTTCCGAGAATCTGGGCGGACTTTGGCCTTGCTTTGACAAAAACAATGAGTCTAAAACGAGAGTGGCACTGGTCCAAATGCAAATGTTGAGAGATGTTGAGCAAGTCCCTCCTTTCTTAGACCTATGCCACCACCATCCGAACAGGCCAGGGCTATGCTGCGGGAGAACAAGAGACCACGCAAACCAAAGACACCTCACCTCCACTGACTTGCACAATTGTGAGAATTGTGAGAAACTCTAAGCACACAATAGGTGCTCTGATAGTTTGTCACAGCTCCCTTTTTGTGTATTTTATTTTTCAGTAAACTTTTTTCTGGCTTTCATCTTTTTTTTTAAGATTTTATTTATTTATCTTTAGAGGGGAAGGGAAGGAGAGGGAAGGAGAGAGGGAGAGAAACATCAATGTACGGTTGCCTTTCATGCGTCCCCTGCTGGGAACTGGCCTGCAGGGAACCTGCCTGCAACCCCAGTATGTGCCCTGACTGGGAATCGAACCGCGATTGTCTGGTTCACAGGCCTGCGCTCAATCCACTGAGCTACACCAGCCAGGGCGCTTTCATCTTTTTATATATCCTGTTTCTACGTCTTTGTATTCACTGATCTTGCATAATATCTAGTCTCCTCTTGATCCTATATATTTTTCATCTCAGATATTTTATTTTTCACCTGTAGTTTGACCTGAATCTTTTTATAGCTTTCACTTTCCCCCCTAGCATGCTCATGCTTTCCTCTATTTACTTAAACATATAAACTAACTTTATAATAGCTTTTTTATCATTCCTAGTTGCTAATTCTGTTACCTTTGTCAAATCTACTTCTACTTCTACTGACAGATTTTTCATCTCATTTACTATTTTTCGTGCTTTTTCATTTTATTGAATGAAATTGAGAATTTGGTTTTGGGTGTTGAACTTCTGAGTGTATGTGTGTGAGGTGTGTATTCCTATAAAAATGCTGATGCTTGTCTTGTGCTGCAATTGAGTTACTTGGGCAAACAGCTTATATGCACAAATAAAAAGAGAGTGAAAGGTTATAAGGCCCATTTCATTACTCTTTGGAAATTATTCTTAAATTATTAGACATGTTTCATTTTATAACTTCAATCTGGCTCATTGAAACAAAGAGTTTTTTTTTTTATAATATCAGAACAGTGAAGTAAATAAATGTGTAAAGTTTAAAAAGTAATGCCCTGGCTGGTGTAGCTTATAGAACGAGCATAGGCCTGCAAACCAAAGGGTCATGGTTCGATTCCCAGTTCAGGGCACATGCCTGGGCTGTGGGCCAGGTCCCCAGTGACAGGCACATGAGAAGCAATGGCAGGTTGATGTTTCTCTCCATCTCTCTCCTTCTCTTCCCTTCTCTCTAAAAATAAACTCTTTTTAAATACAATAAGTAAAATAAAACTGTCAGTACTTTTAGATATATGATTTTATATGTAGGACAGTGATCAAGAAAATATATAGGAGCAACATAAAACATGTCTACATGCCAACAATAGCTAATAATTAATTTTTTAATTTCTCTAATAGCTAATAATTATAATTTTCTAAAGGTTATTTCATCCAAAAATAGCAGAACACACATTTGTCACAATATCATGTGGGACATTCACCAGAAGAGACCACATTCTAAGCCATCAAACATATTTTAACACATTACAAGCATACTTTAACAAATAACAGAATCTTACCATGTCTACTCTCAGGTCACAAAAAATAACTGAAAACCCTCAAGTACATGGAAATTAAACACACACTTCTGAAGAACACATGGATCACAAAGATATCTCAAGAGCTATTTTAAGGGATTTTGAACAAAATTAAAATAAAAACCTATTTTATCACATTTTGTGGGATGCAGCAAAAGCAGTGCTTGGAGGGCAATATATAGCCGTAAATGCACATATTGGAAAAGAAGAAAGATCGGAAATCGACAACCTCCTTTTACCTTAGGAGAGTAGAAAAAGAAGAGCAAATTAAATCCAAAGTAAGCAGAAGAAAAGAAGTAATAAGACTGAGAGCAGAAAGTAATATAATTAAAGAGAAATCAGTAGAGTAAAACAATAAAACCAAAAGCTGGTTCTGTAAAAAACATGACTTAAAGTGATGAGCCTCTGGCCAAATTAAGACAAAAAGAAAGGGGACGCAAATTACTAATATCAGAAATGAAAGAGGCAACATCACTACAGACCTTATGAACATAAAAGGATAATAAAGAAATACTGTTAATAGCTCTGTGCTCACAAACTTGATAACCTAGAAAAAATGGATTAATTTCTTGAAAGACTACCTGCCTAAATGTGCATAAAAAGAAATAGGCAACCTGAATAGGCCTGTATCTATAAAAGAAATTAAATAAACAATTAATCACCTTCTAGAACTTGAAGTACCAGGCCTGGATGGATACAGTAGTGAATGATACCAAACATTTAAGGAAGGAATTATACTGTTTGCTGCAGTCTCCTTCAGAGGACAAAGCCAAAGGGATTATTTCTTAATTCATACAATGAGGTGATCATAATAACCCTAATGTCAAAATCAAAAACAATACAAGAGGACTTCACATCAATATCTCCCATTAACATACATGCAAAAATCCTCAACAAAACATTAGCAAACTGAATCCAACAATGTATTTAAAAAAACATGCACCAAAACCAAGTGGCATTTATCATAGGGATACAGGTTGGTTCTGTACATGAACATGGAATATCTCTCCATTTACTTAGTTCTCTTTTGATTTTATTCATCTAATTTTTTATAAACATATTGTATATATGCGTGTTAGATTTATACTTAAGTATATCATTGTGGGGGGTACAGATGCGAATGGTATTGTGCTTTCAATTTCAAATGTCAAAAAGTCAATTAATGTGATCCATCTTGTAAAAAGACTCCAAAAGAAATATGATATGATCATACATATAGAAACAGAAAAAGCATTCACCCATTCATGATGAACTCTCAATAAACTAGGAATAGAGGGGTATTTCCTCAGCTTGATAAAGAATATATAAAAAATGCCTACAGCTAAAATCATACTGAATGATGAGAAACTTCTATCACAAACATCAAATATAAGAGAAGATGTTCCTTCTCAACACTCCTCAAAATTGCAGTGGAAGTTACAGCTATTACAGTAAAACAAGGAAAGGAAATAAAAGGTCTACAGGTTGGAAAGACAAACTTACAACTGTCTTTGCTTACAGATGACATGATCATAGGTATTAACAATCTGAAAAAGAAAAGCAACAACAAAGAAACTTCCTGGAACTAGTAAGCATTTATAATAAGGTTACAGGACACAAGATTAATACACAGAAGTCAATGCACAAGGAAAATTTGAAATTAAAAACAATGCCATTTGCATCTTCACCCCCTCATATGATATAAAGTCTAAATCTAACAAAATATGTGCAAAATCTACATGAAAAAACTTAAATGAATAAAATCAAAAGAGAACTAAATAAATGGAAAGAGGTGTCGTGTTCATGTATAGAAAGGTAAAATACTGTCCCATATTGTCAAGACATCAGTTCTTTGCAAATTGATCTATAAATTCAATGCAAACCCGATAAAATTTCAAGCGAGTTATCTTGTGGATATCAAAAAACTGATTCTGAAAACGTATATGAAGTGGCAAAAGACCCAGGATACCTAACACAATATCGAAGGAAAACAAATTGAAAGAATTGACACTTTCCAACTTCAAGACTCACTATAAATCTAGAGTAGTCAAGGCAGAGTGGTGTTAGTGAAGAATTGGTAAATGCACTAATGGAACAAAATGAAACTAAGAAATAGACCCATAGAAATACAGTCCACTGATGTTTGACAAAGAGCGAAAGAAATACAATGGATACACAGTTCAACAAATGCTGCTGAAACAACTGGACATCCACATACAAAAAAAGGAGGGGGGGAATCTAGCCCTGGCCAGATAGTTCAGTTACTTAGAGTATCCTCCTGATGTACCAAGGTTGCAGGTTCAGTGCCTGGTTTGGGCACATTACAAGAATCATCCAGACAGTGTATGGGTACTTGGAACAACAACTTGATCTCTCGCTCTCTCTCTGCCCCTCCCCCACCCCCACCCTCTCTCTTTAAAGTCAATAAAGCATGTTAAAAATGAATCTAGATCTTAGACTGTTTGCAAAAGTCAACCCGAAATGGATTATGGACCTAAATGAAAAGCTATAAAACTCCTAGTAGGTAACATAGGAGAAAATCCTGATGAGCTTGGGTATGGTGATTCCTTTTTATAAAGATATAAAATCAAAAGGATAATCTGTGAGAGGAACAATGTATAAGCTAGACTTCATTAAAATGTAAAACTTCTGCAATGCAAACAACAGTGTCAAAAATGAGAAGACAAGCCACAGACAGAAAAATATTTGCAAAAAGACATATCTGGTAAAAGACTAGTGTTCAAATATACAAAGAACTAAAAAATAAACTATTAAAAAATCAACATGCTGGGCTAAAAAATGAATCACAAATCTTAACAGATACATCACCAAAAAAGTACAGATAGCAAATAGGCATATGAAAAGAGATGTTTCACATCACATGTGATCAAGGTAACAGAAACTAAAGCAATGAAATATTGTACTACTTCGTGCCTGTTAGATTGGCCCAAATCCAGAGCACTGACTACACAAAATGTTGACGAGGATGTGCAACAACAGGAACTCATTCATTGCCAATGAGAATGCAAGACGGTATAGTGACCTTCCCACCAAACTGTGGGAAGGCAGTTTAGTAATTTGTTACAAAACTAAACATATCCTTACCATATAATTAAAAAATTGTGCTCCTTGTATGTACGCAAAGGAATTGTAAACATGTCCAGACAGGAGCCTGCACACAGGTGTTTAAAGCTGCTTTATTTGGCCCTGGCTGGTGTAGTTCGGTGGATTGAGCATGGGCTGCAAACCAAAGGGCCGCCAGTTTGATCCTCAGTCAGGACACACACTTGGGTTGCAGGCCAGGTCCCCAGTGAGGGACACATGAGAAGCAACCACACACTGACATTTCTCTGTCTCTCATTCTCCCTCCCTTCCCCTCTCTAAAAAAATAAATAAATAAAATCTTCGGAAACTAAAAAAATAAATAAATAAAATCTTTGGGGAAAAAAAGATAAAGCTGCTTTATTCATAATTGCCAAAACTTGGAAGCAACCAAGATGCCCTTGAATAAATGAGCAGATGCATAATCCGTGGTACATTAAGACATATTATTCAGTGCTAAAAAGAAATAAGCTATCGAGCCATGCAAGAACATAAAGGGGCGTTAGATGCGTATTACTAAGTGAACGGAGCCAGGCTGAAAAGAGAACCTGTTCTGTGATTCCAACTATACAACATTCTGGAAAAGGCAAAACTGTAGAGACAATAAAAAGACCAGTGGTTGTCAGGTAGTGAGGGGAGGAAGGGATGACCAGAGCACAGAGAATTTTTAGGGCAGTGAAAATACCCTCTACGATACTGTAATGATGTGTTCACGTCATCATGCGTTTGTCCATTTATACACTGAAAGTGCGCCATAATGTAAACTGTGAACTTTGGTTGATTAGGATGTGTTGATTTAGGTTTTCAACCATGACATTTGTACCACTCTGATGAGGAATGTTGATATTTATGAAGCTAGGCACGTACAGAGGAAAGAAATATATGGAAAATCTCTGTACCTTCTGTTTGATTTTGCTGTAAAACTGAAACTACTCTAATTTTTTCCTTAATTTCAAAATAGTTCTTTTAATAGCATCTAAACCTATCAAATAGCTAGAAATAAATCTGAAAATTAGAACACAGAATTTAGAGAAATTAAATGAGTCCTAAATAAATCAAAGAATATAACCCTTTAATGAATTGAAAAATAGGCTACTGTAAAGATATCAATATTACAACTAAACATTTATACATGGATATTTTTAATATAACTCATTTGATCTTATATTTAAGTACATAAATAAGTATGTAATACAGAGTATAAAACTACTCTATAATTGGAATTCAAATAAATGGACATTTTTTGCTTTGAAATGTGCAATGAAAATTACTCATAACTAGGTCCATGCAATCTCCTTTTAATAGCTGTAATATATACCTTGCCCACATTAACCAGTCGATGGATAGGGAAAAAATTTGCCAATTGTTTGAATTACTTCCATGCTACATCGCAAAATTACATGGCCACCAATCATCAAAATTTATTACTAACAAACTGTCCATTTACAAATCAATTTGATCTTCCATCAACATTGTTCAAATCAAAAATTGAAAAATATCTTTTTAATTAAAAAATTTTTTTAGAAAACATCATACTGTCTCTTATAGCAGCTATACCATTTTCTATCCCTACCAACAGTGTACAAGGGGTCCTTTTTCTCCATATCCTTGCCCACACTTTTATTATTTTGTCTTTTTGTCATTTTTTAAATCTCATTGTGGTTTAGATTTTCATTTCCTTGTGGATAAGTGATGTTGAGCATCTCTGCATGTATGTGCCTATTGGCAATCTGTAGGTCTTCTGTGGAAAAATGTCTATTCAAGTTCTCTGCCCATTTTTTATTCATTTTTTGTATCAAGTTGTATAAGTTCTTTACATATTTTTACATAAAAACCTTATCAGATGTATGATTTACAAATGTCTTCTCCCAGTAGGTAGGTTGCCTTTTTGTTTTACTGATGGTTTTCTTCACTGTGTAAAAGCTGTTTAGTTTGATGTAATTGTTTTTGTTGCCCTTGCCTGCAGATACTGGTCCAAATAAAAAATACTACTAAGATCAAAGAGCTTACTGCCTATGTTTTCTTCTATGTATTTTGGTCTTAATCCAAATCTTTCATCCATTTTAATTTTATATTTTGTAAATGTTGTATGGTAATGGTCCATTCTTTTGCACATAGCTATCTAGTTTTCCAGCACTATTTATTGAAGACTGCCCTTCCCCAAAATATTTTTTGTCTCTGTTCTTATAGATTACTTGACCATATATGTTTGTTTATTTCTGGGCTCTCCATTCTATTCCACTAATCTGTGTACCTGATTTTGTGGCAGTACCATATTGTTTTTGATTACTATCGCTTTATAATATAGTTTAAAACCAGGGATAATGATACTTCCAGATTTGTTCTTCTTTCTTAAGATTTCTTTGGTTATTTGTAGTTTTTGTGGCTTCATAGAAATTTTAAGATTCTCTGTTCTAGTTCTATGAAAAATGCCATTCGTATTTTGATGGGACTGCATTAAATGCAATTACCATATGATCCAGTAATTCCAATTCTGGGTGTTTATCTGAAGGGTAATAGAAAAACTTAATTTGAAAAGATGTATACACCACTGTTTATTATAGCATTATTTACAATAACCAAGATATGGACTCATTCTAGTGTCCACAGATACATGAATAGATAAATTGGTGATTACCAGAGGGAGGAGGATTGGGTGGGTGGAAGGGAGACAGGTCAAGAGGATCAAGAGAATCAAATTTCCAGTTATACATTAGATAAGTCATTAGCATAGCAAATATAGTCAATAATATTGTAATCACTCTGTGTGGTGATAGATGATAACTATACTTATAGTGGGAACCACTTTATAATGTATATAAATATGAATTATTTTAATGTATACCTGAAACTAACAGAATATTTTCCGTCAGCTAAAAAAGGAAAGAAAAATGAAAAAACAACTGATTTGCAAAAACATTTGTTTCACAGTCAGTTGAATCATTCATTTCCTTAACACTTAAAGTAATATTGTGAATCGTTCCTTTGATGCCTCTGAGATTTTTATGCTCCAACACAATCCACTATAACAAATTAGAAGTAGATTAGAGGTTTTCAATTGTTCTGTGAAGTGCGAGAAGGGCGATTTTTAAAGGAGAGATAGAAAATGTGAATCTGCATAATGATCTAGGTCCTTGTAGACACTTACGTTATAGACAAAAGCAAATATGCTTGATGGGAATTTGGGTATTGAATCCCTCACTACCAACCGTATCCCTGAAACTCTTGAAAAGTTTTCATGTACTCCCAGGTACACACATAGCCATTGTATGCCTGCTGCACTAAGATAAATTGCATTTTCTTCTGCTTTCTTTAGCTGCCTCATTTTGGCTCACTAAAATAATCAGGATCTTATAATAGGCATGAGATTTCCTCCCATCAGCACTCAATTCTCTTGAAACCCGAACATAGTTTTATCTTGAGGTGACAGAAGAAGGATGTTGAGACTTTGGAATAGTTTTCAGCCATAAGATAATATTTAAGAAAGACCCTAAAGATCTATATTCAAAACCTATTAAATATATAAATAAAAACAGGAAAGGCTTTCCTAAAGTTCGAACTTTAAAAATATGTTCTCTGCATATATTCATAATTACTTTCAGATGTGTTAATAACTGTATTCCAGTAGTCAGGATATATAATATATAATTATCCACATATCTGAAAATATTTATAAATGTATACATTAAACACTAAGCTGTTAGTTTCCAAATATAGCTATGCATGTCAATCACCTAGAGAGTTAAAAAATAAAAGTAGAGATTTTTAGTTGTCACTTCAAATCCTCTGAATCGAATCTCAGGGAATAAGGCCAAATAAGTCTTAAGCACTGGCTTGTTTGTATGCAACTGGAAATTATTCCTCAGTGCTCCGTTCCCTTGTGATATAAAAGTAATTATACTAAAAAAATTGTCTAGTAATTTCCAGGAGAAAATTACTTGCACATGATATAGATAAACAGTAGTATATTTCATTATCGAATTTAAGTTTACATACCCATTATGCATTTCTACTTGCTTCCCTGGTGAACAGATGATTTTGGAATGTTCACACAAGTCAATTTACAAAAGATCAAAATATGTTTTGTTTCAGAGTGTGGGAAAGTATTTTGGCTTTCTGTCAATAAGGTAATTTTTCTCTTCTAGAGAAATAATACAAATAGAGTAGAAGTTGAACTGGGCTAATGGCAATTAAAGAAACTCAGCAAGAATTGACTTTAAAAGAGTCTTAGCACAGCATCTGTCATTCTCTTGACTGACAATTCAATCATTACAACCTCACAGTACATGTTTATGTAAGAAGTATTCTCGGTCCCTTGTTGTCGTCCTGATAAGCATGTAGGTCTTCACCTTATGGTTGATTTTAAGTGTTATGGAGACTATTTCACAGAAGAGATTGTCACTACTTTCTATTTAAATTGGGGTCTGGGAAGGCTACATGTAACAACATACCTGATAATTGGTTCTATTATGAACCACTGCCAAGGCAGATTTTCCAAGTACCAAACAAAATGCTTAACGCTCGTTCCCCAGCAAAAACTGCAACGTAGTGCTTCGGCAGCAAAAAACCCAATTCTAATTGCGTGGAGTAAATCCAATTATGCTTTACATAATCCAGATGCCAAATTGGAGCTCAGAGTACTGCCAGTGAACACTGTGGTTTTACCTCGTGCCTGGAAGAGGACAGTTTTTGTTTTTGTTTTTATGTTTGTTTTGTATGGCTCTTGAGGCATAAATCAAATATTTCTGCGTAAGTAAACTTAAAGTGTCCTTTCAATAACTCAGTGCATCTAGCTCCTTTGTTAGAGCCTTCAAAAAATGTTATACATTTGCCATTCAGAGTTTTCAAACTCTTCCAAAAGCCAATTAAATTTTAATTAATAAAGTTCAAATGATCATATTCCTTCCAGCACCCAAAACAAAAATCTTAAATGGAATTGTAGGTCATTCTTGCTGGGTAGCCTTTTGCAAGAGAATTAAATTCTCTAAGCTGCGGTTTCCTTCATCAGCAAAACACTGATTACATTCAGTCTACCTGATGGGGTCTGGAGAGGCTTAAATGAGGTTATACACACAATAAGTTCAGCAAGATGCCCAGAATATGGTAAATAGTTCATAAATGTTCGTTATTATCTGATTTTCAGTTATTGCGTGTGCTTGCATCTTACTGTTACCGAACAAGAGGAGGTCCAAGGGAGGGGCAATACAATATTTGGCCCACCTAGGGATGCCCAAAACTGCTGTACAACAGGGGCCCCTCCCAAAGACCAAAATACTAAAATCTACTGGGCCCTTCTGTCCGCCGCCAATTGGAAACACATCTCTTAATGCCAGAGATTTGTGAAAAGGAAACAAAATGTTTATTTAATGCTATTTAGGCCTAATGCCACCACTAAAATATCAAAGTCCTTTAGGTTATACACCTACACCCACACAGCGCTCCCCTTCCCTCTTGTCCCAACTCCGGGTACCGTAAATCAGGAAAAGAGCACACGTCTGTGTTGCAGGCCGCTGGCACCGTCAGCTGTGTCACTGTGCAGGATCTCGAGTTAATCCAAAGTACTGTGGTACCCTCTCATGGTCCACTGGCAAGAGTCCTTTGTACCCAGTTCCAATCAAAGTCTCTCTTGCTTTTCAGGCCCCGCAGCCAAAGGGGGCACCCCAAAGCCGCGTGGGCCTCTTCTACCAAAGCTGCAGGAGTCCACACTCCACCAAAAGCATGTGGCTTTCTTCTTCACCTGGCTGCAGGGATCTCCATTCTGGCAAAGCTGCGTGGTTCTTCCCTTTCACCTGGGAAAGAGGGGGTCCGCACCCTGCCAAAACCACGTGGCTCCCTCTTTCACCTCACCAAGAGGGGGGTCCTCACTCTGCTGAAACCGCATGGCTCTCTCTCATCTGCCCAAGCAGGGACCCTTCATGTCCTGGAGCCAGTCTTTTCCAAGCTCCCACCCAGGCCATCTCGCTCAGGGGCGCAGCCCTTAGTTACATCCTGAGTCCAAGCCCTCCTCACTCAGGAGCGCAGCTCCTAGTTCCCATCTTGAGTCCCAGCTACTACCTTCTCCCTCTGTCTGGCTCCAAACTTTGCCACTGCTATTTAACATATCTATGAAACCAGTTAAAGGTTATAGATATGTTAAATAACCATTCCTCCGGAGGTTAGCTCCAAAACTGTTGCTATGCAAAATAGCTCTCAATGGCCTGGCTCCATTCTTTCTTCCCCCTGTGGGGGGGGGGGGGGGTGAGGACATCTTATATGTCTCTCCAATATTCCTATACACTTTGAATTCTGGACACTTTTCTAAATCTTTTTGGGGGGCCCCCTGTCTGCACCCTGTATCATTACCAGCTACGATGTCCAGGTCCATTTGTCTAACAAGTCCCCTTCGGTGCTTACAACATACCTCTGCTTTTCAGTCCTTTGACACGAGACGAACGAACACAGACCTCCACCCCTTATCCTGGCTGAGTCCCACAGGAGCAGAGCCAAGGATGTATACTTTTGAAAGTGATTTGTAAAAGAATGCTTTTAGGAAAAAAATATGAGTATAAGGGACACTTGCCAGAAAATGGAAGAAGCTATGCAAAAACGAACTGCTAGAGAAAGTCTGGCTTTACCATGAGGCGAAGGGAATTTTTGAAGTATGACTTCCAGCAATATGCCCACTTTGAGGTAATAGTGCTGGGATTTTATACCCTGGCCTCTGCAGTACCCAGTGCCTTCCATAGCCCACAGAATATTTTCTGAAGAAGGCTGCAGGTGTAAGACACAACCAAGGGGGAGGGGGAGGGACCACATCAATCAAAATGATAGAGTAGAATGAGACCACAGATACTACCCTTAGAATCAGTACCAGGCAGGTGAGACAGGGAATCCGGCAGGACAGTGATGGACATCATTTCAATTCTTTTGTGAAAAGTCTTCTATCAGAGTGCCAGTCCATTCCACTTGCAAGTTTCATGACTCTGTTTTACACCATCAAAGCTCTGTCCCCACAAAAGCCTCTCCACTCACACACCACTTCAGCCTAATAACTCATACTTTCCTTTCCACACTAAGTCTAAGCCATTACTCCTCTCTGAAGGGTCTGTCTAACCTCCATCTCAGCCCACATCTGTTTGCTAAAGCCACCTGTCTGAGTCCATTTGGGCAGGTGTAACAGAAATGCCACAGACTGGGTGGCTTACAAACAGCAAATATTTCTCACACATTTGGAGGTTGGAAAGTTCAAGATCAAGGCACCAGAATATTTGGCATCTGATGGAAACTGGCTCCCTGGCTCATATTCAACTGTCCACTGTAATGGCACCTGGTGGGCCAGGCAGAGTCTTGGGGGTCTCCTGTATAAGGGTACTGATTACACCCACCAAGGGTCCACCTCAAGACCTAATTACTCCAAAGGCCCCACCGCCAAACGCCACTGCATTAGATGTTCTGTTTTAACATATAAATTTTGAGGGAACATATGCAGTCTCTAGCACCACTTACATACAAAATTTTCTGAAACACTTACCACATTTTACCATAATCACTGGTTGATTTTTTTGTCTGTTTTCCAACTAGACTGAATACCCTATTCTTCCTCATCATTGCAATATTAGCTTGATACAAATTCTAAGTGGCTTAATGCAGATTGGTGAATGAATGAATGAATGAATGAATGAATGAATGAATGATTAAACTAACATATTCTGTATCATTATGCATATCAATAATCTCTCTCAATTACATGCAAAGTATAACTACTTCCAGTTAGACTGCTGTATGCTTTTGGATTTCACTCTGTGATATCCATAACGTTTCTCAATGCCCAGCAGGTAAATTCAATTCTGTGAAACCGTCCTGGCATTAGTTCCGTAGTTCTTTAGTGTACCCTTTAAAAAACAAGTTAAAAAAAAAAGAAAGATGTTTTCACCAGAATTTTCTGAGACACATAGCATAAGGAGAGGTACGATTCATTACAGGAAAATAGGAGACAGCCTCAGGACTAAGTAGTGTGTTAGATCGAGGGCAGTACTTGGAAGAAAGAGCTTAATGTCCAAGACAGGGCCTCCCTGCACGTCCTCCTGCCCTGGATTCCCTTGGAAGTGTCAACTCAGCCTCAGTAATTATTTAATGTTAATTCCTGATAGGCTTGTCACACTAAAATGAGTTCAACTTTTACACTCAATTAGGAAATTACGCTCCAAGAAATTCCAGTAAGTTTACACTCCATGAAATTCCTTACATTTGTATGATCCTATGAGAGTGTACACCCTAGTTTCGGTGAGGCTAGAGATCTACAAAGGCAATCTTCACGTGTAACAGTTACCCCGTACAAATTTTGCACCTCCCATGCAGGCCTCTGACATCCCCAAGATCAAGAACAGTGACCAACAGAGGAGTCCATAAAGCATGCTGTTTGAGTTCAATTGACAAAGAAAATGATCAAACTGAGCAAAATATTATTAGCCATAAAAGAGTTTGAACAGGAATAAGAATTATTGCATTGGCATTTCTTTGTCTTTACTTGGCCAACTGTAATTCAAGAAGAGACTAAATCTTCAAGGAATCTCCAGAAAGTGGGCAGAATAGTTTTTTTTCCTGCAAAAAAAATGTTGGGCTTTAGATTGCTAATTATACAAAATGAAACCTGCGTCTTTAGCCACAGCTAACTTAACTAAGGATGCATGCCAGTGGTGAAGGCAAGTAGGAACAGGTTTGCTACAAGAGAAGACATGCAGGGACCTGGTACAGACCAAGCTCCATACAGTGGACGTGCTCCTCATGAGCGAATCAAATCCTCTTTTTGAAAAAAGATAAATTATTGGTGGAAAAGAGATGTAACTTCTTTAGTCTGGCCATTACACCAAGTAAAACCCAGTAAACTTACTGTTTATGATGACATATGTTTTCTCCCTTATAGTGCTTCAATAGCTTCAAACTAATTTTTAAAATATTTTAGTGGGGCTTTCTAGTTGTTCTCAGTGGGAAGAATGGTTTGTAACAAGATAGTCTTAACACTACCAGAATTGGACATTCTTCACAAGATTTTAAAAATAATTTTAAAAAAGGGTACAGATCCATAGTCCAGTTTTGTTATCTACTAAGTTTGAAAATTTTTGTGGATTTTATAGTAAGTCCTCTGATATATTCCACTAATCTATGTATCTAATATGGATATTGCATTATTTTACATACTATATTTTTATGGCATGATTTTCTACATTAAAAAGTCTTCACATCTCATTTTCCTCACTGCATTCATCCTTACTATCCATGGCCCTTGAAAATTCCATATACATTTATAGTTATATTGTCAATTTTCTTGAAAATATTCGTTGGAACTCGGCTTAAAATTGCCCTGTGTGTATAGCCTGATTAAAACAGGAAAATATTTCTGTCTTTAATGTAGGGACTATTCTCACCCATAGATTCTCTCCCTCTCCATTTTTAGGTCTTTTGTATGTTTTAATATTTAAAAATTATTTTTGTTATAATGTGAAGTAATCCTTCTCTCAGACTAGTTTTTAATTCTTCTTAAGTATTTGTTGTAAAATTTAAAAAATGAAAAGCAAAAAAATACTCTTTTAATGACATTTTATACTCCTACTGCACTATTGTGTGAATGTAATGATTTACTGTATATTGGTTTTATACGAGCAATCTTCCAATCTTATCAACTGTAAAGTACTTGGCTTTTCTGCATAGATAATCATGTCTAAAAATACGCAGCATTTTTCTTTAATCCACATTTTCAACTGTTACTTTGCTAAATTCAGTTCAATTTACATAATTTCTATTATAATATCTTCTAAGCAGTAGGCTGCTTATAATTTTGCTATATTCCTATGTTTGTTTATCTTTTTTGTCTTTGAATTTTTAATTTAACGGGCCTATGGTAGATGGACCCAAAGACTCTTGGCTATTTACTGAGATATGTTTAAAACCAAATATTTGGATAACTTTGATAAATCTTACATGTGGACAAGAAAAGGCTCTGTTTTCTACTAACAGCTATTGCATGGTTTTACTTGTGTCCATTAAATTAGAACTGATGTCCTTTGGTGAACTCTTTTTTTCTTCTTATGTACTGACCCTATTCACAGCATTTGTTTGGATATACATACAGCTTTCTTCTGTTCTGTGTGTGCCTGCTGTGTTATCTTTTCTGCATGCTTTTTGGCCTTTCTAAATTGCAAGTTTAATCAATTTTACATTTGATAGTTACTGAAATAGCACATCTAATTTCTACTGATGTATTTTGTGCCATTTAAATGTGACATTTTCTTTCTCATCTTCCTTTAGAGTGGTTTGTTTTTATTCAAACTCCCTGTTATTTTCATTATCATACACTCTCTATTCTTTTAGAGAGAAATTATCTTAATTTTAGCCTGCATGCCTACAGGTTTCAAAAGTAAATAAATACTTCTATAATCCTGTGAAAAATACAAATATCTTAGAAAACCAACTATTTTCCCCTTGCCTTTGTAATTCATTACTCTCTGATGTTTATTTACATCTTTTAAGACCCCAAATTAGATATTATTGCTTTATATTGTTAATATTAGATGCACTATTTTACTAATTAATTTCTCATATTTTATCCTGCAGTCCTGCCTTCTACATTTATTTTTCTCTGAATAGGGTAGACTTTTTATAAGTTATTCAGTGAGGTTGGTGATATTCTGCAGGTTGGTTTGTCTAAATTCAATACTATTCTCAAATGATTGTCTACCTAATTAATTGATTCAAAATGTACTATTTTTTCTCACAGTGCTAGTAAAATATTCCAATACTTTTTGGCTTCTATCATTACTTTAAATGGAATTAAAATTACTTTAAAGATAAATAACTTTTCTTGGTGGCTGCTTTTAAGATGATTTTTTTGCCTTTGGTGTTTGTTTACTGGGATATGAAATTTTGTTTCTGCTTGAGATTTTTTGATTTGGTAATCAAAGAATTAATGAGTTGATCAATTTTGCTAATCGTCTGTCATAATCCCTTCAACACTTTTATTTTTCAATCTTTCTATAGGGTGCAACTTATTTTTTTCTTTCACATATTGTGCTGTCTGTGGTGTATCAAAAAGTTATTGCCAAACCCAAGGTCACCAGGACTTTTTATAAAAGTTATATTCCAGAACTCTTATAGCACTGTAATTGCATATTGAGCTAATTTTTGTGAAAGCTATAACATCTTTGTCTGGATTTATTGTATTACATGTGAGTATTCAGTTTTTCTGGCACCATTTTTAGAGAAGACTATTCTCCATTCAATTGCCTTGGCTACTTTTTCAAAAATTAGCTTACCCTCTTTGTGTTGATCTGTTTCTGGGTTATTTACTCTCTACTATTAATCTTTGTGTCTATTCTTTTTGTCAGTGCCATGCTACCTGAGTTACTACAGCTTTAGATGAAGTCTTAAAGAGGGACAGTGGTACAATCCTCCAGCATGGGTCTTTTCCTTCAGTATTGTGTTGGCTATTCTTGGCCTTTCTGTCTCTCCATACAAACTTTAGAACCAATTTGCTGATATCCACAAATTGATATTGACTTGGGGATTGCATCGAATCTCCTAGATCAATTTGGGAAGAACTGACACATTAAGAATATTGAATCTTTTAATCCATGAACATGAAATTTCTCATTTATTTATTTGATTTTTTCATCAGAGCTCTGTCATTTTCCATATCCTGTACATATCCTGTAAATATTTTTTAGACTTATGCCTAAGCATTTCACTTGTTGGTGCTAATATAAATGCTACTAGATTTTTTAATTTCAAATTCTAATCGTTCATTGCTGATATATAGAAAAGAAATTAACATTTGTATATAGATCTTGTATTCTATGGTCTTGCTATGATCACTTATTTTTTTTCTACCTCCTTCCACCTATGAAGTTAGCTCAAAAAGTTAAAAATGGAACTGCCTTATGACTTAGCGATTTCACTTATTCTTTCTGATAACCGGATCATCTGTAGTTTGGTTTATATCTTGAACTATTTCATGCTCTTTCACCACAATCATCTTTTTCATCTGGGATTGATCCCCCAAAGACCAATCATGAGGCTAAATTAATTATGAAAGTCAGTCTTCTCTACTTAATCCAATTAAACTTAATTGCACAATCCCTACATTCCTAATCATCGTTACCTAAGGGACGTGTTACCTTCCTGTTTTTAAACAGATTTTCTGAGCCAAATGATATTCACAAATATGAATGACTCTCAGAAAAGGCATTTTAGGTATAGGAAGACCAAGGGAAATCAGATTTATCTTATTAACCTAAAAGTTTGTGCCAAACAGCATAATGATTTGTGGGCTGCCCATAAAGCCTCACTGATAATGAAAACTATTCTGCCAGAGGGAGTGACGTGAACAAACTGTGGAACTGACTAATTGAAAGCACTGAACAACATAGAGTTAATTTTTGTATTAAACCATTAAAAAGCATTAGAAGTCAAGCTCTAAATTTAAATTATGATCATTAAATCAACATATAAAGACATTTCATGCAAATGCACTGACCTAAATTACAAGCATGAGACAGATTGCACCATTTTCCTGTGATGCACAAGTGCAATTAATTCCTGACTTAGAAATAAAGAACAGTAGCACTGCTAGAGAGTGCAAAAAAGTGTGTGGTTTAATTTGTATAAAAAGAGGAGGAGGTAGAAGTTACAAGGCCAGTAAGTGGCAGAGCCCAACATGAAATGTAATCTATATATTCTGTTCTGCATTTTCACCATAACACATTTTTTTTTCTTGTGGAAAGAGAGATTTTGCCCTGTACAGTGTCTGGTGGGTAGAGCTATTCTTAGATGGAAAATTAACATCAGCACAGAGCTTATCACAAAAACCGGAAGGTATGGAGATAGACTATCTTAATCCAATGTGTGCTGTTAGGAATGGACCATCCCAAGAGCTGATTATCCTTAGAAATCTTCAAGAATGTGAGTTTCATAACACATTTTTGAAAGCAACTATGCTGTTAAAATAGCCAGTGCTAGGGCAGGGATCAGACTATGACTTTAATGAATCTTGCCCTTTCCATAAGCACAGAGAAGAAAAGGTAAAGCTAGGTGGCTAGGCACTAATTCTGGGCCATTCTAACCTCACAAATGGGAAAATGTCAAATAATTCCTTCCTTTTCTCCTTCATGCCTAGTGTACGTATCAGAATTGCTGTGTGAAGGATGCCTGTGTCGGAGGGACAGGCCCTGAGCCATTCTGTGTCCCCCTATACTGAAGGAAGAAGGGGACTGAGAACAACCCAGAGGAAATCAAAGGCCCCCCAAAAGCAAGGTGAGAAACAGCATACAAAAATAGGCAGATTTCAACACGTTACTTCTCCGACTGAAACTCTCAAGTTGGACGTGGGTTCTCATTTGTATACCTGGGCAGTTTGTTAGGGTCCCACAGCCAGCAATGCAATAAATCATTCTGTTTCCCGAGTCTAGGGTGTGAACTTCAGCAAAAGAAACTTGGGGGGAAAGCAACAGTGTTATAACTAAAGGAAGGGACCCCAAATCACTCTTGCATATCTGTTTCTCTGAAGGACAGTGGGCATCTGATAAAAACAGCAAAAATAAATGCAAATGATAATAGTCTCCCTCAGGAGATGTGGGTAGGAGCTGCTGATGTTGCATTCTTCATTGAAGGTAGTAAGTAGTGTCTACGGAAATCTGGAACACTTCAAAATGTGGTATTATGATTCTGATACTTTTTCCCACTACATTAGGTTAGAACTTTGCTTTATCAATTCTTAAACCTCACTGTGTACATGCTCTATGGATTCCAATACAAAGTATCTGAATTTCCCTATTTGTTTCAGCTCCTACTTTTTTCTCTAATTGAATTTTTAGATCAAATAAATCCATAAACCAACCCACCAGGCCTGGCTTTGTTTGAGCACTTTCAATTTGAAGCAATATTTCTTCTATCTGATAAATAAGCCATAATTGCCTATGATAGGAGGTAATGTAGCAGGGCAACTAAGAGCAAAGCCTTGGGAGTCAGATGGCCTGAGTTAAAATCCTATTTTGAGCTTGCAAGCACTTCGAACATGGGAGCACTGTTTAAATGTTCTGAGCCTCAGTGTCTTTACCGATACAATAGGAATGATAACAATGGTATCTGGCTAAGGTTACTGTGAGGATTAAGTGAGTTCATTTCTGAAATGCATTTTACACTTATACTTGCCTAATAAATAGTATCTACTTTTTTCCATTATGTGCAAACATTATCCTAGGTGGGAAATTGAGTGTTTACAAATAAGAGATTGGGGAGATCTCACTACCTTCAACTCCATTAATGAATAAAACATGGTTCCTCTCTTCAAAGAATAAGAAACACTAGGGAATCGGCAGATAGGCACTTAAATCAAAGCTATAAAAGGGAGTTTGGAGGGATATGAAATGGAACATGAATCTGCAAATAGAAACCACACTCAGAGAGGTATTAAAAATAGAGGAGTGTAGGATATATTATTCTGAATTATTAAGCTATTTCAATTTTGTATTTCAGTTGTGAAAATACCAATGAATTAACTCTTTTGGAAATTGCTAGCAGTAGGTCGGGGTTGTTAACGTCATATAATTGTATACTTCCAGAGTAACCAGTTTTCCCCGAAGGAATAAAGAAACCACTCAACTACAATAGTTAGGTTAAGTGACTTTTCATTTCTAGTGGTACTAAGATCTGCAGTAGGAAGCCATGACTCTCTGAATAAAAATGCATTAAAGAGCAGTGGTTTGGGAGTGAGAAAGCCTGGGTCTTGCCCTGCTCTTTTATTGCCCATGTACTTAATCCTAGGTGTTCCAACTCCAGCATTTCAGAAAATAAGAGATAGATTTTAATCTAAACCTTTTTTGGAATATTAAAAGAGATGACTCATGCAGAAGTTGTTTGCAAAATCCAAAGGGCTATGTAAGCTAAAGTGTTACCTTCTAAAAATAAAATTATAGACCCAAAGCTATCTGAAATGGCCCTATAACATCATTTGGTTTTGCTCATGGATACACACATTTCTGTTTTACTGGTGATCAGTATATTGCTTTTCTTATTTTGAAGATAACAAAACTAGAACATAAAAAATTTAAGTGACTTTACTATTAGCCCTTGGCCTATAGTGACAGAAGCAAAACCAGAAATCAAGGTCTTAAGGTACAAAGCCAAGCATCTTGCCATACACCGACTACTTCATTATTTCTGGTCGTCTTTAAGACATATTGAAATATTAATGAGAGAACAGGCCGTATTCATCTTATTTCCTCGGCACCTACCAAATGGTGGTCCGCATTAGGCACATCAAGCATGCTGGTGGGCTGGCTGTAGATTGTGAAACTAGTCAGCCAGGGAATCAATTAACTCATGTACCTTGTGCTTCGTTTTACATTCTTTTCAACTTTAGCTCCCATGTATGTCTATCTATCTATATCTATCTATATGTAGATACATATATATATAATATATATTATATTCATCAGAGTCATGCTTTAGTTCAATAATTCCACTTCAGGCTTCCAAATGGTTAAATAGTGCTTTCACCATAAGTTAAAGTGAACTTTCACAGTGAACTACAACTTGAAATTCAAATCACGGGACTTGTATTCTAGACCAGCTTAGCCTATATTAAATAAATAAATAAATAAATAAATAAATAAATACACACACACACACACACACACACACACATATATAATACAGGAAACAGTTGGATCACTCTCATAAAAAATATAATGTGTAATGGCGAAAAGTTTACTTAAAAATGATAAAAGCTCTGATGTGATAGCAATATCCCCCAATTATATGTATATTTCTTCATTTATAGCACATCATATTAAAAAAAGCAATATGCAATTGACTGACTTGGTTTGAAGACTGATTGCATTAAGCAAAAAAGCGAATACATAGAGACTACTGTCAGCACTAATAAGGGTTTGGATCATGGTTGAACTGTGACAAGCCATGGAGAAGTTTACATGAATAAGCTGATGTTTCTACATGGAAAAGCCTTTGCTTTAATATTTGCATTCCTCATCTTAAACTTTCTCTTCTAGTCATTTGTTGTTTTTTAAAAGGCTTCCCTTTCCTCTTCTCTTTACCCTATCTCTACAGCCTTTCCCTTTCTTGAATTCTTCCCTTCCTCCTTTTCTCTGTCCATTCTTCTTTCCTTCCTCCCCCTCCTTCCCTCTTCTATCTTGGCTTTACCTCTATCCTCACTTCTCTCTTCTTCCCCTTTACACTTTCCTTTCCTTACTTCCATGGATGGGTCTGTGCATCAGAGACCATGAAGCAGGGCGGCAGGCAGGGGAGGGAGCAGGAGATGGGGAAGCTCATCCACAGACAGCAGGGCTCCTGGTGACCAGGAAGGCAGGGCAGTGGGGGAAGGGAGTAGGGAAGAGGCAGAAGTGTGCCTATCGGCAAAGAAATGAGACGGGGGGCAGCGGGTCATAAGGGTCTGTTGGTGTGACCAGTGTTGGGAAAGTGGAAGTTGAATGGAGCTTTAGTGGCCCATGAAGGAGGTATCTTATAGCATAGAAAGCATCTTAGAAGGAGTGCTGAGGCCTGGAAATGAGGTGGCTAGCTTGATTGGGAGATTAGTAACAGGCAGCCAAGAAGTAAAATGATCACATAATAAGTAAAAAAGGTTGGTTCTAATGTAAGCCAGGGTTTTCAGTGTTAGAGAAGTATTATAGAAACATGAAAACAGACAAACTAGAAAGTGACCTGACATGTTTGGTTGGAATTATTGATATGAATATGAACTCCTGAATTTTCTTTTAATAAATATGCACCTATATGAGGTCTGTCTAAAAAAGGTCCAACCACTGTTAACATAATGACAACGGTTTGCATGACACTGACGTAACCTGGCAGCCAAGGAAAGTGGCATGTCATTGTTCACGTGCATGAAGAATGACAACCTCACTGTACTAGTCACGTGCCTGGTAGATGCTGTTGTGTGAGCAGCATCTGTGCTCACAGTCACTGTGGCCATCACCTTCAAAATGACTGAGAGAGTAGAGCAACAAATCTGCATCAAATTTTGCATTAATCCAGAGCATTCCTGTGTGGAACCCATTGAGATGCTTCAGAAGGTGGCAGCTATGGGCAACTGGTGACTGGCATGACAGTGTGCCCTCTCATGCATCATATCTTGTGTAGAATTTTTTGGCAAAATATCAAGTCATCCAGGTGACTCAGCCCAGATTTGGCTCCCTGTGACTTCTTGCCTTTCCCTAAACTAAAATAATCTTTGAAGGGGAACAAATTTCAGATCACTGATGAGATTTAGAAAAGTAAAATGAGGCAGCTGATGGCAACTGGAGAACTGTGTGAGGTCCCAAGGTACCTACTTTGAAGGGGACGGAGGCATCATTGTCCTCTGTATAATGCTTCTTGTATCATGTATCCTCCTCAGTAAATGTCTCTATTTTTCATAGTACATGGCTGGATACTTTCTGCACAGACCTTATAGATATAAACATAGGTTTAGATGTGTGTGTAGCCCTTTGGTTCAAGAGGGGATGATGGATAGGAATTAATAATGAAGGAGAATCACTTGACATCTTTTTAGATTCTCTCTTTCTGATGATCTTCAAGACATGTTTTTGTTTCTGTTTTGTTTTTAGTTGTTGGCATTCTTTTGTAACTTGAGTTAAGAAAGAACAAAATAGCATAGGCAATCAAACTCGAATCCAAATGTGGTCATTTGCCAGCTACAACTTGGGTTTATCTGAAAAGTTAAATGAGATGAAACAGAAAACTTATCTGCTTGTTGGTGGTAATGAAGTTAAAAAACTATATATGCTATCTAAGTTTCAAGTTAATATCACCTCTTAGATTCATACAAGGCTAGAGTTACCTGAAGCAGAGGTTAGTGGCAGTTTTGTGTGGAGGAAATGAGGCTTCAGGACATTAAATGACTTGATGGAAATCAAACAACTACTGAAGAGCGGAGTGATGGACCAAACCCAAGCTTCCTTAACACTAACCCAGCAGCAAAGAACTCTATTCATTTTCATTTAATCTTAGTATTTTCTCTAAAAAAATGAAGGCCTTTTGCAGTAGGATTTAATCATCTTAATTTTTTATTTAGTAAATTAAACACTTCTATGGACGGAGAGGATAGTCCTGAGAATCTCTAATTGATGTTACTATTCCCTTGCTAAACTTTATTCTATAATTCTACTTACAATACCCAATAAAGGATGATAGGGAAAAATGCTGTCTTCAGTCCACCAGAATGAAAAAGTCCAAATTGGCATTGGGGGATTTTTTTCTTATCAAAGCAGTACACAGGCAGAGCTTTCTGACCTATCAAACTGGAGACGTTGTGGGCTATTGAGGTTTTGTTATGAGAAAGTGGGAAATAAATTTCCCATTGAAAACATGTTTTAAAAATGTTGGCAGGTAAAAGCTCCATGGCATAGAAAGAAAATGTCTCTGAAAATATTCCAGTGAATGGTCATGTTTTAAGTTAACAAGTAGTTGCCCCAAGCCTCCCTGGAAATCCATGAAGTGCTCACCTTGCAGATTGTATTAGGCATTGGATTTCCAAATAAAAATGTCCTATCACACAGAACAAATGCAGGAATGTACCAGAATTTTAATGCCTTCTATAATCTTGTTTTTATGTAAACATTAGAGGCTGATCTTAGAATAAGAACCAATTAATAGGATGCTGACGATTGCTATGTCAGGTAGGCTGAATAGAGCACACGTTTTTCACCTTTGACCAGAAGCTCATTATCTTTGCATATATTTCCTTGCTTTTATCATCAAAGTGCATTAGTGCAACAAAAGGAATAAATAAGATGGTACGGCACAATAAATAAAGGCTGTACAGGAGGTTAACAACATGCTGGAGTAAAATACTATCACATTTCATGGATTATCACACATTTGGAAGGTAAAAAAATCACAACTGCATAACAGAAAATTGTATAAGCCAGTGTTTAGAACTAATTTAGAACAAAAGGATGTGTCCGATCTCTCTCTTGCACACACACACACACAAATACACAGTATATGATCAATATCATCAGTAAGCTCCAGTACTCCCCAGTTACCATTCTAACGATCATTTTCCATTTTTACATTTGTCTGTCAGTCTATCTGTAATTTTCTCTCATGGAATTGGTTTGTCGTTCTCTCCATGGTTCACACTTTGCTTTACAGAGTAGAGAACACAATTCCACTTACATCTTTCCCCGCCCTCTCTACTCAGGAGGAATAACTGATGCTCTCCTTCACTGGACCAGAAAATGATGAGGCTAGGTTTGTTACAGGCCTCATACTGCCGCTTAAAACCCATCCAGTGTTTCCTCCTTTCTTTCACCTCCTGTCTTTGTATTGCAATCACACCCTAAAGCCTGTCTTCTGGGAGAAAAACCAAATACACTCCGTTCTCTACCTACCAGCTTCTCCACCTACCAGCTTCTCCACCAGTGACCAAGCAGGAGGGGCTGCAAAGTGAAACCGTAGGCAAGTGTTCACTCCGCACAGCCAGCCATCCTACACTGGAAGAAGTCTCCCTTCAACCTCCTGCCCTAAGAAAAGTTTTTCAAACCAACCTTGACCGAAACAATTTTTATACTTTGGGTGGAGTGAGGAGATCAGAGCAGTTATCAGTCATATTCTGGGTCAACATCTTTTGAAAGGGGGTCAACATCTTTCAACATCAAATCTATTTGATTATAGATTTGCCTGTAAATAACTTCCCTAGCTATGACATAAGAAGAAAAGAAGGGTAAATTACAAAATTCAAGGACACACAAACCTTCATACACACCTCACACCACATACACCACACACATATATCCTGATGTGACAATAATATTCTTTTTTTTATCCTTTCATGCTTCACTGTCATTCTTTTCTTTATATTAGCTTCTCTGATTTCTTCTTTGACCCAATAGTGACTGCCTCTTGTCATTTCAACACATATCTCATGCCTCCCTTTTTTATGGTAAATATATTCTTCATGTTTTATATATTTTACATGAACACACATGCATAGTATCATATATATGCACTTACATGTATATATACATGACTCCAAAAGGGAGACATTTACTGCACAATTTTGATTTTCAACCATTTAAAGGACTGCCCCAGTGGGTAGTAAAGGATCAGTTTACATAAGCACAGATAAGGGAGTTTTCCAAAGAACCTCAGTGGGGACTGCCACGAAGTCTGCCTTGAGATATAGAAGCATAAGGGTTCCCTACCCGCTTTGTGGGAGCCATTGGTCCTCAGAGAATTCTCAACCTAATTGTAAGTGACATACTAATAATGCCACCAGAGTGCCAGGTCTACCACATGAGATTTAAAGAGACAATGTGAACAAAGCTTTATTCTAGTCAGTAAGGAATCTGAAAAACATTGTTCTGATGAATTAACCTAAAAAATAATTTACACCAAAAAGCTACATTAAGGATTCTAGCTTTGTTTTTATTTTGAATAACATATTTTATAAGCAGGACTATGTAATATTTGAGAAAATAGTAATCAATAAATAATGTATTTCAGTAATAATTTCTATCTTCTAAAATAAATGTAAAATAATGGTAAGGAAAAAATCTAGATGTTTAATAATTAAAAGCAAAGTCTGTCCTTTCTTTTCAACAGATGCTTAATTTGAAAATGCCTTACTTAAGAGCCCCAACTGACAACCATAGAAAAATTAAAATGCTTAGGTTGTGAACATTTTATTACTATTCTTATGTGATACTAGTTTTTAAAAGCCTAGTGAAAAGTAATATAAGCAAATGGATTCAATTCAAATCATGGCCTTCCAAAGATTCATTCTCTGTCTAGATGTGATCCTAAGAGAGCCATTTGGTGTTAATATCTGTGTCACAGTCACGCAGTGTAAAAGGAGTTCTCTGTAACTGAACTTGAGCTGCACGAATCACTCGGGTGGGCCTGTATCTCGGGAAGAAGGGGCAGAGCAGACCAGTGAGTCCATGTCCCACCCGCACAGATGTCATTTGGAAATAAAAGATGCCAAAACAAATAGCAAGCTAAATTCGCACTTAAACGGGTAAACCGCTCCAGCAGCTCTGAACTCTCAAATTAAACCCAAGATATTACTTAACCATTTTCCTGCAACACTATCATAGAGCAGCATGTGACCACAGCTTTGTCACATTATGCCTTTATGATATCTATCTAGTAACGTGTGACATGCAACTTCAGAAGTCTGAAAATTTACTGCAGTTACAGAAATGTCTGGACAGAATAATATGATTTACTTTTTTATGTAGGTAGTAGGCAAATTATGTTGCCCATGGAATTGTATGGTCATAAAATATGTCGTTTTTGAATAAGGGACACATGAACAAAGCCAAAAGGGGGTAGTATCAAGGGTAGGAGATGGGATGACTGGGGCGGGGGCAGTTAGGGTGGGGAAATGGAGACAACTGTACTCAAACAATGAAAAAATACAGATATTAAATAAATAAAACTGGTTCTTTTTGTTCCATTCCCTTTTCCTTCTCTCCTGTTTAAGTGACCAAAAATTGTCTGAATACCATTTACACATTTTAGGGGGAAAAAAGAAGAAGAAATAAAACTAATTTATTAACTTAAGCAATCAAAGAAACTTATAAAAACAAATGATTTTTAAGGAGTTATTAGTAACTTTGGTGATTTTGAAACATTTCATAAGGGATAGAAACTAAGAAGACAATATAAATTCACCAACACTGATTACATGAACATTAATTCTCCTGTGTAAGTCTGCCTGCTCACCCTACGTTCAGCAGCAAGGCCCACGACAACAGGAAAGCAGAGAATTCAAGGATGGCTAGAACACCACCCTGCAGGCACTGCCACTGAGTAGAGAGAAGCCAAGTGGTCCTTGCATTTCCAAGACACGTGGAATCATTCCAGGGAAATAACTGACATTCAATGTGTTTTGTTCAGAACATAAAGCTGCTTTACTAGAAAGTAAAATGAATAAGATGCTGGGTCACTTATTTCAGAGTGAGGAGCAGAAAAGGTGTTTATACTGCCCTTTTGAGAAAGTGAATACTCTGAACCCAGACTAACTTTTTTATTGGCAGAGAAAAAGAAAGCATGAGATTTATTTCTTTATAAATAACTACTAATAAGAGAAATCTTTGATCCCAGCACTTCTGCCTAAGCCTTGATCAATGATCCATGGAAGACCCTTATAGCCAACTTCAACCTAATCCCTCTTCTTTTTTTCAGAATAAACACTTATTGTTAGGTCTTTTTCCAAATATTTATATGACTTCCGTGTACACACCAGTACAGAACCGAATGGCTAGCAGAATATGTCGGGGAGTCTAACATAAATGTTTATAGAGGATGGGCAGTTTGCCATTGGTAACAAACACACAGCATGTAAAGGAGTTTTAATTCAAAATGGAATAGAAAGATCTAAGAAAATAAGGTGAAATTACATTCCCAATATCACCTGGAAGAAAAATCCTCAAAGGAATGAATAATTTGCTAAAGTAATACTGTAAAACAAACCACTGCAAAGCCTTAGCAGCTTAAAAGATGAGCATCTCTTCCCCCTCACTCGTGAATCTGCATGCTGATTGTGCTCTGGGCTTGCCAGGCCTCTGCTGGGCTTTGCTGTAGGTTCCACATTTTATTTATTCTCAAGTGTCTCCTGTTCTGTGACCAATAGCCATGTTGAGTGTGCTCTCCTCATGATGAATGTTATAAGGACAAGAGGCCAAATTGAAACACTCAAGTATATTTAAAGCTTCTGCCGGAATTACATTTGCTTATATTCAGTGCCCATATCCCTGGACAAACCAAATATGTCTAGGGTAGGAAAAAGTGTTCAGCCTACTACAGAGGGAATTAGAGTAGAGTCACATGGCAAATAGATTCATTTTTATATCACAAAGGGAAAGGACAAGTGAACAATGATGTAATCTGCACTAATTGCTAGTGACAGAATCTCCAAAGTCAAAAGGTACAGAATTTCTGACGGGTGAGAAAATACTCCAAGGGCACCATGAATACATGCAAGGATAACAGACCTGATTCCTGCTTTGTGGAGATTAAATGAGAAGAAAATGGGTAAGTGTAACTTTCATAAATTATTAAAACCTTGAAAATAAAAATATACATAAAATATGTTATTGGGGTGGTTCTGTATTTTATTTTGGAGTAAAGCATTATATAAAAGCAAACTCTCTTACTTTGGAAGTCTGAGTGTTCTATTTAGGAGCAGCTTTCTATACCCGGGAGCATCTATTCTGCAAAAGTGAACCCATAATTTCCTCGCTAAATTGAGTGCAGCCAGTTAGTGGAATGGAACTGCAAATTCACTGCAACAATTCTGTCAATTTTTATCACCATATTTTACCCATCATGTGATGTTATTTTGATCATCAGTGTCTAACAAAAACCTAGTGTTATGCCAAATATAAACACTCTTATAGGAGGTAAGTCTGATGCATGTTAAAATGGGTGGTCATTACTTTGTCGTTATCATTCATTCCAAGCAGGACTGTAGGTCTAACAGGAAAAACAATTGCTTCAGTATTCCATTAAAATGAAGCAGGGAAAATATTCCTTAGTTGGTATTATAGAATACCAAATATGTGAAAACAATGACAACTGTTTACCATACCTGGGTTAATAGTGGGTACTCAATAAATAACTAAGAAGAAAGGAAAGGAGAAAGAAAGGGTATATGTCCTCATATGCTCTGTGTTCCTAAAACAATGAAAAAAATGCATGTATGCCTACAAGAATCTAAGTATGCAAAGTACTAATAATCACTTAATTTATTTGGGGATTTAAAAAGGGGGGAAATTATAAAAGAGGTTCATAAAAGTGGTTTATTAAATAAATACTATAAAATGTGATTTTAAACACGTCTGAAATTCACTGAGACTCAATGATCCAGAGACACATTTGCTGCAGGGACAGTGAACCGACTACAAGGAACAACATGTCATGGACAAGCTAAATTCACATTCAAGAGCAAGGCTCCAGACTTTGAGTTCAAGGTGGTGGAGCAGGAAAATCCTGAGCTCACCTCTTCTCATTGACACTAAAACTACAACTACATATTGAGCAGCTCTCTCTGAGAATGACCTGAAGACTAGCAGAACAGATTTTCTACAACTATGTATATAAAGACAAAGCCACATTAACACAGGAAGGAGGAGTAGAGACTAAATCTAGTCAGCACCCACCCTACCCCTCACTCCCCACGAAGTGACTCATAAGAGGGAGGGAAATTACAGCTGCAGAGATCACCTCCAAAGAGCAAAGGGTCTGAGCCCCAGCCTGGAGGACCTGTACCAGGAAGAGGAGCCCCCACTGCATCTGGCTTTGAAAACCAGTGGGGCTTACATCTGAGAGAGCCAAAGGGCTGTTGAAACATCAGTTTGGGCTCTTTCTGAGCCCTGGCGCAGAGGCAGCAGTTTGAAAAACATCCGGGTCATATGTGATTGTGATACATTGACTAATTTTAGGGTGTGTGCTAGAGATGCAGGAATCTGTTGAAACTTTCTCCTGAGTCAGAAGCACTTGTGGGTGCCATTTTTCTCTTCTCTTAACTCTCCTTACACTGATTTGGTCTGACACTGGCAGATGCCATTTCTGATAACACTCTTTATTCACCTCACCCTGGCATTTCCCTGAGGACTAACCCAGGCTGGCACCCCTCCAAAGCAGCTCCTGCCACGCCACTCCCAGTAATTGGCCTCAGTCAGCACCAGCACACAGCAGTGTGTCTGCAACTGTCAAGGCTGGGCCGGTCAGCCAGTCACACCAAAAGCCTGTCCTGCACAATAGAATGCTTGCAATAGCTGTGGCCAGGCCACATAGCCAGCTGAGCCAGGGACCAGCCTCATCTGCCAGCATGTGCATAGCAGTTGTGGCCCAACCATAACAGAAGGTCACACTAGTCCAGCCAGGAAACACCCATGGGCACCTGGCTCTGGTGACAAAGGGAAATTCCAGCACTGGAACTCATAGGACACCTTCTAAATAAGGCCACTTTTTCAAGACTGGGAAATGTAGCTGACCTACAAACAGACAAAATGAAGAAACGAAAGAATATGATCCAAACAAAAGAAAGCAAGAAAAAAAAACAGAAAAAGAACAAATAAAATCTAAGTAAACTGTCTATTGATAAAGAATTCAACGTAATAGTCATAAAGATGCTCATCAAACTGCAGAGAAGTGGATAAACTCAATGAGACATCAACAAATAGATAAATATTGTAAAAAAAGAACCTATCAGAACCGAAGAAATATAAAACTGAATTGAAAAGTACATAGAAGGAATCAACAGCAGATCATATGATGCAGAACAATAGATCAGCAATAAGGAAGAGAGGATAGTGGGAATTAGCCCCAACTGGAAGATCAAAAAGAAAAAAGAATTAAGAAGAATAAGATAGCACAAAGGAACTCTGGAGCCATATCAGATCTACTAAAATTTATATCATAGGGGTCCCAGAAGGAGAAAAAAGAGAGAAAGAAATGAAAAACCTATCTGAAGAAATAACAGCTGAAACTTGGTGAAGGAAACACACATCCAAGTACAGGAAGCATAGAGAGTTCCAAATAAGATGAACCCAAAGAGACTGACATCAAGGCACAGCATAATGAAAACATTAAAAGTTAAAGGTAAATAGAGAATCTTAAAGGCAGTGAGAGAAAAACAACTAGTTACATACAAGGAAATACCCATAAAACTATCAACTTATTTTTGACAGAAATGTTGCAGGCCAGAAGGGAGTGGCACAATATATTCGACATGATGAACGGGAAACACTTACAACTGAGAATACTCTACCTGTCAAGGTTATTGTTCAGAACTAAAGGATCAAGATTTCCCAGACAAGCAAAAGCTAAAGGAGTTCATCACAAGAAATGTTAAAGGTAATTATTTAAGTGGCAAAGAAAAGGACAAAACTGGAAATAAGAAAATATTTGAAAGAAAAAAATCTTACTAGTAAAAGTGAACATATAGTAAAGATACTAGATCAACTACTTATAAATCTTGTGTGAAAATAATAAAAATGTCAATAAGTACATACCTATCAATAATTACTTTAAATATGAATAGACTAAGTGCTCCATTCAAAAGACATAGGATGGATGAATGGATAAAAAAAACAAGACCCTTATATGCTGCCAACATGAGACTCACTTCAGTTCAAAAAAGGCACATATAGCCTTAAAGTGATAGGAAAAAATATTTCATAAAAATGGAAATTGAAAAAAATAAGAAGGATGGTATAGCAACCCTTATACCAGAAAAAAATAGACTTTAAAATAAAGCCTATAACAAGAGATGAAGAAAGATCCAGCAATTCCACTTCTGGGGGCTTATTTGAAGAAAATGAACCACTAATTCAAAAAGGTATGTGTATCTTTATGTTCACTGCAGCATTATTTACAACAGCCATGATATGGAAGCAACGGAGGTGTCCATTGATCGATGAATGCATAAAGAAAAAATACATATACACACATATGCAATAGAATATTACTCAGCCATGAAAAAGAACAAAATATTTTCATTTGTGATATCAGTAGACATGGAGAGTATTATGCTAAGTGAAATAAGTCAAAGAAAGGCAAATCCCATACCATTTCACTCGTCTGTGGAAGCTACAAAACTAAACATAGGAACCAACAAAACAGACTCACAGACAGAGAAAACAAACCGATAGCTGCCAGAAGGTTGGGTGGCGGGGGTGGGTGAAAAAGTGAAGGGCATTAGGAGGTTCGAATTTGTAGTTTTAGCAAATAAGTCACGGGGATGTCATGTACAGCATAGGGAATGCAGTCAGACTGTAGTAACTTCATACGACAACAGATAGTTACTAAACTTCTCGTGGTGATCACTTTGTAAGGTATATAAATGTCAAATCGCTATGTTGTAAACTTGAAACTAATATAATAGTGTATGTCAACTATAATTAAAAATAGCTTTACATTTCAGACTAAAAACACACCACTCTATCTTTCTGTTTGTGATGCAACAACCAAGGTCTAATAGCTAACATTCTCTGGGCTGCTTTTAGTTACTCTAACACCATGAGCCTTCATGCTTCTTCTTCTCTATTGTTAAAAACAGACAAGCAATTTCCAGGTAATTATATTTTACTGTTAGAGGAAGGAAAGAAAGAACATTAAATTTGGAAGCAGGCACTCGGGGTGTGAGCGTGGTGTTCTCAATTGCTCGCTTTGTGATAATGTTCAGCAAGTCACTTAAATTCCCTCTGCTTAAGTTCCCTCTTTACCCAAATGGGAAAGAAAATACATATGTTATCTTCCTTAGGGTGACAAAACATTCCAAGACAGTGTTCTAAAAGCTCTTTGCAGATTGTAAGCCACTGTTCAATTGCAATTGTTATAATATTTCAATGCAACTTTTTGCCTTTGGTCAGGATTCTGGATGTTTTAACATAGTGGTATCAACACACAGTTCAGCTCTAATGACAAGAAAATCCAACTCTTACAGAGGAAGAAAATGAATTGTACACCATACAATCACACATTGTGAACCTGTTATTTTTTAATAATAACATTTAAGGAAAAAAATCATCATTGACTAGAAGTAAGTTATTTCAGCTGTTTGCAGTAGTAGTGTCATGCTGACTGCTAAGATGCTGACATCAAACAGAAAGAGTAAGTTCGGTGAGCTCCGTCCTAGCAGAAGACATCCGTCAGCATGGTTTATTTGCAAGGCACTATATTATTTCTTCTCAATCAGCAAGTTCAAGGCTCTTTTACAGCAGGAAGTGTTGCACAGCCATTTCTCTCCGTCTTTACCGCTCACCTCCTTGCCATTTACAGTAAATCTAAACTATTTTAAAGCCATTTTTCTTTTAACCCACAGAACTGGTTTAATGCTCAAGAGTCACTCATAGGTTAGAAGATATGAGCCCACTTATTTTAATGTCGAAGAGCGAACTTGCTTTCAAGAAGATCTCGGTTTTAGAAGCAGATCAAGGTCTTCACATGCACTCCTGCAGAGCACAGCCAAATGATAGGAAGCCAGTTAAGAGATTATATTTCTATGTTCTCTTCCCAGTGATAAGTTTATCCACAGACTTATATCCTTTTTACTTCACAGCAGGGAAAAGGGCATAAAGACTTTGAGCCTAATAACATGCATAGCAAAGCAATTTGGGAGGTAAGATAAAAATTGGGTTTGTGGAGAAAAAAATAGCATTTTCTTTAACAAGCCTGTCGTGCATCAGTATCGAAGATCTTGCTCTGAAACCAATGTATAAAATCCTGGGGTAATCAATGGCAACAAAAGACTGAACTTGAAACCAGGAGGAAAGTCAAGCTTCCCAACTTATTCTGATGGAAGTAAAAGAAAGAGGAGGCAAACCACCAAAAGAAAAACATATAATAATCACAATAGACACATCCATAGATTTCCAAAGAGTGATCTTGATGCATTCGGACAGTTCAAAGTAGAAATACATGAAAATACAATACTGAATGTTCCCTAGTTTGAATGTATAAGTACACAAAATGGTAATTTAAAATTTATTCTTAACTAAAAATATATTTATATTGTAATTCTATCTTTAATAAAGTTTCTTTCATACTAAAAATTGTAAGTATCTTATTTTTGGGACTATAAGACTTACTCCCCTCACCCAAATTTGGGAGGAATAATGGTTGTTAATGCTGCTGTTGAGTTCTGTTTACATTTATATTGGTGAAATATTATATTATTTATGTTATTAAATATTTTACCACATTTTTTGCTCCAAAAATTTTTTCTCTGTTTTCCTCCTCTAAAATCTAGGTGCATCTTATGGTCTGAAAAATATGGTACATGGTTTTGGGCTTTCAAGAACAAAGTAATTTTGTTTTAAAAAGTTTTTGAGTAATCTTTAGTTTACTAATTATTTCAGATAACATAAACTAATAAAAATGTAAATCTTACAAAAATTCAGATATATTCTTTAAATTAATTCTAAGTATTTAGCTAATCCCAAAACCAGGAGAACTACCATAAATATGAATTTCTAATAAGTGGTTTCTAACCACTTAATACTAACAAATTAGTATTAAGCAGGAGTGCACATGGCTTATCATGGCAAACCTGAACCCAACTGGATGATTTTGTTTTAAGTAAAGGATATTAGGTAATTTAAAGAAGTTGATCCTTTCAGGTAATTAACATGGCCAATTATCGTTCCCCTTTGCTCCCCACCTAAACCCACATCAAGCTCTGTTTTCGGAATTCAGATAAAAATATATTACTTTGAAGTTCTCAGAAGTTAAATTGACTCCCCATAGTTTACTACTTTTATTCTGTGGTAATAGTCTGTTTCTCCTTGAAACAGCAGGGGCTCCACCCTGGTCCTACCACATGCTGATCTCATGACTTGACTCGTTGCTATGAAACAAGAAGACAATGATACCATCGTTAGGAGCACGTAGACAATCTAGCACATAGTGTGGGGTCACTAAGTATGACTTCTCATATGGATATTTGTCTTTTAAAAGTTTTCATAAGTATAATATTTGATGAATAATTTGCATCTGGCCTTGTTTTTTTTTTTCTTTTTACAAGTAATTCCTATTCTCAAGATAGTTTGAATTATGCGCTTTACTCTTGATTTTTATGTTTCCCTAACTTCCACTACACCCGCAAGAGCTCACTAACTTTCAGCTCATCTTCAGTGACTAGAGTGTCTTACTGTTATTATCCATAGGTAAAATATTCCAAAAAAGAATTCAGCTTCATCTAGGAGGCCCCTTGAATAATAGGGATATTTTATCTTTTCAAATGGCAATAATGGTCAAAACAATGATCTGGACCCCCTAAAAACCATGCCTTGTGGTCTACAGTCATACCAAAGTATTTGCAAAGTGTCGTGGTACTTGTCCAAACTAGAAGATGCTGGACCCTGTGCAACCCAACAGCAATGCCAATTGATCCCTCTTCCTCCTTCGAGCTGTGCCTCTGTAGGAGGCAGTGATAATTTTCATAGATTGTTTGTTTATTTATGTTACGGAGAGGTTAAGTGAAGAGGATATCAGACACATGGGGTGGTCATGTCCTGCTTTCTGCCCAGGAGATTCGAACTGTATTGATCACATGAGAAGCTTCAGGATTAAGCCAATTCACACAGTCCAAAGCAGGGGTGGCAAACTCACCTTCACTGGGGGCCACATCAGCTTTGCAGTTCCCCTCAAAGGGCCAAATGTAATTTCAACCTCTTAATAGTTAAAGGAGTAGTTACATTTACACAGTCCTAAAATTATTTGGGCCCTTCAAAGGCAACCACAAGGCTGATGTGGCCCCTGGTGAAAATGAGTTTGACACCCCCAGTCTAAAGTTTAGAAATGTGAGTAGGTCTGTCTAATCATGCTGAATCATATAACTTTGGTGGGGAATTCTGAGATAAAACTTTCACATCTCCACTAGAGTTGGTAATCCAGGTTGTAAGACTTAAAACTATTATTGATATATTAGTCACGAGAGCTTGGAAATTCCAAGAGATCATTATATACGAGCTGAAGATTAGATGTTATCAGAGAAAACAGAGCTGTGAATTAAATTTTGTTGACCTCTTTTGGTCATTGATCCAGTTCTCTTGGGAATGTGAGACCCCTCTGGACTGGTATGCCTTGTGTAGTATTATTGGCTAAACCAGATTGTTTTAGGCTTTCCATAACTTAAAACTGAGATATATTCCTGAGATACAGAGGTCCCTAAATGTATTGTATTTTACATTAAATTAAAGGTTCTAAATCTAACCTTCCTGGCATGATAGGTCTACAGCCTTTTTCTCTAATTATTCAAAACTGATCCACTGCTAAGATTTGCAAGGACAGGGATTACCATGTGTGTATATTCAACTAAGGTTATAAGTTACTGAAAACTTACGGTTTTAAAGAACTGCTATTTTTTTTCATTCCCCATGTGAATGGTTTTGGCTGTGCTGAGTCACGTGAGCAAGTTGGCTTCAAGACAGAGGCACCTGAATTGGGCTTAGCTTCCCACTGAGGGGTGGGCCGAGGTTGGTCCCATGCAAGGGCCCAACTAAAGGGGAACTAATTTCCTGTGACAAAGTTGTGATGAAGAAGAACAAGAGAGAAAGACCGGTCACAAAAGCACATTTTCATGCTCTGTGTACTAGTGTGTTTGAGCACAGAAGGTACCTCAGTGTTTTCAGTGGATAATGGGGAATAGGAACTCAATATGGGTGGCCCATTTGAATTCAAAAAAATCAAAATCTTAACGTCGGGATGCTATTTCCAGCTTAGCCACTAATTTTGTGACCAGGAAAAATGTCATTTAACCTCTTTAGATCTATTTCTTCCTTTCTAAAGTAAAATCAGCTTAGCAAAACACCTAGTCATAAGGCTGTGAAAAGAAAAGAATGCAGGTAGAAGCAAGTGGAAGGAAAAGAATATACCCTAACTTCTCTGTATAAAGGAATGAATAGTCCAAAATACCTATACTATGGAAGACATTGTGCTTCCTGTTATTGGAAAATCAAGATAGGAGAGAATGGTAGTTTTCTTCTAAAAAGAAATAAAAAATGGTGAGGCAGTGCACGGAACTACTGTCATTGGTAGTCTGTCTCCAGAGCCAGACATTCTGTTAGACAGTGTGTGTTACTTCATTTAATCACCACATCACATTTTTCTAGGTCCAGGAAAGGCACATTTACTTGGGTATAGCACTCACAAAATTCTGAACAGCCAGTTTTACTTTACAGGCACATGGCTCAATTCAGAGGCAATTTGTAAGAATGCAGAGGTTTCGGAATTTTCTAGCGGCAGTTCTCATTTCCTTCAGCAGGAATCACGGGTCTGCCACTAATTGGCTCTAGTCTCCCGAGAAAGGTAGTCAACTTCTCTGGGCTTTCTTTGGGGTAAAAGTGAGACACATTATGTTTATTGCAACACTCTAAAAGAACTGTAGAATTAAAAGTAGCATGTGCTATTCTGTGGCACAAAATTCATTCTTAATTAGTTAGATACCCTTCTGATTTTACTTAATTTATTCTAATGATCAAAACCCAAGCATGAATCTCTGTCTCCCATTTCTCTGTCCCTCTTCACGTATATACATAGTTGTAGAGGAATTTTATTTGGTTTCCTGAGGAACAAAGACACCTTGTAACACAGCAAATGTGTTAGAATGAGCTAGAAGCTTCTTTTTTTGAGCAACTATCACCTTCCCTACATATATTTTTTTTTAAAGTAAAGTTCTAACTTGCTTTGAGGTGTGATAACAGAAGAACCACATGGGCAATGTGTCTGCTATGTGCCAGATCTTGGGTAGGATATGATGCAAGTGTTATTCAAAGAGAACTGTGGCAATTACATTTGCAGTGATTGGAATAAGTTCATTATTTCTCTTTCTTCCATCATACAGTATGAATCTTGACATTCTAGCATCCTAATTCAATCTTAATAGGAAGGAAAGCTACAGCGAATTATTCCATTTTCAAGAGCAGATCTGCCAGTACAGGGATTTTCAAACTTTTTCACCTCAAGGCACGCACAGACTGATTACTAAAATCCTGCGGTACACCAAAACAACACGTGTTTTGCCGATCTAACAAAAAAATAGGTATAATTTCGATTCATTCGCACTGAATGGCTATTGCTGTGTTGGCTGTCATCATTTTTTTATTTGACAATCTGAGAAAAAAGAGGTCAGTGACCCTGACTAAATAGTCAGTTACTGTGTGTTGTAACAATTCTTGTGGCACACCTGTTGAAAACTGCTGTGCAAGAACAGAAATATGTGTTAATGTGTGAAATACTTAAAAGTAAATACCCTAGAAAGTAATAATATCCAAGATAGAAATTATATAAGTAAAGGTTACCATTACACTTTAAAGGTTATAATAGATCAGTTTATGTCAAATGAAAGAATGAATTAATTACCGAATCTCTTGTTAACTATGAAATCATCTACAGCACAGGTATCAAACTCATTTTTTCACCGGGGGCCACATCAGCCTCACATTGCCTTCAAAGGGCCGAATGTAATTTTAAGATTGTATTAATGTAACTACTCCTTAGCTATGGGCAAGGAGCTCGGCGTGGCCGCCAGGTAGAAACAAGGTGCTGGGCCGGATAAAACAGGGTGGAAGGCCAAATTCAACCTGCAGGCCTTGTGTTTGCCACCTGTGATCTACAGTTTTCCTTTAAATTAAAAAACCCAAAAAGCATTTACGACCAATGGCTACTAATATCTTAACCGGCCTATTCAGACTACCTCACAAATATATAGATGTTCCTTGATTATGAAGAGGTTACGACCTCATATATCCAATCTAAATTGAAAATATTCTGAGTCAAAAATTAATTTCATATACCCAGCCTCCTGAACATCAAAGCTTAACCTAGCCTACCTTAAACATGCTCTGAACACTTACAGCTGGACGATATTCTTAAGTCTCATTTCAAGAGTAATTGCCTTCTTTATCTCACAAGAAGCAGGGGACATGGGGCCGGGGGGCTGTTTCATAGACATGACGGGATGCGAAAACACAAAACACAATATCCGAAAAGTGCTGGCAACATAGTTCACTGCCGAGTGTTGGCGGCTTACCCTTGTGATCCTGTGCCTGCCCGGGTCTCATGCCAGCCACACGAGAGAGTGTGGTAGCACATATTGCTTGCCCAGAAAGGATCCAAACTCAAAGTCTGGTTTCTACGGAATGCACAGAATTTGTACCACCATAGTTGAAAATCATAAGTTGAAACATCCTAAGTTGGGAACCATCTGTATAAATATTTCTCCTTTGCCAGTGCTCTAAAAGAAAATTTTAAGCCCAGATAGAGCAATGTGACTCAATTTATTTTTTCAGAGAATAGCAACTTCACTTCTTAAAAAAATTGTCACCATACAAATTTCAATAAAATTAAGATCATTGTACAGATACTGAAAGCTTAAAATAATTTTTGAATTAATTACATGAAGAAGATTCTCCATGCATATGTCAGACACACAGAGGAAAAGAAGAAAAGCAGAAATGGGAGTTCCGTGAGGATAGAGACGCTGTCTTGTTCAGTTCTGTCCTTGTAATGAGCCAGTTGGCTGACATATCTCAAAGGATAATAACTAATTAGTGAGAGAATTATTGACATTTTAAAAACAAGATTGTGATGTTTCTGCATAAAATTATCACCTTCAGATGCTACTTAAAGTGGCTTTCCAGGCTACTTGATGCCTACTCAGCAGTGATTTTTATTTTATATTCCGTAGATATTTTCAAACACGAAGTTCCTCTAGGTTTTGCTATCAGGTGACATAATGAGAGAAGAATGAGCCTCTGATTCAATCAGACCCGCAGCTGAGCTTCTCAGTTTGCAGGATCTTGAGCTCGAGCACGTTACTAACTCTGTGAAACTTGGTTTTCCCTTATGTAAAATGAGACTAATACATCTACTTCCCATAATTGCATCCGATACCTTAGCAGGTACTGGAAATACATCTCACCCATGTGGGGCTTAAGTTCTAATAAAATCTAGTATTATAACATAGGTAAAGAATGTCGTAAAATACCCTTGCGTGTGGAAGTTCAGAACTGAACATTCCCCATTTTCTATGACTGCCACCTGAGCCACACCTGGAGGTAAATGGTTATTCTAGGACTTCTTTGAAATTAATAAGATGGGCTTGAGTTACTCATGTTGCTAAAATATAACAGGTTTCATGTATAAACAAGCTTTGAGTCAAAATTTAAGAGGAACAAATGAGTACACATTCCCCTCTCTAGGGACATGAAGGACATTGTTTAAAAAAATAGGACATTACGGAGTCTTAATACAGGGTGTGGCAAAAGTAGCTTTACAGTTGTTCCTATGGAAAATAATACAATATTTGATAAATAATAATACAAGAAGAAACTCTCTTTCACATACTCACAACTTTAAACCTATTTTTGCCCCAGCCTGTATAAATAGCCAATGGGCCCTGACAATTGACAGAACTTTTTTTTTTTTTTTGAAGGGCACTAATATTATAGTTTGGAACTTCCCACAGACAGAATCACGTCGATTAAACTCCACCAGCAAAACTGTAAACAACAGAGGGCAGCAGTGAGCAATAGGGCGGTTAGGGCAGGCCAGCTGCAATTACCCAGGGAAAGTCTAGTTGACCTGAGAGGAAAAGACATAATAAAGTTTCTGACCTAAAATAGATTTTTAAATGAAAGTTGACAATACCTGGCAAAACATGTTTAGTGTTATATTAAGCCCCAAACTTCTGAAATGGTTTTGATATGTTTGATGAATCCAAAATCCCTGGTAAGATCACCAGTCCTTTCTTCCCCATAATATTGGTATTTATTAGACCTGACATTCACCCTCTGGGAAATGCAGTGCACTTGTAGCCCCTTGCCTGCCTCAGCCTGCTTATAGCTTAGAAGTTTGTTTTACGTTAAAGAAAAAAAAGCCTGCAAGATCCAAGTTATATGGTAGTGATATTAGCACATTACAAAGTATGTATGTGTACACAGTGATGGGACATTCATTCATTGTTCACTTACTTACTCAACCCTTCACCCATCCTTTTGTTTGCACTGAGCCAATCAGCAAATATTTATCCAACATCTTCCTTCATGAGTCACCATTCTAGATACTGGAGACAGAAAATGTATCTGGGCTAAAACAGTCCCTCATCTCCTGCAACTAAAAAATCTACATGGGGAGAAAAGAAAATAAACATGCTAACAAAATATGTTATGTAGGAATGTAACAAAGGACTGAAAATCAACCAAGTGGGGCAGTTTGGAACTGCTGCAGCAGGAAGGTTTTTAGGTAAACTCTGGGTGGGGGGTGCCCCCCTGGGGATACGGGGTTAAGAGGAGATCTGCTGAGTAAAAAGAAACTGGCCAAACAATGAATCAGGGAAAGAGTGTTGTAGGTGGAAGAAGTTGGTTACTCGAAGGCTTTGAGATGGAAAAGAACCCGGGCTATTTGGGTGACAGAGAGACCACTGACATAATTGGAGCACAGACAGCAATGGACGGAGACTTCACTGAATGGCTGTGAAAGTCAGGGATTAAATTTCTCTGAACAGTGGTAAGGCATTTAGATTGTATCCCAAGTGCATGGGTGGGGATAAGTACCAGAATAGCACAATAAGGATTCTGTTCTCAAAGTATTGCTTGGGCTGCTGTGTAGAGTGTGGGTTAATGAGAAGCCAAGGCAAAGGCAGAGACTGCCTGCTGGTCCAGGGAAGAAACAGTGCTGAACTGGGTGTGTTGCTCAGGGCATGGTTATGGAAGCCAGGTTTAGCACGGACATAGAATGACTTCAACTGGCATAACTGATACAGCCTTGGGGTTGATCTTTTCTCATTCTTACATTTCATCTCTGCAGAAATGGAGGCCCACAGAGTCAGCATCATGTCCAGGATAACAAAGCTAGTTCCCAACTCAGGCGTAATTTCATGTAAATAGAATCAAATGAGAAAACTGACTGCTCTGCCATTATCAGTCTTTCTGGAATATACTGACATCAGAAATAGGGTTTGAATTCTAGTCATTTAGTTAATGTAATGATGATGATGATGATTATGTTGGCAGCAAACTTTTAATGGCTGGTTATTGTATGCCAGATTCTGTGCTAATTTCTTGTCTAGCTAACCCACACAACAATTTTATGAGAAAGATTTAATAGTACATCAGTTCTACTTATTAGGTATTAAAGGCTGAAAAGGGTTTAATAATTGGCTGAAATACACGGTTAGTAAGTCTATGTCTAAAGAATACATTGTATGTTCCAACAATGAGAACATATATTATTTATTCTCATTATATTAAAATCAAACAATATATTTGTATATTGAAGGAGGTTTCAAAAAATCACCTAAATACTAAGAACCCTGATATAACTCCCCTGAGGGTCTAATGCTTTCTTTCATGCTTTTCTTTATATTTAATTGCACATAAATAGTTTTAAATAAATTATATCATATTTTCTGAATTTCTGTCACGGAAAGTTTATATTTAGTCAGTAATTTTTTATTACCTCACCTGTTTTCTCTAATAGTAAACCAAAATTAAGAACCTTTTTTCTATCCTTTCCTCTCTGTTCATGTTAGTTAGCTAACATACACACACAATTCTTTTTTAAGCCTCATGGGTATATGGTCTTGTCAGTGCATGCAGTCCTAACACCCAGGTTAGCAGAGGTACAACTGTTACTAAGTTGGACTAAGGTCTTGGGCATCCACAGATGCACCTGTGGATCTTCTTGTTATACAGGCTAAAGCCAGAATCAGGAAGATAGTACCACAGAACCCAAGGGCCAGCTCTCCCCAGGCCATTTCTTATCACAGGGGTGCCTTATCTCATACGAGTCTATGTTCATACCTAAACTACTAGGTTATTATACAGATATCTTTTTCAAAGTAGGAGAAAGGAAGAAATTCTGCTCAAATGCTTCTTAACATGAATTATAACCTTTAAATATCTAGATCTTCAATTTTAGTCTGCCCTACTTGTTCTCCACAAATATCAAGGGCAAGCCTATTCATGTGATCTTTGGATTCTGTAAACAGTGAATGCAAAGATGAATTCAGTCATATTCTTTTGCGAGATATTGTTCAACTGAGTATTCACTCTTAAGAGTATTATATAACCCTAGGAATTAACAGAGTGCTCAACTCATGGAAGATTTAGAATATATTTTGAATTGTTCAAATAATGGTATATAGTCTATAATAAGTTCCTTAAGGCTAATTAGTTCATTATATTTTCCAGTGTATATTTTCTGACAGTAGTCAAACATATGCTTGCTCTTTGAAAGAGTAATATGTTTATAGGTTATGTCAAAACAAGTAATCCACTTCAGGGAAAGGAAATAATCAAAAATCTCTTTAAACTTGCTCACCATACTTTTAGTGATACATACATTTTTAGATATGTGTAATTTACTAGCTGTAGCACTAAAAATATAAATAACCTTGAAGTCTAATTCCAGTCCACAGACTTAAAAGACAAAAAAAGCTTTTTGAGAGTGAAACATTTTATTTTTTCCCTAATGAATTACAATCCAGAAGTATAAGACTAGAACAATGGCCAGTAGTGCAAAAGCTTGGTTTAAATTTCATTCTTTTCTCAACTAGGATAATGGCCTGCAAAGCTAAGATGTGCAAGAAGGAAAATGGCAAATATGTTGGATAAAAATCTCCAGGAAAAAAATGAATTTGTAGTTTAAGAGAAATTCAATAGAATAGAATTGAGGCCTTGTGATTGTGTTTTTCTTCTAAAACAAATTATTCTATTCTCTGACTCTGGGTGTGCATATATTAGAGTCAGAATAAATTGAATCCCTTACCCTTTTTATCTTTTCCAAATTTCTTTGCTGTGATTAATAGTCATGTACTGTATAAGATTTAAAGTCTATTCATGACGCTAAGCTAAGACAGTGCTTAATGCTATTATCAACACCAGTATTAAAATAAATTTGGAGTCATTTGTTTTAAATGACTTCTTGTGAATCACTCTGCTCAAGTGTTGACAAATACAGTGGAGCTAATATACGGCTCCTGAAGCTTCTTCCTGCACAATTATCTAAAAGACCTTGATATCCATCTTCTTTAGTGTGTCATTTTGTCAAGCAAAGAGTAGTCAAGGGGTCTGAGAAATTTGCTACCCCCAACAAAAAGAAAAACAGTTAAAAACTTCTAAAGCTGTTAATCACACAGTTTGGGAGCATCTATGTCCCTTCAAATCACAGAATGAGTTCACCAAGAGGTAACAAATGATGGCTAGGAAGAGTAATGGAGTGGAGCTCTGGGAGGTTGAGTTGGGCAGGGAGCTCTGTGCATTGTGTCTATGTGTCGTGTAGCCCTTATGAGAAAGCAAGTGTGTCCCTCTCTCCCTCCCCCTCTGTCTCCTACCATGTACTAAAACAAGGCTGAAATACATCATGTGAGATTCTGTGAAAAATCATGCTGCAATGCACCTGCAACAGCATTGCCTGGAGAGCTTCTTAAATATTAATATCTAGAACCCACCCTTTCTGACTTTGAGCTGGTCAGTTCTGAGTAGGGTCTAGGAATCCATTTCTTGAATAATAACCCAGAGGCTTCTTATGCCTCCAGCTTGAGGGCTGGCTTTTGAAAATGGGTGGTCTCGATGAGCTGGTAAATAACCCCTGGAAAAGTACAGAGTCACCCTGCTCACACAGTTTGGCTTCATTGCTCATAATAGGAATTCAATACTTTAAAAGTCTTTGAATTGGTCATTTGCTCAAAGTGCTCAAGTTGTGAAAAATCTGTAAAAGCTAGCATGTTTGAAAATTGCAGTTTCTATATTTTAAAACTTTAAATCATTTAAGCGTTCACCCTCAAACACCCTCTGATTCAAGCTTCGTTAGGATTTTTCTCTTATGCTGTGAATACTGTGATGAGCTTTATTTCCCCATGTCTGAATTAGTCTCTTAAGAGACTGAATATAATTATGAAATGAAAAAATATGAATCAATGCAGAGAAAAATTTTCTTGCTCTTCCCTTCCATGTATAGTAATATGCTTTCAGAAGGCATGAGAGCCTGATGAATAAATTAAAAGACAATTTCTAAATTGTGTATTGATTTTTATGCCACATAAAATAAGGCCATGAACTTGATGGAGACCATAATACAGGACATAAATTTTAAAAATAAAAATCAAAAATAACAAAATAAAATTTAATAACATAATACATTACAGCAAAATATATTAGTGCCTATTTTCTCTGGAAACTTAGAACATTGGTTATCAAAACTATTTTAAAATAATTATTACTACAGTAAGCACAAAGTCCTTAAAAGCTTTCATCATATTCTGTAGCACAGGCTGCCATTCAATCCAAAAAATAAATAGTCTGGGAACATACAATTCATCATGTAGTATGCTCTACTTTAAAAACTCATTAAATTGCCATTGATGTTTACAAAGTTTATGGCACATTTTCTGTTTCGTTTTCTCTTTGGCACCTTGCCTTAGGCAAAGGCACCCATGGGTGAAGCCATGCCCACAACCAGAAAGTTGTTCTATAAAACAATTAACATTATGGATGAAGATAACTTGATTGCCTCAGAAAGTCTGCCTAATCAAAGCTAAGAGCATAAGACATGTGGTTGTTAACAAGAAATAAAATCTACACTAGCAATGTAATCATCTACATTCTGCATATTTTAAGAAGTTAATATTAGATCTGTTGAAATTAAGGCTGTCCCTCAATCATTAGGCACTTTGGCCGGTGGATGCTGAAACTGGTTAGGTTTCCAATCTGATGGGCCGATACTTGTGCCTCTGATCGTTTACTGCCTTGAATACATCCTGCTCACTTGCAAACATCAGGAACGTTCCTGCCTGTTAAATCTTCTTCCCTATGATGATGTCCAAGGACAACTTCCCTTTAAACTTGCTGTTTAAAGTCTAAAAATGCCATTGGACTATAAAGTACAAAAGTTCATTTTTCAGTGAAAACTCCAAACCCAACTTTTTTCCAGGGCAACACATGATATGTAATAGCAGGAATAGGAATATAAAGAAGGCTTTCAAAGTGCTGAAGCAGTTGATTGGGTCACTTAGAAATGGGAGGCCCTTGTAGCCAGAGAATCTTTATCATCTGAGTGAATTCTCCCATTTCACAGATGAGAAAAAACAGAGCAGACTACAAGGCATTAAAGGGCCCCATAGTTTACTTCAGAATAGGATGTGATATAATCCATGAAAATGATAAGTACTCTGAAATAAATATATGTGATGGATGGGAGGCCGGAAAAACACCACCCTTTAGAAAAGAGACCTTTCTACTAAGAAGTGGTTCTCAAACTTGTTCTCCTCCTGTGAAGTACCCCAGAGATAACATTCACATGTGTGACCTGCACTCACTGCTTGTCAGTATGGGTGCTCCCCTACTGAGTATCATGATACATAACATTCCCAGGAACCCAACCATAATTCTACTTCCTTTCTTCCTTAACCCGCCATTGTGACTTAAAATCATATTTGAGAACTGTTATACTACTTAGTGCTACCAAAATGATGAACTAACGGAAAGTGAGATGCCTGAGGAGTTGACTTTAACTAAATTAGTGTAATGCATGGTCATTAAAAATATTTCATTCATTAGCATAAGATATTGCTTTTTTGTTTACTGAGGTTATTTCTAAACCTTAAATACACATCTACTCTGGTGATTTCTTTTTTTGTTTGTTTGTTTGGTCATGGAAACTTTTTTTAACCTATTTTATTATTGTTCAATTATAGTTGTCTGAATTTCCCCCCCAGCATCCCACCCGAGCCATCCCCACCTCCCTCCCCTGCTTCCACTCCCTTTTGGTTTTGTCCATGTGTCCTTTATAGCTGTTCCTGAAAACCCTGCCTCCTCTTTCCCCATTATCCCCACCCACCTCCCCTCTGGTGATTTTTTTAAGGAGCAGACTTCATACAGTCATGAAAATGTATAAGTCTATGACATTTTCTTAGGTTTAGAGTCAGTGTACATGGCTTTGGGACTACTACATTTGGTCATAGCAAACTTTAACTTATGAATAGTAATGTCTGTTATATAAACATAGAGATTATCAGAAAGTACTGTCTTCTTTATGTAGTATGTCTATCAAACCACCATTTATTATCAGTTTCAAAATTTATTAAAAGGCAAATTTAGATCAAGTTTAAAATTATCACACTATATGTTTTATAATGTAATGAGATAATAAACTAATTATAAACAATCTGATAAAAGTATATTCTAACCTATACTTTGATTGAAGAAAATTCACTTAGAATTTGAATTACAATGAATTTCTATTACTTATGTATAATGTAGCCTTTATTTTTAAATATATTTGATTGATTATGCTATTAGAGTTGTCCCATTTTTTTCTCCCCTTTACTCCCCTCCACCTTGTACCCCCCTCCTACCATCATTCCCTCACCTTAGTTCATGTCCATGGGTCATACATATAAGTTCTTTGGCTTCTCCATTTCCCATACTAATCTTAACCTCCCCCTGTCTGTTTTGAACCTACCATTTGTGCTTCTTCAGCCCTGTGCCTTTTCTAACCTTTAAATTTAAGAACTATATTAATACTTTGTGATAAAACTTCAACATACACTATACCTATTTATATTTTATGTGCTATAGTAGAAATAGTCTCTGTTATACTTCACACGTTCTTTGCAGTGATACCATATTCAGCATCATGTCAAGTGAACAATAAAATAATTGGTTGCATAGGTCTAAATCCCAACACCCCAGCTGTTCTACTTACTAGAAGTAAGATTAGGCAAGTTGAATTATTTTACATTTTAATATATTTGAGGTAATAATAGTGTCTCCTCCACAGAGGTGTTTTGGTTGAATGTATAAAAAAGTTCATATACTAAACATCAGTTATTACTGCAAACTGCTGGCTGTCCAAGTGGATAATGTAATATAGGCCCGATGCTTTATAATTTTCCTTGCATGTGCAATGAAAATAATAACATAACCTACATCACAGAGTTGTGAGGATTAAATACACAAGTGGACACCAAGTTTTTAGCATAAAATCTGGAACAGAGTAAATCCTTAATAAAAGTGAGATTTTAACATCATTGAGAAAATCCAGGGAACTGGATCTCACTGTCATCCACACTGAACAGACCTTTCCACAGCCATGTGTGCTCAGAAATAACCAGCGGACGGCTTTGCTAGGTGGAAACATGCCCTGCCCAGGGTCAGAGCCTGCCACAGAGATGTCACAGTGAATCTCTGCTGAGTAACACATCACTTTAACCCACAGAGACAGGGAAATGCTGATAAAGACAGACTGTGGAAAACCAACCAAACAAAACAAAACTGGCTGTAGCCATAACAGTAAACATTTGAGGACACAGCTATTATTATTCTTTCCTCTCTCTATTGAATTCACTGGTTCAATGTGACTTTGCCTCTGAACACGAGTGTGCTGTGCTCAGACAGTTACACCCCGCTTCCCCTATGGGCTTCATTTTGATCCGAGATGGGAAAGCATCCTCAGGCTGCACTGACAAAGAGGGCATGGCAGCGAGTGCTTTTCTGCTGTTGATAAAGAGATTAATATGGAAACTCATTTTTTCTATCAATATCCAGTGACAGTTACTTTGCTGAGACATGCTGACAGATGTGAGCTGACAACTACAGAATTAAAACCAAATTTCTACCTAGTATTATGCCTATTATAAGCACCAAATAAAATTTTATGACGTGAAAGCCTAGCATCTCATTATATCAGCTTTTTAGTAAATATAGCTCATAATGTACTTGGAATTGCAAATGTTTATCATTATGCAAAGTTTAAACTAGCTCAAAGGCTACTATCATGGTAGAATGTCACTTGGCTAACTCTTCACATTGAACATCCGTCGGAACATCATTAACACAGGAAAACATATTCTGATACCTAGAGACTTTCCATGGAGTCTATTCACAAACATACCAATTCATCAAAACTTTTTGTCAATCCTACAAGAAATGCTTAGATACAAATTTATCTATTTATCAATTAATATACAGAGTTCTTAGCACAACTGACTAAATGATTCAAACTGAATTAGAAAGCTGCATTCCCATGAATTTGTTTTATAAAGACCTTAATAAATGAGGAAACTGCATTTATGGACTTTCAAGTAGCCATATATTACCCTCAGTGGTTGACTAGGAAAAAAGTTCGAACGTGCACATTGGTCCAACTGACCACTAGACCGTCCCAAAGGAAAAAAGAAAGAAGCAGAGATGAAGAAAGAGACCCCTCAGAGAAAATTCTCCTAGAGAAGGTGGAATAGCATTGCTTACCAATAATACTCCGTGGATGAAAAATCCAAACGTTTTATGAAATGGAAGAAAGAAATATTTTGTCTTCTGACCTCTATTTATACCAATGTGAGTCTGATTGTTCTATTATTCAGAATATCATTATACATTATCAAAATCTTCTTTTAAAAATTCATAGCTTTTGAATAAGCACCATTCATTGATTCCACAAACATTTATTGAGTATTCAAGGCATGATGGATAATATTAGATATAAAAAAATAGAACCCCTACTTTTAGGTTGTAAAGTTTTGTAGAGGATGCCAGAATGACTAATAACAACATAATACAGGACATCAGGAGGAACAGACAAAATGGGAACAAACAAAAGAAATCAGCTGGTGGAAAGAGGTGAATGGAACAAGATTCCATGAATGGATTGTACTTCCTGTTCTGTTTCCTTTCTAGACTACAAACCCATTGAAGGCAAACTCCAGTCTCAGTCGTCATGTTATCCTTTAAAAGGCTCCACACAAAGTTGTATTCTTAGTAAACACTCTACGCATCTTCTGTATGACTGCATCAACTGAAAGTGACTATGATTTGCATGCAGCTCTAAAAGTGTTGCCCAAAATACAGTCTTCTCACAAATACTGCATATTCTTCAACACAGTTCTATACATGTAAAAAGAAAATTGCTCTATAAATAGAAAGAGTGTTCCTTACTGGCTTCTCAAGAATATAATGACTAAAATTGAGTTTTGCCCTACCTGTATCTGTTGTCCAGATTGGGGAAAATGACATAATAATGGTTGATATAACACCTCACACACTATAGGTTTTTTTAATCATGTACAAGGCTTACTTTAACTTTTAAGGAAAAAATATAAATTAAGTGGAAAATAATCACACTCAATGTGAGAGTGTGATTGGCAAATATAAAATTTGGCAAATATAAAATATATTGGCAGCTTTAAAAGTTTAGAAAATACAAGTAAACACTATTTGATATTCATGTAGAATTGTATTTGATCTCTCCAACATTGTAATAGAGCCTTATGGTCCTTGAAACTTTACTCTGATGTGATAAAGGGGAAAATTAAGTTAAAAAGGCAAAAATACAGCAAAATGTACATAGAAATAACTACATGATTAAAATCATTTGTAAGGAAAATGATGAAATAATATTGGTAGATATTAAAAAGAGATATAATGTACATTACAGAAAATATTAAGCAGTAGCAATATCATGTAACAAAAATGAGTTGAAAATGTAAATAAAAGGTGAAAATTTTTATATGTGCATGTATGTGCGTGTATATTTTTGTGTGTATGTAAGTGCAACGACAGATACAAGACACACTCATAACTACTTTTCCTGTGATATCTACATTCATATGAAAGACATATCGTGACTTTAATAAGCTGCTATTAGGAAAACATAGTACTGAAAGGCTTTGTCATTATATGACTTGTGTAAATTACAATAAAGGTGGAAACAAAAGCATGAAATGTTTCTCGGTATTCTCAGCTTGTTCGATACCTTCAGAATTATTACATGCCTTATAATTTACAATATTTTTATCAGATAATATGGAGCAACTAATCCCCAATGTCACAAAGAAGGGGAAAAAGTTCAATTCTATATAATTAATGTCAACTATGCTGGGAGTAAAAGTGGGAAATACAGAACATCACAGAAAAAAAATGCAGAATGATCAGGTTGTGTCTACAAATCTTGACTGAGAGTGAGCACATTTTAATCATTCCCCTCGAAAACAGATGTCTTTATTGCCTGAGGGACATGGAACAATTCATGAAAAGGGATGTCACCAGCCTGTCTGAAAATGCAGGATGGCGAAAATCCAACTCTTGCTTTATATAGACTCTTCTTGCTTCTGTGATGAGAACTGAATGTAGACGCAAGAGTAGGAAGAGTTCGACAACTTCAGAAGTTTTTGCAATCATCCCAGTAAGTGACAGTGCCTCACACTGGGTACTAGCAGTGAAAGAAATGATAATTACTCCGTTTCTGGATATCATTTGAAGGTAGAGCTGAGGGACTGAGTTTATTGGATACGATCTGGCCTGTAGGTGGAGTATGAATATGGGAAGAGACATCAAGTATTCAGTTTGGGACCTGATTTTAAAATATCCAATACGATGCATGAGTTGAACTCTGCGGGAGATGTCTGGACTAGATATTTGCACTTCCTTGAAAAGAAAAATTCACTGAAATTAAGATTTGGGTACAAATCTCCCGTTATAAAATATATCAGTAGTGGGGATACACAGCGGTAATACAGCATTTATGTATCTGAAGATTGCTTAGAGGTCTTAAAAATTGTTATCACAGAAAAAATTATAACTATGTATAGTGACAGATGTTAACTAGACTAATTGTGCTAAGCATTTTCAATATATATAAATATTACATCATATTTTGTTCACCTGAAATTAATATAATGTTTTATGTTAATTATAGCTCCATTAAAAAAAAAGGTAGAGAATGACTCAGGAGAGGGGAAAATATTAGCCAATCCCTGCACCTGAGAACTCCAGCCCATTTCCAAACCCATTTTCTCTACTTCCCACCACATATTTACGTTACACTTCCTGGCCTCCCTGGAAGCTTGTTATGATTGAATTCAGGCTGAAGTGCCAACTCCTCGTCCTGGGACAAATCAATTTCTCACTCACAATCCTTCCTATTCCTTCATCCTCTGCTAGACCGAGAGCAGACATGCGGTGTGACTTCAATATCCCATGTGGACAATGGTTTTGGAAGACATTGTTAATGTTCCCCATATCTAGTTTCTGTTTCTCTACACATGTGGGAGATTCTATTTCCAAAACCTCCTTTTAGACCTGCGGCCAATGAGTTTTTTTTTAAGTGATGTTTGTTATTTCTAGACTAAAGAATTTTACTGCTAGCAGTTTACTTTCTTCTACGACAATGACCAAGAGGAACCAAGAAGAAGGCACAGCTGCAGGATGGTGAAGGCTTCTTCAGTCGGGGCTACATGGACATAATTTGCCCTGTAGAGTTGCTCAGACTAAAAGGGAATTTTACACGGGAGATGAACACATGCTGTATGCCATCAGGACCTTTGAGGCTGCTCTTTACCATGACAATCAAACCCATCTTGATAAATCATAGTAGCACTATAAGATACAAGCATTGCAGAGCACTCCAAAAGGAAAGATTCTATTAAAATTCTAAATTTTTTGAAAGCGTGTATTCCCCAATTGTGTGATTTCCTCTGGAGTTATAAATAAAATGAAAAAACAGTCTTTAAACTTACATAAATTATAAGACTAAGAAAAATATTTTTAATAGGATCTAATTTTTGTTTGGAAACTTAAGTTTAAATGTGGGCAAATAGGCAAAATATTGAATTCTGATGGAACCACTAACTAGTTTCATGTTTTCATCCATTAAGTAGTATATTATAAATGAGAATGAAAACTAAATGAGATGATTCATGTAATGAATTTTTCACAGTACCTGAGACATAGTTAGATGGGTATTATCTAATAATATCTAATTTACCTTAATAATACCTAATTAAGGTAAGTGTTATCCTAAGTCTTTCTGAGATTAAAAACAATAGTCAGGTTGGGAACAGAATGTTTCAGACATAAGTTGCACATAGAGCTTTTTCTAAATCCTTTTTTTATTATTATCTAGCTTAATTTCATAAACCAGGTTACTAACAGATACTAATACCAATTAAAAATTTGTTAGCACTGGTTCAGAGAAAATATTCTAGCAACACTAGAAATATGATCTCATTCAGCGAAGATGGAAAACCTTAGTCCGAGTTAAGACAAACAAAATAAAGTGGGATGTGAGATGCCTTGTAATTCTAGTCAGAAGCAGAGGATTTTCACAGATGGACTCTGAAAAATATCATTCCCCATTTCATGTTTATTATGAGCTTGAAGAAACCTCAGTCTAACCTTACATACTTGTTTTTTTAAAAACATGACTCAGAAAGATTAGGCAAATTATTCAAGTTGTCTACTTTAGTAATCTTAAGACTGTGGTGGAATTCAAGTATTTACTCCCATCTGCCATAATTTCCCATGTACATCTATCTCCTAGTTAGGCTACTTAGGTTAAATTTACAAATACCCTTGTATTCTTTAAATCAACAGAGTCAAAAATATTTATTAGAAACATGAACTCCTTTTTAGTTCTCAAAAATTAGTACTTGTCCCAATGTTTGGAAAAGAATGCGAATTACTGGCGACATGAGATTAGCAGCAGAACTCTTCGACAGGACAGACGTGTCCGTGATATGAAATGTGCTTTGGTATATTCGTGTGACACTTGCACTTCTATACACACTACTCTACCAAAACCTAGCAAGGAAATAACTTTTACAAGTATAACCAAGTACTGAGTAGTAACGTGTCTGCATTACAGGCTTCAATATTGGGACCAATAAATAAAATCTTTCATATTTTGGACAAAAAAATATGCTGGCACATAATAGTCACTTCATAGCACTTGAAGTATTCTGTTTCAATGGAGCATCATTGAAAGGGCTAACTTCTCATTCAACTAGTTATTCACCTAGTATTTATTCCATCTTAGAAAAAGGAGGGAATTATTGGCTTATGTCATTGAAAAGTCTGTTTACTTCTAGACACAGGTGGCTACTAAAATTCTTTACTTCCAGTCTTCATTCTATTTTCTTTGTGATAGTTTCATTCTCATGCAGAATGTACCCATGAGGGAGTCAAAGCTCTAGACCTATCTCTTACCAGTTCAGCAACCCCGTGGGAAAGAGCCCCTCATTCTAGAAGGAAGGGAGGATTCTGACAAGGCCCAGCAACATATATACATTGTGTCAAGTTAGCTATCCTAGCAGTAATTTTTAGACAGAACTAGAGTGAAGAAAATATTCAGGCAGTCTGATAGCCACCTAAGAGTACTAATTTTTCTTCTCTTTGCCCAGTAATTGTTAGGGGTCCATGGTTGGATAAATCCTTATTTGTTAAATAAAACTGATTATGCTGTAGGACTTTTCTGGAAACTAACGATGTGAGACGAGATGACGCAAGCACTGACAGATTGCGTCTGTGTGACACAAAAAGTGTGTTGTGTGTGAAAATACATGATTACAGCTCCATTACATCATTCTCACAGACAGAGCAGTTGGAACTTATAAGATACACATCTGCCTAGGAAAAAAGCAGGAAGGCTTTCTGGGTAACGTATCTAGGTATCATTAAGAGGACACCTTGAAAATGTATTCAACTTAAGAAACATCTCCAACAATTTCCCCTTACACGATAGTGTATGTTTTAGAAGCCCCAGTGGATTACTCACCACCACCCAGTCTTGCCCAATGTTGGTTCCACTCCTTGTTTTTCATACGTCTGTGAAAAGGTAGAAATAGATTGGAATGTTGTCTTATCAAAATCAAGGAGAATGTAGTCCTGGTTTATCCTGGAAAATGCAGGTGAGGTATCTGTGTTATGTACCTTCACTAAGTGCAGAGAGTTTGGTGTTCACATGGATTAGATGGTGAATAATCAGGGTTGACAAAAATAAACTTTTGATGTACCCTCTCGCATCCTTGTTTCCTGCTACGAGGTGTAGCCCCTGAAAGAACTGTATTAAAATCCAATCACATTACTTGCTCTAGTCTCTTACCTTAGGCCACAACAGCAATTCACACTGTGTATCTTACTCTAAAGTACATTATTACTTTTAGCTAAAAAGTCCTAAATCTTACCAACAATGCTAAAATGTTTCCTCTGTACTAAGTCACACATTTTTTTCCCATGCAATAATGTCTCTGATTGCATTTTATAGTTAGTGGCCTATCAGTTAATGAGCAATATGTTTGCTTGTTTTTCTTTCCTTAGAGATGGATAAAATAATAGAGCATCTTAAATTAACAGTACTTAGATTTGATATACACTCCCCCCCAAAATGAAATCTGTACTTGGAAGCTCTGTTTTGAGTAAGATTATCTGATCCAAACTCCAAAAATTATCTGGGTGGCCATGGGCAAGTTATTCACCTTCTCTGTGCATCAATTTTCTCACCAATAAAATGGGTGTAATAATAGCATGACTTTCAAAGGGTTATTGCAAGATATAAATGAGTTAATATTTTAATAAGTTAGCATTTTCATAACATAGAAAGCATTTTAAGTTAATGTTAGTTATTATTATAAGTTCTGGTCTCTGATACATTCTGTAGACTCTGACTGCCTAACCTTTAAATATTATTTTCTATCTATTGCTTCCATCAAATATGGCATAAAGTTTGTCCCCAGGGTTCAGGGAAGCAAAGTAACTGAGAGTCTGCAGTTTGAATTGCGAAATGGTCCCACTCTATGTGGCTAATAAAATGAAAAATTCAGTTCCTTTGTCACACTAGCCACACTTCAGAGGCTCGGCAGCCATGTGTGGGTAATGGCTACCATGTGACACAGCACAGACATGGGACACTTGCAACATCACACAAAGCTCTGGTGGGCATTGCTACTCTGTAGTCTCCTAAACCAGGTTCCAACTGAGTTTTCAGTTCTGTGTCTATTTCAAATTTAACAATAATGTGGTATTGATATACTTAGCAGACCCAAATCATAGTTCTAAAAAAAAACTTCCAGTTGTAGTGAGGGCCGTTATTTTGTGATATTCAGTCTTTTTTTTTCACACTAAATGTCAACAATGTATACTCATAATAAACCTAGCTAGGCATGGGTTTGCCATCTATGACTTCCATGCAGAATGAAGGTGGTGTGGCCAAGATGCGCTGAGAATGGCGACATTGGCAATGAGGCCCTTGCTTCTGCAGCACAGGTTCCACTTTGTCTTTGTGACCGAGTGGGATAGGAGTAGCTTAGGGGCAATGATTCCCTATTCACCTTAGTTAAAGGAACTTAGGCTGATACTTTCTTCATTTCAACAAACATCTATTGAACTTGTATCAAGAAAAAAACCCAACTTTTATTCAATCGTAGGTGGAGAAACTAAGAAGTGTCTGATACGGTTCCTGAACTGAAATGACTTGGTCTATATGGGTTATAAACAGAAATATGAAGAACTATGAAAGTTACTCCACTTTTAACTGAGATGAAAGAGATACAATGGAGCTCCAAACAAAGACAATGTATCAGACTTTCTCTCGATTTTAAACTTTCCTGAAGATTTTAATTAGATTTTATCCTTTGCCTCCTTATTTTTCTGTTTCTATTCCTATCCTGACCCCTCCGGTCCCAAATCAATGAACAGGCCCATTTACCTGACTCCCCCTCACAGGTACAATCAGACCACCCAGGAGGCAGGTTTGGACACACCTCAAACACTATGTCTTTACCGAAGTTTGCTAATTTTTCTCTAGATTCACAGTACCTTAAAAAGTTTATTTTGTGGGGTTTAGGTGTGCTCCTTGGAAAAAGTATAATAAAGATTATGTGGCAGTGAATTGTGTACCATATCAGCCATTGAAAAAATACCAGATTTTAAGAATAATGCTGATGGTCACCATCCTGTGTATTTCAAAATCTTATCAAAATTATTAGCTGTTTGACTTCTAACATTAAAATAACAATCCTTACAATTTTCTAACTAAAGAGCTTTAAATATCTTCATTTGCCTAAAACTGTAATTTACAAAATGTAGTGCAAAAGTAATAAAATCTCACCTTTTTCACCGAGTGATGCACAAAACAATTAAATTAACCAAACTTTCTTTAAAGGATAAATTTAGCCTTCCCATGGGAGTGGAAGCAAGGAAGTTGTAACTATTCTTTCCTTTCTTCTAATGTCCTGAGGAGTGGATATTCCTTCTCTCTATGGAAATAGGACGGGCTAGAATCACTTCTTACTAATGTAATATTTCTTATATTGAAAGAAAAGTGAGCAGGAAAAGAGATTGTTCTCATCCCCTCCCCCCCCACCAGTGCCCAGCACCCGCTGAAGGAACTCAGCTGGGCGACATAACTGAGCTCACTGTATTTCCTTGGTCTTGCTTTGCTATACAATGCCTGGGTGAATAATACTGAACAATCTTCTAACAGAGATTGAAAATGATAATTACTGTAAAGATTGTAAATCACCAGAATAAATGGTAACTAGCAATCTTCTAACACAGCAACTGTCTGAATTGCAGTAATGCTTTAATACCGCATTCCCTCCGAAATAATTGCCAATTTCCGGTAACTCTTAACCCTGTCTGATCATCCTTAGGAAAGCCAAGCCCCTGGTGAACAGGGCCCAAATTCTGCCAGTCCGTTTTCCCACCTGCACAAATATTTCAAATTTACTTTTCAGAAAAAAATGGAGTTAAAGTTCAAGAATGAATCTCACATAATAGTTAAGCACCCAAATCCCAAAGTCACAGCCTCTTACTTCTAACTCCAATTCTACCACTAACTAGATCTGTATCTTTATAGCGCAGTTTTTTAACCTATAAAATTGTAACAAAAACATCATCCAACACATAAGGTTATTCTGAGGATTAACTGAGCTATTACATTTTATATTCCACGGAACATGGCATGAATCCAATACATATTTGTTCTTAACATCAAACTTTTCTTGGATCGGTTTTTATTTTCACAACTATAGCAGCATAAATGACTAGAATTCAATGTTTCTCATTTTATCTTATCTACAGACAAGTAAAGAATGACATAAAAACACCCTTTTGACTATCATTCAAAATTTTAAAAACATTACTGTATCACGTTTGCTTCAAATGCTTTTGAAGAAAACAAACGCCACTTTAGTTGAAGGTTTTTACTTTTCTTTCCCTCGTCCTATGGCCCTTCTGACCCCGCAGCAACTGTTACCACATAGTCTGTGTCTTCGCATCTGGTCAGTATCTTGTAACATAGCCACATATCATACATAAAACAACATATTATTTGTACGATCTTATTGTTAATATAAATATTACATGAGCAGCACTGTTAAACTTGCTTTTTCACTCAAAAGTACTGCTGGAGATTCCCCTATACTTGAAATATTTGATGTATTTCATTCATGTTAACTCCCATAGGTTATTTCTTCATATGCATATACTGCAGTTCATTCATACCTTATTAAACAGTTTATAATTTTTCACTTTGCAGAATAAAATGCAGCAATAAACACATTTACCCATGTTGCATTATAAAAACCCACAAAAATATTTTTCTTAAGGTCATATAAACAGTTAAATTGCTTCTTTATATTGTCCACACATTTTCGACTTTACTCAACATTGCCCAATTGCTTTTATATATTATGCACCTTCGACTACATTTGCTTTTGATGTTCCCAGATAAGTATGTGTAATACAGCTACTTCCCCATTGTGTCTTACAGATCTAATTCTTTTAGTAATTGTTTCATAAAATTTAATGATATAGGTATGCCACAAACTTTACAACCATCTCTTACTAATGGAAAATCACTGTTGTCAGTTTTTACTATTGCACTATAAATATTCTTGTTCATCTGCCTTTATTTGCTGGTACACTTCTTTCAAGGAGATAGATTCTAATGTTAGGTTAGCATCAAATTCATATCAAGGCTCAGTCTCACAACTCTTTCCCCTACTCTTTAACATTTCTTTATTTTGAACACACTTATGTTGCCATACAGTCTATGTTTTATCTTTGGTCATATCTTTAGATTAGGTATTTGAGGAATATAATCTCTGACTCTCACAAAGACGCATTTTTTTCCCTCCATGACCAGTAAGCACAGTCCTGCCTGTCTTTGGGACTTAGGGTTGTATTCCTTCTAACTAGTCTCTCAGCTGCTGTGTTAACAATTGAAAAACTGACTCCCAGTAATAATCAGTTCCTGCGGAAGTAATATGCCCATTACGTCTGGAAGCACAGCAGTACTGTTGTGTGTGTGTGTGTGTGTGTGTGTGTGTTATTCTTCCAAAAACATGATATATCTCTGCATTTATTTTTCTCTTTTCATCTTCCAGCAATGTTTTTTTTTTCAGTATATTGACTTGTACATATTTTTAGATTTATTCCTAAATCATTATAAAATATTGGAATTAAAGTGGAATTTTTAAAATTCCAATGTTTAAATATGTGCTGAGAGTATATAAGAGTATAATAGATATTGTCTATTAATCTTTTATATTTTGTGGCCTTGTCATGTTCCAGTGTTTGGTCAGTAAATGCAGTAGGATTTTCTATGTAAACTAACATATCATATGTCAAAAGGAAGAATTTTTACTTCCCTCTTGACTATCTTATAAATTTTCTTCTGTGTTCCTCATTGTAGTGCTAAGAACATCCAGTACAATGTTAAGTAGAAATGGTAATAGCAAGCATCCTTGCCTTGTTCCCAATCTTAGGGGCAAAGAGTTCAGTCTTTCAATATTCAACACACTTGCTGTAAGTTTTACAAAGATGCCTGTCATTAGATTAATGAGGTTTCCTGCTTAGTTTGCTGAGTTTTAAATCATCATTGATGTTGAATTCTGTCAGCTTCTTTCTGCTTTTATTAAATATACCATATGTTTTCAAACTTTTACGATAATACAGTAAATTATATCAGTTGATTTTCAACTTGGCATTAGTGAAATAAGCTCAACTGAAACAGAGTGTTCATGCTTTTCACATATAGTTGCATTTTATTTGCTGGTGTTTCGTTAAAGATTTTGCATCTACATTCATTAGGGATCATGGTTTTTAATTTTCTAATTTGTAATTCTGTCAGGAAATTGGTATTAGGGTTGTGCTGCCCTTCTGAAATGATCCAGGCAGTTTCTCCTCTGATTTTTTAAAAAGGTTTTATAAATTTAGCATTGATTGTTGTTGATGTTTGAGTGAACACGCGTGTGAAACCATCTGGTTTGGGGGTTTTTTATTTGTGGAAAGTTTTTTTATAACAAGTTCAATTTAGTTAGTAGATATATAAAGGTATTCAAATTTTCTGTTTCCTTTTTCAATTGTGGTCATTTATTTTACAGGAAATTAGCCATTTTGTCTCAGGTCCATATTTGATTGTATCAACTTCTTCATAGTACTCGTTTTTATCCCCTTTCATGTTTGTAGGATCTGTAATTAATAACCACTCCTGTATTCTCAATATTGGTAACTTCTCTTTCATCTCCTATTTTCTTGAATGGTCTAGGAAAGAGTACTGCAATGTTGTTCATCTTATAATATAATTGGCTTTGGGATTTTCCCCTAACTTTAACATATACTGTTAATTTCTGCTCTATTTATTTTCATTCCTTTACTTATGTTAAGCTTAATTGTTTTCCTTATCTAGCTTCTACAGGTAAAACCTTAGGTCAGCAATTTTAGAACTTTTTTTTCTGTCACATAACCACGTGAGGCTATACATTTGCCTTTTCGCACTGCTTTAGCTTTACCCCACTCAACCTCACCTAAGTTTACCTTCATCTACACATATCCATTGATGTTAGCACTTCTGTCCTTCATACGGATCCTCAAAGATTTCATTTATCCAATTATTCTCATTCTCTTTCTCCACCAATTCTTAACTCTGAATATACAACAGGAAATTCAAAACCGTTAGGGCCAAGCCCCATCCATCTAAAATCAAAACACTGTATTTTTCTTTCCGGACAATATAATTGAAAGAGTAATCTATCTTTCCTGACTCCATTAAGACATGAATGAGCAGAGCAGAAGAGGAGTCCATAACAAAGAATGCTCATTTCATGGCATAAGCAAAGGGTATTCAAGTAAGTGGAAAAGTTGCATTTTAGAAAAATGACTGGACAGAATGTGGAAGAAGGTTGGATGGGGGATGACTGAAGGGAGAGTCCATGTTATAAACACAAAGAAGTAATTCAGGAATGAGCCTTAAAAAATAGTATTAGCATTAAAGATGTGAAAAGCACAAATACTTGAGAGGTAGTAGGGAGAAAGCTATGACAGTCAAGAACTCTCTCAGATTTTTGGTTAATAAAATATCTTCTTTGTAGGATCAATGTAAAACTTTTCAAAAATTCACCTGTTAAAGCATTGTGTAGATGATGAATAAATATTACCATTAGTACTTAATTAGGCATATATAGTGTCTAACACTTAAAATATATTAATTTTTGGAGTAGAAACCTTTTTTTATCAACACAGGGATGAAAATATGGATTAAAACTGTGTGGGACTCTGTCCCTTTCTATTATTTCAATAACCCACAGTCCAGCTTATACTGAAACTTCTTTGCTTTTGGAAACCCCCATTTTCCCTCTACTTAATACACGGTGCAGAAGAACAAAACTTGAATTCGGAAACAGAAGAAAGAAATCTAAATCTTTGCTACAGCTCTGGCAACCTATGTGATGAGAAGAAATTCAACTAACCTATTTGAAAGTTTATTTAATTTCCTAAACTCCCAAAAGAAATGAGAATCTTCATACCCCTGAGTTTTGAAAGGGGTAAGTGGGAACAGGCTGAGGAGTCAGAGTTGCAAGGTTATCCATTTTGCACGGCCTGGGCTCTTTGCTCACAGATGATGCTTGGAATACATTATTTGTGTTTCTATCAAAATTTTCTTCAAGTTATGAAGTTTAAAAACCTAGGCATAATTCCACCAAATTTTACTAAGGTGATGGTACATTCACAAGTATTTATACTTTTCTTAATCTAAAAGTGCGAGCCTACATCCTATGTTTGTATTCATTTAACTACTCCTAGAGTGAAAAATCATTTTAGTTTATTGGTTATTTCTTTGCCTTTAGCAAGACCTCTTTATTGAAGTGAAAAGAATCAAAACTGCATGCAGAACTCAAGAGCAAAACAGCAGGTTTGTTTTCTTTCCATTTTCATTTTTTATTGTTGTTCAAGTACAATTGTCTGCACTTTCCCCCCACCACTCTCTCCCACCCCACTCACCCCTACCTCCCACCCTCAATCTTACCCCCTCCTTTGGCTTTGTCTATGGGTCCTTTATACATGTTCCTCGACGACCCTTGTCTGAGGACACTCGAGGGAGGGTTATTCTTTTATTCAGAGAAAATATTCTGGACCCACAGCAAATGAAAGAAATTTTTCCTGGTTCTATACACCTCTTTGAAAGGTCTCAACTTCATCTGTTTGGTGTGAATTATTTTTGACTAGAAGTAAAACGTTTGCTTGCCTGCCTGCCCTCAAATTTGTCCACCCCAGCTCTGAGCACTCCACAGCCTCATGAGCAATGGCTGAAGTTTATTCCCATTAGCTTGGGACTTCTCAGCTCAGAAGGCCATCCTTTCATCTGAAAACTTGATCGTCCCTTTAAGTGCTCTTTCTTCCAGAGCTTTTATATTAAAAGATAGCTAAATAAGTCTGCAGAGCCCTAGCACTGATCCCTGGAGAATACCACTCTTAATAACCAGCAAGTCACAGATGAAATTCGTCCCTAAACTTATTTCTCATTTTTAAAAGCTAGTTGCAGCTTAATGGCCAAATGCTTCTCCCAGTTTCAATGATAACTGTATTTATAAAATGTATTCATATTGAATCTGAAACCTTAGCCCAAAGAGGCTGATGTCCAGCTGAAAACAAAGGACAAATCTTCAGAAATCAGAAAACACACTCCAATGAAGAACCCCCACCCCCCAAATTAGAGAAACGTATACTGCATCTTTGATTAAAAACATCCCATTGTGGAGAAGCAGTAATCATATAAGCTCCCTGGGTTTTATTTCTTCATCTACAAAATACAGTTCATAACACCCATTCACTGTAAGAGTGTACATATATCTGTGTGCCTGGCTCATGGTAGGCTCTATGTTTTCAATTAAAAATGAAATGATGGAAGGCCATCTATGTAACAGCATAGATGGGGTCACTTCTCTTCAATATGTTCTTACAGAAAAGACAAGAGATGGCTAGATATAGCCTAGAAAAGAAATACAGATTTGCATAATTCTTAGCAGAACCTATTGCTGCTAAGGTGCCAACCCAGAGTCTTATGAGCGCTAGTTGAGTGATTCCAGTGTGGATGTTCACTTTGAAATGAATTTGTAACTATGGAAACAATATAACCTTTGGAAAAGAAAGGATTTAATGGTACTGCAAGTGCACTGCAAATTGAAAATACACTTAACATCTTTAAACACCTTATACATGTAAAAAATCACTTGGAGCTATACTGGAATTTTGCATCATGTGAATGTGTGTTTATAGCTATCAAGACATTGGTGAACAACAGAAAACTGAAGAGTTCAATTCAAATGTCACCTCATTAAGCCCTTCCCAGGGTCTTTGATCAAAATTAGTTGTTCTGTCCTTAGTGATATTATAGCTCTTAGAGATTAATTCAAACATGGCATCTGCTCTTACAGCTATTTATATTCATAAATGCTTCTCTCAATAGATAGTTATAAGGCCAGGGCTCTAGCTAACTTACATTTTATCTCTATTCTGTGAGGTCTCTAATGAAAGGCTTAGCTTACATTACATATTTAATACATATGACTTGAATTTTAGTAAACAATACATATGACTTGAATTTTAGTAAGTATACAAATTTTAATTAATAACATCATTGTGTTAGTTATTAAGCTATTGTTTTATTCAGTGTATTGCAGTTCTTAGACTGCTTTTAGAATATTTCATTCTCTACATTTTGGGTTTTTTTAAATATCAGGTTTACTGAGGTGTAATTTAGCATATAACAAAAAAATCACTCTTTTTGATGTACAGTTTTAGGAGTGTTAAAAAGTATCATCATTATCACCACCACAATCAAGATGCAGAATATTCCCAATATACACACAAAATTTCCCTCGTACCTCTTTGTAATCAATGTCCTCGACCCAACCCAAACACTGAAAACACCTATTCTATTTCTATCTCTAGTTTTGCATTTCAAGACTGTCATACAAACAAAAAAATTCCATATGTAGTCTTTTTAAAATATTTATTTTTAGAGAGAGGTGAAGGGAGGGAGAAAGAGAAGGAGAGGAAGCATAAATGTGCAAGAGAAACATTGCCTCTCGCATGCCCCCAGCTGGGAACCGGGCCCCCAACCCCAGGCGTGTCTCCTGATCGGAATCAAACCTGCTACCTTTCAGTTTGTGGGATGACACCCAACCCACTGAGCCACACTAGTCGGGACACACAGTATGTAGTGGTTCCTGTCAGGTGTCTTTTGCTTGATATAATGCTTTTAAGATCTTTTTATGTTATTGCATGTATCAGTAGTTCACACCTTTGGCTGTCCAACAATATTCCTAAACATGGATGCTCCACAGTTTCATCTGTTCGCAAGTCAATAGACATTTAAATTATTTCTGGTTTTGGACCATTACAGAAACAGCTGCAATATAAATTTAAGTTCGGGTCTTTTTGCAGTCAGATTTTTCATTTTCTTTAAGTAAATACCTAGAAATGGGATTGTTGAATCTTAAAATGTATATTTAACATTATAGGAAACTGCAAAATTGGTTTCCAGTGTGGTTGTACCATGTTGCTTTCCTACCAGCAATGTACAGTCAGTCCTCTGTGTTCAAAGTCTCCCCACTCATAAATTCAACCAACCTCTGAGTGAAAATATTCCAGAAAAAGTTACATTGTTGCTGATCTGCCCTATGTAGTTGGCCTATGATAGTTGTATCTGCACTGAACATGTACAGACTTTTTTCTTGTCATTGTTTCCTAAATAAGACAGTATAATAATTATTCACATAGCTTTTATGTGTAGTAGGTGTTGTAAGTAACCTAGAGATGATTTAAAGGATGTGGGTAGGTTATATGCAAAAACTATGCCATTTTATACAAGAGATAGAAGCATCCTTGGATTTTAGTGGGGGGTTGGGGGTATCCTGAACTAATCTTCTAATGATACAGAAAGAGGACTGTATATGAATCCTAGCAGTTTTATATCCTCATAAAAAGTTGGTTTGTCATTGTTTTTAAGATGTTAACCATCTTAATAAATGAGAGCTATATTCGTTTTCTAGGGCTGCCATAACAAAAGACCAGGCTGGGTGACTTAATAGAAATGCATTTTCTCAGTTGTCTTTTATAATGTATGACTTCATAGTTTATGATTTTATGTGTAAATCCTTGCTTACTTTAAGGTCACACAAATTTTTCTCCTATACTTTGAGGAGCTGTACGGTGTTAGGTTTTACATTTACATCTACAGTCCAACTTAAGTTAATTTTTCATGCACTGAAGTTCATTTTTTTACTTATGATGTCCCATTGCTCATTTGTTGGAAAGATTATCCTTTTATCATTTAAATATCTTGACAACTTGGTAAAAAATGAATTAACTATGTGTGAGCCTATTTCTGGACTTTCTATTTTGTAGATTTATTTGTCTATCTTTTTCCCCAATAACACATTGTCTTAATTATTCTATCTTTATATTAAATCTTGTAAATCAAGAACTAATGTCCTCTGTGTTCATAGTTTTCTAAATTGTTTCATTATTTTAGGTCTTTTTGCATTACTGTATGAATTTCAGAATCAGCTTTTCAACTTCTACAAGAAAAACAAGCCTAGAATTTTTATTGGAACTGTTTTTAATAGGCAGACCCATTTCAGAAGAATTAGCATCATAACAATATTGAGATTTTTGAAACATAAGCATGTCATAATTATTCAATTTTCTTGTCTCCTTAAATAACTATCACCAATATTTTCTACTTTTTAGCATGCAACTTTTACATTCATTAAGTTAGAAATATCCCTAAATATGTCATGATTTTGATGATGCTGCTATAAATAATTGACACTATTTTTTTTACATTTTCATTTCTACCTCTTTATTTCTGGTAGTATACAGTCATATAATCAATTTCTGTACATTTACCTTATATCCCGAGGCCTTGATAAAATAATTTATTTATAAATTCTTTGGTATTTTCCGTGTAGAAATCATGCCATCAGTAAGTAAAAGCCATTGTATTTCTTCTTCTAATGCATACACACACACACACACACACACACACACACACACACACTCTTCTACATGGTATCATTGTAGGAATTAGCCACTTTCCTGACTTTCTCAAATTTAGAGGGTTTTTGCTTCTATCCATTCTCAAATAGTAATAGATTTTTTCTCTTAGATTAGGAATTTTTTTTAATCCCTCTTCCCAAAGCAGGTGGCCAGAGGCAGATGGACTTGGTTTTCTAATCTTCCCCAAGAAACAGGGGATCTTTGCCTAAGCATGATGGGTTGGAGCATGTGCAGCAGCACCCCCTGGCATCCCCCCAAAGTGGCCAGTGGCTCTAAGCTTTTACTTTGCAGAAGAAAGGAAGGGAGGATTGTGATGTAGGTGGGGCTCTTTACCAGTCTCCCTCCTTTTTCAAGCACGATCACATCATTCATGCCTGCTCCATGGAGCAGGGCTCTGTTCCCAACATTTGAGGTGGTTTCCAGGTGGAAGTCTGTGGGGTAAGCCTGACAGTGATTATAAGCTCCTCTTCTGCTATTCTGAGTCAATGCAAACCCACATTTGGCCTTTAAGAATTGCAAACTGGTGCAGCCACTGTGGAAAACACTGCAGGTTCCTCAAAAAATTAAAAAATGGAACTGTTTTATGACCCAGCAATTCCACTTCTGGGCATTTATCCAAAGAAACCCAAAACACTAATTTGAAAAGATTTATGCACCCCTATGTTCATTGCAGCACTATTTACAACAGCCAAGGAGACATGGAAGCATCAGTGGATGACTGTGGTACAAAGTCTATTGTACCACAATAGACTGTACAGTGTACGACTTTGTACAGTGCCCAACTGTACAAAGATGTGGTACATATATACAATGGAATACGACTCTGCCATGAAAAGATGGAAATCTTACCACTTGGCAACATGGATGGACCTAGAGGTCACTATGCTAAGTGAAATAAGTCAGACATAGAGAGACAAATACTTGTAAATTCCATTTATATAAGGAATCTAAAAAAACAAATAAAAAACCAACAAAATATAACCAGACTCGTAGATACAGGGAACAAACTGATGTTTGCCAGATGGGAGAGGGGTTGAGGGGCTAAATGAAAAAGGTGAAGGGATTCAGAATACAAGTCGGCAGTTACAGAATAGTCACGGGGATGTAAAATCAGGGTAGGGAATTTAATCAATATAATTGTAATGTAATAACTACAGTGCCAGGTGGGTACTGGACTTATCAGGGGATTACTTCATAAATGATATAAATGCCTAACCACAATTCTGTATGCCTGAAGCTGATATAAAATAGTATTGAATACAACTCTAATTGAAAAATAAAATTTTTTTAAATTCATTAAAATTTTAGTTGACTTCTTGTTATCAACTTGTATAGTGTGTAACAAGACATAAAACATAACCTACTGACATAATGTTCTTGATAATAAAATTTTTAACACTGACAAAAACCTTTGTTGCCCAAATAAAAGCCAATAATGTGATTTCTCTTAGCATTTTGTGATGACATATGTGTCAAACAATGAAAATAAACTTCCCTTTCCACCGACAAATATGTATTATGATATTTACTAAGTCCTATGGCTTCATATTTAAATTTCTTCCTAAAATACCTGGAAAATAAGTATGAAAATATGAAAGGAAAAGCTTCCAAAGGATCTGGACCAAAATAAGATCATGGCTTATTTCTAGGAATAGAAGAGTTATTTCTTAGCCACTTTAATTCATGATGCAAATATAATTGTTGCATAAGAAAATTAGCCCTGGCTGGCATAGCTCAGTGGATTGAGTGCGGGCCTGAGAACCACACGATTGCAGTTTGATTCCCAGTCAGGGAATCACATGCCTGGGTTGCAGGCCAGTTCCCGGCAGGGAACTCACAATGAGTGCAACCACACATTGATGTTTCTCTCCTTCTCTCCTTCCCTTCCTCTCTAAAGATAAATAAATAAAATCTTAAAAAAAAGAAAGAAAATTAAATCCTCCTGCTGCATTTTATAGGTAAACCACAACGAAATCAAGCAATTTATCAAGAACTGCGTGTATTTCTACTTCCAGGATAACCACAGCCCACTGGTATGTGAAGACGTGGCCTTCCCTCTCTGTGTTTCCTCACATCGTCTTCCACCTGCACAGGTCTCTGTGTCCAACTTGGCCTCTTACCAATACTGGACTAAAGCCCATCCTAATCATGTTTGACCTCATCTTAACTGAATTAGATCTACAAAGAGCCATTTTTAAAATAAGATCAGTTTCTGAGATTCTGCATAGACATGAATTTGGTGAGAGAGATGGGATATTATTCAACCCAGCACAACTATATTTGTATCAAATCATAAGATTAAAACTTTTTCAATTCATAACAGAATATCAGAATATAAGTTGGATAACATGTCTTATCATTATTATAAAATCCTGACAAAGATTTGAAAGATGTGAGTGATCCTCTTACGTACCTCTTCAATCCTCTTTCTCTCATTCAAACATTTGTTCTTTCATTTAAAAGTGTATATTGTTGTGTGTTTGTATATTCCATTTGTTGTGCCAAGTGAGATGAGGGGAAATGTTTATGAAGTCTTCCAGAGACTTCTGCAGAGAATTCTTTGTTATTGTCTTGGGTTTTACTATTGTTAGTTTGTTTTATGGTGCTGCCATAAAAAAAAAACTCTTCTGCACTTGACTTATACGGGAAAGAATGAAGTCTGAGAAAATACTAGCATCCATTCCCCAAATAAAAAGGTCAGACCATCCTGTAGAAACAATGCTGAGAAGTAGACTTGGAAAAGCGGAGTTCTGGCCACAATTATTTTATTCTGGAATCAACTGAAACCCGAAACTCAACAGATATACCTTTAACCTGTTGGTTTTGAGTTGAGCAATCTTAATTATTTAAGTAAGTTGAATTTTAGATTCCTGTTTCTTGAAAAGTGGGATCTATAAAAATTCACTTAATTTAAAATTTCAAAATAATAAAATCATTATGTCAGTTAGCATATATTGCTTTCTAGTAAATACATTATTGTTTTGTGAAGTGTCTCTAATTTCATATAGAAAATGGAATGTAAATACATCTGTTTCCCTAGATTGCCCAATTACAAGTATATTTGAAACCGATTACTGAACTTGAATTTTTTACCATAGGCTACGGTTGTGTTTGTTTAAACACATAAACACTAGGTAGAATTATTCTAATAGAGATGCAGGGTTTTTTTTACTATAAACTTCATCTTTATTTGCCTAAGTAATGATGATAATAAATAGTGTATGTTAGTCTCTGTGAGGTTTTTAGTAAAATCAGTGCCTTCAAATTATCTTGAAGTGCAGGAAACTGAATTTATGAAATATTTATGAGAAATCACATTATGTCTACAGAGGTTCTCAGCTGTGACTGCAGCATATGGTTTATAAATTGAAACAGGTGTGAGAGAACAGGTGGTCACAGCTAAGCCAGAGAAGGATTGGAGTTTACCATGGGAAGCAACGTGATAAAATACCACCATCGGCGCTGAAGGCAACTTTGCTGATTTGACAACAGAACCCAAAAGCTACTCACAGAGGCAAATACTGTGACCATCCTGAAATGCAAGTGTTCACTTACTCAGGCCTCACCCATGGAAGTTGGGAAGCAGTCTGTCATTCACCAGGGTGAGTGAATGCAGGTGAATCTTAGTGAATCTGGATAGCTCGCAACTGAATTGCATTACCAGAAAAAAGAGTAAACCCTTGCTCTTACGTCTTTTAATGCAAAACTAGTTCCAATAAGGTCAATGGCCACTTTCATCTACACTACATAACACCATCTCTAAGGATAATGCCATATATGCTGTTCTTCATCTACATGCCCCAGGCATCGGAAAAATATCCCCTTTTACTGAAGTGGGTGGGTATAGTATCCTCCTGTTATTACAGCAAGTGCCTTTAAGATAGGCCATGGTAAAATTCCATGTTACATACAGAATAAGGCTGACAAAAGATGGTATTTCTGAGTTTTAACCTCCCTCCTAGGTACCACCAGTACCTAATTCTACACTCAGTCAAGCTTAGTCCCTACTAATGGAAAGGAACTGAGCCATGAGAGCTAAAATAAAAAAGTTTTTCTAGATGGATTTGGAAAAGCGTCTGTACTCACATTTATTTAAGATATTTTATAATCTTATACAGATTCACAAAGTTTCGACTCAAATACCTTATGGAACTATATTTTAAATGACAGTGAATAAAACTAGAGAGTAACCCCTCTCTCACCTGCTTTTCTCATCCACACCCTGGTATTCATTCAAGTGAAAACGGACACCATTGCCTGGAAATGTGCAAAATCTTGGGTAAGTGGGATGATCCTTCTTTATTCCTTTAAAATTCTTTCTACTATTAGCAAGTTTGTCTCAATGTAACTTGAAAAGTTGATTTTTACAACAAAAGCAAACATAGCAGAATGAAAGTAACAAGCAGTGTTATCACGTACTCACCGAATGAAAAGCAGAGGCAGTGGATGACAGCATTCAGCTTGTGCCCAAACACACACGTACATACTCATGCACGTACACACGCACGCACCCACCCACACACAGCACGTGCTTTGAGATTAAACATCCCTACCTCTTCCCTGGGGATTTAAAAGCTGACAGCTCTCAGGTGATTCCTGTCTCCCAAACAATTGCCCCAACACAGGTGTCCAACCCATGGCCCAGGATGGCTATGAGTGCGGCCTAACACAAAACTGTAAATTTACTTAAAACCTTTTTTTGCTCATCAGTTTTCATCAGTGTTTTTATATTTAATGTGTGGCCCAAGACAGCTCCTCTTCTTCCAGTGTGGCCCAGAGAGGCCAAAAGTTTGCACACCCTGCTAGGATAAAGAGAGTGTCTTCCTCAACATAACAACCCTTCCCACAGGCTTCCCATCTCCCAGCAGGCCTTAGGGGCCTTCCCAGCCTGAGAGCTCCCTCCACTGTGATTGCAGCGTAGCCTAAGGCATCCCTCTACCCATTCCTGCAAGCTTCACTTTGTCGCAGATGTTGACTCCCAGGACACTACCCAATCAGCTCCCTGCATGCAGATTTCTCTCTCAGATGCTAGAAATCACAGTCTGCAACAGTTAATGCCAGAAGTGATCCAAGGAAGCAGACTGACAACCTACAGCTGCCCACAAGGATGCCTTTATTGTTTACCAGCAGAATACTGGTATCTCTTGGCATGTAGAAGCACTGAAATTTGTTAAACTTTTACTGTTAGCAACTGGTATGAACTGGAAGGGAATGAGCTGACGAAAGTATCAGCCTTTTAAGAAACACGTCAATGTTTCTTAACAATTGAATTGGATTACTATTTTGAGGGAAATTGATAATTTGGAGAAAAATATGAAAGACTGAACATGATCTCCTTGACAATACATAAAGAGACCCTCATATTATGAAGCCAGAGGACAGACAAAATGATAGTTAATCATAAAAGTAGCAGAATCTCAGAGAGGGTTGAGAAGATTGAATTCTTATCCCTGACAGGTGGTAGGCACCAACAGGGTTTTCATATAAAATATGGAGAACTGTGGAATTAGGGACTAGAACACATTGTTGCTATGAGCCAAATAGAGATATTAAGGGTATTTCTCAATCTATGCAAACAGAAGAAATGAAGGAAAGCTAAGAGTAGCCACCACAACAAAAAATTACAAATCCTTGTCTAGTTTCTGAATTTGAGCCAGTTTTCAGGCTCAAAACCCATGTATGAAAGCTGTCAGGTTTCCAGAAGGAAGGACCTTGCAACACTATGACAAGGATATACAACATTCCTCCTCCATTCCTTCTTCAAAGGAACCTCCCACCACTGACTTCAGGAACTATTCAATGGGGAATGCAGAATGCCCAAAGATGTGAAGGATTGTCATACATGAGGTTCAAACTGGCATGACAAGCAAGGACCCCAAGTATCATCAACTCTAAGTATCATCAGTGAGTGACAAGTCATCCACTCCATTCAATGAGCCCACCTGGCATTAAAGTTCCTCATCTCCAAATAAAAACTTGAATGGATATACTCAGTAGCCTGCAGCAACTACATTGGCTCTTTGTCCTGCGAGGTAAGAACTATCATAGTGGGGAAGGTCAAGTGGTAGCCTCTAAAACCTCCCCTTTACCAGCCAAAAGAAAAAAAGTGAAACATCATGTCCTAGAGGAAATGGTAGATTTACTGGTATTCCTCAGGTGGTGATGCCCATTTACTTCTTGTCTCTGGCTCCTGAAAATGCCAGATAGATTCTGGAGAACGGCATTGACTACTGCTTTCAATCATGTAGCAACCCCAAGTGCAGTTGCATGCAATGAGGAACCTTTGCTAAGGCATATTAACATAGCAACGGGTGATCTTGAAAATCTACTCTACTCCATCCTTACCAAGAATGAAGGTCGAAAATAGTATTTTTAAGTATTTGCTTAAAACCAGTAATAGTATACCTTTTTGTTGCAGGCCTATAGTAATACTCCTTTGTGGTAATAAATAGTTCAAAGGGAACTGTACCAAGTGGAAATCCCACAGATCAGTGACTTCACCTTACTTAGACCAGGTGAATGAGAAGGGGCAAGTAGGTAATAATTCTTAGAAGACAAATACCCTACAGAAGATGGGAGAAAATCTCTATATCACTGAAGTGTGGTGCACTTATGGAGTTCTGGAACATGCCAGGACATCATCTCCATTGAAAAAGATACATTTTTGCATTTTGCATCTTCTATCACTAAGAATGAAGTATAATACCTGTTAGGCCTCTTAGGTTTTAGAGGCAGTATGTTCCAACTGTGAGAATACTACAGTGATTCATACCTCAGGCAGCAAAATGCCCCCAACTTCTAAATAGAATCTAGGAGGAATGTGGTCTTGACTCTGGTGCATGAAGCCTTGACAAATATGACCCAGCAGAGCAGTATTGGAGGTATCTGTTGAGATAAGAGGTGGTGTGGAGTTTATGCCAAGCCCTTAAGAGAGAATAATAGCAAAGACCAGTGATTTTCAAACTTTTTCATCTCATGGCACACATAAACTAATTACTAAAATTCTGCAGCACACCAAAAATACATATTTTTTGCCAATCTGACAAAAATTAGGTATAATTTGATTCATTCAAAGCAGATGACTATTGTATTGGTTGCTGTCATTTATTTTATTTGACAATCTAAAGGAATATAGGTCAGTACCCCTGACTAAGTGGTCAGGTATTGCATGTTTTAAAACTTCTTGTGGAACACTGGTTGAAAATTACAGATATAGACTACTAAATTCTGATTAAAGTTCATGCCATCTATAGCAGAGAATTATATACCTCTTGACAAAAAGTTTTTGACATCATCCTGGGTCAGTCCCAGAAAAAAAATGGGGTGGTTGACTATGGGAAACCAAGTCAACCTTTGGTTAGAACTTCCCATCATCTTCTGTAAGTGTGTGCATGTGTGTGTGTGTGTGAGCAGATTTTGAGAAAGAGAGAGAGTGAGAAAGATTGATTGATTTTATGACTCGGGGGACTATCTAAAAAGTCAGAAATCTGTAGACCAGATTTCAGGGAAGATAGCTATAGGGGAAGTGGAGTCAGTCAGGCTCCCTCACTGGGCTGGATAAGCAGTATACCCATGACCTTGGAAATGGGCCAGCATGTGCAGAATCATGCTTTGGTATATAATAACTTGGCACCCCTCCAGCTTTGTGTGTAGACAGTGTATAAGGGAGTTGGGACTTCCCATGGTGCCACTTGCAGTTTGCAGCATACATGGATGGTCCCACCCAAGAAAAAAAGTATATCAGACATCCCAGCAGCTCCACAGATTTTCTTCCACCTGCCCAAATCCCAGGTGAACCTTCCTGGCCTTGAAAGGCTGCAAGACAGTAGCTCAAAATTTTCAAGCAATAACTAAGCCTTCAGTCCACAGAAAATTTCTTCTTCCTCATGGAAATCTGTTCTGTTCTCAAAGCCTCTGAAGTTGATTAGATCCAGCCCATGCAGGATAAGTAGGATAATCTCCTTTATTTAAAGTCAGCTGGTCAGATGGTAATTATACGTACAAAATATTTCCAAAGCAACACCTACATTAGTGGTTGATTAAATAATGTATGCGACTACAGCTTAGCCCAGTTAACACAAACTAGCCATCACACTTAGCTGTTGCTGGCCCACTGCTTGACAAGATCAAGTGTGAGTAGAGGCAATTTATAGTATAAAAGTGGTTCATTCAGAATTGCACATAAGCAGGGTAGCCAAAACCTCCCTGTCATCCACTAAAGTTTCATCAGCAAGTCACCTGTAAATGGACTTGGTTGTCCTCTAGCCCCACTCAGAGGTAGCCCTGAAAAACAACACTGAGAGGCAGTTCTCCCAGTGAATAGATATTTGGATGGTTAACCTGGCCAACCACTTTACACAGAAGGAGAAGAGGCTACTTTTTAGAATGTATATAGATTTATGAACATTGGTGAATGGCTTGGCTTAGAAGAATTCAGATAGGAGGCCAGAGAAGATTGTGAAAAGAGCATATTGAAAATAGGCATGAACCACAACAATCTTGGCATCACATGTCAAGACCACCAGAAAACATCCCTCAGGGAAGAAGCACTCAATGACTATTGAATAAATAGATTGATTATGTCAGTTGACATTCATATTCTATCCATCAGCTGCCTCAGTGCTGGCACAGTGGGTCCCTAAACTGTGGAACCATAGTCACCAAAGAAGTTTGGCTCCAAACACACAGGCCATCTCTCCCCAAAGCTGGTTTAACCACTGCTGCTTCCAAAACTCCAACCACCAGCAACCAAGACCCATGCTAATTAATTCCTCACTATGACCTTTCCAAGAGTCTAAATGGCCACTTGGTGGAAGACTATCTCCACTAGGGACATCTACTCAGGAAGGAACAGTTTGTTCTGATTGGTATTGACACATTCTTAGTATGGGTCCTGCCTTTCCTTCCAGAAGGAACTAAGCTGGCACCATTATTCAAAGAGTAATGGACTATTTGGTCTGCTGACAGAGGATCCTAAATAACTTGGCATCAAAGCCACTTTACAAGAAAAGAGGTGCAGACATGGGCACACCAACCTGGAATCCAGGTCCCTATCCCATTATTTACCACCTTGCAGTGGCTGTCTTCCTAGTGATTGCCTTCATCTGAAGAGAGGGTCACCTGGCCAAAATCATACTCCTTTCTGGGAGCGACCTCCATTTAATGGCTAGTCAATGCAGGAATACAAAGACCCATGAGTCGGTTAAAACCTTTATTGTTGCTCATCTAGCCTAACATCTCCCTGAGCCCAGTCCTGTTTTATTCACTCTTCTCACACTGTTGTTGATCCCAAGAGTAATGTTGAATAACATTTCTGCATGTAAGTACCTACCTCATAATCTGCCTCTTGGAAAATCTGGTCTGTTACAGCAGATTTATACAAAACTGTACAACTTACCCTCAGAAAGAAAAAGTCTTCATTTCATAGCCACAAAAGTTGCAGATCTTATGTAAGTGTTCTTATCACAAAAAATTAACAATAATAATTTTAAAAGAGTGCAAGAAGAAACTTTTGGAGGAGATGGATTTAATCATGGCATAAGTTGTGAGACCACAGTTACAAAAAATAAAAAAAAATAAAGTAAGAATGTTCAAAATAAAGTAAAAATTCCCATGTTTAAAAACATTAACTAAAATCTTTGTTGTGGTATTTACTTACAGATATTAACAAACTATATACTTATTATATGCAAAAAAGATCATGCAATCATAAAATAGTATCTTGTAAACTATTTCCTAAAATAAAGTTAGTTTCATGGTGATCAAATTATCAAACTTTTAAGTTGAAAGTAAATATAGACATTAATTTAGCATCTATCAGTGCCAGAACCACCATTGTCTAAAAGACTATATACTAAACCCTTAAGAAGCTCATACACAAACACAAATGAAACCCTCACAAAAATAAAAATAGTTAAAATGTATTGAATACATAATATATGCCAGGTAGTATCACCTAGAAGCATTACATACATTATATAACTTATTTCTCTGGGTAACTATAAAGTGTATGAACTATTAGAATAAGGAAACTGAAGGATTAGAAAGGTTACATAACTTGCCCAAAGTCATAAAATTAGCAACTGGCAGAGCTGGTGTTAATTACATTTGTAGTTGCCTAAATTTGAAATGATGCCTTTAAATATTATGCAGAAATTATAATGAAAAACAGAGTGCATTAAAATAATTAAAATATATATGCTAACTATGTAATGCAACAGAATACAATGTACACTGGTGAATACAATTCAGTTTGTGAAATGTACAAATTATCTTTCAGTATTTGTCACAAAAAATCTTTTGTTCCACAAAAACAAAAGCAGAAGTTTATAATTGCTTTTACCGGTAATTTATGTACTTGGAGGATTTTAAAGTCAACCTCTCAAAAGTAGTCACATTTTGATATATTGAATGCTTGCTGAAACATTAATTTTTTGAATACCCAGCCTAAATTTTTACCAGCCAATTAACTACATCACGCCAGCATCTTGCATCTCTCTCATAGTAGAAAAATAAGCAAAATTTATCACTCATGTACAATACTTCCCACTTCAAGTAAACTAGAATACACTTTGCAAAGATGTTTGTTGGGTCTAAAGGTCACTTGGAACCTAACTTAAATAATGTCTCTAGAAAATGTTTACCAAAACTCAGACATTTTATAAAAGCCCTGAAGTACTTTTGGGGTTTCAGACAATGTCCTTGAATCTCTCACTTCACAAATGTGTAGTTACACTGCATTTTAAAAGAATATCAAATCATATTTCAACCATTGTTAACCCTTAGAAGACAGACCACCACACTGGAATGTCCATCGCTGTGAATAATTGAAGTTGCTGGTGCTTGTATTTTGATTGTTTTGACGGTTAGCTGATTCATGACAAGGTAAATCATGTCATCTCCAGTAACCTGTGGTAATAAGTTATTGCCAACTCTAAAAAATTTAACAATTCTCTACTGAACTTTTATTTTACTTCAAGGCCTCTTGTGACTGTTGCTGATAAAGTATTGAACAAACTGTACACTCCCAGCCTCCATTGAGATTATATTCTAGTCCAGTAGAGTTACAGAACATCAATAAATGAAGAATCAAATTCCAGGCTGGGATAAACTACAGTGAAAATAAACACAGTGATGTAGAGAAAATAACACATTAACTGATATACTCATAATCTCTGCTAAATTTGAAGTTCCAATTTTATATCTAAGAACTCAAATCAGACATTGCCACCTTCTAAATGTTACTCTAGATATTCTAAGGGAGTATTTTGAAGTGGTACATGAAACCTACATTAGTTTGCTAGCGTTGACATAAAAAAATACTCTGGACTGGGTGGCTTAATGACAGAAATTAATTTTTTCACAGTTTTTGGAGGTTAGACATCTCAGAAGAAGTGATTAGCAGGGTTCCTTTCTTCCAAGGACTCTCTCCTTAGCCTCCAGATAACCACTTTCTCCTGCGTCTTCACAAGCTTCTTTCTCTGGGCACACACGTCCCTGGTGTCTCCTTTTGTGGGGCCCAATTTTCTCTTCTAATAAAGGACAAGAGTCAGATTAGATTAACACCCAGCCTCAGGGTCTCACTTTAACTTAACCACCTCTATGAAGGCCCTGTCTCCTGATACAGCTGCATTTTGAGGCACTGGGTGTTAGGGCTTGAACATAAGAACTGTGGGGGGTATAATTCAGCTCATAACAAAACCCAATATATTATCATTACAATCGAGCAGAGCCAGAGCATTTTACTAAGGATAAGGGAACACTATAGGGATAGAGGGAGTGAGGAATAATGAGAACAAATGCAAATGCATGCAGAAGCATAGAGAAGTAGACTTTTCAAAGATATTCTATGTACACAATCTTGTATGATTTTATAGCTCGTAGTTGGCTTGAATTATACAAGAATCATGATCCTGAACTTCTAAAGTTGAGGTCATTCCCAACATTTAGGCATGCTCCAGCTGTTGAAGTAGCACATATCATATACAACTCCAGCTGGTCAAGTTAATAATATTAATGAGTCCTTATCTAAAAATAGGACTGAGTCTCACGTAAGACTTGTTACTTACCAGTGTTTTAGAACTGAAAGAACCTTAAATAACATAAAGCCTATTGATTTCCAAATTGTACTCTACAAAGCCCACAGAAGCACCTTTGCCAGCTCCCCTGAATTAGAAAATTCCATTAATTATTTATTTTACATATCGGGTTTCTAAAAGAGCTTCAATCTGAAGACAGAGCCCTGTGAACTAAGTTCAGACAGCCAGGAAGTAAAAAGGCAAGGCTCTAAATTGAGGGGGGGGGGTTAATTCTGATTCTGTGTTTGCTCAGTTCTCTTGGTTTTTGTACCTTGATCTGTTACAAAAGTAAAAATGACATAACGTGGTTTGGAAGGGTGTGTGTGCATGTGCATACATATTTGTATACATAATCTTTGCAACTCATGGTTTTGGAGTTGCCCCCTCTGTGTTCAGAAGCCCATCATGAGGGTCAGAGTGGTTAAGTACCATTCCCATGACTGGAGAATGAGAGGAAGTGGCAGAGACATGAAGTCAACAAGCCTACCTCTTATTTCTCTTTCAATATACTATCTCCTCAAATGATCAAGCTCCAATTCTTAAGTTCCAGTTACTTTTTGGCTCTGACTTTCTATATGATACAAGCATGCGCTGTGTTGACATGCTAATTTGGACACTAATAATATTATCCAAGTTTCCTCCCCAGCTTTTCAATTACCTTCCAGAACGTTTCATGGATCTTGACCTTTACAACAGAGAGGATGATTCGTGAAGCAGTGCTTTCCAAGTTCTCAGTAACACAGAGGAAGTCAAAGTTCCTAAAAGAAAACACTTCCATTTAGTTTCTGACCAGGCTTCCAAGCTGATAATCTGCCCGGCCTTACAAGGCAATCTGGCTCATAGGAAACATTAATACTGAATAACAAGCTCATCATTCATAAATGAACTGAAAGGTTACACAGCCAGCACATGTTGGCCAATCAGGGAAGCCACAGGAAAGAGATCAGGAAATCACAACTGAAACCAGAGAAGGCATTGCCATCTGGTCTACCTAATATATTCATCCCACCCTCCCCTAGGACCATGGCTGCTTGATGGAGTAAAATAAGCTGTAAGAACTTTGAGGAGGGAACCTAGAGGAATAAAAGTTCACACTCACCCTGCAGGGTATTCACCCCACTGACTGGCATCTGTCCTGCCTCTGAAACACCGATGCAATGAGTAATAATGGAGCCGGCACACCTGTGAAAGGCTTTGTTGCCAAGAGGGTCAAGCATATGAGTGTGTAAAAACGAAGAGTCCAAAATAAACAGAGCAAAACAGAAGAGAATTAAGTGATGGGTAATTTGTTCTCTGAGGCAGGGATTAGAGCAATGGAAAAATAGGTTCCCATTTTTGTCATATAATCAGTTACCAACTATTTTGCAACAGAAGAAGAACTTGATAAATTGATACTCAACCCAGATTTTTAACCTTCCCACATAAAATAGGGACTACTTTTGTATATTATACATAAGAAAAACTTCAGCTATAAGTCAGGGTTTCTCAACCTTGGTATTTCTGACATCTGGGGCCAGATAATTCTTTGTTATGAGGCACTGTGCTGTGTATTATGAGATTTTAGCAGTATCATTGGCCTCTACCCACTAAATTTCAGAAGCAAACCCCCGCAGTCCTAGCAACCAAAAATGTCTCTAGAAATTTCTCTAAGGGAAATAATCACCCCTGGTTGAAAACCGCTAGTCTAGGACATCCAAATAAATAAACACACAAAGTGCTTTAACCACAACCATTTTGCCCAGCTATATCAAATCAGGGTGTGATAATGCTGTTTACCCTGCTAGGCATTCAGGGATTGGCCTGTTGGCTCATTAGGCTAGAAAAAGATTGGGTTTGGCTGCAATAATGGAATCTATATTTTTTCCCAGAGCTAGTCCTTCATAGATGCGTGGAATAGATTGGCTCTCAAGAGAAAACTGGCTGTATGTTCATTCCATTTGGCTTTGTTCTTTCATTAAGAGAAGAGTTCACTGGATATGATACAAGCCCAAATTTCTACATTTCTATCCCCTATCCTTTTATTTGGTTTCTCTCTCTCTCTCTCTCTCTCTCTCTCTCTCTCTCTCTCTCTTTCTGTTGTAAGAACAGGAGTTCAGTATAAATATATAAGAAATAGTTCTATTTGTGCAACTTGCCTACCCATTATCCAAATCATAAAAACTTTACAGAAAATTTTATGTAATTATTCTAAAACTTATACAACCTTCCTGCTTTTTAAAACTAACTTTACAATTTCAAGTTTTCCAGAGTTTGTTATGGTTTTATACATATTTTTATTATACTCCTAATTTACTGAAAAAATAAGTTTAGTACTTTAGTTTACTAAAATTCAGATATTTTTACACTCAAACACATGAGTCTTTCTGCACAAAGAGGTGCATCCAATAGCAACAGCCCAAATATGTTCTGTGCGATGTGATAATGACCTGCCATCTGGGGAAACTTTCAGTACAGGAAAATGTGTCTCTGATGATAGATAGACAGCATTCTAAAATGTTTGCAGAACACTCATTGCAAAAATATTCAGCCTGGCACATATTTTTAATGTTTAGGTAAAACAAATGTGTGCAATAGTATTGTATTTCTTGAGTTAAAATATCAAATAAAACTTTGTTAAAGAATATAGAAGATAAGTCCCTTTATAGAATGTTAGAGCTCAATTTGCTGAATAAACTAAAATAAATGCAACCTTATGAGTTACCTTACCCTGAGGTAAATGCAGTCTGGTGAGATTTAAATGTGTTTCACTATAATATGAAATGGAAAAAATGATGAGTTTATGCATAAAAATCATTTCTATATGGGTATGTTTTTATTGACTACCTTGCAGTTACCATGTAGAACAATGAGTACATGTATATTATGCATATATATGGGTGTATATGTGTATGCACATATATATATTTATTAAACACATCAAAGTGAGCTTATAAGAAGAAATATGGTACAGTAATTTTTCACGGCAGTGACCGATCCTCACCAAATGTGAGGGTATTTTTCTTCCAGGACAAACATCTAGACCATGTTTCCAATGCCTCCTGAAAATGAGATAGTCCTGAGATTGAGTTTTGGCCAATGGTATCTAGATAAAAGTGTTGTGGTGCTTCCAGAACTTGCTGTAAAATCTTCTGCACAATTCCCCACTCTCTCTTGGTTCATGAGCTGGCTATATGCACCAGATCCAGGAGGCTCTAGGACCCTGGGAGACTGCAGAGGACCTAACTAGAAGAACCCGGGTTGTGAATGTCTGTAGCTTAGAAACCATGCACACCCCACTCGTCCCTTATGTTTTGCTGGAAACAAAAGGTAAACTTTTATTTTGTAAATCAAGTGACATTTGGGGGTTATTTGTCAGTGGCCTGACTTCCAGCTCCAATTGCCTGAACACCTGCTTGCTTTTCCCACCCCAAAGATTGTTTGGTCACAAAAACCTGCCTGTTGAGAAATCCAGGGAATTAACTACCCTCTCTATTAGCAGCCCTCACCTACTGACTGATGAGACTTCCTGCAGAACTTTAACACTCCCTGGACCCTTTTCCGGGATACCTCTGAAGCAAGGCTTCTCCCCGGCATCCCAGAATTGCCCCAGCTGGAGCAAGCTCTAATGACGCCCCACGGCTCCTGCCTGAAATGCTGGTCCCCCATCTCTTCTCTAGTTCCAATGCCTGCTTCATCCTTAGAACACCTACACTCAAATCCTTGCCTGAGGTCTGCTTGGAGAAAAACCCCAAGTAATGCAAACATTTAACCTTTCCAGACTCTTACGAGGAATTTTATATACAGAAACAGGAGTCCCAGCTTGGCCCAAACTCTCCTTTCTTAGCTTTTAAATGTGAATAACATAATCAAATTCTCTAAAAGCCCATATTTTCCCCTAAAACAGGGGTAATAATAGTAATTATTTCATAATGTTATGAAGACTTAGAGGTGAAAAGAATATTAACTTTATAAATTGTGTAGTATACAGTGAGTACTGGCTAAATGGCTACTCTGCTATTTTTCTGTTACACAGCTAAACTATAGTGGATGTGGTATATGAATTCCGTGGTCTCTTGCCAGTAAGCTAGTGTACTTTCTCCCCTGTATGCCTGCTTCTGATAATTACCACGCACTATTAAAGTCATCTCCGAAAGGTCTTATTTCAGTTTTCATTTTTATTCTGTGCAGAATTGAGTTCAATAATTTTACCAGGTTTCTTTTGAGAAACAGTAATTGCTATTCATCTCCTATCCTGATTTTCCTTCCCCAAACACAGCCACTTTGATTCTGCTAGATAATTTTTTATGATATTTGTCTTTATTTCCCTACATGACATGCTTATATTGTTATTTAATAATTTTTGGTTTAGGTACGATCTACTGATTTCTCTCACAATGGAGGCTGAGATATTTATTTCTTTTCCCTTCCTGTCCCCACTACACATGCGTATCCTTCTCATATCCCCAACCTACAAAGTAGCTACATGATTTCATATTAATTCAGTGTCAGCATTATAGAGTTATGTTACACTGTCCATAATTTGGCCATGTTAGTTGGCTCACTTTTCCACATAATCACGAGGTCACTCTCAAAGCATCTATTGTCCAGTTGTCTTTCCTGGTAACACTCAGCCCTATCGGGTAGCCGATCCAGCGCATCCTCTGAGAGAAGGATCTGGTGCTGTTGTCTGGCGTGCACAGTCATGATGCACTCTGCTCAGGAAGGAGGGCGCTGGGCTCACACCCGGGAATCTTCCTGCACCCTTGTTCTGGCCTCTTCACTTGCTTTCTTCATGGAAGGACCAATTTCCTATATTTCATTCCTTCCTTTTGAGTTATTTCTTTGTGTTGGCTAAATACATTCTTCCATAGTTTCCTGATGAAGGATTACTGGGAGACAGATATATAGATTTGGGATATACAGATAGAATATGTAAATTATAGATACAGATTTTTAACTGTGTGTCTGAAAGTAATTATTTATTACTGGATTCTGTTCCCTCATGCTTGATTGATAACTTCACTGGGTATAGAATTCTAAAATGATTATCTTTCTCTTTCAGGATTTTGGAGTGTTCATCATCTTCACACATTTACCTCAGTAAAATTTTTATTACCAAGTATTTTTGTGTGAATTATTTGTTGTGGCTGTGGTTGTTTCCTACTTTTCCAATGATTCCAGCTTATAACTTCTCTTTGCCTCAAAAATTTGAAATTTCATCATAAAGTACTCATTGTGTATCTAATTTCTAATTTTGATCTGAGCACTTGGCCACTTTCAATCTTGAAATCTGTGTTGTTGTTGTTTTTTACCTTAATAGTTGCTTGTTTTGTTGACTGTTTTTTTCTCTGTGTATTTTTTCTTTCTTTACTTGAAAAGTATTTATTCACACTGAGCCTCCTAGAATGGTACCAAAGTTTCCTTGCCTTATTTTCTTATTTCTTATCTATCTAGTTATCTATCCACCTATGGATCTACCTATATTGGATACCTCTATTTTCTGGTATATTCTACAACTTTATCTTCTAGCATTTGCACTAATCTTTTAAATTTTGCTATATTTTTCCCAAGAGTTCTCTGTTTTTCTGTATTTCATTTTCTTCATACATACTTATATTCTTTTTTTCCCTGTGTATGGATTTCATCTTTCATAGAGAGGCTTGACTCCTTTGTATGCTGATCTGGGCAGGACTTCCATACTTAGAAGTGGGAGATTACAGACATTTGAGAACAACAGGGTATAAGTAGAGTGGTTAGATTTCACGTCCTCTATGAAGAATTTTTAAAGTTTTGTTCTAGTATCCATGAGTTTCTTAGGGAATGCTCTGCCCAGAGAAAACCAATTAGAATTTGTGTTATTGGCACCTAGCCAGCTGTTCATAGCTGCTCTGCAGCTATCCAGCCCAGATTCATTCTATTTTAACTTCTCCAGAGAGTAAACTTCCAGTCCTTTGAGAGGACTGGAGAGCACAGGCATTGAGCTACACAGAATGGTGGAACGGATATGAAGATCCGGCTCATCTAATCAACTCCTGACTTTAAGTACTACCTTCAGCTTGGGGTGTTTGCAGGTTCGCACTGATGTGTCTGGGAAAAGATTTATGTTCACTGGTCCTGCATTTTGCCAGCTCTGGAAAACTCTTAACCATGATTTCCATTCACTATTTTCTTCTAAAATATATTCTAAGTGCAATGCTTTCCTCTGAAATTATTAGAAATATTTTATATCTCCTGCTTTTAACTCTTGGCCTACTTCCATAATTTTTATTTATATATTTTTATTTTGTCTACCTCATGTGAACTTCAATTTCAACTATGCCATTTTTTTTATTTTAAACTATGGTATTTTTAATTTGCATAATGTCTATTTCAGTATTTTTTTAATCTGTATTTTTGTTTTATTTAGAGTATCCCTGGCAGGGCTTCAGCTCCTTTTTTTTTTTTTTTTTACAATTGTGAACATGCTTAAAGTATATTTCTCAATATATTTCTATTATCTTAAGCTCTTGGGGCTGAAAATCCCTTGTTGTACCAGGGTGGGCATTTCTGACAAGAGAAATTTTACATTCATCAATTTCTGTGAGCCTTCCACAAATTTCTAATTTCACCTGCTTGAGAGAGCTTCTCTCTCTCTCTCTTTTTGTTTTGAAAGATTCAAAGATATTCAGGCACTGAAAAACGCAAACCACAACTTTAAGGAAGTATCAACTTTGGCTTTTAACTCTCAAATTAGACTCTCTTTTTTTTATTTGACTAATTGACCAAGCAGATAAACATGGAATCTTAAAAAACTTCTCTTGGTTGTAGCTGTTGTTCTTTACCCTCTCCCTGAACTGAAAAGCAGATATTTAGTCCACATTTTACTGGAAGTACAGGCATTTAAAGATTTTTGGTCTCACTTCCTTTGCTGGTCTAAGTCTGTGACTTTGTTTCCTGTTCCGCAAATGGACATCAAAACCCAGGCTATTGATGAGAGACCACTCACTAGCCACGTCCACCAAACACTCCCATCCCCACCTCAGATGCACCTATGGTTCAGGCCTAAGTTTTAGTTGCTCCAGTTTTCATTTCTCACTTAGCTTTGGACACGTAAAAAGTTCGTCTTCTTCTCCCCCTTCTTCTGCCCACATTCTTTTCATTTCTCTGGCTTTCTCTTTCTCCATCTCCTTCCTTCCTTCCTTCCTTCCTTCCTTCCTTCCTTCCTTCCTTCCTTCCTTCCTTCCTTCCTTCCTTCCTTCCTCCCTTCCTTCCTCCCTCCCTTCCTTCCTTCCTTCCTTCCTTCCTTCCTTCCTTCCTTTCTTCCTAGCCCAGGTAACATTTAATTGATTTATTGGCTTCTTAAATTTGAGTTTCTTGTAATATTTTGAATAAAATCTACAAACTGACTTATAAGAATATTTTTCACAGACATAATTAGGTCCACATTAGAAAGCTATTTACAAGGGTGCTTTTGGAAACATTTTCTCACCATTTCCAAAAGTCATATTGAATTGCATCAATTAACATATACTTTTAAATGTATATATTATAAATATCTGTAGCCAACTGATTGAGAGCTGGACAAAATTTTAACAAAGTGTGCATTTTTAAAATTAAATTCCTAGTAATGTTTTATCAAATAATGCAATGAGGTTTTGTTTTTAATTTGTGTGCCCAATTCTGGAGTTGAGAGGGCAGTTGGTAATTAACATATGATGTACACTTTTTAAAAATGTTACATCTTATGTAGCGTTTCTGCTCAGCCCAGGGCCTAATTCAGGAGAGATGTCAGTTTTCATTATCTGTCATAAACCTACACCCAGACGTTCCGCACTATCTTCCTAATGCTTGGGAACCAAGACATTTTTTTCTTCGTTACTAAGGCCTGTTTCAGAAATGGAAATCGCTGCATGTGCTGATTCAAATCAGCTCTCCCCAGATCTATGCACTTGTACTTCTCCGGAACAGAGCGCATCATGTGTAATTGTCACTCTTTCAGAGAAGTTACATAACTTACCCAAGTTAAACTCTAGCTGAAAGAAAGAAAGAGGCCCGGCTGCTGGCTTAGGCAGCTCATACACTAAACAAAGAAGGAGGAAAGGGGGGCATTCCAGCTTCCTGGCTCTCAACCCTGGGCATTTTCCATGCACTGATTGTGCTTGTCTTCTCAAGGTCATGGGTTTCTACCTCTGAAAGTGGATTATACAGAACAAAGATGAGGAGGAGGAAGGGGGCAAGGAGGCAAAGAGGAAAAAGGAGGGAAGGAGAAGAGGAAAATTGTAAGATCAACCTCTGGGTGTTTTTTTGACAAATATAACCAGTATATGCAAAGTATGTTGGTAAAACTTTATACACAGAAGATAATACATGAGCTATTTTTGATACATTGTTATATATTAGTGATTAAGGTAGTTTATAGTAGTTATAAACATTACTATTGAAAGCCCTTTTGAATGCTTTCCTCCTGGGCTGATACTGTTTCTATGACAAAATGGCCACATTATTTCAGTAAGGCATTAGCTGAGTTGCTACCAGTGTCATGCTGTCGTTTGATTTGCCAATGAATACTTTTCTTCAACATTAAAATAGGAATAAAGTCATCTTTCTACCAGTCTTTCAACCCCAGTTCTTCATCCCCAAAGCACTTTGCTTTTCAACTTTCTAAATGCTCAATGGTTTGTTTTGTTTTGTTTTTTCATCGTTAATCTTACTTTCAAAGTGACTGAATGTGATCTAAGTTGGCTATGGATACTTGATTTTCTCCACTCATTCCGGCCAAGGCAATGTTCCCGGTCACTGAGAAAGCACTAAAATTTGCCCAGCTTGTCACCTGCCCAGGTGCTTTAAGCCTGATCTCTTTGAACCCTGGGGAGAGTTTATACATACGGCTAGCACTTCACACAGAATTCAAAGGAAGGAGAACCAGCACTTGATAAAATAACATTGATTTTCTCTTTCCAGCCTCTCACAATAAGTTCACTGCCTTGGTTCACTCTTGTCCTACAACACTGTTGGCTTAAAGGCCTTTATGGATTTTTTCTCATAGAGCAACCACACATCTTTCATGCTCAAAATGCCATTGCAAGCTCATCTTTGAGAACCAACAGCTCCTGCTTTGATGCTGCAATCTTTTATCTTGCTCGCCTTTTATCAAACTGCCTCTGCCATCAGCCATCCAAGTCATCTGCTCTCGGTCTCCCACTTCAGGTTGGGCCGTTTCTCACTGTGTCCTACTTGTCACCTCGGAGTCTGTCCTACCAGCCAGCCCTTCTCAGGCAACCACATGCTTCTGACCTGGATGCTTGTCATGGTGACATTTTTCAAGATTGAAAATTAATGTCATTTCTTTTATTTATTTATGCAAATGCAAAATTTATCATGAAAATGCTTCATAGTTTACACAGAATCAGAATCATTTTCTAAAGCCCCTATAATACGTCCAAGAATGCATTAAATAATGTCATTCATTAATTCACTGCTTTGGGCTTTACAGAATGTTTTCAAGTATGTCAATTTGCTTTGTCCTAGTTATCATCCTGAAGCTCACAGACAGGTTTAGGAATGTCTTCAACATCTTTTGAAGCTAAAGAAACTATGTTTTCACTCTGACCCTCTGTGCTACATACACAGCATACTAGTCACTGCCTCTTCCCATGATAAAGTGCATGCTTTAACATTTTGAATTTCAATATTATCAGTACAGATTCTCGACAATAGAAAATTCAACCGTGCCCTGGCTGGTATGTCTCAGTTGGTTGGAACATCATTCCATAACCAAAATGTCGCTGGTACAATTTCTGGTCAGGGCGCATGTCTGGGATGTGGGTTCAATCCTTAGTAGGAGCACATGTGAGAGGCAACCGACTGATGTTTCTCCCTCATGTGAAAGTTTCTCTCTCTGCCCCCCTACCCTTCTGTCTCTAAGGAGAATAAAATAAACCTTTTAAAAAATTCAATCCTAATTAGGTTTCAAAATATGAACTTGTCATGGTATACAAGTGAAAAGCAAGTGAGGTATATAACAGACAAAGCTAGATTTGTCTCTGATTCTGTTCATTAATCACTGAGTCATGTTGTATCCCAGAGATTTACACAAGACTAATAGTACCTGTACAATGATTATCGTGGGGACTGGACCAAACACGTAGCAAAGAGCTAAGCGTGGCTTCCGGCAATCAGCAAACAACCAGTGAGTCATGTTAGTACTGCAATCTCTTTAGTCAATCCTGAGTCAGTCCTGAACGCATTTTGAATTTGGAAACTCATTTTGAAGTCTGAGTTTCGATATCTTCCCACCTACGTGTGTTTCTGCCTCTAACTTGCTACCAAATTTATTTCTATCAAAACCTCTTTTTTATTTCCCTTGTCATCTCAGATACAAAGCATATCAGATCAGGTTAGAGGGGAATTTTCAGGTCATCTCATCTAACATGTTAGTTTTATCATGGAAAACCTGAGTCCCAAGCTGGTGAATGACTCAAGCAGAGAGACAGATGTGGCCTGAGCTGGAAGGGCATGCACTTTATAAGGATCATGGGCTTTAAAGAAGGAAGGAAGCTTAGAGTGGATCTCACCATAAAGTGATTCCTGTCCCGGGATGACATACCGAAACCACACACCTCAGGCCCTTCCCATTTCGCCTGTGTCGGAGGTGATCCCTGATCTTGTAGAATGCACCGTTTTAATTGCCTGACTCATGTCTCTAAGAAATCTAAGGCAAAAGAGTATCTTTAACAATACCCCTTAAGCAGAACTCCATTATTTCTATCTCTTTCTCTTTGTTTTTCTCATTCTCTATCTCACCCTTGCCCTCTCTTTCTTTTCTGGCCTAGGATTTATCTCACTTCTAACTATAATGATACACAGCAGTAGTTTCCAGTTCTGCTCTCTGATTAAGATTAAATTTTATCCATGTCTAAATCATTGCTTTTAAACTTATTTGACTATTGACAACACAAAGAAATAAAATTTACAAGTAGTACACATAGAAATACACACAATTAAAATAATTTTCATTAATACACTTACTTATGTCATATTCAAAACATTTCCTGTTCTGTGTTAATGTCCATTGCCCACTGTAGTATCTATCATCCTTAATAAAGGTAGAAGCCACAGTTTCAAAAAAATGTTTGAATTAAGGCAGAGAAGAAAGGAATTCACTTCAATGTAAATTGTTTATGTTTGAATAGCAAATTATTGGATGATCGACACCTTCTTTTTCTATACATTTATTTATTACCGGAACTTTTAAATAAGTCATGATTTGAAACAAATAAAGTTTCCATCAAAAAATCTATTAAAAGAAAGAATTGGGAGGACTTCCACCAAAATGGAGGCGTAGGTGGAAACACCTTATATCCTCGCACAACCAAATCTAAAAATAATAAAGTTTTAACAACAATAAACACAACCAAACCACACAGAAAATCGACAATACGGAGACCAAAAACAACGAACCGCTCAGCTAAACTGGTGAGAAGGGCGAAGCCAGCAGCGGAGCAGGTCGGGCAAAAAAGATCCCCCGACCCGGGTGGAGCGCAGGCAGCCGAGGGCACGGATCCCACGTGCGGGTCAGCTACGGGTGGACCCAGGGAAGAGACGGGCTGGCTGTCTGCGGTCGGTTCGCATTTGTGCACAGATAAACCCGTGAAGAGGCAGCAGTGAGACTGCACGGCACAGGGCGGTGGGCTTGCACATTTCCACTCAGATAAACAGGGGCGAGCAATGGGACGGACTGGGTGAGCAGAGAGGACCGCCATTGCTCCCTCTCTGACCCCGCCCCCACATACAGCGTCACAAACCAGTGACCTGAGTGGCCCCGCCCTGGTAAACAACTAAGGCTCCGCTCCTCATATGTAACAGGTACAAACAGATAAAACATGGCTCAAGAACAACTCAGAGCCCCAGAGCCAATAAATCTAAGTGATGAAGAAGTAGCTAAACTTTGAGATGCACAGTTCAAAACACTGGTGATCAGGATGCTCACAGAACTGGTTGATTATAGTCACAAATTAGAGAAACATATGAAGGCTAAACTAATTGAAATAAATGGAAATGCACAGGAAACTAATAGTAATGGAAAGGAAACTGGGACTCAAATCAAGGGAGTAGACCAAAAGGAAGGAAAAAATGACCAAACAGAAAAATAGGAAGAATCAAGAATTCAAATAAATGAGAAGAGGCTTAGAAACCTCTAGGACATCTTTAAACGCTCCAACATCTGAATTATAGGGGTACCAGAGGGGAAGAGGAACAGCCACAAGTGGAAAACTTATTTGAACAAAAATAAAAGAGAACTTCCCCATTCTAGCAAAGGAAATAGACTTCCACGAAATCCAGGAAGCTCAGAGAGTCCCAAAGAAGTTGGACCCAAGAAGGAACACATCAAGGCACATCATCATTATACTAGCCAAGATTAAAATGAAGGAGAGAATCCTAGAAGCAGCAAGAGATAAGGGGACAGTCACCTACAAAGGAGTTCCCATTAGACTGTCAGCAGATTTTTCAAAAGAGACCTTCCAGGCAAGAAGGGGCAGGAAAGAAGTATTCCAAGTCATGAAATCCAAAGACCTACAACCAAGATTGCTCTATCCAGCAAAACTTTCATTTAGAATGAAAGGACAGATAAAGTTCTTCTCAGATAAGATCAAATTCAAGGAGTTCATCATCACCTAGCTCTTATTATATGAAATGTTAAAGGGACTTACCTAAGAAAAAGAAGATAAAAAAGATGAACAGTGAAAGGACAGCAAACTCACAGTTATCAACAACCACACCTAAAACAAAAGTAAATTAAGAGGACAGCTAGATCAGGAGTGAACCATAGAAATGAAGATCTCAAGGAGGGTTAGCAACAGGGGAGTGGGAGAAGGAGAAGGGGGGAGAAGGTATGGAAAATAAGTAGCATAGACAGTAGATAGAAAATAGGTACGGGGGAGGGTAAGAATAGTAGGGGAAATACAGACTCTAAAGAACTTGAGACATGTGTTCATGAACTAAAGGGGGGCATGGTGGGGGAGCGGTGTGCAGAGGGGAGGGGAATGGAGGGGGAAATAGAACAAATATAATAGCATAATGAATAAAAAAAAGAAAGAATTGGGATTTGAAAATTAGAATAAAACTATTTATTATAAGGTACACAGTTATTATTAAACTAATAGGATCAAGTAAAACACTACTTTAAAAATCCTTAACCAATTAATTGGAGATAAAGGAAAAAAATTGTTAGGAGTGAAAAAGATTTTATAATCACTAACACTCCTTTCTTTCCTACACACTCATTTCTCTTATTCCAAAGCCACAATTTCGGGACAGGTCAGGAGTTCTAATGCATTTAATATCAATTATTAGATTACTAAGGGAGTTTAAATAAATGTTTCACCTGTGATCTCAATGACAAAACCAAAGCAAAGGAAAAAAATTCAAAATCTGAGGTAAATCCCAGTTTAATGAGTGCCTATAACGTCTCACATGTTAAGCCACATTCTCTCTGGTAAAAGTCAAAAACAAAGTTACAACTTCAGGAGCTTCCTTTTATTTGCATGTACAGGACCTATTTCTCTAACAATCTGTTAAGGTCATTAAAAGAAGATTATTGCCCTGGCTGGTGTGGCTCAGTAGATTGAGCGGTGGCCTGCAAAACTAAGGGTCACCGTTTCGAATCCCAGTCAGGGCACATTCCTGGGTTACAAGCTAGGTCTCCAGTAGCGGGTGCATGAGAGGCATCCACACATTGATGTTTCTCTCCCTCCTTTTTTCACTCCCTTCCCCTCTCTCTAAAAACAAATAAATAAAATCTTTAAAAAAAGAAATAAAAGCAGATTGTTTTCCTTATATACATTATCAATGTGCCCTTTGCTAACCAGATCTGTGAAATACGTGTGCTGGGCATACAAGCACCCTGCTGTACTCCTTCATACAAGTAAGTCTGGATTATCCAGATATCTTTAATCCAATGACTCTATGACACAGTTTACCCCAAGCCACTCATACAAGGCTATCAAGAAGAACACAGTTTTTTTTCACTTTTGAAACTACAGAGGTTATAGGAATAGGTAGGCAAAAGAATAATCTCACTGACACACCTCACTAGAAACAGGAATGTACTAAGGGTCGAGATGTTTTTCCACCTAATCTGTGACAATATCCACCCAGCAAGCAGCAAGAGGGAAATCAATTACAAAGCCCTTTGACAAATGGCTCACTTTCCCCACTTTCCACCTTTATGAATCTGCGGCCATTTTATGTGCAAAATTACCTACATCTACAGCTGTCTTATATTTTACCAAAGCTGGCTCCAAAGAAAAATGTGCTATAAAACTCTGCAGAGAAAGCTCTCATTTCAAAATATTTATAGGACTTGCTAAGAAAATACATCCCACATATACCTATAAAAGCTGCCCCTTGTTATTCCCAGATAATTGGCTACAGATAAATATTTGAGAGTTCCCCAAAAAGAAACATACTTAGAAATATATATCCAGTAGAAGAATATTCTGTTGGGCAAAAATGGTGTTTTCTGCCCTGGGTCTTTGTAAGCCACAGTCTCAGATGCACAACAAAGATGTCGGTAGGAGAAGCAGAGGCCAGAATGATCTATTTTCCTAAGTAAGAATATTGCATTTCATTATGTTGCATTAAAGATGCTCAGCGCCGCAGAAAGAACATGTTTACCAAATATTGCTTTTGCAAAACTCATCCTCTCAGTTCAGCCTCTAAATATTTTCCTTAATTCATGCTGGGCACTTTATTGAAAAATTGAACATCAATTGATTTTCCTCAGTCAGACTCTTGACAGCAATGCGAGTTGTATCAGAGACGCTCAGATAACTCTTGGGCTTCTCATCACTCACCTCTACGCCCACCTAATGTGCATTAGGCTCCACACTGTACCCCTCTTAGTCCCCTAAAATTGTTACCATTTCTTGACCAACATGAGACTCTGTCAAGAAATGTGTTAGGAGAGTGAGAATTGCTTCACACCTACTCTCCATATGTCTACAAGAAACATTTTTAATTCTTCCCACCCCCAATAGAGCAAACGATGAAGGGGGAGTGTGAAGTACCTGCAGCATTGTCTGCTGAGGAACATCAGAACCTAGTAAATTATTCTCCTTCAGGTCTCTTCCCCCAAATACAGGAGAATAAAACGCCAATTTATGCTACCTCGGCATAAGCAAAATAATTAAAACCTGAGTATACCAGTAAGGTGATTACATTTCTTTCTTATTTTTTTGCTCAGAAATCCTCTGACCCTGAATGTGAGTAAGTCTGGAATGCTTACATGACAACTGAGAGTTAATTCAAATCTTCATGACTTTCTGTACAGAAAAATACTTGCATTAAGCTTATTCTCCTAGAGCCAAGCAATGTCCTTCACAGAGGGATATTAGAGTATTTTAATATTTATAATGTCTTTTTCCTGGGCAAAGAAACACTCGTACAGACTGGTTCTGAAAAAATGCATCCAATTCATGGAGCCTGTCCTCTTTAACGCACCTAAACAGTGCACCGAACTGATTCACACCGAGTTATGCCCTGTTTCATTGAATTCACCTTCTCGTTGTCTAGTGCCCCACAGGCTTCCACAAATCTCTGAGTTCAGGGGTAATAGGAAAGCCTGAGAATTGGAAGAGCAATTGGGAAGGTTCTTCAGGCATCTTATTTTAGACACAAGCCAAGTAAGCATTTATTTAAACTGACAAGTCTTGAGAGAAAGCATTTCCTTCTGCTTATAATCCAGGTAGGAACACTCTAGAGAATTTAAAATGTTGGTATAAAGGTGAAATGTTAGTCTAAAAATTAAAATTCATAGTGATCATATATTTGACAAGTTTTAAAACAAGTCATGACATCACTTATTATGCCCAACTAAAATTTTTATGAGACAGTTATAATGAAAAACATGAATCCATCACAAATATCAGCTCACATTCTGTTCGCAGGTTACCAAGCTGACCTCATTCCTCAAGCCGAAGATGTTTACCTTGAATATCTACAGTTTACCCAGAGAAAATCCTCTCATTTGTATCTGGGAAAGAAGAAAAAGGTATGTTTTCAAAAGACATAATCTAAAAAAAAGGTAACAAATCAATTATTATAATTTAATAGAAAAATATCATATTGAATTAGCCAAGATAATATGTCTATTTGTATATGTACATAGATCACTCGATGAAAGTGTGTAATTGATTCTAAGATAGAAATTGATATAACTGTTGTCCTAAGGATGGCATAGCTGTACAATAGATTGTTCTTGCCAAGGAAATTTAGGCTCTTTCATCCATTTTCTTACTTTAACGGTTTATTCTCTCCCTACTTCTCAGATGAACAAAAAGAATCCCACAGAGTTTAAAGAATTTCTTCCAAATGACAGCAAATTAATTACGGATGATGGACTAAAACCTTGCTTCTGTTTCACGTCCCTCTGGCCCAAAATATTTTTGGAAACTAATCCAAATGATACAGCAGCCATAGCAAGAGGCATAATACATGTATTTAGCATCAGAGAAATAAACTCGGAGCAGTAGTCTCTAGTGATTTATAAAGCATATGCTTGGTAATCACTGGGATAAGCCTTGCTCAGAACCCAGGGTTTCCTTTACTTTCACAAATTTTATTAGATGAGAACCATCCTTTAATCTTCAATACCTGAGAAATAATTAAGAAAATTTGCAGCTATAAATATTCAAGTGCAAGAGAAGTATTTTAAGTGAAAATAGCACTGTAAAAAACTGTAACTTCTGGATTAAAGAACAAAAATAATAATGCTCACTAACTTCTCTTTACTTATCCATATTTGAGAAGTGGGAGAATTATTCAAGTTGAAATGTAGAAATTATAAGGGAAAAGAGACATTTTTACTTATCCATGATATCAGAGATAACCAGAAAAATGTTCTTATTCAATGGTGGTAAAGAGGTACCAAAATCTTTCAATAAAAAAGCCTTGCCTTTTAACCCAGATTGATTTTCTTATATCATTTTTCAAAGTCACCACATGTCTATGACCCCGTCCCTCTCATGGGGACATGCTGTGCCCCGTCTCCTTACTCTCCCACCTGCATCCCATCATCCACCTCGTTTCTTCAGCCCCTTTTCCCTCCCCCACCTGACATTTTCCCATTGGAACCCCTGCAACACAATGTCATGACCATTCCCCTCCAGCCAAACCCCTTTGCCAACTCATCCTTACCTTTACCATCTTGTGGTGTAAAATTCATACCCTACATGAAATGCTTCCATCTGCTTCTTAAGATCTCCAAATCCACAGCCATCATAAAACCTTGCACAAAGAATTGATGTGCATTCTTCATAAAGAGAAGCAATTTGGGGTAAAAGGTGCTTAATTATGCAATTACACATTATTGTTCTCAAGAATTTCAGCAGAAGATCTGAACTCCTCACTTCCTGGGTAACCCTGCCTACTTACCATCACCATTCTCTCTCCTCTTCATCCATTAGATATTGCCAAAAAGGTGTCAGGTCTCTAGTGTGAGCCTGGCAAGGGTTAAGCATCTGAAGTGTAATATCACTGGTCACTCTTCTCATGAAACTTACATACATCTGAAGCAGCAGAAATAAAAATGATTAAGTGTAAATAATTCAATCAGCATATAAAGTTCAGGAACTGCCCTGATTGATCACGCACAGGGAAGAAAGGGAATGAAGGGGTGACAAATTTACCGGGGCTTCAGAGAAGGCTGCAAAGAGAAGCTAGCCCTTGGGTGGAGCCCCGTACCGATATTTAACATTTATTAAGTATCTATTCTTATCTATATACAAATGTTCTAGGAAATATTATGCCATTTAAACCTCACAATAAATCTGTGTTGTAAACTCCCTGCCCCCACCTAAAATGGTTCAGACAACAAGTGTTAGAAAGAAACACAGAACCTTGGTGAAGGTCACACAGTTATAAAAACAGAACTTGAATTTAAACGTCTCATGTTTTTGTGAAAGAGGAATTGGTGTTCTTAGAAGACGTGGGGAGGGGCCCTCAGGTGGAGGCGTTGTAAACCCAGAGTGTTACAAAGCCCTTGGGATCTCCCTGTGTTGTCTGCGCCTTTGTTTCAAGAGTAGTTTTGCTCTTGTTTCCACACGGACCCATTGAGTCAACAGTCCGCTGATGCTCCGTGGATAGACATGCTGCCTTCTTCAAGGAAGGGAAGGAGACATTGCAGCACGCATTTCCTCAAACAAGTTTTGTCTACATTTCTCTCATCCTTATTTTCTTCATGTACACTTAAGGAATATTTTATTTGGTTGTCTTGGGGTTGGGGGAAGGATGAAAAAATAAAAGGAATTCTTTTGAACAATTAAAGAATAATCTTTAATCTGGTATGTAATTAATGTGCACCCCGGTAATTATAGTTACTAATATTGCACTGTACATTAGAAAATTGCTAAGAGAGTAGACCATAAAAGTTGCCATCATAGGAAAAACACTGTAGCTATACAGGATGGTGGATATTAACTGGACTTACAGTGGTGACCATGGGACAATGCATATATACGTCAAATCAATATGTTGTACACCTAAAATGAATATGTCATGGCAGTTAAATCTCTATTAATAAATAAATAAATCTTGTTCTTTGTAGCTAAGTAAAAGTTTAGCAGATTTATGACACCCAGTTTGACTGGGATGGGGGGCTGCCCCAGGGTGCAGAATGCCCAGTGCCAAAACTGGGACTGTCCTGGGCAGACCTGGGCAGCCTGGGCAGCTTAGTATTCATTCCTGCCTTTCCGTGCATACTACATTTTTAGGAAGTCAATAAATTTTGGATGAATTCATCTTCGTCTTCATTTATGTTACCACTAACAAGCCACTGTATTTTTTCCATTAAGAACAGCACTACAGATGTAAAGAGTTATTAAAGATGGAATACCCAGACTGGAAAGCAGGCAAAGCTCACATGAGGAACAGGGCAAAGGGGTCCTTAGCGGAATTTTCTGCTACCAGAGGGTCAGTCGTATATGTCAACACACCCAGGAGAACAAAACAGCAGTAGCAGAAGCACCTAAAAATGCAATTCCATCCTTTCCTTCTTAGTGCATGCATCTGATTTGCAGTTTCACAGGTACACTAATTTACTATCACATGCTTGAAATTCAACACACATAATAATAAACTGGTGACCTGAAGAAGTTAAAAGTGAATAATTTAATCCCGAATATCACCTTTCCTCTCTGGTGGAACATGAAGGGAGACAAATCCTCTAGTGAAAGTCTTTCCAAGAAGCATGAACAAGAGAGACATCTGCTGCAGAAGAACCCAGGGGTCCCGGCTGGTCTGCACTAGTGACAAAGGCCAGACTGAACAGTGGCAAGTCACTTTTGGAATGTGGATAATTCATCCACAAAAGTCTAAAGTTAATATGATACAACCGCCACAAGTCTGTTATTAAAATCTCATTGTTTTGGAGTAACTCTAACTTTTTTGGTTAATAAGAAATAAAGTTCTTTCAGAGAATAGTTCTGAGGAATGTGTTGTAATCATCCGAATGCATTTATTTTCTTTCTGTTGTCACGGATTGTGTGACATGCCGGTTATAAAAAGATAAAACCTAAATCAAATCAAAGTTCCTGAACTAAAGGAGCTCACAGACAACAGATAATAGTTACAATAAAATACGGAAAGTGTTAAATTCAGGTTTGAACTACAAAGGAAGCAGTGACTGCTTTGGGAACATGGAAGGAAGCCTCAGACAGTGGGTGAAATTTAGCCTGGACCTAGAAGGATGAGCTTTCTCTTCTGTGTTAAAAAAAAAAAATCTATGAAGATTTTCATCTCTAAAGTTTTTGAATGTCTATAAAATGAAACGATAGCAAGTATAAGAGCCAACTAACGTAATGTTTTGAAAGAAGATCTTTTATAAAGATGACAGCTGAACCTTCTGGGTGGATACAGCGCCTCCCACTGTTTGATTCCTGCACTTCTACTCACACATCCATGGAGTGAGAATGACAACAAATGACCTAGCTGTCGAGAAAAACGGAGACCACAAAGAGCCCGAGTGATTAGGTGGCCTTCACAGAGAGAAAACAGAAATGTCAGCCAGTGTGATTTTTTTCAAATATTCCTCTGATCCTGTCACACCCTCTTTAAAACTTTCTAGCTGCTGACTCTTGAAATTAGGATAACTCGAAACTCTCCTGGTTTCCAGAGCACCCTACCTTCTGAGCCCTACCTGCTTCTTCGATCTCATACATCAGTCTCCTTCGCCGCTCTACTCCAGAACGGCCTATATACTCTCAGGCTACAGCTCCCTTCCAGCCCGAGGGCCTTGGCTCTTGATATTTGCTCTTCGAGGAAAGTTCTGACTCCTTAATGTCTCCTACCTGGTTCTCCGCATTTTCAAGACAGGGCCAATGTCATCCTATGGAAACTCTCTACAACACCGCCCTCCAGTCACTAAGAAATAACTGTTCTGCATTAAATTATGGCCTTCAAAGAAGATACGTTCAAGTCCTAACCCTCAGGACCTCAGCACGGGAGCTGAGATAGGGTATTTATAGATGCTTTGAGTTAAAATTAGCTAAATAGGGTAGGCTTCATCCAAGATGAAGGATGTATACAGAAGGGGAATTCAGACACAGACAGGCATACACAGAGAGAACACACAAAAACAAAGCTGAAAGTTGGAGTGATGCTCCGACAAGCTACGGAATACCGATGATTGTCCGCAGACCACAGGGGGGGGAGGGGGGGAGGGGGGGGAGGGGGGCGGGGGCGGAGGTAGTGGGGGTCATTAAACAGCTGCTTCCCTCCCATCTCGCCGAGGAAACCGAAGCTGGCAATACCTGGGCCCTGTGCCCTGGGCTCCAGACAGTGGCACGGGACACGTCTATAGTGTAAGAAGCCACTCAGCTGATGGTACTTTGTTACATCAGCCCTAGCAAATCTAATACAGGGGTCCAGTTATTTTGTATAACGCTTACCAATAACTGAAACCAACGTCGGTATTGGTTCACGCCTCCCCCGGAAGGCAAGCTCCAAGAGAACACTGACCTCGTCTCTCCTATTCCTGGCTTTACCTTAGCACCCAAACAGCGAACCAGCACGTGCAGCCACTCTATAAATATTTTGGAATGATTGACAGAGAGAAAGAAGAAAAGACTGTAAAGTAAGATCAGATTTATAGGAAGTTCAAGACTGGAAAGGAAAAACTGGGAATATTTCCTGAAGATATATAAGCAATATTACTACTCTTCTTAATTAGTTTTCAATTTGGGGGAATATTTAGCAGTATTAACATTGAACCGGAATAAAAATTATTTGCTGTATTTACATTTCACAAATATTTTAGAGCAAGGTGCATTTTTAGAATTAGAAAGTAGTAATCATTTTTATTTGGGGTTCTCATTCATGGTTGTTTATAAATGTGATTTTCTAGAAATTGCTCCTTTTTGTTTTCTTATAATTCTACTCCTTAGGCATTCTAACTTCACTGCCTTTCATAAGTGTTTCCCATGGGTCTCCAGTAAAACCTTTGAGAAATGTGACATTTATTTAAAGTCTTTAATGACTCACACATGGGAGATTCCACATGGTGTATTTTTTTAATTTGATTAATACAAGAAATGAAAATAAAACCATCTCTACCATTGAAAAGAGATTACATTTGTTTACATTGTATAAGAGCAATACAGAGAACCTGACATTCTTGCCAGATCTTCTCTCACCTGCAACAACTATCCAAAATCAGGCAGAACAATCACCATCTCTTAGCAATAAAGGGTCTTAACAAGCTAACACAGGCACATTGATCATTCTGATGGGGTGAAATGCTCAAAATTTCCACCTTATGAAACTATATGAAAGTGGTCATTCCAGATGCCTTGGATGGTGTACACCAGAAAATAAAATCTAATTTTTCCACCTGAAAACCTGACAAAATTGAATATATTTCTGTATTTATTATGTATAATCATAAAATACCTTGGAATACATGGTATCTTTAATTAATATCTGCTGTGTGAAAAGAATTGTAAGTCATTGAATTAGTTGCATTTACCACACGTAATAAAAGGGTTTGCGTGCAACCGTAGGTGGGAAAGACATTAAGATTTGTGCTGCGTGATAGCGGCTGCCGGACACAGTCACATCACCGGGCTGTTTGCCGATGGTTATTTATAGTTTCCCTGTGTTGAGACCAATGAGAGGTAGTTTTTCCATTAGTGAAAAAGATTGATATAATTTAAAAATGCAACTGAATTTATCTGCTTGATTTTAATTATGATGATAAGAGTTCCCTATGCTGGATTGAAAAGCCTTTATTAAGGTAAAAACAGGTCTTTTTCCTTATCTTCATCATACTCTTAATGCCTATCTTCTCTTTAACATGGTTAGTAAAATATCCGCATCCTCCTTCGGCGAGACAAATCTACAAACCCAAACTAGAGCAGAAATTCGGGGTTATGATAGGCCCCGACCTCATGGACTTTGATTAGCCTTGCTTTTCTCGAAGTTTCCTGTGGTAAAAAAGAAGCCTCAGGAGACAAAAGCATTTAAGGGGGAAAATGACTTGACAAAGTTTGTGCTGTAAAGTCCAACATTAATACTGCAAAATCAGGAGTAATGTTATTGTTAGGGACTCGTTCAATTACAGGAAATGTTAACAGGTTCATTCACTTTGGGGAGAAGAAAGACGCAGCGTGACCCTGTCTGTCCTCCCCATACTTCACAGTGGAAGGGGTCTTGTTTCTCGCTGCTGAGCTACAATTGAGACTCGTAAATCTCCTTCCCTGTCCCACGGGCAAATGTGAGTGTATATGTTTGTTAGTTGATTTTTCCAATTCAATACCATTAATTTGATGTTTTGTTCTATTTGATCATGTGGAAGGAATAGTACCTGTTTTTTAATAAACAATTTGTCATACTTAAATAAGATTTGTGGCATGGTCCAGTTTGCAGACTGATTTATTCAAATATGTCCTGGTGAGAAGGAGTATAGCTTTTTGTCAAATCTACAAAAATAACAATATAACCATAAAAACTAAAGGTGCCTAATACAGGCAATTTCTATAATAACTATTGTTTTGAAGGATTTGTTAGACTAATAAATATATGCCATTATTTTCTTTTTCTGAATATTGTCTCCCTCAGTAGCTTTTAGTTTATGATCATTCCTAAAAATGTTTTTCTTAATTCTGAGGGGTTTAATTTGTTCATACAAGTAGAGACTTTAAGTTGAAAATGAGAGATTAGTTTGATGTCATCCCATTTGTTTATTCTTTCCTTTATGCCCCTCCCCCTGGGGGATATATCAGTGAAAATATTGCTGCATGGAATATCTGAAATTTTCCTTCCCATGTTCTCCTCTAGAACCCTTAAAGTGTCACAACTTATATTTAAGTCTTTTATCCATCTTGAGTTTGTTTTGGTGTATGGCCTAAATTGGTGGTCTAGTTTCTTTCTTTCTTTCTTTCTTTTTTTTTTTTTTTTGCATGCATTTGTCCAGATCTTTCAACGCCATTTATTGAAGAGGCTATTTTTACTTGATTTTATGTTCCTGCCCCCTTTGTCAATTAACTGACCATTAAAACAAATGATCAAAACAGAACTAGAGAACAAACTGACGACCACAAAGGAGGAAGAAGAAGGATAACAGGGGAAAGAAAGGGAGGGGGCAAGCAAAGGAACATGAACAGAGGACTCAGGGGCACAGACAGTGGGGGGGTTGACTGTGGGAGGGGGCTGGACAGGGTAAGGGCAAGCAATGGGGGAAAAAGCGGGACACCTGTAACTGAACAATAATTTTTTTAAAAGAAAATAAAAGATTAAATTGGAATTTTTTTAGATGGTTCACTTAAAAATTAAAATACTAATCATTATTAAATTACTTATTTGTTTTGTTGATCTGGATTCATGGAGTTCTCTTTTATAAAACCATCTGCTTCTGTTACCGAACAAGAGGTCCGAGGGAGGGGCAATACAATATCTGGCCCACCTAGGGATGCCCAACACTGCTATACAACAGGGGCCCCTCCCAAAAACAAAATACTAAAATCTACTGGGCTCTTCTGTCCGCCGCCAATTGGAAAGACATCTCCCAAAGCCAGAGATTTGTGAAAAGGAAACAAAATGTTTATTTAATGCTATTCAGGCCTAATGCCTCCACTAAAATATCAAAGTCCTTTAAATTGTACACCTACACCCACACAGCGCTCCCGTCTCCCACTGTCCCAACTCCGGGTACCGTAAATCAGGAAAAGAGCACACGTCTGTGTTGCAGGCCGCTGGCACCGTCAGCTATGTCACTGTGCAGGATCTCGAGTTAATCCAAAATACTGTGGTACCCTCTCATGGTCCACTGGCAGGGGTCCTTTGTACCCAGTTCCAGTCAAAGTCTCTCTTGCTTTTCTGGCCCCGCGGCCAAAGGGGTCACCCCAAAGCCGCGTGGGCCTCTTCTACCAAAACTGCAGGGGTTTGCACTCCACCAAAAGCATGTGGCTTTCTTCTTCACCTGGCTGCAGGGATCTCCATTCTGGCAAAGCTGCGTGGTTCTTCCCTTTCACCTGGGAAAGAGGGGGTCCGTACCCTGCCAAAACCGCGTGGCTCCCTCTTTCACCTCACCAAGAGGGGGTCCTCACTCTGCTGAAACCGCGTGGCTCTCTCCCTTCACCTGGGCAGTTATCCCCTCATGTCCTGGAGCCCATCTTTTTCCAAGCTCTCACACAGGCACCCTCACTCAGGAGTGCAGCCCCTCACTCAGGAGCACAGCCCCTAGTTTCCATCTTGAGTCCCAGTCCTTTTCACTCAGGAGTGCAGCCCCTCGTACATCCTGAGTCCCACTACTCGCTTCTTCCTGGTTCCAAACTTGGCCACTGCTATTTAACATATCTATGAAACCAGTTAAAGGTTATAGATATGTTAAATAATCATTCCAGAGGTTAGCTGCAAAACTATTGCTATGCAAAACAGCTCTCAATGGCCTGGCTCCATTCATCCCTTCCCCCTGGGGGGAGATGTGAGGACATCTTATATGTCTCTCCAATATTCCTATACACTTTGAATTCTGGACACTATTCCAAATCTTTTTTTTGGGCCCCCCCCCTCCCGGCTGCACCCTGTATCACTTCTACACCAAAAACATCCTCAAAATCATGACTTAGTCCCTTGGTATAGATGCCTTTTGCTAGTGACCATGTCAGATTACCTCGGGAACCTATTTCATTAGTTTCTTGTAATACCAAACCTAAGTGTACCTGTCCTTAATGTGACTTATAGCAGGGACCTTAAACAAGAGAAAGAAAAATGAGAAAACTCCTTTTATTTGAAGACACTGACTCTGGCTAACTGACTGTAATGACCAACAATCTCAGAATGCAAGAAGGAAAATCTCTTTTGAGGGGCAGGGGTTAAAGACAAAATCAATTAATACGTTAGGTGCCTGAGTGTCCTGGACCACAGCTCTAAGCAGAATATTATATCCTGAAGAGAGTTTTGGAAACGTCTCTTCTCCAACTTCAAGGGACCCGATCCTCATTGAAGAGAGAGAATATAAAATTTGCGATGAGAATGTTAGTTTGCATCCTGGCTCTGTTCATCATGTTTGTATAAATCTTAAGCTGAATAAGCACTCAAAGCCCACTTTTCTTTGTTTGTAAAACAGAAATCATGCTTATCACACAGTTATTATAATAATAAATTTTTATAAATTTGATAATTCTCTATAAAGGAATGGGTTTTCTGTACAGAATCAAAAATGGCTAATATGCCATAATAAAATGGGTTACGATAAAGCCGCATAAAAGGATAAAACCTAATTCATCTAAATACATAAGATCACTTAGATTATTATGGGATTTTTTTAAGGGCAGAAATAGCCAAATGTTCTTTATTTTTTACTCTGAATTGATTTTATTAGCTATTTATTTTTAGTCCAATTTTCATCGCTAAAATTAGCAACCAAAAGGAGCCTCCCATATCTAAACTTTGCTATAAATCTTGAACTAAAGTTCATCTATTCTATTCACCACAGAAGCAGCTCTAGAGCCCAGGAAGCAGACACAAGGCCCGTGGGCCGAACCCAGCCCTCCACCTGGTTTTGTCCGGCCCAGCACCTTGTTTCTACCCAGCAGCAATGCCGAGCTCCTTGCCCCTAGTTAAGGAGCAGTTCCATTTGTACAGTCCTAAAATGACATCCGGCCCTCTGAAGGCAACCAAGAGGCTGATGAAAATGCGTTTGACGCCCCTGCTCTTGAGGCATCCAAAAGAAATATGAGTCATACATATTTAATGTTCTAGTGGCCACGTGAAAAGTGTAAAAAGAATCAAGTGAAACTTAGTTTTCGCCTATTTAAACTAATATATCTGAAGCACTGACCTTTCGATATACGATCAATTAAACATTTTACACTGTTTTATTTTTATTTTAATTAAGTAAAGTTCAATACAATTTACAAATCATTTCCTTAGATTGGCCAATTTCAGGTGCTTGGTCATCACCTGTAGTAGCAGCACCCACAATGCAGTGTGGCTGTAGAACCTAGAGTATATATATTCCACATTACTGAATAAATGAATAAACAACAATAATTTCCCTATCTGTCCACATGCACTGTATATGGCCAATTGTGTTCTGTGGAAAAATCACTCTTACTGTTCAAAAGACTATTAAAGTCTTCCTAGAAATAATCAGTAACCAACAGCTCAAGAGAGTTTATCCCACAATTCAGATGAAGATATATTTTGTTTGAATGATATCCCAGACCCTACTTGGGTCAGAATGATAATCAATATATAAACGGGGTTTAATTTGTTCATACAAGTAGAGACTTGCATGCACTTGTCCAGATCTTTCAACACCATTTATTGAAGAGGCTATTTTTACTTGATTTTATGTTCCTGCCCCCTTTGTCAATTAACTGACCATTAACATAAATGATCGACGACATATATAAAAATACACTACCTCATATAAAAAGAATAATGTGGTAGTAACTTAAAATTGATTGACTTGTATAATAATGAAATTATACATGTCGCAATTTAAAAAAAAAGAAATAGTTATTTTAACAAGTTTTCTTAGAAGTTAGAAAGAATTTTCCTGAGAAATATTTTTACAATGGCCTTGGACAGCCAAAGATGTCTATGCCCGCATAGCTTTCTGATATTTTTGGAAGCTCTGTAAGTCTGTACAAGTTTCTCAAGCACAAGTTTCATACATCTTTGTGTACAAATAAAGTTATAAATGTATTTATAATTAAATCATCATTAAAAGGAAAAAAAGTACCTGCTCTCGATCTTACATTATTCAGACTTTAATATCAATCACTTTCAATACTCTTCAGCATGTTTTACTTTATTGTCACTGAAAAATATAAATAGAAACTACTAACTTAGCTTTAAATTTTGCAGTAAGAACCTGGAAGCCTAGTTTATATTTCCCACATAGTAGTAAAAAAAAATGCCTTTCTACCAAAGAAAACATATGTGCTTGAAGGTTTGTAATCCAATTGACTCTAAGCCTGCTAAGTGCCTTCCAGGCATGGACTCTGGCTCTGTAATAGAATGCCTAGTTGCTCTGAAGATCACTGCTGATAAAGGATAAGCATGCAATACTGTGTCCTCCTTTGAAAATAATGACATTTTCAGCTGAAAGCTGGGTGAGTAGGAATTTGCTAATATAAGAATTCCACTGAAAGTCAGACTCACTACTCGTTAGCATCTTACTTGCTTCTTTTTACATGGTAGAGGAGCCCGTTTTACACAGACTTGCTGATTTTCAACTTTTCTCTCACTTGGGTAATTCTTATGACCAAATTGCTCTAAAAAGAATGTTCTAAGTTACTGAGCAAAGAAGGTAATTTCATTCTGCTCAGGCTTCCTTAAGCCATCAGGTTTTAAAGGAAACCATCACTACGTGCAATCATTGGGTTTCTCTCTAATCGACCACCTGCCTGCAAGTTATCTCGAGGAGACTAGCAATGCTTAGCTTTCAGAAAACAAGTGCAAGGATAGTATAAAGTTCAGTGGCCAAGGCTTTATGGAAATTTAATATTAAGAGTATGTACTTGGTGCTTAAATATCTGGCCAGATTTTAATCGACATTAGTTGTCACTGTGATAGCAATGTCAGAAGAAAGACCAAGGAAAAAAATGTTCATGAGATGTGAAACTTTTTAAAATGGGTTCCACCAATGTCAAGTTCAACGTACTTTGTCACCAAACTGTGAAAAACCTCGACTCTATGAATGACTTTTAAGTGATTAGGTTGGCAGCAAAAGTAACCATCTAATTTAGAATGGTCAGTAGTCTCTCTCTGAACTGTGTGGTCTTGGCACCTTGCGATATAACCTGAGACCTGAAAATTGGCTCTTCATTCACTTCCACTCTTTAAAGATTGGACCAAACTGGCAGTGCATCTTTGCAATTTCTTCACAGGAAGCCAATTGGGAGATTCTTCCTATCCTTGGCTAAAATTGTCAGGGTTGATGCAAAGCTCTCATAAAGCAGAACCACCTCAATGAGATGTTACCATATTGACATGAAATAATGATTACTAACAACTTAACTTATGAAAGCTTTTTGAGCCTGCGATGGTTTGCAATGCATCCACTTGAAGGCAGATGCACTACAAGGATGGAACATAGGGCCAGCGTTTTAGTAACTCTTTGTATATTTGGAATATTAGCCCTTGGTTTGTATAATGTAAGTTGCAAATATTACTATTCCTTTTGTAGATCTGTTACTTTTGTTCCTGTTCTTTTTCCTAGCCCATAAAAATTTTAGTTTTTTTCAATGAACTCATCATTGTTTTTATTCCAAAATTTAAAAATTAAAAAGGATTTTTTTCATGTCCAAGTTATAAAGTAATTCACCATATTATTTTCTAAAGTTTAAGTGGTTTTGGTTTTTTTCCTTTAGATATAGATCCATTTGTATTTGTCCTTGCACACATCAGGTGAGGCATAAATCTAGTTTTAATTTTTTCAGTCATCCAGGTGTCCACCACCATTTACCTCTTTATAATCGATCTTTCTCTGCACTGAGTATTAATTTCAAAATATACTTGAATCTCTTTCTAAATAGCCTAATAAATTCCATTGCTCTTTCTGTCCATTCATTCCCATATACTGCACACTTCTTGTTAAAGTCTTTTAATACTTGGCATGGCTCCTCTTCCACTCCAGTGCCCTTCTATTTGGGATTCCTTCCTATGGCCACTTCTTTTTTTATGTGGACTTTGGAAGCAACTTCTGTGGTCTGAGGAATAAAACACCCTTCAAGTAAGTTTATTAAAATCATGTTAAATTTATAACACACATTGTAGGAGAATTGATTTCTTCATGATGCCTTTCCAAAAACAAGTCACATATTTTCATTTGTTTGTTTTTTATTTGTATTGTTCTCAAGTACGGTTGTCTCCATTTTCTCCCCACGACACTCCCTCGCCTCCCCCACCCCGATCTCCCACCCTCAATTCTTCCCCTCTTTGGCTTCGTCCATGGGACTCTTATACATGTTCCTTGATCCCCCTTCCCTTTCTTTCCTCCATTATGTTTGTTTAATACTCTTATGTTTATCAAAGAAAAAAATAAAACTTCTGATTTTAAGATTAACCAGGAACCAGTTAACAAATAAGTGGTTTGCTTAAGCACCTAGAAACAGAGGCTCAGTTCAGAATAAAATCAAGTGATGTAAAGTATGAAACCACTGTCAATAATTCTACTCTAGATTCTAAGAATATAACAAAATACATTGAATTCAATAAGAGCTATAATGCCAAGACAGAAAGATGAAAGGAAAGCTGGTTTGAACAGACTACTCTCTTGAGAGATTTGAATTCTGGGACAATAAGGATTCCTTTGCCAGAAGAATACATGAGCAAAGATAAAATTGTTCTTCTGAGTTCTATTAGTGAACACTATGTTCTGGCAATACTGAGTTTTAAGATGGCTACTAATTGCAGCTTTCTATCTCCCATGGTGTCCCCAAAACACCTGGCAGCAAGTACACTTGGAAAGTATAAAATAAAATCTTAGAGAAATGATGGTGTTTCATTAATCTCAGATACTGCAAGGCCCGGCTAGAAACAAAGAAGAGGGTACAGCTTAGAGGTAGAAAATAAGATCACTTAACTGCTCTTTTCTTCATTGTTGTACTCAGAAGGCTTTTCTTTAAATTTCAGTGAGTACTCCTCCAAGTATATCCCATGCATGAGAAACTCACCAGTACCTTTAGAATCAGCTTCTTTTTTATATTGTGAAACTATTGCTGCCTCTTTTTCCACTACACTATTCATTCAACGAAGGCTCTATGCAACTCTCTTAGTAAGCCTTCAGTACAAAGACACCTTACAAGAACATCTGCCTCATCCATGAGCAGAGCAACAAAGTATAGTCAACCCAAAACAAAACTGAAAGAGCCCTGGTTGATGTGGCTCAGTGGATTGACCATGGGCTGCAAACCAAAGGGTAGCCAGTTCCATTCCCAGTCAGGGCATATGCCTGGATTGCGGGCCAGGTCCCCAGTACAGGATGCGTGAGAGGCAACCACACATTGATATTTTTCTCCTTCTCTTCCCCTCTCTCTAAAAACAGATAAATAAAATCTTTAAAAACAAAAACTAGAAATTACAACACACATGTTCTACTCCCTGCCCTGCCACTTATTAGATGATCTGAACTTGGGTTTACTCTCTTCACCTTTCTGAGCTACATTTACAAAATTTCTCATCTGTGAAATGGGAATAACTACACTTAGCCTACCTACAACAAACAGTTGTGAAAATTAGATAAGATCATGCACATAAGAAAGCTTTGAATTTGGGCAGTGCTATACAATTTGAAAAATATTTGAATAATAGTTTAATATTATATTTTTCTTATAATAAAATCATGTTTGCCTTAAATAAAATATTATAAAATTACCAAACATATGAAAAAAGAAATTAAATTTATTTATGATTCCATCGAGAGGTAATGATGTATTTTCTCCACTTCCTCTCCCTCTACTTAAACCAATACACACACAAATGCTGACGTAAACCACACAAACATCCATACTGCTGTGTAATATACACACAGAATTCTGTATTTTTAGTTTTTCATCCAACATTATTTTACAACCTGGCAAAATTATCTGTATATATGCTTTTTTTTCAGTGCCATCCTGTACTCAGACATGTTACTAATGTTGGCTACCTAGGGGTGTAGCTCATATGTTGTTATTTTTAAACTGTCAGTGATCATAAAATATATGATCACTCAACTTAATTAGATGGCATTCATGAAATTTCCTTCATCACGTGATGTTAATGACCAAAATGAGATGAGATACTCTCCCAATACTCTACATTACAATTGGCTATAGTGTAAATTGCTTTTGAATTAAAAGAAAATATAAGAGAAAAACATTCAAGTTTCATTAAATGCCATGTGCCGATAGATAGGAAGACATATACATATCACTTAATTCTATAACTTTATGAGAGATGTATTTTTTATTTTATTTAGTTATTTTTCAAGTATAGTTTTTTGTCTATTTCTCCCAGCCCAGCCCCCCTGCCCCGTGCTACCCACCTCCCTCCCATTTCCTCCCCCACAGTCCTCATCCCTGTGTCTTTCATACTTGTTCCTCAAAATCCCTCCCCTTTTTTTCCCTTAAATTCCCTTCCCTCTCCCCTCTGGTCACTGCCCACTTGTTCTCTATTTCAGTGTCTTTGTTTTTATTCTGTTTGCTTGTTTTGTTTAGCTTCCTGTTAAAGGTGAGATCATATGGTATTTGTCTTTCAATGCTTGGCCTATTTCACTCAGCATAATGCTTTCCAGTTCCACCCATGTTGTTGCAAAGGGTAGTAGCTCCTTTTTTCTCTCTGCTGCATAGAATTCCATTGTGTATATGTACCACAATTTTTGGATCCATTCATTTACTGACGGGCACCTAGGTTGCTTCGAACTCTTGGCTATTGTAAATTGTGCTGCTATGAACATTGTGGTGCATAGGTTCTTTGAAACTGATGTTTTTTCATTGAGGTAAAATTCACATGAAATGAAATGCACAAGTCCTAAATCTACCGTCAGAGTAGTTATGGCATATGTCAGCTACACTCAATAATCCATCAGAATATATAAATGTCCTACATCCTAGAAAATTTCATCATGTCCCATTCCAGTAATTTCACCCCTCATAAGTAACTACTGCTCTGATTTCTACAACATAATTTTGTCTGTTCTTCAGTGAAATTAATATAAATGGAATTGTACAATATGTGCTTTGCTGGAGTGTCTGGCTTCTTTCACTCAGCATTACGTTTTTGAAATTCATCCGCCTTTGAGAGCGTATCATTAAATATTTTTGTTATTATGTAAAATTCCATTGTATGAACATGAAACAATTTTTTTTTCAGCTTGAGCCTATTACAAATAAATCTGCTAAAGATACCCCTGCACGAGTTTTTTTCTGGATGTATTTTTACTTCTCTTGGGTAGATACTTAGGAGTGGGTATGATTTTATAAGAAACCACCAAATTTGTTTTCCCAAATGGTTTTACAAGTTTGCACACTCATTGGCAACTTATGAGAGTCTCACCTGCTGCAAAGCCTCATCAGTCAGTGTTGGATCTGTGTGTGTTTTTAATTGTGGGTATTCTAGTATGTTTGATTTGATATTCCAGAAACTGCATGCAGAAATAACAGGGGATAGAATTAATGTATTTTTCCTCTCTCAAGGGTCACAATACTGTGTCCCCTGTCATTCACTACATTTAAATAGTTATATTTTGTTGAGCTTTACAGTCATTTGCCAAAGGAACACAAGTCTGATACCAGTTACTCTGTCATGGTTGGGAGTCATAAGGTGAAGTATGCATTTTCGTACTTTCTTACGGTTGGCATAGCTCTGAGAGGATACATGAATGAGTAGAAGAGTTAGGGTTTAAACAATGGTCTAGGGATTCCACATTCATTTTTCTCCATTATATTACAATGCCTCTCGTAGTTGTTCCTATTTCTGCCACATCTTCCAGTCCTAACACTCATACATTTTCCATGCAGCTATTTACGCATTTTTTAATATCCCCAATCCCACTTCCCCTGTAAAGTGTGGTAATCACAATACGCCATAGCAGAGTTACTATTATTGAAGTGTATCGCATTATCACCAACACTGTTAGAAAATTGCATTTTACTTTTTGATTTTATTTTTTAAATTCACATTTTGTACCATGTCCTTATCTACCATCCATGGAATGTGTCTTATTAGAAGAGCCTAGGAAACTCATAAAATTTCCAGAAAGCCAGTATAGCCATCACGTAAAGCTTATTTTAAAACACACAACCAAATATCAGACTCCTGAAGCACTAAAATGCATTCACTTTTTCAGACATAAATAAATTACATCCTGTTAAGTAGTGAATAGAGAAAAAACCCTTGAAATATGAAAGACCACCCGGGTTGTCTCTAACCCCTGACCACTGTTGACGTGCATTCTATCTCTTCTCCCTCAGTCATCGGTTTTGGATATTTAAATCCCATGTTGATAGCGTTTGGCAAATCATTAAGTTTTTAAACATTACTGTTTCTTTTTTATTTTATTTAATCTTTATTATATTTTTCCATTACCATTTAGTCCCCTTATATCCCCTTCCCTTCAACAGTCACTACACTTGACCATGACATCTTGGCCCTTGGAGCTGCCAATTTTGCCTCGTTTAAGCCCCTTTTGGTAAACCAGCTCCTTCCCATCAGAGCAGCACAAGCTTATACCCCAGCTTCTCTCTCCATTAGCCTCTGCTCTGACCAAAAAAATCAAATGCATTTTTTCTCTGATAGAGAAGAGGAGGAATAAAAGGGACAATTAATATCCACCTAACTCTAACTTTACGCCAGGCTCCTAAGATGAATTTGCCTTTTGTATGTCTTTTCAGTAATGCAGGGAAGAAAGTTCATTCCTGTGAAGCGCAAATTCACACGGCCACTAAATATGAAAGCTGAGTTTCACACCTGCATCTGACTCTAAACTAACAATGCTTACATGTAATCATCTAATTATACCATCTAACAGAATACTGTAATTATACATTGGTTCACGGAAAAGAAAAAGTATCAGAAGTTCTTTGTGCCTTTCATCTGAAACCAGTACATGTACCTGAAAGCTTTAAAATATATCTGGTTTGTGGGAAATGGGATTTTCTTGGTTGCTTTTTTACTTTTCAAAAGTTCACCTTCTTTACTTGGCTTATTTTTACATTCTCAACATTGCTTCATCAATTAAGTTTTTTATGTTATACCGTGCCTGCTTTTCCAAAAATTTTGAAGTTACATGTTTTAACACAATCCCAGATCTCAAAATGTGGATACTCAATAATGAATGGGCCCTTCCAGCGTCCATAGTCTTGTTAATTGGGGAACATTCTACATTCAAAGGGGCCCTAACTGTAAGAAGTCTTCACTATCTTCCCAAAGAGTCTGACAATAGACGGGCATTTTCATCTCTAACAAAATCCCCTACACTGAACTAAACAACTGCACATCACCCCAGACAAGTCCTTGAGTCCTCGAGACATAGTTTGCATAGAGAACAACAAGAAAACCACATTACTCGTGGGCTAAGTGCTAGAAAAGGAAAGGAGGGTTTAAGTGTCTGATTTCAGCTCCTGCTAAAACTAAAGATGTTAATACAGTAAGCACACATAATCAGTACAAATGCACACCAGGCCACTGCTTTAATTATGGCATAAGTAACCTCTAATCGGAAATTTAAAAGTTTTTGAATCGAATCTCTGAAAACAATGCCATTAGAAATAAGCAAACAAAAAAGCACAGAAAAACAAATGGATAGCACAATAAGCTGCCAATTAGAAGATTCAAACCTACCTTTAAATGGATTTTGAAGAACAAGTAGATGATAAACTATTAACGTTTTTCTTTACCACACAGTAGCGTGTGCCTGCTGAGTCAGCGGTATATAAGCTGTGGATGAGGTTTGCTTTTGATTTAAACAGTTAACGTTTCTTCATTTAAACCGATAATGCTGTGTGTGGCAAAACATTGTAAAGTAAGATATAAAAGCAATTTTCTCTTTATAAGGTATTGATTTTTAAATGATTAATCAAGGTTTGAGGTTATCCCACAGGAGGAAACAAGACAAAAGCAAAACTAGGATTAATAATATAGTGCACACAATTTCACTACTCCAGACACACGTGCTAAAGCAATTAATAAAATGACCCAAGGAACAATGTTATACATCTCAAAGAAAGCATAATAACAAATGAATATTTATAGTTTTTAATTTAAGGCATTTTACATTTAAGTAGAAGTAAGATCATTGTAAACTTGCACTTGGAAATAATTTTGATCATATGCTGGGTTTAGAGACACTCAAATGTTCCTCCATGATATTTCAAGGTTACTGTGAGGCAAGGAAGACTCAGAGGCAGCAAGATCAAGTTCATTCCATCTTAGTGACATTGATAATGGCCAATTTAAAACCTCTGAGAACAAGTGAATCCCTAAATGAAGCTATAGCTTATGTTTTGGTATTTCATTTAAACTGTAGCTTCAGAAGAAATTGGGATGAAATATTTGATTCTTCAAGGAGTCTTTCAGTTGAACAGAGTCTTGGAAGCACAGCTACCTGCAAACAGAAGGCTAATGGAGAACAAGGAATTTAAGTGAGAATCATATTATACACAGAGCTGTGTGGCACTAGACGCAGAATGTTATCCCTTGAACATCAGAACATTTAGCCCCTATGAAAAAAGAGTTGCAAAAGATACTACCGTATTTGGAGCATACAGAACAGTACGGAAAACAGTTTGTTCCTTCGACTCAGGGAATGACCATTTAGGGGAGCTATACTTGTGTGCTCAGATGGGCTGTCTGTGATTGCCCAGAGAGGAACCTGTTGGCCACATGGGCTTCACGAGGAAGGTCTTTTGATATCACTTAAGCAGTCGGAGAAAATGGCAAAGCAAGCTGTGAAAGCTGTTAGATTCCTCAGAGTTGCAGTGTTTTCGGCTCAGTACCCCAAAGTCCTGCCTATTTATGAGTATGCAGTGCCAAGGTAAGATATGTTCAAAGCACAGAAATGAAACAAAATTGTTATAAAGCTTATTCTTCCACAAAATGCAGTTTATATTAGTGTAACAGGTCAATATTGTTCCTAAGCATTTACATTGGCCCTAGGAGGAAAGAAAAGTTATTAAAAATGGCCTTTTTCCAAAGGCTGGGGGCCAAGGATTTTACATACAGTTTACAAAAATCCACCGATTCACCAAGTATTTTTTTTTAAATATTTTATTATTTATTTATCTTTAGAGGGGAAGTGGGGGAAGGAGAGAGGGAGAGAAACATCAATGTATGGTTGCCTTTTGTGCGTCCCCTGCTGGGAACTGGCCTGCAGGGAACCGGCCTGCAACCCAGGCATGTGCCCTGACTGGGAATCGAACCGCGATCGTGTTGTTCGCAGGCCCGCGCTCAATCCACTGAGCTACACCAGCCAGGGCTTCACCAAGTATTTTTAAGTAGCCTTCTACATACTATTAGCATCATATATCAAATGTGGAAATTGAGCCTCAAAGAAGTCAAATAATTTATCAAAATTCATAAAGTCATCAACACCACTGTTTAAATCCAGGATATTCAGTCCTGCCTTTTGTTTTGTTGTTTTTTTTAGGTTTTTTGTTTTGTTTTAAGATTTTATTTATTTATCTTTAGAGGGAAAGGGAAGGAGAGAGGGAGAGAAATATCAATGTATGATTGCCTCTTGTGGGTCCCCTGCTAGGAACTGGCCTGCAACCCAGGCATGTGCCCTGACTGGGGATTGAACCACGATCCTCTAGTTTGCAGACCTGCACTCAATCCACTGAGCTACACCAGCCAGGGCCAGTCCTGCCTTTTTAAACAACATGAACATGAAGAACCTCTGATGCTCACAGATGTGGTCTGTGGGGACTGTCACCTTTGGAGGAACTCTTCCTTCCTCCCACATGCACTCAGTCTGTGATATTGTTTTACACTAATACAGGGTAGACTGTCAGAATAAAATAGATTTTGATATAAATTTTTAAGGGGAAACACAAATGTCATATGGAATGGTCTATTCGTTATAGCTTATGGAATAACTCAGTGAAGGATGGCGGGGGGGGAGAAAAATCTATAGAAACTTTGTACATTCCCAATTAATAATTGATGAGAATTATGTAAGATCATTTCCATTTCTGTCCTTATGGCCACTAAGTTCAGAGCTAAATTTAATCAAGTAAAGGATATATTTCATCCCTGACTTCAATTGTAATGATATCTGCATTATCTAAATGTTCTAGAAGCTATTTTCATCTCCATTTTAACTCTGTCCATTTTTTGAAAGCTATTACAAACTCTTTGAATATTTGGAAAAGGTTAAGTTTGATACACTGCTATACTTATTGTAGAACAAGAAAGTCTACAGTCACGATGTTAGCAAAGCAATACACAGAAAATCAGCAGTGATTAGATCGAGATAATCTTCATTTATATCTGAACATATAAATTATGTCAGTGTGTGCTCTCTGTTAATCCTCTATATCAATTGTTTTACATCAAAAGTATGGTTCTGTAATTAATACTAACCTTTGATGACAGGAGTACTCTAAAGCCCTCTTCCATTAATCAATAAAGTAGCTACCTTAAGAGAATGCAAGGGATCATAACAACATCTCATAAGCACACTCCAAATTCTAAGAATTAACATCATCAAGTCAACATGCCACCTGGGGTCATTTCATAGCTGTCCTCGACAAAGCTAAATCCTATCCAATTGTCACCACCTCCAACTACCCCCCCCTACACAGCTCAGGGGTAGGTCCTTTGTGCCAGTACAATTTTCATACAGGACAGTTTTTGACACAGAAGAGAACTTTTGAAGAATTTCCAGATTTCTACTAAAGACTTGATTTATGATGGCTGCTTTAGAGGTATTTTCCAACTGCAGATATTCTATTAAACAGGAACTTGTTTTATCTTTTTAAATGTATTTTGTTGCATTTTTTTCATTACCATTTGTCCCCCTTATATTTGCCTCCCCCTCGCAATCACCACACTGTTGTCCATGAGCCCTTTTACCTTTTTTATTCAATTCCTCCTTTATTAAACAGAAAGTTGTTTAAAAATCACTCCAGCCTTTACAAAGTAGCAGCACACTCTATTTTTAATGATTCAGCACTCGTTTGGGGAGCTCCAGCAACTGCTTTTCTTAGCAGGATCTCCCATTGGCTACCACACACGGGTGATCCACTAACAGCCCCATCAAATTGGGAGTCAAAAATGTGGCCCGGGATTCCTGATCATTTCTTGAATGAACAAATCTCAAGAACCTTAAAATGATTTCAGTCTTACTTGCTCCCTATTTTCTCTGCCAGATGATATTTTCTTATCAGCCAATAATAAACCCCAATCTTCTATTCCTAACAAGTATATAATAGTGACAGTTTAAAAAGATAAATTTTTTTAAATTGGAAAAGGTGAGCAACAACTGTGTAGCTTCTAAAATAATTTGAAACTTTCCCATTATCCCATTATATTCTTCAGCAACCTTGATACAATTTCTACACTAAGATGAAAACATACTTGCAAAACATTTCATCTAAGCTTGGTTTACAAAATGAAGAGAAACTAAGTCCGGGAACTGCTGTGTTCTGTGCACACCCATGCTTATGGATCAGGCCTGTTTTAATTACCAAAAGAAATCATAGTCCTCTGAAAAGTGGTACTGGCCGGGATTCAGCCAGTGCATCTGAATACAGTCCGTTTCTGAATCTCTTTTCTAATTAGAATGGAAAATGCATTCTCCCAATTGGTGGCTGCATATCAACTACCTGAAGCCTTCATATTCTTCTCTAATGGAAGAATGTCCTACAACACAGTCCTGCAGTTGGGGCCACCCACTCTTTGGCTAAGCGTGTGATAGTTTATAGTCTCCTGCAGTGGCCCATCTGGCTTCCACAGGGGCCAGAATAGTCTATTCAGTAGGAACACCCTTTAGGAAAAGGCAGCATCAATACCCACTGCTCCTCCTGGGATGCAATATTCCTTTTTGTGTTTGTTTATTTATTGTCTTTATGTGTATTTTTCTTGCTTTGAGGGATAGATTTCTTTTGCTTTATTGTTTCATTTTGTTTTATTTATGTTTTTTTCTATTTTGGCTGAGGTCGAAGGGCATTTGCAGAAACTTCTACTTGACCTTCCCCAGTTTAATAGTTTGTACCCCACAGTCCAAGGACCTAATGTAGGTTTCATTCTAATTGTCAAATATATTTACCTTAATTATACTCTTAGAGACCAGAAAAATAACAACCAGTCGGGTAGGAACACAGCAGAATCACAGTAAGATGGAAATTGGTTAGGATTTGACTTATTATCTAGCCCCTATAACAGGGGACTCATTAAGACATTTTTGGTATCTAGGTTTCAATGTCAGCATAAACCCTCAGTCCTCAGTATATATGGTTGATCTTTTCTTCCATTGTCTAGTGACCTGAGTACATGGCCAGAGGTCTCTTTGCAGAAGGCTTGAGAGAATCATTATAGTGTATACCAGATATTATACTACAGGGGCCCTCTCTTCACTGATTGAGTCTAAATCTAAAAGTGGTTTTCAGTCCAGGAACTGAACAAATGATCATGACTTTTATTGGGATGACTGCCCCTAGCCCTACAACCTTCCATTCTTGCCTCCATCTGATTATAGATAACGCAGAGCATTCTCCTTCTCTAAAGATCCCATCTCTAAAGATCAAGCCCATGCAGCCACCCTTCAATGTTACCATTTGTTATAGTAATCGTGGCTTTCTGTCTCCCTCAGAGTTCAATACCACCACCCGACTTCTATTTCTTTGGGGGCATCGTTATCCCCATAGACATTAACAAACTAAACATCAAGACTGCCTAAGATCCATTCTTACCTCATTTTAGAAATGGAATCACCAAATTTTAGCTGGGAATTTAACTATCAAGATAGAGACCACATGCCTAGTCTCCCTTGCCTATAGTTAAGACATCTGTGGCCAATGAGACATGAACAGAAGCACTGCATTATACTTCTGGGTGGCACTAGTAGACAATCATGAACTTGCACTGGGTGGCAGGTGGGGGGACCTGTCACACATAGTGGCATAATGTTTTGAATGAGGCGATGCTGGGAAAGTGAAGCCAAGATAGTCTGGGTTCTCAAGAAACCTCAGGGAATAAAGGTATCCTGTCAGTCCTGGTCACCTATCTCTAAACTGTCCCATGAGAAAGAAATACACTTCTAGCTTGTTTAAGCATTTTATATGAATATTTTTAGAGAAGATAACTCTATATTCTAACACTGTCATAGATCTGTGTTTCTAAGTAGACTCAGAACATGAGGAAGGTAACTATAGAAGCAGAGGAAGCAAACATCTGGGATAGTCTGGAATTGAAGCATCACACAATGAGTGACATCTGATACTGACACTTCCCCATAAATCTCAAAAAGCTATCACAACAAAATCAAGAGCCTAGTATGTCCCCAGAGCACACTTCATCTCCCCAGGATCCTAGCTTCTCAGTTTCTGAACCTCTTCACTGGGAATTATCTTTGCCCCTTACTCTCCCTCCAACATCCACTCTCATGTCGTACTTGGATTTTGTCACTACGATTAACTGCTCTACTTTGAAAACCATCACCTCCTATCTTTCCAGCCCTCTACCTGTATAACCCATATTTGAAGTTGATAACAACTTTTACTATTTTTATCCCATCATTTTTTAATATTCTTCTCTTTAGCCTTCCCATGTCTGCATATTTCTCCTTGGGCCAAATGATGGTTGTGATAAACTATTCATTCATCATTCCTTTGTTAAACAAATATTCAGTGAGCAAGATCAATATAAAAGTTATTGCTCTGCACATTAGGGGTGGAAATGTAAACAAAAAGTACCTGCTCTTATGGCATTGCTTACTTTTGGTGGACAGAAATATAGAAGTAAACAATAAAATACAGGTTTTTATCTTCATAATTAATAGACATCTTCATCTATTTTACATTATATCTTGATAGTTTTAAGTAAGGATAAAAAGTTTTATTTCCAATTCTAGCATATAAAACAAGTATGACATTTAGTCTTTTTTTAATAATTTTATTTAGTTATTTTTCAAGTACAGTTTTTTGTCTATTTTTCCCATCCCAGCCTCCCCCGCCCCTTGCTCCCCACCTCCCTCCCTTTTCCACCCCCCTTAGTTCTCATCTCTGTGTCCTTCCTATTTGTTCCTCCAAATCCCTCCCCCTTTTTCCCCTTAACTTCCCTTCCTTCTCCCCTCTGGTCACTATCCCTTTGTTCTCTATTTCAGTGTCTTTATTTGTTTTTTTTCTGCTTGCTTATTTGTTTTGTTGTTTAGCTTCCTGTTAAAGGTGAGATCATATGGTATTTTTCTTTCATCTCCTGGCCTATTTCACTCAGCATAATGCTTTCCAGTTCCATCCATGTTGTTGCAAAGGGTAGTAGCTCCTTCTTTCTTTCTGCTGCATAGAATTCCATTGTGTATATGTACCACAATTTTTTGATCCATTCATTTACTGATGGGCACCTAGGTTGCTTCCAACTCTTGGCTATTGTAAATTGTGCTGCTATGAACATTGTGGTGCATAGGTTCTTTGATATTGATGTTTTAGGATTCTTAGGATATAATCCCAGCAGTGGAATTGCTGGGTCAAAAGGCAGGTCGATTTTTATTTTTCTGAGAAAATTCCATACTGTTTTCCATAATGGTTGTACCAGTCTGCAATCCCACCAACAGTGAACTAAGGACCCCTTTTCCCCACAACCTCTCCAACATTTGTTGTTTGTTGCTTTGTTTATGATAGCCATCCTGAATGGTGTAAAGTGGTATCTCATTGTGGTTTTAAACATTTAGTCTTAAGCCTTTAAAAACTAAGTGACTGAATAACTCCTTCAGTATAATTTCTGATGTCACTGAAATTTGCATGCATAATTATTACATAATTACTTAGGTTACCATTATATATGGTATGCACAACAGTGCCCAGGATATGAACAGAGAATTTAATTCAAATTCATCATTAATACCTAATATTTAATTTCACATATTGGTATGTATTCTGTATTTAAGTTGGAATAAAATCACTTCATTTGCCTGTTGCAATTCTCAGACATTTGATATATCTATTACCGAAGTAGAAAATATTGTAATATTTAAGTATTATTGTGATAGCTATTACTTTTATGGGAAAAAAAAGCAAATTTTAACCAGTCAAATAAATAGGAACATATACAAGGTCTGTCAGAAGGTGTCCAGCCATGTAATAAGAAAAATAGAGACATTTATTCAAGAAGATTCAAAATACAAAAACATTATACTTAGGGTAATGATGCCTCAGTCCCCTTCAAAATGAGCTCCTTGGGACCTCACACAGTTCTCCCAATCGCCATCAGCTGCCCCACCACATTTTCCTGAATCTCATAGAGGGTCTGAAATCTCTTCCCTTTCAAAGGTGATTTTAGTTTTGGGAAAAGCCAGAAGTCACAAGGCACCAAATCTGGACTGTTAGTGAGGCTGAGTCACCTGGATGACTTGATGTTTCACCAAAATACTCTGCATGAGACATGATCCATGAGCTGGCACATAGTCATGATGAAGCTGCCCATCACCAGTTGCCCAGCGCTGCAGCCTTCTGAATCATCCAAATAGTTTTGGCAGAGGAATGTTCAAGCTTAATGCAAAAACCTTTTTAAAGATTTTATTTTTTTTAGAGAGAGGGACAGGAAGAAAGAAAGGGGGAAAACATCAATGTGTTGCTTCTCACGAGCCCACTACTGGAGACCTGGCCCACAACCCAGACATGAGCCCTCACTAGAAATCAAACCAGCGACCCTGTGGTTCACCTGCCAACACTCAATCCACTGAGCCACACCAGCCAGGGCTACAAAATTTGATGCAGATTCATTGCTCTATTCACTTAGCCATTTTGAATGTGATGGCCAAACAGTGCACATACTCACTTAACGGCATCTACTGCCCCCATTTACTACTACAGTGAAGTCGTCATTGTTCACACATGTGCATTCCAGTCCACTCTCCTTGGCTGCCAGGGTACATCAATGTCGCACAAACCATTCTTGTTTCGTTAACAATGACCGGACTTTTTCTGGGCAGACCTGATATTCTGCTTATCACAAAATTGGAAGAGTGCATTGGTTACAAAACCTTACAAATAATATATCTATGCAGTATGAGTCAATAGTATATTCAAATTAAATAATAAAAGAAGGAATGAGAATGTTAATATTAAGAGTATTCTAAAATTAAATATTCACCTTTGAGGACAGTATTTAGTTTTCAATTTTAATTCCAATTCTTGCCACAACTCTTTCAAGAAAATGCCCTAGTTAGACAGTCTTTGTCATTTGGAAAGAGCATCTAAAACCAGAGGATCAGTTTTTCAGCTCAAAATTTCTTGAGGAGGGCAGACACCATAATCACACACAGTGGCATGTACAACAATTTTTTTTGAGCTAGGCAGTGTATAAAATATCAAAATAAGAGAGAAGTGAAGTTTAAAAAACAAAATTTGTTCTCAGTAGTCAAATGAGAAAATTAGAAGTTTCAAAAATACTTTAGGAAGAAAATTTCTTAACATTTTGACAGTCTGGATTTATCTAAAAAAGAAAGAATTTTGATAAATCCTAGGTTCAAAGTTTCTTTTGAAAACCAAGTTGCCAAAATCATTTTTTCTTTCATATACTTTATTATACACACAAATGTCTGTGACACTATTAAAAGCATTTCTAGAGTGAATCAGTCATTTGGATATAGAGAAACAAAAAATGATTTTTTTTGAAATGTTTGACTGCGTGTGGATTCATGAATTCAACAATGCTTCTTCTTTACCACTGGGCAATGCTTCTTTTTTTCACACATTTCACAGGATGATTCTGGTAGAAGAAATATTTACAAAATAGAAAATAACACCCTTCAGTTCACTGTACATAAAGTGATTACAGCTTGATATAGTGTAAATGAACAAATGGCCATTGTCAGACAGTCAACTGCATTATTTTTCAGCCAAAGAAAAATCCTAATACACAAAAGACTTTATTACTGCCTTGCTATATTTTTATATAATATGTAATAAGTTCTAATAGGATGGGACAGCCACGATTACAAGCTTAAAAGCAGATTCTAGAGCACAAGAATGCCTTTTGCTGTACTTAGCATATAATAATGATAGTAATAAAGTAAATGGGTTTTTGTTTGCAGAACAATCAGTTTATTGGCAGAAAACTAGGAGTAAACTGGGTAAACCTTGAATAAACCTGTCTACCCCTCACTGGGCAATTCCACAGCATTCTACACCACGACAGAGGCCAAAGTTTGTGTCAGTGTAACAAACGCTGAGATGCCAACTGAAGCTGAGAGAATTTAATTACCTTTTAGCCACTTTGGACTCCATTTCCAAATTCATATTTTCTTGGGATTGTGGAAACAACATTTTCTCTTAAGGTATTTATTGTTTAAAGCAAAAACATCAGAAATTTAAAAAATGGGCGACAATCTCAAATTTGTTTCTGAAAATATCCAGTAAGCATTTTTTTATCTAGCACAAAAGGTGCAATTTATTAAATTGTTTCAATAAACCAAAGTTTCCATTGACATGATCACCATTGAGAAAGTCTTCTGATCTAGGAGCTGAACATGAGATGTTTTTACCTAGTTATTTACTCATAATGAGGGAAGAGAACTTAAAACCTGTTGGGAATACCTTTATCATGAGAACCGTCTGTGAACAGAGATAGAAAGTAAAAATTCTAGTCTTTGAAAGGGAGCATCTACTGAGCATCACGAAGAGGCGACACAGCATCCTCACCTGCGCAGCTGACCACATGACAGGGCTGAGAAGGTATGGTTTCAGTTCTGCAAGGTCAGTCTTCGTAAAATTGATGGCTATATTTCTGTTAATTAAATTTTAAAAATGTAAGAATAAAAATTTGGATATAATTCAGATTTATCATTCTATTAGTGGCACTTAAGCTTTGACCAATTATTTCCTTAAACCCAAGACTATGTAGCCAAAATGTGAGTTCTGCACATTACACACAAGCAAAATGGAGTGAAGTAAGCCAGAGAAGGAGGGTAGGAAGTGACAGAGGGTAGGAGCAGAGATTATTTCATTAAGCAGAGAAGAGGGCCAGGAATATAAGCCCAATTTTTCTATTTTAAAAACTGAGCTATTTTTCTTAGTGAGCTGAGAGACCACCAGTGTGCACTGGGTTGAAGAACAATAGGAACTGATTTGTGTTGTTAAAGCACAACTCTCTCCATTCACTTGGGGTTAGAGTGCAGTGTGTACATTTGGGAACAGAGAGAACAAGTGAACGAACGCAGATGAGGCACAGTGGTGACTTAGGCCAGGCGGGGGGCGGCAATGAAGGCAAAGTGAGACATGGCTGAGTTCTGATATATTCTGAGGGAAGAAGTAGCAAAATTTGCAAATGGAGAGGCTGTGAGGGGTAAGAGCAACCATGACTCCAAGATTTCATGTTCTGTAAGAATGATAGAGCTGCCATTTACCAAGACGACGAAGAACGTGGGAGAAAGCAAGTTTTGAAGGGAAGACATCAGCTTTGGTTTAGGACTTTGTAAGTTCAAGATACATATTAAACATCCAAGCGCAAAGCTGGGAATGTGAATAATGGAATTAAGGACAAAGTTGTTGGAATAAAGACAGTGTTTGCAAGATATTAGAGAATTGATGGAATATCAGAACTTGAAAGTGGATAAAATTATTAAACACTGGGAAAATTATTATTTTCCATATACTTTTAATTCCTTGCCTTCTTCCTCTACTTACTTAAAAGGATATCCTAATCCCTAGTTAAACTCAGTCATCTCCACTTTAGTCACTGTATCCAATCAACATAATGTCTTCAGTGAGACTTAGCAGTGTGGTATTTTTGGGAAGTGTGAATCCCTTTTCATACATCCCGTTTATTCTCCACTTTGTCTAATGACATAGAAGCACCCAATATTACATTATTTAGTTTCACAAAAGTGTTTAACATACCATATATACAGTCACCCAGAACCTTGCTTCTTAAAGTAGTGGATTTGGAACATTCAATGTTGATATTCTGCATATCTCTATTGCCAGCCCACACCATGCATTATCAGGGTTCTGTTTGCTACTAGAAATAGAGTCAGTGTGGTTCTAGGAAGAACCAGGGCCAGTTACAACAAGTTATCCTTCTTAAAGAGGCTATCTCCACATGCCTCTCTCTAATCACATGAGAGAGGCAAATACCCAGTAGCTGATGACTTACTACCAGTCCAAATCTGAGATCCAAGAGAACCAGTGATGGGGATGCAGTCCCAAAGCCAGCAGGCTAAAAACCCAGGGAGAGCTGATGTTGCCATTCCAGTATGACAGCAGGAAGAAGCAAGGGCCCAGTCTAAAGGAAGAATTCTGACCTACTTGCAGAAGGGTTAGCTCTTCCTCCAATTTTATTTAAGTATAATTTATGAATAATTTATATATGATTAAAGTTTACAGTGTGATGATTTTATATGTTTTCTTTTCTGAAATGATTACCACAATCAAGTTAATTAGCACACCCATCACCTCACATAGTTACCTCCCTGCCCTTTTTTGTGGTGAGAATTCTTAAGATCATGTCTGTCAGCAAATTTCAAGTACAGAATACAGTCTTGTTAACTATAGTCACCATGTTGTACACTAGATCCCCAGAACATATTCATCTTATAATGAAAGGCTTATACCCTTTGATTGGCATCTCCACATTTTCCCTATCCCCCAAGCCCTGGTAACTGTCATTCTACTGTTTCTATCAGTTTAGCTCTTTTAGTTTTAGATTCCACTATAAGTGATATCATACAGTATTTGTTTTTTTCTGTTTGATTTATTCACTTAGCATAAGTTTCTCAAGATTCATCAATATTACCACAAATGGCAGGATTACCTTCTTTGTGGTGGCTGAAGAATATTCATATATATATATAATGTACATATATGTGTATATATATAAGAATATATAAATGTCTGCACACTCTGTGGCCCAGTCAAGTTAATACATAAGATTAACCACCACATTGGCCTTCAACAACAACAACCACAAAAACATATGAGGCAATTAAAAAAGAAGAAAAATAAAACACCGAATTGTGAAAAGACAAAGCAATCAAAAGAACTAGTCCCAAATGTGATACAGATGCTGGGTTGTCAGACACGGTATTTCCAATGACTAATTAACATGTCAAAAACTATAAGAAAAAGGTGGACAACATGCAAGATCAGACAAAATATTCATCAGAGGTAAAATCTATAAGAAAAAAAAACAAATGGAAATGCTAGCAATAAGAATATAGTAACAAAGATAACTAACTATTTATATTTAGTTATTATTTGGGTGGTGGGGGTATTATCTTTTCACTAAGACTAGAATTTTCTTGATAGTAGCAGCTGTGTTTGGCTTTCTAAATCTTAAATCTACCAGAGTTCTTAGCACATGACGTGTTAAGCCAAGTATTACTTTAGATGAGAATCTTGGTGGTAGATGGAGGCATTTCTTAATTTCCTCTAATGTGCCTGCCATTGACCTCTAACCACCAGGACAGATGCTGCCATGATGTACTTTTGCCTGTCACTGGACTATTCATGTCAATCATCCATGGAAGCTCAACTTATAATACTTTTGACATCAACTATATCTTGCTTCTCAACAAAGTAGGAAAGTTTTTGTTAGTCAGTCATCTTTGTCTTATTGTGAGGTCCTGTCAGAAGTCGATAACACAAAACAGGAAGTCACAGAATGTCATAGACATCCCTGCATCGTAAGTGGGAAGGTGGGTAGCCTGGGTGACCTGTACAGAGTTTGTGGGGTTTTTTTTAAGTTCCGTGATTTGCTTCTTGCATCTCCATTCAAAATGGCAACCCACTAAGAAACTTGGCAGAGTTGTAACCGAGAAAGCGAGGTGTTAACAAGGCCTCTCCATATAGCCAGGGGACTTGATTGGTGATTCAATTATTATTTACTTTTTGGCGGAGGGAATAAAGTTGAGTCCATCCAATAAAGATATATGACAAGTACTCAGTTTTTGGATCTCAGACACCACACCTATGACAGAAAAATGACTGAGAACTGAAGACAGTAAATAGAGACAGTTTGAAGACTAGGATGATATATTTTATTATCTGACACGGGAAAGAAATGGTAGCAGAAACCAAAAAAGGAAGACTGAATTTTTCATTTGGCTATTGACTGCGGGTAGATAAATACTGGTTTATGAAAAGCATGCTATAGAAATAAACTTACAAGCATGCCTTTCTTCACCTTTGCTGTGAAGTCACAAAATAATAATATGTATTTCCAGGGCAGAATAAAGAAGGAAAAAAATCTCTTGTTTTGTAAGAAAAAAAATGTTTTCATGCTATATTATGTTTACAGGTTAAGCATTTACCAGCTTCAGGTATTTTACTCTAACTGTAGGTACTTTAGGACCATAAGTTTCTAAATTATTCACATAAAACAGATCTTGGTAAAACTTAACTTTTTACAAAAGTAATTAAAACTTTCAGAATACACAACATTTTTTAATATATCAATGCCCCATTCTACTATAAATCTTATGTTTGACAGCTGAATGGTAATAAAATCAACTTCCCAAAGTTGTTTTCGTTTTTCTGCATATTCCAAGACAGCTGTAATGAGATATGTGAAAGATGTAAGATCAAATGTCAAATATTGAGAAAGTTCATGTTCTACAGTTATGCCAATTATCAATTGTCTAGCTACTATTTTTGTTATTTATTACCACCTTTATTACTTTAAAGCTTTTAGAAACATATCTTAATGAAAATAGGGTCATAATGTTGATATTAAATATTAACTATAGCACCAGAGTTGCTGACACAGGTGTATACAGCCAGAGGAAATTTTCAGATTGATTTATTTAAGAAGAGAAAATAACAAACTTTTAAGAAAAGCAAATTTTTTAAAAGAGGATTAAAAGTACACAGACATTGCTATATATCACTATTCTTTGGCTGACACCAACTACTAAATTCTGTGCCTAATTCCACAGAATAATTACTCACTTATTAGTAGCATAATATTATAAAGAAGTGTTATCGAACAACAAGAGGTCCGAGGGAGGGGCAATACAATATTTGGCCCACCTAGGGATGCCCAAAACTGCTATACAACAGGGGCCCCTCCCAAAAACAGAATACTAAAATCTACTGGGCCCTTCTGTCCGCCGCCAATTGGAAAGACATCTCTTAATGCCAGAGATTTGTGAAAAGGAAACAAAATGTTTATTTAATGCTATTCAGGCCTAATGCCTCCACTAAAATATCAAAGTCCTTTAAGGTGTACACCTACACCCACACAGCGCTCCCTTCTCCCACTGTCCCAACCCCAGGTACCGTAAATCAGGAAAAGAGCACACATCTGTGTTGCAGGCCGCTGGCACCGTCAGCTGTGTCACTGTGCAGGATCTCGAGTTAATCCAAAATACTGTGGTACCCTCTCATGGTCCACTGGCAAGAGTCCTTTGTACCCAGTTCCAGTCAAAGTCTCTCTTGCTTTTCAGGCCCCGCGGCCAAAGGGGGCACCCCAAAGCCTCGTGGGCCTCTTCTACCAAAACTGCTGGGGTTTGCACTCCACCAAAAGCATGTGGCTTTCTTCTTCACCTGGCTGCAGGGATCTCCATTCTGGCAAAGCTGCGTGGTTTTTCCCTTTCACCTGGGAAAGAGGGGGTCCTCACTCTGCTGAAACCGCGTGGCTCTCTCTTCATCTGGCCAAGCGGGGACCCTTCATGTCCTAGAGCCAGTCTTTTCCAAGCTCCCACACAGGCACTCTCACTCAGGAGTGCAGCCCCTAGTTACATTCTGAGTCCAAGCCCTTCTCACTTAGGAGTGCAGCTCCTAGTCTCTATCCTGAGTCCCCTGCTACTACTTCTCACTCAGGAGTGTAGCTCCTAGTTTCCATCCTGAGTCCCCTGCTACTCCATTCTCCCTGGCTCCAAACTTGGCCACTGCTATTTAGCATATCTATGAAACCAGTTAAAGGTTATAGATATGTTAAATAATCATTCCAGAGGTTAGCTGCAAAACCGTTGCTATGCAAAACAGCTCTCAATGGCCTGGCTCCATTCGTTTCTTCCCCCTGGGGGGAGGGGTGAGGACATTTTATATGTCTCTCCAATATTTCTATACACTTTGAATTCTGGACACCTTTCCAAATTTTTTTTTTGGGCCCTCCCCCCGGCAGCACCCTGTATCAGAAGGCTGATAAACAAATGGCTTCCTAATACCTAAAATAATTCATTAGGAAAATGTATATGCTTAAACATGTAAAGAAATCATCCAGTAAACTTTTGCAGCTGGCTGTTCATGTACATGCAACACCTGCACATTCATGTCAACACACACGTGCACCCTTATTTTTCTTGCTGTCAGAAGAGATCGAACTCAAAATTAAAATGCCTATAAATTCTTGTAGCTGCTGGAATCAGGCCAAGCTACAATTACATCCTCCAGGGTCTTCCTGAAATATATTTTCTTAGAGATATTTTATTTACAATAATATAGTTTATTCCTGTGGGCTATTTCTTTGGTGATGGTTTTTTTTTTTTAGAAATTCATCCTAATATTACTGATTCTTCACTGATATCAGTTACGTGATTTGGGCCATTAGCAAAACCATTATTGTGGTATTATTTAACTGTTTATTTGCTACTCCTTATGAAATGCCCAGGCACTGTTCCAAGCAATGGAAATGCAATATTTATCAAATAAAACAAAGTTTCAGATTTCTTGCAGTTTCTGGTCTTACACAGGATGTGTAGTCAAAAAGATAATACTGCTGAAAAAATGTGTTTGTTTTATGATAGCAAAGAAGTGTGTATCAGTGGGGACCCAACCTACCCCAGGAGATCAAAGAAGGCTTCTTTGATGCTGTGACATTTAAACTGAGATATGTTATCAATGAGTAGAATTTAGCTAGGTAACATGGTAGGGGAGTAGCTGAAGGAAGAAGGTAAATGAATTTGGGCAATAGGAAAAATATTTTAGGAAGGTCAGAGGCAAGGCTAACTAAATGAACAAAAGGGTAGGGTCACAGAGATCACACTGAAGAGTGTTCTATGCTAAGTAAGAGTACTGAGTGATTTCATTTAGAAGGCTGGTATAATTAAATCTACATCTTCTTCATAAGCTATAAAGGTAATGTGGTCCTTTGTAGCTTTCAAATTCTGGGAGGCATATTAGAAGTCCTGGCAGATTTGTTTAGCTGTCCATGTATGTATTTGAATCATTGTGGTTCCAAAGGCCCATTGGCTTGGGTGACAAAAGCGTCATCTGAGATGCAGATGAAGGCCTACAAAGAACTGGGCAGGGAAAAGCGGGCTCATTTCCTTGCTTTTGCTCACATGTCCTTGGGCAAAGTGAGTGATGGCAGAACTGCGGACCTGTCCAAAAACTCCCTGTGCTTTTTTTCCCACCCTGTGCTCATACGTTAGTCTTGCATACAGAATACACGTTTTTTTTTAACTAGAGAACAACAGGGCATGGTCCCAAGACTGTTATACAAGCGAGATTTATAAATGAAGATTGTGGTGATAATATTAGCAATACTGAAAATGCTATGTGCCAGGCACTTTGTTGATCATTTTTTTAGAGCATCTCATTTGAACTTCACAACTAAAGCTGTGAACTACCACCATCCTTTCCACTTTAAAGCCAGAAAACAGTTACAGAGAGTTACTTCCGTTGCCCCAGGTCACACAGGCATTGTGAGGCTGCAACCAGATTTCCACCCCAGACTCATTAGAACTTCAGAAATGTATGCTCTAGTTCAGCGAGTCTCAACATTTTCAGCTGGTGCGCTGCAAGAATTTTTAAAGCATCTAGTGCCTTACTAGTCAGGCAAAAGAGGAGTGCAAAAGTGTCTCAGAGGGCGGGGACCCGCCCTGGCCTCTTGGATGAATGCAGAAAGGAGCCTGTCCTTCTCCTCCGCGGAGCTCCCTCCCCACACTCACCTCCGCATCCCAGAGTTTATGATGAAAAGTCAGCAGGTTTGGGGCCCGACTGGCATGCCATATCCCCAATAAGAAGCTGTTTTACAGAGAGTACAGAACAAAGTCTCTTTTCCTTGAATTCAGAATTGTATCCACTGGAATCATTTTCTTTTTTTCTGCTAGAAGCTCTCACTTCTCCTTCAGGCACTGAAGCAATTGTTAACCTTCCTGCAGGTGACAGGGTGCCATTCTAGCAGAGAGGTGGGTGGTGGGAAGGCAAAGAAATGCTCATTAAAGAAAGTCCTATTCACGTGTGTCATGCACACGGGTTCGCATCCACACGCTGAGAGTGTTAAAAGTCTGAGCAAGGAACTGTTGCCTCCTTTCTCTCTGCTGGCGCTCACCCATCCCTCCCTCTAGGACTTGTCCATTCGGACAGTCTGTGTTTCTGCGCCATGTCAGACGATCCCTTTCCTGCACAGATCAACTGTTCTGGTAGTATTCACAGCATCTGTTCATTCCTTTCATTCCCCAGGGAAAAATGATGCATCTGACCAGGGGTTAGACTGCAAAAAGTTGTGTGCCCTAAGCATATTCTCTGATAATGCAATAACATTAGAAATTAATGAGGAAATATAAGTGGGAGTATCATATATTTGAAATAGATATACATTTGTTCTTTTAAATAATTTCTTGATCAAATATTATGATGAGTATTAGAAAATATTTAGAATTGAAATAAAGCAAAAAACATGACATCCAATTTTGTAGGATATAGATAGTGAAATATCAAGATAGGAATACATAATATTGTACATTTTGCAAAAGAGATAAATGAAAATTAATGAGGTTATCAGTTAACTGATAAAGTTAGACAAAGAATAATAGAAAAAATTAAGTAGGTAAAAAGAATGACTATAATTATAGGAGGACAAATTAGTGAAATTTAAAAATCACTTATAAAGTTTATTATTTAAATAGAATAATAAAACATAATCTAGTATGATTGATCTAAAAACAAAAGATGCACAGATTCGATGTCAGGAATTTTACAATATTCATATAATAGATATATTTTTGTCTCAGCAAACACACAAAGATGGCAATGTTCCCCATATCAGTCTCTCTATTTGATACAATTTCAAGAAAGAAATTCTCATAAGGATTTTTACTAAACTTTAAAAAACTGTCCAAAAGTTATTTTGAAAAGAATTAAATTTGACAAAATGATATTTAAAGAGCAATAAGAAGCAGGAAGGATAGAAGAGAAAGAGAAAACAACAAAACAAGCAAGAAATTGAGAGAAAAAAACTACTTATTCCATCAGATATTCAGCATTTCTATAAAGTTACAATAACTAAAAAAGTGGCTTTGATACAAGGATAGAAATAGACTCACAAGCCTAAAATCCTACCCATGTCCAAACAGCAGCTTGGCATCTGATGGAGTATATACTACAGATCAGCTGACACACCAAATAAAACAAACACACAGAAGAGACAGTGGCTTTGAAAATGCCTGGTCCACAGCAACGTGAACTGGAACAGTTTCACTGAAAGCCTGTTTGGAGTGATATGACAAGAATAAGAATGATTATAAATCTTTTTAGGACTTCTACCATTATAGGGGAAAAGAGAAATGGAGGCAGATACAGCGTCAGGTCGGAGAAGGACTTTTTTTTTTTAATTTGAAGCACCTTAGAGCATGACTGTGTGCTAATGGAAATTATCTAATGTCAGAGAAACTATTGACACAGGAAAGAAAGGGGATAATAGTGCAACCAAATCCTTGCGTAGGTGTGGGAAGATGCAGTCCAGGGCATGGGGGGAGTGCTGGCTTTGGGGGGAACGGGGAAGCTGCTTTCATCATTACAGTAGGAAAGGAAAATAAGGGAGCAAATGAATTTGCTGGAAAAAAGAGGAAGAATTGCTGTCTGGCTTCTGACTCTGCCCTTATTACCTGGGTGGCCTTAGGAAAAAACTTGCTTTCTGAGCCCTGGTTCCTTCAAACACAAATGGAAAGAGCATATGAACATCACAGTATTTTGTGATGACCTTCAGATGATGTATGCATGGCACTTAGCATACTGCCTTGGCACTCAGTCAGTTAAGGCCGTTCTTATGCATCATGACAGTCTGAGGAAAGGACCAGAGGATCCGCTAGAACTTTGAGCACATGAGCGTGAATGAGCTCACTGTCACTTGTAAGCAGAAAGTACAGTTTTGATCATGGAAAAGAGGAAAAAGAGAAAGGGCCAGAATCTTAGAGCAATTAAGAGCTTGGATTTAGGAATCCCCCCTGAGTAATCCTGAGTCTATTATCCCAACTCTGAACCTCTGCTTCTTCGTTTATGAATTAAGGAAAACAGCAGTATTATCTCACAGGTGTGTTTTAGGATTATATGAATACTAGACATAAAACAGTTATAATAGTATCAAATAACACTCTTATATGTAATGCCTAAAATATTTATATAGTTATATATATTATAATGCAACATATAAAATAATAAAACTGCATATAATTTTATATAAAATATTAGTCTTAGACATTAGAAGTATAAACATTACCTAATACATTTTCTCTAAAGCTAGAAAAGTATCAATAATTATAATAATGTTTTACCTCTTTCTTTACCTCTTTGAAACATGTTATTTTATTGACTCTCACAATCCGTGACTAATCCATTATTTAATTTGGATTGTAATAAAAATTAAATAAAATATATCAGACAATATCTCTTATGTAATAGCTGCTCAATAAAAATGAACTATTGAAAAACAGTAGAGAGCTGCCTGGGAGGGTCTAGAGTCCCAGCAGTTCGCTGGGTCTGAAGTCCCTGGAGTTTGCTGACTCTTCTTACTGGGTTGGTGACTTTGGCAAGTATTTATCTCTCTGTGTCTATTTCCTCATCTCTAAACTGGAGAAACATAACAGTGTGTTCAAAGACTGTTTTACAGATTAACTTTGTTATATGTAGAAAATTACATAATTACATAATTATATTTAGAACAACATCTGGCATATGCATATTATAATCACTTGATAAAGAGAGAAAGAAAACCATATTATAAACTCTCAAAGCCAGGGTTCAAATCCAGGTTTTCCAACCCTGCTCTAGTACTTTCCTAAGGCTACAGCTAAAAAAACCCTCTTTCCTGTTTTCCCTATCCCTGGCCCTGCATAAAGATACAGAGAAGCATCCTGCTTTTGATGAAATACCAGGGAATCAAAACCACAAACACGTTCAGAAGGGCGATGCTAAGATACACTTCTCCTCATTGGCCCTTGGTGGCTGCTGGCCCAGGCAAATTCAGCCTGCACCCTCCGCCCACCACACAGACTGAGAAATAACGCCCATTTCTTTGGCAGAAGGGTACTCAGTGCCCTTGGCTACATTCACAATATGCTATCTAACATTCATAAAAAATTAAATCAATTCTATTTTTCCCTCTATTTGTTTAAACCAAGGTAGCTCAATTACTTGACAGAAAAAATAAAACAGAGCTCTTGCAAACAAAACTCCTAGGAGTTCAAGTGCTTGGAAATACTTCACTGTTGGTCTTTTCATCTTCAGTTTCTCTGGCAACAGATGCACCGTAAGGACTCTTTGAACCCCACAGTCCTGCCGCTTTTGGATTTTGATTTGCCATTTCAAAGACCTTAAGAAAGCAAAGGATTCTAGGTTTAATGTTTCAACTAATGAAACAGCATCTCCAATCTGATATAAAGCACAGAGGGAAATTTTCTGAAATAATATCTCAGAATGTCTATATCTGGAGGTGGTTTGGCCAGCACTAAGGTGTTTAAGCAAATGCCATACGACTTACTCCATAAGGATGCAGGGTGTGTAGAGGCCTCCAGCTGTTTCTGCCACCAAGCACTCCTCCCCATTGCTTCTGTATGACGCCTTCCGGACACTCCCGCCACAGGTTTCCAATGGGAACATTCATGCTACTGTTTGACTCTGGATCTCTGGGTGCAGCTCACTGAACTTGTAATAGGCAGATAAGTCAAAACAGACCATCAGGGACTTTTTCTCATACTTTTCAAACTAGATGTAAAAAAATACTAGGTTGTAGACTTAAAGATTTTAAGTTGTCGAGCCAGACTTCCTGTGTTTCTATGAGTTTCTCCCCCTTCAAGCCAAGGATAATCAGAGGTAGAACAGACAGGATTTTTAGGGCAGTGAAAATACTCTGTATGACCCCATAATGATAGATACATGTCATTACACATTTGACCAAACCACAGGACCTACACCAGCGGTGGACTATTGCATGAACTACGGATTTTGAGAGATTATGATGGGTCGATGTAGGTTCATCCATAGGAACAAATGTCCCATTCTGGTGGAAGATGCTGTCCATGGGGGGTGGCAGTGCAGGCAGAGGGCACAGGGGCAACCTGTGCACCTTCCTGTAGTTTTGCTATAGACCTAGCACTGCCGTGAAAACATAAAATCTTCCATTCTAAAAGTATAAAAATAATGAGGTGGCATTAACATTATGATTTCCGTTGATCAATTTCTCACTGGTCATGGATTTGTAGGAAGTGGATCTGGGTGACAAGATCCCTGCGCCTCAAGTCTGTTTTGAGTTATTCATGAAACCGAGTACATCTCTGCACTTCTAATACATTCTCCTATTGACCAAACAGAAAGATACCAAACAATTAAATGATAAACTTTGAGTAACTCCAAATGGGTGGTATGCAGAGTTATACTCTTCAGTGATTCTTTGTCTACCTTAGAATGACCCCCATGTATTGCCCTTTGGCCTGGCCACTGCTGTTAGACATTGTCTATGGGGACTGAACTTCTGAAGGCTGTCAGCATTCAGAGGAAATGAACTCTCCGCATCCAAAGGCCCAGGGGGATAGCCTCTAAACGGCTCAGGAAAGCACCCACAGAAAGCGTTCAATACCTGCCAGGCCCAACATGCACAAGGCCATTCATTTTCTCAGACTGTCATGTTAGCAAAAACATCTGGGCACCTTAGCCCTTCTGGCCCCTAGGACCCAACCCCCCACTCCAGACTAAGGCAATAGAAAAGGGGAAAAAAGGAGACGAAAAGTAAAGAGTCCACAGATTCCCTTCTACAAAGACAGGTATTCTGCATACACTTCAAATGCCAACAGGAACATATCTTATAAAACAATATAAAGGCAATACCCCTCCAGAAAGAGCAGAGCAGATTTAAAAGTCTGAGAAAAAAGATTTATAGGGAAAATATGACCCACAAAAACAAAAAATAAAAACTATATATATTTTAATATAATTTTTCTGATTTCAACTACAGTTGACATGCAATATTATATTAATTTCTGGTGTACAACATAGTAACCAGACATTTATATAACTTGCAAGGTGATCACCCTGATAAGTCTGGTACCCGTCTGACACCATATATAGAGATTACAATACTTTGACTATTCCCTATGTAGTACTTGACATCCCAGTGACAAATATATATTCAAACCTTCATCTTTTATTTAGTTGTTTTTAATCAAGGTATATCCTAAAGACAATAAAAAAGCTGTCATCCATAAATTCAGCCTCTAAAAATACCTCCGAACACAGATGGGGAACACCAAGCTTCACTGCGCCGTCGCGGGAATAATCGCTGGGGAAACAGCATAAGCACCATGTAGTGATGCTGAATGGCTCCCTCATCCCAAAGGGGGTCACGAAATGTAAATGCTACTTGGCAGCAACACCATAAAGTGCTCAAATTAGAGCATTTATATTCAATTTACTGAGGAAAAATATTTTTATCCAATCAGTAATTGGAGTAGTAACTCAAAAAATACCTCTTAAGACACCTGATTTTAAATAGAGGGCAAATATGAAAGTTGGGTTGATGGGCAGCTCCCAAGAGAACAAGGGAATGAGAACTGGGGAAACATGTAGACTGAGAGGGAGTTCGCCAAGACTTCTGTGCCAGGGTGTCATAAGATATAGTCCTTAAAAAGAGACAACCACTTCATTTACAGACAAATTAGGATGAAGAAAATAATGGCCAAATAACAGGTAGCAAAACTGGGACTCAAGCCTCGCTCTTTGGATTGTGGAAATCGAAGCTTCTGTCTCCAGTTCTCTGAGTGTGCCTTATAAGGCTAGCATCAGTACCATGTTTTCAGAGAGCATCAGGAACGTTCTCAGAGAAGAGCTTTTAAAATAAACCATAGGGGAAGAATCCTAAAGGCCAAGGGGACAGAAAGATTAGTACTCATAAATAAAGAGAAACAAAACCTTTCCACTGTTAAACACTGGCCACACGTTTCAGAAATACGAGAATAAGGAGATAACCTATAAAAGAATATAATCCCTTACCACATGGTTCGAGAAGTCTTCATTAGCACCGGGAGGATGTAAGGTTAAGAAAAAGCCTATTAAAAGCTTTGAGGTACTTGGAAAGAGGGAGTTCTAAATATAAGGAATTACTATAATTTCTCTCTTCCTGTAGAATTTAGGACCTGGGGTTTATTAGCTTGATTTTCATTGTAGGAATAAAGAAGAAATTACCACTTTTCCTCTCTCATGAGGTGTTTGCTGTGGAGAGAAGGAAACCCTAATCCATTCTTACGGGCTCTGTACGGGCCTCCAGCCCTACTCACTCCGCTGCACCAGGTCATTAAGCCCAGCTGTGCTCAGCAGCGCTCCTGGAAATAGATGGCGAGAAATCTGATGGATACGACAACAGAGCCGGGCTTGGCACCCCAGGCTTCATGCTCCGGAGGTAGAGGAAAAGGACCTGCCGACCGAGAGGAGAGGACTTCAAGAGGCGCTCTCCTCCCTGGGGTGTGTTCAGGACCAGCCCCTCGCCTCCTGGTTTTGTGTCTCTCGGGAGGTGAACTGGGAAATGGGGCCACGAATTGTCCCTGAAAAACACAGGTCACTCCTATGACTGACTGAGGCAGAGATTTTAAGATACTCTGATATTAATACAACCTTAAAAGAAGAAACACAGTCTGGAAGCTATGACTGACTCTGTTAGGTTGATACCATGGGAACATTAAGGGAAACACAAATTGTAATCAGTAGAAAAAAGCCCGTGAAATGGGGGTATGGTTTAACGGTGCAGGCTGCCACCACTCTGCCCAAAGCCAGCACGCAGCACGTGGGTCACGTTCGGGTTGGCAACTGACTTTCACCAAGTCAGCACTTCTCAGGGAGAAAACGGGGCTCTTGGATTTGAAGAAAGTGCAATGGAGTGAGTCGCCCACCATGGCAAGGCCGTGAGCCCCTCGTTGAGAGAATGGTGACACACACCAGGGTAAAATGTCCCTGTGCGAAGTTTGAAACAGATCAGCCAAGAGACAAATGTCATGCTTGTCATGTGTGTGTTTCAGCGTGAGTGTGCACGGAAAAAGAAGCACAAACACATCTCACATTCAAGTTTAGAATCATCACCACATAGATACCCTCCATATGGCTATCCCTGCCCAGCACACAGCTATGAGGTGTGAACGCTCTATGTCCAGCTCTTGAGATATATTCAGGACCGAAGTTTTTGCTGGTCCCCAAAGAATGCCTGAAGTTCATAATATAAGTGAGAATTTCTAATTAATCTGGCTTGACAGAAAGGTGAAATCTATTTGCCCTGCTGCTGGTGTTCATCATGTGTATATACTGTGTACAGTGATATTGGACAATCTTTCAAGATAGAAAAGACACAACATACTTTAAGGCAATTTGTTAGACAAAGATGGACACTAGTCAGGGAGTCTGGTGGCTTGAGACCTGTTTCTGCCTCCACAGCCTCAGGCAAAAAAGACTTTTTATCTATAAAAATTGGTAACTTACTGATGCTTGCTCTACCTACTTTGCGGTATTTTTTGGAATATCCTGGAAGCACTATGCCAGCCGGATTCCCGGGGAACCCAGGGGTCTCGGTGCAGTACCGCACCGAGTGGTGAAAGGGCATGTCACGCTGCACAGGAAAGTGTGCACAGAAAGGAGCCTTATAGACAAGTGGTACTTTCATAAATATCTTACTTTGAATTATAAAGTAATTAAAACATACAGTAAAATATGGAAAAGAATGAAACCAAAACTTCTACGTCCACCAGCAAAGACAAATTTCAGTGTCAAAATCATGCCACACTTGCTTAAGAGTTCTTTTTGTCTTCTTCTTTTTTTAATGGTGTTTTTTCCAGTACCATTAAGTCCCCCTGAATGGAAAGGAAGGAGGGAAAGAAGAGGGAGAAAGAGAGGAAGTGAGGGACCAAAGGAAGGAAGGAAAAATGGAAATCTCTACACCTACAGAAAAAATTCATTATTCCTCATTTCCTCTTGAGATATTACCACTTCGTGCACGCTAATGTAGTAGTTCTCTATATTTTAAAAAATCTATGCTAACTATATTTGTGGATAGAAATAACTTCTACTTGGAGAAGAATAACTGATTTCTAAATGCTAAAAAAATAATATCATATTCTATATATCTTTTGTAATTTCATTTTATGTATATTTTTTAGATTTTTTCAATGCATGTGTTAAATTTTTTAATGTTTTTTGGATAGTCAATTTGTCATTGAAATTCTGTCAATTTTTATATGTATTGAAGCTAATATTATTAAATCTCCTTTGATAAAGATTTGGGTTGTTTCTCAATATTTTTTATTATAGATGATGCTACACTGAATATCCCTGTACCTAATTCTCAAACACACATGTACCTATGTCAGTAAGATAAAATGCCAGAAGAAACTAGATCAAAGTATATGCATATTTTTAATAATCAGAGAGATTTTACCAAGTGATCCTTTCTACAGTTTAAACTGGAGAAACTGATTGGAAAAGAACCTGTCTAGTTAGAGCTGAATAAATTTTGAGTTAATAATGACTATCCCTGGAGAATAAGGACCTTAGTCAAACTTGATGAAATCTTTAAAAAGTTTTACATTCTACTTTTCAAACTCCAACTCTTTCTCTGCATCTTGATAAGGTAGCTGCTTTTGCTACAGAATCTTTAAATAGATCCATTTTCATTTTCAGAACACTCTGATTTTTTTCTTACATATATATTTTTTCACCTACTCCTTCGGCATTCATGAGTATCAGTGTAATGTACTTGGATGAAAAGACTGAGAAATCATATCTGCTATCTCACAAATCAGAGTGTACTTCTCAAAACGAGAGCACAAGTGATAAACTGCCCCTGTTTTGCCAGCCACTGTGAAAAACACGTAACAAAAAAGGGTCCTGGAGTCTTTGAAGAATATCCTTGATAAACTTTGCAAGCTCCAATTTTCATCTTCTTGAGAAATATCACCGTGTTCCCTCTGAATCACCAGCATAAGCTGTTCCCCGTAAATTCGAGCAGCCATTTTATCTATTGTAGGCCACAGGTTAAAATGCAGGCATCCAACCTGGGCCACATGATGGTGTTTTTCTTCTGAGGACATGCAGCTGGGTTTAGGTTCTTGAAAAGAGGAGGCAGAGGTGTAGGAAGAACAGCATTGGTATATTCGTGTGTGGTGCTTGCCCTTGGGGAAAACTGGGTGTTCTTAGGCAACTGATTCATTTAATTTCTCTGGTTTCAGCACCTATAAAATGGGGATGCAAGGTTTACCTTCAAGGTCACCGTGTGATAAAAAGCACCTTGCAGAGTGGCTAGCTCATGGAAGGCTCCAGGAATTTTGCCTCATGGCTATGAGGCATGGGGTAGCAACCGCCACAGTCATGGTGGTTTGGCAATTGTGATCCTGTCTCATCCAGTTGGTAAGACAGACAGAGATAGCACTACTACTCCCCTTTAACAGAATCGGAAGGAGAGGTGAGATCCAGAGACATAAGTTACATACATACCTAAGGCCACAACCCTATGATTTGATAGGTAGGCCTGGAAGCTTTAGGACAGGTTTGCTAACACATGAAGTGAAAATAGTTCAACTACATGAAGTTCACTCAATGACAGGACAGGGTTTGATAAATTCATGTCTTACTGGTAGAGGTCTGCTTCTAAGAGAACTGAGAAACTCTGATATTAGATTCCTAATGACAAGGCAAACACACATACACACACACTTGGACACATCCCTAAAGGGATGCTAATTTGTAAAAGGGAGATAATACCTTTTTACAGGTTCAATGTAAAGATCTATGTAAGCTTCTAGGATGCTAAGACAGGTCCCAGAACATACAGACAATTCACAGCAGCCATCAGTATTAAAGGCAGCATCAGCGCACATGGCGAAGAGACGCAGTCACAGCTGCGTGGCACCAGAAACCAGACGCACAAGCACATAAGCAGGAAGCTATAGAGGGACTGGAGGTGCAGAAGCAGCTTGTGTCACACCGGTCGTGGAGATGGAGCCACAGCCGGCAGCAGCACCACCAGGGGAGTTCTCCAAAATGCCACCCAAGCTTCTCTGCACTTCTAAATTCTTTTCTCCAAGGCCCAGTTCCAAGCCATCTATTCCTTGAAGCCTCTGGGTTGAATGAGTTGGGGGTTTTTAACTCCATTTATTTGTCTCCCAAGAAGATACTATCCTATTCCGTGCCCTCTACCAGGAGTTGGTTAAGCAGAGGTACAGAAAGAGCCATGGGCCCTTGCTTCTCTCCAAAGTTTGCAATCCAGTCATCTTGAAAGCAAGTACCTTCTCTGCCAGCCAGAACTCCTGGACTCCGTTCGATTCTGACTAACCCCTACTTATTCTTTAAGAATCATCTTAGAAACAGGTTTTGCCACACTGTTTCTTTGATGCTTTACCCTCTCCTGTTCCAAGTTAGTTGCTGTGATGGTCAGTTATATGTGTCATTTTGGCTTGGCTATAGTCCTGCATTATTCAATCAGACACTGTTCTAGGTGGTGTTGTGAAGGCATTTTGTAGATGTGGTTAAAGTCCATAATCAATTGACCTTAAGATTAGATGTAATTAAAGTCCATAATCAATTGACCTTAACATTATCCCAGAATCAGGGGTGTCCAACATTCTGGTGTCTCTGGGCCATACTGGAAGAAGAGTTGTCTTGGGCCACATATTAAATACACAAATACTAACAAAAGCTAATGAGCAAAAAACAGTTTTTAAGTAAATTTACAGTTTTGTGTTGGGTTGCATTCACAGCCATCCTGGGCACATGTGCCCCACAGACTATGGGTTGGACACCCCTGCAGGATAATCTGGGCAGACCTGACTCAGTCGATAGGGCTCAGCAGAAGCCAGGGCTCCCTATGGAAAAAGAAGTGACCCCTGTGGACAACACGAGACTGAGTCCCACCCAACCCTTTTCTGCTGGCCTGCTCCACAGATTTCAGATTTTCCTAGCCATCCCTGACAATCATGTAAGCCAACTTCTTGTGATACATACATACATGCATACATACATATAGATACAATGAATCAATGAATATTAATACTTCTCTTGTTGGACCCTGACTGAAACAGATGTCTCTGGGTTATTTCTACCATAACACTTAGGACTCTACTTATAATCGCCTCTATTACAATTGCTTTGGGGGCACACAATAGATCAGCTCTTCTTGACAAGAGAACACCTGCCACATAGTAAACACTTAATATGGATTTGCCTAATTTCATTAATTAACTTTTATGAGTAAATGTCCTCTAATAATGAAATAGAGTCAAGTAGACCTACACTTGGGTTCTGTCTCTCACTCACACTGGGCAAGTCTGCTAATGCTTTTAAGCTATAGTCCCAAGGAGGAAGGGGGAAGGAACCTCTGTGGGATCTTGTCTTTTATAAGAGCATTAATCCCATTGAGGAGAGCTCCGCCCTCTTGACCTACTCACCTTCCAAAGGCCCTACCTCCTAAAACCAGCATGTTGGGAGTTTGGATTTCAACATATGACTTTTAGGGAGACATAAACATTTAACTCTTTACATTCCCCTGCCTTTCTGAAAATGGATAATAACAGTACCTACCATTTAGAGTAGTTTTAAGAGACAGTGGAATAAGCACATAAAAATACCTTAGCATATTGTCATATATTAAAAATTTAGTAATATTTGCTATCCTCATTCTTGCTATCATTTGTAATTTAGAACAATGCTTTATAGCCTTCCCTTGAGAAGTGTCCAATTAAATATCCAAAACAAGTCATCGTCATACGTCTGCCTCATTCCTGCTGCCTACATGACTCAGGGAGTAGCAGCTTAGTTTGGTCACGATATCTGCTGGCCTCCACCTCTACCGTGGATGGCAGCTAGTAACTAACCAGGTGCTGACCTCTCCCTCAGAACTCTCTCACGTGCACACGCATAGGGAAGCCAAGGAAATCCCAAATCGGTCCCTATGATTTTTCATGAAAATACCAAGCTCATACAATAATATGCAATACCTTCCTCGCTCAGCTCTTCCCTATCCATGTGGCCCTCGCCCTTCCAAGCACTTTAATGTAAATGAGCTTCCTTGACTCCCATAGTGGTTCTGTAAAGCATGTAGGGAAATTTATAAGTTCCCTTGGGCAGTTGATGAAACAAATTAGTTTTATATTAGACTCTCGGTCATGTAAAGAAGTTTAGAATCCCTGTAATCTGGATAAGATGCTTGGGGCTACCCCTCACTTATCTCAGCCCTAAGAACTTAGATCTTATGTACTCATAAAAGTTTTCTGGAAGCCCAAAAATGCAAGGGCAAAATATTTCCTTTTCAAATCTTCAACATGGAGCTGCATACCCTTATGCAGTTCATTTAACCTTTGTGAGTCTCAGTTTCCTCCATTGTAAGGTTGGTAATAGTGATATCTCCCTTCAAGGACTGTAATGGTTACAAGCAATAACGCTAAGTGATTCAGAGAACCCTTCCAAGACACATTAGCTACATTCATTTTTTTGGTTTGTTTTGAGAGGCCACCACATCCTGTAAGGAGAACAGACTGACTCCAATGCCTATTCCACAGCTTCAATAGAACAATAGGGAGTTCAACTGGGACAGTGTAGGCTGACATATCAAGCAAAGCAGCCAAACAGTGAATGAAGGAGGCCTGTGCCAACCTACGGTCATGCTTGAACAGGTCATGACTACTGAGTCTTTTTCATTTCACCCACTTCATCTATGATTAAGGACAGCAAATTTTACCTATGTTTTTCTTCCTCAATATCAATGCCCACTCATAGAGTCCAAATGCTGAATGTAGAGTAATCTGCCAGGAATATCATTTTTTTAAATATTTTATTTATTTTTAGAGAGAAGGGAAGGGAAGAAGAAAGAGTGGGAGAGAAACATCAATGTGTGATTGCCTCTCATGTGTCCCCTACTGGGGACCTGACCTGCAACCCAGGCATGTGCCCTGACTGGGAATCGAACCAGCAACCCTTTGCTTCACAGGCCCGTGCTACGCCAGCCAGGGCTCCAGGAATATCATTAAGAAGAGAGTTTTAAGATAATAGTAAAAATCACCAAATATAAGAATGTTATTTATTTCCTATATCTTCTAAATCATAATCCTTTTTTTGCAAAGAACATATGCCCTGATATTTAACTTTCCTGCTTAACACTATGACTAACACCACTACTTGCTGAGTTGACTTCTCCACTTATGCTCTGCCTGAAGTCTGAGCTCTAAATGACCCAATTAAAAAATATGATTTAAGAAGTAGGTTGATGCTATTAATATTAAAATATGCATAGTCTCTTGAAGTCCAAATTTAATTAATATATCTTCTTTATTCCCTGGGATGCAAGACATGCAAGTCACTCTAACTTCTTTTACTCTCTGGTCTATTTATATGCTATTGTTATCATATTTTATTTTCACGTGTTAATTATAATTAAATTATTTATTATTTTAATAATTTAAAGTTAATATTTTTAGACATTGACGAACAGCCGACATGGAATCGTGATTCCTTAGAGAAGGGAAATGAATGAAGTGAAAGCTACAATAACCCTGGCTTTCTGCCTAAAGACACTTTCTGGACTGTAAAATGAACAGAGCCTGGTCATCCCACACAGAAGAGGAAACATGGGTCATCACTGGGGCAGGCTGAGGGGACTCAATGTGCACAGGATGGAAGCAAAAAGGAGGAGGAAATTGTGCAGAGATTTCCAGAAACCCAAAGAACCCACTGAATCTGTTGCTGAGCACAAAGCTACACATGCATAGAGAGAAACTCCATGAGACTGGGTAAAAATCTGCTGGAGTGCTTTAAACAAAACAATTTCCAGGGCTCACAAAGGGCTAGAAAATGTTCACATTCTATCTATGCAAAGCGTATCAACACTGTTGGACCCCTGACACAGGTCATAGAGTCTGTGGAATGGTGACCCTGGTTGTAAGACTAAATGAGCCCCAGAGAAAAAGGTACCCTAGACCTATGCAAATAAAAATTAAAAAACAAACTTCAAAGAACTCAACATAATTTACATGCAACTTACTGATAGAACAAAATCCAACATCCTTAAAACTAACAAAGGATTAGCAAATTAACCACAGCAATGTGCATACATTACAAAAATGCTATGTACACTTATTAAGTGAGAGGTGTGGTTGGCAGTGGTTCATTTCACTTGCGCCATGATCTCTTCCATTGTACATTATTGTAAAGTACCCACTTTTCATCATCCATCACAATTTGTTTTAAAAACCAAACATTTTCGTTTCATTTAAGTAGAGAACCATGTGGAAATATGGTCAAGAAGGTTTATTTCACTTAACTTATGTGGAACCTAAACATTAAAGTGATTAACATAACCAAGCTGACACAAATGATTTTCAGTGCTTGATTTAGATATTTTCAGTATATTGACTATCTCCCACATGGTATAACATTAATTGTTCTCAATTAAAGCGTCGATTTGATCGCTATCAACTTCAAGTGGTCTACCTGACTGTACAGCATCATCCAGCAAGAAATCTCCAGCACAAGACTTCACAAACCACTTTTGACACACTTGTTGGATCAGTCACAGCATCTTTTCCATACACTGCACAAATCTTTCTTTGCATTTCAGTTACATTTTAACCTTTCTTGAGATAATAAATCATAACATCGAAAATGTTGCTTATTTTCTTCCATCTTCAGTATTATAATGGCTACACGAAAACTCACCAATTTTGATGTTTTTTAAATGCATGCTGATATGACAGCTTTCACACTACAATCTAACAAAATTGGTTCAGTTGAAGTTACAGATGGCTATAAAGCTGAACAAGAAGGCCATCCTCATGGACTTCATAAAGTTTCTATTGCAGAAAGGTAAATAGGTCAAACCATAGACCAGAAAAAAATAATTCCAAGTTGTAACGGGCTAGATGGAGAGAAAATGCTTAGACAGAGAAGAAAGGGGCAGGTAAACCTTCAGGTGATTGTAGGGAATCAGAGAAGGCCTCTGGCAAGAAAGTATTGAACGTTTAGAGAAAAATTTAGCCAGCCCTAACAAAGCACCCGGGCTATCTTCCAAGTAAATGGCTAACGAGACAAGTGAAAGAGCAAAATGTCATGAGTCGGGTCTATTGCCTTATTTGCTTATTTACCTGTTTTTGAAAGTGGAAGAAGGAAGAAAAGAACCCATGAGCAGATTCCTTAAAACAGTACAAATGAAACCACAAGATGACCTCAGGCAATGGTTCCCCAAAGGCTAGCTGTGAACTCCAGCATCACCCTGTCAGCCTGTTTGTGTCTACTTATACGAATATGTAAAATATTTATGCCTAAAGGGCAATGGAGCCAGACCCCACAGACTGAGAGAAAATGCCCAGGGATCAAAAGAAAATGTTGGACCTTGCAGGCTTTGATCTGGCTGACCTGGGGTCATGAGGCATAAACCATTCCAATTTCATTCTATCTTCTCTGGCTAAAGTCAGTTTTAGTCTTTGTTACTGATATGGTTTATCACACTTTTTGTTTGTTCGTTTGCTTGTTTATTTTGTTCATTAGATTCCACATATAAGTGAAATCATATGGTATTTGTCTTTCTCTGACTGGCCTATTTCACTTAGCATATTATTTTTGTGGTGTTCCATAAAAGGGCACATCATATTCCTCAAACTTACAAAACTCTGGTTTACTCCACAAAATAATTCTACTTCTTTAGGAGATTCTGAAGTATTCTCAATTAATACCAAAAAGAGCTTTGATATCTAGCACACTGCATTATCAGCCAAACTGTTCATATTCACAGTCTATATTCATTTTCCTCTAGCAGTGAAAACACTTTTTCTTCCTCTTTTATTCTTTCTTTTATTAGGTCTAAGGTAGAAGGAAAAGACACCTTTAATAAATACTTTTTATCTTCTTTGATTTTTTTTCTGTAACTATTCTGCATTTCTTCTCTCACAATTAAATAGAACACACAGCACAAAATATTTTCTATGAAAGCTCTGCATTCTCTTCATCAAGAATATTTTGAACTTGATGAGCTTCAGAATGTTGGGATATTTAAATTAGAATGCCTGGTGACCATATCTCATGCCCCTGTGATCCAAACAACAAAAAATTTACAGAACCTCTTTAATAGGATGGTATCTTGGTGTCCAATATCCAGCTGTAACAGATAGAAAGAATACTAGATTTTCTTTTCCTGTTTCCTTCCTCATGAATAAAACTAGGAGCATCATTAAACAGATACTGTGTGTTCTTTTAGGATGACACTCTCAGCAAAGACTCAAAATCACTCCTAGAGAATTAAAAACAAGCGTTTCTGAGACCACAAAAGGACATACTTCAAAATATATTTATGAAGCTAAAGTCAAAATTTAAATTGCTTAATCCTCCGCTGGTTGGAAAGGGAGGGACAGAGAGACAGAGACAGAGAGAGAAATGAGAGTGTGTCTTATGGGCTGAATTGTTTTTCCTCGAAATTCACCTGCTGAAGTCCTAATAGCCTAACTCCCAGCACCAAATACAGAATGTGACTGTATTTGGACACAAGGTCTTTAAAGAGGTAGTTAAGGTTAAGGAGGCAGTTGGGGTGCACCCTAATCCAATATGACTGATGTCCTTGGAAGAAGAGATTAGGACACAGACAAGCACAGCAGGAAGACATATGAAGACACCTACTGATACAGGGTGCAGCCAGGGGGGGCCCCCCAAAAAAAAGATTTAGAAAGGTGTCCAGAATTCAAAGTGTATAGAAATATTGGAGAGACATATAAGATGTCCTCACCCCACCCCCCTCAGGGGAAAGGAATGAATGGAGCCAGGCCATTGAGAGCTATTTTGCATAGCAACAGTTTTGGAGCTAGCCTCTGGAGGAATGGTTATTTAACATATCTATAACCTTTAACTGGTTTCATAGATATGTTAAATAGGAGTGGCCAAGTTTGGGGCCAGAGAGAAGGAACTAGCAGAGACTCAGAATGTAACTAAGGGCTGCTCTCCTGAGTGAGTGGACTGGGACTCAGGAGGATGTAACTAAAGTCTGGACTCCTGAGTGAGAAGGGCTTAGGGACTGAGGATGGAACTTGGGGAACTCAAGATGGAAACTAGGGTCTGGGCTCCGGAGTGAGAAGGCCTGTGTGGGAGCTTGGAAAAGACTAGCTCCAGGACACAAAGGGTCCCTGCTTGGCCAGATGAGAGAGAGCCACGCGGTTTCAGCAGAGTAAGGACCCCCTCTTGGTGAGGTGAAAGAGAGAGCCACGCGGTTTCAGCAGAGTGAGGACCCCCTGTTGGTGAGGTGAAAGAGGGAGCCACGTGGTTTTGGCAGGGTGCGGACCCCCTCTTTCCCAGTTGAAAGGGAAAAACCACGCAGCTTTGCCAGAATGGAGATCCCTGCAGCCAGGTGAAGAAGAAAGCCACATGCTTTTGGTGGAGTGCGGACTCCTGCAGCTTTGGTAGAAGAGACCCACGCGGCTTTGGGGTGACCCCTTTGGCTGCGGGGCCTGAAAAGCAAGAGAGACTTTGACTGGAACTGGGTACAAAGGACTCTTGCCAGTGGACCATGAGAGGGTACCACAGTATTTTGGATTAACTCGAGATCCTGCACAGTGACATAGCTGACGGTGCCAGCGGCCTGCAACACAGACGTGTGCTCTTTTCCTGATTTACGGTACCTGGAGTTGGGACAGTGGGAGAAGGGAATGCTGTGTGGGTGTAGGTGTACAACCTAAAGGACTTTGCTATTTTAGTGGTGGTATTAGGCCTGAATAGCATTAAATAAACATTTTGTTTCCTTTTCACAAATCTCTGACATTGAGAGATGTCTTTCCAATTGGCAGCGGACAGAAGGGCCCAGAAGATTTTAGTATTTTGGTTTTTTGGGGGAGGGGCCCCTGTTGTATAGCGGTTTTGGCATCCTTAGGTGGGCCAAATATTGTATTGCCCCTCCCTCGGACCTCTTGTTGTTCAGTAACACTACCTGCAAGCCAAGGGTAGAAAACTCAGATGAAACCAACCCTTCCAACAACTTGAACTTTTAGCCTCTACAAAAATTATGTTCTTTAGTAGCGATGCTGGATGTGTAAAATTTATGAGTGACACCAAATACATTAATGACAACTTCTGTTACAGCACATCTGGACTTCCAGCTTTCCACCAACGCCAACCTCAAAGACATGTGTTTTAGGTTTTTGTTATAGCAGCATCACACTTCTGATACCAAATTCTGTCACATTTGCTATTTCTACATTAAAATCCATCCCAAAACTCAGTGAAATAAAATAATAATTTCATTATGCTCAAAGATTTTGTTGGTCAGTAGCTCAGACAGAGCACAGTAGCGACAGCTTGTGTCTTCTCCAAGATAGTCAGGGCCTCCTCTGGGAAGACGTGAACAGCTGGGAGTGAGTCAAACAGCTAGGAGTTCTAGTAACTGTGACTGAGATTCATTTCCAGGCTAACTTATTTATTCTCATAGGACCCCAGACTGGAATGGTTTGAAAGTTTAGCTCAGCTCATACTGTCAACAAGAGCACCCATATATCACCTCTTCCTCTGACTTAGGCTTCTCATGGCATGCTGACTCTCAAAGAGGGATGGAATTTCCAGAGTGTTCCATAAGAACCAGGTAGAAGCTTCATAGCCTTTTATGATCTCACCTCAGGAACCACATAGCATCCTTCCTAGCATATTTCACAGGTCAAAGCATTCACAAGCCCACTCAAGTTCAAGAGAACAGGACATAGATCACCACTAAATGGAGGAAGGACAAAAATTTGGGGGTCACGTGTTAAAACTATTACATCATTTCTTAAATTCTTTATACCACAATTACTTCTTTTAATCACACTGTTTAGATATTTCTCATATGAAGACTGTAATTTTAAGTATTTTTGATTGATTGTGCTATTACAGTTTTTCCAATTTTTCCCCCTTATCCCCCTCCACCCTGCCCCACCAACCCTCCAGCATCCCCTGCCCTTAGTTCATGTCCATGGGTTTACATATAAGTTCTTTGAGTCCTCTGTTTCCTATACCACTTTTTATCTCTCGCCGTCTATTTTATGCCCACTAGTTATGCTTCTTCTTCCCTGTACCTTTCCTCTCTATTCCTCCCTTCCCCCTCCCCACTGAAATTCCTCTGTGTGATGTCCATTTCTCTGATTCTGTTCCTGTTCTGGTTGTTTGCTTCATTTTTGTTTTCATTTTTCTTTTCTTCTAGGTTTATTTGTTGATAGTTGTAAGTTTGTCATCATTTTAGTGTTCACATATTTTATCTTCTTTTTCTTAGGTAAGTCCTTTTAATATTTCATATAATGGCTTGGTGGTGATGAACTCCTTTAACTTGACCTTATCTGGGAAGCACTGTATTTGCCCTTCCATTTTAAATGGAAGTTTTGCTAGAGAAAGTAATCTTGGATGTAGGTCCTTGCCTTTCATGGCTTCAAATACTTCTTTCCAGCCCCTTCTTTCCTGCAAGGTTTCTTTTAAGAAATCAGCTAATAGTCCAATGGACAATCTTTGTAGGTCACTCTCTCCTTTTCCCTCACTTCTTTTCTCTTTGAAAATCCTAAAGACAAAAGATTTTCTCTTTGTCTTTAATCTTGGGTAACTTAATGATGATGTGCCTTGGTGTGTTCCTCTTGAATTGCAACTTCTTTGGGACTCTCTGGGCTTCCTGGACTTCCTAGAAGTCTATTTCCTTTGCCAGATTGAGGAAGTTTTCCTTAATTATTTGTTCGAATAAGTTTTCAATTTCTTGCTGCTGTTCTTCTCCTTCTGGCACCCCTATAATTCAGATATTGGAATGTTTCAAGTTGTCCCAGAGGTTCCTAAATCTCTTCATTTTTTTGAATTTTTGTTTCTTCCTTTTCTTCTAGATGGATGTTTATTTCTTTTGTTCAAAATCATTGATTTGAGTCCTGGTTTTCTTCGTGTCACTGTTGGTTCCTTGAATATTTTGCTTTATTTTACTTCAGGGATCCTTCATTTGTCTTTTTTTATTTCTCAGCCAAGCTCAATCAGATCTGTGAGCATTTTGATTACCAGGGTTTTAAATTCTCTATCAGATAGGTTGGCAATCTCCTCCTCAATTAGTTCTCTTTCTGAGGCTTTGCTCTGTTCTTCCAATTTGGGCCACATTTCTTTGTCTTGGTGCAGCTGGTAGGTTGTAAGGGGTGGGGCCTTAGGTGTTCACCTGGGCAGGGCAACCCCCTGGGCTGAGGCCAGAGAGGGAACAGTGTGGTTTGCCTGCTAGTCTCTAGTGCACTTTTCAATGAACTCTTGTGTGAGACTGGGAGCTTCTCCTACTGCCACAACTGCCGTGGCCCACAGTCAGCTCTAAGTCTCAGTTTCCCCTTAAGTCGGCCCCTCCCTTGCAGCCCACCAAGCTGGGCATCCAGCCCCGCCCCCCCCCCTGCCCCCCCAGTCTGCTGTATCACCTCGGTTTTTCTGAATCAGCCTGCCTGCTCTGCCACCTTACTTGTCTGGTTGTTCTGATTGGTTTTTCCTTTAATTCCTTGGTTGTCAGAGTTCCATGTAGTCTGATTTTTCTGGCACTTTTGGTTGTTTATTGATTTTAGATTGGTTGGGATCCTCCTTTTGGTCGTGTGAGGAAGCGAAAGGTTTCTACCCACACCTCCATCTTGGCCAGAACTCTGAAATTTTTTTTTAGTCTTCTTGTGAACAGTTTGAAGTAATACCCAGATAATCTGTAATGATCACTAGATAAACCATGGATCAATGACTGCCTTGTAGAAGAGAAAACTGGAAACACGTTGAAGTGGTTTACTCAGAATAATGGGTAGTGAGAACCGAGCAGGATTCCTAACTGGCTCCCTAGTCTCAGATATCAGGAAATTTGCCAAATACTGTGACTAACCATACAACCCATTTCTGGTTCAATGGCTATTTTTTTAATGCTATAACTGTTTCTTTTCTTTTTTTAAAAAAATATTTTATTTATTTATTTATCTTTAGAGGGGAAGGGAAGGAGAGAGGGAGAGAAACATCAATGTATGGTTGCTTTTCGTGCGTCCCCTGCTGGGAACTGGCCTGCAGGGAACTGGTCTGCAACCCAGGCATGTGCCCTGACTGGGAATCGAACCGCGATTGTCTGGTTCGCAGGCCCGTGCTCAATCCACTGAGCTACACCAGCCAGGGCCTTATAACTGTTTCTTTTCACAATAAATTAAGACATATGAATAAATGTAAAATAGTGGGACTTAAGTGGAACTGAGTTCAAAACCCATTTCAACTACTTACAGGTTATCCTGGAGTATGTTTACCATATTTCATATGCTTAGTTTTTACTCCACCTACAAAAAGGAAATAATGATAACAATACTTCCTATATAGTAACTATACAGAAATTAGAAATGATACCTGTAAAACATTGATCAGAATGCTTAAGATAGAATCTTTATTCTCAGACCAAAAAAGAATGCTTTGTGTTTAAATTTTTTTCTTTAGAGTGCATGAAAATATCATCACTACCAAATTCTCTGTATTCATTTCTCTACATTTTATTCTCTTGCTACAGAGTAATACAATGATTAAGGCATGGCTTTGGAATTGGACTGACCAGGGATGCCTTCTAACTCCTGGCTCCAATATTCATAGACTATGTGACAAGTTACTTAATACCAAGGAGTCAAAGTTTTTTGTCCAAGTGTTACATGTGAGTTAAATAGAACCATCTTTTTAAACAGGACATTATTATTTTCCAATAACTCATAGCATTTATGGCAAATGACCAAGACACAGTGTGTTCTTGCTGAAGATACATGTGTGTCCTCTACCAGGCCCCTGCTCCCTAAGAACACAGTCCCGGGACACGTAGAAGGCGTATTGGTTCGCGTAAGATTAAAATATATGTAGGAGTGGACAGTACACTTGGGAATAGGAGTTACTAAAAAGGGCACCTACTAGAAGTTAGGAAATCTTGACTTTCCTCTTGATTCTGCTATTTAAAGACTCTCCAATCTTGAATTAAATCATGTTACTGCTCTGGGCTTCAGTTTCTTTAAAACAGGTAACAGAACATTGCTATATTGACCTCCCCCAAAACTGTGAGGATCACATGAGATTTTGTTGGGGTTTTTTATTTCACCAAACAACAGTTTTTAATGAATCATTACTACTTCTGCATTTTCTTTGAATTCTTTTTTTGTCATTCTGTTTTCCCCCCCTTTGCCCTCCTCCACCCATCCCATCCCCCCCTCCCACAGTCAGTTTCCACACTATTGTCCATGTTCATGTGTCATTCAAACATGTTCTTTCTCTAGTCCTTCCCCCTTCTTTCCACCATCCTCCCTCTCCCTGCCCCCTCCTCTCTGGTCACTGTCAGCCTGTTCAATGTGTCCATGCCTGTGGTTTTATTTTGTTAATTAATATTGCCCATTAGTTTCCTCTTATAAGTGGGATCATATAGTATTTGTCTTTTACTGACTGGCTTATTTCACTTACCATAATGCTTTCCAGGTCCACCCATGCTGTCTTAAAAAGGTAGGAGTTCCTTCTTTCTTTCTTTCTGCTGTATAATGGTATTCCATTGTATAGATGTACCACAGTTTTTTATCCACTCATATACTGATAGGCACATAGACTGTTTCCAGTACTTAGCTGTTGCAAATAACACTGCAATGAACATTGGGGTGCATAGGTTCTTTCAGATAGGTGATTCAGGATTCTGAGGGTATATTCCCAGCAATGGAATCACTGGGTCAAAAGGCAGTTCCATTTCTAGTTTTTCAAGGATAATCCATACTGTTTTTCACAGTGGCTGTACCAGTCTGAATTCCCACCAACAGAATACTAGCGTTCGCTTTTCTCCACAACCTGGCCAGCATTTGTTGTTTATTGATTTATTAATGATGAACATTCCGACAGGTGTGAGATGATATCTCATTGTGGTTTTGACTTGTATCTCTCTGATGGCTAGTGATGTTGAGAATCTTTTCATATGCCTATAGGCCATTTGTATGTCCACTATGAAAAAGTATCTATTCAAGTCCTTTGCCCATTTTTTAATTAGACCATTAGACTTCCTGATGTTGAGTCATGTGAGTTCTTTATATACTTTGGAAATCAAACCTTTATCCGATGTATCATTGCCAAATACATTCTTCCATACTGTTAATTCCTGTCTCAGTTTGATGATGGTGTCTTTAGCCATACAGAAGGTTTTTAGTTTGATGCAGTCCCATTCATTAATTTTTTCCTTTACTTCTCTTGCCCTAGGAGATATGTCAGCAAAAATATTTCTAGGTGGGCTATCTGAGATTTTCCTGCCTATGTTTTCCTCTAGGACTTTTATGGTGCCACAACATATATTTAAGTCTTTTATCCATTTTGAGTGTTTTCTGATGTATGGTATAAGTTGGCAGTCAATACCACGGAAATACAAAGGATTGTAAGAAATTACTATGAAAAACTATGTGGCAAGAAATTGCACAACCTGGGAAAAATGGACAAATTTCTAGAAACAATCTTCCAAAACTTAATCGAGAAGCAGAAAACCTGAATAGACCAATAGCAACTGGTGAAATTGAAGAAGTAATCAAATGAAATTTTGGATAGGAAGAGGGTTTGAAAATTGTAAGGCACAGTGGAAATATAAATTATGTTTTTTCAAATTATAGTTAGAGCCCAAATAGGGAAATCTAAACTCACAAAGCAAATGCATTGTTTTTATGCTAAGACATTTGCATTTTGTTCAGAATGAGGTCTTGGTATAGTAAGAACATTTTCACACTAGAGGGAAGATACTAATTAACAATCTCCAAGAGTGAAAGGGTAGCCTTTCTGGTTTATTATAGAAACACTGCAATTTAAACCTATGCAAGTAAATTTGTGTTAACTTCATACCAGCGCTGTGTTCTATGATTTTCTGCTCACTGATTATGGATTGTAGCTATTCAATTAAGACAAATGCACAAATGTACATTGTTCAGAATACTTTATGTTCATTTAAAGAAGGGTGTTGTACAACTTCTACTTTCTTTTGAGTATGGGTGTTGAATTTGGATTATCTCTTGTGTTACTCAAAGCAAAATATTATTTTTTAATATGGAGAGGCTTATTAAAATGGAAGGAAATATAATATGCCCATGTAGTAGCATTTTCCAAATTCTTATTTTCTATTAATGTGGAATGAAATACAGAGTATCACCTCATGTAAAATTTACCCAGAATGTTATCTTTAAGAATGCTGAGAGTGTCTCCACAAGCCCCGAATTCTGCAAATTTGGACAAATAATATGATTCATAAATACATAGTAAGAAATAATCCCAGCTAATATTTTGATACATTTATACATACCAGGCACTACGTTAAATGGTTTACATGCCTTAATTCATTTAATCCTCAAAACAAAGCTACAAGGTACTTATGATTGTGATCTTACTTTTATAGGCCATGAAATTTAATTTAGAGTGTTTATCTGTAATGGATCATTAGAAGAAATAAACAAAAGCTACTCTAATCAATTTTTTTAATCCTCCTAAGTCATTCACAGGTAAAAGAAATAATGGACATTTTTAAAAGATAATGGGAAACAGTACATAACAAAATATCTGAAAAGCATCAAAATTAATGAGCTAAGTATTCACACCAAAAAGTCAGACAGTCTACCTTAAAAGAAAAATAAAATAGAGGGAGATGGTAATAAATCATTTTCCTGCCTATGGAAAAACAGAAATTCCTAAAATAATTTCAAAAGATTAACAAGATGTGAAACAACTTCCCACCTTATGGAACTTCCTGAAGAGCATTCTGAAGCTGCATGAGAAACTAAGGTCAAGCACAACCGGGCACTTCGGAAGAAGAGCACGGGGGAAAGACCATTCTTAGCACTTTCAGAGTTGACTGTGGCGCCGTGGTCCTCATGGAAAGATGATATGAATGTTACGAATGGGTCTTTGGCCTAAAAGATATATTATGTAAGATCACTGAGGAAAGCAGCGAGTGGTCAATAAGTAAAGCAGGGAAAAAGTAAGTATCGATGTAGAAAAAGATGAAATTGGACCCCCCATCTCACATAATAATGCCAAAACCTATTTCGTGTAAGTTAGGATTTAAACATCAAAGATAAAACTTAAAACTCTTAATAGAAAAGATGTTACCATTTTTTAGTCTTTGGGGTGTGAAAATATTTCTAATAATGTTTACTGTAAAAATTGATAAATTGTGCTACATTAAAATTAATAATTGTGCTCAGAAAAATAAACCTTAAGTTTTTTTAAGAAAGTTAAAGTGCAGGTCACATATCTGCACAACATACTTACACACAGTGGACAAAAGATTAATACCAAGAATCTATAATACAATATATATTAGTATCAACCACAAACACAATTATAGAATAATTGGCAAAAGATATGTTAGAATCCTTCACAAAACAGGAAACACATATGGACAACAAATATATAAAAAGCTGTTCACTATCTCAAAGATATAAAGATAAGACTGCAATGAGATAACATTCTACAACCTTTCAATTCACAAAAATTAAAACGTCTGACTACCCCAAATGTTCAAGACAATCCATGGGATCGGTAACAGTTTGCTGGTGGGAGTAGAAATGAGCACAATCCCTTTGGAAAAGAGTTTGCCTTTAGAGTTTAACATTGTATAATATGTATTTGAAGGGTGAGCATTTAACTCCTACTGCATGCACAAGGGGATCCTCTGCAGAGGTATAACAGAGTGTATTCATAGCATACTGTCCACAGTAGCAAAAGCCTGGAAATAGCCCAATTGCCCATTGGAAACTAGATAATCTACACAATATGCTATCTCTACATGACAGAACATTACACTGCCGTGAAATGAATTAACTACAGTGTCCAGCAACAAACTAAATGAATCTCAGTTACATACGAAATGGAATTCTGAATCTCACAGAATTACAGGAAGCATTATACCCTCTTCTAAAAGCTAAAAATAACTAAGATAGACATACTGCTGTAGGAATGGTTATAGAGGCAATAAAAGCTACAGCAAGAAAATGAGCGCAGTCAGAAAGCGGGGCTTGGCAGGGTTGAAGGAAACTGGTAAGACACACCGTTAGAGATAGATCATTTTCAAGGTTTTCACTTCGATTTTGTATGGCAGACTCACCGACGCTTATTACATTAATAAAAGTATTAGCTAACTAAATTAAATTTATAACCAAATGTGGGGCATACATTGACCAAAGAGAACAGTGTATCAAAGCACAAGAGAAAGAAAGAAAGAAAAATGCACGTGCTTGGTCCTAAATACTCAAGGGAAGAAAAAAACTTCCCTTTACTAATACCGTTAGGACAGCCAGGACCAGAGCAGCACAACAAACACCAGTCTGACTCACGCACCGTGATCTGGATCTGCTCAGAGGCCGGTTCAACTTCTGAAGGATTTGCCGTGAGAGCTTTTCCCCGTGCGGTGCAGCAGCCCCTGGGTTGCCGTGTTGCCGTGCGCATGCACTTCAAAGGAGTCCAGTTTACGACACTTTTAATAATTTGTACACAAAAAGTAAAGCAAGGCATGAAACTTTTAAGGCATCTTAAATCATTTTAGGCTTACATATGCATAACAAAACAATTTAACAAAAACACTACATGACACCGTGGGGGTGAGTGAGCCTGGCTAATGGATTATGAGGCTTCTCATCCTGTCTCGGCTCTCTGTCAATGAGTCTGCATTTCAGAAAGTTAAATAAAAGACAGTGTAAGTTAAGTCCTCAGTAAAATTATCTTCTTGATCACTCCTGAATAGATGTGTGACATAAAATGAAAGATAAAATTGCATTTTTTCAAGACATTAGTTTTTTTCTTTTAGATAGAAACCACAATCTTTACATGATAGAACATTACATTGCCATGAAATGAATTAACTACAGTGTCAAAACGCCCCTGTTCAACAAGTTCATCGGCATCTAAGAGTGTGATACAGAATGACACCAAAACTGTCACTGAGAAAATAACCCCAGTTGATGTCCTTCAGATGACTCAATCCACTGTGTCACCTTCTCCAAGAGAGTGAAATGGCAACGCCATCAGAGCCTACGCAGTGGTGTTACATGGAGGGAGCATGCTTCTTTCAGTGGTGGGGAAAAAACCTGCTTGCAAAGGCCAGCAAGCAATTTAGAGGCTCCTCTTATCATGATATATTGACAAAAGATAAGCTTGAGCTGTCTTTCAAGTTAGCAAATAGCATATAATGTGTAAGTATGCACTTGGCAGAGAAGGCTCAGCAACTCACCTGGGACAGGAGCCACAAATCACTGGCTGTGAGCCACATACTTTGCACGGCTAGGAAAAGTAACTTCCTAAGTCTCTCTGCAAAAAAATAAATAAATAAATAAAATGATTGATCTGATAGGGAAGCATGATACCTGTGGCTATAAATTGATCTCATGGACATTGAACAATCAGAATAAATAGAATGATTTGAGTCAAGACCAGCAACCTAAATATCTACCTGAAGTGACTGTATCAGTTTTGTAGGGCAGCCACAGAAAACTGCCACAAACTCCGAGGCTTAAGACAACACAAATGTACTCTCTCACAGTTGTGGAGGTCGTAAGTGTGAAATCAAGGAGTCCGCAGGGTTTGTCCCTCCTGGAGACTCTGAAAAAGAATCTGTTCTGTGCTTCTCTCCTAGCTCCAGACGGCTGCTGGCAATGCTTGGTGCACCATGGTGCACCACTCATCACTGTGCTCCCTGCCTCGGCCTTCACACAGAGGTCTCGTCTGGGTCTCACCACGTAGCACTTTCCTCTTGTATTTGTCATGTCTTCTCCTTTCTGTGTAAGACTCCAGTCATATTGAACAAGAGTATTCGAATAGGATCCACCTTGGTCAAATGTGACTTTGTCTCAACAAAGTGCTTGTCCTTATCTCTGCAAAGACCCTATTTCCAAATAAGGTCGCATTTACAGGCAATTTAACATGTTTTGGGGGGAAGACATTCAGCCCATCACACTGATCCATGGGAAAGAAAGTTTGGGAAGAAAAAAGCATCCCTGTAAAAAAGCAAAGTTTCTTCTCTGCCCTACTACCATGAGAACTAAACATCTGATTAAACATCCTGGGAATTAATAAAGCTCCAACTGCAAAGATTAGTGACAAACTCACAGGTCAGGGGGAAAGAAATGGAGTAGTTAGTGTAGCTGATTTATTTATTTCACTTACTTTAAAATGTAACCTTTATTGAGACTTTAGTCTTCACCTCCTTTTTTAAAATCATTAAACTCTCCAGCACACATCTCTTTCATTTGTATTTTTGCACACAATACTTACAATTCTCATCACGGTGTGTTTTACATAGGCCTCTTGCATTGAGTTTTTGATGGAGACTCTTTATTTGGCTCTTAAAAATGTAAAAATACTCTAAGCTTCCACAAAGAAATATGCTCTTTCTCATTTTTTTCTTGAAATTCACTGTTAGTCTAGCACACGTGGTCTAACTTTCGATGGAGACATTGGTAGAAACACATGTCTCTGCTAAAAGGCAAACAATAGCGAAAGTGTAATGTGTGCAGGGACTGGCACCTGACCTCAGTTATGGGGCGTGGTGGGCATTGTGACATCTGTCCAAGTGGAAAAGATGCTTCTCAGCTCCGAGCGACCAGGGCCGAACAAGCGCACAGGAGAAGTTCTACAAAACACTTCTGATTCTTCTAGAGGAACCAGAAATCCAGATCTATATAAGAATGTCCAGGTTATTTTAAAATGTTGGCTTGTGAACGCCAAATAGAACACAACTGGGAACTGAACTCAATGATAGGATACTAGCTGCTAACTTTGATCACTGGGTAACCATTTGAATGAATAGCGTCCCCTTCGGAAAGACTTACTTCTCTTCCTCTCGCCATCTCACTGCTCCTCTTCCTGCTCTTCTTCCTTCCCCTCCTCTCACTGCTGGGTTCAGGCTCTCAACCCATGCCCTTCCTCAACTTAAGGAATTTCCAAAAGAAGAAGTTTGCCAGCCTGCAATAGAGATATTTCATAGAATTTGTAAAACTGAACCCAGGTGACTAGATAATGAAACGAAATCTTGACTATCACTGCCTAATTTGTAGAGGAAAAATAAATCTATAGATAGGTGAATCTCAGTCTGAAAATTTTCTTCCACAAACTAGTCCTATCGTTTTTCTCAAGTCCACACTCCCCACAAAGCTCTTGGAGTATATCAGGGAGTGAATGTGAACAAGATCCTTACCCAGGGACTTGTAGGACAGACCAAGATATAGAAATAAATTATTGATAAAGTAACAGATTGGTAAATCCAATGGTATGTCTCAACATGGTAAGTGTTAGGGGAAATAATGAAGAAAGATGATGGAAATCTAGGTGCTCAGGGTCAGAAGTTGCAGCAGGTTACAATCTTAAAAGAGGGGTATTGGTATACTCTTTTAGAAAGGCGATATTTGAGCAAAGTTAAAGGAGAGCAGAGAATTATCTGTGTGGAAGAGCACACAGAATGCTCTTTCTTGCAGGAAGAGCATTTCAAGCAGAGGGAACAGCCATTGCAAAGGCCCCAGGAAGGTACAAGCCTAGTATTGTGAAAGAACATCAAGGTGTTTCATCTTGATGAAGCACAGAAGTAGGGGAAAGTCATCAGATGAGATTACAGAGATAGCTGGAAATTATTTTGTGTATGCCTTGCAGTTATTACAATGACTGACTTTGATTCTTAGTGAGCTAGAAAACCATGGGAGAGTTTTGAAGAGCAAACCGACATAATTTATGTTCTGAAAGTGTCATTCCAGTTACTGTGTTGATAGTAAGTTCTAAACTACTTCACTTACCCAGGAGAACAATGACGATGCCTGACCCAAAACAGTCACCGTGCATGTGGTAAGAACTGGTTATAAGTTGAGGACGGAGTCAATAAGGATCCTTAATGTTGGTTTTCAAATTCCTCATGTCTTATCAGTGCACTTTCTCTCTCTTCCTTATACCCTCAACCACCTTCCTGCTGCATGGACCACACAGAGGTCTTGCCACACCTCAGATGTTATCATTCTACTTTCCTGGCTCACATTCCATGGCTCTCCATATATTTAATAATATAAACTCAACACAGCTTGCAAGACCTTTCATGACCAGGCAGCTGCTGGCCAATCTCAAACCTCACCTCCCTCTGTCCCTCCAAGAGCACTCTTTGCTTCAGTCATAGGCAATCAAATGGCTTACACTGCATCTGTCTAGCTGATTCACACGTCTGTGCCTTCAGCCATGTGGTTCTTCTCTCCATTATGCCTTTCCCCAGTGCTCCACTTGACAGACTTTTAATAGAGAACCATTTAATACATTTAGTGAAGAAGAAGGACTTTAGAAAAAAAGAGAGTCACTATAAATACTTGACTGAGAAAATTAAAAATTCTCCTAACAACAAACTGCAGAATATTAAGTGCATTATGAAAAGCAGTGAAAATCACTTGAGATGAGTATGAAAGATGAAGATTTTTATATGCATAGAAGTTTCAGTTAATTATGAGTCAGGAAAGGCAATATGGAAGAAGAGACTTGAGAAAAGTGCTGTCTTTCTGGATCAAAGGACCCTCCTGCTGTCACTTAGAGTGACCATTTATAGATCACTTGTGCCTTCTCAAATTGATTCCATTGACAAAATAAACTGTGTGTCTATAAGCTGCACCCAAGAGAGAAATTTATGTCAAGATCTGATCAAAGTTTAAGTATAAAAGTAAAAGAACCTGATTTGTGTTTGTTAAGGTCATACTGGCTCCTTTGTGTACAATATCAAGGAAGCAAGATTCGCGGCAAGGAGACGTGTCAAGAGACTATTGCAGTAGTTCATGCGAGAAATGGTGGGGTCTTCAATTAGGATTGTCGTTCTGAAGATGCTGAGAAGCAGTAATATTCAGGATGTATATCGGAAGCAGGGTAAAAACATGCCACTTGTGAAGGCTTGATCATGCTCAGATGGAAGAGCCTGAGAGGAATCAAGGGTCCCTCTAAGCTTTTGTCACTGTCCCAATGACATAGGGATAGTGGTTTGTATACACGAGGTGTAGGAAGGTCTCTGGGAAATATTCACTGATATGCCTGAACATGAATGACCAGCATCTCCTTCCCTACCTAACTCTTTGGGAAGCTCCACCATCTTGCTAGAACCAGTGTCGACTACCTAACATTTACTATTATGTCCTGTTTGCCACATTAGACTTTCCTCAACCTCTGAAATTTGTCTCCTAATGCCCACTGGAGCCAATAACTAGACTTAGTTTTAGAGTATGGTCTCTCCTCCTATGCCCAGTTATTAACTAGATCAGACCAGTCTATCTTCTAATGCATAAAGAATATTAAAAGGAAGAATTCCAGTATTCAGAACAACAAAAACCATCCACAAATATTTTCCATACTTGTACACTTATCCAGATAACTTGAAGACTACAGAATTTACCCCAGATCTACTCTGAGAAGAAACTATAAACCTGTTCTTTCTCTTTTTTTAAGAAGTTCCCCAAGTTACATCCACGATGAGCTAAGTTTGGCCAACACTGATCTAGACTGAAGCCCTCATTACAAAAGAGGGAACAAAAAGCCCAAAGGAGTTAAAAATTTTTCCAAAAGAAGCACTTTGCCTCCTGCAATCGAGAAAGAATCTTTCTTTTCCCTTTCTTGTTTTAACTTTGTTCATTTCCCTTCCAATACATCGAAGCTACAGGTTTTGATCAGTGTCTGAGATGACTGCTACACTCGCTGGTCGTGTGTCCCAGGAGAAGTGACTCTGGAAACCTACCACAGTCTTGGGAACTGCTCTATCCTTTCTTCATGAAAAGCTCACCTGGAAACAGTGGCAGCCTGTCTACTCTACGATAATTATTTCTTCTTAATTGGGACCATCTAGAGAGGCTTGGAACTACAGAGGCTCCCTTTGCCAAGTTTAAAAAAAGGGTGTCCCTTTGTCCTTATTATTTGCAAGATGATTCATGTGATCTGAGGGCTTTTGCGCACCACGAGGCTCTGGTTGACGTCCATCGGCATCATGCATGTGCGAGGGCAGCGGGAGAGGCTCATTATCTCCAGCCCAAGCAGAGAGAAAGGCAATCATCATTGTTCTCTGCTTCCCTTCAGGCTTTCAACTGCTGTTGGAAACATAAGTAACCTCAGTGCTTTGGGTTAGGTGAGTACCACCTTTTTTTCAGTTGGTAGATGGGGTTCGATTCCCGCTTACAGAGCAGAGTAAAGCAGTAAAGGACTCATTGAGTAGGCAAAACTAGTCTCATCTCTAAAACTGGAAGGATTGATTTGGCGTGGCGAAGAAGTGACTCCCCAACAATACTTTTCAATACTACCCAATATAAGCATATCCAAACCCATAAGTAAATGAGGACTTTATGTGTTCCCTAGGAATCAAAAGTATCTATGGCAAAAAGAAGGTTGACCAGAGAAAATGTGATACTACTATAACCGTATGGTTAAGTCAAACCGCTCTGTTTATCAAGTCTTTTACTCTTTTCCCTCTCCAGGATACTGTTGTAGAATTGATGAGGCTTTGCAACATAGATCTCAGGGATCCAGTTAGGTGCCAGTTATCTGTCCCAATAAGAGAACCCTGGGGCAGAGTATTTAAAACACAAAAGGCACACACTGGGTGGGAATGCTGGCTTTGCTTCCCTCTGACAGGCAGTGTTATCAGCACTGGGAGTCTTTTTCTTTTTCTGTTTCCATTCTGACACCAGCAAGAGAAGAGAGTCATTCATCAAGTTTCCTTTGCTGAATAAAGTGATCTGAAAAAAATGGGATTGACTGCTAATAACAATGATTTCCTCCTCTCCACTTGTGTATGCTCTCAAGCTGCCAGGTAAGCAGCCTTTTTTACTTTACTCTGCTCTACCTCACCTTCTTTCCCCAAAGGTAAGAAAGATCCTTTTAAGATCACCTGAGTATCACCCTTTCAAAAAGGTGCTTTTTTAATTGAGAACTTGATTTCAGGAGTTGGATTTATTACAATTATCTGTCATGCACAGTTTCAGCCACTCAAAAATGTATGGCAGCGGTCCTCCTCCCACCCCAATTGGACCAGTCTGGCTGCTCCATCAAGTACCATGAACAACAAAAATAATATTATGCAAAATGGAGGTGAGAAAGATCTCAGTTTGTCTATGTCATTCAGTGAGGACAGAGCTTCAATGTTTTGTCTTTACATTCTAAACCATGGCAGATATTCTATTCCCTTTTGTTGCTGCCAGTAAGAAAGTTTGGGGTTTTTGGTTTGTTTGGGGTTTTTCTTTTTTCACTTCTGGAATCTATTTTGGCCACAGCCTTTCAAATGTAGGGAAAGTGGAGAGGTGGCCTGCCTGGTCTTAGGTCTCCTGGGGCTATTTCCAGAGCCTTGAGTCATTTCTGACTCGTCTCTCCATAGGAAGCCCAGCCCATTCAGCTAGACACACACTCCCTGGACTCACAGCTGACGTCCCTCCCCACCTGCGGTGAATACACATCACAACCCTCCTAACTCAAGACTGCACACACACCTGTGTGGGGAGGGAGCTCTAAAAGCCAAGTATCTTGCTTCCTCATATAGGCAGTAAAGTGTCAGACTAAAAGCCAAGAATGAACACAAGCATTCATTCCCTGCTTTATTATAGTCTGTGCTGCAAACCTATTATTGTTATCAAACCCCCTCTCTTTCTATAAAGCCACTATGGCACCTGAGCTAGACTGTTTCCTGAGGGAAGCCCCACACCCAATACCAGCCACTTCGTCATGGTCAACAAATCCTTACTAGTGGGCAAAAAAATCTGAGGAAGTTTTAAAATCATATCATTAAAACCTCTGTTTTACAAATAGTAAACCATTTTCAGAACAATGAAATACAACCACTAAAGTCCTATGCAAAACCAACTGGTGCCTGAGGCAGGGCTGGAATCCAGGAATTAAATCCATGAAAAGCTAGGCCTTTGCATGTCCTAGAACTTGGCCCCCTAGACTCAGCCAACTAGATCCTCAGGATGATAAGGATGCAGGAGCTGCAGAGTTTCACAGTCCCAACCCCTCCCACCAGTGCTTCTGGTCAGAGAAGCAGGTTAGAATTCTAATTTATAGCCATTTATTGAGCACTTTCTATGTACAAACTCAGTGTCAGGCATTTGGAAGAAAAATACAGTTCAATATGTTAATTTACCTATAGTTCATAAATATAATAACCCAATTGTCATATATAGATTGGCTATATAATGAGTATAAGTGTTTAAGAAATTGTAAACTATAACCAAATACTTCTAGGTTGACTTTTATAAAATACATATAGTTTTTAAGGGAAAATTGCTTTTAGTCATTCACTTGTTTATTTATTTATTTATTCAAAAATATATATTGGGCATCAAATATTTTCCATGCATTCTTCCAGAAAATGGAAATACAAAGCTGAACAACTTCAGGTCCTTATGCTCTGTAATTTTACAGGTAAACACTGAGAGACAGACCCAGAAAAATGTAAGAACAATAGAGTGAAAAGATGTTCAGAGGTAGAAGTCTCTGTTCACTGGGAGACCATTACATTACATGGAGATGGTAGTCGAAGAAGAGGGAGAAGTCTGCTCGGAGAGCACTTCAACTTGGAAGACACCCAATGAGCAGTGAAAGAAGAGGCAGGTCCCAGAGGAAAAGAAAAATGTAAATAAAAGCAGTAGGACCTGACACAAACTAGATAAAAGACATGGATTTTGAGGAGTGGGGGGGAGCCAGGAGAGACCGGGAAATACCCAGATCAGAATCTTTAGGCATTAATAAGCATTTTGAACTTTATCCCATAGGCAATGGAAACCACTGAAAGTTTTCTAGCAGAGAAAAATTTTGTTCACATTTGGGGAGAATTGGAGAGATGTAACAAAGCAGGAACATCAAGACAATGCCTGACGCTGGAGATTAGAAGCAGCAGACTTCAATATACACAGTAGAGGTTTGATATGAAAATAGGAAGAAGGTAGTATAGACTCTAATAATAGATTTGAGACTTTGTGGAAGAGAGAATAATAGCTCTCCAAAGATATCTATGCCTTAATCTCCATAAACTGAGAATACATACCTTACATGCCCAAAAGACTTTGCTGGCTATGGACCTTAAAATGGAGAGAGTATCCTGGATTGTTGAAGTGGGCCCAATCTGTAGTGTGAGTTCTTAAAAGAATGGAAACATTGCCAGCTCCCCAACTATGGTCAGAGAGAGACAAAGTGTGGGAGGGATTCAACACTTTCTTTCTGGCTCTGAAGACTAGGGGAGAGTTGTCACGAGCCACGGTGCTTATAGAAGCTGGGGAGGGACCTCCATTGATAGCCAGCAAGGAAGCAAAGATCTCAGTCAGTCCTACAATAACAAGGAACTGAATTCTGTCAAAACCGAGCAAGCATAGACACAGGTCCTCTTTTTACACAGTCCTGCTGACACCTTGATCTTAGCCTTTTAACTTAGAGAACTATAAAATAATACATTTAGGCTGTTGAAGCCACTAAGTCTGTGGTATTTTGTTATGGCAACAATAGAAAACTAATATGGATGTTAACATGAAATGAGGAATCTAGACAATTCCCAGGAGGCAAGTGGGAGGGAAAAAAAAGAACACACCAGAGAAACTGGAAAGGAAGTCACAGAGAGGCAAGGAAGAATCAGGAGAAGTCAGAACCAAAGGAGAAAGAACTCCAAGATGGAGTAATCCAAATTGACAAGGGCAAGAGGTCAAGTAAGAGGACTGGCTGCCTTTGCCGAAACCAGCCTTCAAATCTGTGAGCAGAATCTTTGAAGGATTAAACCAGAAGGTAGAAACAATGCTGGCCTTTAACCCTGAAAGCCTGTGCTCAGTGGACTGGTGTCCTATAAATGGGTCAGTCGTTTGCAAGAGATGATTTAATCCTATTATAAATCAAGAAGGAAATGTCTACAAAACAAGTGGAGGCCTGACTGTGGTCTCTGTCTTTCTTCTGACTTCATGTTTCATGAACATGTGTCCTCGTCGATAAAACTTGTTATGTTAGAAGCACTTAAAGGACTGTTTGCAAGACTAAGAAGGGCAGCAATTTCCTTCATTCCCTAGGATTGCTGTGGCACTAAGTGGGGATGCTGAAGAATTCAAAAGCTGATCACTCCGCTTCTCCCAATGCATGCGAACTGTTGAATGACCGGTTCCCTTTTCATTTAAATCCAGTTGCTTTAGCCCTATATTCTTTACAAACAAAATTGTGAAAATCTATCTTATTCATCTTTGTTGCCCCAGAAGCTGATAAATGGTGGAAACATATTAGGTCAGGAAGATTTCTTTCTTGACTGCATTGGTGAATAAATGAAGTTTGCAATAAATTGGTGAAGTCATCATAATATTCAAAACAAAGTACATGACTTTTAAAGGTTTCCAGTACCATGCATAATAGTCATAATATCTGAACTTAATTCTGTTAAAACTTATTTTTTAAATCCTTTGCATTAGCATAAAGATAATATTCACGGTTCTGCATGCTCCTGCATACGTCACAGAGCTTTGTTCCAGAAAAAAAAATTGTTCCCAGAAAGTACCTTATTATGACAAGGCTGGTTTGGCACACAATTATGATATATGTCCTTGACTATATTCAAGTTCACAGAACAGTACAAATTTTCTTCTCTGAAATAGAAGAGCATTGTCTTGCCCCAAGCATCTCTGGGAATACTTAGGTGTTATTTGAAAATCACTTTGAGATTCTCTAGGCAGCTTTTTGCAATATTTCCCCAAGTAGGTCTTCAATTGCCTCTTTTGTCCACATTATCCTTAGCCAGCTTCTTTCTTTACAGCATGCCCCTGTGATAATCTCCAGGGTTCTCCCGCAGCCCACCCCAACAAGAGCCTAAATTCATCAATTCAGTTTCACAGAGTTTCTAGACTGCTCAGGGACTTGGAGACTGTTTAATCTCACCAAGAGGAAGAGAAAACTGAGTCAAAGGTAGTGAGGTGAATTGTTCAGGGAATAAACCTACTCGGTAGCAAAGCCAGACTCCAATCCTTTCTGTTGACTCAGAGGCAAGTATTATTGCCACAATATCAAAGACATCCACACTTCTTGTAGGATCCAACCAAGTTAGGTAAGGTTTATTTTCCTGGCAACCTTTGGGGAACAGTCTTTGGGCTCTTTCTCAGAGTATCAGGCAGAGATGTGCAGATTATGAAATCAATCATATTATCCTCTGGTTTAGAAGCTGTGACATTTTTTAATGTAGAAACTATTTCTCTCCCTAATTTACTTCTCTTCTCTTCTCTTCAGCTATTCTATGTTCATACCATCAAACATTTATTCATTTATTCATTTATTCATCCATTTACTCATTTATTTATTCAACAAGCATTTATATATCACTTCAGATGTCATCAATTTGTTCCTACACACTAAACGTACAGAGATAAAACAGAGATGCTTGTCTGTTTGCTTGGCATTGAAGGAGGGGTCACCAAGAGATCTGGTTTTATTCCCTTTATGTGTTACGGTTTTTAGTAGTAATGTGCACAAGTTTATAGGGTTATACAAATATAAAAAGGGAAGGAGATTTTAAAATAGGAAATTTTGAACAGAAATTGCCTAAATTACCCCTCAAACTTGCCTTTATTTTTTAATGCAAGTGATTTACAAATAGTTTAATGTGACAACTGTCAGGTGAATTCCATTACTTCTTTGTAGTGATGAGAGTTTCCTTGGAGACTGGCAAAATCCAGGCTGGGAGACAGATTTTTAGATTGATAAAAAGCCTACTTCTATTTCAAGACTAGCATGCGGTCTCCTCATTCCAATAAATAACTAGTTAATAGAAGGAAGAGACAAGAAGATGATAGATATCTGGGTAGAGAGAGAACTGTTTTCAGAAATTTCTACCCAAGATCCAAGTAGACACCTTTCCATTTTCTATGGTCCAATGAATCACTTTTCATTATGTAGAACACAAAGGTGCATCTCTCAGAGCTTCTCTCCAAGCAAACCTGCCATCGGGAGCGTGGGAGGAAGCAGCCTGCAGCTCCTGTGCCTGCAGATCCGCTGCAGGTTTAGGTCTCAGCCATGTTCCACCCAGGGTGGGGCAGGGAGAGGGGACGACGGACAGAAGGGGTGGGCGGTCTATCTATTACTAAGTGAGCACAGAAGGGAAACTGGAGCTGACAGTTCCTGCCCAGTGCAGCTTCTCTGACAGGCAGCCTCCGCCTGAGACCCTCGTCAGCCTGGCCAGGACTCTGAGCTGTGCGGCAACAGGACGCCTTCCTGTCAGCCATCCACTCATGCCTCTCTCCTTTCGCAAGAGCCATGTCTGCGGCATGGCTGAGAGTCTGCTGTGCCCATCCCTACTCACCTGCTCCACTTTACTGCAAACTCAGGAGATATCAAGGGAGTATTTACAAAACAATAACATTAATAATAATCAATATCCTCCTCACTACTTTCTAAAACCTCTCTGGTCACTTCCATCTTTATCTTCAAAATTCTGAGCAATTAAGAACCTTGCCCCTACCCTACCCATCTTAGGAGAGGAGTGAGAAAATCATCCACAGCCCATCATTGTAGGTATGACATGATTACTGCTTCCTAAGGGGGGTGGGTGTCTGGATGATGGACAGTGACTGCATCCAATTACAGCTTTTCTTGAATCCAGGGGTGAAGGATGTCTTGAAGAACAGGATTTTTCTGTTGTCTAGTAGGACCTTTGCAAAGCAAAGATGACTGATCTCTCTAAACAAAGAAGGAGTTTTTAAAACCTGTTCACATTTCTGTTTCTCCCCCTTGTCATAATTATATGAACCATATTCTGTCAGGAGATGACCAAAATCTCACAGGAATTAGGAGGCATTTGTGATGCCCTAGGGACAGACTGAGGATTGAGTCGTGCCCTCCAAACATTAGTATTTTGAAGCTCTAGCCCTCCCTACAATTGTATTGGGAACAGGGCCTTTAAAGGAGAGTTTCTGATCAAAGGGGGTTATGGGGTGAGGCACTAATCCAATAGGGTGGTGTCTTACATGGAGAGTCAAAAACATCAGAGCTCTTGCTTTCTCTTTGTCACAGGGGGACACAGCAGGAAGGCAGCCACCTACAAGCCTGGAGAAGATGCCTTAGAGTTAAACATTCTGTGCCTGGCACTCTAATCTTGGACTCCTCAGCCTCCAGAATTATGAGAAATAGATTTCTGCTATTTCAGCTACCCAGTCTACGGTATTTTGTTACGGTGGCCCTAGCTGACTAATACTGATATTCAGGACAATTATTAAATCCAATTCTTTTCAAGTATTGTCATAGGGCAGATGACCCAAAGGTATCTTTTTTAAAATAAAAAATATAAAAATATCTTTTTAATATTTTATTTTATATTTTTATTTTCATATTTTATTTTTATTTTACATTTTATGTTTTTATTTTATATTTCTTTTTATTTTAAAAAAGATATCTTTAAAGGAAAAGGAAAAAACATTAATTCTGTGCCTTTGGTTAGTTTCCCAAACAATAATTTTTACTGCTGTTATATATTACTTAAAATATATAAGTAATGACTATTTTTCTTAGATTAGTTCAGAAATATCTACAAAGTCTTTCAGAGACCAAAGAGGGTGGTGTGGCTGGGGAAGGAGCACATAATAACGAGAGAAAAAGCTATACGGAAGAAAAGAACACCTTCAGAAATTCCTCTAATTACCTGTTTATTTTCCTTTTAATAGAAAAAGTTAGAAAAAGTTGAAGAAAAGTGCAAAGTTGACTGAAATTCCCCCAGCCTTCCTGACATTTTCTCTTACAATCATTTAGTTAAAGCGGGGATTTTATTGCCCGAAAAGCAAGGTCCCGTTTGGACTGTGCCCTGCAGGAAGCTGGAATGTAGTTTCTTAGTGCGCTGTGCGTAGAAAGGCTGAACGAGGGCTGCGAAGCGAACTGTTGGGAAGTCGCGTAAGACGCACTAAATGCAGACTGGGGGTCAGACTCCGCCAGACGCCATCAGTCAGCGTGTTCCCTGGGACCGCTTTTCTCCAACTGCACTCTGCCAAGCCCTCGGGTTGACACCTCAGGGCACTCCTGGAAGACCTGGGGACCCTGTCAGCACCTGAAGTTCCCCTCTCAGCCTCTTTCTGTTTCTCTGAATTGTTTTAAAACAAAATGTGGTAGGCAGTGGAATGGGTCCCCAAAGATGTCCACCCCCTAGTCTCCAGATCCTGTGAATACAGTGACTTACATGACAAAAGGGACTTTGCTGATGTGAGGATATGGGGACAAGGAGATTATCTTGGAGAACGTAGTCACAGAGGTCCTTACTAGGGGAAGGGGGAAGAAGGAAAGTGAGAGAAGGAGATGTGATCCGGGCGCCTGAGCCAGGGGCTGGCGCCTCCTCTGGGACCTGGAGAGGGAAGAACACATCTCCCCCAGAGCTTCGGGAAGGAATGGAGTCCTACCGGCACCTTGACTTTGTCCAGCGAAACCCGTGTTGGTTCTGACCTGTGCTTCAGACTTGACCCTCACAGCTGCACCATAACAAATATGGGTCGTTTTAAGTCTCTGAGTTTAGGGTAATCTATTGTAGCAGCAACAGGAAACTAATTCCCTTACATACAACACCAGTATTTCTCCAACTCTGGAACGCATAAGCTTTATCTGGGATGTTTGTCAAATATTAGTTTCCAGACCTCTCTTTCGCCAAACTCTGATGTGGGTTGTCTGCTGGCAAGCCCTAAGAATCTGCATTTTTAGCAAATGCTTCAAGCTTTTTTGACCTGGATTTCTGATTGGAGCCTACACTGAGGATTGTGCAAGAGCATCCGTATCTCTGGGTTTTTTCCCAGCCAACTTTTCATCTCAGCCTTTCATTTCATTACTTAGAGAGGGCTGTCTCCCCACCTACCAGACACACCTTTGCGATTATTCTGAGGCTCATAAACCATCTTCTTAATCACCTAGCTCCTTTGTGCCCCCTCCTTCTTTTTCTGGCTGGCCTTATCCTTATTAGTTCTTTGGTTTGGTCACTTCTAGAACAAAGCAAGTGATGACCTTTCTCCTCTCCAAACTTCTCAGACCAGACCTGGAGCATTCAGTTTACTCCCTGGGTAGAGAAGGGGTTGGGATCACATCTGCTAAAGGGGGTAATAATGTACAGTGAAGAACGTAAGCTCTGAAACCAGTGAAGAAGTTAGTTCAAATTGTGCCTTGGCCAACTCCTAGATGCGCCCCTTGGGAAAACTACTCAACTTCTCTTACCCTTGATTTTCTTATCCATAAAATGAAAACAACAACACCTAACTCGGATCACTGTGGATATTAACGGTAATGCTTGTGAGACACCAGCACGTCTGAAAAGCTCGGCATGATGGCTTTTGTTTCCATTATTATTCATATCAGCACACTATTGGCATGTTCAGGGCTGAGGGATTCAGGATCTCTGGACTCTGAATCGCACTACAGAAGAACTTGTATTATCCTGAGTATTTGACAGGTGGAAACATGCAGGACATAGGGTACTTGCCTTCAAGTATATGGGGAAAATGGATGGCAGAATTATATATATATATATTTTTCTCTCCACTGAGAGCAGAGTAAAAGTCAACAGGATAGTTTCTTTTCAGCACAAAAATAATTGTGTGACCGCTAGTGCTGTGTGGAAATGGGAGGGACTCTCTTGACAGATACTGAGTATCCCATGACTTAAGGAATTCAAGGAGATCCTGGCTAGCCTTTTGGTGGGAATGTATTATAAAAAATTCAAGTAGGGGTGCACAATTGGACTTTTATGGTATTTAAAATACCTTCTAAGATTGAAATTCTGGGAAACGGGGAAATTTTTAAGAGGTGAGGAAAAAACCGATCATTTTGGCTACCTGCAAGCAACTCTTCAGGAAGAGAGGTGGCCTAAATACATTTATGGCATTAGTGAAACGAAGCATTAAGAACTGAAACATTCTGCACCTTCCATTCACCATGGCTCTTAAACATGCCATTTTCTCAGCTACAGTCCTGCAATGCCAAATTCATTATGTAAAACCTGAGTGAGTGAAGAGACTGTGAGAGGCTCTTTGAAGTGTGAACTCAATGGCAAAGCCCATTACCTGAAAGTATGTTTACTTAAATGAAGTTAAAACAGGTAAGCCATCTTCTCTCCAGCTCAAGAGATAATAAAAATGGATATGGAGAATGATAACAAGTATCTAAGGATTAGCAAAATGTCAGGACCAGTGAACTACTGAATTTTAAGGAACTACTGAGTTTAAAAGAATTATTACATACAAATATTTTAAAGTCTTAATAAAGATTAGATTTCTCTCTCACTAGATTGCTTTTCTCCTCTCTCTCTCTCTCTCTTCCTCATAATGATTCATGAACATCTCATAGAAAGAGAAACAAGAAATTAGCAATCTCATAATTGAAAAAATTATAGTAGACATCTGGGAAAACATTATTTAGGAGGAAAATTCAATAGCAGATTTTAAAACAAACTTGATTATACATTCTTGCATGTGCTCCTGCAGACATCACACACACATATGCCCACAAGCACACGCACACACCACAGGCTAATATCACAGGCTAATAGCTATGACACTAGTCAAGTTACCTGTTGGTCTTAGGCCCTGAACTCAATGCTAAAATGGACTTTCACTCTGTAATTCAGATCACTTTTGTAAAAACAGCATTGCACAGTTTGCAAAGGGCTTTCATAGCTATCTTACTCTACCTCACTCCAGCGCCCGTAGAAAAACACTCAGGGTAAGAATCTGAAGATTGGGTGTACCACACACAGCGTCTCCGACCAATACACATTACCACAGAGAAAACATTCAAAGTCTAATCATCCGAAGATGCTGATGACTTTTTTGTTTCAGATAAGATTATATCTAAGTGCTTAGCTATATCCCTTAAAAGGCATTTGATGGGTCATGAATCCAGACATTTAACAATAGCCATTTGAGGGCTTTTTGTCACTCAAGAATTTGTATGTGGTACTTTCAAAGGAAGAATGTGATTTTTAGCAGGTTCCATGTAAGCAGATGAGAAAGACTCTAGTATTGTGTTTTGGTGATAAGTTATCCATTTAGTTTCTAAAAGCCTTTTAAAAGAATGTGTATGCCATCAACATGAAATAAAAATCTATTATCCCCTGATTCTATCAGCAAATGGCACTATAAATAACACCTAATTAAAGGAACTAAACAAAGCCCTCTGGCCAGGAAATGGTGGAGCTGGGCCCCAAATCATCTGAATTCTATTTGGGAGATTAGATTGAAACCAATTTAATCCTTAAGCAGAGGGACTAACATTAGACCTGAACAGAGATAACAAGATACTATGATAAATGGCATCCAAGGTGACCAATCAGCCTACCAGCACCAGAAAAGTCTAAGACTCATTCAATTTGCTGCTTTTCCAAGTAAATCACTAAAGCCACGAGCTGGCTCCATCGGAGCTGCATTTGATTTGACTCATGGCCTGTGAAGCTGAACAGCATAATTAATGGAACGTGGGAAGGACTGAAGTGCCCACACTTCCAACCCTGTCCCCGCCCCACCCCACCCCCAGATGCTCACAGACTACACTAAAACCTCAACTGTACGTACATTTTTTCTCCAAAACACTCTTCCTTTCAAGCTAGAATTTTGAAAGCCATGGCATTCAACCTTTACTACTAAGAAAAAGAATAATAATACCTAACATGTATTAAGCACATACCATGTGTCAGAATCAAAATTCAGTACGCCACGAAATGAATTTAAGATTTAGGCAGGTACCTTGGACTATAAAAAAAAGTGAAAATGGCAAGGCATGGGCCACAAAGACAAGAGCTGTATCCATTCTCCTTCGGGATTAAGGGAAAACCAGTACTAGCAGCTGTGAGCCGGGGAGAGCCGTGAGAAGCAGCTGCTCATCAAAAGTAGCCGAGCGCCTGGAGGAGCCGGCGCACGCGGGCAAGCAGGCCGCCAGCCAGCAGTCGCTATGCTCCAGAGCGCTCACGTTTGCGTGCACGACTTTACCACCCAGCGGTTCACACTGCAAAGCGTATACTTATCTCTCTGCAGCACGTGCCAGCTCCTGGTCTGTTCCCGTTCCCTAACTCAGATGTCAAGAGAGAAGGGGGAGTCCAGGTCCACTAATAACTTGACGACGATCCGCTACATTTAGACAGAGATACAACCCTCTGTCTGTTTAACTAGTGTCCACGAGGCACGGCGCTGCCTGCTTCCTCTTTCTTTCTATGCTTCCAACCCCCCCCCCACCGTTTTGCATCCAGTGTGCTTTGTACAAACGCCAGTCCCCTCCAATTCAGCCCAGATGTCAGTGGCAAAGGGAAATACTCCCACTTGAGCTGTCTCCCTTTCAGCCTTCTCGCTTCAAGTCTCCTTTGAACAAAGACTTTGTCTCTAATTCCCAGCCCGAGACCACTTTCTTACATGCCGCTTAGCCTGGTGTGGTAGAGCAGGTTTGACTTTTAAAGGCAACGCTTCGATTCTCTCCCTGGTGTAAATGAGAGAGTTGCAACCCCATCAGGGTTCTCCAAAGAAGCTGCCTGCAGAGTGAGGAACAATTGAACCTCGGTGTGTGTCTCATACCATTGGTGGCTATTGTTTAAATAAACATTACTTTGTATTGCCTTTTAAAAAAACTCAATACATGTTGATGCCTGGTTAAAAGGATAGAAAATTGCAGTATTAAAAGACTAGTATTTTCAGAGTCTTGTGATGTAAATTGCTAATTTAAAACCCCAAATATTGTTCAAGTGTCTTTATTTAATAGCAGGTGATTGCAAGCTGTAATTTGCAAGCTGTAGATGCAGATGGTAATGTTTTTCCTCCCTTTTCAGCAGTGCGGGTACAGTATTTACTGCAGATCTAGGCAGACACAGAACTGCGAACTGTGAAGAAAACACTCTGGAAGAAGATGAACCACAGTTTGTAAGACGAGGATGTGGCTTTTGAGAGGCTCTCACGTCTCAACCAAGGCAAGATCCTCTTGCTCCTGAGCCCAGAGAAAGAAGCTGAAGTTCCTGCTCATTGGTCCGCCAGGTTCCCACTAAGGTTAAAGCACGTGAAGGAGAGAGGGATATTTAATGTAGCCTTATTTATCTAGTCTTTGGCTGGAGAGACCCCAAGGAAGAGAGGGAATGCAGGGATATGGCAGCCAGAAAAAAAATGCAGAATACTCAGTTACATTTAAAGTTCAGATAAACAAATAATCTGTTAGTGTAAGTATGTCTCAAAGTACACAGAACACACTTATGCTAATAAGTCATTTGTTGTTCACCTGAAATTCAAATTTAGCAAACAGGAGTCCTATATTTCTTATATGCTAAACCTTTCAACCCAATGTGGAAAGAATGAGTAAATGAATAACAGTGTTCAGGCAAACAGCATGGTACTTGACATAGACTGAGCCCTGTGCTAGGGACTTGCCTTCTGCTCCCCCATGTAATCATGGTGACAATTTGTCAGGGAGATGCTATTGTTCACCATGTTTTCACAGAGGCATCACTGTGGCTCTGACACCTTTGGTGACTTTCCCAGGATAGCAGTTTGCAGCAAGCCTCGATTTGGTGACCAAGGTCTCTGTGGCTTCAAGGCCTGAGTTCTCTCCATAAGACGATGCTGATGTCTCACCTTGGTTAATTCTCTCACTTGACACTTAGAGAACCTAAAAAAATCTAGTGCCCTGCTCTGGCTCCAGGGGGGCCTCCCAACTCCCCCACCCCTGCAAAAACCACACCAACAACCCCTTGTATTGTCACCAAATATCTACTTTCCCCCATCCACCCCCCAACGGCAAATAAAGGAATTACAGTTGTCCCCAGGACAATGCAGGAGTTAGGGGTGCTAACCCCCCACACACAGTCAAAAACCCTCGTGTGACTCCCCAAAAACTTAACTGCTAGTAACCTGCTGTTGACCTGAAGCCTTACTGATACCATGAACCATCAATTAACATATATTTTGTATATGACTCTATATGATATGTATTATAGATTGTATCCTTACAGTAAACCAGAGAAAAAAAGCATTATTAGGAAAAATAATAAGGAAGAGAAAATGCATTTGGAGTACTCTACGTATTTATTGAAAAGAATCCACGTGGACCCGTGTAGTTCAAAACCTGTGTTTTTCCAGGAGGGGTCAACTGTATTTATTTGCTTTTATTTTTATTTTATTCTGAAGAGGAATTACAGCTCTTTCCTTGTTCATGTTTTCCAAGTAAACTCCTGATAATTACTGAATTACTTATTTTTATTGGAGCCTGGTACCAAGAGACCAGGGGAGACTGGCCTTCTCCGAGCACCTGGCCTTCTGCCTCCTCCGCAGCATCGGGAAGTGCTGACCCCAGCTGAAGCAGTGAGAAGTGGGTCGTCAATTCATCATCACCAAGCTCTTATTATGTGAAATGTTAAAGGGACTTACCTAAGAAAAAGAAGATAAAAAAGATGAACAGCGAAAGGACAGCAAACTCACAGTTATTAAGAACCACACCTAAAACAAAAGCAAACTAAGAGGATAGCTAGATCAGGATCAAACCATAGAAATGAAGATCATATGGAGGGTTAGCAACAGGGGAGTGGGAGAAGGAAAAGGGGGGAGAAGGTGCAGAAAATCAGTAGCATAGACGGTAGGTAGAAAATAGATAGGGGGGAGGGCAAGGATAGTAGGGGAAATACAGAATCTAAAGAACTTGAGACACATGGTCACAAACTAAAGGGGGGAATGATGGGGGAGGGGGTGTGCAGGGTGGAGGGGAATGGAGGGGGTAATAGAGCAACTGTAATGGCATAATCAATAAAATATATTAAAAAAAATAAGTTACTCAGTGGTCACGCCTCCCGTCCTTCCTGTTGCCAGACTCTGAATCAGTTCTGTGGTCCCTCCCTGCGACTCAGTAGCGACTCCTAACTGGGTTCCATTGTTTCTCAACACAGATGTTATTGTCATTTGGGTATGATAATTCTTTGTCCTTAGAGACCAACCTGAGTATCGCCGAACATTTCTTATTTCTGGGCCCTGGGTCCTAAATACTCAGCAGGCATTTAATCACTTTGTAAACCAAGAATATCCTCGCACATGTCTATGTCATCCCACCGCAGGAGGGGCAGCTTGCCCAGTTGAGAACTACAGGGCAGCCAGGATGGTCCTATCATCTTGTCAGTCACTGGTTTAGTGGACAGGGTCCCCCAGTTCTGGCCAATGAGACGTGAGGCAGAGTTTGCTGGGGGCTTCTGAGAAAGGTCTCCTTATCCTACAAGAGGCCACTGACTAGTGTGGCTCAGTGGGTTGGGTGTCATCCACAAACCAAAAAGTCGCCACTTCAATTCCCAGTCAGGGCACATGCCTAGGCTATAGGCCAAGTCCCAGGGTTGGAGGCACGTGAGAGGAACTGGCTGCTTTTCACTCGTGCACTGATATTCTCTCCCTCTCTATCTCTCTCCCTTTTCCTTTCTAAAAATAAAAAATGAAATCTTTAAAAAATACAGACCCATAGAAGGAAGAGCTCATCTTCTACCACCAGATGTGTTTATGTCTGTCTGTGATGTCTGGAGCTCAGGCAGCCATTTTTCACCCATGGGGCAAAGATAGAGAGTGAAAAGATGGCAGTGTACAAAGAGGGAGAAATCCAGGGCTTGTGATGATGTAACTGAGCCACAAATTAGCAAACCTTGGAGGTTTACTACCTCGAGTTTCCTGTTAGGAAGGAACAGAATTGCCTTTTGGTTAAAACTACTGAGCTGGGAAGACATAAAGCACATACAGCTCAGCGTGCCCTTGTCTCGTGACTCAAGGACACCAGCCTTCTAAAGAGAGGACAAGGAAAGAACCCCAGACAGAGGTAAGGTGTTGGTGACAGGCTCTCAGAATGGAGTTGTAGCCCTAATGTTATCACTAGATAACTCTGTGACCTTGAGTAAGGCACAGAACCTCAGCCTTAGATTTCCGACTGAGAAAGCATCAGCATTAGATTTACAAAAGTCATCAGTTTGCATCCTGTGGGCCACCATGAACCCCCACATGTGCCAATTTTTGTGGGCACATGTGCCAAGCAGCTGGGCGGTTCTGCCACATATACTACCCCATCCCACTGTTTGATGACATCCTGGCCTCATCCCTCATCTCACCGGCCCATTTCCTGGGCCATTCAAGGTCAGGGCCCCCATGTAAACCAACTCCTTCCTATCCCACGCAATGCTGATACTGTGTGATACGGCTTCAATAGAAATGTCATTTGGGCCGACAATCAACCTCAGATTCTCTGCTGTTTCTACAAGCCCTTTTGTTTGCACTGAATGAATTTTATTCTAATTAAAATACCAAAGACCAATTCTGAGACATCCACAGTAAAAATTAGCAGTTTTCACTTTCAGGAAGCATCTAGTAAATCTTTTAAATACAGAATGCATAAATGCTAACCTTGCACATTACATTCCACCCTGTTCAATTTCTTATTAACGTTTATTTCCAGAAAAATAAAAATTACTTTCCCTCATCTACTTAAGGGGTATTATGTAAACCACTTAAATCTAGTATTCTCTAGTGCCATCTAGGGGATTTCAGGCCAAGAAAAAGAAATCATTGGCTCAGCTGAAAGAGAAAAACAAGCACTGAGAAATCAGCTGTGACTCGCAGAGTAATTTCTTATACATATGCGATAGTGTTTGGGTAATCTTTTATTTTACAGTTGGGATAGCCGAGCAAGGTCACACATGGCGCCGCAGCTGGGGAATGCATAAATGAGTACAAAGTATGACATTGCGCTCATGCTTTGGAGCCTAATATTTCACAAACATAACCTTGAGAGAAAACTCCACATGTAAATCAATGCCTCTTCCTGAAACCAAATCAAGCAGGATTTGTTAATATTTCTTAAATGTGCTGTCTGCATACCCAATGCCTACATATTAAACACGTACAGGTAAGAATTCCAGCAAGTGCCCTTTATAGCTGAAGAGAGTGGCTGACACTCGCAAGGACCTTGCCTCCATCCCCGGCCCGAGCACAAGGCCTAACAGGGAGAAGACACTCCTGAGTGTTCATTTACCAAACTGAACTCAGCAGCCTCTAGTTGCTGTTGCTTGGCAATGCGTAATAACCAGTGTCCACCTTTTTGTACTGAACTGTGTATGACCCAATTGCCATGGTCTGTGTTAATCTCAATAAGCCATCTCTGGGAAGGTTTTCTTATGTGATTACTTAGTGGCAGGCACGGTTCCCACAGGCCACTGCATTTAATCCTTCCCTCCCAGTCTCTGATTCCTGTAGCTACTCCATACCCATTATACGAACAAGACAGGTGAAGCAAAGATGGGGTAGAATGTCTTCTCCAAGGTAACCAGTAAGAAGTGCACAGATTACACTCCAGCCGCCAGCTTTCTACACTAAAGTGGCATTTCCAAAGGTATTTAAATAGGACTACTAAGTGTCTTACAAACTGTTTTAACCAGGGAGAAAATGCACTTGATGCTGAACCACATAAAATTCCTGCAAGTCAACTTTTTTGACCTACAAAAGGAGTACTTACATGAGATTCAACACAGTATCTTCCCAAATTCAAGGCTACTTCCTAAAGGCTGGTAAAACGAAAAAGTGGCTTTTGTTATGTACCCTTTCATTTCCCTTGTGTTTTTCATGGTCTCTTAGCTACTGCAGACATCAACTAATTAAACTGGATTATCACCAAAAGATTGCAAGTTCCTCACATATACTAATGTGCCAGTCAAGGCCAAGGTTCCTAAATACCACCTTTATGATGTACTGAACCTGTTTATCCCACAAGTGTTTTGTAATAGTAGGCACCCGCAAGATAGTTCCAAAGTCATTTGTTCAAAACCACCTTGTTCATGGCTGGCTTGAATAAACGTTCTTCCCCAGTTGGTTCAGTTGGCTAGCACAAGTCTGCATGCCAGAATGCATACAGCAGGTCACTGGAGTGGTCAGAAATGGGCGATGGGTGGGGAGATATTTTAGAATGTATCTCATACCGAGTCACAGGACTGTGTTATTTTATAAAAATAAAAAGCCCTGGGTGTTTAACACCTGCTCTCAAGCAGCCCTGGTGTAACCTTCAGTGGACCTTGCAAAGGCCAAGTAAGTACCCAAAAGTAAAGATCATCAAGGCTTATTGGCTCTCAATCCAATAAAGCTAATGACTTTTCCTTAATACGCAGTCAGAGTCTGGTTGGTTTTAGACAAAGATTTTATAATTTAGTCATAGTGTGTCTCACTGTATTCTCTCTCCATTTTTGCCTTTCTTATATAAAAAAGGCAAGCAGATTTCATGTATGAGTATATAAATCTTCTTTCCTTTTCTCAACCTCTAAGGAAACATTTTGTGGAGTTGTCAAAGGAAAGGGGGTTAGGGACAGAAAAGAAATAGGACCCACAGAAGCGACTGTGAAGCATTTCATGGAAAACCAAAGGACAGGAGAGAAAACAAAAGTTGGCACGTGGGCAGACGCTGTAGCAAGCAGGTGGAAGAATGAGGGTAGTGTGGGGAAAGAGTTTAAGAATGACTGTCACGGATGATGAAGCACAGCTCTTCTGACATTATTAAAAATATCAAATAAAATTATAATTATTTTTATTACTGCAGAATGCTGAATTATAGTCATTTAACTATGACCCTGCATGAGACTGGGCTGTGCGATAGCCCCAGGATTTATTCAGTTTATGCTAATATGGTTTTCAATAAGAAAGACGAGTAATGTAGATGGTTTCACGTGGAGTTAGCCCATCCTGGCTCCTCCGGGCCCTGGTCCTTATTGCATACTTTGGTCCCTGAGGTTACTGCTGGCTCTGCACACCGTGTCTCTACTGCTCTGACACTCCTCACCCCCATATTTCCTCCCAGTATCAACTCTAGTTAACTCCAAATGAGAGGAGGGTTGTAGGACTCAAATGGATAGAGTCAAAGAACAATTGAGATTAGAAATCTACCCAACAGAAGGTGCCTACCACTTACCAGAGGTTCAACATGTTTACAAGCCACCAAGATGCTCACTTAAACCCCAAATCCCAGAGTTCCCTCTTCAAAACGTGTAAAATCCAGACATTCAGCAATTGAAGGCCCAGTGATTTTTTTAACTGTCTTATTCTTACACTAATGAGGTTCTCTTTGTCGATTTTTTTTATGTGATTTTTAAAATCTGCTTCTGTTGAGATGTCAAGAGAGCCACTGAAGATAATCTGAAGACCTCGCTTTAACTCTTCACAACATCTTGTATCATTTGATTATCATAATATGTATTACTGTTCTTGGAAAGCAACCGACTTCACCAAGCCCTGATTTTACCAGTCTGTAAAGTGAGGTTATTGCAGTGTGGTTTTTTATATCATACTGGATCATTTGAAAGGCACATTAATTATTGACCATAAAAGACTTACTACATTTTAGACATTTAGGTATTGTGTTTAGTTTACACAGTCATGTTATGTATATTTTGACCTAAGATGTTCGGTAGTGACATCTGAAATACATTGAAAAGTGCATTGGCACTGGAACTAAAATACCTAGATTGGTTCTACTTCTAAATTATCTATCACTATAGTTTCTGATCCTGTGAGGCTAAATAAGTAACTTTTTGGAGCTTTATTAATTCTCCAATAAATGGAATATAAAATGATTATGTTAAGGAAGGTAGGATAGTGACTGAAACAAGCACATTAAAACCTCAGTGACTCAACACAACGCATGGTTATTTCTTGTCGACATGACGGTTCAGTACAGGTGTTTACCTGAAGCCCTCCCCACAGTGATTCAGGGACTCGGGTTCCTTTTATCTTGTGGATCTCTCATCCCTTTACTGTCTGTAAAGAGCCAGAAAGCAGATATGTTAGACTTTACAGGCCTTATGTTATAACGACTCAACTCCGACTTTGTAGCACAAAAGCAACCACTGACAATATGTAAGCAAATCCATGTGGTTGAGTTTCAATAAAACTTTATATATAAAAACAGTGGCAGGCCAGCTTTGACATACTGGCCATAGTTTTCTGACCCCTGCTCTAGATTACTAAAGTCCTCTTCTCAGTTCTTTGCAACCAAATGGTTAATGGGGAAAAATCAGAATAGGAGGAATAAGCAAGAGTTTTTAATGGGCCAAGGCTTAAAGATAACATCTATCCCTTTTCTTTTTTTAATTTTTAAGGATTTTTTATTGTTACTCTATTACAGTTGTCCCAATTTCCCCTTTTGCCCTCCTCTGCCCTTCCCAACCCCCCACTCCCATAGTCAATTCCCACACTGTTGTCCATGTCCACAGGTCATTCATACATGACTTTCGACCAGCCCCTTCCCCCTTCTCCCTCCCCTCTGGTCACTTCTGTCCATTCCATTGGCCAAAGCATGGGCATACCTGACTCCAAGGAAGCCTGGAAAAGATCTTGTGTTTGCCCAGGAGGAAAAGAAAATAGGGTGTTATGAACTTATAATATTCCCTGCCAAAAATCCTTTTTTTAATGGTTGTGGAGAGGGTCATATGAGATAATGAATATGTAAAACTACTTTGTAAATTATAATCTGCTATGCAAATGTAGAGTGCTATTTTTATTATAATTACTATATATAATGTCTCTATGAATACCTTACCACCAGGGAGTGGTAGCCCCCCCCCCTTAGAAAGAAGAGAGCATATAGATATAAAAAGCACTTAAGATTTTTGGATCAAGCAGACTCTGCAAATCATGCTTTATGAGCCAGGGCAATCAAAACCCTTGCCTCCAACTTGGCCGCCCTGAAATGCCCTAGAATGTCTTCTTCCTCCGGGGTAGTGACAAGGTTGGTGTGCACCAAGACAATCACTGGGGCACTTCTCAGGTTATCTCAATAGTCAGATTATTTGCTGTAAAATTGAAATTTATTTATGATACCCTTGAATGCTGGAAACAATGAGCTGGAAATATAAAAATGCAGCTATCCATAGTATAAACTAATTAACTAGAAACCCATGATTAATATTCTGCTAGAGTGAAGCGCTGTGCTGGGAAGATAGAACACATCAGAAAGCATACACGCCAAGATAAAAACAATTCTCAATGTGATCCCTTCAATCAGATTTTGAAGGTCTCGCTTCTAAACCATTTAATGTTTGAGATCGGGTCATGCTGTTTTTTTTAACAGCCTTTTCACAGAGTGGCATAAGCAGCACGATCATCCCGCTAATTTTCAAAAGGGTTCTCTTCTGCTTGGGTCTTTTAAATGATGAAATTAAACATGTAGAAAATGAAAATGTGGAAGATTAGAATTAATTATATCGGAAAGGGATAAAGCAGAGATGTTTCGTTTATTTATTTAATTTTTAGCAAAGGGGCAAATTGAAAGGTTTTCCTATGAGGCAATTAGCCATCCAACATTTGGTATTTCAAACAAAGCAAGTGAATCAGACACTGAATGGGGCTTATAAAGACCTCACAGAGTGTGGGGAGTGGAGTGCAGAGGTGTTTGTAAATCTCTGTATTGGCTAGTGGGAACGATGGTGGCATGCTGGGAGTGGTAACCTGTGTAGTTGTATGTGTCTTCACATTGTGTATGAATTCTCCCCTTCTAAACAGCAGGTGCTCATTGAGGAGGGGAGGCATAAGACCAAGTTTGTTCAAGCCAGTCCAAGTTTATGCCTATGCCCCAACATAATTATTAAGTGTCCTCTTCCACTCTCCTGAGTGTCCAGTTTGGACAATACGTTATATGGACTCACTGTCAATGGATATGTGTTCATAGCTTGATTGGCATCTCTTAACAACCACAACCAAGAGGGTCAAAACAGCAAAACGCACAAAGAACTAGAATCTATGGGCCCATAACTGATGTACTGGCTGTTTATAGCCATTTTTCTCCCTGAAACTGGGCCCAAAAACTCCTCCACAAAAAGAAAATGGCCAACCCATGCTGATTTGTGAACTGCCTGAAAGAGGAGGTAAATGATCACTTGGGAATCTGTGTGAGTTTTGGTTACCATTGCTGAAAGTCTGAACTCTGGCACCCAAAATAAGTGGTGCAAATTTACCAAACTCCAGTGTTCCTCTTCTTAATAAGTACAAACAATGCCTCTAGCTATTTATCAATTAAATAATTTTCTTATATTTCCCCCTCTTTTGGAGGTCTTTGTTAACTGTCTCATGATTGATTCTGAACTTTCTTAATCATAATGAGAAAATTTCATATGGTATGAGGTCATAGCCAGGTTAGGCAACATGCGATCCCACACTGTCCAAGCTGTAACACCCAGAGAGAGCCAGTGGCTTCCTCAAAACCTTAGCTGGCTAGGAGCCTCTGAGGGCTGTATCCCAGTCTCTACCTAACTCCTCACCTGGTATTCTTACACCCCATACCCAAGTCACTACAAACAGCAACAATACTTGCCTCCTGCTGGTTTCCACTTCCTGGTCGCATTAACATTGGAGAGGTGTTCCTTTCTCCATGAAATTTAGGAAACAGGAAATGAGTTTAGCATTCAACCAGAGAAATGACTGCTCATTTAAGCCTTTCTTTCTAATTTCAGGGATAATTAAAAAACTCTTAGTTCCTCCTAAGGCAGCATCAATCAAGAGCAAGTGATATGGTTTTCCTTCTCTTACACTTTCTCAGAGCCCACCCTCTTCGATGATTGGCCAGAAAAATTCTCCCTAACCTCCAAGTAAGGATTTTGCCATTTGTTCACTGTTGTATCACCAGAACCGGAGCGAGTATCTACCCCTGGGGCTGTTCTGTACAAATTTGTAAATTAGTAAGTTAATGAAGAAATGATGGAACTCACCAAGGCAATATGCAGCCTGCTGGACGATAAATGGCATCTGTCCTCCTCGCTGCCAGGCCTCCTGTTGAACTGAAGGACCATTAGGGTGCCTGGAACTGCCTTAGAAATACAACCACGCTAAGCTAAGGAGGAAAGAGGTTTGCATAAAAGTCACTGACACTGCAGAAAGAAGATCATCTTTCCTGGATGGTCACATTAGCATTGCAGAGGAAGAGCATAGCAAAAAGATGCCAGAGGTAAATTGTTTCTTGGGGAGGACATCAGAAGTCAGGATACATGAAAGTGAAGATGGATGCTGATGGCTGCAGGCGACAGAAATAGTAACTCAGGCTGGCTTACATATTACGTTCATATATTTTCTGACATACCTGGTTGACTAGGGTCGGTAGACTTCTGGGTTGGGGGATTCAGAGATGCAGAATGTCATCGTGGGTCCATGTTCCAATTGACTGTCATCTCTGCAGAATCCTCAGTATCAGCATGACCTCTGAATGGCAGTGCAAGGACAGAAGCATGTGTCACATGCAGACAATAATGCCCTCAGGACGAAGAGACACAATCACTCCCAACGGCACCCTCTATATAGTTTATTTATGTGCCTGTTGTTCATTTATTTTTGAAGAATGCATGCTCTTTATTACCATTAATGAGGCCTGCAATCCCTAGACTATAGTTCTCTCCCTGCACCTGAGCAAATATAATTCTTAGAGTCAGAGCCTGCAGCTCTCCTTTACCAACAATTAAACTTTTCCAAGAAACCCTCAGAATCTTTTCCCCTCAAATCTCACTGATTGGATTCCATGCCTTTTCCTAACACATCACTGACAAGGCAAATGAAAATCCCCTTGCTACTCTTATAGGAACGTGATCAGCTTATGCTGAGGCATTCAGCTTCATGGGGAGAGGTAAACACCTAAAAAACAAATTACTCTAGGGAGCTGGGAGAAGAGGGTGTGGTCAACCATCAGACTCTAGACTAAAACTATCAATGATTAATTAGCCACTTAGGAGCTCTGTGACATTTGAAGATTATAGTAATCCTAAAAGAAATACCTGACACGAGCATAGTGTTGAACAGTTTATAAACCCTTTCAAATCTCTGAAGCATGTAAATACTATTATCCCATCTTCCAAGATGAGAAAAACAAGGTTCAACCGACTGATGACAGTCACATATGGGTATTCAAACAGCTAGTAGGAAAAAAAAATATTTGATTGCCTGAAATAAAGATTACAGGCCTGAGTTTCAAAAGAGAACTTCTAAGCAAATGCCCAATACCCTATGAAGCTATAAGGTGAATGTATTTTGTTTATCAAAACCACATTCTTTTTGGTACATCATGTATTTGTATATTTATTTAATAGTTTATAATGTGCAAGACAAAGTGCTAAGTACTTAGGTCTAAATGATGGAAAAAAATGTTACCCATGCCTGCACTTCTGAGCACACAACACGCCAGGGAAGATCGAAAGGCAAGAACTGACCGTATCTCCTGATTCTAAGATGTCATTATTGAAAAACATTTAAATGACACTGAGAGAGAAAATGAGAGAAAAATAAACATAAAACTAAATGCACGCATTGCAAAATATAGATACATTTCAGAACTGTTCTGATGGGGAAGAAGAGGAGACCATCTGAAGAGGAAAGATCAGGGCATTCGGTGCACGTGGCAGGGCCCCGAATGGAGAGCCACAGAGGCTAACAGAGGCTCACGCTGCCTGAGGGCTGGCAGAGCCCAGAAGGCAGCCTCTCTTCACCAGGAAGCAGAAGTTGAGCTGATGCTAACAGAGCAGGAGTGGGAACCTGGGCATCTGCGTACCAAGGCCACTCCAGCTGCGAGTCTCAACACTAAACCAGCCCAGATGGAGATGGAAAACACATCAGGTTCCCCGCTGGCTCCAGTTCTTGCTGCCACCAGTCTATATGCACTGTAGGTATCACCCCAGTGCTGAGCTGGAAAGTAGTAGCCCGAAGAAACCGAGGAAAGGAGCGGCACTTGCAGACCTCCTTCCCGGTAACCGGGACGCCACTCTGGGGCGGGGGAGGGGAGGAAGGGGGAGATTCTTGCATCTCACGGAATATCAATTCTAAGGACACTAAGTTTTCAACCAGCAGAACTTTGTAGTCCAGGACTATGTTTTCTGACATGTTGTAGCCTATTTGGGCTGTTGTAACAAACTGCCTAGACTGAGTGGATTATAAATAACAAAAATACAATTCTCACACTTCTGGAGGCCAGATGTGCAAGATCAAGGTGCTAACAGATCCAGTGTCTAGTAAATGTTGGCTTCCTGCATGGCGTCACATAAGGTCTGGCACAAAGCAGATTGTTATTTTCACATCCTCACAGCCTCACTCTCTCAGTTACCTGTTCAGTTAGAAAACAAAAGGTTCCTCTTTGGCCCCATAAAAGGTATGGGCAAGAATTTCAACATTTTCCCCTCATCGGGCATTTTACTAGCAGCATCTTGAAAATCAAAGCACTTTTAAAGACACAAAGGAGCAAATTTCTAATAGAAAGATATAAAATTTCCAACCATGATGGGTTTATTATCCCGATGAAGATATTCTTTAAATCAAATCCCTTTCCTAAAACAATAAAAACAGCATTTTAACTTTTTATTTATTTCCACCCTACGTCTTTTCAGAAAGAATGTGAGGTTGCTAAGAAACAAAGGCAACAGATACTATGAGATCAGTTTTTTTTTTTAAAAAAAAGGGGGGGAGCAGAAAATTGGAAATGAGAAAAGGAAATGAAATCAATTTGCTCTTTCAAAGGATCACCCAGACCTCTGGGGCCTAAATGTCAGACCTGGATCTAAGTGTCTCATCAGCTCTAGCATAAATATTTGTATTGTTCATAGGAATTTTAGACTTGTGGTGCCTCACAAACATTTTTTAGTTGTTCCCCCCAGCAATTCAGTGAGGACGGCATCACACTTTCCATTTCACAGATAAGAAAACTGAGGCCTTGATAAAAAGCAAAACCATCAGACCTGGGTGTCTTAAGTCTTTGTTCAATGCTTTCCTGTTACCCCACAGTCCCCTTCTTCTCAGTACCGGGAAGGTTTTTGAAGCCGGAAAGGACTTTAGAGGTTATCCAGTCCATTTTTTCAGAAGGTTGTTTTGAATAATGCATGCATGTCAATACTCACATTAACAGTATTAAAATGTAATGAAATAATATTGAAATTTATTAGCACCTGTGGTACATGCCTGACAACACACCTGGCCACTTCGCTTCAGGTCCAAGAGGGGCCTTTTTATGACACAGAAATAAATGGAAGGTCAAAGGACGCATCAGGCATGACCCAGGCCCATTTTGGTTTGCTTGTTTCAGGCATCAACGGTCTAACAAGATTCATATTATTATCCCTGATAAGTCATGAATTAGGCAATTTTTAAGTCTCCATGGTTAAATAATGCTTAACAACATCACCTTCCAGAAGCACTTCTCTCCCAGTCATGATTAGCCTTTCCTAATGACTTCGCTCAGCTAGGATTTTTTAGTGTTTTTTAATTGCGTATTTTATGATGTTTTAATTTTATGTTTATTCATTATTAATCATCTTTATTATATTTTAATTGTTGATGCAGCATCCTAAGCAGGGAGAAAAAACACTTCGCAAATATGCATATTAATTTATATGCCCTAAAATAATAATTAGGATTTTAATAAAATCACTTCTCTTAATAGGTCTCGGTGGAATGCAATTTTCCCACCCTTTAACAAGCTGAGATATGAGGTGAATATCATTAAGCACTGTGCTCACATCTAACCAAAAAATTTTAAGCAATAATAGTAAAACTTCAAAATATTTACCTAAAGGCAAGTTGCTGCTGCCCCCAAAAATGCAGTCTAGGAGCTGCAAATGGAGAATAAAATCTGAAAGTATCCTCTCTCCACCTGGTGTCTGCTGGGAGGAGGAACACGTCAGCACTGGCCCCTCATCCTGGTCTCCCAACCTCTCTGTCCTTGCTCCGTCTGGGGAAAGAGCTCCCCGTCAGCAAAACAACTCAGCAAAGTCTCCTGAGTTCCAGGGCCACTCAAGGTGCACACCTGGAGGACAAAATGCCTGTCATAGGGGATGCTGTCACACATCCAAGAGTGACACAGAGCTCTAGAAATGCAAGGTAAGCCTCACAGGCTCACAGGTGCCCCATAAAGAGAGGACTGCTGGTCATGGTGCATTACGGGGGGAACAGAAGAGCAGGACAGGGAGAGGAAGCCACTCATGGGACGTTTCCCGTATGGAGAGCCATGTGGAAAAACAAGGAGGCCATGAGGAGACTGAGCACACGTGGCCCTTCAGTAAACACAGAACAGGAGTGCCTGTTGGCCACTTGGACCTGCCACTGACTTCTCCTACTTCCCTGTTATGAACACAGAACAGGAGCTGTGTGTGTCCTTCCCGATCCATGTCAAAGTTTACTTTTAATACCACACACTGACGTAGCTGTCTTGTCACTTGACAGTTTTAATAATCTGCTTCTACACTGTTGTAATCAGCAGCAGTAATTTTTAATGCTGGCATTTCCTCCTCTGGGCAGAGGATGCTGCAGCCATTACGGAATTAAAGTAATATTCTTCCGGCATCATCTTAAAATAGTATTATCATAATGGCTTTGTGGGCATATCTGTTACTGTAGGGGTTCAATGTGTTCTTATAAATCTTGTTAATTTTCTGAATGCAATCTGTGCACATCTTTCAATAGAAAAGAAATATAAGTGTCAGTGAATCTTCCCATGTAGGTGGAAGGTTTTTTTGTTTGTTTTGTTTTTATTAACTGTTAGAACAATTCCTTTCACATTACTTTAGCATCATCCTTTGGGGTCTCTGAGAACGAACCAATTCACTCCAATAAAATAACTGCCATCATCCTACTTGCCAGAATGAACTTTATTGGAACATGACTACTGAAAGCAACTGGTCAGAAGAAGTGTGACCCCCACGAACCCTCCACACAAAGTGTATCTCGCACCACCTCACCTGCGATGTGTAGACTCACACAAATGCTCACCTGTACTGTGTATATGCAGCTCCAGACATCTTTAGAAAAGCATCTGGTAACTATAAGAATGAGTCCCTCTTGTTCCCTAAATGACTCACTAAAATGTCATTGTAAAATTTTCTGTTATAAAGTTCAGGCCCCATGATGTCATGAAACCCAGCCCAAGAGAAGAACTGAGGAAATATGACATGTTGAGACTAGAAGAAAAAACTTCTCAGATCCCTTAGCTCCCAGTTGTCATGTTAGTAGTCAGAAGACAGGATGAACAAGGATGGGAAGTGTCCGGGGGTCATCCTACCCCTGTGGTGACCTAAGGAACACATCTGGCAACAGCATGACACACCTCAGAGAGCAGGGGACAAACATGGGAAGTAAAACTCTCTTTAGCAAGATGGCAGCATGGAGAGACAGGACTAAAACATAAATAGTTTGGGGTTTTTTTTTCTCTCCATGTATCAATCGCAAATGCTTAGAGTGTTAGAAATTACAAAATTTCACTGTGACAGAAATAAACAGAAATGACAGCAACTTATGGTCTGAATTCTGAGAGTTAAATATAATATCAACATAATTTGAGATGTAAAATATGAAAAAATGCCTTAGAGACAAAAATGATTTAGCATGAATAAGCAAGAAAATCAAAATATTGTAAGAGTTGCATAATAAAAGGTAGAGAGAGAGGCATTGATGTGAAAGAGAAACATCACCACAACCAAAGACCACGCCCAAAACCTAGGTATGTGCCCTGACTGGTAATCAAACCCACAATTCTTCGATTTATACAACAATGCTCCAACCAACCAAGCCACACTCTGCTTTAGTCCAATAAGAAGATTAGATCAGATAATGGAGGACTCAGCCTTTCGGGCAGAGATAGTAAAGCTAACAAAGTAGAATGAGATTCTCATTCTACTCCCCATTTTGTTGCTTTTTCTTCACTTCTCTCCCCCAGTCTTAGCCACTACACTTTCGACCTCAGAAAGGAATAACCCTGACTTGACTCCTACTAAGACCCACTGGTTGCCTTCTTGTTATTCTTAACTGGAAAGAGAGCCTGGGGTTCTGTATCTTATATGGGACTGGAAATCAGAAGGTCTGGGAGACAGTTTCAAAATGTCTTCATTAAACAATCACAAGCCCCCTGGATCATGTCAACTTGTGCAGGGTCATGGACCTTGACATCCAAAAAGGACCCGAGGGATCATCTATTGTGACCCTTCTATTATGACCCCATTTATATTGCAAGACTTCTCCAAAGTCACATAGATAAGAAATCAGAGTTATTACTACTGTGACTCTCAAGTCCATATTTTCTTCACTCAACCAGGCCTGTTCTTCCTGTCATGATTTCATCACCAGGGAGCAAAAGACTTGAACTTAAAGGAACTGTTATAAATGAACTTTTAGAATACAACAACCTCGACAAGCTTTTCAATATTGGGTTGTTTATCCCCTATTTCAATAGAAATAATGTGGGGAAAGAAACCATTAAGCCAACTTTAACATTTGCAGCAAGTCTGCCGGCATGGCTCAGCTAGTAGAAGGTAAGACATTATCCAGGCCTATGGAAAACATCCCGCCTGAGGCTGAAGCCAGCATGAAGGAAGGCGGGGCTGAGAGCTGGAGACAGCATCCACGTAGTCATTTGGACACCTGGAAATAGGCAAGTCTAAGCCAGGCCTGACTCGACACCTGGACATTTTAGTTATATAAGTAAAAGGGGGGGGGGGAATCTCATTTTTACTTAGTTTGGGTTACATCTGTTTCACTTGACACCAGAAAAAGGCCTAACGCAAATATGGAATTTGCATACTGCTTTTGGTGGGGAGTGGTGGCCACTTACGAGGTTCTGGAGTGAGAGCTGCAGAGTTCATATAAAAACCGGCTGAGCCCTGGCTGGCATAGCTCAGTGGATTGAGCGCGGGCCTGCGAACCAGAGTATCGCGGTTCGATTCCCAGTCAGGGCACATGCCTGGGTTGCAGGCCAGTTCCCAGCAGGGGACTCATGAGAGGCAACCATACATTGATATTTCTCTCCCACTCTTTCTCCTTCCCTTCCCCTCTCTCGAAAAATAAATAAATAAAATATTAAAAAAAAAAAACGGCTGATCATGAGAGGAAAGGGCAGAAGCTTGTTGGTGCTGAGCCCCATCCAGGGGCTCCGTCCAGGCCCCACTTCATCCGTGAAAACTGTGGGGAGACTATGTGCACTGTGTAGAACGGTATTTGTGAAGCCTGCCAACGTAGACTTCTTCAAAAGTGAGGTCTTTGCATATGGAACTAAGTTAAGGGTTTTGAGATGAGATTATTCTGAATTATCCAGTGGGCCCGAAGTCCAACAGCAAGTGGCTGGTTAAAGGACACAGAGGAGGAGACACACAGAGGAAAAGACAATGTAAAGACAGAGCAGAGTGAGGGAAGCCAAGGAACGCTGACCACAAGCTGGTCGGGGAAGAACCTCCCTGAGGGTCTCCAGAGGGAGCGTGGTCTGGGCGACACCTCGGTGTTGGACTTCCAGCCCCCAGAACTGCAAGAGATTAAATGTCTGTTGTTTCAGCCAAAAAGTAAAATAAAATAAATAAAAATTAAAAGTGGGCTGCGCATTCAGGAAGTGCTGAGCTAAAACTATTACTTGAAAATGAAACAAGCATCCTCTCCATAATACAGTTTTCTCATCTGTAAAACGGACACAGGGCCCGTCTCCCAGGGCTATCGTGAGGACTGACTCTGGTTATCGACGTAAATGATTAGACCAGTGACTGACACCCTAGTATCTATACAGCCACATGTGTTGTTTATTAGACGTAAATTAGAAATAGAAGTTAAATATAATTAATGGAGAACTTCATTTGGGCTACACCCTCGAGTTGGAGACCTCAGTACCCCTGGCCCAGCACAGGAACCCGGGGTGGGAGGGCCCAGAGAGGGGGGATTGATAAAATGTTCACTTCCTCAGCTCTGAGCCTCACATATAGATTCCTACAGTCACCCCGCTATATGAGTGCCTCATTACCTTGTGTGTACATTTTAGCTTTGCTTTTTCTATTCTGAGGAATCAAGACGTTATTTTCTGCCATGGCAGCCACAGTACTAACACTGCCAATTTGTGGTCTGGAAAGATGGTGAGCTGTCTCTCTCATGATTTCTAGCACAGTGATCTTGCCAAACTTTTCATTTTTAAGAAGATATCTTGCCCATCTCATTGCCAGGCATAGCACAAGTCAAGTAACAAACTTCTCTCTTTAGAAAAACACTCACTTGTGGCAATGAACTTCCATCAATCTTTTGAACTCTGCCTTTTCTGTGTTTGTGATGTGAATAGACCTTGTGATTAATTATCAACATGAATAATATATGACTGCGAGTCCAAGAAATATGTCAAAGGTTCCAAAGAGTTTTATCCCCAGTCTCGCAGACGGCATTCTTGCAAACACGTTCCATTTTAAACATATCAGCACATTTGAGGATAGGAACTTTTTGGTGCTGGCTTTCTTGCAGTTGGCTCATTAGTGAACAGCTCATGCAATCAATAAGTTACTGACCTGGTGACTAGGAGTTTCTTATCTCTGCCTTCGCATGTTCAAGTGTCTCAGAAACAAGGATGAAACTATGTCCCTCTCCCTCCCTGTATCCCTTCCTCTCCTTCTCCCCCCTTCCCTCTCCCCCTCCCCCTCCCTCTCCCTTTCTCTCTCCTCTCTTTCCTATGTATTACAATAACAGCTGGAACAGCGTAGACTTTGGCCAATGTGTAATGCTTTCCAAGCCCAAATGTGTCTTTTGGTGACCTTCACAGTCCTTCTCACCACCAGCTGAAGCTTCTCAGTTAAGCGACAGGCCTTTCTAATAATAAGTTGAGGCTGTGCAGCAATTTTCAATTTGGGGATAGCATGTCCGATATCATAAGACAAGCAACATTTCCGGTGAAGGATACAGTTCAAAGATCCGCAGGGAAAATAGATTACATTAAAACAATGAACATTCGCTATGACAACATCTGTGCTGGGTTAAAGCGGTGATGCTCATTTCTGTGGCATGACTTCTGCGAACCCGACTTTTTTTCTTTCATGATTGAGGAAGCCGATGTTGGAGACTGCACGCTCAGACTAATCCGGTTGGCCAGCTGAATCAAAGGGACTGTTAGGGAAGGACTAGCGGGCCCGTACGTGCACATGAACACTTTGGGTTGCCATCCACAACACTCCAGTCCATACTCTTGCACATCTGAGAGCAGAGTGAGCACAACTGCTTCCTTTAGGGGCGTGCCAGCTGACGAGCATTCCTGGTGCTGCCTGCCCAGCGTGTGAAAGATTCTCATCCTTTGAGTCTTACGGAGGGAGGAGAAGCCACTGCATTCTGTTGTTTTCCTTGGCGAAAGGAAAGCTGAGAAAGGTACAACCCTTCTTCCTTCAACAGCAGACAGGCAGAGCTCATCCCGTGGTTGCACAGACCTAGGACTCGCTTCTCACCTGACCAGGACTCACTCTGGGAACGTTAGCAAATCATTTCAGTTCTGTGCTACTCAGTCCCTTACCTACAAAACGGACTTAGTCACATTAACCTCTCAGGGTTCTTGAGAGAATTTTATGGCAAGTGACTGATATAAAATGGGAGCCTGGGAAAGATTCATTATTGGTAGGAAAAAAAAAACTTCAGAGAAAGTAAAACTTAAGAAACAGAAGCCCTTGATAAGAAACATAAAATACTAATATTTATCGAAGCAACAAAGCAACCATAGGAACAGTATCATTGTTGTTAAACTATCTCGGTAATAGCGTAGAAGCGTGGTATCTGTAGGTAGTCCTACGTATTATGATCAGGATTGTCTACAAATGACCAGGGTTTCTCTCTGCCTTGCCTGAACAATGAGCTAGCTGGCACTGGGACTTACCCTAGCAGCACTGAACTAGGTTTCCCCAGCAGGAGGACCTGCACTGGCCCACAGGCCCCCAAATCTCTGGGCCCTGGGAAGCCAGTTTTCCCAGCAGCACCCAAATCCAGAGTATCCAAATTCCATGCAGTGTATTTGTCTTCTCCCTCCACACACCACTCACTGGGCAAAGTTACTTTCTGATGCTAGGTTTTCTATCTGCACACCTGTCTTCACATAGTGGGAAGGGGTGATGGATCTCTGTGACTTCTCTTTTATAAGAGCACTAATCCTGTTCATGAGGCCCCACCCCCCATGATTTAAGCAGCTCCCAAAGGTCCCGCCTCCTAGTACCATCACTTTGAGGGTGAGGGTTTCAACACACGAATTTTAGGAGAATGCACACATTCATGCCATAGCACCCGCAAGAAAGCATAGTGATAGGGGACACATTCCCTGCCCTGAAATGTAGCCCCACAGCTTGTTCAGCAGATCAAACTGGCCCCAAGTTGCCTCTTCTTGGGGATAACAAGCAATTTCAGGACTGTGTGCTTTCTTTTCTTGCTAACCCTTGTTTTATAAATTTCCCAAGTGAAGCCGGTTTCTTAACCAGACCTATTGATATTATGAAATTTGTCTACATCCTGTTGCAGGATTGTCCAAACTCCAGAATTCTTTTTCCATCTTCCTAAAGATTCATGCATGAGTCCTAGTCACATCATCTATCACTAAATGGGCACAGATTCTGTTCTCTAGGCAGAGCACTTTACTAACCCCAGGAGGGCAAATTAATTAAACACCGTCCCTACCCTCCAAGGGTTTGGTGTTTGTCATTACCACACTGCTACTCCATATGTCTACTGGCAAGGAGAGAAGACACAATAGACTTAGTAGACTAGAACGTAAATTTATCTTCAGTGGTCTCTACATCATCCACAATTGAGAATAAATTACGAACCAGAACCAGGCGCTCCACTAACCACTTGACACCCAGTGCTTTCCAAAATCCCCAGACCAACCCTGTGATAAGAGAGCGGAGGTTCAGAAAGGGGAAAAAACTTGCCTGAGGGTCACACAGCCAGTGAGTGATAAATAAGTGTTTTAAACTTGGCTCTGCTGTGGTAATCATAAGTTATCCTGCTTCCTAAACAACTCGAACAGCTGAAGGGAAATGCAGAGCAGATAAATTGGGCTGGACTTAACACCCCACACACTTAGTCTGTTTCTCTCCAGTCACGGAAAGTGTGCCCCGAGGGCCTGAGGGTCTGCATGAGTCTCTGTGAGTGACTCATTTATTTCCAAGGAGCAACTTAGTCGCTAAGGAAGAAAACAAGCAGAGTAGAGCTAGACACACAAATCACGTTTCAAAGTACCCACTGGTCAGCACTCACAAGGTTTATATTCAAAACCCTGTCATATTCAAAGTACTGAAGGTATAAGTTGAGTTTTTATACAGTGAACAGAAAAAATAAGAGCAGAGTTTCTGAAGTCATAGCAAAGTCTAAAAGTCATGCAAATAAAATAAAGTGATATTTTTTTTAGTTTTGCATGAACCTGTTTTTGTTATCCTTCAAATACCGTTGTTAGGGGCCTGTGGCACAGTTCCCCTAAAGCAGCTATAGAAAGGCAAGTAATGATGATAATATAATAATAATAAATGAGTGACTTACTGCTACAAATCACTTGAATGTGCTTTATAAGTTTTATTAATACTACCATCAACAGTAAATATATTGACCCAAAGGGAGGTAAAAATAGAACTCACATTTGTTCACAACCAACTGTTACCTGGGTACTGTTTGAAAAAAACAATACCATTTAATCTTCAGAGGGTGAACACTTATGTTTATTTGGGGTGTCCATCATCTGATTCTCCTTCTTATGTGTAAGGAATTCTCCCCCAATTCCTCGTGCTGGGAAGCTGAGCCTGCCTCCCTACTGTGGAAGCTGCAACCCTTGCAGCCAAAGTCGAGAACATGCGGCAGTTTTAGGCAACTGTGCCTGCACCAGAGCTTGAGCAGGAAGCAGCAAGAGACAGAGCAGGATGAGAGTGCTCCTTCCAAGCCCGCCTCATGGCTTCCCTCTTTAGCGGTTGTCCCTTCTTCACGTCCATCATGCCTGGTTCCCCGTCACTTCTGGTGGTACTTCCAGTAAATAAAACATCTCTGCCTCACTCAGCCAGAGCTGGCTTCTGTTGCATGCTACTCAGAGCCCTGACAGACCCAGCTTACCATCTACTCTTCAACATGAGTATTATTGTCCCTATTATATTACTAAGGATATCGAGGTTTAGAGACAGTCAGTGATCTTCCCAAGGTCATGTAGCTTGTAAGGGATAGTGAGTAAGTGACTGGACTGTGGGCAGTTTTGATGATAACTACACAGTGGTCCCTGGAGCAGGTCTCAGCCTCCCCATCACCTGGGGGAAGCTGCCCAGGAAGAGCCAGTTGCCTAAGGGCTTTTTCTCTGGAGTTACAATTTGCAAGGTTGAATTGTTATGCAAATTGATTTATTTTAGGAGACCAAGGTCATGTGTTGTCTCTTCTGAAAGAGTATTCTGATTACTGAAAGTAGAGGTGCGCTCTTTCTTATGTAATGTGTGTTTTGATACTGGTATTGCTATAATGGTGCATTTCTTCAAAGCCACCAACTTGGGGCCCTTGCACAGAATTTAACCACAAAAGATCCAAGAAGCTACACCTGAACTCCAGCTCTGATCGCCCCATGACAAGGGAATGATACAGAAAGATGAGAGAAGCTGCTTCTTGGTGCCCCAGCCCACCAAGACTTGAGAAATGTGCAGCTTCTCTGAACTGGAGGCTGGGCATCACGAGGCTGCGATTTGTCACTGTCTTGACACAACAAAGGAGCAACGAGGAAAGGTGATGGCATATCATTACTTCTACACTTAGAAAATATTCCTGGCCCTGGCTGGTGCAGCTCAGTGGATTGAGTGCCAGCCTGCAAACTAAAGGTTGCCAGTTCAATTCCCAGTCAGGTCACATGCCTTGGTTGCAGACCAGGTCCCGAGTTGGGGGTGTGCAAGAGGCAACTGATGGATGTATCTCTCACACATCAATGTTTCTCTCTCTTTCTTCCTCCGGCCCTCTCTTTCTAAAAAGTAATAAATAAAACCTTTAAAAAATGTTCCTTATTTGTACAAGGTGCTTAGTGAGTCCCACCCAAAGGAGGTTTGCAGGAGTCCGAAATTTTGAAGTTCATTCAAGTCTTTCCATCCTCCACTGTTCCCACAGCTCAATAAATAGACTTTGTAGGTACAGAATGACTCGAGTGACATTTCATGGAGTAATGATTGAACTTCTCTACTTCCTGGCGGAAAAGACCCCCTCACATGAAAATAGATACGGGGTCTTGCGTTTAAATACAAAAACACTGGGAAGTTTCCTGGATGTTTCAACAGACCTTTGCCAGAATTAAGCAGCACCCACCAGTGGCCCTTGTCATTCAGGAGAAGAAAGGCTGTGTCAACCCCGCCCCCACTTAGAGAATTTTGAACGCACGGCGTGCAGACCCTGGTTATCCCCAGTCTGCCTGGGCCCAAACTTGGCTTCTGCCATTTGCTACTCACAAGTTTCACCCAACTACTTAGCTTTTTATGTATCTCACTTTTCTCATCTATAACATGGGAATCGTAATAGTACCTATCCCACAGCTGTGCTATGAAGAATAAGTCATTCCTTTAAAATTACTTAATGGAACTCAAAAATAGGTGCTCAAAATGTCATCTGTCCATAAGTATCCATATATCTTTTAGCTTCTAGGTACAAATGAGTTGACCAAATCCCAGGCGATTTTGTAGTTGGCCCTGCTACTTCCACACTCCCAAGCATCACGGGAGGCCAATTCATTTCAGTTCCTCAAACCTATTTCCACTTGTGCAAAAATAGACAATGTTAGAGGACAACAGTTCTCACCAGCTTGAGGGAAAGGTCAAATACAAAAACATATCTCCAATCTCCTTTCTGAGTGAATTTTCTTTCTCCTAAACTCTAAAGGTCTCCATGAGACTTGCAGCCAGGGGAGCAGGGAGCAGCTGCAGCTCATCCAGGGCAAAGCCCCAAACCTGACTCCAAGGCCCCCATCTCTTCGACTCTCCAGTGAGCTCACAGCAGCCCTGCCTTGGTTCACTTGGTTCCCGTAGCATTTCTCAAGAGCCGAGCAGAGCACCACCTCGGCTCTCCCCTGTAGCTTCTTCTACTCCAGCTGTAATACACAGACTCTCAAAATAGAAAAATGAAAATAGATAGAATTTGTAGAATGTAGCTGAAAATTGGCATGGGTTAATACAAAGCTTTCAAAGACAAAAATTGGGTGTCACCATTTCTTGAGCGTGCTGACCGTAGTCTCGCATCGGGGCCTTTACCCACACTGCTCTGTGTGTGGGACCCTCGGCACCTCCCACAGTTGGCTCCGGCTCCAAGCCCAAAGACCACTTCCTTAGAAGCATCCCCACCGACCACTCTGTCTTTGTTAACACACATGCACAAGCTAGTCCCTCATCCTGCACTATTTTATAAAGCTCTTTGATATGTTATTTTATTTATTTACTTATTTATGTATTTATTTGTGGTTTACTTGTTTCCCTCCCCTACCCTAGTGGAATATAAACTCCTCGAAGGCAGGGATTTGTTATTTCCTGTCTCCCCAGGAGCTAAAGGAGCCTCTGGTACACAGCAGGTGCTCCGTGAACATTGACTTAATGCCGTAAAGAATGAATTCAGTCCCTTGGGCTCTGGTATGATGCCAGGTAACAGGGTGGCTTAAATCCCCCGCTTCTTTCAGTCTCCAGGCTTTTGAGAGGTCGAGCTTTGTCAAGGTCACCCAAGGGCCACAGTTTTCATGCTGTGCTTCCTGGCACAGTTTCCCAAGCTAGACCACACACAACCACAGATCCACTCAACCCTCAGAGCAGCTGGGCCATCACTGCGGCCTACCGCAGAGTTCTGGCAGTACTCTGGACTCCAAACGAACAGTATCTCTTTCCATGTGGTCCATGAGGAGGAGAAGCTGGAGGAGCACCGCTCCGTGGAGCCCGAGTGATTGCAGGGAGGTGCCTAAGGCCCGGGTGGGACGGTGAGGGGGGACCCAGGGCCCTGACCCCCAGCCCACCGCTTCGCTCTGACACCGCAGCTTATTCTTCACTGCTTTATACAGGGTTAAAAAGAAAACTGCAGGCCCGGAATGGCACCACTCTGCTAAAAGCTCTTGATACCAAACCTAGATTTAATATCCAATTTAATTGCAGTTTCAACCTCGCCCAAAAATATAATCTTAATCAGCCAGTCTGGAGTCTTCTGGTCAAGCACCAGCAAGGTCATCTGTCACATGGGCCCTCTCCATCCCCCAAAGTAAGAAGAGACAATTTGCATGATAAAACCCTTGCCTTTCCTTCCACCCCAAAAAAAGATGTCCCGATCTAAAAATAATCCTTTCTTTTCTTTTGCTAATAACCCCCTACCCCCACCTTTTTTCCTATAAAAACCTTCCATTTTGTACACCCTCTCGAGTGCCCCTCCTGTTGGATGCATTGCTGTCCAACTCATGTATCATTGAATAAAGCCAATTAGATCTTCAAATTTACACAATTGAAGAAATTGTGAGGTGCAAGAAACGACTCCACAGCAGCTTAAATCAGGATCCGAGGAGCTCACACAGCGGCAGAGGCTGTGCTCAAAGACACCGTTAACAAACCCTCCAGAAAAACAAACACCCATGCCCCAGCGTCTCCTTGATCACATTCCTTTAAATGACAAATTATCCTGAAGAAGGTAATGCCCACCGGGATCCTTGACACCTTAGAGAAAATGAGTTTATTAACCACCCGCTTTCCTGGGAGGCAGCAGAAGTGCTGTGACCCTCAGACAATGACCGGAGCCAGGCAGCAGCACAATGAAATGAAGAGAAGAGGCTCCACCGGGGAAGGAGGGGTGCACCAGAGACCACGGACCTGGTCCAGTGCCACCCCGGGTTCCTACTCATCATAGATAATGTTGCCCTCTTTGCCCTAGGCTGTCGCTACACAGGCTAGTTAGTCAGCCAGGAGCCATTCATGAGCTGGCAACCAACACTGCTTCCCATGCAGTCCTTCTCCCCACTTCTGCCAGAGAAACACATTTCCAATGGCCTCCATCTGTGGGATACTGCTACGCATTCAGGGGTAAATTTCCGGTGCAGGGCAGCATCATGATTCCCATTCAGGTTGATATTATTCATGCAGCTAAAATCCACACGTTCCCAGCTGAAACAGGCCCCTGTAGAGGCCGCAGTCCTTACCTATTCAGAAAGACTTCATTCAGGTTGGTTACGTGTTTGCTCTGTACAGGAGTCGGAATGCTCCGTAACAGGCTCCCTCACTGTGCCTTTGAGTCCTTTGAAACACGAGGGGATTTTTATGTGCACTTTTAATCACTAAGCCCGGACTTCTGCTTGCAAGCATCTGGCAACCAAGCAGATGACGGGAGCGACGCTCTCAAGCTCAGTGTTAGGAGAGTCTCATCCTTTGCTAATACATTATCCATGTGAAATGTAGTTTCTCATCCTTGATGCTATCGCCACGCTGAGCGAGATAATTCTTTACTGTAGGTGTGTCTGCGCAGAGGGTGAGGTGGGGCTCCATGCATTGTAGCATTGATACAGGGTGCAGCCAAAGGGGCCCCCCCCAGAAAAAGATTTGGAATGGTGTCCAGAATTCAAAGTGTATGGGAATGATGGAGAGACATATAAGATGTCCTCACCCCCCCCCCCCCACAGGGGGAAGAAAGAATGGAGCCAGGCCATTGAGAGCTATTTTGCATAGCAACAGTTTTGGAGCTAACCTCCGGAGGAATGGTTATTTAACATATCTATAACCTTTAACTGGTTTCATAGATATGTTAAATAGCAGTGGCCAAGTTTGGAGCCAGGCAGCGGGGGAAGGGAGTAGCTGGGACTCAAGATGGGATCTATGAGCTGTTCTCCTGAGGGAGAAGGAACTAGCAGAAACTCAGAATGTAACTAAGGAGCTGCACACCTGAGTGAGAAGGGAGCTCAGGAGGTAATGAGGGGCTGCGCCCCTGAGGGAGGGTGCCGCTGTGTGGGAGCTTGGAAAAGACTGGCTCCAAGACATGAAGGGTCCCCGCTTGGCCAGATGGAGGGAGAGCCACGCGGTTTCAGCAGAGTGAGGACCCCCTCTTGGTGAGGTGAAAGAGGGAGCCACGTGGTTTTGGCGGAGTGCGGACCCCCTCTTTCCCAGTTGAAAGGGAAAAACCACGCAGCTTTGCCAGAATGGAGATCCCTGCAGCCAGGTGAAGAAGACAGCCACATGGTTTTGGTGGAGTGCGGACTCCTGCAGCTTTGGTAGAAGAGGCCCACGCGGCTTTGGGGTGCCCCCTCTGGCCGCGGGGCCTGAAAAGCAACAGAGACTTTGACTGGAACTGGGTACAAAGGACTCTTGCCAGTGGACTATGAGAGGGTACCACAGTACTTTGGATTAACTCGAGATCCTGCCTGCACAATGACACAGCTGATGGTGCCAGCGGCTGCAACACAGACGTGTGCTCTTTTCCTGATTTACGGTACCCGGAGTTGGGACAGAGGGAAGGGAGCGCTGTGTGGGTGTAGGTGTATAACCTAAAGGACTTTGATATTTTAGTGGTGGCATTAGGCCTAAATAGCATTAAATAAACATTTTGTTTCCTTTTCACAAATCTCTGGCTTTAAGAGATGTGTTTCCAATTGGCGGCGGACAGAAGGGCCCAGTAGATTTTAGTATTTTGGTTTTTGGGAGGGGCCCCTGTTGTACAGCAGTTTTGGGCATCCCTAGGTGGGCCAAATATTGTATTGCCCCTCCCTTGGACCTCCTCTTGTTCGGTAACAGCATGGTTGGCAGCATCCCTGCCTGCCCACTACCTGCCGGTAACACTCCACCCCCACTGTGACAACACAAAGTGTCTACAGACATTGCCAAATGTCTCCTGAGAGCCCGAACTAGCTCCCCTTGAGAATCAGTAACATGAAATAAAATGAAAGGGGTGAAGAGCTATCCCCTCTTATCCTAAAGCCCAAAATGTGAAAGCCATTCTACACGAAAAGCAACCCATACAGATAGCAAGACACAGGTATTTACAGGTATCAGGTAAAGCAACAGATAGGGTCTGTAGGTAGTGACAGGAGTCAGGCATTAACTCAGGTGTTGCTGGTTCTAGATTTAATCATTTAGAAACCCCTAGCTGGAAGGGGTCCTGGACACCATTTGGGATGACACCCCAGGACACAAAGGAGGAGACTCAGGTCCAGGAATGGCAAGCGACTTCTGGAGGCTCCCACAGGAAAGAAGGCAGACCCTTCACTAGAATTCAGGTCCTGAAACCTTAAGCTGTTAACTTACTGCTTCTTACATTTATTCACTTATTTGTTGATCAAGTGTATATTTTATATTTAATTCAATGTAAAGCGCTGAGCTCAGGTGACAGCGTGGAGACAAAAGAAAAAAATACACATTCCCCAACAATAACCACGAAGACCATGTATCATGTACCTCCTTAAGTACCCATGCACGAGGCATTTTTAGATCTATCATGTCATTCAGTCTTCATTAAAAAAACCTATGAGGTTAGTACTATTTCCTCACTGGTGGTATTGATATGTACAGTTAAACACTGGAGCCCCGTAATGCATGTGACAGTTACAAAGCCCAACTTTGCAAATGAAAATACATCAAGAATCCTCTAGGAATGCCATCTCTGCTAGAGCAGAGAGGAAGCCTGTCCTCACTGCTGGAAAAGGGACACCTCCCACCTGCCAGCTACCCATGATTGGCAGGAAAGAAGGGACATTCACAGCAGCACAGTGCTGGGGTCAAACCTTGGCTCTGCCTTGTCTTTTGCATCCTTTGAATTAACCATGTAACCTCACTGAGCCTCCCTTTCCCTCCTTGTATGACGGAAACTTTAGGAGATCCAGTGGGCAGTTAGTGTGATCATAAAACAAGATCATATCTTAAATTCACCGCACGCAGCCTCCTGTACATAGTGAATGTTCTCTGAACATCAGACCTCTGTTCCTAATCTCTCGGTGCTTCAGTTTCCTATCTATGAAATGGGGATAATAGCAAGGTAGCTACTTTTTAAAGTTATTTTGAAAGCTAAGTGAGTATATAAAATACCCAGGGCCTGGAGGGTAATAAATGTCAGCTTTAGTTATTTTTGCAAACATAACTAGCTCAGGGATATCATTAATGGATGAGTGAAGGTGAGGACTCACAGATGCACCACAGAGATGGAGTATGACATTTTCCTTCCAGTGCCCATACCCCATCCTACCAATTCACAGGTGAGAAGTCTAAAATTCTTGAAAGGTAAATAGTTGGCCCGACATTTCTCAGCAAGCTGGTTGTGGCTTTTTCTGACTCCTGGACTCAGCTCTTCCTACTTCCTGGTGACCTCTCCTGGGCTACCCCGAACCTGGCCATCAGTAAGCCTTCCACGGATGAAAAAGGGACACCTATGTCACAGACCGTCCATGTAGGTCCTGTTACAAAGTTCACTGTGTTGTCATTGAGTTTGAAAAGCCAAGACATGATTAATAACAGAGCAATGTCCACGTAACACTGAGCTGCTGTTGCATAGACGTCTGTGGAGTCGGCTCCACGTGTCAACGAGTCGTTCAGTTTCCAGCAGCTCTCGCCCCCTCAGAAATCCTGCCGCTGCCCACCACCAAAAGCAGCCCAGCCCCCACACCAGGTCGTCTCTGTCACATCCCCTATTCACCTCCACAACACTTGGCAGTATGTAAAATCACCACGTTTATCTGTTTACTTGTCTCCCACCCTAAATGTAAAGTCCATGAGGGTCAAGACCTTATTGGCTTGATTCGCTACTCCAGTTCAAATGCCAGAAGAGCATCTGATCATTATCAGGCTCTTAATAAATATTTGTAGAACTGATGCAGGAATAAGAAAATGTGAACTCAGACCCCTATGTCCTTCTTGCCAGCGGTTCTTACAGCCTTGTCCTATCACCTCAAGCCCCCACCAAACCCATATATACACCCAACAGAAACCCTAGGTTTTAAGCAGATTGGACCTTTTCTTAATCTTAACTCGAGGATACTTTTATTGATTTGAGAGGGACAAACATCAATGTGATAGAGAAATATCAGTTGCCTCCCGTACAAGCCCCAACCAGGAATCGAACCCACAATCTTTTGGTGTATCAGACGATCCTCCAAGTGAGCCACCCATCCAGGGCCAGACAGAACCTTTTAAAGTGGGTGTCAGAACCAGAGCTCTAGTGATCTGCAGCCCAGATGTGCAAAAGTCTACCGTGACATACTTGAATCTATGCACACCAAAACGTTGGCATGTCTCTAAGACTTGAGATTTCACTGGAATTCAATTCAATAAAACTTACCGAGCTCCTTCAGTGCTCTAGTCATGGATGGAAGCAAAAGAGACACTACTACCAGTATGATACAGATTGTCTGGCGAAGCTTCCCACCCAAAACGATTTCCCCTGCTTCCAGAAATGATGGTGAAAGATTATGCCATTAGCTTTGGTTCTCCAGAGTATGGCATTCCAGTTAAGGGACACCATCCACATCAGGGGTACCATCTCAATCTCTCTACTAGGGATCAGTTTACCAGATACCTGCCAGGATAACCATTGACCAGGAGTCATATAACACAGCCCAGATCCTTGGAAGTTTAATGGAGACGAGAGATACCAGAAATGAGAAGAGGGTGCACATGAAAGATAGAAGAGAGATCCGAAGACAAACCCCACCCCATGTGACCTCATAGGGCAGATAGCCAGGAACACTTTTTTTGGAATCAAATAAACCTGGGTCTCACCCTGGCTCAGCCGTCCATAAACTGAATGTTTGTGTCTCTCCAAAATGCGTATGTTGAAACCGAATCCCCAGTGTGATGGGGCCTTTGAGAGGTGGTTAGGTCATGAGGGGGAGCCTTCATGAATGGAGTTAGTGCCCTTATAAAAAAGACCCCAGGGGACTCCCTGGTACCTTCTACCATGAGAGGACACAGCAAGAAAACGGCCATCTGTGACCCAGGAAGCAGGTCCTCACCAGCCACTGAATCCGCCAGCATCCTGAATTGGGGCTTCCAGCCTCTAGAACTGGGAGAAACAAATTTCTCTTGTGTCTAAGGTAGTCTACAGTATTCTATTACTTCAGCTTGAATGGACTAAGCCATTTGGCCAATAATTGCTTAATGTCTCCAAGGTTCAGAATCTTTTTCTGTGAAGCAGGGATAATAATACAATCCTCAGAGATTTCTTGTGATGAAAAATGAATTAATATGTGCAGAGTGCTTAGCATCAAGTCAGGGTCAATAAGTGATATTTATGATTATTATTCTGAGCTTGCTTAGACCTCAAGACAATGAGCCAACAGCCGTGCAGGCTTCGGAAAGACCCTTTGAAGGATAAGAAACATAGCAAGGAACAGGGCTCCATAAACTGCTCTTTCGCTGCTCCTGATAGAGTTAGAGCAGCTTCCCAAAGTGCCTTGGTCCCCAAGGGCCCCTTCCTCACCAGGACAATCTGCTTCTCCCTCGTGTGCTCTGCATCTTCCTGCTCCCATCTGCACCAATGAGCGGGGAGCAGATTGCCAGAGACCCCGAGAGCATTGAGAGAACAGCAATGACATGCCAAGAAGGGGCGAGTCTTCGGAGCCCCTACAGGTAATGGGTTCGAAAATGAAGATGTATCCCGGGAAGAGGAATGACAACTCTGCTGATTAAGTGATGGAGTGAATGGAGATAAGAAACGAGGCATAAATTATTAAGGAAACGCTCACGGCTCCAGGCAAAGGCAACCGAGGAAGGAAGCTGGGTATCGTTATAAAGATTATGGAATTAACTGGCAGCCATAACCTGAGGCCTCACTATGACACAGAGGAGAAGAATTTTACTCCCAGTATTTTCTATATTTATTAATGGTTTCTATATTTTCAAAGATATCCTCAATTCCCTAGCTTGCTGGCTCTGCCTACTGAATAAATACAGGAAATGACTTCAGATTAACATAAAAACACAAGTTTACATCTACTATCAGAATACCTGAGCTGAAATATTCCGATAAGCTATCCGGATTCTAGATGGTATAATTCAAATAGCAAGCCAGAGAGCCGACTTCAGAATGCTTTTCTAATCAGCTATGCAGGTGCCAGCTCAGCATTCTCCCCTCTTCACTGCAGTGCTACCCATCTGATCAAGAGAGGAAAGGCGATGAAGAAGACTCTGGTAAACAGAAACTAGTATGAAAATCTGCCCCATGTACAGGTGTGTCCTTACAGAGGGCTTAAGCCTGTTTACCCACTGATATACTCTTCTCACTCTAAATTATTGTGAGAGCACTGTCAACCCAATCTCCCTCTGAGTGCCGGAGCAGGACTGCATCCATCTGCTTCTGTCTCTGTCTCTCTCTTATTTCCTAGGGACACTGACTCTGAGCATTTGCCACAGGAGAGATTCTGTGGCTTAAGGTGGGGTTAGCAAAGATCCTGCAAGATTCGGCTGCAGAGGAAAGTGGAGAACGTCCACCTTCCTCTTCGATTCAGAGGTTAGAGGAGAGGCATCCCGCCACTAAACCCCCTTATCCCGACCTCGTTTGAGGGAGGGTCTCAAATCTCACAAAGATAACCAGCCGGTTTGTATGAGACTGGAAGTCTCTCCATCACATTCCTAACAAGTGGCCGTTCAGACTTTGCAAGTTTGTGATGGCAAACTTATGATCTACAAATGTAGCTCATGCCATTTCTGAGTAACTCTTCCCAGCCAGGTACATACAGGGCAATGGGTGGGAACAAATGTGTCCATCAATTAATTGATCAATGAATGGCATTAAGTCAAGGCTGAGGGTGCAGATGTAGCCACAGCAAGAAAGGGTCATCACAACTCTGCTAGACCCCAAATTCTCTGCCCTGCATGGCTGGCAGGCTGTGTGCACAACCATGGATCGGGAACAGTGAACCCTTTTCATCACCTGATCTCCGTCCGGATTTGGACCCCCAGAAGGACTATAGCAAAAGACAGACAAGGAATCACTCAGGAAATATCACAAAGTACTATGTCTGCCTCCATTAGATTACAGCTGGGGAAGCACCAAAAAAAATGCCTTTGTGCCTTTATCCATAGTTCTTTGTCTAAAATTGTGTTTTTTATCCTGGTGACAGAAGTAATACATTTTCATTGTAGAAACATCCAAAAACACGGTAAAGCACAAAGAAGAGAATAAAAGTCATCCATAACGCCACCACCCACAGATAAATACTGTCCTTTTTGTGTTTCTCCTTCCATGGGGAGTTTGTATGTTTGCTTTGTTACTTAATTGGGATCCTATTTTTCATAGTGTTTTATAAGTTGTCCATATTTAACTTAATAATCCACTATGAACATTATCTAAGTTATTAAATGTCTTCTCCAATGGAGTCTTTAAGGGCTACAGTGTCCGTGTACATCAGAGGCCCCATAACCTGCTGACACTTACTCATAGTAGACTGTAGCACTACTGATGGATACTTGGGCTATAAGCAGTTCCACAAACATACGACGGAGGCAGGCTGGGGCTCTGGGACCACAGAGGAAGCGCTCAGAATCTAGGCTGAAAGGGTCCAGGAGAGCTCCTTTGACGGAGTGATGGCCGAGAATTTCTTTTCAGATTGCACAACATGATAGTGGACATTACCTCGTTGGTCTTCACAACCAACCGGCCTTGCCTTCCCCTCACGTGACTGAACCGTAGACAGATGAGGTTTCTTCCTGACTCTAGGCACTAACGTCCCTTTTCTTAGAGCATTTACTTTAGAAAACTTTCCCCACTCCTTTAAGATGTAAATCTTTTTAAAAGCTCCTTGCCGGTTTTATGATAGGACAATGATTTTCTCAAAGACCTGAGAGTCATTCGTTGGAAATGATGGTGAAGGGAGAGAACACCCCTTATCTCTGAGTTTCTTTAGGGAAGTGGGAGCCTAACTATGGCCAGCGTCTTGATCCTGTTGTAAAATTAACCCCTGTGGTGGAGATACAAAAGCTTATTTTTCCTTTAGGTGAAGACAGTTAGCAAACACAGATGGCCTATAATCCCTACCCATCCCAATCCCAGGTCTTAAAAACTCTCCAACCCTTCATTTTGGCAGAATTCAACTCAGAACCAGTTCTTACCTCTCTGCCCTGTTACAATACTCTTGAATAAAGTCCCCCTTGTCTGTTAAACTTCATCCAGTGCAACTTTTGCTTTAACACAGTAAAGTCTTAAAAGGCATCCCCTCCTATTGCATATGAGAGAGAAACATGATCGAGGGAGAAGTAACCAAGCTAGGAACTCAGTGAACACCTAGTGGAGGTGTTGGTGAACTGTGTCCCCTTTGCATCCTTACTTTGTTGCACTGGGGAAAAAAAGGTGTCATTAACTACAGTGGTTTAATTGTACTAATGAAGGCCTTGTTGATAGCTGACTGCCTCCTCCATGGCTTCTTCACCCACCAAATGAGACCAATAATAGTACCTGTTTACAGGCTAGTTGTGAAGATTCAATGAGTGAGTGATGGAAAGCGGCAGTTCCTTGCACACACCGAGTGCAGTTCATACCAATATTGTTATCACTATTACTAGGAAAGAGCACGGATGTTAGAGTCAGAACAGGCTGGATCAAATGCCAGCTGCATCCCTTGCTGGGTGAGTGAATTAAGCAATTAACTGTGTGCTTATAGATTGTTGAAAGGTTTCAATTAAATAGCACTTGGCAAAGCAAATGGTTCACATTAGTCCTGTGGTAGGCAGAGTCTAAAATGACCTTTGAAAGGTTCTGGCACCCCATTATTTACTCACACACTTATCTAGGTACCGCCGTAAAGGAATTTTGCTGATATAATTGAAGCCCCAAGTCAGTTGACCTTAAAATGCAGATATCTGGATGGGCCTAATCTAGTCACAAAAGATCTTCAAGAACAGAAAGTCTTCTCTGCTGGTAGAAGAAGAGAAAGAAAGATGTCAAATGTTGTAAGTTGAATATGGATTTAATATCTTTGAAGATGGAGGTGGCCATATAAAAAGATCTGAGAACAGCCGTGGTTGATGTGGCTCAGTGGATTGAGCGCTGGCCTGCAAACCAAAAGGTCCCCAGTTCAATCTCCCTGGTCAGAGAACATGCCTGGCCTGCAGGCAGGTCTCCAGTTGAGTTGCAAAGGGCAACCAATTGCTGTATCTCTTGCTCATTGGTGTTTCTCTCCCTCTCTTTCCCATCTCTCTAAAAATAAATAAAATCTTAAAAAAAAAAAAAAAGATTTGAGAATGGAGCCTCCAGGAGCTGAGGGTGACCCCTGGCCAACAGCCAGCAAGAAATCATTCCTACACCCCAAGTAAACAGATTCTGCCAACAACCTGAAAGAGCTTAGAACTGGATTCTTTCCCGCATCTCACAGATGAGAGCACAGCTTGGTCAACATCTTCATTTTGGCCTTGTAAAACTCTAAGCGAAGAACCCCTCCAAGTCTGCCCCACCTCTGACCTACAGAACTGTGGAAAAATTAATGTGTTGTTTTAAAATGCTTCATTTGTGGTTATTGGTTATGCTTTAACAGAAAAGTAATAAAGGCTCCTAGTAACCCGTAAATTTTATTTTCTTACCCCAAACTACTTTTGAACACTGCTCAGCCATGCAACTAGCCCTTTCCTCTGTGTGCCCATACACCCTGACCCAAAGTCAAGGTCCTATTTCCCTCCAAAGGACACTCTGACCTCATGGGCAAGTGCCCTGGTTAAAAGTTGAAGGCAGCCTCAAGAATCACTTTGAAAATATACTTGTTTTTCAAGTCTCGACACCAATGCACTAAAGAAATCAGACTCTTCAGAATTGAGAATTTCAGGCAAGTCCATTTGTACCTTTTATTGACACCTCTGACCTTGTTGGAAAAGCATGTTACGTTTTGCTATAAAAATTATCAGAGAGTGCAGCTTGCTGAGTGATATTTTACATTACAGAGCACTCGAAGTCACTCTCCTCAAAGGAGCGCTACTGCCGATGAAAACCTCTCTCGGCTCTGGGTGAGGCATTTTTCTCCCCAGTATCAGGCCCACAGTATGAACTTGGGCCTCAGTGTTAGCAAGTCATTCAGCGGAGGGAACCGCAGTGTGACATTTCCTTGATTGAATCTCTCCAGGAGTTTAGGTGTCGTTTTAAGTAAAACACTAAAATTAAAGTCTTAGGTCTCGTAACAGCTTTATCTCTTTCTAAAATTTCATGATGAATATTGAGAACACCTGTAAACACTGCCTTTGTTTGGGTGTTACTTCTTTTGACAAGTCTCAAAACAAAAATTAACTCAAAATCAAATTAGGATCAAATAAATTAATAAAGTAAATGGAGAGCCTCTGGGTTTACTTGTCCTAAGATAGAAGTTTTTTATGTTTAGGATAACTGAGCTACATATCCCTAGTCACCACTTACTTTAAAATGCTGGCCAGTGCTCACTCATGATTCCATTAAGCATTTACTCACACACGCTAGGGACAAAGATTGGCGCTGAGACTGCAAGTGTGAGAGAGCCATAGTCTATACACAGGGTGGGGGCAAAGTAGGTTTACAGTTGTTCATATGGAAAATAACAATCAATAATAAATAATAATACAAGAATAAACTGTGTTTCACATACTCATGACTACTCTTGCCCCACCCCGTATTCAAATAGTGAAGGCAGATATTAACCTTCATAAGAAACTCAAGCAGCCCCATCATCCGTCCCTATGGATGGATCAAAATAAAAAGCCATATTGTGTGATAGGAAGAGGACAGCTGGGCAACTAGGGCCGACTCCTACTTCCCTACCCTACTAGCTGTATAACTTCGGACAAGTAGTGTAAGTTCACTAAACCACCCTTTCATCATGTACACAACGGGGATAATAATAAGAATGACTTAAGGAGGGTATTCAAAGGAGATGGTCCGTGAAAAAACATTTAGCACAGCGCCGGGTCCATCGCAAGCAAGTGGTGATGATGGCTGTCATCATTACAATTATAACAGTCATCATCATTATCATTCTAAAAGGCCTTACTCATCACTTGCTGGCACTAGGCTGTGGATTTTTCCATGCGATTAGTGAAACAGTTAAGGCTCTGGCCTCCACGAGGTGTGACTTTTCCAATGTGTCCTTTTAGATTACTCGTCAGCACAGTGCAGGAGATCCAGGGCTTCCTGCTGAGAGGCCATCCCCGCCCTAGAGGGGTACAGCGCAACAAGGCGTGAGACCTATGAGACGCAGTGCTCATCTCTGCTTGCAAAGTTCCCCAGAAGAGGGCCATCTTCTAGGTAGACAGGAAAAGGGTGACACTTGTAAGGGTTAGCGCTGACAAGATGTCAGGGTACATGGCAAAGGTAGCGGCAATGGCCAGATTGCCTGCGAGAGAAAGAAAATGGTATGAGATGAGGCCCCCAAAGTGAGTGGGGGCCATTTGGGGAAGAACTTGCTATAGCAGGCTGGAGAGTCTGACACTGAGATACATTAGGTAGGGTAGTGATATGTTCAGGGCTACACATCTAGAAAGATCAGCCCCAGTAGTTATAAAGATGGATTTATAGAAAGGCAAAAGGAGAGGCTGAGATTTCAGGAGGCTATTATGCTAGAGAGGAAAGAAGATGATTAAGAAAACGTTGTCAGAATGTTGCAGAAAGCGGCAGATGTAAAGCACAGAAGCAAAGAGGAAAACTACCTGGTGTCGCAACCCCACGATTATGGTGAACCATGCCCCCTATGAATGCCAAAGCCCCGAGGTAGCTCGCTGATACTACAGGAGTTTTTTCCCTCTACTATTGGAGCCTTTTCTCTTTTTTTTTTCTGTAAAAGTCTGATATTTCTAGCTCCTCTTACGACTTGTCTTATGTCCTCTTGGTCGGTCCACCTTAAGCCTTGGTCTAACGGCATACTTTGTGTAAATCACTGAGGCCTAAAGAATGTTTTTTAAAGGAACAAACAGCAGCTGATTTTACCCTAACCACAATTCCACTTTTCATGGACTGCCATTCCTCTGGAAAGGAGAGAAACCAAGTTTGAGTTCATTAGAATGTAGGGGACACAGTACTCCTGTAACTGCTAGCAACTAGGGGCTGACTAGACTGCAAGGAGGGAATTTTCATTCCAAGAGCTGCAAATTTCCCTCTCAAACCAACAAATGTATTAGCTAATTCACCTGCACCATTTTCTTTGGTCTATTTTCTCCCTGACCCCATCACTACCTCAGTCATTCTAAATTGAACACAAATTAGTAATTTACATCCTTGCCGCCAGCCACATTTAGAAAAAAAATCTGCTTTGAAACTTGTCCTACTGAGTAACTTGCATCTTTAAAAGATACAAGCAAGGTGATATTTACATTTAATTATGAGTAAATAAGATCACTCCCACCAAAATGACATATATATATGAAAGAAGAATCTGCAATTGACAAAAGTCATAATGACTTACTCTCAGGTTGATTTTTTGTTTTATGGGTCTTTTTTCTGTTCAGAGAGGGTAGACTTATTATCATTATTATGTTTTTGTATTTCAAAGCAGGATAAATCCTCAAAATATTTATGAAATCTAATCTGTGCTTCTATTTTTAAGTCAGAAATAAGTTGAAACTCATGAAAATGGATCTTTTTTATTTTACCTCTAAGGCTGTACAAGAGACTGACAATAATAATACAAGAGATGTGAAGACAATATACACTTCCTGATCACAAACATTTCACCAGACTTCAGAAGATCACTCATTACTTTCAACACTAGTCATGGTTTACTATTCCAAGACTTTGAGAAAAAAAATTAGATTTGAATAAAAGAAATTCTAGCCTCTGCTCTAAAACATGCTTTTGGATAAATCACCAATTTTCTCCATATCTCAATCTCCTTGTTAATATTGGGTATGCTTAAAAGTTCCGTTAATCAATATAATTATATAATCTTGTGACATAGCAAAATAAACATCCACAAAAATATATGAATTGTCCATCAATGTTCATTTCAAAATAAAAGCCAAATTAAAAGAGATGGCTATTCAAATGTTCAATTCAAATGCACTGACTTCTTTAAAATCCCAACTAAAATGAGTATTTCTCAAGGCCAATATCCACTCTATATTTGTTTTCTTACCTTCCCTCCCTTTTAACATATTTCTACAAATACAGTAAACACTCAATAAATTTTTATTAAGTAATCGACTGAGTGAACTCCTGGAGCAGGCCGCCATTTGCGTCTGGACTCTGCTAGCCCCACCCCAGGTGGAGCAGTGAATCAGGACAGTGCTCCAGCCCCAGCCACAGGAAACGACAGCCCATGTACCAGGTCTAACTGATGGTCTAATGAGACACATGACTCCCATTAATTCCTACTCAGTTTTCTTCACACGTGGAACTATTTTTTTGTAAGCTAGACCTCACAACACCTTTCTGTGCAAATATGCTAGTTTATCTGAACAGAGAATGTGGTAGATGCAGTAGCTCTTTGGTCAAATATTGAAAATGACACAAACCTGGGAGGTGCACCTGTTGGTTTCTCGGCCGCCGGAATGTTTAAGATGATTTTAGGCAACCGGCTACCAACTTTGTATTCTCTTCTCGATCTCAGTTTTATTTTATTTTCCCTCAAGGAACCAATCCATCCACTGATTCTGCAAACAATCCCAACCAGGCATCATGCAGAATCTGAAAGTGAATAAGAAATACAGTCCCCAACCTGAAGGAGCTCAGTGAGGTAAGGAAAAATCTGTAACTGCTTTAGGTGTTACATTAATGCCTGTGATTCCAATTGCCTGTGAATAGCACTGACCTCCCGGCGAGGCTCTGAGGTGAAGCTGGAAGGAGACCGCGTGTAAAATGTAAGTCCAAAGCCTGGGAGCGTGCAAGCGCTCCACCACCCCCCTCGGAGGACTCACCCCCAACCCCACCATCACCAAGTGCACACACTTGAATGCTGAGAAGAGCAACTTTGTTTTTCTTTATCTTCCTTTGAGTGGTAGGTGGAAATGTTACTCTGATGGGTGACTGGGAACACAATGGAGTCTGGAGAGGAGCAGCCCTGGGGTGTCCTTCTCTATGCAGTGGCTCTGGGAGGCCAAAGCAAGAGCCCCATTAGTTCGCTTTCCCTGAAGCCAGGCTCCCAGTGAATTTCTACTCTTGTGCATGCTCTCATTCGTTGGCTGAGCACCGGTCTGCCCTTCTGAGGTAGCTCTTTAGCCCTTCACTGAGTTAATAGCAGCAGCTGCTGAGCGCCAGTGCCGTGGTGAGGGCAGGCCACGTGGAAAGGTGTCCTTGCTGAGACAGGAAGGAAGGGCTACCCTCCCTGAGATGGCCAGACCTGGGACACATCCATAGCACAACACACAGACACCCAGAGTGGAAGGCGCTCCGCCGGGTTCCTAGTAACTAAGAAATTCCTTTTCTAGAAACCTGCAAGTCATCCTGGATCTGCTCTCTCCCTGGGTCTCCTTGCTTCATCAACAACAAAGTAAAAGACGTCACCTTCTAAAAATGCTTCTCAAAACTGCCTCTCCTCGCCACCTGGCTCAGGTTGGAGTCCCGCAGTGCCCCCCTCACTTGCAGGCTTTGGTCTCTGCCATCAGTCCCTCTGCTTCTCAACACCCTTCCATGCTTTTTAATGTGGTTCACAAAGCCCTTCACAGGCTATCTCTTACCTCACTCGCCCGCCTCATTTTCCACGGCGCCTCCCTGCAATTTATCCTCAGTGGCTGCATGGCTTACAGTTCCCTTGGAGCTGTTTCCTTCCTCCTCACTTTTGCTCAAGCCACCCTTGGTCTAGAAGGCTCACCCCAAACTCCTTCATGAATTCCTCATGGTGTTACCTCCAGCTGATTAACTCACCTGGATTTGTGGAGGGGGGGGTTATGTTTTAGCACGGAAGTCCCACAGTTCAGGAAATTTCCCACCTTGGTCCCCACTTCCTCTGAGCCTCCCTCGTCTGTTCCTGCTCAGGTCAGGTCCCCCCCAGGAGGTGCCACCATAGGGCAGGTGTTCCCTCATCACGCATTGTGGCGTCACTACAGACTGACCTGCCCTTTGGCTCTGAGCTCCTGAAGGGCAGACACTGAGGTTATTTATTTTCTCCTTTTCTGTCTTCCATGCAGTGCGACAGGTGGGACACGAAAGGCACTGAACAGGAAGGAAGGGAGGAAAGGAGGGAGGGAAGAAGGATGGAACAAAAATAGGAAGCAAAGACCAAAGGTGCGTTACACTAAAACGTGTTGTTGTACGCAGACAGACAAAACCATCATGAATTCTCGGCCACCACAGGCATTCTGAAGATATATCTGTTGATTCAGTTTTTCCTCATAAGTAAACCTCTTTCTATAACCATATGTGGAAGTAGAGACCAATGTATTATTTAGTAGGATATCTTTTCTGGGTATATATTGATTGGAGAAGACAGGATGAAAGCAAAACAAGCTGCTGTAACAGATAAGCACCAACATTTCAATGCCTTAACATAACAGTTTATTTCTAACTTACATTGAGATGAGTTTAGGGTGCAAGTTTTTCTCCTTGGCAGGCAGCTCCACACCACATGGTCATTCAGGGGCCCAGGCTCTTTCTGTCTCAGGTCTCTGCAACTCACCTGAGGTCAGAGTTCTCCAAATCCAGGCAGCAAATGAGAAAAACCAATGGGAGACAGATTACAGTAGGTCGCCCATCACTTTCCTCTCCTCCCATTGGCTGGAACTCAGTACATGGTCACACCTAACCGCATGGAAAGCTGGGAAATGCAAAAACTCCTTCTGTGCCCAAGAAAACCCCAAATCAAGCTTGATGAGTCAGCTTCAGCCACTCCCCTGAAGCGAGATTTTCCCCTTCTGGCTGGGCAAACGTGGGCAAGTCAGTTTCCTGCAGACCCCGCTTTCCTAGCAATAAAGTGGGGATACCACAGGGAGGGCAGTTGTGAGGTGAGGCTCAGAAGACAGAAAGCATGTAACATGATGTGCTCAAAGCCTAGGATGTTCTAAGTGCTCCGTAAATGTGCATTAGTTGTCGTTGTTTTTATCATTATTGTATCCATTCCTATCATTACAGGTATTACCCCTACCAACCTTCATGCCAAGAGCGTCCTAAACAAGGGGTTATTATTAAAAATATTTTTTCTTTAGCCATAAAAGAGAATGAATTCTTATTATTTGTGACAGCATGGGTGGACCTAGATATGTGAAGTAGAATAAGTCAGAGAAAGACAAATTCTATGCAATTTCATTTATATGTGAAATATAAAGAACAAAATGAACAAAATAGGAACACTCATAGGGAACAGACTGGAGAAGGGGGTTGGGGGACTGGGTGCAAAGGTGAAGGGACTAAGAAGCACGAATGGGCAATTACAAAACAGCCATGGGGATGTAAGTACAGCACAGGTGAAATAGTCGATAATGTTGTAATTACGGGTACTGGAAATACCAAGGCTATTATTTTATAAAGTATATGATTGTCTAACTACTATGCTGTACACCTGAAACTAATACAAAATTATATTGAATGTATACTGGAATTGAAAAAAATTAAATATATGTACATATTTTCTGGGTCCCTTGGTCTCTGAAAAGCCATCGCAGCCTTCACATGTCTATTGTCCCTTTCCTCAGGCCAATCCTTAGGTCCCCTGGCCACCTTAGAAATCCTAAACCTAAGCAGAGTTCAGATTTCTGACCATGTGTCTACTAAATACCAGGTCTCACAAAATGTAGTGGTATCCCTCATCAGACAATGGTAAACTATAATGCAATGCAATTTCACTTGTACTCAACCATGTATGTTACGAGAATATTATAAAGTTCCACCATCAGCTTCAAAAAGCAACAGTAAACCTGTATGACTCCTTATGTTTTGCTTCCCTGGGTGTCTTCAACAAAGAAAACTATCGATTTTTGAGTTGTCTGAAGTACGCGCCATAAAGAACTATCCTCAGTCCATGGCTTTCTCTTTACCAGGCTCAGATAATGGGAGACGATAGGAGAGTCCCACAGAAATACACATCCAAGGGGCTACAATGAATCTCGTGGTTATGACGGCCTCCGTGTGAACTGTGCGCAAACCCAGCATCGCAGGTCCGTCTCCAATTCATGTTCTTTCAAATGCCAGACTGAGGCAGCTGCAGAGAGATCTTCTGTCTTCGTGGGGTTTTAAACCATTCATTACCATATTTGATCCTGCGATGGAGACAATACCCCCCACTTTACAGATAAGTAAAAAAAAAAAGACTTGGAGCTTAAAGAGGTGGTGCAGAGTGATAGTTATGTAGTAATCTAGTAACTGGAACTCAGTTCTTCTGACCCTGGAGCATTGCTCATTCCTGATCTCCAGCTTCTCACTGCACTAACAAACCCAGGACAAACTCGTGTGGCAGGACCCAAGGTTGGAAAGGAATGAGATGGAAGGGAAAGACAAAGAAGTCCCAGGGCTGTAAAAAATTATATATATAAAATCTCACAACCACAACTTAGTCAAAGCCAATGACTTCAAATGAATCTGGAAGGGGAGAAGTACTTAAAAACTCCAGATGATTTAATTCTGGAATGGACGCAGAAATGCTATAATTTTCAGGAGTGGCCCTGTTAGAACCAAGGCCACAGGATGCCAGGACTGGATCCTACACTTACTCCAGTGGCCAAATCCATGGGTCTCCATGGAGCCTCATTCTCCCGAGACATCAGAGGAGAATGTCTCCTCTGAAGACATTAGCCTTCTGAAGTCACAGTCTTCAACCTTCACACAACAAAACGGCTGCAGTAAATTGCAGGTAAAAGGCCCTGATATTGAAATCCCCTCCCTCCAGCAAGCTGTCTTAGGTGACAATGTCCTGAAGCTAAGGTGACAGGTGTGAATGAAAGTGTTTTAAACGGTGGGGTTTAATTCATGCCCTTGCTTATTTTCCCAAAATACCTGCAGAAAAAGATAATCAGCCTCTGAGCATCTGTGGACAATTCACAAGGAGCTGCTTAGCTCTTCCTAACTGCTGGGAATTTATTTTCAGATTTTAATTTAAAATGCAGAGCTGACCCCAAACCTGTCATTACAGTTACTTGCTAATCCTCTCTAGCGCGTGTATTTTCTTCATTACGGTAGGCAATTTTGTTTTGCTTTGTTGTACTGTGCGTTCTTCCCTTCTCTGATTGCTGTGCTCAAGCTTCCTGTGGAGTGCGGGGTGAGTGCAGTGGACAGACACAGAGACATCTGCCCTGCACCAGTCTCACCTCCAGCCCCATCACCTCCAAGCGAGGAGCCCAGTACAGAAGCTGTAAAACAGTCTTCTTGGCGCATAGACGCCGCCTGATTTCTTGGCGTTGTTTGGACACGCGGTTGCCTTGTGCACCCCTATCATCGCTGAACACATTTGTAGTCTCCACACTACCACTGACCCCCTCTGCCTCCTCTTCTACTCCAAATTGTACCCTGAAAATATAAGTTCCTCCTGAGCACGTATTACCCAAAGAATAAATGCAGTCGTCTTTAGAGAAGCATTTATGCACAAAGACAATAATAAGAAATGACTAGAAGAAACTTGTGGCAAGTCAAAAGCAAGCAACAGCTGACAGCTTTTGTACAACCTGTCTTGGGCAATTTGGTAAGGATGCTTTCAACCCACGCATGGGAGACACCCAGCTGGTTAATAGTCTGTCCTCATCTGCCTCAGATCCTTCTGGAAAAGGCCCTCTCCCCAAGTCACTCAAATGAAAAGACAAGTTAGTGCATCTTTGCTTTCAGATGTTTACTGCAACACGAACGCAGTCTTGCCTTAGCTCCTGAACTCCATCATTTGTTGCCTGATGTTAGAAACAAAGTATAAGAGGCTGTTTTTCCATTTTACTTAGCCTGTCATTGGAGTTTTAAAGGCTTCTTTTCTTCACCAAAGCCCTGGTTGACTTGGCAAATATGACATGTGCGATTAGGCTGGGACCTCATTATGATAGTCATCCAAGTCGCACAGAATTTCATAGAGGGAGAGTCATGGCCGCCCTGACTCCATCACCCTGGAAGAGGGCTGTGGTATTCCAATATGCCCAGAGGTCTGCGGGGCGCAGCGAAGGCTTTTCCAATTGAACTGAATGCAAAGGAGTTTATATTGAACCTGCAAAGAGATCCCTTTTCTCTCAAAAAGGTCCCCTTGTGGGTTATTTTCATTTTCTCCTTTGGCCTTTTATACACTTTTTTTCCCCAGATTTCTGGCACAAACATTTATTACTTTCATAATCATTTATTGGAAAATCAGTTGAATAGAAATGAAGTCTCTTCAGAAGACTCTGGGACCCTGCCTCCAAGTGGGTAAATTTTCCTTGTGGAAAGCACACAAAATGCAGCCTTCCCTGTGATTGCTTCATTTTTGGCTTCATAAAATGATTATCTGCATAGAGGGGGTGAAAAGCTGTATGGGACCAAGTCTTACACATCTTTGTAGCTACTAAGATCCAGTGATACAGAGCGACTGTGTGTGCCTGTAATGCACCTCACATGTGTGTGTGCATAGTCAAAAGCTTTGACTACAGCCTCCCATTTTTAGCTTAAGCAGATAGTACCATTTATTCCCTGGCTGCAGAGGCAATCTAAGCTCTGGATTCTGCAGATGTATGTAATCATCTGTGTGAGGCTGCAAAACCAAATCTGTCTTAATAAATCTCCTATAATTAAAATCTCCTATCGGCATAATTGATGGAGCCCCAGCTCTTCCCAGCTCCCAAAACTTTAGATTCTTAACAAAGTACATAGAAGGGCTGGATTCTGAACTCTTAGTGCTGCAGTGGACTCTGTCAGTTAGTCCTTCACAGACGCTCTGCCCTGCCTCGGACCTCTCCACCTGGCTGTTTTCCCAAGAGCTGCCACCACTGGTAATCAATGCATCCCTGCTCTCTCTCTCTCTCTCTCTCTCTCTCTCTCTCTCTCTCTCTCTCACACACACACACACACACACACACACACACACACACACACAGAGCTGCAATTGCTGCCTCCCTCCTAAGGGATGAGAGTCCTTTGGAGCTGGCATGTGCCTAAACCCTACACTGCACTGGTCCCAAACATCCAGGCCCTCCAGGGCCTGGGGGAATTTGTGCGCCTCAAATCCAATGGAGAGAAGGGTGTTAATCTCCCCTCTGCTCTGTCTGGGCAGTGGCAGGGATCCCCCATGGGATGTGGGCTACCTGCCTTCTCTCTAACATTTCCAAGATCTTTTCCAGTTCTCTTTTGTTTGGAAAAGAAACATAAGGAGAAGGGGAAAAATCACTTGTGCCTCAGCCATCCTTTCTCTTCCTGCATAGCTCTTGTCCCTCTGTACCAGTGAGAGGCTACCCCAGAAAGCCCAGGAAGGTCCGTGGCTTGAATGACGTCCTTTGGAAAAGTGTGGCATGGAGCAGGGAGCCACTGAAGCCCATGACCCAGGTAAACAGCAAGCTCAGGGAAGCGGGACGGGTTGAGAGGACCCGGGGGGGCTCACTGCACCCAAACCGCTGTCTCCCTCCCAGATCAGTTTCTCTCTGGGTCCCTGCTGGGTCTTTTCCTAACTCCAGTGAGAAAGTTTGGTCATTTGCTCCCGGAAGGTCTCGGCTCAGACCCTACTCATCACGACAGCAGAGTCATGCTTTAGGGAAGCATTCCCATGGGCTGCCTGCAGTGAAGGTTCCAAAGCAAGCCTGGGCTCGTCACCTCTTCTGACCCCTGCAAGAAATCTGTTTGCCGATATGACTGCCTTGTTTCAGAGGTGGGGAATCTAGAGGGAACAGGCCTGAGGGGTTTTACCAGGCTCCTCAGAACTCAGTGGTAGGAGCAGAGAAGCACCCTGTGGCAGAGGTTAGCAATAAAAGTAGAAGGTAATAATGAAGGCACTGTAAGAGTGAAGTCAATTTATGGTTTTCCAGAGACTGTGCTAAGCACCCTTTATGCATTGCCTCATTTATCCTTTCATCATCCAAACAGCGCAGGTTCCCTTATTATCATCACTCCTGCAGAGGAGAAAACCAGAAGATACGGAGATTTAATAACTTGCCCAAAAGCTCACAGTAAAGGGGAGAGACTCAGCCAAGCGTGTGCTCTGAGCCTCCAGTCTATGATGTGGTCCCAGCATCCAAGGATCTATTATTCTATTAGCACTGAAAAGTCAACTTTATGAAACAACCAGGCAGACAATATGTAATTAAATGATAAATTGTGTAGGACACACTGTAAATCCTTTAGGAATTCAGAGGAGCAGGAAATTAAATCAACAGGACTTATAGTAGTCAGAAGAAAACTTCATGAAAGTTCTGGGCTCCAAAAGATGTGGAGGAGTTAATTGAACAAAATGTCTTAGGTGGCGGCATTTAAGGAGAGAGGACGGTATAAGCAAAAGAATGAGGTCGAGAATAACTTTGGTGTTTTTGAAGATGGAGAGAAGGAAATGGCTTAGAATGGAAAGACAGTGTCTGGATCCTCCTCGTCTTCCCATTACTTACCTTTATCTTTTTTTTTTATAATTCAGAGTCCTTCAGATCTGCTAAAGGCTGTATGTATATGAATCCTCTTTCATGATTAAAATATAGATGCACTCTAAAGATTGTATTATGCATAAACAGTACAATAGATGGCCACCCCCCATACACACCTTCCTTCCCTAACCAAGCCCACCCATGAACCTCTGCTGCAGAATTCCTGTACTAAAATTTCCCAGGTAGGATTTCATTCCAGATGAAATAAAGCCAGGTACCAGGTACTATGAGAACTACCTGGGACAGAAAGACCAGGTCTATACCCTGGTAATTTCAGCCTCAGTCTAGGTCCTGAACATCCATGTCCTGAAGTACTCTGCTCCTGTATGTGGGGATTGTTTAGAGAACACCAAGGATATACATATGTACAAGGAAAGCTCTATGTTGGACACTAAGAAAAGAACCTGGCAGTGCCCAAAGAACTCATGATTAAGCCCCTTGCCCTGGTTCTCACCCTGACATTGCTCTTCATCATCTGACTTTGCCATTGTCTGCAAGTTGTAGGACGCCTTAGCATTTGGCAGGTTCAGGATACAGTCCATTACCCTTTTCCCAACTATATGTAATTCATTCCCCTCACAGGTGCATGTGCCTACTGAACAAACCCTTTTTAGATAATTTTACTCTCATCTTTGGCTTTTCTGAAATATAACTGTCTCTTTACATGTGGGTACTGTTTACATACCTGGAAGGTCTTTCAGCTTATCAGAAGCCAGGCACCTTTGAAGCTGGCAAGTTCAACACTTGGCTCAATTGCTTCCTAGCTCGAAGGTCATAGGGAAGGTGAAATTCCTTGGCCTCAGTTTTGGGATCTGGTAAAATGGGAATAATAATCATGTCTACATTTTAAAGTCTTAAAAAACAAAACAAAAATGCTAAAATCCCATGTGTCATTTAACCCTAGGGGGATGTAAATTGTTGCAATGACATTAAAAAATTAATCAGTACCTTCTTCATCTCAAATTTTGGCATTATCCCTGATTTCAGTTACTAGACCTTATTGCCTAAATTGGGTTTTTTAACTTCAAATGAGCTACATCTCCTACTTGTTTGGCTAGCCACGCAATGAGACACTTTTACTTTAAAACCACAATGTGAGTCCCACTTTGCGAGGACTACATTTCAGTACCAGGAGACCGTGTTGGGTCATTTCTTGTAATCAATTAGTTGGTGTATAGGCAAGGCTATTGATTCTTTAGCTACCCCCTCTCTGTGGGTTTTGATCATTTTCTTCCTTTTCTTTACTGAAGATAAAAAACCCAGGAAACACCCTACGCAGTTGCCATCCCATTTCGGACAGTTTACAAGTCATGTCCTTTTCTGGCGTAGCATCTCCCTCCAACAGAAAGCGGGGGTCCATGGCAACCCCTCCCTGCCTGCCTCAAGGTGAAAAGCAAGCCCACTCTGGGCTCTCTGAGGATTTCGGACAAAAGCACATGGAGCCTCGGAAATCATTGTGGATGCAAAATACTACCATTAAAGGAACTATTTTAAAGTAAATTGATTCTTTGTTCTTTAGCCAATTGGCTAATCCTCCTCTTGAGACAGGCTTCCATTTAGGAAAGCTGAAAACACAGCTCTCAGACGAGACTTAGAGGAGGCCAGGGATATGCTGACACACACTTTAAGTAGGATTGAGCCGCGAGGGCCCCTGCATCTTGATGAGCTACTCGAGGGTTTCTCTGGGCTCTGCAGCCCCTTGTGACAGGAGCCTGGCAATGGAAGGGAGAAAAGACAAGTCAGGGAAACTGAGAGCAAGGCCTGCATGTCTGAGTCAGTACAGATGTGGGCAGGCTGGTCCATCACCTGCTGGCCGGCCACTGGATTCCAGCAGTGACCTTCCTCCCTGCTGGAATTCTTAAAAGTAGTTTCAGCTTCCTTGACCTTCAGGACAAAGCTCTGGTGTCATAGTCCTCATCTTCACCATGTGGGCCGGAGGAGGACCTTTAAGTACAGGAAGCAAAGTCACATAATGCACCATGGACGGTTCTATTGCATTCCCCTCCCCAAAAGGGAGGATGCAGGAGGTGAGGCCAGGGGTGGGGGAAGGGGAGACATACAGAAATGGGGCAGAAATGGGGCAGGGGAGGGCAGAATAAGTACAGGAGACAGGTCCATGGCCAGCATCTCATAAACATCTCTCTTAAACTTACAACTTTCTTTTCTCATTTTTAAACTTTTGCTGTTATTTCATTATTACATGCCATCTGTTCAATGTTAGAAATGTAAATAGATGAGCCAGATATGAAAGAATTTTCATAGTCCCCAAATCCCATAATCCTTTCAGTCATTTATATACATGTGTATGTACATATACACCTTTTATATAAATAAGTTACAAATTCATTCATTTTGAGGTAATAAATCATGGCAGTTAATTGTATACCCAATTTAATCAGGCTACAGGGGGCCCAGGTATTTGGCTAAATGTTATATCCAGGTGTGTCTGGCAGGTTAGCATCTGAATCAGCAGACTGATAAAGCAGATTGCCCTCCCCTCTGTGGGCGTCACCCGACCCCCAATCCCAGAAGGGTCTGAATGGTACAAAGAGCATCCAGAGAAAGGCTTCACTCTCTGCCTGGCTGGACTAGGACATTGGTCTTCTCCTGCACTCAGACTGGGGCTTACGCCATTGGCTTCCCTGGTTCTGAGGCCTTCACACTAGGACTGGAACGAAGCCACTGGGCTTCCAGGGCCTCCAGCTTGCAGACAGGATCATGGGACTTAGCTTCCACAGTCATGTAAGCCAGTTCCTTATAATCTCTCTCTCTCTGTGTCTCTTACTTTCTACACACACACACACACACACACACACACAGAGGAGGTCCTTAAATAACATTGTTCACTGCTGTTTTATAACATTAACAAGATGCCAAGCCTCAGAAACTTAACTGTTGTTTATATCAATTAGCCTGTGGTAAGGTGGCATTGTTATGTCATTTTGCCATAGTTCTAAGAACCTAATAATGTATTAACTGAGGACTTACTTTACATACATATACATCCAATATATATGCATATATGTGTATGCATTAATTAGGATTCCCCAGAGAACCCTAATACATAAATATGCATCTACATCAATATTTTTAGTAATTACATAGAATCCCGTTGTATTACTGAGCCATAATCTAAATTTTTTAGTTTCTTATTTGAGGACATTTACATTGTTTCCAAAGTTGTAGCTATTATAAGCAACTGAGAAGAACATTACTGAACAACATTATCATGCATTGTGCTAAACCTCCTGGTGGGCATGTGGCTTAATGATCCCTCCCACCCGAGGGCCAAGTTTCAGTACGTAGGTTATGATAGGTGATGTAGGCCTGGTTCTGTTGCCTGGGGTGAAAGAAAGCATAGAACCACCCACTCAACCCAATAAACTTCCAGGCGCTGGGCCATTCGAAGCATCCTCAGAGGCCGCTACACCCTCATTACCCTCACACTGTGATCGAGCAGATGCACTATGGGAAACACATAGAGCACATGCTTCCCCGACAGATCAGCTGATTCATCCCCACTAAGCACAGCCTAAGAAGCCACCTGACAAGATGAATCTCACCCTGTTCTATAATGAATCTAGGTCAGAACTAATGTTTCCAGCATCCCCCTTGAGGGATTCAGAACAATAAGATCATATCATATGGTTCTCTTATTCCCACACTGTTTTTGAATAATTTTTTGAATATTTTTTAACATAGCAGCTCTCAGATTGATGGGTTTGGGAGGCTGCACCAGGGAAAGAGTGAGCTGGAATAGCTAAGTATAACTATCTCCAATTAGAAGTGCCATCGGTACACATAATAAAATATTCAAAGGCTTCCCAGGGATGTCAGCTTATTTATAATTGATTTAAATGAATAACTGAGAAAAAAAAACCTTTAATCTCTCATATAACATGTCTCTGCAAAAATTAAAGCTAGAATCACAGTTCACTAAAAAAATAAAGCTGTCTTTACAGCACCCTCATATTTGAGGCAGTTCAGGGTTCACAGGCTTTAATGTAAGACATGTTTTTAAGAGGATATGAATGACACTGTCCTTCACGTTATTAGTGCAAATTTCAATTATTTTTCATCGGGAACAAAACAGAAAGGACGAAAATGAAACTTAAGAAAGAGAAATCCTTAAACTGCTCACCTTCATTGCACCTACACTGTTTTAAAGCCCAGGGTAGATGTTTAGGACAGCCTCACCTGGAAATGACCTTGGCGTGGCGTCTGTTCCTGAAATCTCTTTGCAGTGCTGTGGCTGCCATCACACCAACTGGCGTGGACTGACAGGGCACCGCTCTTCCCCAGTCCTAGTGAGTGACATTCATTTAGGTAGCTTGACATTGATCCTAGTAAGAGCTTATACACTAGAGAGATTGGCAAGTGCTACCAATCAAGGCTTCTTTTTTCTTGAGAGCCCAGTTATTAAATATTCACCAGTTCCTCACTACTGTATTTTGAAATATAATGTTGGAAGTGAGCTCTATGATTACCCTTAGGTTGCCAGAAAGATGAACGAGTGAGTCCTAGAACAAACGAAACCTGAAACACTGCTGGAGGGAAAAATGACAAAAAAATGGAAGCTGTCCTACTTTGGGCGCATCATAAAAATGCAGGGTTCTTTGGAAAAGACAGTAACACTGGGAAAAATAGAAAGCAGCACAAAAAGAGGAAGACCAAATATGAGATGGATTAACTTTATTAAAAAAGTCATAGGCACGAGTCCACAGGAGCTGGGCAGGACCGTGGAGGACAGAACACAGTGAACATCACTCATTCGTAGGCCACCAGCAATTGGCTGACTCAATGGCACACTTGCCCACAGCCCAGTAGTTCACCTGCTCTGACCAAGCATTGTTAGTGCAGAGTGTGCACACACATACTTTTTTGAACATTCAGGAAGTGTTTCTTCACTCGTTAATAAAAGACCAATCTTAGACTCATGAATGGTACACATTTTCTTCTGTCCTAAGACTGGAATTCTACTTATAATTCTCATTTTCACTTGAGTATTCCCAAGAAACATTGACACCCTGAACTCTCACAGTACTTAAAATAAGAAATTAAATTAGGGACTCCTGAGCAGCTTATTATAAATTGATCATAGTTCATTTGCCAAGCTGTTGAAGTTTTCCAAACCGCTCTGATTCTTTCCAGACTGTTCTGCAAGTGCCTCCCGGATGGCCAGTCCCCAGCCAACGCCTAGCATGCAAGTGTGCTGATTGGCTCCTCAAACCCCAGATTACAGCCCACGTGAGAGCTACTACTTCTCTGCTGTGAATTATTACCTTTCCACCTGGATGCATTAAATAGCCATCATTAATAATCACCCAACCATAAAACTGAAAGACAAAAGATTTGCGGATTATGATTCTATCACACCAACCTCATTTGTTCATTGATTTATTAAAATTTCATGGTGAAGATAATACAAATCTCAGCTAAGCTAACTTACATGAATCTTAATACTTTTTCTGCCAGGTGACATAACAATATTGTTTTAGAATCTCTTATTTTATTATTTTTAGTGTAAAAGAAGAGTTGAATAGGGACTAAGATATTTAGAAAATGCTTAAAATTTCCTACTCAAGACCAATAGTTCACAGAAGTTTTAGAAGAACACTAAAGCATTCTCTGTGCTGACTGCCCATTCCAATAAAAACTCAGAAACTCCAACTGGCTGGGAGAGAAGGGGGAGGGGGAGGGGAGGGAGAAGGGGGTAGGGGGTGGGGGAGGACGACAAGACAGTGCCACCAACCTCTGTTTCTTTTAATCCAGATGCTCTTGGGAATCTTTCAACCAAGACTTCTGTCTACTTGCATTCATGGATTCTGTCTACTTGAATTCTACTTAAATGGGATGGATCCGATCACCTATTGTAACAAATCACCTTAGTGGCTTGAAAAACAAACACAGATACATGATCTCACACCTCTGAATGTCAGAAGTCTGGCATGGGTTGCACAAAGCTGAAATCGAAGTGTTGGCAGAGCTGCATCCCTCCTGGGGCCTCCAGGGAAGGCAACATTTTTCTTTTTTTCCCAGCTGCTAGAGGGTTGTGTGCAGCCCTTGACTGTGTCTCCTCCTCCCATTTTCAAATCCACCTTTAAACGGACACCATCTTTAAATCTCTCTCTCCCCCCTCCTCTGCTTCCATCTGCTACCATTATCACTCTCCTTCCCTCTGCCTATCTTGCCTCCCTCTTTCTTTCCTCATCTAAAAACACTTGTGACTACATTGGGTCCAGCAGATGATCCAGGATATGTCCCTATCACAGCCGCAAAGGCTGTTGTGTAATGTAACGTATCCACAGAGTTTAAGGACTAGGACATGTACATCTTAAGGGGGCCATTATCCTGTTTACTGCACTGAGGAAAATGCCATTGAAGCCAGAAAACAGTGGCTCTGGTTTGTATTAAAATCAATTGGCAAAACTATTGCCTGTGTTACTTTGTAAGATAGAACATGATAGAAGAGAACTCATGCATCTTTCTACGGAGACTTCCAGGTGAAATTTTGAAAGTGCCAACTATCTTTCCTATATAAGGAAGAGAGAAATTGGCTACAGAGAGAACGGTTCAGTTTGCAAGCAGAATTTCAAGGAAATAGAGAAGAACCAGTATTGCTGGGTTAGAAAACAAAACTATTTTACATTTTCATTATCTTTAGTCAGTAGAAGATTCAATAAGTAAGAAATGAACTCGGGATTGAGATCAAATCAAAAGTTTATTTATAAGACCTGTATTAATGATACAGGGTGCAGCCAGGGGGGCCCCCAAAAACAGATTTGGAATGGTGTCCAGAATTCAAAGTGTATAGGAATATTGGAGAGACATATAAGATGTCCTCACCCCCCCCCCCCCCCACAGGGGGAAGAAAGAATGGAGCCAGGGCCATTGAGAGCTATTTTGCATAGCAATAGTTTTGCAGCTAACCTCTGGAATGATTATTTAACATATCTATAACTTTTAACTGGTTTCATAGATACGTTAAATAGCAGTGGCCAAGTTTGGAGCCAAGGAGGAGGGAGAAGGTGGTGGCAGAGACTCAGAATGTAACTAGGGTCGGTGCTCCTGAGAAGGGAGAAGGGAGAAGGGGGAAGGTAGTGAGCAAGGACTCAGGATGGGAACTAAGGGCTGCTCTCCGGAGTGAGAAGGGCTTGGACTTAGAATGTAACAAGGGGCTGCGCTCCTGAGCGAGATGGCCTGGGTGGGAGCTTGGAAAAGACTGGCTCCGAGACATGAAGGGTCCCTGCTTGGCCAGATGAGAGAGAGCCACGCGGTTTCAGCAGAGTGAGGACCCCCTCTTGGTGAGGTGAAAGAGGGAGCCACGTGGTTTTGGCAGGGTGCGGACCCCCTCTTTCCCAGGTGAAAGGGAAGAACCACGCAGCTTTGCCAGAATGGACATCCCTGCAGCCAGGTGAAGAAGAAAGCCACATGCTTTTGGTGGAGTGCGGACTCCTGCAGCTTTGGTAGAAGAGGCCCACGCGGCTTTGGGGTGCCCCCCTTGGCTGCGGGGCCTGAAAAAGCAAGAGAGACTTTGACTGGAACTGGGTACAAAGGACTCTTGCCAGTGGACCATGAGAGGGTACCACAGTACTTTGGATTAACTTGAGATCCTGCACAGTGACCCAGCTGACGGTGCCAGCAGCCTGCAACACAGACGTGTGCTCTTTTCCTGATTTACGGTACCCGGAGTTGGGACAGTGGGAGAAGGGAGCGCTGTGTGGGTGTAGGTGTACAACCTAAAGGACTTTGATATTTTAGTGGTGGCATTAGGCCTGAATAGCATTAAATAAACATTTTGTTTCCTTTTCACAAATCTCTGGCATTAAGAGATGTCTTTCCAATTGGCGGCGGACAGAAGGGCCCAGTAGATTTTAGTATTTTGTTTTTGGGAGGGGCCCCTGTTGTGTAGCAGTTTTGGGCATCCCTAGGTGGGCCAAATATTGTATTGCCCCTCCCTCGGACCTCCTCTTGTTCGGTAACATTAAGACCTCAGATTCAGCAGAGTGCTTGGTTAGACCCTCTGAACTAGAATAAAGAGTTTCCAACAATCTCAGAGGCTATGTCCCACAGCACCCTGACACTCAGCCCAAAATAAAGAGAGGACCATCTCAAAAAGAATTATGAATGTGACTTTAGGGGCATGATGTGAACACAATCCGTCATAGAATTCTCGCCAAGCAGCCAAATGTAAAAGCTTTGGAGCAGCTCTGATAAAAACAGTGGAAAGAGACCTGACTTAGGGTGGTGAGCGCACCATGCGCTGTGCAGATGATGTGTTCCAGAGCTGTACACTTGAAACATGTACAGTTTTATTGCTCGATGTCATCCAATAAGCTCAATAAAAGGGGGAGCAGGGGCAGTTCAAAATGAAAGGAGGCTCTGGGGCCTCAACATTCTACAAGCAGAAAACTGGTTGAGAAAGCTACTTAGCTACAAGTACAAGGCATTTCTTTTAGAAAAAAAAACAGAAGTCCAAAAAATAGACAGAGGCTCTGGATTAGGCAGCGACTCCCAGGGGCAGGACCAGGTTCTGTAGTCAAAGAGCATTTCCTTCTGCTGAATCAGGAGCCTCAGACACTTCGTGGGGTTCAGAATTGTTACGAACCAGTGATTGCTATGGGCCTCCCCCTACCCCCTCTTTTTGTTCTGTTGTTGCTGGTGTTTATTTTGTTTTGTTTTTCTAACGAAAGGTGGACTACCACAGGCAGCGCCTCATGTGGACGTGACTGGAGTCCTGGAAGCCTGACTAGCCTGCCTTCCCCTGCATAAGGGCCCCGAGAGCTTGTTTGGAGGCTCGAGCCGAGGAGTGCAGCTGCTCATGTGCACCTGACCGAGGAATGACCCTCTTCTACAGAGACGGGTCATCCTCTTCCATCCAGCATGCATTTTGGGAGGGACACACATGGCATGCTGAGAAAGAAAGGGGACACCTGTCTAGCCAGCCAGGTCAGTCAAATCAACCCTCTGATCAATGAGGTAACAGATGCCACAGCCAAATTGTCTTCGCATCCTACCCCTTCGCATCTTCTTTTTGACTGAGACTGTCCACTGTGGTTATCTTGACTCCATCTCACCACTGTATATGGAGTGTAAGTAGGGCTTGGGTAACTTCTCTTTTTGGTTAGTAGGTCTCAGGATCAAGAAGAACTAGACTCAAAGGTCCTCTCCCACATCTAGACCTGACTTAGATTGTGAATTCTCAAGTTTATCCCAAGATGTCACAGCTAAGTGAGACTGTGAATCTTAGAAGGGATGAGTATGTTTGCATATAAAACGGAGAACAGACTATCATAGATTGTGAAATTAATTGCTCCCATTCAATCACCTCTTCCAGTATCTAAGAGATACTCAGTATCTTTGAGTCTCTTTCTGATTTGACCCTGAGCTTGGCTACATGAATTTCCTTGGCCAACAAGTCATCAGCAAATAATACAGCACAAACAGAGATATGAACAGAGCTTCTGTCTGGGGCTTGTCCTCTCATTGCTGCCTTCACCATGTCTAGCCTCCCCAAGGATGAAAAACCACAAAGAGAAAAAGGCACAGCCACCTCAGCTGTCCCAGCTGAGCCTGACCTCCAGCCAACCCTCCAGCTCCATGCAGCAACATGCACGTTCAAGGCAAAACCAACAGAAAGACCACCCAGTCAACCCACAGAATAATTACACCGCATTGACACCTGAAATAAGAATCCAGTAGAAGCTTGGTCCTAGGAGCTATGGAGAGACAACGAAGCTCAGCTTCCGTTTAACTGCCCTTGTCCAGCCCCTGGAGCCAACACCCCCACCACCATTTACTCTACCAACCAGTTACTTCCAGTGGCACCAGATTCACTCTCAGAGCTCCCAGTCCTCATCATCATAGTCCAACTGCTGCCCTCACCCCAAGACTCACAGCATCACGCTTTGTGGATTTGGGATAATGTTTGTCAACATTCAGTCCAAGTTGAATGAGTTTTTAAAGTAACATCAGTCCTTATACGGTGTCATAAATGCATCCTTAGGGTCTCTGTATTCTGATATTCCAGATTATAAAGTTACAAGTTTGTCAGGGGAAGAAACCTTCTATGACCTGGTAACCTGGCTTACGCAACACTTTTCTTCCTCGAAATATGTTGTCAGTTTTGCAAAAATATCTAGTGTTCATATAGGTTTCTTACCTTTTCCTCCCAGGTTCCACCTGAGCGTGCGCTCCCAAGCTACATCAGGAAAAACTTCTCTCCCACACAGATTGATGAGGGAGATCCAAGCCCTGGCTCCCCCTGGGAAGGAACTCCCATGTTTAGGAAAGGAAAACTAGGCTTAGGAAGTTAACTAAACGTTCATGTTTAGGAAAGGACGTAACTCTTCCCAGTTGCAGTTCACCGTGTCATCTCTGGGAAGATGAAAGAGGAAAATGATCCAGACTGGCTCCTGTATTCACTGCCAAGGACACTGGCGAGAAACCAGCTTTTTGCCAATATTCTTTAACCTGCTCCTATCCTCAGACCTGGAGGTGGGCGGAGCGGCACCAGCACCTCTGCTCTGTGAATAAGGAAACTGTGCTCCAGCAGGGTAAGTGGCTGACACGAGGTCACAGACCTTGTACAAGGCGTAACAGAAACATAGACGCAAGTTTAAGTTTGAAACAGTATTCTGACAATTATTGCTTTTTGAAGAAAAGGGGACCTAAGCCCTGTACCTTTTCGGTAGGAGCAGGTGACTTTCAGTTCATTTTTAACTCCACATGTGAACTGTGGATAAAAGTGACTGCGTTGCGGAGGAGTGGATGAGACCGAAAACGGCGAGCAGTTAAATATGTAGGCTCTGAGCCAGATTGCCTAGGTTCAAATCCCAGTTCTGCTACTTCCAAGCTGGGTAGCCTGGGGCAAGTTGTTTAACTTTTCTGTGCTTATGCTTCCATTACTTTAAACTTTTACCTCACAGGATTTGGGGAGATTAAACATGAGCTAATATATGAAAATCTCCCATAACAGGATCTGGCTTCTAGAGAGCATCAGGTCTCATTACGAAGCCCGGCATGTGAGTCACTCTCAATTGGCTGGAAGTCCCGGGCACATTCCACTGCTCCGAGCTACTTCAGAGCTTCGGAGTTCACGGGGTCAACTGCAGTGCATCGTGTGTGCGCGTTTTCCCAGCCAAAAGACCCAACTCCCCTTAGTGGACTCTGTTTAAAAAAAAGTCTTTACCAAAAGGAATAGAGGGTTCGTCTCTGCTTTGATAAAACACAAATGAAATTTTTTTTCTTTTGCCTGACTGCAGTTGACTGTATTAAATAAATTATTCACTGTGACAGAGAAAAAAGCTGAGCATTTTTGAACAAAAGAGACAGCCCAGCCACCTTAGAAAGCTCTGAGGTCCCCTGTGGATTGGAGCAGACACCAGCAGGGATCAATGTCTCCGAACATGAGACTGTGTGTCAGCCATTCGGCAAGCTGGTATCATCCTCCATCAGCCTCTGTGACTCTGGGCTCTAGGGATAAAAAGGGGAGTCAATCGGAGCCTATAATAAATCCTGAGTCTGAAAACACAGGAATTTTAAAAATAATGAGAGGAGTTCAATGCATATTCAGGGGAGTTTCTATTACAGGCACACTTAACTTTTTTGTCTCTAATTATATGCTTTCAGGTAAAAAGACAAAGTCAGAGAGACAGGGAGATGTGGAAATAACTATACAAGGCATGTCATTGATTCCAACCCAAATTCCGCTCCCTGTTCTGGGAACGAGAGTGACACGGGGCCAAGACTCAGCCGTCCCGCAGTAGAATCCCAGGTCTCTCGGCTCTTGCCCCGCTCTCGGGCAGTGTGGAGGTAGGGGCTGCAGGGGCACACCTCCCTCCACAACAGCCGGCCACGTGCAAGCCGGTGTCCTTCCCTGGGTCCTCACCCAAAGCAAGAGCCATCTGCTCCAACTCTGGCTCAAAAACTGCATGTCTCTGCTCACACAGCAGTCAGTCGGCAGTGCGTTGCCTCTGAGGATTTTCCAGCGAAATCTTAGGGACAGATTTTTCACCTTAAACACAACTCCTTTGTTCCTCGGTTCTTAGAATTTACGTAACAGTGTCTCCTTCCTGGGTCTTCCATGCAACCTGTAAGAAAAACTTCATTCCTTCGATAAAGCAGCAGATCAGACCTGATTTCACACTCTACATTTCATTGGATCGACTTCGGTGACTTAAACGACTGCAGTCTTGTGTCGGGAAAAGGGATATTTATCACTGTTTCACCCATGCTGACAACTCTCGTGCCTTTACCCCGCACAGGTAACCGGGTGAGATGAACCCACGCACGGTCGCTGGGGTGTGCTGCTGGTCCCGAGATGGAGTTGACATGTGCTACGGTGAGACTCAGCAGGAGTGCTTCCTTTGAAAATAAAACTAGCAGAATGATAGTAATATGCTTTCATGGGCTGGAATAGAAGTGATACCGCTTGTGTTAGGTTTATTGGACACCAGTCTATACTGAATGGGTTAAAGCGGCAATTTTCAACCGGTGTGCTAAAAGAATTTTAAAGCATGTAACTTCTGAATATTTAGTTAGGGGCGCTGACCTCTTTTCCCTTCAATTGTCAAATTAAGAAAAATTGACAGCCACCAACACAATAGCTGTCCAGTGTGAATAAATCAGAATTATACCTGTGGGTTTTTTTGTCAGATAGGCAAAAAATGTATTTTTCGGTGTGCCACCAAATTTTAGTAATTAGTTTATGTGTGCCATAAGAGGAAAGAGGTGGAAAATTACTGGGTTAAAGTATCCCTTCTCCCAGGAAATTCTGCGCAGGTGGGGATGGGAGGGGAACACCTGCAGAGTTTTTTAAAAGAACGTTGAACGCCAAGGAGACTCACACAGATAAAATTTCCATTTTCATTAGAACAAAAACTTCATAAACTTGAAGTTTTTTTCTTATAAAAATAAAAATGTAATTATCTATATTTTCTCTTCCTTAGCTTGATTATCAGTATATTAAACATACTAAATTCAAATATTGGTCTAGATTATATTATTAAGAAGCAAAGCAAAATGAAAAATCTTTAAGTCTGGATTGATAGCAGTTGAATTGGATCTCATTTAATTGACAAAGTAATGATTATCATTATTGTTTTATAGATGAGGCATCTAAGGTTCCATGAAGTTAAGTAACATACTACTGCTACTTAATATAAATCATGGAGTTAGGATTAGCTCACCTAATGTAACAAGGTACTGAGCATGGGTCCCCTGATAGTAGGGAAGCAAACCCCCAGGGTCCTTCCTCCAGGCAGGATTGGGGGCAGGGAAGAGCAGAAGTTCAACACTGCCTAACAAAGGCAAGTTAACAGCCTTGCAGGAGGGAAGATTGTGCCTGTAACTGTGAGAAACTGCAGTGACTAGTGACTAACCAGTGACTTAGCCAGGGCTCAAACACCCTCCCCGATGCCTGTGCACCCCTGGGAACTCTTGCCCTGACTAAATATGGCAGCCAAAAGAGAGGTCAAAGACACTGAGGAACTGACAAAAATGGCAGACACTAACTCACCATGGGAAGGGCTGAATATTAGGTCACATAGGAACTTCCCAGCTGAGCATTTAAATTAGAGTGGGCTGCCACAATGGCTAGAGCTCAGGAGGTCTGTCTGCGGGTCTGCCAGGGAATTCTGCTACAAAGGAGTGAGTCAGCCACGAGGTCTGCAGGGAGGTCTGCAGAAGAGGGTGCCGTGAGGTTGGGAGGTTTGCCTGGAGTCTGCCTGGAGAAGACAGCAGCAGAACTGGCGGTGCTACAGGGACCTTCCCGGCCACCCAGAGACGTAACAGATGCCCAGAACTGAACTGTGATAGGGAATTCTGAGCTACAGACTTGTGCTTTTCTGAAAGACAGTACCTCTTAGTAGTGTATTCAGAAATTGGCCTGGTTTGGCAGAGGTAAGCTGGACTTTGGGCTGTTTTTTACAAAATATTTTATTTATTTATTTATTATTTATTTATTTTTAGAAAGAGGGAAAGGGAGGGAGAAAGAAAGGGACAGAAACATCAATGTGTGCTTGCCTCTTGCATACCCCCTACTGGGAACTTGGCTGCAAACCAAGCATGTGCCCTGACTGGGAATCAAACTGGAACCCTCTTGTTCACAGGTCTGCACTCAATCCACTGAGCCACACCAGCCAGCTGTTTTGGGGTGTTTTTAAAGGGAGCAGGAGTTAATGGCAGAAATACACAATTATTCTAAATCTATATAACCTTTAAACAAACAACCCCTTTCCTTTTTCACCAAACTCTGGCTTTGAGAGTCATGCCTCTTGGCAGCAGGCAGTCGAACCCCACAGCTGATGCAGAACACTGTTGGCGGGGTTCAGTAACACCAACACCAAAGTGGCTTCTTCTCATACCATTCAACCCTCTGAGTCATAGGATCAGAGCAAAGGTAGCCAGCTTCACTATCTTCCCATAAGCAGACATACTTGTACCATGCTCTGGCCACTGACCAAGAACATAGAGGAGCCCTCCTCTCCTTGGCTGTTCCTGTCTATGCTAAGGTCTCGGACATACTCAAAACGTATAGTGCTCTCTCTCTCTCAGAGGCGGCTGTTCCTCCCTGACAGCTGATAGAATAGTGCATGCGATCCATGGAAACCAAAGACCCATCCATCAACATCCCGACCTAAGTAACAATAGAAGGTACTTAAAAACCTGTAATAATCCAATTGAACTTAAAAGTGTAAAAGGTTTAGAAATTTTTTAATGTGTCATTAAGAGAGAGGTATTTGGGCACCAATAAAATGCGCCCGGAGTCTGGAGCACCCAGCAGAGGAGGAGGGCCAGCTCTACGTCTGATGCATCAAATGTTTGAGGTGGCGGCATCCGGGCCTCGCAATACGTCCCCCTTCACTCAGCCTCGGGGAACCAGAGAGCTGCAGCACTAAAAAGCACCAGAAGCAGCAGAAAAAGAAAAAGAAGAAACCCCTGGTGATGAGATTGACTTTTTATCCTTCAGGCAGAGTGGGCAAAAGCAAAAAATAGAAATTCACCATCACCTGCTTGCAATCTTCCCCCAGGATTCTCTGAGCAATATGTATTCCCTCAGCAGACTGGCTTCTTCAGCAAACACCCTGTTTTTCACACACCTTGAGTCTGCCTTTTCTATTTTTCAATTTTCTAATCAATTTCTTCCAATCTCTTCCAAGAGAAAAGGAAAAACATCTTTCAAGCTATAATGTAAAAATATACAAATGAATTACCAGATGTGGTGCACTTCTGCATGCATTTATGTGAGTACTTTGATTCTGTTGACAAAGCACAAAATGAAGTCAATACTAGAAAATAAATTCATTTCACAGGCATAATTCAGGCCTTCCAAAACCGAGTGGAGGTCCCAATGACCTGATCAAGTGAAGCCAACTACCTGTGCATGGTCAACTGTGTGTGGAAAGAATGTGACTGAGCGCCACGGTTTAGCACTCATCATTGCCATTGACAACGTGATGATGAAGACACCAAAGTTTTAGTAACCATTGCATCCCACCCCTTACAATGGTCCTGAATGGACCAATGTACTGAGTCCTCATTTTTTCATCTGTGTAATGAGTAAGTTCAAATAAATAAACTCTAACACCCTTTCCAGTTACCTAATGTTCTAAAAATAGCCTAAACCCCTCAGTATGCCTGAAATATAAACATTTTGTAAATTCTAATTCAAGCCAAGTGAAAGTCAAGAAATTGCTGGCATGAAGCAATGAATGCAATACACAAAAGGCAAAGCAACTGAATTCTAATTCTGGTGGCTCTATTCCGTGTTCTGGTTATTTACGACTGCATAAAAACCACACCAAAGTTAAACACATACAACAGTCATTGGTTATTACATTCCGTCTCACAGCTCTGGAAGTTTCAGAGCTCAGGAGGTGGGTTCTTTTCGGGATTTCAAATGCAGTTCCTGTGGATGGTGCCTGGGGCCAGAGGCATCTCGAAGGCTTCCTCACCCACAGGTCTGACTTTGACTCTGGCTATCACCTTGGACTTCAGCAGTCTATGTTGGCCAAAATACCTAGCCAAGGGGGAGCCCTGCAAGAGATGGAGAGGCAGATTTGTTGCCAGATGTGTTACCGAGTCTGGGAAGTCATGCAGCATTCCACATGCTGTGTCCCGTTTAGTAGAAGCTAGCCACCAAGGCCTGTACATATCCAAGGAGAAAGAAATTAGACACCACTTCTTTTTTAAAATATTATTTTATCTTAGTTTCAGGTGTACAGCACAGTGATTAGACAATCATATAACTTACAAAGGGATTCCCCCCACAAATATTTCAAGTACTCACCTGGCACCATACGTGGTTATTACAATATTATTGACTATATTCCCTATGCTGTACTTTACATCCTCATACGATTTTGTAAACACCAATTTGTATTTCTTAATCCCTTCGCCTTTTTCACCCTCCCCTAGCCAGCCAACACTTTTTCTCCGTCTATGAGTCTGTTTCTGTTTTGTTCATCTAGTTTAATTTTTAGATTCCACATGTAAGTGAAATCATATGGTATTTGTTTTCCTCTGACTTATTTCCCTTAGCTAAATATTCTCTAGGTTCATCCACGCTATCACCAATAGTAAGATTTCATTCTTTTTTGTGACTGAGTAATATTCTGCTGTATATCCGTACCACAACTTTTTATCCACTCATCTATTCATGGACACTTGCGTCGCTTTCATATCTTGGCTCCTTTTCTCGATCAGAGGAAAGTCAAGGAAATCACAGCATGATTTTTAAACCATCACATTGGTTTGGGTCTAGGCACTTCACATTTAGGACTCTGTTTTTCAATAAATTATCAGAATGTGTCTAAAAGTAAAACATATAACAAATAAATTCAGCTGCATTTCTCAAAATATTTTATATTTCAGGAGAGCAACGGCAAGAATAACAGTCACCGCATGGTTCCTATGCTGAGCGCCTCACATGTCCTCTGTATTGACCGTGTCATAGGTGCGGTCATTATCCCCCGGCGCCCTGTCAGTGCGCCTGAATTCAGAGCGGTAAGTTAACACTCAAGAAAATGACGGACTGTTGCCTCGGCCCGAGAGGCAGTCAACGGGGTCCGCCGATATACCTGTAAGGGATGAAGGGGGATGGGACAGGAGGTGCGAAGAATGGCAGCAAGACAAAGGATTCTGATCAAGCTGCAAATTTATTTCAAAATGGAGGGAGTTATATAGAGGAGGGCAGTGGAGGAAGTGCAGTGGATAGGTGGCTTCAAAGCGTGCTCTAGCCTGTGATTGGCCGGGGGGTGCATGGCGGGCGCGTGATCAAGGCACTGATTGGTGTGCCACCGCATGTCCAGGAGGGGGAGTTCTATGGCTCCTAACCGCAGCATCCTGTTATTCAGGCGCAACCTTCAGGTCGGATTGTATCAGCCTGTTTCAGGCTTATCCCAGCCCCCAACAGACTGTGTTCTCAACCTCACACGTACAGAAAGAGTATAAACATTTCTTCAGAGCCCTGCAACAGTGAAGTTATTTTGGCTTAAGCCATGTTTCAGCACACTCATCGTTATCTGCGACGGTTCCTTATTTTTCACATGGAGAATGAATACCAGAGCCTAAGTCTCTTTCCCAAGTTTCTCTGAGCAAATTATTCTGTGGAATAACTCGTCCTCAAAGACTGTCCTGTAATCAGAGGACAAACGCGTGTTATGATTCGGCCAGCAGACCCTCCGGAAGTGCCTTGGAAACCACATTTGAGCTTACTGTTTGAGGTCTAATAAAGCGAACTTTCCCCATCAGAGCAGACATTCAGCACTGACGGCAGGCAGGCTGCAGTGAAATTCTGAAAAGTACAACTTCATGAGAATACCACGGCCCAAGTCCAAGTGTTATTGAGCACTGAAGAAGCCTGCTGCCTCCCTAGAGCCTTCTATTCAGAGAGGTCTCATTATTTTAAAACACAGCCACGACCTTAACAAGAGGTGCATGTGAAAGCCAACCCCAGCGCAATCAGGGACTTGGCTGAAGAGTGAGTGTGCACAAAGGCCAGAGGTGAAGTTAGACAGAACAGCAGCCCCCTACTGATTATCGATGTATCGACCGAGGCAGAACAGTCAGAAAGTCTAGCCATCCCTGAGTCTTCCAAGACCACGCCAGTTCACTGAATAGAAAAATACCCCAGCAAGGAAGCTGGAGAGCCCGGTGCCAATGGGACAAAGCGGGTCTGGCCTGGTGCTGCCAATCTCTCGTCGTGTCCAAATCATCAGAATGACCCATCAGAGGTGGCGTCGGACTAAATTTGACCCAACTGCCCACACGGAGGCTGGGGTCCATGCCGTGTTTGCCTTGGACTTAAAATACCAAATTAAAAAAGAGAGAAAAAGTAGAAAACACCTCAAGAAGGAAAGAAAAATAACAAACACTGTTTGACTTTGCCCTGGGAATTTATTCTACTCAAAAATGCTTCTGTGAACCAGCAACACTCAAGAGTCTGGGGTTTTAGAGCAAGTTGGTAGAGCACCAAGTATATGCGGTGACTACATCTAAATCTGCATGAAAATAAGCCTGAGAAGATACTGAACTGGCTGCTTGAGAAATTCAGGGGAAAGTCCAGTTAAACTTAGTAACAGCGTTCGTTGAAATGGTGGCCACACTCTTAGATTTTTCCCAGTTTTGAACATCTGGCGAGCAGGCACTGCCATGTCGGGAATCTTCTGATAAGTAATTACCATGGCGATGTTCCCCAGACTGTTAGTGGCATCTGCTCCTCGAAGGATGTTTGGGGGGGAAGAGGGCGCTATTTTTCCTTCCTTTCTGCAAAACAATGGTGTTGGTGGGACCTTTAAGCTAGAACAGTGGCTATTTCAAGGCCTGGGCTACACTGAGTCACAAGAAAAGGATGTTAGTCTAAACCTTGTGGCTTGTTTTTAGTAGACCCTGTTCAATCCAGCCTAAGTACCCAAATTTCCTAATGTTCTCTGGAAATACAAGGAGATTCCAGAGCAGGGAAATTGCCCTTAGAAAGATCAAGTTTTGAGAAATTAACAAAGATGATGATTAGTATTAGTGTGAATACTGACTCACACTGACTCACCCCTTTGTTACTTTTTCACCACGAGATACATTTCTTTTTTTTTTCCTCATAGGAGGTACTCACTTTTCACTGAACACAAAGATTCTGAATTAATTTTAGAGTTAATTAATATTGGTATTTACTGTGAGCTAAGGATTTTGCAAAGTGCTTTCAAATGCTTACATGTCACTTAATCGTTCACTCCTCCTCTGGGCTCAAACTCTAGCTTCTCCTCCTACTACACAATGTGGGTGAGTGACCTGGCACTTCAGAGCCTCTTTTCACAGAGCGGTCTTTTCACAGAGACATTGGGAGTATTATTATACCTACCTCACTGGTACAGAATCAAATAAAATAATATCAGAATCAAATAAAATAATGCTGTGCATCTAAGTAAGAAGTTGGGGATTGCAAACAAATGAAAAGAAGACGAAGAAAAATATGTGTAGAAAGATGGAGGGAGTAAAAAGATGAGTGAGAAAGCTGAAGGACCGGGCTCTCACCAGGCGGGAACCCAGAGACACTCCAAGAGTGTTCCCAGTGGGAACCAGTCTACAGTCCCACCGTGGAGCTGCTCCTATAGCGAATTATTTCTAGCTACACCTTCCAATTACTTTGCTCAATATTTAAGCTCCCCGAACTGATTAAGCATATGGAATTATGTGACTTCCCTTTAAGTATCTTGGATAAAGCAAAGAAAGATATGGCAAGAGGGACCCCATCAACTCCAGTGGTGATACAGGAGGCTCCTGGTTCTACACACTCCCACCAAGGGTGCACATTCCTGGGGAAAGGTAAATCTCCCAGAGGACACTGACTGCTTTCAGAGGAAAGGAGAAGGGGTGCTACATATTACCCAACATGGCAAAGTCCACTACAGACTAAAACACATGGTGCATGTTAGAACTCAATAAATGTCAACTGTCTAACTTCCTTATCACAGTTATCATTATCCCCATTGTGCAAAGAAGTCAACAGAAGCTCAGAAAGATTAGGTGACTTTGCTCGTTCACATACAAAATAAGTTGGCTAAAACATCTGAATTACACAACCAAACACTTTCAGTGGGAAGGGCGAGAAAGGGCAAGAGTTGGGGCAAAGAGCTGTTTAGATGGAGGAGTACTGAGAAAAGTCTATTTTGGATCTGAGTTCTTAAACTTACTTTTCCTTGGGCACAGCATGAATTTTCAATGCCATGCTCTTAAATTGTGCAGTATGCTCTGTGATCTCCGGATGTGCAAATCTGTGGGGTCAGATGTCATTACAACCCCTTGGGGAAGTTTCCTGTTTGACAAAACAAGAGCCAAACTTTCTCAAAGAGGTTAGAAGGGTGTAAGTACAAGCATTAACCTCCGGGTCTCTGATGAAATGAATAGAGGACAGTGAATGTTTACGAACCCAGGCACACATGAATTTTGCAACTCATCTCAAGAGCAGGAGGCAGCCCCTGAGGCTGCTGGGATAGCAGAAGGAATCCATATCTTCTGTTATCTCAAGAAGTTTTACTGAGCCTGGGACCCCAGTCATTTCTAATTGCTATCAAAGTCTGCTGCCACCAGCAAAAATTCTAAAAATTGAAGAACAAGTATACATTTGTTTTCATGAGTGGCTTCCCCACCCCTGCCCCACAATTGTGTTTCTAAGAAAATTGTAAGTGCAGCATGTAGCAAAGTTCTATGTACTTTGGACGGGAGATGGGGGTGGGAAGTGCCAAAGCTACATATACACATGCCGCCTTCACATTGAAAACCAGCTAGGACTTTGGGGAGAAACAGAAAGAGAATTTTAAGAATGATGTTGAGACATCAGCACAAACACTAGAGGACAAAATTGAGTCCAGAGAACATGGGAAGGGATGCAGGACTTGGAGATGGGGTGTGACTGATATTCACCCTAAGGAGAGGAGCGTCACAGGACTCGGATTCTGCCCAGAGTCACGGGATTTCGGGATCATCACGAGGACACATTGAGGGTGGTGACACCTCAGTGCTTTACAGGCCCTGTAACCTGTCCCCCGTCCCTGAGAAGAAGGAAATGTGCATTGAAGATGTCACGTCTCTGTCAGGATATAGTGACTGGAGGAGACTCAGGTGGGACAGGAGCAGCCAGAGCAAAGAGCAGAGAAACTGAAGACTCGGGAAAAGAAGATGGTGACAGATGAACCCAGGTTGAAAAAAAAAAAACCAAAACCCTGGATGAGAGGCAAAAACTCCAAGGGAGGCCACAGAATGACAGAGTGATGTTTTTCACCAATGGGAACAGCAGGAGAACGGTAGCCACAAAGAGCCCATGAGCAACAGGAAGGAGAGGGTGCATGGTTCAGCCACAGTATACCTGCTCCGTGGATGCTGACCACGTGCAGGCGCTCATACTTTCTACAGAACCGCCATCATACAGGAGGAAGTAGGTCAGTATCCCTGTTTACGGTGGAGGCAGCTGATCTCAGCAGGGGTAAGTCACAGAGTTGGTAGAAGACAGCTCAGAACCCAGGTCTGCTTCAACAGCCCACATTTTGCTCCAGTGTCCTAACCCTATACCCATGGCCGAGTCTCTCCCCAGGCCTTTTTCCAACCCCCCAAGACTAGCAAGACCTATAAAGCAGGCTCCAACTTTTATGAAGCTTTACTATACTGAGCTGCCATTTTTATAGGATAAAGTCAAATATTTTTATTTGGTTCCACGTTTTTAGTATAAGCATTGTTCTAAGCACTGTGCATAAATTATCTCATTTTATCCTCATTGCCATTCTTAAAATTTGCAACATATAACAATTCATTCTCACGCTGTTTACAGCCATAAGAGGAGACAGTCTTGAAGGAACTAGCCATAAAAGCACTTTGCTGAGGCACAGAGGTCAGGTCACGGCATGTCAGCTGTGGCTCAGGCAGCAGAAGAGCTAGCGACATTTGTACTATTCCTCCCAGATGCAAGTTCTAAGGAAACATATACAGTAGCTCAGGTGTTCAAAAGAAACATATACAGTAGCTCAGGACTTCAGGACTACTATCATTGTGTGAATCTGCAGTACAGCAGAAGCTGTAGGTTCATAGGCTCTTCCCTGGCTATGAGGGTGCTGGTGCCAATGAGAAAAAAAATGATTCTCTAGAAATTACAAGACCAGAAAAACAATCTCAGTACCACTACATAACAGCTGTGTGACCTTGGACAAGTCACTTAACATCTCTGGTTCTCTTTTCCCACATGGAGAGGAGGAACTTGAATAATCTTCACCAACCCTACCAGTTCCATCCATGAATGTCTTTATGAAGCCTTTCTGAATAACACTGGCCCTTGAAAGGGGAGCTCCTTCCCTTTGCTAATAAATGCAGTCTGTTTGCTCAGCAAGATTAAAGAGCATAAATATTCAAGCCAGGCACTGTTTGGACTGTGGCACAGCGTAACAATGCTAATTTGCGGCAAAGAAGTCAAAGCCAGCATCTGCTTCACATATTTATAAAGATGTTCTTAACCTCCAGTGCTTGGGTCAATCACAAACTCACATTTGCGTTGGTATCCTCATTTAGCCATCTCCCTGCCCCTGGTCCATTAGCTGGGTCTTCACCACGTAACAGAGATCATTTTCACAGAGGGAAAGTAAATCTCTCCATATATTTTGAGAATCTAAATACTATTTCAGGGCAACTACAGAGTGGTCAAGGGGTTACTAAGGAATCTGGATTTTCTGAGGACAGCTCCGTGGCTGCCCTGGCCTTGCCTAATTGTGCTAACTTCCCCAGCTCAAAAGCCTAGGCAGGTGGACTGCCCTGAATAAGCTGATAGGTGTGATGTGAAACCCTGAGAGTCTATTTGAGGAGTTGGAGAAAGCTGCCTTCCAAGTTAAATAGGGCAGAATATCTTTGCAAGCAGCATACTGGAAAACTACATTAGTCAAAATGTGCATGCTCTGCAAATGAGAGGTTGCTATTTTCCAAAGAAGTACCCATACAACGGGGTGGGGGGGGCCTCATACAACTCTCACCAGTATCTGCTACTGTAAAATGCCAGAAGCAATTATGATGTCATGTGTTGTCTAAAATTGGAGTGGTGAAACAGCTTGAGATGCAGTCAGAGCCAATAAACCAAATAAAATCCACCGAGTTTTACTGTGCTGTATTGTTTCTTTACACAGTTAGAAGCAGCAAGAAAGGCATCTGCCACATTACAGTCAATTTATTCCTTCTTTATTCTCTCTGTTCTCATTCCTTCCTTCATCAAAATGAAAGTATGTGAAGTGGGATTGGTTAGGGATACATTTCAACAGTTACAGCAGGAAAAAGAGGTGCTGTTATTAAGAAAAATGTCTTCCTGGATAGATTCAATGTAACTTATTGTTGCTAGCCTAGAAAAATAGCCTCCCCATTTAAATATGCTTTCTCATTTGGTACTTACTTTAGCATCAAGCACCTGAGAAGGGAGCACAGAGCTTTCCACCTTAAATGGGAGAGAATCCCCTACCACTCAGAATGCTCTAATAAATTCTACCTGGCAAGGCCCAGCTCTCAGACCACATCTGTTGAACACCAAGGCCTACAACACCCAGCTCCACGGGGATGCTATGCCCTTCTGGCCAGTGGTGGATTGATTTTCGTGTTCTGGCTAAATAAACAGTTAACAATGCTAAGCATTGTTTCTTCCTTTGCACTGAAGACCCAATTAGCAAACACAGTCAATGAACAGGTCGAGAGTTTAAGTTCAGATGGATGGGCCGGATCCTCAAGGCTAAACCTCTCTGTCTAAACAGCTTTCCACTGACCTTTGTCTTCATCATAGGCGCTCTCCTGTCAGAAGTGTCACTACCCTCCATGTGCAGAGCCAGACAGGAAATAAACTGTGGTTTATCCAAATATCACGTGTCAACGCACTGACAAATCAAATGGCTCCATGAAGATCATTACTGACAGAGAACGGCGACTAGCAGGGACAGGTAAAGATCTGGGTCGGGAACTGCTCTGAGCTGCAGAGGTAGATAAATACATGATGAATATTTAGAGCAGGCCTGGGTTAAAAGCAGTTTAAACTGAATGTTACTTTTAACTCATGATAGACCAGCTCTGTGGGTCTCCATGTCTTGATGATGCTCTGTTAGTAAGTGACCAGGCTATCTTGTCTTTGACAACACGTTAGCCTGCCACTACAAATTCACATTGGATTTATGGCTTTCTGAGCCTCCCTGGCAGACTTACGGGCCAACAACACGTCAGGAATGGCAATCTGGCTAGCTGTTTTACCCACCACATACTTTACAGATTACAGTCTTCAAGACATCAAGGGACTATGACACCCAGGTAATAAATACACCAGGGGTCAGATCTACAGGATCATGGTAGACATCTGACCCTTAAAATATATTTGGGTTGACAGGATTTGCATATTTATCTCCTGTGAGGTGCTGCTGTATAGCAAACCCATTGCTCTATAGGCTTCCTCAGAGGGAGAACAGATCCACCTAGTTCCTGGTCCTTTGTGAACCAACAGCACCAATGACCTGGGGTCCTTCATCACAATTGGTGCACCTGGAGTCATCCGCTAGCTGACTGCACCTTGTGCACATGCTGATAGCAGACAGGAGGTTCCCAAACCCCAAGAAGCCAATTCTTTTGGAGTCTTTACAGCCTCTAAAACTTACTGAGCTGACTTCTCCTGGGCACTGGAACAGAGAAAACGTGATTGGAACAATGGAGTGACTGGCCACACACTGACGACCCTTTCATGAAAGGGCTAATATTTTCCAAAACCTGGACTGACGATCAGAAGCATTTATAACCATGTCCAAGCATGGCAGCTATAAAAGCAAAACAAACCCAAATAAAACCATCAATTGTCCCTGACTTCATAGCACTGGCAAACTAGTCAGGTGGGCAAACAGAGAGGCATGACGCATGACACTACCATCTCACCATTGCTTTAAGACAATGCATGGAGCTGATCTCAAATTCTAATGCTGTTGATTTTAACTCGTTAATATTTTTCTGATCAGTGTTCCCCTCCTTTCTTACTACCAACAGTCACCAACCCTCCTCCACCTGTTCCCTTCCATGCAAATGCAAAGGGAAGCTAGATGACACTGAAACCTACTTAAAGTCAAGCAAAGGCCAAGGTCTCTTCACAGGGTTCTAGTAACTTGTATAACTCACTTGGCTAGTCTCTAACAGAGGCTCCATATCTTCAGGAAGATGGCATCAAGGAAGACTGCAAACCAGTCCTGAAATTAGAATAGCTTTCCCAACACTTACATCCTAATTTTTTAACCAAAATCAGTCTGATCTATTCCTTCCCACTACATGGTGGTGAAACACACATTGTACTTCCAGGTGCTTTCTTGTGCTACCCAGAAAGTAGATTTATTCTTATGTTATGGAAAGAGAAAGAAACACCTAGAGTCTAATCGAATGAAAATTTAGAACATCATTTTGAACCCAAGTATCCCCTGCCTCTAATTCTGCCATTAGAGAGCTGTTTGGTTGAGTCCTTAAAGATTGCCTGCTTGTTTGTTTTTACCAAAATTACTCAACTGAAATAAATACTCCGTGAGAACTTAAATCTTAGTTTATGTAACAGGAGAGCATTCTCTTACCATCTTGTTCCATCCAAGCATGAATCTTTCCATAATCTCTCTCTCTCTCTGCCTCTCTGGCCATAAAAACTATCATTTAATATAGATATTGGGACTCTTACATATGTTCCCAAGCCACAGGAAAAAAAAAAAAAGTGGATGTCTCTGCAAAGCAGTTAGATGGCCTCAGTGAGATTCATCACAAGAATCTTCCTCCTAAGCAATCCGTGAGCCACCTGCAGGCAACTCTCCACGAAAAGTCCCCGTGTCACAAGGTGAATGAGACCAAAAGCTGCACTAACATGGCTTTTCTGCCTATGTGACAATGTACAGTACTCCCTACTGGCAGCAAATGATCTGTCTGTGGTGGCAGGGCTTCCCAGATACACCTTGGGCTCTGTTTGGCCATTCCTATTATCTACCCCACACCACTTTTCTGTCTGGTTTGTACCAACATCTCCCAGTAAGTCACTTCCCTCCAACTTTCAATCAACTAAGGTTCCTAGTCCTCCCTGTCTCCACGCTCCTCCATTCAGAGGCCTGCCCACAGTGGGGTGGGGAGAAGAATACCCCAGCTTACTGCTTCTTACTCCACCGTCTTTCTGGTTTTCTGGTTATGGTCCTGCTTTCTTAGGACCCACTTTGGAAGTCAGAAAATCACAGTTGACTGTTTCTTGTGGTTCCTAAAAGGAATGTGGATGCCTCTGATTAATGGGGTGGGGCAGAGGTGCAGTGACCACATAAAGGAAGTGAGGAAAAAAGAAACACAGACATTAATATTTCAGAATATTGTCTAATTTCATCCAATACTACCATTTAACATTTGAAGAAAATCAAAGGACTATAGATTTATTGTGCTAGGTACTAGAGTCTCCCCTACGTCACGTGGCCATTAAAATGTCAAAACTGTACATATATATATATAAAAGGTTTGACACAGTGCTTGGCATGTAGTCAGTGCCTGGTAAATGTTAGCTATGGTTATTATTATCAAGAAGGAAGAAACTGAGTTGGAAGTAGCCTAGCAGAAGATAAAAATTGGGGAAAGACTTCACTACTGCTCAAACTTAATGAAAGCCAACAAGGTCAGGTCCACCATCTTGGTTTCCTCTCCTTTCCAGGTTCTTTCTTCACTCAGCAGTTCTCAAATGGCAGCTGGAAAGCTTCATCCTACTCACCTACCACAAATTATTAGATCCCAAGAAAGCCCATGTCATCTACGCTCAAACTCTGGGTTCTTTTTTGGCCTCTTTTCTGAAAATCTCCAGCAGGAACTTTGCCATACCTGATTAATACAAAAACACTCTTACAACAATTCAATAGTGGCCTGATGTCATGGCAAACACCCCCTCAGAGTGGCAGCATTACGCCCCCAGCGACAGGATACTGCCCAAAGTGGTCCCTTCCGAGCCACAGCAGAGACCCTTTGACAACAGGTAAAAAAGACAAAACTATTCATTAGAACCTGAATATAACAGCCTCTCACCCCAAGGAAAGCCAGTTTAAAATCATAAATGTCAAGACATAATTGCCGGTACCTTAAAGGTCAGGTTTAATTACAGTTGTTGAAACTGAAAAGTGCTAATTACTGAGCCCACGTCAGAAGATTATTTGAATGGTTTACAGTGTTTTGTTGGTGCCCTTCTTTCTACACCATGATGGTAGCTGTTGCTTGACGGCAAAAAAAAAAGTGGTGACGGGCATTCGCCTCCCTGGGTGGATGGAAGCCGAGAACAAAACCATGTTGATGAAAAAGCTCGCAACTCCAAACAGCTCCACAGAACAGTTGCGCCATGTGATTGTATTATTAATCATTTTCTTATAATCGGTGCTTTAGATATAATTTCAACGAAGCTTCCAGGAAAGCCAAATGTGTTACACGGTAACAACAAAGGAAGCACATTTATCACTTGCTTTGTAGGTTTAATGACGAAACAAATCAATAAATAAACAACTGGTGAAAAAAATAACTCAATAACTGGAAAAGGTTGCTTTACCTGTAGAATTTCTAAGATTTCTACTGGGAATATTATTGACTTACCTGAGTATTTTTGTTCAGTTTTTTTATCACTAGTTTCCTTTGGGTTTCCGAAGACGAAAAGTTTGAACAATCCTACATTTAACTTTATTTTGTTTTGTCTCCTATTTTTTGTAATATATAAGTGATAATATCTTTCACAATTTGGCTCTATTTTAGAAGGAAAATAAAAGAAAAGTGCCTCGCAAGAAATTTAAGTGATAAGCAACCGCACGCTATCAGACGCTCCTCATAATTGGTAAGAAAGGCCCTTCGGAAGATTTGGTCTGAATACTGATATGTCCCCATGGGGATAAAGGAAGTTCTTTATGTCCTGTGGTTCTCATATGGAGATTAGCAGTCTTGAAGAGAACTAACACATCAATTTCTGCAGGAAAGAAAAATTGTTAAAATGAGGCAGGAACCCACAGAATGTGTTTTGTCAAAATGGAGAACAAAGGACAAAGGAAACAGGGCTTTACTATCTAAAAGACACATTGAGAAAGACAGTTTTAGTTAAGAGAGGAGAGACTGCATGACACCAAAGCATTTAAATAGCTCCAGAGGACCCACTTGTGACAAAGCAAGCCGAGCTCTTCACCGGGAAGCCACAGACAATGCAAGGAGAGTGTGCACTCTGCTCTAGTTCAATAATGGAAAAAGAAAATGACATTTAATTAAGAGCTGCATGCCTTCCAGGTACTTGTGACATTGAAATCAGTGTGGACATAAGGCATTAAAACTTGACATCAACATAGTTCACCCAAGAAGTCATTTACTTAAGATTTACTACTGACTGTAAGAGAAAAGTGAAAATTTATGAAAGGTTTCCATCTGGCAGGCTATATCATTAGTATTCATACTGATAGCAGCAATGATTTAAATTTCATAATCTAAGTGAAGATACGCATCAAAAGATTCTTCTAAAATATGTCTAATAGCTCTAACTGACTTCTTTATTAGAGTCTGCCTATGGAAAAAAATGCCAGATATCAATGAAGAAATCATCAAATGTTAATTTCAGTCTCTTCAAGCAGTAAAAATTTATAAAACAGTGGCATCATTGTGGCTGAAACCCCCACCCAAACTCTCTGAAAGAGGCACAATAAACTTAACTGCTGTTCGCTGCTTTAAAAAATAAAATCTCATTGCTTTGTTTGATCTGATTACAGCAAGCATTTTAAGTCATAACAATGATTATTTTATTAAATATCAATAGCTCTTTGGGGAGGCTGAGGGAAGAGAAAACACAGCCCTTGGCCTGTGTTGTTCAGGCCTGTGAATAAATCTTGTTAACAGAGAGGAGGAACTAAGTATAAATCTCCTTCTGCAGAAAAAACACTGTGCCATCCATTTTCCTGAATTAAAGTACACTGTCACTGCCAAATGCCCTGCTGTTGTCAGAACAGGACTTCAGGAAGATAAACTCTTTGATGGGGGACTCGAATGTTGGAAAATTTTAGTTTCAGGTAACAGCAAATAAGCTTATTAATCAATGCATGTAAAAAGCTATTGTTTCAGGAACTGAAGGTATGACCCACCCTGACTCCAGGAGATCAAAAACCATTCTCCCTTTGTGCCCCAGGAGGCCATCAAGGTGGAATCTGAGCCATTATGTTCCAGGGTGAGAGGCCCACCACCCAGGACACAGTTGCAAGAATGCCACAGCTTTTATCTGATTAGCTTTTCCCCTGAATTCCAAACCCCTTACCTGCGTTTTTCTTCCTATAAACAGGGTCAGCTTAAAATGGAATTTAAGATAATCTTTTAGGATACATAACTCATCATCTTCTCAGATCGCCAGTCATCTGAATAAAGCATCCATACAGATTCAATCCCTGTCTCTGCTTACTGGTGCTAGTAGTGACAGACAGCATGAAGGTCAGATTTTCCGATTTCATATTGATATCCTCCCTTAAAACTGTAGTTAGAGAAATGCTTAAAACAAAAAGAAATGTAGTTTACACAGTAGAAAACAAGTCCAAGACTTAGAATGTCCTCAGATGATAGCAGGTACAGGTTAAAAATATGTTTAAAAGAGGTTAATATCATGCCAAGGGTTTCCTGAAAGATGCTGCAGAAATAAAAGAGCAAGAGTTTCAGAGTCAGGAGGCAGACAGGCATTAAATTTAGTTCCTCCACATTTTCGTGCTGTGACCTCGAGCAAGCTACTTATCCTCCCCAGTCTCCTGTTTCTGCATCTGAAAAATACTGCCTAGCTCTTGGGGTTGTCGAACTCTAAGTGAGTTCTTCAGAGGAAGTTCCCAAAACAACAGTTCACAAGAGTGTTTAGCTCTGCAAAGCTTATCGTGGCTGTCCATGAGACTGAGTCTATGGAGCTCCTAAGACTTTCCAACCCCAGAAGTTGAAGGAACAAAGTGTGGCAGACACAGTTGATTTCCTGTCCAATGGTTACCCCTCCCCTGGGTAGCCATTTCTTCTTGCTAAAGAAATGCCAGCTGTACCTAATTACATGTCAATTTGCTCAGGAAAACAGACCCCTCCCATAACTCCAAGACACAACCATGACTGGTTTTACGTTGGGCATGTATTATCATAATTAGTACTACTCACCAAATATTACTGGCTTTTTGCCCTACATGCACACATAATATTGAATATCCTGGCTTTTTTATGTTTGGACAGGATCATGTTGTTAGTTACAATGAACAGATCAGAAGACAAGTACTACTGGGATTTAATGGAGGATGTGAAACCTTCCCTTTTCCCTCTGGCACAGTACTCAACTAAGTTTAAGATGGTAGCTGCTTATTTATCCTGAGCCTCTGAATGACGGTGCAGAAAGAGCCCTCAGCCAGTTCACAGTGTACATAGAATGTGAGCAATGAAATGAACCTTTGTTGTTGCCAGCCACTGAGACTTTGGAGTTATTTGTTCCCATAGCAGACGCTGAGCTTTGGTGACTCAAGCAATAGATATTTCTTAATGGAACCTAATGAAACAAAAGAGAAATGAACAAGGCAAGACCTCATTTTTCCAGCTTTCCATAGAATTCTGTAAGCACTCAATTCTACTAGATGTGGGGAGGGAACATCAAAGTAGAAGAAGTAACACTTGAAATGAATAACGATCTTACAATATTTGAGGGATTTACCAAGTTGACTGGGAGTGGTAAAAAAGCATTTCAGAGAGAGAGCAGATTGAATAAGTAGATGGGGATGGGGAATGGTATCTCGAAGAGCTGTCTAAAGAGAAATCCAAGACATTGGGGACATCCTTCTGTAGTCTTCATGAAATTTGGACTTTATTCAGTGGGCCAGAAGCTTTTCTACTGTAAAGCCTATGACAACTGATGATGAAATGCAGGACACATATCCCTGGACAACCTCGAATTTTGAGTGACATGACAATGATATCATTATAGTCATTGGTGGTGGCTGCCACATGGCGTATCCCATGACATAGAAAAGATTGCTGATTACACGCAACCTCATCTCTTTCCATTCCATTCAGAAAAGAATGGAAGTTCAAAATTGTGAAATTTATATTTAAAAAGCAAATTACTATCGATCTTCAATACCTTAACTCAATTAGTAGCAGACATGCAGTTCACACTTCACAAATTATCCTAATGCACTAATAGGGCCTGACAGCACCTCTACTATGGGCAGTGAGAATCATCAGAGGGTTTTAAGCAGAGGAGAGACGTGACTAGCAATGCACATTTTAGGTAAATTTTTCTAGAAACAGTGAGATGGATAGAAGGAATGGGGCAAGATGATGATGGTCAGACATCATTTAAGACACCTTAGCAGTGGTAAGCTGTTACATCTTAAAAAGGAAAGACAAGAAGGGGTATGTAGTACCTATTTGCTAAATTCCAAGAGAAAAAAAGATGGCCTTTCATGGTGTCTGTGGTTATTTGAAAACTCTGTTCAAATAAAGTTTTTTTTTCCTCCTGGTAATCTCTCAGTGGCAACATCTATTGACTTGCTTGTACCATTTTTCTCCTCTCCTCTCCTCTCCTCTCCTTTGCTCTTCTCCCTCTCTCCTCCCTCTCACCATTGCTTCATCCCTTCTTTGGGAGAACTCGTAAGTGTGTTTTAAGAAATTGAACAGTTGTAGAGTTGGTAAAGGGAAGTGTTTTCTCTTTTCCCTGGAAAACCATGGTGATATAGCTCACATCAAGATAATGAGCTCCTGAACCAAGGCGATGGCAGGGAGAGGAAGAGGAAGAGAAAGAACAAGGCGATGATAAGACACAGAGCATGGTAATACCTTGTATATTGTTAGTGGAAGCTCTTTTTCTGGGTAGTCAAGCTCTTAGAATGTTGTGGGCACTTGATAAATATGTTCTGAATAAATAACTTTGAGAACAAAAGGCAAAGCACAAGGGTACACTGGGCTAAATCAAGATGAATCAACCATGAGTCCTGCCCTAACAGAGTTTCTAGCATTGCTGTCAACCTCCAATCTTAAGGCCAGAATGCCAAATACTTGGCACAGAGGCCACCGTGTGCCCTTCATTTTTTATACTCATAGGAGTCATTTCAATTGACCACTATAATGTCTCACTGTTGAACCCAGACACACCATTGGAAGCCTCCAGAAGACAATGCTCCAGAAAGTCATTATCAATTGATCCAACTGGAAAGGAAAGTGGAACCTAGTCACCTATTTCTCAGACTTAACCAATACATTGAATGAGTTTGAAAGGACTCAAGCAGAAAACTGAAGAGGAAAGGATGGTATTTTATACTTTATTTCTACTTTCCTTTCATTGTGTTTCTTGGGATTCTGTCCTAAAGAAGGGAAGGTAGAGCGCTGGAGGTCGGCAGATACTGGTTGACGGGGCTCAAGAGGAGTGACCGCGACAGGCAGGCCCGTGTGGGCTGAAAGAGGATCGAGTGGGTGGACTGGCCTGTGCAAATTGCTTATTTTGAGAGAAAAAAGAAAAGAAATTTGTTCTGGTTTTTTTTGTTGACATAAAATCTACAAAAATGCCTCCTACACAGATCTTTCCATATAAACCATCTAAGGCAAATAAAGGTTATAAAAACTATATCAGACTGGAAAGCAAGAGCTAGGATTTCTCACCCTGCTTCCACAGTGAATTCTTAAGAGTTACGAGAGATAATGTCAGCTGCCCTTCAATTCCCTATTAGCAAACAGGGTTTCTAAATTATTTCCAATAATGCTAATAACCACTTTTTAATACTACCATGTACTAGGCAACATTCTAAGCACTTTGCATATATTATCCAAGCTAAGGTGTATTTCCCTTGGAAACAAATATGGTGCAAAGGTATTCCCCTTTTACTCCATTTGTGTTGGTATCCTCACTTGGCACATGACAACCAAGGCTCAGTGAGAGTAAGGAACTTGCACACACATCATGTAAGAAACGCAGTCTGGTCCCAAATTTGATCACAGTAACCACTGTGTTTCACAGAAACTGCTAGATGTCATTTTCAAATTCCAGCCTGTGAGTTGAGCTAAGACTAAGGCTTCAGAAAACAGTACAATTCCCACATGGCGTGGCAACACTTCTGTTTAGAGACGTAACACTGTCAAGGCTGTGAAAGGGAGCAGCCTTCAGCAGGCCATACCTCTTAAATGACCCCCGGTTCAGTGTCCTGCTACGTGCTAGCTGACATTGGCCTACACAGCCCTCTGTGAGACCTTTATTGACCTGTTAATGTCTGTCCCAGTGCTAATGTAGTACATTATCCACAGTGGAACCAGGGAAACTTGTATCCAGTGGCAATCCCTAGGAGCAACTCAGAAGCCTACAGTTAACCTGAGCCAGCTGCCATCAGATAATGAAGAACTTTGGCTGGTTAACCTTCCTGGGGCAATAACACAGATACAGCAGTGCCCTGGTGGACTGACTCACTCTCTTTTTCGAGAAGTAAACACCCCTTTAGCATTCACAGTTACTAGATGATTTTATATTGCATCAGGCAAGAAATAGAACATTCTGGATATGTGCTTTCTTGACATTTGGCACCTCAAATCATAGGGAAAAAAAACTGGTAAAATTATCCAAAAGGATGAAAGATGTAAGTGCCATTAGGAACCCCTCTCTAATGGTAAATAACCAAGCTTTTATTGGGTGAATGTAATTAGAGACAGATTTCAACGCAGGTTGGATACAGCTGTTTCTGCCCTCCTGGCGCCAGGCTGTTGCTGGATAGTTCCGCGGCCACTGGCAATTTAGCCAATCAGTTCCACCTCAGTGCACCCAGCTGACCTTCTTCTTCGCCGAGATGATGCACCTGCTTATTAAGACTGCTCAAAATTCCAGAATGAGGTCCCCAGATCTCAAAGGCACCTTGAAATATGCCCCTCCAATGGCACACCTATCAGGCTTTATCTTATAGTGGTGTTTGTTCTGGGTTTGTTTGTGTTTTAAGAGGCCCTTGGGAAACAATTCCTGCAGTCAGCCTGATGCTTTTCTGTCACTGCCAGGAAATGGTCTCTGCTTCTCCTGGAGAAAGAATTAAAGGACCATGTCGATTACCTATTCTTCTGAAGGACGATGTGCAAAGGCCTCTGTATCCCTGTAAGAGACAGACGGTCAGCAAAAAAGACAGATACATGTAGATGCCTGAGGCCCTTTTGCTTTTAAACTATGAGTTCTTGCTTTTTATGGAGATGTAAAACTGGGGAAAAGTTGTTTCTCAATGTCTCAAAGGTAATAATAAAAAATAGTGATTGGATGTCAAAATGGACCCAAAGTTTCTGTGCCCAGCATGAAGCAGTAAATGGGGTACGAACAGCCTGGCCCTGGGTAGGTTAGCAGGTGCCTCTACAGGCACTTGGTTACAATCTCTGTATTAACTGCCTTAGAACCCATCCAACAACAAGAAAGTCTTATCGACCCCTGGGCCCAACACTTTTCAGAGGGGAAATGTCCCGCTTTCTACAAAGGGCTGGAAATGACACAAATAGTACGATGCTTGCATTTGTTAAGAAACAAAGGAAGCTCCCTGGCTGGTGTAGCTCAGTGGATTGATTGAGTACAGGCTGTGAACCAAAGGGTCGCAGGTTTAAATCCCAGTCAGGGCACATGCCTGGGTTGTGGGCCATGTTCCCAGTAGGGGGCATGCAAGAGGCAACCACACATTGATGTTTCCCCCTCCCTTTCTCCTTCCCTTCCCCTCTCTCTAAAAATAAATAAATATTTTTGAGAAAAAAAAAAAAGAAGGAAGAGAAACAAAGGAAGAGAAAACCCTTAGACCAGACTTTGTCTTTTGCATTCTGCAATTTCAGTCTCATGGTCCGTAAGAATCAAGTGTCATCTGGTCATGAGAAGAAAGATGCCACCAATTTGCATAGATTCTACAATAATCTATCTCCACCCTAGACTGTGAGTAGCCAGAGGACAGGAATGGCTACTCTGGTCATAGGCCCCTCCTCACAATGCGGAGCACAGAACGGTCCCTCCAAGTTACTCTGCAAATGTTCAGTGGGTCGAATTAGAGTACACATCAGTACACTTAGTGTCCTTTTTTTAATTTGGAACTGAAGGGGCAACATTATTTTATAAAAACTCTAAATGTTGTCCTGTCTTTGTTTTCAAGGAGACTACAAATAAGTAGAATGACTTCTTAATTCTGTTTGTTCGTGAGTCCTAAACGTGAGGTGACTGAATGTGTCACTCTCTATGGGGAAGAGGTCCAACAAACAGTCATTGAACAAAAATCTCAAGAGATTATTACTTAGTCAAACTTCAAGCTGATGACAGGGGTGGGTCTTGGCAAGACCAACCCCTTTCCTTTGGCTTGGAAAGGCATTTCACTTAGATAAAATTCAAATTCCTTAAGAACTATTATTAAGCACTACTGCTACATAACCAACTGATAACCAATTGCCCTAAAATTTAGCATCTTAAAACAATTTATTATCTCACATAGTGTTCAAGGGTCAAGAATCTGGAAATGGTTTAGCTGCATGAGCCCAGCTCAGGGTACCTCATAAGAGTCTAGTGAAGCTGTTGTTGAAGTTCAGTGCTCTGATGGCTTGTCTGGGGCTGCAGGGGCCACTTCCAAGCTCACTCATGTGGCTGTTGATGGAAGACTACATTTGATCAGCATGGGAGCCTCTTTATAAGATTGGTCTCCAAATGGAAGCTAGTTTTCCCCAAAGCAAGTGATCCAAGAAAGAGAGAAAAAACAGAGAGCACACAGCCAAAATGGAAACCACAGTGTCTTTCCTAACCTCATCTTAGACGCCACAAACCATAACTCCTGACAGATTCTCTTGGTCACACAGACTGCCCCTGGTACCCTGTGTAAAAGAAACCCAGAAGGGCATCATTGGAGGGCATCTCCTTGCCTGCCTCCAAATTCAACTCAGGCCATTCTCCCCCACATACACTGCGCTCCAGCAACATGATCTTTTCACAGTCCCTAAAACATCCTGAAACAGTCTCTTGGTTTCTTTTTATTTGCGTTTTCCTATATCTGGAATGCCTTTCATCAGTTCTCTAAACGGACAAATCTTTCTCATCAGTTTAAACATCCTCTCATCAGATAGTTCTTCTCAAACCATCTACTTTAAAGAATGTCCTTGATCATGTGATATCCTTTTATTGCACAAGTTTACTTACATTTATTCATGTATCTACTTGCTTATTGCCTTTTTTAAAATACAATACATATCATGAAGATGGGGTCCCTATCTATCACATCCCCTGTTGTAGCTCCAATACTTGGCAGAAAATTAGAGCTCAGTGAATATTCATTCTCTAAATGAGAAAAATACAGCAGTTCTTCCCAGTCACCAGCCTCTACTCTAACCATCTTGACCCTACACAGTGGACCGGAAGATATTTATCTAAATTAAGCACGAAAGCAAACCTTAGGACACCAGTTCCCATCCGTAGTTCTCCATCTCATGACTCAGCTCCTCTAAACGGTCACAGATAATGAGGGCCCTACTGCTCAGTACCCTCACGATTTCCCTCACCAACTGCTAGTGTGACATCAGCTCTCATTTGAAAGTTTCTAGAATAGCAACTGTAATCAACCCATAATATTATAGCTAACTATCCTTCCTTGCTCTGACACATACAGTTCTTACCCACTTGCCTTGTACTCAATTTCCTCTGCTCAGACCAATGTCATCAGTTAGATAATTCGTGTGCTCTGTCTCAGTGGACTCTCAAACCCATCATCGCCCAAGGATATGAAATTTCTGACCCCTCGGGCTCCTCTTCTGCACACTCGTGTCAAGCCTGGCTCCACACCCACACTCAGCCAGAATTCCCTGGATCCCAGCCTGGGTCCAGCAATCAAGCACCAGCCAGAAACTGAACAGTATAAGAAGTTCAGATAACTGCTTGCTCCTTGTTTTTCCATGGCCTCTTGTTTTTATTATCATTTGAACTCCCATCTACAAGGTCTTCAAACACAAATTGTTTATTCTTCTTTCATTGGGCTTAGTTAGAGCATAACTGCTGATTCTATCAGTGACGGGATATCCAGAGACACTTCATTGAATGTTCCACTCCTTGCACCCTCCATCCACATTGCAAAGTGAAACCTGCCCAGAGATCTAGGTTCTAGCCCAGACTCCAAATTGATCCTCAGTTCCCTGATCTACGAAGTAATACTAACATAAGCTTAGATGCTCTCAAAAGCCTTCCTAAGTTCTAGGAGTGTAAAATACATTATCAAGGCACATGCGGCTTTTCCTAGTTTGTTTGTTTTTAACTTTGATCCTCTAGATACTTTGGAGCCCAGATGCCAGTCTCCTCTGCAACATGAGTCAAGTCCCGAGCTCGTTCCCCTCTGCAGCTGCTCCCTCGATCCGGAGCCTCCAGGCTCTGCCCCCTGTATCCATTCTTTTCCTTTCCTCAGAGATGCCTTAGCTGCAGCATCCACAAAGGGCAACAGTTCCCCAGTCTGAGACATGTACTAACCCCTCGAGGCCTTTATACAAATCACTGTTGCCACGGCTGCCCCCCATTCATTAGCATGGCTCATCTTTCTAATTCCTGAGCCATAGATTCTGTCACACTCAGGGAAGGCTGGAGCATTTCTCTATTAACTCCTCAGATATTTCCAGGGCCAGAAAGGAAAAAGAGGAAAAAGAAGTAAGAAACCTCAACTGTTTTAACCTGAAGGTCAAAATGCAGATATACCTCACTTTCAGCTCATTATTGGAAGGCATTTCCAAGCATGTTCTTAAAGTCAGTTTACCTAAAATGTTTTCAATTCTCTTTGCTTTCATGGTTAGTAAACGAAACTCCTGTGTAAGTTCTGGACTCTCAGAATGAAAGCCAGAGACACACGCAGGAACAGTTAAATACTTGTCAAATAGAAAAGCAAATGCTAAACAAATCTGTGTACATACTGCATTGCGTTTTACCCGAACCTCTTCCATCACCCTCTCTCACATTTTGAGTATCTAAGGGAGCAAAAGAAGACACTATATTATGTTTACTAATAAGCAGTGCATCTTATCTTGATAATTTTTAATTTAATAATGGCGCCCAAGTCCCAGAGTCTTTTAAATGATTTATACACACGCAACCCAGACAACCTTCCAGAAAAAATTTCCAACTAATCACGACCCATCTGCTTTCGTGACGGAGCAGTGGCTGACAAGCAAAAATGCAGTCATGTTACTCATGGGCCAGGTACTCGGCAAACTTTCCAAGTTGTGTGAGAGGGATGAGAGGCTGGCCTTCCTCGATTGGAACCTACTTTCTCCACATTCTCTTAAAACAACAGTGTCAGAAAATACTTTTCTCTAATCTTTTTTTTTTTTTCATTAAATCCTCGCTGATATTTTTCTATAGAAAAACCAAAAGATACAGTTCAGAATCTGTGGTTAAAGAAGCCCACTTGTGCATTCCTATCAGAGGTTTTAAACTCAGAGGATTTCTTCAACGTCTGTTATGAGTCTTTCAGTTACGCAACATACTAAGAGAAATAAAACGTCTCAAAATTATCTCCTCTGGAATACCAGTCCCTTCTGCTTCCTGCTGCCGAATTTCAGCTACAGTGCCATCTGTTTAAATTCATTATTAATTATTTAACTTGTCCTCTGGGGTTGTTAATCGCTGCTAATCTGCCTTCCAGACAGGTTAAAGTCATGCAAGTAGATGAACAACTCAAGGCAGGAAATATATGTTACAAGCCTGTTTCATTGTTGTAACTCATCCAATTATGTTTAACAAAGTGATGGTTTTTTAAAAGACTGGTTAGAAAGAAATCAGTAACTTTAGGAAGTTTATAAAAATAGATCTTTTAAAAAGTGTATTAAGTAGGTCTGAAAAAATGTGATTTCCTTAGTATTAAGATACCCATAGTTTTATACAGGAATATAGACTACAGATCAAAACTCTATACAATAACCACCTGCATTAGGATAAGAGACTTAAGCAAATCATTGTTTTGTTTTAATGACTATATCAACTATTTCATAAATTAAATACCAACCGCTTTACCCTGAAAAAGGAATATGTATCATGCACCCAAATGTTAAAAAAGAGATACAATAAAAAGGATTAAAATGACCAAAGAAATGAATAAAATTTTTAAATCTTCATTTATTGAGACCATTCTCACCTTCACTTTACATTTTCCTGCAAGCAAAACCCATGATACACCCTATGTGTTTTCGCATTGCACAAGAATATTTCCTAAAATTGAGTACTTGTCCCTTTCTTCCTCCCTCTATAGTTTGTTATGCCTTCCTCTGCTTCTACAGTATTCACTTGCTTCTGTGGTGACCTTACCACTGACATGGCTCCCCAGACACTTCTTCAAGCATTACCAGGATACTTCTATTAGAATTTATGCCAGCATATCGAAAACCCAATCTAGTCATCATCTATCCCAATGAATCCAGCTTCTTCTCAATTTCCCTACCATAGACATAAAATATCACTATCTCTATGTCTGTCCAGGTTGGAGTGGTTGGTAATAACTTTTTATTGGCCTATCACTCCCACCTATGTACCAGTTTCCCAACACTGGGGATCTCAGCAGTGTGGTTGTTCTTAATCCATTTCTTCTTTTTCAGTACTTAGCCAGCACTATAGTCCTAGTTATGATTATATTAAACCTAAATTATTTTAACTGCTATTTTCTGGTCTCTGACCCCTAACTCCAAAAAAAAACCCATCAATAAATTTAGACTTGCTGAAAGATGTCAAAGCTGTGTACATGGTAGGTTTCCAAGAGGGATGTCTTCTTCCAGAGTTTTCCCCAGGGTCCTGAGCTTTCTCTGTTCATGATTATGGAAGTGACCCAGGGTTTTCTCTTCCAAAACACCCGTAAAAAAAAAAAAAAAAAAAAAAAAACTGCATTATCCCGCCTACTTTGCAATTGGCCATTTGACTGAGTTCTAGCCAGTGGAATGGGAATGATGTAATCATCTTCTCTTCCTGATGCTTAAAAACATCCCACCAAATACCCCGGCTCTCTCTGTGGTTATGTTGTGGGGGCCACTGTTCCAGTGGTAGATCTGAAAGATGACAGAGAGCCAGCCTACCCACATTCAACTGTAGTAAAAGAAAAATAAACTTCCATCATGTCCAACCCCTGAGACGCAGGGTTTCTTCTTCCAGGTCACATTAGTACCTACCACCTCATTCTACCTCCCTACACACAGGCCCTTATGTAGGATTGCCAAAAACTTTTGGAACACAAAACGAGCACCTTTCTTAACCTATGGTCATTCTAAATGAGCCCAAAACTAGAGACTAAGCCAGGCCATCAAAGTGGATCCAGAACAAGAAATTGTAGGGACATGTGACACAGTCTGGACATGGGATGTGAGACATAATGTTCGACCACATTGTTGACAATAAGGCTTAGCGAGCTTTCAACGCTTTATGTCTAAACCTGCAGGATTCCTTCAGCAACCACAGCACAGGCTACAGGCATCCTATAAATAGTTACCAGTTCGGTTCTACAAAGACAAAGAAAGTGTCCACAGGACTCCTCCTACATTACAATTGAAATAAAATGTCCAAACTCTGGAGCTTTGTTGTTTACCTTTGTTTTCAGCAATCTTCTAATTACCTAGAGATTCTCTCATTGATTTGGACTCTCTGCCTAACTCTGGATTTCAGCTTCTCCCAGAAACACTGCCCTTTACGTCTCCTTGGGCTCCCAGCTCCAGGCTTGACAGCATGTGGCCAGCCCAGGGCTTGCCCCATAGCCGGTCTGGGACTGGGAACCCAGCCTGGACTGGGAGGCCCAGGAGCACAGTGGCTCCTTCTTACCAGTTCCGAGGTGAATGAGTGCTTCTCCCTGGGACTCTTAACCCTGCCTACACATCTGTGAACAGCCCTGTTGTTAACTCATCTTCGGAAGAGCAACTGCAATTTCTTTATGCTTTCTGCCACAACTTGGCTAATGAAAAATTAAAAACAAAAATCAATGGAAGTATTATGTTATGGTTTTTGTAGATGGAGCCACTTTAAATCTGGAAACTTGTGCATTCGAAGAGAACACCTTATTCAAGAAAAAAAATAGCACAACTACCAAGTGATCAAAGTGTATTTCAAAGCCATTTTGATTCACCACAAGACATGAATTTTAGGGGGAGCAAGAGGTTACACAGAGATGTACAGATGCAGAACATGTGGGAATGGAAAGAGCATAGTGAGAAAATACGACATTTTTTTTCATTTTGCCATGAGCCTGGGAATTCAGAAAATGCTAATGTGTTTTCTATCCCCCAAAAAATAAAAATAAAAATAAGAAAATGAACACCTTCTCACTATGCTGCTTTTGTTGCCATTTCAAAAGAACTATTCATACAAGGGGTTATTTACAAACACTGGGCTCTTCTGGTTCTCAAACCAAATCCAACAGCACCCAAGCTTGGGAAAGGCGACCCCTTCACCAGGGGACTGAACAACATCTCTACCTTCAGCCTTCCAGAAGCAGACCCTTCTCTGTAATTGGCACCGCAGATGGGCCAATGCTATGCTGTGGCACTATGCTATTTGCCCTGAAAACAAAGAACGGTTTGCTTTTTTTTTTTTTTAAATACAGTGTGCTTCACATAGAAGAGACGGGAATCAGGTTTAGTGTTTGTTTTTGTTTCTGTTTTGTTGCTTCGAAGCTCATTATCTCTCTGCCAAACAAAGAACAATGAACCATTTCCACTGACTATTTGCAAGGCACGGGGTTACCGTGTTTCCTTGTTGTTGCTGCTGTTGTTTGCATGTAGTTAAAACCAGGCAATGAGTCAGTGGAAAGAAATTCTTCATGAAATGGCTCTTAGATGCACTTGTTCATTGTTCGTACAAGCATTTATCTTAAAAGGATATGCTCATCTGTTCCAGTCACTAACATTTATATCTATTGAAGCCACAATGAACTCCTATTGAAAATTTTGTCTTTATGATTATTGTGGAACTTCATCATGTTTATGGACAAAGCTGGTTTAGTCATTTGCACTGAGCGTCTCCTGCAGAGCAGCCTACATCATTGTGTCCAGACCAGAATGCCTCTCCCACCAACATCTCCCCCAGTCTGTCACCAACGCGACGTGAGTCCCAGTCTGTCACTGCTGCCACGTGAAGTCCTTGTTCCCAGGAGGAAGGGGAGGGGCCTTCCCACGTGTTACTGCTTCTTTCAGGGTAAAATAGAAATGTGTGCATGTGTGTGTGTGAATATGTAACACCCGATAGTGCTGGAATATACACATTCCACAGATGTATATTCCGACATGTAGGCAAAATACGACAGAAATATTGGTATAAAAGCATGTGGTCTTTGTGGATGTGGCTCTTTAAATCTATGGATTTACATGGTTCAATCAGAATACCTCATTCAAAAAAAATAGCAAAATTCCCCCAAAGTGGTTAAAACGCACTTCAGATCTGTTCGTAATCCGCCACACCACCAACATGTCCTCTCTTTCTCTATGCTTTTCTCGCATCTTCATCTTCTAACAAGAGCGATTTTTTTCAAATGGCCTACAACTTCCTTCCATAGTTTCTACGGCTTCTGCATACATCACTAATGTACACCAGCCTGATATCTCTATCAGCGAACACCTCCTCTCTGGGCATAGAGAGAGGCCGGAAAATTGAAGATAATACTGCATGTCAGCAGTGTTTCCCTAACACTAATGTTAACATTTAGAGGAATGTAATCCAAAATTGTGAATTTTCACTTATCCGTTATGAGGAAGAGGCACCCATTCAAACTAGCTCAAGAAAAACAGGGGAGGGAGGGTGTGACTGCTAGGACACAGCAGAGGCATTCTTTGAGCACCCCAAGGAGGGAAATTAAACACAGTTGGTCCTCCCTGGAAATGACAAATTCAGAAACCAAGTCTTCTCTTCCTGTTTCTCAGGGGCTTATCTCCATCTCTGAGAATGTGCTTTGTCTTCCATTCTCTCTTCCTAAGTTTCTGTTTGTTCATTTCACACATTCTCATCATGAGGACCTCTTAGCCTCTGATCTTCCAGATCTTTTCAGGTCCTCTTCGTCAAAACTCCTTCCATGGGCCTCACTCTAAAGTCCCAGAGGGAGACTCTGTTCAGCTACTGGTGAAACTATGGGTTCATCAGCCTTGGGAAGTGAGGGACCACCCCCAAATAGCTGGGAGATGGGGTCCCATGGGGCATAATCCTGCCACTTGCAAACAGTATGGTCTACTCTCCAGCCACACCCGTGGAATGCTGAACTCCGAGTGAGAATCCACCGTGTAATCCCGATATTTCACATGAGCTTGGGATGGGTTATAGTGGAACAGCTCAGTCGCCATCCATTCGAATTTCCTTCCTATATTTCAGAGACCTAAAAGCTACATTTTCCAGACTCCCATGAAGAGCGGTTTCTGGATATAAACTAGTTTCCACTAAATTAGAAGAAGTCTCATGAGATTTTAGAAGGTGAACATGATACGGAGGTCTTCTTCCCGCTTTGGTTTTCCCATTGCAAACACAACCATGGGAACATTGGGACTCACTGTAGCAAGAGCTGATGTCCAACCCCTGGCCTCATGTGAGTGGGGGCAGAGGAAGTCAGGAAGCTGGTCCAGGTGGGGTGTTCCTGAGGACACACTTCTAGTGGAAGCCCCCCAACTCCCCACTTTCCAGGCAAGAGAAGCAGCTTCTCTGTTAGGCCAGTTTAGTGTTTGGGGGTTTTTGTTTTTTGCAGGCCACCCCCAGGGGCGTACCCCACATCCAAAACCTGTAACCCTTCCAAGGATTTTGCTAGCACCTAGATCCTTATATTAAACCCCTTTCTGCTAAAAATAGCCACATTGGTCTTTATCTCCTACAACGGAAAGAGTCATTGGGCCCAGCTCAATAGGATTCAGTGTCCTAATCAAAATCTTGAGGAGAGAAAAAGATGACTGGTCAAGACATGTCTATGAGGACTTGGTTACTGAGGTAACCAAGAGACTTAGTCCCTATTCTGGCTGACTAAATGTAGAGGATGCCTTCAGATACAACAATACAAAGGATTATACAAGTGTCCTCTGTTAAATTAAAAAACAGAACAGAACAATAGTTAAAGACATTAAAACAGGTTCGAGTCAGTAACTATGGCAATAAGGGAAAAGAGATGTCAGTATACAATTGGGCTCAATTCCAAGTACAAGAAGAAAAAGTAGAGATTTATTGACAAGGAACAGGGTGGGGTGTCAGTGGATGTAAAATTAGGAGGGAGAAACAGAAAGGATGGGTGGATTCTGGTTAAACAAACTTAACAGGATTTTTGCTGAAGGCAGATCAGGGTGATAAGATATCACCTGAGGGACTGTGCAGGATCAGGAGTCGGGCCAGATGTCAGGAGTGATAAGACAATGAGGGTGGAAGGTTCTCTCCAAACTGACTTAGCAGGGTTTTTGCTAAAATCAGGTGACGCGAAGATGGACGCAGAATCCCCAAAGTTGAGGTCTGGTTGAGAAGAGGGTTTAGACGAACTGAACCCAAGTTTGGTAAAGGAGATACAGTTTGTCACCTCAGCCCAAAATGGACAGATTTGAATTCCTGTTGAGGGGGCCCTGGGGCAATGAAAGAGGAAGCCCAACCTCTTGGTAACTAAATGAAATCATTGTCACACATTGAGACCTATAAGAAACTGAGAGAATAAAATAATACTGATGGAAAAAAATTATCCTCCTTGCACCAGCAAGACAACCTTCATGTTGTCATGGGGGACTCAAGAGCTGGAAAATCTCAGTTTCAGGTAATAGTCAATAAGCTTAGTAATTAATGCATGTAAAACACTATTATTCCAGGAACTGAAGGTGTGACCCACCCTGACTCCAGGAGACCAGAAGCAGTTCCACCTTTGTGCCTCAGGAGGACTGCAGTGACCAAAATTGTACCTGAGCCGTTGTGCTCCAGAGAGAGACGTCATCTGGAGACAGAGAGTCACAGGGGAAGGAATGCTGCAGCTTTTTATCTGATTAACCTTTTCTCTGAATTCCAAACCCCTTACCTACTCCTTTCTTCTTATAAAAAGAGTCAGTTTATAAGATGGTCTGTTAGGGTATAAACCCACAGTCTTCTCAGGGTGCCGGCCATCTGGATAAAACTCCCATGAAGACTCAATCTCCATGTCTACTTATTGGTTCTGGTGGTAACAGGCAGCAAGAACACTGGTTTCAGTTGTAAAGAACTTTAGAAACCACAGTAACAGGTCAAAAGCTAGACCCCTGAGTGACTAGCCAGGGAATTGCAGCAGGTGAAGTTCGTAGAGGTCAGATCATGAGATACCCAGAATAAGTAAACAGAGTGTCTACTCTTTCATCAGTCCCTGGTGGAGCCCAGCTCTCCTAGTCTGAGCCTCAGGGCCACGCCTGCTGATACCAATATGTGGCCATATTTCGGACCATACTGGTGAACATACGCCATTCATTTTCCTTGACAAAAGTGACACAAATCTAAATGAAGATTCAATCAAATACATTCTCATTGGGGCTCCAGCATGATGTCAGAGCTAGAGGTGCACACATATGTGAATTTGGAGAATAGGATGAACATGCAAGAAAAGAAACATTCAGGATTGGGAGAAGAAAAGGACATAGAGACAAATACACAGTCATCAAAAAATAAGAAATGTTTTACTTCAAAAGGAAAAAAATAAGATACAACAATAAAAAGGAATTAATTAAACAAAATTTACTGAGTGCCTGCTATGTTCCAGATATTTTTCTAAGCCCTGGGGACGTTTCTGGGAACAAGAAATACGAGGGTAAAGAAGGTGACAAGTGACTTAAAGGACTTTGAACATAGGTTAAGATCAATGAAGGGTTTTTATAAAGCAGTTTGACACTGCCCTTTAAAAAACAAAAAGCCACAGAAATTTTACTTTTGAATGATTTCAGAAATATAATTTTGGTCCATGTTAGAAATAGATTAGAAGGCGATAACACTTGCAGTAAATGAAGGAGTTAGGGGGCTATTGTGATAGCCCAAGCCAAATTCATTATCATCATCACCATCATCACTTGATCTTGGATAATTACTTCCATCACTTTCTATCCTGGATAATTACATAGAATTAACCATGCAAATGTAGAATAGTGTTTCCTGTTTTAGTTTGGGTGTGGAAGGGAATTCAGAGTCTTGAATGGGCTTGATGGAAATGTCTGCACCACCGAGAGAACTCAAACCACCCGTCTCCCCAGAGTACGTCCCACTGGGGCCTTGGAGCGTCCCCGTATTTCACACACTATGCCTATCAAACTAACTATTTTCTTCCCCCAAGAGTTTCCTCCAAGAAAATTGAATATCCTGCACCTGTCACAAGGAGTTTTTATAACCTTGCAGAACAGTAGCAGGTCGCTGATTCCTGAGTGAGGGAAGCTTCCAAATAGGCTTTTAAGCCAAGTCCAAGTAAACCAGGTGTCTGTGTCCAAAGGTCACCAGCATAGACTCAGGACCTAGTACAAAGCTGAATGAACTGATGTCTAAGATGAGTTTGAAATAACCTCAAAACTCTACAGAAGTCCCGGTGTCCCTCCTGGCCTGGGCACGCCACATTATTTACTTCTCCCCGCACTCTCCTCTACCTCACCAAGCCTCCCAGCAATGTTAAGTCCCAGTGCACGTGCGGCCTGACCTCTGCCCTTTTGACCATAGTTTATTAGACCAGAAGTAAATACCTGAACCAAACTGAGCTAGTAGATTCTCTCTCAAGAATTCTCTCCTGGGACTCACTTAGGGCAATTCATTTTAAAGGTTCATAAAAACTCGAGGCGCTGAGACCACCATTTTAAGGTGGTCTGTTGTGAAGAACCATATGCAGGCAGATACGTGACAGAGAATCTGGGCTCTTATCAGAGTAAAACCAAGCACATTTATAGCACAAATAATAAGAGCACGTACCCAAGAACAAGAGAGGCTGAAGCAGTAGTTGTCTGACATTTTGCAGTTCCTGGGAACTCCCCGATGCCCAAGGGCATCAGGGAAAGGAGCGGTAATGTATGGATGGTCCTGTCTTCCCCACCCCCCCCCACCTCCTCCTCTTCCGACCATCTTCCCACCTCCACACTTCGAGAAAGTTTATCGCTTTGCTAACTAGTTTTCTTTTCAATTGAAAATGTAGGTAAAATTCTGGCAAGGAAACTGGGAAGACTTCTTGCTTGAATAAGAAAGGAGGATAAAGAAGCAGAGACCATGGACCCAGATAGACAAAAATTCTGAGAGCATTGAGTGTCAGGAAGGGCTCTAGAAGTACTTTACTGCATTGAAAGATTCTGGCGAGGCCTGGGGAGTCAAGTGTATTAGAAAGGGGATTTGTGAAAATGTTGCTATGGTTTCCAAATTAGGTTATTTTAAATCATCATCAAAAGACCTGAGAAAACAATATTTTTATTTAATATATTTTCGATGCTAGACTATGCTGGTATAGAAATGACTAGGAACTGAGGTACAGAATGTGAGAACCCTAGATTTACATGGATTAAGCCTACATTAAATTTTCTGCTTTTTTAAAGCTAAACTGAGTCAATTCCCATAACTTGTTTCTGAATTCTTCTTTAGCAACCTTCTTAAGAATTCTAAGATTGAATCCCAGCTTATCTCATTTATCTCTGCTCCCTTTACTGTAATGCAGGGCTAGGCATTCTTATTCTTATTTTAAAGGGAAAAATTGGAGCTCTGAAGTTCCTTCTGGAATAGAGAAATGTGCAATTTGACTATTTTTTCCCTTAGCTTGACCTTCCTTTAATTTAGATGGGAGTTCTAATATTTGTTGAAAGTAAAAATAAATGTATCAATATTAAATAGTAAAACAAGTGTGAAAACTCTGTTTCTGGCCTTTAATCCCCACGCTTCTAGCAGAGTGGCTCACCTCCCCACCCCAACACCCCACACACGCTATTCAATGTTCCCTAAATTTAATGATACCGAGTTCACTGCCATTGAAGTATTTCTTCATTCAATAGCTGGGGAAATTGTCATTGGTATGCAAACTGGTCTCGGGCAAGGAACATTACTCTTTAATCTCCTAATTTTAATTGGTATGCCATCATGCAGACTGGGGCTGCTAATGGCCTAGTTTGTAGATTAAGACCAGCAGACCTGAACTGCAGTATGCCATTAGTTACAAATAAAAAGAGGAAAAACACTGAACGATGATAAAAGAGGCCATTCCAAATCACAGGGAAGATGATTCCTCCTCATCTTCTCCAAGGTTCATGACCCTATTTCAATGTCCATTTGTAACAGGATTCGAATTAATGTTTTCTGCTTGGTCAGATCATTTCAGAACAGTTGGTAAATTGAAATGATTTGCTGTGTATATACCAACGTTATTGGCTGGCCCGGAATATGTTGCTGAACAATTTGCCTGCAAATGACATTGTTACAACTGATAGAACTGTTTCTTTCACTAGGAAATATTTTAAATGAAAAGAATCTTTTGCTATTTAAGGAAAGCATATTTTTCTTCAATGAAATTAACTGTCATTATTACTTCTAGTGTCTTTTCACCCTCCAACAAGTAGAGACGAATATATGCTAATCTTGCATGGAATTCACATATATATCTGTCACTGGTGAAGGAAAAAAAGTTCCAAGTAAAAAGAGAAGTTTAGGTTTAGGTCTAGATAGATGGCATAGAGATAAATATGGGTACAAATAGATACACATATATATAGATAAAGACGGATGATTACGTAGATAAATAAATAGACGAGAGAATGACAGACAGAGCTAGAGAATGAGACAGGAGTAGAATGGCCTAATTAAGTGGTTAGTCTCCTCGCCTCCCGGAAGAAGCAAATAAGAACCACTTGAAGAGTAAAGGCATAGACCAAAAATAAGGAGGTTGCATTATGCTGAAAATAAAACAAAGAAAAATAAATACGCTATATCAATACTTCTGAGGTTCTGTCTCCTAAAAAAAAAATACGATGAGGTCAGTACCTATGTGACCTTACTTGGACATGGACCTTTGTAGATAATCAAGTTATGAAGAGGTCATTAGGGGGGATTCTCCCCTAATATGACCAGTGTCCTTCTAAAAGAGAAAGATGTGGACACAGAGATAGGCAGGCACAGCAGGCAGGGATGTGAGGACTCACGCAGAGAAGACGGCTACGTGGCTGCAGCAACACATATACAAGCGGAGGAACACCAAGGATTGTCAGCAAACACCAGACACTAGCAGCAGCAAGGATAGAGTCTCCCCTAGAGCCCTCGGAGGCCGTGAGGCCCCACTGACACCTTGATCTTGGACTTCTTGCCTCCAGGACCCTGAAACAATACATCGTTGTCTAAAGCCACCTAAACGTTTGTTACAGCATCCCTTGCAAACTAATGAAACTCCTGTCGATTCTGTACTGATTTCCCCACTGCCATTATTCGAGCCTATCTGTGTTTTACAGTAACTCAGAGAAATAACAGAAAGTAACTAATACTCCTTGAGATCTTTCATCAACCACCTTATTTAACCCTTAATCCTGAAGTCACCTATTACTACTGCAGCTCTGAGATGCTGAGTGTCTTGCCTAAGGAAACCCAGGTGAAAATAATAAAGCTGGGATTTGAGCCAATGCCCAAGAACGCTACCACACAAAGCATTCTACCGTATTACACTACTTCTAACAACTTTTCAGGGTCAGACAAAGCGCAAATATTTCTGGTCTCTGGCAAATAAACCACATCATTTCAAAGTCAATGTTGCTATAGAATATGTAGAATGGAACATTCTGGTGACTGACTAGAAAGGTGTAGGAAGTGGTGAGGTGAGTAGATGGGAGGCATGGGGTTTGGAATAAGACACCCCAAGATGTGCCTCAGTAGTATTTGCATTATTGTGAATTAAAAGTCAATTATCACTTCAGACTCCAGAGAACCTTCTGCCCCTTCAGTTACAATCCCTTTTTGACCCACCTTTATATCAGGGGAAACTTTTATTTACTAAACATCCACTCTTATCATCCTACAATGCACCCCAAGGTGTATTACCTCATTCTTAGCTCAGAATGGCTTATATCCCTAGACTCCCCTTTCTGCCTCTGAACTTCTCCTGCATGTGTGGTCTCTGAGTCCCCATACATATGTACGTATTAAATTTGGTTCATTCTCTTGCTATTCTGTCTCACGTCTATTTGATTATTACACCGTTCAGAAGAACCTTGAGGGTAGAGGAAAGCTGGCTCCTCCCCCACAGAGGGTTCTCAAGGTCCTTCTCTTCCTTCTTGTCCTCTGAGGCCAGGGCACTGGACACTAGTCCCTCTGGGCTGCGGCCAGGTACAGAGAAAGCACCTGTCCCTCTGCTGTGAAAATCTTCACTCTACTCCAGAGATCCAGCTCACCCGTGGGGCTGGAGGGAGGGGGGCTGTTTTTGCAGAGACTGCCCTCTGATCAGATATCTGCACCCATTTTTGGAGCTGGCATCATGAGTAGAGCAGGAAGCCCAGAACCCGTGCCCTAAGTGTGCAGAGCAGCGGAAGGCACTGCGAAGGTGGTGTGGGCGGAGCACGCCAGGGAGCGCGTGCCTTTCCTTTGTCAGATGAGAGGGGCTTCCCACTGGGAAAGGGCAGGGTGGGGGTGTGCTGCTCCCCCATCACAGGAGGGTCTTGGAGGCCATTCAAATGTCTTGGGGACCACGAGAGGATATGGGTTCTGCCGGGCCCTCTCTTTCATTTTCACAGCCACAGTGATTGAAAATCAGCATCAGCCTCAGGGACCTGTCGGGATGGTTTGTTGTTTTGTTCTGTGACAGTGATGACCCTGTGCTCCTGAGACACTCTCCAAGAGGAATGGATGCTAACACAACAAAAACAACCAACTTTTCACATAAGTAAAATCATAGTGACTTCTTAAATGGTAATAACCATCATATGATTCATGATTGGGCACATCAGGCCCCAAAGTCAGTGATTTTGCAAACATTAGACCACCGAATCCTCTCAGCAATACTGTAAAGCAGCTGTTATTACCCCCATTTTATAGACAGAGAAACTGAAGCTCAAAGAGAACAAATTAATTTGCTCAAGACAAAACAGAAAATGGCAAAGCCAGGATGCCAGCCAGGTTTATTTGATCTGAAAGTTCACGTTTCTGTCCTAAGGTTGAAAAGCTAAATTTCAGATGGGGAGGTTCAGGCAAACCAAGGGGCAGGGGGGCTGACTCACCATGCTCCCCATTCTGGTCCACGTATTGCAGGCTCTTTGGCCTCAGGGGGTGAATGTGAGCTGGGCAGGTGAGAAGAGAGAACCAACGACCTGAGTCACGAGCAGAAGAGCCTTCGTTTCCCGCATCTTTCTCCTCAATGGAAGGGAAGGAAAAATCATCATGAACTGAGTAGAGTGGAGGAGGCAAGTTTGCAGGCATTTTGAACACACGGATATGAAAAATGTGACCAACACATTTCTACCTTTATCCTCCAAGAAATTCGTCCCTGAACTACGCGTCCATTCCAGGAGCAGCTGAGTTGCAGTGTTTTCCTTTCCCTCTGATTATGACCCATGTAAGTGGGAGCTTGGTTTGCGTCTCTGTTTCTTTATTAGTTTGTTAAGTCCGAAGTGAATGTGCTGTAAATTCAACTGAATTTGATCCTCATAGCAACTCAGGGAAAGGCCAGGCGAACAGGTGCCTGAGCAGCGAGGCTGCGAGGAAGCTGCGGCGCAGAGAAGTAAAGGCAGCCTCTCCTACAAGGTCCCTTCTTAGGTGATTCTTCTTATACAAGTTGTGATCCTTCCTCCACCCTTGTTGTTGAACTTCTCCCCAGGGAAAGTTCTCATATTAACTTCACAGATCTCATATCTAAGTCCTTGTTGTTAGCTTTCTCTAAGCTTCCAAGTATAATTAGGACAGGAGAAGTATTTTTTATGATAAACTTGTACCACATGCACTTGATTTTTTTTTTTTAATGAAAGCAATAAACAGAGCACAGAGTGAAGAGTGGACTCTCATTGTTCACCCAGGCATCCCAGAGTAACAGCTTCAGTCTTTGCTTCTTCCTTTTCTAAGTCAACCCCCAGCCCCTTGGTTTTCCAGACTCGGCAGAAATGCCCGGCAGAGCCTGGCATACAAATGGCAAAAGTCTCGCCATCAAGGGACCACAGGGATTATGGACTGAGGCAAAAGGGACCCCTTAAAACATTCAGCTTCCTGTGAAATGCCCATGATCTTTGTGTTATTCAAATAAGCTAACTTACTAAGAGAATTTTATGGTTTTCGAGGCCCCCAAAATAGCAGTTCATTTCTTGCTCAAGTAAAGTCTATCTGGACGTCCCCAGTCAGCATGCCACACAACACACATCACTTCCACTCACGTTTCCACGGCAAAAAGTAAGTCACACAGCCCTGGCCATTTGCGGGGAGCCTGGGAAATGATCTACACGTCCCACAGGAAGAGAAAGCAGGCTCGGCCAGGTCTTAAACCCCGTGGCTGTAGATGGGGAGGGGACTCTCTATCCTAACTAAGATTGAGTTCTTGACAAATTGGCAGGGTAGAGCTAGTTGTTGATTTATTAGATTTGAAGAAATAAACGTGACATGTCTCACACACCTGGACTTTTGGGAAAAATTGTGACATGCTACTGCCTTTATTTCATGACTCATCGGCCCTGCGCAGCGCCTGCCTCAGTTCCTTTCAGTGACAGAGGAAGAGTCTGGTTCATGCGCGTCGCCTCCCACCTGCTTCCCGGCCTCCACCCCCTTGATGAGTTTTGTTGATTACACCTTCGAACTTACTTCTTTTATGACTTGAAATAGAATAAATAAACTCTGTTTCCTGGAGTTGCAACTTTAACCAGGTGGACTCCTTGCTATGAAATGTGAGAAAATTTCTCCCTTTACTTACTCTTTTTCTCACCTTTTTTCCCCTACCGATCCTTCTTTTTTGGTCGCCATTGCTGTTATTTTACATTGTCCAGGTTTATAACCTTTACATTCTGTTCTACAACTCTAATCTCAAGCATGCCAAGCTTTTCCTCTATAGCAACGCACAGAGCAGTCTCGTTATTATGCTTATGCAATTACTGTTTAACATAGAACCAAACAGCGTGGTTCTGAGCATGGAGAAGAAAAGGTAACCCTAGGCTACCCAAGCAGGGTCGGTGAAGAGCACAGGTCTTTCATATCTGACTTTCAAACAATGCTTCTCAAGCTTGAATCTGCACACAAATCACTCCAGGATTTTGTCCAGGTGCCACTGGTCTCGGATGAGGCCCGAGGCTGTGCGTTTCTAAGGAGCTCCCGGTGAGGTCAGTGGTCTGCTCCGTGGACCGCATCTGGGTATCAAGCTGCCAACGGACCCCCTTTCCATTCCTTTTCAACTTTCCTCATTTCTTCTGTGTCACAATGAACCATTAGTGTTTTGAAATCTTTACTATCTTTTTTAAAAATTCCTATTTCCATCATTTTTAAGGCTTCTGTTTAGAAAATTCCATATATGATATCTGTCCTCCATTTTCATTTCCCAACAAAAGAATATTAATTGCTTATTTACCTGGGGCTCCTTCTTAACTCAACAGTATCCTGTGAGATTTTTAGGGGAAAGCTTTTTCCCTTTGTTATTTTAGTACTCTCTTCTGATCCACTCACATTCACCTCCTAACCCGTTCTCTTTTCTTTCCTGCCCTGAACTCCAAAACTCAGAGATTACAATCTAGGTCCAGCCAAGTGGCCAAAAATTTTCTGAAACATCTTCGTCAACCAAATCAACTGCCTCCAAATCACAATCTCCGCCAAAATATATCAAGTTGTGGCTTCATCCTCGACACTGGATAATTAGACCTGACCCCTTGAGAGCATGTTTCACACCTTTCCCAAGGATACAGCTCAGTTTCCTGACCAGAAAAGTCATAATAAAGTTGTTTTCTTCATCCCTGTGACACTAACAAATGGCACAGGGGAGGAAGTATCATCTAGTCATTTTAAAAAGTCTCTCTGGAAAGGTCTATAATTCATTCTCATGTCACAAACTACAACGTAGAGAGAAATGTTATAGTAAATCCATTCTAATGAGAAAATATTGTTCTGAGAAAGAAAAAAGCATGCAGTTAGTCCACTTTTAAATAATCCTAAAAGAATGCTGAGGTGCACACCCTAGATGCCATATCTTGAGATATGACTAGTCCTTTTTCCTTTATCCCACAAACCCTGATTACACAAAAGCAATTATGAGAAAATGTGTAATAAAACAGCAGGCAATGCCGAGTGGAATTCAAAAACTGCCTAAGGGGAGAAAAAGAATTCATTCATTGTTAAGCATCTCTAAATACTATACTTTAGAAAGAGTAGCGAATATTAATCTTAAATACTTAGAAACTCAGGGCATGTTGAATAAAGATCACCTCCTCTGCCTCCATTTCACAGTTTGGGGAAACCAAGTCAGCAGTCCTCAGTTGCCTTAGACTTCTGCGGGATTAACGCCCAAAGGGCAGTCCTAGTGCCGTCTGATTTAGAAGGACAATTAGAAACCCTTCTTTTACTCAGCTGAGTCACCCGGTGTCTCACCACACACTCCTAAAATTAAATGCATTAATTTCTTACATTAAGTTGAGGACAGCCCCATCTGCAGTATAATCAAGGTAAATTATATTATTCAGTGTCAGAAGGTCCAAGACACACAAAATCAAATAAATATGTATAAAACACTAACAATGCCCTAGGCAAAGAGCTCAGAGAGTGTTGATTGAATTACCATTGAAGTCATTACCAGCACTCAGAAATAAAGGCTGAGGCACAGACTGCAAATATCTTTTCCCTAGCAGATAATTTGTTCCAGAGAGAAAGAAAACATACTAAATATAGAATTGCCGGTTGGCTATTTGATATGATCCTGACATAAGCAGTTAACTTTTTAAAGTGCATTATAAAAGTTCATCGGGAATCTTCTATAAGGCTGTACATTGTCACCAGGTGGCTGCTGGCTTCAGGAAACTTCACATTCTTGGGCCTGCTCAATAAAGATCTGTATCAATAAAGACATTCTCCTGAATTAGAACTTACTAAGGTCCAGGGTTCACGCTCAATGTTACGGAAGTTCTGGGATAAGCTCCCGCCCAAGCATTCACGCTCAGATGTGAAAACGTCCAAGTTTATGGATCTCCCAGGGATCACTGACCCCTGCCACCTAAGGGAGCACAGTGGGACTGCAGGAGAAATCTCGTGCATTGTAAGAGTAGTCAACAAGCAGAAAAATACTGGGGCTAGGGCAGGGAAGTTGATGAGGAGAAAGGACTCGGGCATTGAACACATAAAGGACTAGTCAGAATACAAAAGGATGAAAGCCCAAAGGAAAATGCAAGGGGGTATTTGGTGGACCACGTTCAAAGAAGTTGTCCAAGGCACCAGGGGTGGCAGGGGCTGAAGGCATTCAAGAGATGTCTTGGGGACATGGGGCCCATAAAATAATACATCAACCTATTTGGCTTCTCTCACTTCGAAATGACTTCTGTTCCATCTTTTGGTTCAGTGACTTCTGAGATCGCAATCAAACACAGAACTCCAACTTTCACATGAAGAAATGCCCCCATACATCCGCGTGGCCACAGTGATTCCAACCAGGAGCTGGCACACAATAGCATGCAGGCCAGATCCAGCCTGCTGCCTGTTTTATGAATTAAATTATTTTGGAACAACAGCCATGCCTGTTTATTTAACTATTCTGTTCTTGCAACAGAAACTATAAGGCCCACAATGCTACTTACTACACAGCTCTTTACAAAAAAATGCTTTGTTGGCACATATTGACAGTGACCCCTCAGCCCCCAAAACACTGTAAATGAGTTTTGAATAACTGAGTAATCATAACTGAGTAATCACTCTGAGTACAGAGTGATTATGGAGTGGGTTCATCACCTCTAGTCCAAAGAGGTTTTAAGACATACTATCTGCTGATAACTTTTGATCTACTCTGCCCAGTGAAATGGTGTCAAATAAAGCTTGAAAGCACAAGCCCTGGAGTTGATGAGTTGGGTTTGAAGCATGACTCTGCCCCTTACTAGCTGTGTGACTTTGGGCAAGTCCTTCACCATTTCCATGCCTCTGTTCATCCGAGGTTGGCAGCCACCACCTCGTGCAATCCCTTCCCTTGACACGGCTGGACCCAGTGACTTGTTTCTAAGGAACAGAACATGGGAAAGTGATGGGATGTCACTTCTGAGATTGGGTTACACAAAGACAGAATCTTCTCTCTCTTCTTTTGTATATTCTGATGGAAGACAGATGTCTTATTGAGAGATGCTGTACAGAGAGGTGCACATGGTGGCAGACCCCTGGCCAACCCAACAAGGCCTTGAGATTAGGCTGGGAAGGTGTATAGGTCCCCATGGTGAGGAGTTCCGGCTTATATACAAAGTCATGAGGAAACAATGAAGTGTGCTGAGCAGGGTATCAGTGATTAATATGGATTTTCAAGCACTCTGGCTATATGAAGGAGAGTGCAGAAAAAAAACAATACTAGTATCACAAAGCATGGTTAGGAGACCTTTGCAGTAACCCTGGAACAAAATGATGGTGATCTGAGCCAAAAGAAATAGCAGTGAGGATGAAGAAAAGCAGAAAGCTATTACATGGGTAAAACCAACACATGCGTAGTGTGGGGAGGGGGGAGCAGTGTAGTTAGGATTGCATTAGGTGTCAAGCAATGGGAACCCTCTGTGATGAATCCAGAAAAGTAGGATTTCTTTTTTTTTTTTACATCCCAAAAGTCTGGGTGCAGGCTATCCAAGACTTTGTATGTGCTTACGAAAGTCATCAAAGATTAGGTTTTTCCTGGTTTCTTGCCCAACATCCTTAGCATATGGCTATCATCTTCATGGTTGAAAGACAGGCATTCTACTTGCAGGTATTGTGTCTGTGCTCAGAAAGGGACATGGGGAAGGAAGAAGGAAAAATACGAGCCAACACCATGTGTTTTCACAGAAAAAAGAATAACACTCTCAAAGTTCCAAGAGACTACCTCTCTTAACCCAGTGCTCAACTTCAGAATCATCCTTAGAGGCAAGGGGGTTTGTGGAATATTTCTACTGGAGCATGTTGTCAAACAAAACCAAAAGTGTCATTTTTTAGTAGAGAAGGGGAAGAGTAGATAATGCGTAGGTAACTAGAATTGCCTGTCACAAGACTGATCAGGTGTGATGATGAGAAAGGATGTAGACTATTGTTGGGGTTCCTGACTGGATAAGTATTCGGGGGCTCACTCCTGTCATCACCGCAGTACAAAGAAGAACAGGAGCAAGAGAAGACCAGGTTTGGAGTTAGGACACATTGAATGCATGGCATTATGGGAGAATTACTGATAATGAGGGTCTGAAGCTCATGAGAAAGATCTAAACAGAAGTGACATGGGTGAAAGTACTACATGTCAGGTTCAAAGGACTGAAATATATCTCATAGAATCTTTATTTATATGTAAACTATATTTGCACTTATATATAAATATAATTTATATTGTATTTATATAAATATATATCTATATTTAAATATTTATATATAATATCTGTATATAAAATATATAGATCTATATCTTTATATAACCACATATGGCTGGTCTTATAACATTAAAAATGTTTAAAAGAAAAAACAACCAAGCTTAAGCCGTACATGCCCAGTGTACGGTGATGATGTCCGAAGCCATGCGAGCTTTCCATTACCCATGGACATTAAGTTTTATGTTGATCAGAGTCTAAAAGTAAATAACATTTGCATATCATCAAGCCTAGCAATTTTTATTATCCTTGTTAACAGGAAAATCTTCTCCTGCTTTTTGTTTATTTGTATTTTTTCAGTTTGTTCAGCAATGGGAAAATGGCAAACTGAGACTCACTAGTCACATTCACCAGAGGCTAACGAACATGAAACATCCCTGTACTAAAGACGTTATGTATCATTGGCAGGGTTGACATCAGTTGGCATTGCTCATCCTGAGGCTAGACTTCCATTCCCTAAATCCTGCAGCAGGGCAGCGGTTGAGATTCTAGGTGATGCCAGTAGCAGACGATACTGTCCACTGTCACCACTAATTTATTAGGCATGTACCCCTATAAAATCTAAATACTAAATAATTTTCCCAAAACACTGTATTGGAAATATCAGACATAACTAATTTTGTCCCTGATAGTGAGATGCAGGCTGAAATTGTTTCTATCCCATTGGCAGTTCCTTTCAACAGCTTCTATTCATTAGTAAGCTCTTGTCATTGCTTTTCTTGATGCAATTTAAACATCATAATGATTCAGAAAGTGTTCAGGCATAGGGTGAGGTTTGCTGCCTATGACTCCACAAGGAGGTACTTTCACAGAAAGCCCCTTAAAAAATATGAATGAAGACCTTGCCATTCACAATGTAGTCAGCTTCCCTCAAGAGCTAGTTAGAAGTACAGAAACGCAGACCCCATACTAAACCCACTATATCCGAATCTTCATTTTCACAAAAAGCCCAGTGAATGCGTGAGCATAAAATATGGGCAATACCCACCGTCCTAAATATCTTCCTCTCCTCATGATTCCATCACAATACATTTGGGGACTAGACATTGAACAAACAATAGTCAACACAGAGAAAGGGTTTCACCCAAAAATGAAAAGAAACATTTTTAAAGACACACTCCCACTTTGGCCTGGGCCTGGGCTTGCTCCGAGGAGCTGTCACGGAGAGCCACCCTGACCCTGCTGTTAGCAAAGGCCCCCCTGGCATGGGCCAGCTCAGGTCTCACGCCGCTTTTTAATGTGGGGAGTTTAAATACCAACATTAGGTATTTGCTGAAAGTTCTTTTATTCTTAAAAAAAAAAAAATACTCTCTAGGTATGAATAAATGTAGTGGGTAATACACAATAATGACCATCACACCGTATGTAGTAAGTTACTTTGTTAGAGGCAGTCTTGCTTCCCCCTCCAGGTTTATAGAATCCTAGAATGTCAAGGTTAAAAGATACATCGAAGGTCTTGTGGATCTTACCTTCACTTCCCATGACTGACTCATCCAATCTCTGCTTGAACACCCCTGATTATAGAGAACTCATTACTTAGAGCAAGGTGGCTCAATCAAGTTTATGAAAGTACAAACAGAAACCACTTTCCTCCTTTCGGCTAATAAACATCTCTCTCTGTAGCTCTTTTCCTGTGAGTTGGGGTTCTGGTCTTTGGACTCCATAAACTAACTCCACCTTTTCTTCCAAAAATTAGCCCTTCAACTATCTGAAGCCACTGACCATTGCCCCCCCTTCTCCAGACTCGACGTCCATATTTGCTGTAAGTTGTAAGGGGAAAATTAACTACAATCTCTTACGGTTTGAAATTCTCTAACCTGGCTACTCTCTCCTGACCTGGCTTCTGGATAGCAACTCTCCACCTCAGTTTATACGCTGCCACATAGATTCATTACACTTGCATTCATTTGTTCAGAAAACATTCAATATTTATTGAGTGACGGCATGCTTATTGGAAGCCAAGCATTGTTCTAGGCCCTGAGGATACAGCGATGAGGGGAACCAGTAAAATTCTGGCCCTTATAGGGCTTCCCTTCTAGCTGTGGAAGAAAGCAACCAAATAACAATAATAGCAATATATTAGACTGAGGATAATAATACATATTGAACTAAAGCATGATAAGTGCCATGGAAAAAAACTAAAGCTGTGTAAAAGGGAGAGAGAATTGATGCTTACAAAAGAGGGCTAGAAAAGCCAACATTTGAGCAGAGACCTGAAAAAGGTGAGAAAGTGAACCAGATGGAGATGAGAGAGAGCACTTGCAGGGGAAGCAGACGGTGAGTACAAAGGCTCTGGAGGGGAAGACACGTGGTGTGGGCGTGGAAACGGCCAGTACAGCCGAAATGGCGTGACGTCAGAGGTGGGGAGGCCGGAGGTGAAAAACCACCCAAAAGACATTGTCTTTGTGTCTGTTTCTGTTTTTGCTATGAGATAGAAAGCTATGGGTAGGTTATAAGCAAATGAACAACATCATCCTAGTTAGGGTTAACTGGACCCCGCTGGCCAGTGTGTGGAGGATAGATGGGGAAGGTGAGGAGGCCGGTGAAGGAGAAGGAGGCTTAGAGAAAATCAGGGAGGCTGGTTAAGAAACTATGGAAATGCCCCAGGAGAGAGACGCTGGGCTTTGGGCAAAAGTCGTTCAACAAGTAGTCTTTCTGAAGTGGGAGTAGGGGGAATAAATGAGCAAGTTTTTGTAAGCAATTGAAGTTGTTATCATCTTAAAATAGATTATTGTAACCATAAGAAGTATTATGTAAGCCCCATGGTTAGTTACCACAAAGAAAATTCCTATAGAAGGAATCAAAGCATGTCACTATAAAAAAAATCAACAAAACACAAAGACAGCAAGAGTGACAAAAAAACTTCCAGACAGCCAGAAAACAATAAAACTTCAATAGTAAGTCTTCCTGTATCACTAATTACTTTTAATATAAATGGATTAAACTCTCCTATCAAAAGAAATAGGGTGGATGGATGGATTTTTAAAATCCAACTATACAATTCAGTTGCAAAGCTTCTCAACAAAATATTAGCAAACTGAATTCAACGACACATTAAAAGGGTTGGTTATACACCATGACCAAGAGGGATTTATTCCTGAAGGTGCAAGGATGTTTCAACATACAAAATCAATCAACCAGATATACTGCATTAACAAAATGAAAAGTAAAAATCGCATAATCATCTCAATAGATGCAGAAAAAAGCGTTTGACAAAATTCAGTGTACTTTTATGATAAAAACTCTCAATAATTTGGGTAAAAGGGAATGTACCTCAATGTCATAAAGGCCATGTATAAAAATCCCACAGCTAATGCCCATATTTAATGGTGAACAGTTGAAGGCTTTTCCTCAGAGATCAGGAACAAGGTAAGGATGCCCATTCACTGTTCTTATTCGACATAGTTCTGGAAAATCCTAACAGAGAAGTAAGGAGGGGAATGGGAAGTAGGTGTTCAATGAGCACAGTTTCAGTTACGCAAAAAGAAGAAGTTCCAGGGACCGCTCTACAACAATACCTGCATAATTAACAGCACTATACAGTTAAGATGCGTTAAGAGGCCGTATCTCATGCTATGTATTTTTTAACACAATTTTTTTAAGTATGCCATCTGGAGTCACACACACATATGCATTATATACATTTTATAAAATTGGATAAACCATTTTGGATGAAGCTAATACCATCCATCTAGAATGCCTACTCCTTTGTTCTAGTTTTACTTTTTTTTTAAAGATTTTATTTATTTATTTTTAGAGAGAGGGTGAGGGAGGGAGAAAGAGGGAGAGAAACATTGATATGTGAGAGAAACATCTCATCTGGTTGCCTCTCGCACACTCCCCAACAGGGGACCTGGCCCACAACCGAGGCGTGTGCCCTCACCGGTACTGGAACCAACAACCTTGTGGTTTGTGGGATAATGCCCAACCCACTGGGCCACACCGGTCAGGGCTGTCCACTCTGGTTTTATTACTGACCAGCTATGTAACCATGGGCAATTCTCTCAAGCTTCTCTGAGCCTGTGTCCTCAGTAAAACTTTTAAAATAAATTAACTTGATAGTTCATCCGAATTAGAAGTCTTACAACTCTGAGTTTCTCATTTACTCAACGAAGAGCCAGAGTGAACAACTAACTGTCCCTAGAGAAACCTAATTTTTTATTTTTAAATAGTTCATGGAGGCAATTTCTTTTCTAGTCCATCCATTCTTCTGTACTGAATTTTAGAAGTTTGACACTGCATATCTGTGTGCCTCAAGCAAAATGACTGACAGGAGCCCATGAACCCATCACGCCCTGACTTATATGATGTAATTGCCACTAACTCTAATTCTGGTTCATAGTTTGCTTGTCCACAGTTACAGCTGTAGCCAAATGCTTTCAGCGATCACATCAGCTGGGAGTTGCTGCTCCCTCCCTAACTTTGGGAAATGGAACCGTGAATACGTTTCAAAGCAAGGTTTGCTGCTTTTTTGCCCGGAACACTTTTTATTGGGTATCACTTGGAAATTTCTAAATCCCATTTTGGAGCTTCTGGTCACTGCATTACTTACTGAAGCCCAAAAAGCTAGTTATGAGGCATGCTTAAACTGTGCATATGTCAAAACAAACATGACTAGCAGCCCTGATTTCTTTACAAAATAGAAAGAGGCATCATGTGGTCCTTTCTAAAATACACACTGGCAAAAACCAAAGATAGCAAAGCTGCAAGAGAAAGCACTCGTGAAGTTGGAATTGAAATTGCACTTCTAATTTAAGGGTTTTTTTCATTTAGTTAGCAGGGTTTAAAATCACCACATGTTCAGAAACCCACAAACTGTGCGTGTGCAGTCTTGGTGTAGCCACCCACATGCCTGACCAGAGCAAGCCTCAGTCACCTTTACCTTGCCCTCTCCTCCCTGCCCACTTCTAGTTGAGTCAGCAAACTCTCCTGATTCTGCCTCTCCAGGGATTTTGGAATCTACTCCCCCAGTTCCCACACCCATTACTGCTTGAAAAGGCAAATAAGAATCTCATTAGTGCTCAGGTGGGTGAGTGGTTGGCCCCGATTTCACCTCCAAATCTCCTACCCACAGATGCAAGAGATGGTTTGACTGAAGCACAATTGGAGCCTGCTCTACGATTTTAAAGTACTCGATGGCTCCCTGTCACACAGGTTAACTAACACCTCAGCCTGGTACTTCCTACTTCTTCAACTTTCTCTCTCAAATGTCACCTCATCCCTTCCAGCCTCCTAGAGCTCACCCACAAGGCCTGTTTGTCAGCCTCCAGATCCCAAACCACAGCATTTCTCTTGTCAGCTCTTTTCTCTGCCAACTTGGAGTTCCCAACTTGGTAGATTGACGTCCAACTCATCTTTTAATCTGAAACTCAACCTTCATCTTCAATAAAATCTTCCCCAACTCTCTCATAACAGTTGAGTTCTCTTTCTGGCATGCTTCTCTATGATTTCTTTGTTCTTTCGTGATTTCCATTCACCAAAGTTAAGAAGCAGTTCTGGGGATACAGCCCTAAATAATACAGTCATGACTCCTGCCTTTGTGAAGCACACCGTCTTGACTGGTTCTACCCCCTGGCTGTTGGTCCATTGTCTTTTGACTAATATTTTAACCAGTGTGTTGTTTCTGTCATTGGACCACAATCCCTTTGAGGAAGGAAATAACGTTTCATTCGGTGCTCAGCACAACGAGTGATTCCCAACTGATCTCTTTCTACTGAATTTTACTTCAGTTGAATTGGCTTATAGCTTGCGTGTATATGTTTTTGTACAAATATGTATTTGTACTCACACCAGGTGGTCTATAACACCTTGTACTTTGGTCACCACACACTGCCCTAGACACCCCCATGTGCTCCTGCCATGTGTAAAGCAAACAGAAACACTGGTGTGAAGGCTTCGGGAGAAAAGGTACAGTACGGAGCACTTATCACAGTGACTAGCATGTAGGGATGCTTAATAAACACCAACTCCCCTTTGGCTTAATCTGAGCTTTTTATTTATTTTTTTTAGATTTAAAATAAGTTCACCTCTGTTTGAGTTTGATGGACTTTAATAGTAAGAAGTTTCAACAAAGCAAGACTTTTCTTCTGATCTGTCTCATCAGATGGCTGCCATTCAATCAGCAGTAGTGGAGGACTCACAAATAGGAGTGGGGAAAGGTGAACATTTAAGGCCCCGGCCCCCACAGAAAACTGGGCAAGCAGTCTGGGTGATGGGAAACCCGGATTCCAGAGCCAGCTCTGACATGACTCACTTCTGTAAAAATCACCTCATTTCTCTGCAGCTCGGTTTTCTTATCTGCCAGGGAGGGGGATATCAGTACCACTTTTAGCCCCTCAGAAAGTTTTGTGGATGAAACTGTAATGCCTATAAAATTACCCTGAGAAAAAGGTAAATGCTTATCAACTGTGAAGCAGTCTTTGTAACAGGAAGCAGTTATGAAACTCTCTCATGACGGAACCATCTCTCAGGGCTGTCCCCAAGCATGTGTGAGTCCACTTAACAAACTGATACACATGTGGTCAGGGATTTAGTGGGAAGAGATAATAAATTCTCCGCAAGTCCTCCTGGGGCAGATAAGGAACAAGCAGAACTAACCCTCAGTGACCTGTGATAACAAGTCTAGGGATAATGTGGATAAACGGATTTCACAGATTATCCAAAAATATAACTCGCACCATTACAACCTCTAAACTTTTGCAGAAATTCCTTAAAAGGAGCTCAATTGGTTTAACCTGGACTCAAAGCTGCACTGCCAGTTCTTACCTCACTCCACGCCCAGATACAGCTTCAAAAACTCAAAGGCCAGGCCGCGGCAGTGCTGATGCAGCTGCCATAAGAACTGCTGATCCCCCGAGAGAGCTCAGTACCTTTTGTTCCCTGAGACCTATGGGTTTGCTGACCCCGACTACGGTTTCCCAAGGCGAGGAGGAAACAACCAGGACCTGCTAACCCAGAAAATTCTGTTACTGACCTAAAAACACGGTGACTTCCCCCATGCCACCAAAAGAAGCTTGTCCCTTTAACTGATTGGTGGGCAGTAATGTAATTAGATCTTGAGTATTTCCTAGTCCAGAACTATTCTACAGATATTTTCAAGGCCAGGATGGGAAATGGCTTAGAAATGAATAAATCTGTTGTTTGAATTATTCAGCAATTCTTCCCCTGACAACCTCTATGAAGGAGTTGCCTTCCTGTCACTTCTCATTATGATAGCTTTCCTTTGCCTTCTTTTTGCCCCTCTTCCTGAAGTATTGGCAAGATGATTCAAAAACATTGTGAAAAGCACCTTGGAAAGTTCCTTCTGCAAAACAGCAGTTCTGCAGGTGACATGTGGCTTCATCTTTCCCAGCAACTCAAGATCAAACTCTGAGTGGGTAAAAAAGCAAAAAAGTCATTGTCACCCTCTTGATAGGAACAAGAGTGGCAATGCGAAAAACAGACCAGTGATACTCCTACTTCAAGGGGGTTGCATGTATTTACTCATTCGTTCCATGGATGTTTGCAGGGTGTGCACTGCATGCCAGACAGTCCCAACAGAACACGTGGGATCTGTCTGTCCAGCTTCTGGAATTCTATCAATAACTGCAGTGTGTGACTCCCCTTTAACTCTGTCCATTTTGTATTTATGCCAATGAAACAAGTAACGGACCCCTTGGAGACAGCACAAGATGAGGCAACCAACCATCCCAGCCTGCTCAGAACTAAGAGAGCTCTTGGGATACAAACTGGGAAAGTCCTACACAAACAGAAATGAGTGAATCGTTCTAACAGGGGCGTCCACCCTGCAGCTCTCAGGCTGTATGCAGCCTAGGATGGTGTGAATGCGGCCCGACACAAAGCTGTAAATTTACTTAAAACATTATGGATATTTTGTGTGTGCGTGATTACATATCACAGCGTATTGAACATGTGGCCCAAGACAACTCTTCTTCCAGTGAGGTGAAAAGATGTCAAAAGGTAGGACGTACTGCTAGCATTAGGCTTGGAACAAGACCTCAGTTTCCACATCCATAGAATGAAGTTGCTAGACTAGATTATCTCTAAGTATTACCTTCTGGCTTTAATATTCTAAGAGTAAAGTTAACACCTTTTAGGATTAAAATGGGTCTGAAGGTGCTATAGAGGTACAGGGGAGCTCCTTGTAAATCTTTTGTCCACAAATAAAAATAACACCAATTATTTGAAATCCTGTTAGATTCCCAGGAATTATTGTACGATGATCTAATCTAAACTTAAACTACTCCTCTCAATTAAGCATCAGAACTCTTTGCCTCAGTGCCTGGGTAAACTTAGTTCAGTACAGAAAAATTCTATTCTGAAGCTGTGGCAGAGCAGCTTCGAGACAGTTCTGGAAAGATAGAGTACAAAATTATATTTCACTGGATTGCTTTAATGATCAGGCAGAGTGATGAGTTCTGAGTGTTTCAGGCGAAGTAGTCTTTTGTTGCCATCAGGTGCCTTTGTATCATGGATAAGATTGTGGAAGGAAATAAGGATCGCATGCCATCTCAAACTCACTCCTCTGAAAGAATGTAATTTAAGAAATAAGAGGATAGAAAGGGGAAAGAGGAGCCCCATCCCAATTCTAAGATTAGTTTGGAGAAGCTTACTTTTCTTGGACTTCAATAGCCTCACCTGTTCAATGGTCAGACAGTGTAATTTCTAGGGTCATGTGAACATTAACTTATTCTTTTATAAAATAAAATTCATCTCTATATAAAACTTTTTATATAGCGTATATATTTATATATAAAATATCTATATCATGCAGTATACATAAAAATCTCTAAATGTACATATATAAAACCTACTATGCGCTGTTATATTCTTAAATATAAAAAGGGTTTTAGAATGTGAAAATTCTATGCAAATCTAGAAGGACGTGTAAAAAAAGTAAGGCCCAGAACCACTCCCTTTAGCTCCTTCAAGTCCTGTAAGATCAGGTCTGGAGCTCACCCAACAGTCACCAAGATGAACATACAAAATAATGGGTCACTGAGATCAGTTCCACATCTCTGAGCACCATTCACCCTTGAACTGTGGTGGACTGAACACAATGTAAGACCATCCCATAATCCACATTGTCCCATGCTTAGAAAGTCCTCAAGGGTCCCCCTTGTCTGACGATGCCTTCTCCAACTTAGACGGGTGTTCACCCAGTCCCCCTGAGCAGAGTCAGGAGCTAAGAATTCATACGCTCACTAAATAGAGTCGTTTCGCCATGACTTGATGCATCCTCACAGATTCTGCCTGATCCATCTGGTTTCATTCTCTGATATTCCTGGAGCTAACAGAAGCTAAGCACTCTGCCGACCACACACACATCAGCACTCAATAAACGACTGTCCTTCCTCCCTTACTCTTTCTCCTCCCTCGACACTCCCTAGCTCAAGTTAAGTCATGGTCAGCATTCTTTAAAAAGCAATGTTGCCGATATCCCTGCAGACCTGCTGTGGGCTGACAGTAAGATGTCGCTCCAGGGATTGCCAGTGAAAATTCAGGAGGAAGGCAGGAGAATGAGGCTGTGGTTCAGCACAGAGATCTGAATTCTATTTGCAACCCAAAGAGTCTCCCTGGCTGTTAGACTGGCAAACAGCCCAAGAACTCTTGAAATTCCAATTCCATGGCCAAAGTCTGTTGCTCTCCCAGCCCTACCAGTTGCATCCCAATGCTGTCTTGAGTTTGATTTAACTTTCTTGCCAACGCGCAGGAACAGATTGTTAGAAAACAATGATCTCAGGACCTCCCGCAAAACTGCAGTGTTTTCCACCCCCCATTAGTGTTGAGATAGCAGCCTACAATTGCAGGATGATTTATATCTCAGTGCTGATCTGTTGCTACATTACTGGACATTTCCTCCACAGCTGATTCCATCAATCACGCAATCATCTGAATGCTCCGCAGCCGGCACAAATCTCCCAGAGACACACTCGCTATTCATCTCACCGGCCGTCTCTCACTCCTGTCAGTTTTAAATCTGCTCCCTTCTCATTCTCTTCTCCTGTCCCCTGAGGGCTCTGTATGGGATGTATGATTATTCAGTATTTACAGGGATGTCACTTCAAAAATCTCACCATTGAAAATGACAGTCAAGGGCTCACACAGAATCGGCTGTGCCTCAGCCACCATTTTGAATTTGTATATCATGCTGTAAATTCCACAACTACCCATGAATCTTTAGAAACACTGACTTGCTTCAAAGGAAGCCTTCAGGCAGGAGTATGGCATTTGCTAAAATTCTTCCAATTTAATTCTAAAATTTCCATTTTTTGACGAGGATTTGTTCAATTCTCTATTTTGGGGAAAAATATAATTTAGCAATGCTCCCGCCATTATTGACATTGTCACACAAGTCAAACTTTATTTTTAAACCTCTAAAATCCATCCTTATGAATTGTTTACATCTTGTCAGATATATTTCTCTTTTATAATGAAATTTAAATGCTTATTTCAGCTAACACCCATGCAAGGCTTCTGATATCCTGCAATCTGTCTGTCCTAAGCGTATAAACATGCACAATTTAATCCTGAAGCCAAACCTATGTCCCCCATTACTGTGAAGAGACTCTTTGAACAAACTATTTAAATACAAGGGGAGATCAAATTTATTCAATATATACTATACACTTGGCTTTTACACAGACATTGTCTTTAAAAGGCTGACCACAATTCAAGAAGATAAATCTAATCGCTTACACAGTCATAGACGAGAAAGCTGAAAAATAAACATGTTGGCAGACTCAAAGAGCTCACTAAACCAGCATTTTAACCCCTATCTGTCTGATCCCAAATGTTCTACTTCTCAATGCTCCATTGCATCAGTTTCTACCTTTGCTTTTGGAAAGAGATCTGATGACATTCTAGAAGAAGAAATATTCTTCTCTGAACTCTGTACTCAGTCTTTGGCCTCGTGCAACATCTTATCAATCCAAGATCAGTCATCTTTACATGTCAGCCTTGGTGGCAAATTGCTTAGTTCAGATTCATCATGAAAGAGGCAGCCTAGGTCGAAAGTGCGCTTGCCTTTCACTGTAGTCTAATTCTGGAGTGGTCTGTGCTGGATGGGTCTGCCTTTGTGCCAGGCTACCTTAGCTGTGTCGATCCAGGTAAGAAAAAAGGCTTCTTCCACATGGTCCAACTAAGGTCATTGGAGTTCTCCACCTCATTCTGGGCCCGAGATCCCAGCTACCAAAAAATTCACTTAACTTGCTTTGTTCAGTACATCAATTTTTCTTAAAGGACTAAATGGGGTAGTAAACAGTCAATAGGAGATAAATATTGCTTGGTCTTCTGGCTAATCTCAGCATACAACAGGCAACCTGGAGGAGGTTCAAATGGGCCAGCAGAGCCAGGTTTTGGAACATAAAATGGCAGGCTGTGAGGGCCACTCAGACAGGCCATTCAACAACTGGGAGGCCAGCAAAGAGGATCCAGGGGTGAGGGAAGACCAGGGGCCAGTCTAAGAGGAAGGTGCATCATAGGAAGCAAATGTGGGAGCCCTGACAGCAAGCCCAGGCAAGGTCTGCAAAAGTGAGTCTCCAGTGTCCCAGGTGACTCAAAGGAGACGCATAGGGTTACAATCTCCAAGCCAATCTTCTGGACAAGTTGTCAAGGCATACTGCTAATAATAAGGGCTTGGTCTGTGGCAGGCACTTCTGTTTTGTGTTATTAATCCTTCTAATCTTCTCACTAACCATATGAAGCAAGTAGTATTCCTATTCCAAATGTATTATAAACTTGTCCAATATCTTGTAGCTCACATCTGAATGAATTTAAACCTCCCAAAGATGGTCACCCTGGCTCTGGGACCTATGCTTTCAACCACTTCCCTGCCCACCATCCCCTGCTGGAGCTGACATGAGGACTAAACACCAAGCAGTTGTGGACTGCACTCTGCAAAGGAAAGCACTTGTTTTTAGTCCAAGCATTTGTTTAACCCATAAAACTTGTGCAAAAACCCTAGGAGATAGTGTGTTGGTCAGCATTTGGTCACAAAAACAGAAGCTACTTTGAACATCCCAAGGATATTGGTAATTCCAATGCAGGGAATTTTAGAGGCTTTTGAAAAGGCTGGGCAGTGGTGTTCAGGAAAGCCACCAAGAATTGCTGCATCTGAGCAAGTGAGCTCAACACCAGCCTAAGGCTACTGTACATCTTCAGGGCATCTGGGAAGCTCTCACTATCTGTCTTGGCCAGCAGCTCGGAGACAGGCAATTCTTGAAAGGCACAACTGAAAGGCATTTTGAACCTAACATCCTCCTACCCACACATCGGCTGGTAACTGACTCCTTTGGAACACAGTGACCACTCCTCCTCTGTCAAGACGATCTCACGCAAGTTCCTCTCATTGGCAGACTCTACCCTACATCATACATAAAAGGATATTCTAGGGATGCTGCTTCCCAGCTTCTTCTCAATGCACAGGAGACCTCAAGGGTGGTACAGACGCATCAAGTTGACAGCAAATACTCTGGCAGAGTTAGGTATAATTACTATTCCTGTTTTACAGTTGACAAAGATGAGGCACCAAGAGATTACTTGATTTGCCCCGAATCACATTACTAGTAAGTGAAAGAACCAGGAGTCAAACTCAGAGTTTGGCTCCAGAATCCATGCTTCTGCCGTTGCATGGCATTGCATTTGTGAAAGACTAGCCCCGCAGCACCTGGCACAGATTTCGCCCATTAAGCTGTTGTGGCAGCGGCGGTGGTGGTGATGGCAGTGGCTATATTACTTGAATTACCACATTTGTTTTTCTCATAATCATCACAGTGAGGGTTGCCCAGCTACTACCTAAAGAATATTGAATACCACCCCACCAACAGTCTATAGCACATCACCTGTCTTCCAAGGCAGCCTAGGTGATTTTCTTCCCCTAATAAATGTGCCCTTATGACTTAGTCCCAGATTTCTCGGTAATACCCACTATTTAAAAAACAAATGTCCTGAGTAGCCACCAACGTCCAGGTACGAATTGAGCATGCATGCACACACAAGCACGTGTGTGCACACAAAATACACATGTGCACACACACAAAGCACACTTTGTGAACAACAGCAACATAACTATTTCAACTGATGCGATTGTAGAGGGTAAGTTCCAGCGGCTTCACCCAAACAATCCCAGCTGGCCAATTATGGCAAGCATCCTCTTCCCACAGATTCATCCCTCAGAAAACGTGTCAAATGCACTTGGAAACAACCCTAGACGGCAGCACACTGAGAAGAGGAAAGTCAGCCCTGGACTTGCCAGCTTTGGGCTGCCTGGCGTGGCCCTGAACACATGTGCCGTCCCCGACTCCGTCCCCAAGTACTGCACAGAAGGCTCTGTGATGGGAAACTACTGTCCAAGCAAAGAGTCTGCCTTGTTTAATAAACAGTGCCCTCTGAAGAAGTTTAAAATTTACCAGAGGAGAAGCGCAGCCTCTCCTGTTACCATCAGTGTTTTGGAACTGCTGAAACTGATCTGAGGTTTCAGATCAGCCTTTTTCCTCTTACAGCTCATTTAACCATTCAATTAGGCAGTTAAGTAGATGCAAAATATTTAAAATTCAACATGCTTCTCATCAATCCAGTGGTCAGAATTTTGTACTTTAAAGTAAGTGATCAATTTGCTCTTTCTTCACCCCTCTTCCTTCATTTCTAGCCGCCTTCAATCATTATTAGGAAAAAAAAAAGAAAAGCGAAACAGAGGGTTTTTATCTTAACTCAGCAATTTCATGAATTCTATCAGACGGTAGGAGCAAAAATAATAAGTTAGAAGATTTCAAATGAAAAGGCAGAGCAAGGGCACAATCACGTGGCTAATAATGCATTTTGTGAATGTAGGGGAGAAAACTACGCATGAATAACAAATTTCCGTGATAGGAAGGTGAACAGCCTGTTTAACGCCTGCAAATTCAATGCTGGAAATCACATCACTCCGAACAGGTATACAGTATTATACTCCAACTGAGAAAAGAACGCCATGCGAACGCGCCCGGCAAAAAGGTAGCAGAGGAATATTGCATCTTTAATGGGATTTTTGATTCAAATGTGCTGAGCCAAACCATTTAAAATTGCATTTGAATAGTAAACAGATAACATCATCATTTTTAAAAACCTGCACACTCGTGCCGGATCAACAGGGAGCCTGCAAAATAAAGACGGAGACGGAGGTATCGGCTCTGAATAGAAAATAAAACTCGATAGGAATTCTCAGCCACAAGGCCTTCTTCAGACCTCAGAAAAGTACAGCAAGGTTAACTCAGTCCTTGTCAGCACGACTCCAAGAAGACTTTCGGGGCCAGGAGCTCCCTCCTCATCAAAGTATCTTCCTTAAGCACGCCGTTAATTTATGGTACTTCTTCCACCAAATTGCTTTAGTCTTACTCATCGGTTTGCATTACTGGTGTTTAGTGGGGGATGTCAGGGAAAGGTGAAGGAAAACATGCCACCGGGTGGTGGCCCCACAGAACTGTAACACCGGGAGAGTGCAGCAGACATCTGAGGAAGCCCGAGAAAGCACACTCACCCCGCCACCGCCAGTTTCCTGGAATCCTCCCAAACGAATCCTTATGTTTGGCCAAGTTTCTACATAAATGAAAGCTAGTCCTTTGTGTGTGCTGACTTGCTACAGCCCAAGTCTTCCAAAGCCTTCTTTAAGACAGCATTTTCCTATATAGAGTATGCAGATCAATGCTTGTGGCAGGGGACAGACAGCAGCGGGGTGGGGGGGGGGAGTCTACTTTAATTAGCTTAGGACGTATTCATGAGAGAGAAGAAGAATCCCATGAGAGAGAAAGCACAGATGGCTAAGCTGGGGAAGCCCTCAGATTTTTAACAGGACCTCTGAGCCCGGGGTTTCCTGATCTGCCCATTAGGCAATGCTGTGTTCCTCTTCTCTGAATAGAGTTACCTCACCAGTTTGCCATCTAGGCCCTGTGTGGCCCTTTTCCTTGAGAAAAGCATCATCACTGAGGGCTGGGAAATTCACACCCGGAAAGCTGACTTGGAAGTTTCTCCTGTATCCCGGGCAGAAGAGGCCTAGTCTGAAGCTTTGGGAAAATCACGTTCGCCTGTGACGTAGACCGAGGCCTGAGCAGACCAACGCGGCACAGACTCAGGGGTCATGTTCTGCTTACAGGGCGAGTGAAGGGATATTTTCTTCTTGTCCAAGATCAGTAACTTCCACACTGTTATTTATAAATGTTTAAATAGTTAATGATTAAAACATCAAAAATACAAAAAGTATTCAGAAAAGCTTTCTCGTTGTCTTCCAATTGCCCTCTTCTCATCCCTTTGAAGAGGTGACCATCTCTTACCATCTGTTACTTTATTATTATTCATCTTTATGCAGGTTTTTAACACATGACCATTGCTTCTTGGCTTCTTCACGTACCTTCCAGGAGCTGACATTTCGGCCGACTCAGGCTCTGATTTGCTTTAAGCATCGGACTTCTCAGGTTTTATACCAATCATTTTGCAAAAGAAAAACAATTATCTTGTCATTCTAACTCAAGCATGACCAACAAGAAAGTGGTAAACATTTTTTCAGACACTAAGTCAGTTTCCCAGGGTAAGTTTGATCACTGTTTTAGGATAAGAAAACTGTATTCCTCAGGTAAATCCATGTTTCTGAAATGATCTTTCACTAACAATAATAAAAGGAGATTAGAATTGGTTTCACCCACCCATTCATTAGTAAGTTCTCTTAGAATGAAAAGTAGGTTTTATTATCACAGAGTACTCACGGGTGGTTTTGCTCCTACGCTATGGTATCCAGCAAGCATTTATTTGTCCAGCAATCAGTACTCCTGCTTTTGGCAGCTGTAACCCATTTTCATTTGAAAAGTGCCCCGACTCTCAGCCCATGTATTTCAGGTTGAGCTGACACAAGCTCCAAACCACAAGACTGGACCATGACCCTTGCCGGCGAGTCAGAGTCAGATCCCCACTGACTACAGAGATTTGTTCTCGAATCACTGCATGATGCAAACAGACCAGTGAGAACCTGGTCTGGTCCTTTCACTGGCTTTCTTGGGAAAGAGAATCTCTCTGTGCCTGGAGTGGCTAAGCCTATAGATTTGTCAAACCAGAGCTATAGACCCTCTTTCTGTACCAGGAGGCCTGAGAATAAAGCCCTCACAAAGAAAGCAGAACTGAAAAGTAGAGAAAGAAGAAATCTGATGTTTGATTCCTGGACCCAAATCTCTCCTTTTCAAAAATGTGAACTAATTATTCCCCTCTTCGTCAAGTCATTTCAATTGATTTTTTTTTGCCACTAACTAAACAAACCCTTATATAGTATTTAATTGCAATAGCAGTTGACATATACTTATCTATTTAAAGTTGAGGATTGGTTTGGCCATATCACCTATACTATTAGATGTAGTACACACAGATGGAGAAAAAAATCTTTTCCGAATATAACAGTATTGCTTACCTCTTTTTACAGACACCAAGCAGAACATGCTGGTACCAGTTACCAGCTAGTACAAGGTGTTCAGCTAGTTTAGAAACCTGATCAAACTGCCAGCTGGGTTAATCCTTCAGGTCCTCAAACACGGTCTCTGGACTGATACTCAGAACGGCAAGAACCCCTCTAGTCCAGTGATTCCTATTCCAGCAGGTCTAGACCCACCTGACCCCAGAATCAGAACCCAGAGGAACAGAGTCCAAGAATCAGTGCTGTTAACAGTGTCCTTGGTGGACATCATGCATCCAGCTCAACATTCAGCCTCTGATCTAGTTCATCATCGGATTACCAAATGAACCCCAACAGCTGGGCCCTACCCTGGCCTTCATGAGATAGGAAGGTACTTCTTCCAAATGTGTCTAAATTCCTGCTCTTAACATTCCTACTGTATCTTCTTATATTGTCTCAATTGACACACAAGCTTTTTGTGCAAGGAAAACATCACAGATGGATTGCCTCAACTTACTAACCTGCATCAATGATCAGCAAATTAGTAGACCTCTCCCCTTTTGTTGATCCTTTTATTTACAGCATTTAGAAGTTGGTTATTTAAAATCCTTTATTAATAACTTTTCCCAAATAGCAGCAATTAAACTTGGGAACCAGAAGAAGAATCTCATGATCAAACTCATCACTGTACTCAGCTCACAATGCAGTGTTTCATTAGTATCAGTGACCTAACAGTGTTTGGCATAAGAATACATTTCAGTCCTGGCTGGTGTAGCTCAGTGAACCACACGATCATGGTTCGATTCCCAGTCAGGGCACATGCCTGGGTTGCAGGCCAGTTCCCAGCAGGAAACTCATAAGAGGCAACCATACATTGATATTTCTCTCCTTCTCTCCTTCCCTTCCTCTCTAAAAGATAAATAAATAAAATCTTTAAAATATATTTTTTTAAAAAAGAATACATTTCAATAAATATTTGTTGAGCACCACCAGCTACCAGTTAAATAATGAAATTCACTAGATCAAGACCAAAATGTATTCTCAGTGATCTCTTTTGATAACCTTGTATCTTGCATTCACCTAAGAAAACCATGAAGAAAGGGCCACTCTGCCGGTCAGCATGGAAGCCTGCAGCACAGGGCACTCTCAGACACGTGGCCCGATTTCAAATCGCTTAGGGACCTCAGAGATTATTTATTTCTATCGCAAGTAGATCAGGGACTGCAAACCTAATTGCCCACATGGGCTGGGCACACCAAGGGTCAAAGCAGGGGAGATACAGGGTTTGTGGTACTCCGATTTTGTCATATTTTATTTTTAATCCCACGAAATATCTTCAGTCTCAGTGTTGGGGAACCACAGGGTTTAAAGCAGTGTGTGTTCACCGTGGGAATGATGACATTTCCAAGAGCACCGTTGGTTCTGGAAAGTGCAAAATCCTTAAATATTTACAATGGTCTGTGGTCCTCTAAAGGGCCATAATACATAGATTTTGTACCACAAATCTAACTGTTTACATAAATATAAAACAGATTTTGTACCACAGTATATCCATGGTATAAAAGTTTTACAGAGATGGGGAGACAATTAGGAGAAAGCAATGCCTCCAATGGCTCCTCAGGACAGCGAAGTGATTAAAATGCTGACAAACATCGAGCCACAGAAGAACTGAAGCATCTCAGGGGGCAGCGAATTCTGAGAGCCAACTGCTTTGTGGTTGTGTGAAAAGATAGCCAGCCATATTTTTCAAGAGAAAGCATTATCTGGGTATTGTGATAAAATTTTCCGATCTTTAAATGCTGGTTTCTTTTAAAAGGAAATTGCTCTGGCCAGGTGGCTCAACTGGTAGGACCATCAACCCATGCACCAAAAAGGTTGAAAGTTCGATCCCTGTTCAGAGTGGGTACAGAAGGCAACCAATTATTGTTTTTCTATGACATACATGCTTCTCTCTCTCTCTCTCTCTCTCTCTCTCTCTCCCTAAAATCAATGAAGCATATCCTCAGGGAAAAATTTTTAAAAAGAAAAAGAAAATTAACAAGAGCCCTTGTGAGCCAAACAAGATATATCTCCAGGGCCACTGGACCAGCCAGTCGCCTGTACAGTTAATATCCTCAGGAGAAGTTTGAAGGAATTGTTATATCCTTAGAGCATTTGGTGGTTACACATCAGTTAAACTTGACAAAGAGCAAAAGCATTATTCATGTTGCATCCTTCTAGGAAAAGTATTCATCATTTAAGCTAAAAGTGAAACCACTTGCCCACTGACAACTTTGAGAACCCTGTTTCTGGCTCTTCCATATTAACCAAGGTGTCAACACTCTTTGAGAGGGGGCCTCAGATATCCCAAAGCTATTTTTAAATGAGCAGAACAGTGGTCCCATGGGAATGGGCTTGTGATACATTCAGACTTTACAAATTCTGCTTTTCAAACTATCAAACCAAGCTCCCGCATAAGTAGACATTTGTTTATTCTGCTTATTTCACACCATCATGAATACCGTCCCTGTCTCTCAGTGGTCAGAGTTCTACATATCATGTCCCAGTTCCGTCTTAGAAAGGTAACTCCCCCAAGTTGGACTGTGTTTACCAAACTTGTTAGACTCACACAAAAGGATGTTAAATATTTGATGATAATCTTCCTGTTTTTTGAATTAATGTAAGTATCAGTCTAAACAGCCTGTGTTGACTGAAATTTTATTTTAATTGCATTCCCCACATTCCCTTCCCTTCATATAAATGCTAAGAATAAAATTAAAGTCAGCTCTAAAAAGTATGTCTTTCCCCTGTAAGTGACACAAAGACATTAGTTGCGCCTTAATCACTTTTCATCTGAGCAGCTGAGGAAGGCTGGGCATGAATTTTTTATGTCCGATATGCACCCCACCTACTCAAGTGCTGCCTGCTGTTTTCTGCATTCCTCTTCCTGTGCATAATCTATTTCCTCCAAGGTATTTGGTGTTTTTGTAAAGAACATACAGCAACGCTGGTACCTCGGCAACTGGACACACAAACACGGGAAGAATCAAAGTTGTTGGGAGATTTGGGGGCCATCCATGAGATGGCTCCCCCACCCCCCTGCCCCGGGCTCAGAGAAACACTGACCACCCTGGGAAGCATTCTCATTTCCAAGAAGGGTGGGATTTGTTATTTCCTCTCTGCACCCACCTACAGGAGTTAAGTTCAGGAATTAAAATTTAATGAAGAATCAAGTTTGAAATTCTGCACCAGGGCACAATGCTTATAAATACACCACACTGATACTACTCGGATATTATAAATAATACATGGAATGTTGATTAAAATTTTGATGTAAATTTCTAAAAACTTTATTAAAGTTGTAAAATAACTGACATGGGTTGTTTACAGTTGGATGACAACTTAATTAATCAACTGCTGTCTCCGCTGCAATAAAGACAAGAAGCGCATATTCTCCACTTTATTTTTATCCCTGAAGAATGAGCCAGAAAACACAAAATTATCTCCCTTTCAAACACCAAATTATCTTTCTTTCAAAACAGTCTGAGTACTAATTGTGAAGCATGACAGCGTGTAGTCTGTGCCCGCACTAATAATTAACCTGGAAAATACAAATCTCTGACATTTGAGTAGGGAGGGACTAAAGTGATAACCAGAAAACATTTATCCACACTCAGCCCGGAAATGATACTTTTTGTCTTGGTACAGAGCAAATTTTCAATTTTCAAGTCATTGAACAATTTAATTCTGTGTTAGAGATAAAAATTAAATGCACAAAGCATCACCATCTGAAAGACAAAAAATGCACACACACACACAAATAGAGCCTGTTGCTTGCTTCAGGATCCCTGCCTAATGAGATATACCCCCTTTTAAATGGGAAAAAATCCCAGAACAATATTGAAGATAATGGTGAAACTAATATTTTTAGATAGCTTTTTACTACTTTATCATTGTAATATCATGTAATATCATAACAAATGATAGGAGTAATATCATTTATTACTCCTATCATTTAACCCTTTTCAAGAGTTTTGTTCAAAGTTTAAGGCTTTAGGAATTACAGGATTCTATTTCTTAAGGTAAATTGTTTGTAATTATTGATACAGGCTCCATTCATTACCTCCTTCGCTCAGCGGACTCACCACCTACAAGCCGCTATGGAGAGTTGTAAGGGTCAGCTAAATGCAGTCTCACTGAAAAGAGTCCACAGTGCAAAAGGCAAGTGCATCATGGACAGACGTAACGTCACAGCACACAGAGACTAAGCCAGACATACATCTGTTACCAGTGAAAAGGGCTTATTTCGCAGTGTCAAGAGAAAATAATTTCAAACAACACACGCGTGGGACAAGTTTAAACATGGTGGCAAGATTTTCTTGGGGTATAAGGGAAATAACACACCCTCAGGGACATAGAGGGCAGGAAGGTTCTAGAAACCTCCTGAAAGCTTCTGTTAATTTTCCACATATTTTCTTGGTTCTCAGTAATGGTCAAGGAGACGCTCACACCATTTAACCCAGCTTCCTGATTCTTCCCAGGCTTGAGTTGGGCCCTCCCCATCCACTGCCTTTCTGGGATCTTCTGGGGTTCCGTGACCTCTTTCCAATTCTATTATCCTTCCAGTTTTCCCCATATTAGGTTCTGCCCCTTTATGTTGCCCTTTTGGCTCTCACTGTGCACGTGCAAAAGTAGAGACACCTCCCCCTGCACCATCTTGACTTCTAGTGCACAAGTCAAAAAGTTCTGCTCATCTGGTTTCTACTACATGTGTGCTCAGCAGGGGAATTTTCCTCTCTTCTTCCCTCCAGTAATCTGGTACCTGCCAGCAACAGCCCTGGAGGGATTTCTTGCCTGCTTTGAGAATTAAATCTCCTTGGGGGCAGTCTCCTGGAGTGTGTGAATGAGTCTGTAAGTGTTGTAGCTTCCTAGGAAGCTTAATGGAATGCTCTCCTAATATCTGATTCAGCTTACCAGTTTATTAAGTTTAATATCTAATTACCTTGGCTCCCCTCCTTATCAATGTCTACCTATGCTAACACCTCTATTCAAATCCCAGCTCCATTTGACCTCTAATTCTCAGTTTCCTCATCTGTAAGGTATGATGTAAGTAATATCGATATCCCTTACATCATAAATGTGTTATGAGGATTCAGTGAGATAATTCATGATAAGTACCCAGCATAATGTTATATATATACATATATATATGTATGTGTGTATATATATAACCACTATATATAACTATATATAGTGGTTATATATATATATAGTTAGTTTTAATAACTATATATCTAGTTAATTTTCTATAAAAAGCTAATTCCTCTTTTTCCTATAATTGTAATGCTATTATTATTGTGGTTGTTGTCCAAGAAGTCATTGCCAGGCCCTGTATTTAACAGGAAGCAATGGCTTACCATTACCCAGATCTGCATCCTTTTAAATTACACCATCCCATGATTATCCTGAGTTTCCCTCTGGGCTCAACCATGTATAATAACTATCTCCTCAAACCATGTTTCAAATCCAATTCCTGTTGCCATCTGCCAGCTTTAAACACCAGCCCTGAATTAAGCACTAAACAAAAGAATCCCGTGCCTGGGGCACAAGGAAAGGGGCAGGAAGGCACCTTGGAGTTCTCCTCCCCAACAAGCATGTCCCTAACTCTTTCACAGTTACTCTCAACTTCAATGGAATTTTTTATCATCATCTTTATGTCATGTTCAACTTTAATCTGCGTTGCTCTAAAAAAAGTATTTCTTAGACACGGTGAATGATTAAAGTTTAAAATTTTGGTTTGAAGTCAAGTCTTCAGACACGACTTCTTCCCCCCCGTTTCCTGGAGCAGGTTCCCGCTTCCCAGGAAGGGCCTGGGCAGCATTTGACTCATCCTCTGATTTGTGTAATAGACTCTCAAGCCCTTTGTTGTGAGCAAAGGAAAGGCCAAGGGAAAGCATCGCAGGACTTCGGCTGACCTGACTGCAGCTCCATTAACACACGCGCACTGGGGGATCCAACCCCTCTCACCTCCTGGCAGACACTCACACAGATCTGTGAGTGGGCCCCATGCCCAGAGAGGGGACTGCATTTGCCATTTTCACAAAGTTCAAACTATCAAGGGCCTCTCAACATTGTCTAATCCAACCCCCTACTGGAGATCTAAATTCCCCTTCCCCTCTCCGGTGCCCTACCCATCTTTCGGCTACTCCTGCTGCTGCATCCTCCTACTCGGCTGCCACCACAGAACTCTAAGTGTACCTCCGTTAGAGTCCGGATCAATTTGTACCGTCGCTATTAGTCGCTGTGTATCCCTTCGGGGTTGAACCACACTCATCTTCCCATCCTTGGCAGTTGACTCACACACACATAATGGGTGTCCAATAAATATTTTTGAACGAATTAATTAGTAATTTAATGAAAAAGTCAATCAAAATAGAGGAAATAAATGTAATGCTTTTTATCGGGATCCTAATTAGATTGAGCTCTAATAGTCTAATTAACCGCGGAAATGTTCTCTTAGTGGAATTCTTTCATCATGAAAGTTTCTAGACCTGAAAGTCCAAGTTTACTGGTTTGACAACCAGTAAATTTCAGAGGAAGAATGAAGAATGCGTGCAGGAGATTCAGAGCTCACAAACCACATGAAAAGCAGCTGAGAAATTCTAGGTCACTCATATTTCTACTGTCAACTGCAATTCATTTGATGTCATTACTTAAACATCAATTTACCTTGAATTCTCATTCCTTTGCAGCAACTAACCCACTTTTTGGCCCCTCTTCCCAGCAGAAGACACCGATGTGATTTTCTGTTCTTGCCACCTGTGCCAGTCCTTCCCGTTACTGTGTCCAGAAGGCAGCTCTCGGTCCTCACTGTAATGGACCTAATGGCATTACGTGGCACAGTCTATTCATTTCTCCTCCTTGAAACACTCTCTTCACTTCACTACTTCTCAGGCTTTCTGGCTGCTTTCTCCCCATCTTCCTAATCTACGAACACAGGGGCACCCACAGCCCTATCCTTGAAACTCCTACCTTCCCTCTCATCAGTCACCTCTTTAGAAATCACACCCACTCTCACAGGTTCACGTACCAATGGTGCATGGAAGGCTCGCAAATGTATCTCTCTGATCCAAACTCGCCCACCAGTTCCAGAGTCATAAATTCAACTGTGCAGATAACATCTCCACTAGACTCTTCGTAGTCATCTCTGGCCCAACACAGCCAAAACTGAGCTTTTATTCTTCTGCCTCATATAATAGCAACCCTTTTTTTTTCTGGCAGTTATTCAGAGCAAACACCTTGGAATCATCCCTGACTCCTGTCTTTCTCTCAGACCTCACATTCACTCTGCCTGCAGATGCTGCTAAGTCTACCTTCCAAATACATCCAGAATCTGGTCACTCCCCACTATCTTCACCCTGGCCCACAACCGTGCCTCTTTCCTTGGATGACCACAAAAGTCTCCCAACTAGTCTTCCTGCTTCTATCTTTGCTCCTTCGACAGCCTAGTCTCAGGACACAACCAGAGCGATCTTGAAAGCTACATGATGTAACCCCTCTGCTCAAACCCCCCTCCCACAGCCCCCACCTCATGAGAAGAAGAGCTGACAATTCTAGAAGGTCCTGTTCCCTGTCACCGCTCCACCTCTCCAGCCTTATCTCCTGCCTCCTTTTCCTGGCTCTCTCTGTTCCAGCCAGAGTGGCTTCCTTGTTCTTCCAGAAACACAGTGGAGCCTAGAATAACATTTACCACGGGGTAGGTATCTGGTAACTACTTGTAGAAAAAAGGGAGGAAGGAATTGGAAAATGGCTCAAACACAGCATTCAAAAGCAAAGTGGATATTTTTTAAATAATGTGCTTTATTATTTTAACAGTCAGTACGCTTTAGAATATATTTCAGCAGAATTGGGATTTTGATACCAGCTTTAAGACTAAATTGTAGGTATGTAACCATCCTTACTATTCAGTATTTTCAGGAAATTATGTAAGTGTCCAAGAGAACAGATACATTATAGATCTTCAGAATGGTTTTAAGAAACAATCAAAGCATTTTCCACAAAAGGAACAAGATTCTAGGGGATTATTTAGAGGAGCATAGGCCTTCCTTTTATGGACAAGCCAAAAATACAACACAGAGAAATAATTGATGTTATGCCAGGAAAAAAAAAAGGTTACAACATAAAGGGGAAAAAAAGGAGGTTAAAAGAAGTGATCAACCTGATAGCAGATAAAAAATTCAGAATAAGTCTATAAAATTGTCATGGACACAGCTGTCCAATGCTTCAGAGATCAGTTTTAAAGGCACTCCCATTGTGCTTCGGAAATCACATGTCTGGATTTGAGACATTTCAGTTACTGACATTTTCATATTCTTGCTACTGTTTTAAGAAAAAGCATCTTAACATCAAAGCCTACAAACTGTGGGAACAACCTCACCTTGGATCCGAACCAGGAGCTGAGAGATCCTACAAAGATCCAGGACAGAGTTAACAGACCTCGACCAAGAGAGAGAGGGGCAGAAGGCCGAAGTCACCATTCACGCAGCCAAATTCAAAGTGACTGTTCAATATTTGATGTAATTGCTTGAGGTGCCACCTGATATGACAAAGCATTACAGTGTCTGCTTTTTTCTATTTGTCTGGTCCACCTAAGCAATTTGTCCAGATAACTAAAGCTTATATGATTAAATGTCAGCTCTTTGTTTAAATGTGCACAGTGTTGCCTCCCCACCTATATTCTCACACAGAGCTCATTTGAAATAATTTAACTTATTTCTGATGATTCAGTTGCTGCCAGGGAGACAGTGGGACGTAAAGACATGAAACTGGAGGGTTCTTAGCTTTCTTAGGGAATAAATGACAAAATTATAAAATGTGTATAGTGTGCATTGTGGTGATCTGATGCATGTATATACATTGTCATAGGATTCCACCATCTAGTTAATTACCACATCCACCAGCTCACATATTTATCTTTTTTTCTTGATAAGGACATTTAAGCTCTCCCTTGTAGCAAATCAATTATGAAATACAAATTAGATATAATTTGTTGAATTATATAGGGGGAAAGGGCACTGAGAGAATAAGAAGATGATCTATTGATTCGCCGGACACCCAGCCAGACACCAGAGAGACGGCAAACAGGGTCCCGCACAGGGAGTGAGAAAGAGCTCATCCTGGAGGTTTGGGATTCTCTGCCCAAAGCAGCAAGGTGCGCACCACATCCGCGCCGGTAGCTGAGGTTGTGGACTCGTTTCCTACGCAGGCCTGGATGAGCTCAGAAACAGGTGGGACGGAGGTTCAGAGAGGGAGGTCCCCACTAAATGCAGGAGACCCACCGACAGGCACAGGTGAACATAGCCTTTTCCCCACGGCCTCCCATCTTGAAAACTGAAAAAAGGGCGGTGTCCCCTTGGAAAGGACACAATCATTACATGCGAAGAGGGGGCCACGCCCCTTCTCCTCCCACGGGAGTGGACGTTTCTCCACTGAACAGAGAGCAGGAGCATAGATTTACTACCCCTCTTCCATAAAACAAAGCCCAAATACTAGCTCAGTTTAAAGGTCCCCTCAAGACGAGGCCTCTCTGTCCCAGCAGCCGCCCTCCCTCCCCTTCGCAGTACTTCCCATTCCCTTTAATTCACATTCGTCCATCTCCGCCCCAGTCCAAATCGGGAAGCCACGAATCACGGAGGTGTTTGCCACACTCTCAGGCTGCCACCCGCCCTGCTTCTGGGGAGAGCTTGGCTTTTCCCGTTTGCAAGCCTTAAGCTGTGCTGCTGATGGAGCCTTTTGCAGCCTCGCACCTCATCTGGTCCTCATGACTGGCAAACTCAGAACCAGGAAGGTGTGTGGGCAAGTCTCGCTGGATTGCTGGCTCCACGCAAAACCCCGTGTTCCCACATGCACCGCCCCCAGGTGCCAACCACATTATATCTATGGAACCCACCGAGGTCTCTATGTATAGGAGGAGGGGAAAAAATGACCAAGACGGAGGCAGCACTTTGCAGCCCGATGTTTACTTAGCCCATTCTCAGCTACTGCCTGCCTGCTACTCCCTGCTATTCCAGATCTCGACTTATCTTTAATAGGAACCTCTTGCCCTCTGCATTGCCTTCCTTATTAATAGCTGAGAATGTCGCCTCTCAAACTTTTTCCCCACCTCCGCTTTAACCAATTAACGCACCCTCCCCATGGCCTCCCTTGGCATTCAACATCCTGTCAAATTCACATAAATCACAGCTGACTGGAAACCCCTCCAGCCCCTGGTGTCTGCCTACATCCACTCCCACACTCTGCAGTCGCTCTTGTCACACACACCACCCCACAGCCCTCTGGCTTTCCTCCGCTCCCTGCAAGTCTTCATCTGCACCCTTGCTCTCTCCCCACCTGAATCAAACCTCCCGTCACTAACTATCAAATTACTTACTTCAGAGGAAGCAGAAAGGGTTGAGTCAGGAATCTCAGTTCCTATTCTCACCCTGCTAGTTCCTGTGCAACCCTGTGAAACAGCAGTCGCAGTAACGAGGACAACAATGTGCATTTGCGAAGCACGCTTATGTGTTAGCCCATTTAACCCTGGCAACCCTATAAAATCAGGACTGCATTTATCCACAGTAAGGATGAAAAAATCAGCCAACCTCTTTAAGCACACGTTGCCTCGTTTTAAAAATCAGAAATCCTAACACCTTTTCTCAAGGATGCAAATAAAGGAAAGTGTGAAATACAATCCACGTCAATTTTCTTCCTTCCTAACCCAACGGCCAAACCCCCTCGTTCACTATTCCCACAACTCTGTCTCCCTCGGGAATCTTCCCCTAGCTGAATACGAGAACGAATGGAGCTCTTCCCAGCAGAGACGGTGCCCTTCCTTTCCTCCTTCACCATGAGTAAGAGCCACACACCAGGCAACAGAATTTACATCTGCAGTGCCCCGTAAACAAAACGACCTTCGGCTCAGCACGCGGCTCCATGATCCTGGGTTGCAAACAGACACAGAACTTTACCTTTAGAAGGGGTGGGCAATTTCCCCCTAAATCTGAATTGAGGCATTTTCTCTCTGCAGGCTGCTTCTGGAGAGAATACATCCTTCCCACCTGTTTACTGAAATGCCTTCACCAGGGAGCAAAGCTTTTTATTCTACACAGCCAGGCTTAGATTGCAAATACCATGGAATGAGTTCATACTTTGGTGTGACTCCAAGTTGCAGGTTTCTTATCTTTTCTTGCCAGTAAAAGTTGGCAGAGGTGATGAGAATACCAGAAAGGGAAAGAGGGCAGTTAATGAAGGCACAGAGAAAATTGTGTCCACGTGTGTATCTATGCCTAGAATAGCATCGTTCCTCAACATACCTAGCATACAATCAGACTACAGTAATAAACTGAAAGAAACCTATTTTCATATGACTGCTGAACAGAGAGAGGGGCAGTTGATAAACTAGGATTACAAACTCTCTGTAGGCAACCTAAGACTTATCTCCATTTACAAGGTGACCCACCTTTGCTTCTCCTTTAGACCCTTGACATTATTTGATAATTACTGTTCATATATCCACAGTCCATTAAAGCCACTAAAAATACCAATAGTTCATCTACTTAAGGTAGAGCTGGAACTTACCTTCCCTAAATAAATGGCATCTAGTTTTAAAGGTTGTCACTTTACATTAGAGTAAAAAGATACAAAATAATTATTTTCTATATCTAGAATCATTTTCCTAAAATAAATACGGTAAAAGAATATTAAGCGTTGCAGCGGATAGCCTCTCAGATGCCCCCAGAGGTCCCCAAGTCCTGACTTTAATGCCCTTTTGTAATTTCCTCCCCAGCAGGGTCAGCTTAAATCACGGACATGCTTCTAAGTAATAGAACGTGGCAGACAGAATGGTCTGTCCCTTACGAGATCAGGTGATAGAAAGACTGTAGCTTCTGTCCTTGGTGTTTATTCTCTCTCACTCTCTCTCAGCTGCTGTGTTTGCCAAGAAGACCACAAAGCAAAGAACTGAGAGAGGAAGCATCTAACCAATAGCCCGCAAGAACTTGAGGCCTTCATTCCAACAGGCAGCAGGAAACTAGATTCTTCCAACAACTGCTTAAGTGAGCCTAGAATAATCCCTCCCACCGCTGAGCCTTCGGATGAAGCCATAGCTTCAGCAGATGGTGTGGCCTTAACCGCACAACCTAGAACCAGAGACCCCAGGATAAGTCACCCCCAGATTGCTGACACATGGCAATTGAGAAATAATCGATGTTGGTATTTTAAGCCACTAACTTTTTAATTAAAACAGCCAGTAATACATAACCAAAGCAAGACTCATTTGAACTCTTTTCCTTTGAAATCCTCAAATGATTTAACTGTGACTCGCAGTTAAAAAAATAATATTTATTTTAATATTTTATTTAATTGTGCAAGACATTCAAAGCATCAAACTATAGCTTCCTGGTTCTTTGTTATTTCTAAGTCAAAAATGAAAATAACCACTAGAACATTCTGATTTTTATATAACTTAGAAAATTCAGTTTTAAAAAAATTAATATTAGATGTTAAGGATTAGTGATACAATGAATTTTAAAATATTATTTTAGCCCTGGCTGGTGTGGTTCAGTGGATTGAGTGCCAGCCTGTGAACCAAAGGGTTGCCAGTTCAATTCCCAGTCAGGGCACATGCCTGGGTTGCAGGCCAGGTCCTCAGTAGGGGGTGAGCAAGACGCAACCACGCATTGATGTTTCTCTCCCTCTCTTTCTCCCTTTCTTCCCCTCCCTCTGAAAATAAATAAATTCTTTAAAAAATAAAATAAATTCTTTTAAAAAATAAAATAAAAATACTTTAACCATCTATCTCTCTGGTAGATATGCATAAGCTTTCATTTGGAATCCCAGCACTTTCGAGGGTACAGATATCATCTAGACCAGTTGGAATTCGAACACCCTGAACCTTAGGGGAGTGAGGTGAGCCTCCAGTGGTCCTAGAATTAGCGTGTGGCCGAACTCAGACCGAAGCCCACATTTTCTGACTCAAGATGATTGCTCTTTCCATCTCACTACTTTGAAAAATCAAGAAAGCATGGCCAATTATAATAATCCTGTCCATTTAACCCAAATAAAAATGGAACATTCCCAGAGAAAAAGATGAAAATGCCCTATAGCAGCACAGCGATCCCCGACCACAGTCATCAGTTTCAACAGGCCGTCTGCATCTCAATGGCAAATAGCTAATTGACCAACCAGTTTAAAAACAGCCCCGATTTCACAAGTAGATTTTATGGGACAAGAGCTCTCCTTGGGTTACTTGCTCTTTGCACACGTTAATTTAAGTAGCAGGGGAAACTTCACTTGAAAGGATAATTACAATATTTCACCTTCTTTATCTCAGGTTATGTAAATGGAGCTTTCATCTGCTCACAGCTCATATTATATTAATACAGGGAATAAAAAGATCTCGATATATTGTGTGCTGCCAGTCATTTCAGAAGATGTGCTCACACGGTCGTAGTGAGCACAACTGGGCTCATCCCTGTAACCACGCTGGGTGTGTTACCAGCGAGCAAAGCGAGGGACTGACATCCTGGCAGGGTTCTCACACGAGCAGCGTAAACTGTCATGATGATCAGATTACAAAGTTTGGGGGGCTTTCTTAACATCTCCCCATTACCAAGTGTATTTACTAAACCAGGGATAGCCTTGAAAAAGCAAGTTCAACTCCTGCCCCCTTTTAACCCACAATTCCACAGCCTGCTGAAGGTGGTGAAAAGGCTAACCCTGAGTGACAGGCCCTGGACCGAAGCCTTACGCTCTCCTTTGCACCAGAGCCCTTGTGGGAGACGCTGTCGTTCACAGTATCGAGTAGTGAAATGTGATGGTTAGAGAAATGCAGCATCATCGAGTTTAATAAATATCAGGAGGAAGCTGGCAGATAGGTTTTAACCCCAGGGCATTTTAAAAAATCAAAATACTGTTCTCCACCCACGCAGTATTAACACAACAGTGTGTTTAAACTAGAGTTGAGAGAGACAGTTTTCTGATTATACCTCAAGGCCAAGCTCAAGGTCTAATTCCTCCAGGAAGCCTTCCATGACTCTCCCAACTCTAAATAATTCTTTCTGCAAGTGTGTAACCAGGAGGCATTACCTGCTCCCTCGAAAGGTGGTAGAAAGTAGTTAGGAGTTTAAGTTCTGCGAATAAACTGTCTACTTTCAGATTCCAACACCACTAGCTAATGGGGTTTGATGCAAACAATGTAATCTCCACTCAGTCTCAGTTTCCCCTATAAAATGGGGATAATAACTGCTTCGTAGATTGTTTGAGATCGTCATGTGGCAAAATTAGGACTGCATGGGACTGGGGCACTCCGCAAATTCTCGTTCTTGAGTGGTGACTGGGTAGGAGCTCTTACCTCTTGTATCGCTGCGTCCCTGTTGCACTGTAACCACCCTCTGAGTCAGATACAATGACCCCCATTTTACAAATGGGACACCAAGGCTCAGAGAGGTTAAGTAACCAGCTCCCACACACACACAGCAATTTGCAGAGATAATATCCACACCATGGCATTTGGAGTCCAAAGGCCACCCCTGCAAAATCTCACAGCTCTTGCACTTCTGGGAAGTGTTCTCTTCAGTCTTCAGTAATTTCATATGCTTCCATACGTATGAATCTATCTCCCTCGCTGCATTGTTAAGGTACCCTGGGGCTGAAATAGTTTCTTATTCTTCATGGGATTCCAATGCCTAGCATAACACTTAACCCATAATAGCTGCTCATTATACTTTCTTGAAATAAACTGAGTTGGGAAAGTTATGACTTCCCTATAGGAAATATAGCCCTTCATTAAGGAAAATATTCTAGCAAAAAAGAAAAGCCACAAATTTCACAGAGGAAAAAAAAAAGTTGAAATAGGAACATGCACAGTTGTGGGCCCTGAGCTGCCAAAATGGAAATAGAACTGAGATTCTGCCAGAGGCCTCTCCCCTGAAGCCCATCAACCAGTATCCGCTTATTGATTATCTTCCGGATGCTAAAATAACCTCCTGATATCAGCAGCTTCCAAACAGCTGGGTCAAGCTCATTTCCGACATTCTGAAGGAACTGCACAGTGACTTTCCAACCCTCAAGGATCCTGGAGAACTTCTATTTCCAGTTGTCCGTATAATTTATGGTTGCGTAACAAGCTGTCCCAAGGAAACCTCCGTGGAGAAGGAAGCCGCGTTTTTCAGGCCCCCTGTGGGAAGACCGCTGTGGATGCCGCTCCTCTCTCAGACAGACGTCAGAATGAAGTTAGCCCCTAATGTGTGAGATAATGAGAAGTTTGCTTTGTCTTATTTTCCCTCTGTTGGTGAAAATGAATTTGTAAAGTTTTAAATCCAATGACGAGGAAGAAACAAATATTTGAGAGGAAGGAGGACAGTTAGATTTACACGTGCAAAACAACCAAGTTGAAAGGGATTCCAAAATGGATCAACAGCCTCAACATGGAAGCTCAAACCATAAAGTTCTTAGAAGACAGCACAGGAGTAATTCTGCATAATCTTGGATTTGGCAATGGATTTTTATATATAAAAACAAAAGCAAGAGCCACAAAAGGAAAAGATACATTAAACTTCACAAAAATAAAAAGAAAAGCTTTAGGACATCAAAGGATATTATCGAGAAAGTGAAAAGAAAATATACAGAGTAGGAAAAAGTATTTACAAATTACATACATTGTAAAGATTTAACTTCAGAATACATAAAGAACTCCCACAACAAAAAGTCAAAAAAACATTTAAAATACGCAAAATACTTGAACAGACATTTCTCCAAACAAGATGTACAAAGGCCAATAAACACGTAAAAATATGCTCGGCACCATTAGTCGTTTGAGAAATGCGAATCAAAACCACAAGGAGATATCAATCCACACCTACCAGAATGGCCAGAAATAAGCAAAAAACAAAACAAAACAAAAAAATGGAGCTAGTGTGGATGAGGATGTGGAGAAACCAGAATTCTCAGACATTGCTGGTGGAACTTGTTCTGGAAACAGTTTGGTGGCTCCTCTGAAAGAAAACAGAATTGTCACATGATGCCGCAATTTCACGCCTAACTACCTACCCAGAGGAATTGAAAACAGAAACTCAAATGGAGTTGTTTCTGAGTCTTTTCGAGCACACAATTCAGGGGCATTACCCTGCCAGCATTCCCTGCAGTATTATTTGGAGCTGCCAAACAGTAGGAACAACCCAAGTTGTTTGGAACAAGTGTCCATCAACAGATGAACAGAGATATAAAATCTAATGCACAGGTACAATGGAATATTATTCAGCCATAAAAAGCAATGAAGTTCTAATACATCATACACCACAGTAAATTGAAAACATTACGCAGAAATCGCAGAAATAAGCTAAAGAAGGGCAAACGTCTTGCAAATCAACTTACACAAAATATCTAGGATGCGCAAATGAATAGAGATAGAAGGCAGATTAGAGGCCACTGGCGGGAAAGAAAATGGGAAGTTACTCCTTAATGGTTACATAGCGTCTGTGGTGGGGAGGGGTGACGGGAAAGTTTTGGAAATGGTAGTAGTGGTGGCTAAACAACATTGTCAATGTAATTAATGCCCCTGAATTGTGTGCTTAAAAAGAGCTTAAATAGTAAATTTTACGGTATATTTTACAACAATAAAAAAGATTTTTAATTAAAAAATATTAATGAGCCCTGGCTGATATGGCTCAATGCATTGAGTGCCAGCCTGTGAACCAAAGGGTCACCAGTTCAATTCCCAGTCAGGGCACGTGCCTGGGTTGGGGGCCGGGTCCCCAGTCAGGGGCATGTGAGAGGCAACCACACACTGATGTTTCTCTCCTCTTTCTCCTTCCCTTCCCCTCTCTCTAAAAATAAATAAATAAAACCTTAAAAAATTTAATGAATATTGCCCTCCCCAACTCAAACAGCTCCAGTCAGTTTTCTCTAATCAGTGAAAGCCATCAATCACCACGGCGATGCATGTGCTATGGGACCCCCATAAACCTCTGGGGTCTCACACATGACATCCTTCATCATGCCCCCTCCCTTCTGTCCCATGTAAAACACAGCATTATGACACTTCTCCAGAAACTATTTTCTTTTGTAAAGTTTTCCACAAAGAAAAGGGCCTGCAACTTAGCTCAAGTGAGACTATCTAATGAAACGACAAACACTAAGTTACGAGTCTAATCTAAAGTCATTCAAGAACCTAGAGGGTGATAGAAAGACCCCAAGAATTTCACTCCAAGGTTTGCAGTGAAAATGGTTTATAGTGAAATGTTATTTTCCTTTTGGATATTAATCTGCTGCTGTTATTTAGATACTTTACATAAACTTGCCCTGAGCAATAATGTGGCGGTTGTAATAAGAGTGTTTCTAAACTCTTAAATGTCTTCTCAAAATGACAAAACAGGCACTTACTTCTAACAAAGACAGTGAGTGATTAAAAACGGCCCAGTAATCCACGGTAAGACTTCTAAGCTCAGTGTTGTACCTTCCACGCTCCACATGACAATGAACAAGACACGACTATAAAGTAAAACTCTAAAAACAGCAAGGCCATACGTAAATGCTGGCAAGCATTTTGCAGAACATGTTGGAGAAAGCAGTAACTAATTCAGCGGCCCCAGCTTGTGAGTAGACCCCTTAGAGAAAGAACACTGAATTAGTCAGATTCACTTCTGACAAGTGTGCTTTATACATAGATCTCAAAATCCATATTTTAAAACAACAAGCAAGATTTGCAACGTGAGGAAAGTTAAACTGGTATTTTTGTTTGTAGTTTTTATAAAGGAGCATCTTAAGGATCTTTTTAAACTCACTTTTCATTTATCTTTGACCATGACATTCAAAGCCACTCGGGAGAGAGAATCTTCAAGTGCTCTCAACGCCACCACGATCTTCCTACCCTGGGAAGCAGTTGGATAATAAGCCTTGTTCTGGGGTGTATCTTCGGGGAGGAATCCATTCTTGACAAAAGTCATTTGTATATTCAACAAATAATTTTTGTGTCTGTGATACATGAGACAGCTTGAAGAAAAGAGTATTTTTTGTGTGTCCCCACCTGTCCCTTCTCTGATACCATCTCTGTGACTCATCACGTCCACCCCTTGCCTCATCACGGTCATTCACACTCTCCTCTGTCAGGACCTAATTTCTAGAAAAACTCTAATATCTACTCTTCACTCTATTTCCAATGCCTGGAACAGGACATTGCTCATACTTATAAAGTTTATAATTTATTTATTCCAATAGAGTAATCAATACATATTTTCTGATGAATGGATAAATAAATGTCTGCTGAGATAAACAAACTTTACTCTGGCTATATGTTCTCAAAATAACTAGCAAGAATTGGGTCTCTCCTCTTTAGAAAGGTGTCACACATTTGGAAAGAGATAAAATAAAATCTCGAGCCAGCCAAATTAGGTTTCTTGCATCAGTTTTTGGTTTCATGTAATTTGCTTTACTTTACTCTGGCCATTTACATTTTGATTGCCAAAAGATGGAGGGCGTGTGTCAGAAGAGGTGCTTACTTGATAACACGCTGGCCTGTGACAGCTGGTAACACCATTGTTGGAGCAGGTCGTCAAGAAGATATGACCGCTGTGGACCCTCGACCTGGACCGAGCAATTCAAGGGCCTTCTCTCCACTGTCCTTGGAACACATGTTCCGTCCATGGTTCCCACAGCCAGAGCCACCTCCAAGGACGCAGCCTTGAAAGAGCAATGTGTTCTTGAGACCAGCTGAACAGTACCTGTGGCTGAACCCAGCAAAGGCCTCTGTACACACTTCTAAAATTCTGGTAGATGGGGGCAGAGATCTACTGGTCTGGGAGTCACCCAAAACAAGCTTGGTAGGCAAGTCCCCTTGCTTAGCAAGCCCGCCATCTACCAACCTGCAGTGGCCTGCCTCTTAATCTCTCGCTGCAGGAGGCCGGTTTATGAGCTCACTGGGCAGGGAAGACTTCAGCAGTCTTTTGTTCTTGCTTTTTAAAGTAATATTTAAAGGGAGAAGTGTGTATTAGTTACTTTATAAACTAAGTCCTGAGGTTCAGCTTGAATAGGTTATAATTTTTAACCTTCACTGTGATTGATGTAGTTAATGTTTATAATAGTTAAAGTCAGCTAACCCATGTGCCATAATTGCATCTCATAAACAGACACGTTGCTCTTTCTTCTGTCTAACGGCCTAACCACAAAGAAGTGAGCTGAGCCTCGGGCCAGATGGGCTCCCACCAGTCTCGGGGTGGCTGCCCCCTGAACATGCACAAAATTCTGTAGAGGAATTGCCTGAAATGTCAGCTTAGTAATCAATGTTTCAGTAATCAATGTCTCAGAGAACTGAAGTCAACAGGTTATCACTCCTAATGCATTTGATGAAAGGGCCATACAGTTTGCAGTCAGACAGGCGTGTGAATTTCAGTTCTATGTCCCTGTAACTATAAGAAGGAATAGTAACTTGCCCAGGTGAGAACCTCCCTGAGTCCTGCTGTCCCCACCTGTTCCAAAGCTTGTGTGAGGAGAAAAAAATCGAGTGTCTGGCCCAGAGTAAAACCTCACTAGGCATCAACGACTCAGAAAATGACGGTGGAGGTGGGAGTCAGACGAGGTGAGGATAGTCAGGAAATTCATGTGCCCACACAATAAACAGTGGCCTGGAACGTGATGGGGAGCAAGGAGGGAAGAGGAGAGATTACGTGACTTGGAGCACCTGCCATGTGCCAGACAGAGGCCCATATTCTCCTCCCACATGACTGCACAGCAGCCATGGGAGAGAACTGCCATGTTCTCCATTTCACAGGGGAAAAAATGAGGTCCAAGAAGGTTTAATGTACTTTACCAAAAGCCACTTAGCTGGGAAGGGGAAGTGCTGTAAAACAAAACAAAAAGTCTTTGTGACTCAGAAGTCCAGGGTCAGCCCTGGCCCGGTTGGTTGGAGCATCATCCAGTACGTCAGAGTTTGCGGGTTTGATTCCTGGTCAGGCCACATACCTAGGCTGCAGATTGACTACCAGTCAGGGTGCATCGTGAAGCAACCCACGGATGTTTCTCTCTCTCCCTCTACCCCCTTCTCTCTAAAATCAATCAGTAAACATCCTTGAGTAAGGATTAAAAAAAAGTCCAGGGTCATTTTAAAAGTGTAGCCTATTTTACAGGACCAGCCAATCTTTTAATATAACCCAAAATACAATCATTATAGGGAATGACTTAGCTGGGTTTCACGGGCAAAAGATTGAAGTACTTTAAAGTCCATATAATAGCCAATCAATCAATCATGGTAGCATCGCGTGGCCATATTCTCAACATCTTTCATGTTGCACTCATATATTTCAGCCTCCCCTCCCCATCACGCAGGAGCAGGAAATCATCCCCAGTGATGACACTGAGCAGCACTGACGTTATCGTTTAAAAGGCAACATTGAATTAGTGAAAGGCTAGGTCCGTTCAAAAACGCTCCAGGAGAGATTTCCAGATTTCCAGAAACTGACCAGAATCCTGAGTGGCTTATAAAAATGCCAGACTTGCGTTGAACTAGATGGAGCTTCAGGCTCTCAGACCACCAAACCCCTCATATACCTATCGTTTTCCTTTACAATGCAAAGGCTTATCAGACCATTGTCTGTGTCCTGCCCTGCTCCTAACTCGAACTGAGTCACGGGGAACTGAGGGCTCTCTATACTGTGATCTGGTGTTGCTCACCAGAATACGTACAACATGATCAATTAGGCAAATGTAAACTAAATTAAACCTCAGCAAGAACAAATACAAACACAGCAGGAAGATGAGACGGGGGGGGGGGGGGAATTAAATGATGCTATAAAAGGGATAAGATCTTGGAAAAAATACTACTAAGCCAGAAGGAGAACTGCTGTGAGATACTGATGGCCCAGAATTTACTGTTTTAGATAAATGAATTTGATTAGAATATCCATATTTTCTTTGAGAGAACAAAACAAAAAATATACATACAAGTTCCTTAAAAGAAATAGATTTTTTTCCTGGAACTTCGGCCTATACCAGAGCTATCTAATAGAAATATAATGGGAGTCATACATGTAATTTAAATTTTCTAATAGCCACATTTTAAAAGGTTTTTAAAAAGATGAATTTTAGTAACATTTTATTTAACACAATACATCCAAGGTATTATCATTTCAACATGATAAATATATAAAACTAGTAATGAGATTTTTTTTACATACTAAGTTACCAATAGCACTCACAAAACACCTCAATAGAGGCACAAAAATTTCATCAGAAATACTTAATCCATATTCTGATTTCATAAAATAATGTAGACTTGAAAAAGTAGACTCACATACCCGAGTTGTTCCAATATACTTAAAAGCTCTTGAATTGCCAAGTATTTGTGTTTAAATCTAAATTAACGGTAAATTAAATGAGATCTATTTCCTCGGGCGCACTAGCCATACTTCAACCGCTCTGCCGCCACAGGGGGGCAGCGCAGTTCTAACGGGAAGACCCTGCCCTGCCGTGGTCTTCATGCAGAGGACACTGAGCAAGAGATAATAAAATGTCTTCAGCAATACCCCTGCAAAAGGTTGACCTCCTCGGGACATTCCTCAGTGGAAGGTGAAGGTACAAAGCCAAGTCCACCTCAGCGGGAAGCAAAAAGTCAAGGCCATGAGGTCCACTCATGCTGCTCTCTTGTGGCCTGGAATGAAGGGACCCCTCAGAAAGCCCTTCCATCTGCACTCTCTCTGTGGTAACCCCCTGGACTAGGGTTTTGATTCCCACACTAAAGAACACAGTATTCATAGGCAAGAGCCTAACATTCAAGCAACATTTTTCTTGATTAAAAACAACTGATGTGTGTTGAAAGTCCCCTGAGAGAAAAGTGATAAGTATAACGAACAACCAGGTCTCTGGGAAAAAATTAACTAAATTTCGAAGTCCTCTTTAGAATTAAAGACATTACTTTTTAAACGCTTATAAATTAAATGGAAAGAATATGTAATTCTAATACTATTTTACTTAAGTGCTATTTAAACAGAATATAGAATGCATCCTAATTTATTTTTATTCAGCCACCATAACCCTCATGTCAAAGCCTAAAAAATTATTTCCCAGGTAAAAAAAAAATACAAATTAAATTTAAAATGCCACGTTTCACTTATGAATAGGTGCAGGGGTTCGCCAAGGAGATTCGAAAACCCTTTGTCCTCTTCCACTCTTCTCAGTCCCTGGTCTCTCTGGTCCAGTCATGGAAATATTATAGATGAGTCCAAGCACGTTCATGTCATGAGTTAGGGGTTGGAGAAACGACCAGAATGCAAGTATCACGGTAAGAAAATAAAAGAGGGATTAACCAAAATTCCTAAACTAGAAATAGAAAAAATTTATTTTCAATTTTCTGTTTTTGCTGGAAGTTCAAAATGCCAGTTCGGTGGCCAAGTCAGCTTCATGAGAAACTCGCACTGGGAGGCGGTCCTCAGGCTCCACACGGAATCTCTTGTGAATCTCCTCCTCCAACAGCCAGAGATGATTATCTACACCATGGGGGCTCAATAAATAAAGGTTAAATGATTATCAAAATGTGACCAACATCTGAGCAAGCAGCATGCACCTTGGCAGGAGGGATATCAGCATTAAAGCAAATCACTTCCAACTGTGGAAATAAACTTGTCAGACGCAAGCCGGCTGTGACTGCAATTGCAGCTACTGTCCTTCTCCTGGGCTGGCTGGCTCAGGACAGTGATTCTAAAGTGGCTCCGCAGCACCTGGCGTGACCTCCCCTCCCGTCAGTCACAGTCAGGGCTGTACAGGCCAGAGATCACTGTGTTGGAACTCACAAGTCCCCGTTGGAGGGAGCTGGACATAAGGGAACAACAATATGTGTGTAATTTAAGTGTGAGGTCTCAGGAAGGAAGAATATTTGAACTGTTGGTCTCCACAGTTAGTCTGGGTGATAGATCTTTGGGGCAAACAACAGGGAAAGGAATGTAACCTCTCTCAAAGGGAGTAAGGGACTCACCGTGTAAAGAGCGTGCATTATTATCTCATTTAACCCATGCAACAGACCTGCAGAGTAGGTTATCACTGCCCCTGTTTTTCAAATAAACTAAGATACAGAGAAAGTAAGTAACTTTCCCAAGGTCACACAGCTAGGAAAGCAGGGAGCTGAGACGTTAACCCCAGGCAGTGACATTGGAACCTTCTGTCTTAACAGCAGTGCTATAGTGCCACCTATGGGCCTGCTGGGAAAATCCACTCGCCAGTGACATGCCGTCACAGAGGGGCTTGATCAAAATTTAAGCCTGGAGAATGGAGGAGCCCATTGCAAAGGATGATAGTAGGTAGGGACTTCACATAAACAAATACTTCAAAGTGATACAAGTCGCAGATATCAAAGAAAAAGTTAACCGTGGACATTATAAACAAAATAATATAATAAACAAAAGTTGGGAAGAATTGTGAGAACACCAAATTTTCTGGACAGAAACTTAAGCATCTAGTAAAAAAAAAAATAATAATAATAATAATAATAATAGTGACCCCAAGTGCTTCATGCTTTTTTATAATCTCTTTAGTGAAATTTTTGAGGAAGTAATGTTCAATCACAGCAAAAAAAAATCCTTTGGAAATTTCACCTTTCTTTTACTTTCACTTTTTTCTTCTGTTCCAATGCAAATGAAATTAAAGTTAAAACCCTTAAAATAGCATCAAAAATTGTATCCTATTTTTGTAGAAGTATATATGGAACAATAACGGGAATAATGAGTTCCTTATGTGAATGGTGTTTTGTTCTGGAAAGCCTTTATTATTATTACTATTGCTATTATTAGTGTTTCATTTCTCCCATTGTCACACATTAATTGAGCGCTCATAATGTGCCAAGAATTGTCATGGCTCTGGGGATGCATCAGGGAACGAGGTGAAGCCAGCCTTCTCCTGCTCCGGAGGAGACAGACAATAAAGCAACAGGCACGTGCCCCCAAGTCGGGTAAGAAAGGTGAGGGATGGACTGATGGCAGGTGGAGCTATTTTCACGAAGGTCACAAGGCGCCTCCCCAGTGCGGTACCATTTAAACCAAGAATCGAAAGAAGAACCTGAAGAAAAGCATCATGTAGTAAGAAAAGCCAATACAAATGTCCTGAGGCAATAAAGGATAGCAGTCAAGTCTAGTACTGCAGCTTTCAGACTTGAGCCTGGTATTTAGTAACTAGAATGGCACGATTGATTTTGTGCTACAGTGAACACTGGTGATGTCCACGTTCGATGTAGCTCTTGCTCCTTTATCCATGGTCTCCCCAGCTTTCCCCACCCCCCATGCCAACCTCCGTTCCTCAGGAAGAATGGGAGCATTTCCATGGAGCATTCAAAGGAGCAGGCGACCTCTGCGTCTTCCCCCACAGCGGTGATGGCCCAAGCAGAGCTGTTAAATGCTTACTGAACTAAACTAATGACACCGTTGAAACTGCTATTGACGTTAAACCCTTTCAAAAGTATCTGACAACCTGGCCCAAAGCATATATACTGTGGGAATCTCCTTCACTTAACGAGGCAATTAATCGTGAGAATTAGCAAACTTCATCCCTGTGAAAATGGAGCCCTGGGCCTCTCCCAAAATCCCCAGTCAGAGAGGCAGCCCCTGGCAGCTCAGAAGGCCCGGGGTGATTGACAGCGCAGCTTATTGACTTTGGATTTGAGAACAACTCCCAGGGGGTTGGCGTCTGAGTCAGAGGCAGGATTTGATGAGGCAGATAGGACCCTGAGGGGGATGCTCAGAAGGCACAGAGCAGTGAAGTGCCCCTTCCCTGACCCTCTCAGGCACAATGAGCCCTGGTCTGGTTCTCATTTTACTGGGCTTTGTTCCCCACAGCCTGCATCTATAGACAACGGCAGCCCCAAAGAGTCTAACTACTTTCTGGATAAAAAAAAAACTAACTTCTTAAGTACAAACTTGAAAATTGACACCAACTAGCATGTGTTTCAGGGAAGCAGGGAAGAGGGAACATCTGGCGCCCAGGGTCACCTGCATCCAGTTTGGGTTTCACAGTGTTCAAGTGCATCTGTGCATGTGTCTTTCACTGGTGCTCAGGTTCTAGCAGCGTTTCTAACGGCGTGTCTTTGGAAGCAACGCTGCTCACCTGGCGCCCACGTCACCTGCCTTCGGGGGCAGAGGGTGGGATGAGTCCAAGCTAATGAAAGAGCAGATTGTCCCTGCGTCCTAAACAGTTCTCACACACGCTCAGACTGAGCACCTGAGAGTCACCAGGTTTTGTCACCCAGACAAAATAATGACATGCTTCATTCCATCTTACAAGACAGGAAGTGCTTTCTCTGGCAGGAAACACGACTGCATGATGTGTATGCCAAGTACAGTCCCGACCAGAAACACGCAGGCCCCCCGAACACAACACGAGGCTGCGTGCTTCCGGGAAGTCCTTCGCATCGACATCCTTGTACACATCACGTTCTCATCTTCTATCTCATCTCCCCCCCTTATCTGCATTTAAGCATTAGCAGGTGCCAACATTTTAATTAACCATTACAGGAAGACAATTTTAAGTGGTAAACATTCTAATCTAACTGTTAACTTTCTGGGGGGGGGGTCTGCAAATTAGAAAAAAGTCTCCATTTTTGTTTACTCGTAGAAGTAGAAAACTCTGTCCAGTGTGGTAAGTGGGAGCTGGCCTGAGGCCCACACCACAGCGCTCAGTGCTGCCACGGCCTCCTCTTCCTCATGCGTGCTCCTCCCACCCCTCCCTGTTCCCAGGGAGCTCACTGTAGCTCCCAACAAACTTTGAAAGGAGTGGAGGACCAAGCAGGAATACAGTAAGGCAGAGGGTTGCCCACCAAATCCTTCCTCTCCATTGAGCTGAATGGAATCAAAGGCGAGTGCGGGGCCTCAAAGGACACTCCTGCCAGCCTCACTTCATCCCTATAGACCTGGTCGTAGGATAGATGTAGCTCCCCCGTGCGCCCCCACCCCTTTCCCACGGCTCGACCCTCACTATGGCACCAGGCCAGCTTCAACCAGGCAGAAAATGGCGACACCCTCGGGGATGACCAACCAGAAACTTGGAAACTATCTACCCTGCTGACCTGGACAGTTCACATCAGCACTGTTTCGTAAGAGAGAAATACACTTTTTTGCTCATTAGGCCACTTTAGTATAAGGCCTCTGTCGCAGCTGCCTAGTCTTACCCTATCTAATATAGGAATTCATTACAAAACCTTTGCAGTGAATACACAAGACATGAAACCCATGATTTCTACACGGCTCCTTGTTCCTTGGTTAGCGCTTTTCCTGGCTTGCTGACCACTCCTTCCACCTTCTAAATTTCCTTCCTTCCTGGTTTATCTCAAAAGCGGCCTCTGGCTGGATGGGAACCAGCCACGCTGGCAGCTGATCCCGCAGATTCTCACGATTTTATCACTTAAACGCCTCAGCCAGAGCCCGGCCCGGAGAGGGTGCACAGTGGGTTCTCTCTCTGTCCATTGTTTCCACAGCTTCCAGCAGGACAAGTCAGGATCCTCTTGTGAATTTAGCTGAGACTGTGAGGGTTCTGACTGGGATGGCCTCCCGGATGGTGCGTGAGTCTCCCTGGGCCCCGTGCACTGATGAGGCTGGAAAGGGACTCGTGAGGAGCAGGGGCCGGACTGATGAGTGGAACACTTCAAAGGGAGGTTGAACAAAGGTGGTTTATGAATCCTACAGCTCAGCAGGTGCTGCACATCGGGAATAAACTTGCATTACTATGCATGATCCCACTTCCATGAGATCGCTAAAATAATCAAACTCGCAGAAGCAGAGAAAACAGCAGTAGTTACCAGGAGCTGGGAGGTGCGGAAACCGGGGAGTCATTCAGTGGACCCAAAGTCTCAGCTATGCCAGGTGCGAAGTTCTAGAGACAGACCTGCTACACGGCGCAGTGGTGACAGCTAACCGGGTGGCGCCATGCACTCCAAAAATTGTCGAGAGAGATCTCATGTTAAGTGTTCTCGCTACTAAAAAAAAAAAAAATACCCAAGGAAACCTTGTGAAGTGTTGGTTAAATCTGTCACCTCACCACAGTGATGGTCTCACAGGAGGTGGCATATGTCCAAACTCATGAAATTGTTCAATATGTGCAGTTACTTGTACAGCAAATATACCCCCAAAAGCTGTTTTTATAAATAAATTGTCACCAACTTAAAATGTTTTTCTGAATGATGCCACTAGCCCACGTACGCAATTCAGCCGTTGTAGGTTTCAGACTCTATGGTTGGTGCGTTCATTCAGTTCATGAATATTTGTTAAAGCCCACATATGTTCCATATACTGTGGTTGATGCTAGTCTAGTTTTGTCATTTCTTTTAATTCATGAAATTAAAAAATTAGCTTTGTCTTCAAGTAGGGGAGTCAGGGAAGGACAAAACAGTCTCAAATCTATCCTGTTTGAAAAACCTTTAGAAAATTAAATTCTACCTCTTTGGTTGTTCAACAAATATCTGCTGAAAATAACCTATTTCTAAAGCATTCTGGGCAAAGCAAACAATGGAGACTCTTGCCTCTAAATGCCTTACACGTGGCCGATACTCGTAGTTTAAATGAATGCCTCCAATGACCCAATGCAATAGATTCGATGATCACTAGGGTAAAGATAGGAAACTGAGGTCTAAGACCAAAAGGCTGATAGAAGAGTGAGGCCCAAAGGTTGACTGCTTGTACAGAATCTACTCTTTCCAGATTTGTAAGGAGAACCACAATTCAAAATAACAACATAGATAAGACAGCAGTGCCCTCGGTGGCTCCCCACATCCGTCTCTTACTCCAATGGTGTTTGGGTGGAAGAGACCCAGGGACACCCTTCTTCCAGCCTCCGACCACCCTCCAACCTCTTCGCCAGTCACCACCTTCAGCACCAGCTCAGTCATCCTCACTCAGCCTCCAAGACCAGCCAACACCGATTTTTGTGCTTAACTCCCTATTGTCAAACAACCATGAGCTCCCAAATACGTCAGAATTATCCCACCCAGATGGAGGCCCCTGTCATCCACCTGGTTCCCTGCATCTCCAGGCCTCCGACTCCTACCTCTCTCTGGGCTTCTCTTTCCACCAACGCTGAGGCTCTGGGGAGCAAGGTTCACCTCTTCCCAGAGTTGGCCCAGGGGCAGCTCCAGCCAGAGTGCTGAGCATCTCTTTAAGATGCAAAAGCAGTGCAGTGGCCACACCCTCTTCCGGGGCAGGCAGAAGCCTCCCAGGATGAGTGGGGTGACACTCAGGATGCCATGGAAGCCACTGTGGCCAAGCGGAGGAACGGAGCACAGGACCTTTGAGACCTGCAGGCCCTGGGTCCTGCCCACACAGACCCCCTGCTCTGTGACTTCCTGGAGAGCTACTTCCTGGAGGAGCAGGTGAAACTCGTCAATATGATGGACGACACCTGCCTAACCCTCAGGCTGGCCAGCCACAGGCTGAGCTGGCCCCATACCTTCTCGAAAGGCTCACCCTCAAGCACGACTAGGAGCCTTTGGAGTCCTGAGGCCTTTGAGGGGTCGCCCTGCATGCCTCTGGTGCCTGGCTTCTGCCTGAGCCTCTCCCTGCAACCACCAGGGGGCCTTTTAACCATGTGGAGGCCTCTCCCATGCCTTAGACTAAATGGAAACAATAAAGCTTTTTGCAGAAGAAAACAAGATGGACATACGCCTAGATACAGAAAACTGAAAGTTGGAAAATGACTCCTGACAAGGCACTTAGGAAAGTCTTCAGGAAGATAATTTATCTACAAGTATGCATAGGAATAGAAAGATGAAGAGAGAAAGAAAGGAGCAGGAAATATTTACTAGAGAAATATTTATAAATAATACTAAAGATGTAAGAAAAGCATCACTTCTTGGTGGTGGGAAATAGACCTTTAAGGCTATAGCATTAGTTGATACAAGATTTTAATAGAGAGTCAGAAAAGCAGCCAGGAATCAGAATGTGGATGACGTCAGTGCATTTAGAAGGCAGGACCTACAGGCTGATTGCATCGTGGAGTTGGAGCCTGCGTGAATGGAGAGGGAGAACACAGCGAGAGGACAGCAGCCACTGACAAACCAGGAGGTGGGTTCTCAGCGGACACTGGGTCTGCCCATGTGGTGATCTTGAACTTCCTAGCCTCCAGAACTATAAGAAATAAATTTTTATTCTTTATAAGTCACCCAATTTATGATAGGTATTTTGTTACACCAGCCTGCATGGACCAAGACACAGCCCTAGAAGTCTAATATAAATAAAATCCTGAGAACTCTGGCCGATTAAATATTGCCACAAGCTATTTGTAGTTTCCCCATCAAAAGGTGAAGCCCATCTCCCCACACACCATGAACTGGCCCTGGGACTTGCTCTGTCCCCTAGAATGTGGTGGGAGTGACAATGTTCAACTCAGGCCTCCAAAGAACTTGCAGCTTCTGTCCTTGGAACCCACTGTTCGGTTTCGGTGAGGAAACCGAGCCAGCCTCCTCCAGGATGAGAGCGGGCAGGTGTGAAGGGAGCAGCCACCCCAGCTACCCCTGCGAAACCACCCAAGGTCACACTTGTGAGAGAAATGAGGCCGTCTTGGACCAGCCAGCCCACGGGAGGCCCACCAGCTGAATTCAGTCTCATCAGGTGAAATCAGTAGAATTGCCCAACCAAACCGCAGAACCCAGAGAAGTAAGAAATGTGTGTTTTTGTAAACCACCAAGTCCGGGGGTGGTTTGCTACGTAACAATGGACAACTGAACTGGAGATACGGCAAATGGTCCTGCAGAGTTTTGTTTATTCACTGGTTTGTGCACATTGTATGTGTAAAAGCATGTTACTTTTGACTAATAAGTGTTGCAAAAAATTCATGTAGCTATAAAGACAAAATTATTTGGTTTTATTAAACCTTATCTTTTTAGTAAAATATTTTAATATATGACCAACATATATAAGTGTGACTTATGATCCAAAATAACGCAATTTCCAGACTCTTCGTGGTGCTAAGAATAAGTTCCTTATTCCTTCAAATGTCCTTTGCATGTGGCTTTCACGGTCCAACCGGTGGATCGTTACACACTGGGAATGTTCGTAGCATCGTTTTTACTCATCTCTGTAAACAAAGTACTCAGAAGGTACTTTGTTATTCAGTGTTTTTATTCAACCGCCGTTAGCTTATTCTTTATTAAAAATGTATCCATGAGCAAAATGTATAGCGATAGAATTAATATCCTCTTCGCAAATCACCAGCAGTAATGCAGTGTACCTTATATTTACTTGAATACAGACCGCCATTTAAAATCTTTATTTAATTAGTTTTTGTTGATTTGCAGGAATGCTATTAACATGCTGCTAAGGGTTCCACTGAGCAACGTTTGCAAAATGGAGCCCCAGGTGATAATGCCTAGTGACCACAGCTGAGGCTGTGATGGCTGCGTGCCGTGGGCTGTGTGTACGGAACCCGCTGGCTGAGGGCCACGCTCCGTGTGTCCCCAGAGTCCCGTCCCTTGCTTCGCTGTTCCAGGATGCTGGAACAGCATTCAAGTGAGAATGACACTATTGTGAAGAAAAAGCATGACCACCTCTTAATGCATTTGAACTCTAAAATGAACAATACCCCCACACTCCTGTTCTTTAACTTTTATTAAGGAAAAATTATGTACAACATACAGATTTTGCCTCAGAGTCATGGGTCATAAGAGTCAGGTTGAAACTGTGGTTCTAGATCACCCAGGAGCTGAACAGATGGGAAAGATTGGAGAGTTTTGAGTAATGGGCTACCTGTGATGCGTTAAGAAGACCAATCTAGATACGAAGTGACAAATGAATTAGAATCATTACGTAGATGTCCAGAAACTCACCGGTAATGATCTGATTCTAATTGCTCAGTCGGGATGCACATAGTAGCCGGCATCTGACGACAGGGTGGCCACCGGACCGCACCTCCCGGTGTTGCACCCTCCCCTTGAACTTGGACTGGCCCTGCGCCTCACTCACGGGCATTCCGTTGTGGCAGAAGTGATTTCCCAGACCAAAGAAACCTTGCGTCTTCCAGCTTGGCCTCTTGGAACACTCATTTGGGTGGAAGCCAGCCGCCATGTAAAACGTTTGACTACCTCGGACCACCCTGACGTGGGGATACCCTGCAGAGGAGCCACGTACACAGGCCACGTGACAGGAGATGTTGAGTCAGCCCCTGGTCCTTCCAGCCATCTTTGCCTGGGCACCATGTGTGTAATCAATGAGCCCCCTTGGACGTTGAACCCAAACGACTCTCTAGTCCCTGCAGTTCCCACTGACACCTGTCGTCACCTGGATGCAGCTCCCAAGCCAGGACTGTTCAGCCGAGCCCAGTCAACCCACCAAAAAAATGAGAAATAACAACACATTTTCATTTTAAGTGATTAAGTTTCGAGGTGGTTTCTTTGCATCTATCGATAGCCAAAACTACCTATAGCAAATATTACCTGCTAATTAGATAGAAAATTATTCTGAATCATGTCCGTCTTCCTCTATAATAGTAACTCAAACACACGTATATTGAAAACTGAGCACGTTTGTTCGTGAGGGCTGCCGTTACAAACTACCACACCCTGGTCGGCTTGAACAAGAGAGATTAATTTTCTCCCAGTCCTGGAGGCTTGAAGGGAAGATACTGGCAGGTTTAGTTTCTTTTGGGGCCTTCCTCCTCAGCAGGCCGACGGCCACCCCCTGGCTGTGTCCTCACACGGCCTCTTCTCCGTGTGCGTGCCTCACTGGTGTCTGTTCCTCTTCTCTCGAGTACTCCAGTGACATTGAACTAGGCCCATGGCCCCATGTAACATAATCCGCCTTTCACAGGCCCCATCTCCACAGACAGTCTCATTCTGAGGTTCTCAGGGTGAGGGCTTCGACCTATGAATTGGGTGCGGACACAGTTCATTCCGAAATGCCTACTGACCAGAGCAGGGTTAGCACAGTCTGCTCATGTTGTGAATTAGTGTCTGCCTTAGATAAGTGAACACAGACTTACTAAATGCCGGAACAGTGACGGACTACGGGGACTTACTTGAATTTGAAGAGGACTTACACGGATGACTCAGTGTTATGTATGCTTAGTGAGACACCCGCGTTCCTCTGTCATACCGCATCCATCTGTCTCAGAGAGACGCTGTTTCTCATGCCCATCGTCACTTTCATGCCTACACGGGGAAGAGCTGGAATGGCCATTATAACTCCGTACGCCTACTCGGTGCACGGTCACATGCTTGGCACCGTGTTAGAATGCAATTGGAGAACTTGCTTCCTTATTCTGGTGGTGCACGGGTCCAGTGAGGACAAGGGGCGTGCACCAATGACTGCGGGGAAGGGCACAGCAGGTGACAGACACAGAGAAGGTGGCAAACACACACAGTGCTCTGGCAGCCAGAGGAGAGGTGAAGAGAGAGCTCATGCACGACCTGTGCGTGAGCGTGCGTGCGCGCGTGCGCACGTACGCACACCCACACACTCCTCCTGGGCATCTCTGCAGCTCTCAGGGTAATACCTGAGACACTGCTCTAAGTCCGAAGGATTATGTGATTCTGTTGCCAGCATCTGTATGGATCTGCTTCCTGCCCTAAGAGACACTCCATAACCTCCCGGAGACATAATCCCCCATCTTCACCGACAGAAAGGCCCCTGCCGACGGGGCCTGGGGAGAATCTGTTAGCTTGCTGTCATAAGCCAGGGCTTCAGGCCAAGCTCAGACAGCTTAGTTTTCAGTCTTTGGTTCCCCACTAATGAGTCTGCAGCCTCAACCTTGGGCTTGAGTTCTCCAGCCTTGGTTTAACTTGACCCGGACGACTGAGCCCTCCTTGGATGCTCAAAGGTGAAATGCAGCTCAGGTTTCTTGAGGCTTAATTCAAGCTAACTTTTGTGTGAGTTTCCATTGCTGCCCTTTTATTGAGTCAGCAAAATAGATCTTTTATTATATATTCTTCCTCTTGTTCCTGAAGGAAACATGACTTTGGATCAATCAGTACACCCACTCTTAAACATTATCTCTGACAAAAGTCAAAACTCTTTACCCACTCCCCCTGTTCTCATGGCACGTATATCTAAATTAGAGTCCTTTCCACACCCTGCTTTTGGCTAAGGCCGGGTGAGAGTCACCTGCCTCCTCCACCAGACTCTCATTCCCATAACAGTCCTATCAAAGGCTCCTGAAATTCAGGTGTATGTGTTGGGGGTGGGGAGGTAAAATAGGGGACGCTAATCTGATTGGAAAGAGAGACTGGGGACTTACCTTGAAGTTCCACATGTGTGTAGTACATGAGAACCAGGGCCCCTCCCCAGGGTCCCCCTCGCATCTGTGGGAATAGGGTGAAGGTCATCTATAAGTGCACTGGAGGTCATTGGGAGCCTACTCAGCTCCTTGGGCAAGGAAGTTGCCGAAAAGAAATGTTTGCAGATGTGCAGCCAGACCATAAGCAACTGCAGAGAAACAGCTACTGTCTGATCTCACGCGGCTTGCACACAAGCACGTCCCACCCCACCCCGACCCCCGCCTGCCCTAGCTGCGTTGTTTTCTGTACCCTATTTACCCTGGGCTGGGAAGCCTGGGTTGTAGAAAACTTCATGGGCTGGCCACCTCCAGTGAGCAGGTAAATCCTAATAAACCCATGTCTTTCCCAGGCAGTCCTCCCGGTTGTCGCTTTGGAATATACAGGGGTTTGCTCAGACCTTAGCTCTTTGAATAACAGTATGTGTACTGGTTCTAGTTTACTATCTGGAGTTGTTTGAAGCTGCTTCTGCTGCAGGCTCCCACTTTGCACTTCTGCTCTGGGATGGTCAATTGTGTGAACCTGGCCAGCCATGGGGCGCCCAGGTGACACATTGTCTCTGAGAGCGTCTTTGTGTTCCTGGATCAGGTTGGCATGGGCATCGCAGATTCCGTACAGTGCACTGTCCTCCCCTGTGGGGTGGGCATCATCCAATTCCTTGAAGGCCTGAAAAGAGGGAAAGGTAGAGGGAGGAGGAACTGACCCCTTCTCACCCCACCTTCTCCTGCCCTCACACGGATTCACACCATTGGCTCCCCTGGCTCTCGGGTCTTCGGACTCAAACTCAGTTTTCCACCACCGGCTTCCCCGCATATCCTGCTCACAGACAGCGCATCACAGGGCTTTTCAGTGTCTCTAATTGAGTCAATTCTTCATAATAAATCTCACCTCAGATAGATAGGTAGGTAGATAGATACGTAGATAGACAGACAGACATAAACAGATCTCCTACCAGTTCTGTTTCCCGGGAGAACCCTAATACACACTATGTTTCCTTCGGATGGCTTTGGAAGAGTGGTGAGAATTTCGGGGACAATAAAGCTGCCTGCCCAAAGCTCCCCCTGGAGCTGCCAATGGCTGGAACTCAGTCTTGCTCAGAGCCATATTCCACAGGACGCCCCGCAGCAACCAGGCAGGAGCTGCAACACTGGGCTGTAGGACGACTCCTGAGATGAATGTATGAGCCAGAGACGGACGCCGCCAAGCAAAGCTCAAGAAGACCCAGGCTCCCACAGCAGGGCCTTGTGCAGGTCCAGTCGGTTCTACCACAACAGCGCAGCATCCAGGGAAACCACGCAGAGGCCTGCAAAAACACTTTAAAATCAAAGAAAACCTGCCTAGTCCTAACAACAATCCCACCAGCCCCCGGGAAACGCAGAGCGGGTCACCTTCGGGCGAGCACTCTACAAACGAAGGGAGAAATGTCAGTGCTACCGAGGAGGTCAGGCATTGCAGCAAATTTAAGTTCCTTGACTCTCGAGTGCCAAGCTCTCTCCGTAGGCATCTTGCCCATTAGCATGCCCGTGTCTTGATCTAATACCCTTGAGGTCTCTAAGTAGCAGCTTTACAAGGGTAATTGAAAGGGTATTACTGGCTGTCGATGGATCATCTCTTGATCACCTAACACCACGGTACCCATTAGGATGAGCTAGTGAAGTCGTGCTGGAGTGTGCCTCTGCTGGAAGCCTCTCCACTGCTTACCCAACAGGCGCAGACAAAGCAAGATTCCCCTCAAATCCTCGCATTTTGGCCCAATCTTCTGTGCTAATTAATTATGATTGCTCCATCCAGTAAGCATATTTGAGGAGATTTATCTGCACTAGCCTCGGGTAGTGTCCTAATTAACAATATGCTGAAGCAGCCTTCTCCTTGTAAGTGTAAATACAGCGTTGGTTCCACTTGCAAGACGATGATATGACTGGTTATGAAGCACACGCGCTAATGCCTGCTGCACTCATCTGTTAAAGAAACGGTCCTGTCTGCCCTTTGACCTTTCTGCCTCACTAGCTTGGCCGGGTAGTCCAGTACTGGCAGACTACCTGCCTCAGCGTGTTTGGGTGTCTTGATCCACAGAGGAGAAACGGGATGTCCAGGAAAATATCACAGATGCAAAACACAATGCAGACAATGCATTTCCTCATCTGGTTTGCATATTTGTTAATAGAGAAATAAAAGAGACATCCATAAGAATAGATGCCTGTCCACTCATGTCCACCCGAACTGCACACAGCCTTAGCTATCCTTCAGCCCCCTTCCTACTCCCAAACCTCCCTCCACATTTCACTTTCTCTACACCCCCGTGGTTTCATATCTGACCTAGGACTCCCACATCATGAAGAAAGAAGAGAAAATTAGGGAGAGTTGAAATTCAGTGTAATCTCTTTACAAATCTGTCTCGGGTTTGGCTCAATTTTCTTATACCTTCTGACCCTAACTCCATCAAAGAAAGGGATCCTTCACAAGGACTAAGCTGGATCGGAATGAGGGACCTGGACTCATAGTGATTTATAATCATGATTTGTAGGTAGAGGCCAGAAAGCTAAGACAGCACCTGCTTCCAAAGCAAATGGGCAGAACAGGTGTAGGACAAAGGTACATGGTCCAGAGAAGGTGACAGTGTCAGGCAGAGAGAAAAGTTGGTCTATGATAAAATCTCAACCAAAGTCTCCACTGGCTCCGTGGGAAGCTCTGGAGCTGACATGATCTTTCAGAATAGCAATTAGAGGAGGGAAAATATATTATTGCCTTTTTATATTTTTAAAAAGACAGCTTGCTCATATATGTGTGCACATGTTGTTTCAGAGCAAGTTCCCTGCAAAGCCAACTCTGAGAGGGAGTTGAGCCCGAAGGAGGTTCCTTTGGAGGTGCTCTCAGGAACACGGGGGGAGGAGAGGGAAGGGCGCATCGTCTTCTAGGCCAATACTGCAGGTGCATTCGTGGAACAAATTTCCCTGAACGTCTACAGTATGCCAGGCAGTAGCCGCTGAGGATACAGCTGCAGACAAATCTCCTGACTCCCCGCCCACATGGAGCTCTCACTCTAGTCGAAGGGAAAGACAAGTGGCAAGCACAGATGTGTAACATAAGGCCAGAGACTCACATTATCAAGAAAACAAATGCAAGTGAAATAAAAAATTAAAATTATAAAAAATAAGGTATGATTATGGAATAGAGTGGTGCAGACAATGATTTTAGATAATGTGGCCAAGAAAGGCCACACTGCCAGGGTAATAATAACTGAGTAAAGACTTGAAGGAAGTGAGAGAGGAAGCCGTGCCATTCTGTGGATAAAGAACATTCTAGAAACAGCACGCAGAATATATTCAACAAACACATTCTTTTTAATAGCTTACTGAGTTCCATGACATAAATGCCCAATAATTCATTCATCTACTCCCTCATCGATAACCAAGTTTTTCTATCATAAAAATTGTGCAGTAAACAGCTTTAAACACATATCCTTAATTACTATTTATTTTTCTTTCTGTGAAATAAATTACTAGGAGGCTGTAGGAGATTTCTGAATCAAAAATATACTTGTTTTCAAAAAAATACTTTTTCAACAATGCATAGCCCTCCACAATCCCACCAGCAATATACCAGACATCCCACGCTTTACATACTTACCAGGATGGGTCATTCACAATTTAAAAAAATTTTTGCCCAGCTGCTGACCCACACAGGTGTGGCATTCTTTTCCTTTGCATTTCTGTGGCCAGTAGAGAAGCTGGGGAGAAACTTTGCACACTCACTGTCTGCACACGACTACTCTTCTGAGTTGCTCGTGTAGGGCTCACACCAAGTCTTCAATTAAGTTTGTTAACTGAAGGGATTGTTGATTGAAGAGATTTTTGTAGATCAGCAATCTTAAATACTTGCAATTCATGTGTCAAATTCACATGTTTTTCCTAGTTTACTGTCTGATTTTTTCTTTTACTCTGTTTGGGATGCATTTTTGCTATGCATAAGTTTGGCATTTTCAGTGATCAAATCTATCAACCCATCTTCAAGAACTATAAGGAGATAAAACTTAGCAAAGTTAAATATAAAATTGCCAGTCCTTCTCAAACTCAGAATTAAAGTTCAGAAAATCCTTGTCAGAGGTACTGAGGTTGGGAAATTAAGATAACATAAAAGATCGCATTCAGGGAACTGAAATCACAGTCACACCTGTGAAAGTCATTTAATATATTTTGCATTTAAAAAATAGAAAAATAGCCCTGGCTGGTGTAGCTCAGTGGATTGAGCGCGGGCCTGCGAACCAGACAATCGCGGTTCGATTCCCAGTCAGGGCACATGCCAGGGTTGCAGGCAGGTTCCCTGCAGGCCAGTTCCCAGCAGGGGACGCACAAAAGGAAACCATACATTGATGTTTCTCTCCCTCTCTCCTTCCCTTCCCCTCTAAAGATAAATAAATAAAATCTTAAATTAGTAAAACATGGATACCATAATATTAATTGTTATTTAACTTCCTTGCTTGAAAGTTTTTAGAGTTCCTCAAAATTTCAGCAAAGTGCTTGTAAATTTCTTTTTTCTTTTTTTCTTTTTTTTTTTGTCTTCCTAGTTCTCCACTCAAATGTCCAATGCCTTGCTGATTACACCACCCAGAACGTGCAGCCTACCTCTTCCCGGGGTCACGTTTCTGTGAAATGTTCTCACTCCTCAACCCCCGCCCCACAGATGTCACCTGAACGACCTCCTTCGTTTACTGCGCTCCGTCTGCCTTGGTCTTCCCCCAGGGCTCACTACAAACTTCTCCCTCCTTCCTCTCCCATCTGCTGCGCCCCCCCTTTCCAGCCCCGACTCCCAGTTTTCTCTTTCTAATTACCCTCAGCAGCAGGGACTCACAATCCACACAATCTGTTTTACTGGAACAAAAATCCCAACAGTTACAAAGAGGTGTGTGGAAGTAGATTCCACTGTAGTCTAGTGTATTTTGAAGTAGGAGAAAGATTGTCACGCTTGAATTTAGTTCAAAATTATCACAGGCAGTAGTATGGGACAGAGTTATCTGCTATAAAACTGTTCATGTAAAAATTACCTATCTAGGGTATCCGTTTTATACAAGTTTGATATGAATGAGCCAGCAAAACTATGATAATACCAGGAATAAGTTCATGCACATCCATAGAAACATGTATATCTAAATCGGAAGAAGGACTCAGTCCTCCACACACTGTCAGGGGACAGTGGGCGCCGCCTTAATCGACCCCCGTCTCCCCACACCAGTCACAGCCCATAGAAGGGCCGCACCGGGAGGGGCTGAGGCAAGGACCGGGTGCAGAATCCCCTGAAGTACACGGTCATCAAGGAGCGTAGGCACCTGAGGAAAAATAAAGTGATGTCAGAAAACATACAGAGGAACCTTTGTTTCCCACTCCTTGTGTTTTCTTTCGTGTTGTAGGAAGTTCAGTTACTGGAAAGCTTCTGGGTTCTCTCTGCCCCCAAACCCACTCAACGCAGGTTGATGGGAAGGGGGAAGGCACAATGCACGTGACCGGGGATTTGGAAGGAGAAACTGGGCAGCACCTCTCAATACCCCTCCCCCAGCCCTTTGGGATCTGAGAAGCACACAGTCTCCTCTGTGCCCCCTACTCATACCTGACAAGGGCAGGACCCCACGCAGGACAGTCTATGGTTTTGGGAGAGAGGGCCACACTCAATTCAGGGACGGTTACCTTCTGGTGCATGAGGCAGAACATTGGGAAATAGACAAAAGTATAAAATACGGGGAGATTAAGTCTCCATGGACTTCAAGCTTCTGGTGTACAAGGCACCCCGTTTTGGGTCTAGGGATGTGTGAAGACAGAGTGTTATAATCTTGTTGATTCCTAATTGTTTATTTTGATCGGTACGACTCTTTTTTGCAGATGTGCAATAGGCTTTAATCCCTGCGGCCAGACCAGCAGGCATTAAGCATCGTTACAGCACAGATCATCACTGCTCAGAGCCACTGCTTCCTTCCAGAAGGATCTCCATAGAGAGACAAAAGCAAAGGCACATGGGTCTCATCAAAAGACTGGGAGCCTGAGACCTGAGCAAAGGCAGAGGCCATAGAGCCCCAGGTGGGGGTAGGTGGCAGGGTGTGGGGGGAGGCCTCACCCAGCATAGGCCAGACAGGGTTTAGGGAAAGAGAGCCACGCCCTTCTGTCCTCGGCAAATGCCTGTACCTTCACCAGGTATAGAGGCTGCCTTAGAATGCACACTTGACCTTGTACCTTGCCTCAGCTTTTCCTGAACATTCTCTTAGGTCAGGTTCCCCAGATTTGAGGAAGAGAAGAGCCAAGCAAGGGTGCAATTTCAGGTCAAGGCCCAGCCTCAGTCTGAAACCTCAGGGCTGTTCTGGAGTGTAAATGATACTGCGGAATTTGTCCTGACTCAAGGCAAGGATGCTGGGCCATCCCACACTGCGGCACAAGCGTGAAAGTTAGCACTCTTCTTCCCCTAGTCCCGTAGAGGAGAAGTGTTTCACTGAGGACCTGGCACTGAATCTGTGCAACTCCTGAGGCCCAGGCTGAAACTCTGCTTCCCCCAGTCCTTGAACTCCCCTGGCCACAACTGAGCAGAATGAGAAGTTGACTACATGAATTTTGAACTTGGTGCAGACATACTAGCGGATCTTGAGCAGCGTCATCTTCAACGTCAAGACGCTACCCTACCCGGTAGGAATTCTCCGACTCTGGATTTCATTTCACAGGTGTAAATGAACCCCCAATTTATTTAAGCTCTTACATTTGCCTCTCTGTTCCTAGAAGGCCAACAAAATTGCTATCTAATACCACGGATGAACTACTTTGAGGAATTTTTAAATCCAAACTTACAAAACTGTGAGAAATCAAAGTCCTGGTTTGCATTTTATTTGTTTCTTTGTTTGTTTTTTGAGGTTCAGGAATTGTTGCATTTTTAATTCCCAAAATTATGTTCAACATGTTACCTATATTAATTTTTTGGGTAGTCATACATTTATCCCTTCAACAACAACATAAATATTTATTTAAATATTTATTTACTGAGCCACGGCAGCCTGCCAAGGACTCAGGGCCAGGCTCCGGGGTGTTACACAGAGGAGATGCAGTCCCTTCCTCTGAACAGTGCAGATTTGTGGGAGAAGCAAAGCAGGGAGACGGAGAAGGCAGCGCGGTGTCGAACACGATGATAAATGTCTGAACAAAGGGGCTGCGGCATCCCAGAGGACATGAGTTATTTTTCTGGTCACTGGAGGGAGGTGTGCAAACAGCAGCGTGCTGGGCGGAAAGCCCCAGAGGAAAAGACGGTGCGTGTCCTCGCTCAGCTGGGAGAGTCCTCCAGGTCATCAGCTGGAGGCTGCAGCCGTCCCTTCTGTCGGGAACGAGACTCCGGGAGCAGCCACATCTGTGTGCGCAAAGGATAAATAAACTGCAGGCTGCGGGTGGAAATGCGATGTGACAGAGCTGTGAAAAGAACAGAAGCCAAAAGTCGTCCTTGAGAAACCTCTGTGGGCCCCTGTTCCGTGCTTTGTTGTGATGTCTCACTGTGGTTGGGTCTTCTGATTTTTCGCCATGAAGATCCCCTTGTGAAATTCATCCCAAGATTGAATCGCACCTTCTAGCCATAGTGAATGTTTTCAAACCCACAATGAGTTTCTATCTAAGTGACAGTACAGCTATGCCTTAAGACGAACTATTTTTTTCTGAATCACTTGGAGGATGGTTCTTTTGAAAAGTTTCTCTTGAAGTTCTTTATTGCAAGAAGCAGTTATGGATGGTGACGCTTGAGAAATAGACTCTTGGAGTAGACTTATCCAGAAGAGGAAGGAGAGGGAACGAGCAGGCTGTCTTCCAAGTAGATATTCACCCCAGTGGGTCCATCACCCCTCCCCCCGGCACGTGGGAGGTGCTGGTGAGGGTGTGGACCACGGTCCTACCATCCTTTCCACCCGCTACTATCTTGATCATCACCCCCAAGGAGTGACCACAGCAAGTTACTCCAAAATTTCAATACTAAAATTATAATTCTCAGAGGGACAGCAGTGAAAATCTAAGTGCAACTCCTACATGATTAAGACATAGGGTCTCATGCCTACGTTTCAGAATGTGCCCCTGTGGCCGTCTCCTACACCAGCTGAGCACAGACCTGTCCCTAAACTCTTGTTTCCTCTTGTTTCTCCTTCCCTTACCTCCTTACCTTCACCCTTCTCTTTCTCCCCTATTGAAGTGTCCCGTCTCCAACCACGTGGGGGCGATGTGAGTCAAAGCAAAAGGAACAGCAGCGGAAAGTGTTAGGGAAACAACTGAGAGAATCCAACAGCAACAGGAAATGAGAGCAAACGGTGAGTGGAAAAAAGACGGGCTTCTCAAGACTGTTTTGGGATATCCGGATCTCCCGCCACCTAGGTTATTGGGATTCTAACTAATTTAACTTAATGGTAAAGGGCTATGTTCACCCAGCAAGCTGGGGGACTTGGTAATGGCCAGGCAATTCACATGAGTGATGTTTCTACCAAAACCACATTGGAAAGTCTCCTTCTTCTTTTTAGGGTGGAAACATTTGTTCTATCGTGTCCTCACTAAACAACAAAAATAGGCAAAATCTGCTGCACACAAAAGCATCGTTTAAAAAGTATTCTAAGAGCTAAGGAGGTGAAGAAACCTAAATGCAAAGTTCCCAAAGTGGAAAGGCCTTCCTCAGAAAAAAGGCCTCACTGTCACCATCATCCCTGGTGCAGCAATGAAAGGGGGAGGAACCGGCAACAGATAGAGAGAAGGAGAGACCAGGCGAACTTTCCCTTAACTTTTAATGGCCGTACACGGGCAGGCGTTTTTGGATGAAACTCCTGACGGGCCCAGTGATGGAAGGAGCTCACACCCAGGAGCCCAAGGACCTTCTCTGAGTCCGTGGAGGTAGCAACCCAAAGTGCAGAGTGCAGCCGGAGACAGAAGAGAACTCCCTTGTAGGCACACTGAGCCTTCGGGGAATGCACGGGAGGCTGGAGGCAGATCGCTAGGCCTTCACAAGGGAGGACACATTGCCAGTGTCCAGAAAAGGCTGGGAATGGGGCAGCAGGACAGAGATTTCCCCAGATGTGTAAAGCCAGAGGGCAGGTTTGGAGAGCAAGGAGAACTCCCAGTAACTCAATCTGCAATCCTTAGTCACAATTGGATATTTTAACACTCAGTAGAAATAAAAAGAAGAGAGAACAATGAGTAAATTCTAAGTAATTGGCTTAAAATACAACCCAAAACTGAGTACGTGATTCCTACGTAGAAGGGAAATCGCTCAAGTTACCTAAGGCATTTCCTCATCCACCCTTGTAACAGTTAGGGTAACACAAGGTACTGTAAAATTAAACCCCCAAATCTCAGTGAATTTATAGAAGAGCTATTTTTTTCATTTTTGTAAAATCCAAAATGATGCTCCTAATTTATGGGCAGCTCTCCTGCAGAGCACGATGCAGCAATCTGTCTACATCAAGCCAGGAAAGGGGAAGAACCTAAAGCAGCATGTGTGGGAAGTGTCAAGGAGCCAACGTGCATGCGGCACATGTCAGGGTTTGCACGCTGTACCATGCATCAGATCGACCTAGAACGCCCTCCAGCACACAGAGATCCCGACTCCTCGCGTCTGGAACTGGGCTCTAGCACCTGCATTTGCAGCACACTCCCCAGTGGCACCGACCCTGCTGGTCTGTGGACCACACATTGAGTAGCACCAGCATCTCTCCCCTCTGCTGATATCTTATTGGCCAGAACTCAGTAATGTGGCAACACTTAACTGTGAGAGGGTCTGGGAAATAGGGTCTAAGCATATGCAAAGAAGGAAGAGAAAATGGGTTCGAAGAACAGCTGGAGAATCTGTTCCAATGCTCTTAAAAAAAAGGAATTTACTAACTTCTCCTCCAGGCAACCAAGGAACTGGGAAATTAAAAGAGATTTATAAATTGAAATTACAGATCCTTCTCTCAGTCAATCCTTTACACAAGAAAGATTTTTCACTTAAAGAATCACAGTCAGTTAAGGAAAAAAAATCAATGGCTTATATTTAGAAACTCTGCCACTGTCTCCTAACAATCGAGGCTGAGAAGGAGAAAGGAAAATAAAAGCCCAAGAAACACACGACGTTAGCCAAGGAGAGCACATTTGTGTGCCGGGATCCAGGCAAACCGACTCTTGCAAATAGAAAAGCTAATGGGTCCTTAACTCTGGATAAAATATTAGCAATGTTGTAAGTACATTCACTCATCACCAGGAGACCACACTTAATGGATGTAACTCCCTGACCTTTAAGATTGTACTTACATTGCTCACGATGCCCCTGAGAGTCTTACTCTGTTCGCTTTTAGCCATTGGTCAGGGGATAACAATGGCTTGTGATGTAAGTAATTGCTTATAACAGCCATTGCCCTCCAGGATTTCTTTCTTCTCAAAAAAGATTGTGTCCCCAGTATCACAGGGACTTAGAGAGGTTGTTGAGTCTCTTCTGGCCTTCAGGCTAGAATGTATTTAAAAGCTGTCCCAAAGAAATAGAAATTTGAACTTCTATTCTAATTTTCACCCACTCTCCCTAGAAAGGAATTCTGTCTTCATGTAAGCGAAGTATGGCTCTTCGCAGTTAATTTACTTCCCCTCTTGTTTTGTCCTCAGGGAAACAAAAGATACTTGGCCACCGGTTTTTCAAGTTCAAGAGCCTTTTGAAAAGCACGGGGACCCAATACATAAATTAACATTATTGAACATCACATAAGTAACCGACCTTGTACTTAGCACTGGGGGGGGAGGGGTAGGAGGGCAGACAAGTCTATTGGCTGGAAAGTAGAAAAGTATTTGTTAATAAAAACAAAATACCTCACTGTGGTTTTAATTTGCACTTCTCTGGTGATTAATCATGTTCAACATCTTTTCATATGGCTATTGCCCATCTGTATGTCCTCCTTTGAGAAGGGCCTGTTCAGGTCCTTTGCCCATTTTTTTAATTGGGTTGTTTGGTTTTTTGGTGTTGCGTTTTACCTTGAATATGAGTAAGTACCTTATAAATTTTGCATATTAACCCCTTACCAGGTCAGCAAATATGTTCTCCCATTCTGTGGATTGTCTTTTTATTTTGCTGATGATTTCCTTTGCTGTGCAAAAACTTTTTAGTTTAATGTCAAGGATGTGGAGAAAAGGGAACTCTTTTGTACTGTTGATGGGAATGCAGACTGGTACAGCCAGTGTGAAAAGCAGTGTAAAAATACCTCAAAAAATTAAAAAAAGGATCTGTCCTTTGACCCAACAATGCCACATCTGGGAATCTATCCAAAGGAACCCAAAACACTAATTCAAAAGAACATAAGCACCCGTGTTCAGTGCAGTGTTATTTACAATCACTAAGTTACGGAAGCAGCCCAAGTGTCCATCAGTAGATGAGTGGGTAGAACAACTATGGGACATCTACACAATGCAATACTTCTCAGCCATAAAAAAGGAAGAAAATTTTACCCTGTGCAACAGTGTAGATGGATCTGGAGAACATTATGCTGAGTGAAATAAGCCAGTCAGAGAAAGACAAATACCACATGATTTCACCCATACATGGAATCTAATGAACACACTGAACCAACAAGGAAAACGGGGACAGACTCATAGAGCAGGGTGACAGCTGGGGGTGGAGGTTAGGGGGTGGAGAGACTAAAAAAAAGGAAAAAGGACTCGGAGTCATGGACAACGGTGTGGTGGGGAGAGGAGTATAAAGGGATTAAATGGTCATGGAAAAAAACAATAAAGATTAAAAGGAAAAACAGGCAAAAAATAAAAACAAAATATCAATATTTTCAAGTAATAGTTCTGGAAAAGAAGTGTATTCCACAGCTCCTCTTGGACAATGAACCTCAGAACAGTAACTACACAATGTACAACACTTAAGTGCCTCCCGCAAGAAATTAACCAAAAGTGGACCATCTGGGTCTGGAGGGACATTCTCACAGCTACACACTGGTCCTGACCGGCTGGACTAGACAATGAGGAAGTCATCCTCAGCACTCTGCCAACCCAGTGCCCTTCCCAACAATTCATGAGCAACGTCTCAGGTCACAGAAGTAGGTAAGTGCTGTAGCAGAGACAAATAGGGGCAGGACTTGCTTTCTGCCTTCTGGAAACTAAAGGAGAGGCCGTCTGTTTCCAGAACAGTAATTACATCTCCCCTGCACATCACATCTCACGGCCTGCGGGGGGCTGTGCACAGTGCCATGTTGAGAATTATGATGCTTGATCTAAGGTCGTGAGGAAGCACCAGGACTAATTAGCAGTGTCAGCCAGGGCAGGGAACGCGGAGGTGGCGGCACGTTTTCCAGGTGGTCTCCTTCCACAGCCAGTATTTTAGACCGGGCCTCTGCCACTGAAGTTTCTTTCAGGTCCTACAGTAAAGAGACTGTCCCGAGGGGAAGCCGCTGGGACCACAGGCACCGGCTTGGTGAGCCCCCACTTTCCTCCCAGGGCCCCCAGGAAGGACGCAAGCATTCTGTGGCTTTTCTTTCTTCTCCCAAAAAGAGCATGTGAATAGCACAGAATCTGATCTTCCGCCATATGTGTTTGGTGTGATAGTGCTTGAAAGCAGGGAGGTACAAGGTGAAATTACAGGAACAAACCTTCTTAATATCCAAGACAGGATTTTTTTTCCCTTCAAGTTTTTTTACCTTGACTCTACTCCCACGGAACGGGTCTCCGTGGCTGTCCCTTTAAAACGGTGACCTGCAAATGAGCAAACACATCATTCCTGAGACAGCCTGACATTTTCATGCAGTGGTTTTTTTTTCTTTAAATCTAAGAGATAGAAAAGAAATAATTACAGAAATGCAAATGGTGTAAAAATAGTTGGGTCTCCAAAGCACAGATCTGTGGTCTTAATCACACCAGTAAATCACAATGAAGAAAATGAGCTTCAAAATCCCTTTTCCTCAATAAACTGTCCCCCTGTCCGGTGTGGGCTGGCAAACCCCAGGCAGGGCCTTGGCTGGCTCCCTTCCCACATTCCAGAAGGTGACCTGAAAGTGCCTCTTGTCGTCCTGACCCCTGGGATCCAGTCTAAGGGCAAATTCCAACTTTCCTAGTTCCCACTCCCACCAGGTTCCTCCCCAATTCCAGCTCTCAGCCGCACATGCATCCCCCCTAAAACATCCAGGGCAGCAGTAGCTGGCACTCACTGGGCTCTAACAAGGAGCACGGCTCCTGCCGTGACCTGCTTTCAGTGCATTTTGTGCATGTTTTGTCGAGTCACCTCCTATCTCCCCACCTAGCCACATGAAGGAATTCTTACCAAAAAATCCACCCACTGGAGTGTTAACACATTCTAACTCATTCACCACAGCTTGGCAAGTGGGGCTCTGATTTAAGGCGTCTGGGGCTGGTCCAGGCCCAGTGGGGAAGAGCAGAAAGTTCAATTAGCAATGCCTGCCACTGGTGTGGGAAATCCACCGGCTTTATCCACAGCCGTGTTTACTAACCCCAACTTTAATTGCATAATAACCATAACACCAGCCCAGAGTCAGCAAATAAAAAAGGCCGTCCTTCCCAGTTGGCCGGGCCAAGAAGCATTTATTTTGTCTGTTGGAGAAAGCAGCTACACCAGCCATGGGGGAGTATGATGCTAGGTAGACTGATGATTAATCCACCTTTCTAGTTAGCTTCAGGCCTTTTCCATCACTCCTCTCCTACCTCCAGCCAAAAAGCAGACCTTCTTTAATAAAACTCGTATTTGTTGACATGATGCGCATCTCCGCTCTCAGCTGCACGGGTGTGCTGGAGACGCTGACCTGACAGCTGGTCCTTAACACAGTCAGGTCGGCACTGCTGAGAGCCAGCAGCTTCCTGGGTCGCCCAGCCCTCCAGCTTCAGAGGAAAATCGAGGAAGTCTGCTGGATTGCAAAACCAAACAGAGCCTACCACAAATTAATCTCCTCCTGACTGTAAAAGTTAGGTGTCCAAGATCCAAACTGATTACAATTTTGTAGCTTCCTAAGAAAGATAAGCCTTCTTACAATGAATATGAAATAAAAGCCAAGGACCCTGTAGCTAACCTAGTAAAGCCTCCTGCTCCGAACTGTGACTCCTACATGGCATGAAATGGGAGAAAACAGTTGTCTTGGCAGGTCTTCACACCAGAAGCAACTACATCAAAAAGACTGTCGGAAATACAGAAAAAATTAGTGGTAGAGAGAAAAGAGCACATGTTATCGTACGTACTGTTACAGTTCTCAGGGAACAACGGAAAATCTGAAAAAATTAAAAGCAGAATATATTATCCAGTACTTCCAGCATATATAGCAACACCTTATTAATGCTTTATTAAGATTCTCCTAAGCATCTCAAGGTTTTCAGGATGTAAAAAAAAAAATCCCATTAAATCTACGGGGTAGAAGATGGGCTGGGAGCAAAGCGATGCAGGAAGCAGCTACAAAGAAATTCGCCTCACAACTGAGGCAAATTCTTGACATTGTTCGTACTTCAGTTTCTGGTGAGGAATCATCAAAGAATTCAGAAGTAAGAAAAATAAGATTGGAGTGATGACTTTAAGGCTAATTAAAAGGGATCAGAGAACAGAGAAGCAAAGTTGATGTAAGGAAATAGAATTATTCCTGCCGACTTTTTCATCTGGGGTCCAACCTGACAGGCAACGTGTTGATCGTTCTTTTCTTTCCTGTGTAGCCTAGAGCGGGTTCAACTGTGTCCCCCAAAAAGATGTGTCCAAGTCCTACCCCCCAGAATCTGTGAATGTGACCTGATTTGGAAATAGGATCTTGCAGATGTAATTAAATTAAGGATCCCAAGATGAAATATCTGGGATTTAGGGTGTCTCGTGCCATCACAGGAAGGAGAGGGAAATTGGAGGTACCAAGGCACGGAAAAGAAGCCGTGTGAAGATAGGAGCAGATATTGGAGTCACACTGGCATAAGCTAAGAAATGCCAGGAGCCTCCAACAGCTGGAAGAAACCGGGAAGAATGTCCGCCGGAGCCTTCGGGAGGAATGTGGGCCTGCCAACCCTTTGGTTTTGGACTTCTGGCTTCCAGACCTGTGAGAGAAGAAATTGCTCTCGTTTCAAGCCATCCATGTCACAGCAGTTTGTCGTGGTGGCCATAGGAAACTGATACATGGTCTGCTTTAAGAAAAAGAATGGACCCACCTAAGGACTGAGGTGTCTAGCCCTTAAACAGTTACAGTTACCATTGTACATTCCAAAATTAGCATTCTGTTTCCGTAAGGCAATCTCAGGCACTTGCTGTATGAGGCAGGCTTATGCTGCAGAGATAAAGAATCCCCAAATCTGTGTCTTAACATCCTGTAAGCCCATCGGGGTGGCAGGGATAGCGCTCTGCACATTCGCACAAAGTCTGAGACTCCAGCAAGTGCAGCTGCACCATGTGAAACACAAGGCTCCGAGTTGCAGCAGCAAAAAGAGAGAACACACCAGCTCCTCTATGTCTTAGCCCAGGAGAGAAAAACGCAACATCTGTTCAGAGCCCACCCACCACCCAAAACAGTCACCTGGCCTTGCTCTACTGCCAGTGGGATGGAAAATGTAGAAGAGCAAAGAAAATACTTTGTGAATAGTGTTTTTACTGCCACAGCTTTTCAATGTGAATTCACACGGGCCAGAAAAGTCTCTTCTCTTAGTAGATTCAAAAAGGGGGACTAAACTCATGAGACTGAACTGTGGCAAACTTCTCTTATGCTCCTTAGAGGCAGACCAGGTGGCTTTCTCTGGCCACCTATCATCCTACAATGCCAGTACTATGCGCAAAGAAAAGATTTAAAATTATTTTTTATCTCTACAGTCCAAAAACACTGAACAAGCCCCCAAAACGCATCACAATTCAGCACCCTGTGGCTTTTTAATTCCAGACAGACCACAGCTCTGGCACCACAGCCGGTCTGTATAAGCCGCCCATACCCTCCTGCCAGGGACGGTAAAATTTTGATTCCCTGGGATTACCAAGAAAGCAGACATCCTGGCCCCCTGAAATGCTTGTCAGTTGCAGGACTAAGACCAAGGAAATTTTTATACCAAACCTTTCCTGCAGATTCTCCCTAAAATATATCTACAGACCACTGTGACCAAGTGGAGTCGAATAAAGAGAAAAGAGTCTTTGCTGTTCTGAGTCTAACAGTGCTCAGGAGAGCGCTCCTCCCAGGGCGGGAGGGAAAGTCTTCACCTTGAGGGGCTCACACTCGGGAACTCGACCAGGTCTGTTCTCTCCTTCCAGAAACCATTTGAAATCACACCTGTCCTTTTTGTCCTGGTCTCGGGAGCCTGAATACAATCCAAGTTTACTTCCTGCCATTTTCAAACAACAACAACAAAATCTGGATTCCAATAATTACCACTGAGTATGATTTAGGGGACAGAAGTAAATACTCTTCAAATTGTGATCTGCTGCAATTTCCTGCCGAGGTAAACAAGCTTCACAAACACAAACGTTTGCAGAAAATTCTTCCTGTGCTGGTAGAAACTGTTTTCGAATTGATTCAGGTGGTCCCACCGAGACTCGGGTCCAGCACTGGAGTATTCCCTTAAGGGCATGCTTCCTCCGCTACTTCACTGTTATTTTTGTCTACAAATTAATAGACGCAGTTAACCTGGAGCTGGGATTTAACTGGTGAATGGGGAATTGGGACCTCAGAGAATGGGGCGCAAAGGAGGCAGGCCAGGTCTCTCCCTGAATTCCCTCTAACTACGCCGTCGACTCCAAAGCAAATGCCCTACCTTGAGATGGACCTCGCCTGAAGGAAGAACAAAGATCTCCTTTAACTCACAGCGCATCATCCAGAAGTGGTGGGACACATTAGAACAAACGTCCCGGCCTGTCGCCAGCCTTGCACCGCACTGTCGCGCACGGAGGCGGGATCTCTGCTGACTGCCCTCCTCCAATAGCATTACTGGAACCAACCACCTCGATCAAGGTCCCAGATACTGTCTGCACCAAGTGAGGAAACCAGATTCTGTCCCCCGAAGACCGGCCAAACAGGTGACACGGATCTAGATAATTGATTGAAGGGAGCCGTGAATACTGCACACATCAACTGGTAACTTTCTTCTGATTAATTGAAACTTGAAAATCAGGTTGTTAATACTAACGGTTCTGGACAGTCCTGCATTCGCAAGCACTCTTAGTCAATATTGACTTAATAGAAATAAGTATGTTGCTTTGCCTTCTCTGCAGATTTGGATGAGGGTTAGATAAATCCCTCATTATTTAAATGACCCAGATTTATCTATCAGTAAATGATTACGAACTGCCCAGGGTGACAGACTACCCAGCATCCCTCATTCTTGTATAGAAACAACAGCCAGTTTGGTTCAATGACAGATACTCCTTTTCTCTCACTCGATGTTCAGGTCAGATGCACCCCACATGTAGCCTGGCTAATGAAAACATCACGTTCTTCAGCTGCCATGAGGAGTCACAAATGGATAAGGGACCCAATGAAAACCGATGATGTTTGCTGGGAACACAGAGCTAGAGAGAGACAGACGGTGACAGAGACAGAGACGCAGAGAGAGGGGGAAGCAGGCTGAGCTAATAACCATAGAAACAAACCATGGGAAGTAGATACAAAGGATGGAAACATCCCAGGACCCAAAAATCATTTCTGACATCATTCCACACCGAATACCACCACCCTGAAGGTGACAACCCCCTAAAATTTTGTCAAGTCAACAAATGTCTATTTTTGTTTGTTTAAAAATGTTTGACTAGAGATTCTTTATTACCCCGCACTAAAATAGTGGCGTACACGATTCTGTTTCTAACACTGTAAAAGTAACTTAAAACTACAAAACACATAGGCTATTCCCACAAGAAATGCACATGCTGGATTAGACAACACGTATCGTGGTACCCAGGAGTAGACACTCACTGTTCTGAATTAAACAACCTGCCACCTGGTAAGTTTTCATAAAAATTAAGAAAATAGAACCTGACAAGTTATCATAGTTACTGGGGAACAGGAACTGGGGTTTACCTAAGGTCCCATTTTTAATTCCAGCTACTAAGTTAAAAAAGAGCCCATTGCAATGACGATTTGAGAATCTTGTTAGAGAAGATTTAGAGACCTTGAAACCTCCACCCTCCACCATCGTGCCTTGCTTTATTGTTCGTAATGCGCAGAGCTTTAGATTCTGAATTCTGAGTTCTTCAGGGTAAAGACCTGACACAAATCTCAGCTGCACAAAGCGCGGAGTGTCAAGGATGCTGTATAAATTATGCACAGCCGCGGTGATGACAGGAAAGGAGCTACAAAGAAATTGTGCTCCTTGGAGTTTTATGAACATAATATTTCAAATTGAAACTGGAAAATCTGGGAGCAATTTGTACTACACGAGAGTGGAAAAATCGGGGAGTTAAGGTCTGTGTTTCTAATACATTATGATGAACCTAGGAATGGAAATAGAAATTTTATGGTCTGGATCATCCTCCTTTGGTGGAATAATGACCTTGGACTTATTTTTGTAAGCCTTATAGAAGTTAATCTTCACATTAAAAGCCCAAACCTGTTTGTGGAACCATTTCTTCTACATTCTTTCTATTTAGAAAACTGGCATATAAACTAATAAGACAAAAACTATACAACATTTTGAAAAGTATTCAGAATTTTGATGGTATATTGCAGAAAAAATATACCATTACAAAGAAGTAATATAACTCTTCAGTGTTTGACAGCAAAAGGCACAAGCAAAACCAGAAGATCGTAAGAACCCCTGACAGAAGTAATTAAACTAATGTGAGATACAGATATACATTCATCAACTTTGCCATCCTGAAAAGCTTTTTCCATTATTTCCCTCTACTTTCTACCCAAAAAAAAAAAGAGATTAAAATGGCCCATAATAGAGATACTGAAAGGACAGATTTTCGTATCCTGGAAAATGCCCAAATTACCACTCACTCTTCATGGCAGTTAAGAAGACAAAAAGAAAACATTGTGATTTTTTTAATAACAGCCTTGTTGAAACATGATTTGCATGCGATTAAAGTTCGCCCTTTAAAGTATGCAGCTCAGTGCTGTGTAGTGTATTCACCCACTACTGAAACGGACTCTAGCAAATCTGCAAAGAGATTAGTAACGTGTCCAATTCCTTTAGACTTTCCAGTATGTGGGCATTCGTTGTCCACAGTGTTCCTTTGTAAGCTGTCTTTTTACTCCTATAAGTCAGCAGTGATGTCCTCTGTTGTTCCTGGTTTCAATTTAATTTGAATCCTTTCTCTTTTTTCACTTGGTCAGTTTAGTTTAAGGCTTGTCAGTTTGGCTAATCTTTCCAAAGAACAACTTTTTGCTTTATAAATTTTCTCTATTTCTCTGTTCTCCCACTCTTTATTTCATTTATTTCTGCCCCAGTCCTTATCACTTCCTTTCTTACATTTTCTTTGGGTTCATTTGCTCTTCATTTTCCAGTTTCTGAAGGTAGAAGTTTAGGATATTGATTCAAGCTGCTTCTTCGCTTTTAATGTAAATGGTTAAAAGTGTAAAGTTTCTTCCAAGCACTGATTTATTACCTGCATCCACATTTTAGATATGTTTTAAATTTCATTCACCTCAAAGTATTCTCTAATTTCCTTAGTGATTTCTTCTTTGGTCCATTGGTTATTAAGGAGTATTTTGTTTAATTTCTACATATTTGTAAACCTCCCCAGTTTTTTTTTCTGTTAGGGATTTCTAATTTGTCCCATTATGATGGTAGACACATTTTATGATTTCAACTCGTTTATTTAGGCTTGTTTTATGGCTTAACACATAGTCTATTCTGGAGACTGTTCTGTGTGCACTTGAGATAAATGTATATTCTGCTGTTGTTGGTTGCAGTATTTTTAAATGCCTATTAGGTTTGATTGATTTACAGTGTTTTTGAAATCTTCTATTTCCTTGTTGATCCTAAGTCTGGTTGTTCTATTCATTATTGACAATGGGTTATTAAAGCCTCCAAATATTATTTTTATTGTCTATTTCTTCCTTCAATTATGTCAGTGTTAGTATCATGTACTTTGGGGCTTTGTTGTTAGATAAGTAAATGTTTATCACGGTTATGTCTTCTGATGAATCCACCTCTTTATCATTATAAAGCGTCCTTCTTTGTCTCTAGTAACGATCTTTGTCTTGCAGTCTATTTTCTCTGATAATATAGCAACGTGAGTGCTCTTTTAAGTATTGCTTAAGTGGTGTATGTTTTTCATTCTTTAACTTATAACCTATTTGTGTCTTTGAACCTAAAGTATATCCCTTATAGACAGCATATATTTGGGTCACAGTTCTTTATCCAATTTGCAAATATCTGCCTTTCAATTGGGGGCTTTAATCCATTAACATTTAATGCAATTACTGATAAGGTAGGATTTATTGATACCATTTTGGTGGGGAGATTTTGTATGTAGTATGTCTTTTTTTGTTCTTCTCTTGCCTTTTCGTATGTTAAATAAGTATTTCCTTGCATTCTATTTTAATTCATTTGTTTCTTCTACTGTGTGTTCTGAGTTATGTCCTTAGTAGTTGCCATGAATATTACAATCACCATCCTAACTTAAAACCACCTAGTTGCATTAATACAATTTAACTCCAATACTATATAAAAACTTTGCTCCACTATTATTCCATACCCTCTGCCCTTCTTTGTACTATTATTGTCATACAAGTTACATCTTTATACATTATAGGCTCACAACATAGTTTTGTAATTTTTATGCAGTTGTCTATTAAATCAAAGGAAATTAGTTACAAACAGAAACACACTTGAACTGCCTTATATTTACTAAAGAGTTACCGTTACCAGAGCTCTTTCTATTTCTTCATGTAAATTCAAGTTCGTGTATAATGTTCTTTCATTTCAGTTCATAGAACTTCCTTTAGTATTTCTTGTACGGTGGGTCTTCTGGTGATGAATTCTCTGTTTTTATTTTTTTGGCTATATCTTAATATCGCCTTCACTTGTAAAGGTTAGTTTTGCTAGAGATAGAATTTTTGGTTGACAAGTTTTATTTCTTTCAATGTTTTGACCACCATGGTGAGAATTCAGTTCATTTTACTGAGGACTTCTTGGACATGACGAGTCACTTCTCTTCTGCTGCTTTCAAGGTTCTCTCTGTCTGTAGGCAGTTTGACTACCCTGCGTTTCGTATGGGTCTCTGATTTACCCTCTGGAGGTCATTGAGCTTCCTGGATGTGCAGATTGACGCTTTTGTCAAATGTGGGAAGTCTGTGCCATTATTTCTTCAAATGCTCTCTCTGCCCCTTTCTCTCTTATCTCCTTAGAGGACTCCCATTACACCTGTGTTGATACACTTGATGACGTCTCGCAGGTGTGTGATGCTGTTTACTTTTCTTTTTTTTTTTTGTTATTCCTCAGACGAAGGTCAACTTACCTGTCTTCCAAGGTCACTCATTCTGTCTTCATCCAGTTTAAATCTAGCCCCTACAATATAGTTTTACTTCAGTTTTTCTACTTCCCATCTCTAGAAATTCCATTTGGGTCTTTTTTATCATTTCTATCACTTTATTGATATTCTCTGTCTGGTGGGATATCATTGTCATACTTTCCATTAGTTCTTTACACATGATTTTCTGAGCATATGTATAATAGTTGATTTAAAGTCTATTTCTAGTAAGTTGACTACCTGGTAAGTTTCTATTTACTGCTTATTTCCCATGTATGGGAACATTCCTGTTCTTTTGTGTCTCTTATAAATTTTTTTGTTGGAAATTAGAAATTTCCATAATAGAATACATCAATTCTGGTCATCAGATCCCCCTCTCCATGATATGTTGTTATTGCTACTGTTCATGCTGCTGCTTCTGATTACTGGTTCAGTGACCTTCCTAAACTAAGTCTGTAAACTCTGTGTTCTTTTCTCCTTCGCATCCCCTGAAATCTCTGCTCAATGGCTTAGGGGTCAGCTCATTATTAGACAGGTGTTTCCTTAACCTCCTGAAACCAGTAAGTCTCCCGGTCTTTGTGAAAGGGCCCCGTGTGCATGTTGGGACATGTATTCAGTGCTCCCACAGGCAGTTTATAGAGCCCTCTCTGGACATCTAAGGCCCTAGCCCAGGGGTGTCAAACTTGTTTTCACCGGGGGCCACATCAGCCTCGAGGCTGCCTTCAAAGGGCTGAATGTAATGTTAGGACTGTGTAACTGTAAGTACTCCTTAGCTAGGGGCAAGGAGCTCAGCACTGCTGCTGGGTGGAAACAAGGCGGAGGGCCGGATTCCGCCCACAGGCCTGTGTTTGCCACCTGGGCCCTAGGTTTTTTGTTTTGTTTTGCTTTGTTTTTAATTTGCGGTCAGCCCCCTGCTAGCCTAACCTGGTAAAACCTCCTCAGGAGTGTGATGGTAAATACTTGTCATGCATTGTTTTCAACAAACACCTCGTAGGTAAGGCTATTTGCAGAGTGAATTCTGAGTCAAGTCAAATAATGTCTTAAGAATGGATCATTTCAGCAAGATTGCAGGTAGGTCAAATACTGACAATGAGGCTTTTAGGGAAATCCAGTCCCATTCTGCCTCCTCCAAGGGCCGCTAAACTGAGGGTTTTCATAGCTATCATGGTAACAAGGCTGTTTGCTTTCAGGCTATCACAAAAATGGGGGGAAGGGGTATAATTAAAGCAAGTTAAAACACCACAAGGCTCACTTCTTATCAAGATTCGGCTGCTTTTCTTGAGCAAGCTTGCCTTAGATTTTAATATGCTTTTAACTAATTTCCAGAGTTAGAACACTTTATAATAATTGCCTCTCGGCCTTTTGGCTAAGATCAAGTATAAAATACCTTCCAAAAAGGAATAATTTGGACACAGAAGCACACAGGGCGCATGTGATGTGAAGGTAAAGGCAGAGATTAGGTAAAGCAGCAAAAGGCAAAGAGCAACACTGAAGATTGCCAAGATACGACCAGCAGCTAGAGGAGATGCACAGAGGGATTCTCTCCCACAGCCCTCAGAAAGAACCCACCCTGCTGACACCTTGACCTTGGGCTTCCAACCTCCAGAACTAAGAGGCAATAAATTTCTGTTGTTTGGACCACCCAGTGTGTGGTACTATGTTATGGCCACCCTGGCAAATGAATCTATTCGCCTTCTCCACCACAGCAAATGCTGTCAGAGGTTGAACTTTCAGTCCTGCACTTCTTTGCCTGGTTTGGCCTGCATGAGTTTTCCTGGCTGCCAAAACTTGTGTTGCCCACCTGTGTATCAGGAAAGAAGTGCTGGGATTTTAATGTCCCCAGAAGCCACTTTCAACTAAGGAGTAATAAAAGTTGGTCTGTAAATACCACAGATCTCTTGCCTCTGGGGGGTGACACATTCACTCTGGCCACAAAGTTTCTCCAAGGCATTGACTTCTAGTTCCCCACAATGGTAGGTGGCCTAATAACATATAAACTGTCTTGTCTTCTCTGTTCCCTTCTGCACACCCCCACCATGTTTCCTTCACCACCCCTGCTTCACTCAACTCCTTGTCAGGCTCTGTCTTGGAGGATTATAAACTAATATTCAGTTCTGGGATGGGGCCTGGGGATCTGCATTTTAACAAGCTCCCCATTAGAATGCTGGTGATCCATGAACTGCGCTTGGAGACGGGCTGTTACAGGGATTCCCAAGCTCTATTCAGAAGACCGGTTAGAACAACACAAGTCAACATGATGTCCTTGTGCTGGTTTCTCTCTGGCACAGCAGTTTAAGGAGTTGGACTCTCATGTGATATCCTTGATCATTACAAGTGAAATAGCTACCAAATACCACTTCCAAATTCATCATAAAACTCTTATAATATTCATAAAAACTCTTTCACAATTTTTAAAATAATTTTATGCCAAGAAAAATTAAGTCTCTTCTAAGGAGACAGAGTGCTTCTCTGTGGTAATAAGAGTGTGCATTTGCTCTTTTTCCCTTTTTGCCTTGGTGACTAGGAAGCTCTAAGACAAAACAGATGTTCAAATAATTATTGAGCCCACATTCGTGCCACATTGGCTGATCTTCTTCATATTTTTACATTTCAATTCTAACAGTACTTTTCTTTTTCAGCATATCCGGGGGAAGCAGACAAAGCAAAAATTAGACTGTGGACCAGGACTAATAAGTCCCCCAGGGTCACCAAACAGCTTCTCCTCTTTCATATTCTCTGTGATGGACTTTTGCCAAGGAAATGTAAATGGAGCATTTTACTGACAAAGAGAACCTGAGTAAAAAGGACTCTGACCGAAAATGAATAATCACATTAGAACGAGGTATGAACCTGACCTCAGCCAGTCACCTAATGACACTCAACTGGCCTTTAAATTCGAATACTCCCTATGCCTAATCATTTGTTCAGGGAAGAAAAAGGCTGAGCGGTTAGCAGGACTCCCAGAGAGAAGCTTTACTTCTCATACCATTTCCCCCTGCTGAGAAGGCAAGACTTCTAGTGTTGTGGGTTCTGTGCTGAGTCAGACCCTAGCTGAGCCGGCCCCATGGGGCCTTAGAAGAAACCCTGGGGCTAGTTTCTGTGTGAGAGGCCCTGCTCCGTGGTACCCTGACAGTGACAACTTCTCTTCATAAAGTGAGATAAAGAGAAATGACACCAGACATGACGCGCAAGTAGACACAGGAAGTGCCAAGCACATAAGCAGAAAGTTCACTGTCTCGACAGAAAGTTCGGCACGTCACAGGCACTCAACATTCATTTGACAAGTTATTTATTTATTCAAATAACATCCTCATGAAAGAGGTAGGAGGGAAATTTATTATTTCACAGGCAGAAAAAAGGAACATAGAGAGACTGGCTCTGATTTGAGGCCATAGAAAGACTCAGGACAAGTTACCTGCCATCTTTGCCTCACAACCTGCACCTTCTCCTGGGTGTGATCCTCGGCTACCCTCTCCACCCACACATCCCTCTGGATGAACCGTCACAGTAAAAACAATCTCTCCCATGCGAGGTGTTAATAGTCGCTGCTCAGTTTGCTGCAGAATCTGGTCCCTCCTCTCTGTCCTCATAGCCATGACCTTGCTCCATCTTGTCTCTCACCAGGACATTAGGCCAGGCGTTGGTTACCAATTCATCAAATTTTCGAGCACACATCATGCCAGATTCTGAGCTAAGGGACTAAGCAATCATGTTAAAGGAAGGAAAGGAGAATTTCCTGCTCCAAAGGAACTTGAACTCTCTAAAGGAAGACAGAAGAGAAAACGAGAGTGTATGAAAAAGCTATAACAGAGGTGCGAAGGGGTTGCCATGGGCACACAGAGTTCACACATTCATTCGTTCATTGACAAATATTCGAAGGTTGAGCAAACTGCGTGTCAGGCACTAGGCTAAGTGCTAGAGATCAGCTGTGATCAAGACCAGTAAGCTTATACTGTACTCATGGAGCTCATACCTTCATGGAGGAGACAAGACAAAAAAAATCTGTGTAGATGATAGATGAGTAGGTAGACAGACAGACAAGTAATATTAATGGCTCTGAAGAAAAAAGCAGAGAGATTGGTGCAGGTTTTAGTCTAAAAGGGGTGATCAGAGAAAGCGTCTCTGAGGAGATGCTGTTGGAGCTGAGACCTATTGTAGAAGGAGTGAGGAAGCCAGACTAAGACTCCAGAAAAAGTTTCTAGGCCGAGAGAACGGCAAGCATACAAACCCAGCGATGGACCGGTGCATTTCCCTCCAACCAGGACCCAGGGACAACTGTGTGAAGATGAAGCAGGAGCTGACGTGAAGAACGAAGCACTGGATGGAGGACAGCCTCCTTGCCACAGGCAGACACAGGCAGGTCATGGAGCCAGGAGAAAGGGGGGCTTCTTTCTAGGAGCCCCAAGGACTTAGAAATAGCTAGCCAGCAGATAACCTTGGTTCTGTGTCAACAGCTTCCTACTCCATAAACTCTCCAAGTTGTTTGCCTCTTCATTGCTCAGTTTGAACTGTCATTCTATCCAGGCACTTCATCCAGGGACACTCTCTGTGGTCAGCTGCTTTTATCAAAAATTGGCCCAGCCAGGCACACAGTAAAGGCTTTGGGTCATTTCCGTGCGCCATTGGACTGAGGTTCTTAATGCAAGGTAAGAGGGTAGACAAACCTCAGACTCGACCCACAGGTCCTGAGGGGGGCGCTGGACAGCTCTCTCCTTTCTGAACTTGAACTCAGGGTGAAAGGTTGGGCTTGGCTCCAGTGACTTCTCAGCAAGATCAAGCACAACCTTGGTTGCTCCATCTGCTGTACAAAGACCAATAGGTTGCACCCTTCTCCTGCTTTGCAGAGCCTCAGGGGGGTGAATGAAGTGCAGCCTGGGAAGCTGGGTGGAGTCCTCTGCTCAGGCTTTATGTAGATGCCAGATGAAGCCCCCAGCAGCAGCAGGGCTGGCTTTCATTCCTACATCAGCGCCTTTTATTTTTTCCTACAGAAGCAATTCCATCACACCAGAATTCACAGCCAGAAAAAAGCTCATTCCTGATTATGCTTCCATATAATCCAGACACATACGGCCCAGGGATCTATTACAGAGGAAGCCAAAGGGGCCAGGTGAGTTCTCACGAGGCAGAAGGAGCACAGCGTGGGGGACGGGACACCTCGACAGCATGGACAGAAAGAAAGAATGCTTTGGAGGAAAAGGAAAGAAAGCAGCGCACACGCAGCGGTGGGCACCACCCTCACCCTCATTCACGGGAACAGAAGGTCTGGAGAAGGCGCCCAGAACTCCAGCCGCATTGGGGGGCCAGGCAGGTGCTTCGACGGCAGAGCATCGCTTTGTACACCATGCAGTGCAGCTGAAACTAATGCAGAATGATATTGAAAGTCAACTGTAATTAAAAAATAAAAAGAAAAATGTTTAAAGCCACTTCAGGTCATCATGTTATCTCGTAAATTAATAAGTAATACAAGAAATTGTGTGCTCACAACTGTAAACCTACTTTTGCCCACCACTGAATTAAAAATATATATACAGGGTCTGGCACAAATAACCCCCTTTTCTTGATGAGCTGGTCATCTATACCAAACTTTTATTACGGAACCATAAGCATGTATTCTGTAACAACAATATCACACTCAAGCACACCATACGACATTTTAGGTGAAATGTTCAAATTGCTGACCATCCCATGCGAGACATTCACCTACCCTACCAGCCACACTCAAAGGCGATACTTCTGCAGGACCCTGTATTTCATATCAACTGCGTGTTTTACCAGTTAGGCTTCTGGTCAACAGTAGGCTATTAGCGATGAACTTTGGAGGGGTCAAAAGCGATACACACATTTTTGACTGTGCAAGAGAGTCAGCACTCCTAACCCCCGTGTCGTTCAAGAGCCAACTGCACTTTTACTCTGTGCCTCCCTGCAATCAGAGAGCCACCCAAGTCATTGTCACCTTGCTGAGAACTTGAGTGTCACCCTTGATCCCCCTCAGACCCCATGCCTCGAGTCTGATCAGTCACTGTGCAAGGAAGTGGCACCACAGAATGCGGGGCTCCTCTTTTATATTCTCTGGGATGGGCCTTCCCAAGGAAATGTAAAAGGAGCATTTCACTGTCAAAGAACACCTGAATAAAGGGACTGTTCCCACCAAGTAAGATCCTGGAGTTCTTAATGGGAAAAAGAAGAAAGAAAAACCCAGCCCCAGGAGGCCAATGCGTTCCCACAATGGTAGCAGCTGCCTGAGCCATTTTATTTAAATACAAAGAGACTTGACCTCAGCCTGAATTCTACGCCAGTAAACCAGACAGATTGCTACCTTTATGATCAGTGAAAACAATAATGCCATTTCCATTTGAAAGAAAGTACAGGGCACCCAGGGCCTGGCCTTCTGCAAATTGCTCCAGATTGACCATACGACCAAGGGTGCCTGCGCTCCTCCGAAACATGACCTGTACGGGCAGCTCTGCTCCTCGAAGTCACAGATCGTTTTCGTGTTTTGCTCTTAAATGTGGGCAGGAGAGAAAAAGAGTAAGAGAAGGGGCTGGGGCTGGAGGAAATAGAAAAGCGGGGGTGCACTGGCCCTCCGCTCGGTCAAGCCTGTCGGGCGCTGTGCAACAAGGCCACCCTGGCCTGTCCCATCCACCCTCCGCCCTGGGCGCCCACCAGAGCTGCATCGAGATGGTGTCTGAATAAACAAGCACAAGAGAAGTGCTTCTGAAAGGACCGTGTGTGCCAGATGGAACTCGTAAAGGAGAAACCAGCCCAAAACAGGGAGATCTTATGCTTCAGAATCAAAGCACAGTGGAGGCTGGACTTCCTCCCTGGACTCTCCCCCGCCTTGTCCAACATGCTTCCGACTGTGGACGTGGATCTGAACTCAGGGTGCAGGCCTCAGCAGGGTTCTCCAGAGGCATGTGTGAAAGTCTCTCTACAAGCAAAAGAGAGTCCCTTTTATTCTTACCTCATTACTGGCATAAATCTACCTGCCGTCCCGTCAGCGGGAGATCATACAGACCTGCGCAAGTCATTCTCTGTCAATTTGGGGGAAAAAATTAAGCTTTGTTGCAACAGAGGTAAGAAAAGGCGGTGGAGATGCTGGAGGTTTTCAAAGCAGTGCATGGAAAACAGAAACTAGAAGTTTTCAAATACCGCTTCTTATCAAAGTTGTACTGCAAACACAGGACTGCGATAAAGGAAGGGCATTTGCGGGGAAAGGGCTTAAGGGAACAGGAACCTGCGACATTTGGAATCAATGTGCCCTGGAGTTGCCCTCCTGCAAGCAGCCACAGGCTTGCCGGTTGCTGCTTGGGGTTCTGGGCTGTTGATTTCAGTCCCTGTTAAATGCACCTCGCAGCCTAAAAAAAGCTTGAGGCGGCATGGAGGGGCCTTCCAGGTGAGTGATGGATAAGGACCAGAGGAAAAGACTGCTTCCATATGGCCAAACTCGTCGGAAGGTTTTGTGTTTAGTCCTTCTGACAATAAAAAACTCAGGAAGTCACCCGAAAGGTGTGCCACAGAATGTGCAGGTTACAAGGAAAAACTTAAGAGTGAAGAAGTGACAGAGGAAACTGGAAAGAATGACGGAGAGAAGGCCCAGGGGACAAGGCTAGACTGAGAAGTCCATGGGCGGAGGCTGACAGGCCTTAAGGAACTGAGCAGAGGTCTCCACGGAGGGCCACGTGGGGGGCGGGGGGCCCTGAGCCCTGCCTGGGTCCGGCTGCAGGCAGACACACGTCTCCTGACTCCTTCCAGAGCAGGGCTGTGCTACTGGCAAAACCCAAAATGGATTTGAGATCAAGGACCCGCATCTGGTCCCAGGGGTGGTGAGGCTCCCCACACAGGATCCATTCTAGGAATGCCCCCTGAGTGTCCGCTCTGTGCTGAGCTCGGTGACGGGGATGGGGTGGGGGGGCAGTGATACACCAGACAGATGCGGGCCTGGAGCCTGTGCAGTTGAAGATCTATGAGAATGATTCCAACTGTGGCTTTCAAACACACACACACATACACACACACACACACACACAATTGCAGGAGTTACAAAATGGGAAGGATGGCACTACAGAAAAGTTTATCGAGGAAACCTACTCCGACCTGGGGCATAAGGAAGGACTCCCTGAGGAAGTGAGGAAGGGAGAAAGAGGAGGAGGTGAAGGGAGCCTGTGAATTGAGCACTTGCTGTATGCATAGCACTGTCCTAAGCATTCAGCATGTATCACTTTGCTTAATTCTTGCAACTCTATGAAACGTGCTGTTACTATGCCCATTAAACAGGTAGGAAAACTGAGGCACAGAGTGGTTAAGCGGCTTGCCCAAGGACATCCTCCCTGTGTTTCACTGGTGTTTCTAGTCACTGTCTAAAAGATCTCAACTCACTTTTAAAAAAGAATGCAGAAGACAGAAACAAATGCCATTGTGAGTTTTTCATCTCCCAGTTCCAAAGCATTCTGTGCAGTGGGAAGAGGCCCAGCGGCGGCCCAGCGGCAGCCCAGCGGGCTGCTCTAGCAGGCCCTGGAAGCTGTGCGGAGGGGCACGTGGGCGGGCTCTGGGGCCAGTCGCCTGGGTTCGGACCCCAACCCCGGCACTTACCAGCTGAGATGTCTGGGGCAAGTCACTTACCTCTCTGTGCCTGTGTTTCATCTTGTTCCCTCTTGTTATAAAGAAGGAATAAGAAGAGCCCTGCATCACTGGAAAGGCGTGAGGATTAAATGAGTCACTGCATTTCATCGCAGTGGACCATCTCTGGTTCACAGAGCTAGGAAATTTGCCCGACAGACAGGGCCTGTTGGCGTTCAGCACCCCCAGACACTCTCTGGTGAGCGAACATGCAACGTGCGGAGCAGGACTCCTCACAAAAGGGCGTAGAGCAAGCCCCAGAGCTGACAGGAAACCAAGCGACCTCCACCTCTGCCCCCACCTTCCTTTATTCTTTTATCCACGCACCTGAGGCGCTGTGCGGTGTGTAACCGGAGTGGACCCGCAGCCCGAATTCTTAAGCCCCAAGGGCACCAGCAGTTTTATCCCATCCACCTATCACCAAGCTGCGGTGGAGGCAGCATAGCTCAGCCCGGAGAGGGCGGAGGGCGGATCTGGGAGCAGAGGAAGCCCCCCTGCGCCTGGCTTTTCTCACGCCATCAAAAGCTTGCAGCGGCGGCAAAGGAGTGATTCACCAAAGTGACACTGGACGAACAAAAGCAACATATTTCCACTGCACTCACAGGTTTACAAAAAAGACTCTCATTTTCCAGATCCTCCCTCGGTCTCCTTTGGAGTCTCACCTCCTCTTTCTTCCCAGCATCCCCGCCACCGCTTCTCACCGCCCTTGGCTTGTCAGACGAGGGGAACGGCGGTCCACGGGACTTTATACGTGGGCACCGCCTCGGGCTGCGGTGCGGGATGAACTGGAGACATAAAAAGAAGGGCGTTCTGGATGTCCTGTTGAGCTCAGGAGCAGCAGACGATGGTAGAACAAGAAATTTGAATTCCATGCTCACCATCTCCTGGGCCATGAATTTTGAAAATACAGGATTGCTCAAATGCTGACCTTGGAAATGGCAAGACTCAAGCTCAGCATCTCCTACAGGATTTTGGTTTCTCTGTGTTTCCCCACAGATTTGAGTGTGGGCTTCCTGAGCACAGTTAAAGCCTGCAGACATGCGTGCACGTATTTTAAGGATCCGTTGAAGCTTTTTGTGTATTTGTTTCTCTGACATCTTCTTCAGTGTTTAGTATTCTGCCCCAGGCTTCATATCACAGACATAAGCAAGTATTATCTAATAAAATGTTTAAATGCAGCCAGGGCTCAAGGCCCCTTCGTTAATGTAATGGAAACTCGGGGGTGGAGGGAAGAAAGGAAAAATTTCATAGTCAACCTTCCTCCTGCCTGTGGAGGTAAAGGTCCTGCTGGGGTGGACGCCCTCTAGCTTATGAAGGGCTGGTGCGTGAAAATATCCCTGATTTCGCATCCCGCACTTCAGTGTGTGGCAGCCCCAAGCAAACCTGTCCCCCGGAGCTCCTGGTGCCCAGGGGTTCCTCATTTGGTGCTGACTCTCCCCATCATCCTGAAGACATATCCCCATTGTGGACCCTAAAGAATTTCTGTTTGCTGCAATTTGCATCATTAAATTCAAAGATCAATGGTGGGTTCTGGAGGGATTTTGCAGGGCCAATTCATGCCCCTGATAAAGGAAGCAGCAGTGCCTTATAATCTCAAAGGCTTTTTTTTTTTTCCAGAGTCACCCTCAGACTTTAGAAATAGCCCTGGAGGTGGCATGTGGCAGAGCTGTCTGCAGGAACTAGCCAAGTGCTGGGCTTGGTGATGGCCCTGCTGGCAGCTGCCTGTGGACAGTTAATAAGCAAAGGTGGCAAGAGGGAGAGAATGGGAAGGGGGGGGGGACCCAGAAGGACGAGAGAGAGGGGAATGAAAGGGGGACTTAAATTTCTGGTCCATGGCTGCGCATCTAGAAAGTGGAAGGGGCAGGACCCAAATTCAACCTGGTTCTGTCTGATGTCCAAGTCCAAATTCCTTCCCTATAATTTGGACAGGCATCACAGGGGGCTGAGGCGTACCAAGGGCATGCTCACGGTGGGGGTGCCAAGTGGCTCTGTTTAGCTCTGATTTCACAACAGCTCTTTAATAGGCTGCGTATGTGCTGGAAGGTCAGCTGGGAGTTTAACAGACAGTTCTCACCCTTGAGGAAACCACAATCTAGTGGAGACATAAATATGCAAACAAGCAACTATACCAAAAAGTGTAGTAAAGGTTAAGAACACAGAGAAGCATAAACTGCATCCTGACCAGGTGGTTCAGTTGTTGGAGCACCGTCCCTCACACCAAGGGACTGCAGGTTCAATTCCCCATCAGGGCACATGCCCAGGTTGCGGGTCAGATCCTCGGTCAGGGAGCGTGGAGGAGGCAACCAACTGATGTTTCTCTCTCATATCTTTCTCTCTCTCTCCCCTTCCCCCTCCTCTCTTTAAAATCAATGAGCATATCCTCAGGTGAGGATTAAAAAAATAAGCATAAACTGCCATAAGATCAGAAATGGGGGAATGAGTACTGACCTAGAGAATCTAACAGAGGTATCTATACACGGGGATATTTGATCTGGGTGTTGAGGGTAGAGTAGGAGATCAGAGAGCAGACAATGGGAAGGAAAGGCACTATAGGCAAAGACACAATCCCAGAAGACAAACAGGGAATCAGTATGTGGACATGATGAGGTGGCAGGTTTGGCTCAACAAAAGCATCAACAGCCCAAGATTAGAATACGCCCCAGAGAGCAAGGAATTCCCCACCGCTGGGAAGGTCTGAGAAGGGTGCAGACGCGCTCTGTCGACCAAAGAATGGTGATGATGAATTCATTGTGCCTCAACTCCTTGGTGGTCCCTAAGGAGCTGCCAACGGAAGCTCTGTTCACACCGGGGTCAGGGTCGGAGTGTGGTTCAACAGTGGAGGCCATGGCCACAAATTCAGAGGGGGGCTTGGAACCCTGACTCTTCACTGACTGGGCGCCTGGGGGCAAACTACCAAACATCTCTGAGCCTCAGGCTCTGCACCTGTGGGCTCCAACACCCGCCCGCCTGCTGGGATTACATGGATTACTGGCAGGGCTGAGCACAGTACCTGGCGAGGAAGACGAGTCCACGGTGTACATACCCATGAACGATGACATCATTATCACTGCGAGAGGTGGGAAACACCACTGAGGTGAGCGCTGGACCTGCTCTTCTTACACTTGGACAGGTGTGCCGGAGAGCTGGGGGTGGCTGCCACTTGCAGAAGCCACCTCACTGTCCCCTGGACCATGGCTAAGACACGAGTGAGGTGTGTGACGCCACACAAGTATAGGGTCAGATCCTGTCTTTATTTAAAATTTTGGTATTTTGCTCAACATAAATTTTTGGCCTTCGTTTGGATTTTTAGAGAGAAAAAACATTGCATTAATATATTATGTATCATGCGTGATTCCTGAGCTCTTTAGTACCTTCTCAAATGTGGTGCCCTGGGCAAGTAAATGCCTCACCCCCTCACCATGTCTTCTCCCTACGCCATTCTCTGCTGTGTCTCACGCTGAGCACCCACATAAGCAGCCACTGTGGTCTCCACCTTTGCTCTAAGGTCACTCCAGGGGCCCGTTCCCTCCGCAGAGGGCTGGTGAGACCCCAAGACTCCAAACAAAACAGCTTCTGGCTTGGTAATCCCCGACTTCACTTGATTTGTCTTCTCTTTCTTTTTTACCTGCCATATTATATATTTTATCAAATAAAACACTTTTAAAAGAAAACTGTGGAATCAGATGGCTGAGAGCACTCCAGCAGAAAATCAGCCTGAACCATGTCGTTACCCTGAGGAGCAAGACGAGTGAATTGAAAGGAATCCATAAAATTCACATCACCTCCAAATGAGTAGACTTAATGCAATTTTTGCCAAAAGCCTGTGCTCAAAGGGCCTGTTTTCCAGGCTTAAATACAGCAGGCTGCTGCTCAGCGCTGGCCAAGCACGCTTTGCAAGTGTGGAAGCCTTGATCAGCCCCAATGTTGGCAACTTCCGTGAGCCCTGGTCCTGCTGACTTCTCTCCCTCCGCGGCAGCCTTAAACGATGCTGTTAAGTAATTCAGTTTGAAGAACTCTTATGGAGATCAATTCTACTAATGCACACACAGCATAATAGAGGCTGGGTTGCTGTAGAGAGACAGATTTTTTTCCTTTTTTTTTAAATCAGAGAACAAGAACAGGAATTACCTACCATTTAGGTTGGAGCCACGGCTGAGGCATGGCTTCCCTATGGATTCACGTTTCCCGGCTCTGCACTTTGCAGAAAGGTTGCAACTGTTTTGTTATGTGTAAGCCACGCATAGCAGTTAGGACTGGTGCACAGCTTCAACAGGGACCCTTGTTGGGATTTCAGGTTAGACACTGGAGTCCTTGAATTTGTGATGGCAGTTGTCACTCAGAACTGGCAGCGAGGGCCTGCATGTGTGTGTGTGTGTGTGTGTGTGTGTGTGTGTGTGATCAATTTATTACTTTTTGTTTATTTTTATTTTTTCACTTTTTTTAAAATTTTCAGTCCTCACCTGAGGACGTGTTCATTGATTTTGGAGAGAAAGGAAAAGTGAGAGAGGGAGAGAGAGAGAGAAACATCAGTCAGTTGCCTCCTGTACATACACTGACCAGGAATCAAAGCCACAACCTAGATGTGTGCCCTGCCCAGGAACTGAACCGGCAGTCTTTCCGGAGTACTGGACGATGCTCCCGCCATCTGAGGCTCCCGGCCAGGTGTCAACTTATTCCCTATACACCGGTGTTCTTGATTTCTCTACCGATTCACCCCTTCATTATAAATTTGTATGTCTCATGTGCAATCAGTTACATTGTAAAACCTGTAACTTAGCAACTATCCAGCAAGATGAAGATCTAGTTCAAAGACACACCTTGGTCCTGGTAAAGATTTATTCAAAACATGCAGTGTTAACAGAGGTCAGGAATCAACAAATGGCAAACCACATAGAACAGAGAAAGTATTTTAAAGGTCACGGGCTGGGATATTGTAGAAACTCGTTGGTAAATCACTTCGGATAAGTACCTGCGAGGTTCATGCATGTTAAATCCAAGCGTTTCTGATTACAGTGAACAATCAAAAACATGCTGTACATTCTAAGATTGGTATTTCACATAGAAGCTATTCTCTTAAAAGCTATGGTTTCCTGGTAACACAGGTGCCCATTCACAAGCCTCTGTGATTCAGATTGTCCCCAATATAATTTCCGGTATATATTAGGGACACGTTCATCTTGAGCCCATGAGAAAATAGGACACCGAGAAGCGTTAGATCACCCAGGCTACTTCATACCACTTAGAAGATTAGTAATCTAAAGGGCACACAAAACCTCCTTTAAAATGTCTTTTGCTTTCCAGCATCTAATTTGAAATAGGCTTCCAGGAAGAAAAGATAAGGGGATGGGTGGGAGGAAATCACTGGTGACGGGGTCTGCTAGTGTCAGAAGCTCCGCCAGGCTTCTCACAGAGCTGCCTGGTTAATCTGGGTCATAACGATCTGAAATCCACATTCCTCTTGCCTGTTCTTTTATTTTCAGAGAAGCCCGTTCACTTCAAAGTACTGTATGTACCTAATTTTAATTACTCTTTTATTAGTTTGGATGCCAGTGACAGAATCTCAATTCAGACTACTTTGGCAAAATCAGAGATTTATTAGCTCAACTCAGAAGGAAAACTGAGTAACAGACCCTGGGAAGGAAGGGGGTGTGGGCCTGTGTCAGGACAACAGGAGTCAGGATTATCCCCCGCAGTGTTTCTCTTGTTCTCGGTGGGCGCTGGTTCATGCTTCTGCTACGCAACCTCCTTTTCTCCACATTAGAGGGGAACCATGGCCCTCCCCGCCGGCTGGAAGCCCATGAAAGTAAGATTCCTCTGAGAAGGGCAGGTGATTCCCAGAAGTCTTAGGAAACAGGCAGTATCTGAGCAGATGGATAGAATTAGAAGGTGCCGAGATGAAAAACGGAGTCAGCAAAAAGGCAGAAGTGGGAAAACCAGAGGCTCCTTGCCGGTAGGGAGAAAACCACGGCAGCGAGAGCATGGGGTTCGTGGAGGAAGAAGAAAAGAACCGAAGTCCCAGGAAGGGTTCTGACTGTGGGCGTTTGAGCTCCAGGTTACAGAGCTCAGGGTACTAGGGACCCTTTGAGAGCTTTAAGACACGATCCCCTGAAAGCAGAGATTGGTGACAAGTCATGAGGTAACACAGAGCATGTTAGAGATGGCAAAGACCTTCGGGAAGAGGCGAGCAGGGCCTCATCTCCCTCCCGAGTGCCCGGGGCAGTGTAGGCCAAGCAAAGAAGGGGTGAGGGGAGGGAAAAGGAGGGCCAGGCCTGGGGCTGGATTATGAGGAAAGGAGAATCTAGTTTTACCCGCAATATTTTTGGTTTCACGAAGGAGAATGTGTGTTCGTAGTACTTGAGGGCCTGAAAATAATGAAATTATTTGAAAAGAAGGAAAGAAGAAAGAAGCAGGTGAGATAGAGGCCCATCGAGGCAGAAAAAGAAAGGAGGAGGAGAGGGAAGAAAATAAGAAGGAAAATGATGCGGTGTATTCAGATGGCACAGAGAGTAACGTAGAAGGACAGTCTTTTATCCCAAACGGTCAGTGAAAGGTGCTCCCAGATCAGTGAGGACTCTGCAGAATCGCACCAGCAACCTTTTGGTTCCCATGCGGGTGCTCAACCCACTGAGCCACACCGGCCAGGGCAAGAGATCTTCATGTCCAGGATTGGCACATGCAGTTGTGGAAGGTGCCAAGTGTGAAATCCACAGGGCAGTTGGAAGCTGGAAACTGAGGCAGGAGTTCAAGGATGGAAAACCACTGGAAGATTTTTGAGCAGGGGAGTGGTGTGACCTCATTCACACCACGTACAGACGGCACTGGTGCTGAGGGCAGGGTTGGTGGGGGGACGCACATATCCCAAGGACAAGGTTGCCAAGAAAGTCTGGAAGGGGACAATGAAGGACAGCCCGTGCAGAAAGGAAGAGATCAAAACGGGGGCTCCTGTTTTCGGAAAGTCAGGTCTGCAACGGAAACTGTTCAACCTTCTGGGAGCAAAGCCGTGGGAAATTCTGCAGGAGTCGCCCTCCGGGCCCTGCAGCACCCTCGTTCCACCGGGCGGTGGCTGGAGGGGGAGGCTGGGATCACCCACGCTAGGGAGAGGCCCGGCAACCAACAGGGAGGAAGCACGGGAGCTCGGTCTGATTATCTATTCACAGCCACGGAGAGGGCATGCAAGGAGCCGAAGAAAGAGAAAGCGAACGGTTTGAAGAGAATACTTCTCTGTTCTCCTGAAAGGGCCATGTATGTGATGAGGAGTTCAAGGCAGTCCAAGAGACAGCCCCGAGGCGAGCGGCATGCATTACTTATAAGACTCCACTGAAATGTAAATGGGGGTGAGTTTATTGGTTCCCTTGGTCTTAAATGGAATCATAAAGTATTCATCGGGTCCAGCCAAGGTCTTTCAGATCTGCAGCTCCGCGAGAAATATGTGGCGTGCTAAGGTTACATTAATAAAAAATAAATAAATCTGTGTCCAGGAAACTCGCGCTTGTGCACTATAAAACTGCCCGTTCTGTAGATATCAATGTTTAATGTGTTTGTAAAAAGCAGGCGGCTTTGCCGAGCACAGCAACAAAAACGTCCGACAGCCCCCAGTACTTAACATCTCAGCGCTGCCGCCTGAGTGCTCCGCGGGGTGGGGGACGCCAGCCGGGCGGGGAGCCGCGTGCAGGGCCCGCGGCCCAGCCCGGTTCACAGGGCGCTGCGCTAGGAGCAGCCGGCCCGCCCACGCGCTGTGGGTGCGAGTTAGAGTGCAGCCTTCCCCCACCCTCACGGTCCACGGGCTCTCCAACCTCAGGAGAGGCGCTCAGAGAAGCTGGTGACTTCAGAACTGAACACGAGACTGCAAATCCACTCAAAGGACACTCGAAAGCTAACTGGCATCCAAAGAAAGTTTGTTTTATGGGGAAAAATCTGAGCAACAACTCAGAGAAGCAGAAGGGTTTTTTGGTTTGTTTGTCTGCTTTTTGTTTTGTTTTTGGTTTGGGAGTGTTTGTTTTGGGGTTTTTTTTTTGCTTCAGGCCACTTAGACAACCCCAGCTGTTTCCCAGACGTTTCTCGCAGGAGGGCACCACCAACCTGACTCCTCACTTTCTAGGCCACTGGGCAGCAGGCTGCGGGGCAGACGGGATGCCCTTGGTAGCTGTCATGTTTGCTCTCGGTCCCAAGTCCAGACGGAAAAATCTCTGCCTCTCCCAAGCTGATTGGCAGTCAGGAGGCACCTGCCACTTCTCACGCCTGCCTGTCAAACCTTAGCACCCTTGCCGGGTGCCTCCTGGTGACTGCCCATCCTGAGACGCTACTTGAAAGTGAACGGAAATGGGGAAGGACGGTGCAGAGACCAGAGCAGAAAGCAGAGGGAAGGGAAATACACTTAAACCTGCATCGGGCACCCTGACTGCCCAGGGAACTGCAGCAGGAGTCCCCCAAACGGGAGTGGGGGCTACAGAAAGAGGCGGACTGTCTCATTTTTTCCTCTCTCTCTCTCCACTTTCTGGGATAGTGGAGACTCATTTTTCCTTCTGCCCAGCCTTCAGGAGCCATTGACACTGTCCCTGAAATCAGGGACGAAGCTCTTGGAGAGAACTGAGAGGCCTCCATCGCTTGAGAAATGCTGGGGACCCCTGGCACTCTGCTTGTTGTAGGAGAAGGGCGCCTGGCTCAGCAACCCCCACCGAGGATGCTCTGCTTCTCACGCCCAGGGTCCTGGGCTGAGCTGCGCCCCACCCCGCCCCCAAATGTGTCCAGGTCCTAGCCCCTGGCACTTGGGAATGTGGCCTTATATGAAAAGTTTTTGTGAATGGAACCAAGTGAAGGTATGATCATGCTGGGCTGGGACGGGCCTTGATTCAGTGACCGGTGTCCTTACAGGGAGAGAAAGGTACAGGGAAACCTGGACCCACAGGAAGAAGGCCATGTGAACACGGAGTACAGTTGTCATTGCCACCATCTGCCGAAGAGCACTGAGGACTGTGGAAGCCACCAGAAGCGGGAAGAGACATGGGACAATCTGCCCCGGAGCCTCCAGAGAAATTATAGCCCCTCCCAGACCTTGATTTTGGACTTCCAGCTCCCAGAACTCTGAGAAAATACAGTCCTGTTGTTTTAATCTACCCAGGTTGTGGTCACTGGTGCAGCAACCCTAGGATGAATAAACCCACAGACAGACGTGGAGGCCCAGGAAGGCAGAGGAAGCCCTGCAGCCCCTGCAGCCGTGTGAGTCCGAGGAGCCCAGTGGGGAGGCCGGAAATGTCCACAGCTGGCCTTGAAGAGGCTTCCAGAGAGGAACGCAGGGATGTTACCAACAAAATCCACCTGGCAGGGCTGTGGTCCGGGCACAGCTGTCCTCTGACATGTCTGGGCAATGTCACCTATTACAAAGACACCACCCCGAGCCTCACGAAAGTGGCGTGGGGACTGAGGCCAGAGGAGGGAGAGTCTGGGAGGAGGCCAGCACTGCTGTGCACCTGGGCAGCTGCATCATGCCGTGGTCCACCCCCAAAGGGAGGGTGACCGACTGTCTCCACAATGTCCCCTCCAGCTTAATGTGATCTTTAGGGTTTTTGAAATGCCTTGCCTAAGAAGATGGAGCCCATGGGTACTCCCCAGTGCTGGCCTGGCTGTCCACCCAGGGACCCCAGTGGCCGGAGCAGGGCCTGTTAGAGAGCAGTCGCTCCAGAGGTGTTTGTTGCTGAACTGGAGGAGTGCAGATTCAAAGCAGCCTGGGGGACAGAGAGGAACCCGCCTGCGCCCCAGAGAGACAAACAGGGATCGAGAACCATGGGAAGCACTGTCAAGGCAACTTCTGGACATGGTCTTCCGGAAATGGTGGGCTGAAGGACACGGTCAGAGTAGCTCTGACATGCCACAAGGACTTGGGAACCTGGCCTTGGCCAACCCTCCAGCTCTCTCTCACTCCCCCACGCCTTTCACACTTTGTGTCCAGTCATTCGGAGGCATTGCCAGTTGCCCGCACTTGCCTTGCTATTACAGGTCTCCAGGGACACATGCTTCCTGGGGCCTCAAATGCCTGACCCTTTGTCCTTCTCCAAGACCACTGCTTGCCATCCCCTCCCCAAGGGAGCTTTCCTGGATGGCCCCCATCCAAGAGTCTTGACTTCACACACCTTGTCATCCTGGGCGTATCCCACAGTATTGCAGTCACGTGCTTTTCTAAGCCTACCTCTGTACCTCCAGGGCCTGGCTCCAGATAAATCCCAGGGAAATGTTCAACTGAACTAGGGTGGCAATGGAGTGGGGTAGGAACGGAGAGGAAGATGAGGATGGAGACAGGACACAAACAGGGGGCTTACGGAGCCAGGGTGCATGGGGGCTCTTCAGGCATTTTGCCTGGAATGAGCCTGGTTTTCAGTCATCATGTACGGATCTTCAGAACAGAACGTGGGCACGTTTATTTAGGGAAGAAGCTGGAGAATCATGAATTGCTCAGCACTTCGCTCCCGTGTTCTCGTGATTTGGCTGCTGAGGTCTGCTTCGCCCAGCAGCCTCGCTCTGTCTGGCCTGTGGCACTGAACAACCCTCTGAGCAGTTAACTTCCACCATATTCTAGAAAGTCCACGGCTTCATGCAGCTGAGTTGGCTGTTGTCTCACAGTAATGTCCCCAGCAACTCCTGCTGTCTCTTCGGCGGATGGATGGATGGACGGATGGACGGATGAATGAAGGAGGTTTGCCACGGCAGGATAAATAACACCTGGTCTTAGCAATGAGCACAACAGCATAAGGAGCATAGGTTTTGCAGTCAGAGTGGCCAGCTCGGTATGTTTTAGGGCAGCTCACATCCATATTCTTCTGCCGCCATCTTTCGTAACTATTCACACCAAGTTCAGGGCAAGGGCAGAGTGATCTCAGGGAGGGGGCATGGGGGATTCCTGCAGCATGTCAGAGTGGAAAGAGATCTTAAATGTCTCCTAGTCCAATAGTGCCACTTTTAAAAACAAAGATGCTGACGTCCAAAGAGGGGCAGTGACTTGCTCGAGGTCACACTGCGGGCTAGAAGCAGGCTAGGTCTGGAACACAGGCCCCAGAGGCACCGGCAAAGCACCTTCTGTCCTCCATAGAAAAACCCTCCGTTAATCCTGCAGCCTGGACTTGCTGGCCACCACGTCAACACCCTCCATTAATGCCGAGAAAGGAGACGTTTCCCAAACATAAACTTGAGGAAAAGCTTCACACGCCCAGCTGCACTATGGCACTGCGGTAAGGAAAGTGTCCATCTTGAGTCAGATGAAGCCGCTATGATTGTCACCATTATTATCGTTCTAGTCTCCAGTCAGAATGCCGCCAGCCCCAGAACGCAACTGTCATCCTGTGTCCAGGTCCAAGAAAACAACCTGCAGAAGCTGAATCACAGTTTCAGCTAAATGCATATTTAATTTCGTATGTATTTTTTATATTCTGTTTTGTGCAGGACTGTTTACCAAGTTAATGATCTATTGTAACCGTGCTTCTGTGCTGTTGGGTTTTTTTTTCCTCAGTCTTGAAGTGCCCCCTAGTGAAATGTTTTTATATTTAAGAAGCTGAGAAATAAGCTGGAAATGAGATTTTCAGGGAGTTGCAGAGAATTTTAGAAAGAAGCGGGGGCAATATTGGGGATGGAGGGAGTTGTTTCAAGGGGATTTGAACATGATGCTTTAAAAATCTATTTCTGAGCCTGTTTCTATATGCTCACTCACACAGAGTGCTTTGCAGACCGGTCCCTAAGACGGAAGGCTTTACCCACAGAGCACACACCGGAGAAATCCCGCAAGCCCACCTGCAGCGAGGCGGAGGGAGCAGCCCGCACAGCCAGGCGCTGCGGCTGCCGACAAGCCAGGGATCCAGCCAGCCACTGGAGCAGGTGCTGTGAAACTTTTGCCAACATGAGGTCTGTGCATGAGCGGTTTCAGGGAGCATTCTTCCAGGAGAGGACGTCTGAGAGTCATTCTTCGGTTATTTCAAGTCATGCAAATGTGTACTGGAAACGGCATTTGATGGGGCAAGCTGTGCACATGCAGGATAGAAGGAACTCTCTGTACTAAAAAATAAAGTTTATTAATTAAACGTCGTTTAAATCCACAACAATTGCTAAAGGAAAAAGCAACCAAAGGAACGAAAGATCAGAGAGGCAAGTAAACATCAGCTTCTTCCAACTGGCAGTTTGCCACCTGGCTCCTCATCAGAATCACCTGTACGGCTTTTTAAAAAAAAATACCCATTTCCTATTCGGAAGCAGGCATTTGTCTGCTTTCAAAAGTCCCCCAGAGCAACCTGATGTGCAGCCAGAGTCCAAAACCACTGACAGAGACAATGACCTTTGCTGGCTCTGGATCTCACCTTCTGGGTGGTGATTTGGGTTCCCCGGGGGCCTCTTACAGGCAGGAAGACTGGGGAGGGGGGGACTGGCCATGCAGAAGAAAGGCGCACACAGCTTTGCTGGACATTTGTGGTAAGTCCCTACAGTGGCTCTGGATTATGGGTGGCCCCGCCCCCCCGCCCAGCTGAGCAGTTCACAGGAAATTCAGATTTCCACGTCATCTTGAATTACCAGGGTACTTTCACGATGCGGAATGGGCCACAGTGAATGGTGGCCGTGTGACCTGCACCTGGGCCAGAGCACTGCTACCAGGAGACCAGCAGCAGGGACAGCTGAGGGGCTGCAGCAACGCTGTGAAGGGATGCTCTGTGGAATGCAGATTCCCAGGCTGCCTGAGCTTCTGAATCCACCTCCAGGGGTGGGGCTCCAGAATCCGGATTTTATACATACGCTCCCTGGGTTATTCAGACGTGTTTCCAGGCACGGGAGCCACCAACAAATGAGAAAGAGCCCACGCTTTCCATTCCAGGTTCAAGCCCCAGCTCCGCTACTTCCCAGCTCTCTGGCCAGGCATGTTGTTTGGTGTCTCTGAGACTCAGCCGACCTCTCAAACTGAAATGCATATGCCTTCCCTCACAGAGTTGGGGTGAGGCCTAAATTCAAGCATGTAGGTGTCTGGCCCAGAGCCCCGTGTACTGCAGGGCTCGGTCCACAGCAACTGTAATCACTGAGCTGCAGCCCTAACCAAGCTTCTACTAGCTCAGAATGAGGCTCTAGGCCCACCCACTTGGGCAAGACATTCAACTTCTGCGAAGCCCAGTTTGCTCCCCCTAAAATGGGGGTAATCGTAATAATAGTAGATGCCATGGTCATTTTGAAGGTTAAGTGAGCCCATGAATGGAGGGCAGAGCTGTTGGAACTCTCCTGGCACAGAGGAGATGCTCCGCAGACGCTGGCTCTTGTCATCGTGTCCAGCTTCTAGACCTTTCCTCGCTTCATGGCCTCCCCCTTAGAGCCCGATGCACGTCCCAGCCCCTCTGTCCACCTGCGCCGGCAGCAAGAGGCCATCGGAACGCAGCGTGAGAGCCAGAGCGTGTGGAGGGCAGTCGTCCCGGGTTCAGACCTCGGCACCCGGCTTCCTTGGCTGTTTTCTTAACGTGTCTGCACCTCGGATTTCTCATCAGTAAATGGGCACCTAGGGTTCTCCAGGGTTCAGGGCTAACACTTCAATATCTATCTAATGGGGTCTGAGCCCCCACGCTATGCTTTTGTGGATTCTCCTCTGTTCGTGTTTCTGTGTTTCTGACGGCCACTGGGGAACATTCCACTGGGGAACATTCCACTGGGGAACATTCCCGAGGTGCAGAAAGCACTTCCCCATACAGCTGGCTGGGCCTCACCCAGGACCCCCAAGCAGGCATCTACGGCTCCCTCTTGTGGCCTTGTAACCTTTTCCAAATCGCTACTCTCTTGCCTTTCTGCTGCCCTCCAAGCACAGAAAACACCTCTTTCCTATTTCACCTCCAACAGACAAGAGGCTGTGGTGTTTGATAGTCTTGGCTGAAGGCTTGACCTGGGCAAAACATCAAGAAGTATCAGTATGAAAGAGGACAGTTTTGAACACGACTATTTAATGTCTTTGCTCCACCAGCCTTGCCCCTTGGGGGGCTCTACCGAGACGGAAGAGGGGGTTAGACCGTCCTGGAGGATGGAAGGACGCGGAGGCTGCAGGGATGGGGCCCCCAGAGGGCTCGGGTAGTTCAGCAGTAACCCAGGGGACCACGCACCTGGTAGCTGATCCTGAGAGTGTGAACCAAGAAGAAAGAGACGCCTCTAGCCAGGAAAAGCAGAGTAAGGGACCTGAGGAAGGGCCGCTGCCCAGAACTCATCAAGGGGGTGTGGCCACCTGGAAGCTGCACCCTCACTGCCAGCAACAGCCACCCCCCTCCAGAACCTGTGTGTCCAGGCAGGGCAGGAGGGACCCAGCTGCTTGGTCACTGACTGTGTAGCCACAGCGACACCTGCCCAGGCCCAGGGCCTGCCTGGCATCGCCCCCTGGCCCTGGGTGAGTACAGACAGGCCTCCCAATAGCCCAGGGAGACAAGTGGCCAAAAGTTGACAGGCAGGGACCTCTAGCTGGGACATGGGGTGCAGGAAGCTTCGTAACCTACCTCAGAGGGAACCTAACACCTGTTTTAGTGACTTCTCTAGAGGTTAGGGACACCACTCTTTTATGTCTGAGACTAGCTCTTCTTCCCCCATTAGACAGGGACAAGTGACCCTGTTCTCACGGCCTGGCACTCATGCCCTGTTTCCCCAGCCCACGAGGGCTCCAGCCACAGCCTGGGCAATGCTGGGAGGAGGTACCAGGTGGTCCCAGGTGAGCACGCCCCCTGGTGAGAAAACACTCAATCCATAAGCTACTCTAATAGGACAAAGGATATTACACGTTCTGCAAAACCTATAGAACCAGACAGCACAGCGAGCCCTAATGTAAAATACGAACTTTACTAACAATGTACCGATACTGATTCGTCAATTGTAAGAAATAGCCACAATAATGACAGTAGAAAAAATGGGGGTGGGGGAGCAACGTCCATGAGAACTCTCTGTACTTCCTGCACAGTTTTTCTATAATTATTTTTTCTAAAACTGTTCTAAGGCATAAATTCTGAATTAAAAAAAAAATTTAAGGCACTCACCCAGTGAGCTTCCCCTGGAATAAAAAGTATGTTCTTCCCCATCCGAGTGGCGATCAGTGCAAATGTCGGTCAGACATACACAACCACCCCCGGCGCAGATCAAAGCCCATCTGAGCAAACAAGTCAGTGTGCGCTGCCCTGCAGCCCTCCCGGGTCCCAGCTCAGTGGCCCCAGGACCCTGCCGCCAGCCCCAGAGGCGCACCACATATTCTCTCCAGTCACATATTCAGTCCAGATGGCCCCACACCACATTGCCCTCTCAGGTCTGTGTCCTTGAAAGTGGCTCCCACTGGGAGAACAGTGGGCAGGGCAAGGGGGGGAGGTGTCACCAATTGCCTGGGTCCTGCTCTCCGGTCAACCAGGGCTGACGTTTTCTCCATGACCTGCTTCAATAGTTCGTAAGTGATGCAGCCAAGGTGTCAACCCAGGAAAGTGACAGAAGGAGACAGAGACAACCAAGAAGGCTGGCCTGGCTCTGCTTCCTGCGGCCCTGCCACAGCCTGGCTCTGCTGTAGGGGCGGGTGGCTTCACAGTGTAAGAACCCTGCTCCTGGCTAATGCGGGGTGACCAGCCTAGACTAGCAGGCGACCTCTAGCCATGTGCTTACGAGGCCTTCAGTGCTGTTCCTTGGATGGATACAGTAAATAAAAATTTCCCAATTTGCAAGGAACCCCCAAACTGGAAGAGCGTGTAGGTGACACTTGCACGTTGTGAATATATAAACGCCACTGAAATGTACACTTTAAAACAGTTTTAAAATGTCTACGGCCATACTACACTGAACGCAACCGAGCTTGTCTGAATTAGTTAAAATGCTAAATTTTCTGTTATGCAAGTTTTACCACGTTTTTTAAAGCACAACACGCAGCAACTGCTGATACACTTTAATTCCCTTCCAAGTCCCTCCTTGCCCCATAAGTCCTCCCAACCCCCGCCTTAGCCTGAGAAGAGGTGCTTCTGAAGGAGCCGCAGTTGACTTCTTGCCAGGGCACCCCATACACTGTCGTAAGAAGTCACCAAGACCCTAGAAGAGTGGGTTCAACGGGCCTGGGTAAGTAGGCACAACAGAGGCCCCCCACTTCCTTTAAACTATATTCATAATCTGCTTCTTTACTTAACATACCACAAACATTTTCCCTGTTCCTTCAATATGATCTTCAACATCTGCATAACATTCCATTTCTGGATGAATCAGCATATGCCTTGACGTTCCGGCTGGTTCAGATCATAAACACACTGCAGTGAACATCGTCGGACACACATCTCTGTGCCTCCCCTGGATATTTTCAAGGCTTCTTCTCTGGTCCACAGCAAGGCCACTTCCTGTGGCCCTGCCCCTGTGTTCCCAAGCCCTTGGCTCACACTACAGGCAGAAAATGCTAGATCGCCACAGAATTCCCCGAGGCCCAACGAGATCTTCTTTAGCAAACATATGCATTCCTTCGGAGGGCATTTACTGCTCTTCATTTGCCATTTCAACCACTTGTTCAGAAAGCGCGCGCAGGCATTGCTGTCAGAACTGGGCATTCAACCAGAGCATGGGCGAGGAAGGTGAACCCAATTTTTAATCACAGGAAAACCACCTCAGCGAGGGCTCTCTCAGCACGCTGGACAGTGCTTTCCTTTGACCATTACAAATCCACCTGAGAACTGTCCTGAGCGCCATTCCCGTTTTCAAGCTCTTTCTCTTTTAAAAAGAAAACGGCAAACGGATGTGTGTTTTGTGCCTTGAGGTAGCCGCAGAAGGTTTGTGTTTCCTTTTGCTCAGTATTAATCTCCACAGTCAAGTCGACCCTGCTTTCGCTGACTCAGCGCCATTCCTTTAAGTGACCTGATTCTGTAATCCCATTATTAATATTATGAAAATGGCTTTGCTCTACACTATTTTGTGCTATCAATGGAAAACCACAGTTCCAAAATGCATTAGCCGTGGCCGGCTCCGGCGCGATTATTTTGCATCAATGCAAATTGAGTTAATCGTCGTCCTGTTTGAATCATCGGTCACGTGGCGCCCCCTTGCGGCTGGTGGCTCGACCTCACCTCGCCCGCCCTGGGGAGAGCAGCTGAATTTCATTGCGGTCCCAGGTTCTCCTGAGCAGGGCAGATTTTCCTGCTCGCTATCACGGCTACTCCTTGCCATTTACTTTGCAGTTTTTCTTCTGCTTCCCTGACAGTGATGTAAGCGGGTGTCCAGCCTCCTAATCAGTAGGTCTGGGGTGGTAAATGACACGTGTTAAAACCGATAAGCATTAAGGAAAGAAAGAAACGTTCATTAGCAAAAAGGACGGGCCTGCAAAGAATAAACGTCAAACTAGCAGAGACGCCTCTGATTTTTCACAATGTTAAATTGCCTTTAGTATCTTAGACCTTGAGGCAATATTTGACTGATCTGCAATTTGCAGAACCAAGTTTAAGGCAGATGGGCACCAGGGGTGGGGGCACTGCTCAAATTAGACGCTAATAAGGTGGCTTTTGATGCAATGGGGCCCAACCTCACTAAACTGCCTGGGACTGTCCGGATTTCCCACCAACAATATGGTTGGCGACCATCAGAAAAATGGGGAACTGGAGGCTGGGGAGAGAAAGCTGGGAGCCAAGGAAATCTTTTCAAAATGCAAATCACGTCACTTTACTCCGAATTAAAGCACAAGGTGGCTTAGGGTGGTGTGACCAGAACCCACCTGTGTGTCTCCAGGCCGATGCTCCACCCTCTGCCCCGCCTCCCTCCCCCCCCCACACACACCCTTTCCCGGGACTGTGCCTCCTCCCCGAGTTCTGTCTTTCTTCCTTTGTAACGCTCTGCCCCTCCCTAATGTGCTTCCTTCAGGTTTCAGAGGCTGTTACTTCCTGTGACAAGACTTCCCTGGCCCCTCAAAGAAGAGGTTGTTGCACCCCTTTTCCTGACCCATCTATAATGACAAGCCCCCTGTGTAGAACTCTCCGCATTCCCAATAACTGCTCACCATCTCCACTGGGTTGAATGGTGACCTTAAAACAAGATATGTCCCTGTCCTAACATCTGGGACCTGATCCTGCTTGGAAGAAGGGGTTTTGCAGGTGTAATTAATTTAATGAGGAACTGGATGTGAGCTTGTCCTGGATTATGCAGGTGAGTGATGAACCCAATGGTCAGTGTCCTTGTAAGAGGCACACAGAGGACAGATGCACAGGAGAGGAGGAGAAGGCCTGCAAAGTCAAAGGCAGACACACCTGAGTGATGGATGCAGCCACAAGCCAAGAAATGTCGGGAGCCACCAGAAGCTGGAAGAGGTAGGAAGGGTGCTCCTCTAGGACCTTTGGAGGAATCGCAGTCTGCTGACATTTTGATTTTGAACTTCCGGCTTCCAGAACTGTGAGCGAGTACATTCCGGTTGTTTTAAACCACCACGTTTGTGGTCATTTGTTGCAACTCCATGAGGTGTTGCAGACCGTACACTCCGTGAGGTCAGGCACTGGGTCTGCGACGCCACCATTCTCTCCAGAAGGCACACCACCGTGCCCAGCACCCGGCAGAGCTGAATACACACCTGTGCTTATTAGATAAATGCATTAATAAATGAATGACCAAATGAACAGACAAGTGACGAAGAGCACACTAGTGCAGGAACAAGTATTTTTCTTCAGTATGGGCCTCCAGCCTATCCCTATGCAAGTACACTACTGGAAAGGACTCTTGTTTGCAAGTGACAGAAAGAAACCAAAGCCACATGGCAGTGTCTGAGGGACAGAAACGGCCGGACCTCAGAGGGCCCGGGAAGAGAAACTAGGAAGTCCTCAGTATCATCGCTCCATCCTCCATCTCAGCCCTGCACACAGGTATTGTGTTCTTCTCACCTGCAGCCCAGTTTTCTCCAGTTCCACCTGGAGAAATCCGCTGCCCACCTCTCCTTTGGGGTGGTCCTACTGTGCAGACAGAGCGACTCTCTTTCTCCACCTCAGTCTTAAGTTCTCAAGGAAGAATCTCTGATTGGCCAAACCTGGGTCAACCGCCCACCTTTGTGAGGGGCGGGGGAGCAAACAGAGCTCTAAGGACTGACCCAGTTTTGCAGTTCATAAAGGAGCGACCCTTACTGCTTCCCTGAGTTTGTCATATCTCAGGCTTCTAAATGTCCTGTTGTCCCTGGAGCCACCACATCATCACAGGCCACCAGCCTGTGAAAGGATGGCCAGTCAGTACAGAAGAGTAGGCTCTGGGAGTCAGCCTGCACTCAGGCCTCACACACCCAGACTTGGGTGCGTTCCCCGTGAAAAGCACCAGGCGTGAAGTCGGTCCCATCAGTGCCTGCTAGAGACCCCAGCTCTTGCAGATGTGATTCTACCACAGGGAAAAAGCACACAGAGAAAAATCCCACAATAAGAAAAGAACTACTTAGAGGCACTTTTCCTAATGAAGCTACATTAAATTACAACAAACAAATGTCCTCGTAAAAGAACTTGCACTTAAGAGAAAAAGCATGAACTGGCAGAGGAGGGTGAGACCTGTCAGAACTGGAAGGCCAAGGGACAAAAATCAAAAGCAATGGCCTCACCTGATGAGTGTGAACCAGTCTCAAGGGGGGAGGGAGTTGCCCCCATCTCTCTATTAACCAGTGAGGAGGCCCTGGTCAGATGCGAGACTCCCAAGTCTCTGGCTAGAGCCATTATTGCCTCCTCTCGCCTCCTACACCAGTAAGTAAACCCACAAGAGGAGAGTAATCTTAAAAGGTCTAGAAAACAAAGAGCAGAGTTCAAGGAAAAGGAAGACTCATGCAAACAAGTCAGAGTGTCCTACCCCAGTGTCTCCTCTGAAACCAGACTGGCACAGGGGAAGTGCCCAGTGACCGGCATTCAAGGAATTGCTAGTTGCTGGCACTTGGTGAGGCTCCTCACTGACAAACGGCGAAGTCCCTCTAGAAAGGACAGCGGCCATTTACAAAAAATAGTTCATAAGGTTATTTTCTCATTGCTTCCTTCACAAAACAATTGCATGTTCTTGCGTATAAAGCCAAAAATGAACCCTTCCTTGACGCGGAGAGGAGTGAGACCTTTATCGCTGATCCCCATACAGTTCTAGAATCCACGGTGAGTTAGGGGAACTAAACTACCGGTGGGAAGTTCGTGATCTCGTTGCCACGGTCTCCAGTCCAGAGCACGTTGACAGGCCGGTGGAAGAGAGTGCCCAAGTTCTCCGCCCGGGACCCTGAATCTTGAATTTGGTGACTGTGATATTGTTATTTATAATTTAAAAAAATATGTATTTGGTCTTGGTCCCTATTCCTGGCACAAAACTCTCAAAATTCTTGGGATTTTCTGAGATGAGATCCATACCTGTGTCTTTTGTTATGTAAATGAGGTTGCCTTTGGAAACTGCCTACTAAGGCTGGGGGCTGCTTGTGGGGGGGGGGACCTCCTTGTAATTCCAGGGTGATGAAGACCCCAGGATGGGGTTCAGAGTCTGGAATTTTCTATTTAATATTTTAGAAGACAGTTGACTAGAAGTGACTGAAGTTGCAGAAAGCGAAACAGTGGGTGGAGGGACTCCTGGGGCGACTGTGGTTTTCAGTCTCACTGATTGCAAGTGGCCATGGCCCTGTCTTTACAAGGAGAAAATAATCATTTTTTTCAATGCACAATAAGAAGACAGAAGATGTGGTCAGGATCCAGCCTCCGTACTCCAGAACCTCCGCGCCAAGTCCTTCCTCTCTGACTGTGGAGAACAGGGCCGGTAGAATGGCATTGGTCCGGTCAAGGTAGCGGACAGTATACAAAGCAAAGTGGAGTCACTCATGTCAACCAAGAAGGACACCAGTCAGCCATGACGCTTTGGCTGAAGAGGGAAACTAAGTCCCACTACACACACCTGGCAAGGAGGCACCCCTAAGATACCCGCACACGTGACCAGAATAGCCGTGTCTGCAGAGCCGGACCACCCACAGACAGGCTCCTAGGGAAATTCCCCACTTGCCAGCAGAGGTGCCAAGACACTTATGGACAGACCCAGAAAGGTGGGGTACGCCACTCTCACAGGTATAACCGAGGCAGGCTCCAGACCACTGCTGAGACAGCCGGGCTCCACACACCAGAGTACCGCTCCACGGCACCCTGATCTTTCTTGGCATCGGCCACCGGAGGCTCTGCCCTGCTGGACTGAGGACTTCACCTGCCCTGCCGCTCACCTGACTTCTGACTCCAGGGATCCATCCTTGCAAGATGCTGACAGCTCCCCCGCCCACTGTGCTGTCTCCTGGACTTGCACACTGAGACTCCAGGACTCGGGTTCGTTATCCCCCAATTCTCTTGTGAGATGTTAGCACGGATTGTTTCTGAGTGATCGTCATGCGGTCAGCATGGATTTGGAGTGAGTCTGCCTCAATACCAGCCGAGTGACCAGCGTAGTCACCCCGTTGGCTCCCTGTTAGTTCTCGGTGCCAGTGTCACCTTCAGGACTGGCGGTGGAGCGCTTTCAGTTCTGTAGGCCAGGGTCAGACATACGGGGGGGGGGGGGGGGGGGGCAAAGGCTGCCTTGTAGGAAAGACCATATCGCAAACACACACCCAGGACACCGACCATGGGCCAAGCCTGCCCATTGCCCCAGGTCTGCAGTCTGACGGGAAATCGTTCAAGGACTCTGCTGTGCTCACCGGCCCGGCCTTGGGCGGAGTCGCCCAGCTCTAATGTCAGCTTGTGCCGCAGAGGTACAGGTGTGCATTCTCTCACTCCCTGAAGGCTCCTGGGCTTCTTATCCACAGGGATCCCACCCTCCTAGACCTCGAAGGGAGAGGCAACATTTGTCAAACTGATAGATAAGAATTATACCCTATTTTCTAGGAAAAAGTGAACCTCCCAGTCTCACTGGATCTTCGATTTCTAAAACAAGCTTTCTAAGTCCATTTTCTGCAAAATGAAAATAATAATAGTCTCAACTCTATATAATTGTTATAAATTTAAATGAGATAATGCACGTAAAGCCCTGAGCATACACATGCTAGACAGAGAACATGTTATTCGAGACGCTGCTATCGTCATCATTCACTTTGCGTCAATAAGCTTTTTAAGTGACCGTCTGCGGAATGAAGACCAGCTTCAACTTGTCTTTCTGTCTCAGTCTATTTCTGCTGCATCTGGAATCTTCCCTCAGGTAAAGCCTGCCCTCCTCTGCATATAGTCGTATATCACTCGGGAGTCCCAGCACATAGCAGCCCGAGCTACCTGAAGGGTTAACATCAGCCTTTCAGGGCTGTATGCGGGTTATCGGCAGACAGATGCTCCTTGTGTTTTCCTCCTCTCTGCCTCCCTTCCACATTCTCTCTCTCTCTCTCTCTCTCTCTCTCTCTCTCTCTCTCTCTCTCTCACACACACACACACACACACACACACACACAGCAGTTATTTAAGAAAAACAAAGGCTTTCAGAAGACAAAAAATATTTGATGTAACCCCATTCTACTCTCATGATTGCTGACACAGAGAAGTTCCCAGGAGCCAATGTTTAAGGCCATTGAAATGATCAGTGCCCTGCCCATGTCTCGGCCATGCCCAGCACGCAGGGGTCTCTGCCTAGTGACAGAGCTTGCCCACACTTCCCCAGTTTAAGTCCTGGGATAGCAATCACTCTGTCAGGGCCCCATGTCACCTGTGCATTCATTTATCTCCTAGAAAATAAGCCTTCGGCCATCGTCCCTTCAACCTGATTAGGATGGGGAAATGAAAAGGAAGCAGGATTTAAACAGGCTGGTGAGCTTCAGAGCAAGTCTCCCGAACACACAAAATCATTAGCAAATGGGAATGACTAATGGAATATTGCATCGAGAGCTGTTAAGGAAAGGTTTGGCTTTGCAGTGTTCATTTCTGGGAAGGCTGTTCATTCAAGCTTCCCTTTCCCATACCTCTCCTCCTCAATTACCCGCTGCAGTGCTTGATTTATTTTCCTTCCTAGGCATAGATACAAGGCAGCCATTACTCATTCCGCCCAGCTTCCGCCGGGTCCCTACCATGTACCTGGAACTGTGTCAACCAATGGAGACGCAGAGATGAAGAGCCCAGAGTCCCTTTAGAGGGCTGTCGTGGGGGGAGAGAGAGAACGCTGGGGGCCACGGAGAAGGAAGAGTGCTATTCACTTCGGATCTCTGGGAAAACATTACACAAAAGACGTTTCCCAGGAGCCTCTGGGGCTGCAGAGTGCACTGGGGAAGAATCGGTCCTGCTCGTGGAGGAAACAGTGGAGATTTGAAGGAAAGAAAGTGCTCGGTGTTTTCATCGAATGGCAAGCCCAACAGTAAGGTTAAAAGGAAAAGGATTTGTTGAGTTTTGTATCAGCAAGCTTTTTCCACAAGTAACAGAAACCCAGGCCACCAGTGGCTTGAGCCACTAAGACAATTATTGTGTGCGGAACTCACAGTCTATAGGTTCTGTTCCCAGGTCCATTCTGTGGCTCGGTTTTGTCGTCAGATATTCTGGTGCTGAATATCCTTCTCTCTGCCGTCCTCCGGGCACTGGCCTTCCGCCCCAGTACCTGTCCCCTCATGATGACGGCTGTCACAGCGGCAGACATCACATCGTCATCTAGTGGCCCCGAAACGAAGAGACAAGAGTCAAAGGAATTCTTTTATCAGAAAATAAAAGCTTCCCAGAGTCACGCTCCCCAGCCAGCTCCCTCTTAGGTCTGAAAGTAGGTTATGTGCCCAATCCCATTTACAAGGGGGGGGGGGTGCGTATCTGGCAGAGGAACAGCTCTGTGGCAACAGGATGAGATCAACCCTGGTCCGTCCTTGGAGGGACTCACACGCAGGTCAGTAACTGACAGGGCCGCGCTTTACTGCTGATGTTCGAGACACACCAAACAGCGTGAATAACAACTCTCGCCCAGCCTGCAAAACAATTCATTGCCAACACCGTGAAATACCCCATAGAGGGCCCTCCCGGATTCCTCCCTCTCCCTTCTTCCTACCCAGGAGAAACTTTTGTCCTGATTTTGAGGGGTTTTCATTAATTTGTGTTTCTTTTTGCATTTATACATAGAATTGGTGCATGTATTAAACTTTCGCATAGATATCACACTGCAAATATTCATTTGCAAATTGCCTTCGTTTGATCAATATTATGTTTGTGGAATTAATTCATATTGATTCATGCAGCGCTAGTTTATTTCTTTTCACTTTTATGGGAAACTCCATTATAGATATAATACAATTTATTTCTCCTCTGGATGGACATTGAAATGTTTCCAGTATTTTACTATTACAAAGAACACTTCTATCATCATTTTTTATGTCTCCTGACATATTTGTGTGTGTGCATATATAGGCACTTACATATATATCTTTATGTTTGTGTATATCTATATATACATAGGCATGTGTGCATATTTACCTAGAGTATATGTCTAGAAGTGTAATTTTGAGTAATGCAATACACACAACTTCAACTTTACTGATGTGGCCAAATTTTTCTCCAAAGTGGTAGCACCAAGTTTCACTTCAACAGAAGTGAACAAGAGGTCCCATTACTCAGTATCCTAACCAAAGCCTGGTACTGTCCGATGTGTTAGTTTCTGCGAGTCTCACAGCATCTAATTTTAGTTTTATGTGCATTTTTCTTATTGACAATGAAATTAAGCATCTTTCCCTGTTTATTGGCAATTGATGTTTCCATTCCAGTAAATTATATCTTAACCATCTTGTCATTTTGACTAAACTGTTTGTGTTTTTCTCATTGAAGTAAAGAAGTTCTTTATGTATTCTGGATACTAATGCTTTATTTCTTCCTAACTATAGGTTATCTCTTTATGTTCTCAAAGGCGTTTGTCTTTTTTCTTCTATTTTTTCATTACCATTTATCCCCCATGACCTCCCCCACTTCCACCCACCCCTTCCCCCAGGATCACCACATTGGTGTCCATGTCCTTAAGTTCTTTCTCTTTTTTTGCTCCATCCCTCCATCCCCACAATCCACCCTCAACCAGAGCTGTCAGCCTGGTCTCTGTCTACAAGTCTGTCTTTATTTGGCTTGTTAGCAACCCAAGTGTCAATCCGTAGATAAATAGATAAAACAGCTGTGGTATATTTGCCGAGGAATAATACTCAGCCATAAAAAAGGAAAAGGTGGGGGGATTTTACCCTGTGCAACAGCGTGGACGGACCTGGAGAACATTATGCTAAGTGAAATCAGCCAGTCAGAGAAGGACAAAAACTGAATGATCTCTCCCATATGTGGAATCTGATGAACAAACTGAACTATCAAAGGTGTCTTTTGGTGAACAAAATGTTCTCATTTTAACACAAACTGAATTTTTTGTTTTTGCTATGGTTTGTGAGTTTGGAACATTTATAAAATCCCTTTCTCCATCAAAATATTCTATTTTCTTGCAAATATTTTTAAGCTTTCATATTTCAGTGTTTCTACAATGAGGGTTTTAACCCACGAGATGCTAAGGATGCCACTGTATTTTTTTCCATATTAACAACCAATTGGAAATAAGCTTACAAAAGAAAGCATTTAACTAAATAGTGCTATGTCCCACTGCGCTAGGGGGCCAGCCAGACACGCCGGTAATGGGGCTGGCGCTCTGCCCTTTGCCAGGGATGCACTGTCCTGTGCCAGTGCCACACAGTCCTGTCTTGAGAGCTGACAGGGAGAGCCCCCCACCTTGGTCTTCCCCTTCAGAGTGGTGTGTTAGCAAAACACCAAATGTGGAGGCGACCTCCTCCCATCCGCTCATTAGGGCCAGCCCACACACCACGGGCTGTACTAGTTAACCACTAACAGCGTCTCTCACCTTTTAATTTGCACATTCAGCAAAGGGTGGGATGTTTCATACTTCTTCAAGCTGAAAGATTCACTTTCCACTTGAAGCTCATCTGAAAACAGGCATGCCATTAGCAGAACTGCATTCAGAAGACAATTTCAGGGTGGTGATTAAACCTCACCTACGCAGAAGGGAGGAGTCTGCTGAACCCCCAAATGCCCTCGACAAAGTACAAGCCGCACCAAAGCCAGGGAAAGCCACAGCGCCCTCAGCTTCGGGAACTCCCAGCCATCAGATAAACAGCCAGCAGGGCTGGGGGTTGGGGCAGAGGGGTTTTAACTTGTCCCAAGCAGCCCCCTCCTATCTTGGGGGCTTTCCTAAGCCCCACCTTCCCCTACCCACGCCTACCCACTTCCTTCTTTTACCTGATAGGGCAAGAGAGAACTTTCCATCTGCCTCTTCCAGACCTCCCCTAGCTTCCTGAACTCTCAGAATCCAATTTAGGGTTCAGATTTCCTCACTCCAGGTTCCTACCACGAATGTGTATTCAATTCTCCTACGGAATTCCTAATTTCTGTTTATGCATTTCTAACCGCTGTTTTACATGCATTTGTATGTATAAGTATTTTCAAAAACGTTTTAGGGAGAAGTAAAATGTCAATGTAGGTCCTACTTACAGATAAGGAGCTGTGCCCCAGGGAGAGGAAGCAGTGTGTTCCAGCATTCGTGGTGTGTCTGGGGCCAGGGCAGGGGACTCCTGGGCCGCCCCAGTGCCCTCTCTTCCTGAGTCTCCCCCCTCACCCAGGGGACTTCTGGCCCAAGGAGCCAAAACTCCGGTGGCCGATGTGGCTGAGGAGGACTTCCCATGCTCCTTTTTGCTAAGGACTGTCCAGGAAACCACAGGGAAAGCAGAACTTGGCCTCAAGGAACCAAGACCCAGACTGTATGTGTGTGTGTGTGCTGTGTGTACCCACTTCAACAATTAAGTGTGCGTCTGAAACTCTGCAGGAATGGGAGCCCCCTCGTGGCGATTCCTATTTCATTCCTAACCCCGCGGGGCTCTAAGGCACCAGGTTTTTAAAGCTGCTCAGGAAAGGAGGAAACTCTCCACACCAACGGAAAAGCTCTGTGCGCCCAGCAGGAACCATCGTGGGCTCTCCGCACATAGACTGCACCTGACCCTGTCCAGACGGGAGGAGAGAGAATTGCAACAAATTTCCAGTGTTAGCACAGGTGAGGAAGGGCTCGCTCAGAGAGCTCAGGAGCCGCAGGAAGACCCGGCCTGAGGGCAAACGGATCACAGCGGATCGGGACACAGTCAGGCCACCAAGGCCCGGGCGGGCCCTCATCCCTCACACGGGCAGATGCCCTACTCACAGGTCCACATACCTCTGACCCAGCAGCTCTCACACTGAGCAGCAGTCGGAATCACCTGCAGGGCGCCTCCAAGCAGAACGTGTTAGCTCCACGCCCCGCCCCACCCCACCCCAGCCCCAGCCCCCTCCCCCCAGTCTCTGGGCATCTCGGAGTGGTGCCCAGGAATTTGAACTCCTACTGTGTTCCTGGAAAGTGAGGCCTGCTGGAGCACAAGCTGTGCTTGTTCCACTCAATTCAATTACTCAAATACCATGCAGGTGCCAGGCAGTGGGGGGAAAGAGAAATCAGTAAGGCCTAGCCTATCCGCCCGAGGACCTAAAAGTCAAACACCTTCCCCACCTGCTGACAAGATGCTTCCTATACCTTTGAGATGAGGCTGTGTTTCCAGAAGGACACCCAAGAATGTGGAAAATACACAGGCTCCTGGGCCGCTCCCAGAAAACTGGGAATTGGTACAGCTCCCTGGGATCCAGGAATCCACATTTTCAACAAGCTCACAGGTGACTCTCAGCATCATGAGCATTAAAGACTTGACCTGAGGCCCGGTTTTCCAAAGAGCCCAGAATGTCTGTGACAAAGGAGGTCTCGGAGCACCCCACGCACGCCCCACACCTCTGCTCTCTGGGGTCTGGCACAGATTATTCTGAAGTACCCTGGCTCTCTGCCATCAGGCACCCTGAACAAAGAGCCTCGTTCGGAAATAACAAGGGAGACCACGGACAGGTGAATTTTAGGAGGCCCGGACAGAAGGCATGAGATGCTAAGAGGTGTCAGGGGGTAACGTGGGAGACGGCAAAATAGCCACAATCATTTGTCACGCCTCCTGGGAGAAGCGCAGTCTCTCTCTCCACCCTCCGATTCCAGATGGCCTGTGACCTGCTCAGAACGTGCTGGAAGAAACACTATGCAAGTTCCAGTCCACAGGTCTGACACAACTTTGCCCTACTTACAACCCTGCTGTTACCATGAGAACGAGGCCAGCCAGTGGGCTGCAAGAGAGGGACCACGTGAGGAAGCCCGTCAAGAGCTACTCGAATCCTTCGTCAGCCAGCAGGCCCAGCCACAGACCAGACAGATGCGGGAAGGAGATGGCCAGACCGGAAGAACCGCCCTCGTCAGCCCAATTCCAACCCCCTGCAGAATCGTGCACTGACTGGACGGCTGCTACTTTAAACCACTGTGTTTGGGGGCAGTTCATTACAGGGCAAAGTGACCTGAGACAGAAGACAGGCCGGGAGCTGTCAGGGGAACACTGAAAACCCATCCAACACTGGCGCGTTTTGCCTTAGGCAGGGTGGAAGGGTTGTCTCTCTGCTGTGTGATAAGGCTAACTTCTGGCTCCCCACTTCCAGAAATATAAAGCTTTTCACTGAGTAGTGAACAGGAATACTTGGAACCCTCTAACATCTCAGCCTTGCTCACTGTCCCATTGCCCTGCACTCAGTCACAAGTGCTGTTTAGATGGGACACAGCTGCCCTTGCATCCCTGGTCTCTGTCACCATCCCGGAAGACAAAGCAGGTGAGTCCCCCGTACACACACATCTAAGGACTGTCCTGCAACGTCCTGTGGAACGTCGAGCCCTGAAGACCTCTCTGTGCTGGAGGCATTCACACTGAGCTGACTCCTAGCAGCTGGTGGTGGAGAAGCAGGTGGCAAGGGGATGGATTACAGCAAGAAGGCGCCAGGGTTCCGGAAGCCAGTTCTGCCTACTCCCACTGGGAATCTGGACACAGGCACAGAACCTCCCTGGACTCCAGGTCGTCAGCAGCTGGATTTGATCCTGAACAACTTTCTAAGGAGAACAGGGAACGAAGTGCAGTCCAGAGTTCTGGGCCCCAGTCCTGGAAGGGCTGGCTTTGTACAAGCATGACCCGTACCGCTGCACGGGCCCAAGGCTCAGAAACGCCCCGCGCTGGTTGTAACACTCAGCTGTGGTCATCTTGAAATTCTTACTACCTTTACCTTTGAACTTGGGTTTTATAGGCGAAGTCCAATGGGACAATGGAGCATGCACGTGAGCAGAGGACACCTCCACAGCTGTCATGGTCACCAGTAGTGTCCACAGTTCCTCCTGACACAGAATGGCAGTGGAGCCACGACATGAAGACATCAGCAACGATCAGGTCTGTGACTGAGTAACGGGGACCGTGACAGCCCCAAGAGCCTGTGCTTTCTGTTCAAACCAGGGCTTAGTTAAGACACAGAAAGAGTTCCAAGGAGCATGAGCCACCAGGAAGATGGGACGATGCATGTGCTCTCTCCCCAGAATTCATAGGTTACGACCCTAACCCCACCCCTGGTGCCCCAGAATGTGACCTTATTTGGAAAGGTCTTTGCCGATGTGGTCAGCTAACAGGAGGTCATGAGGGAGCAGGGTGGGAGCTTCTCCAGTACAACTGGCACCTTTGTGAAAAGGGGAAATCTGGACATACGCACCCAGGAAGAGCAAGACGGGAAGACTGGCGTGGGGCTGTCAGAAGCCAAGGAACTACCCGCAGCTGGGGAGAGACTTGGAAGAGCCTTCCATGGTGCCGTCAGGGGTGCAGGCCCTGAGGGCACCTCGACCTCAGACTCCTAACGTCCGGAGCTGTGAGACAACAGGTGTCCGTGAGCCACTCAGTCGGGGCGCCTCTGAGTGTCACAGCTGCGCCAGCAAAGTGGCTCAGCAGAGCCCGGTCATAGCCTGTCTCCTTCACACTGTTTCCCTTTGTTAGTCAACTACTAAAGCCAGACATGAGGACCGAGACGGAAAGACGGGCGCCTCCAGGTCCCTTTCGCTCTGTGTCCTTTCTCGCACCTCCGCAGGCCAGGGGTGGAGTGCGGGCAGAGTGCGCATGCGGGGAAGCGAGAGGGCAGAGCCGGCTGACGTGTGTGGCGTTTCCACTGCTCTGCTGGAGCAGACTGGACCTGCACCGATAAGCCGCAAAATAAGAATTCTGTCATTCATTGATCCCATGAGTTAAAGCCCCTTATATTTGCATTTAAAAGAAGCACAGCACAATATAAAGATGAACGTGTTAATAATTAAAATTGAATTTTAACTTACTTAGCATAGCACTAAGAGCAAATCTAAAACACCATGACAAGTTGACAAAGAGACGGTGGGAGAAAGAAGAAAGCTGCTTAGTTTACCACCTTTCATGGCACTTTTCCCCCTGCTTTTTTGGAAAAGAAAAAAGAAACAAAAAAGGAGCCGCATTTTTATTTCTCGCTGGGCCCCGCAAATTACGTAGCCGGCCCGGTTTTAGAATCAGCCCAGAGATGCAGGAAATTGTATTTCTTCTCAGGTGCTGTGAACTTCTGGCTTTTTCCCCAACTCCAAAATCTGGATATCCCTGATATTATTTCTCATAACTATTTATACGTGTGTAGAAAACACAAATGTTATATAATCACAGTGCTCAGCTGCGCAAAATGTCACCTTTTTCATTCCCCTCTAATACAAACTTAGTTCTCAAGACTTTATTTGCCACCGATGGAGAAAAAAACATGCCCGTTTAAGGGAATCCAGTGACTCTGGGGTTTGAACTCAGTCACTGCAGGATTCTCTCCCTGCAAATTCCACATGCATGTACACTGTTCATCTGTAAACTCAGGGAGGGATTAAAATCCAAGAAGGAATCCCCAGCCTGCCGTCACAGCATTCACTAAGCGGACTTGTGAGGCATAAAATTCCCATTAGTCTTTGGTCTTCGGGCCTCACCCCTCTGAAGTGTGGGGGGGGGGGGCCGTCTGCCCTCCAGCCCCCACAGTTCCTTCTGCATGTCTTCGTGCTCACAGAGAAGCCCTTCTGGGTCCAGAAGGCTGCCTCAGCCTCTCCCCCCTTCTCCTGGGTGTGCTGGGGCCTCTGGGGCTGGACTTGATCCCCTTAATCTCGGCCAGGGGTCAGCAAACATAGCCCACATCTGGCCCACTGCCTGTTTTTGTAAATTAACTTTCCTTGGAACACAGGCAGGCCCGTACATTTCTATTTTGTCCAAGGCTGCCTTCACTCTTCAATGGCAGAGGTAAGTAGCTGTGACAGAGAATGGAGAGCCCACAAGCAAAAATACTTATTATGTGACTCTTGATGGGGAAAGTTTGCCAACCTCGGGCTTAGACACACTGGCGGTTTCTCCCATTTACTGTCATTTCAATGCAGTAGACGTTTTCTTCTTTGGAAAGTTTGCTGCCTACTCAGAGAGCAAGGCTTAAGTCACCCCCCCCCCGTCCCCGCTTTGTACAATCCCCCAACGGCCTGGAGTTTCCCTCTAATCCTCTAGGAAGGCAGGCCTTTGTCCCTGACCCAGGATGGAGATGCAGCCTTGTCTTTACCCTGGTGACACCCTCTCTGCCAATCCCCTTCCATCAGCCCATATCCCCTTTTTAGACAAGAAAACTGATTCTGTGTCCTCCTGTATTGGCTGCGTGTGTTAGTTAGTTATTGCCGTATAAGAAATTATCCCAAACTTCCCAGCTCAGCCAAATGAACATGTACAGTCTCACGGCTTCTATGGGTCAGGAACCTGGGCATCACTAGTTGGGTGTCTCTGCCCCACAGTGTCTCCCAGCATGGCTGCCGGCCTGTCCCTGGCTGAGCGCAGACCCCTCAAGTCTCATTCGGGGGAGGATCCGCTTCCAAGGCCACTCACACGGCCGCTCCACAGGGCTGCCCCACGGCATGGCAGCTGGCCGCCCCAGAGTGTGCGATCCGAGAGGGAGCGAGAGACAGCTCCCGAGACGGAAGCCCCTTCATACCCTGTTCTTGGAGCGGCATCTCGTCACTGCCCTGTTCTGTTCTCTGTGCTCTGACAGGCCTTTTCCATTTAAGGGCGTGGCCTCAGCCCCCACACCGCTGAGGGGTGTCCAACCCAGGGCCCACGCGCCACATGCCACCCGGGATGGCTATGAATGCGGCCCAGCACAAAGTCGTCAATGTACTTAAAACCTTTCTTTTGCTCACCAGTTTTTGTTAGTGTTTGCATATTTAATGTGTGGCCCAAGACAGCTCTTCTTCCAGTGTGGCCCAGAGACACCAAAAGCTGGCACACCCTGCAAGGCCTACAATAAACTCCAGCCTCAAAACAACCTTTTGTTAAAAAATAAAACCAAATGCGAAAGGCCTTACACTAGAAAGCCTGGCTACCAGACAACTGTGTCTGCTACTGCCTCTAACGTTGCATCCAGAAATCTGCTGCACAGCCATCCAGAGGAGTCTTAATGTTCCCCTTTGGCCCCCTCCTCCCCCGGAGGCAATGAATACTTGTGACAAAGACAAAGAACCAGAAAAAGACAAGTCTTCTCATGTCATCCTACCATACTTACTTGACGAGGCATTTTGGTGTCTGAAATCGTTTATGCAAAGAAACCAGGCAGATCAGACGAGCCCAGGGAACAGAGGTTCCCGAAGCAGGTGCATCCGTGTCCCTCAGTTCTAAGCACGTGACTCTCCGAGCAAACGCTCAGATCCACAGAAACGCATGGCAGGCAAGTCTCTCAGGAGCAGGTCCTTGAGAGACACCAGCTGAAGAAAATCAAAGCCTTCGCTGCCACGGAGTCCACTCGCGAACACGTGCACCTCCTCCTCTCCGGCTGCGCCGGGCTCCTCCTCCGAGCCCCCAACAGAAGAGTTTCCCTGTTCACTCTGAGAACTCAGCTTCGACTAAGACTAAAGTGTAGTGGTCTCCCAGCAACAAGGCGAAAATGTTTCCTCCCTTCCTCCTTCCAAGGATAAGTAACAGTAAAAACAACAGCTACTGTCTCCTGTCTACATAGTTCACTTGGTTTGTTGGCACTTTACATACATTGTCTCATTTAATTCTCCTCCTCACAGCAACCCTGCCAGAGAAATGTGGAGGGTTTTGTTGTTTTTTTTTTAAGTTTTTTTCATTCATTTGTTTGTTTTTCAGCTGGGACAACCAGCTCAGAGAAATTAAATCACTTTCCCCAGGTCACACAGACACAAAACAGACAGTCTACAAACCCGCACCTGTCTCAGTCCTGAGCCCATTCTCTCTACGGCATCACATCTGGTATAACCCGGCTGCACACATCTCCCTGGAGCATCAGCAACCTGCCCAGATTCAGGGGAAGTTCATTGCCCACATGAAAATACATAGAGCCCTGGCCGCTGGCTCGGCTGGTTGGAGCGTCACCCTACGCACACGAGTTTGCAGGTTCGGTTCACGGTCAGGTCACAGACCCAGGTTGTGGGTCTGATCCCTAGTCGGGGTGCGAATGGGGAGGCAAGCGGTCCATCTCTCTCACATCTTTGTCTCTTTCTTTCTGTCTCTTCCTCTCCCTCTCAAAATCAATAAACATATCCTTGGGTGATAATTAAAAAGTAAATAAATACATACATATATTACGCATAGGAGAAATCAATATGTATTGTTAAGATCAAGTGCGTGCGTGCATGATTTTGGTCCGGGCAACCAGATCACACATGGAGCCGTCTGGGGAGATGGGTTATCTCTCCGTTGCCCTTGAAGTTTTCTTCGTTAAAAAGTTCAAGAAGAATAACTAACCCCTTGCCTCCCCACGAGTAAGCCAACAAGTTAAGGACAGCAAGACACCAGATAAAGTTTTTTGATTTTTTTGTTTTTAATCCCATCTTGAATCCTTGTGGGGCTCCCTCTGCACAGCAACTTCTACCGTAGGAGTGAAAATGAGTGATCGTTTTTTTCATCTCTGTCCCACCCTCCCAGCCTCTGAGTTCCGATACAATCCTACTGGGATCCTTACAGGGAAATGAGACGTTTTGATTTGTTTGTTGATTTCAAAGGCGAGTCCCTGGGAAATACCACAGCAATTGTGTTCAAATTCACCCGAGGAAAATGTATTTGCTTATTAGAAAACAGTCTCCGCACCAGGAGCCGGCCGGGCGTGAGATGCCGAGATCAGGGAGGAGGGACCCGACCAAGCTGCTCTGAACGGTATTAAGTTCGTGAGACTGACGAATGTGTCAAACTTGACATGAAAGTGGAGGGAGAAAAGTGGGACGTTGAAGAGTACCACTCAATAATGTAGACCCCCGTCACTGGGAGTTTGGACATAACCTTGAACGAACAGCTATTTGGAGTGACGACGGTCCCTGACACTGCACCGCAGGCCTCATCTACTGCTCACGACGACTCTCTGTGTCAGGAATCGTTATTCCCGTGTCACATGTGCATAGAATGAGGCGGAGCGCCCAGGAGCTTCCCACAGTCACTGGGCTGAGACCATTCCAGCAGAGCTCCCAGGACAGTGAGCCCACCCAGGTGCTGGGGGGGGGTGGAAGCCCAGAGAGGGGGGGGCTCCATGCCCCTCCCCCACACTTGTCTCTACATCTCTTCCTTCGGCTGCTGTGAATTGCACCCTCCAGGGCACATCAGCAGGCACAAAAAAGGAGTGTTGAAGTGAGGCTTCCTCCTGGCGTCAGTCTCTGCAGGGTCGTCAGTCACAGACGCGCTACACCCTAGAAATTCCCTTGTTGTAACACTGTTCGCATTCTAATTTCTGGTGTCATGGGAAATCTCCGCGACCAGAGGTTTACAGGTCTCCCTGGAAGCAAAGGTCAGTGAAGCAGCTGCTGAGTTCATCAGCCTGGGGAGTGCTGGGGCTCTGCAGCAGCTACCTGCAGCCCCCAAGCGTGTGATTGCGAGGGGTTTGCTCGGAAGCAGCTACAGACCTCGTACCAGCACCTGCCTGCACTTCTGCACACAATTACCCTGAAGGACAATAGCTTTGCCTTCTCTTCAGCTTCACAAACCTCACTCCAGTGCCTCCGATTGGCTGAATAGGAGCCAGAACTATATGAGGACAAGAATTCTGTGGCACAGAAGCCCCCGCTTCTTCCACAATAAAAAGGATAGCTAAAGAGGCGGCAATGATACTGAACTGACCACAACCGATCCGGCTAAGATGCCAAACAGTCTACACTTGGCCAATTTATAATCCCAATTTACAAACCTGGGACCATTAAAGGGAAGCTTTTTATTTTTATTTTTATTTTTATTTTTATTTTTTTAAAGGGAAGCTTTTTACCATGTGCCATTATTGTATCATTAATCCATCGCTGCACAACAAACCACCCCAAACTGCATGGTTTACAACAACAACCATTTATTTGGCTCACTATTCCCCGGTCAGCAACTTGGAAAACAAACTAAACAAACAACTAGGAACAGATTCACAGAAATAGAGACCACATGGGGGTTATCCATAGGGAGGGGAAGGGGGGTGGATGGGGGAAAAGGCACAGGGAATAAGTGGCATAAATGGTAGGTACAAAGTAGACAGGGGGAGGTTAAGATTAGTATAGGAAATGGAGAAGCCAAAGAACTTACACGTATGACCCATGGACATGAACCAAAGGGGGGAGTGCTGGTGGGAGGGCGTACAGGGCAGAGGGGATTAAAGGGGAGAAAAATGGGACAAGTGTAATAGTATAATCAATAAAATATACTTTAAAAAAAACTTGGGCTGCGTGGTCTCTCTCACGTGTCTGCGTGCAGCTTCCTTCCAAGACACCAGGTGGCTCCACTGGGGGGGATCATGGCTGGCTGTTGGCTGGGACAGTGGGGGACATGGGACTCCATCGGTCCAGTCCTCCTGCAGACGAACCCAGGTCGGTTCCCGTGGAGGCTGGTGGGGCTCCAAGTCTGTGACGCAAGTTGCAAAACCTCTTGATTCCTGGGCTCAGAACTGGAACAACGTCATTTTGGCCTCATTCTATTGGCCTGGCCCCAGCAAGTCGCAGGGCCACCCGGATGTAACGCATTGAGAAATCAACCCACCAGCTGATGAGAAGAGCAAACAAGTCTCGTTCCATCGTGGATACATGCACAGAGCAGAACGTGAAAATTGTGTAAACATCTGCACAACTTATCAAATAATATGGGAAAGAGTGGGGTAAACGAAACTCAACCTGTTCTTAAAACCCCTCCCGGGACTTGAAGACGTGGAAGGGGGTTGCTCATCTCCAAGAGGAAGGCTCCATGGGAGATGTCCCCGCACAGCCCTTTAGCTTTGGTGCTCCATGTGCAGCTGGTGCTCAGAGACTGAGTCTGGAAAACACCATCTGCCCCATTGTGAATTCCCAGCTAGAATCCAGGAAGAGATCTGTTTTCTAATTTAGGGAATGAAACACCATTGCCGGAGCGGACGTCGTTGTGGGGGAAAATGCCCCGTTTCACAGCCCGGCTGACAAGGGAACTAAAGAGCCACATCGTCCCTCAGCCGCTGGTTTGCAGCCTGGAGAGTCCACCGCACGTGTTCCCCAGGGCTCCCCGAAGTCATTACTGTTCCGTGCCAGCCGGACTGCTGGATAATGACGATTCTCTGCACATATAGAGCGTGCGTCCTCTGAGGAGCGCCAAGTAATTTACAGTCACTTATTAATTAATCCTCAGGCCCCACATGAGAGGAGGATGGGTTATTACGCATCTTTGACAGATGTGTGAAATGGGCAAAGGGAGACAAAGTGACATTAAGCTTCTGCCCAAGGTCACTACGTTGCCAAATCCACTGTACACGTCCCCAGCTCTGCCGACCTCGCGTTCACTGCGCGGGCCTCTCCCACAGCCTCACCAGAGCTCCCCAGGGCTGGGCTCCAGCCCCGCCAGGGAAGTGAGTTTCTCAGATCAAGTGTGAGGACGCTGTGGTTCCCATTTCTGGGGGCAGGGGAGGAGGGCGGTTCCCGTTCTGTTTTTGGTTTTGGTGTTGACCTGCTCAGTTTTCAATCTGCCGTTTGGGTGTCCCCGAAGGGTTGGTTGTAATTGTGTTACTTTTTCACTTTGTCGGGACACACCACTTAACTCGGGAGAATGTGTGGTCTCCCAGGTGAGCAGGAAGCTGTGACAGCTCAGAGAGTGTGCGGCAGGGACTGCGAGGGGAGGGGGGCGGCCCGGGCCTTGTATTTTCCACGGTCTCCTATCCTCACAGCAATGTGGGATCAGGGGACAAGCGCAGATTTGCTGTTCTAAACAGAAGGCACTTCCAGCAACAGTCAGGGAACCGGTGCTCCCTTCCCCCAGCAGCTGAACACAGTCCCAGAGAAAGCTACTGACCGCAGAGGAGCCTTTGAGATGTCTTCAGGCCTCCTTTCCCATTCCCTTCCAAAAGCACCTCTTACCTGAGCCTGTGTTGTTCCACACATAGAAACTAGACCGACCGGAGTGGGAAGGAAGAACCTGACCCATCAAAAGACGAGGCTCACGGTGCACTGAAGCCCGGGACCCAGGGGGAAAGAGCCCGACCCAGAGGCAGCCAGAGCCAGGGCCACCTGCTGGCGGTGAGAATCAGCACCGGGGAGATGGAAAGTCCTCCAGCCCCTGGGCACTTCAGGGTGGTGACTTGCAGAGTCAATTACTAAAAGAAAAAAACGGTAATGTTTGAAACTTTGAGAAATACTCTTTGTGTCTGATACAAAGTTATGCCAACTGAGAGAATGCCTGCCTGCCTTCCCTCCTCCCTGTTAGGTAGCCCAGCTGGTGGCTAAGAAAGGACCAGGAGCCAAACACTCCAATGAAGGGCTTGTACTCGAGGCTGCGCACTGCGATGCGTGGACAGCAGCAGCGAGAGAAAGGGTGGGAGGGGTTTTCAGGGTGTGCAGCGAACCCGGGGAGGGGGGTCAGGCACTTACTCTGTTGAAGTCCCAGTTCGCACCGCTGCAGGGATGCAGTGCATTGATATTCTTGGACTCTGTCTTCCCACTCCTCTCTCTCCAGGCTGTGTGACATTTGGGCACTGCCTGGGCATGGTGTTGGTCCCATTTTTGGCAGATTAGGGTGCCAGGCCGAGTTCTGTCCTAGAAAACACCCTAGTAAGCCTTCACGGAAGTCCCAAGTACTTCTGATCTCAAAGGAGGGCGGGGCTGCGGTTTGAAGGGACAGGAGTGGTGTCACCAGGAGTCTGGATCACAGCGTGTCGCAGGAGCACCTGGGCTGCCTGGGGAGGTGGGGCAGGGGAGGCAGGGTGCGAGGCGGAGGGAGGGCATCCTCGTGTCCAGCTCCCATCTGTGGGCCACCGGGAACTCCCTGCAGGGCCGGCACAACAGACCCCTCCCCCTGTGCGCTGCGGTGCTCCTTTCTCGTCCCTGGGTCCTGAGACTGATCCTGCACATCTGTGTATGACAGGTGACGGTGTGTCCTCACATGTGTCCTCACATGTGTTCCAACTAACTCCTTATGACTGAGTGAGATTTATGGTCTTCAACCCAATCCGTTTCCTTCCCATCTGCCCTCGTCTACCAAACCCCTCGATGACATATATCCCAAAGCCACACCGGCCTGCTGGGACCTCACCTCCACCTGGGCTCGACCCTGGGGGGAAAGATTTAACTTCCCAGCCGCTGGCTGGCATCTGATACCTGCTTTACAGGGTCACCGTGAAAGAGAAACGAAACGACCTACAGGAAGCGCTAATTCTTTGTATCCGTTTCCAGCCCCTTCCCCGGCGCTCCCTGGCGCGCGCTCCCTGGCGCGCGCTCCCTCGACTTCACTCGACTGGGGTGATCGACTGCTCTGCGGAAAAACGAGTGACAGCTAGCCCTTTAAAATGATGATGAGGACAGTAATTTAAACAAACTGGAAGTGGAATCTACATTGACTGTAAGGTAACAAAGCTAGAAATCAGAGGCACAGCCTTGTGGGGGGTGGGCCCCAGGCGGGTGTCGGGGGCAGGAATCATAGTTCATTTGCAGGTACACATTCACCAGGGAGTCAGAACCCGGTCAGTTGTTAAATATCAAATCCTATCATTTCAAATATTTACAAACTATGTATCACTCAACACAACCATATTTTGGAAGATAATCTTCCAGAAATTTGCCACACAAAAAATTCACTCTGTCTTTAAAGAGACAGAGGGAAATGATGAATGAGAAAGAATGATAATGATAAATAGACAGTTTTTAGTCAAAAGGATATAAATATAATACGAAAGAACCCGGGCAAGAATAAACTCGTGCGGTTGGGAAAGGATCTGTTCGTTTTGGGGAAGTCCTAGAATGACTGCTTACATCGGTTTACACCTAAATTAATGAAACAGGTGCCTCGTGAGGTGCCCTCTGGTGGCCACCTGAGACGTGAGCACTGGTGGACAATGAGTCAACATACAGACAGCTTGGAGACAACCCTATTTTTTCTGACCTTTTCAGGAGTGGAGGATGAAACACAACATCCCAGGACAAGCAAAGAGAAATTTTAGTCCTTTACCAGAACATCTATTACCTCGTCTTTATTACCACAACAAAGTAGGACCAGCCAGCACCAAAGCTACTCCTGTCCCCGCCTGTGACCATCCGGGCTTCTGTGACTAGCAGGAGGCAAACCTGAAGCCAGCCTCCACCCAGCCTCCTGCTCTGAGCCCCGCTCCACCCAATGGCCCTTCTGTAATTTCGGGCTCTGAAAGAAACGAGAGTATCTCCTCCACCTGCATTCTATTCTGAGACACGCACTCCTTGGGTAAGTCAGACAGAGATGCTCATTCACCGGCCCTCCTCCCCAGCAATGCGGTGCGGCCTGACTGACGGCGGTGATGGCTCTGGGGACCAAAGAGAAGCTGGGCCTCACATATCCCCTCATCAAGCAGGAATCGGGAAACCAGTCCGGGAGCAGGAGCAGCCCCAAGGTCACTGCACCAGGGGAAGGGGTCCCACTCCGTGTTTAAACGGACAGGCCAAAGCAGCAAGAGGCAGCCCACAGATCTGCCTTCCTTCATAGCTGACCACGGAGACAGGGCCGCACAGGGGACAGTCACTGCTCCCGTGAGTAATAAACGCAGATATTCATGCTGGCCAGATGATCGGGACACACACACACACACACACACACACACACACACACGGTCGTCAGAGATGTTTTCTTCCAAGAGACACCCACAGATGAAAAGCTCCAATTTCTCTCAGCATAGTTGGACCCCTGCCACGTTCTGCATTGAAGGCATATGTGGTGGTGGGTAGGCCGAGTGTTTCCTGTGGTGATAGGTGGCTGGGGTTGCATCTCTAGCTAACACACCCAGTGTCCAAGTCCCCAGGGGCCCCAAACTCCTCTTGCCTCTATCACTGATTACAGTGTCCCAGGACAAACATCAGAGGTTGCATTCAAACCAGCTGCACAGCTGGGAGACTGTTTCAACCACATTCAGTGCTGAGAGCGGCTTGATTGTCGGAGCTGCTGGACGAATGCAAATTGGCCAGATTTCCAGTCCATGCAAAGGCCAGTGGGAGAGTCTGGAAGCATGTGAAGCTGAGAGAGGAGCTCTTCTGAAGAGCGGTGTGTGAACGGACCACAGTGTGAATCGGAGAACCAGGCTCTTGAACATGCTCTCCTTTAGAGATGTTTACACAAGCCCCTGAGCAGGGCCCGGCAATCGAGAATTGCAACTGTGCGGTGTTCTCAAAAACTTATCAAATATTAAAAACCCCATTTTGCAGAAAAGCAAAACTTTACATGCTGAAAAGGTAGAGTCCTATTAAGCAAACTTCCCTGTTTTTTTCCACCAAGACAAACTTGAACCATTTTTCACCTTGGGCATTTCGTGATGGAAGATTTTTTTTTTACCTTTTTGTTGCAGAATCAGTAAGAAGCTGGCTACCTGGACAGTTCCGTCACCTTCATCCCGGACGGCCTCTGAGCCCAGTTACACACACAGCCCTGGGGACCGGGTGGGATAGAGGAAGAGATGGAGCCGCTCTCCAGGGTGGCCGGTCCTGCTCTGTAAGAGTCAGATGGGAAACATGGGAATGGGCCCTGTGGCCTGAGATGATCAGTGAAAACCTTGAAGAAGGCAGCAGTTTAGCTGAGCTGTGAGGCAGAGGAGTGTGTGGGCAGTGAGCTGTTTCATGTCTCCCTGTCTTTACACACAATACTCTCTATCCAGAACGCCCTCTCCATCTCATCTTCTCAAAAATCACCTTTCCTTCCTTTAAGAGTTTCTAAGTTTAGCCCCGGACAGGTGGCTCAGTTCTTTGAAGCATCGTCCCATACGCCACAGTTGCAGGTGCAATTCCCAGTCGGGGCACATACCTTGGTCGGTGACTTCAATCCCTGGCCAGGGAATGTATGTCGATCGGAGGCAACCGATTGGAGCGTTTCTCTGTCATGTCAGTGTTTCTCTCTCTCTCTCTCTTTCTCCCTCCCTCCCTCTCCCTCTCAAAATCAGTAAACATATTATTGGGTAAGGATTTAAAAAAAGAAAGTCTACGTCCAAAGGCAGGACATCTTCCCACTAGACCCGCCTCCCAGCCCGCTGATCGCCCTTTCCTGTTTCCTCAAGTCATTCAGCCTTTGCAAATTCCGTCAGTCACACCGTGAGCATCTGACAGGGGAGCTGGGTTTAACACAGGACTTCCAGGCCTGAGGAGAGACCACATCGTCCCAAGGTGCCAAGGTGGCCACGTGGGTCCCATGCTTCCTATAACGAGATCCCGTTAGCCAAAGGCTACTGTGTTGAAAATGCATGCTCTGTATAAAAGGTGACTTGTCTTGAAATTCTCCTTGAAACCAGGAAGGTCGTTAGAATTTTAAATGGGCCAGAGAGGGTGTCCACACCATCCCATCCCCGAGAGGTCCCACGCAGGAACTGGAGACCCGGGCCGGCAGGGAAATGGTAGCATTTGAACAATGATGAGACAGAGCCTCATGGCGTTCCCCCAACCCCCGACATTTCAGGATGTCATCAAGGTGATGACGACCAGCGAGCTTAAACGCCACCTAGGCCGGCCCGCAGTGTCATTGGCCAACCTCGTGCCAAAGAAAACGGCAGGGTCCCTGTCCCCACTCAGCTGTCAGGTGGACTAACCAGAACTCAAAAGACAGGTGCTTTCAAAAACCGAAGCTCCAGAAGCAAACAATGAAAATCAGTGGAATGTTAGTGGGCTGTGCTTGCAGATAAAGTAGAACACTTCATATTTGTCTGTCATATAACAAAGCAAATTACCCAAAATAACTCACAATGAAATATTTAATTAGCTGCTTTGAAATGGATTTGTTCTCAAACCATTAATCTGATCAGCACACACAACTTCCCTTTCCAGCTCTTGCCTTGTTTATGGATGAGGCCGACACAGAACCCACATTTGTCTGCTCATGTGTATGTATATCTCCAAGAGCCTCCCCTTGTACTACACACTATTTTCTGCTCCCTTGCCTCCCGTAATTGTGGGTAACATTCATTATCCACAAAATAAAATAAAGAAATTGCTCCAAATGAGAAACATTTGATGTTTCAAAATGCACAGAGAAGGGCTAGTTTTCCAACGTGCACTGCAGATGTGGCAGCTGAATGCATGTGCACACACACACACTCCAAATGAACAGCCCACATAATCGTGACAATTATACGTTGCAATATGTTCTGTTTCTACTAATCAACTCAGGAAGCCCCAAAGTGGGGGGCGGGGGGATTGTTGTTTCAATGGATTAAATACTGCGTCTTATGGGTACTTCCTATTTACTGATAATTTTTCCATTATTGAAAAATGCTGTAATAAATTTAGAAACAGAAATTACTTCAACTGAAAGATTATATAATTAACATTTTGAAGGTGGCTGGAATAGGAGTATCTGAGAAACTGGTGCAATGCTGCCATCTAAAGGACGTAATGAAAAACTACAGCCTCTTTCAAAAATTTTTTTTTCTGATTGCTTTGTTCTAGAGATTTAAAATAAGCAAAACAGAAGAGTTTGCTGGTACATCTGATGACAGAAAAAGGAGACTTGAATTAATAAATAATGAGATCTCTACTGTTCCATCATGACTTTACTCAGAGCTCAATTTGTTTTCACTGCCATGAACCCTGGGACTATTTGGGAGGTTGAAAGGGGGGCAGAGATGCTGACCAGACCCTCAGGACCACCAGGATCCTCCAGAACCTGAATGAATGAATGAGCTCAAGCTTAGTAAGACCCAGAGTTTTTGTTTGGTTTGTTTAATGAAAGCTGAACATTTGTGTTTGCAATGTGGAATCTCAAGATATTTTAATTTGGCAACTTTAACAAAATTTAACTGTTTAGTCTGAATAAAAGATGCCTGAGGGCCAACTTTGACTCAAAGGGCGCTTGGCATGGAAAAAATATATATTGCTGGTGATAACTGACCAAAGAAGAAAAGAAGGGAGGGGGCTTATTAGGAGTTTGTTACCCCCTTGGAAACTTATAAAGTGAGAATTTGTGCCATACCTAGAAATGCCATTGAAGTCAAGCAGGAAGATGAGAATCTAACATAACATTAGAGTAAACTATCCAATTCTCTTTCACAGACTTCTGCGGCGTAGGACTTAATGAAATGTGCAGTCTTCTACACGCAATTGCAACAAGCCATTTCCCCCAGCATGTCACACAGGTAAAAGTATCCATAATGCTAAATTATTTGTGGGTTAGGCCAGTCCTCTCTGCTAACTCTGGTTACATCTGAACAATATCCCCCGAAACCGTGAACCTGGTGATGGAAGACACAACAGGAAAGAAAAGAAACAGAAGTAATTCAGCTGGTTAGAGCATCGTCCTGATACGCCAGGTTTGTGGGTTTGATCTCCAGTCAGGGCACATACAACAGTCCCCCAATAATACATCAATAATTGGAACACCAAAATGATCTCCTTCTAAAAAAATCAATCAATAAAAAAAATTTAAAGAAGGAGAAGGAAAAAAGCTCAGAAAAAAAAGGTTAAAAGGAGAGAAAACGCAGGCTGAAGGAAAAACAAGGCTTTTGTTCTGATACTGTTTTCAAATAATTGCAATGAAAAAGTTAAAAATCCTAACTCTAGAGATCCAAGATGGTGGTGTAGTAGGCGGAAGGTACACTCACCCCCTCCCAGGACCAAGCTGGAATGACAACTAATTTCTAGGTCAATCAGCCTGAACAACCAACTGAAGACTAACTAAAGAGAAGTCTTACGAGCAAGGGCTTACAGAAGAAGCCACAGGAAGACTGGAAGGACAGTGGCAGACGCGAAGAGGGATGGCTCCAACCCACAGGTGGTGGCTGAGATTGTGGAGGGGCTTGTCAGCTGTCGGGGTTCCCCCTGAGGAATGTGGGGTCTCAACCCCAAGCCAGGCTCCCCAGCCCAGAGCACCGGAGCCAAGAAGAGGTGCCCACATAATATCTGGCTGCAAAAATCAGCAGCGATTTTGTCCACCAGGGAGAGAAAGACAGGTGTCTGCTGGGGAAACAGCTGCCCTCTGTAAGGGTCAACACAACAAAATTTCGATCGCATCCACTCACCCTGGGCTCCAGCGAAGGGAGAGCGGAGAGGACTGGAGTCATGAGAGGAGAGTCTGGGGTTTGTGGATCTTGGGGGAGAGCTAGAGGGATGGCTGCCAGGATCCCTATGCAAGTCCCTCTCCCACACCACAGACACCATCGTTCTTGGGGGGAGCACTCCCCTCCATGAGGCATCAGCCTGTGGGAAAGCAGCGGCCCCCATCCTGCGGAGCCTGCACCCTGCTCAGGAGTCAGCTGCCTCGCCTGGGTGCAGAGATCCAGGCAGACTGAGCAGGTGTCAGTGACGGGGTGTGTAGCTTTGGGGTAGGGGCCATTTCCCGCACTTGCCCTGAGCCTGCATGGCCCGTCCCTCTCGTGGGATATCCCCTAGCCTTACCCTCTGGGCTCCAGGTGGGCCCACCCCCCTGATTCCAGGTGGCTCCATCCAGCCAAGATCCAGGCAAAATCTGGGACAGAGTTGTGTGGCTCCGGGGCAGAGGCCACAGCCCCAACCTTCCGGGAACCCACTGGGAGGTCCCCCTCCTGGGAGACCCACTGGCCCCTTCCTCCCAACTCCCCGGGGCCCCGCCCTGCCGAGCTCAGGCTCCTCCCACCAGAACCTGGGACACACCAAGTTGTGTGGCTCTGGGACTGGGGTCATTTTCCCCTCGAACACCCAAGCAATGCAGAGCCCTCCCTTCACAGGGCCAAATGTTGATCTTTGGGGGTCAGATGCACTCTGCTGGCCTCATCTGATGATTCCCTGAGAGCCTGCCCCGCCCCTAAGGTGTGCAAGCACCCAGCAGGTGGCAGCTAGACTTGGTACACCCTGGGACTTCCGATGAGTGGCCTCGGATGCAGTGCCGACCCCGAGTCTGAGCCTGTATCAGTCTGGTGAACACCACACACCCCTACCTGGTGACTCACTGAGCACCCGCCTCATGCACCTTGAGTACCGCCAGAGGGTCCTTCAGTGACTGAGCCTGACAGGCAGGCGGCAGGTGGAGGCAGGTGGAGGCAGGTGGAGGTGGATCTCGAGTACCTTGGGACTTCTGCTGGCCTGCCCGGTGCTGGTAAAAGCCAGCCTTGGTGCACAGCTTCGTCCTCTCCACACACACGCAGGCCCAGCAGAGGCAGCCACAAACTGTGGATGGCTTCATAACTCCAAACAGGTTGCCCAGGGCGAGTTGCAGGCAGTATCAAACACTGGTCTGCACCAGAGTCCCTCCCAGAGACCCAGAACCAACACACCCATGGCCAGCTTCAAGAACATCAGAGCAGGTCCCAAGAAGCTTCACAAGCAGCCTGTCCACAGGGAGACCTCGGCAGGCACCAAATCCCACGGAGGCGAGCTCGGCCTCGTGCGGTCGGCACCTGTACAGCAGTGCACACACCTGCAGTCGGGGGGGGGGGGGGAAGCCTCGCAGTCAGGCAGCCCAAGAGTCAATTCCACACGCAGAGAGGCCACCACCAATCAAGACTCAGTTGCCGAGAGAGGTCTCCCATAACCCAAACGAGGGGCATTCCTGGAGCACCAAGCTCAGGTGGTCAAGGAGACTGTGCCACTGGACCCCAGAGGACACCAACTACATTAGACCCCTACCCAGACTGGGCATCAGAGCAGCTCTACATAGTAGCAACCACATAGCAACAAACGCAGCCAGCCAGCCCAAATGGGGGGGGGGGGGGGGCAAAGACATGCCTCCAAGTGAAAGAATGGGAGAAACCTCCAGAAAAAAGAGCTGTTAAGACTCCAAAGTCCATTTTCATAGTAGTCCCCCGAAGAATGAGGAAATAGGATTCCGAAGAGGGGGGTGAGCGAACGCAGGCACGTATTTGTCCAGATGTATAATCGGCACCTTCCTTTCTCCAGGGGAGGAAGCACCAGGGGCCCTGGAGCTGCCCCTTTCAAAGGCGGCACCCCAGGTACCGATGCCCATGTGGAGAAGTTAAGACAAAAACGTCGAGAATCCATGAAACAACGCACACTGGGAATGAAACGAGAACCCTGGGTTTTGTTAACGGTTGCTCCCGATGGCTCCGCTCAAGTGCTCCTTGCCAGGTGTTTTTGGGTGACTCTGTCCCTCACTCCTCCATGTCATCGCTCAAAATGCCATCAGCTTAACCACTGGGCTTCCCTGAGCGCCCCGCACTCCCTGCTCCTTTCAGCCAACCCACGACGACACACTGGACACACTGCACGTGGCTGTTGTGTCCCCTGCCGGGATGGCAACCCCGCGGAGGTGGGGCCTTGGTGTTTGGTTTTTAACTACTGTGTTCCCCGCATGTAGAATCGTTCCCGGTACATTGTAGAAACACAAATAGATTAAAACGTATGTCAAGGTCAAGCAAGTGCCCAAGGACACCCCTTATATCCACACACACACACTCTCTCCCCTAGAGAACAGAGACCCAGGTAAAGCCAAACATGAGAATTCAGCATGTCCCTAAGAGACAGATGTTTCTGTTTACTCAAAATCCACCCCCACTCGTTCTTCTCGGCAGGATTGTTTGAGGGCAGCACCAGGCCCAATAAATAAACAAGTAAATGCTAACGAAGTCCACTTCCCCAGCTTCTCCGGCTGAGGATGACTCCGAGGAGGCGTCCCAGCTGGGGAGCTGGAAAGGAGGTTGCACCAGGCACACACCACTTGCTCTCGCCCCTATCTGCCCGGCCCTGACTGTGACAGCACTGTCATCTCGTGCCATCTGACAGCTCAGGAAAGTGAGTGGACAGAGTGCAGGCGCCCAGCCCCCAACGGCATCCCGGAGCTCTGGGTGGCCCACCTCCGGACACCCTGTCACAAGGGACAAGACCCCTACTGTCACAAGGGACAAGGCCCCACCCTGTCACAAGGCCCCTACTTTTTTGGAACCACTGCTTCGCTGTGTCATCTGTGACTCGAGGGCTAAATGCCATCCTGTTAAAACCCCCGAGGTCAAAACTGTGCCTCCCACTTTCCCCTCCTTCCTCCAAACCCAGGGCTGGCACCCCACTGGTGGGGACGTTAGGTGTACCTGGCACCCGCCCAGCCAAGGCCATGGGAGACGGCGGTTTGTCTAACAACCCACGAGTCAAGGCAGGGCAAATAACACAGAGTGCGAGAGTGCGAGGCCAGCCGCCTTCCCTGTACGTGCCTGGAAGACGCTGGATTCTCTCAAACTGATCTGAGAAAAAGAAAGCCCAGAGGAAGTGGGAAGAGGGAGAGAAGTGCCGCGGTTCACAGGCCAGGCACGGACTGCGCCTCGGTCAGAACCGTCTCAGGGAGACTTCTGGAAAACCTAGATCTGGGTCCCTGTCCTCGAATCGAACAAAAAAGAAACTCCTGAGACACCACACTGCCAGGTCAGTTTTGAGAAAGCTCCCCCAGCGCAACGGCGTCTGGTGCGGACCACGGCCGGGCAGCTGGCGCCCCAGCGGGTGCCCTGCTGTGGGCTGAAGTGCGCACCCCAAAATTCACGAAGCTCTAACCCCGGTGAGACTGGATTTGGACCTAGGGCCTCCCAGGCGGTAACTAGATGCACTGGGGTCCTAACCCTGCGGCACTGGGGCGTCCTCGGTCTCTGCACATGTACAGAGAGAAAGACGCCAGGACCCAGCCATTCCAGTACCTTGACCTCACCTTCCAGCCTCCACAACCCAGACAGAATTAAGCTTCTGCCATGGAAACCACAGTCCACCACAGTTGGTTGCAGCAGCCGTAGCTCATACAAAGCCTCTAACTGAAGGCGGTGACCACCCCACTGACCTGACTCCCCACAGCTCCCCACACTCTCTCCACTGTCCTGCTGTGTCTCCTGAGAGACCCTACTCATTCTCAGCCTTCGGTCTCCCGAAGGCTGTTTGTAAAGCAAATTGTTAAATATTTGCCGAGTAGCTAATTTAGTGAAGGGGCTAAAGGGAAGTTTAAGGATATGTAAGCCAACATACTATCCCTCAAGTCATCTGGAGGCAGAATATGTAAAGAGAATCAGGTTTCCCATGCTTAACCCTTTTAACAATTTCCCATTGATCTCGGGATGGAGTCTAAAACCTTAAATATTGCCTGCAAGGTACTGCGCCACCTCGCCCCTTGCCCTTGCCCCCTCACACCAACCCGGTCCTACCCGCCACCATTCAGGTTCCTGAACACACCCAAGTCCTTCCCTCCTGGAGCCTCCGCCACAGGTGCTGTCACAGCTGCCCGGGCCACTCGGAAGCTGTTCCGAGTCACATAGCCCCATGAACTTCTCCTTCACGGCACTAATAACGAGCACAGTTATTTCATTATTTTGCAGAATTGTTTCACAAGGTGGGTCATGTTTATCTTCGTTGTGTTGTATGCCCAGCACTCAGCACAGTATACACAGGTTCACACTATTTAATCATTGCAAGAGTAAGATCTTATTCTGCAGAAATCTCATTAGTGGCCACATACGTAGCCATTAAATGCTGAGCTCAGGAAAGGAGGCAGAGCTCCGGGGCTGGGGAGGCTGAGTGAGTAACCGCGTGGACCAAATGCCTCGGCAGAGCCTGCAGGGCTCAGGTCCTTGCCATAGGCCTGTTCAGACCGCACTCAGAGCCCAGCTCAAAACCATGTGTTTCACAGAGAGCATGCTACTCCAAGACATCTTGATCCCACAGAGAGTGCGTTCTTCCTGGAACCTCCATGTAACACAATGAAAGAGAGTGTACAATGTATTGGGTCACAGTATTGAACTGTTTCCTAATCATTAAGCTTGTGAATGCCCTTAACCACCTGAAACTCGAAGGCAGCAATAATATTCATTCATTCATTCATTCATTCATTCATTCATTCATCAGGTGTGTCATGTATTCAGTGCCTGAAGTGTGTCTTTGAGAGTTCAAAGTTAGATAAGGCACTTCTGAGTTGAGCTGATTGGCAACCAAGTAAGTAAACAAGCTGTTGTAATAGGATGTGACAAGTGTGTAATAAACACAAAGTTCTGGACATTCATGGAAGTGGTACGGCACCAACTTTGGGGACTCATGTAAAAGTCTTTCTGGAGCTGCCCCTGAGCTGAGTGAAAGGTTTCCAGGAGGGAGAGGATGACCCAGGTGGAAAAAGCAGCCCATGCAGATTTGGCGAGGTGGGTGGGGGCAGCCTGGCTAGTTCAGGAAACTGTGTGCAGCTCTGGGCTGATGCTCAGGTTACATCCCTACCATGACCAACCATGCAGCTGGAGAAGCAAGCAGGGCCCAGAATATCAGTCTTCTGCTAGTCGCTATTAAGTTTATATTTTATCCTGCAGGTAATGAGAAAGTCCTAGAAAGATTCTAATCAGAAAAAGCCCGCCATATGGCTAAGAAAGCTCACCAATGAGAGGATAAAAGGAGGTAAGTGTGGGTTCAGTTTGCATGTTGAAGGTAATTAATATGAGAAATGAAGGTGAGGCCCCAGGCAGTAGAGACATCAGCTGAGCTACTCGGATTAAATGGACGAGATTTGGCGATCGAACAGGAAGTGCATCCTTTCCCTCCCTACATCCCCCCCTTCTCCAAGGTCCCATGCCTGGTCCGGTTTTCAGGTTGGTTTTCTTACCTTCACCTCACAGGTCAAAGGCAACGCCTGGTACTATTCACTGCCGCACTCACGATTCATTTTATCACCCCCATCCCCCTTTCTTTTAAATTCTCATCATTGTACTTTCTGGCTATAGATGCATATCCCCAGTGTTATTAGAAAGCTTTCTCAAGAAAACAATCAAACCTGAAGACCTAGTATTTCAACAACAAAACATAAAAGCCGCATTCTTATTCTAGAAAGCTTTTCTGGTTCACAAGTGGCAGGAGCCTTCATCCCCCTTGCACCCCCGCCAGGGCCAGCATGGCTGGGAACTACAGGTCTGTGGTCTTCAGCAGTTCACTCTCACACGTGGAAAATTAGCTCGAGTGGACATTCTAGAACTCAGATGCTTCAAATAAAGACCTTGTACATAATAAACAAACACAAGATATTCTGAACAGAACTGCAACACTAGCGCGGCTGCTTTTGGAATTAAAATGTTGCAACCAAGAGGAAGAACAATTTTGACCCAGATAACATTTCCTGAGTCCTGCTTCCTAGAAGCTGTCAAGGCAAACGGAAGAAGGTGGGAAGGGGAAGCGGAGGCGCTGCCCTTGCTTTTAGGGCCTGGAGCTTTGAATGGCTGAGCAACGGGGACTCCCTGGGAGGCGTTTGCAGAACTCTTCCCACCAGGGGGAAGCCAACTGCCTGCCATCCCCAGGCTCACTGCTCTCTCTCACTTGTGGAGGCCGATGAAGGCACGGCAACATGTCCAGCAAACCGTGAAACATCAGAAGGGAGAACCTGGGGTCAAAACTCTTAACTCGTGACGGGACCCCGAGCACAGTTTGAGTCCCTGCACAGTGACCAAGATCTGGATGTCCTCCCTGGCCTACAGCAGACACTGCCACAGAGAGGACCTCTTCAGGGCCATTTCGGAGACCTGTACTTATTCAGGTAACCCTAACCACAGGACCCAGCTAAAATCCCCAATCTTGGCTTGAAGCCCACTCGACACCAGTTGATTTAAGACAGGACAAGGCCTACCTGGGTACATCGGGAGGAGCGTGTCTTTCAGCAGAGACTTTGCTGTTTCAGGGCTGGGGGTGTGGGGCACAGCAGTTGCTCATTGGTAGTATCAGGACTTACATGGCATTGCTCAAATGCTGTGTTTCTCCGGGGTAAACAACTTATCTCAAAACAAGCACCCTCACAGTTTTTACAGTGTTTTTGCTGAAACTCAGGAAGTGCAAGCTCGTTCATTACAACTGAACTACTAGTTAGTAGAAGCCCCAAAGCTAACTTACCCCTGGATTTGTATGTTCCAGACAGCAAATTTCTCCACACCCCCAGCAAGTTAGCACCTTTAAATTACACTTAGTAACTACTTTGAGCTACAAACTCTCTCCCCATTAGCTCCCACCTCCTCAACATCTGGTTTACACTTCTATCCCTGCCCTTATTATAAGGACTTTTGTTTGCTCTATTAGATAATCGAGTTCCTTTAGGCCGCAGGGGTGTCCAACCTTTTGGCGTCTCTGGGCCACACTGGAAGAATTGCCTCGGGCCACACATTAAATACATTGTGACATGTAATCACACACACAAAAAAACCCTTCACAATGTTCTAAGTAAATTTACGATTTTGTGTTGGGCTGCATTCACAGCCGTTCTGGGCTGCAGGCGGCCCACAGGCTGCAGGTCAGACACGCCTGCCAGGGCATTGGTCTGCTGTTGCATTAGTCTGCTGTTGCATTAGTCTGCTGTTGCATTGGTCTGCTGCTGCATTGGTCTGTTGTTGCATTAGTCTCTATACCCCCAGAGCTTATCATGATGCTTGTTATATGGTAAGCTATTAAATGTTAGTTGAATGAATTAAGTGGATTCTGTACTGTCTCTCACCTGCAATTTTGGGGGGAGAATCTATCCTCTCATTCAAGACCTAAAAACACAAGATCAATAATACTAAAACTGAAATCTAGGTTCTTTTGCTGTTTTTTTAAAATAAAAATGAAGAAATACATAATTTTTTTAAATTACTATTTTAGTTGGTAAATAAAGAATACAAGAACAGCTACATTTGCAAGTCTATACACAAGAGTTGGAAGAACACTAGGATCCCAAGAACTTAACGGATAAAAGACATGAGCAGATAATTCACTGAAATGAACAATGTACCAGGAATCCTTTCCCACCATACATTCTTTACCTATTAAATTAGTGAAGTTGTAAGCACATGGTGACTCCTAAAGTCAATGCAAAGCAAAAGGTGTTCATACACTCATGTGGTGGGAGAGATATAAACATGGCCATGTGGAGAAGGAACCTTGAAAACAGCTAACTCAAGGTACGTACGTGAGACTCCGTACTGTGTGGACAGGTACACAAGTACTTATAAACTAAAACATCTTCATGGTTTTCTATATACTTCTAAATATATATACCCTAAGGATAAAAATTGGTTAGAATTTATGTGATATAACTTAGAATTTAACAACATGGTTCTACCAATTACTAGCTATGTGACCTTTAGCAAGTTATTAATTTTCTGCACTTAAGTTTCCTCACTAGTAAAATGGTGATTTTAAAAGCCAAAGGGAAAAAATGTGCCTACCTTACAAGTGAGGTGGGAAGACTAAATGAGAATGTAGATTGAGTTTAGAACAGTGCCTGGAAAATGGAGTGCTCAATAAATGTCAAATGCTATTAGTCCACATATAAGAAATTGGGAAATGGCCTAATGATTAATAATAAAAGAATGATTAAAGAGATATGGTTAATCCATACAATGGCGTATTATAATCATTAAAATGTTATTTGTGAAAAGTTGCTAATGATATTGGAGAAGTGTTTCTATTAAATAAAGCATGGTATGAAATTAAATATATAATATACAGTATCAATATATAGAAAATGATTTACCAAGAAACATACTAAAATATTGAAAGCAATTATTTGGGCAGAATTTGACCTGCTTGTTCTTCTTCTTCTTTATACATTTCTATCATGGATTGTTTTCTCTAGTAAGGAAAATACTGCTTTAAGAACATAGGAAAACACCATGGTTTTATGAGGTTAAAATAAGGTAACGAAAGGGTCACTTACAAAGTTTGTATTAATCCCCAATCCTTCACATGTAAATGATGTAGTACAGAAATTATTGTGGCTTTCCAAAACAATTATTTTCTGTTGAAGTTTCAAACAGAGCTTTATACTAATGCCAAGTAAAAATTACAAGAAACACAATGCAGTAAGTATCCCTCGGCTGAATTTGTTTATAAATGTGTGAAATTTGGCACAAACAATGCCTTCGTTGATGTAAGAGGGTGCACACCGTGCCCTCAGCCCCGAACAAGTTCTGGCACGCAGGTGGTTCTGATCCAGAACTCCCTCCTAATCTTGAACAAGCAGCAGGCCTTGCTAGGAGCTCCTGGAGCCATGCCTTCTCCCAGCTTCACTCCTCCTCCAGCAGCTTTTACCTTTTCTATCCAGTAAACTATAAAGTTATCTCATCCCTCCTGAGGGGAAGCACTCTGTCTGGTTATAAGGGGGAAAAATGAGGTATTACATTCACTCTGAAGAAACTTCCCAGAATGCTTTTCGATTCTTCATGCATGATTCTTCCCCTTTGTAAACAGCTTGAGAACCTATGTTCTTCAACCCCTGACCCTCCATATTCTCTTCCCTTATAATTAATCCAAAGCACTATGTCTGTTTCAATTTTTGGCCTTATAGCACTATTAAAAATATAAATACCCATGTGTACAAATATCATTCAAGACCTTAACAGTACAATCACAATTTACAGAAAGATTTCATGAAACTGTTCATATTCTTAATAAAATATTTCTTTGGAGCAAATCTCGGAGTAAACTTCTTATCAACCAGCATTTTCATCTACACAGGACTGGATTAGACATTATGTATTTTAACCACAATGCTGAAAAACCATTCTTGCTAATGTGTATCAGCTGTTCACCCAAACACCCATCTGCATTGTATTACCCAGATCATTTATGATTGAATTTTTAAAAGAAGCGTTCTAAGCAGAAACTTCCCAGGTGTTAATACACTTTGTTGTACTATATGACAATCTTCACAGTGAAAACTACCCTTTTAATAATCTATCAGTTTAATGCACCCCAAACTTTACAAATTAATACAACACCATCTAAATGCACCATAAATTTATATTTGTTAACTTTGATATTAGAACATTTGAACATTTCAAACTACATAAAAACATGACAAACAATATAAAATAGAAAGAAATTTGTTGACAACTCACATCGCTATTTTTTATACTGTAATTAAGCAACCAGATGGCTTACACAGCTCTTCAGAAAACACGTAGTGTTTCAGTGGAGTGTCACCAACAGAAATCAGCAGTCCCACACAATAATGTCTCCAATTTTATTATCTTTTCCACAGTACAAATTCTTCACAAACCATAAATCCTTTGCAGTTATTCAAAGTCTGTAAACAAGTGTCTGAATCCCCATGTCCCCCCACCTCAGTTTAAGCTTGTGAATGTTTTTAAGTCCTTCGACCAAGTTTTAACTCTTCCACTTGCATAAGGAATAAAGAGCCTTCTGTCTTTAAATTACTGATATTCTGATACAGCCTGCAACGCAGTCAATCACAGTGAAAGCCCTGGGAAAAACAAGACAACAAGATCTTTACAGCAGGACTTGAAACTTTATAATATTAAATGCATTTAAAGAAGCTTCCCATAATAAAAGCATGGGTTTTCATTTCCAGAAATCAAGTCAATTAGAAATCCTAGGTTCTACTTAAAAACCCATTTGATCTAAAAGTGAAAACAGACCCCTATCCACAGTCACTTTATAAACTTTATACAGTTTCACTTGCAGAGATTTTTTTTCCAGTCTGGAAAACAGTAGTGCAATTAGTTTTACTTCTTTTGAGTTATTTAGTCCAGGATGTAAATAGCTCTGTGGAAAGATAAGAAGATGCTCTGGTAAACAAGAAATTTGTGCAAGCCCATGCTGGCTTACTAGTCCATTAAAGCTTGTAAGTCCATAGTGGCTTTCAACAAAATGTTGTATATACATCACTAATAACAAAGCAGAAATAAATAGGCAGAAATTACTGTAAACTGTCTCTCTTAATAATTTTTCAGTAATAACTAGCTTGACAAATTGATTATATAGTCATTTAAATAAGCAGACAGTAGACAGCTGCCCTTAAGGACATTCCACTATGGCATCCAGTCTGGAAAGCCCCAATGGAGTTACATTCCTAAAATTAAAACAAAAAAAGGGGAACAGAGGGTGGGAGATAAAAGTTTAAAGATGCCACTTGAATAGAATTCCAGCGAGTCAGTCAGTTCACTTAGACTTCTTCTTAAAAAGGCTCTTAATTTTTGATGGCTTTTTGCTTTTCTCTCCGTTATGACAGAGGTCGTGCGGGATGCTGCCCACCCTGGCGGCGTTCAGGACCTCCTGCACTGCTTTACTGCGGCTGCCGCCGGAGGAGCAGGACGTGTGGCGTGCTGTGGGCACCGGGATGCCACTGGAGAGCTGGTTCATGCTGCAGGACTTCTCCAGGACGCCGTTGTACACTTTGTTTGTGGGACTGAAGATCATACTCTTCGTCTCTGTCAGACCCCCACAATCAGGAGAACCCCGAGAGAGGTCTGCGGTGATGGGTGAATCTCCTCTGGATGAATCCTCCAGGGAGAGCTCATCTTTTGATATCTTTCGAGGAGACAATGTTTGGTATATCTCAAGGCTTGAAGGAGGAGACTGTTTCCTTCCGATGGAAGAATTTAAGGAGTCACATTCTGAAGCTGTGTCTGGCACTTCCCTGGATAAGATGGAGACAAAGGTAAAATTTTAAGTCAATATGTTAAGAGCACCAGCAAACATTCTAACTAAAACAATCTTCAACACATCGTCTATCAAAATGTAAATGGAGGAAATTCTAAAAGGATCTGGGAGGGAAGGAAGGCAGGAGGGAGAGCTTGAAGAACAGGGACCGTGTCTTACTCATTTTTGTACATGACATGCCTGACACAAACACTGTTCATTGTATGAAAAAAATCAGTAAGGAATTTCAAAGTACAGTCAAGGCCAAAAAAACAGGCCAAAGAAATAAAGTGGGAGAAAAAAGTAGAGCTGAAGACAGAATAGAAATGCAAGAACACCTAAGATCATAATCTACCAGCAAGAAGTAGGACAGGATCTTGTCTCACTTATTTTGGCAGCTCAAGTTATTAGCAAGTGCATGGCACACAGCAACTAAACTCATATTTATAGACGGAATGGAGCTGAATGAGCTGTCACCTTGGATGACCTAGGATTACTATAATTATTCATGGTGCTAGGCGTGTTTATTACTTTTGATATACATACTATATCTATATATAATTATCTATATAATTATCTATAATGATGCTGTATTTTAGAGATATATTTGATTTTTTCACGTAGTCATTTTTATGTATCCACACATGTATGTGAAGATCGTCTTCATTACACTATAAGCTCTCAGAATGTACACAATCACTTGGGCAAATAAAAACTTAAAAAATGCTTTCATATAATATACCTACATGTACTGTACAATATTCAATTGCTTTTACAATCTGATAATGGCTAGTGCTAAGAGAGTGAGAGGCAGTTCAGATAGGAAAAAAATGACTAAAAAAATCTATCATTAGTAGAGACTTTTCTGCTAGGCTTCTTTTTGGAGTAAATGTCCATTAATTGAATAGTAAGTTCTGTCCAGAAGATACCAAGCCATGTAATAGGAAAACTAGAGACATTTACTGAAGAAGAGACAGGATACAAGAAACACTGTACATAGGACAAAGACACCTCAGTCCCTTTAAAGTAGGCACCTTGGGACCTCACACAGTTCTCCCAATCACCATCAGCTGTCGTATTTTCCTGAATCTCATCGATGGTCTGAAATCCCTTCCCTTTCAAAGGTGATGTTAGTTTTGGGAAAAGAGGTAAGTTGCAGGGTGCCAAATCTGGGCTGTAGGGGGGCTAAGTCACCTGGGTGATTTGATGGTCTGCTAAAAAACTGCATGAGACATGATGCATAAACAGGCATGCCGTTGTGATAAAGCTGCCAATCACCAGTTGCCCATAGCTGCGGCCTTCTGATTCATTCAAACATTTTCCAGGGAGGAATGTTCAAGCTTAATACAAAATGTGATGCAGATTCATTGCTCTATTTGCTCATTTTGAATGCAATGTCTGCACAGTACACATGCTCATTCAAGGACACCTACCACTGACCACTACAGTGAAGTCATCCTTGTTCACACATGTGCACTCCAGTCCACTCTCCTTGGCTGCCAGGTTACGCTGATGTTGCAAATCATTCTCATTATATTAACAATGGCTGGACTTTCCCCAGACAGACCTCATGTATATCATTGTTCCCTAAAACTGTTCTAGATTCCACATCCAGAAGCTAATTAGTTACTATTTTATTAATTTAACTTCTATTTTTGCTACGTGGTTTGGCTGCTCTGTGTGAAATTCTAAAGTAGGTTGAAAAATATTTCAAAAACTAGTCTGGAAGTTCTAAATAATGTGTGAAAAGAATACCAATTTACAGTAGGAAACCTGTCCGGTTCACTAATCAGCCACACAATCTTGGGCAAAGCACTTAATTTAACCAGTTAACTTTCCTGTAAAAGTTAAGAGAACTCTATTACTCTCTATTAATACTTCTAGTTCTAACATTCTAATTACGAAACAAATAATCTGAAGGGCTGCATCTTCTGCCTAACTACTCAGATCCAGAGAGTAGGGAGAGTGGACCCTAAAATCTCCCATGTTTTCTAGAACATATATTCTTTGGTATGTTGAATTTAACTCTGTGTACCATTTATGGTATTTTTCTATTTCCTTTTCCCCCACAGTGATGTGTGGCTGAACTCATGTAAGTTTAATGCATAAATAACAAGACAACTCAGGTGAGGTTTAAATGAGCATCTATGTGCATAATGCATAGGACACAAAACATCAGTAAAGAGTAAATTTTTATTATTATTATTATTATTATTTTGTAAGCTTCTGCTGCTTCAACATTTAGAAGACTGAAACAGAGAAGAGGAAAGGTTTTCTAACCACAAATTCTTCTCATATTTCTGAGCTAGCTATGAATTTGTGACATGAGACCTAAATATGAAATGAGACCTGAAAACTTCCATCAACTCAAAAAATTCTATTGGGAAGCAGAGCTCTGGAGTTTTCCCACTAATTTCCATAAGCCACACAAAATTAGTTTTGCCAGTAAAGCTATCTTGTCGGTGACTGTAGTTTATTGCAAAGGTTACATAAAATAGCTAATCATAAAGTACTAACCAAGCAAAACTGCCTGCCTCAAATTCTCCACTTGCAATGAGAATACAAAATGTGGACTACCATTTTAGAAATATGCTATAATTATGATCACTTGCTGATCATAAAAATTTACTTTCACTAGTATGGGAAAGAATTACGAATATAAAAAAAATTATTTGATGATGACATTGACTAAAGAATCACATGACATTGAGCTACACAGAAACATGGAAAGGTTCCAGCCCACTTCACGTAGCTGTGTTTCTCATACGAGGACAATGAGACTTTAGGGCTACACAGCTATTAAGTGGCAAAATCAGAAACTAACACCAGTTGTCCTGTCAGTACCACACTGTTTCAAAAAAGGGCAGTGGTTCAGAAAGATCCCATAGCAACAAGCCTCATGGAGGAGTGGGGTCCTTTGGCTGGGCTAGAATACCCTGCTACCATGCCCATTTTATAGGAAAAAAACAGCATGAATAGAAATTCCTCCTTCAAGTTCCCCACATTTTCTTAAACCTCTGGCATCTGATACTTCTTGTTTTTTACCAAGTACCAGCACATAACAATGAATCATTAACTGACAACAAACATTTTAAAAACTCAGCTGGTCATATTTAATGTTTCTTTGTGCTTAAATATATTTAAGCTCATGCTTTTATACAAAAGCATATTTTACATATAAAACTGTTCATGAGACAAGTTTATGTTTGGAGACTTGAGTCAACTGTGTGCTATGGCCTCTTCTAAAGCTGGATCTCAAAGTATCAACCTAAGTCTATAGTGAGCAGAATTCTAACATGGTCCCCAAACTCCCAGACCTGGTACACAGATACCCTCTCCCAGTCAGGTTTTCAAACACAAACCTAGAAGAGATTTTGCAGATGTAATTAAAGCCCCAAACCAGTCTACCTTAATAGAAAGAGATTACTATTCAGATGAGCCTTTTCAATTTGAGCCTAGAGATCAGATACAGAGGAAGTCGGAGATTCAAAACAAAGATTTGACAGAGGCAATTCTCTGTTGCTGACTCTGAAGATGGAAGTCACATGTAGCAAGGAACAGTGAATGGCATCTAAGAACTGAGAGCAGCCCCTGGCTGAAAACAAGCACGGGGACCTGGACCTCGGTGATATAGCCCCAAGGAACTGAATTCTTCCACAACCAAAAGAGGCCCAGAGGCTGCAGATAAGAAAGAGCAAAGCTCAATCAACACCTTGATTTTAGCCTTGTCAGACCCTGGGCAGAAAGCCCAGCCACACTGAGCTAGGACTCGGGCATACAGAGCTGGGTGCTAAAACTGGGTGTTGCACATCACTCCCACCCACCCACTCCCACCTCCAACACACCCCCGTCAACAGATGCTACAGTTCATGCACCGCCAATACCATTGCTTTTCAGCAGAGAAGTAAATGGCCTCCTCCTCCTCGTCACTCCGATAGAGAACAGGGCAACTGGACACTGAGAGGATGTCTGGATCAGGAGAAGTCAACGCGTGCTGTGTGAGCTGAGCATGGTGGACATGCCGAGCGTGTGGCGGGTGAGGAGTATGTGCAGCGAGCTGAGCACGCGGGGACTGCGGCGAGGCGGGCACAATGCTGCGACGAGAGCGACACAAGCTACTGCTTCTGCCCAATGATCCGGCAGGTTTAGCCATGGTCCCTGAAAACCAAACATAAAGAAACAGGACAGCTCATAAAATCCAATGCTCCTTTATATACATTATAAAGACACACAAGACCACTGATGTTACTAATATGTAACTATTCGATCTACCTTTACTGAAGTAAGCAACTGAACCTTTACCATCCTCCATCACCTTCACTGCTCCTCAGGAAAATTAAGAAGTAAAAAATAAAATATAACAAAAATTAAAGCATGTCTAAAAATAAACAGAAATGAACATAAACAAATGAAGCTTTAATACAAAATCTGACATTACTAACCAAGAAGATTTAAAAATCTACCCAAGATAACAAACCATTAATATTAAAAATCAATATATTTATAAGAAATCTGTATTTTGTTGCAAAATAAACTTTAACATTAAGAGAAAATTATCAGTAAAAAATAGGTTGGATTTATCAATGGATATTTCTTGAGATAGGGAAACTGGTTTTAATTTCAGGAAGTTTTAAATACAACAATACACAGTCTTACAGCTCCTTAGGCAGAGTGAGACCCAAACTTGTTTCTTGAACACTGGCCATTGTGGAACTAACCAGATGCCTTAGGTCATCTTCTTTCTGCTACTAGTCTAAGCCTCGACTCAAGCACACAAACTTCCCTTAATGCTATTATCTTCATTGAATGATCCTTCCACTTCCTTGCTTTAATTGAAGCATAGCTCTCCTAAGAACAACCTTCTCAAACTGAAGCTGTTCATGCCTGTACGTCTCATAAACTGCAGCGTCGAAACGTCAGGCTAGTGGCCTTCTCACTACCCTTCACTGTCTGTAAACCCTCACTCCTACACTCTTGTATGAAACGCACCCCTTCTGAAGCTAACTGTGGTAAGCTTTGTGAATATTCCATCTGCACTTCACTAGTCACTTCCTGGTCATGCCCTTACCAGGTCATGCCCTTTCATCAATTGGAGCAATCCCATTTGTAACACATAACCGCCACCTTAACTAATTATAGTTTTCATCTCTTCTCACCAGACATTTACTTTTATTCTACTCCACCACCCATTCTTATGCCTTGTCTCATCATTTAAAATTGCTCCATTTTTGAAATTGTAAATCAAGACATTAAACAGATTCTGACCACACTGCTACCTCTACAGGTCACATACTATGTTCCTTCCATTTATCTGTCCCATTCTCTATCCCAAGCACAAGGACCTTACTCTGTTGGCTATTGCTTCTGTTGCATTTATTTTCATCTTCTCCTGTTTTGTTTCCCATAAGCATTTAAAAATCAATGGTAAAAAAAACCCCTAAAACAAAAGATATATAAAAGCAACCAAAAACCTCCTCCACCCTCAGATGACTTTTTAAGTGGACATATATCTCTCCCCTTTTATGAAATAGAATTACCTATTTTCTCTACTAAAAAAAAATCTTTTAAATTATCTAAAAAAAAGATTTACATTTTCTACTACTTCATCTTCACTCATTCCTCAAGAAAATTATAAAGTGTTTAGGTACAACTTCACTGCAACTATTCTCAACAAAGTCACAACGTACGTGTTTAATTCTATGAATAACTCAATCTTTCTTTGATCAACACACTTGACATTATTATTTTTATTGTTTATTCTATTACAGGTGTCCTAATTTTTTCCCCTTTGCCCCCCTCCACCCAGCATACCCCTCTAGCCCACAGTCAATCCCCTTCTGTTGTCCATGTCCATGAGTCACTCATACATGTTCTTTGACAAATCCCTCCCCTTCCTTCCACCATTCCCCACTCCCTCCTCCTCTCCTATAGCTATCACACTATTCCATATTTCCATGTCTCTGGTACTATTTTCCTCCTTAGTTTATTTTGTTCATTAGATTCCAGTTTTAAGTGAGGTCATATGGTATTTGTCTTTCACTGAATGGCTTGTTCCAATCTGAATAACAGTCTCCAGTTCCATCTATGCTTTTGCAAAAGGTAGGAGTTCCTTCTATCTCTCTCCTGTGTAGTATTTCATTGTGTAAATGTACCACACCTTTTTCATCCACTCATCTACTGATGGATAACTGGGCTGTTTCCAGCATTCAGCTATTGTAAATAGCACTGCTATGAACATAAGGTGCATAAGTTCTTTTGAATTGGTGTTTCAAGATTCTTAGGGTATATTCCCAGCAGTGGAATCTCTGGGTCATAAGGAAGTTCCATCTTTAAATTTTCTGAAGAGATTTCATACTGTTTTCCACAGTGGCTGCACCAGTCTATACTGCCATTGACGTTGATGATTACTTTGTCCTTTCCTTGACTTCTCTAACCGCACTCTCACTTTTTCCTTTACCTGTCCCTTAACTGCTGGACTTCTTCAAAGTTCTGCCTTGTTCTATGCTTGTTTCACTTATTCTTTTTGAGAAATGTAATCCAATAAAGAATATAACATAAAAATGAGAATCAGGAAATAGGTCAGGAAATCAGGAGAAGGCAACAGTTAAAGTGGTTCTTAAAGGAAAATTCATAGCCATAAAATCATACATAAAGGAAAAAAGGAGAATTAAAAATTCATAAATATTAAAACAAACAAAAAAAGTTCTAGTAAAGAAAATAAAAGACCAGAAATAAATAAAGAATATTAAAAAATCCAATAGCTAGTTCTTTGAGGAATGAAATAGTGAAATAAAATAGACAAATTATGCTGAATTAACCAAGGAAAGGCAAATGAAAAGAAGACTTAAAGATATAAGTAAGATTTTTAAAATCATATAAACATAATATTTTTAAAGAATTTATTTATTTTTAGAAAAAGGGGAAGGGAAGGAGAGAGAGGGAGAGAAACATCAGTGTGTGGTTGCCTCTTATGTGCCCCCTCACTGGGGACCTGGCCTGCAACCCATGTATGTGCCCTGACTGGGAATTGAACCAGTGACCCTTTGGTTTGTAGGCCAGCACTCAATCCAATGAGCCACACCAGCCAGTGGTATAAACACATAACTTCAACAAAACTGGACATTCACCCATTATAAGAAGCTAAATCAATAGTTAAAAATCTGTTCCCTTCTTCCCTGCCAAAAAATACATGACACATACACCCCAAGTTCAATTTACGGGCAATTTCTTCAAAATCCTCAGAGAACTAATAATCCATATCTCACACTATATCAGAGTATAGAATAAAAAATTCAAAACAGCCCTGGCTGGCATAGCTCAGTGGATTAAGCATGGGCTATGAATCAAAGGGTCACTGGTTCGATTCCCAGTCAGGGCACATGCCTGGGTTGCAGGCCAGGTCCCCAGTAAGGGGGCACATAAGAGGCAACCACGCACTGATGTTTCTCTCCCTCTCTCCTTCCCTTCCCCTCTCTCTAAATATAAATAAATAAAATATTTTTTAAAATGAAAACATTTATTGGGTATTATTACAGTCTGTTTAAGTATTTTACAGATATTATTTGAATTAAATTATGAAAGAACTACACAAGGGGAGCTATATTTTACAGAGACTCAGAGAGAGTGCCTCCCCAAAAGTTATACAAATAAAAAATAATGACTGTTTCACAGGACACTCAGAGCAAAATACCTGACGGTATTAACCTATAAGGGGGGGAGGGCAATACATGTAAATGGTAGACTAAGAATTCAGAGTAAGGGTTCAGATCTAAGCATCTTGTTCCAGACTGCACATCCTTAACCACTGCATTACACAGCCTCTACCTAAGAGTAGGAAGGAATGGAAAAATAGGAGTACTCTTTGACTTACTCTGTGATGCTAGTTATAAACTCGGTACCAAAATAAAGTTTGTGGGAAAGGAAAACTATTGGCTAACCTAATGTATGATTAAAGATGCAAAAAGCCTAAATAAAATAATATAGCAAACCAAATCCAATTTATTATAAAAACAGTACATTGTGGTAAAAATAGCTGCACTGGCATTTAAAAGTATTACAAATTTTTGCCACAATGTACTGTTTTTATAATAAATTGGATTTGGTTTGCTATATTATTTTATTAAGGGTTTTTACATCTTTATTTTTTTAAGACTTTATTTATTTATCTTTAGAGGGGAAGGGAAAGAGAGAAGGAGAGAAATATCAATGTACTGTTGCCTCTCATGGGTCCCCCACTGGGAACTGGCCTGCAACCCAGACATGTGCCCTGACTGGGAATGGAACTGCGATCCTTTGGTTCGCAGGCCCATGTTCAATCCACTGAGCTACACCAGCCAGGGCAGGTTTTTACATCTTTAAGTAAACAGGTTAAAATTGAACAGAAAAAAGAAAAAATAAAGTAAGTGCTAACTTCAAATAATGCAGAAAAAGAAGTTGGTAAAATTTAACATCCAATGATTTAAAAGAAAAATCACTCAGCAAAATAGGGATTAAAATTAATTTTTTTCACTTAAAAGCAATTTACCAAAAATGTAAAGCAAAAAAAAAAAAAATCATACTTCATGATGAAATACTGCAAGTCTTCTCTTTAAAGTCAAACTGGTAATAACTACTGCCTGCAATCACCACTTGCATTCAGCCGTTTACTGGAGGCCCTTAGATGGAACTTATAATAATAAGGGTGGAAAGCCATAAGGCCTGGCTGGTGGTGCAGGGGGAGGAGGGGCATTGTTACTGTTTACACAAAAAAATCCAAAACGCTCTCATAAGAGAATTCGGTGTTTGTGAATATAAGATCAGCACACCCAAATCAACAGCATTTCCTTATACATCAACTATAAACTATAAATACCTAGAAATTATTCTTTTAAAAAAGATATGTAAGAACAATAACTGAGAAAATTATCAACTTTACTTAAAGATATAAAAGTAGGTTTCAAATGGTATTTACAAATAACATCTATCCCCTGATCAATAATTTCAAAGAAATTCCAGTAAAAGCTCAACAGAATTTTCATAGAATTTCATAAGCTGATCATAAAATGGCCAAGGGTAGCAATTCTGAATTTGAGTAATAAATGAAGCTTTTTTCCTACCAAACCTCAATACTTACTATGAAGCTATAAATAGCAACTAAAACAGAATGAGACCAATTATAGAAAATAAAGAGCCTGGAAGCATTTCTGTGTATATCTATGGAGAGAAGTGGTAAGAATGAGTCTGGACAACTCTTTCTCAAGACATCAATATATGTAGAGTCCTGCCTCACAATATAAACAAAACTAACTTCCAGGTGAATTAAAAGATTAAGAGATGAAAGCAAACTTAAATTTTTAAGACAGCAAATGACAATCATCATCTTCTGAAAAAGACATAAAAAGTACAAATCATATTCATAAATTTGTCATTAAGGTTTTTTTAATTCATATGATTAAAAAAGAAAATATAAATAACAGCACAGTAAAAGAAAAGCCAAAGCCAACAAGAAGATACCTTTAACCCAGAGAATAATCAGGAAACATTTTTAAAAACTCTTCCAGATCAGTATGAAACCTTGGAGGGAATTCTAAAGCAGGTACAAGCAACTCTGGAAGAAATCTGAACAAATGCCAATAAATTATATGGTATTCAATCACAGTCATCATCAGGGACATAAAAAATTTTAATAACAGTAAGGTACCTGATAACACCCATTCCAGTTACAAAACAAATCAGAGCAGTCCAAGTACTGTTAAGGATATAAGAAGACAGGCACTCACATGGTGGCTATGTAAAGGGACAGAACCACTCTGAGAGCAACTTGGCAATGACTAGTATAGGGTACCCTCCCAACAAATCCATTTCTAGATGTCCACCCAGAGAAACTCTCAAAGCTATGCTCATGGAGATAAAGATAAAGATGTTCATTATAGCATTATTTTATAAGGACAAAGAAGTAGAAAGAACCTATCTTAGTAGAAAAAGGGATAAACTATGGTTTATTATTATAATAAATACACTGTGGTTAACTCATATTAAATAATTACTGTGAATTTAAATTATATATAATAAACATGGAGAATTTCTAAAACATAGTTTTGAGCAAAAGCGAGTTGCAAAACAATAACATCTATGTAAACTTTTAAATAAATAACAATTATATTAACTGCTTATGGATATATCTGCATGTAATAAAAGTACAATAGGCTTTAGAATGATAAACAAATTTTGAAGAATGGGAAAGGGAGGTAATCTGGTTCAACTGTAGCTATAGTGGTTTATTTCAATAAAAAGAGATGAACAACTTCCGGCCAAGTTGGAGGCATAGGTGCCTCCTCATACAACCAAAAGCAAGAATAACAATTTAATTTAAAAACAAAGAACCACCAGAACTGACAGAAAGTCAAACTGTATGCAAGTCCAACAACCAAAAAGTTAGAGAAGAAACATCCATCCAGACCGGTAGGAGGGACGGAGACGGGTTGCTGGGCGGAGACGGGTCGTGGCAAAACGGCGGTGGAGGACCGGGGCGGGCAAGGCAGCAGCTGGTGGACCCAGTGAAGCGGTGGACTGTAGAGCAGGGCGAGCAAGGTTGCAGATGGCCGGCAAGGCAGTGGCTGGTGGTCGGGCAAGGTGGCGGCTGGTGGAGCGGGCGGTCCCACATTCACGAGCAGATAAACCAGGAGGAACACCTGGGGAGCGAGACAGACCTAGCAACCCGGGGTCCCAGCACAGAAAATAAAAGCCTCGAACACCTGATAGAAAATACCTGTAGGGATTGAGGTGCCAGGAGAGACTCCCAGCCTCACAGGAGAGTTTGATGGAGAGACCCACAGGGTCCTAGAACATACACAAGCCCACCCACCTGGGAATCAGCCCCAGAAGGGCCCACTTTGCTTCTGGGAAGCTGGGGAAGTGACTGAAATCCCGCAGAGAGCAGAACAAGAACCATTGTTCCCTCTCAGACCCCACCCCCACAGACAGTGCCACAAAGCAGTGACTGGGATGCCCCACCCTGGTAAGTACCTGAGGCTCCTCCCCTTATACTTTATACCTTGAGGCAGGTGCCTCAAGACAAAAAAAAAAAAAAAAAAAAAAGCCCAAACGAAAGAAAAGATCAAAGCTCCAGAAAAAATAGGAGTTTTTCTATTTTTTGACAAAGAGATAGCCAACCTATCAGATACAGAGTTCAAAACACTGGCAATCAGGATGCTCACAGGATTGATTGAATTTGGTCACAAATTAGATAAAAAAAATGAAGGCAACACTAAGTGAAATAAACGAAAATGCACAGGGAACCAATAGTGATGGGAAGGAAACTGGGACTCTAATCAATGGTGTGGACCAGAAGGAAGGAAGAAACGTTCAACCAGAAAAGAATGAAGAAACAAGAATTTGAAAAAATGAGGAGAGGCTTAGGAACCTCCAGGATATCTTTAAATGTTCCAACATCTGAATTACAGGGATGCCAGAAGGAGAAGAGGAAGAGCAATGAATTGAAAACTTATTTGAAAAAATAATGAAGGAGAACTTCCTCAATCTGGCAAAGGAAATAGACTTTCAGAAAGTCTAGGAAGCTCAGAGAGTCCCAAAGTAGTTGGACCCAGGGAGGAACACACCAAGGTACATCATAATTATATTACCCAATATTAAAAATAAGGAGAGAATCTTAGAAGCAGCAAGAGAAAAGAAGACAGTTACCTACAAAGGACTTCCCATAAGATTGTCAGCTGATTTCTCAAAAGAGACCTTATAGACAAGAAGGGGCTGGAAAGAAATATTCCAAGTCATGAAAGGCAAGAACCTACATTCAAGATTACTCTATCCAGCAAAGCTTTCATTTAAAATGAAAGAAGGGCAGATAAAGTGCTTCTCAAATAAGGTCAAGTTCAAGGAGTTCATCATCACCAAGCCCTTAATATATGAAATGTTAAAGGGACTTATTTAAGAAAAAGAAGATAAAAAATATGAACAGTAAAATGACAGGAAACTCACACTTATTAACAACCACAAAGCAAACTAAGCAAACAACTAGAACAGGAGCAGAACCACAGAAATGGAGATCACATGGAAGGTTATCAACAGGGCAATGAAAGGAGGAGAGAGGAGGAAAAAGTAGAGAATAAGTAGCATAAATGGTAGGTAAAAAATAGGGGGAGGTGAGGAATAGCACAGAAAATGGAGAAGCCAAAGAACTTGTACGTATGACCCATGGACATGAACTAAAGTGGAGGAATGTGGGTGGGAACGGGTGTGGAGGGCAGAAAGGAATAAAGTGGGGAAAATGGGACAACTGTAATAGCATAATCAATAAAATATATTTTTTAAAAAGAGAGAGAGATGAACAAAGCAAAATGTTAAAATCTGTCTTTGCCCTGGCCAAGTGGCTCAGTTGGCTGGAGCATCTTCCCGCACTCCAAAAGGTTTCTGGTTCGTCCTGGGTCAGGGTGCATATGGGAGGCAACCAATGGATGTTTCTCTTATCGATGTTTGTCTGTCTTTCTCTCTCTCAAATCAATCAGTCAATCAATAAGTAAAATAATATAAGTAAAATAAACCCCCTTTTGAAAAAAAGAAAAAGTCTACTTTGTTGTAGGTGAGCATATTATTTTTAGGAATATCTAAAAGGCTTTGGAATAAAAAATTTTCAGTAAATTGTTACTACATTCCTACTGTAAATTTTTAGCAGTACCGTAAAAGTATCAATAGAAAAACAAACTATCATCTGCTCTCCTACAAACACAGGGCTAACCTTTGATTGTATCTTCTGTCTTTTTCCACTTCAAATAATTAAACACACAATATTATGCTATGTGTACATAGTTTTACAATCTTACTGTGCTCTTAACATACCACAGGTACGGTTCCTTGTCATTATTTCACACTTACACAATTTACACACCCATGGTACAAATTTAAAACTGCTCAGGAGAGTATATAATGAAGAGCCTTCATCCTACTTTAGATCCTCTCCCTACTGCTGAGAACTCTGATTTATCAGGCGCAGGGATCACACCTTTACAGCTCAGCGCATGGAGCACCACTGTTGTGCCACTGGGTGGAGGCAGAGCTCTCAAAGTATAATCTTTGGCATGAGTTATTTTTCCAAGATAATAAATTTGATCACAGCATTTCTAAAACAACGTATTAAATTTAAAGTCAACTCTTGTACTTTTTAGTATTTGAAAGGTCAAATTTCTGTATCACAATTACTTAAGATAATTATTCACATTTAATGTACATATATAAAATGGCCTGTAAAAAGTACTTGAAAAAACAAAAAGCAAAGAAAAAAACCTGGTTAATTTAGGGAATACATGTTCATGTACACTTCTGATATTGCATAATTATGTATTCTAAGGAGAACCTGCAACTTTAAAAAGCTGTAGTTTTCAAATAACATTATATACCTATGAATCAGTGTTGCATTTGGCAAGCTTACGGTAATTCAAATAAACACAATATTCAAACAGCAGAGCTGGTTCAGACCTAAATAAAAAAAAACTACCTTACATATAAACATCACTATCTTGTAGCATAGGGCCAGTTCACTGAATGAGACCACACACACCCAGTATTCATTGCATTTACCATCTTTCCTCTCCTCCTCCCTTTTGTAAGAGTTTAGGGCCTCCCCACCCTGCCTGCATTATCTGCCTGTCATTAAACCACAGAAATGAACATAAGCACAAAGTCACTGACTATTCGTTTGAAAATCTAGAGCTTTCTTTCATAAAATTGTTTTAAAAAGTAGAACTTCTTCTAAATCATAACTTCAGAAAAGGTATAACAATTGAATAGAAAAACTCGAACTGGAAAATGCTCAAAAATCATGCTTTGTCTCAAAGGCTAAAATTTCCATGTAAATTTTCAATCAATTAATGATTAACTTCTGCTCTCCATTCTTTGGACTCCTGTTCTATCTACACTGTTTCAAAAAGGTCAGAAATATTGGGAAACACATCAGGCAGGCTAAAATAATAATCATTTTAAAAGAATTTTTTAATGATTTCTAATACATAAAATGCACCATTTCAAATTCAAAAATCTCTGACTTTGCAAAAAGTCCAAATATGTATTAATAAATTCTAACATTAATAAAATCTAAAATATTTAAACTTCGCTTTCCTACCAAAATGTACTCTTTACCATGTAAAAAACCTCAGACTAAAGCATAACAAAGGAATTATACACATTAGAACTGCTTTTGGGGGGGCTCCACTTCCTAACAACAAAAAGATACGTAGGATTTTCTACACATAAACGCAGTTTAAGTTTGTACAAAGTCAAAGTGATTCAGTGCTTATGAGTTAATATTCTTTTGATAGAAGGATAGAATCAGAAAAGCAAAACAAAATACTAAAAAACTTTCCTATTGTGAAAATCAACTCAATTTTAACGTAAACCACAGACTGGCTCAAAGTCACACAACACAACTGGTGAGTGGCAAAGCTAGGACTGGACTCAGGTTTCCAAGATCCTCCCCTTAGTTTTACTTTCTACTGTAGATTAAGCTGTTATTTGAAAGAATGTTTCCCCTCAAAGCTCAACACTTCATTCATACAAATGATTTTTTTAGTACGTATGATGTATTTCACACATACACCCCTTGTATACTGTTATCAAACAGTAAATACAAATTAACAACAAAAGGAGAAAATAAAGAATGAGCAAAATTTTTATCACAGACTTCAAAGTAAATGCTCCATAAATGACATGACATAAAGTTACTTTAAAAACTGTACCAACTCTCTTTTTGGAACTCATTACTTACCAGAAAACTGTGACACTATTGGGGGTGTATCTTCATCTAAGTCATCGACTCCCCCAGCAATCGGATAGGGTGGAATAGAGACTCTGGGCATCACAACCCAGCTGTGATCGGAATAAAGGGAAGAGGTCAGGCTGGGCAGTCCCGAGTTATGGGCTATTTGAAAGCCACAGATCTTCTCAATCTGTTGCCAGCGAAAAAGTCGTTCTCGTAAACAAGTTGTCAACTCAGAAAGAGCTTTCCTGAAAAAGTCAATATAGAAATTGTTATTTGAAACAGTCTTTAATATGGCACTGAAAAAGGCAACTACGTGAACAGACCATGACAATTAGTTAATTTCAAGAAGAAATTACACACTCTCAGAATTAGTATAAATTGTGTGATTATATATACATGATCAAATGACAAATGAAAACACAAGTGGTCTACAAATGTCCTACTTCAACACAGCGAAAGTAAGCAAAGAGCTGGAACAGTGTCTTACTTGGCCTCCAGAATTTTGTGGTCCACCTCATCCAAGGAGGAGCTGTGTGCAACGTGCAGCGTCCCAAAGACTGTGCTTCTCTTCTTTTTAATTTTCTCTGCCTAGAAACCAAAGGAGAGAAAAGTAAGGGTAGTTTGGGGAAAGAAAACGCACATGCTAATAAAGTTTATTTTGTTTTGAATACATTAATAACTAAAAAATCAGCCCCGGCTGGTGTAGCTCAGTGGATTGAGCGAAGGCCTGCAAACCAAAGGATCACAGTTCGATTCCTAGTCAGGGCACATGCCTGGGTTGCAGGGCAGTTCCCAGCAGGGGATACACAAGAGGCAACCACACATTGATGTTTCTCTCCCTCTCTTTCCCTTCCTCTCTAAAGATAAGTAAAATCTTTTAAAAATCAGTAAAAAATTATTACCCAATACATAGCCCTATTTTCCAAAAATGAAAAGAAAATAGATGAAAAAAAAAATGCTTTCCCAACCCAAACAATATGATTTGAAACTTTGTTCCAGAAAAATTTTCTCTTATTTCTGTGGCTCAGAAAGGCCTGAATTTTCTATTAAAACTAACCGAATAACATTATATCTTACTGCAATAGAGGTGTTAGTGAGTGAACTAAAAGCTTTTTTTTTTTTGCTACAAATCAGATTAAGACTTAATCTTATTTCACACAATTTAATAAAGTTGGACATTAATTTCTAAACTACTAACCTAAATCAGATATGAAGCAGCAACCCAGAGGAGAAAAGCTCTGTATAAAATGTTTATTATAATGATAACAGAGATTATTTTTAAATGACAGGTCATTCCGAAAGGTATACACCTCTCTAAGTAATTTTACTTTACAACCTATGATCATGAGGATCAATTCATGTAGTAAGTTCTAGCTCAAGAAAAGAAACTGCAATAATAAAAATTTATTCATACCCTTGTATTCCAACTAGTTAACCCTTCTAGAAATTTAATAAGTTTTGAAATAGAGTACCTCATCCTTAGCAATAGCTAACTGCATTTCAGCATTTTGTCTTTTAATATTGTAGTACTGTACTTCTACTTCATGTGTTAACTGAAGCCATTTTTGAAGTGCATCTGGAACAGACCAGCTGCTTCTGAATTCAAATTCTTTTTCAGCCTTTTTTAAAGCCATTCGAACCTGGGTGGGAGGGAGAAAGCGGTGGGAGGAGGGGGGAAGAAGAGAAAGAAATTTATTTTTTAAAGATATTTAAATTAAAATTTTTAGAAGAATTTCAGATATTTTAGTACCCAAAATAAGACAAAGATTCGTTTTAATTACGCTCTTTGTAAACATTTTTTAAGTCACAAAGTCTAAAACAATATATTTCTGACATTAAAACTAAAGCTGAAGTTTTAAGTGCATCTAAAATCCAATAAGCGGAGTTGTAAAGCCAGAGGAGAGAAGGGACTTACATGTATCTCAAGCTGCAATATTTAGTTTCTATATTTTAGTATAACCAGACTCACTAAGAGAGAAGAAATCCAGGGCATATAAAACTAAAACTGATCATACTCCTCTCATAATACATTATTTGTTTATGAAGTAGGATATAAGTATGCAAAATAGGGTGATTATCTGTTCTAGTACCCTTTCTAATGTTCCCAGAAAGCTCTACTGTAGCTCCTTAACTACAAACTCACTTTTGCCACTTTTATTTACTTCACTGCTTCTAATATACCAGAAAATAAAGTGCCAATTTTGGGAAAACAGATTCTGAGTGACAGTCTGTTTGACTTTTCCATGAGAGATTCTGCAGAGCCTTCAGTGTCCTTCTTGCAGCTGCCCTGGAGGGGTGTCAGTGCTTAGAGTGTGAGGTGGTGTTAAAAGCTAAGGAAAATACTCTTAAGGAAAGCGTCACTAAGAAAAAAGGACAAAGCAGGAAGAGACAACCCATTCTAGAAATAATTCACTTAAACTAGGGAGAGTTCAAGCTAAAGATATGTAAAGATACACAATGGGATCTATGGAATTATGTACACACACGCTCAGACCTTCAGACAGAATGAGTGAGTGATGGAGGGTCCTGCTTCCTCTAGAACACCATGACTGCAAATTAATTTTCCTCAAGTCAACTAAGGTGATGAAAAATCTGCTCCTTCCTAAACTAACGTGTAGAAGAAAGTTTGATCTGAAAACCCAGCTCATACAAATAAGCTGTTGTGATGTGCCAGATTAAACTAAGAGTACTATACACAAACTTTTGATACAGCAATGGAAGGGCTGTCAGATCCTGTTAAGAAAAATTGTATGTAGAAAAGTATTTTTTTAAGTTCAAAGTTTTTTAAAAAGTTCACAATGGACACTAATTAAACAATTCAAAAAACAGACATTAAAAGCAAAGATAAGATAACTACTCACTGAAAACAAACCCTAAGCAACATTTGCCCGACACAGTTCACGGTGCAATGCACTTGGGACAATACTGTATTTAATAAGAAGTCTGGCTAAGCTGTGTGGCGTCCTTGCTAATCTCCCAGGAAGAGAGAATCTGAGCTCAGGTCCCGTGACATGCAGGTCCACATAACACCACAAAGTGCAGGGCTGCAGGCCCTTCTTCTTACAAGATTTTAAAGCTACGATTTCTATAGAATTTTCATTGCCAAGGAAGTATACAGAGAATCTGAACAAATTTCACTCAAGTTTTTCTCTTTTGATCATTAAGACATTTTTTAATGTTATATCTACAAATTTTTACCCCTAAAAGAACTCAATAAACACATTTAAAACAAAACTGATACACTTCTAGCATAAACTGAGGCTTTACAGTGTTTTGATTGACTGTCAAATAATTTCTCAAAATTTAAAAAATCCTGACCTAACATATAATAGCAACCATTTTAACTATTTTCTCTGTTATTTTTCCTAAATTTATTTTTTGACCTAATTCCAACCCTTAGTTTGGATTGCACTGTTATTTATTGAAGAATGGATGCTGTGAAAATTGAATTAATAGCTTTTAGAATATGAATACTATTTAAAAGTACAGTTATCATTTATATAACTTTTGTGAAAAACAGCAATAAGTAAAAACATGGTATCACAGAAACAGCCTAAACATCTGAGAACCTGGCTTCTAGATTCAACTTTAATTATTTACTGAGACCACCAGCAAGTTCTTTACTTTCTGAAGCTTACTGTTTGTGTATTTAGAACAGGGGTACAACTTGCCCTGACTTTAGGCTTCATTAGACTTTAAGAACAAAATAATTTTACGTGAAAAGGATTTACACAAAATATGAAGTGGTAGTATTATTCACTGAAAAGCTTTGTTTTCGTGAAAATAACACTATACAAAATATGTACCAGATTCTCCTGCATTCTGACTTTGAGAAGTTGATTACTCCCCAGACAAATGTAGTAATGCTTCAAACTGGGTGGAACTGTGGATCATGTGATGTTACACATAAATTAATCTCCCAGTTAAACTTACCTTTTTCACTTAATAGCTGTGTGACCTATGGCAAGTTATTTAACTTCTTTACATATCTGTAAATGAGGATAATTTCTATGCATTTTGAAGATTAAAATTTAGGAGCAAACCATTCACAGTATGTGTAATAACACATATAAGTACACATAAAGTTGTGTTTCTTACTACTATAACCATGTTGAACAGAGTTCTTTTTAAATATCCATTTCTCTCCTTTAAACCACCTCTTGCTGACTCAGGATCTTATTAGGATTAGTATGTCTGTACTGGGACATGCAGTAATCTTAGGGTCTACAGAATACAAGGTCCCTAAGCCGAAAACCTGAGCTGAGAATGTTAATGATTCTTGGGTATTCTTTTATATCTTCTCCCTCACTGTGAGGCAGTCACCTATAAAATATCACTCTCACTTTCTATCTCTAGAAGAATTCCTACTACTGCTTTCTGATTTGCACTATCAGAAAAACAGCTAACAAGCTTTTAATTTAGTACTAAGAACAAACCAAAGTTAGATGTCTCAGTGGGAACAGGAAGGCAGTTCTCAGAGGAGTAAAGGGCAAAATATCTAATTTTTGGACACAGTATAATTTTAGCTAGGCCTTTTTTCTTTCTTTCTTTTTATTTATTTTTTAACCCCCTGTTCTTTACTATGTTCTGTCTGCAGAAGTTTCTCCTCAGGTAAATAGGACCTGACTACAAAATATGTCTAGGAGGCAACTTAAGAGAACAAACTTCTCACAGGGAAAACATTAAAAATAGATGTCTGAGGTATAAGAGAAAGAACAGTTAGTAGGAAGAGATGGATGCATTCAGTCAAAAATGACAAACTCAAAGGAAATAGTAATGTACACAACATTTTTCACAGGAGCTGAAATAGAATAAGTCACTAGATTTTTATCCTTATTAAGCACTTGATTGAGAAGGCAACAATGCTTTTTGCAAAGTGAGAGGCAGAATATCTCGGTTCTTGTCCCTGGTTTACAACTGAGCCACTCTCTAATCTTGAAAAATGTTTTCTCATCCTCATTTTGTTACTCAATTTCTTTATCAATCACGAAAGGGTCAAAGTCAAAAACAGAAGATGAGACCATGGAAGCAGAGGTTGAAGATGAAGGAGGGTGCCATGAGCCAAGAAATGTAGGTGGCCCCTAGAAGTTGGAAAAAGCAAGAGAACAGATCCTCCTCCAGGGCCTGCAGAAGAAATGCAACCCACGGACCTACTTTACACTCCGACTTCAAGAACTGTACACTAATAAATATGTGTTGTTTTTAAAGCCACTAAGTTTATGGTGATTTTTTAATAGCAGAAATAAAAAACTAATACATTTGCCCGCAATTAAATTCTTATTCAGAATCACTGCCCAAAGGACTATGTAATGCCTCAATGCCTATATTCCATCTTCAGTAAATTCATAATGGAAGCAGATATTGGAAAGAGTATCCTTTAGACAACCTCAGAATTTTTAGCAGATTATATCCTAAATCCATTTGAGCACTTATCAGGACTCAAATGGATGCTCAATAGAGATTCTTTACCTTTGCAGAGAAGTTTAACATGAGATACACTTTACTAGGTTACCGCTGAAAACCAAAGCATATTACAAATGTTAAATAAATGCCTTAAATTTACTAAAGATAATTAATATGGCATGAAATAAGGTTTCATGAATGAAAGAACATGATGGTAACTTTACCTTTTAGTTACTACTTTGTGAGTTTGCTACGAGGACTTTGATCAATGCAGACAATCTGAACAAATGATTCTTTGATTAACAAAAGATGAGTACACAATGGAATTAAATGTATAAGACTGAACAGAAACAAAAAACTCAGAATGGCAGTACAAATATCCTAACAAATACTTTTTGTAAAACATAAATACCTGTTCCAATTCCTGCTCTGCATATTGACGTCTACTCAATTCACTCTCAGCTCCCTCCCTCAGCTCTTTCAGCCGACAAGCCTCCTCCTTTGCGTAATTGATTTCATCCATCATTTTGCGCTCTAGATTTTGCTTTTCTACAGCAACATTTCTGTTTTCTTCCTGAGCCTTTTCAAGCCTTACAGAACAATAAAAATGTAAATTCCTCATAAAAGTTGCCAAAATTTCATTTTGAAAGAAATATAAATGTGTATCAAGCAACAGGACACATGTTTCAATCAAAATTTGCAGAATTTTCTATTAATCTTAAGTTTGGATAGTAAAAACATCATGCAGCCTACTATACACCTATTCTGGTTATCTTGAGTTCAAAACACAGGGAACAGTTCAAAATAGCAGGGAAATACTCTTTAGCAAAGAAACTTTAAAAAAATACAGATTATTTATATCATGTCAAAAATATAATTTAACTCCACATATAACTCCTCTTATATATGATTGATTTCCACTGGTCTCTACCCATTTATTCCCTAGTGCATACCTTCATAATAATCTGTTATTATAACAATACAATGGTACTTTTGTAAATGTGTGAAATGAAGTGTACATACATTCCCGATGTATGTACCAACCTAAATATAAGTGTGTATGCACATGCCCATATTACAGCTTCACAAGAGCTACAGTTTGTTTTACTTACTCACCTCTCTTGTAAGTCCAGTAGACTTTGCTCTGCAGTTTGGAGACTCTCTAAGTCTTTCATCATTTTTGTAACATGTTCTTTTGAGGTTTTATTCTGCGTGTAAGCAAACCAGCAACCTCCAACACCAATTACTATAGAAACTATGAGGATAAAATCTTTCATCCAGTTATGAGGAGGGCCTATGAAGAGAATTAAAGATGGTTAAATTAATCTTTGAGTGCAACAGAATTTCAACATACAGAGACTTTTTTAAAAATGAGGAGGCATCTAAAAATAAAACACAAAAATGCCCCTCCCATATAAAAGCTCTAGCTTTTAAAAATCCTTTCTTCAAATAATCAATGTGCTTACTACTTGACTATTTGATAGTCAAGGCTTACTATTTGATATACCAGGCTATAGGAGAACAAAGGTAAACCAACATGGATGGATATACCATGTACCTTTGGGAAAGGAGGTAGTAACAGAAGTCCTGGGGACCCCTGAAAAGCAACAGCACTTCCCACCATGTACTGGGAATGGTCCTCTGGGAGACACAATGATTTAACTAATAAAATGTACTATCTGCTCCAAAGAGATACCTGAAAAACTGCCTGACTGCCCAGACCTCCAGCAGGAAGACGCTTTGCATGTCTGATGAGATGAAGAACCCTACAGAAAGGACAAGTTCCTATGCTTACAACCCCAGGCTCCGTGTACGATTACACAGTGTGATAAACAGCATGCTCCATGCCAGAGACCCCCAGGGTTGCCTGTTTCCAGAGTTGTTAGAGTGCATACCCTAATCTACAGTGAAAGAGATGCACTACACAAGGCTAAAGTCTTAAAGGATTTATTTCTTTTTCTGCCTCAGGCTGAGAGGTTCAGCTCAGGCTCCAGTTCAAATATGAGCCTTCTTCAGGCTGAAATATAATCACCAGAAACAGCAATAGGTGGGCAAGTCCCAAACTACAATATGTACCACAAACTAGGAAAGATTTTGGTGAAAACACCTTTAAAATGTATCTCTGCTCATTTAACAATGCTAGTTGTTTTTTTTTAATAAATAACATGGGTGTTCCAACTACAGGGCTCATTCACTCAAATAATAATTTTAAGAGAAACATTAAAAAGGTGTTTATTAAAACATTTTTTGTTTATTAAAACATTTGTCTTCAACATTCTCTGAGACTCATTTGGGTCCTTTTAAAATAATAGTAATATCCCTGGCTGGTGTAGCTCAGTGGATTGAGGATAGGCCTGCAAACCAAACGGTTGCTGGTTTGATTCCCAGTCAGGGCACATGCCTGGGTTTTGGGCCAGGTCCCCAGTGTGGGGCACATGAGGGGCAAACACACATTGATGTTTCTCTTCCTCTCTTTCTCCCTCCCTTCCCCCTCTCTAAAAAATAATAAAATAAATCTTTTAAAAAATAGTGATATAATGGTCTCCCTAATAAAATACAAGTACTCCTGACCAAGTTGTATAGAGAGACAAATTCCATATTATATAATTCCTACTTTCACCAACCATTCACATGAACAAATCAGAATCTCACACAAGACACCCCAAGAGATTCAGTAGAAAACTTATGCGAGGGAAGGGTTAAAAAGGGTATCATCTCCGCGGAATGCTCGGCATTTCAGCAGTGTTCTATTTCCTAGGGTTTGCAATTTCCACCAACAGTGCATATCCACCAACCCTCACAAAGGGAAGTTCCAGCTGTTTCACCAGCTGCTCTTTCAGCCTGAGCCAAAAAAGCACCACCAGTGAAGTCATGGAACCCATCCAACCACCCCACTAGCCCTTTTTTAGCAAAGCCGCCCCCTAGTTAGTATCACAGAAACCTGCATGTCTCCTAACTCAAGAATGAAGGCAAAATAAACATTAGTTTCCTGATTTGTAATTTATGAAAGTCACTGTTCTAGTATTTGTTTTTGGCTACTGAAAAATGAAACAATTTCTTGAAAATGTGTACTCTTCAAATGCTTTGCCCCAAAGCTTTCCAAAATTTGAAATTAAATAAAATAGGCATATGAAACTTTCCTTCTGAGAAGAGTACTCTTGTCAAATTAAAGAAATACAGTTTTATTTTCTTTATGAAAATGACAGAGCAATTTCTTAACTGTTCCTCTTCAAACAGTCTAGGAACAACTCTCCACCTCGTGCTTCTGCCAGAACAGTGCTACTTTGTGAAGCTTCAAAGTGGCTCTTTGTTTGTGATCTATATCGAAAAAGATATCTTCTTGGTGGTTAATGGAATCAAGTGAAGTTTCATTACTTCATGCTTTCAAGATGGTTAGACTGCACCATTTTTTAAAGGTGTAATGTTCTTCAGTGAACATCCAGCTATAATATCAACATTAAAACTGGTATAAAGGAACAAAGTTTTAAATATAGAAATTTAATTCTAATTTATCAAGTAACATAGTTTTTACAATTTCTTATATCAGTAACCAGCTTTGAAAATTGCACTCTATATTTCACTGACCAAAAGTCTCATCCTATAAATCTTTTGTTTTAAGACAGTGTTAAATTTCTTTTACACTTAATAGATGATTCTTCTTAGTGGTCTACTACCTTCCTTACTTTTTCCTTCTTTAGACAACAAATAGATGATCTGATTATTCTTTTGCACCATATTCTGTGAGAGCAAATACTAACGTGTCAGAGGTCCAAACAAAACCACATCCAGTGCCTTGAGCTGAAGTTTTTGTCTGTGACTCCGGTCGCTGATTTTCAACTGAGAGACCATAAATGAAGGTTCATGTACTGCTATCCTGTTCATTTAAAAAACACATACACATTAAATAAAATATTTCTAGTATATAAATGTAAATATTTGAGCAATATAATCAATACTGTACATATTAATGATAATTACTATAAGACCTCATCAGGTGTGATTTAATATTTTATTACATGTATCCAAAACATTTTCAGTACAAACTTAGTTGTACAAACACTCTTGTGTATTAATAATTTAGTTTAGCTAGATTGATATTTTTGTTTTCTAAGATTATTTTGTGCAGTAACTTAATATGATTTTTAAATTTATCAAATTAAAAATATTTTATAATTATCAATTACCTGGTATCTTAATGTCATTTCACAAAGAACAAGAAAATTATAAGTAATTTACTTTATGTCAATAGCAGACTTTAAAAAACAGTTCTCAATTTAGATTATTGCCTTTCTTTAAAATTACCTAAGAAGTCTATACTTTTGGTCTAATATTTAAACTGTTTAAAAATTAAACAAATCCACTGAAGTCATAAGTAGGAAGAACTCATCAGTAGTTGGGAAAGTAATCTGAAGGATTTATGTAATAGAAGTACTAAACCATTGTATTAAGCAATGAAAAAAAGTATGTAGGGGCCAAAGCACAGGTAAAATAAATAAATAAAATCACTTCAGTTTGGACTTCAAATCCAAGTAGCCCAGTAGTCAACTAAGATTTCTTAACAACCAAGTATGATGCCAACAAAAATTTTATAACACAAAGTCTAATAACAACAATAATAAAAGTGTTAATAACAGTGACAATAAAAACAAGCATGTGGTATGTGCTGGGACCTGTGTCAAGGTAGTGAGAGGCTGAATAACTTGCCCAAGGTTAAATAATTAGTAAGAGGTAAGGCAGAGATTCAAACCCAAATGTGAATGATTCCAATGACTGTACCTGAACCACATTTTATTTAGAAAGGTATCAGAACCTCTGATTATGCAGAAGTTATGGGAACTCCTCTGAGGCCTCTATAAAACTTACTGAGTGAAGAGCTCTAACTTTCCCTTTGCAAAATGCCCTCATGTTCTCCCCAGGTGCCTTACATGTATGCTCTCGTTACTCCTTTAATATACTTATCAAAGTCCTTGAAGGCAAAAACTATCTTAGCTCTGTATCCCCAAACCTAGCATGGTGCTTGGCAAAAGTAGATGATGACAAACATGTGTATAATAGATGGATGAATGCATGGATGGATACATGAATGAATTCATAACAATACTACCAACAGACTAATTTTAAGAAAGACAATGAGATGTAATAATAAGAAAACTATGTGACAGAATTTTATGCCAAGTTCAATATGAGCCCAGAGGTGGAAGTTATTCTACCTGAGAGGGTGAGGATGTCAAGGAAGTTGACACAGGTCTGAAAGGAATGAGCAAGCATGTTATCAGGTGAAGAAAGCCTCAGTATAAGTGCTGGTATAAGAATTACAGTATAGAAAATACACTACAGGGCTTAAGATAACCATTATAACTAACATAAAACTAACATAATTTTGGCTACCTATTTCAGAAGCAACAATATTTTAATGTCACAGAAAGGAAATAATAATGAATTATTTTAGGCATGTGTACATCTGGAATGTGTAATACACTTTCTTATATAGTCTTATAAATAGCTCTTGTATCTAGAATTACCCTACATAACTTACCTAGTTGTTTGTGTTAATATTACCCATTTAAACTGACTTATCTAATTGCATTTCCACATAAGAGGGGCTGGATGAAGGGTCTTCCAGTATCCCCTTCTCCTGCACTCAAGGAGACTCTAATGGGCTTCTGAAAGCTTCTATATACATTAACTTTTGTTCTGTAGAAACATGTTCACTATTTTAAAAAGTTATTTTGACTGACCCTGATTAACTGTGCATTATCTCAACAATTCTACCAGAATTTGATGTATCTCCAGTACAATCTATTTAATCAAAAGAAAAAAAGTGGCTATAACATTTGCCCATCAGTAACTAAGTGGATCAAAAAACTGTGATACATTTACACAATGAAATACTACACAGCAGAAAGAAAGAAGGAACTCCTACCCTTCATGGCAGCATGGATGAAACTGGACAGTTTTACACTAAGTGAAATAAGCCAGGCAGTAAAAGACAAATACCCTATGATCTCACCTGTAAGTGAAACCTAATCAATAAAACAAACAAGCTAACAAAACAGAACCAGAAACATGGAAATAAAGAACAAACTAACAGTGACCAAAAGGGAGGGTGGTAATGTGGGAAGAAGGGGAAAAACATGTACATAGCACCCATGGAAAAGGATTGAATGTGGGAGGTGGGGGTGGGTAGGGCAGGACAGAGTAAGGGGGGAAAGTGGGGACAACTGTAACTGAACAACAGTGAAAAAAATAAACTCCCCAAAGGACAGCATAAGAAAAATACAATGGGTTCCTCATAACCAGGGATATATATATATATATATATATATATATATATATATATATATATATATATATCGGAAAACCCTAATCCCATTTTAATGCTCTATTATTACTTAGTAACTTGTCTTGTTTAATAACAAGAACTACATCTTACTTAATTCTGTCTTCCTTCCAGCATCCAGTCGCACCATGAACATAAAAGATACCCAATACACACACCTGCTGAACTGACTCTTACTCCCTGACTCCATCACTACAGTCATGTGCATAGTAAAATCAGAAATACTGATGGTTCGTATTCAGAATACATTTAAAGAAAATATGAAAACATTCAACTTGATCCAAAATACAAACTTTAAATCAACAGAAGCAATTTTTAAATAAGGTATGTAAGCAAACTGAGGAGAAATACAATATGCCTATTTCATCATACATAATGATTGGACAGTAATAAAAAGGGATTAGAGTCTTTGGTATCAAAAACAACCCTGGGAGAAATAAAACATAACCAATCTTGTAAGGCCAAATTTTGGTAGAATTATTTCAAATTTTAACATTTAAATCTTAAAGATTATTAACAACTGAGATCTAGAAAATGTAATTCAAAAAACTAGTGACAATTAATTCTAGACATATAAAGGATAAATCAGCATCCTACACTCTGGTATCAGGTCACCTGTATTCAAACATTTTCTTGGGCAAAATGTTTAACTTCTGACTTGTTTTTTTTTTTTTTTATCTACAGAATGGGAATTAATAATACCCACTTCATTTCAACCAAGAAGCTTGAATGAGATAATATAGAGTACCTCTAGTTAATATATATTTTAAAACGGTTGCTATTATCTACATTTTGTTTATTAAACTTAATTTTTTAAGGTTTAACTTATGGCCACTAAGTGGTTACTGCTGTTACTAAAAGATTACCAGTTCAGAAGAATCTGTAAATTAATCTATTCAAAAAATCTGTTCATAAAGATGAATCTGTGTCAAATAAGTTTTTTTATATTTGCCAGATGATCAGAGGCTGGCCTTTCGATATTATCTAAAACAGGTATAGCTGGCCCACCTTCTCATCCTCAAATTATTTTTCTTGGGTATAATTTTCTTAAAGGTTGTTCTTGTTTAGACAAGGAAAAATGATTAAAACTTGCAAAAACTCATACCTTAAAAAATTAAAGAATGGATATATTTATAATATTTCCTTTCAGCTCTTAGTCACGGAAGTAACTTGTAGATTCGGCAATGAAAAGTAACATGTAGCATATAATTCTCCATGAGTGGAAAAAATACATTTGGATAATAAAGACTCACCTGGGAAGTGTTGTTCCTTTGACATTATTATCTCTAAAATTCTTCTCATACTGGGGTAGTTCAACAAATTCTATCAACCACTGAAGTGTGTCATCGAGGGTCCAATTATGAACTACAAGAGATAAATGGGGAAGGCATATTTTATACATGCCTGTTTTATGTATATAAATTGTATGTATATATACATACACACATATCCATATACACACAAACACACATATACTTACTATAACTTCAGAAGAAATAAAGATGTTAGATTCAATTTTTCAATGCAACCAATGCTAAGTACTAAAATGGTATTAGCATTCTATGAGAGCTAAAAACAATGAAGACATACCTCTGACCCTTACGGGCATATAACTACAACAGAGAAAGCACATAAAAGAGACAAAATACCTGCATAGTTAATTATAAAATAAGCATCTATGTAAAGTTTGCACAGAATGAAACAATCCATTATTTCCCTGAATGTAGAAAATTTACCAGGTATATAGACATATTTATTCATCCTTCTTTCCACATAGTACAATAAACCTAAGTATCAGGTTCTACTCTAAGTACTGAGAATATAGTAATAAATGAGATGAATAAAGTCATTGCCCTCATGAAGCATAAATTATTTTGGGAGTGAGAAGGGGTAATTCATGAAAGAAAGAAGAAAAGAAGGTGCAGATTTCAGGTAGTCATCAGCTATTAAGAAAGGAAGAATGGAACGATGTCAGAATAAACCTCTCTGAAAAGCTAAACTGAGACCTAAAAATTGCAAGGAGCCAACATTGTGCTGATCTGGATTAAAAAATATCTCAAATGAAAGGAAAAGCTAATGTAAAGGCCTTAGGACAGAAATGAACTTTGGCAATGGTTTAGAGATAGGAAGAAAGCAATCAGAAAGTCCAGGTCATAAGAGGATTTTCAAAAATTCTGGACACTTTTCCCATTTCAGTAAAAAGATGGTAAGGATAAAATAATCTATGTTGTTAATATATAAGTCTCCAAAATGTGAATAATGGATTGTAGGAAACAAAACTGAAAACAGAGAGAAATAGGAGATCATCCCTTATATATCTGTCCAAGCAGAAGAGGTTATTGTCTTGAACTGTGGTGCTGGTAGAGACTATGACGACTTGTGGTCAGACTCAGGACATATTCTGGGAATAATGCTGTCAGGTGTGCTGATAATATGGATGGGGGCTGACAGCTAGAAGAAAGCCAAAAAAGTACAGAGGGTGGGGTCATTAACTTAAACAGGAAAGAATGGTGGGAAAAGACTGGAGACGCAAGTAGCGGCAGGTGTCGGAGATCAAAGATCTGTTTAGACATGTTATGTTTAAAGTAGGTATTAGATATTTAAATGTAGATAAACAGAATCCATCAAACTTAAAAATCTGAAGCTTAGAAGAGGGTGAGGTTAAGAATGGAGATATAAACTGGGAGTGATCAGCATACAGTACAGATTAGACTGAGTGAAGATAGCTATTAATAGCTAATAACCCTAATGATTTCTAAGAGACTGACCCCAAATCATGAAGAAAATGATAGCCAGCATCTCTTCTCTTGGTCACTGAGTTTGAATTAAGCTTTTTATTGATACATGCACTTTTTCCTTTAAGGCTTAAAAAAATTACTTATGAGGAACTAACCTGATTATCTCCACTTTGGAGATTAGAAACTGAGTAGTTAGAGGGATCAAAACAGTCAGCAACAAGACTAAATTCGAACCCAGGCAACCAACCTCAGGACCTGACTCTGTGCTACCCTGAGAGCAATAATATTAATTAACAGTAGAGATACAAACAAGCAGCTAAATATGGGAAGCAACTCAGATATTCTTGTTTGAAGAGTATGAAGGACAGTAAGAGTTTATTCAAAGGAAAGGATGTAGGTACACCTGAAAAAAAGAAGGGCTGCATATTATCTGTATTTAATTAGAGGATTTTGGAAAACAAAGTGCTTATATACCACAGAAAAGGTCAAAGGAAACTTAAGAAAACAAGTGAGCAATAAAGGCAGATCTGGGAATCCATTTGTGTGAAAATAAATCTGAGAAAAGATCTTGCTAGTGAACTACAAATTATTAATTCATTTTTGTAAAATTAATTTTTCACAATATGCCTTTTTCATTATTTAGAAAAAAGCTTAATTAAAAATGAACATAAATTCACTGAAAATTGCATATGGTAATTACTAATTTCATATTGAAACAAAGCTTTGACTATTTCTTTTACATTCTCTGCTGCATGGGTTCCCGCTGTAAGCTTGGACATATGCCTGGGGCTGCTGTATCAATTTAGCCAAATAACTTAGAGTATCAGCCAAAGATTCAGGACCTGGGTACCTTCTACTAAATTTCATAGATTCAAAGTAGCCTCTTTCCCCTTTTGTTCCTTTTCTTTTTTTCTTCTTTTAACCTCTTTACTCTTAAGTTTCTTCCTATTCAAAATGAATACCCTCTCTTGACTGCCAAGAAACAGTGCAGCTGCACCTCATACACCCACACAAAACCCTCAGCCAAGAAAACAGGATTCTCTGTCACTTCTAGGCTGTTCAACTATCAACAGCAAAAATCCCTAACCTAAACACACCAGGACATCAAAATATTCCCTCCATTGTAATGAGCCAGGACTGAGAGACAGAAAAATCAAATGAAAAATAATTTGTAGTTAAAAGTGCCCAAATCCTACTATATTATTCTATCTGGTAAACTGAGTGTTACAGAGGTTCTAAAGCAATCTTCTTTACAAGGAATATTCACAACAAAATCTGATGCACACAGCACACCCTTCACTTCGGGAGGAGGTCCACTCCTCGTGCTGCTTGATTTCTTCAGTGATGCCTTCACTTTTCTTCTCATGAACAGGGCTTGCATTTTGTCTTAGCCTTTTCTACTCCAAACATACTAATTAACTGTCTTCCAATTCTTAGGACAGAACGTTCTATGTCCTTCCTCAGGGCTTTGGCACACGCTGTTTCATCAGTGTGAGACCCTTTTCTCCATTGCTGTGACTCACCTTCACCTACTTACTTTACTGAGTCCTCCTATCTCAGTTAAAACTTTTAGGAGAGCCTTCCCAAACACTGCTATATGATCATAAATCACTCTACTTTTTATGCATAGCATTTAACTAATTATATTTATTTGGATGATAATTTCAACATCTGTTTAATCCACTAAATCATAAGCTTTTTGCTCACCATTCTATCCCTAGCACTTGGTACATAAAGAGCGTGCAACAAATTATTTATTGGATCCTCTTGAATAAATGAAGTAGAACATGTGTAATTGACAGGTACAATAAAAATTTATTTCCACAGTTTAGTAAGAAGAACCTAATATCCAGAAATAGAAATCTGTATGTATAAGCAATTCTTGACAGCAAAGGAGTTACTTATTTAAGAATTATCTGGTTCCTTATTACATGCCTCTCAATGCTCTTTTCATAGGTACTGCTGTTAAACAGCACTTCCACCAGAGGGTAGGCAGGGGGAGATACAGTATTCCTTTCAAAATACATTTCCCTATCTGCAAAGCCACAAAAACGTCAATTTCTATACTTTTAACATGTTGTTTCTGCAACAAATCGTGGTTAATGCTATCAGTTGGTGTCTCAGTGATTTGAGGAAATTTATTGGAAGACCAGCAGAAAGAACTCTGGAAAGAGTCCTGATTCCCGTTCCATCCATGCCACTGGTTCATCGTGATGTCACAGACAGGTTATCTAATTATGACTCAGTTTCTCTGAGCTAGACCACTTTAAGTACATTCAAATTCTGTGTCTATGATTCCATTATCACAAACACAAGTTGGAATTTAAAAGAGCACTAAACTGTTAGCCTAGAACAGTAGGTTTACAGAATACTGAGAGGAAAGAAGTTGCTAAGACTTTCAGGACAACAGTAGAAACTGCTGCTAACATTTATGATATGCTTGTTAAACACCAGGAGATTTGCAAATGTTACTTCAAATACTTATTGCAGCAACCCTCTGAAGTAAGATACTTTTATCATCAGATTGATCCTAAAAGTTTATGAAGGCAAAATTCCTTTTTTTTTTTAAAAAAAAGATCTTATTTATTTATTTTTAGAGCGAGGGGAAGGGAAGGAAAGAGAGAAACATCCATGTGTGGTTGCCTCTCACATGCCCCACATAAGGGACCTGGCCTACAACCCAGGCATGTGCCCCTACTGGGAATTAAAGCAGCAGCCCTTCGGTTTGCAGGCCTACATTCAATTCACTGAGCTATGCCAGCCAGGGCTTGAAGGTGAAATTCTTAATTAGAGATAACCAATTTGTAAATGATCCAACCAGGTATCAGACCAAGTCTGTTTCTAGAGTTATTAACCTCTGTGCAGTAGCAATGCCTCTTTGGAGTTGGGTCAAGTGATAATAACAATCCAAATAACCAAATTAGGCACTATGAGCAGACAGTTTATGCTCCAGTCATACTTGCAGCTTCCTGAATGTACCATATTCCTCTGGGCCACTCCTTCAACTTGAAATGATTTTTCCTTCTCCTTCCTTCTTTACCAGACTTGCCTTCACCTTTAAGACTCAGATCAGGAATTCCTTCCCCACAAAGTCTTCCCTGTTCACCCTTTTCCAGATTATAGTTCCTCTTCTTTGTGTCCCCTGATCACCTCTACCATATCTGGTTCTGGATTATCACCTACTCCAATGTGATTGGCCATGCCTGCATCTTACCTCCTGGATGATAAGTTCCTAGAGGGCAGGAACTTGTTCTTCTACCAGTACAGTAATTATTATCACCATAATGCTACATTCATTTGATATAGGATTTCACATTTTTATTATACACTTTCACATGTTTTTATTTAATCCTCCACCAACCAAATTTAAGAGATAGCTGTTACTTCTATATTCTTATACTTGGTCAAGAGAGGCCAAGTAATCACACTTGTGATCACACATGTCTAGGAAATGAGAGAGCCAGAATTTGAACTGTAACCTTCAGACTCCAAGTTCACTACCAATACAGGTGGCTCTTGATTTGGAACAAAACTCACTGTTTAACTCTAAAACTTGAAACACATTTTTTCTTAGAAACAAGTCTTTCGTTCAATAGTTTTAATAATAATAATACGAGAGTCAAACATTATATATAAGCAATCTGTCACAGGTAATTGCATTAGTGGGTTCAGGATTTCACCATACACAACATGTGTCCATCATGAAGACCTGGAGGTAGTAACATAAGAGCTCAATGGAGCTCTGCCAGTTCTTCAACATGGGGGGAGCTCCTAACACTTAAAAAGGGGGCTCTAAGAGACTGAAGGGCAAGATTTCAAAAAGCCAGAGGATTCAGAGCTGGAGCAGGACTTCGGGGCAAAGGAGAGGATCAGGGGCAGGAGAGTAGGGACAGGATGGTGAGCAGAACCAAATTTCCAGGAGATAACGGGGTGTGCAGATGTAGGATGTATTCATGGGGCAGACACTTATGGATTTTCACAGGAACAGAGACAGGATGAGGAGTCTCCTCTTCATCATGCCTCTCCTTTGTTGTTATCAACAGGGCTATCTCTACCATAGGAAATAATGTTCCTGATTCTGCACCAAATCGTTTTCCTTTCTTCCCCTTCCTACTTGCTACTGTCAGTACCACTACCATGTAATTATTTTGGATGCTTAAAAAAGATGGAAAATTATAACTATAATTTTATAAATTATTAAGCTGTTGTGGACCAATCTGCCTGGTTCTAGGAATTGTAACTCTAACCCCTGTGGCTAAGGAGGAGTCAGTGACCTCTGGAATGTGAGCCGAAGGAAACAAAGCTTGTTTCTGGCAGTAAATGCTGCCTGTTTTCCTCCCTGCTTTGGGGAAAGCATGGTGGAAAGTCCTTGATAGGTAAGACCCCTCACAGCGGGGGGGGCAACCACCACCCACGAGGAAGGAGGGGGGGGGGGGCTGCAACAAAGAGCAATGGACTTTCCTGCCCCCCCCCCAGGCTTTGACATAGCCCAAGTTCCCTGTCCTCTGGGAGAAACTTCCTGGCTCTAATCCCCTTAAGCCTGAATACCTGATGGGGAGGGGTGCAGCTCCTTGCCTTGCTAGAGCATGTCCTAGGGAAAAATCTGGCATCACAAAGAATTCCTGAAAAACCTGTGAAATCTGCTCTGCTAAGAGTGCTTTCATTCATATGTTAAGGGTTAGAGCAAGAAACTCTAAAACTCTCTTCCTGACAGACTCTGACTCAGACTAAGCCCTCAGATTTCTTTGAAATGTTATCTACTGTTTGATCCTTGCTGCTCGGTATTCCTGTGTATTACAACCCAATAAAAGCCCTTGGAGGAAGCGGTTCAACACCTTTTTCTCCTGAGAAACTAGCCACTGCTCAAGGCCTTTTTCCTCTGGGGAACTGGCCACCTCTCCTCTCCAAGCAGATGACATCATGTCTCAGTTACATTTACTCTCATCCATGGCACACGGGGGGGTCTCTCGAGGAAAGTCACCCCCACGAAAAGCAAAACATAGGAATTAGACAGTAGTAGATCAATAGAAATGGAGAAAATGAAGAGATAGTAAGGGCTAGAACTACCTGGCAACCAAGAAGTAAGGAAACTAGCAGTCCTGTGGCCACCCAGCCGAAGCAGCCTTCTACAAAAGACACATAAGTCATACACAGGTACACCTTCAGTTGTATGAACTAGGTTACAAGTAGGAGAAAGCGACTGCTCCCGCCCCTTAATTTCTGTTGTACTTACTATTTCTACCAAATGGCGTATCATATGTGCTGCCTTATTTTGTAACTACTTGCCTCATCACATCTTATATTTCTAACATATTACATATTGTAAACTTCCATAACAGGCAGGATGCAGCCCGGCATAAAGTTGCCATTTAAGTATTAGCTGAATGTGTAACTGACTTTTTTCTTCCTTAGAGACAAGAACCTGTTTTGTTTGTTTTAGTCCTCACCAGAGGATATGTTTATTAATTTTAGAGAGAGATGAGGAAGGGAGCGAAGGGAAGAAAGAGGGAAGGATGGGGAGGGGGAAGGGGAAGAGAGAGAGAGAGACAGAAACATCTATCAGTCACGGTCATGATGCCTCCGTAGGCACCTCGACTGACTGAACCCACAGCTTAGGTATGTGCCCTGACTGGGGATGGAACCAGCAACCCTTTGGTGTACAGAACAATGCTCTGACCAACTGAGCCACCCAGCCAGGGATGTTTTATTTTGTTTTTAGTTGTCTACTGGCTCTCCCAGTAAGACACACAATATTGTTTTCATTATATCTTATTTCAAAGAAGCACTGGAAAATCCTTGACTCCGAAACAGGATCACAGGGACCTACATAACATAATGGCAGTTAGAAGGTGCCAATTTATAGCTGTGTGTTTGACAGTAGGATAAGAATTTGTGTGCACTTCAGTCCATCCCTGCCTTAAGTAAACATAGTATACACAAATCAGTGTGAAGGACAAACATTAAAAGATTACTTGCTGCTTTCATCTATAATAGGAAATTTTATAAAACCAATGTACCCCATACACTTAGCCACATACTTACAGTACCATATTTTGCTGTGTATAATGTACATGTTTTTACCCAAATTTTTTAGGGAAAAATAAGGCTGCCTGTTATACACCTGAAATAACTGGTACCTAAAATAACTGGTATCTGTTCTTGTGTTTTGTAATTATTTGTTACATAAAATTTCTTATACTGTAATATGTTCAAAAATAAATGTTAAAATTCCTTTACAATATAAAAAGCAAATTATCTAAATATAAATAAAATTTGAATTAAAAAATTAAAACAAAACCTTTTTTCCTGAAAGTTTAGTCCAAAAACATGGGTGAGCATTATATAGAGCAAAACACAGTGAGTTACAGACCTAAAAATACAAAACAGCTTATTGAAGTACCACCATATAAGTTTTCTTCTGTTATATTTACTATAAATTCATGCTATCCTAAAAATCTTCAAAGATCATGTGTGAAATCACCTACATACTATGGAAGCAAAACTAATCTCTCTAAAGTATTAGTGTGCATGTTAATAATAGCAGTAGCTAATATTTTATGAATACTTCACAATTTCCTATAACTGTACAAAATGCTTTTAATGAATAATTTCATAAAATTGTTTCAACATTCCATCTTGGTTTAAAGATCAGTAAACCAAGGCTGCTTAGAGAATACGAGTAACTTGTCTGAATTCACACACCAAGTAAATAGTGAAAATAGGATTCAAAACTGTTGTCAAAGCCCCAACTAAACCAGTAAGCTCCTCCTTTTCTCCTTCCCCAGCATGCTGAGAAAATTTCCAAATACAGCCAAACTCACTATTAGTCAAGTCAGACCTTGGATATAATAGACACACCATACATTTATTCTGCATTTCACTTAATAGCTCTCCTACTAGTTTTTTAAAACCACGAAATCCTAAATTTATGCTAAAAAACCATTTGTAGTGTTGTTCTTAATTTTAAGAAAGCCACTGGCTGCCCTGGCAGGTGTGGCTCAGTTGGATGGGTATTGTTCTGCGAAGAAAGGTTGCAGGTTCAATTCCCAGTCAGGGCACATGCTGAGGTTGTGGGTTCAGTCCTTGGTAGGAGTGCATATGAAACGCAACAAATTCATGTCTGTCTCTCACATCATTGTTTCTACCCCCCCCCTCCATTCCCCTCTAGAAAGGAAGAAAGGAAGGGAGAAGGGATGGAGGGACAGAGAAAGGGACAGAGGCACTGGCATAACTAATATACTTTAGAGAAACCAACTTCTGATATCACAATACAGTACTGTACAGTTAAATACTTTCCATTAAAGCATAAAAACATCTTTATAAGTATCAAAGGTTTGGTAAAAGGGTCAGGGAGGAGAAAGAATAAACATTATTAATGAAAGTAACTATACTTAAAGTTGGCCATATGAAATGGTCATTGAAAAAGTTCCTATATTTTGAAGCTTCTGATATATGAGCTAAAAACTAGTCAGTTAGAAAAATGTCTGAATTATTGACACTTATATTGACACTTATAATGAAATACTACATTATAAAATGAGTGTAGTATTTACCACTTTTCTAAATTTAATTTCAACTGAGAATTTCAAGTTACATAAAAGCCTCAGAAATTCTCTTTACAGTGACAGACATACATATTCACCACAGGAAAATGCCATTAACCCAAGGTTCAATATGGCAAAACTTTGATAAAAAGCAAATTTAACAAAATGTAATGTAAACCTAAAAATAACTTTTTAAAATATGAAAGATGAAAAAATGTAAAGCCTTCCGCATTTCATCTTAGCTAAGTTTATAGATGTTGTGGTGTCACTTCTGAGTGAAACTTGACATGACCAGCTGCTCAGCACAGTCAAATGGGCTTATCTTTAGAACGGAGCCAGAATGGGAGCTCCTCATTTGCTCACTGGTCAGCAGAGCATGTCTTTGTAACATGGACTAAATTCCTGCAACATGCTATATTTGGACATCTAAAAGCCACAGCCTGAACTTGGGAAGTCCAGATAGTAGTAGTTGTACCAAAGAGAAATACACATTTTCTTTCATGAGTTCCTTACCTTTCACCATGCAAGAATTACATGAAATTTTCAGATAGACTAGGTAAATGTTGGTGCATGTGTGAACATTCAGAACTTAAAAATGATCAGGGTGTTCTCCTCCCAAAAGTGGTACAATGGTACTACAGAGAGGGCATTACTACTTTTTCTGTTGTAAACTGCAATCTGCTTCTTATTAAACAGAGTGTACTATCAACCTAGCTTCACTAACATGGTGAGAGGTAATAAAGTTGTATCTTAAAAGCAGAAACTGGAGAAGCACTGAGTCTCAAAACTATATGACTGTTCTGAAGATCAACAAAACATATTTGAAGTGACTTAGGAATGGTAAAAAATGTTCTACAAATGTAAAGTTATTATAATAATCAGAATTTTTCTAATTAAGGATATTCAAGGAATATACTTCCTTTATGATTCAACAAAACCAATGGACTCAATGACCATAAGGAAACTAAATGTTTAATCAAGTTTTCCTACATATGTCATCGAAGATATCGCCTGAGCGACACAGTGACTGAATCTCTGAGTATTCATTCTTTCAGTTTATACTTGTCCCTCAGTTTCTTTCCTCTTAGAAAAAAATACAGAGAATAAAAAGAACATTTTGCATCAAATAAAGGTAAGTTCTGTAAGGACAATATTTCTTACTCATTTCTATTATTTCCAACATGTTATCCAATATCAAAAACATAGCAGGCACTAAACAAATGTGGAATGGCAGCTACATCTTAGGAACTCAATATTTGCTGAATGGATGAGTGAATGGATGACAAAATGATTCTATTAAGCAAAGCTGATAGAAAAACGTGACCTTCATTCACTCTTTTTAGTGGCATTTTTAGAAAAAGAAATAAATTCTTTCAAAAGTACAACTAAGTTTCATAAAATCGAGGGAATGCTGTTTTTCAAAAAATATGTTTAACAACATAAATTCTATTTCAAAATGATGGCTTTACACATTTTTCCTTTAATTTGCTGCTATTAAAATTATCAGAAATGCTCATTTTTTATCTTGAAATTTGAAAGTTTCTTCAAAAGATTTTCTGTGCAAATAACTAGGGCTTCCTTTATTCAGCAAATATTTACTGAGTGTATGGTAATTACTGACAGGCAGTGAATAAAATAAATGTAAAACATCACAGTCAATATTGCCAAGACAAGCAGAAAGCTCAATGTAAAAAAAAAAAAAAAAAAAAAAGTATTGACTTTAAGATGGAGTTCAACAAGAAATGAACACAAAACCCAGTTAATATTTTCTAAAAGGCATAAAAGGCCTCCTAAAACTTAGGCTTTCACACCTGGGTGCCACACAGTCTCCAGGTAAGAAGAGATATTACATCCCTAACTTGTGAATGCTAGTTTCTTCTAGAATAGAAAGAACATAACTGATTCCAATATCAGAAGCATTTCAAGATAACTTTACTCAGAAAATTTCTGTTTGACCTGCAGCTTTTTCTATTACAATTAACATTTTAAAATCTAACAGTTCACAATACTATTAGGTGCATTTACTTGGTATATATATTTTCCAACTGAGGCTTACTTACTATATACAGTAGTGCTTTAACTATTTCTTACTAATACCAAAACAACTTTCAAGAAAAGGCTGCTTGTTTTGTGAGTACTGACATAATGGTTAAAACAATAAAATACTAAGTTGCCTCCCCATTCACTGTGGTTTTTTTGTCAATAGCTAGAGTTATATGAGGACAAAAACATGTGAATAATGTGCTTCAATGAAAAATTAATTCATAAAAATAGACTCATTAACACAATGACACTATACAGTATACACTCTGACTTTCCAAAGTTTTTCCAATTTTCAAATTCACTTCAAACCCCTTCAACTGCCCGCAAGGCAGCATATAAGAATGGGCAGATGGATAAGCCAGTGGTGGCCAGAATCTCCGTAATGGAGACACTGGGGTGGTGACTCTGTGAAGACAGAGATCCATACAAGGCAGTCTCCTGAGTGAGGCAACAGCCTAATAGGGTCAGGAGACTGGCTATGTACAAAGGGACAGGGCAAATAAGAATACATATCGATGACAACACAGCTAAGTTTGTCAGTAAGTGAAAGAAATTACAAACAGGGAAAGAGGTTAAGCCAGGATTATCCCAGGAGTGTTGGTATCAGAGTGAACCCATAATGTTTAATATAGAGAGAGCAATATAGGTGTGTGCATTTCTTAGCTGTCCCCTCACTCCCAGAGCCTGACACAAAACACCTCAGCAGCTCTGAGCACACCTAGTAAACAAACACTAGTTTCTAAAAACCACCGCAACTAAAAGTAACAAGGAGTCCTTGGAGAAATGGCTGTTTCCAGAGCTAAGGCTAAGAAATAATAAAATGAGCCTAGAACATTCTTTTGTGCTAGAAATGAAGGGCTCAAAAAATGATGGGGACATACATGCAAAAGAATGTAGAAGCCAACTTGAAAGGCTTCTCAGTAGCCAAATTTGGGATAACTTAAGCCTCAAAATAATGATAACAAATTATAACCCACTGAAAAAAAAACAGGAAAATAAAAATTTGGATGCCCACACTGATGTAAATAAATAAAAGCAGAAGATCAATCTTCAGAACAATTGTAATATTTGAGATGCATTATTTCTCTACTTTCTATTTTCAAGATATGTCTGTTATAACCCACCATCTTCACAGAACAAGAGGTTGATGATACACTCTGTTTAACCTTTTCCTCATAGTAGAAAGCAAATTAATAAGTAGAAACAATGACAGAATTTGCAAAATTATAGTCTGGCAACCATCAATGTAATAATTCAGGCAAGAAACATCCATGGATGTTAAAACTTGTGGGTAAAATGATATGAGGAATGTGATGTTACAAACTAAGTTTCTCTTCACACACCCAAACAAATATTTATTAATTACAAAGGTGAAGATAAAGTAACTTCATCGTTACAGAAATGTAGCAGATAGCATCTTGACACCATGTGCCACTCAAAAGAATGTAATGAAAAGAATCATTTCTCCCACAGTCCAGCCCAAAATGCATGACCTGGAGATAATCATGAAAGCATCAAACAGATCCTAATTTAGTTACAATCTACAAAATGACACTTTTGAGAATTAGTCACCAAAGACATGCAAGTCCAGGAAATACTAAGAAACTGTTCCACATCAAACACAGACTACAGAGGCAAACAACTGTGTATGAGGCACACTCCCGGATCCTTTGGCAAAACTGCAATGAGGGTCTCTGGACAAAGTGCTTGCGGGAGCTCTTTGTTCTGGTCTTGTAACTTTTCAATAAATTTGAAATTCAATTTAAAAAAGAAATCTTTCAGTTACTTTTCAATTACGTTAAGTAGAGGCTTCTAATAATTGCTAACTCTCTATTACTTTGTAGCTTGTGGTTTTTCTTCAAAAAAAAAAAGGAAAATAATCTTTCCATAGCAGCAAAATAAATAGCAAATACTATGTCCTTATTTGCTGTCAATTACTGTTCCAAATTCTATATATTCATTAACTCATTTAATCCTTAACATACTCTTCTAAAGAGGGTACTATTATTAGCTACATTTTTTAGATGGGGGAGTTAAAAGCAGAAAGATGAATGTATTTGCCCAAGGTCACAAATCTAGTAAGTGTTAGGTAGAGACTTGACTCCAGGCAGTTAGTAAAGCTCCACCCTTACTTCGGGATATTGTCTCTCTAGGAAAGGGTAACAACAATGCCTCTTGGTTTCTTAAAATAACGGTGTCTAAAAGATGAAAGGCTTCAATGATTATGAAGTCTCAGAACCCACAAAAAGTTACTTGTTCAATACTCATGAGTACCAGGTTGAAAAAAAAGTAAGATTAAATTTACAATATTAGAAAGCTTCTCATATAGATTTAGGGTGTTTATCTAGCAAAGAGCTAATAAACTACTATAAAAATATTTATGATACCTTTTGAGAACTAGAGGTTAAAGGAAAACCAATTCTCTTGACTTTGGTTGCACTCTAGAACAATCTACAATTTTACTAGTCTTTTTAAAAAGCATGGTGATTATATTGGTTTAAACTACTAAAACAACAAAACTTTATTAATTCTCTACTTTTATAGGCTGGAATTGAAATAACCTGTTCCATATTTGCTTTGCTTTTTCTAATTGTATTTAGTAATTCTAAATTCTATTCCTTTGTATTTCTTTATTCTCTTACAAGTGACTTGTTTCCCAGATCTGGAGTGCTTGCCAGTTTCAACTTCCCCCGCCCCCAGGCCCCAGGTGTGCCAATGGGAAGAAAGTGATTCTGCTTACCTTAGTGAAACAATGATGGAGACAAACCAACAAGTTATTACCAAATAATTAAATTCAGAATTCTTCTTAAATTATAAATTGCCTTTTCTTATAGGTGTCTTCCATGCAAACAATATAATTTATTATTTAGTAAGTAAGAATTATTTATTTTAATGGAAGCACTGACAACTGAAAACAGTAAAAGTGATCTCTAAATCCTGCCTAACTCATTTATTTGCAACATAAACAAATTCTTATATTTTAGAAGACAAACACCATAGCCCTTTGTAGTCTACATATGCCTTCGTTCTACATAAATGCTACAATATACTATACCAATTTGATATTTCAGAGAATTCTGCTCCTAGTAATGTAAAGAAAAATCAAAGATATTGCTAGTACTATCAAAATAATTTTAAAAAATACAATCCAAATTTTCATGATAATATAGAAAATTCAGCACTGTAAACTATAAAACTATCATTTCATAAGGTAGCCTAGGTCAGGGCTGCACAACCCCCAGGCCATGAACTGGTGCCGGTCCATGCCTTGTTACTAGGAACTGAGCTGCACAGCAAAGCTTTGTCTGTATTTACAGCCACACCCCATCACTCCCACTATCACCTGAGCTCTGTCTCCTGGTCAGATCAGCAATGGTATTAGATTCTCACAGGAGCTCGACCCCTGCTGTGAATGGTACACAAGAGACCTAGGTTGCACACTCCTCATGAGAATCTAATGCCTGATGATCTGAGGTGTAGCTGAGGTGGTGATGCTACCGTTGATTGGCTACGAATACAGATTATCACTTGCAAAGAGGTTTGGCTGCACAGAGACCATAATAAGTCAACTGCTTGCTGACTCATATCAAAACCCTATTAGTGCCTGGCAAGTGACAACCAAGCTGTATCTGGTGGCAGGCTACACCCCCTTGCCCCTGGTCTGTGGAAAAACTGACTTCCACGAAAGCAGTCTCTTGTGCCAAAAAGGTTGGGGACCACTGGCATAGGTCACATAAAAATTGCTTTTCCTAGACTTGGTAACAGCAAGGTATTACCTATATCTTATAATTCAATTAAACTTTTTGTAATTTCATAAAGGCATATCCTCCTAGACAATATTCTGACTTGCTTTATAAATTTTATACTTATTGGTTCTCTAATATTGTATTTGTTCTTTTTCCCTATTGAGAAGGCCTCACTTGGCAAAAATTCACGAGAAACTCAAATGACAAGAACCCCAGGACCACGTGAAGATACAACATTGCAAAACCCTTCCACATTCTCAAACATACAGTAAAGTGTAACAGTAGTTGGGAACAGTATTTTGTATTCTTACATTATTTAAGTGTGATGGATGCTGCTTACCTTAGGAGTATTTAGGTCATCTATTCCCTGAACTTACAAGTATTTGGAGGACATCTCATTCTCAGGATTTCCAAACGGACAGAATGGACAGCACCTAGTTTCTGTCACCTTAAATTCACTTTTCTGCTCTGTTAATGATGCTTTTAAAAATACTTATGTTCCTCTTACATAGTACAGACACGTTTGGGGATCCTGGGTGAACACAGTCAGTTTCACCTTGTCCAAGTAAAAAGTGTCACTCAGTAGTGAAAATCCATAATAGTAAGGAAGATTTTGAAAAGCAGAGAGGTAGAACAGAATTTACTGATACACTTTCCAGTGCTGAGAGCTACATTAGTCATTTCATTAAAATACCAAAATAGGATTTAATATGATATCTATATTTGGAAAATGATAAACTCAATTATCATAAAATTCAGAGTGGGACCAAAAGAAGTACAAGAGAAAATCCTGTGGCCCACGCTGCTAGACCCCAAAACTACCCTTGACCTCAAATAACCTTTTAAGCTTTCCTTCTAGCTACTCTTCTCAAAGTCTAGTTTCTCTTGCACGTCAATCTATTACAGCTGTCTGTCTGCTAAGTACCTCTTCTCTCTGTCTTCCGAGCCAAGGCTTGTGATTGCCAGTGACAGAAGGCCAGGGGAGGAAGTAATCATAGGACTCCATCCTGAAGGTCACAGCATTAGTTCTAGGTATGGCCACACAAACTAAGCAAGTTACTACCTGAATTTTTTCTAACTAGAGCAGACAGGATAGACTCATTTCTTTTGGGTAATGATCTTGGGAAAACATAAACCTAAAACTTTCCAGCAGCCACACTGCTAGTCTCTAAAAAATGAAATGGAAAAAAAGAATGAAATAAAAATACAGAGAGAAACAGATACACAGATAACCAGAGTAGATTCAGTGTCTGACCACATACCTCCACCACCCCATTAAATAAAGATAGTTTTAAAATTAAGATAGTCTGATTTCCTCAACTGGGTCATTTCACTAATATGTAAACATAATATAAATTTTTCCATCTTTCAGAAAATAAAATATTCTTTCACATCAAACCTATATTCAGGTATCACAGTTCCATTTCTATTCTCTGTCTTTTGAAAGTCAACAATATTTACTATCTTCACTTCCTCTTTAATCCACCTCAATCAGACTTTCACTTCCCCCACTACAGTGCAACTGTTTTTGCTAACCTTAACTTCTACTTTGCCAATGGCGAGGTCTCTGTCATCGCCTTACTTGAATTGTTGACACTTGAGCTGTTGACACTGACTGCACCCTCTTTCTTAAAATATGTCCTTCAGGTGTCCTTTTAGGACCCTACATATCTAACTGGTTCCCCTCGTATCTAACTGGTCACTTCTTTTCTGGCTCCTCCTCTGCTTCCTGACCTTTCAGCATTACCATATTTTGCCATGTATAATACACACCCATATTTTTGTGCACATTATATATGGGATTATTATACCCATGCTATGTAGTAACTATACCCATGTATAAGGTGCATCCTAATTTTTCCCTCAAAAATCTGGGCAAAAAAAATGCACATTATACACGGCAAAATAGAGTAAGTCCTTCACCTCTTTGCATCATGATGTCAGTAATTTTCTACCTTTTTTCGTTATTGCCCCCCCACCTAAACTGAGCCTGTTCATACTTTTTTTAACCTTAACTCTTCTATTTCCAAGGCATTTTACAGTACAGGTACGTAAAACCTAGATGCCATCCTTAATACCTCTCCCCAACCCCATCAACTTCCTGAATCCAACCCAAGAGCAAAACTTATCAGATATTCCTTCAAACTGTATCATAAATCAGCCCTTTCTCTACCTCCCTCTCACCTGGTCACCATAAGAGCCTCAACAGGCCTTTCAACTCTACTCTGCCCCTCTTCCTCAAGAGTCCAATATCCACACAGTATCTACAGTAATCTTTTCAAAAGATGTATCACATCACTCCTTTGGTCAAAACCTCTAAATGGAATTAGACTTGCAATACACTTACATTATGATTACAATACATCTCGAACTCTTTAATGGCCTGTAAGATCCTATGAGATCTAGCCCATGTCTATCTCGCTCATCTGTTTATCTCCTACCATTGCCTGCCTCCCACAATCCCTTATGACCTCTAAGCTATACTGGCTTTCTTACAGTCCCAAAACACATGGAGGTCATGCCAGCCATAGGATCTCAGCCTAACTGATTCCTAAACCTAGAATATACTTCATCCAGACATTTCCTTGGCTCACTGTCATCACTCAGATCTATAACAAAATACCATTTCTTTGACTATATTAAATAGCCTTTGTCCTACCTGGTCACTGACTACAGTTACCCGCTTTGTTTTTATCATATTACTTATGTGTTTCAGCAGTTATGTGAGTGTGTATATACACACACACATGCAATCCATCTCCCTAATGAGTGTTAACTTCCTGAAGGCAGGATATGTATTTTTCTTAATGCTTTATCTCCAAAACTCAGAATAATCCCTTTATCACAGAAGAATTAAAGAAATTTTCCATGACCTATTGAATGAATGGAGCAAGATAATCTGACTTTCATCACCTGTGATTAATCAAATTATTGATGATAGATAGGGTATCCTTACAACAAATTTCCCATTATATTTGAGGTAATCTAAGTATCTCTCTTTATCTTCTGCCACTAAAAAAGACTTACTAAAACAGATAAGCTGCTCAAATTTTAAAATAAAGTTCTATAGTAAAAAATGAAGACAGTACACTGTAATTTCAAGACACTCAACAAAGCATGTTGAACAATCGGTTATGCAGAGGAATTTATTAAGCGTTTAGTTTTGTGATAAATTCAGCCTTCAGTATTTAATGTAGTGCGGGTTCCATTAAAAATTGGAGTGATTACTTCTTTGAGCATTGCTGAAAATCACTCAAAGAATCTAGACACAGTTCTAAAACACATATCCACTGACTTAAAACTCAACCTTCCTTTTTCAAAAGCTTTCAATTACACATCTAAAAGAGAATGCAGTCTAATGTCACGGCCAGACTCATGCAATTGAGCATGCTCATTAAAAACAGATAAGAGAAATTTAGACAATTACCAAAGCAGATCAATCTTCAACTATCTCACACTGCAATCTGGGACGTGCTTACCTTTGCTAAGGTCACAGGCTCTGGATCAGTGGGTGTGCAGCTAGTACACAGAAACCTATCATTATTCACTGTGCTAGAGCTGCAGCACTATCTTAAAAATTCTGCCACAAAATATTTGGTACTGGTCAAAACATGGAAAATAACGATGTTAGAATTCTATACCCTTACAAAATACATTATTGCGAAACCAAACAAATGTATCAGCAAATTTAAAAGGCAGGAGATTTCTTGGGCCTCCCCTCTCTGATTCCTCACCCTCCCATTTCCCCTTTTGCCAGCCCACCTCCATCCCTTCCAAAAAGGTTACGACATTATTTTAAAAGAATTGATTCAAATTCTTCATAAGAAATACTTTCTATGAAGGATTTGAAAACAGTGACATGCCTGTAAGTACCATTTAGTACCATCTGGTAACAAAGAATTATTCTATCAACAATTTTTTGCCTATATTAGCTTAAATTCATTTCTTGATAGCCTAATACCTTTTCAATCCATTAACCAACACAATTATCCATGAAGAAAATTAATACAGACATTAAACGGAAAGATAAAATAAGATGTAATCCCGATTACCGACTCTTATACATAGTAGTAGTACTTTATGAACAAAGTACTTGCTGAGTTAAATTTTTTTAATGTTCAACTTTTTAAAATATCAGTATAGCACTTACCTTTTTCTTTAAGCATAGTCAGATCTACCAGTTTTTAAATAAACTCTTTACTTGATCATACTACCCATTCATAAATACCATTCAATTAATTTCCCTCCATCTTCTTGTCTATCCTTAAATACAGCATTACTCAGGGTTTCTTCCCATCTTCTCATTCTCTTAAACAATTTTCTTACTGTGGTAAAATACATATACCACCTTAACCATTTTAAGTGTACAGTTCGATGGTATTAAGTATTCATATTGTGCAACCATCACCATCATCCAACTCCACAACTATTTTCATCTCCCAAAACTAAAGCTCTGTACCTACTGAACAACAAGTCCCCACTACCCTCTTCTAACTGCCCCCTCCCCAGTGACCACTATTTTACTTCCTGTCTCTATGATTCTGACTACTCTAGGTACCTCGTATAAGTGGAATCATACCATATTTGCCTTCTTGTGATTGGCTTCTTTCACTCAGCATAACGTCTTCAAGGTTCATCCATGCTGTAACACATGTCAGAATCTCCTTCCCTTTAAAGGCTGAATAATATTCCCTGTATGTATACACTACATTTTGTTTAACCATTTACCTGTTGATGAATATTTAGATTGCTTTCACTTAAATCTACCTTAAGACTTATTTTGTATGTGTATGTGACTCAGTTCCCCAAACAAATGTTTAAATTGATTTTCTGAAGGTTAATGATTTTTCTTCTTGCTAAATCTAATGGCTCCTTCCCAACATATCACATTTCTCTGTATTAGAACTACTGGCCACTTTTCATCTCCCCTCTATCCACACTAAGAGAGAAAAGAAATGGCTTAAAAAGATATACATTTTTTAAGCCATTGGTCACTGAACAACATGGTTTGAACCATGTGGGTCCACTTACAAACAATTTTTTTCAATAAGTGTACTGTTTCCCGGGTTTTGAATCTGTGAATTCAACCAACCAGAGTCTGAAAACAGTACATATTTTCAATCCACAGCTTGGAATCTGCAGATGTGAGAGCAGACTGCATGCACTGTTTTGTGCCATTTTATAGAAGGGACTTGAGATACTGGTATCCACAGGAGGCCCTGAAAGCAATCTGCAGCAGATACTGAGGCACAACTGTAGTCAAAAGGTACAGGTGGACTATTAACTATGTGGGGGGCTGGGCCCCTAAATCCCCACATTGTTCAAGGGTCAACTGTAATATAGAGAGACTAAAACATGAAAGATATTAATGGACCAGGGAGATAAAATGAAAGTAAGATAGAGCACACACAAAATATACACAAGACTGTCTAATAATAGCTACCAGAAGTAGACAAGGAAGAAATCAAAATCAGTCACAGGGTTCACATCTTTTCAGGAACACAACTTTTCTTAGTATCGACACCTAGAAAAAGAACATTCTTTATAAGAGCTTCAGCAGATACTTTGTAATATGGTAGACTAGGCCCTCAACTAGACAACCATCCTTCACTTTCTTAAAACTCCTCGCCAAACTTTCAAGACACTGTACCCTCCACAATGACCTGCCGTATCTCTGATTGCCATTACTTACTTCATTAGCTAATGATTTGCTTTTGCCTTATTAGCAGTATCCCCAAAGAGCTATCCCCGTTCTCTTTCATTCTCTTAGTTAACTCTCAATTCATATGACTTTATGATACTTTTATGATACTGACTCACAACTCTACATTGTTATTTTGTTTTATTTATTTTAGTTTTTAAGATTTTATTTATTTATCTTTATATTTATTTATATTTAGAGAGGGAGAGAAACATCAATGTATGGTTGCCTCTCATATGTCCCCTGCTAGGAACTGGCCTGCAACCCAGGCATGTGCCCTAACTGGGAATCGAACCCCGATACTTTAGTTTGCAGGCCCGTGCTCAATCCAATGAGCTACATCAGCCAGGGCCATGGAACATAAGAAAACAAAAAATAACCAATCAGAACAAGAAGAAAAAAGAATACAAAAAAAGTAGGATAGTATAAACAGCCTCTGGAACAACTATAAGCATTTCAACATTCACATCATAGGGGCACCAGAAGGAGAAGAGAAAGAGCAAGAAATTGGAAATCTATTTGAAAAAATACTGAAAAGAATAAAAGGAAATTTCCATAATTTGGGAGAGAAAATAGACATGCAAGTCCAAGAAGCACAGAAAGTCCCAAACAAGATGGATGCCAAGAGGCCCATACCAAGACACATCATAATTAAAATGCCAAAGGTTAAAGATAAAGAGAGAACCTTAAAAGTAGCAAGACAAAAGGAGTTAGTTACCTATAAGAGAGTTCCCATAAAACTGTCAGCTGATTTTTCAAAAGAAACTGTAGGTTAGAAGGGACTGGCGAGAAATATTCAGAATCATGAAAAGTGGAAACTTAACAGCCAAGATTGCCCTACCCAACAAAGCTAGCTGTAAGAATTGAAGGGCAGATAAAGAGATTCCCAGTCAAGAAAAAACTAAAGAAGTTCATCATCACTGAACCATTATAGTATAAAATGTTAAAGGGACTTATTTAAGGAAAAGAAGATCAAAACTATGAACAATAAAGTGGCAAAAGTACATATCTATCAACAATTGAATCTAAAAAACAAGCTAAGCAAATGAAAAGAGACAGAATCATGAATACAGAAAGCATTTTGATGACTGCCAGATGGGAGGAGGGTTTGGAGGAATGGACGAAGAGGTGAGGGGGTTAAGAAGTACAAATAGGTAGTTACAGAATAGCAATGGGGATATAAAGTACAGTACAGGAAGGAGAGTAGCCAACGAACTTTTATGCATGGCAAATAGATACGAACAAAAGTACAAGGATGGTGAAGAAATCTGGGGTGTTGAGTGGAGGGGGGCAAAGGGGAAAATATCAAGACAATTATAATAGCATAATCAATAAAATATAATTTTTAAAAAAGAAAATTCACCCTGGCTGGTGTAGCTCAGTGGATTGAGCACAGGCCTGTGAAGCAAAGGGTCACCGGTTCAATTCCCAGTCAGGGCACATGCCTGAGTTGCAGGCCAAGTCCCCAGTAGGGGACACATGAGAGGCAACCACACATTGATGTTTCTTTCCCACTCTTTATCCTTCCCTTCCCCTCTCTCTAAAAGTAATAAATAAAATATGTTTTCTTAAAAAGAAAATTCATTATTTGAAAAAATGAGGCTCACAACATTATCTGTTTCATATGTTGCCACAGCACAGTAACTGTCAGAAGTTCCAGACCCAAAGGACAGAGAAATGAGATAGGCAGCTGGTCTCTGCATCCTATTACGAGTGGTGGTCTATTTCAGAATAAAACCAAGAAAGACCTATAAAGGGAAGCCAAACTGTCTCAATGTTAAGTATCTTCCATAAATTAAAAAGGCATAATTAATCCTCGCAAATCAGTATATGCAATGAACCTACATCTCCTAAAGTTCTAAAATGAAAGAGTACACGTGTCAATAATCAAAGAGAAATAGAACACAACTACTATAACAAAAAACGAAAACAAAAACAGTCAATCCTATATGAATAGATCTGAAATGAAGAGAACAGAGACCAAGATGCTAACACAGGATGCTAATCAAGAAAAATTTAAAACTTTCTGTGAGTTCCCTTTAGATAATTTCATAATAAAAACAATGCTGTTTAATTATAAAGAAATAAAGGACACACTTTATACAAAATACAGAAACATATTCTGATTAATACAGAGTTTTGCAAATTGATCAAGTAATCTGCAAATCACTGAATATTTATAATAATTCTTCTGGGGAAAACCCATGTTAAGCAAACAGGTATGTCCCCATTTTCCAAAGGTTCTCATTTCATCACTTTGCATTTATAAAAGACCTAAAAGAGTACATGTTTTCAATAACCAAAAGAAATAGAAAGAGGTTTTTGCTGTTATGAGACAGGGGTGAAAAACAGAAATAGTGTTCAGCGTCTGTTTGGCAGCTAATGGCAGCACCCGAGGAGGGAGACCACACTCCCAGGAACCACACTCGGCATCTCAGCACCAGGCCACCACAGCTCTGAACTGTGTGAGCATCTGTGCTTCACCTTGACTGACTCTGTATATCCTTTAGCACAATACGTTCTAATGTATCAGAAAACCCGAAAAGATCTCACAAGACCATTACACATAAAATAAAACTGGACTTGTAACTAAGCATTTTGACTGTGGTGAATGAGATAAAGACATTGTGCATCCACTGAACTTGCCTGCGTCCATCGCTGGCACTATTTACACAGAGAGAAAGAATCTTGAAAGCTACCAAAGTTACTCTTGGTTTTGCTAATAGCAAAGTGGGCTCTTTTAGTTGGCAACCAGTAAAATATAAAATGGAAAGTAGTTCTACTGCTTGAGTGAAGAGATGGGTGTATAAAGTGTGGTATGTACCACATTTGTATATCATTCCTGTTTTTACTATATGTTTGTGTTATTTAATTTAATGTATTACTTGTATGATCTGGTAAGTTATTTTTGAGGTCTGAGAATGCTCAAAAATTTTGCATATAAACTAATGGTAATTGCTTCTCTGTTTTTCTCCATTTCTACTTATAAAAGGTTTCATAGGAATACTTTACTTTCAGATAGCTGGGAAAACCTGCACTTAAATGTTGGTTGGTAGAATAAATGAGCAACATATTTGAGTCATCTGTTCTCTACATACAAGAAACTATGACTATAAAAGACCTTTGCTAATAGACAAATAATGGCATTGTCATTCTGAAACTAGACCACCTCAAGAACAGGCCTTCCCTTATATAAACTGCTCTCTGAGGACAATAAAAACCCATTACCTCTATAGATGGCTAACAACAACTTCTCCTAGAACTAACAATATAGTATAAAAGTTGGAAAAGTATTAAAATCCTGAGTTAGTAAAACAATACAAACATTTAAAGCATATTCAGAGCCTAGTGTTTTTAAAATGTGCTATAGTAACTACAAATATCCTGAAAGCTATGAATCTAGCAAAGCACCTCCTGGTGAGAGGTATCAAGAGATTAAAAGTAAATTGTCCTTAATGCAACTAATTCCTCTGGCCTTACCTGACCTCTGAAGGCACACTAACATACTTCTTACTCTATTATCCCACAGTGCCTATGACACACCTTCATGACAGATCATATCGCATCCTTTAATTACTTGATAATAGACCTCTCTCCAGTAAGACTATCAACAGGTGGAGGACAGAAAATATATTCTTCATCTATGTATCTTCAGTACCTAGAAAAATGCCCTGTTCACAATAACCATTTACTTAAAAAATGTCACTATATGAATCAGTTAAATGATCTGCCTCAAGCCAAATGGGTCCAACATCACAAGCAGGAAAAAAATGAAATTAATTCTGAACAAAGTAGGAAAGTTGAGTCAAATGTTCCTTTAAAACATTTCTTAGAATTCATAATTTTTCATTCTTCCCACTCAAACCCACATTATATTAAGCTCAAAGCTAGTCTTCCTACCTATAGTGAATTCATTTTCCTGTAACTTTGATATCGGACTTACTAAAACAAGAAGCTGTAATAGCTCCTAATACTTAATCCAATGATGATAAAATTGCCAAAATATGCTATCACCTCTCACACACATAGTAAATACTGCTAACCAATAATTTCTACTATATATATCCTTTTTTTGCTACTTACTGAGACCAGACGTAGATCAAGCTTCCTTAATATGGTGCTCTAGACAACCACTATCACTTGGAAGCGTTGGTATATAAGTGAAATCTTACTTGCCACTCTTGGAGCAGTCCCACAGGTTTAAGCATCAATAGTCTGGTCTCCCTCTGTAACTGACCCTGTTTTCTACTACTTCTGAACTCAGATGCCTCTTCCTGCAACGTCAGCCTCCAACATTCCCTACACGTGGCATGTTCGCATTTGTCTTACAGAACAAGAGTAACAAGAGACAGTCATTGAGTACTTGGTAGGTATTAGGCCCTGTTCTAAGCACTTTACATGTACAAATCCACTTCATCCTCGACAATTTGATGTGATAGGTGTCTTTTACCCCATTTATCACATGATGAAACTAAGACACAAAAAATACTACATATTAATAGCAAAAGACAAATATTAATAACAGCAATTTAATCTTATCTCACATATACTGACTCTAACAGTACCACTTACCTAGTATTTAATCAAAACTTCTTGAATTCTGTTTACCATCTTATCTGTGATCATGTAATAATAATATGAACTTCTTGAGAAGAAAGGCCTTATCTTATACTTTCATCTGTCCTACAACAGTGACTGCTATGCATATTGTAAATATGCAAATAAATACTGTGTTGTTGGCATCACAAAGATAATGCTACCTTATTGTCTGTAAGGCCTATATTTTGAGTTACTCTTCTGATAATGCTACACAATATACACTGATCCTTTTACTTTTTTATTCCAGTCTCACTATAACCAACAGCATAACATCTCAAAAACCTGGTACATTTTATCAATATTTAAAAATCCAATTATACTTTCACACCCAGAAGAAAATCTTTATGAACATTAAGAATCTATATAAAGAAAGTATTTATAAATCCTCCTTACTTATAAAAACTTAACATCCATATCCAGGAACTTCTTCCTTTACATTTTCTTTTACATAACATTTACATTTTCATTTTCCTAAACAGAAGAAAATAGTCATTTTCTCTCTGACTAAGCTTTACATGAACTTGAAAACATCCTTTATTAAAATGCCTACCTCTCTCATCTCTCAGACGATTTCAGTTCCTTTAAATTTATTTTTTCAAATTGTATTTACTGATTTTAGAGGGAGAGAGGAAGGAAAGGAGGGGGAGGGAGAGAGCAAGAAAGAGACATCGATCAATTTTTGTTGTTCCACTTACTATGAATTTATTGGTTGATTCCTATATGTGCCCTGACTGGAGATCAAACCACAACCTTGGGGTATATGCAGACGATGCTCTAAACAATTGAGCTACCCAACCAGAGCAGTTACTTTAAATTTTTAATCCAAAAAAATTTAAATCTTGTGCAAAATTTCAAAATACCTATTCAATTTGTAGCCTAAAATTACACAATGACCTTAGGTAAGGTAAGACCCACTGCTGAACAAGATGGAAAGATTACTTCACACTTGTCACGTTATAACATTTAACCCAATGAGTTATCTTTTTAAAAACAGTACATTAATCAGTTTTTATATTCCATGATCCCTAAATCTTATACATAACCAATAATTTTTTATCTACATTTTCCTTCACTATGTATTTAATTACATTCAGCAACTCTAACAGCATATCCAGTTTCTCAAAATCTATCTGAAATCTAATACTAGTTTATAAAATGGCTTTCACTGGCACTGGACTGTTGCCATGTGCAAACTGACCAAGCATTCTCTTTAGAAACCAAAAAAAGTACATTCAGGTCACATTGAAATTTTTCTTAGTGAAATCAGGACCAATTTCTGCATAACAGAATTTACTTTTCATCAGCTGACAACATTCCACCAAGATCTTGGGTGCATTTCACCCTCCAGGAAATTACATACTACAATGGTATTTAGCCTGATAGAATCCTGTTCATTTTATTAACATTTTAAGACTGAATCTAAAACCTTACAAAACTTTAAATGCAGCTGAACATTTTGGTTTACTCAGTTTTATTATAAAGATAAATGAACATTTACTGCCTGCCAGGTATTGCCAGGAATTATGCCTGTCACTTTTTCTTCATTACCCATTTATAGTACACCAGAATTGCACTCTGTAAGTGTATTTTAAAATGTGCCCGATGTCTTAATGTTCATAAATAAAAGAGCCAGGAGTTAAATTTGTATAGCTTGAAAGCCCACGTACTTCCTAAAGTACGTATCTCACCTCCACTTCCACTTCTAGCAAATGTTCAGGTAACTAAAGAAGGAGCCATGAGAGGGCTACTGTTTGTGGTCTACCTCATTATCCCCTTCCAGAACTCCTGTTCAACCCTCAGTTTATCTCAAACACAATTTTCAGAGAGTTAATTACTCCTTTCAGTGAGCTATCTCTATATCCTACAGTTATTTCTATTATTATACTTACCATATATTATAATCATGTACTTTGTCTTCCTACTGAGCTATTTACTCCTTATATCCCAGAGACACGTTTAACTCATCTTTAATACCCAGGCTCCAATGTCTGCTTGGCACATACTAGACAGACCTACTCTGCTACTTAGAATTAGGTTACTGTAAAGCTTCTGGAAGAGGTTTATTTTATCAGACTTCTCTTACTTCCCCTTCATGAAGCTGTTTTAGTTAAGAGTACTAAAACAACTCCTCCCACACACTAATCCCCTAAAAAGATTATGTAAAGAGATGGGCTTCAGCAAAAAGGAAGCAGAAATTAGATAATTTAGGACTACTCTTTGGAAACTTAGGGGGAAATCTTCTCATTATCATAATGGTAAAATCTTAGGGGGAGGAAATCAAGGTGAAAAAAATAGGGAAAAGGAGATTAAGAGGCTTTTCAATTTGAAAAAGCCTTAAACTTAAAAAACAACAACAACAACAAGGAGAATCTTTTGTGACTCTCCTAGATCACAAAAGATCTCACCATGCTTACTAGGATAAGAAGCAAAATGAGGTTAAAGGACAGAGTCCCCTTGGATTTGGGATACATTAATAAACAAAATAGATAGAGAACCCTAGTTTACATTCTTGGGGACAGGGGAGAGAAAGAAAGGAGACAAACACAATAAAAAGTCAATTTTATGATATGTTAGAAGGTAATGCACAATACAGGGGTAAAAGTATCAAGCTGAGAAACAGGGATCAAGAATGACAACAAACAGGGGTGGGGGGTGTGGTCTGCAGTTTTAAATAGAGGGGTCAGGGTGGGCCTGGAGAGAATAGCCCTGACAGACTTCAATAAAAGTGGTAAGGAAGTTAGCCAGCCACGAGGGTGTCTGCATTTCTGCAGTTGCAGAATAGCAAAGAGTCCAACTCCAATAGAGCTCAGTGAGTGAGGAAGATGGACAGGAAGAGAGATAAGAGGGTGGGAGTATAAGGCAGATCACATAGAAGCTTTTACTCTGAGTCACTGTAGGGTACTGAGCAGATAGGATTTATGTTTTAAGTAAGTTACTCTGCTAAATGAAGAACAGACTACAGCAGAGCACAAGTATATGGAAGACCATTAAGTGGCTACTGCAATTACCCAGGCAAGACATGGGGACTGAACTAGGTGGTAGCATATCAAGTAATGAAAAATGGTCAAATCTTCTTTCCTTTACTAGAAAAAATGTTTCAGTGAGTTCCATTCAACTCATCAGATACATGAAATCTAAAATATACTAGTAGCAATAATAAGTCTCCAATTCCTTCCGTAGCATCTACATATTACCATGATATTTCATGCAGTCCTTCTGAGTTTTCTACCTGAGCCTTTCCCTGATGCAATTTATATTCATTTATTCCTATTCTTATTCAAGTTTATATTATTTAAAAGTGGTATGGGGAGGGGAAATGCAGAGACAAATTTCTAAAGTCTATGTATCTTTCACTGAAGTTAGTGGTAGTTTTTACCTCCTTTCTAGTATGTGCAACACATGCCTCTTTTAAAAAACTAAAATATATATATATATATATATATATATATATATATATATATATATATATATATATATAAAAGCAAGCTATAAGTCTTCTACACTGATAAAAGTACTGAGTGTTGCTGGAGTAGTTTTCTGTACTTTTCCCATTTCCAAACATTGTCATTGACAGTGTAGTAAACTTCATTATTTCTTTATACTCCTACTTGGTAATCTGTTCCAGCTTCCTTCTAATTTCATTTTATTGTTCAAACGTGGAAGAGAAAAACATATTTATTTGACTACAACATAATTCTTTGACTTTGGTAAAAGCACAGAAACTAATTAGACAGTTTGGTTGACTCTGTTACTCAAAAAAGTAATAATAACCTTAACAGGCTTTTAAAATAAATTAAGTAGCTTTCCACTTTTAGGGATCAAGTTGAGGTTTTAGGTAATACGCTTTTCCTGCCCTAAACAATTACTGTCTGTAAGTAAGCCTGAGGACTTAAAAAAAAGAAATAAAAATATAAATTACACAACTTTATCATGGAAATATTAGAAACTTTATTAAGGGTTTATTTAAGGAAAAGCTTACAAGTTCCTTGTCATCTAAACACTTTAGAAACTCTTCTTCATAACTAAAAAGAAAACTCTGGAATCTATATATTTATTTGATAAAATAATTATTTACTAAAATGTAAATATCCACGCAGAAATGTTATTTTGATCTTTTGTAAGATCATACAGAATCAGTGAGTTAACGATGGCTAAGCAAGCAGAGAAGCAGGGAAGGGATCTAGGGCACTGTATCATCTCACCTTCTGATGTCTTCCATCGTTTCCACAAATCCTCAACAGTTATGTGCTTATCTTCTCGGTGCAGATGGCTGTGTTTTTTAGTAGCATCTTTATATTTCATATCTTCCCTGATAAACTATAAAAGAGAAAACACTAAGTTAAATACACTTAAATTCATTACTTCAGTCTCTATAAACTGAGAAAAAAAATTGAAATCCAGTGGGTGGCGATTATCAGATAGTAACCGATACATTTTGATACTTTATACTCACATTATTCTTATACGTTTATATAATTTATTTAATAAAATGCTTTCTACTACAAATCATGACAGCAGCAGAAAAAGTACATATTTAATGTTCATCATTTGCCAGGAACTAGTAGTCTACATTATTGAATAATTATGTCTACATATCTATAACAAAACACACACACACAGTCATTTAACTCCATGACAGTTCCATACGTTAAGTATTATGTAGCCTCAATTTATAGATTAGAAAACCAAGTCTCAAAAAAGTTAAGTATTTTGCCCAAGATTGAAAATATAATGCAAAGCAAGGAAGCAATTTGGTTGTGCTCAATAGCATAATATACTACCTCAATATTATACATTTGTACCAACTACTTATGGCAGGGCTGTTTCAAAACACACTAAGTACTAATCTCAATTACTGCATCTAATTTCTATATTCTCCTATCTTTTAAGCTATGACTTACAACTGACAGGCATTCAATTACAGTATTTAGTACTAAAGTATTTTACAAAACTGAAGTAGACCCTCTGTTCATCTTACTTTAATAGTATAAAGAAAAAGCACTAAAACTTTCTTTGCTAAAAACCAACCTCCTCTATATTACTTCATCATACAAAATTGTTCAATTGCTCTCCACTGTCTACAGATAAAAAGCAAACTCCTTTTATGGCTTACACACCATTCCCAATCCTGTCCCTGACAGTCTTTTAGGTCCTATCTCTTCACACTTCCCCCATATTAATAATATATTAATCTAATTAATTAAAACTAATAGTTTTTTAAAATTATTATGCTCTTTATATTTCAATATTTCTGATTTTTCTTGTTTTGGTATTGTTTTACTTGGCATTTTTATTGATTTTCTTCTGATTCCAAAAATATAAGACAATACAAAAGATTACTTCAGAATCCGCGATGCAGAAAGTTAAAATCCCCAGAGGCATAATTTCCTGACTTTTACATACTGACAATGAACATCACCTTCCGAAAAAAGACCAACTTTTACTTTTGAATAGAGCTGTTCTCTACCAAAACAAACAAAAAAAATTCAATAGCTGTGTAATACTGAGCAAATCATTTCAGTAAAAAATTACTAGAGAAAATCTTAAAGCAGTCACCAATAACTCAAAATGCACGACAAATGACAAATATTTCTTATTCACAGAAATAATGAAATAAGAAATCAAAAAGCAGAATCTTAAATTCTATGCAGTAAATCTTCAAGTAATGTAAATCAAATAATGTAGACTTCCTTAATAAGCATATTCACTTACTCAAACTCACTACAGGCAAACCTTTACTGACAATACAAATAAAAGAATGCTCAATAAATAATGATTATTGAATATTCTTTTCAAAAACATTCGCACAGGTTATTGTTTTAATTAAATTATTTTAGTACCATAAAAAAATTACATACTCAGTTTCAGGAAGGTAGCTTTTAAATGATCAACTAATTTCAGTTTTTTGTGCCCATTATTATTTTGTACTTTGTATTTGTGCTGTTATTTTTGTTCTGTTTTTGTTGTTTACATTTTATTTTTATGTTATTGCCTTGTACTTATATTTTGTATTTATGATACTACTTTAATATTACCTGATACAAGTTAGTAAAGTAAGTGCTCACTTAACATCATCAGTAGGTTCTGTGACTTTAAACAATTTGATGTATAATGAAATCAACTTTACCACAAGCTAATTGATATAAACAAAAGTTAAGCTCCTATGGCATCTCATCAACATTATAACAAAATTAGCTTGAATGAAATGACATTATTTGAGGACATGCTGTATATACATATTTTGGGACTCTATTCAGCCTATACCACTTTTCCTGAGAACCTATCTATCAATTAGTATGAAGCCCTGAAAGTGTCCAGTCACAGCTCCCTCACCCTATCACCCAGGGCCATGGCTATGTGATCAAAAGATGGACAGTGACCCAAAAGAAAACAATCCAGAGCCTGATCAGGACAACAGAATTCTATCTCACCAGAAACTGTAACTCAGATCATGAAAAGGTACAGCTGGTCATGGCTCTAGATTTTTAAGGTGATAAAGACACTGGTATTGAAGGTACCATTTTATGGGCAGTCAGGGTGGACCAGGTGATAAAGAGAAGAGAGAAAGCCAACACACAGAAAGAGAAACAATAAAAGAGGATGGAAATGGGGACGGAGAGAGAAAGAAATGGTAGCAGAAACTGCCTCGGTTCTTGAAGACTTTTGTTTCACTTCCTCAGGAGGCCTGGGCTACACAATTCTTGTCCTGATTTCCATGATATGACAATGAAAAAAATCTGTTTCCCCTTTTATTTTTAAAGATAATTTTAGGAGCTGAATACCTAGCACAGATGATTTATTATCCCAGTTAGGCACTCAGACTCTGCACTCTGACAGACTATATTCAAAACCTGACCATTACTTAAATTCTTCTTGGTCTCATATTTCTTCTCTGTACAACCAGAAAAATAAAACTGTCTATCATGTATGGTTATGAAAATCAAATGCATAGTACACAGAAGTATTAGATAATAAAGCTATATTAAATCAAAATATTTTTTTAAAATATTTTATTATTTATTTATCTTTAGAGGGGAAGTGGGGGAAGGAGAGAGGGAGAGAAACATCAATGTATGGTTGCCTTTTTGTGCGTCCCCTGCTGGGAACTGGCCTGCAGGGAACCGGCCTGCAACCCAGGCATGTGCCCTGACTGGGAATCGAACCGCGATCGTGTGGTTCGCAGGCCCGCGCTCAATCCACTGAGCTACACCAGCCAGGGCTAAATCAAAATATTTTTATTGGTTTTTATTTATAAGTGTTGTTTTGCTGTTCAAGTCTAAAGCCTGAATAAATGAGTTTCACCCTGACTATACTGGTAGGCTTAATACACACTTGGGGGACTATGAGACATTTATAAAGAAAAGACTACCCAACATTCTTAAAGTACCATTTTAGATCTTCTCAAACAAAATACATAACTCAGAAGTAGAAAAACCACAACTTTTTCACGAATAATGTAAGCAGAGACTTTCCCAAAGGACACCTGTCATGAAAACAACACAGTGTCCAAGGTCTGATATGTGAGTCATTAAAGCAGATGGGTTCCTTGAAAAAAACTGCAGGGTCTTCCTGTGTGCAATGTTTTTTGTATCTCGTATCTTCTCCAGTAAATGTCTCTATTTCTCATATTACATAGCTGGATACCTTCTGGAGAGACCTTGTACTTTGAGGTAGTCTCTCTTAACATCTATCCTAATGCAAGAATGTGTTACCTGGGTTCACCAAGGCACTGTTTGATAATTCCCAGCAAAAACGCAGAACTAAATCAGGCATTCCCAGAGTCTTATTGAGGTTAAAATTCTCTTATGTGCTTATTAACCATTTGTATTTCTTTTATGAAATGTCTATTGTATACTTAATTTACATGTGGGAACATGTATTGTTTTCTTTCTGATAAGAGACAGAGAAAAAGGGAAACTACCACCCTTCCCATCATAATTAGAAAACCAACAAAATGAAAGAAAAGCTAACACAGAGTCTTACATATTATTGAGCCTCTAAATTAATCTTGAAAGCATTTAGTCCTAGACTTATGGCAATGTAATTTCAAATGTTAAACTAGTATTGTTTAAGATACTTTAATTGAAGTATTCCTTTACATGCAGCCAAAAAACATCACCCTAAAATATACAGCAATCCCCCCCTATTCATAAGGGATATGTTCTGAGACCCCCCAGCAGATACCTGGGACTGCAGATAGTACTGAACCCTGTATATCCTAAGTTTTTTCCTATACATACATATCTGTGATAAAGTTTAATTTATAAATTAGGCACACTAATAGATTAACAATGGCAAATAACAAAATAAAATAATTTAGTAATATACTCTAATGAAAGTTATGTAAATGTCGTCTCTCTGTCTCTGATAACTGATAGAATAACTAAAAAGGCTACTAAGACACAATGGGCAGGTAGCCTCTACAGAACAGACATGTTAGATGAAAGGATGAATCATGTCCTGGGCTAGACAGAAAGGGACGGCAAGAGATTTCATCTCACTACTCAGGTGCGCAATTTAAAACTTATAAATTATTTATGGAATTTTCCATGTAGTAGTTTTAGACCATGGTTGCCCATGGGTAACTGAAACCATGAAAGAGAAACTGAAGATAAGGAGGTGCTACATGTACCATTCTCAAACAACAAAACTCCTATAGCTTGCTGGCCCCTGTCAGGTAGGTCAGGTATTCAGAGTCTAGAATCATTTAGTGACTGGTAATAAGCAAAGATGGCTTTTGACACAAGGGGAAAAAGCAAGACACAAATAAAGAATTTTAAATATAAGGCATCACCAAAGCAAACTGATGAACTAACTTTATAAACCAGTGAGGATTAAGTCAGTGGAGGAAAGTGCTGGAACTCTAAGGAGTTTCTCTTAACCCACACACAGATTCACCTACTCACTCACCCCTTCTGGGCTCCAGCACCAGGGTGGTAGCTTGAGGGGCGCCAGTGGCTTGCAGGGGGAGGCTGAAGTGTCTGGCATCAAGGCCAGCAGTGGCCACTGTCCCTCTTCCAAACCCTCTCCCCACAGAGCTGGCAGGCTGGTGCCATATTTGAGGCTCCATCAACCTAGCTAACACTGACCCAACTTGGAGATCCCTGGAGTCTCTGACCCACCCAACTTACCAGCCCACCTAAATGGCTTTTCCATATGAATGGCTGGTCTTGGCTCATGCTTCACATGTTGCTTCACAACTTCCTAAATCCTGTCAACAACAGCTGGACTCAGTGAGTTCCAGACCTGGTGCTAACAGCAGCCAGCCTAGATTCATAGCTTGGCTTCACCTGGGAATCTCCAAGCCCAGCAAAGTAACAGCCATCTCAGATTGTTTTATAGCTCAGGCAGGTGGCCATGGGAAAAACACAAGTGGGGGCTGACTTTGGCCTGCACCGTCTGGGAAACCATACCCAGTGGACAGCTACAGACCACACTGGAGCACCACTACCCTGTCCCTGCACAGCTGACCCTCCACAAAGGGAAGAGGCTGGTGATATGGTCACATCCAATCCTTGCAGCTCACTGGCTTGGGTAAATACCCCCCATTGATCTACCAACCACAACCAAGACCCAACTACAAGAGGAGGGTGTACTAAGCCCATACATAAGTCGCACCTCAAGTACCCAGCATGGGTGACAGGGGAGTCTGTGCCACTGAACCCTACAGGACACCTACTACATTAAGCCACACTACCAAAACATGAAGTCAAAGCAACTCTACCTGGTACATAGAAACAAACACAGGGAGGCTGCCAAAACAAGGAGAAAAACAAATATGACCCAAATGTAAAAACAGATCAAGCCCTGGCTGGTGTGGCGTAGTGGATTGAGTGAAAGAACAGATCAAAACTCCACAAAAAGAGCTAAATGAAATGGAAATAAGCAATCTAGCAGATGTAGCATTCAAAACACTGGTTATGCCCTGGCTGGTGTAGCTCAGACCCCTGGCTTCGAACCAAAGGGTCACCAGTTCAATTCCCAGTCAGGGTACATGCCTAGGTTGCAGACCAGGTCCTCAGTAGGGGGCATGTGAGAGGCAACCACACATTGATATTTCTCCCCCTCTATTTCTCTTTCCCTCCCCCTCTCTCTAAAAATAAATAAAATCTTTTAAAATAATAGTAAAAGATTTTTAAAAGAGAGAAAAAACAACACTGGTTATAAGGGTGCTCAAGGAACTTAGTGAGGACCTCAGCAGCATAAAAAAAATCCAGTTGGAAATGAAGGACACACTAATTAAAATAAAGAACAATTTACACGGCAACAACAGTAGAGTAGATAAAGTCAATCAAATCAATGATCTGGAACATAAGGAAGCAAGAAAAAAAACAATCAGAACAACAAAAAGAAAAAAGAATACAAAAAAATTAGAATAGTATAAGCAGCCTCTTGGACAACTTCAAGAGGTCCAACATTCTCATCACAGGGGTTCCAGAAGGAAAAGAGAAAGAGCAAAAAATTAGAAATTTACTTGAAAAAATAGTGAAAGGAAATTTCCCGAATTTGGTGACAGAAATAGACTTATAAGTCCAGGAAGCACAGAGAGTCCTGAACAACATGGATGCCAAGAGGACTATGCCAAGACACGTCATAATTAAAATGCCAAATATTAAACATAAAGAGAGAATCTTAAAAGCAGCAAGAGAAAAGATGTTAGTTACCTATGGAGGAGTTACCATAAGATTGACAGCTGATTTTTCAAAAGAAACTTTGCAGGCTAGGAGGGATTGGCAAGAAATATTCAAAGTTATGAAAAGCAGGGATCTTATCTATCAATATATCTATCTATCAACAACTGAATCTAAAAAACAAACTAAGCAAACAAGAATCATGGATTTGCATAGTGTCTTGATGACTGCCAGATGGGAGGAGTGGGTGAACGGTGAATGGGGATTAAGAAGTACATATAGTCCCAGAATAGCCAAGGGGATGTAAAGTACAGTATAGGAAAGGGAGTAGCCAAAGAACTTATACAAAAGATCCATGGACATGGACATGAACAATGGTGGAGGGACTGCTGGAGGGAGGTGGAGTTTGGTGCTGGGTAGAGGCAGGCAAAGGGGGAAAAATCAGGACACCTGAAACAGCATAATCAATAAAATGTATTTTAAAAAATTCTTTCTGCTTTGAGGGAACTCGAGGAAAGGCATATTTCTACACTGGAGCTAAAAGAAAAAGAAGGGTACAGATAAGTGCAAATACACAAGTACACACACACACACACACACACACACATAAGCATGGCTGGCAATTACGGCAGCAAACAGTAAGATACCTTCCTATGGAGAGAAGGAAAAGGTCTGGAGATAAAAGTCAGAGCTATAAATTGAGCTGTTATTTCCATTTGACTTTTTTTTACCCTTGCCCATCTTAAAGAACCAATGTGTAATTAGATTACATTAAGAAAACCGGCAGGTTCTCATCAGAGGTGCTAATAACTTCTCATAAGATTCACCTGTATTATCTTGTAATTTCTATGAAGTTTCACTTTCATTATTAAATTTTTTAATCAGGCTGGTTTATTTTTATATAAGGTGAAAGTTAGGATCTAATTTTATTTTTCTCTAAATCTTAATCATCCAAGCATTGTGTACTGAAGTAACTGGAATATTCCTAGTGATCTGCAATGCTACCTTTATGTACTTTAAACATGGTCAGATATCAGTATCTTTGCACAGTCTACCTAATCGTAACACACACAGTTCTATTCCCAGTATACTCATTCTATTAATTGCATGTACTTGTTCCACCTTATTACTAATAAAAGAAAACATGATGATTTTTGCATGAGCAATTTATAACAATGACATCATATACAAATTCAATAACTTTATATATGGTTTCTGGCACAAATCTAACTGACATCACCGTAACTTTGTAAATCTGCCATGAATCTCAGTACTAATGGTACTAAAATAGCACATTAAGTTTCTAAAACTTTATTTTTTAGAACGGTTTTAGGCTCACAGCAAAATTTAGCAGAAAAGTACAGAGTTCCTGAATATCCCTTCTTCCATAGTACATGCTTTTTTGATATAAATATTCTCCATGCACTGTTAGATTTTTAAAAATCTATGTTGAGCCATACACATAAATCAGTACAGATATATAGAGACTAAACAAAAGTTTGGTGAAATAGTTGGGCAATCAATGGAAAAACAAATATACAGTGACTGTTAAAAAGAATACTTTACTTTTGTTAAGAAACTATCTTCACTAATTACTAGAAAAGATTATTACACAGAAGCAAAAATAAACTTTTAGAATAATTTGAGCTCTTCACTATCTTGTAACTCTTAAGTAGAGTATTTACAGTGAAATATATTTTAACAAATACACATTTTAATTTGCATTAAGATGAAACAACATGAAAGCATAATCATGTTTTCACATAAATCAACTATTCACATAAATATTCATTACCTATTATGGACCAGACCCTGCTCTAAGTGATGAGACTGTAGCAGAATGAAACAAACAAAATCCCTAACCTCAAAGAATGTACTTTCTTGCACCAGGAACCCAGAATTAATCAAATAAGTACAATTAAAAGTATTTTGCTACTTGCAGTAAGGTGATTTTTTTAAGAATATGAGAATAAAAATATGTAAGTATTTGTTAATATTTAATAATTCAAATGGCAAGTACACCACAAAATTGGCAGGGGAGTAAGGAGAGGGTATTGTGGACCTTAACAGGGACAGAGGAAATATGATGTATGCATATGGGACAGGGATAAAAGCTATACTTCTTGCATATAGTTTTGCCTCAGAGATAGGACTATGGAACCATTTTTTAAATTACAAAACAAAATTAATCTTTAAATGTAATCACAAAGTTAAAAGTTAAGTTAAACAAATTAACATAACTGTATTTTCTAGTTAGAATGTAATCATACAGTTAGGCATTATCTCCACTGACTCTCACTATATATCCCTAGTGGAATATAACCCATGAACGACAAAAAAAAGAACTCATTAAAAAAGAGCATTAAACTGTTTTCAATAAACATATCATTGGTGTTTATGTTAGCAATGTTATGCTGAGCCTATTGTGTACACATTGTGTGATAAATCTAGTGAGTAACTATGCTGGCATGGTTAAGCACTAAGAGTTTCCATGTGATTGTAGGAAGATAAAGAGGTAAAATCCCTGTACTAAGTTAAAAACCCTGTAGTACTAAATTTGTCTCATTAAGTATCAAGCTGAATTCTCGGTGTATATCATCTTTTAAAAAAATTCCTAGTTCTAGTCATGGAAAAGACAAGAAAAAATGACCAAGAGCACTACTAGCACCTTGATTGTGGTCTGCCATGTATTCTTTTCCTCCTATAAAAGAAATCAAGGCTTCTTAGGAAATGGTTGAAGAAAGTGGAATTCTGAGGCCAGAGATGTACAAGCTGAGCCTGGAACAACTTATCACAGAATAAAGCAAAAAAATATCAGAGACTACTAAGGCTGGGCTACAAGGATTAAGGTGCAAGCTAAAATTAGCTTCCACTGATCAAATATGGGACAATTTAAACAACGACAAAATACATCATAATAGCCTGAAATGCATTTAAATTAATATGTTCATGATACTACACACATACTCATCTACCCACTTAGCTCTGCCCACCCCCCAACATTCTTCTATCTCCTTTGAAGGACTCTTGGAAACTAATTATTTCTGGAAAGCTATAAATGAAGGTAAAGAACCAACATTTATCCTGTCTTCCCTATAGACAACCAAATGACCGATGTATTAAAATTTCCCTTTAAGAAGCATTCCAACTAATGAAAACAAACCAAAATTGTGGTTGTTGGAGAAGAAAAAATGCTAAATCATTGTCCAAGTTTAGTAAGAACAGATGAGATTGAGTGAGTACACAAAGAATTCACATTCCCAAGGAGCATAGTGAACCCATGGTAACAGGAGAGAATACAGAGTTTATGGACACAAATGCAGGTAAATGAGTCCCCAGTGGTTACATGGCCTCTGTTTAGGAGAAAGGCAAATCCTTGGGCATCTTCCCAGGCCTACTGAATGAGAAATTCTCAGTGGGCCATGTCACCTGTGTTTTGACAAGTCTTCCAGGTGATTCTGATGCACACAAAAGACTGAGACCAGTGGACCATGAAGAGCTAATGTAAGGTTTTGAGTAGGGAAAGAGAATAAAAAAATACCGAGTTCTAAAATGTGTTAGTCAAGTAATAATGGTCAAAATGGACTTTAAAGGAAGAAAATAGCAATAGGAAGGCCACTTAGAAATCAAATCATAAAAACAAAACAAGTAACTCAGAGGAGGGCAAGAAGCAGCACTGAGCCAGAGTTTTAAGTAAAACAGTGATACCATCAATAAAAATAACAACACAGTTCAGGACAGACAGGAAACAAGTTTTTAAGAGAGTCAGTGAGTGCCCTGGCTGGTATGATTCAGTGGACTGAGCACCAGCCTGCAAACTGAAAGGCTGCCACTGCGATCCCCAGTCAGGGCACCTGCCCGGATTGCGGGCCAGGTCCCCAGTTGGGAAGGTGCAAGAGGCAACCAACCAATTGATGTTTCTTTCTCCTTCCCTTACCCTCTCACTTAAAATAAATAAATAAAATTTTTTTTTAAAAAAGAAGTCAGTCAGTAATTGATTCAGCCTAAAACTTTCTAGACAAGAAAGCAGGGAGAGACAGCAATGTAGTTTTTTAGAATTTAGGACAGAGTTGGAGATCCTAGCATACAAAAAAATGTAAGAATGGAAGTCAGAATTGAACATATAGAGAAGTGATAATTAAAGCCATAAGCCTAAATAAAGCTTCCTACTTGAAAGAAGGAAAAGAGGCCCAAAAGACAAAAATCTTATGAAACAGACTTCTAGTTTCTGGTTCCACATGTAAGGAGCTTGCAAGTTGCCACTTCATTCTAACCAGTAAAAAATCTGAACCGACTAAATAGTAAAAAACTCTTCTTGGATCTATTAGAGAAGGGAGGACACAGAATTAACTGCTGCCAATGCAGGGGTAGAAAAATATGAACTGTAATTGACAAACTGCAGGGAAATCTAAGAATTACAAACTCCAGGGATATCCAGTCGAAAGGAGGGTATAGAGGCTCAGAATGAGTCACCCCAAAATGTACCTCTGAGGTATGTGATTTTGAACTAAAGGCAACAGAAACCCTGCAGACTCAGGAGAAATTTCTGCCCACCCCCCTTTAACTACCTAGAAGAATTTGAATCAAGAGGCCTTGCCCATGGTAAAAGATTACTGAAGAAAAACTTTGTTCACCTATGTATATGGTGAGGCAAACTCCTAATTACTGAACATTTATTTACCCTTCTTCTCATCCTGCAATGACCCTCTGAAGCCCCAAGGTGTTTTACTTCTTTAGTTCAGAATGCCATATGTACCTCACTTTTCCTCTCTGTCTCTGACTCTCTCATGTATGTGGTAGTCCCATGTGCACGCACGTAATTAAATGTTTTTTTTTTCTCTTGTTACTGTCTCATGCAGATTTAATTATAATATAAGGCCAGCCTAAAGAACTTAGGAGGGCAGAGGAAAGTTTCTTCCTACCTGACAAGAACCCCCACCATACTGTGAAATTTACCGTCAGGAACTTGACCAGTTTTCCACAGCAAATATTGAGGAGAAGAAAAAAATCCCTTCCTGTTTCCAACAAGGGGAGGGAAAAAATGAACCATTTCAAAATACTCCATTTTTAATTTATTCTTGTGTGTGATATAGAAGGCAGTGGTCTATTTTCATTTTTCTGCACATATCTGTCCAATTTCCCCAACACCATTTATTGAATAAACTATCTTTAGTCCATTGTATGTGCTTGCTTCCTCTGTCAAATATTAATTGGTTATAAAGGTGTGGGTTTATTTCTGGGCCCTCTATTCTGTTCCACTGATCTAGGTGTCTGTTTCTATGCCAGTACCAGGCTGTTCTGATAACTATGGCCTTGTAGTATAGTTTCGTATTAGACAACATGAGTCCTCCAACTTTGTTCTTCTTTTTCAGGATTGCTGTTGCTATGCAGAGCCTTTTGTGGTTCCATATAAATGTTTGAAATATTTGTTTTAGCTCTGTGAAATATGTCACTGGAATCATACATGGTAAGAACTGATTTTCCATCAATAGATGAGTGGATTAAACAAGTATGGGGCATTTACACAATGAAATACTACTTGGCTATAAAAAAGAAGAAAGTTTTACCCTTTGATACAGTATGGATGGACCTGGAGAACATTATGCTAAGTGAAATAAGCCAGTCAGGGAAAGACAAATACCATACGATTTCACTCGTATGTGGAATCTAATGAACAAACTGAACTAACAAGCAAAACAAAGACAGACTCATAGATAGAGAGTAGATGACAGCTAACTGGGGGGGTGCAGTTTAAGAGGTGGAAGGATGGAGGAAAAAGGACTCATAGACATGGACAACAGGGTGGTGATTGCTACAGGGAGGTGATTGCTGTAGGGAGGGAGATATAAGGGGACTAAATAGTAATGGAAAAAAATACAATACAGATTAATTTTTAAAGGCAACTCCAGATGGCTCTGTTCCTCTAAACAAGGCCTGCCCTCAGGGGAAACTAGTTACCCAGAGCCTACCCTGCAGGCATATTATCAGAGCCTAACTGACCAGGGGAAATACTCAACTCTACCAGGTTCTATCCTTCCAGTGGGAGAAGGGAAATACCCAACTCCAGCTCACTCTAGCCATCCCGTCTCACCTCAGGAAGAAGAAAAAACAAAAACTACGGAACACCAATGAAGTTTATAGTCCAGAGACAGAGGCTCACTGAAAAAACACAAGGCATAATAACAAGAATGTAGAACACTTTCCCCTCCCACACCTCACCTCCTTATTACTAGAAGCCTATTTATGGCAGTTCCTTTTGCCCCATACATCATGTGCAGCTATGCAGAAGAAAATTACATGGCATACCAAAAGGCAAAAAACACAATCTGAAGAAACAGAACAGGTATCAGATCAGACACAGCAGAGATGCTGGAATTATCAGACCAGGAATTTAGAACAACTGTAACTAATATGCTATGGGCTTCAATGGATAAAGAAGGCAGTACATAAGGACAGGCAATGTAAGCAGACTGATGGAAATCCTAAGAAGGAACCAGAAAGAAATGCTAGAGATCAAACACACTGTAACAGAAATAAAGAAATTCTTAATTTAGTAGACTGGGCTTATTAGTAGACTGAATACAGCTGAAGAAAAAATTTCCGAGGTAACTAACAAGCAAAGCTGAACCAGACACATGGAAACATGGAACAGACTGACAACAGCCAGAAGGGAGGGGGACAGAGATAATGGTAGAAAGAAGGGGAAGGGACTAGTCAAAGAACATGTACGAATGACCCATGGACATGGACAACACTGTGGGGATTGACTATGGGAGTGGATTGGGTGGAGGACAGCAAAGGGAAATCAAATGGGACAACTGTAATAGAATAACAAAAAATAAAATAAAATATTAAAAAATTTTCTGACCTAGAAAATATACCAACCTAAACCTCAAAAACTAAAAAGCAGAGAGAACAAAGATGAAAAAAACACATGACAAAACATCCAAGGACTATGGGACAACAACAAAAGTATAAGATGTGTGTAATAAAAATACTAGAAGAAAAGAAAACGATAAAGGAACTGAAGAAATACCTGAAACAAAAATAACTGAGGGTTTTCAGGGCAGTAAAAATACTCTGTTTGATATTATAAAGATGAATATGTCATTATATATTTGTCCAAACCAACAGAATGTACAACACCAAGAATAAACCCTAAAGCAGACTATGGGCTCACTGGTTAAAAACGAAAAGAAAAAGTACCAATCTAGGTGAGTGATGCTGATAAAGAGAGATACTATGCATGTGTTGGGGTATAGGGTATATGGAAAATCTGTTTCTCCATCTCAATTTTGTTGTAAACCTAAAAGTGTTCTTTAAAAAAATTGAGTTTTAATAAATAAATCTTATGTAATACATACACTTAAGGGTGCAAGAAATGCAAGAACAATAAAGAAATCAGAGAAGTGATCAGAAGCAGGAAGAAGAAAAATCAAGCAAGCACATTTCAAAACTATCTATCCCCCACAACACCATACTTGAGTCAGACTTTATTATTCACTGCTGCATAACTTGGTACCTCTATGTTCTTGCTTTAATGCTTTTCCTCTACCCTGACCTACCTTCATCTTGGAATGTCCTACCTACCATCTACACCTGTGAAAATCAGACCCATTTCCAAAAGTCCATCTCGAGCACATCTCCTACACAAGTTTTCCTGGATACCCCAAAAAACAGATGTGCACTTTATCTTCTGAAACACAGGAGCACTTCCATGATTCGTGTGTATTCCTAGTATATAATCTGTCATAATAGGAGGGGCCCCCAAAAACCCTGAATTATCTTCTGGAGGGCAGGCCCCTTGTAGTACATGCTTCCCCCTTCTAGGTGGGTGTTCTAGGAACCCATCTGTATCAGTGTACCAGCTGGCATTGTTGTGAGAGGATTCAGTGAATTTTTTTTGAAGACTCAGAGTGTTTGCCCATTTCATGATGGGTGATTTACAAGCGTACCTGCCCACACCACACTAACTGTTCAGTTTTTGACCCCAAACAGCATGATCCCCAAGCCCCACCCTCACTATTCACCCAATCTCATCCCAAGATACCTTCTGTTTGTTTCCCTAAATGAAAAAAGTCCTCAAAAGGAAACATTTTGCTAACATGGAAGAGGTGAAACAAAAAAAGGTAGAAGCACTAAAAGGCATAGAAATCAATGAGTTCAAAAACTGTTTTGAGCAATGAAAAAAACTCTTGATAGGTGTGTATTGCATCAAATGGAGAGTACTTTGAAGCTGCCTAAAGTTTAAACATGGAACAATAAATAAACATTTTTATAAATAAATTTCAAATTCTGGAGGTTCCCCCTCATATGCCTTGTATTATATATCTATGGCATTACGCGGCCCACTACATGGTTAATTCAAGAAGGTCTAAGCTCATATTTTTTCATTCTGCCCCATATTTAGTATGGTGCTGTACACATAAGTAGGAACTTAAAATACTAGGTGTGTCTTGTTTTTAATTGGTCAACAACGCCCTTAGTCAAGAATGTAGGCATATTTCCCAAGCCCTTGAGGGAATCAGGAAAAATAAAATGAAAACTAAAACAAAACAGAAATCAACTCTTTGATTTTTTAAAATAATTTTACACCCTGACCCATATGGTTCAATTGGTTGGGCACAGTCCCTGAGACCGAAAGATCACAGGTTTGATTCCCAGGAAGGGTACATGCCAACTTGCAGGTTTGCTCCCAGTCAGGGTGCCTGTGAAAGGCAACTGATCAATGTTTCTCTCACATCGATGTTTCCCTCCCTCCTTCTCTCTCTTTTGCCCTCTCTCTAAAATCAATAAGCACAGCCTTGGGTGAGGATTAAAAAAGGTTTTTAAAATTCCTTAAAAATTCCCATATCTCCTTGGCTAAGACCTGAAAGAAATTTTAGCTACTTATGGGATATAATGTCTTTTTTAAAAGGTCAGTTAGCAAGGATGAGCGATTAAAATGAAATGCTGTAAATATTCTTTTAAATTATTTTAAACACTTTCAAAATCAAGGTAAAATATTTCTTCAGTTTAAAAACACAGTGCTCTTTATCAATTGAGTCTCCAGTTTCATCCCACAGACCTAACAACACTGTAGGAAGGTCAGGGGGTGGTCAGAAGCAAGTCATCCACACTTGGCTGTAAACCTCAGTCTCTTCATCTCAAAAAAAAAAAAAAAAATCACTAAAGAGAATGGAAGACAGTATAAATGCTTCATAAACCATGATGCTACAACCAACACACAAACGAGGTTACCTAGGGCTAAAAGCAATTCACCTCACAACTCTCTGACACAGCACAGTACCTTACCTTAAACTGCGAAAAACAGCTTTCTAGAGCACAACAGCCTTCTGAAGACCATGTGATCAGTAACTGCAACACTAAGTCCTGGGAGAAATTCTGGCAGGCCAAACACTAAATAGGTCTATGGGAAAATTTAGACTATTACATAAATGATAGTCTGATGTGAAAACTTGGGAAAGCCAGGAAACTTACTATTAAATTTTTTTATTCTAAAAATAAAAGAAAGGGTGGATGAGTGTTATTTTATCTGGAGAGCATTATGCTCAGTGAAATAAGTCAGGAAGTGAAAAACAACCATATGATCTCACATATAAGTGGAACCTGATCAACAAAACAAGCAAGCAAAATATAAACAGAGACATTGAAATAAAGAACAGACTGACAGTAATCAGAGGGGAGGCGGGCAGGAATAATGGGGAAAAGAAAGGGAATAGTTGTCAAGGAACATGTATAAAAGACCCATGGACAAAGCCAAAGGTGAGGGGTAGGATTGAGGCTGGGAGGTGGGGTGGGAAATGGAGATAACTGTACTTGAGAAACAATAAAAAATTACTATAAAAATATTAAGCTATATTATTTCTAAAAACTAAAAAAAGGCACCAAAAAAGTACTTAACTCTAAGAAAAAGGAATAAAAAAAAAAACCTAAGTCTCTGCCATGTTACTAGAAAAACTGTACTACATAAAAAGACTCAGGGTGATAAATTAAACTGAAATAGATCTAAGCTTTACTAATAGTTCAAACCTTTGCACAACATGTAAGTCAATTTAATAACAACTTAGTGAAGGAGCAAGATCCAGATCAAGGCAAGTACAAATGGAAAGCAGTCTGTGATAAGACATACAGCAAAGTACTTACAAAGCCTTATTTGCTTGGGACAGTCCTCAGATACACCCATTGGCCTGGTGTAATTATTAATAGCACCCTCTTTTACTCTCAATATTATTCTAGTTTGGATGATGAATTGTGCAGTCACCCTATCTATAATGACAACAACATATAGCACAGAGTTAATGGTACAGTAAAGGTACAATTTTATTTAATTCATTCGTGAAATGGAAATAAACAGGTTCTGTACCCACCCCAACTCACAGGTCTTTAGAAGATGAGCCAATATGTGAAATGTGCTAAACTCTCACAAAAATATATTACATAAGTGCAGTGCCATGCTGGGACCCTGAAAAGGCCCAGGGAGGAAGGGGGAGGAGAGGAGCAGGACTGGCAGTGCTGTCAGGCCAGAACTGAAGGAGCACAGATGCAAGACCTGATTCACACTTCTACTCCTCTGCCTGCTTCCAGGCTGTAACAGTATTTAATATGAAACTCCTGATAAGGTAAATTAAAAACTGATGAAACAGGAATGAGAAACAATTTTTAATGAAAAACTGTATATATCTAATTTTTTTCAATTACAGTTGGCATTCAGTACTATGTTAGTTTAAAGCATCTAGCATGGTGGTGAGATATTTATCTAACTTACGAAGTGATCCCCCAGCAAGTCCAGTACCCACCTGGTAACATATAATCATCACAAAAAACTGACTTTATTCTCTATACTGTACTTACATCCCTGTGGCTATTTTGTAACTGCCCATTTGTACTTCTTAACCCCTTCATCTTTTTCATGCAGTCCCCCAGTGCTGCTCCTATCTAGCAATCACCAGTTTGTCCTCTATGAGTTTGTTTCTATTTTTTTCATTTATCATGTTTTTTAGAATCCACATGTAAGTGAAATCATACATTTGTCTTTCTCTGCATGACTTTTTTCACTTAGCATAAAACAATCTAGATCCATCCATGTTGTCAAAAATGGTAAGATGCCATTCTTTTTTATGCCCAAGTAATATTTCATTGTACATATATACCACATCTTTATCCAATCATCTACTGATAGACATATCTTGGCTATTGTAAATAATGCTGCAGTGAACATATGGATGCATACATCTTTTCAAATTACTGTTTTGGATCTCCTCAGATAAACACCCAGAAGTGGGACTGCTGGGTCATACAGTAGTTCTATTTCTAACTTTGTGAGGAACCTCCATATTACTTTCTATGGTGACTGCAATACCCACTGACATCTTAGTTGCAGCTTTGTGTGAGACCCAGAGCCAGAAGATCCAGCTAAACTACACCTGGATTTCTGACCCACAGAAACCATGAGGTGATACATGTGTATTGTCAACCACTACATCTGGGAGAAACTTGTTTCACAGCAATAGATAATTAATAAATAGGTTAAATTTTTAACTGAGAACATGAAAAAACACATGAATTTATTCCTTTAGAAACAATACTCTACATAATTCAAAACTCACTGATTCTATTTTTTTAACTATTTTGTTTTTTTCTAACCTTACTTCTGCCTATTTTCATAAGTGACTCTCCTTGTTTCAGATATAGATATATCTGTAATGTTAACTAAGTTCTCTGAAGTGTCTAGACAAATGATGTCAAAGGTTTTCAGGCAGAACAGCTAACATAAGAAAAACTGAAATATCGGGTACAATGTTTTTCGTGTAAGTTGATCTTAGAGTTGACTATACATCAAACCAACTAATAGGAACAAAAACTCTAAAACTGTTCTGAATGACATAAATGAAAGGTGTGAATGGGTTAAAAAAAGAAAAATTAGAAAAAGAGAAGGAAGTTTTTAAAATTTAAAGAAAAAAACAAAGCTTATACACACAAGAAACCATAAATTTTTCCATCACAAAGCAGATAATAACAATGTGAATTCTCACCGACTCCTACTGCTGTGCTCAGAGCAGCAACGCCCTTCATTTCTCTTATTAAAATTATTTGTTGATCAAGTACCCATACTTTCCAAAGTATCTTCAATATTGATAGAACATGCAAAGTGGACAGTAATCAGCAACTCGATCTAAAGAGGTCACAAATTCCAGGTATACAGACATCTAATCTTTTTTTATCATGGGACAAAAGATAATGACCTAGAGAACAAAAGCTTTCCAGCTTGTTCCTAATCTGAAATACTCCTAAATCCTCCAATTTGTGTTACAATTGCTCTGGAAAATCGTTAGATATTTACTCTCTCATTTGTCCTACTAGTGCATACTTTAATTGTGACCTTCTTAGTGAGGCCTACCATGACCACCCCATTTAAAATTAGTCACCCATCATCTAGCTGACCTGATCCCACTTTCCCAGCTTACTGAGTTTTTTGTTTAGTCTGCCTTCCCTTAGCACCCACAGAACATTAGCTTAATGGCTGAAAGACTGATATGAATATTGTCTGTTTCTAACATACTGCAATATATATTTGAGTACCTGGCATATAATAGACCCTCAAGTATTAGCTCTATATTAAATGAATGAATAAACTAGAAAAGTAAATTCTTTATCATATGATCCCCCCCAAAAAACATACAAAAACAAAAACAGAGGGCTCTAAAGAGGAAAAAAATTAAATTTTCAAACAGCATTTTAAAGTGCTAAATTTTTTCCAAATTTTACAAAAAGCAGTATTTCAAACCAATAATTACAACAAGAAATAAAGTATTTTAAATGTTTACTAAGGTTTCCTATTAAAACTGTGAAGTCTTCTAATTATGGCTGCTAGAAGTCCACAATAGTATTACTATTTAGTACTGCTTCTTTAAAAAAGAGACACTTCTACAGAAAATACAAACCTAGATGTAGCTACACTGAACTGAAAGCACCAAACCAGTCCAAGAACTACATAATTAATAACTCATTCCTTATAGCCCACAACACACCACAGCTTCTAGAAAAGTGCTGTCTAACAGAAATAAACTATAATCTATATATGAACTATATGTGTGACTTTAAGTTTTCTAGAAGTTACATTAAAAAGCAAAAAGAAACAAGTAAAACTAATTTTATATTATACTTCAGGTAATCCAGTATGTCCATAAAAAAATATATTTCCTACTATAATCTGACCAGGAATCAAATACTATTTACTTTGACCGACCGACTGGTCTACTGGGTGACACTCCAACTAACTGAGCTGCACCCATGACAGAAGTGTCTTTTGCCCTTAGTTTATGCTAATTAGACTACCGAGGGTTGGTCTCCTAACATAGCTGCAGGATGGGACTGGTCCTCAGAACTGAGTGATTAAGGCTGGAACTTTCAGTCCCACCCACCTGACCTCTGGGGAAACTAAGGTTTATTAAAATAAACTCTTGAACTTTGAGATCATAGCACTTTCAGGTTGGTGAGCACACGGAAGTACTGAGAAGATGACATGCCCTTCCTCCCACATCTTGTTCTAAATATCTCTCCTATTTGGTTGTTCTGGAGTTGTATCCTTCATAGAAAAACAGGAACTGTAAGTAAAGTGTTTTCCTGAGTTTTGTGATCCATTCAAGCAAAACATCAAATCTGAGAAGGGATTGTAGAAACCCCCAATTACGAGCAGGTTGGTCAAAAGTACACATGGCCAGAGACTTTTGACTGGCATCTGGAGTGGGGCCAGTCTTGTGAAACTAAGCCCTTTAACCTGTGGGATCTGACACTAATCCAGATAGACACTGTCAGAATTAAACTAAACTGTTGGGCACCCCACTGGCGTTGGAGAATTGAAGTTGGAGAATTTGATTGGTGTAAGAAAACATCCCAAAGTAGTAATATTTATAACTTCATATATCAATAACAAAAGTAATTTCTATTATGTAGACTTTTTAAATAATCTAGCTTTATTCTAGGCGCAAAATTAACCAATCTCAGTAAGTTAATTATTATTAACTCTTGAACTGTGGCTATCTACAACTATTCCATCTTCAAAAGTGAAAATGTGTACCAATCTTTTCAAACACTTTATAACACTAAAACTCTTAATTAAACATATATGCTCTTCCAGTCTCACTTCTCCCCACCCCCAAATAATCCCTCAGCATTAAAACAATGTAAGCAATAATTAGGTCCTCAAGTAACACCAATGTCAAAGGAAAGTGAAGAACTACCAGCCTAATAACTTAAAACTATGCCCTCTCAGCATGGTACCACAAAGTTGAATGTTAAAAGTTATCTCCAACTTTACTGTTGGACAAAGTTATAAAACTACACATACCATCCACATACTAAATACTAAATACTTCAAAGTTGGCATGGAATTGTTTACAAAACTAATACAGTTATACTATAAATGACTAAGAAAATGTACAATATCTTTAAGAAAAGCTACTTAGACTTGAAAATAATTTTGTCCATAGAAAGTACTTAATATGCTAGTAAATATTTATTCCATAATTTATAGATATTGTAATAATTTAGACTAATAGAATCTGTTAGTGTATTTAATAGTTATTTCTTAAACAATTATACTGACAACAAAATAAACCACTTAGACAATCTTGAGACTATTAGAAAGAACAATTCATCACTAATAATCCAGAGTATTATTACTGAAAGTAATCTTAAAGCTTGGGGGTGTGTGTGTGTGTGTGTGTGTGTGTGTGTGTGTGTAGGGAGAAAGTAAAGAAATGCTGATGATGCTGAAAGAATGAGGACTTCCAGCCAAGATGGAGGTGTAGGTAGAAACACTGCACTTCTTCACACTACCAAATTTAAGGACAACCAAGATTTAGAAACAAAAACACAACCAGAACGGGCAGAAAACTAAACTGTACCAAAGTCCAACAACAATGAACCATTTATCCAGACTGGTAAGAGGGGCGGAGTCTGTGGCCTGCAAAGGGGCAGGAAAAGGTGGTGGTCAGCAACCAGGGCGGGGAGGAGGAAACCAGCAAACCTAATAAAGCGCACAGGTTGTTGGCTGACCAAGGACACACATTTGCACACAGATAAACCAGGCAAAAAATGGGCAGTGAGACAAACCACACAACCCAGGGCCCCAGCAATGGGAAATAAAGACTAAAAGCACTGATTGAAAAGGTGCTAGTTTGTGGGAAGCGGCAGAGGGTTGAGGTGCCGGGAGAAGACTCCCGGTCTCACAGGAGAGTTTGTTGGAGAGATCCACAGGGTCCTAGAAGTACACAAGACCACCCACCCAAGAAGCCACACCAGAAGGGTTCAATTTGCTTGTGGAAAGCAGCAGAGGGGACCAAAATCCAAGAGAGAGCGCAGAAAACACCATTGCTCCCTCTCTGACCCTGCCCCTACAACCCAGCGACTGGGTTGCCCCACCCTGGTGAACACCTAAGCAAAAACGGGAAGCAAGACAAACCATGCAACCCAGGGCCCCAGCAACTGGAAATAAAGCCTAAAAGCACCGACTGAAAAGGTGCCTGTGTGGAAAGTGGCAGAGGGGACTGAAATCCAAGAGAGCAGGGAACAAGTGCCATAGCTCCCTCTCTGACACCGCCCTCACATACACCAGCGAGGTGTTGTCCCGCCCTGGTGAACACCTAAGGCTCCACCCCTCATACATAACAAGCACAACCTGACCAAAAATGGCTCAATCAGAAGAACAAATCAAAGCCCCAGATCCAATACTTTTAAGCGACCAAGAGATAGCCAACCTATCAGATACAAAGTGCAAAACACTGGTGATCAGGATGCTCACAGAATTGGTTGACTTTAGTCGCAAATTAGATGAAAAAATGAAGGCTACACTAAGTGACATGAAGAAAAATGCACAAGGAACCAATAGTGATGAGAAGGAAAGTGGGACTCTAATCAATGGAGTGGACCAGAAGGAAGAAAGAAACAACCAAACAGAAAAAAAATAAAGAAACAAGAATTTAAAAAAATGAGGAGAGGCTTAGGAACCTCCAGGACATCTTTAAACATTCCAACATCTGAATTATAGGGGTACCAGAAGGGAAAGAGGAAGAGCAACAAATGGAAAACTTATTTGAACAAATAACAAAAGAGAACTTCCCCAATCTGGCAAAGGCAATAGACTTCCAGGAAGTGCAGGAAGCTCAGAGAGTCCCAAAGAAGGTGGACCCAGGGAGGAACACAGCAAGGCACACTATAATTACATTACCCAAGATTAAAATGAAGGAGAGAATTCTAGATGCAGTAAGAGATAAAGGGACAGCCACCTATAAAGGAGTTCCCATTAGACTTTCAGCGGATTTCTCAAAAGAGACCTTACAGGCAAGAAGGGACTGGAAAGAGGTATTCCAAGTCATTAAAGGCAAGGACCTACATCTAAGATTGCTCTATCCAGCAAAGCTGTCATTTAGAATGGAAGGGCAGATAAAGTGTTTCTACAATAAAGTCAAGTTAAAGGACTTCATCATCACCAAGACCTTACTACATGAAATGTTAAAGGGACTTATCTAAGAAAAAGATAAAGAATATGAACAGTGAATGGACAGCAAACTCACAGTTATTAACAACCACACCTACATTAAAAGCAAACTAAGTGGACTCCTAAAACAGGAGCGGACCCACAGAAATGGAGATCACATGGAAGGTTAGCAACATGAGAGTGGTAGGAGGAGGTGGGGGAGAAGGTACAGAGAATAAGTAGCATAGACAGTAGGGAGAAAATAGACAGTGGGAGGGCAAGAGTAGTGTGGGAAATGTAGAAGCTAAAGAACTTATGACACATGGACATGAACTAAAGTGGGGGAATGTGGGGGGTAGGAGGTGTGCAAGGTTAAGGGGAATGAAGGGGGGGAAATGGGACAACCGTAATGGCATGATCAATAAAATATATTTAAAAAATGAATGAATTACTAAATATAATAAAATGACCAACAAATGACAAGTACTTTTTGTTGGTTTCCAGTAATAGTGAAACTCAATAACCCATCAATTCATTTCATTCTACCTGATGACAAAGTATATTTAAATACTTCAAATACTTTTTAAGTATTGAAAACACAGCATAAAATAGGATTATCCTATCATCTGTGGTTCTACAAATGAATGAAATAAATTGGACTATTTATAACCAGAAGCCGTGATTCCAACAATAATGTCACTGGGCTCTAAATACTAAAATGATTTAACCACAATGAGAAGAGAGAATCTCAAAAAGCACAAGTCAGTCAGAGACATTAAATATAAAATGAAAGTTAATATCTGATCTAATAAGCACTAAGAAATCACTATTAAGTTTTCCAGCCAGAGAAAAATATTCTCAAAGTGATATTCAAATGGATTAGATGGGGAAAATTTAGAGGTGATAATCTAGACACAAGATAATAAATACCTAGATCAGCAATTTTCAACCATTTTCATCCCATGGCACAAACAAACTAATTACTAAAATTCTGTGGCATATCAAAAAATGTATTTTTTGCTGACCTGACAATAAAAATAATTTTGATTAACTCATACCAAATAGCTATTGCTGTGTTGGCTGTTGTCAGGTTTTTTTAACCAATCTAAAGAAAAAGAGATCAGTGCTCCTGACTAGTCAGGTATTGCATGTTTTAAAAATTTCTATCACATGGAGAGAGATGGAGAGAGACTCTGAAGGATAAAAGGGCATCTTAAATATTCCAGCCCCAGCAGAGCTCCCAACTGACTGGAACTGCCACAGGGACCTCAGCCCCAATTCAGGGATACAGAAAAGGTGTCAGCTAAGCAGTCAACCAAGAAAATCAGAAGAAATAATAAAGTGTTATATTTTAAGCCATTAACTTTGTGGGAATAGAGTCAGAAAAAAATACATGTTGAGAAATCCAAGAACATGAGACTAAGGATTCTTATAAAACTGGGTAAACTCGATATACACATGAAGGGAAAAAAACACGTAAATACGAAGGGAAAAATTGAAATGTACAGAGAAAAACAAAAGGTGTTGAAGGAGTTAAGTCATATAACAAATAATGGGAAAATTTAATACTAAAACTTTGTTGTATGTTACAAGAATACAAGAGAAAATTTTCCACCTACTTCATCACTTTCATCTACTTCAATTCCACCATCTTTGTCATCATCCATCTGTTTATGTATTGTTTGAAGAGCTTCCAGACTAAATCTATCTTCTTCTGTAAAGCATGGTGGACTCAGTGACATGCAGGGATCTGAAATAGAACAAAAAACAATTACTAACCTGACATACCAAACACAGGCAGTAATTAGAAGGTATAATTTTTTAAAAACCCAACAAATTAGATTCAAAATTAAGTCAAAGTAAGAGGCTTTTAAAAGTCTGGCAGAGTATTCTTCAAATCAAAAGTATAATATGTGAACACAAATGACAAAAAATAAATAATTCAACTTAATTGATATTAGGCAACTACAACCAGGAATTATACCAGTAGTAACTGAAGGTTGTCTACATTCTTCCACATCTTTAATAATTTTATTCTTATGCAAACCATTATATTTACCAATTATTCCCAACAAAAAAGATGAACTACTCCTTAAAAAAATCAGATTACAAGATGCTATTTTTTGTATAAAACAGTTTAAATAAAATGTAAGTTCTAGGAAAATATCACAAACAATACAAGAAAAGGAAATGTAGAATATTTATATGATCCTTAAAGACTTTTTTTCGTTTTTCCATTTAAGAGAATCCAAGAGTTAACCCATGACTTTTTTAAATGTACAACTTCCAGATTCAACAAGAAAAAGGCACAAAAAAGACTGACGTTTTAAAAATCTTATTCCTGATGGCTCCCTTAATATAAATTTATTGGTTAAAACGCTTCCTATGTGAAATATGTGAATCCTCACATTCATGTTGTCAAAAACTATCAATTTAGAGAGACAGTGTGGTTTTTCATGGCTTTAAATCAGATTGATAAAAATCACCTCTTATGTACTAAACCAGTAAACCAAAATGGAAAAGTACTGCCAAAACTTCATTCACATCCAATCTGGCTGACTGGTGGTGGACTGACAAATTTCAGCCACTTGCTTCTACCTGTTCACTAAAATAATATCCTTTTAAAATATCTTTAGAATTATATATATTCCAGAAGTAGTAAAACCTTGAAATTTAAAGTGATTACTAGCATACTAGAAGGTTAGCATCTAAAATAAAGTGAGTAGACTAGATGCTTCCTTATTAAGAACTTATTTCAGGTATAATAACCTAAGAATATCTAATTCTGTGCTTAAAGGAAAAATGCAAGAAAATAAGCCAATGCTAGAGACCAACTAATAATGTTACAATGCAAATCAGTATTATGACTATGTTCCACTTACAGCCTGTTTTGGTGATTTAACATTTTTAATAGTTTTAATTCCAAATCCAATTGTTATTTTGTTACTCTGGGAAGGTAAAGAAACAGAAAAGGAAATTCTATAGAAATGGAAAATGTAATTATAAGTTATGAGACACATGCATATGTGTATATACAACATTTAAAAGTATCATCAGGATTTGCTACATAAGAACTTACAGGCAAATAGTCAATTATGATCCCTAATTCACAAAACAACCAGGACCCTGACGTGCCTACAAATTCAAACTCATCTGTAGTTATTTTAAGTGGATGCAAAATAAAAGATAAGTTCTCAGGTTTCATAACAACTTATTGTGTAATGACCTGTGTAAAATGTGTTACTGCCTCCAGCAGACCTACTTTTCAAACACATTTTATTTTTCTAATAAATATATAAAGTGAAATGGTATTGCAACAAGTATATTAGGAAAGGGTCAGCAAAACTGACACTGGCTAAATAGGCTTTGTCAAACTCTCAAAAAGAAGTCAACAATGAGGGCTGTACAAACCTCATTAAACTTGAAGGGAAAATTAGGAGGAACCTATGACCAGAACAAACTCATAAAAATAAAATTGGTAATTTTTAATTATTTAATAAATACTTATCTAATAAAACATTAACTTTAAAGGTCTACTTCAGGATGTAACTTCTTCATGAAGTATTTCATAAATGCCATCTTCTAGTGATTACTTCCTTCTCTGAACATCATTCCATCCATTGCACTAGGATCTACCTTGTGTCAGACCCTGGAAATACCACAGTGAACAACAGAGATGGAAATTCCTCATAAAATTTATATTCTAGTAATACAGGTAAGCATAACAAGATAAACATGTAGAAAGTGTAGGGTGTTAATAGTGGTATTACTACTACTAACAGAGAAAAACAGAGTAAAGAGCAGATATAAAATGTCAAGGGATTTGAAATTTTCAATTATATCTTTATTCTCAAACCACTCAACCTAAGTTCTCATTTAATGTTGTATTTTATTAATCTCTAATCACTTTATGAATCATTTTGTCCATACCATTAACTTATAAAGAGGGCTGGAACCACATTCTTCCTTTTCTCAAATGTTCATAATACCTAAGACACATTGGTGGGCACATGTGGGGCTTCTGATAAATTAACCAGCACACATTAACTAAAGTTCAAGGCAAATCAGCAACAAGGATTAGGAACTAAAGTGAAAATACGATTATCCAGCACTCAAAAAAGCTCACGAGTACTGAAAAAGGTCTACTGAGAAAGAAAGCACATGAACCATGTATTAGGTTAGGTACCACTGAGAACATTAGCCATTGAGTGTTACCTAATACAAAATGGCAAAGAAAACTCAGAAGTTTTCTAGAGGTAACTTTGGGAGTTTTAAATGACATGTGATTGATGACATTGGCAAGGAGCAAAAGGCATGCCTGGAAAAGGCAGCAACCTGTGTTCAGGGGCATAAAAACAACATGGAACAGTCAGAGAAATGGAAGTGGTTAATATATCTGGAGTACAGAAAACCTGTGGAGAAGAGCTAAAAGATCAGGAAAGACGCTGATAAGAGGCCAGATCTCTAAAAGTGATTTTCCACACTAAGAACTTTGATTTTTAATCCTGAAGACTATAAGAAGTGCATAGATTTCAAGGAGAGGACTAACAATTAGATTTGTTATAAACAGATCATTCTGGTGACAGTAAAAGGACAGGCTGGTGGCAAGATTTGGAGGCACAGCTGTCACAGAGCACTACAGTAATCCCAGCAACAGTCAACTGTCCCTGCCTCCAAGGAATGCAGGAGGTAAATGATGAAGACTGCTTTAGCGTTTGGTGTTTTGCCAAGTTAAAGTAGCAGAAGGAAAGAAAGACAGGAGTTGGGGATATGGCAAGAGTAATTCATTTCCCCACATAAAATTTTATTTCCTTTTGGTACAATGGCATAAGGCCTACAAATCTAACTTAGTATAGTTGGGAATTCTGAACTCCAATATCTGTTTTAGTCTTCTACATTTCTTTCTCAGTTGTTTCTCTTCTAGGTTAATTTAGCACAAGTAATCATTTTAACGCAAATTACTGACCTAAATTTCTTTTAAAGTAGTATCATGAGCCATCAGAAAAGATCCATGCCTATAATGAATGCGATACAAGGACAGGTTACAAGGACAATGGCAAAAATAGCAAAACCATTGCCCTTTGCCAACACCTGATAGACATTTACCTTAGCTGCCCAAAATGCACCAGTGCACATCACGCACTCCATACCGAAACATCTGTCTCCACTAAACAGATTTCACTTGTTCACTTACACATGATATGGAGTGCCTGTAATGGGCCAGGCCCTCTGGTTGGTGTGGGGCACCCAATATGACAACTAAGACAAATTTCTTCCCTCAGTGCCCTCACCTTGTATTAAATGCAACATGGTGTGATATTATCTTTTCAGTATTATACTCTGAGCATTCCTGTCTTTTCTCATGTATTTGAATACTATTATGTGTAATTAAGTAAAATAATATTTGAAGATATAATCCATTAAAATACATTACAAAAATTAAACACGCCTTGTGTGTGTAAGTATAAAATTGTTAAGCTAGTGAGACTTCATGGAAATTAAATGTCGAAGGAGCCACTCTGATTATGCTACTCTCCAAGCATTTAGCAGAACTTACTAGCAGTTAAGAGACTCGCAGAGACATGGGTGGGACAGTATCGGATTTGTGTAAAAGAGATTTAGGTAGCTGCAGAATGTGGATTTAGAAATGCAGATTGGAGGTAGGGAGATATTTCATCATCCCAAGCAACAAGGTGAGACGGAAGGGGCACATTACAAAAATATTTACAAGATAAGATTTACTAATTCCTAGATTTCTCATTCATTCTACTACAGTATGCAGCATCCATTAAATAGAGATGTCATTGTTCAGGAAAAGACCTTATTCACTATCAAGCAAAGAGATAACTATCATTTTCCTTTGTAGTTTGTAATTTTAGACGAAGATACATCTAGATATATAAATGAAATTCTGATTGATTAGATACTAAAAGCTAAATGCATATTATTTTAAACTTTTTTTGACCTTGTTAACAACAGGAAGACTGTTCTTAGAGACAATCCAAGAAACTCCACCTACCACATGACAGATTGGAACACTGCCAACAGCTTCCCTTCCAGCTCAAGATATGAGGAAAAGACAAGATGCAGGGTGGCATCAAACTGGTAGAAATTTGCCTAGGAGAACACGTTGTCAAAAAGACTGACAATACTGCATTCTTCCTGCCTGCAGAACTCAATCAGAAATTTCTAAGAAATTATTTAGAATGATCAAGAATGGAATAAAAGAAGTCATTCATAAAACAGTGTTCATCATTTTGAGTAATATTAGTTTTGCTTCCTGAAATGATATGACTGTGTAAATTCTACACTGAAAAGTCTTAGCTACATTATTAGCATAGTCTAGACATAAATTCCACTTCCATCTAAAGTTCGATGGATTTGTAACTAAAAGACATCATCATTATCCTAAATATGGCTACACGCAACAATTAAGAGCAAGTTCTTTCCAGATCAGCAATCTAAAGATGATGAGAACTCAGTCCATTTTCTAAACACAAACTTTTAGATCTCGGTATTTTTGATGGGGAAGAGAAATAAGTGAGAACATCTGTATATTCTTTAATTTTTAAAAGCTCAAATCCAATTCCCTCCTTTCCGTATCTCCACTCCTGCCATTAATGACAACCTCATCACTTCTCCCACAGCTTTCCTGTTGGTCTCCCTAATGTTGAGTACACACACACTACAAGTATATTGCCTTTTAGGGCCATCTTATTTTTGTAAGAATATGAAGCTGGTCACATCAGCCCTCCTGCTAAAATCCTTCAGTACCTCCCAGTCCCCCAAAGGATAAAGTCTGGTCTCCACAGCACAAAATAAAAGATGCATTCTGATTCCTTAAGAATCACTTCAGCAGTGATTCACCTCTATGAAGTCTTCCTGATCTTGCTAACAGTTAGATGCTTCCTATTCTCCACTCTTACAGCATGTTGTGCATAACTATTATAATTGCAAGTAACTGCTTACCTATCAACCCACCTTCTCCTTAAATAATCTCACCACCACCAACTTTGGAGTCAGACATGAGCTCAAATTTCAATTCCATTATTTATTAACCACGGAATCTTCAGCAAACCTCTTAACGCCTTTGGTTCTTAAGTTTCCTCGGCTGTAAAATTAGCATAAAATATTCACCCTCATGCATTCCTATGAATAGCAATGAAAAAATATAAATAAAAATAACAGTTTTAGAAAACCTACAGATCTGTAGTGCAGGTAGTAACACCCATAAAACCTAAAACCTTAAAAAAAAACCTAACATTTATTATACAAAGGAACTACACTTTCTCTATGGTGGGTACAAGTTCCACGTTTGTGATGAAACTACATGTACAAATGATCCCTGACTTAACAGATGGTTTGACTTATAATTTTTCAACTTTATGAGGATGTGAAAGCATTATGCATTTGGTAGAACCTGTACCTCGAATTTTGGTCTTTTCCCAGGCCAGCAATATTTAGTATGATACTCTCTTGTGATGCTGGGCACTGGCAGCAAACCTCAGCTCCCAGTCAGCCACAAAATCACAAGGGTGAACAACTGATACTCTACAGTATACCGTGATTTCCAGCAGTTTTTTTTTTGACATTGTTTTTTGTGCTTTCAAATCCCATCATGTCTACAAAACACCTGTGTTTCCTGATGCTGGTGACAAGAAGGCAATTACTCTTGAGATGTAATTCAAAATAATTGCCCAACTGTAGGCTAATGGAAGTGTTTTGACCATGCTTAAGGTAGGCTAGACTAAGCAATGACATTTGGTGGGTTAAGTACACCAACTGCATTTCTGACTTATAATATTTTCAACCTATAATAAGTTTATTAAGACATGACCCTGTTGTAAGTCAAGGAACATCTGTAATGAGCTTTATTCTTTTTTTTTTAAATTTTTTTATTGATTATGCTGTTACAGTTGTTCTATTCCCCCTTTCATTCCCCTCCACCCTACCCCCCATCCCCACCATTATCCCCCCTTTAGTTTATGACCATGTGTCTCAAGTCCTTTAGATTCTATATTTCCCATGCTATTCTTGCCCCCCCATCTATTTTCTATCTACTGTCTATGCTACTTATTTTCTGTACCTTCTCCCCCCTTCTCCTCCTCCCACTCCCCTGTTGCTAACCCTCCTTGAGATCTTCATTTCTATGTTTCCACTCCTGATCTAGCTGTCCTTTTAGTTTGCTTTTGTTTTAGGTGTGGTTGTTAATAACTGTGAGTTTGTTGTCCTTTCACTGTTCATGTTTCTTTAACTTCTTTTTCTTAGATAAGTCCCTTTAACATTTCATATAATAAGGGCTTGGTGATGATGAACTCCTTGAATTTGATCTTATCTGAGAAGCACCTTATCTGTCCTTCCATTCTAAATGAAAACTTTGCTTGGTTGTAGGTCTTTGGATTTCATGACTTGGAATACCTCTTTCCAGCCCCTTCTTGCCTGTAAGGTCTCTTTTGAGAAATCCGCTGACAGTCTGATGGGGACTCCTTTGTAGGTGACTGTCCCCTTAGCTCTTGCTGCTTCTAGGATTCTCTCCTTCATTTTAATTTTGGCTAATGTAATGATGATGTGCCTTGGTGTGTTCCTTCTTGGGTCCAACTTCTTTGGGACTCTCTGAGCTTCCTGGATTTCCTGGAAGTCTATTTCCTCTGCCAGATTGGGGAAATTCTCCTTTATTATTTGTTCAAATAAGTTTTCCACTGGTGGCTGTGCCTTTCCCCCTTCTGGCACCCCTATAATTCGGATGTTGGAGCATCTAAAGATGTCCTGGAGGCTCCTAAGACTCTCCTCATTTCTTTGAATTCTTGCTTCTTGACTCTTTTCTGTTTGGCCATTATTTGCTTTCTTCTGGTCCACTCCACTGATTTGAGTCCCAGTTTCCTTTTCATTGCTATTGGTGTCCTGTGCAATTCCATTCATTTCAATTAGTTTCGCCTTCATATATTTGTCTAATTTGTGGCTATAATCAACCAGTTCTGTGAGGATCCTGATGACCAGTGTTTTAAACTGTGCGTCTGAGAGTTTTGCTATTTCTTCATCGCTTAGATCTATGGGCTCTGGGGCTTTGAGATATTCTTGTGACATTTTTGGTCTGTTCTGGCCCTTTAAGTGTGAGAAGCGGCGCCTTGGACTCCCAGGTCGCTGGGTTGTGACGCTGTATGTGGAGGTGGGGTCAGAGCAGGGAAATGGCAGCGCCCTCCCTGCCGCCGGCCGGGCCCGGTCCAACCACCCATTCCCTCGCCTGTCCACCCATGCACAAATGCGCGACCAAAGTCAACACACAGCCCCGCTCCCCCGCTGTCTCCCCCGCGGTCACTCGCCTGGTCGCTCGCTTGGTCGCTCACTAGGTCCAACCCTGCGCCTGGATTCCTCGCGCCTGAGTCCGTCTGACCAAGTTTTCCTGTGCAACCCCGCTTCACCAGCCTCTGGTTTCGCCCCTTACCGGTTAGGCTGAAGAATTTGTTGTTAACGGACTTCCGAAAAGTTCAATTTTCCGTGTTCTGGCTGTGTTTTCTGTTGCTAATATTTAGTTGTCTCTAAACTTGGTTGTGTGAGAAGGCACGGCACATTCACCTATGCCTCCATCTTGGCGGAAGTCTCTTTTTTTTTTTAAAGTCTTGTTTTTCAGAAAAAAAATGCCACAAACTTATACAACAGCTAAAGTAACATTAAATCTTATCTTCACAGGTATAGCCATACTTAATTTCACAAAATACATTTTAAAATAACAAAAGAAAAAAATTGACACTTTTTGATGATAAGTACTCACAGAACTAAAAGGAGAAAAAGACCAAAACAAAATCATAGTTGGAGACATTAATACTCCATTGACAGCTCTAGATAGACCATCCAAACAGAGAATCAATAAAGAAATATTGGCCTTTAAGTGCCACATTAGACCAAATGAACATATATCCCAGACCATCAGATTATACATTCGTCTCCAGTACACATAGAATATTCTCAAGGACAGACCATATGTTGGGTCACAAAACTAGCTTCGACAAATTCAAGAAGATTGAAATTATACCAAGTACATTCTCTGACCACACTGCTTTGAAATTATAAATCAATTACAAAAAAGGAAGTAAAGAACCCATAAATATGTGGAGATTAAACAACACACTACTAAAAAAATGACTGGGTCCAAGAAGAAATAAAAGGTGAGATCTAAAGATATATAGAGACAAATAAGAACAACTACACGACATGTCAAAACTTCTGGGATGCAGCAAAAGCAGTAAGGAGAGGGAAGTTTATATAAATACAGGCCTCTCTCAAGAAACCAGAGAAATGCCAAGTAAACAACTTAACATTACAGCTTAAAGAACTAGAAAAAGAAGAACAAAAGCAACTCAAAGTCATCAGAAGAAAGGAAATAATAAAAATTAGAGCAGAATAGAATGAAATAGAGAACAAAGACTATACAAAAAATTAATACAGCAAAGATCTGGTTCTTTGAAAAGATCAGTAAAATTGACAAACCCCTATCTAGAATCACTAAGGAAAAAACGGGCCCATATAAACAAAATCAGAAATGAAAGAAGTTACCACAGACATCACTGATACACAAAGGACCATACTAGAATACTATGAAAGACTACATGACACCAAATTCAATAGCCTAGAAGAAATGGATAAGTTCCTAGAAATATATAACCTTGCTAGACTGAATAACGAACAATGAGAAAATCTAAATAGACCAATCAACAGTGAGGAAATTGAAACAACCATCAAGACCCCCCCAAAAAATAAAAGTCCAGGACCAGATGGCTTCACTAGTGAATTCTACCAAACATTCAGAGATTTGAAACAGATCCTTCTCAAACTCCTCCAAAAAAGTGAAGAAGAGGCAATACTTCCTAACATATTTTATGAGGCCAAAATAACCCTGATACAAAAACCTAGCCAGGAAACACAAAAAAGAAAAGTACAGACCAGTATCTCTGATGAATACAATCAAGAATTATTAACAAAATAGTAGTAAATCAAATACATTGATACGTTTTAAAAAATAACACATCATGATCAAGTGGGGTTCATTCCAGGGCACCAGGATAGTTCAACACATGCAAATCAATCAACGTAATACACCACAGAACAAAGGCTGAAAATGAGATGATACTATCAACAGATGAAGAAAAAGCATGATAAGATACAACATCCACTTATCATTAAAACACTCAGTAAAACAGGTATCTAGGGAAAGTACCCAAACATGATAAAGACAGTAAATGACAAGACAAGGATGCCTACTCTCACCACTCTTCTTCAACACATTGCTGGAAGTCCTAGCCAGAGCTAGAATGAAATCAAAGGCAAGAGAATAAAACAAAAGGCATCCACACTGGGGAAGAAGAAGAAGTGTCACCTTTTGCAGATGATATGAATCAGTACAAAAAAACCCCTGAAGTCTCCATCAAAAAGCTATTATAAACAATAAACAAATACAAAAAGTTTCAGGATACAAAATCAATGTAAGAAAATCCACTGCTTTCCTGTATACTAACGACAAAACTTCAGAAAAAGAAATGAAAAAAAATCCTTTTGCAATTGCAACCAAAAGAATAAAATACCTAAGAATAAATTTAACAAAGGATATGAAAGAACTATATACTGAAAACTACAAAGTATTATTAAAAGACATTGAAAAAGAAACAAGAAAATGGAAAAATATTCATGTTCATGGATTAGAAGAATCAACACAGTTAAAATGGCCATATTACTAAAGATTTAATGTAATCCCAATCAAAATCCCAATGGCAATTTTTAAAGAAATAGAGCAAAAACATCATTAGATTTGTATGTAACCATGAAAGACCCCAAATAGCCAAAGCAATTCTGAGAAAAGAGAACGAAACCAGAACTATCATGCTACTTTACTTCAAATTATCCTGCACAGCTACAATAATCAAAACTGCATGGTACTGCCAGAAAAACAGACATACAGATAATGGAACAGAATTGAGAGCCTGGTAATAACACAGTATATATATATGGGCTGATAATTTTCAGCAAAAAAGTCAAAAACACACAATGAAAAGAAAAATTCTTCAATAAACGGTGCTAGGAAAATTGGAAAGCCACATCTAAAAGAACGAAAACAGTTTGTCCCCATGTACAAAAATTAATTCAAAATGGATCAAAGACCTAAATATAAGATCTGAAACAACAAATTATATAGAAGAAAACATAGGTACTAAACTTATGACCTTGGTTATAAATAACATTTTCTAAATTTGACCCCAAGGGAAGGGAAATAAAGGCAAAAATAAATGAATGGTACTAAAACAAACTAAAAGGCTTCTGCACAGAAAAAGAAACTGACCACAAAGCAAAATGGCAACGGACCAAATGGGAGATGATATTTGCAAACAACAGCTCCGAGAAAGAGTAATTCATACTAAACACCAAACAATCCAATTAAGAAAGGGCAGAGGACCTGAAAAGATACTTCTCCCAAAAAGACATACAAATGGCCCACAGCTATATGAAAAAATGTTCAACTTCACTACCTATTAGTAAATCAAAACTATAATGAGATACCATCTCACACCTGTTAGAATGGCTATGATCAGTAAGACAAGTATCATAATACAAGTGTGGAAGAGGTTGTGGAGAAAAGGGAACCCTCATTTACTGCTAGTGGAAATGTAGACGGGTACAGCCACTGTGGAAAACAATCTGGTGGTTCCTCAAGAAATTAAGAATAGTGTTACCATATGATCCCTCTACTGGATATCTACCCAAAAAAACTCAAGAACATGATTTGCAAAGATATATGCACCACCCCTATGTTCACTGCAGCATTATTCACAGTGGCCAAGACATGGAGACAACCAAAGTCTAGTCCCTCAATAGAGGATTGGATAAAGAAGATGTACAGATATACAATGGAATACTACTTAGCCATAAGGAAAGATGAAATACTGCCACTTGCAACAAAATGAATAGACTTTGACAATATTATGCTAAGTGAAATAATCACTCAGAAAAAGTTAAGAACCTTATGATTTCACTCATATTTGAAAACTGAAATTCATGGGCACAGCAGTTACCAAACACAGCAGTTTGGTAACAGTGGTTACCAAAGGGAAATGAGTGGGAGGGGTCGCAGGGAGGAGGGCACCTAATATAGGGCAAGGAAGATGGTCTGACTTTGGGTGGTGGGCACAAAGTGCAACATACAGATCTTATATCATAGAAATGTACATTTGAAACCTACATGATCCTACTAATGCCACCCCAATAAATTTAACAAAAAAAGTTTATATCTTATTTTCAACTTTAAACCAACAAAATTTAATTCATTTTACATAAATTCTTATTGAATCCTCATAGAAATTAGTAAAAACAGCCTCAGTTCCTCAGTTCTCGGAAACTTTTTATTCAAAATATAACTTCACAAAATCTAGCATTTAAAGGCGTTACCTGTAAAAAAAAAAAAAGTTGGATTAAAATGATTTAAGTAAACATTTTACAAACTTATCTAAAATATGGGATACATATTTTCCACAAAAGTGTTTGGGATTTTTTAACTGTCTCAGCCAATCTGGGTTCCTCCCTTCAATGTGTCCCTGTGTGTCTCATTATTTCACAGGAAAAAAACTTCCTAGGAGAGGAAGGGTAAGAAGGGAAGGAAAAAAGAAGTTCTTAAAACAGAACTGGAGATAAGGATTAGTAAACGAAGTATGTGCCGCACCTTACGGAGGGGAAGGGAATGGGGAGCAAAGCAATGGGGTACCGTCTGGGGCCTCCGGTACACAGCAGTGAGAAAGAGAGGAAACAAGTTCCGCCCCGAGGACAGGACATCGCAAATACTATACAATATAGTGAATCTTCCAAGGTCAAATAATAACACTTTCCACTAGTATTATCAACTTAAAAACTCGAAACTATTTTTCTATATTTAGAAAAATAAGACTATATTTAGAGAAAATAAGAAAAATAAAGAGGCAAATTAGATTCCAAGGAACTACCTTTTACAAACACAATTAGCTTGAAAGTTTTCATGTTAAATATGTTAAGATTTAACTAAAATTATACTGAAGCAATGGTTTTTAGAGTAAAATTTCAACTGAATTTCAAGTATAAAGTCATGTAGCAACCACACAGGGCCTTACTTCTTACTGTATTAGATGAATTTTAATCCCCGAAAAGTGTAACAAGTCTCTCTTTGTCTAAATTCTGGGGGAAAAAATTCAGTAACTACTTTGACAGCAGTTTTAATTACTGGTAACTTAAGAAACTAAAGTCTTAAAATTCCTTTTTCTCCCTAATGTCACATGTCCTTTTCTACCCAACCTCTAGGGAATGATACACTCAGCTATGTTCCTAAAGAAGTCCAAGTTTCTTGCAAGTACCTAGTATTTAATTTGAACAAAGGCACAACAGAAAAAGCCCAGTGGTCCGGGAAGCAGGAAGTCCGGGCTGTGCAGTCTGCTCTGTACACACCACACACTACCAGCTCCTATTTCCTATAAAATGACGGGCTCAAACAGATCGCAAAGGTTCCTTCTAACTCACTAACTTGCACTGTCTTTAACACCTTTCATTTATATAATTCATGGTTTATAAAGCACTTCTCAGTTTATCTTCTTAAAAACTATGTTAAGTAGGTATTTTTTTAAATGAGGAATGTGAAGCCTAGAAAATAAGAAATACACAAATAAGAAATACACAAAAGATAGTAACTGGCAGAGCCAAAAGCTGAGCTTGGATATCTAACTCTATGTCCTCTTAAACACTCCTTAAAAATTCATTATTTAGAAACCTTACTAACTTAAGAAGCTTAAAATATAAATTTAAACAACAGTATTAAATACAGGGTATAGCGAAATAGGTTTACAGTTACTCATATGGAAAATAACATACTAATTAAATAATACAAGAATAAATTATTTTGTGTACTCACAACTGAAAACCTACTTTTACCCTACCCTGCATAATAGATAACCTATTTTTAAAGTGTATTCAATGCAATTTATAATTGTGTTCAATATAATTTGTAATTATTTAGACAATAATTGATGTTGGATATACCTCAAAAGTAAAGACAAAAAAATCTACTCAAACCCTTCAGTAAAAAATATTAACCAATAACTGAATTTTACTTATAATTACTAGCTTGTCAACCCAGGAAGGTATTACTTTTACCTTACATTCTTCAAAGAACTAAAATCTAAACCACCTGGCAAGTTTTCCCACAAAGAAAATTCTAGGCTGAGATGGCTTTATTAGTGAGTTCTCGCAAAACTCAAGGAAAAAGTAATTCTACTATTAACAGAAACTTTCACAGAGAATAATAGAAAAAGGGCACTTCCTTAAATTGTTTTATGAGAGTGGCTTAACACTAGTACCAAAACCAAGGAAACAGTAATGAAAGAGAAAATTACAAAGCCAGTCTCACTTGTGAAAATAAATGCAAAAATCTAAAAATATTATCAAATTAAATTCAACAAACTCCAAAAACGGTAACACACCATGATAAAGTTGAGTTTATCATAGAACTGGAAGACTGGTTCGACATTAGAAAACCAATTCCTGTAATTCACATTATCAGTTAAAGGTAGAAAACTCCCATGATCATGGGAAAGGTGCAGAAAAGTATTCCATAAAATCAGATATTAAAGCATGATGAAATGTATAGGAATATAAGGAAACATTCTTAATCTGATTCTTAACAGTGGAATATTAAAAGCATTGCCTCTGAGGTAAGGAACAAGAACAGGGTTGCAGCATCTCATTTCCACTCAAATAGGAATAAAGTTCTATAGTACTACAGTAAGGAAAAAAAGAAAGTAAAGGTATAAAGACATAAAAGGCAAAATAAAAAACTGCCATCTGCAGAGGATAAAACCTAAAAATATATGTAAAGGAGTAAGAAGTTGATAAGGTTGCTGAATTAATAGACCAATGGGCAAAAATCAGTGTTTCTAAATACCTACAGGTAGAAAATAAAACTTTAAAGAAAATGTCGTGGGAAAGCATAACATGCCTTTTTTTAAAAAATCCACAAATTCAAAATGACTCACAAAGAAAATGATTGTTGTCTTCTGTAGCTTGCTTTCATTACTCTGTGAACTGATCAATAAAGGGAAGTGAGAAGAACTGATCATTTTTCCTGCCTTTCCTGTATGAATATTTCTCACAAAAACCACAGAGTTGATTAATGGTAACAGTCCAACACAGAAATGCAGGAATAACTAAACTGGAAAACTGCCATTCTGCAATCCCAAATGAAATATTGGATCTAGGCAACAATCATCAATAAAAGCCATAACCATAGGTAATAGATTAATGGAAATGTTTTTAAAGTAGGGATGGGGTTGAAAATACCCAAACCAACTGATCAAAACTTAGCAGTCCAAAGCTAGAACAACCAAATATTCCGTGCCTCGTGATGTGATGCAACAAGAAGTACACATGAGGTACTCCTGTCTAAACATCTGAACCAAAGTTAACCGAGCCACTAAATCTTTCTATCAGTTTAAAAGAAACCGGGTACAGAACATGTTAAATTGAAGAAGAAAAGAATCAGCCAAATCCAAATTAATCTAGAAGACAAACGACCCAATTTGTAGGACAAATCCACTGCCTGGAGGAAAAAAAGGAAGGAGTGCTGTCAAAAAGAGTACATAACTAAATGATCTGATCTGAATTCTGATTAAGACCACTTTTAAAAATACATCTTTGAGAAAGAAATGTAAATATGGACTAAGTATATTAGATATCTATTACCTATATACTACATATATACTGATTACAAATATATACTATTACTACAATGTATAAAGTACATACTAGTATTATCAGGTATTGGTATTGGATAGTAATGAATTATGTTAAATTATGATAATATCCTGGTGGTTATAGTGTTCAAAAGTCCTTATAAGATAGAAATAATGTATTTACAAGTGAAATGATATCTAAGTACCTGATTTGCTCTGAAATACTGAAAAGAAACAAAGGGCAAAATATGGTAACTGTTGAAGTTCGATAATGAATTCATTATATTGTATCACCTTTTGTATTTATTGGAAAATGTCTATCATAAAAATCAATCAAAATCCAGTTACAAAATGAGCACGCATGAACAAAGATCTAGAGATGTCAGATAAACACATGAAATGATGTTCAGCATTGCTAGCCATGAGAGAAATGCAAATTAAAATCACAATGTGATTCTACCACATATCTATTATAATGGTCAAAGTAAAAAAAACTAATAGAACTAAATGCTGACAAGGACACAGAGAAATTGTTCTCATACTTCTCTGGCAAGAATGTAAAATGGTATAGCCAGTCTGGCAATTTCTTAAAAAGTTAAACATATACTTATCATATGGCTCAAGAATCTCATTTCTGGACATTTATTCCAGACAAAAGTAAACATGTTCACATGAAAGATTTCATTTTTAATAGGCCCAAACTGGAAACAACCCAAATGTCATTCAATGGGTAAATGGCTAAATAAACTGTGGTACATCCATAAAAATGAATACAACTCAGCAATTAAAAGGAATAAACTACAGTTACATTCCACAATCCGAATGGATCTTAAGGACATGAAAGTAAATGAAAAGGGCTAATCTCAAAAAGTTACATAATCTAGGATTCCATTTATATACACAGTCATAGCATAAAGGCACAAGTGAGGATATGAACAGTAGTTGCCAACAACTGAGGATAGGGTGTTGCTACACAGGGAGAGTACAAGGGAATTCCTTTGTGATGACAGAGCAATTCTGTGTCTTGAATGTAGTGGTTGTATGAATCTATCCATAGAATTACCCAAAAAGACATATCAAGATTTCAAAATTAATGCATACAAAACTCATGAAACTGCAGCATATTATAGTTAAGAAGCCTATAGTCCGCTTAACTGTGATATGCTAATATCAGTTTCCTGGTTTTGATAGGTACTATATTTATACAAGATGTCACTGTTGGGGGAACCTTCCAATTTCTAGATTGGATGATTCAGTACCAGGATGGATACCCATGATCTCTCTCCGTAAAAGTTTTATAATCCAGGTGTAAGAAGAATCAAGGCATCATTTGGTATGAGGAACTGAAGTTTTCATACGTGGACCAGAGTGTGACAGGCAGAATTCTCAGATGGCTGCCAAGACTCCTGCCCCTTGGAATATGTGTATACCCTGTATGACCCAATTCTCTTGTATGTGAAGACCTGTAAACATGATAAGATACCACTATGATGATTATGTTACATTACATGACACAAAGGATTTTGATATAATTAAGGTCCCTAATCAGTTGACCCTGAGTTCACTTCAAAGTCCTGGGTGGGCACAATTTCATCCAGTGAGCCCTTAAAAGAACTCAAAGAAACAAGAAGTGTATTTACCCACTGGCCTAGAAGGAGCAAATTGCCATATTGTGCAAAAGGCAACGATTGGCAAAAAAAGCACCAAGAGATCAAGCCCCTCAGTACTGTAATTTCAAGGCACTGAATTCCGCCAACAACCTGAAAGAGACTGGAAGAGCACTCCAACCTCCGGATAAAAATGCAGCCCAACCAGTACATTGATTCCGGCCTTGTGAGACTCTTAACAGAGTACCCAGTTAGGCCATGCTAAGACCCCTGGTGAACGGAAACTCTAAGATAATAAATATTTGTTGTTTTAAGCAGCTGAGTTTGTGGGAATTTAATACTAAGTTTAATGATTATTTATCAAACATGCTTACAAAGAGAATGACTTTGAGAAAATGGATAAAGCCAAAAACAGATTCACTTACTTGTTCATACTAATTAAAAATTTGTCTGAACCTTAGGTCCTCATGTTCTGGCTCAAAGTTTCGTCAAAACAAACTATTACAAGAGGTCCATAGCTTGAGATTACAACTCTCTATTTAGCCTCACAAATGACAGAGCAAGGTGGTTACTTAAAACCAATGAAACATGGTTAGTGCCAAATTCCTGTTATTTAGGTTTCTCCTCCCTAGTGGGTTTTCAAAATCCAGCACAAGATTAAACTCTCGCCTTTTCCTAACCATACCAAAACAACAACAACAACAAAAAATCTCAGAAAAATAATTTACAAGTCCATACTTCTTGAGGTACAAAAAAATCTCAGACAGTCATGAATCTATGATAATACCCATTTGCCCAAAGAGTGGGAACTGACAATCCCATTTTAAATTTTTTTTAAATTTTGAATATTATTTTTTAAAGGAGGGGATAAAACATAAGAGTGCCTAGAAATAAATACAACAATGTGCAAGACGTCCGGGGGAAAATTATAAAACAGTATGAGAGCCATTAAAACATACTTTAGCCCCAGCTGGTTGAGCACTGGCCTATGAACCAAAGTGTCGAAAGTTCAATTCCCAGTCAGGGCACATGCCTGGGTTGTGGGCCAGGTCCCCAGCTGAGGGTGCTGGAGAGGCAACCAATCAATGTTTCTCTGGCACACTAATGTTTCTCTCCCTCTCTCCTTCTCTACCCCTCTCTCTAAAAATAATAAAGGAAATGAAAATATACTTTAAAGTGGAGATAAATACCAATTTTTATATTGAGTGATTCAGTGCTATGAAGATGGCAGTCATGTCCAAATCAATTTGAAAGAATCAATTTCCATTCAAATTTACAAAAGCTTTTCCCCCAGAGTCTGACAAGCTGATTGTAAAATTTATATGAATATGCAAAGGACAAAAAAAAGCCAGTGTCCTGAAAAAGAACCAAGTAAGAAAACCTGCTATTACAAATATTAAGACATAAGATGACAGGAACTTAAAAACACTGTGAGTACTGTCAAAGCAAAAGACAAACTAGTGAGAGAAAAACGAAGAGCTCAGAAACAGGTCCACACACATACAGACACTTGCTATAAGAATCAGCAATGCAAATTGTAGGGAAAAGCCAAACTTGTTAAATAAATGGTTCTAGAATTAGCTGAGCATCCACATATAGAAAAAAGAAAAAAACCAGACTTGATTCTTACAAAACTCAATTCCTAGTAAATGAAAAGCCTAAATTTGAAATACAAACTATACAGCTTTTAGAAGACAGTGGAGGATATCATTAGGGTAGGGAAGGCCGTCTTAACTAAGACACAAAAAGCATTAAACAGTAAAGTAAAAAACCTGGTTAATTTAACAATACTAACGTGAAGAACTTCTGTTTATTAACACACCATAAAGTAAATAAAAAGGCATGCCACAAGTTGAAAAGAGATATTGCAATTGTAACCAAAGGACAGAAATATAAAAATTTCCAAAAATACTTAGTAACTAAGAGATAGAAATATAAAGAACTTCAAATATACTCTGTAACCAAAATACAGAAATACAAGAACATTATAAGGAAAAAAAGAACCAACCAGAGAGAAAAAAAAGACAGCAGACTTGAACAGACAATCTCCAAAAGAAGAAATCCAAATAACGAATAATAGGAAATGATGCTCAATTTCAATGATAATGCGCAAATTAAACTTACAAGAAGATACCATTACATCCACCACAGAAATTTTTTAAGTGTACCATACCAATGTTGGTGATGCTGGGAAGTAATTGATACATTTCCTCTGGCAAGTAATTAAGCATTACTAAATAAAGCTGATGCCATCCTATCCAGCAATCTCTTTGGTTACATACCTCTGAGAAACTCACATAGATGTAACCAGACACAGAAGCATTTTTCATAAAAAGCCAAAACTAGAAATAAAATTTTATTAGAAAAATTTATTAAACTGTAAAGTATTCAAAACTGTAATATAGCAAAACGAATCAACTGCAGTACATACAACAAAATGAACAAAACACTTTTCTTGAGCAAAAGCAAGAGATAAAAAAGTACATACAATGACTCTATTAATATATAATTCAAGGTAAAATTAAATAATATTATTTAGGTATACATACACAAATGGTAAAAGTAAAAAGGAAGGAAATAATTATCACAAAAGTAGTAATACTTTGGGCAGTAAGAAAAGCTGTCATTAAGAAGGGGAACATGGACCTTGCTGGGGTGGCTCAGCAGATTGAGCGCAGGCCTTTGAACCAAAGGGTCACCAGTTTGATTCCCAGGCTAGGGCACAAGCCTGGGTTGCAGGAGAGGTCCCAGTAGGGGGCAAGCGAGGCAACCACATATTGGTGTTTCTCTGCCTCTCTCCCTCCCTTCCCCTCTCTCTAAAAGTAAATAAAATCTTAAAAAAAAAAAAACTTCTTCTAAAGAAAAAAAGATGAAGGAGCACATGGGGGAAGAAGTTTCTGGGGATGTTGGTAAAGTCCTATTTCTTGATTTGATGGTGGTCAAGTTGACATTTCAGCCTGCCCTACAAATTTCAAGCTTTCTAGCCCCACAATCTCGTGAGGTAAACTCTTTTGAAGAAATCTTACGTTATATATGAGTATGTGTATATGTGTGTGTATGAGTATATATACACATACATACATATGGAGTATATATACACAAATACTTTCTCTGAAGAGTTCTGACTGATACTGATTTGAGTACAAAGAGTAGTTCTAAAGGAGAAAAACTTAAAGATGAGTTTTCTGAAGTAGTTTCTAAAATTGGTTTTCAACTGTTTTTATTTAAAAACACTAATGACTTCATTTCCAGTAAAGAGGTAAAGAAGGCGCTGGTAGTCCATGGAATAATACAGTGGTAAGAATACACAAAACGCAACCACAGGTACACCTAATAAAATATTTATAAAAAGCAAGGTTCTAGGTGAACATGCAATCAATATCTTAGAACATTTGTCAAACTAACAACTATTCAACTATTATGAGATTCTCTGGTGACTGACTGGGCAGAACAAAGTTAGGAAACAAGAGGATAAGCTTAGGGCTTAATATGCCCAGCTCAAATGCCACATAAATGACCTGAGAACCCTGTCTGCCCTAAGAGAAACCCTTATCTACTGATAACTCAGAGCTGAGATTTCTGAAAACCAAACCAAAGTGTCACCCTGCAAGGGGCTGCAACACTAATTGAATTCCCAACCTTATACAATATTATCTGTTAAAGCAAGGGTGTTCATTAGGAAGATACGGGATCCTGAAAAAATGGAAACGTATGGGCAGCTCTCTATCGGTGAAGCTGGGAACATTAAGCCCCAAATTTTCCTGGGTATTCTTTGCTAGAAGCAGACCTTCTAACCTCAAATGGGGTGACCTATGCTTTGCAGGAAGAACCTGTAACGGCCTCCCTGGAGGCAGTTGCCTTGCCAGACACAGCTGATTCTCCTCAGGACCCGATATAAAGATTCTTTGCATCTACACGTACAACTAGACTCAAGTCACACCCCACTCCAAAAGGTGGTATCTAAATTGTGACAACCCCCCCACCCAAGAGATGTACTATAATCCAGAAGAACAGCATGGTTTTTCCTATTTCTATACAGAGAAACCTGGGGAATGTGTAGAATTTGATATTAAGGATGTGAGATCATATGGATAAAATATAAAGTTGGACAAGGCCAAATTTATTGGTGAGACCACTAAGCAGAGAATCTAGATTTAATGTTGTAATTTGAGAAGGTGGAAATGGCTCTAACAGTTTATTTCATTGGCTGAAACATGAATCAAAAGGTGGACTACATTAAGGAAAGCTGAAAACCCAGAACTGCCTTGGTATAATGTAGAAGTATCCAAAAGCATGAAAAATTAAAATGTTACAATAGTTTTATCATGTAAAACCTGCTCACCCACCTCAGCCTAATCCAGAGGATGTACCTTTCACCACAACTTTGAAAACGTAAATGTGTAAGGTGAGCCTCAGCAACTTAGTATACAGGCATACCTCATTTCATTGTACTTCACTTTATTGTGCTTCAGCAATATTGCCTTTTTCACAAATTGAAGGTCTGTGGCAACCTGCATTGAACAAGTCAATAAGCACCATTTTTCCAATAGCATTTGCTCACTTAGTGTGTTACATTTTGGTAATTCTCACAATAATACTTCAAACTTTTTCATCATTATTATGCTTGTTATGGTGATCTGTGATCAGTGACCTCTGATGTTACTACTGTAATTATTTGCGGTACCACAAACTGGCCCATATAAGACTGCAAGCTAAATCAATAAATATAATATATGTTCTGAGTGAGCTCCACCAACCAGTTAGTCCCATCACTCTCCCTCTCCTTTGGCCTCTTTATTCCTTGAGACACAGCAATGCTAAATTTAAAAGGCCAATTAATAACCCTACAATGGCCTCTAAGTATTCAACAGAAAGGAAGAGTCATACATTTCTCACTTTAAATAAAAGCTAGAAATGATTAAGCTTAGTGAGCATGGCATGTTAAAAAGGTGAGATAAGCCAAAAGGTAGGCCTCTTTGATAAGTTAGCCAAGTTGTGAATGTGAAGAAAAAGCTCTTAAAGGAAAGTAAAGTGCTACTCCAGTAAACAAACAAATGATAAGAAAGCAAAACAACTTCATTGCCGATATGGAGAAAGTTTTAGTGGTCTGGAGAGAATATCAAACCAGCTACAATATTCCCTTAAGCCAAAGCTTAATCCAGAGGCCCAAACTCTCTTCAATTCTATGACAGATAGGATCTAGGCAAAGTAAATTAAAAACCTTCTAGAAAAAATTCAGCATTTTAGAAGTGATTCAACATTTGTGATTCACAGGAAGAGGTTAAAAATATCAACATGAACACATGTTGGGAAGAAGATGAGTCCAACCCCCATGGATGATTTGAGGGGCTCAAGGCCTCAGTGGAGGAAGTAACTGCACACGTGGTGGAAATCACAGGAGAACTAATATTAGAAGTAGCATCTCAAGATGTGACTAAATTGCTGCAATCTCATGATAAAACTTTAACAGATGAAGAGTTGCTTCTTATGGATGAGCAGAGAAAAAAAGGTTTCTTGCAAGGGAATCTACTCCTGGTGAAGATGCTGTGAAGACTGCTGAAATGGTAACAAAGGACTTAGAATTACATAAACTTACTTGAGATGATTAACTCCCAATTTTGAAAGGTCTGTGGGCAAAATGCTATCAAACACCATTGTATGCTACAGAAAAATTATTCATGAAAGGAAGCATCAACTGATGCAGCAAACTTCATTTGTCTTATTTTAAGAAACTGCCCAACCATCAACCTTTAACAACCACCACCCTAATTAATCAGCAGCCATCAACATCAGGCAATACCTCCACCAGCAAAAAGATTATGACATGCTAAAGACCAAGGTAATGGTTAGCATTTTTTAAGCAATAAAGTATTTTTAAATTAAGGAATATATATTGCCATTTAGACATAATGCTGCTGCACAACAAATATACAGTACAATAGAAACATAACTTTTACATGCACTAGGAAACCAAAAAACTCATGTAACTCACTTTATTGCAATATTTGCTTGATTGTGGTGGCCTGGAAACAAATTTATAATATCTACCAGGTATGCCTGCATACCAGTCAGCCTCCCTCCCCAGCCACTCCAATCACTGCCCAATGGGCTCATGAACAAAGTAGTCACAGCAGGGAGCAAGATCATACATGTGCTCAGCAGCATGGACTTTTACTCACAATGGCTGACATGGCTGCAGCCACTTCTGAGTGCCTAATATGCCAGCTTCAAAGATCAGCACTGAGTATCCAATATGGCATCATTCCTCAGGGTGAATAGCCAGCTACCTGCAGCAGATTGATTACAATGAACTGCTTCCATCATGGAAGGGGAAAAGTTTTAGTCTCACTGGAACAGATATTCTGGATACTGATCTGCCTTCACTGCATCCAATGCTTCTGCCAAACCTACCACCCACCCACTTTGGGCTCTTCCTCCCTCTGCATCAATGGGCAGAGAAGAAAAATCTAACATAAGTCATATTAATAATAGTTAACTTTACATCACAGTATTTAAGTTACAGAATAGTAAAAAAAGTGAACAAGGAATTTGCATCCTCTCCTATGAAAAGGTTTAGCATGTTCTCAATTATACACAGGACAGTTGTTATCATGTTAGGGGGAAGTTTGACTTTGTTACTGCCTTTATTTGCAGACTAAATATGGTTTTTAGAAGATGTGTATGACTGCCAAGTTGACAAGAATAAAACATGATGGTCAGTGTTATATGTCATCTCGACTACACTACATTATCCATTTACATACACAAACACTAACCTAGGTGCTGCTGTGAAAGTATTCTGTAGACATAGTTAACATCTACAATCAGGTAGCTTTAAACAAAGTTCATTTATTCTCCATAATGTGGATGGGCCTGATGCATTCAGTTGGAAGTCCTTAAAAGCCAAACTGAGGTTTCCCTGAGAAAGAAAAATTCTGTCTCAAGGCTGAAACTTCAACTTCTGCCATATAGATTCTAGATTTAGCAGTCCCTGCAATTATCTGCATCATTTCCTTAAAACGAATCTTTCAGCTTTATATATATAATTTAATTTTAATATTTCAATTTTAAATGATTATTAATTAAAATAATTTATTATATCTTTTCCTCCTCTTTTCTATTTCTCTAGAGAATTCTGACACAAAGTCCTTCAAAACACTGAGACAAGGCAGCCATTCCTTGCTTCTAAGAATGGATCTAGAGTCCACAGAAGGTAAGAAACAATTTCAGCTCAATATAACAAGTTTTCATAAACCAGAGCTGTCTCCCATCGCAAAAAGACTGCTCAGGAACCAGTGAGCTCCCAGTCATTCAAAGAATTTGAGGAGCTAATGAATGGCGGGTGCACCACAGGGGTTCCTATAACAAGTAGGAAATTTGATCATTAAGCTTGTCTATCTCTTCCAATTCAAAGTCTATAATTATATAACAGCATGCTGTGATTTTAGATGAACAAGAATAAAAAACCTTAACCCAAGTAGAAACTACTTTTACCATCTTTCCTTAGCCTCATTTACTAAATCCAATTTATCTGCTTCTGGTCATCTCACAAGTAGTTCCTGTAGGCTTCATTATTGATGTATTACGCTTATTACAAGTGTAGATGAAGATGTACCTGTGTCTCTGTAGTTCCTTCCAGAGGGACAAGAACAAAAGGAAAGAAGAGAAAAGGCGAGGGGAGTACCAAATAAAAAAAATTCAACAACATACTTCATATGGTTTATGTCAACTCTTAAAAAATTAACCTAATGGCTTACAGAGGAAAAAGAGGTAATAATTATTCAAGGGACTACTAATGCTACCAGACACTGTGCTAGGCACACTTCACAACCAGACACTCTCCATTTTAGAGAGGCTCCAAAACACCTGCTAATCTAGTAAGTGGCAGATCCAAGATTCAAATGCACAGTGGTCTGGATTTAAAGTCTGGATACTTAACACAGACTGATAACTGGAATATATAGGAGGTCTTTCCAGGAAGTATCCAGCCTCACAGTATGAAAAAGAGACATTTACTGAAGAAGATACAAGATACAAAACATTGTACATAGGACAATGATGCCACAGTCCCCTGAAAGTAAGCACCTTGGGACCTCACACAGTTCTCCCAGCATCTCTTCCGTTGTTCAAAACACTGCAAAATCTTCTGTTGGAATCACCATCAGCTGCCCTGTTATATTTTCCTGAATCTCCTCAACAGTCTGAAATCTCTTCACTAAAACTAAAGGTGATTTTAGTTTCGGGAAAAGCCAGAAGTCGCAGGGCACCAAACCTGGGCTGTAGAGGGGTCGAGTCACCTGGGTGATTTGATGTTTTGCCAAAAAACTCTTCACGAGACGTGATGCACGAGCAGGTATGTTGTGGTCACGAAGCTGCCAATCACCAGCTGCCCATAACCGCGGCTTTCTGAATCATCCGAATAGTTTTCGCAAAGGAATGTTCAAGCTTAATGCAAAATATGACGCAGATTCATTGCCCTACTTGCGCAGTCATTTCAAATGCCATGACCACATGGTACACATGCTCAGTCACTGGCATCTACTGCCCCCATAGACTAGTACAGTGAAGTCGTCATTGCTCACGCATACACATTCCAGTCCACTCTCCTTGGCTGCCAGGTTACGTCAATGTTGTACAAGCCGTTCCCATTATATTAACAATGGCTACATTTTTTCCAGACAGACCTCATGTGCATGAAGTACTAAGTGTATATGATATAATTAATATAATTTGCAACAAGTGAATAAAGTTATTAACAAAGAAAAATTAATCCAAAGTGAATAAAGCAAAAGAAATTAAGCATTTACTGAGTACATTTTATCTGCTAGACATTGATAGTAATTCATTATTTCTACTGCCTTTTCAAAATGAAATTAGCTGAAGTTATGAAACTAAGCAAAATAACTTGAAGGTAGCTATTAGAAACAATGCTATGTTTCAGAGAATTTAAGACATTGTACAAAATCAAAAAGAACAATCAAAAACCTAATAAACTACAAAAGGAAAACTAGTTAAAGTATGGATGAACAAAACAGACCAGGTATTTATTTGTAGTTACATTATTTATAATTTGTAAAGTCTGATATGCACATAAGGGGAAAGGTAAAAATCAGAAGCTAAAGAAAGTTATGACAGGCCCTGGCCAGGCGGCTCAGTTGGTTCGAGTGTCATCCCAATACACCACGGTTGCAAGTTCAATCCTGTTCAGGGCACATACAAGTAACAACCAATGAATACATAAATAGGTAGAACAATAAATCGATGTTTCACTCCATAAAAATCAATAAATAAAAATAAAAAATAAAGAAAGTTATGAGAAATGAAGGCAATAATTACCAAAAGAGTAATAAAATAAACTAAAAGAATCCTTATGCTTTAAATGCATTGGGGACATGGAGACAAGCAAAAAAAGGTTTAATTATTTGGTATCATGTTTATGCTACACCACAATACCCAACATCTTAGAACTTTAATAAGTTTATTCCAATGTCTTAACTCCTTAAATTATATAACATAGCATAAATGTCTGTGTTTTTACATCACAATGTCTATGCCACAATGTACTTGATTTTCGGGACAACAGAACAGAAAATCATTCACTGCATTTGGTGTCTGTATACAGTATCACCTGTTCCACCTTCCACCATCTCCACACCTAGCCCTGGAGCTCCATCACCCTTCCCCATGGACAGAAGCCTCTTCACTGGTCTCCCTGCTCCCTGAGATGAGTCCTTCTACAATCTAACCTCAAAGAAACAACTAAAGCGATCCTCTTAAAACACAAGTCAGACCATGTCACAGCTTCTCAAAACCCCATACTGGCTCCAGTCTTACTCCAAGAAATGTCCTCTCAGCAGTCTACAAACACGAGGCTGTACATTCTGGCCTTGGCTATTTCTCTGACTTAATATCCTACTCCTCCCTCAACTGCTTACTCCATCACCAGCCCAGTGGTGTCCTTAGAAGCTTCTCCAGGATCCAAACATTTTCCACATCAGGGCCCACTAGCGGCTCCCTCCGCCTAAGGGATAGCCTTATCACTCTATCCCTCCATTCCTTCTTAACTGTCACCTATGCTTTCTCTGACCACTGAATACAAAACAGCAAATAAAAAGATACACTTTCCTGACATTCTCTATTCCCTCTCCTATTTAATTTTCCTCCACAGCATTTATCACTTCCCGACAAATATTACTTGTCCACTTCTTGACTGCCTTACCCACTTAAAAATAAGCTCATTGTTTAGTTCTCTTTTATTCATTGCTCCAGTGCTTAGAACATGTCTATAAGTACTAAATAAATATATGTAGAATTCATACATTAGCCTTAAACTAAAATTTCAAACAATCTTTTCAGTTATGGGAATATGCTAGTAAACAGTAAAAGCTGTAAGCAGGAAAATGTGATATACTTTCCTACTTCTTCCATTCTCCTCACTGATTTGGTTTTACACTGAATATAAAAAGAAAGTAAATGTTCCCCCTATCATATTTTCTTTTTTTCCCCACTTAACCACAAATTATGAGCTTCCAGGTTCTCAACTTCCTTATTTGTTAAACAACAGGAACTAGCTCATGGTAATCAGCCTCTAAAGATCTAGTTTCCTAAAATCGGACTTGAAGAAAAGTTTATATGAATTTTTTAATAAATTATCATAGCATTTCTTGGTACTGAGGATAAACCAACATTGTATATGTATATACAATTATACATATATACATCCTACCTATAATCTGAGGTACTAAATTTAGCTTCTTTTCATAATGCAAATAACACTGGACCTTCCATTTTAAGTTTCTCTGCTCTAACACTCTTTGAAATCTGATATGCACAGTAAACACTTCTCTGAAAGCGTTTTCTGACTTCAACTAGGCAAAATGCAGATAAACCTGAAAAAAGTACAAATCCTCAAAAATTAAGCAAATGTCACAAATGTGTCACACTAAAACTTTATATACTTTACTCAAAAGAGGACCCTTCACACTACCAATAATATGACAACTCAAGTTTTGACACCCATCTTCCAGCCTTGACGGATACCAAGAAAAAATTTTAAATGTACAGCTGTCCAATGAATAAACTGGATATAATCATGTTGATGGTTCCACATTTATATTACTTGTAAAAAGGAAAGAAAGCTATTCTATGACATTAAAGTATAAGGACAGTGCTTAGCCCTGGGCAGGGGCCAGCAGTAATTATAAGAAGGCATAAGGGACTTCCTCGAGAAGGAAGGCAATATTATGTTTCTTAGTCTGAATGCTGGTAATATGAGAATATTCACTTTGTGAAAAACAGGTGAGCTATATACTGATTTTGTGCCCTTTTCTATACTGTTAAATAAAAAGCTTCTGAAGATATAAATATTACAGCAGCTCAAAGTCATGAAGATAGGTTTGAAAAGCCCCACACAAGTCAGCAGTACTAAACAATACCAGTGTTTTCACATGTGCACTAACAGTAACACTGCACCTGTCAAACCACACTCAGTAGAAGGCAGGGGAAAAAGTAAATCTTAGAGATAATCTGCTTCCAAAATATTTGCAATAAAACATTTATAATCCAGGGAGTTAATCTGTGATTATTCAAGAGTCAAAAGAATACTCATTAAAGTTGAGAGTCCTGTTGGTAGAATCCCATCTCTACCACTTGACAGCTGTGTGAACTTGTACTTAACCCCTTAGCCAAGGGCTCCATTATATCACCTGTAAAACAGAGATCTATTCATAAGATCTGCTGCAAGGACAAAATGAGTTATTCTGTGTAAAATATTTAGAACAGCACCTGAAACATAGTAAGTACTCGATAAATGTTGGCTCTTCATTTACATGGGACACAACCTCCCAAGGATGCTCAATAAACTGGGTGTTTCTATCACAGCCAACTGATAGGTGGGCACTAAATGCCACAAAGAGCCCCTTTTTCAAATAATTTGTAGAGTATTTTTAATATAAAGCAAGGTCATTAACTATTAGCTTTCTTTATATTTGAATTTCCCTAAGTAGGTGCTGTGGCAGCAATAAATCACACTCCAATCCCATTCTGGGCCTTTTTAATTCTTTATTACATGTATCTTTAAAAATTAAATGAATAACCCCTTACAGAACTGCATCATCATAGGAAGAAACTACAGGAATTTAAAATAGTAACAGCTAACACTGTAAGAGTTACTATGTGGCAAATATTGTGCTAAACATTTTTCTTATACTAATGCTATTTATTGTTGACAATACCCTATTAAGTAGGCGTATTCTTGCTCACCCTGACTAAAATGGCACAAGTCCATTTTACTTCAGAGCCCATTTTATTTCATTTATCTCCTTCACCTTATTCTCTCACAACTAACTCTTTAAACAGACACAGATATGTTCACTTAAAATTAAAAAGGCCTTCCAACTGTAACCAGAGACAAAGGAGGACCCAGCAATTCCACCTCTGGGTATTTATCCAAAGAAACCCAAAACTAAATAGAAAAAATATACATCTATATGTTTATTGCAGCATTATTTACTATAGTCCAGCTATAGAAGCCTCTCAATAGGTGAATGGATTAAGGAGTGGTTCACGTACACAAGAATATGACTTAACTGTTAAAAAAAACTAAAAGGAATGAAATTTTACTACCTACAATAACATGAATGAACCTATAGGGTATTGTGCTGAATGAAGTAAGTCAGACAGAGAAAGACAAAATGCCAGATGATTTCATTTCTATGTGGAATCTAAAAAAATAAATAAATAAACCAAAACAGAAACAGATTCACAGATACAGACAACATTTTGACAACTGCTAGATGGGAGGGGTTTAGAGGGATAGGGAAAAACAGTGAAAAGATTCAGAAGTACAAATTGGTAGTTACAGAATAGTCACAGGGATATAAAGTACAGCACAGGGAATACAATCAGTAACACTGTAATAACTATGTATGGTATTAGATGAGTACTGGATTTATCAGGGTGATCCCTTTGTCTCACCATGGGACTGTACACATGAAACTAATATAATGTACATCTACTGCAATTTTAAAATAAAAATATTTTTAAATAGTAAAAAAATAAAAAGGACTTTCAAACTGAGAGGCAAGCAAATAATTACTTGAGATGAATAATAAATAGCTATTCAGGAATTATTAATTCAGGCAGAAGTCCAAGTAATGTTCTGATCTGGAGACAAAGGCAATGGGTATTTATGAGAAAGGGAAGGGAAACAATCATATCAGTGCAAGACATTTCTATGGATGCAGAAAACATAGCAGGCAACATGAATTCTAAACAACATTTTTAGTTTTTTCATCCAGTAGTGATCTTGTTTCTTTGTAAAGCTCTTTGAGAAACCAGGTTGCTGAGGCCCAGTCCAAAGGTCATTTTGCTCAGTTTTAGAATTCCAAAGGTTTGAGACGTAAAACCTACAGAGCAGTTCCTCTAGCATGGCAGCTGTAACTTCCATTCTAAAGTGGCTCCACTGTGTTACTGTTTATGTTTATCACGATGTTTTGTAGTTATACCTGCTCTTCCACACTAGATTATAAATTCCTCAATTCCCCATTTCCATATCAGGCAGAGTATGGCACACAGAAAGGGGCTCAGGAATGTTCGCCAGGAACGGAGTCATTGCAGGGATGAGAAATTGCAACTCACAATCCTGACCACCTTGAGTGAATTCTAGAGCAAGCACCTTCTTTTCCACAGGAACACAAAGAATGGGTACTTAATCCCATTATTTTAGTCTCATCTTGGTGTGCGGAGAGGTTCATCCATTTGCTGAGTGTTAATCTAGGTGACAATTTAATAATCCTGTTGCAATAACCTTTCTGAGAATGAGATAAATGTTGAGGATCCATTTGATGGGCATCTAATATGATATTAACTTATCAATATTCTTCCAAGAGACATAATCTTGCAGATTTACATATCTCACTCAGTATAACAGCAGCATTCTAATAATTTGCCTGCTTTTTTTCCCTTCAATTACAGAAGGAGCATTATTTGATACAGCATTAAGTCTCATTCAAAGTAATTAATAAAGGTAGCAGGGAGTTTTCATTTTAAATTAACCTTCAAAGGGTATTTTCATACCTTATTTTAATTATAAAATTCTACTTCCACTACAGCTTGGTTACAGAGAACAAATCTGTTAAACTGCTCTTCCCACCACAATATAACTTACTGTATATGTTCAGCAATGCAGTCAATGTCCTAGTACACGCCAAATACATGAGTATATGCCAAACCTGTGTTACATGTATAATAGGAGCTTCCCAGATGTGACAGTTCCTCCATTCCGCCCCCCCCAAAAAAACTTATTTACTGAACACCAAATAATAATATAATACAGCACAGGTGTGTGTGTTACACACACATATACATATATAATTTAATTTATATAACTTAACCCTTACTTTATGGCCTTGAAAGACAAGGGACTATTATCTACTTTTTTCCCCAAGGAAGAAACTGTGGAACAGAAACTCTGAGTTAGTAAATGATACACAATTAAAGTACAGGTATATGTTACTGTAAATCTAAAGCCCAGTTGTTCCTTTACTCCATGTTATTTTCCCCTCCCAACCCTCCCCGCCCCCTTTCTCACTCTGTAGTTTTCTCTCATCGCCAATCCCCATGGTGAAAGAGACGCATGGACAGTCCCTGAATTTACATATTATATAGTTTAAGCCATAAAAAAAGATGAATGAAACAAACTTCACACTACGCAATTAGTTACCATAAACCTCACTATTTAGAGAGAAGTTTCAATATTCAAGAGGAACTTGCAATAGGAAATAAAGGCAGCCAACACTTGTAGTATTATGGTAAATTACTCTTCAGAAATCTGAGTTGCTAAATTAAAAAATTCAAGAAACTAGGTTTCTGGATTAAACTGAAATTTAAAGAAGGAAAAAAACCTAACAACAGCTTAAACTGTAACAAAATTGGAGAAAATGGAAGCACAATAAAACTATCAGAAAGTTAAACCCTTTTAATGACATCGCATTTCCACGAGGGTCACTGTAATGGAACATCAGGAAAGGAATCAGTCTTCATCCCATCACTAGTTTAAGAAATCTGTTGTCAGGGCAATTCCACCCTTGATCATAAGGGACCATGTGTTTAACTTAACAAAAGAAAAAAACCCTTAAACTCTAATAGTTATAAGAAATGAAACATGACATTTCACCCAAAATAGCAAAGATTCTTTTTTCAATAAAAACACCAATGGGCACTCAAAAACACAATTGTTCCAGAAATCAATCTGGCAATAGCAGTAATATATATTACTAAAAGCACTGTGTATGTTTTCTAAATCTTAAAATTTCCATACTTTTTAATCTAATGGTATGCTTTTAGTTAGAAGTTAGCTTAAAATCCAAAATGCAGAAAAGGTTTATGTACATTAGTGTTTTCAACAATATTCTGAACAGAAACACTGAAATCAATCTATTCAACAATAGGAATCTATCCAACAATAAGAAGGTGGAGGAACAAGAAACTTTCCTCTATTCTCAAGGTTCTTTTTGCTAGTCATGAATCAAATAGACATGAAGCACATTAACAAGAGAAAATAACCAAATTAATACATACATACCCGTAGGAACCCCATATATATGAGAGTCAGAAAGCCGACCCAAGAGGTTCCAAGACAGGAAGGGAACATGAGGTATATAAGACATTCTGAGCCAAGGATCCCTTTGGAGCTTCAGAGTGGAGGAAGGTCACTGAAGGATTACAAGAGTAGATGTTCAGTAATTACTAGAAGTTTGTCCTGCCCTATACATCTCTGATAACCTATTATTATGGTCAAGACCACTAATTCAAATTCTTCTTGGTAGTTAAGGGGGACAGAAGTTTCTCTTGAGCTCATCGGGTCTTGGCTGCCTTTAGCTCAAAACAATCTGTATACCACAGAGGCACATCTTGGGGTGACCCTTTCAGATCTCCTACAAAAACAAGTAAATAATTCATATCTTCTAATTAGCCATTAAGAAAAAGCTCAGAATGAGCTTTTAAAGACACACAGTGCATAATTACATCTAAGATGACTGTGAGTATATAAAATAACACTACTGCATGTAAAAAATATTAATACCGAAGTGGTTCTGAGGGGTGAAATTTGTTTTATTCTCTTTGTTACACTTGTCTGTATTTTCCAAGCTAATAATAAAAAAACTATTTATGTAAAGAAGAATGAAAATTCATATGGTACAGCATCCATTTTAAGTATAACAACACATAAAAATGGGGGCAGGGAATCATTTCTGAAATGTTGTAATTAGCATATATGACTGAAAATGAAGTAAACAGTTCCCTTAGCTTAATTCTACTTTGGCTTTCTACCTCGAAGAGGTGTGGGGTTGTGGCGTGCACATCAAAATACAGAAAAAGATTTATGCACAAAACATATGAAACAAGACAATCTTTACCTGAAAGGTTTTATTACCTATGACATACTAGACACCATCTAGGTAATACATGAACAAACCAGACAACGGTCCAATTCTTTAAAAGCTGACAAGTATAGACAGCAAGTTAGTGAACATATTAAAATATAATTTCTACTTATAAGTGCATATAAGTTTTAAAAGTGCTTTGTGTATTTATTGAAAGGGGAAGTAAGAAGACTACTCTTATATGTGGTAACCAAAAAAAAGTATTTCTGAATATACAAACCAAAACCTAAAATCAGCCATGTAAGAATCTGATGAGGAACGAAGGAACAATCAAGACACCTCAAGTGCAAAGACTCAGAAACTGAGAGTTTAACATATTCTAGCAGCAGGAAGGAAGTTGAGTGGGCAAGGGGGGTTGGATTGGTAAAAAGAGATAAACCTGGAAAGGCAGACAGGGACCAGACCATGCAGATTTGCAGACCAGGGTAAGAAGTTTCTATTTTACTGTAATTACACTGGTAAGCCACTGAAAGGGAAAGGGAATGATTTTATGTACACTTTTACAAGCTTCTGAGAGAATAGACTGTAGAAGGTCAAGAGCGATTGTTTAACAAGAAGTAGGAAGCTATTGCAGGATGATCCCAGTGAGAGGTAAGCCTGAACTAGTCTGATGGCAATGGAAATAGAGAAACGTAGAAAAACTCAAAATACATGTGGGTGGTCAGAACCCACAGTGTTTACCAACAGATGGTCAGGATGTAGGTAATGAGGACCAGAACAACCAAGTAGAGCTCCCAAGCATCTGGCTGATCATTACTTACAAAACTAAAACTTGGTGTGTTTCCAAAAATAGACAAATAGTTAAGTATATTATGAAGTATCTATCAGATGAAACATTATTAATATTTGTGGAAGATTTCCATTTCTTACTATCTATGACATAATGGGCATGATACGTAAGTATGCAGTTCTCCAGTTTCCCAAAATAATTCCTCAATTAATTACTACAATTAATACCTACTTCTCTGACTTATTGGGAGGATCAAATGTGAACCTAGGAAAAACAATAATGAAGTGACTGTGATCAATAACTTAAGCTGCCAGAATGCATAGCAATGACTTTGCACCCAGAATAAAGAAGGTAGTCAATAAACGTTTCATAGATAAACAGACAGGTGGATCTGGAGGAGTGGGAATTTAAGCCCAGGTCATCTCACTCAATCTCTACAAAACTATACACTCTTCACTAGAAGTGAGCAATGAAAATTAAAAACTGTAAGAACCGTTAGATTGTGAAATCATGTAAGAACTATGGAATCCTCATTAAAGACAGTTTGGTACAAATTATACAATAATCCAAGGACTAGAGGGTTCAGTATTATACACAGTCAAGTAGATTAATTAGTAATTTCTTATTGGGGGCTGGGATAAGCCTGAAACAGGCTGATACAATCCGACCTGAAGGTTGCGCCTGAATAACAGGACGCTGCGGTTAGGAGCCATAGAACTCCCCCTCCTGGACATGCGGGTGGCACACCAATCAGTGCCTTGATCACGCGCCCGCCATGCACCCCCCGGCCAATCGCAGGCTAGAGCACGCTTTGAAGCCACCTATCCACTGCACTTCCTCCACTGCCCTCCTCTATATAACTCCCTCCATTTTGAAATAAAATTTGCAGCTTGATCAGAATCCTTTGTCTTGCTGCCATTCTTCGCGCCTCCTGTCCCATCCCCCTTCATCCGTTACAGGTATATCGGCGGACCCCGTTGACTGCCTCGCGGGCCGAGGCAACTTCTGAATCACAACATAATTGAAAAGCTTACTGACCTTTCCGTAAGCACCTAACTTAAGTTAGGCTGATGAGTCGACCTGAATGCAATGCAAAGGGCACAAGTCTAAGAACTTAGTTAGACCGAGGAAGGCTAGGCAGGGAGGACTCATCAACAGGAAATCAAGAACTACATAGAGAATACAGGTGAGCCAGGATAAAAGAAAAACAATGACAAAAACCAGGATTAGACAGAGTCTGAGAGATAAGCAAAGACCAAGAGAAGCGGTTATCTACCTCTGGGATAGGGTTAGGAAACCCTCCCACCCCCAGGGCCCAGGAAAAGATCCACTGCTCCTAGAGGATAGGCAGAAGTAAAAGTCCACTACTTCAGGAGAGGGACAAGAAACCTTCTTGTCCTGAAGCTAAACAAAGCAGTACACTACTACTGGGCAATGAACTCTTTGGCCCATGTTTTATCTCAAGTACAAAGCAGAGTTTGGCTGCCACTTGGAAGAAGGGGGGTGGGGGGAAAACAAATAAGAACCATGGCCACAAGTCCAGCCTAAGAGTGAGGGTAGATCAGAAGAACCAAGGCCTCCTCCACTCCCACCACAAGCCACACACACACACACACACACACACACACACACACACACACACACAAACTCCTCTATAGTGTGGGCATACTGCTGACAGTTGACAATGGAGCAGGAACACTACTCAGGACACACAAAAGTAACCACCACCACCACTGGGAAATTTCAAGTCTGTGGTACAATGAGAGTGACAACAGAGCCACGCCTCGATAAACTAGAGACAGAACTGACTCAACCTACTGTACTAATGGTGGGCCTGAGAGAAGCAGCATATCCACTTCAGAACACAGATAATATTTACTTCAGCTGCAACTGTTTTATCATAATCAAAAATTTTAAGACACATTTAAAAACAATTCACTGTCAAGATATAAAGCAAACAATGAAACAAAACACAGAGATGATCCAAATGTTGAATTATCAGGCAGGGATGCTAAAATAACTATGATTAATATGTTAAAACATCTGGAGGAAAAGATTAGTATATTAAAGAACCTAAACAATATGTGTAAACAAACAGGGAATTTCAGCAGAGATATGGAAACTACCATACAAAAAGAGACAAATGGCAATAAAAATTTTAAAAACATAATTTCAAAGTTGGAGAATTTCTCTGACAGGACGATCACTGAACTAAAAATAGGTCAATGGGAATCATCTAAACTGAAACAAAAAAGAAAATGAAAGGAGCACACAATTGTAGGACAATGTCAAATCACCTAACATACACTTACTTGGAGTACCCGAGGGAGAAGAAAAATGAAAGAATGATCTTTTATTTTTCCAACTAAATCTGTTTGATATTTTCCAAAATTAAAGACAACAAAACATAGAGCCAAGGAGGTCAGAAAACTCCTAAAATTGTGAAGTTATCCTGATCTTATATCAAATTAGTTAAAGCAAAGTTTTAGACAAAAGATATAGCTTTAAATAATTAACTACTGAAGTGTGTTGAGCAGACATTGTAAAAATATTTTCTGTTGTCCATAAAAATATAATGGCAGACAATTTACCATTTCCACATAAAAATGAACTAGAGGAAATGTATAAAACAGAAAACAAGGCGGTAAAAGATTTTTAAAAACCTGAACTGTAAAATATAACCCAATAAACATATATTGGTTTCCTTCCAATAGCCACCAAATATGTTCAGGCTATATTACTTTGACAAAATCAAATGTTAATTTTCTGCAAGTACATTCAAGTTGTGACTTGTAAAAGCAATTACTGTATAAGAATTTAGTAAGCCCTCTAGGATAATTCTACTTTGTCAAAATTGTATTACAAATTTACTTATGGTTTATCATTTCTACTATGAAAACTGTGTCAGGGTAGAGAGGGGGAAAGAAAGGGAATCAATTTATTGACAAGAGTAAAGCACAGAAGAGCCAGACTTGAGACTTTTAAACTGCAATCCTGAGCCTTGACTGGTGTAGCTCAGTAGGTTGTGCATCATCCTGCAAACCAAGAAGTCACCAGTTCAATTCCCAGTCAGGGCATATGCCTGGGTTGCAGGCCAGGTCCCCAGTGCACTGGACTCAAACAATTGATCTTTCTCTCACACATTGATGTTTTTCTCTCTTTCTTTCTCCCTCCCTCCCTCTTTCTCTAAAAATAAATAAATAAAATATTTTTAAAAATAAAAATAAAATGCAACCTTTAGTTAAAGGAAACCCAGATAAAGTCTAACTTAAGTATCTCCATGTGTCTGAAAGCTAGGAAAGTGAACAAAACCAAGTTCAACATTCTCATGTCTCCTGACACAAGGTGCCTACAAGAAAAATTTAAGTTTTACCAGTATCCCGTGAATTACACAAGATGGCTGAGCCACAGTAGCAGAGATATTCAAAGACTTTTTAAATAAATTTACCCAAAGCTTTTGCTATTTTATTCACTCAAGTTAAACAACATATCTGAAACCACTGTGGACCCTAAGATGTATGAATCAACAATTCTAGGTAAAAAAAAAAGGCTATCTAACTTTTTGATGGACTGAATACTAAGTAGCATACTAATACGCTTCTTAGTGTACATCCCATTTACTATAATCTAAAATGGTTTTTCAAGCATTTCATAAGCTACAGAAGGAAATTCTGGATCCTTCCTTATAAAAAGATAGTAAATTAAAATTAAGTTTTCTGAAATACTAATTCAGAACATGAAAATAACTTTTCACTATGGTATTTTCTTTTAGCAAATATAAATTATTAATAAAGACTTTCAAGGGCTTATTGATCCTCATTTCACAGACTGTTTTTTTCCCGTAAGATCTTAGTTCTTCAACACTGAATTGTACTAGGGTAAGATTTTTCTGGAAAATCTTCGCAATGATGGGAAAAAATTATCTATAAATATATACCATGCTTTGCTCTGGAATTTGTATTTAACCCCAAACAGCTCTTGTTTATCTGGGAATCTTGAAAAGGTGAGGACAAAAGAATACTTATTTATTTAATTATCTTTTAATTCCTAAGCAGTCTATTCTCATATTGTTTCATTATAAGTTTGAGGCCCTAGAATATCATAACAATTTTTTACTCCTTTACTAATCTAGAATATGAAGACAAAAAACAGTCCTAACTATGTATAGTTCAATATTCAAAAAAAAATTTTAGAGACTTCAAAATATACGTCTAAATTTATAGTACACTATAAAAATTGATAATTTTATAAACAAGTTTAAACAATTTATCATAGATTTTCAACACACATTGGACTAAATTCAGAGCATCAACACATTTGCATATTTCTATGACATTTCAAAATAAGTCCCATAAAGAAATATTATATAGCATATGGCAAAAATAAGAACTACGAGTTAATAGATTCAAGTTCTAATTCTAGGTCAATTATATTACATTAAAGTTGGTTTGAAAATACATGTATTTATATATACTTTGTATATGATTCAAAGAAATTTGAGACTTCTGTAACTGATATAAATGAGTAAAAAGATTAATAAATCAGCTTCAGTTACAAAGTCTGGGAACTAGTGAACACTGGGATCAGTGGCAATCATAAAATGAGGAAGTTGTCGATTTGTTCAAAGATCTCATACTATATATAGTAAAACTATAACTGCACAACAAATAACCAGAGCATTAAAAGTTGTTGTAATATCATAACAGAGATTTCATTTGAAACTAGTATTTCTTCAGCACCTAAAAAGTGTCAAGCAGTAGCCATCCAAACATTTGTTCAATAAATAGATTCCCCAACTAAGTAGCACAACATAATTATCATAGTCCATGCTTAATACCTACTGACTTTGCTACTCTTAAAGGTCTAGATACATCATAATTAAAATGCCAAAGGTTAAAGAGAAAATCTTAAAAGCAGAAAGAAAAAAGCAGAAAGTCACCTACAAAGGAGTTCCCATAAGACTGTCAGCTGATTTCTCAAAAGAAATTTTTGCAGGCTAGAAGGGACTGGCAAGAAGTGTTCAAAGTGATGAAAGGCAAGGGCCTACAACCTAGATTACTCTATCCAGCAAAGCTATCATTTAGAATGGAAGGGCAGATAAAGTGCTTCTGAGACAAGGTAAAGCAAAAGGACTTCATCATCACCAAGACATTATTATACGAAATGTTAAAGGGACTTATTTAAGAAAAAGATGATCAAAACTATGAACATTAAAAGGGGGACAAATTCACAACTATCAGCTACTGAATCTAAAAAAAAAAAAAAAAACTAAGCAAACCACCAGAACAGAAACAGAATCCTAGGTATGGAGATCATTTGGAGTGTTACCAGCTAGGAAACAGAAGAGAAAGAAGGGGGTTACTGGGAAGAGGGGGGCAAAGGGGAGAAAATTGGGACAAATGTAATAGCACAATCAATAGAATATAATTAAAAATAAAATGAAATAAATAATAAAAGTTTAGTAATGTAAGTAATATATAAGAAAGCACAAGGTGAGTAATAACATGCATGCCTCATCTAGCACAAATGATTTGGTTTAGAATATGGTAGCAATAAAGAAGAAAAGAATGGGGAAGAGGTCAAATGTAACCCCAAGAATCTGGCTGGTTAGAAAAACAGTGGCACCATTAAAAGAAATACAAGTAAAAATTAGAAGAAAGAAAGAAAAGAAGATTGGGCAGAAAAAGTGAATCAGATTTAAAATGACATTTATTGAGCATTTATGCCTTGCTAAGCACTTCAGGTACACTTATTTAATCTTCACAACAACCTGGTGAAGTGGTCATACTCTCATTTTACAAATGAGGCAAAAAAGGTCAAGATAATTCCCCAAAGCTCACAAAGTTAATTTAATTTTGTCATTCCCTTCCTTCTTACTTCCTAAAAGAACCTCCATTTTTTCAAATATGGGGGAGCAATGTACTCAGGAATATATGGACCCCCCAGTCCTAGGAGAATGAAACCTGACTGTTCTAAACATTTCCCTGGTCTGCCCTGGCTGGGTGGCTCAGTTGGCTGAAGCGTCGTCCTGTACATCAAAAGGTTGTGAGTTCAATTCCCGGCCAGGGCACATACCTATGTTGCAGGTTCGATACCTGGTCATGGTGCTTACAGGAGGCAATCAACCAATGTTTGTGACATCAGTGTTTCTCTTTCTCTCTGAAGTCAATAAATATATCCTAGGGTAAGGATAAAGAACAAACAAACATGGCCCTTCTCCAACAACCCAGTCCTGACCTATGAGAGAAGTACTCGTATGCTGAGGGCCCCCGGAAAAGACTTTCCTACCTGCATTACCATTGTGAACACATAACGAGGACCCCTGAGGTCACCAATCTAAGAGCTGTCCTTAATTCCTCCCTATCTTTCCCTCTGGTTTCCTAATCCATTAGGAAGCCAAATCAATTCTAATTTCAAAATATCTTGTTAACCTTTCTACTTCTACAATCTTCGTCCAAGCCATTATTAACTCTCACTGGACTCCTAATAACTACTTTCCTGGGCAATCTCCCTATAAACACTCTTCCTCCTTACCAACAATTCTTTCCCCAAACAGCAGCCAAAGAAATCGTGGAACTACTGGAACCCTTTTCCTCTGCTGGTAGAACTGTAAAAAAGTGCAACTATCAAGGAAAATAGCATGGATATCCCCCAAAAAATTAAAAAATAGGACTACCTTATGATCCAGCAATCCTAACACTAATATATCCAAAAGAATTGAGAGCAGAGTTTCAAAGCGATATTTGTATACCTATGTTCATAGCACCACTATTCACAACAGCCAAGAGGTAAAAACCAACCCAAGTGTCCATCCACAGATGACTGGATATTAAAAAAATGGGTTATACATACAGTGAAATATTACTCAGCTTTGAGAAGGGAATCCTGTCACATGCCACAACAAGAATGAATTTTGAGCACATTATGCTAAGTGAAGTAAGCTAGTCACAATAAAACTAATATTGTATGAGGTATCTTAAGTAGTCAAATTCACAGAAACAGAAAGTAGAACGGCGGTTACCAGGGGCTGGGAGGAGCTGTTTGATGGTACAGAGCTTCAGTTTTACAAGATGAAAGAGTTCTGGAGATCTGTTTTAAAACAATGTGAATATATATACTTAAGGCAACCGAACTAGACACTCAAAAATAATTAAGATTATTTATGTTAAATTTTTTGTTGTTTTTTTAAAGTAAATAATAACACCTTACTCCCCCTTAAAATGTTTCAACTGCTTCCTATCAACCACTGAATAAAAACCCAAATAAGGTCTACGAGACTTTGTAATATGTGGTCTTTTTTATTAGTCCTGTGTGGAATGCTATTCCCTAACTCTTCACTAGCTAGGCTCCTTATTATCCTTCAGATGTTATCTTAAATGTGAACTGTGCAGAAGCCTACCCCGACCTGCCTACCTAAATTATTAGTACAAGTGCCCATACCACCCACATTATTTATCTAGTGTTTCTTTTGTTCCTTGATAGCATTTCTCACAAATTGAAATACTTTTTTAATATCTTCCCAGCTAAAATGCAAGTTCCATGTAAACGAGGATCTCGTCAGATTTGATCATCATTGTGTGCCCAATAATTATTATATGCCTGGCATATACTTTACATTCAAATACTGAGTTCACATTTTTTAAGAACTATGCTGAGCATGTTATTAAATATATACAAATATAACTACAGATCTTTAAAAGACTATAACTGATGTACAGCTGTTACCTCTAGTTGTTCAGTTAGATGCATTTTCTCCCTCATATTTTTTAACATGTTCTAACTTTTCTATAATAAACCTTTAATCTCAGAAACTAAAGACCTTTTAACTGACACTTTAACTGTAAAATGCTTTAAATATTTTAATTATATAAAGTAAATGTACAAAATGACTTAAGTTAATGATGCAACTAAACTTTTTAAAAATACCATATTACTCCTCAACCTCACTGTCTAAACGCAGTTTCACTTTTCTACAAAGGTTTAGGTAATCTCAGATCATTAATGATGATTCGGGTCACAGAAGTGACTAAAACTGCATCTTCATCCTTTTTAAAATGCAATATATAACATCTTTATTAACTCTCAATACATCACAACATATTAATATAAGTATCCTACATCTACATCTATAGATTTTTAAAACGTCAACAATAATTGAAAACTTACACTTCCCAGACTCTGTGCTAAGCACTTTACATAGATTAACTCATTCACTCTTCAAACTCATTTCAGAGATAAGGAAATTTAGGCACTAATAAATTAAATTACCTATCCAAAATTACAAAGCCACTGTCAGGCAAGGACTCAAGTCCAGGAAGTCCTGCTCAAGTCTAGAGGCTACGCTCTTAATCACACTGTAGAAGTATGGGAACAGACTTATGGCACAGAAAAATTTCAATACAAAATGCTATGCTTCTTAAAAATTATATTCCATCCTTAAGAAATACTCACGGGGCAGGGAAGAAGCACAAATAGTAATTTTCCACTTATTCATACCATTTTTAAAAATCATCTATCTTAAACTCCACAGATTATATAATTTAAATGATTTTTTAAGATTTTAGAATATTTAATAGCAAAATTTAAAAAATGAAAAACTGGTTATTTATTTACCAATGATAAATGAAGATGGAGCTCATGAGTGTCCTCAGACAATAAAAATCTAAAATTTAACATTAATAGGAATGTTTAATTCTGCTACTTCTCCAGCTCATTTCCTAATTTAGCTCCAATTACAACCTGTGCTTTATTATAAAGAATCTTGGCACTGGAGAATTTTAAAGGTAGGAACTATTTGAGAAAAATACTAAATCTCCATTATATATGGTAACCTACTATGGAGATGCTAATAACCTCACAAGGATTCTATAAGAGTAAAATGAGGTAAAATATACAAATGCCTGGCATAAATTTGAATTCCACATGCAAATATGAATGCTGGTACCCTACAAGCAGGCTAACCATTAATCTGCCTTATTTGGTAATTCACATTCTCCACCTAGCCATGTCAGATGCCAATGTCCTTGATAAATGCCACTCCCAAGCATCCTCTGCTCATACTGTTCTACTTTTCCCTACCTGACAAACACACATTTCAGTGAATATCGCTATGCTAGGAAAAAACTCTTCATCAGTAACGCACCTCTTCAAATCAAAGTTAAGAACTCCATCTTTGTAATTCTATTAAATATAGCACACACCATTATGTCCTTATACCCATGTCACAATGTATCATCACATCACCCTTTAAGTGGGGTTGGTTATCTATTCTTGGAATACAAGGCAGGGTCAATAACTTACTGATCTTAAAACTCCAAACACCCAACTTGGTGACTGGCACAAAATAGTTACTGAAGTTTTTTGTTGTTTATGTTTGTTTGCTTGTTAATAACTAATAAAAGGATCCAAAAAGGGAACAAAAACTACATTTATTTATATTATGCCTTGTTCCAAAGAAGAGAGAAGAGAGGTTTATTTTTAATACTGCAAATATATAACAAAAAACGTGTCATAAATGTTCTAATAGGTATTTTAATAAACACAGAAATGCTACTAGGTAAGCTACCACAATGGTTCATTTTAAAAAGCAAACATGCTATTTATACTTCTTTAGATTATGCAATCTACTCTCAGGTAATTTTCAAGTTTATATTGTTCTTACAAAGATAAAAATGGTTAATTTCAGCATCTTTATATTCCCAATTCCTTACATCATGTCTGGCACAAAACAGTCACTTAGTGGTACTTAAAATTATATGCACGAACACACACAGGTTCACCAAAATCTGACTTTTTCACTTCAGCTTGTGCTCTATAGTTCTTCTTTGGATTCATTTTGACAAGCCGAGAAGCAAACACTGGATGCACATCAGAGCGTATATTTTAAAAAGCAAATTCAAAAAACGGCAAGTGGTGACAAAGTAGATTTTTTAATTTACAAAAGAGTAACTTAGTTTTTTTAAAATACAGAAGAAATATCAAGGACTAACACAGCCTGAACATGCATAACAAAGTAGAAAAAACTGGTGAAGATGACACACAGTAGGGAAAGAGGAAAAATTACATCACTGTCATTAACGACAAAGAGGTTTACTGCTGGAGAACAGGAATAAAAAGGGATTAAGATTATCTATCATTCAAAATTATGTATTTTTTAGAGGAATAGAAAAACAGTAGTGGAAAGAAAACATGAGCACAATAACATGGAGCTGTGAAATGTACAGTGCATTGAATAGCAGGTGAAAATTTCAAATAAAGGTTTAAAAAACCATTTTACTCATTGAGAATCATTTAAAAAGCTACTGCAAATCATTTCCATTACTCTAGGGGTTTGTGATGAGGTAGTTTAACATTTTTAGATACATAAATTCAGTATTCACTTCAAGTATTTTTTAAATTAAAACCCCAGTACTTAATTCAGTAAAAGAGTTTCTGAGGTGTTTCAGTTCTCTATAATGACAAGCTTAGGAAGATCAAAGAGAGAGTCGGATGAAGAAAGTGAAAACAACTAGAGGAAAAAGAGTAAGTTACACAGAGGCCAAGATCCATAAGCACACAAAAAGACAAATTAATTCACTTGCAAGTAACACTGGGACAGACACAGGCACTTGGGTTCTGGGATGAATGTCAAAGTCAACTGTTCTTCCACTCTGTGGCTCCCCAGTCCTGGAGAGAAAGGGGATGTAAGGGAGGGTGGGGTACTACCAATACCCTAAGAAAACCCTGAGTAAACCAATATTAAACATTCTAAAACTAATTTTAATCCTAATCTTAAAGCTGTTTCACTTTAGACAATATGGCTGAGGAAGCCTAAAAGAAAGGAAATTACTCTCAGGTCACGCCAAATGAAATAAAGCCAAAATTCAAATCAATCATTGGCTTGGGGTTCCCTATCCCCAATTTAGAACTTTCCTAGTAATGAAGTTCCCTGAGGAGGAAATGTTCAGCTAGACTAAAGGAACATCAGACTGAAAGAACCGCCCTTAAAATCAGCAACAATGAAACCAGTCCAAGACGATAGCTACTGAAGGCAGGATTCGAAAACGTCAAGAGGGATTAAATATCTAATACCTATTAATACAAAGATGTAGAAGGATAAGGAAAAGAGCAAATCGATTAAATCATCTACAGATCAAGCTTGAAATTCACACAAGGAAATTCAAAAGTTAATTCTGAAACAAATAATAGGCCAGTACCCTGACACACTGTCATTCAAAGAAGAGGTTGGGGGAGCTTAACTCTGGTGCATTACAACATTAGTTAAATGAGGAAACTGTTATTCTTTTGAGGAAATTGTTAAGGGATCAACATATTTGTAAATATGGAACATTACAAAGCTCTATATAAATAATTTTGCAAATCAACATAAGTCCAATCATACACACAAAAATAATTTTTATATTAAAGTCACATTTGAAATAAAAGACAACAAAAGTGTTTCTTCTTGCATATTTTCAAGGACTTATACCAATTTAAGTCAGTCTACAAACTCTAGGTGTTTAAAATTAAAAGTAACTTTTTAAAGGACACAGGGACAAGAACTAAGGGGGGTGGAAATGGGAGGGAGGTGGGGAGCAAGGGGCGGGGGAGGCTGGGATGGGAAAAATAGACAAAAAACTGTACTTGAAAAATAACTAAATAAAATTAATTTTTTAAAAAAAGACCTTTTCAAAACAAAAAAAATAAATAAAAGTAACTTTTATTTTTTAAACTTCCTATAGTAAGATTCCTTTCTAATCTACCAATAAAATTTTAGTTTCCTCTAAACATTTTCATAGCCGGTGCATAATTTAAACTCTCAAAACCTCTACTTCTATATAACCTCCTAACTGGCCTTTTTTTACATCTCTATGATCTCATTTCCATTTACCCAGATTTTTCTTAAACACAGAGGGCGTGACACTCCCATGTTCAAAAACCACAGTACTTCTCAACCCCAATAGGATAATAGATTTAGAACTAGAAGTTTATGAATAAAAACCTCAGAAATGTCAAAATACTTTTTCAAGCCTTTTGTTTGCATCATAATTTTTAAAAGATTTTATTTAGTTATCCTTAGAGGGGAAGGGAAGGAGAGAGGGAGAGAAATGTCAATGTATGGTTGCCTCTCGTGCGTCCCCTGCTGGGAACTGGCCTGCAACCCAGGCATGTGCCCTGACTGGGAATTGCAATCCTTTGGTTCGCGGGCCGCGCTCAGTCCACTGAGCTACACCAGCCAGGGCTGCACTGTAATTTTTCTGTGGCTTTCCATACTCCTCAGCACTAGGCTGAGTACCCCAGTTTTAGATGTGTTAACATTTCAATACAGAGGAAATAAATCTGGGGATATTAAAGCCATCAATTTTGTAGTTCCACTTATTTACAAATTCACTGCTTGCTTCTTATATGTGTCCCTGCCAGGGATGGAACCCATAACCCTGGTGTACTGGAATGATGCTCTAACCAACTGAGCTACCTGGCCAGGAAACTCCTTATTTCTGGCATATGCTTCCCTCCTAAAAAGCCTTTTCACTCATTTCCACAAGAAGTCCTATGTATACATCAAGGTCAAGCTCAAATCCTACCCTCTTCCAAGTAATACTCCCTAACGGCCTTCCTTTCCCCCAAATTTTGTAGTCCATTATGATAGTAATCAGTCTGTCTCATTATTATGTTTAATTGTGTGCAGAAAGATATGCATACAACATACCAGTTAAGAATGAAAGCTTTGGAATCAGAGAAACTCAAGTCAACATCTGACTGTGATATTTACTAAGTATGACCTTGAGCAAGTTACTTAAGAATCATCCTGCACTGGTTTCCTCGTCTCTTTTATGAAAATAGCTATCTAACAGTTGAATAAATATACCCATTATTCCCAATAGGCAGACCCATGTCTTACTCATTTTTGTATTCTTTTATGTAGTAGTAGTCTGCATGTACTTAGTAAACTTAGTCTGCATGTACTTAGTAATTAAATTTCTTAATTTCTGATCAATTCAGAATTCATCTCCTAGGCAAATCTTAATAAGGTCCAAATCCTAGCAATTACCCAAAATGGCTCGCTTATCATATTATTAGCTGTTAATTTTAACATTAGTTTAACCAGTGTATATGTTAGCTACCATATACATGAATGCAGATCCCAAACTATCATTCTAAAACTGTTCAACACTGTATTACTATCAGGAGTAGGCCAATATCCAAAATAACTGACAGAGCTACTTAAAAGTCCTAACTAATCTAAAAACATTAGCAAGTATCCAAAACAAGCATTTAGCAAATTAAAGAATTCCCATGTGGATCCTCCTCTTGTTAAAACCACACTAAATTCTGAACCCACTTTTCTACTGGCCCCTGAGTTATTCCTGTGCCAGGGGATTCCCACCAGAAACAAATCAGTTCTGCCATGGTATTCTCGAGACCACTCAAGATGTTTCCAGACCAAGATTACTACTAATTCTTAAATGTTCACAATAGACTAGATCGAAACGGAGGAGATTATTTAATCCTCAGCAAAACAAAAACAAACAAACAAGCAAACAAAAAAACCTACAGCAAAGCCCCAAAGACTGATGAAGGGACCGATAACAACAACAGGGAAGGAAAAAGATATAGCAGGAAACCTAGCCATCCAAAGGCAGCTTCAGGAAATCATAAGCTAAATTCAGAAGAGCAACTTCACAAAAGGAAGAAAAACAGTTTGACTAGTACTATATGAGCTACACTGAGTTTAACTATTGTCCCACTGTAAACATTAGCAAATATATTCACTGTAATATATTCCTCAACCTAATACATATAAACTGCACTCAAAAAACCATTAATAAAAAATGACATTTGCTGAGTAAATGTTATTAGGGTGCAACATGAGATCATTAAAAGTGATGCTTAGCCCTGGCTGGTGTAGCTCAGTGGACTGAGCGCGGCCTGCGAATCAAAGGATCGCGGTTTGACTCCCAGTCGGGACAAATGCCTGGGTTGCAGGCCGGTTCCCATCAGGGAATACATGGGAGGCAGCCATGCATTGGTGTTTCTCTCCCGCTCTTTCTTTGTCCTTCCCCTCTCTCTAAAAATAAATAAATATTTAATAAATAAATAAATAAAAGTGATGCTTAAAGTTTTTCCAGTGACAATCATGCTCATGTGAGATACGTTCATCTAAATTAATGAAACCCCTAGGCACAGATGTGTTTAGCACTAATGAGTAAAGTGCTAAAGCTCTTCTAAACTTCTTTCAAACTAAGAAAAATTATTTTTAATTTTTATTGAAATTTTAGTACTTCCAAAAGACATGTTTTAAAATGTTTTTAAAATTAGTGAAATCATAATTGATATAAAACTTTTACTAGGAACTAAAGAAGGTTGCATCCATCCATTTAAAAAATGGTAGAAATATTTCCAAAGTTAAAATCTGTTTTACAAAATTATGAAACAAGTAACTCCATAAGAATTTTTAATTTAAATTATTGTGTTTTGCCATAATGAAGATCATGTTCTATATATGCAATATATTTGTGTATTTGTGTGTGTGTGCATATTCACTGTCCTTTCAGAAACTTCTCAGGGGCTATAGCCGATAAGATCCATCACTCCCAACTAGGATCAACTCAATGACTCTAAATCTGTTAGGCAAAAAAAAAAAAAGAAGAAAGAAAAAGAAAAAAAATAGAGTAACATTTTAAGTTATTAAAAGTACTACTCTGCCAACACAATCAACAAGCTCTCAGTCACCAACGCCTTATCTGCTTTAAATTTCAATTGCTTTCCAAGAAAGAGTCCTAATGCATATAATGTAAGCCCTTACTACACAGTATTATAAATATTGGTTTCCCCTTATCAAAATATTTGTACACTGAATCTTGAAAAGGTAATATAAAAGAGAAAAGGAAATTAAACATTATGACAACAGTTTTGTTTATTTTGATGATCTGTCATAGTCTCTATAGGAACATTTGCTTGCTCAAAACTATGCAATAGATGACTTAAGGCAATTTGGTCTTAAAACACACTAAATGTCTAAAGTAAAATGTTTGTGAAGTGTAACTTCAGGGGAAAAGAATGTTTTCTAAATCTTATTAGTAAGAAGCAAACTCTAATGAAGTTTATAAAGGTCGGTATTAAAAATATCAACCAGGAGAGGAAGAGAGAAGATAAAAGTGATTTTGTCTGTCACTTGCAGAGCTATTCAGGATAATCACAGCTAACTGACAACTTTAACATGCAGACAGAACAATTCTCTCAGAATTCTTTCAATAATTTTTCAATTTCAAAATTCACATGAAGCTTAGTTTTATTACTGATGCTCTCTACTTCGTTTCTATCCGTTAACAATGCAATACCTAAGTTCGGTCTACAGGATGGCTTCCTGAAGTGTGCAACAGCAATAATTGTGTTCTGGGTTTAGCACAACATTTTACCAATGGAAACCATAAAAGAAAGCCCTATTCATACAATCAGAAGAATAGGAACCCTACACAGACCATACAGTTCAAAGAAATTTTTAATATGCTCTCACTTTACCTTTCAATCTACCTTTTCCCAGATACCAGTGCTATAAACTGTATTTACATAAACTTACTAAACTGACCACAATTTAACTTGTACATCATGTAGTTTGATTATCTTAAACTTTAAATGGACATATTTAACTTACTAAAAAGTTACATATTTAACCTACATTCTACCAAAAAGAAGAACAAGAACATCAGAAATAAATTTCAGAGTTAATATCATTTTAGTAAACTTATTTAAAGCACTACAGCACAAAGTCAGACTTCTTACCCAATAACAATCAGCCTTCCTTTTTCACAATGTCCAAATGTCTCAGAAATTTAAGTATTCAAAAGGAAGGATTATAAAGGTTATTAAAATAAAATTCCTTTTGAAGTAATTTTCTTGATATAATCTACATAGTATACAATATATACTGTTAGTGGTTAATAAATACTGTTTTCTGAATCATGTGCCCTTCTACCAACTACATATTGATAAACACTTTAGCCAAAATTTTTTAATCTAACTTCTCTGCTCAAGAAACCAAGAGCTGCACTCCAGCTCAAATATTTCTACTCCCTCCCTCCTCCTGCACGAGGCATAAACCTTCACATTGTATTTTATCGAGCTACTTTCCTGACTATTCTTCACCACATTTTTATTTGGAGAATAAAGAGTATTCAAGAATAAGACTCTCAAACCTATCCTCTCACTCACACTACATTATACTCCTAATATTAACCATTCTGTAATCATTTTATCCAAATTACCCAGTGATAGGTATGATGTTTCAAGTTCCATTCAAAAGGGTTGAGATATTTCGGGATAGAGTAAGTTAAAAATTCTGATCATTATGCTTTCTACATCCCCCAAAGAGCTGGTGAAGTTTACCAAGGCCCTCCTCTCTAGAATAGTAAACATCCTGTCAGAGAAAAGCTTCTTTGCGCTCAAGAATATAGCTCCTGGACACTTCCAGAGCAGCTGTTAGCAACTTTCAGATGCCTGCTGGACTATCACTTCGGTTAGGTTAACAATGTACCATCTTGTTCTGTTTTACTTTTTCCTTTTTGGTCTAGCAATTAATGTAGAAAACCTACAGATTACTTTTAAAAATAAAGTACAAAAGATAAACATTAGGTCCACTACTTCTACAAAAGAAATCATTTTAAGATCCTTATATCATGACTTAATCCATGATACATTGCTTGTACATGACATTGGAAGGCTTGAAAAAGAGTTTTGTACCTAAACTTATCAAACATATTTTCAACTTTTCAATAATTTCGAGAACGTTCTATATTAAAAAGGTGCTAGTACAGTCTATCAGAACTGTGCTGCTCAAATACAAGCCCCGAATATCCTGCATTTGGTAGATTTTAGGTACGTTTCTTGTTACCTGCTGAGCTTTCCGCATCCTTGATCACCTATTGATGCTCCCAGCAGCAAATAAATACTTTCCATCATTTAAAGAACGGCCTTCCTCCCACCGCTCAAAAAATACACATCAGACTTAGAGGAATTCCTCATACTAATGCGGAACCACTAATACCACTAGGTATTAAGGCTCTCAAAGAATATTTTAGCAACCTCCCCTGGGACACTATGCTCAGCAGAGCTTTGAACCTGAAAACTCGCTGCCAGCTGCCTTTGCAAAAGCAGCATCAGAGGCCGACTCAATACCGCATTGCCGCTGCTGACTTTTTCTAGCATCTTTAAAAAAAAAAAATCAGCCCAATACCCTGCAGACCCTGCTGCTCTTCTGCAGCACAGAAGAGAACCTCCGCATAGCTCAGCACAGAACACTGGGGAGCCCGACTAAAGGGCGGAGAGGCGAGCGCAGTTGAGAGGCTCTGTCGAAAGTGGGGTGCGGGGGGTGCGGGTAATAGGAAGGCGTCCGGAGTGAGGGGACCCCGACAAAGCGGCCGTCAGGACGCTGAGCGCCCGGCTCGGCGTCGCTCCACCGGCCGCGGCCTTCGAGTAGCGGGCGCCTGGCTCGGGCAGGGGCCCCTCCCGAGGATGGGAGTCCCGCAGAGACCCACAGAGCCCCACCCGCCGCCCCCTACCCGGCTCTCACCTGTCAGGAGCGCCGGGCTCTCGCCCGCCGCCGAAGTGGGAGAGGAGGCGGCTGCCGCGGCAGAGCCCGCCGCCCGCCTCCCACGGAGGTTCCTGGGCACCAGCTCGCATCCGTCCGCCGCGCCGGCAGCCAGCAGCCAGAGCAGCAGCAGCGCAGCCCAATGCCGGCGCAGCAGCCAGCCCGAGGCCAGACCGGGCGTCGTGGCGGGATGAGGACTAGGAGGAGGAGGAGCGGGGAGATATCGCGCGGGTGCCCCGGCCGCCCGCCGCTCGCTCGCTCCGCGAGGTGCTGCCGCCTGCAACTCCTCAGGCGGCCCCCACCGCCTCGGACGCGAGCTCCCGCCGGACGCCAGCCTGGTTCCCTCGGCACCGGCAGCCACCGGAGCCCAGGTCCCAGCTGCGTTCATTGGTTCCGGTTATTAAAAAAAAAAACTGAAGAGCAGAGAGGTAGAGCGTCTTCAGCCGCGCGCGACAACCGCGCTGCTGCGGCAATGAAACCGGGATTCACTGCTCTGGCGCCTGCAAACACAAGCACCGGAGCCTGAGCCGCGGCTGCCGCGGCGCATCCCCTCCGCCCCTCCGCCCCGCGCCTGTCGTAGTACCACCGTCTGCCCCGTCGCCTCCACCCCTCACACACTCGCTTGCATACCAATCCCCCGCCTCCTTCAGTCCCTCCTCCGCGCAGGCGCGGCACTGACGCACTGCGCCTGCGTGGCGGCATAGCCCCGCCTCCGAAGGCGTTCCGGGGAGGAGACGAGGGCCGCGGAGTTGTTTCTAGCTATTTAGCTGAACTGCAAAGCTGGCGAGGTGGGAGGAAGCATAGGCGTGCCACCTACCCTTCTCACGCCCCCACCACGATTGCAGGCGGAGCATGGGCAGTGAGGAGACGGCTGGAATAGCATGGGCATCCCAAATCGTTTGGGCGATTTATAGCCCTGTAGACCGCAGCAAAAATAATTGCTTGGGTCCGGGGAAACCTCGTAACTGGAAACAGCTATAAAACATAATTCAATAAAGGTGGGGCTTCCAAGAGGCTAGCAATGTAGAAGTGGAGGTTACCCTAGACCAGCGTTTTATTTACACGTCAAACACTTAAAACGCTTGCCACTGTGCGGCGCTTTACCAGTTTACAAATTATAACTTACGGTTTTGTGGCGTTATCCTTATCAAATCCATTTACAAATCAGGAAACTAAGGCCCAGAAATGTTAAATAACTTGCAACACACACTCACAACTAATTAATGGGAGAGTCAGATTTAGCACCACTAAATGGAAATACTGAAATTTGCTCTAGCCTCTAGCTCCCCTATATTCAAACAGTACCTGAATTCATCCCTTCTCTAGCCCCTCTCCCCCTACCCGTGGTCACCCCATGGAGTCTTTACTGTCAGCTGAATACGTTGGCAGAAGAAAGGTGGTTCAGACTTGAGTTGCCTTCACCTGCCTCGAATGAAGCACCATTGTGGAAGTGTCATGCACAGTTCAGGGAAGAATCAAGAATTTCTTTGAGGCTAGTCAGTCTCTCAACAATTATTTCTTGACAGACTTCTTGGGGACATGATGTTCAGGTGGCAATTCTTTATAGGGCAACAGGGAGATTATGTTTCCCCTGCTAAGAGGCACAGCAATTAGGTCACACCTTTGCTGAATGTCCACCAAAAAGGGCATAATTATGCTAGAGAACCGAGAAAATAACAAATAATATCTCCAGAAGACATCATTTCATTCATTTAATATTTACTGAGTGCTAGTATGTTACAGGCAGGTTACTGAATTGTGAGGATTCAACAGGGTAGAAAAGAGACACTTGAAAAAGTCATTTAAATCAGTACTCATGGGTATAAGATAGAGAACATAGTCCCTGTCTGAGGAATCTTACCTTGCTTAGAAGATAATTTACACCTATAAACAATTGCAGGCCAATACAAGGTAGTAATCAGTTGCTAAATTGGGTAGATAAGCTGTGTTAGAGCAGTAAAAGCAGCATAAAACCATGAACACATTAAAAAAACAACTGAAGCCAACCTTTTATAAACAAACATGACGTAGGATTTTTTTCTTTCTTTGAAAGACAGGATGTTGACACTGACAGGATACTGGATTTGGGGTTAAGTGTTTATTCCTCTCATCACTGTAGCCATAAAGGAGACAGGGAAGCTGAAAGCACTGAAGAAAGCTCTCTCAGGCAAGCCGGTGTCCAGCAATAAATTCCCCAACCTGTTTCATCTTTGTCACCAGTACAGAAGTTTCCGACTGTGAAATAAGCTGGAATGTGTCTTCTTGCTGAACAGACAGAGGTATCACTGTGCATCTAGCATATACTTTTGTGCAGAAAAGAGAAAGTCCATTGCTCTGGAAGACAAGCCTGTCTCTGGAATTAACAGATCATCTATTTGCAAGCCAAACAGAAAAGATTCCCTTTAAGGTAAATACTCCCCTTTTCTCTCAGGTTTCCTCTCCCACTTCCAAGCCTTTGCTTTCCTTTCCTTGCTTCCCAAAACCTTTCCTTTCTTCTCTCCTTTTTTCTTGCCAAATACCACTCAAAATCTACCCCCTTTTCCTGCCCCACCTGTCTCCTCCAGCCTGGTTTATATCTCTTAACATCTAAAATTCACGTTTGCCATTTATTTACAGAATGTCTTTACTATCTGCTTTTCACCCGTTCATGAGTTCCAAGCATCTGGTAGACAGCTCTGAGTTTTCGAATCAGACAAATCTGATGGAAATGGCAACTCCACCCTTTTTCTGCCGTGTGACCGGTAGACAAATTAATCTGTACTCGGTTTCCGAGGGGAAATTAGGGGTCTTGTAATAATGCCCCACAAGGTTGTCAGCAAGGCAGTGTCTGTCATACAGATACGTTGTCATCCCTTTAGGGAGAACTGGTCCCAGGCTCTAGTCGTGTACAGCCAGTGTTCCAGGCTTAGAATAAGCTCATTGCATTTTGCGTGGTGGTTTGGTTTCATCTTTCGACAGATAATTCCCTTACTCCGGGAGGCACAGCCAGCACAAATGCACAACGGGATCCGTCCACTCAGCTCCTCTCTATCCCAAAAGCAAACCCATCCTTCGCAAGAGTCGGGGTCCCTCCCCATCTCCTTCTTCTCCTCCTTCTCCCCGCAAGCCAGGACAGCCCACGACGCGCCACCCACTCCAACCAGGAAAACCGGATCACCTCCGCCGGGTGAGGCCAGTAGAGCGCGTGCGCCGCTCAGCAGCCTTGCGCATGCCCGCTGTCTCCCGCCGCCTTCCTGCAGGTGCGCCAGCTATTAGGCTTCCGCGGTTAAGGGACGCCCCACGACGTCGCACCCAGCTTCCGGCTTCCACTTCAGGGGCGGAGCGTCGGAGCGCCCCTCCGCGGATCCGTGGGGCCTCGGGGCTGCCTCGTGGTGACGTTACCGCGCGGGCGGACTCCGGAGGCTGTGGGTGGGCGTGAGAAGAGATGGGATGGAGCTAGTGGAGTGGGGAATTCCGGCTGTGGTTGACCGAGAGGGGCTTCTTCCTGAGTTTCGCCGGACCACACGCCTGCTCACTAGCTTCTCCGACCCGCCTCTGACTCAAAGGGCGGGTTGCATGTAGGATTTCTCAGCTTCCACTCCGCGCTTCTGGAATATGAGCGCCATCCGGGAGCAGGTCTCTTCTGCTCATCACGGTTAAGCCTCTTGGAGAAATGCATAAGAGTTCTTTTTGGTGGAAGTCGTGTTGAGTACCAACCACTTTGTTTTTCCACCAACTCCCACACAAGCTTGTAAGGGAATTAAAGTCCAGAGAACTTGCGAAACATCTCTGAGTGATGTTATCGGCCCCAGGATCCAAACAGTAAATGAAGCCCCAGCAAATAAAAATGGTTGAATGAAAGCACTAAGAAAAGAAAAATGACACAGTGGGAGTAACTCATTAGCAAGATTCTTTCTCCCTAAAGCCAATAAGGCATGGGATTTTCCTCGACTAGTTTAGTGATGGTGGTAAACCTCATCTTCCCATCTTTCAATGCGTTGAGGAAGTCATTTGAAAGGTGTCCTACATCCGCAGTAGGAAATCAAAAACTCACTAAGAATTTTTAACTTCTTCACATCGTTTTTTTAAAAAGCCGCAAAACAGAACAAAAGAAACTCAACGTTGCCCACCAAAGCCAAGTGAGTCAGTGGGCTCATGGGGTTGTTTCTATTTAAAAGGATGTTTGCTCTAAGACTACTTAATTTGAGGTGTTCTGTGTAATACCTGATAAGCGTTAAAGTAGTAGGAGTACTGACAGTTACTGTGAACTGAGTAACGTTGTGATGAAAACAAAAGGAGATAGATACTCACAACTGAAAATCACAAGAAAACGAGAACTGCTCATTTGCACAAAGATGACTGCTTAGTAATGACAGTTGCGAACGCAAAAGGCAAACAGGTAAAACGTGAGATGGTACGCCTATGCTCTTGACAACAAGACATTGAAAAAGTGATTGACAGAATGCAAAAGTTTTTAAGTATGACGAAAGAGACTAAATTGGGAAGTCAGATGCCTACTAAACCTAATCTTAAGTCACAGAAGACCAAACGTTTGTTCTAGAACCAAGGCTAGGTTGGTAAAATACATGTTTCTGGAAAAGTGCAGTTCCATGCATCCCAAGCACCAAATGTTCATAATGTCTGAGTTATGGGGCACGAAGTTACTAACAGGTTCCTTACAACACTTGAAGAAATTACCTAGGAGGGAATTACATACCCTCAATTTCAAAGTATACAAAACATGTATTTTGGAAAAAGATAGCATAGAACATACATGAGCTAGGAGGAGAAAAGTAGACCTGTTTTAAAGTTTCAAGTTGCCTACCTCCCTCTTTAGTGGAAAATGCATCCAGAAACTGCACGTTGAAAACTCCTCTCATTAAGTCTAAATAAAAAACAATGGCCCTAAGTACAGCCATTTGGAATCTAAACTCTGTGTAAAAAGAGGAGCTCCTCTCTCTAGGTTCCAGGAAAGCCAGGTCTTTACTGGAGGCTTATTTGAGGAATGATGTCTTTAAGAATGTAGATTCTTGACATAGTTAAAATGGCCATATCACCCAAAGAAATATACAGATTTAATGCAATCCCCATCAAAATTCCAATGACATTTTTTAAAAAAGAGAACAAGATATTATCAAATTTGTATGGAACCACAAGAGACCCTGAAAAGCCAAAGGAATCCTGAGGGGGAAAAAAGAACAAGTTTGGAGGTATCACACTCCCTGATTTCAAATTATACTACATTATACTACAATAATCAAACAGCATGGTGTTGGCAAAAAACCACACACACAAACCAATGGAAGAGAACCGAGAAATAAACCTACTATATACAGGCAAATAATTTTCAACAAAGGAGCCAAAAACATACAAAAAAGAAAAGAAATCTTCAATAACTGGGGCTGAGAAAATTGGAATGTCACATGCAGAAGAATGAAACCAGACTTGACTGCTATTTGTCATCATACACAAAAATTAACTCAAAATGGATCAAAGATGTAAATACAAGACCTGAAGCAATACAATACATAGAAGAAAATTTAGGTACTAACCTAAATGGATCTTGGTCTTAGAGAGGATTTTATGAATTTGACCTCAAAGGCAAGCGAAGTAAAAACAAAAGTAAACAAATGGAACTATATCAAACTAAAAAGCTTCTGCACAGCAAAAAAAACAACAACAACGAAAAGACAACTGACTAAATGGGGGAAATAATTTGTTAACAATTCCTTTAATAAGGGGCCAATATCAAAAATATATGAAGAACTCATACAATTCAACAACAAAAAATATCCAATTAAAAAATGGGCAGAGACACTTCTCCCAAGAAGACATACAAATGGCCAACAGCTATATGAAAAGTTGTTCAACTTCACTAGCTATTAGGAAAATGTGTTTCAAAACCATAATAATGTACCACCTCATACCTGTTAGAATGGCTATTATCAAGCAGACAAGAAGTAACAAGTGTTGGAAAGGTTATAGAGAAAAAGGAACTCTCATACACCTCTAGTGGGAATGTATTATAAATTGATACAGCCAGTTTGGTCATTAATATGGCATGGAGTTTCCTCACTAAATTTAGAGTTAGCATATGGCCTAGCAATTCTTCTTCTGAGTATCTACCTGAAATTTTGTAAACTTTTATTTTTAAAGATAGATAGATGATAGATAGATAGATAGATGGATAGACCCCTATATTCATGGCAGCATTATTCACAGTGGCCAAGACATGGAGACAACCTAAGTGTCCTTCCATAGATGATGGAATAAAGAACATGTGGTACATATACACAATAAAATACTACTAAGCCATAAGAAAAGGTGAAATAATGTCATTTATGACAACATAGATGGATCTTGAGAATATCACGCTAACCAAAATAAGTTAGGTGGAAACAGTCAAGAACCATGTGATTTCACTCATATGTGTGATATAAAACAGAAAGCAATAAAGAAGACCACCAAAAAAAACTCATATACACAGAGAGAACAGTATGGTGGTTACCAGAGGGGAAAGTAGGTGGGGAGTAGAAAAGAGTGAAGGGGGTCAAATATATGGTGATGGAAGGAGACTTGACTTTTGGCGGTGAACACACAGTGCAATATAGAGATGAACTGTTATAAAATTATACACTTGAAACTATGTTACTTATTAACCAATGCCACAATGATTAACTTAATAAATTTTTTCAACAGTAATATGGATTCTGGGGTTCACACCCTCATTTACTAACCGTGTGACTTTGGCCAAGTTACTAAACACATTAACCTCAGTTTCCCCTTCTGTAAAAGGCAATACTATCAATACCTAGACAGGGTTATTTTGAGCTAAAAACAATTATAAAAGTTTCCAGTGCATAGTTAGCAATTATTATCTAAGCCCTTGATAGTGTTAAGTACAAGATCTTTTTTCAGTCACATAGTACACAAGAGGAAAGTGGAAAGAAAGAACACAAGAAAAAACAAAGAATAAGCACATAAAAATCTTCACAGAGCCTTATGTCTGAGGGGACAGTCAATGGTGATATTTTAATCTAGGTTCACAAGAAAACCTGAGATAAAGGCTTATATAACAACAATTTCTTAGAAAGTAAAACCTCAGAGAAGCAAGAATGAGAGGAAAGAAGAAATGCAGGAGGGAAGGAGGTAGAAAAAAAATCAAAGAGATGAACTATTGAGCTGGCCACCAGTTGCAACAAAGAGCACTGGCTGCTCAGTCTCATGAGATGTCTCCATAAAGAACTTGGGAGATCGTGGCATTTGGGCGTGAGATTGGGAACAGAGAAAGGGAGGAGACCTGGCTCCCATCAGTGAAAGGTTACTGCAGTAGACATGAACTCCCCCAGACTTTTGAATCATGCCACCTGCCTTTCCAGGCAGCTGCCAGGGGAGCCAGATCCCTCAACAGCAGTGGCATTAAGCATGCATGAGCTGAGCCAGCAAGTGAAAGGGAGCCAAAGGCACTTCCCAACTGTCCACCTGCAGCCTGCAGCTTCCAGCCATGTCTACCACCTCTGTGGAAACAGAGAAACCCCACCAAGACCTTTTTTAAAAGCTATGGATTCAAGGCATTGAGCAAGGCATTATTAAGTCATGCCCAAAAGCAACCTGAGGGATCTGAAACAAGTCACGACATCTCAGCCACTGCCACACAGGGCAGCCACAGAGCTCAGCAAACCTCCCTCCAACAAAGATTGAAACATCCCTTCTGCGATCTGGCAGGATGTTAGTGCACTGCAGTAATGTTCCCAGACGGTAACACTAGCATCAAACAAAAAACAATGGCCAGGCAAACTCTGAAGGTAAGTAAATTAGGCTCGACATAATAGTAATGGCAGAGGCATAGGAGGACCAAGACTTAAAAGGCATTGTGAACTAAGAGAAACTCTTCATGCTTTCAAATAGTAAATGCCTTTCAGGGGGCAGATACCATATTAGGTGCTAGGATCCAAGATGAATAAAATAATCTCTATGTCCAGGATTGATTTGTCATTTAATAATATCTGTCACCATCAAATGGGGCTAACCCATTCTAAGAAAACAGTTTGATGTGAGAAGTTCTTGCCTAAAAAAATTAGTATCAAGTGAGTTTATCAATGACCTCATACTTCACATAATACAGCTGCCAGGAACTGGCGAAATGAGGTGTTTGTCTAAATGTTTTAATATTTACACAAAGGTATTCCGGAATGTGTTTGCAGTTAGGTGAATAAAATGAATAAAGGAGAGTTTGGAAACAAGCCTTCTGTCAGAAGAGAAAAAGGAAGGAAAGCAGAGAGCCTGGGAACATGGAGTTCAGATTTAAAAAGAGCACATTTTCCTAGTATTATTGCAAATCCAAAAGGAAGAAGAAGATAGTTTAAAGTTATCTCTCTAATCAAGACAAATTAGTGCTATTTGGCCAAAATTTACTATGCGACAATAAAGAAAAAGAAAAGACACCTCATGAAATTATACCCTTTGAGGTAAATAAATAAAATAAATTGTGTGCTAGATTGCTAATGGAGAATAAAAGCAAGGAGGGGGAAAGTGGCTTTTGAGCAAAGTATTAAACCAAGTGAGACTATCAACGGATATCTGGGGAAAGAGGATCTCAGCCTGCAGGAAGGTTTTGGAGAAACAGGGGATGTGTGTGGCTCATTCCAGGAATAGCAAACAGGTAAAAGCATGGCTAGAATAGACTAAGGGAGAGAACAGTAGAAAGTGTAAGAGAAGTAATAGGGGCCAGAAAATGCAGGGTCTATCAGGCCATAGTAAGAGTTTAGCTCTTTCTCCCGAGTGTGTTTAGAATCCAGTGGAAGGTTTTGAGTACTCTTATGTCACATGACACATATTTTCATCCATCCTTCTAGCTGCCTCATAGCAGGAGCAGTGACAACAGTTGGGAAGCTCCTAAAACAATCCAGACAAGAAATGAAGGTAGTTTGGGTCAAAATAGTGGCAGAAGTGATGGTAAAAAGTGAAATTCTTGGTAAATTTTAAAAGTAGAATCAACAGGCTTTATGGCCCAACCCAGCACAGTGTGTAAGAAGAAAGTCAAGGAGAACACTGAAATTTTTGCCTTAAGCAACTAGAAGAATGGAGTTGTTATCAACCAAGGTGGGAGAGGTATGAGAAGACAGGTTGGGAATGGAGAGGGATAAGATTAAAAGGTCAGTGTGGGGTAGGCTTAATTGGAGATTCAATTAGGTGTCCAAGTGGAAGCATCGGTGAGCAGCTGCATATACACCTCTTGAGTTCAGAGGAAAAGCCCAGGCTGGAGATTTAAATGTAGGAGTCATCAGCACATGGACTGATTTTAAAGTCATGAGATTATTCACACATTCCCTAAATGTACCCTTCCTGTCTTTTCTTCACTTACTAAACAGGTACAAATAAAAGAAATAGGTCTTACCATAGCAAGAGAAAAACGTATAGACTTCACCACCCATACAAGTGGTACAAAATAAATATTTATATAATTTCAAAGAAGGATTAGTTAAATGAATGATTGAATGATCTAAAGTTTATCAATTACAGAAAATTCAGTATCTTAGGTTTACAATCTTATACACCTTACACAAAGTGTGAAATGACCTTTATAATTCACAAAAAAAGAAGTCTCTGGAACCAATCAACCCTGGCTATTAAAATAATGAAAAATTTCACTCTCCCTTAAAACCAATTAAAAGTTGAGGCTATTAGTGTGTTGAGTGACCCTAAAACCTGGAAAGTGGTTTAGGATTTAAACTCAATGTGACATGGACTCAGAGTCAGTTCAACAACAAGCACATCATCATTTTTCTGTGTGGTAATAAGGCTCTTTTGTTCACAAAGGGCACTACTTTGTTTAGTATATACGTCACCAATCGGTTACTAACGCCAGTCACTGTGCCGCTTGCAGTACTGTGGTCCAGACCGACAGTACTGTGAGCACAGGCAATATGTGGTGTTCTGGGTAGTGATAAGAGCTATGGAGAAAATGGATGCAGGCAAGGAAGTTGAAATGTGTCTGCGGAGAGATGTGAGGGTTGCAGTTTTAAGTCGCATGGTCAGGGAAGGCCCTGCAGAGAAGAGGACTGTCCAAAGAGCTGAAGGAAATTAGAATAGGAAGCAACCATTGTAGGTATCTGTTGAAAGAACATTCCAGGCAGAAGGAAGAGCAAAAGCCAAAGCCTGGGGCAACATTCCGAGCAGAAGAAAACGCACACGCTACAGCCTAAGGCAGTAGGAGTGAGGAGGCTTCTGCAGATGGAATGAAGAAAACCCTAGGAAGTGAGGTCAGAGAGGTGATGGAGATCAGGCAGGGCCCCGTTGGCCATTATATGGCTTTTACCCCTGGAAAGATGGGCTGTTTGAGAGTTTTTAAGGAGAGAAATTCTATGATCTCTGGCAGATATGTCAAGAATAAACTTTGGAGGGCATGGGAAAAAGAGGGAAACCAGTTAAGAGGCAATTGTAGCAACCCAGGCAAGAGTTAATGGTTGCTCAGCCCCGAGTGGTAGCTGTAGAAGTGGTGAGAAATGGTGAGAAATGGCAGAGTCAACAGGATCTGCTGAGTGATTAGATGCGAGAATTCGAGGAAGAACCTCACAGGGTTCTTCCATGGAAGACAGCACACAGGGCACAGGCAGCGCGGACTTTTTGGACACCTTTGACAATCCACTATGGAGTGTCTCTTTCTCATGATAGATGGGGACTGTAGAAAAAAGCAGGTTTGGGGGAAGATAAAGGGAACTTGGTTTTTAAACATGTGAATTGGAGATGCTAATCAGGTAATCAAGTGGAGACATCACACTGTAAGTCTGGAATTCACAAAATAGCTCTGATTCAAAGAAATAAATTTTGAAATCATTAAAATATGATGGCATTTAAAGCCATGTGATTAGATGACATTATCAAAGAATAAGTGTAGTGGAGAACAGCAGTGTGCTCTGACTCACTCTGTCGTATATACTCATATAAGTGCTTGCTGTGCATATACCAAAACATTTCAAACTACCCATATCAAGAATTCAGAACTGATGCTCCTGTTTTATTCTCCACTTCTATGTATAGAACCGCCACTTTGATAGGGCAGAGAAATAAAAACCAAGGTGAAAGAGTAAGTTGTTATATACATTTGTGTTCCTATCCAAGAACTAAAATCTTGCAGCATATTCAGCTTTGAGCTTCCCACAGCTATAGAATGAATGCCGCTTATCAAATTCTCAGAAGCCCTGTTAACATTATTACTGTTTTCTCTTACTTTACAATAATAAACCACCAGCTTCCCCAAAGAATGTCTCCCACCCATATATGCTCCTGGGATGTACATTACCATGGCTTTATTCAATCTGTCCAAACACATTGGTTTTTTTTTGTTTGTTTGTTTTTTAACTTTTTTTATTGATTATGCCATTACATTTGCTCTATTCCCCCCTCCATTCCCCTCCACCCTGCATACCCCTCCCCCACCATTTCCCCCTTTAGTTCATGAACACATATCTCAAATTCTTTAGATTCTGTATTTCCCCTACTATTCTTACCCTTCCCCCTATCTATTTTCTATCTACTGTCTATGCTACTTATTTTCTGTACCTTCTCCCCCCCTTCCCCTCCTCCCACTCCCCTGTTGCTAACCCTCCGTGAGATCTTCATTTCTATGGTTCTGCTCCTGATCTAGCTGTCCTCTTAGTTTGCTTTTGTTTTAGGTGTGGTTCTTAATAACTGTGAGTTTGCTGTCCTTTCACTGTTCATCTTTTTTATCTTCTTTTTCTTAGGTAAGTCCCTTTAACATTTCATATAATAAGGGCTTGGTGATGATGAACTCCTTGAATTTGGTCTTATCTGAGAAGCACTTTATCTGTCCTTCCATTCTAAATGAAAGTTTTGCTGGGTAGAGCAATCTTGGTTGTAGATCTTTGGTTTTCATGACTTGGAATACCTCTTTCCAGCCCCTTCTTGCCTGTAAGGTCTCTTTTGAGAAATCAGCTGACAGTCTGATGGGAACTCCTTTGTAGGTGACTGTCCCCTTAGCTCTTGCTGCCTCTAGGATTCTCTCCTTCATTTTAATCTTGGCTAATGTAATTATGATGTGCCTTGGTGTGTTCCTTCTTGAGTCCAACTTCTTTGGGACTCTCTGAGCTTCCTGGATTTCTTGGAAGTCTATTTCCTTTGCTAGCTTGGGGAAATTCTCCTTTATTATCTGTACAAATAAGTTTTCCACTGGTGGCTGTGCCTTTCCCCCTTCTGGTACCCCTATAATTCGGATGTTGGAATGTTTAAAGATGTCCTGGAGGTTCCTAAGCTTCTCCTCATTTTTCTGAATTCTTATTTCTTCATTCCTTTCTGTTTGATCATTTTTTTCTTCCTTCTGGTCCACTCCCTTGATTTGAGTCCCAGTTTTCTTTCCATTACTATTGGTATCCTTTGTATCACCATTCATTTCAATTAGTTTAGCTTCCATATGTTTCTCTAATTTGTGACTAAAATCAACCAGTTCTGTAAGGATCCTGATAACCAGTGCTTTGAACTGTGCATCTGAAAGACTGGCTATTTCTTCATCACTTAGGTCTATCGGTTCTGGGGCTCTGAGTTGTCCTAGAGCCATTTTTGGTCTATTCGTGCTGTTAAGTGAGCGGAGCGAAGCCTTAGTTGTTTACCAGGACGGGGAGACCCAGGTCGCTGGTTTGTGACGCTGTGTGTGGGGGCGTGGTCAGAGAGGGAGCAATGGCGGTCCTCTCCGCTAGCCCAGCGCATCCAGTCACTCCACACGCCTGGGCCTTGTTTATCGGAATTGTGCGAGCCTGCTGCCCCGCGCCGGCTTCCCTTCTCACTGGTTTCTCCGCACGTAAATGTGGTAAATGTGTGCGACCGACCGACCCACCCACCGCGCCTCTTCCCTGTGCGCTCCGGCAGCCAGCTCGCTGCGATCAGCGCCCTCGGTTGCCTGCTCGCACCGTGCACCACCCCTGGAATTTCTTCTTGCTAACCTGCTCCGCTGCTGGCCTCGCTCCTCGTACCGGTCCAGCTGAGTATCTAGTTGTCCTTTGGACTCCGTATTGTCGATTTTCCGTGTGGCTTGGTTGTGACTGCTGTTAAAAATAGTTGTTCTTAGATTTGGTTGTGCACAGAGGCGAGGTGGTTCCTCCACCTACGTCTCCATCTTGGCGGAAGTCCCCAAACACATTGTTTATTAGGTAAAAATAAACTTTTTGGTTTAAATCTTCCCAATTAAAATGTAGTATTCTAAGAACTTTCCAAGTGGTTCAACACTAAAGTGTTCACACACTCAGAGATGCACACATACATCATGAATTTGATGCCTCGTGATGCCAAGATCTATTATTCATTGATTTCTATTGTGTAATGGGCATTATGGGCTGGGGCACACTTGGGATACTGGCATTGTTAACAGTTACCCAGATAATTTGCTCTAGACATTCTGAAATAGTGGAATCAGGCTATGAAGACTTAGTTTGGAAATTACTAGTGAGTTCTAAGCTTTCCCAAGCCTCCAGCCAAAAACATTTTAATGCTTGCTATTCTGCATGAAAAGAGGTACATACCTTCACTCCTTAGATTAAACAAAAGTACTAACTGACCTAAAATAACCTGCTGCATTATTAAGACAGTTGCCAGTCATACCTGTGCTGACTTTAGTTAAGATCTTATGGTTCTGTTTTTAACTTTCAAGAACTCCTGTTCTGCTAGTACTAATGTTTAATGTTTAGGTCAACAATAGACCTGACCCCAGCTGTGTATTTAGTGTTGATAAAAATGTAATACAGTATAGCATAGCAGTGGTCTCTGGTGTCAGTACCATTTTACCACTGCCTTTTCTGCAGAATGTTTTCATACCCTATAGCCTTTCTCTGACTTCTTGAGGTGTTTTGTCCCAATGCCTGGTACCTGGAGGGAGGGTGGGTTGTTTGTCTGACACCGGGAGAATCATGTAGTGAGCATAAAGAAGTCTTAATCGAATGCATGGTATTACTAAAAAGTTTAAGGAGTCATGAATGAATCTACCTGGACATGGCATTGATATTTTTTTCCCTCAATGGAATTTAACTAAATAAGAATGAAGCTTTAAAAAGTGTCATGATACCACTCATATGGTGAATATTAAATAGTCAAACTCTTAAAAGCAGAGAGGAGAACGGTGGTGTCCAGGGGCAGGAGGGAAGGGGAAGTGGAGAGGTATCAGTTAAAGGTAAACATTTTGGGTTATGCAAGATGAATAAGGTCTGGAGATCTCTTGTGCAGCATAGCACCTGTGGTTAACAATACTGTATTGTGTACTGAAAGTTTGCTAAGAAGGCAGATATTATGTTAAGTGTCCTTATCGAGTGGTTAGAATAATAAATAAGAGGACAGGAGAAGACTTGGAGGCAATGAGCAGTTTGCGCCACCGATCATGACAACAGTTTCACGTGTGTGGGCTTATCCCCATGCCTGTCAAGTAATATACATTAATTATCCACAGCTTCTGTATGAACTCACACTTTGTTAAATATGTCAAAGCGTTTTTAAAAATAAAAAGTGTTATGTTTCAAAAGTTTAATACAGAAATTATTTTATAATGCATTGATTTCCACTATATCATGTTTCTGCCAGTAGCAAAGAATTTTTCCTTGCCTCTCCCTCCTTTTTCCTTCCTGACAATTAATTTTGTGCTTGAAATGAACCTCTAACTATCCAGATAAGGGGTCTGCCTCTATTTTCTGTCCCCCTGAGCTCAGGTATCCCTAGAAAATAGGTTTATCCTCTACAAGAATATGCTTTTTTTCCGGTACCCATAAATTCTCTCTTGTTTTCCCTGTACTAGTTCGTCATTCATTGAGAGTCTCCCATGTCCTCTGCTAGACATAAAAAAAAATTGATAAAAAATACATTCTGTCTTTGATTTCTCACAGTCCAATAAAGGAGACAGACATGTAAACAAATAATTACAAGACAGTAGGCAGTTGGATTGCAGGGGGGTGAAAAAGACTAATTCTGCCTGGGCAATTACAAAAAAGTCTTCCTGAAGGAGGGAATATATGATCTGGGTTTTAACCCAGGCACGTATTTCAGGCAGCATGTATCATACTTAGGCATAAAGACCCAAGAGGGCATGGAGTATCTGGTACAACTAATAGAACGTGTTGACCAATTGGTATGGGAACTTGAGAGGAAGGACTGAGATAATAATACTTGTAAGATTTCAACCATTAGTACCTACTCTGTTGCAAGGAAGTGACTGGGTGATATTTTTTTAAGAGCGAAAGGAAATATAAAGGAGGAAACAGACTTGGAGATGAGGTCAGAGGAGAACATGCTGAGCTGGAGTCGCCTGCAACACCTCCACCCTCGGAAATACGGGTCTGAGAGGAGGAGCAGGGTCCAAGCTGAAGATGAAGACATGGAGGCATCCGCAAGTGCAGAACTGGGCAGGACCAGACACACAATTTGTGAGGACCGGTGAAAAATAAAAACGTAGTCCTCCATGTTCCAAAAGCAGGAAAAGGTGCCATTTAAGTTTTTAAATCTACTAAGTTACTGAAATAAAAAGTACGTTCTTTTCTTTCATAGTCTCACAATATATCATGATGGTTTTTATGAACTATTTAATGTGGTTCAAAGTAAATGAAAATTTTAGATAATTGTCATGAATTTTACCATTTGTCTTTATATTGTGCAATGCCAGTCCAAATTGTATATATCAGCACATTAACTTGTGTGTGGAATTACTAAAATTAGGCAATTCATTTTTCATGGCTTGGTCCTGCAGGGTGTCCTGAGCTGGTCAGAAGAAATGAATACAAGCCAGACTAGAGAAGTCAGAAGGAGGAAGGAAAGGATCCCCTAGGCACAATGTGGGCTCAGAGGTTCTGAGCATAGTTGTAGAGTCTGTTCAGAGCCTGGGACTGGCAAAGTCTGATGCACTTGGACTGCTATGTTCCCTCTCCAACCAGCCCCCAGATCGATGAATCACACCTCTGCAGGGAGCTGGGGAGTCAAGTCAAGCATTTCTCCTTTCCACGGGCCAGCTGTCTAAACCTACAGCAGATGGGCAACTCCAAGGGTATTGCAACCTCTGCGCCAAAACCCACTAGATACTTGGTTCAAGGGTAGCCAGAGGTTGGCCTAGGCCAACTTGCCCAGGGAATGAGATGCAGTACTGCCTGCCTGGGGTAGGGACAGCCACCACTGCCAGGCCTTGCCCCGAGATGCTGTTGGTTGTGATCCCAGCCCTCCGGAAACCTGCACTCAGATGCCTGCCAGGGCAGAGGACAGCAGCAGTTTGGAGGATAGGGGTCTACAAGGAAGACAGGCAGGGCTCAGGGTACAACAGTCAAGGCTCAGGAAGCCAGTGCCAAGAACGCTTGCCAGGGAGGCAGGGGAGGAGGGATCACTCTTAAAATGAGACACCAAGCCCCCAGGACACAGTCCCATTGCCCATCAGACTTCACTCACAAAATCTAAGTTCAAAGATACCACAAAAAATTTAGGTGCATAGCATTAACCCCCAAACATGGGGCCTCCCGAATAGGGGGCCGTGTGCAACTGCCACAAACCATGGGGCCAGCCCTAGACCTGTGATACCGCCCATGAGGCTGAGAAAATAGAAGAAGACCAAGGAGGAAGAGTAGGGAACCCCTGCATAAGAGAGGCAGGTGGGGAAGGAAAAAAAAAAAAGAGTGAAAACCAGGCAGAGATGAAGAGGCAGAAGAGAGAGAGAAGTAGACCCACAAGCTGAGGGAAGTCGCGGTCATCAGGGGTAGAAGCTTCTCCCGGGGGGGGGTCTGCAGACATGTTTCCTTGTCCCATTAGCATTTTAAAAGTTTGAACCAATATTTAAAAATTAAAAGTACTCTCATAAAAACCAAGCTATTCTTTAAAGAAAAAAATGAAAAGGTTTAACGACGCCATGTCTCTATGCCTCCATGGCCAAAGTACAAACCAGAGATGAGCAGCAGCAGCTCCCCTAGAGGGGCCCAGGCCCCCCGCTTGTCAGGCCCCTGGGACTCTCTCTGCGGCCACACGGGCAGCTGTGTGGGACCGGCTTCACCGATGCAGGTTACTGCGGACACCCGAGTTCGGAAGCTTGGGTCTGCACCGCATGTCCAATGCTGCAGAAAGGTCAAGGAAGGGGGGCCTGAAAAATAGGTCATTGAACTTGGCAAGTGGGAAAACATTGGTAGGATCTTAATAAGAACAGTCTGAATGGAGTGATGGGGTGGAAGCCAGATGGCAGTGGGCTGCGAAGTGAATGGGAGGGGATGAAGTTCAGACAGCGACGGCAGAGACTAATATTTCAAGCTTGTTGTTTTTTATTTTTTTTGTCACACAGAAGGGTGATGCAAAAGTAGTTTGAAGCCACCCAGCTCTCCCTGCTCCTCCCACATCCTCCTTCCCACACACTCTCTATAACTAAATATAGGAGAAGTAGATGACATGCAGTAAGATCGCTGTTCGAAATTTTACACTTGAGGACAAAAAACAATTCAAGACCAGAAGTAGAAATTCACCAGGATTTTCCATACTCAGAGATGCCAATCCTGAGTATTTACTGCTGTCAGTATTGGTGATTTGAAAAAAATGAATTTAGGCTGTTCAGAGGTTGATTTCCAGGAGTTTTTTAAGCCGCTTTTTTCTGTTTGGTTTTATGTAATATTATTCATTTCATCTGTTTATTTATTATTTTGTTTTACTTATTTTAAGCTATTCTATTCTGCAACAACATAGTTTTCATGGCAGGTGTTAGGAAAAATCTGTGTTGTTCATACTCCAGGGCACAGAGCGACACGGATCGGCTACTGCTCAGAGAACTCTTCGACAGGCCGACTGTCCTACGCTGCTGTGCAAAACAAGTAATATTTCCCCTTTCCATTGTTGCATAAACTAGTTTTAAAATAATGATGCCATCTGTTTCTACTACTGCACTGTTGTTGGGTGTTTTCCAGGTTTCTTTGTTCATAAAGAATGTCATTTACAAGGTTGGTGTTTTATCATGAACATGGGTAGGTTTGGGTTCAGCAGGCTCTGCATTTCATGAGAGGTCTAACTTGGTTGGGTATATCCTAGCTTCACAGTGGAATTTACCAGAATTGTGAGGACTGAATGCCTCTTGCTTGGCATTCAGTCCTTGCTAAAGATGCTCTCATCTGTTACAAAAAAATTTCTGTGACGTGATTTAGGTCAAGGTTTGGATTCCTTGGGAAGTAATCAGATTTTGACCTTGTCTTTCGCTAGTCTCTCAAAGTACAGGAAGCGTACTCACTCCCTCTGCGGCCTACTCTCACCGACTGTTTAGAGTGTGGTCTGCACAGCCCACCAGGGACCTGTGGAAAACAAAGATTTAAACACTCACGGTGTGTGTTCATGAGATTTTGTGACTTTGAGTGGATGTCAAGTCCATAAGACAAGCTACACTTATTTAAAAAGGGGGGGGGGATTATGTAAGTTTTTCATGTTTGTTTAATGAAGTTATAAAGGGCACTTAGCCTTTATTTAAAAATTTTCTAGGTGCCTTTAAGACAAACCCTACAACTGTAAACACTATTCTTTGACACTAATCAATAACTTTGACCTCCCCAGTTAGCTGATACAGTGTGGACATGAGGTCCCAACCTGCAAGTCAGTGAGCCAGCTCTGCATATACAGTCCCAACAGGTGGCCCACCCGAGGTTTCAGTAGAGGCGGTCGGGGAGCTCCTGAGCACAGAGCTGAGGATGTGAGGGGAAAGGGCTTTGTGGTAGGCAGAGGAGATGGATGCAAAGGGGGCCAAGAGGATTGTAAAATAGGCTGTTTTCACTCTCACTTCATTACTCAACCACTCTCAGCCACTGGAAGGCTAGATTCTGTCCCACTACATCACTGACACTGATATCTGCAATCCCCTGGGACTTTTTTTTTCCATGTTTATTCTACTTAGACCTTGAAGGAGGTAATAGCCAGAGAAGGACCCTTTTCTTTCCGCTGCCTTTGGTTTCCATCTGGGCCCAGCTGGCCAGGGAGCCTGGGAAACGTAGTTTTCAGACACTGAGCCGTTTCCCCTATGAAGCCAAATACAGAAGGACAGATGGGGCTACAAGATAACAGGCGAATAACTAGGCAAGGGCCCGATTCAAATACCATGTGTTTCCTAAAGTATTTCCTGATTCTTTGCCCTTCCCTGCCCCTCTACATCCCCAACTAAAAGAAACTTCTCCCTCTTCTGCATTTCTGTGAACTTGGATTGTCTCTGACTCAATGTAAAGCATAACTAATGAGAAACCACTGTGTGCTAAACACTGTGCTGGATGCTGAAAATACAACTGTGAGGAACAGACTTGGTTCTGTTCCCTTAGACCTTCGTGGATCTTAAATTCTAGTTGGGGAGACACACTGAAAAATGCAGTCGCTATGTAGTTTGATAAGCATCAGGACAGGGGAAGTGCATGTGTTGGAGTCCCCGAGAATGATGTTTAAACCGAGCTGGGAGGGTCAGGAAGTGCTTCCCAGGAAAGCCAATGTTTGAAGCCAAAGAGGGAGGGGTCACGGTGCAAAGCCCTTGAGAGAAACAAAACCCCACCCAGGGCCCAGCGGTGAGAGAGAGTGCACCTCCCCAGGAAGAACCTGAGCAGAGAAGCCAGCACACAGATTTTAAGTGGAGAAGGGGAAAAAGAAAAATGGGGCTGAGGGGGCAATTTGTGCCACACCGCACCACGTCAGCCACAGTAAAGAGTTTGTACTTTATCCTGAGGACAATGGGAAACCATGAAGGTTTATGATGGGGATGTGACAGGATCAGGTGCTCCTTTTAGGAAGTTTGTGTGCAAATAATAGCCCTGCACAAGTTCTGTTACACATGCTGAGTCTATAGCACAATCTGTCCCATCTGTGTTAAGATGCCTTAGAGACATTTGGTCTCTAAAAAACTCCTCTCTGTTTGAGATGAAAATCTCACCATTTCTGCTACTGACGATATGATTCGATTTATCTGACATTCTGCAAAATGCAAAACTAGAAAGACAGAAACCAAATCAGTGATTGCCAAGGACTAGGAGTGGCCAGAAAGGCTGACGGCCGAGGGGCAAAGGGAATATTCTGTGATGGTAGAAATGTGTTTACAATTCTGTTTGTCAAAACCCACAGAGCTATATACTTTAAAAAAAAAAAAAAGGTGATTTTACTGCTTGTAAACTATGCCTGAATGACTCTGACTTAAAAGAAAAAAGGCATCGTTCTTCCTTAATGACCCATGCACCTGCATTGCACCTGTGAAATCTGAGTACTCCTGTCCATTTAAAGGTTACCCAGCCATGTGAAGTCTTTCCCGGTTTCTCAGTCTGTGTGTCTGCAACTATGCCTGGTGTTCCTGGAGGACAGTGGGCAGAGCTTACTTCCATTTTGTTTTTCCTACAGGTAACTCAGCACTTGCTAATTCTGTGGGGATGTTTTGATCCAGAGGAGTGATTTCAGTTTGGATGGACTCTTGGCCTTTGGATCACCTCCCAAAGGGAGGATCGCGGACCCTCTGGCTCACTGAGGGTCCGTTCCAACCCATTCCAACCCATTTCCTTTCTCTCTTAGTTCATTTGGTCAGACCTCACTGTCTGCTCCTCTCCAGAAGTGAAAGTTGCTAACCAGGCAGCATGCAAAATTAAATAGTAAACAGGAAGATGTCCTGACTAATATCTCCAGTGTGGAAAGAGTGTCTACCATTTCGCCTTGGAAATGAAAGACACTGCAGACTTCCGGGCGGCACGGGGATTTCTCTCCTCCCCAACGGCACGGGCAGCAGCCTGAGCCTGGCGGGCACCGCCTGCGTGTGTCTGCAGTGCCAGAAGCCTGTGATTCCAGAAGATATCAGGTTTCTAGAAAACACGGAATTCTACCTGCAGAGGAGCAGGGAGAGATTTCCCACCCAGAGTGAGGCCTTAGGGTAAAAGGATTATTTTACCATAATTAGTTGCCCAAAATTGGACTTTCTCAAGTTGTTTGGAAAGACAAATGTCTGTTTAAAGAATCCAGTTGTATTTTTGCTTTATGCCCTGGAAAAATCGGACATGTGGAGCTCTAGATTTTCACTGTTAGGGGTTTAACATCACACATAGCTTGCCCTGCATGTAGAAATACTTGTTGAAATTACTTTCACTTCAGCACAACAACTAACAGAATAATATGATCAGGCATTTTGTTGTTGCAAAGTAGCTTCAGAGTTGGCATATGACATACCCTGGCAAATAGGTGACCTTTATTATTTTCGTTCAGTAGCATCTTTAGACCTTTAAGTGGTCACCAATCTACTCCCATGGGCCAAATCTGGCCCCCTATCTGTTTTTTGCAAATAAAGTTTTATTGAAACACCACCTCCAGTTTGTTCACAAATAGTCTATGGTTGCTTTCCACACAACAGAGTTGTAAAGTTGTGGCAGGAACCATGTGGCCTGAAAAAGTGAAAATATTTACTCTATGACCCTTTACAGAAGAAGTTTGGCCATCCCTGCTCCAAGAAAACAAAATGTTCCATAGTCATTGAATCCCCATCAGACCTAACCTCACTGAGGCCTCACTTAGGAAGTTAAGGATGGAAAGGTAGCATCTATGTTGTGGTAATCTCTCTCACTAATACAGACACTTCATTTGAATAATAAATAGGGAAAAGTTTAATAAAACTCTTGGGTGGTTTTTGTTTTTAGAAAATATCTCAGGCAGTTTCCCACTGGCCCTCTTTGTGATATATCAAATTTATGGTCATGTGTCTATGTGTTTTCATGTGCCTTCAATAGTAAGTAATTAAAACAACTTATCAGAAAAGCAGTTATTCTTAAACTTTTGGTGAGGTACTGACAGTTTTGGGTATCAGAGAAATCTCTAAAGATTCTTTCTTGGGAGCTAAAAATGGGCAAATAACACTCAAACTCTATGTGCGTTTTCAAGAGTTCCCAGAGGTCTGAAAGCCCACCTAGTACATGTCAGGTGAATTACTCCTTTAGCAACTTGTGAGTGTAGAATGACCAACAGGCAGAACTCCTGGTATGAGCTAGTCTGAGGAGGGCAATGTGGAGGGTATCAAGGCAGTCCCAGTATTTTTGAAAAATCACACCTCATAAGCAATCACTTTGTTTTATAAAACTGAAGTCTTAAAGGCTTTTAGGTTGTAGATGTCTGAGTTCTATGTGATCTTAGGTAAAAACAAAAACCTTTGTGTGCCTCTGAATTGCAGAAGTTGCAATCTGGTGGTTAGGGGAGCCCCAGTCATAGAAGACAAATGTAGAATTCAGAAGTGGTAAGTGTCCCAAAATACACAAACATCGGGCAGCTCTGAGAGTTCCCCCCCCAGAACTGCAATGACCCATCTCCTATCTCTTTCAGTTTTGTCTGCCCGTTAGTGTACAGAGGAAATCACTTTTGCAGAACATCTACTCTGCAGAGGTAGGATGTCACACACACTTCATTTAAGGAAAATAACTGAGAGATAACCTAGCCATTTGAAGATGGGAGCCAGGAGCGCTCCAGTGGAGTGTCCACTGACTCACTGCCCCGCGGTACTTAGGAGCCCTGGCCAAACAGGAGGCTTCTCATTGGCATATAAGCACAGTCTGTCCATAGAACAGAGCGATGATTTGCGAGTGCTGCTGACCCTTGAACAACGTAGGGGTCAGAGGCACCGAGTGACTTCCGCACAGCCAAAAAGCCATGTATAACTTCTGGCTCCACGAAACTTAACTACTGAGAGCCTACTGTTAACAGGAAGCCTTCCTGACAACATAAATAGCCAATGAACACATTGGTAGTAAGTGTGTTATATATTATTGCTATTATATATTATATACTGTATTGTAATACAGTAAGCTAAAAAAATATTGAGAACATCATAAGGAAGAGAAAATGCATTTACTGGCTTTGTTGAAAGAAAATCCACATATAAGTGGAGCTGCACAGTTCAAATCCGTGTTGGTCAAGAGTCAGCCGCATGTGTCCAGTTGAGTGAACGGTCATGCACGCTCCTTGCCACACTCAGTGTGACACGGGGTGCTGCTCTGGCAGAATCAGCTGCTCGCAGAAATAGAACCTCTCTGTGGACCGCAGTTGGCCCCAGTGGGATGGAATGGCTCCAGCTCTGGGGCCCTGCTCCTCAAGTGCGGTCCTGGCTGGCTCCTGTAGTGTGTTACGGGTGTGGAAGGGGTGCAGCGGGAATTGCCGAAAGATGAGCTACGGTTCTCGCCCCCTCCCACCCTGGCATACGGGGAAGCTCCGGAGTGGCCCTGCGTCGGGTGACACCGCTGGCTAGACCTCCCGGGCAGTCTGCTATGCTCCTTGTCCACAGCGTCATGACGGCCTGGACCCAACACAGCAACACGTTTTAGTCCTGATCGAGTAAAAATAAACTAACAACAACAATAACATCTTACCCACCTATAATAAACATTCACCGTGAATGCTTGGTGGTACGTGGCTTAGCCTGCATACTTCCTCTGAAAAATCCTAGTTGTTTTTACTGCCGTGTGATCAGTTTATCCTTTTTTCTTTCGAAAGGAAAAAATAGAGAATTCCCATCTGCATGTAGCAGCTCCCGCTCCCTGCTTCTGTGGGTTTGGACACACGTTGGTGGGAAGGCACTGACTGGACAAGGAGGTGAGGAAGGGGGTGTTGGTGTTAGCGCTGCAGTTGCTGCGTGGCCTCGAACAAATCTTTTAACTCCTTTAGGTTTGTTTCTTCAGCTATAAAAAGAGAGCTCAGGAGATGATTTCTGAATTCCCTCCTACCTCTAAAATGGGATTTTTATGATTGCTTTGAAATGCATTGGGATAATCAAAGAATCTTTGACTCTCCTAGCGGGATCAGAGTCTCAGGAGGGACATGGCTTGGGTATTATTAAAACAATTCAGTTGCAATAAGGCTTTCCCCATTAAGGCATTTGGTACAGGCAAGCATTTAATAATAAACTTCCCATGAGCTCATTTAAAGCTCCATTAAAAAGCAAACATAGTGTTCAAAGTGAGCTCCTTCTAATTACCTGTTATTTGAGCTACATGTTTCCTTTAATATGGAATCCCAGGCACCTATGGATGCCCAGGCAAAGCTGTAGCTTTCCAGAAAGGTAATTGGTTTGATAGAGGTCATAGATACAGTGACTAATGGGTATAAACTAAACGAATTTGCCCAAATCTCCCTCCCCCCTCTCCTGCATCACAGCCTCCATTATTTAAAACAGAATGTAAAAGCCAACATTTACTCAGTGCCTTTCTATTGCCAAACACTGTTTTAAAGGCTAACACTAAACACAGCACTTCAATATTCCAGGCACCATTCTAAGTCCTTTAAACTTGTTAATTGAGCTAAATCTCCTTGCAATCCTTTAAGGTAAGTATTTTTATTGCACCTATTTACCAACTAGGACACTGAAAGCAGAGAGCATTGAAGCAACTTGCCCAAGGTCCCTCAGCTAGTTAAGTGACAAAAGCAGGATTTGAATGTGGTCGGGCTCCAGAGTTCATGTTCTGGACTGCTCTCCTGCAATGCATTATATTTCAGCACTCATGGATTTGGGAAGCAATGTTTTATAATAGACATTTTATAAAATGTAATTTTTTAAATGTCATTTTATCAAGTGTTTACCATCCTAGTAAAGGTTTATCGAAAGATAATTTGGAATGACAGAATGGTTTCCATTGAATAATCTTTCAGCACAAAAGCAACAGCTCCAAGATTATGTGGAACAGATGTTTCAGTACTTTTTTTTTTATCTCTGTTCCCATGATGAATTTATGAAAAAAATACAGCCAGAAAAGCTTACTTGTTTACTCTAGGTTAAGGCTCAGCTCACATGTCAGGCTGCCTCCATAGGACAGCTGAGGCTACAGCCTAGGAGGTGTAAATTCACTGCCCAGTTGACATGCATCAAGTCTATTTGGGAGCAATAATCACAAGCGGCTTCCCTTGAGCTCACACGCAGAGCCTGCTCATCCTCTGCCGAACCCATTTTATAGAAGAGAAAACCGAGGCTCAGCATAGTTGATAATTCTCCTGGGGACCACACACACTTCTTGACAGCGGGTGTAGGGGAATTCTGACTAGCAGCCCAGGGCAGTTTCTGTCCTGCCCTTTATACCCACCGCTGTCCGAGGAACTGCCCAACCAGATCTGGGAGGAACTGTCTCCAAGTCCTTTCCTAGTAAGAATCTTCAGATACAGGTTTGTTTGGTGGTGGCCTCAGTTCACCTCCAAGCCCAGGAAATGGTCCCGTCCTCAAAAACATTTGCTTGGATGTAAGGCTAGGTGGGCAGGTGACAGCCTCATGCTTTGACCCAAATGATGGAGTTGGGGACTAGGATGAGAGATCCTTTGAACAGTAATATGCTGAAAGCTGCGTATTTCAATCAAGTGAAAGTGAAAATAAAGAGTGATCCGTCTTTCTATTTGCCATGTATTGTGAAGAAATGTTTTGTCAAGAGTAAAGGAAAGACTACGGAACAGCAGTGTGCATGGGTTCAGCAGAGTTACCATGAGAAGGTCAAGCCACCCTGGTCAAAGTTAAAAATTACTTAGTTTTCCCCATGATACAATCGAACAAGCACATTCACAGCTTATAAAAGAGGCTGTGAAACCTCCTAAGGAAAAAAAAAATATTATGTAACCAGTTTAGCAGAGAGAGACTTGCCTCGCCCCACATCTCGGCAGGGGGTTGAATTACATGGCTGGGAGGCTCATTCCTGTTTCATAACGATTATTATTTCTCTAGAAGGGCTTACTTATCTTTTATTGCTAATAACACTCATTCTCCACTTGGTCCTCCCAATCTACGTCACCACCCACACTCAGAGCCATTATAAACATCCACCCAACACCGGGGCACTAATCGTTATTAAGTAAAATAGCAGTCTTTTTCTGCTTACCGACAGGGTTATAAACCTTGAAAAGTCATTATGCCAACCTTTGCTGGGTTTGGGCGGGTTGTTGTATATGCAGCTGAATCCAAGCTAACAAAATACATGTGGACATCGACTATCAATGACTCTCAAAGTGAGCATTTAGGAAGGTCTATTATGGGAAAGAGAAAAAAGAAACATCTATGACTGTAACAGCTCTAATAGCTTAATAATGATTGTCTCTTTGTTTAGAATTTAAAACGTGGTTATTAGTAATGCCATTCTGTATTTTTTTGTAAATAACATTCACCCAGTCTAAGCACACAGTGAGGGCACTAATGTACATAAACTTTAAATTGTTTAAAACATCCCGCTTTCCATGATTAGTGCCACTGTTAAATATGTACTAGGTTGCTGGGCAAAATGTTCTGATACTAGAATTAAGTGACAGACAGGCACAATGTGAAGTTCTGCCTGCCGTGGGAATAAAATTTTCCTCTTATAACAAAAATATGGTCTTCAAATAAGAAAAAAATATTTTAAATGTAAACAGTTTCTTCCCTTATATTCTCCCAGAGGCAATCTAGCGGGGGCTGGAGTCCCAACCCCACATGTTGAGACTTTGGTCTCAAAGTTAGTTAACCCCTCTGTGTCTTAGCTTCTTCATTTACAAAAATGAATACGACAAAAGAAACTAACTCAGAGAGTGGGTGAAGATCAAAAGGGATGTTTATTTCATTGTACCACAGACAAAAATCAATATGGTAATTTTATTCTATTACTGACAGTTAGAGTCTGTTGAGGTTTTAACTTGTACCAGGAGGTCCTGTTATAAGTACTTGTCTCATTTTCACGTTATCATAACAACCCTGCAGAGTAAGTACTATTGTCCCTGTTTCACAGAGAAGAAAAATGAGGAATAGAGATTTTCAGTAATTTTTCTAATGTCACACAACTGCTAAGTGATAAAGGGGGATTTTGAACCCAGAAAGTCTAGCCCTTAATGCTGTTGACTTAACTCATATAACTAACTACACAATAGCGCCTCTCAAGTCATCGTACTGAACTCACGGCAGGTCAGTGACAAATAATTCGTCAGCAAGATTTCAAAGCAATGAACAATGGGTGTTTCCAACCAAACTGCACCTAGTCAGGCCTGTACGTACAGAAAATGTGTTTGGGGGAAAAAATCACTGAAATGACTGATAATGAGCACCCAGTCACTCCTGAAAGGAAAGTCAAAGAACTCCATATTTTGGGGTGTGAAATGGCAAATCAAGAAAACGCCAGTACAAATATCCACCCAGCATATGAAGAAAATGTCCCCTTGCTGAGTAAGGAAGGTGAGAGTAGCAGCAGGGGGTGCATGACTGTGGCGGAGCCGCAGAGCCACAGGCTCAGGCCCCCCTCTGCGGGGCTCTCTGGGTGGTCTGTCAAGAGCCTTAAACAGGCAGAGGCTTCTACCCTGCAACCCCGACTCTAGGAGCTTTTTCCATGCAAAGGAAGGCATAAACATGTTCATTTAAATGTTATTTAGAAGGAAGAATTGAAAACAACCTGATGACGTTAATGTTTAAGGCCACGTGAATTTGCCCTAAGGACATGGCCACGGACGTGCGCAAAGACGGTCAACGCAGACGTTCAGGGTGGTACAGAGTGAGTGACGGCAGGAGAGAGAGAGCAAGGAAGTGGCTTCAGCTGTCCAAAGGAGAGAATGAAGGTTAGTGCCCCTACAGAACTCAGGACTTACGTTGTAGGAGTCCATAAAGTTGCATATTAAAGAGACAAAGAGTACACACTAAGAGGTTAGCAGTCATAATCTCCGAGTGGCAGTACTAACAGTAACTTTTGCTTTGTTTTCTTTCTATTTCCCAGACTTTCTGCATTAAGCATGTATTACTTTTGTACTAGGGAGGAATAAAGCTATTATTACAAATAGAAAGAAACATTTATTTTAGTGTGCAAAAATTTTCAGGGCTGTATTAACGAAGATTCTGAACTGCAAGTGGCAGAAAGCCCAGATCAAACCGTCTCAACACGAAAGAAGATACTGCTTTACATATGTCAGGCATGGCTGGCTCCAGGCCTCAGTCAAGGCCGTGAGGACTTGGCCCTTCTCTGGCTGTCTTCATGTCTCTTGTCTCTCTTTGCTCTCTATTGCTCCATTTTCATAAATGTTCTCTCTACCTTCTGATGACATGCCTATGGAAAAGTTTATATCCTTCTCCCTGGACAAACCCTCTAATTTCCATTTCAATAGGACTTAAAATAAAAGTCCTGGATCTTATTTTTATTGGCCAAGTTCTTGGGATCAAGTTCTCATCCCTGATCCAATCAAATGGTCCCTACAATGGAATGCCCTGATTGGTTATGCCAGGGTCACATGTCCACTGCTGGAGCTAGGAGTGGGGTTCAGCTAGGATGTCATGGAGTAAGTTGGGGAAGGGTAGTTCCCTAAGAGACAATGGGGTTCCATAAAAAAAAAAAAAGAACAATGACAGTGTATAAAGCTGGTGAGATTAAAACCAGACAACAAAGAAACAAAGACACATTCACCATATTCACCACAGATTTCAGAGTTTCTTTAAATGGTGACTATGTAAGGCTAGGAACTGCATAAGCAGCCTTGAATCACTGAGTTCTCTTGTGGTTGCAAGTGACAGAGAATTCAATTAGACCTGGCTTAAACAACAAAGAGAATTTATTGGCTTACTCTGAAAAGCCCAGCGGTAGGGCTGGCTCCAGGTGAGTCTAAGCCAGCAAAGGATCCGGCTTTTGCAATTTCTCCAATGATGAGGGTTTCTGCTCTGGGTCCCACACATAGGCCCCTGGCAACCCTGGGCTCCCACCCCAGGGTTTGCTGTTTTCTTTACCTTTTCAAAAATCCAGCTCTCAGTTTCATTTATCTTTTCTATTGTCTCTTTAGTCTATTTCATTTATAATTTCCACTCTGCTCCTTGTTATTTTCTTCCTTCTACAAACTTTGGGCTGAGTTTGTTCTTCTTTCTCTAGTTCCCTAAAATATCAAGTTAGGTTGCTTATCTGAGACTTCTTTTGTCTTCACATAGGTGTTTATCATTAGGAAGCATTGGCCCAAATTGGATCATGTGCTCATCCCCGGCCATTCTATGGGGCCTGAGGACTGGGATGCATTGTTCAGCCTGAGCCCTTCCGAGTCCATTTTTGGGAGCTGAGGGGGAAAGTCAACCATATCTAGACTGCCAGTGCAGATGGAATAGCTGTGTATTCCCAGGGAGAATCAAAGTGGGGAAGGAAGAATCCGCACTGGAGAGGTAATTAGCAAAGGTCCATCACAAACAACTCTTTAGTAGGAGTCCAACATGCTTTAAACTCTAGTTACTTGCTTATTTTGATTAGAAAATACTTATGAAAACTACATCCCTCTTGTGGCTTAGTTGCAGAATATCGCTAATCGCTCCCATGGCTAAAGGAGGAACCATACGTTGATGGCAGGTCTTCAGCCACATGTCCACTTGGAACCTTTTGAGGGCGCCTGCTGCGATCACAGGGGTGGGGACGACCACATCATGCTGTGAACTGTCCTGCTCAACTGCCGCCAGCCTCTCTTCCCTTCAGTTGTAATAACCTGCAAACAGTTGTTTTTTTTTTTAATACATATTTTCATGAAACTTTGTTTAGGGAACATATGGGGCTTTGAAATGTCAGCACACTGGAGGGAAAGCAGGAAGTGGAGCAGGTTCTGAGCTCCTGTGTCTTATTTGCAGAGTGGGTTCAAAGTCGTGCAGGCTTAGCAAGAAAAACAAACAAAATGAGCCATGCCTGCTTCTGCTTCGGGTGACATCTGTCCACTAGGACCGTCACTAGCTCTGGGTTTTGGAAGGTTTGCAGGGGGTGGCACAGGCTAGGAATGAGATGCTTTCTTTTTCTCTCCAGAAGGAAGTTTGCTGACTTTTTTCAGAGCTAACCTCTCCTGTGATAAATGAACGTGCCCCTGTCGGAGACAGAGACAAGAAAGCCTGGGCAGCTGAAGGCTTATTAAGAGGGAGGGGAAAAGCCCATCAAGGCGAATGCCATTGCAAACAAGTGACAGCTTAGAAGGTGACATGACTTCAAACGCTCCACACAGACGACAGCAGGGCTTGGCAGATGATGTGACTAAGTGATCTGTTTTCCCACGTGGCAACTGCTGCAGAAAAATCCCCCATCTTGTCTCACATGAGTCAACAGAATTCTGCAAAAGTGTCATAAAATGTCAGTGAGACTGTTTTTTCCATCAGAGCCCAGGAGACAATGGAAGTGGGGAGAGGTGGTCATGGACAGAAATGGTCCATCTGGCCACCAGTGGTCTGCCACACATAAAAAGTGGGTCCCCAGCTGGTTGGTGCCTGACAGCACGGTGGGACAAGACTTCCAGCACAACCATGGTGAGCCCTGCCATAGCTTTCCAGCCCTCCCCCCGCCACAGGGCATCGGCTGCTATTCAAGGACCAACGTGAATGGGCAGTAAAAGGAGACTTCTCTTTTCAAGCCTCTGATTCATGCCCCGATTATGTCATCCATTGGAGCTTCCAGGTCTGAGACGTGGGTCCTATGAGATTCCAAGGGTTGAGATACATGGCTGAGTCTCCAAAGAAAAAATTACCAGCTGTGACAGACACTAGGCGCACTGCAAGACCTCAGTTACCAAGGGCTCCCATCCAGGCCCACAAAGCACAGAACTATCCCAATTTTCATTAACTGTCAAACTGATTATTCATAAAAATTTCATGATATTTGAAAATTATGTTATGGTTAGATTGAATTCCACTTCGAAAAAACTCCCTAGTGTGCATGATGACTGCTGAAAGTCAGAGCCAAGTGCAGACTAACTGTCACCCTTTGCCAAATGATTCCAAAAGCAAAAGTATAATAGTCCCTTTTTCAGCCAAGATTAGGCTTAAAGTGCAAGGCTGGTGCACTTAAATATATGGCTAATAGGTAAGGTGGGACCTTCGAGAGAGAGGGTGGCTAGGACTCACAGCCCTTTCAAACAGTCTAGAGGTGGGGGGTGGGTGAGTGGAGGGACTGAGCAAAAAAGGAAAAAATTCAGACTTGGACAACAGTGTGGTGATTGCTGGGGGCAGGAAAGAAAGGGGAGAAGGAGAAAGGTAACGGGGGGATAAATGGTGATGGAAGGAGTCTTGACTTGGGGTGGTGAACACACAATACAGTGTACTGATGATATGTTGTGGAATTGCATAATTTCCAAAATTATACAGGAACCTAAAACCTGTATAATTTTGTTAACCAGTGTGACCCCAATAAATTTTAAAAAACAGTCTGGTAACTGCTAAGTGTTTATTCACATCATGCTTGAGGTGCAAAGGCCCTCTCCTCCCGTGCCTCACATTGGGGCCCACGCGTTCCCACACCGAGTGCAGCACAGGGCTCAGGGCTTGCTGAGCAGAGTGATTCCTGTTCAAGTACTACCTGCCCGACAGACATCTGTGTGCCACTCTACCTCCAGGGGATGTCTGGGCACTAAGAATACAGCCATGGAGGGAAAAAAAAAAAACAACCAAAAAACAAACCCCGCATGGTTGGAGCTTTCAGTCTGGTGGGACCAAAGACTGCCGCCAAATAGGCTAAGTGTCTATCTAATAAGTTAGGTGGTAGTAAGTGCTAAGGAGTAAAGTAAAGCAGAGAGAGTAGATTGAAGGGTACAGTTTAGAGATAGTGGCAAGAGAAGGTCTCATCGAGAAGGGATTACACAGGCAAAGAATTAAAACTGGTGAGGAAGAAAACCAGGCATGTATCTGAGGGAAAAGCATTCCAAGCTGAGGGAAGGGCAAGTACGGATGCCCAGAGGCAGGGCATGTTTGCATACTTTGAGGGAGAGCAAGTAGCCAGCGCTGGTATAGAGGAGTAATCAAGGCTACAATTAGTATTCAGTAAGGTCAGAGGCATGACTGAGAATCAGACTGGGTAGGGCCTCAGGTGCCATCATGAGTAATTTGAACTTTAGTCTGAGTTAGATAGGAAGCCACCAGAGGCAACAGTGTCACATCATCCAATTCGTATAGGATGACTACGGAGGCATTATTGAGCACAGGCTGAGAGCGCCAAGAGGAGAAGCAGGCGATCACAGGTTTTGCTGTTGCAACGGCCACGTCTCTGGCTGTGGCTGTCCTGTAGGCGAGAGACATGGCAGCTGGACCAGTGCACGTGCGAGGAAGTGATGAGGAGTGACAAGACAGATGCTGGATGCATGTCAACTTTAAATTCTTACTTTTTTTCTGTGTGGGCATTTCCCTCCTCTCTCCACTATCCCCCCCATGCTGCTCAGAGGAAACAGAAGCCAACCAGAGCAAGAACGGGTGTTCTAGGATCCCAGAAGCATCAGCACACCTGTCAGTATTCCCAGCTGCAAAGATTCAATCCTAGCCACCTTGATTTCCGTGCCCCATGTCTGGTCCCCAGAACCCCCATGGGCCACTGTTCTGGGAGAGGAAACAGACTCCTGAGGCGAGAGCAAGCTGCTCGCAAACACATTCTTGTTTGACAAGCAGTTGCTAGCGATTGCTTTTAGTGACTGCTTTTGTTGCTCCCTCCCGCAGCTGCCCTGAGAGGTCACAACCTGCTTTGTTGAGTGTTGGTCTCCTGAGCATCCATTTCCTTGGAGATGCCACAGGCATTGTTTCCAGAAGCTCTGATGATTTTTCTACACATGAGGTAAGCCCTGGGCTTTATCTTGAGCCTGACAGCAGGAAGGACGCACTTTTGCAGGATGGTCTTACAGCGCTCAGCTTCCACAGGGGCCCAGGTCTCGGCTGCAGCCACAGCAGCAGCTGCGGGCCGGTGGGGTCCAGGAGCTGACTGACGGGCAGGTGTGGGTTTGCAGTGAGTGGTCTGGTGTCAGGGCAGGGGTTAGAAATAAACTTTAATGATATAAAAATGGTACATGCCTGTTTTAAAATATTCATAGGACACAACATACTTAAAAAGTGAGAAGTCAAAACTCCCATTCTGTACTTGATACCTTTGGAAACAACCTGATCTGTGGCCTTCCAGATTCTAAGTGTGCATTGGAAATGCAAACTCACGGGTCCCCTCCTGAACTACCTCTCTGGTGGGAGCAGAGAGTGTTGTATTGATGTGCATTTGAACAAGTTCACCGGGTTTCTCTTATGGACTCTTAAGTTCGAGAGGCCCATTGTCCTTGACCCTTCCATTAACACAAGACGTGTATGTGTGCACACAGCTTGACACATACACGCACTACACACGCTCCTCTGCACAAAGCAGCTCGTGCAACGCAAACTGAAGGTTTGCTACTTTGAAGCTGGGCTGATTGGACTCCACGAAACATCACTGACAACCTTCAGTAGTATACGCAGCAAAAGCTCCTATTTTCCAACAACTCTCCCTACTGCATAGTCGAGATGGACACCGCTATTTTGGACCCTCCATGGCCACTTTGTAGCTGTGTGATCTTGGTCAAGTATTTCACTCTCTTATGACTCAGTTTTTTCTTTCATTTTTAAACAAAGTTATTAACAGTCTTCCTAAGATGGCTGTGAGGATCGACAGAGCTTCCCTGAAGGACAGTGAGTGACACAGTGCCCGACATGGAAGCGGTGATGAAATAACAGGCTGTCAGTCATTCTCTGACTGGCCTCGCACTCTGGCATCGGAAAGATTCTGATTGCAGGGCTGCGGCTCGGAGTCCAGGGGGTGCTCCCGGAGCCACGCCCCACACGCAGAGACTCCGGTCAGCGTGGCTCTTCTCTGAGACTGGACACAGGACCCACGACTAAACCTGCTCCGGGGGGGTGTTTCTTGAAACTGGGTTGGATTTCTTCCCTTTCAACTTTTTATTTTGCTGTAATTTCAGACATAGAAAAGTGGCAAGAAGAGTACAAAGATTCATCACGTGTATCTGCCCAATATTAACATTTATCACACGTGTTTCACACACATATTCTCACACACACACGCACACACGCACGCATGCACACAGTCTGTCCTGAACTTTGGAGAGTCCGATGCAGCGTGGGCGAGCAACTCCTCCTAGTTGCCGGGGACTTTCCTGATTCGAATGTGAAAACTTCTGCGTTTGGGAACCACCTCAGGCCTTACAAATGGGGGTGACTGGTCACCTTCGCTGCAGCTGTGATGCCCATTTACCTGTAAATACTCGAAGGTGTATGCACTAAAAACAAGGACATAACCAGTGCGTAATTATCAAAATCTGGAAATGACCTTTGATACCAAATACTCAGACCTTTTCGCAGACTGCGTCAACCTTCCCAGTGACGTCCTTTGTAAAGAGAAAATCCCAGATGGCACGTTGCGTTCACTTCTGCAGGTTTCCTTCTGCTCTTCACTCTGGACCAGCTCCTCGGTCTTGTCTTCTGTGACACTGATATTTGTGAAGAGTGTAGGCCAAGCATGACATAGAATGTCCCTCAGTGTGGGTTCGTGTGATGTGTTTACACGATTGAATTCAGGTTATTTGATTTTGGCAGGAGTCATGGAACTGAGGCACTGGATGATGCATTATTTATCCCCCAAGCAGGTATATTATCTGTGATCATTTGGCTGAGGGAGTGGGTTTGTCAGGTTTCTCCCACTGAGACTGTGAATTCACTCTTTTCCCCTTTGCAGTTGACAGGCGTACCGTGGGGAGATGTGTGGAGACTATGTCAATGCCTTGTTTCTCGTTGGACTCTCCCACTTTAGTGTTCATTGGTGACTCTTAACTGAACCGATTATTTTTATGAGGGCCACCAGCTGAGTCAGGATCGTAAGAAGCTAGAAAATTTCCAGGCCAAGTGGAATGGGGAAACCGAGGCAAGAAAATTAAACAGAGCCAAACAATTTGAACGACTTACAGCCAGCGAGTGAATCACAAGATCTTATCTTCCCTAACCAAGGACAGTTAAGAGAAAATGGTTTATTCCTCTCTTCCCTGACCAGAGAACACACAGCTTCGATCTCCCTGGTTGGGGAGACAGAGAACAGAGACCCAATTGATGCCTTTTGTGCCAGCTAAACCCAAGGATGGATGAAGTCAGGGGAACAAATATACGAGTATAACAAAGACCTAGTTAGAGCCAGACAGACCCAAGATGAAAGTAAGTCAGTAAAATGGACCAAAGAATAATCCCAAACTCCCCTACATGCTCATTCTGGTGCATCAGCATCGTTTAAAAACACCTGGAAGACTGATGGATATATTCTGCTGAGACCCTCCCCTAAGATACTGATCTTTGGAAGAAAAATATAAAACCCAGTGCAGGCTCTCTCTAGAGCACGGCCAAGCACCTGTGAGGACATGAACTTTTTACCTGCTCCTAAACTCTAAGGGGCCCCATAAGACTTGCAACCGGGGGGAGCAGTGGGCAGCGGCAGCTCATCCTGGAATTACCCCGATCCTGCCTCCAAGGCCCCCTTTTTCTCGGACTTCCCAGTGAGCTAACAACAGCCCACCTTGGCTCACTTCTTTCCCATAACCCTTCTAGGGAGCCAGAGCAGAGCACCGCCTCGGCTCTCTCCCGCTGCTTCTTCTACCACAAGTCCTTCCTTTCTCTCACTGTCCTCAGTTTTAATAAACACACTCTCCAAACCACCTGGACCCGTGGACTGAAATCTTTCCTGCATGAAGTCAAGAACCCGCACACTACAGGCTGGCCTGAGGCAGACCTGCTGTAGGTCCGGCCCTGAGCAGTAGCACAATGATTGGACTTTATTTCTGAAAATGTTTAACAGTGGAGAATCTTCATGAGAAGTACATGGCTTTATGGAGGAGAAAGACAAGTTAGAAACAAGTATAGTACAATGCAGCGATTGCTCGGTAATAAAGTAAGGTAGCGGGTAGCAAGCTGCAAGCTCCTGGGTCAAATCTAGCACAACAGCTATTTTTGTAAATAAAGTTTTATTTACAAAGCATGCCTGGCTGTTTACCTATTGTTTGTGACTGCTCTCTCAATGTTATCGGTGAAACATTGTGAAAGAGACCACGGCCCATGGAGCTTAATGTGTTGACTACCTGGGCCTCACGGGAAAGTTTGCTGATGCCCGATAAAAGGCCTGTGGGGGGAGCCCTTCGGGAATGAACTGGAATTCCGTGTCCGTGGGTGGCACTCAGGGAGCGTTCGCCCGTTCGTCTGCCCTGCAGGCCCGTCGGTGCTCCTGCCCTGGAGCCTAGTCCTGGGCCAGGCTTCCCCGTGTGGGTCACCACACACACTACAGAGGTGCCATGCCACGTCTTGCAAGAGATTACCTTCGCTCTTGATAAAGTATAACTATAGCTCCCAGGTGGCAAACACAAGACCCCTGGGCCAAATGTGGCCTGGCACCTTGTTTCTACCCCGGGGCGGCACCACACTCTTGCTTAACTGTTAAGGAGTAGTTACACTTATACAGTCCTAAAACTACATTCGGCCCTTGGAAGGCAACCACAAGGCTGATGTGGCCCCAGGTGAAAATGAGTTTGACACCCCTGCATAGATTATCAAAAGAAGGAAATGTACACACTGCCATAGCAATGAAATACAATCACCACGACTAGCTCGACCACACACAGCCTTTGCATGTCAAAGCCTTCCCAAGCCCTGGGAGAAAGAATGCCCTCTTTACTTCTAGCAACTGTGTAGCACAACAAAACTCCAGGGATCAGAAGAACTCGAACCCAAAGTGTGCAGCCTGAAATCGGACTCTGTTTGGGCACTAGCTTCGACAAAGATAAATAATAAGGGTTATTGGGAGGGTGAAAGAATCAACTAGTCATCCGTATGAGAAACCACTTTCATTCCCAGAATGTATCTTATTCACTAAAGCTCTGGGCAGGATTAGGCTAAATTGAATGTGTTGTTCAGAAGGCTATGTTTTGCATAGGAAGAGGAAGTTCTGGAAAATCAATTAAGAACCCAGAGTAACTTAATCTCGTTGACTATTTCCTCTAATGGGGAACACCCGTGCGGTGCTGGGATGGCCAGCTCCAGGAAGAGGTCAGAGTTTCAGGCCGTGTCTATAGGATTCAAGTAAAATAGAGAGTTAAATATATTTTTGGTAAATTTTCACCACAAAAAAATCAAGCTAAGTGTTTCTAAAGCCAAAGCCACCATTTCTTATTGATCAAAACTAGACATGGTAGATCCATGTTTGAGATGGCGTCGGTATGGGGAGGTGGGAAGCATTTCAGTGAGTGATGGGTTTTTATTAAAAATGATTACTTCTCATTCTAGGGAAGCACATGACTTTAAAACAAATGAAGCAACCAAAAACTGGAATGAAGTTTGAAGATTTGGAAGAACATAGAAATGAAGCTCTGAGCGAAGACAGAAGATGGACAAGAACAACAAGAAAAGTGGACTGATTAGTATGAGACCAAAGCACAGAAGCGTCTGCCCCAGTTCTCACTGAGGGCGGATGATAGACATTAAGCTCAGGCCACAAAAGAATAAAAATGGACATTTAAGGAGGAGGGAGGGGAGACCCCGGGCCTTCCTTTTAGGAGTCAACTCTGGTCTCAGCACAGGGCAGAGTATGTATGCTTTAAACACCATGTTGTGGACTGAATGTTTGTGCCCTCCCCCCCCACCCAAATTCTATGTTGAAACCCTACCCGCAGTGGGACGGTAGCAGGCAGTGGGCCAAGGAGGTAGGCATGGTTAGGTGAGTTCATGAGAGGGGGGCTCTCGAGATGGGGGTAAAGCCTTCCTAACACGAGGAGGAGATGCCGGATCTGCCTCTGCTCCCTGCCACGTGAGGACACGAGGCGAAGGCGGCCCCCTGCAAGGCAGGAAGCTGGTCCCCACCAGAAATGGGATCCACCCAAGCCGTGATCGATGGTGGCCTTCCCATCGAGGAATAATGGTATATTCTAGTTTCCTAAGAGATTGTAAATTCTTTGACGTTTCTTTCGTGTTTCCTAGGCATTTTCACATACAACTGATTTGTTTTTAGTATCACAGCACACTCTGAAATAGGCATTGTCAAGCCCTTTAACAGAGAGAAAATGGGAGGATCCAAAAAGTGAAGGGACCCGCCCCAAGTTCACCAACCCTCAAAGGCAGGTCGCGATTGGAGGCCAGTGCGTTTTACCGGGCACTGCAGACACTCGGAGCTGTCAACATATTGGCTGGTGTGCTGCCGGAGACAGTGCTCACTGGGGAGGATACAAGGCGGGGGTGCAGGGCAGGCCACGGAGAGCCAGCAGGAGGGTGGGTGCACTCACCCTCGGCAATCATGGGGAACAGTTACTTCCCCAAGAGCTGAAGGAGGAAGGGGAGCATGTATGGTCCCCAGCTCACAGGGCTTCCCAGCAGGTGCGAACACGGGGAGGGAGGCAGGGAGCGCCAGCATAGCTGCTGAAGTATGGAAGGAGCGCCTGACCTCCCTCTCTCCCTCGGCCCTCCATTCCCAGGCCAGTCCCTGCCACTGGCCATTAGGGGGCCCAGCCAGAACGAGGCCAAACATGTGAGCAGCCTCCTGGCAGAGCAGGGCAGTGACGTGCAGATCAAGAGTGGGTGGGGAGGGCACAGGCAATAAAATGAGAAAAACAGCCAATGTTCCAACCATACAGACTTGTGATGCCCTAAAACAAATCTAACGCTAAAATAAACCTGAACATAATTTATACAGACTCAGGTCCGCAGTCCCTTACTTGAAGCCCTTTGTACAAGATGTGTTCTGTAATTCAGAATGTTTTGAATTCCAGAAAGATAATAGTGTGCATACACTGTATAGTTGATATACAGCTGGCTTGAGGGCAGCAAAGGGTTCGAATATCCAGTCTACTTGAGATAAATAAAGATAAATCACTTCTCATTAGTTCAGGTCATTTCTTGCTACCATATGAATTTTGGAATTGAGGATAAGCGATTACTGACCAGCTGTTTACTTTTCAACATGCACCTAGGATTTGGTGGCATTTTATGGTTGTTATTGTGAATGCTGATTGTCCTTGTATAGTCTTTCTTTTATTATCTCGTTAATATTTATATGTATTTCTGTGGATTCTAGAAAAATAGAAAATTGCCATATACAGGTTCTTAAAAATATTAATTCAAAACTAAAAGAGCATGGCAATTCACAGCAGGATTCAACTCGACCCAGCGAGCTCCCAGGTGGTTACAGATTGGCTTTGCCGACAAAAAGAGGGATAGGCTACTTTTCCTGCGTGGTACTGGAAGCTTGGTCAAGGACGTGGGCCCCGAAGGGGAAGTGGACCTCTCCTGGTCTCCATCCCCCTGGGGACCGGCGCTCTCGGGAATGCCCAGGTGAGCAGAGTGAGGAATGGTTTCTGAGAATTCAATGGGGACCTTTGGTGGCGATTTTGCTGGCAGGCATTCCTGGTCGCTAAGGCTCTGAAACCACAGTTCTCAGAACGCCTTAACAGGAAGCCTCACCCACTAACAGAGGAAGCTGAGGAAGGAAGGAAAGATGGCAGTGCTGGGGGAGGGCCAGTAATTAAACAATAAGCGCAGTCACGTGCCTTGGGATGCGTCTGTGTGGTCAGAGGAAACCCCCCTGCCCACGCCTTCCTTGCTGCCCCCAACGCTCCCCTGGGTGCCCTGCACTCAGCTGGCCAGGGTCATTCCTTACGCAGAAATATTCAGCCTCGGGGATCTCTCTGGAACGTTTCCACCCCTGGCTCCTCAACCTCTTCAGTGCTACTTGCCCAGTTCCCACGGCCCTTCCCGACCTTCAAAGCCAAAGCTCACCTCTTCACAAGGAAGGAATCGCTTGGCCTTCTCTCCACTCTGGCAGCCCACAGGCTGGTCTGGACTTTCCTCATGATTCTCACCATTTCTCCTTATATTAGAGGAATTGTCTTATTCCCTCTCCCCAGTTAAAAGCTTTGTTTATTTACTACATTTTTTCATTAATTCATCAAGTATTTATTCAAAACCTAGTCTGTGTATGTACGGTGCTAGGCTCAGAGTTTTAAGATAAATAAGATAGGTTTCTTCTGCCACGGAGCTCACTTGATCTAGCAGAGAAAATGTACAATATCAGTGGCCTGGGAGAATGTCAGAGGGCTATGTCACCCAGCTGGTGTGTGTTCTGGTGCGGGTGGTCAGGGAAGGCTGAAATCTCGAAGTCAAGTGGGAAGTGAACGAATGAATAGTAGGGAAGGATGTTCCTAGCGAGGAGAACAGCATGGCATGGGGCCAGAGGCTTGAGGATTGGAGTATATTCCAAGAACTGCAAATAGTTGAGTAAAATTGGTGTATGGACATCAAGCAGGAGGGTGTGGAGGAGAAAGTATTGGGGAAAGGTGAATCTGGATAGTTATCAGCAGCCCAGTCTTGGTCTTATCAACCTTGTGATAGGATTTGTTTAGTTCACTGTGGCTGTAATGGACCTGTGTAGATGAAATAGTCAGTGATACCCCAGGTCAAGATAAGATCACCTGCTATTCTTAGGTTGAGTTCCCACAGAAGCAGATTCTGAGATCGAGAGTCAAATGAAAAGGGGCTAATTGTGAGGAGACCCTGGGGACTCTTCGGGGAATGGGGTAGAGTGTCAGGAAAGGGAAGGCGGCCACTGCAGGAGCTCTGACAGCAGGTTATCGCTGTGAGCAGCTCCCTCAGGCATCTGGACTACTGTCGAACAAATTTCTGAGTCAATCCACGCAAGGAGGAAGAGGGAGGGGAGGAGGGAGGGTAGTACCGCCAGTTCCTCTCAGTCTTTGCTCAAGGCCTGATCACAGGGGCTTGAACTCCCCAGCACTGTGGTCTGCCCCTGGTAAGGGCCATGGCAGCCTTCGGCCAGAGAAAACATGCAGGTGCATGAACAAGGACCAGCGAGTGATAAGGGATGGGGTGGGCCATGAGCTTCTGCTACATCTGGTCATTCCAATAGAATAATTTGGAAAAACATGCCAGGTTGTGGAGTCAGGGCAGGAAAGAGATGGCCCACTCAAGGGGTGAGTGAAGAGAGTTGGAAGAAGGAATGAGCGACAGAGGTGAGCAGCCACAAGGGAAGACAGGTGCCAAGAGCAGGCATCGGTGGTCTCAACACTTGAGACCTGAAGGGTAACTTTCAACCCTCACCGTTCAGGTTGAAGCCGGGCTGCCAGCACGCTCATCATTCCACAGCAGTCACAGCCCTTTCCAACAATGCCTTCTGTGTGTGAACTCATCATAAGTACTTGTCATTGACCCTGTACTGCTTTGGCTTCAAAATAACGGGGTCTGCTGGGTAGCAGGTGTTAATATCCATTCCCTACTGAGCCAGGAATCCATATCTTATCTTTTTTTTTCAAGTCCATCATTCACTCTAGTATACTAGATCTTTCCAGAAAAGAATGTCTCTGGTGCTCAGCAGTGAGTGTATTCTAAGTGTTACCATATATCTTTGTTATTTAAGAGTCAGTAACCAACCCTTTCAATTTCTGAAGTTCCCATTTAGCTTCAAATTTCTTACTTTCATAGTGATCTGATTTCAACTGGGGTGAGCTAGTGTGACACTACAGACAATGGTTTTGTACCCCCTCCATAATCTCATGTGCTGAAATCCTACCCCCCCATGTGATTGCATCTGGAGGTGGGGCCTTGGGAAGTGATTACATCATGGGGAGGGAGCCCTCAAGAATGGGATTAGTGCCCTTTCTGTTATTAGTGCCCTTCCTCTGGAATTTCTTGCAAAATCAACTTAGGGCGATGGGGGCCAACAGAATTAAACGTGTTGAAAGCCTGCTGTGTACCAGACGACTTGTAACCACCATCGCTGCACAGACCGAGAGTCCAGGGCCCAGAGCGCTGAGTAACTTGCTCAAGGTTGCACATCTAGTGGGAATGGAGTCTATGTCCTGCTGACTCCAAAGTCCGTATTCTTCTATGCATTCAGTAGAGGCTTCTAGTGGATTATTGCTAAGAAAATTGATACTGGTTATTTTTAGAAACACAACAAACAAGTCCTCAGTGACGACAAGATATGGCACTTGTCCTTCAGCAGCACTGGTAGCGGTGGCTGAGAGCCTGGGCCCTGGAGCTGACCCCCATCACCACACTCCAGCTGGTCACATGGTCCTCATGCACTGTATAACCTCCCCGTGCCTCAGTTTCCCCTCACCAAAGTAGGCTTAATAACAGTCTTACCCCCTCATGTAGAATGAACATGAAATGAACCTCTGGTGCCTGGTGCAGGGTGAGCAGTGAGATCAGCTGTGACTACTTCTGTCTTCCCTCTATGACCTGTCCCACAGACAGGAGGTGTTGACCTGAAAGAGCCACGAATCCTGGGATCCAGAGGAGAAACCCATGGGATTAGTAGATGCTCTTGTGTCCGGGGCAAAATGATGACGTCCTCCCGTGGGTGGAAAAGCATGAACTCTCCAAGCAAGTGGCACATTGAAGGGCGGGTGGTTCTTGTTGAAAAGGTATTTTAGTCTGTGGTTTTCTCTGAGCCATTTTTATCTTTGCAAAATGACCCCCTTGGGAAAACGAGGCAGCTCCTCATATATAAATAGCCCGGATTGGAGAGAGGAAGTGAGAGATTTCCCAAGAGAGGCAGAGCCGTGGTTGAGGGAGCTCAGAACCAGGCCCAGTACCTGGCCCATGTGGGTCCTCGGTCAGTATTACCAAACCCATGGATGGGTTTAAATGACTTTTGTTGTGGAAGACCTTCCTCCCTGCTGGACAGAGGCCATTGTGTTGACGGCAGGTTGCAGCGCTGTTTGTGTTGGGCTGACCTTGGCTGAGGCAGGGTGGTCAGTGGAGAGTAAGGAGGACTGTGGACAGCCACTGTGTCCCTTGAGGGAACCCTGTCTGCCAACACCTCTAACCGTGCCCTGTAATGTTCCAGGGAGAAAGAGAAGGGAAGCCTTTGCCTTCTCACGAGGGTCAGAATGTAGGGGGAAGGCGGCGCCTGAATATTCACTCCCTCTCTCACCCACTCACTGGTTGTTGGGTGTTGCATTAGCTTCCTGGGGTTGCCAGAACAAAGTACCACAAACTGGGTGGCCTGAAACAATGGAGATTTCTTGTCTCACAGTTGGAAGAGATAGAGGTCCAAAATCAAGGTGTCGGCAGTGTTACCAGCTCTCTGAAGACTCTGGGGGACGATCCTTCCTTCTGCCTCCGTAGCTTCTGGCATTTTCTAGCAATCTCTGAGGCTCTTTGGCTTGTAGTCACATCAGTCCAATCTCTGCCTCCGTCATGTAGGTCTCCCCTCCGCGTCTGTGTCTATATGTGCATTCACATGGCCTTTTATGAGAATACCGGTCATTGGGCCCAAGATGATCCGCTCTGGCCTCACCTTCACTAACTGCACCTGCAAGGACTCTAACTCCAAATAACGTCACATTCTGAGGTTCCATGCGAACATGAATTTGAAGGGAATACTGTTCAACCCAGTACAGCTGTCTTCCTTATGCTGAGACACCCTGCCGGTTGGCCTGGGTATAGAGATAAGGTAGGTGCATGAGCACTATAAATTATTGTAACTCCATGAGATAAATATGAGCTAATACTTTACATTGACTGAACACCTACTAAGTGCCTGGCACTGTTTTAAACAATGTACATTTTCAATCAATGGATGAATGGACAACAAAAATGTGGTACATATACGATGGAATATTACTTAGCCATAAAAAAGAAGAAAATTCCTCCCTGGGTAAAAACATGAATGGAACTTGAAATAATATAATAGATCAGAAAAAGTAAAATATTGAATGATCTCACTTATATGTGGAATCTAAAAAAAAAAAAAAGACCTAGATGCAGAGAACAGCTTGGGGGTTGCCAGAGGTGAGTGGGGGTTTCTGGGAGTGGGGAAAAGGAGATCAAAATGTACAAACTTCCATTTATAAGATATAAAAGTCCCGGGGGTATAATGCACAGTACAATGACTACAACATACAATGACTATTGTACAGTGTACAATACTGTATATCTGAAAGTTGCTAAGTGAGTACATCTTCAAAGTTCTCATCATAAGAAAAAAATTTTAACTATATGAGGGGATGAATGTTAACTAAACTTATCACAGTGACCATTTGCAATATATACATATACCAAATGTTTCTGTTGTACAACTTTAATATAATTTGTCAATAGCTTGATAAAATTGTAAAAAATAAAATTAAAAAAATTAATGTGCATTTAAACCCATATAATCCTCACAGTGAACCTAAGAGGCAGGTACTATTATTATCCCCATTTTATAGATGAGAGAATTGAATTCCAGAAAAGCTGAATGACCTGCCAAAGGTCAAGAGCAAGTTCCTTTGGCTGTGGAAGTCAGGGCACATCTCTCTGAGGAGTTGGCACACAAGTAGACACTTGGATGAGGAGAGAGCAGCAGCTACAGGAAGTCTAGGGGTGGAGGGGGTGCAGACAAGTGTTCCAGGCAGAAAGAAGAGCCACACCAAGGCCCTGAGTCCAGAAGAGGAAGCTGAGAGCCTGATTATGTAAGGGCGAAGCTGGGAGGAAAGGCTGCTGCCAGGCTCTGCTGATGGATGTGAAGGGGAAACAGTAGGAAAATCATTCGCTTGGAGCCTGAGGCCCTCGGGGAATGATGAGGCCGCAGGGATACAGGCAAGATGGTGAGATGGTGACAGACTGGAGTGGTGGGTGAGCAAGTACTAAGTTTAATACTGTGTGTCTGTTAGAGATCCAGTCATCTTTGAAGCTGTGGGACCGCATCAGAATGAGGACTCCCTGTTGAGAATCCTGCCTGTGTCCACTGTAGGGTTGGTCACTTGTGTGTGGGGTCTGTGCCTAGTTTCTAAGCCTGGTTGCCCACTGGAAAACCTCAGAGACCATGTTCAAACTACAGACTCGTGGGCTCTCACAATCATTGAGTCTAAATACAAGAGGACCCAAGAATCTGTACTTACAACATACCTACTATAGACTTAAGTAGTAATAGATTACTTTTATTAACCACTTCCTGTGTGCACTTGACATTTCTTGTATTATAATCTCTTCAGAACTCTGCCCTGGCTGGTGTGGCTCAGTGGATTGAGCACCAGCCTGTGAACCAAAGGGTCACCAGTTCGATTCCCAGTCAGAGCACATTCCTGGGTTGTGGACCAGATCCCTAGGAGGGGACGCTCAAGAGGCAACCACACATTGATGTTTCCCTTTCTTCCTCCCTCCCTTCCCCTTCTAAAAATAAATAAATAACATCTAAAAAGTGCTATGAGATAGATGCTCCCCCCCCCCACCTGTAACACATGAAAACATGAAGGCATAGAACATTTAAGTACAAAATTGGTCCAAAATCTCAGACCAAGTCCAACCAAACATGTATGGGTCAAGGAGCTGGGCCACATGATCTCAGACCATAAGCTGATTTTGTGAATCTCCTGACCCTTTAAGCCCCCTTTCTTTTCTTCAACCAAGGGGTTTCCCTGTGGACTGCCCAGAAAAGCAGCCTTCAGCTTCTTGTCCTGAGTTGAGGTTAGAATCTTTCAGCTCCATCTCCTCTTGGAGTAAATATTTAAATTTTTCCTCTTTAACCTTTCTAAATAAAAATAAATCTTGCCCTCTGGACTGTGTCTGCAGCTTCCCGTTTATTTAAGAGCGCTCTTTGTCACACAGCCTTGAGTGCTGGTGAAGTGGAGCATCGGCAACAATAGATGGCCATGGTCAAGGGCGAGAGAGGAAAGCCCCGCAAACCTGACAACCCGGGCGGGCCCCTCCCGCAGCTGCTCAGACAAAGCTGGCCCTCAGGGGCCAGCAGAGCCAGAGCCCCTTTTGGGAAAGCAAGGCTGCTTGCCAGCTCTCCCACCAGTTTTAATTTAGTTGAGGTCTGCCAGATGCCCCCTGGTGAAAACCTGGGGAGGGTGTCATGTTCCACACAGGCTTCCAGACACTAGGGTGAATGTCCACGGTCTCTGTTGGAGAGCACAGGTAAACTTTTTAGTAACACAGAAGAAGGCAGCTGCTTGCTTGGTTTCTTATTTGTTTTGTTTTTTAGGAGTTAGATTTCCTGGGCCCTCAGACACAAAGTGACTGAATGAGAAATTGACACTGCCCACTGAATTCCATTTGAATTCATTTCAAACCCTTGGATCCCAGGAGATTCCATCTTTCCTACCTCAACTCATACCTTCCCTTTATTCGTAATGTAGCTGCAGTTTCCCAAGATCTGCAAGCAGTAAAGATTCCTGCCCAGAAGGCGCTGCAAAATAAAAAATGAAAGAGACCTTTTCCTCTCCACCCTTCCTCAAATGTCCTCTCTCTCCTCTGTTCTGCCAGAACCCCCACCAGTTTGCCAAGAGCCACCCAGGAACAGATTTCCTCTCTAATCTGTAGCATCTGCTCACCCTCTCCCACTCCCTGTTAATCCCTCCAAGTGCGCGCTTCGCTGGAGACAACTGGGAGCCAGACCATGGTGTTAATTCACAGGGCTCCACTTCCATTTGTTCTGTTTCCTTAGGAAACACAGAGAAAGTCACCTTGACTCCACCCAGCTAGGTGACACTGGATGACTCTCTTTAGTCACAGGGCCAGTTCCAAATTCTCAGGCTGCGAAGCCAAGCCTTCCTCTTGTCTGTTTGTGCTCATCAATTTCATGCTGATGACTTAGTTATATTTACATGGGAATGGTTTTGATTCAAGCCATGGGAAAGGCCGGGGTGGTATTTATGGTTCAGTGAGTGCCTTGTTGCAGGGTTCTGGCTCAGGGACTAGTCCTCTGTGAGCCTGCACTTCTCCGTTTTGAAAACAGGGAGAAATCTTCCATGCGGCAGCTATTTGTCAAGTGCTCTAGAATCTGCTGATAAATCTTCATTTTAACAGATAGATCTAGTGCTTTATTTTTTTTCCCTGCTTCCTATTTAGTTGTGCTGTAGCACCCCATGTATCCTAGATACCTCAGCACCTCTACAGACAATCAGTGCTTATCTGTTATGAACTGGCTGATTCTGTCCCCCGAATTCCTATGTTGAAGTCCTGACTCTGAATGTGATGGTATTAGGAGGTGGGACCTTTGGGAGGGGATTGGGACTACCTGAGGGAATGAGGGTACAATCCCCAAGATGGAATTAGTGTCCCTATAAGAAGAGGAAGAGACATCAGAGCTTCTTCTCTTGGCCATGTGAGGTTAGAAGGTGGCCATGTACAAGCCAAGACGACGGACCTCACCAAGAGCCCAATCTGCTGACACCTAGATCTTGGATGTTAGCCTCCAGAACTGTGGGAAATAACTGTATTGATTAAGACATCCCGTCTATGGAGTTTTGTTACAGCAGCTGGAACAGACTATGGCATTATCCTTCCACTATTTTTTCTCTGTGTTCATATAACCACCTATAAACATCAATGTACATGCACATCCTTGTAGATACATAATAAATATTTACCCTCATTTTATTATTTTTATATTTTTCTGTATTGATTTTTTTCCTCCAATATCTAATGGATTGAATCCCCCTTAGTTCACCCAATTGAGCCTCAACTTATTCTTTGCAAGGGTCCTATATGATGTTATGGTGCAGCAGCACTATAATTTATTTAACCATTCTCATATAGTAGATGATAGTCCCTGTTTCCAGTTCTGTTGGTTTACCACTGCTTACAATTTAATCCACTTCTGTGTAAATACATCCTTAGGCTTTATCCCTAAGGACTAGCTTCCTGGGACTGGGATTTCAGAGTCAAAAATGTATCTATTTTTATTCATAACAAATCTCACCATATTGCTTCCCCCAAATTTTCATGAATATGTATTTCTAACCAGAAATTTACTAAGGTCCTCGTACCCCCTTCAGCGATGGAGCCCACCACGCTCTCGTTTTTCTGTCTGATCACTCCCTGTAAACTGATGTCTCATGCTGACTCCTTCATATCTCCCTGATTGCACATGAGTTTGAACCTCTTTTCATACATGTGTTCACTACCTGGAATTGCTTTTCTATGAATCAGATTATTAGAAAAAACTCCACTTGATCATGAAGTTATGCTTTTGATTCATTGCTGGAGTCTATTGGCTCATTTTTAAAAAGATTTTGCATGCCAAGTTGAATGGTTGAGTTTTCCAGATACTGAATCATAGAATAGTTACAGGTTTCTGGCCTAGAGTTAACATTTAAATATTCTTTTTAAAAATTATTTTTATTGAGATATAATTAACACAAATCATTCTGTGAACTTAAGGCGTACAATGTGTGGACCAGCCACCACAGTGTTGGTTTATACTGATTCACCATTCCTAAACTTAGAACTCAACTGTGGCACCATCAAGTGCTAGTGTCTGTTTCGCTGGTGGTTTTAAAGTTGCTTTTTCCATCTCCTCTATGATAACTAATGTTCATGTGATTTTTCTAGTTATCTTATGGTTAATTTTGACATTTTGTATTTTGTTTAAAAATTATATGTCTCCTTTGTTTTCAATAGTGCATCTCTTTGTATATGCTTTTTAATCTTCTGTATACGTGGTGTGTCTCCACTTCTACTTATAAACTTACATGTTTTGTTCTCTTTTATCCTTAATAAAGCGCATTCAATTTGTTTATTAGTCTTTCCAAATAATTTGATGTTGGATTTATTTACCCTCTCATTGCTTTGTTGATTTATAGTTCAATAGTGTTAGATTCTTGTCTTCATTAATTTTCACCTTCCTAGTTTGATTTGGTTTTTTTTTAATTTTTACAAACTTAATTTCAAGTTCCAAAGAATTAACAAAATAAACCCCCAACATAGGAATAGCTAAGCAACAATAATTCTTGACTAAAATAAGAATTCCTTCTGCCCTGGCTGATGTAGCTCAGTGGATTGAGTGTGGGCCTGCAAACCACACGATCGTGGTTTGATTCCCAGTCAAGGCACATGCCTGGGTTGCAGGCCAGTTCCAAGCAGGGAACTCATGAGAGGCAACCATACATTGATATTTCTCTCCTTCTCTCCTTCCCGTCCCCCCTAAAGATAAATAAATAAAATCTTTTTTAAAAAAGAATTTTTTCTCAAAAGTAAATTGAAATTAGTTGTGTAAAAGGGACATTGATATTTATTGTGATTCCTGTAATATGCACCTCTCTTTCTCTTTGCAACAAAACATTAATTTCCCTCTGGGGACAATCTCTTTCTCATCCTCAGTCTACAAGATCCAAAATCCAAGCTCAAGGTGAAGGCAATGTGACTCAGGCCTAGCTCATTGGAGATCTGCATCTTTCTGACCACAGTGATTGGTCCAGGAATGGGTGTATGACTCGAGATGGGCCAATTAAATCTCTTTCCAAGGTTTGCTAGAACTATTAGTAAAGACACCCTCTTTCCTTCTGAGATTTTAGGTGCTACGAAGCAGGAAAGTCTGGAGGGGCTAGAAGCCATCTCTATTGGCACTAGAAAGAGCCTGCCAGAGAATGACATCAACATGGAGGAAGAACGGAGAGAAAGAGCTGGATCCTTAATATCAGTTGGACCCTTGGATCGTCATGTCTGCAGCTGAGTTTCCCCCTTTGAACATTCCAGTTATGTGAGTAAATTCCCATGTTTGTTCCTTGTGTTTGAATGGGGCTTCTGCCATACAGCATTAGAGGAATCCTGGTGGACACAGACCATGTCAGGCTCTTTTTCACCAGAAGCAGGCTCCTGCTTGTCTCTTGGCAGAGTGTGGTCAAGCTACCAGGGGCAGAGTTACTCCACATACCATAGGCTATGAATCTCTGGCTTTCTTAGCTGCAACCCTCACTGTTCCTGACTCCCTCCTTCTTGGAAACGCTCACTCCCTTGGGCTCTTCAGCAGGCAACTCCCACATCATTTGGTTCTCCAAGTCTTCTGGTTGGCTGTCGAACCCGGCTTCTCTGAATGGAACATGCATATCCCTTGTGGTATTTGCAGGGCAATAGGACAAATACAGCATTTGGGGCAGGGGTGGCAGTTTAATTTTACTGAAAGATTTAGGGAGGATAGATTACTTGTAAATTAAAACAGAATTCTTCAAAACAAAAGGAAAAACTGATGTCAATCTTTAAGATTTCAAAGAAATTTTATGCTTACGGCAGGTTGCTTTCTCCAGTGCACCCTCAGTTTTCTGGTGACATACACTTATGAAGTGATTGCTCCCGATTTAAGAAAAACCCTCCCCCAACTCCATATTGTCTTCCAGCTATGGCCCCTTTAATCGACTTCCTGTACAGACACAAATTCAAAAAGTTGTGTCTAAATCTACTGTCTCTACTTCTCTTCATCCTCGTCTCTCCTGAACCCACCCCCTTGGCTCCCACTTTGCACTTGCCAAGTCCCTAGTAGCTTCCATGTGGCTAAATCCAATGGGCAATTATCTGCCCTCAGCTTATTTGGCTCCTTCAGCATCAAATGCAGCTTATCAGCCTCTGTTCCTGAAAGCACTCTTCGCCTGGCTTCCAAGACATACATTCTGCTCCGCTCTTGTCTCCAACAGCGGCCACTCCTTCCCAGCCTCCTTTGCTGGTTCTTTTCATTTCCCAGACCATTTAGTGTGAGGTGGGGAACTCCCAGGTCTCAGCCCTTTATGGCCTGCCCTCTGCATGTGTTCTGATGGGGTGATCTCATCCAGTCTCATGGCTTTATATACCGTCTGCATGCTGACAACTGCCAAATTCATGTCTCTGGCCTGGACCTTTCCCCTGAATTCCAGCTGCATACTTGCCATCCCCACTTGGATATCCAATATGCATCTCAGACTTAACACACTTAAAAAAGAAACTCTTAATCTTCCCACAACCATCCTGCTCTTCTTCCATCTCATTGAATGACAATTCTACCTTTTATACTTTCAGGCTTTGTACTATAGAGTCATTGTTGATTTCTCTTTTACTCTTCTACCCCACGTATGATCGATCAGAAAACATCGTAGTTCTGGGTCCAGAATTTTCACCGGTCCCACCCTGGTCTAAGTTGCCATCGTTCACCACCTCTTACTCATATACTATCTTAGGTTCCTTACTAGTCTCCTGGCTCTGTCTCTGCCCACTCTAGGCAATTCTCTACCTCGCAACTAGAGCGATCATTTCAGTACACAAGTTGGATCACGCTATTCCTCTCTTCAGAACCTTCCAATAGCTTCCCAGTTCTCTCAGGGTAAAAGCCCAACTCCGTCTGATGGTCCTCAGGTCGGCCCTTAATCTAGCTGCTTCTTTCTCCCGACTCACTCCCCTTCAGCCATGCTGGATTCCTTGCTGCCCCTCCAACCCACCAGGCCTGCCCTGGCCCAAATTCTTCCTTCTGCAATGCTCTTCCTCAGCTTTGCACATACCTTACTCCCTCACCTCCTTAGTCCTTGGCTTAAATATCACTTTTCCATGAGTTCTTCCCTGATTACCTTATTTAAAACAGCATCCTTCTGCCCCCACTCCTGGTACCTACGATTTATTCATCCCTGACTTTTTTCCCTTATGCTTATCACCATTTAATGCACCATGATTTAACTTATTTATTCGTTTAGTCTCTATCTACCTACACTGTACATGAACTCCATGCGGGCGGAAATCTTTTTGCCTGTTTTGCTCACTGTTGTACCCCCCGGTTCACAGCAGGGACTCGAAAATGCTATTTGAGTGCAATGAATCAGTGATTAAGGAATGAATGACAGCAGTTCATCCTTCTCTATCATGATGGCTCTTCCCTGGAAATGTGTGAAGTTTTCTGCAGGAAGCAGCAAGAGCAATGCTCCTAGGACTGGAGAAAGAGAGAGAGGTGACAAAGGAGGATTCGGGGCAACTGTTCTGGAGAGAGGGCGCTGGGTGGATCTGAGTGTGGGTAGGGAGGCATGGGGAAGAAACTGGGGGCAGGTTGCCCAGTGGGAGAACATTTTAATAGTCAAGAAAAGAGCTAATGCTGGCTTTGGAGTTTAAGCCTTTGAAATTGGCACAAAAAGAGAAATACCAACATCTGTAGAGGGAGCTACCTCGGAGGCAGGATCAATTATGACTTCCCTTTTCCTCTCTTTGCCTTTCCTTCTTACTCTCCATATAGGCAAATGATTTTAATAATTATTTGAGTAGAAAAGTGAAAATCTTATTTTTGCATAAACACTATTATTTGGTTGAAAAAAATCTGTCTTGTCCAGACTTATCTCTTTGAAGAAAGGGGTAGTCTCTTGTTTTTCAGAAAACAGGAATGTACTCAAAATGCTTCAATGCACTTTTCCTCAATGCCATCTTATGCCCCCCAAATGCAAACTCTGCAGCTGTACAGTAAGAGTGTATTTTAATACTATCTTGGTGGTAATCTAAGGAACAAGACCCTGGCCTAAGTGAAATAACTCAGAGAAAGACAAATCCTGTATGATTTCACTCATATGTAGAGTCTAAAACAAAACACAAAAATCATAGAAAAAGAAACCAAATTTGTGCTTACCAGTGGTGGAGTTGTTGGGAGGGAGAAATGGATAGCGGTGGTCAAAAAGTACCAATTTATTTACTTATTCACTTATTAGGTAAATAAGTACTAAATATACGGCATGATGATTGCAATTAACACCTTTGTATGATATAGTTGGAAGTTAAAAGAGTAGATTCCATGAAAATAGATCCCTATTTTCTCATCACGAGAAAATAGGCATGCGTTTCTTTTCTTTTTTTTTTTCTATTTCTGTGTAATGATAGATGTTAAGTAACCCCATTGTGGTGATCATGTCACAGTATGTGTGAGTGAAATTATGGTGTCGCACACTTAAACTTGCAACATGCTGCATGTCCATTATTGCTCAGTAGAACTGGGGAAAGCCTTCTGAGGCCAGTGACCTTCGCCATCCTTAAAGATAATTCTCACAGGCTCTCTCTCTCTCAATATCTACTTGTCTTCCCATCTGCCCATCTGTCATGACAATAGCAATCATGTATATAATCATACATACATATATGTACATGTATATATATAGTCTAGGCTCTGTTGAAGGAGCTTTGCATATGTTAATTCATTTAATTCTTACAACAACCATGTGAAGTAGGCTAATTGCTGGAGACCCATCCTAGCAATAGTTCAGTGCAGGTGTTTGGCAGGCAGCTTTCTGCATGGCCCCCAGGCTTCTTCCTTTTGGGTGGTTCCATCATCCCCCAAGACTGCAGGGTCCTCTTAGGGACCCTTCACCAGCGGATGGGATAAGAAAGAATGTGGAGGATCGCCTGGGAAGTTTTTACGGCCAGGCCTGGAATTAGTGCACATCACTTCCCCTTGCATTCTATTTGCTAGGGAATTCAATCACCCAGCAGACCTGAGAGCAAGGGGAGAACAGCCTGGTGTGTGAAGAGTTGGCATATATCTGTCTTTCCCAAACGTGGGTACTAGTATGCTGTTTTACACATGGGAAAAACAAGGTCACCGAGGTCTAGAAGGTTAAGAAGCTTGCCAAAAATTTGTATCACTAATAAGTGATGGAGCCAGGATTCAAACCCAAGCTATCAGCCTCCAGGGTAGGTGTGCTTTATCGCTACACCTGTGACACTGTTCCATGGAAGTTAGATCAAAGTGACAACTGGTCATTCACATAAGTGAAAAACAGCAGCAATGACTCCTAGGCCCCAGAATGCTCCCGTTTTCCTGCTCTCTCTCAATCTGCTATGGCCCCTGAGTACAGAGCCAATAGGGCCAGAAACTCAGCCACAATCCCACCTGCCTCCACCCCCAGGTAGGTGATAATCATGGAGTCCGCCTCAGCAACCCCCCATGGCCAATGCCTGTTCCCTAGAGCTTCTTGTATTGCTGTCCTCTTAGCAGAAAGCCAGACTGATGGGTGGTGCCTGGGGCTAAGGGGGAGGGGTCAACTGGAGGGAGGAGAGGGGTTGGTGGCAAAAAGAACTTCAAAGTAATCCTTAGCACATTTAGGGGAGGGGTCAACTGGAGGGAGGAGAGGGGTTGGTGGCAAAAAGAACTTCAAAGTAATCCTTCTTAGCACATTTAGTTTCTGTCTAGGGGGCCATGTTCAGGGTACTATAGAATGTCACCTTATTTTAGGCTCTCTCATTGGGCCAGGGGCATCAGAAAGGGCCGCGGAGACTTGACTTCCACTGTCTTCTTTACTACCCATTGGTGGACTGACTTTAGGTAAATCACCCAATTTTGTTTTCTGGGCAAAATAAGAAGACATGTAAGGGGTCTTAGAACCAAAATGATCTGATTAAAACTACAGGTCCTCTCCCCACAAAATGCAAACCCACCGATTTTACAGGAGTCTACTGCAGACTTCCTGAAGGGTATCTGTGGACTACTAGTTAAGATCAGCCAGACTACAGGCACTCTTAGCTCTAACGCTTCTGTGTTCCCAAGATGCAGTGACAAAAGAATGGCTTTCTTTCACTCGGCTGCCTCCTGTGGAAGAAAACCTTCTAGGCAGCAGCTAGGCAGGTCCCTGTGTCAGCCTCCAGGAGGTCTGCACAGCCCCTCCCCGCAAGCCAGAGGCCTCCGGTTGCCTGGAACCGCACCCCCGATTGCTGGCAGATGGCCTGCTGCACGGAGCTTTATGAAAGCATGAGTCATGGCAGATCGCTCTTCTGATTCAGAGGGAGCTTTTATTTGACAAGGGAAGTTTAAGGGCCTTGTTTCCCTTTGTGCCAGCTAATCTTTAAAAATCATTTGCTTCTAAATGGTCAGGAGACTTTCTGTGCACAGCCCGCCGCCTTTCGCCTGCTCCGCTGGAGAGGGAGTTGAGGCTGGCCCGGACTGGCCTGAAGCTGTCCCAGGCACAGGAAGTCCAGCCACTATTGTCAAAAGGAAGGGGAACTATAAATACTGTAAAAAATTAGTGTCTCCAAGTTCGGAGGAAATCCGGATGTTGTCAAGTTCAGGCCGAGGAAGAGAGGGACCCGAGGGAAACTTTCTGCTTCCTTCTGAACCTTTAGTATTCCCTCCTGACCTCCACGGGAAAGCCAGAACTACTTAACGTTCAGATCTTCAAAAGCCTGCCTCCAACTGACCTTTCCAACCCCACAGACCTCAGGCTCCAGTTGCGCCGCCCCCCCCCCCCCAAGGCCCCCAAATGTGCCGCCAGCTTTTCCAGGCACGTGCTCTCGTGGCGCTGTTCTGTCGGATTGCCCTCTTCCTCCTCTCCATCTGCCTCCCTCCCACCCTGTCTCCAGGCCTGCTTCCGACTCCAGGTCCACCTGGCAACTTCTCTAGACTGTTACTAACATAAATGAGCATAATTGCTCTTTATGGAGCACCTACCCTGTGCCAAGTGCTTCACAAGGCTCACCGCACTTAATTTCTTCAATGAGCTTGTGAGGCAACTATTATCATCAGTGTTTTATAGGTGAGGAAATTGGGTTTGAAGGGGGTAATTAAATATCCTAGGGTGATGCAGCTAGTAAAAGACAGAACGGCAACTCGTACCCAGTTGCCTTCAAAACCTCCAAGGCTGACCCTGAGTCCGTGGGCAGGTGGGGAAGATACCCGCCATGTCCCTAGATGACCAGGGGCCAGGCCGCCACGTCTTCAGGTCACCTAGCCCAGGGAAGGCCTTTCAAAAAAAATCAACAGATGAAGGGCCTCTTTTCAGATGCTTGAGCCAGAGTCTCCGGGAACCCAGAAGAACCCGTTTTATATCTCTTTCAAACCCTTTTGACAGGTGCACACCGCTGTCAAGAAGCAGGGAACTTCGGCCTTGGGAATGCAAGCACAGGAAATGCAGCACTTAGTTTCCTAAGCAACCGTAATTGTTGCTCTTTCCATCCTGCCTGTCCCTCTGAATTACAGTGGGATCTCTGACAACTGGAACACAAATTCAGAACACACTTCAGCAGCATCCAATGTGGTTTTTTTAAAAAAAGCTCCCGGAGACCCTGGCCCTCCGTGGCACAAGGAAAAGGAAATGACCAAAGCATCACTTGTGTGAACCTCATTCTGTTCCTCTTGACGCAGACAGAGGGGCAGGCCAGTGGTCACTCTGCAGTCATGCATCCACACGCACACGGGACACCTGCGTGTTGACCGAAGGCTGTGGTCCCCACGGCCTGCCTGCCCCGCTCTAGGTTGGGATCTCCTCTCTCCAGTCCTGGTCACACTTTGTGCATTATTCTTACCTTGCTGTCTTAGGACTGACTGCTTCCTTGAATGCTTCCTCCACCAGACTGTTAACTCCCTGGGAGCGGTCACTGCGTGGTCACGGTCATCGTCATCCTGGTGATACTTAACATTCTTCGGTGCTGTGTGACAGACCTCGTGTTAAGGCCCCATGTGTATTACTGGAATCCAGCGAGGACAATCCTGCCAGGTAGGTGCTCTTAGAGTTCCCTGGGGCCGTGCGCTCTCTGCAGTCCCCACGTGCAGGTTCAGCAAGGTCCGTCTTGGTGTAAAAGCTCTTTTTAAAAAAAGCTGTTGAGGAGAAATAGCTCCCCTTTAGCAGAAGAACTTGTCATTTCTGAGATAGAAACTTTTTGAACAGAATTTTCAAAGGTCTCCAGTGCAGCCCTGGCCGGGTGGCTGAGCTGCTTGGAGTGCCTTCCCTTACACCAAAAGGTCGCATGTTTGACCTCCAGTCAGGACATGTGCCTAGGCAGTGGGCTGGACCCCTGGTCAGGGCACATACAGGCGTCGATCGATGGATGTTTCTCTTTCTCTCTCCCCCCCTTCCTCGCTCTCTAAAATCAATAAAAACATATCCTCAGGTAAGCATTAAAAAAAGAAAGATCTCTAGGGCAATGTCAAAATAACTAGGGGTTGTGGGGAGATAAAAGACAGGCAGACCTAGATGGGAAACTCCCTCTAACACCATACACATGGCCTTGGGCCAGTTCACTCACCTCGCTGAACCTCAGTTTGAACCAATGCAAAGTGGGGTGATAAAACCTGACCTGTGGTGTTAGGAAAACCAGGGAGAACGTAGGCATAGTGTCTAGCATGGTGCATGACCCAAAGTAGGTGTTTAATAAATTGTGATTATTTTCACATTATTTTCATGGTCAGTACTTACCCTTGAACATTAGAGAGTAATACAAGCTGGTGTTTAGCCTGAACTTACACCAAAGCTGGTTTTAGTTCTCCACAAATAATTAGCCAATGTTCCCTAAGGCAGAGAACTATTTCTCCCCTCATAAATTCAGAAATTGCTTGGTATTAGAACATGAACTTGCCATACTAGAGATATGAAAGTACTCGAAGACGTTGTTTTGGTCTAGGGTTATGATCTTTTACATCTTCAGGGGATTCACGGGACCTGCTTCAGACTAGAGTCACCACGCATGTGCCTGTGCTGGATCAGGAGTTACCCAGCCACTCTGAGCCTGGCTCTGCAGTGGCCGGAGGCTGGAGGGAGAAGCAGGGGCAGACTGAGAGCCCTTGGGAATGTCTCCTGGGTACAGACAAAGACAAACTTTGGGAATGCTCATAAAGAACCATTTCTGTTGTGTTTTGGGCTACATCTGGTGGTTTGCCTGGTTGTTCAGTAGCCCAAGCAGTCGTCCATAGCCTGCAGAGGAGAGGTGAGGATGAAGCCAGCCCCAGCCTAGGATTCCAGACTGGGGCCATGGGCTCCTGCCAGCTGCCTTGGGTAAGTCACAAGATGACTTTGGGTCTGAGAGATAAGAGGCTTAGACAAAGGTCTTTAATCCCTCCCTGGCCTCCCCACAACAGGTTTATGGAGCACAGTGATGCTAGCAAAGTCACAGCCCCCAAGACTCTTTACTGGGGGAACCACTTGGGACTATCGGACCCCTGGGACTCTTGGGGATCCTTGCTGTGCTGCTATCGGTCACCATCGCCTTTGTCATGGCCTGGGCAGAGGAGAAGGGGCAAGGTTAGTCTCCCTGCCCCCAGCTTAGGGTGAACAAGATTACTCAGGTTTCTTTCTATACCTGGTAAGGATGATGGAGTTCTTATTGAGGGTGGAAAACAGGAGATGCGATTTGAAGCCCAAAGCCACTGAACAGCTAAAAATTTTAGTGAGGTTAGCACTTTCAGGAAGGAGAAGCTTAACTGCACTCTGACTTTGCACAGTGGTGGGGGCGGGGCGGGACTTCCTGGAGAGGGCAACCACAAGAAGGAAGGGCTGGCTCCAGGTGCAGGCTGCCGGGGCAGGTGAGCCACCCTCCTAGGGGAGGGATGAGGAGCACCAAGGTCTCTAAATTAAAAGCGGTGGAGAGCATTCCTTCTGTTAAAGTCAGCCTGCCTCCACCCTCCCTCCCGGCTTCTCACCCATCGAGCTCTTATTTTGACATTGTATTGTCAATCTTTACACTTCAGTTCAAAAGACACACCCACTTAATATCTCAGGGATGACAAGTTCTTTTGTATTAAAGGGGAAAAAAATAGGATTGGCTGATGTTGCTACCAAATAGCTTTAAAAGGGGGGGGGGTTGTTTTTAATCTCAGAATATAACATTCCAATTTGTTCTTATCTTCCCGGTCCATTCAAAATGTTTTCCAGTAGGCCTTCACCCTGAAACCAGATTATTGCCACTCACACGTTTCAACAGAAGTTGTTTCTCCAACGCACAGCCAGTCATCTTCAGTGTTCAGCATCCAGAATCAATCACTCCTCATGTCCTTAATTAAATCTTCGAGTTGGAAACTATGTGGTGAGATCCTTTATTCAAAATACCAAGAGAAAACATAAGCAAGCTTCATTTCTTATTGTAACAATGCCAGTTTTCTGTAATCTGACCTTGACTTGACATCGGTGGACCAGAACCTTCCTAAGCTCTGTATATATTTTTGTAATCTAGATGCACAAGATGACGACAGAGGATTATCTTCGGTCATTAAAGATGTTGGAACATTCTTCATTGCAGATGGAAAAAATAGCCCCGCGGCGAGTTCAGATTCCTGTTTGAATCTGACTCGAGTTGTCTTCCGTTGTCGTAAGGTGCAGGCTCTAACTGTAGGATTACAAGTACCTCTGTTATTTGGGCCAATATTTAAAAGTAGATGAGCTATGTGACTCACACATTCTGCAGTCATATTTTGCAGAATAGTGAGAGTCATGTGTGATCATAGAAAATGCAAATATACTCACAAACAAGAAAACTATCTGCATTCTCTTCCCTGAGCAGGCTGTAGTTATTATCAGGGTAAATTTATTGATGCTTCACTTTCACAATATATGCTATGTTTTATTCTTCCATGAACTTTTTGTTGTTTCATAAGAAAAAATGTTTTTAATCCACACATCCTTATAAATACATAATCACCTACAGGGAAAACTGGCCTTGCCACAAGATGCCATTGTGGAATTTGACAATCTGCTTTATTGTCACCCTTAAGCATACAACTTTCGATGCAAAATTGTGCAAGTAATGAAGAGTCTAACTCCAGTTCTGATGTTTGGCTGTTGACAACCCCCAAGCCCACTGCTCCCCTGGCCCTTTCGGCCCCACCTCTGGACAAGCTGCTGAGAGAGCCCAGGCGTGTCCTCAGGGTACCACTGGCAAGTTCAGAACCACCTGAGGCCCCGCAGCCCAGCCTTCCACCGGCCCATCTCCTCTCCCTGCTGTCTGGACACTTTTACGGGCCTCCTTGGAAGCCTGCCTTGCCCTCCCCGGAAAGCCTCCTCCCGTGCACCAAACCCTCTCATATCCTGTCGGTGTGTGCACAGCATCTCCAGTTTTGACAGCTGAGCTAAATTTTGCATGTGGGGCAGAGGCCGTCCTGCCTTTAAAGGGTAAACGTACAGCATGATCCTATTTAAAAGGTTTATGTATGTGCACATAATTACTGTACCTGTGAGCAGGAACAAAACCTCAAAGAAATAGACTACACACTGGGAGCGATGCTCTCTGAGCAGTAGGATGTGGGTGTTTTCTTTCCTCCTCATATTTCTCTGTATTTTCTAAAATTCCTGCTATGAACATATACTTTATATGTAACAAAAAGCAATAGCATGCAATAGTCAAAAACACTCTGCCTTAAGAAAGAAGGAAAATGCTCAAATCATTTTGATTAGTTTTGTTAACTTGACCAAATTCTGAAGTACATACACAGAAAAGCAAATCAATTCTCACACGATCAGCTCTCCCTGTCTCTTAAAAAGAAAACAAAAGCATAACTGCATGAAGTTTCGCTTTTTAGGAAAGTGTTCATTTAATCTTTGAAACTATGTGGATGGAAGTCCACACGGTGAAACACATTTCTGCTGAAAACAAAAAACAAAAAACAAGCACCCTCATCCTCGGGACTCAAAGGCTGAACTGAATTCTTGTAAACCTAAAGTCACTTAAGAATGTTAATTAAAAATGTATTAACAACATCATCCTGTTTGTGTGTGGCCATTCTGTCTCACAGATTTTTACTCTAAGGGCAGTAGGTCTTGTTCTGTAAATTTCCTTAGAAGGACTGCGGTGGCCCTGGCTGGTACAGTTCAGCAGATCAAGTGCTGGCCTGCAAACCGGAGTCACGGGATCGATTCCCAGTCAGGGCACGTGCCTGGGTTGCTGGCCAGGTCCCCAGTAGAGGGTGCATGAAAGGCAACCACATGTTGAGGTTTTTCTCTCTCTTACCCTCTCTAAAAATAATCTTTTAAGAAAAAGAAAGACTGGGGTGGGGAAGCACACACATGACCTCCTGTGGGGGGGTGTGTCACTCTCCATCTCGGAGCCGAGGGAACTGATGTGCAGGCCACGTGACTCAGAAGTCACAGAGCTAATGATAAGAACCGGCAATCTGACGGGAAAGTCCCACTTTGTGACCCAACCCCATTCCCCGTACCTCCAGCTGGTCCCGATTCAGCCTGATTTAAAGGGACTGAACAAACCGAGTTGTTTTTCACGAGCCCGCACCAGAGTCACCTGGTAGACTTGTCGAGACAGACTGCTGGGTCCCGCCACCGGACATCTGGACTCGGCAGGTGTGGGAGGGGGCCTGAGAACGTGCCTCTCTAACACGATCCAGGCTTACGCTGAGGCTGCTTGCTGGTGACTGGTGGGCGAGAGCAGGACCCGAGTTCTACGACTTTCCAAGGTGGAGGGTTGAGGCCTGGATATAAGAGCCCTTCAGGTGTTCCTCTAACTTATGGGATGTTTCTGGCTGCCACGTGCCCTGAGCGGCCCTGCTATCTTGAAAGTGGCCAGCGGGGCCTTCCTCCCGAAGCGCTTAGTGTTCGCTCTCTATTGGTCAAATAGCTCCTCCCCCCTGTGAGGTTTCTCTATGCCAATTACCCACTTAGGGGCCAGAAACTTTCTTTTCAGTCCTTAAACACCTACACTTAAACAGCACCCCATGGGGTGTCATTAGGCTTGGGGAAGAAAAGAGAGGAATGTTGAGTCCATGTGGTCACGGGAGACCAGAGGCCAATCCCGAGAGGCGGGGTCCAGCCCACAAACACTGTGGGAGCTTGTACGCTTACTAGCTGGGACCAAAGTCTTGGGGAGATGGTTGAACTACCTCATCTGTCCTTTGGGGAACAATGAGGATTGGTTATGCTACCAGCGGGGAGGAGGAACGTGCTCAGATTTTGAGCTAAATTAACTCTTCCAGGAACCAGGGTTGCTCTCTCTGAGTCCTTAGTAACTGGCAGGAAATTAGAGTCTCAAGAATTTGGGGAGCGGAGAAAGAGGTGTTATTCTGTAGGATAAACAGGTTGTGTTCTGATGCTGTTTTATCTGGCATGTGATAAAATGCCTTGTACGTAGGGCTTAGAAAAATGCCCATGCACCAGCCCCAAATGAAAAACACCGGTGATTCTAAAGTGGAAGTGAGATTTAAAGAACCCCTCCTTTGCTGCCTTTGCATGAGATAGCCTAAGGTACACAGGGGCAAACACAAGGCCCGCAGGCTCGACCCGGCCCCCCACCTCGTTTTATCCAGCCCAGCTCCTTGTTTCTACCCGGCAGCAGCGCTGAGCTGTCTCGTAACTGTTAAGGGGCAGTTACATTCACACAGTCCTAACATTGCATGCAGCCCTTTGAAGGCAACCACGAGGCTGATGTGGTCCCTCAGTGAAAATGAGTTTGACACCCCTGTCCTACGGTCTCAGCTGTCCCCTTCCCTTCCCATGGTTCCTTTTATTCTGTCAAACCTGAAGAAAGGTGAATTAGGTGGCTGTGTTGTAGAGGTTACCTTCTGGCCCACGGGGATTCTGGATAAGCTTCGCACCATCTTAGAAACAGGGCTGTTGGGGACCCCTCAGCCTCCACGCGTCTGGAGGGAAGCCCTTACTCAGCCTCTGCTTCACAAACCACGCTCCGCCCCAGGCCTCCTCTCAGCTGCAGCTGAGGGGTCTGAGTCACAACTCTGGGCACCAGGCCCTGGCTGTGTACCCACGATTAGAGCCTTGTGGTGACAGGTTTGATCCCCAGTCAGGGCACGTATGAAAAACAGCCGATGAATGCATTAATAAATAGAACCACAAAATCGATGTCTCTCTTACATTAATAAAGTAAAAAAAAATCTTCTGGGCAGCAGCTGAACCTAATACAAGCCTGCCTCTCACACAGCCGGGTTCACACACCCTGCTGATGACAGTGGCTTGGCGCTTGCCGAGGGAGAGAACTATGTAAATTATAAGCTCAAGTGAGAACGGTGCATGTTAAGTCCTGTCAAGCCACAGTTGTCAGACCAAATCTTGCATGTCACAAATGGAGCCAGGGTGAAAACGAATCGAGCCCCGTCGCACTCACCCCCGCGGCCTTGATGTCCTGGCTGCGGTCCCGAGTTGGTAGGGCCTGACCTTTTGCAGTTCTGACTGAGTCCAGAGCCTGAGTGAGTCCCCAGGGGATCGAGCAAGTGCTGCAGGGACTGCCAGGATCCCCAGACACAGGACCTTGGAGCCAAGGGAGAGCAGATCAGACTAGGGAAAGACGGGGCACAGGCACCCAGAGAGAAGTGGGGTGATGGGAAAGCTTTTCCCAGGGCTGCAGGAGAACGGTCCAGCTGGGTAGCCCCTTGGCCCCGGGAACCACAGGCCCACTCAGCCCAGCACCAGGTGCGAAGTCACCTGAAACCCCAAAAGAGTGCAGCACCACCTGTCCTCCAGGACTGTGCCTTGGGGAAGCTTGATTCACTACTATTTGTACTTACCAGTATTAAAACCACCCCAAGTAATTTCATTTTAGTTCAGAAACTCCTCAGACCAGCAGTGTCTGCATCTGAGGACTTGGCAGGAATATAGAACCTCAGGCCCCACCCTGGATCCGTGAGTCACCTTCTGTTAAATTATTTAACATGCTCTCAGGTGGCTCCTGCAAACATTAAGAAATTGAACCAGTGCCTTAATCATTGGTTCCCAGCTTGGCTGTACTTTTGGGAAGTTTTAAAATGTACTGATGTCTGGGCTCCGTCTTCGGAGGGTCTTACTTAATTGATCGGGGGTGTGGCTTGGGTACCAGGATTTTTAAATGATTCCTGGGTGATTCTAATGTGCTGTGAAGCTGGAGAAGCGATGCCTGAACTGCCTGTGGACTTCTGTGGACTTCCCTCCTAAACCCGTGCTTCCCCGGGGATACTAGGCCTGCAGGCCCAGGCAGTCTGCTTTGAGAAGCATGATTTTAAGACACATCAGGCTGACCATTTGGGAAGAAATGCAGTGAAATCAACACAGGCAGCAGGGTAGTGTGGGAGAAAAGGCCTCAGATATGGGGTTGAGCAGATCAGAGTTCTAGTCTTCCCCTTACCAACTGTGGAAGCTTGAATTACATAATCTCTCTGATCATCACTTTCATTACCTGAAAAATAGGGGTAACAAGGTCTATCTAGTAGAACTATGTAAAGATATAAGGTCACCTACCATTCCAGGGGTTCCTATGGAAGACCAAAACAAAGAAGTAAAAACAAACATTAAAAACTGTACTACAAGCAATATTGAAAAACAAGAATAAAGTTGAAAGTACCATGCTACTCAAAGTTAAACTGTACTACAAGCCCACAATAATCAAAGCAGCATGGCACTAGCATCAAAACAAACAAATAGATCAATGGAACAGAATACAGAGCCCAGAAATAAACCCACGTTTATACAGTCAATTAATATTTGACAAAGGAGGCAAGAACATATAATAGGGGAAAGACGATCTATTCAATAAATGGTGCTGGGAAAATTGGACAGATACATACAAAAAATGAAGCTATCCACCTTCATACACCAGGAATAAAGTCAAAATGGATTAAAGACTTAAATGTAAGACTCTAACCGTGAAACTCCTAGAAGAAAACATAGGCGGTAAAATCTCTGACACTTCTCTTGGCAGTAATTTTTTCTGATACATTTCCTCAGGCAAGGGAAACAAAAGAAAAACAAATGAGACTACATCACACCAAAAAGTTTTTTTCACAGCAAAGGAAACCATTAACGAAACAAAAAGACATCCTAGTAAATGGGAGAACATATTGGCCAATGGTACATCTGATAATAGGCTAATATCCAAAATTTATAAAGGACTCATACTACTAAATACCAAAAAACCCAAACAACCCAATTAAAAAATGGGCAAAGGACCTGAATAGACACTTCTCCAAAGAGAACATGCAGACGGCCAGTGTGAAAAGGCAGAACCTCAGGCCCCACATGATCAGCCCACCCACACATCCCTGTTTATCCCACACGCCATCAGAGTGCCCTGCTTCCCGGTCACCCATAACCTCTCCTTTCTTCCCTTAACCTGACCTATTTCCATCCACCCTTCCCCTTCTTCCCTCTCTAGTAAACCATTCCCTTCAGCCTCTGGAAATCCCAGTTCCCAATGTGAGGTCAATAAACGCCTGTATTTTCCAATCTCTTCTCTGAAGGTCCCAGTCACCTCTTCACTTATCTAAAAGCAGGGTGTATCCTGGGGACTGGTTCCTCTGCATCCTTCTCAAACGGACGAGTTATTTGCTCTTGCTCCCAGAGAGCTTTGCAACCTCTCTCAATGCCTGCTTTAGAGTGCCGTTCCCCCTTCCCTCTTGCAAACCCCTTCTGCTCCTTTGAGGCTTACGCCATCTGGTTATAACACTCTTCCTCCTCCAAGTTACACTCACCTACAAGTAGCTTCTGGGTCTCTCCTCCTCGTTGTCAGTACAACTAACTTTTTATAAGCCACTCCGTTTTCTTCTCTATCCCCACTCCTGTCATTCTTGGTGACTTCAACATGCATGCTGATGATTCATCCAACACCATGAGCTCCTGGTTTCTCCCTCATATTTTAACTGAGGTTTTCTTTCTTCCACTTTACCTCAGCTACCCATCGTGCTGTAGATCTTGGCATCAACAAAAATGGCACCAAAATTTTAACTGCAGGTATCTTGTTTTGACTACAAATATCATCCTTCCAAGTTGCTTTCACAAGTATCCTTCCTTCAAAAGTGCTTTTACATTTTTGTTGTCACTTTCAATCCCCTGCCCCCTTTATTCATATCTATTGCCAACCCTCGTTCCCCTTCATTTCTCCTTTCCTATTATATCCCATGACCCACTGCAACAGTTTGCTCCTTGCAACCCCTAACATCTTTGCCTTGTTGAATGAGGTTTACAGATCCAATAAAGAGCATCCTCCTTCCTGCCTAAGTTCTGAATTCTTGAGAGGAAAAATTAACATCTAGGCAGATGAAGATGTCACCTTTCTTGCAGATAAAGTTAATCGTAGGGAGTTTGACTCAGTTTTACAGCAAGAATGGGCTCGGCAAAACCAAGTTGTGGATGTATGCACTCAGCCATCACCCCCGTCCCCACTGCTGCCTCCCATACCATGGGGTCGATACCTTCCGGAGCTCGGGGCACAGAGGAGTGGCACAAAACATGACTGCTCGGGGCGGCTAGCGCCCACAAGAAAGGTGAGAAAAGAGTTGGCCTTACACGCCCCTCACTGGTCCCGACCCTATTGGTAGTGTCAGTCACCCCTCCCCATGGGAGGGAGGAGGAGCGGAACCCAGTGAATTCTCCGTGGAAGGAAACATCAGGACTTGGTGATACGATTCCCCCAACTCCTCTCTTCCTCTGTTACACTTGTCTTACAAACACGCCCGACTGTCTGGGGTCTTTTCCCTGTCAGCACCAGAGCAGCAGAAGGTAGTATTCAAAATACCCTTACACATTCGATCTTATTTGGTCATTATAAAAACCATGGGAGAAAGGTAGAATCACCTATTTTTACAGGTAAGAGAATGGGAACAAGGTGAATTTACTGTCCTAGGTTACAGTTGCTATGCTAAACCCACATTATCTGAGAGGAGGTTAATTACAGCACAGTACCTTGTGTCATGTCAGGTAACACGTTCGTAGGATTCAGGAATTGGGACAGGAGTACCGGGAGGGGACCATCATGTTTCTTGCCAGAAACATGTTTCTTACCAGAGCACAGGTAACGCCATTACTTCAAAAGAGAGGTGTTACTATTCCATTTCCATAAAAAAGTGCTGTCTTTTCAAACACCTGGTGCCAAGAGAGCAAACATACAAATATATTTACATAAACATTGAATCCAGGGCACAGCACCTTCCCCAGAGCAAGCATCTGATGCTTGTTGAATACATGCACACCACATGCCTTTTAAAAAAAGTTGTAAATACAGAAGTAATACAAAGACAATGACCTGTCATTGATAACGAATTATCAATGCCTTTGTCACGTTACCTAACATGATAAAGGCATTGATAATACCTGAAGCCAAATGACTAAGTAAAAAGATTAATTTGAAGAAGCCATTTGGATGATTAACAACAAAGAAATTACACCATTTATCTTGTCTATCAACATCTCTCTGCCCCTCATTCTGCATCTGTTTCCTTTCTTCCCACTGTTTTATCCCTAATTGGCCAAACTTTTACATTGATATATATTTAAAGTATTTGTTGTACTTATTCAAAAAAGAAGTATACTTCATTTAAAATTAGGTGAGCTGTAACACTTCTACATATTCTATTGCAGTTCTAGTCAGGGAATAAAAGGGAAAAAAGAAATAAAAGGCATATAGATTTTAAAAGAAGAAGTAAAATAGTCTTTATTTATAGATGACATTGTATATGTAGAAAATCCTAGGGAAGCTACAAAAAAGATACTGGAATCAGTAAGTTTAGCAAGACCTTGGAATACAAGATTAATATAAAAAATCAATTGTATTTCTACATATTAACAAACCATTAAAACTGAAATTAAAAATACCATTTATAATAACATGGAAGTGTAAAATAACTAGGAATAATTTTAACAAAATATGTGCAAGACCTGTACATGGAGAACTATAACGTATTGCTGAATGAAGTTTAAAAGGACCTAAAGAAATGGAGAGAGATACCATAGTCATAGACGAGAAGACTCAATGTTGTTAAGGTATCGATGGACCTCAAACTGATGTTGAGATTCAGTGCCAGCTTGGTAAGAATCACAGCAGCTTCTCTTAATTACAAATGGAAAATCTGATTTTAAGTTATTTAGAAATATAAAGAACTAAGACAAGCCAAAATACTTGAGACATAAGTAAGGAAAACCAGAGGACTTACACTGCTTGACTTGCAGACTCCCCTGAAGCTGTAAAAGTCGGGCAAGTGTGCCGCTGGAGTCGGCACAGACACAAACCCACGAACCAGGACAGAGAGTCCAGAAATAAGCCCACGTACATACGCATATGGTCAGCCAATTTACACAGAGCTGCTGGTGTGATGAGGAAAGGTTAGTTTTCTCAGCAAATGGATTTGAACAATTACGCATCTATATGCAAAAACATGATCCTCAGCCCTTAACCTTGAATCATAGACAAAAATTAACTAAAAAAATAAAAAAGATCATAGGCCTAAAAGTAAAAGCTAAATGAAAAAGTTTCTAGAAGAAAACAGGGAAAAAATCTGTGACTCTGATTTATGCAATGACTTCTTAGCTAAGGACATGCGATAGGAATCATAAAAGAAAAAAATGGACAATCTGAACTCAACAAAATGAAAACTTCTGCTCTTAGGAAAATTAAGAGACTAGCCCTAACCCTAATCCTAATTTACAAACTGTAAGTGTTCCCAGAATAAAGAATTAACAAGTTAAGAACATACTGACTAAAGATGTGCAAAAGATTTGAACACTTTACAAAAGAATATGTATAAAGGGCAAACAAGTATAAAAAGATGCTCAACATCATTGGTAATTAGGGAAATGCAAATTAAAATCATGTATCGGAATGACTAACAGGATAACAGCAAGTGTTGGTGAGGACTCGGAGCAAATAGAGCTCTCACACCCTGCTGGTGTGACATGAGAGGGTGGAAGTAAGCACTTCAGAGAGTGTGGAGTTCTCTTAGAAAGTTAAACTGATGCTTTCATGTGACCCAGCAATTTTACTCCTAGGTATTTACCCAAATGAATGAAGATTATGTCCACATTAAGGCTTGTACACAAAGGTCTTTAGTAGCTGTGTCCATAATACACTGAAACATGGGAACATGGGTATCTATTAACAATAACACAAACAAACTGTGAAATAGACATACAATATTATTCAGTGATAAAAAGATATGGACTACTAATCACACAACAACATGGATGAATCCCAAAACATTATGCTGAGCAAAGGAAGCTAGAAACAAAACAGTGTTATGTAAATAATCCCATTTACATGAAACTCTAGAAAAGAGCAATCTCATCTTTAGGAACAAGCATATCGGTGGTTATCTGGCATGAGTGTGTTTATGGCAGACTGAAAAGGAAGGGGCATGAAGGGAATTAATTTAGGTGGTAAAAAGGGAAATGTTCTGTACCTCACTGTGATGGTGGTGATGTGGGTATATACACCTGTCAAACCTTAGAGAACTGTATGCTTAAAACATACATTTTATTTTATGTAAACCATACCTTAATAAAGTTAATACAAATACAAAATATTGAGTGAGCTGAAGTATTTACATTGTTTTCTCTCCCAAAATATCCTTCCTTTTTGGACTTCCCCGAGCAACTCCACAGATCAACTGAGTGGGTAAAATACTTATGTGACACTGGAAAAATAAGTTATTATTCTGAGCTGAGCAAGTTTCCTCATTGGTGGAATGAGTGGATTATACTATTAGATGACTTCATTCATTTGTTCATTCATTCATTCAATGCACAGTTATTAAAGCCCATGATGGGGCAAGCACTACACCAGGTGCTAGACACAAAGCTGAGAAACCATGTTTGCCCTTAAGGAGTCTCAGTCTAGTAGAAGAGCAGGACACATTATGATATGATTATGGTACAACTTATGCACACTTAGGGTTTGAGGAGAGTTCCTAAGAGAAGCAGTCTTCCCTGACGATGCCATACCTGAGCTGGGTTTTGAGGTTACAAGTACCTGTTAGCTTGAGAGGGAAGGGAAGGCATTCCAAGCAGAGGGTACTACATGAGCGCAGGGCCAAAGGAGAGAGACATACTATGTGTTCATAGTATTTCAGGTAGCTGAATAGGTCTGCAACATGGAATTCATGCTTGTAAGGTCAGGGTGTATCTTGATTTCAAAAGTGAAAACAGATCTTTTGTTTAAAGTATACAGACAGGGGTCCCACCGGATAATAATACCCAGGATGCAGTGGGTCACCTAAATGGTAAAACAACTCTACGTTCAGTGAGGGTCCTTCCTGTTGCAAAGAGAATCTTTGGGCTCACGTGATGAAACAGTCCAGGGGTGACTTGGGGACCCACAGGCCCACAGAACAGCTCTCCATCCTCTCCATTCCCAGGCCACCACAGCTCCAGACCCCACACCCTCTCTCTTCTTCACATCCAGCTTCCCTGGAAGATGAAACAAAGCCTCGAAATCCAGCTTCACTGGTCCTCTTGAGTCTCAGACTTCTCACTGACCCCTAAGTAACCCCTGTGGCCGGAAGGACGGCACATGGAGACCAGCCTGGCCAGGACTCAGACATCCTGGCATTGGGGTCAGCCTTGCCTGAAGTTGGTGGGTGCGGGGTAGATTAACAAGTAAAAAATTGAGCCTTTGTGGAAGAAGGGGACTAGATACCAAGGGGAAATCATGTGTTAAGAGATCTGACCACTTCCAGAATAAGTCGGGGCTACAAGTCCATATGAGGAAACTTTTTTCATCTTCCGTGTCAGGACTTGTCAGTGAAGATGGACTGAGATGAAGTAATGAGAGACTCAGAACATGTACACAGAAAGCTAGCACTCAATATTCTCAGCTCCACATCAGTGGACGAACAGCTGCACGAGAACAAAGAGAAGGACATACTTCTAATTTACGGCTCCGGGGTATCATCACAAAAGAGGTCTTTTTTAGTGGGGCCCTGGAAAAGGGAGGCCCTTCTGGTAGAGATGAAGTGAATGGGCAGAGCTGGTTGCGGACCAACACGTGACTGGTGAAGTTCGGGACACGGGAGCGGTGTGGCAGCACAGCACGGGGACCACCGAGCTGCAGAGAACTCTCCCCCACCCCCCTTGCCACAGAGCCTGCACTTTATCCGTTACCTAGTGGGGTGCTGTGAAACGTTTGAAGCTTGTAAGTGACCCATCTGAATCTGTGTATAGAGAGCTGTAGGAATAGATTAGACAGTTCCTGAGGTAAGAAGGAAGAAGGTATGTATACAAGGAATAAAGCAAAGCCTTGAGGTGGAAGGCTGAGAGGGAGTTCAAGGCTAATGGTCTCCATCTTCTCTATGAAAGACGGAGAGAACCTGCTGAGGGTAAGGGGGTGCTAAGAAGTGAGGAGAGCTGGAAATTTCAATTAACCTGCGTGCTGCATTATCAAAGCATCCCGATCAAAAAGACTGTTCAATGAACTCTTCTAAAAGGTCATGCACATGACATTGGTGGGTGAACTGAAATCCAGGAGATTTCAATTTGTCTTTTAGTCTGTCACCAACAGGGCCAATGCCATAGGCAGAATGGCCGCTCAGGTCCTTTGAGTCCCGACGCAGCAGATGAGAGGAGGTGTCGGAGGGTGGCAGGGCATGGTGTGGAGAATGCAGGAGAAAGGAAGCCAACAGAGGTAGTGTGAGGAGGCGCGGTTAGAGTTAGAGACGGAGTGAGCAAGACAGCTGACTGCCCTCCACGCAGAATCTCAACAGGCAGCCAAGAGCAGCACACGCTGAGCAGGGATTGTGACGGTAGCAAAATGTGTGGCAGCCTCCAGGTTCGGCTTTGGGATTCAGATCCCCAAGTACTGGCTGGAGCCACTTGTTCCAAATGTAAGCCTCTGCTGTGCCAGGCTACATTCTTTTTTTAATAATACAGTCTCAAATTACCAAATCAAGTCGTGCAAACGCCAATGAGGACGGACAGTCTTCATGCGTTCTCTTCTATCACTGGACCTCAAAACGCCACACTTAAAGCTAATTCCCGATGCTTTGTATTTGCTCAGTGCTTTGCAGTTTAAAAAAATCCCTTTCAAATACGTTTTACCATTTGGTCTTACTCAGTCCCGTGAGGTACACAGAGCAGACACAATAATTTCCTGCCGCCACTGCACGGGTCAGAGAGTGAAAGATCTCCGGACTTACAGCTGGAAGCACACCCAGCCCAGTCCAGCGCGTCTGTTCGTGGGGCCACTAGACTGCTGCTCTTAACAGGCTCATAAATATTCTCCTAGAGAAGGAGGCCAAAGATGGGCGTATCTGCACCAATTTGGCCCTGATCACTTAAAACTCTCTCTTCCTGACACATTTGTTTTCTCATTTTCTCAGAGCAAGGGAAGGAGAGAGATAACAGCCATAGATGCGCACACAATCATCCTCGTGATGAGTGTGCATCTGCACACACAGAATGGCAAGGCACACTATCTAAGTGCATGGCCTGCAAAAACAATGAAATGGAGTTTATTAGGAATCAGTCGCTGAATAAATTATTTAGTCCTTAATAAGTCAACAAGTGCCTGATGAATAAAAGCATATATTTTCAAATCAATACCTAGCTATATCAAACTCCATCACACTTGTGGTATTATGCTAAACCTCACATCATTCTCAATATATACTCTATAAATAAATGACTAATGAATACATTTGGATAAAACAATACAATTCTAAGCATTCAGTAAGAGTATCAATCTATTGATTTCGAGTTTTATTAAAATAATCAGCATCTGGAATTTGAGCCCAAAATCAAAAGACAATGGTTGTTGGACTTTTTTCTTTTCCTCTACCACTATTCCCTATTACATAAGTGGTAGGCCCTTAGGAACTAATATACAATAATATTCACTTACAATAAAGACCAAAATAAGAGCGACGCCTCGCATGTCTTCAGTTCTGGAATGAACATCTAGCATCTACTTCTAGTCTCTCTGAGATGCTCTTCCCTAGAAGTAAATCTCATTAGGCCAACTGCCTGCCAAAGCCAATACGGTTTGGGTTTTCACGCCCTTCTTTGCCTCCTTAGGTATCCTCTTTGTGTAACTTGCAAAGTAACAGACTCCGGCAACTGGCCTCAGCAGCATTCAGTCTGGTAACCGAGGGATGGAAGGTTGAGAAGTTCGAACAGATCACTCCATCATTTTGACTTCTTTCTCAGAAAATAATGAGTATAATATTGTCAGAGGGACCCAACTGTATCTGATGTCCCCCAGTACAAAACATTAAGGGAGAAAAAAATGGACAGGGATCTAGAAGACCTCTGGTGAGAGAAACATTGTTAAAGACACCAAAGTACATTTGAATCTCTACTTAAAAGCATTATCTTTTTCAAGTCTTCCCACATCCTACCCCACCCCTGGTTCTGAAGAAGAGCAATTTATAAGACAAAACAATACAGTGTCTAGAGATAAATTTACAAACTGACATGAAAGAGTTGTCCCAGAGGCTACATTACCTCTTCAAGTTTATTACAGTATCTTTAGTTCTTATTGCATATATTGTTACATGCTTTTTCCAAGTCAGGATTATATACAAAGTATGCTCAATTTAGCAGAAGTTAAGTCTATTGCTTCTCTCTTGAAAAATCACCAGCATGCAGTGCAATATTTGGTGTGCTGAGTTATTTTCTCAAAAAGTGAAAAACTACCTCGGTTTAACTAAGGAGGGAACATGATCTTATATGGACATGTGTGCGAAGTTTAATTTTGGTTTTATGCAGACTTTGCATAGTTCATGATTAGTTTCTATTGAAAAACTAGATGTGTTCTCAGTGACCTTGAAGAAGATCAGGTGACAGTGGCAAACAAAAAAATTTGAAGAAGAGGCATAACTTTTAAAGTAGAAAGGTCAGCAAGAACTGCCTGAAACAAAAAAAACAAAGAATTATTAATGTCAGTATTCTGATCAGCAAAGTGAAACCTATACAATAAGGTACAGCAGAAACACCATTACAATGTAATTCTGGCATCGGTACATACTCTAAGTTCTTCAGGTTTGTCCTAACTCTGTAATAGAGCTGCAACTTTCCTTCTCTTTTCTGAGTATCTTAATGTTAGAACATGTTCAATATGCTAAAAGGACTGCAGCCTTGAGCCTTCTTCAAATATACAAGGTAGCATGAGTTTATAAGAGGTCTAACATTTCAACTTGCTTCTATAAATAAACATGCGCTATGAGTCCTAGTTCTGCTGTAGTAGTATGGAGGAGCTGACTTCGGGAAACCATTCTGAGATGAAACTGATGTTTATTCAGTTGCAAAATGCATAAACATCCTCTTCCCTTTAAACAAGGAATATAGGCAGCTATTTTAAGGATAAAATTTACGTTTCTTTGAGAGTTAACTGAGTAATACAGTAAGCCACTACTTAATTTAACCATGTTTAAGGTCTAACTTTTACTATTAAAAAGAAAGCAGCTTTAAACAATTAACTCACAATTAAAAATAACCAGAAAAGCCCATGTGTCTTTACTGCATCATCCAAATGCATGACCTCCCACTTTCTCGACCGGTTTTTCCTTGCATGAGCACAACACATGGATGGGAACACCAATACAAAAGCACAACCTAAGACCCAATGGTTTCTGTTAAAACAGCTAGGCATACTGTTTCCCATGATGGTTGTAATGGTTTTCTATAATTGCCTTGTTTATGACTCCCTCACAAGAACATTACTTTCAAATCATTAAGGAGCTTTGAATACTTAATATTACTTCGTGTAACTTGCAGGTTTCACCCGAGTTAAAAACCAGGCTACGAGTAAAGTGTGCCCTGCGCGTCTGGGCTGAAGTTCCCAGGCTGGCAGAGCCTTGGGAGCTATTTCCATCCACGGGAGTGAAACTTATCCTTACTTCAGCTGCAGCCAGTGATGTCACCTCCATCAGGTTGACCGCACGGAAGGCAAACACCGCAGCTGCCAGGACTGGAAAAGAAAGCACACTGGTCTGACTGCTGGCCTACATGCATTGGGCCGACAAAGTCACTGCTGAGCCCCCACGCCCTGCATGAGCTGAGGGCCAGTGCTTCACCAGGCTGCGAACCCGCGCGGGGAGTGCCAGTGCAGCTGTAGTGGAGGTTCTGTCCTCTGGAGAACAGTGCCTGACAGCTGGTGAAGCAGATCTCACAGTGTCAGAGGAAAGGGCAATTCAACGGCCTTAAAAAGCCATTTGAGAAATTGTTCCTTTCATACTTGCAAGTTAAACTGCAACAGTTTTTAAATGGCATGAAGCTCTAATGCCCATCTTATAAATTACAATTTATTTTGATGCAGGTGTTTCTTACTCAGGCAGTGGAGAGTCACATGGAGACTGAATGTATAAACACAGCACATCATGCTTCCTACGTATGGAGGTGGCACCCTGATAAAAACGTGGCAATAACACCTCTTCTTAAAAATAATTCTTATAATAGGCCCTGGCTGGTGTGGCTCAGTGGATTGAGTACGGGCCTGTGAAGCAAAGGATCACAGTTCGAATCCCAGTCAGGGCACATGCCTGGGTTGCAGGCCAGTTCCTGGTGGGGGGCACATGGGAGGCAACTACACATTGATATTTCTCTCCCTCTCTCCTTCCCTTCCCCTCTCTCTGAAAATAAATAAATAAAATATTAAAAATATATATCCTTGTAATAGGTCATATTTCTCTTTTTATCCTCGGCATTGAGCTTCCTTGAGGTGCCACAAATGGATGGGTGTGCAGAGAGGGCTGCTGTCAGTCTGACCTGGCGCTTGTTTTCATGTTGGCTGTAGGGACTAGTTGAAACTTTGGAAAAAACCAGTAGAGGTTAACATGATACTGTGAGTAGAAGACAACATTTGGCTTCCATTAAACATGTGCATTTGAACAAAACGCAATGCCAACACTGAGAGGTCGTGCCAGCACGAACACTGGAAGGACCCACACGAGAGGCGACAGCCCCGACGAGGAGCCAGTCCTCCCCGGGATGACTGGGCTTCTCTCTCGCCCCTCTCATTTCATCACCAGTGGTGGTAATGCACTGACTACCCAGCGAGTACTGAGTTTTAGGAAGTGAAATCTACTACATTACCTGGAAGACTGGGTCCCAATATGCTGCAAAGCTAATGCAAATGCAAGTACATGCACACACACATATTTTTACTATGGGAATAATGATCATAGCAGTTAATCCCTATACCAACTCTATAAGTTAAATACCACTATTAGCGCCATTTTACTAACGTGGAAACTGAGGCACAGTGAGTTTGGGTGGCATGTGTGAAGTCACACAGGCTGAAAACAGTGGGCCGAATGCACCTGGTTCTGGACCAAGCATCCAACCACCACGTGATGACACTGCTGAGATCGAAGGTGAGCAGTCACGGCTTATTCCTGACTCAGAGATCTGTGCCTTCCTAGGAACGGTCTCCGCACCTGTCCCTCAGAGTGGTTTGCTAGGCTTGGCATGTGGGTGACGCCCCGGTGGCCCGGGCTCTCACGGGGGGTCTGCTGTGCCTGAGGAGTAGAAGGCAGGACCCAGGCCCCCTGATGTCCCCAGCAGAGGCAGAGTGCAGCCAGCGACTGGGACGCACAGGCGTTTTTCTAGGGGACAACAGATTTTGGAGAGCTTGGCAAAAAAAAAACAACACTACAATTACAAAAATTTGGGGGGGAGATAGTAGTGGTAAAACAAATTTTAAAGTTAATCAGCTGGGGTTAATATGTAACAAGGCATACAAAAGATCTGGGATGAAGAATTTACCCTTTGACTGAACAAGAGGAAACTTAAGTACTTGGAAGTCACTGAGCTTCTTTGGTTGCAAGAATTGATGGGGGGCAAGAATAGCATGGGAAATATAGAATCTAAAGAACTTGAGACACATGGTCATAAACTAAAGGGGGGGTAATGATGGGGACGGGGCGAGGTAGGGTGGAGGGGAATGAAGGGGGAATAGAACAAATGTAATGGCATAATCAATAAAAAAATAAATTAAAAAAAAAAAAAGAATATCAACGAAATCCATTTACACGGACCAGCAGCTTCTTTACAGCTTCCCAATACGCAGAACCGTACTTGACAATGGAGACATTTTAGAGGCTAAGGAGTGTGAGCGCTCCTTCCTTTCTCGTGTATCATTTAACAGAGTTGGTAAAAGCCTGACAGGATGGTCACATTTTCTGCTGTGGCAGGAAAGAGTTTTACGTGGCGGGAAATTGCTTTTCCAAATGCAGGTAAGAAGAGGAAAAGAGAGCAGCTCACTAATTGACCTCGGTATCCAAAGACTCGTGTGCTCACAGCCTTTATTTGCCCTGGTGTCACGTCACAGGAGCTCCTTTCCCAGGCGGCATGCTGGCTTTGCCCAGCCCTTCCAACAGAACCGGCTGGTGCACCAGGGAGAGGAGGTCCACACTTTCGCAGATTTTCAACTGAGATCATGTTTCACATGAAATGTAGAAGTACTAATATTTACTTTGGTCTTTTAAACTACTCATATTATTTTTATTTTAAACAGCTCTATCGTGAACATTAAGGCATCTTTGCTTTAAACCAGGGGTGTTGAACACATTTTCACCAAGGGCCGCATCAGCCCAGCAGTTGCCTTCGAAGGGCTGAAATAACTTTAGGACTGTACAAATGTAACTAACTACTCCTTAACTGTTAAGGAGTTGAAATTACATTCGGCCCTTTGAAGGCAACCACGAGGCTGATGTGGCCCCCAGGCAAAAATAAATTTGACACCTCTGCTTTAAACTGTTCTTCAAAAGGCTCGAATTAATTCATAATTAAGCCAGTAATATTTACTAAAATATTTCTAAGGACTATACATAAAAACTCAACTGAGTAAGAAAAGTGAACCCAAAATATTCAGATAACAAATAACAGCATATTTTAAATAATCAAACCCCTGTGGCTCTTTATTTGAGTTGCATTTCTAGATGTTCTCAAATTCTTCCCTGTTGATTTTTAAAAATCATACAGGGAAAGCGGATAGACGCCACAGTGTGGACTGAATTTCTACCTAGTCATCGGTAACTTTTTTACCAAGGTACTGAGTTCATAGCATTGTGCCTGCTTAGAGCAAAGACAGTATTCAATATTTATCTGTTCTGTTTTAATTCAGTTTGCTGAGGGGTAAAAAGTCACGGAATGAAAGAATTTAAATTAGAAGAGGTCTTGAAAGTCTTCTAATTCAACATTTCTTTCATAGTAGAAAACCTCTCAACCCTTCAGGTGACAGTGAAAAGGCCCATTCTACTTTGGAAAAGTCATAATTATTGGAAAGTACCTTCTTATACTGAACCCCTTTAACATACTCTAATATCTTTTTGGAATGAGACAAAAAGCTATACACAGTACTTTCAAAACTCAGGGCATACCGTGAGGAGAGGTATTCAGTGGAATGGCTAAAATCCTGCTGCCTGAGAAATGGTAGCAGAAAACAAATCTATTGAGCTGGGAAGATGGCAGACTTTGGGGAAAGGAGGGATTTGTAAGAGTAGAAAATAACACGAAGCTGAGCTGGTCTCCCAGGAGTGTGTTTCAGCAAGCCCTTCGACCCGGAAGTGGAACGGACACCTGCTGAGGCAGGAGTTACTCTGCACTGGAGTGAGCCCTGCCAGCCAGAAACACGCCCAAGGAGTTAAACCGATGGCTTCTAAGGTTCCTCCTACCCGTAGCTTATGCATGCCACTGCCATTCAGCAAAAGTGACGAGGGCAGATCACTCTTTCCTAACTCATATTTGGAGGGGCGTTACAAACAACTGAGATGGAAGACAGCGTGTGACATGGCTTATTACACCAGGGGTGACACTTATCTCCACAGCATTTTATTATAATTCCAACTTCCCTTTTCAAAATGCCACCCAATTACTCCAGACCCCTCGGCATTGGATAATGTGTTAACATGGTACCTAGAGACTTCCTACAAGAAAAACGTCTTCTTCATTTCAGCATTACTTCTACAATATCCCAGAAAGGTGTCTTTATAATAATACCAATATACGGTAGGGAAACAAAGGCTCGCACAGGTTAAAAAATTTATTCAATATCACACGACTGGAGAAGGTCAGAGCCAGCACTCTGCCAAGTTTTCTGCTTTCCATCCATTGTTGTAAAAACCAAGTGATGTTTATTTTAATTTTTCGGATAATCCCAATGATAAAAACAATCGAATCTACTTTGTACTAGAGAAGCAAAATCATAATCAAGAAGAAATCTGTGCCCTATGTGTATCATGCAGCTGCTCTGTGTGATATCTCTTATAAGAACTGCTTAATTATTAAGTAAGAGGTGAATCTGTGGCTTCCAGAAAAAAACAGGAACTATTTTTTGCTTAAAAGAATACCTAAGAGGAAATGCAGCCACCAGGGCAGGAGGCAGACCAGGGGCAGAAAGGCAAAGGTGTCGAATTCAGGATAAAGTGAAGTGCGGGAGAGCCGGGCTGTCAGTTATGCAGGGGGCTTGGTGTCAGATTGGATTTTAGGTGGGAGCCCAGAAGGGCACAGAACAAACACGAAGGCAGTCAGAGGAGTCCCGGGTGGGACTACACATACCCACGTGCTGTGGCACAGACCTCCCAGGCGCTGAGGAGACACTGAGCCCTGGCTGGACTAATGGTGGGGGAGGGGGGAAAAGGGCCCTTTCCGGGAGTGGAAAAGAAGGAGTCGGAATAGACTGTAGGGCAGTTACGAAGAAGTACAGTATCCACATCACAGCATCTCAGTACGTGTCTTCTAAGGCAGATAAATGTACTGAATGTTCATGAATTAGCAATGATAGGTAGCTGCAGACTTAAACACCACTCGCAGATGGTGACTGTTAGGAAGAAAAAGGGCTTTACTACAGGAACCACAGGTGTTTTACAAAGAAGCACTTACTCTTACCAGCAAGAAGTTCCAGAGAGTTGTATCCTAGGATTCTGTCCCACAGCAGCAGGAGCTGATCCGTAGCTAAGTATCCAGAGAAAGCTCGAACCATCCACTTAAATGATATGCGAAGTCTGTAAGTAAAGTGAAAAGAAAATATATTTTACTAGTTTTTTTTTCTTTCAAAAGGCAATCATCTCACAAAAGGCGGGACCAATTCTACTGTTAAGTGAGTCTTATAAATGACCTGGGCACTTACAACTCTTTGAAGAGTTGCTGAGGACAATGATGAGAAGCCACGAGTGCTCGAATCGGTGGTCTCCAAGTACCGGAGGGATAATCAGACCCACTTGGCCCCCCTCCGTGCCACAGTTCAGCCTTCAGCAGACTCGCTTCTGCCTTCTATTTTCAGGGTGTGCACTAATTAGCTACCAGTGAGGTGATCTTATGGCCTTAACAGTTTCAGGCACTATCATTTGAACTTTTTCTGAAATACTCAAAAGAGTGCTAGATTGCAGCATATTTTTCCTCGTCAATAAATTATATTCCTACATTTCAGTTAAATGGGCCACACAGGATAAATACAAGTTTTTGAAGACCAAAAAGAATACTTCTAAAGTTATAAGGGAACTTAGAAATAATTTCTAATTTCAAATACTTTTAAAGAGGAGGTTATCAGAACTCTGAAAGATGGACTAGAAAATGCAATTAAATTCCATTGGCCCCCTGCCCCAAAACCCTAAGAGGTATGAGATCCACCATTTAAAAGTAGGTTACGTTACAATAACAATTTATCTCCGGAATCAGGAAATCAATTCCTTGGCTTTGATGCCTTAAGAGATAAACTAGTTCCTCACATTTCTGTATTATCCTTTAGTGTGCAAACATCACTTTTCTGCCCAAGAGGTGCTAACCAAACTCTTTGTTGGGACTGTTATACTATTATGTAGGTAAATACCTGCACTATTTTCTTAAAGCAAGAGAAAGGGACCCAGAGATTGCATTTTTTGGTGTCATATTAATTTCCTTAAGACTGAAGAAGATCCTGAAGTTCTAGAAATTCCTCAATATGAGAGAGGTAACTATTATTCTAAAAATACAAAATAATATTGACAAATGAAGTGTTTTGTTGGTTTTAAATTATTTTCAGGATGCCCAAAAAACCTAAGGTCACTGGATATTTAAAATTTTTAAATTCATTTGATTTTTAAGTCTAAATTATTAACTTCAAGTAGTTCTACTTTACTGGCTCTTTCATGGCATCTTGTTAGAACCTCAGTACCACACATTGTGCTCTCCCCATGCACGGTGCAGAATCAGCTTCTTAGAAACACAGTTTAGTGAGATGTAATTTACGGGTGGTAGAATTTACCCTTATGAATGCACAGTTCTATGAGTTTTGTTAAAAACCAATGGAAACTTTGGAGCTGAAAAATATAATAACTACAAAAACAACTCCTCACTGAATGGACCCAACAGCAAAATGAAAATGACTAATGAAAGAGCCAGTGAATTTGCATGTCCATCAGTAGAAAGAGTTCAATCTGACCCAGAGTGAACAGTACTAACAGTACAGGGAACAGAGCTTCAGGAACCTGTGGGGTAAGACTAAAAGTTAACATTCGTGTCATCAGAATCCCAGAAGAAAAGGAAAATAAATGTGGTGGTGGGGGGGAAGGTATTTAAAGAAGTAATGGTTGACAACTTCCTAAATATGGCAAAAGACATAAATAAGCCTACAGATTAAAGAAGCTCAGCAAACCCCAAACAAGAAAAATCCAAAGAAATCCATGCCCAGATACATCCTACTCAAACTTCTGAGAACTAAAGACAATGACTGTGATAGCAGCCAGAGAAAGCGAGAATTGATATTATTTATTCCTAAACGTTTGGTAGAATTTGAATAGTTAAGTCATCCATGACTGGAATTTATCTGAAGGTAGAACGTGATTAATTAAAGATATATATTATAAACCTTAGGGCACTAGTAGAGACTGTTTGCATTCCCCCACACAACAATTTGTCTGTTGGAACACTTCTCCAAATGTCATGTTACTAGAAAAGAGGGTGATCTCTGGGAGGGAACTAAGATTAGATGAAGGCATGAGAGTAAGGTCCTCATGAGCAGGACTAATACCCTCACAAGAGTCAGGAGAAAGCTTGTTCTCCTCTCTGCCCTCCATGGCATGAGGATGCACGGAGAAGTTAGCAGGCTGCACCCTACAGTGGGGTCCTCCCTGGAATGACTGTGCTACCATCCTACTAACCTTGGGCTGCCAGTGTCCAAACCGTCAGGAGTAAATTTCTGTTGTTTATAAGCCATGCAGTTTTTGGTAATTTGTTACAGCAGACTGAACTAAGAAAGACACCTATGAAAAGAATGTTTTTTATCCTCAAAAAACTAAAAATGGAACTGCCTTTCTATCCAGTGATCCTATTGCTGGAACTATACCCTAAGAACCCTGAAACACCGATTCAAAAGAACCCATGCACCCCAATGTTCATAGCAGCATTATTTACAATAGCCAAATGCTACAAACAGCCTAAGTGCCCATCAGTAACTGAATGGATCAAAAAACTGTGGTACATTTACACAGTGGAATTCTATTCAGCAGAAAGAAAGAAGGAGCTCCTACCCTTTGTGACAGTGTAGATAGATCTGGAAAGCATTATGCTAAGTGAAATAAGCTAGGAGGTGAGGGACAAATACCATATGATCTCACCTATAAGTGGACACTAATCAACAAAACAAATGAGCAAAATATAACCAGAGACATGGAAATAAAAAACAAGCTGAAATTCTTTTCAGAGGGAAGAGGGAGAGGGGGATAGTGGAGAAAAGAAGGGGAAGGGGCAAGCAAAGGAACACGAATAGAGGACTCATGCCCACGGGCAATGTGGGGGATGGACTATGAGGATGGGAGATGGGGTAGGGTGAGCAATGGGGAAAAGGCGCGACAAATGTAACTGAACAACAATAAAAAATAAATTAGTATGCAATTAAAAACGTTAAAAATGTATAAAAAGTAATTCAGTAGTTAAGATAAATGGAATTAAAATAATTTAAAAGTAGGCAGAAAAAAATAGAGAACACATAAAACAAATAAAATATGCCTAGCAAGACAGTAGATATCAATATTCCATAAATCTAATGATGTCAATTACATTAAGTGTAAATGATAAACACACCAATTGAAAAACAAACTGCCATATTCAAAGACCCAACCATAGTTTGACGAGAAAGTCACATGAAAAATAAAGATGACAAAAATGTATTAACAGGACAGAAAAGGCTGCATGACACAAATTGTAATGAAAAGGTAGCTGGAATAGCTCTACTAGACACAGTAGATTTGTTACCAAGAATACAGATACTACACACTGATAACGGTATCAATTCTCCTAAAAACAGACCTTGGAATACAGGAAGTGAAAATTCATATACCAGTAAAGAAAGAAACAGACAATTGCACAGTCATAATTGGTGACTCCAACATTTCTTAATCAACAAACAGAAAAAATAGACAGAAAGCTAACAAGTGTGTAGCTGGCTTAACCATTATCAACAAACTTGATTTCACTGCCATTTACAGGATGTTCTGCCCAACACTAACATGATATAAATTCTTTTCAAGTGAACATAGAACAGTCGCCAAGATAGATCATCTTTTGGATCATATAACAAATCTCACCTAATCTACAGGAACTGAAATCTCACAAAGCATGGTGTCTAACTGTAACAGAATTAAAAGATAAATCAATGACAAAAAGATAACGAACTATAAATATTTGGAAATGAAACAACATGCTCTACATAGCCCTGGGTCAAAGAGAAAGTCACAAGGGAAGTTAAGAACTATTGTGAATTAAATGACAATCAGAACACAATGGTCAACAGGTCCTGGGCAGAGGGAAGGCAGCGCTTCAAGGGCAGTGAGAAATGCCACGAGAAAACCGTCTCACACCACTGGTCCACCTGCCACCCAGAGCAGGCACGGCAGAGGAGATAATACATCCATGGGCTCATGCTATGAAATTTAAACCAGAAAAACAATAGAGGAAATCATCAAAGCCGAAAACTGGCTCTTTCAAAAAAAAATAAAATGAATATTTTGAGGAACAAGTATGAAAGACAAAGGGATGAGCACTAGGGGGGAGGAAATGGGAGGGAGGTGGGGAGACGGGGCAGGGGGGGCTGGGATGGGAGAAATAGACAAAAAACTGTACTTGAAAAATAACTAAATAAAATTTAAAAAAAGAAAAAAAAGGAAAAAATTAAAAAATAAATAAAAAATGTAAAAAAAAAAAAAAAAAGAATAAACCTCCAGCCAGAATAATAAAGAAAAAAGAGACAGAAGAAGACACATGTATCGATCTCAGGAGTGACAAAGGCGAAGTCACTGTGAGTCTACACAATTAAAAGGCTAACTGAGAATAGTTAGAAAATATCATAAACAAATCTGTCTATAAATATGAAAACTTAGATAAAATGGACAAAGTACCAAGCTTACTCAGAAGAAACAGATAACTTGAATAGTTCTATATCTATTAAAAAAATATGAATTAAAAACCTTCCAACAGTATCAGTTTTAATTTACAAAAGCCTTTAAAAAATTGATTCTTATCTTGAAAATTGAATTTTATACTTTCTCCTGCATTAGAATTTTAATGTTTATCATGTCATTAAAATAAATTTGTTACTTTTAATGACTAAAGTATATAAATTGGCTAGAGAAAATAACAGAATTTTAGTTTCCAGCAATTAACAATCTTCATCCTAGTAAAGTCTGGTTATAGTCAATATAAAATATTTTTGCCACGTTCTTGTTTTATAATCCTAATGAACAGACTCCTGATTTTCAATGGCTACAAGGGAAAGAGTACCAGCTCAGTATTATGAATGTATGCTATGAGGTACCATTTCGTAAAAGGCAGTTCTAAGATCTAAGATGTCTGAAGTTCATGGTGCTTTATAGAAAAGATTGTATATATAAATATAATATATATACACACATAAAGAGAAGTAGAGACAGAGAGATCTATACATGAGGCATATATAAATCTATATATTGTACATTCTATCTATCCATTGAAATGAATGACTTCATGCGGTAAAACTTTTCTTGATTTAAAAAAATGAGGAAATTAATTATCTCAATTTAAAGAAAGAAACTGAGGCTTAGATAAATTTAATAACTTGCAAGGATTATACAACTTTGTAGAGATAGAATGGAAATCTGGGTCTGACTGTAAAATCCACCCACTCATCCACCCATCTGCTGTGGATTCAAGCACAGAGAAGACAAACACTGAACTGTCCTACTTCTCGTTAACTCCTTTTGGCCACAAAGAGTCCATGCTCCTTTCCAATGCCCTCCTGGATAGCGGAAAATGGCTGCACAGAGTAACAAGACATTGATAAATCACTTGGAAACTTCATTTGCCTTAGACATTGTTTTTTAAAAAAGAGAGAAGAGATCCAATAAAAAGTCCAGAGGTGCCCTGCATATTCACTGATAACTCATACTGAGAAATATGAACAAGTATCCAAACTTTTGGAAGAAAAAATCATAGTGCACACCCACTGATAGGTAATACATAGCTTCCTTAAGAAGATAGCAAATTTTAACTTACATTGCTTTCATACATTGTTCTCTAATCAATTTAGCCTAAACTGACTTAATTTTAGTATTATCACATTTCTAACACAGTATTTGTTTCCACAAATTTTTGCTTCAGTTTTTGACAACACCTTTCATGATAAATAGAAATTAATTCATTCTGGTGACTTTTATACCAGGCACAAAACTCCTAGCAAATAATCCTCCCAAGAATTTCTGGCACAATGCATGGTTACAATTTACTACTTGATAGTTGTTTCATTGGAAAAACTACCAGCTTAGTATCTCTGAAAAACTACTGCATCCTTGAAGTGACCTACAATGGTGAAAGAGCCTTCTAATGTCACACAATCGATCCTCCAATCAGGAGAGAGATACTCACGGCTGAGCCCCGATCTCTCGGAGGTGGTAAAAGAGCTGAGGGAGGTGAGTCTGAAGGAGGGTTTCGAACAGCAGACAGAGTGACACGATACCCTGCGTACAGTGGTGCATCGCAAGAGAAGTGCATATTTTAGTATTTAAACGTTAACTCTGGTGATAAATTATTCAAGAGAAAATGATTATCGACATACATATTTTTCAACATATTTTTCTAGCATTTAAGAGTCAAAAACAGGAAATGCACTAATGACCTCCAACATTTTGTTTAGGACACATTTTATCCTTCTTTATGGAAACCTACTCTTACAGATATGCAACAGAGCCTCCTCTTTAATGCAATAGGTTCTCTACATAACTTAGTATGTGATATTCAGCGAGTCCAAGGAAAACATCATTTTATAGAAAAGCTGTGAGTTTGAAAGCCATGCATTGTCACCACTTACGCCCAGCAAAATTAGTTTTTTCTGGATGCATTCCAGTTTCCAGGTATTTCTCTGGTGCTATAGCCACGCCCTTTACTTTTTCTCCCCATATCTCCCTTCCCTGCCAACTGCCTCACCCTCCGGGGAAAGAATTTCCTGTTCCTCCCACCCCACACTTTCTTTGAAACCCATCCACAGGGAAAGACTGACTGCTGACTGCTTGAAATTTGCATCAGAAAGTGATCAAATAAGAATTCTGATTATTTTGTATAACGATAAGTTATTTATTTTTTTTACTGAAATCTACTTTCTTAAAAGGGTATTATTTGTAGAGTACAGGAAATAAGCAATTTAAGCAGATGGTTTTTCAAGTGCATTTATTGCTTGACAACTCTGAACAAAGTCTTTCTTGCAGCTCAGCATTCCTCAGGGTTGATTTTGGTAAGGAAGTTTTAATCCTCTTTTTGAATTTCTAAAGAAGGGCTGTAATGTTTCCAAATAGTTCAGTGTGGCCACACTCCAGAAATGAGAGGCCGCCTGTAAGCCTTCAGTCCACTGAATAAAGAACGGGGCGGAGGCAGGGCTGGCCCAATCACTTAGCTGAAAAAGGGCACCTCAGGGTCAGTGTGGAGATAGAGAAGGAGGACCCAGCATTGCTCAGCGTCCAGATTCAGTGCTCTGCACAGGGAAAACACCACGGGCGTGTACTCAGCAGTCAGCTAAAAACAACTTTTTTAACTCCGAAGCATAAAACGGTATAGAATATGAGTGTAAGAAATCTGATGCTAAGAAGGGGGTATTAGAAAAAAGAATTATTAATATATTCCTGATTATTCTAGATTAGACATTAATGTAAGATACACACTAAATCAAGCTGTCTCAGAGAGAAGGAACCCAAAATAATTGGCAGTGCTTCATTTGTTTGTCTGTGACATCCTGGTTTCTGTCACTGGTCAGCTTTTACTAGCAACACTTGAGAGAAAAATGGAGATGGAGGAAGGTGGGCTAGGAAAACATAGTTAGCGGGGGCCACGGGGGATGAAAGGCAGCTGTTCCACTTAGTCTCCTCTTTGGGGAAATCTGGTAGCCCGGATGCCGTTCCGATTCAATGTCTCAGTCAGCTGAGTTACTCTCAAGTAGACCAAAGCAGGCCCAAAGGTAGAACAAGCATAACTGAAATAAAGTGAACACTGCTTGTACTCTGGCTCATAGTGGGGAAAAAGTTTTGACAAGGACCGGCCAAAATAAAACAGACAAAAATGTTCAACTCCCAATATGTCTCTCCTTGACTTTGGTATTGAGGCCGAACACAAAGAAAATATCTAGCATGGTGACCAGTAATTAGCCAAATGGGAAACTGAAAAGTAACCGACAAGTACACATTTGGTTTTCATTAGCAGCAAAGAAGAGCAGATGATGATGATGATCACAAGAACGATAAAAACAGCAGCCACTTATTGGACACCTGCCACGAGCCAGGTCCTACCCAGGCACTCTGCAGCCTCCATAGCATCACAGAAACGTCTCCTACCGGGTTGCATAAGTGAGGAGATAGCGTTCAAAGAAGGTGGCATTTTTGCCAAAGAGAATAATACAGAAATTTCTGTTTTTCTTTCAACATATCGAAGATCATTTAAAAGCAATTGATAAAGGACTTTTCCCTCTAATCATTACCAAAATATTTAAATATCAATTTCTTATTCTCTTTCATTTATTCTATAGAAACATGTTGGTGACACCACGAATTTAAATTAGTTGCTTCATCATTTCATTGAGTAAGAGACTTTTTCTTAAGAGAAATAAAAACAGATTTAGAGTCTGGTTTGATCTAATTTTCCGTGAACTTACGGAAGGGTGAGAAGAGATGGAATGGAGTCTGAAGAAAAAGCGCACATACATCTCACGGAATATCTGGTACAGTTTGGAAGGCTCGTGGTACAGGAAACACAGCGGTGCGACTGGAAGAATAAAAAATCCATCAATGGTATGGCAAAACGACTCAAACTGTAAAACTAAGTTCATGAAACATGAACGAGTAAGTCCATATTTGATGGTAATAATATTCATTCACAGACAAGTTTAAATGAAAAAATATTTTTCATCAATTGCTAAAAACCTGAGTGTTATAGTTTGAACGAAATGCAGTGACTGACACGGAAGTGGTAAAGAATAACCAGCGTTCCGGGGCTGATTCGTGGTCACTCCAGTCTGCTGGCTCCGAGTAGTGGTTCCTGCCAGCGGATCTGTGCCACTCACCGTATCTTCCCAACACAGGACACGTATAAACTCTGCACCAAACATTCTGCATCATCTACTTCCACGGTGAACATTTTCTCCTGGAGCGTATAAGCTTTAGACTACTTAAGTGACCAGAAATATGAACAGGCAGGAGTTGATGTATTCTGTACTCTAAGAATTGTTGGAGGTTCATTAACTGTCTTCTAATTATTCAAGTCTACCTTTAAAACACTGCTTACTTGAAATATTCTTGCAGGTGCAATTATTACAATAGGATAAAAAGGCGAGCATCTTTATTATTATTAAAAATTTATGTTCTTAACCTTTTTAGGTTTCCTGCTTTGAATTCCTCACATATCTATACAAGAGAATAGAGCAGAGTGCTCTGTAATTCATGATTTCTCCAGACGACTGGGTGCGCAGCAATGTCACCCTGAAGTGTTCAGTCATGGTAATCAACACTGGCAAGGACAGCACAAGCAAAGTTCCTAGATTCTTTGCATCCTTTCATTTACTTGTTATTTCTTTAAAGATTTTATTCATTTATTTTTAGAGAGAGGGGTAGTGGGGGAGAAAGAGAGGGAGAAAAAAGGTCAATGCGTGGTTGCCTCTCAAGTGTCCCCCACTGGGGACCTGACTCGTAACCCAGGCATGTACCCCAACTGGGAATCAGCTGGAGGCCCCTTGGCTCACAAGTCAGCACTCAGCCACTGGGTCACACCAGCCAGGGCTCATTTACTTTTTATAAAAATAAAGCATCAATGTATTTCTGCTGAGCCTAAAGGCGGAGGGGCAGCAATAGTGGGGACAACAACCTTCAACAAACTCATGTGTAATATATGAGTATTTAAAAATGAAGTAAGATTAAAGTGTAGAGCATTCTTTCTGATAATCTTCCTTAAGCTTCCTGTAGTTCTCATTCAGTAACTTGTCAGGCAACTGCGGGGGAGGAAGAACTGGCCTCCGCCCTACAAAGGTTCGTCCGGGTGGTCTAACAACCAGACAGGCAGGAGACAGACATACAGGGGAAAATCAAATTAAGTTTTGTACATACGGGAACCCTACATAGGTCAGAGAGTCAGAGACCCCACATGCACGAGAGGCTCAGGGGCAGCAAGGGAAAACAGTACTATGGCCCCTGTGCTACGAAACAGGAGAGCGTCCTGAGGCCTCAGAGGGGAGGAGGGCGCAGGACAGTGATAGCACACGTTCAGTAAATACAGGGGTGGCAAGTGTAGGTTTACAGTACTGACTGAACGAAACACTAAGTTCATTCTTGTATTATCATTTATTCATTCTCATGTTATGTATGAGTATTAGCCTTTTGCCCGCCCCTGCAGAGGTTTGCCCTGACATACAGACAGGCCATATCATTTATGGTAATAGCTCTTACTATGCACAAGGCCCCCAATTTAAATTCTTCAGGGGAGAGGCAGAAGTCACTCTTGAGCCCACAGGGTCTTGATTGCCTTTAGCTCAAAACAACCCCCATGTTCTGAACCCCTTGAGCACTCGGGGCCCCCTGCCTGCACATGTGTGTTTCACGGCCACTCGGGAGGACCAAATGCTTCAGTACAATCCAGGCTTTGCACACCACTCCTCTGGGGAAATCATGGACTCACACTCAGTGTGGTTTCTCACTTCACGTTCTTTCTGACCTATCAGGTTCTCAAAAGACTTACGAGAATTAGTTCAGGAGTTCAAGCAACTTCATTTTGTATCTACTAGAACTAAATATTAACACGTGTCCCTAGTTTCCGCTGGACTGGACAATGGTAAAGCACTGAGCCACTTCCCCAGGATGCTTCAGTTCCCATTTGTCAAGGGAGCACCATCTGAGCAATTATGATGACACTTTCTTCCTCTGGACATATAAACAAATACTGAACTGGATGTTCAGAAACGTTCACAACTTCAGTGTGAGGGTGATGTGCTGACAGTATGATCTTCATGTTTAATTTTCTAAGTGTAATGAAACAGTGAATATTTTCAAGCCCAACTTACCATACATTGAAAATCCATGAAAGGGGATTACACCTAAAAAAATAAAAGAGCATTTCCTTTCAATTAGCACGCCCACTGAATTAGTAGGTGAATTTCAAGATTAAAATGAAAACAGAAAGTCTCCCTACTGGTGTTTCAAGGCTGCTCAGGAAAGTCACAAAGACTCAGCGATGGCAGCTGACACAAAACCGTGCCTTTCGAAAAGCACACCAGAGATTAGCACTCTACAGCCAGTTAACTTTCTACTGATAATATTGAAAATGAACTTTGAATATATATTACAAAAACAGAAAGAAACAGAACAAGGCAGTCCAATAGATCCAAGTTAAAGAACTAATTGTAATGTTCTCAGAAAGGCAATAGATTATGTCCTTCCTGAAACAAATTCATCCTGTATATTTTAATCCAACTTGTTTAAATGCTAAGTGAGCATGGCAAGGTACCTCTTGTAGAGATGTATTTCTCTGTAAACTTACCAAAAGTTATATCACAGAATGTGGTTTAGAGGAAGTATTGGCAGGAGTATGGTACAAATACAGTGTAATCTTTGGCAAGAACTATACACAAGTAAGTCACACATATGCCTCAAAGAAATACTCGAAGCCTGTGCGCTAAACATCTTGTCACATCACAAGTGAAAACTCAGAACTTGGACAGCTTCGGTTTAAAACACCAATTCTGTCACGTGCTCACCACTGCACTTCCATCACTGCACCAAATCAGGTGCGAACACACACATCACAGAAGAGAGCTGAGACGCTTCCCGTTCTGAAAAATAGTGGGGAACTGCTTTATTCATCTGACACGTTCAGGGGCAGGGACTTTAGCAGTCATCTAGAGTCAGTTATAATACATTACTGCTCAGTCTCCATCTAAATACGCCCAGCGATAGGGGATGCATTAAATCCCAATGCGACCAGTTACTATTTTGAACAGGTTTAATTTGGGAGGAGATGTTTCTCACACTGAGTCAAACTCTGGCTCCATTTGAGCCTCACTTATTATTCCTGGTTCTGGCCACAAAGGTCACACAGAACAAGTCTAACTTGTCTTCTTTGAAAACTTTCAAAAATATTTAAGGATATTTTTTCTCCCCCCACCTCTATTACCACCAGTATCTCTTTTTCTCTAAGACGTTATGAGGTTTTTTTTTTTGTAAAATTATTTTTCTGCAACGGGGACCCCGTGGGTTTCTGCGGCCGTTCCCCAGACAGAGGTCCTGAGTCGCTTCCTCACTCTACTGTCCTCTGCACAGGCTGCAGGTCAGCACGGTCCTCAAGGGGAGGCGACTGAAACCTCTGAGTCCCTTCCCTCCCTACACACCACACGGCTGAGGCAGGGTGCACTTCTGCTTGTCTGTGACCTAAATAAAGGATTATATTCTTATCTCTACTGCATTCGTCTTTCGGTGAACCACTCCAGTAATGTATTCCCCACTCTTCCTGGTTCACAGTACTGAACAACTCCTAATACACTGTATCTTCCTAAGTACACTTCTACATCCTCTCAGAAAGCATTATAAAAATGCTGAACGAGACCGAGTGAGCAAAGGCCTTGTCACTAGAGACCTCCCTCCACACTGACAGTCATTTATTAATCAGCACCTTATTATGGTTTTACTAAAAGCACAGACAGACTAAACTGGGTTCATCTAGATCCATCACTTAAGAACTTGGTGCCTGTGGATGAGTTCCTTAACTTCTCTAAGCTTCAGTTTCCTCATCTGTCAATCAGAGATAATGCTAGAACCTACATGACACGATTAAATGAGATATGGCTGTACCTTAGCCATTAATAAATAAATACTCAGGCCCTTAAAAAGTTATTAATATTATCGTTCACATTATTAGCTCATATTTCTGTTGTTTTCAGAAGTAATTTTATCGAAAATGAATGTGAGAAAAATCCAATGTCATTCTGAACTATATATACAGTATGCCAGGCCAACAATCTTTAGAATTTTATACAGTATCACTGGCTGTAATTTTCAGGGTCTACTTTCTCCCCTCACCTTATAGAGCATTCCACATTCATGTTGTCCATCTCTGGCTGAATCCTGTGTTTCTTATCAATTTTCTTGTTCGTCTCTATTTTATTAGCCACCCTGTTCTCTTCACATGCTTAACACACAATTACAAACCTCCTTGCCTCCTCACCAGGAGGCTGATGTCGTGAACTCCCTCACAGGTCTGTTCTTTATCCCAAATGCTCCTCACGTGCACATGTGTTCTTTCATTTCCTTTCAGGGAGGGTTTCTGATGAAGACGTTTTCCTTTTTCTCTTCCAGAGCGGACACCTGCATCTGAGTCTTTAATCCTGTTTCCCTGACTTTCACTGCGGCTGGCAAGCTAGAATCAGGTCTGTGGCTTGTTTTTGTACAGCCTGTGAGCTGAGAATGGCTTTTGCATTTTTAAAGAATTAATTTTAAAAAATTCAACAAAGAAGAATGTGTGACAGAGACTGTCTGTGGCCTGCAAAATTTAACATATTTACCACCTGGCCTTTTTTTAGAAAAAACTTACCGTTGACCGTCCTCTGCTTTGGAATCCTGCGCCATCCATTCCCGCTCCACCCCTTTATGCCCCTTACTCACCAGACTCGTCTTGAGCCTCTCTATGTGCTAGACGCTGTCCTAACCACTAGAGCTCACTTTTTATTAGGGACAGAAAGGTCAAGACAAAACGGGTTAATATATGTCAGGCAGCAGTAAGAACTATGCAGAGAAATAACGGAAGGCAGGCTGGGAAGGGGCGGGCCTTACTGACAGAGGAGCCACTGTGTCCCTTGCTGAAGGGATTGCTGGGAGCCCGGGCTGCACAGGGGGACTGGCATGGCCTGGGATGAGCCTGGGGGATGGGCAGGTCTTGAGGCGGATGGCGGTGGCATCTGCTCTTCCCTCCAACCGATGGAGGAGGGAGGCAAGGGTCTCTCATAGCCATGTACCAATGTCTGCAGTCTCTCCTGCCCCACTGCAACCTTTCAGCCTGGCATATTGTAAGTTATTAAAAATACCATCAACAACAACATAATTCAAAGTCCATTCCTTCCCTGGATCCCGCTTTCCCATCAAACTAATAGCTCATCTTTCTCCTTCCCATGCAGCCAAGATTAATTTTTTGAAAATTATCTCAATTCCCTTCTTTTACTTCCTCATTCTATATCTTCAATTCCTTGTAAACTGGCTTCTACCCCTATGACCCCAACTTCTGATTGTGAAATCCGGGATCTCCTCTCTGGGTCTCTTGGCCCCCTGAGCATCTGAAAGTCCCTTCTCAGATGTGAGCCGGCCAGGCTCCCTGCTCTCAGAAACTTCTGCTGCTCACCGTTATTGTTGTTGGGCTGTGTTTCTGGCTAGTTCTCTCTGCAGCCCATTCCTTAACTGTGGCTACTGTCCTAGACACTCTGTCATATTTGCTTTCTCTCTCCTTCCACCAGTATCTCATTAACCTGTTACTCAAACCAGGAAAGCCAGGTATCTTATGCCTCCGTCCACATTCCCTATTTCTGTAGAGGACTCCCTCTCTCCCTCGTCTTCAGGGAAGAAAGCTGTGCATCACCCCTGCTCTCCAGTTCTGCCTCAGCCCTCAGACCTAAGTGCGGCTGGTTCCTTTTGTCCCTTTAGGCCCTAGGGTAAAGGACACTTAGCTGTTCAGGATGTGGCCACATCCTAACATCAGCAGCTTCTTTCTCTTCCCTACTCAAAAGCAGAACTCTAATCCTGTCAAGTTCATTGCCACTCAGGCTTAGGACCAGGGCTGTAGGCAATGCTCTCTTCCACCTCCAGCCCTGTCCCAGCCCCACCCCTCCAAGATTTTAACAACATTCCTCCTCAAAAGATCTCCCCAGCAGCCCTCTACCGTTTACCCCCACCAGTTCACTGATCACTACTCCTCTATCAACTGACTGAGCCCGACTGAGATCCCCTTTCTCCTCTCTGCGCCTAGACTACCCTGCACAATTGGGACTCTACCACTTTCTACCACAGGACACTTGGGCCAGTTCACTCACCTGTTTAGACCGGGGCAGGAGCAGGACCTGCCTAGGTCTAGACCACAACCCAGGTACCCGAGACTGCAATTCCGAGCCCAAGACCCCCTGCCAGCTTCCAGGGTCTGCATGGCCCCTTTGGTGGGGCTGCCCCCCGATGGAAAGGTGGCCTAAGGGTGGCCCTTTGTGCAAGTGTGGGATGGAGCCATATGTGAGAAGGGGCAGAGAGATACCACAAGTGAGGGACTGCTGAGAAGTCTGAGATTTCTGAATTTGAACTTGGCCTTTCAGATTGTTATAAAAGTATACAGAGATGGGCAATAGTAGGTGTACAGTTGTAACACAAATAAATAATCCAATAATTAAAATAAATACAAGGATAAACTGTTTCACAAACTCACAACTGTAAACCTACTTCTGCCCACCCTGTATTTGTCAAGACAAGAAAACAGAGTAGACGTTACCAGTTTATTAGTCTCCTTTATAACACTGAAACATCCAGACTTATGGTAGGTGGGCCTCCATTTGTACTCCTGTGCTGTGGGCCCTGCGAAAGGTAGGAAGAGACCTGTCTTCACGTACAAAACGAGGACAATACCGGTGAGGCTGTGAGGATTAAATACAGATGTGATGCGCCTGGCATAACACTTGATGCAAAATCTGTACTCAACAACTAACGTTTTCTTCTCGTATCACAGTGTGTTGTAGCCAGTTTTTGTTTTTCCCTCCCAATAGAATAAACCCCAAGTACAGAAACTGTGCCTTATTTATCTCTCTATTTCCAGAGATTAGCATAGTAGTACCCAGAATTTAACAGGTACTTGTTAAGTGTTTGTGGGATAAAGATATGAAACCCCAGATTCCTTTCCTTCCTACTGCCGGGGCCTGAATTCAGACTTGGATGAACCGTCACCTACGGTCCTGCTGAAAGACGTCCCTTCCCCCAAACTCTCGGCCCTCTAACCCACTTTTGTAATGGTTCGGGTTGTCTTTCCTGAATGTCCGAGAGACCACGAAAAAGGCCTCTATGTCACATCCACGGAGGGTTTTCCACTGAACACTCCTTCACCCACTAAATACTTGCCGAACTCCTACTCATCCAATTAACTGATGTTTAAAAACCTACGTAGCCTCTGGAGATATTAAATACATTTCACATATATTTATGGAATTCACATGTTAACCCTATGATACAGGCTAAGTGTCTACAGACTAAAATTCAAAAACTTTAATCTGGTTTTAACCATTCACGATGGCAACCCGAGATGCATCCCCCACCCCCACTTTTATCGACATACAATATTATATTAGTTCAGGTATTCAGTGTAATGATTTGGTGTTTTTACATTATAAAATGATTACCACGGTGAGTCTAGTAGAAAGGTAAGAGAATACTGTTAACTACAGATGCTGTATGCTGCATCCCGTGACTTCTTTTATAAGTAGAAGTTAGTCCCTCTTGATTCCCATCGCCCGCCAGCTTTGCCCGCGCCACCTGCCTGCCTCCCCTTTGTCATGCATATCCACTGTAGTAGAGCCAAGCCAGGTTATTTATCACCCCAGAACTCACCATGCATTTTCATACTTTGGTAGCTTTCAACTTGGTAATACTGTACCCTCACATGCTTTTATGTTTCCTATTCGGCCTATTGAAACCTTACTAATGTCAGTTTCTAGCTCAGAGAAACATATCCAGATCACTTAATCAGAATTAAATGCTTACTCTTCTATGTTCTCACAGAATTCTATTCATATTTCCATCACTATAATTTCATTATATTTTATATTACAACTAGCTGTTTAACAGATTGCTCCAGAGGACAGGAAATATGTTTTATTCATCTCTGTATACACTGCACGATGCCATGAACGCAGCTGATGACAAACACACATTTGCCGCGTGAATGAACAGTGGATGGAATGGGTGAATGTGTGATGAACACAGAAGCAGCAGGACAAGCACTGGTGTCTAGTCAGCAGATCAGGACTCCACGGTGAGTTTACCACAAACCAGCTGCGCTGCCTTAGGAAAGTCACTGGACCTCCTGAGGCTGGTAAGGCTCCCTCTGCAATATTATTTAATCTAGGATTCTGTGTTTAACAATTATGACTAAAGTGAATGCAAAAAAAATGGAGAGAGTTGGAAAAAACTGGACATATGATGATTTTCCAATGGTTAAGATTCTTTATCAACTTAAAGGTCTTTGCTTTCTAGAAACTAAAAGAATTCAAAACCACACTAGATTCATATTAAAAGTTAATACTCCTACTGAAACGTCAGCTACCAGCTCTAGTTCTGCAGGGCTTAGGAGAAGGCCCCAAAACTGTACTTCTTCTTCAAGTCCCTCTCTGGTTACATCTCTGGCTGCATCGCTTTTTCTTTTTGTGAACACCCATCTTTTCCTGCCTGTCCTCTCTGCTGCTTCATTTATTTCCTTTAATGACTACAAACTTTTAACAAATAATTTAAAAATCTGCCTTTCCTAACCTTCTACGATAATCATGTTGACACGTGAAAGAAAAACTAAGTATGAGAAAAATAATTTAATAAATAGAAGGCATATTTTGACATCATGCAGAAATATAAGTATATTTTATATCTTTCTAAATACTAGGTCTCAAAGCAGATTGCTATTATACAAAACTCCTATAATCAGACTGCAAAAACATTTTTCATTTTGTTGTTAAGTTACTGTAGAAACATTTGCACAAGCAGATTAAGGTAGTCAGAAGTAAATATATTATTGTTATAATTTTCATGTTCTACAAATATTAAGAATCTACTAAGTGTAAGAATGCCTTGGTCAGGACAAGGCACTTTTAATTAGGAAGCTTACAGTAAATGAAAGAGTGAACTGCCAAGCAGTGAGAAAGGATGCGTGTACTGAGATGACGCATGTTTAATCAAGCTCTCATTCCATTTCCCCAAAGTTCTGAACTCTATAGCTGTCCTCTAAGCAGCCAATGTATAAGCTATGTGGGGCAAGGGCTATCATTCATACTCTGTATTATCTTTACCATGCAGCACAGTATCTTCTGAATGTGAGATGCTCAATACATATTGTTAATGATGGAAATCTGAGCAATTATAAATATATTCAAGGCTCATAAATAAAATACTGAAGTGTAAAAATAATTTCTGAACAAGTAATCACCACATGGGACAGGAAGCTCTCAATAATGCAGTACTGACATATAAATGGCCAATGCAGTCACACAGACATCGAATTTGAATTCTGTGTGACTCTGGGCAAACTACCAACACTCTGAGTCCCCATTTTTATTTCTGAAAACCACAATCAACAAGACCATCTTCACTGGAGACATTAACCAGTGAGTTAATGTCTCCAAAGGGCACCAGGATCAGGGTATTATTTAGTAAAGAGCAGGTGCTTCCATAACTGTAGCTGTTTTATGCTCTCAGAAGGGAGACTGCCACATTTCAGTATCAGCTTAAACCTAACAAAATCTTTGTTTTGTCAGTGTTAGATAAGGATTCACTTCAGCTTAATCAAGATTAGCCAGGGCTTAAGACTCCAAGAAAAGGTACACAGTTCACTTGGTTGAAGAAGGGCAAATTCGAAAGTCTGGCAAACAAAAGTAGGACGCGTAAGAAGCATTGAAGAATCCATTAGCACTCTCGGGCACATACCACCTAGAACAAGACTTTGATCTTAGAGGCTGTCATGTTCTTGGCCAGTTCTTTCAAATCCTTTCCTTTGGCTCTCATCACTTCGGTTTTTCAAGGGTCGAGTTTCACCCTCCTGGCCATCTTCCAAGAGTGTTACTTACTTCTAGCAGCCTTCAGGACGCTTGGGACACCATCTCTTTTCTGGCCCAAGAGTTCTACAAGTCTGCTATGAGTGATTATTTTAAGATCCTAGTCTTCCCTTATCAATTGAAGAAAGTCTAAAATATTAAGTGCCTAAAATATTAACTGTATTCAATAGGAATAACTTCATAGAGTAATGATTTAATGGGTCTTTGACAAAGCTCAGAATGATGGTTATTGTCAACAAAAATAAATCTTGAACTAGATGAGATATAAATAGGAAATATGACTCAGGAAATACATAAAATATCAACAGGCTTTGTACTTACTAAATATTTTCCCTTCCTTTCCTCACTGTCTCTATTAATATTTAACATTTATAGTTGTACCATAACTCTTCTGATTCACTTTAACATTACTCCAGTTGAAAGCAAATTTTTACACTTTTTCATTTGAGATTACTTATTACAGTTTATTTAATTCGTTTGTTTGAAATAATCATTTCCTCTGTTTATACTCATTCCACATGAGCCTACTTACTGGTCAGGAAGAACAGGGATTAGGACAAGGGATAAATTATTTTCTAAGTATTTACATTATCTTTCTGAATTAGAACTTCAGAATATGACTGTTACTTTCTAGTAGGTAAAATTTCCCAAAACATCAGAACATATCCATATAAAACTCCTAAAAAAGAACTAAGTGATGAGGACATAGCCAATGTATGAGATGCAGAGTTCAAAACACTGGTAATCTGGGTGCTCACAGAAATGATTGAGTACAGATGCAAAACAGAGGAGAAAGTGAAGGTTATGCAAAGTGAAATAAAAAAATATATACAGGGAACCAACAGTGAAGGGAAGGAAACTGGAACTCGAATCAACAATTTGAAACAAAAGGCAGAAATAAACATTCAACTGGAACAGAATTAAGAAACAAGAATTCAAAAAAAATAAGGAGAGGCTTAGGAACCTTTGGGACAACTTTAAACATTCCAACACCCAAATCATAGAGGTGCCAGAAGGAGAAGAGGAAGAACAAGAAATTAAAAACTTATTTGAACAAATAATGAAGGAAACTTCCCTACTCTGGCAAAGGAAATAGACTTCCAGGAAGTCCGGGAAGCTCAGAGAGTCCCAGAGAAGTTGGACCTAAGGAGGAACACATCAAGACATATCATAATTGCATTATCCAAGATTAAAGACAAGAAGAGAATCTTCAAAGCAGCAAGAGAAAAGGAGACAGTTTCCTACAAAGAAGTTCCCATAAGACTATCAGCTGATTTCTCAAAAGAAAACTTGCAGGCAAGAAGGGACCAGAAAGAAGTATTCAAAATCATGAAAAGCAAGAACCTACATCCAAGGTTACTTTATCCAGCAAAGCTATTATTTAGAATGGAAGGGCAGATAAAGTGCTTCCCAGATAAGGTCAAGTTAAGAACTTCATCATCCCCAAGCCCTTATTATATGAAATATTTAAAGTACTTATCTAAGAAAAAGAAGAAGATCAAAACTATAAACAGTAAAATGATAACAAACTCACAGCTATCAACAACTGAATCTAAAACGCAAAACCAAAAACAAATTAAGTAAATAACTAGAATAGGAACAGAATCACAGAAATGGAGATTACATGGAGGGTTATCAGCAGGGAGGGGGTGGGGGAAAATGGAGGGAAAGGTACAGGGAATAAGAAGCATAAATGGTAGGTACAAAATAGACAGGTAGAGGTTAAGAATAGTATAGGAAATGAAGAAACCAAAGAACTTATATGTATGACCCACTGACACAAACTAATGGTTGGGGGGGCACGGACTGCTGGTGGGAGGGGGTTGCAGGGCAGAAGGGGATATAGAAAAAAAAATGGGACAACTGTAATAGCATACTCAATAAAATATACTTTAAAATATCCATTATTATATGTTGAAATCTGAGATAGAAAATTTAAAAAATAAGTATCAATCTGACAGTCATACTTCAAATAAAATTTTCATTAGGTTTTCAATTTATGTGTCAAGTTACACATCAAATAAATTTTAGATCATGAGATGTTTTAAATTTATTTATTTAATATAGATTTCAAAGTACACTGCTATTCATCAACTTGACACCTGCAGGCAGATTTAAAATGACCTATTTTTGTCACTTCTTGCAGGAGCCTGTCCTAACAACGTTGTAAGGAGCTGCCCTGTGCACTGCAGGGTGTTCAGCAGCATCACTGTGATGCTGACGGGCAGTTCCCCCCTCCCCCAGGGAGTGAGTGGTTGTGATAGTAAAAGCATCTTCAGACACTGCCAACTGTCCTCTGAGGGGTGGGGGGTGGGGAGAGATTTGCCCTTGGTTATGAACCCCTCACTGCTCTAGAGTCCCCAAAACTCCCCTACTTAATGTTCACTAGCACTTAATTACCTTCTCTTGTCCTACAAGAAACAAATGGTATTAGCAAACTGTGATGTTTAAGTCTCAGTGAGGCTATGTGCAAGTCTTATGTCCTTGTTTCCGTTTTTGTCTCCTGTATTTTCCACATTCATTCCCTCATCCATGTGATAATCTTTCACTTATCCGTAGCTTTATGCCACGCGTGACTCCAAATGCTATTAGATACGGATCTCGGTCATCAGAGTTTCAGGGTCCTTGTTCTCTCGGAGCTTACAGGAGAGTGACGAGGAGGCCCCTGTCCGGGCCACCTCATCTAAAGCACCCATGCCCTCCCGCCCTGCACCCTATCTATAACCAATTTCTTTTTCCTTGTCTTGTCCATTTCATCGCTCCCTGAAACTGTTTTCACCAGCTATTTGTTTATTTATTTGTCACACGTCTCCCTGGCTCGTGTCAGCTCCTTAGCAGCACGTGCTTTTGTTTGGGTCACTTGCCTAGAAGAGGGTGCCAGAGCAGGGCTAAATCTGTATTTGTTAAATGAATAAATAGGGACAAGTAATACCTGTTGAACAAATAATTAGAAACAAGAAAAGCTTATAAAGTTCCTGTGAGGAATCTCCCTCAGTTCCAAAATTTTGCTCACCAGTTGTCTGGTGAACCTACTGAAGAAAACCTGTACACTGACAGGGCCTCGGACGAGGTGAGACGCTGGCGTCTGACACACCTGGCCTGTCACGTCCACCCTAGACAGGGGGTCACGGGTGGGTGGGCGAGCGAGCAAACCTCTGCCCCCTTGACACACATGCCTCGTCAGGGATAGGAGGGAGTCAGTGTGTGGTCACCAAGCACAAAAAGGCAAGACCAGTTTGGGGGTGGTGGTGCAGGAGGCACCCCGGAGACTTCAAAGTACTCCTGACTTCAGCAGGGGCCAAAAAACAGGATGGGTGACGTAAAAATGTTGCTGAATATTGCCTTGAGCAAAAAATAAAGGGACGGCCGACCGAGTGGTGGTCTCTGCCTCTTCCTGCTCCACCGCTGCAGACTCAGGGCCCAGAGGATGGACTCCTCCCAGGCCTGGTACAAGGCTAAAACCACCCAAGAGAAGAAACAGCAGCTCGGAAGAATTAAGTTTATGAGCAGCTGTGGGGTTACCCCACTAAGCATTTAACTACTTTTACTCTGGGCGAAAATCTTTTAGAACCTATTGTATACATCTTTCACTTTTTCAATGTGTTAACCACTTTCTTATCCTCTAAAAGACACTATAATAAACTCAGTAACGTCTGCTGAGGCAATAGGACATGATGACTGTGAGCCTTGCTTCTGAAGGCAAAGAGCTCGGGTCGGAGCCTGGTGTGGCCGCTGACCAGCTGGGCATGTTAACCCTCTGTGCCTCGGGGTCTTCATCGACACATGGGGGTACTAAATAATACTGGTACCTCCCGCAGAGGCTTCTTGTAGGGATTAGATGAATTAACAAATGTACATAGCATGCTGCTTGGTGTATAGTAGTCTTGAAAAATGTTAGCTACTGCTGCGGTGACTACTATTACTACTATCACAATATTTTTTCTCGGTACCTTGTGCCCGTTTTAAGTGTCTTGCATTATTATAATTCGCGACAACCCAGGGATTCCCGTTTCAAAGCACAGGGTTATTGGCTCTCACACACCGCAGTCCTGGACACTCGCAGAGGGCTCCAACACGCTGTTGTGCGGTTTTTCTATTTCCCTCTGTAAGGTCTCTGATTTTCACTTCTCCTGTTGTTAGTTGTTTTTCCTACCCCTACCACTCTCCTTACACTGTCCCGTTTTCACGCAGGGCATAAAACAGTAAGCCAAGTCTGTCAACACGTGTGTTAGTAAAAGCTGGTATGTTCTAAACCGGGTTGAAAATGCTCTCCTGTGCACAGAGACAGAACCTGATTCCACAGACATCTCTTTCGGCTCTTCAGAGACATTTCATTTCCTGATTCATACAGCAGTGTGATTATCTGAAAATTAAGTTTCTGGGAGACAGATATAACTATGGTTGTACATACATGTTAAAATTAAAAAGCCTCTAATTAGTTTAAGTAAATAATCATGAAACTCCTTCTAGAGCTGGATGCTGGGGGAAGAAAAATGAACGATACATTCCTGAACCTCAAGAACCTGGTGAATAGAGCAGGAGACAGAGCATCTGTAAACGCTGTCTGGCTCATGCAGCCAGAGACTCAGCCTTTGCACAGCGAGCGCTCTCTCTGGGCGCCCAGATGAGGGGGCCCTCAACGAACCTGGGGGTGCGGGGCAGGCTTCCTGAGGGGGTGGTGCCTGGACGGAGGTGGATGGCCAGCGACAGGGGGCTGAATGGGCCAGTCCAAGCCTGGAACCAGAGAGGTAATGAAAGCAGTATAGTGCTTTTGTGAGAGTAGGTGGGTGTGTGTGGGTAATTAATACTTTTAATGATATTAATGTGATAAAAACATGTCCTCGTGTGTCATGCCAAGAGGTTTGGACATTACTTATCAGGAGATGAGGAGCCATTAAGAAATTTTTAAGGAAAAAATAGGCATTTTCATATTTTCCTTTTACATGTCTAACTCAGACAGCATGGTGAAAGGTGGAGCGAAGCTAGAAAAGACCGGAAGAAGAGAGACCAATCAAGTGTCTTAGCAATTAATGAGCAGTAGAGGTAGAAAAGCCCCAGCGAGGACAGCCCAGCAGGTAGGATGAGGAAGAGGGCGGTCCCATGTGTGTTCTTAAGATGGAGCTGGACGTGGCCCTCGAGCTGCTAAATGAGGGGGGTCCGAGATGGAAAGGAATCAAGGATGACGGCCAGGATTTAGGCCTTGAATTACTGGTTAGATGAGAGAACAATTAACTGAAAGAGAAACAGTGGGGGGTTTTGTTTGTTTTAAAATTCAATTTAGTTTTTTTTCTCTTTTGAATAGTGGGTGTAAGATGACCAATTAATGAAGTCAGGCTGAGACGTGTTAAGTGTGTATTGTATAAATTTTAGAGTAATTAGCAAATAGAGCCAAGAGAGCAGATAAAAAGCCCCAGGAAAACATGTGAAAAGTAGAGCCGCAGAGCAAGGGCGGGTGGGAAACTGGAGAACATGGGTGCTGAGGAGGGGCACAGGAGGGGGGCACAGGAGGAGGGGCACAGGAGGAGGGGCACAGGAGAAGGGGCACAGGAGGGGGGCACAGGAGGAGGGGCACAGGAGGGGGGCACAGGAGGGGGGGCACAGGAGGGGGGCACAGGAGGGGGGCACAGGAGGGGGGCACAGGAGGAGGGGCACAGGAGGGGGGCACAGGAGGGGGGCACAGGAGGAGGGGCACAGGAGGGGGGCACAGGAGGAGGGGCACAGGAGGAGGGGCACAGGAGGGGGGGCACAGGAGGGGGGGCACAGGGGGGGGGGCACAGGAGGGGGGGCACAGGAGGAGGGGCACAGGAGGGGGGCACAGGAGGGGGAGGGGGGCACAGGAGGGGGGCACAGGAGGAGGGGCACAGGAGGGGGGCACAGGAGGGGGGGCACAGGAGGAGGGGCACAGGAGGAGGGGCACAGGAGGAGGGGCACAGGAGGGGGGGCACAGGAGGAGGGGCACAGGAGGAGGGGCACAGGAGGGGGGGCACAGGAGGAGGGGCACAGGAGGGGGGGCACAGGAGGGGGGGCACAGGAGGGGGGCACAGGAGGGGGGCACAGGAGGGGGGCACAGGAGGAGGGGCACAGGGAGGGGGGGGCACAGGAGGAGGGCACAGGAGGGGGGGCACAGGAGGGGGAGCTCAGGAGGAGGGGCACAGGAGGGGGGCACAGGAGGAGGGGCACAGGAGGAGGGCACAGGAGGAGGGGCACAGGAGGGGGGCACAGGAGGGGGAGGGGGCACAGGAGGGGGGCACAGGAGGAGGGGCACAGGAGGGGGGGCACAGGAGGGGGGCACAGGAGGGGGGCACAGGAGGAGGGGCACAGGAGGAGGGGCACAGGAGGGGGGCACAGGAGGAGGGGCACAGGAGGAGGGGCACAGGAGGGGGGCACAGGAGGAGGGGCACAGGAGGAGGGGCACAGGAGGGGGGCACAGGAGGGGGGGCACAGGAGGGGGGGCACAGGAGGGGGGCACAGGAGGAGGGGCACAGGAGGGGGGGCACAGGAGGAGGGCACAGGAGGGGGGGGGCACAGGAGGGGGGGCACAGGAGGAGGGGCACAGGAGGGGGGCACAGGAGGAGGGGCACAGGAGGAGGGCACAGGAGAAGGGGCACAGGAGGGGGGGCACAGGAGGAGGGGCACAGGAGGGGGGCACAGGAGGAGGGGCACAGGAGGGGGGCACAGGAGGAGGGGGCACAGGAGGGGGGGCACAGGAGGAGGGGCACAGGAGGGGGCACAGGAGGGGGGGCACAGGAGGGGGGCACAGGAGGAGGGGCACAGGAGGGGGGCACAGGAGGGGGGGGCACAGGAGGAGGGGCACAGGAGGGGGGGCACAGGAGGAGGGGCACAGGAGGAGGGGCACAGGAGGAGGGCACAGGAGGAGGGGCACAGGAGGAGGGGCACAGGAGGGGGGCACAGGAGGGGGGGCACAGGAGGAGGGGCACAGGAGGGGGAGCTCAGGAGGAGGGGCACAGGAGGGGGGCACAGGAGGGGGGCACAGGAGGGGGGACACAGGAGGGGGGCACAGGAGGGGGGCACAGGAGGAGGGGCACAGGAGGGGGGCACAGGAGGAGGGGCACAGGAGGGGGGGCACAGGAGGAGGGCACAGGAGGAGGGGCACAGGAGGGGGGCACAGGAGGGGGAGGGGGGGCACAGGAGGGGGGCACAGGAGGAGGGGCACAGGAGGAGGGCACAGGAGGAGGGGCACAGGAGGGGGGCACAGGAGGGGGGCACAGGAGGAGGGCACAGGAGGGGGCACAGGAGGAGGGGCACAGGAGGAGGGGCACAGGGGGGGGGGCACAGGAGGAGGGGCACAGGACAACTCCGGGAGAGGACCTGGGACCCCACACTGAGGAGCACTGAGTTTTTGAGGGACTAGTCAATACAGACACTTGATGCAATTGCAACGGCTGTTTTCTGAGGACTCACTACATACACATCAGGCACTGTGCTGTTTTATACATTGTATCTCAATTAATCTATTATCTGTATGCGATTGATGACAAATCTGAAGATCAGCAAAGTCAGGAAACTTACCCAAGGTCATAGGGTGCGCTGGCAGAACTGGGATCAGAACCCAGGTCTACGGTTTACAAAGCCCACGTTCTTAACTTTGGAATAAAAGGACTTCTTCAGGGTGCAACTTAGTATTATAATAAGGACTTCTATATTCACTTTACAAGTTAAAAACCATCTAATAATCTCAAAGGATTATTTAATACTTAAGAAGGTCAGTATACATTTGATCACTTTGTATACTGAAAATAGGTTATTTCAGTGATATATTCTTTAATAACCTTTTTATTTCATAAACACTACACTCACAAAATTGTAGAACAATAAAATGCAACACGAGGCAATCCACTCCTTCGAGCTCTGCTCCAGTGAAGCCAGCAGAAAGGTCCTGAACGGATGAGCACTCTTCGGAGAAAAACGAAGTGCCCTGGGCCTAGACACCTGTCTACTTCATTTCCCCACAAATGTTACTATTGGTCTCATGGAAAGCCAGAGAGGCTGTGCAGTTTAGTACAAACCTAGCACATGAAAAAGTTACTTAAAACAAGTATTCTGCAGAAGATTTATTTCAGATAATTACTATCTTTTTTAATGATAGAGAAGAAAATTATTCCTATTATTAGGGTTGTAATTTTCCTATTTCCCACTAGAGGAAGTAAGAGCATTATTCTTACCATTTGGTGGATAAAAGACGGCATATTCTTCTATTCCTAGTTTTCCTATAAGAGAAAGCCATAGAGGGTTTCAGTTTGATTAAATAAACAAAACTTGAAAAATTAACTAATTTTGTAAATGTACTAATTAATGGAATTTTTAAGAACTATAATAGTAAAACCTCATTTTATTTTATTGTATGAAATTAATTTGAAAATATGCCAGCCAATTTCTTTATTTTAATTTTTGATTTTAGAGAGGAGGGAAGGGAGGGAGAAGGAGAGGGAGAGAAACACTGATGTGAGAGAAGCATCTAACAGGTGCTTTCCAAACCTGCCCTGACTGGGAATCGACCGGCAAACAAACATGTAGATTGCAGGATGAGGCCCAACCGAGTGAGCCATACTGGCTGAAGCCTAACTTTTTAGGTGAATAGAGCAGGTGAAAATAGAATTTTCTTCAATTAAAATCAATAGCATAAATTTAAGTACAAGGTAAGCAACACAAAGTAATTAAAAAACAAATGCTTTCAAGCTTAAGAAGAGAGGCATCTATTTATATGCTTAGAATTGTCTTGCTAACTATAAACAATTCTAATGTGTTCATTAAAGCAAGTCCTCAGCTTTGCAATGCCTTATTAGTTTACATTTTTATAGAAAGTGCTGAAAAGTTAAAATTAAATGTCTTTAACTATATGGTGGCAATATTTTCTGAATCCCAAAACAATTTATATGTTTCAAGAATGAGGCTAAATATTTCAATCAGAATTGTCTAAAAAAAATTAAAGTATATTTCTCACATTTAAATGTTTGAAAGTGTTTTTTAAAATAGCTTTTCCTTCAAACTTTTAAGGCTCTGAGTTTTTTCCCACATTCCACTTAATATCTCTAGGAAGTTTTTATTTTTACACTGATTGTTTTTCTAATCCCTTTAGTCTATTTAAAAGTCACATGCAAGTTTGCCCTGGGCTTTAAGGCAATATTTTTAGTTAAATTAAAAAATAATTGTTCTTCTTATTGGGGGTGGTGGCAGAGAAAAGATGAAGAATAAGAACCATGATGTTTAAGTTAAGACGGAGACAACAGGACTGGTTTTGTATGTCAGAGAAGAATGGAAGAATGAAAAATATATATATAGAGAGAAATGCAGTTGGGTACCTGATACTACTGGGCTAGATGTCAAATGGCAAACAGAATAAATATATAAGACCTGGTCCCTCAACCATGTGGCTTATAATCCAGACTAAAACATGAAACATTTAGGACATGTTTGCTAAATTTTCTGGCACAGGCTTGAAGTGATTTAGAGGTTTAGAGGAGAGGGAAGTTGATGATGGACTGATGGACTTGGTGAGAGGTATGCTAGCTCCTCCAGGACCTAGGGTTTTGGGGGAGGAGGCCAGAATGATTGTGGGGTGATGAGGAGTAATACAGACAGTGAAGTTAGTGAGGAGCAACTGATGGGTGGCCTTAGATCGTGGCTGAGTCTAGAGGTGATTCCATTAGACAATCAAGTTGTACAACCAGGCTTTTAGCAGATCGTGTTAAATAAACAAACAAGAGGCTCAATTTAGAAGCAATGGAACAGAAAGAGCCCCAAAGATGGGGGCGGAGCCTAATCCCAGTGCCAGGTGATGCGGGCTTATCCTAGGGCCAGGTAGGAGGAACCTGGCAGGCAGTCTGAACTAGGAGACGCAGGAGAAACTCCTTCTTTACAGGAGCAGCAGAGGGGCTATACACAATAGCTTTTAGTGCTGGGTGTTGGGAAAGGGTTCCAGCTGAAATTAGTTCAGTTGCCAGGGGATGGCAGGGTATTGAAATAGTGATATATCATAGGCAGGTAGTGGTAAAGAGGAGAAAGCACTAAAATAGAAATTAGAGAACTGTTAGCATATAAATTATACCAAAATTTTAGTGTTGTAGAGTGAGAGAAGAAATACAGAACGTAAAAGAATTAGAAAAAGCAAACTTGTCATAAACTCATAAAAGGGGAAATAAGCCAACAGATAAGAAAAACAGCAATAGAGAAAACAGTCTTGGTGATAACGTGCCAAAAATACTTCCTTTACGTTACTAAAATTTTACCTCGTATGTATGATTTCGGTGGTGAAGCACTGTTGTATGCAAAGTGACCCAACACAGATGTATCCCGGGAAAAACAAAGTAAAACCTGGGTATAACATTGGAAAAAAAACAAACAATTAAGCACTGTTTAACTCAAGCCTATTTCCTGCTTGGGAGGCGCCAAAGGAGGCTCTTTCAAGTTCAGTACCGTGCGTCTCAATGGGGAGAGTGCCCTCTATGGGTACGCCTGTGTAAGTGTAAGAGTGAATGGCAGGTGTGATGGCCAATGTTCACCTGAAGATTTCTTCCTGTTCACCTCTGAAACCTTGAAGAACAGCAGAAAATGAAACTTGCTAACTACCAGTTGGTTATTTTATTGTGTTTTGTAGGTGAGAGGGGGGAAAACCTGGAAAAAATTTAACGGACGAGAATATGTGGGCCCTAGGGAACCACAGTGACCTTGAGCAATTTGGTAAGTGCAGCAAACTGGAAGGAGGCTCATTGCTGGGATGCAGCTGCAGGCAGCAGGGCATGGCAGGGTGGGGGGGAAGACAGTTCAAGATATTTAGAAGGGATGGCAGCCACAGCAGAACAAGTGGCAGCCCAACTGGTACATGTTAGAAGCTGGTCACCCTACCAGCAGGCGGGATGTGGCAAGTCCCCCTGAATCAAGGATGTCCATTAGGAGAAACTGGATTGCTGACACCAGCTCGGAACTTTAGGGAGGGGGCTCATCCCTGGGAAGGCAAGCAGTGATGCGAAATCTGGGTCTTGCTATTGGGCCTGGGATTTGAAGATGTTACTAGAAAAAGACACTGGGAATGACTGGAAAAGGGAGAAGCCCAGTTAACAGAACAGGGACACAAAGTCAGGGCTGGACTGGCCGTTAAGAGTGAATGAACAGGGGAACTGTGGGTCCAAGGCACATGACCAGGGCCAATTCATAAGGACAGGTATGAGGATCACATACCAGCCAGGCCTAAGGGTGGAATGTGTATCCACCACTGCCACTGATTTATTTTTATGGTATTTTAAGATTCTATACAAGCAATACATATTTATGATAAAAATTAGAAATATAGATCTTCAAAATAGGAGAAACACCAATAGTCTCACCAGTGTTAGTCCTTCTGATGTATATTCTTTCAGACTCTTCTTACACACACACGTAAATTTTTCAAACAAAATAAGATTATATGCATACTATTCTATAATCTATTTTCTCTCAATATTATAAAATAAATATTCCCTACCCACATTTTTTAACATGCAGAATATTCTACTACATGGATGAACAATAGCTTATTAAACTTGTCTTTCTGTTAGTCACTTAATTATTTCCACTTTTCCCAAACTAGAAACAATATTGCAGTGAACATCCTTACAGCCAGTGCTTATGTTCACCTTTAGTTAAATCCCTAAAACTAGACTTGGATGTCAAGTGATGAGCATTTTAAATCTAAAACCTTTTGATACACATTGCCAAACTGTGCTCCAGAAAGGGTTTCTTTTATTTAAACATATCCAGCAGTAAGACTGTACAGTCTCGTCTACTCTCATTGAAATGAGTTATCATCATCTTACAGGTTAAAAAAATGGCCTCTTGCTCTAATTACTAATGAGGGTGAACACTCACTCATTTGCATTTCTTTTATTTTTCAGTTTACCATCTTAGTCTACTTTAAAAATGAATGTTGTGGCATTCTGGGGAGCCAGGTGGGGCCAGCTGCTGCTACCGTCCACCGAGGGAAGCGAGAAGAGGCTGGAGAAGAGGCCGTACCAGGGAGAAAAAGCCAGAGTCACCACCAGAGTTTAGTTCACTGTCCAGCAGCTGCCAGCAAAGAGACCCCCCACCCATTCACCCATCCCCCTGCCCCGTTCACAGGGCAGCCTGCTTCTGCAAAGTGGTACAATTGCAGGGGCTATGTCTCCACGGAATTTTGTGTTGAAGACAGTAAAGATGTTAAAGATGTTTAAAAAGACAGTAAAGATGTTAGTGTAAATTTTGAAAAATCCAAACTTACATTCAGTTGTCTTGGAGGAAGTGATAATTTTAAACATTTAAATGAAATTGATATTTTTCACTGTATTGATCCAAATGATTCCAAGCATAAAAGAATGGACAGATCAATTTTATGCTGTTTATGAAAAGGAGAATCTGGACGGTCATGGCCAAGATTAACTAAAGAAAGGGCAAAGCTTAATTGGCAAAGTGTGGATTTTAATAAATGGAAAGACTGGGAAGATGATTCTGATGAAGACATGTCTAATTTTATTGTTTCTCTGAGATGAGGAACAACATGAGTGGTGATGACCATGTAGATTTACCAGAAGTAGATGGAGCAGATAGTGATTCACAAGACAGTGATGATAAAAAAAATGCCAGATCTGGACTAAGGAATGTTGTCGTCACTGGATTTTGAGAAAAGAAAAAACTTCTCAGTAAGATTTCATCATTGGATTTCTGAGTTGATTGCTCTAAAGGCAGATGCTTCATTTTCCTCCTTTGACCCATTGTCCAACCTGCTTGTTTTCTTCAAGGCTTCACTAAGGCTGGTATGTCCCACTGTATGGGGCAATTTTGAGTCAGTAAGGAAACCACCTTATGCATGAACATTTCCTGGACTTCATGATGCTGCCGAGGTCCTAAGCAATTGATACAGCAGTTGTGATAAATAAAAACATTTTACCTAAGTCTCCTTTACTTCATAACATAGATACTGACATGCTAAAGGAGCTCTGGATAATGGAAAGATAGTTATAGCTTTTAGTATATAGACTCAAACTGGCTGAAACAAATTGGTTGATACTCTAAACTGGTAATCTGTTCCTCTGGTATATTCTTCAGGATTGTTCCACTAAAGTTATATTTTTCAAAATATTTACTTCACATTACTGTACATTAGTGATAACCTGTCAGTATTCCAAATGTATCTCAGCTAAAACTAGTAAATGCTCTTACTTAGATGGCTTTTGAAGTCCATACATTTGGTATTGTTTGGCCCTTGAACTTTTGCATCTCTTAGCATCAAGGACAAAGAAAGACTACACATTGTTGCTTGAGAGTCTGTACATTTAGACCAAATTTGTATTTGCACTGTCAGTATGGCAAATGAGTGAAAAATATTAATACACAATTGGATTTTTTTTCTTTTCTTTTTTTTTTTTGATTCACCTTGTGCCAGGGCTGAAAACCTCAATTTACCTTCATGACAGTGGGGATTTTTTTTAATGTTTATATTCTTTAAAAAAAAATGGAAGACTTAAAAAAAATTAAATGTTTTAAAATCTATTGATTTATTTATTTGTATTTTAATGATTCTCATCTTTGATCTAATTATATGTTACAAATAGCTTTGCTCAAATAATCTGTTATTCTTGAGAGAAACAGTTAATGTCCATATGCTCAAATCCACCAATATTTTCTTTCCCATGTAACAAGCCCCTCCCCACATTTATAATTTATAGTACTTTCTCTATACTCACCCAAATCATGAAAGTCACTGGTGCCGTTCCTCAGACACTCCTGGTTATTACCTTTGGGAACATATGCCAGCTTATCTTTTCAGGCGTGCAAGTCCCCATCTGAGTCTACTTCCCTGGGAACCCTCTTGCAATGTAGTAAAAGTGGGGGGAAATGGTCAAATTCTAAATACAATGTAAAGGTAGAACCTTTCCTCGTGGGAATCGAACCGACAACCCTTCAGTTGGTGGGAAGACACCCAACCCACTGAACCATACCAATTGGAGCTCTTAGGACCTTCTCATCAAGAAAAAGACACTCGTAAAATCTTTCCCTCTTCTGTCCTAACCTCCAACCTACACAACCTTCCTGTTTCGAATCCTGGTTCCTAGCGACACCGTGCTGGGACCTACCCGGAGCCTGAAAACCCGCTCGTTCTGCATTCTTCAGTCTCTCTCGGCCTGTGTGTTTATCCAGTCACCCGAATCCTCCCGTTCTACCTCTGATAGCTCCTTCCTTCCACGTTCCTTCCAACAAGTATGTATCGAACTCTCAGTACGTGGCATCCACTGTTCTAGGAACTTAAAATACAGCTGTAAACAACAACGGCAACAACAACAGAAAACCTAATTTCCCATCTTCATCGTGATTATGTTTTTACAAAGGGATTCAGAGGGAAAAAAAAGCCCAAAATATATATTGTATGTCATCTGGTGTTACATGGTATGGAGAAAGGTAAGGCAGACAGGAGGGATAATGCAGGCACACACCACATGTACATATTGGCAGAAGTTTGCCATATTAATTAGGGACCTGAAAGTGGTCAGGAAATGAGCTTAGTGTGATACGGTTTTCGGCACAAGGACAGCCCCCTGGGAGCAGACAGGTAAGCCTGGAGCTGAAGGGAGAGGTCTAAAAAGAGATAGAAAATGAGAATCGTCAGTGCATAAATGGTATTTAGAGCCACGAGAATAGGTGAGATTACTAAGGGCAAGAACATGAAAAACAGCGAAAGTCCAAGGACTTGTCCTTGGGGTGCTCGCTCCAAAGCAGGAGGGAGAGGTGAGGAGAAAGCGGCAAAGGTGACTGTGAATGGGAAGGAAACCAGAAAGCACAACGTCCTCGAAGCTGAGTAAAGAAATCAAGGAGAATCAAGCAGAGAGCACGATTAACTGAAAGACCAAATAGATCGAGTCAGATGAGAAGTGGGGACGGCCCACTGGATTCTGCAATTTGAGGTCACTGGGGACCTTTGGCAGAGCAGTTGAGCCAAAAAAAGAAGTCTTCTTTAAGGAGTGTTCAAGAGAGAATAGGAGGATGGGACTGGAAACAATATCTATGATTTTTAAGAGTTTTGCTAAATAAAGAAACAGAGGGTGGGGCAGTGGCTGGAAAGGACATACTATATCTAATATAGGGTCAAGAAAAAATTTTGTTTCATTTTACTTTGCTTTCACTTTCAGATGAGAGGAGTAACAGCATATCTATACACTGAGACGAGTAATCCAAGCAATGAAGAAACTGAAGGGGAAAAACTAGGCTTGCACTGCCTTTGAGTTCCCAGGGGAGATGAGGGCCAAATGCAGGGACTGGCTTCATCCTAACGGAAAGCGAGGGCAGTTTATGCATGGAACAGGGAAAGCTGAGTGTACGGAGCACATGCAGGTAGGTGGGGTGCACGTGGTGGTGGGAGCGTGTGTGGGGTCCTTAAGGACAGCTTCATTTACTCATTTATTTTTCAGAAACAGGACTCAAAGTCATAAGCTGAGAGAGAAGAGACAAACGTTTGAGGAAGGAGGATGTACTAAAAGTCATCTAGGGGAATGAATGGAAAACTGGACTAGGAAATGGAATAGAATGGCTGAACAGAACTAAGAACTCTTGAGGTTAGTAGTCATGAATTTAAAGTAAAGCTATAATTATTATGGTTTCATGTTTTTCTCCAGCCACTTGCAAATACATGCTATGGCCACAGAATCAGTGCAGAGTTGTACTTAGGCAAGGTTAAGGTTTTATTGAGTAATCACTAGTAGAAAGTGGGAGAGGGGCAAGGCTATTGAACATGTACTTACGTGGAAGTGATCTAATGATAGACCGTGTTATTGGTAAGTCTCACATTCGTTCCCTCTTGTTTATTCACACAGACCTTGCTCTCTATCAGGGGCACAGTGACACTAACCTGAACTGCTTAGCGGGCACTGCCATGCTGAGCTAATCTCTCCACCTGTCACAGCACACACATGGCTCATGGATGGTTTTTGTTTTTCCCATTCTCCTCCTAATTCCCTGCCTTTGAGAACCAGACATTTCTTACAACATTTCTATTCTGAAGCCCCATTAAACTGCACCACTTCCAGAATTTATTTCTCCTTTAACTATATTTGTGTGGAACATTACAAATTACAGAGCCATCAGGACAATTATCAAATTATAATTATGCATTTGCATTTCCCCTCATTTTCCACTGAAATGTGAGCTTAATAACATCATCTTATGCAGCACCTACTACAGTGCCTTTATCAAAACAGACACTAATTTGACTGAATGGATACATGAATAAAAGATATGTGATTGCATCTGGGTCTTTCTTGAACTTCACCAATGGCACTTAACTAACTGTAACTATGGCATGCTCTAATGTGTCAGTACTGCTGCTAAGCACATGCGACCTAAGCCAAGTACACCACAGAGGATTTATCACACACCAGAATGAGTGAATCCCCACGCTTTCCCTTCACTGTATCAAAATTCTTCCCCGTGAATATTTTATGTACTTTGGACAAGAAGTTAGTTTGTAGCTTGTCATGATGACATTAAGTACTGGAACCTGAAAATGATGCTCACACAACATTCTTCCATGGACTAGGGGGGAGTCTTCTGTTTGAACATATTTTAAAACTCTCACATAATTTAAGACTTTCAACACCCCTAAGTTTTTTTAAAGAATTTCACACAAAATAAAAACCAGCTAAATTTTGGAATGATAAAAAGTTGACCTATTACTCAGAACACCACTTCTATATATTCAGTGTTGCCACCTATAAAATGTAGGTAACTGCCATGATGCCTTCAGGAGCAAACACAGGTCCTGCTTCTCCTTAAAGGGGGATCGCTGTGTTTCTCTCAGCTGTATGTGGACACAGCACTGACACATGCCATCTAGTTTTGTAGTCCGGTTACGAACTCAACAAATGGGTTAGACCCAGAACAGGGCCAAAAGCACTGAGGCACTGCATTCTCACCAACCCTTTCCCCACCAAGCAGCCAAGCTGCTGGGCCGCCCAGCCAAAGGAAAGTCTGTAACCAATGATAAAAAGCCTTTGTCTGTCTTATGCACATATGTATATACATGCACACATATGTAAGTTTTTTTCTCAGAGACAAGTTGGCCCCCAGCTACATAATAGCTACATAAGTAAATAAACCTAGATTTTTGTACTTTCCAAAGTTTGTTTTATTTCTGAAACATTTTTATCTCCATTTTCAGAGCACATCTGCTTCTAGATATTAAACTATTGCAAAATAATAACATTCGCCTCTAAGACATCCAGTGACTAACACCCAACATAAGCCAAATCATCCAGACTGTTCTCTTGAGAAACACTCTATCAGGTTATTAAAAATATGTGTATTCAAGTGCTTTAAATTACCTATTTCAATTAAAACTAAAATGGCTTAGTGTTCTTTTTTGTAACTTTTAATAAACTAAATTTATATAAAAGAATGGGATTTTACATTTTTACTATTTTGCATATTTGAAATTGCTGAAATTCTCTTCAAATGTTTCTAAGGTACTTTCAAATTTTAATTTATAGACAAATTTTATAAAGTCTTTGGACTTCAGTTATTGAAATGTATGATTAATTAAACCTTCTTGAGAGATTCTTATTTAACTGTCTTTTTTCTTAAATAGATGCATACCTCCAGAACTACTGTCAAAGAGAAACCTGATAATCTAGATGATCTTATTTACATCTAATCAAGTAAAAATGCTGAGTGGCGTCTAGATATTTTCTCCATAACATTTATATTGACATCACACAGAATCAAAGTATATGTGATCTTTAAAAAATCATCCAGGCAATTCTGTATGCATATGTTCTATTTATGATAAGGTATTTTTATTTCAGTAGACAAAAAAAAAAAAAAAAAAAAGACCTCCGTAAGGAGCCAACATCCACAGTATCAGTGTGTGCAATGGTCTAAGGGCAATCATGACATCCAGCAAATATCAAATCATTTAATCACCTGTGTAACACCTTTAATAGACAACTACTACGTAAAGTGTGTTCTCTAAACATCTAGCTATGGCTTAAATATGAACTCTACACCCAGTTTAAAATCTGTGCCTGCACATCTCCTGCTGTAGCAGACAGGACGGAAAGGGCGGTCCAAACTCTCAGTTGGGAGCTCCTGTTCTGCTCCCCAGTCCCACACAAGAACAGAAGTTAACCTTATCCCAAACTTAGCCCATTTAATTTGAGAAAAAATAAACATGGCTTGCATTTCAGGAGGATTCAGTTAACAATGTGAGAATGATTTCCCAAAGCATTGTGAGTCAGAGAACTTAAGAGATTCAGTGAGTCAAAGACATTATATATTTTAATTTTATAACTTACCTGATATAAATAATCTTCAAAGACAAAATAATAATCATCATTGCTTGCTGTCAACTTCACATCCTATAATTAAAAGTAGAGAGTACTGAAAAGAACCTATATAAATATCTCTATACTACTAACACATAAATGTGATGCCTAGAAAGAATACTAAACTGGTTTTACTAACTTATTATAGTTATAAAATTCTCAATTAAATTTTAATCACTGCTCTAAATTTACTTGACTAATACAGACGTGATTACTATTTTACATCAAATTGTTGGCACTTTTTTTAGCTTTCATTAGTAATTCTTTACTATTTATTTCAATTTCTTCTGCTTTTAACCTAATATTTAGGTATCTTAAAACTGAAAAAGCAGATGTAATCATAACATCCAGAAACAACCATTACAATCTGGCCCCAAATTACTGTTCCAACCTCACCTTCTATTATTCAGGTCCACCTTGGTGCCATACCCTTGAAATGTCAAAAATCTTTCACGCCTTTGTAATTATTCATTTACAAGTCATCACTTATTTCCAAACAAAAAATAAGACAATGTTTATCTTTAAAAAGTGCAATTGCATCAGCAAGAAAACATACAGAGTAGAAATATGGAAACGATTACAAAGAAATATTGAAGAAAATCCTGATAATATTGCTCAGTCTACAAAATTAAACTGTGCTATAAAACAAAGCAGCAAAAAGGAGAAGATGAAATCGGATGATGCTGGAGGTATCTGAATGTGTGTTAAGTCTGGCAAAACTTAAAGACACAGATTCAGAGAAAAGAAAGGGGCCAGTTTTTTGTCCGAAACAACACGGGCAGAGGTAGAGACATGCATTCTCAACAGGGATGACAGTGCCCCTAAGAGGGTGACAACTGGTCCTTGGAGACCAAAAATTTTGCCTGTTAGAATGGCTTGTGCATCTCCAAGCTTATCCCTATCCAACAAAATCTTTTCTTTGATATTTAATTTTTATATTAGAGAAAAACTATTTACCTTTAGGGGGTAATAATAAGGGCCCTGGCTGGTGTAGCTCAGTGCATTGAGTGCTGGCCTGCGAACCAAAGGGTCACCCATTCAATGCCCAGTCAAGGCACATGCCTAGGTTGTGGGCCAGGTCCTTGGTGGCGGGCACGTGAGAAGTAACCACACACTGATGTTTCTCTCCCTCTCTTTCTCCCTCCCTTCCCCTCTCTCTAAAAATAATAAATAAAATCTTTAAAAATATATAGTCCAGAGAAAACCATTTAATAATTTAGCTTAGGGAGGATTTGATGATATTTTATATTTAATATTGCCTGTTCCACTTATTCCCTTAACTACTAAAATAATTGACTTTTTTTCCAGTTAAATTAAAAATGAGTCTTTGCCAAAGGGACCTGTAATGAAACTTCAAATAATTTCTTAAAATGTTCATTCCCTCAAGGACTGACTTTAATAACATTTGGTGTTGTTTCAACAAGACCAGCAGAGCTCAACTAACACAAATTAGGAACAATCAGAGACAGATTTTTTCCTAAAAACTCATGCTGTAGGCAGTCCAGACTGACTCTATCAAAGCTTACATTTAGTTCGGCAGACACAAACTGTCCGCCTCTGTCTCACAGCAGACTTTCTTTACTGATTCGAACTGAACTGCACACTGGCAGTAGACAGAACTGTCACGCTAGCACTCCGCGGTCTTCTGAGTTTCTCTTGTGTGTCTTCTCTCATCTGAATACGAAAGGAGCTGCAGGTGTTAACGCCAAAAGATCTCTCATGCTGTGGCTCACATAACGGCCTGAGCACAACCACGACCGCAAAGCTAAGAGTTGTACCGATGATCCAAATCTATGTAAAACCTTGTGAGAGTCAAAACTTTTCACCAAAAGACCGTATGTTCTTGCACTGACTGGTGTGGCTCAGTGGGTTGAGTGCTGTCCTACAAACCGAAAGGTCCTGGGTTCAATTCCCAGTCAGGGCATAGGCCTGGGTCATGGGCCAGCCCAGTTTGGGGGTGTGCAAGAGGCAACGGATTGATGTTTCTCTCCTTTTCTTTCTCCCACCTTTCCCCTCTCTCTAAAAATAAATTTACAAGTCTTTAAAACAAAACAACAAAAAAGACCGTATCCTCTTAATTCTCTTAATCTTTGCTTTCTGTACAGAATTAGTTGTTAAAAGTGTGGTTGAGAAGTCACATTGCCTGGATTCAAATCTTTACTTTGCTACTTAATATGTAAATTTAAACAAATTTCTTTAATCCTTCTTTACCTCAGTTCCCTCCTGTGTAAAACGCTAAAAATAACAGTACTTCCTCTTTTGTCACAACACGTCAACATGAGGCCAGTAAGGGAATGATGTCAGTATCACTTGGCCTTGTATCAGTTCACATGCAATTTTTCTTTCAAAAGGAGAGCCCAGACAGCAGGAATTATAACCAGGAACGGAAAAGGCCTTCAGCTCAGCTGCTGCACCAGAGTCCTCTAACTGCATCAAAGAAGATTCAGAATGAATGACGGCACGGGGTGCCCCCCTCCAGAAAGGTGCGCCCCAGCCTTGTGCATCTCCTCCATGCCCGCCTTAGCAGCAGCCCCAGTAGCTCAGCCGACCACCTCCACCTGCATTATTTTAGCACTTCTACTTTAGTATTTTTGTACATTTTAGCTGCTTCTGCAGGAACAGCCTGCCTGAGCTAACCAATTCATTTCCCAAGCTACCAATTATTGTCTTCGTTAGTGCTCTGGTTACAAGTTGCAAAAGCTACCCCAACCCCATTTTCCCATAAGCTCTATTCTACTTAATGCATAATTTTGTAGAATGCAAGTTTTTCCCCCAGGAAAAAAAATACATTTATCATTTATAGCCTAGATGCTGGTATCTGCTGCTCTTAAGGTAGCTGTCAGGATCAAACGGCACCCTCTGTAGAGTTGCGATGCTGCATGGCGCATAGCGAGCAGCCACCAAATGCCAGTAGTCATCATGTTCTCCCAGACGTGTCTTCAGGTCCTCAATGTACAATCTTCTCTTCCCCGTTTCTGAGACCTGAAATACTATACCCTTCTCCTCTACCATACAAGTTCTAAATTTAAAATCCAAGTGTTTTAAATAGCCTAATTATTAATCCTGAACCACTGATATCCTATATCATGCTTACAGCATCTACATCTTAACTTCCTATCAGATACCTAAAGTCAAAAACTCAATGTATCCCTGTCATAACACTCGAGACGTGATTAACCATGTGCCTAGAAATTAAAGAAATTGAAAGTAAAAATGACTTTAATACTAGAGAACAAACAAGTAGATCCTAAAGAATGAGGTAAATAAAAAAATACAATCTGATGTTTCTTTTAGTTGCTCTTTTAGTTTGTGGGGCAAACTTGAATTTATAAGGATAAGAAATGCTTATCACTCTCTTGATCGAAAACTGGGAGGACCAGGAGAGTCATGAGGACAGCTTCAAAGGGAAAGGAGGTCACATCGGATGGAGCCCACAAACTCTGAAGTTGCCTTACCTGGGTAAGTATAGGGATCACTTACATTTATTTTTCCAAGGTTGGCATGAGCTATCACACATAGTGCAGGCCCTGCATGTTAAACACTCTCAAAATTATTTTCATGATAATAATGTCGAGATGAAAAAACTATGAAAACTTTTACTTACTTTATAAATTAGACTGTCCACCAAAAGGTCATGTTGTATCACATTGGTCTTTAGCTGCTCATAGTATAAGATATCCTGGAGTAAAAAGTAAAACAAAAAAATTAAAGGTCAATCACATTCATGAAGTCAGCTCAAACTTTGCCAAATAAGAATCATTAACAGTATTATGAGCACTAAGAGGATGGGGATTTCGTTATGTTCAAAACTACGTCTTCTGTGCCTGGCCGGCACTAGATGCTAAATTATACCCAATCCTGTTACTCAAGATAAGACCTGGCTCCGGATGGGCATTCAATCCATGCTTGTTAATTTGATTAACTATAACTTAAGTTTAATAGCAAATACAATAATTGTTTAATAATAACTAGGTGCCAGGAACTGTTTTACTCCATATACATGGGTTAACTCATTTAATTCCAAACCAGCAAAATACAATGGTTCAGTGACTGTTATTCCCATTTACATTTGAGAAACTGAGTCCCAGAAAAAAAAGTAAGTTGCTGTTCCAGGCCATGAGGTAGTAAGATTTGATCCCAAGAAACCCGGCCCTAGAACCCATACTAAAAACAGAAGGACTATTCTACTGCCTTTCTTTTTGTTTTCTTTAAACATAATTTTTTTAAAATTTTATTTAGTTATTTTTCAAGTACACTTTTTTGTCTATTTTTCCCATCCCAGCCTCCCCCGCCCCTTGCTCCCCACCTCCCTCCCTTTTCCACCCCCCTTAGTTCTCGTCCCTGTGTCCTTCCTATTTGTTTCTCCAAATCCCTCCCCCTTTTCCCCCTTAACTTCCCTTCCTTCTCCCCTCTGGTCACTATCCCCTTGTTCTCTATTTCAGTGTTTGTTTTTTTTTTTTTTTTTTTTCTGCTTGCTTGTTTGTTTTGTTGTTTAGCTTCCTGTTAAAGGTGAGATCATATGGTATTTGTCTTTCAGCACCTGGCCTATTTCACTCAGCATAATGCTTTCCAGTTCCATCCATGTTGTTGCAAAAGGTAGTAGCTCCTTCTTTCTCTCTGCAGCATAGAATTCCATTGTGTATATGTACCACAGTTTTTGGATCCATTCATTTACTAATGGGCACCTAGGTTGCTTCCAACTCTTGGCTATTGTTAATTGTGCTGCTATGAACATTGTGGTGCATATTTCACAGACATAGAACAAACACTTCGAAAATTTATATGGAACCATAAACGAGCCCGAATAGCAGCTGCTCTTTTGAGAAAGAAGAACAAAGTAGGGGGGATCACAATACCTGATATCAAACTGTATTACAAGGCCACTGTAATCAAAACAGCCTGGTACTGGCATAAAAACAGGCACATAGACCAATGGAACAGAACAGAGAGCCCAGAAATCAACCCAACTCTCTACAGTCAATTAATATTCGACAAAGGGGGCAGTAACATAAAATGGAGTAAAGATAGCCTCTTCAACAAATGGTGTTGGGAGAACTGGACAGCTACGTGCAAAAAAATGAAACTTGAGCACCAACTTACACCATACACCAAAATAAATTCAAGGTGGATAAAAGACTTAAATGTAAGTCGTGACACCATTAAAGTCCTAGAGGAGAACATTGGCAAGAAAATCTCAGATATTTCACGCAGCAACTTCTTTACTGATATGTCCCCTAGAGTAAGGAATGTAAAGGAAAGAATAAACAAATGGGATCTCATCAAAATAAAAAGCTTCTGCATGGCTAAAGAAAACAGTATTAAGTTAGCAAGACAATAAACATAATTTTTAATCAAGAAACAAATACATAGCTAACTTCATTTTGACATTTTAAAAGACTCAAGCATTTTATTTCATTTTTTCTATTACATCTACCCCCTTATATCCATCTTCCCCCTGCAATCACCACTCTGTCATCTGTGCCCATGAGTCCTTTGCCCTAAATCCCTCCCTGTTAAACACACCCCTACAGCTGTCATCCTGTTCTCTATCTATGAGTCTCTCTATTTTGCTTCTTAATTCAGTCTGTTCATTAGATTCCACATATGAATGAGATTATATGGTATTTGTCTTTCTCTAACTGACTTATTTCACTTAGCATAATGTTCTCAGGCCCCTCCATACTGCCACAAAGTGTAAAATTTTCTTTTTCATACCTGAGTAGTATTTCACATATATACACACACATATATATATACACACACACACATATATATATACATACATATATATATATATATCCCATAGTTGTTTTATACACAAATTATTATAAAATAAAAAGCTTAAACATACTTACTACTTTTACTAGTAGTCATCCCAGGGATGGTTATCCCTGATGATTTACTGGTAGTAAAAGTAGTCATATAAGCATATGAAAGACGTCATTTTTTTTATATTAGAATATGGTTCCATAATATAAAATCTGATTAATTTTCTACAGTGATAAAACTAGGATGTTTAATCTAATAGAGAATAAGAAATAGAAAGAAGAGAGGGAGGATAGAAAGGAGAGAAAAAGGGGGGAAATGAAAAAGGTGGGAGGAGGAAGGGAAGGAAAGAGGAAGGAGGGACTTGAGAATATAATCCAGCATCAGGTTAGGGCACTCAAAGTAAAGGTTAAAGAAAATGAATATAGTGGGTAGTAGTTGTGTTAAAGAGAGATGGAAATATCATCTCATTGCTTTAGCTGACCCCTGTGTTCCTCCAAATCTTTCCATTCATGTCTCAGGTACTTTAGCCCTGGTTTTCTCCCATATCCATAACTGCTTGGCTCCATTAGCACACACCAATCTGTGTGATTCTTCCTGGAGACAGTTCCTCAAACAAGCAAGAGTTGTTGTACAGGGTCGTCTGGGGAAAAGATGAGTATCTGCCGCATAGCTGCCTTGGCTCAGGCTGTTCCAGTCATAGGGGGCATTTGCCAGACTATGGTAGAGTGAGCAATTAATGAGATTAAGGAAGTAAGAGCACCCACCATAGACTTTTCTTTGGAATGTTTGGCTGTAAAAGTAGAGGAGGCAAGAACAAGTGCTGATGTAATTAAGTTTACAGGTCTGGTGGGAGGAATTTGTTAGTTTCAAATTTTTTTAGAATTTTTTTCAATTTTAATTTGTTAGTCATCATTAGTTTCTTATGATGACTTCTGTTTTCTCTCAGTAGGAGGAGGGCATTTCGGTATGGTTGGAAAGAGTGGAGGTCAAAAGCAGGCACTCTGAAGATTAGGTAAGGTCATCAGGAAAATCAAGGTCAAACATTGCTGAGGACCCAGGTAAAATGAAGAATCTCATAAAGGAATCACTACAGAAAATCTTAAATGTTACCTTTAGTCTTGGCTATTTTATCAGTAAACGAGTACCCTAGAAGAATATAAAAATGTGTCTTCTTTTGAATTACCAAGCTTATATTATGCAAAATATTTTAAAATATGAAAAATAATAATTATTAAATACACATATATTGACACACGTAAGAGAAAAAAATCAAAGTTAGATAATGTTTTAGTGAAAGTACTAAATAAATTAACTACCAGGAACTTAAAGCATTAGATCTAAAGTCTTTTTATTGAGGTAAAATTTTAAAAAACTGTTTTATGGGTGTAAAATATTCCATTTATCTCTCTGACACCTCAACTTTGACTGCACTTGTATGTGTAGCACATTTTAAGTGATTTAAAAGTGAGTGAACAAAACCCTCTGATTTAATATTCTTGATAAAAAGCATTCTCCCCCTCATCTCATTTCACCAACAATTATTTTGGAACTGCTATATAGTTCATTGAGGTTACACTATTACAGCTGAAAAAAAGTGTAAGTGATGCAAATTGTTTTATTCAACAAAATCAGTATCACTTTTCTGAAAATATGAATTTCTATTTACAGACTTGTCATTTTGCATTAATTACAATGACTATTCACTCCCAAGATGCAAGTGTAAAAAACGCTTACATCATTATATAAACAATTTCTATCTAGGATTACTACTTTCATGCTAATGTTTGTAGTACTTCCAGAAATGTTCTGGAAAGTTGTTCTGAAATGGCAATGGTTAGTTCCTCTGCGATCTTGCCTCTGATCTAGGAAGGGGGCAGGTCACCTACCCAAGGAGAGCAGGACGAGAGTTACGACCACTTCCACAAGAGCTGATACACTTACAAAATGGCCCAACACACACTCAAATCTATTTTTTTAACTGTTACTTCTAAGCATCATCACGCAAAACTGACAATATCATTTGGTCTAAAACGGCTCTGAAATGCATCACAAACTTTACTCTTTCAAAAAGAAGCAGGTTATTTTTGGCAGCGTTGTTCACAGACGTAGGTTTAAAACACACACATGCATGCGTACGTAACTTATGAAGGTCAGAGATGTAGTTTTTATAATGATAATAATCTCACTTCTTAAAAACTGATTATAGATTATAATTAATTTCTAACATAATTACATGCAATATGTAATTATTATTACTACTATTAATGGTAACCACTAATGTAGTGTGTTAAAGGACTCAAAAGCATTATTTCATTTAATTCTCCCAACCACTCTGGGGTATAAATAGTATTACTTAGGTTTAAGTATAATTGAGGTTTGAAAAAAATTTAAGTAACTCACTCAATGACATATTTCAAGTAAGTTGGGAGAGCTAGGAGTTGAAACCAGGACTACATAATTCTAATACCCATGCTTTTAACCACTAGGCTAGGGAACAACTAGTTTGCATTTATTAAAATATTTAAGTGAATGACTTACAAGAAAAAAAGTCCCCACTAAAAATATTTCAAAACAATGTCTTCTGTAATTTTTCTTTATCAAATCTATTACTGTTTGTTGGTGATTTCTCTTCATATTCATTATATTTCCTAAAATAAAATGTTTTTATTTTAAAATAATATTCCCACATAATCTGTCAACTTTTAAAACCGTAAAAATAGTACATATTTCTAAAGTAACTGTAGCCCTGGCTAGGCTGCTCAGCTGGTTGCAGCACCGTCCCATGCCCCAAGTTTATGGGTTTGATCCCTGGTTGGGGCGCATATGGAAGGGAACGAGATCCACGTTCCCTTCTCGCACTGATGTCTCTCTCTCTCTCTTTATTTGAGGATCACAAATAAAAAGTCCCTGCAATGACAAAGTGCCCATTTACTTACACTGAGCTGCCCGTCCTTACTTCTACCGATTCTAACATCCCATTGCTACCACGCGCCTTCACGATCTGAATCGGCAGACTCCATTTCTTAATTTTACTGATTGTTTTGTTGTTACTGGAAGTTCACCCCAGCCATTCATAACAAAAATTTCTACGTTAAGCATGGTGACTGAATTATGTTAATCTTGTGTTCGACTCAAAACTGTAGTGATTTTAAAAACAAAAAAGTCGGTAAATATTAGACTAAAAACCGAAAGTACTTCCATTTTAGATCATTTGTCTTTGTAAAATAAATACCAGTAGGTGACTCGGGCTAGTCCTGCCTTCTCCTCACCTCGGGCCGGCTGGACACGTTGAGGATGAGGCCCCACAGCTCCGCTCGCAGCGCCGTGGGGCTGCCCTGTCGCACGTACTGCTGCGCGGCCGCGCTGTCCTGTTCTGCGAGCACTGGCGACAGTCCATTGAAGTCTCATTAGACACACGGCAATTTAAGAAATAACACTGGAGTCTTTCATTTAAAAGCCTCGGGGTAGCTAACATCCCGTCTTTCTGGCTAACGTATTTACCTCTGCCGTGACAGCCTCCTTCCGCGCTCCGCATTTTGACCGGCCCTATTTTCCGGCCTGCCCGCTAGGCGCGGCCTAGCGAAGGCGGTGGCTGCTAACCAGGAGACCGCTTCGCTTTAACTGCGGCTGCGCGGACCTGAAACCAGGGCTGCACATGCGTAACACTGTTTGGATTCCAGATCAAGTGAAGTCATACCTACAGAAACCCTTAGTTTCTTGTGCATATTCTAGTAAGTCATGAATGTTGGAATTACTATGGTATTTGAAATGTTTCTTTGGCTAAGAATTATAAAAAATGTGAGATATCCAATCTCTAAGATGACTTTTTAGTTTTCTGCCAAAAACAGAAAACAGGGATTTTTTTTTTAAAGAAAACAAAAAAGATCTGCTAACATTTTAAGAAGGCCAAAAATTATTCATGAGCAATCAAGTTCATGAAATCAATATATTATACTTTGGCTTTCATTTTCACTTTTATTTTCTTTCATGAAAATACGAGTTAAGTCTGGAAATAAAGCCCCTTTTTCCAAAAAAACCAAACCAAACAAAACAGACATACAAGACAACCACTGACATTTGTCAAACAGCACTGTTTTCTCATATTTTCTTTTTAGAAGAAAAGGGGAAAATCTTATATTAAGTGAAAATGATAAAACCAAACCAAACAAAGGGATATAAAATTTTAAAAAGAAAACATTTTAATTTCCAATTGTGTTTAACGAAGATACCAAATCATACAAATGAAGTTTTTAAATTACATATGACTTTGAAAAATTGTATCAGTTTAGAATATGACAATATAATTGCCACAGAAGGTTCATTCTGACACAGACTTATTTGTAGTTCACATTTCAAAGATAAAACAGCATTTATAAAAACAAAGAAAAAAATCTTCAGAAGATGGGAAATAATTACTTCCCAGAACACTAGGAGCTGCTTCAGTTATTAAGTCTTTCATTACAAACAGCGCGACGGTTACATTTTCTCCTCAGGCCAGGGCATATTTCCATTAACACTAATGAGAAGTGTGTGGGCGCATCGGAGAGGGAACCTGCCTCTGTGATTTTGAAATTAAATTCTACTGCTGCATGGATTAGGCTAACATCCTTGAAGAATGTGTGTCTGCATTTATTTCCTTTTAGCGAACCATCTGTGTGCCTCTTCCTCTGACACTCACTGATGAAGCCAGAATGATGCACTTCCCCTCGTCTGAAAGATTCCCGTTGAAGTATTATGTAGTTAAATATTTCTCCCTTCTTAGGTTTTTGGTTTTCAAAGATTACATCTCAGCTGGAGGTACACAACACAGACATTTACTTAGGGCTCTCTCATTTTCAGAAATTACGATAAATATAATCAAAAGCTTACCTTTGTGCCCAATACGTACATGCTCATTTTCAAAAAGTTCTAGAAGTGATCAAAGAAAATAAAATTATTAAACATAAATATGAACAGCCACACTTAAAACAATAATGGGTATAATTTTTCTGATATTGATACTTTTAATTACATTTTAAGCTGCATGGCTCTGTAGAAAACTATAATATTTCTATTTATATGCATAAAATCCTTTTTCTAAGTTGTTTAAAGTTTGTAGAAATTTAAAAAGTACATTTAGTCAGAAGAAAATAATTGACAAACTAATTTTCCTTTGTTAAAATAAAACAGAGTATCTTCTCAAAACACAAAAATCTTTCTGCCCATTCATCTTTCCCCCCCCAAAAAAGGCAAAATTTGGGGTGACTGGCAGATGTCAGGGTGGAGATGGGGGCAAAATGGGTGAAGGGAGTCAAAAGGTAAAAAATTCCAGTTGTAAAATAAATAAATCCTGGGCGTGTCATGTAAAGCACGGTGACAGCAGTTAATAGTGTATTGCACATTTGAAAGCTGCTATGAGAGTAAATCTCGAAAGTTCTTATCTGAAGGAAGAAGGCCCACAGGGCTCTGCGGTGATGATGCAGTGGTCAGGCAGCAGTGTACCCTAACACTGGCTTAGTATGTTGTGCATCTGAAACTAATACAACAGTGCGTGTCAGTTACACCCCAGTGAAAACACCATGTTGACAGCTTCATTTGCAAAGTCCGACTTCCACTCTAATCCACCCATAAAGCAAATCTAATTTTAGAAGCCTTAATATTACATTGGTTAAAGTTCCACTATAGAATGGTATTTAAAAAGATTATATGAAAAAAGCAAAGATTTCTTTCTAAAATACCAAATCAATAAAAAAAGACTCATAAACTAAACCAAATGAAAATTTAAAAGCTTTTGTTCATCAGAAGACACCATTGAAAGTGAAAAGCACTGAAAGTCACAGCGTGGGAAATGTATTTACAATATACACATCCAGCAAAGGACTTGTATCCAGAACACATAAAGAACTCCCAGTAAGTCAATTAGAAAAAGACAATGGACACAAATAGGCAAAAGATTTGAACAGGTTTTTTACAAAAGAGGAGATCCAAAAGACCAGCAAACATGAAAAGGTGCTCGACTGGATTAGTCACAGAGGTGTGTGATTAAAACTGTGTGAAATACACAGCCGATACAACGACTGATGTGAAAAAGGCCGACAATGAGAAATGCAAATGAAATGGAGCACACAAACTTCTCATACAAAGGCAGTGCGGGTGTAAACTAGTACAACCACTTTGGAAAACTATTTGGCTTACTAACACTGTATATAGGCATATCCTATGACAAATTAGCAATTCATTCACAGGTATAAAACTAATACATACACATATATATCAAGAGATATATGCAAAAATATTCACAGCAAAACTATTGATGATAACCAAAAAGTGGAAACAACTCAGATGGTCCAGAACAGAATGAATAAAGGCGGTATATTCATACAGCAAAGAGAAAGAATGATATAACTGCACACAATACGAAAGAGTACGCACTGTATGATTTCACATCTATAAAGTACAAAAATAGGCAAAGCTAACTTGTGACATCAGGAGCCAGGAGAGTGGCTCCCCAAGGCACGAAGGGGTGGGGGAGGCAGAGTCTGAAAGCGCGCCTAAAGTGCTTTTGGGATGCTGGCAGTATTTTCTTCTTGATCTGGTTGGAGGTCACACAAGTGTGTCCACTTTGTAAAAATCCACTGATCTGTATACTTATGATATGTGTCCCTTTCAGCAATTGTGTCATATCTCTATAAAAGGTATTTTAAAAATCAGGTCAAAACAAACAACAAGGAATTATAAAATTGAGAGGGAGAACTTTCAGCTCTTCACCGCCTCCCAGAGAGACTCAGGCTCTCAACCTCCTTCCCTCCTCCCTCTCCCCACCACTGGGAAGGAGAACGGAGGAGCGGTTAATTGGATTTGTTAGATTCTACAACAGCACTTAGTTAACCTTTTTGGTAATAGTCTGACATTATTTAACATAATTGGCAAATTGAAAAAATATACTGGTTTAATTTCTGAACATAATTTCAGATGTACTTTAGTTAAAAATAGAAGTAAACCTAAGTTCACCTAAGTCAAATGGTGATTTAGTGAAGAAAACAGCCAAGTAATTAATGGGTATAAAAGTATAGTGATAAAATCAACCAAAATATTGATATAAAACTCTCCTTAAACACTACTTACAACATTTGATTCAAATGAAGATTACTGAAAAAAGCCCCTTGTATTAAAGAGGCATGTGAAGAATATTTAACCTATGCTTTAAAATTAATTGGCCAAATTTAAAATTATTTCAATAACAGGCACCACATTAAATTAAATTCATATCAGAATTTATTATTTGTGGTATGCTCATACAAATAACAAATAAACTCCTGAATATGTAGCAAAAATAGAATTCAAGTTATCTGGATATAAACAAGAAATTCTGACTGAAAAGATATGGGTGGGCCAACATGCAACACTTTAAACAGTAAAACTAAAGCTGTCTAGTAAGTAGTTCTAAAAACCATTAGTTTTTTATGCAACAAACAACATAGTCCTTTAACACATCAGCTATTTTCAAATCTTTGTACATTATTTCATTTTTCCAAATTTAGATCTCATATATCTCACTGCGCTTTAAATGCAATAGTGATAAAATTATTTTAAGTTCACTGACATTTTAATTTTCTTTTGTGCTAGTTTTTTCTTTTTTTCAATTCTAGAACATTCATTTCAAACAGCTCCAGGGACTTCACTGCTCCCTTCAGTCTGGCTCTGAACCTTCACGGCACCCACACCCCTGGTTTCAAATCCCCACAGCTCCAAAATTTGCGTCCAACATGTGGCTCAAGAACCTTCCAGCTCCAGTGTACTCCAAAACGCAGCCCCCAAACTCAACTTTGGAACTGCTCCTCCTAGCGCAAGCTTGAGACCTCTCTGACTGAGCTTCAGATTCAAGTTCGGTTTCAAGTACAGAAACTGCAATCCAGCAGGAATGCTGGGTCCCCCTCCCCTATGGGACTCCAGGGCTCAGTGCCTTCCCACGGACATGAGCTCCATACCCCAGAACCAGAACAGACCATTCTGAACCACTTCCAGAGTCCTCACCCTCAACCCAGACCTGGGAGCAGCCTCTCGCTCCCTGTTGGTGTGGGCTTTTTGTCTCTCTGGGTAAAGAATGTCTGTCTGCTTGTGGAACCCCTACCACCACCATTCTAATGAACAGGTGGTGGTGTCTGTGGTAGTCAAGTGCACCAGGTTTAGAGGGAGCCTGCTATTTGAATTCAAGACTGAGCTTTGCCACTTGCTAGTTGTGATATTGGGAATAAGCACTTAGTTTCTGCCCACCTCAGAGGGTGCCAAGCACCTAGAATGGGCTGCCCTTTAGTATAGGGTGGTTACATAAGATGCTTTCTTCTGTTGAACATTAGGACTCAATAGACAAGGGCTGGTGTTGTCACCAGTGATGATGATGATGTAAGTTAATAATCCTATAGAAAGAGCACTACAATTCCCATGTAACAGATGAGGAAGCTAAGGGTCAGAGAGGACCACAGAGAAAGGAAATGGTCCGCCAGGATCAGAATGGCACCCGCTGCTGTGCTGGTGCGTGTGTGCCCATGTGCCAATGCAAGTCCCTGTGGCCCCCACGACTCCCCTGCTGGGCCAGCCCTTCCCGTGGGCAGCCCTGCACCCCCTATGCCCCCCTGCCCTGTGCATCCTTTGCTAGTTTGTTTTCAAGCCCTGGCGGCGGTAGCGGCAGCAGTGGAGCCCTTTTGTGCTACTTCAGAGGAAAACTTCTCTGGCTATACCATTCCTTCTCTCTTTTTATTAATCATATTTTCAATTTATTACTCTTTAGGATTATATCAAGAGTTAAAAAAGCTGGGAATGCAGACTGGTACAGCCACTATGGAAAACAGTATGGAATTTCCTCCAAAAACTAAGAATGGAACTGCCTTTTGACCTGGCAATTCCACTTGGCAATTCTGCTGGGATTATATCCTAAGAACCCTGAAACACCAATCCAAAAGAACCTTTGCACCCCAATTGTCATAGCAGCACAATTTACAATAGCGAAGTGCTAAAAGCAACCTAAGTGCCCATCAGTAAATAAGTGGATCAAAAAACTGTGGTACATTTATACAATGGAATTTATGCAGCAGAGAGAAAGGAGCTCCTACCCTTTGCAACAGCATGGATAGAACTGGAGAGCATTATGCTAAGTGGAACAAGCCAGGAGGTGAGGGACAAATACCATATGATCTCACCTTTAGCTGGAACATAATCAACAACAACAACAAAAAGTAAGCAAAATAGAAATTAAGAACAATTTGACAGTAAACAGAGAGGAGGTGGGAGGGGATAATGAGGGGAAGGGTTTTCAGGAACAACTATAAAGGACACATAGATAAAACCAAGGAGGAGAGTGGAAGCAAGGGTGGGAAGTAGGTTTTGCTGGGGTAGAAGAAGGGGTAGTGGGGGGGAAATGAAGACAACTGTAATTGAACAACACTAAAATAATTATTAAAAAAAAAACACCTATCCTGAAAAATGAGATTTGTATGTGAAATACTAAGCTCCCTGGTTCAAAGTTGGTGCTCAACAAACAATAAATTCCTTTCCTTCCCATTAAAAAAAAAAAAAAGAGTTAAAAAAATCTATTGTACATGTATACAATAGAATACTACTTGGCCATAAAAAAGGGAAATCTTAACCCTTTGCAACAGAATGGATGGACCTAGAGAATATTAGGCTGAGTGAAATAAGCCAGTCAGAGAAAGAGGAGTACCAGATGATTTCATTCATGTGTGGAATCTAGTGAACAAAATGAACTAACAAGCAAATAATGACAGACTCATAGATAGAGAGCAGGCTGACAGCTGGCAGGGCTGGGTGGTGGTTGGGGGAGCTCTGGGTAGTAAGGGGTGGAGGGATTGAGCAAAAAAGAAAAAAGGAGAGAAAAAACATGGATACAGACAACATTGTGCTGATTGCTAGGGGGACAGGGGGTGGAGGGAGCTGTTGGAGGGTATGGGGGAGATGCCTGGTGATGGATGGAGACTTGACTGGGGTGGTAAACACACAGTACAGTGAACAGATGATGTGTTGTAGAATTGTGCCCCTGAAAACTGTATCATTTTGTCAACCTGTGTCACCTTAATAATTCAATAATAAGGGTGGGGAAAGGAGGTTTGATTTTTATTAAATTTAAATAATCACAACTGAGAATAATTTAAACAAGCAGAAGAGAGTAAAACAACAGAGGAAAGGGAAAAAAGTTAGAAAAAAACTATAATGGAGGCCTAATTTAATACATGTTGCTATTTGGTCTTAAAGTTTTACTTTCTGTTTCTGGACTTTCTTGCTTAAAGCTTTCTTTGGTTCTTACATTAAAATGTTCTTAACCTTTTCTGCCCTGGCTGGCGTAGCTCAGTGGATTGAGCACAGGCCTGTGAAGCAGGGGGTCGCCGGGTCGATTCCCAGTCAGGCAGGGCACATGCCTGGGTTGCAGGCCAGGTCCCCAGTGGGGGACACATGAGAGGCAACCACACGTTGATGTTTCTCTCCCACTTTCTCCTTCCCTTCTCCTCTCTCTAAAAAATAATAAATAAAATGTTCTTAACCTTTTCTAACAAATGGGATCATGGTATGCTAAAGGTCATGAACTTGTGTGTGACTCTCTGGGCACAACAGGGCCCGGACTCCCTGGCAATCCAGGGGCCACCTGGACACCTGATTCTCTACTGGGCAGAAAGCTCATGCTCAGGCACTCGGGAGCGGCTGCGTGGGGTGCGGTCTGGGCAGAGAGGGAAAAGGAAACCTGTCCTGGGCTAAGATTTTCTAGAAAGTCTATTCTGTGATGTCCAGGTTTAGCCCAGCTAAACGTTCAATGGCACTGTATTTCCGTTTTCCATTTGCTAACATTTCCAGTGTTAGATCACTTTTCGTACAGCTGGTTTTACAAAATTGATATCTAAACCAGAGTACTGCACTCTTTTAGCTTATTTTGGCTCCGAAGTAAATATTTGAGCAGATTATACAATGACCAAAAAAAATATTTGGGGTCCCTCAGAATATACAATCATTGTCTAATGCTAAAGTATTTGAACATATTTATTTCAAAGACTACATATAAAAGAACAATGAAAGTTTTATTGTAATTAGCTATGATTGCAAAGTCTTAGTAACCAAAGAATCAAAAGTTATCAGCCAGTTCTTTCTTATAAAAGTGGACGATACTTCCAGGTGGTAACAGTGTTTGATCACTGGAAGTGGTATGAAATAAAAATGAAAAGAGTACTGAATTTAACTATTTGATTATTTGAAGTATAACATTTTGCTTTCTAGTACAATTCTCTAGTCCAAGAATAAGAAACCCAAAGAAGTCAGAACCAGAATTTCCCATCTGTAATCTATGTTTCTCAGAAAATGCTGTGAGAACCAGTATGTTAACAGACACATTTATATCAATAGATCTTGTGCAGGAAAAGGTTCTCTGGTAAAATGTGAGTAGGACAGGCTAAGCTGAAAGTTTTCTTAGGACTTTTCATAGTCTTCAGGATAGTGACACACACTGTCACTGTAAAGTACAGCCATTCCCAACTCTTATTTGAAAACAAGATCCTCTACTTCACAGGGAATATGATGAACGCTTCACGGAACACACTTTAGGACATGCTGGCCCAAACGAAGATGCATTTTTCTTTCAGAAACAACAAGCTGAGAAAATGTCTCTTTAGCAGAACTCCCATCTAATAAGACTCATTACTATGTATAGTCAGACAATAATATCAAAAATATGACCAACCTCCTTTCTCATGAAAGAATGCTGATTTTGCTCCCCCTTTCCCGCTCAGCACGGGTCTTATAAATGGTTTCCATACTAAGGGTGTGTGTGTTTAAAACAAATGCATATTCTTGAGTTTATAGGAATAACAAATATGCCTGATTCTTTAAATCACTATAAAATAATGATTCTTTATTACAAAGATATGGACTATTTTCCTGACTCATATAAAAAGCTGACAATTTAGTAAGTGAGAAATGCACTTCAAATATAAAAACTGAACAACAGTATTGACAAAACATAGGTGATACAGGGTTTTAAAGATGATTAGGAAGGGGGACATCATGTAAATTATATGATTATCTAACCACTAAGCTATATACCTGAAACCAGTACATAATAAAAATAAAATAAAATAAAAAATATTTTTGAAAAGATGAGTAGGAAGGATCTAGTTCCTTTAAGTCATACTTAATCCTAAATGTAAAACTTGTCTCTAGCCAACACAAGTATTAGCAACATTTTAAAACATTTAGCGTTCGTTACATTTCCAATTTAACCAAACCCCATTCTTTCCAAGTAATTGTTGCCTAGCAATCTCAAATTAGGCAAAAATCTCGGTACCATACCACTAAAAAAAAATCTCATTGATGAAAATGAATGCGACCAATTTTTAACAGTCTTGTTTGAGAAGTCAAGAGAGCAAAAATGACCACATCAACTGAAGAGATTTTCAACTTCCTCCAGGCAGACTTAGTGCTCTCGCCTCTATGCCAAATGCCCCTTGTATGTAATAACAGCCAATGCCACGTAATTCTTACCTGAATCTTATCTTATACTATATGCTCCCTCAAAGCAAAATTTATGTCATATCTGTGGATTCACTAATCTCTGGCCCCTCACACACATTTGCTGTAAGTAGTATGAGTGAACCAAAGAGGAACTACCGTACTTGGCTGTGTACAATGTGCTCCCCTGTATAATGTATACCCACATCTTCCCCACCAAAGTTCTTAATGTTTTAATTTTTTGTTTTGATTTTTAAATTAAGTTTACTTATTTATATTTAGAAACAAAACCTATTATCATATCCCATGGTATTATTTTGCATGTAGATGTCATTACTGCTTTCTAGAGTTACACTTTTAACTCTAGAAAGCCATACAAGCATAAATAAAAGACTTAAAACATTTACACAGATACAGAATTAGTACTTCCCATGTATAATGTGCATCCTTATTTTTCCCTGAAAAATTTGGACAAAAATGTACACATTATATATGGCAAAATAAGGTATACTCTAGATTAAGGGAAAAATTAGGTTTTCTAAAGCATAGCTATTATAAGGTCTAGAAGAATTTAAAATGATGCTTAAGGATTAATTTCAAAAGTGAAAAGCATAAATATCATTCAAGGTTATATTACTATTTTTTCCCTTTTGTTAGTTCTATATGGCTGTCATGGGCCATGAAAAGAAGTATAAGGTAAAGATATTATCTGTCTTAGTCTATTCAAGCTCCTATAAGAAAACCACCACAAACTGGACAGCTTATAACTAACAGAAAATTATTCCTCCCAGTTCTGGAGGAATAGGGTGCCCATGCCGTCAGGTTCTGGTGAGGACACTCTTCGTGTTGCAGACTACCAATTTTCACTGTGGAAGAGGCTGGGGAGCTCGGCTGGGCATCTTTTATAAAAAACACCAATTCCCATTCATGAGGGCAGACTGCTTAGTTTTGAATCTTGGTTCTACCACTTACTAATTTTGTGACTTTGGGCAAGTTATTTAACATCTGTACTTCTCCAACTTTACTTCTATCTCACATCATATAAGAAAATTAAAGCCATAATGTAACGCCACTGCTTACCAGCAGCATAACCAAAACAGAAGACCATACGCACTCAGGACTCGCAGGCATACGAGCCACCACTGCTCCCACACACCGTCAGTGGAAGTGGAATCTGGTACTCCCACTTCGCAAATGCTTTGGCAGTGAGTCATCTACTGAAGCTGAACTTATGCAAACCTGAGGTCCCCAAAATTGTATTCCAAGATGTATATTCAACATATATTTACCAAAAGACATATATCAGAATGTTCATGGCAGCCATATTTGTAATAGCCCCACATTTGAAATTTCCCAAATACCCAACGGTAGAATGGATAAAGAAATATGTGTGTATATGTTGATATACATATATGATATACATATACAAATATGTTGATATAATAGACACTAGGATGCAAAAAATCCCCAAAAGATTTATGAATACACACAGCAATACTGCTGAATCTCACAAACACAGCACTGAACAAAAACGAGTCAAACATCAAAGAGTACACACTGTGTTCTAATTCATACAAATTTCGAGAACTGGCAAAACTAATCTGTGCTGGGAGGAATAAGAATAGTGGGTTGTTTTTTTTTGACATGGAGGAATAAAGATCGAAAGAGGTTAAGACAGGGCTTCAATTTATTAATCTGTATGTATGTGTCCAACTAATAAAAATTCACTGAGTCATTCCCTTATGATATAGTCTTTCCCCAAAGCATTAAAAACTCGTAAAGTTTTAAAAGTGATAATAAACATACCTTCTACATTGATGAGAGATTAAAACAAGACAATACACATATAACATATAGTATATGCTCCATAACTTTATTGTTATGTTTGCTATTATTACTAATGATCAGGAGCCAACATCCTTGTTTGATAAAGAAACAAGTGCAGAGGTGTGAAGCACCCCGCCCACCACACACAGCCAGCCAGTGGCAGGCGGGGGGAGGTTCTATGGCTGCCCGAGTGCGTCCGGCATTACTTCCACTCCAGTGCAGACCTCCCGTATTTTAAGTCAGTTTTTACTTCCTTTTTTACAACAGCTAAATATCAATCTCATCTTTTATAAAAAAAAAAAACACATTGTGCTTTTGCACAAAAAGAGAAAAGTTAGGGAAATTTTCTGAACAAGGTCTAAAAGATACTAATTTTAAAGCCTAAGTTTATTTTATGCAGAATGCTGTGTTTGCTTAATTTGATGATATAAAAAATAATAAAAATAGTGATGGCCAATAAAGGGAAATAAGAGTGCTGTCAATGAAGATTTTGCCAACAAAATAACTTTGTGTCTAATGATTTTTCAAAATTACTGTACGATCTTCAAATAAAAAGACATGGTCTACAATACACAGGATTCTATTCAATAATTAATAGTAACCCAAGAAAGGCAGAAAGCATGCTTTGTTTTCAGATATAAAAAGGTTATTCGATTTGGAAACGACAAGATAAAACTTAACCTCGCTCTAATTTATCATCACTTATACGCCACATGGGGGAAATACTAACCAGGAGGCACTTGTGTAGAATCATCTATACCTAGTTGTCCTGTAGTTAAGCCGAGTTCTACAAATAATTCTTTCTGAAAAACAACACACATAGAATTAATGTACATTTGACTTTGCTACTGCAAAAAAAAAATCACCTGCACCTAAATATTAGCATAAATAAAAATCACAATATAAAATGAATTTTTGCTTCCTTCAAATATCTAAAGAAGAGGACATTATGGAACCCTTAAATAGTAATACATTAATTCAAAATTAAGGAGCAGAATAACCATAATTTTTTAGTACACATATCACTATGTAACACATTTATTTCCAGGTGAAACAAACAAGAAAAGATAAACACTTTTAGGAAAAAATAATGTTTAATGGGAAAAGAAACTGGAAATAATAGTTCTCCAAATGTAGAGCCTTAGTAGTATATTTCCTTCTCATTTTTTCTGCCTAGGAATAATTTTTACTTTGATGCCTTATGACAAATATGAGTGATGCAATATTTTTCAAAAAAACTGTTTTTAATATAGTTCTTGATTATTTCCCTTTTTTAGGTAATAAGCTAATCAGTAAAGAAAGAAATGAATTATCCTTTGAGGAAAGATCTACTAACATTCAAATCTCCAGAAAACACACACACACACACACACACACATACACTATATGCAGCAAGAGTTAAACTTATCTTCTAACATCATTATCTAAATTGCCAGTATGATTCTGCATCTGTGTGGTTCTGTACACCACTCAGCTCTTAATTAACTATACACTGCAAATACCCAAAACAACTTAAAATAATTTTTAAGTAAAATTAGACTACCAAGTACTCTGCTAAAATAAGAATAAATTAGATTATTCTCCAGACTTCCTCTACTTACCCAGTAATGTCTAGGGAAAGTAATAATGTTTGTCTGTTATTTTTAAAATTTATAACAACCCCATGTTATTTGTATTATTTTTCTTTCCTAAGTAATTAAATATTTCTATTAATATTTGCCTCAGTGTTTTGTTACTATTTAGTTGCTAAAACCAAACTTCCTTCTCCTTTACAAAATAAAATTAGTTTTAATCCTTCCCAATTACCCATTATTATTTAAGTTAGTAATTTATTAATGTCCCTCACAAGACAGTTATTAAGCCTAATATGTACACACATTTCATTTTTGTATTGATTTTAAATAACTACCATTTCTCTTTTACACTGTTGTTCAAATACAGTCGTCTCCACTTTCACCCCACCATGCCACCCCGCCCCACCCATCCCTGCCTCTCACCCTTGAACCCAGCCCCTTTGGCTTTATCCACGTGTCCTTTATATGTGTTCCTTGATGGCCTTTCCCCTATTATCCCTACCCCCTTACTGTCAGTTTGTTCATTATATTTCAATTTTTAACTAAGCTTGATTTTTATCTATACTTTAAAAAAGCACTGTATCATATGTTACCAATATTTTAGATTAGAGAAGTAAACTCTTAATGTTGTTCTCCCATTTTCAACCAGTGTCTTCCACTTATTTTTAAACTCTCTCTTTGTTGAAATCATTAGAATTAATGACAATGTACTTGGTTTTTTAAATTACTTTGGTCTACATACTTGAGAGGGACTCAAGCCCAACAAATGTTTCAGTATGGGTTCTAACACGGCCATGGAGAATTGTGCTTATGCTACAACATGTCAGGAGCACGAGAAGCTCTGGACACCCATTTTCTACTCATATACCTGGCCCCCCTTCTCACATTCCCTTCAAAATTCCCAAGATGTCATGCCTTCCAGGACCCCTTCTTTGATATTTCAGGCTGATTTAGGCAGCTCTCTATGCACGCATTACCATTTATCAACCACTATAAACCTACACACTCACATCACATTAAAATGATCTTGCTATTGTTTATCTCCCCACTATCCTGAGGCTCTTGGGACACAGGGACTGTCTCAGACACATCAGAACTTAGTGTGGGGCTGAGTGACACACAGTGGGGGCTCCATAGTATTAAGCCACAGTACTGAGCTTCGATTCCACCCAGCTGTCTCCATATGACTGAATGGGTAAACAGAAATTCATCAGCAACTTCATGTTAGAGATAATTAATTTCGGTTTCAAGGAATTTCCTTTTACCATGGATGAGTCTACATAACATTGTGAACTAGATTTAAGGGCCATCCAGTATAAGAACACAAGTCTCACTGAGCCTCACCAAGTTCAATGTTCATAGACAGACCAGGGTCACAGACAAACCATGCATCCTGCAGTCAGCGTCATTAAATACTCAGGCCATACAAAGCAGGGAAGGTAGGGACAACTATCCCTACTGACCAGAGGAAGAGAAAACTAACTACTCTCTTAGCAGGTGTAGCCACAACTTCTTGAAAATTAGTCACAAGCGTTCGTTCTTCAATAGCTCAGAACGAATCCACGTCAGCTCCAGGTCCCTACAGACAGACACATGGTGTAATCGGTCCCGTTCACACACATGCTGGGCCTCTACATACATGATCCACTCGCCCTGCTCTTTCCCAGCAAACCCCTTCAAACCCGTTCAAATGGCAGTCCCTCTGAGAAGACTTCTCACCACTTCCAGGGGAAGAATCTGTACTTTTTCTGTACGGCCATGGCATTTTGTACAAACCACTACTAACAATGGGTGTTTAACACTTTAAAAAAATTACTTTGTAAAAATTAACTTTTTATCAAAGTTGTAGTAGTCGTGGTTAACAGTTATAAACTGCTTACCATGTCCCACTAACTGGGTGGCTTTAAACAACAGAAATTTATTCTCACAGTTCCAAAGGCTAAAAGTCCAGAATCAAGGAGTGTCCAGGGCCGTGCTCTCCCTGAAGGCCCTCGGAGAGAATGCGTGCACACCTTCCTCCTGGCGTCGGACGCTGCTAGCGATCTCAGGTGCTCCCTGGCTTACAGATGTGTCCCTTCAGTCTCTGCCTTCATTGTCACAGGACATTCTCTTTGGGACTCTCCTTCTGTGTCTCTTAAGGACATTAGTCATATCGTATTTAGGGCCCACCCAACTGCAGTAATCATCATCCTGACTACATCTGTGAAGACCCTATTTCCAAATGAGGTCACATTTACAGACCAGTAATGGGGGTTAGGACTTCAACATACCTTTTGGGGGCACAATTCAACCCATAACTTTTCTCTTAAGTTGTTGATCTACATAATGTCCCTATGAAATATTCTTATCCCTATTTTACAAATAAGAAAACTAAAGCTCAAGGACAACTTTTTTGCTCAAAGTCACATAGCCAATAAGTGGCAGAGCAAGAATTAAAACCCAGGTTAGTTGGCTTCAGAATCTAATCACCTACACTGTCTCTACATGCAGCAAAGAAGTCAACTCAGTTAAAAGACTTTTTTACAACAACAAAATAGCAGTCTCTATCTTACACTCCTTCCCAGTACACACACACACACACCCACATTCAGCTTATCCTCTGGTATGAACCTGCATATTTCACATAACAAGTGTATATTGCTATTTTTAATGTACCGGTTTCAGATAGCTATTGATTTTTTGTGGTAAATGAGGAGTTCGGCTCATGTACTTCTATCATTTCAATTATATATCAGCCCCTGATGAACTCTATCAAGGGTCTGCATTATTATGACTATTTAAATATTATTCACTACTGAGCCACATAATGTTACAGAGGTGTTGTTCCCTTTCATACACTTTCTTTCATTCAATTCTTAATTAAACTACTTTGTCACTTACAGAATTTTCTCTAACCATTTACCTCTTCCTACATACGCCCTGTAACAAGTCTAAAAAGACCCTGCTTGATAGAATTCTGCATGTGGTCAAATGTGTCAGCTCATTACGCCTTCGGTGTTCTCTTGCAGGCACTCATCTTGGAAGCCTCCAGGCTCCCGCTCCCCCCTGGAACCGCTCCCCTCTGGTCCTGCCGTACTGCCCCCGTCCTAGAGCTCCTCATCGTCATACTGGAAAGTCTTCTTGTAGTTCGAAATCCCATTCCCTAAGTGCCCTATTTGTCCTTTTTATTTATGACCTTATTTTGGAGGACTTGTACCAATAGTTCTCTGAATAAGAGTAAACATTTCATTTTAGATTACATACATCTGAAAACGTCTACTCTGGCTTCATACTTGATTGACTGCTGGTTGCATACAGAAATCTAGGCTAAAATCGTTTGAACTTTTAAAGGCATTATTGCAAAATCTTCTGGCTTCTAGTCTTACTGTGGAGAAGTCAGATGCCACTGTGACTCCTGACATTTACCTGCATTGTTTCTCTCCTATGAGAAGTTTCCAGTCTCCTTTCCAGGTGCCTTGCGATGGCTCTTTGTTCATTCATTGCACTGGGTACTAGGTGGGCCTTGCCATACTGGAGATTCCTGCTGTTCGGTTCTGGGACCCTCACCTCTGCTTTCTCTTTCTGTCAGATGTTAACCTTCTGGATTGATCCTCCAATTTAAATCGCCCCTCCCCCTTATTTTTTATCTCTGGCTTCTTGCTCTTGCTCTGCCTTCTGATAGATTTCCTCAGCTTTGTCTTTATCCTCCTGACCTTTTTTGATTCCTAAATGCTCTTTTTCATACTCTACTGTTTGTTGTGTTAGTTTAATAAAATTCTGTTCTTGTTTCATGAGTAATATCTTCTGAGAACATTAATGGTTTCTTTAAGTTGTCTATTGGAAGGAAGTAGTTAACAAAGGGCTCTAGCAGGGGTGTCCAACATTTTTGGTGTCTCTGGGTCACACTGGAAGAAGAGTTGTCTTGAGTCACATACTAAATACTCAAACACTAATGAAAACTAATGAGTAAAGAGAAGGTTTTAAGTAAACTGACGATTTTGTGTTGGGCCTCATTCATAGCCATCCTGGGCCACATGCGGCCTGCGAGATGGACACCCCTGCATGAAGATGACCTTGGGTTTACCTTCTTTTGCACTGCCACCCCAAAAATGTATTGACTCACACAAATGTGAAAAGGAATGCCAGCTGTATTAATGAGCAATGTTACTCATTATGGAAAAAATATGACCCTTGGCTTGTAAGTTACATCCGAAATGGAACACTATGAATCAACTATGAAAATCTATTGGAAAACATATGCCTCATGCCACATGTGGTGTCCCTGGAGGGGACGTGGAAGTTACACTCACATTTGTATAATGTTCATATACTTAGGTTCGAATGTGAGTATAACCTCTTCCTATTGCCTAAGAGACTTTCCTGTGTTACACCTATATGATTCGTCACTTCTAATTGCCTGTACTCCTTCTGGGACTAGGAAGGAACATCTGGTTGGCTGTAGACTCCCAGCAAAGATCTACCTGCTAATACCTTGCTGATATACTGACATGCTGTGTTCTGTCCTGTATCACTCTACAAATTGAGGTGAAGCTGGTGTCAGCTTATGGCCTATTGTATCTTGTGAGTGTGAATGGAAATTCAAACCTGAAACAACTATTAGTGGTCATGATAAGTGTTTATTCTATAAACACTTTATGTTGACTACTTTAACTATTATTTTTTTATTTCTCTGTTTTAGTTTTAGTTTAGTTTCTCTGCCTTTCAAATTGGAGGACTTCAAGTTCCTGGAGATCCTAGGCTGGCCATTCACAGGAATAGGCAGTAAGAAACGGACTGTTCAGTCCTGTGTCTGCCAGGACTGGGAATAGAGTGTGGTGGGCTTCCCTCTGTGGAGACTTTGTGGCCAGCCAGCTATCTTTTCATAAGGGTCCCCCAAAGCTCTGGCAGTCTTTCCTCTGGTATTCTAGAGTTGGTGGGGAATGAGGAAGGAGAGAACTGGGTAGGCGTAGTGGTAGTGACTGGGGACAATCTCATCATTCAGCCAACTTCCACTTAATTCCTCTGTTTTCAGTGGAGTACCTCATTTCTGCCCTGCTCTTTGTCTGAGGTCTCCAAGTTCACAGGCTTTCCGATGCCATTTCTCTGGTCTCCGGTGGGGAAGGAGGAGTCGCCTGACTCTGCAGGGTGGTAGGAGCCTGGGGGTCTAACCCATCCTAATACACACTGTCATGCAATCTCCATTTTCAGTCCTCTGATTCACTATGGCCTTCTATAACATGCAGCTTCTCTAATTCTTGAGCCTTTCCAAACCTCTGCATAGGATATCATCTGGCTTCTTGTATCAGTTAAGTGTTCAATAAAGAAACAGAAACCATAGCCAATATGTGGACACAGAAAAACAGAATTAGGAAAGGCAGAAAGCAACTCTGACTTCCAGGCTGAAAAAAAGTGCACCAAGGACTAAGAACTCAGGAAAGGACCCCCGCCCTTGAGACAGAGATTCAGACCTCTATGAAAAGGGGATATGTGCCTTAAGCATGTGCGGACCAGGGGCAGTAAAGAAACTTGCCCGATGACACAGGCTGGAGCCAATCGGCTGTGGGCTGGGGCAGTGGGTGTTAGCAGGCCTTCCAAGTGCTGACCTCCAGGCTCCCACACAAGGGAACCAGAAAAAAAAGGTTCGTTCTCCTGCCACACCAGTCTTGCTGTTTCCTGCAGAAGCCTCTACTAACAAAGCCTAACATCAAGCCAGTCGGCAAGAAAGAAATGTATACAAGGCCCAGCTCCAGGATTACAAAGCAGAACAGAAAAAGATAGATCTGGAGCTGGAGGATAATCAAGTGATTACCGGCACACTTCTCGTCCGTACCTCCCGTTTTCTCCCAGTTAGGCTTGAACTTCTGCTTTCATGTTGAAGTCATTATTATTCTCCCATCAGCTCTCTATCTTAATACATGAAACCTCTGAGTTACAAACTGTTTGCTTCAACAAACACAGTATTTACGTTTCTGTGCTCCTTATTGTTTTGCAGTGATAACTTCTCAAATCCACCACCAGTAAATCTCATTTTTCCGTAATGACTCTACTTTAAAACAAGCTTCCTCGCCCAATGTGAAAGTCTCCAGGGTAAAGACAGTCTCTTCCTTACTTTTCCTCATCTCCTTCAGTGCCTCACCATGTTAGAAGCTCAATAAATGCTAGTTGAAGTAAATAAAATGTACTTTCATTTAAAAATTTTATAAAATTCACAATTTGTTTCAATCTGTTTTATAGACATACATCAGGCACCCGAATCCCAACAAGCTGTCTTGTAAATCTATGCTGTTTACTGAAGTAGGGAATAAGCAAAAGCATTTATAGCTCAATGCAAGTTCATCTTCAGTCCTACTAGAAGAGCAACTTTTTCTCTAGGTAACATATTTACAATAAAAAAGAAAGCTTCATTTTATTTATTTAATGATTGTCCTATAGTTTGGATATATGCTGCACTAAAATATTTTTCTAATGGCTGTCTTCTAAAACATGTTAACTTATTTTTAGATGCCTATACTTACCAATTCAGGGATGTCTTTTACTTTCAGAGGAACTTGAATTAAACCCAAATGAGTCCTGAAACTAAGATAATCACCATTTTCATAATTTGGGTTGCGAAGATTAATTAATACCTTTAAAAACAAATCCAACAAAATTGATTAGTTTTTAATAGGATGTCTACACTTACAAAATTGGCAGTGATATTCTTGGTATATCACCACAAAATTAAAAACTACTTGGGATTATGCATATACTTCAATAACACTCTAAAATGTGATAAATTTGTACTAAAATGTGAAATTACTAGAGACATGATTTTAATTAGGATGGCTTAATATTCCAACTGATGACATAGCATATGAAACTAAAAAGAATTTAGCTATAAAGAAAAGGTTTCTGATGATAAAGAAAAATTGTTTGATTATAATAATTTAGCAGGGAAGGTGATAGAAAAATAAAAATTGCTTGATTGTAATATTTACCAGGAAAAATTTTAGAACCATCCCTAACCCTTTTAAAAATAAATATTGACTGGCATTCTCCTAAATTCTAGCAGTCTCCTACATTCTAGCATTCTCCTAAATTCTATAGAACAAGCAATGTCTGGCTGAGTGAACCCCATACCTCTCTCTAAGTGGCCCCAGGCCTATCACTAGCAGCAGCTGGCCTTGGTTCACAGCTTGGCCTTGCCTGGACACCTCTCGGCCCAGCAAGTAGCATCCATCTGCAGATCTCTTGGTGGCTTATACCAAGTGGCCCCAAGCAGATCACAGGTGGTGGCTGACCTTGGCCTGCACCTCCCAGGAAGCCCCAGAGCCAGTATACCCAGTGGATAGCTTCAAACCACACCAAAGCACCACCACCCAACCATCTCCAGAGTGACACACTCAAGGCTCAGACTCAATGGACAGTGGGCACAGCCAATCCTTGCAGCTGACTGGCCTAGTAAATCCCTTCTACTGACATGCCAATTGACCAATCAAGGCTTAATTATGAGAGGAGGGTATGCACAGCCTTGAGTATCCAGCTTGGGTGAAAGGAGAGGCTGTACCACTGGACCCTACAGAACACCTACTATACTAGGTCACTCTTCAAAGCCTGAGAGATGTAGCAGCTCTACCTAATACATACGAAGAAACACAGGGAGGCTGCCAAAATGAGGAGAAAAAGAAACACATCCCGAATGAAAGAACAGAACAAAACTTCAGGAAAAAAAACTAAAAAAAAAATGGAGACAAACAATCTACTAAATGCAGAGTTCAAAACACTGGTTATAAGGATGCTCAATGAACTTAGTGAAAACCTCAAGAGCATAAAAAAGAACCAGTCAGAAATAAAAGATGTACTAACTGAAATAGAGAATAATTTATAGGGATCAACTGATGAGTGGATGAAGATGAAAATCAAATCAACAATTTGGAATATAAGGAAGCAAAAAACCACCCACTCAAAAACAGCAAAAAGAACAAAGAATCCAAAAAATCAGGATGTGTAAGGAACCTATGGGACAACTTTAAGTATTCTAACATCCACATCATAGGGATGCCAGAAGGAGGAGAGAGTGAGATATTGAAAACCTATTTGAAAAAATAATGACAGAAAACTTCCCTAACTTAGTGAAGGAAATAAATAGTCCAGGAAGCACAAAGAGTACCAAACAAGATGAACCCAAAGAGGCCCGTACCCAAACACACAATTAAAATGCCAAGGGTTAGAGACGAAAAGAGAAACTTAAAAGCAGCAAGAGGAAAGCAGTCAGTTACCTACAAGGGAGCTCCCATAAGACTGTCAGCTGATTTCTCAACAGAAACTTTGTAGGCCAAAGGGGACTGGCAAGAAATACTCCAAGTGATGAAAAACAAGAACTACATCCAAGATTATTCTACCTAGCAAAGCTATCATTTAAAATTGCAGGACAGACAAACAGTTTCCCAGACAAGAAAAAGCTAAAGGAGTTCATGACCACCTAACTAGTATTACATGAAATGTTAAAGGGTCTTCTTTAAGAAGATCAAACATATGAACAGTACAATGGCAATAAATATGTATCTATCAACAATTGAATCTAAAAAACAAAATAACTGAACATGCAAAACAGAAACAGAAACATAGATATAGAGAATGTTTTAACAGTTGCCAGATGAGAGGGGCATTAGGAGAGGGTGAAAATGGTGAAGTGATTAAGAAGTACAAATTGGTTGTTACAGAACAGTCATGGGGATATAAAGTACAGCATAGGGAATATAGTTAAATATAGTCTAATAACTATTAGATGGGTGCCAGATTTATGGAATCGATCACTTATTAAACTACGTAATGTCTAATCACTGGGGTGTATGCCCGAAACTAATATGTCAAATGTAATTAAAAATTAAAAATTAATTTAAAAAATAATCTGCCATTATGTTTTAATGCATATCTTTATCTTTAGTATAGATAACACACACACACTGCTTTTTAAATGTCAAACCATTAATACATAATGTAAAATGTTAAAATTTTAATTTATCCCAGTATATTCCTCAGAGTAAATCTTTACAAATAGCCTTTCCTTTTAAAAAAATATTGCAATGTTTTTAAAAGACAGTGAAGTAATACTGGAGGTTATCACCTCTAAACCAAATGCATATGGGAAAATGAAAGAAAATTTCAGAAGTGAAGCTAACAAAAAAGACAATTTATATACTTTTTAAAATTAAACATATAAAAAAGTCTGAAATTTACATATCCTTTAATCTAGGAGTTTCATTTCTATGAGTACAGTTATGGAAAAAATTAAAGATGTTTGCAAAGACAGTGTGGAAAGAATGTTAATAAAGTACTATTTATAATGGAAAAACATACACAACTTAGACATCCCATAAAGGGAATTACTTAAATGAATTATGATCAGGTCATAAATAAAATACAGTATAATAAATAATGTAGGTAATAACATTAAAATGTTCACAATATATTACATTTTAAAAAATTATGGTAATTGTAGTGTTTATTGCAGTATAATGGTATTATGAATAATTTTTCTTCTTATGGTGTCTTATTTTTCCATCAATTACTATTCATTTTAGGAAAAGAATAATAATAGATTTAAAAAATATTTTTAAGTTGAAACTGCTGAGGGAACAAAACCATCAAGAGTTCCGTGAAGGAGATTATGACAACAGAATCACTATCACATTATCACTATCTGCTCGAGAACTGATGAATCAATGGCTGATAAAATGGAATGTTCTATAATGCTAAGTCTCCTAAAATTGCAAACACTAAATTGTAACTGAAAATATCAATGGTATTTGTTTTAAAAAATAAAAGATTTAGCAAGGAATCAATTATGTTAAATACAGACTAACTCAGAACAGCACAAGTTCAGACTAATCACACAAATCAGGGACCTGCTGCAAGGGAAACTCATGAGGACAGACTAGAAAAGGAAAAGAATCTATGAGTACATGGGTAATAGAACAAAGGAAATATTAGAAGTGCAAAAATGATAACAAGGAAATGATTATGTAAAATGTTCTTGAACTAAAGAAGAATCTTAGCATGAATAATAAAAGGATCAATTCAGCAACCATTCCTAAGGAAATAGAATGTATGACTATTACAGACAAAACATAAAGATAACCATATAAAAACTGCATGAAATTTCAGCCATAGTGCTTGAAAAGGCAAGAGTTTGGAAGATACCTTTAAGAAACTAAGAGAAATAATGCCATCACTATGAAAGCAGCTTCTGACCCACCTAATTTCTCTTTAAAGTTAAAAAGAAACTATTTACAATTCCAAAAGACCTGAAAAAAATTTCTAACAATGTTTAATCCTGGCAGACTGGTATCAGAGAAAACAGGTTCAGAAAAGAAATAAAAATAAAATGTGAAAGAGTAATTCATTCATTCATTCAACAACTATTTATTAAGCAAGTATATGCTAAGCATTGCTCTCCTTGTCAGAGACAGAGCAGTTAAAGACAGGATTAACATGCAGCTGAGTTTCTGCCCATGCCTATCCCCATGGACACCTGGAACTCTGGTAGTGACCCTTGGTTGAGATGGGATAGAATGTACAAACCAGTCACTTACAAAGAGCTATTTAACGACACCTGTATTTACACTATCTATTGCCTGGACAACTAGAACAAGGAGGGAAAAGATTCTCTGAGCACCTATACGTTCCAGGCAGCAGGCTACATGATTTGTAGTCACTATTTTCAAATAAAATCTTCCTAATTGATTTACTTGCCTCTAATCTTTCCACTTTCTGATGCATTTTCCAAGAGCAATTTCCAAACACAAATTTGATCTTGCCATTCCCCTGCCTCACTGGCTCAGGGGCTGTGTACACAGCGATTCCTCCGCCTGGAGATCATCTTACATCATCGTTTCCTTCCCATTTTCCCCTCATTAACATGCATATATTTAACCAATAGAACCTACCTCAAGAAAATCCTTAGGTGCATAAACAGGTCTGAAAAGGCTTAAATCTAGAATTAAGAAGAGAGATTAAAAATTTCAGTTAACATATTATATTAATGTTTATTAATAATAAATGTTAATGATTCTTCCGTATGCTGCTGTGTAGCTAGATTAATTCAAACATGTGCAGAGTATTGGTTTTTTGTCATGCATTGTATTAAGTATTGGAAACACAAAAATAAAAAGTCCCTCCCACGGACAGCCTAGATGACATATTCTGGAAGAAATTAAGAGGCTCCCTTTCATAAATTTGTAATAGATTATTTATAACTGAATTGAAAAAATAATGTCAATATAAAAGTTCTATATGAGAATTCTCAAAGTACATAAAATACAAACAATGGATCCTCAGTGAATTCCTCTAGCTGTTTTGTTCTCCCTTTTGAACTTCCGCGAGGACTTTCTCTGCTATGGTGCTTATTTCTGGCACAGTCCCCTACACTTATTTTTAGAGGAGTAGTGAGCAATTATGTACATGTCTACCTATGCAATATATATATATGTGTGTGTGTATATATATATATATATATACACAACTATATATATATAGTTGTCACTCATTATATGTTTATAAAATTCACTTAGTTTTAAACATTACAATGATCCAAAAATAGGTTCTTAAAAACATTTCAGAAGTCTTAAAACTTTCCACCATTTAACCCATCTTTGACATCTCAATAGAATTAAAGCTTGAAAAATATTTACCTTAACTATGAGTCTAAGAAATCCAAGAAGTATTTAATTTACCCTTTTATAAAAACATTTTCAAATGCTGCCTTAAAAACAGGGAAAATGAGTTAAATGTTCTCAAAATAATGGAGAACACTGACTGAAGTGAGGAGTTTTCAAACAGCAAAGCAAACAAAACAGATGATAGTAAACAGTAAATTAGTGGAAGGGAAAGTTGTTCTCTGTCCAAAAGAACGGTTAATATTGTTATTTTGGACACACAATTATGGAAACAACTTTTTCCCCACTACCACATTTTGAAAAAAGTTCTTCATATACCTGGTTCATCAGTTCCCATTTCATTCCATTTACTGAGGAGTTCTTTCTGTTCTCCAACCGGCCGCTAAAACAGGTAATTTAAAAAGTGGTTTCATTTTGCACAGTTTATCAATATAGCTGAAAAATAAAAATCAATAACTTCTCTAAAAGTTTAAGTAAGCTAATATAACAGATGGAAAAATAATTTCATTACACGTAAGCTTTTCTGGAATCACACGTAAATTATTATTAGTTAACTATTATATCAAGTTTCGATGGCTCAGCTAATGAGTCCAAGAAAAGAAGGTAGAGGATCTATACTGGCCAGTGAAATTTCACACACACAGAACTGCTCCTCAGCCACATACTCCTCTTCTTATCCTATCCCATAATCTCAGAAATGCATCACAAAGGGGACGGGCCCAGAGAGTATGGCTGTGAGTCAGCAGCATCATCTTCCTACATGAGAAACAGTACATTATACAGTACTACAGATTTAGACAGTTTTTAATATAAACTTATCCTTTTTTAACACCATCCATCTCCTGACTTCAGTGACTTGTCCTTGGATATTATCCAACGTACACCCATTATATTCTGTTCAACAGCAGGGGGGAAATAGGCTTAATAGCAGGTAGGGAAAATGAAGTAATGAAGTGAGGAGAGACTTGTTCTGTCCTACATGTGAGCAACTGTCCTAAAGAGTGCAGAACATTCCTCAAGTGGTTTTTCTCTGCTTTTTCATCTCCCTGCCCCCCACAGCCTAGAACAGAGGATAAATGTTGAGTACTGGACCTAAGTACAACTAATAGTGTTCAAACTTAATAGTTCTGCAGAGGTAACAAGTCATTCTTTTCACTCTCTGTGTTAATCCTGAAAGATGGTGCCACACTGGCTGTTACAACATGGTAACATGCCTGAACTCCAGCTCTAATTCAAATATGGCAATTCTGACAATTAGCCAAAAAGTATGAAGTCTGAAGGTAATTAAACTCTTCAAAGTGCACTTATAACCTTTACAGCCAAATCCTTAAATAATCTATACTACAGATTCTATACTTTATTTCTATTTATTCTCAAGTTATAGGTTTACTACAAAAAGCATTACAGCATACATAATAGAAGTCTATATGGAATACACCCACATAATTAGTCCTTTAGAATTTTGTTTCAAAACAAACTGAAATGCTAATAAATCTGCCCAAGTTATAACTTCATGATACTTCCTATACTTGATTTACAATAAAATACTTAAATATTAAAAGTACCTTTCGTGCCAGTGGGATACTCAGCTCAGTGCACATACTATTTAAACTCTTCAAAATTCTTTTTTCCCAACTTCCCTGAAACATAAAGAACAATCTATTATCATTTCTGGTTAATGATACTGACACTGATTTTAAAAACTGGTAAAAATATTTAAAGATATTATGCGTTATACACAAATGGTGAGGTTGGTTAAGATTGGTTATAGCCATACATTAGTTCAGTCAGCAAACACTGATTACTGCCCACTGCGTGACAGATACTGTCCTTAGTGCTGTGAATTAAGCCATGAGTAACAGAAAGTCTCAGTCCTCACAGAACTGACATTCTAGTGAAGAACAGGAATGAAAACAGATTAAAAACAATCAATGTCATATGGTAATAAACACTGTAAGAAAAAATAACAGATAATAAAACTAAATTAAATTTAAGTACTTTATAAGTGATTAATACTCAGAAACATTAATGACCTAGTATAAAGTAAAACTTTACAGAAATTATTATACTGTCATTTTTCCAGACATGAGCTTTCACCCCTACATACTTTACAACCATAAGACCACTATTGTACCTTAAGAAATTAATATTTCATATCATCTAATACTTAGTCCATGTTCAAAACTTCCCAGTTACCCCTGAAATGTCTTTTATAGTTTTTAAAAGTCTGTGCATTCCACTTAAAACTCCGTGCATTCTGTATTTGACTGTGTTGCCTCTTTTGGAGTAGCTCAACCTGGAGCAGGGTGTCACACTCGTTTCCACCGGGGGTCCCATCAGCCTCACGGTTGCTGAATGTAATTCAAACTCAACAGTTAAGGAGTAGTTACGTGTATACAGTCCTAAATTTTGGTCCTTCTAAGGCAACCACAAAGCTGATGTGGCCCCAGGTGAAAATGAGTTTGATACCCCTGGCCTAGAGTCTCTCTGCCATTTTTTCCATGATAACGACTTCTGGGGGGCAGTCAAGGCAGTTATATTTTAGAATGTGTCACAATCCGGATTTGCTTTACTGCTTTCACAATATCGACTACCTTCTTCTCTATCCCCTACATTTCTTCTAAACTTGAAATAAGTTAATTTCAATAGTCATAGGTTATTGATATATATATATATATAATATTTTAGTAAACTATTCTTTTTAATGTCAAAATAAAATGTCATAATTTTATACTAAAATATGCCTAAAGACAACTTAGAGAATCCAAAATAAATACCAAAGTCCCAAAATATAGACCAAGTAAGGAAAAAAGGAGAGAACTATATATTACAATTATTCATAATGAACATTTATAACCAGTCACTAAAAGTAGAATAGCGCCTTTATGAGGGGGCAACTTTTCCCGCAAGTCCCTCCATCCACCACAGATGAAAGTAAACAAGACATGACATGATCTGCTTGGGGAGGAGAAGTGGCCAATCCCTCAAAGGGGGAGGGCCGTGAACAGTGGCCAGTTTCTCAGGGGAAAAAGACCTTGAGCCCTCCAAGGGCTTTTATTGAGTTGTAATACACAGGAATACAGGGTGGCAAGGATCAAACAGTAGATAATATTTCAAAGAAATCTGAGGGCTTAGTCTGAGTCAGAGTCTGTCAGAAGGAGAGTTTTGCAGAAACTTTAGGGTTTCCTGCTTGAACCCTTAACATATGAATGAAAGCACTCTTAGCAGAACAGATTTCACTGGTTTATCAGGAATTCTTTGTGATGCCAGACCCCCCCCACCCCCCCACCCCCTGCATCCTCTCTGGCAAGGCAAGGAGCTGCATCCCTCCCCATCAAGTACTCAGGCTTAAATGAATTAGAGCCAGAAAGCGCTTCTCCCAGAGGACACGGAGACTCGGGCTATGTCACATAGCTGGGGGGGGGGTGGGCACGAGTCCATTGCTTGCTCTTTGTTGCAGCCCCCCCCCAGTCCTTCCATGATGGCCTCCCAAGTGGTCGAGTCTGGCTTAGGTTGCTCCCCACTGTGAGGAGACTTACCCATCATGGACTTCTGACCAAGCTTTGGGGGCAGGGAGAAGAAACTGAGGCAGCATTTGCTACCAGACATGAGCTTTGTCTCCTGTGACTCGCATTCCAGAAGTCACTCGCTCATCCTTAGCCATGGGAAGTAGTTACAATTCCTGAAACCGGGCAGAGCGGTCCACAACACCTTTATGCAGCCCTTATAAAAATTAAATACGTAAAGTATTTTGAACAGTGACATAATAATAATAATCATTCAATAATTGGTAGCTTTCCCTATAGCTATCATTATTCACAGCTGCTTCTTTAACACATGTACTTAAACCCATTACTCTCTTTATCTGGAATATACTCTCCTTGCTGTACTCCCATCCCCAACATACTTAACTCCTACTTTTTCTGAACAAATCTTACTCACTTTCAGGTCTTCGCCTCATTAAGCCTTCCCCTCCCAGGGCCCCGCCCCAGCTGGTACCAGGTGCCTACTGCTGAAGGCTCTCCCGGCACCGCTGCCTCCCTCCCACCGCACACCCTCCACACCCTCACATTTTGTCTGGCACGTAACAGATGCACAATATCTGAGCAGACTTAGACTCCAAGCAATGTTGTGAGCATTTTAACATTTTTGATACAATGACCTAAGCAATGAATGAACAACAATAACAACAAAAGCAGTCATCTGTAGGACAAATACAGAGCTGTGTGAAATGTGTAAGTCTTGCTCTATTAAATATGTAGAAATAGATTTTCAAAAATAAAATACTCAATAAATAGCATAAAATGCCCCCCCAAACTAATTCCACTCACTGGTCATTCCCCCCCCCCCCCGCTTTTTTTTTTTTGTACTGTAGATATTTCTCTTAGGTCCAAGACTTAAATACATTTAAGTACCTTATTCACAATCAAACATTAATTACAACCCACTTTCACCTCCAACATCCTTATTCACAATTTATTCGGACAAATCTTATTCAACTTTCAGATCTCAGTTTAAATATCATTTTCTCTACTAAGCCTTCTGTTCTGTTACACCCCCCCACCCGGACTCCAGACTGTGGCAGAAGCTTAATTTTCTTAAAATTTAATTTTCAACTACAGTCTACATTCAATATTATTTTGTATTAGTTTCCCACATACAGCATAGTGGTTAGACAGTTAGTTGTACACTTTACAAATTGATCTCTCCTATTATTTCCAGTACCCATCTGGTGCCATACGCAGTTATTACAATACCATGGCTATAATATGCCTTACTCTGTACTTCCCATCCCGATGACTTCCTTGTAACTACCACCTGCACTTCTTAATCCCTTTGTTTTTCACCCAGCACCCCCAACACCCCACACGTCTGGCAACTATCAATCTGTTTCTGTTTGTTCATTTATTTTGTCATCTAGATTCCACATATAGGCAAAATATATATGGCTTTTGTCTAATGATGCGGCGTTCTGGCTGAGACAAGAGAACTTCACATGGACTACAGAGTCCTGTGGAGGAAAAGGGACAGCATGGCCACTCTCTCAAGAGGAGAGCGCCCCAACCCCTGCCTGGACAGGCTTTTATTTCTTCTGTGGGCACACTACAGTGAGGATGGTCCTCATTTACTATGCACAGGTTCACCCCAGGTGGCTACCCCTTCACAGAAAACAAAGGAGAGGATGTTGCTAACCACACCACAGAAGAAGAATATTTGCAAATGCAAAGGGAAAAGTGATTGAACTGGTTACAAACACAGACTTCAGGAAGTTACTCCAAAGACACACAGTAAATGTTTTCTGCCTCAATGCAGGGTGAGGGAGTTATAGCAAAAGCAAGTCTCAAAGCAGCCCAGGTACAATGCAGACCTGATCCCCCACGAGAGAACCTATCCATGGGTGTGGGTCCTGTGCACTGGACCTCTCTTTCCACTGGTCTTTCAGAGTGGGAGCTAGGCCCATGCCACACAGAATGGTTTCCTATATTTAAGAAACCTTTTTTTAAAAAGTCATTTTAATTTAATCATTACTATAACAATTTGCCTAAGGATTAAAAATCCAATCTCTAAATTTATGCTACTTATCTCATTATATATATAAAGAACTAAGTTGCTATCTATTGAACACTCATAAAGAAAGGCTCTTAAATTGATAAAAAGACAACTCTCAGATATAAAAACAAAATTAAAGTTACATTAGACAGCAATATGTGATGCATAATACATACTGTACACATTTTCAAGACTGCAAAATACAATTTTAATATAGCATAAAGCCTACTAAAATCTCAAACATAAAGTCCCTTCCAAATAGAATGACACCTGAACAAGATACTCTAAACATATTTTTAACTTATCCTTTGAAAAATTATTTTGACAAAAACATCTCATTCAAGTACTTTCTACAAAGTACAATTTAAAATAACCATGGGTTTCCTAAATGAATATCCCACTGTTTCAAGTATTTCAATTTATCAACTTTAATTTAACATTAGATGTTAGAGACACAGAGAACATAGCTATTATTTTTATTTTTTAAAAGAACATAGCTATTACTTATTATTTTTAAATATTTTTATTTTTGTTTATTTACTTTTAAAGAGAGGGGAAAGGCAGGAGAAAGAGAGGGAAAGAAACATCAATGTGTGGTTGCCTCTCATGCACCCCCTACTAGAGACCTGGCCCACAATTCAGGCAAGTACCCTGACTGGGAATCGAACTAGAGACCCTTTGGTTCACAAGCTGGTACTCAATCCACTGAGCCACACCAGCCAGGGTGAGAACATCGTTTTGCTTTGTATTTTAATTGTTCAAATACAGTTTTCTGCCTTTTACCCCAACCCCGGTGTACCACCCCAGACCTCCCTACCTCCCTCCTGTTTCCACCCCCCCACCTTGTTTTTGTCCATGTGTCTTTTATACTTGTTCCTACCCTCCCCCTTTTCCCCTGAAATTCCCTCCCTTCTCCCCTCTGGTCACTGTCAGCCTGTTCTCAATTTCGGTGTCTTTGGTTATATTTTGCTTGTTTGTTTGTTTTGCTGATTAGGTTCCTGTTAAAGGTGAGATCATATGGGATTTGTCTTTCACCGCCTGGCTTATTTCACTCAGCATAATGCTCTCTAGTTCCATCCATGCTGTTGCAAAGGGTAGGAGCTCCTTTTTTCTTTCTGCTGCATAGAATTCCATTGTGTAAATGTACCATAGTTTTTTGATCCATTCATTTACTGATGGGCACCTAGGTTGCTTCCAATACTTGGCTATTGTAAATAGTACTGATATGAACATTGGGGTGGATAGGTTCTTTTGGACTGGTATTTCAGGATATAATCCCAGCAGTGGAATGGCTGGGTCAAAAGGCAACTCCATTTTTAGTTTTCTGAGGAAATTCCATACTGTTTTCCATAGTGGTTGTACCAGTCTGCAATCCCACCAACAGTGAACTAGGGTCCCCCTTTCCCCACAACCTCTCCAACACTTGTTACTTGTTGCTTTGTTTATGATGGCCATTCTGACTGGTGTGAAGTGGTCTCTCACTGTGGTTTTAATTTGCATCTCTCTGATAGCTAGGGATACTGAGCATCTTCTCATGTGTCTCTGGATCCTCCATATGTCCTCCTTGGAGAAGTATCTGATCAAGTCCTTTGCCCATTTTTTAATTGGGTTGCTTGTCTTCTTAGAGAACATCATTTTTAAAAGTTACACAGAAAAGAAATCATACACCAGAAGAAAGCAATCTGAATGAAAAGAGTTTAGAAATCAGAGGTAATTTATATGGTTTACATATATTATTTTATTATTCTTGTGAAATATGTATCATTACCTTCATTTTATAAGGAAGCTTTTAGAAAGAACACAGAAGAGCAGAATAAAAAAATATTAAGAACTGAAGCAATGTTGAGCAAATCTTTATTCAATTATTTTTTCTGGGCTCCACAACTAAAGCAAAATCTTAGAAATAACCCAGAAGAAAAGAAAAATAATGACTAAAAATTGAAGGAAGGAAAGAAGAAAACTATGATCAGTTCAAAAAATGGGACTTTTGTGGCTAGACCAAGGGGAAATGAGGTGTAGTAGCTGAGTTTTCAAATATTAAAAAGACAATGAATGATTCAACAAACATTCACCAAGCATCTATAAAACACATGCCAGTAGGGATGAATAAAAATGACATCCCTGCCCCTAAGAAAAATGACATCCCTGCCCACATCACTTCTGTGGAGGGGTTGAGAGGATAAGGCAAACACACAAATAACATAGACAGGTTCAAAAAGTTCTAAGGGCTGTATTGGTGCACATATCACAATCCCAGAAAGAACATAACGTGAGCAAAGAAAAAAAAAGCTAGATACAACAAAACTTCTGGTTGTCAATACAACACATGCTACTTCCTTTAGGACCCTAAAAATAGTGAAAGAAAAGTGGTCCTAGTAGTTCACCATGTCTCCCCTCCATCCCATTCCATAGTCATGACACCATGACAAGGGTGGTGAGACTTTTCCAAGCTACCCCTGGCAAGAGCTTCAGTCAAATGCTTAGAGGAGTAATTTCCATAGACATCAGAAACAGAGTATCCCCACAATAAGAAGAAATCCAAGATGAAAAAAAGTGGCTGCTTCCAAGCTGGGTCCTCCTTCAGGTTTCCTCGAGAACTCTAATCTTAATTAGTGGTTTCATTCATTCCCTCGTTTACTCGCTGACTCCATATATTGAATGCTTTCTATATGTCACACGCAAAACTAGGAAGAGTGGGCAAACGCTGTAAGGAGCCCATGGCCATTTTAGGCAGCGACATTGCGAGCCCCCTGTTCCCAGCAGCACTAGAGCAAAAGCAGTTCAACTCTGGATGTTTGAATGGGCGACCCTGAAAGTCCACTCCGGCTCCAGTTTTAAGATGCGCCATCTTTCTCGGGCTCTGTTTGTAAAAGTGACTATAAGCCCTAAGTCTCAAAAACAAATGTCCAAAAATCAGTCATCTGTGTGCTATTATTTAAATAAAAAGGTCAATATATAGTCAGCACCGAAAAAGAGTGGAAATAAGAAATAAGTTCTTGAAGAATGATAGTGAGAGATGGGGAAGAGTCAGCAGGGAACATGTGTAAAGTGGCCCTGGACAAAGATTACAAGAGGTGAGAGGACTGAATTTGGAAAATGGGGGGTGGGTAGGGCAGGGGACAGAAATGGGGAGAAATGGGGACAACTGTAATTGAACAAGGATAAAAATAAATTAATGCAAAAAAAGAAAAATAACAATGCACTAATACAAAACAAAAAAAAGGAACATTTTCTACCCAAAAGACTAACAAAATAAAGCTTTGAAATGTCATGTAAAAGGAAAATAAATGGCCTTTTACATTTAAAATGTTTAACTAGGAAGACATTACCTTTTACCAAACTCATATCCTTGCAAAATGAAATTATCGTTGCTTTCAAGTCAGTTTCCCTAATAATTGAAATGTATGATATTAACTCAAAGGATTTCAAGAATTTTATAAAGTAATTTCTAATCCATGAGAGGCAAAAAAATTTATAAAAGAAACACAATTGTATAGAAATCTTTAAATGGGTATTAGCTATCACCTTGCTACATTTTTATAACAATAGAAGTAAATACGTAGTCTTTAAAAACTGTGTAACAAATACACAGCATGTAAAAGAAACTATGAAATTATAAATTAAAAATTTTTTTTTCTTTGCCCTGACAAAAAATAAGGTAAAACAAAATGACCATAACTCAGTTCTTTGTTAAAAATGTAACACATTTATTTAAGATAATTTGGAAAATGGAATATGTAAGAATAAAATAATAAGCATCCACAAATTTCTATCAACCCAATATAAGCACTGTTAACATTTAGCTCTCTTTTATTTTTTTCTATGCATGTATACAGTTGAGATATGTGTGTGTATGCATACATACACTCACGTACGTATTTAAGTGGGATTATATTGCTATACAGTGTGCTTTTTCCATTTAAGATTACACTGTATGCACTTTCCTATTTATAATGTTTCTTCAAAAATTACATTTTTGTTGCTTGTATAACACTGTCTTTTGGAGATGTCATGTCATATTGAAGCAAACCCTACTGCTGGCTATTCATTTAGATTCTTTAAAAAATGTTTCCTTAAATAAGGTACTAGATGTGTAATTATACTAGGAAAAGGGGTACAACTATTTTTGAAAAGGGAACATTTCCTATTTTTGTGCTTATTCAATCCATTCAGCATTTTCAGTAGTATCTGTTGAGCATCTGCATGGGCCAGGCCCTGTGCCGGATGGTGGAGACACAGCTGTGGAGAGAGGGACACTCACCCTGTTTCACAGGGACTAGGGGCTCTAGGCAGCAACACAAACCACTGCAGCCTTGTGAGAGAAAGCACAGGGTGCTTCCCACATGGAGGTCTGGAGACCCCGGGAAAGTACCTGAGAATCTGAGATCCAGGGGTCAGAGAGCTGTGCTAAAGAACCTGCCGCCTAACTGGGTACCTAGAGAATGCGTATAACTTGGCCCGAAATATGTGGGATTTGTGGGAAGAGAGTTTCAGGGAGAAGCAACAGCGTGAGCAGTGGTTCTCTGGCTGGAACAACAGAAAGAGGTGAGCACAAGTAGACAGAATGTACATGTGTGTGGAATTGGGGAGTGGCAGGACAGGGAGGGGCAGTGAGAAGGCAAGAGGTGAGACTTGAACCATAAAAAGGGGCAAGACCATTTACAGCCTTGTAAGCAAAAGGGTTGGAATTGTATTCTGAAAGTCATGGAAGTTTTAAGAAATGGAGCGATAATACGTAAGGCAGAGAGGCCAATTGGGAAGGGGATGAGAACTGAAATCATATAAAACTAACAAATTTCTCGTTTCTGCTTAGGTTGCTGGACTAAAAGAACAGAATACATTCAACCACATAGTACATCTTGAGTTTGCCTGGGGATTTCTGGACTAGGTAGAGAAATAGGCTGAATACCATTTACAGCCAGACTCCCAGGTTCAAATCCCAACTCTTCCACTTACTAGCTTTGTGAAGCTGAATGAAAGATGCTAAGAGTGACTCATCTCATAAGCTTGTCATGAATACCAAGTGAGTGAATACTTGTAAAGCACTGTAACGGTACCTGGCACATAATTAGAGCTCTATGTGCTTACCAGTATCATTTCACAGGAAAATTCATGAACTTATTTCTATCATGCTGTCATATATCAGTTTCCTCAAATACTGCTCTCTCTGAAAGGTGTAGCAAAAAAAAGTAGTTCCTGAGGTATTTTACATGGAAATAGGGTTTCATGGTCACGTAAATTTGAACAACACTGGATTAAATAAAAGCACACATTTCCTTCACTGCAGAACTTCTCTGAGCCTTTAACCTGTCAGAATAGACTGCAAGCAACAAAAGTAAGGAGTATTGGATTAAAACTCCAAGTATGAAACGAATATCCATGAGCCTATACTGATAAGTAAGTGGTTGAATAAATGAATACATGAGGTGAGGGACAGAGACAAGTCTTCCATAAAGAAAAACTCTTCCAAATAATCGGCTGATACTCCCTCCTCAAGGCAGTGGGGCAGAACTACCCGTCCTGACGTGTGGCCTATACAAGGAACTGTTCCAAAGAGCACAGTACACAGAGGGGCGGGAGGGACTTGACGGTGCAGGAGCCTCCCCAGTACTACCTCAGCCAGGCGATCAAGGTCAGCATTAGCAGTGACAAATCATGGTGACAGTGTGTGCACTCTGACATGGGGAGCTGAACGTGTTGCTGAACAGCATTTCGCCTGTGGTCTTCCTCCAAAAATCCCCACAACCCCAGTCGAATCACACACACAAAAAACAACACCAGACGAATGTCAGCAGAGGGGTGCTCCACAAAACGCCTGACCACTACTTCTCAAAACGGTCAAGGTCATCAAAAACAAGGGGAGTCGGAGAAACTGTCATGGCCAAGAGGAGGAGCCTAAGGAGACAGGGCAACCACATGCAGTGTGGTGTCCTGCGTGGGATTCTAGAACAGGAAAAGGACATCAGGTGAAAACTAAGGAAATCTGAATCAAGTAGGAACTTTAGTTAATAATAATATATTAATACTGGTTCACAGATTGTAACAAATGTACCTTACAAACATAAAATATTAATAACAGGCCAACTGATATGGGATCTATGGAGACGCTCAATTTTTTTGTATATCTAAATCCCTTGTAAAAAAATCAAGTCTATTAAAAATAATGAAATAGACTGTGATTCACCAAGAGGAAGGCAGCGGGTGCCTCTGTTCCCAAACCTATCTGTCCCTGGAACCATTTGCTGTACGGCACCTCTCAGGGCTGGAATGCAGCAGAAAGTACTCAGGGAAGTGCTGGTGCAACGTAAGAGGGCCCAGAAAATTAAACCCCAGCCCAGTCTGCCAGAAACTGCCGAGAGCTGATGTGTACTCCAGCTCTGAAGACATGAGCTACAACTAAGCAAAGTTAAAATAACTCATAAAACTTAATAGGAAAAGAAAATGAATCAAAATTTTCCAGAGTACAGTTCCAAAATATTTTCTGCCAACATATTTTACCAAGTAAATGGGGAAGAAAACACTACTGAAATTTTCTAAGTTCTTTTTGATTCTAAAGAGCCACCTGCCTGCAACCCCTTCCCTACAAACCCCCGGCCACCTCCCCTGCAGCACGCAGCACTCCCCACCTTGCATTACAACCACCTGTGCCCACGTCTTCTTTCAGTCATTAAACCATGAAGTAATCGAAAGACAGACTCTAGGTTATTTCTGAATCTCCACAGCACACAGCAGAGTATCTTCTCCTAGTAGGCATTCGGTAGAGATCTTCTAAGTGACTGCTGTAGTTGTGGGTACAAGGGATAGCAAATACCTCTACTGCTCATTCCACATAAACTTACCAAGCTCCTACTATACTAGATGTAATGGGGACACAGAAATATTTTTAAATTCTTAGTGCTTTCAAAAGACATAACAAGTTTCAGAAAGATATGTACAGAAATTACTATAAGGAAATGCAACTTGTGATAAGGGCTGTAAAATGACTGTGCTACCAGAGTTCAAAGAGGGAGAGAAACTTTTCAATGGAGTAATAACACCAGAGAATATATGTCACCTGAGCTGATCCTTACAAAACAAACATGATTTTCATAAAGCAAATCAGGCAGAAAGGGCTTCCCATAATAAGAAAATAAGAAAGAAGAGTGTCCAAGATGCAAGAGGGAAGGCAAAATGACTCACTTGGATGGGCACACAGGACAGCTGTAAGACAGCAGAGCCTGGTGGAGTGGAAGGGGAAGCTGGACAAACAGTAAAAATCCTTAAATGCTGGGTTTTGGAGCAGCAACTCTGTTTGTTAGACTACTGAGAGTCACTAAAAGCTTCTTAGGAGTCAGAGAGATGCATTATGAAGGTTAATATGCTTGAAGGTAAAGTTAATTATATTGAGATTACAGAAGGCAATAGGGAAGGAGACTCATTACAAGTAATGAGGCATAAGAATAAGGCAAAAATGCTAATTAATGTCTAAAACAAAGTAAGCACTCAGTAAGAGATAGTCATTATTATCACCATTATGGTCACAGTGACCACTATGACCTTCATTACAAAAACCAACAGAAGGCTCGAAGAATATGGGAAAGCCCATATATGGGGCTTCCAGCCAAGGTGGAGGCGTAGGTAAATAGCTTTGCTTCCTCGTATAACCAAAAGCAGGACAACAACAAATTTAAAAATAAAACAAAACAAACAATAAAACCAGAACTGCCAGAAAATCGAACTCCATGGAAGTCTGACAACCAAAGAGTTAAAGAAGAAACATTCATCCAGACCAGTAGGAGGGGTGGACATAGGCAGCCAGGATGGGGAAGATGCAGCAAGGCAGTGGCTGGAAGCCTGGGGCAGTCCCATATTCACCTACTGATAAGCCAGGAGGAACAATTGGGGAGTGAGACAGACCACACAACCCAGGGTTTCAGTGTGGGAAAATAAAGCATCAAAACCTCTAACTGTAAAAATCTGTGGAGGTTACAGCAGCAGGAGTGACTCCAAGCCTCACAGGAGAGTTCACTGGAGAGACCCAAAGGGTCCTAGAATGTACACAAACCCACCCACCCAGGAATCCGCACCAGAAGGGCCCTATTTCCTTGTGAGTAGTGGAAGAAGTCACTGAAAGCAGAGAGAGAGCTGAGCAACTGACGTTATTCCCTCTTGGACCCCTCCCCCACATACAGCATCACAACGCAGCAATGTGGTTACCCCACCCTGGTGAATACCTAAGGCTACACCCCTTACTACATTACAGGTGTTCTAAGACAAAGAAATACGGCTCAAACAAAAAAAAACAGATCAAAACTCCACAAAAAGAACTACACAACAAAGAGATAGCCAACCTATCAGATATACAATGCAAAACACTAGTAATCAGGATGCTCACAGAAATGATTGAGTATGGATGCAAAATAAAGGAAAAAGTGAAGGCTATACAAAGTGAAATAAAGAAAAATATACAGGGAACCAACAGTGAAGGGAAGGAATCTGGGACTCAACGATTTGGAACAAAAGAAAGAAATAAACATTCAACTATAATAGAATAAAGAAACAAGAATTGAAAAAAATGAGGAGAGGCATAGGAACCTCTGAGACAACTTTAAATGTTCCAACACCTGAATCATAGGGGTGCCAGAAGGAGAAGAGGAACAGCAAGAAATTGAAAATTTATTTGAAAAAATAATGAAGGAAAACTTTCCCAATCTGGTGAAGGAAACAGACTTCTAGGAATTCCAGAAAGCTCAGAGGGTCCCTAAGAAACTGGACCCAAAAAGAAACACACCAAGATACATCATAGTTACATTATCCAAGATTAAAGATAAGGAGAGAATCTTGAAAGCAGCAAAAGGAGAGAGATACCTACACAGGAGTTCCCGTAAGACTATAGGTTGGTTTCTCAAAAGAAATCTTGCAGGCAAGAAGGGGCAAGAAAGAAGTATTCAAAGTCATGAAAGACAAGGACCTACATCCAAAGTTGTAGCTTTGCTAACCAGCAAAGCTATCATTTAGAATGGAAGGGCAGATAAAGTGCTACCCAGATAAGGTCAAGTTAAAGAAGTTTATCATCACCAAGCCCTTATTATATGAAATGTTAAAGGGACTTATCTAAGAAAAAGAAGAAGGTCAAAACTATGAACAGTAAAATGATAACAAACACAACTATCAACAACCAAACCTAAAAAACAAAAATAAACTAAGCAAACAACTAGAACAGGGACAGAATCACAGAAAGGGAGATCACATGGAGGGTTGTCAGCTGGGAGGGGGAAGGAGGATGATGCAGGGGAAAGGTACAGGGAATAAGAAGCATAAATGGCAGGTACAAAATAGAAGGGGGAAGTTAAGAAGAGTATAAGACATGGAGAAGCCAAAGAACAACCCACTGTACAACCCACTGACATGAACTAAGTGAAGTGGTAGGGGGGGAGGTGCAAGGTGGAAGGGGATAAAGGGGAAAAACAAGACAACTGTAATAGCATAATCAATAAAATATAATTTTAAAACTTGTGCTTGGCTGTCTAGCCAATCACAATTGAAAGGAAATAACGCACAAAGGGAAAAAAGGCTTCCAAATACAGGGGAAAAAAGAATATGGGAAGGAATAATTTATAGTTTATAGAACTTAGTGATTATTTGGATGTGGAAAATTGAGACAAAAGATACTTCATGTCTAAATTACTATAATAATGATGTGAAACCAATCGACAGAATAGGAAAGTCAGGAAGAGATACTCATTTTAGGAATGACATCACAAGTTTTAGGCGTGCTGAGCCTGATCCACAAAAGAAATGCACGTAGACAGATGACCATAGAGGAGTGGAACCAAAAACAGGAGCAGCAGCGAAGAGGGAAGCTACGGAAACTCAAATGAGATGACCTAAATGTTCCTGATGAGTGGCAAATGTTTCAAATGAGCGAGGCAGAGGGTGAATTTCAGGCTACACCAGCACGGAGAAACTTGGGGAAAACCTAACTGCAAACCAAGTAATAGATAATGAATCATAAAAGGACGGACAGCAAAATGAGTCCACGGAGAGACAAAGGAGTGGATTTAGTAAAAATTAATGGTAAACCTAAAACTTACATGGTTTTCCTCCTAAGTACTCAACAGTTTAGGAAAGGAGAAGAAATAGACAGTAGAGGAAGCCTTAGGCCGAGGACGGGCATGGCGACAGAAGGAAAGTCTAAAGGGGCAAGAGACCATGTGGGGCAGGGGAGAACACAGTGGAATGGTAGTTTCGCAATCCAGACTAAGCAGCTTTGATGCAAAGATGAGAGAGTCGCCCAGTAAAAGAGCTGAAGAACCAGCTGACTGGCGACCAAATACAGGAAGACAGGCAGACACAGAACTGGCAGGGGGAGGCATTTAGTGTGACCGTGGTTAAAGAGTCGATTATTTCAACAAACCTCTGTTGACAGTGTTGTCTGGGGCAAGCATGGTACTAGATGTTGAGGATAAAAAACGTAAGTCTCTGCTCTTAAAAAAATGAATTATTCAGTGCAGGGACTGGCAAACTTTCTGTAACAGGGCAAACAGTGAATATTTTAGACTTTGCAGGTCATCACATCTCTATTGCGACTCCGTAACTCCAGCACTGTAGTGCAAAAGCACACAGAAATGACATGTAGATAAGTGAGCAAGACTATTTCCAATGAAACATTTTATTCATTCGTATGATTTTCATGGGTCACAAAATATTATTCTTCTTTTGATTTTCAAATCAGCTGAAAACGTTGAAAAAATATGCCTAGCTTGCAGCCATATAAAAACAGATGGCAGGGCACACTGGGCCCCAGGGCTGCAGTGTGCCAGCCCGATTAGGTGGGTTAGTCTGGAGAGAAGGGAGACCCACCATCCACACCCACAACGCGTACACTTTCCAGTCCCGCGCATCCTCAGCAGCTGGCAGCAGGCCGTAAGAGCGGACCTACCGTTCACCTGTCTCCTCTTTCCGTGCACAGTAGGAAGACGAGTTTTGTGTTTTGTTTCCTAAACCTAATACGCTACGACTAACACTTTCTCCAAACCTTTTGGAAATTTTCAAATTTCACCAAAAGATATTTAGACCTAACCTTTCTATTTTTATTTTTGAGTTTACATCTATACAACAAAAGATAAATCAATTCTTTCACATATGTATCATTTAATGAATGTACTTTATGACACATCAATAGTAAATAAATACTGTCTGATTGCTAGCCTTAAAGGTACAACCTAGAGAAAAAAATATATTACATTTTCCTCAAATATCTCCATGTGTTTTTATATTGCTTCCTTTCATAATCTAATTTTGAGGATTTTTAAGTGAAAACAAAGCTTGGAAAAAATAAAAATCCACCAAACGTCCACTGCTGGGGGCTGTGGTCACGCCAAGCAGCAAAACATTTCTTAGGGGCAGCGGAACCACCCTGATGACCACCAAAGCTGGCTGGTAGGAGGTCTTCGGTAAGCATTTGAGATTTCCCTAATAATGTCTGAGACAATCATGGGGAAAGAAGATCAGCTCAATCACAACCACTAAACACCTTGGCAGTGGCAGTCACAGAGTCCATCCTGGCACTGTGGGGTTCAAACAGTGTCACCTGGCAGGCAGGTGGACTTGGCTGAACCGAGGCAAAGGACAGTTCCAAGTTAAAACAGGGGGTATTTTCTGTTTTAAGAGCTTTGTACAGTTTTTCTGTTTATGTTATTTTGTTTTATCCTCTTCAAGTTTATTTTTAGTTATTTTCAGCCCATTTTAAATAGCAGGTTCATTTGAGTTCTGCAACAAAACATAGTTAGCATGTAACGGCTGCTGTGAGAACAGATATATTTCATACGCGCCATCAGCAACACTGGCCCCAAAAGCCAGAACTTTAAGGGAAGAGCGGGTCGGTTCATTCCCATTTCATCCCTGTAATATCACAGAGCATGAGAACAACGGCAGCAAAACATTTCCATCATGTGTTATAAACCTCAGGCCAGTGTGGGACATAGTATTTTTTTTTCTACTCAATGTCTTCAGGGTTACTTTAAATAGGTGTGATCCTTGGTTACTGAAAGTAAAAAGTATATAAATATTAGTCACATCACTTTATAAGTTCTTACCCAGTTTTTCATATAATAAATAATATACACTCCTGACATCAATAAGGACCTTTTGTTCTGCATTATGTACCTTGGAGTGGAAAAATAAAACAAAAAAAGAACAATAGCCAACCTGTGCTTTCCTCATGTAGGCCAAAGGTTCTTTAAGATGCTCAGGAGGTGCTGCGGGATGACGAGGTAAAGGAAACCTAGGGACAAAGAGAGGCAGCTAAATATTGTACGTCACCTTGACAATGAACTAATTCTCTTGTTTAGAAATTACCTCCGTAGCACATGTCATAAGTGAAGTACTGAACAGAACACTTATTAACAGTTGTATGTAGTCACACAAGGTGCAGCAGCCTAACACAACTGTAATTCTTATCCCACTAGCACTGCAGGTTTAGATTAGCAATTTAACTGTTAAACTGAACAATCAGAACAATCTGATTGCATAATTAATTTAAAAATTATTTGGCTCTGTAAATGTTCATGAAATTATAACTTAATTTAATATAAAAATATAACATTCGGAGAAATTTTATAAGGTTGAAAAAATCCACTAACTTATCAACATAGCAATCATTTTCATTTCCCACAATTTCCTTTTCCATATGATGATATACTTCACACAGTTGAAACAATAATATAAATATCCATTGAAATAGCCATGTTTTAATATATAATACATTCACAAATTTAATAAAATTAAAATTTTTAATGTCTTATGAATTCTTTATTTTCTAAGTAATTTTACATTCTATACTCAAAATGTATTGTTTTTATTAAGAAGGCATTTATTCATTCAACAAATTTGGGGGCCATTCTAGGCACTAAGTACAGGGTAGCGATTCAGACAATATCCCCTATTCTCAAGGATGACGTTCTAGTAAAGAAAGACGATAATTATACAAACGTGGAATCACGTCAGACGGCAGTAAGTGCTGCGAGAGCCTGAGAACAAGGTGGTGAGACAGCAGTGACTTGGAAGGGCAGGGAAGGCGTCCAGGGGCTGAAATCCCAACTAAGACCTGAGTGAGGCAGAAGCCCACCATGCAGAGACCTGGGGAGAATGTCCACGGCAAGGAGAAAGCAAGCATAAGATCCTGAGGTGTAAACATTTGGGATGTTTAAAAATCAGAAAAAGCCAGAATGATTGAAATATAATGATCGAGGCACGCAGTGACAGGAAATCACAAGGTGATAGAAAAGCATGATAGTTCGACATTTAGAGGTTCCAATCTCTCTCACAGAAAAACACAGAACTATGGAAGTCAGTCATAGGACCTGTACCTACAGCAAAGCAATCATGTTCCAATAATCAAGAAGCACACACTGAATCCTCGAGAAACTCCTCATTCGAACTGGCACATCATCAGCACATGAAGCGTTAATTAACAACATACCTCGCTACTTGCACCTGTCCCAGAACCCACGTGTTAAAGGCTTAAATGTCCATAACAAACATGTCTAGAGTAGAAAGAAGCAACCTGTCCTATCCAATTTTAAAGACAGTTTCACTTCTTATTTTTAGCTAATTGCCCTTCCCATTGAAATCTACATTCCATGTACCTAAGTAAATCACCTTTCTCAAAGGAAATAAATGAAAATCTCTAAATACCTCAGTGTTTCTTATGAGCAAGATAGTTTTAAAAACGGCATGTTTCATACTACTCAGTGTATCACTTACAAAAGGACATGTGGTTTAGAGTTACGTGTCAGTCTAACGTCCTTCCATTTGCACAGTAATTGTTTCTAAATTAATAAAGCAGAAACTTCGGATGGAAACTTGAGCACACTACGCATGGGGTGAGGGCCGTCAGACAGGAAGAAAGCACCAGAAACTGTGCTCCCTGCTCGACTCCTCCCCTGTCCTGTCCCTAAATCCCTCAGAACACCACTCAGGTCTTCCTCCCCACTGAGACCGTTTCACACAACCAGCATCCCTTGTCTGCACTCATCTGTCAGACACTTGGCCAGGGCCCCCAGCTTGCACACTACTTTCAGCCTACATGCCAATCTGCCTGGCTGTCAGCCAGGAGCAATGTCTTCCTTCTTCACCTGTGATTGCGATGCCAGTGCCCAGCGCAATGCCTGCAGCAAACCAGACAACCAGTATGTGGTTGAATGAATGAAATGCAAATACAATCATGGCACTACACTGCTTAAAATTCCAAACTGACCCCCAAATCCTATTAGGACCCAGTCTACACAGCCGTGGTATGAAGCACATTCCTGCCTAAGTATCCAACATCATCCTTTACCTCCCCCTTTTGCCTGGCACCATCCAGCCATTCACCTTTTGTCCCTCCAGGGTGCCGCATTCCCACCTCTGAGCCTCCGAGCCCACTGTTCCCTTCTGCCTAGAGCACTGCTCTTCTTGTTCTACCCTGGATTCCCAGCGCTGAGCGCAGGGCGGGCACACGGCAGAGAGTCAACAGCTACAAGAGCCAACATTCTAGCTCTACATTTTTTGGAATGACAAATACTTCTACACACCTCAACAGATGCTGAGGGCAAGTCCACATAAACAAAAAGGTTAACTGTTGCTGTTTAATAATATTGATATCATTAAAGAAGTTATATTATGCTTGGAATGGTTATTCATAAAGAGAAATATCCAAAAGGGGTGGTGGTAATATCCAAAATGGCAACAATAAAAAGGATGTTGGTAAGCTTCAGTTTTCTGGAATAATAAGTTACAAGAATTATCTTATTCCCTAATTATCCTGAATAAATAAATTTTTAATATAAAATTCTTGATACTATAAAACTCTACTTATTCATTATTATTTCTCAGGTAAAACTATAATTTTTTAAAGTATTAACTAATATTAAATGCCATATAAATACTAATGAAAGATATTATGAGTATGTATAGCAATACTGTATTCAGTACTTACAAAGTAAATAACAGCTAAAGATAACAAACAGTATTTCAACAGGGGTAGGAAAAACTCACACACTCAGCTCACTATAAACAGCATTCTGAAGTTTCTTTTCCCAACCTGTTTTTAAAAAAATACAATGTAGATACATGTTAGTTTCGAAAATAGATACATACATTATAATTAAATGTATCTCACTAAAACTATAACATTATATTCATTTGTGAAAGAACTTTATCAACTACCAACTGCTGTGTAAAGTGTTATTAAGGATCTGGTTCCTATGCATTCACCACATCCCCTGGCAGATGCTGAGGGGCGAAGCTGTCGACATTATAATATTTGTTAAGTAAAACTATTGCACCATTTTCTCAAGATGGGAGGAAAAGTTGCTCCTTCCACCATTAAGTAGCTCAACGAATGCCGAAATCTTTAGCTACTGTCCTACACTAGGGCTATGAGGGCTGCTCCAAGAGCAGGGCAGGAAACGGCAGGGACTTGGCAAACACAGACCACAGGTAATCAGTTCACTGCAAACTCCTGAATGACAGCAGTGGATTATAAGGTACCACTAGTCACCGCAGTTATGTTGGCTGCTAACTTGAACTTTTCTGGGTAAGTAAATCACTTAGCATGTCAGTTTCCATGTGCAAAGGTTAGAAAGGGAATCTCTCTTTGCTCTGGAAAAAAAAAAGATTTTCTTTTGTTCATGAAAAGGTGGAAAGAGTAGGGAAAAGAAATATAAAAAAGCCACATAAAAGTAAAAGACAAGTTGCTTAGTAACTAGGGATATTTCTTCATATCAGGATGTATTTTGATCTGGAAGATAAATAGCACTTAAAACTAATTAATGTAAAGCAGCCATTCCCCCAATGCCCCTAAATTTTTACAGTATTTTATTGAAATGTCTGTAAATCCTAATTCTTACCAAATAGAAACCTATCCAGCCACTGTTTCACAATTCTGGACGAGTAATTAGATAGCTGGAGATAAAATACTCCTTTAAAATAAAAGTATTTCCTTATTTTTGCCTTAAGAATTAGAGAAAAAAAGCAACTTACAAACCTGATGTTTTAAAGAATCTCTTAATATCTTCTTTCAGTGATTCAAGTTTAATCTCAGGTCTCTGAAGACTGGCCTAATTTTAGAAAGAAGAAGACAGAGGTCAAAAGTAATTCATCAGGGTTGATATTGAATGCTAATAAAAAATTTAAAAGAAGTGTCCAAATGTACATATTTAAAAACTATCTAAAAACTCCCCTTTGAGGTCAGAACACCTTAGGATTAACAAGCTCACACGAGAGAAGACTTTTTCACCTACTTCGAAATAGAGGATCTGTGATAGTACACAGTACACTATAGTCAAAATTCAAAAACTTGTAGCTTATGAATATTTAACATCATCAAGGGTTTTTGTCTTTATGCATACTTAACATCTATTTTTCTAGTAGAAAAATTGAGATTTCATAAGCTTATTCTTTTAATATTATACCCAACATATACAGCATCTACACCCAATGACCAAAAAGCCAGTTGCATCCATGAAATGAGTTTTTGAACAGTATCTTCCTCTTTGGACAGCTGCCCAATATAAACCTGCATGTGTTGTGCATATTTATAGAAAATGCATAAAACTAGTATTTCACAAATGCCTATTAGTGTCTCTTTCACCTTCAAGTGCAAGCTTTTTATTCTACTGATTTTCATGCTGTCATTCTTACCAAAAATAGTAATTCTCCAATTTATAATGGCTTCAGTTACTTTCACTTACTCTCCCTATCAAATTCCAGACGCCTATTTCTTAAGAAGGCATTTCCATTAGAGTATCTCATAAGCATTTCAAACCTACGAAATAAGAACACTGGTCTTATGTTCCACTGATTACGTTGCTCCTTCTCTTCTATGTTTTAACCCTGGACTGTGCAACTGCTACCCACCAGATCTTCTGAGCCATAAACTTCAGTGTTCTCAGTTCCACTGTAACTCTTCCAGCATTCAACCCATTTCTGGGAAACCGGCATTAGTAGCAGTCAGCTGATTTTTTTTAAGTCTCCCTAATTTCCACATAAAAACAGGCCAAGCAACTAGAGAACAAGACCAAAATCCCATGAAAAACATGTATAACACTTGGTGATAAGCTATCCCCCACAAACCTAAAACACAAGCAGTTGGGGACAAACCAACAGGCATAAGGCCTACAGTGGATGATGGTACTGGCATCTGTGAAGGGAAGCAGGGCCAGAGCGAAGCAGCGAGGTATCTGATATATGCAAAACAGAAGAACTCCCAAACAGCCAACAAGTGTTCGCCAGAACACATGAAAAGCCAATTTTAGAACAGGGGCTGAAACTGAGAGGGCTTCTGCCTAATCCAGGGCAGCAGCTGAGGTCTGAAGAGGCCAGAGCATCCAGCACCTACGAATTCTTGAAACTGACCAACCAGGCACCCGTTCCAGACTAGGCCACATTGAGGAGAAATACAAAGTAATAACGATGGAGGATGACAGGAAACCAACTTATCGCCCTAAAAGCTGGTAAATAAAAGAAAAGTCATTTATCTTACCTTTCCTATGGAAACTGTACCATAGGGTAGAAAAGAAGAAATATCTTTTTATTAAAGTACTCTAGCTAGCAACTAAAACAGATATGCTATAATTAGAATATCACTATTTTGCAGCCTCTAACAAATTACTAATTCTAGGCACTAAGCACAAACAGCAATTGACATTGCAAAAGACAAGCGGGCGTTATTAGCTTCTTGATGAAAAAACACCGGCTGCCGATATGCAAGTAGTCTGCAGGTACAGAGTCTGCCGTCAGCTTGCGAGTTCCACAAAGGACAGCGGAACATGTTAACTTCATTGTGACTGTGCAATCAGAAAAATCTAGGATGTGGAAATTATAAAGGTCAAACTACCCTGTTCTTCAGTGGATAAATTATAAGGAAAAAGAAAGGAAGGGGAGGAACCTGCAGACTTTTTAAATTTTTTATTTTTTTAAATATATTTTATTGATTGTTACTACAGTTGTCCCATTCCCCCCTTCATTCCCCTCCACCCTGCACACCCTCTCCCTCCCACATTCCCCCCCTTTAGTTCATGTCCATTTGTCTTAAGTTCTTTAGCTTTTATATTTCCCATACTATTCTTGCCCTCCCCTGTCTATTTTCTACCTACCATCTATGCTACTTCTTCTCTGTACCTTCTTCCCCCTTCTCCTCCTCCCACTCCCCTGTTGCTAACTCTCCATGTGATCTTCATTTCTATGGTTCTGCTCCTGTTCTAGTTGTTTCCTTAGTTTGTTTTTATTTTAGGTGTGGTTGTAATTGTGAGTTTGCTGTCATTTTAGTATACATGTTTTATCTTTTTTCTTAAATAAGTCCCTTTAACATTTCATATAATAAGGGCTTGTTGATGATGCACTCCTTCAACTTAACCTTATCTGAGAAGCACTTTATCTGTCCCTCCATTATAAATGAAAGCTTTGCAGGATAGGGCAGTCTTGGATGTAGGTCCTTGTCTTTCATGACTTGGAATACTTCTTTCCAGCTCCTTCTTGCCTGGAAGGTCTCTTTTGAGAAATCCGCTGACAGTCTGATGGGAACTCCTTTGTAGGTGACTGTCCCCTTAGCTCTTGCTGCTTCTAGGATTCTCTCCTTCATTTTAATCTTGGCTAATATAGTTATAATGTGCCTTGGTGTGTTCCTTCTTGGGTCCACCTTCTTTGGGACTCTCTGAGCTTCCTGGATTTCCTGGAAGTCTATTTCCTTTGCCAGATTGGGGAATTCTCCTTTATTATTTGTTCAAATAACTTTTCCACTTGTTGCTCTTCTTCTTCCCCTTCTTGTACCCCTATAATTCGGATGTTGGAACGTTTAAAGATATCCTGGAGGTTCCTAAGCCTCTCCTCAGTTTTTTGAATTCTTGTTTCTTCATTCTGTTCTGGTTGAATGTTTCTTTCTTCCTTCTGGTCCACTCCATTGATCTGAGTCCCAGTTTCCTTCCCATCACTATTGGTTCCCTGTGCATGTCCCTTCATTTCACTTAGTTTAGCCTTCATTTGTTCATCTAGTTTGTGACTAAAAACAACCAGTTCTGCGAGCATCCTGATCACTAGTGTTTTGAACTGTACATCTGATAGGTTGGCTATCTCTTTGTCGCTTAGAAGTATTGGCTCTGGAGCCTTGAGCTGTTTTTCTGCTTGAGCCATGATGTTTTGGTCTGTTTGCACCTATTATGTATGAGGGGCGGAGCCTTAGGTGTTCACCAGGGCAGGGCAACCCAAGTTGCTGGGTTGTGATGCAGTATATAGGGGTGGGGTCCAAGAGGGAAAAAAATGGTGCTTTGCTCCACTGTCTGTTGCACCTCAGTCCCTTCCACTGCTTCCCCCAAGCAAACTGGGCCTTTCTGTTTCTGATTCCCATGTGGGTGGGCTTGTGTGTGTTCTAGGACCCTGTGGGTTTCTTCAATGAACTTTCCTGTGAGGGTGGGAGCCTCTCCATGCACCTCAACCCCCACAAATGTTTTCAATCAGTGTTTTGAGGCTTTATTTCCTAGCACTAGGACCCTGGGTTGCTTGGTCTGTCTCGCGCCCCAGTTATTTGTGCATGAATGTGGGACTGCTGCACAATCAGCCAGCCACCTTGCGCATGGTGCCTGCTTCTCAATTGCCACCTCGCTGGGTCTGCCCGTTCCCACCCCACTCCCAGAGTCTGCCTGGTGCCTCCTCGAGCACCCAGGGTGCCTTGTGCGCCCAGTGTCACCGCTTCCTGTGCCACGACCCCGTCAGCTCGTCTGCCCTACTCCACCCCGCCTACCAGTCTGGATGAATGTGTCTAGTTTAACTCCTGGGTTGCCGGACTTCCATACAGTTCAATTTTCTTTCAGTTTTGGTTGTTACTTTGTTTCTGAATTGTTGTCCTTATTTTGGTTGTTCAAGGAGGCACAGTGTGTCTACCTACACCTCCATCTTGGCCGGAAGTCCATAAATTTTATATATTTTATTTAATCTTTATGGTATTCTCCTCATTACCATTTATGCCCTTTATAACCCCCTATCCCCAGCAATCAGCACACAGTTGTCCATGTCCATGAAAACCTGTAGAATTTAAAAGATTTTAAAACGCATATCAAAACGTTTTTTAATCTGCAGTACTAAATTAGAATGTCTAGGGATATACATTTGGTAAAAAAAACTATCAACAAATGCAGGAAAGTGGTTACCAAAATCAGGCTCTGGGGGAGGGAGGTGCTTGTGATTGGGACAGAACAAACGAAGGGGTTCCTGGTGTGGCTGGTGAAGTTTTGTTTTTTTTTTTACCAGGGTAATTTTTACAAGGTTGTTTAATAATAATTTGCTACATTACAGATTTGTTTTGTGTGGTTTCATTCATGCTTTATTTTATGATAAAAAGAGTAAAAGAGAAAAAGAAAAATATGTCTCCCGATCTATTCCTTCTCTCCATTCTCAAGTCCCATACTTAAGTCCAGGCCCTCACCACTTCTCGGTTGGATCACTGCAACGGCTTCTGATCTCGACCTCTTGCCACCTCGTTTAAATAGCAGCTACCAGCCACTCCCATCCTCACCCCCCTTACTCTACCTGTTCTTCTTCCTTAGCGTTCATTCCCTCCTAACATGCTAGCAGGATTAATTTATTTGCTGTGTTTATCGGTCCATCTCGATACACTAGAAGCAGGAAGCTCCACTGGGGCAGATATCCTTGTCTATTTGTTCACTGTTGTATCTAAGTGCCCAGAATAGTCACAAGCAGGTGCTTAATGAAAGCTTATTAAAGAAGTGAACCCATGTCTCCCCTTTTCAGTCCATCCTCCAGTGGCTCTTCCCAAACCACAAGTCCTTCCTGGCTTCTGATCTCCACAGCACACACACGAAGCCTTTCAGCAGGGCCGGCACACCTGGCCCTTCACTGTAGGTCCCAGCTTCTCTCTCCAAATTCATCTCGTATTCCTCCACCAAGCTAACACACCCTCTCTTTTCTTACACCTCCTTCCCACGCACACCCTACTCTTTAGTCACAGTGAACTCTACTCCCTGATTCCCCGACTTGTCAAGTACGTTGAAGGGTCCAGGCTTTTGTTCCTGTTGTTACCTCAGACGTGAGTGCTCCCTCGCCACCTTCACAAGCACCTGCTAGTTTCCATCCTTCAAACGTCACCTGCTTTCCCCACCCGCCTCCTATCACCTGCAAAGACAGTGCATCTGCTCCTCTGTAGCACTTACCAGGTTGTACTGTCCTTTTCAACTTCCCATTTGTCCTTCTGACTGTCAACTTCAAAGGCAAAGACCGCATCTTCTTTACTTCTTGGCCTTAATTGTTTGACAAAATTATATTGACCAAACCATGGTACATCCTTTTCAACAGATTTCCTCCCAAATAAACAAGGACTCTATAAAAATTACCTTTAACTAAAGAGACTGTTTTCTAGTCTATTATTCCTAGGATTTAAAAAACTGAAAAATCCTGTTTATTATTCAAAGGCACCATGGCGAAAGGAAGCAGGTTTTCTGTTACTAATCCTGTATTTGGAAATGACTCAGAGGTAGCACAATTTAAAGAACTTCAAGAGAGAAATTGGTTATTACTTCTAAACATTTTCAATACTTCCAAGTTGCTACGCCTCCTAGATATACGTTTTAAATTTTTAAAAAAGATTCTATTTCTTTTTTTTTGGAGTGAGGGGAAGGGAGGGAGAAGGAGAGGGAGAAAAACAAAGATCAGTTGCCTCTCCTGCACCCCATCCAGGGACCAAAGCCACAAACCAGGCTTGTGCCCCAACCTGTAATTGAACTGGTCACATTTCGCTTTGCAGTACAACACCCAACAAACTGAGCCACACCACTCAGGGCTTGATATACTTTCTTATATCAAAGGCAAACCACATGAACTAATCACCTCAACTGATTACAAAAATCTTGAGAAACTAGAAAATAAAGGACAGTGGCAGGAAGACAACACACAGCTCCCGAACCACTTCAGCAGTTCAGTGCTGTCTTCAAGCAAAACCTGAGCCTCCCAGAAAGCCTGGCATGTAAAACACACGGAGAGTGACATTTCTAGACAATGAGAACAGTGAGTCTTTTCTCATCACGTAAGATACAATTAACATTAAAAAGGCACAGCTTTATTCTTATGTGGCCTCAATATACATTTTTTTTGGTATTTTGTTTTGATTGCTCAATATAAAGAAAAATCCTGATTCCCAGAGATAAGTGTTTGCATGTTTAATAGCCTCCCTGGCAGTCTCAGCACACCCCACAGTTATTGTTGGAAATCAAGAGTGGTTGAAAATTTTTATTCTGAAAACAAATCACTAAAATTTATGATATATACAAAAATAAGACAAAGAGCTTCTGAAAGTCGGAACCACTAAAACTATGCATCCCATGGTGTTCCTAGAACACGACCTGTTACTGGCTCACTGGTCCCACACCTCGGCGGCACACCACGCACGACGACGGGGGTTCGTGCGGCGCAGCTGCGCCTGCGCTCTGCCTGGCAGCGCCCAGCACCACGTGCGCGCTGCAGCAGCGACCTCCCGTGTACTGTGTACTCTGAAGGGTCATGCGCAAGCTCAAATATTTTGAAAGACCAGTCCAGAATTACATCCTTTCTCATTGATGACACATTTGTAAGTGTGTCATCACTTACAAATATAAAGAAACATGGAAGAAGAGCGCTCCCCACTCCCCCGGGGTCTACCTAGAAACAAGTTAATTTGGAAGCACCTCAGTGGACTATGAAGTATTTGATATAACAATGCATTTGAAGGAGTGTTGTTTCTTATCAAGTATCTTTAAATGAACAGAACATTTCCAGAATCCTTGATATAACAGAGTATAGTTTATAAACCACTTGGGACTAAAGGAGAGTGGGATTTTGTATTGGAAGACCTGGAACCATCTCTCAGTCTTACATATTATCTCAGTCCAGTCGCTTTATTTAAACTCATTGAATCTCAGTTTCCCCTTTTTATCTCACAGGGAAACTAACAACTGAATTAGGTTATTTTGAGATGCAAATAGAAAACTTTTCAACGTTATTTTTAGGCTGTGAAATCCAGTGTAAGTGAAAGTAGTGTTAAAAAACGAGATGTGCCCGGATGGCGATGAGGTCAGTGTAAAAGGTTGGTAGGGAAGGAGTCAGTGGAGGTAGAGGTTTTTTAAATGCCTACAACAGTGAAGACGTCTTTTAAACAAACTGCCTGTAGTTCATTATAAGAGCTGGCAAGGAATATGATCAGAAATACAACCTAGCGAGGGGTGCACCACACATTCCGAGCCATGGCCCTGTGTGCACCCATCCTTCACCCACTTACATATGCTGACATGCCTGACATCCCCCACCACTCCGAGCTCTAAAAACACATGGCCATCGTCACCCCTGCCCTTTCCGCATGTGCACACACACGAATCCTTCCAGTTTCTTTCTACCTCCACCAGAACAGTCTCAATCCAAAGTATCGGCCACTGGCCATCTTAAACCTCTATACTTAGCAAGTAAAGGAAACTAGAGAAGCAAAGTGGCTGAAGTCACAACGGGGTCAAAGAAGCTAAGAGGTAAACTGAGGCTAAATATTCCATGAAGTACAAACTGGGACATAAGAAGGCCTACAAAAAGGTTTCTAAAGGTCCCTTAACTCCCTCTAAGAGGTTCCATCCTCTCCATTTGTTACTATGTGCCACTCTGCTAATCCTGGACTTCCTCTTTCCATGCCTGAAAAATCACAGAATTTCAGGGTTAGAAGAGACTATGGAGTTCTTCTAAGTCAACGGTTTACTGACTGACTCTCCTCTCCATGTGGCTCTCTAGCTCTGACTTAGACACTCTAAGCTACTTTCCAGCTTACAAACTCACTCCATCCCTACCTTAGCCAATTCCATCCTTGAACTACTCTGTAAGAAAATCCTTGCCTTGTACAGGTGGCTCAGTCCATTGGAGCCATCAAAAGCCCCCTGGCTGCAGGGTCCGTCCACAGTCAGGGCACATACCTAGGCTGCAGATGTGATCCGCAACCAGGGCTCGTACAGGAGGCAACCTATTGATGCTTCTCTGTTTCTTCCTCTTTCTCTCCGAGCTAAAATGGACTCAGCCACCATCACCCCAACCCCACCCCAAGGTCACAGAAAATAAGCCTAATTCCTTTCCTGTGAGACTCCTATAAATATTCAAACATGGCTTTCCTAAAAGCTTCCCTTCCCAAGGTCACCTATATTTCCAGGTCCCTAAGTTCACTTCATGTGACGGATTCTCCTTCTCACTCCATTCTTCCCTGAGCAAAGTCCCATCCGATTTGTCCCCTGCTGTAGTTGCCTCCCTGCTCAGCTCTGTGCCTCACTCTAAGTCCCAGGATCCTCTGAAACATTATTAAGAATCTAAGAGTGCTTTTGTTTATGTGGATTATATCCATTGATCTTTACAGCATTAGAAATGAAGACAGAACAATTAAAGCTGTTTGCTTATTAGTATAACAGTCCCTCAAGAAAATAAAAATTGAATTATCATAAGACTCAGCAATTCCAATTCTGGGTACACACTCAACAGAACTGAAAGCAGGAACTTGAACATATATTTGTATACTCAACCTAATAACAGCATTATTTACAATTGCTAAAATATGGAAGCAATCCAAATGTCCACAGACTAATCAATGGGTCAACAAAACTAGTATGTACATACAATGGGACACTATTCAGCCTTTAAAAAGAAAGAAAATTCCAACACATCTAAAACATGAATGAACCTTGAGGACATTATAAGTAAAATAAGCCAGTCAAAGAAAAACAAATATAGCAGGTCATCAAAAAATATCGTCATTCTACTCATTTCATTATAACATAGATGAGGTGCCACAGGGCTCTTGTTTATGTCAATTAGTATAAAATTGGTTTCATTATACGTCATTTCACTTGAAGTCACAGAACCTGACCCATGATGGTACGTGAGGACTTACTGTACTGTATGATTCCACGTACACTGAGGCACCTAGAAGAGTCAAACTCACAGAGGCAGGGCACACATGGTGGAAGCAGGACCTGTGGGGGTGCGGAGTGGGGCGCTACTGCTCAGTGGGTGCAGAGTTTCCGTCTGGGATGATGCAAGAGCCCTGCAGCTGGGCGCCCATGTGCGTGTATTGCACTTAATGCCGCTGAACCGCACAGGTGAAAGTGGTTAACATAATAAATCTTACATGTATTTTACCACAATAAAGATTTAACTCTTTAAAACAATACAAACCCATTTATTATTTATTAGCATAAATATTTTCATTTAAAAGAACTGCATTTTCAGAAAGAAAAAATTAATGAGAAAAAGAGACAGTCTTAATTTTTGAAACCCTGACGTGTGGTGGAACGACACCCAGCTCGGTCCTTTGACCTGACGTAACGTCCCATTCACATTGTTGGACTGACGCCTGTGGGAAAAACCGCTGTCACACAGACGTGTCCCTGGAAGAGAGAAGGGTGCGCAACACATTTTTCCAGCAATGCTGACCCCCCTCGGAGAGCACACCAACACGGGACAAGCAGTTGCTTCCTGAAGATCTGCTGCAAAGTTGAATCCAAATGTCAATACATTTTTTATATTTTGTTACACAAACATGTATTTACCTGTATTCCTTTTTGAATCACTCTTCTCTCTATACATGGTTTGGTAACATTAAGTGTTGATCATCTCAAATGTATTAACTAAGTGACACAGTGGACACATCTCATTAAACAATATGAGAAAGTAACATTCGGTGGCATCCCCCTCAATAGCACCAAAAAGTCTCTAAGTTTTGGAAAACCATCAAGTCCACAGTGGTGGACACGGCTTTACAGAATCTAATTTGTATTTAAAGTTTAAATTTTATTTATCATTGGCAACACATAATGGTTTTCCCTGAAGTGAGGCTCACTTTGTTCATTTTAGAAACAATTTCTGCCAAATACCTAAACAATAGTTTGTCAATCACTCTTTCAAGTAAAAACAATATTTCATTAAAAAAAAACATTTCTACTTGTAACTCAGTCAATTAATTACAGGAAGGCCTTTCCCCTTGATAATCATCTCATTTCGATAAACAGCAGAAATGCCTCCTGCGTACTTCCGTTTCCTCAAACAGAATATTAAAAAGATGTGTTTTCCCGACATCAGACTGAAGTAAATAACCGTTTGCTGTTGCACTAAGAACACCCAGGTGAAACTGGCCCCGCTAACACACACGTGGGTGGGACGAGTGCAGTGACTGCGGCGCAGTTTGGTGCCCATTCCCTGGTGTGCGCCAAGGCACCTGCAGTTGAACCCACTGCCACTGCGCTTTCCCATGAGCACAAAGGTCAGCACAATAAAATTTTACCTTTAAAAATGGCATCATTGTATTACACATCATACACATTATTTATTGCATTATATAAAATAGTTTTAACCTCCATACCAGTGACGCGCAGATCATACTTTGAGAATCACTGCACTGGACTATAGGACAAGTGCCTTCCTGAGGACAAGTGTCCTTCGTCTCTGTACCCTCAGACCCAGCACAAAAGCTATCCCGTAGTCAGTTCTTCATAAACATGTTTTCAATGAACCCATCTGCACTACGGATTCCTCAGACGTATACCCGCAAAATCTGATGGAGAACACAGAACGACTGAGACATTGTCCTTCTTCTCCGGAATTTTTAGTCTGGAAAATAGCCAATACGAAAAGCCAACTCTACTCTAAAAAAGAAAATGTTACGACAGAGGTCTGATCCATAGAGAAAGGGACAATTATTCTAACTGAAGAAACGGGAAAATGGAGCAAAGCCTTAGGGCCCAGTGCACAGCAGCAAGGGGACGCTCCAGCGCACCAGCACTGTGCGGAGCGGCAGTAGTGTGAGGGGGCACACAGAAGGGAAGGAGGCCGAAGTCTCCCCTTATTCCTAAAAACCACCTTCCCATCTTCACCCTCCTCAAAACGCCTCAGTGACCCCATTCACTGCCTACAGAACAAAGGCAAGTTCGTCCTGGCATTTAAATCCTGTAAAACTCTAGTCCCACACAGCCTGTGCAATCTCTCTCTAGAAGTGCCCTAGGCCTGGAACATGCTCAGCCTTCTCCCTCTTCCTACACTGGGAATTCACTGCCATCCTCGCACCTCGAATGCTACCCAAGCCTTCCCCATCCCCGGCCATTTCCATTCAGTATATTTATACCTTAGTACATGCCTTTTCATTTGCCTTCTTCTTTCGATAATGGACTGAACACTGCCTATGTGTCAGCTGTTGGGTATAAACGGAAAAAGAAGACAGTGTCCCCCCTTACTCTCAAGGAACTCACAATGTATGGAGAAACACAAACACAAAACTAAGAGGTAAGTATGATTTTTTAAAAAGATATAATACCCTTTGTCACATGAATCCCCCAACATTCTTTTATCATTCATGTAACTTCTCTGGACTTGATCTATCTTCTGTCGAGCACCTATCACCACCACAGAAGAGAGGCTCATTAAAACATGTTGAGTTCGGTATCTCCATTTCTTCCTAGTACTCTTGGTTCTTTCTAAAACTGTTGGCTAGATTCGTTTCTGTAATCCAAGTAGTCCTGGTAGACATGCATTGCAGCCAAGAACGAGTTTGAGTTCCAGCTGGAAATGTTGGCTCTGTGCAAGCTGACCATGCCTTCTGCTCCGTCTGTGCGGCGCGACGGGAGCCCTGCTCCCGTTTCTCTCACCTGCAGACGGATCCCTCACTGGTTTTCGTGTGCTGACGTCCCAAGCTGACCTACTGCTCTGGAGCACTGGCTGTTTTATCCCTGTTTACTCCACATCTTTATTTCTTAGCCTCTTTTCATAAAATACTTTATGCCTAAAACAGTCTTTGGTTCGCATTTACTAACCAATTTTTTCCTCTCATTTTAACTTGGCCTTACCTAATTATTTCAACAAGAATCTTACATGACCTTCTCTAAGTAACTCAGTGCTGAAATAAAGTATGAAAAGATATACTTACACAGAGCAAACCCACATTTTAATAGGTATCTTATTCCTCCAGTCCATACATTCTGTGAAGACAAGAGGTTCCTTATTTTGAAATCCTATGCACCATTTTCCACTTCCTCACTGTCTTACTTCCCACAATTAAAGGGCATGACCACAGCCAAGGTAGGTATGGGTAAGGATAGTATCACTCCCTGGTTCACACCGAACTCAATCGGAGTCCCTGAATTACTTATCTACATATCAACTGCAGTAGTCCAATCAGGAGCATTCCCTAGTATATGCCAAATCCCACCCTAGAGAGACAGAAACTGGGGAAAAAACCCAGACAATACTAAGCTATAATCATGGCACAGGCTTTTCAATACCAATATATGTTCTATCTACCAATGCCTTGCACAAAATGTATTCAGTTAAAATCTCTTTAAGTAAAGCCATTTAAATTTTATTTTCCTAAAATAAATAATAAATGAAGGTCAGTTTCTTTTCTCCTTTTTATGATCTCTAAAATTCTCTCTCTATATGTGGTACGTATTCTGGTAACAATGACTACAAAACAATATCTGAGACATAGCCTCCTAAGTCTGTTAGGAAAGAGCACCGGCCTGAGGCACTCTGGGTCTAGACTTACGACGACACCCATTGTTTACGTGACTTCTCTCTCTGAAGACGATCTTCTTTCAGGTTCCTTCCTTTCACAATTCTATTATTTATAATAACAATCTGAGCAACAAGACTTATTAAATACTTAATGGAAGGGAAATAACATTTGAGGTTTCACCACAACATCCATTTTTAATACAAATAATGCATAATACAAAGCAATGATGTTGATCCGGTCTAGACACCAAATTTGGATTTGGGCTATTATTCTAATGTCCAGAGGATGAGTGAGCAAATGCAATTTGAAGATACAGGGTGACTTCATAACAAAATAACTCAGGAAACTTAGAAAAAAACCCTTTCTAGAAACACAAAATTCCATGTCATTGCATTAATATCTTAAATAATTAAACTTCAATATATAAAAGGATACATTAAAAGAGTCCACGTTGAATCATAATACTAAAAGAGATCACTAGTAGGGAAGAAGTCTAAAACTCATTTATACCAGCTTAGAAATGTTCTGTGTGATTTTATTTTTCTAATTCAGTTGGACCACGGTCCTCCAGCACTCTCTGAGTAAATGCAAACATGAAATGTAGGCAGTCCAGAAAATGCTGGTACAGGAGAATACCCTCTAAATTAAAATTTTAAAGGCATGTAACAAACACAGCCAGTTGTTTAAAAGTACATTATCAAAGCTGATTATAAAGTTGCCTTTTAAGAGTTGGCAGATTTCTATTGAATGTCTGAGCTAATGGATATAAACTAAGGCAAAGATATCACATTTTTTTCAAGTCCAAGATTGCATTACTTTAAAAAAAATCTATAGTAATAGCTTCATGAATCTATAACATTATAGGTCTGTTACTTTATTGTTCTAAAGAACCAATCAAATGCACGTCTTATGGTGTCCCACTGCTTTATCTTCCTATTTCCTTGCCCTACTTTTTATTACATTAAGGCCATAAACTGTTGGATGTTACAGGTACAGATACATAATCCTTTATTTGAAATTCCAAAACCCAAAAAGTTTGAAAACCAAAGCTTTGTGTAAGTGCATTGGTGGCAAAATCTGTCCCAACTTCAACTTTTTTGAAGGCAAAATCTGATCTGACCGGAATTGACATGAGGTTATTTATAGTCCTTACTTTTTACATTGAGTGTGAAAATTCATACATTTTGTTACATAAATGTTAATGTGTAAAATTACTGGGTGTGGCAAGATCACAGTAGGGACATTAAATACCATACAGGATATGCATAAATTACCTTTCTAAAACTTGGGAAAAAATCTGAAATCAAAACCTATCCGGCCCCAGGTTTTGGGTAAGGGATTGTGGACCCGTATTGATCTGTAACATGTCACCTCTTCGGGAGGGCACTACTTCAGCCCAGTCACTGTTGTATGCCCTGGGCCTAGGCCTGTGCCAAGTACATACTAGATACTCTCAAAACTCAACAATAAGAAAACGCCCAAATTAAAAAGGGGCGAAAGACCCAAACACATATCTCACCAAAGAAGACATGCAGATGGCTAATAAGCATATGAAAAGATGCTTAGTATCATATGTCATTAATAAACTACAAATCAAGCCCTGGCTGGTGTAGCTCAGTGGATTGAGTGCAGGCCTGCAAACCAAAAAATCGAGGTTCGGTTCCCAGTCAGGGCACATGCTTGGGTCACAGGCCAGTTCCCAGCAGGGGACACACAAGAGGCAACTATATGTTGATATTTTTCTCCCTCTCTCCTTCCCTTCCCCTCTAAAAATAAATAAAATCTTTAAAAATAAAAAACTACAAATCAGAGCAACAGTGAGATATTACAACACAGCCATTACAGTGGCCACACCTACAACTCCAAGCCCTGGTGCGGATGTGGAGCAGCAGAAGCTCCCATTGCTGGACTGCTGGCGGGAATGCAAACTGACACGGCCACACTAGGAACAAGTTGTCAGTTTCTAACAAGAGGTGTCCACATAGAAGACTGGGAACAAAAGACTGGGGGCAGAGCAAGGGACCGCAGGGGGCTCTTCTGCGGCACAGGTGTTCAAGGGACAGCCTGACACTTCAGAAGAGCATACGCCACAGCGCCCGCCCAAACTCACCTCTCACACGAGGGAGAGGCGCACACAAAAGTTAACTGAAAATGAGTCACAGATCCAAATGTAGAAGCTAAAACTATAAAACTTCCAGAACAAAAGAGTTAGGAAAAAATTCTTAGGGCATTAAAAAGCACAAATCATAAAAGAAGAAATTGATAAAAAAACGTATGCCATGAAAATGAACATTTTTTGCTATCTGAAAGACCCAGTTAGGAAAATGGAAAGATAAACCACAGACTAGGAGAAAATATCTGCAAGATGAATATCTGATCAAGGACCTGTGTCTTTTATATAAAGAATCCTTGCAACTCAACAATAAGAGAATAACAATTTTCTTAAATGGGCAAAGAATTTGAACAGACTACTTCACCAAAGAAAATATAAACATGGTAAGATACTCAATATCATTAGTCATTAGGGAAATGCAATTAAAATCACAATGAGATATCATTACTCTCCAACCAGAACAATATGACGAACAGATAAAAATTAATTAATAATAAAATGACATCAGAGACTTCAATTCCAGATGGCAGCACAGGTAAACATGGCTCACCTCCTTGCACAACCACCTCAAAATCAGAACTAAACTGCAGAACCACCATTATTCAGAACTGCCAGAAATAGAGTGAATAGAAGTTCTACAACTGCAGAATTAAAGTGGAAACCACATCGAGACTGGTAGGAGAGGCAGGGACACAGAACGGGCTGGTGCCACATCCACACGTGGCGGATAAAAATTGGGAGGGTATATCGAGAAGGAGGGGGCCCAGACCCACAGCAGGCCTCCTAGCCAGGGCTCCAGTGCCTTAGATATGTCCCCATAACTTCTGGCTATGAAAACCAGAGGGAACTGGGGCTGTGAAAGACAAACTCCAAGAGTCCCAGACAGTTCCTGTTAAAGGGCCCAAGCACAGACTTACTTGGACTCACTCCCTCTGAGCTACAGCATGGGAGCAGATTAAAAGGCACCAGAGGCATATGGGGAAGACCTGAAGTGTCTGGCATCTGGGCAGGAGCTGGGGGGCAGCTTTCTCCCAGACAGGAGTGCTGGCACAAGCCATTTTCCCTTTCCCGGGCCTTCGCCCAACAGAGTAGCCAGGTGGTGCCCTATCTGAGACTCTATCATCTTGGTTCATACTGTTTGCCCCACCCTGGTGATTCCCCAAGGCCCTGCCCCACCAAACTTTTGGACGCACCCGACCTGTTTCCAGAGGCTTTTCCATACGAATGGCTTCTCTTGGTTCATGCATCATATTTTCCTAAATTCTCTCAAACACGTAGCATGTGTCCTGAATGTGCCCTGTGCCTATGGGTAAGTGGCCCCAGGCCCGGCACCAGCAGCAGACGGCCTTGGTTCACAGCAGGGACTCACTTGGGCACCTCCAAACCCAGCACAAGCACCAGCCAACTGCAGATCACTTTGTACTTTACACCGGGTGGCCCCAGTCAGAACACAGGTAGTGGCTGATCTTGGCCTGCACCTTCTGGGGGGCCCCAGTGAGGCTAGTGTCCACCTAGTGGACAGCTACAGACCATGTTGGAACACTACCACCCAACCACCTCCACAAGTGACTTACTCACAAGGCAGACTCAGTGGGCACCAGCGCCCTGCTGAAGTCCTGCTCTGTGGACTGGGCCGCTGCACAGCTTATCTTTTACAGTGGTCAGAGGTTGGTGGTCAGTGGTCACAGCCAGTCCTTGCAGCTGATCAGCCTGGGTAAATCTCTCCCATTGACCTGTCAACAGCACTCATGGCTCAACTACAAAAGGAGGGTGTACGCAGTCTACATGGTGGGCACACCTCAAGTACCCATGGGTAATAGGGGAGGCTGTGCCACCGGACTCTACAGGACACCTACTATAGTAGGCCACTCTTCCAAGCCAGGGAGTCACAGAAACTCTACCTAATACATAGAAACAAAAACTGTGAGGTGGCCAAAATGAGAAAACAAACAACATGTCCCAGATGAAAGAACAGAACAAAACTCTAGAAAAAGAACCAAACTAAATGGAGACAGACAGTCTACTAGATCAGAATTCAAAACAATCTACTAGATGCTTAGTTGAAAACACTGGTTATAAGGATGCTCAATAAACTTAGATGAACTTAGTGAAAACTTCAACCACATACAAAAAGGACATGGAAACCATAAAGAAGAACAAATCAGAAATAAAAACTATAGTAACAGAAAAGAAGAAGTTGCAGATGAAGCAGATTAAGGGATCTGGAGTATAGGAAGCAAAAACCACACAATCAGCACAGCAAGAAGAAAAAAAGAGTCCAAGAAATAATCATAGCACAAGCACCTCTGGTACAACTTCAAGTACACCAATATTCACATCATAGTGGTGCCAGAAGAAGAAGAGAAAGAGCAAGATATTGAAAACCTATTTAGAAAACTAATGACAAAAAAAAAAAAAAACTTTCTAACCTGTTAAAGGAAATGAACATACAAGTCCAGGAATCCCAGGAATCCCAGGAATCTCAGGAATCCCAGGAACCCAAACAAGATAAACACAAAGAGGCCCACACCAAGACACACCACAATTAAAGACAAGAGAATCTTAAAAGCAGCACAGAAAAGCAGTTAGTTACCTACAAAGGAGTTCCAATAAGACTGTCAGCTAGGCTAGAAGAGATTGGCAAGAAATATTCAAAGTGATGAAAAGCAAGGAGATACAACCAAGATTACTCTACCCAGAAAAACTATCGTTTAGAATTAAAGGACAGATAAAGAGCTTCCCGGACAAGAAAATGTTATGTAGGAGTTCAGCATCACTAAACCAATATACATAAAATGTTAAAGCGCCTTCTTTAAGAAGAATATAAAAAATATGAACAATAACGTGGCAATGAATACATATATATCAATAATTGAATCTAAAAACCAAAATTACCAAGCAATTAACAGAAAAAAAATATACAGAATATTTTGATGGTTGCGATGATTGCCATATGGAAAGTGGGGTCAGAGGGATGGGTGAAACAGGTGAGGGGATTATGAAGTACAAATTCGTAGTTACAGAATAGTCATGGGGATGTAAAGTGCAGCATAGGGAATAGAGTAGCCAAAGAACATACATGCTTGACCCATGGACATGGACAATGATACGGGGATTGCTTGAGAGACTTGGGGTGGAGGGTGGCGAAGGGGAAAAAATTGGGACAATGGTAAGAGCACAAACAATAAAATATAAGTTAAAAAAAGAAAAATGTACAGAATATAAACTGCCATCAAGTACTAGGAAAGATGCGAAGCGACTGACCTTTCATAATTGCTGGTAGAAATGCAAAATGCTACAGACGCTTTGCAAAAGTGTGTCAGATTCTTACAGAATTAGGCATACACTTATTGCACAACTCAGTAACTCTAATCCTAGGTTTTTATCCCAGAGAGGGGAAAATAAATATTCAAACAAAAACCTATACCATAATGTATATATCAGCCTTACTCATAATCCCTATAACTGGAAACAACCCATAACTTTGTGCCCAGCATCCAAGGAATAGATAAACAATTCACGGTCTACCCAAACAATGAAGTATTACTCAGCAATTAAAGAAAAAAAAACAGAACTCATATGGGAACTAAACTTACCGAGGTCACTTCCTGGTAAACTATATTGAACAATACAAATATCTAATCACTATGTTGTACATCTGATACCAAAATAACACTGTATGTCAACTACCACCGACAAATAAAAAAATTTAAATTTACATACTGTGTAATTCCATTTACATGACATTCACACATACACACAAAAAGAAAATATCTCTTGATGAATCTCTGCATTAAAGAACCTAGCACATTAGAAAATTCTCAAAAAATGCTGGGTGGATGTATAGAGAATGAATTATTGCAGGGAGGGCAGAGTGCAAGGCGGTTGATACTAAAGCAAAGAGGCACCTGGGAGTCCAAACCCATGAACAGAACAGAACAGAAAAACTGAGGGGAAAAGCGTGGTTCAAACTACCTCCACCGATTCCAGCAGCTTAAAAATGTAGACCCTGTAAAGGGCTATAATACGAATAAACAGCTGTAGCATTTCTGCAGCCTCAAGAAAGGCATGATGCGCCCCACCCCTCTTCAAAAATCTATCACCCCGAGTGCGAGGCTGAGCAAGCGGACTTGGAAAGAGGGTGTTCTGCTAACAGGAGCAGAGAGCGAGAGGCCAGAGGCGGGCTCTAGCTGAGATCAGCGGGGTGCCAGGGGAGACTGGAGGCAGCGCCACAGCCATACCCATTCCCACCCCTTCCCACTCGGCCTCACTTACCCAGGCCTGCCGTTCCAACTGAGAGTACAAATTGGAGCCCTTGAGTTTCTGGACTATCTGAGCAATAATGAGAGACAGATCGGACTCCTCCTGCAACATTTCCCCTGCTCTAGCCCGCCAAGCGGCGGAGACAGCCCGTGGGCACCGGGAGAACGAGAGAACGGCTACGGGGTCCCACTTAGAGCTAGAGACACTTCTCCCGGACCCTATTATGCTGCTACTCCTCAGTGGGCGTTACCAGGCAACTGCCGGGCCGTGTGTCCGTTCCTCTCTGGTCCCCTCCGCGCCCATGGTTCCAGCACCTGCGTTCCGAGAGCGGAAAACGACCTGAGAGAGAGTAGATTTTCATTGCATTGTTCCTGCTTAGTTTGTGGTTGAAAGGCAAGAAGAGGAGGAGCTCTTTCCTCCAGAGCCACACCGGCTCCGATGCAGAAGGGGAACTCAGAGAGTTGGTTGAACCTTCCTCGTCTACGTTTCAATCTCTGCAGAAACAGGGCTGTGCATACAATGGCACAGCCAATTATTTGCAAGAATTATCAGGCTCTGACACTAGCTGTGTGAACTTGGTTAGGGCACTTGAACTTCAGAACTCAGTTTCTGTCTCTGTAAAATAATACCCAGTTCACAATATGCGGTGATGATTAGCTGAGGTAACAAATATAAAGGTGCTTAGCACTGTACTTAAAACTCCATTTGGTTTGCATTTCTCCTGTCTCTACTCTCTGTGGGTTTGTGACAGGAATAAATAAACAAGGTCTTCTCATCTAACAACTTAACCAAGTTGTTAGAGGAAGTATTTATTTATCATTTTTCTGGAAAGTATTGGCAATTCAAGAATGACTGAGACAACGTCCTAGTCTTCAAGGAATGTACCATTTAGATTCCTCTTCTTCCATGTATTCATTTACTCAGTCACTTATTCAGAATTAATTCAGCTTTCAATTTATTGAGCATTCACATACAGGAAACTATGGACGCACAAAGGTGAATGAAACATGGCTCTTGCCTTCAAGAAAACATTAAAGATTTTTAGGAGAACTGGTAGTAATGGATTTAACTGATTGAATGACATTCCCAAAGGGAACTAGAAAAAAGCCTATGGAATAATACACACATGAGAATCACCTTGCTAAAATAATCAAGAATTTATTTCAATTGTGTTTATGCATATATTTTAAGCAAAGCAAAGATAGGGTTTCACGGAAACAGACCAAGATTGCTACAAAAACTCTGGCCTAACTACCTTATTCTTTCATGTGCTTAGGAGTCATCACAAGAGAGGTTCTAGTTCAATAGGCCTCTAGTGAGAATCTGCTAATCTGCATCTCTGGGAACTCCCAGGAGACTGTGACCCTGTTGGTCCAAGAGCTACATTCTCAATAGCAATAGGGCAGGTAAGCAATAGACATTCAAAGGGACTGGATCTCTGGCATCTGCGCCAACACCCTGACATTCATAACACCACTGTTCGGAATAGTGTAATGGCTATCACAGATTCCAAAGAACCTATTTGGGCAGGTTTGTTTTTTAGAACAATTTTGGAAAGAGGAAGGTGGGGAAAAAGGAAATAGTAAACAGCAATTAATGATACTCTAGAAAAACATGTATTTTCTCTACAAGACCTTTTCCCTCAACTCAGAATTTCTCAAACTTACAGATGAGAAAATCTCTTCAATTCTTTTTTAATTGAGAGGGAGAAAGGTTAATTTGTTGTTCCATTTATTTATCCATTCACTGGTTGATTCTTGTATTTGCCCTGACCAGGGATCAAACCCACAACCTTGGTGTGTTGAGAACCAAATGAGCTACGTGGCCAGGGATTAAATCTCCTTAACTCTCTTCCATCTCTTCATCCCAACACACACTCATTCATGTCTCTCTCAGCAGAAACCTCAATTAAACCAAAACAAAACAAAAAACAAAAAAACTATGAAGACAGTTATTGTGAGATGAAAAGAGGCTAAATAGCTAAAAATAGCTTTAGATTAATAGCTAAAAAAATAAGGATACTTATGTTCAGAAGACTAGAAGTCCCAGAGGGGAAAAAAGATGAAACTGCAGAATGGGAAAAAAGGCATCGTACCTGGAGTGAGAATACAGCCTAACTCCCTTCCTGCTGTGTACCCTCAGGATTTCATGACTCTCCTCCCCCAAAAGAGTTTCAGCTTTCTAACCTGTAATGGGAGGGTAAAACGCCCACCTGATGAGATATTATGAGGAACAAATGTACTTAGCATGAAAACATCAATAAATATGAATAAATTAAGTGTTAAAATTGAGAAAAGTAAATAAAATGAATGTTCTGTACTACTGAAAAGGAACAATGGAAAACAGCTAAATAAATGTAGCATCATACATGAAAGTACCCAGCACAGATAGAGGCTTTACAAGGTTTTTTTAAGGAGAGAACAGTTTGCAGTCATAAAGCAATGACTACGAGGAAGTTTGGATCTGGTTCTAAAAACATGCCCAAGCAAAAAAAATCTTAGTTCCAAGATTAAAAAATTGTTTCTTACATAAATAAGAGATGTGTTGGAGTGTAATACAATTCTAGAATGACCTCTGTTCTCTTTTCCCAGTTCAGTGTAGCAAACCTTTCAGAACAAGTGGTCTGTGTTCAAAATGTTGGGAATACAATGAAGAGAAAGAAATGGTCCCTTATCTCAAGGAATTCTCCATCTCAAATGGATGATGAAGCCGGTACACAAAGAGCCACAATCGTAGAGCAACCTTCTTAATCTCCCACTTATGCATCGGGAAATCACACTACCTTGAAGCCATTGTTGCATAAGAAACAGAGGTGTAGGTTCCCATGTCCATCCCACAAGGGGGAACTGTGTCTTGCTAACGCTTATTCTCCCCAGAGCGGGTGGGGATTGGGAACACATTCTATTCCTGGCATTTGGAAATGGAACTTGACTCAGCCTAACAAATGAATAGAAAAAAGGATCAAATCTCAACTGAGTCATTAAAACTATATAAATAGAGAAAAAATAAAATAGAGGCAGAGAGAAGCTCAAAATTCCCTCAGATTCAGAGGAGGGGCACTTCTGGGCCCATGTGTAAGGCCCTGGGCTCCATCCTGCCTTTCTCAGACCTGCTCTGCTTGGATCTATCTACATGTAATGTGTCATACTTCACTGTGGGTAACCGGGTGGGGGAAGGCCTTTGAAAACCACTGACCGGTGGCCTCACATGAGCAGTGACAGACCACATCAGAAACACCCCGCCAGCCTGGCACATGTCCTCACCTTACTCACATGAGTGTGGCTTGCATAAACTCTACAGTTGACAATGGAAAGTATTTTCAGCTATTGGTTTAGAAGGAGACACTTCTTTTAGCAGACCGTGTCCATGAATAGATTGAACTGTGCTCTCAGAGATGTATTTAAAAGAAAAGGATTGTGTGTGTTGTATTGTGAATGTCAGAGGCCTCCCAGTCTTTGGGAACAAATTAACTCACAGTGTTGAACAACGAGCTGTCACTGAATGGTTGGCCCAGCAAACCCCATACTGGAACAGGACCAGGGGCTGCATTTCGAAGTGTCTTCCTGTTACTTCTGGGGGTCCTCAAGAAGTGGCACTTATGTGGTTAAGAAAAAGTCTGCTTGTGATCTGCTCTGCCTGCTTCAGGGATTTCTGACACCCCAAAGCCAATGTCTGGGGTGCTGCTTATTGGTGCTCCCCAAATTGCAAACACCCAGAGGTGCTTAAATCCCAAGGCTCACAAGAGCCCTCTTGGAAGAAGCCCCTTCCGATTCTGCTGGCCACTTCTCTTTACATAGTGGCCGTACCTTGTTTCTGAGTCCAGGCTGAGTACCAGGCTGAGCCCTCCTCCACGTCCCCAAGTTTCCTGCCTCCAGCCCCAGGTGACAGTGTGTGAATGGGGAGAACTGGGCCACTGATTCCATGAGCAAGCTCAGGGGCCATGCTGAACCCACATAAAATATAAAACTCACTGAAGAAAATCCAAGCAACAGTGCTTTAAGTCATAGAATATTTACTATTGCCAACCTATCTGGAGCAGTGTCCAGGGTTGGCTCCATAACTCAACATTTTGCTTTCTTTTCCATTCTGCCACCTTTTCCACGTTGGCTCTCACCCTCCAGTGTATTGCTTCCATCTCAAGATGGCCACAGTTCCAAACACCACCGCCCCGTTCCACCACTTGCTCAGGCCCAATAAAAGAGTCCTCAGTGGTTGCCTGTGTCTCTTTTTTTTTGTGGAATGACTGTTTCCCCCAAGAAGACTGACCCATACAGCTTCCTGCCCAAAGCCATGTCACATGACCATTGCTAGCTGAAAGAGAGGCAAGAAATGATGTGGTATTTTATCCTCCATCCTGGTCGAATGGTAAAGGAGAAGAATAGCGTGTGGGTCCCCCAAAGGAAAAGAACCAGCAGGAGACAGATGATAGATGATAGACACAGATATAGAGGTAGATGGAGAGGCAGATGTAGATGTATAGATATAGAAGATTCATTGTAACAAACTGGCTTACGTGGTTGTGGGGACTGGAAAATCTGAAATCTCTGGGGCAGATCAGCAGGCTTGAAATTCAGGTAAGAAGAGTTGGCGTTGTAGCCTTAAGTCCAAAAGCCACAGGGCAGCAGGCTGAAAACTCGGGCAGGATTAGGTTACAGCCTTGAAGCAGAATCCTGTCTTCTCCGGGAAACCTTAATTTTTGCTTTTACAACCTTCCACTTACTGGACGAGGCCCACGCACATTGTGGAGAGGCGCCTGCTGTGCTTTGAAACAACTGATTGCCGATGCTAACTAGCTCTGCCAGAGGTCTTCACAGCGTTTGACCAAGCAACTGGACGTTGTCGTCCAACCTGGTTAACGTGCAAAATTAACCACTACACGAGGTGTCTTCTTAACACAGTTCTTTAACAGCCTTGTCCTAATCACACCTCCCTCGACAGAATCTCATTCTCCTTTGACCCCCGCTTTGCCTCCCTAACTTCTGACTGATTTTCTGTTTACGGGGCTCTTTGGCCCCTCCCACTGCTGCGCTGTCCTTATGTTACTAGTTTGTTCCCTGTTAAATTGCCCTCCACTCTCGGGACTAAACTGCTGAGCTGGGTCCAGAGCCCAGTCCAGGTGCCACTTGTCAGACATCTAGGTCCCTAATCCATTGTACTGGGCCCCAAACAAGGTGTGACCTTCTCTCCATATTCCCCACACAAAACGTTTGATTCATGGACCTACGAAGAAATATTCATGTCAAATAGCACTTTTGTTAAGGGAAAAAGAAGGTGGCAGAGTCAAACCACAGGCACTGATGGGGGGAGGACAGGGGTGTCTGTGATTCACCACTAATACTTTACTCCGACTGTGTGTGTGATGTTACTTAATATCAAAACATACTGGAAAGACTTTAAAAGAGTATCACTGACATACTACATCAGAGTAACAGATGCTTCCATCTCAACTGACTTGTTGGCTGTAACAACTCAAGAGTACAAATGAAGAAATGGGACAGGAAATGTAGATGACTGAAAAGCACATTTTAAGGTTTTCAAAATATGACTAAAGGTGTAAAATTTTAAATAAATTTCAAGAATTACTTTTTGAGTTCCTGCAACATGGAAAGTCAGAATTCAAACAAATCTGGGAAGTCAAAAATTTCTTTTCTTTTCACAAGGGTGAAGTGTGCTCTTTCTAGGAGTAAAACCAAGAGAGTTGCTTCAAGTCTCACGAGAAGAGGGAGGCGGATCTCAAGTCCACACCCAAATTTTCTGAGATTTGCCCCACGCCTTCCCATGATTCCAGAATGCTTGCTTTTGCTGCATGTGGTTTGCTGTTGCCATTGTGCATTTTCTTTCCTTCCCTTTCTCTTTCTTTCTTTTAGTCTAGAGACTCAGAGATTCAACGTGGAGGGGACAAAAGATTTAATTTGATCCTTAGAACACCTTATGAGATCGGAGTTGTTTTTTCTAAATTTTACAGTCTAGCAAACAGTCTCTAACTTGTCAACAATCACAGTACAGTTTGTAGTAATAGGGCTGGGATTTGAACCTGGCTCATTTAATTCCCTGTTTCCTCTCTGGGACAAATGAAGGTGATTTTTTTTTTTTTTTTGCCTTAAAAGCATTCAGATCCCAATTCAGCCTTACAACCCCAGCTAGAGATAAAAATGATACCTCCAGAGTTTTCAGAAATCCTCTCTCTTCATCATGATGATTTAAAATTGAGAAATTCCATTGACCAAACAGGTTACAAAGTATAAAATGGAAGAATTTCCACACAGCTCTGTAAGAAGTCCGACTGGATATTCACTATCTTCCTCTACATTATTAATTTCTAGACATTAGAAGAATAATAAGATTTTATTAAATCTTAGAGATGCAATCTTGAAAATGGAAGAAATGTGATTAGTAAGAAAAAAGGAGTGTGGGGGTCTGCAGCTAAGTAATACTATTTTGGCCTATTCTTGAAAATGTATAATGTTTTCTCTAATAAATGGATGGACCTATGGGTTATTTTTGCTATTTATCACTTCAAAGATAATGACAAAACGCAGGGAAGTATTAGTTTTGTATCTGAAAGCAATTATTCCTGTGAGCTATTCCTTGGTTTAAATAGGTTTTATTAGACTTTGAAGTATGTTGGCATTTACCCAAGAGTCTATTGTTTCACTCAAAAGATTTTTGTTAGTGCAATGTTTTTCTTTAATAACTAAAGCACCTGATCAGAGATACTGGGATATTGTTACATTTAAAAAGACTTATTTGGAGGACTCTGATTTCACTTGAAGTAAGATCCATCTTTAGATTCTGCAAAGACAGAAGGTCATAGTGAGCAGAAGACTATAGTGACTGCGAGCTTGGCTGGGGTTCACGGTGTGGGCCCCTGGGTGCTTGGGATTGGCTACTGGAATTTTTGATACATTCAATCAGTCACAGCACCTTCTCCATACACAGAACAGCACAGATCTTTTTTTTTTTTTTTTTGGTGTTTCAATCGCATTTTTACCTTCTTAAAATAATAAAACCTAATATGGTGAAAATATGGTGTATTTTCTTCCATCTTCAATATTAAAATGGCACAAAAATTCACCAATTTTGATAACTATTTTTAAATGCACACTGAAATGACAGGTGTCACAATACAATCTAGCAAAAATCGTTTTTGAATGAAATTAATGACAACTAAGAAAAAAACAAAAGAGTTTTTGGCCAACTCAGTAGTTACTCCTAACTTTCTCCAATTTCTCAGCCTGTCTTCAAGGACTTTCTCTTTTGCATGGCAACTTGGAACTTAGTTTTTATTCTGAAGAAAACAGACGGATCTAATTAAGGCCACACGTCTTAGGCATTCAGATACTCATTTCACGAATACGTGTTCAGTGTCCTCGGTGCACCAGGCTCCCTCCCAGACACTGGAGACCCAGCAATGAAGTGGGTCACCAAGGAACCTGACCTTACCACGCTTACCCCAAACCGAATTCCTTTTTTTAAAAAGGATACTTTTAAATAATTGAAACATTGTGATGAATGGAGGCACTGATACTTAGACTGGGAGGTCAGGAAAGGCATCTCTAACATTTGACAAGGCTGGCCCAGTTAACTTAGTCACTGACATCAACTTATACTCATTATCCAAATAATTCATATAGACTGAAAGGTAATTGTTGCTTGTGTGAACAAGTGAAAATCAAAGGAAAGAAAGCCCAGGCTGCTAGGAGCAGTGAAGCTTCTGAAGACTGATAAACAGATGTGGCTGAGACTCAAAGAGCCTCACGCCTGATTTGTAGGAGAAGCAGAATGAGAGCCTTTCCCATTCAGGGCGGTCTCCTGCTTTGGTGTGGTCCCTCCAACCCCCATTTCTCGGCACCAGGAATTTCTTTGCTGAATGCTCAGACAGATGAGTGTGAATCCTTGAAGCTGCAAATTATGTGTCAATGGTCTTTCCTGTTAGTAATCAGTAGAAGTCAGGGTTTAGCCTTCCAGAGACCTGGCCATTATACTGAAATTTCTCAAATCATTGTCTTAATATGCACTTACATCTAAAACACACCTCATTATGCCAATGGTGAGCTGGCTGCTGATTACAGATTGCAGATGGATTGCTTCGCTTCTTTCTCCTAGGTGATATTTTCCTTTCAAGTAATTTTTGATTATATGAGCTGTGCTGTTTCATATCCAACTATGTTATAGTGGTTCATTAAGCTAGTAATCATCAAAATCTGTGCCTTACATTTTCAATTATTCCCCAGGTAGAAAGAAATTGTCCTTTGACAATAGTGCAGGTTTGGATTAGATTGTGTTTATAACTGTAAATCTGGATGATAAAAAATGTAGGGAGTCATAGATCCTTGCAAACAGCTCTATATTTGTCATTATGTAGCTAAAATACTAAGACAATTGACTATTTGCTTTTGTTTTTCGATTTTCCCCCCAGTTTTCCTTGAGATGATTCTGTGTACGTGCAGCCAAGGAATTGTAAATGCTCAATTTTCGTGACGGATTACGAATGTACCAGCATAAGTCATTAGGTTCTTTTCAGAAAGAACAGCTTCTCCAAGGACCGGTCAGTTTTCTGAGGAATTCTTTGACGTTAATCTTGAACGCAACCTTTGCTCTTTAAGATGAGCTTCTGGATTTTAAATGCAAAATGAAGATACTTGATGACATAAGACAATTCAAATTTCTTTTTGGCTTGATCACTAAGTGATATCCTTACGGCCAAATGAAAGAAAAGCATGTGGGCTGGAGATATCCAATTCTTGGAGACAGTCAGATCATCTGAGAACATTTTTAGTGACCTCACAAAGCCCAGGAACAGAGTAACCTCTTCTAGTCTAGAACTGGACCTACTCTAAAGGCCAGAGAACATTCTCCGGGTTGGGGTTTATGGGGTAAGTGGCTTTCTGGAGCCCCCAGAGGCTTCTGAACTTGTAAAACAGTGCCATGTGGTATGGGGCACGAAGACCTGAGCCTGGATTCACAGAACCCAGGCTCTCATTCTGGTTCTCCTATGAATTAGGTGTGAGGCTCTTTGAGTCTCAGTATCTCATCTGAAAACAAGATCCCTAAATATTCCTCATCAAAAATCCATGATGGTGACCCTGACTGGTGTGGCTCAGTGGATTGGGTGTCATTCTGCAAACCCAAAGGTAGCCAGTTTGATTGCCCGTCAGGACACATTTCTGGGTTGCAGGCCAGGTCCCTGGTTGGAGGCGCGTGTGTGAGAGGCTGATGGATGTGTCTCTCTCACATCAATATTTCTCTCCCTCTCTCTCTCATTCCCTTCCTCTCTCTCTCAAAATAAAATAAATAAAAACATTTTAAAAATTAAACATCTATGATGGTGTGAAGCTAACCAGTAGTCTACCAGTTCAATACCATATTTTAAGGAAGGACATCTTTGGTTAGGTGATGAAAGAACACAGTATTAAAGAGAATCTATTGAATTTTCTAGTATTCTGCTAAATATTAAATGTCATAAAAAGACAGGGAATTATAAAAGGTTGATTCAAGTAATCATGCTTCATCTAGGGACAAAAGGGACTGATTACAGCAGATCGCACAGCACACTGGTGGGCACTGGGACAGTGACGTCTCCCACTGCTCTGATGCAGCCCAGCTGGACCGAGGACACAGCAACAACAACAGCGGCAACAACAACAACAAAGCTGACACGCTATGCCTGGCCTGTGACTAAATAACAATGTGTGTGAAGAAACTTTCCTGAGTAATTCAATGTTTGCTTCTCTCATTAGAAGTTTCCTTAATTATTAAAGCATTTTAGACATCAACATCATAACTAAACTACAAAACGACGATCGTTTTTCTAAAATCTAGCTGCACAGAAGTCCTACAACTAAGGCCCTAGAGGAGAGGCCACACTGAGACTGGCAGACACATGGGACGTGCTGGTTCCACACCTGTGGGTGGTGGTGAAAAATCAGGAGGGTTATCTCGGCTGCAGAGGTCCCCCTGAGGAGCAAGGGGCTCCAGCCCCACCCAAGGCCACCCGGCTTAGGGTCCCAGTGCCACAACGACAAGTCCCCACAGCTTCTGGATATAAAAACCAGAAGCAATTGTGGCTGATTGGGACAGAGGCTTCTGAAGTCCTGGCAGTTCTTCTCAATGAGCCCACGTACGAACTTCCTTGGACTCACTTGCTCTGAGCTCCGTCACCGGTGCAGCACCTGGAAAGGCACCAGGGATGTATGAGGAGGCACTAAGCTGTCTGGCATCAGGACAGGAGCTGGGGGGCAGCTTTCTCCTGGTCAGAAGTGCTGGCAGAGGACACTGTTCCTTCACTGAGACCTCCCTCAACGGAGCCAGCAGGTGGGAGCCAAATCTGAGTCTCCATCAACCTGGCCAACACAGCTAGACCTGCCGTGGTGACTCCCTGAGACCCTGCCCCACCCAACTTTCAGGCCCAACCCAAGCTGGTTCCAGTGGCTTTTCCGTACAAACAACCTGTCCTGGCTCATGCTACAAACTTTCCTAAAATCTCTAACAAGCGGCACCTGGACTCAGGGTGCCCTGTACCTCTCGCTAAGTGGCCCAGGTCCAGCACCACTGACAGCCAGCCTTGGTTCACAGCTTGGCCTCCCCCAGGAAACTCCAAGCCCAGCACAAGTAGCAGTCATCTGCAGTTCCCTGTGTAGCTCATGCTGGGGGGCCCTGGTCAGGGCACGGGTGGCAGCTGACCTTGGTCTGCACCTCCCAGGGGGCCCCAGAGCCAGCGCACTGAGTGGACAGCTTCGAACCATTGCTGCAGCACCACTGACCACCTCTATGAGCGACACACTCAGGGCTGGACTGGGAGGGTACCCGAGCCCCACTGAAGTCAGCTCTGCTCCATGGGGTGAGCCCCTGCACAGCAGGCCTGCCACAAGGGTCACGGCCAGTCCTCCCAGCCTATCAGCCTGGGGAAAATCTCTCCCACTGATGGACCTCAGCAGCAATCGAGGTTCAGCTAGAGAGAGGACTGTATCACCAGAAAACAAAATGTCTTCCCGAGTGACTTCATTTCAGGAATACCAGAGAGGACGCTTCGAGTCATATGCCTTCCCTTAGCCCAGAAACCCGCTCCTGTTGCGTGAGCTGTAGAATTACATATTCATGTGTTTAACTTCAGACCTTATCTTCTGGTAAAATACAAATGCCTCTGGAAAGGTCACACATTAAACATTATCAGTCATTTTATCTTTGAAAGAATTTTTTTTTTCAGTCAGACCTTGTCTGGTTACACAAAGGTTTGAAGCTGCTTTCTGGGAATGAGTTGACATCAGATTTGGTGAAAATCCAAGGGGGCCAGGGGAGACCTCAAGAAGGAGGGTGCCACCAATAAAAAAATGCTCTATGTAAATTGCAAACTGCTGTAAAAATATCAGAAATTGTTATTAATAATGGGGAGAAGCTGGCTGGCTAAAGATAAACTTGCTCATTTCCCCATGATTCAGTCTGTTCTTTCAACAAATCAAATTATTCTTTATTCTTCTTACGAGTCTTAATGTTCTCTTTCTCATTCTGTGGACACTTTGTTTGAAAAAGAAATCCATTCATAATTTGCTCTTTTACCTTGCTCATGTTGCTTCCTTATTTTGTGAAAGGCATAAAATTCTCTCAGCCACTGTGTTGCCCGGGACCACTATTTGCAGTCTCTTTGTTTTTCCTGTTTTCTGGAAATGCAAACATCCTTTTTCTGTCTTTGTGTAAATAGATATCTATTCATCTCAGGAAGGGGGGAAAACACTCTAATTTGAAATGACTCAACACTGCCAAAGCTGACTAGCAAAATTAATAATCTGTCATAAACAACAAAGTCATAGCCCATTTTCAAAGGCACAGATCTTAGCCAAACTCCGAAACCAAGAAATCTCTGAACTGTAAAAATTAGGTCACCCAAAGAAAGAAAAAAAGAAAGACTTAAACCCTGAGAATTGGGCTGAAATGATGTCAACTTACTGGAAGAAGCCAGCACGAGCAGACCTGCTGCGTCCCAGGGTCAGGAGAGAGAAGCCGGTCTCTTCGGGTGGCTTCTCTGTCAGTAGGACCTAATCTGGAACAAACAGTTAAAATATCCTATTAGGAAACTGTGGGCTCACACCTATGCCCCCCTGCTCTTTAGTTCCACTTGGTGCCCCTTCCTCTCTAGTCTGGCATGTACACCTCCATTCTGTGCTGAAATAAAACACACAAGAGCAGGATCTCGTTGGATCCTTCAGCCTCTTCTAGCTGAGGTTCTATTTCTCTTCTTTTTATTGCCAAATTTCTGGACTACACGGTCATCGACGGGGCCAGTGTTGAATAATTGCACCTCCATTGCCTATTGGTCCTCAACCACCACCCTCAGCACGCACATGCGCATACAGGCCCTGCGAACTCGAGGCCACGCTCTCTGACGCCGCAGTGCTCACTTGCCCCAGGCCTCAACTTCAAGGCTTGTCCCCAGTCAAACTGATTGCCCTTTCTTGCTACTCTTAAACACTTTACTCAAATAAAAACCTCTGCCTTCATTGCAGGCAGTGCAGTGTCTTACCAGCTGCAGTTGAACATTTCTGGGTGGGGGGTGCACGTCACCTTCCTCAAAATGGTTGTACCAGGCTGCTCTACTGGGCACCTCTTTGCTGTCTTGCCACTCTCGCCCACGTGTGGACATGGCCTTCTTCTCGCTCTCCGTGGGCCTGCGAACACAAGCTTCATGGGAGGAATCATGAAGCTTGTATTAAAAAACATTAAATGTGACATCAGTCATAAAGCAGGTACCACAAATCCTAGCGTTTCCACGCTGTACCCTTGCAGGGGGACAGAAATGAGCCTGAGGGGTCAAGCCATACTGGCGGCCACCTCCTTAGCCCTAGGCCAGCCACCACGTTGCAGGGGGTCCACTCCTGGACCAGACAAAAGCCCCTTCTCTTGTGCTGTCTCACCCAGCTCCTGTCTCCAGTACTACGTAGAGAAAGCTCAATTTCCAAAAGTCTCGTACGTTTTCTGCCCCCGGGGAAAACCACGCTTTCACTTTATCAAATAAAATAGTTTAATTCGGTGGTTCTCAATCCCGGCTACACATTAGAGTCACCTGAGGAGCCTTGAAAAAATCTCAGGGATTGGACTGTACCTGCAAAGACTTGGATTCGTGTGTTCCGAACCGGAACCTGGGTGCAGTCACGCTTTAAAGCTCCCGTGCGGTTCAATGCGCAGCCAGAAGAAAGAAGTCCAGGCTGCCCGACTTCCTGCGTCAGCTTCTCCGAGCCGGGGTGAGAGATCGCATCCTTTTTCTTTTTTTGCATGAGTAAAGACCTAATCATATCTTTCTCCAACGAAAAGTGACTTTTAACAACATAAATAACAAGCAAAGGCAGCTCGTTATGTCCCCTAAAGAATGCAAAGGCCCTCCAGATCGAATCTGTAGGCTGGGCCCGAGGCCTCTCGCTCAGATTTCCTCAGAGCCCCAGAGCTTTTCCCGCCCCTCGGGAGACCAGCTTCACCTGGTGTCAGGAGCCACGGTGGCAGTGAGCTGAGTCTCAGTCTCTCTTCTAATCAAACCTGGGGGCTCTGGCTTTTTGACAGGGCTACCCTTTTCTGCTTCAGGACACACGGCCCTCACTCCATTTGCAGGGGAACCTGCAAATGTTCTCTTGGCTGGAGTACAATACAGCTCGATAAGCCGAATTTCTCTCCTGGGGCTCATCTCCGTCCAGTCCAGCCTCCTTCTAGGTCTTTCTCTAACTGAGTTTAAGGGAGGCCCTCCCCAAAGCTTTGTCTGTTCCTGGCTCTCGGCTTTGCTTGCTCTTCACACTTCCTCAAATAAGTTATTCGAGATGATATCTTCAGCAACGACATTCATCCTTCATTCAGGGTTTGTGCTCAGGGCCAGGGAGACAATGGAGAGCTTGTATCATCAGCATGGCCCTGTGTCACGGGGCTTACATTCTAGTGGGAGCGGGCCTGCAAATGCAAGCTGCCTTGAAGACAGGGACAGAGCTGCACAGAGAGGGGCGCACCTAGTGTTAGAGGTTAGGGAAACTGGCACTTGAGCTGGGAGCTGAGTGATGAGAAGGTGAAATTAGCGTGTTCAATGGCCTTGAGTCTTCCCAACTGGGAACGCCTTAAAGAAACACTGGCTGTCAAACTCTTCACTGGACACCCTTCAGTGTCAAGTCACAGAAGCTCAGTCAATAGCTATTGAGGTGAGATTTATTCCAAATAGCAAACCATTTCTGAAGCGACTCTGTTGTTTCTGCCCAAGTAGAGGAACGGACTCTCCTCCGATGCAGTGATTCCTCTCCTATCCCCATGCCCAGGCCTTCAATTACTATCTCTGGCAGGCCACAGTGTCCCATTCCACTGGCCATGGAAAAGGGTCCGAGGGTAAGAAAGCGACCAGGCTGCGACAAGCATAGTCTTTTCTGGGGTTTTTCTATCTGGAGTTGAAGGGATGAGGAGAAAAAGAAAATGGAACTGGTGGCCCTTCTCCCCACCCCCTGGAGGAAGCTCATTTTCAACAGGAGCGACTAGACAGAGAGAGACCAAAACGTATGACGGGGAGACGATGTCCCATTCTGGAGCCCTGGGGTCCAGTTCCAACCCCAAGCGCCCCTAGAGCTGCCATGATTTCTGCAGGGTTGGCTTTAAGTTTGTGAAGTTTGCTGGCTCACTCACTGTAAGATCCACACTTAACATCAGCCATTTCAAGTTACAGTTCTGCCCCTTACGGCTGACAGCGTCCTGACTTATACTCAGTGGCTTAACTCCAACTCACACACAGATTCTAGGAGGTCTAATTTGTCTTTAATTAATATAAAACTTTGTAACCATTACTTACTGTATGCAAAATCAACAAACCATATGACACTGGGACCACAGAGACTCAGAGATGACAAAGAAGTGGATTCCACTGCAATGGTCCAATTGATGGGGGAAACTCTCACCAAAGAGTTCAATCCAGTGCGGCAAGAGCAGTGACAAACTACACACAGGGAACAGTAATTCGGCTACTTCCTATCACTGCAATTTCAGCTTGTCATTTAAAATTTATGGGGGGCTGATATTTAAATGATGCTGGCCCCTGTCCTCTGACCACCTAAAATGTGTCGGGGAACAATTTATTTAAAAAGGCAATGCAGTTTCCAGAATCTTACGATTACCCTTTCCAATTGCCCTGTATGTCCATCCGAAGGCCTAAATCAAGGGTAGCCCATCACCGTGGCCTTTTCTCAGCTGCAAAGTAAGAAATCGCTTTTGAGCAGGAGGTTTGGGAAACACTGTCTCACCCCCTCCCCTCCTATACCATGAACTGATTGGCTCTTGTGCTTTCTTCACTCACTTCTAGTCCTTTAAACCATTGGCCTTGGCTCCTTCTTGGGTTGTGTCAAATTCTGTGTAAAATACAGAGAATGAATTTGGACCCCAAGCTCTAATTTGAAGGTAAAACAAGCTTCCTTGTTTGGTTTATGGTTTCCCGGGACACAGGTTCAGCGGCAGGTCGCATGTGTGCCTCTTAGAGCCTGTGTGACCAGGAGCAAGTAAACAAACTGCAGGAACTTCAGTTTGCTTATCAGTTAACTGGGGGTGATGACGTTACCTGTCTTGTAGGATTCCACAATGCCTGCCTCTTTAAAGAATCCAAGGAATGCCAGCTGCTGTCTCTGTCTTGTTAGGTCCTGCGTGAGCTGCATGAAGATGCCCACCCTCCCTCCGCCCTGCGAACAGCCGGGTCTGTCATAACCTGAGTCACTGCCACTTGTTGTCCCCCCAAACTACCTCACCTGTTCCTTCTGAAGTTTATTTTTATTCCCAGTGGTTCCTTTTCTCTTGGGTAAAGGTGACTTTGAATTATATTTATTTTCCCCAATGTGTTAACAACAAGGTTCAGTGGAGTAACCAACATGTAAACAAGCCTTAAAATGTTTTCATCCACATAATAAGAACTCAATCATTTTGACCTCTGTCTCCCAGGGTACCACTCAGCATGAGTCTCCACGGTGACTTCTGGCCACCTCTTAGTCTACTTGTACCACATCTTCCTGATTTAATGAGGAAAATCATTATCATCGTCAGATTTTCATTAACTTTCTGAAGCAGTGTTAAGGGAACAGAGGGAGACAGAGAGGCAGAAACCCCAAGAAGATCTGCTCTTGCTTAGAGAAAAAGAGAGACACCCAGAATACGTGAACTCGCACAGGGCACATGTCAGCAGAGACAGAACAAAGGCCAGAGTGTTGGACTGCATTTTAGGGCTGGGATCCACGTTCGGGTGTAGGACCTCTAAGACACTACTCCCCGTCAGATCCTATTCTAGGAACTTGGATTTATAACCTAGTGAGACAGTAAATACATGTGTGTAGATGATAAGTTTCCTTAGGTGGTCATGGGTAATCATGAAGAAAATAAAACGAGATGATAGGGTAAAGACAAACAAGGGAGGGAGGTGAGGGAATTCTGTTATTTTTAAAATAATGGTCAAGAAGGCTTTTTTAAAAAGAAGTGACATTTGAGCAGACATCTTAATGGGGAGATAGGTGGCCATGCAAGGGTCTATGGGGACACTTCTCAGGCAGAGGGACACGCGTGCAAAGGCCCCAAGGCAGGGACAGCTTGCCATATAGGAAGGACAGTGTGTCTGGAACACGGTGGCTTGGGAGGGGCACAGGAAGGAGGAGGAATGCGTCAGAGGGAGGGTGAGGTAGGATGCTGGTGCCTGGATCACACAGGGTCCTGTACGACCAAGAATGTCTTTGGCTCTCATCTGAGTGACGAGAGAGCCGCTGCGGGGAACGGCCTCAGGCCCTGCAGCAGCTTTGGGCTTTGGCAGTGTCACAGCTGAGAGACGGTGGTGGCTGAGACTGTCTGGGCAGGGCTGGAAGTGGAGAAGAATGGTCAGACCGTGGTTCTTTCAGTGGTGGAACAAGGGTTACTGAAGGATGAGACATGGAGGGCAGGAGAGGGCAAGGATCGAGGGTTTGAGCCCGAGCAGCTGGGAAAGTGAGTTAACAGGTACTGAGATGAGCAAGGACCGAGTTCGAGGTTGGGGTGGGGTGGGAATTAAGAGTTTGGTTTCAGCATATCAAGCAGGGCTAAGGGAGCGTCATCCCTGCCTCGGTCAGAACATTTAAAAGGGCACCAAAACACTTACTAAGGAAGGTATTGTAATACAATAAGTTTTAAATCAAAATCATTGCAAAAATGGCATTGAAAAAAATATCAGAATTTTAAACACAGACAGGGCCTTGTCATTTGCTCGGTTTACGACCTTGCATTGAGCCACAGGAGCGATCACTGGCATTAGTTTGTGGTTCCTGAGGGAACCCCTTGCTCCTTTTATGAGAGTTGACAGTGGCCTTGGAACAGATTAGGCACACAGGGTTCACGAAGAGTCATTTTTCATGTAAAATTTTTACTGACTTTTCCCACTTGGTTCCAAATACTGAGAAGCGTTCACAGGGGCTCATGTGTTTGCTTTCACCTCAGGCTCCAATACGCTCAGCACAGCACTGCCTCCAAGAGGGAATTTGAGTCTGGATGTAGAGCTGGAGTGCAGGAAAGAAGCTGGAGCAGGAGACACCAAGGCAGGGCCGTGGGACTTAGGTCTGCGGGACTGGCTGGGTCAGATGGAGGAGCAACATGAAGACCGAGGCAGTGAGAGGCCTGCAGAGTGCACCCTGGGGAGGGATAGGCAGATATGAGGCGAGACCAGCAAACGGGCCTGAAAGGGGTGTCCAGGAGAGGACTCGAGAGCGATGGTACAGAGACCGAGGACCAAGAGCCTTTTAAGAAAGAAGGAGTTTTGAACTACACAGAGATACTATGCTTTCATCCACGAGGGGTCAAGAATTCTTTAAGTTTTAATATGCCTTTAGTGGGTTGAACAGTGGCTCCCAAAGAGATATGTCCACACCCTCATCCCCACAATAGTTGGGAAAAAGGTCTTTGCAAATGTAACCAGTTGAGAACCGTGAGATGAGGGTGTCATCATGAGTTACCCAGGTGGGCCCCCAATCCAATGACGAATGTCCTCCTAAGAGGGAGGTGGAGGCACAGCACACGGCCAGAAGAGGACAAGGCCACATGAAGACGGAGGCAGCGTCTGGAGTGATACTGCCACAGGCCCAGGGTGCCAGTGGGCGCTGGGGGTCACCAGAAGCTGGGAGAGACGAGGAAAGAATTTCCCAGAAAGAATCTCGGGGGAGCGTAGTCCAGCCAATGCCTGCCACCTTCTGGCCTCCAGAACTAGGAGGGGATGCATTTCTGTTGTGCTATTTTAAGGCACCAAGTGTGTGGTGATTTGTTATAGCGGCTTCAGACAACTAATCCAAAACTCTAGGAGGGAGGGTGCGGGGAAACTGACTCTCACATGACTGAGGGGCAGTAAATGAGAGGGCAGCTTTCACGGGGAGCAGCTGGAAACACCAAGATTTCAAACACACCCCTCATTTGAACCAACAATTCCAATTCCAGAAATACATTACACAGTATAATATATTCTCTCTCCTCAATACCCTCTCCAGATTACTCATCTGGGGGTCACTACGTGGGGTGCAACATTTCTTTGGCAAGTCCTGCATGGATGGTCTAGTGTGTCATTCTGGAAAGTGGATGTTCTTGACACCTTGTTTTGCTTGTGGTGTCTTTGCCATTCAGAAACTCTTTGTTGTTGTGCATTTGTTCAGTGTAATAAAACTTGTCCTTGTGACCCTGGATCAAAAAAATTTTTTAGCCTTCTTCTGGTCTTAGACACCTTGAGCCCTGGCTAGTGTGGTTCAATTGGTTGGAGAGTCATCTTGTAACCAAAGTGCTGTGTTTGATTCCTGGTTGGGGAACAGGCCTAGGCTGCAGGTTCAATCCCCAGTCCCAGTACATAGGATCCCCCTTGGGGGGGGGGGGGAACAGACGCAGCTGACTGATGTTTCTCTTTCTTGCTTCCTCTAATCCTAACCCTTTCTCTCTAAAAGCAATGAAAAAATGTCCTACGTCAAGGATTAAAAAAAGAAAAGAAACTGATTTTCCTTCAGTTCTCCCATTACTAACTGAGCTGCTGTAAATGGGACAATTACATTACAGGTTCAAACCTCGGTTTCTTTACCAGTAAGATAGAGTGATAACATGCAATTCACAGAGTCATTACAGGGTCACACTTGTGAGAGCACCAAACTCTGCTCAGACAGATTAACATTCAACCAGAAACATCTGCCTCCATTCCAGTTTGAAACAGAGATGCGCAGACAAAGTGCAAACAAGTTCTAAACTGTCAATAAAGAAATAAAGGTTTTAGCTTATGTTTGTAATTAACAAATGGCTTTGAAGAGGGATCCTAACAAGGGGACAAAAAGGCTAGAAAGCTAACCCGAACTTCGCCTTTCACATTCCTCTGGGTTAGATGTTCACTGGTAGGCAGTGTGCCACTTATTTAAGGTAAACTTTAGATTTTACTTCAGTTCAGCCACCTTCAGATAAATTGCAGAAGCCACCTCCTGCTCACTGGGAAGCTCTTTTCCAATTATATCAGACCCAGAAAGACTGATAATATGCTGTGAAACAAAACAAAGAAAGAGCAGGTCTGGCTTGCAACAGGCAATCATGTTCCTGCTCCGGTTTGGATCACATGTAGCCCTGACATAGTCAGGGAGCCCTGGCGAGGCTGCGCACAGGACACCAGGGGTATGGGTGGCCCTGGTGTGTTGTCAACCCCTGGCACATGCAGTTAATACCACACAGCACCAGCCTCGCCCAAAGGGTTCCTGTCACCTGCTGGGTGTCTCTCTCACGGTTGGCTGTATAAAGCGTGTCCTTGTTCTGGGAAACCGGATGTGTTTGAAAAAGTGGAAGCTCAGATAATTTCAGGAGTCAGAGATGAAAATTGCAGCTGTCTCAGATCCCAGGGGCCTTGATCAAGCTCCTACCACGTGTTGGGGTACCTGCCAGGGCCCAATCAGGTCTGAAATAACTGAGAAATAAGACAAAGGATTTCTTTTCTGGAAAGCACATATATTTGCTCTCTTGCTCTGTATTTGTCTCTTTAAATTAGAGGGGAATGCAACACAGTTCCCAGCTGAGGTCAAAAGGGACAATATTCTGCCTTTTGTTTCAGCTCTCAAACTATAAACAAGTGTCCTCTCTGCAGTCTACTTGGTGCCATGTTTGTTGCATTTTCGTGCCTTTTGTTGGCGATTGCTGTGTAAAACAGCCCCCGGTGTAATGCTGGAGTGCTGTCTGGTGGTCCTGAGTGCCAGAAGGCTGTGCATGCCCTGTCTACCAGTCAGCTCGGCTTACTCAGGCTTAAGTTGCACTGCTGTATTGTTGGCCGTGAGTTAAATGTTAATGAGTCAACAATATGCTAATGACGGTGTTTTTAAACAGAAACACGGGTGAAATATGGTATGCAGTGCTTGGCTGAGAAACATGTTGTAAACATGGCTTGCAGATACCTAGCCTTATATTTCCCCTAGGAGCAATGATTCAGTATCAACTAATATAACACTGTTATATTATGGTGACTCTATAGAGCATTATTGCAAATAATAAGAATCAACTGTAATAATAGCAATAATAATAATATACCAATGTGGTCATTTTGTTATTTTGAATGATATAATAGTTAGAACTACTATTATTAAGACAGAACAGTTAGCCATGGAGCATTCTGGTCCCGATGTCCCATGAAAAGAGAAACTAAAGCCTCTCCCTGGGTAGGATTTGCAGTAACTACTGTAGTGATGTGGGCATTGCCGGAGGCCACCAGGGGCCCATTTAGCCGCTGTGTCTTATTTAGCCCTTTCTCAGATGCAAGGGATCTGGGAAGCTTTTATTTCTGACTCTCCAAATGTCTGTTGCAGGATGCGGTGCACCTGCTTTGATGGAGGTCAGTGAAGTGTAATTTCTTTCACAGTTGGTAGGGTTGCCAATTGGAGGTGTTAATAAGATGAAAGGGTTGGGAAAAGACTAGCGGACTTGGTGTCATTTTCCTCAAGGAAAGAGGAAGAAACATCCTAAGTGGAGAGACCATCATTAGCAGCTAGGAGTCGGTATTCTTTCTGTCAACTGAGGACAGCTGGGTTGGGCTGGGAGCAGAGCAAAGTTTGTTAGTGGAATTGAGACTTCTTGGTGAATCCATAAATCCCAAGTTAATAGTGAGTTCTGAGCTTTTTTTTCTTCTTTGTAATGGCTTTATTTTTTCTATCGACAATACTTTTTAAACATCAAAGCAAGTACAATGAAAAAAGTTAAACTCACTGAAATCTCATCCACAAGAGATGACTGCTGTTAATTATTTAAGACTTTTTTGAGCAGTTTCAGGTTCTCAGCAAAGCTGAGAGGAAGGCACGGAGGTGTCCCACACCCCCCTGCCCACACAGGCACAGCCTCCCCCAATGTCAGCATCGCTGGCTGAGGGCGAACCCCCACTGACACATCAGAATCACCCTAAGTCTGTAGTCTCTCTTAGGTTTTGCTCTTGGTATTGTACAGCCTATGAATTTGGACATAGATCTGTCTTTACAATATCACACAGTGTATTTTCACTGCCCTAAAAATCCTCTGTGCTCTGTCTATTCATTCCCTGTTCCCAAACCAGCTTCTGGCAACCAGTGACCTTTCCTTGTCTCCACAGCTGTGCCTTTCCCAGATGCCATGTGGTTGAAATCACACGGTACATAACCTTTCAGACTGACTTCATTCCTTTACTAGTATGCATCTAGGTATTCTCCATGCCCTTCTATGACTCAACAGCACATTTCTTTTTGGTACCGAGTGATGTTCCATTGTCTGGAGGTATCATGATTTATCCCTTTACCTACTGAAAGATATCTCGGTTGCTTTCAAGTTTTGAGGATTAAGAATAAAGTTGCTATGAACATCTACATGTAGGTTTTTGGGTGGACGTTAAGTTTTCAACTCCTTTGGGTAAATACCAAAGAGAGTGATTGCTTGATTGGGTGACAAGATAATTTTTTTAATTGATTGTGGTTACATTGATTAATAAAATTACATAGGTTTAAGGTGCACAATTCTATAATACATCATCTGTGTATATATTGAGGATGTTTCATTTTGTGAGAAACCACCAAACTGTTTTCCTAAGAGGCTGTCCCATTTTACATCTTCACTAGCAATGCATGGGAGTTCCTATTACTTCACATCCTTGTCAGCATTTGGTGTTGTTGGGATTCTAGATTTTGGCCACTTTAATAGGTGTGTAGTGGTATCTCACTATTGTTTTAATTTGCATTTCCCTGATGCCATATGATCTATATCATCTTTTCATTTGTTTGTTTGCCACCTTTATATCTTCTTTGGTGATGTGCCTATTCAGGTCTTGGGCCCATGTTTTAACTGGGATGTTTTCTTATTGTTTAGTTTCAAGAGCTTTTTGTATATTTTGGTAACAGTCCTTTATCAGCTGTGTCTTTTGGAACTATTTTCTCTCAGTCTATGGCTTATCTTCTCGTTCTTTCAACATTGTCTTTTTGCAGAGCACAACTTTTTAATTTTAATGAAGTCCCGTTTATCAACTACTTCTTTCATGGATCGTGTCTTTGGTGTTGTAGCTAAACAGGCATCATGACACCTAAATTTATTGAGATTTATCTCCTGTGTTATATTTTAGTGACTTTACAACTTTGTGTTTTATAGTTATGTCTGTGACCCATTTTGTCAAGGATCTGTTGACTATATATGAGGGTCTGTTTTGGGAAATGCTATTCAAATTCCATTGATCTCTTTGTCTGTTCTTTCACCTATACTACACTGTCTTGATTACTGTAGCATTATATTAAGTCTTGAAGTCGGGTAGTATCAGTCCACCAAGTTTGTTCTTCTTTTTCAATATTGCGTAGGTTATTCTGAGACTTTTGCTTTTCCACATAAACTTTAGAACCAATCTGTTGATATCCACGAGACAACTTGCTGGAATTTTTATTTAAATTGCATTGAATCTGTAGATTAAGTAGGAAGGAACTCACATCTTGACAATATTTAGTCTTCCAATCCACAAAGATGGAATTTATCTCTATTTAGTTCTTATTTGATTTTATTTAGTTTTTTAGTTTTCCTCACCCAGATTTTGTACATAGTTTGCTAGATTTCTGCCTAAATTAAAGTTCATTTTGGAGGGTGCTAATATAAATGGCATTGTATCTTTAATTTCAAATTTCACTTGCTTGTGGTTGTTACATAGCAACACAGTGGACTTTTGTGTATTAACCTTGTATCCTGTAACCTTGCTATAATTGCTTATTAGTTCCAGGAGTGTTTTTGTCAAATTTTTAAAATTTTATATGTAGATGACTATGTCATCTGTGAACAAAGACAGTTTTATTTCTTCATCCCCAAACCATATACCATTCATTTCATTTTCTTGTCTTATTGTATTAGCTAGAACTTCTAGTAGAGTGTTGCAAAAGAGTAGTAAAAGATGACATCCTTGCCTTGTACATGATCTTAGTGAGAAAGCTTCGAATTTCTCACCATTAATATCTTGATAAATAGTCGTCCCAAACTGTTTTCTGTACATCCTAGAGACAAATCCCTAAATTGCACTTGAAACCTCTGGTATGATATTGTAATGCTCCCCCCCCCATGGAAACAGATGAAGTTTGCCAACCAAAGTCACTGATCTTTTCTTTTCATGAAGGAAAATTACTGTCATCCAGAAATCCTAGTTAATAGTTTTTGTTTAACAAGCTTGTTTGTTCTTCTGATATATATTTGTCTCCTTAAATTACAGAAGAGCTTATTTCTTTTCATCCCAAATAAAGAAAAAAAATGTGAGTGAACTACAGCTGGTACATTGGGACAGAATTCCCTCTCCACTCCCAGGTGACAGCCGGGCCACCGTAGGGAGCAGGTGGTGCAGGCTCACTTCAAGGAGAGGGCAACAAAACCCAGAATAACTGGGAAAAAAAGAATTTCCCATCTTCAGAAAGGCACTGAAGTAGTCAGGGCTACATAATCACCGTAGCTAAGAGTTGTGTAGTACTTATTATTTGCTAGGTAACTATCAAAGAACTTCAGACATTAACTCATTGAGAGTTCCCAACCAACTCAAGTGGCAGAAAACATCATCCCTGTTTTACGGATGAGAAAACAGAGGCACAGAACTGCTAAGGCACTTGCCCAACATTACAAAACCAGTAAATGACAGAACTAAGCTTCGAACCAAGGTAATCTGACTTCAGTATCTATGCATGCCTCCGTTAGATTCATAGCCTCTCAAGTAGCTTTTAAGTACTATTTGGGCATTGTATTTATAGAGAATAAAAGGGTTGCAAAACAAGGTATAAAAAGTACATTAAATCCTTGTTTCACTGCTTATCTGGACAGTGAAAAATGAGAAGAGGCAAAGAAAGCAAAACGAAGTGGAAAGAATTCAAGCAATGATGTTACAGGGAACTGGGGGCGGGGGGAGTCCTACTGCTGCTGCTTCTGCACTGCACAACTTACAAAACAGTACTTCCACCTCCAGGCTCCACTGAGCTCACCTGCCAATCAGTTCAGTGACCCCGCACAGGGTTGCAGACAAGATGAGACCCTGTGTAATGCCTGCGTCCTGCGCTATGCCTTCTCGTCCTCTGACTTCTGAGAAACTATGGGCAGCCACTGTGTGTGATGGCTCCCCAACTCACATGCAGACCTCAGATCACTTTTTAGATTTCCCCAAAGAATACACTTGCACAAGAGCATTTGTAAGTAACATAGGCTTTACTGGAGATGTGTAGGGGCAATGAAGAGGAGCTTTACCTATCACCCACTATAGCAAATGACTTAGTGTTTCTTTCTCCAACTCCCTTCTCTGCTAACCTGCCACAAGAGAGGATGGGTAGGAGAAGTGGTGGTTTGAGCTTCCTTCTTTCTCTCTTCCTTTATCTGTCTATCTACCATCTATCTATCATCTATCAGTCATCTATCATGAACTACCTTTCCCTTCCTTTTTCTTTTCATACACTCTCAGCTTTTAGACTCCCTCCCCTTTAAGACCTTTTTCTCCAAGCAACTCCACCAAAGTTTTACCAGCATATGACTTTCACTGTCAGCCAGCCATGAATTTGACACTAACACACGCAAACTCGATCCACTGCTCAGCAAAGGGTCTTGTTTTATTTTAGCATGACCCATTATTTTGGTTTTTTTATTGCTGCATAAAAAAGCCACCCCCAAACTTACTAGCTTAACATAACAAAAGCACTTATCATCTTTTTCATGGTAGGCTGAGTTGAGCCTAGTGGTTCCTCGGCTCCACATGGTGTCAGTTGGTGTGACAGCCATCGGGAGGCTGTGATGTCCAGGGCGGTGGGCTCGCATGCTGAGCTCTCTGCTGAGGGCTGAACTGGACAAACCCAGTTCTCCTGCACGTGGCCTGCCCACTGGCTTGGGCTGCTCACAGTATGAAAACTGGGTTCCAACAGGGTGCATTCCAAGCACTTGGAAGTGGAAGCTGTAGCTCTATTAAGGCACAGCCTTCCAAGTTCTACAGGAAAAACATCCACCACTTTCTATTGGTCAAAACCAAAGCTGGCTGAGATTAAGAGGAAGAGGAGCAAAGAATTTGCAACATCTTTAATCCACCACACCCAACGTCTTATAAAAGGGTTGTCGATAGCAAAATTATTTTTTGTTACCTACTCAAAATACTTGGCATATAAATGCCAGAATGATGTGTTCTGACTTTTCCTGTTCCTTGCAATGAAGTGGGGGCACTGGTGGGTTTACAGGGGTAGGAAAGCAAAGGGTAGGATGGCTAGAAATAGACCCTAGTTTTTATACCTGCATACAAGTCCCCTCTTTTGTTTAATCTTACATTACAAACTTCAAAATAATTAAGTTCACGTTGATCGTATAACCCTTCCTTATCTCCTCCTCATCTGCGAGTTACCCCTTCCCTCTCCCTAGAGTGGGCCAAGTGGGGGGCCCCGCCCCTACATCTGCTCTTCGCCTCAGAACATCAGCACATCTCTGTGTCGAGACCCTAAATTGCTCCTCTTCCTATTTTTCATTTTCTTTGCAGATTGTTTATTATCATCTGAACGACACATTTTAAATCTGACAGTAAATCAAAAAGCAATATATTTTATGTTGCTGGTAAAAAAGCAATCATCAAGCCCTAGCTAGCCATGAGAGCCACGTCCAGACCTTCTCCAGTGGCTGTAATGAAGAGGAGTAAAGAGGACTCTTTTTACTGCCCCGCATTGGCCGCCACTTCAGCAATAAAACCTGCAGCAATAACCTTGTGCAGAGCTGAGGGACCTGGAGGGACCATCTATGCTGCGACCCAAGTCATTCTTCTTTCTAATTAAAAGGATCTCATAAAGCTAGGCATGGATTAACTTAAATTCTTCTAAAAGGCAGAAAGTAATCTGGACAATAAAGATAATTAAACTTTCCAAATTGTAAGAGCAATTTTTAGGAGACTGGGGAAAAAACAAAACTCTTCCTTAGAAACATAATCACCTGGAGTAGAACAGAGCTGGCGTGTAGACAATTCTGAGAGGACCGAAACAGTTTCATCGGGACTCAGGCTGTCTGATCTCCGAAGACCCTTCGAACATGTTTTATTCCGTTGACTTTGCCCAAGTGCATGCGGCTATTTTAAAGGGGGCAAACACCACCACGGGGCTGATCCCTGGGATTGTTTGCGGTTTCCTTGATGTGAACATGATTGGATTTTTAGGCAGTTGAACTTATCGATCTGTTTTTTTGTGATTTCTTCTATTGCTTTTATGCTCAGAAAATCCTTCCTCCTCCCAAGACCAGTTCAATATTCACTTTTATCTGCTTCCAGTTCTTCCAGGGTTCCCATTTTTACAGTTAACTCCTTAATTCCTAGAATTTATTTCACCGTATTATAGTAAACATTTATGATGTTGTTGGCTGACCGGCAGCTTGCACGCCTCCTGCATGTGTGCATGTGAGTCGGTGGAGGGTGTTCCCGCCTTTAAACTTGCACTTCGCTCATGAGAGAAGCTAGAAACTCAATGTTCTAGCTGCCTTTGAAAATGGGGCCCAGGATCAAGGCCCCACAAATCAGTGGACAATTTCCATGTAGACACCAGCAATAAGCAGAGTAGGGGCCTCCAGAAAGCCGTGTGGGGAGGGAGTGACACAGGCATTGAGATCTCGAAGCCACTGCAGGCGGGGATCTGGCAAGACCAGCTTCCTCCTGGCTGTGGCGGTGAGGTGCGGAGGCTGGTGCTCAGCAGGGCAGGGTAGGGTCTTCAGCAGAGTTGGCCTGTCCTGGAATTTGGCCTCACTCCTGGCCTTCTTAGAGAGTCTCAGGGTCACTTAATACCCTTTCATGATTTAATAATTTCTTTTTTCCGTTTAGGACCACCAGGGAAGTGTTTCTTGTCTGCTACCAAGAACAATAGCTAACTCAAGTATGCCGTGAGGCGGGAGTAGAACTTAACCTTCTTCCAATAGATAATTGATTGCTTCTATATCAATTGTTGCATATAATAATGATCTATTTTACCCCAACAGGTTGAAATGGCACCCGCCGTAGGTTGACTGTGATCCCTCCAGAGTCAGATGTTGAAATTCTGATCCCTAGCATTTAAGAGATGACCCCTGTGAGAGGCGGTTGGGTCATGAGGAAGCAGCCTTAGTGAGTGGGATTAGTGAACTTGTAAAGGAGACCTCTGGGAGCTCCCCACCCCTCCCGCCGCCTGAGGACACTGGGGGGAGATGCTGTCTAAGGGCGAGGAAGTGGACCCTCGCCAGACACTGAATCTCTGCCATCCCCTTGATCTTGGACTTCGCAGCCTCCGGAACGGTGAGAAATAAATTGCTATTGTTTACAAGCCACCCAGTTTATAGTATTCTGCCATGGCAGCCCAAACAGACCAAGATACCATCTTACTTTCTTAAATACACGGGGGCTGTTTTCTGTGTGTGATTGATCAACTGTCAGTGGAATCGTCTGGCAGAGGAAGGCAAGCAGACGAGCACGGCCCTCGTTCTGGGCTGTAACAGTGCGTCTGTTTTCTGATTCCACCCACAGATAATTGTGCTCTTGCCTAGACTGCTATTCATATCATTTAAAGTAATACGATTTTTACATTCTGAGTCACCGCTCTAATTTTTTTTCCCTTCCACAAAGCCAGCCGTGGAGATGTTTTAACCCTCCCCATCTCGTGCCCAGCAAGCACCTAATGGCAACTACAGAATCGTGCTCCTGAGCTGTCGGGACTAGCAAATGAAAATTTGGATCGTGAAAAGAACTCTTCCTCCCTGTTGTGCAGAGGGAGCAGGTGATGGAGAAAGCGACGTCAGGAAAGACTTAGTACCTTGCCCCGGGTCACAGAGCTAGCAAGTGGAGTAGCTGGAGTTTGAACCCTGGTAGTCTAATTTCAGAGCCCGTGCTTTTAACCACATGGTCCATATAAAGGATAACTTCGAGAAGAGACATTCTACAGTGCTGGTTCAGAATACACAAGTATGTTGCTGCCGGAACAGAACAGCGAATCCAGAAATTAAATGAAGACGGGTTTAGGAAACCATAAAAAAGGTGGCATTTCAAAATCTAAAGAAAAAAAGCTGAACTGCTATCCATTAGAGTGTTTGGGGATAATGGGTGGCCAACATGTTAAATTAAAATTGAGTTCTTCCTTCATACCGCATACATTAAAAATAAACTGAAAGGTGATAACTATATATTGAAGAAAAGTCAGTTATTGATTGAGGTAGGTTTTCCTCACAATGGAATGAAACCAAGAAGATCGCTAGGTTAGGAAAAACTGACAAATCTGACTACATAAAAAGAGGGGGAAATTTTGTCTTTGGCAAATTAGGGTGAAATGAGTTAATTTAGACCCTAATGTAAAGGCTTCCTACAGAATCCATAAGAAAAGTCCAACAACTCAATAGAAGTATGGTCACATGATTCACAGTTTCAAGGAAATGCACTGAAGATGTGTTTATGATTGTAAATACTAACAAGGGGTGCACTCCTGCTAGTTGTAAAAGAAGTAGGTTTAAAATAGTGACAAGGTTTCATTTTCCACTGTTGCCTGGCAAAAATGTTCCATGTTGATGTTCCATGTTGCAGGCATGTTAAGCAGAAACTTCCATTCACCTCGATGGCAACATATCCTAATAAAGAATTTTTGGAGCATTATTTGACAATATCTACCAAAAAATATACATGTGCTTACTAAATGACACATAAATTCCCCTTTTAGGGATTCGAGTTTCAGAAATACCTGTACCACTGTGTAAAGATATGTGCATAAGGATGTGCGGGCTTTTTTCGCCTTATTATCTATAATCACAGAAAATAGGCACAATTTCAGGGTTTATCAATTGGAAATGACTAAAGACATTATGGTGTAAAGAGACTATGAAGCATTATTTGGCTTTTGTAAAGAATAAAATAGAACTACCTGTGCTGATCTGGACAGTGCCCATCATGCATTAAGTAAAAGCAAAAATGGTTGCAGAGCGACGTAAAACAGTCCCAGTCACTTGAAAGCAATGAAATGGAGGTGGGAAAAGGAACTCTTTTTTTATACCTTTATGTACTTTCCATTTTTTTTCAAAGAATGTTTGAAATGCATGAAAATTGCCTGGAAAGATCCAAGTATAATTTGTTAACAGTAATTATTTCTGGAGAGCTGGACTGGGAAGGGTAGCTTAATGAAGCCTGGGAGTATTGTTTTTCATTTTATGTTCTGTACTTGGCGTTTTTACAGCAAGTATGCATTAATCTTGTAATAAAAATCAGAGGAAAACAAAACAAAATGAAAAAACTGTCATTGCGGTCGGCAGCTTTGACTGTTTTCTCTTTAATCTCTGTTCCTCCAACAAACAGAGCGACTGAGATTTACTTAGAAGCCAAACATGTGCCAATCAATGAAGCTGGATGGCATTTATTCTAAGGCGCTCAGGGGATAGAGGGCTGTTACTGCAAAGCCATTAACCATTATTTCTTAGTTCTTCAGAAAGATAAAGGAAGCTCTCAGAAAATGAGAAAAGGTCACCCTTCTACTCCAAAGGAAGAAAAGGATGACCATAGGTTTACACCCTGGGCATTTTTAACTCTTTTTATCGCTGGGACGATACTAAAGCTGCTCCTTAGATAGAAATGCAGCCGCTGAGATAAACCAAGTTCTAAGGGGTAGGGGAAGGGACAGCATCAAAATAAAGTGGCCCCTTGGGCTTTCCTGTCACACTCAGTTGGGAGGGACCCCACCCTTTGAAGGGTCTTTGAGCCGGGCACCCACACCAGTCATGGAATTAGGTAATCTGGGTCACATTGCTGGTGCCACAGAAATCTGGATCACCTGGTGTGAGTTCGAAGGGGGGGGGGTGTCTTTTCTCTCTCAACCAGCTAGATCCAATTTATAAAGAAGCTGACTGTCTTCAGCTCTTCATTCTTCTGGGTCACCTCCATTTTTGGTCACCTCTTTTCTCCTGGGGCCCCTCCTCACGCTTCCTGTCTAGTAAAAAGAGGCTCTTCACTCTTGGGATGAGCTCAGGTTGGCTGTGAGGAGGTCCCTGGCCAACTCTCAGTGTTTGAGGGTGTATGTGACTCTAATAGTAGAACCATTGTGTGACTGTATTTCTTTACACCCTGAGATGCGGGAAATTGACTCCAATAAAAACTGGGATGGTAATTAGAAAAAGGAGAACAGATGCTGTGCAAACAATAAATATCCTATAACAGCATGGGACAGACCACCAAAACTACGCGAGTCTCAGTTTTCTCATCTGTATAATGGGTGGAAAATCCCCATCTCATGAAACTGTAGAGAAGATTAACGTAATGCAAACAAAAGCATTTGTAATTTAGAGAGCACCATTCAAATATAGGACATGAGTATCATTATTGACCTTAAGTAATAGAAAGAAAAAACTAAATGAGCAAAGAAAAAGAGTAGACAGAAATGAATTCATGAAAAGCTGTGGGAAAAACCAGGGAAATGCATATGGCAGCGGAGAAACTTTACCGAGGCCATGATTTTAAAATAGAATTTAAAGGAGGAGCATGGCCATGTGCAGAAGAATGATCCCTGAGCTCTGGCTGGACCTGGGAGCAAGGCCAGTCTGGGCATCCTGAGCATGAGGGGGAGCGCTAGGTCCTGGCAGCCAGGGACTGGGAACAGCAGTAGCTGACAGTAGGGGGAACCCAAAGGGACCTGCAAAGACAGATGTCCACGTTCTTCTGTAGACAAGAGAAATGCTGAGCTCCCCTCTCCAAGTGTAAATAAAGGCTCCCTCGCCGGTCTTTGTTCCCTGGCTCCCTGGATGGCCTTGGTTTGGCACTACACACATTTGGAAAGATAAAGGCATTAAGGTTTGTTTTATGGAAAGCAAACATTTGCCCAACATTTAACTCGGTAAGAGCTGCGTGGGCAGGGTCATTAGATAATGCTTACTTTTCTGGAGGGGGCCCCCTCCCCCCAGAGGGAGCAGGGGGCCCCCTAGAGCAGCAGCCCTGCAGGCTAACATCTGGTTTAAATCTCACCCCTGCCCAAACTTTGTTAAGTGCTTCCAAGATTTCCGTGCTATATTTTCCTTATCTCTAGACTGGGGCTAACACAGACATTTACATCATCTGTCTGATGTCAGGATTCAATACGTTCACACATAAGAACTCCCGAAACTACAAAACCCCAAATATTAGTGAAGATTATTATTATCATAACCAACCAACACCATATCCATAAAGGGGATGGCTCATCTACACTGTGAAGTCGGAATTGCCAGGAAATCAAAAGTTTCCTTTCGGTCGCATTATCTCCTAAATGCACCCCCAAGACTGGGAAAAGGAAGATAAGAAAACCACTTAAGGTCCATATAGCCAGGACCTTATCTGACCTGAGGATTACCCCATTTCTACCACGTGGAATAGCGACAGGCACATATTAGGTGCTCGGGATTCGGTGTGGCAAACGATTCCACTGGAATTGCTTTATGTATTCCTTGTATTGAAAAGCAGAGGTGACTCGCCATTTTGCACATAAACCTGAATAAAACAAGACCACCTTCGAGGAAGCACAAATCTAACCTGAGGGCAATGGAAGCGGCACCACGGTGGAGCAGGACACGGACACCCAGGAGGTGAAGAAGCCCCACGGCACAGCCCCCCCGGGCCCTCCTTGCAGAACTCAGAGCCCCCGCCCCTGGAGCTGCCAGCTCACATCTTCACCCCACGACCCTCTCAGCCCCCCAGCATCCCCAGCCCTCTCTCTCTCTCTGCTCTCCCACCTTTTCTCCCTCTGGTAGTCCAATGTGTTTTTCTTTTTTCCCCCCAAAATATTTTTATTTATACAACATATTAAATTGGGTTCCGGGGAAACACTAACATAACCCCAAATCCCTACGTTCAGCACAGATTAAATACAAGTCCTGGGGCTGTCCACCCAGGGGTCATGGGCCTTGTTGTCCCCCTAAACAAATGGGCCACACTCACTTCCCTGCTCAGTTTCTGCCACTAAAGGAAACATTTTCCTTAGATGCCACAAAGTCAATCCCTGACTTGACCCTAGTGCTTGCTTTTCCTCCCCACATCACTCCTCATCACCCCCAAGATTCCACCACCACCAACCTGAAAACCTCGCTCTTCTTGCTGCCCCTGCAGCTCCCGGTTCACTCGCATCTTCGGAAAACAGAGGCTCCTCGCTGGTACCAGCAGGGCGCTCATCTGGGAATTTTTGATTCTAGGGTAATTCATTTTTCAGTGTCCTCTCAGGGCCATTTAGAATGGATGCATAACTTTGTCCATTAAAAATGAACTCATTTATGGTTCCTGTCATAAGCATTATTAAAAGACAAGCGCTTTAAAACTGAATGTAACGAGCTTTCCTTGGAACGCATAGCAGTTGGCTCTCTTGCTTGTCGCAGGAGGGACGGAGGCCCGGTTTGAACCACAGAGTCGATGGACTTGGGCTGCAAGATAAAAAATTTCCCAGATCCCTCCCTCTGAGGCTGGGTTCGCCCACAGTTTCTGGGAGCTGGTCCTGAAGACCACCTTTCGCATAGATAAATGGATTTCTCACACTTCTCCACTTGCCCCGGTGCATTCAGGGCACTCATTCGCTCCATGATTTGGACCTCCTCTCAGCAACCATTTCCTGCTTGTCCGCAAATGTGAGCTGCCAAAAAAGCATTGCCAAATTCCTAGCTTTCCCACTGCCGTAAATTTTATGACATTAAATCAGTGACATTTATAGCGAAGATAAGTTCTACTTTCATTCCCCCAGTATGAATTCTCCGAGATGAGTAAGGAGTAATACTGGCTAAAGGCACGCTCCCATTCTCTGTATTTATAGGGTTTATTCCATGTATGAATTGCCAATGTCTGTTAAAGGCTTCACTACACTCATAACTTCCAGGGGCTTTTCCTCCAGTGTGAATTTTGTGATGTCGATAGTTATTTGAGCTCTGCCTGAGGGACTGCCTCCAACAGTCTCGTCCACAGGGCTTCCCTCTCATACGAATTCTCTCACTGGAGTGAGGCTGGAGTTGTGGCTGAAGGCCTGGCCTCTCTCAGTCATTCTCTTAATAGGGTTCATGTTTATTATTAATTCTTCGGTACCTAGTAAGGTCTGCGCATTTGCCAAAAGCCCTGTACTCATTACATGGGTAGGCTTTATCCACAGTCTGAGTTCTCCGACAGAGTACACACCGAGCATTGGCTAAAAAGACCTTCTCACGTTTATTGCATCCACAGCATCCTCCCCCAGCACGTGTGCCTTGATGTTGAGTAAGATGAGAGCCGTGGCAGAAGATCTCCCTACATTTATTACAGCGGCAGGTTTTTATTCCATTACGAATTCTGTGATGTTGACAATGCTTTGAACATTGATGAAGGCAGTACCATAACCTTTCCTCTCAACAAATTTCCTCAGAATTAAATTGCTGCTCTTAAGCAAAAGAATTAAATCCTTTTCAAACTCACAATGTGAGTGGTATTTATGTCTTCTCTTTGTGAGAAAAAGCCGTTGAACAAAAACAAACAACAAATAAAAACTAACTTCAGATGAAACCATCCCCCGAACTTCTTACACTTGGTTTTCTTTTTCTGCAGGAAGGGTTTCGTTACAGCTCCCTCTGTCCTCAAATCGATCACGCCCTTCCCATTCCTGCTAGCAAAAAAACATCTTTAGGATGTGGCTTATAAGGACTTTTCTGTCATGAACTTTCTGTGCAACTGTCGGTGAAAAGCCAACTTCGGGGTCCCCTTCTCTGCCACACAGTTACCCTGCTTCCCTCTCTGTCGACGGCTGGCTCTGTGGAATGCGTTTCTGGTGGGACAACAATCACAGCCACTGTGATAGACAAGCAAGGGCTCCCCAAAGACGTCTGTGTCCTTGTCCCTGGAACCCGTGCACGCCACTTTTCACAGCAAACAGGATTTGGCAGCTGTGACTAGGTTAAGGTCCTTGCCATAGAAAGCATCCTGAATTATCCAGGTGGGCCCAATGTAATCACAAGGGCCCTTAAATGTGGAGGAGGGAGGCAGAAGAGGAGAGAGGGAGGGAGATGTGACTACAGAAGAAAGGCCGGTGAGGAGATGCAGGAAGACCATGTACTGCTTTGAAGATGGGGGACGGGAACCATGAGCCTCTAGACCCCGAGAAAGACAAAGAAACAGATTCCCTCCTAGAGCCGCCAGAGAGAAGCACGGCCTCATAATATTTGCCCTCAGCCATGCCCGGCTTCTGACCTCCAGAACTACGAGACAAAAAACGCGTGTTGCTTTAAGCCCGTGAGATTGCAATGACATTACAGCAGCGGTAGGACACTAACGCCTCCAAAGCAGTCGCGGGGTACCCAGGGTAGCGCCATCTCCACAGGTTGTCTGGGGCAGGCACGGAGCAGGCCTCTCTGATCTCCCTGCAGGAGAAGTGAGGAGCTGCTGTGAGCAGTGTGGGAGCCGACAGCCTTGAGCTGGCACACCTTTGGGATCCGCCAGAGTCTACGACGCCCTCTCCCTGGGCTGCCCCAGCCAGAGACAGTGGTGAGACCACCAGTGCCTGCCCATCCTACCTGGCAGGGGCCTCCTCTGATGGGAAATCTCTGACCCGGGCCCCCGTCAGCCTGGCCAGGACGCCCTTGGAGCGGCACTGTGGACTGATACTCTCCTCCTCCTCTCCTCCCTCCTTCCCATTAACTCCTTCATGGGCCAGACAGGCGTTCCTCCTGCTTCCTCTCTTATCCTACAGGCATTTCTCCCAACAAATGTCTGTATTTCTAACTCCACCTTGGCCTCTGCTTCTCGGAAGATCAGAAAGGAAACCTCTAAGGCCCAGCTGCAGAGCTGCCGCGTCCTTGTAGGTGGCCAGGAAATCTGCTCCCGTGGCTCCTTTCTGGCTCACGCTGTCCCTCTGTGGTTTTCTTAAATAACCTCATCTGGCTCTCTTGGTTTAATTCTCCTCTCTGCTTCTCACCTGGATGGGACCCATCCAAAGCACAGTAACTAATTAAGCATAACAGAACCCTTGTTCATTTCAGGCAGGTTATATCATGGGGCTGGGTGTGTGTACACAAGCGCAAATGTTCACAATCTGAGAGCTCTTCCTTTTTCTCTGTCACATGACAATAAGGGACCCAAGGCTCAGAAAGACCGAGTAACTTGGCCAAGGCCACACATGGCACATGATGAAATCCCTTTCAGCACCAGATCTTGCTGACCACAAAGCCCATGCTACGATACTTCATTCAAGGCATGTACACCATGTGTGTCCACGTCTATTTGTGGAGATTCCCACAGGCAAATTATCTGTGGAGATTCCCACTCTAGGGTCAGATGCACCTGGAACGCTAGCAGGGAGAATCATATCAAGACCCTATTTGCGGGTCTTGACATTAAAGGACCAAGGATCCCCTGGGAAAACACTCATCCCAGGCTAGAGTCAAGTGTGCAGACGTGATCCCCGGCCTGGAGGATTGGCGTGGTGGGTTAGAGCCCAGCCTCAGAGTCCAGAGTCACTTCCACAATCTGTCCTCTGACCCCGGCCCCAGGGACTCACACTGGACTCCTGGGAAGAAGGAATTCTAATAACAAGCTGTTTTTAAAAACATATTACTAACACCCAGTGTTAGCACACCCAGTTTTAATAAAGCAAAGATAGAAGACATCCAGAACATGGACACAGTGTGGAAAATGTCAACCACAAAGAAATCCCCTCTCAATGTGGCCAGAAGCAAGAGCAGGCTGGGTGGTGTGAGTAGTCAGTTCCTACAAAAGAGGCAAATGGCCAGTAAGTAAGACAGGAGAGGAGGTAGGTAGCAAGGTAAGCATTCGAGGGAGCAGCTGCGCACCACTCCTGCAGCGCTAGGAACACTGAGGCTGGTCTCTAGAAGATGCAGTGCCCTGTAAAAGGTTCTCCACACTCTGCAAGCAAAGTGGTCATTCCACATCTGGGCTTTCCTCCTGTTTTCCTTTTCATTTGAAAGGGAGGTAGCCCTTCCTAGTTTTCAAAAGCCTCATTTAAAAAAAAGTCACGCTTTTGAACGAGCTTAGCACAGGGCCTGGCATGTGGACTGTGTTTAAGAAATAAATGAGAGCTAGTCTATTTAAAATAAAATAGCACGTGCACTCTAGACAATTTGAAAATTAGAAAAGAGAGTGCCCCTACTCCAAGCTCGCCCACTACAGAGAAGTAGGAAAATGTTTCAGTCGGTCCGAAAACCTTTGTGTATGCCATTGTATTTGCATGGCTGAGGTCATCCCCATATTCTACATCGATTGTTGGAAAGAGCCAGCCCCTGAACCATTTGGCTGCATGAGCAAAAATGTGAGGCAAGACAGCTCTCTCAGAAAACTTCTGGGTGATTCCATGAACCACTGTTGGATGGCACAAGGTTTTCTTTCCATCTTCAAGGTCAACTTTTATTGGGTCTTCTCTTACCACCACCTCAAATGCATCGGAGTCCAGGTAGGTATGGGAGACAATTCACTGATGACTAGGAGTTTTATTTCTCATTTTCATCTTGTCCTTTAGATATTCCTACATAATTTATAAGTAAATTAAATCAAATCTTTAAAAAACAAGTTTGGCTGATGGGGGGGGAGCGGTTTAAAAATTTGGACACTAGTTTTAACCTCCAGACCCTGACAGTTATTCATTTCTCAGTCTTTCACTCGCCATGTACTCATCCAGTGCATACCACAGGCTACCCGGGTTCTATGTGTGGGAAATACAGCATCGAGATGGAAAACTTTCTTGCCCTTATAGAATTTACTGGGAGATATAGACAGTAAAAATATTAAAAATATTTAATATGATACAGTAATGGGTCAGCTAGAGATGGTGGGAGGTGCTACTTCAGCTGAGGTGGTGGTATTTCCTCTCTGAGAAGGTGGCATATAAGTACATTTTAAATAAAATAAGGGCATGAGCCAAGCAAGGACAGGATAGGCTGCTATGACAAACAGACCTCACAACACCGCTTCCTAAACAAGATCGACATTTGTTTCTCTCTGGCCTACAGACTAATATAAGTAATTCAGGGCTTATACAATAGGGAGCTTATCTGCCACCCCCTAGAGCAGGGGTCAGCAAATTTGGTCCACTTTCTGGTTTTGTCAATAAAGTTTTATTGGAACACAGCCATGCCCATGTGTTTACATATTGTCCTGGCTTCCTTCATGCTCCAGATAGAGTTGAATCACTGAGGCAGAGCACACATGGCCTGCAAAACCAAATGTATTCACTAGGTACCCCTTTATTGAGAACTGATCCTTGCTTTATCTCAGAATTGGAGAACACAATTTAGTGTCTTCTTTGCCCTGGTAAGCAGTTAGCTTCACTGAAGCAGGAAGAGCCCAGCAGGGAGAATCAGGGCCATTTTCCCAGTTCTCAGAGTCGACGTCATTCAGAAAGGCTTGGGATTAACAGCATGCAGCAGATTCTGCAGCCCTACTCTCTTTCTTCCCAACCTTCTATAATGAGATTTTTGCACTGTAACCCCACCAGACTCACCATCCCCAGGAACACCCTCACGCCACACCCTGGGCCTCCCGCCTCACTGCTCTCTAGTGTGTGAGCCCCAGAAGCAAGAGAGTGAGGCCCTGTTTGGGGGATGGGTGTGAAGAGTTTCTGGTGTGTTTGCTGCCCAGTCAGAGTAGCAGGGATCCCAGAGTGGAGGATGCTCTGAACTCTGAATCCTGTGAAGAATTTCCTTCTTGAAATGAGGAAACCCCAGCAGGCCAGTCAGGGAGAAGGGTCGGAGACCGGCAGGTGGGTCTACCAAAAACACCGCCCCCACGGGGCAAGCGCCAGCAGACCCAGGCCCACAGGCCCACCCAGCTTCAGTGAGACAAACGCTCTCTCACGGCTTCACTGGCAGATCACACCACCCAGGGCCTGGCCGAAGGCCCGATGGAAGAATGTGGATCTGCACTGTGTCGAGACTTCACAAGGAGAAAAAGACCAAAAGAGCCTCTTCTTTCCATCCCCTGTGTTTGTGAAGTTTGTCAGGACTGAAGCCACCCAAATAACGTTGTGATCTGTGGCGATGAGGCCTGACATCATCATTCTTTATTGCCGGGGCCATGTTTAAATCACAGCTAAAATAAAGAGCTGTGAGATAATTTGAAATATTTGAAATATTACGTGTAGATAATTTCAAGAGGTGGTGGGGCCTCTTCCAAAGTCTTAGGGGGCAGGACCACCTTCCAGCTCATAGCCTGTGTTATATAAGGATTTCCCTGCCAATCCCCTACTGCCAACCTGGTGTCAAATTAGGAGGGATGCATAATTAAACCCAAAGAGAGAAGCCACATGCAAGGTGCATTGTATTGGGGCCTTTATAATCAATTAACCTACGAGCAGCTCTTTTCAGTTGGTTCTCTGTCCTGATCACGATGGTAGGGCAGGTTGGGTGAAAGCAGCCAGTGGTGCTGTGTTCATCGTGTCAGTGTGAGAGGAGAGAACTGATAGGAACGCAGAGAGACAAGAAGAGGTGGGGTGTGGTCCCCTGGCCCATTCCCAAGAGTCAGCATGTAAGGCAGCAAAGTGTCTCAGGTCAGACAAACAGGGTTGGGCACCTCTACCTTCCCTTAAGTCTTTCTGAAGGCGCGACCCCTCCCGGTTGCCCCACTTCCAGTTCCAAGTCCCTACTCTGAAAAGCCCTGAATGTGGTTCACATGATAAATGCCCAACGGGGTCCCAATCCTGACCACTTGGTTTTTAACAAGGATGAAAGATAGACTGCTGCTGGCATTCGAAAGCCAAGGGGGAGAGGTTTGGACAGGATGAACCTTCCAATGCATTGTACTGCACCCAATCGATGGGCACTTACCCCCTGGGCCCTGGAGGACAGGGAGGTACCTGGCTTTCTGAAGGGTGCTGGGAGGGGAAGTCGGGAGAATGGAAGCCCGGGACCGCACCCTATCCCAAGAGAGGAAACGAAAGAGGTTTTCTTTTTTAAAGGCTGTATGGTACAAAGATGAGCATGCCTAATATACCACTCTGAAAAACAGTTTGGCGATTTCTTAAAAAGGTAAGCTACACTTACCATAAGATTCAGCAATATTATTCCTGAGAATTTTCCATAGAGAATTGAAAACTTAGGCCCCATAAAAACCTGTGCACGAGTGTTCATAGCAGCTTTACTTATAATTGCCCTAAACTGGAAATACCTGATTTTTTTTTTCTATAGGTGAATGGATAAGCATTCTCCAGTGCAGCCACACAAAGGAATACGGCTCGGCCATAAAAAAGAAGAGTAGCCCGTTGATACACACAGCAACATGAGTGGACCTCAGCTGCACTCTTCTGAATGAAAGAAGGACTCCGTTTGTGAGACATTCTCAAAAGAGGACACAATAGTGGTGGAGAACAGACCGAGATTGCAGGGGCTTGGAGTCGGGGACGTGACAATAAAGAGCAACATGAGGGAGGTTTTGGCGTGTGCTGGTAGAAGAGTTCTGTCACCTGATTGGGCAGTGAATACACAAATCTATACATGTCCAAAAACTCATAAAACTCTCTATATACATCCCCGAAAGTCAATTATACTACATGATCTTTTAAGATATTAAACTGTAAAAAATAAATCTCAAGAAGAGAGCTTGATATAGCTTATAGAGACCTGAGCACCACTTCTTAGCAGGTATGACAACCATTCATCCCTCCCTCCCATACATTCATTCATTCTGGGCAGGGACTAAGGATGTACGTTCAGAAGGCAGAGTCTCTGCTCACAGGACCTTGGCTGATGGAGAAGGCTGAGACTTATATGCATGACTTGAACGCGGTTTGATATAGGTTTGTGCTAATGGGATGGAAGTGACCAGGAGGACCTGGGAGATCATAGGTGGCTCTGCCCTTAGAACCTCTGTTTCCCCGTTTGGAACTTTGGAGGAAACAGGTCTTCCTGCCCCAACTCTGTTAGAGGTTCTGGGGGGAATCAAGTTCATAAAAAGGTCTGTGATCTGCAGCGCATGGTCATACAGAGAGTCTTCCAACCTTTCAAATTCAGAGGAGCCATTTGGTCCCTCAGAATACGTGGGTGGTTTTAAGAACAATAATTTTGTAAGTAATGTCACAGGGGGAAGAAGAAGACAAGAAGTCGCTGCACCTTTCTCAGGCTATTATGAAAAATGTTTTTATAAATTTGCTATAAAAGTTTTTTCAATGAAAATGGAATTTGACTTCTATTCAGGCTTTCCCCTGCTGTGCTAACAATTTGACTTCTACAAAACTGGCTAGAAGTGAAAATAAAATAGACCTATTGTAAAAATTATAAACTAAAATCAAATGTGATGTTTTTTTCTACTCTTCATCATAAAAGATCTTTCAGACTTCCGTTTTTGTTTTCTTGTAGAAAGTAGATCTATAACCAATGGGTAAAAGTTGAAGGTAGACATCGTTTTGCCTGATACATGGAATCTTTTCAAGATTAGAATGAATAACAATAATAATTGATTCTGAGCACTTATTATATTGCCTGGCATTGGGCCAGTATTTCGTAGTCATTATCACATTTAATTCTATCAACAACCCTAAAGGTAAATGCTTACTTCTATTATGCAGATGAGGATTCTAAAGTTCAGAGGGCATTTAAGTCTTCCAGAAAGTCAATGCTGGTGCCAGTTAGTAAGAAAACAGTAGCAGTATGGCCTACCCATAATATGAAATACTGTACAGCGATTTAAAAAGACATGGCAGATCTATGGGCTGAACAACCTCCAAGATGATTCTTAAGTGGAAAAAAAGCAACCATGTGTGTTTTGAGGAGTATCCATTTCTTCTTACATGGAGACTCGTAGTATCAGATTCCTAAGAGAGATTCAAGACCCAAAGAAGGTCAAGAACAACTTCAGTGGAACATGTGTTCTGTTGCAGCCTGGGCAGTTATTCAGCCTCTCTGGAAAACAGGGGTTATAGCAGTTCTACTTAACGGGGTTGATATGGAGATTACGTGAACCGACATGTACAAAGCTCTCAAAACAGAAGTCAATAAGGATTACTGTTACTTTCATTGTTGCTGCTATTATCAAGGGCTTGGAAAGTGCATTAAATTCAAGATGCTCAAGTTCTCAAAACGGTTAGATCACAAATAAAATAAGGGAGATGATTCCATCCAGTCTGGAAAACCCCACATTTCAGACTTCTAAATTTTCTTCCATCCCTAAAATGATAAAATGACATCGATCCTTCTATCTGTTCAGCCTTTTTTTACCCGACACACACTTAGTGAATGTTTCTAATGCACTAGACATTGGAGGAACAGCTGGAGATAGAATTGCCGCAAACCTGGCTGACAGTGGCCCTGGCTGGTGTGGCTCAGTGGATTGAGCACCGGCCCGTGAAGGAAAGCGTAGCCAGTTCGAGTCCCAGTCAGGGCACATGCCTGGGTTGTAGGTCAGGTCCCCGTTAGTGGGCACACGACAGGCAACAACCACACATTGATGTTTCTCTCTTTTTCTCCCTCCTCTCTAAAAATACATAAATAAATAATCTTTAAAAAAAAAACACATGGTTGACAGAGCCCTGCCCTCCAGGGACTTGCCCTCACTGAGGCCACAGACCAGCTGCGGATCCCGTCATCACAGAGCAAGCTCTGAGGCTGGGCGCACAGGGGCTCTCAGTGCTCCATGACCTGTTAGTGCCTTCCTCAGATGAGTGAATTTCAAATAAGAAGGTTTTATTATTGACAAGCATAGAAATTATGATTTTTAACCCTCAACTCTGAGCTCTCTCCTCCATTGATCAGGCCATGAAGCAGGCCGAAATCAAGAGTTTCATCCTGACCCTCCTTTTGCCCGCAATTAGGCCAGATCAGTGTCATGGTGCTTAAACATTTCAAAGCACTTGTGCTTCCAATTGCTTTCACTTTTGGTCCAGTTAATGGATTCGATAGCTGTTACTATCCCAAAATAGCAAGGGGACACATGGGGGGATCAGGTGCCAGCCGAGCACAACTCTCTACCGGTTTCCAGTAAGAGCAATGTCGCAGGCTCCCCACACCTCCTGGCATGTGAACCTCAGGTTTTTAGTGACCTAACAGTGAGAAGCAGCCTCATCCTGGCCTAATCGGATGCATTACTGAACGATGATGATGATGATGATGCGGTGGGATGCACTGGCTGGAGGAGGTGAGAAGCAGACCTCTCCGCCACCCCCAGAGAGGCGCATCTGCTCTTTGCATCCACTGATGCTCCTGGGGAATTTTGTCTTTTAACTCCTGGCGCACAGCAGGACAGCCGGGAGATGGAGAGCCAGGCGGGCCTTTGGAGGGGGTGGGGACCGGTGCTGATGGAACTTTTCAGGGCAGGCTGAGGTTCAGGCCCCAGTGGAGTCATCTGGGGGCTCGGTTCCCACCTCTGCACACTGGTGCCCACAACCTGGCCATTTACGTGGAAACAGTGCCTTTTCTATGAACTGAATTCCAGGGGTTGCAGGGGTAGCACGTGTCCTGGTGGGATCCAGGGCAGGAGTTGTAGTGACAGGTGTGGCGAGGGAAGCAGAGCTGAGGATAGCGTGTAGGTGCACTGGGGCCTGACCGAGCACCCCCCACCCATCACCCAGGATGCTCCACGGTGGGCGGCTGGTCTAATTCTGGGTGCTTTTAGTTTCCTCATTAGTAACGGGATCATGAGAGCCACCTCCTGAGGTTTGTGAAGAATAGAAGCAGCAGAGTAAAGTACCGAAGGGAGTGTCTGTGCTCAGTAAATGGTGCTTTCATCACTCCCACATCTGTCCAGAATTCAGACCGAGCTTTCACACTGGTGCCCCGTCACATGACCCTGTGAGGTTCACGTGATGATCTGTACTTTATGGGGGAGGAAGTGGGAAGTTGGAGGGATGAAGGCCAAGGGTCAGACCAGAGCATGGAGATGGCACGTGAGGACACACACTAGGGTCTCTGTGTGTTCAGCTCACAGCAGCCGCTTCTTGGTATCATGCTCTGTGTGGTCCTTAGAGACCCTAAGAAAGAGCGGAAAATTCTGAGCTCATTTTGTTTTGGCTTCCTGCTGACACTCAAGTGACCAGAGCCTCTACCTCCAAACGTCTCTCCCAGTGTCCGCCATACATCAGGAAATTCCTCTCTGAGTCTCACAAACCCCCCTGCACTGTGCTCAGGATGGGACGGGAGCAGGAGTCAGCCCTTGTCGGCCTCTGTTCTCATCAGACTCTGAGAACAGTCGCAGCGCCAGTTACGCCATAGCTTGTTTTGAAGTAAGGAAAGATGTTGGCACCCATCCACCACGGGTCTGAATACTGACGCTGCATTTACAAAGGAAGTTATAATAATAAATAACTATAAACACAGATGTTTTGAGGGAATGGTGCTGGCCACTCACAAGGAGGAGTTACCACAGCGACATACAAAACAGACCTGGCTCTTGTTTTCATGAAGCTTCAGGCCAGCGGGGAGACAGGTGATGACGTGGCTATCATACGACTGTAACATTACAAACCATAGTAAGAGCTTTGCAAGTGCAGGGTCGGAAAAAGAAGAGACCTGGGAGTCCTGTGAACACCCAACAGGAAAACTCGCTCTAGCGTGGGTCCAAGGGGAGCGTTCTCTGAGAAGGCAGAATCAGCGAGGCAGAGGTTAGTGAGAGCGAGGATGCCCCCAGAACTGCCAGGCTGAGAGAAGGATGTATTCGAAGACCCAGGGGGTCGGGGCGGGGGCTGGGCCAGGGGCGCAGCACTGGAGGGAGGAGAAAGCGTGTCTGGAACACGGGGAATGGGGGAGCAGGTGGAAAAGAGTGTGCGGTGAGGCCATGAAGGGAGGCAAGGGCCACCCATGCAGAGTCTCACGGGTTGGGCTGGAGAGTTTCAGGAGGCAATGACGTTCTGGCCTGTGTTTTAAAACACTGCTTAGGCAATCGCATGGAGAAGAGATTGGAGGAGTCAAAGAGAAAGTAGGCAGTTCAGTTAAGGGGGCCACAACATTTCTCCATAGAGAGATGAGGGTCACATGGACTCGGGGTACAGCAGTGGAGAGAAAGTAGAAAGAATGAACAGATAAATTTATCTTTACCCCAAGGAAAAAAAAAACACCAGTTTCTGCCACGCGGGAGAGGGGAATGCTGGGCAAGGGCAGTGAGTGCTGACCTTGGAGTTGTGTGATCACAGCCCCGATATCACTGAGGTACATCGGATGCCACAAACGTGTGCGCGAGGGAGACCAGGCCAAGGTGGCAGCGTAGGTGATGCGGTGCCCAGACTCTCCCCCAGCCACACCAGAATTACAACTAAACTACAAAACCACAATTCGGAACCCCCTGAAATCTAGCAGAAGTCCTTAAACTATAGAAATATAATGAAGAGGCCACAGAGAAGATAGGAGGGGGTGGAGATGCCCAACTGGATGGCTCCAACCCACATGTAGTGGATCAAAAATCAGGATGGATAATTTGGCTGAAAGGGGCTCCCTGAGGAGCAGGGATCTCAGCCCCACACAAAGCCCCCCAGCCCAGGGTTGCCGGGGACAAAAGTGCCCGTAACTTCTGGCTGTACAAACCAGCAGGGATTGAGGCTGAGGGAGGTGGAGGGCTCTGGATCTCAGGCAGTTCCTCGTAAAGGGCCCACACACAGACTCACTGGGACTCAGTCACTCGCTCTGAGCTCCGTCACTGGTGCAGCAGCTGGAAAGGCACCAGGGATGTACGAGGAGGCACTAAGCTGTCTGGCATCAGGACAGGAGCTTGGGGGCAGCTTTCTCCTGGTCAGAAGTGCTGGCAGAGACCATTGTTTGTTGAGACCTCCTCCCAAGAAAGCCAGCAGAGGGGCGCCATATCTGAGTCTCCACTGACCTGGCTAACACTGTTAGCCCTGTCCTGGTGGTTCCCTGAAACCCCACGCCACTTCACTGAACTTTTGAGCCCACCCAAGCCATTTCCAGTGGCTTTTTCATACAAACAGCCTGCTCTGGCTCATGCTGCAAACTTTCCTAAACTCTCTAACAAGCAGCATCTGTCCTCAGTGTGCCCCATCCCTCTAAGTAGCCCCAGGTCCAGCACTAGTGGCAGCTGGCCCCAATGCACAACCTGGCCTGTCCCAGCACAAGTAGCAGTAATCTGCAGATGCTTTTGTAGCTCATGCCAGGCAGCCCTGGGCAGAGCACAGGTGGCGGCTGATCTTGGTCTGCACCTCCCAGGAGGCCCCAGAGCCAGCACAGCCACTTGATAGCTTCAGATTGATATTGTAGCACCACCCCACCCCCTTCATAAGTGACACACTCAGGGGTGGACTTGGAGAATACCTGAGCCCCAGGGAAGTGAGTTCTGCTCCGTGCGGTCAGCCCCTGCACAGCAGATCTGCACAACACAGTAGTCATGGCCAGTCCTCCCAGCCTATCAGCCGGGGGGGTGGGGGTGGGTAAAATTCCTCCCACTGATGTGCCTACACCAATCGCAGCTCAACTGCAACAGGAGGGTGCACACAGCCCGCACAAGGGGTGCACCTGAAGCACCCAGCTCAAGTGACCTGGGAGGCTGCAGCGGGGGGCCCTACAGGACACCTACTACATCAGGCCACTCTACCAAGCCTAGGAGACAGAGCAGCTCTGCCTAATACTGGAAACAAACACAGGGAGGCTGCCAAAATGAGGAGACAAAGAAACACGTCTTGAATAAAAGAACAGAACAAAACAAAAGAACTAAACAAAATGGAGACAAACAATCTACTAGATACAGAGTTCCAAATACTGGTTATAGGATGCTAATGAACTTAGGGAAAGAGCAGATGAAATGAGAAGTTCAACAAAGAAATAGGAAACACAAAAATGGAGACAGAAAACATATGAGAAGAACCAGTCAGAAACGAAGGATACACTAAAATAAAGAAGATATTGCAGGGAATCAGCAGTGGAATAGATGAGGCAGAGAATCAAGCCAGGAACTTGGGAGATAAGGAAGCAGAAAACACCCAATCTGGACCACAAAAAGAAAAAAAAAATTAAATGACAATAGTATGAGGAGACTTTGGGACAAACTTCAAGAGTAGCAACACGCACACAAAACTTTGCAGGCCAGAAGGGATCGGCAAGAAATATTCAAAGTAATGAAAAACAAGGAGCTACAATCAAGATTACCCTGCAAAGCTATCATTTAGAATTGAGGGATAAAGATTTTCCCAGACCCCCACAAAAAAAAGCTGAAGGAGTTCATCACCACCACACCAGTATTTTATGAAATTTTAAAAGGTATTCTTTTAAAAAAAAAGATAAAAAATATGACTAATAAAATGGCAATAAATACACATTCATCAAATTAGTTTAAATGCAACTTAAGTGCTCCAATGAAAAGACATACAGTGGGCTGAATGGATGACAAAATGAGACCGTTCCATATGCTGCCTATGAGAGACTCACTTTAGATCAAACGTACACACAAAGACAGAAAGCAAAGGAATGGAAAAAACATTTCATGAAAATAGAAACAACGAAAAAACGCTGGGGTAACACTACTTATCCCAGACAAAACAGACTTCAAACTAAAGTCTATAACAACAGACAAAGAAGGACTCAGCAATGCCACTTCTGGGTGTTCATCCAGAGAAACTACAAACACTAAATACACCTGTACATTCGTTGCAGCACTATATACAATAGCCAAGACACAGAAGCCACATAAGTGTCCATCACTAGATGAGTAGATAACAAAATAATGGTGCATAAATACAATGGAATATGATTCAGCCATAAGAAAGAAATCTTGTCATCGGCAACAACGTGGGTGGACCTACTGGGTATTGTGCTGAGTGAAATCACTCAAGAGAGACAAATGCCCTATGATTTCACTTATATGTGGAATCTAAAATAAGAAAATAAACCAACAAGCAGACCACAAACAGACTCAGATACAGAAAACATTTTGATGGCTGCCAGGTGGGAGGGATATTGGGGGATTGGGTGAGAAGGTGAAGGGATTAAGAAACACAAATCGGCAGTTGTGCGTTAGTCCCAGGCATGTAACGTAAGCGCAGGAAAGGCAGTCGGCGATGTTACGATAACGACGCGTGGTGTCGGATGTGCACGAGGTTACCTCCGTGATCGCTCTGGGAGCGTATTCAAAAAAACTCGCTGGGTTGTACACCTAGAACATATACAACATTTTCTGACAACTGTAATTAAAAAATTAAAAAAATTTTTGAAAAAATGTGTACAAATATTTGTTATAGTGTCACTTATAAAAGCAGAAGTCTAAATGTGACTAAATATTCAGGTGTATGGAAGTATTTTAGTCAATTAAAGTACACACTCTTCGTGGAACAATAGGTGTCGCTAGCACAGCAGGAAAGTACAGAAGCGTGATGACAAAACAATGCTAAGTGCGAAAAATGCACATGCAAAAGTGCGTGCATGTGAAATGCATTTTAATCCTCTGGATGATGGGTTTATAGATTCTTTTAACTTTACTCTAACTTTTAAAACTATGCACTATTTTCTCGGAATGCTACTAACATTATACTTTTTACTTTGAGGGAAAAAATTGATCTTACATTTTCAAAAACCTGTAAGAGGAATATTATACATGGAGTATGATTCCAAATTTGCTTTTGCAATAATGTGTTTAGAGGGAAAGGCTAGCAGAATGTTCCCCAAACCATTAATAAACACTATTTTAAAGCAGTGGTTTTGAGGATGATTTTAACGTTCTTATCAACATGAAACAAGGTAAATCGTCGTCATAATCATCCCCATTGCCCACCGAGCCCTTCCGACATGCTAAACCTCTGCTGGGTGCTTCACACACGTTGTGCCATGTGCTGTCCCAGCAGCCCCCACAGGTGGGGGTTACCTCTGCTCAGCTATTTTCCAGGTGAGGAACCGGAGACAGAAAGAGTCAAAGCTACTTGCTCGACTCACTTAGCAAGCCACAAGGAGCTGTGGCTTGCTGAGTGACAGCCTTCTCTGGCAGACAGGGAGCTTGCTTTCCTTCTTAGCAAGGAGTTTTTCATTCATCAGAAATGATCCATTATAATTTCTCCAAAAAGGGCAGCCAGTGGGAGAAGAGCTCCAGGGGCAGCCACACACAGGCCTCTGTGGGGGACAGGGCACCCCAGAACCGCGGCATGGCCTGCTCCAGAGTAGCCCAGTGTGCTGCGGGCAGGATAAGGAGGCGGCGAAGGCCACTTCCAAAGGTCTGAGATGGTTAGAGGAAGGAAAAGAGAGAAAGGCTAGCAAACCACAGTCTGGGACGAGAATGAGGAATAAGGAACTGAGAGAGAGACATAGTATGTCACTGAGCTGCCGAGGGGGCGCATTGCCGAGGAGAGTTTTTTAAAATGTCAGGCTGCCCTGCATATGCAATTTCCTGTTAACTACCTCTGCCTTCTGGACCGCATTTCTCTAAAAGCAGCGCCGTGGTAAGAATAAGTAAGTCACAGGCAGTCAGGATGGACCCAGAGACAATTATGCTGAGTGAAATAAGCCAGACAGAGAAAGACAAGTACCACATGACTTCAGATGTATGTGAAATCTAAAGAAAAAAAATAGAGAAAAAAACCCTAAATTGAAATAGACTCACAGATACAGAGAACAGACTGATGGATGCTAGCTGAGAGGAGGAGCCTGCAGGGCTGGGTGAAAAGGTGAAAGGACTAAAAAGTACAGACTGGCAGTTATACACTGTCAGGGGGGATGCAAAGTACGGCACAGGGAACGTAGTCAGTAACGCTGTGTTCACTGTGTGCGGTGCCAGGTGAGTGCTGGAAATATCGGACCGCTTCACTGCTATGCTGTACCCCTGAAACTAATACAAAGTACACTGAACATCAGTGGTAACAGAAAAATAAAACTTAAAAAAAGCAAGTCAGGCGAAGCCCTGAAAGCTGTGTTGTATTTGTGCTTGCCTATTTTCCTTCATTTCAAAAAAATGTGCATGCTATCATGAGAGCTTTTCGGTGCCTTTGAACAATAGTTTCTTAAGATGGAGAATGGTTTGGGGAGCAACTTCAAATTTCCTTAGCCTGGAGCCCATTCGGATTGCTTGAGTTCGGCCTGTCTGGGGCAGTAGTGGGCAGAGAAGAGGCCCCCACAGGGCGTGGAGGACTGGAGGCGTGCGCGCTTAAGCTTGGCCCAGTGCTCTGTGTCTCGGGGAGAGAGGTGGCGCTTACAATTTTTCACTTCAGTTTAGTAACTTCTAATCCATTTGCCTGAAACAGTGCCCAGTCAGCAAATAGGGCTCTGAGGCGAGAGGGGCACTTGCATTTTGGCCCGTCCATTTATCACCGGTCTCCCACGGTGGACTGAGAATTTCCATCGACTTTGCTCATGGCTTATCCTCAGCACCTGGCACAGTGCCTGGCACTTAGAAGATATTCCAAGTGTGCTGAGGAATGAACTAAGGACTATCACCCTAGAAAATGCATCACCTCTTCCCTTAAAAGCTCTCACGTCCCTCCTTGGAATTCTTTTTCCGTTTATATCTATGATAACCCTGGCTCAGAAACTCCATGTAAAAAACCCAAGTTTGGCCAGGAAAAAAGCCAGCACAACAGAGTGACAAAAGGGTATGATAAGCCATGCAGTACTGGTTCTCCTAATTTTTTGCTCTGTATTCCTTTATAAATTCCAAACACGTACTATATTCCAGACGCTGGGCTAGGGTACTGGAGATAAAAACCCTTAATCAAGGGGAGGCTCCAGGGCCCAAACACAGCAGCCCCAGAATTCATCTTAATCCATGAATAGTAACAACTGGTATCTGGTGCTGTGCCCCAGGAATTGCTCTCGGTGCTTTTCACGTGTTGCTGTTCTTGTAGGCAGCACCGGGCTTTGTCGTGCACATTTTGCAGATAAGCAAGCTAACACTCAGAAAGGCGAAGTGACTTGTTCACGCCCCACAGCTGGTGGTGAAGACCAGACTCAGGTCCCAGCAGCCTGACGCCTGTGCTCACACTTTTTGTGACCCCCGGGGAGCTTCCCGAAAGGTGAGCCTGTGATGACTGGTCTTCAAATCACCAGGGATACAGGATAGAAATGCAGATTGCCAGGCCTCTGGGGGGGCCTGGAAATCTGCATTCTTTAACTACTCACCTGGTGACTCAGAAGTGCACTGAAGTTTGCAAAGCGCAGCACTCAAATGGGCCACAGGCACTCCTTGTGAGTTCACAAAACAAGGAGCTGCCCTCCTACATTCCGCCCTGGATTCCTGCCCACTGATCAACATAACAGACTAGGTACTGTGGGGGGAGGGAAGGAAGAGACAGGGGGACAGGGAGGGAGGAAAGAAGGAACCTGTCCCAGACGGAGCTGTTTCAGGTCAGGGCAGGTCGACTCAGGGCCCTCTGCATCTCTGCTCAGGGACCTGCAGCAGCAGACTCTCCCAAATGTCGGAGCAGCTGCTGATGGCTTGGGGACCCTCTGTAGGAGTCACCCCCTACGAGTGGCCATGGCTGCCCCGGTGAAGGACTTGAAGCACTCAGCCACTGGGAACAGCAGTGGGTGACATTCAGCTGCACCCCCGTGTTTACCCCCTCACAGATCAGGAGGGCATGCCCTGCGTCCCCTCGGACTGAGTGGGGTCCATGCATGTCTGTGCACTGGGAAGTTTCAGGCAGCAGGACGGTGGCTGGGAGACGGAGCGCAGAGACAGGAGCCCGGGCTCCAGACAGGCCACACGATGCTGCAATGATGAAGAAGGCTCCGCGCACCGGCAGCGGTGTGTGGATGGCCTTGTGGGTCCACAAGGGGAGGGGGTGGGGTGTCCGCAGCTGGTTACCACCAGCAAGTCGCAGGGTTGCTCAAGTCTCAATTTCCTTGTGCATAAAATAGTGGTAATATTAGATGACTGTTAATATCGTCTGTGGTTTATTGGGCATGTTTTGTGTATCAGGCACTGCCTTGAGGTGATCGATCTCTGTAACAAATATCTTCAAAGTCATTTTGTCCCTGTTTGACAGAAAGAAGTGAGCCATCGAGAGATTAAGAAACTGGCCTAGCAGTTCCCAGCAGGTAACCAGTGAGACCAGGATTTGCTCACAGGTGTAATAGCAAAGCCTGTCCCCTTGATAACTACCGATTCCTTCTCCAACGTTCCTTCCACTTCTGCTTTCCATGACTAAGTGGCTCAAACAGAAGTTTGGGATTTCAAAGAGAGGAGGGTGCCACCCTGTCTCCCCGTCCCACGCCTGAGCCTTGGTAGTGAAATTGTCACCTAGCTCACCCGTGTCCAGCAGGGATCCGGCAAAGAGAGAGTGTGTAGCTCTGCCGGATAGAAGAGTTGTTAGGACATAAGTGGACCCAGAGTGATCTATGGAATAGACCCAGTTACAGCCCGGCCAAGCAGATGTCAAAAACAGGGGTTCTGCCGTTGTCTGCTTGCCCCAAGGCCTGAACTGAGGAGCCCCTGTGCACGATGGGCATTTAGAGGCTTTCAAACTCCGTGCCAGCCCCTGGCCCTACCCCCCTCTCTAACCTCACCTCCCACCACTTGCCCCTCATTGACTCCTACTTCTATTCCTTCCTCAAACAGGCCAAGCTTGCCCCCACCTCAGGGCCTTTGCACTTATCGTGACCGCTGCCCCAAATACCATCCCTCCTGCCCAGAAGACTCGTTCCCCAGACCTTGTCCCCAGGCCTCCCCCTTGTCCCCAAGGCCCCCACCTCCAAGAGGCCTTTCCTGACCACTCCATATAAATTAGCACCCTCCACCCATCCCTCTCTATCGCATCTTCCTGCTTTCCTTCCTTCCTGGTGCTTAACTACCTGAAATACTCTTGTTTGTTATTTGCTTACATGCCCAGAAAAATGCCTGACAAATGATCGATTCTCAATGAATATGTGCTGAATGAATCAACCAGAAAAAAATCCATGAATTAAATGAATGAAAAATCTTGCAGCCTTTTTTGTAATGAGGACCCAGGAACCTGCATTCGAAAGGACCCCTTCCTTTCAGTTAACAAGGGCAGAGACCACGAGAAACAACAGCGTGGTTGGTAACACTTAACCACCAGCTGGCAGTTAGATGCACACACATCGCTGGGCACGTTTCCAAGGCTAAAAAGGCACTAATTGCTTTTATATAAGGAGGTAGAAACGCAGTCCCTCTGTGTCCTTTAGTCCTGATGGTCTGCATTATCATATCTGTTACCGTGTTAATTGTTCCTGTCTCACGCGGCCAGTTAGGGCCTCACTCTGCCTATGTCTGGGAGGGTCACAGCTTCCTACGCAGAGACGAGAGGGACTGGGGGAGTGTGCGTGCCTGTGTCCCTGCCTGTGTGTGTCTACGTGTGTGTGCATGTGCGCGTAAAAGCAGCAACATATTGGGAAGGGTTAACACAGTCAGGCTGTGCTCGGGGCCCTCCGCTGGCCCAGGGACGGGAGGGGTGGGCCTGGAAGGTGGAGCAGGCTTGGCTTGCATCGGCTGCCTTTCCCAAGACAGGAGTGCAGATGCTTGCCCAGCTGGACAGAGGGCAGTGAACTCAAGTCTCATTTAGGAATGGCTGCAAATGCCCACACCTGGAGACCCCTCCCTGCCCGCCCCTCCACCGCAGGCCGCATCTGGGAGACGCTCTGGTCGTTGGAGGAATGAGTGACAGTGAGCAATCTGCCCGCTCGCAGGCACTGGGTGGAAAGCTGCAGGCGAGGATGGATGTGGTCGACAGCCTTCTTGTGAATGGAAGCAACTTCACTCCTCCCTGCGAACTAGGCATCGAAAATGAGACGCTTTTCTGCTTGGATCGGCCCCGTCCATCCAAAGGTAGGCGTCAGAGACTGTTATTTTATTTTAGAAAACTATTAAGTGGAGGGAGAAATCAGCAAAGGCAAGGCTGATAGAGAAAATATGACCGTGTCCTGGTGAGACAAGGCTGAATAAAGTCGTCTGTTCAGAAGTTTGATAAGAGATCAACAAGCAGAATGGAGTGAAATATTCTCACGGTCCCCTCAGGAGAGTGGGGATCAGTGTCCAGGACTTGGGGGAACAAAAGCAGCAGGAGGAGACCCTGGAGTGTAGCAAGAAGGCAGGACGAGCAAGTGTGGAAGCTCCAACTTAGGAGCGTTGCAGAAACGGTGCTGTCACTATCTAGCGGTCGCCTCTTCTCGGGGCAAATCCGGCATGAAGAAGTGATTAAATAATGATTAGCGGCTAGGAAAGAAAGCCAACCCTATTCACCGGAGCAGCTTTGTTCTTTAGAAAGTGGTTCCCTGAGTGATCCTTTAACAAACCAACCTTTTAGAAGCAGTAGAATCACCGCTCCCCGCAGTTTGTTTCTGCAGGATGTTATCTGAGCAGGAATAGCTGGCTTCAAGAATTACACCCCTGTGTGGTGGGTGGGGGTGGGGGGATCGGGAGGAAACAGCTGTTGGCTTCACGTTTTAACATTCTGCTCTCATAACCTCCATCCCTCTGTCTTGTCTCTGTTCCTCTTCGCAGAGTGGCAGCCAGCTGTGCAGATTCTCCTGTATTCCTTGATATTTCTGCTGAGCGTGCTGGGCAACACACTAGTCATCACAGTGCTGATTCGGAACAAGAGGATGAGGACTGTCACCAACATCTTCCTGCTGTCCCTGGCCGTCAGCGACCTCATGCTCTGCCTCTTCTGCATGCCCTTCAACCTCATCCCCAACCTGCTCAAGGATTTCATCTTCAGCAGCGCCGTTTGTAAAACCACCACCTACTTCATGGGTGAGTTGCCGCAGGGGACTATTTCCGGAGCTCACCCCAGGCCCCACTCAGTCCCACACCTTCCCAACCCCGACAGCCTCGGCGGAGGAGCCCTGCTGAGTCTGAGAGACGACGAAACATCGGGCTGTGCGGGGCCGTGGTCCGGGACACGGGTGCTGGCTGCAGGGCAGCTCAGTCCTCGCCGTCCCCAGCAGCCAGTCCCCAGGGGTGCATTTCAGAGGTCGGTTTCTCGGAGTGGAATAAGTTGATAAGAAGCCACAGAAGAGAAAGACAGCTGTATGCTGCTCTGTCGCCTCTGAAAGCTGTTGATTGTATCCTAAGTTCTACCCAACCCGAGCCATGGCTTTGGGGTCGTGAGGGAGGTGCGGGAGGGGTCTTTCTGGTGTTGCCCTTACTTTCCTAGGGAACAGGGGCTATTTGCAAAGCATGGTCATGCCAGCTCTAGACTCCCTGCTGCGGGTTCACTTGCCAGGCCTTGGCCCTGAGAGGGGACTCAAATTTGCTCATGGGGGCGGCGGGGTCCCTAAGTTGACCCTGATTGGCTATGCGGCTCTCTGATTATGCCAATGAAAATGATGATGATGATAAGAATCATAAGAGCTAATATTTTTAATACATTTTATGCACCTGATGTTATGCTTAGTGATTGTACTCCAACGATCTTATTTTATAGACCAAGTACCCCAAGTACAGTTATTTTTTTCACTGTCTCCCTGAGGAGGGAACAGAAGCACAGAGAGGCTCAGAATGTGCCCAAGGACCCGCAGGTGGGAAGCCGCAGAGCTGGGATTTGAACCTGGAGCAGTAGGCTCACTGGGGTGAATGAACACACTTCTGCAGCCTGCTGGCTGTGACGGTGCTCCCAAAGCTGAACAAAGACATGTCCCTCGGCCCCTCTGTCTGCTAACTCGCCTTGTCCCTGCCTGTTCCGAGGACTAGTTGGGAGGAGGAGACGTGGGAAACAGGAGGGACCGGTATTTGTTCTGACTGAGCCTTGCAGGACACCCAGGGCTGAGTCGGGCTGGGCCAGTCTTCCCCGACCAGAAAGCTACTTTAATAGCCTGTATTTCTCCCCGTTGAGGAAGTGGGAGCCAGCACTGACAAAATGATGATAAATTCGTGACCTGTGTGCCACAGACAAATAACCAAGAAAGTGTCACTCTATGTCGCAGTCCTCTGAAAATAAAAACAGACTACAAAGGAAAAGGACCCCTGCCGACAGTGAAGCAGTAATGATAAGCAGCGTTTCAGAGCACGGTGGGCTTTAAGAGTGGTCTCTCCATACCTTGCAATAATATTATTTAAGAATCTTAAGCCAGGATAAGTGAAAGGAAATTTAAAAGATGATCCTGAAAGTGTTTGCAATGTTGTAATGGTTTTGTTGGACGCCTGATTTCAGCGATTTCAGTTCTTAATTTTGAGTTCTTTTCAATGCCATTGCTAGCAATTAACATTCATTAAACTCCTAATATGTAGTCAAAAAAGGGATGCTTGCCTGATGGTGGGTTTATAATTACTGTGGACCCACCATATGGACTTGACCCTGAGGAGTTAGGGGCTATGTTCTCCAATCTCAATGTCATTACCTCCTTAGGTCCAGGGAAATACAGCAAATCCTGACTCAGAGCATGAGTTTTAACTGGGTTGGCCCAAAAGTCTGTTACATTTTTTCTGTAAAATAAAACACACATTTTTTTTTCATTTTCACCAATAATTTTACTGATTTGGATATGTTAAGTATGTCGGCTATCTCCCACTATTGACTTTTAGTGGGTAGAGGCCAGGGGTGCTACTGAACACCTTCCTGTACATAAGACAGTCTGACAGCAAAGAAGTATTTGGCCAAAGTGTCAGTACTACCAAGAAACTTTGCAAACCACTTTTGACAGATTCAATCGGTCACCTTCTCCACACACTGCACAAATCTTTTTTTGCACTGCAGTTGTGTTTTTACCTTTCTTGAAATAATAAAGCATAATACGCCTAAAATGTTGTGTTTTCTTCCATCCTCAATAGTAAAGTGGATGCACAAAAATTCACCAATTATAAGTTTGTTTTTAATGCATGCTGCTAGGACAGCTGTCACAATACAATCTAATGAAATTGTTTCAAATGAAAGACTACTAAGCACTACTAGAGCCACCATATAAAAAAAACTAAATGAACTTTTTGGCCAACCCAATATTTAATGACTTGGGGATTACAGTGTTCTTTAAGTCTCTAAGAGATGCTATGGATATTTTCCCTGGAAAACAAACATTTTTATACACAGTCTCGGAGAATTAGTTTATATTCATGTAAGGCCCCAGGCTAAGAAATTCTGTTCCCAAACTCAGATGAAGTCTTAGATTTAAAATATCATTGTCAGAATCAGAAGAACTGACAGAATTTGTGGATGAAAAATTAAAGGGAGTCTTAAGGGGACATGACCCTATAATAAGCAGACACACCCGGAACACAGAAGTTAAGGAAAACAAAGCTTTTTCGCCTACACCTCCGTGCCTCGTTTTAAATGAGATGCTTTGATCCCTTGCTCACTGCTGCACTCATTCCACAAAACACAGCAAAGCAAGAAGAATACAAGGAAGACCCTGGTCCCCCATCCAGAGAAAAACCTTGAGTTATAGTGTGGAGTTTTCCCCTTCAACCTTGTTTATTGTGTGCTTTTCTAACAGACTGCCTTTTAAATTTGGAATGTTTCACTCCTAAAACAGTATGTACTAGAAATTTTCAGAAAGAGTGTTAAAGCCCTTAGCTCAGACCCCAGTGACCTTTTGGGGTCACAGTCCTTGAGAATCTGGGTGATGAGGTCAATATAACTATGCAGATCGTACTCAACCGGAGCTTTCCTGGGGGTTACTCCACAGTCTCCTCTGTGGGGTAGGAATATATTTCACCCACTTGGTTATTTATTAGTGAAACAGTCAGCGGAAGAAGAAGTTAGGTTGTAATCCAAGTTCAATATACTTATCTGAAAATGGGCAAACATATTTCTTTAACCGCATTCTTAAACCCTTCTTAGAACAAAGCTGGGAATAAGCCATTTTTAAAAAATATACATACATGAAATTGCCTTACCCTCTGAGCAATTTCCTTTTGATATCAAACTTGTGCCGATCAGATATGCTTAAGCTTATATGCAAATAAACTGGGTTGCGGAGCCTACAGAACCAACTCCTTTGTTCCTTCCCAGGCACCTCTGTGAGTGTATCCACTTTTAATCTGGTTGCCATATCTCTGGAGAGATACGGCGCGATCTGCAAACCCCTACAGTCCCGGGTGTGGCAGACGAAATCCCACGCTCTGAAGGTGATTGCAGCTACCTGGTGCCTCTCCTTTACCATCATGACTCCGTACCCAATTTACAGCAACTTGGTGCCTTTTACCAAAAATAACCGGACGGCAAACATGTGCCGCTTCCTACTGCCCAACGACGTGATGCAGCAATCCTGGTAAGGCTGCCTGGTGTTCATTCATTTGATACAACTTGACACAATTTTGCAGTTTTTGTTCAAAACTCGAATGTATTCTCTGGAGTCGCTGGGAGATCAGTTTCCTGAAAACACTCGGAGAATCAGTTTAACCTCTTTCTAGGATAACAGTAGTAGCAGACTCTTAAGAGAGCTCTATTTTCAATGCCATACACCTGTTCATGCAATTAACCCTCTCAAAATGTAGATGCTATTATTGCACCCATTTTACAGATGAGGAAAGTGGGACATGGGAGGTAAGTAAAGTTTTCAAATCACAAACCTAGAAGAGACAGATCCTCTGTGTTTATCCACTATGCAGTATGTCTCGGGTGATTAAGTAGGGCTTGGAGCTAGACGATTTGGGAGACTATGATTCTCTATGAATTGAAAATGGAGGGTGAGTCCTAGGTCCCATGTGGGTTTTCTCAGAGCTGCAGCCGTAGCACTTGCACAGAGCACTTTACTGGAAATAAAATGGCAAGAGTCTAATACCCTGTTTCTTTGCTGGGTGACACTGGACGAGTTCACATAAGCTCTCTGAGGTAGAGGTTATCTACACAAGGGTTTAATAATACAGATATTTTTTTATCTACCTCATCGTGTGACTGTAAGATTAAAATGAGAGTGTGTGTGTTAAAACATCATTAAATATCTTTTAAAAGGCCACACAAATGCAGGGTAGTATGTCACTAAATTCCAAGCATGTTTCAGAAGCAGAGAGCTAGACATTTCAAAATGGCTCAAAACTGAGATAATCTTTCTTTGCCTTCCTTTGTTTTTCTCTTCATTTCAACCCAGTAACACACACACACACACACACACACACACACAAAGAATAATGTTGCAAAAGAAAGGGACTTGAAAAGGAATCTTATCAAAACATACCCAATTGAAATGAGAAATGGCCCAGCCACCATGAGCCTCTGACAATTTCATGGCCTCGCTGTGTAACCCTACACATGCCAGACCACAGAAGTGATTTAGGGGCCAGACTCGTAAACAAGGAGGCTGGGATGCTTCAGGATTCGGATGTTTAGAGACAGCAGGGCTCTGCTCCACCAGGCTTGAGAGTGAGCACGCTGCTGTGCCCATGTCAGAAACGGCCAGCATGCCGTCCTTTGCAAACCCAAGGAGGCTACTACCATTCCCACCTGTGCTTTGATTTTTCTGTGGTGTCCAAGTCAGCAAAGGGCACACCGATGTGCTTAAGAGCACGGGTTCGAGAATCACAGCCTTTGGGTGGGAAGCCCACCTCTGCTGTGTGACTTTGGACAAGTTATTTAAGTCCCTTTAAGTCTCGGTTTCCTTAACTGTAAAAGGCATTTTGGTAATACTGCCTACCTCAGAGGTTATTATAAGAGTTCAATATAGTACTATCTGTATAAAATGCTTGCCCTAGTGTGTGACACATTAAGTCCTCAATGAGTGAAAGTTCTTGGGGTGTTTTTTTTGTGGGCTTTTTTCCATAACAGCTTTATTAAGATATTAACATATTTTTTAAAGCTCTCATTAGTTTTATATATATATGTTTTATATATAGACTTGTTTCAGGCAAAGAACCATACCAAATCTTTCTAATTTAGTCCTTCATAAGACATTTTATATGAGAAAAAAAGTAAATAGCTTCTAATGAATGACATGAATTTCCAAGGATATTACATGCTAATGATCACTGTTTGCTCAGACTAGTTATGATGGAGATGAACCCTGCTTCTTCCATCCCATCTGAGTTTGAAATAGTAGGTTGCTGGTTATTGGATTTCTCTTTATTTTGTTAGGCACACGTTCCTGTTACTCATCCTCTTTCTTATTCCTGGAATTGTGATGATGGCGGCATATGGATTAATCTCCTTGGAACTTTACCAAGGAATAAAATTTGATGCTAGCCAGAAGTCTGCGAGAGGTAACTATCTGTTAGCAGTCTGTTGATGCCAAAAGATCCAACAGCTTGTTTCCTGCAGCTTAACTAGATACACCCACAGTACGCTGGGATTTTCAAAAGGACGGTCAGGCTGTGCCATAACGCACGGTCGTGAGACCAGGTGTCTCTATTTCTGCATTTGTGCAGTGCAGCAGTCACTCCCCTCATAAGGGCGCCAAGTGGAATAAAATGAGATGCGACACACAAACCCCCAGCTGGAAGCGAGGACCCCTTTGGCCCAGACTTTCTGTGGTGCTGTATTCAAATGGACCCCCTTGGCAGCCCAGCTAATTGTTAACTCCCATCCCCCGGCTGGTCTCCTCCCTCCATTGTCGCACCGCAGTTGTCACAAAGCCTGACCTCAGCCCTGTTCATTCCAGTCCACTGTCTGCTAAAAGTTACCCCAGCACTTCCGCGGAGGCAACTTCTTCCCTTTCTCACTCCACCTCTCACTTCACTCTTCGCCCTGTGCATAGGAAAGGCGGTCTGGAGGCTCTACCAAGTGAGCGGTGAACTTTCCACTAGGAAGCTGGGGGGGGGGGGAGGAACCAAGTGTGAACATTCGTTCCTTAATCACTTTTTATCCTTATAATCTATGCAGACATCAAGTGCTATGTTGCATGATTTTTGTTAGTTTCTTTGTTAGTTTTAAGTAGCTTTACTTTTTTTTGTTGTTCAAGTACAGTTATCTCCATTTCCCCCACCTCTCTCCATCCACCCTGCCCCATCCATCCCCACCTCCCACCCTCGATTCTACCCTTGATGCTTTGGCTTTGTCCATGGGCCCTTTATATATGTCCCTTGATGACTCTTCCCCTTTTTCCCCTTATCCCCTCCCCCCTCCCATCTGGTTACTGTCAATCTGTTCTTTATTTCAATGTCTCTGGTTCTATTTTGCTTTCTTGTTTGTTTTGTTCATTATGTTCCATTTATAGGTGAGATCATATGGTACTTGTTTTTCACCGCCTGGCTTATTTCACTTAGCGTAATGCTCTCCATAAGTAGCTTTTCACTTCCCGGGGAAAAGTAGTATAGGTCAGATACCCGCACTGTAGGCCCAAGGAAGCCTGCCCCGTTTTTCAGATCAGGTTGGGGTTGGCCCCCTGGAGGAAGGGGGTGGTGCTCAGTGCCTCCTGTCTAGCCCGGCCCATCCTGAACAGTAAGTGATGTCACTTGTCCATGCAGAGAGGAAAGCGAGCAGCGGTCGATATGAGGACAGCGACGGATGTTACCTGCAGAAGGCCAAACCTGCGCGGGCGCACGCGCGGACTCTGGAGCTTCAACGGCTCTCGGGCAGCGGCGGCCGAGTCAGCCGCATCCGGAGCAGCAGCTCCGCGGCCAACCTGATGGCCAAGAAGCGGGTGATCCGCATGCTTATCGTCATCGTGGTTCTCTTCTTCCTCTGCTGGATGCCCATCTTCAGCGCCAACGCCTGGCGCGCCTACGACACCGCCTCCGCCGAGCGCCACCTGTCGGGGACGCCCATTTCCTTCATCCTGCTGCTGTCCTACACCTCGTCCTGCGTCAACCCCATCATCTACTGCTTCATGAACAAACGGTTCCGCCTCGGCTTCATGGCCACCTTCCGCTGCTGCCCCCACCCGGGCCGGCCGGGCGCCAGAGCAGAGGCGGGGGAGGAGGAGGAGGGCCGGACCACGGAAGCCTCGCTGTCCCGGTACTCGTACAGCCACGTGGGGGCCTCCGCCCCGGCCCAGTGAGCGGGCGCCGCCCTGCAGGGCCGGAGGAAGGAGGAGGCAGAACGGGAGGTGAGATTTGGGGAAGGAGAAAGGCTCCATTTGCTGTGCGAACTCTCCACTGGCCGTGTCTCATCCTTCGTCCGGGTCCAAGGCAGCGCTGTCGGGATGGGGCCAGGACTCGGTATCCAGGCCGTTCAAGGTAGGACATTTCTGGGGACGTCCACCGTCAGGCAGACCTCCGCAGGCCTGAGATGGGCGTCCGCTGGGGTCCATGCTGCAGATGTACTTGCCAAGCGCATGCCCCATTGGGGACGTGGAATGTACCGAGCTCTAGCAGGTTCTAGACTCTCTGAGGAGCTCTCGTTCCATAGTGACGCACTTTCCACGCGAAGCCCTGAATTAGCTGTGGGCTGCTTTGCCCCGGGGACGTCTGTCGCTTGTGTACATTCTGTAGCCCCCCCTCCGCCACACACACACACTGTGCCCACAAAAGGGAAGAGGAAGCAGCCCCGCTTCTGGCTCTTTCTGTAGTGAGAGAACAGCTTGACTTTTATCTTCTTGAGATTGGTCAAGGGCATTCAGAGACAGACATGCCTGCCGGCATCAGAATAGCATAAGGAACTGTCTCAGTGACAGAATTTGGAATTTATATTTCTAAAAATTACAGAGGATATAAGGCAAATAGCTGGATCAAATGGTACCCTACTTCTGTATAAGGAACAGTAAGTGCCAGAAGGTGCACAGAAATTTTTTTCTACCTTAATGATATCTGTTGCTTAACTCCACTTTTACATGGTGATATTAAGCCCCATGGCTTCTTTGCCTCAAATTAATTTTTCAGGCTCATCCAGCACTTCCTCTTTTCCAGAAAGACCTCCAGGTACAAAGGAGAGTTGTAACCCCTGCGTATCTGGAGGCTAAGGATGGGCGCATGCGCAGTCGGGCCCGGAACAGAGCCTGTCTGGGCTCAACAGCTTTTGAATGTCAAAGATGTCTATGCCTTTAAATACAATCCATGTACTTGCCAATAACTGTACGGATTTTATGTGCATGTGTAAGCCGAACGTATATATCCTTCATATATAAGTCTATAGTCTTTGGTGTGTTTTAAAAAAAAAGAAAAGTGATTAGATGTTGGAATTCAGCAAGTGTTACACTATGATATTTCTTTACAACAGTTGAAGTTTCATGTGAACTTTTCTTTGCAAAGTCAGCTTTGAAATCTCTCTCCTCCAATAAGAAATCTCAATTTAAAATAAGATGTAAGCTACGCATTTAGATAGCAAGAAATGCACTTCTAGCATAGAATGTGTCAGTCCACTCTGTCACAGTACTTCTCTCTTGGGGGCCGGGGAGTGGGCATCCTTGTCCTGTCTGCTTAAATAAATTAACACAGACATAAAGCAGCTTTACGTGCCAGTTCTGGAGGTAAAAAAACAAACAAAATCCCCACAAAGTAAGCTCTAGCTTCCATGGCTCCAAGCATCTGACAGTTGAGCTTTGCTTGTTCTTGTTTCCATGGGGCTATAGCTATCCATGACCCAAGCCTGGCCAGTGGTCTCTATTATAGGAAAAAAAAAACCACAAAACAAAACAGAAGAGAGAAAGGGGCGAAGGCTGCTGAGAGGTGATGATGAATGGGCGAAGGGACCCTGCATAATTTAGGAAGATGAGAGTGTTACCATTTGTTTTAGCTGGGAGGATGGTAACATACTAAAGGAAAAGAAATTTGAGGATGTGACTACTTATCATAGACTTTTCAAGTCCGATGTCAGTCTTTCTATTCTTCAGGCTGCAATATAGTGTGGATACTTATAAGCCATCATCTCAAAGATTTCAAAGTAAAAATTCAGCTGACTAAAATATGCACTGCTAAAGGGTAATGATAAAAGGTAAGAGAAATTGAAAATGTCTCCAATATTTGAGCAAGTCTTACAAAGTCTACATATTTTTCTGCTAAAGGAAGGAGCTCTCCCTTCTGACAGTGTTAGCATATAAATGAAGATAAATGAGCTGTCCTCCCCAGCGCGTTCTTGGGAATTTCTGTAAGTTCCAAAGCTGTAAAGGTATAATAGCCCTAAGAATAAGTTGTCAGATTTATCAGATAAAAATACTAGATAGCTGGTTAAATTCTAACTTCAGATAAACAACAAATCAATTTTAGTATGCTTACTAATATCCCATGCAGTAAATACATTCATATAAAATAATTTTTGAATCACATAAAAATATAAACAAAATTTCTCAAATATAGACCAATAAAATACCTCTCTTCACTAAATTTCTTGGAAAGTCTTTTACATAAAGAAAGCTTTAAAAAAGAACAAAGAAAACGGAAATTAACTTTTGGAATCTCTGCCTGACCTTTGGGAATGGTACTATCAACAGGCTAATTTTACTCTTAAAAAAATTTTAAAACATAAAGTATTCCAATATTTTAACATGTATTAAAACATAAAGTATTTTGTTAACTGTCTTTTTTTTAAGATTTTTTAAAAATTTATTTATCTTTAGAGAGGAAGGGAAGGAGAGAAGGAAGGAGAGAAATATCAATGTGTGGTTGCCTCTCTTGAGTCCCCTGCTGGGAACTGGCCTGCAACCCAGGCATGTGCCCTGACTGGGAATCGAACCATGATCATGTGGTTCGCAGACCCGCACTCAATCCACTGAGCTATGCCAGCAGGGCAAGTTAGCTGTCTTTATTTCATGCCAAAGTGGATTACCAATTTGAATGGGCAATAAAATAGAGTTAAGAAAATAGATTCACCTAGCTTCTGGGATTCTCTAGTGTCTTCTGGTAGCTCCCACTCCCCACCCGAATGGTAAGTTACGACTTGAGTGCATCTTTGATCCTTTTAAACCATGTGTCCCGTGGCTGCTTGTGCCCCTGTTACTGCGTCACCGCTCACTACAAACTCGCAGCTGTGTGGCCGCCGATGTCACGTGTCCGTGTTCGCTTAACCTGTGTGCCCTCCAGTCCGTGACCCTGTAATCTTGGCGAGGCCAGTGATGGTAGCTTCGAAGCCTCCACTGTACTCCCTCCAGGGTTTAGCCAGTAGTCTGCGCACCACGAGTGCTCAATAAATCTTGTGCCTGACTGCTGCTCTGCCTCCTGTGCTTTTGGGGGACCCTCTTCCCGTCCGCAGCGGTGACTCAGCCAGGAGGACGTGTTCTCGGGAGAAGGGGGCAGTATTAGAATTCCTGGAGGGCTTTTTCCCCACTGAAATCATGTGTCCCCCCTGAAGATTCGGCTGCATGAGCAGCTGCAGTCGCCTCTCCCTCTGCTTTGTGTGTGTGTGTGTGTGTGTGTGTGTGTGTGTACAACTGGAGATGTTACTGACGGGACGCTGTGAGGCACAGATAAAATGGTGTTAGGGAAAAGGACAGACATGCACGGTTCCACCGTATGGAATCTCTACAGTCGTCAAGATCTCTGTAACCAAGTGGAGAGGCGGCTGCCATGGTCTGGAGGCGGCAGAAGGGGGTTAGTATTTAACGAGTGTCGTTTCCGTGTTGTGAGGTGAAAACAAATTCTAGAGAGCTGGTGCACAACAAGGGGAAGGTACCGACACTACTGACTGTACATTACAAATGGTTAAGATGGCAAACGTTCACATTGTTTTTTCCACAATGAAAGGGTGGAGATAGAGGGTTTGGGGACCCCTGGTGTATAGCATCCCTCTCCTTTGCTCCCCTCTGCCCCCCTTTCCCTTTAGGAGAACAGTAAGACACCATGACCCTGCCCCTAATCCATGCTCAAGTGCCCACCCACTCATGATGCTGGCGGATATTACTGAAGCCCCCCTGGCCCTTAGCTGGCCCAGCCCTCCCCCACCCCTCTGCCCCATCCATTGCTGCCCTGCTCTGGTGGCCCCACGTCTCCTCCCTCGGGGAGGTCCCTCTGCTTTTTTGGGTGGGATGTCTCTCACCCCCTATTTGCCTGACCACTCTCCAGTGGAACATAGATTTTGGGGTTCTAAACTAGCCCCCACAACTGGGGGCCAGTCCCACAAGTCCACACCCACCCCAGCTCTTAGAAGCCCAGCCTGGGGGGACTCTTGGGTTCTTTTCGTGCAGGAAGAGGGGTCAGGCAAGCATAAATCGTTGAGGGCCCAGCACTGGTCCCGGCACATGACAGGGACGCAGTGAGTGTGAGGGGTGAGGGCGGGGAATGAAGGAAGAAAATTGAGTCGCTCCTCAGGGCCAGTCCTTCCCTGGTCCCTTGGGGAGGGCCCGCCATCCTAACCGCAGGCCTCCGTCACTGCGAGTGCCCTAGCGCTTGACAAAGGGTGGGGCTGACCGGGCAGCCACATTGTTTCCCATCCTCCACGCTGTACATGGTCCTGCTTCCAAGTTCACTGGCCACAGTCGTCTCCTCTGAGGAGCGAGAGGATGGATATACTCTGGACTGCAGGTCTGGAACTCTGCGTCCCAATCTTAGCCCTGTCGCTAACATGCTGCGTGGCTCCAGACGCACCTTACACCCTCTCTGGGTATCTGTTTCCCTGTGCACACTGAGGGGTTGTGGTTTCATCTCTGATGCTGTGCAATCAGTGGTCGGACTTTGATGTGCTCTGATTATTCCACACCCTCCTGTGATCCCAGAGGCTTCCCATCCACTTTGCAGTTAGAGGAGCCCCCTGGCACCCAGGCACATAGGCATCTCTGAGGACATGTGACTTCCAGGACACCCCTGTCAGGGGCCCCAGAGGAATCGGACAGCTCTCTCAGCCCCTCTTGGTCACAGCTGCCCAGAGCAACCCCAGGGAGGCTGGTCCCCGGGCCCCCAGCTGCATCCCTGCTGAAAACCAGGGACCGCACCTACAGCTGCAGCAGAGTCAGCCTAGGGGAGGGTGTGCGCTGTGCGGTCACGAGTGACAGCAGGTGACCACAGACACCCACAGGAGGGATGAATGAGTGTCTACCACATATGGTTTCCAATTTCACCCTCCAAATGAGGCATCATTTCCACATCTCACAGGTCAACAACGGTTCAGAGGAGCTGGTAACATGTCCAAAATCGGGGAGCTGGTAAATGACAGAGACGGGAGTGGGCCCCCTTCTGATGCCAGTGGCCTTCAGTCGGGGTTAGGTGACAGCTGGTGGTCTGAGCACTCGGTAGCTGATCTCCCTCCCTGTAAGGACCCCGAGGAAGAGGAGTCTGTCTTCTCATCCTCCCGCCCTGAGCTCCTTGGCTGAGGAGCATTTCAAAGCTGGCTTTCTGCACTTGTGCCCTGGAAGCTGCCATCCCCGGGGCTATTTTTAGAAAGCACACTTTGCTACCTCACTGGGAAGCCAAGAGATACTATCAGTCAACAAGCTTTCACCTCTTTGGCAAATTGTCAACATGATTAAGGTAGATCTCATGTCTCAGAATCATCAGAGACCAGACAACAGAGGCCCACGTATGCTGTCGGGGGGCGGGGTGGGAGGATCTAGGGGGAGTCCAGTTCCCAGGAATAAATCGTGGTGAATCCGTGCTAGACATAACAACCTCATTCCCTTTTGTTAATTTTTGGTTTAGGGATAAGTTTATATCCCAGTTCTAGCCAGTGAAGCTTAACAATGTACCCTCCAATTTTTAAAAACGCCTTCATCTGTAACAGTGTGCTGATTTCCGAGATATAATTACTCCATGGCCAATTTCCAGGTACCAGGGGGACAGGACTGAATGGGGAGCTTGGACGACATGCACTGCTGTACACCGTTTGGTAGTAACTCCACCACGCCGATACACTTAACATCGAGAGCATAAAGCAGATAGTGAGCGGTACATTTTGAGTGTTCGTTACCAGTTTCCTGAAAATTTAACAATTGACCCGTGCAGGCCAATAAAAGCCAAGGCTAACATACCACTGGTTCTAGTCAATTGCTAAGATAGATCATTTGTTTCCCCCCAAATTCATGGGTTGAAACCTAACCCCCGATGTGATTGTTGATGGGGTCTTTGAGGGGTCATTGCATTATGAGAACAGAGCCCTCGTGAGTGGGGTTCATGCCCTTATAAAAGAGACCCCACAGAGCTCCCGCACCCATTCTCCCCTGGGAGAGGACACAGTGGAAACACAGGCATTTATGACGAGCCAGGAGGCAGGATCAGACCAGACGCCAAATCTGTCAGTGCCTTGATCGTGGACTTCTCAGCCTCCAAAACTGTGAGAAGCAAACATGCGTTGTTTCATCCACCTGGCCCAGGGGTGTCAAACTCATTTTCACCCAGGGGTGCGGGGCACATCAGCCTCGCAGTTGCCTTCAAAGGGACGAATGTAACTTTAGGACTGTATCGGTGGAACTACTGCTTTACTAGGGCAAGGAGCTCGGCGCTGCTGCCGGGTAGAAACAAGGTGCCGGGTGGATAAAACAAGGTGGAGGCTGGATGCGGCCGGCGGGCCTTGTGTGTGCCCCCTGTGCCCTAGCCTATGGTATGTTTGTTCCAGCAGCTCAAATGGACTTAGACGTCAATTAAATGTAGGAAGTCTGCTCAGGGTTTCTGCACTTATTGGCCAGTTTTGCTACATTCAGTGACAACCCCAAAACATAGCAGAGCATGATACTTGAAGGCTTTCAAAACATGTCTGATGCATGACTCCCTTATCTATAAAATAAAGTATTTGGACTAGATCGTTTCCAAATTTTAACACAGAGAAACCTCCTCCCCACCCGCCAAGCAGTTTTGTATGGAAGCCCATGCAAAACAGGAAAGAGATGGCAGCATAGTCGTCAAGTAGAAGGAAGGGTGGCTACAGGGCAGCGCCTCGATGTCTTCGTGGAATCCCTGGGGTTCTCCAGAACATGGCTTAGAAGCCGCTTACATATCAGCTCCACTCCAGGACCCATAATCTGTGATCCTGGGGCCTGCAGGACCAGCCTGTATTCCATCAGGACTAACGAGGAACTCCAATTAAGCTTGGCCTCACGAGTGCAGGGCCTCCATTTCCAGGCTTGCTGTGCTCTTGGTTTTGATCACTGTCTGTTAGGCTCTCAATTACAAGCTCCCTCGTGCATCATTCAGGCCCATCCCACCAGACGCCCCCGACGTGGGCTGCAGCCAGCACTGCAGCAGCCCAGCGAGGGCCAGTGGGCGCTGGGGGTGTCCTCTCCTACAACCCGAATCACTCCCTGCCCCACCCGGAGAGGCAGCCTCTTCCAGACTGGCCTGTCCAAGCAGTCATGGCCAGGACCCTAGAACGATCCACGATGACTGGAGTTTCCCAGTATTTCCAGCTGAACAAAATAAAAGACCCCAGCTGGGCTCTACCTCTGCATTAAAGGTCTGTGATTTCATAGATGCCGAGCCCTGCCCCCAGGATAAACCACTGCAGCAAGGTCTGCCCCCAACTCCCACCATTCTGGGTCCTCAGCCCTGATTTGATGACAGCAGCTCAGCCTGTCAGCAACACCCAGGGTGCCCTTCCCAGATTTTGTGCAGCCAGGGAAACGACGCACAGAGAGATGACCGTGGGAAGAGACAGCAAGAGGGTGGTCATCAGCAAGCCAAGGAGAAGCCTCAGAGGAAACCAGTCCTGCAGGCACCTTGACCCTGAACCTGCAGCCTGCAGAACCGTGGACAACCAATTTGCTGTCGAGGCCCCCTGGCTGACACCTCCCCTCCCCGAAGGGTGCAGGGCTCAGAAGGCCGCCTCAGAAATCAGCCCTGGCTGGTCAGAGAAGACAGACCCCCAGGGGCGCCCCTGCCCTTCCTCAGCACCAGCAGGAACTGAGAATACACGCGAAGGCCTCCTGCCTCCTCCTCCAGCCCGTGCCCCTCAGCTGCTGTTGTCTTTCCCTCTGATTCCATCCCTCAATAAGAAAACAATCAGGGAGCAAATACAGGAGACGGGCAGGTGAGGACACTAAGGGGATTTGGGCTGAAAAACTCCCTGGAGTGGGGCCAGCAGCTCCCAAAACCTAATTCCGCGGGTGTTTCCCTGGGAGCCTTCCTGGCTCAGGGTTGCCAGGTAAAGGGCAAGACGCCACCGAGGTCTGCATTCAGGAGAGCAGTGAGTAATGTTTTCGCAGAACATGTCCTGTGTGATGTTGTATTATTTGCTGAATCTGACAGCTGAATCCAGGGGGTCAGCGGGGCAGGTGCTGGGGCGGGGAAGGAAGGTCAGGAAACGGCTGAGAGGCGACAGAGCCAGTGTGAGAGGCGACAGAGCCAGTGTGACCCAGAGCAGCCCGCACAGGAAGGCGGGGCTGGCTCAGAGCGGGCGCAGCCACTCTTGGAAGGAGGAAAGGACTGCCCGCCTCTGCAAGTCTCTGCCTGGCAGGAGAGACCGCCACCGTCCCCGCCAGCCCCCACTCAGAGTTGAGTCAAAGGATCCCACTTGTGTTTGTTCCCGTTGCTTAAAACAACACGAATGTGTTATCTCACAGTCCTGGAGGCCAGAAGTTGGAGCTGCAGCTCCCTGAGCTAAAACCAAGGTGTTAGGGGACCGAGTTCACTCTGGACATTTTAGGGGAGGACCCATTTCTTACCTCGTCCAGGTCCTTGAGGCCTCCTGTCCTTTCATTTGCAAGGAGAGCAGTACAGCATCTTCAAGTCAGTCAGCCTCCACCCCTCCTGCCCTCCCTGGCCCCTCCTCATCTCTTTCTCTCGCCCTTTCTCTCCCTCACACCCCTCCATCTCTCTGCTCGCACCATCTCCGCTCCTTCTCTGACTCTGACCACGCCCCTCCCCCGTCTCCACCTATAAGGCCTCCGTGATTACACTGGTCCATTCACCTGGGTAAGGTAACGCACCCACAGGTTCTGGGGATTAGGATGTGGACGTCTTCACGGGCCTTTCTGTCCACCCCAGTGTTTCCCCCCTTCGACAGCTGCCACCCTGCTGAGGCTGCTGTGAGGGGGCCACAGAGTGTGCCCAGGCTCCACGGCTCTGGGTTTTCACAAGGACAGTGCTGGCAGTCAGGGTGCTGAGTCCTGGGGGCTGAGGCTCAGGCACAGATGTGAAGGCTGACGGGAAGGCGGTGGTCCCAGCAGAATGTACAGTATCGGAAACGGAAATACCATAAATATCCACACGCAGGCCCGTCTTTCCTGAATATGCTGCTCAGCCTACCCTGCAGAGACCTCTCTGTTACTCTAATGTCGCCTGAAACACTGTTTTCAACCAGGCTGCACTCGGTTTGGGTGGAGAGAGCACAACGTCCTTTCTCCGGGATCACCCGTGTCTGCCACAGCTCCACCGGCAGACCCCTGGGGACAGAGACTGTCATGTTAGAGCAGTGGCTGTGTTCATTGGTAACAACGCACCACAAACTCAGAGGCTTAAACAACAGAAGTTCATTTTCGTACCATTCTGGAGGCTGGAAGTCCAAGGTCAGCATGTCGGCAGGGTTGGTTCCTCCTGGGGGGCTGCGAGGACAGTCTGCTCCAGGGCCTCTCCTGGCTCCTGGCGCTTTGCTGGCGGTCGCTGGCCTTCCGTGGCTCGTAGACTCATCACCCCATCTCTGCCTATATCTTCACATGACCTGGTTGGAGCTAATTATGTCTGCAGTGACTCCATCTCCAAACAAGGTCACATTCTGAGGTACCACGGGGTCATGACTTCACATATGAATTTGGGGGGTACACAATTTCACTCGTAACAACAACAAAGAGTTTTCAATCGCCTGATTTCACAGCTCTGTGAAACGAGCACAGATAACTGTGCCCATGATGTATCGGCCTGTCCCTCCCAGTGTTCTCATAAAATGCTCTGGTCCTTGGCCTTGTCAGACTGCACCTTCAGACATCCACGTCGTCTCTTCCCTGCCCTCACGGCTCCTTCAGGCAGGTTTTATTCACCTCATTTTATAGTCTGAACTCCCAGCGAGAGACCTGCCCAGAGCCACATCCCTCATGAAGAAGGCAGAGTGTGTATGTATCCATTGGACCCTTCAGACGAGGGGCAAGTCAGGAAGGCTCAGGAATGGGACTCACCAGGGAATGTCGCCAGTGGGGAAATGAGTCCCCTGTAAGGAATCAAGTAGGTGCCTGAGTCTGGACTCTTCTGTCACATTCTCTGAGTTTGGTGCGGGAAGTGCTGCCAGCCAGGGAACAGGCACCTCGCACTGGCACGTGGGAAGTGTGAGCAAGGGGGAGGCCAGCTTCCAGTGCCCGGGGAAGCGCCACCTGGGCCTAGAGAAAGAGACCAGGGTCTCGGGTCGCGCTCACGCACACAAGGACTTGACATTTGCCATTCAGAGCTCCCGGACACCACTCCACCCTGCCCTTTGAATGTGCAGGTTCTTATAACTAGATAAATAGGCCAACTCCCCCAGGGATTTCCTGGTGAGAAGTAAAAGGAAGTGAAACCTTGTTCTCAAACACCAGTTTGCAGGAGAACGTGGGAAGACTTTTTAATACAGGTTCCCGCCTCGTCCCGGCAGCCCGGTGTGGGTCTCTGGACCATGCCGAACTCACAAACTCCACAGGTGGTATTTCCGCAGGTGGGTCATGGATGCACTTTCAGAATCTCTGTTCTGGAACTTTCTGTACTTTAGGAGGTTTGACAACCTGTTTCCCAAAAAGTCATGGGGCAGCAGCTCCTACCCCAGCCCCTACCTGTGAGCCATTAGGGGGCGGCTGAGTCACAGGATGGGACTGAACTAGGAGTAAAGGGGTCCGGGCAGGAAAAAGAATTTTCCACAGACTTTATGGGATAAATGGAGGAATTGTGGCATTACCAAGGGGAGCTACGCTGGCTAATTGAGCACATCCTGGCTAATTTGGAGTGTACTTCTCTGTAGGAACAAGCAGGAAGGTGGCGCGGTGTTTACAGGGCAGCTACAAGCAAGACCACCCGGCTTCGTTTCAGCTCCTTCCGCAGGCCAGCCGTGAGTCCTTGGGCAAGTGAACAACCCCCTTCTGGGCCTCAGGACTCTGGTCTATGAGACTGCGGCTGTGGGGGGTGTTGTGGGGGGCCAGTGTCCTCCTCCGAGGGAAGTGAGGAGTAAAGGAGGTCACTTACCCCAGCAAAGGCACTCGAAGGGGTCAGCTAACCTTGTTCACCCGTGAGCCTCGGTTGGGACCATTACTTTGACTTCTGGCCAGCTCCATAAGGAGGAGAGTGCATGCAATAGATGCTCAGTAAATATTTGTTGGCTTCAGTGACACACCCACCCACCACCACCTGACCCCATTGCTTTGCATTTGTCCACCTTGCTGGGGTGTTGCTCCTGTCTTCAGCCATAGGGCCAAAGCACCGAGGGGAGAGTGAGCCCGGTGCTCTTTCTGGATCTTCCCCAGGGTCCTCCGCCCAGGGTTTGCCCAAGGTAGGTGCCCATGGCACTGACCAGCCCCCAAGTCCCTTAAACAAAAGCCCAGATGGAGATGAATGCCACTCGACAGTTCTGTCCTTTCCCTAACCCCTCCCTCATCCTTTAAAAGTGGATTCACCAGAGCTTCATTGCCCATAAAACTGGGAAGGCCACGTTGCTAATTCTTCATTCTGAGGCTCCTTCACTACGCTCATGACTTAGTGATAGACGCTTGTGGGCTTCTCCCGCCTTTCTCAGCCAGTGCCCACGTGGTGCACCAGTGCACGGATCCAGGCAGCAGCTGCCCAGCTGCCCTGGAGAGCGAGGAGGTCAGGCTGGCAGCCCCGCCCCTGGCAGGCACCGCAGAGCAGTTTCCCAGGGGTGAGTTTTTCATAATGTGAACCAGGTCCTGCTGATTCACTGGCCTCCGAGACGGGCGGCAGGCACTCTGCTCCTGCCCACTGTGATCAGAAAACAGCACGACGAGGGGAAGAAAAATGCTGCTGCCCCGCAGCCTTGCTGGTCCTGTTCCTTTGTTTCCCCAGGTGGGTGCCCAGCTGCCAGCAAACTTCAAGGTCAAAGCCAAAGGTGAAAGGCTCTGCGCATGCCCGCTGCAGAGCAAACAGGGAAATGTGTTTAGGTCTGCCCTTGTCAGTTCTGATCTGTCAATTTCTTATTTTTAGCTGGGCCATGACAAAATACACTGATTAACTATGAAAATAACCACTGATATTGAATTTCCTGTGGGAAAGATAATCCCGTTAAGGTGAGTCTGAAACTGGAGCTCCTTGCCCCCTTGTTTTTACAAGGGGAATTTCGAGAAACTCAGGTACCCTGTACAATGGCTGGGTTTTTACCTCGAGGGGAATGCTGGCCCTCCAGTATCTGGACCAAGAATATAAAGGTCCAGAGAGGGAAGTGGAATCTGATTGATTTGGGCCCAAAGAAAAAGAGTAGGGCCCGGAACCCTGAAATTTAGGACAAGTGATGGGAAAGTCCTTCCTAGAATAAAACTACGGTGGTGAGAGGGTAACATGGCCTACAGACACCAGTCCCTGTTCGAGATTCATTGTCCTCATTCTGTGAGGACCCAATAAAGCTGAAAGGGAGTAGTTCAATGGGAGGGACCTTGTGAGGCTGGTGAAGAGGGCCTTTGATGCCCCGGCTGCCCGCGGGAGATTCCAGGACCACCCACCAGCACCCTTCCCCCGGACACCAGCACCTTCCCATGGGAAACATGTGCTTTCCTGCTCCAGAGATATTGCGATGGGCTGTGACTTCTTTGGCCAAAATAATTTAGAGGGGTGGGGGGTGGATGTGATAGGAAGCAAGTTGTGAGCCCCGGACTGAAGAGGCATTAAATGTTTCCACTCACTCCTCACTTTACAGCTGGTCCCAAAAGGATGAGAGACACACGGAGCGGACTGGGGACCTTCCCCACCACCGAGAACCAAGACTAGCAGAGCCGAGCACAGAGCGGCTGAGCCCAACAGACACTTGAGCAGGAAATAAAGGCTCAACATACGTCACTGAGTTTTGCACGATTTGTGGCAGAACGTTACCATAGCGGTAGCTGGCCGGTGCCCCGCCGTCTCCCTCATTTCCCACGACGTCTCTCTGTATGTCTCCCATCCTTTACCCGCCGCCTTCTCCCTGTCGGCCCTTTCACCCTGAAAGGTCTGAGGCCAACTTCTTACCTCTTAGGCCGAATTTCAGTCACGGGCTAATCCCTTCCAAATACGTGTGCTTTTTCCAAGTTGCGTTGCTGGTAGGATTTCAGGAATCAGCAAGTGAGTGAGAAAGGCATTTGCCGACCGGGGACATCATTCTTGGCTCCCTTGACTTCACATTCCTAGCAGCCTAGGGTGGGGCAGACCCCAACACGTAGCTGACTTCTTAGGAAGACTCAACTTTCTGACAGACTGTGAAAGAAGAGCTCAGCAAAAGCCATGTTTCTGTTTCATTCTACCATTTTCTGTGAAAAAGTTGAAGATGGGTTGGCAATTCTAGCTGGGTGTATGAGCACCTCTCCTCCTCCCCACCCTTCCTTAAAGTTTGGCCAAATTCCCAGTCCAAATAGCAGCATGTGTTCAGGAAGATGATTAATGTTAGCAGAAGGTTCCAGAGAATCTTTCAGGGCCCTTTGTTTATTAAATATAAAAACCCATGTTTAAGTATAACGTCAAAGGTATGACACAGACCAACACAATCCAAGACAGGCTGTTGGCTCACCTTCAGTGACCAGATGTTCTTCAAGTTGTGACTTCTGGGCTCAAAGCCCCTAAAGATTTTCCGAGAAGGTTCATCCTGCTCACAGAAGGGGCTAGCAGAGGCTGACAGGGGCTGACAAGGGCCATCTTTTTCTCTCCATCATCTGTTCTTAATGGCAGAGGCTGCGGCTTTCATGATGGGGTCTAGTCCATAGTTGGGTCACAGTTATTCTCGGTAGAAAGCAAACACTCCTGACAGCCTGGCCTGGGCTGGAGACCACGCTGTGTTCTCCCATAGAACCCCAGCCTCGGGTGATTCATTCTTTCCCTCACCAAAGACTTACTGAGAACCCGCTGTGTGCCAGGCTCGGCGTGGGGACCCGGGGACACGTGGAGTACAGGTAATGCTCAGGTCCCCTGTTAGCTTCTGGAGGTAGAGAGACAGACAACATACAAGTGAACACCTGAGTGTTTTGGTGACAAGGACTATGAAGAACATAACATGGGGTGGTATGGTATGTGTGACCAAAAGGGGGTGCACCAGTTAGGTGGGGCGGTCGGGGAATGACGGGAGTGGAAGCTTCCGTGCTGCTTCTGCCGTGGTGGCCACCCCTCTAGGTGCTTCACACGAATCAGCTCATCTGTCCTTACAGCAATCCCACGGGGTGGGTGCTGCTGTGGCCCTGATACTGACGAGGAAACTGAGCCACAGAGAAGGAGAGGAACTTGCCCTGTAGCCCACAGCTGACAGGTGGAGGAGCTGGACGGCAGGCCCAGGCACTGGCTCCATAGTCCACACGCTCACTGCTGTGCAGAACATTGCCTCCTGCAGCAGGTCACATGGGAGCTGACGTCTGAGTAGTGAGAAAGGGCCAGTCAAGTAAAGGTCTGGGTAGAGAGGCCCGGCCAAGGGGACCAGAAGATCACTGCAGTCCCCTAGGCAAGAGATGAGGAGGCGTGGGCCAGAGGGGCCAGAATGGACGCAGTGAGACACAGCAGGGCCGGGGTCTGCTTTCACTCTGGGGCGTGATTTCTCTTTGACGTGGCCCCTGTTCTGTTAAACCACAAGCTCCGCAGGGGCTAGCACCTCGCCTTTGTTACTCTCCTGTGGCCTAATGCCTCAGACAGTGTTTCATTCATAGATAGAGTTAATAGTTCTTGTAAGGGCTAATTAATTAGTGAACTTATTAATATGCATCGGACCAGTCTGATGTTGGCTTGGGTCCCAGATCCTTCACCTGGTAACTATTCAACCTCGGGCGAGTTACAAAACCTCTCTGACCCTCACATTGATTTCCTGTGTGACGGGGATAATGAGACAACCACAGGGTTGGGTGTGGAAAGAATCAAATGAGATATCTTTTTGTAAAAAGTAAGATTGTGCCCTGGCGGGTGTGGCTCTGTGGGTTGAGCACCAGCCTGCAAACCAAAGGGTCACTGGTTCAATTCGCAGTCAGGGAACATGCCTGGGTTGCCATCCAGGTCCCCAGTAGGGGTCACACGAGAGGCAACCCATCACTGTTTCTCTCCTCTTTCTCCCTCCCTTCCCCTCTCTCTAAAATTAAATTTAAAAATCTTTTTAAAAAAGGTACGGTTGCCACAGACTGGGTCCCACAGAAATGTTGGTGTCTAACTCCTTTCCCCACGATGTATTGCACAAACCAGAGTTGTCCCAGTGACATGAACCCACTGTAGAACCTAGAGAGTCATGGCACTCTGTGCCCTTGTTCCTCAAGGCGTCGTCTAGGGACCAGCTCATCGGTATTGCATGGGAGCTGGTTAGAAATAAAGAAACTCGACTCCCCTCCATGGAGTCGGAATTTCTGTAGAAAGGTCCTGGTGATTGAAAAAGCACAGCCTCCCACCTTGAGTGATTCCCATCCTCGAAGACAAAATTAAGGTAGACTGGGCCTGCCCCGGGTTGGGGCACCATCTATTTTAGACGGTTTCGGATGCATGGACCTCAGCCCTACCTCTGGTGCTTACATCCTGGGCCTCGGCAGACCCTGCTAACCCGTTTCCCAGCTGCTGTGGCTTGGACACCTGCCACTAGCTGCCCCCCCCCCCGTGAACTGGGGGTACCCAACCCCCTAGATGTCCATGCTGGACCAGGCAGCCGGGCGTGGGAGGGTCCAGCAGCATCACGCACAGCAGGCTCCCAAGCCTGGTCGGCTGGAGAAGCATCGCAGCTCCCAGGAGAGGGGTCTTCTCTCCTTGGCCATCCTCCTGCCTCACCTGCCAGACCGAGACAACGTAACAGAGCAGGATTCCGACTGGCTGTGGGAGGTGGCCTCATTTCTGAACCATTAACCACGTAAACAAACCCCAAAATAGGAGCCGGAGAGAGGACAGATTCTGACCGGCCTACCCAACACGTTCCGGGACAGTCTGTGCTCGAGGCTCATTAATCAACTCTAAGCCCAAGCATCATGAAACTTTATTTTTTCATTTCTAAGATACAATCAAACCTTCCAGAAATGAATTTTTCTCCTAGAAGCAGAACTCACTTTAGTGAGTTGTGGAGTCTGCTTTTCCTTCTTGCTCCCATTGGGGGTTGCAAGGCAAGCGGGAAGAGGAGTGCCTCGCCACGCACCTGTAACACCTTTGTTTTGCAGCTCAGTGCACCTGCCTTTAGATGGGACAAGGACCAAAGCACACCCTCGTAAGGGTGGGGGCCCTGTCTGCCTTGGCCTTGACCGCCCCACTGGGCACAAAGGGCGTTCGATTTTCATGTGTCTCAATAAATTCCATACAGCAGAAAGATGGAAATAACTCTACAAAGATGCTCATTCAGTGAGGGCAGGAGGCCACCTACAGTTCTTGTTTTTCTCTGGAGCCGCTTGCCTGTCAGCCTTTGGCTGGCTGTCACGCCGACAAACTATTTCCCAGGCCAAGTTCAAACTTGCTGCCCTCTCCTGGCCAATGCTTAACATTAACTTTCCCTCCACTGATTTAAATGTTAACTTAGCCCAGGTGAAGCTTAAACCATTTATGGGTAAAGGATGGTTTTTCCTTCCCATTGGGAAGATTTGTAGAAGAGAATTTTCATCAGAGGCTGTACCCTCTGCCACAAAAGGAAAACAAGGACCTAGAGGGTGTGCCCCCGACCTGTGTGTTTTTCTCTTGCACGACTGTGGGGAATCAGCGTAACATGTTCATTTCCTCTCAGCGGAGACCGTGTCCCGCAGACCTGCCCGTCTGCGGGTCAGGCCTTGTGCAGGCCCGTGGGTCATTGCCATAGGGAAGCAGAGCACGCCCCGCACCCTCGTCTGCCCCGAGCAGGAGAGAACCGGCAGCACAGACGAGGAGGCGGTGGCTGGGGCTTCTGGAGGGTGAACAGACAGAGCACCCTGGCTTTCCTTCCCAGACGACCCGAGACAGCGCCTGCGCCCTCCTGTAGGTCTCATCGTAGAAATCACGGTGTCTGAGATCCACGCACAGTCTGTCTCACACGTTAACCTCTGCAGTGCTCATCCTGGTGGGCAGCGCACACTCGATAAATGGCTGTGTCACGTCGGTATGCGATGTGTCTAGTGGGATCTTCTATTGCTGGGAGAACATTTCTAGTTTACACCAGAAGAAAATGTCTTGCCCTGGCATCAGGAGAACTGGGAACCTGATTAGGGCTCCCACCCCGTGGACCTGGGGCTCCTACAATGAGCCCAGAACTCCCCCGCTCCCCCAGCCGGAGCTCGGGTTTCCCCTGCATTTGTTCCATTCTTGGGTAAGGGGGCGGCAGCAGTTCAGCCTCCACCCAACCTCCCAAGTTCACACGATCGTCGGAGAGGAGAAAGCCGGGCTGCGCCTGGTTCCCGGGAATCAGTCTGGTTGGACCAGCTTGCCTCACCGCCCCAGCTCTGAGCCAGTCTCCGTAGGTGGAAAAAGGCGGTGTTCTGATTGGCTTGTATCTGGGCCGCGCTCTGCCCCAAATCTCTGAAATACTTTCCCACACTGACCACGAGGGTGAGCAGAGGAGGGGAAGACCCCTAAAAATCTGTTCTGCTGTGGAGGAGGAGGGGGAGGCTGCTGGGGAGAAAACTTTACAAAGGGCCTGTGCGGTGGGACTCGGGGACATGGTAGATAATGGCCACGAGGGCAAACGTGCACGGAGGGCTGATTCTGCTCGGTGCCGCTGCGAGCCCTTTGCGAGGGTTCGTGCAGCCCTGGAGACAAGCCTGAGGATGGCTTCTGACCTTAGCACTCTCTGCAGACGAAACAGCACAGAGGGGTCAACTAACCGGCCCAGGTTCACACAGCCCCAAAACGACAGAACCAGGAATCAGATCCAGGCCTCCGACTGCAAAGTCCGTTCTATTTTTTAAGTCTATACACTTAAGCACAGCATATGTAAAAACCGCCACGAAAACCCAGAAAGGGGGCGCACTAGGGGGCGGCATCGCGGCTAACACCCAGTGCCAAACAGAACCTTGACACACAGTAGGTGTTCTGTGACTTTTCACCTACATGCATTTAATAATATCTTCAGACTGCGAGTAACTTGATTTCTAGGAAAACACTTTATACTAGTCCGTGTCCTTCCAGGCTGGAGGTTCAGAGTGGGTTCTGCCGTTTTTATTTTTAGAAAGAAATGACAAGTGAGTGCGATTGAAAGAAGTACCCTCTCCTCCCCACCTCGTTCGTCCACCTTAAGTTTTCACGCTGGGCAGCAATTCTAGAAACCACTCGTCTGGGTGATGGATAACGTGTCCTGGATCCTTTCTTCAGAGACAGCATCTACGCCCCCTGCCGACGGCAGAAGGGAGCTGCCAGGTCCGAAGGCTCGCAGACCTCAGCAGGCACCTGCCGGCGGAGTGCAGGTGAGCATCCGGATTCTGAGGGGTGTGGGGACAGGGAAAGCTGCTGGTCTGCACCGAGGCCCTTCCCCGGCCAGGGTGTCTGCGGGGCACCAGGTGGGCGTTTCCCAAGCTTGAAACGAGTGACTCTGCTGGGTGAGGCTTCTCCTCTAAGTTCTGCGCTTGGGTCTGAGCTGGACCGGGAGTGGGAGTAATGCACACAGCATTCACTCACTCACCCACCCATTCCTTTACCTATCATTTCACTGACACTTGAGCAATTACCAAGTGCTAGTCACTCTTTCAGGGGCCTGGGGCGTGAAGCGAGGGACAAAGATTTTCTCTCCCCACCCCCGCCATACCTTTGTGGAACAGGATACCTGCTCATTCTCCTATGGAGCTGAGACTCTCTTGGGGAAATAGGCATTACCCACATGAGCTCCCACAGAGGTCCAGGAAGCTGGTATAGGGAGGGCTGGCAGTGGGTGTGAGAGTGACAGGGAACAGCTCCCAGACAGAGCTGGGCAGAGTGACTCTGGGGTCAAGGTGAAGCGCGTTGAGGGGGAAGGCATTCAGGCCAAAGGGAGAAACAGCAAAGGTGCTGAAGGGGGTGGACAGAGACGGAGTGGGTGGGCAGAGGCGGGGAGGCAGTGGAGAGATGAGGCTGGACCGGCAAGCAGGGTCCTGACCCTCCAGGGTTTTATTCAGCTCACTAGGGATTCTGTCTTTTATGCTAGGACACTACAATCCAGTCATGGCGAATGGGTGAGGAGAAAAGAGGCGTGATCCCATTTCTGTTTTAGAAGGTCTGAAAGGCGGTGTGAGAAACCAGATCAGACGAGGAGGGATCGCGAAGAGCCCACTAGAGAAGTCCACCCGAGAGATGGCGAAGGTTTGCCTGAGAGAAAGGGCCTCAGGAAAGGGTATCAACAGAGTCAAGAAAGGTTTCAGACACAAGACCAATATGTGACCAGAGCAGACTCAGAAATGGGCTAGAACTTACCCCCGTTCCACTCGGGACAATTTTAAGGCTTCACAGGCCCCAGGCACTGTTTTTTCTTGGAGACCACTCCCCCATTTATATAAAATATCCACATCCCACATTCAACAGGGCTTTATGGTAAAAAAGAACTTTCGAAAGGATTTTTATAATTTTGTCTTTCAAATTACTTAGCTACAGGTGTATCGACTACATGTAATTTGCAAATGGCCACAGTTTCCTGGCAATGACCAGGCATATGAAAACTTCTAGCCAAAGGAGAAAATCTAACCTGTGAAGTGGTTCCAAATATGGCTCGTGGCTGAACCGCTCCAGTCTCTGCCACGGCCCTCACGTGGCCTGGTCTTCTCCCTCGTGTCTCCTACAAGGACACTTGTCATCAGGTTTTGATCCCACCTGGATAACCCAGGATGATTTGTCTTGAGATCCTTGACTTTAATGACATCTACAAAAGACACTTTTCCAAGAAAAGTCACGGTCACACCTTCTCAGGACGAGCACCGGGATACAGTTTCAGGGGCCATGACTCAATCCATTACGTATGGGCGGACCACAATTTGTTTATTCTTCAGTCAGCTGAAGAACATTTATGTTGTTTCTAGTTTATGGACATTATAAATCAGCCGCTTAAAACACCCACAGGACTTTGCACAGACCTGTGCTTTCATCTCCCCAGGGTGCGGAACTAGAGGCCACTTCCTTGTAATATTCTAGGTCCTTCGAAACATGGAGGTGGCCCAACCCTCTCTGTCCACCTGAGTGGCTGGGCCTGGGACCCATGTTTCCCAACCCTCACCCCACGTCTGCTCTGCCCTGGCTTTAGGCAAGTTCAGGTCTGGTCACCCTGCCCAGTGACTGCTGCCCCCTCCCCAACACCCCTGCACTTTGAGAGTCAAAGAAGTGCCTAGGCAGGGAACGGGACCACATGTCATTTCCTGGGGCCTGCTTCCTTGTGTGCCGGGCTCCCCCGCGGCAGTTTCTGTCACAGGCCCTGGCTCCCGAGTCCACGGGGGCCTTGGGAAGCCACGATGTGGGTCTGCTGGGCTGCGTGCCCCTGCCAGCCCGCTCTGGGATCACAGCCGGGCTGACCCAGGCAGACTGGTGGGAGACCCGCTGAGATGCACTTGACCAGCAACCTGTAATTTGCGTATCTCAAAAACGAAAGGAACAATCGATACTGCTAATCTGCCATGCACTCCGCAGCGTAGACGGGAAGCTGCGCTCGGCCTGGCTTGTGTTTGGCTACACATGTTCTCCTGCTGGTTCAAAAGTCTTCAGTTTAATGTCAACATTTGCTTTTGAATTGTTTTTTTTTTTTCATTATTTGCTTCTGCTTGTCCTTGCCAGGTGTGAGAACAGGAGGACACTGGGGCCCTGTCTGTTTTAGCTGTTTGCATCTGTGAGATCCTGCCACCTGTGTGACCCTCCCACCCCGGCTTATGGGACCAGGACACCTTCAAACTCCCGGGATGAAAGGGCCAATGACGTCGTGGCTGGCTGGGGACCTGATCTGGTCCCCAGGGAAGGCTGCTCCCCAGCCTGCATGTGAGACGGCTCCCTCTGCTGGCCAGTGAGCTCTGACTCAGCTTCCACCTCCCAGTCCCCTGACTCACAGGCTCTTCGAGTTCTACGCCCTTGACCTTGGCTGCATTGGCAGCGCTAACCTGGCCTGTCACTGCTGTGCAGGAGCATAGGAGTATGGTGGATGGATGGGGGTGGGGTTGTCTGTAACATTTCTGGGGATCTCTCCCTTCATTTTGCTTCTCTGCTCACCTTGCGTAGACAATCCCACTCCCTAGAAGGAACCTGTGTGGTTCGTGTGGATCTAAAAGCCCAGGGAAAGGGAAGGAAGAGCACATGGCCTTCCCAGAGCCAGGCCAGCTGAGAGCAACAGGCGGCTCCCTGCAGGCGGCACTCATGTAGGGTTTAGTGATAATTTAGTCTGAATCTGTAGGGGAACTCAATTAAAAATGAGGGTTTTGGGTCCCCCCACTCCCAAACCAAAAAGTTGAAAAACTTAGGAGCTACTCAGTGTTCCTCCCATTTCTGGGTATAGCGATTTTGTCTTGGATGCCAAAAGGCTCTGGATTTGATACACCAGGACTACGGCTGTACGTAAACATTTCAGCCTTCTGACAGGCCACATTATCAGCTTGTAACGAGAACCTGACTCGCCCATCTGTGATTTGGTACATAAGACTTTCTCAAGTGTAAAGAGCAAATTTAATTCTGTGCTTAAGAACCAGTGAAACTAACTCTGAAACCATTACTCCTGAGTTTGCAGTGACTTGGAAAACAACGATGCTTTTATGGACTGAAGCAGCCCTTGTCTCGTCAATTACTGCCATTCATCTGAGGCCCTTGCTGCTCCAAGTGGGGTCTCTCGCCCCACAGCAGACGGGTCACCTGGGAGCTTCGGGAGATGCAGGGCGGGCAGACCACAGCTGCAGACAGCGTGCCCGGAGATCCCGCACACACAGGGCGCAGAAGTGCTATTTAAGACAGGGACTCCCCAGGGCTCGAGTCTTGGACCTCTCTCCTACCTCTCGGCCTCCCTCGGCGATCCCATTTGGCTTAGGGTTTCACCACCACCTGTGTGTGACTGGCTCCCTGCAGAATCACCGTGAGCTCCAGATCTGGTCTGCTTACTGGACATTTTAACTTGAAGCCTAGTACATAACTAAAACTCTTGATTTCCTCCCCACTCCCAACTCGCTCCTCTCCCATTTCATCTCCACCTCGTCTCCCCTATCTTGGCCAGCAGCAACCTGTCCTTGAAGCTGGATGCGGAAGGACACAGAGGCCGCTCCTGCATCAGACCATGTGCTGAGTTGCACCAGGCCCAGCAGAGCACCCACCTGCCCTCGGCCCCGCTCCCCTAGCTGTTTCCAGCTGGGCTGGCTCTTCTCAGAGGGGCCCTCTCCAGACACCCCACAGACCTCTCCGAAGCAAACACAGCCCCCAGCACTGAGATATTTCTAAGCATAATTCAGGCTTCAATTCTGTTCTTCTTACAAAATCCTATTCCCTTAAGTTAACCAGTCTTGGTTTCTGATTTTTAAAACTCCAATAAGTTATTATATTGAAGGTGTACATTTTCAAATCTTTGAAGTATTAAAAGCAAAACCACCCTATCCCTGTTTTCTGGAACAAACAAGCAAAATGCAGGCCTGAGAACTAAGCTCAAGCCGATCCTGGATACCTGAGCCACAGGAAACCCTGACCCGTCGGAGGTGATGGAGGGCAGCTACAGCAGCCTTCTGGGCTGCAGCTGCACCGGGCCAGGCCCTTGACACCACAGCAGAGGGATTTCTGTTTGTGTTCCTTCCAGACAACACTGTCACCCCCACCCCCACAAGTGAGACCAGTAAGTACTGGAGGGCTGCAGAATCAGCCACCTAGATGATAAATCAACGGCACAATGGCATCTAGGACCTGGGCATCATCACAGGTAGGTCACTACTTCATACTCTGGTCTCTCTAAAGGCAGCGTATGTGGTCCAGAAACACACCTCATTAGACTAGGCTATGAGAAAGAAATTAAGATCCATTATCTTCATCTGGAAAATAAAAAATGATTCAAGTGTCCAGGGTGATTCTCTCCAACACCTGGCATTTGGATAGCACTTTCAAGTTAATATAAGGGGATAAAAAACAGGGACTACATGCATTGTGCTAGAGAGAACTTGATGAACACCTGAACTTCATATTGGGTTGGCCAAAAATTTCATTTGGTTTTTCCCATAAAATGACACATTTTTCATTTTCACCAGTAACTTTATTGATTTGGATATTTTGAGTATGTCAGCTATCTCCTGAGTGGTTAATGTCAGTTGTTTTCGATTAACGTCTCGACTGGATCCTTAGCAACTTCAGCTGGTCCACACGACCTTGGAGCATCGTCCAGGGAGAATCTCCAGCACCAAACACTGCAAACCACTTCGGACATGTCTGATCAGTCACGGCACCTGCTCCATACACTGCACAAATCTTTGTGTTTCAGTTGCATTTTTTACCTTTTTTTTAGATAATAATGCATAATATGCAGAAAATGTTGTGTATTTTCTTCCATCCTCAATTAAAATGGCTACACAAAAATTCACCAAGTTTGGTACTTTTTAAAAAATGCATGCTGATATGACAGCTGCCACAATACAATCTAACAAAACTGTTTTGAATAACGTTGAAGACAACTAGGCACTACTAGAGCCGTCGAATGGAAAAAACAAACTTTTTGGCCAACCCAATACTTAACGTTTAATATTTTTTTTGTAGAATGGCATATTTAAAGTGCCACTCCCCAGCAAGAGAGACCCTATAAATCCCAACAGTTATAGAATGACCTACCTGTCTAGCATGGAGGTTTCTGTAGTGAAAACCCGCCCCTTTCTGTAGTGGAGAACCCTCGCCTGCCTTTCCCAGACACCGAGATGAGTCACACACGATCTGACAGGTGTGACTCAGTACTTGTCACTAAACTACTTAACACCTATGTGTCAGGCACACAGCCAGCTCGCCTTAGCACACAGACAGGTGTGTGACCGTCCAGCGGCCCACGGTTCTACCCCTTGGCCTTCAGCTGAGGGATCTCACTGCTGAGTCGAGATGGATCGTGTCATCTGCACTTTACACTTGTCAAGTCCATCTGTCTCTTTCAGTGTTTTCTAGCACTAAACATTTTTTAGGGTTTCTGCTTAGTGTACCTTACTAGGTACTTAATTTTATTTTATTTTTATTAAAATAATTTTATTTTTTATTACTGTACCTATTTTTAAACAGGAGAAGAGTGCCTTGTGTGGTCACTCAGCACTAGAACCTTACGAAGCTTGCCCTCCCCAGCCCTGGAACTGACAACCACCTAGAGGCCCGAGGACACACTGCACGGGTCCAGGCCATGTCATTCCCTAAATCCTAAGCCATGTAACCACTATCAACCTTAGCCTGTAAAGGCCTCACCATTCAAAATCCAAATAAACTGTTCCTTGTTTATTGACCAAACACTATTTTTAGAGCAAGATGCTGGTAACATTAATACTTTTTTCTTTGGGGGGAGGTCGGGTAAGAAACAAGCCATGATTTAAAAAATACAGACCTCCTCCCTTTTACCGTTTCGCTATCCAACAGAACGTGCGGCCTCCCCAAGCAGGAGCCCCCATCAAAAACCACCAGCCACTGCACGCGCTTCAACACACCAAACGGCAGCCTCGCACCGGACATGCTGCTTGTTATGAAATAACAGCCCCCAGTTCTGCTGAGACTGGCTTGAAATGTTTCTGAGCTGGGAGACAGGCCCCTGAGTGACAGAGCCCATTTCCACATTCCGGAGGGAGCACCGGGGCCTCCCCGAAAGCAGTGTTCGGTCAGGACACGGGAAGGAGACCGGCACCGCTACGGCCTGGATGTGATGTAAGACAGCACGGTCAGATCGTAAGTACACAAACTGGAATGTGGAATTTAATTTTACCTTTATGAAGTATTCTGAAATCAAAGATGATAATACATGCATCGGGCACAGTCAACAGAGGACTTTTACAATGGTTTACATTTCCTTTTTATTTACTCCTCGAAACCGTCCGCGTTGCAGGTTCTCACGGATGAAAGGCGGCACCGAGCGGATTCTTTTTTTTTTCTACAAAATTATGGTATAAACTTGCTCAATTTTCTATCTTATTGCTAACAAACCTTACAGGCGCACAGTTTGTAAAATAACCCCCTTAAGGACTGAATGTGTAGAGCATGCGGAAAGGTACAAGAAATAAGCTAAAAATGAGCATATAAACCTACATGTGGACCAACACAGTACTGAATGCTGGGAAACACTGATCACAACACAGGGAAAATTAATAAGAGGAGAAACAGTTCAGTCCTGAAAGGGTTAAATAGAAACCCTAATATATTATTGTTTCTACTCATTCAGCCCACATTACAGTGCTTGAAAACAGAGTCAAAAGTCTGGCAACAAAAATGACACGTATTTGTTCAGTACTCATCAGAAACAGCTGCTTTTGAAACTGAAAGTAAGCAACCTGGTTAATAATTGAATTGCATTTTGTTTCAAAAAGGGACCCCCCTCCCCGTAAGAATTATTTGGTTAAATATGACCAGTTAGTTTAGTTCTCAAAAACCATAGTGGGCACTGGAAATTTTCTGTGAGGACACAGATGGTACCAGTTTCTAAGAAAAATAGACAAAAAAAACAACCAGTGACAATCGCTTGTGTGGCAAGAGTGATGAAGATTTCACTAATTAATATACAAATGAGGATGCCTTCAGTCGCCACAGTGTAAGAAAAGTCAGCAGCAGGTTCAACGTCACACTAGTGTTCACTCTGAAGTCACTCAAAATGAAAGGGCATTTTATGTTCGAAGCCCTCAGTTTGGCCTGCCCGGTCCGTGTGACCCACACAGTGGGACGACCACACAGTGGGACGACCACCACCCCCATGGACCGCAGACTTGGCCTCTATGCACATCTTTAGAAACTGCACAGACCCACGGCAGATGCTTCTAAATCAGAATTTAAAAGAAAAAAACTGCTCAAATGTACTGTACTTTAATTGAAGCGGTTACCACTGTAAGAGAGTCTTTGTGAGGGAAAATGACCAGGATCTCTGATAATGCCACCACGGGGAGAAGGGTGTGGGGGGCGGGGACCGTCTACTATAAACACAGGACAAGGCTCCTATAAATTATAGGCTAAAAATGATTTACAAATCCATGTAAAAGATTTTTTAAGCAGCTGACAAAAGAACCAATAACAGTAACCTACAATCGACAAATTATTTCAGTCTTTAGTTTGTGGTGTGTAGAATAACCAACCAAAAAAAAAAAAAATTGCAGGGGGGCGAAATGACTATATAAGTACATTCTTGAATTTTCCAGAAAAACAATCAGGAGGAGTTTACAGTCTAATATTTCAATTATCTTATTACAAGAAACAAAGAGCCAAAATAAGATATTATTTAAATAATAGAAGCAGTTCATCTTAATAAAGCCATAAACTTGAAAAATTCTTTTGTGCTGTGAAGCTGGGTGAGGAATAGTTTGTTTTTCACAAGCATCTCATCCATCATCAGTTGACTTGAACCTGGAAGTGGAGGAGGCCTGCGGCCCGTTACAAATCAAGCAGCACTGGGAACATTTCCACCTCTGAACAGACAGCACTGTGTCAAGGCTGCTGTCGGACTCGACAGAGAGAGAATAAATACTACTCAAAAATAAGTTTATAAGAAAAAGCCAGTAAACAGTAAAACAAAGAAAGGTAAGGCCACGATGAATTCTGCCCTTGATCACTGAAACAGAGTTAAAGTGTGAGGCAGGATTAGTTTACGAGAGAGGAGCCAGTGCCTGGAGCAGACTTGGAGAGAAGGCTGTGTGTAGTATAATGCAGCCTGTGCGTACTTGAGAGGCCTGCACTAAGAGGAAACCACAGTAACTTTGATTTAATCACTAACATGTTTTACAAATGACTTCCCCCTTGAAAACCGAGGAAAAAATGCTTTAAGGATGTTAGGAATTGTATTTACAATGACATAGTCTGAGCAAAAGATGAGTGATGAAGACTGCAAAGCTGAAAAAAATGCTACAATGATGTTGAAAGTCTACTAATGGAAATTTTCAAAAGAGCCCAGGACTACAGAAAGACAATGTTCTGCATGGAAATGCTGTAGGAACTTACAGCGTTGCATTCATAAGGTACTTGTGGCTCCTGTTTTATGGGAGAGTGAAAAGCTTACCACGATCTAGAGGTAGTTTTTCCTCTAAGAAGGACAACTGCAACAGAATCACACACACTCGGTTCCTGCACTAACTGTAGTCCAGTGAGTCCGCTGCAATTTCTAAGAAGCTGAACAAAGGCATCGCCACAGTGCAGAAACGGAAGCCATGTAAAAGGGGGGAGCTGAGCACGCAAGGTCAACACACAACCCTGCATGCAACCAAGTCTTAAAGGAAAGGCAAAGAAATGTTTTGAGTAGGAGACATTTGTGGAGATGCTCAGTACTGAAGAAGACCCCCCCCCAGGAAGAGAAAGTAATGGAAAGATAAGTTACATTTGCATTTTTATAATCTCACAACTATCTGCTTCTAAAGTACTGTCTTCCAGCTATTTTAGTTGACCATCTAATAAGAGCATCTTGTTTTAAGGTTACAATGACGTCTTGGCCTAGGCTACCAAAAAAAAAAAAAAAAAAGTAAATACATGCTTTTGCTGACATTTTCCTCATTATACAATAAGGGCACCATCTACCAACTGGTAGCAAATACTTCTATGATTTTTCTTTTGTCATTTGCCAACAAGGCAGAAAACACCCTACTGAATAAAATCACGGGGAACATTAACAAGTTCAAAATAAAATGTTTAACTTACACATAATACAAGTTATGTACAAGATTAGGAGGGGAAAAAATCCTTAACAAATCCTGAAACACGGAGACACATTTGTGCGCGGGGAAAGGGGAGAGGTGACTTCAAAGACCAACGTGTTCTGTGCCACTACCTCGTTAATGGCTAAACGGCCACATTTAATTCCACGTAAATGTTAGCGCCACCTGGATCACCACTATAAATACATGTTTCTAAAAAGAAAACATGGAAATAATTGCCAAATGTCTGAGAAGAGAGACTAAGTTAACATACATTGCATGTATTGCAGGCAAGGCAGAGGCATTTTTTTTAAAGCTTTTGCACAGACTTCATATAATCTTAAAAAAATATGTAGGACTTTACAAGATTTAACTTGCTGAAATCAAAACGATTTCAACTCATGAAAAGTCATAAGACTTCAGCTATTAAAAAAAAAAAACAAAAAAAAAACGGACCAGTTCCAGCCTTAGACCAAAAAACCCCAAAAAACCGGGAAGAGCACGGTAAGGAGACTGAAGGGGCGCAGCCAGGCTTGGAACCTGATGCACTTGAGAGCAGAAGCTCCACGGGCGCTGGCGAGGAGCGACCTATTTGGTAACAAAGGTGCACTATATACGGTGATACAAAAAAGGTATGGTGAAAATGTACCTTTTACTAAAGCTTACACAAGTTCCTTGGTCCATAAAAACTATGTTAGATTTGTGTCTTCTAGTTTAACTTTTATTCCAGCCACATCTATTTCTTGCCCATTTAGACAAAACCAAACGAAAACCAATCAAAAATAACAGCTGAAAAAAAACTGATTTCCAATAGTTTATATGTGTTGATTTGTTTGTTTTACTGTGGCTTCCGCACATCAAATCAGCACTTGCAGGTAATGGGTTTTTGAATAATATCACCTGGTATGAAAAGTTTTCCCAAGAAACCACAAAAGATTGTTCACTTTTCTCTCTTTTGCTTCCTTTTTCTGTCAACGTTTTGTTGCAAAGTTAGTTTAAGTCCCAGTAACAAGACGGTGGTTAGGACACCACTGTCGCTGTAGATGATGTGACATTGGTTGAATTTGTGCTGACACTTGTGTAACTCCCCTCGCTGTTTGTGTTTGACTCATTAGGGGGCACTTGGCTCGAGTTGGCTCGAAGGATCGCTCCCGCTGCACTGCAGTGCGGCCGAGGCCCTGGCTCTGGCGTGTAGGTGAAGGTAAGGCTCGTGGAATAAATGATCCCGTCATTTCGGACCAAAGTTACTGGAACCTGGACTGGCTGCCGGACCCATCGCCAGCCTTCTCGGAATGCAGAAATGTCTGGGACCACACAGAGCATACTCTCTCCACATCTGCGGAGGAAACGCAGGTCACTTAAGTACAAAGCAAATTTCAGAACTGAAACTTAAAACTAGGTTGCTTAATATACTACAATCAGCATCAGGAAAGAGTCTCTTATACCCACCCCCACCAAAAACTCCAGATGATGTAAAAAATTTTACCAAGTACCTGTACATAGTTTCAGCTTCTACATCCCCAAACCACACTCGTAAATTTGGAGTGAAATTCTGTCCTGTAAGTTCAAGCATTGCTACGTCCCCACCGCCATTCAACTGAAATTCATAGAAAAATAATAGCATTGAGAAAACTTTTCATTTCTCATTAAAGTACACAGATGAGCTTCTCGATAGTTATCACTTGTGAAAAATGAATAATTAAAATGCTTCTTTTTAAATGACATGATTATAAAGATAAAGTGAGCTAAAATATCAAGATAACATACAATTTGGTTTTGAATTTAAATTTTCTGGCATAAAAGTAGGGTCTCATTTTTTTCTATTGACAAATAACATATGACAAAATACCCAAACCAAAATATGTGGAGAAAAATCAAAATTATTGTGAAATAAAAGTATGCTAAGTCACAGCCGAGAGAAGTGGAAGAGTCAGCCTGGCAGTAGGCGGCCTCACCTGAAGACTTTCTACAACAGGCACAGGTGTGACGGGGGCGAGGACGGGGCCCATCCCCTCGTAGAACGTATACTCCGCCTTATCCGTGCTGATGATTGTCCAGGAGGCTCCATCGTTTATCATCTCTTTGTTTGGTTCCTTTGGGCATGGAGTGGCCTTATAAAGAAAGTTTAGAAATTCTTATATGCATTGCAGTATAAGACAATTTTAACAAGTAACATATACAGACTACAGTTATAACATGGAAAGAATGTAGTAAAAATGTATACACTTCCCAAGCATGGTGCTTTGCCAACCCCTAAACACAAACAGAATATTAACATGAAAATCCGACATACAGTTTTTATTATAATATGAGACATTTCGGTGACATGTTAAATAACCGATAACCCTTCAGAATAACCACTGTGGAGTACACCAGTGCCTGTTTCATTTTTTAAATAAAAAGATACCTGCTGGAGCAGAAAAACCACCAACAGAGGAACCACCAAAAGGTAAAAGCCCAAGTACAATGACAGAGCTCACACAATCAGAAGAAAGGGCAAATCTAGAGAGTCCAGACAAGGAGGTCAGACACCATACCACCGAACCTCACAGGATTCCTACCACAGAAGTTCACACTACAGAGACAGCTAAAAAAGCAAAACATCAGGAAGCACAGAAACAAACAAGAAGTCACCTAAAATGGGGAGACAAAAAAAAAACAAAAAACATGCAATCAAAAGGAATGGAAGACTCCCCACTCCAAGATCTAAACCAAATGGAGGTAACCAAACTATCAGATACAGAATTCAAATGAATGGTTACAAAGATGCCCAAGGAACTCACAGACAAATACAAGGAATTGAGTGAGAACTACATCAGCATAAAAAAGGAAACAAACTATAAACAAAACCCAGGAAGAAATGAACAATAAAATGTAAGAAAGAAAAAACACATTAGAAGGAACTATGAGCAGGCTGGATGAAGCAGAGGACCGAATCAGCGAGTCGGAGGACAAGGTAGAAAAAACTCAGAGCAAGAGAAAGAAAAGAGACTCAGAAAGAATGAACAGATGGTAAGGGAGCTGCAAGACAACAGGAAATGTAACAATATCCATATAATAGGGATAACAGAAGGAGAAGAAGAGCAAGGGATAGAAAACTGTTTGAGTCCTGGCTGGTGTAGCTCAGTGGACTGAGCACCGGCTGAGAACCAAAGGGTCACTGGTTTGATTCTCAGTCAGGGCACACACTTTGGTTGCGGGCCAGGTCCCCAGTGAGGGTAGCATGAGAGGCAACCATGCATTGATGTTTTTCTCCCTCTCTTTCTCCCTCCCTTTCCCTCTCTCTAAAAATAAATAAATAAAATCTTTATGAAAACCTGTTTGAAAAAATAATGCTGGAACACTTCCCTAATTTGATAAGAGAAAAAGTCACACAAATCCAGGAAACACAGAGAGTCCCAATCAAGAGGAACCAAAGAGACCCACTTCAAGACACATCATAAATAAAATGGCAATACCCGAAGACAAAAACAGAATCTTAAAGGCAGCAAGGGAGAAACAGGAAGTAACATACAAGGGAGCCTTGATAAAGCTAGCAGCTGACTTCTCAATGGAAACGCTCCAAGAGGAGAATGGCAAGAAATATTCCAAGTAATGAGAACCAGAGGCCTGCATTCAAGGCTACTTTACCCAGCAAGGCTCTCAATCAAGACAGAAGGCCAAATAAGGAGCTTCCCAGACAAAAGAAGTCTAAAAGAATGCACCTCCACCAAACCAGCTCTGCAAGAGATGCAAAAGGGACTGCTTTAAAAAAAGGAAGGAAAAGAGAGACAGAGAGGAACACAGGTTAAAAAAAATGGCAATGAATAAGTACCTCTCAATAATAATCTTAAATGTAAATGGATTAAATGTTTCAATCAAAAGACACAGAATAGCTGAATGGATAAGAAAGCATGACCCACACATATGCTGCCTACAGAAGACCCACGTCAGAACAAAACACCTACACAGACTAAAAGTGAAAGGCTGGAAACAAATTTTCCAAGCAAATGGACAGGGAAAAAAAAAAAGCTGGAGTAGTAATACTCATATCAGACAAAATAGACTTCAAAAAAAGGGTCATAAAGAGAGACCCAGAATATCACTTCATAATACTCAAGGGAAGAATCCATCAAGAAGACAGAAACATTGTAAATATATATGCACCCAACATAGGAGCACCCAAATACATACAGAAAATTTTGGAGGACTTCAAGAAAGATATTGATAGCAACACAATTATAGCAGGGGACTTCAACACTCCACTGTTAAAAATGGATAGATCTCCCAAGAAAATATCAATAAAGATACTGTAGCACTGAACAATGCCCTAGATGAAATGGACTTAACTGATATATACAGAGCCTTTCATCCCAAAGAAGCAAAAATATACATTCTTTTCAAATGCACATGGAACAGTTTCAAAGACAGACCACATGATAGGTCACAAAAAAGCCTCAACAAATTCAAGAAAATTGAAATCATATCAAGCATTTTCTCTAACCAGAAGGGACTGAAACTAGAAACCACTTCAAGGAAAAAACTCAAAAACACTCAAACTCATGGAGACTGAATAGCATGCTATTAAACAATGAATGGGTCAGTCAAGGAGATCAGGGAGGAAATCAAAAAGTTTCTGGAAGCAAATGAAAATGAACTCACAACAACCCCAAATTTATGGGCCACTGCAAAGGCATTCCCGAGAGGGAAATTCATAGCAATACAGGCCTACCTAAAAAAAAGTAGAACATTTCAAATAAACAACCTAATCCTACACCTACAAGAACTCAAAGAATAACAAAGCCCAGAGCAAGTAGAAGGAAGGAAATAACCAAGATCAGAGCAGAATTAAACAATATGGAGACTAAAAGCACAATTCTAAGGATCAATAAATCCAGGAGTGGTTCTTTGAAAAGATAAAACAAAATCGACAAGCCTTTAAGCAGGCTCATCAAGAAAAGAAGAGAGAGGACCCAAATAAACACAATCAGAAATGAAAGAGGAGAGATTACAACTGACACCACAGAAATACAAAGGACTTTAAGAAATTACTACGAAGAACTATATGTTAAGAAATTTGAAAACCCAGATGAAGTGGACAAATTTCTAAAAAAACATCATCTTCTAAATTTTGAGGAAGAAGCAGAGCACCTGAACAGACCAATAACAGCAGATGAAATTGAAGCAGTAAACAAAAAACTCCCGTCACACAAAAGCCCTGGACCAGATGGTTTCACAGGAGAATTCTAAAAAACATTTAAGGAAGAGCTAACTCCTATCCTTCACAGACTATTTAAAAAACTCCAAGAAGATGGAACACTTCAAACTCTTTTTCTGAAGCCAGCATCATCCTAATCCCAAAACCAGATAAAGACACAACAAAGAAAGAGAACTTCAGGACAATATCGTTGATGAATATAGACACTAAAATCCTCAACAAAATACTGGTAAACCACATCCAGCAATACATTAAAAAGATCATAAACCATGACCAAGTGGGATTCATCCCAGGGATGCAAGGATGGTACAGTATTTGCAAATCAATAAATGTAATACATCACATAAACAAAAGCAAAGACAAAAATCACATGATGATATCAATAGATGTGGAAAAAGTGATAAGGTACAGCACCCATTTATGATAAAAACACTCAGCAAAGTGGGAATAGAGAAAGCATTCCCCAACATAATAAAGGCCATATATGAGAGACCTACAGCCAACATCATACTCAATGGGCAAAAACTAAAAACTTTTCCACTAAGATCATGAATAAGACAAGGTTGCCCACTTTCACCACTTCTATTCAACATAGTATTGGAAGTCCTAGCCACAGCAATTGGACAAGAAAAAGAAATAAAAGGTATCCAAATTGGAAAAGAGAAAACAAAACTGGTATTGTTTGTAGATGACATGATAGTGTACATGGAAAATCCTATACACTCTACCCCAAAACTGCTTGACCTAATAAATGGATTTGGCAAAACATCCAGACAAAGTCAATATTCAGAAATCAAAGGCATTTTTGTATACCAACAATGAAACATCAGAAACATCAATCAGGAGAAAAATCCTGTTTGATATAACAAAAATAGAAATAAAATACCTAGGAATAAACCTAACCAAGGAGGTAAAAGACCTGTACTCAGAAAGCTACATAACAATGAAGAAAAAAATTAAGGAAGACACAAACAAATGGAAACATATACCATGTTCACGGATCAGAAGAATTAACATCATCAAAATGCCCACACTACCCAAAGCAATTTATGGAGTCAATGCAATACCTATTAAAGTACCAATGGCATATTTCACAGGTATAGAACAAACACTTCAAAAATTTATGCGGAACCATAAACAACCCCGAATACCTGCAGCAATTTTGAGAAAAAAGAGCAAAGTGAGAGTGATCACAATACCTGATATCAAAATGTATTACAAGGCCACTGTAATGAAAACATGGCATAAGAACGAACACATGGACCAATGGAACAAAACAGAGCCCAGAAATAAACCCAAGTCTCTACAGTCAATTAATATCAGACAAAGGAGGCAGCAGCATAAATGGAGCAAAAACAGCCTCTTCAACAAATGATATTCAGAGAGCTGGACAGCTACATGCAAAAAAAAAAGAAAGAAACTTGAGCACCATATACAAAAATAAATTCAACCTGGATAAGATTTAAATATAAGTCATGACACCATTAAAGTCCTAGAGGAGAACACAGGCAGGAAAATCTCAGATATTTCATGGAGCAATATTTCCACTGACATGTCCCCTAGAGCAAGGGACATAAAGGAAAAAATAAACGAATGGGATCTCATCAAAATAAAAAGCTTCTCATGGCAGAAAACAGTATTAAAATGAAAAGAGAACCAACTGTATGGGAAAACATATTTGCCAATGATAGCTCAGACAATGGTTTGGTCTCCAAAATATACAAATAATTCACACAAATCTACTCTAAGAAGACAAGCAACCCAATTAAAAAATGGGCAAAGGACTTGAACAGACACTTCTCCAAAGAGGACATACGGAGGGTCCAGAGACATATGAAAAGATGCTCAGTATCACTAGCCATCAGAGAGATGCAAATTAAAACCACAATGAGATACCATTTCACACTAGTCAGAATGGCCATCATAAACAAAGCAACAAACAACAAATGTTGGAGAGGTTGTGGAGAAAAGGGAACCCTAGTACACTGTTGGTGGGCTGCAAAGACAAAAGGGAACCCTAGTGCACTGTTGGTGGGTTTCAGACTGGTGCAACCACTATGAAAAACAGTATGGAGCCCTGGCTGGTGTAGCTCAGTGGATTGAGCACAGGCCTGTGAACCACACAATCGCAGTTCGATTTCCGGTCAGGGCACATGCCTGGGTTGCAGGCCAGTTCCCGGCAGGGGACTCACAAGAGGCAACCATGCATTGATGTTTCTCTCCCTCTCTCCTTCCCTTCCCCTCTAAAAGATAAATAAATAAAATATTAAAAAAAAAACAGTATGGAATTTTCTCAGGAAACTAAAAATGGAACTGCCTTGTAATTCCATTGCTAGAATTATATCCTAAGAACCCTGAAACACCAATCCAAAAGAACCTATGCACCCCAATGTTTATAGCAACACAATTTATAATAGCCACATTCTGGAAGCAACCTAGGTGACCATCAGTAAATAAATGGATCAAAAAACTATGGTACATTTACATAATGGAATTCTATGCAGCATAAAGAAAGAAGGAGCTTCTACCCTTTGCAACAGCATGGATGGAACTAGAGAGCATTATGCTAAGTGAAATAAGCCAGGCGGTGAAAGACAAATACCATATGATCTTACCTTTAACAGGAACTTAATCAACAAAACAAAAAGCAAGCAAAGCACAGTCAAAGACACTGAAATTGAGAACAGGCGGACAGGAACCAGACAGGGGGCGATAATGAGGGAAAAGGGTAAAGGGTTTTCAGGAATAAGTATAAAGGACACAGACAATAACAAGGGGGTGGAAACGGGAGAGAGGTGGGGAAACAACGGGTGCGGGGAAAGGAAGAAAACTGTACTTGAACAGTTAAAAAAAAAAAAAATAATAATAATAAAATTGAACCCCTATATTATATCACTCACAAAAATTATCTCAAAAGGTATTAAAGACTTCAATGTAAAACCTACAACTATAAAAGTCCTAGAAGAAATATAGAGGAAAAAGCTCACAGCAATAATTTTTTGGATATGACACCAAAAGCACAAGCAACAAAAGAAAACCAAATGGGACTGCAGCAAATAACCACCTTGTCTGTATGTCACAACGGATTAAGCAATATCAAAAGGACACCAAGAAGGATCCTGATAGCTTTGCAACTTTCATCAATATACTGTCTCCCTCATTCATTAAAGCTGAGTTAGTGTTTTATTCTTGGAAATAGATTCTTAAGGTTATGATTTTGCAGGTAAAAGTTACTTTAGGACTATTTTTAAATGCTACACAGCTCTCAGTCTGGAACTAAAACGGGATTCCGTTCCAGTTCTTCCCTCCCGCCCTGTGTCAGGTCACCTCCTCCTTCTCTGTTACAAATGGCAGACGGCAAAGGTTTTATTCCCTGCTAGGCTCTGTCGGACTGTCTCTTCCATGAGTCACCCTGACACCAAGGGCTTCCCTCAGTTTGCTCCTCTTTACTGTTTTGCTGCAATTTTTCTACAACTGTGGTCTTGTCATGTTGCTATTCAATAAGCAATTGTTATATGATCCTGAAGAAGAATCCATTTACTGGAAAAATTTAATCCAAGGGTAAAGGCAAAAGTTTCTCTTCAAGCTGGAGCTTGACTTCTTAGAAACGAAAGAAAGAGATTTACCACCCCCCCAAATAAATAAAAACATAAAAGGTCAGTACCTGTGATATAACTCACTGTTTAAAACTCTTTCTGCACAAGCGACCAAGATGTGAACAAACAATCCCCCCACCTCTACCTTAAACCCCTAGACCAGCCCATCAATGCCAGGCTGCGGAGACAGCTGTGTGTGGCCATATCTCTGAGGCAGGTCTCCAGATGCTTACAAACACGTTTCAGGTGAAAGTCTCTCCTATTAATAAGTAAGTTGCCCACGTCATAAATGCCCTCACAAAAGACTTCTGAGTAAAGGTAGTAAAAAATTAGCTCTTGAAATGTGTCATTACTATCCTGGACACCCCAATATAAAGCTGATGAGAATGAGGGACCCTCCCCCTAAACATGCATGTGCCCATACACGGAGTGTGCACAAAACTTCAGGGATGCACTGAACACCCAACGCCTGCTTCTGGACAATCTGCATGGCTCTGTGTCCCCCAGAACTGGATGCTAATTGTTTCTCTGAGAACATTTCCAAGAGTTCTGAGTTATTTCCTAAGGTAGGATGACCACCACGTCGGAACACTATGTGGGTTAAGGACCCTTGGACTTGAGATAAATATCTGAACACAACCTCATATATTTAGATACAATTAACATTAAACAAGAGTTTCATGTTTGTGCATGCCATTAACCTAACATACATTTTAGATTTCGCTGGTAATTTAAAAACTTACCTGAAACTGGATTATTCTTTCTTGAGAAAGGCACAAGTACATTCTTTCTGTATCCTTAAGGTAAAATGCACATTTATGGAGTTGTGACACAGGATCGTCGGCATCCAGTAATGCAGTCTGCTTATCGACTTTTCTAATTATCTGTATTTCAACAATCGAAGAGGAAAAAGTCATCGCACATGGAGAGTTTTCATTAGGTGTACTTTCCAGCGTACCCAGAGAGAATAAGCCACATGATAATACTCTGTTATTTGTCACAAACCCAGTCACACATTTACACACAGCAAGGCAGGTATAAAAAACACTTTCAGACCCCTAGCCTGTCACCTTCTTCCACGCACACCTAAAATGCAGGGCAGGCACCTATTTCCTAGACCATCGCTTTTCAAACTTTAACAGGCGTGCCATTCATCTAGGGTTCTCTGACCTTTCCAATAAAGTGCAATGATAAAAAAATGAAAATCAATAAAGTAAAATATGGTCTACTATCAAAGAAAAAACGACTTGTAAAGGCTCTGTGGGTGTAGTAGTCAGTATAGTATCTAATATATATATATATATATATATAAATATATATATATTTACCCTTTTACAGATTAGAAATGGGCTCGGAAAGGTCAAGTAAGTTCCTCAAATCACCTGCTTAGTAGCTGAAGAATCATAATGTGATTCCAGGGCTGCCTGTCTGTCCAGTCTGGACTCTTTCCATTATGCTCCACAAGATTATAGTCCAAACACACCACAAAACACTTTTGGATATCTGGAACCTATCAAACCTTAGCTGTCGCTTGTCACGTAGAAGGAATCACTAAGTGCCTGATGATTATGAAGATCACTCTCAACAGCACAGGCAGGTCAGAACTATTTCTCATTTAAAATCAAAAGTAAGTCCTTCCTTGACCTACATGTCCCTGTGCACCCCTCTCACTACCCCCTTTCGCTTTTCCTCATTATAGAAAACTCTTTCCTCAGCACCCAACCCCCTGAAACCCTTCCAGACTACTGTCTTGAAGTCTCCACTCTAATGGCTCATGTCAAGGCTGCGGAGCACTCCAGCCACAAATCCCAAGGGGCACATCTTACTAGCGCTCCCAGAAGCACTGGATGCCGACAGTCTCCTTTATGAGGCCGCTGCTCTAACTGGCCGGTGCAGGGCCCCAGAGCAGAGTCCTCACACCCTCGCTCCCCTCCCCATACTTCAGTGCCTAAACTATTTTGAGACTGGCAACTCCTAAATTTACATCTCCAGCCCTAGTCTCTCTCCAGCACTCAACTTGTATATTTAACTACCTAGTTAACAGTTCTGCTTAAGATGCCTAGTAGGCTATCTCAATCTTAATCAAAACCAGAATTTTTTATTTTCTTCTAAACATAAATCTCCCCAAACCCCCAGCTCAATAAATAGCACCACCATTCACTCAATGCAAAAACCCCGAAGTCATACTTGACTCCTTGTTTTCTCTCACACCCAGTCATCCGATCTGCCAACCAATTCTGTTAGGTCTACTTTCAAATGAATCAGCCACCGCTCATCACCTGAGCATTACAATCCCAGTCCAAGGCGCTCCATCATCAACTCCCATCTGAGTCGCGACAAAGGCCCACCCACCTGCATCTCCGTTTCCACCGTTATACCCCTATGCTCCCTCCACCGAGCAACCAGAATTAACCTTCTGTACCTGAAGCAGCCACCATTCCCCCTCCCAACTCTCCGGTGGCCTCCTCTCGTACACAAATAACATAAAGTCCTTCCACTGGATACAGAGAAGAACTGACAAGGCACTGCCTGTGGCTCCCCTCAGAGCCTCGTTTCCTGGAGCGGGCTGCCTCCATCCCTCTTCCGCTCTAGCCGCAACAGCTCCCTTACTGGTCCTCACACATTCCTGGCTTCTTAGGTTCCTTTCGCCTGGGTTCTGTCTGCCTGAAATGCCCCTGCCAGTTTGTGGGTTCCCAACTTATTACTGGTCTCTGGTCGAATATCCCCATTTCAAAAAGACTTCTCTGATTACTCTAAAACACTTTCCCAATTTCTAGCCCTTTATCCTTTTAAAATCTGCCTTTATGTTACTTACATTAACCTTTTAGTACATTACTTGGGTATTTCTTTAGCTGATTTTTTTTTTCTATCTCCCTATCAAAATGCAAGCTCCATGAGGCCAGGAAGTCTGTCTTGCTCACCTGGCACAAAGAAGGTCCAGGATTATTTGTATAATGCATGTCTGCATATAGGAGTCTAATACTTCTCTGCACAGTGAACTTCTCAAAGAGTTTTGTGTTAAATGAATCAGTATATGTATAACTAGTTAGAACAGTGCCATTAATATTATGTGATACTATAGACTTTCATCATTTTTTAAAATATTTTATTTTTTAGACAGAGGGGAAGGAGAAAGAGAGGGAGAGAAATATCACTGTGTGGCTGCCCCTTATGTGCCCTCTACCAGGGGCCTGGCCCACAACCTAGGCACATGCCCTGACTGGGAATCGAACTGTTGACCCTTTTGTTTGCAGGCCAGCGTTCAATCCACAGAGCCACACCAGCCAGGGTGACTTTCATCACTTGATTCACACATCACTTACATTAAAAAATTTCTCTTCAGCTAAGCCACAACTATTAAAAAGTCCCAACCTTTAAGTTAACATTCTTCATGTTACATTTTTAGCTTTGCAGTTTATTAGTCAGAATATTTGTCATTCTACTTACACTACCAGTAATTTTTGAGATTATAAGAATCAATACATTTTTAATAATTAAAGCTTCCAAGTTCAGAAGATTAAATAAACTTAAGCAAAATGTTTCAATTCAACATTAAAGTCTTAAAGCTGTATTTAAATTGAACGAGGATTTTAAAGAACTGAGTTTTGAATGATGTTAAGTCTAAAGCTCCCTGTCAGTCTCCTGGCCCTCACTCCTGCACCTCCCACCAGGCAGGAGTGGGGACCCGTCTGCAGCACTGTTGTCGGTGTGCTGCGCTGTTTCCGTGCCAGCCGGTACTAACAAGCACAGTGAGGACATGGGCCACATTGGTTCAGTCTTGTTCCCCACACTAACTCTCTGAATACGGACACTGCTGAATAAGTTGGCTCTCACCAATAAAGAAGCCAAGAACGTCCACTATCACTTGTCTAACTAAATGCATCATTTGGCATTTAAATGACGAAGCAAATAAACATTACCCTTGAACTAGAGTGACACACAGTAAATGAAAGAAACTTCCGTAAATGTTTACTTGGTTTGGTTTTTCGTCTGTGTCTTTCCAGTTTTTTACATCCTTCTCTCCCCACCTTTACCCTTTTTATTATAATTTGCCTCGGTTTTAAGGTTTTATAAATTAATATTAATACTTCTTTTAGCTTATTAAGTTGGAATGGGAAATAAAAACACCTAGTAAAACCATAACATAGAAAAATTTTTATAAAACAACAAAAAGAAATGTAGCATTTACTTAGATTAAGTATAGACCCAGCCCTGCTGAAATATCCCCCCAAAATATAAACCAATGCAATATTTCCCCAGAGATAAATATAAAGCATATTCGGGAACAGTAATACTAAAAGTTCTTCCATTCACCCAACCCCAGAACCGGACCATGAATCCAATTTACTCGGAAGTCCCTTCCATCTTTGCTATAGCTGCAGTCTGTTTCAGAAAACGAGGGTATGTGGGAGGGAGTATAAGGCGCCTTTGCTTTCATTTTGGTAAGAAAAGCAGTTTTTACAGTTTCATGATCTCCCTCGTAACAAAAAGCTTAATATGCCTTCCTCCCAGAGTAAGAAATATCAATTTTATTTTTAATAAATCTTTCTTTTTGTGAGTAAATGGGTAAAAATTATACTTATATTCCTAAAGAAGTATGAATTTGTTTTTGAAAATCTGGTCCTATGTTATGCAGCAGGTACAACAAAAAATGAATACAGTGTTGTCTACATTAAGAAATCACCATGTGCCCTGTCTGGTGTGGCTCAGAGGACTGAGAACCAGCCTGGGAACCAAAGGTTCATGGGTTCGATTTCCAGTCAGGGCACAGTCTGGGTTGCAGGCCAGGTCCCCAGTGGGGAGCGAGCAGGAGCAACCACACATTGGTGTTTCTCTCCCTCTCTTCTCCTGTCTCTTAAAATGAATAAATAAAATCCGGGGGGGGGGGGGGAGAAAAAGGAATCACAGTATAATTTTATAGTGTCCTCTATCGAACAAGTTCAGATATACAACCAAAAAGGAAAAAAATAACCACCAAAAACTTACTGGAGATAGGGTAAGAGGAAGTCATCAAGAAGTCATTCTTGGTGGCCTTCCTCACTCTGGATCAGGCCTGCACCTTTCCTCGCCTCCGGATGTTCTCTCTGCCTTTCTTTTTTCTAAGCTCAAAAGCCCCTCTTCCACCTCTGTGACTGGTTTCCCAAGCACTTGCGGCCCAGCTGACTCACCTTTTCTACCTCTCTGACTTTCTAAATATACATTGTTATAATTTGAAAGAAAAAGAAAAAGAAGAATCCATTCATAAAAATTGGCTAATTGCCTTAAAGCACTTTAAACATAAAATCGGGTATACCTGCCAATTATAAATAGCAGTGATTATTGATATCTCTTTTTAAAATGAGAAGTATGAGCTTCAGGTATATTTTTCACTTGAATGCTGCGGCTTTTCTATTTTCTTATTTTTATTATACATATTACTAAAGCAAAAGTGGAGCCATACCAGTCGCGGGAGCGCCATGCCAGTGACTGAGCACACGAGTTTGACTGTCTGTCCATAGTGGATATAGCCATCCCGAACCGTGAATTCTTCTCCTTCTGACTCATCATCATCCACTGCGGTAGAGTGAAAAAAGGGATCAAATTATCTTTTCAAAGTCACCAATCTGCTCAGGGAAACCACAAAACTTAACGTATCCACACATCTTGTTATCAAAAAGAATTTAACAATTTCACATAAGTAACATCAAATGCACGTTTTTATACTCACAGAGATGAATGTAAAATGCTCCCCACTGCTGAGAACTGGCATGGAAATTACCTCCTTCTACATGCAAGTATCTGGTACTGACTGTCTGGGATCGGAGTCGATTAAACAGAGCAACCTTTGTTCCAGAGGCAATGCATACTGCAGAGAAAAAACAGCCCCTGTTTACGTGACTGGAGGGAGGGTGGAGAAATAAGGGCCCGGTACCTGGCAAGTTAGACTGTTCTTCATTATAATTTAATATTTATATTATTTTAAATTAATATTATACTTTAACATTCTTTGGACACATTTTTAACCCTCCAAAGAATACAGACGATACCCCTCCCCCCAAGTCAAGGTAAAGACAGAAAATATGCCCGTAAGAATAATGTTTAAATGAAAACCCACAGCACGTTCAATGCAGTGCTGTTCATTACAGGGATGTTGTTTTAAAATAATGAATGTCCAACAGTGGAAATGGATTAAATAAATCACAGTATCTATTACCTATCTAAATAGTGTATCTAAATGCACTGATAATAGTTATCTTCCTGGAATATCAATGAATGGAAAAGCAGACTATAAAATACTTGGCATGTATGGTTCCACTAGGTAAATGTGTGTATACATATTTTTTCCCGGAACTGCATGTGTGTCTCCATGTGCTCATATCCAATCCCGTGGAACACATTCACAGGGAGGTGTGTACAAGGATGTTTCCCAAAGTTGATGACAACTGCCTCTGGATATTGTGATTTTTAGAGATTCTGACTTCTTTTAAGTACTTTTAAGTCTATAGCATTGCATGAATTGAAAAAAAGCCTCATGTATGTAAACAGGAGATATTCTGAAAGTAAAATATGTTCTCTGGCATCAAGAAACGTATGGTCAATAGGAATACAAAGCTGAAGAGGTTAAATCAAATCCTGTAATTTGAATTAGAAATGGCCTGAACACCATTTGGTGTTCAGTGACATCATATACTTCCTGAAGCAAGAACACTTCGCCACTACAAGGAGAGCCTTGCCCTCCAGCAACAAAAGAAGAACCAAAGAACAAAAACTCAACTCTGATTGGCCTTCTAAACTGACTGCTGACCTAAGTCCTTTCCTGGACCAAACTTTACACAGGCCGCTCCGGGCCCTTTCCACTAGGTCTCTTCCTCGGGCCCTGTGACTGGCCCAGTTACTGCAGGAATCCTGCTTAAACCATCCTGCCACTCTTTTATCTCATCGAGTTCCTCACTTCCCCTCCCCTAACCTTTATATCTGATATCCTAGGCCTGCCCTTAGCAAGCATTCTGTTAGACTGGTTTGTCAAAGATCCGCCACCCTTTGTGTCTCCTCTTAGTAATTTCCATCTACTGCCCCACCATCCTGGACTCTGTTCCTTGCCTATAGATCCCCATTTGTCCTTGTTGTATTTGGAATTGAGCTCAATGGTTCACTGAAGTCTCTTTCCCGCTGCAACAGCACTGAATAAAATCTGTTATCACTACCCTTAACTAGTGTCAAGCTCTCTTTCTCTTTAGCACCATCCATTTGCAGAAAATACATTTAACTGCACAAAGGAAATGAAATTAGCAAAATCCAGTCTGTGGAAAGCTCCCATGGCTAATTACAAGGAGAGAACAGAGAGAGAGAGAGAGAGAGAGAGAGAGAGAGAGAGAGAGAGAGAGAGATGGAGAGGGATGGAAAGGGAACCCAGAGATTAAAAACACTCAAGGACATGTCAAAACATGGACCTTATTTAAATTTTGATTCAAACAAAGGGCTAAATGATGACATTTCAGACAATTAAAATTTTTTTCACACTGACTAGATATTTGAATTTTATTTTTTTATAGTTACTTTATAACATGTTTGTTTTCATGTAATCATGTTATTGTGATTGTATTAAAAAATAAGAGACCCTATGTTTCACAGAGAGAAATATTTACAGATAATATTATATTCTGGATTTGCATCAAACTAAAATGAGGATAGAGAAAAGTCGGAGTGTGAGAGGGGTATAGAATAAAGTAAAGATTACTGTTGAAGTTAGAACACAGGTTTTATTTCATTATGTAATTGTCTACTTCAGCATGTTTGAACATTTTTGTAAAATAAATCATAACAACAATGATTGAGTGAACTAAAAACCACCCAATAGTACATAAAAACCTGTAAGTTCATAATAAAACAAAAACAAAATAAGAGCAAGTAAACAAAAGTCCTAAAACCTCACTGGTCACTTTCAAAGAATATTATTTTTATTCTGCAAATTAGGAAATAAGCATTTATCTTGTCTTTACTGTATTTGAAGCAAAAAGCTAACAAATACAGAAATTATTAATAAAAGAATTAGAAAAATAATCACTTTGCTGCCCTGGAGGAAATATTTGCTCATCAATGACTACACTACTACAACCATTACACTGATTGCTCAGAAACTTTATAATGGATGGATTGGGCTAACAACATGATTTGATCAATCTTAACATGACAAGAAGTAGGGTGATCAGATGTTATATGACTTGTGCTTCAAAAGGAATAATAGATGTAAGACCAGCTAAATCTAAAATAAAAGTCTTGAGGTCTAATCACCAGTTTATGTAAAACACAAGAGAGAGAAACACGTAATCAGCCAGATCCAGACTATGTAAATTCCACAGGAAAAAATGACCTCTTTTTCAGCAAATAACTGATAAGAAATAAAAGGCTAGAAGGGGAGAGAAGAAACTACACCAATTAAAATGCATGGTCCTTGTTTGGATCCAGTTTTGAGTAAGTCAGTAGTTAAAAACCAACAAAAACACAACTGTAAAACTATTTCTGATACAATGTGATAAATCTGCATGTACATGGATTACCTTTCAGATGACATCAAAGAATTGTCAACTCTGTTACTGTATAACAATGTTTAAAAAGAAATTTGTCAGAAAGTCACTACTACAAAAATGGTAGTTGAAAGGACAGAATGCCTGAGATATATCTATACATGAAAATATTCCAGCTGGTGGATGGTCACCTGACCCTACTTCCTCCCCTTTACTAAGTTTGAAAGTTTCCACAGTAAAAAGGTGAAATAAAAAAAGAAAAACAGGTGGAGTGGGGGTTGAAATGTTTAATTCAAACAGATAGCATTCATCTTTGAGAATCTACAAATCTGCTGATGAAACAGCAATCTCTGCCACAGCAACCACGTTAAAAATTTTGTGTATGTTCTCAAGACTGTCTTCCAAAGCCCATTTGATATATAACAAGTGTTTCTCAAAACAGTGCTTTTGACATTCTCACTAAAGCAATTCTTTGTGGAATGGGGACTACTTTGGCCTAAGACAATCAATGCTAACATCACTACCTCCAATCACTGTGACAGCAAAAGGGGGGAAAAAACCTCCTATGTTTCTAAATGCCCCTGGGGAGCTGTGAGGAATGAACACTAGTTGAGAACCACACCTTAGACCTGGTATTAATTGTCTATTTTCAATTAAAAAAAAGATAATAAAGCAGCAATAATTAATGAATGTGACATTTTTCAGATAAAGTGAGGACCACAAAATATTAGTACAGAAAGAATTGGCTATCAAAAAGCAATTTTTCACTTAAAAATAGTTAGATTTATCTAAACTCATGGTGGGAGTTGGGGACAAAAAGAAAACTGAAATATACATACAGTCAGCATTTTTCAATGACTGCTTCTTTTTGGATGGTTTGGAGATGACTTTTATCCGCTTGCTGAGGAACACACCAATGTCATCACTGTTGCCATAGAACATCTTTACAGACAACATGAAATGCTTTCTCTTGTCTGAATCAGATATGTACAATGTTTTGGCTGTGCAATAGTTCTGTGAAAGAAAAAGAAAGATATAATATCACCAAAACCTTGTATGTACCTACAGCTAACTCTATGGCCACGACTAGGTATGATCAGGCTTAAATGCAATAATTTCAATGAGAAGCTGAATAAAACCAATTATAAAAATTACTGAAATTAACCTCTGAAGACACAGTATAGTCTCCCTAATCAAGTCTATAAAATACTAACTTTGTGAACCATTTTACCTTTTCTTTTTATACCCTTTTATTTTATACTGCTCTACGAGGGGGACACCCCCCAAAAATAAAATTTATTTATAAAAAAGTGTGTATTTATTCTCAGATGTTTAAACTTCAGTCACCTTCAAAATACTCTCCACTTGAGGCTGATATGTTTTTTCCCACTGCTCAGAACAGTTTCTGAACTCGTCAATTTTGATGCCTTTTATTTAGTGCTCCTGCCATTTTTTTTTTTGTTTTGCCTTTTTCACATTGGCAAAATGTTTCCCTTTGAGGACTTTTTCATCCCCAGAAACAAACAAACAAAAAAGTTGCTCGGGGTGAGACTGGGTGAACAGGGAGGTCAAAAACTGAACAATCAGTGTGGTGTGGGCAGGTGCACTTGTATATCACATCATGAAATAGGCAAACACCATGAAAGAGTCTTAAAAAAAATTTTTTTTTGACTGAAGCCGAATGCAGCTTCTCACAACAACGCCACACATGGATACAGATGGGTTCCTAGAACACTCACCCAGCGGGGGAAAGCTTGTACTACAAGGGGCCCTCCCTCCAGAAGATAATTCCATTTCCCCCCTCATATGTCTGTATCACAGAATTATCGATATTAGTAGTAATTTTTAAAAATAGAATTTTATAGCTAAAACAACCTATGACTTTCTACAAAGAAACATACAAATAAGGCTATCAAAATTTAATGAAATTATGTAAAAAATTTTAGCAGTGGTCCTTCCCAAAACAGTACATACCATGTGAACACTAGAGTAACCCACCTATCTATAAGACTAAGAAGAAAAAGAACGCCAGTACCAACTGGATGATTATAAATTATCTTAAGCCAGAAAGGGCTGTATGAGTATATTTTAGAGGACTCTTCTTTCAAAATTGTTAACCTTGCACAGTGGGATAATTCATATTGTATCAACAAAAGAACTGAATTTAAAGATACTGGCTCTGGCTGGTATAGCTCAGTGGATTGAGCATGGGCCTGAGAACCAACAGGTTGCCGGTTCCATTCCTAGTCAGGGCACATGCCTGGGTTGCAGTCCAAGTCTCCAGTAGGGGGAACTCAAGAGGCAACTGCACACTAATGTTTCTCTCCTTCTCTTTCTCCTTCCTTTCACCTCTTTCTAAAAATAAATAAAATCTTTAAAAAAGAGATAATAAAAAATTGAACATAACAAGAATATTATGTCGGTTTACCAAAAAATAAACTCTGGTAATTAAAAATATAGTATTAAAGGGTTATAGCATTTGCAAAACAGTGAAAACACTTGAAAATGCTACTATTTCAAGTATATATGAGAATTCTAAGATCCTTCCTCTTCCCCCAACCTCTGTGAATTAGGGGAACAAATTATTAATCTCTTTCCTCAGACTGGGTAAAAGATACTCAAACCCAGGTTAAGTATTTAAAGTATCTGAATTATATTTTTTCAAAGATCAATTCTCTACTTTAAAATTAGGCTAAACAAGGTGCTTTGACTACTTCAGTGTGTCTTTTAAAAAGCTGGACAAATGGCACAAATGAAGATCTTAAGGAGGGTTAGCAACAGAGGAGTGGGAGGAGGAGAAGGGGGGCGAAGGTACAGAAAATAAGTAGCATAGACAGTAGATAGAAAATAGATGGGGGGGCAAAAATAGTATGGGAAATATAAAATCTAAAGAACTTGAGACACATGGTCATAAACTAAAGGGGGGTAATGGTGGGGACGGGGGGTAGGGTGGAGGGGAATGTGGGGGGAATAGAACAACTGTAATGGCATAATCAATAAAAAAAATTAATTAAAAAAAGAAATAAGCTAATACGCTCTTCAATCTTTAAATTTTACTCACAGGCAATTTTAGTAGAACAAAAATAATGCTACAGTTCCTTTTATTTCTCAATAGCAAATTACATAAGTAAATTTAGATGCCATCTTGAGTATTTTATGCTCAATTAAGTTTTAAAAAATCCCAAAGTATAAGTTTTGAGAGACTTTGTTCTGCAGAAAGCAAAATAAAATAGAGCTAATCATAGTACTAAAAAATAAATGAAAACAAGAGTACTCTGCATTCACACAGACCCTCTCACCCAAGGATCTCCAAGCATTCACAGGGACTGTGACAGGAGTCTTGGGTATGTTAAAAAGCACTGATGGTCAAATTATGCCCAGACATACAGAATTGTTCTGCAACATAAGACAAAGCCTAGGAAAATAGGTATCAACACACTAAAGCAATCACAGGGAACAAAAATGAAATATGTATCTAAATGAAGGCAATTACATTCAAATGGGAAAATTTTTAATGTTAAGATCATTAATTTGAGTGTTAACCTTAACAGATATGATCAGTTTCAAAAAAGAGAAAATAATGAAACTCAGCAAAAATGATAAGACAGACTGGCAAACAGGAAAAGAAAAAAGCGTAGAGATTAAAGGGCTTCATTTTGTTTTGAAAAAGCAAACAGACATGTGTCTCCTTGGAAAGAAAGGAAATATATTGCTAATTACCAAAGTAGGCAGTCTCAGTCTACACACACACACACACAAAATCATACCTGAGATAATTTTATTAGAACTATTATTATGAAAAGAAATATAAGGCCACTGACTACAAACTAGTTAAATTCCCTAAGAGAAAAAAAGAGAAGCCACTGACTCAAAAAAGTACTATGGCTTTAAGAAAGTGTAAATAAAAACAAAAGTTACATCTGTTTGTTCCATCATACCAAAAGGCTAAATTTAGAGGTAACAAAATTCTAGAAAAGGGCAAATAATAAACTTTCCTCTAAATAATGAACAGTTTAACTTAATTAAAAATGACTCAAATATCTGCCCTGAAATGGGGGATGGGGGAGAAACTCCAAGAAACCAGGTCTATGGAAGTATTTAAATGACAAATTTTGAATTATAGAAACGAAACAAAGGTACTGAGAGGTATAGGAGAATATAATTTTTAAAGTTAGGAAAAACATAAGCATGCTATTAAGTAATTTATTGTATATGTTGTATAGCGTACCTAGCTCAAACTATGCAAGATGTGAAATTAAGGCAATAAATATTTAACAAATTAATAACATCATTAAATGAACTCTCAGATCTAAAATATGGTCAAATGTCATGACCTTTTTAAAAATAAAAGGCTATATAGCCCTGGCTGGTATGGCTCAGTGGACTGAGTGCAGGCCTGTGAACCAAAGGGTAGCCGATTCCATTCCCAGTTGGGGCACATGCCTGGGTTGCAGGCCAGGTCCCCAGTGGGGGGCACATGAGAGGCAACCATGCAGTGATGTTTCTCTCCTTTTTTTCTCTTTCCGTCTTTCTAAAAATAAATAAAATTTTCAAAAAAATAAAAATAAAGGCCACATATACTAGAGCTCTGTTGTAATGAATATAAAATACAAATACCCAATAATGTAAAATATCCCTTCTTTTTTCAATAATGACAAATCGTACCATTCAATGAGTAGACTGTTGAACAAAACAGTATTACCTTAAATGAATGGAGGTTATGTGAGACAGACAGAAGCCAAGTGTCTCTTTCTGAAGCTCAGCATCCTACTGCTCGGGCCATCTTTCCTTCCTGGGCCCAAACATACCATGTTCTTAGGCCTTTATGCCCCAAGCACATGATTATGTTCTTTCCATCTGGAATACCATCTGCTGACTGTCAAGAAGGCTTATTGCTCTAGTTGCATTTTTCATTCAAACTATATATTAGCATATAACTTTGGCTTACAGGCATTGTGCTACCCTAATAGGTTTTTAAAACACTATTAACACTTGAGACCTTAGGTACTCTTTTTCCTCTTCTGCAAATTTCTAGGGCTTAGGGAAAAAAGAGAATAGTAGAAGTTGAAGCAAAAAGTTGAAGCAGTGGGTTGAGTGCTGGTCTGTGAACTGAGAGGTTGCTAGTTCCATTCCCAGTCAGGACGCATTGCCTGGGTTGTGGGCCAGGTCCCTGGTTGGGGGCGGGAAAGAGGCAACCACACGTCAATGTTTCTCTCCCCCACTTTCCCCCTCTCTAGAAATGAACAAATAAAATCTTTAAAAAAATACTCAAATTTGAAAAAGGTTGGTATTAAGGCTTCTTAGTGCTCATTAGCAGTAAAATTAAGAGACCAGGTCCCCTAGCTCACTACTCTCAAATACTGCCCTCCAGTCCCACCCCCAGTGTTGACTGTAACACAGGAAACACTAAGACATTCAACAAAGATGTCCTGAATGGAAAATCGCTTTTTATGCGCTATTCTAAAAGACACTTATGTAGTCACTGGGATCAGAACTAACCATTTCTCAAATTTTAATATCAAGGGGAAACAAATTAAATGTTAAGTCGATAAAGAGCTTTTTGAATAACAAAGGTACAGATTGAAATAAATGCTTTCTAAATTTATAAAATACACTTAATAAAACTAATGCATAAATTTCATTCCCTAGAAAATCAATCAAAGAAAATCCCTTAAAGGTTTGAGTAAAGTTAGTTGTGACTGTGCTTCCCTACAGCACAGTTCTGCTCCACACAGAGGCTAGGGAGAACATTTAGGGTCTTCATAACCCAGGTAAATGCTCCTAAGAATATGTCTGTACCACTCTGCTTCTAGCATCAGAGCAAGATTAAGAGAGTAAAATATTATTGAACTATGTATTTATCATTATTTGAGCATCGCACTCTTGTGAGGTGAGCAATTAGCCTCCTCCATTTATTACTGCCAATGGTAATCTGATTCGCAGCCTGTTAAAACTGCTAGCTCCTGCTAGCAAGCTGCAGCAGGCTTACTATGCACCACTGTGAGATGTCAACAGCTTTAGCTCCATGAATCATGACTAGACAGAAGCCATTTGAAAAGTTTATTTCTGGTTCTGATTTATGTATTCAAAAAATTGCTACCAATAGCCATAGCAGAGAAAAAACATCACCACAAATGCACGTAAGAAAACTACACTGAGGTTCTATGGTGCCCTTTATGAGGACATCGACAGAGCCTTCCTTTACCTTTCCTTCCAAGTTCAGCTGTTGCATTTCTTGGTCACTATTTCCTATTCCAATAAATGCACACGGTTGAGACTCTTGTTCAGAACAACCATCCCGCTCCATTTGTTCTTTTTTTTTCTTCCATCCACTGCCCATAAGATACACACAAGGAGGTGGGCAAAAAAACCTGGAACATCAATCAAAACAGAAACAATGCAGTAAGATTCAAAAAAGCATTCCCTTGTCTTGAATACAAGAATACAAAATCATACAAACTGCACTAGTTGGCTTCTACTGAAGCCTTTATAATGCAAATAAGCAGACCAATGGCACAGAAACCCAAGACGTCCACCATGACTACTTCTGTTCAGTGAAGGTTCATCTGTATTGGAGTTACGCAGTCAGCTGGACTAGACACTTTTTTAGGGCAGGGAATCACTCTTTAAAATTTTCAAAAGAGCTCAGAATTCTGAGGCAGTGGAGGCCAGCAAATCCAATGTACAGTGACATATCACAAACCGTGACACACCACCACAGAACCTACAATTACTGAAGTCCATGCAGATTGATGTAGTATTAATTAATGACATTATTGTTGCATTACACTTTATTTGATAATCAACCTAGAAGATAGAATTTGACCAATGTCCAAAGCAGAAACTTTCAAAACAGTAGTAAAACTAAGTAAAATTAAGAGCAAAATGGATGATTACTGATTACTATGCTTCGTATATTTTACACTCTCAACACCGGATGCATGTGGATGACTAAAAAAACACACTGTATCCTTTCAACTCATAAACTGCCAATAGCTTTGTTTTGCTAGTCGCAAAAACCTGCCCCCACACATTCTTCCCACCTAGAATAACTTCCTTATAATCTTCTCTTTAGCAATTAAAAAATACCTATTTCACAGCCTAGCTCAAGCCCTACATTTTACATAGTTCAGACCATCAATCCAGTCTTTCAGTAGGTTATAATTTGCTTTTGCTCAATTAAAACATGCTGACTTGTATCTACTTTAAAACATTTATGCAATGTCTCATCAAGGGGCCTAAAAACTCAAATACCTACTCAAATAGTAGCCAAGTGAGTATATAAATGGTAAACCAGGTGTACAATAAATTACAATATCCTTTAATTACCCAAAGAAAAAGGTTCCCTCCCTTCTTGGTAATTTCCACTTTTTGTATAGTTATGAGTATAGGAAAATTCTTAATTCTTTTAAACTCACTCTAAGAAAAACGAGAGCTTAAATACAATGATAATTAGCCACCAGTGTGTGGCTTTGATGGTAAGAAAACGACAGGGGACGGCAAGCCTGTGAGTCACACCCACCCACACTGCTGGGCTCCAGGTACGTGGACCTACAGTGTTGGTCACATCCTTCAATTGTTCAGTAGGTGCATGAACACAAATTTTTATGTAATTCCTAATTTTAAAATCTGGCCACTAATGTATGCTTTTTAACGCTTCACAAGCCAACAACATGCTGACTAAGCAAAGAACCAAACGTGCATCTGTGCACATGCGCACGCTGACACCTCAGACTCCCTCTGGTACCAGGGTAGGTCTTGCGTCACTCCCCCTCCGTGCGCACTATGACACTGAGCTGAATCAAAATACATAATGGCATCTACTTTCTGCTTAACTTTTAAAGACTACTTTAGAGGCAATCTACATATAATTTAAAAGAAGTGAGCCAGGTTTATCTGACATTATTAATTCACCCAATGATTTATTACATCCCTAGTCTGCACTGGACACTGGAAATATAGTGGTTAAAAAAAAAAAGAGCAAGAGAATTTAAAAAAAAAGATAAATGGGTGAAATAATAGTCTGTTAGCTGGTGATAAGTACTGAGAAGAAAGCAAGCAAAGAAAAAAGAAAAGAAATAAAGTGAAGGGGACACTTCAGTGTTGAAGACCCAGCGGCCAGGGAAGGCTTCTGCAGGAAGGTGGCCTTGAGTCACAGCCTATAGCCATGGGCATCTGCGACTGTGGAGCAGAGAGAGGAACAAGTACGAAGGTTCTAAGTAGGGAGGATACAATGAATGGTGGGGAAACAACAGACGATGGGACTGAAATAGAGAGGAGGAGGGGAGAATAACGACCGATGAAGGGGGGGGAGGGGGAGTAGCCAGGGGGGAAAGTAGACAGAGCAGGCCGGTAGAGGTCAAGCTGAGTAAGGAGGGAGCCCCCGGACTCCTCTCATATATACCTAAACCATCAGAGCAGCTTTCAAGCCTGCACACATGTTCTCATCCTGGCCCAGTCACAGAGGTCACAGCCGAGGCAGTGGGCTACTTCTGGAGTTGGCTGGACTCAAGTCTGCACCAGGGATCTTCCTGGCCTCTAAGACTGACACCTCAATGCTCACCATGGCACAGACTCAAATACCTAGCTGGCATACTCTCAGGAGGTTGAGAAGACATCCGTTTTGGAAACTGTCTGTTAATTAGTACTGTATTGTACACTGATAATAACACTCCTTAGTAAATTGGTATACCAGCTATAAACTTCAAAAAGCTGTGTGTAGTACTGTGTACCAAATACAGCAGTCAAATCTCAATGCATTTTCAACAAAAAGTACCTTTTTCACATCTGGAGAACATAAAGAGGGCAAAAACTGTAAAAGACTGGGTAGTACTAGTTCTCTCAAAAGTACTACGATAAAAATGGCATGAAAGTAATAGCAATGATATTACACAGGAGGCAAGAAATTCTTCATCACTCAGCACTGACCAAGACTCTTTACTGAAAGTGCTTTCACAATTATGGAATAAGCAAACAAAAAAGACTCCCCACCTGCTGCTCACCTACTGAGCTAGTCTTATTTTTTTAAGCAATTCTATAATTATTTTTTAAAAAACTGTGATGCAAAAAAACAGCAAACCCAATATAATCTTAGTTCTACAATGTGCTGAGTCATTTAAAAACATTTTAAACATCCTAATATTGCAATCCCCCCTAAAAACATCAAACAAATCAAATTTTCATTTCCTCAGACTTCAGTAATAATAAAATAGAAGATATATGTACAAAAAAAGAGAAAGAATACACACAAAAGGAAATTAAAGGCATAGATATAGGAGAAAAAAGACCCCCCCTAATTAACAGTAAAAGTTAAAACACACATTTATAAGGTGTGAAATAGAAGATTTTTTGGATTTGAACAGGTTAATATTACCACTTGGTGAGTGAAAAGTTCGACCATCAAGAAAGAGGCCAGCTTACAGAGTTTAACAGTTGCTATAAAAGGATATCCTTTGAAACAGTGTGACTTCTATTTTCTAATCTTTCCCTAGCTGTATTTAAGCAACTGTGACAATGTTTTTTTCTGCCACTTGGCGGCGCCATGCACACATTTATGATGTTATTCATTTCCTAGTTCAATCTGTCTTTATTTTCAGGGAATTCAGAAACTTTTCCCTCAAAGATCTGAAAAATACCTTGCAGCTTCAAAGAAGCCTTTTTATTCAGCCCAATATATAAAATGAGTTAGATGAATCCAAGCACATCACTTACATTATCTGACTATCTTTGCAGAATCATTACCCTTCGATGATTATTCAATTCAAAAGCAAAACAAAAACCAGGAACTGTCTGCATACCACACCACAGTTATCTCAATTAACACACAGATTCAGTACGACTTCAGAATCAGTCTAACTATCTAAAGGGCTTTACCGTTGTCTCCACAGTGTGGCCATCACCTTCACTGCTGCTGAATCACTAGCCTTGACGAAGTTGAAAGAATGTTAATGTTAAATGGCATTCCCGTTTCTTTCATGGAAAATTTCCTCTAGATGAAAATAATCTCTTTGAAAGTTTATTTTTTAGCCTGTGAAGACTTTCTATAAAGAAAAGGTAAAACTAACCACTAACAGAAATAGGATACTGGATGTGCTAAGCAAACAAATTTTGTAATCAGGCACAAAAGTTTTACTATTGTAAAACTAATACATGGCCACTCTAAAATACTTTTTGAAGCGACTAACAGGAACCTTATCTGGACTTAGATGTGATTTTTTTTTTGAGTAGCTCTTCTCTTCTGTTATGAATCATAATATTAAATGACATCATAACTTAAAAATTCCCAGTGAAGATCCTTTTGCATGGTACCTGGCACCTAACAGGTCATCAGAAATAAAACAGGTCATCAGAAATAAAGAAAAACCAAATTAATAAATGAACCCAACTGCACTAAAATGCGTCTTCAAAAACCCAGAGAAAGAAAAGCAGCCCTGCCCCAGTGGCAGCAATATAATAAACACGCGGCTAATGCCATTTCCACTAGACCCCGCCCAGTCTCACTCAGGGGATGGTAAGAGGAATAACTCTAGGCAAAGTTAGGTTTACTTACAAAGTTTGTATTCTTTAGGTGTCTTAACCTACTCATCCTCAAGCCCTTCTGTAGATAACCAACAATCAAAACACAAAATAGAAGGCTATGAAGATCAGGGAAATAAAAAGAATAAGAAATTTGGAGTTATAGACCAGGAGTTCTAATGCTGGCTATATCGATTTCTAATTAAAGTGAACCTGGGCATACATAAAGTCTCTGATTTTGAGTTTCCTGACACACAGAATGGGGTTATAATATCCCTATTTACAAGATTATTCTCAGGTCTAAAAACATTTGTAAAGGCATTTCCAAAACCTTGCCTCACTGACTGACGACTAGAAAACTGTTTCTTCCTCAGACTCACTATGAGGCACAAGGCCTGCCTAATTTGAGACATCTCAGGCAATGAAGGTGTTGCCTTGTTCTGTCTTGCTTTGGAAAACAAGAAACAAAACAAAACAAATGATCAGCTATGCATACTTTATTCAGTTTCATTATTTTAAAAAATATATACAAACACAAACAGAATTTTGAGAATCAACTCCATGAAAAAAGGATCCACTATCTTGATTCGGTTTCTGTCCCAAACTGCAGATATCAACTTCCCCCAGTATTTAATTTTAAATGAGATAATTAAGTTCTACTAGTAAAGTAAGATAATCAGAAATTAGTAAGCTTAAATATAGATAAAAAGAATACTTGACAATATGAGTTATAAATTCTATTTTTACTTCTTCATTCTCTTTGAGGACAGAATTATCATTACATAGCTTCAACTTCTTTTGAGCTCAGACTTAGAGAACTTTAAGAGACTCTTAATTTTCTTCTAGCATTTAAATTAATTTAATTATATACTTATATTTCACTTCTCTCATATATGCTAAGATTTCCTTATCTCACAAATTCTAAGATTCCACCCATTCCTTTCAACCTAAAACCCAAACCTGAGTTTTCTTTCCTCTGCCTACTCTAATTTGGTACCTTCCTAGCCAATCCAAAAAATTTTTCATCTTCCCTCACAAGCAAGCCTTTTTGTCCATGAAATGCTTAACACAAAAATGCTGTCAGAAAAACAAAGACTAGAGATTATCAACAAGAAAATTCTGGGAACCAAGCAGAAAAATAAACAAAGTCTATGATCATATACCAAAAATGCTGAAATTTAAAGATACTGTGACAAATACTAATCATGAAGATCTTATGTTATAATTTAATTTTGGCCAGTCTTATTTATATGTCATTTCTGCAGTACTAATAAAAGACATAAGCGTTACAAAAATTTTAGTTTAAGTGATAGCTAACAAGCTTAGTAATCAATGCATGTAAAAAAAAAAGCTTTGTTCCAGGAACTGAAGGTATGACCCACCCTGACTCCAGAAGACCATAAGCAGTTCTACCTTTGTTCCTCACAAGGACTGCAAGCCATCAAGATGATACCCGAGCCACTGTAGTCCGGGGTGAGATGACCACCACCCAGGACACAGCTAAAGACCGCCACCTGGGGCACAGTTTAAGACCATGCCCAGGGAGAGAATGTTGAAGTTGTTCTTTAATACAATTAACTCCTCCCTAAATTTCAACACCCCTCACCACACCTTGTTTATTCCCTGCTATAAAAACCTTGGCCTGGAAAGAAAAGACAAGATGATCTATCTGTTAGGCTATCAACCCACCATCTTCTTAGATCACTGGCCATCTGAATAAAGTGCCCATAAAGATTCAATCCCTGTCTCCGCTTATTGGGTTTGGTGGTGACAGGCAGCCCGAATGCTGGAGTCTTCTCTGGCTTCAGTTCCACATTCACGTGCGGCACTAATTTAGCTTTTCCTGTTCTTTCTTAATCTGAAGAGGCACCAGGCCAATCAAGGTGGAGAGGGCTATGAGTGCTTTCCTTTGCAATCACTCCACCATTCAGCCCAGAGATCCTTTACTTTGGGTCACATCTGTTCATAAAGCTACATTTTCCACCAAAAGGAAAGCTACTTTTTGTACAAGCTAATAATATACCACCAAAATACTTACAGAACATCATGCAGCTCAAAAGAAAAATTATATAGATTATTACATTTTGTGGTATCAGGGATTCAGCCAGATGATCTTTACTAAATCTGCCACAATTCACTTTGTTTCTCCTTTAACAGACAAATCCCCTATTTCTCATTTTGTACTTGCAAATAACCCAAGAGAAATCACCCCTTACTGCATATTAACACATCATTTGCAAATTCATGTGACAGCTACAATAAACTATCCACCAGAAAAATAATAACCTTACCTTTTTTCATTCCCATATGACTTCTGTGCAACTTTTGCATGAAGAATAAGTACTGTTTGATCCCCTCGCTCTTTTAAATAATTTCGCATAGCTTCCCTAAAATAGAACATAAATATTACTATTACAAGGATGACATTTAGAATATCACTATGCTCTGTAATGAGAAAAATACTTATATTTTTTAAACAAGCAAATCTAAAAATGAAAATAGACAAAAACAAACCCATGAACTAAATTCAAAGACTATTATACAACAGAGCAATAAATACTGCCCATCTTCAACTCTATACTTCGTTCTTTAAAAAAAACTGTCTCTCATTCCTGGAATTTATGATGGAACTGGATTAAACCACAATTAAAACACCTAGATTAACCACAATTAAATACACACTGATAATTTGGCTTTTAACCTGTTTATAAAATTAATGACATACAACACTTTGTATTTAATGATTTACCTCTTATCACCACCAGCCCCCCTCCCCCGGATACTAGAATGAGTGATTTTTCATCAAATACAAAGCCATAACAAATCGTCAGGTCATCCAAATTTATTGTATTTTCTTAAAATAACAACTTTACATAAGGAGTAAAACAGGGTTATCATTTATATACAAACAAACAATTACTGAATTAAATTTTGGAAAAACATACAACATTAACTCTTTCAAGTACGAAGTACTCCAACTATCTATTATATTCGAGTTATATAAAAACTTTAATGTGTTACATATATTTACTCACCCAATAATTTTGCTAAGCAATACTACAGAGTATTAAGAACATAAGGTCTATCAGATCAAATTTTACAATTCTGAATCAGCAGAATGAATCCCAATTCTGGAGGTGTTTCACATGTTGCAAAATAAAGCAAAGCTGTTTCAAAGACAATCATCAAAAAACACTTTTAATAAGTTAAATGCTGTTTTATTTATACACAAATAAGACAAGTGTATGAGGATAGCTACATAACTGTAGTAAGGTATTAATTGTGGGTTATTCTATACTTGTGGCATTTGGAGAAACTAAGTGCCCTGAGGCAAAGTGAACCTCATTTAACCTCAAAAATCCAGCTTCGTTTCCGAATCTGGTAACAACAGGAAATAATGCTGACCTAACACAAAGTGGTTGAGGGGATTAAATGAGAGTGTCTAGAAGACAGCATTTATGTTTACCAACTGAAAACCTGTTAGCCACAAGGAAGGGCTGGTAACAAAGGGATCCAATACACTGAGAATTAATTCCTAGCCCTTTAAAAGGGGTTAAAAAGTTCAGTTAGAACAACAGCTTGGACACCTGCCAAAATGGCCATCATTAATAAATCGACAAACAAGAGCTGGTGAGGTTGTGGAGAAAAGGGAACCCTAGTGCACAGCTGGTGGGAAAGCAGACTGGTGCAGCCCCTATGGAAAACCATCTGGAATTTTCTCAAAGTGATACAGAGACATCTGATCAGATCACTGGGGAGAAGCAGAAGGAGGCAATGGTAAACAGTCTAGGACAGGAAAGGCTGAGAAGCTGAGTGCCTCCAGACCCCATGGAATTGTGGGTTGGAATATACGAAATAAAAGAAGGGCTCTCGGGCTCCAGACAGGCTGGCTCTGGGGCTCTCTTCTTCTTAGAGGTCACCCAGATGGTCCTGCTGCAGCTCCCTGTGTTTCCCAGCGGACTAAGGAACTCTGGGCACAGCCTAGGATGGGGCTGGTCTATTTACTCCTTAGACGTTCTAGAGGGGATGAGCTGTGAGGCAGAAGCCTGCCATTCTTCCAGAATCACGTAGCTTTTGTATCTTCTGTTGCTTTGGTTTGTAAACTAACCCTATAGAAATAAGGTAATTAAAACTAACAGGGGGAATGATAGGAGTAGTCGGGTTTTAAAGATTCTAGCATTAATGGAAAGACTTAAGTGACTAATGCATATGGGGAGCTCTTATTCCAAAACTGTGAAGCTTTTGAATAAAGACTCCTTTCTCAACAAACCTTTGTCTCTAGAATTTTGCCTAGAAAGTGGTGGGTAACAGGACCTCACTTGCTGTTTGGTAACAAAAGAACTAAAAATGAACTGCCTTTTGACCCAGTAATGCCACTGCTGGGAATATAACATAAGAATCCCCAGACACCAATCAGACAGAATTTGTGCTGCGCCATGTTCATGGCAGTGTTATTTACATTAGCCAAGGTTGGAAGCAGCCCGAGTGCCCATCAATAAATGAGTATATTAAAAAAATTGGTAAGTTTACAGAGTAGAATACTATGAAGCAGAAAGAAAAGGAATTCCTACCTTTTGTGACAGGATAGATGGAACTGGCTAAGTGAAATAAGCTAGTCAGTGAAAGACAAATACTGTATGTTCTCAACTTATAAGAAGAATCTAATGAACAAAACAGGACCAGGGGCATAGAATCACGGAACAGACTGTCAGCTGTAAGAAGGGAGGGAGGAGGGGAGGCTGACGTAACGGTGAAGGGATTAGTCAAAGAACATACATGAAGGACTCATGGACATGGACAATGGTGAGGGGGCTGATTATGGAAGTGGGGAGGCAACATTTCTTGAGGCTGGGTGAAGGGAGGTGAAAGGGAAAAACAGGACAACTGTAATAGCAGTTACAGTAACAGCATAAACAATAAAAAATAAATTAAAAAAACAAAGAGTACAATGTAAAAAGAAAAAAAAAGACAACACCTTGGAGAACAGATTGTAATAAAATGCACGACCGAAACAGAGCTATGGGCAGGAACACCAACTGGGGGGGGGGGCCCTGTGTAAGGTGGGGGGGATGACAAAGGACTCCACGCTAGGAAGATTCCATAGAAGGGGTACACTCTGACGTAAAAGGAGTAGGCACAACGAATAAGGTATTCCAGGGTGGCCCTGCACATTTGGGTAGAGCGAGATATTCAAGATAAGGAGTAAGGCAGCCCAAACAACGGAACAGTAGCTAACATTTCTTGAGTACTTACTATATGCCAGGCACTGAACTAGGCACTTTAAATGCATTATTTCATTTAATCCTCAAAATCCAAAAAGGTAGTATTATCAATACCATTTTGAATGTCTTGCCCAATATCTTGCAATTAGTAAGTGGCAGTTAGGAATTAAAATCTCAAATTCTGAGAGACTTCCGCCAAGATGGAAGCATAGGTGGAAACACTGTGCCTTGTCACACAACCAAGTTTAAAGACAACAAAGTTTTAGTAACAAAATACGCAGCCAAAACACAGAAAAATTGAACTACATGGAAGTCTGACAACAACGAACCCTTCAGCAAAACCGGTAAGAGGGGCGAAGCCAGCAGCAGAGCGGGGTCAGGCAGGAAAGACCCAACTGACCGACCCAGGCGCGCAACCAGGCAGGCAGGCAGCTGTGGGTGGATCCCAGGTGTGGAGTAGCAACGGGTGGACCCAAGGAGGGCGCAAGGCGGCGACAGGAACAGACCAAAACATGGCTCAAGAAGAACTCAAAGCCCCAGAGCCCATAACTCTAAGCAACCAAGAAATAGCAAAACTTTCAGATGCACAGTTCAAAAACACTGGTAATCAGGATGCTCACAGAACTGGTTGATTTTAGTCACAAATTAGAGGAACAAATGAAGGATAAACTAATTGAAATGAATGGAAATGCACAGGAAACCAAGAGTGATGGAAAGGAAACTGGGACTCAAATCAAGGGAGTGGACCAGAAGGAATAAAAAAATGACCAAACAAAAAAGAATGAAGAAACAAGAATTCAAAAAAATGAGGAGAGGCTTAGGAACCTCCAGGACATCTTTAAATGCTCCAACATCCGAATTATAGGGGTACCAGAAGGGGAAGGGGAACAGCCACCAGTGGAAAGCTTACTTGAACAAATAATAAAGGAGAATTTCCCCAATCTGGCAAAGGAGATAGACTTCCAGGAAATCCAGGAAGCTCAGAGAATCCCAAAGAAGTTGGACCCAAGAAGGAACACACCAACACACATCATCATTACACTAGCCAAGATTAAAATGAAGGAGAGAATCCTAGAAGCAGCAAGAGATAAGGGGACAGTCACCTACAAAGGACTTCCCATCAGACTGTTAGTGGATTTCTCAAAAGAGACCTTACAGGCAAGAAGGGGCTAGAAAGAAGTATTCCAAGTCATGAAAAGCAAAGACCTACAACCAAGATTGCTCTATCCAGCAAAGCTTTCATTTAGAATGGAAGGGCAGATAAAGTGCTTCTCAGATAAGATCAAATTCAAGGAGTTCATCATCACCAAGCCCTTATTATATGAAATGTTAAAGGGACTTATCTAAGAAAAAGAAGATAAAAAAGATGAACAGTGAAAGGACAGCAAACTCACAGTTACTAAGAACCACACCTAAAACAAAAGCAAACTAAGAGGACAGCTAGATCAGGAGCAAACCATAGAAATGAAGATCACATGGAGGGTTAGCAACAGGGAAGTGGGAGAAGGAGAAGGGGGGAGAAGGTACAGAAAATAAGTAGCATAGATGGTAGGTAGAAAATAGATAGGGGGGAGGGCAAGAATAGTATGGGAAATATAGAATCTAAAGAACTTGAGACACATGGTCATAAACTAAAGGGGGGGATGGTGGAAGAGGGGGTGTGCAGGGTGGAGGGGAATGAAGGGGGAATAGAACTGCAATGGCATAATCAATAAAATATATTTTTAAAAAATCTCAAATTCTCTTAAGCTCCCCAAGTAATCCATAGTGGTGAACAAAGCTGACAAGCCTGGTAGAATCAAACTGCGAAAGGCCTGTCACATCCCTGGAAAATCTGACATTTGTAAACGTAAACACTCAGTACGAAGTTTAGGCAAATACGAGTATCATTCTGATAGATGAGAATCAAAATGGTGATAGTTAATAACATTTTTAAGACACCCAGAAAAGAAAATGTAAAAAAAAAAAATCCATCTCTTTGAGAAAAGATCATTTAATTTTCTTTACTCCATTGTAGAAAAACACCATGAGTGGAATTTGGATTTTCTTATTTTATTTTACTGAATTTATTGGGGTTACACTGGTTAATAAAATTATAGGTTTAAGGTGTACAGTTTTACAGCACATCACCTGTAGATTGTACTGTGTGCTCACCACCCCAAGTCAAGTCTCCTCCATCACCATTTGCCCTCTCCTGCCTCATCCCGCCCCCATTTCCATAACGTTGTCTGTGTCTATGAGGGGCTTTTTCCCTTTTAATCCTTTTACCTTTTTCACCCGGTCCATAACCCTTTTCCCCTCTGACAGCTATGACTCTTTCTACTTTGCTTGTTAGTTTATTTAGTTCATTAGATTCCACATATAAGTGAAATAGATAGTATTTGTCTTTCCCTGACTGGCTTATTTCACTTAGCATAATATTCTCCGGGTTCATCCATGTTATTGCAAAAGATAAGAGTTCCTTCTTTTTGTATCTGGGTAAGAATTCCATTGTGTAAATGTAACACAGCTTTTTTTATCCATTCATCTACTGACAGGCACTTGGGCTACATGTACTCTTTCAAATTAGTAGTTCAGGTTTCTTCAGATAAATTCTCAGAAGTGGAATCATTGGGTCATAAAGCATGGAACTTGGATTTTCAATATCCACAAAAACTAGTAAGAGATCTTAAGACTTTTAAAACAATCAATATTCCTCTTTAGTAAGTTAATTCTCATGGTGGAAAAGAAAGGACTGGAGAGAAGAAAGATAAGACAAACCCGAAAAAAGGCTACTACACTAATAAAGAGGCAAAAGAAGATAGTGGAGGAGATGGAAAAGACTTAACTCTTTGTATCTTTTGTTTTGGGAGAAGCGGGTATGTATTAATAGGTTTTGTCTGACAAATGTCCATGCTGGAAGTATTCTGTATGTTATTGAAAGTAAACATCTGTAGTTCCAGAGAGGAGGCTGGGTTGCAAAAGTGGGGTTCGCTGGTATAGAGTTGGCAAATGAAGCCACAGAAGTGAGGGAAATCTCCCAGAAGGAAAGCGCAGTGATAGGAGAGTCAAGAACAAAGTGTACAAAATGAATAAAGAACACCTGGTAAGGGGCAGAACTGAAACTATTTATTAGATGTGTTGGAAGGAGACAATCTGGAAAGAAAGAGGGAAACAATCAAAAGGTGAGATGTTGCAGAGGTCAAAGTCACTGATGGTAATAAGTCTAACAAAATGCCAACTAACAGAAAGCCTTTCAAGTTATTTATAAAATCAGAGGCCACTGTGATGTCTATTTGGAAATGCCCTCTAAGGAATGAAGAAACTGACTATGCGAAGTAAAACAGCTGAATGTCAATATCAAAGGACCAGCTAACATTGAAATCCACAAATAATGATGCCAGTTCCTACTACTGCTGCAAATGTGGGAACAGGGGGAGCATACTTTGGAACCTGTCGAGTACTGAACAAAAGGTGCAGCTGGAAAGGGTAACAGTGACAAGGAGCTGAAGTGCTACTCAGTCTGATGACTAAATAGAGTTCAGGATGAATAAGAGCACAAAAGAAAAGCCAGGAGAAGGCCATTATCTTGACAAACCTGGCACAGATGTCCAGTTCCTAGCACAGAACTTCAACAGCACTGAGAACAATAAAATGGCAATAAATATGTATCTAGCAACAACTGAATCTAAAAACTAGGCAAGAAGAACGGAGACAGAACCATGGATACAAAGAGCATTTGATGGTTCACAGACGGGTGGAGGAATGGGTGAAGAAGTGAGGGGATTAAGTAGTACAAATAGGTGGGTACAGAATAGCCATGGGGATGTAAAGTAAAGTATAGGAGAGGGAGTAGCTAAAGAACTTATATGCGTGACCATGGACATGAACAATGATGTAGGGATTGTCTGAGGAGTGGGGGATGCTGGGTGAAGGGGGGAGAAGAGGAAAAACTGGGACAACTATAGTAGCATAATCAATAAAATAAATTTAAAAAAAGAAAAGCTGTGAGATGTACTTGCAGACAGGGATCTGAATCTTAATTCTTGTTATTTACTAAGCCTGAATTTTCTTACCTGTTAAAAAAACCAGTAATGCTAGGTTAGCCAAAAAGTCTGTTACGTTTTCTGTACAATGGTTCTAGTAGTACTTAGTTAGGTTTAGCTTAATTCAAAATAATTTTGTTGGACTGCATTGTGACAGCTGTCATATCAGCGTGCATTAAAAAAAAGTATCAAAATCGGTGAATTTTTGTGTAGGCATTTTAATACTGAAGATGGAAGAAAATATGCAACATTTTTGGTATATTATGTTTTAGTATTTCAAGAAAGATAAAAAACCAACCGAAACACAAAAAAAGATCTGTGCAGTGTATGGAGAAGGTGCTGTGACTGATCAAACATGTCACAAGTGGTTTGCAAAGTTTCATGGTACTATTAACATTTTGGCCAAATAATTCTTTGCTGTGGGGGTGTCTTATGCATGGGAAGGTGTTTAGCAGCACCCCTGGCCTCTGCTCACTAGAAGCCAACAGTGGGGGATAGCTGACATCCTCAAAATACCCAAATCGACAAAGTTATTGGTGAAGACAAAAAAATGTGTTTTTTGTTTTTATGGGGGGAAAACCCCATAACAGACTTTTTGGCCAACCTAATACCTTAAATACTGAAAAAGTAATTTAAAGTAAGTTAGCCCCCACAAACTGACAAATACCAAGTGTCAGCAGTCTCTCTACCTATTATTATTTTCTTAGGAAGGGCATGGAAGAAGGAACAGGGAATTCCCACTAAAGTCTGAGAGCAAATTTAAAAAGAACCTGGAGGTGTGATGAGGAATCTCACCTGATTTACAAGGCATGAATTTGGCAAGCTCTTAAGGTAAGCTAAACATTGACCCAACTTTCCATTAAAGCTTTACTGAGAGTCTGTTATATCCCAGGCACTGGTTACTGTGCTAGCTCCTGTACTGGAAATAAATGTCCACAATTATGATCATGATAAATTATTTCAAATCTCAAGGTGTTTATGATGAATGCAAGATAACAGGCTCCAGTTTCCTGTCTTTTCCCTTCATATTTATAGTACAAAGTCCCAAAAAAGCAACTAGAATCTTAAGGTAATCATTAATAATAGCTTTCCTGTAACAGTAATTTGTCAAATAGCTTCATTCAACAGGGAATAAAAAGTGCTTTCTTAATAAAATATCAAACAATTATGTTCTCTGGCAATTAGGTTTGTAATTTATTTCTAAAACTTAAGGAACCATAAAAAGAGAGTATACTCTAGAGAAATCCAATTAAATAGTGAAGCCCATGGAAGGCTAGCACATGTGCTTTTCATCCAAACACAATAGTGTTTCAATTTCACCACTGTTGGGAGCTAACCACGGCCAGCCACAATTACGCTAAGAGACTACGGCCTACAAAGTGGCCAGACAGTCACCCGTACCAACTGGCTGAGTCCCTGAACTTCTCAAACTGGATTTTTGTCACCTGTGACATCCAAATAAAACTATCTTCCAGTAAAAAAAACCCTATTTTTGTTTTATCAAGTCTGTCCATGCTAATCACACACACACGTCACCTACACGTATTTTAGAGCTGCAGAGTTGACCCTGAGAAACGTACCACAGACCAGGGGCCAGCACACTGTGACAACAACCCTTTTTTGTACTCCCTAGGAGCTAAGAGTGCCTTTTCCTTTTGTAAAGGGTTGTAAAAAAGAAAAGAAATCTTTGCCCTGGAGAACAGTACGTGGACCTCAAAGCCTAAAATACGTAGTGCTTGGCTCCTTACAGAAAACTTTTGCTGACCCCTGCATAGGCAATAAAAAAATGAAAAGATTTTAAAAGTTGCAAAATAGAATGAATAATGATACCCTGAATTTTTAAATCAATCAAGTAAACAAATGATTGACATTTACTAGTTGTTTTTGAAAGAACAACAACAACAACAACAACAAAACTCTTCCTGAAAAACTGGACTTGGGAACAGTTAAAAGTTCAGAAGGTTCAAGCAGACTCTTCTCACTTCTGCTTCACACAGGGGCCAAGCAGCATCCAGACAAACCGCAGCCCTATCCTTCTCCCCCTAGGCCTCCAAACCCCTGTGGAGCTGCCCTATCTCTGTCACGTTCTGGCAGTTGAAAGTCTTTTACATGATCTCAGACAGCACTTTTCAAACTGAGCTGAACAACAATCAAAATTTGCAATGGAGAGTGCCCCACTCAGGGAGGCTTTAGAGAAACTAGATCAAATAAAGTGAAACCAATTCTTTCACCACAGGACTATGCTGTCTTAAATCTTCCAGAAAGGAATTCTCTGTATGCAGTCTTTTCCCAACTGTTAAACCAGGCCAAGATCTCCACGTTTTCCCTGCCAAGGAGGCTGTTTGTTTCCCCAAGTGCCAGTTTTGAAAATGATAATCTAGACACAGTGTCAACAAAGTCCCTCACAATACTAATGAAACATGAAGGCCGCCAAACCAGCTTTCTACATCTGATCGTGACCAGACCAATCAACAGTGCAGGACATGTTCCTAAGGGGGTGGCAGAAGATCTCATTTCACTGACTCTCCATGAAAAGAAAAGATCTCCCACAGCTGCAGAAAAGTGAACGTACAGGTGAACTGCTTCACAGCCTGCCACACAGCGATGGGCAGACCCTTCCAAGTTCTGATAGACTCTTCATGGTTTTTATTCTCCCTCCCAAACAACCACAGCCTATTAAGGGCTGGGCCACCATCACTTGTGTTCTATTTTAAAAGTTTATTGTGGAAATAAACCATTTTACTACTTATTTTAAAAATGAGTTATTTCCTTATTATTAACTTTGAGAGTGCCTTTAATAAACTGAATATGAATGCTTTATTCCTAATATTAAGAAAATCAATTTCTTCCTTCCACTGATAGTGCTTTTGGTGCTATATCTAAGATATTTTTGCCCAATCCAAGGTCACAAAGATTTTCTCCTAAGTTTTTTTCTAAAAGTTGTATAATTTAAGGTGTTACATTTAGGACTATTTTGAGCTAATTTTTGTGTATGGTTCTAGGTATGGATCAGTTATTTTGTGTATGTGTATTTAAGTAGCAGCATCAGAGAGCTACCCATTTGTTCCACAACCCTTTGTTAAAAACCCTTTATCTAACTAAAATACCTTTGAACATTGGCTAAAAAACATGTATCTCCTGGATCGTTGCCCACTACTCCGTTAACAGTGATCCACTTGGCTTTCTTTACTCCAATACCACCACTTACTACCACAGTTTTATATTGTTTTTAAATCAGGTAAGTGTGCATTCTTACTGCTCTTTTTCAAAGTTCTGGGTATTCCAGGTCATCTGCACCTTCATATAAACTTTAAAACCAACGTATCACTTGCTACAAAAAAGCCCCCTGGGATTTGATTGAAATATGCTGATTAACAGATGATTTTGTAAAGAAATGGCCTTAAACAATATGAAATCTTCTGCCTGAGGAACATTTATTTAGGACTCAAGTTCCCTCGGCAATGTTCAGTGGTGTGCAATGTACAGTTTTTGTACATCTATGTCAGATTTTTCATTTTGGATGCTATTATAAATGGTATTGTTTTTCAATTTCAGTTCCTCACTGTTCATAGCTAGTATAAAAAATACAATGAACTTTTTTGTATATTTTGTAGGTTGATTATGGATATGCTACAACTTTGCTGAAATGACTTATTAGTTCTAATAACTTTTTTCCTACTAGATTCCATAGATCTTCTATATATGTGATCATGATATCTGTAAATAGAGTTTTACTTCTTTCTTTCCAATCGGAATGCCTTTCATTTCTTTTTCTGGCCCTCTTGACCTGTTTAGAATGCGAGCACAGTGCTAAGTGAAGTAGTGAGAGCCAACACCTTGCACTGTTCCTGATCTGAAGGGGAAAGATTCAGTCTTTCGCAGTTAAGTATGGTGTTAAATATAGTATATTCAGTTACACTTTATGGAAATAAGAAAATTTCCTCTATTCCTAGTTTGATCAGAATTCTATTCAAGAAGGAATGTCACAAGATTTCTTCTAACTCCCTTGAGATGACATATGATGTTCCTTTTTGATATTTGTTAATATATTGAACCATATTTACTGATTTGCATTTCTGAGAGAAATCTCACTTAGGTCATAATATAGTATCCCTTCTACATACTGTTGGATTCATTCTGAAAATTCAAGATTTTTTGCTTCTATGTTCATAAGGAATATTGGTCTGTAGTTTCTGGGGTTTTTTTTAATATAATGTCTTTGCTTTTACTAACATGGCAATACTGTCCTCACAGAATGATCTGGGAAGTATGTCCTGGTCTCCAATTTTCTGAAAGGGTACGGTACGTACAGAACTGGCAGGATTTATTTCTTAAATGTCTGGTAGGATTAAACAATGAAATCACCTGAGCCTGTAGTTTTCTTTGTGGAAAGATACAGAAATACAAATTCAATTTTTTTAGCTATAGGGCTATTCAGGTTACCAGTTTCTTTTTGAGTAAACTTTAGTAGTTTGCTAGTTTCAAGAAATTTGTACATTTCTTCAAACATTGAATTTACTGGCAGAAAATTATTCATAATATATGCTTGTTATCTTTTAACTATGTGTACAATCTGCAATGATACCATCTTTCTCATATTTGATAGTCATTTGTTCAGAATCAGATTTCTATCTGGTATGATCTCCCTACTTAAAGGAGTTCTTTAATGTTTCTTACAGCTCATGCCTATTTGTGATTAAATTTTTTTAAGGTTTTTTTGGTTGTTGTTGTTCTAAAAAGATCTTAGTTTTGCCTCTTCTAGGTATAGAATCCTGGGTTACTATCTTTTGTCCCTTTGGGTACTTTAAAGTTCTGGCTCCACTGTCTTCTTTCAACCTAGCAAAGTTTCAGGTGAAAAATCCCATCATCTTTATCTTTGTTCCTCTGTATATAGTTTAACTTTTATCTTTGCTTTTCTTACCATTTTCTCGATTATGATGTGTATCCATAGTTTGTACTTGGGGCTCACTGAGTTTCTTGAAACTGTGGTTTTAGTGTTTATTTATTTAGAAAAATTTCAGCCATTATTTCTTCACATATTTTTCAGTCATAACCTCTCCCTTTCCATGACTTTAACTACATGTATATTATAGTCCACTTGAACATACACCACAACTCACTAAGGATTTTGTTTCTTCAGACTTTTTTTCATTTTGGATAGTGCTATGGGTTTTGTTTTGTTTTTTCATTTTGGATAGTTTCTATGGTTGTCTTCAAGGTGACTAATCCCGTAGTCAGCAGTGCACACCTGCAATTAATCCCATAAAGTGTATCTTTTCATCTTTAGTCAGTGGTTTCCTTTTCTAAAACTTTCATTTAGATCTTCCCTTTTTTTTAATCTTCCATGTTCTCTATTTAGCTTGTTCAATCTCTCCTCTAGTCCAGGGATGCACAATCAAAACCTGCAGGCCAAATCCAATGCACCGCCTGTTTTAGAAATACACTTGTCCTCCAGGATACAGACATACCCATTGGCTTACATAGTGCCAAATGGCTCCTTCCATGCTACAGCAGGATTGAGTAGTTACAACAGAGGCTATAAGGGCCGCAAAAAAAGATAACTGTTTACCATCTGATCCTTCAGAGAAAAATTTTGTGAACTTCTGATCTAAGCCTCTTGAACATATAGAAGACAAATATAAACTGTTTTAATTTCTATCATCTTACTTTAATGTCTATAAATGTTTTAATGGCTATGATAGATGCTCTATCATCTGTGTCATTTGTGGGTAGGTTTTGACTAGTTTTTCTTCCTCATTATGGACATTTCCTGCTTCTTTGTAAGACTAGTATGTTTTGATTAAATATTAAGACTAAACAGCCCTGGCAGGGTAGCTCAGTTGGTTAGAGCATTGTCCCAATATGCCAAGATAGTGGGTTCAATCCTTGGTCATGGCGAATACAAGAAGCAAGCAATGAATGCATAAATAAGTGGAACAACAAATCACTATTTCCCTCGTAAAAAAAAAAAGACTCAATAAATTTTACTTTTTTGAGCGCTGAATATTTTTCTATTCTTGTGCATTTTTCTGGTACACAGATAAGTTACTTGGAAAGAGTCTGATCCCTTCAATCTGCTTTGAAGTTAGGTGACCAGGGCAACAACATTTAGTCTGGGCCTCATTTTGCACCACTGATGAAGGAAAACCCTTCTGTGCACTCTAGTCAATGCACCGTGCATCGTAGGATGTTTCCACACTGGCTATCGGGAATAGGAACAATCTGTAGTGCTGAGTGAGCTTTAGGAATTCTTTAGGCTGGCTTCCCCCACCACCTTGGGTAGTTTCCTCACACACACATGCTGGGCAATGCTCAGCTGGATAAAGGGAACCCTCTGCAGATGTCTGGAACTCTTCAGAGCCCTTTCCCCTCCAGTTCTCTGCCTGGGAAATTCTAGCCCCCTTGACTCCCCAGATTCCCAATTCCACCTCCTCAACTCCAGGTGCTCACCAGGCTCCGCTGGGATTCCCCTCCTACATCATGTCCTGGCACTCTCTCCAGGCACTAAGCTGGAGCAGGGCTCACCTCATTTGCCTCCTGTCTCTCAAGCATCACTGTCCTTTCGTGCCTGCAGTCCAATATCTTGAAAACTGCTGTTTCATATATTTTGTCCAGGTTTTTAGTTCTTTCAGGCTGGAGAGTAATTCCAGTCCCTGCTACTCCATCTTGGCCAGAAGCAGAAGTCCTAAAAGCTACTAAAATTTTCCAAACAGGGATAATTGCTTAAAGGGTAAATGGAAAATCACGATAAAGTAGATGGGAGCTAACTACATTACTGTATATATATTTAAGGAAAGGAACTTTTCCTTATATTTATTATCACTGTATTGATTGCTATTTTTACAGAGGTATCCATTCAAGTAACTGATTTATTCATCAGAATATATTTTATTATCAGGAGTCATTCCAACCTAGTGCAGCTGGTAATGAAATAAAAATATTTGTCAATTAAATTTTAAACTGCCTATATAAGTGAATTAAGCGATTCCACTTAGAATTTCTTCAAGATATACTGTATAAAAATAAGTAACTGAAAATATATTTACATGAACCTGTGAGAAAAGTTAAATTTTCCCAGCCTACTTCATCTGAAATATTTATGTAATGACATTCTAAAAAGAATTTTAAACATATATATTGTAGTAATTACAGACTTATAGAAAAGCTGAAAAAGTAGTTCAAAGAGTCCCCTTTCCCCCAGACTCCTCAAATGTTAACATTTTACCATATTTGCATACTATGTTTTTAAACCATTTAAGAGCACCAGTAGAGATAAAATCCCTTTACCCCAAATACTTTAATCACAACGCAATGACCACTGACACACTATTTGTACCTATAGGATTTTTTTATCGTGCTGCCATCGTCCCACTATTGTGCCTCACTGGGAGTAATGGGAGTAGCTTTGAGAAACTACTGCCCTCAGGCCAAATCAGGGTGGCCACCAGTTTTTCTAAATTAAGTTGAGCTGGAACAGACATACCATTCATGTACATGTTTTCTATAGCTAATTTGGGGATATAAGAAAAGAGCTGATAAGTCACAACAGACTCAAAAAGTGTAACCTGTTTGTTATCTGGCTCATTACAGAAAATGTTTGCCGGACTCCAGCTTTAGATAAAAGAAAAATTTTTTCCTGGTCCAGGATTTAGTTGAATGTAGTTGTTGTGTCTTGTTGGTCTTCTTTAACCTGTTGTTCCTCGGTCTTTGTTTATCACAATCTTGAAAATTTTGAAAAGTAAATCCATTTATTTTACAGAATGCCCCTCATTTACCTCCTTCTGATGTTTCCTTATGCTTACGTTTCGCTTACATATTTTTGCAAGAACACCACAAAAGTAATATTGTGTCCTTCTCGGGATGCACGTAACATTTGTCTGTCTGTCACTGGTGGTATTAACTTAGATAATTTAATTAAGGTGGTGTTTGCCAGGTTTCTTCACTGTCATGCAACTATTTTTCATTTTTAATTAACAAATACTTTGTGGGGACATGCTTAGACACTATGTAAATATCTTGTTTCCCAGCAGATTTTTAAACCAGTAGTTTAAACATTCACTGATGATTTTTTGCCTGAAATGATTAGCATTGTAATGATTACCAAAGTGTGATTTCCTAATCCCATCATTCCTTTTATATTTATTAGGTGCATTTCTTCTATAAGGAAAAGCTATCTCCTTTGCTCCCCGTTCATTGCTTCACTTTTTAACTCAGTGCAGAATTCTAAACTGCCATTTTACTACATGGATGCTAATCCATTACTATTATTATTTATTTTGATGATCTAAGTGTGTCCATGGTTAGCTAAAAGGAAGCCTCCTCAAGCTGGCCGAGTCCTTTTGGCATGTCCCCATCATTCTTTGAGTGCAACAGCTTTTTAATAATAGCAATAATGTACCAATGGCCACTACCCAAATGGCCATTAATATGAACACTAAACAAAAGAAATGTGAAGACAATGTAGAGAATGAGGTACAAGTGGTAGAGAGCAACAGTCAAGTATAATGCCAGACTTAAAAAAAAAAAGTCATATAAACATATATGTTTATAAACATATATATGTTTTTATATACCTACAATTTCTTGAAAAATACTAACAATGCAGGCTTAGCATTAACTCTAGGACTGAAACAGGTGTCTTCCTTTTTATTTTACAAGCAGTGACCATTAGAAATTTTTTAGAACACATGATATTTACAGATTCATTAAAATGTGTAAAAATTTGTGTTTTCTATGAAATTATTCTCTGAAAGCATTTATTAAATATTTTTCAAGTCCTGCTTATAATCAACAAATTGTGACTGGCTAAATGAAGCCAGATATAGAAAACTATTTTAAAATTACTGCCCTTGTTATATTAACTATATTACACAAAATTAATTATACAAAGGTTTCATTTCCCCTGTGAAATATATCCTCTTATCATGTTATTTTCATGAGGGGGGTGGGTTCGGACGGGGGAAGTGTAGATTAAGGAGGATGGGAATAAGCCTATAACCTATAAGCTTAATAACTTCTTTTCAAGAGCACTTAATATAGCTTTGAACATGACAGGACATAACACTTCCATGCAAAGTTTGGGTGAAAGGCTGACCAACGGAATGCTTACCTAGTAAGTCGTTTAGGTGGAGGCCGCTCACCAAATTTTCTGAAAAATAAATAAATAAATAAATAAGAAAAATAACTGAACATGACACATTCCATAAAAAGCTTTTTAGAAACCATGAAATCTCCGTTGTAACATATACTTCAATCCTACTGACCAGTGTAAAGAGAAATCCTCTAATAAACAAACCTCTATACCCAGAAATAGCAAAATACAAAAATGGCTCCTGAACAAAAACAACATATTCTATCTAAGTAGGTCTTACTGTAGGCGCTGAGCAGGTAGCGCACTGATTAGATGAGGACTTGGGGTACCTTCCAGGGCTACTCTGAAAAACCCTTACCCAAAGACCCACATCTCACACAATCTACAGCACCCAGAACACTCCTCACAGCCCACGATATACAGTTCACAAGTGTGACAGCAATCACCTATACATTTTTGTACAGTATCCTCTTTGATCATATTGGCCCATTTTAAAGATGTAGAAAGCAATTTCCCCAATGTCACAAAGTAAATACATGGCAGGCAGAGTTGAGATTTGAAGCCACATGTTGATTACCTAGCTTATGGTATGTGCTCATTTCTTCATAAAGAAATGAGCTAGGTAGACTAATGCAGAAGCATTTCAAGTGGTTGGCAAAGGGCAAAGACAAAAGCATAAACAAGGAAAAGAACCCACGATTTAGGCTGGAATTAGAATGTAGCATGGAGGTTAAGAGAAAGGCTCTAGAGAAGGAATGTCAAACTCATTTTCACCCGGGGCCACATCAGCCCCTCGGTTGCCTTCAAAGGGCTGAAAGTAATTTTAGCACTGCATAAATGTAACTACTTCTTAACATTTAAGCAAGAGCTTGGCGCTGTCGCCAGGTAGAAACAAGGTGCTGGGCCAGATAAAACAAGGTGGAGGGCCTTGTGTTTTGCCACCTGTGCTTCTAGAGTAAGAGATGGGCTGAGTTCAAATCCACGATTTGGTCTTTACTTGCTGTATAACCTTGAGGTCATGTGACTCTCTAGACCTCAGCTTCTACCTCTGCAAAAGGGGAGTGACTGCACTACCTCAGGGGTTGTTGAAGGAATTAAATGTTGATTATTACCTGCAAAACACATATAGTAGTACTTGGAATGCAGTAAGTACTCGATAAATGTTAGTAATTACAGCAGGCCCTTGAACAACATGCCGTTGAACTTAATAGATTTTTTCAATAAATACTGTAAATGTATTTTCACTTTTACCATTTTCTTTTGCTAGCTTTAGTTTCAGACTACAGTATATCATACATATATAACATACAAAATATGTGTTAATCAGCTATTTATGTTATTGGTAAGTCGTCCAGTCCACATTAGGTATTAGTGAAGCTTTGGGGAGTCAGAAGTGTACAGTTGGGTTTTTGACTACACAGGAGGTCGGCACCCCAAACCTCCATGCTACTCAAAGGTGAACTGTATTACTGATTTTTAGTTATAGACAAAAATAACTAAATAAAGAAATTAAGTATGATGTTAACCAAGATAAATAAGTTTAAGATAATTTATTTCCTTTGAATAGAAAATAAGGTCTTCCTAAAAGTGGTGAATAAGGCACAGCACTTGGGGAAAAAATAAAATTTTGTGTTAACAAAATGAACAGGTTAAGTAAGTAGCTTGTTCATAATTACAGTTAGAGGCCCTAAGCCTAATGTGACTAAAGATTCCTCTATATCTGTGATATTCCACAAAATTGCTAACTTTTACGATAGAAGTCTTAGAATCCCACGCGGTTCAGTTTATTCCCTAATTTAATGCTATATGACATTGTCCGTGAACTCCTAATTTATAAAAATAGGTGTCTGTGGCTTTAAATATTTTGGTGTTTTCATTAATCCTAAAATATTGAAAAGTGGCTTCAATTGAAGTAGTACCAAAAAATGAACAAATAATCCACGTTTCTTTAAAAATTAACTATTATTCTTGTTGATGTTATCCTATAGAATATGCAATTTTTAAAAACATTTTATTTATTTATCTTTAGAGGGGAAGGAAAGAGAGAAGGAGAGAAATATCACTGTATAGTTGCCTCTCAAACGCCCCCTGCTGGGAACTGGACAGCAACCCAGGAATGTGCTCTGACTGGGAATCGAACCCAGATCCTTTGGTTTGAAGGCCCACGCTCAATCCACTGAGCTACACCAGCCAGGGCAGGATATGCAATTTTTTAAATTTAAAAAAAACAACAAGCCCCACAATGTTTTAGTAGCAACATCAGCAAAGATGATGACAACAGGTTTTAAAACACTGAACTGTTCGCTAACCTGTGAACTGCAGTTATGGAATTACAGGCAAAAATCTATTCCTGAATCTTTTTTTCATAGGAAATATTTTTTTGAACCTGTGAAACTGATTAAATGTAGCATTATAGCATATGATTCAAATAAAACTGCCTCACTAGATTAGATGTAGAATACTTTACAAAACTCAAGAAGTTTAAGACATCTTTAAAATGCCTCTTTGCCCTGGCCTGTGTGGCACCACTGGCTGGAGCACAGCCCAGCACCGAAAGGTTTCAGGCTGATCCACCGTCAGCTCACAAAGCTCCACACGTTGCGGGTTCCATCCCTAGTCAGGGCATGCACAGGAGGCCACCTATCCATGTTTCTGTCTCTCTCTCAAATCATAATGTATCCCTGAACAAAGATTTAAAAAAAAAAACACACTTTGCATATATATTTAAGAGCAAAATTAATTTGATAAAGAAAAACAAAGTGGGGTGTGGCCAGAATCCACCTAAGGGATTAAATGATGAGCATTTTAGAGACGGGTAACAAGTGAGACAAAGCTTTTCAATGATGCCACTATCATTTGTACTAGCTACTAATATAATGTGGTGCAGCCGGTGCCCCCCCTCAAACAAAGAATTTGAAATGGGGTCCAGAACTCGGGGTGTCCAGGAATTATAAAATATAGGATATCTTTACCCCCACAAGTCTGAACTGGGGATGGGACACATGGAGCAGGGTCACTGAGTTATTTTGCACGTCAACAGTTGGCCAGCTTCATATCTAATATGCAAAAGTGGTTATTTAATATATCTGTAACAACTGGTTAGTTTCACAGATACGTTAAGTAGCTGGGGGCCACAGATTTGAACCAGGGAGATGGGAGTGACTCTAACCCATGACCTAACTGGGAGGAAGCCCCCCCTGGTTACAGTGCCTTCGTGAAAGCTTGGAAAAGGTTGGCTCCATGCCTCAGGACCACGCCTGCGCAGACTTACTGTGGCAGCCCAGAAAAGCTGGAAACGCACGGGAATGCTGGCAGGTGTAGCTGATTGTGGGAGGAATCCAAAATGGGGCTGTAGAGGAAGATTTCCCCTGGGATTTAAAATCCAGGCCAGGCAGCCATGCCAAGCAGAACACACAGTTCTGGATTGGAACCTAAGTTGTGGGGCTCTCTTAACCATGGGGCTCAGGAAGCAGGAAAGTAAGATGTAGCAGCCATGGAGAGCTTTCTCTCAGCAGTTTGGAAGAATGCAGGAGATGCTGTGGGAAGGGAAATGGGTGAAAAGACTCTCGCTAGTGGGCCATGGGAAGGTACCATGTGGTTATGGATTAAGAACTAGAGATCACAGCAACACAGCTGATAGTTCTGGGGACTGTGGGAGACCTTCTAGCTGAGCCACAGACTTCAATTTTTTTTTTTTTTTTTTGAGACATGGTGCCCCAGACTGGCCTGCCAGGGCAAAGGGGAAGGAAGGACTGTATTTGATTGTGGGTGTTTTAAGGGACTTTGGGATTTTAACAAAGATATTAAGTCATCACTCTAAGTCTGCATAACTTTTGAATGAATAGTCCCTTTCCTTTTCACCAAACTCTGACACCGAGAGCCATAATTCCTAAGGGCTGTGATTAGGACCAACCTAGTACAGGGGAACTCCAGAAGAGGAGAGATCCATTCGGTACGAGGATCTCCCCACACCGTCTGTTCTGTAACAACACTCCAACCATCAAGCATCCTCTGGGATTGAATACAGGTTTATTACATGACTAGTTTATTACACTCAATATTCAAATGTAAATGTTCTTTTCTACTGCTCTGAAACACTTTCAAAATTAGCTTATCAACTTAATGTTAACTATGGTCTTCTTTGGAATATCCATTACATGAAGTCAGCAATTACTGATTGTGTGTGTTTTCAACATCACTCCTTCCTCCATAGGAAACGAGAGCAAGAGAACATAATTGTTTGCCTGCTGAGCTTGAACAGCATTTCAAAATGATGCACCATTCTATCTAGGTACCGTCCTCAGGCTAGGAATGTTTTAAACATTAATAAGATTAGACTGCTTCTTCAGTATATAATAAAGCATCTCCAAAAACTGTTGTGTGCATCCCAGCCCTCTTTTTAATGCATATTCCACCACATGCCTATTATCTGACTAAAACTAATAGTTACTGAATCTTTGGAATGGGGGAAGAATAAGAAAATAGGTTTCCTGAGAAAATTCATGCAAGTATTTAGTAGGTTCACAATGCATAATTCTAAAGTTACAATAGAACTCAATCCTAATTATTTAATAAAGTTCATAGTACTACATATTAAAATCTGTGAAGTTATACCAAGGTACTGTGTATCCTGCATTTATTAAGATCCATATCCCACTACTCATTTAATGTATAACTAACACAAAAACTTCAAGAATTATATATTGCAGCCCTGACTGGCATGGCTTGGATGCCTGGCCATCAGACATCTTCCCACAAGGCAAAGGGTCGCTGGGTTAGATTCTCGGTCAGGGCCCATGCCTGGGTTGCAGGCGGGTTGTAGGCTGGTCCCTCGTTGGAGTGTGTGCATGCAAGAGGCAGCCAATGATGCTTTTCTCATAGATGGAAGTTTTTCCCCCCTTTCTCTCTCCCTTACCCTCTCTCTAAAAAATACATAAAACCTCTTAAAAAAGAATTATCTACTGCAAAAAGAACATACATCTTTAAATGCAACTTAAGAAAATTCATAATTCAGTATTTATATTGTGCAATAAAACATTTCACTGTTCAGCATAAATAAAAGCAGCTATCAATTACTCAGAGACTAATTAAAATTTAAAGATTAAGTTCTGTCTGTTTCTCTTGCAAGGGAATGGTGAAATAGGCAGATACAATTTTTTTCTTTATTTGAAATCTCTCTTAAAAACAAGTTTCTACTTCATGGGGATGCAGGTACAGCACAGGAAATACAGTCCCTCGTACTGCAATAACTACAGTGCTGTGCCTATAACTACATTATACACCGTGCACTCCAGTGTATAATGGGCACCCATGTTTTTGGCCCAAATTTTCAGGAAAAAAAATCTTTCGCTTTTAATTTTTTAATTCATTTTTGATTTATTTATATTTGGAAACAAAATTGATTATTGTATTCCAGGGCATTTTGCATATGGATATCCTTATTGCATTCTAGAGTTACACTTTTAACGCATAAGCATAAATAGAAGAAATTAAAAACATTTATATGGATATGGAATTAGTACTATCCTATATAGTACACATCCCTACTTTTCCCTCAAAAAATGGGGCAAAAGCCCTAGCTGGTATAACTCAGTAGATTGAGTAGCAGCCTGTGAACCAAAAGGCTACTGGCTCAATTCCCAGTCAGGGTACTTGCCTGGGTTGTGGGCCAAGTCCCCACTTGGGGACACATGAGAGGCAACCACACATTGATGTTTCTCTCCCTGTCTTTCTCTTTCCCTTCTGCTTTTTCTAAAATAAATAAATAAATAGAAATATTTTTTAAAAGATTAAAAAAAGACACTTCAAAAAAATCGGGCAAAAAAGTACACATTATACTTGGCAAAATACGTAAATATGGTGCCAGTTGGGTGCTGGAAATACCAGGGGAACACTTTGCCAAGTATACTGAAACTAATACAAAATACTATTGAATGTAAAGTGTAACTGAAAAAAAATTACTTAAAAAGATGAAATAAATAGAAAACACTGACTGCCACTGACATGATCTGTGTTGACAACTAAACCAGAAATAAGTTGCACCAACCAAATTTTGACCACTCTTACTTCAGATTCTTTTCATAATAGGTGTTGGTACATTTAGCAAAGCAAAACAACAACAAAAACACTAAAGCGTTCAGTATCCTAGGAAAATTTAAATTTCATGAAATACTGAGTTAATTCCTCACTGTAACAAAGAATCACTGCTATCCAATTTATCTTTTTTTTTTTTTTAATATTAGAGGTAGTTACTATCATGTTTGCATGAGCAGGTTTCTGAAATTTTATGCAAACTAATAAAATGTTTTAATTAAGTATAATAATCAATTATGTTATATATTTAAAGTTATGGTTCTAGCCTGTTTTATTTTTTAAGTGATAAGCAACAATTAGCTTACACAATGTTAATTACATCCATGCCCATTTCTTCTTGGTCTGTTCTGTACACTGTTCCCTCAGGCTGGGACTGGCAAACAGAATACAAAAATCTATATGCCATCATTACCTGGTAATGTTCATGTAATGCCATGGCTCAAGGCAATTTATATTATCCAAAATATATTATCGTCGTAAGTACAATTTTAAGCTAGCAAATTCATTTTACTTTTATTTCACTAGCTTCCCCTTCTAAAATAACAATGCTCTTTTATTCAAAATAAGAAGAGCTGGGGGAAATGTTAATTGTGTAAATAAACCTATTTTCACATCCTGGAAGTGTGAAGATTTAAAAAAATTTTTTTTCTTTAGTCATTAAACATAGGACTTCCTACCTGTAAAGAGTATTCAGGTTCCCACATATCCTCCAATCCATTAGAATTTTCAAATTAAAAACCTGTGTAAACATTACATTACATTACACACTTCCTTTTTGCTCACCATGGAGATACAATATTGTTTTCTCCCATAACAGATACAGTTGCTTCTATATTTACCCATCTGTTAAGGAAGTATATGACCACAAACGTATTGAAAACAAACAGAATAAATGTTATCACATCTTCACCATCTTAACACCTTTTCTAGCTAACAGATGTTTCACACGAGAAAACCAAGTGAAAAATCAATGTTGGGGAGGAGACAAGAAAAAAATGTTTTTAAAAACATACAATTATTAATTGTACCGTGACAAAACAAAATAAAAACTCGTAACAATAACAGAACTTATATTTTAAAAACAGAGCCAGCTGGAAAAGCAAGCTCCAGTCATATGGGAATCTCTTCTGCCTTTGGATTGTGGAACTCAAAGTAATTTCTTCTAGTTTTCCGTATTTCAAAAATTTTCTGTTTAATGAAGAAATGAGATTAAAATAAATTGAGGCAAGAAACAAAGATTCAGTATTTGTGGGGAAAAAAAGTCGAAAAGTATGAATAATCCAAACTCATAATTAAAGCAAACTTTAAGCAAAATCTGTTGTAAACAGTATGTAAATTTTATGCAATTCTAAAGTACTTAGATTTTTGAACTATGACTTCAGACAGTGAAATCAAATAGCACTTAACTGGGCAAAAATTAGGAAATGTGATTTATACCCTCAAGGAGCCATACCTGATCATTCTACTGGTAAAGGGAAACAAGTAGGTGATACACATTATTACTATATTCTGTGAAAACATAATATGAAAAGCAAAAACAAATAGTACTAGGAAGATTTAGCAATTTGCTCCAAAAAATAATACAAGAAGCCAACTGGAAAGGGCTGTAAAATGTTCTGTCCCTGTCTCCAGATTCATGACCTCACCGATCAGGGATGAGCACAGGCATTCGTTTTCATCAATGAACAAGAGATTACAAATCTATCCCCTAAGGAAACATACGTGTTACTAGGACAAACAGGACAGTGATTAATGTCAAGATATTCATCTATATGATTTATAAAAACTAAAATTTTAGAAAAGACTGAAGTATTCAGCCTATTGAATATGATTGAAGAGGTTAATTGAAATGTATTTAGAGTAAATATATAGTTTGCCTTTACTTTGAAAAGCTTATTTATTCTCTATCCATGTCAGAAAACAGCCTATTAAGTCACACAACTTTGAGCAAGACATGTCAGCCTTCGCTGTACTTCAGTTACTAGTTTTGAACCTGCTCTTACGGTAAGAACCATATTAAACAGTGTTCTGGCTTACAACTTTCCAGGTGTAACTAATAGGCCTTGGCTACTACCAACACAGATGATCAAGGCACGCTGTATTCTCCTGGACTATCACCTGTATGCAACATGTTTCATTAACAGAATAAATAGCACATGGGGTAGATTTCAAAGACACGCCATGCTTGCAGCTGGTGCCATCAGGTACAGTAACATGCTCCCCCTTCTCTTTCCTCTACTTGGTAGAACATTTGAAAAGTACTGTTTTCTTAGTTTTTAAAGTTCATTTATTCCGCCTTTTAGTTTTCGATTAAAAACAGCAACAACAAACTTAACTTTATAACAGACTACCAGCATTTTGTGTGATAAATCAGGAAGAGTAGAAAGATATAAAAATGCAAAATGACTGAAACCATCATCTCCAGCTAGTTTCACTATCTGGCTTTTTGGGTCTCTCTGATATCATTACCAGGTTAAGGGTACCTTTCCAAAAATCCATACCTGGATTTTCCCACAGCCACAAGCCTATTAATTATCCAGACAGCACAACTGAGTTGTGAGAACGACATCCACGAAGATCACATATAAAAGTCTTATATGAAAAGTATGCATCGTAAAACCTACGGATGGCTTCAGCAAAAGGCGGCAATGAGACAATGAGCAAACTACTCCAGTTTCATGTATCAAGAGACTGACTGGGACAAACTGATACCAAATGCCCCCTAATACGATGAATCAAGAAGAGCAAAGTATATGGTATCACTGCCCTAAAAATGCAGAACCTGAATCTAAACATGAGAAACATGTATCTAAATTGTGAAATAGCTAAGAAAGTAACTGGACTTTACATTTAAAAGCACCAAAATTATGAAAGGCAAACAAAACACCGAGGGACTGGCCCAGATTAAAAAGACGCTGAAGACACGTGATACCATATACTTTGCTCTTCTTGATTCATCGTATTAGGGGGCATTTGGTATCAGTTTGTCCCAGTCAATCTCCTGATACATGAAACTGGAGTGGTTTGCTCATTGTCTCATTGCTGCCTTTTGCTGAAGCCATCCGTAGGTTTTACGATGCATACTTTTCATATAAGACTTTTATATGTGATCTTCGTGGATGTCGTTCTCACAACTGAATGCAACATACTATCCAGAATTTACTTCTTCTACAAAGAATATTATTTAAAGAACTGACAAAATCTGAATGAAACTAACAGATTAGAAAATAGAATTATATTAATTTTAATTTTCTGGTTTTAATAACTGTACAGAGGATATTAAGACAATGTCCTTATTTTTATAAACAATAGCTTTAGTGTTAAGTTTATGATGTCAACTTCTTACGTTCAAATGGTCCAGGTTAAGAGTGTGTGTGTGGTGTGCAAATATACACAGGGATAAAGCAAATACAGTAAAAAAGGTTAACATGTGGTATCTGGGTGAACTTCTCTGTAATATTCTTGCAATTTTTCCACGAACTAAAAATCATGTAAGAATAAGGTCGCACTCAGAGAAAAGCACGAAGCTCCAGATCAAGGAGCTGGCATGACCCTGCTTGCCACGAAACATGGGGGTGAAAAACCTATCAAAAAACATTAGTGGAAGGTGACACAGAAGAGACTCTGTGACCAACTCCCTGGCATAGCTTATATGTTCTTATGAATATTACTTAAACGTTGCTTGCTATAGATTTAATGGATAATACCCAGTACTGGTGCACAATTGCACTGTTGGAAGTTTAAATTTGTGCAATCTTTTTTGGAAAACATTTTAGAAATGTGTATTACAAGTCAAGATGTGCACTGCTTTGAATTCCTAACCATTTCAATTGTGAAAATTTATTATATAGGTAGACAATCTGTGACTGTGCAAAAATACACGTACAGAGGTATTCAAAGAAGCACCATTTGTATTTATTAACGAAACAAATGAAAACCCACATGAGCAATTAGGAACAGATTGCTGGTTACACAGCACCCCCCAGTCAGGCCTATGTACATATACAAAAATCTATCCGTCAGTAGCATTAACTTTGAAGAGGAAGTAAGACCTACAGTTTCATTCCCTCCCAAGTGCACATATAAAACAACACCCACATACACCCTTCACACAATTATTAGTGATGATGGCAGACAGCAACAAAAATCCCGTTTTGCTCCAGAATGTATTACTAAGTTGACAAATGTTTTATTCTTTACTAATTGTCTGGCTTAGGTAAATAGCAAAATACAATCGCAGGCTCTAGACATCAAAAGGATTTTCATACCGCAGGTCTAGAATAAGCTGGCTCCAAATAAAAACAGAGAAAGGCATACAACAATTTAACCCCCCAAATGAACTTTAGTATATTATTGCTGATAAAGTTCAAAAGTAGTAAAAATGCAATGCCACCAAATGTGTACAAACAGGTACCAAAATAGCTGTACGAGAATGGCTGTGGCATCGTCAGACATAAAAACCCAAAACTAGAAACAACCCAATGACCACTGTCCGAGGATCAGATAAACTACAGAATAATCAATCATACAACAGAGCGCTATTCGGCAATGAAAGCAAACAAACTGTTACTACACATGCAAACTATTACTACATGATCACTAGCAAAAAAATCAGAATCTTAAGTACAAAACTACGGTGTTTGACAGAATAGTTGCCATTTTGACAGGGATGCATAGAGACCAGGAGGGGCCACAAGAAGGGCTTCTGGGGAAGTGGTAATATTTATTCTAGGTCTTCATTTGTGTGGTGATCACCCATGCGCTCACTTTGTGAAAATTCACTTTATTATACATTTGTGAGTGTGTGTTCTGCTCTTCTGTAGGTATATTACTTTAATTAAGAAACATATTTCTTATACACATATTTTAAAGTTTTTGGAATGAATGGCTGGTTTGGGGAAAAAGTTCTTTCCTGGTTGAAAAAATGTTCTTTCCTGGACTTTATTACAATGTCTTCAAATCCCATTTTAAAACCAACACTTTACAAGGCGATGATTTCTTGTCCTCAGCTACACCAGTACAGGATGTCTGTATTTCATATGAAGAAAACTTAAATATTAAGTCAATGAGGATGTAAGTTCTGACAAAACTGGTCCTCTTCCCTATCCAAATTTCAGATAAACTATTCCAACAGTCTTCTCTGCTACTTAGTAAGCAAAAGACTAGGATTGACTATGGTCCTGGCAAACCATCTATCACAGGAGTACACATTTAAAAAGTTATTAATTATGCAGTGTCATGGACAAATACTGAACATACACTAGGATTAGAATGCCCCTATTGTTAATTTTAAAACTACCTTCCTTTGCCCAGCTCATTTAAAATGAGATGAACAGGAAGGAGAAAACGGTCTAATTGTTTTCCTAGATTCTCGGTATCTTTCTCTCATTAACCACTTAACACACATTTAAGTGCCAGCTGTGTGTTGGACATGGTACCAGACACAGTGAACACAGGGCAGCAGGTAAGAAACACGGCCCCGACACATCAAATATACTACCCTGGCAGCTCCACACTGCACATGCATCTCACTTCATACACATCTGAATCTTACAAGGCAGGTGCTGTTCTCCTCAATACGTGGATGAAGAAATCAGAAACGACCTTGCCCAAGTTCACAAAATGGTGGATTTGTTTCAAAGTGTAAGAAGAGTATAATGTTCTTGTTTCCCATATGTTCTACATTGAGATAGAATTTAATTGCATATGAAGGGGTGCTCAGAGACTCAATTTTTATGACAGAATTATAAAATGCACTAATTGATCCTAAAAATTTCTATGCTACAGCATAGATTTGGTTTGCTCACGTGAGGAGTCAACAGCAAACCTGAAAAGAAAGCTTCTTTCATTACCCTCCTAACAACTTCCACTACTGACTAAATTTTATAAGGGCAAAGGGTAAATTTTTCTTTGATTACTAAAAAGTGAGAAAATGTTTTCTAAAGTTGTAAGTACATAAAACTCAGGAACTCTAAAGGCACCTACATGACAGCCACACTTTGGCCACTGCACACACAATAAGCATACAGACAAGAGTGCAACCACACACATGCATGTTATAAGTTTGACAACTACTCTGGTATTTTCCCTGAACAAGGGGAACAGGCTCCGATTGCAGTGGGAACTGTGAAAGTTTCATGACTTGAGTGTTTGTACTACCACAAAGTCCATTTGTTTTCTGAGTTAAAAAGGATCAAGAGTCTACACACACATGCCTTCAGTTTAACAAAGAAGTTCTGCAGTCTTCATTTTTCTATTGGTAGAGCTTCCACAGACACAGCTCCAGGCCAACCTGTATCACACTGTGTTTGGCTGATTTCTACAACAGCTAAACCTCTAACACACAACTTGGTATGCTGAAGTAGTAGAATTTAGCAGTGCATCTGCCTTTCATTTTCCTTCTAATCACTACAGATCAGAACGTTCATGAATGGGATAGCCCAAATAAGGTCTAATGCATAAAGGCTATGATTGAGGTTTATAAGGAATAAGGCTGTCTCAAAAAAGCCTGAGCCATGGGGGGGAAATTTAAAATAATGATGATTACTTTAAAACATGTAAAGGAGGATACTGAGTTAAAAGGGAGAATATTCAATAAGCAAAAATAATAAAATGATCAAAATTCATATCTAGGGAAAGGAGAAGAACTTTCCAAAATGCTTCTAGTAACACCACTGCATGGATAAGGAAATGCCTTTCTGCTTGAGTATTAATACCCAAAACATTTCTTTTGAATTATAATTTAGCTTTCTGTTATCACATGTCATATTTTAATAGTCAACCTACATTTGCAGGAAAGCTCAAAACTACTCTGAAGCAGTCTTAACTGCAATTCCAAGCTTGCCAGTGTTTCTGTGCCACTAACCTGCCTGCTGTGCTAGCCTCACAGGAGGGCCTGAGATGCTGAAAGGGGAACATACGACAAGGAGCGCAGGGGTGGATGGGGCAAAATGTAGCACCAAACTGCTTTGCCTTGGGCAGTAAACTACAGGAAGCCTAGTACTTCAGTCATCATTTGAGGAGGCTCTGCTCAGCATGGGCAAAGGAAAGGTTCTGAATTGAGAGTCAGAACCTTTGAAGTGATTAGAAGTATAGATCACCAGTAATTTATGGTGGTGAAACAGCAGTACAGCAGCAAAAGCCATGGCAGTCTGAGGGTAGCAATGAGGAACACAAAGGTAAAGTCTACACTGGTAGGTGTAGACTTAACTTTCAGTCTGTGTCATTCATACTATGTATTTACCTGGTATTTGTCAGTGCTATATTTTAAATTATATAAAGTCCCAAACTGTGTCTTACAAACTTACCTGCCCTACATCAAATTCTACAACTAGAAAACAGTTTTTCTTTAAAGATGAGCTTCCTTGTAGCAACTTATTTCTTAATGTTTTGATTTCATCAATTTCTACACGTGCATAGTGCACGCTCTTTTAATACGTGTAGTCTCTCTTTTCTACAGTGTTAGTATCACTGACCTTTCCTTCATTCTTGCCTTGACAAATGCCATCAACAATTGCATTCCCAAATGATCTCCTATGTTTCCATTCCCTGATTCCACAGTTAGATGACATTCTCATTACTACTTACATTCATAGCTTGTTAAACTGGCCTCATATGTAGGTGTATCTCATTTTATTGTGCTTGACAGATGCTAATTCCTGTCCCTGCCCCTGCCAAGTTTAAGGAAAGACCCTCCACCAGCAAAATCTCCCAGGTGTGCCTGTGTAACAAAAGGCAAGGAAAAAAGCCCAACATGTCCTGAACTAAATTACAGAAGGCCAGAGGATGGAAGGAAGAGAAAAGGGGGGCTAAGCAGTTAACAACTGCTGAGAACAACCAACAAGAGTACTCACACCCCTTAGCGTATGTTAGAATTACTAAATTAACTTCCAGGTGGCTATAATCTAAGGTTATCTAAACAAGAATACATAGCCAAGCATGGGACTCCAGAACCCCAGGAGCTTCCACTTCTTATTTACACTTGGGTTTTGCCTATTTCCCTAGCCCAGATTCTCCTACTCACCTACCCTTTGTTTACCTAAAGTAAAGTCTTTCAGGACTGCTTGCTACTTGCTGTATAAAGAAGCCTTGCAAAACTCCAGATGAGGGATGCATTGTCATTATATAGGGACGCCTAGCCATGCCACTGTGGGTCTAGCCTCAAGATTTTTTTTTTGCTAGCAATGGCCTAATAATGCTTTTCTTTTAATAAAAAGGCTTTCAGCCAGGAAATTAAAATTGTTTTGTTTTACACAGAATAGACAAGCAGAATGTAACAAACAGAATATACCTCCTTATATGTGTTCTCACTTGATTCTCATTAACAATCTCTAAGAGGTAGGCATCATTTCAAACTTAAAGGAAAAACCTGAAGCCAGAATGTCACAATGTAGGACTTCCCCCTACTTTTGATTACACACTGACCATACTAAGGTTGAAGATGACAAGAACTACATATAAATATAAGGAATCCATACTCTGATCCTTAAGCCATTTATTTTCAGTGCCTTTCCAAACTAATGACTTTGCTTTTTATAACTATTATTCCTAATTCACTGATAAATTAACACCAATGTGTTTTACCATTGAACCACCTACTATGTGAAAAAAAAACTTTATATTTCAGAAAAAACATTTCTTACTCTGTAAACTATTCCTCAGCAAATCAAAAATGTTTATTCCCAAGGATGAAAAGCTGTAGTAATCTAACTAGAAAATATAAAACAATGCCATGAGGTTAAATAAATTTAAAAAATCAGATTCTACTAACAGCTCTAGGGAATAGTCAAATCCAGAGCCTTTCAAAATTGTAAGTATCCCAGTAATGCTGAACAGCCAACCTGTTAGCACAATAAATTGGAGATGCACAGTGAATATTAATCCTTATCCAAGAATATGTTTATTGATTTTAGAGTAGAGGGTGGTGAGAGAGAAACATGAATGAGACAAATATGAACACGTTGCCTCCCGGGATCAAACCCACAACCTGATGTGCCGACCAACTGAGCACTGGCCAGGGCTTACCAGTGCATTTTTAGGCCATCACCTGTCTGCTGGACAACACTTTTTTTAGTGGCATAAGCACACACTACAGAAAGATGGCCAAAGCTATAAGCTTGTATTCTTCTTTAGCTTAACTTGAGTACATATAATATTAACGTCAAGTTTTCACATATAAGTCTGTACACAGCACATAGTCACTAAATAATGAACCACAATAAGTTATCTGTTAAAAAAAATTTTTAAGTGACGAAAACAAAAATTATCATGGACTAATAGCTGATATTAACTTTACAAATGTTATACTGAGAAAAAGGAACTATTTATTTACTAAGTTCAAAGAGCTAAAATGATGATTAATTTCTTCATCAATGAAATTATCTACTGTGGACAAAAAAGAGCACGTAATAAACCTGACAAGCTCAGGGAGGCCGGCATGGTGGGCCATACACAATTCAGAGACCTGAAATAATCACACAGGATGGTCTGAAATTAAAACGGTCCTACTAAAAGCAAAGTGGGAGTGGGTAGGCATGCCCTAGGCCCCTACCTTCCCAGACAAAGGTCAGTCTTTGCCTTAACTGGGCCTGCCCGTTCTCTCTTTTGCATCTACATAACATACCTTTGGAATTTCAGGGTAGCACCAGAGCAGGGACCACAAAACTCCTCATTGTTACTGTTATCCTGTTAACGTGTTTTGTTTTGTTTTTAACTGATTTTTAGGGGGAGGAAGGAGGGGGAGAGAGAGAGAGAGAGAGATCTATGTGTTGTTCCACTTACTTATGCATTCATTGGTTGAGTCTTGTGCATGTCCAGAGCAGGGATCAGACCCAGAAACCTGGGGGAAATCAGGAGGACGCTCTAACCAACTGAATTACCTGGCCAGGGCTGTTACCGGGTTAATTGTTAACTGCAAACTATCCTATACCACAAATGTAAAAGAAGTACGTGTCTACTTGTTTTACTTTTTATCCAGTCCCAGAGGTTTCCAGTTTTGCCTTCTTCTGCCTCCCTAATCAATCACCAATGGATGTCATGTAACACTTTATGACTTCGATTGTAAAGTTTAAAAGAAGGTGCAAAATTGCAGTTCTCTTGAGCATTCTCTCAATCCATTGAGATTTTACTTCCAAGCAATTGTTGTCAGTTTGGCTCAAAGTCATAAAAATTCTAAGCAGGTTTATACATTTCTTATGTGACAGTCTCTTATGAAAAAATGCCTTGAAATGCTACAATGCCATAGGTTACCATTACCTGCTCAACAGTAGAGATGTTTGTTAGTGAAGCAGGTTGACACTCCAAAAAAGTGATAACCCAGCTTCTAACAAATTCTATAAATAACTGGTGTCAAGGTCTAAATGGGGCTACAAACAATACACCTGAAAAGGAGTCCTTAGCAGTTTATATTCCTTCTTGTACTTTTGTTGAACCTGAAACTAACTGATGGGTGATAAAAAAAATCTGAGATGTTCTAACAAATTATAGTGGCTCGAAGTGCAAAAAAAAGAATTACAACAAAGGATTTCTCACATTCCAGTTTGGCCTGTTGGAATTTTCGTTAATTTACAGGTGGCTATTTCAGAAGATTATCTCAACCAGGCACCATCTAACCCTAATCCCCCTGGTTTACAAATGGGCTTTCTGTATTACTAGCCCTAGCCAACCTTTAACAGCAGCCAGCTTCTTCCACAGGCCCTGCTTCAACTTCCCCCAGCCCCCTCTGCCTAGTTCATGTAAATTCTTTCAGATCAGCTCCTTCTTCTCCCTCCCCCCACTTGATGTATAAAAAGCCCTGCAAAACTCTGGTATGGCTAACATGCTATTCTTTTCTACCTAGCCATGCTGCTGGGGTTTAATTCCAAGCCTCAAGACTGGTCTTTTGGGTAGCATTTTTGGTTCAATAAAACCTTCCTTACAAAAAGACTATCAGCTATGGAAGTTAAAGATTTTTAGTTTAACATTTTGGTACCCAAAAGAGGGGCCAACCTTTGAAGATGCAGATAGGAACTCTGCTCTTCCAAGTCACGGTGTGACACCCACAGAACCCTTTGATGTTCATCGCTCCCCTGGTGTGCTCCTTCATGTTTCTGCCCCTCTGCCGCCCACAGGATTGTACAAACCCACAGTTTTACTGGGAGGGGTATTCCCTCCAGAAAGCGGCTGTAAGTGGCACCCAAAATGTGTTGAGGGACTGTTCCCTCAGTGTCCCTATGGAGTGGGGTCCATGCCCGTATCACGAATATGATGGACACAGGTGGGTTTGAGGGGATGTCCTTAACTGTCTTTGTAGTATAGTCAAGAAAATTGAGCTCATGGTGACATCTTGTGGGCATTGCATGTTATTGCTGTTTGGTCTCCCCACCTTCCCCGAGCAATGCTATTAAGCTTAGCTTTGGAAACTCTGAGAATGGGCTTTTCCATGCTTGGAAGAGTAGTCATAGCATGAAAGAACACTCTACTGACTCAAAAACAACTTTCATAGTCTTGACTGGTTGAAAGCAATTTAAATTATGGGAGTCAAAACTCCAAACCTTCTCCTGCCACTCCCCACAAACACTGGAGGACTTAGAAAATAAACAAGGTTGATTTGTACACATTTCTTTGTTAGTCCACTTCTAAATGGACTAACCTTATTAAAAATGAATGGCAAGTTAGAATTGCTCAGAATATTGTTCTCTCTTCTAAATTTAGATTGGCAGGAGAAAATAGCTGAAGCTTGTTTCTTGGCCTAATGTATGGATGGATATATTTTGAGTTATTTGTCCTAAGCTGGTTAATTTCTGAATAAATAGGAAAAGACACCCTAAATTGGGTAAGAAAAGTCATAGATTTATAAAGAGAATTTTTTTAAAAGGGAAATTTTATATATGGTAAAGTTGAATAAGAATTTATTATAAACAAGCAAATTTAAATATCAAAAGTAAGCTGATGCAAAACCAGTTTTATTGTTCACTAGGTTAAAAAATAAAGTTTTTTTCCTGTATTAAGTGCTTTGCTCCAGATATTAGAAAAAAGTTTTCTACCTAGAAAGCAGCAATTCTATGTTTTATTAAAATAGTTGTGTTTTGCCCTGGCTAGTGTGGTTCAGTGGATTGAGTGCCAGCCTGTGAACCAAAGGGTTGCCAGTTTGATTCCCAGTCAAGGCAATATGCCTGGGTTTGCAGGCCAGGTCCACAGTAGGGAATGCACAAGATGCAACCACACATTGATGTTTCTCTCCCCCCCTTTCTCCCTCCCTTCCTCCTCTCTAGAAATAAATAAATAAAATATTTTAAAAAATAAAATAGTTGTGTTTTATAGTGTCTTAATCAGGTACTTGATTTACTCAAGAAAACAACTCTCAATTCTAAGAACTAAGGTTTTACTAACATTATGTAATCTGTATTTTTCTTTATCTTTTATTGCCACTTTGGGTAAATGGATAATTTAATATTGTTTCAAATTTCCCAGGGTTCAAGTTTTAAAAGGAAACTTTCTTAACCTGGAAATAGCTTTAGGTTAGTTCAGTGGGCCCCTGGAATGCCTCAAAGATCTGTTCTCTTCTTATAAAACAGAAAATTTAAACTAATTAGGCCTATTTGATATATTAAAAGTATATGGGAAACTTTGTTAAATAAAGAGATAATAATTATGTTGTATTTTATACACAGTATTTTCATTTGTAATTCTAATTATCTCAACATGTTATGTAAGAGAAAAGCAAATTTGTCAACAGCATTATATAATCAGATCTATAACATGTCATTTTAAGTTTTTCTTTTTGTCGTTTACAGTTATTGTTTTACTCTGATGCTTTTGCAAGTATGTTTGTCTTCAAAAAAATCCAGGGAGATGACTGACTTAGTCTAAAATACAGGTTTCAAAGAATAAAATTTTAAATCATACTTTAAACTGTATGAAGATTTACAGCACTCTAAAGAACTGAAATCATGAAATACTGGCGAATGTTCAAGATAATTAATTATGAGATCCAATGACTGAGGATAATTAATTTTAGGCTTTTTTGCTTGACACATTGCTTATCTTGCTACTTAATGACCTAGAGCAATTTGGTAAATTATCCCTTTGTCATTTGTATTTTTCTCCCCACCTGATCCCTCAAGAATTTAATAATGAGTATTATTATTTTCATGGCAACATGGTTATTTACAAAAATTCAATAAGAATCTGTTCTCTTCATAATAGGACACAAGTGAAAACTGGCTTTAATACCAAGGCTATGACTAGAATGTCATGTTAGAGCAATTTTACAAGAGCCTATATGCTCTATTGCTATTGCTACATTTATACAAATAATCAGGTCAAATTACTGAAACCAGGCTTATGCAATAAACAAGTCTTAATTTGGCAATATTTGATCAAAAATGATGGTTATAGAGAAAAACTTCCACTAGAAACTATAATACATATTTATGAATATTAGATTCTAGTTCAGATAATTGTCTTTAAAGTTTTCTTTTTTCACCTGTAAACTGGACTGAATTCTTTTAATTTTCTTAAATATTTGTATGTAACCCTCCAAATTAATTTCCATTTTTCTAACACTCTCTGGCTTGTAACTAAAATGCAGCTAGATGACTGTATGTACACTTCCAAGAAATCACCACAGCAGATCATGATTCACCAGTCTCAGGACATGATGCCAGGTGGGCCTGAGCGCCCCATGCCACCACTGGTGGCACTCGACTCACACTCTACAGACCAGGAGAGCCTGGCTGTGGCTGCCTGCCTTCACCTAGCAACAGCACCTTTGTGCCCGGCATCTAGAAATCTTGACTGACAGCCTTACAGACCCAGAAACTGCATTTAGAATTCACATTAATCGTTAACTTTTCTCTTTTGTTTCCATAGAAAATACCTCTTATTTAGATGTCTACCTGCTTACACCTTTTGGTTGGTTGCCAGCATTGAGAAGCTCAGTATTTAGGAAACTATTACAAGTTGGTTCACTACCTTACCTTTTTAAAAAATACTTGTTGCTTCCCTCAACTAATATTAATGCTTGCTCAACAGATTGAACTAGCCACCTATACCTTTGTAGAACAAGTTACTCTTCAAAGAAACTGAAATCCTCATCAGTGGCTGATAACACTAAAACCACTCTGTAATCCTTAGATTGCCCTCCGTGAAACACGAACCCTTGGAATAAGCCTTCGCAGTCACGTAGGACGATGCCCTGCATATTGCTATAAAAAGGGCCATTTGACCATAATTCAAATTATGCAAACACTCTACAGGAATGCTTTCTTCAAAAAATCTGAAAGAAAGAGAGGAAAATGATAAGAAAAATATCTTGATGTTCTAAATTAATTTACAGTGGCCTGAGAGTGAAAGAAAGTGACAGAGCTGTAACAAAAGACTTCTCACATTCCTGTTGTGCCCGTTGGAAATTCAGACTGATTTCCAGGTGGCTATTTCCAGATTATTTCAGTAAGGCATCATCTAACTCAGGGGTGTCAAACTCATTTTCATTGGAGGACCACATCAGCCTCCTGGTTGCCTTCAAAGACGCAAATGTAATTCAGGACTTTATAAATGTAACCACTCCTTAACAGTTAAGCAAGAGCTTGGCGCTGCCACCGGGTAGAAACGAGGTGCTGGGTTGGATAAAACAAGGTGGAGGCCGGATTCGGCCTTGTTTGCCACCTGTGATTTAAGTCCATGAGCCCCCTGTTGTTTACACGTGGGTTTTCCGGACTGCTTAACTCCAGCCACTCCATAGGAGCAGCAATTTCTTTATTCGGGCTCTGCTGGCCCTGCTTCACCTTCTCCCACCCTTTTGCCTATAGTTGAAGTAAATTCTTTCAGACCACCTCTTTCTTCCTTCTTCCCCCACCCCCCTAGTAGTTTAGGTTCCATGCCCAAGACCAGACTTTTGGCTAGTGTTTTTGGCTCAATGAAGCCCAAGATTTTAAAGTTTAATACAGGAAAACCTGCAGATACCATGTGCAGGTCTCCAGCAATTTCACCCAGGCAATTTTTTTTACCATGATAACAATAATCAAATGCTAATGTAAGACCCATTATGTGTAAGCTGCTAATAATGAAGTAGTTAACAAATTAACTTCTGAGCTTTTAAAATGGTAGTGGCTCCAAAGTTTAAGAAATTCTCAAAGCTAAGTTTAAATTTGAACTTGTCATTCTAATTGTCGATGTTTTTTCCTGGTCATCCATCAATGTTTTGGTTGGTTCTATTTCTCAAGAATGAATACTAGTAGTCTGGTCATTTATTGTGAAAGAGGAATACTACTTGTCCTGCATCAGTCCTCTTTACTTTTGGACTGAAATCTGCAATTTGAAAATCACAGCTTTAGAAGATGCACAAATCAATCACCTTTCACTGAAGAGGAAAGGCCCAGAAAACTGAAAACATCAGTTGAATAGTGATTGTTTACTTAACTCTAAGAAGATCACAGGGGAAAGTTTAAGACTCAGGACATGAAAAAATGTAATAGCACTCTACCCCCCAAAAGAGGTTTTTGTTCTGGCAGTTAATAATCATCACCACTGTTAATCACTAGTTCCCTCCATACACAACTCTGCACTGAGTGCATATAATTTATATACATATAGGCACATAAAATATAATATACATATATAATTATATACTTGTTATATTTTTAATATGTAAATTTATATTTTTCCAGGTCATTCTTATAGTCTGTCAAAATAAAAAAGTGTTAGATGCAAAACATAGGTCAGCTGGCTCCACAGTCTAATTTATAAACTATTCCAAAAGAAGAGGAGTTTCCAACTCTGGCTGTGCATCAAAAATCCTCTGTAGAGCCCTAGCTGCTGTAGCTCAATGCACTGCGTGCCGACCTGAGAATCAAAGGGTCACCCTTTGAATTCCCAATCTAGGGCACATGCCTGGGTTGCAGGACAGATGCCCAGTAGGGGGCATGCAAGAGGCAACCACACATTGATCTTCCCTCTCTCCCTCCCTTCCCCTCTCTAAAATAAATAAAATCTTTTTTTTTTAAAAGTCTTCTTTGGAGTTAAAACAAAACAAGCAAATAATAAAGTGCTTCCCCACAGAGATTTTTAAAGTTAAACTAGCAAATATTATAGAGAGATATATTTTGTAAACAATGTATCAAGTACCATATATTATGTCAGGAAAGATCTTTTTAGACAGTAGATACTATTTTGTGCTTCGGACTTAAAATTCCTTGTTTAAATGAATGATTGCTTTGGTTAATAAACAACTGACTTTACTTGGAAAACTTACATTTCTCATTATACACTAGAATTTAATATAAAGCAGTTTTATCTTAGGTTTAATAACTAAATTCCATTAACAATTTAACCGCTGACATGTCACAAAGGATCTTAACATAACGTAGCCTAAATGACATAGGTTTTAGACTGCACCAATGCATTCTATTAAATCTATCTATTCATGATTTAAACCTCTACCTTCCCCAAATATTTTTCTTCATTATTTAAAAGATCAAGAATTCTTAACCTGATGTGACAACAATGAATTCAGCATTCTCCCTGGGTTGATTCACTTCTACCACCCTTAAGAAATTATTTACTGGCAAGCACACAATACAAAATTAAGTTAGGTTTCAAATAATTAAGAAATGATTTTGCTTACATCATTCAAATAAAATATTATTAACATAAAAAAAAAAACTAAACAATTTTTGATGGTTAAGTGGGTAATACAAAGCCAGGAATTACCACTACTAGCGACCACAAATAATAGCAGGACTACACACCACAAACACATGAATGATTTGCTGTATATAATCCCACTATTAATAAATAATTACTCATTTTCCTCTCAGTAAAAATTCTTTGTAAAAGGCTTCCAGCCAAGACAGAGGTGTAGGCAGATACACTGTACCTCCTCACACAACCAAGAGAAGGACAACAAATTTAAAAACAAAAACAACCAGAAATGCCAGAAAATCGAACTGTAGGGAAGTTCAACAACCAAGGAGTTAAACATTCATGGGGGGGTGGGCAGGTGGAGATGGGCAGCTCTGGCAGAGAGAAGGCAGAGAGGATGCGCAGGGCAGCATGGCAGCAGCTGGAAGACCTGGAGGCCCCAAATTTGCATTGGATAAACCAGGAGGAAAAAATGAGAGGAACAACTAGGGGGTGAGACAGGCCACACAACCCAGGGTTCCAGCTTGGGGAAATAAAGCCTCAAACCTGTGACTGAAAACACCTCTGGGGGCTGAGGTGGCAGGAAAAACTCCCAGCCTCACAGGAAAGTTCATCGGAGAGAGTTCATTGGAGATGGGTCTCACGTCCTAGAATGTACACAAGCCCACCCACCAGGAAATCAGCACCAGAAGGGCCCAATTTGCTTGTGGCCCTTCCAGGGGAAGTGACTGAAATCCGGCAGAGAGTAGAGCAAGCGCCAGTGTTCCCTCTCAGACCCCTACCCCGCATACAGTGTCACAACACAGCTACGTGGGTAGTCCCGCCCTGGTGAATAACTAAGGCTCTGCCCCTAACAACGTAACAGGAGCACAGAGACAAAAAATATGGCCCAAATGAAAGAACAGATCAAAGCTCCAGAAAAAGAACTAAACAGTGAAGAGAAAGCAAACCTACCAGACACAGAGTCCAAAACACTGGCAATCAGGATGCTCACAGAAATGGTTGAGTACAGCTGCAAAATACAGAAAGAAGTGAAGGCTAAGAAAAGCAAAATAAAGGAAAATATACAGGGAACCAACAGTGAAGGGAAAGAAAATGGGACTCAAATCAACAATTTGAAGCAGAAGGAAGAAATAAACATTCAACCAGAACAGAATGAAGAAATAAGAATTCAAAAAAAAAATGAGGAGAAGTTTAGGAACCTCTGGGACAACTTTAAACATTCCAACATCCTAATCATAGGGGTGCCAGAAGGAGAAGAGGGAGAGCAATAAATTGAACATTTGAAAAAATAATGAAGGGGAACTTCTCCAATCTGGCAAAGGAAATAGACTTCCAGGAAGTCCACGAAACTCAGAGAGTCCCAAAGAAGTTGGACCCTAGGATGCACACACCAGGCACATCATAATTACATTACCCAAGATGAAAAATAAGGAGAGAATCTTAAAAGCAGCAACAGAAAAGGAGACAGTTTGCCTACAAAGGAGTTCCCATAAGACTGTCAGCTGATTTCTCAAAAGAAACCCTGCAAGCAAGAAGGGGCTGGAAAGAAGTATTAGAAGTCATGAAAGGCAAGGGCCTACATCCAAGATTACTCTATCCAGCAAAACTTTCATTTAGAATGGAAGGGCAAATAAAGTGCTTCCTAGATAAGGTCAAGTTCAAGGAGTTCATCACCAAGCCCTTATTATAATGAAATGTGAAAGGGACTTGTCTAAGAAAAAGAAGATGATTGAAAATATGAACAGTAAAATGACAACAAACTCAAAACTACCAACAACTGAACCTAAAAACCAAAATAAACAAAAAAACCCACCCACAAATACAAACTAAGCAAGCAACTAGAACAAGAACAGAATCACTGAAATGGAGATCATATAAAGGGCTGGAGTAGGGAGGAGGGCAGAGAATGATGGAAAAGGTACAGGGACTAAGAAGCATTAAGGGTAGGTACAGAATAGACAAATGGAGGTTAAGAACAGTATGGGAAACGAAGAAGCAAAGAACTTACATGTATGACCCACAGACATGAACTAAGGTGGGGGAATGCTGGTGGGAGGCGGGGTACAGGGCAGAGGGGAATAATGGGGAGGAAAAATATGGGACAACTGTAATAGCATAATCGATAAAATATATTTAGAAAAACTCTTTGTAAAAGACAAAGCAATCACAAACTTTAAATGGTCAAGTAAGAATCAGTTTGTTTAGTAAAATTAATGCCCTAATTGAAGGATTCGTCCAACCATTTCCTATTCAGGCCACCATGACTTAATAGCACTGCAGAGAAACGAGTCTATGACTTAAACCAGACTCGTACAGGAATAATCCCTCAATTATTTGGTTGAAGAACTTACAGCTTATTACTATTAAAATCTAGGGTGGGGGAATTACTAATTACTATTTAAAATTTAATAATTTTAAAGTATTAAAATTAATTTAATTAATTTTACCAATAGTAATTAATATTACTATTAATTACTATTAATATCCACACCAGTGTCTTCTCTAACCATATCTCAAAAACAAAAAAAATTCATTCTTCAATCTTATGACATACAGCTTTTTTAACACAAATACTAGTGCTATAAATCCATAACCACATCTGCAATCTAAGTACTAGAATATCTTAAAATATGATATATTTAAATATAGACTCATGAATGCTCATTCTATCCAAGACCTTTGGGCCACTGGGAGATTTCCAAAGCATACCTTTTAATCCATGCCATGGCACTTCAAGAACATGTTAAGGTAAGTCACAGCCCGGAACACTTCGATGCCCCTCAAAACACCTCAGCCAGTGCATCTGTATGATTCTCTTTTCCTTTTGAGATCATAATGGTTCCGAGGAACTACAATGCTTCCATTTGAATGACAGTCTCATAATTTCAATGACTTAAAAACAAAAACAAAAAATAAGGACTTAAATGTAGGTAGGTTAAGCCACTTGTACACTGTATTAACTGCGGCCACTACAATTATGTGACACTCATTTCGTGTGAACCCTGCATGAATGAGAAGTACAATTCTCAGCAGTCAGTGACGGCCCTTTGCTTTGTTGAGATCTACCAAACCCCACAAATCTCTGACCCAATTCATTCTTTAGTTTTCTTTTCAAGGAATGAAAAATAACCTAAAAGACAGGCAGAGGCCAGGTCCACCTCTGATTAACCAATTATTCTATTCTGTGTTCAATGAGAGCGGGAAACTAACCACACACCTGTATAAAATGGAATTTGCTAATAGATACATCAGGGGTTCCTTCAAACAATGACCCTCCTGGCATTCATATCACTGAATCATTTTAATCACATGGAAATCGTTAAATTAATTAGAGCTCCCATTTCTAAAGTATACCTCTATGTAGAGCATGCATATTAATGAACAGACAGGTGGCTCACTATCAAGTTTTACTGCTGCACTGTGATTGTCTTGGCAGGTTCCTCCTCACCCCACCCACCTTTCTTACATAAAAACATTAAAAACATTTTATTACTAAAATGATACAGTAAGAAATTTTTGTATTACATTTTAAACCTAAGAATTCACTTTTTAAAAAATTAATTTTATTTATCTTTAGAGGTGAAGGGAAGGAGAGAGGGAGAGAAATATCAATGTATGGTTGCCTCCCGTGTGTCCCCTGCTGGGAACTGGCCTGCAACCCAGGCATGTGCCCTGACTGGGAATCGAACCGTGGTTGCTTGGTTCCCAGGCTCGCGCTCAATCCACTGAGCTACGCCAGCCAGGGCTAAGAATTCACTTTTGCTTCAAGTTTGGCATTCTATAGTTAAAAGAATATTCAAGCTATATGAATATAAAACTAACTTAAATGATCAATGATACACATATATTTGTGTCATAAAGCAATTAAAATTACTTTAGGATGACTGATCAGGAAATTTTTAATAAAAGCAAACTATAAAAAGGGTTTTCAAGAAAAGAGAAAGCATGGAGAAGTTCTGTTACACCCAGGGTTTAGGAACACCTCATATAAAGATTACCAGACAGGAAACAAAAGATGACAAAGGCCCAGCTAGAAGCTAAAAAGTATGTGCTAAGGAGAAAGTTAAACTGTTCTGTGTTTGAAAGTTCACTGCCAGAAAAATTACATATGCCAGAGATTTAGGTCTATTTTAGGTTGTGGAGAATGCAGGTTACAAAATGCAGGTCACCCTTTAAAAAGCTGATGATAATGGCAGATTGCATATAGGTAAGAACTCTATGAGAGCAGGTGGGGAGAAGCTAGGGAACAGAAACAAGGGCCCTAGCCCAATGAAATCACTGCGGCCACAGCATCTTTTTGAACTGATCATTTTACCACATTCGTGCAACGCCCTGAGTTCCCACTGCAGCTCTAAACCACTGAATGCCTCTGTATTACATACACACTTCCTGGAAGGACATCCACGTTATTTTCTATACTCTGTGCCCCCCAAATAAACAAACGCCTCCTACACAGTACCATCAGGTTAATGTTCCTTGAGTGGTTTCAAATAAGAATGTTAACCACGGGGAAATCAGGTGGGATATAAATATGTTAGATAATAACAAAAGTCTAAGTATGACATACTTATTAACTCATTTAACTTTCAGAAGCCCAGTTTACAGAGAAAACTGAAGTTCTCTTGTTAAGTGATTGGACCCAAGAACATATGCAGTAAGGGAAAAGAACTGAAACTTAAATCTACGATATTGTTGAAGAGCACCCTTAGGGGACAGGGGTGGCACTGGGGCTAAACTAACATTTGTTGACCACATGCCAAGTACCATGGTAACCACTTGATGCTATTTTATTTCATCCTGATCTACCATTCATAAGACTGATAAGTAGTTGCCTCCTTTTATAGGTGAGTAGATTGAGGCTCACTCAGAGAGATTTAAGTGATCTACTCAACATCACACATCAGAGATTGAAAATGATGGCCAGACAGTTAATCTCACATGTCCAACTCTAAAACCCACACTCATGTTGCTAATGCCAACCTATCCTCCAGAAGCAATCAGGAAAAAAAAGTCCAACACTTAAGTTTACTTTCAACCTGGTGATACAACAATAGTCTAACATTATAAACACTTCTTACTCAAACCTCAGACACTGCATATAAACAAAATTTTAGCTATGGTTTAGCAACAGACTATATACACATTTACAAAAGTCTGTAAAAAGGATCAGAATTATAGTTAATCACTCAAATCAGAAACTTAATTTGATTCCTAAAAATGAAATCCAGTTTTTTCATAAAGCTATGGACTTGAAAATCTTTTAAAACTGACTTGGAATTCATAGTACTGCCAAATTTCCCAATTTGGTTGGTCCTATCCCATGGACTGCTACCAGTCTGAGCCTAGTGGGAAAAGTCATTTATTAGATGAGAGAGGTGAGGCCATTCAGTCAGATTATCGGTAATAAAAATGACCAAAAACAGTACCCCCAGCCAGTGTGGCTCAGTTGGTTGGGCATCAGCCTATAAACCAAAAAGATTCCCCAGTTCAATTCACGGTCAGAGCACATGCCTGGGTTGCAGGTTTGTCCAGGTTGGGGCGCATATGGGGAACAACCAATTGATGGCTGTCTCTCACATCAATGTTTTCCTCTGTCTCTCTCCCACCTTTTCCTCTCCCTCTAAAATCAAAAATAAAAATTAAAAGGGTAGATGGACAGCTCTCTACAATGCTTTAAAACATGGTTAAACTAAAAGTAATATCTAAAAGCACTAGGAAAAATCCCTCAAATTGAGGACAGGAAACTCCTAAGCAACTTCAAGATTTAAATGAGAAACCACATGCTCATACTGCATTCCAGAAGTAACTGAAGAGGGATCAACAGAACTACTATACCAATGTACTGAAACGTGTTAGATGAATCAAAGAAACCACTTTTTAAATTTCTGAAACAAAATACTGCAGAATTACATTCAAGGGTTCAAAGCTGCTACAGTAAAAAAATTAACCAGTCACTTAAAAATATCTTCATCAGCCCTGGCTGGTGTGGCAAACCAGCCTGAAAACCAAAGGGTCCCCGGTTTGATTACCAGTCTAGGGCACATGACTGGGGTGTGGGCCAGGTCCCCAGAGCAGGGGTGCATGAGAGGCAACCACACATTGATGTTTCCTTCTCTTTCTCTCTCCTATACCCTCTCTAAAAATAAATAAAAATTTAAAAATAAATAAATAACTAAAAATGTCTTCATCAGTAAAAGCGTAACTATTCTGTATAACTCACTTTACAAACATTAATACCCAAACAGATTTACAGGTGAGGTGATACAGAAATTTTCCAGCTTTTACAATATACCTAGGTGAACTTACTCCTGAAGAAATTAAGTTTTGATAAGGGATGCACACGAAATGAACAAGTACGAAAGAATATAGGTTGCTGGGTTTGGTTTAAAAGGACAATTGTATTTCCACAGTGTTTTTCCCTGACCCCGCTTCTGGTCTCCCCCTACCCATACAGATACGACAGGTGTTCTGGCACACCAGACTTCGTACGTTTCTCAGAACACAGCACGGTGTTTCAGATCTCTGGACCACTCACTACACATGCTACTTCAAGAGCAGTGGGTGAAGCAGAATTGAACATCACAAGATAATATTTAAAAGAATAATATAAATAATAAAAATATAATATAAAAAGCACTAAGGAGAAAATAATTATGTCAGACTAAAAGTAAAAAACAAAAACTTTTAATATTTTCAATGCCTGCAATGTATTACATACTACTAGCTAAGCCAAGTTGGTGTTTTTACATAAATCTGACTCACTGTATGTAAGAAATTTCTGAAAGGAAAAAAACACTGACACTAAGTTGATGAGGCAGCTTTTAAATTAGATATTATAATTTAGGGGATGTGTCTTACTACAGACACTTGAATTTTAAACAAGTTTTGTCAACCAAGTACTTGGAAACAGTCTTGTTATATAATGACAGAAAATTAACTACTGCTATTATCAAAAGTATAAAAATGACATTCTAGAGATTCCAACTCTAGTTTATGCCAACGCTAATAATGATTTCAAATATAAAGCTAAACCTGGTTTTGAGTAACTTTCAAAGAACCTTTCCAAGAATCATAAACTACTCAAATTCCCATCTTGATAGTAAAACTACAATTCCTTCCCCCAAGAAACTCTGGGGTAAGGGAATGCCAAGCACCTACAGCTGAGAGACTGACCTCAGTATCGATGAGACCCAGTAACTAAAAGATACTTATAACCTAGCAATTCTGGAAGAGAAAATATTCATCTAATTTTACTTTGAGGAACTCCCAAATGGAGAAGCTCTTTTCTTAAGAGCTTCTAATGTATATCCTAATTTTCAGTAACATTAAAAAAAGTTCTATTAAAGTGCCTACTCTTAAAGTAGCCAACACCCAGGGTTCAACTGGGAGACACCTGAATTTTTTTTGTTATAATTCTAGATGGCACAGTATGAACAGGTATAATTTAAACATAAATACACACATGCATAAATGCACAAGCACACACAGCCAACCCCCCATTATCCTTTTTCAAATGAATTAATGTATCTGCTTGGTGACCAAAGGTGGGGGATGGGGACAGAAGAAAAGAAGAAGAAGAGCAGCAGTCCAAAAGTACTGAATAAAGAATGTTAGGGAAGGAAAAGTAATAAAGTAAATCAGCTCACTCATAAACACTACTATGCATTTATTCCAAACATGCAAATCAAAAGAAGCTTCTTTCCTTTCTAGAATGAGAAGAAAAAACACTAAAGAGCATAAATTGAACTTACCTCCATTTCCACTGTAATTATTATGTATATGTTTATTAAAATGTTTATGGGTAAATTGAGTTTCTCCCTATCATTCTCTTTCTCCTTTCACTTAAAATAAAATGTAAATTTTGGTGGCTTAAAAGATTATGTGGTCATGAGTTGAGTGATAAAGAATGCGCTAATTAAGTTCCGAACTTGGAGTCAGGTGCCATATGCAGGAAACTTACTTGGATATGTAACTTCTGAGCAGTCACAACTTACCTGTAGGTAACACCAGTATGAAACTGCAGTAGTAATGCTTAACTAATGCTTACCTGTGAAAACACCTAACATACTGCCTGCCAGAGCAGTCAGTAATAAGCAGGCATTTATTGACTTTGAAGGCACAATTTGGTAATTAGTTACTGCTAATGCCACAACTCTAAAATCAAAATAAACATGAGCATTTCACTCCACATTCTGAGTGGAGGAAGATCAAGAGCTAAGTGAAGAAAGACGGTAAGGCATAAGAGAAGCAGCAGCAGCAATCAGTCTGGAGGCTACTGTGACTATGCAGGTTCAAGATGACAGTGTCTTAACACCACAGTGGAAGCAGTGGAAGTGTCACAGGTCATGAAACAATGGGCATATTTTAAAGACAAAACACCATCTGCAAGGCTGACTCTGAGGCTTCTAACCTAAGCAACCTGAAGCATGGAGTTCTTATTAGGATGGGGAAGACTTCAGGAGATTTTAAAAGACGGGGATTTCCATAGTTAGATTTAGACATAATAAATTGAATATGCTTAAATAATCTAACAGTATTTATTACAGGTTATCAGAACTTTCTGCAAAGGATAGGGAGATGTGACAAGTAAACGTAGTCTGTTTAGTTCTTGCTCACAGCCAGATTTTTGGAAGAACCAATGAGGTATAAGTATTATATGTTAAAAAAGTAATTTAATAATCTTAGCTTTTTAATCATACATCCTCTGCCATATGCATCTGTGTTAAATAAAAAATAATACAATAAGAACATTAGGGAAATTTCTAATTACACAGACTAATTTAAGGGAGATAGTCCATATTCAAACAATAAAGGCAATTACAGCTAAGAAGAGTAACCTATTATCTGATGCTCTCCAGCCACCAAAATGCCTCAGTCTCAAACACATAGCTTAGAAATAATAAAATTAAATGACATTTATGAAGTGCTTTCCACATGCTAATTAAGCATCTCATTTAAATACCAACTACCTTTTATTAGCTTATCTTTTATAATATGGTTGAAAGAAATTAATTAAGCTAAAGAACTACTCTGTAACTTTAGACATCCTAGAAAAAACTAGTTTAAGAGTATGCAGGAAATTCTTTTGCTCTGTTGTTTTCCATTACCATCTATATTTTGTATTCTCTTCATGCTTCCAATTTTCCAATGCCAACTGTTAAGAAAGCTTTATGACAGCTTGATATGTAGCGATTTGTGTGGGCGTATGTTTTAATAGGAAAGGAATAGGAAGAAAAATTGTATGTTAATGAGTTCAAAAACATAACACTTTCCTGAGATAGACTTGTGCGGAAATGTATTAATAGTAGTTACGATTTCAGGCTATAGGCCTAGAAATACAACTCTGTTAATAGAAATGGACTGCAGAGAATTTGGAAAGTGAACATGCATTTTCTGGAGAGTAATGAATAAAAAGAGAAAGGAACCACCCTGATACACTTATTCTCATCTAGATATTCTCATTTTACCTTAAATTGTAAAATTACTGCCACAGAATTATCAAGCTTTTAGAGATAGTTTCACAACAGTTTCACCTACTTGATAGCAACTCAGTTGTCCCTATTTTATGATACCCATATTGCTTAAGTTATTTCATCAGGTTCACTCACACAGGCACTCCTGGAGGGGGTCTGTCTCCCTCTTCCCACCTCTGTTGCTCACGTGGTGATACACTAGCCAGGGAGCCTGCGACCATGTGACCCTGGCAGCTGCCTGACCCCAAGGCTGCCTGAGCTCCATTTGCAGGCTCCAGGAGGAAGCCTGAGATGAACTGCAGCTGGGAACAAGCTGAACTAGCTGGATGGGGGCTATGTGGGCTTAACAGCCAGCCGCCTGTGGGCTCCAAAGGACCGTACTTTAAAATGGAGCAGGAACTCTGGACACTGGCTTTCGTCCTGGCCTTCCTGAAGACACAGTAGGACTTTTTCTGTGGCAGAAAAGAGGAGATAGTCTTTGAGATGGGAGCCCACCATTCTCCCAAGCTGTGCGGCACCTTAATAAACCTCTTTCCTTTTGTACCAGCATCTGCCTCATGAGTTTGGTTTTCATGGCAACAAGCAATCAAACCTCCATTTTTGTTGTTGTTGTTCAGTAGCATTACCACAATAAAAAAAGCTGAACATACTTTATGGAAATACATCAACAACAGATACTATCTTCTTCCCTATATATTAACAAATTTTCCCTTATTTTACCCCTAATCTATTCATTCTATTTTTATCTTCATAAAAGGCAGGACCTATCCACGAGATAGTCACAACATTCAATCATTTCTCTTCTCATTTTAACCCACCAGGTCTCACAGAGTTCATCTGTATTAACTGCTTGAATCTGATTTCTTCCTTTCATTTCTAATGCCATGGCCTTGGTAGTAGCAGAGGATCATTGTAACAGCCTGATAGCCAATCTCCCACCCTCAAAAACCTAGACTTCACCGTTATTAATCTTGAAATAAAGCTCATCTGTAAAACCTTTCAAAAGGCCTCCATTGTCTATTCAAGTTTAAAGTTCTGAACAACACATTAAAAAACACTCTTAAAAAAAAAAACACAAAACACTCTTATCTGGCCCAACCTATCTTTCTGAACTCATCTTCCATAAAACACTCTTGCTTTCTATACCCTACACCAGATGCTTTATGCCCTCTTTTCTCACCATATCTACTAGACTCTCCTGCCTCCATGCTCTTCCTATTGAAATCTTTCATTAACTTCATACTACTTGCTATATATGTGGATATAAGTTAATATAACCTCTGGAGAACATTTGGCAGCATTATCAAAACTATAAATGTATATATCCTTGCAACCAGCAATTCCATTTCTAAGTATATGTCCTACAAAAATACTCCTGCACATGAGGTACACAAAGATATTTACTACAGTGCTGTTTCTAAAAGAGAATTCTATTTAGTTGTATGCAAAATGGAAACAAAAAGTTCTGTTACATGTATATTAGAGATATGGAATACTACACAGATTTAAAGACAGAAGTAATCCTATATGCATAATTTTTAAAAAAAGAAAAGGAATTCAAGGATTATTAAATTTTAGCCCTGGCGGGTGTGGATCAGTTAGTGGGGTATCTGTCATTCCACAAACAGGAAGGTCGCAGGTTTGACTCCTGGGTCGGGATGCATATAAAAAGGCAACCAATTGATGCTTCTCACATTGATGTTTCTCTCCCTCTTTCTTCCTCCCTCCCTCCTCTCTAAAATCATTAAGCATGTCCTCGGGTGAGAATTTCTTTCAAGAGTGGATATTAAATTTTGAAAGTAAACAGAATAATATAAAAATTCAATAATATGAGCCCATCTGCCCTGAAGAAAACCCGAACTATGTACTTTTATGTATACTTAAGTACATGGTAAACTGTCTGAAAGAATTATCCCAAGTTTTTAACAGTGGTTACCTCTAGGGAAGGAGAACTAGGGTTTTCTAAAACTATCATAATGATGATGCAGAAATGTATTCCTGTACTAATGGTGTAAAATTTCAAACGTGTTACAAACAGGTAGGAAGAGCCTACAGACAGACAAGAAAGACAAGACAATCTCACTCCTGACCTCTGTGGCCTGACCCCCTCCCTCCGTAGCCTGGACTGAACTGAACCAAGGCAGTCACACAGCGCAGAAGCATATGCTGCCTGTCCTGGCCCAGATTCATCCTGGCCCAGGCTCCCTAAGGGCACTCACAGCTGTCGGGACCACACTCCTCAGGTCTAACTCTAGCAGAGTTGAAAGCCACATTCTTACTCCATCCCTATTCAGGCCTGCCTTTCTACCACCAAATTCATCTGTCACCAACAAATTCATCTGTCACCAACAAGAACCACATCCTGACTGGGCAAGGCAGAGGACAGAGCAGTACTCCGGTATTCCTGACAAAATTTCCTGCCTCTGGATTTCCAAAACTCATCTTTCTCTAGCCTAATTTAAAAGGAAAAGGAGGAGGAGGAGGAAGGAAAAATCCTTCATGAATTATTTGTTGAAACCCCCAGTCTGCATTAATTACTTCTTTTGTCTTTTTCTATACCTCAATGTTCTTTTGAGAAGTATTTTCATTATAGGAGGGGGTTTTGTGTTCTTCCTTACATTATAGTTAATTATGAGCATAGCTGGAATCCCCGCTAAAGCACAAATCACCTAGGACCAACCTGCCTTAACTAATCTTTTATAAAAACTTGAGGCATTCAAGGTTCTTGGTTGTAACAGGTTTTCAAGAAAGGACTCCTGAATAAAATTTGTTGGTAACAGTTTAGTGCATGATACTAGACAGTTCATAGATGGCATGTGTTTAACTTTCCAATAAAAATGTCAACAGGCAGCCCTGGCTGGGGTGGCTCAGTGGGTTGCTGGTTCGATTCCCAGTCAGGGCACATGCCTGGGTTGCGGGCCAGGCTCCCAGTAGGGGGTGCACAGGAGACAACCACACATTGATATTTCACTCCCTCTTTTTCCTTCCCTTCCCTTCTCTCTAAAAAGAGAGAAAATCTTTTTTAAAATGTCACCAGGCAGTAACAAATCAGTAAGAAGGATAAATAAGAAGTTTTGAGTGGACTTCCATTTCAACTATTTGGTTAAATGAAAGCTTTGAGTCGGAAGAGAGAACAAACCTCAAAAACCATGACATGTCACAGACATAAAGTAGAAAAGTATAAGACTTTTAATAGCATTTAAATAGAAAAAAGTTCACCTCTTTTGTAACCTAAGGGGGAAAAAACTTTTTGTAACCCCTTTACGTCATGAGTCTAAATACAATTATAGCACATAATTCTGCATATTCTGATTATGTGGTCAGTTTCCTTTGTAAATCTTTGCCAAATAATGAAAATACAACTATCATTTACCTCATTTTGTGTATGTGATCCTTGTGACTGGTATTTGATGTCAAGAACAAAATCCTGACTTCTTGTACATATTTTATGTTAAATATAATTGGTAAGAATGTAAAAATTATTTTAAATGTAAAACTTGCTGGACAATGTTTCTTGGTAGCAGTATATATTATGTCATGTTCCGAAGAATATTGCGAATTATGACAACTGCAAATAAGAACTAACATTTATTAATAAATTCAGTGTATAAAGAAGATTGGCACTATCTCATTTATTTACTACCAACTCTATGGGTAGATACAGTAATTAATATTTTATTTTTTAGACACACAAACTGAAGCTTAAAGAGGTCATGTAACTTGCAGAAAGTGACATGTGACAGAGCCAGAATTCAAAGACTACTCTTTCTGATTTCACCCTATATATTTAGCAAATCAAATAAAAAATAAATCTGTTCTGCCCTGGCTGGTATAGCTCAATGGATTGAGCATGGGCCTGCAAACCAAAGCACTGCCAGTTCAATTCCCTGTCAGGGCACATACCTGGGTTGCAGGCCATGTCCCCAGCAAAGGGTGTGCAAGAGGCAACCACGCATTGATGTTTCACTTCCCCTCTGTGTCCCTCCATTCCCCTCTCTCTAAAAATAAATTAAACCTTTAATAAATAAATAAATAAATAAATAAATAAATAAATAAATCTGTTCTGCTACGAGGTATGTTTCTTTTCTGTGAATTACTTCTTAGGCAACTAGAAACAAAAACAGAGTAAGTCACATTGCTTCATGAATGGCTTTTCCTAGCACACTGTTTTGTTTTCTTTTAAGATTTTACTTATTTATTTTTAGAGAGAGGGGAAGGGAGGGAGCAAAAAAGGAAGAGAAACATTGGTATGGGAGAGAAACGTGTATCAGCTGCCTCTCGTATACACCCCAACCGGGGACTGAACTGGTAACCCAGGCCTAGGCCCTGACAGGCAATTGAACCCATGACCTTTAGGTTTGTGGGATGACACCCAACCAACTGAGCCACACTGGTCAGGGCCTAGCACATTGTCCTGAGGCAGCTGGGAACAAGGTTTTTTTTTGCAATTAAAGATAAAACCTTAGCAATAGATGAATATTTTAAGGAAAAAAAAAAAACCATGAAAATCTACAAAAAAAAAACCCTTCCCTTTTTGTAAGTAGTAGTTGATTTAGTGGCTTCAGGAATTGTTATTCTTTCAGCTGGGTTAACATTTGACAAAGCTGCCTGTGTAGATGAAGAAACTGCAAAGTAAATAAATAACCCCCTGTATTAAAAACAATGGATTAATGAAGAAGACTACATACTGGATAAGAGTTTTAGTTTTAATAAAAATTTTCTCTTAGAAGAAATGCCCTTCCAGGACCTATAACCAGAAGAAGGCTGGAGCCCAGGTTAAAGTTTAAGACTCCAAAAATTACTGGTAATACAAAATACAAATGCCAGTCCTTTGTTTATTAGAATTGTTTTTTACTTAGCATTCTAAGTAAAAACAATAAAAAGTTCCATAATTTTTTTAGTAGTCTGTCCCAACCCTCCCCCCCATGCCTTATTACCTTTATGGCACTATTGTGCAGAACTCCAAGTTTGACAAGATACATATATGGATCATGGCAGAAGACCCTGTATGCATTAAACAAAACAATCCCTATGAACTGTCAGTACATGTGGACTTTTTAAAACACCATGATAGTTTTTTGTTTGGTTTTGCTTGTAGTTTTTAAAAGATGTGAGATAAACTCCAATCCTACAGAGAAAATAATGAATTTGTGTTAAAACTAGGACTATTAGGACAAAAATGCAAAAGTGGAGATTAATGCTACTTTGATTTCAAAAGTTTAAATGCTTTTTATTGACTTTTAAACAAAGATCAACACAATGTCAACTCATTGTGATCCCAAAGTAGTCATTTTTTAAGATGTTATTTATTTATCTTTAGAGAGGAAGGGAAGGAGAGGAGAGAAACATCAATGTGTGGTTGTCTCTCATGAGTCCCCTGCTGGGAACTGGCCTGCAACCCAGGCATGTGCCCTGACTGGGAATCAAACCGCGATCGTGTGATTCACAGGCCCGCGCTCAATCCACTGAGCTATGCCAGCCAGGGCACAAAGCAGTCATTACAGAAACACGCATACATATACAAACAAACAAACAAACAAACAAACACCAAAGCAGCTCTTTGGATACATCCCTTCTTGACTTAACTATAAAGAAGCTGACACTATGGAGCGTGACCCCACTGAGAATCTACTGTAGAAACTAAGGCAATGGTTCCTATCCAGCATGCATATTCCCAAATATTATGTTTTATAGTCAATAGATTAAATACACTATCAAAACAAAAAACTCATATAAAGATAGTTTGTATAGAAAGAGGCCATATAAGCAGATATTTTGATACATACAGTTGCTGTGAATTAACTGTTCATAACATAAAGCATTCCTGGAAGAATTCTTTCAGTGATGCTTGGAGACCAAAGTATGTGGTTAAATGGGTTTTGGTATCTATTTCAATGTGGGAAGAGGGGTTCCCACACCAACAAGCAATTCTCTGGACACCAGGAAGGCATCCTACACTTCGATTCATTCTGCACAATCTATCCAGAGATAGTCAGATCCCAAGGATCGAGGGCTCCATCCTACAAGACTGCCCTCCCACCTCAGAGGCCTGTGGCAAGCCCTGGTGTTTTTCACAAACCAGCTATAGAATGGAGGTTCCCATGACCCCTCCTTGGGTTCAATTAACTTGCTAAAGCAGCTCACAAATTCAGGGAAACCTTTTACTTACTAAATTACTGGTTCATTACCAAATGGAAGGGAGCTTCCACGCCATCCAGGCATACCATTCCGCCATTATCTTCCACACGTGCACCAACCTAGAAGCTCCCCAAATCCCCCCCTTCGGCTCTCTAGAGGTTAGGGGTAGGACTGAAAGTTCCAACCCTCCAACCACAGGACTGGCCCCACTGGCAACCAGTCCCCATCCTCAGGCACTTCCCAAAAGTCACCTCATTAACATAACAAAAAACACCTCTTTTGCTCTGGGCTCACCAAATTCCAAGGGATTTAGGAGCTGTGAGCCAGGAATGGATGAAGATCAAATATATGAGAGAAAATATCTTCAAATATATACTTCTTATAATCACAGTACTATAGTGGTAAAAAATATTTATCTTCTTCCCACTGGTCTTAATAATGGGCCTTTATGACTCCCAATTTCTCTGTTTCTAACTAGTCTCAGGACTTACACTCTTCATGTCAGAGATTACATTCTCATCTGTATAGTACTCAGATTTATTGTTAAAATCAACAGGGCTGGGAGAAAAGTTATGCAATTTTAATAATAAAGCAAAAATTTTCAAGAAATTATTTAGATAATTCAAAATTAATTAAAAATAAGAAACTAGTATAAAGGACACATGGACAAAATTGAGCAGGGGGTAGAGACAGGAGGGAGGTAGGATGGGTTGGGATGGGGGTAAAGGGCAGAAAACTACTTGAACAACAATTAAAGTAAAATAAAACCTAAAAAAATTAATATAAAATCATTTGTTTACTATATAAAAGTCCCCTTTATAATTACATTTGGCTTAGGCAAATAAATTAGGTCTTCTCTCCTAAATATCATCAATTTACAGCAAAACAGATATTCAAAACCATGTTGTTGTTTTTTTAAGATTTTATTTATTTTTAGAGAGAGGGAAAGGAAAGGAGAAAGAGAGGGAACTAATCATCAATGTGTGGTTGCCTCTCGTGCCCCCCCCCCCACACTGGGGACCTGGCCTGCATCCCAGGCTTGTGCCCTGACTTGGAATCGAACCAGTGACCCTTTAGTTCACAGACCGGCACTTAATTCACTGGGCTACCTACACCAGCCAGGACTCAAAATCATGTTTCCTACCAAGAGTTAGCCTGCCTGACATTTTTTAATCTGTCACCACATAAATTCCAAAATCAATACACTCCAATTTTTCCACTGCGCATACCCTAACCTCCCAATCTCTGACCCCAAATCAGTTTCCCATATCAAATGAGGGCAACCCTGTAATTACCATTGTTCCAGCCAAACCCAGGGAGTCATCTGCGACTCCTATCTTCACTTCATGCTCATACCTAATTTAGGCACACTCTGCCTCGGGGTCTTCCCATCTGCTGTTCCGTCCTGCTGGGATATTCTTCCCCCACAAGCATATGTGCCTCACACATTCTCATCTTACCCTTCGGGTCCTTTGCCCAAACATCACCCTGTCGGGGAGACCCTCCTGAGCACTTTATCTTCTTGCAACCTCTCCTTCACACTCCCTATCCTATTCCCAACTTTTTTTCTTCTAAAGCCCTTAACTCAAATAAAATATTTGACTCATATGTCTTTTATCTCTTTCACTAAAACATAATCTCTATACACTTGCAGGGATGTGTGTGTGTGCATGTGTGTGTGTTTTGTCCACTTGTATGTTTTAGTGCCTGGCACATAGCTGGTACTCACAAATCAGAACACAGCACTAGGTTTCAGTCAGCCTATGTCAGATAATTCCCACCGGAGGGAAGAGCAGGTATTCCAAAATGTGGCAGGGTTGACAATGGTGCTCTCACTGACTGATTTGGTTCCACATTATCACAGTGGCCTAGTTTAATGACCGAGCACTCAGAAAACAGGTGAAGGTCTTAAGGTGATTTCTGTAACAAAACAAGTACTGGGAGAAACAGAGAAAATACTCAAGCACACCAAGTAAATACATGGCAGAGGGGTACCTCTTCTTCCTGGTTTTCCTTCTTTACCAAATAAAAGTTAATGATTAACTAATCAAAAATGATTATAACAAGACAAAGAGAAGATAGAAATAACCAAGGTAACTTTTTAAAATACAGATTTACATCTACTATCAACAATAACCTCTCCCTACATGTAAATTTTGCCTTGAAATATTAGCAAATGACAATGGAAAGCAATCACAATTAGTAAGATACTTAAAATGTTAAGTACCTAAAATACATACCACATTTCGGTATGGAGTTTCTTCTGTATAAGGTATAAAATCATGGTTTTCAACCCAGTGCTTTGAAAAATTTCACTGAATTTATGTGTGTGTAGGTGCCTCTTCAGCAGTTTCTTATAAAATAGTGTAAAATTAAGACGAAGGAAAGACTTGTTCTTCCATCGTGGTACAAAGGGCTGAATTTTGACTTGGGAACTAACACAGACATAAACCAAAATGAATTTTTCTGTCAGTAAATAAACTATTGTATAAATTTGTACAGAAAACACTGCTGAAGATCATGGAGTGAGGAAGAACTACTATAAGAAGAAATTACATAGTGTGGGAAATTTGGCACAGTTGGTAAGCAGTATAGATGGCTTTTCTAATATGCCTCAGTTTATAGTACTTGCTGGCTTGTTAACAAAATAGAAAAACTTCTAAGAAAACATCTACAGGAAAACACTGTCAGCCGTAAACTAAACCTGCGGTTCAACATTCACTGAGTGCCTGCCACGTGGCCGGCACTCCACTGGCTGCGAGGGCGAGAGCGCAGAGTAAAACTCGAGGGTGTTTCCAGGAGAAAGCTTCTCAGACTTCTTTTTTTTTAATTATTAATTTTTATTTTATTTTATTTTAGAGGGGGAAGGGAGGGAGAAAGAGAGAGAAACATCGACATGAAAGAGAAACACTGACCAGCTGCCTTCTGCAAGTGCCCCTGCAGGGCAGAGCACAAAGCCCACAAGCCAGGATGCACCCTGACTGGGAATGGAACTGGTGACTTCTCAGTTTGCAGGATGATCCCCAACCAACTAAGCCACGCTGGCCAGGGCTGACTTCTTTAATCAAAGTAAAATCAGTGAGAGCATTACCTATTTTTACCAAAATAAAACAAGATTTCTGTAGAAAGCTGAGAATCTATCACACAAATTCATTCATTTCGTCTGTTATTAGCGAGCAAGGAAAATGACCACAGAATGACATAAGTTACTACGAGATGTTATGGATAGTTAGTTTTATAAAATATCTTCATAAGATAGGGAGTAACCATGAAAATCTTTTGTACTGTGCAGACATTTGCTCTTTATTGCCTGACAAAACACTTAGAAAGGTTGTGAAACTTGACAAGTTACTCATTTTTCTTATACAGATATGTTCCAAAATTGACTACTTTTCCAGTTGAAAACAAGCAACTTCCCGAAATTGCTACCTAGCAGTTATTTTTGTAAATTAAAAACATTTCAGGTAAGTCTGGCATTTAAACAATGGCTTCTCAGCTATGAAAATCACTTGATTTGTAAAGAAATAGAATGAACTTAGAACTAGCTCTTTGATTGACTCCATCATTAGGTCTTAACCAAAATTTTAAAAAATAATGAAGTGTATTATGTAACTTTATCACAATTTAAAAAATAAAGTGATATCTAAAAACACTTCTCACTAAAAAAAAAACTTGTGAAGATGAAAAAGGTTTTTACCATTCTATTAACAGTATCTTTAAAGCTTTACCTCATTTTTATCAAAGTATTTTTCACCATTTCAAATTTCTGTACATATTTCAATGTGTATATAACACTTCATTTTAATTTATTACTACATAATTACATATGCTGGAGGTACGTTGTGGGCCAGCAATCACACGTTGAGAGACGAGGAGACAATACAAAAGCGAAACAAACTGCTGTGTCTGCCACATAGCTCTTATAGTACAATGGTAAGACTCAAACAGAGGCAACTAACTTCGGCTTCATAGGAATTAACTAAATTCACCACCTCAATTAATCACTAGACACCAAGCAAAAGTTTTACACAAATGAGGGCATAAACATTCTCTCTCCAGGAGGAAAACAATACAGAATATTTTTCCTCGTTAAAATAAGGTAGTCATTGTGAAAAGACTCTGAACAGTGAAATCAAATTCATGAATGTCCTCACAGTCACTGCATCATTGAATATGTACTGCCCTCCTCAACAAAGCCCCTTTTCATGCAGGCTTTCCATTAATACACGAGAAGCTACACAACAATAGCAGTTTCCATCTCAGTTTCGTTCCCTTACCTCTTGATTTGTTCTTTCCTTTCCAATCAGCATCTAAACAAGTCAAGCCTACTCCACCATAAAAAGCAGTATCACGGCACCTGTGGCTCCACTCCCACCAAGTTCCGAGCAATTACTTTACAAAGAGTTGTCTTTACTTCCTCAACCCATGACAGACCCCATTACAGCTCCCACCAGTTCAATGAAATAGTTCTTGCCAAGGTCTCTGAAGTCCTAATTCTTGTCAGCATTTGGATTTATCTCATTTTGTTCTCTTCATGACATCTGACACAACTGAGCAGTTTCTTTTCTTCTAGAAAGTAGTCTCTTCATTTTTGTGACACTACACTGTCTAGGTTTTTGTCCCACCTCTTTTGTTATTAGTTTTACTGGTTTCTATACCTCTACCCACTCCTTAAATGTTGATGTGCACCAGTAGCTTATCTCTGCTTAACTCCAACTCTCTCCAGGATATTTTGCCCACTCCAGAAGTTTAAATTACCACCTAACAGTCTTCAAGCATGTATTTCCAACCTTGACCTCTCTCCTGAGCTCCAGGAACCACAGACATAAAAAATATACACAATTGGCCACTGGGTCTCTTCATCTAGCTCTCTCACAAGGGCCTCAAATTCCACATGCTCAAAACCAAAAACCTCTCCCCGACACTAACTGAGCTCTCCTCTGCATGCCATTTACCTCAGTGCTATCTTGTCTCCACAAATGGCACCAGCGTCCCAACTCCAACAGGCGTGAAACACTAGAATTTTTTTCCTGAGAATTTTTAGTAGGTCTAAGATATCCACCATGCCTAAATTCACACTTAAACTTCCTCCAAGTTATAGTATTAAAGAAAAAAAGCCCCATGTTACCTTTCAAAAAATACAACCTGTTTCACAGTATCTCCAGAATGTCACTGAGCTTCTTTCTGATGTCCTTAAGAAATGACTTCAAAAAATATTTCTTGGATTTCTGGCCAAGATGGAAGCGTAAGTAGACACACTGTGCCTCCTCGAACAACCAAAATTAAGGACAACAAAAATTTAGAAACAACAAAGCACCCAGAACTGACAGAAAATTGAACTGTATGGAAGTCCAACAACCATTCATCCAGACTGGTAAGAAGGGCGAAGTCAGCGGCCAGCGGAGAGGGGTTGCAGCAGGAAAAAGCAGCGGCTGGCAGACCCCAGGTGTGAGGTGGCAACAGTGAGACGCGCAAGGCAGCTGGCTGACCATGGTCATGCATTTGCCTACAGATAAACCAGGCAAAAAAGGGAAAACAAGACAGACCATGCAACCCAGGGCCCTATGCCAGGAAAGAAAGCCGAAAAGCACCAACTGAAACCACTTGTGGGGATTAAGGTGCCAGAAGAGACTTCCAGCCTCACAGGAGAGTTCATTGGAGAGACCCACAGGGTCCTAGAATGTACACAAGCCCACCTACCCAGGAACCAGCACCAGAAGGGCCCAATTTGCTTGTGGGAAGTGGCAAAAGGGACTGAAATCCAAGAGAGAGCAGAGCAAGCACCATTGCTCCCTCTTTGACCCTGCCCCACAGAGATTGGGTTGCCCCATCCTGGTGAGCACCTAAGGCTCTGCCCCTCATATGTAACAGGCACGACCAGACCCCCCCCCAAAAAAAATGGCCAAAACAAAAGAACAGATCAAAGCCCCAGAGGCAATACATCTAAGCTACCAAGAGATAGCTAACCTATCGGATGCACAGTTCAAAACACTGGTGATCAGGATGCTCACAGAATTGGTTGATTTTGGTGGCAAATTAGATGAAAAAATGAAGGCTACAATAAGTGAAATGAAGGAAAATGCACAGGGAACCAATAGCGATGGGAAGAAAACTGGGACTCAAATCAATGCAGTAGGCCAGAAGGAAGAAAGAAACAACCAAACAGGAAAGAATGAAGAAAACAAGAATTCCAAAAAAATGAGGAGAACCTTAGGAACCTCCAGGACATATTTAAACATTCCAACATCCTAATTATAGGGGTGCCAGAAGGAGAAGAACAAGAACAAGAAATTTAAAACTTATTTGAAAAAATAATGGAGAACTTCTCTAATCTGGCAAAAGAAAGACTCCCCGGAAGTCCAGGAAGCTCAAAGAGCCCCAGAGAAGTTGGACCCAAGGAAGCACACACTAAGGCACACGATAATTACATCACCCAAGATGAAAGATAAGGAGAGAATCTTAAAAGCAGCAACAGAGAAGGAGACAGTTACCTACAAAGGAGTTCCCATAAGACTGTCAGCTGATTTCTCAAAAGAAACCTTAACAGGCAAGAAGGGGCTGGAAAGAAGTATTCAAAGCCATGAAAGGCAGGACCTACATCCAAATGACTATCCAGCAAACCTTTCATTTAGAATGGAAGGGCAGATAAAGTGCTTCCCAGATAAGGTCAAGTTCAAAAAGTTCATCATCATCACCAATCCCTTATTATATCAAATGTTAAAAGGGACTAATCTAACAAAAAGAAGATAAAAAATATGAACAGTAAAAAGACAGCAAACTCACCGTTATTAACAACCACACCTAAATCAAAAGCCAACTAAGCAAACAACTAGATCAAGAGCAGAGCCACAGAAATGGAGATCACATGGAGGGTTAGCAACAGGGGAGTGGGGGGAGGAGAGTGGAGGAAAAAGTACAGAGAATAAGTAGCACAGACGGTAGGTAGAAAATAGACAGGGGGAGGGCAAGAACAGTATGGGAAATGTAGAAGCTAACGAACTTACAACCCATGGACATGAACTAAAGGGGGGGAAATGTGGGTCGGCAGGGGTGTGCAGGAAAGAGGGAAATGAAGGGGGGAAATGGGACAACTGTAATAGCATAATCAATACATTAAAAATATTTCTTGCTATAGAATAAATATAGTCTGCAAATGCAAAGTTTTTAGAATCTTAATAGTTAACTGCGTTTTTGAAATTTCAGGAGTAAAGTATACATGGGTACCCAATATGTGTGTGCATGTTTTTAGATCTTCAACAGGAAAAGGAAAATGTTCACATCGGAGCTGAAAAAAATATGTGATTTTGTTGAAGGCCCTCCACATTGTATTCTCAGCAAACTTCCTCATACACAACAGAAACCTATCCTATAGGTTAGGTTCCTTAACCTATTCCTACCCTATAGGGTTAAGGAACCCTAGCAGACATCTGCCAGAGCCTCAAAGCACTGGATGGACTGGCCATCTGACCGAGGCAGGGACAAAACAGTACAGTGGTGTCAGAGCTAATGCAAGTTAGGGAGTGGAACTGGTAGCTAAGGAATCCTTGAGATGACAGCACAGGCACTGGTAGCCACTACTAGGTGATTCCTCTCACAAGAACAAACTACCTTCCCTGGGAGCACAGGACTATATATATTTCACTTCCAAGTTTTGGAAGTCTTAAAGTTCACCAGGTCATTTTAATATCTACATCACAGTCTATTACCAGGTGTGATCTTTCAAAGGTATACCACACTGGTATGATCAGGAAATCATCCAACATAAATATGAACCTCAGTAGGCACTGTTAGGAACCAGTGCTAGAAAAGCCATCTGTTTGATGAAAGTAATATTTCCACTTCCCTAGTGATTATAGCTATCAACAGCAACTGTGAAATCCCAAGAGAAGAAATTTTAACAGACTTAAAACTTTAATTATTCATATAAACTGGCCAAGAAATTAAAGTTAAATGTTATACAAATGGCTCCCTAACCCCTTAACATCTTTTGGCTAATTATTCCATTGGTAGTCTACATCTGCTCTGCTAAAATTTGGTTATGAATCAGAAGTAACTCACTGGGAATGCTTTTATATCTAAAAGTGACTATGGGTAATAACTAAATTCACGAAAAATGTTATTTTTAATGTGCATAAAAATCCTCCTGAAAACATGTCTCACAAAATAAAAGAACAGATGTGACTGTAAAAGTTTAAACTCTTTTAACCACTAGGAAGAATGAAGCCAATTTAACAACAACAAAGTTAACTTTAACAGCATATTTAATCTGTACTTTTTTAACATCTTCAACACTCAACAATTTACGATCAGAAAGTATGTTAAGCACTACCTTTATAAAAATAAAGTGAATCTATTAGGATAATAAAATACAAAAATAATTCATATATATATATATATATATATATATATATATATATATTCTAAGACATTCATAAATACTGACCATAATAGCACATATACAAGAGTGGGTATTTTTGTTCAGAGATCCTCATTTGTTTCAACTATTTCTGTTCTTACCATCTCCCATTCTTTTCATGGGGAAGGGGGATAAACATTTCCTAGTATCAGAAATTTTATCTCCTAGCTTTTTTTAATTGAACATACCATAGCTCCTTCACTTCTTGTAGCTCATCTCCAGGCATGGTCTTTACCATTTCAGAGTAAAGCTACTTTTAATAATTTATAATTAACAATTTAGAACTACTCAACTCATACTGAAATCATATTATTTCTGAAAAATGAGTGCAGGCACTATGCCTAAAACTATTTATATGTATGAGCTAATCATACCAGTATAAAATATTTAGTTCCAAACAACCCATGTTTACAGCTCTACACACTAGACATAAGCCACGAATCATCCACAAGTGCTATCACACACAGCAGTTGCTGAGAGCAAAACATATCTGATGACAGAAATCTCATCCATAACATATTAACACTGCAATTCACCTTTGCATTAGCCTGAATATTGTTTAGCAAAAAAATCATCAAAAGAGTAGAGCATTTCAAATTTCTTCAAAGTCACAAAAAAGAGCAGTAGTAGAATGACAGCTCCAAAGATTAGGAAAATAGAAACTCTCTAAGTTTGTACTATTCTAACTCACCCCCCTCAAAACACATTCACCCTTAGGGATTCACAAATAACAAACACAGAATTCATTGCAACTGTGGTTACCATTTGTAAGCACCCTTTCACTTGCTCCAAAAAGGCTCATCATTGAAGATGCTCATCAGTTTCTAAGCCACATCCATAGCTGCTTAGTTAGAAAAACAAAATTTAACAGTCAAAACTTTAAAATGACTTATATAACACATAAAATAATATTAAAAGTCTTCCAGTATAATAGAATGAATGTATCTGGAATACCAGAAACGCGAGACTTGAGTCATTCTCAATAGTAATACCTTTCATTTATGTAGTGTGAGAATTACTTTCTAAGCTCTCTGACACGTATGGTATCACATTTAACTTAAAGCTTAGATCAAAGAGATATCATTTACGCTGAAAAAAGGTGAAGCAGAGATATCACCAAATTAGTCAGTGCTGAATAAAATCTGTATCATGACCACCAGCCTGTGTTCTTTCTACAACAAGTTTCTTCCAAAGTTGTATAATGAAATGCTGAGACAAAACCCCAAATAAAACTGTTCTAAAAGCTAAAGTCAATTTTTAAAAATCTCACATAAACCATTTCCTTTTCAACTCTACCCTCCTGCCTCAGATTCTACCTGGATCAAGGAAGGTACTACTCTGGGAAGTGGTGCAAGCAATCATGTGTCAACGGATGACTCAAGAGTTAACCACAAAACTAGGGGGTGGAGAGAAGAGCAGGAAGGCTCAGTAGCATATTACCTACTAGATTACACCCTCTTTTAGAAGATGTTCAGGGCAATTGAATGGGAATCCAGAGACAAGAGTGAATTCCAACTCCCCCACCAACTAGCAGGTGAAATTGGTTAAGTTCTGTAAAAGAGAAAACACTACCTTCCTCACCATATATGGCAAAAGCTAAAGGCAGCAACAGACCTCAAGACTACTGAACACCACATTCAGTTAACAGATTATATTTAAAACATTAGTTGAATCTGTATTAATACCAGGGGGCTCATAAAACGGTGTCAAGTATAACAAACAGTAGTAAAAGCAGGATTTCAAATTAGTGGGAAAAAAAACAACAACCCAGAGCTTTAAAAAAGTGATGTTGTTTAAGAACACTTCATTCATTCAACAAATACTGAGTACCCACTACATGCCACATACTATGTTCTAGTTGGAGAAAGAGAAAATAAAAAGGCAAATGAAACATACTGTTAAAAGTTAACAAATGCAAATGAGAAAAATGAAACAGGGAAGAAGCACAATGTGGGAGTAAAAATCAGGGCAGCCTTGGCCAGTTAGCTAAATTGCTTAGAGCGTTGCCCCCATACACCAGGGCTGCAGTTCAATCCCCACTGGGGCACATGCCGGAATCATGGGTGAATGTATGCACAGGTCAAACAGCAGATCAGTGTTTCTCTAGTCGTCTCTGTCTCTCTGTCTCCCCTCCCTTCCTCTCTCTCTCCCTAAAATAAATAAATAAAATTTAAAAAGCAGGATAAATGTGATAAAATGTGAAAGCAACAGAAAGGAAACCAAGAAAAGGTGCTAGTGTAGTGAGGTGGAAAACCAGGAGATGGTATTCTACAGGCAGGGGAACAAAATGTTTGAATAAAAAGGGGGTGATCCAAAATTTCAAATGCTACTGATCAAGTCAGATAACATTTGGAAAAAAAAAAAAAGACCACTATATTCGCTAGTGTGGAGAGGAGCTGGTTTTGTTGGGACAGTTCAGACAAAACCTGGCTGAAGCAGGTTCAGGGAGAACAGAGTGAGAGTAACTGGAGATAGAATTCTTCACAGGAAGGTTACTGCAAAGGGGAAAAGAGAAACAGGGCATAGAGGGGTGTGGAGTCCAGAGAGAGAAATAACAGCATGTTTGTATACTGTCAAGAATAATGCTTCAGTAACAAGGTAAAAACTGAACCCACAGAGAGGGACAGCTAGCTGGCTAGTACCCACGTCTTAGAGTAGCAGAGATGGGGTCTAGAGTGCAAACAAGGGCTTCGCCCTTGAAGGGGAGTTCTCCCCCTTAGAGGAAAGTTCTCACACAGATTTGCAAACTTCAGCGGGCATCAGAATCACCTGGTAAAACACACTGTTGGAGTCCACCCCCAGAGCTTCTAATACAGGAAGTTGGGTGGATTGAAATGATTTGCATTTCTAACAAGTGCCCCTATTATTCCACTGCTGCTGGTCCAAGGACCTGACTTTTAAGAACCACACACAGCTCTATTCTCAACAGAAGGGAAGACAAAAAAAATTGGGTGTATGAGAACAAATGCTGTACACTTGGTTATACATTTGGAAAAATTAAAGTTAGTCTACATCACATAATACACAGGAAGGAAAATTCCTCCTATCAAGGGTAAGGGGATGAATTATTTTTTAATTGTAAAAGAATATATCCAATAAAAATACATACAAGAATGCTTCTTATAATTTTAGGGTGAGAAAGATAAGCAAAATACACCAAAGGAAATGCTACAAATTTGACTACATAAAAAATTTAAACTAAGACAATAAAACAGAATGAGTAATAAAAAACAAACTAGGAGAAAATAATATAAATTGACAAAAGGTGTTATTTAGAAAATAAAAAGTTCCTACACGTGAAAAAGACATTTCATCAGAAAATGGATAGTTATAAATACACAGTTCACAAGAAAAATATAAATGCCCAATAAACAGATAAAAAAATAGTGGTTCCACTAAAAGTATCCAGATTTTAGTTATCGCCACACATGCACAGATGTGTTCCTGGAAGTAATGCAAAAAATGACAAAGTCTACTTCCTCAAGCAGCTATTTAGAACAATGGGGCCCTGGCCCGCTGGGTCAGTTGGTTGAAGAATCATCCTTTACACCAAAAGGTCGCAGGTGTGTCTGTCTCTCTTCTCCCCATACCACCTTTCCCTCTGTATAAAATTAATAAACATATCCTGGGGCAAAAATTTTTAAAAAACAACAAAAAAAACCAATTGGGAGTCACACCTACTGCTGCCCACAACTACACATGAAGTACTGTTCCCAAGTAGCAGAAGAGCAGGATGATGTTTATAATTGGTATGATCCAGTTTATGTGAAGGACAGACTAAAGCACAAACAATCTTTTAACAATCACATGTGCGTGGAAATACATTCTGCAGGAGCACAGAAGACCACCTCCAGCCAGAAGCAAGGACAAACCACTCCTGAGGCTCTTATGCTCACTGTAAGTAAACAGTGCACATTTCTGGGGGTTGGGAATTGGTGTAGAGAAAACTACCTTATTCACTTTATATTGATATTGTTTACAATTAACATGTATTTCAGTAATGACTTTTTAAAAACTCAGATGGGAACTGAGGATGGCTGTGTTAGCAGCATAGTTTTTTAATGTCTCCCACATGAAAGACAGAGCAACTAGACAGCAAAATCATAATCTATATACACAGTTGACAACAAAATTAGGTTACCAAGTAGCTCCCACAAACCACCAACAGACATCAATTAAGGAAGGAAGCAATGGCAGGGGAAAGAGGCTGACAAGGCTGTGACAACAGTCCAACCATGAGATGCAGCATGCCTTGAGGATAAAGCAATGGCACTGAGCAAGGAGAGCCCAGAATATACGAGATGAGAAATCTGGAAGCAGAAAAGGGAAAGATTTGGTCATCAACAAAATAAGAAAATACGAGAGTAGGAAGAAATGAAAAATAGTTATTTTTTTTCCTGTGGCAGCTAGATAGACAACAGCACTAATATCATACATTAAGCCTACTTTAAAAGATGATGTAACAGGTCTAGGTGGTGAGAAAAACAAGTTGCTTTGGAAAAATCAAGTTTTGTGGACCTACAAAACCACCAGTAAGAGCTTTAGAAATACGGATCTGAACAGCTGAGCTGATGATACAAATATAAAGTAAAAAATGTATAAGAGAAAGACAAAGATCGCAAATCACAATATTTAAGACTGGAAGAGGAGTAGGTAGCAAAGATAGAATGTTCAGGCGACAAAGATAGTGTCTTGCTAATCAAGAATAAAGGCATGGTCAATAAGAATAAAGACATCACAGTCAACAAAAACAAAGAATGCAGAAAAATGAAACGGGCTGATGACTGAATTGAGGTTTAAAGATAAAAAAAAAAAACCCAGATTTTAACATGTGACACAAATGGGAATATAAATAAGAGACAAGTGATAAGAAAAAGATATGGCAGTGGCTTGAATCAGACAGAGCCAAAGAATGGAAATTGACATTAAGCAATTCTTACAGACCAGACCATAGAACTGGTTATCAGGCAAAAAAGAAGTTAAGGTAATAGAAAAAAACTGAAAATACACTTGAAGAAGGATTAACTGATATAACAACATTGCAGGAATGCCTGACAAATTTAAAATATTAAATAGTAAAATTTCTTTAAGATAAATAATTCTACTTCAGAGAACCTATTAAATTCAAAGATTAGTCAAGTCTAATTTTGAAATCGTTTCTAGAACATAGATTTATGTTTAAAGTAATCCAATAGAGAAGAATATAATCCCTTTTTCCTTAAAGCCTTATATTAGACTTCTATCTGGGACAGTCTAGCCATCTAGTTGAGAGCTGGGAAGCTTGCTGTATCAGTAAGTATAGGGCAGTGCAAATGGCAAAGGCAGAAGCAAAGCTGTGTGAACTTGCATTAAATTCCAGACTTCTTATCTATAAAATGGGGTATCTTCTCCCTCACTGTATAATTGAGGATTCAGTAGATACTCAACCAAATGTCAGTTCCCTAATCCCCTTAATACTATGTCTGCTAAATTATTTTTCATATTTCTAATATAAAAGAGAATGTTAATATTTCCATTTAAAAAATTAAAGAATATATTCCCAACTGTTAACAGTGGTGAATCTTCTGGTGGGAGACTATAGTGGTTCACTTCACAAAATATATTTAACTTGTGAGTTTCTGTAACATATTTTTCTGATCAGAAAATAACCTGGTGAAATTAATTAACCATTAAGAAAACTTCCACAAAATAGTCACTTCCCTAAAATACAGAAATAAGCTAAAAATGAAATGAGAAAACAAATCAACTGCCCACCTAAGCAATTGCATGAGTTTAAATTCTAATGTAATTTAAAAGATATTTAATTACCAACTTACAAATTCCAGCTAAAAAACTAGGTTAAGTGAACAACATGCTACTAAATTGTGTATGGAAAATGTACACAACACACTGTATATCATGGAGGAAGGCCAGGATGAAGAATGGCTGTATTACCAATAACTATGAAATAAACTTTGAAAGCTACAGCTTAAAAAAATTACAATAGTGAAGCAGCAACTCCCACTAATTCAGTAGTACTATCCATTTAATAAAATAATGATACTCATTATAAGCTGTAAGTAAATTACCATAACTATCACTACTATCTTTGAATGCTGAAATGGTTTAATTCACTTCCTTGACATTTGGATAAGCACAGACGACAGATATGACAGATTGAATGAATCCCACAGTCAAGAAAGTAATACTATCTTGAAATACTGACATATACACTAAAAAAAAAAAATGACAGTATGAAAATCATCAGGTTCATAAACGAGCCCATCTTTCAGTACAAAATTTCAAGTTGTGGCCTCCTTCCCTATGTGACAGTCTTCTTTTTTCTCAGTCCATTCTGTAGTTCCATTTCCGATGCTTTAGAAACTCAGACAGCTGGAATTTAGTGCAGGTGGTAAAACTCTTGCCTAGGGAGGCAAGAGAGAGATCGCAGGAAGCCAGGGATAATTGAACCCAGACAGTTCTTGAAGAGGGTTCACTAAAGCAGAGTGGGTGAGAAGGGATGCAGTGAGAACAAGTGTGTTCTCAAACAGGCCACCTTGGTCAGTCAGAAATACAAGATAAAGAACACAGGCAGCATCAAGAACAGGGAAACAGTAGAGGAAAGAACAGGCAGGCTCAGAACTGACTGGTTAATAAGCAACACTGGCAGCAGCACTCCACCAGCCAGGCTTGGGGCTAAGAGATTGATAGTCTTCCTTTAAGTCCCCACAAACCGGTGGGGGAAAAAACTTTTTAAAAACAATTTAAAACCAAAGCAAATATATCATTAAAAGGGAGCTGAGTGCTACAAGTAGGAAAGACTAAAAGACCAGCATAAGTCTCTTCCCAAAAATTAAACCAGGAACTAGGTACCAGCTCAGTTATTTAAAGTATCTCAGCCATTAGCTAAGTGTAAATTATTTCATCTGTCTGTGCCTATGTGTAAGTGAGTGGCTACTTTAGAACAAATGATTAGAAAAGTCTTTTCCAGCTCTGAAGTTTACTGAATCCAATGGATTGAGAAAACATCTACATTTGTCACAAAGGATGTAGTTACAGTTTATGCTATGTTACTCCACAACGGGCAGGGTACAATATACCAAATATAGATAAAAGAACACAGAGTCATAGCCCAGCAGCCCTACAGAGGACACTTCATCATCTTTCATTAAATTCAATGAGACACAAATTCCCAGTCTCCTCCATTAAAGCAATCCACAGTCTCAAGAAAAACCATGGCTTAAAATTTACCCATCAAGCTCCACTTTAAATACATTTAAAGATAGAAAATTTAGTCACTTGTGAATATCACTGAGACTCCTTCCTTTCAGGTACTTTCTACAGGACATATTCTAATGACGTTGTGCTTTTCTATGTTTTAATACTTTGAGTTCTTTTTGCTGTACGTTTTATGTTTCACTTCAAAAAGTGTAGTCCAGAAATGGCAGAAAACTGAATAAAATCCAGGGGTCAGTTTCTCTGGGATTTCTATGCAGAAAAACCAATCTCTGCTGAATGTAAGCCTTATCACTTAAACTAAATGCCACCTAGTGGCAAGTGGTGTACATTATTAAATCCATACAAGTCATATTCATACAATAGGTAACATTCTGGCCTCTAGCAGTTGCTCTAATTATGCAAGATAAGTAAAATATTGATCCTGTCCTTATGGAGCTCACTGAGAGATTAGACAGACAGATAGATAATATAGATTTATAAACTGCAGAAATATGTTAAATGTTACAGAAGTATGCTAAGTATCCAGCATTTATTTAAAAGCTAAAAGAAACGAAACACTGTTAGGTGGTTCTCTTATATTACACCTGTTCACTTCACGCAGACTTTCCCATTTCTAATTAATTCATCACCAAGGTTTCAATTGTTCAGCTGTTTTTCCTCAACCCAAATTATCCTTTATATTCTACTCCAGAAATGGGAAGGTGAAGGACCTGCAACTTCCAGAACTGAGCTAGCCATTTTATTTCCCCTGTCATTAATCCTCACATCACTGCCATGAAGTATTTTCTACAATTGTTTAGACAAGAGAAAAACTTAAGAGTATTTAAGGCGCTCATAGCCTCATGTCCACTTTAGAGATGGTGTACTGATTCTGAAGCCCCCTAAACTGCTATGCCTCACAATTAACTGCTTCGTTTTTCCATTCCCAGAACTACCAAAACCAGACCTTGATTCAATTTCTCCTATGGCACAGGACAAACACAAGGCCCCAGGGCTGAATCCGGCCCTCCACCTTGCTCTATCTGGCCAAGCACCTTATTTCTACCCTGAGGCAGCGCCAGGCTCTTGCTTAACTGTTAAGGAATAGTAAGGTTAATACAGTCCTAAAATTACATTTGGGTCTTCGAAGGCAACTGCAAGGCTGAATGTGGACCCTGGTGAAAATGAGTTTGACACCCCTGTCCTATGACGTCCATCAATCCCAATTTTATTTTACTATACTGTTTACATCAGCCTTGCCTCTTCAAAAGCATTTGGTAAGTTCCCTGCTCCCACCCCAAACCAACGATTGATATTCAAATCTGTAGCTTAGTACTCAAGGTCTTCTATAAGAGGCCCCAACCACTTTTACAGTTTTATTTCCTACCTCTCCTTATCAACTCTCATGTTTTCTAAGAACTTCCCTCCAATTAAGAGATATCATTCATGGACTTCCACCAAAATGGAGGCGTAGGTAGGAACACTTTTCATCCTCACACAACCAAATCTAAAAACAACCAAGTTTTAACAACAATAAACACAACTAAACCACACAGAAAATCGAATACGGAGTCCGGAAACAATGGACCACTCAGCTAAACCGGTGAGTGGGGCGAAACCAGCAGCGGAGCCAGTCGGGCAAAAAAGATCCGGGTGGTGCATGGATCCCAGGTGTGGGCTAACTACTGGCGGAACCCAGGGAAGAGGCACTGCTGGCCGTCTGCAGTCGGTCGCGCATTTGCACGCAGATAAACCAGTGAAGAGGTGAGTGTTCAGACAGCTCTCGCAGGCCCCAGCAATTGGCGCAGGGCGGCAGACACGCACATTTGCGCTCAGATTAGCAGACAGGGGCGAGCAATGAGGCGAACTGGGCCAGCCGAGAGGACCGCCAGTGTCCCTCTCTGACCCCGCCCCCACATACAGCGTCACAAACCTGCAACCTGGGTCGCCCCACCCTGGCAAACACCAAGGCGCCTCTCCTCGTAGATAACAGGCACAAACAGATCAAAACGTGGCTCAAGAACAACTCAGAGCCCCAGAGCTGATAAATCTAAGCAATGAAGAAATAGCCAAACTTTCAGATGCACAGTTCAAAACACTGGTGATCAGGATCCTCACAGAACTAGTTGATTATAGTCACAAATTAGAGGAACATATGAAAGCTAAACTAATTGAAATTAATGGAAATGCACAGGAAACCAATAGTAATGGAAAGGAAACTGGGACTCAAATCAAAGGAGTGGACCAGAAAGAGGAAAAAAATGACCAAATAGAAAAGGATGAAGAAACAAGAATTCAAAAAATGAGGAGAGGCTTAGGAACCTCCAGGACATCTTTAAACACTCCAACATCCGAATTATAGGGGTACCAAAAGGGGAAGAGGAACAGCCACCAGTGGAAAGCTTACTTGAACAAGTAATAAAGGAGAATTTCCCCAATCTGGCAAAGGAGATAGACTTCCAGGAAATCCAGGAAGCTCAGAGAGTCCCAAAGAAGTTGGACCCAAGAAGGAACACACCAACGCACATCATCATTACATTAGCCAAGATTAAAATGAAGGAGAGAATCCTAGAAGCAGCAAGAGATAAGGGGACAGTCACCTACAAAGGACTTCCCATCAGACTGTCAGCGGATTTTTCTCAAAAGAGACATTACAGGCAAGAAGGGGCTAGAAAGAAGTATTCCAAGTCATGAAAACCAAAGACCTACAACCAAGATTGTTCTATACCAGCAAAGTTTTCATTTAGAACAGAAGGACAGATAAAGTGCTTCTCAGATAAGATCAAATTCAAGGAGTTCATCATCACCAGGCCCTTACTATATGAAATGTTAAAGGGACTTACCTCAGAAAAAGAAGATAAAAAAGATGAACAGTGAAAGGACAGCAAACTCACAGTTATCAACAACCACACCTAAAACAAAAGCACATTAAGAGGACAACTAGGTCAGGAATGAACCATAGAAATGAAGATCACATGGAGGGTTAGCAACAGGGGAGTGGGAGGAGAAGGGGGGAGAAGGTACAGAAAACAAGCAGCACAGACAGTAGATAGAAAATAGATAGGGGGGAGGGTAAGAATAGCAGGGGAAATATAGAATCTAAAGAACTTGAGACACGTGTTCATGAACTAAAGGGGGGAGAATGGTGGGGGAGGGGTGTGCAGGGTGGAGGGGGACAGAAGAGGGGAAATAGAACAACTGTAATGGCATAATCAATAAAAAAAGAGATATCATTCACACCTCTGTGTTCTCACCAACATTATATACATCTGGTACAGTACTTATAACCTCTCCTATTATAATTATCTGTGCACTTTCCACTAAATCATGAGATTCACCAGACCATTTCTTAGCCATCTTTATAACAACAGTACATACAAGTGTCTTATACCTAGTAAGTACTCAATAACTATTTCTTTAATGTTATTAAAAACAATTATAAAGAACTGCTAAAGCATGGCTATACTTTTCATTTACTGTAACCCTTCCTTCATGTCTGGGAACCTCAATATTTCTGCTTGCTCCATTTGCTATATGGATCGGGAGGTTAGTATAGAACTACATAATTTTTTGTGTGAAAAATGTTCTCAAATCAAAAGTTAAATGACTTAAAAAATTATGGTGGCAACTATGGAGACAATACGGGGTTCACTGGTTACCAGGAATTAGGGAGGAGGGGGAGATGAACAGGCAGAGTACAGAGGATGTTTAGGGCATGAAACCACTCTGCATTGCAGATGTAGTTGTAGCTACATTATACACTTGTCCAAATCTAAAGAATGTACACCAACAGTGAACCCTAATGTAAATATGGACTTGGGAGATAACAATGTGTCAATGTACATCCATGAATTATAACAAATGTACCACTCTGTGGGGGGACACTGAGGCTATTTATGTGTGGGGGGGAGTACATGGGAAATCTCTGTACCTTCTCCTCAATTTTGCTCTAAACCTAAAACTGCTCCATGATATAATGTCATTAAAAAATTATACTGCAAAATAAAGCAACATCTTAGTGTGTCTGCAGTTTTCCAAAAAGCAAACACTCATTTCAAATATGCAAACCAGTTTAAAACTAGTATGTTCTATCTGGAGCAAGATTAGTTCCAAAGTATGTTGATTATAATAATAATATTTAAAAAAATCAGGATTCTAAAAACAAGATGGAGGTGAGGCATAAGCAGAAATGTTTTGCTTCCTCGCACAACCAAAAGGGTAACAACCAATTTGAAAACAAAGAACAACCAGAACTCCCAGAAAATCACTGCATGGAAGTTCAACAACCAATGACTGAAAGAAATATTCATCTAGACTGATGTGCCTAGACAAAGAAAAATTACCCAAATGAAAGAACAGATCAAAACTCCAGAAAATGATCTAAGCAACGAGGAGATAGACAACCTATCTAATGCAGAGTTTAAAACACTGGTAATCAGGATGCTCACAGAACTGGTTGAGCTCAGTCACAAAATGAAGAAAGAAATGAAGGCTACACAAAGTGAAATAAAGGAAAACACACAGGGAAACAACACTGAAGCAGCAAAAGAAACCAGGACTCAAGTCAATGATTTGGAACAAAAGGAAGAAATAAGCATCCAACCAGAACAGAATGAAGAAACAAAGGTGCAAAAAAATGAAGAGAGGCTTAGGAACCTCTGGGACAACCTTAAGTGCTCCAACATCTGAATCATTGGGGTGCTGGAAAAAAGAAGAGGAAGAGCAAGGTATTGAAAACTTACTTGAACAAATAATGATGGAAAACTTCCCCAATCTGGCAAAGTAAACTGACTTCCAAGAAATCCAAAAAGCCCAGTGAGTCCCAAAGAAGTTGGACCCAAGGAGGGACACACCAAGACACATCATAATTAAGATACCCATGATTAAAGATAAGGAGAGAATCTTAAAAGCAGTAAGAGGAAAGGAGAAAGTTACCTACAAAGGAGTTCCCATAAGACTGTCAGCTAATTTTTTAAAAAAAAAAAAGCCTTTTAGGCAAGAAGAGGCTGGAAAGAAGTATTCAAAGTCATGAAAGGCAAGGACCTACATCCAAGATTACTCTATTCAGCAAAGTTATCATTTAGAATGGAAGGGCAAATAAAGTGCTTCCCAGATAAGGTCAAGTTAAAGGAGTTCACCATCACCAAGCCATTACTATATAAAATGATGAAGGGGCTTATCTAAGAAATAGAAGATCAAAAACTATAAACAGTAAAATTACAACAAACTTATAACCTGTACTTATAACTGAACCTAAAAAACAAAAACTAAGCAAACAACTAGAACAGAATCACAGAAATGAAGATCACATGAAGGATTATCGAGGGGGAGAGTGGGGAAAAAAGGTACAGGGAATAATAAGAAGCATAATAGGTAGGCACAAAATAGACAGAGGGAGGTTAAGAATAGTATAGCAAATGCAGACGCCAAAGAACTTATGTGTGCAACCCATGATCATAAACCAAGGGTGCAGGGAGGATACTGGGGGGGAGAGGCAGTTTAAGGAGGAGGAGGATAAAAGGGAGATAAAAATTGGAAGAACTATAATAGCATAATCGATAACATATACTTAAAAATCCATAACATTGGTTCTATACTTTATAAGGCAACCAACATTGTAGTTATTTAACACAATCCTTACCATAATAATAAAAAAAATAGGGTTTTATAAAGTAATAACCATTTTCCCTGGTTATATAAAATTTTCATGAGATTTCTTATTTACAGTTTTATATCCTCATTGATGCACAATGCACAAAAAAAATAGCTCTAAAGCCAAATTAAAACTACTAGGCATTTAAAAAGAAGCACGGGAGAAGAATTAAACGGGTCAACTTGGTTGTCTAGTATACAAGGTCTGGCACAAATAACACCCCCTTTTTATGAGATGGTTATCTATACCAAACCTTTTTTACAAAATGATAAGCATGTATTCTGCAACAGAACAATATCACACTCAAGCACACCACATGACATTTTAGGTGAAATGTTCAAATTGCTGACCATCCCGTGCAAGACATTCACCTACCCTACCAACCACACTCAAAGGCGATACTTCTGCAGGACCCTGTATTTCATATCACATCCAACAGGTGCAGCATTTTCACTGCAAGGCTTTGCCACCTAGAATACCTACGAAGCAGTGGTTTCTAACTCCTCTTTTTGTGTAAACTTAAAACGGTGTAAATATTCCCAAGACTGCCATGAACATTACCAATCTGACTGAAAAGTTGTCATGCTTATCACTGTGCACTGTCTCAACATAACAAACCTACACAAATATTTATATAGACAGGTAACTATTGTAGTACCAATTATACAAACCAAACCATAGTACCTTTGATGCTTGCTCCTCCCCAGTAGCATGTTCAGGAAATATATTACCCCTTTCACCTTTAGGATATCATTTAATTCCCTGGGCAGAAGCAGGCCTAATGAGGCCTACATGACACCGTAAGGGTGTGTCAGGCCTATGGGGCATCCAGAACTGTGGGCAGGGTGTCTGAGAGATGGGCATTCAACATTACTACAGTATTACTGCTGTCCAAGCAGAGAAGTAAGCAGTAAGGAGCAGACCCCCAAAATTTGGGGGTGACTCAATGACAACATCTGTGGTCAAGCAGTAATTTACCAAGTATGTCTGCTCAAAACACCAAGGCACATATTTGAAGGGCTGCGGTCCTCTGCACTAAATACACTGCTGCCTTCCTACAACATGGCCCACAAACCACAGGTTGCATATAAAAAGTCTACCTTAAACCCTGCCTGTGAAAGGTTACTAGGAGAAACCAACTATTATAACTAAAATATAGAAAGAATTTTACTATTTACAAATAACTTACACCTAGTTTTACTTGATGGTTATAATTAATCAACAGTTTACCTCACTTGATAGTCACAATGTGCCTGGCAGGTAAACACAACAAAATTATCATTCCCTATCTTATAGAGGTAGAACTGGAAGCTTGGAGAAATTATCTGTAAATAACCTGTCCACATAACCTGTTCAATGGCATGGATCCCCCATAAAAAGCTATCTATAATACCTTAAACTTACGCATCTAAGAAGTACTTGAAACCCTGCAAAATAATAAAAACTGAGAAAGTCTTGATAGTCAACCATTTTTTTTAATGTGAAATTTAAGTTTGTCCGTTTCACACAAGCAATATAGTATTTTCTAATAATCCAAAAGGAACTTTTGCCTGAGAGTGTTACTATAATGTTCTCAGGGGCTATGAGACTACCTGTAGCTGAAAATATCCATTCCTTTGGGTATTTGAACAATTAAACTCCCTATAGAATCAGTATATTCCCTGCACATATCAAATTCTGCCAACATGAATCATTTTGCATCCAGGTTTCAAAGTACTGAGTGCCCTGTTTTAAAACCCTTTACTGAATCTTTACCATAAACTAAACACCCTTTTGAGTCTAAGAATACACAAATGATTAGAAGAAAATGTTAACTGCCACTAAGTAACTAACAGCCTTTGCCTGTGAAAATTACAATTTAGTATGACACTTCTAACAGAATTATACTGGGTCCTTTAAGAACACACAGATGAGGCACTGAATGCAGGCTGGTGGATTGCGTTGGAACCACCTCAGACCCAAGTCTTGCATAATAACCAACTAACACCAGCACTTCTCGCACACAGGGACGCATTAAACTGCTAATTCCATGCAGGGAACTTCAACTTCTTAAATAAGGCTGGAGCACCAAATATGAAGGGAGAGAAAGGCGAACAGTTTATCTAGAAAAAGGTAAATGAAACAGAGAACCCTATATATTGTCTAGCTAACTTTTTTTTGAGCACTTGCTATGTGCTCAAAAATTTAATCCTCACAACAACCCATTGAGCTAAGAATTATTTTGCAACTGATGTAAGAGGCAAGGAGAGGTTAGATCATCAGCCCATGTTACAGAGGTTTTAAGTGTCAGACAGAACTGGAACCCAGTTCAGATTAAATTCTAAATGTGAGCTCATAAACTATCCATTCTGCTGCCTCTCTTAATGAAGGCTGCTAGGGGGAGCCATTGAGAGGATTTGTAATGTAGGAGTGAAGTGACCAGATTTGCTCTTTAGAAAGACTAGAAAGTGGATAAAGGTAGTGAGTCTAAAAGCAGAAACTGCCAATGTCTATAGTAATCCAGCTGAGAAATTATGAGAGTATGAACTGTGGCAGTGAGGATGAAGGAGACAGATTCAAGCAATTTTTCCAGAAGAAAAAAAAAGATCTGTTGTCAGTGATTAAATGTAAAGGATTAGTGTGTGAGGAACCCAGAAACCTGACTTGGAGAACTACATAGGACATGATATCATCTACCAGGAATAGAAATGCAACAGGTTTTGTCATGTGTATGTATGTGTGTGTGTGTGTGTGTGTGTGTGCTCCCACATGCAGAATACTTTCCTAGGCCAAGGGGCAAGCCTTGTTAGAAAATATTCTTGGCAAAGGATCCAAAATATAAGGAATATTTAAAGTTAATCATTACTATTAATAACAGACTTAGCCTAGAGCCTAATGAAAGCATTTTGTACTACTATTTTTTAAAAATATTACCACATGCAGAAAACAAGTCACTAGAAGAAAAACATCCCATAATTTTACAATGTTATGACATTTGGGTTTGACAGACCTTTAGTCTCTTATACAACATGAACCCTAACAAACACATACACACCCTACCCTGTAATTTATTTTACTCCCCCCACCCCTAAACTTATAGGTGGGAAACTATCTGTTTTATTACCCATACTATAATACATATTTTGGGGATTTTTAACCCACTATCACCACTGTGACTTACCAAGAGCTTAGTTCATAACCTATCTGACTTCCTATAAAATAAGACCTATTTCACATCAGCTTAACTCAGTAACAATTCCTAGACTTTAACCACACTTTTCACCAAAGGATGCTCTCTGCAAATCCTAAAGCACAGCAATCCTGTGCAGATGTGGCAAGTTGTTTCAATTCCCATTTTACTACACAGTTGGGAAATTGGCCCAGGGGAAGTAGAGTAACTTGGAAATAATCACAAAGCCAGATGCCAAAAATAACAACTTTTAGTCAATCCATGAGAAAATACTGCCCCTAGTTGAAATAAAATGAAATTCAGTACTAGGAGAAAGCAAAATGCAAAATAATGTATTAAGCCAGGTCCCAGGGTTTTAAATTTTATTTTTAAAAATGACCAAATAGTAGAATTAAGACAATTTGCAAGAACTTTCAAACACACCATTCCCCCCCCTTATATCTTATCTATCTAGAGTGCCAAAAATGACTTAATGAATTACAGCTGGCAAGAGTGGCTTTTCTCCCATTTTTTTTCTTAGCCACTTAAGAGACACTGATAGAAATCTGTTAGCATAGGACAAGAGGTAACTTTTTAACAAAACTGTTTGAAATTTAACACATAGGAGCATATATTAGAATAATCTGAAAATACTGCAAGTGAACCTTGTATTTTTCCTACAAATATACCCTCTATAGACATATCTGCAATATGCATAACCAGTACATAAAGATTTAATCATCAATAATCAGAAAGAAAGTCTCCCAACCACAGCTCATGCCATATATTTCTAAATATGCGATTGCTTGATATAATCTAGTGTCGTTTGGTCATGACATACAGGTCTTACACACATTCTGAAAACAAAAAACACAACTTGTTTTGTACAAGTTGCTTTTATGATATCGGCATCCTTCTTATATGCACAAGTCCTTCTATTATTACAATACTTAACATTTGCTTATAGTGCAAAACAACAGTGTGCTCAAGATTTTACCTTCAAAAGAATGATTATACGCTAAGAACATGTAAGGTAAATAAATGAGTATTGGTAAAAATCCACTCATGGAACCCAGGCTGCAAATTTTCACAAAAGCCTCACACATTACTTATAAAACATGATTAAAATCCACACAACTAATTCTAATCACCGTCTTCAAATAAAATGCTTTCCATTACACCAACATTCCTCACACTAAATCCTGTATATCCTCTACTAGTAGCACTTTATATGGAACTCTAGTTTGTAAATCAAGTGACATTCCAAATGATTATATGGGTAACATGTCTTCTAAAAGTAATGCGGACCAACTAGTAGGGAGGAAATCCTGATAAATCTAACTAATACCTCTTATTCCCAGCATCAGAATATTCAGGTCCTTTAAATAGACCACACCACCCTCCTCCCACACCCCACACAACTCCAAGCTTTTAATACTACCATAACAATAAGCACTCTGAACATTTAAACCTCCTTTAACATTAGAAGTGCCAGCACCTTAAAACAATTACTTAAATGTCTTTCAGTGCATTTCATTAACGCATTCCACAAAGGTTCTAGAAGCACTATTCACCAACCAGAAACTGCAGTCTTTACGTGCTTTCTTCATTTAAACTCCAAAGATGGAGCAGAAGGGCTGTCATTAATCTACAGAGCAAAAACACTTAAGTGTAAACTACCTAATAACTAAGAAGAAATAAAACAATTTATAAGGAAAGATGCCTTCCTTTTTCCTTACGAAACAGGAGTTACTTCTAAAAAAACTGCACTCCATACCTATAGTCCAGAAAACGCTGACATTCTCCACCCCAATATACACAAGTTTTTATCAAAATGGACTTAACTGCTACTCACATACCAAATGAATAACCAACGTGGATATCTGAAATTATTCTCACACACCAACAGAAAAATAAGTGTCTTGCGTCTCTTCCAACCGTCCTACAATACCCTCAGGTAAGCCAAAAGCAAAGCTAGGACAGCTGCCCTTGGCCTAGGACGTCAGAAACCAAAGACCTGAAGGGGTCAGAACTAAAGACCCGATCTTTTTCCAGGGTTACTGTTTCCAAGCAAAACAGCCACAGACCCAAAGAGAAACGGTGAAGAAAACTGGGAACACTGTAATCCCGAGAGAAACTGGGGGGGGGGGGGGGGAGCTGCACGTAATCCCGAGAGAAAGGGGTGCGGAGAGGAGCGCAGAGGAGGAAAGTAAGTATCCCCATGCATCTTCAGACCCACAAAAATAACTAACTCTGGGGTCTACTGCACGTACAAGCACCAGATGGAGTCCCCTGGGCTGAGACAGTTCAGTTGACAAACACAGTGGGTAGTGGATAAATCAACTGATGATAGGAGGGGAATGGCGGGGGGGGGGGGTGCCAAGCGAAAAAGCCACTCAAAGAGTGGGGCAGACAAAGCCTCTGGGGGTGATAAAGGACCAAACAGAAAGGTGAGAGGGTAACACATGAGAAAAATAATGAAAAAAAAATTAAAAGAAAACCAAATCTGGTGTCTGGGCTGTGGCAGGTCACTGGGGTACCAAACAGAGAGAGAAACAACAAAGGGACACGGGAGGAAGAACAGATAAGCGGAGGTGATAGAGAAGGGATGCGGGGCGCGATGGATCGGACAAAGCGCCCAAGGCGGTGAAACAAAGGACCGGGGGTAGAGAGTAGCGGGGGGCAACAGGGGAAGACAAAGCGCCCGGGGCCGGGGGCACCGGCTGGGCGAGAAGGCGACGAGGACCCGAGGAACAAAGCTAAGCGAGGCTGGGAGGCTGGGGCGGGGGCCGGGAGGCGCGCGGTGGGCACGGTACCCCCAGGCCCCGTGCGCCCTGCCACACTCACGCCTGCACCCGCCCGCCTCGCCGCCGCCGCCCGCCCTCACGCACCGGAGCCCCAGCCACCGCGGCTCAGAGCGAGCAGCGCACCGCCACACGCCGCCGCGCTCGGCGCACGCGTCACCGCCCCCGCGGCCCCAAGACGCCAAGCGCGCCGCGGTCTCCGAACGTGCCGACAGCCACGGGCTGCGAGACGCCCGCAACTTTCCCTGTTCCCAGCGCTCCGATTCCCCCAGACTTACCCTGTCACAACAGGCGCCATCTTCCACAAACTCTCGCCAAAACTCCAACCCTCGCGAGATTCCCCCGACGCCTTCCCTGGTCCCTCTCCCCCGCCCCTTCCCTTTTTCCTCACTCCTGATTCCAACCAGCCCCCGTGCTCCCTTTCCCCTTCGCAGCCGAAGCGAACAGCCAGACGCCTCGCGCCGCCAGCGAAGTAGGGAATCCTGTCCGCTGCCTTCCCTGGAAACCTACCCAGGCGATGGAGCATGCGCACGCGGCTTCTCTGCGGGCGAGCCCTCTGTGAGGTCCATGGGGAGTGCTCCGGTTGTCCGGGTTTTGAGTCGCGCCCTAGGAGACGTACGTGAAGACTGAGGAAAACCGGAGGGGATTACAATGGGGACGGGGAATGGAGGGGTCAGGAGGCGGGGCCGAGGGGAAGGTCCTGGGAAAATCTGCCGCGTCTCACAGGCCTAGATGAAACACCTCCTCAAATGGGTGTTTTCCAAGTGGCTTCCCGCTCACTCTGGTTCCCAGCCCTTTTCATTCATTCAAATGTTCATTGGACGCCTCCTTTATGCAAATATCAGCTTTGGGTGCTGGAGCTACAGATGCCCGGAGTTCGAGCCAGTGACAAACCAGGAACTATCTTCGTTCTTGCACGCCCCGGTGCTAGAGGGGAGGACAAGTGTCCAACTTGGTTCGACCCTCCAGAACTCTGTAAATGGAAAACTTTTGCAGTTGAGCTCTGTCGCCTTAGCTTTCTGCTCCTTGGGCGTGAAATGAGGTCAGGCCAAGGCCTCTGGCAAAGGCATCCCTAACGTCCACCTCGCAGACACCCGCCAGAACGCCGTGTATTTTACTCGGTGGTGAAAAATGCGTTGCATTTGAGAGCAGCCACTCCCCAGTCTCGCGCTCCAACCGAAGGTCCCGCTTGGGCAGAGAGTTGCCTGCTGCGAGAGCCTCCCTAGGACCGCTCGCAGCCCTCAGCCGTGTGTGAACCCCGGTGTATTTGGGACAGACTCTGCCTAGGCTCTCCCGTAGGCCTGGCACACTGGACGTTGCCGAAAAGTACTTAAGTCAACCTAAGGTTGAAAGCCCGCCCCAACTCCAGAGCAAACTTGGACCTACTAGGCATTTAACAGTAAGGAGCAGGGCCTGAGCCCCGCCCCCCACCTGCAACACCCCTTTCTACCCCCCCCCCGCCCCGCAGCCCGTGCCCTTTCAATTCCTAGAGATTCCCAGAATCTGCCTCCCTCAGGGAGCCCCAAAACCCGGAGAACTGGAATCCGACGCCCGAAACCTGCCGAACGCGCAGCAGTACTGGCGCGGCACTGCGCATGTGCCCAATGCGGGCAGCCCAGTCTCACGCTACACCTCCTTCCCACCGCCTTCCACTACTCGACTCAGACACAACACGGGCCGTGGGAAATTTTGTAAACCTCGCGAGAACGCGCCCACTGTTGTCTATGGTTTCGCCCCAAATCTCGCGGAGCCCAAGCGGGACAGGTGTTTGTCTAATGCAGCTACGGGCACTATTTGTGCCGCGCGTGTCCGGACGGCGGGCGGTCGGCGCCAGCGGGGTGGGGAAAGAGCAGCTCGCCGCGGAGGCGGAGCGGGTGGGCGCGTGGCGGGGAGCGCTGGGAGGGAGGGAAGGAGGGAGGCCTGAAGGGGGCTCGACGTTTTGCACACTCTTGCCGCCTGACACTTTGTGGAAGTGGGTCGGTGCCGGGACGCGAGGTAGGGATGGCTCTAAACGAAGCGGGAGAAGCTTGGAGATAAAAAACACCTCTTGGTGCTGATGGTATGAGGTCAAATTCTGGGGCAGAGGAGCCCCAGGCTGATTACCTTGGGGAGGTTTTCTGTCGCCCTTCACAAGCCTGGTACTTTCCTAAAATGTGTTAGACAACTCGCCGCCTCCACCCCCGGCCCCCTCCGCTTCCGGAAGCTGGCGGCCCCAGAGTCGGGTTTGAGTCATGCATGCCCTGAGTCGCCTAGTCTGGCCACCACTTTTCTTGCTTTGAAACAAGTTAGTATTCTCTTAGCTACTCTCTTCTAGCAATTGTTTTTTTTTTTTTTTTCTTTCTACTCTACCCGCTTTCCTCACGATCGGGTCACGGGATGGAGGACGACGGGTAAGCAAGCTACTCACTGCGCTCTTGCTCTGTTGCCTTGTATAGATTCCGCCTTCCATTCAGGGACAGTTTTTTAAATCTCAGCCCTCACCTTAACTAATCTCTTCCTAGCCTTTTAAAATGATCCTTATATAACTGTCCTTTTTTATTTTTTTCTCTTACTAATGACTTAAAATACTGGATTTGCTTTCCTTCACTTTTGTGTTTGACAAAATATTCCATTTTAAGTATTGTTTCATCAGCAGTTTTAGTGACAATTATTTTTAAAATGCATCCCTTCCGTTTGAATTATTTATTTGTCCATTGAATTCTTGGTTACATTCTCCAGACACATTTCAGATTGCCCTAGTGTACCAGCCTAGCCTAGCATTGACCAGGAACTGGTGTCCTAGTGACATCATAGACCCACAAAAGTAGAATTGAGTTCACTTTTGAATTTTGGAGGACAGTGAGTCCCATTCTACTGGTTATGTAGTGAACAAGAAATCTTTTTGAGTTGTTTTTCAAGGTTGTTAGTTGTGTGTGCATTTATCCCTTCAATTAAGTATTTTACACAGCCAAAGAAGATACAAGGACATTTAATGCAATATGTCAGTGCAGGTCTGATCTGGAACAAGATAGCTCAGGAGGAGGACAATGCCCAAGAGCACACATTCCTTGGAGACTCTGTCCCAAGAAGGCATTGCAACCGAGGTTTAGTTCAGGACATTAATCTACTTTGAAACGATGGCCATCTGAGAACCAACCATGAGAAACCATGGGAACCACGAATTAGATCACAACTCGTCTTCACCCTAAAACATGTTCATCTCGCATTCCAGTAAATGACAACTCCATCCTTCTACTTATTTAAGGCAAAACCTTGGAGTCATTCTTGCCTGCTTTTCCTCTCACATCCAACATCCAATATAACAAAACCACACTGGCTGTATTTTCAGAATATGACCACAATCCCAACAGGCCCACACCTCCACCTCTACCAGCCCGGTCTAATCCATCTCACTTCTCACATGGTTTACAGGAAGTCTCCTAACTGGTTCTCTCTTCTTTCATTCCTCCCTTCCTTCAGTCTGTTCTCAATAGAGCATTCAGAGTAACCCTCTAGAACCTCCTGCTGGTTTTTCCATTTCACTTTGAAGACCTACACAGTCTGGCCTGCCACCCCAACAAACCAGCCACCTGCATGCTGCCCACCCGCTCTGCCTCCCTGACCTCATTCACCTCTTCTTCCTCTTCCCCTTGCTCAATGAGCTCTGTCTAACCAACAGCCCCCCTTGCTGTTCCTAGAACTTAATCACTCCCGCTTTTGCTCTTTCTCTCAGATGACTTCTGGCTCATTCATTCACTCTTTTCAGGTCTCTGCTTAAATGTCACCTCAGTGAGGCCTTGTGTGTCCACCTTTCACAAAAGTGACTTCTCATACTCCTTATTCCCTCCTTCATTTTTCCTACAGCTCTTATCATAAGCTAACATACTATATATCATACCTGTGTATTGCATTTACTCTCTGCCTCTTCCCATTATAACATAATCTTAAGGGCAGGGACTTTTCTTTATTTGTTTCATTGTTCAAGCCTCAGCCGCAGGAACAATGACCGGTGGTGCGTGATGGACACTCAGTAAGCATCCGTAGAATGAATTGATGTCTTCCATTTTAGAGTGGAATGGAAATGATTCTGAGGGCTCAGTAAGCCTTCTAGGATGCAAACCAGTGTTGGAGTTAGACCAGCAGTGATCCCCCTCAGTGCCAGCTTGCCTGCAGAGGAGAATGGAGCCCACAGGGCAACCACCTGTGTTGACTTTTTGCCAGAAAGTTCTTACTCCTGGGTTAGACCAGTAGATGAGCCTAGACTTACTCAAAGGTTTTCCAGTACTCTCCATTTTAGAACCTCAGTGGAGAAAACATTATCAGCAGGATATTTTTTTAAAAAACAAATATTCTCATGTGTAGCTAGTGGGAGTGAAAATGGCTGTAATCTTTATAAAAAACATTTTGATAAAATTTATCATTACCTGTTAATCCTACAGTTCCATTTCTAGAAATCTGTTTTATAACTATACTCACACATGTGTGAAATTACTTACACTGCAGCACGATTGATGGGAGAAAATATGTAACCTAATTGTCGATCAAGAGGTATCTTATTTTTTAATCATGATATATTTATAAATTTTAATAGGTATGCATTTGTTAATAAGCCAAGGCTACTTTTTATGCACTTAGGTGGAAGGATTATAAGCTTGAAAAAACAACGTATAAAGTAGTGATAGATAAATATATACTTATTTGCCTATATGTATCTAAAATGGCTTTGGAAGGACACACTAAAAACTGTAACAGTGACTACCCAGCTCTAAGGGACTCAAAGGCTGGACGACGCAGGGGAGGAGGTGGCTTGTCTCACAGCCAGCTATCTTGGATCCTTGAATTTTGTACTGAGTGCATATATTGCCTATTCAAAATATTAAAAAAAAAATTAAAAAGGGAGAAAGAAAGAAAAGGAGTAAATGTGCAAGAAGAAATAATTGACCAAATAAAATTGTTTCCTTTCTTCCACTTGCTAGAAAACTATTTTCTAATAGAAGTTATGAACATGGTATACCATCTCAGTAGAATTAAGAACTGTAGAACCGTCAGCACTTTGCCCCAGGCATTTGGTAACACTGAATTCACTGTTCAAACAGCAAGTTCAGTCTTGATTTGTGATAGTTTACATCAGGCATAATCTTTGGTGGTTTACGAATATGGATAATGCAGAGACCTCAGGGGACTTCCTGGCTAACAGAGTACAGGGACTAGTTGCAGTACAACTCCAGGATAGAGAACTGAGTTTAATGACACTCGGGTACAATGGAAGAAGTACATAACTCTTGCCTGGTGGGCCCAGGGAAACCTTGCAGAGGTGATTTTTGAACTCTTAGTGGAGTGGGAGTTCCAAAGACAATAGGAAAAGGAAGCATGAGAAACACAGGAAACAGCTTGTTCAGGCTCCGAGGTGTGAAAGAGCACATTGTATTCAGGGGAACTCCAGGTGGGAGGTTGGTGCAAGTAGAAGCTGGGACAGGGGAAAGTGGGTAGGCATCCTAAGCATGGTCTCAAGAAGGACCTGGTAAAAAGGTGGTGGGTGGGCATGAGAATCACCTGGGTCCCACTCTCTAAAACTAAATGAGCAAATGTGGGCTGAAAACAGGAACAGGCATTTATTTCTAACAGGCTGGTCAGGGATTCTTTGTTGTAGGAGTTAGGTGCAATATTCTTCAGGAATTTCACATTAAAGGGAGTAATGGTATATAGTTTATTTTTTAAAACAATAAGTGAAATATGTAAGTATTGAATGAATTTGTGAGCCCCGGAGTATATATCAAATGGGCATATGACGCAGTTAATGGCAGTGAGATAAACATTCCTGAAGGGGTCACGTTTTGCTGTGGTTGTTTAAACACAGTGACATATTTCAACATTGCTGTCATTCTAAGATTAAGTTATGCCATCCCATATTAATGAGACCCATTAAAGCATTGGGAATTTTACTAAGCAGCCTCATGATGGAGAACACAGACGGGCTTCCGTGCCACATCATATGATACTGGCTGTAACACTTAGACAACTTATTTAACCTGTCGGTGCCTCGGTTTTCTCACCTGTAAAATGGAGATAACAGCACGTAATTCATAGGACTGTCATGAGGATTCAAAGTGCTTATTATGTCCAAAGCAGGGGTCCCCAACCTCTGGGCCTTGGACTGGTTCCAGTCCGGTCCTGTTAGGAACTGGGCCACACAGCAGGAGGGGAGCTTGAATGTAATGCATTTGAATCATCCCCAAACCATCCTTCCCACCCCCATCCGTGGAAAAATTGTCTTCCACAAAACCAGCCCCTGGTTCCAAAAAAGGTTGGAGACTGCTGGTATCACATAGAATGATACCTGTAAAATAATTGTTATAGTAATATTAGCTTTTACCATTATATTATTTAATAAATCTATAAGTTGCATTCATCTCATGAAAATTGTTGCAGACCTGTCACAATATCTTTAAAACTTCAAAAGTCAGTGTTAAATTGGCCAAATATAGTGATAATGTTACCCACATTGGTATTCATTCATTTCTTTATCATATCCTACAAAAAAATGTCAATATCATTATTATTGTTATTTAATTTCTGAGAGGTTCACATGCCCAAAAAGGTTGAGAAACACATTGCAGATGGCCAGTGTCCGCCTCTGAGGGTGGAAAGATGTGATCAGATGCTGAGGTGCTGGCCACCTAAGAAAGCCACCTGGTGACTAATGTTAGAAACCAGAAACCGTTCACGACACCGAAGTTCATGAACTAGTGGTTTTCATTCCTCTTTATGTCTCCCTTTTTAAAATAAGAGTATCCCTATTCTTTTTTACTGTGTTAATCAAGGTTAATAAAATGTACAAAAGGTTGAAAGAGTGGCAAAAAGGATTTCATCAAACTATGCAATTCTGTAAGAGAAATAAGCTCTAATGCTAGGATTGCAAGAAATGAAAAGAATACAGAAAATGAGTCATAGAGTGGGCTTCAGGAGAATTTGAAACATAAAAATAAATGTTCATCTTTTTTTTCCAAATGGTGTTTGATTTTCACAGGATTCTTTGGCCCTGAGAATTTTTTTTTCTTTCTTTTCTCTCTTCTTCCTCTTCTTCTTCTTCTTCTTTGCAGGCCCAAGTTAACCTTTGCTTAAGAAGAAACATTCATCTAAACTGGTAGGAGAGGATGTAGGGCAAGATGGCAGCTGGAGGACCAGATGGGTGAGGCGGTGGCTGGTGGACTAGGCAGTCCCACAGACATGTGGATAAACTGAGGGGAACAACTGGACAGTGAGACAGGCCACTCAACCCAGGGTTTCAGCTCAGCGAAATAAAGCCTCAAAACTTATGGCTGTAAAACCTGTGGAGGTTGAGGTGGCAGGAGAAACTCCCAGCCTCAAGGAGAGTTCACTGGAGAGACCCACAGGATCCTAGAATGTACACAACCCCACCCAGATGGGAATGAGCACCAAAAGGACACCATTTGCTTGTGGGAAGTGGGGGAAGTGACAGAAAGCCAGCCAAGAGCTGAGCAAACAACATTGTTCCCTCTCTAACATCTCCCTCACATATAGCACCACACACATGGAGGTAGGTTGCCCCATCCTAGCGAATACCTAAAATTCCAATCCTTACTATATAACACACATGCTGAGATAAATATAAATATATATATCCCAAATGAAAGAACAGATCAAAACTCCAGAAAAAACTAAATGGTGAAGAGAGAGCCAACCTATCAGATGCAGAGTTCAAAACACTGGTAATCAGGATGCTCACCTGATTACCAGTTGAGTATGGTTGCAAAATAGAGGAAGAAGTGAAGAAGTGAAGGCTATGAAAAATGAAATAAATGAAAACGTACAGGGACCCAACAGTGACAGGAAAGAAAGTGGGACTGAAATCAATGATTTAGAGCAGAAGGAAGAAATATTCAATCAGAACAGAATGAAGAAACAAGATTTTAAAAGCAAGAAGCTTAGGAACCTCTGGGACAACTTTAAATGTTCCAACATCCAAATCAGAGGGGTACCAGAAGGAGAAGAGGGAGAGCAAGAGATTGAAAACTTATTTGAAGAAATAGTGAAGGGGAACTTCCCGAATATGGCAAAGGAAATAGACTTCCAGGAAGTCCAGAAAGCCCAGCGAGTCCCAAAGAAGTCGGACCCAAGGAAGCACACACCAAGGCATATCATAATTATATTACCCAAGATGAAAAATAAGGAGAGAATTTTAAAAGCAGCAAGAGAAAAGGAGACAGTTTGCCTACAAAGGAGTTTCCATAAGACTGTGAGCTGATTTCTCAAAAGAGACCTTACAGGCAAGAAGGGGCTGGAAAGAAGTATTCCAAGTCATGAAAGGCAAGGACCTACATCCAAGATTGCTCTATCCAGCAAAGCTTTCATTTAGAATGGAAGGACAGATAAAGTGCTTCTCAGATCAGGTCAAGTTAAAGGAGTTAATCATCACCAAGCCCTTATTACATGAAATGTTAAAGGGACTTACCTAAGAAAAAGGAAATCAAAACTATGAATAGTAAAATGACAACAAACAACTATCAACAACTGAACCTGAAACTAAAATAAAAATAAAAAACTAAGCAAACAACTAGAACAGGAACAGAATTACAGAAATGGAGGGTTATCAGTGGGGAGGGAGAGGGAGGAAATGGGGAAAAAGGTACAGGGAATAAGCATAAATGGTAGGTATAAAATAGGGGGAGGTTAAGAATAGTTTAGGAAATGGAGAAGCCAAAGAACTTATATGTATGACCCATGGACACAAACCAAGTGGGGGGAGGGGTGCAATACTGGTTGGAGGCGGTGCAGGGTGGAGGAGAATAAAGGGGAGAAAAAGATGGAAGCACTGTAATAGCATAATAAGTAAAATATATTTAAAAAATGAAGCAAGAAAAGGCATGGGCCATTTACTCTAGTGACCTGGACAAGAATAGAATCAAATGCACATTTTGTAAGAATAATGTGTGCAAATCTAATAGTTTGTCAGAAGCTTTCATAGCTAGTGTAATTGGAAGAAAATGTTATCCTGTGTGATTGATACCTCTTGTTCTTTGCATGGCATGAACAAAATAAAGCCAGTTAACACTACATAAAAATGACGACATCATATGAATCATAAAATTCTGGTGATCTGTTTATGAAAGACTACAAATAAACTCTGATTTCCTAAATGTTCCCCTTTGCCATGTATCATGGATTGTTGTGGTTTGGGGTTTCTGTATTGAGGCAATGTTGCATACCCATAGTTCATGAAACAGCTGGGACGTGAATAGGAGAGAGCATTGGACTCAACTACCATGGAGTCCAACCGTCACCACTAGCCAGCTGGCTAATTTTGGGCTACCTAACTTTTCCTCGTCTGCAAATGGGAAATGTAAGAGTTATGCTTAGTGTCAATTTGAGAATTACTCGAGAAATTAAAGAAAATAACTGGGGACACGGTAAGTACTCAGTACTTAGGAAATTCTCCCACCCATAACAATGTTCAGTATCCTTTTCTATTTGATGGACTACCACCTGCCTTGGAGGTTTGTTGCACAGATCAAAGAAGATATTTATGTAAATAATTAAATAAATTGTCTTCAAATAAGTTTATTCTCTATTTTTGTTTGGAACATTTATTTGTAAAAATTTGACTATGGTTTTATAGTAAATCAATGGAACAAAAAAATCCCCACGTTTTCTTGTCTGGCCCCGGTTACTATTAACCTTGGGCACTGATGGCCTGTTGTCAGTTTGTCAAAGAAAGCCTACCAGAAATGTTCCACTCTGTGTCTGTATTGTTCTGTGCCACAGATAGTGTCATGATAAGCATGCACTTGTAGGTGATGTTTGTGGCTAGCACCCTTGTCCAAAATAGACCAAGGACTAAGAAGGTAAAATTCGGAACCATTCTATTTAAGCACTGACAAATACCGAGAGAGAATAAACAATTGCCATCATGTAAAATACTTAACTCTGTCAAAGACAGCCAACAAGAATCCCCTTGAACGTCATAATCAACTTGTGCGTTGTAACTTTTAATATTACTATTATGTCAGTGCATCAATATCATTTTAATTAAGTTTTAAAGTTTAATTAGAAAGTTTTCAATTAATTTTTAAAGTCATCTCAACATGTGGGAATTTAAAAATGAAATTACTGCAGGAAAAACAATTTCTAATGAAGCTATTATTAAATATTGAGAACAGACTTGGTTTTATGTAGTAGATATGTATGAAAAGTCTCATCTCAATCCATAATGTATTTAATTTGTAAAAAGCATTAGAGAAACTTTCAAGACTCTGTGTTAGGAATTATAACTGGTATAGTCCCTATTGGTACTTTTTCTTACTTCAGTGATTATTTAACTAGAGTCTGTCATGATTAGCATCCTGTTGTAGGTGAAATAAATTATATTAAGGTGTTATAAATATCCTAGTAGTGGAAAACTGTTTCTCAAGATCTCAACTATAAGTCACCTCCCATTAAGTACTTTGGAAAAATCTGGAAATTTATGCATGCTTTTTTTTTCTTTTCTTCTTTCCCAGCTTTCCAAACACTTGGCTTAAATGCTACCCTCAGAATTACTTTTGACTTCAGTGAGAGTTATAAACTGCCATTTGGGAGAAGCATTTGGCTTCTACTTTTGAAGTCTATAGTTCTCCAGAAATGTTCTTATGAAATGTGAACCTGATTTTCATCACGTAGTTTTACCTACATAGCATCATATTTTCCTTCACCAGCAAACACTAAGTATTTTATTTTAAAATAACACAGCTATCTCTGTACTTGCATGGTACTTTCCAAGTTTCTGAAATAGTCACCAAATCACAAAATCTAGGCAAAAACAAAGGACTTAAGAACTGAAAGATAACTTCTGAAAAACAGATTACAGCAAAAGTATTTAGTTTTATGCAATAGAGGGTTTTCAAAAAGCCGTATGCCAATGCAACACGCAGCAGATCGGCTTTCTATTTAAAGGGATACTGTGATATATATGATTTGCAAAGTGACAATAAGACGACTAACTACACTAATCTAAGGTTTCCTACAAACATTCAGTCAGTCCTCAGGACAAAGCTGCAGGTAAGTAACTTCATCCCTGTTTTTACAGATGAGACTCAGAGTATGACTTGCACAAGTTACACTTTTAGAAGTAGAATTCATGATCGCCAGGGAGTTCTTTATTTTTTTTTCTATAGAAATTTAAATTATTTTATTATCACAACCTGAGAGACAGTATCTTGTGTCAAATATGCAGACTACCAAATTATAATCTTAATGCATTATTTACAAAAATATAAATGCTAAGAAATGCAAAAAAAAGTTAAATAGCTGGTAACACACACACTCTCTCTATACACACACACAAACACACATCCATATAAATCTATGGACTAGTAACAGTGAGTGGCTAAGGGTGCATAGTCAAGACAGTAAAAGACCTAATACTGTTGTGGATTTTTTGCCCTGTTTATTATTTTAATAAAATAATTCACCAAAGACATCTCAAGAAAAGAAAACTAAAGACCAATTAATACAGACACAAAAATCTTCAACAAAATACTGGCAAATATTAAACAAACTAGGAAGAGAAGGCAACTCCCTCAACCTGCTAAAGGGTATTTATGAGAAATTCAGTATCAGCTTCATATTTAAAGGTAAAAGTCAGATGTTTTCCAACCAACATCAGGAAAAATACAAGGATTTCCATTCATATCACTTCTATTCCACACTATATTGGAGATTTTAACCTGGCAATTTAACAACAAAATGAAACAGAAGACATATAGATTGGAAAAGAAAAGGTAAAACTACCTCTATTTGCAGATAACATGATTTTACAAATAGAAAATTATAAGGAGTTTACTAAAAATTATAAGAGCCGAGATTCAAATTCAACAAGGTTGCACAATACAAGGTCAATATACAAAAAGCAATTGTGTTTATGTTTGCAAGGGGTAATTCAGAAATGAAATTAATAAAACAATCCTATTACAATAAAGAACAATAAAATACTTGAAAATAAATTAAACAAAAAAACTGCAATTTTTATACTCTGGAAACTATAAAACAGTCTAGAGCCCTGACAGGTGTGGCTTGATGGATTGAGCACCGGTTTGTGAACCAAAGGGTCACTAGTTTGATTCCCAGTCAGGGCACATGCCTGGGGTTTAGGCCTGATCCCCAGAGGGGGCGTGCGAGAGGCAACCATGCACTGATGTTTCTCTTTTTTTCTCCCACCCTTCCCCCTGTCTAAAAATAAGTAAATAACATCTTTAAAAAAAAAGTCTTGAAAGAAATTTTGAAAGATCTGAATAAATGGAAATATTTTGCATTTTCATGAATTGAAAGATACTATTATTAAGTTCACAACATTCTTCAAATTGATCTACAGATTCAACATAATCACTATCAGAATTCCAACTGCCCACTTTGCAGAAATTAACAAACTTCCTAAAATCCATATAGAAATTCAAGGAATTCAGGATAGCCAAAACAGTCATGAAAAGAACAAAGTTGGAAATTTTAAATTTACTACAAAGCTACAGTAATTAAGACCATGCAGTACTGGCATAAGGTAGACATATAGATCGGTGGAATAGAATTGAGAGTCCAGACATAGACCCTCACTTTTATGGTCAGTTGCTTTTCAACAAGAGGCCCAAAACAATTCAATGGGGGAAAATAGTCTTCAAGAAATGGTGCTAGGACAACGGATATCCACATGCAAATGAATGAAGTTGGGCCTGAACTTCACAGTATATATAAAAATGACCTTAACCTGGATCCAAACCCAAATGTAAAAACTAAAACTATAAAATTCTTAAAAGAAAGCATAAGGGTAAATCTTCATAACCTTGGCTTAGCAATGGTTCCTTAGATATGACACCCAAACTGCAAGTAACAAAAGAAAAAAATAGGTAAGTTTGACTTCATCAAAACTAAACTTTTGTGCCCTGGCTGGTGTAGCTCAGTGGATTGAGCATGGGCCTGCAAACCAAAAGCTCACCGTTCAATTCCCAGTCAGGGCACATGCCTGGGTTGCAGGCCAGTTCCCAGCAGGGTCTAGTTCCCAGCAGGGGATGCACGAGAAGCAACCATACATTGATATTTCTCTCCCTCTCTCCTTCTCTTCCCCTCTAAAGATAAATAAATAAAATTTAAAAAAAACTAAAGTAAACCTTTGTGAGTCCAAGGACACTCTCAAGAAAGTGAAAAAGACATACCATAGAATGGGAGGCAATATTTGCAAATCATATATCTGGTAAAGATCTAGTGTCCACAATATATAGATATATAAAGAATTCTTAAGAGTGAATAATTGAAAGACAAATAATTTAATTTAAAAGTGGGCAAAGGATCTAAATAGATGTTTCTCCAAAGAAGATATGCAAATGGCCAATAAGCACATGGAAAAATATTCATCATCACTAGCATGTGAGAAATGTGAAGCAAACCCGCAGTGAGGTGTCATTTCATACCCACTAGGATGGCAAAAATCAAAAACACAGCTAATGACAAGTGTTGGCAAGGATGTAGAAAACCGAAACACTCACATAGTGCTGGTTGGAATGTAACCTGAAAAAGTTAAAGATGAGAATCACTATATGGTGCAGGAATCCCACTCCTCAATATATACCCAAGAGAACTAAAAACATGTGTCCACACAGAAACTTGTACATGAAGATTTAGGGCAGCATTAATCATAATAGTCAAAAAGTGGAAACAGCCCAAATACCCACCAACTGAAGAATGGATAAGTAAACCATGGTATACCTATAAAATGGGATGTTAGCCCATAATAAGAAGTGAAATACTAATACACTGTTTGAAAATGAATCTTGAAAATATGCTAAATGAAAGAAGTGAGTCACAAAAGACCCCAAATTGTATGATTCTATTTTAAGAAGTGTCCAGAATTGACCAATCTATAGAAAGTAGAATATCAGTTACCTAGGGAGTTTGGCACTAGAGGGAATTGCAACTGGTAAAGGGTACAGGACTTCTTTTCAGAAGGATGAAAATGACTACAGTGGTGATGGGCAACTCTGTGAATACATTAAAAACCAGTGAATGTACATGCCAAATGGATGAATCATATAGTATGTAAAGTATATCCCAATACAGCCTTTTTAAAAACAGCAGAAAAAAATTAAATTTAACTTTATTCAATTAAATGCTTTAAAATTCCTGTGATCATAGACTTTATCTTAGTCATAGGCTGATATAAATGTTCAAGTGAGGGCAAATAAATAATAAACTCCATAAAAGATCAGCAAATAGTTGATTTACCCTCTAGCTTAATAGTAAGTTTGAGATTATATTTCTTGCAGGTATAAGGTTTCTTAACATTTCAGAAGTGAACTGATTTTTTTTTAACATTATTTATTGTTAAATGAAGAAGTCACAAAGCAAAATGGAGTGGAATACATGTAATAGACAGTTTTTGTCAAATACTATTCTGGACTTCCTAAGGTTAGAAGCAGGAAAAGGGTCAAATAAGAAGGTAATCGTTCTTTTTTTAAAGGTCTGTATTTGAAAAGAAAACTTTTCTCTGCAGATACGAATCATCCTTATTACATAAAAGCCACAATTTAAGAGCCCGAATAAAAGACCTTTTAATTCATAAGTACCGTATTTTTCAGACCATAAGATGCAACTAGGTTTTAGAGGAAAATAGGAAAAAAAATTTTGAAGCAAAAAAATGTGGTAAAATATTTAATAATAGAAATAACACAATATTTCATCAATGTAAATATAAAGCTACATTCAGACTATAAGACACACCCCCTTTTCTCCCAAATTTTGGGGGTGCATCTTATAGTCCAAAAACATGGTAAGTAAACTGCATCTTCTAGCTGAACTTAAGAATGTTCAGTTTGTTTCTGTTGTATTGAATTTATTGGGGTGACATTGGTTAATAAAATTATATAGGTTTCAGATATATGACTGTATAATATATCATCTGTATATTGTATTGTGTTCCCTACCCCAAGTGAACTGATCTTATGATCTGAATATAAAAAAGAATAGTTGAAATTACTGAATATTGACTTAAATCAAGGGATTTCATATACATGATCTTTTTTGACCCTCCCACACCTACTCCCCTTTTGACAGTCAGGGAGGGATGGCCCCGAGAGGTTCAACGGCTTTCCTCAGCTCACACTTGAAGTTACAGGTATCGCTAGAAAGTGAATGCTAGGGCCCTTCTCACCTTCTCTATGACATGCTGGGGCTGGCTGGCTGGTCACCTTCCCCTCCATTACCATTGGTGTAATGAAGAACCCAAAGATGTAGGGATTTGTAAGGGGAATTACTTACAGTATGCAAATGTTACTTTGAGAACCTAAGGATCAGGGCACCACCTCTAGGCCACCCCACAGAACTGGTGATGGGGGTTGCGGGGGCTTGGAAATAGATCTTCCTTATTTTTCAAATGTGGAAGATAAGATAAAGAAATTGAAAAGAAAGCCCCAAACGTACCTTCCAGGTCTAAAGGTTAATCAGTTTAAGGCTCTATTGCAAAGGAGCTGAAGGTACCTTAGAATTCAAATGACTATTTCTTCCTCTCCAGACTTAACCTTGCCCCAGGATAAACAATTGAACTATCACCTTCAGGGCTGCGGGGTAAATTCCATCAGGAAGTGAAGGCCCCTGTCCAAAAGCATAGGTGGGATCAACTGAGTCTGTCTCAGTATAACATTATAAATTTGCCATCTGGTCATTTATAGCCTCTGGGCCACCATGTACTTAACCATTCGGGGCCCTGATGCCTCGGTTTATCCTCTCCTACTTTCACTTTATTGAATCTGTTCCTCTGTCATCTGCTGATTCAAAATGGAGTATTTATGGACTGCCCTGGAGGAGCCAGGCAGGTTCCAGGCACTGAGGAGGCAAGTTGGAGCTGGTAAGACGAGATCATTGCCTTTAGGAGGCTTGTGTCCAAGGATGGAAATGAAGAGAATAAAAGGGTAAACAAATAAATAAGACCATTTTACATAGTGGTAAAAACCATGCAAAAATTAAACAGGAGTGAAAAATGCCAGTGGGTGAAGGAAGCTGGCTTTATTTAGATACACAGCCCTCGTGATGGTAAGTTCCTTTCATTGTGCTTAAGATACCTAAAGTACTTTAATTGTATAATCCTTTTAAAAGGGTTTTTAGCGAGAATAACAATGTTTACAATTTTAAATTGATTCCTTAGACTAACAGCATGGGGATACCAAGGTCTTTCAAAAGTACAGACTTGGATATTTCTGTGTTTCTTCGGTAAAGTCTACATGGCAAAGGAAAGCTACGAGCATTCAAACTCTGAGTACCAATTACATAAATGGGTAAAACCACACACCAGCTACTCACGTATAGAATCCCCAACCCCCATCCCAGACACTCATGCACACCCAGCATTGGGAGTCGGGTGTTTATCCCTATTTCATTTTTTTAAAGATGTTATTTATTTATTTTTAGAGACAGGGGAGGGGAGGGAGAAAGAAAGGGAAAGAAACATCAGTGTGATCAGTTGCCTGTCCTAGGCACCCTGACCGAGGACCAAACCCATCACCCAGGCATGTGCCCGGACTGGGAATCGAACCAGTGACCTTTTGCTTTGCTGGATGAGGCTCTACCAACTGAGCCTCACGGGACAGGGCTATCCCTATTTTGTAGGTGATGGAGGTTAGGCTCCCGAAGTTCAAGTGACTGGCCTGCCTACACTGAGGTCAGAAGTGAACAAACCAGACTGGAAGCCAGGCATCTTTCTGCCTCCGAGTCAAGAACCGTTTTACTCACACCACCCGTGAACCTGTAATTGTATGCTGTGCCCGCTCCTTCAGACACCTTGCTGCTTCATTAAGAGGTTTCAGTTTTTAGAAAATTACTGTGCAGGGAGTGGGGGTACATTGAGAAGTTTTGGTGTGAATGTTTCAGCATGTTAATAAATGTCTAACTTCCCACTTCATTTTGCCTGTAAGTCATATATTATCAGAACTAATTTCAGAGGAAATTATATATTTGTCATGGGAATACTAAATTCTTTTAAAAGTAGCCTTAACTATCTTTTCTGGGAAACTGCTTGTTGTTTGCTCAGATAATGCAATTCCTGTTTGTGTTATTATAAATTTACTACAATTTATATGAAGAAAGTCTTTTTCCCTTGTTCCACCCAGTGAAATGTTGCATTTTCATGATGATTAAGAGCAAAACAGCCCAAAATGCTATATTAGTTCAAAAAAATTCTCAGAATGGTGTATTAAAACTGAAACTGAAACATCACGGAGGTGGTAACATCTACTCACATTCAATTATTAACACGCAGAAAAAGTTAGATAACATCGGTGTCTGCAGACCTACACAACGTGTTAATAATGTCTCAGTATTAAAAAATAAGTGTGAAATTTAGGGCCCATCCTCTATCTAGATAAGGATGTTCTTCTAAACAGGCTTAGAAGAGTCGATGAACTTAGCAACCCTTAAAATGAACTGATGTATGAAACGAGAAACATGTAAGATATAATAATATTAAACTTTGCCAGGAAGAATCATTCTGAAATGTCACCAGTTTGCAGCTTCTTCGCTGACTCTCCCTCCCTTGTCCTACCCTTAATTTTTTTCTCTTTTGAGGTATAAAGGATGTAGTTCATTGCCACATTTCTTTTTTGGAGTTTTTCTCTTTCACTTTTTTTTGTGCTTGAGGGAAATGTGCATGTTTTGAGATACTAATACATCTTTCTCTGTCCTCCATTTTCTCTTGGAAGTATAGATTTCAGATGCCTCTAAAATAGGCTGACTTCTACTGAAATTCATTTTATAGAGTTAGTTCTCCTTAAGAGTGCTTTATCAGATTATTTCTTTGTATTTCAATAACCACACTGGTCTTCCTGTTTCTAAGTTGTGGACTTTCCTGACTTGGTGATGTCATTTTTGGTGTTGTCTGTTGCAGGCCTCTCCACGGCCCCCTCATGCCCTGAATCACTCTGCACTGCTAATACCAAACTAATGCGTTAAAGAACAGGCGTGTTAAAGAACAGGCTTGTCAAGCATACTGCTTTGAACTTGAGTTTTATAGGAATTGCTAAGCCAGAATGTTTCCTCAAATTATGGTTACATTGAACAAATATTAGTTATTAAGAAGATGCCTTTAATCCCTCTTCTTCCTCGTTATTCACTATAAAGGTTGGGTTTCTTTTGGAGACACACAGCTCATATGGAATTTAGCTTTGTCCATCTCGTGCGAATCCTCACAGGGTTTGTAAAACTGCAACTCAAATCCCCTCCTGAAAAAACACACTGATTATTTATACTTATGCTAGTTCCAAATATTACAATAGTTTCTGGATTTTTGCCACGTTCCTCTCCAGATGGTCATTTGGGAGATTTTGTTTATAATGTGTGTTTTGAACGAAATTTAAAAATTCCAAGACCACAGGATGTACGACTCAATTGTGGGTTAAACGTAATTTTGCATTTTTTCAAAGAGGCCCTACTTTGATTACAATAGCAAACATTGAATAGAAAAGGTATGTTTTTCCCCCCAAGAATTAGTGTTTGGATGAATATAAGAGAAAACCTGCCTTTTCTAAGAATTAGGGAATGTTTTCGAAATGGCCTATAGCATTCGGGAGTGGTGAATGAAAACATTAAGCCGTACTGTGGATATCAAGAAGACTATTTTCTTTAGTGAATGTGCTACTTGTGGTTTTAAAAATCAGAAACCAACCCTTGTACTTAAAATAGCCCCCTCACTCCACCCAAAAAGTATTTAAATTCCTGGGGATAAACACAGTTATAGCGACTTTTTAAAAAGGCAACATTAAAAATATAAAAAGCTCCCTTGGGACTTTTTCCTTCTAAGAAATTCTAGGGTTTTTTTTTCCTCTTATTCTCTTTGATTGTTTTAAAAACTGATACTAATTAAAGAACCCTTTTAGATTTTAGGACAAAATGAAAGACTTAATGGTAGACTCAATAAACCATTTTGATGGTTTTAGTTGTTTCATGCTCTGGCTCTTTTGCCTGGTGCCACTTGGATGTATTCTTCCACTCTCCACTGCGTATAAAACAGAAAACTACGAGCACAACAGACAACACGTGTAAGGTAAGGCCAGCTCCCTCCATCGATATTCTCAGTCACTGGAAACTGAAGGATTTCTCCTCAAAATGTTTCAGTTTACATTCTCTCTATAAATCCCCCCCGACACACACACACACACACACGCACACACACCAGTGATTTCTATGACATAACCTTTCTGGAATTCTATAAACACAGGATATGAAACACGGGTTAACCACTTGTCTAGGAAAGAAAATAAGCAGACAGTTGCCCACAGAACACATCTTACATTTGGGCTTCTATGTCTGCCAAGAAAGTGATCCAAAAAGCTATCGCTTTGGGTCCCTGCCTGAATAATAACAGGACCTTGAAAGCACGATTGCTATTTTAAAAGGACGTTGCTTGTTAACAGAATGCACAATGAATTATGGCCTCTGCATTAAGCTCTTTCTTTGATTGTTGACATTGATCTTCAGAGAGGGTGTGGGAGGTAGCTCACTGTACACGCAAACCTTATGTTAGACACAAAGGGAAATATTGTACTTAGGAAAATGCAATATGAAATAATGTCACTGGCTAAAATAAAATCATTTATTATTCACTAAGGTAAAGAATGAGATATTCATAGGTAATACACAGCGGCTTCATTAAAACTTTTTTGAAATGCAGTGAAGAAGAAATGGGTAAATAAATGCCCTTTCTTCACTAAGCCACCGGGCTGATGTCGAGCCTGATTAATAGTGTCCCCCAACAGTGACACCATGCACAGCTTAGGTTTAGCAGCTGTATTCAACAGCAGCGTCTTAGGCTCAAGTCTCCACTCAGCTACCCAGAGCTGGGGGGAAAGAACAACATTGTCAGAGGTGGAGTGGGTAGGGAGGTGACTGACAGCCTTGTGTCCTTGTAATGACAGTGGGAGTCACTGCGTTAAATGGTAGCAACTTTTCTATTCTACAGAAGCAGCGGCATGGGGAAGCCGTGCTACTACTACTGGTGATTACGGAAACTGCTAATTCAAGAAATCAAATTAGTCCCTCTAAATGCCACTTAAGACAGATCCAAAGGGAGCATCTTCCGTGGAGGCAGAGGGAATATTGTCTCTCCATCGCACACTCGTGGGCTCACTTGGGCTCATTAATTCCGAAGCCATCACAGCAGTTCTAAATGGGGAGAATCTGTTTTCTCAATGACTGATATCGCGCGAACATTGAGGGGTGAAGCGATTTACTGCAGTTATACAACTTTCATTTCTCCCCTGGGCTCTAGCTCCGCAACATCACAGAGGGGCTCAGACTGTGGGGGGAGGGAGTCCCTCAGGAGGTTCCTTCTTTCCCTTCAAACTTCCTTGAATCACATGAGTACAGGATAAACAGGGACCAGCTGCCGAAGATCCACAGCCATTGCTTCTCTTTCAAGCCCCACGTCAGCTCCGTGACTGGTCCTGGGAGCAGTGTGGCTGACAGGGGTGGAAGGGACCAGCAGCAGCCTTGCTTTCTGCCTCCCAGTTCTCTGGGCGACGGAATTGGGTGGCGTAGGGTAAAGTGTGCTTAGAGTCCCTGCACATTCTTTTACCTCTTCTACCACTATCAACATTTTTGTTGCTTTGTTTGTTTTCTGAATTTTATCTTTTTAAAAAATTTTTTCAATTATAGTTGACGTCAGCATTTTCCTCTCCACTCTCACCAATGTTTCCAGGCCTGCTCACCATCACATCAAGGCCCAACTTTCTGCTTTTTAAAAAGACAACTACTAACCAGATGAAGCAATTCATACTGCAAACGGGATAGAAGCACTCCTTCTTTCTCTCTCTCTCTCTCTCTCTCTCTCTTTCTCTCATGCGCGCGCGCGCGCATACACACACACGCACACGCACACACGCCCTTTCTTCCTGGACAGAGGCCATTCTTGTCATCACACAACACAGACTTTCTGATGCGGAAAACGTAAGCCTAACGGGAGAGAAGAAAAATTATCTTGTCATTTTCCTACTTGAATATGTTCTGTTATTTACAGTGATTCATCCCAAAGCCCAGAGCTAGTCAACTCAGAGGAAGCGTCTAGAAGAGATCATTTGTACAGATGGCAAAGCCTGACAAACAGGACAGCATCACTCAGGGTCACAGTGGTTCATTCCAGATCCCTCTCTCTCCGTCATCAACCCTGTCCAATCCACTGGCAAGCCCTGTTGGTTCTATTCTCCAGAGCTAACAATTTTTACCATCTCCCCTCTAAATCCTAGTTCAGGGCACCATCCCCTCTCTCTAGGTACCCGCCCGACCTTCCCATCTTCTTTCTACTTCTGCTCTACCTCTGACCCCTACATTCTATTCTCTACAGAACATCCCAGAGTGATCGCTTAAAAATATAAATCAGACCGTGTTACTCTTAGATGAAAGCTTTCCCTTTACATGTCCATTATGTATTTTTTGCCATGATAATTAGTATTGAAAATTCTTTACCAAAAAGGCTGTGTGCTGTCTTACAGGAAACAAAGGAGCTGGCAGCTTGAGGGCACCACCTTCCAGATGCTGGAGAGAAGGTGGGTGGCGACAGCTCTCAAAGGGAGGAAAGCTAGCCAGTTCTGGGGGGCTGCAGTCACGGAGGATGGGAGAATGCCGAGAGCTGCCTTGGGCCTGAGCAGGGGCCTGGGCTGAGCAGCAGAAGGACCTCCGACTGGCCCGCAAAGCCCTGCCCGCAAAGCCCTGCAGGGTGTGGCTTTCTGCTCACTGCCTCCTCTCCCCGGTTCTGTACTCAGCTGTATTCAAATGTCTTTCATTCTCGAATGCAGGAATACCGACTCACCTTGCCATTCATTTCCTCTGCTCAGAAGGGCCTTCGCCAGCTTTTCTTCCTGGCAAATATTTATTCACTTCACACAGTTCCCCAGAGTAGATTTCCCTCAGTCCAACTTGATTTCTTCATTTCTTTCACTTGCACTGAAGTTTGTACAATTGTAAGCCTATATTTTTACTCTTGTGACTTTGTAATAATGCCTTTCAGTAGTTTTCCAACTTCTGAAGTTTTCAATGTACCATGAAAATTAATATTTATAATTATTTTGGGTGTAGAAAAGTATACTGAACCATGTCTTGTTGAGTAGGAAAGGCAACCAGATGCCACTAGTGCAGATGTTGACCCTGGACCAGTAGTTTCTCTGCTCTGATTGCCTCCTTTTTCAACTCTGAGTTATTGCACAAAGATAAGCACTCACTTCTCTCTGCTTTTAATGTGCAAATTAGTTTTGTCTCTCTCTCTCTCTCTCTCTTTAATCAGGTGTTATAAAAATATATGTAGATAATAAACTTATAAGTGGATACCTATTTGCTCAGGGCACATAAATAGTGTCCAAGAAGAATACTTTACCTTTTTAAAAGAAAACATTATTTACTTTATTATCTATCTACCTCCTGAGAGGAAGACAAACTGGTTTAAAAACAGAAGAAAGGCCATCAGCTTTTATTTACTTTATTTACAATTCTATTCTGGAAGGATTCCAGTTCATAAATAGAAGCATTAATGAGTACCATAATATTTAGATAAAAGTACACTAAGTCATTACTGTTGTGGGCACATGGAGGGTGTATTTTCCAGCTCTCCAGAGGAACCCTGATAGAACCAAAGGACTAGGAAAGAGGCCCATCATCACCAGAGCTGGACTTGAGTTCTTTAATGGCAGCGCTGGACAGCTGCTTGCACCTGCCTTGACTTTTTTCAGGCTAAAGTTATCTGTTCCAGGATCCTATATCATGCAGTGTAAAGCTTTGGTTTCAATCAGTCACTAACACAGTAGCTTGGATATATTTTGAAATTCCTTCCAGGGAAAAAAGTTGGCCCAGGCTTTTGACAGTATTGCTTTTCACACCCAGGCCAAAGTGGGCTGGCTCTCCATGGGGGCAAGAATGCATATTGGCATCTCACCCCGAAAGTCACAGAATCATTGCATTTGGACCTCAGAAGGGACTTTAGAGTTCATGTGGTCCAACTTACAATTGTACATTTTTCTATAACATTATATTAGCATTTCTGGCTCCCTTGTAGCAAATATCCAAGGCCCCTAATGTAATTAACAATCTAGAACATTTGTGCTATGGGTGCCTGCTGGACAATGTGAAAACAAAGAAATAAGATTTAACAGCTCTCCCAAGGGCTGCCACAGATGACTTTCTGACATTTAAGAGAGTACAGCAGACAGATTAACCATTCATTCATGTCTATTCTCCAAGTTTCATCCTTAACTTGGTAAAGAAATTAGAAAGCAATATGCCTGGGTCGCATTTTCCTAAGCTTCTTGTTCAAATATATTCACCAAGTGGAAGGTAAGATATGTCCTCTGCCTATATACAGAGTTGGTAGGAGAATATCGTTCACACAAGCATGAATAAAGATACCACAAAGTCAAGTGGTGTCAAGTGGTATTACCTCGACAAAGACCCATGTGATAAATTCCTTCTTGAATTTCATTTCCGGCAATGATATGCTCCCTCTTGTCAGGAAGTGAACCCCCTGTAGCCTATCAAGTTTCTCTTCTTACCTTCGCTGCCAGAAAAATAGGAACCAAATTTATTGCCAAGTGTTGAAATCTGATCAACTCTGCTGCCTACACGTATATACTTCTCCTGCTTTCTTCCTAAATATGTTATTTCTAAGCTGCCTAAAACAATTTTAGAAGTGCGTAAGAGCTGACAACAGAAATTTAAATGAATAAAATAAAGGGGACAATTGGTGGGCTGTAAAGAAGAGTCAGACCTGCCACCGACACTTGCCCCTGCAAAGGCCTTTCTGCAACATTTCCGTTTCTAGTGCAGTGAAAAGATCTCGTGTTCTGTGGTAGAAAATCTGGGCTTAATTCCCAGCTGCACTTGCTGAATAATGTTGTAGAAGTCACCTAGCCTTCATTTCCTCATTTCTAAGGAGGGACATTAGTGCCGTTGATCCACCAGGTTGTTGTGACAACCAGGTACAAAAATATGGAGAGATGCTTTCTAAACAGTGAGTCACTGTGGAAATGTTCGTTGTGATGACTTCCACACTCTGTCTGGCAGTGCTGGTCTGTTGTGTTTTAAACAATACATGATGTCTCTGGGGGGCTTTTTAAATAAGGTGGCAAATTCACAAATAAGTCTTCAAATTCAAAGATGAGTTGACGCTCATCTTTCTAAGAGATGGAGCCTAATCTCTCTTCCCTAGAGTGTGGGATGCATTTAGTAACTTGTTTCTAGCAAATAGAATGAGGCTAGAAGTATTCTGTGACTTCTAGCTAGAAGCATTGTGGCTTCTTACTCTCGCTCTTAGATCACTCTTGTAGGTGAAGCCACCTGCCATGTGGTGAGGGCACCCAAGTAGCCCTACCGGAGGGTCACGTGATGAACAACTGGAACCTCTTGCAAATAGTCCTGAGGGTGCATCCTCTTGGAAGCAGACTCTTTTCATCCTCAGAAAATTTTCAGAAGCCTGAACCCTCAATCAACTTCTTGACTGCTAACTTCTGAGATACCCCAAGCCAGAACTACCTGGCAAAGCCACTCCTGAATTGCTGACCCGCAGAAACTCTATAAGAGAACAAATGCACATTCTTGCTTAAAGCACCTAAATTTGGAGGTAATTGTTTACATAGATAACATTCGAAATGTCTGTGGTTACCTATTCATCCTCTTGGAGAACACTGCTAAGGACAAATAGCAAAAGTTACTCTTTCCTGACGTGCTAGTTAAAAGAAATTCAGGTGCCAAGCATCTTAGACTCGTTGCGTTGAAAATCGCCTCGGCCGTGTGGTGGCAGCTGCCTTCTGCTAAGGATGGGAGGACGGAGATATGGAGAGGCTGAATGAGGTGCTCAGGGGCACTTAAATGAATAACAAAGTTTGGTCCAGACCCTTCCCTGACTGGATTCTATTTCTTGTCATCTTTCTTTTCTTCTTTTTAAAATGATCTATGCCCTGGCTGGTGTAGCTCCATGGATTGAGTGAGGGCTGCAAACCAAAGGGTCATGGGTTTGATTCCCAGTCAGGGCACATGCCTGGGTTGTGGGCCAGGTCCCCAGTGCAGGGCACAAGAGAGGCAACTGCACATTGATATTTCTCTCCCTCTCTTTCTCTTTCCCTTCCCCTCTCTCTAAAATTAAATAAGCAAACATTTAAAAAATGACCTAAAAGCTCTGGTATTTGGGGGCATTGATCTAACAGTAGAATGGTTCAAAGTTGATACTCACTTTTTTTTTATTTAAAAATTTTTTTAATTCATTCTAGAGAGAGAGGAAGGGAGTGAAAGAAACATCCATCAGCTGGCATGCATCTCAAACTGGCTGCCTTTTGGTTTGCAGAATGATGCCCGACCAACTGAGCCACACTGGCCAGGGTGCTCTTTCTTTCAGCTCTGCCATGCTATCTTTCCTTTTCTTTTTTTCACCTGAAATCATGCCAAACCAATAGCTTTTAGTTTATATCATTTTATAAAAGAAGGGGTGTTCTTCAGATAAGAAAATTGCACACAATGAATAAACCTTGATGTGAACACCTGCTGTTTGTAAGATCCAAGAAGACTAACTAAGTCCAAATTCCAGCCCTTACAGTTCTCACAATCTGGTAGAGACAGGACGTTATAAGGAAGTCCGAACAATGACTTACAAGATATAGAGGGGCAGCGAGATCACATGCTGGATAGAAAAATATATCTGGCCAAGAGCCCACAGTGTATGTTCAATAATCACTCTGCCAGAGTGATGTCTAAAGCCCATCTTTGAAATTAATAAGCTAGGATTAAAAAAACTATTTGAAAGAATTTTAGGTGAGACTCTCATGTACACTTTTAGTGGGTAATTTTATCTATGTACTCAACAAACTACTCGTGAGCACCAGGCGCTGTGCTAGACTCCAGGTGTACATAATACTTTACCTGCAGACAGAGCTGCCTTGAGAATGTCTATGCAACACAGGATTAAGAAAATACCACGCTGGCTGTGAGATGGTAGTGAGTACTTATCTAGAATCTGCACTTGCTCACGTGCTATCCTTACACAGAGGTTTTGGTGAGGGATTCAGGGTTGACGGCAACCGTGACCCTTGGAGCCATTACTATCTCTGTATTAAAAATGGGAGCAGTGCTTGTCTTTAGTCAAAGTCATACCCCTTGTCCTTCCCTTACATTTCAAGCTGTGGAAAGAACCAGGCTGTAATATTTACTTGCTAAAATTTCAGGGCAGAGGGATCTTGGAGCAGACTCTGTGAAATGACCATGAGGGTGTTTTGTTTGTTTGTTTGTTAATTTAACCAGTGCTGATGCAGATACACCTGTGCCTATGCTTGGTGTGGGTGGCATGCAGTGGGGGAGGGGTAACAAATGTTTTTTGTTTAAATGGCTATGTTAGGGGTAACTCTTTACGAAGCAATAGAAAACTGAAAGAAGGGGGCAGATGCCATTAGTCCCGGATTATCAGGGCCTGGGTAGCACCGAGGTGGTGGTGGGAGTGTCGGGGTTTAAACACTTGTCTGGGAAGGAGATACTCTGCAGGAACGCAGAAATGCCTTTCCAGAATCCGGACTCTGAGATAAACATTCAAACAAACATTAACCTTAGTTGGTTCTAGGGATGGAGACCACTCAATTGGCTTTCTCATCCCAAACAAAAGAGGGAAAAAGAGTTGATAAGGACCAGATAGAATGTTTTGAGCTACTTTCAACATAGTGATGTCAGTTTTCTAACCAAACAATTGTTACTTACAAAACCAAAATTCATTTCCACTAAGCATGAAGTCCAAGACTGAAGAATATTAATTATAATAAGAAGTTAGTAAGCAGAAGGCCACCTTTAAAAATGTGACAACACGGCTGCTAAGGGATGACATTATAGCTTGTTCTGACCAACGAGGAGGAGGTGAGTAATCTTGCGTTTTGTAACCCTTTCCCTCTTCACCCCTTGTTTCTCACTTGTGGATTTTATAGGTAGTATAACACAAAACGATAAAAGAAATGACATTAAAAGGAACTTCGGAGTTCAACAGGTGCTCTCAATAATCATTATCATATTTAATCCTGTAATTTGGACCTATGGATTGATCTGAATAGGATGAGAAAACGGAGGCTTGGGGGTTGAATGATCTGCCCAGTACCTGGTACCTCGAACTTAACCTTTTGGACTCCAAACCACAGAAATCACTGTGTTGAAAGCTTATTCAAATGTGCTCAGTAGGAAAGAAGAGAAAATCAGTAGCTTCTGACTCTTTGCTTTAGAAAATCTTATAAGATATATTTAATTAAAAAATAAGAGTTGCCCTAACCTTCATGGCTCAGTTGGTTGGGTGTAATTCAACAAGGTGGAAGGTTGCTGGTTCTCTTCCTGATCAGGGCTCCTGCCTGGGTTGCAGGTTTGGTCCACGTCAGGGCACGTACGAGAAGCAACCAATGGGTGTTTCTCTCTCACATCTATATTTCTGTCCCTCTTTTTATCCCTCTTTTCCCCTCTCTCTAAATAAATAAATAAAATCTTAAAAAAAAATAAGAGTCTACATTTGAAAAATAAAGGGGCAATATTTTCCTGGTCTCAACTAAATATTTCCCTCTATTATAATATTAAACTATTATGAAATATATCAAGATCATTTGATATGTCATAATTTAATTTTCTTAAATGTTTATTTGGATATGACATGTATCATTAAACTCTCTTGCACCAGTTATTTTTTTTCCTCCGATGAGTTTTCTTATGTTCCCATATTTAATACTAAACTAGAAACTAAAATTTAAAGAGCCATCTCATAGTGATGTGGGAGTTTGCAGTTGTATTGGCAGTTTATCCCAGAAGAAATAAGTGCACCAGACATGGACATGTTCATTTGTTTCTCTCGGTGACCTGACCCTGCTGTTCATAGTAAAATTCCCTTTTAGATGATTCAGAGGCAAAATTTACATTGGCAAAAACAAAAGGAGGATGAAGGATAAAGGCAATTATTTACATCTGGCAGAATCCCTTGAGGGTTTCATAACACTGTGATTGCCTCCCCAGATAGATGTGCACACACGGCGCCTGCGTGACCGTTTGTGTTGGGAGGTCCTTCCTGATCTCGATGACTGGAAAGGATGAAGCATTCGCTTTGAAAGAGAAACTGTGAAACTCAGACAGAAAAGGGGGCTGAATTCGAGCAAAAGAGTGTTAAGAAATAGCTTTTCAAGACCAGGAACTGTTAAATGAGCGTAATTCTACTCAGAAATCAAGCTAGAACTCTCGTGTCGTGGATTACTTCCATGTAGGCCAGGTGACAGTAGGGGATGGGCGTGTTGAATGACCCCACCTTTTTGTTTTGCCCTTTCTGAAGATAAATGTACATTTTCTTATATTAATTCTTCGTTGGCTGATGAAAGCAACCCACAGAATACAAATCTTTTCAAACACCAAATATTTTAAAATGATAGTAAACAAGTCAGAGAGAATTTAAAGCTGACTCAGTAGAGTGGTTTTAAGCCCTTTTTCTAAGCAGTGGGACTCTCAACAATATCGTAAAATATAACAAAGTGGCATTTGTAGCATAAATTGTTTTTATATGTTAAAACCAAAACAGCTCCTTATTATAATGTCATTCTGAGTGGCTGTTTCTGTTTAACACAAACATTCAGAAGTAGGACCTAATAAAAATAGTGACGGCTTCATCATCTAATGAGTTTTTATATTTTGTTTTGGTTACTAAGTAAATATTAAGAAAACTCTGATTTGGATATAAATGTAGTTGCATATGGTAACAATTTTTTAAAAAGTAACCTCTCTATTATAAGATATTCTTCAAATAAATAAAGATGGGAGAAAATGTTTTATTAAAAATCTACATAGAAACTGCATAGCACATGGGAAATCTCCAATTTATAAGAATTAATATATAACTCTTTTTTAAACACAGTGTATGTCTGCTTAAATTTTTCCATTGTGGTAAAAGGTGTACAACATGCAATTTACCATTTTAATCATTAAGTGTACAATTCAGTGGTATTAAGCACATTCAGAAGTTTGTGTAACGATGACCAGTATCCACGTCCAGAAATGTTTCATTACCCCAAACTATTTGCTTTTTTTTAAAAAGAGGTTTTCCAGTCCACCTTAAAATTAATTTACTTCATTGTCCTCCTTTAGGAAGATTCACATTAGAAAGACAGGTGAATTATCAGCTGCCTAACTGATATTATGAGCGAGAAATAGCTGTTTGCAGAGTTTGGGAAATATCGAGACCATGAACGCATGACATGGGTTTTTCATCGCATCCCTGCCCCACCCCCAGCGTGGCAGCTCATCCACAGCAGGACCCCCCAGGATGACGCTGCCCTGCCTTCGGGGACCACTCCCACTGCGTGCTCTTCTAACTAGAGAGAGGATGGAGCGCCCAGTGGGGCCTCTGAAAAGGCCTTGTCTGGCATCGATCAAATCACTTGCTTTTAATCACCAATTTTAAAACAGTGAAAAAATAAAATTTGAGTCAAACGTTTGCAAAGCTCCTAAAGCACCTCATAGAACTGTTTAAAAAGCATGGTCTGCTTATGTATCTGAGGAACAGAGAATTAACTGACCCTGACAAGGGTCGCTGCCGGAGGTTAGACCAGGGAAGAAAGGGGACTCTCCTGGCCAACACACAGTGCTTTTTCCTTTTGACGCTGCCATCCGAGTAGCAACATCGCTTTATGATTCTAATCCTTAAAGACGATTTCAACTTCACTCACAAAAACCCCTTCACCTCTCGCTACCAGAAAATGAGAAGTTCAAGTGCGGCATGCAAAAACCTGCTACCTTCTTGGAGGCTTTACTGAAATTCATCACCACTTGTCTAGTCTGGTCTTAGAATCACCCTAAATTAAAAGCAAGTCTAAGCAACTACAGGAATTGGTGTAAACATTTCAAATATCATTTGCAGAACAGCCTGCTGTGCAAAGACTGTCGTCTTCTGTAAGTGGCCCCTCCATGCTTATGGCCAGGCTTGGACCCCCAGCCCCTCCCGGCCACCTACCCTTCTGTTCCATCATGTTTAATTTAGTGATATTTATGCAGAACTGCCAGGTATGACAGACATATACACAAGCAAATAGGTAACATTTATTGATTATCGACTATGTGCCAGGCTATTTCATATCTACTTCTTAGTAAATTCTTTCAGCATTCCACGTTGCTTACATGTGTGCTTCACATTATCCTTTGAACTGTTTTTTTTTTGTAATGACTTTTTAAAAAATTTTATTTAGTTATTTTTCAAGTACATTTTTTGTGTGTATTTCTCCCATCCCAGCCCCCCGCCCTGCTTTGAACTGGTTTTAACATCTTTCTGGTTCCCTGAGGAATTAATGAGTTCGAGTCTTGAGCGCGGATATTTATTGTATATTTGTACGAGAGTCATGATTTTACCTTTTTGAAAATTACATCTGAGCGCCTTATCGTCAGATGGAAACTTGAAAGTGAACATGAACAATCTGTGATAAAGTAACCAGAGAGCAAAGGCGGCAGCAGAGAGCGTGTAGGGGGCAGAATCACTGAAGGTCTCCTGAAGAGAATGTCAAAGTCTTCCCAATCACAGCATCTTACGCGGTGCTCAGCACATAGTACGTACTCAATAAATATTCAAACTGGGAGCTAGTAGCTTGGAAAACAACATATAGGTAGATAGATAGGTGAAATAACAAGCAACTAAAAGAAAGAGCATGAAGATATCATGTACAAATAACGTGTGAAGATACTGCATCCGATTTTTAAAAGCATGATGAAAACCTATGGGGAAAAGTAATACATTTGAAAACACTAGTCATGCTAGAAAAACTCTTCCTCTGGGCTTTTGGGGCTAAAGAAGGTCAGGGAGGCATTTCTCTCAGGGAGAAGTCTGAGCTCACAAGCACAGACTAAGTCTCTCCCTTCTGCTAACATTTGGCATCCTTTCCTCCGTCGCTGCCGTCCTAGATAGTTTAAAATCCTGCCAAAGAGATGAAGAGCCCCCTCCGCCCCTGTAAGTCTGTGTGCTCTTCACACCGCCCTCCACACAAATCAAGTTTTCCAGGGTGCTGCCAACTTTCTTGGGGACCCAGGCTCATGCAGGTCGGCCCTCAAGGGCCCTGCACTGGAGAACCCAGACTCCATGGCCCTCGGGCTTGCAGCCGAGTTTCAGACCCAGGCAGGGCACGAGAAAGGCTCTAGTCTCGTGATGCAGGAGGCACCGTGGAGCAGAGACTCCCAACTCATAAACTAAGGAATTCCATTAATGTTGGATTTCTCATGAGTGCTAGTTTCAGAGAAAGGGATCAGAGCCCAATTTTAACATTTGGGTTTTTTTTTTTACTTATAGAAAACTATGTGGTCTGATGATTCCGTGCCAGCAAAGATAGAATACTATCCAGCCAAAGGGAAAAATATTTTCAAAACCGATTTTATAGGCTGAAGAAGAAAGATATTATTTAATTGCCATTGCTACAAAGGCAACAGAGAGAAGTATTTCTCCCCCCACCCCCCCAAAGTAACATTTCTCTGAAGATAGAGAAACACAAAATCTAACTTAAAGTTTGCTTATTTAAAGATTTTCCTTAACACAGTATATGCTCAATATGCTCAATTAAACATCACTCCAAGCCACTACCGTGGGTCTGATGTCATGGTGAAGCAAAGACTTGTCTTTCTCTCTCCCATTTAAATGATTGTAAGGATTTCGCATACAGCATTTAACCAGCAAACCAATAAAAAGAAAAGTAATCGTAAGAGACAGCGTTTTAATGTGTAACAACAAAGCAAGTACAAACCTAGAGCCCAAGGCAACTTCAGGTTTTCCATAGATTGTATTTTAATAGACTTCTGTGGATTGTGTCATTTCACGGATGCGATGTTTCCAGAACACGTAGCATTAACCCTCACCCCGCCCACCTGGCCCGACACAGCCCTGGCCCTGCCGGGCTCATCCACCCGCCCCAGTTTCTAACACTTTGTTTCAGTCACCCTTCAGAAAGGGTTTAAATCAGAGACTGTAAAAGGAGACACTTTATATTTATAACAGCTCAAAATTAGTATGCTATCTTAGTATCTCTTTTGAGCCCTAAAAACTATGTGGTTTTGGAGAAGAGTTGACAATTGTGATATGTTAAAATACCTCCTGCCCGGGTGGTTTTTCTCTGGACCGCTGACTTAACATGTTACTTAACCACATGTGAGTCACGTAGCCTTTCTGGGTTTTAATTTCTTCTTCCGGAGTTATTGATACTTATTCCCTTCCTACCCCACCCAGCCGTTGGGAGGAGTAAGTAGAATCACAGGTTGCCAGCTCCTGCTCAGTATCTTTTCATTTTCCTCCTAGGGAAACAGGGACCCCCAGGGATTCAGAGGCTGGCCCCAAGTTAGAGTCAGTGAGTAGCAGAGCTGGGGTTTGATTCCACGTCTGAGCATTTTAACTGAATGGGCTTAGGGAGCCAAGTTTCCGGGCTGTGTCCCAAACAGAGTCAGGGAACCCACCACAGCACAGTGGTGAGAACACACCTAAAGAGTCAGACATCCTTGAGTCTGCCACCTGCTCTTTATGTGACCTTGTAAATGACCTTGGGTCAGCATGTGAACTTTCCATGCCTCTGTTTCTTCATTTTTGGAACATCAACAACTAATCTGCTAGTTTATTGTAAACACTAAAGGACAAAAGAGCCAGCCCCCTGTCCCTTTAATGTGCTCTTCCTCCATGCCTTCCAATCTGCCACCTCCAGTCCTTCCATATCTGCTTTCAGAAATTTCTCAAATTCATTCATTATCAAACAAATACTTACTGTACACCTGGCACGTGCCAGAAGCTGTTCTAGGTGTGCAGCCATGGACAGAGAAGCCCAGATTCCTGAGCTATAAAGTTTCTATTCTGTAGGCCAGAGGAGTCTGTGGAGTGGGGTTGGTGGCAGAAAATAAGAAGAAAACAAAAAGGAAGATTGTAATGCACTGCACAGCATGTGAGGAGCCGACAAGTGTTATGGAGGAAAATAAAGCAGAGAAGAGGGTAGGATTGGACTCATCAGGATAGAGACCACATCCATGGTCTGAAAAGTCCTCTCTGAGAAGTAACATCTCAGCAAAGACCCAGAGGCAGCAGGGGAGTGGGTCAATAAACTCTTTCCCCCCAAACCAGAGATGCCAGAGACGTTGCCATGTGAAGACAACCAGGTCCTACACAGATGCCCAGGAAGGTGTCCATGCAGCTGGCTGAGTCTGGCCTGTGTGCAGCTTTCAAGAAGAGTTTGACAACGTGGTTGGAGCCCCACTCAAGCTCTGAGAGTGTCTGCAAGAGGCCCCGGGAGAGGCTGTGGTCGCCGATGATGAAAACTACTGCCTACTTCCCCACGTCTCCCTGCAAGGTGACTTGGGGAGACGTGTGAACAGCTCCCCAGTCTAGTTCCTCTAGGCTTTTCTGAAGAACCATGCATATCTCTGAGTAAAAATGGTCGACAGAAAGGGTTAGTGGCTGGGCTTGCCATACCCGCCCTCCTTCTCAGAGATTCCAGAATGGCCTTGGAAATCTACACCGTCTCTGCTGCCCATTTTTTCCCAGCCAGCTGGAGCTGGAAGGGCCTTCCCTCTTGCAGCTTGCCAAGGCCAGGAGCCATGCTGGGCTGCAGCTCGCCCTGCTGGAGGTCACCAGCCAGCGGGCTCTGCAAAACGGGGAGCTTGGAAAAAAAGTCACTTGAATTTTATAAAGTGGTAACTACTGGGGGGCTCTATGTAATTAAACTTAAATGCCATTTTCCTCCTAAAGCTCTCGGGTGAGGTAACAGTTTGCTTTCATGTCAACTCAGGAAGTTTTACCCAAGAAAAAGGAGGTGGGGGCTAGGGGGCTGTTTGCCAAATCAGGAAATGTGAATTAACTGACTAGGAGCTGAAAAAAAGAGACTGAGGCAACCCAGAGGGAAGTGGGAGAGAGCAAAACGCAGCCCTACATGTGACTAAACTTGGGAAACCCAGGCCAGTTTTCACTGCAAGACAGTTCAGCTGGGCGAGAGCCTTCCTTTTCGTTGGGAGTCGCTTTGGAAAACTTGGAGACAGAGGGAATCCCAAACTCAATGCTGTCTTCACAGAAGAGAAACCCAAAGGCATGAACAGGGGTTCCAGGCTCTGGAACGTCAACGTTCACCCTGGGCATGGAAACACTTGCTCTCAGAGTTTGCACGAGTTCCCCGTTTCACACCACAAACCTAACCACAGATTTTTGTGCAACCTATGGCTTTAAACAATGAATACATTATCTAGATCAAATAGGACTTGCCTCCTCCCTGCCACCCCTTCCCCGGTATTAGGCCTACCTCATGGTTTCAAACATGCCTGGCTTGCCCTGAGGACAGAGAGAAGAAAGCCCTGTTGTGAAGCAGGTGTTCAAGAACCAGGAATGAATCACTTTGGAAAAAACGAAGGCCAAATGCAAGTTCATCTGTCACCAAATCTGTAGTGAGTCTTAGAAAAAAGAGGTAACCTTTCATTTTGTGTTTTCTGCAAATACCTCTTGGTTTGATCTAGAAACAGAAGTCAACTGTCTGAAACATGAGGAATTTTCTCCGGAGTTTTTGCCCCATGCAGCTCCCCTCCCCTTTTTGGAATTTTTATACTCAGTCTTGGTGAGGGCTGCCCTAGTCAGACAGCATTTTGAGGGACAAGGCAAGTGACCCAAGGCACTGGTCCTGCAGAGACCTGTGAGCCACAGTAAGCACATGTGCACATGTGTGCCTGTGTATGCACATGTACATGCACACATATGTGGCATAAATCTGTGCAGAATGAATAAAAGGACATCATAGCTTATTTGTTCGAGTATCAGGGGTCTTTCCAGACTGACACACCTGGCTTTCGCCTAGAAAGCTTGGTCTTTAGTAGAAAATATTCTACACCAGCTGGACTTGGGTCGGATGACGGGGGATGAAGTGCACTCCGGGAAGATTACAGCCAGTGCTTTTCAAACTTTATGACCTGAGATGCTTGGTGGAAAATCTCTGAGCTCCCATTTCCGAAGGCTCTGTGTTCTACCAAGTCCGGGGGGAGCCAGGAATCAGCCATCTAACCATCACACCAGTATCCTCGCTCGCTAAGGAACACCACTTACTCCCTGAGCCAGACTCTATTTCCACTCAGTCTTTCCATGAGCTCTTCAGTAAGTATGTTGCTTCCTGATGAGGGCCTGGATCCTCCTTAAAAATAAATACTCGTTGCTGGAGAGCAAGTTGGGGCCCCTGTGGAAACTGGCTCTTCTCTTCTTCCCTCGGGACGCTCCTCCTCTCTCTTCCCCTTTATTTTTCTCCTTTGACTTCTCCCCGATTCCTTACCTGGTTCTCCTTTTCCTGAGTTTACTTTAAAAAACTGAAGGTTCTGGGATTTTAAAAATGATTTAAGACGTAGCTCCTGTCTTTAAGAAGCTGATGTCTGTTTGAGGAGACAGACTGATGAAAGGATCATTTCAGCTGCAAGAGCCACACGTTCAAACAGCTGTAACTGTGGGCCCTCGTGGCCTCCTCCAGCAAGGGGGTGGGGCTCAGAGGAAAGGGTACTTGAGACAGTGCTTTGAACAGTGCCTACCGCTCTGCTTTTCCCGTTGGCTGAAGCTGAAGTGGGGGACACTGGCAAACCCTGGTCTGAGCAGCCCAGTCCCCTGCAGCCCCACCACCAAACTAAGGCACCTGAAGTTGCCAGTTCAATCGGAGAACAGCCCAGGACGCCCAGTATCAGAGCAAAGGGGCAGGACTGACTGCAAATCATACTTATAAAATGATATGGCATTCGAATGTCCAGGGATTGAACACACCTTTATCAATGAACAGGATACCTGGTCTAAACGGGTCTTCTAAATTTAGACCTGTGCTTTCCTTATTTGCATAGAGAGGGCATCGCTGTGGAGATGGAGCAGAGGAACCAGGAGACAGATGTTTACCCCTCCTTCCTGCCAGCTTTTCCAGCCTCCTCCACTACTGCTCCCTCCCCTCTCGGTCCTGCTTGACCTTGGACAAGACACTTTCTACTTTTTGGGTTCCAGCTCGTAAAGTAAGAATTGAAAATCCCTCTGCTTCCAGCTCTTTGACAATGATTCAGGAATTCTGGCAAAATCACCTGAACTACTGTGTACCTTTAGTGAAGAGTAGGGAGGAGACGATCCACATTTTAGAGCAATCCTGGCTGGCTAATTAGAAAACAGATTCATTAAGGTGCAGGCCCAAAGAAAAAGCCCAAAGAGTCAAAGAGACCAAAGAGAATGACATCATTTCCTCTGTATCTTCCCTAAGGGCATCCTGGTATTGGAGAGAATGACTCAGGCCACAGAAATGCAGCAAAAACAGCTCAACTTCCAATACTGATTATTTTGGACCAGGACCTTATACCAAAGAGGATACTTTTTTAGAAAAATAAAGGAGTGAGGCAAGCAGAGAGGGTGGTTTTCTGACGAGGCTGAAAATAAAGTGGAGAGGGAAATTGAAGCGAAGTTATGGTATGAACGGCACCTTCTCCCCCCATGTAAGTCACGGTGTGGACGGCGCCTTCTCCCCCCATGCACGTGGATGGCGCCCCCCCCCGTAAGTCACGGTGTGGACAGTGCCTTCTCCCCCCATGTAAGTCACGGTGTGGACAGTGCCTTCTCCCCCCCATGTAAAAATCAGAACAGCATAAACTTAACTAAGTTTTAGGAGATTCAGATCAGTCAAGTTCTTGGAATGGAGGCATTGGTTTAGAAGCTTACACATAAAAAATTACTTATTACTGTAGGAATATCAGATGTAACTGGGCAGATAAATTAAGTCGGAAGATCTTTTTATTCTGACTATTGCAAGTAGTTGTTACTCTGCTATTGACATTGTAAAGTTCCCTGTCATGAAAATGCCTAACTAAATTCACTCCTTTGCCTCTGGCCCTCAGAAAGCTATTGTCTTGCTCAGGTGATGATAGAATGCTGACATTTACGTAGGAATACAAGTTGCTTCTCCGTTTCAGTTAGTCCCGTACACTCAGAGGGACCCAGAAACCATCCTTGAGCAGCGCCCATGGCAAATTCTTCAATTGGGAGTCTGTTACTCTGGCTGTTGAATTGTTTTTACTCTGGGAGGCTGAACCCAGGACAAGCTTTGTTGCATCTCCAAGCCCCACCCCCTTCACACCCCAAAACTCTGGAGCACACACCAGCAAATATAACTTGGTGAAAACCAGGTCCCCTTATATTTTACAGCTTGGGTTTAGAGACCCATCAAGCTCCATGAGCCCCAGTAAAAACACATGAAGTAAATGTTGGGCTTCTGTGTAACCCCTTCTCTTACTCTGCTTTGCAGTCAAAACAGACTGTTATCGACTATTTTCATCATCAGGAAGTGCTAGTTTAAGGCTATCTGGGTTTTAAAAGTTAATGTTATGGAAGAGAAGTAAAGCGCCTCTTTGGAACTTTTGCAATAAAGGGACGATTAAGAGGTCCAGATTACGGAAAGAAATTTGGAAAACTTTTTGATAATTAACACTTCTAACTTGAACACAATTTTACCTGGGGATTGTGGTGTTTCTACCACTGAAGGTTTCTCAACAGATGTCACCAGCATCATCCTCTCTTTCCAGGATGTAGACTATGTGCTAAGTAATGTGTTAAGTGCCGGGAGCAGGACAGGGAATGAGACCGGGCAGGATGGTTTGGCCAATGACATCTAAGCAGAAGTTGATAGGGCGTGGCAGGGAAAGAAACCGAGAGGAGCTCCGCCCCCTAAGTGGGAGGAGACTGCAGCATCGACAACCTGGACAGTGGTCCACCTTGTTGTCAGCAGGAGATAGCTCCTAAGGGTTGAATAATTACATATTATGTCCTGTTTGTTAAATCAGCTTAGCGTATCATAAACCAATATATTGTAGAAGAGAGTAAACGGAAAAGTTAAAATTGGGGGATCTGACACAATGGGGAGGACAGTTGGGAAGATTTCCTTGAGCTCTGAGGATGAGTAAGGATTTAACTGAGATGGTCAGATATGGAAAATTCAAGGAATATACAACAGGTAGACCTCATGGGACCAGATAACTGGACATGTAGCTGAAGGAGAAATTAAAGATAATATCCAGGACTATGGTTCTGGAAACTTCATGGATGATAATACTGGCACAAGAACATAGAGGAAGAAGAACAAGTTCTGGGGGGAAGACAAGGTTAATTTTCAACATATGAAGTTCATGGTGCCTGAGGACCACACTAGAGATTTCCAGGTTGTCAGAATTATGGTTCAAAAGCTCTGTAGGCATTAGGAGGCAGATCAAGTGTAGATAGATCTGCCTCTGAATAATAATCGAAATCAGGGAAACAGAACAGATGAGCCAATGAAATAGTGTAATGTCCAGAAACAGAGTTAAAAATGGACTCCCAAGGAATACTGACACAGGAAAGAGTCTAGAAGGAGTCTTCCAACAAAACAACAACAGAACCCCTCCAGAGTAGCAGTCACAGTGGTAAGAGGAGACTGGATGAGAAAGGGGTCCTAAAGCTAAGGAAAACAATAGTACAGATCTATCTTTTGAGTACAATTTAAATAAAATTAGAACTTTTTTTCCCTCTGGTAATTTGGCATTATAGGGATCCATTTAAGATGGTCATAGGACGTTGTTAATTAGACAGTCATTGGACAGTTTTGGTTGAAAATGGTCAAAAACTCCTTACATGATGACAGAGAGTTTAAACTCATGCATTAGAAGTTTTGCCCACAGTTATCCAAACTGCACAGAAATTTTGATTCAAAGCATCATCTCCCCGGTCACCTCTGTGGTTCTGACAGAATGTGTGCTATTTCAGGGTGCTCTTTGGGGCTACATTATCATTAAGACAAAGCAGAAGGTGGAAGTAACTTCAAAAGTATAGTAATATATTCCATTGTAACAAAAAAAAAGGACAAGCTGGATTCTTCAGTTCCCTTCCTTGTGGTTTTCTTTTTTCCCCTTGATTTTGCAAAGTTTTAAAAACTGATTGTGTTTGGAATAATTTTAATAACCAAAAAAGGACCAACCACTTCCCTCTCTTCTTCCCCTTTATCTTCTATTTACTTTTTCAGTTCTCTTACCTTTGAGTAAGGGATAGAGCCTTCCTCATTTCTTCTCTACTTCCCAAAGCCCAAATTAGCTCTTCTGGCTGACATAAAGCATGTTCTCCAAGAGATCATAAAAATACTGTTTTGGCTTTTTTTCCCTGGCCTTTATTTTGTACCTTCTCCCTCTTAAGAAAAAAAAAAATCACCCCCCTTCTCTGCTTATCCATGATCTCAGCCCTCCTCCTTTCTGAACCCTTCTCACTCCTTTCCTGCTCATTTTACTCTTTGCCAATGTCCTTGTACCTTTAAATAGTTTCTCTCTTTGTTTCTGGACCTTGGTTCAGGGCCACCATCAATGTATCATTTCCCTCAGTTCCAAAATGGTGTGTTTTAGTTTCTTCCTCTAAATAGTCGACACGATCATGCTTTTTCTCATCCATTCCCTCTGTTATATTTTTATACTTATTACATGCAAGATACTGTTTTAAGTGATTTAGGGAAGAAGGCATTGGTCAAGTTCTCTGCCCCTGAGGAGTTTACCGCCAATAAGTAAAATGTGTAGTTTCCTCAAAGTAATGATAGCAAGAGGTGTCGTGCATGAACATCATAAGCAACGAGCAGGTGGTGAGTTTAGAGATAATAGGGATTGAGGTGGATTAAGGAAACCAAGATGGCATCAGGGAAAAGGAGGGCAGAATCAGGGCCCCAGGGAAGTACAAAGGAGTCAAACAGCGACATTTCAATGAGGAGCACTTCAAAAACACAGAATGGTCTGCAACCACAAGGCACTACTATCTCCATCTCCTTGTAAGTCAACAGCATCAATAAAACAACTTCAAAGTCTCCATTGTTTGTCAGATTTACCGAAGTTCCTGGCTTGCAAAGGAACACACGGGTAACAGCTGGTTTTTTACATCCGGAGTCAACTAAAATTTTAGCCTATAGACTTAACAGGTAAGAGGGTTGAGAAGAAAGAGCATTTAAAAAGTTTATGATGTCCGATTTGGAGTATGCCACAGCTAAAATAGAGCTCTAGCCAAAGTCTATAATGAGAGAACAGTTAGCAAGGACTATTTATTTATTTATTTAGGTTTCTGCCCTTAAGTTTAATAACTTTTTTTAAGCCAAGAGCTTTTTGTCCTGATTGTCCTGGTTGCACCATTACTACGTGAAAGATTTCTATGTGTCGCAGACAAGCCATGCGACATAACTGCCATGCTCAAAGTTCCTTTCTAAACATATAGATTCATGTTTTGTTCTGTGTGATTCTGCCACCTTGGCAGCAACTAATGGCCCCAGAGGCATTTCCCTAGTGGGCTGGGCGGGACAGCCGTCTACAGACTTTGAGATGCCTGATGTGAGAGCTCTGCCCAGTGGCAGCACCATCTACTCAGTGTGGCAGTAAATTTACCCATGCATCCAATCATGTCTTCTCTTTCTCATGGAGTTGGATGTGAGCCCTACAGAAAAATTTTTAAAAAGATAATAAATAGAGGCAGAAGAAGAGAGACCTGAAGCAGAGAAGAGGTAGAAGAGGAGAACAGAGAAATGGCAATTAGTAGTGAGCAGGTTGAGAGACAGGAGACCAGCAGAGAAGCCAAGCGTTGACTAGAATGGACTATCAGAGCTGCTGTTGAATGACTAGAGCTAATACTGCAAGAAAATGATGCAGTAAATGATGCTCTATGGGGCCTGGCTGTGCAGCCACTGAGGTCATTTTCTGTGTTTCCTCACTTCTCTATGTATTCTTTTTTTTTTAAGATTTTATTTATTTATTTTTAGAGAGAGGGGAAAGGACCAGACAGTTGTGACTGTCTCTCATGTGTCTTTTACAGGGAACCTGGCCCACAACCAGCATGTGCCCTGACTGGGAATGGAACCAGCAACCTTTGGGTTTACAGGCCCACACTCAATCCACTGAGCCACACCAGCCAGGGCTCTCCATGTATTCTTAAAACAAATTTCCCCAGTAACCGACATAACATGAGATATCTCTCCTTCTTCTTATAGAAAGGACCCAGCTCACATAGTAATTCACAGATTTTGTTTTCACACCAGGCCACCACGGGCAGAAAACACACTTCCATGGGCCATAGTCATAAGCTGTCGAAGTTTAAACATTGCTGATATGATTAAATCCTGATTGTCCGAGTAATTCAGGTTGTGGATGGCCTTTTCTTTTTGGTTCCTCTATCTGTAAATGTCTCTACCACCAGTTAATATTGAGCAAATAAGTAAATGCTGGCAGAATAAGCTCAAGTGACTACTTATTATTTCTCCTAACAATTTGGTGATGCCAAGTAGAAACTAATAAGTAGGTGGTATAGCACAGAGAAGCAGCATGTACATTGGTTTAAAGGCATGCATTTGAGTTTGGACTTGAGCATGACTCAACCTCTTTATGACTCTTCAGTTTCTTCGCCCGTAAAATAGGAGTAGTAATACTACTTTATAGGACCATTTTGAGGATTAAATAGCTTATTAGATATAAAAGGCTTAGAAAAGAGTCTGACAATAGTAATGTAAGGGTTAGTGATGATAATTATCATTATTAGCTACCCCCTAGGGCTTGTTGGGGATTAAACAAGATAATAAGAGTAACATAGTAGAGTCCCCAACATATAAACTGAAGAGATATTAGCAAGTATTGTACTGTAACAACGTCACAACTAATAGTATAACTCCTTGAGTAGTTTCTCAGTTAATGGACTGGCCATTTTACAATCTAATCTACTGGGTTGGTGTATAGATTGAAAGTTGCAAGTAACTATAGGGGATCAGAAAGGCAGCTTGATATATAAGAAAGTCACCGACCAGGAGACCAGAGGTTTAATTCCACCTTCAGCACGAATGAGGTCTACGCCCTTGGCCTAGTCATTTCACCTGAATTTCGGTTTCTTCATTTGTTAATGAAGGCCACAGTGTTTTTCCAGCTCAAGTCTTCATGTGGTTTTAAAACTTGGTTTGTAGATAAGTATTTACAAAAAAATCAAAGTCTGCCCTTGCAGTTGATATTGCTTCAATTTTTTCTAGACCCAGAAGAAATGTCCTTTTTTCATTTCCTGAGACCATTTTTCACAGGATCTGAAATAAGGAGTGGTGTTAACTTCTACTGTGTAACGTTGCTATCCAATCATCATTGTATCACTTTTTAAAGTATATTTCTGGCATATTAGAAACTAAATGGCTAAAAGTTAAGCATATACAAGGACAGTCACTGCAATTAGTTATGGAGAGGAAAAAATAATTTAGAAATTGTCTTTGGCAGTTTCTAAAATTTCATCTTACTGTCTCCTATAATCTTCATGGACTTCATTATATTAAGAAACATTATAAAGTTGTGATCAGTCCTCTCAGTTGCACCCTGATTTCTTCAGAAACATGACACTAGTTAAAATTTGTGCAGCGTTTTTTTTTTCCAGAAGCCACGGATCCTTCTATTCCATTTTTATTTCCAAAGGCAGGGCGGGGCTGTGGTTTGGCAGTGAAGGGTGTGGTTTTGAAGGGGTTGGCTGGGCAAGGGATAGTAAACACTACAACATGTGGTTGTGATGACAATTCGGTATCTAGAGATCATGCAGCCTGGAGAGGTCTGTGTTTATGCATAAAATATCTTCGACTGGTTTAGAACTATTCATGAGTTTAAGGAAGCGCTGCTGACAGAGAGGGAGGGAGAGGGGGGAGGGAGCGAAAGCAGGTAGAGAAAGAGAAGAGAGGAAGAGGAGAAAGAGGAGCAGGGGGGAGGAAGAGGAGAAATAGAGGAAAAGGGTGAAATAATACTTGAATATCAAGTATGGAAATATAAAAGAACACTTAACAAACATCTAGTCCAGTTTACTAATTATTCATAGGGAAATTAGAGGCCTAATGAGGGTCAGTGTTTGTCAGAGATTACTTCATTACATGGTAGTGAATTTAGGAATAAAATTTAGGTGATGACTGAAGTTGTATATTCATTCACTCACTCTCTCATTCGTTCATTCATTCATTCAAGCAACCCTATTGAAAAACTTCTTTGTGTAGGTGTAATAGTAGACATTGAATGACAAGATACTCCTGCAGTTTAGGTTCTAAGGGGAGAGATGCTGTAGCATAAGCTTATTACCCAATAAATGGTAAAGAGGATATCAGAGTATTGAGTGCTTAAAAGAAAATAAAACATGGTGTTGGATGTCAAGGAATGTCACAGGTGTGGAGGGATGGCTTCTCTGAGGAGTCAGAGAAGCCCTGACATGAAGGAAGCCACCAGGCAAAGGCTGTGGAGCAGAGCATTGCAGGCAGACAGAGCACACTTAGTGGCAAGTGCTAAGGCCCTAGAGAGAGAATGCCTTTGGGGTCACTGAAAAGGGAATGTCTGTGAAGCTGCAGCACAGAGACCGAGGGCATGAATGGTGGTGTAAATGGGGTGGGAGAGGGAGGCGAGGGCCAGATTAGGCAGAGTGGTCTGCACCCCAGTCAGGGACTGGGTTTTATGCCAAATGCAGTAGAAACTACCGGACAGTCTTCCGTGGACAGTGGCATGATTTGATTTACAGCTAAGAAAGGCCCATCTGACATACTGTATGGAGAATAGGTCTGAAGGGACAAGAATGGAAGCAGGGAAAGCAGCTGGGATGCCACTGGACCTGACTAGGTGCAGGCCTACGTGGGTCAGAGTGGCAGCAGTAGAGGTGGGGGACGGCGGACGGACTCTGGTGCTCAGAGAAGACACGGTAGGGCCTGTCCCCAATCTTGTTACTCAGTGTTTTATTACCAAAGCGGGGAGTGGAACTTACAAATAAGGTTCCACTTTAAACACGACTATCATCATTTTGCACCGATGTGGTTTTGGGCCATGTAACTATTTAAATATGATTACTATTTGTAAACTCAGGGGGACCAGAATCTCCACCCTTATTACACTTCAACTTTAGAATTTTTAAAAAATCATCTACAAGAAAGCAAGCAGATGCCAGGATTTTTCACGAAATACAAAAATAACCTTCCAGGTTATAATCTGAAGTCAGATCTATATAACTTATATAGATGCTGATCAGTTTCATACGTACCTGGTGCACATCCACCTACAGACATTCATGTTTCTGTAACTTTAGTCATGGCCAGGAACACGGAGGCAAACCCACCACTGATACTGTACGTAAGCGGACTGACAGCCTTTAGAAATATTTGCAATATCGAGTACTGAAATAGCTGCTTTAAAAACTTTAACTGACCAGGAAGAGTTGACAGAAATTCCATGAATTAGAACCTAATGTTGAGTTTTATTTTGTTTTGTCTGTATTTTTGCATCCTAGAATAGCTTTGGTAAGTACTACTCTGAGTATACGTGTAATATCGGATTACCCAGTTTGGAATATTCTCCCAAGTGTGAAAAGGCTTAAGCATGACGTAAAGCTCATGGAACATGCCCCAGACCTGCAGCTCCAGTGTTCCTGTCATGTCAGTGGCTGTCATTGAACACCCTTAATATTCCCCAGATGCTTCAAATTTGCTAAGTATAACCAGTGCTGATGGCAAGCGTGCAAGTTTTATTGTCAATCTCCAGTTTAAAGAAGAGAAAGTCGGGACTTAGATGTGGTAGAGCCAGGTCGAGAAGAGAAACTAGCCCAGATCCTCGGCCAAGTCTTTCCGACAGGCCCGCTTTCATGAATTAGTTATTCTGGCTTTGGAGCAGAAAAACATTTATATAAATTTACATTCATATTGAAAAACGGATGTTCTCCAGCCAAAGGCGTGTTGGGCTGTTGGGGTGGACCGTTTTCCATCGCAATGGCCCTGGTCTGGAAATTCTGCATTGAGTTAACCACTAGGTTGGGTTTTCTGATTTGGGCCATGTTTGGAGCTCTGTGATAAGAAATAAAAATTTATCACTGATTTAAACTGGCTTTCAAAGAATGCATCTCTAGAATATATAAATAGAAAACTACTTGTAAATTCTTTATACTTATAGTTTTTTACACACGCAGTGATAGAACCCAAGGCAGATTTCAAAATTATATTCAAACGAAACTTAAAACCTATAGAAATTCTGTGGTCCACATCATTGCAACCTTTCCCTGCTCACTGCGAGAAAAGTGTGGACTACTCCATAGCAGATTCATTTTTATTTGGCTTCTCAGTACCGTGATGACCCCTTTCTTCCAGTATTTTTCTCTACCCAAACTACTTCACCACCTGCATTTCCGCAGTGCACGCAGGGTCATTCATTCTGCAATTGGAGCGAACTTGTCAGGGTTGCCACTGTTGTTCATATCACTCCTCGTCCCAGCTGCGATCGCAATCAAATACGGCGGGAGAGGAGCGTAGCAACACCGGTCGGCGAGACTTGGTCGGAAGCTGGTAATTCAGATGATCCAAGCAAGGCTTACAACTGCACTTAGATTCTCTCAAAATTGAAAGCACAACATTTTATTTTATGAAGGAAATGCGTGCACGCAGAAGAGCATGCCTATGAAAACCTAGCATTCCACACGCTGCAGTTTAAGAAAATGTGTGTTTACATCATACAGTCTCAGGTGCTCTTACTTTTCACTGCGCAAGGGGGAAAAGGCCGGGGAAGGGAATGTTTACTTTCATTCCGTGTCATCCTCACATCACAGTATAGAATACAAAGTAATGGGAGAAAAGAAAGAGGTAAGTATCTACTGACTCAAAAAGATGTCCACAATTATCGAGTGGAAAAAACAATATGTCAGAATTGAAAGCAGGGACTCAGGCAGACGCTGGTACACCAATGTTCACAGTAGCACTATTCGTAATAGCCGAATGTGGCAACAACCCGAGTGTCCATCCACAGATGAACAGATAAACAAAAATGTGGTCTATAAATATGTAAGATACATTATTCAGCCATAAATAGGAATGAAGTTCTGTCCTGGCTGGTGGGGCTCAGCGGACTGAGAGCCGGCCTGTGAACCAAAGGGTCGCTGGTTGATTCTCAGTCGGAGCACATGCCTGGGTTTCAGGACAGGTCCTTAGTTGGCAGCTCACAAGAGGCAACGACATATTGATGTTTCTCTCCCTCATTCTCCCTCCCTTCCCCACTGCCTAAAAATGAATGAATGAATAAATAAATAATCTTAAAAAAGAAACTATTCCTTGGAAAAAAAAGGAATGAAGTTCTGACATACACTACAACATGGATGAACCTTGAAAACATTACGCTAAGTAAAATAAGCCAAACAGAAGAGGACAAGTATTGTACAATTTCACTTTATGAGACATCTAGACAAGTCAAATATATAGCAACAGAAGATAGAATAGACATTATTAGGGGCTGAGGAAAGGGAGAATAGGAGTTAATGTTTAATGGACAGAATTCTATTTGGAATGATGAAAAAGTTCCTAAATAGAGAGTGGTGATGGTTGCATAACATTGTGAATGCACTTAATGCTGCTGAATTGTACAGCTAAAAATAGCTAAAATAACAAATTTGATGTTAAGTGTATTTTATCACAATAAAATGTTATAAAGAGTAATATGTCAAATGACATGTATGGTGTGGTTATATATTATGTATGTTTGTGTGCATGTTGACACATCCATCTCATACACATGAATTTGTAAACACATAGAAAATTTTCTCTAAAATACATACCAAATTGTTGAGAGTGAAGAATGAAGGAAATGGGTTGAAATGCATCCCCTCAACAAGACATGTTGAAGTTCTAACCTCTAGCAGCTCAGAATATGACCATATTTGCAAATAGTTGCAGATGTAGTTAAGGTGAAGGCAAAGTGGAGTGAGTGTCCAACCCAGTATGACTTTTGTCCTTATATGAAGACAGCCCCATGAAGACAGAAACACAGGAGGAACCCACAAGAACCCAGAGGGTCAGAGCGATGCGTCTGCAGGACAAGCAGTGCCACCGATCGCTGGTGAACCACCAGACACAAGGGTGAGGAAAGGAGCGGTCACCTCACAGGCGTTCGTGGAAGCATGGCTCTGCTAACAACTTGACTTCAGATTTCTAACTTCCAGAACTGTGACAAAATACATTTCTATTGTAAGCTACTGAGTGTGTGGTACTTTGTGTTGGCAGCCCTAGGAAACTGACACCATGGGCTTTATTTTTTATACTTTTGCATTGTTAGATATTTTATTGTGAGCACGATTTAATTTTACAACCAACAAATATTCACTTAACCTTATAGCCATCAAGAAAATGCAAATCAAAACAACACTGAGACGGCATTACACTTCCACCATCACGATGTCCAAGATGTAATAGACAACCCAGGGTTGGTGAGGGCATAGAACAACTGGACCTCCTAAATATTGCTAGTGGAAACATATATCAGTATAAAGAGTAGGAAAACCATTTAATAATATTTCTTGCAGCTGAAAACACAAATACCTGTGACCCAGTAATTCCACTCTTTGATGTATACCCTACAGAAACTTAGCCATGTTCATCCAGAGATGTACTAAAATGTTCATAGAAGCACCACTCCTAAGAGCTCCAACCTGGAAACATCATAAATGCCCATCAACAATAGAATGAATAAGTAAATGATGATATATCCCTACAGTAGAATATTATACAGCTGTGAGAATAAATAAATTATTGCTACATGCAACAGCATGGAGGAATTTAAAAAACACAGTGTTGAAGCAAAAGAAGTCAGGTACAAAAAAAGTTTCTACTGTCTGATTTTATTTATACAAAGCGATAAAGTAGCTAACACTGACCTTTGTTGTTTGTGTGGCTCTCGTGGGAGCCGTGGTTAGGAGGAGGCTCAAGGGGAAACTTCTAGGGAACTAGTATATTCTGATTTTTGTTGTTGCCACTGGTGAGACAGGGGTGGCAACTTATTGAATTCTATAATTTATGTACATTTCTGTATGCATGCTACAGTTCAGTATAATCCTAACTCTAAAATGACTTTAAAAAGTCTTTTCTTTCTGGTATTAGATGTTGCCACTTTTTCTTTGGCTTTTGAGATATTATTGTTTTTCTCCTTGTTTATTAATTCAGCAAAAAATTTTTTTAATGATCCACTATATGTAAGGTACTGTGCTAGGCAAAGAACTCAACCACACTAATAGGAAGATCAGACATGTTTGGAAGTTTGAAAAACTCTGATCTAAAACATGCTTGTCAAGACTTTCTCTTGATCTCCAAGGTTCTTTTCTATCAGAGCTTCATATTCCCTCTTTGACTTCCGCATAAAACTGTTTGGACATAGTGGTCACCTCCCAGCTGGTGTTTTTGGCTTTTGCCCAAGAAAATCCTGCTTTCTGATCTCTGCTCCCTTGCTTTTTCCAGCTGTTCCTAATCTTTAAACTTTTAATCTGCTATCTTGAATATATCAGATTCTTCTTGGATCCTCTGTCCCATCATTTCTTAAAGAATTAAAGAAGGAAAAATTCCTTCAAGTCCCTATTTCTGTCCTGTGAAGACCCAGCCTTCTCCTCTTCTCAGAGCCGTATTCACTATTAAATATCGAAAGTTTAATTGTCGCTATCCCAAAGGGATATAGTTTGCTTTTCTACTTGCTATTAAAGTTTGTACTGGTTACAAAATTCTCAGGAGCAAATACTCTGGACTTTAATAACAGTTAAACAAATGCCACCACTATTATTTAGCATTATTTGAGAGGTTCTAACTATGTAATAAGATTAGAAAAGCAAATGAAAATTTCAAATATTAAAAAAGAAATGGCAAAGTTATTTTTGTTTATATATACGAGGTCTGTCTGGAAAAAGTCCAGCCACTGTTAATATAATGAGAACAGTTTGCATAACATCGATGTGACCTGGCAGCTAAGGATCGGGGACTGGAATGCACATGTGTGAACAGTGACGACTTCACTGTGCTAGTCAGTGGGGCAGTAGAAGCCATTGAGTGACCATGTGCACTGCGTGGCCATCGCATTCAAACTGACTGAGTAGAACAACAAATATGCATCCAAGTTTGCGTTAAGCTTGGACATTTCTCCGTAGAAACTATTTGGATGGTTCAGAAGGCCATGGCTATGAGCAACTGGTGATTGGCAGCTTCATCACAACAATGTGCCTGCTCATACATCACATCTCGTGCAGAGTTTTTTGGCAAAACATCAAATCACCCAGATGACTCAGCCCCACTACAGCCCAGATTTGGTGCCCAGTGACTTCTGGCTTTTCCCCAAACTAAAATCATCTTTGAAAGGGAAGAGATTTCATTCCATTGATGAGATTCAGGACAATAGAATGGGGCAGCTATGGTGATAGGGAGGACTGTGTGAAGTCCCAAGGTGCCTACTTTGAAGGGGACTGAGGTGGCATTGTCCTATGTACAATATTGCTTGTATTTTGTATTTTCTTCGATAAATGTCTCTGTTTTTCATGTTACACAGTTGGATACCTTCTGGCCAGACCTCATATATGACACTTCCATGTCTACAAACCCCAAATGACTCAATAAAAATAATAAACCAATATAAGAATTGGTACAGCAACTGAGCATAGAATATTTTTAAAAATTCAGTACCTTCTCTTTACATTAATAATAAAGTATATATAAAAATTACAAAATAAATCTTTTAAAGATGGTGTCATGAACAAATTTAACAAGGGAAGTTAGAATTTATATGAATAAAACAGTAAAATTTTATTGGAGAAAACAAAGCATGTCTTGAATAAATGGAGAGACATACCAAAATCTTGGCATAGGAAAAAAATATGAAAATAAAATCCTTTCCAAAATTAATAGAAAAACGTTATTGAATTCCATCAAAATCCCACTAAACGACCCAGTAATAAAAAGGATATGAAAAATAAAAATGCAAAAATTGTCAAGAGAATCTTGAACCAGAATAATAAAGGACAATTTGCTGCACCACATACTCAGAGTTTTAAAACATTGCATAAAGTGACTGCAATAAAAATAGCATGTCACCGAGACAGTAGACAATGCTACCACAGCCCAAGGGAACGGCCTTTCGTGCCAGGCCCTTAAGGAAGAGCACAACACCCCACTGAGATTTGCTTCTCTGAGTGGTTTCATTTTTTTCCCTCCATTTAGTCAGACTGCCAGGCTGCACCCTTAGAGCCGGCACCCGACAGGCTTTAGAGAGCTGGCTATGCACCAGCCCCAGTAACTGCTCCCAGAATTTGAAGTTGAGTGAGAGAAGCTGGTGGTTACAATACTGAAGGACAGCACATTGTGGGGATCTTTCTTCTCCTTATTTCCATGGGTTACTGGAGCCCACAGTCCAGCAGGTTATGTGTTTAGGGTTCCTTAGCCAATGCTCGTGGCTCTTTCCCAAAGAGCCAGGCTAATGAAATTCTCAGAAAAGTTCATGTCCTGTAGCAGGCAATTAGCATGTGAATTATATCTCATGAGAACAGCATTTTTTCAAACTTACACTTTCAAATATTATAGCAACCAATATATCAAAATCAATTTTACTTCTATCTCCTAGCAACAAACAATCTGAAAATGAAATTAATAATAGTTTTACTTAGGATTGCATTAAAAGAATAAACTATAAGATTAACAAAAGAAGTACAAGGCTTATAAACTAAAAATGAAAAGGCATCATTGAAATGAATAAACCAAGACCTAAATAAATGGAAAGACATCCCATATTCATGGACTGGAGGCAGTACAGTTAAGATGGCAATTCTCACCAGACTGGTCTACAGATTGAAAGCAATTTCTATCAAAACCACAGCTGGCTTTCTTGTAGAAATTGATAAGCTGGTCCTAAAATTTGTGCAAAAATAAAAGAGGTCCAGAATAGCCAAAACAATGTTAGGAAGAAACACAAAATTGGAAGACTCAGAGTTTCCCGTTTCAAAACACAGGAAAAAAGTCACAGTAATCAGGACTTTGTTGTGTAAGTGTGCAGGTGGACACATACACTGAAGGACAGAATTGAGGGTGTAGAAATAAACGTGTAGTCAACGGGAACAGTGTGGTCAATTGAAATATAGGATACCAGGTTAAATCAGATACACAACAAACTGCATTTTAGTCTGCCCTGTAGTGTTCATACTTATAAAAATTATTGGTAGTCTATCTGACATTCAAGTTTAATTGGGCAGCTTGTGTTTTTATTTGCTAAAGTTGGCAGCCCCAAACTGGGAGGCAGGGCACCCGAGCTTTGCCCACATCACCATCTGCCAGGGCTCCAGGAAGGGTATGGTGGGGTCTTAGGTAATTAGTCACTTAAATTTCTGCTAAAACAGATTCTATTTTCCTTACGAAAACACCTTCTACAAGAAAAATATTGCAAAGTGGTAAACTGCATTTTACACCTCATTTTCAAAAATCTCTTGGGTCCTGACCGGTATGCTCAGTTGGTTGGGCGTTGTCCTGCAAAGTAAAAGGCCACTGGTCAGTTTGCGGTCAGGGCACATGCCTAGGTTGCAGGTTTGGTTCCCAGTTGGGACATGTACTAGAGGCAACCGATCCATGTTTCCTTCCCACATTGATGTTTCTCTTTCTTTCTCTCTCCCTTCCCCTCTCTCTAAAAGTAAATTTAAAAAAAAAACGTTTAAAAATATCTTGACTTTTGAGTAAAACCATGATGAAAACAGAGAATGAAACAGAGTGTAACTAGATTCACCAAATCACTGAAATAATTAAGGAACCATTCCCATTTCCCCACAGTTTCTGTCCTCTCCTCTCCCTCTCTCTGTCCCATTCTCTGTCCCCCACCCCCCACCACCCTAGTGCACTGTGACTGGTCTGGAAACATATCCTGGGACCCTGAGTTGGCGTTCGCTTTTAGCCCAATCCGAGGCCACTCGGTGCAAAGTTTGCAGTCTTCCTGATTACATTGTGCAGAAAGCGTTAACGCTGCTAGCAGTCAGAGCTGCAGATTTCCTCAATGAGACTCTTATGTGCCTGACAATGTAACTATTTATTTGCAAAGTCACTACCGTTGACATTTGTGCTGCTCAAATCTAAGTGTTACCAGTGCTTTCTTTATGTCTCTGTTTTTCTTTAGTAACTAAGAAAAGCAAGACAAAGTACAAATAACTGCTTATTCAGAAAGAAATCTCTGATTGTTCCTTAAACCTGCTCTGGGCAGCACACACAGACTTTTGAGTGATCTGGAAAATATGAAAAGCACTTGGCCGAGAGACAAAACCCGAACTGATCTGCGGTGATGGCAAAAGCAGAAATAGGAGCTCAATAATAAAAACAAATTCTCTATGACTGCTCTGCTCGTGGCTTCAGGAGGGAGAAGGAGATCTTAGAAGATAAATTATTATCGGTGCAGCCTTTGCTAGAGGGAAGTGGTAGGGAGGGAGGGAAACCGGGCTTTGGAAGCAGGGCTTTGCTGCAGGGCCCCTTGATTGTTGGCGAGCTAATTGATTGAAAAAGGCAAATGGGACCCCTGTCTTCCTGCCAAGGGTTTTTTTTTCCGCCTCTGCCCTCCCTGGGTGCCTGGAGTGTGGACTCTGTGTGGCCCTCACCTGCTGCTTTGTTCTGACAAAGCTGGCGTCTTGCAGCCGCTGCCACTCACTCTTCCAAGCCGTTGTCCCGGCTGTCCAGAGTGCGTAAACCCTGCTGCCCCATCTGCCCCGCCACCTGCCTCCTTGTCTTTAAATATCTTCTTGCAACCCCACCACTTCTGGGAAGCTCTCTGGGATTGTTGCCACCCACTGCTGACACAGTCCTCTCCCAGAGTCTGAAAATGATCACATCTCATTTTTGAGGATTGTAAGTCACACGGAGGGGAGAGCACACGCGCCGTGAGGCAGGGGGGCTAGGGGTCGTTCATGGACTGTGTCACCAGCTTTGGGACCTCTGGCCACAGCAGTCACAATGACACCTGACAACTCCAGGTCTCTCATAGTGTGCCAAGCATGTGGCCCATAGTTCACACGCCTCTTTTTATTTTATCCCCATGTTAAAGCTATGGGATGGGTGCAAGTATTCTCCTTGTCTCACAGACAAGAACACTTAAAAAGAGCTAAAAGAACTTAGACAAGGTCAAATAACTCTCCGCGTCGCAGCTGGGATCGGAACCCAAGGGGTCAAGCTCTTACTGTTGAGACCGAGCTCTTATGGTGACCCAAATACCAAGTGAAGTGCCTTTGTTATTTAGTTTTCTCAACGGCCCTATGCAGTGTGTGTTATCCACATTACACTGATGAGATGGCTAAGGTTCCAGGAAGTTTGAGTGGCTTATCCACGACCACGCCTCTAGGAAGGCGGCAATGCTTCCAGATTGGGGGTGGGGGGCGGGGCAAGGAAGCAAGTGCCGTGCTCCGACAAGTTTGCAAAATGCTGGGTCCAGTCTAAACAAGATTCTTCTTCCCTCTAATTTTGATATTGTCTAACAGCAGGGCGTCCTAGAGTCTTTAACACCATCCCAAAGGTGTACTGGGGGGTCTCCTGAAAGGATTTAATGGGCAGCCTTTCAAATGTATTGGACCATAAAGCTTTTTCTGAGATCCACCCATTAACGCTCTTTTGCAGTAATGTTTCCCAGAATCCAGGTTTGGAAAACACGACACTATTTAAGTAGTAACACCTGCCAGATAAGAAGAGCGATAGAGATAAATTTGTTGTTGCTGTTGCTAGCTAGGAGGTAATAACAAAGTGCCGCAGGTGCTACCCAGGCTGGGGGAGCTGCTGCGGGCCTCGCAGGCCTAGCCCCCAGGTGTCATCTGCTCCCTCCACTGGGCTGTTGCTGCTGTCTCTCCTGAGCTCTGTGACTCGTTGGGTCCCCCCTGCTAGGCTCTAACGTGGGCTCAAGGTTTCACGAGGTAGCTGCTTGCTAAAGCCCAATAAAGTAGAACTCAGGGCCAACTTTAGAGTCAGCACCACCCTTAGTACAGGCTGGCACTTAGCACGTTGGACTCTGTAATAAGAGCTATGAGCAATTCAGTGTTTAGTGTGTATCAGGCTTGACTCGGGTCATTTCACTTAGTCCATCCCACAACCCGCGGTGCAGATACTGTTGTAGAGGCCTCCCAAATGGCCCCTCTGTGGCCCCTTCCCACACTGAATGAGGGGCCACCCTGGGTGACCCAAAGCATACGGCACTGGTGATAGTGTGTGACTTCTAAGACCTGTCATAAAGCCACTGTGGTTTCCATGTTGGTCTCTTGGATTCCTTGCTCTGTGTGATGCCAGCTGCCTTTTTGTGAATACACTCAGGCGACACTGGAGAGGTCCCCAGGGAGAGGGACCCACCTGCCTGCCATGTGAGTCAGCCATATTGGCAGAGGGACCCTTAGCCCCGGTCACACTTTCAAATGACTGTGGACCCCAGCTGACACCTGACTACAACCTCATGAGAAACCCCAAGCAACCCCCAAATTCCTGACCCACAGAGAGAACTACTGTTGTTTTAAGCAAACGGAGTTTGGAAGTGATTTGGAACTCTGAGATACTACTGCCATGCGCCCCTCGCAAACTCCCCCCCCCCAAGGTTTCAGCTGGAGGAATGGAAGCTATTAGAAATGTTAAGTTACTTACTCAAAGCCACAGCCAGAGTTTATGTGGCGGAGGCAGGGTGTCGCAAAGGATTCTCTTCCTTACACCCCAAAATACTGCCCCAGAGGCATGGTTCAGAATCCAGAAACGTATTTCTAGGCTCATTTATTTAGTGCAGGGATGCGATGATACAGCAAGTTTTGGAGCCCATTCTTTACCTCTCATGAACTGCAGTTCCTCAGAGAGTAATAGCAACTACCTGGTTGTGGCTGAAACAATTTAATATATTAAAAGTTCAAGCAGATTCTAGGCACTGGATCCCTTCTTTAGCATCAGGCCACGCTTTGGTGGGGAAGAACACAGAAGGTTAGTGCAGCCAGCAATCTGTCAATCCCACCCTAGAGGGAATTAGCTCATCAGGATCCAGTCCTAACTGGCAGGAGACTGAGGAGAGCAAAAGACAGGAAGACATAATTCTTGAGTGTGGGTTACTTCGGGAGCAGGCAGGCTTGGATGGGTGCCCCAGAGGGGTTTTGGAACAGCTAGAGGGCATCATGGGAACCGAGAGAAGGCAGCAGTGGGGCCCAGCCACCAAGAGTGGGAAGGAACTTTTCTTCCCAAATTTACCTAAGGCCCGAAATACCCCGATTCCATCACAGAGATGGCTGTTATGTAAAGCGTCACCTCGAATAACTGCGGCTTCGGTTCCAGCCAGGAACTGGAAAAGGAGTGCGGTAATTCCCTACAAAGTTGGCTTTTAAAAATTAATTTAGAGGCAAAAGTCCTTAGCCCCAGCTATAAATATCTTTAGAGATCCACAAAAACCAAAGTCAAGTGTCTTGGTTTAGGTCAAATGGCTAAACGGAGGTAGAGTTTGGGCCAGGACACAAAAATGCATGTGCTGTAATCACTACGTTTGATCAAACCAATTTGTCTGGGGTTGAAAAGCGCACATCATTTCTCCCAAGAAGCTTTTCCTCATTAACGTTACCGAAGGTAGTCTGACATACGCTATCACTTCATTAAGAAAAATGTTTTAAACACCTGCTATGTGCCAGGCTAGGGATTTGGAAACAAAGTGCAAAACTCCTCCCCTTTTTTGAAGGTTACATTTAGAGGTGTGTTGGGGGGCGGTGTGCTGTGGGAGCAATGATACAATTATATAATAAGCTGAAAGGCGATGGAGACAACAAAAAAGGGCAGGGGCTAGAGATGGGGGTTTGAGGGGTGGTGGGTGCAATTTACATGTCAAATGCTTGGAACGTCCTCACTGAAGAGGTGACATTTGAGCGGCACTTGAAGGAGGTGAGGGAGCAAGCCATGTGGTTATCTGGGGGAAGGGCATACCACTAATGTACATATTACTAGGGGATCATTCTCCAGCTCTTTCTCACTTGCAATTTTATTCTTCTGTCCCCTAGTAAATGCTCAGGAGTGGATATTTCATCTGCTTTCTTTGGGTCTAATATAAGTGCCTTCTGAAGAATGTTATTTGTACCACAGGATTTTAATAAATGCTTATTGAATATTTTGGTTAAAGTCATTTTCTCACCATTGCCCTTTTTAGGCAAGAAACGAAGGGGAAAATCTACAGTAGTTCAGTAGTCTGTCCAATAGTCTAAATTACTTAAAATGCACAAACCAACAGTTAGCTGTACTATCCAACATTCTGGGTTAGTATTTTTGCCTTCCATAAACATTGCATCTAAAAATATTTGCAAAAGTCTTGGCTTCTCCAAAATTCAAAACAGGAAGCCCCTATAGTTTTCAGGCTGCCTTTATTCACCTCCAAACCTCAAAGTGGAACCCACCGTGACTATTTTGTAATTACAATCTTTTTGTAAAATGAGTTCTGACACTTTTTGAAAATGGTTTCCTGCCTAAGCGAAAGACATCCTGTTATTCTTAATATTCTATGCCACCTAAATAGTAAGGTGTCTTGAATTCATAAGGACAGAACCATTCGCAGCCAATAACTTGTTCCTCTTTTATTTTTGCAAACAGTTACACTTCACAGAAACACTTTCCCATTTCCCGTTGAACAAGATTCTCAGTTTTCCTATCACTGAGACCCTGACCTTGTCTGATTCGGAGCTTTTCACACAGATAGATGTATAAGCTGTGCTTATTTATTTGCTCTGGATTTTGTTTTGAAGAGGCAGACTACAAATTGAAAAGAACTATAACACTGGTGAATATCATAATGGCCCCAACAATAATGCTGTTGGGGAAAATGTAACAGAAAGTCAAAGTCAGAAGATAGTCGGTGGTTGAGTGATGACTTAACATCATGCATAAGGAACCTCCGTTTCTTACGAATGAAGCAGCATCTTAATGGACCAGAGGGGCTGGTCCCCAGTTAGGGGCATATAATTCCCTAAAGGATAACTGAATTCAATCCAAACGGGGAAGAAAAGTTTGTTGTAAGAGAAACAGAAAGAGTTTGCTGCTTTGACGCCCATGGACATGGACATGCCTTTGAGAATGACTATTAGGATAACAGGGATGTCACTGGTCCTCGTTTTTTCTTCTTCTCGTATTTCAGTGTGTAGCTCCACACATTCTCTCAGTCAGTCCTCAAAAGTATTTATCGATGCTTTATTTACCATATGGGAAAGAAAAGTTCAGCCACACACCAGCTATCCTGCATCTTAATCACTCCAGGATGCCAAAGAGAGTAAAAGGGATTGTCTTAATTCTTCCTACAGTGCATATGGTGCTACTTGAGCATCTGGGGAAGGAAAAGCAGCTGCTCACTCTGCATGTGAGACCTTTGGCAAATTCTTTACATCCTGACCTTTACTTCCTTTCATCGTAATACAGGGATAATAATACAAAATTTAGATGATGCTTAGGAACATAAAGAAAATAGCCAACTTATTAGTTGGCCTTAGCTAGGCTCGAGGCAGTGTTTAAAACCCTTTGCATGTATAAATTTACTTAATCCTAATAACGGCCCTATAACATAGCCGTCATGGTTTACAGATGAGGGGCAGGAGCACAAAGACATCCCAGCCATTTGCTCCCAGCCACGTCATAGTGGAAATGGCTGCAAGAACCACACACTCGACTTCCGCTCAAAATATTTCTCTAATGATGGCCGTTAAGCACAAAGTCAGTGCTCAATTAATGGTGATTACTGTTGCTGTTGTTATAGAGAGGAGATATCTTTCTTACTTCAGCAGATTCAGATGACTGTGTCTGGGAATTTGGAAACCCATTCAGGTGGGAAGGGAATCAGAGATAAGAGACTTATCAGAGACTTTGAAACAGAGACTTTGAAAAGAATCGTATCAAGTACCACATTTCCTTTTGGACCCCATGTCCCGGATTTACAATTGGGCTCAACTAACTGGTCAACTCAGTTAAAAAGGAAAGTGCTTTGTTAAGAGAAAGTAGCAGTTCAAGCTAATTTCTTGGCTAAATCAGTCGTTCCGTTCCATTTAAAATAATCAACCTATCAATTCTGTGAGGCTCCAGCTTCCCTCCAATGGCTTTGTGGTTCTTTGGGGTATAAGATAGAGTCAAAATATTGATTTCGTTGCTTTGATCAATAAATAGACTTTATAAACAGGTCGCATCATTGAAGTGGCCGTTTTCACTGCATATTTTTATGTTCAGAATCTGTCACTTTTGCTGATGTGTATAAAACCCACTTATATGTTTTCTTGTTGGGTAGTGTCAGAGAGCCAGGGGAGGTGATACAAATGACAGTCACAGTGTCAGGGGGAGGTGATACAAATGACAGTCAAGAAGAGTACTTTACTAAAGGTGTCAAACTATTTGACAGTGTAAAGGTGTAAAGATATTTAATCATACTTCATTACTAGAAGCCAGAATGCAAAAGCCGGGCTCTCATTTTTATTATTTTGTGGCCCATTTTGATGCTAGGACAAAGGTGTGAAATGCTAATGACTATCTGAAAAGAAAGAAGAGAAAGAAACCGAACTTATTTGTAAGGAAATAAAAATAAACCATTGGTTGGATCAGGAATAAAGCAGATTTCATGAAACAAGAGAACTTATATAGCAGACTAATTGTGTGTGGGCCATATAGCTGGTGGTTAGAACAAGGGTTTATTTGAATGAGTCTTTCAGATTCAGACTCTGGCTCTGCCACTTACTTGCTAGATACCAGAAAAGTGTTCAATGTTGCTATTGTTGGTGTTATTGGTAGACTTGTAGGAGTTATAATAAAAGCATAAGTTTGCACGAATTATGGAACCTAATAATATAGGGATGAGAAAGGCGGAAAACCAGTCAACAGGTAGTTCCCACCTTCAGCTACTGTGAATAGCGCTGCAATGAGCATGCGTCAAGGTGGCTTTTCAAGATCCATTGTATAGGCCACGGTACGTACGGCGCAGTCATCAAGCACGTGGTCTTCCCAAGCAGACTACCTGGGTTCTAATCCTGGCTTGGTGCTTTACATTTATTATCTCAATTTTTCTTACTATTATCCTACTGTTTTTACCTTGCTGTCATACCGTATAACAAAGCCCATATAGTACTGGCACTATTACTAATCCATGTTTTATAGACGAGAGGTGAGGTTCCTTGCTCAATGACGAACAGCTAGTGAGTGGCAGAGGTAGGATTTGAACTGAGGTCTAGTTACACCATTGTTATTACTCGATTCTGCCTCACAGTGAGGGGAGACTGCTGATGCAGTGAAGTAAGGCAGAGAAGTTAAGGGAGCAAGAACTGCTGGACAGAAGCGGACGCTGGGGACGGGGGCGGTTTCTCCAAATAGCCAAGGTAAGAGCAGCACTGGCCAGCAGGTGCCCAATGGGAGGGAAAAGACACAGAAATGGAGGCCAGCTTTAGAAATCTTCGCCCTTTCCTTAACTGCACCAGGGTTCAGCCCTGCAGAGTAAAGCACATCAACCCACTTACGACAGGTTTTCCTCACTTCACTCAGCTCTGCTGTGCCCCATCTCAATGGAGGAAGCGATTAGCCCCGCCACAAACACCCATAGAACTTTCTACCACATTAGGGGCAATCTACCCCCCTCCCCCCAAAAGAGAAGAGAGGCACAGAGTTTATTAAATTTCTTTCAGGCTCCCTGCCTGATTCTCTCTCCTGCTGCCTAACTCGTTTTAATTTCTCCCAAGGAAGCCCATGGGTATGTGCTGATTTGCTTGGCTACAGTCACGGGCACTTTTTAGAAAAACAAAGCCAAGAAGAACTCTGAGGCTCCCGTGACTCGCACCATCAGCCAATCGTTGTTTTATTAAGTGCTGATTCCTCCTGTGGAGCTGAGTTAATGGAGATGGGGGGAAAAAAGTCAGGGCCAAAACAAGGAACCATTCAGACGGAGGATTCAAAACATTAAGGTAACAGAGAGCTTCTGTACCGAGCCCCGTGGGGCCGAGTTCTGTATGAATGAAGGGGGCACAGAGGTTCCACATCCACCCAGTGGAGCTATTCATGGGGACCGGAGGCTGAGCACGAGGGAAAAGACCTATTACTCATGGCCTCTAGGCCTGGCCAGCTCAAAATTATTCCCTACGAGAGTTCCTTGCATTCTGTCCAATTTCATTTTAAAATCTGAGTCTTCCCTAGAATTGTGTTGTTAATAACATGTTGTGTTCTTGGGTGTTGGTTTGCTTCTCCTCCACCTTTTCAAAAAAAAGGGAGGATTGTAGAGACTTGAAAACAAGATACACATCAGAAAATAAAGGCTCAAATTAGGAACCTTGCGAAATGTGGAACAAAATACGAATTGGAAGGGGAACTGAAAGCGTTATAAATCCTGGCTATCAGAACAAAACATCGCTATTAATGACACATACTTGTGGCAATGAATCTAGATCTGCAACTCACTAGATTTCTCACTCAGGAGAGACTCCTCGTGTGTCCACGTGTGGTGTGAGTGGGAGTGCGTGTATGTGTGTGTGAATGTGTGTGTGAATGGGTGTAGGAATAACCCAGAGAGAAAGAGGCGACCTATGAAGCGGCAACTGGGGAAAACGGCAAAACGAAGAGTGATGGATAAAGTAGCCAAACCGAGAGTCTGCTGCTGAATTACAACCAGATTGCCTCTGAAAAGCAAACCAACTTGAACAAATAAACCCCTGTGGCAGATTAGCTTTCATAAGCCTACCTGCGAGACAATGTCCAGACCCCTCCTTCCAGATGAAAGTCGAATGGCTAAGAGGAGGGAGGGGGTGGCATGTTCAGTGACTGCAGGAGCAGGGAGGCCCTGAGCTGTCCCCAAGAGGCCTGCGCACCACGGGCAGAGTGACACAGGTGGGGACTGCCGGTGAGGCCTGGAAACCAGTAGCAGCTCAGGAAACAGAGAAACCAGAGATGTTGAGGTGCATTCTCTTGGGATACTTGGGAATGAGAATGTCAAAGCCAGCCAGAGCAGGCTAGGCCGGCGGGGAGACGGAGAGCAAAACGTGCTGACATCTGACACGCATTAGCAGCACCCGGATGCTCCGCGACTAAAACGAAGGCTACTCGGCGTTTATGGATTTCCACATCACAGCGGTGGATTCTGGGAGAGCGTTCTCGGAATCAGGTGGACATATGGCGGTGTACCCAGTGCCTGCTGCCTCCAATATTCTGAGACAGCAGCAGCGCAAGACTGTGCCAAACTCCACTCTGCTCTGGGTGGGGACGGCATTATTCAACCACAGAGAGTTCAATCTTGGGCCCTTCTCATGGATAAGTGGAATCTTAAAAAACAACAACAACTTACTTATAGAGTGGGGAAGAGAGGGAGAAAGAGAGGGAGAGAAATGTTGATGTGAGAAACATCAGTTGGTTGCCTTCTGTGCTTTCCCTGACCAGAGGCTGAACCTGCAACCCAGGCATGTGCCCTGACCAGGAATCAAACTGGTGACCTTTTGGTTTGCAGGATGACTCCCAACCAACTGAGCCACCCCAGCCATGGTAAGCAGAATCTTAATAATGATCAACTGCTAACATTTATTATTGTTTCCTGTATGCCAAGCTCATGATTTGCATTTTCTTATGATACCGCACATCTACTCATTATTACCATCCATTTCCATTGTCCATAGCTGTTGGGTAACCAGCCAACGGACCGCAGCCCAGACCAGGCTGAGGTTGGATCTAAACAGCAGGCCCTGCTCGCTAACAGCAGGTCCCAGCCAGCTAACCATCCTGCTCCAAGCACTGAGGTCCTGAACTCAGTTAGTTAAGAGATTACCCAGGTCTTTGTAGTGGCGAAGGATACAGGAAAGGATTCAAATCTAATTACATGGCTGCCAATCACACAGGATCTAACTTATCGGATGACTCAAATGAAAAGGTTTATTCTTCTTCTAATGTTGCTACATAAACACGCTCTACCTCACTTTTTTGAGACACAGGGGGATAGCTAGAGGTCCGCGGCTGTCCCTCGTGGTCAGAGAGAATTTATCAACCTCTCTCACCCCCAGCACCTCTGAGGTTCTGAGAAGTGGCATTTGGAACGATTCACTGAGGCCCTGCTGAATCCGGGAGTGCCTTCCTCATCACTGAGGACTCATCATTGAATAAATTTAAATTATGTTTGGCCTAGTTTTCTGTTAACCAGTTTTATTGCATGCATTCTTAATTCTGAGAAAATTGGACGACTATGTATGGTATCCATGGCAACCTTCACTTAAATAGAATATGAAATTAAGCAGACTACTCTGCGCCTCTGACATTCTAGATAAATGGAGTTAACCACAGACAGAGTCATGCTGGCACTCTTTCCAAGCAGTTTTGCGAATTCTGTGCCTACAAGATGCAAGAAAGGGTAAGATCATTTCCTTTGTGACCGCACGTGGACTGACAACCGTCACGGGGCTAGTCTGAGCCCCAGAACTGCGCACGTTGGCTGGATAGCTCTTCGAATTGTTCCTCTGCCCCTGACATTCATCACATCGATGCAGAATTTTCATTCCCCTCCCTCCATTTAGTGGCATGACAGTTGGAAATATCCTTTTTCTATTTTACTTGTGTTTGTCCTTGATTTTTTTTAAAAGAATAGATTTTGTTTTTTACAGCCTTTTTGAGCAGAAATGACAGTGTTCTCTCGCCACCCCCTCAGTGTCTCCTATTACTAGCACACTTCTGTGGTGTGGTACACGGCGTGGACCTACATGGACACATCACAGTAACTGAAGTCCCTGGTTTACATAGGGTTTACTCTTGTGCTGTATGTTCTGTGAGTTTTGACAAATGTATAGCGACATGTATCTGTTAGGGTAGGCGCCTCGTTAGGTATTAGCAAACAGAAGGGAGAAAACTGGCTGAGCCTGATTAGGTCAGGAAACTACAGTTTCACAGACAGTCCAGGGAATAGCCCACGGTGCTTCACCAAACAGATTAATGTCCAAGGGGGCAGGAAAGACTGGCTTTCCAATCACCCCAGGGACCAACTGGCATGCTGTCTATTATTAAGGAGAGGAGGAACATAGTGCAGGGGGCAGTTCTTTACTAAGTGCATGCCCAGTAGGAGCCAAAGTGGCCATCTGAAAGGGGAAGAGAAAAACCTGGGAAAATCTGGGGAAAAGATCTGATAGGATGAGGACGCACGCCCCAGAAAAGCCAGGAAAGAAACTAGACAGTGTGAAAGAAAGCCTGCTCCCAAGAAAATATAGAGAAACTGAACGAAGGCCCCAGTCTCTCTGTAGCGGTCTTACAGGCCAGGGTATTGGTTGCAGCCCAGGCGCCATCAAGCCTTGGAGGTGGAAGTGCACATGGAATGAGGCACAGAGAAATTCAGTGACTTGACCAGGGTCGATCTCAGGGGCCAGGTGATGCAGCTCTGGGTCCTGTTGATCCTCCTGGGCCTGCTGGGACCAAGAGCAGGCCTGCAGCCCTGGAAGCTGGATTTCTCCTGCAGTAAAACAGGGCTGAACCACTTGGTTGTGGATGAGACACTGGGCATGGTGCACCAGCAGCTTCTGCTGCTGGACCCGCCAGGGAAGTGCCTCGGTGAACATGGCAGCCTTTGAAGGGCGCTCTCATAAGCCCTGCCCCTATCACTCAAACCCCCCTTTGAGAGTGTCCCTGAATTCGTTTCCTGAGCCACTGCTGAAGAAACTATTTCCAGGCCTGTCCAGCAGACCTGCTTTGGTACCAGTCTTCCTCCCATATGATCCGCTATTGCAGTATTATGCGGAACGGGTTCACTGTCATAAAAGTCCTCTGTGCTCCACCCAATCGTTCCCCCCTCCTCTTGATCCTGGTCAACCACTGAGCTTTTTGCTCTCTCTAGTTTTGCCTTTGCCCAGAATGCCGTGTAGCTGCAGTCAGTGTGCAGTCTTCAGACTGGCTTCCTGCGCTTAGTTATATGCAATTAACTTTTCTCCTTGTCTTTTCATTGTCTTTCACTTAAAAAAAAAACCACATTTAAAAAATTTCTTTTTATAGAGGGGAAGGGAGGGAGAAAGAGAGGGGGAGAAACATCAGTGTATGAATGCCTCTCAAGTGCCCGCTACTGGGGACCTGGCCCACAACCCAAGCATGTGCCCTGACTGGGAACCAAAGCAGTGACGTCCTGCTTCGCAATCTGACACCCAACCCACCGAGCCACGCCAACCAGGGAGACTTTTCCTTTTTAACAAACATGTAAGCACATATGTTTCCACCAAAATAAAAACTTAGTATCTACCACTCACCCTGTTTTCCTACCACAAAGCTATGCATTTGCTTATTTCTGTTTTTCTTCGTATTAGCTGCCTGCAACACAGGTTTGGATAACATGTTGATTCCATGATAGGTATTAAAATTTTTAGTATTATATTATACCTTTTCTACTGGACAATTCTTTTGTTTTTTAAAAGATTTTATTTATTTATTTTTAGAGAGAAGGGAAAGGAAGGAGAAAGAGAGGAGGAGAAACATCAATGTGTGGTTGCCTCTCATGTGTCCCCTACTGGGGCCCTGGCCTGCAATCCAGGCATGTGTCCTGACTGGGAATCAAACCGGCAATCATTTGGTTCACTGGCACACACTCAATCCACTGAGCTACACCAGCCAAAGCTGGACAACTCCTTTCTTAATAAATGAAGCTTCACCATTCTATTGTCATCAATTGTTTAGGTGTAACTATATGTCACTGTTATTTCACTCCTCACTGTTTCTTGTATACCACATCTTCCCCTTCATTAGATTTTTTGACCTCTAATTTCTAGGGCTGGATGAACAGAGGTAGATCATATGGGACAGGACCTCCCTTAACTCTCGGAGTTCCACTGAGAGGTGGCCTGACCTCTAACTTCGCCACTCCTGGGGCTGCCTCTGAAACACTGGACTGCCCTGCTTGGCATAAATTTAGCAAGCATGTATTATACAGTTGCAACACACTAACACTGTGCTTTAAGAGAAGCATATGTCACTTGAGTTCTGCCATCAGGAATGTTCTGTTCCCACTGGCGTGGATGGGAGGCTAGAGCAGAAGGCACAGGGTGCTGGTAATTGGTGTCTAAGCCTACTCCCTGAGTCAGAAATTGTAGAGATCGATTCAAGGCTATCAACCAATGCTAACCATTAACATCTATTGAGAATGGCAGAGAGCCTTTACAACTCTATTGTCTCATTTAATTCTCATGACAGCTCTCTGAGGTGGGGACTATTATTCACATGAGGAAGCTAAAGCACAGAGAAGTCAAGTCACTGCCCAACGGTCAGAGAGTTAGTGAATTGTAGAGCTTGGATTCCGACTTGAACAACAGCCCCCAAGCACTGGGCCAAGGCAGGGGGTTGAAGATGGTTTCTCAGTGCCACGTCTCTGCTGGCCCCAATCTGTCCTCTCACGCCATTCTTGCTAGATTCCTATGAACAATTCTGCTCCTTTTCTTCTCTCCTCTGGCAAAAAGTGAAGAGTAAAGCACATATATTCTGAGTTCCAAATGAATAATGCAATCAAGAGGTGCTCTAGAAAAAGGGCCAATATAGGTGTGTGGGCCCTGCGTGAGTCTCCTCAGAGTGACCTGACCGGGGGCAGCACAGTGAGGCCAGCACTGGACTCCGGGCAGGGGGACCTCAGCTCCGGCTCTGCCCCTTAGTGCTGGGAGGGCCCTCCAGGCCCAGTGCTTTACTCTTCACACCTGTATTTCTGCATCTCCAAGAGGGGGGATGTTTATACCAGCAGCACCTCTCTGTGGCATCCAGGACCCTGACGAAACATGGAGGTCTGTCTGTCAGAGCTCAGGAAACGGCTGTGCCGTTTGAATCCTTGGGTTCTAAATTCTTTAATATGTGAGACTCAGGGAAAGGCAAGGAATCCAGGAACCAGAGTCCACGGTTTGAAACACAACAAATAATCTAAACCTTCCATCATGTAAACTGTCAGGGCAGAGACTTGTATCTCTTTTGCTCACTGCTATATCCCACATGCCTAGGACAGTGTCTGGCCCGTCGTAATAGCTCACTAAATATTTGTTGGATTAAAAGAAAAGTTCATATAGCAGTTTAAAGATGTATTTCAGTGCCTTTGAAACTGAGGTCTCAAATGCCATTACTGAGGGTGGTCCAGCATTGGCCGGGGCAATTGGGCAGAACCTATGCAAGTTTAAGACACACTCATATACCTTTACAGGTGAGATGTAAATGTCTACCCTCCAACTACTCGATGAGATATTTTTGCAACTCATCTGCATGTTATGTAGGCCTGCACACAGAGTAGTCACCATCATTAACTGAGCATGTCACCAGTGTGAAGCCGAGGGCCTGGATTTAAAGCCTGGCTCTTTCAAAACCAGCCAGTGTGACCTTCGTAAGTTACTTAACCTTTCCTCTTCTTTGCCTACAGAATACAGATGATAACAGCACCCGTCTCATACTGTTGTCAAGAGCATTGAAGGGTTTCATACATGCAGATGTGAAGAGTAGTACCTGTTAGACAGTTAGGTGCATGGTCGTTTTTTTATTTACAGGGACTTGGGAGAAATAGCAGTCTGTAAGGGCTGAGCCCTAGTTTGCGGCCGGGCCCAGGGACCAGGTACGGCTCACAGAACAGCAAAGTGCGTGCCAACCGGTTAGGAGAAGCCACCACGTCTGCAGCCAGGAAAGCAAGTGTCCTCTTCCTGGACCACCTTGCTTCCCGCAACAGGGTGCCCAGGGCTTGCAGCCTAGGTGGGCAGACCTCACCTGGTCCACTTCCCAAAAACCGGCCCTCCCTTGGCCCCCAGACCTGAATTTCTGCCTTGGATAATCCTATTCTTTACTTTCCTTGACTTCCTTTTCATTTAAATTTACTTCATCTAACAGTATCATTTCTATCTTTGAAAATAGTTTGAGATCCTGTTTTGGGGACAATGTGGGCTATGAATACATTGATTACATTTTGAGCCGGGGGGTGGCAGTTGGATAGCCCTGGGGGGTGGAGACCTAGACCTCTGCCTCAGCCCTGGAGGTGGCTGGCTTTGGGGCAGAAGGGCTGTAGAGTTGAGTCGGGGTAACTGAATTCTCAGTGCTGACACCTGTTTCTCCTGAGCGCTATGGCTTCCCGTGACTCCGTGCGGCTCCGTGGCCACCCCGCCCCATGCCGTCATACTCTTCCAGGCTCTAAGCACTCTGACTTGGCCTATTTTCAAGGGCGAACCCACAAGCCATTACCGAGTGACTGCTGTGTGCAGAGATGGGGATGGAGAACCCAGCGGGGGAGGCAGCGGCTGTGGCAGAAGGCCGCAGGAGACCACACTCCCGGGGCAGACAGCAACCACGACAGCCAGGGCGACAGGAACAGCGTGGTCAGAGGGCCATTTGTGCACCAGCAGGTCTGCGGGGCCCCAGGGCGCTGGCCCTGTTTCAGCCCACAAGCACCTCCGGCAGGAGGGCTTACCCCGTCCTGATTTTCGGGTGAAGTGTCCTGGGGGGAGGACGAGAAGACACGAGCGAAGACACGCGTTCCTCTCCTCAGAACCCGACAGGGCCCCTCAAGGGGAATTTCCTCAGTCGGCACAGCTCTGAGATGGACTTTCACTTCTGTCATTAGAGTCGCTGCTCAGTTCTCTTAGTTACATCACTGAAAATCTGTCTGCAGTTATTTCCTCATCAGCGACAGAGAGCCTGGTGTGCACAGGCCGCAGGCCACACTGGGGCGGATGCTGTAGCCAGGCCTGGGGCCTCCTGACCCAACTCTCCACTTGGGTGGAGATGACACAGGCCTAGACGGGGCCTTGGGCTTGATCAAGGCCTTACAACTAGAAAGACCCTGAAGCGAGCCTTGAATCTTCTAATTCCCTGGGCAGGGATCATGGTGAATCAACACTGCTTCCACTAAGATGGTCTTCCTGCCTTTTAGTAAGACCAAAGTGCCCCGTTGTTTTATTTTCCCCTCTTTCCCAAATCTTTCAGCACAGCTCTGCTCCTCCATGAGTATTTACTGAGCATATCTACACACCCAGCACTAGTGAGGCTGGAAGAGCTGCAAAGATTCAGACTCAGGCTCTGTCTCCGTGGAACACCGTGGGGACAGATCAGACCGACCCACGAGACCCTGACGGTCCAAACCCAGGGCTGACTCTGAGGACAGCCCCAGCCACGGAGTAGTCTCGATCTTGAGGGGGAATTTAGAAGTGTTGTGTCATACTGGAAGGAATTAGGTGAGAATATCAAATGCTGGTTCACATTTTTGTTGGTTTTTTCCAACTGGGCACATTTTCCATCCACTTCTGGTTTTACACTGAATGCAAGTGACACTGCCAGGAAGGGAGCGCACGCTCACTTCAGTCCGAGGCCACTCCGTCCGTCCGTGGGTCTGAGCAGAGGGAGGGTCCACAGCCCCGGATCCCGGGACAGCTGCTTCTCACAGCCTTCCAAGTCACCGGGCATTGTGACTCCTCAAGACGATAATTGGGCTTTTGGGGTCTACTTGGGTCCTCTTGGCACTGGGATGCTGGCTAAAATAGCTCAGGCCATAAAAATACCAGAGTGAAAATACTTCTAACAACCACACATCCACATGTTCCATGCAAAGGCTATTAAATCCTCCAAATTACACCAGTGCTGCTCTTCAAGGCCACAAGAGCACGCAGCTGAATGGAAAAGGAAGGGATATTTTCAGGGTGAATTCAGCACCAATCATTCTAAGCATTCATTTGTCCTCCTAAAAATGTCTCTTTAAGCCCTTCAAAATAATTTATAAAGGTTGACTCCCCTTTTAAATGGTTTTACCAGGCCAAAGGAAGGCATGGTTTTTACATATTGCCTTTCTCCATATGACTAATCAAATCTCTGTTTAGGCTAGAGGAGGTCTCGTAACATTTGCTGGTTGTGATCTACCCATTCTACTCTAGAATTTCTCCGCCATCCCTCTAATCCAAACCACTGCCATGCTTAGCCTCTCAGACTCCCAATGAGCATCTTAACTGAATTGTCTACCCCCGGTGTGTCTGCTGGCATCCACTCTACACAAGATACAAGTTTAACTTTTGCTAAATGCACACCTGGCTCTGACTCTCTCCCTGCTTAATCATCTCAGTGGCCCCCCATTGCCTTGAAACGCAAACATTTTCCTGAAATCTACCAGTCCCACAATGCTCTGAACCCTGCCTGATCTCTCTGGCCTCACCTTGCATCATTTCTAATGGAGAGGGTGGAAGTGGATAGATACACGTTACCAATTTTCAGAGGCCCCTTGGACAGCCTCCCCTTAGGGGCCCTGGAATGTGTGGTTTGCAACCCTGCTTTCGCAATCCTGCAACGCCTCCTGTTCGCCCAAGAGGTGTTGCAAAATCTCAGGAATGTTCCTTTAGCAAAATTAAGTTTGATGTACTTTTAATAGGTGCTTGCATATGTAAAAATGCATTTCAGTTGATTTACAAATGTATTTGAGTATCTATGAGTCCCTTTAGATGTTATATGAGTTGAATAGACTCTTGATTTCCCCCCTGAAAGCTATACCTTTTCCAGCCTTTTCATCTTGGGAAATGGCACTGTCATTCACTCAGTTGTGCAAGCCCGAGACTTGAGTGACACCCTTATCTTCCTTGCCATCGCCCGGGTCAGCAAGACCTGTTAATTCTAATTTTAGAATGCATCTCCAGGTGGTCTGCCTCTCTCCACCTCCAAGCTTCCACTCCAGTTCAACTCACCATCCTCTTGCCCCTGGACCTTGATGGTGGCCTCCCCACCGGATTCCCAGCTGCCTCTCTCACTCTCTTACAATATAGTTTCTGTCCGACAATCAGCATCGCCTTTTCAGATAGAAATATGATCTTGACTATCCCTGGTTTGAAATCTTCCAATTGCTTTTCACTGCATTTAGGGAAAAAAAGTATCAGAACCCCTTACCACGCCTTCCAAGCCATGGTGGATCTAGCCTCTGCTGACCTTTCTGGTCTCATCTGGTACCACTCACATGGAGGATGAGGGCCACAGCCTGAACCTTCGCTGCATCCTCTGCTTTTCTAACAGTCTGATCTCATCCCTGCCTCAGGGCACTAGCATTTGCTGTATCTTTGATCAAAAATGCTCTTTTATGTGTTCGTATTGGTGGCTCCTTATTATCCTCACCATACCTCTCAGAGACGCCTTCCCTGATAACACTGTACAAAATAAAAAATAGCCCCCCTTCCCATCTATCCCATGGCCCCCTTCTACTTTCCTTTGTAGGCAGATTACAAACTAAATGAAGTTACGAGTTTGCTGGGCCTGACATAACAAAGTACCACAAACTGGGTGCCTAGAAGTTCAAGATCAGGGTGCCAGCAGGATCGGTTCCATCTGAGGGACGCGAGGGAGAACCTGCTCCCCAGTGTTTGGGGTTTTGCGGGCAATCTTTGGTTGCATCACTCTACTCTGATCTTCGGCTGCAGCTTCACCTGGAGTTAGCCCCATGTATATATCTGTTTTAGAATTTCCCTTTTGCATAAGCTGAATAAGTGCCTCCCCACCGCCCCGCCCACTCCAGAATGACCACATCTTAACAAATTGCATCTGCAACAACCCTGTTTTCACATAAGGTCCTGTTGTAGGCGGCAGGGATCAGGACTTTGACAATGATTTTGTAGGGACACAGTCCAGCCCATAGCAGAGATCTGTACTTATTTATTGTCTGCTCCAGTGGACGGTGAGTTCCTGGGGACAGAGTTGTCCTTCGCCTTGTCCCCGCTGCTGTATCTGCTGCACCGAGAGCAGTGCCTGGCACAAGGGCTCCCAGTAAGTCCTCCTCAGCGGATGGGAGTGATGGTTGCATGGCTTTGTGAATGCGTTAAAACCTGCTGGCTTGTGCACTTCACAGCCTATGCACGGAGCTTACGGTATGTGAAATACACCTCAACGATCAACACTCCCTTCATGGGTGCATATGTTAACGATTGTAGGTGGGATAAATATTTTTCCTGGGACTCGGTCCCTCTCTCTGTAATGCGTCCTGACTCCCCAGAGACTTAATGACTTTCACATTTTTGAGAATCGGATGAACATTTCTCTCCTGTAAAATGCCAAGGGGCACGCTCTGCCACAGTACTTTCTATATCTCTTCAGAGGGTCCATGGACACCCTGAGGAAGGCTATTTCCATGGACCAAAGTAACCGTGTCTGCATTAGAAGATCTTACCAAACGCCCTTCTAGGCCTGAAAATGATAGGATTCCAGACGCCCGTGCTCTGCAAAGCACAGGAGATCCAGGGGAAAAGTGAAATACTTCACCTTTGCTTACTAGGAGCTTATAGTCCACTCGGAGAGGAAAAAAAAATCAAATGCTACAAAACCAGGTGGAGAAGTCTGAGCAGTTCAGAGAAAGGTTTCATGCAGGCTCTTGGGTTGAAAGCACCCATGACTAGGCTTTCGATTGGCTAATGGCAAAAGAAAATATGGAAGAGAGAGAGAGAGAGACAGCATGCAAGCTTTGAGAACTAGTATAATTAACGAAAAAAATGGGTTCAAGAACTAGTATAATCAATAAAAAATGGATTTGCCACAATAAATAAATAAAAAGTCTCATCGATATTTGAAATAAAAGCTTTTGTTACTTTATAACTTTTATTACTTTCTTTTAAAACCCCGTTAGTGTCGGATAGCATCTTTAAAAAAGAAATACTAAGAACGGTTTCTGATACCATAGGAATGGTTTTGAAACAACGTAATTCCTTTTTGCCGCTCTCTGCACCTAGGCAGGCCCCGTTAGCCCAGCTGTGAAGAAGCTGCTTTCCACAGACACTCCACTCACACCCACAGAGACAACAAGAGGTTTAATAAAGACAAGGGGTGGTGGCCTCCTGGGGGAGCGAGGGGAGGGGCACCTGGAGTCTGTAAATGTGGAGGAGAGAGCTCTCGGCTGCAGAACCCGTGAAACTGGGGGAACTGCGTTGAGGGTGATCTCCTTCCTTTTAAAGAGATTCTGCCTCAGACATATCCCGTTAAGGGCTCTTCAGGAACCCTGAATACAAAGCTGAAAAGGACTTTCTGGGAAGGGCTGTTTTAAATTCTCCAGTGGTTTCATCACATGGGCTTAAGGGGACGAGATCATGGGCCTCGAAAGTGTTTTCTTAGGCCACCATCACCATAAGTAAAGAGCAAAGCCTTCCACTAAAAAGAAGTGTGGCCTGAGCGTAAAGGAGATGAGGTGATGGAAGAAGGAAGGAAGGCAAAGAGGAAGGAAAGGAGCAGAAAAGAAGGTAGAATGTAGCTTCATCGTTCAGTCTTTAAATCCATTAATTTAAATGCAAAACCTTTCCCCCAACTTGATTGGGGAACGACTGGGTGAGCAACTGCTACATTGCCAAGGTTTGTATTTCAAATCATCATATACACTAACCAAATACAGTCTCTTGCTAAGAAAGTCTTTGTGAGTCAAAAGTCACCACATCATGCAAAGATTGTATTTTAGGGGCAGAAACGGTAGTGTTTTGGAGCCACGTGTATCAACCTCAGAGAACTGATTGTTAAAATTTCAGGAATTTTGCAAGCCAGTCGACATCCTGCTGGTAGCTTGAAATAGTCCATGGTGAGGGGATTTACACCACAGGAAATGCTACAGAACAAGGCTTCCCCACCACCACCGCCACCACCGTCACGGCTGGTTGGGCAACATTTGTCAGCACTGGCTTTAGATATGAATTTACAGTTCTAACTGCAATGATACAAACCCAAACACAGCCCTATCGCCAACCAATATTGAACAAGCACAGATACAACTGGAGAAGGAACTTCGAACTCACCGTGAAGACCATCATTCACCCAGTCAACAAACACTGACGGAGTGCCTAGGTTAGGGCTGACGGGCCATGAAGGCTTCTGATAGAAATCCCAGGCATTGAGGATCTTATAATTCGTTTGGGGAGACAGGCAAGGCACACACACAATAATTATGGGAGAGTACAAAGCAAAGTGTAATTACATGTAAGATTGTCTTGTGAGGACTGAGTGCAACGGAGTTCAGAGAACGCAGGGCGGCTAAAGAAAATTGTGCAAATCTTTGTTCTCTGTTAATTTGAAAGAGTCACGGATGAACTATCTTCATCCTAGTGGGATATTTGGTTTGCAGCAAAGGGATCTTCAGATAATTTTTTAAAATCCTGGGAGTTTCTTTCCCTCTTACTTAATCTTACTATCACTCATGAAATATATTATCAGCACAGAGATACCATTGTTCTTTGTCATAGATGGTAACATCTCTGGCGTGTGGCTATTCATTCATTACTGGCCACTTGATCAATGGACCAGCCCCTTTTTGAAAGAGTTCACTGCCCGTGGGCCCAGAGCTGAAGCCTTCTCAGGAGGCTGCTTCAGTGTGAATGACCTGAGTTCGCATCCAAGCTCTGCAACTCTTCAGTGACGTGACCTTGAGCAAGCGATTCGACTCTGTCTCAACTCCCTCCTCTGTAAGAGGAGGAAAACAGCTGTATCTGCCTCACTGGCCTGAAATGGATTCATTCATACAAAACACTTTGAACAGGGCTGAGCATGTAGCAAGCACCATACTCATCATTACTGTTATTGTTCGCCGAGACCGTGCCCAGCCCTGACACGTGGGTTTCGTGACCTTGTGCAAGTCACTCTTGGTCTGGAAACACTGGTTTCCTCAGCTGTAGGATTGGAACGATCCTCTCTGCTTCCCTGTGGGGCTAGTGTGAGGACTGGAGGAAAGAGTGTCTATGAAAGCTCTTGGCCAACTGGAAAGTCCTGTATAAACGGGAGCCGTCAGGGTCGGCCTGAAACTTTCGTGCTCAGAATTAGCCCCTGGGTTCTCGGGCTCATCATGGCTCCGTGCATCTGGGGGGTTGCTGTGGTTTCCAGAATTCCACTGCTGTGTTCCCAGTGCACAGCGGGAAGGCTTCCTGTGCCTTTCAATTGTTTCCTCTGCCTACGTTCCTTGAGAGAACATCATGTCACTGTCCGCAAAGCATCTCCTCGAAGAGATTAGGTCATTGTTTGCAAACTACCCTCCCCTCTCACATGAGAGCACAAGTTCCCCAGGGCAGATATTGCTTATCTGTTTCATTCATGGCCAGGCCCCAAGTGTCTAGACAGGAGCCTGGTATGTGAGAGGTACTGGATACACATTTCTGGCAAGAAGTGCTGCTACTATCCTCAGTTCACACTTCCTTCAAATTGGAAAAGTGAACTGAGAGGCATCTCCACAGGCATGAGTCAGTGTACTGTAGGCATCCTGAAACGAGCCAGACTGTCCATTGGTCAGCCGACACTCAGCACCATGTGTGTACAAGCCACCCTGCCAGGTCCTCTGGCCCAAAGGCAGGCGCAGACGAGAAGGTATGGTCTCTGTTCATTTCAAGACTGAAGCTGCCTAACTTGAGATCTGGTAAATCTCATGATCTCACCCTAGTTGCACATCCTGGCCCTGACCTGTTCATCACTGACCCCGGCTCCCAGAAGTGGGCTCTCGTCTCGATCTAGAGGAACCACCAGGAACTGCGTTCCAAAGAACCGTCTGCTCACCATTTCTTTGCTAAGGTTTTCCATTTGGGAACCAGATATGAACCAAGAAAGAACCTTTTGCCTCACTCCAAAGGGCTTAGAAAAGACTCTGTCATTTCCACATTAAAGAAGAAGGGTGGGCAGAGGGAAGGGTGCTTGACTCTGAACCTGGAAAAAGCTGAACTGGCTTATGGAACCCTGCAGGTGGGTCGTTCTGAGTCAGAACAGCAAATCTTACCCCCCGTGCAACCGACATGCCACAATTTTCAGGAGAGGTACAAAGATCTAAGACACTTTTACATGGATAGTCCTCCTTTAAAAAAATTACCAGCGTTCAGAGAAAAAAAAAGACTCAAAAATGTTTCCTTGGCTATGTTTCTTATAGTGACTGTGAAAATCCATGAAGGAGGAAAACTGGCCAGGCATTTTTTTTTGAGGTTATGAAAGCCTCTCATTTTTATAGTTTTGGAAATCCTTGGAGTTTAACTTTGAACCTTAACCAAGAAAAATTATATCTTATAAACAATGGCATTTGTTGATTGGATGAAGGACTAGATCAATATTGGTCTTGGCACCCATTTTGGCTGCTGTTGCCGGCAGAAATATGCAAGTTGTGGTGTTAAAAAATTATGTCAGTTCCTCACCATGTGCCTCTTTTCCTTGGAGTTTTGCCTGAGAATTAGTTTCCAAAGATACTTCCAGAAGTTAACCTAGAGCCTGCCCTCAGCAGCAAAGGAAGTTACACATAAACTCTCAAAAAGCAGCCCGCCACGGTGAGCTCCTGGGAGGGACGGAGGAAGAAACCTTGACCTTTTGGAGAAAAGCGAATAAGAAAAAACTCCTCTGCTACAAGGGTGGTCATGTTCCCTCTCGCTGCTGAGTTTTTCACTGAGACTCGTCACACTGAGGGAGAAAAAAACACCAAACTAAACAAAAATAAATCAGTGTTGGTAAGTGAAAACCATTGCTTTGAAAGAAAATAATCATATTGCAGCCACGATAGAGCCGTCTACAATAAAATGTCTAAAATCCTTCCATTTTGGCGGGGAAGCTGTGGCAGTTGGGAGGTTTAAGGAGGGGAGTAGGAAAGCTTTCTGTGTGTGTGTGTGTGTGTGTGTTTTTAGAGTATCATATTATCAATTTATTTTGGGCATAAGACTATGCCACATGTTTACTTATGCATGCATTTATGAAGAAAATATGCATATATTATATCAACTTCACTCAAGTCAGCAGATTGAGTTGGGTTATTTATCCTTATCCTTTGTACTTTGTTCTGGATTTTCACTTTAAGTGTAACAACTAGAGCAATGCCTGCTGTGAAAGGGGGTCAATGAGAAGAGCTAAGATGAGTCCCACATCATTGCTCCTGAGTCTGACTCCAGGGTGTAGCTGCTAATCCAGCCCTGTTTGCCTACGTGGTCTACACTGTGAAGAGCGTGGGGTGAGGTCCTCTACATTAATAGTGGCCTGTGAGAGATGGCGCAGGGCTGAGGCTGTCACCATGTCCCTTCTCCTTGAGAAAGATGAGGGCACACCTGCCCCAGCCTGAGAAAGACTGAGCCAAGAGCTGTGACTGCATGCTCCCTCCTAGGACCTGCTGGCTGACCTCTCCCTGTGCTCCTGGTGGGCAGTGGGCACCCTCACTTCCCCTAAGTCCCTCCCCTATGTAACTGCTGTTAGAGACATCTCCTCCCAATTGCTTGGCCTCTGATGCCAAGGCCGGGACCTTGGCACGTCCCTTTGGAAAGGTGGCCAACTCTGTACTTGCCAGATTCTCAGAGTTTGCTAATCTGTGTCTTGGGTGAAGTGAGTGCAAGGGGTCAGATTATTCTCAATCCAACTCAGGAAGGATGTGGCAGCCCGGGCACATACTAACAGTGACACGGCAAGACGACTGCTTACTGTCTACCACGCATTGTGCTCAGCACTTTGCATGCTTTAGTTTACTGAAGCCTAAAGAGCATTCGTGTGAGAGCAGCACTGTTCTGGAGATGGGAAGACTGAGACTGGGCATCTCACAGCCAGGAGCAGTGCTGCGATTCCTTCCTGGGAGGTCTCGCTGCAGAGCCATGTCCTCTCCAACTTGGACTAACATGCAGGTCCTCTCACCTCACTGTGATAACTCTTTGCAAGGCCACTTCTGCCAGTGTCTCCACCAGTGGCCCCACCCCAGCAAGCTGCCCATGCCTATAAACACACTGGATGACTACCCAGAGGGTGGGGCGGTACCTGCCTGCCCCCAAGGAACAGGAGGGCCACTATCCTCTGTGACTCATTTCCAGAACTCGTACAGGCTTTGCTGAGCAGACCGCCCAGAGTCTCTCCCACGTGTCCTATCTTCAAAGGGTAGCACCTCTCTCATGGGTATGGGGACGAATTCCTCAAGTAGAGTCAGTATTCCCTGAGTGTAAGAAATGCATCCTCTATTTCTTTCATATTAAAAAAAATAATAAAATCACTGTCTCTTCGGGCTAGAAAGAGTCCTTAAAGATGAGCTGCCCTATGCAGTCATTTTAAAGAGATGGAATAGGGGCCCAGGGAGGTTAAACAACAAGTCTGAGGGCCCACAGGAAGAGAGGTCCAGAATTTCCCTCTCCTGACTGTGAGGAGCAATAAATTCTCATTCAGTTGATTTACAGTAATTTCTCCATTGCCTCAGGATATATAGTCCAAGACCCTCAGTGGATGCCTGAAACCTCAGATTGTGCCAAATCCCAGTGAACTTCAGCTTCGCAGGAAAGGTGGCTGCAGCCTCTTCATCGGCAGATGCAGCCTCTCCCATAATTTTTATGTTTTTTAGTCCACGCCTATTCCCGAGTCTCCTCCATGTAGGAAGTGGCTTGGTGTCACTGGTTGAAAAGAATCCCACGCCGAAGTCATCATATAGGCTCCAGTCTTTCTATAACAACACGTTGCCATCCATCGGAACATATTTTCTGTCCACGTATCCCACCTATATCTTAGCTGAGAACTTATCACACACTCGGACGTAACTGTTGCAGTTTAAGGAGCAAAACTAGCATGGATTTTCTTTTTCTCCTTCACAAGTTCATGATAGAAAGTTCATTCTTACCATAGATCTTGGCAACCTCAGCAGTCGATTTTTTTCCTTTCCTTATTGAGAACTTTCACCTGTTCACGTACGGAAGTACTTTACGGCTTCTCTTTGTCAGATCCGGGTTGTGAGCATCACTACTCTTGCGCTTTGGGGCCATTAGTAAGTGAAGTAAGTAGAGGTGACCTGAACACAAGCACTATGATCTGTGATGCAGGGCACTCTGGTGGTGGGGGGAGCTACTTAGTGATTGACAGGAGGGGAGAACTCGGACGTCTTGGGCGGAACAAAGCAAGACATTGTGAGGCTTTATTACTGTTACTCGGAAATCTGTGTGCAATTTGAAACCTTTAAAGTGCTTATTTCTGGAACTTTCCATTTAATATTTTCAGACTGCCACTATAATATTTTCAGTCACTGACCACGGGTGACCACGGGTAACTGAAACCACAGGAAGTGACACAGTGGATAAGGAGGACTGCCATATGCAGACAGAGCGAGGAAGCGGAAGAGAGGCGGCAAGCAATTACCGAAAGGCCCCCCTCGGCCCCCTCATCCCTGCTCCATGTTATCCCAGAGCCCCAACCTACTCCTCAAAGTGTGTGGTAAGTGAAGCTTGTGATGGACAGGCGCTGCTGGTCAGTGACTTAGACAAAAATAAATCAAAGCCTTTTTCATAATGAGGCGAGTCCCAAAGGGCCCGGCAGGCACTCAGCCTTGGGCCTGACCCAGCCTTGGGTCTCCCTGCAGCTCCTCTCCAAACCCCTTGTGTGTGCCCTGGCGGAGGAGCCTTCTGTGGACTCCCACCGGCTGGCAGCTTTCCCAAACGCTCCTGGGCTGTGTTCCCCGCCGGCCTCTTCCCCATCTGGACCTGCGTCCTGGGTGTCTTGACTTAGCCTGGATAGTAGGTGTGCCATGCCCGTGTGTTAGGGCCAGCAGGCAGCACAGATCAGGAATGCCCATCCAGCTCTGCTGAGTGCGAGGGGACACAAGAGGTGGAAAATTTTAGTTGAAGTAACAGCTAATAAACTTAGTAATCAATGCACGTAAAAGCTATTGTTCCAGGAATTGAAGGTATGACCCACCCTGACTCCAGGAGACCATTAAGCAGTTCCACCTTTGTGCCTCAGGAGGCCTGCAAGCCATCAAGATGGTATCTGAGCCACAGTGCTCCAGGGGAGATGACCGCTGCCCAGGGCAAGAACACTGGTTTTTTAAAATCCAATTAACTGTTCCCTGAATTCCAAACCCCTTACTTACACTTTGTTCTCCTTATAAAAACGGTATTTAAGATGGTCTGTCAGGGTTTAAACCCACTGTCTTCTCAGATGGCCAGCTCTCTGAATGAAGTGCCCGTAAAGGTTCAATCCCTGTCTCTGCTCATTGGGTTCAGTACGTGACAGGCAGCATGAGTGTCATTTTTTTTTCTAGTTTCAAGTGGAGCCCTGGTAGCACCTACACCCCTCCCTCTCAAAGGCACCTGTGTGTGTGTGTGTAGGGTGCCCCCTGCCTGGTCCAGCTACCTTCCCGAGCTCCCGGAGGCCCTTGGATGGCCAACCTGGGGTAGGGCAGGCCACCAGGTAGGACTGTGTATAGAACACTTTGCAAGTTAGAATGGGCACAGATTTAAGAAATAATTTAATTAATATTACTTAATTTAGGTGCCCTTCCTTTTCACCTGCTCCCAGGCTAAAACGACTTTAGATCAAGAATAGGTGCATTCACTACACGTGGACTCGCAGTTTGAAACTGTGCTGGTTGTATTAACTTTGTGTTATTTAGTGTTCACCCTCCTGGTGCATGATCAGCACCTAGTGAGGATTTGATGAAGGAATTTGTGCCTCACAGCAGCCCCACAGTCATCCTCAAGTGACAGGAGACACAGCTGGGGGCTGTTCAGCCCATCTCTCTCCAATCAGGAGCTCCCTTGATGTGAACTTTCTACTCTAATTTACCGGTAACGAGGGAGGGGGGCGGAGGGGTTAATGAGAAATTACATAATCTGAGCACCTGTCTCTTTCTCTCTTGTGCAACACCAGCTCTCACTCTTCCCCTCTTCTTCCCTCCTTCCTTCCTTTTTCTGGTGTAGAATTTTAAGGGAAGAAAATACCCATCTCTTTTTCCATAGCTCACCTCCTTTATGAAAGAGATCAACATTTCACAGAAATAATAGTGAATGTAATATGCCAAGCCTGACTCCAAGCACTTACCATAAATTACTTAATTTCATTCTTACAACAAACCTACAAGGAAGAGACACTTATCATCTATTTTGTAGATAAGGAAACTAAGACACAGAGAGGTCAACAAACTTGTCCCAAGCCACATAGCTGTTTAAGTGACCAGGATTTGGACTCATGAAGTTGGCCTCCAATGTCTAGTCTCTTAAGAATTATTCCCTTGAATAATGATGGAAGTGAAGTAGAGAAGTAAGTAGTTTCTGTGTGTATTTGAGAGGGGGTGGTGAAGTTATTATAGTCTGCAAAACAGTGAGGCGGTGTGGAGGGGCAGAATTTTTGAGTGGCAGAGAACTATGCCTGTGTCAATGCTGAAACATTAAGGCACATGAGGATGGCTGTATGGGATGGCTTCTTTTCTTGAGGGCCGAGAAAGAAGCGCAGTGAGTGTGGGAACCTGGCCGTGATCAGACAGGCTGAGGCAGCTGGCAGCCATTGCCTTCAAGTGGGTCCCACAGGCAGCAGCAGAAGTTGCCAGTCATTCATTGGCTGAACCAAATGGGCACTCAGTCTGAGCCAAATGTTTCAGATTGGAGGATAGGGGGAGGAGTCAGAGAAGTATCCACTGAGAAAGTTGCGTTTGAGTACAGACGTAAATGTGGTGAGGGAATGAGCCCTGGGAGTGTTTGGGAAAGATTATTTCGGGCAGACAGAACCAAATCATGTAAGTACTTGGAGATCATGGTCAAGTTCATGGATTTAACTGACTTATGAGAAACAATTGGAAAGTTTAAGGATGGAAGTGATATAATCTGATATTTGACTTAAAAATTACTTAGGCTGCTGTATGAAAAATAGATTCACAGGATAATGATAGAAGTGAAGCAGTCATAGTCTTTATGCCAATAATTCAGAAAAAATATGCTTATGACTTGGGCCAGGGTAGTAGCAGTGTAGGAGGTGAGAAATTATATTTCTAAGCAAGAGATAATCACATGAATTGAATGTGAGATTGAGAGCAAGAGAAAGGAGATATGGTACCAAGAGTACCAAGAATGGTTCCAAGGTGTTTAGCTTGAGCAAACAGTACGATGAAGTTATCTTTATGGAGATAGGATAGAATGAGGGTAGAGCTGAATTGGGAAGGTGGGAGGAGAAATTGGGTTTTGACAAGTTAAATTTGAAATGTTTGTTGGCCAGCTAAGTGAAGGTGTCAGATAGACAGTCAAATATAGGGGTTGGTCTAGAGTTGAAGGGAGAATTTGGAGCTGGAGATGATTTTGGAAATTATCAATGGAAATCAAAGGTATTTATTGCCATGAAGCCAGATGAGCTCATCCAGGTGAAGAGCAAAGAGGTCTAAAGATGTAGGCTGAGGCTACCCCATTTTTTAGGAGAATATGAGAAGGAACCAGCAAAGTCACTGAGCAGGAGAAAGACAAGCCAGAATAAAGGAAAGAAAGTTTTTTGAGAAGAGGAAGAAATCAACCATGTCAAATGTTGCTGATAGTTTGAGTGAGATTAAGACTGAGAAAATTACCATGGGATTTTGCAACCAATAGCTTATGGTTATCATTGAAACAATGGGTAAAGGACCAGGGACCTTCCTCAAATTTCTGATCTGTGTAAGCCCTGAGTTTCTTGTGTAATGCAGGGAGCAACAATAAACCATGGGAGACTTCTGGGATTTGACAACTCTTGATCCTTTTGAGTGCAAGGCATGCTATAGGTTTAATTTGGTTTAGGACATTAAATAGACATGGCTTTGTTTTTAATACTCCAGGGTATCACAGAACAGTCTACACCTGTTGCATTGAGCTTTACTTCAATACACCTTTGTTTCCACAGAGTGTTAATTGTGGGTAATGCCTGTTGCGGGTGGAAGTGGGAGGCAAAGGTAAAGGCAAGGGATGGGTGGAGGCTTTTGCAATGAAGCTGTAGGAGTAATTATGGAAAATGAGGGTAAAGCCCATCTGGCTCTTGGAATCATATTGATGCCCTCTAGGAGAGGGGGATAGAGGCATCTTTAAAGGGAGTTCCATGACATGTTTTTGGCACGAAACTATCATAACAGAGCTAAAGCTCTTTAGCTTTGATTACCAGAGAGAATTAAGAAATATCTACTCAGCTATGTCATCGTTAAGTAAAAGTTACACCATCCTTTTTCCATTGCCAACATCTCAATTACACCGCAAGTTTAGGACCACAATTAAAACCAGGAGGGTAGACCCCAGAGGCAAAAGGCAGTCAACAAGTCTGAGTTACAGAGTTAGAAAAGCATCAAACATTTGGAAAAAGAACCCATCGCGGGGAGGGAAGCTTTGTATTATGCACATTTGTCTACAACAAAACAAAATTAATTTGCAAACCTGTTTTTGGAAATTACAGAGTAGAAAGATCCTGAAAAATCTCTTTGAGAGTAAGGTATGGTTAGTGGAAATTCATTTGTTCATTCATGCAGTTTTGTTCTGGAGAACAATCCATATGCCAAGTCTTAAGGATGGAATAGAGAATAAGGTGGATGTGATCCCTGCCCTCACATGCTTACAATTGGTACAGATGAGTGAATGGGCAATTATGACCTACCATGATTAATGATGTTAGAGGAGAAATACAGGCACTAGAGGGTGCCTGTATAACACATGGAGGAGGAGCACCTAATCAAACTTAGGGGGTCAGGGAGGCTTCTGAGATGGAACAATGCCCAAGCAAAGGTCTGAAGTTGAGGAACACGAAGTCATTTCTGGTCACCTCTTATATGGCAGCCAAGATAGTAGAGTGGGCACTGTGTTCCACTGCCTGGGCTTGGGGCTGGGCTTGGCCAGCAGCTGTGGACCTTTCTCTGCCCCAGTTTCCTCATGGGACAATAATACTACCTATTTCAAGGAGCTGATACAATGATTAAATAGAGTCAGTAAGCATTAAGTGAAGCATCTAAACATAGCTAAGTCAAATGTCATCAGTATCTTCTTAATTTACAGTTTTGGTTCACAACTTTGCATGTGAAAATATATTCTAAGGGCTTCACTAACTTCATCCAAAACCCTATTTCCTTTATGACGTTTATGTTCCTCAATAGCAAATGCACCCACTGCCAGGTCTACAGGCCCTGCCCTTGCAGTGCAGAAGGTGAGACCCAGACTCCTACGTGGAAAAGCTAGGGTGCATGGTACCATCCTCCGCCACTGGAAGTGTGTTTTAATTAAGAATTCTTTTTATTGAGATGTAATTCACATACCATAAAAATCTACCCTTTAAAAGTGTGTCATTCAGTGATTTTCAGTGTGTTCACAGGGTTGTGTAATCGCCGCCACTATCTGATCCCAGAACATTTTCGTCACCCCCCAAGAGAAAACTGCTTGCCAGGTTTTTTTAAAGCTGCAAATCTGTGCCAGGGTTGCTGACATAGAAATAAAGTATCTGTGATCATGAAATTTATAAACAGCATCAGATCAGAACTGTAAAGTTCATTTCCAGGGATTTTCTGCTTGTCACCTCCCCTTCTCCTGCAGAGTCACTCTAGACCTACAAACTCTGGTGACCTAGAAGAAGTGTCGCACAGAGAAGCTGTCCCATGTTCCTATCTGGGACATATGTGTGTGTGCATTTTATACACACATATGCATGTGTGTATATAAATGTGTTTGTGGATACCTGTTATCTACCAGTTAACTTTCCTCTTATCAACCTTTTTTTCAACTTGTCTAACTTCCACATACAGAAGAGGAGAAAATCATACCAGTAATATATTTTGGTTCATTCTCTCCACACCCATTGACATCTTCCCTTGGATGTTTCACAGGACCCTCAGTTGGACTTATCCAATATGGAACCGAATATCTCCCCACCCAAACCAGCTTTCCTGCCAGAGCCCTTTATCTCAGGGAATGGGTGACTATAACCACCACCCATTCAGCCATCCAAACCAGAAATCATGTGCCACTCCTTCCTCTCCCCATCTCTCTGTCATCACAGACTCCTGTCACTTCTGCTCCCACCACCACTCTTGAACCTGTCTCCCATCTGCATCTCTGCAGTGGCCACTCCTGGTCCAGAGAACCTCATCTCTGGCCTGATAGACACAATCAATTCCTGCCCAGTCTCCCTGTTCTCAGTTCTGTCCCTCCTTTCTGATTATACTCCCTTCCAGCCTCTGTGGCTCCAGGTTCTGACGGGACAAAGTCCATATTCCTTCATTTGGTTTACAAGATCCTGCCTGATCTGGACCCTCCCGCCACTTGAGCCTTCTCTCTCTCAGTTCTCCCCACATCATGCCTCACCGTCTCCCACCCCAGAGATCACTGTGCAGATTCTCACTGAGCTATCTTTTACATACCCTAATACTGTTTCCTTTTTCCTGGAACACTCTTCCTGCCCTCTCCCCACTTCTTCCCTCCAGCTAATCCCTACTCAAACTTTGGGTCTCGGCTGAGATGTTGCTTATTCGGGGAAGCCTTTCTGGAACTCCTCCTATGTGTTCTCAGAGTTGGAGATCTTTTCCTCCCATAGCATGGAGGGTCACACCATGGTGACCTTTATTCTTCTAAGGTCCTCATGTGCTCTACAGCATATCTCCAGGGCTTCAGCAGCGCCTGAAACATGATGGTCACTCCTCAGTATCTGAGGAGTGAGTGAAAGCAGGCTGCTCCCAGTTGCAGACAATCTAGGAAGGAAGCGGATTCCGTGGAACCAGCCTTCCGTTCTTCCCTTTGAGCTCTCCTTGCGTCTCTCCACATACTTTGTTGACAGCAGCTTGATGTCCTAACCCTCTCCTTGGACTCATGAAAACCTCAAGATCTTTAAAAATCACAAGAATGACTCCCTGATGGCACAAGATTTGAATTCATGATTGTTAACAGAGGAGACAATTTCAAGGGCAGGAATTCTTTATTGTTCTCCCCCAATCATTCCAAATAGCTGACTTCTCACCCCAGGGTCTAATCCTGGCCACATTTCTCCTGGATTAGAATTTCATAGGCGTGGGGAATTAGTGTTTAATGGGTACGGAATTTCAGTTAGGGAAGTTGAAAAAGTTTTGGAGATAGATGGTGGTGCTGGTTGCACAGAAGCGTAAATATACTTAATGCTACAGAATTGTACATTTAAAAAACCGGTTACAATAGAAAATTTTATGTTACGTATATCCCACCATAATTTATAAAACTGGTGGCCTGGATTCGAATTCTGACTCCACAGCTCTCTAGCTACGGGGAAGTCAGGCGAGCCCATGTTCTCTGTATGCCTCAGTTTCATCATCTGGAATGTGGAGAGAGAAGGTTTCACATCATAGAGCTATTAAAATAATTGAGTTAATGTATGGAACTATAACTGTGTGCGGCACAAGAGAAGTGCTACTTATTATTATTGTTATTGCTATTACTACAGAGCTCCTCGAGTTACAATGGAGCTACATTCCAATAAACCCATATCATAAATTGAAAATATTGTAAGTCAAAAATGCATTTAATACACTTAACCTACCAAACATCATAGCTTAGGCCAGCTTATCTTACACGTGCTCAGAACACTTAGCCTACAGCTGGGCAGAATCATCTTGTTGCTCAGCATCACGGGAGAATATAGCAGTGCATATTGCTAGCCCAGGAAAGAATCAAAACTCAAAGCACAGTTTCTACAGAAAGTACATTGTTTTTGTGCCATTGTAAGGTCGAAAAATTACAGGTTGGTCCATCATTGTAAGTCAGGGGATGTCTGTATTATTGTTATTATTATTATTATTTGATTGAGTTAATGTATGAAAGTATTTAGAACAGCATATAGGAGAAGATAAGTGTTACCTATAATTATTATGTCCTACTTCTAGAAACTGGAGATAGAGCAATAAATCAGTCTTTGCCTTTCTGGAACTTATCACTTAGTGAGGGAAAAAGTAAACCTATAGTATGGCAGATAGCATCTAATATCTGCTTTATAGTATTATAGGGAAATTACTTGAGATAATATATATAAAGTGGCTGTTGGAGTCGGAACCTGACTCATAATGGGCACTTAATAAATGCTTATTCAACCCTCTTCTCCTCTCCTCTCTTTTCCCTTTCTCTTCCCTCTGCCTCTCTTTGGAGAGAAAGCAGGTACGGAGCAGGCGGCTTCTGGGCCAAGGGAAACCATGCCCGTCCGCTGATGCGGAAGGAGCAGCTCAGGCCAGGGCCTTGAAAGGTTGGTGGCAGTTTCCGAGGCAGGTAGTTTTGGTCTTGCTGCTTCAGAGGAAACGTGAATCATCTGTTGTTTGGCTTCCTTTTCCTGGGAGGCTGCAGGCCCAGGAAATCTGTGGTTTGAGCGTTGGTGTGGAGATCAAATGAAATGGCTATTGGTGGTGGGGTGTGCTGCCAGGACCACTGACAAGTGTCTCTTGAGCCAGATGACTCATCTTGAGCTGGCTGCTCAGCCCCACCGTTGCTTTCAGCTCGTGAAATGAGTCGAATTTCCAGGCACAGTGTGATTCTTCCTTAGCTCTGCTGGGTGCAGAGCACGTCCAGACCAGGTTGGGGGAGGGGTGACAGGGGTCCAGCCCATGTTCTTGTGTCCATTTTACAGATGATGGAAAGGAGGCTTGAGATGCCGACTACTTGTATGTGTGACAGCTGATGAGTGGTAGAGTCGGGGAAGCTTCTCCTGATTCCTCCACCCACGTCACGCTGTTTTCCCAGGTGCTGTTTTCCAGCACAACCAAACCTCTGGTTTCCCCACAGCCTCACCCAGCTCTACCTCACCCAGCTGCACTCCAGGATAATAGAACAATCGGCTCAATCCCATCGAGTGTCACCTTGGACAGGTCACTCAAGCCCTCACTGCTCTTATCTGTCAAGTGTGGATAACAATAAGTAACTCACAGGTTTGTTATGATGATGAGGCACGGGAAAACATTTAAAGCATTTTGCAGATTCTGAATTATTGTGTAAGTGTTATTAATGGTGATGACAGCAACGGCAATCATGGGTCGCCTTCCTATATAGACAATGTCCCTCACTGAAAGAGTGGATGTGGGGGACAGCATTCAAGAAGAGGACACCTGGAATATGAATGAGGATTCCTGTCACCTTGCTTTGTGGGGAGGTCAGACTGGTGACATCTTTCCCAACTTTGAGATTCCGTGATGGTCTTGACCAAAAGCTGAAAACTCAAAGACCCAGGCCAAGCAGAAAACATAGCCGAGTGAAGTGGGTGAAACTTGGAGTTGGGGGAAGGGGCAGGATGAACCTGAGGGAAGCTGAAGGAGGCATGTGTGCACTTAAGGGGAGCAGCTGCTGCTGCAGAGAGCCAGCCAAGAGTTCCGACAGTTCCACAGGCATGTGGGCTAGATATTTATGCCTATATCAACATATACGCATATATGTACATATACATGTTTTAAACAATTCAGTCTTTTTTAAGGATATTCAAGGTTGTGCGACCATTGCAGCAATCAATTCTAGAAAATTTCCATCACTCCAAAAAGAAACCCCACATCCAATAGCAGTGACTCTGCACTCCTATTTTCCCTCCGCCCCACCCAATTACTCATCTACTTTCCATGTCTATGGATTTGCCCATTCTGGACATTTCATATGAATGGAACCATACAATATTGAGCCTTTAGTGGCTTGCTTTTTCACTTAGTACAATGTTTTTAAGGTTCATCCATGTTGTAACATTACTACATTTTTTATTACTGAATAATACTCCATTGTATCTGAGATCTGTCCAGAAAAAGTCCAACCATTGTTAATGTAATGAGAATGGTTTGCATAACATCAGTGTAACCTGGTAGCCAAGGAGAGTGGACTGGAATGCACACGCCTGAACAATGATGACTTCCCTGTACTGGTCAGTTGGGGCACTAGTCGCTGTTCAGGGAGCACGTGTACCATGTGGCCGTCGCATTCAAAATGACTGAGCAAATAGAGCAAGAAATCGGCATCAAATTTTGCATTAAGCTTGAAAATTCCTCCATGGAAACTATTTGAATGATTCGGAAGGCTGTAGCTATGGGCAGCTGGTGATTGGCGGCTTCATCATGACAATACGTCTGCTCAAACGAATTACATCTCACGCATGATTTTTGGTGCAACATCAAATCGCCCAGGTGGCTTGGTTTCCCTACAGCTCAGATTTGGTACTCTGTGACCTCTGGCTTTTCCCCAAACTAAAATAACTTTTGAAAAGGAAGATATTTCTGACCATCGATGAAATTCAGAAAAATATGATGGGGCAGCTAATGATGATTAGGACCTATGTGAGGTCCCAAGGTGCCTACTTTGCAGGGGACTGAGGTGTCATTCTCCTATGTACAGGGCTTGTTGTCTATTCAATAAATAGCTCTATTTTTCATGTTACATAGTACCTGGCTGGATACTTTTTTGGGCAGACCTCAGATCAGTTACAATTTATTTATCTATCAATTGATCGATGATTGAACTATTTCTACTTTGGGGCTATTATGACTAATGCTGCTATGACCATTCACCTGTAAGTTTTTCTGTAGACAGGTGTATTTGTTTCTCTTGGGTATATATATGGAGGCTGCCCAATATTTTAATATTTCAACAGAATTGGAACCAATAGAACTCTGCTCACTCTCTCTCTCTCTCTCCCTCTTGCATAAGCACATACCATGTAAAAATATTGACTCGACTTAAAAAATACTATGTAGGCCAAACACAAAACATTTAGGGACTGGTTTTCAAGTTTGAAATGGACCTTAGTTCTTTCATCTGCAAAAAGGGAGAAGTAAAGCAGCTGACCCCCACGGATCCTTTAGCTTTAAAAGTTTGCTTCCTTCAGATTTTATTAAACTGTCACATACACATGCATTAATTTATAAATAAAACTCATATTTATTTCCCAAGAGATTTTGAGGTAATGTACAATATTGACCTGATAGGACAGTTAAAAATCAGTTCATAAAGAAAACTCATCATTGTACCAGGACCCTGAGCTGGAGGGTCAGTAGGAGACTGAAACTTCATACCTAGCTCCCTGGAAGGTGCCTGGGTAATGTAGTTTGGAAGGTGAGCAAACCTAGGCAACAGATATGTTTTGGGACCAGTGGTAGTAGCCACTTATTTAGGAAGACACTGTTTTGAGCTTCTTTTGTGTACTCAGGTGTGAAAGATACATTCCCTGCCCTGCAAAGCTCATGTCTCCTGGGGATACAGACAGGTCCACACAAGTAGAATCCAGGGAAATAAGTACAAAGATAGCTTTGGTAGTTCAAGAAGCACTTTGAAGTGTGGTAGTGGTGGGTGGGGATCCACAGGACCAGAAAAAATGTAATGGAGATGATTGGTCGACCAAGCTTTCTGATACCATGTGACCTAGTGGCTCCATCACTAAGGCTAGGTGGCGTTGGATGAGTTATTTCATCTTAATGAATTCAGTTTTCTCATCTGTCAATGGGGACTAAATAAAATCACCTTGCTTTACAGGTGATCTTTCTTCAATTAAAGAAACAAAGCACTTAACACAATGCCTGCCTGGCTATAAAAGTACTGAACGGGCTTCATTTATTGTTATTATATCTGTCTTCCTTAGTGTTTTGTTAGCTGTGCTTAGTGTGCTTAGTGTGCTTAGTGTGTGTGTGTGTGTTTATAGGGGAAGAGTGGTTATGAACCTCTGGGAGCATCTCCTACCTGAGCCTGCAATTCATCCCAAGTTCATGGAAATGAGTCTTATAGTGTCATTAGTCCAGGAGGAAAAGCCAAAGTCAAAAAGTCAGAAAACAGAGGTTGGAAGGTTTGTACCCAGGTAGGAAATTAGAGATAAATGGCATAGAAAACCACAGCTCAAAGGTAAACAGGATGGACGTTCTGGACCCACATCTGTGTGTCTGTTAAATGCTGTTACCTGCATCTTTGCAGATGATGCTGGGACAATTGGACATGTCATTGAGCCAGGGAAGGAAGGGGACAGAATTAGTCTAATGGAAAAGGGAGCAGATGCTTTTGCCCTAGGTGAAGGAAGCAAGTGTGCAGGTACGCTGAGAGAACCTGCCATGCCTCGGAGCAGTGAGCAGCTTGGTCAAGGAGGTCGGGAGGCTGTGGCGGGGAAGGGGGTGGGCAGATTACAGGGAACTCTGAATACCAGGCTTTGTGGTCTGTTGTTCATTCATCAGGGAAGGAATTGGAGGACAGGAACCACATTGTCAGGTGCCCGGGGGTAAAAAGCTCCCTCTGGCTGCTGTCTGGAGCTTGAGCTGCAGGACAACCATCTGACAGCAGAAATAGCAGTTGTGCAAGAGCAGAGAAGCTGCATAATTTGAACATGGGGCAGTCATTACATGATTTATTACACTAGCAATTACACTAACGCCAATTCTCTGGAGCAAGTTAAGTGGCAGGGGCAGGGCTCAGACCCAGTGGAAAATGTCCAGGATGGGAATGTTTTGAAAAGCATTCAAGTAAAAAATTGACACCGAGACACAGAGGAGGGAAAGTTCATAAGGACCATCAAAGTCAATTTTATAAAAGTAAAAATGAGACAGAGTCTCTGTGGATAAATTTTACTTATTCCAAGACTGAGATAAGAGACACCTTCGTTTTCAGCACGGAAGCAAGAATCTATGTGTTACTTCTTAGCTGCTCAAATGCATTTCCTGGCTTTATCTGGGCAGCACACAGGTTGCTGTGATGAGCTTGTAGAACATGGTTTGTGAATGCTCACCCCTCCTCTGATCAGTGTGTTTTATTAGTGCTTTGATGATTGTATTCGTTTCCTGTCGCAGCTATAATAACTTGCCACAAACTTGGTGGCTTAAAACAGCACAGATTTACTTTTTTACAGTTTGAGAGGTCAGGAGTCCAACGTGGGTCTTATGCAGCTGAAATTGAAATGCCGGCAGGGCTGTAGTCCTTTCTGAGTGCCTAGGGCAGAATCTCACTTCTTGCCTTTTCCAGCATCTAGTGGCCGCCTGCATTTCTTGGCTCCTCGCCCTTTATTTTCAATGCCAGCAGTCACATCACACTGACCTCTGATTCTGCTGTCACATCTCCTTCCCTGGCTCTCACTCTCCTGCCTCCCCCTTCCCTTCCAAGTCCTCTCATGATGACATTGCACCCACCTGGATGATAATCCAGGGTGTTCTCTCCATCTCAAGACCCATCACTCAATCACGTCTGCAAAGACCCTCTGCCATGTGTTCACAGGTTCTGGGGATTAGCACGTGGACATCTTTGGGGTAGGAGGTGTTGTTCTGCCAACCACCGTGGTGGTCAGTATGGAAAAATAGTGCATATTATGGAATGGAAGTGATGAGAAATAGACCCATGTGCCAGTGCTACGGTGTGTGTGATAGTTAAACCTGACCCCCTCTGGGGCCAGGTACCCTGGTTTGCACGCTGCCCCCACCAACCACCAGTCCCGTGGCCCCCGAGTATTCATTTCCTCATCTGGTCATGGGCATGTTGATCTGACCCGCCTCACAAAATTGCCGTAAGGACCAAGTAAGTGCTAGTATATGCACTTGACTTTGTACAGTGAGTGGCACCGCATGAGTGCTCATTAAACATTGGCTGTTATTATCTGATAGATGGGTGTCCTGTAATCCTTTCTTTTCTGTGGTTGAACTTATTATTGGCAACATCTGTAGTATTTGTGTGTGGCGGGGGACAGTTGTGGCTATTTGGGGGAATTTATGTGTTTAAGAAAAGTCTGATTCCTCATTCCTAGGATTTGTCATCATCCAGAAAGGAAAGTGCCTAAGAGTAGTTGAGCTGTCCAGGCTAATTAATAATGTTAACTTTTCACAGCTGAAACTGGAATATTTTCTAGGACTACCAAGATTTTCATGATAGTTGGATAAACTATCATTGGATAAAACCTGCAAATAAAAATTTTAGGTTATGTTTTTCAAATAGTATGCGTGATACTTCATGAGGGACTTAGCACTAATTTTATAAAATCATGCATTTTCTAACTCTTCTGAGTAAATACTTAGTTATTTGATGCCTGCTAGTCCAATTACCTTTAGTTGCATACAGATACAATTTGCTTTCCTGTTCAATAGAAATGTTTGAGGATGAGGGCTAAAGAAATTCGTGAAATTATCTCTGATTTTTAAACATAATTTTTATTTAACTATTCTCAAAGCCACACATCAGAGTGATATACACGCATTCATACAGCTTAAGGAAAAAATATCATGCCTTCTATCATATTTCTGTCTCCATAAATAATGCAATTTTAGCAAGAGAGTATGCCACTTTACTGCAAATCAAGTAGTAAGAAACACCATTATTATCCTGTTTTTACACTGATTGTATAACTAATTATACTAGATCTACATCAGTGGAAACTTGTCTGCTTTTTAGTAATCTGCTTTATATGATGCATTTTTCATAATTTATTTCTCAGTGATTTTTATAATATTCTTCAAAATGAATATTAAGGTATCAACTTGAGATGAAAAATAAAGTCACACTTTTAATAACAAGAAATGCATTTAACTTGGCCTGATGGGTTTGGCAATTCGATTATATGATGGAACATTTTTATCAGTTACATGAGCCAAATATGAAGCTCCAAGATTTTGACAAAATTTTATTTAAGACATATAACAAGATAAGAGCATTAAAGAAGTTTTACTCTAAAAGATGTATGAAAATAAATGTTTTGATTTGCTCAACTCTTACTGAGACAATCTAACAAGTGCCTCTGAGTGAACGGTAAGAGGGGGAGATAACAGTAACTTCAAATTCTTGGCCTTTTTGGTCTACTTCACAGAATGAGACATTAATGATCGAATAATAAATATCGGGTTGGCCCAAAAGTTTGTTTTTTCTGTGAGATGGCTGTAATGGCGTTTAGTTGTCTTTACTTTCATTTGAAATGATTTCATTAGATTGTATTGTGACAGCTGTCATATCAGAGTGCATTTAAAAAATTTATTAAAATTGGTGAATTTTTGTGTAGCCCTTTTACTGTTGAAGATGGAAGAAAATAGGTGACATTTTCTGCATATTATGCTCATTATTTCAAGAAAGGTAGAAATGCAACTGACATGCAAAAAAAGATTTATGCAGTGAATGGAAAGATGCTGTGACTGACGTGTCAAAAGTGGTTTACAAAATTTTGTGCTGGAGATTTCTCGCTGGATGAAGCTTCACAGTCCGATAGACCAGAGGAAGCTGATAGTGATCAAATGGAGATATTAACTGAGAACAATCAATGTTATACCATGTAGGTGATAGCTGACATACTCAAAATATCCAAACCAATAAAGTTATTGGTGAAAATAAAACATGTATCTTTTATCTTATGAGAAAAAATATGGACTTTTTGACCAACCCAAAACTTTCTCAAGTTACATGATTTCCAATTATTTACTTTGAACAAAATTGGAGGAAGACCTAATCAGAGTGATAGATGTTTAAAAATTGTGTTGTGCGCATACAATTCTGAAGGAGTTTAAAGAATTAAATGTCAGCGTTTTGGGAAAACTCCTTCCCTTCCCATCTACATACTTATGTGAATAGAAGTTCTTAGTGGTCACATCTATGAAGAAAAAAATGAGTAGAAATGATAATAAACCTTGTTCCTCTCTAATAGCAATAGTCATTCCTGAACATTTGAACTAGTTGCAGAAGAATATCTTTACCCATCTCATTGAGATACCTTAAAATTACTTCAAATATTGTTATATGTCAAAAGTTAAAATATATTGATAATGTTCTGGTGAATTTTTGTACTGCTAATAACTTGTGACAAATGTGGAAGATTTTTATTTCTACATTTAAACACTAGTGACTGGATGAAAAAACATTTGAGTGTGAAAAAAGTGCTCATTTGCATGTTTAACATGCAAAAGTGCTCATTTGCATGGGCAACAGTGGGTGGTAAATCATTAGGGTATTGCTGGGGCCCGTGCAGTTTGTTTAAAATACAGATCCAACTGGTTTTCTTTCTCAATGTCCAGTTTTACAATAGACAGGGCATCTTTTGTAATCATTTAATCTGAATTTGAAATGGTAAATTCAAGTTTAGGAAAATTAAGAGCATGGGCTGAGGTATAGTTTTCCAAATTCATTTTTAGGGAGCATGAGAGTGACAGATGTTGAAGTCTGCTGATTTAGGTTCTTAGAGGACATTAGCAGGTCTGTGACAGCAAGTGGCCTGGACTAGTGCTTCTCATTGCCACCCTCTCGGTTTGCATCTGAAGGGCTGCCCAGCCCTGACCAGTGTGCCCCACGAAGGCCCACTCTGGGGGAAAGGACAGGTCAGGCCCACAGGGCGTAGTCAGCAGCCAGCACCACCCCTCAGATTTCTTGATTTGATTAGACACAACTGTTTTCTTCACGTGCGTTTGCCGTCACTACGTACCAGGCACTGCTCTAATAACTGGTTTACACATATTAACTCATGTAAACCTCATAAGGAACTCTGTGATGTATGTAGTTTTCATCCGCATGTTACAGATGAGAAATCTGAGGCACAGAAAGATTAAGTAACTTGCTTAGAGGTCACACAGCCAATAAATGGTGGAAGCAGGACTTCTTATATACTAACATTCTTTTTTTAAGGGAGCAGAAAGAAATGATTCTAGTCTCTGTACCCAGGTGGACCACCATCAGACTCCTTCCCCACTACACGCCTTGCACTTCACATGCCTTTTTCTATACCCAACACTTGCCTGGATTCCGCGAGATTGGATTTACCCCTGAGGATCCAAAGAATCTAGTTTTGAGATGCAGTAGAATTGAATTTGAGTGGCTGGTTTATTGACACTGGCTTTCCTAGCCATGAATCATTATATAAATGTCTTATTCAGATAGGAAGCCTGGGTAATTAGTATTGCAGGTCTCTAGTGAAAGGCCTCAAAAGCATCAAACCACCCCAAGAAATATTTTTCCTGGCCTCCTCCATACAACCTCATAACTCCAGTTTCAGAGTTTGGAATGGGCAAAATACTCTTACGGTTTCCTTTTCAGCAATGAGGAAAACAAATTACCCAGACAGTGCAGTCGAGGGGAGAAACCATTTTTCTGACATCTCTTGCCACTGCTTTCTAAAAGACTTCCATTGGGTTTGCCATTTGACACAGGCAGAGGGTGTCAAAAAAGGTTGCAAGAACTTTTAAGGATGAAAAAAGGAAGCGTGTCACCTTGCAAAAGGAAACTGCTTTAAAAATACAACTCCCTCGTGAAAAAACCAATTTCCACCCTCCCCCAAAGAATACACCTATAAAAAAAAAAGTTCAGCATTTACAGATTAGTACCTATTACTGTATTTTTTTAGCAAGCTAAAATTACATACGGACAAGTCTGGGACATTTCAATGTCTTTAGTATTATCCAGAGCACCTTGCAGCTGTGAGCCAATCCCCACTCCAGCCTGTCATAGGGATCAAAGCACCATAGGCTACGAGACCTAGAAAGGTGGATTTGGGGACCGGCCAGTTTCTGCCCCACCCCTAACTAGCCTTAAATCTGTTAGGAAAACTGGCCAAAACCTCATTTTTTCTCTCTCTCCAAAGTTGAGATTGCCTTTGAATTGTCTGAATAGTTGGAGGTGTCAGGAGATGGAGTCGAAGTGAAAGACAAGCTTTGTTTTAAAAGAGCTGTGGCTGTGTCAGGTGCCATTGGTGGCGCTGGAGAGACATGTCGGTATGTGATGAGGTAGACAGTAATAGTAGGACCCTGTGCCCTGGCTCTTCTCCTGCCCTTTAAAAAGGACTTAAGTAAGAAAAAGTTGGGATACAGAGGAGAAGAGGGAGAGGATAGTCTTTGTGGCCTAAGGGTGTAGAGAGGAAGATGTATGTAGCTGCACTGGTGTGAGAGAATTTGGAGTTGCTGAGTGCTGTTGGGGGACGATGAAGTGCACCCTCTTTAATTTTGTTTTCAAAGATGCACGTCAGGGAATAAAATATTTTTAAAAACAACCTCCAATGGCTATTCGGACTGTGCCTCTTTGGATATGGCCGTGTGCTGATATTGAACCTGCCAGATGGGTTTAGGGATGTCAGGAAATTCAGGAGTGAAATCTTAGCAATAAGTAATAACGCATTTTTTACTAAGTTTTCAGGGTTCCTAAGCAGAGATGGTTATGGTTCATGTTGGGCTATTTTTGTAGTGGAAAAATAGATTTTATAGAGAAAATAGACAATATCATTGCTATGGTCTGAATGTAACACCCCAAAATTCATGTTAAATTGATCCTAACCCCCAAGGTGATGATATTAGGAGGTAGGGACTTCAGGAGCTGATGAGGCCATGAGGGTGGAGCCCTCATGGATGGAATTAGTGACCTTGTCAAAGAGACCCCCAGAGAACCTTCCTCACCCCTCTGCCCTGTGAACTTAACAGTGAAAGGAGAAGGAAGCAGGCTCTCACCAGATACCACATCTGCTGATGCCTTGACCTTACACTTCCAGCATCTAGAACCATGAGGAATACATTGCTGTTGTTTATGAGCTACCCAGTTTATGGTATTTCGTTACAGCAGCCCCAATGGACTAAGAGAATCATATCAGAAAATTTGAGTTCAGATATGCATCTTGGCCTGCGTCCTGACGAATGGGCAGTTTGTGTGGCCGTGCTGAGCCACTTTCCAGACCAAAGAGTGGTTCTGCGGATTAAATGAGATCCGGGCAACTCATCTCTTCCAGCATGTTCCCCATTATGGAGGCTCAACAAAGTTTATTAACTCAGAGTTATAGATTAAAACTCAAACGTAAATGCATTTTTGTTGACGTAGCCAAGGGGTCCTATGATGTTTAAAATGGGTGTAAAACATTAAAATTGTATTTGTTATTTTGAACCCATTTGAAAGCTGGTTCAGAAATATATGAGGAGTGTTTGGTGAAGTCTTTTTTAAAAAATTGGGTTGGACGAATGTATGTTTCTGGAACTACTTTGGGCTCCAGCGTGCTCCCTGCACGCCCTGCCCCCAGCACAGGAATGCTCATTCATTCCTTAAGCAGGTACCTGAGGCCTTACCGTGTGTAGAGCATTAGGTCTGAATGTGCTTGCTTTTTTGTTTCTCTTCTCTGTCTCCTAAGCCTCTTGAGTGTGTCCCAAGGAGCCATGGGGTGCATGCGTTCTTGGCGGGTGTTGGTGCTGGAACTGGAGGCTGGATTTTAGGGACAGTGGGAACACCCCCCTCACCTCCACCCTGGGAGTCGCACGTGAGGTCCAACCACAGGATGGGAGGTGGCCCCTTTAATCCTGCATCAGAGCCTTGGCTTCTAAAACCCGAGCCTCCAAAATTTGGACTTATATAACTTATTTGTTTATTTTTAAGCCAGCCCCGTCCAAGTTGAGAACACTTGAGACTCCCTTTTGGAGGAAATTTGGAACTCAACATTATCATTAACTAAGTCAGCAAGCAATGGTTCTGTAAAAATACCAACCGGCATAGTTCCGAGGACTTTTATCGTTATGTTCCCAGCGGAATTACATTGTGTGCTGGTTTCTCTGAAAATTGTTTGTGGGGTTTTATCTCTGTCACTCTGTCTCTGTAAACCAGGGCCTGAGTCTAAGGGGGGCCGGACTTCTTGCTGAGTACAAGCACCCTTCATTTGATAAGGGACCATGTTCCCTGATTGACCCTAGTGATTCTCCAACCAGTGTACAGCAGTGAGCCTCTGGAAGACACACTGCTCTTTGCAGAGCACTGCGAAGCAGAGAATAAAAGACAAATATCTCTGGGCCACATCAGATGTCCTTTTATATCAGATTCTAGATGTAAGGGAACCGGTGCCAAGGGCCCGACTGAAATGTATATGAAGAAGATGGTCGTTACTGTTATTTCTATTAGGGAAAATATTGGAAATTCTCTAAATGTTTAGCAAGAGGAGAATAAATAAATGATGACCATATTCAACACACCCATTAAAGATTCATCAGAGTTATAGAGATTCTTGGGAGAGTTTTTAATGGTGTGAGAGAAGTGTTGATGATTTGTAAGGTTTAAAAAAGTTGTGAAGTATGAGGGCAGCTAGCTTTCTGGACAGAAATCCTTAGGAAATAACATCACAATTTGAGGAGAGATTATATCTCTGTGTAATGGGGTTATGGCTAGTTTTTATTGTTTCCTTATACTTTTCAGCATTTTCAAACTTTTCCACCATGAGCTTTTATTGCTTTCATCGTCAGGAAATAAAATGACTGTCAGGCAGCCAGCTTTCCTGGTGGCGTCAGATCCGGGTCCACGTTTTCTTTACCATTTTCCTCGGCCCTCATTACTGTCTATCCTCACATGACTTCTCCAAGCAAGGATCTGGAGGAGAAGGCTGGGGACCCACGATGTTCCCCAGTGCCCAGAGCCGCCGCAGTTTCTCCTGGCACACGGAGGCGTGTGGGCATCTGGGAGCTGCACACGTTCTGTCCAGGTTGCTGTGTGCAGACTCAGAGCTCCAGAAACTGAAGAAGGAAGCCAGGCTGAAGGGCGCTTTGCATCTACTGACTGATCCCATCTTTGGGCAAGAAAGATCTGTGGCAGGGTACCCCTTCCCTCTGCCTACCCCCACCTTCTCTGCTCCCCTACTGCATGGTTGACTGAAGTGCCGATAGGTATTTTCAAGTTCTGGTGAGGCCGCCTGGTTCAAGCAAGGTGACAAGGCTACTCACACTGAGCTTTGAATGGTGGCCAGCCCAGAGGAGACTGGGTTATTCCTCGGGCCAGCTAATTCCTTCAGTCCTGCGGGTTTCCTCCATGTGTTAAGTGGATGTAACATGACTCTGAGCTTCTCTTGGAGCTGTGTCCCGTGACCTCATCGACCACGACCACTGCCTATGCACGCTGCGGTGACACGTTCTCTCCTGGCGTTGACGGGTAGTGTTGAAGGGGGACTTGGGCTGGGAGTGAGGAACATGACTTTTGTTAAGAATGTTTGTAGGAAAGGAGCGGAGTTTTTTTTGGGTTTTTTTGTGCCCAAGCACGGTGATAATTCCATTACATCCAGCAACTCGTGGGTGATTATTTACTTTTGAACAAGGCATGTATGAGTTCCCCCACACTCTCTAGAAAGCTTAGCTTTCTCCATTCCCATCCATTCATCCTTTTCCTTTAAGGCCTGGAGCTCCCTGTGGTGTTGTGGGACTGGTATTGGTCTTGAAATCAGTGGGTCTGGGTTGAAAAGCTTATCTCTATTCTGATTTACAACCACTGTGGCTTCAGGCAAGTTGCTTAATCTTCTAAACTTCTCCTCCCCACCTTTAAAATAGGAATAATAATGCCAGCCTCAGGGAGTTATTCCAGAGTAGGCTTGTCGGATTTAGCAAATAAAAATAGAGATGTCCTCCCCCTTGTTAAATTGGAATATCACACAAACAAAAATAATTTTTAAGTATAAGTATGTCCTAACTATCCCATGGGACACACTTATAGCTAAATGCTGGTCATTGTTTATCTGCTATTCCAATTAAACTGGGTATCTGACCTTGTACCTGAGAATCCTACTCTTGAGGAGGAAATACAGGAATTTACTTGAAAGTCCCTGGCCATGGCTCAGTGAGTCCTCTTTCCACTGTACCCTCCTCTCCCGGCTGGGTCCCACAACATGAGTAGTTGCTTCCCCGCCTCCACAGCAGAGGAAGGAAGACTGGGTGACCAGACTGTGCAGGGAGGTGCGGGTGATCGGGAAGAGGCCGTTTCTACAGGAGCAGTAAGAGAGCCCAAGACACACACGCAGGCTGGTAGGAGCTGAACCTCTGCTTCACAGACACTTTCAGGACCCTAGCAAATAGTGCCCCCGGACCTGTGCCTTTAACACACTGCTCTGTGTCAGCCTCTCAATGGGGGTGACACCACAGGCCCAGGAGGAGCCCAATGGGGGTGCCAACCACAGGCACCCCCCCCTCCATGGGCTTCATAGGCCACCTATTGTGTCAGAGGGACTTTCCTGGAGGTGATTTTTTTTTTTTTTCCACAAACAAGGGGTAAAGGTGACTGACACCCCAGAGACCAACCATACTGCAACTGGGGGGAAACCCGAGCTACGTGCTAACACGGGCCTGTTCCCCCTCGGGTCTCCTCCTCACTGCCTCCTAACTGACCCCCCCCACAGCTCGTGGGGTGGAGGCGGACAGGTGGCAGGCCCATGCTTGGGCCTTTGTGCGTCTCACAAGCTGCTGGGGCGCCCCCGGAACCGAAGCTCAGGGTATAATTTTCCTTTTCTGATCATCCGAATCCCAGGCGAGCAGCTCAGCTGTCATGGGCGTCAGGGGATGTTTTCCAGCAGTACGGACACTGGGGCCAAGAGAGCGCGGGCGTGCCGAAGGCATTTCCCCTGCCGTTCAGCTGCGCCTTGCCTTTGGTCTGGGCATTAGAAAACGGTGCCTTTCCCCACAGCCGCAGATGGAAGTTTTGAATTTCATTACGGTGGGAAGACAACGTGAAGGGAAAACACCGCTTGCTGCATTTCCCAATCTGCCCTGCGTTTCCTCATGCCCCGCCTCGCCCGGTTTTAAAATTAGAGATCACTTTAATGCCTCTTCTCAGACATATATTTAAAGTTAAGAAAAATAAAACTATTTCAAGCCATGCTCGGCATGAAAAAAAAAAAAAGAAAGGAAAAGAAAAAAATAATTTAAAGTGACACCTCCGCGATTCTGGTCTCAAGTTATCGCTGTCAGCTTGTTACTTCTATTTTGGTAGAGAAGCCGTAACGTCAAGGACGTACTGTTAAAACTGTTCGATGCTCATCTGTGTGTCACACTTAGCACTGTCTCCCAGAGATGCGGCTCTGCCTCGCGGAGTCACTGGAAGCCAGGGATTCCGGTCTGCGGCCAGGTCTGAGTGAGACACTTTCTCCATTTTGGGCACTGGACTTTGCACGCACGAGCCTACTGTACTCCCAGAACTCTATAAAGAAGGTGTTTTCACTGGCCCCACTTTACAGGTAAAGAAACTGAGACTGGGAGAAGTCAAGAAAAGGTCGTCTTGCTAGTAAGTGAAAGTCAGATTCTAATCAGAACAGTCTTGAGTTCAGAGTCCATGCAATCACCTCTCTCTTTAACTTCTTAGGGGAAAAAAAAGAAGGTATTGATACTACCACTTGCCAGGAAAAAAGCAGACAACAGTGAAGTTGAAGGATGAGTTCATTCAGTACTAAGTGTTAAGTACGTTCTTCCCATAACTTCTAATGCATCGCATGCAGTTCCTAACTTGCATAGGGGTTGGATTCCAAAAGTTGATTGAAAAGCAATTTCCCCATCCTCTTCTGCACGCCAAGGCGCTTCGCACACGCCTCTCCTGTTACACTCAGCACATTGTCTCTCAGTTGCCTACCCATCTCTCTCCCACAGGGCTCCCGGCTGCTCAATAGCAGGGACTTCACCATGTATTTCCTTGGGTATTCCCAGCACCTAGCACAGTGCCCAGTCCATGGAGGCACAAAGTATACATTTGTTGTATGAAATTACAACTCATTTGTTTGGAACTCAACACACACTTCCCCGAAGAATGTATTACAAATGGAAGTGGAATTGTAATGTTGCCAGCCAGCAGAGAAGAAGTTTACTTAATTTATCTTGTAGTCTATCATTAAGTTATTTGAAGCTGTGGGTATAGGGTCAGACATAGATGAAATTTCACAAGGGTCAGAGTTCATCTTTGACTCCCTCCAAACTGCCTGTTTTCCCTACACCTTCCATCCATGAGTATCATTGTTGCCAAGCTTCCTACTCAATATCCAGGAGTGGTCCCTTGCACAGACCTTCCCTGCTCTTACCCTGAATAATCTATCAGCCCTCCTTACTTAGTTAAAATTCTCATTTCCTGAGTGCAGCTGAACTCAGTTGATTCTCAGTAGGGGAAAAAAAATCTGATTGAATTAATTTTTACTTATGTGTGAATGGTTGCCCTAATGTCCCTCCACCTTTATTGCCATTCCCTCCAATCACCCCCCCCACCATGCCAAGCATATGACTATTTATAGCACAGTAGTTAAGATTAGGTTTGGAGACAGAGGTCAGTTGGAATCCTGGGTCTAATACTAAGTTATGTGGCCTGGGTAGATTAATTTCTGTGAGGCCTCAGTTCTCTCATCTGTGAAAAGGGAATAATAGTAGTTATGAAGAGAGCTAATAGTTTTATTGTACTTATCAGTGTTATATCACATGTTGGGTACAGTTCTAAGGACTTTTTATTCATTGATTCACTCTATCTTCACAACAACCCTGTGAGGCAGATACTCTGATTATTGTTATTATAAGATTTTTAATGGTAAAGTAACCATTATTTATTCCCTGCCTTCAAAAAAGGCTTTGAAGCAGAATGCTACATTGATAAAAATTTCTGGCAGCATGGGTGGGAGAGGACAGTCATTCCCAGGGGCAGGTTTTTCAGGGCGCTGCTTCAGGTCACCTGGGGCTAAGCTTTATCCTCGGAGTCCATTCCCTTAAGCCATTCCTATTTCCATAGCTTCCTTCTCTCCTCTGCCTCTGAATGTGCCAAATCTGCAAGTGGTCCAAGTTTTTTTTTTCTAGCCCCTTTCTTTCTTTTTTAATTTTTTCACATAGCCATGGCAGCTGCAAGGGGGTGGGGGCCAGGCGGACGACAGCAGCTGTTAGTGTGTATGGGGCCTCTGTAGTCTTTCTTTGTGAGTCAGGGGCCGTCTGTATATATCACAGGCTACCACCTGGCAAGACATTTAGTTCCATCCATGTTATTGAAATGTTTCCTGGATGATATCATAAATGCATAAGGATGAGAGGAACTTCAAGATGTTGATTTCCAGCCCCTCACTGCCCTGCAGCCTTGTGCTGAAACATTCTCGGGCGATTTACCCCCTAGTTTAGCAGACGGCTTTGGATTTGCTCTCTAGTCCTTCCCACTTGCCAGATGCAGAGATTTTCAAGCCAGTGGGGTATGCATTTCAACAGAAGTAACAGTGTAGTCGTGGAAAACACTGATCAGAAGCCAAGGCGCAGGCAGGTGGCAGGCTTGTCACTCAGGCCCCTTGCAGTGGAATCTTTGTGATTAAGTAAGTTCACTTCTCTGGGCCTCAGTTTCCTCTCCTGTCAAACACGGTGGGTGGCCTAAACTATTTCTGGTTGCCCCGGAGCTTCCGGGCTCTGATTCTCCGATGAACTGCCCTGGATGGATGGCTGTCCCTCCTTGCCGATGTTACCCCAGTCGGGGACAGTCCATCATGACCCTTGTCGGCCTTTTCAAATGCTTTCTCATCCTTAAAACTGAGAAATCTCCCCTACATAACTAAGAATTTCTTGTAGTTTGAGGTTTTTTGTTGTCATTGTTATTAGGACTTCTGAAAAACATGAATAGAATTTTCCTCTGCATTCCTATTGCAGTGACCCTTTTATACACACACAGCGACATTTCTGTTTTAACCTAGATGATTAGTTTTTAAAGACTTAGTAGCAGATATTCTACTTTTATATGATTACATATTTAAGAGCTATTTAACATACACCATTTCATTTGAACCTCAAACTAAAAACTGGAAGGGAAATTGTACTCAATTTTATATGTGAACAGATGCAGGATGAATCAACTTAAATACCTTCAACAAATATCTTATCCCACAGTCACTATAGATGTGCAAGAGTCAGGACCTAAACCCAGGTCTTTTCACTCAGAGTCTAGTGGTCAGGCCATGAGGACACATTCATTGAAACCCCTGCCCTCCACCAGCCAACACATCAGCTCCCCTTGTTTGAGTTTCTGCCGTGTCCTGGGTACCTTAGCAGGCACTGACTTGCATACAACATCTCAAATGTTTGCAACAGTGGTGCAGGGAAAGTATTATCATACTCAGCTTATAAATGGAATAAATCAAAGTTCAGAGAGATTAAGTATTAAATAGTTGTGTGATGGCTAATGTATGCTGAATGCAAAATCAAACCTAAACTTGTTCTTTTGGCAGCGCCGCCTTTCACTTAAATATACGTCACCCAAAATAAAATACAGTATAGTTTTAATCTTGAGGATTTTTTAGGCCACATAACAAAAATCAGAGAAATGGGTTGAATTCCGTCTGGCCAATTCAAACCTCATGCAGTTGCCCTTAAAGTTTCCTGTTGTGCTTTATTCTACTTCATGGACTTTAAACAATTTTTTATTTTCCAGTATTTCAAAAATATTTTTTTGTTGCTTTTTTCCTGGGTCCTCCTAAAAGTGAGCATGGAATTCTTAGTTAGAGCTCCAATGATGGCCAGTCATAGAGTGGGATTCTAGCTTACTTCCTTATTCCCAAACTCCAGATTCTGCTTCCCAGGATCATTGTACGGTTATTCAAAATCTATTTTCCTGGCCATTTTCCCTGGTTAACCCTTGTCCATTTTGTATCTGTCTAATTCATTGCCTAGTCTTTTTTAAAAAGTTTTTATTTCATTATTATTATATTTTATAATCCTTACTGAAGGACATGCTTATTGACTTTGGAGAGAGGGGAAGGGAGGGACAGAGAGGGAAAGATACACTGATTGGTTGCCTTTTGCACGTGCCCCAACCAGGGACCAAACCTGCAACCCAGGCAAGTGCCCTGACCAGGAAGTGAACCTGTGATCTTTCATTTTCGGGGACAGAGCTCCAACCAGCTGAGCCACACCGGCCAGGGCTCATTCCTTATTCTTAAGCACACTAACTTTACCTGTGAAATGGGGATAGTGATTCCTGTCCTGTCCTCACCTCATAGTTCTGGTGACATTCAATCCAGTGATGTATAAAGAAAGCACTTGGAAAAGTAGGAAAAAACATCAGCACAGAGGATTATAGTATATTTGGCTTTTGCAAAACCTAAACCATAGAAAAGAAGCTAAGTAATCAGGATTGTTTAGTTGAGCTAAGATTTGTATGTTCCAGATTTATTTATTACGTATATAATTATAAAATAATTTCATTCATCATTAAGTTATTTTAAAAGAAAGAATTTATGTGCTCTATTTAGAGCACTTTCATACCGTAGCTAGGGTTGGTTAGATGCAGTATGGGTGCTTCCCTCAGGTGGCTTTTCACCTGTAGACTCCTTGGCTGCTCTCCTACAGAACCTCACCCCTTCTGCTGTGGCTATGGTCCCTGCAATAGTCTTTTCTTATGGAGGTCCCCACATTGTTCAGGAGAAGAGCACATTTTTTTAAAGTTAATGTTTAATGTTTGCACACTTCCATGATGATGATGAACCTCTGGCATCCACTGACTGAGAAAATGCTCCATGACAGAAGGACAGAACCGACAGTAAGACTTTTAAATGGACTCATATTTAGTCAATCACAACCGCATCCACATGCTTTGGGAAAACACACAGACAGGACTGACACGTTCTCCCACCGGGCATGCTTACCAACACTCAGTAAATGTTTGTCAGAAAAAGCACAAATGAGAAGAGAATGAAAATTCGCAGACAGTGCTTGTGGTAAATGTGGACTTGTGACCCTTTGTCACAGATCCATTCCCCAACCCTTGCCCCCGGGGGCCAGAGCTCGGAGCTTGGAAAACTACTTGTATGGTTTCCCAAATACCCAGTATACAGGAGGCACTCAATAATTGTGCACTGAATGTAGGAATTAATGAATGAATGCCACTTCGTCTCCCAAGTAGATTACAGTTTTGAGGACAGCACGGTACATTGCAGGCCCGGCGCATCACCTTCGCAACGCAGCTAAGAAACGCAGCCTCCTTCCGCATAAACAACCAACCTGATTAGTATCACCTACGAGCAGATGCACCTTGGGAGGAGCTTATGAAAAGGGAACATCTAGAGTTCAAAGGGAATAGAGGTGCCTTGGATTCTAGAAAATTCCTTGCATCTAAAGGGAATAGAGATGCCTTTGAAAGACAAAGTAAAAGAAAGTATGGAGTTAGAAAAACATGAGTAGATGTGAGAGAGTTCCTAAGGAAGAGCAGTGCTGTGCGCCCTAAGAAAGGGAGAGCATCTTGCGAGTGGAACAGAAGCCTCCTCCTTGGGAATCCGCCTCAGTCTCCTGCTGAGTAAGCGGAGGCCTCCGCAGAGAGGAGGCCGTGTGACCAGAACACGCTCAGACAGACACTGACACAGCGCAGGAGACGGTTAGCTCATGGTACCGTGAAGTGGCAGAGGCAAAAAGCAAGTGACTTATTCACAAAGCATGAATTAAACAGTACATATTTCTACGGACCTTGTGACACAGAGCATGTGTGAGTGGGCCGACTTACCTCAACAACGCTGGATAGAGCAGTCCGATCATCCTGAGACAAGCTCCTGACACTGGCTCTTTTGGAGGTTCAAGTGTCCCGAAACGCTGTAGAGTGTCTTGCGCTGGGTCTGGTGGCTACTTCACCTTGCAACAAAGGAAGTGAAAGTGTCAAGATGAAGAGGACTTGAAAGTCAACATTCCCTCTAAGGGGAAAAAATGCAGACACAAGCCCTTTTTTACAAAAAAATTGTAGGGTGGAGGGTTCAGAAATGCTTTGATTGTAGAGAACATCTGTAAAGGCAAACAAGAAATAACCCTTCTTATTTCTGGTGTTTCCTCAGCTTATCCTGAAATCTTGGGCCTGGTTTTTATATACAAGCAGCTTGGAAACAAATTTCCAAAGGAAAAATGGCGAGAAATGATGCTACAGCTGCTTTTGGTTCATTTGATTTTCTTTCATGTTTCGTGGCTGCCTTGATATTTCTGACCTCACTTTCTTTTGTTGAATGGCAATTGCTGGGGGAATTGGATTTCCCAGTCCTGCACAGGACCTTAGCCACAGTTTGGTTGGCATCACAGTTTTGTTGCTATGAAAGCTGAGGTACAGTGATGTAAAGCTCCATCCACAGGTCTTTCTAACCCATAACATCACACTCACCATGCGCCATAACCCCGAAGTTACTCTCCTGATCAGCGGTTCAACCCAGGTGCAGCATAGCTGTGGCCTCTTCAATCTCCTCATCTGTCCCACTTTAATGAGACATATGTCAGCCGAATGGGTATTTCCTCTGGAGTGAGGGTCCTGGGTGGGCCTGCTGGCTTTGGAGTGGATGGAGGGTACCAGATAGGAGTATATGACCAAGGACACGTGCAGGGGAGCCTGGCTGCTCAGGATGTCCTGGTCCTGCCACTTAGTAGCTGTGTGACCTTGACAAGTTACTTAACTTTTTTGTGGCTCAGTCTGTTCATCTATAAAATGGGAATGATGGTGGTATGTCTTTCCTATGACTGTCATAAAGATTAAATAGATTAATACACATGAAGTGCCTAGAACTGTACCAGATAGATGACAGATACTTGGTAAAGGCAGATATTATTATTATTGATGTGTTTTGTGATGATATCTTCACCTGTAGAATAATAGTGTCACAAGGTAGTAAAAGTGAAGTTGACACATGTACTCGGGTCTAATCAAAGTAAAGGGATGAATGAACTAGCAGTGTGATTCTGGGCCACTCGATCTCCTTGGCTCTTTCGAGCTCCTCTTAAGTAACATCATGCTGATCAGGGATTCATTGGCCCTGCCCCAAGGTGACCGACTTGTCCTGGGAAACACCTGGTGCAGGTAGACTGGAACAGTGGTGAGCCTGGGCCTCCGTGACCCTTGGTGCAAGGTATACTAATGATTAACCATTTGGGCCTCCAGGGACCCTGTCCTGTGTTCTCCACCTGACCCCATCATTGGGGAGTTGATTGAGGGGTATGTGACCTAATTCTGGGAATAGATAGCAGACACTATTGTTTATGCTAATTCTTCTTTCCTCCTCACCATCTTTCTTACTGGCAGAGTCCTGATTTTATTCTTTTGCTCATTCACTGAGTGACCACGTGCCCAGAAAAAGTGATCATAACCCTAGTTCATGAAGGTGGGGGTGGCTCTTGATTAATGTAAGACAAGTTTGCAATTCTAGCTCCTTCTCAGTGACTACACTCATAGGAGGAAGTTGTAGCCACTGGCATTATATTACTAGTTGTTAAAATACTGAAAAGCTCGGTAAAGGTTGGTAAAGTTATCTTGTCCAAGTGCCTGGCCTCCTGCCGTAGGATCCTTGCACTAAACCTCCCCGTTCGGCTAACAAAGGGTTAAAGCTGGCAACATGGGGGGCTTCCTGGGCCCTGGCTGCGCGCCTCCTGCTTTGTTGGCTCAGCGCCCTTGCCTCTGTGTCTGTTATTTATTTTGCAGAATATCTTGCCTGTGTGTGACCTAATTTGGGGGACAGGTGGCAGCAGTAATAGCTCTATCCAATTTCCTGAGGACAGAGGTCCCAGTGGCAGCCACCAGGGTCTGAGGGCATGGTGTTGTTATCCACAGTGGCAGATACAGTGGTTCTGGGCCAGGCTGGTTCTGTGATTTCATTCTGAGCAGAGCCTCTAAGCCTCACAGTGCCCTGGCTTTTTAGGGGATACAACCTTTTAATATACTTCTTTCTGCTCAAAGTAACTATGCCACTTAGCTTTTGTATGTACCGTGGCCCTTAAAACTTAGCGGTGTTGAACAATAACCATTTTGTTCTAAGCTGTGGGCGATCAGTCTGGGCTTGACTGACTTGGGTGCATCTGTGGATCGGCAGTCAGCTGCCTGGTTGGCTGCGGCTGGCTGCTCTGGGGTGACCTCAGCTGGGACGGCTCATTTCTACTCCACATGCTTCGCCATCCTGCGGCAGATGAATCCTTCCTTGATCACACAGTAATCATACAGTGATCATGTAGTAATGGCAGCCTCCGGTGGGAAAGAGAGTGGAGATGTACAAGGCCTCCTGAGACTTAAGCGACTGGCACAATGTCACTTCTGACCATTCTATAGGTCAAAGCAAGTCATAAACCCAGCTCAGATTCGAGGAGTGGAGAAACAGATTCTGCCTCTTGGTAGTGTGGTGTGTGCAACATGGTGGTAGAAGATCGAATGTGTCCAACATGGTGGGCAAAGGAGATGAAAGGAGGCCCCTTTCTCCTCAGCGGAGTCAGGAACACCGTGGAAGAACCAGGGTGATGTTGAAGCTGCCTCAGTTCTTCGAGCGGAGGCCTGGTTTGTGGGAGCTGCACGTGAGGACGTCTGGGAAATGCTATCGAGCTCCACACAGCTTTCCTAGTCACACATGGTTCACCACACTCTTCCCTTTTACCCTGGAGATCAGCATTGTTCTAGAGGACAGCTTCTCTATCAACCACCTTCCCAGAGAGAGGAGCATTTCCCCTCAGCTCTGGGTATGTAGTATGAGTGAGAACTAAACTTACATTGCTTTGAGACTCTGGGTCTTGGGGTGGTTTGTTACTGCATCATCAACTATCCTGTCCCGATCGATACAGTCTTTAATGAAATACTAGTCCTGAAAAATATTGCATAAAAAAAGCTCTGAGGGTAAATAAATTTGGGGATGATTAAAACTCCATTCTTCTCCTTCAGTGTTTTTTTCCCTTTTCTGCATTGTGGTGATAGAACCCTCTGAGTTTTGGCCTGACACTTGGGCACCTAACTAGAGATTCCATCTCTTTGCCTCCTGTGTAACCTCCTGCCCAGGACTCTATATTTGGTCCCTCTCACCTGAGAAGTGGTAACTGCTGGTGCCATCTAGGAAGATCTAGGAAGCCATGTGTTGTCAGTGGAAGAGCCACTTGGCCAGCTTGGACCACTCACCTCTGTACTGATACATGAAAGAGACATCAATTTCATTTTTGGCCACCAAATTTGGGACTCGCTTTGTTTTGACAGCCTATAGTATATCCTATCTAATATCACACTGTCTTTTCCTTGTAGATTCATGCAGGCCCCTTAAATATAATAAAGTTCTGAGGTGTCCTGCAGTAAATAAACTAACTCAAATCTTATTTTCTGAGGAAATCCCTCTTTTTATGGAACATGCATTGATACTTATTGTTATCATCTATTGGTACTTATTGATATCATGGTGAGAGCCTTAAAATAAATTCGCTCTTTGGAAAGGACTAGAATAGACTCACTGTGGAAGCTGGAGAGGACTGTGGAGTTATTGCTGATAATGACTTAATAACATGACATGATCCACCCTCAACCCCAACTCAGCTTTTCTTCTCAGAAAAGTAGCCAGATAATGGAAAAGGCAGGAGCTTGGTGACAACAGAATTAAGATGGTTGTGACCTTAGCATCCTCTTCACCTCTTCAGGTGTCTGTTTCCTCACTTGTGAAATGAGATTCTGATGCCTACTTCCCAGGGTTGTTTGGATCTGATACGTGAATCCCTGGCATAGGTGTCTCCTTCCTCTTTCCGGTTTCTCTCTGCCTTTCCACGAAATTTCTGTCAGAGTCTCACAATCCTTCTATTAAGGAAGTTCACAGTCAGGTCTCCTCTAAGTCCTCCCCTCCCTAGTAAAAGTAAAAGCCAAGAGCAGTTAGATGAATCACAAGGAAAAGCATTAGATTCCTTCAGGACTGTGGGCTACTCAGGAGGAAAAGTGGCTTTTAGTTCATCTTTCAAGGATCTGAATGGCCTTAGGCAAGTAATAAAGAATCATATTGGCTTGTGGGTTTTCCAAGCAGAGGCATGGATGACACATGGCCCTAAAATCCAAGTTAATAGAAATAATTCAAAGTCTTACGGAACTTTCTTTGGCTGCCAGGTCTGCAAATCAAGGAAAAGAGCAGGCAGAAAATCCAGCCAGGAGGGCTCTTGCACTGGAGACCTCCCGAGGGTAAGGTGGGTGCTTTCTCTTCGCCTTTTCTTCCTCTGTAGAGGGCAGCCTGGTGACCTGTGTGTAAGAAGCCTTCAGACATACCAACTACCCTTTCCTCATCTGGAAGGTCAAATGCTTTGAAGGGGACTTTTTTAAAAAAGAAGATTTTATTTATTTATTTTTAGAGAATAGGAGAGGGAGGGAGAAAGAGGGGGAAAGAAACAATGATCGGTTTCCTCTTGCACACATCCTGACTGGAAACCAAACCCACAACCCAGGCATGTGCGATGACTGGGAATCAAACTGATAACCTTTAGCTTTGTGGGACGATGCCCAACCCACTGAGTCATACCAGTCTAGGCTGAAGGGGACTTTTATTTATTAAGACTTTTGGGGGTACAAGCAACAAAAACCAACTCTAGCTATCTTGAGGAGAAATGTAATTGATCTTAGATACCAAGGCAGTTCATCAGATCCAAGGAACTGTAGAACAACCAGGCTTTGAGAAGAGCAGTCTCTGGGCAGCTCTGGAGGCCCCAGCAATGATAGTTATTGGTCCAACCACTTAGGGCACTGTCATGATGTGAGGGAAATGGGATTGGTCCAGCCTCAGATAGGGTTCACCTTGACCAAGCAACTGTGGTCCAGGGAGCAGTGCTACTGCTTGGGGGATAATGCCTACGGAATGGGAATGTACTGGGAACTGAGCAGCCACCCGCAGAACTGTTAAAGATTTTGTGCATAAGTTACCTTTTGTGAATAACAAGCCATCCCCAAACTGGTTTAAAATATCAACCGTTTTACTTGCTCATGATCCTGTGGGTCAGTAATTTGGGCTGGGCTCAGCTGGGTGGTTCATCTCTTGGTTTCACTTTGGGGTGATTCTTATGGCTGCAACTATTTGGTAGCTCAGTTGAGGTTGGATAGTCCAAAATGGTTTCATCTTGTGTCTGGAAGTTGGTGCTTGTTACCCCCTGAGAAATCCTGCTGCTCCTCCTTGTGACTTCTCACCCTCTAGTAGGCTAACCTGAGCTTCTTCACATGGTGGTCTCAGGGAAGCAGGAGAAGTCAGGCTCTGTCTGTTATCACATTTGGAATTGACTTGTTGGTCAAAGTGAACACACAGCCAAACGCAGAGTCAAGAGATCAAGAAATAAACTCTGTCTTGTGAAGGAAGAAGGGGCAAAATCATATTACAATGAAGAATGCATACAGGTATTGCAGAAATTTGTGGCCATTTTTTAAAGTCTATCTTAAATTGGCTTTATTCTCAACATATTCCCTAAAGCAGTATAATTATTTATTTATTTATTTATTTTTCTTGAAATGTAAATAGGCTACTTACAATAATAAAATAATCTATAGGAAGATTTAGCTTTAACCAGCAATCACAACTCTATATTTTTCTGAGTAAATGTGAAATGCAGGAATAATAAAAGAAACTGAATAAATCCTTAGCCTGATGCTTGAGACTCAATCTGATTGCTTTTTGAAATGCAGTCCTTGATCAGCAGATATTCATAATACCAGATTGCCAATCTGACTTTAGATGCCATTAATGATGAAAAAGAGTCATTTCTTGAGTACCTACTATGCACTAGGTCTCTTTGTACAATATTTTTAATCATTGCAATACTCTGTGAAGTAGAAATTATGATTCCCATTTTGGGGTTGAGGACCTGCAGCCCAAGGTTAAACTTCCTGCCCCCTTTGCAGAAGTTGTTTATATCAGAGACAGAATTTGAACCCAGGTCATTTGACTCCTTGGGCTTGGTCACTGTCCATTCAGCTTCTTAGCGATATTTGTTTCTCTCCAGGTAGTATATTAATTACATGGATAACAAGGCAAACAAACACACACTGTGCTTTCTTCTCAACTTGGTCAATTTTGCAAATGGAGGGAAAATTTCAGTGTACTGACGGCCAAGTGGAATTTCTTTCTTCTGCACCTTCCTTGAAGAAAATAGAGGTTTTCCAGTTCTGATCTTCAACTTTCCACTAGCGGAGGAGTTCCACGTTTGGAAAGCTTTCCTTACTCTGAGGCTGTTAGGTAAAAGGTAAGGGGCTCAGTGACCTGGAGGGCATGGGCCTGAGGTTGACTCTCGGGTACCCTGCTTCAGCTTGAGAGCTGAAGGACTGTGGCAGACCCTGGCCAGCAGAACCCACCTGTTGTAACTGAAGACAAGAACAAACGCACAGGCTACAGCGATCCTGTGGAGAAAAGGGGGACAGCACGGCCACCTTCTCAAGGGGAGGGCACCTCTGAGTGCCTTGAGCACTCTCTCAAAAGGAGAGTGCACCCACCCTTGCCCGGACAAGCTTTTATTGTTTTTCTCAGGTTTTACATCAAAGAAGGATTTCTTATCTAATACATAGAATATTGTTGTCTACATTTTAGGTACATTCAAAAAATGAGAATAACAAATGCAGAAGGGAAAGGTGGCGAGCTGATTAGCTCCGTCCTTGGGAAAATTTACACAGGCTTTGGAAACTACCTTAAAGATAGGCAATAAACATTTGTTGTTTTAGACCAGGGTGAGGGAATTTTAGCAAGAGCAAGCCATAACAGTCTGTATGCATTTTCTAGGCCTGATTCCCACAAGAAAACCTGGTTCGAAAGTCTGGCTCCTGCCTACCACTTCACTTCTGTAGGTTCTCCATACAGAGCTGGGTCACATGCCAAACCTAAAACAAACCAGTCCCCTACACAGGACTGAGCAGAAGATGGGAATGGTGTTCTATTGATCACTTAAAAACATTTTCAGAATTGCAGGAGTTAATTGGAAATGGTTAAAATATATTTGTTAATGACTGGAATAAATACATATAAGGAAATGATTCGTATAAATACATACATGCACATGTATTTACCTCTCCCTCCCAAAGGACTGTAATCCATATGGCTGGGAGTTGAATGTTTGAAACTTGGTTTGCATTATCCTCTGTAAACAATATTTCTAAAAATAGTTTTCAAGACTAGTCTGTGGCTTTTTATTGTTGTTGTTGTTATTGTTGTTAACTCTTACTGTTTTTAAGGCCAGCCCAGTTTTTAAGCCACTCAATCTCAATTTCCAAACTACATTCTCAGGGCAAAGATGGATCAGGTGCAAATCAAATCAGAAAGCACATCCATCCTTGACCAGTGGCTCCTTCGGACTCAGTGGCACCTTTGGAGGTTAGGGGAAAGGGCAGGAGCGGGTGGGAAAGCAAGGGCTCTACGCAGTGCATTTTGGCTAAATTCCTGAGGGCACTAACATTCATCAGTGCTATACCCTGGCCAAGGCACTTGTCGAAAATTCTTATTTTCTCCCCTCAGTTGTCCAGTGAGGTAGGCATCCTTACCTTATTTATCCCATTTTACAGATACTGGAGGGAAGCAACTGGCCGAAGGTCTCAAATTCACCAAGTGGTAAAGTCCGAACTTGAACTCAGATCTGTTTGCTTTCAAAGTCTTTGTTGTTTCTGTTCCCCATGCTGCTGTTGACTCCATCCTTGGAGTGGAGCTCCAAGAGCTCTTATATCTTTGGCCTCTAATAAGAGACAGTGTAGGAACTCTGGGTCACCAGCTGAGCAGTTCTAAGCCGAGGAAGGAGTTAAGCAGGAATGGAGGAGTGTCAAGGAAGCTCCACATCTTCCACCTCCTCTGTCCACACAGGGCGTTCATTAGGTAATTGTTCACGAACTGGGGCAGTTCACATTATTCTCTTGACAGATGGTGCATGAGTACCATCTGACGGTCTCACAGTAGTTGGCAAATTCACTCTCCTCTTTGATTTCTCGAGCTCCATGTCCTCAATAAGTGAACAAGGACACAGCATGGATTAATGATTATGATGACATTGGGATATGAATTAAGGGCAATCTCAGTTCAAATGCTAGATCTGCTCCTTATGAGCCGCGTGAGCTGAAATGTTCTTGATTGAAACATTGGGATAAGCACTGTATATACAAATGATGGGGTCACTGTGAGGACTAAGGTAATACATGGAAAGCACTTAGCAGAGTTAGTGCGCTTAGTACGTATTCATTAAATGCTGGAGAAGAACTATTCTGGCTCAACCACATACTGGCTTTGGGATCTCATGCACATTTAGCAGTCAGGAGAGGCTAGACCATGCTGCTGTGACAACAGTCTGAAAATACCAGGGACTTACCACACAGCAGAGAAATAGTGCTTGCTGACATTGAGGGCCGCTGTGGATTCACTGAAGCTCAGCTTCCTTACCCTGCTCCAGGCCCAGGGCAGCCTCCATCTGGAACATTGCCAGTCTGTGTGGCAGATGGAAAAGAGAGATGGCAAATCAGGAGCTGGAAGACATGTGTCACCTCTGCTTTTCCCTGGCCAGCACAAATCACACAGCCACTCCCGAGTTCAACAGTACAGGGGTGGAAAACACTCCTACTGGGAGGGAAATTGAAGGGAAGAAAATTGTGAGCTTTTATCATGTAATTGTATAATTTACCAGCAATTTACCCTGAGTCCCAGCTCTCTGTAAAGTGTCTGGTGCATAGAAGGCATTCTTGAGAAGAATATTATCATTACTTTCTCGAGTGCTTTTGGGGCCCCTTCTCCTCCCAGTTTGGCCCAAAGAGGTGTCAGATCCAGAAAGTCCAGTTGTGCCTTATTTAGCTCAACATCTGGAGAGACTCAGCTGTACCACATATTTGTTCCTAAATCACTGAATTGCTTACTGAGTTGGCCGGCGAGCCACCTTTTCCAGACCGGAGAAGAGGAAAAACTTACTTGCAAAGAAATAGAGACGACTCCTCTTGGCCAGGCTGAGGCCTCTTTTGGAGATGGGCCACGGTAAACAGAGCAGATTTATAACAACGAGGATACCCCAAACAGCGAGTGAAATGCAATTCCAGGGGATGAGCAGGGTGGAGCCAGGAGTGGCTTGTCAAAAGGCTGTCATCTGCTGGCAGCGTGACCTCAGACAAGCTCCTTCACATCCCTGGGCCTTGGTGCAGAAGGGGGTGGAGGTGGGGGCGCTGACCTTCTCTCACTGAGTGGGGATGGAGTAAAAGGAAATAAAATATGTGACGAGTTTTACAAACTATGCAAACCATTCCACAGTGGTTTAGCAAGATGGTTAAAGTTAATGAAACATTTAAATTTAACACGGATATGACAGTGTATAAAATATATCTGATGATAACAGTAATTTGGTAATAAATATGAAAGTGGTTGTGGAATCCCAAAAGCACAGAATATATTCCCAGTTCTTAAGGATATTCAAGGGGTTGCAAAGAAGAGAGAGTTCTGTTATTTAGGTATTCAATTTGCTGGCAACCATCTTGTGCTATAATTCAGCACTTGTCGTGGTTGACTAAATTTTTTCTCCAGAAAATTAGATGGAGCGTGCAAACACAAAGACACAGCGTGGCCTCCTGGAACAAAACATGAGGCAGGGAGTCTTGGGGCAGGATTGAGAGATCAAAGGCCAGGTGGGCTGCTTGTTTTGTTGCTTGGGTGCCATTTGGTATCATTTCCGTATTTTACTCAGTCCGCGTTGCTCAACTTCCACTCTCTCCATCATCAAAAAGTATTTTTAGTTCCTTTCATTACAGGAAATCTTTGGCATTGTTCTCAGGGTTGGTCAGAAGGGGGAACATGAGTTTCTCATTGTCAGTCCATCTGTAAATAAGGACAAGCAAATGCATCTTTGTGTCTCGGGGGCAGAGGGCCGCACACTCTCCTCCGAGGCCGCCTGTCGTAATGGACCGTTTGACCTGAGCACCACAGTGAAAAGCTCACTCGCTAGTGTGGATGGGGCTCAGCTCTTCCCTGAGTAGGCAGCTTCCCAGGGACTTTTGCCTCACCCCCCAAGACTGGGGCACGAGGCCCTCCTTGGCATTCCTGTACCCATCATTGCCCTTGTTGCCACCATTCAGATCACAAATGCTTGTTCATGTCATGCTTGCACCATACCCTGCTCTGCTCTAAGTGCTGTGGTGTGATAACTCAGGAGACTGTCCCCACTGGGCACGTACTTTTGGAGTTCTTTTATCCGAAGGGGACACAGACAGGGAGGTTAAGCCACTTCTCAGAGGTTATAAGAATGAAATGAGCTAATGTCTGTCAGGTGCCTCACACAGCACCTGGCAAATGGTAATTGCCCTGCAAACGCTTGGTAAGTAAATCTGCAGGGTGTAGGCCAAGCCGAACTGCAGGGTCCGCGCATGGTTTCAGTGAATCGGCCAGAGGCCTTGGTTTCGCATCCCTCTTGCAGTGGGTCTTCGCTTACTGGCTCCTTCACCTGCGGGGCCTGTGGCTCTCCCGTATAAGACGGGCCTCCTGATGGAGCAAAGGGCTCCCAGGTCAAAATGTTGCCAGCTGGGAAGCACAAGACAGAAACTGCAGTGGTAGGGAAGGTGGCTGGGGAATTTACCATCATCTTCCAGTTTTTATGAAGAGCCACTGGGGTGGACTGGAGGCATGTTGGTGCTGTGGAAGATTTCTCCAGAATGAATTCAGAAATCCATCTGATAAAACAAAAGTCATATTTAGGACATGTGACTCCCTGGAACCTCATAACCAGAGGTGGTGATAACAGCAGAGGTGTAGTTCAAGGGCACAGAGAGCAGCAGAGCGAGTGTGGAAAAGTTCTTAAATGTTAACTGCAATAGCATTTGAGGGGCTAGGAAACAAACTCTGTCTCTTGGGGTCTTGGGACAGAGCTGTTGCTGGAAGAAGTTGTTGAGATGAGCACACCTGGCGGGAACGTGGGGAGGGGTGTTGGTGAGGAAGAGGGGTAGAGGGGCGGTGGGGTGGATTCCCCAGTCAGCCATCTCCTGGGTGTGACCTCCATTGTTACTATTACCCGTGACTATAAGTAAGAGTGAGTCTACCCAGCCCTCTACCGTCATGTCCTTTGCCCAGGGCCTGACGGATTAATTGCCCCCACCCTTGAGGTATGAATGAAGGGAGTCTCAGAGAGGTTAAGTGGCTTGCCCACATTGTCACAACCTTGAAGTTGGGGAGTATTTGAACTTCGGAGTCTGAGTCCCTCATACAAGATCCTTCTGAGCCTTCCACAGATGCATGTGATGTGAACTTTTCCATTTCCCTTCTGACTTTGGAAAAACTCATTTTCACTTCCTTCTTAAACCTGACTCTACAAATATGAGTCCTTAAAGCATTTCTATGGGGGGTACAGGGAATGTGTGCCCCACTCCCCACATTCTCATAGAGGGGGGCTTCCACTCCCGCCCCAGGGAGAAACAGGTGGGAGAAACATGTCTGCCACTCTGCATTCCTCTACAGGGGCAACTTTCTCTGGCTGGTGAGACTGGGGAAGGGTCTCTCACAGGGCTGTGCTTTGGAGCAGCCTGGCCTCAGGAAGCAGCCAGCCTCAGCTCCCCCCGTGGAAGCAGACCAGTGGGCTCCATGTCCATCTTCTGGGAAATGGTTTGCCTTAAGGTCTTCAATCAGGAGAAGATATTGGGAATCCGAAGAGGGTCTTGGAGAGAAGCCTCCTCATTCTCTAGCCTGACTATCGGAAACAAGGCTGCTTTTCTCACTATTTCAGACAGTATCCTCTGTCGCTCTTTGTTTGACTCTTTACCCAGACCAACGCGTGGTTAATGGTTAACTGATTGTCCGCATCAGCAGATGCCTCAGCTGCCACAGGGGATGGCATGCTTATTCTCTTTGGACACCTGGGTGTGTGTGCGCACATGTATGTGCACCCATGTGACCTTGATGACCATCTTCATATTAATGTTTAATAATAATCCCTAAGAAAGATGCAATTTTGTTGAATCCTCTGTTCTGCCTGTGATAATTTACTAGTTTATTTAGTCAGTTCTATTGGGTGCTTGCCTTGTGCATGGTTCTGTTCAAGGAGCCAGGGATGCAAAGATGAAAAGACCCATTCTCTTCTCTGGAGGCCCTATCAGTGCAGTCGGGAGACAAACATGCAAACAAGAAACGTAACACTCTGATGTTCTCGTTGCAGCAGGGACTCAGAGGGCAGCAGAAGTATCAAAGGAGCATTTCAAAGGGTGAGGGGGCAGGGGGGCCTTCATGGGACAACTTTGAACTGGGAGGTAAAAGTGAGATGGAGTCAGTTGGGTGGCCAAGTGAAGAGAGGACACCCTTCCAGACAGAGGTGCATATACGAGGAGAAAGGGGGGCTCAGAAGCTGTGAGTAATTTCCCATAGCTGGAGGTGGAGTGCCAGGGAGCTGGAGAGAAACTATGGGATCAGTTCATTAAGCCTTTTTGTGCCCTGCTAAGGATCTTGAACTCCATCATCTGTAGCAGTGATTCCCAAACTTCCTTGATAATAAACATCATTTGGTGGATGACAAAAATGTGGAGGCTCCAGACTCAGCCCAGAGCTGCATAGAGGATCTGACTAGTTGACAAGCACCCTAGTGATCCTTAGAATCTGACACATTTGGGAAACGCTGCTGAGCTATGGGGTTTGGAATAAAGGAGTGGCGTGGACAGAATCACCTTGTCGTGGAATCAGTCTGGTGTAGGGAAGATGCACTGGGGGAGTGGGGTAAAGTCAGAGGTCTGCGGACAGGTGAGGACTCTGTCTACGCATGAGGTCATGAAAACCCGATGAAGGGAGGGGTGGAGTGGGTGGGGGCTGGGGAGAGGGTTGGAGAGCACTAATGTAGCAGAGTTGCAGGGAGCTGCAGCTTCACACACTGTCCACTCACAGGAGTGGGGAAGAAGTATCTTCTTGATATCACACAGCTGAATGTACTGACTCATGTCTCCCCTGGCTCCTCTAAATTCATATGTTGAAGCTCAAATCCCCAATGCATTGGTACTTGGAGATGGGGCCTTTGGGAGGTAATTAGGTATAGAAGGGATTAGTACCCTTTCAGAAGGGACGCCAGATAAATCTCATACCCACCTGACACCGTATGTAGTTACTAGAATATTGTTGACTGTATTCCCCATGCTGTGCTTTACGTGCCTGTGGCTATTCAGTAACTACCACTTTTGTAGTTCTTAATCTCTTTGCCTTTTTACCCATCCCCTTAATCCCCCCACTATCTGGCAACTGTCAAAATGTTCTCTGCATCTACAAGTCTGTTTCTGTTCTGCTTCTTTGTTTATTTTGTTTTTTAAAGTTCACATATAAGTGAAATCATATGGCATTTTTCTCCTTTTGATTTATTTCACTCAGTGCAATGCCTTAACTCCTTTAGCTTTTTCTTGTCTGGGAAGCACTTGATCTGTCCTCTGATTCTAAATGATAGCTTTGCTGGGTAGAGTTATCTTGGTCGTTGGTCCTTGATTTTCATCACTTTGGAAAACCAGGAATATAACAGAATGTAACTGTCATCTCTTGAAAAAGAAGAAAAGACACCAGAGAGCTTGCCCTCACTTGCTCTCTCTGCCATTAGAAGACACAGTGAGAAGGTGGCTAAACTTCTGCAAGCCAGGAGGAGACCTCCCATCTGAACTCACCGTGCTGGCACCTGTATTCAAATGCTGGCCCTGAGAACTGTGAGAAAATACACTTTTAAACCACCCAATAAATGGTCATTTGTGTGACAGCCTAAGCTGACTAATCAAATTATCTTATCTTCTCCATTAGCTCCTTAACCCTCCGAGTAGGAAAATAATAACAATAATGACAATAGTAGTAATGATAATAACAGTAATAATAATATGTTTTTTTAAATCTAGTAATTTCCATGTGATCCTCCAAAACTTCATGCTGCCAAGTCCAGGAGTCACTCTCTCATCTTTCTTGACCTTTCGGCAGCACCCAGAGGAACAGACCCTGCTGTTTTCCCCAAAACACTCTTTCCTTATTTTCTCTGACACACATTCTGTAAGCGGTGTCTACCATGCTCACTCATGTCCACTATGGCCTCCCCTCTGAGTCTCTTTGGCTGAATCCTCTTCTCACACTTGACTTTGACTTTTAAAGTCTGTCTTAGGGCCCATTTTCATTTACATCCTTCCTCAGTGACCTCACTAGGTCTGGATTCTTCATACCTAGTTCTCCATCACTGACCTCTCCCAGATGGTCTGGACTCCTAGCCACCTACCTACTGGACTCTGCCTTCTGCACGCCTCACAGACTGCATGTCCACAGTGCACAGGGGACTCCCGGCCTTCGTTCCCTCCATCGGCAGGCACATGGTCTCTCTGTCTTTGTGAAAGTGACCACTGTCTTCCCTGTCACTCAAGTGAAAATCTGTGGGGTGCCCTCCATTCCACTCTCTCCTTTAAATTTCACATCTGATCTGTCAGGAAGTTCTGCAGACTACGGCTGAATGTTCCTCTTCTTGCCATCCTGCCCTACGCCAGTGGTTCTCGAACTTCAGCGTGCGTCAGAGTCACCTGCTGGCTTCTTAAAACCAAATTGCTGGGGGTTTCAGGTTCAGGAAGTTCAGGGTGGGGCCTGAACTTTGCATTTCTAACAAAGTCCTCAGAAAATGCTGCTGGTCCTGGGCCATACTTTGAGAACCACCATCCTATAATATTATGAGCAGCTTATCAAGTCCCCCCTTGTATTTCACCTGAAATACTGGAACCGTCTCCCAGTGTGGATCCACTGTTTTTCTCTCATTCCATTTCGTGGACATTTTTGGTGTTTTCTGACTTCCTAATACTTAAAAAAAAAAAAAAAAAGGTTCCCTCTTCTTCGATTTGAGAAAATTCGGGCCTTGAAAATTTGACTCCCTGAAGTTAGAACCTAGAAAATGCAATTGCCTGGCTTCTTTCACAGCTGGGGAACAAACTGGTGACTCAGGCTCTGCCACTTGGCAGCGTCAGAACTTTTTGGTTCAGTGGTAGGCAGCTTGAAAAAGGAGCGTCTGTGCAACCTTTCTTTTCTTTGAGCTTTGACCCTGAATCTTATTTGTCAGGTCCTTCAAAAAAAAAAAATCCATGAGCTGTTCAATATTCTTTGAAAATAAAATTTAAATCAACTTCTGGTAAACCAGCCAGAGTCAGCTTTGTTATTTGCAGTGAGGAACTCTGGGTGCTACACCCATTTGGAATCCACGCTCTGCTCTGAAAAGATCACACAGGGATCTGGTTCGGCCCCCTGTGAGGACTGCCCACCTCCTCAGCTTCCCACACAGAGCCCCCTGGGACCAAGCATCCTCCTGCGGCTCCCATGTCGTCTGGTATCACTCCCCTCCTTGTCCACTTTGAGCGACGCTACCAACCATTGTTTACTCCTCCGAATGTGCCGGGCTTGCGCCCACCTCGAGGGTCGTGCACATGCTGCTGCTTCTGCCTGGTGCGTGCTCCCTTTGCACCTTCCCTCGGCTGACTTTTTGTTTGTTATTCAGAGCTCAAATTGCTCGATATAAATGACCTCTCCTCAGAGAATTCTTTCCTGACTACACAGTCTAATGTGGCCAAAGCCAACAAAAATCTCAGTGGTTTTCTCTCCTGCACAGCACCAGTCACTATTTGATATTTTTCTTATTTGTTAATTTATTTATTGCACACCCCCCTATGCCTTCTAAAGAAGATAAATTCTGTGAGAACAGTTGTGTTTGCAAATACATTTTCCTGGTCCATTGCTTGTCTTTTTCATGTACTCAGTGGTGTCTCATGAAGCATGAAGGCTTTTATGTTTGATGAAGTCCAATGTATCAATTTGTTCTTTTATGGATCATATTTGTGGCACCATATCTATAAAATCTTTGCTTAGCCCAAGCTCTTGAAGATTTTCTCCTATGTTACCTTCTAAATGTTTTATTATTTTAGCTCTTACAATTAAGCCTATCATCAAATTTCAGTTAAATTTTATGTACACTGTAAGGTAAGGGTCTAAGCTGATCTTTTTGCCTGTGATTATCCAATTGTCCCAACACCATTTGACACAAAGGCTGTCCTTTCCCCAATGCATTGCACCGGCACCTTTGTTGAAGATTAATTGACCATAAAATGTAAAAATAAATATAAGGGTTTGTTTCTGAACCCTCAGTTCTGTTCCATTGATCTATGTCTATTTAATGATGTACTTGTTTTTCATTTACTTTGTTGGTGTGACATGGGTTAAAATAATAATATAGGTTTCAAGTGTACATTTCTATGACATATCATCTGTATATATAGTGTGCCCACCACCCAAAGTCAAATCTTCATTCGTCATCATGTCGTGACCCCCTTCACCCTTTCCAATCCCTGACCCCTCCACTTCCCCTCTGGTAACCACCACACTGTTGTCTGTTTCTATGAGATTTTCTTTGTTTTTCTTGTTTGTTTATTCATTGCTATCAGTTTTATAGCTCACATATAAGTGAAATACTATAGTTCTTGGCTTTTTCTGTCTGACTTATTTCACTTAGCATGATATGCTCAAAATAATGGTTTACTTTTCCATCAGTTGTTTCTTAAAACTTTTTAGAATTTATTTTGATTCACAGTGTGAGTTTAGGGTTGAAATGGAGGGTTTTTAAAAATATTTTTTATTGATTATGCTATTACAGTTGTCCCATTTCCCCCCTTTATTCCCCTCCACCTTGCCACCCATATCCCCCCCCCTTTAGTTTATGTCCATGGGTCATACATGTAAGTTCTTTGGCTTCTCCATTTCCTATACTGTTCTTAACCTTCCTCTGTCTATTTTCTACCTACCATTTATGCTACTTATTTTCTGTACCTTTCCCTCCATTCTCTCCCCCTCCCGCTCCTCCACTGATAATCCTCCATGTGATCTCCATTTCTGTGATTCTGTTCCCATTCTAGTTGTTTGCTTAGTTTGTCTTTGTTTTAGGGGTAATTGTTAATAACTGTGAGTTTGTTGTCATTTTACTGTTTATATTTCTCATCTTCTTTTTCTTATATAAGCCCCTTTCACATTTCCTATAATAAGGGCTTGGTGAGCATGAACTCCTTTAACTTGACCTTATCTGGGAAGCACTTTATCTGCCTTTCTATTATAAATGATAGCTTTGCTGTATAGAGTAATCTTGGGTGTAGGTCCTTGCCGTTCATGACTTCAAATAGTTCTTTCCAGCCCCTTCTTGCCTGTAAGGTTTCTTTTGAGAAATCAGCTCCTTTGTAGGTAACTGTCTCCTTTTTTCTTGCTGCTTTTAAGATTCTCTCCTTATCTTTAATCTTGGCTAATGTAATTATGATGTGCCTTGGTGTGTTCCTCTGAGTTTTCCTCCCTCAAAATGTCTAACAAATATCCTGGCATTGTTTATCGAATAACCCTTTTTTTCTCCATTGATTCATTTGTTTGTCAAGTTGTTAAAAAGACATTTTTACAGGAACCTCTTCTAAGCTACTCTGACTCATCCCATTTTTCCCCACCCAGCACTCCAGAAGCCCCTAATTTTGTATTCTGTTTAACTGAATGACAAGAACTGTCCTGCCTCAAAAGAGCTGAGGTTGGCAAGAGGACATTGACATGTTAGCATAATAAACAGAGAACAGATATTGACATTGGGCCTCAGAAAGGGCTCCTGCATTTGTGGGACAGTAACTGAGATGAAGGGCCTCCCGGGGGAGTTTCATGTTTGCTTTGGGTGGGGCTGTGGACACTTACTCTGAAAGTCACCCAGCCCCTGCTCAGTCTGCTTCTACCTATTTGTCTGACACTATTTTAATCTTCTGGTGGAGGCTGCAGGGTTTTTAATTATCAAATGACTATGAAATTCCAAAAGAAGGCTCCACCCACTCCAACAGAGTTTAAAAAGTTCACCATTTTTTTCAGCAATGACACTGAAGACTTGCTTGGATGAAGCTGTAGGACAGGTGATCCCATTAAGTTTCTTTTGGTCATGAGAGGCTGTGAAACAATGTCAAAACCAAGAAGATGAAATGAAACTCAGAAACATACAAACTCCTTCATTTTGTCTCAAAAATGCCAGTGTTACAGAGGCTTCATTAAAAAGAATGGAATTGGAGTTGCTGAAAACGCAGTATGGTTGGATTGACTTAGACCCGTTCTGTTTGCAAGGGACAGTGACATGCATCAGACAAGGACACATCGAGAAGAGTTAAGGAATCAGGGAACCAATGTCACCGGCTCCCTAGCCAGGCTTCCTCAGCCTGGTTGCCCAGGCCACATAGTGGGCAGGCGTCCTACGGGGGCTAGGTCAAAGTCGCTACCACCTTCACTGCAGCTGCCCCCACCATCAACCAAACCAAACTTTAGTTATTTTAAAATATCCAAAACTGGTCTGCATTCCCTAAGTCATCAGGAACTGGGCTTTCTGAGCTTTTGGTAACTCAGCCTAAAAATTAATTTATTGTATTTCTTTTTACATGTTAGCTGTTGCTATCCCTTTCCCAAGGGTTACTTGAAAAAGTAAGGTGGTTAGAAATAAATGAGAGATTTTTTTTTCTCCTTCTCTCACTCTCTTTACCTCTGTAAAGAAACTAGAGCAAATAAATCATTGGCAATTTTGTTAAACCTTGAGTTGCGTTTTGCAACTTATTTATACCTAATAGGAGATAAATTTATGAAAAGTTCAAATTGCATGAAAATTTTATAAATAGCTTCTAAACTAAAAAACATTTTTAAAAATTTTATACATACTTTTTTATAACATTTTGAAATTTAATGCCTAATAAAAGTTTATTCTCCTATTAATGATTTTTCTACAGTAGTGACTTTTGAGCCTTTTTAGAAGTGAAGTATTTTTTAAAATTCGAAATCTTAATGGTTATCTGTTGCTGTGTAACGAATCACATTAAACTAGGTAGCTTACAAGAATTAGAATGGCTTGCTCATTCACGAGTCGGCAATTGCTTCAGGCTCAGCACAGAAGAGCTCGCCTCTGCTCCTCGCGGCATCAGACCTGGTGGCTCAGCTGAGGCTGTGGGCGCCACTTCCAAGATGGCATCACTCACGTGGGGCACAAGTCACAGAGGGCCCTGAAAGTCATTCATCAGAAGGACGTTGGCTTTCGCCCTTTGTGAGATGAGAAGCCACTGGAGGGCTCTGAACGCACGTGTAACTCACGTGCTCACAAGATTACCCAGGCTGCCACGCCGGGAATAAAGTAAAAGACTGGTAGGCTGTCTGAGTGGGAACAGGGCACCTGTTGGGAAGCCACTGCAGTGACCCAGGTGAGAGGTGTGGTGGCAGCTGGAGCAGGTGATAAGATGGATTATGTTTAGACTGATATTCATCTATGCTTTCTTCTACTTACTTTATGACATTATTAGGACACAGGAAGTGAGTTTTGCTGTAAGGTTTGAGTAGTTCAACTACGCTAATATTCCTGGAACACCGATTTTTCATCTCTTGTTTTCACAGTGCAGGAAAACCATTGGGTGCTCCAACAGTATTGATTGACCTGAACAGCTAACTTAGCTCAGGTGAGATTAGAGTACCTGCTAGTAAAGATCCTGGTCCTGGCCTCTGGCTGGGATGCGACACAAATGAATACTTGACAATTTAGGTTTTTTTGTGGTAATGCCAGCTCTTCCCCAGCTGGGGGCCGCCCACCCTGGACCAGAGTGCACACCTGCCACGGGCAGAAGCTACAGCTTCCTGAGACCCCCTCACAGCTGCCTGGTGAGCTGTATCCTATCAGCCTCTACACTGGTTGGAGTGATGTGGAATGAAGTTTCCTAAGAATAGATCCAATTCTTGGAGGCCTTGGAGCCTGGCACACATCCTTTGGGGCTGCACTTGGCTTCGGTCTCTTCTCTTCTCCCCCTCGGGGGAGCCCCAGTGTTCTGCAGCTGTTGCATCAGCCTGCTACCCCGGGGGCTGCGAGGAACAGAACAAAAGCTGCGACTTGGTGACTGTTCACATCTGTACTTCCCAAAAGCAAACAGAACTAATGCCCTTAGCAACGGGGCTCCCCAGCTCAGGGCAGGGGAAATGTGCCCTGAAGGGGGAAGTTTCCTTTCTAAGAGCTGACAGAGCCACTTAACGATGGCAAGGAACAACATGAAACAGAACATTAAACTTTGACGAACTGCAAAGCCTGGGAGGCTTAAGCTGCAAGTCAACAGAGATGTTCTAATCTGTATAAACACTCGGCATGCAAACTCCGGGGCAGTTTTGGGCCTTATTTGTGCGGGGTGTTTTCCTCAAGAGAGAGGGCTATGAAGGCAAAAAGAGGTGCTGCGGTTTTCGCATGAACTCGGTGGTAGAGAGCGCTTCTTAGGAACTCGGCCTTGCCCAGTTCCTGTCCTCAGGCCTGTGCTGCTACCTGGACTTCTGGGTCCTTCCCCCACTCTCAGGACACGCTCACTCAGCCACTGAGTGCCCTGCTTGCTCCAGGTCTGCCTCACCTTCTCTCTTCTGAAGGCTTTTGGCCCAGAGCCCAGGACGGAGTGAGACAGACCAGAGCTGGTGTAAGATCATTCCCTCCTTCATAACAGTTCCAAGAGCAAACTGAGAATCAACTGAGGGCCAGACTCACGCTTCTAGGCCTGATCCTTTCATCTGATACTCCCAGCAACCCCATGAGCTGGGTGGGATGCGGGGCCTGGTTTTACAGACAAGAAGATGGGGGCCCAAGGCAGAAAGCCAGTTACCCTGGGTCCCACGGGCAGTCGGTGGCAGGGCCAGGAGTCCCACTCCCACATGTGGGCACCCCACCATCATGCTATAACTGCCCCAGCACTTATTTTTGGAGTGGAACCAGGAGAAAAACTGCTTAGAAACTTCAGGGAAAAAGAAGGCAGGGCTTTCCCCCTCTGCATTCTGATCTTTTCTGCCATCCTCAAATATTGCGAACACTTTTTTGTGGAGCAGCACCTCCATTTGTAGTTGAACGTCCGCTTCTCCATTGGACTTTATTTCTGGCTCCAGGGGCGATATGTGACCCAGACCTCACTAATCAAAAAACGTGGGTGACTATTGCACAGCCCAGTCACGCCAGTCAGAGACAATGAGAGTTGAATGAGGGCTTTTCTTTGAGCCTGTGGGGAAGTAGTCTCCCCCTGTCTTCTCATTACACGGGTAGCTGGAGAGGACGGGGCCGTTGGCAGCCATTTTTCGACCATGAGCAGGAAAACCCTGTTGGAGAATGGAGTGAGTGCAGGGAGCAGAGCCAGGCTGAGAGAGTGGCACTGGAGCCTGACCTCATCCCCCGAGCATCTGAACCAAGCCATGTACTCTTCAGTTATGTGCACTCATAAAATCTCATTGTTCTGATGTCATTTGGGGCAGATTTACTGTTACTTGTAACCAAAAGAATCCTAATGGCTACATGGAGCCTTCAGTAAATGTGTGCTTTGTGCCACAGTCTGGTCTGTAACTGAGCAATTAAGGGCCTGTGTCTGCATGGGGAACTCAGGAGGCTGGGGAGAGCTGCAGCAGCAGCGGGGGGGGGGGGTGGGTTGGGGGGTGGGCCAGGGCGACATTAGCAAACACTCGCGTGGTCTTTACCAAGTACTGCTGCAGATGTTGCGCTGATCTGAGATATAAACCAAGTGACCCACGCTGTAATTTTTTTCAACTGCAACCTCTGCAGGGTTAAGTGCTTTCATCCATATTAGTTAATTGAAGTTACCATTTTCCCTACTTTTGTGAAAGATGGGAACCAAAGGCACAAAAATGTTGGAGAACATATGCAAGATCACGCACCTCCAAAACTGGGGGCTGGGCTTCGAGTGCGGCTGTCGGGTTCTGGGCATCCTGCCCCACTGCTCTCATGTCCTCCAGCAGGGAGCAGAGGCACTGAGTGGTTAGTTTGTAGGCAGCATAGTTGTGAGAGAGAAACACCAATTGGATGCCACTCATACACACCCCGGCTGGGGACCGAACCTGCGACTCAGGCATGTGCTCTGATGGGAAATCAAACCAGTGACCTTTCGCTTTACCGGATGACACCCAACCCAGTGAGTCACACAGGTCAGGTCCACAGAATTGCTATTTTTAAAAAAATTGTTGTGTTTAACTTTTTCAAATGAAATACAGAAATATGAGTGAAAATTCAAGGGAATTGGTTAAGAAAATTCTGAGCCACTCCAGTCGAGACAAAGACGGTCACCCCTGCAGCTGTCCCTCAGACTTGTTGATCAGCCCACGGCACGGAGGGGAACAGAAAACAGGGGGCCGTGGACAGGCGCCTACTGGGCTGAGTCTGTGCCACCCCACTGCTCCCCGGGCTCTTTCGTCTCTGCCCCTGCCTCCTGTCTCTAGGCTCTGTGGCTGCAGCCCATGAGCACTACCCAGTAAGACCTGCCTACAGCTGCAGGGAGGCCTCGGCCCAGTCCCGGGGTGGGGGGTGGGGGGACGCCTGCCTCGCTGCATCCCATCCTGTGTCTCCAGCCAGGAGAGGCTAAGTGTCGAAGAATTAGAGAGGGGCAAGCACTGGGCTCACGCCTTGCTCACAGATTCTTCCTCACGCCAGCCTCCCCACTGAATCCCAGCCCCCTCTCTCCCCGGTGACCCAAAACTGCCTTGTGTGGAGTTTACCTGTGGGTTGGGCACTCTCCTAAGCACTTAGCATGCACTTATTCATCAAAACAATCTTATTATTCCCATTTTCCAGACGAGAAACTGAATCTCTAAGAGATTCTTTGAAGGCACATTGCTGGTGTGTATTGGAGCCAGAGATTGGGGTTAGTGGTCTACCCAGTGCGGACACGCCCCTTGGGGTGTGACCACCTCCATGACTCCCCATGCTGTGATATGTTTCCTTCTCTTGGAACCTCAGGTACTGGTGGTAGCCTGAGTTAACCCTGAGCTTGCCTAGTGCTTGGGACATCCTGGCTTATTACTCTGTCAACCCTCAGGCCCACCTCCCTCCCCCACCTCAGGTTCAGAACAATCTCAGGTGGTCCTGGTCACCTCCAGTTTCTTGCCTGGCCCTTTGAGGAACCCCTCAGCCTCGCTCTCTGTCTCAAATCCTGCTACCAGCAGAGGCTGTGCTGTGCACTTGGTTTCTCCTACTGGTGCTCTCAGGTTGGTGGACTTGGACCCTCGGGCTTCATCCCATCTTGTCCTTTGGGGTAAGATTGGGGCAGAGAGGCACAGCAGCAAGCAGGACTGTTTATGCGCTGCCCTTCTAGGTCTCTGAAATGGCTTGTGGTGCCCCGCATGGCTCACTAACATGAGGTGGCCTCTGCCCCCAGCCCTGGAACTTACCCTGAACGTGATGGCTTATTCCTCTGGAAAGACTCAGGATTCCAGAGCAGTGATATTTACTTGGCTGTGTTTGGTGGGGATTAGGCCTCCAGGCCAATTCTTGATTATCTGTGGGAGAAGGGAGAGGATGGAGCAGTGACATTTCCAAATAACCCTGGAACTTAGTCTGGCAAACAGCTCCAAGTGTCTCCTGTTGAACCTCTTTCCAGGGAAGCTACCAAGAAGTCCAATCTATGAACTTGGCTTTCAAATTCTCTCTGCTTTTCTTCCCTCTTCTTCTTTTTATTTTACTTTATTTTATTTTTATTTGCATTGGAAATAGAGGAAATAGAGGAGCAGCAAGAAGACTGACAGAGCCCAGTGCTCTGTGGTAAATAACAGAAAACCCAACTCAAACTTAAACAGCGAAAACCATTTATTTACTTATACAAATAAGTAAAAATCTGATGGTTGGAATGGCATCAGTTAAGGTTTGATCCAGCAACTAACTGAGGTTCCTAGGCCCTATTTCTCTCCTGCCTCCCACAGTGTGCGCTTAATCCTTAGGTTTTATATGGTGGTCCCCTGACAGTTTCCGACTCTTGCTTCAGGCTAGCAAATAGCTATGATGTGTCAGATCCACACTTGCTGAGGGAAGATATTGTGTCTTCTGGTAGCTCCCACACAGGTTCAAGGACTATAACCCCCTTGCTGGCTCAGACTGAGTTACATGCTTTTCCTTAAACCAATCATTGTGTCCAGTCAGAGGGTTTATTCTTATTGACTTAAGTTAGTTGAGCCCATCCCTGGAGGTCGAGAAGGGTCAATCTTATCCAACAGGCATAAACTGAATGCCCCAAAGGGAAGTCAGGCTACGTACTATTGGGAGGAGGAGGGGGTCAGGATGCTAGGAAGACAACAGGTCAATGTTCATCATACTTGGATGATCCATGGGCCATGCTGATGCACTCAGGTGGTGACAGTTATGCCTGACAATGAAATGGGGTACACGATTTCCAAATCCCCAAAGCCCTTCTTCCTCTTGTCCTTTATTAGGTCCTCAGGAGAATCTGTGTGTCAACTGCAATGTGGATCCATGATTTTCTGTCTCACAAATAAAGCAAGGGGGCTTAAAGAGGTATAGAGACTTCCTCAAGGGCTCCAGCCTTATCTGGAAGGACCTGAACCTGAACCCATGCTCTTTCTCTCCAACGGGAAGCTAGCAGGTAGCAGAATGAGGTGAATTCACTGAACAGTGCCAACAGCTGCATTCTTGGAGATGGATCTGCTGAGAGCAAAGGTTCAGGCTCTGCCGCATGTTAGTTTGGATACAAAAGTCACTGGATAGAAGGGGTAGGAGAGACAGAGAGCCCAAAATGGAGAGGGTGTATATTAGGAATCAGGGTTCTCCTGAGAAACAGACCAACAGGAGATTGATTGATTAATTGATTGATTGATTTTAGGAATTGGCTGAACATGGTTATGGAGTCCAAGAAGCCACCTGCAGGCTGGAGAAGCAGAAAAAGCTAGAGGTACAATTCAATCTGACTCTGAAGGCCTGGGAATTGGGGGCTGATAGTGCAAGTCCTGGTCTGAGTTCGAAAGCCCAAGAACCAGGAGCTCTAAAGTCCAAGGACAGGAGAAGGTGCCTATCCACTCCAGAAGAGGGACAGTATTTGTTCTTCCTCTACTTTTCTGGTCCTATTTGGACCCGTCAGGATAGGATGATGCTCCACCCCAATTGATGAAGTTGCTCTTTCTGATTCAGATTCACGTGCTAATTTTTTCCAGAAACCCTTTCACAGACATCCCCTGACATAATGTTTTACCAGCCATCTGTCATCCCTTAGCCCACTCAAGCTGATACTTAGCATGAACCATCACAGGGTGTCAGGAGACATGCACTAATGTCACAGGGACAAAATCTGCCCCAATTTCCTTCTGCTGCAGAAGGTAAAGCTAGGACGGAAAAAGATCCAGGGCCTTGTGAAAAGAGAGAGACTGTCGGGAGAATCCCAAAGCCTGTGCCTTCTCTGGCCTCTTGCCTACCCAGTCCCTCAGACACTCTCTCTCTCTCCTACCTGCTTCTCCAACTGGTCTTGTGGGGAACCCTGGCTTGGTAACCTAACAGTGAGGCCATTGCAGGCAGGGGATGGATCTCCCTTCTACTTCTCTTGTTTCCCATCTGTCAGCCTTCTGCTGGACAGACAGGCTTGTTTTTTTTCGGCAGTTTGTCTAGTTCTAGAAGTGATTCATGATGATGTTTACATGATACAGAGATTTAAGTTTGATGTCCACTGCTGATTGACTGAGTGAACTTGAGCTAAATGACTTTAGGTTTCTGAGCTTGAGCTTTCTCATCTATAAAATGAGAGGATGCTAGTTCCAGACCCTCTAGTCATTGGGATAAGGCAAATAGATTAGACCTGCTAAGTGCTCAATGGACAGATTAACATGTGAAAAGTGCTTAGAGTAATGCCTGGCAAAAGATGCATTGTAAAAAGGAAAGCTACCAATATGATGATGATGTCGATGATGTTTCTTACTTTTTAAATTTGTATTGATTGTGCTACTACAGTTGTCCTAATCTTTACCCTTTCCGCCTGGTACCCCCCTTCCCAACAGCAATTCTCCCCTTTAATTCATGTCTGTGGGCTGTGCATGTAAGTTCTTTGGCTTCTCCACTTCCTAGGCTATTCTTAACTTCTCCATGTCGACTTTGTTCCTACAAAATATGCTCTTAATCCCTGCATCTTTCCCCATTCTTGCCCTTCTGCCTCCCCCCTGATAACCCTCCAAATGATCTCCAGGTCTATGATTCTGTTCCTGTTCTGGTTGTTTGCTTGGTTAGTTAGTTGGTTTTTTTTTTAGATTCAGTTGTTGATAGTTGTTGCCTTTTTAATGTTCATGGTTTTGATTTTCTTCTTTTTCTTAAATAAGTTCCTTTAACATTTCCTGTAATAATAGCTTGGTGGTGATAAACTTCTTTAGCTTTTTACCTTGTCTGGGAAGCACCTCATCTGTCCTTCCATTCTAAATGATAGCTTTGCTGGGTAGTGTAATCTAGATTGTAGATCCTTGCTTTTCATCACTTTGAATACTTCTTGCCAGTCCCTTCCTACCTGCAAAGTTTTTTTTGAGGAATCCCCCAATAGTCTTATGGGTACTCCTTTGTAGGTAACTCTCTGTTCTTTTCTTGATGCTTTTAAGATTCTCTTTTTATCTTTAACCATTGGCATTTTAATTATGATGTGTCTTCGTGTGGTCTTCATTGGGTCCAACTTGTTTGAAACTCTCTGTGCTATCCTGGACTTGTATGTCTATTTTCTTTACCAAATTAAGGACGTTTTCTTTCATTATTTTTTCAAATAGTTTTCAATTTCTTGCTCTTCCTCTTCTCCTTCTGGCACCCATATGCTTTGGATGCTGGCACGTTTGGAGATGTCCCCAAGGTTCCTAAGCCTCTCCTCATTTCTTTGAATTCTTGTTCCTTCTGTTCTGGTTGAATGTTTATGTCTTCCTTAAGTTCCAAATCATTGGTTTGAGTCCCAGCTTCCTTCCCTTTTCTGTTGGTTTCCTGTGGATTATTCTTTATTTGAATTAGTGTAACCTTCACTTCTTCCTCTATTTTTTGCCATACTCAAGGAATTCTCTGAGTACCCTGATAACCAGTGTTTTGAACTCTACATTTGATAGGTTGGTTATCTCCATTTCACTTAATTCTTTTTGGGGGGTTTTGTTATGTTCTTTCATTTGCACCATATTTTTTTGTCTCCTCAATTTAGCTGCCTCCCTGTATTTGTTTCTGTATATGAGGTAGAGCTGATTTTATTCCCTGTCTTAGTAGTGTGGCCTATGTAAAAAAGGCACCTGTAAATTGTATGGGGCAGAGCTTTAGGTAATTGCCAGAGCAGGGCACCCACTTCACTGCTTTGTGGCTGTGTAGGGGGCGGGCTTAGAGGGGGGGAAACTATGCTACCACCTGGCTTCTGATGGTTTGCCTGGTGCTTGCCCTGTTTCTAGTCACTTCACCTCTTTTCTGTGTGAAACTCGCACACTACCAGCTGCTGCCCCAGTGGTGAATCCCAGAGTGGGTGGTTTTGCCTAAGTTCTAAGACTGTTCTGGCCTCTTAAGTGGCAAAATCTGGCAGTTTCTTCTGCTGCCCCGACCCCCACTGATTTTTACTGCCAGAGGTAACCAAGGATTTACCTCCCCGGTGCTAGAAACCTGGGCTGTGCAGTCTGGCCAGGGGCTGGGATTGCTCGCTTCTAAGGTATCCCTCCCATCTGTTGCACTGCCCCTCTGTGGCTGCCACCCCTGCCACTGCCACCTTTCCATGCCACGCCACCTCTCTGCCTGTCTGCACAACTGTGCCCTCCTACCTGTCTGGGTGAATGTGTCTGCTTTAAATCCTCGGTTGTCAGAATTCCGTACAGCTTGATTTTCTGACAGTTCTGGGTGTTATCAGCTTGACAGCATCTCAGCTTTTGAGATCTGGTTGTAATTCTTTCTATGTTTGCATGAGAAGGCGAAGTGAGTCTACCGACTCCTTCACCTTGACTGGAAATCTTGATGGTGTTTCTAAGTGCCCCTTATGACTGGGTTTTTTTTCCACCAAAATAACTAAATTTTTGACAGGCCTGACCCCCACCAGGGTGCTACCAGTGGCAACTCAGAATGGAGGCATGCCCTGGGGAGCAAGCTCTTTTCATCCACTGTTTACTGCCATCGCGGGCCATTGCCTCCGCCACAGCTCCTTGCTTCTGCGTACTTGAGAGGTACGCCTCTCCAATTTCCTCACCATGGTAGCAGGTGTGGAGGCTGGGAGTGTGGATATCCCCAGAGGAGGACTTGGGGGGCAGGTCTGAGTGCAGTGTGGGGGTGCATTTGGTCAGAATGCAGACGTGAAAGAGGTGGGACAGGAGGCTGGGTGATGGCATCTTAGGAAAGAAGGGATTTTTAGCCTGCTGGATGGTGAAGGTGGGTCTATATATGACTTTTCTCCTTAAGCAGAGCTGCCAGGTATGACGTTGGAGGGTGCACACCTACCACAACTGGGCCAACCTTCTCAGGTCCCATAGCTTGGCCGAGGTGCTTCTCCGCCAGAGGCTGATGCAACCTTTGTGCACGAGCTGTGAAGATCAGAATGCCATTTGCCTTCACCGTGCCGAAGCCCCCTCCTTGCAGCTGAACTCCTCCTCCTTAAGTACCCAGCAGAGCCTCTTAGGTTTCCGCCAGAGAGGACTGCTATAGACTGCACATTTGTGTCCACTGCTCCAGATTCCTATGTCGAAACCTAATTCCAATATGAGAGTTTTGGAGGTAAGGTTTTGGGAGGTGACTAGTTCATGAGGCTGGAGCCCTCGTGAATTGGATTAGTGCCCTTATAGAGACCCTAGGGAATGCCCTCCTTCACCCTTTCTCCACACATCTGAGTTGTGGAGATAGGTCGGATTCTGATGTGTCTGATTCTAAAGCTCTGCTGCCCCATGACTTTGAGACTAAAAATAAATGGACTCTAATAGTTGGGTTTTGACTTCAGACACTTAGTCAGGTTTTAGGGTGAGGAAAGGGCCTTCCCTAGGCACCCTCAAACTATACCAGGGTTTTCATAATGTATAGCTACTATACATATAGCTAATGTAGAAAATCATTCAACTTCAGGGCAGGGAAGAGTCTGTGTAACTCCAGGCTGACAGCCCCTGTTGGAGGAACAGGGTAAAGAATTTCTCTTTTCCTTTTCCTCATGTTAGCATTACTATACCATGATAAAATGGCAACGAGATGGAGTGGGAATGGGACCCGACCCAGAGCCAGAAAATGGACATCTGAAGCCAGCAATACCACTTACTAGATGGTGGGTAACAGGTCTACTGAACTCTGAGCCCTAGTTTTTTCACTTGTAAGATGAGATAATGCAAACATAACCAGTGCCCTAGGACATGGTGAGGATCAAGAGGGTCTGATGTACGTGAATACAGAAGGTAAAGGGCTCTATAGCTCTGTTGATGTAGGTGACCTGCAGGGTTGGTTGATGTATGTGTAAAGAAATGGCTTGGCCAGTGAAAAGGACACCTGGGTCATGCAGAGAAAGCTTTTAGCCCAGGTGGGCACCTCTGGTATCCCTGAGGTGGAGCTGAGCTTGGCAGTAACCTGAGGGGGTAAAGAGTTGGGAGGTTTGAGTGACACAGGAATGGGACCTCCAAGCATCGGTTGCTTAAAGCTTTTCTGCGGCAAAGCAAGGCAGAACTACTAGTGATAATAGTAAAATCCAGCTAGAATGGGGCAGGACAGAGCACACACACTCAGAAGGGCAGAAGCAGGCCTTTCAGTTGAGAATGGGGTGTTTGGGGGTATAAGCACAGTGTTTGCTTGTTAAATAAGAACAACAGTTTGAGAATCTAGGAGAAGCAGAAATCAGGCCCAAGAAAAAGAAGTTTCTTATACCTAAGAAAAAGGCTTTTTGTTTTGTTTTGTGTTTAAAACAGCATTGTGCTAAAAATCTTTGCTTCTAAAACCATTGGGATAAGTCAGTCCTTTGAAAGTATAACAGGAAAGAGCCCGGGGTTCCCAGGAACAAAAAGACTGTGAGGCCCTGAGGCCAAGAGAGTCCAGAGGACAAAGTGAGGACAGGTGGTCAGAGTGGCTCCAGTCTGCACTGCCAAGGGCGGGTCCATCAGAGGCCTGAGACCTGCCTTACTGGGCAGGTGGCCCATGTGGAAGTGCTGCGTTGAGGAGCAGGGGCCAAGAGCAGCTTCAGAAGGGAGTGCAGCTGGGCACAGTCTGTGGGTGGCTGCGCCCACACAAATTATACTCAAGGTAGAAGAGATGTAAAAGAGATTACTCCGTGCCACATGCTAGGGGGGAATGCATCTACTGAGTCTCTCAAACTGGGGTCTGAGAGTTCTAGAGCACTGCCAGTGAATCTTGGGAGTCCACAGATTTTCTATGAGGATATTTAATTTTGTGTTTTCATATTGATTCAAACCTGAAAAAAGTAAATAGAAGTTAGTCAGTCCAAGCATATTCTGGGTCATCTGCATTCACGGTCTTCTATTTCTTCTCCTCCCCTCCCTCCCCTGCTCTCCTCTTCTCGCCTCTTTTCTTTGTGGCATCCACCCACAAAAGGAACCCATTGTGTATGGTGACCTCGTTTCCATAGGCTGGTATTTACGATCGCATCACAGTGCTGACCGGAAGCCTGTCGAGGCCAGGACAGCTGCGCCAGTTGTGAAAATGTGGACATAATTCAAGCCAGTTGGTAAATAACTCTGAGCCTCCTAAGTTTCACCACCCTGCACCTCTCTGTCTTGAGATGTCCTCCGAGGGCCCCCACAACCACCCCAGGATGTAACAGCCATCAGAGGTGAGAGGAGAGGAGAATGTAGTCATTTCCTGTGACGGCTATAACAAATGACCACGAACGGGTGGTTTAAAATATCAGAAATTTATTCTCTCACAGTCTAGGTGCCAGAAGTCAGAAATCAGTTTCACTGGGGTCAAAACCAAGGTGTAAACACAGCTGTTCCTCTGTCCGCAGCAAACTGCCCTTGGCCTTTCTTTTATAAGAACACTTGTGTTTGCACTAGTGTGGCCCGCACAGATAGTCCAGGGTGACCTAGCCATCTCAAGGTCCTTAATCTAATCACTTCTGCAAAGAATGATTTTCTTTATAAAGTGACATCACAGGCTCCAATGATTAGGATCTGATATTGATGGGAGCTATTATTCCATCTACAGGGGCTTGCACGGCCCTGTTCTAAAGGTCACGCCAGCATCCCTGTGGATGGTGGCCTGTGTCCGTGTGTGTGAGAGAGAGAAACAATTTTCTGTACACAGTACTTACTTTGACATCATGTGGTGCTCTTTGATATTTTCTTTATCATTCTTTAAAAGGGCCGGGGGCTTGCTGCAACTCACTACATTTATTTCACGACCCATTATTAGGTTGTTCATCCAGTTAGAAAAATACTCCCCTTGAAAACTAGTAACCTTGGAGTGCCACAACCTTTCATTGCTTGCATTTGTGTTTTTCTCGCAATGGCACTCAACCTAATTATTACAGATGAATGAGAAAAGAAGAGAAAGCTCCAACATGTAAATAGTGTAGTGTGGCACTGGGGTAAAAATGGACATATAGACCAATGAACAGAACAGAGAGCCCAGAAGTAAACCCAGGCCTATGTGGCCAACTAATTTTTGAGAAGGGCGCCAAGAATGTGTAGTGGGGAAAGGACGGTCTGTTCAGTGAGCGGTGCTGGGAAAACTGATATCTAAATGCAGAAGGATGAAACTGAATCTTTGTCTTCTACCCCGCACAAAAATCAACTCCAAATGAATAAAGACTAAACTGACAGCCATAAAACTTCTAGAATAAAACAGAGAAAAACCTCTAACACCGCCCTCCATGAAGACTTTTTTGGATGTGACACCAAAGGCCCAGACAACAAAAGCAAAAACAAGTAGAACAACATCAGACTAAGAAGCTTCTGCGCAGCAATGGAAACCATCAGCAAAGTGCATGGGCAGCCTACAAATTGGGAGGAAATATTTGCAAAGCATATATGATAAGGGATTCTGAAATATATATCTAAAATCTGTAAGAAGCTCATACAACTCATTAGCAAAAACAACAGCAAAAACCCCACCTGATTAAAAAATGGTCAAAGTACCTGCATAGACATTTTTCCCTCCGAAAGACATAAAAATGACAAATAGGTGTATGAAAAGCTACTCAATATAATTAGGGAAATGCAAAACAGAACCACAACAAGATTTCACTTCACATCTTTTGGGATGGTTATTATAAAACACCTAAAATATACCAAGTGTGGGCAAGGATGTGGAGAAAAGGGAGTCCTGGTACACTGTTGGTGGGATTGTACACTGTTGGTTCGGCCATTATGGAAAACAACATAATGTTTCCTCAGAAAACTACCAGATGATCCAGCAACTGCTCCTCCCAGTACATGCACAACGGAAATAAAATTACTACCTCGAAGAGAAGCTGTGTTCCCATGTTTTTTCACAGCATTATTTACAATAGCCAAGATAAAGAAAGAACCTAAGTGTCCATTAATGAATGACGATATTATGATGTAATGCATACAATAGAAAATTACTTGGCTTTAGAAATGAGATCTTGCCATTTGCAACAACATGGATGAACCTGCAAGACATAATACCAAGTGAAATAAACCACACACAGAAAGAATAAAAATCCTGCATGATCTCACTTATAGGCGGAAACTTTAAAAGTCAGAAACACAGAAGCAGAGAAAAGAATGACGGTTACCAAGGATGGGAGGGGTGGGAAACAGGGAACCTTTGGTCACAGAGCACAAAGTTCGACTTATGTAGGATGAATAAGTCTAGGTATCTAACCCACAGCATGATGACTATAGTTCATAATACTGTACTGAGTACTGGAAATGCGGTAGCTAGGTGAAAGGGAGATATGTTAATTAGCTCACCTGTAGTAATCATTTCACTGTGGTTATGATCTCAAACCATTATGCTGTATACTTAAAGTATATACAACTTTTATTTTAAAATATGTGCATGGTGTGTTTATCATGAGCAAAGGTGAGTTGGTGTGGCGAACAAATGAAGACTTGACCGCAGTTTGGATGACAGAAAGGATGGGAGGATTGAGTCCTCGCGTGGCACATGGCGGCAGAGGCACACTGACCTCAGAGAGCCCGCACCAAGGCAGCCTGTACCAGCCCCATTCTGTGCAGAAATGTAATGCCAGCAATTTTTTTAGGTATTATTATTTTTTTTAAGATTTTTTAAAATTTAGTTTTAGAAGGGAAGGGAAGGAGAGAGGGAGAGAAATATCAATGTATGGTTGCCTCTTGTGCATCCCCTGCTGGGAACTGGCCTGCAACCCAGGCATGTGCCCTGACTGGGAATTGAACCACGATAATTTTGTTTGCAGCCCGGGCTCAATCCACTGAGCTACACCAGCCAGGACGATGCCAGCAATTTAAGACAGCATCATCTACTACAGCACACTAATATTTTGTAGTGTTGTTTGTACTGCACTTGCAAATTTTTCTGGTCTTATATATACATATGAGAGTTGTAAACCTAAGGAATGTTTAAACCCTATTTTTATATTTACTTGCACATGTTTGGGTGATATAAAGAGAAAAATAATTTTTAAGTCAATTGTAGCAGAGCGATGGTGGTGGGGAAGTCACAAGGATCGTTTTCTTCTGATAAAGGGAGTAAAACATTGTTTAAGCTTTAGGAACACTTGTCTACTGCAGGGGGTGTAATGGGATACATGAGTGGGAAAATCCAAGGACAAAAGTGGTGTGAAAAACAAGAACATCAGCAGGACATACTGCTGCTGCTGCTGTTTCAACAGAGTCCTTCAACTTGAAAAATAAGGATTAAATCCAGGCAGGGACACCTGAGGAATAGATTCAACATGCATGTTTCTAGAATGTCTAGAGCTGCTCCCGCCAACAGAAGCAGACAAGTATGTCGTACGCCCAGGAGGATGGTGCAAAAACGGACCAACAGGGGGAGTTTACTTCCAGTGACTGGAAGCTGGAAGACTTAACCACCCCCTAGTGAGAAGGACGAGCAGCAAGCACAAAACCTACATATTCTATCTGTTGAGGTGATCCATGTGGGGCCTAACCTACCTGCTAGGTGTACGTTTAGATTTGCTTTGATTCTTTTTTATGATTCCTCTGCCTCAAATATTTTTAAAAATTTCGTGTGATGCCCATAAAAACCCTCCACGCCAGTTGAACCACACCGAGGCCAGGTAGGGAACACCTGTCGGTGAACAGGCCAGTCGGCATCACACAGCTGCTGGGTCCTCTACAGCTCTGTTCTGAGACTCGGCTGATTTGAGTATTTCTAGGTGACCCGTTATATTCAATCCAATATCATTATCATGTATCTAAGTGTTGAAAGGGACAGTAAGTTCACTAAGACCCAAAATATGTATTTTTCAGAAGAGAAACATGAGATCCCAAAATGAAAGTGCCTTGGTCAAGGTCACTGGCGTTCACCGTGGAGCAAAGACTCTAACCCTGGAGTCCTGACTTCCAGCGCAGACTTCTTTCCATGTCAACAGGACTCTCATTTTATTTAATGTTTATGCCTTAGGAAATATCTGCTATGTTAAATACAAGCACAAGACCAATGTGTGGTCACTGTCAGGCACTTGTAGGGTTCATATATTCATTTCATATTTTTGTTGGTCCCCCCCCAGTTTTGGAGGAATCTTTAATGGCCTGGGAAAAGTTCAAAGCACAATGGTAAGTAATGAAGAAGAATATGCAACTATAGGTGTCATAATCCCAATTGGATTAAAAAATGGGATGGACTTGCCTATAGCATTTTTTTTCCTGCCTTCAAGGTGACAGTGAGGTCTGAGATTTTACTCAAGAACAGTGGGGGATACATAGGGTGCGGCAAAAGTAGGTTTACAGTTGTGAGTATGCCAAAGAGCTTATTCTTCTTTTCATTACATATTTTTTAATACAAATGTTCGAGGCCCCTTTGAAATGACACATGACAGTCCAGACTGGGAAGCAGAGCACGTATTTGAGGTCCCCATTCCAGCCACTCACTGGTTATTAATTCACTTTCTTTCTCCAAGCCTTCATTTTCTTGTCTATAAAATGAGATAGCAATGGCTCCCTCATTGGACTAATATGAAGATGAATGGAAAGAATTCAGTGTCGGTAGATCGAAGCTCATTTTCAGACACCACCTCAGAAGGGGCCCGTTAAGTCATCACAGCACGGGTCCTGTAGTGACTGAGGCGGACGGGATGCCTGGATGCAGATTGACTTGGCGATGTGTGATTTTAGGCACAGCTCCATCGCCCCTTCTGTGCTTCAGTTTCCTCACGTGGGAGATAGGATAACAATAGTACCTGTATTACAGGATTTGTATGAGAACTATACAAACTAATTCCCACAAACTACTGTTTGGCACGTAGTAATGCTTGATAAGTGTTAGCTAATATCTTGCAAACTTGCTGGAAGGTGACATCTTCTTCATGGTCGTATGGCGTGATGCTTTAAACGTCAGCAAACTTGAGCACCTCTGGAAACTGTAGATGGAACTTCCACACGTCTCCTGGGAATCCTTCCATTTTTAGTGCTGACGTGGAAACAGCAGCCAAATTGGCAGCTAAACCCACCTGTTGCCTACCCCCCCCAAGGCCTAGCTGACATGTGTGGGAGCCCCACATTGTGAGGAGGGATCAGCATTTGCACTGACCTGGCGGCTGCTGTTGACTGAAGAACAGCAAGGGCCCCAGGCCATGCCACCCCTTGCGGGGATCCTGGCAGAGCGCACAGTCAAACAGGATCGGGGTGGGGCAATACTTGGCTCAGAGAACTCACTGGCACCAGCTCACGAAAGGTGGGAACAGGGAGTGCCCCAGATGATTCAATGGGTGGCAGGTTTCCCTCCGAGCAGCTGCCAAAAATGCCTCCCAGGCACCTGGTTGAGAGGCAGGGAGTGCAGGGGTGGCTGGAAGGCCAGCTCCTCCGGGGCCGCTCCCGTTCCCTTCTCTCCTCGTGCCCGTGCACACTCGGCTCTCTCTGCCTGGGGTGTCTCTCTACCGACCTGCCCAGCAAAACCCTACTCCCAGCTCATCCTTCTTGTCCTAATTCAAGTCTCTGGGGAAACTTTCTGGGCTCTACTAGGCAGACTTGTGCTTTTCACAGTACACAAACTGTATTAACATATATTTCATCCACTAGATACTTAAATGCTCCATCTTTTATACAGTTGACCCTTGAACAACGTAGATGTGAACTGTGTAGGTTCACTTATACGTGGGTTTTCTTAATAACATTTTCTTTTCTCTAACTTATTGTATTGTAAGAATAGAGTTATAATGTTGACACATGTAACAAAAATATGTTAGTTGTTTATGTTATCAGCAAGACTTCTGGTTAAGTCTTTGCGGAGTCAAAAGTTATTTGCAAATTTTCAGCTGTACAGAGTTTGGCACTTGTAACCCCTGCATTGTTCAAGGGCTAATGTATTTCTATCTTCTATGCTCCTTCTAGTAAGGCACATTACCCATGTTTATTGGTATATGGTCAAGTCATTTAGGATGCCCATCAATAGGATTTACGCACAGACCCTGCCCACAGACCCCATCAGAGGGATGAATCTTGAAGGGTGTGTTTCTGCCCTGCGATTATGCTTCCAGCCATAGCTGAGTAAACAAGAGAGCCAGTCTCCAGGTGGTGAGTGACCTGTGGTGTGGGTCAGGTCAGGTCAGATTCTCACAGCCAGGGATGTGAATTGAAAACGACTTCAGCAATGAGCAATAGGAACTTAAGCTGAAAGTATGACCTACAGAGAACCCAATGTAGTAGATGCTGTGATGTGCTCCCTAGGTCCCATCCAGGAATGAAGGATGTATTTCCCCTTCTGCTGGGAGTGTACCTTTGACAGCCCTCAGGTGTCATCTCTCTTTGGGAATGTCTCTATTGAAGACAGCCCCTGCTCCCTACCTAAGATTCCCAGGAAGCTCATGTACAATGGCTGGTTGAGCCCAAAGCAGAGCAACTTCAGGAAAAATTTGAAGTGCCATCACAGCTTCCAAGTAACCTTGTGTGGTTGGCCAGGGCCTTTGTCAATGCGAGGGGTCACCAACCATCCTGCTTTGCCTGGGATAGGTAAATTCCAGGGACCTTTCAGGGCTAAACCCTGGGACATTCCAGGCTAACCAGGACAAGTTGGTCATGCAAGGCAAGGCTGCACCGCAGCTCAACTTCTCTGTCCACTCAGTTCTATCAACTTCTTTTCCCTCTCACAAGTGGCGTGCCCTGATAAACCTCCAGCCTGCTGATCTCTATCTTAGGACCTGCTGCCCAGGGGACCCAACATGTGACAGTGCAGAAGCTATGATGTGAAAGCTCAAGTTGTGAGGCCTCAGAAACTCCGAGTAAGCAGAAGCTGTAAGATATGTCATAGGGCGTCCAGAATTCACTTGATTGTGGGACTGAAAGAAGCAGATATATCGGAGACAGTATTCATGTCAAGAGGAGTTGAGAGTCCTAAAGTCACCTGGGATCTCTAGTAAATAGATGATTTTTTTTTCAAAGATTTTATTTATTTATTTTTAGAGAGAGGGGAAAGGAAGGAGAAAGAGAGGGAGAGAAACATCAGTGTGTGGTTTCCTCTCATGTGGCCCCTACTGGGGACCTGGCCCACAACCCAGGCATGGGCCCTGGCTGGGTATCAAACCAGTGACCCTTTGCTTCACTGGCCAGCACTCAATCCACTGAGCTACACCAGCCAGGGCTCATTCTTTCATAGTTGCTATCATGAACTTTGCTTTTGAGTTTACTACTGTATGTTTGTCTGAGCCTATGGCATTTGCTGTATATTTGATGATTGATTAGACCCAGAACTATCTGTTAAGTTCAAGCTACATAGAGACTCTCCTGTGATAATGTCTGACCATAAATTTATGCATCTGCACTTCCCATATTGCTCACTGCATTCCTACAATAAATTCTCTGCTTATCTGAGATGGTTTCTATAGATTTCTCATCTTTGTATTCAAAAGGATAGCATTTCCGCATCATCAAGGGATTTGTTTGTTGGCCACAACCAGACTCTGGAAATCTTAAGGAAAAGAAACAAACTTGCTAGAATGACGTTAGGGGTCCCGAAAATCAAAGACTGTTGAAAAATGGGCAAGAACAAGAGAATCTGCCACCAACATCATGATGGCTATAACCTCTACTCATACCAAGGTTCTTACACAGTATTGAGACCCCACGTCCCAGGAGAGAATCTGATTGGCTGAGCCTACCCTGCACCAGGTGTAGAAGAAGGAGAGGGAGAGGAGCATCTAGCCTCTATGGTTCCTGTGCTGTGAGACCCATCCTAAACACACAGTGTGGGTGATTTCTCAAAAGAGGGAGTGATTTACTAGAAGAACATTGGGGTCCAGGTCTGGAAGCCAAATGACAATGTATGTCCGCTTCAGTGTCTATGTCCCTCCTAGGCTAAAAGCTTTTAAGGCAGAAACTATGAATTTCCACCTTGTCTTCTAGCTGACTGGTGCCTGGTATTCAGTAGGTGCTTCATAAATGTTTTTTGTTTAAAGAAATTGCCAATTAAATGATCTCCTTCATTCAAGAAATCAATACATATAGGAAGATTGGTGCTTGCCCCCTCAGGAATGCAAAGATGGACACATAAAACAGCAATTCTTAAGTGCTTTAAAATCTAGACGTGGGATCGGGGCATATAGGCAGTGTATACAAACTGTCTGGGATGGGCACACCATGGAGGACGGGTGTGCCTCCATCCATGCACTGAGTGTGGGCACAGGGACTTCATCATTCTGTTGCTCTTCTTGTGTTCTTGTCATGAGTGGAATCCTCAGTCATCCTGTGATCCACCAAAAGAGTGCCTGTTGGTAAGTAAAAAATAGGGACTGTTTTTCCCTGGTTCCTGATAGCACTTTGGTTGCCTTTTCTACAGCAATCACATGAAAACCTGTCTCCCAGGGGAAGTTCAAGCTGCCTATTACTCAGAGGTTGCAAGAATTTATTAACACTTTCCTGAGTTGGGGCCATGGAAAATCAACTGTGCTTCTAGGCTGGCTCCTTCCCCTTCCCACCAAAGTGGGGGGGGTGTGCACTGCCCAGACCTCAGGATGTGCCACATGGGGCTCCAGATCCTGCCACCATGTGCCCCGCCCCCCCCACAGCCCCCTGCCAGATGCTCTGTCTTGTCCTAATGCTCCCTCTCTTTTCTCTTTCTTTATTCTCTCTCTCCCGAACTCTTTCCTCCTAAATAAGTCCTGGCGTGCTCACTCCACCCCATTTTTCCAGGACATACTGTGCTTTTCTCAGAATTCACCAACTCTCAGATCCTCTTTTGTGTCTTATAGTTTTCCTTGTCCTGGAACCTGCCTGTGAGTCAAAGGCATAGCCTAGGCTTCCATTTCTGCTGATGGTGGAGAAACTTGAACTTAGAGTTGAAAGCTAGAAGAGTCTGGAGTGTTTCTGACTCCTTATGACACTTGACTTTGTTCCAAGCATCTGACCCAAAATCTATGTATTTTTCACTGCTGTAAGTCCTGCTGAAAAACCTCACATTTGGATAAGATAGTCATGCCACCCCTGATGATAAAACTTTAATTTACTATCCTTAAAAGAACATTTATCCACCTTCAAACTCTGAGTTAGATTACAAAACCTGTTCTATCAATCTGACCATGAAGTCCTCTATCCTAGCACTTCTTTCACAGGTTTCTTTCCAGCCTGTGGGATGGGGGCTGGGAGATGAGAAGACAGACTGTCCTTACATGCACTTATGTATTCAAGTGAAAGACAGGAGGAAAGCTGTGGCAAAGGCAGCTAGCTGTCTCCTAATACATCCCCCCTTTTTATACAGTAAAAATACACCTTAATTTTTAGCTAGCCACACACTGCCCAGAATATAGACTGCATTTTTCAGCCTCCTGTGCAGCTAGATGTGGTCACATGACTAAATCCTGTCCAATGAATGTGAGTGTGAGTGCTGCCTGCCATGCCTGGCTGACATCCTTAAAGGGAAAGGCAGAGACTTTCTTTTCCCTCATTCCCTCCCCTCCCCCTCCCTTCCCACTGGCTGCAGAGTGGACAGGGTAATACACTGAGGGGGAGCCGAGTTTGCCACCCAAAATATGCATCTTTGAGATACTGATTATTTAAAGTGATTATTTTTAAGAAACAAAAGACTCAGGAAAAATCTTTGATCTCCCCCCTTAGTGCCTAAAAGGAATTTAAGAGAGAACACCTGCTCTAGGAAGGGAGGTATCATCCTAGATAACTGGGGCTCAATCCAAGCTAGTGTGTGAGAGACAGGGAGGAGCCCAGTCAGGCCCATTGGATCAAAATCCTCTCTGTTTCGAAATAGCCCAACAGACATTTGTTTACTAAATATTAACTGTTTTCATCGCCTTATAAATTGCTTTAGTTCCCTTTGAAGTTTTAGACACTACTTCCCCCTCCTCGTCTAGAGCAACATATATAACTAATTTTGTTTTACTATCTTTGGAAGTTGTGCGTTTATGTACATTCCCCATGTTCACATATTAGAACTTGATTTTCTCCTGTTATGCTGCCTTCCATCACTTCAATTACTTGGCCAGCCAGAAGAACTAAGAGGAAAAGAGGTAAGTTTTCCCAAAATCATCTCAGCTCATGTGCGCAAGGGCAACATCCCAGGAGTGGGGGAGCAACAAGGCAGAAGGAGTCTGGGCCTTTGACGCAGGGGAGTTGTTGTAGCAGCCCTTTAATTTTTATGCCCCTGAAACTGTTCCTGAAAAAGAAATTGCATTTCTAGTTTGTGTATGTAACTATAGTTTTCAGCTTCTGCTGGATCAGCTGATCCTATATCCTAAGGGTCAGTCAACTATGACTGGTAGGCCCAAACTGGCCCACCACCCGTTTTTGTAAATATGGTGTAACTGGAACTCAGCTATCCCCATTCATTTGTGTATTGTCTATGGATATAATAGCAGGTTGTAATAGAGACCATATGGCACACAAAGCCAAAAATATTTACTATCTGGATCTTTACAGCAAAAGTTGGCCAGCTTCTGCTCTATTCAATGAATTTATATTTATACTAAAATATTAATGATGGTTACCTCAGGATATTTTTCTGTCTCCTTATGTTTCTCTCATTTGATCTCTCAATCTTTCTCCAAAAAAAAAAAAAGAAAAGAAAAGAAAAAGAAAAACAAATCTATGCATGAAATGGGTCAATTTACTCTAGATTCCACCCTATAAGAACCTACAACACCCACATTTTTATTGTCACTCTTTTCCCTGCCAGAAACATTTGAGCCACTCGCCAGCACTTACAAAAAATGCTGGATCTTGTGTTGTATCTGGTAGGATAACTTTGATTGCTTGTAGCCAAAATTCAACTTAATGGGGATAATTTATTGGCTCTTTCTCTCCATCTCTTGGCTGTGCTCATCTCTAATAATCTGTTCCTTAAATGGGCCCTTTGTGCCCTGAAAATATGGTTGCTGGAAGGCTGAGCTCGCATCCTTCTGGCTAATAATCCATAAATGTGTCCACATATCAAATTTCATAGACAATTCTGCTTGGCATGCTTGGGTCAAAGTTTATACTTGAACCTAGCATTGTATTTAGAAGAAGGGAGTGATTTGATCACTCAAGGTCAACATGGAATGGATTTCTCTTAGGAAGACGATTTTATTACCTTAAAAGAAATAAGGTGGAGAAGGGGAGGAGCACAGGACATTAAAGCATAACAAAATAAAACAAGCAAACAAAAGACAATAGGTGCTCTCTCCAGTCAAGTTCGGGTTCTTGTGCGTAGTTTTGTTTGCTTCTGGATGTGTGATGTTACATTTATTTAAAGGCTAATGTGAATCTCTATCGTCTGATTTGGATGCCAGTTGATTATGGTTGAAATTACTACACCAAGCTCAGCACATCACAAAGTCTGTGTGAACTGTGAATCACATCCCCTCATCTTTTTTTTTTTTCATTTTAGCCAAGACTATAGTTTACAGAGTCTAAATGTCTGATTGAAAACTGAAATGCAGGCAACAGCCAGCTTTCTCTAAATAGCAGGGTGTAAAAAGGCAGAATCCTGCAGTGGGAGACAAAGGGTGGTATAAGCATTTAGCAACGTGGGTTTGAGGCTCCAATCTGCTTCTTGGGTGGTCATAGCAACTTATTTAGTGGGGGTTTTGTTTTGAAACTCAGTTTACTTTTCTTCAAAATGGGGATGATGGGCTTGCTCTCTCATAATTATTTTGAGAATTAATTCTTTCCTGCCAGTTGGCTTTCAATTATTTGGGTGCAAACTTGTCTCTGCAATTTGGCTCTCAAGTTCTTGACAACCCTCAGAAGAGCATCTGGCAAGAGAAAATTTGTTGATGAAGTAAAATTTGGAGGTGAAATAGCAAGACAGCCAACTGGCCTCAGATCCATGACATTACCGAATTAAATCTTTGCTCATGATTACGTTGCTCGATGCTTCAGGTGAGTGCTTGGAAGCTATCATTTTCAGTTGGTTTTGAAAGGGCTCCCAGGAGGAAGTCAATCATTATGTTAAATTACTGCTTCAGTTACTACCCACTTTGGAAGATGGTAGATGGTTTCTTCTTCTTCTTTTTTTTTTAAATTCATGTTCATTCATCTCAGTCTAATCACATAGGGACTGGGGGAAGATAATAACTGGGACATCTCAAGAATTCTAAATTACATTCTTCTTGCTTCTAAACCACAGTACCCATGCCACACTTCAATCTGTCTGTGCCTCAACTGTCTCATCTACAAAGTTGAGATGATGCTCTTGTGTAACCTATTGGTTTAAGAAGATGATATATGCCAATTAGGACACAAAGAGATGAGCCAGAACCTTCTAACAAGATGGTATCAAAGCAATAAGGTGCCAAGGTCAGGATGAAGGCAAACAGGTCGCGGAAACTTTAAGACACCTGCTGTTTGGACAGTACGAAAGGCTGTAAGCATTTGCGCACAGCACTAAAGTGCTATGGGGCGAGGCAGAGAGGACTAAATCTGTAGTTGAGAAGAAACTTGGCAGAGAGAGAGCTATTTCATGTCTGGATGTACTATAGGAGGCTCTTCTGGACCGTGGAGAACAAATATTTACTCTGTTGCCCCAAGGGGGTTTACTGTAGGGGTGCTTAGCTAGTAAGAAAGCACAGAAGGTCAACAGCAGCTGAAGAGCCCGCCCAGTGGAAGGATCCTCAGGACATCACGACATTCCAGGTCCCGGCAGCAGCTCTCATGGTTCATCTCTCAGGTGATTCAGCTTTCCCTTTGTTGCCTCTACTTAACTGAGTCTGCATCCACTTCTCTCACTGACATCTGGCTCCCTCTACTTTCTGCTCAAGCTCATGCTTCTTGCTCACTCACAGCTTCTGCCCCATGACATCTGCTTGCTGGTAACTCTGGTGGCTTCTTAGGTTCTGTTAAATGCTGGTTCTTCCAACTCTCTTCCTATGTGGCTCAAATTTAAACTTTCCTAGGGGAACCTGCCTGTAAAACAGATGTCTATGGCTTAGGCACAAGGCCCTATTCAATTATTTGTAGCCAGAGTGGTTGGGTGTTATTATCCAAAGCATGGTATATTATGTATAAGCTATGAAGAAAAGGGTCTATCTACATAACTCTCAGCTGTTTTAAGCCTTCATACCATCTCCAGTATGTGAATATATTTATTTCATCTCTGCTTTCATCACAAAACAGTTAAGGCTGTTACACTGATATTTCCACTATAATGTATAGAAGGTAAAGTGTACCCTATGCGCAGTGCTGAAATGTTCTATGGGAACTCGGGGAGAACACTGATTTAAAATGGTGATTCAGTCTTCATGCGTGAAGTGAAAACAAAGTGAAGCACTGGAGAATAGATAGCATTTTGATAGAAAAGAGGCAATGAGGCAAATAAAAGCACCACCAAAAGTTGGGGGGTCATTTGGTAACTTGTCAGTTTGAGTAGGTTAGAGGCTTCACGGGGGGTGGAGAGGGAGGGAAGGAGGGGATCTAAACCCGACACTTTAAATTCCGTGCTAGAGAGTCTGAACTTTACTTATTGGCCCGACACTGGAGGAGTCATTAAAGGTTTCCAGTCTGGGCAGGGAAGGGGTTGGAGCTGTTTTTAGGAACAGTCTTCCGACAGCTGGGCATATAATAGGTCGGCGAGAGAAACAATGGAAGACAAGGAGGTTATTATTGCCCCACTAGGGTGTGTCAGAAAATGAGATGAGATAATAGATGTGAAATGCCTCTTCAAGGTAGCAAATAACAACTTGTGGTTATTGAGAGTTCACTATGTGCAGCTAGAGAATTTCTTAACAACATTTTATTTAACCCAATGGTAGTATTATAAGGTAGGTGTTATTAGTCTTATTTCACACATCATGACACCAAGACTCACCATGCAGTAACCTGTTAAAGACACCATGTTAGTGAGTGCCAGAGCTAGAATTTGCCCTCAGGTCTGGAAGACTGCAAAAGTCATGCTCACTACTCTGGACTCCTTCCCAAAGTCATTGGCAATTGACTTAATGAAGGGGGCAAGAATAAGAGCAATGTCAAAGAGAATGTCAAATTTTCCAGAGTGGGTGATGGGGGGACCGTGGCAGTGCTGTGGATAGAAGTCAGATAAAGGAATACCTTTTTCTTGGGAGTTGAGAATTTAAGGGGAAATTTTGGGAACTGAGTAAGGTTGTGAGCTTATTTTGACCTTACCTTAAAGCAAGATACACAAGTCACTCTAAACAGCAGTGGAAAGTAGTGGACATAAGGAGATCAGGAGACTCGGCATGACAGAAGTGGACCAGTCAATTACTCCATCTTTTTTCTCATATTCAGACTGGCATGAGTGACCACACTGTTTGTCCCCTGTACCTTGGCCACATTGCCCTACAGCCTTGACTGATCTACACCTGCCTGCTGGCACTAAACAACGTCAAGCTGTGGGCCCAGGCTACCCACTCTCCCAAAGGACAGCCCTGCCTCCGGCCCTAGGGAGGAGGTGGCAGCCATGTTTCCGCATGATTCGCACCCACTTGGCCACAGGTGGCTGGAGAGGAGCCAAATCACGGATTGACCAATAACCTATGCCGCACCTGATGGGTGATTAATGCTGAAGAATGAGCTTCTTTCAAAAGAGGTTTCTTAGTTCTTCACACAGGTCAACATCTGGTGGAACTGTGTCTCTAATTCTCCAGACCTGTCTAACCACTGACTAAATAGTTGATGTTTTAAGGGCAGGGCTGAGTCCTCCCAGCTCCTCCATATCACTTCATTTTCCAGGTCCAACACAGGGTCTGTCACAATGAGATGATGAGTAAATACAAGTGGGTACGTGTATATTAAGTCTTAGCTGTAGACATAGCTTTGGCTTAAATCAGGATATACAACTGTGTATAGTTGTTGTTGGTACTTTTATTACTTGGCTTAATAGTTTATTTTATGAAGTTATGGCAGTCATTTACATGTCTATCTTCCCTAATAATTATCATAAATGCTGATAATACCAGACACTTTTCCGAGTGTTTTGTGTGCATTAGATTGTTCCTTTACTTCTTCACAGCAATATCAAGCATTACTCTTCTTATAATGTGAAGTCAGTCTGACTCATCTCTGTTATATAACACTCATCTCCTAGCAGGTGATTGAGTAGTATATGTGTATACTGTTGAGTTGAATTCTCTATTCCCAACTTGGCCAACATGTGCTATAGTATTTCATATTATATTTTATATAATGTGTACTATAGAGGGGTCTAATGTTGGTAGGTATAGAGATAATACTGGGGAGGATTGTCAGAATTTGGGGTCCCAGGGGATGGTCTAGGAAGATATCTGGGGTCAGAAACATCAGAAGGGGGTGGCGGGGGCTGCAGGAAACTGCATGCACTGTTTTGTGATCATGGAAGATGGTTGGCAAGACACGGAGTGGGGCAGTCACGTGGGCGGGAAGGCTGGGGGAACCTCAAGGAGGGCTCTCCCCACTCGGAAGGCCACCTCGCTCTCTAGAGCACCGTGAGCAGCCCTCCACTTCAACATATCAATGTTTCTGCCTCCACTGGCATTTAGTGGGTGTTGCAAATCCAGTAGCTAATTTTTGACTGTTTGACTTTTTCTCTGAAAACATCATAGTGTTTTTCTGGAAAGTGGTTGTGGCTTTTGATGTGTGGAAAGTCAGAGTTTTCAGTTAAAATCAAAGCTATTGTCATCCCAGGGTATACCTGGGTGTGGCTTATGAGAAGGCACCTTTGCAATACTTCTCTGGGCACCTCCTGGGACCTAACTCGTCTTGAGAGAAAAGAACCCAAGGCCCAGATGTGGTCCACTGCACAGTGTTTAGAGTCTGAATCGAGCAGCCTGCGTCCTGGGGCCTGTGTTGCAAAATTCTTTCAGGTTCAGGCATGGTGATACTTGTAAGTCTTACCTAAGACCAGCCTATCCAGAATCTATGTGAGCCCTGGAAGCCCAAGTCATATGAGCACTGGAACCCGTATTTGTGGAGTGCCACCCAGGAGGAACAGAGATCTCTCCCTGGAGGAAGGTGGAGCACTGTCATGCCACTTTGGGCAGCTTTGGCAGTGTGTGACTTCACAGGCAGCAGTCACCGTGGGTAGTGGCATTGGCAAAAGCAAGAGGTCAATAACACAGTGGCATTCTGGATCCCCGTGTGGCCTGATCCTGTCTTTGCACTGTTTGGTGTGCCTTCTTGTGCACAAGGAGCTTCTGCTGTGGTTCCTTCTAGGAGTCCAGAGTTACAGAGAGAAAAACGGTGTACACACCGGGGGAGCCAAGAGGACAGTCACACCAGATACCTCCAGAGGACTCCCAGAAACTGTTGGGGGGACTTTAAAGATAGAGGAGGCTAATAACATAGTCTCCTGTGAAGATAACGGGTCCTGCAGTAACGGGTTGGAAGAAACCACAGAAATAGTGTGACCTATTTCCCTCAGGCCAGCGCTCCCCGCGAGACTTGGCTTCCACTCAGATTAAGCTCAGACAAGGTGTCCTTCATCCAGCTATTCACGGCCTACCGGGCGCTCCGTACAAGGAGGACAGGATGCAGGCGGCAGTGGTGGACGGGTCTTCTGACATCAGCTCTGCCCGTTTATTGGCTTGACAACCTGTCAGCTCGGTGCAGCCTGTCAGTGTGGCCATGAGTCGGTCTGTGAGAGCCTGTCCACATGCGTGCGTGTGCATTTTCGGCGCTGAGAGCACAACCCAGAGATGTTGGATTGTAATACTACTGAATGAGAGCTTGACGAAAATTTGGAATTTTGAACTAAAGGCTGATTTTGGTATGGTTTTATTTTGAAAAACTACATTTGTTATGCCTGTTTATCTTTAACAGGGTGTTAAAAAGGGACTCTCTCTATCCTGGAGTTTTTCAGAAGCTTCAAAAGCTGAGAACAGTGTAACGATTGCCCAGTACGGCCTCATTGGAGCAAGGGGCCAGAGCCCCAGGCCAAACATATTGAGAAATGACCAAGCTTGATCTGCCAGATTTTGCCCAAGAGCCATACGCCTGGGCTGTAGGAGAAGAAAGAGGTGAGAAGGTCAGGAGAAAAAGAATTCCATGGGGTGTGTCATGGGGGTTCTAGGCATTTCTGTGCCCGCTTCCTGCGGGTTGGGAAAGCAGTGTGTTCCTGTCACCTTCAGCCAGGGGAGGAGGGCTTTTGGAGAGCGCTGCAGAGATGGGCAAGTCTGCTGAAGCTTAGGGACCCAGAGTTGCCGTCTGCCTCTCACGGGGAGAGTCTGAAGGCCGGGGACCGAGCTGACCACCTTCTCTCTGACAGCAGAATGAAGGCAGGTGGTAGTATCTGAGTGAGCTGCACTTTTGGCAGCAGGTGACCCCTGGGCTGTGGCCCCTGCAGGAAGCTGGCCTGGGGTTATCTTCAAAGAGCGCTTCAGTGGTCTTACAGTGTGAGAGTCCCCAGTTACAGATGGAGCACCCCTTCCAGTCAGTGTAAGCAGGGAGGGATTTCAGAGCGGGCGTAAGTGACTGACAGAAACTTTGAAACAGGTATTAATTAAGTCAGGTCTTCTGGGAGAAAGTCTCGGAACCTGCCCCAGGGACGGAGCTGCTGCCGGCCCTCTGCTGACTCCAGGCCGAGCTGATGTCAGTGCATGATGCCAGGCCCACCTGTGCCCACCCATCTGCTTTCTCGCACGACCAATTCCAGCGTCTCATGTGGTGTTTCAGGCTAGCAAAACCTTTGTCACATGTCCATGGCCCAGCACCATGGGAACTGGAAAATGTCGCATTATGAATTCTCCCTTGGAAGGCTGGGGCCCCTACTGTGGGAACTGGAAAAATGCAAGAGGGTGTGCAAATGGTAGTCGTCCACTTACCTTCATGGAAGGGTTGGCTGCTGGGAGTCGCAGCAGAGGGGCCAGTTCTATGCACCGAGCCCGGGGATAGATATTGCCTAAAACAGAAGAGCTGGCTGTGAAGGTGCCAGAAGGCAGTTTTCTAAAGAGACAGCAACAGCCCTGGCTGGTGTGGCTCAGTTAGTTGGAGCATTGTTTAGGAACTGGAAGTTTGCAGGTTCGATTCCCAGTCAGGACACATACCTAGGTTGTTGGTTCCATCCTCGATCCCCGATCCCTGGTTCAGGTACATACAGGAGGCAACTGATGGATGCTCTTTCTTGCACCGATGTCTCTCTCTCTCCCTTCCTCTCTCTCTCTAAAAGCATTGAAAAAAAATGTCCTTTGGTGAGGATAAAAAAAATTAAAAATAAAGAGACAGCCACAGCTCCAGGAGACTGTGAGCTAGCTGTGGGCACCTGCCATGCCTCAGACCACCAAGGCCCTTTTACGAGTGCTTCACTTAAGTAAGTTCTTTTCTCCACCTCCTCCTCAGGTCCCCCTGTACTAGACCTTGAAGGTTCATAATCAGCAACTAGTGAATGAGGAGGAGGGGGAGTAAGAAGGAAAGAGAAACTGACCACATCCCCTTACCTACTCAAGACCGTATTGGGAAATGGACAAATTTGAACCAGGTGAAAGGTTGTAGCTCTTTCCCATCCCTGGCTTTATTAAGATGTAACTGACATATAACATTATGTACATTTAAGGTGGGCAGTGTTTTGCTTTGATGCATTTATAAGCTTATAAATGATTACCACCATATTAATTAACTACCACTTCCACCCTGCCACAGAGTTTCTCTTTTGTGGTGAGAACATTTAAGATCTATTCTCTTAGCAACATTCAAGTCTGCGAGACAGTATTATTAGCCGTAATCACCATGCTGTACATTAAATCCCCAAACTTGTTAATCTTATAATTGGTAGTTTATACACTTTGACCAATATCTCTCCATCTTCCCACCCACAGCCCCTGGTGACTGCTGCTCTACCCGCTATGTCTCTCAGTTTGGCTTTTTTAGATTCCGCACTTTAGTGAGATCATGCCACATTTGCCTTTTCTCTCTCTGACTTATTTCACTCACTTAGCATAATTTCCCTAAGGCCCATCCAAGTAGTAAAAGCCAATGGCTTTGATTATGTATTTGTTACATTAGATCGGTCTCTTTAACTGCTGAAAATAACGTGATGACTTTTCAGTATCTAGAATAATGGGGAAAGCTCTGGCCCCTGAGGTCTCACCTCAGAGCAGGGGAGGGAGCCACAGACAGTGCGGACTGCACGAGGGGAGAAAGGGTAAAAGGGGTTCTGCCTACCCTCTGGCAAGCCTAGCTTATCCAGCCAGCTGGGTATGGGCATTATTATTATGAAAGCATATTTATTATTGCTTCCGTTTATTTTATTCAATTTTAGTTTGTTCATAAAATCAATTGAGAGTTCAGGAGGAAATATGGAAAAAAGATAAAGGCAAGAGAAACATTCACAGCTTATTATTGCTGGTGTTTTTAATCCCCAAAGGCTGGTTGTTGAAGGTCAAGAACGAGAGGGATCTGCCCTGAGCAGTGTGGCTCAGCTGGCTGGGCACCGTCCCACAAACGAAAGGTCACCGACTGGATTCCCGGTCAGGGCATGTGCCTGGGTTTGGGGTTCTATCCCTGATCAAGGTGCCTGTGAGAGGCAACCTATCCGTGTTCCTTTCTCACATCAAGGTTTCTCTCCCTCTCTTTTCCTCTCTCTAAAAATAAATAAATACAACCTCTTAAAAAAGAATGAGAGAAACCAGCCTGGCAGTGGAGGCAACTTCCTGGACAAGGAATGACTTAATAGTGCCCCTGCACCAGCCTCTTCAGTAAATGCTATTGTCGTGCATGCTCTGAAGGGCCCCCGGGGGGGTGGTACAACCCCTCCACCTTACAGATGGGGACATGGAGCCCCGGGCAGGTTAAGCCGCTTGTACAGCATCACAGGCCCTTAAATAGCTTTGGTCTTACTCACTGCCCAGCTGCTTTGGACTGGGCCACAGATGTGTCCCTCCGGTGCTTTAAGAGGACGCTTCTCCCACCATGATACGTGTTGGCTTTTATTGAGCACTGACGGCATTTCACTCACTGTTCTGTGCACTTCATAATTTTCTCATTTAATATTCCCATCAGCTCCACAAGATAGATGCTGCGGTTATACTCGTTTTACAAGTGCAGAGTCAGGCAAACTTGCCTGAAAGCCACACAGCTGGGGAGCAGGGAGTGGGGATTTACAGTCAGGGAGCCCAGGGCTGCAGACAGATGCTTGGTCTGGTGTTCTGCCCCCCTGGAGCGCACCAAGGCTGTGTCTGAAGGAAAAAGGACCTGCCCTCTGGCTTCCCAGGCTTATGGAATGAGAGCTGGAACAGTCTTTCTTCCACCCCCTCGTCCTCTGCCTACTGCCCACCGCTCTCCTCCCGTCTCAGTGAGAGGGGTGCAGGGTGCATCAGCCCTTCCATGTGAGCCCGGGGGCCACCTCTCACCTCTCCTCTGGGACTTCATTCCATGGAAACCTCTGTGCCATGCCTTCTACCTGACTTAACAACTAGTTAGTGACAGAGGACGGTTTAAGAGAGAAGCTGTCTCACAGGTCATGTTGCCTGGACAGAGGGCCATCTGGGGAGGCCAGGCCTAATGAGGAAGCAGATGGAAATGGAAAGTGCTCACCAGAGGATGTGGATAAGGATTTGCTGGACGGAAGAGGAGGGTCTGGACTACCTGACAGGGTGAAGCAGAAACCAAGTGGGAGAAAGAACCAAAGAGAATTCTTCGAAGGTCAAACTGGTCAGGACATTTTTCAAGAAAGGGACTGTCTTCCAACTCTGTGGTGTTCTGTAGTGAGCTGTGACATCACGTCTCATCCCTTGACTGAAGCCGGCCATGCATTGTCTCGAACTGGTGGCACTTCACAAAGTACGACATCAGCTACCTGAAATTAAATTCCCACACTTCTAAAACAAAAATGAAAACAAACAAACAAAATTAAAAAACAAAACTACCTCTGGACTTCCAGAAAGGTCAGCATGCTAGAGTTGGTTTGAATCCCAACACCCCTCTCACAACCTTAGTCCAGTGACCTGACCTCTCTGTACAGTGTGGTGAATAATTCTCAGCTCTGAGGCTCTGTACATGCAGAGGAGATAACCATCAAGGTTGAGCAACTGCTGCTGGAACACCTGTTGAGTAGAAGGCACCAGGGCTAAGTCCTGAAGGATGCAAAGGTGAATGAGATAAAGATGATGCCCTTAAGAAGTTCAGACTACAGAATGGGAGATTGAAATCAGTAAGTGTGACTCAAAGCAGGAAGTGATGGGACACCTTCAGCCAGACCCCAGAGCACATGTCACCTCCCACAGGACGCCTCCCCCAGCACTGCACTGAAGGGCCCTTGTGGCCCTCTGCCACCACACCACGTTTCAGTTTCTGACAGCAGGTTTGTTGTGTAGCATCGCCATGGCAACTGAGGGCCTCACTCACCAGATTTTGGTCAGGCTCTTTCTTGAACATGTGAGCCTCACCAGAACAGAGGCTCCCTCTGCCCCACCCATCACCATAAAACAGTGCCCCCAGGTACCTGTGGAGGAGCCAGTGAGAGACTCAAAAGTAGCACTCCAAAGAAGGCACGAATGAGAGACCATTTCTATGTGTGAAAGCACTTGGTAAATCACTAACAGTTTTCCCAACAGGAAAATTCTGTCCTGTGAGATTTGTGTCATTTCTGGAGAAGTCTAAGGGGCATGTGCTCCCCCAGGACTGAGGCTGGGGACTGAGGCTGGGGAGGACCTGTCCCTCAGTGAGGCTGGAGGAGAGAGAGGAGCCCCTCTCCACCAGCCCCTGGGAGAAACAACCCCTGATTGTCGCCCTGGGCAGAAAAGGACTGATTTCTGGCATCTTCCTGGGGGACAAAGAAAGGAAATCAGTTCTGTCAGATGAGGCTTTTTTTTCACATGGTTGTTAGTGAGTTCTTTAACTCAATTTGATTTCACACGTCAGTGCCGTATGTGAACGAATCTATAAACTTCTATCAGAGAACCTTTAGCCTTTAGAGTACACTTTAAAACCAACGTATAGCCCTTGTTGGTGTGGCTTATTGGGTTGAGTGCTGGCCTGTGAACCACAGGGTCACCAGTTCAATTCCCAGTTGGGGCACATGCCTGGGTTGCTGATCAGGTTCCCAGGTGGGGATGCAAAAGAGGCAACCGCACATGGGTGTTTCTCTTTTTCTCTTTCCCTCTCTATTACCGTCTTTCTAGAAATAAGTAAAAAAATAAATAAAATCTTCTAAAAAATAGAAAAGGAACTAATATATAAAGTACTAATAGAATAACTAACTACCATTCAAAATAGAAGGAGGGAAGGCCGTGTGGACAGGAACCACTCTCAAAGCTCCAGAACGGGGACACCAGAGTAGCTACCCACCCTTCCATAATCAGGAAGCTGCTCACCAGATGTGGCAGCTGTTGTGAGGCTGCTTGGCCCCCAGCACCGCCCACCACTGCCACAGTCAGGAAGCCAGTAAGATTAGGGCCCACAGTCAGGACACCCACACCACCAAGAATACGCCCTGCTCAGTAAGCCCCTGAAATACTCAGCTCTGGAACCCACACTTGCCAAAGGGGTGGCCCACGCCCTGTCACTAGACTCTCGCTAAGCTAGCAGCTGGTTACTAGGACTGTACTCTTTCTGCCAGGGTGGTGTTTGCCTGCAGAAGTAGCAGAAGTGTGGCACCCATCCCAACTTGACCTCAGATCCTGCCCTAGTGATTCCAGTTAGTGGATTCCACATGATATCCAGAACTCTAGCTGCAAAGAAGGCTGGGGAGTACTGGTTAGCTTCCTGACCTTTTCTGTACAAGTAGGCACACTAGGAAGAAGTGGGAAGGGATCTCGTGTTTTGATCAATCGTGTTTACCACAGAGGGTTAACCTGGCTTTTCAACGGCTCTTTGGAACTTCTTTGTCCAAAGAGATTTATTACCCACCCCTTTGGAATGAGAGAAGATAGTCTTCTTTGGCTCAGAGAAGGATGACTCATTATCAGACTATTATTTATCATAGATTGCACATCAGCCTCTTCCAACTTATTGATTCACGGTCATTTAGTAACAGCTAAGGCACGGCACAGGTTTGTTTGGTGTAAGGTTCACCAGGGAGTCCTCTTTTCTGGAGAAGTACTGAACACAGGAAGAGTGAAACCCTTCAGATTATTTTCCTCCAGGAAAATAAAAGAAGCAGCAAGTCAAGTAGTAGATACCTTATTTTCAGTACTGTGTTTTAATTATTTGCATCTCTCTTGCAGCTTGAAACAGCACGCACTATCTTTGCATCTTTGAGTGTTCTCCAGTTATGTCCAGCTGGTTCCAGCCGCTGGTAGACTCTTCCCAAGATAACCCAGTCCTACTGGAAACAGGAAATGCTGGAAACCTCACTTGAAAATCGGGTCCATTTCTGGCCTAGTTTTGCCAGAGTGTTGGTACGCATCCAAGCTTTTGCTTGTTTATTCAAATTGAGCTTCTCAATCTCTTGAGATTTACTCTTTGCAACTGGTAAGCCAACAGACTACAAGTGAAAAAAATTACACATTATGGCCAATTCTTGCAAAAATGTCTGTCTTTTCTCTCTGCCAGGTTTACTAATTAGCACATGTTCCAAAGCAAAGGGTGACTGGTTAAAACTGGAAAGATAATTTTTAATAATTGAATAATCCAACTGAAAATTATTTCAATCATTTCAATATCAAATTAAATCTTATTTGACATTATGGAGGAATACGTGCATTATTTAAATTTATATGGATTTAGTCTCAACAATATAGTTTGACTCATATTGACAGTTAGGGATCAGATCATAGAATCATAGAACTTATATTCGGAAAGGAACTTCCAGGTACCAACATTCCCAATAGGTTATCTGTGGTTATCTTGGGTCAGTGGGTGTTACTATAAATATGATTTAGTTTTTCATCTAATATTAGAAAATTCTTGACAAAAAACACAAGAATATATTTATCTAGAGGAAGGCAATAACTTGTATTAGGGAAAAATATTATTAAAATGTTCCTTTATACGGTGCTGGTGTTGATTCAGATTGTGGAGTTATTTACATAAACTTGGGCAAATTATTCAACTTTTCTAAGCTTACTTCCTCACATATTCATAGTTCAACTTTTTCTACTTTCACCGACCTGTTGGTTAACAAATCTCAATAATAATAAAGCATCTTTTACTTATTCTTATTCCATATAGGTAATGGAATACTTAAATATTACTGAGAGTCTTGAGGGGAGGTGGTCTTGCAGTACCTGTAAGATGAATCTACTTAGCTATCATGTTGCCTACCATGTGGAGTACTCCTGTCCTTTCAGGTGTCCCTCTCTGACGGACATCATCATATCTTCTGGCTATCCCTGGGCAGTAATATCTCCTGTGGGTATCTCTTCCCTAATGTCACCTTTTTCATGGCACAGTCATCGATACACTGCATTCCTTGAGGTGCCAAAGCTATGAAGTACTGTGTAGTCCAGTGGGGATGAAGCCGCCTCACTCCCTGTATTACTTAGGATGTTTGGTTACAGATGAATAGAAAACTCAGTCTAATCCATATCGATCAAGTGGAATTTTATTATCTGTGAGACAATAAAGTAGAAATCCAAAGGTAAGAAGACATATGTACCAGTGAGGATTAGGTTCAACTGTGAGAAACAGAGACCCAGACTCAAAGGAGCTGAAATGAGCTTTGTTTCTCTCACTCTTGTGCAAGGCTCAAGATAGGCAGACCAGAGCTTCTATCACAGCTGTGCTCGCGGAAAGGTGGACAAAGTCTTGTCTCCTTCCAGACTCTTCCTGCTTACTGCTCTGTCATTTCCTAATGGATAAGTGCTATTGTCATAGTCGGAGGTGGTGGCCAGAGCTCTAGTACCTGTCCCTACAGCAGGAAGGAGGAATGGATAAAGGAGATGTCACGAGCCAGCTGTCTTCTAAGGAAGGGTACTAGAAGCTGCCACATGAGACTTCTGCTTATATGCCATCAGCCCAAGTTTAGTCACATGGATATGCCAGATTGAAAAGAGAAATCTTCATTCTGGAAGACTGCATGCCCAGCTCGAAGAGCCTTATTCTCTCCATCTTCTGTAATACATGGAAGATGGAGAGAACAAAATCAGGAGAGATTGTTTCTGCCAGAGCACTTTTCGGGTTCCTGAACCCCAGGGGCTTCAACTCTGTTTTCTTATGAATCTCTTGGCTCTGTTCTACTCTGTGTTTTGGCTACATTTGAATTTGCTAGCAAAACAACAGAAGCCACTCCAGAACATGCCTGGAACGACAATGTCCAGAGAGAGGAGGTTGCTTCTGGACATTCTCCCAAAGGAAAGTGAGAGAATTTCCCCACCAGGCCCTGGCAGAGCTGGAGTGGATCCCCCTACTGACTGTTGAGACAGTCAGTAGTGAGGGGGAGGGATGACATGACACCATACAGGCCCTCCATCAGAGAGGCCGTGCGGCCCATTTCCCCAGAAAGTTTCCTCTTTCAGGAGGAAGAGTGAAGAATTGAACAGAGTTGGGATTATGTTAGAAAAGAAGAATGGAGGAGAGAGGTTCCAGGCAGAAGACTTTCTAGTCTGGGCCGAGGAGGGCTGGCACTAAAGCTTGCTGCTTATATATGGCCCATGGGCAAACAGTTTTCAGGGAAATGGCTCTGTTTTGTTATTGTTGTTATTGTTATTGTTGTTATTATCGTTGTCTTGATATTCATTTATCTTCTTGGGAAGCAGGCACAAATTCTTGTCAGTGGGTTCAAGGACATCAATGGCGAACACCACATTTACTGGCCCTTGATGGGGTCAAGATGGTTGTGCTCAATTTCCCTCAGTGAGGTCTGGCCCATGGTGTTCTTCTTTCATGTAAATGGACGTCTACTGGGCACAGTGCAGTAGACAAAGTCAAACCCACATGGGAACCTACATTGTATATAAAATGGGAATGGGAGTCACTCACCCCAAAACATACAAACATTAAGGATGGCCTTTGAGCATAAGTCTTACTTCTTCACACCACCAAATCCCCAGAGAACAGTGTGGGACACGTGGTGGTAAATAATACATAGTTGTTAGATGTTTTTGGCACCACATTAAGTAGGACAGCACATGGAGAGTTACTTAGTGACAGTAGGAATTTTATAAATGTGAGTTCTCTCTCTGGAGAGACTCTTAATGTTGTTGGTCACTTTTACTCCAGAGGAATTTCAACAACTGAGAACTATTCACTGAGTCCCTGGTTTATATCAAGCATCCAGAATGAATTCACTTTTAAACTGCTCCCCATTCTTGTTCCATGCTGAAACATAAATGTGACCATTTCCTTATGTGTTTCCCTCTGGGAGAACCGTGAAAGGAAGAGTCACCCTTTCATTGGCATTACTGGAGAAAAGTGCTGTGAAGGTTACAAACAAAAATAGTTGAGTTCGGTGTGGCAAGCGTCTAGCAGTGTGGAAATCAAGAAGCACTGTATAAATGGTTTGACACTTGCAAGAATTATTGAATATACATTATTTTAATGAAGAAGGAGGCAATTGTTAGTCATTGAAATTTAATTATAATGAGATTATAAAAACTTGCATTTTATTATTGATCTTAACAATGATGGTAAAGGAAAAATGGCAGGAATTCTAGGTCATTTTCTTTTTCATTAGACATTTAACTATACACTTTTCAGACAAGACATGGCTATGTCCTGGGTTGCTCAAACTTTGTCTAATTAAATTACCTTAGTGTCTGCAGTATTCTGGGTCTCGTTTTCTATTTTGAATGGTAGTTATTTTACTGGTACTTTATGCATTAGTTTTAAAGTGTACTCTAAAGGCTAAAGGCTCTCTGATAGAAGTTTATAGATTCGTTCACGTGTGAACGTGTGAAATCAAATTGAGTTAAAGAACTCACTAACAACCATGTGAAAAAAAAGCCTCATCTGACAGAACTGATTTCCTTTCTTTGTCCCCCAGGAAGATGCCAGAAATCAGTCCTTTTCTGCCCAGGGCGACAATCAGGGGTTGTTTCTCCCAGGGGCTGGTGGAGAGGGGCTCCTCTCTCTCCTCCAGCCTCACTGAGGGGCAGGTCCTCCCCAGCCTCAGTCCCCAGCCTCAGTCCTGGGGGAGCACATGCCCCTTAGACTTCTCCAGAAATGACACAAATCTCACAGGACAGAATTTTCCTGTTGGGAAAACTGTTAGTGATTTACCAAGTGCTTTCACACATGGAAATGGTCTCTCATTTGTGCCTTCTTTGAAGTGCTACTTTTGAGTCTCTCACTGGCTCCTCCACAGGTACCTGGGGGCACTGTTTTATGGTGATGGGTGGGGCAGAGGGAGCCTCTGTTCTGGTGAGGCTCACATGTTCAAGAAAGAGCCTGACCAAAATCTGGTGAGTGAGGCCCTCAGTTGCCATGGCGATGCTACACAACAAACCTGCTGTCAGAAACTGAAACGTGGTGTGGTGGCAGAGGGCCACAAGGGCCCTTCAGTGCAGTGCTGGGGGAGGCGTCCTGTGGGAGGTGACATGTGCTCTGGGGTCTAGCTGAAGGTGTCCCATCACTTCCTGCTTTGAGTCACACTTACTGATTTCAATCTCCCATTCTGTAGTCTGAACTTCTTAAGGGCATCATCTTTATCTCATTCACCTTTGCATCCTTCAGGACTTAGCCCTGGTGCCTTCTACTCAACAGGTGTTCCAGCAGCAGTTGCTCAACCTTGATGGTTATCTCCTCTGCATGTACAGAGCCTCAGAGCTGAGAATTATTCACCACACTGTACAGAGAGGTCGGGTCAGTGGACTAAGGTTGTGAGAGGGGTGTTGGGATTCAAACCAACTCTAGCATGCTGACCTTTCTGGAAGTCTAGAGGTAGGGGTTTTTTTTTGTATTTAGTTTTGTTCAGTTTTTTTAAGAAGTGTGGGAATTCAATTTCAGATAGGGGATTTTATACCTTTTGAAGTCATGGAAATACCAGTTCAACAACTACGGAACACCAGGGTGAAGAAGTTGACAAATCTGCTCTCTGACTCTCAGGAAGTGATGGTGTAGGGTGCAAAGTTGGAGAATGGAATTTTATCTGGGTTAGAATGATTCGTTTTTAGAGTCTCTGAGTGGAAAGCTGCTTTAGCCCATAGAAAAATAAAAAGACTTGGCTATTTACAATTTAATCCTAATTATTTATGTTCTAGAAAAGCCAATACTTCCAATCAAGTTGGTACTGGGAAGTAGGGGAGTGGTATTGTGCACGTGCAGGACATAAACAAAGAAAACTGTCTGGCAATCATCTGGTTTTGCCTGACTTCGCTTCATTTCTGTTTTGTGACTTTAATTGGACTTTGTGACATTTTCATCTAAGCTGAAAATCTACGATTTTGAAGATAGCCATTCCTGGGAAGAAAATGTCAACAGGAAGAGTTTGAGGAAGTATTAATCAGTAATGTAGTGTTTCATTAGAGAGGAAAAATACACAGTTTAATTTTGGATGCAGAATTTGTTAAGTGAGTGAATTCATGGGAACTTGCACAGAAACAGCAAGACGCTGTGGGAAATTGGAGGCAGGGAGAAGGAGGAGGCCAGTTAAGTGTCTACATTCTGTTGCTTGCAAGAGGGTGATGAGCCAACAGCACAGCTGGAGTCCAGCCAGAGGGAGCATTCCTGGTGCTTCCTCTGCTGTGTGAATGATATTGTCCTGAGAAAAGTCACACACAAATGAAGGAGGTGTAATTAGGGGAGGGAGAGTCACATCACTTTGGGAGAGGTTTGCTGAGAAGTTTAGGAAGATTTGTGCACTGAACAGAGAATGGAGTTACAAGGATCTTATAGTGCAAACGCAAATAATTTTACCTGGGACTATGGACTTGGAAACTTCTTGGGTAACGCAGAGCTGGTACATTTCTTACTGGCTTGGTCACAGGTAGTATAAATTTGACAAATGGGGGTGGATGCACATTGCCTTACTTTTTCCAGTGGTGGTCTTTCCTACATGGAGGACGCCAGTGACTGTTCCTCTCTTGACTTTATTAAATGGGCTTGAACTATCAGCAATTGTGGGAACTTGCTACTGTTATTATTTTTCCTGCTTCTCTTTGCTACCAAGGACAGTCAGCTCACCAAGAATGGTTAGGATTGGGTAGAAGTTGGCCTCCTGGCATTCGTGCACTGGTGCAATCCCCTTCCTTGTGTGTGGGCTGCTGGACTCGCTAACTTCTAACAAATAGAATGTGGCAGAGGATGAGTGGATGTTATTATGAAAATGTTAGGTTATAAAAAAGACTGTGGCTTCTGGAATACACACTCCCACTCTCTCACATAGATCTCTCAATCTAGGGGAAGTAGGCATCCATGTAGTGATCGGCCCTGTGGAGAGGCCCAAGTGGCAGGGGCTGAAGTCTTTAGCCAGCAGCCAGCAAGGACTTGTGGCCCATCAACGGTCATGTGAGTGAGCTTGGAAGTGTCTCCTTTTCCTGTCAATCCTTCAAAGGACTGTAGCCTCAACTGATACCTTGCCTGCAGTTGTATGAGAGAGCCTCAGTTAGAACCTCCCAGTTAAGCCATGCCTGGATTCATGATCCTCACAAACTGTGAGACAATATAAATATTTGGTTTTTCTTGCTGTAAGGTGTGGGGTAATTTGTTATGTAACAGTAGGCAACTAAGAGAGAGAGAAAAACGGGAAGATCAACAGTGATACATGCAAGAGAGAGAAACAGCTTCAATGGAGCATTCCAACCCGTAGTAAATTTTAAAACAGTACATCACTAAAAGTACATTGCTTGGTAGTCATTCTAAAATCCATGCTAATATTTGATGTATTTGCTGTAATTTTCTTACAAATAGGAAGGACTTAGAGCATATTTTTGCATCTGTCACTTTACTAATATTTTCTCTTTGAAGAGACATTTTTTGCATTCTTTTTTTTTTTTGTTCTTTAGGTACGATTTCCTTTGGCTCTTTGAATATATTAAAAATAGTTTTTTCAAGTCTTGGTCTAGTAAGTCTAATATCTGTGCTTCTGCAGATACAATTTCCATTGGCTACTTTTTTTTTTCCTATGTAAAGGTCATACTTTCTTGTTTTTTTGTACATCTTATAACTTTTTGTTGAAACTAGACATTTTAAATAAGACAATGTAGCAATTTTGGAAATCAGATTCTCCCCACATTCCCAGTATTTGTTGTTGGCACCGTTTGTTGTATTGTTTGTTCATTTTGTAACTTTTCTGAACTAATTCTAGAAAGTCTATATTCTTCATCATCATTAAGTTCTCTGCTGTCCTGTTTCCTCTACCAACACCATTAGCAAGTCACTAGAAGGGTCTTTTGGCTCTACATCCAAAACATAGTCAAAATCCCCACGCTCTTCTCCAGCTACCACCCTACTCCAGAACATGAGGTGTGGATGCACGTTAAGAGGGAAGTCTGAAAGAATTGTATTAAAAGTAATAATAACGGTTATAAAAGCCTCAGATGTGAGTGGTCCCTAGGAGCAGACTTTGTCCTCGCCTCATTACCATAAAACAGAGCTTGGATCTTTGTTACATCCTCCCCAAGCCAAAAAGAAAAAAGTGAATTTCAGAAAGAATGTACAAGGCCTTTTTGTGAATTAACGCTTTTAGTTCTGGCAAGAACTTTTTGAGAAAAGTGCTATTATCATCTTTGTTTTACTCATGAGGAAGCCAAAGTGTGCAGATGCTAGATTAGATCACTCGAAATTGCCCAGCCCGTGGTGAGTGCAGGGCCAGGAGTTGAAACATAGACTCTGGCTCCAGACTCTGTGCTCTCCACGCCCACACGAGGGGAGAAGCTGGTGAGAAACGGTGGGTAGGGGTGGTGGAGGGGGTTATATTGTTCAGCAGAGGGCACAGCAACGGGTACCTCCACGAAGCATCTCAGGTCTGCCTGCAATGTTTCTTCCCAGCGATAGCGGCTCTGTGGCCCCGCCCAACCCCGTGCAAAAGATACTGTAGCTACACAGGCACCAGCACTTCTGGCCTCTCCAGAATTCTCTTTCCTTCCCTCCCACCTCTGTTTCTTTCTTCTTCCTTCTTCCTTTTCTCACAGCAACCCAAGCTAGCTCTCCGAAGCCTTCTCCCAGCTTGCACACGCACACTCGTCACTCACGCTTAGCACGGACACTCAGAGGGTCCTCCTCTTTAGAACCTGGTGGGAAAGAAATGATTTTTTTTCTGTCATAAATATATTTTTTCCCATATACTGATAATATTGAAATTAAGGTGTCAGGTTTTGAGGTGGCAGTTGTGAGAGATTTTTCTTTCTAGTTTATTTTTTCCTTTAAAAAAAGAAAGCCTGGTAATACCAATTAAATATATTTTCTCACTGTACAAACACCATTTGCCCGCTGGCTTTATTTTTAATTGTTCCTGGGAGCAAAGGTATCCCGTAGAGTAAAAATGAAAGGATAAATTAGAAATAGAAAGGAAGGAAGCTGATGCAGAAATAATATACTCCAGTAAATTTTAAATAGTAAAAAAAATAGGTGCTAGAAAATGCTGACCCTCAAAACAGAGAAACACTAAAAGGGTCGGGGTGTCTTCCTGTTTCTGCAACACCGTAAGTGACAGAGACCTGTCTCCCCAACCTGTGTAAGCTGTCCTTTAGGAAATAAATTACACTGAACAAGTCCCCAGTTCTTCCCTTTTTGCTTGGTAGCCTGGTTTACCTCTGGGCTCACCTCCAGACCTCTCTTTCTTCAAAAGAAGTTGTTGGCTCATCAGCTCTGGAGTCCAGAACCACCTGTTCTGTGTGACGCCAGCCCTGAGGGCTCATGAAGGACCTGACCCTTGGCTGAGTCCTTGATACCTAAGCTCCACCTCCTAGAATACGGGCTAGAAATTAGAGTATTGTGTGTGCTTTCAGCAAAGGCTTTGGGCTGCAAGTATTTTACTTAAGTTTGCTGATTTAGCCATATTCACACTCCAGGAAACAAACAAACAAACAAAAACCCAACAAATGGTAATGGCATGTAGAAGTTTTTGAGAATGAAATCACTTCACAGAATGTTGCCACTTACTGAAGGTAAGGGGGACAGAGGTCTGGAAGTAAACGGATTTGCTGTCGCTGGCTGGGGGCACCCGAGAGAGAACGCCCCACTCAGTGCTCCTCTCGGCACATAATGTCGCCCTCCACGAAAGCTCAGTTCTGCTCTCACACGGAACCGTGTGAACCAACAACGGCCGAAGTCACAGGTCCATCTGAAGATGACCTGTTGTAAGAAAAAATGGAGAACACTTAGGACTTGACTGGAAAGCATAAACGTGTTTGTTCATATAACACTTCTCTGACCCCGTGACCCCATTTACCAAATGGCCTATTACTCTTACTTCCTTTCAAGACGCTTGCCTGAGACGCGGGCCCCTGATGTTTCCTCTCGTTTTTACTGTCTATGACTAAGTAAAATTTCCTGACTAGCAATCGTTCACCCCTGTCATTGGGCTTCTGCTCCTACCACTTCGCTGAAGCAGCTTTGGCAAAGGCCATCAATGACTTCACATGACCGCAGCTGATAGCAGATTGCCACATCCGTCCTTGTCTGTCTAGAACTCTCCGCCGCACTTGACATTACTGGCCTTGTCCTCCATCTTCAGGTAGCCCTCCTTCCCTTTCTGCAGTGTTGCTTCTTCCTGGTCTCCTCCTACCTCTTTGAACATTTCCTCTTGGTCTCCTCTTGGAGCCGGCTTCTCACCACCTAAAATTCTTGTTCTTCTCCAGAGTTGTTCTTGTTTTATGATTTTATATGCTTTCTTGGAGGTATTTCATCCACTCTCCATGTGTCGATCTTTATCTGTTTTGGTTACACGTTGCTACAACGAATCAACTAACGGTGGTCAAAAACAACAGTAAATTATGATCTCCGCAGCTCTGTGGTTAAGTGGGTGATCCCTGTGCTTTGTGTGGTATTGACTGGGCAGCTGAGGGGGATCGTATTCCAGAATGGTGTCCAATGGTTGGCAATTGGTGTTGCCACCGCCTGGGAGCTCAACCAGGGCTGACTGGCACTGGACCTTGGTACTGTATGTATTCCTGGCCTCAAGGACCTGGAGCTTCCTCACAGATGGTGACTCCGGTCCACAAGCAGGGAGGTCGAAGCTGCCAGTTTTCCTAAGCTGAAGATTTCAAAGTCCCGGAAGTCCTTCTACTGCCTCGTGTTGGCCAATGCAGCCACAAGGCCAGCCCAGGGGAAATAAACTCTACCTGTTTTTTTAGAAAACATTTTACTTATTTATTTTTAGAGAGAGGGGAAGAGAGGGAGAGAAACGTCAATGTGTGGTTGCCTCTCATGCACCCCCTACTTGGGATCTGGTCTGCAACCCAGGCATGCGCCCTGACTGGGAATCAAACTGGCAATGCTTTTCACAGACCAGCACTCAACCCACTGAGCCACCCCAGCCAGGGCTACACTCTACCTGTCGATGGGGAAGTGCAACACAGATTCTCTCACTGAACCAAACTCTCCTCAAGCTCCTCTGAACTCTTTTTCAACCAGGCCCATCTTTGGGACTTCTGTGCACATCTGCATTGTCTAGTTTTAATAAGAATCCTGCTAAGTCGGTTTAGCCAGAATTCCCCATCCTCCGTATCTGATCACCCTCAGTACTTAATCTACTTAATCGAATTCCTCACCTTCCGCCATCCCCCCAGTGACATTTGCTCACCATGGTTTGTCTTCAGCAAGAATCCTGCTGGGTCAGTTTAGCCAGACCCCTCCCCTATGCCTGACGTCTCTTTTTAGCGAGTTTTCATCCGCCACCCTGCTTCTTGGCTCTACACTCTTACTCTCTCTTTCACTAATCATTCTGACAATTCAAGACTCGTGTCCCTTATTCTCAAATCTTCAGTAGCAATTTCCTTACTGCAGTCAGCCTTTGCATCTTTTCAAAGCCCTCCCAGCTTCTACCTCTGGCTAGCTTCTGAAGCCAAGGTCATAGGTATTAGGTTTTCCTTATAGCACCTCTCCACATTCAGGTACCGATTTCTGTTTTCATTGCTATGTATTATATTAAACCAAACTAGTGATTCAAATGCAGCACCAACTGTTTATTACTATGATTCTAGGGGTTCGTAGCTTGGGTTTCCTCATAGCATGCCAGCTGTATCACATCCTGTGTTCCCAGAGGAATTGACTAAAAAATGCCTGTGCCCTCAAGGCTTGAACTCGGAAGTCCTGGAATGTCTCTTCCACAGCATAAAATGATCAGTCCAAGCATTTACAAGTCTAAATGAGATTCGAGAGGAGAGGAATCAAACTCCTCCTGTGACGCTGAGGGGTGGGGGGTGGGGGCGGCTGGCAGGTGCATTCAGGGACAGAATAAATGGTGGTCATCTTTGAAATTAGCGGTCACAGCCTCTAGCCAATATGCACTGAACTTACATTTCCAATGCTGTCATAGCTGCTTTAGTTTCCGGTCCATCTACTGCGTGTTGGATGTGTCCACATGCACCTTCAGTCCATATGCCTTAAACTAAATCCATCACCTCCCTTCCCAGATAGGTTTCTTATTCTGTGCTCTGTATTTAAATATTGGGTCGGCCAAAAAGTTCATTTGTTTTTTTGCATATGGTGGCTCTGGCAGTATGCATAGTTGACTTGAACTTCATTCGAAACAATTTTGTTAGATCGTATTGTGACAGCTGTTACATCAACGTGCGTTAAAAAAAATACTTTATCAAATTGGTGAAATTTTGTGCAGCCACTTAATATTGAAGATGGAAGAAGATATGCAACATTTCTGGCATATTGCACTTTATTATTTTTCAAGAAAAGTAAAAACACAACTGAAATGCAAAGAAAGATTTGTGCAGTGTAGGGAGAAGGTGCTGTGACTGATCAAACATGTCGGAAGTGGTTTGCAAAGTTTCTTGGTTACTATTGACATTTGGCCAAATACTTCTTTGCTGTGGGGCTGTCTTATACATGGGAAGATGCTTAGCAGCACCCCTGGCCTCTCCCCACTAGAAGCCAATAGCGCGAGATAGCTGACATTCTCAAAATTCCCAAATCAATACAGTTATTAGTGAAAATAAAAAATGTGTCTTTTATTTTATGGAAAAAACTAAACAGACTTTCGGGCCAACCCAATACATGACAGCCATCCGGGCCAGAAACCAGAAGTTCTCCCAGCCCCTCTAACTCGGCAGCCACCCGGCTCCCGTGCACACCTAGCGACCCACTGTGACTCTTACCTCCTTCTCAAACATGCCCCCTCTTCTCCATGTCTAACCTCTCTCCAGTTCCAGCCCTCAGCGTCATCTCTTGCCTGGCTCGTGGCTGCGGCTTCCTATGTGGCCTTTGTGTCTCCATTTTTAACTCCTGGGGTGAAGTTGGGCTCTGGTTTGGGGCCGATTTAGCCAGCTAATGAAATAGGTAAGATAAGAGAAGAAAGGAGACACGGAGGAGGAGGAAGAAAGGAACTAAGAAAAATTTTTAAAGAAAAGAAAAAAGCTAGTCAGGCATATATTAAGATTCCTTAGGGTGATGGTGTCATGGTTTAATTTGTGCATTTAATTAAGTAAATGCTATGTTTGAATCAGTAGACTAACTTTTAGTCAAAAGAACATTGTAACTTCCAGACCTACCCTTTGGCCCCCTTTTCAGTTTCTGACACAAATCTTCCCTATACAATTCCAGAGCAGACATATCATGTGTATACATCTTCAACAGTGTTGCTAAAGTCATTTTCCTGATATCACAGTACTCCTTTGCTTAAATCCCCACTCCCTCCAAAGTCCACCAAGCCCCTTAATCTGGCCCACCAAGCCACACTCGGCTGGGCCCTCATGTGTGCATCCAAGAGATGTATGTGGTGTGTGTTTAACATGTCGGGGACCCACTGCCTCTCAGCCCGCCCTCCTCCTCACACTTCATACGCTCCCACCTCCAGAGTACTTGTTGCTCCTCACACAAACCTTTTTATTCCTGCTGCCTTGGTCGTTCTCCCCCGGCTTCTTCACCTGCCTAACTCAATCCTACCTACTGCTGAAGATGTGGTGACAAACCACCTCCCGCAGGCACCTGCGCCCCCTGGACTGGGCAGGGCTTCCCAAACACCCCACATCTACCCATCATCTTCTGTCCACGTGACACTGGTGTTACCCGTTTTTGTGTCCATCTTCCTGTAACCTTCCTGAGAAGAGAAATCCTGTCTCAGGAGACACTATAACACAGTGATTTAAGGCCCAGACTCTGAAGACTTACTGTCTGAGTTTACCTTCCAGCTCTAGCACTTACGGCCTGGCTAATTCTGGGAAGGTGCTCGGCTTTGGTGCCTTGCTTCCGCATCCCAGCAGTGGGGATGGAGCTAGCAGGTGTGCACATTACAGTTCTGTTACAGAGATTTCGTGAGCTAACACGCATAGCATACTTAGAGCAGTGCCTGGCACCTGGAAGGAGGACTGCAAACACGGACTCTCCTTATTATCGCTGCTGTGATGATGAGTTACCTAGCATAGCACCTAATGCTCAGTAAATATTTATTGCCTTGAATTTCTTCTTTTTTCTTTTTTGTACTTTATGACACAACCTTCCATTCTTTTGTCAATTTCAGCAGTCCTCTAAGTCACAGGTTGTCTTTCACCTTTCAAAGGTGGGACCTCCCATCCCCAGTCTCTCTGATCGGAGGACAGTTGCAGAAGTAGATGAAATCCCAAGATATGCCTCCGTTCGCCCTCACATAGCGCTGGTGAATGTCCCCTTGGCTGACTGCAAGCGTTCTTTCCCAACACCAGCCAAGCAGATGCAAAAGCTATTGGTTGTTACTACTTCTTCATCTGCCCACATCCTGAGCAAGACAGATGGGGGAATTCTTCACATACCCCGAAGATTCCCAAAGGTAAATAGTCAAATTTGAATGCCTGGTTGCCAACCATGATTCAAAGAAAAATGTAGCAATAAAGAAGTACGTGAGTCCCTCACCATAAAAACAGCTCCCTCTCTGAGGAAGGGAGTGTCCCCTGAAAGCTAGAACCAGCCAAGAACCAGAAATAGTGAGTCTGTTTCTTAGCTACCCCTCTGGTTTCCTGTATAAAAATGCAATGAGGTTAATCACGTTTGCACGTTCACTTCTGCCAATATGGCTGCCCCAGTTGTCAGGGGACATTCTCCTACAGTCTCATTCTAAGAACTTCTTCCTTTTTAAAGAAAAAAATTCTTTGCATTTCCCCGAAGCTTACCACACAGGCAATCCTGACTTCTGACTTCACTCTGTGATTCTTTTGTTACAAAGGGTTTCTCTGCTTCTGTCCAGGAATAGGGGGGAAGGGCTCACCATTGGCCTCTCCTCCCAGATTCCTCCTATGCTTTCTGTGGATGGGGTCCTAAAACAGTGTGGCCTTTGACCTGTAGACGTGGCCAATCACTGAGAGCCTCTTGACAATGTCTCCTGGAGGAGCCCAAATGAGAAGGACCACCTCCTGGACTTCCCGGATGTGAGCACAGCGTTCGAATGAACGGTTCCAGTCTAAAAGCTACCCTTCACCCCTTTCTTGATATTGCTACGTAAAAAATATAATGCAATACAATAAAAACACCCTCAAATGAGAATAACCTCTCTCAGAACAAAAGTAAATAACAACAGTAATATTCCTTCCCCTTGTCACCTAGGGGTGCCATACAGATTTAGCCAGGAATGGCCTGAATTGCATGAGAAGCTTCTCAGTGGGGGCATTGCAACAAATTGAGCTTCCTGTCTCCCTGCCTTCTACGGGCCAACAGTAGCCCCCCTCTGGTCCTTCTCAGTTATTGGGACAGTTTCCAAACACCATCCCCCATCCCAGGGGACTGTACCACATTCCCCACCGCACCCAGGTAAAAACTCTGCACTAAAGAAAAGCAAGCAAACAAAAACCTTATATTAAATATCCATATGCCCTAAGACCTTCCCACTGCGTTCTTCAAGTAGGCATTTCGGGTGGGTACCAATCCCAGTGGTCCCTGACTTACAGAAATCATCCTGCCTGAGGGGCCGCCTGCTCTTGCCCTTAGCTGGGTAACCTGCTCCACTGCACTCCAACCCAGCCCCTACCCGGGTCACTCAGAACTTGAAGTTGTCCCATGAATGGCAGCTCCCACTACTGAGTACACAGAATTGTCCCAATCCTCGCCTTTCCCACAGTGCACGAACTTTCCATTTTATTGGATTAATCTCTCCAATACCCTTCTCAGCAATTACCTCTTCTCTTATGCTAACCACAATTGGTTTTTTGCTAGCAGCCAACAAGTCTTAGCTAATTTATTATTTTAATCCCTATTCTCCCCATTTTGATGTGTGGTCAAATGGTAGACGAGTGGGGTTCGCGCTGTCGGCTGACAGGGAAACCCCCCTGGGTTGAGGCGCTGCCCAGGGAGAGGGCGGGCCTTGCTTCCTCCCTCTGTAACCGCTGCGGCCGCCCCTGCCTGGCGGGGGCAAGAATGGCAGGGCTGTGGTCCTTTTTCATCTCTGGAAAAGTCCACCCCGGTTTTCAGCCAGACCAAAAAAAAAAAAAAAAATGTCTATGCTCATAAATTGGCAAAATACACCTCTTGCTACAAAAGATCGCTTCTCAGGGGGCCTTTTGGAAACTTTCCCTAAAGCTCCCTGTGTCCTTCTGTCTTTCCGTCTGTCATCTCTGAAACTCCCCAGATATTGTCCAGACCTCAAACACACAATGATATGCTTTTTCTTTTCCTTTTCCTTTTTTATTTTTAAAGTTCATTAGCCCCCCTGATATATTAGTAGATTATCAAAAGCAGTTTCAGTATGTCATGAAATCTGTTTGGTATTAAGTTGATACATGATGTGTTTTTCTCCATCCAGCTAAATAGTTTCCTTCAAATCTGGACCAGATGAGCACCTTGGGACTCGCATGAGCTCATGTGTGTGTGCACGGACTGCAGTGCCCTGGGTCCCGCTGATGTGCACAGCGCGTGCTTGGCTCACATGGAAACATGCTCAGGCACTGATGCCTCGATTCGGGAGAAGATAAAGTGGGTCAGATAGGGCATTTGTAAAACGTGAATGTCCTAGTGATGCTCTAATGCGTGGTTCTGTTTGATGATGGCTGGTTTAGGCAAAATGGCGGTGTACGTGAAATTGCCTGTACTCAGGACCTCTTTGGGAAAAGCACCCCATCCCTCCCCTGCTGCCCATACCTCCTTGCTTCCTCAAGCTCACATGGGTGCTCCTACTCATTCATTAAATGGGTCTCGAGCGCCTACTATGTGCTAGGTAGAGGGGAAAGGTGGTAAGAAGGTCCTCACTTTTAAGGTACAGAGAAGGGGGCAGAAATATGAACAGACAATTGTCCTGCAGCAGAGTAAACGCATGACCAAGGGCTCCAGGAGCAGGTGCAGGGCCCACGCCAGGCTGAGGGCGGGCGTGTGGGCCAGGGACGGCCTCCTGAGGAACATCCCCAAGCAGAGCCCGGAAGAGCACCTAGGAATTCGGGCTGCGACTGGCCCATCAGATGCCTCTGCGTGAAGAAGAGCCAGGCGCCCCTTCTTACAAGAGGCAGTTTCGTGCAGGCCGCACCGCTTGGCAGGCCCAGAGTGAGCTAGATTCAGTCCCTGCTCAGCCTCTTAGGTAGGCGCCCTTGTGACATCAGCGACCGGCCAGCTCTTGACGAGATGCTAGAGCCACCCTGTGTGTATTGCTTTTCTGGAGCTGCTGGAACAAATCGCCATACGCTGGGTCACTTAAAACAACGAAATTCATTCTCTCACAGTTCTGGAAGCCGGAAGTCCAAATTTTGGACTTCACAGGGCACACTCCCTCTGGAGTCTCTGGGGGACAACCCCTCCTGGCCTCTTCCAGCTTCTGGAGGCTCCAGGCTCTCTTCGGCTTGAGGCCGCATCCATCTAATCTGTGCCCCTGTAGGCTCACCTCCGCCTGTCTCCGTGTCACATCTCCCTTCGCCTTTCCCCCACAAGGACACCTGGCACTGGGTGTTGACCCCCCAGGTCATCCAGGATGATGTCATCTCCAGAACCTTAAGTTAATTACAGCTACAGTGACCCTATTTCCCAATAAGGTCACATTCTTGGGTTCTGGAAGTTAGGACATAGACGTGTCTTTCTGGGCTTCACTCTTCAGCCCACTACACTGTGTGAACAGGGGAAGGAAGGAGCTTTCAGACAGAAGCAGGGTATGTAAAGGCAGGGAGGTGTTTGAGAGTGTGTTGGGTTCTGAGAATGGCAGGAGTGACAGGCCACAGCATTGTGGGGTGGGGGTGGGGGGCGGTGGGCTGGGCAGAGTACTGAGGCTGCCTGGGAAACAAGGGTCTCCTGGGCAGCCAGCAGGTTTGGGCTGTGCCCTGAAGGCAGTGAGCGAGCAGGCTTTGCATGAGCTTAATGGTAAACTCAGGAATCTCTGCTGCAGGTTAGAGAAAGGAGTTGGAGGAGGCCAACCCTGGAGGTGAAGAAACTCCTCCCAGAGGGTGTTGCTGCTGCTCAGGTGAGGAATTCGGTGCTGACCTTTGGAGACAAGGAAGTGATTCCGAGGAAAGGGAACCTAAACGCAGTGATTGGTGACTGCAGTGAGCTGGGCAGGGGAGGATGGGGAGGGGAAGTGAAGAATCCAGGCTGATCTCAAGGTTTCTGTCAGCACTGCAGCCCCAGCACCGCGCCTTCCCCACCCTTCGTCCTTCACGTTCACGTGGCATTGGATACAGAAGCAGGGCTCTTTAGAGACAAGCATTTGCACTTTAGAACTTGAAAATGAGTTTTCGAGAAATTGCACTTCAACTTGAAATAACCGCCCCCCTGTAATGGGTTGAAAAGTGTCCCCCCTAAAATCTATGTCTACCCAGGACCTGGGCATTTGACCTTAATTGGAAAAGGGTCTTTGCAGAGGTAACCACATTACGATGAGGTCATACTGGATTAAGGTGTGCCCTAGTCCAATGACAGGTGTCCACCTTTGAAGAAGGACATTTGGACACAGAGGGACACAGGAGAACTCCACGTGACGATGGGGGCAGAGACTGGAGCTGTGTGTGTACAAGCCAGAGGAGGCGAGGGAGGATTCGTATCTAGAGCCTTTTAGTTTTAGACCTCTGGCTTTCAGAACTGGAAGAGGATAGATTCCTGCTGTTTGAAGCCACCCGGTTTGTGATCATTTGTTACAACAGCCCTACAGAAGTGGCACATTCCTGCGAGTGGCTTTCCAGACACTGCAGACGGTCGTGGGGGTGATACTTCCAGGAGTTTCGATGTAGTGCAGAGAGAAGGGAGCAAACTGTGGCATTAGGACGCATGGCTCAGGCTTGCCACTGTGACACAAGTGTCAGTAATGACCTTCACTTCAGAGGGGTCTTGTGTGGACTAGATGAGCAAACAAGTGTCGACGTCTGTGAAACATGGAGTGGGGTGGTCAATAGAAAGGGCAGCAGTGGGTGGGGGAGGCAGAAACAGTCAGTCATGAATATGGTTGTGGATGTTGCACACCACAGAATTAAAGTAGGCAACATGTACATTTTATTTGTGTCTGTATATATGCATATGTATGGATACATACACACATATACACATACACATTCACTACACATCCTTACACACATATATAAACATACATTAAACACCGGATGGTGGAGCTCAGTGGATGGAGTGTGGGCCTGTGAACCGAAGGGTTGCTGGTTTGATTCCCAGTCAGGGCACATGCCTGGGTTGTGGGCCTGCTCCCCAATAGGGGGCATAAGAGAGGCAACCACACATTGATGTTTCTCTTCCTCTCTTTCTCCTTCCCTTCCCCTCTCTCTAAATATAAGTCAATAAAATATTTTAAAAAATATATATACGTTCACTATACTGTGCTGTCCATAATGCAGTGTTAAGTAAGAAAAATAGTTGGACATAATCTACTCACATTTAAAACAAAACAAACTAAACATACAAGGCCTATCCAGAAAAGTCCAGCCATTGTTAATATAATGAGAAACAGTTTATGCAACATTGATGTAACCTGGAAGCCAAGGAGAGTGGACTGGAAGGCACATGCGTGAACAATGATGACTTCACTGTACTAGTCAGTGGGGGCAGTAGACACCATTGAGTGAGCATGTGTACTGTGTGGCTGTCACATTCAAAATGACTGAGTGAGTAGAGCAACAAATGTGCATCAAATTTTGTGTTAAGCTTGAACATTCCTTCACGAAAATTATTCAGATGATTCACAAGGCCTCAGCTATGGGAAACTGGTAACTGGCAACTTCATCATGAAAACATGCTCATTCATGCATCATGTCTTATGCAGAGTGTTTTGGTGAAACATCAAATCATCCACATGATTCAGTCCCCCTATAGCCCAGGTTTGGCACCCTGTGACCGGTGGTTTTTCCCAAAATTAAAATTACCTTGAAGGGGAAGAGACTTCAGACCATCTGTAAGATTCAAAAAAAATGTGACCGGGCAGCTGATAGCAATTAGAACTGTGTGAGGTCCCAAGGTGCCTACTATGAAGGGGACTGAGGCATCATTGTCCTACGTGCAATGTTTCTAGGGTCTTGTATCTTCAATAAATGTCTCTAATTTTTCATAGTATGTGGCTCTGGATGCTTTCTGGACAAACCTCTTATATTTGTGTGTCTGTGTGTGTGTACATTTTTTTGTGAGCATGGAGAAAGAGGAGGAAAGATACACACCCAACCAATGAAGTTTGTTACCTCAAGGGAAGATGATAAACTTAAAGTAAGTACATCCCCCTTGGGTGTGTATACAGCACCTGAACACCCCGCCACACGCACACATACACACAAAGGTGGTTTTGTTCATTGTCTTTATTATCCCACTGCTTTTTTATGCCTCTTTGCTTCCCAGCCTATAATCTCATTTTTTTTTATTGTTTTACAATAGTGTATTAGTTTCAGGTATACACCCCAGTGTTTAGACATTATATCTTACTGAGTAATCATACCAATAAGTCTCATACCTATCTGACACCATAAATAGTTACTAGAATATTATTGACTATATTTCCTATACTGTACTTTTATATCCCCATGACTATTCTGTAACAACCAATATATACCTTTTTATCCCTCCACCTTTTTTGCCCATCCCCCAACACACCTTCAGTCTGGCAACCATCAAAATGTTCTCTGTTTATGAGTCTGTTTCTGTTCTGTTTGTTTGTTTATTTTGTTTTTAGATTTAATTGTTAATAGATAGGTATTTATTGATATTTTGTTGTTCATATTTTTAATCTTTTTTTCTTCTTTATAAAGAAGACTCTTTAACATTTCATATAATACTGCTTTGGTGATAATGAACTCCTTCAGCTTTTTCTTGTCTGGGAAGATCTTTATCTGTCCTTTTACTCTAAATGATAGCTTTGCTGGGTAGAGTAATCTTGGTTGTAGCTCCTTGCTTTTCACATCTTTAAATATTTCTTGCCAATCCCTTTTGGCCTGAAAATATTCTGCTGAGAAATCAGTTGACACTCTTATAAGAGCTCCCATGTAGGTAACTAACTGCTTTCTCTCGCTACTTTTAAGATCCTCTCTTTGTCTTTAACCTTTGGCATTTAAATTATGATGTGTCTTGGTGTGGTCCTCTTTGGGTTCATCTTGTTTGGGACTCTCTGCATATCCTGGATTTGTGTGTCAATTTCCTTCACCAGTTAGGGAAGTTTTCCATTGTTATTTTTTAAATAGGTTCTCAATGTCTTGTTCCCTCTTCTCCTTCCAGTACCCCCATGATGCAAATGTTGATATGCTTAAAGTTGTCCCAGAGGCTCTTTATACTATCTTCATTGTTTTTAGATTTTCTTTTTTGCTATTCTATATGGGTGTTTTCTGCTTTCTTACCCTCCAAATCCCTGATTTGATCCCCTGCTTCATCTACTTCACTTTTGATTCCCTGTAATGTAGTCTTCATTTCATACAGTCTCATATCTTGACAGTTAATGATAACTTGTTTTATTTAAAAGAAGACTCTAAAAAAATTCGGTCTGTTCAGAGTTTATTTTATTAGTGTTCTTTTTCTCTCTTCTCAGGAGGTGCCTCTGCCCTGGCTCCCTTCCAGGGTGGCTTTCGGGTGGGTTGGAATGGGAGGTGATCTTTCTTGGTTTTCCCCATCTCCAGGCACCTGGCACAAATGCCTGTGGTGGCACAGCTCAGTAACCTCAATTCGTGATTTTGGGGGGCTTCCACTGCAGAAGTCCATGGGCCTCTGCCTTCACTTCTCATTGAGATTCCTGCAAATAGAGGCCTTCTGGTCCCCATATCCTTGGACTTCTCCTTATCAGTACTTCCATGCCCCCTTCATGAAGTGGCGCAGAAACTCCAGTACAATAGGCACCGGGCCTAGGCTACTGTCTCCGCTGGTGCTGTTAGGCCCTTCCATCAGCCTGCTTTAACCCACCATTCGGGCAGCAAGCAGCCTATTGCCTGGACACTATGATAAACACAGGGCTCCCAGTTTTCTGAGCTGTGCCCTGAGTGAGGAGTAAGCCTCTGGCACTTGGAGTTCCCAGGTGGTTTCCTCTCCACCTAGTTTTCTGCCTCAAGGAGGATTGGATCCAGAAAGAACCTCCAGTCTGTCCTCTTGCCTCCCCAACACCCCTCTTTCCCTTGTGGCCTGTCCTAGGACTGGGAGGGGTCTCTCTTTCCTTTCTGTCCTTTTATCCCTTTTATTCTGCTTCCATAGTATTTGGCCTCCCTTTTCCTGAAACAAAAAATGAGGGTGGGCTGCTGGGAGAGCAAATAGGCTATTGAAAGGGGAAAACACATTGATGAGGTTTTCCAAAACTTTATCCCTTCTCTATGACCATCTTTGAATTCTTTTATTAGTTACTGTACTGGGTTGAATGGTGCCCCCCCCATAAAATATATGTGTGCACGCTCACCCCTGGTACCTCTGAATGCAACTTGATGTGGCAAAGAGTCATTGCAGATGTAATTAAATGAAGGATCTTGAGTGCGATCATCCTGGGTTGTACAGGCGGGCCCTAAATCCAATGACATGCAGAGGGCCCTGTAAGGACAGAGGTAGCAATTGGGGTGAGGCAGGCACACGCCAAGGAGCACCAAGGATTTTCTTGGAGCCATCGGGTGCTGCAAGAGGTAATGAAGAATTCTTCCCTGGATCCTCCAGAGGGAGTGTGGCCCTGCCAACTCCTTGATTTTGGACTTCTGGACTCCAGAACAGTGAGAGGAATAGTTTTGCTGCTGTTTGAAGACACCATGTTTGTGGTAATTTGTTATGGCAGCCCTAGACAATGAACACAGATTGATAATGAGCATTAAGTACTTTCAACATGAAAATAAGGAGAAAAAGGTAGCTGTACATTGCCTATAGGAGGCTTGGCTTATAGGAACTCTCTAATAGTAGCTGTTCTTGTTCTAATATGAGCTGTCAGCCTTTTCCTGTGTCTCCAGGGAAGAAGCTGTCTTGACCTTCTTAGCACGTTTGCTAAGCCCTCCACCTGTTCTCTTTGCTAATATAGCTGTTCTTTCTGTCACACCAGCACACACCCAGGATGCTGACAGAGTTCAGAATCCCCATCTCTTGATACTGATCATGCAATAAAAATGGCAAGCTGATTAGTCAGCCAGAGAGGAGAAGCCTTTTTTCCATTATAAGCATGATCTAATGCTATAATCACCTAGCCTGCTGCTGGCAGCCAAGTACTTGTGGTCAGGGAGAGGCCCCACAACAGGTGAATCCTGTTAAAAGGCAGCCTGCTACAGGGTTTCAGCTGTCCTGCAGACCAACTCTAGCCTCATTCCCTGAAGCATAACAAGTGCATTGAACTCTTACGTCCCCAAGTTTATTATAGCCTTCCAGAGTCATCCTTGTTTAAAAATACACAAATAAAATAACAAACGCTTCCAACCTATAAGTTCAGAAAACCCAGGGCTCCTCCAGGACTGTAGACATAGTCTTGGTGGGCAATTATCATTCTCCACCTGAACAGCATCTCTGACCCCCCCAGAAGGACTCAGTGCCTTTCTTCATTCCCAAGACAATGCTACCAGTCAAGCTTGTCAGTTTGGCTGAAAATTAGAGGGAATTTCAATGCACAGAAGGGAAATTTGAGATTGGTGCTAGCCATAACCATACCTCAAGATCCTGCACCACACTCCGTCCTTTCCAGTCCCTACTGGGACTTTCTTGACCTTCGGGCTCCCAACATATTGCTGAGCACGGCTCTGCTCCCTCCTCCCCTCTGCACAGGGGTTCTCTCTGACTGTGTGTTTCCTCTCAGTACTGGGCCCCAGCAGCCTCCTCCCTCCATCCCACCAGAGGAGGCCCCAAATCCATTCACATCAGAACAACTCCCCATCCTTTTATTTTGCTATACACAGAACCCGAAGGCCTCCTCGCCTAGGCTTTGCCATTCCAGAATGGAATTTCCCTTTGTACCAATAGAAGCCCAATTAAGTGCTTTTTACAAGGAAGTCTTGGCCCCCACAGACCAATTTGGATTTCCATTTTTAGCAGCACAAAGAATTGGCAGAAGCTCTGAAATTACAATTCTTCCTTAAGGGCTCAGAAGAGCTTGGATCCAATTCTTAGGCAGGATCAAAGTCCAGACACTGAATTTCCTTGCCCTTACCTCCACTGCAAGGAACATTTTCTCCAGCCCACTGAGAACTTGTTCTTTTTAAAGGAGAAGGCACAATTCTTTCTGCATTTACCAGGCATTGTGTGACCTTGGGTAATAGGGGAGCCTCAGTCTCTCTCCACCGGTAAAATAGTGTTCATAATACCTTTTGCATAGGGTTGTTGTAAGGGTTATTTAAAGAAGGAACTTAAGAAAAGTCTCTAGCATGGCACCTGGCATACAAAATATATTGAGAAATCCTAGCCCTCCTTCCTCCTCGTTATATGATTAAGCATTGGTGTTCTTTGTTGCCTTATATAGGTACTGTAATGTAGTTTTAAGGATTCTATGAAAGTTCAGAAACTAGTTAATGAAGACACACTGAGCCTGTGGAGAAGCCAGAATGTTCTGCTTTGTCGAACATCCATGTGTCTGCCTTTATTTCTTTAAGATTAAAGAGGTATGTGGTCAAAAGGTATGTAAATTTTAGGGCTTTGCTACACCCTGCCAGAATTTCCTCCAGGGAATTTATATCAGTCAAAGTGTGTTTTTCATGAAGTCTTAAGATTTTTTTAGGTTAATTTGATGGGTGGAAAGTGCTATCTCATAGTGGTTGTTGAATTGCTTTTCAAACCTGGAAAATAAGAATTCAGCAAGACCAAATCACAGACTTTAAAACTGAACATCCTGAGAATTAGATTAAGTGTCTTGGCCAATTTATCTCATTAGTAAAACAGCCCAAATTCATATCCCATGTAGCCTGACTCTGGAATTCTTTCCATAATCCCATGCTGGAGAAGGAGAGTTAGCCTGGGGGTGAAACCACTCAGAGCATCCATAATCACAAGGCTCAATTAGGCCAGAGTGAAGATGTGTGGTCGAGGAAACAGTCAATGAAGGGAGCTTTAATTAGTGTCTGGCGAATGCATCATCAGATAATGAGTACCAACCTGCTCCATGTTAGCACCACCTACTGGCGACAATTTAGGCTTGCACGGGATTTCTCTGAAGTTGAAGGTAGGATGAGGAAAACCACTGGGAGCCATGGACTGGTTTAGATTGTCTTATTTTAGGAAGAAAGAGATAGAAAAAACTTCGGTATGGAGTCACTGAGTCATAAACCATCAGGACTCATGCTGTTGTGGTCTCCTGAATTTCTCTGAATGAAGTACTAATTTCCTGTAGCAGCAAAGTCAGTTTCCTGTGCTTTCCTATTGTTTACACAGAATGTAGCTTTCTTCATTTTTCAATAACCTAACTTCTACTTTAAGCCCATATTCTGCTAATGGCAGGAAACTTAATATATAGGGAATTCCAAAGAAAAATCATTCAGTTTGGTGTTTACTCAGTCATTTTGTGCTTTAGTCACTTAATTCAACATTTCATTCCCTTCCCTTTCTCCTGGGGTGGCAGCTAAGGTTCTGGAAGCTTAGGATCGTTTAAATGTAGAAAATAGGGTGCCAGGAGGGTGAGGAAGGGAGGGGTGATCTGGTCCATGGGCATCTTTAGTCTGATGCAGATCTGGTCTTGGCTGTGGGCATCTTTTCACCCTGGTACCTAGTGGCCATACTCGGCATCCTGCCCAGGTTTCAGTTGCTTTGGAGCCTTCCATCTCAAAGGTGTCCTCCTCATCCCAACTTCAAGTCCTGCTCAGGTCTGCTGATCCTCTTTTCATTTTGTGCCCATTTGGGGGAGGGTGGGGAACAAGGGAAACATTTAGGTATTCTCCTTCATATTTCTGCTTGTGGAAAAATCAGAGCGCTTTCTCAGGGCCCCTCTGCCTCCTTTGTCCTGTCTTTCCTACCATTGCTTAGCATAGAAAATAGGTGTTGGCACAGTATGTCCTGGACAGGGCCAGATAGTATTTTTAGTAGGACCACCACTCTGCCATTGTAGCACAAGAGGAGCCATAAAAATTTGTGAACCAGTGGGCATGACTCTGTTCCGATATAGTCTCATTTACAAAAATGGTAGCACTCTGAATTTGGCCCTTGGACAGTAGGTTGTGGACTGCTGGTATTCATCTATGAGGGTCCCCTAACTTTCAGGATCTCCCAGACAGCAAGGCACAAATTCCTTTAGGTCCTGGGGCCTCTTAAATCTATCTTGGGGATTTATTACTCACCACCACCACCACCAAAAGTCACAAGTTGGGGGAAAAGAACCACTCAGGGATGTGTGACCTACCCCTCTTCTCTCTGCTTCTCTTTTTTTACCTAGGACAACCGTCATCTCTCTTTCCATTCTCTTGGGGTTCAGCTTTTAGATGGAATCACCCCTAGTTCTCACAAACCACAAACCTTCACTCTGGAGGCTCTAAACTCTGGAGTACAATTGTTCCAATATCATCTTTATGGCTTGCAGGCCTCCTGGGGCACAAAGGTGCAACTGTGTATGATCTCCTGGAGTCAGGGGGTCATACCTTCAGTTCCTGGAACAACAGCTTTTTATATTCACTGATTACTAAGCTTATTAGCTGCTACCTAAACTAAAATTTTCTAACTCTTGAGGTCCCCATCACCCTCACAGAGCCACAAAGTTGGTAGGCAGGTGCGATATCTGAGACTTCATCAATGTGGCTCACAGTTTGCCCCACTCTAGTGATTCTCTGAGGCCCTACCCCACCCAACTTTCAGGCCCACTCAAGTTGTTTCTAGTGTATTTTCCATGTAAATGCCTTGTCTTGGCCCATTCTTCAGATTTTCTAAATTTTCTCAAACAGTAGCAGAGGCTTTAGCATGCCCTGTACCTCTTGTTAAGTCACCCCAGGATCAGCTAGCACTAGTAGCAGCTGGCCTTGGTGCACAGGTTGGCCAGCCCTGAGCACCTCCAAGCCCAGCACAAATAGCAGCTATATGCAGATTGCTTTGTAGCTTAATTGTGTGACCCCAGACACAACACAGGCAGTGGCTGACCTTGGATGTGCCAACAGCAATCAAGGCTCAACTATAAGAGGAGGGTGTACACAGCCCACACAGTGGGCACACCTTGAGTATCCAGCTTGAGTAATAGGGGAGGCTGGGCCAGTGGATTCTATAGGAAACCTACTATATTAGGTCACTCTATCAAGCCTAGGAGACATACTAGGTCTACCTAATACATATAAACAAACACAGGGAGGCTGCCAAAATGAGGAGACAAGGAAACATGACCCAAATAAAAGAACAGAACAAAACTCCAGAAAAAGAACCACACAAAATGCAGACAAGCAATCTATTAGATGCAGAGTTCAAAAACGTCAGTTATAAGGATGCTCAAGGAACTTAGCGAGGACCTCAACAGCATAAAAAAGATCTAGTCAGAAACAAAGGAGGCACTAATTGAAACAAAGAACAATTCACAGGGAATCAATAGTCAAGTGAATAAAGCTGAGAATCAGATCAGTGATTTGGAACATAAGGAGGCAAAAAACAACCAATCAAAACAGCAAGAAGAAAAAAGAATCCAAAAAGATGAGGATAGTGTAAGGAGCCTTTGGGATAACTTCAAGTATACCAACATTTGCATCATTGGGGTGCCAGAAGTAGAAGAGAAAGAGCAAGAAATTGGAAACCTATTTGAAAAAATAATGACAGAAAACTCTGCTAATGTGGTGATGGAAATAAACATGTAAGTCTAGGAAGCACAGAGAATCCCAAACAGGGTGAACCCAAAGAGGCTCTCACCAACACATCATAATTTAAATGCCAAAGGTTAAAGACAAAGAGAGGATCTTAAAAGCAGCAAAAGAAAGCAGTTAGTTACTTACAAGGAAACTCTTATAAAGAGTATCAGCTGATTTCTCAACAGAAACTTTGCAGGCCAGAAGGGAGTGGTAAGAAATATTCAAAGTGGTAAAAAGCAAAGACCTACAACCAAGATTACTCTACTCAGCAAAGCTGTCATTTAGAATTGAAGGACAGATAAGTGCTTCACAGAAAAGAAAAGCTAAAGGAGCTCATCGTCACCAAACCAGCATTACATGAAATGTTAAAGGGTCTTGTTTAAGAAGATCAGAAATATAAACAGTAAAATGGCCATACATACCTATTAACAATTGAATCTAGAAAACAAAATAAACAAACAAGCAGAATGGAAACAGAATCATAGATACAAAGGACATTTTGATAGTTGCCAGATGGGTGGGGTGATGGGAGGACAGGTGAAGAAGGTGAAGGGATTAAGCAGTATACATTGGTAGTTGCAGAGTAGTAATGGAGATGTAAAGTACAGCATAAGAAGTAGAGTAGCTGCAGAACATACATGCGTGACCCATGGACATGGACAGTGGTGGGGAGATTACCTGAGGGAGTGGAAGTGCTGGGTGGTGGGGGACAAAGGGGGGAAAACTGGGACAACTCCAATAGTATAAAGAAGAAAATATTTTTTTAAATAAGAGTCAAGAGCCCAAATGGCTTAAAGTTGAGAACCTGATGTTTTGTTTTTCATAATACTTTTCTGCCTGGAAGCAGTGAATGATTCAAGTGATTGGGAATAATAGTAAATGACATCCTCTCAACTCTTGCTAAGTTCTGGGCCTTAACAAAGTCCAACTCACACTCTAAGGGTGGCCAAAAATAAATATTCTGGCCAGAGTCTGTTCATCTGGGTTTATCTTATGAGGAACTGAGAAGAATTAGGCTGACCTGAGATTCTTAGAAAAAAAATGCCCTACTCACATGAATATAAATAGATGCTCTCAGGGCAAAACCATTTAGAGCAGAGTTTTTCAAACTGCAGGATGTGACCCTTGAGGATGGGCCATCCAACTTTGTCCAACTACCTTTTTCAGCTAAAGGGACAAATAGTAAGTATGTTACGGTTTGTGGGTCACACTCAACATGCAAGTCTCTACTCACAACTACTCAGCTCTGCCATTATGGTGTGAAGTGGTCATAAACAAATGAGCATAAACAACCGAGCATGGCTATGTTCCTAAAAATTCATTTATGGACACTGAAACTTTAATTTCATATAATTTTCATGTGTCATAAATATCACTGTCCTTTGATTTTTTTCCTCCAACCATTTAGAAATATAAAAATCATTCTTAGCTTACAGGCCAGGCAAGAACAGGTGTCTGGTTGGATTGGGCCCTGGAATTGTAGTTTGCTGACCTCTGCACTACAGATCAGGAAATCAATTAGGTGAGGCTGGATCAGGAATTTTTTAAAAATGAAATAGAATAAACCAGAATGAAGAAGAGAGAAAGTGTTAGGGTGCATTGTACACAGAAAAGTTTTTGTGAGATGTTTATTTCCACTAAGTCACACATGTATGTGTGAATTGAATCATCATGCAGCAGGTATTTCTTACTCTGGAATGTGGCTTTAAAAAGTTCAAAAATTATCCATTTCTAGAAATAGTCCTTTCTGTATGACATTTTATCTATGAAGAGTTATTTCTCTATTCAGTCCACATATCTCAAGACTTGAAGTTAATGTTGTCATGTAGAAATATAGAACAGCAAGTTAAATTTAAATTTCAGATTTTTATCCTTACCCAGATTTAACAAAAAATGTTTCCCTTTGCTTATATAGAGAGAAAGAGACAAATTTCAGATTTTAAATAAAGGAATTATCTTTTCGTATACATATGTCCCATGCAAATTTAGAACATACTTACACCGAAACTATTATTTTTTTAAAATATTAAATTCAAATTTAACTGTGCATCCTGCATTTTTTTTCTAAATCTGACCACCCTATTTGGTAAAGTACAAATTGTTTTCATTGTTACTATAATAAGCTTAAAACCACGGTAAGGGCAGTCCTGTTCAATTGGCAATTTAAGGATAAAATCTGACATTTAAAAAATTCCTCCGACCTTTCCAGGCTCTGTGCCCTCTCGCACTGCGTAAGTTCTAACCCTCACTGCAGCGCTCTGAGAGAGAGACAGCTCTGCTGTTTCCATTGTACAAATGATGAAACTGAGATGCACTTTGCCCACAACCAAGGGCAGAGCTTGGGTAAAGCAAAGGCTCTTCTGACTCCAATTCCTTGCTGTTTCGCCAGGTGGTTCTCAGAGGTAATTGGTGTGGAAACACCCCCAGAACTTCTTGGTCTCAGTAGTGCACGCAGGATGGTGAAAGGGGTTAGTGAGAGGTGAAGTCAGGGTACGGACAATAAGGGGTACCTTGTTGTGAGCAATGTAAACACAAGGGAAAGCAGATTAAAGTCCATTTTTACTGTTTTTGGTATAAAATGCCAGTGATAATCTACTTCTCCTCCTCCGGCAGACTTCCCCACCCTCCCAACAAGCCTACTGGGGACACAGTTGGTGCTTGGTAAACTTACATTTCTCTTTCTTCCTCCTTTTCTCTTTCTTTCTCTGTACCTTGGGGCTAGCAAACTAGTTTCGAACCCCTGGCCAACATTAACTGTTGATGGCAGCCTGGACTGTTGGGTTGAGAAGGATTCTGAAGTTGAGTCTTGGCTAAAGCAAGAGCTCCTTGCTTGATTGGTGATGTCTGCCATGGAAGGTGAGTAAGGAGTAGCAGTATGGATAGCACGGGCTTGCCATTCTAGAATTAAGCTTTGTAATCTCCAGACAGAGAAGGAGTAGTCTGAGCAGCTGCTAACCATGAATCCAAAGCTTCTGGCCACTTAAGACAAGATAAGAAGGGAAGAGGGAGAACATTTCTGCCCACGATATCACCTCTACCTCCCCCACAAACACACACAACTCATGAGTGACCCGGAGTTCTGTGCTGTGTTTACAGTGGGGGCATAAGTAAGTAGGTAGGAAAAGCACAAGTTTACTTGGGGCTTATAGCCATTAGTATCCCCCTTCCCTCACCCTCTCACTGCCTTAAGCTTCTGCATGCAGCTCACCCATAGTGTGACTAGAGGCTTCTGCTCACGCGTGCCTTAGTGGAATCAAGGAGTGCCTTTTATTGATTTGGATGTGCAGATGGCTGAAGACAGGGCTCAAGAATAGGCTGAAAGCAAGACTTTCCATTCCTCTGTGCCCCTGAAGCAGTTTCCTCTTCGACACGACCTCCATCTTTGAGTTCCCAAACTGAGTAACTACTTGGAACGCTTTCTTGGATTTTTTTTTTATTTTAAAATTACTTTTCCAGCTGTAATTTTTCTTCAAGCTGGAATTTTGCTCTTTCTGCTTCAAACTTCATTGTAAATCCAAGTTGAAGATCAGACATTATAAATAGCGTTTGTGTACAGCAGGCATGTGGGTGTGCCATGTTTTAACCTTGAAATAGGCTCCCATTTAGATGGCTCCATGATTCTTCTGCACCTCAGTTTACATCCTGCCCAAGGAACTGGAGGGAATAGAAGGAGTGCCGTGGGCAGGTTTTCAGATGGAAGGAGTTGTTAAGTTTAAGAAAGACTTCAAGGTCAAAGAGTAGGAATGTTCAAAGGCATATAAAGGCACTTGGATATTTAATAAGGTTGGCAATTCCTTCTTGGATATTTAATAGCATTGGCAATACCTTATTTTGTTAAGTCAGTACCTTGTGGGTCTAGAAATGGCTTCTAAAATTATCTGGTTAATTTTCCTCTTAGATTCTGAGGATGTGAAGGGGCAGTAATTTCTCACAGAGCTCAGACCAGTTCTGTATTTTGTACAGAGGTTAAGATCCTAGTCATGATATAAAGGATATAATCTTTTTATATTCTGGCATATGTACATCTAAAATTGCAAATTTAATTTTTCTTCACAGGGCAGTGAATCAAGGATCTCTAAAGAAATAGGTCTACACTTATGCTCTATTTTGAATTACATCAGCCAAATGATTTAGTGAGTCATTCATTATTTTCCCCCCTATGGATTCAGTGTTGTTTTCTATAGTGCCCTTAAACCCAACTTCTAGGCCGCTTAGTTGGGTCTCTTCACCAGACTTCCTGGGGCCATATTAATTTCTCCCTTGGAAACTTCCAGATTAGATACCCCCAGCTTGTCCTTCCTCTTACACTTATTCCCCTTCATACTTCATGGATAGCAGGTCAATCAAGCCATCCTTGATTATTTATCCCATAGTCTGTGATTTCTCCCATCTCTGAACTCTCATTGGGATGATTATCAATACTCAGTCTTTATACTTCATCTCTGATGACCTCCTACAGTTCAAATTTTTCTTGAGGGAAAGAAGCATATATGATGCTTTTTTCTTTTATTTTCATGAATCCTAACTCCTGCGGGGCATACCTCAAGCAATAGTAGATCAATAAATGGTAGAGAAGTCTTAACTGGGCCTAGAGTTTATGTCTAAGAATAGGGAGCTTCCCTTTATCTTTGCACCGTTTGACCAGAGTTTGCCCCTAGTCTTACCCAATTACAGGAAAAATAGTGTTCGAACTAGGAAGCTAGTTCTGTGAATCCACATTTCCTTTGTTGGGCAATGATCTAGCTGCATGTGGCATGACTTTTGCTGACACATAGCATACTCACTTTTTTCTTTTTTCAAAGTCAGAAAAAGACTATTTCCATTCAAGTCACAAGTTGTGGAAGGTGGCAGTAGTTTCTCTGTGACCCAGCGAGTCATTTCACCACCTTCAGGTACACTTTCCTTTCCTACAACTTCTCCAGCTCCAATTTCAGCAAGTCTATGGTTTTGTGGCTGCTCATCTCTTCCCACATCTTACTGAACAGATTTATTTATATGATGAAGGGAAGGACACCCTAGGCCCCTTCTTCATTTTCTGCCCTGGATCTGATGTTGAGGGATGGAGCTAGTGAAGTTAATAATCAGAGGCCTGGCTGGGCATTTTTCTACAGAGAGTGCAGCTTCCTATATCCCACTAGCTAAGACTCGGAGCCCACCTTGAGGATGGTAGCTTTACTTGTCCACCCAGGGACATCCAGACGTTCTGGTTTTGGGGAAATTGTTCTTTCTCCCTCTCACTGTGTGTATGTCCTTGATAGCACAGAATCTCCTGCCCATGGTTTTGCAATATAGGCCAAGTATAGGCCAAGACTTCTATTAAAGTCTTTGGAAAATTCAAAACATGTACTAGAGACTAATAAAGTGACTACTAAAGGTTTTATTAGATGCCATTTCTCTTTCTTTTATGTGGTTGATGGTAACAACAAGATTGTGTACCATTGTTAGTTGAAATGTTTTGAATTGTTGCCCTTTGGTGACTTATGTTTCTGCCTATCATTGTAGGTGTCACATCTTGAGAACAGATGTCCCAGGTGAGACATGAGTTGATTTTCATTCATCAAAAGTTAGCCCTTGTGCTAGAGGGGAAGTAGAGGAAGCCACTCTATTATTAGACTTTCAAATGACTGTTTATATCTGTAGAAAGTAGTCTGCTTTCTGCCACAATTGAGGAGATATCTGAAGTTAGCTCTAAGAAATATGTTATCTAATCTCTGCTATGTTTAATAAGCTGTTTAAGATAGAGAGATTATTTTGTGGTGTTTTTAAAAGTTATTTGATTGGATGTGCTTTGGTCTTTTAAAGGATTTGTGGCATTTTCCCTGAGAAGGCATTGTGCTGTGGGCGTGACGGTGGGATTATTCCTCTGTGTTAAATAAAATTTGGAGTGTGATTTATGTGCTTATATTTCCATGCACACTCAAGGAAGCAATTCTCCTTTGAAATTTACAACATAATGATGCAAAAAAAAAAATCAGACTTTCAGAAGAAAGTTAAGTTGTTTGGATGAAAGCTGAAACCATGTGGGGCCCAGAAAAATCTTGCAATATTCTGCCCATTAAAAGTTCTTCTTCAAATGAATGTGCGCATACTGAACAGAGAAAAAGAAAGTCATCCATTTGGATTCAACAGCATGTCAGCCTAATTACATTAGACAATGGTGAGCTCAATGATTCCACTTTTGATCCATTGCTGTGTGAAGTTCATTATTATCTGTTTCAAATTATTGTTCATTTCGAGAGCCCTACAGTGAAAAAGCATGTAAAGACTTTGAAAGAGCACGGGTGCCTTCCCTGAAAGCTTTGTGAAATGCTTCTTTGGAAACGTTTCTGCTGAGGCCGTGCATTGGTTGTGAGTGGGCGTAGGGAACGGGCGTCTGTGCTTCCCCTTTTCAAATTTGTTTACCTTAAATACATCTCCATGGAAACAGGGCCTGCTCCTAAGCTGACTTTAGGGTTGTCCATAAGAGGAATGAAGAGAAAAATACAGATAGCTAAAATTTTCATATAATCCAAAGGTTGGACAACACAAGGCAGACTAAGGTTCACTGAGCCCCCTGTTTAAGACAGATGATTTTAAATAATTTTTTCATTTAATCCCGAGAGCTAAATGGTATTATCTGTTTTACAGATGAGGACCTTGAACTTCTGAACATTTACTCAGACTGTGAGTAACAAACCCAGATTTGAACCCGAGCCTGTCTGATTCTGACGCCCACGCGCTTTCTGTAAAACCACACTGCCAGTGGTTGCAGCCTTTCCTCCCACCTCCCTCAGCATTTTCCAGGGTGATACAAAAATGGGCCACCTTTGATGCTGCCTCCTTCCGGGTAAATGAAGTGCTTGTGCGGAAAGAGATACCAGGAAGAAAGAAAAATAAATGGCCTGGATAATCCAAGCATGAAGTCAGTAGCAATAGCATCATCATGGGCAGTTGCCCCAAAAAATTCCAGAATCCTAGGCTGGTCCGGAAAACCCTTGTTTAGCTAACTGTCCCCCAAGTAGTAAGGCCTCCATTTACCAGGTCGTTAGATACACTCTACTTTAGAGAGAAGATAAGGAAATGGACTGGAAATAGTGCTGCTGCCCTAGGTTCAAATCTTGCGCCCCCCCACCCCCCACTTGTGGAGTTCTGTGCAAGACCCTGGGTGACTTCTCTGAGCCTCAAATGTAAATGTGGTATCTTAATGGGGCAGGATCTGGCCCTCAGCTGTCTGGGCCAGTGGCAACAGACCACACCCTCCACATACTCATTTACATCCGTGATCTCTATTTCAGATACATACAAAATTCAGTTTGTAGGAGGGTCAAGGCTAGGAGAGAACTCATGCTAAGGGAAGTTGTCTCACATGAAGAGGTAGACTCAGCCGCCAGGCCCAAATGCTGGATGAGAGGCATGGCCTCAGTGCTGTGTTGTGGCTGATAGTAGAATCCAGCTCCAGCCAGCAATTTAAAGATTTTGACCTAACCCTGGCTGGTGTACTTCAGTGGATTGAGTGCAGGCCTGCGAACCGAAAAATCACAGTTCTATTCCCAGCCAGGGCACATGCCTGGGTTGCAGGCCATTTCCCGGCAGGGGACGCACGAGAGATAACCACACATTGATGTTTCTCTCCCTCTCTCCTTCCCTTCCCCTCTAAATATAAATAAATAAAATCTTTAAAAATTTTTTGACCTATGTGCTATGGCACTAGAGCTTAAGCAGCCCATGGTGAGACCTTCTGACTCTCACAGCAATGGAACGGAACGTCACAGGAGCATTCTTCTCTTTGTTTCAGGGCTCGCAGGATCTCTGGCATTGAGGGACCAGCATTTTCAGCTCTGATGGTACCCACACATTTCAGGCAGAACCCAGCCTCTCGACTTCTATGTGAGTTCAAGGAGTGATGGACGCGCACACTCTTCGCACGTCCTACGTGCCCCCCATGCCTTGGCTCATGTGTTCCCTCTTTCCTGAAATGCCCTCCTGTCCCTTGTCCCTTGATGCTTGCCAACAATTTCTTTCAAACCCAACTCAAGATTCTTCTCCATGGACTTTTCCCATAATTCACTGCAACCTACGGTGACCATTTGACTGGTTTCCTCTGCACTCCTTCCTGCCTTTAGATGTGTCTTAGTTTCTACATATTTCTTGAAGGCCCAGCTTTTCTTTATATGACTAAAGTGATATCACCTTTACAATTATTTATTTAGTTATTTTTAGAGGGGCTGGGAGTGGGAAAGAGAGGGAGGAACATTAATGTGTGGTTGCCCCTTGTGCACCCCCTACTGGGGACCTGGCCCACAACCCAGACCTGTGCCCTGACTGGGGACAACCAGTGACCCCTTGCTTCACAGGCTGGTGCTCAGTCCACTGAGCCAGTCCACATCAGCCAGGGTGTGGCATCATCTTTTATAACATTTTTCAAACTATCTGTGGTAAAGGGCCAATTTTTGAAAATTTCCAAAACAGAAAGGAAGCATTTGTAGTCCTACTGTGTGTGACTCACCACTCAAGTCCAGCAGTATCCAAAGTGGCCCATGTTGCCTTGTGCAATGAGATGGGCCCATGGATACATGCCTGGGTGCTGTGGCCCAGTCAGATTGTCCTAAAAACTTCTAGACTTAAATTAGCCAGTAGCATTTTGTCCTCACCATGGGCCAGTAATATTCTGAGTAGCATGTTTTAGGATATTCCTACCCTTCCCTATACCTACCTCCACTGCCAGACCCAAGAAAGGAGAGTTGTGTAATGGTGCTCAGGTGAAAGATAAAACCCTTTCCCCCAGATTGCTGAGAAGGTCAGTGACGTGGTCCTGGCACCTGGTCGATGGGCTGCCAGGACCAACAGACGTCAAGTGGTTGGAGTCATTTGGGGAAAAGGGGGTTAATAAGAACATGGTTTAGCCATGGCACCTGGTCTGTGGTGAGTATAAAACCAGGGAAACTAATGGTTTTTTATTTACTTGGGAATCTTTCAGTTGCAAGTGGCCAGTACCCAACTAACTATGACATGACAATGGTAATGTGGTGGTCAACGGGGTTGTCCCTTCTGGGAACATGGCAGGATTGCCCTTCCCTCCCTGTGAAGCTAGGCGTGGCCATGGGACTTAGTTTGGCTCTGTTCAGCTCAGGTTCCTGAGAAACTAGGATAGTCATAGTGTTTGCTGATCCAGTTGCTGTAAGCCCCTGCAACTTTGGGGCTGTTTGTTATTCACATACTGACTGCTGCAATTAATTTTTTTTCAAATAGCAACTAATATGCTAACTGTATGCCTGGCAATGCTTCTCATATGTTAACTCATTTAATCTTCTTATCAACAATATAATATAAATACTGTTATTTCCCCATTTTATAGATGAGGATATTGAAGCCCAGAAAGATTATATATCTTGCCCAAAGTTATATAATTAATAAGTGGTATATCCAGGATGCAAACTCAGCAGGCAGCCAGTTCTCAATCACTAAATATATCTCTCACACACAACAAGATCATTTAGTGCCTGCTAATGGAAAGCCCAGGTGTGAACTGCTTCTGGCACAGCTGCACCCAGGTGCTCCAACGATCCATTGGAACCCTTCCCTGTGTTCTGCTTTCATCCTCAGATCGTCTTCCAATGAGGAGACCTCCTTATTTCCCGGCTTACATTCTAACACTAAGCAACTACAGAGGGAGGAAAATTTTGTCCCCCAAAATTCTAGCAAGAAGTCTTTAGAGAACCAGCCTCTATCATTTAGTGTGACCGTGCCTGAGAAGGGGCGGAAGGGTGCTGGGCAGGCAGTGGCCACATGTCCCTGGGCATGTGGAATGGCTGAGGCGTGAATAACCTAGACCTGTTGCGAAGCTGCCAAAGGGCCCAAGGACTCTAAAATCTGCCTCTGCTGGAGTTGTAAAAATAAACAGCAACCCCCAAGATGAATACCAGATATACTGTCAAACAACACCATGGAATCAAGGGTGGTGAAATTCCAGATTGGAAATCCCTGGGTCTGGCGTGCAACTTGGAAGGATTTCTGTTCTACTTCCTTTTCTCCTTTTTCTTCCTTGCCTGAGTTCCTCTTACTTTCCATCCCTCAGCTTGGGCTGCGTGCTCACATGAAGGGTTTTATGAACAGACATGTTTCCCCAGGCCACACGGACACACACACACATGCACACACACTCTTTACTTCTGTTATGGAAGGAACACTGGATCAGGGATCAGGAGATCTGCCTCTCATTCGGCTTCACTCTCTGTGAACTTGGGAGTCAGTCCCAGAACCTTGCTCTTGGTCTCAGTCTCCCCACCTGAAAAAAGATGTGGCCTTGGCAAGATCATTCCAGACACCCTTCTGGCTTCCACACTGTTCTTGGGCTTGGCTCCCCCACCCCACTCCCCAGCTTCCTCCCTTAGGCCCGCACCCAGGGGCACAGCCCTGAGTCCTCTCCGGACCTCAGCACAGCCCCCGCCCCACTGTGTGCCCCTCCCAGGGGCTCTGCCCCAGGGCTCAGTTCTCCTAGGACAGCTACTTGACTCCACACCACTGCAGCACCGGCAGCTTCCTGGGTCTGTCCTGGAAAAAGGCAATATCCTCCAGCCATTCACTTATTCCTCATGCCTTAATGGGATCTTTAAAGGCAAAAATGTAGGAAAATATATATATTTACTCACCCAAATAAACCACACACAGGGCACCATGGCATGTTGCCGAAGAAGTGCCCGAGCTGGCTTGGATCTTACTTGGCACAGCTCGCTGTCACCACAGCAGTCAGAGGCAGGGAGGCGCAGGGGCGAGGGACACGGCTGGAGTCTGGCAGCCAAGGCCCCCTCCCAGGCTGGTCTGCAGCTTAGCTGTGTGAGCTGGAGTCAGGTACTTACTCCCCCAATGAGCCTGCATTCCTTATAGTAAAATGATGGTGCTGGGTCCTGCTCCTATTTCCCTCCTGGGGCTGTGAGGGTTAGGTCAGATTATTATTTTATGCTAAAAAAAGCTGTATGGAGTGTTAGCTGCTAAAAAAGAGAGAAGGTTAGGGCAGCGCTCAATGAAAAAAACAAGGTGAAAAACAGCGTGCATTGTTTGGTATCTTATTTTTAAAAAGAGAAAAAGTAAGAATTCAGTGTCTATAAGTGTAAATACCAGTCTACAACACACATGTACATCCTCTAACACAATCTGGAAGACTAGCAGGAATGGCGATCCGTGGGGGGAAGGACACTGAGTGAATGGGGGCTGTGGCGGCTTCACTGTACATTTCTTTTTTTCATTGATTGATTTTAGAAAATGAGAGAAAGACATCGATTTCCACTTATTTATGCATGTGTTGGTTGCTTCTTGCATGTGCCCTGACCAGGGATCGAACCCACGACCTAGGCATATTGGGTGGTACTCTAGCCAACTGAGCTACCACAGTATGCCTCTTACTCTATTTTTCAGAATTTCGCCCCAAGCCCATACATAACTTATTCCAAAAGTTGACTATAAACATGTTAGATGTAAAATGAAAGGCGCCCCTGGTTATTTGCTGGAAGCTGTGAGATCAGGGGATGTGGGGAGGAGGCATCCTGAGCAGGTTTCATTTTTCACCCCGAGAGAAAGTCCACCAAGCTGAGCAAATGTCACTTCCAGCCACCCTGGAAAGTTACTGAGTAAAGTGGGGGAACCCAGTCTCTGGTCAGAGATTCCTATGAGGGAGGTGGGGCGAGGAAACAAGCTTATGAGTCACTGTTTTCATCCTCATCATCACCATCAAGAGTCTCAAGTGGAACATTCAGATGATGCTTTCAAACTTGCACAGTGGTTTCACAGATATTAATTACCTCACCGAGTTTTCCAGCCATACAGTGAAGTTGTTATTACTCCTCTTACTATCTTTTTCTGGTCTGCAGTTAGTACTGTCATTTCCCCCCCCTCATGCCCTGGGCCTCACCATCCTGCTGGCTTCTTACTGCCAACGCCCAGGAGCCCCTTTTTGGGAGCTCGCTGTGGCCGCAGGTTCCCGCTCAGCCTGCGCTGGGGGCAGGCCCGAGGGTCCAGAAGTTGTGCTTCTGGGAGCAGTCCTGCCTGGGTCGGATGGGACCTGGCAGCTAAAGCCCTTGGGTAGGGCACTTCTGAGGCGAACACTGTAGCCTCCACGAGGTCCCAGCTGGAATTAATCCTCAGTTGCTGCCTGGAGCTGCTTCTGAAAGCAGCCAGCCGGGCTCTGGTCTCCCCTCCCACCCCGGCGTTCCCTGCCCTCCCCAAGCAGATGAAAGTTGTGCTTGCACATCATTATCTCAAGGTCATCCTGGGGGGAACCGAGTCCAAGTCCAGGCACATCCCTGGGGAACGAGGGGGCAGGGACCTGACCTGGAGCTGGCTGTGAAACCCACGCTCTCTCCACCCCGCTGCTCTGCCCACCTGCTAAACTCTCCGGGAAGACAAAATCTGGACGGAGAGGGCAAACTTTCTCTTCGGAACTGGGCTAAAGAGAGCTTCCTAATCGAGCACAAGAGCGCCGAGTACTCCAGTATCCAAAGCAAGGAGAAAATGATGCCAGTTAACGAGCACAAGTGTTTAAACTTCTAGTTGGAACAAACATTTTTAAAACTTGTGATTTTTTTTTTCTTTAACCATCATTTCACGTCTGCAAAATAGCTGTGAGGATCAGCCAGGGCTTTTCCACAAACGTGCCACTTTGATTTTCCTAAGGCCTCACTTTCCTGTCCAAGTATGAAATGCTCACTCAGATTGTCGATCGTCTTTTACAAAAATCTGATAGTCTCTTGAAGGGAGCTGCATTTCAAGAACGGCCCGAGGTGCTGGCTGCGGAGGGAAGCTGTGAGAGGAACTGGTATTGGGGCGCAGACCCTGCAGGGTGGGTGGGTGGGGAGTCTGGCAGGCAGGAAGTTGGGAGAGGGTTTCCCAGGCTGCAGGACTGGCGTGTGTGTGTGTGTGTGTGTGTGTGTGTGTGTGTGTGTGTGTGTGCAGAGGCTGGAGACACCCTTCCTGAGCCCAAGGCTCCAGCCCCACTGGATGGAGGAGGTGAACATGTGTGAGTGAACAGGCATGAACACGCTGCCCCTCCCAGAGGCTGTAAAGAGAGAAAAGGAAAGGAGTGACAAATGGGGGAACTTGCCTGGTTTCCACCAGACCAAGACTGCGGCCCTGAGGGCGAGGCTGTCCTGGCACCCACACAGCATGGGGCTTGGTGTGACACCCTGAGTCACGGGGAGTGCCCGTGGCCTTGGCTGTCAGGGACTCGAGGACACTAGAAGTCCTGTTCAAGACCCAACCTCCTTCCACAAGACAGAGCCTAGCGTGGCAGGAGGCCACAGGGAGGCCCTCTTACCGGGTCAGGGGTTCATCCGGGGGTCAGAAAACACAGGAGGGCGTGCGGTTCTCACAGCTGGTTTGCATGCTAAAAATTTATAAGTGATAGAGATGCAAGATCAAAAAGCGTTGAGCTCACTGTTCTATTCCAGCTCTTGTCACTTGTGTTATGACTGACACATGGTGGGGGGGTTGGCCCCCAGGACGCAGGTTCCTGCAGGCCAGCCTGTTTCACACATCCATGTTTCATGCCTATAGACAGTGGGTCCCTTAGACACCGCCGTGCTGGGCACACTGCAGGCGCTCAGTCACCAGGTGTGGAACAGAATAGATACAGAAGCATTCTGAGTTTCCGCGTCTTCCCAAAGGTCAGGGAAAGGGAAGAGATGGCTTCTGACTTCAGTCACTGCAGATGAGTTGGGTTGGCTGTGAGTGACCCACAGTGAGTCAGTCTCTGGGTGACATCCTGTGTCTCTTACTGACACCTCGACAGGATGGCAGCGCTTGGCAGTGGACCTGCTGTGTGGGACTTGCCCCGTCCTGCTCAGCTGAGATGCTTCACTGACAGCCGACCACCCAGGGTCCAAAGGGTCTACTCCCAGTGACTGATTTTTGTTAACACTGTCACCTTCCCTGGGACATGGGGAAGCTGCTTCTCTGTCTCCTTTCTGTCTTTCCCTGTGACATGGGCCTTCGTGGTACCCAAGGAGTGGCCAGGATTAGTCTAGAACTTCAACCGAGTGGGGATGAAAATATAGGAGCATGGCTTTTGGGTTGAAAAGATGGGCTTATGGGGCAATAAGAATAAGAATGTGATGAGCAAGGCTTTCCCTCGCCCCTCCCTTGCCCCCTGACACCTCGCTCCATGCACGCCTCTCTCTGCCTGCCACTTAGAGTGAGCGCAGAGCACTAGAGTGCTTGAACCTTCCTCTGCCAAGTCTGCTCTTCTTTCCTTTGAGTCTCGAGGCTGATGTAGCTTTGCCGGAGCACAGCCTGCTGCTGGGGAGCAAAGCCCCGAGCTTGCGCTCGCTGGCTGAGCCACTGTGGGTGATGATCATGAGAATATCTATCTGGGCTGTGTGAGGATTCAGGAAATAAATAACTATACAAGGCTTAGAAAAGTGCCTGGTACACAGGAAGGGCCATTCATACAAGGGTTAATGTTATTCCCTGGTGGACTTAATTCAGACTCGAGGTAATGGTGAGATAAAATACATTTTGTGACAATCAAATGCTACTGTAGAAAGGATACCCAAAGCACCTGGTGGTCTCCAAAGAGAAGGAAGCTCACCTGGGAAACAGATGGCCTTGGGCTGGGGCGTGGCCTGGGAGCTAGTAACTTCCGGTTCCCACTGACAGAGAGATTTTGGCTTTGCCGTGTGATGGTGGGCAACCCAATTACTCTCCTTCAAATGGGAGAGAGATAGAGAGACCGGAAGAAGGGGAAAAGGTAAAAATACTAATGCTGTCTGATTTCATAGAACAGGTTGGTTCCTAAGGAAGACCGGAGGGTCGAAACCAAGTCAGGTGGAGACTGGAGGGTCAGAGGCCCCGGTGAAGCCCAGGGCACTGGTTTGCCTGCTATCTCTAAAGCTCCTGAGGGCCTGGGGTAAGCTCGTTGCCAGGTGACACAGAAATGAACTTGCTCAGGCTGCAGTTCCAATGAAAGTGAATGTAATTCAAAAATATAAAAGTGTTCTTGGAAATTGTGGTTGATCAACATCTTCCTTGTCACTTCTCTAATAATAAGGGGAAAGAAACAGCTTGTCTGAGGCCCAAAACATGTGTTTTCCCTACAGCTCAGAGAACATCACCTTGGAAACCTAGATTGGGCCACAGGATGGACTGAAGGGTTATTTCTCATTTGTATGTTCTGTGGGTTGATTCAAGTGTATAATGACATGTACACATCATTGTAGTATCACACGATGTGTGTTTCCTGCCCTAAAAATCCTCTCTGTGCGCCTATTCGTGCCTCCTCCCTATAGCCCTGAAACCACTGGTCTTTGCACCGTCCTCATACTTGTGCCTTTTCCAGAATGTGATACAGCTGGAATCGTACTGTACGTGACCTTTTCAGGTCAGCTTCTTCCACTCGGTAACATGCATTTGAGGTTTCCTGCAAGTCTTTTCATGGTTTGATAGCTTATTTCTTTTTAGTGTTAATAATATTTCATTGCCTAGATATACCACAGTTTATTTACCTACTGATGGACATCTTGGTTGCTTCCAAGCTTTGGCAATAATGAATATGACTGCTATAAATATCTGTATGCAGGCTTTTGGGAGGACATACGTTTTCAGCTCCTTTAGTGAAATATCAAGGAGCACAATGGCAGGATCGTATGGTGAGAATATGTTTAGTTTTATAAGAACCCACCAAACTGTCTTCCAAGGCAGCTGTACCATTTTGCATCCCCATTAACTGCAAATGTGGTTCTTGTTGCTCTACATCCTCTCCAGGATTTCGTATTGCCGTGGTTCCAGAGTCAGGGCATTTTAACAGGTGGTGGTATCACAGGGTTGTTTCAATTTGAATTTCCCTGATAACAGATGGTGTGTAGCATCTTTTAATGTGCTTATTTACCATCGTTATATCTTCTTTAGTGAGGTATCTGCGAAGGTCTTTAGCCCATTTTTAAAATTGGGTTGTTTGTTTTCCTATTGTCGAGTTTTAAGGGTTCTTTGTATATGGTAGACCACAGCCCTTTTCAGATGTGTCTTTGGTAAGTATTTTCTTCCAGTCTGTGACTTGTCTTCTCATTCTCTAGACAGTGTCTCTGTCAGAGCAGAAGTAGTTTGGGTTTTTTTTTTTTTAAGATTTTATTTATTTATTTTAGAGAGGGCAAGGGAGAGAAAGAGGGAGGGAGAGAAACATCAGTACATCGGTGTGTGGTTGCTTCTCACACACACCCTATTGGGGACCTGACCCACCACCCAGGTATGTGTCTTGACTGGGAATCAAACCAGCAACCCTTTGGTTTGCAGGCCAGTGTTCAATCTACTGAGCCACACCAGCCAGGGACAAAACAGAAGTTTTTAGGCTTAATAAAAAGTTCAGTTTATCAATTATATCTTTCATTGATTGCGTGTTTGGTGGTATATCTAAAAAGTCATCACCATACATTTGGTTAACTAGTTCCAAAAGTGTTTTATTTTTAAAAAAAGACAATAGAAATATGACATTGGAGCTGCCCTGGACAAGCTGGGAGGAAGTACAGGGGGCAATTGTCGAGCTCACTGGTGTCTGTCTGTCACTTCTCCAGAGGCCCTGGTGTCCACCTGTGGGCACGTGGCTCCGTGCTGCAGCCACTCTGCTGTAGGAAGGCAACATGCGATCCAGACAAAGCCAATCACTGGGCCTGAGCCTTGGCCACAGTGATCAGCTCAGTGTTGAGCAAATGACCAAAGCCAGTGCACACAAAGTAAAGTTGGGGCTCTAGTTCAGAATGTGAGGCAAAGTCATTCTGTCTTCCTCGGAGTCAGTAGGGTTTGTGGACGTGAGGGATGGAGTCGGTGCAGCCGTTTTTGCTACCTGAAAGGTAGCCATCCCCAAAACACCGCACACACAGGAGAGATCAGCGCTGAGAAAATGCCGGGAGACAGAATGGGGCCCTGATGAAATTCAGACCCTCTGGAGCACATTGTGTCTGAAGACTGTTCTCAAGCTGGACTTTTATGTTACATGATCCAATAAATGTACCCGACCGGTTGGGGTCTCATCATGAAAAAGAGAAACCATACTAGAGATTTCAAAACACAGGGACTTACAAGAATTTGTAACACAAGTAAGAAATCGAAAAGAGGATGGTGAGGTAATCCAGGGGTTAATGACTCCCAAGGCAGGCAGGGGGGGGGGGGAGAAGGTGGTTACTGGAGCTCTGGACCTGTGGCGGGGGCGTCTTGTGAGACTGGTGCCTGGTTCCTGAGAAAGGGCAACACAAGTGTGCAGACCCCTGATGCACGTGGACCACTGGGAAGGGACAAAATTGGATGGGGCCTCACAGCCCATAGAGGGTGCTCTAATGACCCAGAGCACAAGGCCCAGAGGATGAGTAAAGCAGGGTACAAAGCAGGGGTCCCCAGAATGTAGGAGAAATTCCCCATCGGCCATGGGTGGGAGGTGGGGGATAGAAGTGAAGGGTACAGCTTAAGATACTTTGCATAACTATGGCAAGTTGATAGTTAATAGCTGCTCTGCCTCCTGAGGCAAAAGGAGTCTGTGACTCTGAGACCCTGTAGTGACTCATGGCTTAGCCAGGGGAGCCCACAGTACCCGTGGGAGAGGCAAGGGGGCAAATGCCCAGAGGTTTTGCATCATGGGCAACTCTTGCCCTGACTGAAGATGGCAGCTGAGAGGGGGTAAAAGATACGGGGGAACTGGCAAAAGTGGCTCATGGTAGGAGGGGCCGATATGAAGACATGTAGGAAGCTCTGGGTCAGCATTTAAAACCAAGATGGGCTAAAAGAGAAAGGGCTGGTCTGCCATGAGGGCTGAGAGAGCAGGTAGCAGTCATGAGGCAGGGAGCCATGAGGAAGAAGCCATGATGTAGCAAGCGGCTATGCAGTTTGCAGTCAGGATTCCGCCATGTGCCCTTGGGTACTGAGGGAGGCAGCCATGTGGGCTGAGGAAAGGGTATAAGGAGGGAGCTGATGGAGCTGTGGGGACCTGTCAAACCGAGCATGGATTAGTGGGAGATGCCTGGAATGCTGGGCTGTGGTGGGAATGCTGAGACTGCAGGCTTTTGCTCCTATGAGAGATGTAGAGAGAAGCCACTTTCTTGGGACGGGTGCCTTCCTGCACTCTACTAGGACCCAGTGCAACATGCGCATGTTTTCCTGGACCACTACATGGAGACTGAGGACCATGTGCCCCAGATCCTGAAGGAGACAGCCGCTGTGAGAGGATGGCGACTCTGAAACCCACAAGTGCAGATTACAGAGGGGACAGAGAACTGTGGGCGTAGCCAGTTTAAGAACAAATAAGGATATGGGAAACTTTGGGGCATGCTTTTGGTTTATAGCCTGATGGGGAGCAAGGGAAGTGCTGGGTCTCATGGCAGAACAGGGCTCTGAACAGGAGTGCTCCCAGCCCCACCCCCCAAGTTTGGAATCCTGTAAACAAAAACCTGTATCCTTTGACACTAATTGCTGCGTCATGCATCAAGGTGACACATGGACGGGCCCTGGTTTGCTCGGTGACCTGAGGAAGCATGTATAACTGGGCCCATCTTCCAATGGACTGCAGCTGATGGTGGACTCTGGTCCTTCTGCAGGGGTGCAGTGTGGGTGAGCTGGGAGTGCCAAAAGGAGCTGGGAAGCGGGGCCCACTGTTTACTCATGTTGCAGGAGCACAACCAGGAATGATGTCCTTTTTCTCTTTTCCTGCTTCCCAGTCTCCCTCTAGAGCCTCCTATTGGAAGAACCTCACAGAAAGCCAGCTGGCAGGAAGACTGGGAGATGGGGCTGGGAGAGCACCATCTCAGCATCATTGGGCCCAAGGGTGAGTGGAGAGCAGGCATGATGCTATAGCCCATGGGAACCAGGCTTTCTGTTAGCTGCATCTGACTGACAGACCTGATTAGCATAATTACCATAATTATAGCCTCATCCCTTTTTTCCTTGAGCTATAATCTGGAAACCATTTTAGTAGTCTTAAATTTTATTGTTCGCTTTTCAATCCTCAGTTGATTGCTGGGGTGTTCTTCTATTTTCTCTGATGAGAAGACCAAGTGTGAGGAAGGCCAGATACCAGGCTCATTCCAACCTGACCACTTGCCTTTTGGAGAAGGTCCTAGTAGGTGGAAAAGTTGGGATCCACCGCAGGGAGAAAGTCAGAGGCTTCTTTGGGGGTAGGAATTGGGCTAGGATGTTTTTGGCCACAAGAAAACAGAAACCCTGCCTCAAATGGCTTAAGCAATAAGAAAATGTACTGCTGCACACAGCTGGAATTCCAGGGTTAGGCAGCTTCTAAGGTTAATTCATCAGCTCAATTACATTATCAAGGACCAAGGTTTTTTCTGTCTTTACTCTCTATCATGGTTTTTAGCTAACACCCAACATGGTTACAATGGCTGCCTTGATTCCAACCATGAAACCCAGATACAACATCCAATAGAAGAAGAGCACTGTCTTTTTGTGTGTGTCTCTTTTGGAGATCAAGAGTGCCTTTACCACAAGCCCCCAACTGGAGTTCCCTTCACTGGCTGGAACAGGATTGCATGTCCACACCCAACCCATTACTAGCAAGGACACTGGCAACACTGTGATTGGCTCCAACCATCTGGGATTCACTCCTGAGCTGGGAATATAGTAGCTGCATCTGCCAGGATTCAATGGTCCTGAGAAACAACCATCAGAAAGTGGTTCTCCATAGAAATATGCGATTGGATTTGCTGCAGGGTTTGACCTTCTGCAGTTGTGAGAGCTGGTTACACCGTCTCCACTGGTCATCTTTGCATCCGATGCTGCAGCTTCAAAGTCCACAGGGAAGGAGGTGGGAAGGGAAAGTGGGTGTAAAATGGGAGAGAGCAAGCTGAACCCCACAAGGACGACCTGGAACCTGGGTCAGTTCTCACAGCCCCCAGTTTTGATGTCCTGCACAAGAAACTGGCTCCCTCTGTCACTGAGGCCAGAGATCTCTGAGGCACTGGAGAAGCCAGAGAAGGATCCAGGTAAAGACGAAGAGTTGCAGGCTTTGCCACCTCTTCCTGATGAGACAAGGATGGTGACTGCCCCAGCCTTCAGAGCTTGACATCTGCTCTCCAAATGCAGACGTGCAGGAGGGGATTCTGGGAAACACGCTTTAGCCCCAGCCCAGTGGACACACTGCAAAGCCACCATAACCATCCCCAAGGAAGAATTCTTGAACAAAGTTAGGGTGCTGTAAGTGACAAAGAAGGGGAAACTGATTTGGGGAAGGCAATCCAAAGTATCTGTGCACCCTGGATGCTGGGGTCCAATGTCACGAGTGTGTGTGTGTGTGTGTGTGTAGTATAGATGAAAGTGGAATTTGCCCCTGCTGGAGTGGCTCACTGGATTGAGTGCCAGCCTGCAAACCAAAGATTCACTAGCTTGACTCTCAGTCAGGGCACATGCCTGGGTTGCAGGCCAAGTCCCCAGTGCAGGGCTTGATAGAAGCAACCACACATTGATGTTTCTCTCCCTCTCTTTTTCTCTTCCTTCCCCTCTCTCTAAAAATAAAATTAAGTTAAATTTAAAAAAAAAAGAAAGAAAGAAGAAGCCCTGGCTGGTGTAGCTCAGTGGATTGAGCATGGGCCTGCGAACCAGAGGATCTCGGTTCAATTCCCAGTCAGGGCACATGCCTGGGTTGCAAGCCAGTTCCCTGCAGGCCAGCTCCCAGCAGGGGACGCATTAGAGGCAACCATACATTGATGTTTCTCTCCCTGTCTCCTTCTCCTCTAAAGATAAAAAAAAAAAAAGAAAGTGGAATTTACCAGCACTGCCTACACAGAAAGCTGCCTCTCTCTCACTCTCTCTTTCTCTGGTCTCGTTAGGGGCCAAGCCCTGGCGGAAAACACTGAAGAGAATAAAGTCATGCCTTCAGCATTCAGCGCAGCGCCTGCCCGGCCTCTGAGTCACCACCGCAAGGTCTGCTCACTTCCCCTGCCTGGAACCCCCTCTCCACTTCCTGTTCTCACTCAGCAAGCACGCGTGCAGCACCTACTGTGTGCTGAAAGCAGGGAGTGCAAGATGAGAAAGAAATGAACCCGAGTTCCCACCCTAGGGGGAGCCTCCTTCCTCCGCCCGCGGTCCCCCTCCTACCAGATGTCTTCCCAGGCTCTCCAGCAAAATCCCGCAGCCCCGTGCGAGTCTCCGCACGGCTGTAAGTGATTATCTGCAAGTATGTGTGTATATGGACATGTCATTTTTGTTTCTAATGAATGCTTTGTTTTCGTTGGTCCCATCTTCCCCCTGGAGCGCATAAGAACTTTGAAGGTCGGGTTTCTGTTTCCTTTGCTGCTCGTAACTACGTGCCATGTGCAGGGCGGCTGTGCTCAAAGCGGGGAACTCCAGCCAGGGTTTCCGAAGGCAACACGCAGCGTTTCCACGTGTCTGGGAAGATGCAGAGCGGGCTCCTCACACCCACTCTGTGTGGTCCTCGACAGCCCTGTTGTTATCGGTCCTGTTATCATCAGTCCTGTTATCGTCCCACTCCTCTGAGAGGAAGTGAAGGCTCAGAGCCGGTCGTGTGGCGTACTTACATCAGGGCCCAGAGCTGGAAAGCCTCAGAAGCAGAGCTCCAGCCCGTGAGCTCTGCCTCTCGGCTCCACACTCAGATGCGCGGTTCCACTGACCACAGCAGGGTGGGTGTCGGCGCGTGTGCAGTGTGTCACATGCTCACTGGGGGCTTATTCTGGGGTGGGCAGTAGGCTAAGGCTTTGCACACCCTACTGGTAGGTGTTACTACTATCCCCGCTTCTAGTGGGGAAACTGAGGCTCAGGGGTTTGCGTAAGTGGCAGAGCTGGAGCTTAAATCTAGGTCCCTCTAATAGCAAAATGCGTGCTTTGAACCGCTGTGCCGTCCTGCCCGACTGTGACCGAAAGATGAGTCGGCTTCCACAGTGCACTTCTCTGCACTTGCAGAGCTGCACCCCATAGGCAGACCGGGGTTTAATCTGAGTTCCGGGGCCCTGGGCAACATTGTCCATCTGTCAGAGCCCATTCCTTCCTCTGTACGATAAGCATTAAACAAACAAACAAAGGACCAACTTCATCGGCTTGTTTGAGGATTAAATGAAAGAAAAAAATTGTCTACGTGCAGGCTTTCCACAGCATCCTACAGGAGACGAGTGAAGAGTAAATTCTAGCTTTTTGCCCTATAATAGCAATCATTTTACCATTGGCCTCGTCCAATCAATCTGGCCAGCAGCTTCCCTAGCAAAGCCATCCCTGTTTGCACCGAAAGGCCTGAATTCCTGGGAGCCTAGGATTTCCCCATCCCGTAGGAAGCTTATGTGAGAACCATCCTTGCAGCTGCCCAGGAAAGCCCGTGCATGCAGCCGGGTTGCAAAACGCAGGCCGTATTGATGTCCTGTTTTCGCTGGCCCCACTCAGCTGCTCCACACATGTTCCATAAATGGGAATCATTAGCAGTGAGCCCCATAAACACTCCCTGCTAACCCTGCTGTGACGTGTGTGCTGGCTGTGTGGCAACCACTCCATCAAGCCCATCAGCCCAGATACAGAACAGCTATCAACGTGCATATGAACCAGCATGCCCAAAAAAGAGCCTTCCACAGGCCAAGAGGGGACAGCTTTTCCTGGCTGCTTGGACAAACTCTGCCTTCACTCAACTCCCTGGAAGGGACCAGTTAGTTCAGATGAATAATCACAGGGATTGGGCTCAGACTTCTCCAACTAGCATGTTTGAAAGTGATGATGTTCTTTGCATTTAATACAACTTCTTTATTAGGCTCCCCACACCCAACTTAATCAAGGGAGCAAGCAGATCGGCTTGTGAAGGGGCTGATGGTCTTGGGTTTGCAAAGCTGAAGCAACCCTGCCGCACATGCAAATGCACTGCATGTTCGAGTGGCTGCCCGGGGAAGCTTGAGGAGCTGGGGGCTGTGCCAAAACGCGGGCTTGCTCACTCTCAGCTGGTGAAGCCTGGGGTGAAAACGGCCACCCCATACAGGAAGCTCACCCTAAACTGGGGTGAGGCACGAGACAGTGGAGCTGGCATCTCAATCAGCGGGTGAGGAAGGTGGCCGCTCAGAGAACTGACGTTAATAACCCTGCTGCGACCAGGCTGACCAGGCCTTTCCTAAGAAGAAGATGGAGTTGCTGTATTTAGCAAGTGGTCCCTTAGTCGGGTGCAATGATGGCAGCAAAAAGCTCAGGGGAGCAACTAAGTCTGTCTCTCCCAAGCCTCCATTTCTCCATTTGCAAACTGGAAATAAATATAGAATTGGACATTGGCAGAAGCAGGGTCTCTGGGCCGGGGTCACACCTGAAGCTGCCACAGAGAAAGACATGGTTACTGTCCCGCCCTCCCGAGTGCCTGTGAGGGTGTTTTTGGGGGGAAGCCCAAGTGTGGGGTGCAGTGAGAGAGGCCTTTGAGGAAACTGCAGCTCAGCAGGAAACCAGTCCCATGCTGCAGACACCTCCCGATTTCTCCGGCCTTCTGCCAAAGGGGATCAGAAGGAAAGGGGGAATCCGAAGTTCAGAGGGGCAGAAAGGGGAAGAGAAAGAGAGGGCAAGGAGAAGGAGGAACAGAGAGGAGGCAGTGGGCCAGCTGGGGAGAGGAAGAGGTGGGCAGCGTCGGGCTGGCCGGAGAGCCCTGGGGCAGCTTCCTCAGCAGCAGGGCCTTCTGCCCAGCCCGGCCCCAGGGAGGGGCAGAGGGGGGGTGGTGTCGGGGAGGACTGCTGCTTCTTCCAAGGCTCCTGGGACATTTAAGGTTCCTTTTGCCTGTCACTTAAGTGGCCAGTGTGGGGAACATCCCAGAGCCCCAGGCAGACACCTCTCATGGAGGCTGGGTGGCCTGCCCCAGGAGCTGGTTCCAGGACTAGGAAAGCACAGGGGCATGGCAGCTTCAGAGGACAGTGTCTAGCCCAGAATTTCAAAGGCTGGGAAAGGCCTTTCATTTGTGCCCTTTTCTACCCATCCTCTGTGTCTTTGGTCCCCCAGGAAACAAACGCTATTTTTCTATCTCAGTCCCTTGTCAAAATGCAGCCTCCTGCCTCTTTGTCATCTCTTCTTAGGAGTCCTTTCGGGGGTGAGAGAGGGAGGAGGTGCTACAGAGACAGAAGCAGGTGGGGGTTGGGGGCAGTGGCGGGCAGCCACCGTGGCTTTTCCAATCTGGGAGCCAAGAAGGCTGATGGCAGAGGTGTCAGGCAGTCCCTACGTGGACTCGGGTACTGGGGACTGGCAGGTCCCAGTAGCTGGATTAGGTCCGTAACTGGCTAAGGCCTGGGTCCCGGTCCTGAGTGCTGTTGCTAAGCCTCCGCAGGGCTTCCTCCGGCCGCCCCCTAAGCTGCCCCAGAACCCCTACTCCTCTGCTCCTTCCTTAGGGGGGACCCACATTTAGACAGGAAAAGGCTGTCTTTCTCTATAGAGGGCACCCCTTATGTGGCCCTGCTCCCCTTTAAAGAGCGGTCTGTCTGCCCAGATGACACCCCACTCCGGCTTTCAGCAGGATTCTCCTTGGCAGACTCTCCACCACAGACAGCACCGCCCATCTCCTGCTCCCCTTAGATTTCAGGCGCTGAAATGTACCTGAAAGGGTCTGTGGCTCTTTCTGAGCCTTTAGGATTTTGCTCTTTCTCTGGGCCCTGATGCCCTCGCCCTTTGTTAAAAATTAAGAACTTTAGTAACAAATCTAGCAGGCTGTGGGGAAGTGCAAGGTTGTCAGCCCCGAAAATGCAGATGGAATTCCCGTCCCCCTGCACCTCCAACCTGCAAACCCTGGCATCTCTATAGTCTGTTTCATTTCCTTCATCACACCGCTCACCCCTCCCACTTTGTGTTTTGTTTATTACCCCTTTAAATTACCTACCCCCTTAAGAGAGAAAAAGAAAGTTTGACATGGAGAACAAAGAAAGTTAAGGCCTTTTAAAGTACTTTTATGGAGGCTTTTCATGAACTTTACAAACGGAGTATAAAACAAGTGTGAAAGGATTTTTCAAGGAAGAAACATGCTTTTGCAATTTGCTGGAAGTTTTCCCTTGTGTTCCAGAAAAGCAGCCTCCCCATTACTCACCAGGGAGGCACGCAGGCCGGGGAGGAAGGGGACTCAGCGAGTAAAAACAGGCCCTCCCCCAACCGCCCCCCCCCCCGCCATGTGCAAACAGCACTTAATAATCAAATTGAAAAAACACACAAATGAAATTAAAACGTTTTCCAAATGGGCTGCAGCCCTGAGGCCAGACTTCATGGGGCCATGGCCTGTGAATTTGTATCTTTGTCATAACTGGGCTCCAGGCAAAGCCAACTCTGGTGTCAACAGGAGGGTAGGACGCGGCCAGTGGAGGCAGGGGGGCTCTCTGTTACCTCCTCTCCTGGCGCACATCCCATCTCCTGGGCCTCAGTGTATCAATCTGCTCAGACCTCTCCCATGTGGCCGGGACCCCCACTCGACTCCGTATCCTCCCTGGGCTACTCACCCATCCACACTCAGTCCCACCAGCACAGGGCCAGCTACCTTTTCTCCTAAATTGAAACAAAAACGGGGGGAAAAACACCCAAAGCCAAAATCTTCTCTTGACCCGCCTTCTCCTTTGGCTGTGACCCCATCTCTCTACCACTGTTTCAATCGTCTGTACTCACGGCTTCCAGTGATGCCCCTCCTAATTTCTCCTGCAACCCATCCAGTGGGCCTTCGCCCACCTCACTCTGGCAAAACCATCCTGCTGAGGTCAAGGTCAGCTTTCCCTCGGTGTGGATAAACTCAGGTCTCAGGCCTCATCTCGACCCACTGGCAGCAGGGGACCAGCACTTCCTCATGGATACATTGTCCCCACTTGGCTTCCTCTGGGTTCTCCTCCTCCGCACCGGCTGGTCCCTCCTTTCTCTTGACTTCTTGCCTCAGAGCATCCTAAAGTGCACTCCTCGGACCTTCTGTTTATACTCAGTCCTTCGGTGATCTCATTCAGTCGATGGCTTTGGAATCATCTCATTGCTAACGACTCCCACATTTTTATCTCCTCTCCTAGCTTCTGCCCTGACTTCCAGACTCCTGTATCCAACTGCCTACACAGTATCTCTGCTTCGATGTCAAATAGCCATTTCCTACTTAACAAGTTGGAAATGGAGTCAAGTCCAAAGTCTCCACAATGACCCTACATGTTCTGCTCTCCTTGCAACACTCGAGCCAACTGCAGCCACATGGGGCTCTCTGCATGTCCTTGACAAGCCCAGGCAGGGGTCCTGGGAGGCCTTCGCAGTGACAGCTTCCTCCAGACATGCAGCTAACTCTGGTTTTTTAAAATTTTTTCTGAACCAAGATCCAATTCAATGCACTGTGGTTGAGTCTCTTTAGGCTCTTTTACCCCAAGACTTCCTCTGCACTTTAGAAAATGGTATTCATTATTGTCTTGAAAAGCCATCCTGATCGTCTTGCGACTGTCCCCTGCTCTGCAGTGTCCTGGCCACCTCCTCTCTGTGTCATCTCACTTGTCCTTCTATCCCTATGTTGCCTGTAAGCACGGCCACTTGTCGGTCCTCCTCGTATGGTGTCTCTTGTAGCATGTGACACTCCTCTCTGTGGCCTTAAACTCTGCTGGTCCTCCACCTCTGTCACTAGCAGCTCCTTCCCTGCCAGCCTCCTTCAGGGTCGCTTACCCTCCCTCACTCATGTGGCCACGTGACATGTCCTCATACCCCAAGTTTTCATTCCTCACCACCATCTCTTCTCACGGTAAACTGATCTCCTCTGTTTCTTCACCTATCCTCTTTATGCTAATGCTTCCAAAGTCATAGCTCAAACTACATGCTAAAACCCCCTTCTCCTCCTCCCCCTTCTTCTTCTTCACCTACTCCTTCTCCCTCTGCTTTCTCCCTCCCCCTCACTTTTTTCCCTCCCCCCACTCTCCCTCCCCTAACCTCTCTTTCTAGAATCAACTATGCAGCAGGCATTGCAGATAAAGTCAAGAACGAGACAGACACACCCCCTGCCCTCACTGAGGTTCCCGTCTGTCAGTAAAGATAGATTGGCTGTGAACAGACTGGAGAGTAGGCAGGGGCAACACAGCTGAGGTGCAGCAGGGGTGACCACTGAGGGCTTCAGACTGTAGTTTTGAGAATGGAGAAGCCCCCAATCAGATCTGATTAGTTTGCCCTCAAGGCTACAATGCAGAAAACAGACCTGTGGGGAAAGAAAGCAAGTGAACATGCCCAGGTAGGAAACAGGTGAGAGTGGATGATGCTGTCCCAGACCCAACATAGCCCTACTGGTAAGCTCCTTGTCCTGAAGCCTACTCTAGTTTTTCTAATCCAGCCGCCCAGTTATCTAGACCGAAAGCCACGGGCCACTGCCTTAGGTTATGGTCTCACGACACCTACTGTGGTCTCCTAGGTGAACTGTCTCCCTTCACTTTATCTTCAGCATGGAGGGGATGGGCTTTTCTTCTCTTCTCGCTCCTCACCCCCAGCCCCAGACATTCTGGAGTAGTTGCCTTCAAGACTAAGGGCATTGAAATTTGTAGTAGCATAACTTCAGAGGACCCTCGGTTTATGTCATGCTTAGGGGGCTCAAACTCTGCTGGCCGATTTACTCGTGCATCTGGAGACATACCTGGAATGTGTTTAAAGAGATTTCATAATCAGAACAGATGTTCATCTTAAATTACTCCTCCTCCTCCACCTGCAAGACCACTAGTCCTTTCTGCCCCCATCTGGCAATTGATGACGTAGCTAGTGACCGACACCAAGAGGTGCTGTGCTGTGGACTGGCGTGGAAAGGGTGCAGAGAAATCTCAAAGCTCAAGGAGCTGGAAGGTGCAGGGACAGGATGCGAGGAAGAGCAGCTCAGGCACTCTTTGCCGGCTGAAGTGTGGCTATGGGGTTGATCCCAATATTTTCGAGGTTAAATACAACATGGGGAGGAGACAAGTTACTCCAGGAGCCCATTCAAAAGTTCTTAACCCCAGACCCAAAGTGGGCTGCACTGCAGCACGTGAACTTTACTAGGAAATGAATGAAATTTCTTCAAAGGTGTTTGCACCCATGTGAGCATGTGCTTCCTCAGTTAAGGGGGGCACATGCCCCCACGGCTTGCCCCTCTGTAGTGCGAGCAGACACCTGGGCTCCTCCAAAGTGAGGACAAAAGACTGAGCGAATGAATGAGCGGGTGAACACATGAATGCCATGCACTGCGATGTGTCGGAGAGCTCATCATCCAAGGCAGGCGAAATGCTTTCTCCTTTTTGACAGTCAAGGTCGTAGGCAAGGAAAAGGCCAAGAGCGCACACTGGGACTTTGGCGAGGGAAAGGTCTGGCCAGTGGCGAGGGAGCAGAGCCAGGACAAGGCGGAAGAGGCGGGTGGCTGTGGACCTAAAACCCGTCTTTTGGGTCTCCACGGCTCTCCTGCGACTGCCACATTCCCTTTGCCTGTAGGAGAGCGGTTCTTCAAAGAGCTGAGAAAACGCTTTCAGCCCCTGAAGTAGAGAGTTTATTCCAGCTCTGAAACTCACTCTGCTCCCCGGGTCTTCAGCCCTGGGCACAAGCAGAAAGGTGTGAGTCAGCCAGGTTGGAGGTGTGAAGGAAAGTTCAGCAGGGCTGTGTAGGCAGAGTAACATGTCGGATGTTTAACCACGGTGAGTCACCTCCTCAGAGACCCCACGGCCACAAGGACCCTGTGGCAGCTAGAAAGTATTTCTGAGGTCAGGTCTTTAGGTTGGATCTTTCCCTGGCACAAACCGACAATAAAAGTCAATGATGACTAATATTCTTTGAGTCCTCCACAAAGGCTTGGCCTGCAGAGCACAGAGGCAGTCCTGAAAATGTTTGTTGTCAAATATTTATGGCACTCTGACAGGGGCTAGGCATGCCATCTGGAGGAGAAAGGTGAACGAGGTAAGCTCCCTTTTTGCTGAATGGTCCATAGTTCAGTAAGTTAGGAAGACAGTGACACTAAGAGACTGTGGTTTAATGAAGGAAGAATAGGGAGTGTCGTGCGGAACTGCCAAGGAGGGCGAGGCCACCTCTGCTTGACCAAGTCAGGAGAGGGCCTGTGAAATCAGTCTTGATGGATGTGTAGGAGTTCTTCAGAAAGAGGGGTGAGGGACCCCTCTGAGCTGACTCTCGTGCCAAAGGAACATGCAGTATAAAGAGACACAGGGAGAAAAATAGCAGAAAGCAGGGACCTGGACAGAGACTGGTGCATGGCCTCAGTACTCACCATAGCCAAAGAATGGAAACATGAACTGAGGGCTGGATAAACAAATCCGTCAAACACACATGCTATGGCACACTATCTAGCCTTAAAAAGGAAGGAAATTCTGACACGTTACTACCTGGAGGAGCCCTGAGGACATTATGCTAAGTGAGAAAAACCCAGACGAAACAGAACACTGTGTGGGCCCACTAATAGAGGTACTAGAAGAGTCAAACTGTAGAAACAGAAAGTAGAATGGTGCTCACCCAGGGCTGTAGGGAGCAGGGGACGGGGTGTCAGGGTTTAATGGGTTCAGTTTCAGTGTGAGATGATGTGCGTTCTGCGGATGAATGGCGGTGATGGCTGCCTAGTGGTGCCGGGTCGGGCTGCTCGGCCCGTCAGTGTCTCCTGTATAAAACAGCAGTTGTAACACGAGCTGGACGGTTAGCACTGCTATGAGGAAATACGAGGGAATGAAGAAGCCAGCAAGTTCAGCCTCCTGCGAGCGGTTGGGACGGGCACAGCCATCTCCCCACTCTGGTTTCCACTGTTTGCTCGCTGGCTCACTTGTGCATACTTCCTGCCGTCTGTCCACTCACGGCCAGCACACTCTTAATTGCGTGTGACCACACATCTGTTGTGGTGGTGAGCGGCCGGCACTGCACTTCAGGGGTGGAGGGAGGGCTCTTGGCGGGCAAATGCGTTCCAAAGATCTGGAGCCGGGTGCGGGGAGCTAAAAAATGCCCTGTACTTGGCCAGACGTCCTGCATTTGAGATGAGTGCTGATTGGATGGGGCACTGAAGTTTTTGTCTAGACCAAAAACATGTCTAGGGAAAGCATTAGGGAGACAACCTTTGCATTCTCTTTTGGAGAAACACTGTTTACAATAGTAACAATCACATGATTTTGCAACGTTGCATTTGTTGACCGATTAAGTAAGTAAGTGAACATACTTAGTATACAGCTAGCCCAAGGCAGAACTGGGAAAAGAAATGAAGTCAGCTGGCCTTGGGTACTTTCAGACTCTAGGTTCAGAAGCCCTTTTCTTGCTTTTTAACAAACTCAACAAATATTTAATAAGCCAGTTGTATGTTGCAGGCCCTGGCGTGGATGGTAACAGTATTGGGGTGATATAGGCATATCAAATCATCATGATGCACATTTGCAATATATCACAGTTTTATTTGTCAACTGTACCTCAACAGAGCTGGAACAAAAGAATGCAGGAGTGATCAAACACCGTCTTGGCCCCGCAGTGGCCACAGCAGTGTCACAGGGGTGGCCGGAGGCGGCCGGAGCGCTGTGTGATGGGCGGACACCAGAGGCTTTTCACTGTCGGGCTCTGCTTTCTCATGTCACACGGGAGAGACTTCTACACTCAGACGCTAGATCCCAGATTAATTCCTTCAGCAAATATTATGTGTCAGACACTGTTCTAGACACTGGGTATATAGCAATGGAAAGAAAAGGATAAGAATCTCTGTCCTTGGGGATCTTCCAGTCAAGTGGGGGAAGGCCCACAGTACAAAAAAAAAAAATAGGAGAAATAAATTATGTGGTAGATCAGTTGGAGAAACATAAAGCAAGAGAAATGGGATTGCAAGAGGCCGTGCTGCATTTCTCACCAGGGAAGTCAGGCAAAGTCTTGAGTTTAAACAAATACTGGAAGGAGGTGGAAGGTCAGATATCTCTGGAAGGAGCAATCCAGACAGAAATCAGCAAGTTCGCAGGTCTCGTGGTAGAAGCATGGCATTCGATGGGCAGGGAGGAGGCCAGTTTAAGTGTCATGGGGTAAGCTGGGTGGAGAGCAGGAGACAAGGTCCGGGGTGGGTGTCAGGCGTGGTGTGGGCTTTGGCTCTCAGTCCACGTGCAGTGGCATGTGCTACAGTCTAAATGTCTGTGTCCCCTCCAGATTCATGCGTTAACTCCTAACCCTCAAGGAAATGGTATTAGGAGATGAGGCCTTTGGGAGGTGATGAGGTCATGAGAGCAGAGCCCTGATGAGCGACATGAACACCCTCATAAAAGAGGTCACAGAGAGCTTCCCTGTCCCTGCCACCCTGTGAAGCTACAGTGACGAGCCTGTGACCCAGAAGTGGCCCATCACTTGAGCACGTTGGTAGCCTCATCTTCAACATCCAGCCTTCAGAAGGGTGAGAAATGAATCTCTGGCACTGGTGAGTCACCCAGCTTGCTGTCTTCTGTTACAGCAGCCCAAAGGGACTGAGACAGCCTGACACTGGAACATTCAGGACAGAGGAACAATGTGCTATGACTCAGATTAACAGGAACCCACTCTGGCTGCTGCACTGAGAACCAACTGTGGGTGCCAAGCTAGGTGAAGTTCGGATGCTTGTGAGGTAATTCAGACAGGATAGGATGGTGGCCATGACCAGCGCAGGGGACCAGAAGCATTCGTTGTTCCATATATTTTTGGGTCATGCCATTGGATTCCTTGACAGACTGGATGTAGAATGGGAAAGAAAAAGAAAAATCAAAGGTGATGCCAAGACCTTTGGTCTGAGTGACTGGGAAGATCAAATTTCCATTCAGTGCGAGGAGAAAGACTAAGATGGGAGAGGAAGGTGAGGGGGAAAGGCCGAGAGCTCAATTTTTGGACACGTTATGATTGTGATGCCTGTCAGTGGGCTGCTGGTTATGAGAGACTGCAGTTCAGAGGGAAAGTCTGGGCTGTGGATGCAGAAGTGAGAGTTCTTGGAGCTACAGAGATGGCAGGAGGGAGGATGAGACAGCAAGGAAGTGCGTAGGGACAGGGGCAAGACCAGCTCTGTGGACTCAACTGTCAAACATGCCAACATTTGGAGTCTGAAGAGCCCAAGAAGGAACACTCAGGCATATGAGAAACATTCTCTTGGAATTCAAGAGAAGAAAGAGATTCAAGAAAGAGAACTGCAGGGTTGTCGTGTAAGAACGTTGAATGCTGTTGTTAAGTCAAGTCAGGTGAGGTCTGGAAAGTGGCCATTCGATTTGGCATCCTTCAGGTCACTGTTGACTGGATGAGAGCAGCTTGTGAAACCACTGGGAACAGGAGATGGAGTGGGGAGAGGAGGAAGAATGGGAAACTGCAAATGGGAGACCAGTGGCACTTGTGGGAAGTTCTGCCGTGAAAGGAAGCAGAGACGTGGGGTGGAGTCCAGAGGAGCTGTGTGGACAGGGAGAGCTCTGCTGGAAGATGGAAGACATTTCTGCACGTGCACACTGGGAAGACAGTCAGTCCGTGGAGGAGAGACGTGGACAAGGCAGGAGTTGAATTTGTGAAGTTCTGACTTTAAGACTATGCAATGCAGTCATGCACGATAATTATGGAGATTAGGAAGCAACACAGAATACTTATGGTATAATGTTCTGTTGTAAAGGAGAAGAAGAAGAAACAAATTAGAATGGATATATATTAAATGCAAATGACTAAAATTATATAAGCATTTGAGCAAAGATGTGAAGAAAGCCTCAAGCAGCATGATAACTGCTGCTTTGAGAGTAGCAATTATGGGTCACTTTTTTCTCCTTTAATTTCTAATCTTTCTGTAATATTGTATTCTTGGTATTGGGAAACTATTTTTAGATGAAAGGAACTGGTGTTTGTAACCTTGTACTGTGTGGACACAGTAATGGGGAGAAGGATTTTGCGGAAATGAAACCAATAATAGATTTTTTAAAGAATCCATTTGGCTTGTTCATGCATTTAGCAAGTGTTTATTGAGCACCTGCTATGCTCAGGCACCCAGGACAAGGCAGTGAGGAGGGCAGCTTGAGGTCCCAACCTTCAGGATCAGACTCTGGTTATTGGAGAGCACAGGAAGCAGCCCAGTCAGACTGGAAGGACAGAGACTAAGAGAACCAGGAGGACGGTCTTCTCTGAACAGCATACTGACTTATTTCCAACAGCTGTGCAGGAAACCTTGACCCAGAACGAGATGGTCTTCACCCATCACCTTTCACAGGGACTGCTGCAACGACTGGTCTCTCTTCCTTCCTGGCCCCTCCCTGCTCTCCAGATCCATATTGCTGCTAAGATCCTGCAGGGTTGGCCTGGCCTGGCCGTGAGTCTTGTGTTGGCATCACCCATACTCCCGGCTACAATGCAGCTTTGTGTGTATATGGAAAATTCCTTTCCCAAGGCTGTGCCCAGCGCCAAAGTTTGTGCTGTCAACCACTATGCTAAATCACCTCCAGATCCCCGGGACCAATATCCTCTCCAGGGCTACCCTCCAGTGGGCTCATCTTCACACCACAGCGGTCCTTGGAAAACAATCCGGTGGCATGAAACAGCACACTGGTCATGATTATTTTTAAATAGTCCCTAAGCTCAATCCTGGGGCCACTCAACAGCCCATGGTACTCCTCAGTACTCAAAAGTGCGAGACGCCTCGGAAATTTCCTCCGTCGTAGAAACTGGAAGTGGTGTCTCTTGTCCTATTTAGATTCTATGGCTGCACCGCCATCTTCCCATAGGTTGGGAGGCCCGGGAAACCTCAGGTTATATTTAGTTGGCTTTATATATAAATATTGAGGAGAGGATGTTATAAAATTTTATGAGATGCTAAAAATGACGCCCACTTGAGTTATTTGAGTCTTACTAATCCAAGTGTCTCCTTACCCCAACATCCCCAGGAAATAGCAAGTTTGTCCCCAAAACCCCACAAGATGATTCTCTGGTCTCCCTTCCCTCGGCTTGCGCTCACGTATACTCCTTGCATGTTTGCATCCGCTGAGGTTAGGGTGATCGGTTCCCTCTCAGATCTACTTCCTTCTTGCGGGAAGACAGTTACAGTAATGGCTCCCAATGGAGCCAGGGCTCCCTTCCTGTATCCACACCCTGGTGCCGTCCCCTCCCATACTGGCTGGGAGCTTGGCCATGAAACTTGTTTTTGCTAATGGGACAGCAAATGCAACACAAGCAGAGACTGGAAAAATGGTTGTAAGTTGAGCCTTTTCCTCTCTCTTGCTGCCTTTGGAACGCAGCCACTTGTGAAGAAGCAAGGCTGGCCTCTGGAGATGCAGGGCCCAGCTAACAGCCGCCATCAGTTGCTGGAAAAGTGAGTGAGGTCGCCTTAGACTACTCACCCCATTATGAGCTGCCAAATGACTGTGGCCAAGTGACCCCAGGTGAGCTGAGCAGAAGAACCAGCCAGCTGAGCCCAGGCCCAGCAGCTGCCCTTCAAAACCATGACTCCGTAAATGGTAGTGGTTTTCAGCCACTAAGTTGTGGAGCAGTGTGTGGTGCAGCAAAGGCTAACTCATACCATTCTCTTCCCACGTGTTGACTTTTTCTGCCAACTTGCCGGCACTTCCACCTTTAACCAACCCCTCTGGGAGACAGCATCCTCTATCCACCCGTATTATAGGCACCTCAGCTGACCTTATACCAACCAAAACTCACTCTCCACCCAAAAGCATGGGTTCCATCAGCAAAGGCCCTGTACTACTTTCTCTCAAGAGTTAAGCCCTGACTTCATTGCATGCAAGGTTCCCTTTAAAAAAAAATTTTTTTTTTTTGGAAAAAAATGTGGTTTTGCTTCCAAATGATGTTCCAAAGCTCTCTGGCTCACCAAGGAGTAATCCCTGTGCTGGAAACAGAGTGATGCTGCTATTTTCGTATGGCACCGGGCCCCTAGCTTCTTGATTTTGCCAAAGCTGCCGATGATTCTTTATGGAAAACCCAATCAACTGCCCAAGGTAGAGAGACTCATCCCGAAGGGATGTTTCAGAAAGGAGAGGCCCTCTGCCTTCTTTCCATTCTGCCTCTTGCAACCCAGCCCCTCCCTCCCCCACCAAAGGTGGGTCTCCTTCCTCTGGAGCAGTGAACTTCTAACCTGCTTAAGTGGAGGCATCTGTTGTCCCTGACCCTCTGGCCTCTCCCCACGCTGATCCTAATTGTTCTCTGATGAAGGCTGAGTGTAAGCCTGTGTAACACTCCAAAAATGCACGGCTGGCCGACCAAACATTAACAAGAGAGACAGCTATGAGAAAACAATATGCCTGTTTGCTCAACCTCTCTTTCTGCCGGCCGACTAATTCTGGAAGCTTTCCCACTCTCCAAGGCAAGAGGTGCTTTGCTAATCCTGCCAAGTGTCAGAATGGATGGTGTTTGAACAGCTTCCTCAGGCTAATGCTATTTTTCAGATTGTCCCTTGGTAGAAACTCCCGCAGATTTTGGGCTGAAAACATCTCCCCTGAGCCCAGTAAAGAGGGTGGTTTGAGGAGAGGTCACTTGTTAGGGAACGAATTGACTTTCAACAGGCATGGCTCTTCCCTGAAAGATTAGTGGGGCAGAGGTCGCCGAGGGGAAGCAGAGGCTTCAGAGCCCGGCTCAGGTACTGGAGGTGACTCACTGGCCACAGGAAAGGGCCTGAGGCCTGGCGTGCAACCAACAGGTTCAGGGCCCAGGCCAGCCGTCTAAACGTCAGCTGCGACCACCTCTCGAGAAATGCAAGTGGGGAGCCAAGATTCCTAGGCCTCGCCAATCTGGGTCACAGGAGCTAATGTGGACAGAAGCGGACCCGACATCACCGCTTTCCCTCCACCCAAAAGTTCCAGGAGTGCTCTCCTCTGTTCTCATGTCTCCGGGGGAGCCTTACTCACCCCACTCCCAGCTGGGCCCATCCATCCTCCTTGCGTGTGCCCGCTGTGTCCTGGACGTCCCGAAGTTCCCACAGAGAACTTCTGCCCTTGATTACACTGACTTGTTTGAAGGCTTATCTCCTTCTCGTGGGCTCTGGACTCCTACATAGAGGGAACGCGTCAAATTTACATCCCTCTAGGTACCAGGCCAATGCATGCACTTCATAGGCATTCAGTCAATGTTTATTGGGTGGATGAACGACCCTCCTCGTTTTCATGTAACTCAACGTCACCCAGAGGTGTGTGCCCGAGCCTTGGGCTCAGCGTGGAGGGTTCACTCCACCAGGTGTCCCCAGTTAGTGACCCCTGCCTACCACACACACACGCACGTGAATGTGCACACGCACACATACACACAAGTCACAGAAAAGTCAGAGGTGGCCGTGATCTGAGACATCATAGAAACCAACCCAATTATTCAACAAATGAGGAAACCAAAGCCAAAGAAATGAAATCATTTGTGTGAGTTCATGTGTTTTGGCCCTGCTTTAATCATCATACTCAGTTTGTCACCAGCAGCCCCTTGGAAGATCCATAGCTGAGTGACACACCATCACTGCCCTCAGAGAGATTTCAGTGCAGCGAGGAGGGAAACACACACACAGCTAGTCCATTCAGTACAGGCGGAATGTGAGGGGTTCGGCGTAGTTCAGCCATCAGGGGAGGTCACGAGGACTTAGGAGAGTCAAAAAGGCATCCCGCGGGCGAGGACGGTGAGCTGAGCCTAGGAAAGGACTGGAGGGTGGGAAGTTCAGGCAGAGAGCGCAGCAGGTATCGTGGCACCAAAGTGTGCCCGGGAGGCCCCCGAACACCGGAGGAGTGGCCCCCTGGAAACCTGCCCAAGACTGGGCTTTACCTGAAGGTGCAGGGTGGGAGGCGAGGCTACTGAGGGGATGTGCCTTCGTGGTAAGAGCAGGTGGGGAGTCAAAGGGTCTCCATCTGATTTCTTGGAAGAGAGACGCTGCCAACGGCCCCTTTGGGAAGTGAGCAGAAGGGACCAGACCTGGGGGTTTACAGACAGTAAGAGAAAAAGAAAGGCTGCAAGAGTGGGGGAGGGGGATTCCATCGGAAGGCACTATTATGCTTCTCTTTCCCACTGTCCTGGGTTCACCCCAGATGTCTCTCTGCCGACTGTGTGCAGCAAGGAGGAGGAGAAAGGGGGGAGGGGAAGCTGCGGGTGTGCAGGTTTCTACTGGTTAGGAAAGGAATTCCAAGAGAGAACCAGGTAAAGTTCAGCTTTGGTCATTCAAAACAGGATTATGCAGAAAGTTCCAGCCTCAGAAGCCAGACTATTGTCTGCAGAAGGGATTTTCCAAATTCTTCTTCCTCCTCCCTTAGTACAGCAAGACCCAGCCCAAAGCTGGAGGTCTCCAGTGTGCAGAGTAAGAGACTGCAGCCAGTCATTTAGGGCTCATGAGAGTCTGAAAGGAGGAAATAAAAGTCAGAAAAAGCTCACCCTTTTTCTGTACCTGAGAGTCTTAAAAAAAAAAAAAATAGAGGAGGAAGGGGACAGGCAGAGAAGAGCCAAGTGGTCAGCAGAGTTGCCTGCAGTCCCTATTTCTGGGCCTGCCAGGGGGTTGGGGGATGTTCCAGGACTGTCACCCTTGGGACTCTGGGAAGAAGCCACTTCACAAAGTGTCCCTGTAGAACCCAGGGCACAGCCACAGAAAAGAAGTCCCACATGTTCAGCCCGGGGGAGGCCTGAGCTTCAGCTTCTCTGGGCCCCTCTGCCCCGTGGGGTGCGGATACTGAACAGCCACGGGCCCACCAAGGGGCCTGCTGTTCTGAAGTGGACCCCAGTTAGCAGGCTGGAGAGCCAACAGAGAGGGCCAGGGCTGCGGCCCAGCAGAGGCTGAGTTCTCCCAAACTCACCAGGAGCATTGCCTAGGCTAGAAGAACGGGCCACACTTTCAATACTGGAGGCCTGGAGGTAAAGCATGGCCCAGGCAAAACAAGGACGTGTCCCCAAAGACCTAGGACAGCACACATCCCACAGCCCCAGGTGCTGTGAGTGGGGAACAGCCCCCTTGCTGCATGCGCCCCAGCTGGCCTCTAGGGGGGCAGGGAGACCAGGGCTACCAGAGATGTGGAGGGGTTTTCCTGACGAACAAACTTTATCAGAAGGATGCAACAAGTCAGCTCAGAGTTTAGCTGGATTAGACGTTTAGTTTATCCTCCCCATCCCACTAAATAGTGGGTGGGGCTCAGAGGAGAAAGACCAGATTAGTTCTAAGCAAAATAATGATACTCTGTGTTCCCTTCACATCCTGATCTATGGGGAGCTGTTTGTGCAACAACCCAGCTTCTCCTAGCGCTTGGATCCTGCGGCCCGAGAAGGGCGTGGCCTGAGAAGGGCGTGGCCCGAGAAGGGCCAGTGCCTGAGAGGAAGGCCTCCTCCATGGCAGGTCCTGCAGGGTGGGCTCTGCCGGGGGCCTTCCTGGCCGGGCTGTGGGACATCCCACCAGTGTCCTCCAGAGTGGGAGGCCCTATGGGGAGGGGCCTGAACAAGAAGGGTCTTGCTTCTCAAAGTGGGAGCCAGGAGTGAGGGCCACCAGTGTGAGGAGAGGCGTTAAGCCGTAGTGGGAAGTAATGAGAATAAAATGGAAGAAACGGGAAAATAAGTGACTTAGGAAAATGAGAGGTACGGGCTTGATGTCCATGAAGCTGAGCCAGGGTCCTTGCCACGCACCCACTGGGTGGAAAATGTTCTCCTAGCAGTGTGGGGAAGCCAGACAGTGATGGGCTGAAACATTGTGGGGAAGACCTCCAGTCTGAGGTTCCTGGACAGAGAGAAGGACAAGGAAAGGGAGAAGGGAAACGGTAATGACCGTATTCGCTGAGCATCAGACGCCTGCAGTGTCAGGCCTATGGTTTGGGCTGAGTGGGGGGTGCGTGGTTCCCAAGGGTGTGCAGCCCAGGAAGACAGCTCAGGCCTCCCATGGCGCAGCAGATGCAGAAGGTCTGCCGAGGTGGTTGGGGGGCACACAGGAGGCAGGGCTTGTCCAGCCCGCACCCTGGGACCCCCCTGACCCACCCTCCCTGGAGCATCCCCTGCCCTGTGCCCCAGGCCTGAGCAGATGCAGCAGCTTCCATGGGACGCTGCTGCCCCCTCCTGGAAGATGCTCCCAGGCGCTTCTGGCCGTGGGGGCTGCCTGGCCTGGACCCTCCAGGTGGGGATGGGAGTGGGGTGGGAGTGAGGTGGGGTGGGGTGGGATGGGGCCAGCTCCAGGGAAAATCTCTCTTAGGAGCCTGACAGCTACTCCAACCAGCCCCCTTCTGGATCGGTGCTCAGAATCCTTCAGTCCGCAGACCACCCTTCTCTGGCCTCATCTGTGTGTCTGCTCCTGCGCGCTACAGTCCTCTTGCTCACCGAGTGGAGCTTGGTGATGAAAGGTGCCAGCCACCATGGGCTCAGACTGGCTGTGAAGGCTCCAGCCGGGTCCTCCTGTGCCCAGAGCCTCAGGTGCTCACTGGTGAAACACCATTGCCCTGGGGGATGCTTGTGGAGGCGTGGCACCTGCTTGGCTCAGGGTGGGCACCCCGTCAGTGGGGTCGTTGTTTACCTTCTGTCTCCCACCCCTCTCTTCCTCCCTACGCTCCTCTGTCCATAGATGCTCAGACTGGAGATTGTCCCAGTAATTGTTCAGTCCATTCTTCCCAGGTACTCTGGCTCTTCTGCACCATGTGGGCTCTTTCCCACCTTCTGGGCATGTGGCAAAGACCACCCTTGGGCCCTGTCATGGACCTCATGTTTGCACTGTTCCTTTGCCGCCATCCCTTTTAGCCTTTGACCTGCTTTCCTTCTTAGCTCCCATGACTGCATGAGTCACCCCTGACTTTCACACAAACCTCCCTGATCCTCAATTCTCAGTCCCTCACCACAGGACCACATGCTGCCTTCCGGCCCCATCATCAGCCTCGGTTACACTGACCTGGATGACCCTCAGTCAACCCTGAAATCTCCAAGGGCCTCTTTGCCCCTCCACCCAATGCCGCCTCTCGGACCTCATGCAATGGTTTGGCAGTGTTCAGCGCTCATGACCATTTTTTCTGCAGGTTCTCTCCCTTGATTTCTGGGACACTGCCCCTGTTTGGCCTATGACCCTGAACTCAGTTGTCTTAGTTGCTTTGCCAGCTCCCTTTTGTCCACCAGAACCAGCCACAGGGCTCCTTCTTGGCCTTCTTGTCTTTTAGTTCTGCGCCCTCACCTGAGGGCTGTGAACCCCTCCCCGCCATTTCCAGCTGCTGCACACCGGTCTGTTCCAGCTCAGACCCTCGCCCAGCTCCGCAGAGGAGTACTGCTCATCTCCATGCCAACGGCCAGAGGTCCTACCTCCACAGGACTGAACAGGACTCGCTGTCTTTCTACCCAGTTGGCTTTTCCACGGAAACCTAGGGGACATTTTTAACTAATTTCTGCCTCTTACTCACTCCTCCTACCATCCAAGCAATCTCAGCATTCTGTCCATTCCATCTTATTCTACATCACTGCCTAGAATCCATCTTTCACTGCCATTGACTCGACAGCAATTTTGTGGGTGCTCATTATGTGTCAGCACTGTGCACACGGGGCCTCCTTTAATTCTCTACACACTCTCATGAAGGCAGGAACGGCGATGTCCACAGGGCCCCGGGTCTTGCTGTCAGCAGAGCCTGGGTTTCCAGCTCTGCTGCACAGCACTTCAGGACCGCACTCCTGGCCTAGATTGTGACACTGTCTCTTTCACTAGGTTTCCTGGCTTCAGTCTTCCCCGCCCTTCACCGTAACTATCAAGGAGATGATTTTACCTGATACTTCCTAAAATTAAAACTTAATGCTGACTCTACGTAAATCCAGTCAGTAGCTTCTGCTGTTCTTAACTACAGTCTGCACTCTGGAGCTTCCTATTTTCTACTTATCCTTCATAAACTGCAGGGAATGGGAATTGTCCCTGGATCCCCAAGACTGGTTTCAGTGTTTCAGTTAGAACTAGATTCAGCTTCTTGTAACAGAAACCCCAACTAATGGTGGCTTAAGTGAGATGGTTAATTCCTTCCTCCTAAAGAGTTTGAAGTAGGCAATTCAGAGTAGGTATGGTGGCTCTACTTTAGCATCAATGACCCAGGATCCTTTGTCATTCTGTTCCATCATTCCTAAGCTTGGCTTCAATCTTTAGTGTCGCCTCATGGCTGCAAGATGGCTGCTGCAGCTCTAGCTATCACAATGATATTCCCAGGAGCAGGGATAAGGGCCAAGGGCCAAAGTGTGTGCTTCCCAGCTGGGTTGGTTGCTTTGATAACCTTTCCTACAAGTACCAATCAATCACTTCTGCTTATATATCTTTGTTCTCTCAAAAAAGAAATAGTCTCTTGCCAGTGTGGCTCAGTTGGTTGGGCATCTTCCCATCAATCAAAGGTCACAGGTTCAATTCCTGGCCAGGACACATGCCTAGGCTGCAGGTTTGGTCCTTGGTTGGGGCATGTACAAGAAGTGACCGATTGATGTTTCTCTTCTGTGAAAGTTTCTCTCCCTCTGTCTCTCCCTCCCTTCTCCTCTCTCTCTAAACAATCAATAAGCATGTCCTTGGATGAAGATTAAAAAGAGAAAGAAATTGGAAGATGATGTTTTTCATGTTGGGCACATTGGGAACCCCAATAACACAGAAGTCCCATTAGTGAGAAAGAAGGATGGATGTGGGGGAGATAACTGGAAGTCTCTGCCCAGATTTCTTTCCTCTACACCCCCCGGCACTCCCGCTTATGTTTGCCATTTCTCCTTCCCCATTTCAGTGTAACAAGCTGCGTATTGATTTGTGTCTCATCCCCTCTCAGCCTGAATCGTCACGGCAGAGGATGGTGCCTGTCACATGGTGGGTGGTCGTTACAGGGTTGCTGTTGAAGGTCCTTTATATTTAAAAAACCGCAGAAGTCTGGATCACAGACCCAGTCTTGAATTTGATCACATGGTCATATAAGACAGCATCCTCATTCTTAGGAGGTACATGCTGAAGGTACATCCTTTAAGGATGAAGGTCTTTAACATCTTCATGATGTTCATAGCTTCACTCGAATGGTTCAATAATACTCGTAATATGTAATGTATTAAGTGAGAGATGTTATATATGTATATAGAGTGTATTTTTTAGTAGATAGGTAGGTAGGTAGGTAGATAGAGGATTAGAGAAAGCAAATATGGCAAAAATTAAACAATTGGTGAATCCTAGTGGAAACTTATGAAAATTCATTGTTCCATTCTTGCAACTTTTCTGTAGAATTCTTTGTACAAAAACGAGAAGTTAAAAAGGTCATGAAGACTATACTTTCAGAGATCATTTCTATACTTCCTTACTCAAGAAATTGTTCTGAACACATAGAGCACTACCCAGCATGCTCTTGGAAGGGAAAAAGAAGGATCACAGAACTCTAAAATTTGAGACTTAAAAGGAGAACCTTGTGAATTATCTAGTCTGCTCTCTCAGAGTGGGCATGTGTTTCCTGAGGCACTGGCTCCCCTGGTCTCCGTCAGAGTAACAACTCAGCTTCTTACAGGCACCCACAATCCCTTCCCCGCAGAGCTTTGCATCTGCTGTTCCCTCGGCCCAAGTTGTTCTTCCTTCCCCTTGCTGCCTCGTTCCTTCTGTTCATCCTTGAGATCTCTGCTCAAGCGCCACTTCCTCAGGGAAGCCTTCCCTGAGTCTCCAGATTGTGTCCAATTCCCGTTATATCTTCATAACACGGGTTTCGCTGTATCAGCTCAGTGCAGTTGCACGTTTGCGTTTGTTGGTGGGATTGATGTCTGCCCCCTCTGCCACAGTGACCATGTGTGACTACCTACCCTTACACGGTGCTTACTGTGCACCAGGCTCCTTTCTGAGCACTTTATGCAGAGTTCACACCCACTGCAAGTCCCAAATGCACACGTCCAGGCTGGTCAGATCGCTCTCCTGACCTCTGCGTCCTACTGTGAATTGGTTATGTCCAGCTGTATGCCACGCAGGCATCGAAAACTCCACACGTTCTGCCCTGAACTTCTCCTCTTTCCTCACAGAGCCTCTCCTCGTCCTCCCCTTCCGTTTCTTCGTCTATTTCAGAAAATTGGGGGCACCATCCACCTGGCTGCCACCCCCTCGCCCCTCACTGGGCACATCTTAGACCCCACCCTCTCTCTCTGCCATCAAAGCCACTCTATCATCAAGTTCTATTCCTTTGACCTCTAACGTGTCTCAAACCAGCCACTTCGCTTCCTTGCCGATTCCTCTCACTCAGGCTGCTGTTTATCGTCTCTGCACTTGAACTGCACCAGCTCTTCTCGCCTCTGCTGCACCCCACTCCTTACATTCATTCTCCACGCCGGCCAGAGTTACCTTCTAAATTGTCAAGTGCCCCATGCCATTCCCCTGCGACAACCTAGCCCCGCAACTTGGTGGGCTAAACTAACTTGGAAACCTTCGCAGCGTGAACACCTAGAAATTGAAATGCACAGCTGAGTTAGTCAGACAGGAAGGTAAACGCTCCCGTGTGGAACGAAGAAGACGCTGAACACAAGAGTTGCAGGCACGTGGTGGTTGGCACATGAGCCGATGCCATGGAAGTGACCATTAGACCTGGGATGGGCCCTGATGGGCAGGGGTCTTAACAAGGGGCTCAACAGAGTTAAACTGTAGCCTCTACATTTGGCCAGTATCTGCTCTTCCAGTTCTGGCTTTACCTTTGGGGCTTTGGAAATCTAACTTAACTATTCAAATACCTGCTTTGGTGGAGTCCTGGACCAGTACGTCGTCAATAACCAGCGATTATATCCACCAATTCGTTCATCACCTTCGCCAGTTTTTCCCCTGCACATCTTCCCTTTTTTCCAGGACCCGATGCAGGACAACACACTGCACTCAGACTCACTCCACTGCCAGCTGCGGAGCCTTTCACGACATCCTCACGTGACAACTCCAGAATGTGATTTGCTGTGGACAAAATAGAAAGATGATGACACGGTTTTCGCTCCAACATGATCGGAGCGAATTTGTTTCCTACTATTGATCATTTTAAACATTTTTCTTCTAGCTTTACAACTTTTTTGGGTAATGTTTAGTGTTGTTGTCAAGTTTGGAGAAAACTCTGTGGAATTTCTTTCATCTACGAGCTATAAATATATAGTGTGTTTATAATTGCATTCTCAAATGTATTCTTTTTCATTTTTATTTCTTTTTAACTTTTTTAATTTTTATTTATTTATCTTTAGAGGGGAAGGGAAGGAGAGAGGGAGAGAAATATCAATGTATGGTTGCCTCTCATGTGTCCCCTGCTGGGGACTGGCCTGCAACCAAGGCAAGTGCCCTGACTAGGAATCGAACTGAGATCCTCTGTTTCACAGGCCCACGCTCAATCCACTGAGCTACACCAGCCAGGGCTTAACTTATTTTTTTTGCATGCTTACAGATGTCCCCATTCCCTCTCTCTGCCCACCTCCGCTCAGCCCTCATTCAAATATATTCCTGATGGAAGAAAACATCCATTCTGACCACACATTGAATAAAAATAAATCCTCTACTTGTAGTTTTACACTTCTGAGATTAGATCATTTTCCACAGACCAGAAAATTATAGATGGCTCTATAGATCTTAAGCTTTGTTTCTCTACCTTCCACACATTTTCGGTGTCGGGACTCACAGGATTTTTTTGCATCTCCATCCAACCTCTGGTGCTGTGTGCCAAGCAAGGCAGTGCGCGGCTTGTAGGAGTATTTCTGGAAGCCATTGCAGAAACCTTTATGCCCGGCAATGTCTGAACTACATATGTGGAAATGACTGCAAACTACTTAATGTAGCCTATGAAACCCAAGGTCAATGTAGGCCAACGCTTCTTCCTCTCAGTCAAATTCCCTGGGGGCCCAGGTCATTCCAATGCCACCCACATGAGGTAAGTTGGAAAAATTATTGTTAATTATAGTTAATTTTTTAAATGTTATTTTCTAATGTTTATTTTGTCAGCTTTTCTAAAACTTGTTGAGACCTCTTTTCTCACTGTCATCATTTACTTTCATTCTTAATTTTGGTTTCATAGTTTGTTTTGGTTTTCCTGAGGAGAACCCCCAATTGCATAAGCTGCAGGCCCCTAAAACCTGGATCCACCCTTGACGGAGAGACCCCGCCCCCCGCGGACCTCAGCGAGGCTACCGCAGATCTTCCCGAAGAAGGAAATGGAACTCCGAAGAGGTGAGACTTATATGAAACAAATCAGTCAATGGAATCAAATATAGTAATAGTAGCAATAATAAAAAGCGATTCCCTGTTGCTCGGGCGAATGACATTGACCCCGTAATGTGACCACGGGCCTGTGTAACCCGGTATTTGATGACTTCCCGCTTTTTCCGGCGCTGTTTCCACTCGCCACCTACTGGAGTGCACCTGCCCCCAGACATTCCCACGGGCTGTCCCTTCCCACTGCACCACGTCCCTCCTCCCCTCTTCAGGAAGGGACAGCTGACCCTACCTCGTCACTAACTCATCCCCCATGAGACTGCAGCCTCCGGAGACAGAACGGAGCCTGGCTGGACGCCTGCCGGGCCCAGCACCTAGCACGGAGCCTGAGCAGGCACGCAGTCTGGGAGAATGTGCTGAGGAAGGGTCTGCACAACAGAACCAAAACCTTCTGCGTTTCAGCCCTTGTCATGTCAACTGGTGTTAACAGGCGTGAACATCAGTCCACTTCCCTCCCTTAGTAAACAGCTGAGTGACAGGAGTCCAGTCTTTGGTGACCGTGCCCATCTGTACGTTATCTCAGGACTCGGCAGATACTGTAGACAGAGTGGGTGCCCTCCCATTGCCCCTCGGCCTACCTCGAGGTGGCCTCAGAGATTTCCACAGGCCCAGGGCGGCCAGCCTCTCTCTGCCTGCGCACGTTTGCTGGCTGTGGGACTGTGCCCGGGAGTGCCGGGGAGTTAACCCTCCAGGAGCAGACCTCAGCGGAGGAGGGACAGTTTCCCTCCTGCCAGCCGGAGAATCTGAAGCGCAGTCCACAGTGTCTCACGGGGTCCCCAGCAGGACTGAGCTCCACACGCCCAGAGTCACTTCCTTTCTCCCTCAGGTGCTTCCTGGGCTCACTTCCCACCTCCACCACTCGCCCCTGCCCCTTGGCCCGGGGTCTGCTGGGACCCGGGGCCACTGTTCCCGTTGCCACCTGCGTGCCCAGTGCCGTGAGTAGCTGTGGCACGTGCCGGAGATGGAGGCAGAATTTTGTCGAACCCCAGGATACAGTCTGGGCCACTAGGGTTTGAAAAAGAAATTCCAGAAATATATACATTTTAATAGAATATCAAATTCCGGAAAGAGGCGAATTTCAATAGATTATCTCCGTAAAGTTCAGGAGGCTTCAAACACTATTCTAAGTGTAGAACTTCGCGCTACATGTAGAACAGTTCACAGACACGTTCAGAGGGAGAAGAGCATTGAACAGCAATATCTTGGTTCCAGAAGTTTCCCTGTAGTGACTCAGGCATGGCCTCTGGCACTGAGCATGGGCAGCGGGGCAGCGGAGTCTGCCGGAGAGTCTTAGGCTGGGATGCAGCTTCCAAGGAGCTTAGGAACCCTGCTCCTGCAGCCTAGAGAATCCGTAGCATTTGAAAGCAACCAGAGCCACTGCAGGCTGTCTCTGTCCTGTGACTCATCAGCAGAGGCCGGGCTACCAGAAAGAAGCCTCCAAGAAGGGAGACTGGAGTGGTCTTCGCTGTTACCTGGTTTGCATCTTGCTCACCTAGGAAAGGATCGGCTCCGGCCCTCCCAAGGCCCTTCCCAATGCCTCACATAGTAGGGTCAACTGGTCAGGAGCAAACCACCCCCATGAGAGTCGCTCCCCTCCGGAAGAGCAGCCCAGCCAAAGGCTTGGCAGGTCCCCAGATTGTAAATATCTCTACATTTCACAGGAGGCTGCAGACTCCAAACCACAACAATGAAACAGGAGAGTCTTGAAAGCTGAACAGTTAATAGACAGATACAGAGAAGGGGAAGGGAGGGTCTGTCTCTGGACCAGGTCGTCTGCACAGAAGGAGGCTCATGAAGAGGTTTCCAGAGGGGACTGAAGAGCACGGATGGTAAAGCCATCAGGGCGGGCGGTGCCGGAGACCCGTACAACTGTGCCCTTGTGAGCTGTTCAGGGCTTTGTAGTGTATATATTTGTGATCCCTGTCCCCCCTGCAACCCCAAACTGGGGTCTGCTAAGAAAAATAACCTGGCTGGCGGGGGCATTCTTCCAACTCCACTTGAAAGTTTGAAAAACGCTTGAATAGGAAAATAACCTCAGGGAGCCAAGGCTTTCTGCACTTGGCCAGGCCCTAGACCCGAAATACACATAAGAACACTTCGCTTTGAAAGGCCTGCAGTATTCCTATCTGAGTCATCTGAAAACAAATAAAAAGAGACCTAAACAAACAAACCTAATTGTGCACGGAGGCACGGCCAGGTTTCCAGCCTGGCTCCCTCTCTGTTTTCATTAGTCGGGAGCCAATATCTGAAGCTTTCATGGTATCCAGAACAAGCAAAATATTAAAAACAAATTGCCGAGGTTTCTCCCTCTTCCCTCCTTCCTTCGTGGTGCAGCGCACAGGCCAACTTCCCGGCTTCTCTCTGCCTTGGCCTTCAAACCTTCCTTCCGTCAGTCTCCAGGGACAGCTGCCTGCTTACCAAGCTGCCCATGGTGGACCAGCAGCCCTGGTGGCAGCCATTACTGGGCACTCAGACGAAATGAAAAAAGAAGTCTCTAGGGCCTTGAGATGTTATCGTTTTTCTTAATAGTCAACGCAACTGGTTCGGCAATCAAGCCAGCTCCCCCAAATTCACTCTGGGGGGACGTGTCCGCGGTCTTTGTCCACACCGCCCCAGCCACCTTTGTTTTGCCCTCTTTTATATATTTCACCGTTCAGTAGGCCCTTCACTATAATAAATATCTTTTCCCAGTCATTGTCCTTTGTGGTAAGAGTATCTCATTTTTCTGCAGAGAATCGATCTTCCCCCCAAATGTGAGTCCCCATGGTTTGGTTGGGGTCTGCCTCACCTGCTATGCTTCAGGAGTGTGTGATCAAAGGCCTGGCCAATCAGAGTCACCAAAACCAGTGTCAGGATGAACACAACACCCAGTTTAGGCTATGGAGACCTGAGATGATTGGGAAGGCAGCGCACTTTCTCCAGGGTTAGTGAACCAGGAGAAAGAAGTCCGGAGCTGCTGGTGGCTGCAATGACTCCATGTCTCATCTGAAGAGAAGAGCAGAGCCGAGCGACACAGAGGGGCAACAATTCATACAGCCTTATCTGAGCACCCGGGGCCAGTCAAGACTGAAACCTGCCTGACCTGGACTTTCCTGTTTTATGAACAAATAAAACCTCCATTTTGCTTAAGGTACTATTTTGCGGGTTGTTGTGTCTCACCACTGAAAGAGTCCTAAACCACACACACTTCTCAAAACACCATGTGAAATTAAATTTTTGCATCTTCTCGGTGGACTATTACTCTTTTTTTTTTTTTCCTGGAGATGATCTTCCCAAAAGGAAGATTTGGGGGTGGGGGGGCGGTGAATTTCAGATTCAGTTAAATAAATGTCACAGGGTAAGGCCAGAAAGCAATCTACTTTATCCCTGAATCTTATGAGAAAAATTGCCTCTGTCCCTCGTTGTATAGTAAGAAATGAATGATTTCTCTCACCAAGTTCATTTTGACACCAAGAACAAAATGCTGCAGGAATTAGTGAGGAATTCTCTGCGTTTTCTGACGTGTTCTGATGACCATCGTTCCAGGCATCCTGTTCTGTGAGGCCAGGGAGACATCACTGTGCCAAGGTCAGCCTGGATCTACAGCGCATGGAAAACAGTGATGACAGCAAACCTCCGCCAGACAAAAACCACTGGAACAGGAGACACACAGGCAGCATTTGAGGGACAACTAGAGGCCAATATTTTTTTCTTGTTATAGATGCCGTGAGTGGACGGGGTCTTGGCTTCTTGGACCCCCTTGTCCTCTCCTGATAATGAACTAGGAGAGAAACTGCTGTTAACCCTTTCCTCCAATTCTCTGGCTAAGGGTACATATCATGGAGTGCACTCCCTGGATGCAAAGGGGCCTGACGAATTGGGCTTAGTCAGGGAATTTCAATCTTTTTCATCTCATGAAACTAACGACTAAACTAATTACTAAAATTCTGTGGCACACCAGAAAATATGTATTTTGTGCCAATCTGACCAAAAATATAGATATAACTTTGATGCATTCCCACCGGACAGCTATTGTAATGTTGGTTGTTGTCATTTTTTTACTTGTCAATCTAAGGGAAAGGAGGTCAGTGCCCCTGACTAAATGGTCAGGTAAGGCATATTTTAAAAATTCTTGTGGTACACTGATTGAAAATTGCTGGGCTAAGTGATCAGGATAGACAAATTTTTTAATTATTGGTGAAAATAATAGCTATCTCTTGCAAAAGAGTTCCATCAGAGCTTGATTCAAACGTCACCTCCTCCAGGAAGTCTTTCTTCACGCCGTCATTGGGAAGTGCTGCTCCTTCTGGGGGCTCCAGCACGAAATTCAGGATGCCTCAGGTTAGAAGCAGTTGTAGGAAGATAGAGGAAATGTTTACCCACGACAGCCTTCCTGGAGAGAACATGGGATAAATAACTCGGTGAGTCCTTGGGATGAGGTGAGAGATGAAATGCCCTCCCAGGGCAGGGCTGAGTTGCTCAGGATGGGTCCTCCCCAGACTTCCATTGGCGAATAGAAGAGAAAACTGCTTTGATGTTGGGCAGCTGAGAGCGAGCTGTGTCGTCTTGCATGACAGAGGAGCAGGAACACTTCTCGAAGAGAATCTGGGAAGAGGAGGAAAGGCCAGGACCCTCCAGGGCTGGGCTGGGCGGGGCTGGGCGGGGCTGGCAGGGGTGAGCCAGGGAGGAGGAGCACGGAAGGGCAGAAACGCCCAGCTGGGTTGTTTAAACTGATGACTGTGATGGGTACATATGTCCCCTTTCCTAGCGTCCCCTGTGAAACTTTCGTAGACTCTCCACGGCTCAAAGACAGGTTTGTCTGATGTAGGTTCTGAAGGGGAAGGAATTCTGGTGGCAAGTTGTCACAAACCAAAGCAGAGAAAGCACATGCAGGAAAGAACACAAAGTTCAAGTGAACTTCTGGTTTCCATTTACCTGCGCACGTCTCCCATTGGTTGATTAACTCCTGGGAGAAGGGAGCCATTCTTACTCCCTTTGAAAGCTTCACTGGGGTGAATGAATGGCCTCTCCTGCTGAAAAACACTAGCAACAGGAATCATGGCCACTCCTGGAGTTCATTATACAGGGCCGAGAGAAAGTAAGTTTACAATCGTGAGTATTCGAGATAGTTTATTCTTGTATTATTGTGTGTTAGTTGCTGTAACCCTACTTTTGCTCACACCTGTATATTGTGACCTAATTCTCATTATCAATAGGCTAAGGAAAAGACCAGGCAGTTCCTGCTTCCTGTAGCTGGAATGCAAATGGGGCTTTATTTTATTTTTGAACTAGATATAGTTACATAGAAACTGAGAGACAGCTTAGGGCAGCTCCATTGCCCACTAAGGCACACCACGGTCCCTGGGTACATGCTGATGGTCCCACCTGCTGACGATGTGTCCCCTGCTCAATGGCTCCTTTGCTTCAGAATCCCCAGCCAGCTGCATTCCTGACGGGAGATGTCAGGGCACTTCACGTGAACTGCCAGCCACTGACTTGCTTCTGAGGTTGAAGAAAATAGCTGGGAGGCTGCCCTCACCTTCCAGGCTGGAACTGGGACACGTGCAGCCTCATTGCTCGCTCACAAGGTCACCACTTGGCTCCAGGACGGCTTTGGCAAACCTTGCTCCTGGCAGGCTGAACCTGCAAGAACCCTGTCATTTCTGAGCGTGTGTAAGGAAGGGCACGTGGAGGGAAAGTGCAGTTGTGGGCACAAAGGAAGCCACACCAGGGTGATCGCCCCACATGAGGAGGGAAAGTAGACCCAGTTCATGGAGAACCTGAACGGGTTGGGACTCAGAATGTCTGGACTCCAAAATCATCCTTGTGAGGCACTGAGACATGTCAGTTCTAAGGATTTTGAGAGGGGCTATGGGGTCAATGGTGACCTTCAAAACCAACCACAAGCATTTGGCTCAGTGGCCTGAGCTAAATTGACAATCCAGTCCAGCAATACCTCCTCCAGGAAGGCCTCTCTGGTTTCTCCCACCAGTTTCTCTGGTGGCTGTTGCTGGAACTCCTAGTCCAGGAGAGAAGAATTCTCTGCTAAATTTTTCTCTCCACCAGATTCTTCTTGCAGGATTTTTGCTGTGACTTAGGGAAATAGAAACACAAACCAGAGAGGGCTTTCTCACTACGGCTTGAGCTCAGCAGCCCCTCCTCCCTGGTTGAACTCCAGGTGACCTGGGAACATAGCACCCCTATTCCCAAAGTGGTGCCAGTGACCATAACCTCCCTCAGAATGAAACTTCCCATCATGTTGCAGACCCACCAGCACTTGGAGCCCCTAATAGGAGAGGAAAGTTTCCTGCCCCCGGACTAAGACCCTGCCTTGGACCTGACCCCAAATAATTGTAATGGGAGTGTCTATTGCCTGTAGGAGAAACCCCATTGATCAAGTGAGCCATTGATCCAATGATCTATTGACCAGCTGATCTATTGCCTACTGGGGAAACTCTACCGCACCCCGTGGGCTGTGGTTTTGTACATTTAACATATCTTGTACTGTGTTCTCATAAAAACACTTCAGCTTATCAGATATGTGTCTTGACTTGAGTTTTGGCAATCTGCTCTCTCTGTGTTTTCCAATCTTGCCTCAACAAAAGCCTACATCATAGTACTTTCAGACATCAGATTCCAGCTTCTGACCCAAACCTATTGCCAGAATCTCCAGGAGAAAAACTAGGGAGTCTGTATTTCCAAAGTCAATTCTTAACGTGAGACTTATGATCAACTAAGTGTGAGAAACTGTCCCCAAGCTATCTGCTCAGTCCTTCCAGACACTGAGAGGGAGGAGAGGGAAATAAAAACTGAGTAAGTAACAGTCCTTACCTGCAAGAAACATATATTTCAGTTTGGAGGCACGATGGAGTCAAACCCCACAAGTGCCTCCATTAGATGATAAGCAGTGTAGTCCTGATTAGGGAGCAATTGCTATTCCGTACAGGAGTCAAGCATAGATTGGAAGATTCAGGGGTGAATCAAGGACTTCATAAGTTACATAAATGTCTAACCACTATGCCATACACTGGAAATTAATAATATTGACTGTTCACTGGGATTGAAAATTTTTAAACAAATTTTTAAAAAGAAATCAAGGAGGGCTGCATGGAAGAGGTAGAACCTACAACGAGCTTTGTAGCATTAGAAGTAGAAGGAAGGAAGGATATTCTACACAAAAAGGGCATCAGGAACAAAAACCTGGAGAGGAGAAGGAGCAAGTGGCTCAGCCAACCAGCCTGGGGGTGTGGAGAGAGAATGTGCGGGAAGGAAGTTAGCCTGAGCAGGGCAGTTTCTGGCAAAAGGTTGGTTTGGACGCAGGCGACAGTAGGGAGCCATTGTGGTCTCTGGAGTGAGTGTCAACATGGTAAAAGGGCTGGTTAAGCGCAGAGGAGAGCCCTGCTCCTCAGCTCCTGGAACTCTGCGAGGTATTACCTCCTGTTCCAGATTAAAGACCCAGTGGCACCTTGAATTTGGGGGCCCCTCAGGCCATAAGCACGGCTCTCTCAGAGGGCTCCCAAACCTGCTACAGCTGTCTTCAGATGAGGTGTCAGGCCGAGAAGAAGGCATTCAGGGACTGGGTGGTGAGATCGCACGCACCTGTTCCCTAGATGGAGAGGTGAGGAAGAAGACTGTGTTGACACAGCTGTATCAGTACACACACACACACACACACACACACACACACACCCCGAGGGAAAGCTTCGGGCAAAGCCAGCAAGCAGTGGAAATTCTGCATAAGCTACCTGAAGCAATTTGATGTGCCTCTAAATTATGTTTGCGTCAAAGCTGGATCAACGATAGGAAAAAAAAAATGTGCCAAGAAGAGAGAGGCTTGTACGGAGAGAAACCAGGAGCTCGGCCTGATTGCATATGGGAGAGATGAGACAAAATTTTCTGCAGAAAATGTGGGCCATTCTGAGGATCCAGCTTCCCCGGATGGTGACAATGCCATGTGCTGAATGAGGTGTCCTAGAACTTAGATTGGTTCAGACTCTTGGTTTTAGTGACAAGAATCAAAATTAAAAGTAGTTTAAGCAAAAAGGAAATGTAATGGCTCTGGAAAAGTACTGGAGTTAGTGGGCTTCAGGCACAGATATATCTGGGGCATTCTTGTGATCCAGTCCGGACTCCCTGGTGTAGCTTTGTTTCCCTGGTTTGGCCTCATTTCCTGGCACTGTTTTTTCAAGTGGTGGGAAAGGGGATGCCCACTGATCCTAGCCAAGGCCCAGAAGAAAGACCTTTCCATTCCCAAGACTTGTTTTAGTCCTTGGCCTACCCCTGAACCAATCACGGTGTCCATGAGTGGGGCTCTCTGGTTGGCGAGCCTCAGTTTTATTACCATTTACAGAGGGGGATGGGGCACAGCCCTTGATTGATAGCCCATCAGAATTCCAAAGTGCTGAGAGGAAGGAAAGCCCCCTAAAGGGAAAACCAGGGTAGGGAAAAAAGAATCAGATATTCACGAGTGCGTTGTAGGAGGCCCAAGTCCAGAGAGGATGGTCCCGGGCAGTTCTCCTGGGAGTACCGGCCGTGGGAGGAGACAGGGCGGTGTCAGGGCAGAGGGCGGCTCACTGAAGACCTCTCAAGTCCTGCTCCATCTGGCTCTATTCAATGTGAATTTTCTCTCCTATCTCTTTTTGCGTTTACTAAGTGACAGAGCAGACTGGAGGTCATTTAAAAGGCTGCATTGCTTACTTCTCTTAGGCCGCAGGATGAAGGAGAAGCAGCCCCATGTCTCCCTTGTAAATTGCTGGGCAGAATGGAAGGCCATCCCCATTTTCCAAGACCAGAGGGCCCCTCACGTACAGAGACCGCTCGCCTTGGTGGAGGCAGCTAAGCTCAACAAGCATGGTTCCCAGCACTGTCCCCACCCAGGGCCCAGCATTGGTGCTTTGGATGATGGTTACGTTCATCCTCCAAGGGGCCCTTCAGTCTCATGGACAGCTAACACCCCACATTTCCCACGGACTCAGCTGGGGTCTGGTGAGGGGCTTTTGTCCCCAGCTCCGTGGGTCCAGCCAGCCTTGGGCAGAGAAGATGCACCAGGCTGGCTGGTCAGGGGTTACATGCACTCACCCATTCTTGGTCCATTTGTTGAGGTTCTATCATGCACAAGGCCTAGCGTGAAGCCGGGAGCTTCAGAGATGGCCAGTCACTGCCTCTGCCCTAAATGCACTCACTGTTCACAGACACGTGTGCGCCATTGCTGCTGAAGATCCCGCACATTTTGAGGGAATCCTTCCTTCTTGCCTCAACCATGTGTAATACTGTTAATCACAGACCCACCTCTCTCCCCCAACCATCGCAAGCTCAGGCTGGACCTGTGAGTGAAGCACCTTCCCAGCTGGAGCTTGCAGGCGACACAGGAAACACAGTCTTTTCTTCCTATTTCTCATCATGGTCTGAGGCTGTAATCCACAGTGCTACGAATGGGAACGTTTCCCAGTTAAAATTTTCAATCGGTTATTGGCGTATCCAAAACCTAATCATTTTTTAATGACACTGCATCCAGCTGCCTTGTTAAACTCATCTATTCATTCTAATCATTTGATATTGGATTTTCTTGGGGTTTCTGTACAGATAATTGTTTTACCTGCAAATAAAAAGAGTTTTATTTCTTTCCTTCCAATTATTATACTGGTAATTTATGTTCCTGGCCACTGCTTTGGCTAGAAGCTCCAGTAAAACATTGACTAGTGAGTTGGTTGTGAGCATATTTGTAGTGTTTCTGATTTTAATGCAAATGATTCTAATGTTTCGCAGTTGAAACCATGATGTCATCTAAAGAAAAGAAAAGGGAAATCAACACGTATTATTCATAGAAATCTGTATACATTCCTTATAACGTGTTACACCCATGGTAGTCTACCATATGCTGACAGGGTGTCCAAGCTTTTGGCGTCTCTGGGCCACGCTGGGAAAAAAAAGTTGTCTTGAGCCACACATTAAATACACAAACACAAACAAAAACTGATGAGCAAAAAAAAAAAGGTTTTAAGTAAATTTACGATTTTGTGTTGGGTGACACTCATAGCCATCCTGGGCTGCCAGTGGGACACTCCTCTTAAACCTGTCTGTGTGTCTGTCCATGTGTCGAATATCTGTGGGAGGATCTAGAAGAAACTGGGGACATTAGGAGCTTGCAGGGAAGGTGACCGAGGAGCTGACAGGACATTCAGCTCTAAGCACCACTTCAGCCAGCCGCACACCAAAGTTTTGATATGCGACACTTCTGATATTCTTTGGTTCAAAATACTTTCCATTTGCAGTTTCCTTCCTCTTGTTTCGAGTGCTTTTTTTAGTTTCCAAACTTTTGGACATTTGGCATTCAATTTAATTGCATTGTGGATGGAGGATGTGGACTGTATTTTATTTCTTTGAAAATATTGTGATCTAATGCACAATTAATTTCTAAGTGTTCCACATAGACTTGAAAAAACATATTCTCTATTTGATGAATATACCATTTTGTATAGATTTTAAAGTGTTGGATTTTTGTTTAATTTTAAATTCTAAATTTGTTATCAGCATTGTATAATATTCTCCTTAAAATTTTCCGTAGTGGTAATTTTTTCCTGGTAATTTGATTACTTTTGGTTTTTACATTGTTGATGTTATATTGGAAGGACTACAAGTTTATGACTACTGTCTCCTTAGAAAGTCATTTCTTTTAATATTATATGCCACCCTTCTTTGTCACTATCAATGCTTTTTACCTTAAATTTTATTTTTTCTGGTGGAAGTAGTATAATACCAGCTTTCTTCTTCTTAGTATTTGCATGGTGCAGCTTCCTGTACCTTTACCACCATCTTTCTATGGGGCTTTGTCAGTGCATCCAGGAGTTTTAACAAATTTATCAGATAAACCCAATTAACCAATAAACATTGCTTAATTAATTACATTTACCGTTATCATAATTATTGACATATTTGAAGCTATTTCTACCATCTAATTTTGCACTTTCAATTTGCCATTCTTTCCCTTTATTTTCCTATTCTGTCCATTCATTCTGTTGCACTGGAGAAGTTTTCTGTAACCCTCTTTCCCTCTCTGCTGATGCGGAAGCTGTAGCTTCTGTTTATGATCTCTTATTGTTATCTTGAATTCTAATTTTAAACGACAAATCCGAAGTCAATCAATATGTGTTTCTTCCTTTAAAACATGAAAAGAAACAAATTATTTTAACTAAATTTTGCTACTCATCTTGTTATTTTTGCCTGTTTTTATTTTATCTCCACTTTAAAAATTCCATGTTTTTTATGTAGTTAATAGTTAATAATATTGTATATTTAAAAGTTTCTAACAGACTAGGTCTTAAAAGCTCTCATCACAAGAAAAAAACTTGTAACTACATGTGGCGATAAGTGTTAACTAGACTTATTGTGATCATTTTGCAATATATACATATGCTGATTCATTACATTATATGCCTAAAACAAATATAATGTTACACGTCAATTATATCTCAATAAAAAAAAGAAATTCGACATTTTAACTTTCATAGTTAAGTATACCAACATAGATGATCAATTCATCATTGTTTCTTGACTTCCATGCCTTTGCTTTGAGTTAATTTTTTATTGTTGAAATATAGACATTAATAATTATTTTAAGGAATGTCTATGAGTAATGTATGTGTTTAATCTTTCTATGACAAAATGATTCTTAATTTAGCTTGGGCTTGTGGTTATCTTTTAATCTCCCTCATTACCACAAACACATCTTTCTACCATGAGAAGTGGTATAAAGTGATGGTTATGAGCATTCAGAACCAGACCAACTTTGTCTGAGTCCCGACTCCTCCCTTTACTAACTGTGAAAGCCTGGCCAGGAACTCGTCAACTTCTCTCTGGCTCAGTTTCCTCAGCTGTAAAAAGGGATGAGAAGTACTTTTGGCCAAGCTGGGGAGTAGGTTGATGCACTTTGCCTCCTTGCACAACCAAAAGAAGGAAAACAACTAATTTAAAAACAAAAAATTACCAGAACTGCCAGAAAATTGAACTATATGGAAGTCCAAAAACCAAGGAGTTAAAGAAGAAACATTCATCCAGACTGGTAGGAGGGGCGGAGATGGGCAACCAGACGGAGAGGACTCGTGGCAAGGTGGCAGCCCGAGGACTGGGGCGGGCAGTGGCTGGAAGACCTGGTGGTCCCACATTTGCGTGCAGATAAACTGGGGAAACAACTGGGAGAAACAACTCTGGGGCAAGACAGAGCACTCGACCTAGGGTTCCAGCTCAGGGAAATAAAGCCTCAAAACCTCTGACTGAAAAGTCTGTGGGGGTTGAGACTGTGGGAGAAACTCCCAACCTCATAGGAGAGTTCATTGGAGAGACCCACAGGGTCCTAGAACATACACAAGCCCACCCACCCGGGAATCAGCAGCAGAAGGTCCCAATTTGCTTGTGGGTAGTGGGGGAAGTGACTAAAACTGGCAGAGAGCTGAGTAAGCAGCACTGTTCCCTCTCAGACCCCTCCCCCACATACAGCATCTCGACGCAGCAATGTGGTTGCCCTTCCCTGGTGAATACCTAAGGGTCCGCCCCTTACAACATAACAGGAGCACAGAGACAAGAAATATGGTCCAAATGAAAGAACAGATCAAAGCTCCAGAAAAAATACGACTAAGCAATGAACAGATAGCCAACCTATCAGATGCAGAATTCAAAACACTGGTAATTGGGATGGTCACAGAAATAGTTGAGTATACTTGCAAAACAGAGGAAGAAGTGAAGGCTATGAAAAGCAAAATAAAGGAAAATGTACAGGGCACCAACAGTGAGTGGAAAGAAACTGGGACTCAAATCAACAATTTGGAGCAGAAGGAAGAAATAAACATTCAACCAAAACAGCATGAAGAAACAAGAATTCAAAAAAAAATGAGGAGAGGCTTAGGAACCTCTGGGACAACTTTAAATGTTCTAACATCTGAAACATAGGGGTGCCAGAAAAAGAAGAGGACGAGCAAGAAATTGAAAACTTATTTAAAAACATAATGAAGGAAAACTTCCCTAACCTGGCAAAGGAAATAGACTTCCAGGAAGTCCAGAAAGCTCAGAGTCCCAAAAAAAGTTGGACCCAAGGAAGCACACACCAAGATACATCATACTTACATTAGCCAAGATGAAAGATAAAGGAAGAATTTTAAAAGCAGCCAGAGAAAAGGAAACAGTTACCTATGGAGGAGTTCCCATATGACAGTCAGCTGATTTCTCAAAAGAAACCTTGCAGGCAAGAAGGGGCTGGAAAGAAGTATTAGAAGTCATGAAAGGCAAGGACCTACATCCAAGATTACTCTCTCCAGCAAAGCTATCATTTAGAATGGAAGGGCAGATAAAGTGGTTTCCAGATAAGGCCAAGTTCAAGGAGTTCATCATCACCAAGCCCTTATTATATGAAATGTTAAAGGGACTTATCTAAGAAGAAGAAGATTAAAACTATGAATAGTAAAATGACAACTCACCAACTATCAACAGCTGAACCTAAAAACAACAAAAACAAAAACAAACTAAGCAAACAACTAGAATAGGAACAGAATCACAGAAATAGAGATCACATGGAGGGTTATCGTTGGGGAGGGGGAAGGGAGACAAGGGTGTAAACATACAGAGAATAAGAAGCATAAATGGTAGTTCCAAAACAGACAGGGGAAGGTTAAGAACAGTATGGGACATGGAGAAGCCAAAGGATTTAAATGTACGATCCATGGACATGAACTAAGTTAGGGGTTTGATGGTGAGAGCAGGTGCAGAGCAGAGGGAAATAAAAGGGAGGGAAAAATGGGACAACTGTAATAGCATAATCAATAAAATATATTTTTTAAAAAAGGAATGAGAATAATTCTCTCCCATAGAATCCCCATGAGGATTAACTTAGTTAATACACATCATATACATGGTGTGCTGCCCAGCACCTAGCTGCCACAGTCACTCTCTCTGACCTCTTCTGTTGCTGATGAGAAAGTTAATGTTGTCAGCCTAATTGCAGTTGCTTTTTAGGTAATCCAGCTGTCCCCTCCGGTTGCCTTTATGACTGTCTCTCTATCTTGGATGTTGTGCGGCTTCACTCAGAATGCACTCTCAGTCTGGGCACTTAGTTCCTCGACCACTCTGAAAAATTTGCAACCGTTACTCCAGTATTATACTTTTCTCTACTCTCTCTGCAGCTTCTGTGTCCTGTGTGTTGCTGCCTCTCAATCTACCCTCCATATTTCTTAATCACTATCGGACACTTGCCAACTTTTGTCGTTTTTTCTCTCAGTGCTAAATTTTGGGTGAACTTCCTGGTATTATCTCTCACTTCATTTTTTTTTTCATGACTGTACCAAGTTTAGATTCTACACAATCTATTAGATTTTTTATTTTAGGGACTATGATTTCTATTTCTAGGTTTCCTAATTGGTTCTTTCTTGTATCTTTAAATCAGTCCACTTCTACCTGTTTTTATAACACACATTTAAAATTCTCATTTATTTCATTTTATTTCTTCACTTATTTAATGCCTTAATCATTTTTATATTAAAAGTCTTAGACTGCTTTATTATTTTACATCACCTGAAGTGAACAGTTTGTCAGTAGTTGGTTTATTGGTTGTTATCTGTTAAAAACAGATTTCTTCTTGTGTTTTGGATTTTTGGTTTGCAGTCATTCTAAGCTTGATGACTTTTTTTTTCCTTCTTTTTCTCTCCCCTCTCTCCTTTCCTTGTCTAGGAGTTCTGCAGTTTCCTCTATCAGTCTTAGTGCTAATTGAACCTTACTCAAATTGGTGATTGTAGCTCTTGCTTATTAGCAGTGGGGATGGCTGGCTCAGTTCAGGTCCTGGTTCCTGTGCTGTCCAGGTTGTTGCCCACCTGGACATGCAGCTTCACATCAACTACAGCCTTGAGCAGTGGTTGGGAGGAACTTCATCATTTCTTGTCCTAAGTGGAGAAACCACCAGTCCTAGATTGAGCTTTCAGCTGAGCCCTGACCCCTACCTCCCCTGGAACATGTTTAGTCCCTGCTTCCTGGGAGCCAGACTAGCTTGGTTACACACCAGAGCCCAGCGCCTCCCGCCTCCGCCCAGAGGACCAGCAGTGCTGTGCCTCTTTGATGACCCCTCATTTGTGAGCTGAATTAGGCCTTTGCACATCTTCAGATCTTTAAAGTTTTACACATAACTCCTCTGTGTTTATAGCAGAAAGTGTGCCACAAACAATTCCACCAATACCATCTAGACCAGAAGTGCTCTCTGTTTTTGTTTTGTTTTGTTTTTTAACAATGAACAATTGCTACTGTTATAATAAGCACTTAGATAAAAGGGCCACATCCTCTGGCTTTCGTAATATGGACATCACTTGTGACCTTGGTCAACGTTGTTTCCTCATTCTGGAAGAGGCTGACGTCAGGATGCTGTGGGTTCAACAAAGATAAGAACTGGAGACACCAAGAGCAAGCAGCTCTTTCAAAGACATTTCCCTGGGAAAGAGATAGTGGGAAGTTTTTTTGTCTTGTTTAATCAGGGAGAATTGAATGTGTACAATCATAGGGTAAAAATAGGGAATAGGAAACAGGGAGAGCCAGCATAGGGGGGCGGTTGGGAGGGGCGTGAATTAGAGATTAAGAGCATAATCTTCTGAGTTAGATTTGGGTTTCAGGCACAGCTCTGCTATGCACCTTAATGTCCTCACACTGTAAAATGGGGATAACAATAGGACCTTCCTCACGGGGTTATAGAGAGGACTCAGTGAGACATTGTGATGAACTTACTACAATGGCTGGCACGTAGTAAACACACAACTCTTGACCATGAGTCTTTGATGGTTCGTACTTTATGTGTCAACATGGCTAGACTACGGTACCCAAACATTCAGTAAAACACCAGTCTGGAGGGTGCTGTGAAGATGTGTTTTTTTTTAGAGGAGATTAATATTTGAAACCATAGACTTTGAGTAAAAATGATACTCCAGATTGTGGGTGGGCTGCATCCAATCTGTTGAGAGCCTCAAGAGAGAAAGACTGTGGTCTCCCAAGGAAGAGGGAATTCCGGCTCCCACTACCTTCAGCCTCGAGCTGCGGCGTCGGGCCCTCGGTGGGTGTCCATCCGCCAGCCTGCCCAGCAAACTTCACACTAGCCAGAGCCCACCATTGCACCAGCCAACTCCTTGAAATACTGGATTTTGCTGTATGTTATGCACACTTTTTGATGAAAGAATAAGGATGCACATAATACATGGGCAGTACTAATTCCATTTCTCTATAAACATTTTTAATTATTTATTTATGCTTATGCATTCAAAGTGTAACTCTAGAAAGCAACAACAATATCCATATGCAAAATAACACCCTGGAATATGATCCTCGGTTTTGTTTCTAAACATAAATAAATAAAAACTGAATTAAAACGAAAAAAGTGTTCCTGAAAGTTTGAGCCAAAAAAGTGGGTGCACATTATATACTGCAAAACGTGGTAAATCAATCGCCTTCTCTGTCTCTCTCCCTCCCTCCACACACATAAGCACACACACCCTATCGGAGGTTCTGTTTCTCCGGAGAACACTGAGTAAAACAGCTGGTAGAGGAGGGAAGAAGAGGGACAATCATGAAAGTGACGGTCAACTCTCCTAAGGAGTCAGAGCGTGAGTGCCTTGGGCCGGAAGTGGAGCTGGAGGGTGGAGGATGGAGGACCAGAGCGGAGGGACGCGGGCAGCTGCCGTAGGCAGGCCCCGTCTGCTGGCAAGACTCTCCGGGAAGTAGGGAGAGAGGTCACATGCCGGGCCTACGGCAGGTGGCTTGTGGAGGAGTGGAGGAAGTCGGGGTGCAGTGGTGCTCAGAAGGCGCCCTGGAAGCACCAAGACCACAGATCATCCACGGAACCAGGGGGCCCGGTGTGGGAGGAGGGAAGAGATGGCTGAAGGGAGGGCTGGTCTCCCCAGCACAGGGAACTGCCCGTCTGTTAGCAGGTGCGGGCGGGAGCAGGTGGCAGCTTGGCCCTTCCTGTCCGAGTTCTCCCCGAGGCTGGCGACTTCTAGTTACCAAAGGAGAACTGACAGAGGGTCCCTCGGAGGGATGATGGTGGCGGTCATGCTTGGCACAGACAGGACTTTTCTCAGGTGACTTGCTCACCTGCACCCCGGGGAAGCTGTGGATAGGTGAGTTTTAATGACGCACACTGGAGTGTGCAGAGCTATGTAAGTGCCCCCAAGTCCACACCAGGGAATCATACAAACCCCGAGAGCTCGAGCTGCGAGAGCCTGGCCGAGGCCAGGGAGCCTCTCAGGCAAGACCCAGGTCTCAGCAACCCCAGGCTGGCAGGCCTGGAATCAGAGTTCGAGTCCCTGAGTTTGGATTTGGAGGGGCATGAGTGACCCAGGAAATTACCCACAGACAACGGTCCCTGTGAGAGGTTTGGGGGGCAGCACAGCACTCCAGCCTCGGTGAGCAACCCAGGCACGCTTGCCTCTCAACCCTGAGGCACTGCTGGCCCCCCCCCCCCCAGCTGGTGGCCACTGTCTGGGAGAGTCCGGTTTCTCTACCCGTGGCTGTGCCCCTTCAACCTCCACACTCGGGGCAGGTCTGTGTCCTGGGCCTCACGCAGAGCACAGGCTCTCCTCCCCTCAGGGTTGTCTTCATTTGTTCTCGTGACCGCAGAGGCTTTGGAGCTCGGCTGCTGAGTGTCCTAGTCTGAGCACTCTGCTGCCCGAGCTACTGGTGCTCCAGCTGTGAGTGGTGCGCTGACTGCCTCCCCCACTGCCTGGCCTAACCCAGGACAGCGGGCCAGTCAAACCAGAGACTGGGTGGCTGGTGGAACCCAGGGAGGGGCCCCGCTCGGCCCCTTACCCTCGGGGCTGCAAACAGGTTTCGCAGATGACTTCCTTGAAGTAAAGCCCTGAAGCGTTGGTTGGGATGAAAATACAGAAAATGGTTACACAATTCCTGTGTTGTAAGAGGGAAAGAGTTCCAGAGGTGGATGGTGGTGACGGCTGCACCGCGATGTGAATGCACTTAATGCACCGAACTGTGTGCTTAAAAAACACGTGAGATGTTACATTGTATGTTATGTGTATTTTATCACAACAAAAAAATCTAAAAAAGAAAAAAACGATGAAATACCTTCCTATACAGATGAACATAGGTCGTTTTGAATGCTGACTCTTTTATTTCCTCCACATCCAACACCTTGATTGAGTTAGAATTAGTGATTGTTGCTTATGTGAACCCTGAGAAAGAAGACACTTGCTAAGAAGGGCTCCTATTGGCTAACTGGGCTAAAATTAAAACAACAACAGAAAACCCCACTAAGTCCAGCACCCATTTCTGCACTCTCGCACAAACTGCACTTCACAGAGAAGCCTGAATTACCCGCTTCTCTGCACAGATCTGCCCGCCTGCCAGCACTGGGTTTCTGCCGTCAGGCCAGCCCTTATAAAGGAGTTCCTGGAATCCTAGTTTCCATCCATCAGTGCTGCTCTATTTTTGACCAGTCAGGGAAGTACTTTTTGGACCAATCAAACTGCAGGGATATGGAGTCTTCATTTGCATGAGGACAGACCAATCAGGGACCAGGGACAGGGACTTCTGTTCATACAGCCACCTCCTCTGTGTCTCAGAGAGTGTACTTTTCCTTTCCACTGAAGACCGCATCTCCCTGGCTGAGCTGAAAGAGCCAAGATGCCTCACCAGAGCAAAGCGGAGCAGGCCGGCATGGAGCAGTATAGAGCAGAGCAGAGCCTCTGGCAGTAGCGGCAGAGGCTGTGTGGATGGAGAGTGGCCCGGCCCCAGGGCTGCCTCACAGCCATGCTGCCTTCTGTGCTAGCTCCCGATTGATCACAGAATATGTGCTTCTTTCTTCACTGCAGCCCAAACTGGGGATCGCTGTTGGTGATGAATTGGTGTCAATGATCCAATGGACACTATAATATTTAGACTCAAAGTAGGAGGCATTGCGAGTTCAAGGTTGTGTTTAAAGGGATTTTTTTTTTTTTTGGCTGGGTATGATACCAGGCTTGGATCGGTGGCCCAGGGATTGGTTTGCATGGGGTGGTTTGCTTAGGGGCAGTTGTCTGTATGTGACTAAGGAGGAAGGGGGCAGTTGTGGGCACAAGTATCTGAAGAGGAAAGGAGAACCATGAAGGTACTAGCTAGAACCCTTTCTGTTGCCAGAAAGCAAAGACCAGTTAAAGCTTCAGCCATAACTGGGACTTGATTGTGTAGATTCCAAAGTGTCCCCTGAAGCCCAAGGTCAGAGATGCATCAGAACCTCAGGAAAGACCCAGAACCAGGAAGCAGATGGGAGGCTGCCAAGAACGTGCCTTCTATCTGCACATCTGTTCCACCCCCATTTTCTGCAAACTAGCTTTCTCTGTCCCTTGTCCACGTTGTAAAACAGCGCCTGGGTTTCTTAGTGATGGGTCTACCCCAGGGGCTCCAGCGCAGAAACTACAGTGAAATAAAGAAGCATGGGGCTTCACGGAGCGTGGCAGCCCGGAGAAGGCAAGGAAGCTCTGCGCCCTCCCCCCGTGCTCTGCCCGCTGCTCTTGTCCATCTGGCTCTTCCTGAGTTATCTACTGTTCTAATAAACTGGTAACATAGGAAGGAGAGAAAGAGGGAATATCTTTCTCAGGGAAGGGTGCTGTTGGGGTCTCCTGTCTTGTCTTCACCACTCACAATTGTCAGGAGGAGAGGAAGGTGTGATTGGTCAGGCCTGGGCTATAGGGGTCTGTTAGCAGAAGAAAGAGGGGAGTGTGTTGAACAGAAAAAGAAGAAACATAAATACCATCATCCACTGCAGGGGCAATTCCCTTCCCTGCTTCTCCCGCCCCCACAAACCTAGCCAGCTCTGTTGCTCAGGGCTCAGGTCAGCCACCCTGAAGGGCGAAGGGTGGCTTCTCACTGAGAGGCAGGGATTTCCTAGAGAGGCCCAGGCAGCGGTGAAACGTCTCAAGGAGGAAGCCAGAGCTAAAAAAAATACAAGTGAGCTTGTTCTTGAATTTACGTGGAACACCGCCATGTGGACCCCCAGACATAACCATGGGAACCTCTGGGTGGAGCTGAACCCCGACATGGGTACCATATTAAGGGCATTAATATTACTACATATCACTTTTGATCTACAAACTCTTAGGTGTTTCTCTACAAACACCTAAGAACACTATGCAGGTGAATAATCCCTTATAATGGGCCATCTAAGTGTTTTCCCCAAGTTTTTACCATAATAAATAATTCTGCAGCCAGTCTCCTTGTAGTTCCATCTTCACACACATTCTTGACTTATTAGCATTTGTGAAAGTCAACGTGAGAAAAGCCAGAAGAACAAGCCATGAATTAGGAAGCCTCTGGGTAATAAAGCAAGTCCTCGCCAGAACTCTGGGTCGCAAGCAAGAAAAACTCAAGTCAAGCCAATTTCAGCAGAAGGAATATTTATTGACTCCAGAAACTAAGGTTCCTGGAATGGAGCGGGTTTCAGGCACGACTGGATGCAGAGTCTCAATATCATCTCTCTGCCTCTATTTCTCAGTTACGGGACATTGGGCTCTTTCCTGCTGCCGACGAGCTTCCTCCATGCGGTTTTGGGGGGACATGCGGAATCCAAGTCTAGCTCCACTCCAGCGCGTAACTGCACTGTGATGCCAAGAAAGAGCTTGCACTTTGGGGTCAGGCAGACCAGTTCAAATTACATGTTACTTAACTTGCTTTCAAGCTTGTTATTGTAGAAATGTTCGAGCGTATTCAAAAGTAAACACAATAGTAAAATAAACCCCCAAGTACACATCACCCAGCTCCAATAATTATCACCACATGGCCAATCTTTTTTGATCTATATTCCCCACTGACTGTCCCCACACCCTGTGCTTGGAATATTCTGAAACACATTCCAGATATCATATCCTTTCCTCCACAAATGTTTCAGTACGCGTCTCTAAAAAATAGGGACTCCTTTTCTCCTAAACATAACCACCATATCATCACCATGCCTAAAATTATTAACCATACTGCCTTGATATCATTCAAACACTTTGGAGTTCAAATTTCCCTATGCCTCTCGGATTGTTTCTCACTCTTGATTTATGTGAATCAAGATCCAAAAGTGAATCAGTATATTTCGTTCGGTCGATATGTAAGTCTTGCTTAATCTCTAGGCTCCAACAATTATCAATACAAAGCCAATTTTATTCTGAAGCAAATTCTACACACGAGCATCACAAATTTTATCTCTAACTATTTCAGTTTGTACCTCTAGGACTCTTTCTCTCTCTCTTTAGAACACAACCACTGTACCATTAGTGCAGCAAAGTAGTAATAATAATTAGTCATACTTTACTATCGTCAGAGATTATTCAGACATTGTTCAAATTTACCTAGTTGTTCACTTTTTGAAGTTGGTTTTTCAGCTAGAGATCCAAACAAGTCCAGTCATTTCATTTGGTTGATTTGTCTATTAAGTCTCTTTTCATCTCTAGGTTCCCTTCCTTTCCTTTCTTTCCCTCCTCCGTTTTATTTGTTGGAAACCCTGGGTCGTTTGCTTCACAGATGTCCTTGTTCAGGGTTCTGCTGATTTCAGCACTGGTGTGCTAGTTAACATGAGCGGGAAACCTGCGGACGCCGGCATCACACACCCCTAGGAGAAGGTGACCCTAAAACTTACTTGCTGAGTGACTGGGTTCATTCCTCTGTTTTTCCAAGCCTCAGTTTTTTCATCCTGAAAGAGGATTAGTATACTCAACTCTTAAAGGTACTGGGGAGATTAATGAAATAACGCAAGCCAGGGATTCTGTGCAAGGCCTCAAACAGGGTGAGCGCTAAATTAATGTCTTTTCTTAGAAAGAGCTGCTGGGGGAAGTAACCTGAGTGTCCACTAAGAGATGAAAGGATAAACCGAACGTGGAATATGCATGCTAGGGAGTATTATTCAGCCCTGGAAAAGGACATTTTTACTCAGGCTACAAGGATAAACCTTGAAGACATTGTGCTAAGGGACATAAGCCAGACACAAAAAGACAAATATTGTATGTGACTTGTCCTATAGAAGTAGCCAAATTCATAGGAGCAGAAAGTAGAGAGGTGGTTGCCAGAGGCTGGGAAGAGGGGGAAACAGGGCCTTATTGTTTAAAGGGGACAGAGTCTCAGCCGGGGGGAGATGAACGCCTCCTGGTGACTGGTGGTGGTGGTGGCTGTCCAGCAGTGTCAATGTGCTTAATGCCACCAACCTGTACACTTAAAAATGGTGCAAATGGTAAATTTCGTTATGTATATTTTACCACAAAGGTTTAAAAAGTGCTTAACCAGATTCCCGTTGTACAGAACCATCGCCTGCGGCAGCACCCTGCCTCCTCCTTTCTTCAGGAGGAGATTTCCCACCTCCTGGAGAGGCCTGGCGGAGTTCAGATTACAGGCTATGATCATGAAAGGGAACAAATCTAACCGATCTGAAACCCTGGCCCACACCCTCAGATCCACAAACGTGCATTAAGCACCAGCCCTGAGCGAAGCCTGGCTGAGGCCCACGGTTGGGGGCAGGGAGAAAGGCAGAGTGCAAAGAAGTCTAGCACCTGGCTCCTGGCCTCCGGGGCCTTCTGATTCTCATCAGACTGGGGACGGGGGACACGGGACAAGCGTCTCCCGAGGGTGAACTGGAGCCAGCAGCCTGCCCTGGGCCTCCGTTCCATCCTTGGTGAAATACAGACACAGCCCATCTTACTGCACTTCCCTTTATTCTGCTTGGTAAATGTTGTGTCTTTTCCAAATCAAACCTTTGTGGCAACTCTCCATGGAGCAGGTCCGTTTCTCCAGAGCATGTCGTGCCTCTGGGTCGCCGTTTGGTGATTCTCACATTCTGACTTTTCCATTATTATCAGACTTGTGATGGTGATCCGTGATTGGTGATCTTTGATATTACATTCCAGATGCCATTAAGAACCCTGGTCCCTGGCGGGTGTGGCTTGGTGGACTGAGGGAGCTCTGTGGGGTCTCTTTCACAACAGCAAAAATCCCACTCACGAGGCTCCACCCCCATGACCTAGGCACCGCCCAAGGGCCCCACTCCAACGACTGTCCCCTTCACTTCAACATATGAATGGGGGTGACATGACACAAGCATATGAATAGGAGGGACACAAGCATCCAAACCATGGCACAGCCTGAATCTCAATCATCACAGCTTTGCAGTGCCCAGTATTCAGTAAGCACTCAATAAGTATTAAATGAGTGAACAAGCTACTTAGGGTACATGCGGGAGGTGGGAAGGTCAAGTTGGAAAGGCAGGCCGGGGGTGACCGCCGAGGACACGGGCGCCTTCCCAGATGTGTCGTTTGGCCTTCTCCCTGAAGGAAATGGGGCGTCCTCATGGGGTTTTAATCCAGGAGCAATATGAGAAAATCGGGGTTTCAGGAAAATGAATCGGCTCTTGTTGCATTGACTCCAGGCCTGCTGAGACAACAAGGCATAGATAAATGGTCCACATCCATCCTTGGAAACTCGGAGCGATTGTCCCAAAGAACCAGGCTCTAAACTGGCAGAGCCAAGAATTAGTTCAAATCTCCCAGCTGGATTCAATTACAAAGTGCAATCACTTGCACAGACCCAAGGGGATGCTGCGGTGATCACTCAATGAGATCATATAAAGCTGCCAACGACCCGCCGTCCCACCAAGAACTCGGTCCTCTGAGCCCGCCTCCCCGACCCACCATACCTGCCCTTAGGTGAGGATTCCCAGCATTCCCCTGGAGGGTTCCAGACCTGGAGTCACTCCTCACACACTCTTGGCTCTGACCCCATCTCAGGTTCTGCCTGCGGCCCAATCTGTCTGCAACAGATTCTGGCCCTTCCCATCCAAGTTTCAGGCCCATGGAAGCAACCCACGCTCTCTGCCACGAGCAGGAGGTGACTTCCTGCTCCACCAGTCAGGCTAGTTGCCAGCACCAGAAGAGCATCGGCATGGCGAAAGGATCAAGTCCGGACTTTGGGTCAGTCCTGGCTCAGCCACTGAGAGTCTGTTGGATTTTTTTAACTTCTCTGAACCTCATTTCCTTAGCTGATAACAACGCCTGACTCCCAGGATGGCTGTGGGGGCCAGGGGAGGGATTTGATCGGTGAAATGAGCCATGTGATCAGTGAAATGAGACGTGTATGCTACCTTTATGGAATTTACACTATAACAGAAGAACAGAGCCAAGTTACTTCACTTAGGAGAGGTTAAACTTCAGCCAGCTGCATTGCACCAAGTGCCTTTGGTTCAATCCCACTGACAAATGTTTCCAAGTAACCCTGACCTTAAACTGACCCTAAAGGTGCCACCATGGACCTCAGTACAATCACACACGGCAGCGATGTGCAGCTGTTTAATTTTGTTCCTGAATTCAATGCATAGCTACCCCTCCAGGCATCCAGGCTGAAAGTGGACTGTGGTTCAGCATTGCCTCGAGCTCCTTCGGATGAAATGTGGTGGGCGCGCACCGTGGGGATGCACGCAGCAGTTAGAAGACACAGACTAGATGCATATGCGTGTAACGTGAACAAATCTTTAGCAAAACAAAACGTGGTAGCTGAGACTGAACGCCTTCTCCATGCCAGGTGCCACCTCAGTACTTGACCTAGATTAATTTATTTAGTCCTCACACATCCTGTGAGATCTGTGTACATCTTTATTATCCCCAATGGACGGAGGGAGAAACAGAGGCACAGAGAAGTTCAGTAACTGGCTCCGGTTCTCCTGCTAGTAAATGGAGGGGCTGAGATTTGAACCAGGCACCCATGTTTCCCCTCAATACTATGCTGAGTGCACACACACACGCACACATATGCATCACAGTGCACCACCATTCTGCCCAGGAACTGCCAGTTTGTCCTCAGTCCACCCCCGCCCTGCCCTGCTCCCCTTGGTATCACAGGGAACTACAGTGCTCAGGTTGTCTTGCGTCCGCCTTCTGGTTGGTTGACGCAACAGGAAGCTCTGGTAGAAGATGGGAAGGTGGGAGGAAGAGAGAGCCAGGGGGTTTCCCCCTTTATGTCTGTGGTATGTCCCACAGCCCCTCGGCCTTTTCTGTGGCTTTGGCAGATTCTGGAAGGTCCCCAGCTGTTTCACATCCCACCAGGCAGTCCCCACTTTGGAGCCGCAGCCACAAGCCCGAGCTCTGGGCTCTGATTAGATCCCCCTGCCCATTCCCCCTCTAGCCGCAGGGGTGGTAGTGCTGGTTTCCTGGGGTGGGCAATCTCTGGGTCTCTCCATCGTCACGTTGGTCTTCTCAGTTCCCCCGTCACTTGCCCACCAGTTCCCTATATGAAGTTCCCTCTGTCTGAAAGACCTAGAGTGGCTTCTGATATTTTAAACCATTTGTGTGAATTAAAAATATATGCATACTATGGTAGAAGGACTGGCTGTGAGTCAAGATGCCCGGAGTGGAGACCAGGTTCTGTCCCCAACCCAGTGTGAAACCCAGTGTGAACCCTTGAGCTCTATTGTCCTCAGGCTTTGTTGATGTTGGATCAGGGGTATGTGCGCTTGTGTGTGTGTTTGAAGTACATCCCTACTCAAATGCATGTATATACACAAACACACATATGTGTGACCATGTGCATATATGTGTTTGTATGTGTATACATGTTCAAGAATACGTTTTTCCTCCTAGATAATGTGAATTTAAGGATTCTATGAATTGATGAAGGCAATTAAGCATGGAATAAACATGAGGATAAGAAAGAGAAAACAGACCAACAGACAGTCCTGGTACTGACCAGAATGATAACACGGCGTTCACACTGCAGGCATGCGGCCCAAAACTGGGAGGTGGGCTAGCTCCGCGTCTGGGCCTCCGACTACCTCTCTGTGACTCCTGGCTGCGCCCACGGAGTTGGGGGGAGCGAGGTGGAGCGAGAAGGAGAAAATGAGCATCAGAGGACAACAAGCAGTGTCTGCCACACAGAGGAGTGACCTCGCTTAGGGAAGATCTCAGGCAGCGAGCTGGTGGAGGGTAGGCTGTGCTCTGAGGAGACAAAGTCAAGATTTTTTAAAAGTCTCAATGAGGGAACCCGCCCCTCCAGGCAGGAATCAATTGGAAAACCGTGCATGGCAGTGCAAAGCAGTGGTTCTTCACTTTGAGACGAGCTGCCATTCAGGGCTAGACAAGTCCCTGATCCGTACACGTCCACGCTGTGTCACAGTCACCTCCTGGTGGACCTCACGCTGGGAAAGCCCACTCTTCGGGCTGGCGGCACTGGAGGCGGCTCCGCCCGGGAAGGCTGCTGGCGCCATCTAGTGCTCTAGCGGAGAAGCGTCTCGGCGCGCACCTCGGAGCTGGGATTTCAAGCCTTCGCTGCTCTGCTCTCTCCAACTCCCACCTGACTTTTCAAAAACTTCGCAACTTGCCACCTTGCAAATATTGGGAAATCCCTTTGTCTTGCAGTCTTCAGGGAGTAAACCTCCTAAGCCCACTGCCAGTAAGGCCCGCAAAAGCTGCAGTTACCTAACCCCAAGGGGCTCCTCGCGAATTGTACATTCTGGGTTTATAAAACCCACCGCTGCATGCACAGAACCATAGACAGCTTGGCGTCCAATTTCTTCTTGAGTGCTGCTCAGGGGCTACCTGCGCTTTTCCTGGGAGAAGAGTCTCTCTCCGGAAGGATGAAGACATTCGCTTTCCAGAGTTCCCTACTGCCACTATCCCCAAATAACTATTTCAAAACCGGCTGATGGTTCCCGTTTAAAACTTGGATCTGTCTTCTTTCCTCCTTACAGGGAAGCAGAGGGTAGCTGTTCCAGGCTTCTTTGAGCCCCAGTTTCTTCACCAGGATTCTGCAAGTGGATGGTTTAGCTGTTCCACCCTCTGCTTCTCAAGTCACTGTGATCAGGCACAATCCTGAAAAATGAATTTTCAGCTGCAACTGCTGGAAAAGGGCCTTGACTTATTCATGAGCAGCTAATGTTGTCATTCAACAGGAAGAGATAATAAAAACATGAGAAATAAACTTGAGCCCCCAACGGTTGGTGTGCAAACTTGAGAACCCACAGTTGTTTTTGTGCTTGTCATTCTGAACTAGTTGAGAAATAAAGAGGCAAATGCTGAGTGCAGTATGAATGAAATGGAATGAAATTGCAAATGTATTTAAAAAGCAAAACAAAACAAAACACTTTGCTTGACACTTGGCTTCCAGGGAAAGAAATAGAACTTTTTTTTTTTTTTGGTCTTCTCCATCTCAGGCTTTATTGCTATTCTGACCACCCAAATTTGTCAGAAACATTTTCCCCTAATAAGTCAGCCAGTGATTTCTTCTTGACCTGAGGCCACTGTCACAACGCAGCTCCTGTGGCTCCCTCCATCTCTCCCAGAGGGACAAAGGGACGGGTATGTGGGAGAAGTGGGAAAGACTTCCCTTCCCCACTTTTCCAACATCAGAAACCTGCCAAAGGTACCAGAAAGGATTTTGTCTTTCAGCTGTCTTTGTCTTGGGTTATGACAGCGCCTTTTGCTTTCCCACCAGTTTCTCAATTCAGGCAATTCCACAGCATCTTTTCTGCTTCTGAGATGAGTTCGTGGCGGCAGAGCTGCTCCAGGCGGCGGCGGCAGGCTGGGGGGCAGCCCCACTGTTAAGCAGCCTCCTTCGACTGCAGCCCAGACCCGCACTGCAGGGTGTGGTGGCAACTTGGGAATAGCCCCAGGCTAACAGGGCGATCAGGGTGGTCCAGAGGGGGAGAATGTGTGTGTCCTGGTTACATATTCAGCACCATGGCACAGCTGAGAGCTGTCCACCTATGTACTTACCTTCAATGAATTGGAGTCTAATACAGTCCAGCTCATTCATTCATTCAACTGGTGTTCATTGAGAGCCATGCTCTGCAGAATGCAATCAGCTGACCTACGAGGGCTACACTAGATGGCAGTCCTATGTCTAGGTCATACACTTGGCCTGTTCAGGGACGAGGAGGAAGGCACGCGGAGCTGGAAGAAGACAGGGTGGGAGATGTATGTAGAAGGTAGGACCTCGGGTTGGAAAGCCACCTTATGTATAGCTTTCTAGGCCACGTGGTGCCCTTGGGATTTTAGTTCAAGTAGGATGGGAAGCTACTACTGAGCTTGAAGACCATGCTACTTTAAGTCCCACTGGGACCTTCTCTTCAGCTTGGCACCCAGCTAACGCCACCTCTGGGGTCTCTTCCCACCCACCTCACCCAGCCATAGACCTCCTGCGGCAACATCCCTTCCTCTGCCTGGCAAACCTCTACCTACCCTTCAAGACCCAGTGTGTCTGTCACTGCGCCCTCCAGCCTTCCTCGACTTCCCCAGACTGGGGGTTCCCCCTTTGTTCCAGAGCATCTCGGACACACTCCTGTTATACAGGGTTCGTGCTTCTCTTTAGGGGAGGAACCTGAGCTGGCCTGGGTCAGAGCAAGAGGAGCAGGTGCAGCAAGTCCTCAGTGGATGAATGAGCCATGAACCAGGGAAGGAGTCGTTGGGGAAAGTTAACCCATTAACTTCCCCACTTCCCAGTGTGAAGGAGTGGACCAGAGCTTAGGCTGGAAGCTAGCTGCCTGGGTTTACATCCAGCCTCCCCCAGTTACTTCCTAGGGGGCTCGAGGCAAATGGCTGGTCTTTTTTTGGTAAGATTTTATTATTTATTTTTAGAGAGAGGGGAAAGGAGAAAGAGAGGGAGAAAAATATCAGCGTGTGGTTGCCTCTCATGTGCCCCCGACTGAGGACCTGGCCTGCAACCCAGGCATGTGCCCTGACCGGGAATCAAATCGGCGCCCCTTCGGTTCGCAGGCTGGCACTCAATCTACCGAGCCGCACCAGCCAGGGCTGACTTTCTTATCTATAAAACAGAGTGATAATAATACCACCCCTTACCCCATGGAGTTGTTGAGGGGATTAAATTAATTAATGCATAAGATACTCAGGGTGGTGCCCATCGCGCCTTAATCTTCGGAAAGTGTTAGCACCGTGATGGCGGCTGTTGCTAGGGAAGGAGCTGCAGGAGGCGGGGCAGGGCATTTCGCAGGGAGGCGAGCTCCGCTGCCTGCTTCCCAGCTTTGCCCGCGGCAGCTCTGAACCACCGCAGGTGCGGTTCCTAAAAGGCAAGTGTTGGAGGTGCTGGAGGAAACCGTGTTTTCATTCATCTCCCTTACTCTAATGCCAAAGTGAAAATTGCTTTTTATATCCCCAACTCTTCTTTACCTTCTTGGAACCAATGACTAACCCCTTTTCCTGGGGAAGGAGCCCAGTTGGGGAAGTGGAGGCTGCGGAGGCAAAGGAAGTTGGGCTCTGAGCCAGAACACCTGGGCTGGAGTTTTCGTTTTGCCACCTGTCAGCTAAGTGGCCTCAAGTGAGAGCTCTCACTTCTGAATGCTTGACTTTTTCTGCTGTAGAGAGAAGCCGATGGCTTGAGACCCACCTCTGTGGGCTGCAGCGGATGCAGGAAGCGGTTCCAGGTTCTGGCTGCTATTCTGGCTCCAGTCCTGCCCTCTCTTAGCTGTGGACCTGCGTGAGTTACCCAGTCTTTCTTTGCTTCAGTTTTTTCAACTGAAAAATGGATAACACTACCTTCTGCCCTGTTATGGGCTGAATTGTGCCTCTCCAAAACTCACTTCTTTAAGTCTTAACTCCTAGCCCATCAAAATGTGATTGCGTTCAGAGATAGGGGCTTTAAGGAGGTAATTTGGGTCACGAGAGGTCTTGGGATGGGCTCTGATCCAATATGACAAGTGTCCTTATAAGAAGAGGGAATAAGGGGACACACCCAGAGGGAAGAGCAGGCAGAAGGAGGCCATCTACAAGCCAAGGAGAGGGGCCCCTGAAGAAATCAACCCTGCCAGCACCTTGATCTTGGACTTCTCGTCTCCAGAACAGTAAGAAAATAAATTCCTGTTGCTGGATCCTCCCAGCTCGCGGCACTCTGATATGGCAGCTGCGTGGATTAGGACACCCCCTTTAGAGGAGGTCAAATGAGGTGATGCCTGCGAGATGCTTTGCACGGGGCCCAACATGAGGCAAGGGCCCCACACACGCCAGCCCCTCATGGGAGGGCACATGCAGGGTCAGCAGAGACATGCCACATCCAAGGGGAGTCCCTTCTCTTAGTTCTGAGACCGAGAACACTTCTGAAATTCACTGTTTGCCCGCTGTGTGCCAGACACGGCACAGACAATCTCTCTCCCTACCGCTGGAGCCCGCAGCCTGGTCTGTGGAAAGAGAGCCGAGGGAACATGGAATGAGTGACTTCTCGCCAGGGGACCAGAGTGAAGAGAGAAGTGAGAGGCTGTGCGGTAGAGAAACTGGGGTCCACCAGGGGCTGAGAGGGTGCCCAGGAGCCAGCTGACTTGGATCTGGGGAAGAATGAAGCAGCAACATTTTCTTGGTTTTTAATTTTCAACTAAAGTTGACATTTAACACCATTTTGTATTAGTTTCAGGCATGTAGCATAGTAGGTAGACAATCATATACTTTACAAAGTATCCCCTCTGGTACTTCCGGTAGTTACCTGTGTGGGACACAGTTGTCACATGTTATGGACCCTGTTCCCTGCACTGTACTTACATCCTGGGACTGTACTGTAACTACCAGTCCGTATCTCTCAGTCCCTTCACCGTTTTCACCCAGCGTCCCAACCCTCCTTCCCCCTGCCAATCGTCAGTCTGTTCTCTGTGCCTGTGGGTCTGTTTCCATTTTGTTTATTTTGTTCTTTAGATTCCACATATCAGTGAAGTGATCTGGTATTTATCTGGCTGACTTGTTTCACTTAGAATATGCTGTTGCAAATGGTAAGATCTCGTGCTTTTTTATGGCCGAGTAATATTCCATTGTGTACATGTATTGTGTGTGTGTGTGTTTTTTTTTTTTTTACTAATTTGTCTATTGGTGGGACTTGGATGAGGCAGCAGCATTTTCAAAGCCTGAGGCAGGGGGCTGGCTGTGCTGGGAAAACCAGGGGCCACAGTCAATGAGGAGCCAGAATCCCCGCCTTCCTCCAGCGGAGCAGCAGTCTGGGTTTGTGCCCCAAATGTGCCTTGGTTTCCTTATCAATAAAATGGCAGGGGCGGGGCTGCGAGTAGTAGTTCTTACAGAGTTGTGAGGATACCAATGTGTAGAGTACTCAGGACAGTGCCCAGCACATGGGAAGAGCTAACGCACGGGAAATGTTACCTTGTGTTAGTATTACTTCAAAACAATATTAACAAGCAACATTTCTTGAGCACTTACTATGTGCCAGGGATCTAAAAGCTTTACAGGGGTATCACATTTAGTCTTCATCACAGTCTTTGGAGAGAGGAACAATCATAACTGACGTTTGACAGCTGGTGAACTGAGGCACGTGAACACTGTGCCCAAGATCACATAGCAAAGTATGTGGCCAAGCCAGGATGTCATTTGAAGCACCGGACCCCAGAACTGGACCCCTGGCAGCTGAGGCGACACAGTCATGGCAGAGAACAACTCTAGGTGCCTTTATTCAAGGAGTCTCAAAGATCCCCGCCAATGAGTCCAGGGCTGCTTCTGGGAAGTCTAGAATAATTAAGTAAGAGGGCGCTCACGCAGCTCCAGAAAGCTGGATGGGAGGGATTTTGGAGGTCAGGGCAGCCCAGAACAAGGAGCTAAGTGTACGAGAGATTAGTGCAAGTAGGGCTTGGGCGTGGCTGATGGGAGATCTTGGTTTGGAGTTTCCTCTAGTCCTTGCCCCTGTTGGGGAGAATCACACTTGCTCACCTTTGTACAAGAAACAGTGTCTCCTGGGGCAAGGAAGGAGTCAGAATGGCTTGGGCTCTGAAGCTGCCTCTGGCCCATGAAGTGACTGAATCTGGGCTGGTAGGATTCAGTCCTACCAGGCTGGTGCAGGACTTCGATGCTAGTCTGTCCAGGATCAGCCAGAAACTGGGTGCTGATGCCTGTGGCATGCGGTGAGTGAGCTCTTCCCAGACCGTGCCACTTCTGAATAACAAAGGCAGGACAGCGAATAGGACTGGTGGTGAGGGGCAGGGTAGTGTATGGAGTTAAAGAAGCCGTTTGTGTTTGGGGAAAAGGGACTTGTTTCTCTTGTTGCTTTGAGTTGTGATTTTGGGAAGAAATGGAACAAGAGATTGTAGGCAGTGTTGAGTCTGCAGGGTCAGTAGAAGAGGGAAGAATGGCCCTTTATGAGCAGCCAGCTAAATGCCGAGAGGCTGGTGTCCCAGCGTGAGAGACTTGGAGACCAATGGGGGGGTGGGGTGTGTGCGTGTGTGTGTGTGTGTGTGTGTGTGTGTGTGTGTGTGTGTGTAGGTTGCACTTGACTTGTACGACGAAGAGCCCACATCGGGAGTTAGGGAGACGGAAGCTGGGTCTTGCTGATGAGTGTTGGTGACTGCTTGTGGGAAAGAAACGAGACACCTTGAGGAGGAGTCCACACGCGTCTGTAACTTAGCCTCCTTTTAAGGCTTTGCTTTAGTTCAATGGGCTTATGAAACAGCTGTGAAAGGAAAAAAGGCCAAAGAGAGTTTCTAGATGCTTCTAGACCTTTCTGTATCAAGCTAAATGTTGATAATAAATAAAAGTGACCTTTGAAAGCAAAAAAAAAACAGACCCCCACCGACTAACGCCACCCCCAGGCCTGCCAAGCCTGCTCTGCATCTGCGGGGGACGAAACCCTTCTCCTCCTCCAGACACCCAGGGGGAGGCCAAGTGGAATGTTAACTTTCTAGCAAGTTCGGAGGCTACATGCACTTGTCGGTCTTGACATATTTTATTCTTGCACTGACCAAGGGGCAAAGCCCAGAGGAGCAGAACAGAGGGAATTTCCTGCTCAGGTTCACTGAGACAAGACCCCCCTGCTTAAAAGATTTCCTCACTGCAGTTCTGGTGATGCACCATCTCTTTCCACCAAGAAGAAGAGAGACTGTTGCCGCCTGTATGGAGCCGAGCCATAACATCTTCGCAGAGGGCTGCTACTAATGCCACAAAATTGGTGGGCAGGGCAGGCCTGCCGGGGCACACAGGGACACAGGTCAGGGCGAGGCGTGGCTGGCAGCGCCCGTTCCACATCTGTCTCCCTGACAGCTCCAGCTGCTGGGCTCTCCGGGGCCCTTCCGGTGGATCTTGTCAAGGAGGGCAGCCCTGGGCACTGCTGTGCAGAAGGCCAGCTTCGCCTCTGAGCCTCGCTCTCCACTGCCTTCAGGTTCTGTCTACTAGGATCGTGCTCGCCCGTGTTAAACTAAAAATAAAAGGCTTTTCGAAGTGAGAGACAACAAGCATTTATTTCAGATCAAAGGATAGCTCTTTGGGACACCCTGATTCAGGCAGACGCCCAGGTAGTGTTCCAATTAGCAGACAGAGGCACTGGGCACCTGTGGGAAAGGGCGGGGCACGAAGGCATCAGTAGAAGGCCGGCATTGCTACTGGTGCAGGAAGCGTTACCTACGTACGATGCTAATTCTAAACAATGTTTGTGATATTCAGTCCGGGAGTCATAGCATCTGCTTTCCTGGTAGCCTTGCAAATAGTTCTGTGAGACACTATGTTACTTTAGGCCCATTCGTCACATTCCAAAGACTGGAGACATTAACCTTCAAGGCAGTCGCTCTGGCATGGTAGTGCCAGCTCCATTTGAAAGTGGCTCTATTTGTTCCTTTTTTTTTTTTGACAGAGGCAAGCAATAGAGATCTGGAAGCTCACTGGCTTACATAAGACAGCTATTTATTTCTTCTTCGCATAAAAGCTGGGAAGTCAGAAGTCCAGGGCTTGACCAAGCGCCCAGGGACCCAGCGTCCTTCCAGTGAGTCCCCCAAGTCCCCCGGGGCCTGGAGCATCCCCACGGCACATGGTCATAGCTAGACCTCCAGGCAGCCACCCGAGGCAGTGACAGCCAGGAGGAGGAATGTGCGGGGGAAGAGGTCTTCATCAGCCCTCTTCTAAGGAAGGTTCTTAAACAAGCCACAATTTTGCTTGCTTCCCACTTAATCCCATGGCTACAAGCAGCTGCAAAGCAGACTGGGAAATGGAAACTTTATTTGGGATGGTCAGGGCCCAGCTAAAACTTGTGCGATCTATTATTACGGAGGAAGGGCGAAATGGGCAGTTTCATGGGATATGCCTCCTCACCACCAAACCTTCCAACAGAAGCTGGTTGCCTGTAACGTGTTCGACATTATGGACTTTCTCGTAAGCTAAGTCACCCGGTCACTGAAGAAAAGGCAGAGAGTAATGGGCAAGCATCAGGTTTCGAGTGCTGACTGAGCCATGCACCAAGGGTGATACCTGGGCAAGTAACCAAACCTCAGATTTCTAATTGACAAGATGGGGTTGTGACACCTGTGTCCTAGGCTTGTCATGAGGATTAAACAGGAGGGTAGGTGACGTTCCTGGTGCACCGTGTATGTCCCTGGCTTTGCTAAGTTACTGAGTCTCTCTGAGCCTTAGATTTGTCATTGATGAAATAACGATTCACTTTGTGTCTGTACTGAGGATTAAATGAGAGGATGCTACCAAGTATTAGCGCAACATTTAGTTTTTAAAGAAAAAACATGACAGTTGGGCCCACCTGTTATTTAGGCCTCTGAAAATTCCTGCAAGATGTCAGAATATAATTTTCAAAAAGTTAAAAACATGGCTTTTATAAAATATAGAGTAAACACAAAACTCATTAAATAATGAGGGAACTGGGAAAAAAGGAAAAGCTGATTTACAGAATATTTGAGATATTTATAGACAAGAAAAAGGAAAGAACAAAAAGCAGAAAGGAAAAAGAATGTTCGAATAAGATTTCCACGTTAGGTAAAACTAGTTAACGTTCTTCATGGCAACAAAGCCATAGGTTATCTTTTCTACCAGGAAAAAAACACCTCCCACCCTATGGGGCAAAACTCTGCATATTAGTATGGAACATTCAGCGTCTGGTTCTGTTCAATAGTAAACAGTAAAGGCAAACACAGGGACGTTTTCCTAGAGGATTAAATAACGTTCAGTGGGCCTGGGTACTGCACTGTGACAAGGAAAAGGGTGTGCAGTCACTTTCTTGCTTTATTTTTATGTTTTGGACAGTTTTTCACGGCAGACATAATTCTCAGTCACTGAAGAGAGCATTGCTGATTCCTCAGTGATGACCCGAAGGCTGGAGGGCAGAACGGCCTCTGCCTTCTGAGTCCCCCCATCCAACGGTCTGTGTTTGCAGGGGGTGGGGTGTGAGTGGCTGACTTCACTAGTGAACATGGAGCTGGCCATCCAGCCCTGGAAAACCACCCAGACAAGCAGAAACAGTAAGGCAGAGCCAGATGCAAAAGGGAGAGAGAGCTTTCCAGACCACGGCGTCCCTGAGGAATGGCACAGGGGTGGGGTGGGCCCCCACTCAGCCTGGCTGCGGCAGGGCTCCCTGGGTTACTACAGATGAGAGGTTAATTACCCTGTTCAGGGTCCTATGGTTAGTCGGCGGGTGACCTGAGCCTGTGCAAAGTCCGTCTTCTGTCTCCCTCCTGCCTCTCCTCTCACTGCTTTTTAAAATCCGCCCTCCAGGGACCAAAGGTCTGGGCTTAGTCACTTGCAGGTTAGTATTCATTTAAACCAGTATGTTGCTCCTCCTGGGGCGGTTTAAGTTTTAGGCAGCTGGCTTCTGAAATGAAATGAAAGGTGTTGACCTGCATTAAAGGGATCCTGGCATCTCTGGCTGCTGCAGGGGAGGGGGCCTCCGAGTCCCTGAAACCCAGCAGCCCCGAGAGCCAGGCCAACGCCCGTCAGCCGCTAGCAGCCAGGAGCCAACGTGTCTGCTTTATCACCCAGACGTCGGCTCCTCTTACCAACCCGTTAGGTTTGATGAGAAAACGTCAGCCTCCAGGCCTGCGGATGGCGGTAACAAGATCCTCTGACACATTCAAATTTATAAAATCAGATGTGATTTAATTGCCTGAAAAGAAGTTATTTCAAGACATGCCCTGGCTTTTGTGGGGCCTGAGATCATTGGTGATACTGGAGGGGGACAGGAGAATGAGATAAACTCAATAACTTTCATCATTCCGCACTTGGAATTGTGCCTTTGTGAAATCCCTGATGCCTAGGGCTGGGGAGAAAATGTTGTTTCACTTCCCTGGCATTTAAGTAATTCATAATCAGATGCGACCAGTGTGCCTTTCTAGCTGCAGCCCCAGCCTGGTCCAAAGCAGCCAGGTCCCCTGACTCTGCACACAGGCCTTGCTCCGTGCCACCCCCACCTGCTCCCACAGCCCAGCCTCACTGCCTCCAGGGCTAAGTGACTCCTCTTCCTTTCTCCCACCTTCCAAAATGCTTAAAGGTCCAGGTCAGGTCCAGCCACAGCCATCCTGGGCTTCCCACAGCCCAGAGCAGGGCAGCATGGCTTCTGTCTGTCCCTGTTGACAGAGGACCTTGTTTGTGTCAGGCACTGGAAATATAACAATGAATCAAATGATTTCCTGTATTCCTGGAGCATAGGTTCCAGTGGAAAAAACTGTTCTTCTTCCACTCCAATCAGCTTAATGCAAACTGCCACTTCGTAATCAACTGTGTACTTATTCCGTTATCTGGGGTGAGATAGGGGGATGGTGGGGTGGATGGCAACAGTTTATATACTATGATCAGGGAAGCTCTGTCTAGCATGGCCAGGTGGGTGGGCGATCCCAGCGCCTGTGTGTGGTGCTTCCGAGGGGTCAGCACAAGTCCGGGTGCTGATCCTCCAGCTGGCAAAAAGGGAGTCTGAAGCCCCGTGTCCAGCACAGAGCCAGCGCCCCTTTGTAGAACTGTCACATTGTTCCAGAGCGCCTGGGTGCCCATAGGCCCAGAGCTCTGGACACAAGGGCCCAGGCTTCCTTTTCCCCTGCTCCCTGCGTCCTGAGAAGGGCTCGGCTGAGGGTCATGGGCATAGATCTTAGCTCCGCCTTGGGGACGGGCGTGTGAATTTCAGCAAGCTACCTCACCTCTCTGGCCTTCTATTGTGTCTTTTGTAAAATGGGGTTATTAGTAGAACCTACTTCAAAGGATCCATGGGAGGGTCACATGATTAACAAAGCTTGAACACCGGAAATGGCATGTAAGCGTCCCTAGCAGTATGTACATTGACTGAGGTATGGGGGTTGTTGAGAGCTAAATTCCATCCCCCAGAAAAATAGGTTGAAGTGCTCATTCTATCATCTGTGTATGTGACTGTGTTTGGAAATGGGGCCTTTGCAAATGTAATGAAGCTTAACAAGGTCATATTCAATGAGGCCGTGCCCTGATCCAGTGTGACTACTGTTCATGTGAGAAGAGAAGGGGGCACCGAGGATTCCTGGCAGCCAGAGGCTAACAGAAGGACACGGGACAGATTCTGTAACAGGGCCCTCGGAGAGAGCGTGACCCTGTGGACAGCTTGATCCTGGGTTTCTAGCCCCTAGAACCACAAGACAATAAATTTTGGTTGTTTGAAGCCACACAGGTGGCTGTACTTTGTTAGAGCAACCGCAGGAAACTAACACAGTGACGATGATAAATCTCTGGGAGAGCCGAGAGCCAGCCGGGCCCAGAGAGCTGTGTGCTGACGCGTGTTTTAGGGCCAGATCCTTGAGGGTACGTGGATGCTTACGGCTCTGGGGTCAGACGATCGGCCCTCGGGCCCGATTTGGAAGTGGAGAGATAAGACTGAAGAAGGCTCTAGTTTAGTCCCAAACCAGAGCCCTTTCAGCCTGTGGCTTTAACCCTACGATTTCCAAGGGGAATCTTGGGGTTCAGTCTGAATACAGGGGCCGTCCCAGACTTCCTTGCCCAGCAAAAGTAAGAGTTCACAAGTTTTTCTGGACAACGTGCAACACCCACGAAGCAATCTTCGTGTCCAGCATGGCTCAGTCGGTTGGAGTGTCGTGCTATACACCAAAAGGTCATGGGTTTGATTCCCAGTCATGGCACATAACTAGGTTGTGGACTCTGTCCCCTCAGGGAGCGTAGAAAATGCCACCGATCAACTTTCTTTCTCACATACATGTTTCTCTCACTTTCTCTCTCCTTCCCTTCCCCTCTTTAACGAATAAGCATGTCCTCAGGTGAGAGTAATTAATTAATTAATAGTTACAGATGAAATCTAAAGCATGGGCCTCCTCGGCACTTAGGTGAAGACCTGATTGTAAAATACAAGGCAGGAAGAATCAGAACGATCCGGCCAGGGTCGGGGCCAACATTCCGGAGGACTGATTCAAAGTGGGAACAGGTCCCAGAGGTCCCCGGCAGTCGCCAAGCCCTCAGCAGAAATATCAAACTGCCTAGGCGGGCACAGCATCCTTTCCCCTGGAGATTTAGAATTATAATGTCTCGGGCGTGGGAGGAGCCTTACAAGTCAGCTCAGACTCTGTGGCTGCTGGATGCAAGGGCTTTGGAGGCAGATGGATCCAGGTTCAAGTCCCACCTCTTTGACTTGGGGCACGCCAGCTCCAAGTTCCGTGACCTGGGGCTCCTCTCCTTCTCTGTATAATGGCGACCAGGTCTGTAAAGATGCTCGTAAAGTGCCCGACTCACCACAATGGCTGAGAGAGTGGTGACTTGTTATTAGGATTGTTTTTAGTTTAACCCGGGTCCCCAACAATGTCCTGCTTCCCTCTAGGAAGGGCCCTCTAACTTATTCCCACATGTCTCCAGCCTGTGTCTCTCCAAATACCTCTATCAGAACATCCTCTGCTGCAGTGAGAGGCTCCTTGTGAGCGGCTCCCCTTGCTGAGATGTGCTCCGTGTTTGCAGACAGGTAGTGTTTCAAATGCTTAGGCCTCGGGCTGGGCCTGTGTTCACATCCCGCCACCCCCTTAGGACCTTTATGCCCTTGAGCAGACAACTACACCTGCCATTGACTCACAATGGTTCCCACGCTTAAACTTTCAGTGCCTCGGCTTCCTCGAGATGCTGATGATGACCCTGACAATGATGACCCTATTGCTGTCATAAGATTGAATGAACAAGGGACTTGGAAAAGAGCCTGATACAGCAGGTGCTCAATAATTAGCTCTTGTTGCTGTAACTTCCATCCCTTGCTTGAACCCCATCAGGTCCCTCCCCCGATAAAATGCGTCTCAGTCAGCGCAGTGGCCCCTGGAAACACCAGCGCCCTTGCTGGGATCAGGGTGCTCCCCAGGACTGCAACCTGCGCACTCCCCTGGGGCCCTTGGTTTGATGCTCTACACTTTCCGTCTTGAAGTTCTCAACGGTTTTTGAACAAGGGGCCCCTGCAAGTTCATGTTGTAGTGAACCCCGCAAATGAGGTAGCTCGTCCTGCCGGGGAGGGAGGCACCGATGGCCTCTGGCCTTCCTGCACAAACTGAGCTGGGCAGGCCTGCCCTCAGCAGAGCCTGGTTCCCTCTCCGGCCCCAGCAGCCCCCACAGGCAGCAGGACTGGGGCTTTTGGGGCTTGGTTGTCCGGTGCACGCCCACTCTGCTCTCCTCGTTTGCCCCTCTTCTAACAATCCCTTGGGTTCTGCCTTCCCCTTCTATGTTCCCTGCTTGGCAGCCAAGCTCGGAACTGTGCCCCTGGCCACAGCAGGGGCAGTAGGTCCATCGGGGGGGGTGTACCCCCTCCTTCACAGGCCTCCCCCTTTTTCCCCATGGTGATGTGCTATCAGCTTGCAGTGGTGAACATGGATTCCGTCTCTTGACAAGTAGACATCTCAGTGTCTTTATAAACCCATGAAGGTTGTCGAGTACAGATTCTGGCCTCCTAGCCCAGAGGTGTGAGAGGCAGCCAAGGCTTCCTGGCCAAGGACATGCCTGAGCGGAGGATGCGTGGGCATCAGGCTGTGCTCCGATCACCGAGGGAGTCAGGCGTGGTCTGCGATCGTGCCGTAACCTGGAGAGTGGGCCCGTGAGTCATTGCCCCAGGGTCAGCTGTTGTCTTGCTCCTCTCGCCTCTGAGAAGATCAGGAAACTGGGTTAGTTCTCAGCAAACACTGAAATGGGAAAAGCCGGTGTTTGTACTGCCTGTCACCTGCCAGACCCAATAGGCAGACACAGGGCTTGAATCTGTAGAGGCACTTTATCCAGATGGCTGGCAATCTGAGAAAATGGCAGGTTTGTACCCTAGCAGACCATCTTTTTAAAAATAATGTATTTTATTGATTATGCCTTACAGTTGTCCCCTTTCCCCCTCTTCATTCCCCTCTACCCTACACACCCCCTCCCACCCCCATTTCCCCCTTTAGTTCATGTTCATGTGTCATGAGTTACTTAGCTTCTACATTTCCCACACTATTCTTGCCCTCCCCCTGTCTATTTTCTCCCACTGTCTATGCTACTTATTCTCTGTACCTTCTCCCCCCTTCTCCTCCTCCCACTCCCCTGTTGCTAACCCTCCATGTGACCTTCATTTCTATGATTCCGCTCCTGTTTTAGCTGTCTGCTTAGTTTGCTTTTGTTTTAGGTGTGGTTGTTAATAACGGTGAGTTTGCTGTCCTTTCACTGTTCATCTTTTTTATCTTCTTTTTCTTAGATAAGTCCCTTTAACATTTCATATAATGAGGGCTTGGTGATGATGAACTCCTTGAACTTAACCGCATCTGTGAAGCACTTTATCTGCCCTTCCATTCTAAATGATAGCTTTGCTGGATAGAGAAATCTTGGTTGTAGGTCCTTGCCTTTCATGACTTGGAATACTTCTTTCCAGCCCCTTCTTGCCTGTAAGGTCTTTTTTGAGAAATCTGCTGACAGTCTGATGGGAACTCCTTTGTAGGTGACTGTCCCCTTATCTCTTGCTGCTTCTAGAATTCTCTACTTCATTTTAATATTGGGAAATGTAATGATGATGTGCCTTGGTGTGTTCCTTCTTGGGTCCACCTTCTTTGGGACTCTGAGGTTCCTGGACTTCCTGGAAGTCTATTTCCTTTGCCAGATTGGGGAAGTTCTCCTTTATTATTTGTTCAAATAAGTTTTCCACTTGTTGCTTTTCCTCTTCCCTTCTGGTACCCCTATAATTCAGATGTTGGAATGTTTAAAGATGTCCTGGAGGTTCCTAAGCCTCTCCTCATTTTTTTGAATTCTTGTTTCTTCATTCTTTTTCTGTTTGGTTGTTTCTTTCCTCCTTCTGGTCCACTCCATTAATCTGAGGCCCAGTTTTCTTCCCATCACTATGGGTTCCCTGTGTATTTTGCTTCATTGCACTTTGTATAGCCTTCATTTTTTCCATCTAATTTGCGACCAAAATCAACCAGTTCTGTGAGCATCCTGATCACCAGTGTTTTGAACTGTGCATCTGATAGGTTGGCTATCTCTTGGTTGCTTAAAAGTATTGGCTCTGGGGATTTTATCTGTTCTTCCATTTGAGCCATTTTTATTTGGTCTGATCACTCCTGTTATGTATGAGTGGTGGAGCCTTAGGTGTTCTCCAGGGCAGGGCAACCCAAGTTGCTGACTTGTGATGCTGTATGTGGGGGCGGGGTCAGACAGAGAACAATGGCACTTGTTTCATTCTCCTTTGGATTTCAGTCCCCTCTGCCACTTCCCACAAATTGGGCTCTTCTGGTGCTGATTCCCAGGTGGGTAGGCTTGTGTACATTCTAGAGCCCTGTGGGTCTCTCCAACAAATTCTCCTGTGAGGCTAGGAGTCTCTCCCGGTACCTTTTCTTTTAAGTACCACACGCTAACCAATTGCACCACTGGAGCTCCTCTCCAGGCACCTTTTCAATCGGTGCTTTTAGGCTTTATTTCTCGTTGCTGAAGCCCTGGGTTGCACGGTCTGTCTCGCTGCCCATTTTTGCCTGGTTTATCTGCATGCAAATGTGTGACTGAGGTCAGCCCTGCGCCACCTGCGATCTGGGGTCTGGCAGGGTCTTTTCCTGCCGGGACCCCTCTCTCCCAGCTGCTGACTCTGCCCCTCTTACCAGTCTGGTTGAATGGTTGTTGGACTTCCGTACAGTTCAATTTTCTGTTTGTTCTGGTTGTGTTTTTGTTTCTAAATCTTTGTTGTCCTTAATTTTGGTTGTGCAAGGAGGCACAGTATTTCCACCTATGCCCCCATCTTGGCCAGAAGTCCTAACAGACCACCTTAAATTCCATTTTTAACCAACCCTTTTAAGGAGAAGCAAAATGCAGGTGAGGGGTTTGGAATTCAGGAAAAAAGCTAATCAGATAAAAGCTGCAACATTCTTGCATCTGTGTCCTGGGCGGTGGTCTTTATCTGTGTCCTCTCATGGGCAGTGGTCATCTCATCCTGGAGCACAGTGGTTCAGATACCATCCTGATGGCTTGCAGGTCTCCTGGGGCACAAAGGTGGAACTGTGTATGGTCTCCTAGAGTCAGGGTGGGTCATACATTCAGTTCCTGAAACAATAGCTTTTTACATGCATTTTTACATAGCTAAACTTATTAGCTATTATCTGAAACTAAAATTTTTCCAGCATTTGAATGCCCCATCAACATGGTGCCCACCAAGAATATTTTGGTCCTGCGTGTCACGTAAGGAAATCTGCACAAGAAGCAAATGGATTGAAGATGAAATGAGGCAGTGTGTGCTTTAAGATGCAGAAAAGGAGCTAAGGGCTCTGGGCTGGGAGGAGGCTCACACCCACCAGTGGTTCGAAGACATCAGCTAGACAACTGGGCAAAGTGGCCTGAGGCTCTGAAGCAGAGCTGAGGGCAGAAGGAAAAATCTTGTCCTGCCAGACTGATAAGAAGGTCAGTGGGGAATGTAGGAGGGATTCCCAAGGCCCGGGCTCAGTAAAGAAGGGAAATAAGGCCTTGGAATTCCATTCATGCTGTTTAAATACAAAGCCCGGGGCGCCTCCATTCAGGCGTGGAGCCCAAGACTCCCAAAAACAGCAGATGGGGAGCTGGGATAATCTCCCATTTCACACTGAGTGAGCTGGTAATCGACTGGAAGAACTATCCCCAAGGCACCCTACAGGCTGTGAGTCCTGTAATCACGAGGGGACAAAGCTTCCTCCTTCATTCCCCCGTGGTAATCGAGATGCCTGGGGGTCGAACTATGAGGGCATCTCTGAATGACAGTACTCTGGGTGGTCAGGGGTGTCCCCCACTCCTGGGGCCGTGCCAACCCAGCAATCTGCTCCAAGATTCAGAGAGCCTGGAGGGTGGGACAGGTCTTTGTGACTTTGTGACAGTCTGCAAAGCTACTATCTCTCTGGAGCCCCAACACTTCACAAGCTAGGCCCCAGAGACCTGAAAGCCTGTTGCTGGAATGTTCACTCAGCCCTGAGGCAGGGCCCCTGCAGACAGCCAGGCAGCTGTTCTACCAAGCCACACCCAGGGACCTGAAACCCCAACCTGATCCAGAAGGAGCCTGGGGGCAGCCACATCCGGAAGGTCAGTCCCTAGGCTGGGGCTTTAAATCAGCAAATTCTGCCTGGGGCTTAGAAATGCCACAAAGGCCTCACCTTGCAGGTGGCAGCAAGAAGGGATGGGGCTTGGCCAGAGGGTCAACAAACTGGACTCCTCACATTACCACCCACTGCCCTGGCCCAGTGTGGGCCTGCTTCCTCATTTCTAACTTGGAGGGGCTGGGGCAGTGTCCTAAGGGAGTGTCCACCTCTGGTTTTGTGATGGTTTGAGTTCAGGTATCGGAGTTGGCTTTGCAGATAGCACGTGGGGAATGAGGAAGCTGTAAAGAGCTGACGGTTGATTTTCTGGGAGAGTTCAGGGCGCCTGGGGAAGCTCCCTCCAGGGCAGCCATCCTATAGGATTACCTGAAATTGCGTAGCAGGCAGCAAGATGAGCTCATTAGATTTACCTGTAAACCGTGCCTTGCACAGCTGCCTGTCCCGGGGAGGAAGGGGCCGAGAAGGTAGCTAAGCAGGGCAGGAAGCCTGTGCCCAAAGCCGGGCTGACACTAAGAACAGGCTGTAGAAACCTATTTAATGGCACGTAACAATGTTCAGTGATACGGTGGAAAAAGCAGGTTATAAAAAGCAGCATATGTAGGGCAATTCTCTCGTTATGGGAAAGAAATATTTCCCTCTAAATGTAGATACATGCGCATGGGTGGGAGGAAAGGCCCTGAAAGGCAGTGTGTTTGCTGCATTTTCCACGTTTTTTGGTAATCATTAATTTTTTTTTTTTTTTTCACAGAAAGCTTGAGGCACCAACCCTTTCAAGTATGTTATTGGCCTCAGATACATAGCCTTTGCCCAGGGCAGGTCCCGCCCACAGCCGGGCGGGGTGGGGGCTAGGTCCTCGGTGGCCAGTCTTCACTTGTGCAAACCCATGGAGACTTCAGAATTTCTAGGGAAGAAGTAGAAGTTACATTTAAAATAAAATCACGAAAACATCAATCGTCTATATAAGAGAACAGGAAGGGCTAAACTTCCACAATCTTCTCCTCCAGGTTGGCTGTTAAATCTTCTGGCAACTTCTTGCCCCAACTCCCTCAGCACAACCCACGGGCTGACCAGTGTCTTGTGCAGAAGAGGTGAGCTGGGCCGTCCATTCCCTCTTCCAGGACTTGAGCTGAGGAGTGAGAAAAGAGTGGGCAATAAGCAGGGGGAATAGTAAGTGGAAAGACCTAGGGAGACTGAGCACTGTGTGGAGGGAGGGCCATGCAGTGCTCAGGACTTGTGAATGAGGGCCTGGGACTCCCTGGCCACCCGCCCGCCAGCTCTCACACTCAGTGGGAACTTTTCCCGGCCTGGGTGCCTTCTCTCCACTGCACCTCACTTTCTCCACCTTGAAGTCTCCCACTGCCCACGCTGGGTCCTGCGAAGTCCCCACCCGAGATCATAGCCCCGAGCTCTAGGCCCAGACTGATGAGTGGCAGGTCTTCTGCTGACTGAGTGACATCTCTGGGTCCCAGTTTCTCTCTGCATTGGATTTCCAGGGCAGGGAGGGAGCCCCAGCTCTGGGCCCCTGGATGCAGGGCTTTAACCTGATGGTGGCCCAAGCTCTCCTCCTGTCCACCCTTGGGCCCAGGGCGGGCACTTTCCCTGGGACTTGCCCCAGGGTCTGCTCCCTCAGAGCCCAGCTCTGCATCTGAGCTTCTGCTTCTTTCATGAATCCTGTGATGTTCTAGACATCAATTTAATTTAAAACACCAGCAAGGTGTTGAGAGGTAAAGCCTTACATTTAAATCTCAGAAAGGAGCCTCCTTACCCTTTGATGTTCACAACACAAACAGATCTTCAAAGGGTATAATACCTGCCTGAGCCCCTCGGCTCCTTAGGAGAAAAAAATGCCCCACTGCTGAGATGTATCATTTCTAATTAGAGCCTTTGCCAGACACCGTGGAAATGCACCCCTCCCCCCACTGCCTCAGACCTTGCTTCCCATCCCCCATGATGCCTTGCACCTTGTCCCCCAACTTCCTGTTCCCAACCTCTCCTTCTGTGAGACCCGCCAACTCAGATGACACAGTTCAGATCCTTAGGAAAGAGTCAACTTCCAATCACCCCCGGGGATGGAGGTGGGTGGGGCAATTTGTTTTAAACTATTTTCAACATCTAAATCTCCACTGGGATTTTTACTCCACTACTGAGGGCCTGCATTAGTCAGGACATGATAGACTCTGTTGCTGTAACAGGTACGTCCCCACGTCTCAGAGGCTAGCCCCAATAAAGCACTTCTCTCACTTAGTTGGAGTCTGATGCTGACTGGGCATTCCTCTTCCATCTTGAAGCTGCCCTGTCTTGAAATTGTAGCCTCCAAAGTCCTGTGTCACTGTGTGAGAAGAAAAAAAGGGTGGAGAAGGTGTGCTGACTCCCAACTGCTTGGGCCAGTAAATGACAATCACTTCTGCTCTCAGTCCATTGGCCAGAAGCAATCACGTGGCCCCAAGCTGCCCACACAAAGCATGGGGAACTGTGGGAAGTGGTGTGATTCAGGAAGCATACACAGCTTTCATGATGTGCTGGATGCCCCAGTAAGGCCAGTTATTCTGGGGAAGGTGGAGGGTGAGGGTGTGGGAAGGGGTACTGTTCATTCTGCACTTACCCCTCCAGATTCATACTCTATCCTTCTAGGACCTAGCATGTGCTGGTTCCTCTGCTGTTTGACTTCAGTCAGTGCAAAGTGAGCCTGGGGAAATCACCTGCAGGAATGGGAAGTTTCCAGCAGGAACTTGGAGGGGAGGGAGGAGAAGGTGCCGTCCCGCCCCACCCCCTGCAGAGTTCTGGTTTGACAGCCGCTGCTTCCTCTCCCCACAGCTACAGCACCTGCCCGGCGGCCTCATCGGCCTCATCCCTCCGGAACTCATCCCAACCCACTAAGTCCACTTCCTCCTCTTTTTCCCTCTGTCATCCTGCTGCGACTGGTCCCCGAGGGCTTCGTCATCCTTTACTGATCCCCTTAACTCCACCCAAGCCCCAGAAAATAGCATCTTTGTCTCCATTAACCTTGTGTCAGCTTCCATGTAAATGAACCATCTTTACTTAGAAAAAATCATCTGAGCAGGACCATCCCCCAGCCAACCCCACCCCAAGAGCAGTGACCACCCAGTGCCAAGACCATTTTAAATTCCCATCAATAAATTCATATATTCAAACATAATCAACATGGTAACCCTCTGCTATAGATGGCATTATTTTCCAATAAAGAAAAGTGACCAGAGGGGAGAGGGAAGGGAATTTAAGGGGAAAAAGGGGAAGGGATTTGGAGGAACAAATAGGAAGAACACAGGGACGAGAACTAAGGGGGGTGGAAATAGGAGGGAGGTGGGGAGCAAGGGGCGGGGGGAGCTGGGATGGGAGAAATAGACAAAAAACTGTACTTGAAAAATAACTAAATAAAATTTTTAAAAAAGAAAGAAAAGATACGTGCATTGACTAAAATTGCACAGCTCTGCATGGTAGCACTTGGAGTTGAACTCAGGCAGTCTACTTTGAGAGTCCTTGCTCTTAATATCTATCTGTTATGCCACATTCCAACCCGCAGGTTAAAGGACAGACTCTCACACGTATTGAAACAATTAGCCCCACCCTCGTAGGTCTATGGGAGGTGGTTCCTGAAGAAAAGAGGTATAAATGAGGCAGAAATCCCCCAAACCTAACATCCTTCACCACCTGCTTTAGCTGAACACCTGCTTTTGACTAGAAACGCCCTACTGAAAACAGAGAAACAAATGCGTTGGCAGGGAGAACGGCCCCAGGTGTTAGAGGGCTGGGGTCAGACTGGACCTTGGTTCAACAACCTCGGTACCTGGTTTCTGGCTGGAAAGAAATTTGGAGCCAAGACTCAAACTATACGAGAAAGATTATTTAGAAAGTCACAGAGGTATAAGGAGTGAATGGTGGAAGAAATAGGGCCAGGAAACAAGTTAAAGAGGCAACAGAAGGGCCCTTGGATTTCAGGGGAGAGAGGGGTAAAGGTAATGCATTGGGGGCGGGGGAGAGACAGGAAAGGCAAGGGAGCACCCCCCAAAGGGAGAGCCCCCCAAAGGGAGAGAATGCTGGGTCCTCAATTCTATGGGCTTTTAAGGGTCGGGATTTTAGGCGAGGTCTCAGGGGAGGATCTCAGTAGAATATTCACCAACTTTCCAGGTGTGTCCCTTCAGGGTCGTGGTCTCCACTGATTGGTTGGTGCCAGGACAGTGGGTCTTTAGTCAGTGCAGCTGGTCCTGGGGCAGCCTCGGTGTCGTTTGTCTGGTTTTGCTGTTTTCTGGGCCTGGAGCTGAAACACAGCTGAGACCTTGATGTTATCCCTTAGGGTCGACGTTGAAGGGAGTGGTCGAGGAAGGGACTGCATGGGAGTCGCATGAGGCCACTCTCCGCCTCCTGCTCCTCCTCCGAGGGGGTCTACCACGTGACTAGAGACATTCCAGGGGAGGAAAGGTCAGGGGAGCATCTGAACCACATGACCAGTGATATGAAAGGTCAGGGGGGTTAAACTGCATATGCTTGGTGAGGAACTGTCACACTGGGGGTGAGGTCACCCGTTTTGCCTGTTGCTTCAGCTCTGGTGACCTTCTGTACCTGGCCCATTGTCCTTGCTCTGCTCATGTCCGCCCAACTGCCTACCACAAATGCATGGCTCTCTTTTTGTGTTTTTCTTTAAAGCTACAATTTTAAAATAGATAATACATGCATACTGTCCAAAAAATATAAAAGGGTATGTGGTGTACCAAGGAATTTGCCTTCAGCCACCAATTTCTTTCCTCCAAAGCAGAGATTTTCAACCTTTTTCATCTCACCGCACACATAATTACTAAAATTCCGTGGCACACCAAAAAAAAGGTTTTTTTGCCTGACAAAGAAATAGGTATAATTTTGATTAATCCGTACCAGAGGGCTATTGTGTTGGCTGGTGTCAGTTTTTCATTTGACCATCTGAGGATAAAGGGGTCGGTGCCCCTGGCTCCACGGTCAGGTGTTGCAGGTTTTAGTCATTGTTCTAGCACGGCAGTCCCAAATTGCTGCTGTAAAGCAACCGCTGATTTCTTCTGGGTCCTTCCAGAGGAAGGCAGATTTCTCCCCCACCCCACCCCCACTCCTCTTCGTTCTTACCCAAACGGCAACATTCTAAGTCCATTATTCTGTTTCTTGCTTTGTCACCAAATATATATCCTGAAGATCACGGCAGCCCCACATACGCAGGCGTGCCCCCTTCTTCCCCTTCCACCTCCTCCTTTCCTTTCCCTCTTTCCCTGATAGAGAAACACATCTGCTACCTGACATGAAAGGAGCCACAGGGAACCTGCGGTCTGATGCCCATCTGCAGAGTGACCAGCTTTTCACTCACCACCACTTCTCCTCCCGGTGTTTGTTTTTAATATTTCAAACAGAAATAGGGACACTGGTGCCCCGGAGCCCCATATACTCATCACACAGATGGAATGATTATCAAGATTCAGTGACATTTACTTTATTTCTAGTCATTTAAAAGTTATCTTTGTTTTTTGTTCTTGGCTGATGGATACCAAAGCAAACCCCAGGCACCAGCTCATTTCCCCCCTTCATTCTTCTATTGGCAGCTCAAAAACATGTCAACTCTCTTTCCATGTAACCACAAAGCTACAATTGCACCAACTAAATTAACCAGAATTCTCTGCTTTTGTCTTATGCCTAGTCCACAGTGAATTTCCCCAATAATCTCAAAAGTGTCCCTTCTATAGATAGTTCTTTTTCAAAAACGTCCATACATGACCTTCGGTTGCTGTGTTTCTTGATGTAACCGAGCAAACCAGGGCTCCTACACATGGCACCTTGACCCATGACCCAACCATTAGTGTTAAAAGAAACAGGTTTTTGTTTACAGGGTTCCAACTTTGTGGGGGCTGGGAGCACTCCTGTTCAGACCCCTGTTCTCCCATGAGACCCAGCACTTCCCTTGCTCCCACCAGGCTGTAAGTCAAAAGCATGCCCAGAAGTCCCCCATATCCTTATTTGTTCTTAAACTGGCTACACCCACAGTTCTCTGTCCCCTCTGGAATCTGCGCTTGTGGGTTTCAGAGTCACCATCCTCTCGCAGCGGCTGTCTCCTTCAGGATCAGGGGTTCGCTGTCCTCAGCCTCCATGTGGTAGTCCGGGAAAGCATGTGCCGGGTTACACTGGATCGCAGTGGAGTCCGGGAAGGCACACGTCCCAAGAGAGTGGACTCTCCATATGTCCTTCAGAAAAGCAGAAGTCAGCATTCCCAGGTCACAGTTCGGCTTTCCAGGCATCTCCCACAAAGCCGTGCTTGGTGAGGCAGGTTCCTGCACAGCTCCCTCAGCTTTCTCCTTACACACCAGCCCTCATGGTGGAATCCTCAGACAAGCCGAAGGAGCTCCTCTCTCACTACAGACAGCGTGGAGGTCTCTGTCTTGGCTCTCTCTCCACCCACCCTTATTTTAAATGCTGACCTGGAGCTTCCTACATGACCTTATATCCGGCCCCTCCTATAATGAGCTACTTTTGCCAGTCCCCTATATCTTTTACCTTCTTTTGGCTATGAACTTTAGTCATGGCAAGCATTCACCGTGACATGGGAATTTCCACCTCCCTGCCTCTCATGCAGGAACCTCCACTTCCCTGCCTCTCATGCAGACACAGTGTTAAGTATCTTTGACTCCCATACCCTCCATAACCCCTACCCCCTCAATACCTCCACCCCCAGCTATGTCATGACTATACCATCTCAAAGTCACACAGACCTTCAACTTGCCATTGTTATGAAAAGTACCTTAACCATTGTATTATCTCCTTTCCCCTTCTTCCAACCATGGGCTGTGGGGAATATTTTCAGACACCCCTGCTTTGCACCTGTTACATTCATTCTCTTTTAATCTTGAATAATCTCATTGCCATCTTTATTTCATGCCATTAGCTTGTAGAAATCAGCTTAGTCGCCCTGGAAAATGACCCACATTCTGAATTTATGTCTTTGCTTCGTTGTCATGTCATTTAAGTCATTTACCCGTCCCCTGCCCCTCCCTGATTATTCTAAATGGAAACTAGCTCTTGGGGCACAGCTGGCATTTCTAGCAGGCCACCTCCAGGAAGTGCTGTGAGCTGCATGTTGCTTCCTGTGGGGAGACACACGATGTCCTACTTTCAGTGACACTAGGATTGATCATTGGTACAGGTAGTGACAGCCTGATCTCTCCATGGTCTCACCAATCTTTCACCTAATGAGTCCATCCATTAATGATCACTGTCTGAAGCAACTATTTTCCTAGGAGTTGCAAAATGATGATTTTCCAATTCACTCGTTCTTTCCCCAATAACCAGGCAGAATTCTTCTGCCTGTTTCTAGAGAGCAGGAGAGGCAGCCTTATTCAAACGTCTGTACCTTTGACTCAGAAGACAAGCCTGAGAGGGGAATTCGGAAAAGCATTTCCCAGGTGTGGCGTTGCTGGTCAAGGCACATGACTGTCCCAAACAGCAACAACAGCGATAACAACTACAACAACTATAACGACAATAAGAACAACAAGCTCATGGCTGTCCAGGGTGCCTGGTCATCTGGGCATAAAACTTCTAAAATTTCTGATTACAACAGAAATCAGTTCTATTGCTTTACTACCATACCCTCTTACACCCACGCACACACACACTGAAATATTACATACCAGATCACAAATTAAATCCTAATACACGATTTCTTGTGTGTGGCATTTTTTCCAAAAACCTTGTTCCTGGTTGCTGCCCTGGGAGCACCCACCTGGACAGAAATCGGGGTGGGGTGGTGACCTGACATCCTGCGATGAGCTCTAGGACGGTATCGGTGAGGAAAAAGACACCGCTGATGCAATTTGCTCTCCTCAAAAGAAATCTAAGAACAAAGCCTTCAGGAAATCCGTATTTTAACAACCCTCTTGCTCACAACCTTCCCGGGTCTGTCAGCGCAAGGCCGCTGGCTTTCCTTCCCTACGGGCTCTCAGTGGGGGGTAATGGCCCGAGACTCACCTTTGGCTGGAAGGAAACAGGTTTTGGAACGCCCCCTGCCGTGGTCGCCGCACTTCTATTTATCTACTTGACACTTCTTTGTGCCTCTTTGAGCTGCTTGCTTGGGATTAGCCTGGCCGGCCAAAGGGAAGGTGGGAAAGGTGGCATTTTATTTTCACTAAGGTTAAAAAAAAACAAAAACAATCTCAGAAACAAATCAATTCCAAATCCAATGAAACTGTGAGAACTGGAATGGGATGCATGGGAACATCCAGGCCATCGGACTCAGAATTCTTGAACCAAAAGGCATCTTGATTTATAAGCAATTCTCTGGGTACAGATGTGGAAAGTGAGGATCAGAGGGATGATGGAGTGCCCTACTCAGGGTGCCATGGTGAAGTTAAGACTTGAAACCAGGTCTTCTCCTACTTGAAACTCATGAACTCCCCCTCCCCACATTTTATACATCAGGAGAAAGAGGTCTGCAGGGGACCACCTCACTTATTCAAAGTCAAAGAGTCAGGCATGAAGAACCTACTATGTGCCAGGCACCATGCCAGGCATGTAATTACACCACATGGTTGTGGAATGAGTGAATGTGCTTTTAGTACTGGTCTTTGCCTGCCAGACAGCTGTCTCCCACAGAGGAGCTCATTTGATGTTGTAAATATTCAGCAGTTTGTCATTGCTAATTTATTTCCTAATGGGTAAAATTCAGTCACTGTGCTTTTTAAGGAAAATTTTGGCTCTGTCAAAATATTCTCCAGATGAAACAACAATTCCAGAATTTCCAAAGTCCCTTCCTGTGTAAACTGACAAGAGTGTGGAACTGGAAGGCTAGAGGCCCAAGTTCTGGCCCTGGCTCTCAGCCCCCAGCTGGGCGACCTTGGCCAAGCCCCTTGGCCTTCCCTGGCCTCAGATGCCTTCTCTGTAGGGTGAGGGATTGAGTTAGTTGAATGGTTTCCAACTGTGCTTACACCCAAAGCCTCTACTTAGAAAGATTCCTTGAAACAACAATACCCTTGATGAATTTATAAGTTGTCTCCCTTCTTCATAAAAATTAATCATAGATCTGTAACTGTAATATCTTTTGATCAGAATAATGTGCCATAATAACGAGGGATGCCTTTCACCCCCAAGAAGGAACGTTAACATTGAACTCGTGTGGTTTTGTTACTGGTAAATGGATGATTTCTCTCCAGCTGTCAGAATATTGAGAGCAGTTCTGAGCTCTCCATCCTTACCTTGGTGGGACTCCATCCCTAACCCATCGCAAGAATCCTTAGGGTCCCATGAGCTAAAAGCTCTCTATAGTCCTCTGCTTTTAACACACTCAAGGGTATAAATCCTACAATCTCCTCTGGGGTAAAGGTAAGGTTTCCTTTGCTGGTCAATCCCAAAGCTTGTTTTTAAGAATATGGTTTGCAACCATAATATCTTAAACCGGAAGACTCACTTAGTCTAGGTTCCTTTGGGCTAAAAGGAGACTCTGAAACGTGGACCTTGTCATTTATGTGGAAGGTGGTGTGAGGGGGGCGAGGTGGAACAGAGAGAACAAGTAGGCCAGCTGAGGGGCGTCAGTGAGTGGGCTGCTGCTATGCACAGCTGGCATTCGGTCTGGCGGACACCAACTCCCACCCCTCACTGGCTGGGGGTTGCTCCTCGGGGTTAACTGCCTGCTGCCTGGCCGTTCTCAGTTGCCCTGTGAGCATGGTCAGAGGCCCAAGGGTGTTTACTGGTTGGGAAGTATCTGTAGGTGACCTCTAAGGTGGGCTGAGGGGATGTCAGTGGGCCATCAACGGCTTTTCCAGGCTAAACAGAAAGCATCTCACTGGGAATAGTCACTCCTGTGCATCCATCCACTCAACAAGTGCTGACGGCCAGTGCTATTGCTCCTCTGGGTGCCTGGATACGTCACTGAACAAAAGGGATATGCACCCCTGCTTGTGTGGTGTATAATTCCAGCAGGAAAAGGAAACATAAACTGGATGAAAAATAAACGAGTTATACATGGCGTTATGGAATAGCATTCGCAATAACCATGTAAACAGCACTGGAGCAGGGCGAAGGGGGTTGGGAGTGGCAGCTTCAGGGTGCAGAGGTTGCAGGGTGCAGTGTGATTAGGGACACCTCTCTGGACGAAGACCTGAAGGAGATCGTGGATGGAGCGGCGGGGAAATCTGCTGTGTGAGAGAGTCGGAGGTGGAGGGCCCTGGAGGGGAGAGAAGACTCCTTGAGGTGGAAATGTGAGCAGGCCCATGCATCCTGGCGTAGTGAGGGGGCCATTGGGCCCGAGGCAGAGAGAGCAGGACAGGAAGTGACAGTGCGTAAGGTCAGAGGTGGGAGAGGTCAGATCACGGAGGGTGTTCCAGGCCTTTGGCTTTTATCGCAAGGACAACGAGAGACGCTGGAGGTTTCTGAGGTGAAGAGGGACATGACCTGCCTCGTGCTCTCACAGGATCACCCTGACATGCGTGCGGAGACGAGACTAAAGTGAGGTCTGTCTGTTATCCTTGCCGTGTAACCAAGGACTGCAAACTTAGTCACTAGAAACTACCCAAATTTATTGTCTCGGTTTCCTGAGTCAGCATTCTGGATTTGGGTCTCAGGGTCCTCACTTCAGGGGTCTCACCAGGCTGAAATCGATCAGCCCGTGTTGGCTGGGGCCTCAATCTCATATGTGGCTCAGGGCCCACTCCCAGGCTCACTGGTTGTAGGCAGAATTCAGATCCTTGTGGTTGCGGGACCGAGACCCCACTTTCTTGCCAGCTTTTGGATGGGGATGGTTCTGAGACTCTAGGGGCCCCTCCGAAGTCCTTGCCATGTGGTCCCCTCCACAGACAGTTAACAACATGACTGTTTTGTAAGGCCAGAAGGAGAATCTCTCTTTACACTTCACTTCTCTTCCTTTAGGAAGGACCCTGTCCCTTCGAAGGGCTCATCTGATTAGGTAGGACCAACCAAGTTATCCCCAAAAGTCAGTGGGTCAATAAACTAATCGCAGAGTGACATCCCTCATATTTACCATTCCTGCCCACACTCAGAAGCAGGGAGCATACAGGGCCATCTTGGGATTCTGGCCACCACAGGTGAGGGCAGAGGCCAAGTTCGGTTAAGAGGTGGTCGTCACAATCCAGGCAAGAGCAGATGGTGGCTTAGACATGGTGATAACAGTGGAGGGGACAGGAAGGGGCCAAGGTCGGGAGGTATTTGCATGGCAGAGCCATTGGTTTCCTGCCAGACTGACCGTCGGCTGTGAGAGACAGAGAGAGGCAAGGATGACGCCAAGGGTCTTGGCCTGAGCTGAAGGTGGGAGAGAACTGCCACCTGCTGGTAATGACATCACAACTGAGGTGGTCAGGCCTCTTGATGCCAAGTGGGTGGTGTGAACAGGTCCAAAGAGGAGAGTGATCCCCTCACACTGGAAAGGTCAGGGCAGCCTCGGGGCAGGAACAAATGTAAGATAGGTCTGGAAACCGCTGCAGTGTTTGGGTGGCTGAGGATCGGGAAAGAGGGTGTCCCACGGGACTGGCGATGGGCAGAGGGGTGGAGAGGGCAGGACGGCACCGAAAGTATTTGGAGGGCCGGGAGGGGACTCGCCGGGCTCAGATGGAGGGTCACGTGAGTGAGCAATACGGGCAATACAGGAAGGCAGACAAGGTAAACCGTGGGGGAAATTCAGCCTCAGGGTAAGGTCATGGTCCACAGGACAGAGAGATTTTGTGTCAGAGCAGTATTCACAAGAAATGATACAACAACATCCAGCAGGTGTTCACTGTGCATTTACTGTATTAGTTGGCTAGGGCGGCCATGACTAAGTACCACAGACAAGGGGCTTACACAGCAGTCAATGTATACCAATGACATGTGGTATACGTTTTAGAAAAATGAACACAATATACAGTCGAGATGCCTTACCAAGACTCTTTGGGTTGGATGTGACAACATTCCAACCTAAACTGGTGCAGAAAGGGAATTTATTAACATTATTACATTATTAACATTACACAGCAGACATTATTAACATTATAACATTATTAACATTACACAGCAGACATTTATTTTCTCTGGGGGCTAGAGGCCCAAGACCAAGGTTGCTGGCAGGGTTAGTGTCTTCTGAGGCCTCTGTCCTTGGCTTGTAGATGGCTGTCTTCTTCCTGTGTCTGCACGTGGTCTTCCCTCCACGTGTGTCTATGTTTTAACCTCTTCTTCTTAGAAGGACCCTAGTCATCCTGGATCTGAGCCCGCTCTAATGTCCTCATTTTGCCTTACGCATCTCTCTAAACATCCTGTCTCCAAATAGTCACATTCTAAGGCTCTGGGTGTTAGGCCTTCAACCTAAGAGTTTTCAGGAGACACAATCCAGCCCATGACACCGATGATGTTTGTGTGACCAGGCCGGGCGTTCTGGAGGCCAGAGAAGCAGCTGCCCTCGTTTGTCCCCTGTCCCTTCACTGGAAACACATTCCAGAGGCCAGGGCCCTGGGGACTGGCTGTGCCAAGTTCTCTGACACCCACTCACTGCAGTAACTGTCGCCATCACTGAAAACCACTGTTTGGCAAGAGCCGGTGCAAAGTTAATGGGGAACCACAGTGGACCGAGACATCACATGTTTCGTTAGCGAAGAAACAGCAGTGACCCTTCGGGAGTCCCCGCCCGTCGCCTGGCTTGCTCCCCAGAGCCTCAGATGGAACTTTCCAAGGCAGGGACCAGCAGAAAACCAAGCCCTGCTCTCTTGATTAAAAAACCAAATAATGGTTCTGTGCTTGGCTATTTTATGTGTGTAATGTGAGCCTACAGCGAGTGGGAGCAGAAATAAAAATAAAAAATAGGCATTTTAGAAAGCAGATTTTGCTTATTCTGTAAGATCCATCACCAGAGCTGCCATTTTCCTAGTAATTTCAAAACCTGCCATCGGTAACATTTCTCCTAAACACAATTGTCTTCCTCTGAGCTTCTCCGAGGAGCGTGTTCCCTCTGGGTTTTCACTCACCTCAGCAAGGGCAGCGAGCTGCGTGCCCTACATGTGTTTACCCAATAGCCCAGCATCTCATTTATGAGCCGTAAGTGGCCCCGCTGTATTCCAGGGCGCACTCTCTTAGCAGGGAAGTTCGGGAGCTGGCAACTCACATTTGCCCAAATTGATTCCACATCTGCCCTAAGTAAACCGCTCCCTCTGATACAAGCGTGCTTGTTTTTTCTCCTCCCTTGCGAGTCAGTGTGTGCTATTAGAGGTTAAAAAATAAAGGGGCTATTTTAGAAAAGAAGAAAAACAAGTTAAAGGTCAGCCCGAGTTCAGAAGACTGTTGTGGGTTATGGTTCCTTCTTTGAAGGAAACTGAATAACTTTGCTAAGTAGTAAGACATTCTCAACCCTCCTGCCTTTGCTCACACTGCACAATCCTTGAGTGTGAAAATCTCCTTCGAGTAGAAGTCTCAGCCAGCAGAAACCTCAGGAAACCTCATGCATCCGAAACAATGCAGAATCAGAGAGCAAATGCATGCCCCTAAAACATCAAAAGGTCACAAAGCCCTTGCAATTCATCCATACCAGAGTCTCTAAATCCACAAGAAGGGGTTTACTTTCTTTCACTTGATGCCAGATTCCCGATTTTTAGGCTAACTGCTTTCCAATCTCACTGTACACTAGAAGCAGCAAACCCGAGATGAAGCCAAAGCCAGCTCCTTACAACCGTGAGGCAGGAGAGAGAGAAAGAACAGAGTCAAAACCTCAGGAGCGCTGCAGGGAAGTCTGACCCACCCCGACTGCCCCTTAGACATAACTGTGCGATAACAATAAGCCCAGGTCGTAACGAAAGGCTGAATTATGTTTACCCTCTTTCATCTGAGGTCGAAGTGACATGTGGTATACATTTTAGAAAAATGAACACAATATACAGTTGAGATGCCTTTACCAAGACTCTTTGGGTTGGATGTGACAACATTCCAACCTAAACTGGTGCAGAAAGGGAATTTATTAACATTATCTGTAAATCCAGAGACATTTTTGCTTCAGACACAGATGAGTCTAGGAGGTAGAAGCAGCATTTTCAGGACCTGACTACCACTGCTTCCTTCAGTGATGGTGCTGGTCTCAGACCAGCCCCGCCCTCAGGGTGCGAGATGGTAGTGACAGCGCCACCTCTGGCGAAACAGAAACCCTCCGCCAGTGGGAAGCACAAGCAGGCAGGCAAGGCGGACACCGGCTCGGCGTGATTGGCTTGGTTTGGGTCACATGCCCACCCCAGATCCAATCCCTCTGGCCAGGAGTTTGCACAATGTTTGGATTGGCCAAATGTGGACCAGGTGACTATTCCTGGACCAGCTGGCAAGTCTGCACCACACGAAGCAGGGACACAGGCTGGGGGACCGATGAGCAAAGCTGGGTGTGAGAAGGTGAATGTTCCCCTGAGAGAGGCAGCAAGCTGTGGGCAGGGAGAGCAGCTCCTATCTACCGGGAGATGCGAAGCTACCCGGGCTGTGCTCGGGACTCTTTCCTGAGGGCTCTGAGCATATCATCACTTATGACTTATATTTTTAAAAACGGATCGTGACAATATAAAGTGACTGTGATTTTGGAGTTGTCAGTTACACGACTGACCCCCCTGTTTGCACTGTTCGGGGTCTGGTGTTCTGTCACTGGCAGCCAGAAGGGCCTGAACAAAGCACCCCTTCTTTTGCATTTTTATTTTCATCAGGTATGCTCAGGGAGGAGAACCCCGGGAAGAGGAGACTGCTGTGGACTGTTCCCCACCTCCTGTGAGGAGCAAAATTCTCGCTTCTCCCAGTGTGTTCAGATGGTCTGTTTGGGAAACAGCTCTTAGCAGAATTAAAGTAGAGGAGTGATGGGCAACCTGCTGCTTCAGTGAACTGGGATCCTGGAGAGGGCGACTTCGCTGACACTGCTCAGCCGAGAACCCTGCTCCGGGGAAGGGACAGCAGTTCCTGGCCCTCCTCGGGCTGTTCACATTCAGTGGGACAGTCAGCAGGCTCCTGGCTCTTCCCGCTACCTTCCCACACATAGGGGTTGCCAGTGAGCTGTGTGTTTTGTTACCAACAGGGAGAATAAACTGCAGGCTGCCAGCACTCAGCAGGTGTGAGTGATGGCTGGGAGAGTAAAATCACCTGTCCACGGAGTCCCCCCCCCCAGGGCTGTAAATGCACCAGAGGCCAGGAGCCATAGGCAGGCGGGGAGCGCACCCAGCTGCTGAGGCCAACCGCTGAGTCCCGGGCTGGCTGGACCCGAGATCACCCTCTCAGATGCGTCTTCCAGGTCAGTGCTTTTCAAACTACCTGCAGCAAGGCCTAGTCGTTTCTCACGACCAATCAATCCACCACCACTACTCCCCCTTGCTAAGTAGGAGTAGCCACTATCCTGACTTGTAACTGCATGGTTAGTTACAAGGTTTACAGCTGTTTTTCCTTATCTAAATGAAATCCAAACACTATTACTCTGGCAACTGGCTTCATTCATTCAGCATTGTTTGGGAGAGTCATTGTACTGTCATTCTCGTTGCTGCATTGTATTCCGCTGGTGTGACTACCACAGTGCATCTATTCATTGTCCCGTCAGTGGGGCCTTGGAGCAGTTTCCGTGGCTGCTGTGAACATTCTAGCATGCATTCTAGTGAGTGTCCAGGTGCATTTTTACCGCAGGAATAACTAGGAGACAGCTGTTGGGAACAGGGTTTGCAGGTGGGTGTCCAGCATCAGCAGACACTCTAAACCTTTTTAAAAATATTATTTTATTGATTATGGTATTACAGTTGTCCTATTTCTCCCCTTTATTCCCCTCTACCCTATGCACCCCCTCCCATCTGCATTCCCCCCCTTTAGTTCATGTCTATGGGTCACACATTTTCTACATTTCCTATACTATTCTTAACCTCCCCCTGTCTATCTTCTACCTACCATTTATGCTACTTATTCCCTGTACCTTTCCCCCCCTCCCCTCACCAACTCCCTCGCTGATAACCCTCCATGTGATCTACATTTCTGTGATTCTGTTCCTGTTCTAGTTGTTGGCTTAGTTTGTTTTTGTTTTAGGTTTGGTTGTTAATAACTGAGTTTGTTGTCATTTTACTGTTTATATTTTTTATATTCTTTTTCTTAGATCTAAGTCCCTTTAACATTTCATATAATAAGGGCTTGGTGATGATGAACTCCTTGAACTTGACCTTATCTGGGAAGCACTTTATCTGCCCTTCCATTCTAAATGATAGCTTTGCTGGATGAAGAAATCTTGGATATAGGTCCTTGCCTTTCATGACTTGGAATACTTCTTTCCAGCCCCTTCCTGCCTGCAAGGTTTCTTTTGAGAAATTAGCAGACAGTCTTATGGGAACTCTTTTGTAGGTAACTGTCTCCTTTTCTCTTGATACTTTTAAGATTCTCCCCTCTTTAATCTTGGCTAATATAATTATGATGTGCCTTGGTATGTTCCTCCTTGGGTCCAACTTCTTTGGGACTCTGAGCTTCTTGGACTGCTTGGAAGTCTGTTACCTTCGCCAGGTTAGGGAAGTTCTCCTTCATTCTGTTTCCAAATAACTTTTCCACTTGTTGCTCTTCCTCTTCCCCTTCTGGTACCCCTATGATACAGATGTTGGAACATTTAAAGATGTCCTGGAGGTTCCTAAGCCTCTCCTCACTTTTTTGTATTCTTGTTTCTTCATTCTGTTCTGGTTGAATTTTTCTCTCTTCCTTCTGGTCCACACCACTGATTCGAGTCCCAGTTTCCTTCCTGTCACTACTGGTTCCCTGTGCATTTTCCTTTATGTCACTTAGCATAGCCTTCATTTTTTCTTCTAATTTGTGACCAAATTCAACCAATCCTATGAACAGCCTGATAACCAGTGTTTTTGAACTGTGCATCTGATAGGTTGGCTATCCGTCACTTAGTTCTATTTTTTCTGGAGCTTTGATCTGTTCTTTCATTTGGGCTTTTTTTTTTTTTGTCTCAGCAGACCTGTCACGTATGAGGGACAGAGCCTCAGGTACTCACTAGGGCAGGGCAACCCATGTGCTGCCTTGTGACGTTGTATGTGGGGGAGGGGTCTGAGAGGGAGCAATGGAGCTTGCTCCACTCTGCTGGCTTTCAGTTACTTCCCTCGCTTCTTACAAACAAAGTGGGCCCTTCTGGTGCTGGTTCCCGGGTGGGTGGGCTTGTATACATTCCAGGACCCTGTGGGTCTCTCCAATGAAGTCTCCTGTGAGGCTGGGAGTTTCTCTAGGTACCTCAACCCCCACAGGGTATTTTCTATCAGGTGTTTGAGGCTTTATTTCCTGCGCTGGGGCCCCGGGTTGCTAGGTCTGTCTCGTTCCCCAGGTGTTCTCCTGGTTTATCTGCTCGTGAACATGGGCCCACCGGCTCCACCAGCCGGCACCTTGCCACTAGTCCTCTCCACCTGGCTGCCCATCTCCCCCACTCCTGCCGGTCTGGGTGTTTCTTCTTTAATTCTTTGGTTGTCAGACTTCCACACAGTTCAATTTTCTGGCAGTTCTGGTCGGTTTTTGTTTTTAAATTAGTTGTTCTTCTTTTGGTTGTGCGAGGAGGCACAGTGTGTCTACCTATGCCTTCATCTTGGCTGGAAGTCCCCTAAACCTTCTTAAAGACACTTTTCATATCCCATTTTATTTTATTTTTTTAGATTTTATTTATTTATCTTTAGAGGGGAAGGAGAGAGGGAGAGAAATCTCAGTGCATGGTTGCCTCTCCTGTGTCCCCCGCTGGGAACTAGCCTGCAACCCAGGCATGTGCCCTGACTGGGAATTGAACCTCGATCCTCTGGTTGACAGGCCCGTGCTCAATCCACTGAGCTACACCAGCCAGGGCTCCATTTTATTTTAATCTTTGTTGTGAATTTACTTCCCTTACTAAATTAGAAATGGCTTTTCAATTGAATAGTTTATGCCCTGCCTCACTTTAAAGTGAAGAGTCTCACGTACGATGTAAGATAGAAAACTGAAGTGAGAAAGCAGAAAGGAAAATAAGGTTGGGGGTGGGGGGGAAGGACAGAAAGTGAATGTAATGGCCCGGATACATTTGATGAGGTCTTAGGTGCTTTTTAAAACACTGACCACAGATGTGGTTGAGCTTCCTACAGGTCAGTTCAAAGCAGCAAGTGACACGAATCAGTGTTCACTGGATAAATGTGCCGGCTGTTCAGCAGTGTGGCTGCTGGTGGTTCTGAGATTCAAAAAATGTCAACTCAGGTCTTCCTGAGGAGGATATTGTTTGACATCAAACATAAAGGACTGCCCTGGCTGGTATGGCTCAGTGGATTGAGCACTGGCCTGCAAATCCAAAGGCCACTGGTTCGATTCCTGGTCAGGGCACACGCCTGTGTTCACCGGCCAGGTCCCCAGTACAGGGACCTGAGAGGTAACTGAGGGATGTTTCACACACTGATGTTTCTCTCCCTCTCTTTCTCTCTCCCTTCCTGTCTCTCTGAAAATCAGTGAAAAAATCTTTAAAAAATTAATAAAATATATATTTTAAAACCAACTACATTTCAGTAACAACAAGGAATGTTGTCAGTTTCTCCTTTTCCCTAATTATCTCCCTCAGATGGAGACGCTAAAGCACAGTTTGCTGTGACTTTAGGAAGCCAGTGCAACCACATACACAGTTCTCAAAAGTTCTGACTAAACCCAAAGAGGGGTAGTAACTAGACTCAAAGTGTGGGCCAGGGACCTCTGGGGGTCTCTGAGAGCTTTACAGGGGCTCTGCATGGTCAAAACTATGTTCGCCATGCAACTAAAACATTCAGCCTTCTTCACCCTCATCTTCTCGTAAGTGTGTACAGTGGAGTTTTCCAGAGGCCATTCGACATGTGATGTAGCAAGAAATCGAATGCAGAAGCTGAGCTGAGGCTCCATTAAGCCGGACATCACAGAAATTGGCAACTTATTTTGGCTTGGAAAATAAATGTTTTACACAAAAATATGTCACACTAAACCAGAGAGTTTGTTGCTGATGTTCTTAAATGAATTAATACTTTAAAATCTGATTTACTTCCTAATATGGTCTTGTTATAACCCATATAAAGAGACTTTGGAGTTCTCAAAAACTCTCGTGTTAAAGGCTTCTGAGACCAAAAAGATGGAGAAGCGCCATCTAGAGGTGGATGTCCCCACAAGGATGTGGCTGGTCACTAATCCCAGAAGATAATCTGTGAAAAATATTTACAATCAAATACATCTGGGAAATGTTACTCCTCTCTCAGAAATCATCCAATTAGAAGCAGATAGACTTAATTAACTTTAAGTGTTTCCTAAATGTATGTGACTAAGATCTCTCTTTCCAGTGCTTTCCTTAGCAGCCAGAGGCCACACCCGGTGGGGGGTGGGGTATGAACTGCAAGGCCCTCCTCGGTCAGTCCTCCTGAGTAGCATCTCTAACAACCAGCCTTTGTCAAGTGTGGGCAGCAGAGTCTGACATTACCCCACTGACAACAGGAAGTGATCCTTTTATAAACATCAAGGCAGCTGAGCAGAACAAGAGAGCCCCTTTCATCTCTGCAAAGAGGTGAACCAAAGGCAGGGTCAAGGCCAGGACAAAGATCCCACTCAGGAGACTAAACGATGTCTGTTTCATCTGACAAACAGGCAGTCGAGGCCCCGAAGTCCTCTACGACAGTCATTTTGGCCTGGAGATCTTCCAAAGCAGATGGTACATGTGCTTGCCTCACTCGTAAAGAAATCTCAATTGAGCACCCACAGAACATTTGACTTTAAGTTACACAACTTCCTGGTGGCCCCTCCAAGGAAAATAGTGGTCAAATGTACCCCGAGTGAGTCAACTTCTTTTATTGGGTTGTTAACTATAAGTCAATTCAATGTTAGGGAAATCCTAGTAAAAATTATGACCTGGATTTTGGAATAATCCTATTTCCTTTTGACAGTAATTACGGAATTGGGAGTTGTCTGTTAAGCAAACTCCCAGTTTACAATAATAAAATTATATCACCGGGCAGTCCCTCTAAAGAGACTACAGTAAGGTGCACTGCACTCTGGGAGGCCTAAAACCAGGAAAGATGTGTCTCTTCCAAGGCATATGATCTAGTATGAGGCCAGACAGCAGCGGGGAAAGAAGTATTCTCACGCTCATCTTTGCAGCACTTAGTGAGGCACCTGGTAGAGAGCCTCATAACACATAAATATTTGTCAACAAATTTGCTATTTGCCTTAAAATTTTTTACTTGTATACAAATCGACAAACACCATGCAAATATCTAGTCAAATTGTTTTTGATGTAATTGAATAAGTTTCTAAGAAAAGATTTACCCCAAAAAAATCATTGAAGTAAAAATCATTTTAATACGCACATTTTCAGTTCTGTTAACGTAACACCTATTCATACTCTGCATGCACTCCCATTTAGGGTGAATTGCTTCATATTATTTTCCAACGTGCAGCAACCTTTGACGAGTTAGTGCAGCTGAACAGTTTATTCTTAATGAGTACAATGAACCTTGTCCCCGAAGAGTTTGATCAACTTTAACATTTTCAAAGAGCCCTACGAGGCGTCTCGGCATAGTGGTTTTTCACTGAAACGTCGTTTGGAAGACGGCAAGCAAAGCAGGGTCTTCCCAAGGCTCCTGGCTGCTTGCACCCTATCACAGCACGGTTGGGTGGGTAGTAGAGCCTGAACAGTGAGATCTCCAAACACAGCTGGGTGAGACAGCTTCATTTTTAGAAAAGTAAACCGAATCACAAAACCTTCCAAATGGCGTGATTTGTTCCGGGGTTCTTTTGATTGCTAAGAAGGGAAGTGTTAATCCTTATGCACAGTACCCTTATTTACGGCATTACAGAGTTTTCTTCCCCAGCCGACGTTCTGTGGCGAGGTGATTTATCACGCTTGCTGCGGAGAAGGGAGCATGAAGATGTCTAATTTCATAATAGAGCTGGTGACAGGCTTCTCATTTCCTGCCAAATGGATTGGACCACACTTTTAACCCTATAGGAAGGAACGTGCATAAAAACAGGATTCGTTTTTAAACTTCCTACACTTCCCTCAACCCCCAACAAATGAAATGACATCGGAATTGAGTGGCACTACTGACACGCACTCAGAGAGTGCGGGCACACTGTCAGGACCCTGGGCTGGACAGCTGGGAAGCCACGGCGGCCATGAGACTTTCACCTGGCTCAGAAATGGCCCCACAGTAGGAAGACACATATCTGGCCCAGTTAAAAATGAAATTAAAAAGAATGTTGCTACCGATTACAAGAGTTTGGATTCAGAAGCTAGAGCCTCTCATTCTCAGCCAACCTGGATGATCTGAAAGTAACAAACCATCCAGCCATACAGGGAACTTCTGAGCTTCTGTATGAAACGGAATCCTGCATCAATTAAAATAGCTCCCAAGTAAACAGTATTTTCCCGTGGGGATAGTGTTTAAATAGGTGCTTGGTAAATAAGTCTGCAAAACAGCTATTCACGCTTCATACTGAATCGAACACGTTACATTTTCACACCCACTTAGCAAATGCAAAAGAGGGACCTGTAAACTTGCAAAAAATATTCTGGAGGGAAATATTAAAATGAAATCTCGGGGTGGCACCTGTGAAGTGGCAACTGCTGTGAAGTAAGCAGCACAGTCCCCGGTCCAGCCTCTGAACTAAAGTGATTTCTCCCTCTGCAAAGCAAACACCTGCCCCCCATCCCCACAACAGTACAAATGAGTCTTTGTTCTGATTTTTAAGTTTACCTGGTGGCTGCACATCTTCCTGAACAATACCAGCCCGATTAATAGCTTGTTCCTTCTCTGAAAAACACAACAGAAAAATTACTTTTTAGCAAGAAGGGGGGTAGTGGTGGTGGAAGTCTTTGTATTTACATGCAACAATGACAGGGCAATTAAAAACCAATATATGAGTGCGATTAAATTCAGGCCACCATTACTCAAAGCTTTTAGGTTATAGAAGGTGGGTCCTGTACCAAAAAGCCTGGATACTTTCAGTAAAAGAAAGAAAGCCGTATTTCAAAAGAAAAGCTCCCAACTAGCATCTTTTCTCTGTGCACTCAGCATTTTTGGAAAGGCAACAAAACAATAGAAAATGAACAATTTTGAAAGAACTGGTGGGCGTGCTATTAGGAGGGGAAGGCTGCTGAACTGAAGGACCAAGTACAACGAGCAGAAAATGATGTAGTTTATACATCTAAAATGTACTCCACTGAAGGACTAGGCCTGGAGCTAAATATGCTGTGTTTTTTATAGGAAATAGAGCAGAAAATTAATCTTTGGGTGGGTGGCTTTGGTTTGGGTAATTGAAGCTTCCCTAATTGATTGCAGGTGCTGTGCCAATTAGAAAGTGCATTTTAGCTACAGCAGCTTCACCGAGCTCTTTGGAGATGTCCAACAGGCCAGGGCCAAGAGAAACTGGGCGTTTTCTGTCTGTAGGCTTCAAGCACTCTGACACATCTTTCTAAGTGGTTTAGAGTAAACCCATGGTCTGTGAGAACAAGGGCTTATTATTTTAAGTACCGTGAAAAACAAATGGTGGCTTTTCAGAGGAAAGACTTGGAGCCAAAGGATGTTTACTACTAAATGATAGTAATTAAATGTTGTAATCAGACCTTTGTTTTAATCAGGCTGACAGTGTTTCTTTAAATCCGCATTTAGCTCTTATTTAATATTAGGCCCTTTTCTTGATTCTGGCCTCTGGATTCTCATAAAGTTACACAAGCATAAAGGCACAAGAAATAGAGTTTTGCCAAATCGAATATTCATTGAATTTGCTTCTCCGGTGATGTGACAGGAAGTCAATCCTAAGTGACCTACCTGATAGTTCTGTCAATGCTAAGTTTTGCTTCGGCAAATAAAACACTGGGCAATAGGGATTATGTGAATCTTGATATCCAATTCCGAGAGAGGCAGAGAGAAGAAGGCGCATAATGAAGCCCATTACAGACAACGGCGGCTGTGGTTTCGTGGGGCCTCTCTGGAAAGCAGTGAGTGAATGGCAACGAAGACCCCCTGGACCAAGATAGGCCAAAGATGTCCCCCCACCTGAAGTGGGTGACAACAAAGCTTCTAAGGTGTTATTAGACTCTCTAAAATAACTGAACCAAGTGATCTCGTTTCCTAAGGTGAAGTCCTGGAGGGCAAAGCCCTACCCACTGTCAACTGGCAAGTCTCAGTATGGCTGTGTCTCAATCATGATGCTCTTAGAAAACGCCAATTAGTAAAAGACTATTTTGTTACTGACCGTGCCAGGTCAAAAAGATACAATTTTTCCACACCCAAAAGGTCCATTTTCCAGTATTATGGAAGAGGGAAGTGACGTAATTTTCAAAAAAAATTGTCAGAAAGCGCTCTAGACCCACAGATTTAAGGAAGTCAGACATCCTGGTGTATCAGACACATTCTCTGAGAGGGCTGCAAAGCCAAAGGAGCTGGCTGACTGCCAAGCATCGAAGGAAGTTGACTTCTGACGGCTAGGACAGAATGCCTAATTGTGTTTGAACCTCTTAGAATGCAGTGAAGAACCAAGCAAAGAGAAAGGAATCTCTGTCTTCACACTTTCTTGCTAATTGCTAATGAGGATGGAGAAAGGCTGAGGATTTATTTTAAATAGACCATAATCTCTTTATAATCCTTGTCCTTATGCAACCGCTTTTTTTTTTTTTTTTTTTTTTGGCTTGGACAGGCAATTTAAACTGATTTGCTGAACTGGTTCTGACCCACTGATAACTGGTATTAGCCTCCTATCTATCTATATCCTCTGCTTCTTTAATCTGTTAATGTCTAAGAGTAATAAATATTCTAAGGCCAAAGCAGTCTTATATAAACTCATGATCTGACACAAAGACACTGTTTGCGAATGCAGAATATGCTAACAACAAACTGGTCCTCCGGGTTTAGCAAGTACATCTGGACAATGCTGGCAGTTCGGTTTCTATTTTGTTATCATTAGAGAAATAGCATAAGTCTGTGAACCTCAGGAAAAGGGCAATGTCCAAGTCAGGGGTTTAACTAGGTGAACAAATCAGGGTAAGCTAATTACTGGCTTTTCAGTAGCAAGCAAGTTTCAATCAGGAGTGAAATGATTAAAACACTAATATTCGACACCGGGCCTGGGGCTTTGCAATGACGGTTAGAAAAGGCCCCATTCCCGAGTCTCAGCAAGCCCGACTCTGCCCCCTGGTGCTAAGGCAGTGGTGTGATTTGTAGTTTTAATTGAGGATCCTTATCTTTAGTCAAAAAGCCAAGGTATATTATTAAACTGGTAATACATGCAGACTGGCAGGTTTCTGTATGGCAGTAAAAGAAATCACCTAATAACGTTTAAGTCTTTGAAAATGAGAACGTGTCCTTATACTTAATGGCCATATTGACCAGGTATAGAATATGACCTCAAGACCCCCCTGCCCCATTTCCTCCCGCCAATAGTTAGAATAAAAACAACTACTCACAACCTAATTGGACAAGTGGCAATAATTGAAGGTAGACTAAATATTATATAATAGCATTTGTAACAATATTAGATTTCCTGGATTGGATCACTGTATTGTGATTATGTAGAATGTTCTTTTGGAAATATATGCTGGAGTGTTCTGGAATGAGAATTCGCAGTGTTTTTAACTTACTCTCAAAGGGTGCAGCAAAACAACAGTAATGATCCTATTACACGTAGATATAATTATATATGTATGTATGTGTCTATATGCTATGTTTCACATATGGGGAGAAAGCCAATGTAGTGAAATGCTGACCGGTAAATCTGGGTGAAGGACATACAGAAATTTACTGCACAATTCTTAGGTCTTTCCTGTTGGTTTGTTTTTTGAATAATGAAAATACACAACTGCAAAACAAGTATAAGGAAGTCCAACAACACTGTGACTGTTCTGTGATGATTACTTCAAAGGAGATATTTTCAAATAGCAAACATAAAATTTAAAAACTCCTTTCCCAGAGCTCCCGCCTGCTGCCGTTGCCTGACACATACGGCCTCCAGGTGTGCTCGGGAAAATCTGGAACCAGATGGCCCCAGGGACCAGTGTGAGCATGAACCAGCGGTGGAGGGGGACCAAATGGCCAGGGAGGCACTGGCTCCTCCCAGTCCTGTAAACGCTTCTGTCTCCTCACCAGAGTCTAGTTGAATCCAGAGAGCGCTGTAATGCTGGTTAGAGAATAATACTTGCCTGTCTGTGCATCTCATTTGACACCATGGTAAGAGGAATAAAAAGTATGTTCTAAGCACCTGGCATGTGATGGAGAAAATGTCCCTTTGGTAAGAATGATTTCTGCATCCAGTGATTTCCTTTAACTTTATTCAGACTCTGTACAATGTACTTTTAGTTGGGAGCAGCAAGCTGCAGCCAAACACACAACCAAGCAGTTGGAAAATGCAGGTTCCCACAGCTCTTGCATGTAACCCGCACTCTGCTGTTAAACACTCCTTGCTGTCAGGTGAGACTGGGCATCCATGAACAGCAGGCAGGTTGGGAACTTAGGGTCTAGTGTCCACCCAGCAATTCACTAAATGATCTGGGATAAATCACCTATATGACAGGATTTAGGGAGCACAGGGTCCTTGGCAAAACAATGATTTTTATGCTTCTGCAGATCTAACAAGTTTAAAAATGAGGATTACAGAAAATGACCTCATTCGGTCGGATGTCACGGGTTGGCCTAAAATGCCATATAGAGGTTGTTGTTAAAAGGCCACATTCAAAATCATTACCTAGCTCTAGGATAAAAACACAGATTAGACTTCAGGTTACAGTGTCTGTATTTGTCCCTGAACGTGGGCTCTTCAGACAAGCCATGCTGTGCCACAGGATGAGAGCTAAAGGTAAGATCTGGAATCCCCTCCGGAAGCACAATGGTCGCCATACTTCTTGTTTGGAATCACTGACCGCCAAGGCAAACTGCCATCTCCCCAAGCTCATTGTGGTACCAAGCCATCATGTGCAGAACTGACCTTGTACTTCACATAACACTGAGTACAATCTGGCTGAGTTAGTGAAAAGGCTGACGATCACAGTGAATGTCAACGTGAAACCCCATGAGCAGTCTTGTGATGGTAGCAGCTTGCCTGATTGTAAAGCATGGAAGATCTCCGTGGCTTGATTTTACCTAAGCAGCTCCCTCCTCTTTTCTGCTGCATTGTGGCTTATTCCAGCAGAGGCCCTGGAACCTACCTGTCTCCACATTCCCCACACCCCGGCTGGCCAGTATCAGTCCCACTAGCCCAGCTCAACGGCCCATGCTGACTTTACGCTAGAGCCCTACGTGGCCACCGGCTCCACCTCTCAAGGACTGGGTGTCAGCCCTGCCCTTCCCAGAACTGTGGGCTTCTCCTAGGTCTGCCCAGAACCCTAAGGAATACGAACGTTTGAGGGACAGACAGAAGAGGAAGACCCAGCAGGAAGGGCTAAGAGGAGTGGCCAAATGGTGGAAGCAAAACAGCAAAGCTAGGACCAGCGAAGAGGGCTGGTGGTTGTGCCTCTCACACATACGTGACCAGAATGGAAGTCATTGCCTGGAAGTGTCCACCACTTCCCAACATCAAACCTAATGTAGCTGCATCCGAACCTGCCCTTGCTCCTGAGCTGGCAGGAGAGGTGTCCTGCCTTCTGTCCAAGGCTCTGTCCTCCATCTGGTCTTGAGATCCCACGCCAACTCCCATCTTCTCTCTTCAGCATCTTTCTTTATCCTGAGACCCTCTGGGCTCTCCCAGACAAAACTCAAACAAAACTCTCCCTAGACCCTGGACCTGCTGCAGATCACTCTGTCATTCCCCCCCACACACTATTTCATGCACTCTTTACTCTTCAGTCCCTGCAGTCTGCTTTCTGCCCACAACCATGCACCTAAAGCATTCTTAACAAAATGACCTTTATCTTTTTTAAAATTTTATTTATTTATCTTTAGAAGGGAAGGGAAGGAGAGAAATATCAATGTATGGTTGCTTCTGGTGCATCCCCTGCTGGGAACTGGCCTGCAACCCAGGCATGTGCCCTGACAGGGAATCGAACCACGATCTTTTGGTTCACAGGCCCGTGCTCAATCCACTGAGCTACAACAGCCAGGGCTGACCTTTACCTTTTTAAAAAAAATAAATCCGATGGCTATTTTCACTTATCTTTCTGCCCCCAAGAAGCCTAACCCTGCTGTCCATACCCCTTTCTGTGAAGAGCTCTCTTTAATAATGCTCTCACTCTGGCCACCATCCCTTCTCCTGACTGTTTGCTCTTCAAACCATGTTCACCACCAGCATCCTGGTCCTCGGCCAGCTCATCTCTTTTGGTCTCTGGATGCTGCCTGGGAGCCCTTACCTCCTTTTCCATCCAATACTGATGACACTGCATCTCTAGCTCAGCTCAGATCCTGGATCTCAGCTCCAGACTGGCACCTCCCATTGCCCATGGGAAATCTCCAAAAGCACATCCTGACACCTGAAACTCAACACATTCCAGTTGCAACTAGCTCGTCCTCTCACCTGCAAAACCGATTCCTTCTTGTGTTTCTTACTAAATGACCAGCACCACCATCTCCTCAGCTGCTGGAGCCAGAAAGCTGAGCTCCTTTCCCCTTCCTCCCCCTCCCTTACTGTGTGGCTAATCGGTCACAAATCCATATAGAGCTGACCTCCTAAATACAGCTCCCAAATTCAATACTTCTTCCCAGTCCTATAATGACTACTCTGGTTCAGGCTCCAGTCACTCCCCCTCCTCTCCCCGTGGCCACAGGAAGCACAACCTTCCTTTACTTGGTCTGCTTGCCCCTAGCCTTGACCCTTCCAGGGCCTCCTTCACCTTACAGAGCAATGCCTACAAAGAGTGAATCTCATCACCTCCTTCTCCCAATAAAAATACTTCAGTGATCCTCCACTGGCTGGACTCGGAGGACAGCAGAGCATTCGCGAAGTATTTTAGTCAAGCCATGTGATCAAACTCAAAGTCCAAGGGGCAGGACAACAACCACAGCAGAAGACTGGGATTTCTATACATCTTCTAACAGACAAGAATGAATTTTCCCAGTTATAAATTCTCACCAAAGAAATAGTAACCAATGTGTTTCAGAAGGAAGAAAACTGAAACTAGAAAGGAGTGAGATGCAAGGACAAGAGCCCAAAGACTGTGGGAAAAGAGAAGCAACCAGGGACTGTGTGAAACACTGTGCATTAGTCAGGAATAAACACAGTGTAGGACTGAAGTGATACACGGGACTTAGGATGGGGCTTGGGTCTAAGGTCTTTGTATATTTCATACACAGGTAGAAGACATGACTAACATTAAATAATAATAGTAAAATAATAAAAACAGAATGTAAAGTTTCAAACTACATAGTAGAGGGGGGAGGAAAATAAAGCCTTGAAGGCATAAAGGAGAAAAAAGGAAGTATATAGAGAGAAGAATAGAAAACACAAAATAAGATGAAGAAAATAAAAGTAAATATAATAGTAAATATAACAAATGAAAATGAACTCAATCTAACAGTGAAAAGAAATGATCAGATTGGATTAAAACTCCAGTTCAGGCAGACTATCAGAGGACAGATATACCAGGAAAATATTAACCAAAAGAAAGCTGGTTACTATAATATCGATAAAAAGAGTGAGAGAGGAATATTAGGGATAATGAAGACCTCTACATAATGATAAATGAAACAATTCTCCAGAATATTCTAGGTTACGTGTGGCTAATAACATGGCTTCGAGATATACATTGAAATAAATAACAGAATTAAGAAGCTTGATCTGTAATCAACATATATAGACCCGTATCTAACAACCAGAGATGACGCATCATTCTAAGGACATAGAAAACATTTGTGAAAATTGATCTTACTGTCACAAAGCAAATCTTCACCACTGTCAAAGAATCTGAATATTCACAGTCCACATTCTTTGACTACAGATGCAAATACGGTAGAAATGAGCAATGGAAAGCAACCAGGAAGACCGCCATGGCTGCTGGGAGAGTGGGCTGGGAGCTGGGGCCGGGTGGAAGCAGGGGTCCAGCTCAGAGTCCAAGCACCAACCGGGTGGGGGAGGTGGGCTGGACAAGGTGAGGTGAGACGGTGAGAAAGGCTCTGTCTTGTTCAGTCAGGTATACCCAGCACCTACCACAGTGACAGGTACATAGTAATTACTAAAATCCAGGCTAAAAAAAAAAACTTTTAAAAAAGCTAAATAAGTGCTAGCTGAAATTCATTTAAGCTCTGTCCTCCCAGCGGTTTCCCAGTCTCAAACGCCTCACCTACCTGGACCCAGGCTACTGCCAGGCCAGCCAGTCCGGAGGGTGTGTCTACCTGCTGAAATGTCCTTGTCTCACATCCCTGCTCTTGAGGGTCCTTTTTTTTTAATGTTTTTATGGGATGCCTAACATAAGACTATACTAGGTGCTATCTCACCTGTTTACCTCATTAAAAACATCCCCAAACCTGTAAATTTGGTCTGTAAGCTCCATTGCTGCAGATGAGGAAAAAGGCGGAGCTTAGAGAGGTTAAGTATTTATTTACCTGAAGGTCCTCATCTGCTAGACCCTTATCTGCCTCACGCCCTTTTCTCGCTCCCCTAAAGAGGCAGTATGGTGCCATGGCATACCAATTAAGGACGCTGACTCGAACCCCAGGTCTGTGACTCATCAGCTGTGGGTCCTGGTACAAGCTACTTAACTATTCTATACTTTATCCACATGTAAAATGGGGCCATGCTCACAGAGCAGCTACCATACAGGGTTGGTATGAGAACTACAGGAGTTAATATGTATGAAGTGCTTGGAAGGGTGCCGGACATAGCACGTACCCTGATAAACTTTCAGGACATACTATTTGCTTAGTATTATTTATCTGTTTAAAAATATCAGTTGTGACTCTCATATAAGAATTGGCCAAATTAATTAAACCTGAACCATAAAAGTGGGCAGGTGTAGACTGCCCTCCAGCTAAAAATGCATTCAGTGACCACTCAGTAAGTGTTCACCTAACAGGCCTGACTTGTCTGTCCCAGGTGACTCAGACTCATGCAGATTCTAGAGAACCTCCACAGGCTGTAGCTGGGACCCATGGCACAAACCACAGCTTGACCATCTGATCGAGGCCAGGATTTCCCAATCTCGCCACCATTCACATTTTAGGCTGGGTAATTCTTTGTCACGAGAAGCTGTCCAGTGCACTGGACAAAGTTTAGTGGCATGCCTGGCCTCTATCTACTAGATGCCCGTGGCACACTCACCCCACCCCACCCCCAGCTATGATAAGCAAAATGTCTCTAAACAGAACCAAATGTCCCCTGAGGGACAAAAATTACCCCTAGTTAAAAGCCAGTGCTCTAGTCTTCAAAACTGAAACTTTTCTAGCGGGCTCCAAAGCAGACCCCCTCGTCCCATGTTCAATGTTCGAGGCCATAATAAAATAGCCTGTGGCAGGGATCCAATAAGGATGATAGAAATAGATTACACGGGGCTTCGCCCAGCCGTTTACCCCCATGCACAGTGCACAGGCTGGAAGGCAAAACGCACAGAGGCCATTTTAATCTTGGCTGATGAAAAGAAGCTACAAGGAAATTTAAGTGTGTATTTAAAAGGCTCTACCTCCAGAAACCAAATGTTGTAGCATTTGTAACGGGCAGAGCATTTACACGGAGCTTTCGCCTTCAAATTGCCAAGCTTTCAGCCTCCACTAATATTCTCAAGGGGCAGGGCTGGCTCTCATTCAACTTCAAGATGATTCAGGTTTCCTGGAGAACAAAATGAGCCTCTAATGCCTAATATTTTCTCTCTGACAGATGGTTTCAGATGTATCAAAGTGCTAATCCTTGCTGAGGTATAGGTCTCAAGGAAGGAGAGTTTGGCTTTTAGCATGATAGGACTTGAATGATTAAGGAGGAAAATTACTCCCAGGATATCTACCATTGTCATGTGAGCAACGAGCTGAAAATGAAGATAGCAGAATCTGAAAAAAGATTTGAGAAAAGAGGAATAACTAAAAAGCCCAGGTTAACAGTTTAGGTTAGAAACATTTCCACCCAAAGACATCTCTGGGAGTGGAAATGAAGTTGCCAGGAAAATCACCTTGAAGCTCAGTATGATTAGGGTTCAATCTGTTTCCCCCCAACATAACCATTTCCAGCTACAGTATGTGGAAGCTCTGACGACAGAGGGCTGGTTGGAATATTTACCTTGCCACTTACTAGGTGTGTGACCTTGGGCATGCTATATAACCTCCCTGAGCCTCAGTTTCCCCACCTGTATAACAAGTGATAATACCTACTTCTAAATGAGGCTGCAGAAATGAAAAGGATCCACTGTATGCCTAACCCATCACATAAGCAGTCGGTTAATGTTAACAATAAGTATGAACTAGTGTTTAGTGTCGACCTACTATGTGCAGATTGCTTTAATTACCACCTTTAAGTCCCAAAGGCGACTAGAGGGTTTGATTTTAGATATTGTAGAAATAGTTACTTATAGATGAGGATACTGTTTCAGAGAGACTGAGTCACTCGCCTACAGTCACAAAGCCACCACAGTAGAATTAAACCCGGGCCAGCCTGACTCTGGAGCCAAGATCTTTCCACGTCCCCACGTGGACATGACTGGGGGCAGGGAGTTACTGGGACTAGGTCACCGCACCGGATCAGAGGTCACTCACGGTATTCCTCCGGCCGCATTAGGGGCCGGAAGTAGATGGGGTAGAAGGCGGCGCCGACCAGGGAGATGAAGCCGCCAAAAATGAGTGTGGTCCGCAGGTTCCGGGACATGGCGCCAGCAGGGATTGCCCTGACCAGCTCAGAATCCCGAACCTCCGAACCACTGGAATCACGCTCCGCAACGCTGCGCTGCTGGGTCGGGTCGGAGCTCAGCAGCTTTCACTTCCGGGCCTTGGGGGTGTGGCTAGGAGGAGCTGGCGTGTAGCTAGGAATGGGGTGGGGCCAGAGGCGGGCCTGAAGGGGGACTGGGCGGGGGACTGGGCGGGCGGGGCGGGGCCTCAGTTCTGTGCACTGCCTCCCCTGCACTCCGTTGCCGTGTAAGGCACCTGTGGGTCACTAGAGGTGGTTTGAGAGTGGGGCTTGGCTAAGCTGCATTCCGTGGACCCTGTACTGTCCCCTGCCCTGCCTTGCCATGCCATTCTACCTGGCTCCCACCTGAGCCAACTCCCCACAAGTCTTCTGACCTCTTTTGCCACTCCCTCCTATACCAACCACGCTTTCCTGTTCTTCCCCATTAATTTGATTTTAGCAACTGTCTTTCATGATCCGAATGCTCTGTGGCTCCCTGACTTAATTATTCCTCGTACTAGTTGGCCCATTTTACAGGTGAGGGAACCACGGCTCGCCTGCCTGGCTTTGGACAAGTTATTTGGTCATCCCAAGGGCGATTTGAGAGGATTAGAGATAAACAGGCAAGTAGCCTGGCCCAGGGGTTCTGCAAGGGGGATTCTGAAACCAGAGCCACAGGACCGAGACTACCCTGGGAGAAATGTTATTTCAACAACCGCACTACAAGAAGACTTTTTCCCCTTGCTCTCTCCCTGTTCCCATTATGAATGAAGATGGGGAGTATATAGGGATCAGTACAGGGCAGAGAACCAGCCACCCGTTCCACAGATGGGACCTTGGGGCCATGCCATATTGCCTGGTGCGGGAGGCCACTGAGAACAGACATCTGCTTCCTCTCCCTATGACTGCCATCCTCCATCCTTTGGGGTGGGCTGTATCCACCTATGACCTGTCCAGAGATGTACTGCACAGCTGAGACTAACATTCCTTTGGTCTTCACTCAATTTTCTTTTTATATTTTTTTAAAACAGATACGAATAAGGTTATCATTATATTCCTTGACATTTGCTCCATCAGTAGATTGGTGTGGCGCCCCATGTCTGTCCGCCAAAAGGCTCGGCCTCCAGAGAGGCCGAAGGTATGTTTAAAAGGGCATGTTCCCAGGAAGAGTGAAAGAGATTTGGAGCCCAGGCTGATAACGTCAAACACACGGATTTTGTCTCTCAGTCCATCCTCTTCTGGCTTCAGAGAAATAAGACAGTTGCTAGTGAGATGGGTGCCATTGTGTGTAGTTTCTGTACCTTGAACTCTCTCATATCAGAGATCTCAGTCCTGGTTTGTTACTGTTCTTAAATCAAGGCTCATCAGATTCTTTATTTCTCCAGACATGGAAACTAGATCTTCAATTTTAAAACTGAATTTGGACTCTTGACTCTGGAACTCCAATTTCCTTTTTTTTTTTTTTTTAAGATTTCGTTTATTTATTCTTAGATAAAGGGGAAGGGAAGGAGAAAGAGAGGGAGAGAAACATTGATATTCAATATATACATTGATTGGTTGCCTCTCACATGCCCCCAAGTGAGAACCTGGCTCACAATCCGGGCATGTGCCCTGACTGGGAATTGACCTGGTGGCCTTGTGGTTTGCAGGTCAGCCCTCAATCCACTGAGCCTCACCAGCCAGGGCATGGAACCCCAATGTCCTTAGTAAGTTGCTGTCTGGAATCAAGTGCAGGATGAGGGTTTTTGTAAATGCCAAGCTGAGGGTGTGTAACTCGGAGGAAGTGTAACTGGTTCCATGCCATCTACCTTCTCTGCTTTGACTCTTCTCCATAGGATGATTTTTATCTTGGCTCCTTGTAAGTCTGCCTCAGGTTCTGATTTTTTCTGGACTCGGTGCCCAGTTCTTCCATTCTGAAACCAAACCTAGATTCTAGACTCTTCAATGTCCACTTCTAAAGCAAGGTTTTGCTTCGTAGTATAACTCATGTAAGGTTTTTGGGTGAATGCTTTGATGGGGATTTTCAATTGATCTGTGAATCTGGTACAGCCTTGTCTATTATTCATTGGAATTGAAGAATAGGTCTGAGCCATGTTGGAAGAGAGAAGTCTCAACCTTCAACCAGGAAAACCAGGTCTTCACTCAATCTTTTATAAATAAGAGTGATACCAGCAGTGGGAGCTGGGGAGCAGAGAGGATATTCATCTTGACCCAGCAGCATTATTCAGTCCAGAAAAGATCTATGATCTTTCAGAAATGGTGCTCTCAGAGCACCAGTTTCCCCTTTCTTTGTAGTGTTGTAGTTGAATCAAGCTCCTGTCTACCTCTGTGGTTCCAAAAGCATATAAATCAGGTGTTCAAGCTGTCAGCAGATTTATGAACTATCAGCCATGCCCCAAACACCAGGCAAAATGCTATGGGGAACACAAAGATGAATAAGATGTGACCCTTGCTCTCCAGGATCCTGCCAATGTGGATGAAGAGACAGGACATATACATAAAGAGATAACTAATGACCTGATCTTGCGGGTGAGTGATATGGTCCTGCAGGCTACAGAAGCTCAGAGGAGGAAGACGGATGACAGTAGGGTAAGGCAGCTGCTCCTCAGGCACTTGCAGGAGCTTGTTAGGCAGAGGGCAGACTTCACAGCGAAGAGGGAATGAAGTGATGCATATGCTTTATATCATGTGATATGAAAATGCCCAGGTGCAATGCACATTTGTCATTTTAGCAGCATCCATTCACTTTCTGTTAATAGTACCCTGCATATCTTCTGGCAAACCATTCCTCTCCCATTCTCAATCTATGAAGTAAGCTGGGGCTTCTCCCCCCTACCCAAATTCTTCCTTTCCCCCCAGCTCCAGGAGTTAAGCATGTAGCCATGCCTGACCAAGCTCCCTCACCACAGGGGTTGACCAGCATAGAGCACAGGTCTGATCATCCAATATAGCTGCAACATCCTTGCCACATGACCCACACTGAGCCAACCATAGACTGTCCCAATTGCTGGAAAGCTGGGTTCGAACTTGAGAGGATGGGACTCGGAAGCTACTGGAGACCACCATTTAGAGATGAGAATGAGGACATTATAGCAGAAGAGGACCTCAGACAAAGAGAGAAATCAGATGCTGATGTTAGCTTTGAGCCCCTGAAGCCAGCTAACAGGGAGTCTACCCCTGGATTTCTCATAAAGTCCCCTCTTCACTGTAGCCAGATTGAATTGGGTTCTGTCTTTGAAAACAGAAGGAGTTCCAGATGAAATCACTATGAGTGTAATTTCATTTGCTTAACACCTCCCTGAGCTGCAAGTTAAGGATTGCCCTGTCTTCTAGACCAGCTATGCCATTTGTGTAGCCTATTAGCATCATCATTACACCAACAATTTCACCCTTGCTTCCCACCAAGTCCTACAAAATATAAGTCTATCTTTTGATTTCAGTGGTTTCCCCATTTCTGAGAATTCCACTGACCTATACAATAAGTCAGCAAAGACTTATTGTGTGCCTACTCAGGTCAAAGCAGTGGACTAGTTGAATGGGAACACAAAAAGAAAGCAGAACAATGTGCCAGGCACTTTTCGGGTGCTGGTGGAGGCAGCAGAGAATTAACAGGAGAGTCTGTTGGCCTCATGGTATCCACAGTCTAGTGGAGGAATAGGATGTGTCAATGGATAGTAAGTAATTGCTTCTTGGCCACTCAGCCTCCCCTAATAATAGCTCCTGATTTCTTTCAGAGAGCGACTTCTCATCCTGGCATTCTTGGTTGGACTGTAAGTTTAGGGGCCCCATGTTTTCCTATCACTAATAATGTCAAGGCTGTAGAACATTTCCCCTGTGCCAGTCACAATCACAGGTTTATCCATTCAATACTCCCCAGGCCCTATAAATAGTGTCTCTATCTGCAGAAGGGGAAGCCAGAGCATAGCAAGAATGACTAATTCAAGGTTACATAGCTAGTAAGTGGCAGAGCCAGGATTCAACTTCAGACTGTCTCCAGAGACCTGCCCTTACCATCAACCTACACAGCCTTATGAAGTCAGTGAGCACATGTTGTCTGGGTGGGTACAATTTTGTGCAGGTCCACCGGTTCTTTCTCACAGAAATCAGAATTGGGAGGATGGGCAGCGCAAGGACAGACAATACAGTCGAGGTGGACCTTTTTTAAATCCTCACCTGAGGACATGCTTATTGATTTTAGAGTGAGAGGAAGGGAGGGGGAAAGAGAGAGGGAGAGGGAAAGAGAGAGACAAAGAAAGACAGGGAGAGAGAGAAAGAGAGAAACATCAATGTGAGAGAGAAATATCAATCAGTTGCCTCTTGCATGTACCCCAACCAGGAGTAGAATCTGCAACCTAGGCATGTTCCCTGACCGGGGATAGAACCTACAACTTTTGGTGCACAGGATGATGTTCAACTAACTGAGCCACCGGACACAGTAGATTTTTGCATATCTCTCACTCTCCCAGAATTCTGGAGCTTGCCCAGAACTCTGGAGCTCCCTGATTTTCCATCATTCGTTGTATTCTGTAGACCACCCCACGTGCTTCCATAACTCCCTTTGGACTTCAGTTGGTGTCAGTTTTGGTTGCCTGTCACTAGGAGCCCTTATAGAGACAGAAATTCCCACATGGCATAGACAAAGGGCTTGGGGCTTCGTAGCTGTGTGAATGTTTGTGAAAGCCAAAGGAAGCGTTGGGCATGGGGGAAGGTATCTGTGCAAACAGAGAAAGCTCAGGGATGTACGGAGACAGAATGCAAGTCAAATATGTCAGCAGTCCTAGGGAGCATATTTTCATCTCAATCACCGAGAAAAAAATTGGTTTGGGCTCCTACCCAGCACTTTCTCCTTCTTTCCTTGGATGTGAAGATTGAATGCTTGCAGGGAGCAGACCCCCGGTGGTGTCTTGCACGGGTCTCAGACAGACATCAAAGTTAATCCGCTCTCTGATCTAAGCAAAATGGTGATGAGGGTTTCATGGGACAGCAGCTCCACTAATTGTGGCACCGCAGCACAGCTGATGTATTTTTAGAATATTGTGGATTCCCAAGAAGTATCAGTACTTTCTGCAGAAAAACAGTCAGACTAGAAGGTTAGGGTTTGGAATAGAATGAGGTCTAATGCAGGATTCTCTGCACCTGTACTTTTGAGATTATGTAGGAAAAAGAAATCCTTCTGTTTTCATCTGCACTCTGACTCTCTGGGTGCCCATTCATCCGTCTAAATGTTTCTGATTTAGATCATTTGTCAGGTTTTTCTTCTCTGATGTGCTCTTTTCATCTGAGATTTCCCCAGATGTCTGTCTTGGCTTATCTCTTGCCATACTGTGCACCCTACCGTTTTAACTAAGATCTTCATGACTTCCAGAGCTAGGTGTCTAGACCAGCCTTTTTGCTGAATGGTAGTCTCGTGTGCCTGGTAGACATCAGGTTCGAGACCCACTTGTTCTTATTCCCTCTTCTTCAACTCTCATTGCCACTGGTGTGGTTTGAGGCTGCATCAACTTTCCCGGGCCATGGCTTCCTAACTCATCTTGCATGTACCATCTTCTTTATAGTAAGCTGCCTCATTCACAGGGTAACCAAAGTTATCTTCTGAAAACATAGAGCTGCTCAATCATTGCTCTTCCAAGAGCTTCAGCATCTTCCTAAGGTACAGATACTCAGCCTTCATCACTCGGCTTTGGCCAACCAATCATCGAAGGTTATTGCTGCAGCTATGGGCCTCTGCCGAGTGAAAGAATTGGTTTCTGTGTCCAGGTTGCCATGGTCCACGCCCTGTTCCACAGCTGATGGAATCAGCGTGAATATACGGCCCTGAACAAAGTCAAAGGTCCAAAATCTCTGCTGAAGTGGGGGAAGGGCTGACCCAATGAGATTCTCTGCCTCTGGAATTTCAGCTGTGAAGTCAGAGAGACTCGGGAGGTGGCACAGGAAGCAGAAGTTGGGCAGATGCACAAGGAACAGCAGTGAGTAAGCAGGGAGCTGTGAGTAAGCCACGGAGATGAGTCAGTGAGAAGCTGTGACAGAGGAACTCAGAGAGTAGATAGGGGAAGGATCTGGGAACAGCAGGAAGCAGAGAAGGATGGAGGAGAATTAAAACGAAGGTCCAGAAACCCCTGCTGCTGAGATGTAACGAGATACCCTGAACCCAGAGGACAGCCAGGGACACATTCACTCATGTTTTCTACCAGTGCTGCTCTTGTGGAGCAGCCACCATGTACCAGGCACTGTCCTCAGCGTTACCCAAAGTCCTTGCCCTCCTGGAACGTGCATTCACTCAGGGAGGTAAGTAGGAAATAGATTTAAAAATAAACCAAGCTCACAGATACAGCGCCAAAGGGCAGAGCCCGCATGGGTTTGCTCTTCGAAGAACAGCAGGGAGGTAGATGTGTCCTGAGAGGAGTGGCTGGAGTGGACGGTGTGTGAAAATTAGGTGCATTCAGTCCGTGAGGTAGCCAGGGAAGAGTGCCGCATAAGCCACAAAGGACTCAGAATGTTACTGTGTTTGTATAAGAAGGCAGCAGGGGACCCCACACTACCTTTTAAGTCCAGTGTCTTCCAGGAAGTCCAGCGACTCTATGGTTTTCCTTCTCTCCATAGATTCATGTCTTTCTATGAATCTATGTCTGTCTATGAACCACAGAGCCCCATGGTTTCCCATAAAGCCATTTACTCAGAAGAGCAGAATGAGTTTTCCTTACTGGCAACAAAGTGAACTTGTCTCTAAAGCCACTCTGATTTGACCCTGAACATCCCTCTCAGCTTTGCTCACTTTCTCTTAGCTCATTTCTCCGAGCTCGGCGCTCCCCCACCCTGACCTCTTCCACCAGGGGCTCCATGCAGCCTGCTGGGCGGCCTCTGGGCCTTTGCTCTAACTCGTCCTTCTCTCTGGAATGACTTTTTCCCGAGAGCTTCTTCTAGTCACCATCCTTCCCTCCAGGGACATTCTCAAATCCCACTTCTCCTGGAAAAACTTCCAGGATGACTTGAAATGGCTTCTTCTCTTCTAAACTCCTGTTTGGATTATTTTGGGCCACATAACTAATTACCCGAAACTTTGTGCTTAAAACAACAATTTGCAGTCTCTGGAAATACTGAGTTTACTAGGTGTTCATCTGCACCACAAGGTGTGCGGGGCGCTGGTTCAGCTGGAGTCGCCGAGGGCCTAACCGGACCGGGCCATCTCGGCTCACTGTGGGGACTGACGGCTGATGCCCAGCTGGGACTGTCAGTAAGAGCACCCAGAGGTGACAACTCCCCGAGTGGTGGCTCAGTTCCAAGAGGGAGCATGCCAAGAAAATCAGGAAGAAACCACAGGCTTCTCTGATGGTGTAGGTTCAGGAGGCACCTGGAGTCATCTCAGCTGCGCTCCGCCGGCCAGAGACCCGGCCACGAACCAGACCAGTGTCGAGGGCAGGGTGTGGGAGCAGGACTAGACCCTGGCTCTCCGTGGACGCGGTGCTGAGGAACTCGCAGTCATCTTTAACCCCCCACAGCTCTCATGGCGTTTTTTCCACATACTGGTTAGAGTGTCACCTTTTGCCTACATTACAATTATTTAAGTGTGTTCTCTCTCATTACACATACTAGACTTTAAGCCCCAGTGAGAGGCTACATCATATTTAACCCAATTCTTTCGATATAATAATAACCACAATAATAACAACAACTCACATTACTCTATACCTACTATGTGCTTGGTCTTACCTAGTTTCTATCCTGACAGGGCAGGCATTATCCCCATTTTACACAGTGAGAAACTGAGGCACAGGAAGATTCAGCTTTGCTCAAAGCCATATAACTGGTCCATGGTGGGGGCCAGGAATGGAACCCACTTACGAGTCTGTGTTCTCATTCTCTTTTCTGTTGCATCTCACAATCTTGGCACCAAGGAAATGCACTCAAGTTCATGTGTATTGGCATTACCACAGTGCCACTGGGCAGATGAACAAAAGGGGGAAGAAGGCAGTACAGAAAGTGAGACCTGGCATGGAGTTGTCATCCAGGTCGCTCCAGTGGACACATGGCCCAGAGGCTCAGTGCTAAGCATCCTTTGCCGCCTGCTGGACGGAGTGCAGAGTGTTCGGGGTCTCGATGAGTATTTATTGGGTCTGGATGCCTGGTGGGAAACTTTCCTGCAAAATTCCAATTTTCTCGCTGCCAAGATAAGTGATAGAGGTTTATAGTTCACATTCTAGCCCATCCACCCGGACCAGAGACCTACAACTCTGAATTTCTGGTCTGTTTCCCCCCAGCTAGAAGAGAATGTAGATTTACTTCCCATTAGTAACAAGTGCCATCTCCTGGCTCAGTGAGATCCTACTTTTAGAAGATTCTGCTTTTATCCTGAGAACATCAATTTATGCGGGCAAGGCCTCTCTCTGTGGAGGAGACCCTGAAACCTAAAATAAGTGGGAATTTCACAACCAGGGAGATTTTGATATTTTTTACATTAAGCAACCTCTTACACCTCTGTTCTTTTATGGACATAAGGGCATCAATGGGCAAAAAAATCTAAAGAACAGCTCTGGCTGGGTGGCTCAGCTGGGTGGAGTATCGTACTGTACACCGAAAGGCTGTGGGTTCAGTTCCCAGACAGGGCACAAAACCAGACTCGGTTTTGGTTTGATGCTGAGTCAGCGCATATGCGGAGGACAACCAACTGATGTTTTTTTCTCTCTCTCTCTCTTTCTCAAATCAATAAACATACCCTCAGGTGAGGATTTCAAAACAGGAGTCTAAAAAACAGCTCCAGTTTCTGTCTTGGTTCATTCAGGCTGCTATAACACAATACCATAGGCTGGCTAGTTTATAAACAACAAACATTCCTTGTTCACAGTCCTGGAGGCTGGGAAGTCCAAGATCGAGATGCCAGCATAGATGGGCAGGGTCCCCTTTCTAGTTCACAGCCGGTGCCTCTGCACTGTGTCCTCACTGCTAGCAGGGGTGAGGGAGCCCCTCTAGAACCATACTATAAGGCACAAATCTACTCATGAAGGCTCCATCTTCATGAATTAAGCACCTCCCAGAGGTCCCACCTCTTCACACCATCACCGAGGGACAGTATTTCAACAGATGAGGCCTAGGGGACACAAACATCCAGACACTAGCAGCTTTTCAGTGAGAATGTGGAGTTGGTACAAAAAATGGAGAGGCTCTTTTTAGTCTTTCTGCCCTGGAACTACCTCATTCATAGGGCCGATCGTCCCTTGCTCACACACTGAGCATTCCCGAATGACATCACCTTGGAATGGTGGCCACATTTTTGGACATTACAGAGCAGGTGTGTCTTCAGAACTTCAAAGACACAATTATGTCACCTCTCTGCATTTTGAGAATGGCGGAACTGTTTCACTGGTCATCCTGGTCAGCATACAATCTTAATTCTTTACAGCCAGTTCTCCTCGTGAGTCCCAGAAGGATAAAAAGACTGCTGTTAGACCCTAGAAAGTCTGAGATGTCACAACACCGCCGAACAATGGGGAAATCCATTCTGAAAATACTAACTACTGTACTCGTAACGTCGATCAAAAATGTCATTGGGCTTATCAGAGGCAATAGTATCTAATACAAACCATTAGTCCTATGGAATGTTTGTGTCCTTCCTACTCCCTGCCACCCACCCCAACAACCACTCTCCACATGGCAGCCAGAGCTGACTTTTCGAAACTCAAATTAGATTGTATGACCCCTTGCTCAGACACCCCAAACAAAGTCTCTCCAATCACTTAGAGTAGGATCCAAACATCTTACCATATCCTTAGAAGGCTCTAGATCATTTGTCTCTGCCTACTTCCTTCACCTCACCTCTCTTCCTTCTTTCACACTAATGGGTCCCATTATCACACAAGTTTCCTGTTTGTTCTAGAACACATCAAGAACGCATCTAGAACACAGCCTCTGGGCCTTGGTGCCTACGGTGCTCTTTGTCTGAAATGCACTGGGCCCAGCTCTTGGTCTGGTTTTATTTGTGATTTCAAGCATCTGTTCACGTGGCAAGGCCTCAGGGAGCTGCCCCTGACCACACATTCTGAGGTCGTCCTGTTCCCTTTCACTCCTCGTCCATCCCCTTGCTTTCTTTTCTATAGCACCCTCGACCGACCTGTGTACACGTTAATCATTGTCCCTCACTCTAGACCTGCGACTTTCAACCAGTGTGCCACCAAAAAATGTTAAACATGCAGTATCTGACTATTTAGTCAGGGGCACTGATCTCTTTTCCCTTGGGTGGTCAAATAAAAAGACAATAGCCAACACAACAACAATCTTCTGGTGTGAATAAATTAAAAATTATACCTATTTTTGTCAGACTGGCAAAACATATTTTTTTGGTGTGCCATAGAATTTTAATAATCAGTTGATGTGTGCCTCGAGATGAAGTAGACAGTAAGCGCCATGAGTGCAGAATCCCTGCTGTGTCTCTGGCACCAAATACTTGGCACATAGTAGATGCTCAATAAGTATTTGTCAACTGACTGGAGATAATTCTTCTCTTAACGCTCTTCAGGCATTTTAGAGACACTGTTACACAGGGAAGATTCTTGGAAATTTAACCTCTCTTGGGAAGGCAGAAAAAGCCTTACTTCTCATCGATTGTTTAATTTCCTTCAAAGCTTAGGATTTCAGGAAGATTAAAAATCTTTCTTATTCCACTTGTCACAGCTACATGCTCTCAGGCCTAATTATAGTACCTGTGACTCTTACATTTTCTCTGGTGTCTGGTCTCCCAAAGGGCTTACCATAGCAAGAAAGCATCTGCAGACCATTACCATTGACATCTTTTGAGAGTTTAATTAATAGATTTTTTTTCTTTCTCATTCATGGTCAGAATTTTAACTTATAGGAGCGGGACCTTTGTCATTTAGAGGAGGCTGGAGGAGGGTGCTTAGCACTGGAGAGAGGTGCTGAGGCTGCCCTTAGATGCTGGTAAAGGAGTCACTGTGGACCAGCTGCTTCCCTCCACACCCGTATCTGTCCACACGCCACATGGGCTGCAGTGGGTAGTCGAGCCTGCTGGGACCTCTCTGCTTACCAGACATTTCCTTCTCTCTGTAGCATCTTTGTGGATGTAGGGGATCCCAAGTTTTCAGCAGGTGAGGCCAGCAGGCAGCTGCTCACTCTGGTATTTTGTCATTTGGGGACCTTCCTCTCAGCACTTGGGCTTCTGTCCAGGTTGCCTCAGCACTTCCAAATGCCCAAGGTCTGAAAATAGTTCATCCACAGAGCTGGCTTGGCAGGCAAAGGCTCCTCGGCCCAGCAGCAAGGTGGATCCAGCCCCAATTCTCTCAGCGGCCCGAGGTGCAGCCCTGGGTGCAGGGCTCTCCTCCCCACAGGATCACGCATGTTCACAGCCAGGGGAGGCCTGGGAGAAGTTCTGCATTTAGACTCATATTTGCAGTGAGTTAGATCCAGGTTTGAATCTCTGCCGATGTGTTTAATCCTCTAAGCCTCAACTTCTTTATCTGTAAATGGGTGAACTAACCATAACCTACCTCCCAGGTGTTTTAAGAGGGTTAAACGAGACACTGCATGCAAAGTGTTTAGAACTGTAAAGTCCAGCAGTTATCATTTAGGTTCAAGTCTGTGCGTGGCAGCTTAACAAGTTAACTGACCTCTCTGGGCCTCAGTTTCCTCATCTATAAAATGGGAATAATGCCTCTTATGAGTGCAGGGAACATTGTCAAACACTTTGCAAATGCCAGCTATTCATCAAGGAGTCATTTCACTTTCACCTACCCTGGCCATAAAGTTAATTTGAGTTTCTCTCAAAACTCTAAATATGGACATGTCATCTATCTTATTCATTTTTTAAAAATGGAAAAATATAGAATGGGAAAGGCTATATGCAAACATTGTTTAAAAATTTAAAAGAAAAGAGGCAAATAGCATTAACAACATGCTTATTGTATGAGTGACCGGACTATCGTCCCTCGGGGGAAAACATTTCCCAGTTTGCTTACAGTAGCAAAAAGAGTGAAAAAAAGATTTGATGCTTATTTCAAATCTGTCTTCCCTAGGGAAATTAAACCTGAGTTATGGGGTATTTTTCATAAAGCCAGAGTCTAGTGTAAAACTAGCAAGTAAAAAAAACACTGAGGTAGACCTAAGCTGATTCGGGTGGAGCTGTCATCAGTGGGCGGGGGCGGGGGGCGCACCATTGTTTCTGCCACAGAACAGCCTCTGCATCCGGCCCCACTCTTCTCCCTGGGCCTGGAGGGACCTGGCTATAGCCATAAGGAGTTCCCTTGCCTGGCCATGTTCCAGTCTCCCTTGCAGGCAGGGACATCTCAGCGACAATAGCTGATATACTGATAGGCCTCTCAGTCTGTCATTTCCAGCAGCCCTTGCTCATCCCCAGCAGTAATTGATGCCACTATAGCAAAGCAACAAGTCATTCTGTGTAAGTTATGGTTTCTGGGGTATTTTGTTTTGTTTTTGTTGTTGTTTTTAAGTTATATTGAGTAATTTTGCAGAAACCTGATTGTTTTTAGTCTCATCTTGGTTCTTTCTGTCCTATAGGCAGTTTCAAGGGGTGGGGCAGTTCTTACTTAAACCTCTCCTGCACCCCTTTCTAAAACAGAGCCCATCCCACAGGCAGCTCGCTCTGCCTATCCCCATTCACATGACCCAGACCTGGCCAACTCACATATCCGACATTCTTGGCCATTGTGACTGACCCTAGCAGGCACACGATCCAAATAAAGCCAGTGAGGATCTTCCTCTGATGTGGCGATAGGAAGAGGCCGAGTCTTTCTCCTGGGGTTGGTAGGCCCGGAGGGTTTCAGTCTGAGGCTGCAGTAGCCCCTGGACGAGGGCCTGCTGGAGAGACAAGAAATCCCAATAGTACTGTTAGTGCTCTAGATCCAGCCCTGCCTGAAGCCAGCACAGCAGGGCACTCTACAAGCTAAATATACCCTTCACTCTGCTTTTTATACCTGGGGTTTGGGTGAGGTTTCTGTCACTGCCAGTTGAAAGTGTCATGAACAATACACTTATATTAGCTTATGTGTTAGGTTTTTGAAAGTCTTGAAGAAGTGATATGAATGCGATATAAAGAAATGTGAAACAGAGGGTAGAATGCGGGGTTAAGTTTTGTATTTGCCTTTAAAAACAAGGCCACCTGGTCCCAGCTGGTATGGCTCAGCTGACTGGGCGTCATCCTGCAAACTGAAGGGCTGTGGGTTTCAGGTTCGGTCCCCAGTCAGGGTGCAAGAGGCAACCAATCGATGTTTCTCTCTCACACTGATTTTTCTCACCCTCTTTTTCTTCCTCCATTTCCCTCTCTCTAGAATCAATAAAAGAAAAACAATGCCACCCTTTTACTGAGCACCTACTACTATGTACTATGTATTGGCTTCTCACCTCTATCCTGCATGTTGTATTATATTCATTTTAGAGAGGAAAAAATTGAAGCTCAAAACTAGGAGACTTGCCAAAGACCACTCAGATAAGAAGTAATGGAGCTAGAATTTTGCAGGCAGATTTTTGGCCAAGTAACCCATATCAGATCTGGGTAGAGCTACCACTTATCCATTCATTCAGCACTTACTGGACATTGGCTTTCTGCCAGACTTGGTGCTAGGCACTGGGAATGCGAAATGAATCAGGTAGTGCCTGTCCTTCAACTGCTCACAGTCCACAGGGGGAGACCCCATTAGGGTCATTATTATGGGTGGAATTGTATCTCTTCACATGATATCTCGAAGCCCTAACCCCTGGAACCTGTGGATGTGACCTTTAGGGACAGGGTCTATGCAGATGTAATCAGGTCGAGATGAGAGCATTAGGGCAGAGCCTGACCCAGTATGACTGGTGTCCTTATAAGAAGGAAACTGAGACACAGGTGCTTGGGGAGAACCCCACTCAGAGGTGGAGGCAGAGATTGGAGTGACGCATCTTCAAACCAAGGAGCTCCAAGGGTTGCCCCCGCTGTCGCCAGACACGGGGAGAGAGGCGTGGAGCAGGTTCTCCCTCCGAGTTCTTGGAAGGAACCAACCCTGCCGACACCTTGACTGAGGATGTTGAGCCTCCCTCCAGGACTGAGAAATTGCTGTCGTTGTGAGCCTCCCGGTTTTTAGTTCCTGGTACTTCGTTAGCACAGCCCAAGGGAACGGATACGGTCAGTAGGTCCTGCCTCCGGGAAGCTATGTGTACCTGGACCTTGCTTAAGCTTGACCGTGGCCCACCCCACTGCCCTCCTGGGACCAACCTCTGCAGCCAGAGAGCCCCACCCTCTCCAACATCACACCTCACAGGCGGGTTCCCCTTCGCCTTCGCCGCAGCTCCCTGTCCTTTGTCATAGCTGTGTGAAGCCACCAGGTTTCCGTGTGCCTGGCACCAGGCCCCACCTGATATGGCAACTTTCCCTTTACCTGCCCTCTGTATACATTCTGCCCCCACTGTTTGCTTTGGCAAGTGCCCACAGGCGGTAGACAGCCAACGCCAGGATGCTGGCCGTCCTTTATATTCTAAGGCTGTTCTGTTTCCAGGATATGGGTCTCATGATTCCTCCTTTGTGATTAATGTCGGAGTCATTTCTTGATGTACTGTCTTAATCACACGGTGAAGGCACACAGCCGGTGCATGCCGGACGTGGCGGCACTTTTGTTTGACCAGCCCTCACCCCTGCCCATTCCTGCGAGTCAGGTAGGCAGCACGGATGTGGAAGAAGACTCAAGATCAGAGGGAAGAAAGTCTGAATTAATCAGTGATTTGCCTAGGGTAGTGATTAGCAACCATTTGGACCTGCTGCCTAGCATTTTAAACATTGGCTCAACTGCATTATATTCTCAGTTCTCTCTCAACACCGGCAGAACTCTTCTAATAAAATGCATTCACTGGCTGATGTATTTGGAGAGCAAACTGCCAACTCATTAAAAATGTTGACACCCCAAGTAGCTAAAGTGTTTCCTGTGGTTGAGCTTAAACTTTCCATTCTTCCAAAGAAGAGAAAGATGACAGCCGTAATTATCCCCAAATGGGTGTCTTCCTGCCAATTAGACCATCAGCACCTCAAGGTCAAGGCATCAATATTAACTTTTTTTTTATTCCTTTAAAACATCTAACAAAGTGGGTGCTTCTGGCCTAAGGTACCTAGTTGGCTTGATAGAGTACAGAGCTTTAATTTGGGCTTTGGTGTCCCTAGTATGTTTGTTTCCCTCAGGTATGGTGGTGAAGAATTTGGGCTTTCAGGCTTGGGAATCAGACTTCCTGGATTAGAATGCTAGTTGGCTGTGTGACCTTGGGAAAGTTTGTTAACCTCTCTGAAGTCCAATCTCTCCTCAAATGGGTGTTTGAATGAGTAAATGAGAGAATCTACCTGACGTGCTCGGTGTTCAGTGAAGCAAAAGTCTGACCACCCTGGAAGAAGAGGGTCTTTTGCCTGCAAACCACATTTGCACTCAAACTAAAATCTTTCCCTGCACCGTCCAGCCTATCATGGAAGACTTTGGACCAGTCAAACCTCCACAATCATGTCACCCAATTCCTTAAAATCAACTTTCCTCTCTTTGCCCTCTCTTCTCTAGAGAGATGGATATAGATATCTTTATATATGTATACACAGATACATGTGTCTATATATGTGTATATAGATACGTATGTCTAGGTACATATACATAGACAGATATAGATATTCTATATCTATATTCGATTTCCATATGTTCATATCTACATTCTACATTACATCTGTCTATATATACATATGTACACATACATGTGTCTATATACACATACACATATAAAGAGACCTACCTGTATATAGATAGATACCTGTTTACCTATATGAAGAGAGTTGGTTCTGTCTCTCTGCTGGTTCTAGTTCTCTGGAGAGCCCTGATTAGTGCAACCCCCCCCCCATCCCTGTTCCCAGATTCCTCTCCTAGGCCCCCAGGCCTTGGCCACAGTGAGGCTGGGGCAGGGCTGGCAAGGCCTCGCCCAGCCGGAGGAGGGTGCCTGGGCTGCCCTTCAACCCACCGCCCTGCAAACAAATGACCAGCCAACCACTGAGCAAGGAGTTCTGAGCCTTCAATTTTCATTATTCCCTTGGCAAAGGAAGGTTGAACAGTTCCGTCTCAGTGTGAATTTCTATAAGAGACGATGGGAAATGAGAAAAAATTTCTTAGCTTCACAAATTAACGTGGTTCTGGGAGCTGCCGTTCTGCACAAGGAGTTAAAGAAGAATCACTCTTTTTAAATAATGCACAAAATTTTAAAGCATATCACATTGTCATTGTCTAGTTACCTATTGCTGTGTAACAAACTGCTTCAGACTTTAGAGGCTTACATTGTAACTATTTTTAGTAAAGATTTTATTTATATTATTTTTAGATAAAGGGAAGGCAGGGAGAAAGAGAGGGAGAGAAGCATCAGTTCTGTGGTTGTCTGTAGCATACCCACAATGGGAGACCTGGCCTGCACATGCCCTGACTGGGAATCGAACCGGCAACCCTTTGGTTCACAGGCCAGTGTCAATCCACTGAGCCATGACAGCCAAGGCAAAATTGTAAGTATTTTCTCCGTCCGTTCCCTGAGGGTCAGCAGCTTGTGCCAGGCTCACCAGGGTGGCTCTCCTGCTGAATCCCTTCTGGAGGGACCTGGGAGCACAACTCTGTCTTACTCCGTGCAGGCTGCTGTAACAAAAACACCACAGACTTTGTGGCTTAACCAACAGAAATATATTCCTCATAGGTCTACAGGCTGGGAAGTTCAAGATTAAGGTTTCAGCTAATTCAGTGAAGACTCTTCTTTCCGGTTTGCAGACGGACAATTTCTGCGTCCCTCCCTCCCATAGCAGAGATAGAAACCAGCTCTCCTGTGTCTCTTCTTATAAGGACACTTGTACTATTCATGAGGGCTCCATACTCATGACCTCATTGCCTCCCAAAGGTACCACCTCCAAATACCATCACCTGGTGCATTAGGGACCAATGTGTGGATTTCAGGGGAACACAGACTTTCAGAGCATAGAGTTGGGATTAGATGGTCTAAGATGTCCACCTGCACACACACCTGGCAGTTGGTCCTAGTTGGTACTAGCTGGGATTTTCTTTCCATTTGAGTTCTCATTTTCAGGATGGCTAGCCCTGGCTCCCTTACTGGAGGCCCTGTGTTGGAAGAAGGTAAAGATGGAAGCTGCAAGATCCTTTAGGGCCCAGGTGCAAAAGTCACCAGAACATCCCTCTCTTGCATTCCTTTGGCCAAGGCCAGTTACAAAGCTCCCCCATGTTCCGGACAGAGAGGAATGGACTCCACCACTTGACAGGAGGCCATGCAAAGTGACATTGTGGAGAGATGCACATGCGCTGATTTATTATGGCCGACTTTGCAAATTTAACTAGTGAATGTGAAGGGTGAGTTATGTCTAGATACATCAGCAGAAGTGACATGTGATACCGATCAGAGCCAGAAATCAGAGGGACATCCTGGACGTGTGAGGACATTGTCATTGATTGTGTTGTTTGATTGAGAACCCAGCAGGGAAGGAAGGTTTTTGGACTCTGCCTGATTTCAAGTCTAGTCTATAATTTTTTTCCCTGTGAATTAGATATTTGCCTCCTCTCTGTTACAGTGCAGCCAGAGGCATCTGGTTGGGCCTGCAAACGTATGTTCTTAGATTTTCCTTGGCAGAAATTTCTTTTCTCAAGAATTTTTTTTCTCTCTCACCAAGGCTGAGTCTTTGGGTTAATATTGGAGAGCCACAACTCATAAATTTGTTCCTCTTGGTTCTCTGTTTCAAAATGAGACTTTTTAATAGATTCCAAAGACTTAATAAGAATGCTGCCTCGTCATGTAATGAAGTTACTGAGCACATGGCTGGCAGGGCGTAATTTATTATTATCCTTGTCCCTGCTCAGAGTTGTACCATACACACCGGGTGCCTGACCAATAGGAGCTGTAAGAACATAAGCAATGAGAGAAAGTTCATCTCTTTGTGTCTCAACCATTCATAATGCATTCTATTAGGACCGTGTCTATTTTCTGTCAATTTTATCAATTACACGGAGAGAGGAACTATGGCCGTGTCTTTATTATTGTTAGTGTAAATGTCCTAATGTATCCTACCACAGCGTTTTGCTTAGCATAGCAAGTCAAAATATTTTTCTGGCCCTGCAGTGAAAGACTGCAGTAAGTTGATCTTGCTAACAAGTGATAATTATTAGCTTCCTCAAGAATGTTACCACATATGCTAATGTTACTACATAGTCCATTGCTAAACATTCCAGGAGGATTAATATTTCTATGAATTTTGGACGAGACAAGGCAGCGGCAAACAGAGATAGGGCTGCTTTAATATTTGTTCTTGCTCCATTTGCATATCCATCGCTGGTAATTTGTTAACGCCTCGGTGTTTCAGGCCGTGTTCACGCCGAGAATTAATGCCCCTCTCCTGACTGATACACCCAATTCCAAAGTGAGAACTAGGCAAGTCAGAACACTGGGTGATTCTGGCTGTCACAAGGTTTGCATTCAGGAACGATTTCTTCACAGGGTGATGCTTTTCTGAAAAGTTGGCAGGGGAAAGGCAGATTTTAGACCATGATTCATTGATGGTCAAGGGTCTCTTCCTCAGATGAGCGGAGCTACACTGGCACTTGGGATTGAGCAGGTTTTTTTGTTGTTTTGCTTGTTTGTTTGTTTTACTGCTGTTGGGAGCAGGCGAGGGAGAGGCCAGGGGATTTAAAATCCAGTCAGGGATTGCGGACAGTCAGAGGTTGGTGGGGCTGGAAAGTCTTTGATTGCCAAGCTGAGGGACCAAAAGAAATCCAAACCTTCTGGTCTGGCCGGTGTGGCTCAGTGAATTGAGTGCCAGCCTGCGAACCAAAGGGTTGCTGGTTTGATTCCCAGTCAGGGCACATGCCTGGGTTGTGGGCCAGGTCCCCTGGGAGTCACATGAGAGGCAACCACACATTGATGCTTCTCTTCCTCCCTCCCTTCCCCTCTCTCAATAATAATAATAATAATAATAATAATAATAATAATAATAATAAAAGTGTTTTTAAAACCTTAAAAAAAGAAATGCAAACCTCCTGAGACACTGGGCCCATTCCTACATCTGTGATGTAGATGCCCTTACCATACTGCATATAGGAACATATTAAAAACACTTCATTCTTTTGACATATTTCCAGTGAACTCTTCTACTCAGGAAAACCTTAGACTACCCACAAGTAGGCAAAGTTGACACGTTACATTGGCTTGCAGTTAAATTTTAGATGTCATTACTAAAAATTTATGAAATACCCAGTTCAATTATTCATTGGCCCACTTCTTCAATACCAAATAATTATTGACAGTCTCATACGGACCAGATGCATGGTGGGCTTTGGGAATACCAGAGGAGCTTGTCATCTAGAGGGGGAGAAAGACCAGCAGGCAGGCGGTTCCAATATGATGGGAGTTATGGTAGGGGTCAGCACCGCAAGAGGACCAGGGGTACACACACAGATGCCCCGGTGCAATGTGGGGGTCTGGGTGAACCTCTGACCCCTCAGGTGAGGCAGTGGCATGATGAGAGGTGAAGCAGGACAGGTAAGCAGGGCCAGGTCTGTGGGATTCAGACCCGTGCTGTGGAGTTTGGCCAGTGCGAAGCCTCGAAAGGTCTAAGAAAGAAAGTGACGTGATCAGGGTGAAATGGTTTTTTTTCTTCTTTTTTTTTACTTTTTTGTGGAATGTTTTGGAGTGATATTGGTTAATAAAATTACATAGGTTTCAGGTGTACAATTCTATTCTGGGTGAGGGTTTAAAGACGATTCTGCTTGCAGTGGGGAAGAGCAGTGTAGAGGTGTCTTAGGTCGGGTTACCAAGAAGCTGAGCCTGAGTCTGGCTGCTTGGGCAAGCAGTCTCTTGAGAGGCTGCTCTCAGGTGCCACCTGTAAAGAAAGGTGTGAGGGCAGCACGTTTGGGCAGATGGAGAAGTGGTCTGACCTCAGCCTCATCCCCTCAGGAGCCCTGGGGCATTGGGGACCAGCCCTGTGCCTCGTCATCAAGAAACCCCAGCTGTGGGCCACCCCCAGAGAGAAGTCAGAACCTCCCAGGCACTTCCAGGTGAAAATGCCTGGTGCTTTTCGCCCAGAACAAGTGTTGACTTCGAAGGGAGCAGGTATGGGCTGTTGGCAGCCCCTACGCAGGAGGACCTGGGCAGGGTACCAGTAGCATCTCCTTGCAGAGGGAAGGAAGAGCAGTAGCGGAGGTTCCTGATGCCCTTCGTGTGGGGAAGATTGGGCATGCCACTTCTGAAAAGAGAAGGGCAGAACAGTTCTTCTAATGGAAAATGCATTAGGCTTTCTAGACAAAGCTGCTAAGTAAGGGGTGAGAACAAGAGGACATTCCCGGCAGTTTGGCTGAAGGCAAGACCTAAGTGGTGCAGCGATCGGCCAGCAGCCACAAGGAAAAGAGGCCCACAATTCAGATTACTCAGAGGTAAAGGGAGTGGAATTTGAGCAACATTGAGGTGTACGTCAGGCAAGGCGGGGCCGGGGCTATGCCAGCATTCTAAAAATAAAGAATTCTCTCCGGTTTCCATCAGAGGCACTCAAAGTAATTTGCAAACATTTGCCAGCAAGTTTTCATCGGGCTGAACTGCAGGCAAAGCTCCCCCTGTCTTCACAGGGAGCTCTCAGGGGACAGGAGGCAAGGTGAGGCTTTGGTTCTGGGTAATTAAGACTTCCAGCGCCCTCGTTAGCAAGGCTCCTGCACACATCATTGAAATGCAGCAAGCTCGGCAGCCCTGCAGCCCCTCCGCTGCCGGTGGCCATTAGAAGCCCACTCGAGCCATCATTAATTTTTCTGTCCTTCACTTTCCAAAATCAGAGAATGACATCACTTTGATTAAGAGGGGCAGTCACGTGACAACCAATCAGTGCAACCAGCCTGTGTCGACCTGTGTGAGGGCCTCTCACTGATGGTGGGGTTGGTGCCCCCAGCAGGGAACAGAACTTCTCTGAAATAGACTGAAACTCTGCTGCTGCCATCAAAGCAGGGGAAATCACCCCAGACACCCCACCTGCACTCCTTTCTTACTTCACTCTCATTTTCTGCTTCCCTTCCTGCCCTCTTCTGTGAGACGCAAAGGTGCTCATTGGTGGTCAGGCCTGGACAGGAGGAAATCCCTCTAGAATATTCTTTGGATCCCTATTCTGGACCTGGGTGGAAGAGAGATGAGCAAACGAATGAGCAGATAGGTACTGAACCTGAGGTTCACTGTGTGCACGGCGCTGTGCTGGTAGCTAGGAAGGGTGCCAGAAACTCGGTAACAAGTTCCTGACCCGCCAGGAGCCTAAAAGCTTGCAGAAGAGGTTAGAATCTCTCCCATGTCTAGCCAGAGTGAAATGCCTACCAAATGGAGTGAGCAGTATGGCTTTGGAGCCAGACAGTCTGGGTTGGAATCCCGGCTTTGCTACATTGTCTGTGTGACCTTTGGCAATTTATACGACCTCTTCCTGTTTCAGTTTTCTCATCTGTCAAATGAGGATAACAATAGTACTTAACTCATAGGGCCATTGTGAAGAATACACACATGAATGAAAGGGCTTCAACCATGGTCATTACTCAATAAACGTGAGCAAAGCAATAGCGTAGTCATTGAGCTGAGTGTTCTATACGCTTTATCTCATCAAATCTGCAAAGAACATGTGGGTCATTATCCTCTTTTTACTGATGAGGAAGTGGAGGCTCAGAGAAGTTAGGGGACTTGTAGAAAGCCACAAAGCTAGGAAGTGATGAAGCTGGGACTTGCACCCAGAGCCAAGGCACTTAGCCTTTATTCTAGGATGTGTCTTTTTAAAGGAAATCGCTGAGGGCCCAATGCTTTAGATGCTCACAGGAGGAAGAGCTCCCTGAGAACTGGGGTAATCAAGGAAGATTTCTGCTGAATCTTCTATCTACATGTAGGAAGTTAATTTTGTGTATTCAGCCAATATTTCCTGAGCACAGAATATGATCAGGACAGCACAGGAGACATTGTGAGTAACGCATAGTTTCCACTCACAATTTAAAGAGAAAGATATTAATGTGTTACAGCAGAAGGATGAGGGCCCTGTAAAGGGTCATGGTGAGCAGGGCCTTGAGGGGAGTCTGGACAGACACTCCAGGGATGGGAAGATGTGGAAGGAGAGAGAGGGTTGTGAAAGGATTCTCAAGGAGGTGGAGTCTTATGGCACAGCACAGCTGCAGCGCTGTAGGGAGAGCAGGTCTGGTGGGCTGAGGGTAGGACCGAGGGGACGCTCAGCTTGGACAAGTGGAGCTGGAGATGCCTGGGGCATGCATAGGTGGAGACCTTGAGGAGGAGGGCAGATAATGAGGTCTGGGCTCTGGAGTCAGGAGTACAGTTGGGCATCGCTAGCAATGGGGAGCCGATGCCTTGGAGAACCAGAAGTCATACCTGAAGGGAAGAAATTGCTCCTTCTGCTAAAGGGAGCTGAAAAATTTTACCTTCTCAGAATAGGGGTGGGGATAGGGCGCTTCTTCATCTTTGAAGCCCTGGGGTGGTGGAGGGTTGATGCCAGTTTCCTGGGTTCAGTGGGTCAGAGGAAATGAAACCAGGCTATTTTTGAAATGGGTTATCCATGGCATCCTATATCTCTTCACACACACACACACACACACACCAAAGGATCACAAAGGACACATATTCTAAAACCCCACTCTGTAGTAATTTACACAGAATTATCTGATTAGCTCCAGTTGACTTGAGCATGAAGATCTCCACATGAAAGCAGAGGGAAAGTGCTCAGTGTAATTGAGAATGCACAAGGAAAATATTCTTCTCATGAAGTTTCAAAACAACAAAGGAAGATGCAGCCTCTGCGGGCACAATTCCTACGTGGGAAAGCAAAGATCTTTGATTATCTCTTCATGCTCTGCCACGCTCAGGGCCCAGAGGAGATCAGACAAGCCCAAAAGAAACCAGTTCCCGCCACTTCTTTTGCAGTCTCGGAGCTGGTCTGCCCACCGGGCCGGTCCCCCTAGGTTGTCTCAGGGGAGTCACGCTGCCTGCGGGGAGGAGAGAGGACCGGATAAAGGAGAGAGGTGACGTCAGGCGGCCTCCTGAGTGGGGGCAGGACTGAGTCAGCCTTGCCAGATGTGGGAACTCACAGAGACCTAACGTCTTCCCAAGAATTCCTGTAGGCAAATAAGGAGAAAAGTAGTCTGTCTGAAGCCTTGGAGAAAGTGAGGGTTTTATCTAGGCTTTGTTATACTTGGCTTTTGGAATTTTTGCCTTGGGTCCCCTTGGGGACAGTCATGGTCTATATGGGGCCTTGTGTAGAGTTATGAGAAGGTGATCCTGCTGCCCCAGGCCCCCCATTCCAGGCAAGCCTGCGGCTGGGTGAGGGAGCTGTGGGGGGGGAGCCCAGCTGCAATCTGCCCCCGACCCCCACCCCAGTGCAGTGTCCTACGCACGATTTCCAGAAAGAGCAGCATGTGGAAAGTGGGTGCCGTGGAAAACTCAGTAATGTGGCAGTGCTCAACAACGGGTGTCCATCTCAAACACCGATTTGTTCTTTTCCTTGGACAATGTAGCGACAGGCCTTGGGGTGTCTGTCATTTCACGAGCACCCTTCTCCCCTGGATTTAACCCTACGAGGGTTCGTCACTAGGCCCTTTGAAAACTTGCAGCCACACTCCGAGCTGCTAGGGTTCCACGGAATGAGTGATCACATTAGTGTTCTAAATGGAACTGGAGATCAAACCGACAAGATCTAGGAAATCCATTCTGAGAAAGAAAAAAAAAGATGCAACGTGGTCCCATATCTAATACAAGAGATTTTCATGAGTTGTCTTTTGAAGAGAAAGTACATCTACATAAATATGCAACACCTGTATAAACTAAAATGATTACTTTTCCTGGTTTGCAGGGAGCATATGATATAGATGGAGGAGAGATTTGTATATTTACCTCTGAACTTGATTTGGTTTTAATATCATACTGTCCTTTATGAACAGTTCCCAAGTGCCTTGTCAGGAAGAGTCTCTTACTAAGCCACTGAAAATATCTTAGAAAAATAGCAGACAATCTATACTGTGAATCATTCCAAAGAGCCCCCGTAGCCCAGCACAATGAGATTCTGCACCGAGGTAAATAGTTGTGCAAACATGTGCTCAGCATTCTTTCCATGGTAGATTCAGCGCTATGCTCAGGGTGAAAGAAGATTCACAAGGTATATAGCCCGGTCTTCAAGGAGTTCATGACCCAATAGGGAGGAGTCAACAGATTTTAAAAATACTATACAAGGCTATACAAGGCAAGGTTAAATCATTAGAGATCAATTAGAAGGGATAGCTCTGAAGTGGTATCGATGAAGTATCGGACTGTATAGAAACAGAAAAGAAGAGAAATAAACTCAAATTAAGGGTTCCGGAAAAACATCAAGACAGAGACATTTGAACAGTGTCTTAGACAATGAATAAGAGTTAGCAAGTGGCAAGGGGAGTCTTCTTGGCAGAGGAACAGCACAGGCACAGGTTTGGAGACATGACTCTGCACAGCTGATCAGGGAATGGCGAAGAGCGCTGCTTGGCTGGACAGCGTGGTGTATGTGAAAGTGACGAAGGATGAAGCTGGGAAAGAAGGCGGGGCGGCTGGGCCAGACCCAGCGTTATGGGTGCCCCGGAGGTTTTCAGGCTGAGGAAGGCACGAGCAGATTGGTGTCATAGACAGATCCCTCTGGTGGTCTCTCCCCGTGGAGCAGGGCCTCTCAATGAGACTCATCTCGAGGATGACGCACGGTGATGGCACCATTTTTCTCACTGACTCAGAAAATTAGTGTTTCCTAAGCAAAGTCCTTTGCTTAGTCTCAGGGAGTGTTTGTACCCTAGAACAGAAACCTGAAAACTGGCCCATAGCCAGCCCACCACCTAGTTTTGTAAATAAAGTTTTATTGGAACCCAACCGCCTCATTCCACTTGTTTCTGGTGGAAGTGGGGCTCTTTCATGGGATCACGAGAAAAGTATTTTAAGACCCACTCACAGGAGCTCGTGGTATGGCAAGATTTATTGATATGAAAATAGAAAGCTGTCCCATCTCCTTTTGTGCCCCCGTGGAAAAAAGTCCGAATGTGTCTTCAGCAAGGCCAAAACAAAGGCCAGTGTAGAGAGTGTGTTTCATTGTTAGAGCTCAGTCCTTTGGAACCTGCGGGTGGCTGTTAAGTGGTCTCAGTCCCCGTCCAGGTGGCTTAGTGCTGTGTCCTGCTTCACTGCTCCATCCAGGCTCCCACCTGGGGCCTGCATTTGGAGTCCGAGTGGCTGCTAGACCTGCAAGATAGTTACAGAAATAATGTGCAAACCAATGGGATTAGTGTATGTTCTCGAGTGGGGAGAGAGAGAGAGCTTCTTTATTAAGCTGGGTTATATTATCTTGGGCTCGGGGAGAACCAGGAGCTCTTTCAAAATAACCAGTCAACTTCCCAAGCTCTCACGGGAAGTTTCCGATGGGTCCACCTTCCAACCAAATGATCCCTTTCCCAGGTTAGAATGAGAGGCCTCTAAGGTCACCATCTGGGCTCCTGTTGCACTTGTGCTCACCTTGCCCTTCACTGTTTTGTCCCTTCCCCAGGTGATCTGTGGGGAGCAGACACGCGGTTCCCTGAGGAGTGTGTGGAGCTGTAGCTTCCTGGCAAAGCAAGCAGGCGCATGCTCCTAGTTGATTACACTTAATAACGTCTGATTCCCTTTGCTTCCTCTCTTCATTAATAACTAGCAAACTACCTATGGTAACACAGTCACTGTTGGATGTAGCTGCTTTCCCACCTTGGCTGATTTCAAAGCAGAGTTAAGTACTTGCAACAGGAACTGTATGACTCTCAAGGTCTAAAATATTTATGATTTGGTGCTTTACAGAAAAAGTTTGCTGATCCTTGCACTTTGGTTCTCCAAAGTTATACCATCCTTCCCATGAAAACTAGAAATTCCAGAGATAACCTTGAAGCTTGACCTCATTAGCTTTTGTACTGCTCACTTCTGCCCTTATTAAGTAGACTAATTTAATTGCACTTTTCAAACTAGTAGTGGGAAACAGTGGAGGTTCATGTCCAGAAGAGTCAGTAAGATAGTAAGTACTAAGAACCGGGCAAGGCCCAGTGTTTGACCAGACATGACACTCCATTTCTTCTCTTCAGGACCCCCAAGGGTAAGGTCAGCAGCCTACCATGAACACCCCAGATGTTGCTTACAAGAGTCTGAGGACCTTTCACCATGACCTTGTGTGCAGAGCAGAGCTGACTAGGGAGTTGTATTGTGTTGACACAATACTCCCCAAAATGTGCAGGTTCATAGGCTGACATCGATCTTGGGACGATCTCTATCTGCTTCTGTAAAACTCTGTATATTTCTCTTTCCTACTCCGCATTCTTATTGGCACAAGTAGATCAGAAGCCATGTTTATCAATGTGGAGTTTTTCCATAGCTGGGGGATGGGGAACAGCTCATAACTGGCGTTAGTATGTCAGTGTTCCAAAGAATTCTTGATAAGCTATAGCAGTGACCAAACAGTGGTCTTGGCCAGAGACGCGGTTTCTCCCAGATGAGGAATGTGAGGCTCGGGCAGGTCCACCCCCAACATTCATGGGCCCTGGGAGGGAGGGAGAAATGGAGTCCAGCTCTTATGTCCAAACAGTTGGAAGTTAACAAATCAAGCTAACAAAGAGCTAGGCAAAACGTATTCTATTCTTTCTATCCTCCTACTTAACAAATACACCCCCTTACCACCTAGAAGCCCAGACTCGAATTCAGAATTTTCCGAGTCCTTGGGATTTCAGCGATGGAACATGGCCAAGGGGGAAAGTCCATCCTCATCCCTGTTTCTCATCTCTTGACCCACCTTTCTACTTTCCAAACTATTCTCGGACTCCACGGCAACCGCTGTCAGTTGCTTGCTCTTTACTGCCTCATCAGTTAGTTATATGTCATTTGGTGCCATTTACCTGGCTCTGCCCTCTGGCTTCTGTACTTAAACCCAAATTCTGCTTCTACAGCTGATTAATCTGTTTCCAGTCCCTTCCGATAACCTGGGTCTAGTGCTTATATTTGGCTCAGTCCCCAGGCAATGGTGTCCCTGATGGATTCCCCTGAGGCCTAGGAAACAGAACGTGGCCAAGTTCCTTGGTACCTTATAGCTACCTGGCTAAGTCTCACCTGCCTTCTAGCTCCCGGGTCTTATATGACAGTGGTCCCCAACCTTGTAGGCAGACCAATTTCATGAAAGACAATTTTTCCACAGACTCTGGGGCAGGGGGTGGTGATGGTTTCAGGATGATGCAAGCGCATTACATTCAAGCTCACCTCCTGCTGCATGGCCCTGTTTCTATCAGGCCTGGACCGGTCCTGGTCTGTGGTCCAGAAGTTGCAGATCCCTGTATATAATAACCTCCTCTTCCACCCCACCCATGCTACTGCCTCCTGAATTTAATCACAAACAATAAACACATACTCTTAGCACATTTGGGAAGACAGGGATGGAAAGTAGTCCCACCCACAAGCAATATATGTTTTGAACTTTAGTATTTTTATTTTCAAAGGATCACATTTTAAGAAGCAGTTTTAATCATATGATTCATGTATAACATGCATTCCAAAAATGACAGAAAACGTGTCTATATAACTTAATGATTTAGAAGGCACACGACCACCAGGCAAACAAATGTCCCAGAAGCTCCCTGGCCCTTGCATCTCACTACCTTCTCCCATAAGGAAACCAGGCATTATTCTGGTTGCCGATGCTATTGTCCGGTTTTGCCTCTTTTGGGATTTTATGAAAATGGAATGAAGAACTATTTGTTCCTTCAAAGCATGGCTTCCTTCACTCAGTATGTTGGTGAGATTCATCTACGATGCATGTGTAGTTCTAATCCACTCACTCTCATTGACTTGTATCCATTTTATGAGCGCACCACCATTTATTCATCGACTTTACTGTCGATGGGCATTTAGGTTGTATCCGGTCGTTGCTTATTATGACTAATACTGTTGCTGAACATTGTTGGAAATATCTGTTGGTGTACTTGAGCATGACTTTTGGACTGTATGTATCTAGAAGTGAATTGCTGGATTATGGGTTTTGCATGTTTCAATGCTCTCAAACCATTTTTCTGGTTCATGTGGTTGAACCAACATCTCCACCGGTTTTCAGTCTGAGAGAGTTCTGGTGGCTCCCCACTGTCATATGGCTTTTATTGTAAATTCTTCTCCATGATACAGCCATGCTTGTTTCTGCGTTGAAAACTGTTACACATTTTTTTTTGGCCAAAAGAGAAAAATGATGCTTTTGAGAGATACACTGAGTTTATCCTGTGATTCTACCTGTCCCAAGTTTGAGGAGCTCGGTCGTCAATCAACTGGCCTGACCTCTTGGTGGTTCTTCACTCAGAATCATGACCACCTAATCTTCCACCAAACTGTTGTATATTCACAGAACAGCTTCCCCCCCTCTGCCCTGCATAGCACCCACATCATACTGGCTCAATGTGAAGGGAATTCACTGCTGACCTTTGATCCATTTGGCCAAGACAGTATTTATCTATATAATTTTATTTTGATTACAGGTTCATCTCTTTGTCACTAAGATTATTTTCTAAGTCTTTTTCAGGGAATGGACCATATACTTCTTTAATATATAACTCTATTACCTGCAAGAATTCTTGGGACCCCATGGGGAGCAATAATTATTTGCTAACCAACTGACTAGCTCAGTGTGGCTTAAAATCCATCTTTATGTTTATAGGATAGTTTAAGTGATTTAATGAGTGGTTGTCACTGACAAAGCACTTGGGGACTGTGGATAAAATGACACGATAATGATATAAAAATAAAGCTTCGCTTAGAGACCATCACACAGAACTGCCTTCCATGTACACACTGCTGTTTACATTGGAGGAAACAATTCTTCCTTTGGTCAAGGAAAGTTGTTGTCATTGATGAAAAATAAGTAAATCTACATTCCCTTTTACTACCTTATTTGAATGCTTACAAAAACAGGAATCATATATTATATTCATCTCAGCAATGAATATGCAGAAAGGGCTGCATCTCCTTATTTAGGGATTTTTAAATATTGCAGTCATGTTCATCGCAGTGACTGTAGGCTTTTACATCTAAGACAGGCTCATTTCTCAAAGTCATATTTAAATATCTCAAATGGTAATGTTGCCCTCTTTGGTATTGCACAACGCACAAGAAAACAAAGAAGGTTAACTTTGCAAAATAATAATAATAATAACGAAAGTAAAGAAATGGGCCAGCTGTAGATATTTCACATTAGGAAGTTGTGAGATCAGGGAAAAGAAGAATAGAGAATTTGGGGAGAGCCAAGTTTGCAACAAGAGTCTGGATGTTGGCTTCACCTTAGAGCAGGGCGGGGGAGTGGTTCTCTAACTTAATGATGCTCTAAGAGAGGTATACCATTTTTTTCTCAGTTGCATGTTTTGTAGGCAAATTTCTCCTCTGCTCCCTTCAAAGATCTAAATACCAAATACTGACAATCCAATCACTATTCGGTACTTACCCAGCACCTACTATGTGCCAAGTGTTGTGTCTGGTGTTCAGAATAAGAGGATGTGTCCTAGCCAGACATTATTCAAACAATCACACAGTTGTTGTGAGTGCTCTGAAGGAAGAACATGTTTTGGTGGAAGAGTGTATTAGAAGGATTTGACTTGGAGAGGCCCAGCAATGTCCTCGAGGAAGTGACACTGGGCTTATTACTGTTAAGTGAGCAGGTGCGTTAACTAGGTTAAGTGAGGGGAGACGGTGGGGAGGGGAGCTCCAGGAAATGGGAACAGCTCCTGCGAAGACCCTGTGGTGGGAGAGAGTATGACTTGCATGAGTATGCAGATGAAGGTCAGCGTGGCTGGAGTGAGCCAAGGCCGAGGGCACATCCTGGTGGGGCTTAAAGGAGCTCTGTCCTTGTCTTAAGAGCAAAGCTGACACACAGGGAAGAACAGGTGGAGGACAAGAAGGGATCCAATTTCACAGTGTGGGTTGTGGGACTCAAGAGACACCCAGGGAAGAGGGTTTTAGAACTTCTGGCTCCTGTAGAAACACAGCCCCTGGTCGGCAGCTTGACTCAATCACGGGTGTCCCCTGACAGCTGTTGGCTGCCTGGCAGGCTGTTCTCCCAGGCCTGAGTGGATAATAGGGAGGGTGCTCAGGGATGGCGCAGGGACACGCTCTGGCGGTCCAGAGCTGCTGTCTCCTCTGTGCACAACGAGCCATTTGGGCAGGAAGGCAGTGCTTGCTGCTCGCGGATCCGAGTGTGTTTAGCTCTAATGATCTGACAAGGAAGCCAGGTTTCAACTTTAATAGAACACGAGGCACCCAACCAGCTGCCATAATCTCTCCCTCAAAAGGTAATGCGTAGCCTGTGTGAGCTAGGGCTTCAGTTTGTAACCGGGATTAAATGTAGACAAATTCAAAATATAAATAGTCTGGACTCGATTTATAATGCTAATACTAAAACACATTGCAATAGTGATTTTCATACTCCAGGTATTCAGTATTCAGATTTGTAAGATCTGAAAGTATTTTCAGTTTGGGCTGCTGTCATGCGTAGCATGCTGACACCCCAGAACACCTTGGAGGGGCGGAAATATCGGTGAGAGCAGGTAGAGGAAGACAAAAGGCAACTGTTTCCTGAAGGTTGACTGGGACTGTGTAGAACAGGGTTTCCCAACCATGGCACTATTGATTGACACTTTGGGCTGCGGTGTTCTTTGATCTGGGGGGCTGTCCTGTGCGTTGTATGATGTTCATTACCATCACTCCCCTCTACCTATTAGATGCCAGTACCACCCGACTCCCAGTTGTGGCAACCCCAAATTTCCCCAGACATTGCCAAATGTCCCCTGGGGACAACTCCCCACTTTGGAACCACTGTCACTGACCCACAATCAACAAACCTGGTACAGTTGTTTTGTGAAATAAAAACAAGGATTGTCAATAATCTGAAGACTGTTTTACATAAATATTTTTTATTTTCTGTAGACTGTGGCTAGAGGTTTTTCCAATTAAAATCCGTTTTTCTTCTCAGACTATTTAGACACAGAGCATGTGTATGGAAATGACTTCAGTGGGGCTTTCGGGAGACCTCCCACTCTGGGGCAGTCCCCTCTCTATTCACAGAGCAGAGTTGAGCTTACACTTCTCTGTAAGTCAACTTTGTAATTTTAAGTTTGAAATGCAAAAGCAGCTTTGCCATTTCTTCCTTTGCAGAGGAACAAAAAAGGAATTGGTTGTTGGCATTTTCTATGCTCTGGAGACTTTAACTATTTCTCTGCATCTCAGCTTTGGTGGGCAGTGGGACGGTATGAAAAGCTGTAACACAATCGTTGGGATGCGTGACCATAGCTTGGAGGAATTGGAAAAGCTCTGTAAAATTTCCCGAGAGTGCCGCGCTTTGACAGGACGCCAACGTCCCTCTCACCTCCCGGGTGGGATGGACATCTCCAGCTCGGGCTGCAGAAACCAAGCAGACCTGACAGTGTTAGACTTTCAGCCTCTTTACCATGCTGTACGTGAGTGACCTTGAAAACTGGCAAAGTCTCCTTGCATCGCCACTGTCTTTTTTCTGAAAACAAAAATAAAAGCTGTGGCTGAATCCTTGTCTCAGCGTTGTGAGGTCGACTGAAATCACACTGGGGGGTCCGGTGTTGTCATTCAAGGAGTGTTACTTTTCACCTTGGTGCACCCGGGGCTTTCCCAATATTTGGCCTATTACTTATTGTCAAGTTGGTAGGTAGGCAGATGCTTCTTTTACAGAATTGAAGATGCAGGATTTAGAAATGTCATGGAAGGACCTGCTAACCAACCTAAATTGAAATCTGGTGAGCTGGTTGAGTATAGACAAGTTTAAACTTATGTGTATACAAAATATATAAATTATATAAACTAATTATATATGCAAAATAAGTTTAAGCTCATCTCTAATACATGTAGTTATTTGATCTTTATATATAATATAATATAATATAATATATATAATATAATATAATATAATATAATATAATATAATATAATATAATATAATATAATATATGTATATATGTATAAACTAGAAAAAGCATCAAGTATTCTCTGATTCCAAATGTGAATTATAATAAAATATTACCTAAAAATATTATTCCAAAGCTTATGTGATTTGGAAAATGTTTGATCTTTTAGATTTAGAAAGTATAAGCCATATCTACTAAAAAATGTGGATGGAGGCAGGAAACTTAGCTGGTGTGGATATCAGAAAGCCCTAGAAAGTAGTCACTCCAGGCAGCCTGTGTGTCTGTTGGGGGGGTGGGTGTGGGGAGAACGTATTCACGGCCCCAGAGGAATAGGGAGAGAGGACTTGTTTTGTTTTGTTTTGCAGTCTGTTCTGCTGGAAGCAGGAGGATTTGGACAGGAAATTATTGGTGCATTTGCATTAAGGCTGGAGACTGATCCTCAGCTAATGTTGACATTAGTCAGCTAAACTGAGTTAGTCCAGGGGGAAAGGAAGTGAGAACACGAGACCAACGGCTCTGAAAATGGGGCATGATTCTGGAAACTTCCGGTGGCAGCAGTGGATGTTTGTCTTGTAAAAGACGGCGGGAGGAAGAGACCTGTGCATGTCTAGAGCCCAACGCCCAGAAGTGTGTGCCCTGAACAGTAAGGCTTTCATTCCCGTGCAGAGTGACACTAATAACCCCACATTTACGTAGTTTGCAAAGCGCTTCCCCAGCCACCGTTTCATGTCATCCTCAGGACCATCCAAGAGTGGCTGTCATTATTTTCGACGGAGAAAGCAGCTCGGAAGGGTCAGGCCACTTTCTCAAAGGCCTTGGTGGGGAATTAGTGGAGAACCAATTCTATCCCACACACCAAGTTGTTTCTCTTTAGAAATAAATAAGTAAGTAAATAAAATAAATAAAAGAAAAACTGAAGCCCGGCAGGATTCCAGGTGGAGTTGGAAATCAAGTAGAGTGGTTTTGTTTGCTTTTGAAAAAAGTTTCTTCCCTTCCAACGCATCTCCCTTCCCTTTTAAATTTAATTCCTGCTAGTGGTTTGAGTAAGGTCATTTTTCACTTTGAGAAGGTAAGAAAACCTCTCTTCTGGTTAATCAACTTCTCTCCCACACCGAAACCCTCCGCAGGTCGGCTGGCCAAGTCTCAACATTAGCTGCTGGCGAGGCGTCGCTGGGTGACACGGGCACCAGCACACACGTGCCGCGGTTTCAATGACCATGATCTCTCCAAGGACCGTCTTGGCCTCCTACAGGTGTGGGCTCCAATGAGCCACCTTTAAGACGCCCTGAACAGAAGTCTGCTCCTGTAACTGACGCACAGGCCTCAGCCCAGAAGGCAGGAATCTTTGGATGACAGGGCGGCTGCCCTTCTCGCTCTGCAGCCTCTGCCGCTCCCCCCCGTGTCTCAACAGCTGTGATTCTCACTTCTTCTTTCTAAAACTCTCTTCAGTGTTCTGCTTGTTTTTGCCCTCCACTGATTTGGACACATGTATCCTTTCCGGAGAGATGTTGAAGCCATTTGGGTTACGGGGTTTTTTTGTTTTGTTTTGTTTTGCGCTTTCCCCACGTCCGGTCAACAGTGCAGCGAGAGCACCATTTTAGGAACTCAGGACACGTCTAAACGCACCTTAGTCAATGTCATTGCTCCCCATTTGGCATTTGACCTTTGCAGTTTCCTTTTACGCAATGCCATAATTGATGTTCTCGTTCTGAAATATGTCCCAAGTTTGATTTTTGTCTTGAAGGCAGTATTGTTTTTAAAATGTATCCCATTCAACTATCTTCTAATAACACTCTCCCTCAACATATAGGGGGTTTCTATGGTAATTCATAGCTATTTATTGGTTTGCCTGTCTATCTACCTACCTGCCTACCTACCACTATCCATACGAACTAAAACTGCTCACTGTGGAAGGTGCCGGGACAGGTGAGCAGAGTGACTACTAAGCCCTCAGAAGCAGCCCCTGGTGAGCATCACATGGTATCACCTCGCCACGGGGAGACATCCAGCCACTACGCACTCACACACTTGGCCTCTTATGGAATAATTCCGCTGCCTCTCCACTTCACTCAGACTTGAGAGAGTTAATTATTTAATATGTTTGCTAACTACATGGAGTTCCCTAGAGAAAGTGTGCCACGTAAATATCTATAAATGAATAATTAATTAAAGTTGAAACAGATTACGTGGTGAGTTCTTCCTTAACTGCCCCATTTTGTTAATGAGGTGTTTTGAAGTTACCATCTAGTTCTGCTTCCTTGCCCCCTCCTCCTTTCCGCTGCCGTCTCCTTCCTTTTCACGGTTTCCTTCTGTTTAATTCTTTCTCCCTTCTGTCAATTCTATCAGTGCCCACCATATTGCAAGCACTTAGTCAATCACAATGATTTAGCACCAGATCTGTAGGCAAAAGCCTTCATTAACTTCAACGGGCGTCATAAGCTCCTCAGAACTCGAGGGTGAGATTAATAATAAGATAATAATTCTCGTGTGCTGTGAAAAGGGGACGCCGGGCTCGTGAAATGCTGAGCACAGCGTGGTGATCAGTAGTCGAGAAAACCCTTGTTAACTGACCCCTTTTCCCTGATCCGCTTCAAGTAAAACAAGAGATCCCAATGCTCTAAAAATTAATGTAAATGAAATCAGATCCCTTCTACAACCTCTGCTCCTCTCCTGGGCTAGAACAAAAAGAAAGGAGGTTGCGGTTGACGGTGTGGTTTGGGGGTTCCCTGGCCTGCCTTTCAGGGAAGAACAGACTAATTGAGATCGTGTTCAAAGGAGCGAGGTAATTGTTTATTGAATGTTGACGTCCAAATCCTAGTTATTCCTTCACCAGAGATTAAGAGGAATTAGGGAACAGTTCACATCCATCCTGCTAAACCTGACCCAGTTTATTGACACCGTAATCTTACTTCAGAGCATGATAGGTAAAATGAGCTGCTCTTATCAATTAATAGCTGGAGAACAATGTAGCTTTCAAGTTCATTGTAAGAAGTATTTATTGTAAAGCACTACAGAAATGAAGAGACGCTCTCTGTTATGCTGAGGAGTGGGGTAGGGCGGGGGCAGGAGGAGCGCTGAAGATCATTTTTTTCTTTCTCTCTTAAGAGTTTGAATTTCTGTGCAATCTTGGATTTTTTTAGTGACCTGTGTTAAAGCCCTGGGGCTAAAGCAGACCTATAATGGATCTATTTCTGAACCGTTCAGCAGTGTTGGAGTTTAAAACAGCACTCAGGGTAGATGCGTATAATGAGGCCAACGCCTCCTTCTGAATCCGGGAGGCCACTGGTTTCAGTTCTGTGTGGCGTCTCCAAGTACAGAGGAGAGCAGGTACTTCCTCAGCTCACTTCCAGAAGATGCAGAAGTTGCTTTAGGGATATGAGACAAGGGTCAGGAAAAAACTCTGCCCTCACCCCTCAAATCTCCCTGCCCTGCTTTGCCCACCCTTACCTCCATCCCACTTTCCACTATCTGAAATTCACTTCTCTGGATTAAGGTATTGTTCCACATTCAAATGCCTCGGGGAGGTATAACGCATTCTCTTTACTAGTCATTAATAATTTAGTGTTCATTCCACAAACATTTGTTGTTTGCTGAATTTATTCATAACATGAATTCATTACAGGCACGGAGTGAGCAGGCGTGTTGGAGTCCGGCGCTGCCCTTCTGCTGGTAGCATCGCCCCTCTGAACCTCGGCTGGTACACCCGGAAAAGCAGGGGGACAGGTCGAGAGACCTTCCAAGTCGCTTGCAGTCCCTGCATTGTCTCCTTCTAAGACAGCTGTGGGGATGGGCACAAGCCAGGCGGCGATGGGTGGGGGATGCCTGCGAGAGCCAGAGACGCAACGGAATGGAAATTCACCAAAAGGCTCAGGGCCTTTGGTCTGCTTTGCATCAACCTAAAGCTTTGGGTCCAGTTTCCAGAATTCAGCACAGAGCCTGGCACGCAGCAGGTACCCTGTAACATTGGATTCAAAAATACAGGAAAAGGACATCTACACAGTTTTCTAGGGCTGCTGGAACAAAGCACTCCAACCTGGGTGCCTTGAAACAGGAGAAATGTATTGTCAGATATAGTTCTGGAAGGTCCAAGTCCCAAATCAAGGCATTGGTGAAGCTGTGCTCCCTCTGAAGCCTCTAGACAAGGATCTCTTCTTGCCTCTTCCAGTTTCTGGTAGCCCAGGAGTTCCTTGGCTTGCGGCAGCGAAACTCCAATGCCTGCCTCTGTCTTGATGTGGCTGCCTGCCCTGTGTTCACACACCATCCCTCTGTACACATCCATGTCCAAATTCCCTTCCTCTTATAATGTCCTCAGTCATATCGGGTTAGGGCCCATCCTATACTCTCATCTTGACTCGGTTATATGTGCAAAGACTCTATTTTCAAATAGGCTCACATTCCTAAGTAGCAGGAGTCTTTGAACTGGAGAATACAATCCAACCCATAACTCACAATGAGCAGGAACACGGGGGTGGCAGCTCTCGATGACTGATAAGTGTTTACGCAAATGTAGAACGAGGACCTCAGTGTGGCTCTTTCCCCCAACCATTAGACTACCCACAAAGAGTTTCAGTTTAGGCGTGTGAAGACCAATGAAGGGGAGATTATAGAAAATGAGGTCAAGGGCACAAAAAGACAAAGTTTACTACCTTCACATGGCTGCCCGGACCTTGTTCAGGCCCTGAGGGAGGTGACCTCAAATACCTGTGTGCAAACCCAGACATCATCCCAAAATGGGACCAGCAGGCGCATGCTGCCCATTCACAAAGCCACACTGGAGAGAATGGAAGTCACCGGTCCACACTCATCTTAATGTCTCTTGTATATCATAGGCTTGGATGATCACTTAATGAAGAAAAGCTTTAGTGAGGCCCCAGTAAGGTGGGAAGCATCACGCTATTCAGAAGTCAGGTACGGTCCCCAACCCCCAGGGCTCGGGTTCTAAAGGACACAAGGACAGTCACGTATGTATTGGGTTGGCCAAAAAGTTCATATGTTGTTTCCATACGATGGCTCTAGTAGTGCTTAGTAGTCTTTAAATTCATTTGAGACAATTTTGTTAGATGGTATTGTGACAGCTGTCAAATCAGTGTGCATTTAAAAAAAATTATCAAGCCCTGCCTAGTGTGGCTGAGTGGATTGAATGGCGGCCTTCAGGCAAAAGAGTCGCCAGTTCAATTCCCAGTCAGGGCACATGCCCGGGTTGTGGGCCAGGTCCCCAGTTTAGGACGTGCGAGAGGCAACCACACATTGATGTTTCTCTCTCTTTCTCACTCCCTCCCCCTGTTTCTAGAAATAAAGTGTTTTAAAAAATTAAAAAGTTTATCAAATTGGTGAATTTCTGTGGAGCCATTGTAATGTTGAAGATGGGAGAAGATAAGCAATATTTTTGCCATATTATGCTTTATTATTTCCAGAAAGGTAAAAATGCAACTGAAATGCAAAAAAAAAAAAAAAGAACAGATTCGTGCACTGTATGGAGACGGTGCTGTGACTGATGGAACGTGTCAGAAGTGGTTTGTGAAATTTCGTGCTGGAGATTTCTCAATGGACGATGCTCCACAGTCGGGTGGACCAGATGACGTTGGTAACGATCCAGTCGAGACGTTAACTGAAAACGATCAGCGTTATACCATGTGGGAGATAACCAACATGCTCAAAATATCCCAATCAATAACGTTATTGGTGAAAACAAAAAATGCATCTTATTTTATGGAAAAAACCACATGGACTTTTTGGCCAATCCAATATTCTTTCTTCCCCTTCTCTTTCTGGGGGCTACCACCAGGGAAGTACTGCATTCTAGTTGATTAGGAACCACAAGTCTAAATTTCAATTCCAGGCTGAATAGTGATTTTTTTCCCGAAGGTTTGAATAAATCATCCAATCTGCTTAAGTTTCAACTATATTCAGCATTTCTATTTTAAGCATTAGTTTGGGCCACTTAGGACTCCGGAGTCACCAAACCCTTTTGTGACTTAATTTGGGATGAGAACCAGGAAGGAGGCAGAAGATCCCCTGAGAACCAGACAGGAGAAAGTGGGTTTGAGCTACAGCCTGAAAGATTCGGGCAGACGCAAGAGGCATTTTCTTGTTAGTGACGACAGCAATTCCTTGGTTTGCAAAACTGTAATTTTGGTAAAGATAGGAGAGATTTTCATGGAAGGAAGATCATTCCGTTTTTCCTCTGATTAGACTGAAAAGGTGACAAGTCAGATAAACTATCCATTCAGGTAAAGCAGTGTACTTCAAGATAATGAAGTGTGTATAATCCATCCTGCTCCCCTTTTCACTTTGAATGCCAGGAAGCTCAAAGCTAACTACACCATTCAGTTAAAATGTTGATATTGGTCTAGGGCACAGTTTCAGTTAGCTCTTGCTGTGAACATACCACCCCCAAACTTAGTGGCTCAAAACAACAATGTGTTTTTGCCTTTCATGGTTCTGTGAGCTGACAGGACCCAGCTGAGCAGTCCTTGCTGGGGAAGTCACGTGCAGCTTCAGTCGGATGGTGGCTGGGGCTGGAACCATCGAAAGGTCCACTGTGCTAGATGTTGAAGAGGGTTTGCTCATTCCCATGTCTGGCAGCCAGGCTGGGATGGCCGGTGTGGCTGGGGGCTGGCCAAGTAGTTCTCTCTCCCTCTGCATGGCTGGCTTGAGCTTTCTCACAGTTCGCACGCGGCAGCTGGCTTCGCCTGGGGGAAATACCTTCCTGAGGGTTATAATGGGAGACGTGGCTCATGGGTGGGGTTTAGGCTACCACATAAACATCCTTCTGTTCTTTATGGTCTTACCAGGCATGTTATTTTCTTTACGAGCCTTTTATGGAAGCAGGCAAGGGTGAATGATATACAAGTGGTGCTTTACTTTTGTCTAGGGCTTGATACGTTACCATGCTGCCTTACCTGGCTTCCACAACACCAGGGAAATGGGCAGATTGGTGACTTCATCCCACAGCTAGGAAGTGGAGGACCGCGCCCTCGGCAGGTGTGTCTCACATGATGACCGATGTCCTCAAGCACCTGGCAAAGCGCTGACGAGACCGAGGTCTAAAATTCAGGCGTGACTCCCCCACACGCTGCACAGCGCCGGCTCACCTCGCAGGCACCTCCTGTCACAGCAGCAGCCCAGGGCAGTGGTGTGAGCTCCAGCCCTTGAGCAAAATGCCTGATCCAGACGGGCTCCGCCACCCCCAGGACGTGGATCTGAGCCTCTCCAGTGACTCGGTCTCCTCATCTGTAAAATGGGGCTGCTGCTGCTGGCATAAGGATGAAATGAGTTAGAGTAATACTTGATGAGAACTTTAGAAAGAAATCCCTCAGGAAAAGCTGTAGAGATACATAGCCAGAGAGAACCCTGCTCTAGCTTTACCTTTTGCGTGCTTTTCTTGATTTGGTATGGACTTTGCTGAGCGTCCATAGAGGCGCAGATGATCTCGACATTTCATTCTACCTGATATCGCACGTGACCGGTAGACTGGTAGCCCTAACTCAATGTTAGTGTTTGCCTGAGCATCCTGATTTCAGGAGCAGGACGCAGCTACAGAACACTGTCAGGGCTTACGGACACAACTGGTGTTCCCCAAGCTGTCACATGCACTCACTCTCGCTCCTCAATTATTTACAGTGACAGTCCCTCCCTCGGCGCCCTGCCGCGCTCTCCTCTCACTCTCTGTCCCAAGTGGGTCCTCACAGTCACACACAGCTTCTCTCACTCCACTCCTTTTCACACAAGGGTCCTTCTCAACACACTCACCCGAAGATTTCCCTCCACCTACAGACACATGCCCTTGACCTTCTGCCTCTTGGTGTCACTTCCTTCCTCAGACCCTCAGTATCCAGAATTTGGTGCTCGCTGAACCTGAAATGTCTCCCTCCCGTGCCAGGTGCCCCCAGGGATGGCAGGAGGAGTTTCTACAGCCGTCCCACAGGGCAGGAGGCAGACCTGTGTTTGAGTGGGGAGGCTGTGGGCACCTGGCTACGCCCGCCTAGGGTCGTTCAGCTCACAAATCTCTTTATTAGTGGCCAGAGAGGGAACAGCCCCGCTGCCCACCTGGACGCGGCACAGAGCCGGTGTGCAGCCTGAGAGCACCCAATAGCCACTGCTCGAGGGGCACGTGCCGCTGACATGAGGCAGGGCCTGGCGGAGGGAAGCCACCTGCCTTTTCCCAGCTCAGGCTGGGGAGGCAGCGAGCTGGATATGCACCTATTCAGGAAGGCAAAGAGCCAAAAATAACCAAGAGCAACGTCATTTCATCTGACAGGCCTAGAAATACAGCTCGGAGCACACCAGGGCTGCAGATAGAGTGACTCTTGGACCTTCTTCATTCCCTTAGAAATACCCGGAAAAACTCATAGGTTCCCCAAGAGCGCCCATCCCCTCTTTGCTGCAGGGAGCGTGCAGAGTCAGGCACTTGAAGCTCAAAAGACAGAGTCTGGGGACCAGGGCACGAGGATGGTATCCAACAGAACACTCTAAGGAAGACAGAAATAGGAAGCGATCGGTTAATATGGAGGATGCAAACAGACAGGAGATGGGTTTAGGGAGAGTAAACCCTGGGTGTCCTGAGAAAAATGGAAGCACTGCACCCGGCTCTTGGTGTGCAGGGTTTAGCTAGACCCTGAAGGTCACCCTTGGCAGCAAAGGAAGGGCCGCGGTTTTCCCATCGAGATGGAAAGTGTGTGGTCTGACAGCAGTCCTCTCTTCTATTTCTGTTTTATTCTCTTCTAGTTTGATGTAAAAGGCAAATGTCACAGTGCATTCATCTTTGTTCTGAATATCTGAAATTGCAGAAAGGGAGGAGGGGGTGGGCGAGAGGAGAAGGCGGCAGGATCCCTGAGAACCCTGACCGTGGAAGAGCATGGAGGAGAAAACCATGGATACAAAAGGGAAAGAGGGAAGGAAGGCAAGACGGAAGACAGGAAGGATGGGAGAAGAAATGAAAAAGGAAGATGGTGGATTCCATTTTATTTAGTGAATAAGAACTTCTATACACTGCGTGAAGGGAGTACACGGAGCTGATTAAGAAGCAACCTCTGGACCCTGCTGGTGTGGCCCAGCGGGTTGGGCATCGTCCTGCAAACTGAACGGTCACCGGTTCAATGGCCAGTCCGGGCACGGGCCTGGGTTGCAGGTGCGGTCCCAGGTCGAGGCGTGTATGGAAGGCCACTAGTCGATGTGTCTCTCTTTCATTGATGTTTCTCACTCTCTTTTTCCCCTCCCTTCCTCTCTCTCAAAATAAAAAATAAAGAGAAATTTAAGAAACAACCTCTGCTTTCAAGGAGCTTACAGTCTACTCGTAGGAGGAGAAGAGGCCAACACAGTGAACGAGATATAAAGCAGCACCAGCCAGTTGCCACATGCGGCGACAGGCAATGCTCAGAGGGGCAGAGAGAAATGACCAATGAAGTTGAACGTGAGGTCATGAGGGAAGGCTCCCTGGAGCTTTGCCAGGACACCAGTCGTTCATGCAGGAGGGAAGTGGGAAGAATGGGTGCTTCTTACAAGTAGTGCCCTCCCTCCCCCTCCTGCAACCCCTAGAGGTCAGTTGTCTCCATAGGGTCACATCTTGTACCCTACGCATCCTTGGTCCCTGCAAATGCAGTGTCCAAGTATCAGCATGGACTGTGACCGTCCAAAGGTACATTCCCACTGGTGCAGAGCAAAATGAGACAAAGACCAGTTAGGAATTTTTCACAAGCAAATTACACGCAGTTTCAAAGACTGTCTTTTATTCTGCTATTAGGTCCTTCCTAATTTTTGGATGGTAGAAATGCCCTGACTTTTTATAGAAATAATTGACAGAAGGTACTGTAAGTGTGTCTGGAGGTTGATTTTGCTTATTTGAAGTTAATAGTTGGCCAGCTGCATTGGTCCCTGAGACTTACTGATTTTAAACCATTTTAGCATCAGAGAACTGTAGGTCTAAGATGTCACGCAGTGCCTGCCAAGGCAAGCAGATGCAGTGCAGGTTCTGCTTCATCTCCCCAGCCCCTCCCCCTCCAGGCCCTGGAGCCTCCTCCACTGGGGCTTCCCTAACGGGGGTCACCATCCTCCCTAGAACCCTGTTGCCTTTGCCCTCTTCTGTGTTGAGGTGCAGAGTTGGAGGGGAGGTGACAAACTGACTCACTCAGGCAATAACGAGAGATGCCGGATTAATACAGTCTCCCCAGGGGCCTTCATATTTTAGACGAGTATTAAAACTCAAACCGATGCATTACGACGGTAGAATTTTAAGCCTTTCCACATCACAATGGGGAAGCACGATATTTTTACAATAAAGAGCCTTCTTCTGAAATCAGACCACACCCTTCGAATTACGGACACAAGTGGCTGGCGAGGCAAGGCCGATAGCATTCTGTCCCTGGATCAAATGTCGCACTGAACAGAAACCCCCACCTTCTCTTTCTCTGGCCCTCTCTAATACAGAATTAATCAGTCATTACTGTCACCCCCTGCCCTGGGCCAGAGAGCAACCTGCAGGTGGCTTTAGAGAACCAAAGTGGATTTTAAGTCAGTTTTCTGCATTCCTGCCGCTCTTCAACCCCATGGAAAGGGATGGTCCTGCCACGTCTGGGTTCCCAGGGCCTGGGGTAGTGCCTGAACACAGTAGGAGTGCAATGGAAGATGAGCAAGTCAGAGACTGCATATGCTAGGTTAAAAATAGTCCAGTCCCCCATGGGGGGGGCCCTCCGCACTGACGACAGTTAGGTAAATGCAAACCCTGAAAGCTCCCAAGGCTTGGAAGACTGCAGGTCCATGAATCTTGATTACAAACAACCTGAGGGAACCATTCCATTCCCTGAAGACCAGCCAAGTCCAGGTGCAACAAAGAAGAGAAACTCTGCAGAACTGCCCAGGAACACTAGTGGAAACCCCACAGATATTGCGATGCCCTGTTCTCCCAAGCTGGCCAACAGTTTTCATGCCCGATATACTAAAAAGTAGTGTTGCTCTTTTGGCGGGACAGGAAAAATACAGGCATGCTCTCCGCGGAAGTCACTGCATCCTTTATCCCCTCAAGCACTTGATAGAACAAACCGTTTTCCACACCGCACAGGAGCATTTGAGTTCTTGGGGCCTGTGGAAATGGGACAGGGCAGTGCTGACATCTGTCAACCAAGGAAATCCTCAAACACTTCCGTGGGTGACTGCTAGGTGTGACGGGAGCAGAAGCGACCCTTTCCCATAGGCCAGTGGTTCTGAAAATGGGGCCTTGGACCAGCAGCACGGGCATTACCTGGGAGCAAGTCAGGAAGGCAGCTTCTCAAGCCCCAGGCAGGACCCACCCACTCGGAAATTCTAGCAAGGTCCTCCAGCCACAGGTGTGTTCACAAACTCCCTGGGAGATCTGGATGCAGGCTGGAGTCTGAGAACCACTGACAGAAGGTGTCATCTTGCAGTGAGTGACTCTGGGCCAAGAAGAGCCTGACCCAGGGCCACAGCCCTCGGGTGACCTAAAAACACTAAGGGATGACTCAGCGGAGGAGCCGAGTATGGCCAAGCCTGCAGTGAGAGGGCCCAGGGCGTACCCAGGCCCTGGGCATTCTGAAGCTGGTCAAACCCAGCCCTGGCATCTCATATTCACCACCCACTTCTGCCAACGCCTTGCGTGACTTGACCTACTGTGGCAGCACTTCCACAGGGAAAGGGCTGTGTGGTCTCAGACTCCCAGTCTATCATTAGTTCCAACCCACACAAACCCACTAGTACCAAAGGGAAGCTTTTGCTAACTTTCAAAGGCGGCTCAACTGTTTCCGGGCAGCAGCCATGGGCCCAAGCAGTCGTCTGAGGCGCTGGGCAGCGGTGCCCTTCCCCCGAACACCAGGGTGGGTCTGGAGCTGGGGGTCCGGCTTTGGGCTGCGCGGCCTGTCGACAACCCCCTGCTCGGCGAGCAGCCAGTCCCAACCTGCGTCCCCAAAGCCAAGATGTGCCTGGATTTTTTTTTTAAACCTGTTTGTGCACTTGAAGAGCCTCACCCCTCTCATTTGGGGCTTGAGGACAATTGAACTGACCTAATTAATTCATTTTCTTTTCCGTCCAAAGTGGAGCCGGGACACGTGGATACAAATTAAATACCAATCCGCTTTGGGCGCCCACACTCTGGACAATTAAAACAAAGAGCGCGGCGACTGGGGCGGCGGCAGCGCCGCGCAAAACCCTCGGGAAACATCCAGAACCTGCCGCGACCCAACGGGCAGGGTGCGGCGCAACCCGGGCTAATCATGAACCAGCTGGAAGGCTGCCCCACCCCTGCAGGTGGACAGGTGGAGGTTGGCAGGGGTCAAAATCCACCCCAAGGGCTAGAAGCTGGGTCCGTGCGCGGCGGAACTCCAGGGGGCACACTCGCCCGGCGCCCAGCGGGAATGGCGCCCTTGCCAAAAAAAAAACCCCAAAAAAACAAAAAAACCCACAACCGAACAAAACCCATTGCACCGGCGGGAACTGGGCTGCGCGCCCCGCAAAAAGAGTGGGTGGGACTGGGAAAATGCCGGAGGGAGGAATAGAAGGAGGTTGGGAGGGAGAAACGGAGAAAGTGAAAAAAAGGATGGGAATCGGAAGAGAGGTGAGAGAGGCAGAGCGGGGAGGGAAAAGAGGGAAACGTAGGGAGGGAGAGGCTCGCGAAAAGGAAGAGCGGGCAAGGGGGGCGGGGGAGGAGAGGAGAGGAAGGGAAAGGGGAGGCGGGCCCGGGGCAGGGCTGCCGGGCGGGGGGTGGGCAGCGGCCGGAGGGCGGGACCGGGGTCCGTCCCCACCTGCTCGGGCGCCGGCTGCCGGGAGGGGTGGAATCCTGGTGGCCGGAGGGAGCGGCTGGGAGGCGGGCTGGGCTTCGGAGCAGAGGGGAGGGTGCGGACGGGGACTGGGAGGCGGGGAGGAGCCGGCGCACGGCTGGGGCTGCGGGGGCGGCGACGGCTTCAGCGGCCGTGGCGGCCAGCGAGTCCGGCGAGAGCGGCGGCGGCAGGTGGCCCCGCGCGCGGCGGCCGGCCCGGCCGGGGGCGGGCGGGAAGGTGGCGCCTCGGGCGGGGGCCGGTCCCTGCACCAGGTGACCTGTTCCGGCCCGGATCCGGGCGGCCTCGCCATGAAGCGGCGCGGCGCGTGGCTCAGGCGGCCGCGGCAGCAGCAGCAACAAGCCCTGCCTCCCGCGGTCGGTCCCCGGGCCGTAGCCATGACCCCCCCAAGCGGCGGCGTCCCCCAGGACCTCGGCAGCCGCCCTGCCTGCGCGCTGTTCCTGCTCTGCTACCTGGTGAGCACCGGACCCTGCCCGGGTTCTCCCTTCCGTGCGGGGCCCCGGGAACGCGGGTGGAGGGGCCGGGGACCTCCACTGAGCGGAGTGGGTGCGGTGTTGCTAGTTTTCTGTTTCCCTGGCTGCTGTGCCCCGGGCGCTCCCGGCACCTGGGATGGGTACCGGAGGCGCAGAGAGCAGTGCGTGGACCGGACTTGCGGCGCTTTGCTCTCTCTCGCTCCCAGACTCGCTCCGGACCTGAGTCCGATTCCCCTAGAGACCCGGCCTGCCCCCCACTCCACCTGGGATCTTTGCTAAGCTGAGTTGCTAACCCGCCCCACCACGCACGGCTCTCCAACCCCTTCTCTCTAGTCCTGGGCTTCCCTTACAGTCTTCTCGTAGACCCTTTTCTCCTTGCGCTTAACTTCTCCTCTTTCTCTCCGAGAATGGCACCCGCCTCGACCCTCCTTTGAGTTTCCGCCCTGTCTTTGTGACCCTTTTCTGCCAATGCACTTGGCGTTGCATCTCCGGTTTCCAGAGCTCTTCAACTCCTCCATGGCCACTCTAGCCAAGTTGCCAGTGCCAGAAAGAAATCTCGTTCTTAACACGCTTGCCGCCAGAGTGGTGACTTTAGCTGCGTCTCGAACGTTGTCATTTCTGAGAATACGTTTGGGTTAATGCATGTCAGTTACAGTTTTCGCACTTCTTGGCTTCTGTTTTTTAGTCATCAACTAAATGGCAGTAACCTATTTGTCAAGACCAACTCATTTAAAATACCAGAGTCACTTAGATCCTCAGAACAAAGTGGGGGAAATACCTCTCCATTCCTTTGATGGCTTTGCTTCCTTATGCCTTGAGTTTTAAACAACAGTAAATTTACAGAAGGCGACACCCTCCCTGTCCAGCCTACCTTATGCTCCAGGATCCTGCAGGGCCCTCGGGTTATCTCGCCACATATTACTGCACATAAATGAAATGGAAAATGCTGAATCATGAAACTGATGTAATAGGAAATTCACAGAATGTGAAAAAAATGGAGCAGTGTCATTGTCCAGAATTATTTGCATTTATGTGGTATTGTCATTATTCGGAGTCTTTCTTCTCAGGAGCTCGAAACTGCTTAGGAGACACTGCAGGACTTAGAATTTGGTTCCAAGGAAATTTGCCACCCAGCAAGTTTCTTTGAACATTCTTGACTTCTCGGGTGTTTCATTTCTTTGAAGTGAGGGAGGGAGTGTGAAAAGGCAAGTTGTATTTCTGCTTCTGCATCTACCTGTTGAGCGATCTGTGCTTCTCTTTGTATTTTCAAATTATCCAGTACCAAATTCTGTGGTTGGATTTACTTCGTATTTTTCATAAGAAGGTGTCGGTTAACATAAATGAGTTTTTTCACCCAAGAGATGTTATTACTTAATGTTTATGCCACAGGGTTACAGCACACAGGCTTGTACAGAAAACTGCCATGAGGGACAACAGGGTTCCAGTTTAAACAGAGGGACCCCGTCCACAAGGCCCTGGATACCCACAGAGGCAGAAATGATGGAATAGGGTATTGGGTAAAACAGTAGTGTACAGGTGCTCTGGAAAGTTCCACGTGGAAATCTTCACACCTGGCAAAAAGAGACCACTTCTGGACAATTCCAAGAAATCAGAGAAACCAGAGCAGAGCCTAGAGGTCTCCTGGTTGGTGGGGACAGAGACAGATGGTGGACCGGGTATTAGAGTTCTGTGTGGACCGAGGGGGTCTGAGAGAACGTGACAGAGAGGAGGAAATGACGCTATCTGGCAGACCGGACTGAGCTGGGAAGGAGTGAGGTGGGGCTCCAGAAAGGGAGGTTATAGAGCATACCGTCGTGTGGGGAATAACTAGAGCATGGGTGAATGTCTCGGCAGAGGGACGAAATGGGTTTTGGAACCAACTCGAAGAGGGAAACGGCAGCGCCTCCTGACTCTGTGTGTTCCCTTCAGAGGGACTTCAGAGACGCTACTGTAAAAGAAAGGCTTCCACAGCCAGGAAAGCCATTTTCCAACTGAATGAGAAGCTTTCGCAAAACCCAGGGAAGCAAAAAAGTATGACTTGGACGGTGGGCCTACCCCAACCCCCACCCCACCAAGGTCTAGCCACTTGCTATAGATTTTGCTCTAGAGGCATGTGTTTTCTGAGATGCTGACAACAAGTAAGGAAGGCTTCCTTGACCTTGGAGAGCTTTGGCCTGTGAATTGGGGGAATTGTAAACATCTGTCTGAAAAACGTGAGACAGCCAAGAAGAAAATGATAATTGCATGCATTCTGCTCATCAAGGAATCCTTCCGAGAGGAAGTGTGATCAGTCTGTGGAGGGGGCAGGGGTGGGCAGGCGAGTGGAGGGTAGAGGTTGAACAGAATAGCTGGGATCTCAGGAATATGTAGACACTAGAGGAAGAAAGCTGTCCCATAATTTGGAAGGCTAAATCATAATAGCGATCATAATAGTGCTAAGTTGTTTATATGCATTATCTAATATTAATTTCAGCAAAAACTGTCTGAGCCAGGAGCTATTATGATTCTCCTGAGGCTCAGAGAGGATAAGGAAGTTGTCCTGGGCCACACAGGACAACTGAAACCCACCACTGAAACCCAAATCTGCCTGTTCCAGGGCCCCAGTTCTCAGCCATGCTAGCCAATCACCTTCTGGATTTTGCTTCTTGTAACCCATTCCCCTCTTGCATAGATGCATGGGCCATTAGCAAAGCTTTTGCAATTAGCAGCTACTGTGCAACTAGCCAGGATGTGAGGTCATCTCTAAAGTAACCTGAAATATATAAAGCAGGAAGCACAGGCCACAGAATAGAAGCAGGATGTTAAAGAGAAAGATTAAACCGGACATTATTTGCCATCCGTGATGAAGAGATAAGAGCGGGTCTTTATACAGTCCAGAAGCAGCTGGTTGGCGAAGTTTAGCACTTGAGTTTGTATGAATGTGTGTCCAAGTGTAGAGCTGAGTGTGCCTGGGAATCTATTCCAAAGCCACTTTTATGTGATTTGGGGACCAATTCCCAATTTGTGTAGTCCCCACCGATCTCCTTGTTCACAAAGCTTTCTGAGAGCAGCTTTATGAACGGATGCCTATAAGCCCCTGCCCTTGTGGGATGCATGCATTCCTGCAGCCAGGGTCCAGGGGCAATGGGCTCCTTCTCCATTGGCTGGGACAGAGTAACCTTCAGTCGCAGCCTAAGAATGGAACTGTGACTGTAGCTAGGATACTGCCAAAGCATGAATAATTGTGACGAGGCCTGAAAGATAAGTCACGGAGTGGTGCCAAGCAGATTTCTGAAAAGATGATCCTTGGTTCTAGCAGCTGCCAGAAAATTCTGAGGTCACCAAAGGTCAAGATGCAGAGAGCCTCCCTAGAGAGGGTGAGGGCCTCAAAAGCAAAAGGCAGTGAGATCGATTCCCCTGAGCTCACTGGTGCGGAGCGGCGAGGTCCACACGGGACTTGCTGTGCCCAACAGACCGACCCCCTTGCCGTTCTCTTACATCATTAACTCTTAACCTTCCTCCAGACTTGGCCAGAACGCCCTGAGGCTTCCCCAGCCCCATCTGTGACAATGGCACTTGTAGAAGGCGATTTTTGTCCCTCCTGAGCGCTGGTCTCAAAGATACAAATTTATTCTTAAGTGAGAAAACAAATCTCACAACGTGTAGTATTACTGATGGTCAGCTGTAGACATTGGCCCTCGTTAGACAACCACGGACAAAGAAATAAAAGGACATCAGCAGCGCAGACGTACGTGAGGGTCATCGGCAAGTGGTGCAGCAACAGCCTTGTATCGCATTCTCTGTGCCGGCCATTGGTTATCTCTCTAGAAGCAGCCGTGCCCGTCACACAGAGCCTGGAAGAGCAAGGCAGAGGGAAGGAGCCTTAGTTGTCCAGCTCGTGCGAGGGTCCCTGTGAACATTCTGAAATGCAGAGACCACCCTCGGACTTCACGTTAGCCACCAGCTGCCAAGCTCATCCTGACCAGAGTCTCGAAAATCTCCCAAGTGATGGCGTTTGCCTCTTGCCTTCTAGCCCCTCTGGTCTCGTTGGTAAACGTGCAGGAGCCATGAATTGGCTGACCGGAAGACGTGGAGAACCGAGGTATTTCGTGGAGAAGATGGGTAGACTCAAGTAGACCGTAACGAGCCTGCAGTGCATCCCGTTCCCCTGAGAAAGCACCTGAGTGCAGGAGGGCTGTACAGCGTGTGAGGAATGGCCGTGAAGATTCTGGCTTGGCAGCCCCTGCCTCCCATCCTGACCCCAAAAAGAGCTGGGGAGGTGGCTCGGGGCGGTGTGTACGTTTGTGGAAACATCTTCCCTCCCCAGACGCAGGCATAGTGACCCCATAGAATTTTAGCCACCTCCGCCCCCATTCAAGATGGGAGTGAGGAAAGTCTCGAGACTCCCTCACCCGGAGCCAGCGAGTGGTGAAGGTGTAGCTGTCAGTGGGTGAGTCGAGGGTGTCATTTGGGGTGTTTCTGGGAGGCAAGAGGAACACCATGGCCGACTTTGGAGTCAGCAGATGTGGATTTGAATTTTTGGTTCTGCTGGTTGACCTTGGGCAAGTTACTCACCCTCTCTGAATCCATCTTGTTTCCTCAGCTGGAATTCTCTGTCCCTTCCAGGGCTGTTGTGAGGATTAGGTTTGAAGGGAGACGCTGGATGAAGTTGTGTGTGAGAGGACGAGGTTAAAACTGAGTGGGGACGACCACCCCCACCCCAATGCCCAGCACACGGGAGCTACTCACAGAAACCAAACCAGTCCAAACCGTAGTTACCCTCATATGATTCGAGTTCAAAAGAAATAGCATATTAAGCCACATTAAAGAGGAGAGAGGATCCCACTCAGTAGGAGTATTGATTGTTCTTGTGACGGTGTGTCCCTAGCCAGCTCTCAGGTCTGGGAAGGTGTACTTGGTGACTCGGAAATGTTTCCCAAGGCAGATCTTGATTTTCGAAAGTCCGTATTGACATCAGCGCCCATTCTGCTTAATTGCATGCTTTGTTGACATAAACAACATTTTTGCTTATTTCTAGTCAGCAGAAATTGGAAAAGTAGGCCTTTTAAGCCAATCCAATTACCCTTTTGCCCTGTGAAAAGTTTGATCCAGCACCTTGGAGGGAAAGACCTCATGAGCCAAGGTTTTGGAGAGGACGGATGGGGCAGAATAGGCAGGAGTGAGAACCGCCAGTTGTGTCAGGTTTGTGTCAGACATACATGTGTGTGAATGAACTTCCCACAGTAAGATGTGAATGATTTAAGATCGTTCCGTCTCTGTCCCCTCCTTACATCACAAGAGGATCCTGTAGAGAAAAGAGCCAAGTTTCTCTCAACTCTTTAGAATAAGGGAGGGTATAGAGTTTCTTCTTATTGATTTCGTTTAAAGGAATCAGATGCAGTCATCCTGAAAGAAGTTGAGGCAGTATTGATAGGTTTTTTCCCCTCCATCCGCAAAATACCTAAATCCATCTGTTTCTCAATTCCCAGGCTGAACGGAGTGCATTAAGATCTTCAGTTTGGGGTCTTTTATCATGAACACGCATTAACTGACCCATTTCTTTCTGTCATAAAAAATTTCACTAAGTACCCAATTACACAAAGACAAAGGCATCTGTGTTTTGTGACTGTGTGTGACGCTGTCAAACTCAACTTGGATTAGGGCTGGCTTCTGGGTGAAACAGATGTTTGAGGGCCCGGACATCTCTCGGAGCTCAGCCCCCCTGTGTGCGGAGCAGGTCAGGAGCTTCGGAGGTGGAGCATCTACGCGTCTGCCTAAAGGGCGTAATTTGAGGGGCACAGAAAGGTCCCCCTCCCCCTCGGATGCCTTGCTTACAGCTGCAGTGCATTTGGCTTTTGCATTTAAGGCATTGTCTCCACCGGGCTGGCATGGAAATGCCTGGATGCGGGCCTCGCTGTAGCATTTTACCGTTATCCCATTAACATAGACGAACTTGCCAGATGAACAGCAGTCCAGTGGGGGTGGAGGGAGAAGACATTTTAAAGATTTACTTTGTATTTCCGGTGTGGAGAAATGAAAAAGTTCTAGAAGGTAGGGTGGTTGTCTGAAGGGCTGGAGGGACTGGGCAGCGGGGAGAAGCCCACCCCACGTGGGCATGGTGGGGGCCCGAGTGCCAGCTTCCCTGACCTCACTCAGGGTCCCCCACCTCAGCTCTGACCGCCAGGGGCCCAGCGAAATGCCCTCGGGAAAGGGCTTTTCCAAAGGAGGTTGATGAGACTGAGTGAAAAATAGAGAATTGGCAAGGCCCCCCCCCACAGAAGAACTTGTGAATGTCAGGAAAGAGTGTTGGGGGGACACACGGTTGGATCAAATCCTTTGGTTTATATGCAGGACCACTAGGGTACCTGGTAGAACTAACTGCCCATGCCCTGTACTTCATTTCAGCAACAAACACCAAAAACCTGTGTGCCGAGCCAGAGACCTAGCAATAACTACGCCACGAATGCCGACCTCATAATTTCTAAACAAAGGAGTGTTTGGGTAATTTTTAGCTTATGTTCATGCAACCTGGCATGTGAAAATACCTATGAAGGCTCGACTCATGTCATGCCTGTAGCTGGAGCTCTTCAAGTTAATTGCCTTGTTTTCCTGGCAGGAAACAGCTCACAACCACACACACGATTTGATCCAGGAAATCAGCTTCGACTTAATCAATATTTAGAGTGGGATGTGTTGATAATCGATGTTGGTTTTGTACATAACAGAGGTAGCCACAACTCACAGTGAAGCAGCTGCCCACTGGCTCGGCGCCAACCACGAGATGCCAACTACACGACATAGGCGCCCAAAGGACCGCGGCTTGCAGCGCCTTCTCGGGGTTTCGGCCGGCCAGCCTCCTCGGGGGCCGGCACACCGGTCACGCTCAGAAAACGCGGCCCAGCCCGTGGGGTCTCGTGTCCCTCCCACCCTAGCTGCCACTCATGTTTTTCCCACTTCTCACATAATCTTTCTCAGTCCAGGCAAGTAGATCTCATGGAGATCTCATTTCTCATCCTGCTTAGCTCTTTCTGGAAAGAAACAATAGCAAGGTGTCATCACCACCCCCAGGGAACCTTCGCAAAACAACAAATCAAGCCCCATGAACTACGCACGTTTGAAATGATACCTAATTGGGTCATTCATCTCATTTCTCCTATACCATCATTCCTTTAAAAAGTGTGCCTTCTGTCCCTTTTGTTCTTCAAAACTCTCTCAGGAACAAAAGTTTGAAAAGCTAGAATAGGGGTGGGCAGAGAGTGGCCCACGGGCCAGTCCAACTGGCCAGCCGCCTGTTTTTGTAAGTAAACAAAGTTGTAGTGGACGAGACAGCCCAGCTCTGTCACTCACGAGGTGTTGGTGGCCCCTCTTGACACCACAGCAGAGGTGGGGAGCTGCGATGGACACCGAGTGGCCCCAAAACCTGAAACATGTACCACGCGGTTCCTTTTTACAGGAAACCTGCTGCTGTCACGTCCAGAAGAGTGCCGTCCTGTGGAAATACGGTGTGAGCCGCAAATGCAGGCCACATATGTAATTTCAAATTTTCTGGTAGTAACATAAAAAAAAAGTTTACTGAAAAAGGTGGAATTCATGTCAGTAATACGTTTTACTTAACTCACTGTATCCTGGTATCATTTCAGCATGTAGTCGGTGTAAAAATGATCAATGAGATACTCTGCATCCTTTTTTATATGGTTTGTGAGGTCCAGTGTGTATTTTACACTTGCAACACACCTCAGTTTGGACCGGCCATATTCTGAGTGCTTTAACATGCCTCCTGGCCACCGGACTGGATTGCATGTAAGTAGAGCGCGTAAACTTAGGTTTACTTTTACTGCACTTTGAAGCTGGGGAAAATAAGATAATCTTCATATATAAGTATATGGAGGTTCCTTTCAAACAATTTCAAGTGAAGGCCCTGGAGAGGGTGTATGGTCAGGTGTCCTGTGCCTTCCCCGTCCCCTCCTGTCACCACCGACCTCCTGCATGAGGAGCTGAGTTCTGGAGAGTGGTGGGCCGTCAAGCAGAACTGAGACCACGCTCGGCACACGGTGCTTACTAACGTGGAGAAGCAGGCTGGTGCGTTTTTAGCAATAAGATGTAAAATATTGAACACGATGATTATGAACCTCGCTTTGCGGTGAAATCGAGTGAAATCAAATAGCCTTTCCCCCAGCTTCCTGGTTTTCGCGGGCGTTCGTAGCATCAGCAATAAAAACATGATTAAAAAAAAATCAAAGTGGAGAACTGGGCCCCGGTGAGTTTTTAAGGTATCCTGTACATGGAAAGAATGAGGAAGAGGTTTTGAGTCATTCTTGGAAAAAGAACACAGTGTGATATGTGAGATGCCACAGCGCGTCCCGGACTCTGCTCCCTGTGGTCTCACTAAGCAAATGCTTCCTTCCTGTGAAACCCAGTAAGGGAGGCGTCCAGGTGTTTAGAGTGAGGTGTGCCCGCCGCCCCTCCCCCCTGCTGTGGTCCAGCCTCCACCAGCACCAGCTCCTCTGGCTTCTGCAGACCTCTGCCGTGGGTGCGGCCAGCTGGACTCCCACTTAGAGAAGGAGGCCACACCTCGGCAGACGTGCCGAGTGAATAGACCTCTGCTCGTGGACGAGTGCTGGGTGTAGCGCTCCTCATGGGAGAGCGGGGTTCAGCCTGCAGGTCTCAGGCAGCCGTGAAGTGGCAAGTCTTCGGTCTGGCTGCTGTGTGCTGTCCGGTGGGGAGCTTGGGAGCGGGGCCGACGAGTGGAGCCGGGCTTCGGAGCTGGCTTCTGCTGCTGCAGCGGCTGGGGTGCCACCCTCTTGGTTGCCATTTCGTTCTCTGAACCATGGGATGGGCTGGCTCGCCACTCAGGGCTCGTCCGCTCTAACACTCTCTACTTCTGAGTAGAAGATTATTTTATATTCCTTTCTCCCCCTTGTTATTTGGAAGTATAAATGAGAACATGGAACAATCCAACCTCTCCCTGAGGGGGTGGACAGTTTGGACTTTATATATTTCTTCCCCCCTGGGTTCCTATCACTGATCCCTGGTCTCCCTCTGTGGTGTAGAGAAACTGTATTTGTCCTGTTTATTTTTTAGGACTGAGGCTTCCCTCCCTGCCCCATTTTGGGGGCATATTTATGTTGTACAGAATTCAAAAGTTAAGTAGACATGGCTGGGGCAGGTCCCTCTTACCGTGTCTCCTGGTCACCTTACTTTCTCCATGTGGCCATCCAGTGCTCTGCGCACTCAGGAAAATATGTATGTATTTCTTCTTCTTTTTAAACCCAAGTGGTCCTTCTGAACTCTGAAGTGTAGTGGGGGGAACTTGGACGATCCTCCTATTGTCTCCGCATGAAGATCTGCCCTGTGTCCACAGCCGTATTGGGCTCCATGAGCAGACACATGGCCATTTATCCACCCAGCCCTGTCTCGACAGGCATTTGAGTTTTCCACCTTTTGCTGTTATAACCAGTGCTGCAGTGAAAAGCTGTATATACCTGCCTTTGCACAAATTTGAGTATATTGGTAGGGAAAAGCCATAGAAGAAGAATTGCTGGGGCAGAGGTTTGCTAGCACTGCCTGATCGCAGTCCACGGAGACCACTCCTGCCCGCAGGGCATCAGGGGCCGTGCTTCCCCACTTCTGGCCGGGACCGCGTGTTTGTCAGGCTTTTTGATGTCTGTGACTCTGCCAGGTTCAGGACGGCGTGTCAGGATGGTAGTTCCAATGGGCATTTCTCCTACTGCGAGTGCAGATTTACTTACCAGTGAACTCTGTCGCTTGCTCCTTTTTCTTGATCCTCACTCAGCTTTACTTCTCATTGACTGCGTCAGCGCTTTGAAACAGGAACACGATCCCCTTTTACAGAGACTTTCGTTGATTCCTCGCTGTCGGTCCAGTAAAGGTCAGCCTCGTGTGGGTGGGCATTCAGTGTCCTCCAGAACCAGGACCCTGCCCTATTTCAACCTCACATTCTTACGTCCTTTCGTGTATTTTACCTCCTGTCTATTCTCCAGCTAAACCAAGCTGCGTGCTTGCCCCCCAGCGGGTCTGCATTTCCCTGCCTTCTTGCCCCTAGTAGGCTGTTCACGCCACTTGCAGCGTCTCTGTTTGCTTCCTCACTTAGAGAACTTCTCTGCATCCATCGAAGCCCAAGTGAAACACCGTTCCTTCCATGGCACCTGTCCTCTGCCCCCGCCAGTTACTCTCACCTGCGGCTGTGCTCCCATAGCGCTGGTTTCTAGATAAAGGTTCTGGTGTTTGTGAACCCAATTCCTGGGTGCCTGTCTGCCTGCCTTCGCCACCTTGGCCTCTCCTAAACCAGAAGGGAGGAAAGGATTCTTTATGTCTCCCTTCTTTGGAGAAGACGACAGTGACCTTTTGCAAAAAAATTGTGTTGGGTAAAAATATTCCTAGAGTAACATTTTACCATTTAACCATGTTGCGCGTACAGCTCCGTGACATTAGAGTGCATTCACAGGGCTGGACGACCGTCACCCCCGTCTCCACCTCTCTCCCCTCACAACACCGAAACTGCGGGCCTGGTGACAGGAGCTCCTCTTACCCCAGCTCCTGGCAACCACCGCTCTGCTTTCTGGGTCTGTGACTCCTCTCGGGACCTGGCATAAGAGGAATCATGCAGGATTTATTCTTTTGTGACTACCTTATTGCCGTTAGGAGAATGTCTTCAAAGTTCATCCAGTTGTAGCATGTGTCAGAACTTCCTCTTTAAGGCTGACTGATGTCCCGTCGTGTGTACAGACCCATCTGTTTATCCATTTCTCTGTTGATGGGCTTTGGGTTGGTTCTCCCTTTCTGCTGTTATAAACGAGGCTGCTCTGAACATGGGTGTCTGTCTACGAGCATGCCTCTTGGTGTCCCTGCTTTCATCTCTTTTGGGGAGAGTATACCCAGAAGTGGAATTGCTGATCACATGGTAATTCTTGTTTAATTTTTTGCAGAACCGCTGTGGTTTTCCACAGCAGTTGCCCGTTTTTTCATTCCCACCAGCAGTGCACAGGGCTCATTTTTCTCCATCCTTTGCAACACTTGTTATTTTGTTTGTTTGTTGTTACAATAGCCATACTAATGGGTGTGCAGTGGTCCCAAGTAACCTTTTTGCGACTGTGCTTTGATGCCTGAATCACAGAGTCAGATTTAGGAGCTCTCTTAGCACCCATACATCGTGCTCTAAACAGTGCCTTGACTTCACGACCAGACTTTACAGATTTTTTTTTCTGGAACCCATGTCCACACGGAGGTGGCTTGGTCATTTAGAGAACTAGATAAATAAACAGGCAAATGAAATCTTTCTTGGCACAGGTTGCTCCATCCACGACAAAAAAATCAGACCACACAGTCTGTGGTCCCAGCCTGCCTGTGCCCGATCTGGAGCAACAGAAGCCTCCTGCTGGTCCATCCATCATGCACGCTTATTTTGGCTCAGAACTTACCAGAGAAAAAGAGGCCCAGTTGGCATCCCTGTCATGTTCCCTCTCAGGTGCACTTTGAACTCTTCTCCCACCCTCTGATTTGGCCGCTTTCCGGGCGTTTGAAGTCAGGACAATAGTTTGGAAATGTCTGAAGCTGGATTGTTCTCTCTTTCACTCAGAGGCAGATTCATTGTGACTGGTTGTGTTATGAACTAGCTCCTCCATTTGGAAGCCAGCTCTGGAGCAACTGCCACATTGTTTCAAAGTCACGTTCTGATCAGCAGATGCTACCGCGTCTGGGGAGAGAGTTAATGTAGCCTAATCTTCATTTGTGTGTGCGTGTTGGTTTTTCTCCAATTGTTCGGTAGTGGTGTCCACATCCTTTATCTTCCACATTTGCCACTTTATGGAGGTGGATTTTTCTTATCCCAGGAAAATCATGATTCACGTATCTATTAATATGATAATTTAAAAAATATTTTATTTATTTTTAGAGAGAGGAAGGGAGAAAGAGAGGGGGAGAAACAATGATGCACCAGAGATACATCCATCATTTGCCTCTCACAGGCCCTCACCTGGGGACCTGGCCTGCGACCCCGGCCTGACTGGGAATCACAACCGTGACCTCTCGGTTTCCAGGCTGCGCTCAGTCCACTGAGCCACACCAGCCAGGGCAATATGATCATTTTTTTATCCTTACCTGAGGACATGCATACTGATTTTTAGAGAGAGGGGAAGGGAGGATAAGGGGGAGAGAAACATCAATATGTGAGAGAAACATTGATTGGTCGCCTCTTGTGCACACCCTGACCAGGGACCAAACCCACAACCCAGGTACGTGCCCCAACCGGAAATCAAACCCGAAACCTTTTGGTGTGCAGGACGACGCTCCAACCAACAGAGCCACACTGGCCAGGGCAAGATGATCATTTTAAAACTTCCTATGTATGTTTTTTTCTTTTTAGAATTTCGTACCGTCTTGGGGCCGTCAGACCTCCCAGACAACGGCGGTGATGCCCAAAGCGGAGCAGAGCATGGTTTACAAGGACTTCATCTACTTCACTGTCGCCGAAGGGAACGTGCGCAACATTTCCGAAGTCTCCGTTGAGTATCTGTGCTCTCAGCCCTGTGTCGTCAATTTGGAAGCTGTCGTCTCATCCGAGTTCAGAAGTAGCATTCCCGTGTACAAAAAAAGGTGGAAGAACGAGAAGCACCTCCACACCAGCAGGACGCACCTGGTCCAGGTGAAGTTCCCGAGCATCATGGTGTACAGGGACGACTTTTTCATCCGGCACTCCATCTCCGTGTCCGTGGTGGTCCTCCGCGCCTGGATCACCCACACGTACGGGGGCGGGGACGTGCACCTGAAGTGGGACAAGGACTTGCTGCACGCTGTCGCAAAGAATTACACTCTGCTGAAGGCGGTCCCTCCTTTTGAGCGCCCATTCAAAGACCACCAAGTGTGCCTCGAGTGGAACATGGATTATATTTGGAACCTGCGGGCAAACAAGATCCCCCAGTGTCCTCTGGAAACTGGTAGGTCACTCGCCTGGTCAGGCCCCTAATGCTCATTTCTCCAGAGAGCCTGCACTGTCAGCGAGGGGCAGGGCAGTGTTCTTACATTAATGGTGGGGGGCACAAGGAAGACGGAGCCTGTGATTTCAGACTTTGGGGATGAGAAGGGAAAAGTAAAAAGGGGAGGAGAGGGGAGGGGAAAGAGTCAGAGAGGACAGGACTGAAGGGAGGGACAGCGGGGCCACGGGAGGGGGACCTGCCTTGAAGAATTTGAACTGCTTTAAGTTGCAGAGGCACGTGGAGGCCACCGAAACACTGGGAAAGTCTTCCTCCCGTCGCCCTTCAGAAATCCCTCCGACGTCAGTGTTAGGGCAGCATAGCTTCTTGGGTGAGCAGACCCGCCTTCCACTGCTGCTCTTGTGCTTCCGTTTGCCCGTGTAATTTTGGCACTCTTGGAGCCTCAGCTTGGCCTCTGTAAAATGGGAATACCAAACAACGGTTCCCTCAGCACGGTGTTGTCAGAACTGAATGACGCGTAATTTGCTTAGCACATAGTCAGCACTCAGTGAAAAGTAGCCCTGGTGCTAGATGATCGAGTCCCAACCCTGCACTGTATCCTCAGTGCCACAGGGTCACAGCTACTGAAGGATCCGTATGGGAGGCTCCTGGCTCCTTCACCTGTCTCCCATAAGCATTGGGGTTGGAGCTCTGTGGCTATACACACCTAGAAGAAGGGGTCTGGAGATCTCTGCATCAGTGCCAGGGGCACCTTGCACTGTGGATGCTGAGCACCTGCTGGCTCTTCTCCCTGCCCTGCAATGGGGAGCCATCCTGGGTACCATCCCTGCAACCACCCAGCTCTGGTAGCATTTCCCAAGATGTGGCCCTGGAACACACTGCAACAGACTCAGCCAGGATGCTTGTTGCAAATGCAAATTCTCAGGCCCCATGCATTAACTACTCAGTCGGGATCTGTGGGAGCAGGGCCCTGGAATCAGCATTTCCACATTCCCACAACTGAGGTACCCTAAAGCTTGAGAACCTCTGTACCAGGGGCGGGGCTGGTGGTACTTTGATCTAGAGTAACTGCGGTCAGACCGCCAGGCAGGCTTGGTGCGCAGAGCATATCCGTGGGCTTGCCACAGCAGTCCCCGCCACGGGAAGGGCCTGATACCTCCTCATCTTTGAGGGGACTGGCTAGGGGCAAGGTGCCTTAAGGACATGAGAGAACATTGCCAGTGAGTATTTCCTGAATAGCCCTGCAACAGCCCCGCATGTAATGAGAACTTAAAGCCTGTGCAAGTACGAACTATATAGCCAGCCAGAAGCCACTTACGGTAGAATCAACACATCTGGCGTTAAAAAAACTATTTTGAAATAATCATAGATTCACAGGAAGTTGCAAAAATGGCAGCGAGTCCTGCGTTATCCTCTCCCCAGAGTCCCCTTGTGGTGGCTCGTCTTCCATAAGCAGAGTACGGCGCCAAAACGGGGACACCGGTGTGGAGCCGGCACTGTGAGCTCGACTGTGGGCTTCAGCCAGCGGCCACCAGCTGTTACAGGCGCTTCCGTGCGTGCGTAGCGCTGTGTGCAGTTTCACCCACGTTTTGTTTCAATGGCCGTGCTTGGTGTCTGGCTTGCCCCCTGTTGGAGCGGCGCTTTAAGTAAGAGATATGCAGAAGCAGAAGGCAAATTCCCTTCCCGCATGTGCTCGTTGGGGTGGGGGTTGGGTGATTACGCGTCTGAACTCGCGGAGCCGTGCGCGTTTTGATGGTCCCTGTGCCTCCCTCTGCCAGGCAGAAGGCTGTCTGGAATGCCTTCCACACAGGGGCCTAGTTTGCTCAGGAGAAGGAAGCGCAGAGCCTCAGTTTTGCTTTGCCTCCGATTTTGTCAGGGCTTAATGATTCCATTTCATGTTTGGCCAAGTCACATTCCTCATTAAAGAACGGCTGAACTGCAAGCTGGAAGGTTTCAAATGAAGTCGTTTACGAACTGGCCGAGTTCTTGGGACGCCGGAACCTACCCTTGAAATGTCTTCTCCTTGTCCCTTCCTATATTTACGGGGCCCGAGTGTTTCTCTCTCCCCACCGTTAGACCCTTACTTTTGGGGTGAGAACCAGTGTACTACAGGCATAGCACAGAGGAAAATGTTTTCTAAGAGTCAAAGTCGCTGGAGGTAGGGGGGAGCTTTGTGTCACCTCAACACCAGGTCCGCTCGCGCGGCTGTGACTTGTCCCCTCTCCTTAAAAGGCAAATCAAAAGAGCATCTGCAGCAGCTCTGTGAAAAGTGTCCGCGACCTTTGTTCTTGTCATCGGCTGTGTGGTGGACAGAGGCCAGGCCTCTGGCTTGTTCTTAGCAGGGACTCTTGATGAAGCTGAGTCCAGTCAGAACAACAGGATGGCTGTAGGAAGCCGAGGGGGCGCCTTTCATGTCCGGTCGCAGCCCGCAGCCAGCGCTGGCGGCGGGCGTGGAGGATGTTTTCTGTGTCAAGTGCCTGGTGTCCTACGAGGGCTCTGCAACTGAACTGAAGGGCTGCCTGATTTGCTTTCCTTTTCCTTTTCCTTTATGAAGAGAGCGAGCCAAAGTCCCCGTGCACAGAGGTTGTGTGGGTGCGGCCGGAGTGACCTCGAGTCCAAGGCTCAGGCTCGGCTCCCAAGGGGAGGGCCGTGTGCCCGCACCCCGGCCGGGTATCTCCTTTGCTTGCACCTGTCCCGGGCCAGGCCAGGGGTCTGATTTTCAGTAGAAGTGCAGCAAACTTCTGCCCAGCGCTGCTGCATACACCTACCCCAGGTCAGAAGTGGGCAGCCTCTCAGGACACGTGTGTGCCCTGGCTCGGCCGCCTGCCCTCTGGTGCTCCTGTTCCTGCCACGTTCCAGGCGCCTGTTCCTGCTGCATTCCAGGTGCCTGGGCCGTGGGTCAGGCACACCACACCTGCAACTCCACTTACTGCTGTGCGTTTCCTTGGGGGAGGGGACCAGGCCTTAGCTGTGGTCTCTCACCTGTCACACAGGTGTCTGTCTCATGGGTGAACTCACTGAGAGAAGGAAATCACCCACCATGGGTAACTGTAGGCCGGGCAGACTGCTCTTCCCAGGAGGGGCCAGCTGGTCCTGTTGCCTCCACCTTCAGACTAGCGCACATGTTCAGTCACCTCTCCCTGAGTGTGTTGCTGTCATCTGGTCTAAGCCACTATGGTCTCTGCCTGCAGGTGGCCTCCCAGCTGTGCCTCCCTGTCCTGCCAACACGGCAGCCATAGCAAGCAGGTGACGTCACCTCCCGCGGGCAGTTACTCCCATAGCAGTTACAAAAGGTCAACCTGTGTCTGTTCCGTGGCCTGTGGAATCTGTCCCTGTCCCCCACACCCCCAGCTCCATCTCCTGCCATGCTCCTCTGGACCACCCGATCTCGCCACACGAGCCTATTTGCATCTCCTTGAACATCCCAAGTTCATTCCCACTTTGGGACATTTGTGTTCCTGCTCCCTCCTCCTGAGAGTCTCCTCCCGGCTCACCTCTCTCACCTCTTTCCTGCCCCTGCACCAGTCTCCCCTCATCAGGCACGACATCCTGACCACCTTATCTGAGGCAGCAGCCCCACCTGGCCACCCCGCCCCGTTGATATCACCTTCATTTTCCTTCATAGCCTTCGTGCTGCTGAACATTGTCCTGAACTGTAGTTAATTTTTTTTTTCTGGCTGAGTGTCTCTATCCTCACAACACAAGCTCCACAAAGCCAGGGTCCTGGTGTGTGTGCTGCTCCGGTGCCTAGCACAGCGCCTGCACGCATCGGAGTGCAGTGACTGCTTGTCAGTTGAGGGAGGAGACTGAGGAGTGAGTGCCCTGAGCCAAGGGGCAAGGGCCTTTTTCTGTCTCATGCTTCTGTGTGACCATCACGCTGACAGCATCGTTAACAAGCAAGTGGGAGTAGGCAGTGGCTGTGTGCCATCCCGGGGGCTCCCTCTCACACTCGCACACACGCACATGCATACACTGCAGTCTCCCAGGTAGAGCCCATCTGGGCTGTCCTGGCTGAGGCCGCAGCCACCCATCAGCAAGCCTCCTTTGCACACGAGCTCACCTTCATCCTGTGCGCCTGCCCTGGTGGGCTGAGTCTCATCAGTTTGATTGATTGGGCACCCCTATGCTTTGGCTACACCAGGTCCTTTTACCGGGGTCAGCTGCCATCCCTGACTCCCACTCCACTGCCACCTGCCTTGTCTTCCTGGAAAACCATGCCCATGCTTCAGTAGCCAGCTCAGATCTCCACCCTTCCCAGTGCCCCCTCAAGGCACCTTCCTCCCTCCCTCCCTCCCTCCCTCCCTCCCTCCCTCCCTCCCTTCCTTCCTCCCTTCCTTCCTCCCTTCCTTCCTCCCTTCCTTCTCACAGTCAGAAATTAACTCTTCCCTTTGGTTGCCCCAGCCCTCTGTTGTTACCCGCCACCCCATATGGTGCGTGTCACGTTGAATTCAATTAAACAAAGGTTGCTCGAGCACCTACTATGTACCAATTTCTTTACTAAATCTGGACACTCAGAGACACAGACATTCATGATCCTTCCCTCGGTTTAGGAGGTTATGCGAGAGGTAAATAAAGCTAACAGTACAAACAGTTACTTTCCGTGACTGCCAGGCACTGGGCGAAGTGCTTTCAGTGGGTGTCTAATTTAGATCTGCCTGGTGTTCTAGGTCATATTTACAGAAGAGGAAACCGACTCAGAGAGGTAGTGTAGCTTGTCCAAGGTCACACAGCTATCCATGATGGAGCTGGGATTTGAACCCAAGTAGTTTGGTTCCCAGATGCCACACTTAACCATTAGTCTACACTATTGGGCGATGCCATTGGACTATTAATTTAATTCATTAGTCCATTGAATAACAGTTATTGAGTAGTCATTATGTGTTCAGTGATTTGCTAGACTTCTTCACAGAGGAGGTGACATTAGAACAGAGACTTGAAGGATGAGTAGCGTTTTCATAGTCAGAAATGGAACCGAGGGAAGGGCATCCAGGTAGAAGTAGGAGCCACGGCGCACGGAGGAGGAAATGCAGCCTGACGGGGGCGCCGTTGATGTGAGGTTGGCCCAGAGGGTTCGTCTTGCTTGTTGACCCAGGGCAGTGGGAGTGAAGTGGCTCCCTCCAGTGTGGTGTTGAGAAGGATTCTGAGGCTGCGTCTGTGCCTAGAAAGAGAGCCACGTGGACCTATCGCCAATGTCCACCACGGGGTGGACGTGTGGAGGAGCAGCACGCGAGCCATGTATTTGTTCAGTTAGAATCCCAAGTGGAGTCGGCGATTCGGGAAGTCAGACTAGAGAGGCAGGTTGGAGGCTCGCCGAGGGGTGTTAAACACTCTGCCCTGGTGTTTCACTCGGAACGTTTTCCTAACCTTCCCTCTTAGTTCAGAACCCAGGGAACGTGGCAGTTTTCTTCTTCTCCTCTCTCTTCTCCTTTCACTGAGAATTTATTCTCATCTGCAGATCTATTGCATTGGAAGAATGATTTCTTAGAACAAAATTCCATTATAACAAACTAAGAAGATTAAGTCAAATATTGAAGCCAGATTACTGTCTTTGTGAAAATATCAGTTTATGCAGCAGGACTATTCAAGTCAATGACATGATGATACTTTTTGTTATTATAAGAACCATATATTTGGCACTTTCAGACAAAAAAGACTAAGTTCCTTTTTCCCCCCAGTTAATCACGTGGTCTGAATTTTTCTGTAAGAACACTAATTAATGTCTCGTCTCTGCATTGCCCTTTGCGATCTTCAAAACTCTTTTCCGGTGCACGTTCTCTCGTTTAATCCTCGTAGCGTGCCCAGGGGAAAGGGCGTTATTTCTCATGTTCTCTTTACGGAGGGGGAGCCCGGGCTCACTGTGCTGGTTTAACTGCAGTCCCGGCTTCCTGGTTCCTTTGACTTCGCTATTTCAGTCTTTAACTGAAATATGCTAGTACAGTCCTAACCCAGGTTCTAAATAAGAAGAAATACCCTTTTTTTTTTTTAAGTTGAATTTTCACCAATGTGAATCATCCTGTTTTCCTCACCCACTGGACTTTGTCTCTTGGAAGCAGGTGAACGTCCGTGGCGGCCCAGGGAGGGGAGACCTCTGACTGTGGCCAGCCCCTTCTCCTGCCTGCACAGAATGCCCGAGAATGCTGTTCTCCTCTCTTTTAGCCAGAACAGTGATACGTGTTCCCGATTTAGAAACTCCGGAGAGTGTAAAAGGGTTTGCTCCCTCCCACGCCCCACCTTACTCTTCCAGTGCCATTCCTAGAGGCAAACTCAGTAACACTAGTTTCTTGTGTCTCCTTCCAGAAGTGCTCCCTCACCTGTAAAGGTTGGCCCTTCTCTGCACACACCCAGGAAGAGCACTCTGAGCTCCGTCCCACACTCACTAACAGTACAGCAGAGATTTGTCCGTATCAGTATGTGCTGCACGACCGCAGTCCTTCCGCCAGTGAGTGGATAGCCGCTTGGCAGTCCCCTGCCCGCCCGTCCATCGCGTAACTTGTGTCCTGATGATGGCCGTGCAGGTCATTTTTAGTCCTTTACCATTCACAGCAAGGTTTCCCCGCACGTCCTTATACACGTGTCTTGGTACACACATGTAGGTATGTCTAGGGGAGAAAGTACTGGGAGTGGAGTTATTTTACTCCCAAGACTCCTCGTACGGAATATTTTGCAGACTGTCTTAGTCACTCACTTGCCTGCCTGGCACCTTTTAGGGGGAAGTTCTGTCCTAGATCCTGCTTCCTAGGTAGGACAGTGTTTGTTCTCAGCCTGTGGCTTTAAGGAAAATAAAACTCCCCATCACCACTGTCTTTTCAATGTTCTGTGTTTGGGAAGCATATTGAGTTGTCTGCGCTCTAGCTTTTCTTTTCCAGGTTGGAAAATCTGAGCATATTGTCCTCTAGATTCTGTTTATAGATTTATAGTCACAGTTATTCCTTGCAATAAGCGTGTCTCTAACTTCTCCACAAATGGGCAGAGGATCTCAGCTGCATTATCGTGACGAGTTTGACACACATCGGAGCAGGGCTTGGTTGGGTGGGAACAGGACCTTCTGCAGAGCAGGTCTGTGTCAAGGCTCTGGCCCCTCAGCTGAACTGGACAGTGGGCTGTGGAGCCCTCCCAGCAACCTCACTCAAGGGTGATGTTCAAAGTACCTGACAACCAGAAAGGGGTGGGGGCAGGGGGGCGGGACTCAGTCAGTGTCCCCAGGTTCTAGCCCAAGTGCTCAAACAGCATGGTGCTGGAGGTCTCTGCCTGGGAGGAGAGGCCAGGGTGGGTGGCGGCACCCTGGAGGTCCAAGGCCAAACCAGTCGTCTAACCAGTGTGGGTATATTTCGGTTTTTAACAACCGGTGTGTCACAGGGGCATGCCCGCTGGATACCCGCCCTGGCCCTCAGGGAGGCCTTGAGACCGGTGATGAGGTTTAAGAAAAAGCCCGTTGGTCCACCGAGGGAGACCCAGTTTGAGTCATACCTGGGTCTATTATTAGCTATAGAACCTCCAACGACACCTAACACTTTTCTCGTCTCCAAAGAAAAGAGCTTGCACCGCATGATACCTAATGCCGCTTCTTGCTCTAAAAGTGGAGGAAATGAAACAAAACACTCAAGGGGGTGAGAGCCGAACCTGAACATTTTCCCCTGGCATTTTATGTTTATGCCATAAATGGTGCCTTTTTCCTAACTTCCTCATTCTGTAAAAGTTGAAGAAATGAACTTGGGGGAAGGACCGGAAAGACTATTATTTGGCTTAGATAGCACGGGCACATTATGGAATTGTGGAACAGGTCGGGCCAAAGAGACGTTCAGATCCTGACTTGGCCGCAGCAACGCTCGTTTGTGAGTTTATTCATTCCCGCACTCACTGAATCTTTCTGGAGCCTCTCTCAAGGTCAGGCACTGTTCTGGGCTTAGGGAATGGACAATAAATGGAGTAATGTCCATGCTCTCTTGGAGAGGACATTCTGGAGGAAATTGGGCAAGCCAGTTTACCTCTTTGGACCTTAGGTTTCCTGCCTGTGAATTCTTTTTTTTTTTCTTTTTTTAGATTTTGTTTAAGAGAGAGGAGAAGGGAGGGAGAAAAAGAGAGAGAAACATCAATGTGAGAGAGAAGTATCTGTTGGTTGCCTTTTGCACACGCCCCAACCAGGACTGAACCCGCAACCCAGGCCTGTGCCCTGACTGGGAACTGAACCAGGGGGCTTTTTCTCTGCAGGATGATGCCCAGCCAGCAGAACCACACCAGTCAAGGGCCTGCTTGTGACTTCTTTCCTGGTGACTGACACTGGTTGTTATTCCCCATTCTAGTGCCTAGGAGAGCCATTGCCACCAAATTACAGCACTCCAGGACACCACAGTCAGTTACTAGAAAATAAGCCTCTATGTTTTCCCAGGCTAGATGAATTCTGAAGTCCTTTCCTGCTACAAAATTTCATTTTCATTAATTATTTCTAATTAACTGTAAAAGCCATAGTACTGAGGGACAATTGCAATAGAACTCCCAAACATAGAACTCTTGAAGCTACAGATTTTACAGGAAAACCGCCATCACTTTGGTTTTGTCCGTGACGGAAGGGTCTGCATTCTTGTAAAATGATTTTAGACATTTGGGTTTTCCCTCCACTGTCCTTTGCTGCAAGTTCTCCTGCTCAGCCTGCTTTACTTTGATCCCCAAAGAAGGGAGAGGCTCACCAGCATTCGCTTTTCTTTCCTTTCCCTTTGGAAATCTCCTTTGTGAAGAACTCCTCCCTTTACAGGAGTCAGGTCGGGGAGCATCAGATCCCGCTCGTTTTGATAACTGCTTCTAATACACACGGGATAACTCAACAGCACTCATTGACGGCGGGCCTCCCGGGAAGGCTGGGGACTGCCGGGCCGTCTTGTCCAGCCTGCTCCACTCAGCACTGCGGAGGCCAAACCGGGGCTCATCTCAGCCTCTCGGTGATTTTGTTTTCCTTCCAGATTCCAAAGACACAATTCTGTACCATCATGTGCAACCCTCCGTCCTCACCCCCATCACAGGCCAGCAAGTCCAATGTACCCCAACTGGGCTCAAGTTATAAAGAAAAAAGTTTGAAGTGTTTCTGTTGGAAGGGATAACTCTGCCCTTTTGGGTTTCCAATGCATCTCTACGTAACAAAACAGGTAGATTTGTGGGCACTGGGGAAAATTTGGCTTACTTAATTCTATTAACTGTACACACAAAAGTCAGATTATGAAAACTTTGTTCCTCTGATTTCTAAGTGATAATGAACCAGAGGTACCTTTCTCTATAATAAAACATTTTTTTCTCATAGAGAAACTAGAGCTGGGGCCTTCAGCACCCCAGGCTGAGCCTCCCATAATTTATACCGTTATTGGCACTTGGTAACCTGCATAGAAACCAACCCTTCCGTCTCCAAGGAGCCCAGGGAAATAGATTGTTTCTACCGTTTAATCATGGACATTTAAACCAAGGAGCATGTAAGAAACTTTTTAAAGATTATATGTTTTTATTTTTAGAGAGAGGGGAAAGGGAGTGAGAAAGACAGGGAGAGAAACATCAGTGTGTGGTTGCCTCTCATGTGACTCCTAGGGAACCTGGCCCACAACCCTGGCATGTGCCCTGACTGGGAATCAAACAGGTGATCCTTTGGTTCACGGGCTGGCACTCAATCCACTGTGCCACACAAGCCAGGGCAACCAAGGAGCATTTTAAAGAAAGAGAAAAGTGATTTTTATTACTAGGTTGAGTTCAGTGAATTTCTTTCTCTTTGAGGGGAGGGAGACATTGGAAATAAGAAACGGACATTAACCTTGTTTAACGCAATAGGTAATTAAACATAGATGAAATAACTGTTCTCCCTTTAAAATTTGTTATGGACACCCTCTTTCCTGGAGCCACAGACTTCTCCCACATTTGCAAAGTAAAGTGGGAGGCACTCTCTCCAGTTTTAAGGAGTATGGTTGGTAATATTTGCATATACTAAATATGGTGTTGAGTATATTAGGAAAGTCTACACAGAAGAAGAAAAAACCCTGCAATTTTAAGAGCATGGATTCTGAAGCCAAATTGCATGAGTTTGAATCCCAGCTCTTCCTCTTTATTATACAACCTCCTCTAAAACTCAGTTTTTTCCATCTATGAAGTGGGGATAATAATAGACCCCCATCTCCTAGATTGTGCTCCTAGAAATTAAATGAGATTTTTTTCCTGAAATGTGATTAGCATACCGCCTGGGCACAGTCTAAATATTAAGTAAATATGAGTTCTTATTTTGGAAGCTGCCCTTCCATGTCTTCATCTGTAAGCCGGGGATAATAGTGAGGATGAGATGAATTGTGTACGTTTTTACATTCAGTCACCACTTTGCAGCAGTGTGGACCATGGTGCGTGCTACTTCAGGGTTCGCTTACCCTCGTGACACAAGTTCAAAATGCTTTTCTTAACGTTGGAAGGCAGCGTGGGAAATGGTTGGACACCAAGGAGGGGAGCTTGACCGGTGCCCACGGGCTCTACCACTTATTAGCTGGGTGACCTTAGGCGAGTTGCTTTCCCTCTCTACGTCTCACAATTCTCTGTAGGATGGGACGAATGACAGAATCTGCCTTATGGAGATGCTATGAAAGCGAATGGGGATGGCTCTGGAAAGGGCTCAGCCGGGGTGCCGGGCGGATGCATGCATTCTGTGTTTGGTAAGATCTGCAGACCGAGTCCTTTCAGTGTTGGAAGGGACCTAGGCAGAGGGTTCCGGGAGGAATGCGATTTGGGAAGCAGTGCTTTTCTGGAGATCATTGAAAGGCCAGTGTCTTGTCGTTTGCAGACGCGGTCACCCTCCTGGGCTTTCTCTATGCCTCCAGTGGAGAGAACACAGGCATTGTGAAGACGCTGCCGAGGTTTCGGAACCGGGAGCTGGAGGCCACCCGACGCCAGCGGATAGACTACCCTATGTAAGAATGGGCAGATGGTGGGGCGGGTGGGGGCATGCTGTGGGGTTTTTTTCTTTTTTAATCTGAGGATCAGAGCGGGCTGGTGGATTCCTTTAACAGGACAAACCTTTTGTCACTGGTTTTGAAAAAAACATTGAGACCTACGTGGCTTAGGCAGAACTTGTGGACCCAAACACCTCACAGCATTCTTGAATTATTCTTGCACTTAGCAATCCTCAACTTGCCTTGGACTTTCCTCGTCAGGCCCCAGGAAAGACAGGAGGCGGGGGCAAGGCCTTGGAGCCTGAGGCCCTGGCAGGGCTGCAAGTGCAGCCAGCCACAGCAAGCCCAGGCTGCAGACTTTGTCCTGCCGTTTCTGCCTTGGAAGACTGGGTGAGCTGCTGGAAGCTCACCACTTCTGATCTTTGTCGATTTCAGCAAAACCCAGATATATATATATTTTTTCCCTTTCTGCCGAATTAAAGATGCTAAAAACGGTTCCTGGTGCACCTCAGACTGGGTGGATTTAACGGAGTGATTTAATTCTTCCCATGCTGCTGGCTGTAGAAAGATCTTGAGTCATTTTACTGAGCGTATGTTCTTGCTAAGCTTCCTTGTAATAACTTATCTTCATGAGCTTGCTCAGCTGGGTGGGTCAGGAGGGAGCTGTGTGACACCATCTGTCTGTGTATCTTACCACTGGTCTGGAGGCCACATTACAAAGCCCAGAATATTCTAAAGAACTTATTTGGTTAAAACCCCAGAGAACCTGAGGTCACTGGCCCCATAACCCCAAACTGTGAATTGGTTACTGGGGTGATAGAAAGCCCTCTGTGCGTTTGTTTTGACCTTGATTGTTCTCTCACGTGCACGATGCTGTTATGCCCAGAGCCTCGTCTCTGAGCTGCTGGTCACTCACCCAACCAAGCAAGGGCTCAGCAAGTGTTTGCTGAGTGATTGGTGGATCTTATATCTTGGCTAAATCTGTCCTAGTTAAGTTGATGACTGTGACTTTATTCCCCCTCCACAAATCACAGATACACAAAAGCTTTTTTCCAACTAAAATAGCCCCAGTCCAGAAATGGAACAATTAGATTAGTTGTTCCATATCGGTCAGCCAGAACTGTGATATGCAACCTAATATGTGCCTTAAAATAGTATATATGTGTCCCAGTTAGTGTACAGTGAAGCCATTTGCAGATTATGACATCTTTTCTACCTTATGCTTTTATCTTTGAAAGAAACAAAATTGCTCAAAAAGCCCTAATTATGTTTTTCCTTTTAATCACCGAAATTAGAATAGCTTCTTATCAAATCACCTCTTATTAAACTCCAGCTTTTCATTCTGTGCCTGGCTTTGTAAGGTATTTGAACGGCAGGCACACGAGATTCTCACAGGGCACAGAAACAGACTTTTAGGTGCAAGCTGGAGTGTCTGCTAGTTTTGTACAATGGTGCTTAGCTCCTGTCTGTTCCAGTTACTATAACTACCTTTGTCTCAAAGATCAAGCTGTGCGAGCTGATCTCCCATGATGAACACGAAGCCATGCTCATCCCTTCATTGGGAAGAAAGCAATTTACTTGGTCATTGTGAAGTATAATTACCTGTTCTTGGATGATATCAATCTGCAGAATTTTTTTCCCCTCACTCTTCTAGGTTCACTGTTTCACTGTGGCTTTATTTACTCCATTATTGCAAGGCCAGTCTCTGTGGGATTCTGTACTTCGTGGATGCTGATGAGATGTACGGCACGCCGTCTGTATTTCTTACCGAAGAGGGTACGTGTAACACAGAATCTCAAACGATACATCGTTGCTTTCGTACGCTCTGTCTGTCTAGAATAAGGAAGATACTGTCAACGGGGCAGTTTAGCGAGAGCGATGGTTTTCAAATGTGGGCTTCAGGTTAAACTTTCTCCAGGAAGCTTAAACTAACTGTCTTCTTTACAAAGGAGTGCATGGATGTGATTTTTTTTTTTTTTTGCTTTGCTTTGTTTTGTTTAAAGAAGAAGGAACGTAGTCTTAGTCTGATAGCTCCTTAGGACAATGGTTGCAAAGGAGTAGCTATTTCTTTCACTCCTGGGTACTATTTGTCATTTTCATAAGGTTTGATTTTCATTTTAGGCCTCTTGCATATTCAGATGCATCTTGTCAGAGGAGAAGACCTTGCTGTGAAAACGAAATTCACCCTGCCTTTGAAGGAGTGGTTTCGCCTGGATATCTCGTTCAATGGAGGCCAGGTATCTATGGGCCGCCCCCCCATCAACCACGCCAGCGCTGCCACTTAAAGTTTGCACCGCTGAAAAGCCAGGGAGCAAGCAAATCTCTAAAAACAAATTTGTGGTAAATGATGAACTCTTTACAGCTATACACTTTTCCAATCAAACTTTTATAGATGGAAGTTTAAATCATAAGAATCCCATTCCATTTAATTGGCTTTTATAGTGCTTCTTTTGACCATATTGTGAGTGAGTAAATAAAATAGCCAGCTATATAGCTCCAGTTATCTGAAGAACTCAGTGCTTTTCCCCTGGTGAGATAGACTTTGCGGAGATATATGGTAAAACAACATCAGCCAGGTTTCTATAGTGCTATTGAGCTACAACTTTTATTTTTTCGGGAAATTTATTAGTTGAGTCGAGAATTGGTTTGACTGTGTTTGGCAGTTGAAACAATTGCTTCTGCTTGGCATAAACTGGCAAATAATAATTAACAAACCTAAGTGCCGATTCTGGTGGGACGGAGGGTCTTTATCTACTTGGAACTATAAAACACTCTGTGTAACTGTTTCCAACTGTCATAATGCAGATTGTATGGATTATGGCAAATCTGTTGTTACAATGAAAGGCAATTCCATCTTTCAATCTGCGCAATGTCAGTGTGCTACTTTTCTTCTGGTGACTTCATTTTCCCATCAGCTTTGCTTATTGATTTGTGACATGCCGGCCACAAAACTGGAAGAGGCGTCTTGTTTGTCCTGTGTTTTATTGGATAATCTGCAGACTTCCCTTGGTGGCCAGGTTTATCACATTTCCTTTTTCTGAAGAGAAAGGAACTCGGGTCAGTCCTTGTTGCTTTCCCGAGAAGAGTCTGTAGCCAGGATCCTTGGTACATTAGTTTGTTTCTTCAACGACGTGAGATGACGTGTCTGTGGTCCCGGTTTTAGCTTCTTATTTATGTGACAATTACAGTGGCAATCTAGTGTGGTTGCTGCTCTTCTCCTACGAAGGTCAGCTTCCCTGTGTCACTTAAGACAGCTGTGAGGTCATCAGAGCAAATCCCAGGTCATATTTTGCTCCTACTGTATGTAAGGCACTGTGCTCAAGGAGCGTATAGACTATTTAGGGAATTACCATCAAGCAGGTGAAGGGACGTCCTAAGGTGAGCTTCACTGCCAAACAGTTCATAAGGATCAGAGAAGAGAGACAGCGCTTCATACTGGGACGCTGGAGGGGCAGGACCCACAGAGGATGATTCTGCCAGTGGGCAGCACTGGGGTGGAGAGGGGCGTGGGGAGCAGCTCACACAGCACTGGGGGGGAGAGTAAACCAGTCTGACCAGAGGAGAAATGTGCAGACCGCAGGACACTAATCAAAGGAAAAACTGTCTTCAGGGCTGGAATGTGGAAAATCTTGAATATCTTGGAATTTAGATTTCTACTTGCAAAACAGCAGGGCCTCCTGGAAGCTTTCGGAGCAGAAGAATTGTAAATCAAAGTAGTTCTTTAATTAAAGAGAGGAATTCAATGGCAGAGCACATGATCTGATCAAGCAGGAGAGAAGAATTACGCAGGCCAGATGGGATGGAAAGAAAAAGGATTTTTTTTTCCATTCCATCTGGTCTGCCTAAAAAATATAGGTCCCGGAACAATACCTAATTGTTTTTCTACACGAAATCCACCTCTGAGATGGGACTACCACATTCATTGCTTTGACTAAATGGACAGATTGGCGTGAAGTGAATGGTTGGTTTAGAGAAACACCTGGTTTGAGCCATTTTCTTCCTCCAGTATGTGGCTGAACTGGGTTGGATTCTCTGGGTTAGTTTGCCTTTCACGGACACAGCAGTGTAGACGCGTCTTGGAGAATCTGGCTACTGAGCAGGTGCTCGGTCAGCCCTGGCCCTGGGCTGGGAGTGGGAGAACGACAGGAGCCCCTTAACGCCAGGAGTTTGTGTCCTAATCCAAGACACTGAGAAGAATGTGGGACAACTGATGACAGCTGATAACATCCAGGACAGAAACATCGTCACCATGGAAAGGACGGTGACGCTGCTTCTCAGTGGTCAGGGAAAGAATAGTGGGAACCAGCGGTGCGTGGAGGAAGTTGGGTGCCAATCCCGTTTTGCCCACTAAGGCTTTCGTAGAATTCCAGTGAAATTTCAGAAACTCCTTGTGTCTTACACATTCCCTTGTCTTTCTGTGCAACAAGCTCGGAAGCACAGAATGAATCTACCAAATGAAACTTTGGCTTGTAGTTTGGAAATATCTGACACCTACTGGGTGAAACTGCTTTATAGGTCTTTTTACCACAACTCATTGGGAGAAATTGTATTTATTCAATCGTACAGGGTTAGTGAAGTGTTACATTTCTTTTTGCTGGGACTGATCAAACGTTTTGGGTAACTTACGCCCAGATCTGTTTCCATGAGGTGGGGTGCGGAGAATAAGTGATGCTTGTCTCTCTCTCCCACCGTAGATAGTGGTGGCGGCCAGCACCGGGCAGGGTTTGGAAAGCCAGCACAATCAGACCATTAGGTGAGTGCAATCCTTCTTCCAATTGAAAATGTTGCTGCTTGAGGGTTAAGGAATCTTCATGCCTTGGCCCTCAAGCCTAAGGTTATTCCCTGCACCTCCTTATTCAGCTTTTCTGAGCATGTGCGAGTCTGCCCTGTGGCTGTGGTCTTTGTCCTTTGTTTCCTCCTTTTTTACTGTCTACAAACTCACCTGTTTCCCCCCGCAACCTGTTTTCTAAGCAAGAGAAAATACTCCTCTTTCCAGATCTCATTGTAAATTCTTCCTTTCATGGCACTTTGTATAATTCATTTTCTTTGCAAATTATCTTCTACAAAGGATTCTCAAAAAATAAATCAAAATATTAATGTTGCTTATTGAGAATGGTTGGTAATGTTGGCCTAGTATAAAACATAAAAGCAGACAGTCTTCATATTTATGTTCATAATCTAAATTTGAAATGTAAGCAACTATTGATATTGGTGTAACTTTTCATCTTTATAGAACTGTTCCTAGAAGAGGTACAGAAACTGAGAATTGGGTCCCTTGCCTTGTATGTCATGATTTTTTTTTTGAATATGCTTCTTTATCCCTGTATAGCAGTGGGAGTAGCGGAACCAGAGGGCCAGCTTTTTTAGGAATTCAAGATACCTCATCATGGCTTGGTAATAAATGAATGTATAATGAAATGCTTAAGGACAGTCTGAAGAACAGAAAATAATGAGTAGTTTCATATGTATACTTTTCTTAAATGTGCCAGGAATGTTGGCGCTTGGGCGGGGCAGGGCTGGGGGGTCATTCCACCTTCCTGTGGTCATTTGACCCCACCAGGCACAGGGCCGCCTTTCCAAACAGGCTCCATTCACTCACAGCCCCCTCACACCCCACATGTCTTTGAAGACCAGTCATTACAGAAGGGAAAGCAAATGGGAGGAGACAGGGGAATATAAGGGCATCCAGTCTGCTTCCCTCACCTCCTCACTGCCTGCCATTTCTGTTTATGTTGAAGCCAAGCTGGTTCTTTTTAGGCCCATGTAGAACAATTCGTATTTTTATGGCTGGATTAAAGGATTAGAGTTATACAGAAAGGCTAAAGAAGTGGCCTTCCTTAGCTTTCAAAGAAAAGGTCAGTGATAACTGGATAGTTATATTGTAGCGTGGACGCCGAGGCCTGAGACCAGAGGACCGCCTTCAGGTGCACCAAGGGGATGCGCACCCTCCAAAAAAAGTGGGCGGGCCTGAGTGCTGCTGCGTGGCAGGGCGCCGTGGGCTCTCCTCTCAGGAGTTTGCTTTGGGCGAACGGAAGACGGTGGCTCCTTGGAAACCTCTTGACTGCCCTGTTTCACTAAGGAGGCAGCAGAAATTAGGGGTTTGTGTTTCAGGACATGAAGTCTGAAATGATACCTCCCCTGTCTCCCTTGACACCCATCTCCAGCCCCAGGACATTGATGACAACCAATTGGATTTCATAGGCCCTTTTTCATCTTTCTATGTGAGAGCTTCCTTTTCTCCTAAATCCTAGAAATCCAGAGGCTGGCGTGGTGGGTCGTAGATGTCTCCATCCTGGATCACAGTATGATCCAGGGCTGGGATCAGGGTCAGGTGAGAGCGGCAGAAATTACGAAAACCTTGCAGTGCGTCAGTTTGCTGGGGCTGCCTGAACAAAGTACCACAAACCGAGTGGCCTCAACCCCAGAAACTTACAGTCTCGCAGTTCTGGAGACTGCAAGTCCAAGGTCAAGGCATCAGTAGCACCATGTTCCCTCTGAAGGCCCCAGAGGAGGGTCTGATCCCGGCGCCTTTCCCAGCTCCTGGATTTTCTTTGACTTGTGGCTGCATAACCCAGTCTTCACGTGGCGTTCTCCCCATGTGCATGTCTGTCTTTGTCCAAATGTGCTCTGATTATAAGGACACCAGTCATACGGGATTCAAGACCCCCCATTATGGCCTCTTCTTAAGTAACTACCCTTCTGCAGTGGCCCCATTTCCTAAGCAGGTCACGTGACGAGGTCCTGGGAGCCCAGACTTCAACATACAAATTTTCAAGGGGTGCACCATTCAACTCATGACAGTATTCATGATAAATAACATTTTCTACAGTTATTTTTTATAATCAAAATCAATGTAAAGAATCATGATGAACAAAATGTCACTGTGTTAGGAGAAGACAAAATCAGTATGGTCACAGAAGATTACAGACATGTGGGCCAACTGCCAGGGACATAGCAGTTCAAGATCCCAGTTAAAGCGCTGAAGCGGCTCCTCACCTGGGGACCGACCCTGGCAGTGCCCAGACCCGAGGGTGCCGTCACCGCCAACTCAGTGGCCCGGCCCCAATCCCTGGACCCGCCCCCGTCAGCAGAGCACCTGAAGAGGTGACACCGGGCCCACAGGGTCCCCTGTGATTGGATGTTTGGAATCCCACTTTCAGAGTGGGCCAAGCCAGTGAACCGAATATCCCCGATGTTTATAGGGGTTCCAAGGAAAGCCTTTGGACCTCCTTTCTACTTGTTCTCAAAATGCACACACAGTGGGATGGCTCTCGCACAGCGTTGGTAGAGGGTGACCCACCACTCAGGGCTCGAAAGTGCAGCATTGCTCTCAAATGAGAGGCTGCCAGTAACATTTGGTGGCAGGCAGCAACTGCGGACCTGTGGAGTGTTGAATTCATCCATCCATCAGTCTGTCCATCCATCCCTCCATCCAGTGTGTATTCATGCATCCAGCGCCCGTACCACATGCCAGGCACAGTGCTGGACTCTTGGATTAAATACAGTCAGCCCCTACTAAAAAGCCTAGCAGGGGTGATTGATCTTCAACAAGGACATTCACAAATAAATGTAAAATTACAAGTTGCGGTAAGTGCTGGAAAGAAAAGGAATTAAGGCAGCCTGAGGAGATGACGAGGGGGCCAGCACTGAGAGCAGGTCCTGGAGCAATGACACTCAAGATACTAATTAGTCTACGTGAAGGGGACAACTCTTCCCTGATTCTGAGTGAGGTCCGCTGGACCACGTCACTCACGGTCCATTCTTCTGGCTGCTGGTCCTCGGCAGTCGTAAACCAGGGCAGGCTCTGATGTCCAGATGAGAGTCAGTGTGCCAGCGTGTCAGACGTTTCTGAAAGGGACCATCCTGGGCTTTGGAAGAGTCTAGCTCAGCTTTTATGTCAGTGAAATGGATGACCGCTGGGAAGTGCACAGTACAAGCAATCTTCGTGCAGCCACAAGGACTTTAGCGCAGAGAAATGCTGGAGACCACGCTGGGGAAATCTATTTGGTTATATCATGATAGTGATAAAAAAACTAAAACTACAATCCAGTGCAATGGAGACCAAGTAATTTATTGGTCAGTTAAAACCTCAGTTAAAGGAAGGATCATTTAAAGATGATACCTTAAATATTTTATTTTAATCAGAAAGGTGAAACGCACATTCATTTGCCATTCTTTCTATGTAGAGCCTTGATTGGCATTCTCTCTGATCCTGGGTAAACGGCACACAATCTCCATTTCTCCCAGTGAAAAGGAAAGGAGGCCACTTGTGAAACTATCAGAGCCCAAAATCCATCTAGATGTCTTCAGTTTCTTTTTCCAAACAGTTGTCCTAATTCCACAATCCTTTTTTTAGTAACCATTATTTTACTGAGTCTACCCAAAGTAGTCAACTCAATTTTTGCAGAATGAATGACTTCCGCCACACCCATATTTTATTGGGTAACATAGTATGTCATTAGCTGGTACGGTTAAATGACCATACAGTTGGCATTAACAGGTTTGGAAACAGACACATCTTATTCATATGAAGCATGTAACTCAAGAGATGAGAGCAAAAGTTCAACATACATTGATATTTCTCTCCTTCCCTTCACCGCTAAAGATAAATAAATAAAATCTTTAAAAAAACTTGTTTTAAAAAAAAGTTTAACACTGAACTAAGTAATAATAACTGTGAAGTTCTGGAGCCTACTATGTGCCAGGAATTGTTCTAAATGCATTGTTTAGATACTAGTTCATTTAATCCTCACAACAGCCTGTAGCTAGGTACTGGGATTATCTCCTCGGATAAAATGAGCAGACTAAGGCTGCGGTCAGCTAGCACCAGGCAGGGTGAGGGATAGACCATCGGGGGAGCTGGCGGGCTGGGTAAGCGGAGTTCCATTAAGAGGCCCTTCACTGCAGAAGCAGCTTCACACCCACTAAGTGCCAGGTGTTGTCTCAGGAGGGTGGTTTAGGTCTTTCCAAGGCCTTGAAAAACAGAATCAATTCACAGGTCTGATAATAACTTCGAGGTCCCACCTGAAAAGGGGGTGTGGGGGGAGACCATCGTCTTTCCTCCTGTCCTTTCAATTCTGCAAAGAGAACTATCAGGAGAGAAAGCCTCTGTTCCGTGTGAGTTGCTTGTCTAAAGCGTGTTGCTAAGGGTTCCCTCTGGCTGCCGTCAGCGCTATCCACACGTGCCCTCTCCTCACTCTCCTGTCTTCCTCTCTAGCCAGGTGTACTTGCTGCGGGGCAGGTTCCTTGCTAGCAGTCAGTCCATCACCTCTCCTGGGATGCCTGCAGGTTGCTTGGCTGTTTTGATCCGACCGCTGGTAGCCTGCTCTGTCCTCACAGGCATCACGCCGGCCCCTCACCCCCATGGCTCGCTGGGCTCCTGGCCGCCTGCCTGACAGTTTGCGCTCTTTCTTTCCACTTCTGTCTGCCCTCTGCGTCCCCGGCTCTTCGCTCTTTGCCTGGCTTCTCACCTGATGCCTGTCTCGGCCCCTCCCCCTTGCCGTTCACATAGGAACATGTGATCTCACGTGCTGATCGCACCTTCCTATTTGAATTTTTAAATGGTTTAAAAAATCAAAATTATGCGAAAAGGTGTACAGGTAGATGTCTTGCTTCTAACCCTGCCCCTGTCAATTCCATCCCCTAACCCCCTTACCCTGTGCCATCGGGAAATACTGATTTGTTTCTTGTATGTACTTCACAGTTTTTATGCAGACATCACATGTATACACAAACATACACACATCCATTCTCCTCTTCCCTAGATAAAAAAAAACATACGCTTTATTCTGCACTTTTGTTATGTTCTCACTTAACAGTGTGTTTTGGAGGTCACTCCAGATCAGCACGCAGAGCCCCGTGTCTCTGAAGCTGTGCAGTGAAGAAGCTCACGGCCAGGCTGGTGGGATGGGTGTGGGTTAGCCTTCACGGACAGAACACCTGCAGTTTCCCAGGCCTTGGTAAATGTAACCCATGCTGCAAGGAGCGACTCTGGGCATTTGATTCGTGCTAACCCAGTGTTCCTTCCCGACCCTCTGAGTCTTTCAGGACGAAGTGGACTTGCCGTGGGTCCCCCTCTGCTGACCTCTTGTCTTTGGCCAAGACCTTTGACCTTGCTGTGGCCTCTTCCACCTGAGTCTGAATTTACATAAGTTTTTTTTGCATAAGTTATCTAGTAGGATATGTTTTTGGTTTTCCTCCACAGATACCTTCTATCCATTCAACAATTTCTTTTTTCCTTTTAGAGCATAATAGCTTTAGTTAGAACCAGCAATTTCAAATAATTTTAATAATTCCAAACAATTTCACTAATCTCAATAGCTGGTCCTTTTTGACAGTGAGCCGGGCACTTGACTAGACATTTTATGTCTTATATTTCACTTAATTTTTTTTAACAATCCTCTCAGTGAGGAACTAATTCACTAATAAGAAAACAGTCTCAGAGAGGTTAAGCAACCGGTCCAAGGTCACACAGCTGGTAAACAGCAGAGTTGGGACCCTAGCCCAACTCCGCCAGACCCCACAGCTGTCTCATCTGCTGGAACTCAGAGTGAAGGGCTGGTGGAAATTTGGGGCAAGTCAGTGAGGGTCAGTGAAAGAGTCTCTTTTTAAAAATCTGGTTCAAACACGAAGGTTTGTGTTTTCCTGCAGCTTCCGGGAGGATTTCCATTATAACGACACTGAAGGGTGCTTCATTGTCGGAGGGAGCAGGTATGTGCCCGGCATCGCAGGGTTTTTCGGACCCCTGAAATACTATCGCCTCCGCACGCTGCACCCTGCACAGGTGAGCCCAGGGGATGGAGATGAAGTTTGCGGGTGCTCATGGGCTTGTGGCTCATGGGGCCCGGAACCCCGTGTAAACAAAAGATTTATTTAAGCTGTATCTCTCATCAGCTCTGTCCTCAAACATTATTAATATTGAGTCTTTCCCCCTAGCTAACACGATAATAGATTTCTGTTAACGTTTGGTTCATTTAGTACTCAGAAAATGGAAACCATTTACTTCCTCTGTTTTAATAACCACTGGCTTAATTATAGAGTAGGTTTTTATCAGGCTGTTGCCTATCCAGTGATTAAGCTAATGAAAGGACAGAGTCCTAGTTGTTTGGTAAAGCTTCTTCTATACGCTGTTATTTAAAGTAGCAGAGGAGCCGCTCCAGCCGATGAGACTCTTGGTTCTTTCCACGGCTCCCTTCAGAAACACGGGCCCCACTCACACTTGGGCGGTTGGTCTAGAGGTCTTTGTATTCGGAACTGCATGTGCCGTTGGATGGTCTCACCTCCAAAGCCCACCTAGAGGTGCAGCGCTGCCCCCCGAAGGGGCCTTCACAGCGGCTGTGTCTTCTGCCTGGGTAAGGAGATTCCTTAACAAAGAGCCGTCTTCAATTCCTGTGACCCCGTGGGGGTTGTTCTGGGAAAAGCAGGAGTCACAAGACAAAGCCATGGAGGAAAAATGGGAATCCCTACCACCCGTGGGTGCACCTTAGAACCCCTATTGAGAGACCTGCTACTTACTGAGCACCTACATACCCTTGCTATGTGCAGTGTACTCTGATAGTCTGTGTTCCACTTTACAAACAAAATCACTGCTTGTTACGACCCACTGAAATGATTTCATGACCCTGTCAATGGGACACAATCTGCATTTTGAAAACCACTGAGTTGAGGTAAGGCCTCTGTTCTGTGAAAGAGCTTCCTAATCTCTCTTAGGCAGATAAGTCATGAAAGAACGTGGTACCTGCATTACGTCAGATGGGAGCACAGTGTTCCGGAGCACTGACCTGGGAACATAGGCCAACAGGACAGGGTGGGCTTCAGCGTTAGGGAAGCCGCCCTGAAGCGATGACCTAGAATCTGGCCCTTGGGGGTTGAGTAGGAGCCTGCCAAGCAGGAGAAAAGGGGGGGCCTTGTCTCTGAGAAATTCCGACCTTTAAGAAGCTCTGCAGAGGAGAAGATGGCTCAAAAAGAAGCAAGAAGGAAGTGGCCAGAGCCGGCATGCCCTTGGATGACACCCTCCCTTTGCAAACCCGGATCGGATGGTCCGAGAGCAAACTAGCCAGCTGGGGGGGTCAGCAGAAGGACGTCAACGCCTGACAGCCTTCCTGGTGCCGAAGGGGAATGCATGACAATACCTGCTCATTCGATTTTCTTGCCTTCTTGTAGATTTTTAACCCGCTCCTTGAGAAGCAACTTGCTGAACAAATCAAGCTCTATTATGAACGGTGTGCAGAGGTTCAAGAAATAGTGTCTGTGTACACATCCACAGTACAGGAAGGGGCCGGGAGCCAAGACACGTGTAAGTACTGAGCTTCAGGAGAGCAGTCTCGAGCTCTGTGTGTTTGTTTGTGTCAACATGTGTGGTTGCTTTCTGATGGGGGTGAAGGAGGACATCTGTGACTGGATCGGTGGGGAGAAGTATGACCTCCACAGGGGGGTGCAAGTGAAAGTGTGCCTTCCACCTGGATTCCAACAAGACCCGCAGCCGACGGCAGCCCAACCGGCCTCATCGCTTTAAGCAGACGTGATTCAGTTTAAGAATATAAATGAGAGTGTCGCGAGCCTCGCGTTTCGTAATTCCCATTCATAATGGGATCTTAGGCCAACCTAAGAAAATAAAATGAATTGGAAAATAAATTAATCATTAGAAATGTTTCCCCATCGGTGCACTTTTGTCTTGGACCATTAATATCTGAATATTAGCTTTCAGAAATGTTGAACAATGACTTTGTTGTTCGGGGCTTGGTTTTATTTTTTAAATCCTTGAAGTCGACTCATTGGGGAAGAAGACGTTGGTAATTTGCAACAGAAGGAAGGAATTTCAAAGAGCCTGCTTTCGTGCCTGCTCCTATTTGCACAGACATCTTCTCACTCCCGTGGGGTGTTTATCTGTTGCGAAACTCGGTCTTGTCTTCCACTGTTCCAGTCTGGATCTGGCACTTACCAGTGTCTCTGTGCTGTGGACCTTCTTGCCTGATAGGGTGGCAGTAGAGTTAGTCACATATGTTTCTTCTGAAACAGAAGTTCCTGTGGGGCCTTTGCCATCAGCAAAAGCAAATTGAGTATTTCAGTCCTGCCCACATATCTCGCCATCTCCAGAGCTGAACTTCCTGTTCCAGGCCACGGAAGACTGAATGGATGCGTCTCGAACATACCCCAGTCCGATGGGGTTTGCGTAAAAACCGTCCCAGGGAGTGATTAGAGGTGGTGATAGGTAAATGTGGAAAGGCAGCGCTCCTGCAATTCAATTTAAGAATAGGCTGTACTGGTCCCCGGTTGCTGCTCTCACCGCTGAGTCATCCAGAAAATACGGTGCTGTCAGAAAGGGGGAAGATATATAGGAATAGTAATATCCTGAACAGGAAAGAAACTGATTTCGATAACTGATGAAATTTTAGGAGAGATAGCCTGAGTTGCAAGCCCAGCCCTGCATGCCGATCTGCTTGGAGGCCTTGGGGAGGTTTTTCTAGCATCGACTGCCTGGCCTCCCTGGGGGTCTTCGGGCTTTGCTCCTTAGCTCACACTGCCAACAAAATGGCCTAGATACCGGCCTCCTGGGGGCCCGTCCGAGGCCAGCTGCTCATTCTGCAGAATTATTCAACAGCCATCAGCAACTTTGGCACATTTCCCTTGGACATGGCTTTAAATATGTGACCTCAAGGCAAAAGCATCTCACCAATTTCAGATCCCTAATGCACCCCAACCCGGAGCCAGTAACGTCACATCTGACCCCTTATTTCTAGTTTCGTTTAGGGTGAAGGGGTGGAGAGAGATGAGACTTACGCTTCCCTCTCCTGCAGGTGACCTGCAGAACTCCTACCTAGACCTGAGGCGCAGGTACGGGAGACCCTCGGCGTGCAGAGCCTTCCCCTGGGAACAGACGCGGAGAGCCCAGCACGCCAGCTTGTTCCAGGCCCTGCTGGAGACAGGTCTGTGGACGGGTAGTGGTGTCTTTGCCTTGCGTTTGGACGCCGGTTGGGAAGGCTCCCTGTTTTCCCACCGTTTCACTCGCCCTCTCTGGTGATTTATGCCTCCAAGTTATTTTTAACCCTAGTCTTCTAGCTTAACTTTAAATTTAAATTCTGCCTTGTCCACAGCCCTCAATATATCTATGCACATTTCCAACACTGAATACAAAAACTTATATTTAGGAATTGCTTGAGCAATTCTTTTTCTTTTGAAGTTAAATTTTTTTAGTCCTCACCCAAGGACATTTTTTCATCGCTTTTAGAGAGAGAGGAAGGGAGAGAGAGAAATATTGATGTGAGAGAGAAGCATCGATTGGTACTGGGGATGGCACACACCCAGACCGGGGATTGTTCGTGCCTGGACTGGGGATCAAACTTAACAACCTTTTGGAGACTGGATGACGCTCCATCCAACTGAGCGACACTGGCCAGGGCTCGAGCAATTCCTTGTTTAAAGCCGAGGTCACAACTGGACAGCCTACAGCCAGAGCTGGCCCCCAGATGTGATTGGTTTAACACACACATTGTTGTCAACTTAAAAAAAAAATAGTTACCAGATTTAAAAACCTTGTGTAACAATGCAAATTTTTAGCTCTTCTCCAAAAAATTGCAAAGACCTGGCCACCTGGCCGACATGGCAGCAGTCCTGGAGGTGTGTCCTTGGCACCGGCCTGTGGGGCTGTCCACGGCCTCTCGGTATTTCAGCACCACCTGCCTACCTCTTTCACGGGTCTTACTGGCCTGGCCCATAGGCACTTGAACTTGAGACCTTGGTTTAAAGTACACTTTATGTTAGCATCTTGAGAATCTTCCCACATGCAGCCAGCTTCTCCCATCGCGATTTGGCTTTGCTCGGTAATTAGTACCCCCTGTAAAGCCACGAGGTTGCTCAGAACCACATCTGTTAAGAGGAGGGAAGCTGGAGATGTTCAGCCTGGGGAAGGGGATGCAGAGATGGGGTGAAGGTAACTATCTTAGTGGCCTGAGGCAACCCGTGCTGTTCCCGTTACACAGCATTGCAGAAACTGACTTCTTCCGGTCAGAACTTGCTAACAATGGCAGTGTTCAATGGGATAGATTTCCACGGCAGAGAGTGACCCCCCTCCCCTCTCCGGAAAGCATTCAGTCGATACAGGATGTTTCACCTTCCGTTCATTTGATACTTGCTGAGCAGCCGCTTAGTTACTTGGCGAGAGCTCAGAGGTAGGTAAGCCAACGCAAGGTCCCTGCCCTTGAGGGACAAACTTGAAAGCAAAGAAAAAAGGTCATGCTGTTGAAGAAAGGCTGTGGAAAGACATGGTCAAAGGAGGGAATGGTCAGTTTGACCTGAAGGGCTTGGATGTTCAGAGAAGGCTTCCTGGAGGAGGTGGCGCTGGGACCGATTCTTGAATGGTCAGTAGGCGTTTAGCAGATGAGTAAGGTGGGGGTGGGCATTGCACACAGAGCAGCTGCAGAGAGGTGGGGGCAGCACAGCAGTTTCGATGAGGTGCAGGGGGGTCGGGGGGCAGGAGAAGGCCTGGAGAGCTCAGACACCGTCCTGAGGAGTTTGTGCTTCTTTGTAGGTGACAAGGACCAGTGGAAGGGTTTCCAGCAGCAGGTAGAGGTGGGACCAGCTCTGGGATTTTGAGGTCACTCTGATCGTTGGGGGAAGTAGGGGAGCTGGAAGCAGGGGGACCTTCGCAATGGCCCAGGGGGAGAAGACACAGGCCCGAGAGGGACAGACCGACAGAGTTAATAAGGGCTGTAACGAGGACGGCCCTGAAGGACCCCTTCGGAGTCGGGCAGGGAAGGCTGTGCAGGGTCACGTGACAGCACCGCCTCCGGGCCCAGCTGGTCTGGCTCTGGATTCTAACTTCGGGCTTCACACTAGCTGTGTGATCTGGGGCAAGTAGCTTTATTTCTCTGAGCCTCAGTTTCCTCATCTGCATCATGAGGTGACAGTGGTACCTCTCTCAGAACAGTCTAACAACACATGCTAAGCTCTTTGTAAGCCGTGTTTCTTACCCTTGGCTCTATTGACACTTTGTTCTGGACTATTCTTGTTGTGTGGGTCTGTCCTGCACATTGTGGGGTGTTTGGCCGAGCTTCTGGCCTCTACCCACTACCTATCAGTAGCCCTCCCTCCCACGACTCCCTTCTCGAGCTGTGACGACCAAAAATGTCCTCTGACATCGCCAGATCACCCCTGGTTGAGAACCGCTGCCATGTAAGCATTAGAGATACTACAGCGGGGCAGAGACAGTTACCGGGTTTCATTGGTCGTCTGGGAGGGGGTGGGGCTGCCCTGCCAGACAGGCGAACAGGGGAGGGAGGGCCGTGCTGGGTAATGCAGGCAAAATGGGCTTTATGTGATTTCTGATCGTATTTAAATGTGGTTTTGCTGATGGGGAACACAAGTGAATCATTTTCACGCTTCTTTTCTAAGTAAATACTCTCAATGGAATGTTTTCATGTTCTTTTTCCAACTCAGAAGTTTTGTCTATAAGAATTTATAATCATTTTTCTTTTCCGTGAAAATCTGGAAATGAAATTTAATTAAAAACCCAAATCATGAGCTCCCAGTCCCCGAGATTTCCTGGGCTGTGGTGTGGCAACACTGCCCCACCACGGGCCGACCACGAACACTGTGACCCCGGGCCCCCTGCACTCTGCCTTCCACCCCGTTTTTCTGGGTTACGCCGTCCTGTCCATGAGGACTGGGGCGGCCTCTGCAGAGGTGGGGCCCAGAGACCTCATTAAAATTCATCTCTGCCTGGCAGACTGCCCTCGCCCGAGGCTGTCCCAGCATCCTCCTGCTGACCCTGGCGAGGTGGGCGTTAGACACTGGGCCCATTTTCCAACAAGGCTGAGAGAAATGCAGAAAATTTGATTTCGTAAATTGAGGGTAAAAAATGAGTGCATATTTTGTAACACGTCTTTCCTCTGATCTATAAAAAGAATTGTAGTGAGACTGGTGTGACGATGTATCCGTTCCTGGTTTCTCACGTACCCTTCCTCCCAAGTTCAGCTTGCTCTGTCTGGCCGGCTCTGGAGCGCTTTGAACGACTGGTTCATGAACTGTGTGTGCCTTGTTTCCTGCTGCCCTGGGCTGACCGCTCCGTTGGCTGGGGGGGCTTTTGATTAAGTTCATCCTTCTCGTATTCCCGTTTTCATATCTGAGATAAGCTATGAGAATGGATGCGAGCGTCAGATGTTTGAGGCTTGGAATTCTTGCCGTGGGAACCCAGTAGGTGCTGTCCCCAAGGTAAGGAACTGGACCGTGTGCGGAACTTCTCAAGTCCCTCACATGACAACTGTCCACACATTCGTTCGCTAAACAAGTCTTGACTGGGTGCCGTCTGCGAGCCAGGACAGAACAGCCGTGGGACCATTCAGGTGACTAGAGAGAAAATACCAACTCCCTTCATTTGTACAAAGGAATTACTGTGTGGAGTTGTCTTTTCCTGGCATTTTGAGAAGGAGAAAAAGAAGACAGCGTGAGACAGTGGCTTGTGATTCCGAGTTCTCTGCGGCAGCGTCATCTTTTTCCTTGGCAGCCTCTCCTCGGCGAGCCGGCCACTTCCCAGGCCACCACGCACGCTCGTTTCGGGCTGGAGAGTGTGTTCTCCCCGCACGGTGCGATTTGTGCCGGATCATCTGCTCTCACTCTGAGCCAGCAGCACACTTCAAAGGGGCCGTGGGCACATTTCGGGGGGTGGAGAGTAGGAAGCGTGGGCTTCGTCAGCAACTAGCAGAGTGTGACGAAGTGTCCTCTATACTCTGGCCAAGGGAAGTCAGGAGTGGTCCCCACCTTCCCGTGTCCCCAAAGGTGGGGCTGTACTTTCTCCTCCAAGAATCACCGAGTATTTATACGCCCTCACTCTCTAAGGACTGTAATTAAAAATATATACACAGTTTCTGTGGGAAAGTACTAACAACATGAAATTCCCCATTATGGCCATTTTTAAGGGTTCTTTTTGGTCGTGTCAAGGACATTCACGTTGTTGCTTTAACAGCTCTCTAGAACTTTCTCATCTTGTAAAACTGAAACTCTGTACCCACTAAACAACTACTTCCCATCGCCCTTAGTAGAATAGTAACCACTATTCTACGTTCTGTCTCTATGAACTAGACCGTTCTAGAGCCTCATATGAGGGGAGTCACACAGTATTTGGTGCTTAGCATGAAGCCCTCAGGGTTCAACATGTTGAGCATGTGTCGGGACCGTCTTCCTTTTTAAGACTGAACCATATTTCATTGTGTGTAAACCACAGTGGTGTAGCCATTCATCCTTGATGGACGGCTGGGCTGCCTCCACCTCCGGGCTGTTGTGAGCAGTGCTGTTGTGAGTGTGAGTGTGCAAATCTCGTCAAGACTCGGCATTCAGGTTTTTTCAATATATACTCAGAGGTGGGATTGCTGGATTTTGTGATAATTCTACCTTGAATTTTTAAAGTATATTTTATTAATAATGGTATTACAGTTGTCTCATTTTTTTCTCCCCTTTCTCCCCCTCTGCCCTGTCTGTCCCCTCCCTCCAGCACCCCCCCGCCCCCATTTAGTGCACGTCCGTGGGTTGTACATGTAAGTTCTTTGGCTTCTCCATTTTCTATACTATTCTTCACCTCCCCCTGTCTTGTTTTGTTCCTACCAATTATGCTTCTTATTCCCTGTGCCTTTTCCCTTATTCTGTCCCCTACCCCTCCACTCTGATCACCCTCCTCCATATGACCTCCATTTCTGTGATTCTGTTCCTGTCTAGTTGTTTGTTTAGTGTTTTCATTTTTGTTTTTGGTTTAGGTTCAGTTGTTGATAGTTGTGAGTTTGTTGTCATCTTACTGTTCATATTTTGTATCTTCTTTTTCTTAGATTAACATTTCATATAATAAGGGCTTGGTGATGATGAACTCCTTGAACTTGACCTCATCTGGGAAGCACTTTATCTGCCCTTCCATTCTAAATGATAGCTTTGCTGGGTAGAGTTATCTCAAGTGTAGGTCCTTGCCTTTCATGACTTTGAACACTTCTTTCTAGCCCCTTCTTGCTTGCAAGATTTCTTTTGAGAAATCAGCTGACAGTCTTATGGGAACTTCTTTGTAGTTAACTGTCTCCTTTTCTCTTGTTGCTTTTAAGATTCTCTCTTTATCTTTAATCTTGGGTGATGTAATTATGATGTGTGTTGGTGTGAGCTTCCTTCGCTCCAACTTTTTGGGGCTCTCTAAGCGCCCCAGACTTCCCGGAAGTCTATTTCCTTCACCAGATTGGGGAAGTTCTCCTTCATTATTTTTTCAAAGAAGTTTTCAGTTTCTTGCTCTTCCTCTTCTCCTTCTGGCATCCCTGTGATTTGGATGTTCAAACATTTAAATTTGTCCCAGAGGTTCCTAAGTCTCTCATTTTTTTTTTGAATTCCTGTTTCTTCATTCTGTTCTGGTTGAATATTTATTTCTTCCTTCTGTTCCAAATCTTTGGTTTGAGTCGCAGTTTCCTTCCCTTCACTGTTGATTCCCTGTAAATGTTCCTTTATTTCACTTTGCATAGCCTTCAATTCTTCCTGTACTTTGCAACAGTGCTCAACTATTTCTGTGAGCATCCTGATTACCAGTGTTTTGAACTCTGCATCTAACAGATGGGCTCACTCCTCACTGCTTAGTTCTTTTTCTGGAGTTTTGATCTGTTCTTTCATTTGGGTCATACTGCTTTGTCTTGGCATACCAGTCTGGGTGAATGTTTCTTCTTTAACTTCTTGGTTATGGGACTTCCATACAGTTCAGTTTTCTGGCAGTTCTGGTTATTTTTTGTTCTTAAATTGGTGGTTATCCTTCTCTTGGTTGTGCGAGGAGGCACAGTGTGTCTACCAACGCCTCCATCTCAGCCAAAAGGTCTACCTTGAACGTTTTGAGGGACCACGATACTGTTTTCCACAGTAGCTACATCATTTTAGATTCCCACCAACAGTGCACAAGAGTTACAGTTTCTCCACATCCTTGCTAACACTTGTCATTTTCTCAGACTCCTGGGTATGAGGTGTAACTTATGTTTAGAACTTGTATACCGGGGAAAGTCTGGTTTAGTAGTGATGAAGAATAGTGCTTTCATACAGCGACATAATGTCTCTGGAAGAGCCTCAGGGATGAGAGAAGTGGCACATGAGTATGTAGCACAGCATTGCCCAGATAGAGCTCATCGCACTCTGCCCTCGTTTACAGCCATTTGATCCTATAGGTGACGCAGTCGCTCGCTCAGTTGCAAGCTCGTTGAGGGCAGTGTGTGCAGTGGAAGTGTCCCCGTGCTCTTCTCATTCTGCACAGCGTCTGCATGGGGCTACGCATACGTTAGCTGCTCATCTTCCGTGGGACCCTACACAGCGTGTTTCTGTACCATTTCCTCAAAGCACATACCTCACTGCTGCCCTCCACCCCCACACCTCTCAGCTCACCTGGCCTGGGACAGTCTTCAAGTCCCAACTCAGATGCTGTCCTCAGGGCATCTTTCCTGTCCCTCCCAGGCAGACGGCTCCATCTCGCCAGCTGCCCTTGACATGGTGTCAGTTTCCCCTGCACGGTACCTGTCTCACTGCCTCATGGCTGATATGCCCGTCTGATTCCACAGTGCAGCTGAGACAACAGGAACAGGGGCTGGGATTTCCTTGCAGACCCTCAGTAAATATTTGTTGAGTAACTGAATGGACTCCCAATGAATAAGCGATTCCATTGTAAGTACTAAAAAAAAGTGTTTTGTTGGGTCAGTGAGTCACTAAAGGAACACAGAGTTTGACTTCTGGGAGGCACAAGTTCAAGGTCTGTGCCAACCAAGTGATGACACCCCTGCAGACTGGGAGTTCTGTAGGTTTATTCGCCCCTCTCTCTATTTTTCTCATTTCTTACACTCTCCTCAGCCTGTTACCTCTCGAAGCCGCTGTCCTGGCTCTGAAAACACGTCTACAAACAGTTCTGTTCCCCAGAACACTGTTTGCCAGCTCTCTCCGGCAATGAAAGGAGACCGGACTTTTTCTTAGTCTGCGCACACCCATTACAAAAGAACTTTCGAAATGCGGCCCTCAGAGTTCTTGCTTTCATAGGTCTGCAGTCCCGCTGCTGAGGTGTGCGGTGCCCACATGTAAAACAGTACCTTACGTGGGGTGCCTCCAAGCACGGGCCCTGGGGCAACGGTTGGTAACGAAAAGCACAGACCAGCCCACACACAACCCTCTGCCAAGGGCTCCTGAGTGCGGGGGAGGGAGGCTTCTTCCGTGTTGACAGCTGATCTGCTAACCTGGTGTAAAACGCAGCTGTCCCCTCCAGTGGTTCCCACTCTAAAGTAGCGCAGGACCCGTCCCTCACCTCGCAGAGTTGGCGTGCTTTTGAATGAGAGGCGGCAGCACTCCTTGGGCGGCTGGCTATGCACAGTGCATGTAGATGTGGCCGGATCCCCCGCCTCCCTTCCAGGGCTGCAGCCCTGCATCCCAAGTGCTTTGCTTGGCACGGGGATTCTCTGGGGCTGCCCTGTCCCCAAGTTCACCGCTGGCCAGGTGCCGGGTGGCATCCAACACTAGACCCCACATTCAGGTCTTCAGGGGGACTGTTCTGGTCAGTCAACCTCTTCAGTGTTTCCTGGGGAACCTCCAGTTCTTCAGGAAAATGGCTCCTGGCAGAGCATAGAAATTGCCCTATTAGCATTTGGCTTTTTCTAATACTAGAACGGTAGTATTTCAGTGTGCATGATTTTTCACTATGTAAGAGGTGTGCTGGCTATTTTTTTTGCTCTCCTGACACTTTTTTTTTTTTTTTTTGGTCAAAATGGAATGCTTTGAACTCAAAAACCCTTTGAATAGGGCTCTGGCGTCTAGAGAGAAGAGGTGGGAACTGGGCTGGTGAAAGGCTGGAATGACAGTGGGGGGGCGGGGCTGGAGGCTGGAGAGCTGGTGGTGGAAGGAGTGAGGAAGGTCACTGGAGACTCCAGGGCAGGGGGGACTCGCAGGCAGGGAAGGACAGGTGAGAGGGCCAGCCTCTCCAGAAATCTTCTCCAAGGCCGCCTTGCTCCCTCCTCCACACCCTTCTGTATCCTGCCTTTTATCCTGCACGGGGCGCCTCTGAGCCCATAAGAGTTGGTGACCGTGGCCCCAGGAAGTCTAAGGTCTGCCAGCAAATGGGTCTCGGAAGAAGGCCAGGTCTGGGGATGGGCTGGCCCTCCAGGGCTGACACCATCTGTGTTTTGGGGCAGGGCCAGGGCCTGACACCTGCCCCAGGCTTCACTGTGCCCAGTATGCGGGAGGGTTGCCGGCTGCCTTGGCTTTGCTCTAATTTGTTTTTAACTCTTTTCATTTTTTGCCGACAATTGCAATGTTTATTTGGAGACTCGGAAACACAGAGCATGGAAATGATGTTACTTAATAATGCCGGGATGCTGTGTCCTTTAAGAACTGTTTGCATTGTTATTCATTGCAGAACCATTTTTTTTTATTTACGAAAGCATACATTATAGTTGTTTTTTTTAATTCACAGAAGCACAAAGGAAGGGCCATACTCTACCTGCCGAGATAATTCCTGATGATGGTATTGAGAGTTGGAGAGGAGGGGACAGAGGGAGGGAGGAGGGAGGGAGAGAGATTTCATGTATAAAACCAGAAAATTTGCACTGCACCGAAAAGAACAAATAGAGCTTACTTTCGAGGTAGAAACCAGCACCTCCTTAGGTCTCCGGAAACCCGGTGGGGCTCACCTGATGGGAATGCAAATGAGGAATGCCCTGTGTTTTTTTTTAAACTAGTAAACTTGTTGAAGGTCTTCTTTTTCTGGTTACATGACATTTTCTCCTTTCACTTTTCTCCCCCACTCCCAAACTTCTACTTTGGATGCATACCACCTTTTGGAAGCTTGAAACTAAAAATGACTTTCCTATTGATGTCCCCGTTCCTCTCACAAGCAGTGAGTCTGTCTCTCTCCTTCTGAATTCGCAATCAGGTGCCCACACCAGCACCTTCAACCAGTGGCTACTTTCTCATTTTCTGCTTTTTGCCTCTTTTAACGACAGGCACGCACGTGGCCGCCTTATGGTATTGCTCTAAAAAAGAACAAAGAGGAAAGCAAACAATGCGATGAAGAGGAAGGATTAATTCACAGCCCCGACGCCTGTCGTTTCCTTAGCTTCTGGTGCAGGAAGGAGAAAATGGGAAAATGTCTCCTTTTTCTATTTTGCTTGTTTTTCACGACACCATTAATCTCCATAAACAAGGCATGTTTTTCTTTCAGTTACAGACCGCCTAGAAAAAATGCATATGCTAAACCAGATGGGTGAAATTAATAGTTCCCATTAAACTGGTTTTAAAAATTACCGGTTTTACAATATCACCAGTGTCATCCTGGCTTTGATTTTGTGCTTGAACTTTTCTGCACAGTTAGAACTTGAACTTTAAAGAATGTGCAGAATGGAGTGGTTGCACCCTGGTTGGGTAGCTCAGTTGGTTTCTCTCTCTCTCAAATCAATAATATTTAAAAATTTAGAAACAGAGCAGTTTTACTTTAGATGTATTTTTAAAAATGATGTTCACTAGTACAGAAAATTGTTTAGATTCTTTTGCAGAGAAAATACTGATTGGTAATATTGGGGGTGAGGCGATCATTTTAATATGTAAAAGAACTAATGAAGCCTTTTCAAGCCGCCTACATTTCAGGCTGCAAAGTATTTTTGTGCTAAGGCTTAGAGCTTTGGAAAGGATTTCCCTTTTGCCCACCCCCCCTCGCCCCCCCCCCCCCCCCCCGGTTCTCCAGCAAGCCCAGCTACCTGGACATTCCCGCTATTGATTTCTGGGGTTCTGGGCCAGAGGTCGGCAGAGTAAGGGTTTCATTTGGAGGTTCATTTGGTTTGGAGTAGCTTCTCTCCTCTGAGCCCACAACATCCATGTTCGTGGGTACTCAGGCAAAACTCATCATCTTAGGGGTTGGGCAGAGCAAGTGAGGCAGGGAGGAGTCGTTAAAGAAACACTAATGTTGCCTTGCTCTGAATGTGCCTGGAGGGGCACGTATTTAAAAGTAAACATGTGAATCAGCAGAAGAAGGATTTATTTTGCACCTCCATCAGAGTGCTGCAGGCACGCGGCATGCAGTGAAGATCCGTATCCCGTCTGCCAGTGGAGGAGGATGGCATGCTCTCAGCTATGCAAAGGGAAAATCCAAAGTGAAATCTGCAGACTCCCGGTGGAGGGGGTGCTGTTATTCAGATCTGTCCCAGCAGATGAGCAGACAGAAGTGTTCAGGGGTGTTCACTACCATGTTGTTGGTTATAGCAAAACCCTGGACACAATCCAGGAGTCTAAAAATAGAGGACCGGTTAGAGCAGCGGCGCTGCTGTAGAATCCAATACTATTGAAGCTTTAGAAAGAAGGAGCTTCGGAGAGCCATAGACTGATGGTACTCATGAGACGAAGTTAATTTCTGAAGGTTGAGGGTCAGAATCTGTAGGGGCTTTGGGGGAAGAAAGTGTGTTTGTATATATGCAGCGAGGTGCACATGTAGATTATTGTCTGTGCACAGGAAACTTCTAGAAGCATGCATACCACGCTTTTTTTTTTTTAAGATTTTATTTTCATTTGCTTTTAGAGAGAGGGAGAGGGAGGGAGAAGGAGAGGGAGAGAAACATCAGCATGTGAGAGATACACCAACCAGTGGCCTCTCACACACCCCCAGCCGGGGACCCGCCCCACAACTCGGGCGTGTGCCCTGACTGGGAAGCAGACTGGCAGCATTTCCGTTCACAGGCTGCCACTCAGTCCACTTGGCGCCAGGGCACCAGGCTTTCAACAGTGTTTCTCTTCACTATTAAAGAAAGATTGGGAGAATAATTTTTAAAATTATGACAATTAGTTTGCTACTCCTGACATGAAAACATGTTGAATTACTTGATTGTTTATTTAAAAATTCTTATTTTAGCCCTGGCTGGTGTAGCTCAGTGGATTGAGCATGGGCCTGTGAAGCAAAGGGTCGCCAGTTCAATTCTCAGTCAGGGCACATGCCTGGGTTGCAGGCCAGGTCCCCAGTAGGGGACACATGAGAGGCAACCACACATTAATGTTTCTCTCCCACTCTTTCTCCTTCCCTTCCCATCTTTCTAAAAATAAATAAATAAAATATGTTTTAAATTCTTACTTTATAATTATTCTTATTAAAATACCCAGAAGCAGCAACTTTTTTCTCAAAATCTTCATTAGAATAATATATTCTGTCTGTTTACAGCTCATTTTAAAATTAGTGAAGAAAACTTTAATGGAGTTTATTGTACTTTTGAAGCAAAATCCATATAAAAATGACTACTTCTAATGATAAAAGAGTGCTATTTTGAAGTCTTCTGGGAATAAATAAGTTTTAATTTGAGAGGGGGAGAAGGATTGGGAGAGAGGGAACTTCTGTTTTTATTTTACACAAATCTGCATTGTTTGATTTTTTTTTAACAAAAGCCACTATTTCTTTAGAGATTAGAAAATACAAACAGAGGAGTAAATTCCATTTGTTCAGTAGTAGGGTGATTTTTTTTCTCAGCACTTACCACTTGGGATGGAGAGAGTAAAGGCAGATCCAGCCGCTGTCTGGGGAACCCGGGAGGGCTGGCGTGGAGAGTCGCAGGAGATGTACTTTTCAGCACCGGGTGTGGGGCGTGGGTGGGCGCCTTCCCCATAGCTCAGCCAAAAACGGCGCGTGCCACCTCTCAAGGACAGCCAGCCTCTGTGCCAGGAGGGACTGGCACCAGCTCCTAGCCAACAGCTTCGGTTTCACAGTTTCATCTGTGGCTTCCACTGGTGTCTGTGTTTAGCTTGGACCCTTGTGAGGGAATTGGACCCCTTAGAGAAATCAGTCTCAGATCTTCCCATTCAAGTTCCCCCTCCTCGGAAACTCCCCCCTCTCCATTCCCTTAAGAAGTACTCATACAATAAATCTCTTTATGGCCCCCCTGAAAGTTGATAATACTATTTCAATTTTGGATAGAATGAAGAAAATCAAAGACAAATGCTGGACATGGTTTTTAGGCAGTTAAAACTGTAGTCTGAAATAAACGAGCCATCTCTCTTTTGATGTCAGTGGTATGGTGCGATCCTATGTGGTGTTTTGTAACAGAGCACAGAAGAGAAGGCAAACATTCATTGTCTGAATTGATAAACGGAGGCGGGAATAGTAGAGACAGACTGTAGAAGACTGTAACACTTACATGATAGGGTCGTATAATGGGCTAACTTGGTCTTAAAATGGTCATCAGATTTAGGGAGGATTAGATAAGAGGAAGCATCATATAGCTTAAAGCAGTTGCGTAATGACGTCTCGACCTTGGTGGCCAGGCGCTTGTTGAGACACCTGGTTGCCTGTTGATGGGGGCGGGAAGTGGTCGGGGAAGCAGAGTTGAGTAGGAACTGGCTTTTGTGACCAGCCAAGCCGGACTCCCAGCTTGGCTCTGCCACTTGCCAGCTTTTGTCGCATTAGAGGGTTTGGTTGACCTCTCCAGGCTGCAGTCTGCTGCTCTGAAAAAAGGAGGGTGCTAATAACAGGGCCCCCCTCCCAAAATCATTTGGCTTACCTGACATAAGTCACACAAGACACCTAACACAGCATTTGGCATCTCGTAAGCCTTCGATAGAAGTTGGTTCATTCTTGTTACTGTATTTATAGAAACTGGAGGCAAAAGGTAGGGAAGCATCTCAAAATAAGTTTCTTCTGCTCAACTTTTTAGAGCAGCACAGCACCTAGGAACTATTTCTGAAATAAAGCACTCTCTTCTTCAGAGAGTCTTAGAGGGGAAGAAATTCTCTGCAAGTTGAGGTAGTCCTGATCTGGTGCTGAGTTACACCGAGTAAATTACTCTCTCGAGGCGCTGTCTCAGCTAAATAAGGCACATCCTTTTTTCCCAGGATGCTAGGCTGTCGTTTGGTGCCAAAGGAGAAAGCTATTTACAGAATGACAACATGGCATCCCCAGAGGGTTTGATTTACCTCCCCAGAAGCGGGTGTATTTCAAGGCACTGCCGAACCATCCACATTAATAACTTAGGTGGTTTAATTGGCTTTTCCCTCTTCTTCCTGAGGCCGAGTCGATCCCATGGTAATTAATCCTGTGGGCTGTGACTTGTGTTGCTTGCAGGGCCACGGCACCCGAATGAATCTCTTTTGGAAATCGGCGGGATGATATTTGAAAAGGCTGTGAAGAGACTCTCTCGCGTGGATGGTCTTCACCAAATGAGTTCTGTCGTCCCCTCCCTGATGGATTCCAGCTGCTGTGGGTATCATAAAGCATCCTACTACCTCGCAGTCTTTTACGAAACTGGATTAAACATGCCTCGGGATCAGCTGCAGGTAGAGTATTTCAGGGGATCTTGGGGTACCGATCACCCACGCTCTCTTTGCACACTGATGCTGTCCTGCCCCCGGTGGGACTGGATGAGTTCGTGATCCCAGGAATTGAATCTTGACAGTCGAGAACAACACCCTAGGGCTGTGTTAAAGACGTGCTTCTGCCTTCAGTCCTCCCTCTCCCCTCGCTGGGCTTGGGGACGTGATTTGTATATGCTAAGGGACAGTTAGGGCCAGGCTTACCAGAATCCCAGGCCTTTGGGAACAGGCGCCTCTTACCCAATCCCTATATCTGCTCTGGCTGTGGGACCATTGCCCCATGACTTGTTAGCAAGTCAAGTCATTTGGGCCTCGAAGCCAAGCGTTGCCACATCCAGCCCTCAACAGGAAAGCTGTGCCAGGCGGTTTCCTTTTCGGTTCTGGATCCAGTTGATGACATACTCGGGTAACTTTTGGAATCACGTTTGTGGAGGTACCACCGAGTGGGCCCTGATCGCCTTGTTTTCTGGCTTGTTCATCCCAAGTGTGGAGGGTCGTGCTATTTAGATGTGCCCAGGTGGCTCCATGCTCCTCGGTGACTTCTTCACACGTGACTCTGGCTTAAAGAAGCTCGTGACGGATGGCATGCTTTCCCGAGTCCCTGAGGCAGTCCCCACAAAGGTGGAATAGTCTAGAAGATTCTAGCCCTGTCTCTGCCACAAAGGGGCTGATTGGACGTGGAGCAACAACGCCTCTTCTCTGGGCCTCTGTTTCCTCAACTATGAAATAAGGTTTTTGGACCAGTCGATCTCAAAAGATGCTTCCCAACAGTAACATTCTGAGAGCGTGAGGTGGGGGCCATCTGGCCATAGGGGACATGACTGGAGCAGACCAGGGACCCTTAGAACAGTCAGCAGGAACATGAAGATACTGTGAGAGGTCCATGGAAGGCCCCCATTGTCACCGAAGAAGAGCAAAGGTCAAGGAATTTTAAGCTATCAGACATTTAGAAGGGCAGGTAGCTGGGAATCTGTAAACCTTTAGGAAGCTGCTGTACCTTCTTTTCAAGTCATGTTATTTATTGATATATTTATTTTCAAGGCATGTTAACGTGTTTGGGAATGACTGGGATTGTTGTATATAGGGACGGGGCCAGATGACCGTTTAGCAGCTGGGTTTTATGACCCTCACCTCTAATCTTGTGAACACGGTCCATTTCTTCCTAACAGGGCATGTTGTATAGTTTGGTTGGAGGCCAGGGCAGTGAGAGGCTGTCTTCAATGAATCTTGGGTACAAACACTTCCAGGGCGTTGATAACTACCCCCTGGACTGGGAGCTGTCCTACGCCTACTACAGCAACATTGCCACAAAGACGCCCCTCGACCAGCACACGCTGCAAGGAGATCAGGTAGGAAAGCCAGGCGGGAGGAAGGGGTCATGGCCCTGTTTAGTACCAGGACTTCCTGAATTTTGTCACGAAGTGTCTACACCTGTGGCCGTCCACATCCGCTGGCCTCCAGAGGATGAGTATCACTGAATGGAGAGAGACACTTTCTTACACTCCCCAGTTCGTATTTCCTGTCTGTGCTCCATCTACACAGGAGAAACTTTTCTTGAAGGGGAGGACTCGTATACAAAGGACAGATTATGATTTTGCAGGAGAATGTGTACCAGAAATGTAGGCATCTTGTCTTTATTTCATGACTGTGTGACATCGTGAGTCTAGAGATGTTAGGGGAAATTGAGTCAAATGGGCGGAACATTAAACAGAGTTCCTATCAATATGTAATGATGAAGCAGGGCCAATGATATGAGGAAGCAAACTGTCGGAGCTGTGTTCCCACTGCTGGACACCTGGAGAAGCATCTGTCCCCATCACGTGAGCCTTGCTGGTCCAGTGCGCCCGGGTGATCGACAGCATGTGATGTTTGCACTAACTCCAGTCCCTAACTTTGCAGGCCCCTAAATCTTTTTGACTCTTGGCCAAAGGTATCGATGGCTTACATCCACTCACAAGACATAATGTGTTACATTAGACCACCAATGGTTTATTTCCATAGTTGTGTGAATGACAGTGAATGAAATGGTGCAAGCAAAGGAGGCAGTGTAAGAACAAAAGGGAAGCTGCCTGCTCATGATGGAGATTTGTATCCAGGGAGTAGACCATGATGTGGTTAGTCTCTTGGAATGTGTTTTATATATCTTCTTCCTCCAGAAAGGATTTAAGATGTTTTGATGGTCTTAGCACTTGAGGTGGGCGAGTTGAGAGGAAGTGCAAGTAGTTTATGCCAGGAGGCAGCAATTTCTTTTTTCTGTAAAGGGCCAGATAGTAAATACAGGCTTTTCTGATGAGAGAGACTGTACTTGACTCTGCCAGAGACAGTGTGTGAATGAAATGTAAACTGCTTTGCCAGATTTGGCCTTGACCTAGGCCATGAACTGTTGATTTTCCCTGCTTGTGCTCAGAGAGCCTAGGAAGGGGTAGGCCTGGCTAGGTCAGGGTCGTGGAATCTTAGGCCGAGCAGCTAGTTGGGGGCCAGGCCTCTCACTGCCCCCTAGTGTGGCCCCCAGATTGAAGCCGCTTGCTCTGATGACTGGGAATGGGTGGTTTCTGGAAAAGAAATCTGCAGTGACCGCTACGTGGCCATGACATAAATGACTCAAAGACGCATGCTGTCGGTGAACATTAAACAGGACTCAAGCTATAAAACACCGAAGGCTGTAGGTATGGACATTCTAATTCCTTTACAAAGTGGTCTCTTTTGAATAAACATACACAATTTTCTCATCACCATATATAGTCCCTCTATGTATATAAGCTATGTGCAAAATTTGACCTCCATTCGACAGGAATTGATTTAATTGATAAAGATTTTTTTAAATTATTCTGAAAAACATTCATGCAAAATCAAGCCACCAGATAATATTGCCACTGCTTTACTAAGCCTGGATGTGTTAATGATGTCCTATATGTATATATTATACTTTTAAGAATTCTAATTTAGCATAAATTAGCGACAGGAAATGGTATGTTGCTAACAAGCTCCTTTTCTTTTGAAGATTTGACACATGAAACGTTATGATTATGAAAGAAAATGTTTAATTGGTCAGAACCGGCAAAGTTGAATAGCAAAGATCCATCTTGCAGCTGAAAAGTCGTATGATTAAGAATGCCAGATACAAATTACACAGTTAGAAGAGTGGTATCATAGCTCATTTTCTTAAGAATGTGTAATTAATGGCTTCTTGAGACTCTAAGCAGGTGTCATACGTTGACGTAAATGTCCTTTTGCTGAGAAATCTATTAATTCACCAGCAGCACGCAACAGACGAGGAGACAGCGGAGGCCAGACCGCTAATTAGCGAACCGAGATCTGTCAGGCGTTCTTTTCTTGATTCTTGTTTCATTTTCTCTTTAATGTAATGTGTACATGGCATCACTTCATCTTCTTTATTAGCAATCTGACTTCGTATCACTTCTTTATGATTTCGTGGGACTCTGCCTCAGGTTAAAGAGAAAGAAGATGCTCTCAGGTTGTGTTTGTTTTTGTGGCTTAATCACAAAGGAGCTCCTCTCCTCTCCACTTTTCAGAACTTGCTTTTCCTGCAGGATTTGGGCCTCAGCCTCCTCTCCACACCTGCTAGAGGGCAGGGGTCTCATCTCCTCTGCACCCCTAGTTTCAACTGTCCTCCAGGTCTGATAACACTCAGCCCTTCCTTTCCAGCTGAGCTATTGCCACAGCTCACATCAGCACTCAGAGCGTGATGCAGAGGAAACCCAGCATTTCCTGCTCCTGTTCCCCACAAGCACCTTAACTGATGGCACCATTTTCCACGCTGGCCACTAGGCTGGCATCTTAGACACCCCCATTATCCTAATCAATGGCATCCCCAACAGCTTCCCATGACACTCAGTCCCTTCCATCTCCATCCCTGCCGCCGCAGCCTGCATTTGTCCTTCGTCGTCTCTCCCCCAGCTGCCACGGCAGTCTCCTGTTGGGGGCTGAATTGTGTTCACCACCCCCCACCCCCGCGATTTACATGTTGAAGCCGTTACCCCTAGTATCTGAGGATGTGGCTGTATTTGGAAATAAGGCCTTTAAAAAGGTAATTAAGTTATAAATGGAGTCGGTATGACTGGTATCCTTACACGAAAAGGAGATTGGGGCGCAGACACGACAGACTGAAGGAGGAACGTGTGAGGACACACGAGAAGGCAGCAGCCGCCTGCGTGGGAAGGAGAGAGGCCTCAGAAGAAAGTAAACTTGCCAACACCTTGATCTTGGACTTAAGCCTCCAGAACTGTGAGGAAATAAATGTCTGTGGTTTAAACCACCCAGTCTGGGACAGCCCTAACAAGCAAGTATACCTCCTAACTGGTCTTTCTGTCACCGGGCTTGTCCCTTCCCATTTTCTTCTCCCAGAGGCCACAGTGAGCCGTTGACGGGAGATTCTCAACCCGCCTACGCATCAGAATTACCTGGTGGCTTAGAGAACACGTCTGCCCCAGAAGTGAGGGTGGGGCTCAGGCGTATAATCTTCCCTTGTGCGTATTCGTGCAGGTGTCTGTTTTAAAAGCCCCTCAGAGGATCACAATGTGCAGCCGGTGCTGAGAAGGCCTGACCCAGCAGCACTCAGTCCAGCCCGTCACTGGGCAGGGGAGGTGCCCCTTGACCTGGTCTCTCTCTGTGTCCGCAACCTTGGCTCTCAGCCATCACATTCCTGGCATGCCCACCCTGGAGAAACCAAGCCTCTGGCCACACCTCCCAGCCCCGCTGGCTGTCCTCTGCCTGGTGTTCATTCTTCATGCCCACCCGCCGTTCCCTGCCTGCTGACCCCTGCTCCTACTTGAACTCAAGGCTCACACTTCACCTCCTCCTCCTGATCTCCCCTTTGCCGTGAGGCCAGGCACCTCCCTGCCATTGGTCTTATGATGGGTATTGGGTACAGGGTCAAAGGTACGGCTTCTTCACTAGACTGTGAGCTCCGAGATAGGCATCTTGTGTATTCACATGAGTGACCCCTTTGCCCAGCACTGTGCTTGGCATAAAGTTGGTGCTCAGTGTTTACAGACGGGATGATGGACAGGCTGGAAGTGCAGCGCATCCAGTCCAGTGATGGACATAAAGGGATTGCAATTTCTTGTCGACTCTGGTGCTTTGTGATGCGACCAGTGTCCATTGTTGATGGCCAGTACCCAGAGCATTGGCTGCAAACTCTGCCTCTGTTGCACTAATACTTCCTTAGTAAGCGGCACCCCCTGTTGGGGAATCTTGGGTACTTGCTTTCCTGTCTTTCTGTGTTACTGCCGATATTTCCCCATTCTTACTTTAAAATCCCTTGTTAAACTTCAACAAAGAACACACACCTGCCCCCACTGGGAGCCAACCATCATAGCTGATTCTAATACACACACACACACACACACAAACCCCTCTCCTGGCTCCCTAGGCACCTAATAGCGGTTCCCGCGCCCCGGAGGAAGTTAGTGGGGGTAGGCAGGTGGTCTAAGCAGCAGCTCCGAACAGGCCCTGCTCCCGGGTTCCCAGGCTGGCGCCGGTCTACATCACAGCTCCAGGGAATGCAGAGGCCCTGGAAGAGGGGGCGCTGCCGAGGGCTGTGCTCCCCAGCTGTAAAGTTGGAGGGTCTTTCCTTCCTGCCCTGTCTCCCATCCTCTTTGTCTGTCTGTCTCTCCTTCTCTTTCTCTCTCTCCCCACCTTCTATTTCCCTCCCTCTCTCTTCCTCTTTGTTTTTTCTTCCCCCTTTCCCCTCTCCCTTCTCTATCCCTGCCTCACATTCTTCTCTTTCTCCCTCTCTCCCTTCTCTTTCTCTCTCCCTTCGAAACAGTTAAAGAGAAGAAGGAAAACAACTCAAAATCCAAAGTCTCCAGTTAAACAAAAAAACTTGTCACGGAGAATTCTAGTTTGGGAGCATCTCAGGTTTCAGCCCATTGCAGGCTCACCACTGGCGACCGCGTCCCGTGGAGCTGGAGCTGGAGCCGGAGCACCACTTGTTGGCCGTGCACTTGGCAAAGAGTTGACAAGTGGCTTGTGCCCAGGCAGGATTCCAGGGGCTTCTCCCTAAAGGACATTGTCGGGGAGCTGCCCAGAGCCCTGTCTTTGGGCTCAAGCCGACTTGGCTTCCAGGGCCGGCTCTACATCGTGACCTTGTTTGAGTTCATGGTTTCGCCTCCTGCGCCTCAGGCTTTTTTCTTGGTGTATAAATTGAGGACAGTGGTATTTGGGTTGCAGCCCTGTTGTGAGGACTAAGTGGGGGGAAACACTTGTTAAACACCCAGCACATAGTTGGTTTCAATAAAAGGTCATGGGCATCATTATCATTATTCTTTTTTTTTTTTTTAGAGATAGGGCAAAGAAGGGAGAAAGAGCAGAAGAGAAACATCAATGTATGGTTGCCTCTTGTGCACCCGCTCCTGGAGACCTGGCCTGCAACCCGGGCATGTGCCCTTGACTAGGAATTGAAGTTTGCAAGCCAGTGCTCAATCCACTGAGCCACGCCAGCCAGGGCGGGCATTATTATTCTCATTGTTGCTCTTGGGTTGGAGGTTTCCCATTAGACACCCAGCAGGAATTAATACCCTCTGGGTTCTGAGTCCTCACAATGTCCCCAAGTCTCAGTGCCCTTGTGGCCCTGAGAGGGACCTCCGGCTCCACATGTCCACAGTGGACAAGGCGGCTGGAAGACCTCCTCAGGAATGGGGTTGTGCACTAGAGTTTGTGAACCTGAGTGCTTTCCTTAACTAACAGCAGAGAGGTCCGCAGGGAAATCAGCTCCTCGTTCTCCGAGGCTTCTTTCCCGAACTCTCCCCAAGCCAATTTTCCCACCATCTGCTTGCAGCTGCGCTGGCACAGGAAGCCCTTCCCGGGACCCCTTGTGGCCCTTTTAGGTGGGATTCACTGTGCATGAGGGGGACTGTGAGACAACAGGACTGCTTTTTTGATAAGCAGCCAAAATTTATACTTCAAAATGAGTCTTATTTCCTTCAGAGGAGTCGGAGACCCGGGAGGCTGTTCACGAATTTGCATATTTTGTGAACTTTCCCTTTGGGTTCGTCTACAGCTCCTCTGAGCACGTTCTCGATCGTGTCCTCAGAGTTAACAGGCCCTCTTCTTTGCGAGGGGGGTTTAATTTTTGGAAATGGCCAAAAGGCATCTGAAGCAGAGCCTGCTGAATCAAAAGGGTTAGTCATGCAGGATAATAACACTTTGGGATAAAAAATAAGGTTATACTTAGAAAATATTGATTTACCTTTTCTGATGCTATGTATAGTCTGGCTTGGAAATCAGAGGCACAGAAGCTGACTTCTGAACAAGCTTAAACAGTAGAAGTAGAAGTGGAATAAATGTTGCCCTCCCAAGGCATATGCTTTCATAGGAACAAAGATACTCATGTAGATACATTGGATGTGATGCATTGGCTTAAAAATTTTTTTTGATCTGATGGTACAGTGGACACCCTTCGTATTTCAGTTATTCATATAGTTTTCCCCTGAGCAATTTCTGACTTAAGAACAATGTCTTATCTTTTGCATGCCCATATCATTTAGATGCTTTCTATCTCCCTTCTTCTCTCCCTCCTTTCCTTGCTTCCTTTCTAGGCCTATGTTGAAACCATTAGACTAAAAGATGATGAGGTACTCAAGGTACAAACCAAAGAAGATGGAGATGTCTTTATGTGGCTGAAGCATGAAGCTGCCCGAGGCAACGCGGCAGCGCAGGTAAAGACGGGGCCCACCGTCTTGGAAACCCTGTCGTGGTAGGACAGGTTATGCCGTGCCAGCGACCTCCCCCAGGCCGCAGTGGCTAAAATTGGTGCTGGTTCATTTCTTGCTCCCGTGACCTGTCCGGTGGGGGGTTGGCATGGGCTGTGCTGCCGTCGTCACCTAGGAGCCCAAGCTAACGGAGCCTTCATCAAAACACATGTTTCTAAAACCGATACAGCAGGCTGAGGGCTGTGGGACCTCCCACGCTGGCTTCTAACGCTTCTGCTCAGAAAGAGCACAGGTCACCCCTCACGTTTCATTGGCCAGAACAAGTCCTTGGTCACTGTTGACTTCGGATGGCCTGCAGTGTAGTCCTGCCCTGACCCCAGAAGGACAAAGAGCCACAGTACTTACGGCCAGTCCAGAAGGCTGCCAGTGGACATTAGTGCACAAGATAGAAAGAGAAAGAAGCGTCTGGGGTGCAGGAGAGAGCAGATGGGCATCAAGAAGGCCATGTTCTGGCTGAAATAATAGAAATCCATGTGCCGAAAAGATCGACCCTGTCTCTCAACCATGTCTTTTGGGGGGACTTTAAAAGGGTACTAGAAAGGGCAGGAGACTGGAGAACATGCTCTGTCTGCCCTTTGGCCTTGATTTCACAGTGAAGAAGAGCCCCTGGTGGGAGTTGGGTAAGGCTGATTGCGCCGGGGCGGGCAGGGGGGCGGGGGTCCTCCTTCCCAAAGGATCTAGCTTTGCCTTCATGCTGTTGGTGAGCACAGTGTCGTGAAGGGCCCCTGGGGCTGCTAGGCAGGCAGAAAAACCAGAAATGGAAAGAGAAAGAAAACAGAAGAATAAACACATCGACAAGCACTCATTTCAGACCCTCTAGTAACAGGTCTCCTGCCCTCTGTGGAGGTCTCCCTAGCAACTCAGGGGATACTTTGCTGGAGGTGCAAGCACTCGCTGGAGTTGGAGGGAGGAGGGAAGGAAGAGAAGGAGATGAGAGAAGAGACAGGAAGGAGACGTTCAGGGGCCTGCATGGGGCCAGGATGTTAACGGATGTTCCCTCTGGCTCCGTTCTTGGGCATCTGTCCTTAGCCTGTATGCTTTCTAGTGCAGGAAGGAATTCCAGTGTGTGGTTCTGGAAAGGCCACTGCCAGGGCTCCGTCCTGGGTGCTCCAGAGCCTGCATGAACTTCCCTAGTCACGGGCACTTCTTCCTTCCTTCCTTCATTCAGCAGATCTTTGTTGAGTGGTTTCTGTGAGCTCTGCTGGGTGGAGGCCGAGGGGACAAGGGCAGGCCAATCACTTCCTGAGGTTTCTACCCCCAGAGGGCTCCCAGCCTCAAGTGTAACTATGGAGACGGCTGTGTGGACAGATGCTGGGTCAGGAGGAGATAAATGCCGTAGAAAGATGCCCTAACGGCTATGGATGTGCACAGACCTCTCCGCAGTTCACTGGGCCACAAGGCCGGGCAGCACCTCTCAGAGAAGAGAGGAGAGGAGACAGCTGTGGCTGTCTTCATCCAGCTTTGGCCCTGGGTGCAGTTGATGCATTCACACACATGGACACATACCTACAAGCACGCACGCACACACCGATGCACCATTTCCAGCTTGCGTTAAGGACTTGTATTTACACAGGTCCACCTTCAGGGCTCTGGCTCCGGTTGGAAGATTACATGTATCTGCCTCATTCTTGGTTCTCAATATGTAACCATTCTAAGCCAGGTTTGTCCTCCCACCTTTCAAAACTTTATGTTAAGCATTGCACAGGAAAGTCACTATTCTGAACTGTTGTCTTGAAGCAACGACTGGCCCAGATGTTGTTCTGGGGGCAGCAAGGCGTGGCCAAGAATCCCGAAGCGGCCATCGAGTGGTACGCCAAGGGGGCCCTGGAGACCGAGGACCCTGCGCTGATATACGACTATGCCATTGTGCTGTTCAAGGTAAGAACCACTCACCGGTGCTGAGGCTGTGCAGTTCTCATGCAACTTCTGAGCAGTTTCCTGGAGGCGTGTGGTCACAGAGGGAGCCTGGGACTGAAGAACCTCAGTGTACCCTGCCGTCACTCTTAATGAAGAGGGATATTTGCTGAACAGGCAGAGTAGGAGGAGGTCCCCTGGTCTCGTTTTTGATCATGAGTCTTATGTTAGGCACCTGGATGCTCTTTGCTTTTGCGAGCGCTGTGGCATTCTGCAGGAGACACCGGAGTCCATGGACTGGTGCATGGCCGCCAGCCCCCAGAGGTGCTGCGGTGTTGCCACCAGCTGCAGTTGCCACCAGGCGGTGTTGGCATTCAGTCACAGCTTAAAGTGCCTGTTTGGGCTCAATCCCAACCATCTCTGTTGGTCAAACAAAGACCTTGGTTTTAAGCCAACAGAAGAATAGGGGGACAGGTGGGAAGAGCATTAGCCCAGGACACAGGATGGAGTTCAAGCCCTGCTTCTGCTGTGTCCTTGGAGTTGTGTGATCCCACGGGACAACAGTGATGACCACACATTGAATGAAATGACATAATGATTGGGCTTTGAAAACTATAAAACACTGCGTTTTATACAAAATAATGGTTGTTCACCGTGATCGCCCGAGTGTTTATTACCTGATTTACATGTGTGAACCATTTAATCCTCACAACAACCTGGCAAGGTGGGCACAGCTGGTATTATGACTGTGGTTTATGTACGAGGCAACGGGGCACAGAAAGGTTTTGTAACTTGCCCAAGGTTGCACAGCTAGTGCTTTGCAAACCCGAAACTTAGATCCAGGCAGGCTGGCTTCAGAGTCTGTGCTTCTCACTCCCAAACACAAGATATCAACTCACCAATCCTGGAAAAGGGAAAAGCTGCTGGCGCTGGCATGGAAACCCCTAGACCCGTGTTCGTACCCAAAGAGAGCAGCTGCCCCCACGTGGCAAGTGTCTTCAAACAAAAGCACAGGTTCCTGTGGCCAGGCCCAGCTCCAGAACCACAGCTGTGGCCCTCACTGATTAACAGCCATGACTTTTGCTACGTTTCTAACCTTCCAAAGCTTTAAAACCTATTGGTGGTTATGGTTTCCAAATTTATGGCCTGGGCTTTCTCTTTCCAGTTGTCAAATCAACATAGAAATGGTTTGACTCTTAGCCATATGCCAATGCATTCATGTATTTGTTTGATAAACACCCATTCGGTCTGAAGAAATGCCAGACCCTGTGCTAGATGGCGGGACATGTGGGCACATGAGTCATGTTCCCACCTCTGGGGGCTTGTGCACTGATGGGGAAGACGGGACAGAGACTGGCACCTGTCCCCGGAGCCAGGGCTGGCTGCCCCCCAAAGCGTGTGATTCAGACACTACCTCTGCCCACCAGGAACTCGCGGTCCAGAGGGAGAGGCAGATACACACATCAGATGCTCTGCGGAGGACGTACTGTTTCCTCAGGGTCTGATTTCCTCAACCCAAAAGCTTTTTTGATTTTCCTGCCTTTTAGCTAAGGTGTTCCTAAGTGGGATGAGGGAAGCCCTTGATCAGCCTTCAAGGGAAGATCTGTACCCCTCTGGCCAGAAGGTCTCTCTGAGTGTATTCCATGTGAAAGAGCCCCACGCGGAAAACGGGCTTTCCAAATGTAGAGAACAGGAATGTGCATTGGCTTATTGTATTGTGAGGGCATTCGGCTTATTGTGCTCAAACACGGTGCCACAGTGGCAGCGGCGGTTTGTCCAGGACAGTCAAGTGCATCCCGCTTTGCATCAGCACGAGGATGGAGCGTTGACTTCACCGCACAGCTGTCCTCAATGAATGTGTTCAGTGAACATTAATTACTGAGCACGTGCCTTGTGGTACCAGGACCTTACATCTCTCTCACTGAACGACTTCCAGTACTGCTCAGACTTGAGTATAATGCGTAGTCTTTGTGCAAGACATCACCCCTCTTCTGATTCAATAGCAAATGCACTGGACAAGCCCTGCCTAGAAATCAGCATCTCTGAGTTCTCGTTGCAGATCTGACCCTGAGGTTTGGGATAAGTCAAGCTCGCTGAGCCTCAGTTTTATTTCTTCAAAATAAAGAAGTTGGAAAAGGATGAAGGCTACACTTTGGGTTGACCATTCAGTGGTCTCGGTGCTTTTTCAGAAATCAGAAAAGCTTGTCCCAGGGGCACCTCCAGTTATTCCAATGTCCTCATGTCCTCTCCTCTCTCCTCCCCCTCTCTAATTAAATGAAGTAATGATGCACCTCTGAAAAATATCTTCTACTTTGCTTCAGCTCATTGGTTTTATTAAATGGGTAAGTTAAAGTCTAACAGAAACTCGGTGTATGTAATTTAACCTTTAGCTGGATTTACAGTTTTATTTTGGGTCCTGAAAAATACAGAGACAAACATACTCTGCATGTTTTCTGCATCCTGCCAGGAGGTTATGAATCGTCACACTATTTCTGCATACAGCTGAAATGGACAGGGGAAAACATAGCGTGGGGATTATAAGCTTGGACTGTGGAGCCCACCAGCCTGGGTTCAAATCCCAACTTTGCTTCTCGCTGTGGAACTCTGGGCCATTTTCTCAGATGGGACTGAGGGCAGGGTTGTTGTGAGGATTAAAAATGACAGGCTAGTGCTTGACCCCCGTTAATTAATACAGGAATGTTCACTATTGCTGTCTCATTTACTATAAAGCCAAGTATTTACATAATTGGAGTTAAAAGCTGGATCCATTGCAAAGCCTGCTCACCTTAGAGTACACGTGACCCCATCGACCACCATGTCTGAGACCAGGACTCCGTGGGGCACTCGGTGGGGGGATGTGTGTTCATCACGGACTCTGGGTGAGTTTGGAGGAAGCAGCGATTCTCACCTGGCTCCCCCTGCCTGCCATCCTGATGGTCAGACCCATGTCCTGAGAGACCCAGGGGACCCCCTCCCTCCCCACGTGGTCCCACAGACAACCCGGCGTGGTCCCGCAGAACTTCTCTGTGGTAACAAGAACCCCAAGGCCATTTCTTTCTGTGGCACACAAAACACTTCTGCAAAAAAGAACCTGATGCTGCCGGAGGAACTTTGTCGGTTTTTGCCTGACACAGCCAATTCCAAGGGGTCCCAACTCCTTCAGAGGTGGCTCTCAACAGTGTTTCACCCTGGGGGCTTCAGTGAAGACCCAGGGAGGCCGCAGACAGCGCCTGACAACTCTGGCCTGTGGACGCAGATAAAGTACTGTGTCTGGCAGCAAATTAGATAATCCCCAGAGCAACCCATCCAAGGTGCCCAAACTCATTCAAGCCTGTTCTCAGCTTCTCCCAACAGCACCTGTGGGCTGATGCACAGGCGAGTCACTTAATGATGACTGGGGACTTGTGTACGGATGCTAAGCTGGGAGGCTGAGGTTCGTGGCCTTGGCTCCACAGATATAAACAAAACGATGATGACGATGACAATGTAGAGCACTGCTTATAGGGATTTTTAACATTTGGTTTATAATTAAGAAGCCTTGGGTTTTATTTCTAAGTTCTTTTGTGTCAAACTTGGGCCTATCTGTGTGGTATTTTTGAGTGCACACTGGGTTCGTTCTGTTTGTAATCATTGCTGTTTATCATTGTTTAGGGTCAAGGAGTGAAAAAGAACAGACGGCTTGCCTTGGAGCTGATGAAGAAAGCAGCATCCAAGGTAACACTTTCGCATATTGTCAGAGGAAAACATTTGCACCACATACACCCACTCCAGAGAGAACACGGCCAGCGTCTCCCTACAAAGCACCAAGGTAGACACGGAGAGGGGTGGGAGGGGTCACCAGAATGGCAACACTGGTCTTTTTTAGAGCTACACACGCACAGAAACCCGCCACAATGGGAACAGCAGAATTCAAAAGCTGTATTCACCTCCAGTCAATAGAATTCAGGCCAATTTTGTTTGAAGGCTAAAATTATAATCAAGGCTGCCCTGATAACAAGCCGCGGGGGCTCCTTGAAAGTAAATGGATATAAATGCCATTGAATTAGGAAAACCAAAAGCCTAATTCCCTGGAAGGTTAACCCTGCCACGTCCATGCCTGTGTGCTTCTCTGTGCTTGAATAATGGGGCTGTTTATCGGGTTTATTACTGGGTTTAAACATTGTTTTGCTTTTGTCACTATTTACTCTTCAGTGTAGTCATCAAGCAGCTAGTTTCAGCACAGCGCTAGAGAACAGAGGTTATAATGTCGCTTATGAGGAGGTACACATGCTCGCAGACATACGCAGACATGGTCCTGTGTCAGGCACATGCCCCATGCATGCATGTGCGCATGCGTGCACTCACATGCATGCATACAGATTTGCAAATAAATAAGTTTTGTAGGAACTATTGTAATGTTACACCTCAGCAGGCCCTGTATAGCCCTTCTGGCTCGTGAATGTGGCTCCGCCCCAAGGATGCCTTGGTTCCTGAAGGAACCTGGCTGGGCTTCCTCGTTCGCCTTCTTTAGGGAGCTCAGAGTGCATTTTTCTGGAGTAGTAGGAGTTGGAGCATGGAGTGAGCGAGCCAAGAGGCTTCCCTGTGTCTGGAGGGCATGTGACCCAGGAGAAGGCAACCCACTGAGGTGCCCACCAGCTCTCGACCCCAACACAGATTCTAGGCAGAGCCAGAAAAGCAGCTGAATTTTGGTCGTGGGAGGCGTTGGTTTCAGAGCACCCTAAAATGGGCCAGGGGTGGGATTTCCTGGCAGGTGTGAAATTTGCATCTCTTTAGCCATTCTGGTGGTGAATTGGTGTCTGATGTGCTGTGTGTTTGCATGTATTTTTAGCAGGGCTTAGATGAGTATTGAGGCAAATGCAGTTTTATGGCCTGGAGTAGTCACATCCTGGAAAGTGTAAATGGTTCTCAGTCATTCATGGAGGAGGGAGCTGTGAAGCCCCTACTCTTCGCCGGGCCCTGTGGAGAAGGTTGCACACAGTTTCATTTTTGGAATGAGCCGGAAATCACTTGGAGGCAGATCTGTCGATCAAGCAGTGAAGTCCAGAACAACGGATGAGAACTTAAGAAACAAAACAAGATTTCTTGCGGGTTCCTGAACTAGGTCCAAACGCAGCTCATCAAGGAGTTCTGCGGACAGCGTGGGTGACGACAGGTACATTGGAATGAGCCGTGGCCTCTGGACGTAAGCGCTGCGAAAGCCATTTGGATGTGTCCGCCCTGCACGTTTGTTCCAGAGCCGGCTCTGGTCTCTCTGTAGTATGGCCTGGTCTCTTACACCATTGAAACTTCCTCATTCTGCAAGACCTATCAGGAGTTGGCCTTGCACCTGGTGCTGTGTGACTGAAGCTCAAGAAAAACGCTTCTGTGACTGGATCCGTGACACAGACTCGGTCCCAAGTGTCCGCTGTCTTGGGGGCCTGCAAATCCGAACCCTCCTCTGGCTCCTCAGGGTGTTGGCTTTGGGTTCCAATTTGTTGAGCATTGGCATTCAAAGGGTGGCTTTCGTTCATTCGTCAAATACTTATGGAGTGCTTACTCTATGCCAAGCACTAATGTTGGTGCTTGGGGCACAAAACAAAGGCCCCTGCCCTCATGGAGCTCCTGTGTGAATGGGCTTTGCCAGTGTTGTTACCAGAGAGACTGCAAGATCTTGGTTCTTGTCTTCCTGAAGGAAAGATTTCAGTCGAGAGACAGCGCAGCACAGCAAGCAGGCATTTGGCCGCAGCAGAAGCACACACAGGGCTGTGAAACAGGGAGGGCTTGGGTAGAAGAAGCAACAGGAGAGCCCAGGCAGGGCTGCTCACCGGGAAGTCAGAGAAAAGGGGGCCTTGGAGATGGCTTCAGGGGGTTAGCCTGGGAGGAGCTGCCTGCTGCTGCCCATTGTCCCCTGGCTGCAAGTCTTGTGGGGACCCTTGGAGTTTAGGAGACACATGCCTGTGGGGGAAGAAGAGGAGGAAGGGAATGGTGTGGGGTTGCTCCCCAGAGGGAGAATGCACACTGGGTCCTTTGTCTTGGGGGTTTTCATCTCCCCCTTGCAGGTGGGAACCTTAGGGGAGGTCCCAGGGGTGGACCTCAGTAGAATATTAACCAGCTCTCCAGGTGTGTACTTTCAGGGTCATGGTCTCCATTGAATGGCTGCTGCCAGGACAGGGGGTTATTAGTCAGTGCAGCTGGTCCTGGGGTCTGAAATACAGCTGAGGCCTAGATGTTGTCTTTAGGAAGGAAAGGTCAGGGGTCTAAACCTCATGACCAGCGATATGCTGGGGAGGGGGAGGGAATGGTTACCCTGGGGGCGAGATCCAGTTTTATCCATTGTTAGGCACCCGGGCCTTCCCCGCTGGTGACCTTCTGTCCCTGGCCCATCATCCTTGCTCTGTGCATGTCTAACTGCCTCCCACAGTTTTTCCTCCTTGTCTCCCTGGAACCTGGACTCCAAAGACTAGGAGGTGAGGCCTTCAGGAGCTGTGCCAACTGGAAAGGCTGCAGGCTGGGGCCTTGGCATCTGTCGTTGAGGGACACACCATGGCCCCTTGTGAGAAGAGAGGTGGAAGAAACTGGGTTCCACACCTAGGCTCTGACTTACCAGCCCTCACATATGCGAGGGCACTGTGTGCCCCTCTAATCCTTTCTCGCTGCTTGTTCACAGTCCTGTGCTTCTGGCAGGGAGGGAGGAATGAGCGCTGTGTGCCCAGGTTGGCAGATGCACCCCTGCAGGGCACCTGTGTCTTCAACAAGCAGAGAGGAAGCTGCCGATGGAAGCAGGTGGGAGCCCCTGGGGACAGCAGAGGCTCCCACCTGAGAGCGTTCAGTGAAGGCAAGGAGGCTCGAGGCTAGAATCCCATGAACCAGCCCTGCAGGTTCAGACACGGTTCTGAACCTGCCCCCTTATCCCCCACCTTCCCCTTCTGCCTCAGCCCTGAACTGGGACGCCAGGCAGTCCCAAATCACCTGTACTTTGCAGGTAGGATGTTGCAGCTGCTTCCTTCAGAGGATTTGCTGGTGTTTGGGACAGAGTCATCAACAGATGGGCTGAGAGGTCACCTCGAAACTGTGCCTGTGGCCACCAGGGCAGGTTTCAGGCTGCCTGTCGCAGCTGAGCGCTCATGGATGTCAGGGCACTGTTGATGCTGCAGGACCATCGGAGGCTTTCTGTAGACAAGGGCATCATGTCAGAGCCTAGAGGGGCTGAGGGATGGTCTGGGGGCCGGCATCCCGGCAGCCACCACGGGAAGTCCACCTGGGAGCACCCTGAGGCGGGCTCGTATGTTCAGACACTTAGCTTTTCTCTAATGCCATCTGCCTCAGAAAAGAGACAGGAGAGGTTTTGGTCACACTTGTGCAGAATGCTTTCATGACAATGAATTCTCTTTAGGGTTTTTTTTTTTTAAAGTAATTTCTTTCTTGTTGTTCTAAAATCCAGGGATTGCATCAGGCAGTCAATGGTCTAGGATGGTATTACCACAAATTCAAGAAAAATTATGCCAAGGCAGCCAAGTACTGGTTAAAAGCAGAAGAAATGGGGAACCCGGATGCTTCCTATAACCTTGGAGTCCTGCATTTGGACGGTGTTTTCCCAGGAGTCCCTGGAAGGAATCAAGTGAGTAAGACTTGAGACACACTGGGCAGCTGGTGGGTCACTTGCTCATGAAGTCTTTGTGAGGGTGTACTGTGTGCCCTGCCCGGACCAGGCCTGTGGTGTCCCAGACAGCACCCAAGACACAGACCAGGTTCTCAAAAACTGAAGGGCCCCGTTAGGAACATAAGATAGTGAATTTAGCCAGGTGTCAAGTGTGTGCTAATTGATATGACCCAAACAGTTCTGGAAGGGGGAAAGTTGAAGGTCAAAGCAGTCAGGAAGGCTTCCTGGAGGAGGGAGGCTTGAGTTAAAGAGGAGGGGGAGATGATACGAGGTGAGAATGAGCGAGAAACCAAGAGGCAGTGTAAGATCCATCCTACTGGAAGAGAGCTGGGTTCAGATTGGGTGGCCTGAACAGATTTAAGAACGATGAAAGCAGCAGAGATAATCTTTAGTGTAGGTTGAGCACCTCCCCTAAGCCAGACACTCACAAAGGGTTTATGTCCCGCATCATCTTACCTACCTCTGGAGTGTTGCTATAAATGGACTGTTATTAAGCCCATTTTACAGAATAAGCAACCAGGGCTCTGAAAGGCATGGGACTTACACACTTGTCAGAGTCAGGATCTGGATCCCAGTGTAACGTGGAGACTCCTGGTCATTAATAATAACATCGAAGATGATGACAATGATCAGAGCACCATCGCATTTAAAAAATTCATTGAATGCCCACCCAGGGCCAGGCGCTCTTCCAGGCCCTGGGGACACAGCAGCAGATAAAGTAGTCTCTGCTGTTAGGAAGCATACATTCCAATGGGGAAGAAAGGCAATCAGGTGTTAAATATATAATATGAGGGTGTTGTGGGGAGAAATAGAGCAGGAGTAGGAGGGCAGGGAGGGTAGAGATTGGGGGATGCTGTTTTAGAAGGGAGATCAGAGAAGGTCTCTCTAACAGTGTGACGTCGTATAAGCTCCTGAAGGACTCTTGTGAATATCTGGGAGAACATTCCAGAAAGAGGGAACAACCACGGCAAAAGCTCTGAGAATAAGCTCGAGGAGCGGCGGGGAGGCCAGAGTGGCAGGAGCAGAAAGCAGAGGAGATGGGGAGGTGGGGGACGAAGTCAGGGAGGCAGGTGGCCGGGTCTTCGGGATGACTCAGCCATTCTGAGCGAGATGGGAGCACAGCTTTGCAGTGGGCGGGATGCAGTTTAAAAGGCTCTCGGATACCAGCAGAAACCAGGCTTGCAAAAGAGAGAGAGGCGGGTGGGTGGTTAACGCATCGAATCCAAGTGAGAGAGGATGGGCCATGTCACAAGAGGGGCCGAGACGTGACTGGATCCTGGATATATTTTGAAGGTCAAGGTGATGAGGTTTGCTGATGATTGGATATGCGGTGTGAAAGGGAGTGAGGAATCAGGAACACTCTGGAGCATCTGGCATTTATTGAGATGGAAAGAACAGAGGGGCATTTATGGGATGGGCAGCAGCCTATCCGGGGCGGGGTAGCAGATTATTTTTCGTGAAGCGCCATGCTAACCCTGAAGAACTCGTTTTCTCATTTAGTCCTCACAACACCTTTCATGCTTGGTTTTATCCGACACCACATTTTTCAGCTAAAAAAACTGAGTTAATTTCTCAGGTGGAGAGATCAACTAATACACCCAAGGTCACTCAGCTAGTAAGAAACACAGCTGGGATTTGAACCCAAGCCTGCCTGATTCCAAAGCCCATGCTTTAAAAATGTCAGTTAGCCTTGGCCAAGTATCTCAGTTGGCTAGAGCATCGTCCTGAGACGCCAAGGTTGTGGGTGTGGTCCCTGGTCAGGGCACATACAACAATCAACCACTGAATGCATAAATAAATGGAACAACAAACCGATGCCTCTCTCTCTCTCTCTCTCTCTCTCTCACTCTTCCTTTCTCTCTTAAAAAAATCAATAAATAAAAACAAAAATAAAAAAAAAACATCAGTAACTGCCTCCGAAAAGTAATAGTCATCAGCGGAGCATATGTCGAAGTGTTTCATTTTCCCTCTACCTCTCTGACTACGTGTGAGGCTGTGTATTTCTGTGCGTTGCAAAAACCCTCCCACACATCTGGGAACTCGGGTTTTTATTGTTGCTTCCTAATTCTCACCTTCCTATTGGAAATGTAGTCTTTGTGCACAAGTTTGGAGAAAGGTCTTAAGCAAGGTTAGGAAAGCAAATGCCTGCGTTTTCACCTGGCGTGACTTCTGACGCAGCCTTCTCTCTTGCTGGCAGGGGTTACATGAGGACGAAATGAGGTGGCAGTGATATTCATAGTTACATGGTGTCCTACTTGTGGGGCAAGCCTCATCAACAGGCTAGCTGTGGTCAAGGTTATCACCTCCAGAGGCTGGCATCTGTGATTGGCTGTCTTCCTTGAACTTGACTTGGTTTTCTTAAAGATATCAGAAGCTATAAGCCTGTGAGAATATGCTGGCTCTGCTGGAACCAGCCCAGCCAGGAGGGCTCCTCGCGGAGGAATGACTCTGCTTTCATCTTTTCTCTTGACAGACTCTAGCTGGCGAGTATTTCCATAAGGCTGCACAAGGCGGACACATCGAAGGGACCCTGTGGTGCTCTCTCTACTACATAACGGGCAACCTGGCAACATTCCCTAGAGACCCCGAGAAGGCTGTCGTGTAAGCACCCACCAGATGTTGTGTATGAAGGGAAAGGCATCTGTGGTCGTGCCCCCTACTCCTCGGGGAATGTGTCCCAGGACCCCCAGTGGATGACTGAAACCATAGATGGTACCGAACCCTGTAGAAAATGTTCTTTCTATACATACAGACCTTTACACTCACAGGGAGCACTTTACAGCTCCTCTTTGGCTTCCCCGAATCGCCAGCATCACCACTCGTGCTTTGGGGCCATTAGTAATCAACTATTTTTAAAAATCATTCTCGATCCCATTTCATTAGCTTGTTATGTATTTTATGACATTCTTTTAGTGGTTATAAATCCAAAGATGACAATAGGCTATTTCATTATTATGAATGAAGGGTAATTATTAAAAATTACCCTCTGGGATACATTAGAGAGCAGAAACAAAATAAGGAAACCTTATTTAAAAAGAAGTAGAACTGTTTTAATGAAGAACTTAGAGTTCTTGGTAAAGGTGATCTTTTCCAAGGTGAAGGAATGAAGATGTACAAATTGATCATCACAAAATCGTCACAGGAAATGAAGCACAGCATGGGGAATATAGTCAGGATTATTGGGTTCACTATGTGCGGTGCCAGGTCGGCGCCGGAAATATTGGGGGCCAACTTTGGAAAGTATATGATTGTCCAGCCACTGTGATGTACACCTGAAACTAATGCAAAATAATATTGAATGTAAACTGTAGTTAAAAATAAAATTTTAAAAAATGCCCGATATTATAAATCCCCATTCTAAAGTAAAGGTAGGACCAGAAAATGAGTATCGATTAATTACTGTACAGATGTCCAAAAAGATGATCTTTTCCTGCGCTGGTGAATATTGCTCCTTAGGAGCCTTTCATTTCTTTGTTTCCATAAACCAGCAACTCCTCAGCATTGCTAAGCTCTCAAAATGCCTCTCTATTTACCTTCTTGACATTCAGTTCTGGTTTGTTGCTCTGTAAAAATTCTAACAAGCAAAATATTCCCCAAATGGGATTTATCGAAATCATATGAAGAAAAAAATTATTATTTAATTTGCCACAGTTTGGATATTTTTCTCTTCCCTTTTCAGATGGGCAAAGCACATCGCCGAGAAAAATGGCTACCTGGGCCACGTCATTCGGAAAGGCCTCAATGCCTACCTGGAGGGCTCATGGTAAGCTCGGACCCCACATTACCGAGAACTTCCTCAGCACCTGCCTTTCATCTGTCACTGTCGTCTTATGAGATGGAGCCTAAAATGCAACCAAAAAAGCAATTTGCAGGGAAATCACAGCCCCTCAGTAATACTATGCAGAGTATCACTGACTGATTGGCTGTTGATTGAAAAACATAGCAATCCCATGTTTAATTAGACACAAAAATTAGTTCTCTAGGGGGAGCATCCACATTCATCCAGTTGAGAGACACAAGCGTGTGTTGACTTCTTTTTCCTTCAAGTTTGTTTCTCTCGGTTTTAGAGTCTAAACACAACATGGGGGGTCTTAGCCGACCCTCTGCTTCTCAGTGGCAGGTCATGGAAGGTCCAGGATTTTCACCGTGTTTGTAGGAAAAGAATTAGGGCTCAGACCGCATCCTTCCACAGATACTTTGCTGCATCTTCTGTGGCCAGGAGCCCGGGATTGCAGGAAGTCACACGGCCTCTCATGTCACAGCCAGACGCCCCTTTCTCACCTCCTCCTGACGGGGTTACCAGACCTCATGCTGTGCTCTGCTGCGTGAAGAACACCCCGTGACAGCACATGTGCCGACTCCAGACTCCCCCCATTTGCTGATCTTCGGTTTTACTAAAAGGGCACGCCTCTCCAGACTCTACCAGACCTCACCATTTTATCTCCTGTCAGTTCTAGCACTTCATCTCACTTGTCCCTTGGGCTATGTTTTTTAGGCTGGTTTATTGCCTAAATGATCTGGATATTTCAGTAATAACTACAAAGGCTATGCAAATCAGCACATATTTCTTCGGAACACTGCCTCAAAGACATTAGACCAGACATAACATCGATCATACTCTGATCAGAACCTTAATTAAAAAATTTAAATGTAAGTCCAAAAGAAAGCCGTTTTCCCTTTGGTCCATGGGTGCCCATGTAACCCACAGAGAGTGTTTCAGTGATGGAGAGTCCGAAGTTAGATAATGCAGAAGAAGGGAGGCCAGTGGGAAAAAGCACCAAATAAAAATGTTTATTATTAACATCCTATGAAAGTTTATTATCCGTGGCCTCCCTTTGCACAACAGGAAAGAAATTCTTTAGGAAATTATTATTTTCCAATTGATATACCTTACAATTTTGGTGCTGTTTTCTCTTGCAAATCTCCCAAATTTGACTTTAACTATTCTGTTCTTACCCCCTAAACTTCCCATCCTTTGCTCCTCACAAGCTTCTCAGGGGGAACTAAACATTCAGACATCAAGGTGTTTACATGTGGGGCTTTCCCAAAGGGAGCGCACATCTGTAAACAGCCCCAACACACTCACAGACGGGCACCAAGATGTCTGATACTTTTTTTTTCATAAAGAGAGGATCTGTCAGTAGTGTAGCTGTGCTGCCTCCTTTTGAATTTAACATCACTTTAACATTTAAAGATGAATTAAGATTTCTGTGGCCTGCTGTCTTTCTTAGAATATTCAAACATAAGAGACTTTTTTTTTGGTGGAGAGGATGGGGGAATTAACTGGGTCCTCACTGTTGGTGAGTTTGGAGTTTGGATTCAGTTCCTCAGACTTGACTGCGTCCCTCCCATTCGGGCACCTTGCCATGAGCTGGGGGGATGTCAGCAAGGAAGGCGGGGTTGCTAGCTGCCTCCTGTCTTCCTCGTGCTGAACTCCCTGCAGTGTCTCACGTTCCTCCTTCTGTCTGACCTTCTGGCCTTTGCCCTTGCCCAGAAGTCTTGCCTAACTTCTTACCTGTGTTGGCGCTTCCATGGGCCCTGATTGTGCCTTACTTGTTGATTGCCCTATGAATTGTATCCCAGTGGCCAGCACCTAGTACACTGGGAAGTGCTCAGAAACTACTGAGTAAATGAACTAAGGCAAATAGAACAAACGTCACGTAAGCGCCCTGAACGGTATATAAAGAACATTGGGGATCCTGAGGGGGAAAGATGCTATCTGGGTTGGGGGACTTAGGCCAGCCTCCATGATGGGGCCTTGAGGGATGGGTGGAATGTCCACTTTGCCACGCAGGGGTCAGCATTTCTTGTGAAGGGAGTCACAGGAACAAAAGCAAAGAGAGAGGAAAATTCTGGGAGTATCTAGAAGATTTCAGGCCACCCAATTTACCTTGAGGGTAAGAATTGTAAAAGGGAGTAATACATGATGAGACCAAAGAGGTGCTACCTTCTGGAGTTTTGAGTGAAAGGTTCTGTCTTTTTACTTAATTTGTGGGGCAGCAGGGAGCCATTGATAGCTTTGGGAGAGGGTAGTGATGTGCCAGATCTGGGCTCTGAGATGCTTGACCGAACAACTGAATAATGATGGAGAGCCTGGGAGAATCCAAGGAAAAGGAGCTGAGCGTTTGGGTCGGGAAAGTGGCACGAGCCAGTTGAGTTGTTTTTCTCTTCTTTTGTCGTGTAGTGGTTGATAACATCTGAAACAATGTACATAAGTTCCAGAGCATGACAGTAAAATGAACGCCTGTAGACCTACCACCCCACTTAAGGAACTGTCGGAGCCCCTGCACTGTGTCCCTCCCAGATTAAACCCACCCGCACCCCCAGGACCCAGAAGTACCCATGATCCTGAATCCTGCTCTTTATAGTTCTTGCTATTTGTAGGTATGTTCCTAAACAATAGACTTGGTTTGGCTTGTTTCTGAGTTTTCTATTAGTAGAATATTATTATACATAAATCTTCAGCTGAGGCTTGTCACTTAACGTTACGTGTCTGCGATTCATATATTTGGACGCATGTCCCTGTAGGTCGTTCATTTTCACTGCTGTCATATACCACGTTTTACTTACCAGTTCTCATATTAACACCTATTTGTGTTGTTACCCAGTTTTTTTTAACCTCACCTGAGGATATGTCTATTGATTTCAGGAAGAAGGAAAGGGGGGGAGAGAGGGAGAAACATCGCTGTGGGAGAGAAACATCCACCAGTTGCCTCCTGTTACCGCCTCGACTGGGGATCAAACCCACAACCTTTTTAGTGTGTGGGGTGACACTCCGACCACCCAAGCCCCCTGGCCAAGGCCCCATTTTTTATGTGTTTAAGAACAATGTGGCCATGAACGTTTTTATGTGTATCCTGACCCTCAGAGGAATAGTTCCTTGAGAATATAAACTTAGGAGTAGGGTCACATGTTAGATTCTGCAAGATAATGCCAGTTGCACACTGGCGGGTGCGGTCAGTGGATTGAGCCCTGGCCTGAAAACGGAAAGGTTGCTGGTTCGATTCCCGGTCAGGGCACATGCCTGGGTTGTAGGCCAGGTCCCCGGTGGGGGGTGAGCAAGAAGCAACCAATCTGTGTTTCTCTTGCACATCTATGTTTCTTCCCCTCTCTCTGAAATGAAATAAAATCCTTTACATTAATTAATTAATTGATTTTGAAAAAAGATAATGCCGATTATTTTCCAAAATGATTTCACCAATGTAACCCCCCGCCAATCCTCTGTACATTTCTGTTCCTCCAGATCTTGCCAGTGTTGACACTGGTGCTAAACTATTGTTAGAGGTGAGTCTCAATGTGTAGTTGGGAAACTTTTGTCAAAACACGTTTGAGGCCGAGTGCTTTCATCTCTCGGAGCCCCAAACGTGCCCTGGGGGTTAAACAGGAACCGTAAGAGCGTAACCTCCCACAGCATCGCTTTTGGGGTACCATCCATTTTGCTGTCACAGAACTGAAGCACCCATCAATGTCCCCAGTCCATCCCCTTTCTCCATTTTTTGTGAGTGAATTTATTCTGGACGTTACTTTCAAATTACATGTGTCAGTTTGATGAGCACGTGCTTTTCTGTGTGGCTCCAGGACTTATATGGGATTGCTTCAAAGAGGAGCGTGTTTGAGGAAAGGGGCTTTTTGCCGTTCAGGCCTAACATGGAAGGTAACGTTGTCATGCCCGAGGCTGTCCGCAGACGCCAGGAGAGATCAGCTACGGAGAGGCCGGCTGTCAGGTTCCATTTCTCTCTGCCGGGGCCCTGCACATGCTTTATCTATTAACTGTGTGTTTTATTGTGCTTTATCTTAAATACACCTGAATACTTAACCCAGGACGTTTGCCTGACTGTGGTGGGCTGGAGGCGAGACAAGTGGGCCTGCTAAGTTCCAGCCAAGAGATTCACCTTTTGGTGAATGGAACAGGAGCCCTGAGTTCCACTGAGACCCCAGGATTGTTTTTCATCCTTCCAGTTTGAGCTGCTTCAGGCATTGTTAGGAAAGGAGCACAGAGAAAATAATTGTTTGAGAACCTGCTCAGAGGTAGTCAGATTCACGAGTCACAGCCAGCAGACCGAGAACTGGTGGTGAAGCATCGTTAGGAAAGCTCTGTAAGTGTGTGTGCGGACTTTGAAGTGGGAGGGCAGCAAATGTGCCTGCACCTCCTCCTTTCCTGTGAGTTTCCTCCTCTTTGCATCCCCCCACCCCCAGTAGAATCACTGTCAAGGGGACAGTTGCACTTGTCTGCACTGGAAATAAACTGGAAGCTTGGGTTGGCTTCCTCAACCTTGAAGAAACTTCTGGAAGGGCAGTACAGTTTTGTTTCTTGTTTGGGGGCTTCCTGCACATAGCAAATGCTAAGAAAATGATTGTCCCATGAATATGAGTGTAGCAATACCTGTAATTAACATGCTGGGAGGGAGGCTGAATGGGGACAGGGTTTCTGCATTGGTGGCGAGTCTCAGAAATCCTCATAGCCTGAGAAAGTCGGGTCTTCAGTGTTCAAACCCTCACCCATAGTTCACACTTCATTACATGAAAATAGATGGCGGTGGAATCAGAGTGCACCGGCCTCTGGTGATTGCTTCTGCAAGATGGAAGACAGAGGTGGATTTTTGCCCTGCACTTCTGTGACCATCGACGTTTGCAGACATCTCTTTTTGATGGATTGCCACGTTTCTTCAAGGGAAATGCATAAGGCTTCTATGAAATTTCCTCCCGGCTTATCCAGTAATTGGACAGCGAAAGCCTTTCTACAAAACCTCCACCACCACCAGAATAACTTCAGAGACCAGATTCTGGCTTTATGAAGTTTATCAGAGTGCCTCTGGTTTACAGGAGGGTCGATCTCGTACTCCCGACCCCAGCCGCAAACTCTAAGTCTGCCAGTACTTGACCGTTCGTTGTCTGAGGAAAACTCATCTTGTTGCATTTTAATAGCAGGAGTCACATTCCTCCCAGTCACAGCAGCAGAAGCAGCGAGCTTGATGTTTGGCCTTGGGCTGGCGAGCATACACCATCTCGTTCCCTCATTCATCCTTGGGGGAAACTGAGGCACCTATGCGTGCCTGAGTGTCTCAGAAGACACTTCAGGTTATAAGACCTTGGGAGCAGGACCCTGTTGCAGAACGATGCAGGCTTTGTGCTGTGCCTTCGCGTGTCCTCGGTCTGATGTGAGGATTCATGTCACCAAATGTGATGTTTGCAGTCCATGTGGGAAAATGCTCCTGGGTCTTTCACGGTTGTCTCGGCTGCAGTGAGGGCTTGTTAGCTGACGTGCCTATGCAGGCAAATCTCATGTCTTGTGTCTAGAATGAGTCACGGCTAATTGGTTGGGTGTCTTGGAGGCTAAGAATCAGCTCACTCAGCAGCCACATGGCCCGTGCCCTGCAGGATGTCAGACTGAAGGTCCACTGTTCTAATTTGACTCCCCGGTCACCTCCCTCTGTCCCCCAGGGATGGTCTGCCAGAAGCTGCTCTGGCCCTGTAGGAAAGGCGACTTCAGAATCTGCTTCCCTTACTCCTCCTCCCCCACCCATCCCCACATTCCTTAAAGCACTTCCTAGGTAGACCGAAAACTAAGGGGGAGTTCCTAATGTCAGCTAGTTTTGAAACAACTTTTTATGCTTAAAATAAATTTTTACTGATAAACTGGCTGCCACAAAGAAAAATGGAAAAAAATCAGACCAGTCCAAAGTAAAGAATAAAAATGACTTGCATTCTCACCACCTAGAAATAAGTATAGTTAGCATTTTGGTAGATGATTTTTGTGGATATATTTATCTGCATATGTGTGTATTCGGGTTTATTTCTGTTACACAAAAATGGAATTGCACTGGTTTTTATTCTGCCTTTTTTTTTTCACTGAATAGATAATTTTGCGTAGACATCTTTGCACAGTTTTGAATACTCTTCTGCACCATTTTTCATGGCCTCATCTGAAAGAGCCTACACCATGGGTTAATTTAAATAGTCACTGATTTTCAGATATTTAAGTTCTTATCCGTTTTTTAAAAAATTTTTTTTCACTCATAGAAAAAGCTCTGCCATAAATAAACTCTTGCCACAGACTCTGTGCACATCTCTGATTGTTTCTTTAGAATAAACCCTCACAGGGAGAACTGCTGGGCACGCGGTCTCTGCACCCTTAAGACTTCCCACACGGAACCACCGCATCCAGCAGCCCTCCCAGCAGCAGTGGTTGGAGGGTGTGCGTCTATCCACTCCCCGGGCTCTGGCCATTCCTGGTATTATGAGTCAAGTGCCATCCTTTCAACGGATGAGAAGTGGTCTCATTGTTTTGCAGCATTCGGTTACTAGTGGTGTCTAACGGTTACTTATTCAGATGTGTTTCGGGCCCTTGGAAACTGCCTCTCCTTTGCCAAACGTCTAATGCACCACAAAAGCTCAGCTTTAATAGAGCTTCTTCAGAATCCTAATTCCCATAAAGCCTTTCACAAAACAGAGGACTTGAAGGCATAGGACTTTTTTTTTTTTTTCTTTTTGAATACTGCTATCTCCTCTAAGAAGGATGGAAGCATTCGAGAACCCCGCTGACAAACCATTCAGCCAGTAGAGGTAGCTGTTGTATTAACTAGCTCCCAGCCTTATCTGCCAGTTCAGCCTTAAGGAAGAAAATAAATCAGTGCATGCAGTATTTTTAACAACAGCATTTTTAAAAAGTGTTTCAAAAACTCACGGTTTTGTGGTTTTTAAAAAACTGCTTATTTTGTATCCTTATGTTTGACTATCAAGTTGTCTGTGAATATTAGCAAAAGCCCCTATATGAAATTTATTATTAATCATCTATTTTTAGGCACGAAGCTTTGCTGTATTACGTTTTAGCTGCAGAAACTGGAATTGAAGTGTCACAGACAAATTTAGCACACATCTGTGAGGAGAGGCCCGTGAGTAAATGTATTCTTCTCAGAATAGAAGCTCTAAGGTTAAGGAGGGTGAATTGGGGTTTTAGGGAGGCAAAATTCACTTGGCCGAAATATTAATGAATTACCTTTTCCTCCCCCTTCTCCCTGTTAGGACCTGGCTGAGACGTACTTGGGTGTGAACTGCGTTTGGAGATACTATAATTTCTCTGTTTTCCAAATTGATGCTCCTTCATTTGGTACGTGTGGAAAAGCAGGTGCTGAATTAAAGCACCGGTGGCTTTTAATCTTCAGTGACAGGAAATATCTAACAACTTTGTGTGCAGTGTGGTGTTTCTAAACAATTAGGAGAGAGAGAGAGATCTCTGCTATTAAGATCGTGACTAAACTGCTCTCTGCCTCACGCTATGGATTTTTCCTGGCCCATTTGTCTGCTGTAGCCTCTACCCGCCACATCTTGAAGAGTCAGTGAGACTCCAAGGAAGCTATTATGGAAGATTCCCTGAGCCAATGCCCTTCAGCTCTCAGATAGGTTCCCTGTCTTCTTCTGCTCTGTAGGGTAGGGGGCTACCCCCAGGAACCACAGTTCCCAGACTCCTTTGCCCCGGGGCTCCTGATCAGTTCAGTCAACTGGAGGTTCTGGTGGGAGATTGCAGGATGGGGGCAGTGGAGGGCTCAGGTATTTCTGTCCTTCTCTCTCTGCTTCGCTCTGTCTCTGGCAGTGGTGCATTCCCATGGTCCCAGCTCCCACCTGGGCCCCACACTCTGTGGGCCCCGCTGAGCCTTGGCCCAGGGAGGTCAGTAGCTTCCTGCATTGCCTATACCTGGGGTGCTGTTTGCCTTTTCAGCTCTTCCAACACCCTGGGGAGCACTTCCCAGTTGGAAAAATCCCTGTTTTGGACTACCTGACATAGACTCTATTTTTCTGAATGAACACTGAGCAATACATACGTTCTTTTTTTTTTTTAAAAAATGTTATTTATGTTATTGTTTTAGAGAAGGGAGGGAGAAAGAGAGGGAGAGAAACATTGATGTATGAAAGAAACATTAATCAGTTGCTTCTCACACACCCCCAGCTGGGAACCTAGCCCGCAACCCAGGCGTGTGGCCCAACCAGGAATCGAACTGGTGACCTTTTGGTTGGTGGGATGATGCCCAACCCACTGAGGCACACCAGTCAGGGCAATACCTAAATTCTTCAACAAAACTTTTTCCTCAAAAGAAAAAAAAAAAACAAACATGGCTTAAGCAGAGTAAAGAAGTACGCTTTAGCCATCAAATCTAGGCAGCAAAATTTGAGGTGTGGAACAAAGTGTCCCCCGCCCCCCCAAATCCTTGGCTGATTGGGCTGCCATCCTCCCAAATAGATCTATTCCAGAGAGCTACCGAGCAAAGCAAGAAAATGTATCTGGAAATGTGGATACTCAGCAGAAAAGCCTTTTTTTTCCCCTACTGACACATGAAAAACTAAAGACCCCAAAGATGTTCTGTATTAGGTTCTGGCAGGAAAACCTCTCAGTCATGGGAATGAGCCCATCATCTCAACTGTCATTCTGAAATAAAACCACTTGACAAGTGCATCTGTGCCTTTTGTCCTGCAGCATATTTGAAAATGGGAGACCTTTACTACTATGGCCACTCAAACCAGTCGCAAGACCTGGAACTGTCCGTACAGATGTACGCCCAAGCGGCGCTGGATGGAGACTCACAGGTAAGCAGCAACAGCATGAACAACGGACAGGAGTTCTTGGTGATGCCCATTTGTGAGGTCGCATGCAAGGTCGCATGCCCTGAGTTCTCTCCAGCTCTTTGTGTGCTTCCCAGGTTACGAAGTCCTTTCTCATCCATTTTCACAAGCCCCTCACCAAGACCCTGTAAGGGCGCTAATCAGGATGGTGAGCCTTTACCGAGCTCCTACTCCATTTCCCCCACCGTTGTCACAGCAGTCTTGTGCGGGTGGGGACTATGATGCCTAGTTTATAGGAGAGGATACCACGACTCTGACAAGGTGACACATTGCTCAAGGCCAAACAATCAGGTAGCAGGTGAAGCAGCCAGAGCTTCTGACTCCAAGCCCAGATTCCATCAAACAAACTCACCAGGTAGAAACTCAGGAAATTGGAGGTGTGGTCAAAAGCAAAGTGGTCTGTTTGTATAGTGGACCCCACACTTCGGCCATAGGACTTCACTCTCGATGACTTTTTTTTTTAACTTATTTTGGAATATTTTAAGATCTATAGGAAAATAGCAGAAAGAGTCCAAGAGAGTTGCTGTATACCCTTTGTCCAGCTTCCCCTAATGTGAATATCTTGCATGGGCACAATTAATTCCATTATCAAACTACGAGGTCCACGTTGGTTCAGTGCCATGAAGCACGCTTCCGGCTTTGTTTGGATTTCACTAGTTTTCCCACTCAAGGCCTTTCTCCCTCCCAGGGTCCCACATTGCATTTAGTTTTCATATTTCCTCAGTCTTCTTCATGAAACAGTTCCTCAGTTCTTTCCTTGCTTTTCATGACCTTGACACTTTTGGAGAATATTAAGTAGCCAGGTGTTCTGCAGAGTGTCCCTCGATGTGGGTCTGGCTTCTGTTTTCTCACAAACAGATTGAGATGATGCATTTGGGGCAAGCAGAGCACAAAAGTGATGTGTCCTCACTGTATCCGTGCAGGCGTGCTTGGTGTCTCACTGCTGGTGAGCTTGGTCGCGGGCACTCGGTTAAGGCGCTTTCTGCTGGGTTTCTCCCCTGAAAAGCTAATGTTTTTCTCGTTCTATTTAGAGAGATCATGGGGAGAGGGTTTGCAACTACACAAATATCTTACTTCTCCTCAAACTGCTGCCACTAATTTCAGGACCCTTTGATAGATCTTGCAACAATTAGTGCACTAATGATGAGTCTCTGTTTCTCTCATTTCCTGGATGTTCGCTAATCCCAACTCTCTCGTGATCTCAGGGCCGTTTTCACAGTGGAAGCTGGAATAGCTGTTACTCTTAAAGGCAACAGGTTTTGGTGTCACACTTTGGGATTTGACTGCAGAGCAAATATTGGAAACTTGTCCCTGTCTTGGTCTTTTTTTTTTTCCCAGGAGGTCCTATATCAGAGTGGTTCTTTACCTGGGTTAAAGTCCCTTATCCGTATCACTTCAGAGCTATTTGTACATGGCAAGTCACTAAATCACTGAGTCTTCCTATTCTTTGTGAACTGGGAACAGTAATAACATCAACCTCTGCGTTTATGAGATGTTTGATGTAGAAGCACTGAGCCCAGCAATGGCCGTGATCTATCTATTCTATTATTATTTCTTCTGCAATGCAATATGAATTGCTGCTGAAGGGATTTGCCGTAGAGTCCAACTTTCTTAGATGATGTCTGTTGATACTAAAAATTAGGTCCGGGCCATTTTTTTTTTCAATCTGATTTTTATCATTTGGAAAAATAATGTTATAAAAACATTAAAAGATAATTTTAAAAGAAAACAAAACATTCCATGGCAGAGGCTTTTCTTCCTTCGTGTCTGCAGGTTCCCTTCAGCCCCTGACATAGGCGGGCACACCTCTGCAGCGTGAACTCCCGTGCACACACGGGAGCTCTTTTCACATATCGTAGGGATCTGTGCAATTTAGTGCACACTTGATGTAATTGTTGCTCTTAACTGCTTCCCATATTCTGTCACACTAATAGACTGTAATGTATTAAGCTTTATCTTATTTGGTAGCATTTATTATTTGTTTGCTAATTTTATAATTAATTTGGCACATTTACTCAGTCCTGCATGTCTGAGACACTGCCTAGTAGTGGGATCATAAGATTAAAAAATAGACAGTAGTCTTGCCTTCATGAGATTATAGCCCATAAAGGAAGATGAGGAGGTCTTTTCCTATTGGGTTGTAATTACAGCTAGTGCTATATTTACATTTTCATGTTTCCATCTTTTAGCTCCATTTGAGTAATTTCTTTATAATCCAAGGGATAGTATTACTAAGTCAAGGGCAATCTAAATGGTTTTATGGCTACCTAATAATAGTTTATTGCTGATGTGCTTTCTGAAAGTGTTTTCCAATTAATGCATCACCCAGCAGTGGTCACATGTAGGAGGGTAACTGAAATCTTGTCTGCACTTGTCTGCATTGGTCACTTGGTTTTGCTAATTGAATAATTTGAAATTGATACTTCTTTGTTGTTTTGAATTGTATTTACTTGATTTCTAGTCGGGAGGGACATTTTTTGCATATACTTGTCTATGATAATTTACTCCTCATATTTTAGGTGAATTTTCTATTCTTGTTCTTTGCCTGTTGTTAATCTATTAGAGTTCTGATACTTTAAAAATTTAAATGACAATTTTTTTATACATTTGCCTAGTAAATAATGAACCTTAAGCTGTTACATTGCATGTAAATATTCCCCTCGTCTATTTTCTCATTTATTTTAATCTTTCTACTTTTCCATCTTTCAGAGATGAAGGTCTCTGAAGCATTTAAATTTTTACGTGGTACTTGTTTTCTTGTGATAAGTTTTAAGAGCACCTTCTTTTCAAAGCTTGGAGAAATATTCTATTTTCTGCATGTATGGGCATCTTAAAGATACTAAACGCTTCCATTTATTTGGCGGTTATTTGGCAGCATGATGGAGGTTAAAACTGAAGACTCTGGACCCTGTCTGCTCTTTTCCAGCTGTGTGACCCGGGGCAAATTCCTTAAACTTTCTGTTCCTCAGTTTCTTCATCTATACCATGAGGAGGATAGCAGTACCTATCTCAATTTGTTGTTATGAATATTCAATGAATATGTACAAACCACAGCGATGCCTCATGTAGAGTGAACACTCAGAAGATACTGGCTGCTGTTATTTTTATCATGATTATTGCACAGGATGGTTGTGAGGGCCCTGGTGTGTTCGCCCAGGCAGATGCTGGCTTCCACTGAGATTGCTGTCAGTGGCAACCGCACAGAAAGACCAAAAGGGAGACCGTGTCATTAGAATATGACCCTGAACTCCTTGAAGGGCCACAGTCCAATGAAATTTGTAAAGCCCTAATGCTAAGTAAGGTCATCTTTTATTTCTTGGTCTGGCCACATGCTCAACTCGTGATGGACAATGAGCCCCCTCCAGGTAGTATCACTGTAGCTCCCACCCTTGATGAAAAAGCTGTACCGTCAGGCTCCTCGCTGCCTTATATTATTGGACCTGCACAGCCTGATGAGGCAGACCCTACCTCTGAGGGTCAAGAACAAGGTCTGTAAAGGACGTGAGGAAACGCACCAGAGTGAAGGTCTGTGCCAAGAAGAATCGTGAGTCTCCTCATGTTAGAATGTCAGTCATCCATAGCACCTCCAGCCACAAAAACATTTTGTTAGATTTCTGACATACTGGTGGTGACCCAAAGCAGAGTCATCAGTGATGGACATGGCCTTCAACTCAGCGTTCTGGTTCTGTTGGTGACCCAGGGCACGTTTTCCAGCAAGTTCTGTCTTGGAGAGTGAGCAGGAAAGGACAGATCCGCCGGTTGACTGGCTTCTGAGCAGATGGGACCCAGCTTCTTCTGAAAGCCTCCTGGTTCTCCTGCAAATAAATGTCTCAGATGCACATATTTAGGGAAACAATTCATCAGTGAAGATGACAAAGCCATCTGGCCCTAGGGACTGAAAAAAATATCTAGAGGTTGTGAAAGTTTACATTCTGATGAAGGGTATGCATCTGGGTTTATTGTAAGAAGCTGATGAGGATGGTTTGTGGCTTGTTTTCAGGGATTTTTTAACCTGGCCCTGCTGATTGAGGAAGGTGCTCTAATCCCACATCACATTTTGGATTTCTTGGAAATTGACCCAACTATCCATTCGAATAACATCTCCATCCTCCAGGAACTGTACGAAAGGTGAGTTCAGAGCCTCTTTAACACTGCAGTCTGGAGGCTCTTGGCATCTTGGTTAAAGTGAGCCTGACTTTTATTTTGTAACATCACTTATTATAAAAAGGGCTCAGGGTTTGTTCCGATTGGAGAGCACTGAGCTGGACCCAAACTTACTTCCGTTTTCTAGTTTCTGAGGCTTAAGGTACAAAATGAACTTGATCTGAAGTTAAGGTGCCGACCAAGGTTTTCCAGCAGCGTGGGAAAAATAATGCATCTGATTAGACTGTGCTTTTCTGCAAGACAGGGAGGCATCTGACGTCTGGACTCTGGACAGACACCTGGACAGAGCTGTTGCTCTGCCAGCTCCCATGCCTCATGGACCTCCTTGACCTGTTGGCTTTTTATTGAGGACAGAAGTGACCTTCTCCTGAAATGTCCGGCAGGGTCCTAGAATGTCAGGGCAGGCCCGAACCCCTGAGAGCTGGCTTTCTCCCCTTGTCTCTCATCTCACATGTGTCCCATTGTCCCCAAGCTGAGGATCTGATAATGCTGGGATGTCACAGCATGAGTGATGGCAACAAGGTCCGCTGACATGTCAGGGCGCCCTGTGCTTCGTGTCTGCAGGTGCTGGAGCCACAGCAGCGAGGAGTCCCTCAGCCCCTGTGCCCTGGCCTGGCTCTACCTGCACGTCCGGCTCATCTGGGGTGCTGTCCTGCACTCTGCTATGGTAGGTGCCGTCTCCCGCGAGCCCCCCGCCCTGAGGTCCCAGGCCCTGTTCGTCATCTGACATGTGCTTCCGGTGTTTGCAGACCTGCTTCCTGGGGACCTTCCTGCTGTCTGTGCTGATCGCCTGGACCCTGCAGTATTTCCAGTCCGTCTCAGGTAGAGATTCCTGCAAGGCCAGGGCAATACAAAAACATGCCAGTTCTTTCCCTCACCAGAAAAATTACCTTCTCCCTCCTTGTGCCCTGGGTCATGCTGTTTCCCTGGTTCAGGTGGCCATGGGGCAGGGGTCCTCCTTGGGCTGTATTGTAATATCTGGCTGATGGAAGCCCCTAATAACTTGAATCAAAATACCCGGCCACACGGATTCAGAGGGAGGGTCTGAGGAGGAATATAAAGTGAACATGTATTTTAGTGTGGTTTCCAGTAGCTACTGTTATTTTTCTGTGCTAATGTGGGGCAGTAGCTAAGGGGGTGGGCACCTCCATCACTTCTATTTGGGCTGAGAGTGCAGGCTTGGTTGCTTATTAGCTGTGTGTTTCTGGCGAGTCAGTTCACCTTTCCGATCCTCCAATTTCTTATCAGTTAAGTGAGGTTATAATAATAGCTACTTTCCAGGGATGTTAAAAAGGGTCAGTGAAAAAAACAATACACGTGAGACCAAATGACAACTGCAGTTAAATCTTACCTGTCCTATGTATTTGGCACGTAAAACCCTCTTGGTAAACATTAGCTGTTGCATTTACCTCCCCCGTTAGACCGTAAGTGGAGTCAGAGGGAGGCCTTCATTTGCCATCTCACACTTAGTAGGTGCTCGAATTTGCAAATGTGTCTCACAGAGGATTATGATTTGCCACCGTCTGGGATGGCTGTGAAGGGACATACGCACACACGCGGACCAACAGGGACCTTTGCAAAGGGATCCGTAGGACCAGACATGGCATTTGAGCGTTCGCGCAGCCGTTATTTGTGGCGCAGATAAGGAAAAGCGAAAGGGACACATTTCCCCACTCAGATTCTCTGGTGAGATGCCACTGTTATGAGAGACTGATATGAGTCACCCCTATGACTCACCCCAGGAGGCTGACAGAGGCCGGTCCAGGCCTGAGGCCCCGCGGTACACGCCAGCTTATAAATTTCCCTCATGCAAATTCTGCCCCATCCCAAAACGTGTTGCCAGGTATAGCCCGTTTATTTTGCATCTTGTCAGTGTTTTCCATTTCAAATTATCTTTGTCATTTTTACTCTGTAGAAATATTGTTACGATTATTACAAATGCAATTCCGTCGGAGGAGCCAAAAATTGTCTGTATGATTTCATGCCAGCTGGTAGCCATGAAAATTCATGGGCTGGTGGAATTGCTTTCATCAGAAGTCGGCTCTTTTTCCCTCCCCGGGCCTTCATTGTCAGTCCGTCCGCATTCTCATCTCCCCACCCCTCCTGCCCTTTCGTCTGCTTCCCCTTCCCCGTGTGTATCCTTTGCTCCTTCACACGTTGTCTTCATGGTTTTCAAACTCTTTCATCTGCTGCTTCCTTAACATCCCTCCCTCTCTGTTAACCGGCCTCAGAGAAGTCTGCCTGGGACCTTAAAAATAATTTAATTCTCTGAAGCACTCAGGCCAAAGGGATGACATGGCCTGCCCCATAATCACAAAATAAAGCCCAGGAAGGGATGTAGGGCAGCGGAATTTTAAACGTCTCCCGACTTGCCATACTTGAAAATGCTCATTATCATCCGTCTCGAACCTATTCTGTTATCTCCTTACATAAGGAATACTTTGCAGCACATTTTTGGTGCCCTGACATGAATGATAATTAACCTGCCCACATACATTATTTTCTAAAGACTGCTCTAACATCAACATAAAGAAGTAAAAAGAAACTAATTATCATAAGATAATATCTTTTTCAATATGTAAATTATAGCCCGTGCTTAATTTTCACGTGCTCATGAATCACCCGGGTGCTTGTTAAATGCAGATTCGGATGCAGCAGGCCCGAGTGGGCCCTGAGACTCACCAGCTCTGACAAGCTTTCGGATGCTGTCCATTCCGCTGTGCCATGGACCACACTTTGAGTCATAAGGGCCTAGAACTTAAAAAAAAAAAAGAAAAAGTCCCCACATACTTACCTATTTCCAAAATGTGCCCCACCGTGGTGCCTGCCAGCCCTGTTAGAACTACTGTCGAGGAAAAATATGTATAAATTATTTGCATATTTTTCAGGTTGCCAACCTAAGTGCAGAGTGGTCAGTGACTTTGGTGTAAGAGGGTGCTATTCCATCAGCAGTGGGGCGGTGAGGTGGGGGTGATAGAAGCCAGAGAGCGAAGAGAAGCCACTGCAAGGAGCCCCTCAGAGGCAAAGGTTTTGCCTCTGGCGTCACCCCGATGAGCGGGTGCAAGGCCCCCTGACCTGCCCACGGGAGGGGGAAGGTGTAGCACATGCTGGTGGCAGCCACGGCAGCGAGAAGCAAGCACAACATGGAAACGGGACCGGATGGGAGAGTCAGGAGTCCACCTCAGGTGGCTTTGTGGAAGGATAGTGGGATTAGGGATCCTTGTCATTTTGTGATTTGGATTTTTTCAGTCAGTTGTTAGTAAAAAACGAAGAGATTTGTGGTCAAACCTTTGCATCGAGGTGTCCATCCATTTTGCGTTCAGCTCCAACTACCTTCCTTACCCCCACCCCACGCCGAGTTCTGTGCCCTGTGGTGGACAGTTGGCACCCCGGGGCACATAAGGTGGCGATGCATTTGCCACGTTAAGTTGGCTTGCATTCGGGAGGCTGGCAGTGCAGGACCGTAGCCAACAGCACAGGCTTGGAGTCAGGCTGCCATGATGCTGGCCCTGCCACCAGCTGTGTGACCTTGGGCAGGGAGCCTGTCTGTGCCTCGGTTTCCCCTTCTGTAAAACAGCAGAAGTAGTACAGCCACCTCCTGTGGTAGTTGTGAGAACCAAATAAGACAACAGAGGTAAAGTGCTTAGAACTCCGCACATGTTAGCGCCTGAGCAGTGACGTCCTAAGGGCATGTCAAGTGCAGTGACGGCTGCTGACAGCGGGTAGCACCTGCACCAAAATACTGGCTCAGTTTACCTCCGTGACAGACGCAACGGCCAGAGCCTGGCATGGGTTTCTATGTTGGTAGACTCTGTCTAACACATAAAATGCTCTTTAAGGCATCTAAACAAAAATTTCAACGAATCTACCAAGGCACCAAAAAAAGTCCCCAAGAAATACGGCACACCTTTTTATTTCCTTTCGGGGAACTTATTTTTGACTCTGAGCTTCCCTTGCACCAGGCTGCTCAGTGCTTCTCGAGGCTGATGCCACCCAGGGGAGCGAGTGCCAAGGCCCCTGGGTCTCAGGTGGCACTGGGAACACTCACGTGTCCCAGGTCCGATAGAGGAACACACACAGTGTCCCAGAGCCTTCTCTGTCCCTCCAGGCCTGTTGGCTTTGCAGTTTCCGGGTCGCCTAGGAGTCCCATCATCTTTGCCAAAGCTGAGCCCCGTTTACCTTCTTTCTCCCAATATTCCCTTCTCAGATGGCTGGCGCCCAAGGTGAGCGCTTCGCTGACGGTACAACCCACCGCCAGGCTCAGCCACTTTCCCAGACTCCAATAAAGCTCCTTTTCCTGCTCCAGTGCATCGCTAAAGCACTCTCCCTCTCCCCTGCCTGCCAGGGACGCCAAGCGTAATTGCCTTAATGGATTCAGGCTTTCAAAAAAACAAAACAAAGCAAAAATCCCCAAAGCAAAGTATGTCTAAAAACGTCTCCATTTCTGCTCTGCCACAAATCTCCCGAGACCAAAAAAGAAAAACCACGGAGCCTGGCTGGCCACCTGAAGGAAGGTAAAGGGAGGAGGAGGGGAGGAAATGTAAATGACCATTTCAAAGAAAGAGTCCTGCCCGCCCGCTATTAGTGTTCAGTTTGTGTCTAAACAGAATACACAGTATGGGGCGAGATCTGCAGACCTACCAGCTCCTCAGTATGACAAGTAACCTTTGAAACCCATGCCGGCCTACTCAAAACATTCATAATTTAAGCCAACTCATCCTTTCTGTCTAAGTGGTTAGCCTCGTGTAAGAGGAAAATGATGTAAACGAGATCCATTAAACCTTTTCCTGTCCTCTACACTTCTAATTAATGAGGTTTCTGCTGAAATCACAGTAAAATGTCAGGAAACTTGGTGCTCACAGAAGAAGCAGGAGCCTTCTTCTGGGAAAGAAGTCAGAGCCAGTTCCCGGTGGGGTTTCGCCCCCCTCCTGTTTCACCGGTCCCTGCTCCATTGGGAGGCCCAGGGAAGCAGGCTAGATCTCACTCATAGCAGGCGACTTCAGGGGCTTCCCCCTGCACGCGCTTTGAGCTCCCCTTTGCAAACATTCGCTGTCTCAGGATCCGTCTAGCATATTCCCTCGTGTCCTCCTTCCCCGCGTGCTCTCGTCCGGCTTGGCTGCCTGGCGAGCAGATGTTTCTGCTGCAGTGGCCGCAGCAGGGGTTGGTGAGTGTGTTCTGTAACGGGCCAGGGAACAAGCAGTTGGGGTTTCAAGGGCCATCTCTGTCATAGTGACTCAACCCTCCTTGTAGCACGAAAGTGGCATCGAGGATACGTGGAAACACGTGGTACGGCTGGTGGCCAAGAATACTTCTCGTGTGTTTCTCACCTGTCATGAAATACTACTACTCTTTAGATTTTTGTCCAGTCGCTTAAAAATGTATAAACCGTTCTTAAACTGTGAGCTGTACGAACACAGGCAGAGAGCCGCACTTGGCCCCGGGGGCTGGTCTGCCCACCCACGTGACTCAGGGCCAGCGCTTGCCGATTCTCACTAATGTACAGAAAATGGCCTCCCAGGCGGCAAGTGATTGGAAAATCACTTCTATTTGGCCCTGGAATAGACTCTCTTAAGTTTTTAAAACAACATGCCCATTTTCCTCGTAATCTTGATTCGAGTCCAGTAATCAAATTAGTGCACACCCCAGGTGAGCACAGAAAAAGACACCACTTGAAAATCACGCAGGCTGTCGGGGGCCCAGCCACGGGCGGGGAGGGCACCTTCTCACGGGGGGTAACACCGAGCTCACTGGACGAACGTCGAGCGTTCTCCTTGTGCTCTGACAAGGAGATTTAAACATGGCGGTGCTGATTATGCATTCCTTCTCCATTTACACAGTGGCACTTTTTTGTTTTAATCAGAAAACTGATTGCTGATTTATCTTGTTACCATGGTGATTTAAACATTTCCCTAAGCTTGCAAAGGAAAAATCGAATGCCTTAGTACTTCATTAACTTAACTCCTGAGAGCTCATCAGAAAGATCAGTTTGAGGGCCCGAGGGTCCAAGACCCTCTCAGCTGAGCCGCCCTGTTCACAGGCGAGGAAACCAAGGCCTATGAGATGCAAGCATTTTAGAAATGAAATGTGTGCTGTTCAGTATCTGCCCCAAAGTAATGTACTGGTGGTAGATGTGTGAGGCTGGGCCAGCCGGGGTCTCTGGACTCCAGCAGGTGGTCTTTGTGCCACCTCACTGGGCCTTCTGCTCCCTGCCACAGTTAGGTCAGCTGCCAGGATGGTGGCTTTAACCTAGAAATGTCACGTCATTATGTAGGTAACACCCTTGGCCCCCCACCCCTCCACTGTCCTGTTCTTTTAGAACAGTCCCTGGATTCACAAGATCTCCTGGAGGTACGGAAAGGGATTCCTAGGAGGGTTCTTTACATATCCTGAGAAGCCAGGGGCTTCGGAGCCCATTGTTGAATTTCTTAGACCAGCCCCGTGGAGATGATTGCACGTATGTGGAGTTGCAGCTTTGGACAGGTGTTTCTGGAAGTCAGATGGCCAACATGTAGTGACATCTTCTAAAACTCAATACAATTCTGGGTGGACATTTGAGAGCCTTTAAAAATGGTCCCACCGACAAAACTGTGAGACTCCAGGGTTCCTGAGCTTAATTAAGATCACTGATTAAAAGCAAACCAGCAAATTGTTTGCCCAAACGATGGCCATTGTGCTCGGCATACATCACCTGTCCCTGCAAACCACCGCCCTCATTTTACAGGTGAAGAAACCACAGCTCAGAGTGTTTATGTAGCTTGCTCAGGATGGCTCTGCTGGTAAAAACATCAGCCGTTCGATTCCTGGTCTTTCTGGCTTCAACATTTCTGCTGTTTTCCTAGGCTACTGGGGCCCGAAAGAAAAGTGTTGACATCCCAGAAACAAAGGCACCAGCTCTGTCCTCGAGCCTGCAAGCCGTGCACCTGAAATTAATAAACCCTAACGCATTTCCACAGTAAAGCAGATCACTAGTAGTAACGACTAACATCTGCTGAGTGCCTTTGCCTGCCAGGCACTGTTCTAAGCACTTCAGGTCCATTAGTTTATTTAAGCCTAACAGCTCAACAGGGTATAGATACTTTCACTTTCCCCGTATTTTAGAAGGAGAGTGGGAAACTTGTCCAAGGTCACGTAACTGGTCAAGGGCAGAGCAAGCAGGTTCCGGAGCCCACAGTCTTGCAAGCAGGACCCCTCTTGGCCTCGGTGCTGTTGGTGTTTGCAGTAGGTGTTTGGAGCTGGAGCCTGCTTTGCTGTGGGGAGCCGTCCCACGCAGCGTAGAATGCTTAGCGGGCCCTCAGCCTCTGCCTGCTCTGTGCCAATAGCACCCACCCTCCAGTGTGACCAGCAAAAATGTCTCCTGACATTGGTCACTGTCCCCTGGAAGGTAAAATGGCTCCCATCTGAAAAACCAGTGACCTAAACTATAAACTTTATAAGCCTCCCTAACATTTATGGAGGTCCAACTCTGCACCTGAAGGTAAATTGATAAGTAATTAAATCTAGTAATTACATTTTCCAGAACTTATACACATTTACTTAAATAAAATAATTAAGCCAAACTTGGTACATTGTCCAAATGGAATAATAATGTAGATAAAACCAACACTCCTTTCTGATTGATTGGTATAATTCATAGCTTGCATTGCATCCACGCCATGGGGGGAAAAATAGACACGACCACAAGAACCATCAACCAGAGACTGTTTTGTTTTTAATTAAAATAGATACCTGGAGGTCACAGCCTCAATGTTAGAACTTAGAGTCCCATGGTGTTAGAACCAGCAGAGAGTTTCATATGTCTGCTCCAGTCTGTCATTGTAGAAAGGGGACACCAAAGTCTGCAGAACTTAGATAGTGGGTCCAATGTCAGCTAGCTAGTTGGTTTCAGGGCCACCAACTCAGGAGCCTCTGGCCTGGCTTGCTGCGGCCTAGGCGTGGTGGTGTGCCCTGCGTGCCCTGTTGTGAGTCCTCACCGCCTGTTGTGTGTGTGTCTCTGCAGCCAACGGTTTCAACCTGACGCCAGCCGGGCCCTCCCCAGGCCCCACCGCTCCCACTGCAAGTCCAGCTGTGACTCCAGCTGCAGACGCCTCTGCTCAGGACCAGCCCCCCGTCACCAGTAACCCAGAGTCACGCAGGTGATGTGTGCGCTCCAGGTGTCTCCCAGGAGAGAGACTCCTTTCAACAGGTGGCATTGGAAAGCAGAGGCCACGCATTGTACTACTGATAAACCCCTTGGACGTCTTGTCAGGTGGATGTGACATTTGCACTTGGTGTCTTTTTTAATCAAATGACAGAGTACCCAGAGCAGACAGTGGTACTAAAGGCATTCAAGCAAATACAGGGGACAGCCTGGTCATAGGGGTGCGTCGGGAGGTTAGCACGTCGGCGACGACCATTCCTGGCGATTCCGTGGGTCAGAAGTCACAGTTGGCCCTGCATTGTATCCCACTCCCTGTGGACGGGACACGTTTTCAGAATCTTAGCCCCTTGTTCATTCCCTTTCATTCAGTAGCAGAAAAACGGTGACTTTTCTACAGGTTAGGTAATGTTCCGGTACATGTGTTTGCCACAGCCTGGCCGAGGTTATGGCTGGGAGTACAGGGAAGGTGGTGGCTTTGTAAATTGGTTTACATTTTTCTCCTCGGATTTTTCTAGGGTCGTAGTGCTTCTGAATCATTCAATGACATGGTTGGACGTCAGTTACTATTCAATTGCAATCCATAAAATAACATTTAGAAAATTCTTAGTATTTAAGTATAGCCTTCTCCATGAATTGCCCATTAGGATAGACTGGCAGCGATGGGACATGCAGGAAAAAAGCCTTTAGTTCCCAGGCACCCCCACCCTTCATGCCTGCCTGAGTCCCTGTAGGGGTGTGTGTGAGTGTGCGAGTGTGTGTGTGTGTGTGTGTGTGTGTGTGTGTGTGTGAGGAAGGGCACATTGTGCACTGGATGCTGCTACGGTAGTGAATAAATTGGTGTTGCAATATTGTGGGTCCAAACTACTCTTTGCACTACTTTATTTACAGTAGTAAATAAAAATTATTTTTATACCATTGATTCCCAGGAAGTGGCTTTTTTTCTTTTTCATAGTTGCTGTTGTCGTTGTATAAAGTCCTCAGGTTTATTCATCCCCCTCAGGAAGCAAAAAATAAATAAAGTAAGTTCTCCTTGAGAAAGCTCAGGATGTGATCATGTGATGTTTGCACAGGATCAGACATTGCTTCAGGGTTTCTGGCTGCTCTGAGGCTGAATTCTTATGAATTCTGGGTTCCGTTTGCAGCCTACCCACCTTCTCCTATGTGTACTCTTGTTTTATAGCAAAGCATATCCTTCCTGCTTGTGTACAAGCCAGACTTTGGAGCTCTGGATTCAGATTCTGGTTCTGTAACCTCCTAGCTCAGTAACCCTGGGTGGGTGATTAACCCTCTCTGAGCCTCAGATTATTGTTTTATAAAACAGGGGTAATAAAATTTATCTCCTGGGCTTTTCATGGGGCTTGCATGAGATTATGGATGCAAAACTTCCAGGTCAGTGTCCTGAATATGATTCGTTGTTCTCATGAGAAAGAAGCCTGAGGGGCCAGACAAGGGCCCTCTGATCTGCCTAGACCCCCTCTTCATGGAACACACACCCACTCCTCAGTTTCTGGGACCACAGCCTGCCAGCAGCCACAGCTACAGCCTCCATGGGAATCGCCATTGCCGTGGGGGCCTGCCCAAGGTTGCATCCTTGCCGGAGCAGCGCAGGGCCAGTGGCTTGCTGATGTAGGTAGGGTAGGCTTTCTCAATCTACGCACTATTGGGACTCGATGGCTCCCTGCTGTGGGGGACTGTCTCCTGCATGGCAGCAGCAGCAGCCCTGGTCTCTACCCACTAGATGTCAGTAGTGTACCCCCCCCACATCAGTATCTCCAAACATGGCCAAATGTTCCTGGGGGCAGGGGGCAAAATCACACCCCCCTTCACTTGAGAAAGACCCATGCACAAAAAGCAAAGGCCCCATCTGTCACTTTGAAACAGCCCAGGAGGGCCATCTCAGCCCCAGAATTCCACCTGGTGGCTACCCCACTGTGGCTCCATGGCTTCCTCTGCCCAATTCCGCCTTTTTCGTTTTCACACAGGACTTCCTGGCACTGTTCACCCATGAGTCTGTGAGTCTGCCGGGGCTGCCGTAACAAGGTGCCACGAGCTGGGGGGCTTCGCCAGCAATGTATTTCCCCACAGGTTTGGCCTCGAGCTCTAAGATCAAGGTGTCGGCAGAGTTGGTTCCTTCCGAGGTCTCCCTCCTTGACGTGTTAGGTGGCCGTCTTCTTTCCGCATCTGCACACGGTCTTGCTCCTTAGGTGCGTGTCTGTGTCCTAATTGCCTCCTTGCGTAAGGATGCCGGTCATATTGGATGAAGGCTCACCCTAGTGACCTCTTTTTACCTTAGTTGTCTCTTTGAAGGCCCTGTCTCCAAATGCAATACATTTTGAGACACTGGGAGTTAGGGCTTCGACATGTGACTGCGGGGAGGACACATCTCAGTTTGGAACAGCAACGTGAACACAATGGGGAGCTGGTGCAGGTTCCGAAGGTGGGCTCGTGGAGCAGTCCGGGTCTGAGACGGTTGTCCGATGGTGCTCACCTCCGAGAGCAGACGGCCCAGCTCCCGCGGGATATGTGTGGGGGCGGGGGGACGTTCACCACGGTTCTGTGTAAAAGAACAAGGAGAGGGGCGGACTGGGTGTCCCTCGGTAGGAGAAGGGATGTGGTAGGTGAATGTAATGGAAAACAAGGCACTAGTCAAAAAGGAAGGAGCTAGACATGAGCAGCAACATCAAAGGATGTTAAAAAACATATATTAATAAAGAGCAAGAACATGAATGAGATCTCTATCTCAATACTATTTATTTAAACTTAAAAAACCCAGACAACATTATATACATCCAATAGCTCTTGACCTTGGCAATATGCACCCTCCGTCGTAGGGTCTGTCTGTCCTACACACTGTTGGATGCTTCTTAGAGCCCCCTCGGCCTCCCTACTAGATGCTGGAAGCATGCCCTCGGTTGTGACAACTCACAGTCTCTCCAAACATTCCCAAATGTCCTCTGGTGGGGTGAGGGTGGGGGGAATTGCCCTGGTTGGGACCCGCTGGTGTAATTTTATATCAAATGTATCAGAGTGGCTTGTTCAGTTTTCAGAGGCAGGGATGAGGAGAGGGACTGTGAGGAAAGGAAAAATATTACCATATAAAAAGGTCAGGGTCTCGCCCACACTGGTGATGATGGGCCATGAACTGAGGAGGGTGATGGAGCCCAGCTCCCTGTCCAATGCTGTTTTTAATTCATTGGCACATTCAGATACCCTTATTCTTCTCTCAGCCTCCTGCAGCACGAATCTGGCTCACTGTGAGTTAGGTAATCGCTGAATCAATGAGTTTCACTGTCTGCCTCATGAAGTTCAAGTTCTCTGCTATTGGTTGGTGAGTTTCCCCTGCAGTCCCACAAATGACCAGCCCGAGCCGATCAATAAATGCGGAACCCAAGCTTGGAAGCGGTATCCTAGCAGAGTTGTGAGAACCAGGGGCTGAGGGAGGTAGGGGCTGCACCCCACACTGAGAACCATCTAGACTCTTCATAGACCCTCATCCAGAGGGGATTTCCTCATAAGCAGATGAACCGTGGGGAATTGGGCTTCAGTAAGAGTGTGACCTCAGTTGTGTTCTCAGGATATTGAAATCTGAGACATTAGATATATATTTCACTTAGTTTTCACAATACCACTGCAAGTAAGATACACATTTTTTCCATTTTACACATGAATAAACTGTTGTTGCAAGCATACCAAGTAACAAGCAATTGTACAATCTCAGTGGCACACAGCCACAAGCATGTATGTCTTGCTCAGGCACCTGTGGGTTGGCTGTGGTTCAGCTGATCTAGGCTGGCCTCAGCGGGGCTTAATTCCAGGCTGTGAGTTGGGTCCAGGCAAGCTTTTCATTCTTCTGGGGTCAGCAGGCAACTGGGGAGTCTTCATATGGAATGGGATCCAGATATGCAACCCTGAAATACGCCATTTCAGCATAAGGGTTATTGAGAATCAGCAGATGCAGGAAGAACTCTCTGCATCCACCTATTCTTCCCAGAGCAGGACATAAATTTCCTTTTGTGAAAGTGTTCCTTCCTCTGCTGTATCAGGAAGAGGAGAGCAATTCTTGTCACCAGAGATGGAGAGTAGGCACCGAGATGGTCTGCGTAAACCAACTTTGCTAAATTAACCCTCATCTTCCATTAGTGTTCCCATACATTTCCTAGTGACGGCCCCACAATTCATCATTCCTCAAATCTCAAACGCCCTTCCTTTGTAAAAACGGTGCAGAAGCTCCTGAGTCTGATTACTTTGAGTTTCTCTCTTTCTGTAAAATTCTCTACATGTAATATATTAATAAAAAGGATGCCTTTTCTCCTGTTAATCCATCTTCTGTTAGTTGAATTCACAGGCCCCCATTTACTGAACATAAAAGGGTAGAGGAGAAATTTATCTTCCCCAACAATCTCATGGCAAAAGGCTCAAAATCCAACTGCACAAGCATTTTTGAAACCTTCACCCACATGAACTCTGCTCGTGTCCCATTGGTTAAAGCAAGTCACAAGGGTAAAGCCACATGGGAAGGAAAGCATTTCCTCCTACGGAGGAGGAATGGGGGTTGCTTTCAACTTCCATCGGTCAGACACCAAAGCGGTAGCTCCTTCTTGCAACATTAGCGTACCACCCTTCCTATGAATCCCCCGGCTCTCTGTCTTTAGTTCAGTGAAGGAATTAATTATAGGCCTTTGTCTTGTTCTGGTATTTATTCTTTGGTATTGACTTTGTGTCCCGAATGGCACTGTTGAGTTCCTAAGGTGGGGGCCCTTCTAGTCACGCAGGGCCCTGCACAATGCTGGTACAGAGGGAGCACACTAAGTAATTGCACAGGACCGGTCAGGCGTATTTGTCCTACCAAGAAGCTGGCAACAAGTGCTGCTGGGGACGTCCTGGCAGATTCCATGAAACAGACCCACAAAGCTGAGCTGGTAACTGTGGCCCACAGCGCTGGAAGAATCTGACAGTTCTTTATTATGTCGGAGGATCTTCCACCGGCAGGTACAGCTGGATTAATCAGCACTGTATCCTCCTTGCAGACTTAATTAGCAGCTCTTGTCAAAACTCAGCTTCTTCTTAAAACCAAACATAAAACACATACACAAAACCTGTTCCAAGCTTATATCCTTATTTTCAGTTGTGCTTCATCCAGGCATGAGACCAGAAGCTCACTTTCCTTTTTTTTATATTGAGCTATAATTGGCATACAACATTGCGAAGTCTGGGGTGTACACTGTGTGGTTTGATGATACGCTTAGAGTGTATATCGCTCTATGATTACGACCATAGTGTTAGCCAACCCGTCCATCACAGCATATAATTACCACTTCCTTTTTGTGGAAAGAGGTGGTAATTTAAGATCTAGTCTCTTGCTCTGGCCAGGTAGCTGCATTGGTTAGAGTGTCATCTCGATACACCAGGGTTGTGGGTTCGATCCCCAGTCAAGGGCATGTACAGGAATCAACCCATGAATGCTACATGTGGCTGGCTCTGTTCACTACCTCGGGCAGGGGCTGATGTGACCACTCAGCTTCAGATGTTTGGATTTCCAACAAAAGTCCCAGTAACTCTGGCCTGTAGGGGTGAAGCTCCATTGCAGAGCTGGGCACCTGGCGCCCTGCTGCTGGCCTGCCTCCTGGGGCCCCTTGGTGCCCAGACACACCTCCACCTGTTTCTCTCACCCTGAAGGGTGTAAAGAGGAGCAGTGATGAGGAAAAGTGTAGATCTTTCTGGAGTCCTCGCAACCCTAGAGGTTCTGAACCTAGAACTGAATGTAGAACTTCCAGAAACTGGAATGAAAACTAATAGCTCCCGATTAGAACCACCTCTGAAAAATCTCTTGAGAAACATTTCAGGGGAAGGAGAGAGATGAAACTGATTCTTGAAATCATCAATTTTAAATAAGGGAGTCCAGCGATTCTCAAACCAGCACTGGCATTCTGTAAAATAAGAGTATCTAGTTTAGCCCTGGCTGGTGTAGCTCAGTGGACTGAGCATGGGCCTGTGAAGCAAAAGGTTGCCAGTTCAATTCCCAGTCAGGGCACATGCGTGGGTTGCAGGCCAGGTCCCCAGTAGGGGACACATGAGAGGCAACCACACACTGATGTTTCTCTCCCACGCTTTCTCTTTCCCTTCCCCTCTCTCTAAAAAGAAATAAATAATTTTTTTAAAAAAGAGTATTTAGTTTATTGAAGGCCCGTGTCAATTAATTGAGTCATTTTTTTGCTTAGTATCATTTTTTATTATAAGTCAACTAAATTTTGTTTCTACTCTTTATTATTTTTTAAAAGATTTTTATTTTTATTGACAGATACATATTTATTGCATTTTATTCATTTTTTTATTTTTGACATTTTAAAAAATATATTTTATTAATTATGCCATTACAGTTGTCCTATTTCCCCCCTTCATTCCCCTCCACCCTGCACACCCCTCCCCCACCATCCCCCCCTTTAGTTTATGACCACGTGTCTCAAGTTCTTTAGATTCTATATTTCCCATACTATTCTTGCCCTCCCCCCTATCTATTTTCTACCTACCATCTATGCTACTTATTTTCTGTACCTTCTCCACCCTTTTCCTTCTCCCACTTCCCTGTTGCTAACCCTCCATGTGATCTTCATTTCTATGGTTTGCTCCTGATGTAGCTGTCCTCTTAGTTTGCTTTTGTTTTAGGTGTGGTTCTTAGTAACTGTGAGTTTGCTGTCCTTTCACTGTTCATCTTTTTTGTCTTCTTTTTCTTAGGTAAGTCTCTTTAACATTTCATATAATAAGGGCTTGGTGATGATGAACTTCTTGAGTTTGATCTTATCTGAGAAGCACTTTATCTGCCCTTCCATTCTAAATGAAAGCTTTGCTGGATAGAGCAATCTTGGTTGTAGGTCTTTGGATTTCATGACTTGGAATACTTCTTTCCAGCCCCTTTTTGCCTGTAAGGTCTCTTTTGAGAAATCCGCTGACAGTCTGATGGGAACTCCTTTATAGGCGACTGTCCCCTTGTCTCTTGCTGCTTCTAGGATTCTCTCCTTCATTTTAATCTTGGCTAATGTAATGATGATGTGCCTTGGTGTGTTCCTTCTTGGGTCCAACTTCTTTGGGACTCTCTGAGCTTCCTGGATTTCCTGGAAGTCTATTTCCTCTGCCAGATTGGGGAAGTTCTCCTTTATTATTTGTTCAAATAAGTTTTCCACTGGTAGATGTTCCTCTTTCCCTTCTGGTACCCCTATAATTCAGATGTTGGAACGTTTAAAGATGTCCTGGAGGTTCCTAAGCCTCTCCTCATTTTTTTGAATTCTTGTTTCTTCATCCTTTTCTGTTTGGTCATTTTTTTCCTCCTTCTGGTCCACTCCTTTGATTTGCGTCCCAGTTTCCTTTCCATTACTATTGGTTTCCTGAGTATTTCCATTCATTCCAATTAGTTTAGCCTTCATATGTTCCTCTGATTTGTGACTAAAATCAACCAGTTCTGTGAGCATCCTGATGACCAGTGTTTTGAACTGTGCATCTGAAAGTTTGGCCATTTCTTCATTGCTTAGATTTATTGGCTCTGGGGCTCTGAGTTGTTCTTGAGCCATGTTTTGATCTGTTTGTGCCTGTTACGACGTATGAGGAGCAGACCCTTAGTTGTTCACCAGGGCGGGGCCACCCAGGTCGCTGTTTTGTGACGCTGTATGTGGGGGTGGGGTCAGAGAGGGACAATGGTGGCCCCCTCTACTGCTTCCCGCCACTGGGGCCTGCGCGGTTTGTATCACTGCTTGCTCCTTCACCGGTTTATCTGTGCACGAATGTGTGACGCTATCAGCCCTCAGTGGGTCCGCCCACTTCTCCACACCTGGGATCTGCCCACGGCTACTGGCACACCTGGGTCTGGCACCCAGGTGGGTCTGGTGGATCTTTCCTGCCCTACCGCATTCTGCTGCTGGCTCTGCCCCTCTTACCAGTTTGGCTGAAGGGTTAGTTGTTGTTGGACTTCCGTGTAGTTCAATTTTCTGTGGTTTGGTTGTGTTTTTGTTGCTAAAACTTTATTGTTTTTAAACTTAGTTGTGTGAGAAGGCACAGTGCTTCCACCTACGCCTCCATCTTGGCAGAAGTCTCTATTAATTTTTAGACAGAGAGGAAAGGAGAGAGAGAGAGAGAGGGAGAGAAACATCAGTGTGTGGTTGCAGTTGCCTCTCATGCACCCCTGTTGGGGACCTGGCCCACAAGCCAAGCATGTACCCTAACTGGGAATTGAACCAAGAACTCTTTGGTTTGCAGACCCTCACTCAATCCACTGAGCTACACCAGCCAGGGCTGTTTTCACTTTTTAAAAGAGAGTATATGGACTTTGAAACCATATGATCTGGGCTAAAATCCTGGATTTTACACTTTTTAGATATCTGCCTTGAGTGAGAGACAACTTTTTTGTGCCTCAGCCATCACATCTGTAAAATGGGAATCAGAGTAACTCCTTCGCTGGCTGCTGCAAGCATTTAGGAGAAAACAATGGCTGTGCCCCCGTCTGAGTGACCCACATACAGTAGATACTGAGAAAGCAGTAACCCTCTTTTCCTGATCTGTCAGTTCAGCAGTTCTGTGTGATGTTCGTGTTATAAACATTCACTCCTTCCCAAGTGTTTTATTTACAATCTCAAGTTCATTGACTATCTCGTATTAGAGTGAGGTCTTATTGAGTTGAGCATTTGCTGCAGTAGAATGTGAACAGGTTTTGAAAACTGTAAAGTATTATACTATAATCACCAGCTTGGATAAAGTCCTTCCCATTCAGGAACATTAGAAAAGCAAACAAAGTAAATTACTCAAATGCTGGAAATCACATCGCCTCATTTATGCAAAGGCTAATCTTGCCTGTCTGTCTGTGTGTCACAGGCTCAGAGCTCTGATTTGGGATTTCAGTGTTACCACAATGGTTTGCATTATTCATTCTTCTCATCGCATTTTATAAATCCAATTACACTTGAAAGGATCACTCGGCTTGTGTTTGATAAACCACATAGAAGAAGCAGTGCCCCACCTATAGGAGCAGCCTGGTGGCTCTAGCAGTTTTCTTCCCCATCCTCCGTCTGACATGCTGAGCCACCTGTTCTGATCACTCCCCTTGCTCCCAGTCCAGGGCCGAGTGCCTGGCGGTTCTTTCACTGTCTTCATGCCTATTCCGCACAGATCAAAACCACAAAGAGAAGGCCAGCCAGTGGGGAAGGAGCAGTCTCTCCAACACCTGGAGCTAGGACAACTGAGCTTCCACACACCAAAGAATGAAGTCAGACTCCTGTCTCACATCATATACAAAAATTAACTCAGAAATGGGCCAACAACCAGAATATAACAGCTAAAACCGTAAACTCTGAGCAGAGAACTGGGGGTAAATCTTCATGACTTTGGACTTGGCAATGAATTTTTTTTTGCAATGAATTCTTAGATGAGACACCAAAGCACAAGTAACAAAAGGAAAAATAGATTAACTGGACTTTATCAAAATTAAAAGCTTTTGTGCATCCAAGGACATTATCAGGAAAGTGAAAAGACATCCTATGAATAGAAGAAAACATTTGCAGATCACATACCTGATGAGAGTTTAGTGTTCAGAATATATAAAGAACTTTTACGACTCAATAAAAAGACAACCCAATTTTAAAAATGGGCAAAGAACTTGAACAGACATTTTTTTCTAAAGAAGACATGCAGATAGCCAACAAGCACACGGAAAGATGTCAACATCCTTAGTCATTAGAGAAATAACTTGCCACTTCACAACCAGCAAGGTGATCATCATTTTTTTAAAGGAAAATAACACCTGTTGATGAGGACGTGGGGAACCTGGAGCCCCCATACATTGTCCGTGGAATGTGAAATGGTTCAGCCACTGTGGAAAACAACTTGGGAGTTCCTCAAAAGGTTAAATGTAGAACTATGATATGACCCCACAGTCCTGCCCCTTGGTAAACACCCAGAAGAACTGAACACAGGGACTCAGACAAGTAAATGCACGGGCATGTTCACAGCATCAGGACTTACAATAACCAAGAGGTGGAAACAGCCCAAATGTTTACCAGCAGACGAATGGATAAGCAGATTGTGGAATAAGCATACAATGGAGAGTTATTCGGCCAAACAAAGGCGCTGATACATGAAACAATGTGGATGAACCTTGAAAAGATTATGCTAAGCAGAAAAATTCAGAAGCAGAAAGCCAACCTTACATGATTTCATTTGTATAATACCCAGAATATATAAATCCATAAGGAGGGGACACAGATAGGGTGTGTACAATGGGGAGACACTGCCCGTGGGTGAGGATTTGTTTGACTTTGGGGAACAGAAATGTTTTGAAACTAGACAGAGTGACAGTAGCACATTATGAATGCACAAAGTGACACTGAATTGTTCTCTTTCAAGTAGTTGATGCAATGTTGTAGGAATTTGTCTCAATAAATTATTATTTGTTTAAATCATGAGAGGGCCAAAGCCACTCTTTAATAAACAATCAAACAGTCTAGCAGGGAAAAAGAGGTGAGCGTGCTCTCCAGGAGACGTGGCTGCTTCTCCCCACCTGGAAGTTAAGAATGGCAGTACTTCCCGCCTCACAGAGCTCCGGGGAGAGTAGATGAGCTCGTCCTTGTAACGTACTTAGAACAGGGCTGCGCGTGAGGTAAAGGCTCCCTGCCTGTTATCTGTCATCACTGTTCATTCTTACCCAAGGCACCCACTGGAAAGCTTCCTCAAAAAATTCTCATGCAAACCATTTCCTCTTTTATTTCTATTAAGATTATAAAAAAAATCAACAGCTTGCCATTTGAAAAATAAAGGTGGGACAGAATGAACTGAGTGTACCTGATATCAGTGGAATCTACTCTCCGGTACTTTGCAAATACAACCACATTCATTTCTCCGTCTTCTGGGTAGGTATACAGTCCCCATTTCGCCACTGGGGAAACTGAGGTTCAAAGAGGTTAAGGAAATCGACAAATACCTCACAGAGGGTTAATGGTAGGTCCAGAAATCAAACCCAGTCTGACATTTACCAAGTCTCATAAGCTTCCCGGTTCACTGCACTGCTTCTCCCGCCCAGAGCTCCTCTCTGGGCCAAGCACGTGGGAGACCCACGGGAGACAGGGAGAGCTCTGCAGGGTGCGCAAACCCTGCTGCCTGGGAGTCCCAGCACCGCTGACTTCCTAGTTAGCCTCAGCCACACCCTCAATTCCTTTCACGATGCATTAATCCCAAACACCAGACTGGGACCTGCCTGACATGGCCTCACCTCGGTGCACCAACCTGCTGATTTGAAAGAAGTTCTACAATGTGGGTCAGGACAGATGCCTGGGGCCTCTGAGACCTCTCTCTGTCACTGCATCCCCCTGTGCTGGAAGAGAAGCTCCTACTCGTGCTGCTGTGAGAGCTTCAAGACAGAGACATCTGCCCACATTACCCCCTGAGAGGATGGTGCCTTGCCCCTGCCCTCTATCACCCCCGAAATCCCCATACCTCGCCTACTGGATCTAGAGTTGCCTGTCTCATCAGCAATCAAGAGGTGGTCAGAGGCTCCAGCCAGGTAGCTCAGTTGTTTAAAGCATTGTCACAATTTCCAAAGTTGCAGGTTCAATCCCTGGTCAGGGCACATATAAGAATCAACCAATGAGCCCTGGTTGGTATAGCTCAGTGGGTTGAGCACAGGCTGAGAACCAAAAGGTCACTGGTTCAATTTCCAGGCAGGGCACATGCCTGGGTTGCAGGCTAGGTCCCCAGAAGGAGGCATGTGAGAGGCAACCACACACTGATGTTTCTCTCCCTCTCTCCTTCCCTCTCCCTCTCTCTAAAACGAAATAAATAAAATATTTTTTTAAAAGAGAATCAACCAATTAATGCATGACCAGGTGAAAGAACAAATCGATGTTTCTCTCTCTCTTTCTAAGATCCATTAAAAAAATTTATTTAAAACACCCCCATGATGGCCAAAGCATAGAAAAGACCTCAACCTAATCAGCATGTGCTTTAGTAGCTCAGGGCCAGGGCCAGCACGAGTCGAGGGCGTGTTTTCTCCCTCGCTGGAAGGTGAAGCTGGGATGGGAGAAAGTAGAGACACTTCAATACACAAGCACAGGACTTTAGTACCGAAAGCTCCAGACTACTAGCCAGCCTGCGTCTACTCAGGTTTGATGGCAGATCTCTGCCCCTGGACAGTCCGGGAGCCCGGGCTGCTGATACTCATCTCTTTCCTAACACTCCCTTCACGGGGCGTCACTGTGACCCTAATCCTCCCCTGGGCTCAGTCCTCTTCCTCCTACTGTTATATCCACCGGATGCAAGAATAATTTTCGAAGACCTTTCAGGGTTTTGATCTTATTTTATTGGCCAAGCTTAACCTGCGCAGGGGCGAACTCTCGGGGTGTCCGGAGACACGGTGCCCAAAAGGGCTGCAGATGAGAGACGTGCCGAGCGCTTACAGCTAAGTCCTTATATAGGGGAAGAGCAAGCAAGCATTGAACAGAAGCAGACGTGGCAGTTAGCTATTTGCTGACAGAGACCGCGCGCACGCGGGGAACAGGGTGGGGTTTCAAAGTTCAAAACTAAACAGATTACAATCTGCCTATCTTGCTCTAAGTAGGACACTCACATGCTGCAGGCTGTCTGCTCAGCCTTTGTTTGCATGCTGTTCCTTGTTCCTGTTTTGCTGTGGTCAGGCTATGTTCTCAATTTCCCAGATCTCAACACTACCCCCTGGGGTCTTGGGAAACTGGGCCTGGACCATGGGAGCCTGCTTGCTTTTCCCCAAAAGCTAAAGAATCTGGTTCTCAGATAAGGGCCATGCACCTGGAAGAAAACAAGACAGACTGCAGTTCCACCTTCTGGTCCAGAGCGCAGACTTTAAGGAAGCACTTGTATGACCCGAGTGAGAGAGCCCCCTTCAAGTTTGCACCCAGGTGGCTCTTTCACCTCACCTGGGGCTCACCCCTGCCGGTCCCCAGCCCCACTGCCTAGCAGTCTGCACACAGAGGGCCCCTTGAGCCCTCTGGACAGGTTCTCGTAGACAGGAGGCTGGTGACTGTTACCAGAAGGCCAATGTATTGGCTCAAAAAGTCGGAGTATTTCAGGCAGCTACAGATTGCAAAATGGCGGGGCGGGGGAGGGGGGCTGTAAAAATACCAGCAAATCCTTATTGAACTTCTCTGTGCCATGCAGTATAGTAAGTGCCTCACACTCAGTATCTCATGTTGTCCCCATAACAACCCTCGGAAACAGGTATAGGAACCTATTATCCCCGTTTGACCGATGAGGGGACAAGGTTAGATTTGCTGAGGATCTTGCAGCTACCTACGTCTAGGAATCCATATGTAACCAGCAGAGAGACCAGTTCTGAGACCACAGCAAAGCCCTGAGGCAAGAGATAAAAAGGGTTATGACCCAGACAGCAGCTGTGGAGTACGGAGGAGGGACAGGATTTGATCCGTATAGGAAGGGAAATCGAAAAAAAAAAAAAGAAAAGAAAAGAAATTGATAGGCTGCTGACCCAGTTGCTGGGGTGCTGAGGATGGCAGGGCGCGGGAAGGGGTTAACGCCAGCTCCCGGGTTCCTGGCTTTCCCCACCAGGTGGGTGAATGACGACCCTCACAGTCCCGGTTCCCTGGGACAGCAGAAGCTGCTCATTTCTGCTGAAACGAGTCAATAGTTCCGCATGGGCTGCCTTATTTGGAAGCCCCGGTTATGGAAGGAAGGGACGAGAAGCATGAGAGGTGTTTTTACAGATTTATCGGGCAACCTTGGTATATAGCCTTGTGGACTGTCTGTCTGCAGCCACTCCTAAATAATTCTGAGGTCTTCTTAGGCTATAAATAGGACCACGTGACTTCTCAGTATTTCACCACATCATTCGGGATCAAATTCAGATTCCTCAGGGAATAGGCAGTGCCTTCTGTATCTGAGCCAATTTATCGGCGGGCTCCAGGCTCCTCGCCTTATAGCCCAGCCTGGCTGCCCTGCAGGCAATTCTTCAAATGCTCTACAGTCCAGGCTCCGTCCCCTTCCTCCCTTCCGCATACCCTTTCGCCAGTCTGGTGGCAGCTGAGGCTTCAGTGTCCTGTTCAGACGTTCCACACACACCCCACCCCCCACCCCCGCTGGCCCTGGAAGCCCTTCTTCCCTCCCCACTTCCCCTTTTCAAGGCATTGGTCCTCTCCCCTCTGTGCTTCTCAGAATCAACAAAATTTGCATGTAAGCCTCACCACCACCCAGCAATGTGCTGGGTGCTTTTGTGATGAATCTCAGCATCTCCCTAAGTGTAGTATTTATACCCCTCAAGGCACGTGCACAGTTTCTAAGTATCTGAATGAACTTCTAAAATTTTACTAGCTACACCTTTGTTTTACTGTTCATCAGGGGGAAAAAAGCAGGACTCATACATCCATTCCACAATTTCACAAACATTGCAGCTTAAAACTACAGGAGGCCTGGCTGATGTGGCTCAGTGAGAACCACTGAGCACAGGCCTGAGAAACAAAGGGTCGCCAGTTCGGTTCCCAGTCAGGGCACATGCCTGGGATGCAGGCCAGGTCTGCAGTAGGGGACATGTGAGAGGCAACCACACACTGATGTTTCTCTTCCCCTCTTTCTCCCTCCCCCTCTCTCTAAAAATAAATAAATAAATAAATAAAATCTTTAAAAAAAAAGTGGATAGCAATGTCAATGAACCTGAACCTTCAGTGGACCCTGAACATCCTGGGGCTTGGGGGCGCCGACATCCACATACAATGGACCCGGGCAGTCCAAGGGTCAACTGTATTCTGGGTGTGTGGTCAGGAATTGTATGCTGAGGGCCAACTTCAGTTATACACGGATTTTCCACTGCCTGGAGGTTAGTGCCCCTAAACTCCGCCGTGTTCAAGGGTCAACTGTAATTGTAGAGGCTGCAGGGAGATGTGGCAAACATTTTATTGTTTTTTAAAAATATATTTTATTAATTATGCCTTTACAGTTGTTCTATTTCCCCCTTCATTCCCCTCCACCCTGCATACCCCCTCCCCCACCATTCCCCCCCTTTAGTTTATGACCTCATGTCTCAAGTTCTTTAGATTCTATATTTCCCATACTATTCTTGCCCTCCCCCCTATCTATTTTCTACCCAGCATCTATGCTACTTATTTTCTGTACCTTCTCCCCCCTTCTCCTTCTCCCACTTCCCTGTTGCTAACCCTCCATGTGATCTTCATTTCTATGGTTTGCTCCTGATCTAGCTGTCCTCTTAGTTTGCTTTTGTTTTAGGTGTGGTTCTTAGTAACTGTGAGTTTGCTGTCCTTTCACTGTTCATCTTTTTTGTCTTCTTTTTCTTAGGTAAGTCCCTTTAACATTTCATATAATAAGGGCTTGGTGATGATGAACTTCTTGAGTTTGGAGAAGCACTTTATCTGCCCTTCCATTCTAAATGAAAGTTTTGCTGGATAGAGCAATCTTGGTTGTAGGTCTTTGGATTTCATGACTTGGAATACTTCTTTCCAGCCCCTTTTTGCCTATAAGGTCTCTTTTGAGAAATCCGCTGACAGTCTGATGGGGACTCCTTTATAGGCGACTGTCCCCTTGTCTCTTGCTGCTTCTAGGATTCTCTCCTTCATTTTAATCTTGGCTAATGTAATGATGATGTGCCTTGGTATGTTCCTTCTTGGGTCCAACTTCTTTGGGACTCTCTGAGCTTCCTGGATTTCCTGGAAGTCTATTTCCTCTGCCAGATTGGGAAAGTTCTCCTTTATTATTTGTTCAAATAAGTTTTCCACTGGTGGCTGTTCCTCTTCCCCTTCTGGTACCCCTATAATTCGAATGTTTGGAACATTTAAAGATGTCCTGGAGGTTCCTAAGCCTCTCCTCATTTTTTTGAATTCTTGTTTCTTCATCCTTTTCTGTTTGGTCATTTTTTCCTCCTTCTGGTCCACTCCTTTGATTTGAGTCCCAGTTTCCTTTCCATTACTATTGGTTTCCTGAGTATTTCCATTCATTCCAATTAGTTTAGCCTTCATATGTTCCTCTGATTTGTGACTAAAATCAACCAGTTCTGTGAGCATCCTGATCACCAGTGTTTTGAACTGTGCACCTGAAAGTTTGGCTATTTCTTCATTGCTTAGATTTATGGGCTCTGGGGCTCTGAGTTGTTCTTGAGCCATGTTTTGATCTGTTTGTGCCTGTTACGATGTATGAGGAGCAGAGCTTTAGTTGTTCACCAGGGCAGGGCCACCCAGGTCGCTGTTTTGTGATGCTGTATGTGGGGGCGGGGTCAGAGAGGGACAATGGCAGCCCCCTTTGCTGCTTCCCGCTTCTGGGGCCTGCATGGTCCGTCCCACCGCTAGCTCCTTCACCGAGCTTGAATGTGTGGCCGCGGTCAGCCATCAGTGGGTCCACCACCTTGCGCCCTCAGTGGGTCTGCCTGCTACTCCACACCTGGGATCCGCCCAGGGCTGCTGGAGCACCTGGTCGAGCGCCTGGGTTGTCCAGTGGATCTTTCCTGCCTGACCCCGCTCTGCTGCTGGCTCTGCCCCTCTTACCGGTTTGGCTGAAGGGTTCATTATTGTCAGACTTTCGTGTAGTTCAATTTTCTGTGGTTTGGCTGCGTTTTTGTTGCTAAAACTTTGTTTTGTTTTTTTTTTTGAGTTTTTTTAAAAATTTTTTTATTGATTATGCTGTTACAGTTGTTCTATTCCCCCCTTCATTCCCCTCCACCCTACCCCCCCATCCCCACCATTACCCCCCTTTAGTTTATGACCATGTGTCTCAAATTTAGATTCTATATTTCCCATGCTATTCTTGCCCCCCCCATCTATTTTCTATCTACTGTCTATGCTACTTATTTTCTGTACCTTCTCCCCCCTTCTCTTCCTCCCACTCCCCTGTTGCTAACCCTCCTTGAGATCTTCATTTCTATGTTTCCACTCCTGATCTAGCTGTCCTTTTAGTTTGCTTTTGTTTTAGGTGTGGTTGTTAATAACTGTGAGTTTGTTGTCCTTTCACTGTTCATGTTTCTTTAACTTCTTTTTCTTAGGTAAGTCCCTTTAACATTTCATATAATAAGGGCTTGCTGATGATGAACTCCTTGAATTTGATCTTATCTGAGAAGCACCTTATCTGTCCTTCCATTGTAAATGAAAGTTTTGCTGGATAGAGCAATCTTGGTTGTAGGTCTTTGACAGTCACCTACAAAGGAGTCCCCATCAGACTGTCAGCGGATTTCTCAAAAGAGACCTTACAGGCAAGAAGGGCTGGAAAGAGGTATTCCAAGTCATGAAATCCAAAGACCTACAACTTTGTTGTTTTTAAAGTTAGTTGTGCAAGAAGGTGCAGCGTTTCCACCTATGCCTCCATCTTGGTGGAAGTCCTCCACAAACATTTTAAAATAATGATGCTGGCATCTTCTCCCTCCTGGGACTATGCCCATGCTTTTCTTTCCTCTCAAGCATGCATTTCTTAAACTCTAAGTGTCCCCATGAGACTTGCAACCAGGGGAGCAATGGGCAGCAAAGCTGGTCCTACGCTAATTCCCCTGAGCCTGCCTGCAAGGCCCCTTTTCTCTGACTGCCCAGGCCTCCCCTGCTGTTTCTTCTGTCCTCAGCTCTTCTTTGATGTGCTGTCCTCGCCTTTAATAAATGCACTCTCAAAATAAAAACAAACAAACAAATAAATAAAAGAAAGCTGATAACACGCAAGATTTGGGGAACTCTCATTTAATCCACACAACTACCCTGAGACATAGAGATCTTTCTATGTCTGAGATTCAAGCCCACGGGTCACAGAGGTTCAAACACTTGCCCCAGGTCATGGAACTCCTCAGGAGGGGTCAGGGTTTGCTCTCAGGTTGGTTGACTCCACCTGCGCACACACTGGCTTGGTCCGTTTCTCTCTCTCTCACATCCCAGGCCCAGGCCCCTAACCAGTCCTCAGCAGAATTTGCTCAAGCTCTGCAGACACCATGAACGCCTGCAGGATAATTTCCAGGACAAGGTTTGATTTTCATTTCATTCTCCCAACAGACTTCAGAAGAAAGGGTTGTGACTCCGCGTCCCTGCCGCCCTGCGGGCAGTGGGCACTGCTGAGCTGAGTCTTGCCTTCAGGCTTAGACTGGGGTCGAACTCACCAGGCTGACACAAAGGCCTCAGAACCTTGGGGTGGGGCAGGAGGTTGGGAGGCAGAGAAGGAAGGGAACTGTGGGTCCTGGCAGACCTGCGGCAGATGACCTTGACCCTTTTTACCCTTGAGCACCTTTTCCCTTCCAAGCTCAGAGCACAGGGCGAAAGCTGGAGGAACTTGCTGTCCTTGGTGAGCACTGACAGGTTCCTTTGGAGTCTGAGGAACTGACAGGTTCAGGAGGTTCCTTTGGAGTCAGAGGAACAACCTCCTGGTTACTGAGATATTAGGAGAGGAAGCTTTGTCCTTGAGCGAGGGAAGCCTCCCAGGTCTAATCCAGTCTCCCAACTGATACACTTCCTGGAGGGGTCATTTGAGTTTGTTTCTTTTCTTCATTAGATTTTTTTCTTACTAGTGACAAAATAATGTAAGTTCATGGTCAAAATATCTGGAGGAAAGCAGAAAAATTTAAGCACTTGTATTTTTCTTATACTGTATATGCATATACACGTAAGGCATAATATAAATACAGTTACACCCTGGCTGGTGTAGCTCAGTGGATTGAGTGCAGGCTGCAAAGGAAAGCATCGCTGGTTCGATTCCCAGTCAGGGCACACGCCTGGGTTGTGGGCCAGGTCCCCAGTAGGGGGTGTGCGAGAGGCAATCACACATTGGTATTTTTCTTCCTCTCTCCTTCCCTTCTCCTCTCTCTTAAAATAAATAAATTTTTTAAAACTTAAAAAAAATAAATACAGTCACTTTAAAAACAGTCAGAGCCTGGCCTGCTGTGGCTCCATTGGTTGGGCATTGTTCCTCAGACCTAAAAGTCGCCTGTTCGATTCTCAGTCAAGGCACATGCCTGGGTTGGGGGCCAAGGCCCCCGCTGGGGACATGGGAGAGACAACTGATTGATGTACTTCTCACACGTTGGTGTTTCTCTCCCTCTTTCTCCCTCCCTCCTCCTGTCTTTAAAAATAAACACAATTCTTTTTAAAAATTTGGGTGGGCTACAAAATTTATTAAAGAAAAACAAACCAAAACAGAGTCAGAGCTGCCTTCCCTGGGAAGTGCCGGCACATCTAACTCGACAAACCCCTGGGACGTCAGAAGGGGGCGATCCACCCGTGGGCGGGGTCTGACGCAGCATTTAGAAGTCGTATTGCAGACACCTGTTCATCATGATCATCGGACTGACAGCTGAAGGCAGCCTTTAAAATTCGGATCACTCGGTTGGCTTGCTGGTACCTCTGAAAGCCCTTCCTCAGCTTCTTCGCATCCACAGAGACGCCTTCCTTCTGTTCTACTTCTCATAAATGCCTCTAGCCTTCACCTCCTGATCGGGACACTGAGTTTCTGCCCGAGTCACAGCTTCCCAACTGCTGCTCGTTGCAGGTACACGCTTGTAGCCTCTCACTTTGGGTTTTTGTTGTTAGGTTAACATGCATATAAATATATATAATTATTAAACTGTAGCATAAGTAAATATATAAAGACAAAATACATACATATAACATTTTTTATAAATATTTCTTACTACCCAGAAAGGGCCGTTAATATTTGTGTGTGGTGGGGGGGATGGAAGGTAAGGGGGGTGGAGGAGGAGGAGAGTGGTAGTGGGGAAGGGAAAGAGAATGAGGAGGCCTGGGAAGCTGTGTTTGCACTGGGCTTAATTTTTTAACTTTGCTGGAGCACAGTTCTTATAAAGCATGATTTGATGGTCACCTGCATCGAAATCACATTTTCTCAAAAATGCAGATTCCTGGCCCTCGGCCTATTTAAACACAGTCTCTGGGCTGCAGCCTGAGGTTTGGCATCTTAATTGGCTCCACAGTGTTGAGAGCACCCCCGAGCAAGTGGTTCCCAGGAGTCATCCTGGGGAGGGCGATGGAAGGAGCCGCTTTTGGTGGTGGAAAATGCTTCTGTTGAAGAGCCATTGGCTGACTCTTCAACGCTTATCCCCAGGCCTGGCCTGGACACCTGTCGTTTTGAAGAAAGAGTTCCATTATTCTGTGCAGGAAAGGGTAGGAGTGCCACCTTGGCCTGTTAGGATGTTTACTGATCTGGGGCTTCCTCCAAGGACACCCCAGATACAGAGTGTTTGGTGATCCCTGGGCCTGAGGGGAGGGGACATCAAAAAAGGCCGACATCCAAGAATGGGGAGCTGGGAGCACCAGGGAGGTGAGTCAAGGAGAAAGCTGGACATTGGCAATGCTTGAGTACAGAATTCCTGTAGACTCCCACTAGTGGGACGGCAGCAAGACCAAAGCTAAGTACAAGGTGGATGTGTTACATCTGCAACTGAGTGAGCTGGGGCACTGACAACAACCCCGAGGCCATGCTTTCCATTGAAACCAGAACCTTCCTTGAACAAAACAAACTTTATTGATCCTTCCTCACTTTCCTGTGCTAGTCATCCACCTAGGCTGAAAGTGATGGCGTCCATGCCAAGGGCAGCCATGGTTCCTTTTTCTTTCACTCTAACCCACTCATCAGTCAGGTGAAGTGTCAGTGCAATGCACATGCACCAGGAAATGAAATCGAGACAATTGAGTTACTTCTGTGCAGTTCCCTGCTGTTCTGGGAGGAATGAAATGCATGTACCAGCTACCAAACGTGAGTGGTGTGACTTTAGCAATTCTGCATTTAAAACTGGCATCACACAGCATGAACAGAAAATCCAGACTAATATTTACTTAGAATAGTATTACAGATGTTCCCTGACTTACAATGGTTTGACTTAGATTTTCTGACTTTATGGTAGTGTGAAAGCTATATGTCTTCAGTAGAAACCTTACTTGGAAGCCTGAGCTTCAATCTTTTTTTATTTGATTTAAATCTTCATTTTATTTTTTATTGATTATGCCATTACAGTTGTTCTATTCCCCCCTTCATTCCCCTCCACCCTACCCCCCGTCCCCACCATTACCCCCCCTTTGAGACACACTTGACCATGTGTCTCAAGTTCTTTAGATTCTATATTTCCCATACTATTCTTGCCCCCCATCAATTTTCTATCTACTGTCTATGCTACTTATTTTCTGTACCTTCTCTCTTTCTATCTACTGTCTATGCTACTTATTTTCCGTACCTTCTCTCCCCTTCTCCTCCTCCCACTTTCATTTAGAATGGAAGGGCAGATAAAGTGCTTCTCAGATAAGATCAAATTCAAGGAGTTCATCATCACCAAGCCCTTATTATATGAAATGTTAAAGGGACTTATCTAAGAAAAAGAAGTTAAAAACATGAACAGTGAAAGGACAGCAAACTCACAGTTATTAAGAACCACACCTAAAACAAAAGCAAACTAAAAGGACAGCTAGATCAATCTTTGTTTTTTTAGGGGCCACCAAACTCGGCTCTCGGGCCGTGGTCATGAGCCCCAGCATTGTCAGCCCCATGGGTGAACACGGTGTTCTGTGGGGCAATGTTGACACCTTGTTTGGAAACTGTTGAGCACATTGAAGGTAGGCGGGACTAATCTATGATCTGCAGTAGGGAAGGTGTGTTACATGCATTTTCCACTTACAATGCATGTAAGTGGAAAATGCATGTAACACACACATTTTCAACTTATGAGTTTATTGGGATATAACCCCATCACAAGGCGAGGAGAATCAGTAAATTACAACTGTTTACAAAGACAAGTCAAAAGAGACCAGGGAAGAAAGGGAAGCTTTCTGCCTTTAATACCTGTCATCTCTTTCCTGCTTCCTGATGAAGGGGTTCACAAAATCACAGCCCTGGCCCTGCTGGGGACTAGTAACATCAAGTGAGGACAAGGACCTCCCATTTTTAGGAACTAGATCCAGGGGGCCCTTATTCCCCTGTAATTGAAAGCAAAACACGTTTTTTTGTGGTTTGATTATTTTTATTTCTCCCTTCCCACAACCAGTTAAAAAAATACATCAATGCAGATACAAGAACCCAATTTTTAGAATATAAAGGGCCCCGCCCAGGTTTAGCTTACGTATTTACAGAGTGAGGTATGGGGCATGGCTAACAGAGGCATGTTGAAAAGCCAGTATTAAAAAAATACAGAGATGGTTTTTCCTTTACATTTCCAAATGAGAACCCAAAACATATCATGCATTCACTATATAACTTACAAAAAGAGAAAGAGAAAGCAAGCACTGTATAGGTACAGTTATAAATATGGAGCATGAATGGCCGTGAGGGAATTTGAATCTACCCGGGCAAAGGTTAGGGGAGGGCTCAGTTTGGTATCCCAACCTGCTGATTGGGAGCATGGTGGCCCCGCCCCCCGCCTCCGCCAGACTTGGTTAAGAGCTCCCTCTCCAGGGAATATGGAAGGTGAGGAGCAGTGGGGGGTGACGGAGTAAATACAACAGGGGATCTAGAAGGACACAGAAGGCATCTGGGGCTAGAAGCCCACCCCCTGGACCAACCAACACACATGACCCTACTGCCACTTGATGACCAGAGTTCTGTGGGAGTCCAGCCAGGCCCTCACTTCCACCCTTGGAGAAGTTAGCTCTGTAAGCATCAAGAGAAGGCAGGGAACCAAGTTCGTCCATCCATGGGGGTATGGGAGGATGAAAGGAAGCTGACACAGGCACCTTGCACGCAGCACAGAGACAGGTATGCAGAACTGTCCCCTGCTCAGGTGCCTCCTGGGACTCAAGGCAGTGAGGTGGAGGGGACTCAGAACCTGAATCCAGAAGACTCAACAGGGATGATTTTAATCTGACCAAGAGTGGCCCTGGGTTTTAGCTATGACGGTCAATTTGGCTTCCAACATGGCCAAATTAAAAAAAATCCTTGGCCCTTTTAGCAGATAAACCTCTCCCCTGCCCCCCATGCTCGCCACTGCTGGACTGCTTTGCTCTCATCCTCCATCTGCCCAGTTCAGGAACAGGACCACCCTCCTCTTTGGAGGGCGAAGCAACAGGTGAGCCAACATGCATCCTGGATCTCTCTGCAGCTCCCATGTGGCTCCCATCCTGGAAACTCGGGGGCACAGCTGGTAAAATGGACCAGCCCTACCTGCCCAGGTGAGAAAACCTTGTCGGGGAACTTGGGGAGTGCTAGGAAGAGAAAAAGGCCCACACCTGTGTTCTCCAAGATCCATTTCCCCTGACCTGGGCCGCTCTGGAGCAAGGACACCTGAGGGGCATCTGTTTTTAGTTGAAGCCAGTCTTTGGTAAAAGGAGAGTTTTATTATGAGTAAAGCATGTGTGGATGAGTGCATCTTTGAGAATCCCCCACAAATCCCTCCTTTAGGACTTCAGAAAAGGACGGTTTGAGTCTGAAAATAAGTTCTATTGGCCAACCCATCTGCGTGCATGGGTGGGTGTTGGGATCATTTTTCTAGCTGCAGCAGTGCAAAGGGGAATAAGTCAGAGCTGATGTTGACGCCATTTCTCAGCGAGGTGGAGAATGGCATGCAGAACCAGGAGGGAGCACGTGAGACTTGGGGCCCCTCCTCCTATCTTGGGACAGCTGCTAAAAGGCCGTGCTGCTGGAGATGGTGTTTGTGTCCAGGGCATTCGCTTGGGACTTAGGGACCCCATCGTGCCCCTCTCCCACCATGGCGGCGTTGCTGAAGGCCTCCGGGGCCTTGATGTGGATGTCTGGCACCTCCTCCAGGTCCCGACAGCACCTGCTGCAGCGGCAGCTCGTGGGGCAGCAGAGCATACAGCAGGCGCGACAGCAGGCACGGCAGCAGCAGCAGCACGGGTTCGTCCAGCAGAGGGTGACCAGAGAGACCACGCGGTCCCAGGGCTGCAGCGAGCGCATGCACAAGGGCAGGAAGTTCCAGGTCTGGAGCTTGCTGGGCAGGATGCGTGGGCAGCGGGACTGCAGGAGCTTGAGCAACACCACCAGCAGGATCACGAGGATGACGGGCACCCCCACGCCCACCAGCACTGGCCACCCAGCCAGCGAGAGGCCAAACACTGTCAGCGGGACCAGGCAGAAGAAGACGACCAGGTAGAAGATGGCAAACCAGCGGTACTTAGCTGAGATGTTGCCCAGCCCTTTGGCCAGGTGGATGGGCAGGCGGGTGAACGGGATTGGGTACCACAGCAAGATGCCTGTGATGTTGAAGAAAAAGTGGCACAGAGCAATCTGCAACACAAGAGGTTAGACAGGTGAGTGGTCTGTTGTGCAGTGGGGAGAAGGGGGTGTCACCTAGCAAGCATCAGCAGCAGAGCCATGTCTCCAAAGCAGCGTGGGCAGGACCTGTATCCCACAAGGGCCTGGGAAGCGGCTGGACTTGAAGGGAGGCGGGAGGGAAGGGACTAGCTGAATCACAGCTCGGTTTTCAGAGCCCGAAGTCTTTTCGGCAAGCTCTAACAATGAACTTCACGAATGTGCCCAGCGCTAGCTAGCCTGTGTCTTGGCCCTGCTGCTCCCAGCTGAGCAGTTAGGAGCCGGAGGGGCAGGGAAGCTCGCAGGGTAGCTGGCTCTCTTGGCTCAGTGCCCCATTCCAGGGAGGGGAAGAGAGAAGGAAGGGTGGTGACAGCAGCCTCACCAGCTGACATTTATGTGCTTACTGTGGGTGAGACAACTGTCCTAAGCACTTTATGTGAATTACTTAAATCCTAAAACAAAGTCCTATGAAGTGGCTATCAATATTGTCCCCAACTGATATAAGAGGAAATGAGGCACCATGAGGTTAAGCTATTTTCTCCCAATCAAACAGGTGACATGGTAGAGGTGGGTTTTGAACCCAGGTGGCTGCAGCCTGGCTCCGAGGCCATGCACTGTCCCATGTCCTCCCACTAGGGACCAGGTGTCACGCCAGGGGCTTTGGACCAGCCCCATCTAATACATCAGCCACGAGCCACATATGGCAGCGGAGCACTCGAAATGTGGCTCCTTCGCCTTGAGACGTGCTGTGAGTGTAAAATACACCCTGGTGCCTAGTTGATGCAGCAAGGAAGGGCCCCCTGATTCTTCTTAATGCCAGACGCAGGCTGAGTCCCCAGGGGGAGTGGGGAGAGCAGTGGGGGTCTGTGCTTCCTGAAGACTCCTCCTACAGCCACCAGGTGGCCACCCCACCTTTGGTTAAACAGCTGCTGGTGCTGGGAGCCTCACTACCTCTCTGTCTCCCTGTTGTGGCCTCTCTTCCACAACACGGTCTCAGATCTGCTGGAGAAGAGCTGGGCTCTTGTTAGAGACCGTCCGCTTACAAGACCACGGAGCGCGTTGTGTCCCATCCACAGAGCCCCTGCCCCACGCAACACGTCCTGACCTGGAGCGAGCTCCTCAGTCTACTGCCTGGACTGGCCAAGGCAGCCATAATAGCTGTGGTGGTGGTGCCGATGTTGGCGCCCAGCGTGAGGGGATACGCCCTCTCAATGGTGATCACACCGATACCTGGGGCGGGCGGGCAGGGGAGAAACACAAAGCACATGACGTCAGCCCCAGGGGATGACAGGAGACAGTAATGGTGACTAGGAGGAGAAGCCAGGGAGCAGCTCACCTATCAGCGGGGTCATGGTAGATGTGAACACAGAGCTGCTCTGTACGAGGAAGGTCATGGCTGCACCCACGAGGATAGCCAAATAGCCAGTCAGCCAGGCAAAGGGAAAAGGTAAATCTGGAAGGCAGGAGGAAAAGCGGTCTGTCATGATGCTTCTAGAAGGGTTGGAGGCCTGGGGAGGGGGCCGAACAAACTAGGGTAGGGAAGCTGACAGGAAGGAAGGCTTCTTTCTCAGAACCTCGCATGGAAGCTTTGTCCTGCTCCCCAGCTCCCACCCATGACAGCCAGAAAGATTCTGAGGGCAAAATCTTCTGCAGCTTGTCAAATCCAAGAGATAAACTTCATGCGGAGAGGCCACTGCTGGACAAGAAGCTGCAGGGGCTCCCCTGAGGTGGCGACAGTGATGCCGCCCCTGAGAAAGCCCCGGACGGGGGCTGGGCACCTACCGGTGTTGATGGTCTTCTTGATGATAACAGCTACCTGCCCCTCGAGCACAGAGCCCAGGAGCTTGACGATCATGACCAGACAGCCACAGAGCAGCAGCAGGGACACCGCCAGCAGAATGACGCCGACAACAACATCCGTGAGGTTGGTGTTCACGAAGATGTGGTGACCTGAAGAAACCATGGGAAGTCCTTACTCGAAGGGCAGAGACCCCCAGGGCCAGACTGTTATTATTCCTCTGTCTCCCAGCAGTGGAACCTCGGTCGCCAGCCACCAGCACCCTAGACAGCACGTCCCAGTGACTGATGCTGTGAGCAGTACTCACATTTGGCAATATTCTCCTGGTGGGTCATGTTCTTGATGGTCCAGGTGTGGAAACCATCTGTCCAGCAGAGGGAGGGGGAGGTGCAGTTCTCTTTGGAGGGGACAGTGACATTCATCTGAGTCTGGATGGCAAACATGAGAAATGGCATGGATCATCCACAATACTCGTTTTTAGTGAGGAGTCGGGGGAGTCTGTGTGCACTTGTGGGCGTGATGCATTGCCTCCACGGTTCCCTCCATACATGGGGACAGAGGCAGCCAGGGATAAGCCAAGAGACAGGAAAACAGTTCCAAGCAGGAATGATGTATGTGTGGTGGGATGCGGCAAAAGACGCCTCTATTGTACCACCTTCTGTCTCTCCATCCAGGTTCAAAGACTTGCTTCTTTACGGACCCTCACAGACCACTTCTGATTTTTCAGACATCCCCAATTTCTTTTCCTTTACCTTTTATTTGCCCACTTTGAATGCAGGAATTTGCTTAAAGTACAGACGCAAGAGTTCATCCACCCAGCGGTATTCTTAGAAACTTACCACATTGGTAAACGTTTTGCACCAAATCTTGATCAGACTCTTGTTTTGAGCTGTTTCATCATTCATTGCAATTTGGCTGATGACTTTTTTATCCAGCTGAGGAAGGCAACAGACAGAATAGAATCAGCACATCCTCAGAACTGACGGGGGGGAGGGAGGCTTCTGTAAACAGGGGCTGGGACGACATGACCAGACCGAGGCCCTGCAGAGGGGAGCTGGGGCTCCCCCGCTCTGCACTCGAGGGGGGCAGCCCAGCACCTGGACATCAGCAAGTGCTTGACAGGTAAAGGGATGGCCGTGTGAACAGTGGGCGGGCTGCTCTCCAGAAAGTGTGGAGATGTTCTCTTCCTGACCGAAGGACATTGACAAGTGAGAGTGAAAGGACAAGGTCTAAGCTGGCCCTCTCTCCCCAAGGCAGCCTACACAAAGCCTTCTTTCATTTTAATAATGAGGACAGACCCCGGAGCCCAAAGCCGTGACATGGAAGGGAAGGCCAGTGACCTTTCTTTTTGGTGAGAAGTAGGATAGTACTTTAGTGGTGAGCCCACTGGTGCTGAGTTCAGCAGTGGGAACAGAGTGGCCCCCAGTGCCCAGTGCCTGAGTCTTGAGAAGCTCTCACCACCTCCTCCTCCCTCCCCAACATGACATGCACGTTGAAGTCAAGGAAACAAAGAGGCTGATGACTCTCTCTAGTGTCCCCCACCCCGCCCTGCTTCTCTCGGCCTTTTTCAGAGGCAGCCAAGGAGCGGTGTTCATAGAGCCCTGTGCTTCCCCGGCTGAGGGGGTAAAGTGCAAGGGGGAGGCAGTTCCCGCTTTCCCTTCCAGAGCAGGCCAGGCTACCTGGATGATTTGCTTCGTAAGGGGATCTGTGATGACTTTCAGAAATGCCGGGGCATCTTCTCCGTTTCTCAGGTGGAAGGACTCCACGATCAGGTTGGTCAGGACCTCCAGGTAATGGGTGGTGGCCTCCACGGGCAGCAGCACCAGCACGGACAGCCAGTTGAAGAAGTCGTGGACGGTGGCCCCGGCAAAAGCCCTACAGGAGGGAACCCCATCCTCAGCCGGTGGCCAGACTGGTCAATGACCAAGTAGGCACCAGTCTAGGAAGGTCAGTCTATTTAAACATATGCCAAACGGACGGGCAGGGTCAACGACATCCCTACGCGCAGGTGCCTCCAGAGAGCATGTGTGCCTAGTTCATAGGTTATCCAGAGGCCAAAATTTGTGGAACAGTGAAAAGAGGTCAAAATCTGAAATAAGAAAACCTAGATTCCCAGCCATGTGCCTCAGGTGTGTAATTCTGTAACACAACAATATCACACTCAAGCGCACCAGAGAAGCCACTTCCACCTCTTCGCCTTTTTACATCAGTGAAATGGGCGTGTAGAAAAGCCTACTTGGCTTCTTGAGAAGATCAGCTTAGCAAACCCCCAGATAATGTGCATCAGCATTTCATCAGGGACCAAAGGAGGGTGGGGGTGTTTGTGGCGCCCCAACCAGCCAGCTGAAAGCCATGTGGGTGACCCACACAGCATGAGCACGACACAGACAAGCTGACAACTGCTCCTCTGCGTTATTAAGTACAAAAGCTGAAAAAGCTGTCACCTGTGAGAAGAGAGCCCGGGAAATGGACTTAACTTTCTCGTTAACCTTCTGAGAGGAAAGGGCTCTCTCTGCCTGGATCCAACCCGCCGCACGTTCCTGTCTCCCACAACCACAAAAGCTCCATTCTGCCTTTCAGTGGCAGGCATGTGAAGAACCGAGAAGTGGCAGGGGTTGAGCTGGCCCAGAATGGAAGCTTCGGGTTGCAACTATTTCTGACTAAGCAGGACAGGGAGTCCTGACCTGGCTGGCCTTGTTCGAACTATGCCCTGCTGCAGGCGAGCTTCTGGCTAGGACTTGCATTTGGGGGGCCCTGACTCTGTGCCAGGCATGTTGTTAAGTAATTACCCGCACGATTGTGTTTACTCCTCTAGACGACACAGTGGTGATGCCGTTTTTATCCTTGCCACACAGTTCAGGGTGTGGTGGCTCAGTATGTGATCCCTCCTCTCAGCTGCACTCACTGTGGCCGGTAATAAGTGACCCGGGAAGGATGAACATATTCTCATTGGCTATTAAATGGTAGTTCACGGCAACCTGGCCCGAGCCGATGGGCCTGATGGTGGCAAGAGCTGGTTCTGTGTCTCTTACCTTCTGAACACAGCCCGGTCTCCTGCCTGCATGAGTGCCACGAAGGTGTTGGTGATCGAGGTCCCCACATTGGCTCCCATGATGATGGGGATGGCGGCCCGTACCGTCAGCACTGGGGTGCAGGGAACATAAGTCAGCAAGCAAGTGAGTGTGAAACGGCAGCCCGGCCAGCTTCTGGTGGGACCCGGGCAGCCGAACGCATCAGGCTAGGGACTCCCTAGAGCAGCAGTTCTTAACCTCTTAGGACTCTGCGCCTTGCGGGGAATCTGACGAACGCTACAGCGGTTCCCCATAGAAACAGGCACGTGGACCAAAAAAATTTTAGTGCATAATTTCAGGGAATCCACAGATGCCAAGAAGCCCTTCTGTGGGCCTTGGTTCAAAAGTGCCGTTCTGAATTCCTCAGATGCAAGGCTACCTTAAAGACCAGAAAACATCGTTTACAGATTTGTGCGTTTATCATAGCAAATTCCTGGCAATTTCTTTTTTCTACAAAATTAGTTTATTGCCATAACATTCTAGCATATACAGGGTCCGGCACAAATAACGCCCCTGTTTTATCATAAAATCTTTTATTACAAAATCATAAGCATGTAGTTCTGTAACAATATCATACTTAAGCACACCATATGACATTTTAGGTGAAATGTTCAAATTAAAACTATAAATTATTACCCTACCAACCACACTCAAGCAGGTGTTCCTTCTGCCAAATCCTGTATAAGTATTTTAAAGAAGTAATACCTTTTTCTAATTCAGCCTAATTTTGGCTGAAATGCTGGTTTGGGCTGAAAATTCATGTGTTCACGCTGGTTCCCCTCAGGGGGTCTGTCTCAGCTAAGCCAGGGCAAGTACCAGTCACATTCGAGTTTGGAATGCCAGCTCCCCAAGCTCGGCTGTCCCACACCAACATGTGATGTGATTGGATGTCTTTACTCTTAGCACTAAACAGTGATGGAAACGCTGTCTTTGCCCTTCAGTAACTCAGGTGCTGGCCACGTGACTACTGGCCCCTTAAAATATAGCTGATGCAACTGAGCAACCGAGTTTTTTTATTTTAAATCAAAATCAGTTAAAGGTGAAACAGTATGAAATAGCGACATGTGGCAAGGGGCTGCTGGGCTGGGCAGCTCAGCTCTAGGTAGTTCGAGCACCAGAGTCCACTCTCAGACATGTCTACACTGATAGACCCAGGAGACCGCCTGTGACCCAGAGTGGAAGACATCATGGTTGGACAAGGTGGGGAGATGATGATGTCCCGCCAGGGCGCATTCCGAGTACGCCCCAGCTGCAAAGGGAGACACCTGGACTCACGTGAGGAGGCCACCATGCTGACGACGATGGACGTGGAGGTGCTGGAGCTCTGCACCATGGCGGTCACCAGCACCCCGATCACCAGCCCCGCCATGGGGTTGGACATAATAGAGTTGTTGCTGAAGAACTTCCCGGCCATCTTTCCTGAAAAAAACAAACCCACGGCCGCATGACAGAGGGTTAGGTGGGCACGGAGTGCTGAAGCCTCCAGCCGGGGTCAACGCTGGCCGTGGGGAGGGCAGCCCAGCCCAGCCCCCATGCCTGCAGCATCTCGCTTCTTTCTGCGTTTTCCCCCGAGCTGCCCTGGTGCCAGGAGGCCTGGCCCACCCACCCTCGGCCCCGTTCCTCGTGTGGCTCCGTCCTGCACCCTTCCATCCTTCAGCCTCTCTTTCAGCAAACCCTGTCCTAGCCTTCTCTAATCAGGAACCTGGCCTCGACTCCACACCTGGACTGATGCAGTGACCCTCCTGTCCTGAGTCCTGTCTCCCGGCTGTGTTCCAGTTCATAAGACTTACCCTCCAGGAGTGGGTCTTCTCATCTGTCCACCATCCCCCCAAACCCCTGGCCCTAGCCACAGCCTGTAATTGAATGCTGGGAGTGTCATTTCTGAGTATGTCCGTGAGACCCCCAAGCCATTCCAGTCCATTTTATGGAGACTGAAACCCAGATAGTGGAGGTGACTTTAAGACAGTGCCCCTAAAAATACCAGTACCCAGCAGGCACTCAAAGTGCCAGCTAGCTTATTAGTGTTATTACCCATTTTGGGTAATAACAAAGGCAACCAAGAGCATGGTGATTTCACTTGGGCCCCCCCTCACAATGCACAGCCACACTCAGCCCTGGGTGAGTACCCCTGGCTGAGACCTCCTGTCCTTCTCCAGCAAAGGTCCACCCTGGTCTTCCATAGTTGCTCTGGCCTAAGAAGAGTCTTATCCAATACTCCCTTCAGTTGGCAGGGCAGGGGGCAAAGAAAGATTGGGTCCCTGAGATAGATCTTTACATCAAACAGCTTCATGTCCGGGATTTGTGGACACACACAAAGGGGCTGAACGCCTGGAAGGGCCTCAGCCACCACAGCCGTCCGTAGACTCCTACAGGCCTCAGTTTTCTCCTCAGTGGAACAGGAGATGACGCCCAGTGGCCCCCAGGCTTCAGAAGCAGCGAGTGGGAGAGGGCTTGCTGAGTGGCGAGGGTCTGAACCAATGGGAACACCCGCACCCCCTGGCCCCTTTCAGCCATACCTCCCACCAGCTGGAAGGCACTGCTGAGAACGTCCAAGGAGCACACGAACAAGTAGAGGAATCCCAGGAGCAGAATGAACTTCCCGATCCCTTGGATGACACACAGAATCTTCTCTTTGGTGTCTCTCTCTGGGGGGAGCGGGAAAGGCACTAAGGCATTTAGTGTCTGAAACCCTGAGGAGCTGGGCAATGAGCTCAGAGCTCTCCCCACCCCCCGCCCCCCTGCCCCAGCCAGGGGGCTGGGAGCTCTCGTGGACAGTGAGGCCCAGAGGTGGAGGGTGGCTGAGGCTGCCGTTTCAAAGTGATCACCACTACGGTCCACTTAGTTTAGGTGAAATCCATGGGGAAGGGTCGTTACAGGATTTGCATTTGGGATGGGGGGTTCAGGGTTGTCTGGGGACAAGCAAACCAGGCTCCAAGCCCAGCTGAACCAGTATCACCAGGTGAGGCAGTGAAAGGCAATTATCACCTGCTAAGGGCGGGGTCAGAGATAATGGCTCCGCGAAGCACCTTCCCCACAGCAGAGACTATTTTCTATCATGTGGCTGCAAGGTAGCAATCACAGCCTCCATTTGGGGAGGGCTCAGGCCAGGCTGCATCCTTGATGGCTATTTACCCTTCAAGTGGTTTTTACCTCCTCCCTCCCAGCTCCCTTCCCAGTTGTGTGATCCAGACAGACCTTACTCCTTGCATCAGGAAAAGTGCAGCATTTGCTTGCCCGGCTCATCTGGCTATACAGTCTCCATCTTCCAAAAGTCTCCTCTGATGCTCGCATTTAAGTGAGGGGACCCCACCCACCCACCAGCTCTCAGAGCAGGGGCCCTGGCTGTTCACCCAGGACAGTACCCGGGACCTGGTCAGCACACAGTGGATGCTAAGGAGCAGCGCTGTGTCTGGCCTGATTATAACCCCAGCAACGACACATTTGCTGAATGAATGGAAAAAAGAACAGACGATTCCCCAACCATCACACCATGCTCTGACTGCAAGCCTCCTGGACTGTCATGTGACAGCCCTTGCCAGGACCTTTGTTGAAAGGACAGCGGGACAATAAGAAGCGAGGTGATCCGGTAAAAGTGCCGATCTCATTTTTACCTGACCACTTGATCCCCTGGGGCTTAAGCTCGGGCAGGTCCCAGGGGTCTTCCAAGTCCGTGGGCTCCTTCGTGGGTTCCTCGATCAGGGCCACAGTGGAGTGCGATGGCAGAAGTTCGATCTTGGTCAGAATGATCCCAGTGTCATCTGCCCAAAGGCCGGGAGGAAGGAGGAGTCAGCCCTGCGTGCCCCAGGGTCCCCGGAGGAGGCCCATCAGGGACGAGGCGAGCGGCACTTACTTTTGTCCGTCTCCTTGTCTTTCCCAGCCTTGGCGGTCCCTTCGATGTATTTACTGGGGTTGGGCTGGGCATTTTCCACCTCCGGCCAAGGAGCCATGGTCTGTGGATGGGAAAACAGGGCTTAAAGGAGCAGCCACTGAAAGGAGGGGCACTCGGTCGTCATGACCGGGAGAGCCAGTAGTTGCAAGATTTGGGGGAGTGGACGTGCTTACACTTTCTAAGTGTGGGCTCTTAGCGCCGTTTTACACTCCTCTGCAGGCCTCCTTCAACCACCCACCCAGGGAGTCCCTAAATCCACCACTTCTTCTTGTGTTCTTCCATGCTCGCCTCAAATACTTTGATTTCCCTAAGTCGTCTCAGCCTCCATCCATCTTAACTGTCCCTTTTAGTGAAAGAGCAGGTGCAAACCTCTCCATCTTTGTCAGCTCATGGTCTGCCAAGTCCTCACAGTCCTCTAAGGGGCCCCGGTGGACTTGACCTGTGTGCTCCTACACATTCTACCCGCTTTACCAACAACCATTGGGTCTGCCGCGCAAGCATGGGCACTGGACCTGGTGCAAACCCCAGAGGTGCCCGTGATTGGTGGGTGTGTGTTGACTCAAATCACTTTATGCCTCTGAACATGAGTGTGTTGGTTTCCCCAGGTACGTATACAATGGGGATAATTCTTATTGTGCAGGGTCAAGAGATTAATGGGGATTTGTAGAAAAGTGCCTGGCCTGGAATTGAGCAGGCATCCGATAAATAGTAGCAATTATTACCCTGCCGTGTGCTAACTGGATTAACGGCCCTTTGTGGAACCCCCCCCCCCCCCGTTCTTTCTAGCCTTCAGTAGACACCAGCAGGGGTCCTCGGACCCTTTCCGCCCCCCTCCAAGGCTTTCTCCTAACCCCACAGCCCTGATCCAGCTATTCCCTCTCCCCACCTCCACAAGCCACGCTCCAGCGCATGCTCACTACCTGCGAAGGAGCAGAGGAAGAGGAAAGGCATCCACTCCGACAGTTCTTATATTCAGAAAGGTGTTTTTAAGGCCCAGACACTCAATTAGGGTTATGCTCACGCATCTGCTCCTTCACCCCCCGCCCCTGGTCCCTATAATTGAACTGGCTGTGTTGACAGCCCTTTAGCTCAACTTCCTGCATCCACCTGTGTGCCCAATGCCAAGAGGAACTCTTGCAGGCTAAGGAGGGGAACCTTGCCGGCTCTTCTTACACCTGGGTAACAGGGAAATGTAGGGCACCTGGAAGTCACCCAGCCCCTACACTTGCATTGGGCCTCTCCAACCCAGACCTGTCCTGGGCCTGCCTGTGCTCAGCCCAAAGGCATCTGAACAAGTGGGGAGAGGCGGCGGCACAAGGCAGCGTCCTACAGACTACGACACCCACACATGCTCCCACCAGGAGGTGGCCTCCATGGGCAAGGGGGATGACCGCTGGAGCCCCAACATACGGGACACTGAGTAGCCAGCTGTGTGTCTGCGTGTATTGTACCAGGCACTGCTGTAAGCCTTGTACACACATGAACCCCCTGAATCTCATGTGCAACTTTACAAAGTTGTATGAAATTCACTGTAGTGTTTATACTTAGGACCAACATTAGCAGGAGACTGGGCACAAGACCTAACTGCAAGCCAGCCACACCTGAGAGGCAATTCGGACTCGGGTAGTCTGACTCCGCTGTTCTCAGTGTGTGCGAGTAATATTTTCTTATACAGTGAAAAAATGACCAAGATTTCACAAATTCCCAAGAGGGTGATGGGTACTTTTCTTGAGCTTTAGCCATCACGAGGCAAAATGATCTCCAAGGAAACAGTGGGAGGGAGGGAGGTGTGTGGGACAGAGACAGGGAAGCAACCGGCCTGGGTTTTAAGTTGCTGAAAGGCTTTAGACTCTTGATATGCTCTAATGGGGTTTTAAAAAGACATCTACCCTCTCTTTGAACTAGGGCTTCCTGACCAAACCCCCCCTCCCAGTGCACCTTTAATTTGTATTTATATTTTAAATAAATCCTGTAATTAACTGACAACTCCGTCAATTATTTTGCATTGCACTGGAGAGTTAAAAGGGCTAATTTATAAAAATAAACATTTAAAATTCATTTCAATCTCTTTGCAGCCTTCTTTTTGCACTCTTTTGCATTTTTGAAATTCATTGGAATGAAATGACTCACTGGGATGCCCTGATTACTCCCTGCCGATCCCGTCCTGCTGTCCCCAGGGCGGAGGTGGGAGGAGGGGTGCGGGAGGGGGCTGTTTTCTTCCTTAAACTGAACTCGGGCTATTTTTGTCAACTTTGTGTCTAACAGCAATGACCCAGGCATCCTTCCACCACTGGGGACTTCTTTTCATGGGATGGTTGAGTGGTTTGGAGAGGGTTTTGGAGGTATGCCCTGCTTGCCACCAGTGTCCAAAGTTATAAAAATAGGAGATAGTTATCAGCTGGGTGGCTGGCACAGAGAAGTTCAAAATCTCTTAATGGTCTGAAACAATGGTCTCCTAGGAGGCTCAACTTTGCAGCAAAATCCCACCGGCACCAGGTTAAGGAATTCCAACCCAGGAGGGCTGGCCAAGAAATCTCTCCTTGAGCCTAAACAAGGAGAGAAGATTACAAGTGATAAAATCCACAAGCTCCACAAAATTCACCTGTTTGAAAAAGCTGCGTCCTGGCCGTGGAGGAGATATTCTACCTCGGTTCACCTCCTTGCCAGCTACCCAAGGCAGACATCTGCCCCAGGGCATCTAAAGACTGAGTTAATTCCCTTCCACGAACCTCCCTCTTTCTGGCCTGGAGATTCTCATTCGCCCCAACAAAGCTGCACCTGTGCCCGTCACCTGGCAAGCCATTTCCCAAGCCAGCTGGCCTGGTACCCTCAAACCACTGGAAAACTTTGTGGGCTCTGTTCTCCCAAGACAAGCTGAAGGATAAGCCAGCCCTTTGCTGATTTAGGCTGCCTGCCCTAATGGGCCAGCTAGTTAGGACGGTCTCTTGCAGTCATTCTGGATAAAGAACTGAGCACGTGGAAGTCAATCAAGGTGGGGGGAGGGGGGAAGTATGCAGAGAACCACACAAACCCAGAATTTTCAGCTCAAACAAATCTCCCAGATGGTTTTGTTCTGGTAGTAAAAAGGGGGAGCTGAGGCACGTGGGGCTCAGAGACCTGCCTTGGGTCACACCGCAGATCAGTGACCAAAAAGCGCACCTCGCCCTCTTGATTCCTGTGTGGTACCTCCGTTCCCACTCCCACCCCATTTTCCCCCGCTTAAACCATGGACCCTAGAGCATCTGTGATTTTAGACCCCCCAAGGGTGGCTCGTGAATAACACTGCCAGAAGCAATAGTGTGTAGTAGTCACAGGAGTGGCAGTAGCAGTAACATTAAGGGGGAAAAAATCTGAAAATTTGCAGGCTTATTATTATTTTTCTCTTCCGCGGCCCAAAGTCCGCCAAGTTCCTGGAGGTCAGCATCGAGGGATATCTAAAAGAATCAATTAAAAGTAAATAAAGGTTCTTTCAGGAGTGAGATAGGAGCGAGAAGCGCCCTTGCCCCAGAGGCGGCGGTACTCACCAGCGCTCCCCGCGCAGGTAATGGACCGAAGGAGGCACCCAGGTGGAGCGCGGCGGCCCGGGTATTTGTAGCCAAGGTGTTGCGCAAAGAGGCCGGCGGCAGGGGCTATCACCACGCCCCTCGCACATTCCAGGCCCGCCTGCCGCCGCCAGGACACAGCCTACCTGCCGGCTTAATGAGCCCATCGTGACCTCGCCCGCAGCGACGAGGAAAGAAAGGCGACGGGGAGAAGTCGCGGCCTTTCCCCGGCGTCCCAGGGCAGCGAAGGTGCCGGCGCCCCGTGCTCCCTGGCCCCCGGCCGGCGCGCTCTCTCCCCTCCGCCTCAGCACCGCGGGCCGCAAAAGATCCCAGCACGGGGATGGAAGTGGGGCTCCCGGTGTCCGCCGCTCCCCTCCCGGAGAACCTGAATCTTCCAGTTTAGCTCCTCTGGTGCGGAGCAAGTCAGACAGAAGCCAACTGCAAAACCCAGGGACAAAACCTTTGAAAACAAAGCCAGGATTGTTCAGCCTTAGTCTTGGGGATGCTCTCTGCTTTCTGGACTCAGCAGTAGACACTCGGAGCCCCGGGTCTGCGACAGGGCTGAGTGGGTCAGGCTGGGGAAGGGGCTGGGGCTGCTCTCACCGTGCGAGGCACAGTCAAGGGTAAAGGGGGCAAATACAGGGTGACAGGAGATGATTGGAGCGGTGGGCACACAAATTACATGGCCCTACGCACCAATGTCACTCCAATAAATATTTTTTTTTTAAAAAAAGGAAAACTGCTTCCCCAGCAGCTTGTTGGGCTTTGGCGAACCATGGCCCCGTTTCACCCTCCGTCTGGTCCGCCCTGTGTGGGCCTTGTCGCACCTCCTTCTCTATCCTGACCGGGAGGAGACCTGTCCCAGGGAAAGCCCATCACCACACTTATCCTATCAGCAACCCGGTTCTGTGCCAGGCGGACACGTTCTCTAATGCCCAGGCAAACGCCTTCTTGGACTAAAAGTAGCTCCTTTTCTAGTTGAGAGCTTAGAGAGGTAGGGGGGCATGACATGGGACCATTCGGGATTTGCAGAGCTAGGATCTTATTCCAAAACCCGGATCTTATTTCCTCTGCCTTAGGGTCCTGGTTTTACAGCTGAGGCAAGTGAGGCTTAGCAGCTTACTAGCGGGCCAGCTGCCCACGACTAATGCGTAGTGGATGTGCTCCATTGCAAGTAGGCTGGTCTCATTCCAAAGCCAAGAGCTCTGCCCACCATCAGGGGAAGAGGTCAAGAGTGCTGCTTCCAGGAGCCTGCAGCGCCAGGGCCAGGACCTCCCTGTGGCTGAGCAGCCAGCCAGCCAGCCACTGGCTACGGATCTGAAATCAGTTCCCCACTCTGCCCCCTGCTGCCTCTGCCTTTACTTGCTCTGTGTAAAATGGGAATAAGGGTCCTTATCAGAGTAAAACGAGCTACAATATTTATAGCACAGAGAACAGTACCTGGCATGTATACGTACTCGGTGTTAACCATTATAGTTTTCACCGGGAACCGCTGATGTTGGGAGATGAAAAGCTTTGATTAGACTCACCTAGAACCTTGAGGTCATTACTCCACAGCCTCAGATGCTAGTCACATTGGCCCAAAGGCCAGGACATACTGCTTGGAGAGCAGGCATTAGAAACCAAGTCATTTTTGAGGGATAATGGTTTTGCTAGTGGGTGCCTGACTTAAAAGCCAGCCCTCGGAGACAGTGCTAAACCACTGGCATTCATGGAGATCAGCTCTGCCTGCAGCCCTGAGCATGAGGGCTGCAGACACACCGGGGGCTCCCAGCAGCCAGCCTTCATTGGACATTCATTCTGACAAGCCTCCCACAGTGACTGTGGGCTCTGATGTGGGGCACAGACCTACCTGCCTTCACATCTCTTTATCACTCTCAACCAGGAGCTAATAGACAGATGGAAACTTCAAAAAAAACTTGGAAAAAGAAAGGTTTCCCTTTTATGTTCCAATTGAAAAGGCAAAATGCTGGTTCAATCAGGAGACCTTTTTAAAATGTGTATGGATCTCAGTAATAGATCAGGACGGATGTCTGTTTGATTCTTGTTCTGGGCTTTAGTTTTTGTATTACTTTTTGTACAAAGTGTGGAGGAAAGGCAGACTGTGTGTGTATGTCTAGACCCTCCCTTTGAGGGGAACACAGTTTGCTGCAGAATGCAGAATACGTGCCTGACTTGGTTCCGTCTCAGGCACAGAGTCTATCACCACTTAGTGCTGTAAACACAGAGCCCGGGCTCTCACACCACTGCCAAAGTACTCCTGTTCAGCACACTGTTTGTGTCTACTGTTGTCCCACAGGGTAGAATCGATTGAATTAAATGGTGTTATTAATGTGAATTGGAGGCCCACCCAGTGGTCACCCAGTGTCTTGCCCCCAGGCTGCAAGACAGTGAGCTAATAATTAACATAGGCCCACATCCCTTACTGCGCCCCTGGGGCCAGGTGTGCTTCCGGATTGAGAACTTTCCATTTCTAGCAAGTAAGATGCAAACACCCTAAGTGGGACCTGGACAGCACCCTGTAACCGAATCTGCTGACATTTTCGCTGTAAAAATGTATAAATATTGATGCTAAGTAGAATAAACTTGATTTCAGGTTAGGGTTTGGCACTACATGAGTATTTAAATCGCAGATTAGAGATCAGACTGATATTTATTGAGTGTTTACTAAGTGCCAGTGCTGTTCTAAACACCTTACTCTCATTGAGTCAGTAATCCTTATAATACCATGAGCTCAATGGAAAGGGCAGGACACAGGGCCTCAGAGAAATGACAACTTACCCCAGTGTTACAGAACTAGTAGGTGGCAAAGTTGAGATCTTAACCCAGTTATCAATTTCAGCCACGTACTCAGTAAAGTTTTCACTATTTTCTTATCTCCTTTTCCTTATAAGGGTATTTGGTTGCCCAAAGGACTTACATAAATGGAATGAAGTAGTGAACCCAGAATCATACAGACATTTGATTTAACAATATCACTGTAGAGCACTAAGGTAAAGATCATCTTCACTGAATGGCTACCCAAATGGTAACAAATGAGACGACCCTCTGCCCCATACTGCTCACACAGACACACACAACTAAATGTAAAAGACAAAGAAGACTTCTAGAAGACAATATAGATAAATCTTCACAAACTCGTGGTAGGGAAAGACTTAAACAAGATACAAGATGCATTAACCATAAAGAAAAGACATTTTAAGAGAGTTAAAAGGTGAGCCAAAATGGAAGAAGTATCTGGAACACAAGACTGATGAAGACCACGGATGGCTACATATTAATAAGAGGAGAAAAATCCAGTTGAAAAATGGTCAAGACTTCTGGTCAAGATGGCGGTGTTGGCAGACATGGCTCACCTCTTCACACAACCACATCAAAATTACAACTAAAATATAGAACAACTGTCCCTCAGACCTGTCAGAAATAAAGTTGAATGGAAATCTGACAACTATGGAATTAAAGAGACCACACATATCCAGACTGATAGGAGGGGCACAGGTGTGGAATGGGGTGGTCCCTCACACATGCGTGGAAGGATAAAAATTCAGGAAGAATATCTCAGGAGTGAGGAGTCCCAGCCTCACACCAGGCCCCCTAGCCCAGGGTACAGTGCCAGGAAGTTAAGTCCCTACAACTTCTGGCTGTGCGAACCAGCGGGGATTGAGTCAATGGAAAAAACTTCTGGAGCCCCAAGCAGTTCCTCTTAAAGAATCAACACACTGACTCATTTACTCAGACTCACTTCCTTGAGCTCCAGCATCAGGGTGGCAGCTTGAAGGGCACCAGTGGCATACAGGGAGAGGCTGAAGTGTCTGGCATAAGGGTGAGCGAAGGCCACTGTCCCTTTTCTGAGCACCCCCTCGCCCCCATGCAGCCATGGAGCTGGCAGGCTGGTACCATATTTGATATTCTGTCAACCTAGCTAACACTGTTTGATCAACCTTGGAGATCCCCAGAGACTCCACCCCACACAACTTATGGGCCTGCACAAGCTGCTTTTCCATATGAATAACTGGTCTTGGCCGATGCTCCACAACTTCCTAAATCCTCTCAAACAAAAAGCAAGAGCCAGCCTCAGTGAACCCCAGGTCTGGCACTGGAAGCAACCAGCCTAGATTCACAGATTGATTTCAGCTGGGAATCTCCAAGCCCAGCACAGATAGCAGCCATTTCGGATTGCTTTATAACTCAGGCCCCCAGAAAAACACAGGTGGGGGCTGACCTTGGCTTGCACCACCTGGGAAACCCCAGGGCCAGAGCAACTAGTGGACAGCTATAGACCATGTTGGAGCATCACCTCCCTGCCCCTGCACAGCTGATCCTTCATATAGGGAAGAGGTTGGTGGTAAGTGGTCACAGCTGATCCTTGCAGCTGACTGGCCTGGGTAAATCCCTTCCATTGATCTGCCAACCGCAACCAAGGCTCAAATACAAGAGGAGGGTGTACTCAACTCACATGAAGAGCTCATCTCGAGTACCCAGCTTGGGAAATAGGGAGATTGTGCCACTGGACCCTACAGAACACTTACTACGTTAGGTTGCTCTACCAAGACACAGAGTCAAAGCAGCTCTACCTATTACATAGAAACAAACACAGGGAGGCTGCCAAAGTGGGAGACAAAGAAACATGGCCCAAATGAAAGAACAGATCAAAACTCCAGAGAAAAGAACTAAACAAAACGGAGATAAGCAATCTATCAGATGCAGAGTTCAAAACAGTGGTTATAAGAATGCTCAAGGAACTTAGTGAGGATCTCAACAGCATAAAAAAGATCCAGTCAGAAATGAAGGATACAGTACTTGAAATAAAGAATAATTTACAGGTAAACAGTAGAGTGGATAAAGCTGAGAATCAAATCAATAACTTGGAACAGAAGGAAGTGAAAAACAACTAATCAGAACAACAAGAAGGAAAAAAGAATAAAAAAATGAGGATAGTATAAGCAGCCTCTGGGACAACTTCAAGAGGTCCAACATTTGCATCATAGGGGTTCCAGAAGGAGAAGAGAAAGATCAAGAAATTGTAAATCTATCTGAAAAAAATAGTAAAAGAAAACTTTCCCAATTTGGTGAAAGAAATAGACATACAAGTCCAGGAAGCATTTAGAGTCCCAATTATGATGGATACAAAGAGATCCACTCCAACACACATCATAATTTAAATGCCAAAGGTTAAAGATAAAGAAAAATCTTAAAAGAAGCAGGAGAAAAGAAGTTAGTTACCTACAGGGGAGTTCCCATAAGACTGTTAATTGATTTCTCAAAAGGAACTTTGCAGGCAAGAAGAGATTGGCAAGAAATATTCTAAGTCATGAAAAGCAGGTGCCTACAGCCAAGATTGCTCTACCCAGCAAAGCTATCATTTAGAATCAAAGGGCAGTTAAAGAGCTTCCCAACAAAGAAAAAACTAAAGGAGATCAACATCACCAAACCATTATTATATGAAATGTTAAGCGGACTTATTTAAGAAAAAGATCAAAATTATGAACAGTAAAATGGAAAAAAAATACATATCTATCAACAATTGAACCTAAAAAAACAAACCAAGAAAACAAGAAATAGGGACAGAAAGTTTCAATGATTGCCTGTTAGGATTGTGTGTGGAGGGAATGGGTGAAGAGGTGAGGGGACTAAGAAATACAAATTGGTGGTTATAGAATAGCCGTGCTAATGTAAAGTACAGTATAGGAAATGGAGTAGCCAAAGAACTTATGTGCATGACACATGGACATGAACTAAGGGGGGGTGGAATGCTGGAGGGAGGGCAGTGCAGGGTGGAGGGGGATAAAGAAGAGAAAAAGATGGGACAACTGTAATAGCATAATCAATGAAATATACTTTAAAACTGGTAGAGCAACAGTAGGGAGATCTGAAAGCTCTGATGGGTCTACTTCCATGCATCTTTGACCACCTAGACTTAATAGTGACTATTCAGTCATTGTTTACTGTTAAAAGCAGGAAAATTTTCTGCCACCTAGTACTGAGCTAGGTTCTAAAGGGTTGAAGCCACTGGCACTGAGCTCCCACTTCACGAGAACGTAGCACGCCAGGAATAAGACTAACACGTTAGGGCCATGCAGCGGGCCCGGGGGAACCAGAATGCACCAGGAGTCCAGGAGGAACCAGGCCTCCCTGCCGTTTGGACCTTCTGCTTCCGTCACTCACCCCACCTTTGCTCTTGCCGTCCCCTCTGCCTGGAACATTCTCCCTGGTTTTCACATGGACACTCCTCCTTGCCATTCAGGCCTAAGAGCATCGCCCTTGCCCACAGCCATTGTCGCCCTATTCTTAGCTCCTTCACAGATCATTGTATGACTTTTTCAACCATCGACTTCTAAATAAATTGCTTCTTCTTGGGCTGAGGGACTGGAATTTGGGGTCCAAACTGTCCCCTCAACATTTCACTTTCGACTTAAACATTTTTTAACCAAGGGAATTGAAAGTTCTTAGAATATATAACTTTTCATCACATTACGTAAAAGTAACACTTCTAATCACATGATTAAAATCAAATGATAAAATAATTTAAAATTAAGCAGGGACTCACGGCTTGGAACACCATCCTTGAGGCCAGACTCTCCCTTCCGTTCTCCGCAGAGTCCGGGTCCCACAGGCCTGTTGGGGGCGGGTGTTAAAGGAAGACAGGAGTGTGATACCCAAGCACCCGCCCACCACCCTTCAGGGCATCTCATGTTCCCTTTGTGCCCAAGACCAAAAAAATAAAAGGGAAAAGTCATAAAACCCGCCCTGCATGGAACTGTGGGAAAGACAGGAGGTGTGCGCATCACCTCAGGGGACAACGTTGGCAGCGGGACAACAGTGGTTAATAGTTTTCCACTCTGCTTTAGCTCCTGGCTGTCTGGTGGCCCTCCCCTCCAAGTGTTGTGTATATGGATGGAGGGTGATGTTTATGGTGGCCAACGAATGGAAACCGTTTAAATGAATGTATAACATCTCCAGGTTTCACTGCCTTTTCCACATTGACATACATTATAATGTAGGTTAAACAAAATGTTTACTGTTTCATATATACCTTAACAAAATCCTTATAAAGCTACCCATGAGCCAATGGGCTACCACTTAAATAGCAGAGAATAACTATGGATAGAAAAAAAAGATTGGAAGATAATAGGACAACCCTAACAGGGATTAGCTGAGGGTAAGATTTAATAATTTGTCCCTCATTGGCATGGACAAGCCACCTAACCTGAGTATTAGTTCTCTCACCTGTTAAACGGGGGCAACATGTAGACCTGCCTTACCAAAGGAAAGGGCTCTGCAAAGTTAGATGAATGACAGTTGAACTGAACCAACGTGCTATACATACAGACGCATTGTTACAGTAACTCTGTAGGAAACAGGGCAGTCACACCCCCAGTAACTTCTACCAAAGAGGCATTTCTCCACTGACAAGCATTAGAATTGGATTTAAAGCACATTTATCACGTATACGTCCATTCATTTGTTTATTGGATTTATTTGAGTGACAGTAGTTAATAAAATTACGTAGGATTCAGGTACGTAAGTCTATACTGCATCATCTGTTTACCATGTGGTGCGATGACCACCCCAAGTATCTGCCCATCTGTTTGGCGGAAGAGCGGCCGAAGTGCACAGTAAATTTAGAGTAACATTCCACTCCTTCCGGGGCCCCAGCAGAACCCGAGGTCAGGTGGAAAGGAGGCCTGGCCAGGGGGACGCTGTCTTTTTTGCCCTGAAGCGCTTCCCACATTAACCTGCCCTGTTATTCACCTCACCTGACACCACCTAGCAAAGGACTCTGGCCTGTAAAAACAGTGTCCTCTCAATATCATCTTTCCTCCTTGAGAGGTCTGTTTCCTGGAAATCCAGCAGCCTGAGAGAACTTCCCCAAATGTCCCTGCCTCCCACCTTGCCGCACCCCCACCCCGATGGTCCTGCCTTTGGAGGCACAAGTGGATCCAGGAGCAGAAGGAAACATGCTGTCTGTGAACAGTGCTGCCGCTTTTTTTTAAGATTTTTTTTTTTAGAGAGAGAGGGGGAGGGAGGGAGGGAGGGAAACATGGATTGGTTGCCTCTTGCATGCTCCCAGTCAGGTACCTGGCCCGCCACCCAAGCATGTGCCCTGACCAGGAATTGAACCAGCAGACTTTCACTTTGCCGGGACAAGGCTCAGCCAACAGAGCCATGCTGGTCACGGCCAGTGCTGCAGCTGCCTCAAGCTCACCATCGGGTGTGGAGCGGAGAGTGGCAGGAGCCGCTCCCTCCAGGGCAGGCTCCGGGCAGGGGACACACCTGGTGGAGCCAGGCACCAGGAAGACACTTGAGTTCTAGTAGCCTGGAGAGGAAGTGCCTGTCCAGAGCTGAGCTCCAGATGCTACCTTAAAAGACATGGACCGATGCTGCCAGATCTTTCCAATTTTCTGGAGAAGGCACATATCCAGTTTTTATCTGAAATTTACCACTAACAAATAATACTGAGCAGGCCAAAGAAAGCAGTTCTGTGGATTGCCAGCTTTCATCCTGACGCCAGACATGATCTCCGGTACCACCTGGCTTGCTTTCAGGGCCTCTGATGCTTCTTCCTGCTGCTATCCTGATGCCCTCAGCGATTTACAAAGCCGAAGTGGCAGAGAGGGTCCAGCAGAAAAGGATGGTGTTCTTCCCTAGGAGGCCACAGTGCACGCAAGAAGGGCAACCTAAGAGCCCAGGCTCTGGGCTCAGTGCCCCTACACTCTGAGTCACCAGGCCTGGGAAAACCAAGGTACTCAGGCCAATGCCCGTTCATCTAAACTCCCCAGCAGCAGGAGCTGCCGGTGACTGAAGCAAGAATAGAGGGGAGGGCAGGTACTGCCTGCTTGACTCTCCACTGCCAAGGCAGCCGCGTTCTGGGCTGGTCCACCCGGCACCCACCCCGAGAGCCAGTGCACAAACAGCCTGGTGCTCTCCTGGCTGCAGCCACTACAAGAAAAGCGCGTGGAGTGCCTGAAAAGTGGCTCCAAAAATAACAGCTGCACAAAACCGCTTCAAATTTCTGCGTTCATTCATCAGGACCTTCTTCGGAGCCCTGTGACAGGGCTGATAATTCCAGAGTTGTTTAGTCAGGCCCGCTGACAGGCTATCTATCCCCTCGATGCAGCCAGGATTCAGGAAGTGTCAAATAATGTCACCTCGGCGACCGAGAACCACTAAGGAAATGGAACCCGGGCTGACATGATTGTAGGCTATTTTCAACTTGGCTTAAGCTAGTATAGGAACATGCAGAGAAGAATAGTGGAAAGCAAAACACAAACCGTTCATAGCAGTTATCGCTGGCAGTGGGAACAGGTGACTTATTTCCTATTTGTGAGCTGCTCCACAGGGGGTTCGGGGCAGCTCACAAACTGACAAAGGAAAATTGATTCAAAAAGAAGTGAGAAGAAAAGGAAGTGAGAAGAGGCAGAGAGAGGTGTAGGGAAGTAAGAGGCAGGTTCCACCACAGCGGCCAGGTAGGACTTCAGAAAGGCCGGGTGTCACAGCTGGTCTCGGAAGAGTGACTGACCCACTCACATCCTCCTGAACAGGGCAGCAGCCACCACTCAGTTTCAGCTGCTGTTGGAGACGAGGGTCAGCGCTGCTATTTCTCTCGTGTTTCAGGAGGTCATGTCAGAATTTTTTTTTTAAAGATTTGATCGATTTATTTATTTTTAGAGAGAGGGGAAAGGAAGGAGAAAGAGAAGGAGAGAAACATCAATGTGTGGTTGCCTCTTGCACGCCCCCTACTGGGGACCTGGCCCACAACCCAGGCATGTGTCCTGACTAGGAATCAAACCAGCGACCCGACCCTTTGGTTCACAGCCCGGTGCTCAATCCACTGAGCCACACCAGCCAGGGCTAATGTCAGAATTTTTGATGTTGGCTCGAAACTTATTTCAAAACTCCAAATGCCAAACAAAACACACCTCAGGCCAAATGCAGCGCGCTGAGCTGCTCGCTAGTTCCCACTCTACGGTGCTTCCCTGTTTAAACCTTCCTAGAACTTTGATTCTTGAGGACAATAGCATATGTGCTGCAGGCAGCCAGGGATCTGGGTCTCTTACCACTGAGTTCCCCAAACCTAGAGGGTTGCCTGACTCAGAGTAGGGCTCACCTGACGTATGGAGTGAACGAATGGCACAGAGGACAAGCTCCTGGGCAGTCCAACCCTGTGGCGTCTCTGGGCCACACTGGAAGAAGAGCAGCGGTTCTGGGCTACACATTAAATACATCGCAAACTCTCCTAATGTTCTGAGTAACTTTATGACTTTGTGTTGGGCCACATCCACAGCCACCCTGGGCTGCATGGGGCCCGCAGGCTGGACACCACACCATCATCCCAGTGACCTGCACCTCTGTGCTGATTCCTCTCTATCAGAGTCTGGCTCACGTCAGAAAAGAAGGCCCCCCAAGAGCCCACCTGATTGCAGGCACCACGCTCCCACCCCCGCTCTCCAAAGCCCCAATCAATGGCGATTAATCACAGTGCTGAGGGCAGGAGGGGCTCCGCGCCCCTGCATGTGTGTGTGTTTACCCTGGGCAGGTGTCTAGAGGACTGTAGGCTCGGAGCAGCCTCTAGTTAACGGGGACAATACCAGCTTTTGTCCTTCAAGGAACTCAATAAAACAGATCTTATAACCCCTGAGAAAGGGCAAGGCTTGCCATTTTTAACTCCTGCTTTAACTGTTATTTATTCTCTCTGATCTGCGGGAAAGGGCAGAGGGTGGGGGGCGTCCTGGAAAGTGACTCAGGAAAATGCAGCGGGCAGCCAGCGTGGGGCAAACATGACCCAGTCTCTCATCTTATTTCAAACAGTGGGCCTTTCCCAGCTTGGAGTCAAGTCACAGAGTCCCTCTCCCCATTATAGTAAGTCTGGCCAAATTTCTCTTGCTTTCTAGACCTTCGGAAGTAACTTCTTCGGAGATGGTCTAAGATGTTAACAGAATTATCATTTTATATGTTTGCTTAGATTTCCCACTTCTTCCCGTTGTTAATATTGCGAGCAGTTTCTTTGTCATGAAAATGTCTTAGAAGTTATTGACACCAACCCTGCCAATGCCCATCCCAGCTCCAGTGAGAGCTCTCATCTTGAGACTGGGTAGGACCCTTCACCCTTGTCTTTGCAAAGAGCTGTTTATGGGGGCCTTTGAACTGGTGCTTCCCTCTCCGGTAAATAGGGTCTTAGGAGGACCTCCCTAGGGCTGAGCTGGCCCCACCCACGCTCGTCCCAGGCCCCAAAGGCCACAGGATGTAGCCTGGAGGCAATGCCAGGGGCACCTTCACGGTCCCAACTGCCCCACCCACCCACCTTTGTGTCTGGGGAGGTGGATGGAACTTCTGAGTGAATGGGAGATCCCCTAGAGTTGAGTTACATAGGACAACCCAGGGTTAAGCCTTTGCAGGGTTTGGGTTAATTTCATTTAATCTTCACAATCACCTTAAAAACCTGATCCTATCATTATTCACATTTTTACAGATTCCCTACACCACACAGCCAGTAAACAGCAAAGCACAAAGAACCCAAGATATAAAACCTCTGGCTTTTTATCTCTAAATTTTGCAGCAAGCCACGAGACTTACTGTTACTTCTCACAACAGGCCTAAGCGACCTGGTCATTGAACCTACATTTTACAGATAAGGCGCTTGGGGCCAGAGAGGCTTCTGACAGATTGCTTACAGTTACACCTTTAGTTTCTGAGCCAATCAGGATTTAAACCCAGCTTAGCCCTAATCACGGGGCAGCAGGACCTGTCACAGGCCTAAACATGAACCCGAGCATGAATGCAACCAAGGTCTCCAACAGGCACCCCCCAGGGGGAAGCCCAGTGAACCCCTCACTACACAGGGCCACGGGGGCCCTCCTTCTTGCTCTCCCCGCAACACCCAGGCCTGCCGGGACTGGAAAACGGACTCACTCGGAGTTTCTCCATCCCTCCCGGCCTCACAGGGCCATCTGACGCCCCACCCACCACCCTCCCAGAGACCAGCTCTGTTCACCAGGGACTAGAGGAAACCAAGTCTGCTGTGGAGAAGGCTCTAGACCCCTTGGGCTGCACAGCGGCCTTCTTACCTGGCAAGAATGCAATCCAAAAGAGCCGTTTGCTGAGAAAGAAGGCACCAGGCCTTACACAGGGTGAGCCAAGATACAGCCTAGACTGCAGGGCCCGCAGCTTCCTTAAATCTGCTCCACCCAGATTCTCCCTTAGGGCAGAATGGCCCCACCCATGCCAGCTCCCGACCTAAAACTGATCCCTGCAGCCCACTCTCCAGGGCTGATTTCGTGCTGTCTGCAGGCTTAGAAGCCTAGCCTTGGGGCTTGGTCGTGGGTTCTGCTCCTCCTCACCCCTTGCTCTGATAGTCCAGTCTGAGCCGGCTAGTCGGGCTCACACACAGGGGCTGTGGGGGGTAGGGGGGGTGGCATTAGAGACCCAGGCCATCAGCCTGTCCTGACATTCCCCACCAAGGGAGAAGGTGTACACAATGGCTAAACAATGCTAACACCCATCCAGAAGAGGCTCTGGCCAGGTGGCTCAGTTGGTCAGAGTATTGTCCGAGTAACCAAGGTTGCAGGTTCAATCCCTGGTCAGGGCAGATACAAGAATGAACCAATGAATGCGTAAATGGCTGGGACAACAAATCGATGTTTCTCTCTCTCCTCCACCTTCTAAAAATCAATGAATAAAACTCATATAGAAGAATAGAAATGGCAAGAATTTGGAAGAAAGTTCAGAAGAAAGTAAAGAGTTGAGATATAACAGAGTCTATAAGACATCAAAACACACTAAAAGGCCACGATTATCAAAACAGAGTGGTAAAAGCCCCAAAGCAACAAGAGGATTAATTGAATAAGTAAACCCAGAAACAGTCCCCTGCTGAAATATCATAAAGAAGTCACCTCACATCAACTTTAAAGTCAAGGATTACTGACGAATTTTCAGTTAAGACCACAGGGGCGAAAAAAAAAAAAGGTAAAATAGACAAAAGAGCTATAGAATTAACACACAAATATGCAATTAAGCAAATACAATGAATTGATATCTTTTGAATTCTTTAAAGTTTATTCATTTTAGTGAGCCAAACACTGAGATGTCCGTAAATAAAAGCAGTAAACAGAAAATCCACCAGGAAAGATCTGGGTCGAACCTGCGTGTTTTTGAGGAGAGTTTACCGCCCCCGTGACGAAGAGCAGAGAAGCAGCTCGTGGGCTTCAGACGACCACCTGATCCTGCCAGAGCTGAGGTCCGACCGGGCCGGCCACAGGCCACCCCCTCCAGGACCGAGGCCGGGATCACAGCTTCGAATCTACTTATGAAAGCTGCCCATAATCCTTTGAAATACATACTAAGATATGCTCATGATTTTACTGTCACATAATAAAACAAAAAATGAAGCTTAGAACTGGACCACTTGGCCTTTTCTCTTATCTCCTCCCAGTTTAAAATGCTTGCATCTCTTCATAGCCAGCATTCTCTTAGCTCTGCAGCTGGGCTCAACACGTTCAAGCCTCCGCACAAATTTCTTCGTAGTTTTAGCCTTTTTCCGGAAAGTCGGCTTAGTCTGCCCGCCATAGCCACTCTGCTTCCTGCCATAATGCCGCTTCTTCCGCGCCTCCAGAGAACCCTCGCCCTTCTTGTACTGTGTTACTTAGTGGGGTGATGCTTGCCACACTTCTTATAGAAAGTCCCGGCGGGTTCTGGGAACGTTCACCATGTTCGTGAGAGCACTAATGAAATGCATACTAGGATTTAAAAGACATTTCCCCCTCCTAGCAGTGTTTGTTTGAAACACAAATGTCCTGTGGCGGGGAGCAATGCAATACTAGATATTTTCCTGTGTCAGGCAAGTTGGTATAGCTTTGGGGATTAAGTTGGACACATGTGAGAATACAGAGAGGGCCATGCTACATGGCCGAAATGGGAGCATGACAAGTGAGTTATAACTCCCCCACCAGATAAATGAGACTACCTGTGACCATTGGGAAAACTAACCTGTAGGAAAACAATGTAGCAAGATAAAAGTGTTTGTGATTCAATTTCTTCACCAAAATGCTGAATTTGAAACAGAAATAAGTGGTAAGAAAAAACAGGGAGAAACCAGCTAAGCAGAAAAAGGCGAGCTGCGTCCAGATTTATAAGAATGGTTGTGGGGGGGGGCAGCGGCGTGTGGGTGGGCAGTGGGGGTAAAGGTGAGAGATTAGAGCGAAGAAACGAAATGATGTCTCTCTAGTCAAGCTCCTAAATTACTAAAATCGAGTGAGGCATGAGGAAACAATTCTCTTCTTGTTTTAACTAAACTGGGAACTTAAACTTTTGAACTTTCAAGTGCTGTGTCAATGCCTGGATATACATCACACTTCCAGAGAACCATCTGATTATCCCTGAGGGGCTATGGAGAGAATGTTCACCTGTATGGACCCCCAGACGTCCAGTGTCTGGACCACCTGTCGCCTAGAGGAGTACCATCCCAGAGGCTGAGAATGTGCGACTGATTCTTCCCAAGAGTGTGCTTTTTAGTATAAGAATGTGTTAATGCACCCACAGACCCCGAGTAAAGCCCAGAGACTGAAATCTACCTCCAAGAGGGTAGAGCCGAGAAAAACAGAAGAAAGCAGCAGGCCAAGTTAGTTACTCTGTAACTAACAGAGTTTATTAAAGGAAACATACATAGGAGGTGCTTCTCGGAGGCTGCAAGACAAGAGCGTCTTCTCTGCACTGCTTGGCAGGGGCCAGAGAGCGACACAGAGTGGCAGGGGCTGACTAGGCACAGGTACTAGTAAGTGACTGCTACCAGGTGTGGAAATCATACCTCTGACTAGGTCAGGACCACCTGTCCAGGAACCAGCACGTAGCAGGAGGTAGGAAAGTGGAGTTGATTTTTGTCAGAATGAACACCATTACAATCAGGCAGTCTCTGGGGGGGTCAGGGGCAAGGAATCTCCATTCTGGCCCAGTCCAGCTGGCGGGTCTGACAGCTGTCATGGCCTGGGACCGTCTCTTCCCCACCCTCAGCTTTTCTTTCCTCGATGCAACATGGCTATTGCCTATCGTGTTTCTGGTTTGCAAGCCGTGAGACCCTTGAAAACATCTTTATCATTCATTTCCAACAAAGCCTCCAGATTCTTCGTTATCCTCACTTGAGGATATTTTTTCATTGTGTTTAAAGAGAGAGAGAGAGGGAGGGAGGGAGAGAGAGAAACATCAATGTGACAGAGAGACATCAATTGACTGCCTTCTCATAAGCACCCCAACCAGGGATCAAACCCTCAACTGGTATATGTGGTCTGACTGGGAATTGAACCTGCGACTTTTCGGTCTATGGGATGATGCTTCAACCAGCTGAGTCACACAGGCCAGGGCTCTCCAGACTCCAAGATTCTCTTTTTGTTTGACAAGGGAATTTTTTAAATGTTTCTTGTTTTTCCAAATTTTCTTTGAGAATTTTTGTTTTATGATATGATGTTTTTTTAAAGAATGTACTGTAAAATCTTTTATTTGATAAATGTACTTCAACAGATTAAGACAAAAAGATGGCAAGGGAAACAAAAGACGAAGGGAAAAGACACTTCAAGAATCAGCACTACCAAAGTTCCATTCTTCTGGTTTCTGAACGATGAGCGTCCTTGTTCCATACCTGCCCCGCAATGGCTGGGATTAAGAGGAGAGCCAGGTGCGGCCTGTGGCTGGACCGTGTCTTTAAACTTCTTTCCTTAAGAAGATGGCCCCTGCTACTGCAAGTTAGATATCAGTACCATTAACAACAGCTACGTTCCTGCTCACCTACAGGGAGCCCCTCTGTGCTCTGTCTTTGCCTAATGCTGCTATTTAATCTCGACAACAATAAAATGAGTTAGTGCAGGTGGAGTCCCTGCAGAGCGAGGCCCAGCTGCCAGTACTTTAAGTACATTTCCTATTAATCCTCACCATGGCCCCATGTGGGGCAGATAGAGAGTTAAATAACTGGTCTAAGTAGCTGTTCTTCCCCATTTCTGAGGTGGGGAAAGCCAAGTTCCAAGAAATTAAATACTAACTTGCCTGTGAGTACCCTGCTGGTAAGGGGCAGAGCCAGGCATTTGCAGCCAGGTCTGCCTGTAACCCACAAAGTCAAAGACTTCCGGTGTGCTTCTGAATGCTTCCTCATTCTTGCAGTTAAACTCTGCTTAAAATAGGCCTGGCATCTAGCAGGCAGAGGTGTGGATGCTGCTAACACCAGTGTATAGGACGGCTCCTCACAACAAAGGACGATCCAGCCCGACAGGTTGACAAGTCCTCAGCTAGTGTGTTTTCTGTTTTCTCCAAACCTGATGCGCCTTGCCACTTTGCAACTTCTGCCCTAAATCTGTGATCTGCCTGCTTGGTGGCGCTGGCCTCGCTACTGCTTCAGAAGCTGACCGTGTGAAGGTTAATTAAATCCTCCTTCCCAGAGACATGGGGAAGTGACCTGCAGGAGAGTCCAACGATCAATTTCCTCCTCCAGCCCCTAGAATAACAGATTAAGGGAGTTAAGCTGACATTTGCAGTATCTGGCACGACGAGGTGGAGCCTGTGTGAGAAGACACAGCTGCCTCTTTGACCCTAATATTGAATGGGGGGCCGAGAAATTATAACACCTTTTCGGGAAGGGGGCAAAAAGGCCTTTGTGCCTGGTATTAGAGAAGCTTCAGCTAGTGGTCAGGTTCAGAAACCGAGCTCTTGTAATCCAAGAGATTTCGAGTCTTTCTGACACCCTCATCCATCTCAGCCTTTCTGTGGTTCTGATGTTTCTGATAAATGCTCATGTTTTAAGACTCTCTGTAATCCTGGCTTCTGTGACCTCCATTGTTCTGGTTCGCTGACCCGAGGCTCTGGGCTCTGTGCTTCCACGGGGGTCCGCACCCTCCCCTCGCCTCCCTCAGCCCCTTTGAATAAGTTGCCTTCTCTGCTTTTCCTAAATTCAGCTGTTAATGCCACTCAGGGGTGATAACGTGGGGTCCGTGGGCTTCTTACAGCCTCACTGCTGTCACAGGTGTGGCTCGAGATGAATGTGACCTTGAGCCCAGGCAAAGCCAAGGGAGATTCCCTCAGACATTATTGTACTGTCTATGAGTTGTGGGAACAACCAGATGTGAACAGTATAAAGGAAGAAAGAATTCCTCCAAATTCAAGGTCTTCAGGGCCAGACAGAAAAGGCATTGAAATAGCCTAAGAACAAAAAACCCCACAAAAGCCCAGAAGATCAAATCTAATTAAAAACGAGAGAATCCTAGAAGCAGCAAGAGATAAGGGGACAGTCACCTACAAAGGAGTTCCCATCAGACTGTCAGTGGATTTCTCAAAACAGACCTTACAGACAAGAAGGGGCTGGAAAGAAGTATTCCAGGTCATGAAATCCAAAGGCCTATATCCAAGATTGATCTATCCAGCAAAGCTTTCATTTAGAATGGAAGGGCAGATAAAGTGCTTCTCAGATAAGATCAAATTCAAGGAGTTCATCATCACCAAGCCCTTATTATATGAAATGTTAAAGGGACTTACCTAAGAAAAAGAAGATAAAAAAGATGAACAGTGAAAGGACAACAAACTCACAGTTACTAAGAACCACACCTAAAGCAAAAGCAAACTAAGAGGACAGCTAGATCAGGAGTGGAAACATAGAAATGAAGATCACATGGAGGGTTAGCAACAGGGGAGTGGGAGGAGGAGAAGAGGGGAGAAGGTACAGAAAATAAATAGCATAGATGGAAGGTAGAAAATAGATAGGAAGGGAGGGCAAGAATAGTATGGGAGATATAGAATCTAAAGAACTTGAGACACGTGGTCATAAACTAAAGGGGAGGGGGTGTGCAGGGTGGAGGGGAATGAAGGGGGGAAATAGAACAACTGTAATGGCATAATTAATAAAATATATTTAAAAAGTATAATATGATAATGCAGCACCATGGGTGGGGAGCAGACATCTGTGACTAGATCAAGGAGTATTTCCTGTAAGAGTTTCGGAGCCCTTGGCTTAGCACTGGAGGGATTTTTTTTCCCTTTGATGAATAAGCAAAGTTAACCCAAAAGGAGATTCAGAACTAAGAACAGTTACAAAGTCAATCAAACCTCAAATATCAACACTTTTGTGCTGAATTTAGAAATAATCTGTCCATATCTGTTATGCTAATGCCTTGAAATGCTAGCATGTTTGTATGTATAGCGGGTTAACTTAGTCATTTTCATTTAAAATAGGTAATTGTGTAATTGATTTAGACTTGTGAATTTCAACTGAAATTATATTAGGTTTGTAAACCATATTGAAACAGTTGAGAGAACTTAAAATCCATCATATTAAGGTTTAATTTGTTAGAGTTCTACAAACTATTCACACATCTTGAAAGGTTTGTTATATTCAACAACTGCAATAAATTGAAGGAACCAAATATATTAAAAGCATAAATGAAGTTTAAAAGGCAAACAAAGTGCTTTTAAAATTGGTTGTTTCAGCTTTGGTAGATTTATAAATAGTACAAAGACATTTGTAAACCAAGTTTAAGAAGATGATGAGAGAAGTGGCTTTTAAAAAATGGGCACTTGAATAAATTCAAAATGACTTCAAAAATTGAAATATGTTTGAAATAGTCCTTTCTATGTAGAAAAGCCAACCTCAAGGGCACTCACATACAAACACAAAGAAAAACAAAAACACCCGCTCATTGCATTGATCTTGCATTTTTCTGAGCATGTGACCCAAAGAAGTTTAAGAACCTCCTCCCCTGGCAAGAGTGAGTGACTTGTAGGTATCTCTGCAGTCCCACAGGTCCTAGCGACTGACACACAGCGTCATCTGGGTGTCCCACCAGCATCCTACATGGAACAGTGTGCAAAACCATCTTATTGAAGTGACCCTCCCAGGTCTGTCTCTTCCTCGGGGACCCCCTTCCACCTGGCAACTCAGACAGCTTTCACGTGCCCCCTCCTTTGCCAAAAAACATCCAATCAATTACCCATCTTTTGCTGTGTATAATGCACACCCACATTTGTGCACGTTATACATGGGATTATGATGCCCGCGGCATGTAATCATTATACCCATGTATAATTTGCTTCCTTATTTTCCCTCAAAAATTTGGGCAAAAAGTGTTCATTATACATGGAAAAATATGGTACCTAATTCTACTGCTCATTCTATCGAATGTCCCAATTCTCTGCTTTCTGCAGTTGCCCACTTCATCACTCCATTCAAATGGATTCCACTGGAAACCAATAGAATTGGGTAATGAGCTGGACACGTTCTTCCCCTTTGCCATGAAGCTCCAAATGGCCACAAAACCCCAGCAATTCTTCCCTCTGAGTGTCCCTTGCATTTGATTCCTCTCTCCCAGCCTGACCTTCTTTCCTTTACCCCTCACACAAGTGTGGGCCCCACAGGGGACCGATGGTTCTCCAGATACCGAGAATGACCTTCCCCAAATAGCACACAGGTGTGTGTCTCCAAAGCTTTCTGTGGACCCCTGCTACCTCCTCCATATATTTCATCAGCCAGGCATTGATGACTTTATGCAAATTCCATGAGCCGCCCCCAGGACAGACCCACACTGCATAGCTCATTCCTGCCTCCTTCCTCCATGACTGGGGAATGTCCTTGAAGTGCCCTTGGCTGTACCTCTGGGAATCCCATTTTCCTTCAGGACTCACAGCCTACTCAGGGACCCTGTTTTCCTTTGAAAAATTCATATAATACCAATCACGTGTTCCCCTTCCGCTGCTGTGTCCCTTCAGCTGCTGTGTCCACTGGCTCTCAAGTACTCAAAGCTCCAGGAGGGTGAAAACCATTTCTTCTGAAGGTTTGAATCCTGCGAAAGGAGGCCTTACTTCCACTCATTTATTAAACACCAACTGTGTGCCAGGCACAGTTCTAGGTGCTGGGGAGTCAGTGGAATATGAGGGAGGGTTCCTGCTACCAGATGTTTGTAAGGAGCATTCTGGAGGAGCAGAGAAGAGGTGACAGGCAAAAGATACAAACACATGCATAATTGTTTTCATAGAGACACATACACAAGAAGAAAACAGTTACGGGATGAAGAGTGGCAGTTTGCGGGAGGTTAAGCTATTGCAGGTGTGGGAGTAGGAAAGCCCTTTCTGAGATGGTGGCTTGTGCTGAGACCTGAACGGTAAGAAATAGGCCACACGTGGACGCCTGGGACAGTATTCCAGGAAGAGGGGACAGCAAGGGCTGTTCCCAGACATAGGATGAGCAGATGTGGCATGTTGAGGTGGTGGCTCTGGTATAGTGACTTGCATCAGACAGCGGGACTGAGGCCAAACCCCACCACACCAGGCCTCGAGAGGGTGTGCTGAGGGCTGGCTGTGGGTTCAAGTGCCTCCGGGGGTCTCTAGCAGAGGATGTTTGCCTCTGATTCATTTGTCGAAAAGCTCACTCTGCTGCTGCAGGGAGAGGGGCTGTGGGTCCAGAGTCAGCAGGGAGGCCAGCTGGGAGGGTGTGCAGTACAGCAGCCCCCAACCCATGGGGCATCTTCCGGCTCCCACAGCCCCAGTGGCTGCCTGAAGCCACGGACAGTATCCAACACTACGTACACTGCACATACGTCATACCTATGATAAAGTTCAATTTACAAGTTAGGTACAGTAAGAGATTGCCAACAATTAACGATATAATAAAAGTTATAACGGCATACTGTAATAAAATTACGTGAATGTGGCATTACTAAATAAAATCGGGGTGACTTGAACATAAGTACTGTGATGGCCTGACAGTTGACCTGATAACCTAGTTGGTCACTAAGTGACTAAGGGGCAGGGACCACCCCCAGAGTAGAGACGCTGGACAGAGGGGCAAGTCATGTCCTGGGGGGGACAGAACGAGTAGCCCAAGATCATGTTGTTCAGCATGGTGCACACTTTAAAACCTACCATCTGTTTATTTCTGGACATTTCCACTTAATAGTTTCAGACCACAGGTAACCGAAACCAGGGAAAGTAAGACCATGGAGGGAGGAGGCCTCCTGTGGTGCAGATCGGACCAGTGTGGCCACCGCAAGTTGGGGTGACCAGCCACTACCGTCTGCCGGGAGCAAAGACGCTTCCTGGAATGTGGGACATTCAGTGCTGAGAGGGAAAATCCCCAGCAAGCCTGGGCCGCCATGAGTGGAGCTGGGCCCCTCTGACTTACTGGCAGATCGGATGGAAGAAAAGGAAGAAATCTCTGGTGACTGCCAGGAACTTAGCTTGAATGACCGGGTGCATGATGGTGGCATTTATTGGGCTGAAGAGAATGAGAGAGAAACAAATTTGGAGGGGAAAAAGGTCAAAAGCTTAGCTTTGTGAAAGCCCCAAAATGAGCTCCCCAAATCTCCCCAAGAGGCAAAGCCACTGCAGTAACACTTGGGAGAGGCTGACTGCTATCCCAGATCTAAAGAGACCTGAAGGGAATACCAGATAAGCATTTATTCAACAGCAACACCACTCCGGAGCCTCACAATTGCTGGCTAATGGGCACAAATGAGCCATCCTTCCCAGAAAGGGAGAACGCATCCATTCCCCACATGTATGATGTTGGTGACTTCCAGAGCGGACCAGGGGCCCCGCTGACCCTGGCCTCTGCGGTCTTGTTAGAGACCTCACCCCCAGTAGTCTCTGATAGTGGCAAATTTAATTCAAGATGATGATAAGAAGTCATAGGGAGGAGTCACATCCTGGGTTCACATCAAGTGGCATCTGTCTCTGTCTCCACTGTCCTCTTCTAGAACCTTCTTCCACCCCAGCTCTAAGTCAGCTCTCTTTCACCTTTCATACACCAGCTTCTCCTTCCTCTGACTTTGAACACCGGGGAAGCCCTGGTCTGCAGCCTTTCCAGCAAAGGGGCTTCCTGAACAATTTCCTGGCCCCGTTGGTCCCCTCTCCTTCCTCCCACGGTCTTCCCCTCACCAGCCACGCACTTCTCCGGTTTCCTCCCACAAACCCAGCCCACTCTGTCTGCTTTGCAGCAACAACTGCCACAGCCCACCTGCCCAAGCTGAGGACCCAGGGGGCGCAGGTTCCTGGGTCCCAACGGGAAGGAGAGGAGGGGCCTCGTTGTTCCCACCCAAACAGGTTCCCAGGGCAGGGGCAGAGCGTGGCAGCTCTCACTCGGGTCCCCGTCCTTTCTTTGTTCACGTTGTGTTATTTTGTTCACCATGGACGTTTTTGCATTTTTTTGGATTATTTTTAGAAGCTCACATTAAAACATTCCTTCTGTTGGCTCCTGAGTTGTGGGGCAGCACCTTACATTGCCTGCCCCAGGCAAGGGCTTCGGTCACCTCTCCCTAGCCTGGGGTCTTCTAGTTGCCCTTGCTGGAAAGGGGGTCTTTCTATTCTAAAACCAGGGTAGACCTGGAAAAATTGGGAAAAGATAGTCACCCTGGCAGTGCCCTGGCAGCCAGAAGAGCCTGGTGTTGCTGCTCTGTGGCCGGGAGATGACCCCTTTGTGCCCATCTCCTCTTGTGCCCAGCAGGACCGAGAGTCACAACTACCTCTGAGGGCAGCTACTGTGAGCTCGTCTGTCGTGAGCTTGGTACAGCGCCTGGCACATAGCAAATGCTTCAGAACATTAACTATGATGGCAGTTGATTGACTACCTGCCATGTGCCCACCATGGACAGAGTCTTGCCCTCCAGGAGTCTGTTCTAGTGGGAAGTCAGACTGTGAATAAGAAATACCAAGAATTAGTGCGCAACACCTGTGCCTGAGAAAGTGCCAGGATGCATGTGGCCTCATATAACCCTCTCAACAACCTTGTGTAGGAAGTTCTTTTACTGCTCCCCCATTCTGCAGATGGGGCCACTCTTTGAGACTCCAGAAGGAGCAAGAGATGGACCAGGGATCCCACACCAGCCCTCAGAGCCCATCTTCTGCCTACTGCCTCTTGGCAGCTTTGGAAGGTGCCCAGCACAGCCAGGATGCAGGAAGGGTCCACCGCAGCTGAGTAAACCTTAGAGAAACCTCACTGAATCAACAACAGCTGGGCTCCTCGGGCAGTTTCTCCCCAAGAGGAAGCTTAACAAAAAAAAATGACTAGTTAGCCCTCGTTGTTTCCATGTAACGGACCTGGCTGTCTGGGGACCAAGCTGTGACAGAGGGATTCTCTTCTGTTTATTAACTGATTTTTTTTTAAGAGAGAGAAAGAATCACCAACTTGTCGTTCCACTTATTCTTGCATTCATTGGTTGATTCTTGTATGTGCCTTGACCAGGGATCGAACCTGCCACCTTGGTTTATTGGGTTAACTCTCCAAACAATTAAGATACCCAGTCAGGGCAAGGGATTATTTTCTGCACACTTTCTTGCACTTTCAAACTTTGAGCTTTCTGAATATGATTATTATCTATTCAAAATAGCTAACATTAAAGTTCAAAAATAACAAAAGAAAAACAAATTATTCTCAGAAGAACCAGGAGTCGGAGAGTCCCTAACTATGTTCAGTCCCTGGCAAAATCTTGATGCGTCTCACAGAAAGGTCTCCCCTGGCTGGCCAGGTGAGCCAGCCTCCCCAGGACTAACTCACCCCTTGAGCCAGAATTCCAGGTTCCCCTGACAAACGCTTTTCTGATCACCACAGACAGGCTGGAGCAACACTAGGCCTAGTTTTTCCTGGGGCCCCAACTGGTCCAGATTCAAGAACAGGCTTTACAGGACAGCTCCTGAGGAGGCGGAGGAGTGCTAACCAGCCTGACCACTCTCTCCATTTACTGGAAGGGAAAAAGGAGTATCACACCAATAGCTCACATTTGGAATTAACTGTGGAATCCAAGGCAAACCCACAGCCATTCTGAGGGGAGCCCACTGCTTTCCTTCTGGCTGGATGACAAAAATTCACGATAAAGCATTTGTTTTGAAAATAAAACACTATCCAGGGTACGCTGTGATGGGGAGTGCCCCAGGCATAGAATTCAGAGTGCAGCTCTCAGCTTTGTCACCAGCCTGGACATTGGGTAAGACTCCATGTCTCTGAACCTCTGAATCTGGGAAATGGAGTTGGACTAATGTTCCCTCAGTCCCTTCCTGAGCTCTGACATGTCCATTCTGGGCTTGTCCTCCTACTTTCTCCTCCCCCACTGGCTTCGTTGTCTCAGACCCAAGACCTGGAGTCCCTGCTAATTGGCAGTGTGTGGGGGCACCACTCCCCAAGGCAGGGAACAGAGCCTTCATTTCTTTTGTACATCTTCCCACGGAACACAGTATCCTCAGTCCTGCACGGGCTGCCTCCCCCTTACTCCACCTCCTCCTTTGACTTCTCCAGGATGTTCACTTCTGTCTCCAGCCTCACAGTGACAAGTGTGTTGTGGTCATCTCTTTTCTAAGGAGCTGCATGAGTCTCTGAAGACTGTGGATACTGGAGGCAACGCCAGGTGACTGGTCTGGAGACCCAGAGTGCTTTGAGTACTCTGGGACTTGCAAACCCCCAAACTGGGGTTCTTATCCCTAAGGAAGTCCTCCAGCCTATCCGGCAAAGTGCTTCCCTCCCTTAATCCACATTCCTAGAGTGCTCAGATTGTCTCCGCCCTCTGGCCTCAAATGATTGGACCAGAAGTAGACATGGGATCTGAGCTGAACCAATCTGTTCCTTGCCTCGGAAGTTTGTGTGAGGCTTTGTTTGTTTTTGGTTTTGTTTTTTTGGCCTGGAAAGTTGACATTGTGCTAACATGCAGTCCTGCTGTGGTTGAACCGATCAAGAAATCGGAAGCTGTGGACAGCCATTTTCTACCCAGGATGCAGAAAAAGTCAGTTTTCAGGCAAAGAGATTGATGAATGAAATGAAAATATAAAGAAGGCTCCAAATGACACTTTGCGACAGTCTTCAGAGCGTTCCTGTCCTGGTCAATTCATGGCCAAGAGCTAGTGAAGTGCAGGTATGTGTGTTTTTGGTTGTCCAGAATTCATCGCCTTCCAAAACATGTCCTTTTTTCCTTTTGGGGAGTGACCTTTCTTCACTAAGAGTCACCTTGTAGGGACAAATCATTCCAGGGACCCACCTCACTCTGTTAGGGGGAAGCTGCCCCCTTCTGCCCACCCCAGGAACCCCCGTGTATGGGAGCATGTCCTGAGCTGGAAAACACAGTGGCTGTTGGGAACTGCCTTGTCTGGTTTCAGAAGCTGTAATCCCCTGTGGCTAAGGCTGAGTAACGGACCTTGAGACCATAAACCACTTAGGAGACAAAGCTTACCTTCCTTGTAGGGGCAGTACCTCCCCCTTTCTCTTCACCCTGCTTGGTCCCAGGCAGATGACTGGTTACCCAAAGATGGGTAAGATTCCTCAAAAGAGGGACTGGCCTAAGACAGGCATGGTCGTGAAGGGGCCCTCAGGGAAGGACTTGGGGGGGCTATAGAAAAAGGGGGTGATGGACTTTCATCCCTGGGTTTTGACATGGCCTGAGTCCTCATTCTGTCTGCAAGAAGTCTCCTAATCACTTGGCTGCCTTTACTTCCCCGGCTCAACCTAAGCCTGGGAAAATGCTGGAGGTGGGCGGGGCCCTGAGCTGGAAAGGGCAGGTTCCCTAGGGTGATTAGGCCTAAGAAAGAATGCATAAAATCCTGTGAAACCTACTTTGCTAATACCCTCAATTTAAATAAGGGTCCAAGCAGAAAGTGAGTTTGTTCCCCAAAGTTTTATGGCCCTTTAGCTATCGGACCCTGACTCAAAATAGGCGCTTAGAGTTCTTTGAATGTTATCTATTATTTAATCATTTCTGCTCGACATGATTGATGAGCTTTACAAATACACCCTGTATTCCTATGCAAATTGAATCCAATAAAAGCTTGTCAAGGCCAGGGGCAAGGTGCTCTCCTCTTAAGAAAGTCCTGAGGTGCTCCGAGGCTTTTTCTCATCTTGAGAGAGAAGCCAAGCTGACCCTTTTCCTCCACAGGACTCGGTAGTCCATGTGAATTTGTGTCATCTCATCCACAATGCCACGGACCCCAGGAGCCGGGATCCGCATCAAGTGGACTCTCCCAGGACATGAATCTGGGCAAGTGACTGACAGGGTCTGTTCACCCCAGTGACCAAGATGCTGGCTACCTGCCTGAGCAGCCATGGCTGGACCTCCTGGTTTTGCCCCGGCTTTGCCCCTGGGGTCTGCACCATCTGCAGTCAGGCAGCTCTGTGTGCTGCCGTCGGTCTTCCCCAAATTCCCTGTTTTTTAGCAGAACCAGAGTTGGTTTCTCTTAGGTGCAACTGAGAGGTCCTGACTGATGCTCAGTTACATGGCCTGCTTGGGTTCCATGAGACAACCGTATCTACCGCTTAGGTGAGCTCAAGTGAATTCCCATTGCTGTGACCAAGAGTCCTTATAGGTTAGAGGTGGGCCCCAGGCAGATTATACTTTACCTGTGAGCCTGTTTCCTTGTCCAGAAAAGGACACTTCTGATTTCTACCGTGCAGAGAAATGGGAAGGATAAAATGCAGCAACAATAACAAAGGTGACAAAGAACAAATGTTAATAATTCTTAACATGTTCCATGAGCTGCTCCAAGAGCCTACATGTAGTGACACATTCATTCCTCGCAGCAACCCTCCGAAATGCATACTTTTAGCCTTATTTTAAAGGTTAGGAAATTGAAAAACAGAGTGGCTAAGTACTTTTCCCAAAGCCACACAGCTAACTAGGGCCAGGGTGTCTCATACATGTTTTGTTCTTCAGTCAATGGTAGCTGATATGTGTTCTAGTTCAAAGATCGAACAAGCCCAAGAAGTCAGTTTCCGATTTGGGTAATGGCCCACTTGTGAAGGAGGGATTATTCAGTCTTTCAAGAGAACTATAACTAATTGACTATGGAAGGTCATTGCAAAATGTAAATTTACTCAGCCCTCCTTCCTCTCCTTTTACACAATCCTACCAGAGATCTCTTTACTCCCATGGCTTTAACTGTCCCCTCTGCACCATTGCCCACAACTCTGCCTCCAGCTCAGGCCTCTGTCCTGAGAATCAGCACATCCACCCAACTGCCCGTGGGGTATCTATTTCCATAGCTCATGGGTACCCTCAACTCAGAACGGCTTGCCATAAACACTGCATCTTTACCCCAATCCTGCTCTGCCTCTGGAGCGACCTGTTTCAGTGAATAACAACATCATCCTCTAAGCTTCCTAAACCAGCTGCCTGGGAGTCCCTCACCCTGTGTCCCCAAAACCAATCAATGCACCACTAAGCCCAATCTACTGTGCTTGGAGCATCCTCATCTCTCCCCTCCCTGGACCAGATCATCACTCTTGCCCGTAACACAACTGCTGACCTCTAGTCTCTCACACCCCTCCCCTTGGAACCCACACTGCAGCCGAAGGAAGGGATGCTTCTAAAATATAAATCTGGCTGGTGTGGCTCTGCCTAATTTTCAGTGGCTTCCTTTTGACCCCGAATAAAGTCTCAAGTGCCTTTTTATGGCTTATGAACTTTATGACTCCCTGATCTAGACCCTGCCTACCCTCCAATTTGAAATCTTGAGATTTTCCCTCTGACACTTTTTGCTTCAGACAGGGAGTGCTAAACATTCTCCTGGGTTTTCCACTATTTATTTACTGTATTCATTCAACAAACATTTGCTGGGCTTCTGCTGCAAGCCAGGCCCTGGGAGTACAATGAGACACATATAAGGAGAGAGGGAGAGAAACATCAATGTATGGTTGCCCTTTGTGTGTCCCCTGCTGGGAACTGGCCTGCAGGGAACCAGCCTGCAACCCAGGCATGTGCCCTGACTGGGAATCAAACCGCGATTGTCTGGTTCGCAGGCCCGTGCTCAATCCACTGAGCTACACCAGCCAGGGCTTGACTTCTACTCTTAAGAGGCCTATACTGGGCTGGTTGAATCTGTTTCATCCTTGAGGTCTTGGCTTAAATATCAGTTCCTGAAGGAAATATGCTCTGTCCACTAAACCAGGTTAAGTCCCTTGGTATGTGTCCTTAACCTCTTTCTTTCCTGCCCATGGATGTAGGCACTGGCTATCTTGCTCACTCTGTATCCCCAAACCTTGTACATAATAGACACTTAATAAATAGTTGATAAATGAATAAACATGTGAATGAATAACATTATACTCAGTAAATACTCCTACTTCTGGTTTTCCTACGTGACTGTAAGCTTTATTTATTATTGATGAGAGAGAAACATCCATTTTTTGTTCCACTTAGCTATGCATTCATTGGTTGATTCTTGTATGTGCCCTGATCAGGGACTGAACATGGAACCTCGGTGTACCGGAAAGAAGCTCTAAACAACTGAGCTACCCAGTTGGGTCTTATTCACTTTTTTTAAACAAGAAAGATCACGTCATGTCTACGGTTTTCTCGCAATTGCTCCCTCATTCATACTCAATGAGTCTTGGTTGAATGGATGCACAAGTGTGTCTCCACATAGGACAGTAAGAGACAGTGAGGATAGTCAAGGCAAGAAGGCGGCCTCTTTAGGAGACCAAGGTGTGTGGGGACCCCGGGGATCTACAATGGCATGATTGGATCATTTACAGAGGGTCATAGAGTCCCCTTGGGTCTCAGTGCTTGCTGTACAGCAGAATCAGGTGGAGGCTTGCAAATTCCTGCTACCTAGGCCTCTTCCCCAGAGACTTCAGTCCAATCTGATGGGGCTGAGACTTGGGCAATGGAAGTTTTTTAAAGCTTCCCAGACGATTTTAACATGCAGCCAAGATCAGGAAGGGTGGGAGCCTCCTGGAGTTTGTAAGGCCTCGGCCAGATCTAGGTGCTCAGATGTGTAGATAATCTCTGAGGGACTCCCGGGTATTGGCCATAGACCAAGATTTATGAAGTCATCTGAGGTGAAACCAAGGGAATGAAGCCAGGGAAAGAAGGAAGGTCCAATGAACTGCCCCTCCTAGTTATATACTAGCATGAGTGAATGAATGGATGAGCCTATCTATAATGGGCAAGAGCAGGTCCTTTGTGCTATGAGTTCACTGGAAATAACTTTATGGATAATCAAGCTAGTGCTTAGTCAAAGGGCAACCATGAAAAAAAAATCTTGAAGAGGTTAAACAACATTCAACCTGTAGAATCTTCTGGTCGCCCTAAGGGGCTGCAGGGCCATCCTCTCCTTCACTCATCGAGCACCTATCATGTGCCAAGCACTATTCTAGATGCCAGGAAGGATGCTTGTTAAAGGGGCTACATTGTGTTCACCCAAAATTCATAGGTTGAAACTCCAACCACCAGTATCTCAGAATGTGGTTGTACTCAGAGACAAGGTTTTTGAAGGTGTAATTAAATTAAAATGATGTCATTAGGGGTGACTCTAACCCAATCTAATTGGTGTCTTTATGGGAAGAGCAGGTTAGGACACAGATGTGTACACAGGAGAACGTTAGCTGTTCGTGAGTCAAGGAGAGAGTCTTCAGAAGAAACCAGCCCGTGACACCTTGATTTCTGACCTCTAGCCTCCAGAACTGTGGGGAAATACATTTCTGTTTAAGCCCCCCAGTCCGTGGTGCTTTATTCAGCAGCCCCGGAAGTCTATCTAACAGACAACTGTGGGCAAGGCGTAAGCACCCCCGAGTGCCTGCTTCCTAATGCATGTGCAGTGTTTCCTGAGGGCCGAGGAGGTGCTTTTTACGTATTTACCTACTGCTATTCGGGGGTGGAGAGCTTTGATCAGAAGGACTGGGGCCTCTACGGCTATTTTTCAAAGCTACTTAGCCTCTGTTGATGTTAGAATCCACATTCACTGAAAGAGTTACTTAATCCTAAATGGCATATATTTCATCCTCAAATGCTCAGTTTATCTGAGTTAAACGAGCCAGTCTTTAACAATTCTCTAATACTTGCCAAGCAACCCTGTACAAGCAATAGAGAAGAGGCCCTGGCCTCAGCACCTTCCCCCAGCAGGAATATCTGGCTAGAAGTGAGCAGTGTTGCTATCCAATATTTTATTTTTCCCATTATGTGTATTTTCAAGGTTATTTGTATTTAATAGCAAGTGATAATGAGTTTCCATTTGCAGCAGTAATAGGGGGTTTTTCTTTCAAGAAAAATTGGCAAATAACAAGTGATTAGACTTTAAGAATAAATACTCAATAAATAATAGCAATGTAGTTTGTGTATAAGGTCAAAATCATGCTGCTGGTTTGTAAATTATAAAAGATTGGAAGCCACCGAGTAAAGCAATTTCATAAAAATTGCTAGCTTCATTATTTTCATTAATTCACTCATTTTTTTTGTTCCACCAACACTGATTGAGCACATACTAGCTTTCAGGCACTGTGCTAAGCATTTTCTCATAGAACATCTTACCTAATTGCATAAATTTGGGAGAAGACAGGAACCATATCTGCCCCACGCACCGCTGTATCCTCAGCACTTAACGCAGGGCAAAGGCATAAAAAGCACTGCTTTGGAATGATACAGCACATTTTTGCAACAAGATCTAACACATTCAAATCCCAAGTAAAGGTCACTAAGAATTAGTTGAAACAAAGGGTCAGTTATTGATTTATCGACTTCCCTGGTTATACTCTCTTAAATAAGTATTGTTGTGGGGAAAGTGTCATTCAATGTGAATGCTTTCTTGAGATATTGGGTGAGCCGCCTTATAACCTGCAATGGGTCTCTCTTCCCATCTGTCAGCCCTCCATCAGCCATCCACCCATCTCTCTCCATCATCTATCCATCCATCCATCCATCCATCCATCCATCCATCCATTCATCCTATAAATAACCTTTGGGTGGGGTTGGGGGGGGGACAGGAAACCTGTAACTCTCTCCTAAATTTGGTTGGCATCGGCAAAGCAAGTGATAGAATTCTGCCAATTGCCAGCTGAGGGAAGGTGGAACTGGCTACCACTGACCTCTGCCCCCCCACCCCGGGGGACAGTTCTAGGTCCCCCACAACTCTCAAGCCCTGTGGGGCCTCAGCCCTGGTAATGAAGAGTTTGGAATTTGTGACAGGGTTTGTGGTTGCATTTCTGACTCTACCAATAATGAGTTGTGGCCTCTCCATGCCTTGGTTTCCTCACCAGTAAATCCGGAAATACAGTAACATAAAAGGACTAAATAAAAACAAATAAGCTATTAGAAGAATATCTGGCATATATGGTCAGTGTTCCACAAATTTCAGTCATAGTTATTATTACCTGGAACGACTGCCCTGTTTTAAAGGACAAAACTCCTGCTCTTCAAGGCCAAACTCATCTGGGATTTAGGATTTAGGCACATTCCAACTGGGTAATAGTTTCCAAAACAAGACTATGGAATTCTGGAGAAGAAATAAGAGTAGACCTGCCTGTGGTCACTTTCCATTTGGGAGATAAAGAAGGGAAGTCACTCCGTCAAGGCCAAGGTGTGACTACACTACCTATAGATGAGACAGTAGGTATTGATTCAGCATTGTTGATTGGCTTCTGCTCTGTCCTACCAGGTCAGTTGTTCAGCTGTGGATGTCATTCTAAGTCCTTAGCTTGACATGCAAAGTCCCATCTAATTTGGTTTGACCTGCTTGCAGCATTCCGCTTTACCTCCCACTACTCCCTTTCTGGAACCTTCCACTCTAGATAGCTTTACTTGTTTGCCCCTACAAGTGTCACATGGGGTCCTGCTTCCATTCTTTTGTTTGTGCTGTTCCCTAAGACTTGATCACCTCCCCCCTCCCCCCACCCATATACGCACATTGCTCTTTACATAGATAAATTATAAGGCCCCTTGGGCTTCCAAATGCCATTGCACCCTTCTTAAACCCTCACGTGATGTCCTCAGTGTACAGTGATCCCCTTTTCCTCCGAATTCCTCATCTGGCCATACAATTAGATATCCCTGATAACAGTATTGAAGGTAAAAATAGCCTTTGGACATAATTACACATAATTACAACAACTTCTGTCCCTGCCCACGATGGAGAAACTAGTTGTGAACTAGCCTTCCCGCCACAAAAAATATGTACATATAAAACTGGACAAAATGTATGCGGCAACCATTTTTAGACACTGGACTACAGGAAAAAGAAAGAATTCCTCGTTTGGACTCTGTTGATGTGGAGACACAACAAAAAGAACATTATGATGCCACTCGTGTTATCGCCTGGGACGGTGAGTTTTATGCATGGAGTTGACCAGGCTCAAGGAGGCCCCGAGAGCTGGTGACGCATCATTTCTCGGTTTGCCTGTGAAGGTGCCTCCCAAGATTAGCAATGGAGTGGGTGCAGTGGGTAAAGAAGGCCACCTTCACTAACGTGGGTGGGCATCATTCAGTCTGCTGAGGGCCCAGGTAGAACAAAAAGGCAGAGAAGGGAGAACCTGCTCCCCTTGCTTGAGCTGTGACAGCCCCCTTCTGACTCCGGAGATCAGCTCCTGGTTCTCAGGCTTTTGGACTTGGACTGGCCACTCCCAACGACTTTCCTGTTCTCCAGCTTGAAGAGGGCAGATCCTTGTCTTCTCTGCTTCTGTAATCTCATGAGCCAATTCCTTTGATAAATGTTTCTTGTCTCTCTCCCTATCTATCCATCCTACTGCCTCTGCTTCTCTGGAAAACCCTGACTAATAATTGCCTCACACTTGTTTTATCTAATTTTGTTCACCTGGATAGTAAGCTCCTTAATGACAGAATCCTTTCAATTCTATGAGCTCTCCTAGAAGACACCAAAACAGTCCTGTTTTCTCTGGAGATATCCAACTTTGTTTTTTTTTGCTGGCCCTTGGGTTACCCAAAACTTGCCATCCATTAACTAACCTGGTAATGAAGTGTTTGGAATTTGTGACAGGGTAACCAGTGGTGGGGAAAAAATTTGCCTTAAGTTAAATACATGCCACTAAGGACATTTTAACATTCACATGTGTAGTCAAGGGATTCTTCATAGGTAGGACCTATTTACTTTGCTTGTATTTATCTTTTCCAAGTTCAGCTATCCAGTTTGACCACAGTTAGAAACAAATAGTAGGAGAATTGTTGTAGGTGCTTCAATGACAGAAAGAAAAGAGCTGAGAGCCAGGCTGGGATGAAGTGAGAAAAGCCACATAACTCGGAGCCAAAACTTCAACCACCACAACGGTTTACATGTAAATGCACATTCAATCACTCCTGCACGCAGCAGGATGGGCTGGCAGTCCCGTGTAATAACCAGCACTCACAGCGATGCCCTGGTTTATTCCGAGCAGCTTTAATTTTCCGGTATCTTCTTACTACAGAAGGCAGGAAGCCAAATAATTCATTTTAGTAAAACTTCTATCCCAAACATCTACACTTAAAAAAAACAAGTGAGGCCCCATGAAACGTTCCCATCTTGTACATTCAAACATTCATTCAAGAAATGTTCACTGAGCACCCACCGGAGACCAGCACTGTCTAGCTGGTGAGGACAGAGGGGTGACCCAGGCATATAGGATCCTTGTTCCACTGGAATTTATATTCTAGGTGAGAGAAAGACCTCAGGCAAGGAAACATTTAAACAAACAAGATAATGTCACGGTGTAATAAGGGCCATCATATGTATGGAAATCATGTATCAGATGGACATGATAGACATTGGATGGGGTGGGGGGTAAATTATTCTGGGTGGCCATGAAAGGCCTCACTGAGAAAGGGACATTTGAGGTCCTTCCCATTGTCCCTTCCTGCATTTGCCTCCCACCCTCCAGGAGACCTCCCATGTCCCTTTCCAGCTGAGAGACCCCTTGCCTCAGAGAGCCACCGAGCAGCCTCCCTGAAGATGGGAGAAGAAAATCACCACATTCCCGTGCTGAGGAGGCGTGTCAAGAAACCTAAGAGGTCTGGTTTCTGGAAGGAAGTTTTTGCAGTTGCTAGATGAACACATCCTGCAGTCAGTCAGAAGGCTGTCCAAGTAGGTGTCCAGAAAATGTCTACAACGGGTCACCGGCTCTCCAGGGAGAAGGCTGTTTCATTCTCCGGCTTTAGCAGCCAAGGCTCTGCCCCGGCTCACCCTGGAGTTGGTAGGCAAACAACGTCACGAAATCAGCCGCAGGTCTGAAGCCCGTTTAGCGTTGATGAGCGCTACACCCAGTCATTGGAAGTTTTCTGGGCCAAGGCTGTCCGTGGTCTGGCACTGACACAGAGCCGAGTGATCGGCAGCCCCTGAGAGACTCCCGCAGAGCTGGCCATCATCCCCACCCGTATCTCCATTCTTGCCCTTCCACTGCCTGCCTTCCTGGGGAGCGTACTTCTCTGTCCATGTGGACATCCGGCGCCTTCCCCTAAAGGCTGGTTAAAAAACTGCCACCTGCTTCCAGCAAAACTGTTGGAGCCAATTCCAGTTTTGCTTCACAGGCCTCGGGAATGTGAGTCATCCCATTTAAGAAGATGCTTGGTTAACTTTTTGGCACCCCAAGCAATTTGGTCATTCTTCAGTCCCTAGAGCATAGCCCGTTGTGAAACGGAGACATCCTGATCAAATATTGTACTGGAGAGGACTGCTTTGGTTTGCTCGGAGCACCCAGAGATGGGTGCCTGTAAGAAATAATAACAGCAATCCCAACATATGAAGTCTCTCAGGCCAGCTCAGACCCCTTGGCCGAAGGGGACCGGTGACACCCCTTGACACCTGGCCTCTGAGAAACCACCGTGTACAAGACAGAGAGGGAGAACTGTGTCTCCAGGCCTCAGTATATATAATTCACCCTCCCCAGCCCCCCAGCCTTGCAGGTGGGAGTAGTTAAAGACCAAGGTCACTGAGCAGTTACTTCGAAAAAGTTATTTCACAGGCCAGTAGAAAAACCTCTCACTTGATGTACCCCAGCCACTGCGGACAGAAGCAGCACCCCCGATGAAAGCTGGGAGAAAGGTGAGAAATAGGAGCTCCGAGAAGGAGGCACCTTGGTCATCGCGGTTCCCGTGCCTGTCTCCCAAAGCCACACCAGGAAAAGCACATGGCTTGGGAGGTGGCAGCCCTAGGTGTCCGCACCACAACATGGAAGAAAAGGAAAGGACCGGCTTTTTAAGACCAACTCTGGGTAACTTGAAGACTGGTGTGTATTTCAACAGACACGAACTCGCTGGCTACATTCTACCAAGGGATTAGTTTTCCCCTGGGAAGGCCCGCTGTGATCTGGCTTATATGAATACCAAAACTGTTTCCCTCTGTTGCTGCTCAGGCAGAACTAAGGGGTCTAGAAAGTGTTAAATGAGGCATGGACATGGTGTGATTTACTGCTAATCACTGCTCAGGTGATGCTGTAGTAGGAATGGTACGCCAGGTACAGAGGGTCACCAGGGCAGAGAACCGCAGGTACCTAGCAACAGGCAAAACTATAAAAGCCCTTGCTGGGACACTCCCTTACATATTAATCCCTGGAAGATGACATCTAGGCTTCAGCTGTGTTTCAGCTCCACGCCCAGAAAAGCAGCAAAACCAGACAAAGTGACGCCATGGCTGCCATCAGGGCCAGCTGCACTGACTAAGGACCCCCTGGCGCCAACCGGTCCGTGAAGATCACGAGGAGAAACACCTGCAAAGCTGGTGAATGTTCTACCGGGAGTCTTCCCTAAGGCCTCCAGATAAAAGCCCGCGGAACAGGGACCCCTGTGTTCTCTGTTTTCCGGAGCGGTCTAGGGCCTCTGCTCCCTCTTTCATCCTACGAGGCGCGTAGCTCCCTCCCTCTTTGTCCAAAGCCCCAGGGGCCCTTCTACTACCTCTGAAAGTTCCTAGATAAACTTTCCCTTGTCATTTGAGTTCCTAATGCCTGGTTCCATTTTTCCACGCCAGCAGTGAGGCTGGGGTTTCCATATTCTTACAGCTCCCGAAGTCAGAATTGGATTGGTGACTATTTTGAGGCTGCGTCGTTGTCTGCCCCAAACAACTTCTAAATAAGGGGCATATTATGGGTTGCCACCAATCTTTTCCTCTGTTAATCACTTCAAGGATTTGTGCACATAAGGTGACTCTTAAGGTATTATTAACCTATTATGGGTATTTTTTATTTCATATAAGTTAAATTTTTTAATTTGAGAGAGAAACAGAGAGAGACGTTGATTTGTTGTTCCACTAATGTATACATCATTGGTGGACTCTTGTAGGTGCCCTGACCGGGGATTGAACCCACAACCTTGGTGTATCAGAGCAACTGTATTATGGGTAATTAAAATTTTTTTTTGACTCAAAGATTTAGTTTAACTTGACAAGAATCCTCCTTTCCCCGCTACCCTCACCTTTTCACTTAGTACTTGAGTTCATCCATTGAATATTACAGCCCGCTAACGGTGTAAGTAACATTTCTAAATAGTCTGTTGATGAAAGCCAGGGAAATTATTTCTATTTTTAAAAAACATATTTCTCTTAGGATGATTGCCCTTGATTACAGAACTAGAACCAATTATGTGCTCACAATTTCCTTTTCCCAGGTATTGTCTCCATCGCTTCCACTTCCTAGTTTTCCGGCTCTTAGGCAGCGCTGCTGCCACGCACGGTGGTGAAGGTGGGGCCTGAGCTGATTCTCGGGTCACCCCCTCCTCTCCAGGAGCGCCAGGCTCCACTGCCGTCTCCTAGGACTCAGCTGTGTCTCACCGGGGCAGGGAGCAGTCCCACGAGTGGGCTCCTTAGCAGCAGCTTAGCCTTCCACAAATCCAGCCTTCTCCCAGAGCCAGCGTGGCTTTCGGAAACAGTCAGGACCCTGCCCACCCTTCCCAGCCTGCACCCCTGGGCCTGAAAAGTCCTTTGGAAGGGCCCATGGAGGGTCCATTCCTGCCTCCCTCAGGATGACCAGTGCCTCTTCCCAAATGACCCTTCACACACCTCCCTTGTAGGGGGTTCCATGGCAAGTAACGCATGGGCTGATCTGATCGTAAAGTCCTAACCGGGCAGGTCACAGTGGGCAGTCACACTCCAGGAATCTAAGTTTTTCCCGCAAAGCTTTACCTTTGCCTTAAGCAACCCTTGTGCATTGTTTTTGCGCACCTAGGTTAACACCTCTTTGAAATGAGCTGTAACCACTCTGAAGGAAGCACGTGACCACTTAATTGCCCTGTAATCCAATCCCCACCCTGCTTTCTCTCACCTTCCAGTAATCCTTCTTACATTCCCTCCCTAATTCTAAATGCAGCAAAGAAACAGCAAACTATCATTCTCTAGTCCAAAGCATTTACCCGTCTGCTGAGATCTTGCTTCTAAGAGTTCCCCTGTTTGGCTAAAAAAACTCTAATAAACTCATCAAAATTCTCTGCATAGATAGGGAGCAGGCTAACAGCTCTGGTTGGAGGGGGTGGGGCTCGGGTGGGATTGGGGTGGAGGGATCTAGCAGAAAAAGGATTCATGGACTGGGACAACAGTGTGGTGATTGGGGAGGGGACAGGGGATGGGAGGAAGTGGGAGAGGGTAGAGGAAGGATAAATGGTAATGGGAAAAATACAATAAAAAATGAACTATCAAAGCAAGCAAATAAACAATCAAAAAACCCTTAAGAATTCTCTACAGCGTTGGACCTTCTTACTTCAATGCCTTGCACAAATCCAGCCTCCACCCTGTGCCAGCGTGACTTTCTGAAACACAGTCAGAACCCCGGCCCCCAGGTGTGCAAAGTCCTGTGGAAGGGTCTATCAGGGATCCCTTCCGGCCTCCCCCCACAGGCTGACCGCTCGGTTACTCTTCTCCAAAATGTCCCTCGCACACCTTCCTTGTATTTCAATTGCTCCCTGTGAAACTGTCATCTTTGGTAGGCTGAGCACGCTGCAGGTTAGGAGCCCGTCCGTCCCACTGCCCCGGACACTGAGAAAATGCTCGTCAATGCTCATAGAAAGAAGGAAAGGAAGAGAGGCCCTGGGGAGCCCTTTGGGCTTCATGTGTGGTGATACCCCCAGAAATCACAGGTCACCCTACTCAGCCAACTTTGTAGACTGTGAAAAGGTCATCCCAGTTGAGGGAAAACAATGTTTCCCTCTCTCTCTAACATAAAAAAATAATAATAATGAAAGATTGTTTTTTTAAAAAAACACCCATCTCCAGCATTGTCGTGAAGTTAAATGAGTTAAAGTACATTCTGCGTTAACCCAGTGCCTAGTAAGCACTGTATATATTTGCTGTCATTATTTCTGTATCACTTAATCTTTACAACAGCCTAGTGAGAGAGATTTTCTCATCATCACCATCCCCATTTTCTTGATAAGAGAACTGAAGGGCAGAAAGAGCAAGGAACTTGTCCAAGGTCACCCTTTAATAAGCAGCGAGGCAATCAGCCATGGCCTGAGTTTGTCTGAGTCCAGAACTGGACTCTTTCACCACTAAGTGCCCCCACCTTCTCCTTGGGACCGTCCAGCTGGCTGTGGTCCACGCAGGCCCCAGATGTTTCTCCAGCTCTAATGCCTTCTTCGCAGTCCTGTGCCTGGGTCTTCGATGCGTGAGCTTGCCCCGCCACGGCAGTGCCCATGAACTGCTTCTTGTCTCTTCACTGAGTCCTCTGACTGCCAATGCCCCGTCCGTTATGGAGGCCAGGGTAGGAGTTCGCAGCGGGGGTGAAGGTGGGAGTTACCAGCACTGGGACCAGGTCGTGTACAGGCAGGAAGAGATTATGTGATGGAACAATACAGCTCCTGCGATAAGGTGGGTTAATTTTTCTGAGGTTCTCCTCACGTGTCTTTCTGCAACTGCAGAGGCCGGGAAGTTAGGAACTACAATTCTCAGACACGCAAGAGGATCCACCAACCAAAAGAAGCAGGGGGTGGGAGGCCACACTTCTGCTGCTTCTACTGTTTCTGCTGGCCAGCACCATTGCTGCGGAGTCTGGCCTTTCCAAGGTGTTTGTCCCAGTCCAGGTGGTAGCGACTTGATTGTAGAAGACAGCGGAGCCTCATTCTGTGGTGTGGCTGTCAAAGCTATCCCTGAAATCTCAGTGTGTGCCTTCCGCCTCCCAACTAACTCTATTTTCTTTTCCTTTTTATTTGTAATTCGATAAACAATATTAAATATCTGTCAGCCTCCATGACCTACAAAGTTAGAGTAGATTATGTCTCTGCCTTGAATCCTGACCAGATCCAGGACACTTGGCCATGACTGTGGGGACATATGTCTCATTATCAAATATTTTATTTTAAAAAAAGTATAGAAAACAACGTGACAAACATTTCTGTATCTACCACCAGCTGAAGAAATAAGATATTACAAACAAAATTGACGACACCCTGCTTCTCTTTTCCACTTGAAGCCCCTTCCACTTACCCCGAGAAACTCCCAGGTGAAATGCATATGCCCCTGCTCATATCTTTGCTTCCTGTGCAGCCCTACCCCCACAGGATGATTTTGCGCGTGTCCTTCTGCAGCTTTTTTTGTTGTCCCACATTGCTCTTTTGAGATTTGCCAATATTGGTGTTTGGTTACCTCCTTCTGTTCTTGTTAATGGCAGATGGTACCCCGTGTATGAATATATGTCATGCATGGTCCCATCACAGTGGACCCTGCTAGTGATAAGGGGCATAGTTTAGGTTCCAAAAGTCTGTCTGAGGCGGCATTTCAAATGTCTTCAGAACAGACAAGTTAGAGAAATATGCAAAATGTTCTACAGGTAATAAGGCCTGCGGTGGGCAATGACCAAAGCATTCACATTCACACCTTCAAACACCTGCAAAGGCCAAACAAATCTCATCCCTGGAGCAAGCGCACCATGGGGTTCCACTCTGGTGTCCCCAAGACGGACCTCAAGGCTGTCCGTGACACACAGTGCCAGACTTGCTACCAGGAAATGAAAATCAGGATGAAGCAGGTCACTGGCTTCTGAAATCCCAGCAGCTATGCCCACCCGGCCCCCCGCCAGGTTCTGGAAAGATGCTGATGAACTCAGCGACCAATCATGGAGAAATCCCAACACCTTTGCCGGGAATTCTGAGTGAAACCCGTAGCTTAGCTCCAACAACATGGGAGTTTATGAATCACCAAGGCCAAAAATTTGTTACACTGTCGCCCAGACTACTGAATCATAAAAAGTGGAGGTGCATGTGCCAGGTTCAGTTCTGGGCAGCAGAATTCCCCGGACACTGCGTGTGGAGAGGGCCTGGCTTTGCAGGTCAGTGCACAAAAGCCCCCGCCTGTCCCGCCACCTTTCAGGTGTGTGACCTTGGACACACAGCTTCCTGTCTCCAAGCTTTGGTTCCCTTCTCTCTAAACGGGAGACTAAAAGAATAGTCCAAGTGTAAGGCTGGCTTGGGGCTTCATTCTACTTCTTTGGGTTTGTTGGGGCCCAGGGCGGGCCATCCCAAGGTATTTCAAATTAAAGTCACTTGAGAAGCAGGGTTTGGAGGGCAGCCTCTCTGACTCTGCTCTGTGTACAAGCAGGAAATGCTCTCCACCACAGGAACCCTCTCTGCTCCTGGGGCCTGAGAGACAACCTTGTCACAAGGGTTAAAAAACCCAGAATGAAAAAGCATGCATAAACAAACCTGGGAGCTGTTTTGGATTTCTGACCTCAGCCCAAACCTTGCTTAGATTCCTTTCCAGTGAGAACTAACTTTCTTTGTCCTGTCAACTTCATGCAAATGTATTGTTTCTTTGTCTAAAAAGTACAGAAAGGTGCCTGGTTTGATCATTTCTTTGAGCCTCATTGTAGGACCTGAGCATCATGTTAGGATTCTCCCATGCTCATGTATTAAATTGGTTTTGCTCCTGTTAATCTAGTCTTGTGTCTATTTTATCAGCAGTCCAGCAGTAAGAAATAAAGAAAGGTAGAGGGAGTAAATTCTACCCCTCCCAACAGGTAACAGCACCCAGATTTTCTTTTGGAGAACCACCTCAACACCATTCATGGTAGGAACATTTTGGGTGGTGCCTTTACTCTAAGCTTCAGAGGTGGATGGAGTCTCAGGCCTTGGTAGCAAGATCACCTGTGTTCCCGACCCAGCCTAGTTCATAGTCAGGCACATGAGGCAGTGAGAGCCAATAAGATGCAGTGAGACTTTTATTGAAACTTAAGGGGCTTCTTCCTGATGGACTTGAAATTGGGAAGATGTGAGCTTGAATTTGCAGGTAGTCACCATATGTTCAGTCAAGAGTGAAGGCCATACAAAGATTAATTTTGCTGACTGTTTTTGTTTTCGAATTTCCGACAGATAGAAACCACAGTGTCATTTTTTGAGCTCCTGGACCAAGTTATACTGAAGGTCAAGATCTACTCTTGGGATTTTTCAGTTTCTTATTAATCTGTTTTTCTTTTCTTTAAGACAGCTTGAGTTGATGTTTCATTTTTGCTTTTGTTTTTGTCACTTTCAGTATAGCAAGCTTAAAAAAGATTTTATTGATTTATTTATTTTTAGAGAGAGGAGAAGGGAGGGAGAAAGAGAGAGAGAGAAACATCAGTGTGTGAGAGAAACATCAATCAGTTACCTCTTGCACACCTCCAACTGGGGACCTGGCCTGCAACCCAGGCATGTGCCCCAACCAGGAATGGAGCCAACAACCTTCTGATTTGTGGGAAGACAACCAACCCAGTGAGCCACACTGGTCAAGGCCAGGACAGTAAGCCTTGACCAACCAGTAAGTCTTTACTGGGGAGCTATGAGGATTAATAAGATGATATGAGAGACACCAACTTTGGGCCAGATTCCTTTTCCCTGTCTTGTTCTTGTTCTAACCAAAAGCTCTCTTCACTTATTTTATTTTATTTTTTACTTTATGTAATCCTAAAGTTATTCTGAGTTCTAGAAATATCTGGAAACTCTATTAGAAAGTTTAAAAATTAAAGACGCATACCTCAGGGATATGAAGATTACTTGGCAAAGCAATAACTTCCTGGAAATATTTAAAAGGCTGTCATATAAAAAGAGAATCTGATGTCAACTTGGAGAACAGAATGGGGTGACTGGGTGGAAGTCAGCAGAAGACACTTTGCTCCAATGGGAAGGAAAACTATTTAGTGACAAGCTCTGGTTCGCTCCTCTGTCACATGATACCTTCCTGATGAGAATGGACAATCACTGTTTGTGACTTGTGGAGGGGACTCCTTCTTCAAGGAAACAGTTACATGGGTGACCACCAAAACCTGTCAGATGCATCCAGATGGAAAAGCCTGTTAATCATTCATAAGAACGGTGAAAAGTCAGTCCGGTCATCAAGCCTGGAGCTCGGTTGCCAAACTGGGTCTGAGATGTAGCTCCCATCCTGGGCAACTACACGGCCAGATTCATCTCCTACCCTAGGGGCCGAGCTAGACACTGCCCCGCCCTCACCCTGCACATTCATGGGATCTGCACGTCCTGCTGGCCCTGCCTCTGTAAAGCTTCTGCAGTACACCCCTTCTCTCTACTCCTTTCCCTCCACCCCAGGCAGGTCCACCGGCATCTCTTCACATGGATGCTTAATTCCAGCCTTCACCTTGGGCTCCCTGACCTCAGGTTTGCCCCTTCCAACCCAACCTCCATATTTGGTCCCATCCTTTTCTTGCTTAAACATCTTTCCACGACCTTCCTTCACTCCAGACTCCAGACTTACTCACGCCCTCTTTAGCCTCTGCTCAGCTCCCCGCTCTCATGTCCTGCAGGTGTACCCCACAATGTGCTGTTCTCTGGGGGTTCCGCATTCTCTCCCTTCTTTTAGCTTTGCCACAAGCTATTCCCCCACCTGGAACACTCTCTATTCTTCCTTCCTTCTGCATCCCAGAAATTCACATCTGCGTCTCCTCTAGAGACCCTTCCCTGCCCCCCACCTCCAGGTAAGTTTGCTCCAGGGGTCCTTGTAGCACCCGCACTTACCCTCATCAAAGCATTCGTCTCCCTGAGCTGTAACTGTGTTCACTCATCTGTCTCCCCCAACCGAACGGGAGCAGCCTGAGTGCAAGGATGCATCTTTTCACCCCCAATGTCTGGCACATAGTAGGTGAAGAAGAAATATTTTTTGAAATTAAATTAATGCATGAGCAAGCAACTAATACTAACTTAGACTGTGGCAGTTTCGATTCCCATCACCCTGACTTCATTCAGCAATTGTTTTTATTAGACAGCATTAATTGCAGGCCTACTGTGTGAGTGCCAGGTGCAAATGGAAGTCGAGATCACCTGTAGCCTCTCTTAGAATGTACCACCTGCGACACTTCCACTGAATTTCACGTAGAGCTATTTGGCTCTGGTTGCTTAATTCCAGGGGAAAAAGAATCTTTCCATGTTCCAACCCTGGGCTCCGGCATCTAGAGGGGCCGCATCATTGGGTCCACAGCCTGGTGCCAGAAAGAGAAGAAATCAGCCTTCCCATCCACGTGGGACATATTCATGGAAAGCCGACTCCATAGCCAAGAAGACAAGGAGGGTGTTGTGTCTGTCCAGCTGGGACAGTTTTAATAAAGAAACCTGAAAACCAATCCTTCTTAGCAGCCTCATCTCACAAAACTGGGTGCCACAAACCAGGTGCAGACACCCTCACCTCAGGTACCCTTGTTTCAGGAGGCGTGGTTGCTGGGAGCCAGACTCTGACCGCCAGACAAAATACAGGGCACCCAGTGAAATTCGAATTTCAGATAAACCAGGAATAAATGGGAGGTGTATGGATGCTCCACGTATTGCCTGGGACATGCTTATGCTTCCAAAAACTGCTCGTTGTTTATCTGCTACTCTGATTTAACTGGGTATCATGTATTTTGTTCACTAAATCTGGCAGCTGTGAACAAGGTTGCAGGTGAGATTCTGAAAGAGCACGTGGACTCAGCTGGCACCTTCCGCTGCCAGGCTGCCCAGGGACAACGGGCAGATCCAGGGCCTTGGAGGAGGGGTTTGTGCTGTCAGGTGGCTGGCTGTCTTTGTTCCGGGTACAGGACTGCGTTGCATGGTTGGGGAGAAAGAGGCCCCCAATCTCACTGGGGCTGCACATGGGGACCCCTGGCCGCACATTGGGATCACCGGGGTGGCTTTGAGAATGTTTCAAAGCTCAGGCCGCGTCTAGATCAGTTAAATCAGAACAGCTGTGCTGGGACGCAGGCTTGGGTGTTTTTTTAAAGATCCAGTAGGAAAGATTTCATTGAGCAGCCAAGGTCAAGAACCACTGGTCTATAACCCCTTTCCCTCCTTTCACACTAGTCCCATGCTAATCGTCTGCATAAGGCGATAGGCTGTCATTCAACTAGCAAGTACTTCTGGCGGCCTGCGTCCCTGATCAATGTAGTCCGGCATTTGATGCCGGCTGACATGGAGCCGTACACCCCAACTCGGTCACTGATTTGCTGCAGGGCCTCACACAAGCACAGGGTGGTTTTCCAGCTCTGAGCCTCAGCCTCCCTTTTGTAAAATACAGGTGCCAAAGTGGGGCCCAGGGTGCCGGGCTGCCCGTTCTGCGGGGCAGCTTAAGGACAAAGGTTAAACAAAATGTGATGAGCCCCCAGTCACTGCGGAAAAGTCAGTCACTATCAAGCCAACAGCTTACTGGGCCCAGGCCGATCCCAGAGTTAGCACTCAGGAAGCTCTGAGTCAGAATCAGAAACTGCACTTCAACAGGTCCCCGGAGAAAAGAAGCCTTCAGGATACTAGTTTGTGTTAACTTGGCCTTGAGTGGGGAGGGGTTTCCAGCTGCTGCCCGTGCTGTGGGGTGGGGGTGGGGAACACACCTTGAGCAACAAGGGTTCAGAACAGTGGTCCTCAGCTCTGGCTGTCCCCTAGGATGACACGAGGAGGCATAGCTGACCCTACTCTGGGCCAACTGAATCAGAATCTGGACTCTGAACATAAGCACTTAAAAATTTTCAGAGGTACCGTCCAATGCACCTGTTCTCCAAAGCCAGGGGAATCCAGGCTCAAATCCGGGAAGGTAACCAGCTTCTTCCAACTGCCAGGTTACTTTCTAACAGCTCTATACCCACCTTCCTTTCCACTGCCAAGTCCTAACCCAGATCACGAACAAGTCTCCCGGGGCCTAAGCGAGCCCCTGGCTGGCCCCTGAGCCCCTTTTCCATCCCTTTTGCATGTGGTTTAACATCGTCCTGAAGTACATACCTCACTGAATGAGAAATTTCCAGTGTCTTCTAAGCAGTGTGTCCTGGGAAATGCTTATAACTTGCCCTGTGCCCTCACACACACAAAACCCTGATTTGTAGCATTGCCAGGAACTGTGCTTCCTGCACAGGAAGCACACGCTCATGGTAGTTTTCACAACAGCGCTATTCCAAGTCCTAGTCCGCAGGCTTCTTCTCCATTCCGATATCCCTCCCTGGATGCTTAACAGTCCAGTTCCTGAGGTTCACACTTCGGCCCTGCGGCCAGCAAGGCGGGTCCCTGGACCGGGAAATGGGCTACACCTTCCCAACCTTCTAATCCCGAGTCCCCTCCTGTGCCTGCGCTTTCTGGGACTGCGGAAGGGCAAGAACAGTGGTGACTCCTCCACTGGGACTTCTAATCAGTGTGCGGAGGAGGGAAGAGAGTCCCTTGTGATCCACAGACGAAAGGCCGCTCTCCATGAGACGTCATTCCAGTGATGGGAGTTTGTCCGCCCATAAAATGGGCTTGGCTGAGGGACTCGTTTACAGAGCTCCTGAGAGAGAAAGGCTTCTGGTGGGAAGCGCCAGCCCTGTAGTCACTGGGGTGGGGGTGCGGATGAGGCTTCCTGGAGGGGCTCCTCCTTCTCTTCCTCTGCTGGAATCTGATACAGTACAGGAATGGGGGTAGCGAGGGGGGGAAAGCGGAACCTTAGGCCCACGTGTAAGAAGAGTGTGTGTGAGTGCATTTGTGTGGGGTGAGTAGAGTACACAAGTGCATGTGTGTCTATGTGATTCTGTGTGTGTATTTGTGCGGAGGTGAGTGTGTGCACAACAGGTGAGTGTGTGTCTGTGTGTGTTCACTTCGAGGGTGGGTAGGTAAGGCTCCGGCCTTGAGGTCAGGGAAGTCCCGAATTCCAAGAGCTCCTGAAGTCCAATTAACTACCACTCAGATGATAAGGCTGTTTTGCCTTTCAACCAGCCCCCTCCGGTGCAGCCCCTCTGAGTTCGGGGTTCCAGTGCCACGGGAGGGGAAGCAGGGGAGGCCAGACTGTGGCCCATTGCACCCCCTTTTTACCAAAATCGCTCCATAGGTTTTTGTTAGCTTTCCTTATAAGATTCGATTGGAAGGGAAGGATCAGTGGCTATACACGCATCAGAAACACAGTGTCAAGGCTGTGGGGGCGGGCCCAGGGAGTGAGTATAAAGGGCCCTCCCAATGTTGGAACAACAGGCTGGTGAGAAACTCAGGACAGACAACCCGGGTCTTAGCTGTGGGATCTTGGGCAAGTGGCTTCACAGCTCTGCGCTGTTCCTGAACAGTAAAGCATGGAAACTAAAAACAGCTGCCTCACAGGGTTGCTGTGAGGATTGACCGGGTTCACGCAGGTCGAGCACTGGGGGCCGTGCCTGGCACAGGGTGAGGCCTCCCAGTGTCTGCCCTCGTTACAGGAGCCGTGGTCTCCCCTTGTCCAACTGGTCAGGTGCAGTGCCCAGGACTTCCACATACACTTCTTTATGGAATCTTCTCAATGAACCCCTACACTAAAAATACAAGTTGGCCCATTTTACAAATCAGCACACTAAGTCTGGGGAGAATCAGCTACAGCCCCATCTTGGGCCTCCGTGCCCAGTGCTTCCTGCTGCAGGTCCTTAGACCAAAGGGAGGGGCTGTTGCTCAGGCTCACGGGGTCCTCCAAGGCCAGGCCCTTCTGCACACTGTCCATTGGGCAAGTGGCCAGCTCCAGGGATGAGCTTGTCTAACCCCCCAATTCCCCTGGAGTACGCAAACCTCAGGAACAAGTGAGATGGGCTGCGTCCGCCCCTCTGGGTTTGGGTCCTGCCTCTACACCTTCTGCTCAGAGTTTCCCTCTCTCTCCCCCTCCCCTGTCAGGCCCAGCCCCTTCTGCCCCTCCCACCTCACCAGAACAGTCCTTCGCTCATCTCTAAAATGCACAGGTTGATCTTCTATTTCGCTGTTTTCCTTTCTGGCCGAATATGGAAGAAGTTGGGTAGCTGCCCCCTTCTCTAGATGTGATGCCCTCCGTCCTTCCACTACACACACGTTTCCATGAAGGGATCATAAACGCGGTGGGTTGGGGGGACACCCGGGGGGTGCTAGAGGCAGGTGTGTTGGTGGGGGAAGGGGGGATGACCAAAGCCTGGGCAAGAACAGATGAGACTTCCAGGGACCACACTGTGGCTCTCTTCCCCACAAGGTGGTACCATGGCTCCAAAAGAAAGAGGAACTCAACAGAGGGCCAGATGAAAGGTACTTCTAAAAAATGAATGAGGAATATAAACATCTGACAGGAATTGATTGGGAGGTGTTTTGCAAAAAGAGAGAATGCAAAGATGGTCTCCATCTGGTAAATTATGTCCAGTCCTGAATACAGGAGGAAATTGGACTGTAACCCAAATGATACAGGTATAAGCCAGGGGGCTTCTTGGGGAAGAGGAAGGAAGGAAGGAAGGAAGGAAGGAAGGAAGGAAGGAAGGAAGGAAGGAAGGAAGGAAGGAAGGAAGGGAGGGAGGGAGGGAGGGAGGGAGGGAAGAAAAGAAAAGAAAGGGAGTTGGTTTCAAGTTCAGAAATAAATTCTCAGTTGTTTTTAACAACAAATAAAAGTGTTTAGATCTCCCACAGCTTTCTTTAACTAGACACTATTTTGTCCCACTTAAGCATATATTAAGAAATCATTAACCACACTGGAAATGAGCAAAAGGATAAAAAAATACTCTTAAAATTTCATCTATTTGGTTATCCACAAAAGACTGCTGAATTCCCAACCAGCATACTGATAGTGTAGGTTAATGGAAAGGGAAAAATGCTAAGGACGATGTAAACCAAGGGAAATTTTATTTTAGGGCTAATTTAAAGAATTCACACGCACATGCTCCAAACCCCTGGGTTGTCAGGACCAAAAATAGAAGCACGATAAGAAAGATGTTATCAGTAAATCCTGGAATCGCTTATGCACCAGGTGACACTTGACCGTCAACAAAACAGCCCTCAGAGCCCGAGGCAGAGGTGCTGACTGAGCACTGGTTTGCAGACGGCACCAGGGACCGACTCCTGCTCTGCCTTACGCTATCTTAGTGGGCCTTGTGAAGTGCCTTAACCCCTCCAAGGCTCAATATTCCGAGCTGTAAAATAGGGTTCACAGAGTTGTAAGGAATAAAAGACACTTAAATTTTTATCGAACAGCTACTACATGCCCAGCCCTGTCTAGGCAATGGGGATGCGGAATGAACAAAAGTCTGCTTGCGCGAGTGGCAAGATGAACAATAAACATGTAAACAAATAAAGGCAGAGTATATTACACGGTGATGAGAGGGGATCAGAGCCGAGTGGGAGACAGGCTTTTTTAGGGTGTCAGGAGAGGTTCATGACGAGGACACATGAGGTACGCAGCCAGGGCTGGAGGAAGAGGTCCGGGCACAGGGCCTCTGCTCTGCTGTGTTTACAAACAGGTGACCAGTGTGGCTGGAGCAGCGGGAGCCAGGTCGGATAAAGAAGGAGATCATTTGGACAGGTGTTCAAGTGAGAGGAGGCAAGAAAGCAGACCTGGATTTTACCCTGAGGGAGATGGGAAGCCAGTGAAAGGATTTGATTGGCTTGTACTGAGAAAGAATCGCTTTGCTGCAAGGAGAGGGGGTGGAAGAGAGACCAATTCAAAGCAGGCAAGAGATGATGTCTGTTTCAGGTCTTTGGGCTGAGTGCCTGGAAGGACAGCGAGTGAGAAAACTACAGGAGAGATAGGTGTGCAGAGAAGAAATAGTTCTGGTGGGCAGGTTGTCATTTGAGAAGTCTCCTGGACAATGAAGTGGTGACGTTGAGCTGACACGTGGACATACGTGCCTGGGGTTCAGGGCAATTTTTAAACCTGTGGGCTTGGTTATGCGCAGCCTGGGACTGAGGATAGATGGAGACTAGAAGAGTTCAAGGACTCCAGGGCTTAACGGTCAAGGAGATGAGGAGAAGCAGCAAGGGAAACTAGGACTATCTGGTGTGGTAGGAGGGAAATGAGGGTCCCCAAGGAGTCTATGCCAGGGCTTGACAAGCTTTTCCCATAAAGGGCCACATAGCAAGTATTTTCAGCTGTGTGGGCCATTTGGTCTCTGTTGCCACCACTCAAGGCTGCTACTGTAGTGTGAAAGCTCAGACGATATGTAAATGAATGGCCATGGCTGTGCTCCAATAAAGCTTTATTTACAAAAACAGGTGGCGGGCTGGGTTTGGCCTGCAGACCATAGTTTATCAAACCCTGGTCAAGGCAAATGGCACCCAGCAGTCGTGCCATGTGGACAGAGAACTGGAGACACAGTGTTCCGGAAGCCCAGTGGGCACAAGCGTTGCCAGGGGGAGCGATACACTGGATATCCAATGCTGCAGACCAGGGGAGTCGGACGCAGAAAGAGAGTTGTCCAGTGGCTACAGAACCACATCCATCCTGGAGGGGCCTGGATGAGCAAGGGCATTTTCCCTGGAGCGAGGGCAATGGGCTCAGAAGAGGATGGTAGGCCAGTACGGGTATAAACAGTTTCAGTTCCGATAAACAGTCATTTCTTATCCCAGACGGACCCACAGTTTTCAGCTGTAATTCACATACAAGTGCAGAGTTCACAGGGCACTCGCCGGTGCTGGGACCACTCCGTGTGGCAGCTGAGCATTTTCACAGGGTTTCCAGCGACTCATATGAATGTTTATTTGGATTCACAAGAGACACAGAACCTTGGGATCTAGAGTTGAGTTAGAAGCCACTAAACCGTGGCTCAGATGTGACAGGGTGACCCCTCAGGCGTCTCTCAGACAGGCTGTTGCACTACGGACCCAAACGCAGGGGCCCAGCATTCTCCCACGCCTCGCCCCTGGTGGGACAGGCCTGCGGCAGGTGTCTGCACCGCGGTGAGACAAGTCCACACCTGGTCAAACATCACCTTCTGACCTCCGATCTCAGCGTACACCATCTCTAGGGTCCTCAGTGAGTCTTCACTAACTGGGGTAAATTATTGGCATGGGGTCCATCCGGTGAAGAAGCCTAAATTTATGTCACACTTTGTTTCCCAGGGAGCCAAAACTATTTCCTATAAATTACCTCATTGATCTCCAAAGCCTTGGTGTAAGATTTAGGGTTATTATTCCTGTTTCATCTTGACAGCCAGCCTATAAAAAGGCAATCAATAACTCATTCCAGTTTTATGATGGGGGGTTGAGGACTGTGTTGGGGGGCGCACACTACGGCCTTGGCCTCTTAGAGGAGCCCAGCAGCGGGACGAGGAGTACGAGTTTGGTCTAACACACTGTACCAGGCCTGCTTCCTGGACCCATCCACCTTCAGCTCCTGCCTGCACAAGGGACCACTTTTTGTACCGTGTGACCCTGCTTCCATCTGCACCCCCTTCACCAACCGCAGCTCACTAGACCAGGAATGGGTTCCGCCCCCAGGACAGCCACTCTGGCAGCTGACCCGGGGCCTATATCTACGCCTGGCACAACATGAGGAGCTGGGCCAGCGTCAGCCTCTCTTGGGAAGTGACCTTCCCATCAGACACAAGGAGATGGAGAGGAGCGAGCACCCAGGGAGAGCCCCATCCCATCGGTGGTGCAACCCTGAAGGGAAGATCCGTGAATTTCTGGATGCAAGAGGTCCCTGGTGCCACCTTGGATACAGGTGCCCCACACACCCTTTCTCAGCGACCCTGTACCCCATTGCAGGCCCAGCTCTTACCTTTCCAGGAGATTCTGTCCCCACCATCCATCACTACACAGACAGTCCTGAGACCAGCTCTCTTGCTCTCAGGGGGAGACTCCAGAGGGTCCTTGTTCCTTGTAGTCGAACACACACCCTAACAAAGCTGGACCACATTGGCCAAAGCTTGGAAACCTCACATAAGAAATTATTCAAATGCCCCATGGCTGTTAAACTTCCATCTGCCTCAAAACAAGCACCAGGTGAAGGGGCAGGAGCAGAGGCCCTCTGCCTTCGTCTTTCTCCATCTCCCCCCTCCCCTACCCACTTCTGCACTGCTCTAGGCCATCTCTGTCACTTCAGGCCCACAGACTCACACTGCCCCAGCTCATTATTTGTTTGTGCATTTAACCCACATTCACTGGGCACCCACTATGAGCTCACCATCCTAGATACTGGGGCTACAGGAGGGAGTAAGTCAGACCCAAGCCCTGCCCTCCAGGGTTACGGTCTGGGAGGAGAAATAGGACGTTAAACAAGCAAGCGCATGTGAGGCCTAACAGAGGAAACTGGGTAGAGGGAACCACTGAGCTGGCGGAGCAACTTCTTGTTGAGAAAAACATGGGGGGGCTTCCTGGAGAAGGTGGTGCCTAAGCTGAGGCTCGAACTTCAGTCCTGAGGATACTGGGGTTACACAAGGAGGAGGCAGGAGGGTATTTGAGGTACAGGAAGCTGCACGTGCAAAGGCCAGGCCAGACCCTTGAGGGATCAGAGGGAGGTCAGACACAAGCCAGGGTCCAGGGCTGCCCCAGGGGGAGGCTGGACTAGACGCACTCTCGGTTCCTTCTCACCCACAGAGCCCTGGATTCTAGGCGAAGCCCCAAGTCCAGTCTGGGACCACCTTAGAGCTCATTAAATTTTCATGCTGGACCCAGAGCATCTTTCACTCAGAAACCAGAGCAGACCCCACTGAGGCCACGCATGAGGCCAGTCAAACATCATCCACAGCAGAGAACAGGGGCCCCAAGGGTCCCCCAAAGGGGGGACAATGATGCATTCCCTTCAAGATCTTCCTCCACCAAGGTACGTCTTCCTCAGGTATCTCTGGGGGTTGATCCCATGTATCGCACCAACCCAGGAAGGGGAGACACAAGATCTGGACTTTAGTGTCCAGGGATGCGTGCAGCAGACAGAACTCAGCCTTCTGCCTGCTTGCGGGACAGCCAGCAGCATCTCCCCACCCTTCCAACCTTCTTTCCTGTCACGGTGCTGAGAGTAAAGTGGGCTGACCTGTGTTATAAAGTCTTCAGTTCCTGTTGTGGTCAGTGTGTGTGTGTGGGGGCAGTTGAGGAGAGGGTAGCCCAGGAGATATGCTAAGCTATAGGCCACAGAATCCAACTAATGCCCTGAAGTGTCTGCTGTGTGCCAGGTGGGTACTATTATTATAATCCTTTTCCACGGGGAGAAAAACTGAGGCCAGAGACGCAAAGTAAGTTACCCAAGTTCACCCAGCTAGGAAGTAGAGAAGCTAAGATACAGATTCTGCTATTCTGCTAACTACAGGTCAAGGGTTAGAGGTCAGGAACTACATCTGTTTAACTCCTTCTGTGGAGCCCTTATCTGGCACAGCTGGGGCCCTGCACACTCACCTTGTAAGTGGGTTGTAATGGTGACCTCATGTTAAGTTAGCTCTTCACCTCTCCACAGCTCGACGTTTGTCTGCCTGAGGCTCTGAGCAAAATTTAACAGCTGAAATTGCCAACGTTTGTTGAAATGCTGAGTAAATGAGAGAATTCATGTTGGCTTCATTTTCCATCTCTCTCCACCTCTTCTGTTGGCTCCTCTCTCAAAGCATTGAATCCTGCAAGACACTTCTGCCGTCGGCAGAAGTTCGGGATTTCCACCTTCTGTCCACTTCCACCCTCCGTTTCTTCCTCTCCTCGCTGCTCCACAATTCCCAGACTCAGCTGGACTCCGAGTTAAAACTGTGGCTCTACTAGTCACTAGTTCTGTGACTTTGTGGGAAGTTTCTCAACCTCTCTGAGCCTCCTCTTTCTGTCGTTTTAAAAAGGAGTTAATAGCCTCAACCTCGAGTAGTGCTGCGGATCAGAGGAATAACACAGACACTCACTCGGCAGTGCCTGGCTCATTGTAGGCGCCCGCAGGGTAGTTGTTCTCTTTCCTTTTCAAGCAGAAACCTTTGGACCATCCCTGTATCACTCTCTCTATTCAAGGATAATAATTCCTTTTCTCAAAATGTCTGAAAGGCACATGATTCTTTGATCTTACCTTAGAACCAATTGAAGCCACCAAGCATAGTTGCAAAGCCATGAAACAATGAGCAATCACGGCTATCCAAAAATTATCAGGGAGTGTGTGTGCTCAGGGTCCAAGTTACAGACTAATAAGGGGGGTTAGAAGCTTGCAGTCCTATTAATTAGTTAATTAATTAATTAATTTCATTTTTAAGCTTGCAATTCTTTGAAGACGTGAACCAAGTGCTTTCCTGGAAATGCCAGTGGCAGAGAAGCACAGCTGGAGGCTACTTCCGCCCGGAGGCCGTGCTATGGGGCAGTGGCCAACGGGACTGGGGCCTGAAGGAGTAGAGCCTGGATTCCAGTGATTGACACGTGAGGCTGCAGAGTTCCTACCCGAGGGGAAAGTTCTCTGGAAAGCGGGAAGGGGAAGGCCCAGGGCAAAATCAGGGCGGGCTTGAAGAATGCAGCTCAAGAATTCTGTTTTTCAACCTTTGGCTACACGACCACAGTTAGAAGACTTGTCTGAGTGCATAAACGGTCTCACTGGTTGGACGGCAAGATCCTCAGTTCTTTCCTCATTCTCTGCCGAAGGAGATTTTTCAGATCAGCGGTAGAAATATTGAAAGGAATCTCTCCTCTCTGCTTCTCAGCCCCTTCAGAGAACTTTAGCAAATGTTTTGATTCAGCTGATTTGCCAAGAAGGAAGTACTCTTTACTTTGGATTTTCCCATTGCCAAATATTTGAGGTGTTTGGGAAGTTAAGAGAAAACTTAAGATAGTAAGATGGTTCCGTTCAATTTCTCTTGAGGGTCAACTCTTTGATCTATAAAGCAAATACATCTGTATTTTGTAATATAATATTCTTATGTAATCTCTTCAGGCTTTCAACCTCTAAGAAAAAAGATTGGCGGTATGTTAAATAATCTCTATGTGCTATAACTTCATAAGACAAAGTTTGACTAGGGAGAAAGGAGGGTATTACTTTTAGCGTAAACACTCCACAACTTTCGTAACAGGAGGAGAGGTGGCCTCCAAGAATACGTTCCGACTGGAAAGGGCTGATATGGCTCAACACACATTTTGCAATTCTTCTTTGAAGACTGCTTTCAAAGCCAATTTACAAGACACTCAAAAAAAAAAAATCTACTTTTGACCCCAAATAGCATTACATGACTTGTCTACTCTACATTAGTCTCCAGATTTGACCACAAATGGCTTACATCTATTTCCAAAAAATCAAATCCACCTTCAAAAGATTAAGATTTGTCATCCCCAAAGACACGCTGAAATTGAAATTGCACCGCAGGCTCTGAAGATAATTCTCGAGAAAAAGTTCCTAAAATGAGGACAATGGAAGCATTGTTTGAAAGCAAAGTTTTCCAAGGTGGTGACTTCCAACCACAAAATGCCAGACCTGGAAGAGGACGTGAATGCAAGGCTGGGACTAGGGTCCCAGAACCATCAAGAAAGCGCCTCCTCAGAGTTGGTATGCCAGGTGCCTCACTCCCCTCACCCTTCCCAGCCCTGCCTCCAGATTTTTGGATATAAATTTAAGCTGCCTCCCCTCTCCTCCTCCTCACCCCTGCCGCCAAACCCTGTGGCTTTGTTAAAAGTATTAATCATGTTACTTTATACTCACATCTTGGGAATGGGTTTCCAAACGAGATAATAGAAATGGAAAAAGAAAGCCACTGTGCAGGCTTATGTTGGATTTAGCACCTCCCATAGCCTCATAGATGCTCAATAATGCTGACAAATGGGCCGGACTCAAGATGCAGTACTCAGAAATATATTTTAACTAAGAAATGTACTATCCCTGTTTTCCTTGCCAGTGTTCACCACTGGGCCCACCTTTCTGCATTGCAGGTAGAGCTAAGAATTACAAATGCAGTGCTATTAAACCACCCAAATTAGGTGCTTTGCGAATTTCTTTTTAAACTTAAACTGCTTCTAGTATCGATCTGTCTGTGATCGAGCACCATAAAGCATTCTGCTCCATAGATTATCATTAAAATCCAATCCTTGCCAAGTCACAGGAAGAAGAAATGAGAAAATGCCGGATGCTGATGGGAGTCAGATGAAGGAAGGGTTTGGGGCAAATATTAGAAAGAGCTGAACCGGTGAAAAGCAAAATTGCCAACCTCATGCATCAGGGAATTGGTGACTTTACAAGCATTTGAGTAGAGATGAGATGACCCCTTGGTGGGGGGACGGTAGAGAGGGGCTTCTTGCAGTGAGGTCCAGAGCCCGCCCCAGGGCCTCTCGGCTATCAGGTTTTCAGGATTCTCTGACATAAGCTTGTGGGATGGAAATGTGCGTACTACAGAGGTTGACACACTCCTTGAATAAGTCATTACCCTTCGCCTTTTTACCTGCTTTGATTGACTTTCTTAAAATTAAAATTCTAAGCCTTCCAGCAGCAGAGTTCTCCTGACTCCATAAGGGAGGTAAGGACCTCATATCCATTTCCTGCCTAATTGGGACGGTCTCTGCCTTCGCACCAGGATCTCTGAACAGCACTAGGCCTGTCTGTATAGGGCAAGGAACCAGCATCCCGGTTAGTCTCCACAAATAGCCTGTTAAGCAAAAATTAAGAATCTCTGTTTTGCAACTGAGGACACTGGGGTTCTCGGAGACCCAGTCGGTTGCTCACGGTCTCACAGTTCCCACAAGTCAGAGCTGCCATCCCCGTCCAGGTTGGATGGCCCCCAAACACATGTTCTCTCCGTGACACCCAGGAACACGTCGCGTGTGTTGAGGTCCGTCCACACCTTGCCGTTTCATTTTCCACGGCCACATCAGCCGTCTTCACAACACAATTCCGCAAAAACAACGAAGCTTCTCAGGTGGTGATAGCCCTGGGGTCAGCATGGGTGTGGGAGCTTAAATGTAGAAAACTCCTATTACCCCCCAAAGTAGTACTATTATGATTTCCCTTTACTAGATAAGGAAACTGAGGGATAAAGTGTGTCTTGTATGGGTCACACAGCCTAATTGGGACAGCCAATTACGACAGCAAGTCGTAAAACCTAGGGTTTAAAACCTGGACTTTCTGTCACCAGTGAACATCCCCAGCCTGTAACCTACTTTAAAGTAAAGAGTCACCCAACAGTTCTCTAAATCATCCATAGTTGTTAACATAGTTCTTGGTTCACCATAGCAAATTAATACGTATTATATTAATTGGTAAATACGAGAGGAGTCATGGGAGGGGAGGAAATGACTAGTGACTGAGTGAGCAGTTAACTAGCATGGCCCCGTGGGCGGTCACGGATCAGAGATGTCTCAAGGTCATCCAAACCAGATGCAGGGCGACCAACCCCCTTTGAGAATGGCTGTGGTCATCCAAGTGCAGTACAGCCTGACCTTCTGGAAACCTAGATGCAGGAGCTGGAGAGAGGAAATGTTCCTCAGCCACCCCAGCAGATCTGAAAAACTGGCCGTGGCTGTTTGCTGTGATGCCGTGGAAGGAGAAATCAGCGTCTTCATCTCTTCAAGCTTTAGTTCAGTAAATATTCACTGGGAGTGAACCCATGCCAGTCACTGGGGACGAGCAGCAGGCTTGCCCCGTGGAGCTTATATTCTAGTGGAGAGGCTCAGAGGAGAAATGACTAATACATGTTAGATGGGGCCAAACGCTGGGAAGGAAAATAAAGCCTGAGCGGATGGAGGGGCTGTGGGGGGAGTGATGGGGTCAATTGAGATGGGGAAGTTAGAGAAGGCTTCTCTGACAAGGAGAGCTTTGAGCGGAACCTGAATGGAGTGAGGGGGCGAGCAGTGCTAGTGGGGAACGAGTATTCTGGCAGCCGTGCAAAGGCCCTGGGGTTTGTTCAAGCAACAGCAAGGAGGCCTTTGAAGCTGCAGCATGAACATTACTTTCTGCGATCACATCAGAGTGGTAAGGGATTTGAAAGTTCCTATGTGGCTTTCCAAACTTTGTCAGAGCAGATCTACTCATTTTTCCCCCTTTTAGGGGAAAAAATATACATAATTAAGAACAGCTTCTATCTATATAATATTGTATAGTCTTAAAGTGCTTCTAGAGACACATAAAAGAAACTGAGGTCAAGGTTAAGTGGCTTGCCAGAGGTCACACAGGTATGTGGCAGATCCAAATCCAGTACTCTGACCCGTATTAGCTTCCCACCTCAAAGCCGGGGCTCCTCACTAGAACCCCCTCTGTCTGGCCTGGAGTCTGCCAGAGCGCTCTGGATCCACCATGAAGGCAGGAGCCAAAGACGGTTGCAAAGGGTGCCCGCAGGGACTTCCCAGAAGAGGAAGTGCTGAGAGCAATGAGAACATGTCCTAGATTAAGAAGGATGTGGAGTCTTTTCTCAGCTTCCTACGAATGGAAGTGCTAGGACCCAAAGAGGTAGACGACCCACCCAAGTTCTTCCCAGAATTTCCAGTTCCTCTGTTCATCTTCCCTGGAAAAACACATGTGCGCGCGCGCGCGCACACACACACACACACACAGAAGTTTACTGCTATAAACATCCACGTGCAAGTTCCTATGTGGACATAAGTTTTCAACTCGTTTAAATAAACACTGAGGAGTGTGATATATATATAGATATGGATATGTCTATAAATAGATACATCTCACTTGAAAAGGCATGAAGCAAAGAAATTAAGAAGGTTTTTTTTAAAGATATTTTTATTTATTTTCAGAGAGAGAGAGGGGGAGGGAGGGAGAAAGAGAGGGAGAGAAACATCAGTGTGTGGCTGCCTTCCACACTCCCCCAACTGGGGACCTGGTCCACACCCCAGGCATGTGCCCTGACTGGGAATCAAACCAGTGACCCTTCAGTTCACAGGCCGGCTCTCAGTCCACTGAACCACACCATCCAGGGCATAATTAAGAACTTAAGAACTTGGTCCTGGGGTTGGGCAGCCTGCCCTCCATCTGAAACCTCCCTCCTTTCTCTCTGTGTGGCTTAAGTAGAAATGTATTCTAAGGCTCAGATTTTTTTAAAGGACTATTTTGTTTAGAGCAGTCTTGGCGTACCACAAAACTAAGAGGCAGGTACAGAAATTTCCCATGTACCCCTGTCTCCACGCAAGCACAGCCTCCCCCAATGCCAGCATTTCTCAGCAGAGGTCCCTTTGTTACCAAGGATGGAATTACATCGACCTATCCTAGTCACCCGACATCTGTAGTTTACATGAGTACAGGCTAGTTCTTGGTTCGGTGTATGTCCGTTCCATGGCTTTGGACAATGTATAATGACACGTACCCACGATGCTAGCACAGGACCGCTTCAGTGCTCTACAGAGACTGTGCTCTCTCTGCCTACTCATCTCTCTCCCCCTGCCTCGTCCTCGGCACCCACCGATCTTCTTGTTTTCGTACTTGTGCCTTTTCCACAATGCCATAAGGTTGGAAGCACACAGGGTGCAGCCTTTCTACTCTGGCTTCTTTCACTTGGTGATATGCACTGAGCTTCCTCCATATCTTTTCATGGCTTGATGGCTCTTTTTTTTTAAATGAATAATGCTCCATTGTCTGAATGTGCCACAGTTTATCCATTCATTCTTCCACTGAAGGACATGTTGGTAGCTTCCAACTTTTGGTGATTATAAATAGAACAAAGCTGCTATCAGTATCTACATGCAAGTTTCTATGTGGAGGTAAGTTTTCACCTCGTTTAAATAAACATGAAGGAGTGTGACGGCTGGATCACGTAGTACAAGGAGGTTTAGTTTTGTAAGAAGCTGCCCGACTGTCTTCCCCAGTGGCTGGGCCTTTGGCCATTCGCAGCAGCAGTGAGAGAGCCTAGATGCTGCACCTCCGCCCGGGGTTTGGTGCCATCAGTGTTCACCGACACGGCTCTAACAGGACAGCCTGTGGGAGAGGATCGCTGTGAGCACTGACGAGACAGTGTGTGCAGCGTGCTTCGCATGGCGCCTGGCACAGACTTAATAAACGCAGCTGTGCTGTGATGCTATTATTACTGTTATTAATATCAGATAATGACTACCTGCCCAACATTTTACATATATTGCTTCTATTCATTACAAGAGCCATGGAAGACAAATATCTCTATCCCCAAATACAGGGATAAACTGGACCCACTGAGAAACTTACCCAGGAGTACGGGCAGCACTCAGGAAACTCTTACAGGGGCGGAGGATCATGTGTCCACTCCCACCACAACTTTGCCTTCTCTGGGAAGCTCGTGGGGTAACGGCCTGTGACCGTCACTACCTCTTGCTCTCAGGCAAGGTGTGCTGTGGTCTCGGTGTGCCCCTAGAAGGGAGAGGCCACCGCCTGCTGTGAAAGAAAAGAGCAGAGCACATTCTGGTTGGGACTTCCTCCCTTTTTAGAAACCCCTCTTCCTTGATTTGTGTGTCTCTGTTGGAGAGTAAAAAGCCCCTGCTCCTTGATGTCCAGTGAGATAAGATTGGGACTGGAGGGCCCCATGGCCCCCCAGCTTCTGTTTTAGATCGGCAGTGACTCTGTCCTCATCTCAGACATTAAGGAGCAACAGCAAGTGGAAGGTTGGAGCGGTGAAGGTGCTATTCATGTAGGAAAAGAGATGAAAGGCAAGGGAAACCCTTCTCCATCTTGGGGCCATCTTCTTGAAATAAAAGACATGAAAGAAGGGTCTACCCTCAAGGGGGAGAATCCCCGCTGACAGAGCCTGGAATGCTGAGGCACAGGGTTGTGAACAGGGGAAGCTAGGCCACCCGGTCAGGTCTCCTGGGCCCCTTAGCAGCTCACTCAGTGCCATGTAATCTTGAGGTTCTGGACTCTCCTCAAAAAGAGGAGCCAAGGTCAAATGACAAACTCAAGGCTACCTCTTTGATACTATTATTTGTTATTGTAAAATCCATATGACATAACATTTACAATCTCAGCCATTTTTGACCATAGAGTTCCGTGGCCTTAAGGAAGTCCTCTGTTGGGCAGCCATTGTGCCTACAATGGGTCAGTCTCCAGAACTATCTTCATCTTGCAGAACTGAAACTCTGTGCCCACCAGACGACAGCTCCCCATGTTCCCCTTCCTTCAGCCCCTGGCAGCCACCATTCCACGTTCTGTGTCTATGAACTTGACCCTTTAGAAACCTTATATAAATGGCATCCTACCGTCTCTGTCCTTTTGTGATAACTCAGTTCACTAAACATAATGTCCTCCAGGCTCATCCATGTGTGACAATGTGTGGCACTGTTTTCTTCCGTTTTAAGGCTGAACAACAGTCCACGTAGCCGTATATCTACATAAACATTACTTGGGATGTGTGTGCATATGTGTACATCCCGATTTTGTAAATCCCTTTATCTGTCAATGGACATCTGTGTTTCTTCCATCTTTCACTGTTGCAAATAATGCTGCCAGGACAGGGGTCCTTGTTTTCGGTGTATGTGCTGTCGAAGTGAGCACAGGTCCTTATTTTCAGTTCCTTTTGATACATGCCCAGAAGTGGAATTGCTGGATTGCATGCGAATTTTAATTTTTGTGTTTTGAGGACGTGACATGCTGTTTTCCACTGCAGCTGCGGTTTTACATTCCCACCAGCAATACTCTGAGCATCCAATTTTTCCATATCTTTGCCAATGCTTGTCAGTTTCTGTTTGTTTGTTTTTGTTTTTTTTAAGTAGCCATCCTCATGGGTGTGAGGTGGCTCTAACGTACTTTTTAAAAATTTTTAAAGACTTTATTTTTTTTAAGATCAGTTTCAGGTTCACAGATAAATCAAGAGGAAGGTACACAGGTCGGAGGCAGGAGTCCTGTTCAAAAATAAAGGGGACTAAAGAGGTAAGACAACAAAATGCAACGCCTGGTTCTTCACTGGATTCTGGATTCAAATGTTTTGTAAAAACTGAACACCACTGGACATTGGAACAAACAGTGAAGAGGCGGGAGGGTGGACTGTATGCCTGATAACAGTATTCCGCCAACGTAACTCCACTGAGTGCAATGGTGGTGGGGCGAGCCTACCTCTGCCGTCCACGGACGCTCACCAAAGTATTAGGGGGGTGGTGCCATGATGTCTGCAGGCAACTCTAAATGGTGCAGCAAAAGCAAACACATAAAGAAATGAACAAGGGTAGACACATGGGCAGAGAGAGCCCAAATGTGGCAGAAATGTTAACAGTTGGTAAACTAGGTGAAAGGTACAGGGGTGCTTACCGTCCTACTCACAAATTTATTTGAAGGTTTGAACACCAATTTTTTAAAAAATATTTTATTTATTTTTAGAGAGAGGGGAAGGGAAGAAGAAAGAGTGGGAGAGAAACAGCAATGTGTATTTGCCTTTCATGTGTCCCCTACTGGGGACCTGGCCTGCGACCCAGGCATGTGCCCTGACTGGGAATCGAACCAGTGACCCTTTGCTTCACAGGCCCATGCTCAATCCACTGAGCTACACCAGCCAGGGCTGAACACCAATTTTTTAAAGAAACTGGGAACTCTCCTTCATGCCTGCTGATCCTTGTTGTTTGCTCTTCTCACTGTGTGACTTTATTACTGCCTCTCATCCTTTTTGGAATAAGAAGTGTGGAGGATAAAAAGTTTTTAAATAGCAGCTTCTTTCCAGGCATTTTTAGTGGAAAGTGTGATTAAAAACAAAACAAAAACCACAGCTGTCTTGTTATTTAAAACTAAAAATACCTCCTCTAAGAAAAGATTAAGCTACAGAGACAAAGAGTCTGAGCAGCGGGTGCTGGCCCTGGGGCAGGGGAGGAGACTGCTTCCCGGATGGAACGCTGGGGGATGGAAAGGAAAACACTGTGTACCCTGGTGAAGGTGGCTCAACCCTATGCACTTGTCAAAACCCTGAGCTGTACACCTGAAAAATTGTGAATGTTACTGTGTACAGAGTACACCTCAATCAGCCTGCCAAAAAACAAAAAACTAAAAACAACATCCAAAAAAAGCCACCCTTTTCCAGCATGCTACTCTTCCTACTTCTACTGGTTTGAAGGGGGTTATTCTGGCCCAGGAGTGAGCCTACTCACTGCAAACAGGGAAGAAAGGAGTGCAAGTGGAGAAAGGCAGACAGGGTGACGCAAAAGAAAACATTTAAGGAGCAAGACCAGAGGTGCAGAACCTACGAGGACAGCTCTTTTTCCGCAGGGTGGCCCTTGTTGGAATGCTTCCCAGACTCTGGGCTTAGAAGCGATGGAAGCACCCCCTTCCTATCTCAAAGCAGGACATGGTGTCTGTGAACCAGCAGGGCCAGCACCTGGCCAGGTAGGAGGACTGTAAGCTTTCCACAGAGACCCTTTTGCTGCAAACTTCTGTTCCACCAACATCCCTCCGGGCAGCTCTCCCCCTCTAACCTGCACTCCATCCAGCTCCCACCATCGGCCATGGTTTTGAGCAGGATGCAAAAACAAGGATCCCTTGTCAGCAAGCCATTAGGGACATGGACGGAGAAAAGGGTTCTATGAAAAGGAATCTCACAGGGTGATTTGATCATGAATTCCTGACTGGGCAGGTCAGGATAGGTGGTTACACCCCAGGCATCTAACTTTGTAGTAAAAGGTTTACCTTTGCCTTAAGAAAGCTCTGCCTATTGTTTTCCTGCATCTAGATTAACACACTTTTGAAATGCCTCCTTTCAGACCACTCTCAAGAGAGCACATAATCTTAACTATCCTGTAATTCAGTCCCAGCCTTACTTTCTCCCACTGCCATGTAATCTTTCTTTCCTTCCCTCCTTAATTCCAGATGCATAAAAGAAGCTGCAGAGGACTTCCGCCAAGATGGAGATGTAGGTGGAACCACCTTGCCTCTGTGCACAACCAAATCTAAGAACAACTATTTTTAACAACAATAAACACAACCAAGCCACACAGAAAATCGACAATACGGAGTCCAAAGACAACTAAATGCTCAGCTAAACCGGTAAGAGGAGCGAAGCCAGCAGCGGAGCAGGTTGGCAAGAAAAAATCCCCGAACGGGTGGTGCGCGAGCAGCTGAAGGCGCAGATTGCGGGCTAGCTACGGGAGCACACAGGGAAGAGGCGCAGCGGGCTGTCTGTGGTCGGTCGCGCATCTGCGCGCGGATAATCCAGTGAGGAGGGAAGCCTGTGTGGGGCAGCAGGCTCACACAATTCTGATTGGATAAACAGGCCCCGGGGCAAGTGGTGTGACTGGACGGACTGGGCTAGCGGAGAGGACCGCCATTGCTCCCTCTCTGACCACGCCCCCACACACAGCATCACAAACCAGCGACCTGGGTCGCCCCGTCCTGGTAAACAACTAAGGCTTCGCTCCGCTTACTTAACGGCACGAATGGACCAAAAATGGCTCTAGGACAACTCAGAGCCTCAGAACCGATCGATCTAAGCGATGAAGAAATAGCCAGTCTTTCAGATGCACAGTTCAAAAACACTGGTTATCAGGATCCTTACAGAACTGGTTGATTTTAGTCACAAATTAGAGAAACATATGGAAGCTAAACTAATTGAAATGAATGGAAATACAAAGGAAACCAATAGTAATGGAAAGGAGATTGGGACTCAAATCAATGGAGTGGACCAGAAGGAAGAAAAAAATGATCAAACAGAAAAGAATGAAGAAACAAGAATTCAAAAAAATGAGAAGCTTAGGAACCTCCAGGACATCTTTAAACGTTCCAACATTCGAATTATAGGGGTAACCAGAAGGGAAAGAGTCATGAGTGGAAACCTTATTTGAACAAATAATAAAGGAGAATTTCCCCAATCTGGCAAAGGAAATAGACTTCCAGGAAATCCAGGAAGCTCAGAGAGTCCCAAAGAACTTGGACCCAAGAAGAAACACACCAAGGCACATCATCATTACATTAGCCAAGATTAAAATGAAGGAGAGAATCCTAGAAGCAGCGAGAGATAAGGGGACAGTCACCTACAAAGGAGTTCCCATCAGACTGTCAGCAGATTTCTCAAAAGAGACCTTACAGGCAAGAAGGGGCTGGAAAGAGGTATTCCAAGTCATGAAATCCAAAGACCTACAACCAAGATTGCTCTATCCAGCAAAGTTTTCATTTAGAATGGAAGGACAGATAAAGTGCTTCTCAGATAAGACCAAATTCAAGGAGTTCATCCTCACCAAGCCCTTATTATATGAAATGTTAAAGGGACTTACCTAAGAAAAAGAAGATAAAAAAGATGAACAGTGAAAGGACAGCAAATTCACAGTTAGTAACAACCACACCTAAAACAAAAGCAAACTAAGAGGACAGCTAGATCAGGAGCAGAACCATAGAAATGAAGATCCCATGGAGGGTTAGCAACAGGGGAGTGGGAGGAGGAGAAGGGGGGAGAAGGTACAGAAAATAAGTAGCATAGACAGTAGATAGAAAATAGATGGGGGGAGGGTAAGAATAGTAGGGGAAATACAGAATCTAAAGAATTTGAGACACATGTTCATGAACTAAAGGGGGAAATGGTGGGGGAGAGGTATGCAGGGTGGAGGGGAATGAAGGGGGGGAATAGAACAAATGTAATGGCATAATCAATAAAAAAGTTTAAAAAAAAAGAAGCTGCAGAACTGTTATTCTCAGGAGCATCGGAGATCTTAATCCCCTGCATATGGCGTCAAGTTGGGTTCAAATAAACTCTTACAAAAATTTTCTACAGGTTAGTTGTTCTTACTTTATATTCATGGTTTTACTGGATGTGGAAGGTGGCTTCTCGCCTTTATTCTCATATGTGTTCAATAAACATTTTCCAAGCATCTACCAGGCACCATGTTGTACACTTAGCACTGGACATTAATGAGCAGAGTCCCGATCACAATAGAGTAACATTCAGCACAATCACAGCATTTAGAACTAGAGGACTTTGGAGAGCCCACTGTTGGATACCTTTATTTCATAAGTGTTATGGACTTAATACTTATTTCCTCCACCCCAAACTCATATTGTAAAGTCCTAACCCCCAATGTGATGCTATCTGGAGGTGGGGCCTTTGGCAGGTAATTAGGTCACAAGGGTAGAGCCATCATGAATGGAATTACTCATATAAGCAGGTCCTCTTATGAACAGTATTAGTCCCATGAATAGGTCTTAAAGTCCCTTATAAGAAGAGACAGAGAGAGACTTCTGGCCAAGATGGAGGCATAAATAGATACACTTTGCCTCCTCACACAACCAAAAGAGGAACAACAACAAATTTAAAAACAAAAACAACCAAAACTGCCAGAAAATCAAACTGTATGTAAATCCAACAACCAAGGAGTTAAAGAAGAAACATTCATCCGGACAGGTAGGTGGGGTGGAGATAGGCAGCAGAGGTGGAGAGACGCAGCAAGGTGGTGGCTGGCAGAGGAGATGGTCCTACATTTGCATGCAGATAAACCGGGAGGAACAACTGGGAAGCAAGACAGACTGCACAACCCAGGGTTCCAGTGCAGTGATATAAAGCCTCAAAACCTATAATTAAAAAAGCCTGTGGGTGTTGCAGCAGTGGAGGAAACGCCCATCCTCACAGGGGAGTTCATTGGAGAGACCCACAGGGTCCTAAAACACACACAAAACCACTCACCCCAGGAAACAGCACCAGAAGGGCCCAGTTTGCTTGAGGGTAGTGGAGGAAGTGACTGAAAGATGGCTCAGAGCTGAGCAAGTGGCATTGTTCCCTCTCGGACTCCTCCTCCATATACAGCCACTGTTGTGAGGGTTGTCCCATCCCGGCAAGTGTCTAAGGCTCTGCCCCTTACTACGTAACAGGCATGCAGAAACCAAAAAAAAAAAAAAGGCCCAAATGAAAGAAGAGATCAAAACTCCAGAAAAAATACAAGTAAATGATGAAGACATAGCCAACCTCTCAGATGCAGAGTTCAAAACACTGGTAATCATTATACTCACAGAAATGGTTGAGTATGATCACAAAATAGAGGAAGAAGTGAAGGCTATGAAAAGTGAAATAAAGTAGAATATACAAGGAACCAACACTGATGAGAAGGAAACCAGACTCAAATCAACGATTTGGAGCAGAAGAAAGAAGTAAACATTCAACCAGAAAAGAATGAAGAAAGAAGAATTAAAAAAACTCAGGAGAGGCTTAGGAACTTCTGGGACAACTTTAAATATTCCAACATCCAAATCATAGGGGTGCCAGAAGAAGAAGAGGAAGAGCAAGAAATTGAAAACTTATTTGAAAAAAATAATGGAGAACTTCCCTAATCTGGCAAAGGAAATAGATTCCCAGGAAGTCCAGGAAGCTCAGAGAGTCCCAAAGAAGTTGGACCCAAGAAGGAACACACCAAGGCACATCATAATTACATTATGCAAGATTAAAGAGGAGAGAATCTTAAAAGTATCCAGAGAAAAGGAGACAGTTACCTACAAAGGAGTTCCCATAAGACTGTCAGCTGATTTCTCAAAAGAAACTTTAACAGGCAAGAAGGGGCTGGAAAGAAGTTTTCAAAGTCATGAAAAACAAGGTCCTACATCGAGATTGCTTTATCCAGCAAAGCTATCATTTAGAATGGAAGGGTAAATACAGTGTTTCCCAAATAAGGTCAAGTTAAAGGAGTTCATCAACACCAAACTCTTATTGTATGAAATGTTAAAGGGACTTATCTAAGAAAAATAAGATGATTAAAATATGAACAGTAAAATGACAACAAAGTCACAACTATCAACAACTGAACCTAAAACAAACACAAAAAATGAAAACAAACTAAGCCAACAACTAGAACAGGAACAGAATCACAGAAATGGAGATCACATGAAAGGTTATCAGTGGGACGGTTGAGAGGGGAGAGTGGGGGGAAAGTTATGGGGAATAAGAAGCATAATTGGTAGGTATGAAATAGACAGGGGTGGGTTAAGAATAGTATAGGAAATGGAGAAGCCAGAGAACTTATATGTATGACCCATGGACATGAACTAAAGTAGGTGAATGCTGGTGGGAGGGTGGTATAGAGCAGAGGGGAATAAAGGGGAGAAAAAAAATGGGACCACTGTAGAAGCATAATCAACAAAATATACTTGAAAAAGAAAAGAAGAAATGAGAGAGTTGATCTGTGTGTCATTGTGAGGATATGATGAGAAAACGGATGTCTGTAAACCAGCAAGAGATGTGAAACATTCTTTCACCAAGAATGTGAAATATGTTGGCACCCTGACCTTGAACTTCCAGCTTCCAGAACTGTGGGAAATAAATATCTGTTGTTCAAGCCACCTAGCCTATAGCATTCTGTTAGAGCAGACTGAATAGACACTGAGGTCCGAAGTGATGCAGGAACTCATCTAAGGTCATGCAGTGGGTTAGCTGGTAAGTTCAGGGCAGAAGCCAGTGGGCTCCTCATGAATTCACAAAACTCCCTTCAAACCTGCCTGGGAGGCAGACCCACCTCAAGCTAAGAGAGAGAGCTTTAGAGCTGGACACATTCAGATCTGAGCCCAGCCTCACAGTTTGCTGGGTGACAGTAGACCTCCGCAACTTATCTGTAAAATGGGGATGGCAGGCCCTTCAGTACGGGGTACTAGTTGGGCCATTGTTGGAGAGCCAGGGATTATGGACCAGCCAAAGGGCAACGGTTTTCGGAAAGATTCTGAAAAGGAGTTGAGTCAGGAGTAAAGACCTCTGATGAACTTCACCCACATCACAACTCTGCTTGGGGCCAGTTAATGATTAACTAATTAAATGTATTGAGATGAGTCTGTATGAGAAACACATTCTAAATGACATCTTACAACTAATACACTTCTCTGAAAGGTAGGAGAGAGAAAGCAAGGGTTTCTGACAGTGAAAGAGTTCTGAGTATTTGAAAAGTGCATCCAGCAGGGGCTATGCATTATTTAGGGTTATCTTGAAATCTAAATGAACAGAAAGCTCAAGTTCTCACCATGCAACACAGGCAAGGAGGCACTTTCCAGCCCCCAAAGTCACTCTAACTGGGGTCTACTTGTCAGGTTGAGACTTTTCAGGATCTGCTATAGGAGAGAGATGGGGCTGGTTTATTTACCAAACCAACATGTGTATATGTAAACAAGGGCCTCTCAGGTGGTCAAAACCAGAGTATTCTCCAAAAGATTGAAAACTTCTTTTGCAGCCTCCTTCAGACAGTCAGGCACTGCACGCCAGTGGAGCAGGTTGGCTTCACAAGCGTCTCACGCCTTCAGGGTTTGGCACATGGAGTGTGCAGGCAATTAACTCTTTGCTGATGCCTTTGCTCAAAGCGGGAGAAGTCGGTGGTGAACTGTAGGAAGGCAACGGGAAATGGGTTCTCCTTACTCTAGACACTGTGTCCCAAGTGGACGAGGACTTACTCTTGGCTCCACACCACTTCCTCCCTGGCTGTCCCTGGTCTGGATCTGGGGACCAGCTCAGCATGCATGGTCTTGGCATCTCAGAGCAGATATCTGGCTCCTTTATCCCCAGCTCGTCTATGAACACCTGGCCCCTCCATCACTGCCAAAAGAAGTTGGGCCCGTGCTCCGCCCCTCTGCATCCAGGTGACAGGAACCTCTCCTGGTGGGTTGGGACCTAGTCCCTAGGTAATGTTTCCAAAAACATGGAAGGTGAGCAACATCATGGATCAGAGGCTGCACTTGACTCAATGTCTGCTCTGAGTCTTGGCTTAGCCTCCCATCAGCTCTTACACGCAAGTTAATGTCCTTGAGCCTGCCTGCATCTCCCCGTCTGTATAATGGCAAGAGTGATCTGTATGATGGAGAAAATGACAAGAATAGCCAACCAGTGCAGGTGTCTTCTCCCCAGCACACAGTTCTAAGCACTTTACATCAGGGGCCCCCAACCTCCAGGCCACAGACCAGTACCAGTCAGGGCCTGTTAGGAACCTGGCCACACAGCAGCAGGTGAACATGAGTGTCAAGTGCTTGCATCATCCCCAAACCATTGCCCCCCTCCCCCTGGTCTGTGGAAAAAATTGTCTTCCATGACACCAGTGCCTAGTGCCAAAAAGGTTGGGGACTACTGCTTTCCATAGACCAACCAGCTAACCCTTGCACAGCAATCCTAGAAGTCAATATTACTGTTACTCTCCTCCTCCCTGCCTTGCCTCGAGGATTAAATAAATTCATACGCATGGAAGAATTAGACGAGTTCCTGACCCACAACCTTCAATATATCTTAGCTATTATTACACACAATGATTTTAAAGGTCACATAGATAAGCCTTATTAAGTCCATGGAGTGCATTTATTGCCCATGGTTTCATTGCTATGATTGCCTAAAAGGAGGATAAAAATGGTATTTACATCAAAATATAGCGTTGATTTCTTAAAAGATTAAGTAAACAATAGCATAGATATTAAAGAGATTCAGCAAAAATCACTAAGGTGGAATGCAAATATTCAAACATTGGGAAATTGCGCTCTGGACCCGAAACAGTGCCTGCTTCCAGCAGCTGTCGTCCCTGTTCTCCGTCCTTAAAAATGCCCACCTCCACCTGGCTCAGCCGGAAAGAAAGAAGTCGCTGGCATGCATACTGTTCCTTCCCTGAAACCGCGGAAGGAATTTCTTTGCAACTGGTACTCTTTCCTTAGTCCAGGTCATGCCCTCAGGGAGAGGCAAAGGCTGTGCTTCCCACACCCTAAGGCAGAGATGAGCTGCGGGGAGCACCCGGCAGCCCTCCCCTGTCAGGCAGGCAGATGCTAACTGCACGGGTGGGTGAGGAACCTGGAGGGAAGAGACAGCACCTGCCCCACTAATGACAGGACCGGTGCCACCAGAAGCCCTAATTGCTTCCCTGGCCCTTTAAGATCATTCCCCACTTCACCGTTAACAAGCCCCTTGTGGAGAGGAAATTGGAAGCCACTTGAGCTCTTGGCTCCAGCTCTTGGAGACAGAGAGAGGGAACAGGTTGGCTGGGATGGCCACACCTGCCTTAAAAATATTTGCAAATAGGTAACTCTTTAGCTTTTCAATATGATCTCCAATTATGAGAGACTTGTCCAGTCTCTGGTAGACCTCTTAAAACAAAAAACAAAAAAGCCTTGGTCAAGGGTTCTCTCGTCCCCTAAAGGGGAGCACGTGGGTGACCTATCAGCTCGGACTTCCCCTCGGGCCGATGGTGAAACGGGAGTGTGGGCAGCCGGGTTTGCACAGAGCACTGCCTCACCGGGCAGCTGCCCAGGCTGTTGTCTTTCAGGCTTGGACTCAGCTTCATTCTCGGAGGAAAACCCACACAGAGAAACAGATATGACCTCCCTTCGAAGGGCTGCAGTCCTTGAGCCACCAAAAACTAGAACTGCTGGTCTCCCGACTGTCATTGTTTTCACTTCTTGAAGGTACACGAGGGTAATTACTCCACCCACACAAGTCCCTGCTGCTGCCCCGAGGTACAGACTCAGTCCTCGGCTGCTGACGAGGTACCGAAGACCCTGCCAACTGTCTTCCCACACTGTCTCATTAACCTTCACAACAACCCTGTGAGTTCAGGATCATTGCTGTCCTGCGTGCGAGGAGTCTGGAGTTGACCTTCAGGACTGGCTCATCGACCCCACCTGCCGTCCGTGTGCCTGGATCTGCGTCTGCTCCCACAGATCGTGAGGTTAAAGGAAGGGACGAGGGGAGCATTGGACATCTTGCTCCCTGATGGCATGTGGCATCAGTTTGGCTCAAATGAAGTCTTATAAAAATTCAAAAAAAAAATTAAAAGAAAAAGAATGATTGGGATTTGAACCTAGCCTGCCTGTCCCCAAAACTCTTTCTGCCATGCCAGATGGACTGAGGGAACAGGACTGTCAGGTATATGGCGGCTCCGCCCCAGGGACACCAGCAGTACCCTCCACCGGTACCCTGGCCTGAGTCCCCACCACCGGGCGGCCTGGGCCAGGAACTAGGAGGCAGGAGGGCTGCAGGAAGGAAAGGGGCCGGGACTCTTCTCCCGGATCGGCTCGGCCTCAGCCTATTGCGGCTCCTACAGACGCCCTCACTCAGTGCTTCCAACTCTAGACGCTTTTCCCCCAGGGCTGCCAGGTTTAGAAAGAAAACAAAACAAACCAGACCTTCCAGTTAAATTTGAACTTTAGATACACAAGGAAATTATTTGAGTGGAAGTATGGGCATCCCTTCAATGAAATAACAGGCAGGTTAACAAAGGTGAGTCATTAAAATAACATTGTCACAGTGCTGTGATCTCCCAAGAAACAAACTATGTCAGCATGACATATTATGACTTTAGTATGCTATTATTACTTCATGTTTATGGTGACATCGATCTGATCTTAGCACACTAAAATGATGTGGGCGTTAACCACTGACAGGAGTGAACGAGAGGGTCAGACCGGAGACTGCAGCACAGGTGGGTGACCGTTGGGGGTGGGGGCACCGGGAATCGATGTCCGCACACAGCACGCACATTCATCTTCTCCTCGAATCATTTACTGGAGCTAGTGGGAAAAAGTAAGTCTTTGCAGCCATTTTATAAACTTTTTACAAATATAAAAAACTGGATAAGAGATGTGAAAACTGATTCGTCTCACCGATAAGGAATATAGAACAATAAACTATATGTCATTAATCAAATGAACACATACACCATGGCTGGTGTTGCGATGGGGGCGGGTCGAGCGAGGCAGGATATCCAGTTATGCAACACTGAAACATTTTCTCTGGGATCAGGACTACCATGCCTTGCTTACACCCAGCCCTCTCGGTTTCCTTCATTCAGACGAAGGAATAGAATAGACAATACAGTCATTGAAAAGTCATTTCAATTGAACTTTGGAATTATCAGTGATTTGTCTCCACACTTCCCTTTTTAAGTTAACTCTGCTTAGGCGGTCATGAAATCTGACTCGGAATTGCAGACTTTAGGAGTGGAAACAGTGACGGCTAACATTTGTTTAGTGTTCCCCGCGTGTCAGGTGCTGTGCTGTGGGCAACGCATACATGAAGAATGAAAACCCTGGTCCTCAAATAACAACTTCCTTCTAAGGGAGGGAGTCTTCTACCTAGAAAACCCCATTCTGCTGGTCACCTTGGTTCGGTCACACAATGTGAGTGTGGGTTTGGTGCTCGAAGCCAGAGAGAGCCCACTGCGCTGCCTCGTGAAGTGAGAGGAGGGATGAGGAGGAGAGATTGCAGGGGGCCAAGGAAGGGGAGGGCCAGGCAGTCTGCAGGGTGGATAGACCTCGGGTTGCTGAGATGACCAAGAGAGTCTTCAATCTCTAGTGTAACGTCTCCCACTGTGTCTGTTACAGAGTGTGCAGTGCCTTATGAGTGCCTCATGCTGTTTGCTTATGGTTTGTCCAATATTCTCATCTGGGGGGACACAGTTGGGAGGAGGAACAGCACTTCCGGGTTCCAAACAGAACAAAGGCGGCAGGTGCTGACCCTCAGGAGCAGGAATGAGCAGAGAAATGTGAGCACTGCAGCCTCCCCATTGGCAGCCTGGGGTTGGGCTTTGAAGACATTGTACCCAAACCAAAGGGGGCGGCAAGGCCCTAGCTGATATCTAGCAAACACTTCCATGATGTTCTTTCTTTAATCTTCACAACAATCCTGTGAGGTAGGTACTGTTATTCCCATGTACAGTTAAGGGCACCAAGGTGCAAAAAGGGCAAGTAATGTTCTATGAACAAAGTTTGAATCATTTATCACTGGATTTTTTATTAATTTTGCAGACTGGAAGACCCTTCTGCTCCTATCACATACCAATGTTGTATAGAATTTAGTCCCTTTACCCTCAGTTCTTAAATACATGGCCGATCTTTAAAAAAAGAAGCAAAGATTATATCCCCAGGTTCCGGAGCAGGGAGCAGGAGCTGAAAGGAGCAATGTGGGTATTGGGACCAGGTCAATATTGCAGAGACTGGAGACGGAACAACTACCCAGGATCTCGGCCTGTGAGAGGTGGGGAGCTGGAACTGAACCCCCTCCTCCATAAGGCTGGGAGCATGAAGGCTCTCTGTCTCTTGTTGGGAACTGCCCTGCCTGGTTTCAGAAGCTGTGACCCCCACATGGCTAGGGCTGAGTGAGTGACCTTAGGACCATAAGCCACTAAGGAGACAAAGTTTATCTCCCTGACAGAGGCGCCACCTCTGCTCCTTTTACTTCACCCTACCTGGCTCCCAGTGCTTGATCGGTTAGCTAATGATGAGTAAGATTCCTCAAGGGACGGATGACCTTAGGCACAATCACTGGGGGCCCCTGGGAAGGACTTGGGGGCTATAGAAAAAGGGGGTGATGGACCTTCACCCCTCAGCTTTGACATAGCCTGAATCCTCATTCTGTCTGCATGAAATTTCCTAATCTCTTGGCTGCCTTACTTCCCCTGCCTGCCTTAAACCGGAAATAATGCCGGAAGTGGGCGTGGCCCTGTGCTGGAAAGGGTGGGATCCCTAGGGTGATCAGGCCTAGGAAAGAATACATAAAATCCTATGAAATCTACTTTGCTAATACCCTCAATTTAAATGATAAGGTCCAAGCAGGAAGTGAGTTTGTTCCCCAAAGTATTATGGTCCTTTAGCTATCTGACTCAAAATAGGCCCTTAGAGTTCTTTGAATGTTATCTATTGTTTAATCATTTCTGCCTGACAATGATTGATGAGTTTTACATATATACCCTGTATTCCTGTGCAAATTGAATCCATAAAAGCTTGTCAAGGCAAGGGTTGAGGTGCTCTTTTCTTGAGAGAGTAGCCAAAGTGCTCAGAAGTTTGCCCTCCCAGTGAGAGAGAAGCTACACAGCCCCTTTTCCTCCACAGGACTCGGTAGCCCATGTGAATTTGTCTCGTATCTCATCCATAATGCTGCAGACACTGAGGGCTGGTGTCCTTGTCAGACTCTGAAACAGGCAGTAGAAGAAGTCCTTTCATTGGCCAGGGATGCAAAAAGGAAGTTGACCACCTTTCAGGGGCAGGGAAGGTAAAGAAAGCAGAACATCAACCTGCATCGTGCACAGGCATCTGCCCTGAGTCCATATTGCCAATGGTGCCCAAGGGCCCATTCTGAGAAACTTACATAAAGCTGGTACAAGTGTTTCATGGAATACCACTCCTGCTGAAGATGAGCTCACAATAAAAAATTACTAATCTCATGAAAGAAGTGACTGCTGTGAGACAAAATCAGCAAACACCACAAGTGCAACAAAATTCAGAACCAAGAATTACAGATATAAAGCTATCTCAAAGAGACCTTAAAATCATAATATACAAGCATGCAGTAATGGAAAGGAATAAAATGCATGATAGTAAAAGTGAAAATAAACCAAAAGAACACAATACTAGGGGAGGAACTGTGGAAATTAAAAAAAATTCAATTCAACTCCTAGAAATTAAAAAAAGTCATTAAAATAAAAAATTCAGTGAGCACTCTTCTGAGGCAAGAGAACTAATGCGCTGAATGGCAAATTTGAGAAAACAGAGAGCATCTCATAGCAAGAAGAAGGTGGAAAGTATGGAAGAAGTTAAGAGACATGTAATACAGAATGAAAAGGTTCAGCCCGTATTTAACAGGAGTCCTAGAGGAGGGACACAGATAATAGGAGATACTGTTAGGCGTCCAGGCCAAATTACGAGGCAGGAGTGAGGTGGGAAACACATTGTAGACATATCAAAGTCTAAGATAATTTATTGTCATGTTTTCTCACCAAAAGCAATGCCCGAGGGGCTATCCAAGCAAGAAAGAAACTCAACCAAGAAAAAAAGGGGTGGAATGCAAACCACAATGGTGAACCAAGGTACTGATGGGAATGCCGACAAATCTAAGTAATACTGGCTGTAAAATTATAACAACAATGTTGAAATAAATAAAACTAAAATATTACTTGACAATAATATAAATGATAGGAGAGGGTGTTAGGAGTAAAATCATTCTGAGCACCTCCTGTTTGAAAAATGGTTAGAGAAGTGAATTAAAACAAAAGCTTCAATCACGTATGCTAACAATTAACTACCCAGTGAATGGAAGCCTAAAGTTTAACTTCTCAACAATGAACAATGAAGAAGAAAGTGGTGGGTGGAGATGCAAAATGGAAAAAAAAATCGTAAAAATAAGCACAGAATAAGCTAGTAAAAACAATTCACATATATCAGTAATCATAAGAAATAAAAGTGACTATAGAGAAACTCTGCCAAATATGTTCAGGAAAAATTCTACTTAGAAGTTCATCACACAGTTGTTTGTAATAGATAAAAACATTGGGAATAACCCACATTTAATATCTTTAGGAGACTAGATAAATACACTGTGTGATATATCTACAAATGGGAACTCTCTAGAAGAAAGAGTTTAAAATGAATGACATTGATTTTTAGATATCAACATGGATAGGACCCCAAAATATATTTACAGGTGGAAAAAGCAAGTTTCCGAGTGATATATACAGTATAATGGTATTTGTTCAAATTGTTTGCACACAAACATTGCAACATATTGTTTATAAATAGTTAAACTATAAAAATATGAATGGGAAGGAGAGGGGTACAAAGAAAACTTCAGTTGTGCCTTTATATTATTTCTTTTAAAATATCTGAAGCAAATATAGCAAAAGGTTAACTGTGTGTATTGCACTTGGTGGTTTATAAGACACCCTGTACTTTTCTGCACAAATACTTCATAATAAAAAAGGCATTGTTGACCCAAAGTATTATAGAGCTGGGCTTTCTAGTAGTTAAATTACACTTGCATTTAAATTTCAGTTTGATTTAAAAGTCAGTTCCTTAATCACGTTAGCTACATTTCAAGTGCTTGATAGGCACGAGTGGCTACCGTAGCAGACAGTGGAGCTTTAGAACATACCCATAATTCCAGATAGTCCTACTGGGACGGTATAGAGCCTCAAGACCGTCCTGGTTCACATCACTTCCCATCAATACTGTAATTAGATAATCAATGAGAGTAACATGCAAAATGCAGAGCAAAGGTACACTGAGCACAGAGAACACTGACACAGCCCCATGGGACTCTGGCTGTTCTCCTTTTGTGTTGTGTTTCCTCAAATTACTTGAAGTTTCTAGGAGGCTGATGTCCAGTTAACTGAGATTTTCCTGAACTATTTCAACTGAAAACAGCCAGAGTGATTTAGAGCTGGTAATGATGATAAGGTTGTTCCAGCCACTATGTTTGATTCCCCAGCTATTCCAATTCCACTCAGTGCCTCCCCAACATATAAATCTGGTAAAATGAAGACAAAAAGAGACATTTCCCAGATTCTCTCATTTACTAAAGTAAGTGCTTCCGATGGTTATCTAATTGGCCAGTATTTCACTGACATTTCAACACCACCACCAACAAAACCCATTACAAAAGCATTAAGGTTGCAAAGGCAAGCACTCACTTTAGGAAGAGAGAGACCTGAGACGTGGCCCTCAGTCTCCAGGATTACTGAAGGTCACTCTACATTATTTCCACTGGGCCTTTAATTGACTTTCTCACTGGCACCAATTTTCCGGCATCAAGCCTCTCTAATCAAGGGTGACCTGTGAAATATACCAAAGCAAAAATGAACTGGGCTCTGTATGGAGTTGGCCTCCACAACACAGTGGTTTCACCAGCCATCATCAGGTTAACACATGGAAAATTCTTGGGACTGCAGAAGGCTTTGGGGGTGATATAAAAGCACCAATGATGGACACCTGAGGAGCCAGTCAATTTTGATACTATGACGTAATGAACTGGTGAGATATATTCACTCGTTCATTTGACAGTTACACCGTCCTACAGGACACTGAAATACAGGCGGATGCGGTCCCTGTGTTTGTGTAGCTGATAAGCCTCTGGGAAGAGCTGTCTGGTCTGTGGCGCTGGGTCACTCCTGGGTTAACTCTAGCTGACCAGAATGAGACCTGGCAAAATGTGGAGTCAGGCTCTCTCCGTAGAGATAACTGGGGTCACTGGAAAAGGCAAAGCTGAGTTTCTTCCAAAATCGAAGTCTCAGTGAAGAAACCCTCACTCTGACCTGCCACACTTTCAGCCACATGCATGGCTTTTATTAAACACCAAAACCCCCCCAAATCCCACTGGGATAAATACGCAGTTGCCACCCTGAGGAGGACTCAGTTTCTCCCAGGGATCTGATCGAAAGGAAATACGAGATGTTCCCCCGCAGTCTAAGGCCAAAGATAATGCTCACGGAATGAGAGAGAAAAAAGCACAGTAGGTGTGTGTCTCCGCTCAGAGAGGGTGAACCTTCATCTCCTGGGTTTCAGGGATGTTTAACCATCACTCCTTCGGTCCTCCCAACAAGTCGCCCAGTGGGCGTTCCCACGCCCAGCTTCCAGGGGAAGAAAACAAGGCTCAGAGAGGAGCAGGGGCCCGGTCTAGCGGTCTAGCGAGTGGAGATCAGAACCCAGGGGTGGCCTCTTGAGTTAAGGACAACCTTTGGCTCCAGACCTGCACCCTGTTAGTCAGTGAGAAGTTGCGGGGAAGGCAGGAGAGGCGGTTAAACTGCTGATAATTAAGGGATTAGCCCTGGAGATTAAAACGAGCATTGGTTCAGGAGCCTCTTTTTATTATTTCCAAGTTCCAGTCACTTGATAGGTAAAGGGAGAATAAAACCAATCAAGATGATCTTCAGTCCCAGCCCTGGCTGGTGTAGCACCAGAGATCGCGTTCCCAGGGCACCTTGCAGGCCGCCTGCGGCCGCCGCAGGGGATGCATGAAAGGCAACCATACGTTGATGTTTCTCTCCCTCTCTTCTTCCCCTCTAAAGATAAATAAATAAATAAAATCTTTAAAAAAAAAAAGATGATCTTCGGTCCCCTCAGGCCCCAGAAGCAGCAATATTTCTTCATTGCTGCATTTTGTGGGCAGATTAAGTATTCTATTATAAAATTAATCTGCTCTGATATCAGGAATAATGCTCAACTTTCATAAAATTTTGTGTGCTATGAAGATTGCCTTCAAAATGACCTGATCAGTCTCAACCAATATTTGACCATTGATTATTCTGGCAGAGACACAAGAATAAAAGGCACTGTCTCCCAAGATAATCTTGGGAGGAAAGATTTCCTTCCCCCACCTTAGGTTTGGTGGGGAGATGCCACCATTTGTCCCCATTAGTGCCTGATGGATCTGAGATGTACAGCTTTTCAAATAAAAGTTGTGTATGTTGGTGTGAAGATATACACCCAAGTCCCTGTCCGGGCCATCAAGGGAAAGGATGCTTCCCGTGGGCCGGAACCTGGGCCAGGCATGAAGACTACAACTCCAACGTAGGTGGGCTGCCCCCTGGCAGAACTTAAGATCTGGGGACAGAGGCAGCCAACAAGCAGAGAAACCAATGCCGAGTGACGGATGCTGTGGGAGCCCAGAAGAGGGGCTCCTACATCACACCAGGGTGTCAGGGATGCTTCTTGGAGAAGTAAGGGAGGCGTCGGAAGTACAATGTCTGGGAGGAGGGAGACCCCATACGCGGGCAGCTGCCTGCATCTGAGGCGGCGTGGAGTGCAGGGCGGTGAAACAGGCACAGGCCACGTCACGGAGGGGCCACCAAGCGTGGGGAGAGGGCCGGTCTCTCTCCTGAGGGCTTTGAGTCAGCAGGCTGGGGGCAAGGCCCAGGATTATAAATTTTTTAATCACCCTTTGGGAGAGAACTCCATTTTCCTAATCTCATGTTTCCATGAGGGTCCTCCATGAGGAGAGCATTAGACCCAATGCCTCATTTTTAGAAGTAATATTTTGTAGTACTGCTTTTGCTAGCCTGAAATGGAATGGTAATATAACCTACTTAAGGAAAAATACTTGTAAAAATTATTACACTACCCTAACTGTAGCGTAAGGGAGAAAAAGAGGATAATTTCTAATAATTATGCAAATATATAAACATTAAACTTTAATAATTATTAAAATTATAATATTAAAATTTTACTAATTATTCCCATATGTAAATACTTGGGCACAAGTGTACTTGAAGCCAAAAAAGAGCAGTCAGATGTTCATATCTGTTGGTGGAAACACAGTGAATGCAACAGCCACAGATCCAGGCTGATACAGTAGTGACGATAAGAATGTTGCATTGGTGACCAAAATACTGCAGAAGTCATTGTTGAAAATGACATAATTTGCTGAAATGTTAACAACCCTCAGACAAGTTCTAAGCGCACCAAAGTGTCATCAACACTGAATTCCTGCCCATAGTATTTGCTTCTGTAGAAAACTCAATGTAAAATGTGTATCGAAACTGTGCAAAAAGCATTTTCATTATGCAAGAAGAGAGTTATGTCCCAGATGCCCATGTTTAAACCATCACCCCCTGTAAGAATGTCTAGGTGGGGCACTGCAAGTTCTTGAAGGATTAGAGAGAGCTCTTTAGTGGGCGGAACTGTTCCATGTGTTGCGATGCCTATATCACTGGCCACTACCTACTATGTGCCTGAGTGCTTCACGAACTGTAAAGCAGCCTAGGGAAAGGAACCACCCTTTAGGTGCCTGGTCTCTGTCCCCACTCCCTTCTACCTCTTCCCTGTGGGAGGAGGAGTGATTTTGTCATTGGTGCTTTTGGGAAGATATTGCCCCCTCTACCTTCCCTGGTGGACCGAGAATACTGGAAGAACACGCATCCCGGACGGTTCTCCAGCCAGGCGGAAGCACTTGCAGAAGTCCAGTGTAGCTCAGAGTTAACTCCTGGAAGAAGAGCAAGCCCATTTGGTTACAGATTTAAAGCCACATGCTCTAACCAGCCTTGTCAGTAATAAGCTGACTTTTTACTCAGTCTCCTAAATCTCGCTTCTTAATTAAAGGGAGAAGCAGAGGGGAAGAAAAAGATGTTATTGCCCTTCCCATGCACGGTGTTCGGAGAAATGATAGGAATTGTTACTCCCAGGAGGGACGAGACCATCCAGGGAGAGGGAGTGGGGGGAGGTGTGAGGGGGCCAAGTCGCAGCCCTGGAGAACCTCAGCCTCTAAGGCTGTGGTGTGTTGGTGGCTTCACTGAGGCCCAGGGTCAGCAGGGAGGCCCCTGGGGCTTCTGGGAGAGTAGATGGGGGAAGGGAAAGTGCCTCTCCAAGAATGGCCGCCAGCCTCTACTTCAAACAGCAGTTGTGATTTCAGTTTTTATATTGGGCTTGGATGTATATAAAATTTCATTTATTAAAAAAATTTTGCTGTAAAAAAAGTTTGAAAACCAATGACTTATAGAATGGGCAGAGAAGAGAGCAGCTCACAAAGGAGAGGGAGAAGGATCTGCCAAAAGGCACCAGGAAGGAGGAAGGTTAGCTGACCAGGAAGCCTAAGGAATGGGAGGAGGGGGGGCGTGACCACAGGCACCAAAGACCAGAGGGAGGTCGGGTAGGGGGCTGACAGAAGAGTGACCGACGGGCCTACTGACACTGAGATCCTGGCAGGAACAGGCTCAGTGTAGGGCAGGGGCCAAGCCCAAATGGCAGTGTATAAGGGTGGATTAAATTGAGGTCTTGACTCCACTGTGAGGAAGGTGATGGAGATGCCATGTGCTGGACAATAGAGTACTATTCCTAGTGGAAATGGAGACAGCCTTCCCCAAACAGAGCGGCAGAAACAGGAGGAGGAGGGGTCAAAGGGGATGAACACACCTTGGCTTCTTTCCTGGAAGGCCTAGGTGGTTTGGAATTTTTTTTTCCACATTGAAGAGAACATGACTCTTTCTAGGAAGTCCGTGTCTCAGAAAAGAGCTGCAGTTAGCAAAGCCTCCTGTGCTTCTAACATATTAATAATGAATGTCAGACCAGCAGGAGAGATTGATTCCTCCTTCCCCCATATCCCACATCCTGCTGGTAGCAAGGATATAAACGGCGTTGACTGGCTGCCTAATGGCCCATGGAAGTCACTGAGGTGACATCGGTTAATGTAGGAGACCTCCAAAGGACTTCTCCTTCATTCTGGAAGGAAGAAAAATGCTGGAAGGAATTGGAAAGTAATAGCTAGGCAGAATGAAAACTCCTGAAGTTAAGAAACAGTGGGAGAATGACAGGGAAAAAATAAGAATCTTAAGTGTCATTTTGCTAAGGACAGCTCTGGAGTTCCAGTTATGTTTGACCTCCCCACACAAGGGTATGGTGAGGAGTCCAAAATTTGCATGGAGTTCTGAACTCCATGAGACAAATGACCTACAGGAGACCATTGGAAAGAACAAAGACCCAGACAAACGACCTACAAGAGGCCATTGGAAGTAGCAAAAACCTGTGTTCTTGGGGCCCCAACTCTGACCTTGTGAGTGACCCTGCTTTCCCCCAGCTGCATTCTTTGTGTCTTCCTCTGCTCATCAGCAAAACCAACTTTGGAGACTTCTGGGAGGATAATCCATTAGAGCTTGTCCTGGTGCCCAACCGAGTGAAGAGAGGCTGGCAGTCAGGTGGGGTATAGCGCCCAGTGTACTTCCTTAGTGCTAATCCTCAGCACGACATTGAGAGGCTTTGGTACCCATTTTACTGATGGGAAACCAGAGGCCATATGGACACAAGTCACCCGCCTAAGGCTGCGAGGCTGGTAAGTGGCAGAGTTAAGTCAAGAAAACAGATAAGAAATATGAAATGATAACTGAACAAGAGATGATTAGATGATAAAGGAATAATGAATTAATATCATTACATATATTAGAAATGTAAAGTTGCACTTTGGACCTTGTTTCTCCCCCTGTTTACTTTCAGCGTCACTTCTTTGTCCACAAACAACTGTTATGCAGACAGTCTTGTTAGTGGTGGGAGATTAATGCTCAAAAGGTGATAACGGCACCGAGTTCTGGCACCTCCTGCCTGCAGCACAGGAAGCTGTGCAGGGCTGGTAAATCTTAAAGTCTCCAGAAAACCTGCAGTGGAGATCAGATAAAGAACACCATTTGGTGGTTAAATAAATTTCAATGAATCTGCAAGAGGGAATGCAAGGCAACCGTTAAAATATGACATCAGGGACTTCCGCCAAGATGGAGGCATAGGTGGAGACGCTGTGCTTTCTCACGCAACCAGGTTTAGAGACAACTAAATATTAGCAACAAAAAACACAGCCAGAGCACAGAAAATTGAACTTTTCGGAAGTCTGATAACAACAAATTCTTCAGCCTGATCGGTAAGAGGGGCGAAACCAGCAGCTGGAGGAGCGGGGTTGCACAGGAAAACTCGGTCAGACGGACTCAGGCGTGTGTAATCCAGGCGCAGGGTTGGACCCTGGTGGGCAACTCAGCAAGCGACCGCAGGGAAACAGCGAGGGAGCAGGGCTACGGGTTGACTGTGGTCGCACATTCATGTGTGGACAGACAAGCCAGGGAGTGGGCAATTGGATGGGAGCCAGCAGGCCCCAGTGGCGAGCGGCAGCAGAGAGCACCACCATTTCCCCCGCTCTGACCCCGCCCCCACATCCAGCGTCACAACCCAGCGACCTAAGTGGCCCTGACCCGGTGAACAACCTAAGGCTCTGCTCTTCACCCAGCTGCGAGAAACAGCAGAGGGGGCCACCATTTCCCTGCTCTGACCCCGCCTCCACATACAGAGTCACAACCCAGGACCTGGGAGTCCAAGGCTCCGCTCCTCAGACTTAACGGGCACAAACAGACCAAAAATGGCTCAAGAGGATCTCAAAGCCCCAGAGCCTATAAATCTAAGCGATGAAGAAATAGCAAAACTCTCAGATGCACAGTTTAAAACACTGGTGATCAGGATCCTCACAGAACTGGTTGATTATAGCCACAAATTAGACAAACATATGAAGGCGAAACTAATTGAAATGAATGGAATTGCACAGGAAACCAATAGCTATGAAAAGGAAACTGGGACTCAAATCAATGGAGTGGACCAGAAGAAAGCAAATAATGGCCAAACAGAAAAGAGTCAAGAAGCAAGAATTCAAAAAAATGAGGAGAGGCTTAGGAACCTCCAGGACATCTTTAAATGCTCCAACATCCGAATTATAGGGGTACCAGAAGGGGGAAAGGAACAGCCACCAGTGGAAAACCTATTTGAACAAATAATAAAGGAAAATTTCCCCAATCTGGCAAAGGAAATAGACTTCCAGGAAATCCAGGAAGCTCAGAGAGTCCCAAAGAAGTTGGACCCAAGAAGGAACACACCAAGGCACATCATCATTACATTAGCCAAGATTAAAATGAAGGAGAGAATCCTAGAAGCAGCAAGAGCTAAGGGGACAGTCATCTACAAAGGAGTTCCCATCAGACTGTCAGCAGATTTCTCAGAAGAGACCTTACAGGCAAGAAGGGGCTGGAAAGAGGTATTCCAAGTCATGAAATCTAAAGACCTACAACCAAGATTGCTCTATCCAGCAAAGTTTTCATTCAGAATGGAAGGACAGATAAAGTGCTTCTCAGATAAGATCAAATTCAAGGAGTTCATCATCACCAAGCCCTTATTATATGAAATGTTAAAGGGACTTACCTAAGAAAAAGAAGATAAAAAAGATGAACAGTGAAAGGACAGCAAACTCACAGTTATTAACAACCACACCTAAAACAAAAGCAAACTAAAAGGACAGCTAGAACAGGAGCAGAAACATAGAAATGAAGATCTCAAGGAGGGTTAGCAACAGGGGAGTGGGAGGAGGAGAAGGGGGGAGAAGGTACAGAAAATAAGTAGCATAGACAGTAGATAGAAAATAGATGGGGGGGCAAGAATAGTATGGGAAATATAGAACCTAAAGAACTTGAGACACATGGTCATAAACTAAAGGGGCGGTAATGGTGGGGACAGGGGGTAGGGTGGAGGGGAATGAAGGGGGGGAATAGAACAACTGTAACAGCATAATAAAAAAAAAAATAAATAAATAAATGACATCAAAGAGTTACAAGTTTGATATTACAAAGCTAAGTGGGGAAAATGTGTGAGTGGTCAATATTAACAATGACTTTAGAAGATGGCATTATAGATCATTTTTCTTCTATTTTATACTTTCATCTGATTCCAAGATTTCCCTCCAATAGAAGTCATGGGTTTTAGAATTAAAAAGTTTGTCAAACTGTCCATTGGTACTGAGTGCTTGCCTGAAGGAGTCCCCCAGAATTCCCGGGCAGAGTGTGCCCAGGTCACCTTCTCCTCTCATGTTCCAGGGACACTCTGCCTCCTTGGCCTCCCCTTCTACACCACCACCCCACTTCACTTGGCCCTCGAGTGGACTTTCTAGAGACTTGAGGCTTCTAGGCAGGACCATCTTGGGAAACACCTTGCCTTGGTATTTTCCACAGTCAGGGCTCATCACACAGAGCCCAGCTAGGACTCTCCAGGCTATGCTGATTCCTCAGGGTGGTGGGGGGCCCTGTGAGCAGGGTCCTGCACCCTCAGGAGGTCCCTACCTCTCGCCTGCTGCCCCCCACAGAACTGGCCCAGGAATTGATAGCCACCTGTTGTCACAGTATTCCTCTCTGTGAGGACCTCCCGAAGTCCCATGGCGAAAATGAAAGGGCAGAAGTGGAGCCCGAGTGTCAGGTCTTCTGGTTCAAATGCCTTGAGCCTTCAAGTGCAGCCTGGAGGTTCCTTCCCGACAAGCATCCTGAGGGGCGTCACAGGCACCAGGAGTGACCCTTGGTTGGCCTTAAGGATCTGTCACTCCGGTCACAAATAGCTCCTGTGACGACAGACAAGGTGTTAACAGGTGTCCAGTGTTCACTTCCCTTGGAAGAAACCTGAATCTTAGGAGAACAGCCCATATACACGGGGCAAAGCTACACAAGATCGCCAATAACCCCAGGAGCAATTTCTAAAACTTAATTTATGCCTCTGAGCCAGAGGGGAAAAAAACAACACTTAAAAACCTATAGAAACTTAATGTCATTGCTCCTCAGGGAAATACAAATTAAAACTGTTGTGTAAAATCCCTACACATTTACAAGAATGGCTAAAACTTTAAAGATGGACAGTACCAAATGTTGCCAAGGAATAGGAGCAATGGAACTTTCCAACATTGCAGATTAAAGGGTATATTGTTCAACCATGTGGTAAAACTATTTGGCATAATCTACTAAAGACAAACATAATGAGGTCTGTCAAGAAAGTATCCAGCCATGTGCTATGAAAAATAGACGCATTTACTAAAGAAGACACAAGAAATACTGTACATGGGACAATGACAGCTTGGTGCCCTTCAAAATTGGCACCTTGGGACCTCACACAGTTCCCCAGTGTCTCTTCCACTGTTCAAAACACTCTGCAAAATCCTTTGTCTGACTTACCATCAAATGCCCCATCATATTTTCCTGAATCTCATCAACTGTCTGAAATCTCTTCCCTTTCAAAGCTGATTTCAGTTCTGGGAAAACCAGAAGTCACAGGGCTCCAAATCTGGGCTGTCAGTGGGGCTGAGTCACCTGGGTGACTTGATGTTTCACCAAAACTCTCTGCACAAGTTGTGATGCATGAGCAGGTGCTTTGTTGTGATGAAGCTGCTGATCACCAGTTGCCCATAGCTGCAGCTGTTTTTGTCATATTGCACCTCTCAGCTGACAAAGAACATCGAAGTGGTACTCCTTATTAACTGTGGCCTGGAGGAGCATACTTGTGATGGACAACACCCTCCCAATCAAAAAAACACAGTTAACATGGTCTTGGTCTTGCTGTGACGTTGCTGTACCTTCTTCAGACATGCATAGAGAACCAGGCAACTTCCATCGGCACAACTGGGCCTTCATTTCCAGATCACAGCCATAGACTCTCAATTCATCTCCAGTTTTGACCCTTCTTGAGGAAATTTGTTTCACTGCTAGCAGTTTGAAGCAAGTCATTAGCAACTACAGCACGAGGTTCCTTCTGCTCTGGTAGCAGAAGCTGCGAAATGAATTTTGCTATGACATGTTTCATGCCAAGATTCTGCATCAAAATCTCGGACACAGTAGTTTTTGGAATTCCCCAGATCAGCCTCTAGTTCTCCCACTGTTGGTGCCAGATCTTTGTTGATTGCAGCCCATGCACGTTCAACATTCTCAGGTGTTCTGCTTGTTGCAGGCCTTCCAGAATGTGGATCACTCTCAACGGATTCTCAATCATTTGTGAAGCGTTTGTGCCACACTTTTATTTGGGCTGCACTCATTGTATTGTCCCCAAAAACCTTCTGAACCACCCAAATAGCTTCCACAGAGGAATATTCAAGCTTAACACAAAATCTGATGCAGATTCGTTGCTCTACTTGCTCAGTCATTTTGAATGTGACAGCTACAAAGTACACAGGCTCACTGAAGGGTGTTGGCTGCTCCCCCACTGACTAGTACAGCGAAGTCGTCATTGCTCACGCATGTGCATTCCAGTCCACTCTCCTTGGCTGCCAGGTTCCATCCATGTTGTACAAATCATTCTTGTTATATTAACAATGGCTGGACTTTTTCCAGATAGGCCTTTGTATGCCTATCTAAGACCTGGAAAAATCCACTCCTTGGTACATATCTAAAAGAAATGAGTACATATGTCCACTAAAATACATGTACATGAATGATCATAACAGCTTTACTAATTAGTAGCCAAAAAAAGAAAATAATTCAATGGCCATTAAAAAAAATGGAGTAAATAAATATCAGTATACCCAGGCAATAGAATACTATGCAGCAGTACAAAATAAAAAGAACACATGAGCAAGACGAAGAATAACACAGACGAAACTCATAGACATTACATTCATCAAAAGAAAGAAGTGAGACTCAAAAGATTAGTACCCAGCACATGACTCAGCTAGCAGAGGCTCGTGCAAACTTACTGCCACATTTTCAGGAATTTTCCAAGCCAATTGTTACAGCCTTCATTAAAAATTAATTATGTAAACTTATAATCAAGTCAATTATATTTAAAACAGAGTTAAATCCTGAAAACTCCTTTCAAATTCTTTACCGCTTTTTTGCTATTACCTACGTGCTTGAGACTATTTACATCTATTGAATCTGTATAGTGGCAATGCTATACAGGTATGTTCTGCCTCACACCTATTTCTGAGTCTGTTTTCAAAGACCACACCTGGATAGCTTCAAATCAGTGCTGGTGATTGCCAGGTAAATTTGACAAAAGCTGCAAAATCGGGGCTTTTTTTAAATTTGGGTGGAGTCAGTTGTCAAGCGTTTACAAATGCACCACAGATGTGATTCTATTTGTATGAAGCTCAAGAACAGGACAGACTAATTTATTCTAGTAGAAGTCAGGAAGGGGACCACCTGCAGAGGAGGCCTGCTGCCTGGGACAAGGTGATGCCCGCATTTCCATCGCAGTGATGGTTCCACGGGTGTAAACATGTGCATGCGCTTTATGTAAGTGATACCTCCCTTTGAAAAGTAAATTTTAAAAATTGTCTAAAACAGCCACCATTCAGGGACCCTCCTGCACAGGAAGGTGGAGGTTTGTCATCCCCGCAGCACCTCCTGTTCATCTCCAGGGACATCCTGAGTTTCCAGAGACCCTAGAAGCAGAGAGTCTCGGGTGACTATTTCCTGTGACTTCCAGAGAATAAGACCTGCATTGGGCTCATCTTTATAACTGACCCAAGTCCCCATGCAGTACAAGTAAGGATAACAATGTTTCCTGAGTACCATTCTAAACCCCCAAGGAGACTTTTACAATTCCTACCTGTCAGGTAAGAGAACCAGGTTCAGGACTCCAGGTCACACAGCTGGCAGGATTTCCACCCAGGGAACCTCCCTCCGGTGCTGTGTTGATCGCTCTGCTTTCTGACAAGAAACAATCACAACAAGCTACCATGTTGTTAAGCAGCACCCAGATTCCAGGGCCTGGCGCCCACCCTGTGTCTCCATTACCTGTACCTGTGTAAAGAGACAAGGTCCAGAGCTTCGGCCTCAGAGACCTGCTTTCCCACCCTTTCCACCCTGTCTGGCAGGCCCGTCATGAAACTGATGGGACTTGAAGTTAAATGAAGGGTCAATAAATGTGGCTGGTTGTGAATGATCCTAAAGGGGAACTATGACCGGCCGCTCTGAAATTCGGTTCCCCTGCTCCATCCGGGCAATGGAAACTCAAAGATAACACATTATCACTAATTTTGCTACATTGAGTCTGGAGTCCCTGGCCAGAGAAATACTCAGATCCTAATGCGTAGCCCTTGTCTCTGGAAAATAATGATCTTGACCCCACCCTGTCTGAGCATGCGACTGTCCTCACACACAAATTAATCTGCAGCATGACCGGTGCACAGTGGAATCCATTCACCTCTGAACTGGTCTGTGTGATTCAAGAAGTGATGGGTGGGCAGAGCTGGGAGGTGCTTTATGAATCATTGGATCCTTGCTTTCACGAGTGGGAAGGCTGAGGTGCAGAGAGGGGTGGTCTGAGAGACCCTGTGAAACAGGTGAGAAAACCCACTCTCCAGGCCCACCACTGAGCCTGCTGCTGTCCTGTGTTTGGTGCCCGGAAGCGTTCATCCAGGTCTCAGAGTGTGTCCTAACAACGGCTGGTTTCCCCGTGATTGCTCCGTTCCAGCAATGATATTCACTGAGGGCCTGTTTTGTGCCAGCACTGTGTCTGCCTGGCTTGTCAGTTTCTGGGTCCTGACAATAAAATCACCCTGTCCAGGGCCAGTCACAAAGCAGGCTGTGAGAATATAGATAGGTCCAAAAAATCTAGGAAAGCAAACCAGAGCAGTCTCGGGCTGCTGCTGGTGGTAGTGGGTTCTGCAGCGTGGCTGCAAGGATTGCATGGAACCAGCCGCGGGAGCTGGAGCCAAGGCCAAGGGGAGGGCAGGCAGAGCCCAGAGGACCCTGGCCAGCTGAAAGACCCTTCTCCTCTTCGCCTTCCTCTGATCCTCTTAAATCCTCTCTTCTCTTCTCCATCTCTCTTCTACTTCCCTCTCTCCTCCTGAGAGAACGGAAATAAATCAGAGTGATATGACTGATGCACAGGGTCTGGGCTCTGGTGTTGCATGTACCTAGGACACCGACCAGCTTACCTACTGGTCTCTGAGTGACTCTGGTCTGTAAGTGGGACGTATCATAGGGCTCTTAAAGGGTTTGAAAGAGATTATACACATGTAAGTGTATACACACACATACACTATTTGTTTTATTGTGATAAGCTCACCAGAAAACAAAATGAAACATTCCCCTTCATTATATTCACTTTCAACCTTCCTTGACTCCTAGAAAGAGAAACCAGGCTTTTGACGCTGGAATTGGGCTCCTGGGACGGACAGAAGGGCATTTCAGGCTTTCGGGCCCTTCAGCTCCCAGCCTTTGCATAAGATGCTCCTTCAGCCAGGAACTACTTCCTCCTTCCCCTTCCTTGCCTGGTTAATTCCTACTAATACATTAAGGTTCAGTTCAAGTGTCCCTTCTTGCTAGACACCATTTCTCTATCTTCCCAGAGAATTTTGCCCCCACCTAGAGTTCCTGAACTGACCTCTTCCTAGTCATGCCCTTAACCCCTAGATGCAGCCTCATAATTGGGAGCTCTGGCTTTGTGGTCCCTTTCTGGACCTGTATCCACAGGTCTAGCAGGGCACCTGGCACAGAGTGGTTGCCTCTGAAAGAATATCCTCAAGTCAGTAACCAGCCAGTAAAATGCACTGATTCATACTAAATTGATAGTGACTTACAGTCACCCGTCCCAGGTGACTTTGCTTAAAGGAGGACCAAGAAAAGGCAATGGAAAAATGACTGCTAGTGGTAGCATTTCAGGAGGATGGGGGGTCTTTCCTAAGGCCCCTAAGATTAGGCACAGAAATTTCCAACAGAAAGGAACCTGAGAGATCAATAGTTTTGGGTTGTTTTCCAACTGTGCTCTGTGGATGCCTTGAGGCTCCTGGCAAGGTAAGGGGAGTGGTGAGAAAAGATAAGGGTGGAGGCGGGGAGGTGTAGCTCCAGATCCCCTCCCCCCAGTCAAGAAAGGAAGCTCTGCCACTCACTGTTTTCCCTGTTGGGTTTATGTGCAAGATTTTGCTTAAAGAAAGGGTTTGCTATGGGGGAAAAAAATTGGTCTAGAAATTGGGAAGAGTTCAACTCACCCATTTTATAGGTGAGGACAATGAAGCTTAGAAAGTTAATGCCCCTCACCCAGAATAACGCCATGGGTGGCCAGATCTTTGGATTCTCCCACCAGTGCTTCAGTCAGTACCTGCCTGCCTTGGTCCCCAAAGCACACTGTGCTCTCGGCCTCAGCCCGCAACCCCAAGGGCAGAAAGGGCTCCCTTCCTCATTCCCCTACCCCTTCCCACATCACTCTCCCTCTAAAAAAAACCTTATTGATTGATTTGAAAGAGGGAGGGGGAGACATCAGTTTTGTTGTTCTACTTACTTACACACTCATTGGTGGATTCTTGTAGGGGCCCTGACTGGGGAGCGAACCTGCAGCCTTGACTCATCTGGATGACATTCTAACCAACTGAGCTGTCTGGCCAGGGCCCCAGGGCACCCTCCCTTAAAGGAGACGCTGGGAAATCACTGGGTCTTGATTCCCTTTTTAGATGACGAGGCCAGGGCTCAGCTTCTGTAGCTCATCCTCGGTGGACCCCAGACTGATCCAAAGTGAGGACAAACATGACAGTCAGATCGAGCTGCAGGCCGATAACAGCTCTTCCCCGAGACTCTGAAAACATGCTCCTGCAATCCCCCGTTCCTCCTGCCGAGGCTGTTTGGAATCCTGTAATTCTCTCCGTGTGTGTTGAGGTCCTTCTGGGTCCTCACATCAAATTAAATGTTGCCTACTGACTCGGGCCTGCCGACTGAGCCAGAGGCGACACCAATAAAAGACACAAAGGGTTCTGTCCTGCTGAGGGATGTTTTCTTTATTTGTGTCTTGGAAACTGCTGACAGAAGACAATAGTCCTTTAAGGCTTTACCACCAACTGGAACTGAAAATTACTGTAAGGTACCTCTTGAAAGCCCAAGACAAAACGCTCCCCAGGAAGAAACTAAACAAAAGCTGTTTCATTTTATGTGGATTCTGCTTGTCCAAGTGCCGTTACCTACTAATAAGATGTTTTGCATTTCCCCCCATGTTTTCAATTTCCCTGCCTTCTTGTTACGGTGGGAGACAGAGCCCTTCGAACGGAGCCTAAATCAGCAGCTGACTGAGGCATGGAAGTCGTGCACTAAGAAAATAGTAGAACAACCAGGGCTGAAAGCTTGGCACACGCCAGATACTACTCCCGCCGGTTTGTTTACATGCGAGAATGTACATAATCTACACTTGAGCTCTGTGGGGTAGATACTGTCAATGTAGACTTCATTTCACAGGGGAGGAGAGAAGACTAAGGCACAGAGAGGTTAAGCAACTTGCCCAAGGGCACACAGCTGTGAAAGGCAGAGCTAGGCTTCAAACCCAGGGAGTCTGCCTCCAAAGCCATAGCCTTAACTGCTGTGCTCATTAGCCTCGGTGCAGAAGACTACAGATCGAGGTCTTTCTGGTGAAGCCACGCTGAACAAACGTGCAAAAGAGCGAGACATCTGGGCATCAGGAGCTTGGTTGTCTTGACTGAGACAGATGAGCAAACATTCCTGTGGGCAGAGACGTATTTATTCTAAATCATAGGACAGAGTTCCTGGGGTGAGTCAGAGACTTAGATTTGGGGCGATAACAGGAGCCTTGTCATCCAGCCTGCCGCACCATGAGAGCAAGAGGCCGGGAGGGGGCAGGACTTTGCACAGAGGCAGATTGTAGCCCCATGTCCCTGCTCACTGGTCACTGACTGGGGAAATCGTGCAGTTCTCCGTGTCTGGACTTTCTCATTTGCAACCCGGGGAAACTACAGTGATTCTCAAGGGGCTGCGGTGAGAACAAAAGGAGAAGACACGTGTCCACACCCAGGCACCAGCAGCGAGGGGCTCAGCACCCACGATGGCCTTTCCCCTCCCAGCAATGCACCCGCCATCCATCTCACACCACCTTGAACCTGCACCATGAGCTTCACCTTGATTAGCCCCAGCCCACCATCAAGATGCACCTTGTTCCCCTGTGGCCCAGACTCAGCAGGGCTGAGAAAAGACACGAAGTTTGAAATGGAACCAAAATTAATTTGAAGCCTGGCTCTGACATTAACTTGTTTGAGCAAGTGGCGTTCTGTCCCCGAGCCTCCCTTTCATTTTATGTGGATTCTGCTTCTCAGAGTGCCCTTACCTACTAATAGGATGTTTTGCCATCCTAGTGACTGAAAGGCAGATGCAGCAATACCTGTTTCCAGGGGCTTCTCGGGATGGGCACTGGGCAGGCTGGGAGCCAGTGAACTGCCCCCTCGATCCCAGCCTTCATCAAACTAAAAGCTGCTTCCTAAAGCTCCTGCCCTTTGGTCCTACTTGCGCCCTGTATTAGGTTGCAGGGGCTGCTGCAACAGGACCACCGATTAGGGGCTTAAACCGCAGAAGTTTGCCGTCTCACAGTTCTGAGCACTAGAAGCCCAAGGACTCTGTTCCCACTGAGAGCTGTGGGCAGGGTCTGTTGCTGCCTCTCTCCCAGTCCCTGGGTCGCTACAGGCATTTCCTACAGATGGCGCTCTCCTCCCTGTGTCTACACAGCATTTTCCCTCCGTGCTGGTCTACTTCAGTGTCTGAATTTCCTTTTTTTTATAAGGACACAGTCACATCAGATTAAGATTCACCCTAATGACCTCATCTTAACTTGATTGTCTGCAAAGACCTTACTTCCAAGTAAGGCCACGTTTGCAGGTAGTGGAAGTTAGGACTTCAACATCTTTTGGGGGACACCACGCAACCCAGGCCATGCCCTCTGGGATCATGGCGTGAGGTCAGCTTTCTCCTCCGAACCTCGGGACTCAGAGCACTTGGCTCAGAGTCTCAGGCTCTCTCCTCTGGGCAACTCTCACTTTGGCAAAATCCCTTTTACTAAATGCCATTCCCAGAAGAAAACAGGTTTCTCCACACGCAGCATGTCCACGCGGAATGCAACAAAGCCACCACTCCCCCAAAAGAGACACTCCCGTGCATTAATGCCACTCACTGAGCTAATTTCCCCCAGCCTGTCTGTGCCATTGAATTTTTTGAACCTGAGTGCAAGAGTTTATATTTACAACTCATTGATGAGACTCTAACGATTCCAAATAGTTTTCAATCTGGATTCTGTCGTCTGTAACATCTCCCGTTCCCGCTCAATAATGTGTCATCCGAGTTTCATCAGCCTGCCTTCCTTCTCCTCCTTGCCAACTCACCAATGAGAATATGACAGGAGGCTTCTCAAACAGGTGACAACCCCCCCACCCCCACCAAGGGGGCGAAAACACCTTGGTCTCTTTACAGAGGAAGCATAAGACATGCATATAATACATAAACAGGTATACAGCATATCATCTGTGGTGTTAAAATTTCATAAGGGGGGGTGGGTATTTGAGCAAAAGTGTCTAAAAAGGCTCACTAAAGGGACAATGATGAAAAAAAAAAAGCTTGAGAAACACTAGTGTAGTGGATAAGGCTCAGAGCCAAACACCACACGAGTCGCCTGGAGTTCTCCCCAGAGCTGCCCACGCCTGTCGACGTGATGAACCCGCGGCGTCAGAACCCTCGCCTGGAACAGGGCCGGCTGGCCATCGCCAGACAGGCAGGAATCCACAACTGTTTTGATATATTCTACACTGTGGGACAAGACTTTTAAAAAAAAAAAATCTTTGAGTCATTTTATTACTTATTTATTTTTAAGTATATTTTATTGATTATGCTATTACAGTTGTCCTATTTTTTTCTTTGTCCCCCTCCGCCCTGCACTGCCCTCCCTCCAGCATTTCCCCCGCCCTTAGTTCATGTCCATGGGTCGTACAGACAAGTTCTTTGGCTTCTCCATTTCCTATGCTATTCTTAACCTCCCCCTGTCTATTTTCTACCTACCATTTATGCTACTTATTCTCTGTACCTTTGCCCCCTCTCTCCCCTCTGACTGCCCTGCTGATAACCCTCCACGTGATCTCCATTTCTGTGGTTCTGTTCCTGTTCTAGCTGTTATTTTGTTTGTGTTTTAGGTTCAGCTGTTGATAGGCATGAGTTTGTTGTCATTTTACTGTTCATAGTTTTGATCATCTTTTTCTTAGATGAGTCCCTTTAACATCTCATATAATAAGACTTTGGTGATGATGAACTCCTTTAACTTGACCTTATCTGGGAAGTACTTTATCTGCTCTTCCATTCTAAATGATAACTTTGCTGGATAGAGCAATCCTAGAGGTAGGACCTTGCCTTTCATGACTTTGAATACTTCTTTCCAGCCCCTTCTTGCCTGCAAGGTTTCTTTTGAGAAATTAGCTGATGGTCTTATGGGAACTCCTTTGTAGGTAACTGTCTCCTTTTCTCTTGCTGTTTTTAAGATTCTCTCCTTATCTTTAATCTTGGGTAATGTAATTATGATGTGCTTTGGTGTGGGCTTCCTTGGGTCCAACTTCTTTGGGACTCTCTGAGCTTCCTGGACTTCCTGGGAGTCTATTTCCTTTGCCAGATTAGAGAAATTCTCCATTATTTTTTCAAATAAGTTTTCAATTTCTTGTTCTTGTTCTTCCTTTGGCACCCCTATGGGTGCCAGATATTGGAACATTTAACGTTGTCCTGAAGGTTCCTAAGTCATTCCTCATTTTTTTTTTTTTCGAATTCTTATTTCTTCATTCTGTTCTGGGTGAATGTTTATTTCTTTCTTCCGCTCCATATCATTGATTTGAGTCCCAGTTTCCTTCCCTTCACTGTTGGTTCTCTGTATATTTTTCTTTATTTCACTTTGCATAGCCTTCACTTTTGCTTCTATTTTGTGACCATACTCAACCATTTCTGTGAGCATCCTGATTACCAGTGTTTTGAACTTTGCATCTGATAGGTTGGCCATCTCTTCATCACTTAGTTCTATTTTTGGAGCTTTGATCTATTCTTTCACTTGGGCGATATTTCTTTGTTTTGGGCACCGGTTACATTGTAAGGGGCAGAGTCTTAGGTATTGGCCAGGGCAGGGCAACCCACTTTCCTACGTTATGGCACTGTGTATGGGGGAGGGGTCCAAAAAGAAATAATGCCACTAGCTTGGCTCTCTGCTGGTTTTGAGTAACTTCCCCTGCTTCCCAAAAGCAAACTGGGCCTTTCTGGTGCTGATTCCCAGGTTGGTAAGTTTGTGTGTGTTCTAGGACCCTGTGGGTCTCTCCAATAAACTCTCCTGTGAGGCTGGGATTTCTCCCACCTCCACAGTTCCCACAGGTTTCTACAGCCAGAGGGTTTGAGGTTTCATTTCCCCACACTGGAACCCTGGGTTGTGCGGTCTGTCTCACTCCCCCATTGTTCTTCCCGGTTTATCCTCACGCAAACGTGGGACCGCCCAGTCCTCTAGCTGCCATCTCGCCCAGCTGGTCCTCCAGCTGTGGCCTTGCTGTACGTCCTCTCTGCCCCAGCTGCCTGTCTCCACTCTCCTACCTGTCTGGATGAATGTTTCCCCTTTGACTCCTTGGTTGTTGGACTTCCACACATTTTGATTTTCTGGCAGTTCTGGTTATTTTTAGTTTTTACATTTGTTCTTGTTCTTCTTTCGGTTGTGTGAGGAGGCAAAGTGTATCTACCTATGCCTTCCCTCTTGGCCAGAAGTCTGTGCAACAGTACTTTCAAGAACCAGCAAAGAGGACACACAGATTAATAAATCACTCAGATGTAAATGGTCATTAAATCATTCATCCATTCATTCAATCATTCATTCAACAATAAACAAGAGATAAAAAATCTCCTCCTTCATGGAGCTTACAATCTAAAATGGGTTGGGGTGAGGGGATGACAGAAAATAAACACAAAAATAATTAAACTATGAAGTCAAATGGAGATGAAGTGCCATCATGGGCAAAAGCCTCATAAAACTCTCATCTAGAGGGCTTGTTAGGATAATGAAACCGTTCTCTATGAAACTGGAATGATGGATACATGTCAAACTGCCTTTATCAAAACCCAAAGAAGTGTATAACATAAAGTGTAAACTTTAAATTTTGGATTATAGTTGCTAAGGCATCAGTTGGTAATGTATCAGTATTGGCTCACTAACTGTAACAAATGCACCAATGCAGGATGTTACTAGCAGGGGACAGTATGGGGTGAGTACCCTGAACCCCATGGACTTACTATCTGCTCAGTTCCTCTGTGCATGTAACACTAACTACAGTTCACTCGGTTTTTTAGAGCTGTGGTCTGAACCCACGTAAAAACACAGAGAAAAGGAAGAGGGCTGGGAGTGGAGAGTTTGGCAAGAAGAAAGGGTTGAAGGAATGTGTGAGTGAGGTTGCCTGTGGTCAGGTGGAAGTGAATCCATGCGCCGCCAGAATGGCACCAAGCAGTGCACGCAGGAGGAGCTGCAGGGACCCAACCCCAAGAGATGCTGCTGAGCAGTGAGAGCAGAGGGGCTGCAAGAGGCCGTCGCAGCAGTTTTGAAGGGAGCTTGAACCATAAAATAGGAAAGTAGTGACTCCACAGAAGGGGAAGGGAAGGAAGTCAAGTTGTGATCAGTTTTTTTTTTTTTTAAATATTTATTTATTTATCTTTAGATGGGAAGGAGAGAGGGAGAGAAACATCAATGTATGGTTGCCTCTAGTGTGTCCCCTGCTGGGAACTGGCCTGCAGGGAACTGGCTTGCAACCCAGGCATGTGCCCTGACTGGGAATTGAACCGAGATCCTCTGGTTCGCAGACCTGCGCTCAATCCACTGAGCTACACCAGCCAGGGCCAAGTTGTGATCAGTTTTAAAGGGAAGTTCAGCCTAGACACGAGGGCGAAGAGAATGTAGGAAGGAGCAGTGGGGAGGAAATGATAGGCCATGTTTAATACTCTTCTCCCAGACACAGTTGCCAACTTACAGCTAATTAGAATTAGGTTTATGGGTTTTCCCAGCTACACTGAACTATGAGAAATGATGACAAAGAAGAGGATCGCTTTTTAACAGCTAGGTGAATTCATTGTAGGTGTCCAAACAGCTGATGAGTGTCTCATGTGAGGACTTTAAAAGCCCCAAGGTTGCAATATGCTGACTGTGAAGAAAGGAATCCGACCTCCTGGGCGAGCTGACAGCTAGTGACGTCATCGGCAAGTGAGCCACACAATGGGCCGACTGTCACAGGTACAGTGTTGAGCAAAAGAATTCAGATGCAAAAAACAAACAAACAAACAAAAAGCACTACCGAAGGATTCCAGTTGCACAAAGTACTGGCACGTTTGATGACGATGAAGGTCAGAAGCAGTTACTTTTGAGATATTGACTGGGACAGGCATTCGAGAATATTTGGGGGCCTAGGAATGTTCTCTGTAGAATCTGGGGGATGGCGACTAGCATATACAAAAATATTATGTAAAATGGAAAGTACAAAAGTTAACCAACTCATGCCCTGGAGATTTTTACTTCCCGTTACTTTAGGCCATATTTCAACTTCAGGAAGGGAGTGAAATGAGAAAGCGCCTTGGCCTTGGCCATGGCCAGAGTGTGGCTCCCCAAAATGTACGGCGATAGCATGGCCCGAGGGAGGGGCCTGTGGGTGGGCGAGGGGTCCTGACAGCCGCAGGGCCTCAAGTCTCTGCCCCATGGAATCAGAGACCACCCTCCCATCCCCGCCTGTAATCCACTGTCGCCTTCCCTCATTGGACTTTCCTTTAGAGCCCTTACTCAGAATTGAAAGGAATATCTGTCTGGGATTGGAAGGATGCTTCCGGCATCCCCAGGACTGCTGGAGACTGCAAGGGAATCCACAGTCTCCGGGTCGGCCCCATGGCCGGAAGAGTAGCTGCTGGCAGCTGGGGCCTCGCTGGCAGTAGTGGTGGTGGTGGTGTCGGTGTGTTCCAGACCTGTCATTAGGTAGTTCTGCATTAATCAGCCGAATTACTCCTGGGAAGTTACACAGGGCCACCAGCTCTAAAGCCTCCAGCCCAAAGCATTCTCCAGCTGGTGGCGGAAGCCCTGCTGCTCCCGAGCCAGGGCGGCTCCTTATCGGTGAGTCGCGCCCAGAGCCGCTCTGCAGGGAGTTGGGTGGGAGGGTCCCCGATCTGTCTGGGAAGCCCGGGAAGGGGTTCTGCGCTGGGCTCACTCCAAGCCAGCAAGTAGCTCAAAAGCCGTGAACCTCAATCTTTCCAGGGAGGGAAGGGCCGGGGTGAGGAATGGGGAACATGTCAAGTTTTCTCTGAAAGCAGCACAAAGCACTTTCTGTCCAGTCTGCTGAGGATTAGGTAGGCTTTGGGTGTCTTCTGAGTGTCAGGGCACTTAGCTCTCGCCCGAAGGGGGAAGATTCAAAGGCAAAAGGAGGTAAGTCAGTAAATAAGAGGAGTTGCCCTGACTGGTGTGGCTCAGTGGTTTGGGCATCAACGCACAAACCAAGGGGTCACTGGTTCGATTCCTGGTCAGGGCACACGCCTGGGGCGTGGGCCAGGTTCCTGGTCGGAGGTATGAAAGAGGCAACAGATCAATGTTTCTCTTGCACATCTATGTTTCTCTCTCCCTCTCCTTCTCTCTCTAAAAATAAATAAATAAAATCTTTAAAAAAAAATGAGACGGACCAGCCATGTTCTAACTGCCTGCTCCTCATCCTTCTGTCACATAAACGGCCAGCCCAGGGGGGGCCGCCCCGTCGGGGGCAGACCTGGGCCCGCAGTGCCGCTTGCTGGCCGCATGAAGTGGGGCCTTAACCTGTCTGAGCGTCAGTTTCCCATTCGTAAAAGGGGAATAACAGGAGGAATTATCTTTCAGGGGTTATTGTAAGATCTAAGTGCCTACAAATCACCCAGCACAGTACCTGGCACGTAAAAAGGGCTCCATACATTTTAGAGCTTCACTAGGTAAATATTTTAGTAAGTTGCTCCCACAGCATTAATTCTACCAGATGATTTAATTTAACCAAGTGGTTTCATGAACTAGAGGCAAAATATCTCTTCATGAAATACTAAGCTCTGTGGCTTTGCTGGAATGCAGCCATGCCTGTGGTAATTTCTGGGGATACTGCTTATTTCTAAAGGGACCTTCTCAGTGGACAATGTATCGAAAAGTCTAAAATCGAGGTGTGAAGTGGGAAAAAGGCAATGGTTGTCTTAAATTATTCAGAGGGCTAATCTGCAAATTAGGTATTAAATGTAATCCATGGGCCTCTAGAGAGAAGAAGTAAATCTAGTAGCAGGAAATTTCAGGGAACGGATCTCTGGTCAGAGTAAGGAAGGACTTTTGTCCCTCATGGCCTCCCAAAGAAAAGGGGGCTGTGTCTGGAAGTAATGAGCTCCCCATCACTGCAGGTGACCAACCCTAGGCTGGGTGAACCCTCGGCATGAGCCCTTAAGTTTTACATCTGTGTAGTGTGTTACAGGTTCACAGGCACGTGGGAGCTCTCAAGGGAGGTTCTTTTCCTTATTCCCTTTTTTGTGGATGAAAACACTGAGGCTCAGAGAGACGGTGTCCCTTGCTTCCTGTCACACAGCTGGCACCACCAGGGTTGGACCTCTCTGAGCTCTAACCCCAAGAGCCAGGCCATGCCGGTGAGCCCAGTGACAACAGGTGTCCACCCACCCCAGCTCATCGTTGAAGGCACCAGGGAAACCTTAAAAATACAGATTCCTGAACATCATCTCAGACTGACTGGGCCCAAACCTTCAGAGATGGTTTTTAATTTCTAAGGTTCCCCTCATTAGAATGGTAATCACCAAATTCGGGACGAAGTTAACCTCTGTGTCCGGAGGTGAGAGGGAGAGCCATCTGGGAAAGCTTGACTTCTCAAGCTGGGGAAGTGCACCGTGTTAGACGCTGTCTTAAAAGTCTGAACTCATTCATCACACAAATGTGAAGCTCCCCATGGACACTGTAAGCAGCCTGCTTTGCAATCCACTAGATGATGGTCTGTAGGGTTTTCTCAACTGCAACATGATCTGTCGTAAAGCAGCTGGAATTTGGGGGCAATTCCTGCAGATCCACTGAGCTCTCCTGTCAGTAACTGCACCCCATTCCCGGTGGGTTTGCAGGTCACAGATGTTCATGCAGCACCCACCAGCCCCTTCCCCGAACAGAGTCAGAGCACCCTTCTACCAGTGCCGAAGAAGCCGGCGCTTCCGGCATCCCCAGGACTGCTGGAGGCTCCAAGGGAATCCATGGTCTCCGGGTCAGCCTCATGGCAGGAAGAGCAGCTGCTGGCAGCCGGGGCCTCGCTGGCAGTAGTGGTGGTGGTGGTGTTGGTGTGTTACAGACCTGTCATTAGGTAGTTCTGCTTTAATCAGCTGTTACCACACCTGGTTACAGTGATGGCTGGTTTCACGGCACGGACTGTCCCCACTGTCTCCCTGGCTTTGAGCTGGGCGGGAGCTGCTGAAGCTGGGGGTGGGGGGAGGAAGCACAGATGCAACGCAAAGGAGCAAAGCCCAGGCACTGCTCCATGCTGAGTAATGACTGGCAGGACTGGCCAGGAGACCAAGGACTGGCCAGCCCCGAGTTCAGCCTGTCCTGATTACTGTTTACAAGCGGTGAAGCCACAGGTTTGGGGAGCAGCGAGAGTGCACGCAGTTCAGGTGCCAGGAAAGCCACCTGCAGCCCTCTGAGCTTTTCGAGGTACCACAAGAATGAGAATATTTAGGGACATGGTGTGTTCCTGTCACTGCCGAAGCCAGTGGTCTCCAAAGTGGGGGGTGAATGTGCCCCAGGGTTCCCAAGATAATCTATGAGTGTTAAGGGATGTGTAAGATCTTCTATTTCTATTTATTTTTTAGTCTCAATCTTAAATTTCTCTTTTCTTTATATTTTATAATACATATATTTGATTGCACAAGAGTCATAATAACAGATTCATTATTGAGCTCTTATTCTGCACCAGGCACTAAGAGCTTCCATATATCAATTTGCTTAACCTCTACAGCAACTGTGCAAGGTAGCTGTTATCATTTCTACTTTACAGGCCTAGACAAGTGACCCCTCCAATGTCACCCAGTTGGGTGTGCTAAGTCCCTCATTCAGCTTTCTCGAGGAGGCCCCAGGGAGGCTTAGTAATGAATGGCCGGCTTTTCCAGGACATTCTAAATAATGGTGACTGCCCCCTCATAGCACAGTGGGACATTCCTCAACTATCCATCAGAAAAGGAGGGAAGGGGAGTGAGAAGGAAGTGATGGAGCGGTCAAGGTCAAGCCAGTCAAGCTGAGCCCTGGCCCAGCCCACCCGCTGCAAGATCAGCAGTTCCAGAGCCCACGGCCCCCAGACTCTGCCTTCTCTCCCTGGCGTGAGTGAGTGAAGAGGCTAAGGGGGCGGTGGGGCAGGACCAAAGTTGGGGGGCCCAGCCCGAGCTCCCTGGCTTCTCCCCTGAGCCACAGGGTGATAATAAGGGTACCCCAGAAAACCCCAAAACCCAGGAAGGAGGCAGTATTTGTCCCTCAGGAGCTCATGAGAAGCGACAGAATGAAGATCCCCTGACCATCCTCACTTCAGAATCCTTCCCACTGAAAAAACCCTTCCGGACGGAAGCCAACAAGCCCAAACCACTGTTAGTGAGTTAAGTGACTCCGGGGGATGAGGAATCCTGCTACACCTGGGGAGGGAAAGGGCGGTGGGGGCAGGAGTCAGCCTGGGCCCAGGTTCCAATCCCAGCTCACTTCTGAGCCATGACTTTGGGGCGAGATGCTTACATTCTCCCGTTTTCAGTTTCTTCACTTATAACGTGATGTCGGTCACCATTACCTCAGTGACTTGACTTGAAGGTTAAGTAAAATGACATGAGTGAGTGTGTGCAGCCCAGGGCCTCATATGCAGCAAGTTCTCAAGGTCTTAAATAGTGTCATCTAGTGTCCGTGATATTGTACAAATATTTCCTCCTGTCACTTGTCTTCCCGTTTTGCTTATTTGGGATACAAAAGTTTTAAATGTACTCAAATCTGTCCATCTTCTCCTTTATGCTTTGTGTGTGGCTTTAAAACATGCTTCCCAAATCCATATTAATGAACTCTTCTCCTGTGTTTTCTTCAAATATTTTAATATCTTGTGTGTGTGATTTGTTATGATGTATGTTATAAAATCAGGATCTGGCTTTATTTTTTCTGAGTAGATTGCCAGGCAACTCACTATCATTAGTCAAATAGGTCAGCAATTTCCTACTGATTTAAAGTATATATAAGTATACATATATATATATGCATATATACGTATATATACATATATACATGTATATATATACCCACATATGTGTAGGTATATTTCCAGATTCTCTATTCAGGTCATTTGATCTATTTGATAATCCCCGTAACAATACCACAATGTTAGAATCTCAGTGACCTTGGAGAGGTTTGGCTGTATCTAGGACAAGTTCTCCACATCCTCGTTATAGGTCTTTTGCAATAATTTACTAGAATTCTTCACATGTTCTCTCTTCCAAATGAATTTCTGAATCCATTTATTGAGTTCCATGAAAAATTGCATTGGCTTTTTTACTGAGATGATGGTGCATTTATATATTATGTACAGAGTGCTGATTTCATCACAATATTGAGTATTTTTATCCTGTAGCATAACATGTCTCCCTATCTATTCAAATATACTCTCATGTACCTGTCCATTTCTTTAGGTTTTGTTTCAAATTTTGGAGTTTGTTTTTTTTGTTTTTTGTTTGGTTTAGACACGTGGGGATAGGAATTTTTATGGCATTTCATAAATGATCATTGGTGTAATTGATCATTTTATATCAATTATATCATTGATATAAAAATTTATCAATGTGTTTTATATTTATTTAGTCTTATCAGGGTGATCACTTCCTAAGGTATAATAAATGTTTAATCACTAGGTTGTATACCTTAAACTAATATAATATTGAATATCAACTGTAATTGAAATATCAAAACTATTTTTTAACTCTGATTACCTTGGTTTCTCAATGTAAATAATGACAGTTTGGGTATTCACATGAAATTACATATATGTATATTAATACAATTTTTACCTATTCATGTATAATTTGGCGTGTATTTTACGAGAAGTTTCGACTTCACTGTTGGTGCCCCACCCCCTCCCTGCTGCCACTTCCCATTGGTCCCAGATGTCACCCTGCCCTGCTGCTGCCACTTCCCATCGACCCCAGATGTCAGCTCTTCTGCTGTGTACACTGCACACCACAGACACCGAGGTCTCACATTGACTTTCCACATTTCCGGGTTTGCTGCCGTCTCTCACAACGCTTGGTGGGCGCTACATTTCTTCTTACAGGTCCTTAACATGTTTCAGAATATCTCTTTTGCCTTCTTTAAAGCAGAAACATATTTATTTACTAACCAAGTGAATGCTCCCAATTAAACCAGCACTCAGAAAAAGATGCATGTAAAATGTCTGTAACAAAGATAACTGAACACAGTAATGTAAAAAAATGTGCTGAAGTTTGCTCATTGGACGGGGCTTGTTTATCCTCACCGCTAATTCCTGGCCAGAAGGACGATGGCATTTTTACTCTGCCTTTTCACAGATCCGAGTGCAGGTGACACTGTTCATGATGCGTCCCAGCACGCATGCCCCGCCTTCCAGTGCTCTTGTCACTGTGCTTTTTCTTCTCGCCCCAGTCCTGATGCTGAGCCCATGCACTGTGGAACAAGTTGCAGACAGACACATGAAAACTGCGTAGCTTTAACTTGCTTTCAGCTTTTGCGGTCAGGTTTTGCCATCGGAAATGAAGACACAGTTTGGTTTAGTCGTGGCGCCCATTCGTGGCAGATTCTTCCCTCCTCCTGCGTCCTTGGGGTGCTGGTGGAAGCCTGAGGTCTCCACTGAGCGCCAGCTTCCTCCCACCTGCTCAATGGCGGCCACAGTGGGTGCTGGGCAGGAGGGCAAAAAGCAGAGCAGAGTGAGTGGGGGCGGGGAGCATGGCCCAGCTTTGCCTTTCTAATTGAAAGCTTGCTAACCCAAGTATAGACTTCTAGCCTTAAAAATACTTTTTCTCATAATCTTGAGAACATTTTATTGTTAATTTCTAGCCATTGGAGACACCATTAGGAAGCCTGATGCCCATCTGATTCTTGCAAAAAAAATCAATGAAGAAGTAAACAGTTTGGTAAGGAAGGAGACAGCTGGCTGCCATGAATTCTAATGGCCTTCTATGAATTCCTTTTTTGTCTTATTCCTTCCTTATCTCTTCCTAATAATGACTTACTTTTACCGAGTACATCTCTAAGTATGAAGACCTATGCTAAGCCCCTGAGACACATCATTTTACTAAGTCGTAAACAGCCCTACGAGGGAACGGCCATTGTCCCCATTTTACAGATAAAGAAATGGGGGCTTATTCTGCTGGATGTCAGAGGATATTTCTGGTTGATGTAGAACTGGTCCAGGGGAGAGTTGCATCGTATAAGCTTGGGCTGCAGTTGTAATCTAGTTTGAACTCACTTGGAGTCAAAGGAAATATGATTTAATCCCAAAATACAAAGAAAATCCTGTATTTAAAATAGGGGAGGAACTAAGAAAGAATAGTAGATGCAAGAAAAGTAAACAATAGAATATGAGACATGACTTCCATTTTTTAATAAGACAAGGTCTCTCAGGAAAAAGCCCAACCATTGTTAATATAACAAGAATGGTTTACATGACATGGATGTAAGCTGGCAGCCAAGGAGAGTGGACTGGAATGCGCATGTGTGAACAATGATGACTTCACTGTACTAGTCAGTAGGGGTGGTAGATGCCGCTGAGTGACAATGTGTATTGTGTGGCCATTGCATTCAAAATGACTGAGTGAGTAGAGCAATGAATCTGCATCAGATTTTGCATTAAGCTGAAATATTCCTCTTTGGAAATATTTGGGTGATTCAGAAGGCTACAGCTACGGGCAACTGGTGACTGGCAGCTTCACTGTGAAAATATGCCCCTCATGTACCACATCTCAATGCAGAGTTTTCTGGTGAAACATCAAATCACCTGGGTGACTCAGTTTCCCCCTACAGCCCAGATTTGGTGCACTGCAACTTCTGGCTTTTCCCAAAACTAAAATCACCTTTGCAAGGGGAAAGATTTTAGACTGTCAGTGAGGTTCAGGAAAATATGATGGGGCAGCAGATGGCGATTGGCAGAAGTGTGTGAGGTCCCAAGGTGCCTACTTTGAAGGGGACTGAGGCATCATTGTCCTATGTACAATGTTTCTTGCATCTTGTGTCTTCTTCAATAAACATCTTTCTTTTATATAGCCCATAGCTGGATACATTCTGGACAGGCCTCATATACTAGACTATAGCAGGCCAATCTTCCGATAAGAGAAACAGGAAAAACCAAATACAGTTAAAAAAAAAGAAAACATCTGCTTGAGGCATTAGAAAGATGTTGCAAGACTAGGACTCAGTCGGGGACACTTCGGAAATCAAGGAGCTGTGGAATGGTGGGTGAACAGCATGCAGTCTTTTCCCTGTCGGAACATTTAACCACCTCGAATTGTGGGAAGGAGGCAAACAGCCCAGTTACACCAGTCAGAGGGCTCCTGCTAAGAGACAGAAACAGTAAAACTCTTTTGACAGGGTATGGGGCTAGGGAGATAAAATTAGAGGCATAGGAGCCAGAACCCTCCTGAGAAAGGAGGAGCAGAGAACTGAGTCCCAAACTACCAATTCTCCCAGAAGACACCTGCTACGTCCTGAAGCTGTCTGAGCAGGAGGCTGAGAGAACTAACAAAAACCCCAAAAATTAAATCAGGGTTTCAGGAGTCTCACAGTAAGGATACAACCACAAGGGTTCAAGAACCTCATAAAAGAGAGGCTTCCTAGGTCATAACATAGATTGACAGCTGGTATGCTTGGAAAGTGGCACCCTAAAAGTGGGGGGGCAAGAGAGCTAGCCAGAGGCTTGCAGAACTGCAGCCCAGCCTACAGTGGGCTCAGTCTGTCTTCAGATGGTCAATCCCTGCTCTCCCTGAGCAGCTAAGGATAGGATAATGCCCTCTGGAGGAAGAAAACATCATCCACAGCCTCAACATTTTTTCCATACACAGTGTCTTATCTTTCGTTTTAAAATTACCAGGCATACTAAGCCCCAAGTCCAAATAACCAAAAGCCCAGAGGAGAAAAAAGACAGTAGAAAAAGACCTATACATGACCCTGATATTGGAGTTTTTTAGAAAAATAGCTGTTTTATTTTTAAATAGCAAAATCAATACATAAACAGATGAAGGATAATTACATCAGATAATCAGAACGTACAAGAAAATAAGTAAATTAAAATGTTAGGACAAAAACATACAAGTAAAATTTTGAAATCCAGTAGATGGGTTTAAGAGTGGATTGAGACCCAGATTTAGACCTTGATTGATTTAGTAGGACACAACAGAGAATACCAACACTGGCGACAGAGAAAAATGAATGGGAAACGTAGGAAAAAAACAGCATATGAGACAAACGGGAACAAAGAAAAGGGATAATATACATGTAATTGGAGTCACAGAAAGAGAAAATAGGGCAGAAGTATTATTTCAAAAGATAATGAATAAGAATTTTTCTAAAACAGATGAAATACATCATAACTCAGATTCAAGAAGCTCACTGAATTCAATAGCAGTGAAAACAAAGAAAGCCAGGTTGAGGCATATCATAGGAAAGCTGCTTTCAAACTATTGAAAACCAAAGATGAAGATAAAAACTTAAAAGTACAGAGAGCCTTTAATGGAACCACATTAAGACGGAGAGATGATTTTCAGCAGGAAAGATAAAACTCAGGAGACAAGGTGCTAAGAGAAAATAACTGCTCACTTCCAATCATCTACTCAGCAAAAGTATCTTTCAAAGCTAAAGGTCAAAAGACATGCAAATTCTCAGCCAGCAGAATTAAAAACAAACAAACAAAAGAAAAACACCGAAGGGAGTTCTTCAGAGAGAAGGAAATTATTCCCAGTAGAAATACAGAAATGCAGAAAGGAAGGAGAAGCCCACAGAAAGTCAATAAAAATGAACACTGACGTAGAGAACAGTAATAAAGGTGTGTATATGATTTTAAGCACCAAGTCCCGTTCTAGAAATTCCCATAGATACACTATCCATAAGCTCTTCTTCCACCCCAGACCCATTTTCTGTTGTTCTCTGCCCAGACCTGTGCCTGGAAAGTGACCACTGCAGTCACCTGGGTCCCTTGCCATCTGACCCCTATGGTTGGGTTTGGCTACGGGAGGCACTGGCAGGGAATTTCAGAGCGAGAGGAGAGTGGTGGAGGTATTGTTTCGTTTGTTTTTTTCCCTGCTCCCTTTACCCTTTGATGCTGCGTTTCTGGAAACATATAGCTCCTGCTATGTAGCCCTTCCTCAGCGCTGGCCTGGGGCTGGCTGGTCCCAGTTCCTGGGCGCCCCAGCATCCACGGATGGCTCCTTAAACCGGCCACACCTCTGTAAAGTAGTCCCCTTCCTAAGTCTCCTAGTTCCAACCTTCTGAGTTTCACAACTGCTTCCTTCCAGGACTCTGACTGATGCAGATTCAAATTTCAGACTTCATTAAGGTATTGTTCGTAATAGCAAAACCCCAGAAACAGCCTAATATCCATCAGCTGGGAAACTCGATGCATAAATGATGGGACTCATTACAGAACACCACCCTGAATTTTAAAAGAATACAATAGCTTATGAGGAACTCAGTGGGACTGTTCTCCAAGAGGTATTATTAAGTGAAAAAAGGCAAAGACAGAGTTTGAATCACAAATTTTCATTTATGTAACAAAAAATGCGTATGTGTGTGTTCAAGTAGTAATGCCTTTGCAAGAACATACGAAAACGTGGCATTGTTGACCCTTTTGCCCTATTTGAAGTTTGTTTACACTGTGGATGTATTACTTTTTCAAAAGTCCTTGGACACATCTCTTAAAGAAGAAAGTCCTTTACTAGAGTCAAAACCACCTTTTAATTGTTTGGCAAAATCAGCCTCCTCTTCCCCTCTCACCTGGTTTCACTCTCTGAAAAAAGACACCATCTGCCAAACCAAACCTCTCACTTCAGTAGTGCTTAAAGAGACTTGAATAAATCAAAGGAAGAGAGATAAAGAATGCGATTTCAATGACCCCTCCCAGATTCCTTTCCTCTTCAGCAGGGGAGATAAGACTTGCAAAGTGACCGAGGCTCTGGAGGGGCCAGAAGGACAGGAACTGACCATTTACATTCCTCTCCCCACCCAGTTCTGCCCTTGAGTGTCACTAACTGCTTCTGGTTTGGATACACTTCTGGTCACCTCCGGCAGCGGCCAAGTGAGGCTGCACATGAGACTGAGCTCCCTGCAAAACAGTGGAGGGGACCAAGTAGTCACCCTGCCAAAAAGCATCGAGACTAAAGCCTGTGGTTTTGATTAATCTTCGCCCAAGAAAAAGAACCAGGTCTTCTTCTGAGAGAATCACTGGGCTTTCTCTAATACAGACTGCAGGTCTCATAACTGGTCAGATTCCCCTCTTCACCTTGGCTGCCAGGAAGCTCAGATGTAAATTTGTTTCCCATCCTGAAAATCTGAGTGCCACTTTTGTGCCATGCCCATCTGCATACTGACTCCCTGTGCTTTATCATCCTAGTCAATTCTCTTTTCCCTTTAGACTTGATTTGTTTCTGTTCCTTTAAAATCACTCTGCAGTGTGTATGTTTCTGGAACCACCTCAAATGCTTTTTTGAATGAAGGAGATTTAATCCCTAAGTGAAAACAGGAGCGGATCGAGCATATTGCCCAGATGATTTACCTAGTCAGTGGGAAGGGTGTCAGACTTTTCATTTGTTTATTTGAAGTCAGTAAATAAGTTTTGAACACCTACTATATAAAAGGAACTATTCTAGCACCAAGAATGTGGCAAAGAATAAAACAAAAGTCCTTCCTTCCTGAAATGTCCGTTCTTGCAGGGAAATGGTAAACACACAGATAGAGACATAATATGACCAATGGCAACAATGCTACAAATACAGCAAGTTCAGGAAGGTGAGTGAGGCAAGAGCTGGGAATATGTTGCACAGGGTGGCCAAGCCAGGCCTCTCCCATTCGGTTACATTATTGATGATGAGGACGTTTTAAACTCTCTTCCCTTCTCACTTTCACTTGCCACCATCCTCGATTCTACCCTGGTCCTCTCTAGAGGAATACAATAAACATCAATAATTGATCTCCTCCTGTGCTACCCTGTCTTCAGGTCTATTCCATCCTTTATCCCAAACCCAGAAGGACACATTTAGGTCAAATCCCTGATTAAGTTCCCACTTTTCAGCTTGGCACTTAAGATCCCTCAAGGTCTGGCCCTGTCCTGCCTTACTCAGGATGCACAATGAGCCACACACATCCCAGCCTGCTGCCCCTATCCCTGCCCATGCCATCTCCTCCATCATCCTTTGGGTCCAACTAAACGTCACCTCCTCCAGGCAGCCCTCCTGAGGTCTCTGAGCAGAATCTTTCTTTGAAATCCTAGAACCTTGTTCAGATAACTATTACACAACTACAGCCATCCCATAGTGGTCAGTGATGTAGATTATGAGTTTCCAGAAGGTCTTGCTTATATCTGGCATTCAATAAATGGTGACTAAATTCATAATTAAAAATCATTTCAGTTGAGTATGGTCCTATGACTAAGTTCTAGCTGATGATTTATAAGTAAAAATCTCATGTTTAACTTTCTAGAAAAGGGTTTGTCCTTTCTTTCCTCATTCCTGCTAGCTAGAAAATTCTTCACACATGACAGAGAAATAAATACACTTTTATTTGAGCCACCGTTATTGTATTTCTGTCACTCAAGCTAACAGCGCCAGAGAAAACAAAATTAAACAGACAGATTGAAAAAAATAATTAAGCTTACCTTTACATTAGTTAGGTAAGAGAAAATACTTAGAAGCAAATAATTTTTAAATTTTGTTAAAAGCATAATTTGACAAAAAACTGTACTTGAAAAATAACTAAATAAAATTAATTAATAAAAAAAATAAAAGCATAATTTGGGATTCTATACCCCTCCCTTTTTTGTTGTTTATTATCTATATTGCTTAAATGTATTCATTCCTGCTGATATGGGTCAGTTAATAATTATAAAATGATCATCCTGGGTCGGCGTGGCTTGTTGGTTGGGGTGTTACCCCATAGACTTTAAATTCCCGGGTTCAATCCCCAGTTGGAGCTCATATGAAAAAGCAACTGATCCATGTCTGTCTCTCATAATAATGTTTCTTTCTCCTTCCCTCCCTCCTTCTCTTTCTAAAAGCAATGAAAAAATGACCTTGGGTGAGGATAAAAAATCTAATAGTTATTATAATATAATCGGAGGTTTCATTTGAATGCAGCAGTGCACATTTGCTGCATTATTTAAGAATATTCCACTTTAAAAATTAATAACTTCACCATCACAGATCTCTCTTTTAACCTTCACATTAACCCTATGAAATAGTAAAGGCATTTGTTTTTCCTATTTGCCCTTTAACGAAACTTGGGGGTCAGACAGACTAAGGGGTTCACGGCTAATAACTGCAGAGCTGGGTCTAGAAATCCGGGTCTGCCTCTTGGAGCCCAGGGCCTGGCTCAGCGTAAGCAAAACATTGCCAAGAGACAGGAACTGACAACAGCAAAGGAATTCCAAACGTTTCCCCAAATAACAGCAGAAAGTGTAAAAGTACAAGAAAGACTCAACAAGGTTTGTCTTAAAAACCAACCAACCAACCAGCAGGCCAAGGAGCAGAGTGTACAGCGCACACTGAAGTCAGCAGTGTTCTCCAGAAATCATGTGAAAAAATCATGTCCCAGCGGGAAGTGAGTGAGGGCGAAGAACCCTGGGACGGCTGTGTCACAGGGACAGCATCAAAGTCTTGTCAATGTCTGTCTCATAGAGGAATGGCTGGCGTGCTGGTCTGTCCCACGCTGGAGACGTGTAGTGCTGAAAGCCAGAACATCCCAGGCAACAGGGGCGGTGTGGGAGGAGCCTGCAAAAAGGACTCTGTTCCTGGCAAAATGAGTGTCCCCCTTGGGGAGTGAGCTTTAGAACCCGTCCACAGGGTGCCATCCAGGCCAGTTTATGTTCTAAGGAAAATGGCCTCATTATTTGAGCGTCACCTGGATTTTAGACAAAAACAGCATTACCTCGATGAAATCCAAGTGACTTCCATGTCCTTCCAAAAAACGTACATCTCCTTTAAGGAAAAGTTTTTTGGGGGGGTTTGTTTGTTTTTATTCTGCTTTGTTTTGCTTTTACCAATAAAGGATACCTAAAACAATCTGCCAAGAACTGGGAAGGCAAGTCCCCAAAAAGATGTCCCAAAGTGTCAAACTGGCTCTCCTGAAGGGCTCATTCATTTCAATGCCTGTCTCTGGGATTTTCATTTATTAAAATCAAAAAGTCTGTTTCCTTACCTTACTGCCACCCCCTGCAAATGTTGAGTAAACGTGGAAAGACCTTCGAGTTACATTTGATTATGAAAGCAATAAGCAAGGATGGCGGGCCACCAGTGAGGGAGTCGCTTCACCGGTGTCCTGTGAACACTAATAGCTAATATGCTAATATGCATATGCATCCATTTATAATTGAGAAAGATCAGAGCTCCTGTTTGTGGTACCCTTTGAAAGGAAGAACTGGGGCCAAGCTCATTTATCATGACTTATTTGCCCAACCACAAGAAACCAATGGTTTGTGTGTTTTTGCTAGCGTAATCGATCTTGATTAAAGCGGTGTTTGAGGCATTTGCATTTCCATCGGCAGGCTTGATTTTCATGTATCTTACATTTAAAAGAAGGAATGCTTGGCTTGGAGCGATGCTTTCATGTTCCCAAACCTGTAATTAGTGCCAGAGGTCTTAAGTCGATGAAAGGCTGCCCTTCATAAAGGAACCTGGTACATTCAGATGTTAATTTAACCGCCATGACACTACTTATGTTTGGTGTTGGGTTGTAAACTATATGTGAAGTAATAGCAAGCCAGAGAAGTGAATGGAGGGAAACTACTATGATGAGCTTCAAAATAGACCCTCATATTTCACCTTCTAATTTAAAAAACTGTGATTTATTGAGTGCTTGCTGTGGGCCAGGCATGATTTTAAGTTTCATGCTTATGGCTTCATTTACTCTCCCTAACAACCCAATGAAGAATATTGTTTTTATCCTCATTTTTACAGAGGAGAAAACCGAGGCACAGAGAGATCAAGCAACATGGCCAAGGTCAATGAATCTGAAGACAGGTCTGACTGCTCAGCCCATGTGCTCAACTGCTGGCCTTAGACTCTGGATCTCCAGGTGGGGGTCTGCCCTTCTCCTTTCCAGCGAGTCCAGCCACTCCCTCAGCTCTCACCAGCACCACTACCTCTGCCCACACTACTTACTCCCCCGGCTTTTCCCTTTGTCCATCTTGACTGGCATCCCAAGACACCTTCAATTCAGCACAGCCCAAAACCAGCACATCACTTCTGCCTTCAGACCTACGGCTCCTCTTTGTCCCACACATCTAGCGTTATAGCTTATACTTCCCCTCCTCCACCTGGAAACCTGGAGTGGTTGTGCTGTCTTCTCCCCATTCCAAGTGGTGTGATGCCGCATGGACTTGCCCACTGTTGCACTGCTATTCCGGCCCACCCTTCCTGCCTCCTCAGCAGCCTTTGTCCATGGTCATGGCAATGGCCGGCCAGCAGACTGCCCCAGCTCCTCTGGTTCTCCACTCCAACTCAGCTCGTGCCCCTTCACCTGGTTAAGGCAGGTTCCCATCTTTCCAAACGGGAACTCAGATCGGTGAGGGCACGAAAAACAGCCTTGCTATTTATGAACCATTTCAGTGCACGGGGGCCCCCCATCTTTCCCCAAAACCCCTTGTGCAAGAGCTGTCATTCTCGTTCTACAAAGAAGGCTGGTGTCGTGGCGAAGGCCACGCTGCTGCTGAGATCCCGAGCTCCTTCCCCTGCAGTGCACGCTGCCTCCTGCTCCGAAGAAGCCCACGTTTGCTTGTCGTGTGCAGAATTAAGGGGAAACTCACTCTGGCTTTCAAGGTCCTGCTGCAGCTTGGTCCCAACCAACCTCTTCAGTGTCATCTCCTGCTGAGCTCCTGCTTAATGCCCTTCATGTGTTTTAAGTTAAAAAAAAAAAGTGGAGGGACATCAAAAAAACATTAAGCAGGAAGGCCGTTATTTTTCCCCAACACAGGGATATTCCAAGCCAAAACTCAGTCATATTTTTCCTCCTCATGAAGAAATATATCATAAAGGCTACTCCCTCTTGCTCTGTGTGTTTAAAAAAAGAGGCTTCAGCTGTTTCTCAAGATCCCCTTGTTTTTTTCTAGAATGATTCCTTAATCAGTCCATTAAGTGAGACATCCACCACATTCTTTTTGTGAGAAAAGGCCCAAAGCTCTCTCCTCCAGGGGCCCACCTTGGAAGACTTCCTGCAGGGGTCTGCAGTCACCCAGAGCTGGCACGTCCTCTTCAAGGTCAAGTGGGGCTCAGCAAGTGTTAGGCGGGCAAAGCTGTGACTCCAGGGCGTACATAGATTCCCAAATAAGGCTGTTCTTTTCTCGTTACAGCAAAAAATTATTCATTAATTTTTTAAATGGGTATAAGTTCCTCTAAATCCTTTTATTCTTAGAGGATAAATTTCAAATGTTTGTGAGGTGCGGGAATAATCGCATTCCATGCTCAGCCGAAGCAAGCAGGCTGCTGCCGCCAAGTCGAGTCAGGCGGCTCTGCCTTCAGACAGCCGCTGCTTTCCTTTCGCACCCACAGACCCGCCGCCAATAATCCCCGTTGGGGCTTTGCTGAGCATCCGCCAACTTCCTGCACTCGGGGTTTGGGTTGTTGATACTAATAATAGCCACAGATCCCATACCATTTAATTCCATAACAACACAAAGAGGGCTGTTACAATCCATTTTACAGTTGAAAAAAATGGAAAAATCAAAGGTGGAAGGCATCTGCTTAGTGCTGGAGCTGAGGTGGTCTGACTCTGGGCCCTTAAGGCTCTAAGTGTTCTTCTTGAAGGGATGCTTTTGTCCCTCCCCCTCCCCCCACCTCGCCCCAAAACTGTAGGAGGAAGCGCCTCCTATTCATATGAGTTAATATCTTATTGTCCATCCCAGGACCCAAGACAGGACACAGCTTGTTAACTGATAAACTGGGGTTCCTTAGGATTGTGTCTAAAATATCTTAAATTCTTCTTGACTCAGAATCCATACTGGAATCTTCTATCGTGGCTCTTCACCAATGTTGAAAATGTTCAAGTTGGTTTAAAATACCTGCTATGGACTGACTGTGTTCCCCTAAAATTCATACGCTGAAGTTCTAACCACAGCCTTTCTGTACTTGGAGGAAAGAAGTAACTAAAATCAAATGAGGTCATCAGGGTCATAAGGGTGGAGCCTTATGACCTCATAAGAGAGAGCTCATGTTCTCTCTCTCTCTTCCCCCTCTCCCCACCTCGCTTCCCCCTCCCTCTCACTGTCCTCCCCTCCTTCCCTGTGTCATGAGAAGGCAGCTATTTGCAAGTAAGACAGACTCCTCACCAGGAACTGAATCAATAGGTACCTTGATCTTGGACTTCCCAGTCTCCAGAACTGTGAGACATCACCTTCTGCTGTTTAGCTACCCAGTCTGTGGTGTTTTGTGGCAGCCTGACCAGACTTAAGACAATACCCAAACACTTTTTCTCAGCTAATCTTCTTAAAATGCCATGTTCCCATTCCCAAGATGTGAGCTCATCACTTTCACAGCAAAGACCTCTTAGAAGTGGTGCTTAGAAACCACCATTGACACAACTCAAACTGGGCATCGATCTAGTTCACCGGTCCCCTTCTTAATAGAATGGGAGCCCATTCAACTGTCTCTTTATGCTCAATGGGTGTTTAACATAAATATTTTCACTCACTCCCAACTCTATTCTTTCTCTGAGATTGGTAAATGGCATTGAGAGCCATGATGGCTCAGTTAAATGGTCCCATTTGTTCAGAGAATGGCTTTCCATTGTGTTCCAGCTTCAATGCTTGCTTAACCTAGAAATACTAAGTTGTAAAAGAATTATTAGTGTTTGCTTCTTTGCAATGTTTGTGAAAGGTTCTTTTACAACAGCTGTATTTTTCCTTTTTTTAAAAAAAATTTACTTTTGAATAGTGTAGTGGACCAAATAGTGCTCCCCTAAAAAATTGACATCCACCCAGAACCTCAAAACATGACATTTTAAAGAAATAAAGAAATAATTTGCTAAGGATCTCAAGATGAAATAATTCTTGATTTACAGTGAGCCCTAAATCCAATGGCTAATGTCCTTGTATGAGGTCCTTGTGCATAGTGAGGACAAAGAAGCCCAGAGAAGGGGATGTGAAGGAGAGGTGAAGACTGGAGGGGCGCCATCAACAAGCCAGGGAACGCTAGGAGTTGCCGGAAGTTGGAACAGGCAAGGGAAGATTTTTCCTAGAGCCTTCGGAAGGAGCATAGCCTGCCAGCACCTGGCCTCCAGAACTGTAAGAGAATAAATTCTAGTTGTTTCAAAGCCCAACTTTGTGATAGTTTATTACAGCAGCCCTAGAAAATTAATACTAATAGTTCACATATGCACAGGGTTCGATTATGGCGGAAAGTGAGGAGGCACCCTCCCGTGCCTCCTGTCCCCAGGTACCTGATACCCAACTCCCTGCTCGCTCGTTCGCTCTGTGTGTGTGTGTGTGTGTTTAACATATATAAAAGGTATGAATGTATATGTTCCCATTTCCTTACCCAACACTTCTCCTTTTCCAAAAGATATTCTTGTATACCTTGTTTTTTTTACTTGGCAATATATGCAAAAACTTTTTTATGTCATTACATAGTGTCTTCCTTTTTTATTTTTAGGCAGACAACATTCAGTTGTATGAATGAACCATTATTTATTGAGCTGGGCTCTGACAATGTTGTGTTTCCAGTGTCTGGAAGTTTAAGCACTGCCAACAGTGAAGGGCCCTGTGCGGGTATCCATCCACAGGTATCTGCAGCGTACACTCCCGGAGGCAGAGCAGTGAGTCAGATGGGGTCAGCATTGTATTTCCATGTGTATCCCTCAGGCCTGGACCGGTTCACCTTCCCAACAGGGATGCAGAAGAGTGTCTCTCTACAGCCTCGGTAGCACCAAATTTGTAAGGACCTGCCACTCAGAGGTGCAAATGACAGCTTGATGTCACTGTCACTAATTTTTCTTATTGTAAGTAAGGTTGAGCATTTCTCCATCCACTTGAGAGCCTGCATTTCCTTTGTTCTAAGCCACCTGTTCTTTTATTTATTTTGTTAATTTTTTTCCCTTTTTTCTAATAAACTTTGTTCTTTCTCTTACAAATTTCTAGGGGATATATATCCATTAGGAGATGAGCCCTTCATGTATCAAAAATCTCACCCAGTTCATTATTTATCTTTTTAACAATATTAATAACTGTAAATTGTTTATTTCATTAGAAATAAACAATTCCATGTTTTCTCCTATATTTGTGTGGTTTTATTTTGTTCAATGAAATCTTTGGTCTCTTAGGAATTTACCCCAGTCTATGGTTTTCTGGTTGGTGCTCTCTGCCTATTAGTAAGTTTTGCTCCTCTTTTTGAGATTTTTAAAATATGATCTTTGTATAAATGCTATGCCTGTTCCTTTTTCTCTCTGATACTAATTATTTAGTGGGCGTTTTCCTGGGCCATCCACTGGGGAGGGGCAGGAGGGGTCAGAGTAGCTCTCCCTGCCTCAGGAGGCCTCTGCCGTCACAGAGACAGACAGCTTCCTGCAGAAATGGCTGCACGGTGTGCTTCTGCAACAACTGCCTCACCTGCTTCTGTGCATGTAACTGGGTCTCAGGGAGCTCCTGCTCCAGCCTACATATCCCAGTTTTCTGGTGAGTGGTTGCAGACATGGGTTGTAGCTTTTTCACTTCCGGGTGAGTGCCTGACCTTCAGGAAGTGCACTTGTGCCCGCACTTCCTGCGAGGTGCCACCCTTGGCCACTTCACTGTGCTGGGCTTCTTACCATATACATTTTTGGGCAGCCCCAACAGGTGGTTTAGAGTTGTGGATTATTCTTACCTCTTAGTTTTCCTGAAAAATGTAGGGAAGTTTATTGGCCTTATTGCTTTTGTGTAATTTCCAGGAGAAAGGAAAAGGTCCTGGCTTATAGAGCCAATGGTCATCTGGGAGTCTTCTTAATCGTCTTTCCTTTTCAGTCACCAAGGAGGCCTTTTTCCCTTGCAGCCCCATGATCTGGGCTGGTGTTACCCTTCTGGAGCCCAGACACAAGGTCACTGGACCAGACAAAGAGAGGGAAGAATGGAGTGAAAACATTTTGCGTTCCAGCTGAAGTGCCTGGGTTCAAATCTCTCCTCTTCCCCTTCCTAACTGTGTGGCCTTGAGCAAGTCAATTCACCTTTTGGAGCCTCAGATTTTCCTCATGTCAAATGGGAATGAAAATGTGCATCTCATAAAGTTACATATGGGGGAAGAGCAGATGATAAGTATAATGCAGTAGTTATCCAACAAGCGTGAGTGTGTTGGGACTCAATGGTGTTACGGGATCCGTAGCCGCTGAGCATGGGAACCTCTGCAGGGCCTTCATAAAGAAAACACGGTGAAGACAGATCGTCACAACAACGGCACTGTGTATGGGACACCGTGTGAAGTATTTTACGCTCTGTCTATCACAACAGGGTATTTGTTCGTCCAAAGCCAAAATCAACAACAAAAGAACCTGGGATGATTTCAGCCCCGAGATGATCAAACACTAAAACACCACAGAGCAGACCAGGCTTCTCACGCGCTCACGAGCCAGGCCTGGCCCCAGGATCTGCTTGCCGTCTCGTGAAACTGCCTGGGGACAAAGCCACGGGGCCCTACCTGCCAGTAAAAGTGCCACCACTGCCGTGGCCAGGGTGCCTGGCTAAAGAATGAGGAAGAGGGGCTGACGATGAAAACAGGGGCCACTCATAGCCATGGCCCTCAGAAGGAGCTAATGCGGCCGACACCTTGGCCTCGGACTTCCAGCGGCCAGGGCTGCCAGACACCCCACTTCTGTTGTTGAAGATCCCCAGTCCCCAGCGCTTTGTTACAGCAAACAGATACAGCCATCTCTTTGGAGGACAGTGAAAAAGCAGGTCCCCTCCAAACAGGGTCACAGAGTCACAGAAGAGCAAGTGGCTCAGACAACAGGGGCAGAGCATCTGAGCCCGGGGTTTCTGTTTACACTACCCCAGTGACCCGTGACAGCCAGCACCATCCACCGCGATCACCAACAAAGTGACACCATTCCCACCCAGCCCTACCCAGAACTGCTGATCTCTGTGCCCACCTGGGGTGTTTGCCCGAACTGCCCTCCCACCTCTCACCTGCTCCACTGCCACCTGGTCGCCGCCATCATGAGCCGCAGGGGGACCACAGCAGCACTGCCTAGCCAGCTTCCCTGCTTCCACACTCACCCACCAGCCCTCCCTGCACCCCACCTCCTCTCCACACTGTGGTTGGAATGAGCCCTGGCAACCTAAAACCCTCGGGTGGCTTCCATCCTGCTTGGAACAAATCCCAAATCCCTTTCATGGCCTAATCGTCGCTTGCCCTTCCTCCCAGCCGTCAGGGTACACGGCCTTCCTTGGTACTCCTCAACCATGTCAAGTACACTCCCATCTCATGGTGTTTGCACTGGCTGCCTTCTCTGCCCCGGAAGGAGCTTCTCCCTGATGTCCACAAGGCCCCACCATCTCACCCCATTGTTCTCCCCCCTGGTTGGGTACAAGGACCTCATATTTGGGGTTCCTGGAGGTACCCGCATCCTCACAGGCTATCAGGTCCACTAACGCCGCTGAGCTCCAGGGCACCAGAACGTGCCGAATGCCTACTGTTATGCACATCACCTGACTCACTCCGCTTACGGACCCCGAGGGGCTGGGCATCCACAAGGCTCCCTCCCCCCGGATTCACGTCACTGCTCAAACGTCGCCCCCTCAGGAAGGGTGACCTCCCTAGCAGCGCACCCTGTCACCCTGTGCTTTTTCCTCCTCCCCTCCTCACTATGCAGCTTTTCTTCACAGGGCTCATCCCCGTGTGCAGAGTTATTGGTTGATCTGCCACCTGTCTTCCCTAGAACACAAGCTCCTTGAGGGCAGGGGTCCAAGTGCCCAGGTGCCTGGCAGAGAACCGGTATCCTACACCGAGTGGGGCTGCCCAGGACGCATGGGCTTTCACTCGCAGACTTTTTGATTATGTGATGTCAAAATGCCCCATGTGTGAACACTAACGAACCTGAAGCTATCTATGCTGCAACACGGCCTATTATGGAAACCAAGATGTACATTTTTTAATGTCTAAATAATGTCCTTGAAATTTTTAAAAGATTTTATTTTTTGAGAGAGGGAAACAGAAGGAGAGGGAGAAGAACATCAATGCAAGGACGAAACGACCACTAATCAGCTGCCTCTCCCATTCACCCTGATGGGACCCAACCTGCAACCCAGGCATGTGCCCTGACTGGGAATTGAACTGGTGACCTTTCACTTTATGAAATGACACCCAACCAACTGAGCCACACAGGTCAGGGCAAGACATAAAATGTAATGGGTTGTTGAATAATTAATTAATCAATTGTCATGTGTTAGGTCAGTATTTAAAAGGAAAGGCACCCCATGTAAATATACATAGGATGAATGAATGAATTTGTGACTGAGTGATGCTGAGGGTGAGCTCAATGACCATCTGGGTGCCCACCAGCTCCCTGGTTCTGCCCCACAGAGAGTTGTCTTGCTGCCGCCAGGTTCTACAGCCCAGTTATGAAGACACCCTCGGCCAGCACAGCCCCCAAGACTCCCGACCTCCGAACACCAGCGACCACTTTACTGAGTGGATTCCGAGTGCTGTAGTGTGTTAGGGGCTGGACGTTCGTGTTAATATTTAATCTGTCCCACAAACCAAGAGGTATTGCCGCCCTTATTTCTTTAGATGAAAAGGCTGAGGCTCAGAGAGGTAGAGTCAAGCACCCAAGGTCACAAAGCTAATAAGGAGCCTCGAATCCCAGCACCTGACAGCAAACCCTGGTTCTGCATCCGGGCACTTTCTACCCTCAGGACATGACAATGGACAAAACCGAGAAGCCTCAGCTCTCAGAGACAAGGTGCTCTGGAGGCATAAAGGACAATTAGCAAGCAAATAAATGAATAATTACTGACTATGAGAAATGCTAGCCCAGCGCATAACCGAGGGGTCAGCCAGTGTTTGAGACATGGGGAGCAGCTGAGAGACATGGGGGGAACATCTGAGAGATGTGCGGGAGCTGCCAAGAGAACAGACTCTGGAAAGAAAGAGGCCAAGGCCTGCAGGTCCTTCATCACCTGAGTGGCCCAGCGTGGTCTCAGCACCTCTCCAAGACCAAGTGCAAGGCTCCTTGCCGGTTGTACTTCCTGCAGGGGTGGTGTAAGGACTACATGAGATGAGAACAGGCAGGGAAGCAGAGAGGAAATAGGTAAGCCAGTCCCCAGTCAAGGTGGAGGCCAACCTGGCAGAAGGTACTTGTGACCTTCACTCACGTCCCCTTGTGGGCCTGACCCAGGTCCACAGCAAAAAGTCTGTGATACCCCAGCCACCCCACCCCACCCCAGGCTTCATGAAACAATGGGGACTGGCGTTGCATGAACTTTTCCTTCAACATTCAGATGTCAATTCACATTAGTGTTTGGCCAAGCCCTGCCTGCCCCAGCTTTAGCTGGGCTAGGCAACCCCAGGGTCTCCCTGCCTCCAGCAACATCAAGTGCAGGGCATCTCAATGAGCACAGAAGACCTCGGCTGGGGGTCAATCTTCAAAGCAAATCAAGTTTGTATTTGATCATTCATCCACCCAACAGGCATTTACCGCAAAGGTCAGTATACAGGGTGTCGCTGGACTAGGAACAAAAATGGCAGCAGGTCACTGGGCTTCTCACACACTAGCTCCTTTTCTCAGACTGTCCCGATGGCTGCCACCTTCATCACCCCTTCGCCACCTGCCCATCCTCGACCCCCTCATCCTGTGAATCTCTTTCCAAGAGGCTAAGTTCAGGGACATCTCCTTGTGGCCACCTCTTCCAGGGCAGGTGTCTCTCTGCTACGCTCCCATACACCCCCACCCAGTGAGTGGCTCTGTCCTGCACCTGACCTGCTGCACGGTGATCACCTGCCTCCTGCCCATTCATTTTCACTACACTGTGACCTTCTGGAGGGAAGGTACTGGCTTTTTCTCTATGTACACACAGGGTCACACCGCAGGGCCTTGAAACGTAGTTGAAGCTTGACAAGTGTATGATGAATGGGTATTTTTGACCCAACGTCTCCATTACAGATTCAAATAGTGCCATATCTGAAAAACTGGCCCATAATGTATAGAAAAGAGGCCCAGTGATCTGCCCTGAGACTGTTCGCTAAAATGCTCATAAAGGCTGTGCATATAAAATACATTTGCCACCATGCTAAGTGTGTGGCAGGAACCGAGTAAACAGAGGCCGGTGTGGTATCACTGTCATTGTCTCCTTGGTTACGAATGAGATTAATGATAAAAGTAGGTGAATCTGGCTGCAGGAGGGACCAGAGGCTGAGAGTTCATGACTCACCGCGGCTTCCAAACCAGCGCTGTGGCCTTGGAAGAGTCCTGTGGACTCCAGCACCATCCTCATCTGCAAACAGGAAGCAGAGCTCTGTTCACCCCCGAAGCCTTTGCCAAGATCCTCTGAGTTTGTAGCAGGTGACCCAGCCTGAGCCTGTGGCCCCGGTCATACCTCCTTTCCAGACCCCAGATCTCAGGCTCTGCAAAGCTCTCCAGGCGACATCGACCCTCCACTCCTGTATGTGGTCCAGACACTTGTTTCCTCGGGGGGAAAAAGAGGGAGTGAAGAAGAATCTTATGTTTGTCTATATAAAGCACGCTACAAACAGCCCCTGAACGGATATGCAGGGCATCCATGATCTGAAAATTGTATGGGGGAGAGCCTGTGAGCAAAACACATGTCTGACAGGTCTCCTGGGGTGGGACAATCATTTTTTAAAAGGCTGAGAAACTCTGATGTAGTCAACGGAAGACACTGGGAGGAGACTGGGGAGAGAAGCGGTTGGAGACGGGAGCCCTGTCTCCCCTCTGTCTCTGTCTCCTGCTGGACAGCATCCACGGTGGCCACACCTCCACCTGAATCTCCCACGCTGGCACTGCCCAGCCCCTGGGCTCCAGCTGCACCAGCTTGGTCTGTCTGTTCCCACGGGATGTGGGGGGCGGCTGCCTGTGGCGGCTAATCCCTGAGTCACCGCACCATCCTGTCTGGCTTCTTAGCTGCTCCACCACTCACATCCCCCTTCCCTTGATTAAATCCCCCCTGTTAATAATGTGAGGGACAGAGGCGGCCCTACTTCATACTACTGCAAAATTTAAAAAAACATTAAAAATTTTGATTAAAATAGTTGAAAACTTTGAGAAGGAATAGCTGGCCCCAAACCAAGGGGGCGGGAGGCAGAGGGGAGTGGAGACAGGAATAAGCACGTCTTCAGTTTTGGGGGACAGAGACCACATGTCACTTTGCCGGGTCTCCCAGGGACCAGCACAGCATCTCCAGACTGCAGGCTGGGTCCTAATTAACACTGGGTGGGTGAGATGAGGTGGGGCAGGTGGGTCCCAGGTCCAGGGTGTGTTGACCCAGACCACCAGCCACCCAGCACCAACAGCCTCCCCGAGAGCCTCTCCATGCATTTGTCCCCGGGCCCCCTCGTGACCCCTTCCCTTTCCTCCCTGGACAGATGTGAGATGGCTGTTAAAAGAATTCCTGGTGTCTGCTGCCTGTGTTCTTGTTTACAACCATGACGAGAAGTCCCCCTTCTCCTTTTCACTCCTAAGGAAATCACAAAGTTCTGCAGGACAACTTAGCTTGTTTTCATTGCTGAATTAATTCCCCCTTCTCAGAATTTTTTTAAAGGGGGAGGGAGGGGTCCTTTCAAAATCTATTCTCATTTGCACCATGAGCGACAGGCACAGTTTGGCCCCATTCTCTGTCTCAGACCCTGTGACCCAGCCGGTAAATGGGAGACTGTGTGAAGACCATGAGGGGATGTCTGCTTGTCCCACCGATGCGTCCAGTGGTGCCTGCTTCTGTTTAAGAAAAGTGAGGAGAGGGAGGAACCACAGGGGGAGGGAGAGGGGAAGGGGAGGGGGAGGGGACAGACTTCCATCTGTGGGCTCAGAGGCAGACCCAGTGGCTGTGGATCACTTTTCTTTCTTTTTACTTGTATTCATTGCTTTGCTTATTTGTGTTTCCAAATTTGGTTCAAAATGGGGTGGGGGAGGGGCTTACAGTTTTATATCAGAAACTAAAGGGGAGAGGGAAATAGCGAAGAGGACAGAGGGAGATAGTGGAGAAGACGCCGAGGGCACTCGCCCAGAGTTGCCACCTGTGCTCTATTCATCCGGTGAGAGTGAGCGTTCTTCTCACCCCATTTTCTCATTTCCTTCTCTTCCTACAGCGTCCGTCCTGTCTTTGCTTTTATAATGCCCGCAACCAAAATCCCTCCACACAAAACGCAACCAAGATGTCCTGTTTTTTTCAAAAAGTGAAAGACTGAGGCCAAGTACAGACCGTGGCTATCGCTGAATGAAAAGGTCTGGGCCGTTCCTCCTCCTCCGCGCATCCCTGACTCACAGGTGTCAGCGGGGACAGACCTCAGGGCACGGGAAGGAGAGGAAAGGCTGGGCGCCGCCTGCGCGGGCCCCCCCACCCCGAGGGCCGGCAGGAGCCCCAGTGACAGGGAAGTTGCTGCAGTTTCTCCCTCTCCTTTTCGGGTCTGGGGCGGGGAAGTAACAACATCCGGGACCTCTGAAGAGGACGGTACCTTGTTCTCATGTGGGATGTAAAACCTTCCTTCCATGGGGTTCTTAAAAGTCAGTCCAACACATTCATTTTTCCCAATAGATTGTAGGGTCTTTGAGGGAAGGAACTGTTAGTTTATCGAGTCACCTATTAATAGGTAACTGGTGTTTTGTTATTCATCCAGCGAACCTTTGTTGAGGGATTCACTGAGCACCATCAACTCAGTGAGGTCCTGGGAAGTGAAGACCAGGGCACGGACCTCGCCCTAAGGGACTGACCCTTCTCACCCCCATCTGTGCAGGACAAATGTGTTCATAATGACGACAACCCAAAGTGACAGCTACAAAGCCGCACGGGCTGTGCAGGGCCAAAGGAAGCCTGGTATTTGTTGAGAACTAAGTTCAAGGGGCTGTCCCTTCTCTAGGAAGTCTTCCTGGCCCCCACCCTGGCACCCGGACACAGGACCATAAATATCTGCTTGCTTGGCTTGGGCATATCCCTGCTGGCCCAAGGGCACTGGGGCCGGGGACCAGATTTCACTGACATAGTAGCATTTCTAGTGTGTGGCACATAGAAGGTTCCCGATATTGTAGTTCCAGGAACCTCCAGCCCCTCCTCTGGCCACCCCTCCCATCTCCCACCGCGGCTCTGGGTTCTGCTGCATCTGTCTGGGCTCTGACTTGAGGGGCTGGCTCCCCCTTGTCCCCTCAGAGCCCCCCCATGTGCCCAAATTCCAACCAGAACCACACATGGGGGAGCATTTTCGTTCAAAGGGTGGTGCCCTGTGAATCAGGAATACTTCAGGCCATTCTGTCAAATGCCCCTAAACCAATGGACTCAATTTCAGGGGCCCAGGAATCTAAGTTTTTCACAGACATCTCATATACAGAGAAGTTTAAGAAAGGATGAGCTCAGATAGATTTTCTGAAGGTGCCCATCTCCCTCCCCATGATGCACTGTGGCCCTGAGAACACACCTGTTGACCAGGCAGAGAAGGGAAATGTCAACACGGCCTGTGCAGAATGTCATGAAGATGACCACTGGCAGGGGGCACGCATACCTGGGTCAGGGAGGGAGCCAGAGGGCGAGGGTGATGGCTGAAATGGAGACTATTTTGGACGGTGGACACGGACCGAGGAGCAAGAGTGATGTGGAGATAAGGAAGAGAGGGCAGGGGAAACTGCTTTGGAGAGAGCACTCATAAAGTCAGGTGAGCACAGAATCTGCAGTGTGGGGGGCCGCTGCCCTGCAAGGAGGGGGCCCGAAGGAGGATCTGCCTTCGTTTCTGGCCCCCCGGCTGTGCACGCTGGTGGCCACTGTCCCTCTCTGAGCCTGTTCCCCACCTGCAGAAAGAAGGCGGTAATGGTGCCTGCACTGCCTGCTCTGCAGAGCGCCGGGTGAGACGAGACTGTGACGTGGCAGAGGGTTTTGGTGGACGTGTTGTTACCACTAGTGCCAGACACAGCGGGAGGCCCGGGGAACCAAAGGCCGAGTGGCCGCCCAGCACAGCCCCGGGCGGGGCCCAGACTCCCCAGCTGGAGCACCTGGTCTCCCATCACGGTCTCTACTTACTGGCTGCGGGTCCTCGGGGAAAGTTATTTAACTTTCTGTGCCTTTGTTTCTTTTTCTGTAAACACACGGTGAGGAAGAGCTCCTAGCCCACAGGGTTGTTATGAAAACTAAATGGATTACTGCTGATGAAGTATTTAGGGTTTGATGCCGAGGCCTGTTTGTTAAATACACTGTGGAGCGCAGGAGCTAGGGAGAGGGCCTGCTGGGTGTGGAAGAGTCTTCCAGGAGGAGAACAGGCCGCCCTCTGCAGCTCTTCCTGCCCATTTCGGCACCTCTGATCCCCTCCCCAGGAATGGCTGCTGTTTGACCCTGCTATTGCTGCTGCCCACTAGAGGGAGCCACTTGCCTTGTGTCCCCCTTTGCCCCTCCTCCGCCCTCTCTCCCTCTCCATCTGACGAAGCTTCTTTGGAAAATACCTTTCTTCTTAGCAAACCCACATGGCTTTGATCTTTCTAAAACATTGCTCACCAAGACATCAAGTCACCGACTTGATCGGACAGGTTGAAATCAAAGTTTACAGGTGCAGGGACCCGCCTTGCCCAGATGCACACTGAGCCACACCACCTACCCATCCAAGAAGGTCCTGACGGATTAGGCCTGTGGGTCCTCCCTGTCCTGTCTGGGGACCTCGGCCTGACCCCCACTCTGCAGAGACTGTGGGGATTGGAGAGGAGACGCTCTCCCGACCTCTCTCGTCCCTTCCTCCTCCCCTCCATGGCAGAGGCTGGGCTGGGGGGGCTGGCATTCAGGGTCAAGTGGCTCTTTCCTTCTAGGGGAGCAAAGAGGCCAAGAGACCACACAGCAGAGGGTCAGGGGCACGGCCTCTACAGCTGAGGGCCTGGGCTGGCTGCCTGGACCGCCCCTCTGCCATCCTCCCGCCGGAGGTGAGCCAGCAGTCTGGTCAGCCACGCTACAGGGAGTCCTCTCCCCGTAGACAGAGGCCTCCCTGGACCTGACCCCTCAGGCAAGCCCAGAAGACGACTGTCCCTTCAGATGAGCTGTAACTAACCCTGTTAGGCACAAGCCGTGTGGGGCCGGATGCTCTGGGCTCCTGGGGCAGCGCTGTGCAACCTCTCTCCTGGGCCTGTGTGGCTCTGTGGATGCTTAGAGGAAGAGGAAGAGGAAGAGAACTGGGGAAGGAGGAGGAGGAGGAATGAGGAAGACTTGCGGTGGGGGGAGAGTGAGGGAAGACAGGGAGAGAGGGAAGGAAGGAAGGAGAGAAGGAGGGGAGAGAGAATTGCTGGGTTCCGTGCGATGCCACTCTGCTTGCTAGAGTTGCGCATCAATCTTCAGGTCTCTAATCATGAATTTCATTCTAGGACTCTCAGGCCCAGTATTTCAAATCACCCCGTAATGAACTAACCTCCCTGAGGTGTCCCTGAACACCTCCGACCAACGCTGCCTTTCAGACTCCGGAAGACGCCCTCTTGTTCCACACCCCACTGCCCTCCATCTGGGAGGGGCCCTCCTGTGAAGCCTGGCGTGGGCTCCAGTTTGCCTTCGGAATCACCTGCTACTCGGGCGAGAGCGCTCCACTCATTTCTGCTTAATCGTTGGAGAGGCTTCAAGCCCCAAGGAAAACACTTGTCTTCCTCTCCCGGAACTCCTCTCCGCCCCGGGCAGCAGGAAGTCTGAGGTCAGAGGCCAGAAGCAAAGGCTTTTCTCGGCATTGCCACACCCAGAAGCCTGACCTCAGCTCACTACACCCTGGGGGGACAGCAGGGGCGGGAGGGGGGCTTATGAGGGCTGTTGCTGCCTTTACCAAAAGCAAACACCCGCTGCAGGGTTCCCCCCCCCCCCGAATGTCCCAGCAGGGGGCAGAGAGAGTACGGCCACTCCAAGTAACCTCCACAGGACAAAGGCATGAAAGGAAATATCTACTCAGGTTGGCTGTGGGGCCCGACGAGAAAAACCAAAATCCTCCTCCATTTCCCTGTCAGAACTCCTCACCCCGACATGCATGCAGCTTTTCTCCGCCTCCTCCCTCCCCATCTAGAAATAGAATGAGAACTCCGCGTGGCATTCAGGAAGGAAAAGACAGAACCCTGGGAGTTCTGGAAGGTGGCTGAGTCCGTCCTGGTCTTGCCACCGTACACCACTGAGCACCACGACGGTGCCTCCGCATAGGCCGCTACCTGCTGCCTGGCACTGCACCGAGCACCAAGCAGCTGCTCTGCGAACTGGCCAGGAGGCTGTCCACCGGCAAAGAAACCCGCCTCCCGGCACTTACCTTCCAGCCGGGGAGCCAGGCAGTTTACTGGGAAACAAACGGTCACATCACGTAATCGCTGGTGGAGGCACATTCGAGGTAGAAACACAAAGTGGAGGAACGGGGAAGGTGCGAGGGCCAGGAGCCGGGGAGACCAATGCCTCTTCCAGAGGATCGGTGGGCCTCTCTGGGGAGGGGATTCTGAGCAGAGCGGACCCCTGAACACGGAGCGGGAGCCAGGTATGGAGATATCTTGGGGAAAAGGATCCAAGAAGAGGGGGAGGCAGGTGATGAGATGCCGGGACCAGGCTGAGTCACAGCCCTGTGGGAGCACGTCACAACTGCTATTTCACAGATGAAGAGACGGAGGGTCCCGAGGGTGACAGGCTGGCCAAGACCCCATGGCCAGTAGCTGTTAGCCAAAGCCAGGCCATCTGACTCTGGGGGCGTTACTTCCCACCATCTCCTGTTGCAGGACACACACAGAACCATTTCCTTAATCCGAACCCTAAGCCAGCTGTTGGTCAAGATCCAGAAGTCTCCGATTTAAGGTGTTCGTGCAGTGCAGTACGGCGTGGTCTGGGACACCCCCCAAGGGCCTGGGACAGCACACAGCCGTGCAGCGTACGACCACAGCACGACACAATGAAATACATTCATATTCCTGCAGCAAAACAGACTAATCTTCACGCTCAACAGGCAAATTAAAGAGCTATTAATAGCCTCAATTCAGATGAGGTTTTGCCACCAATTCAGGTCACACTTTGATGCTAAGTGAGTTACTGAAATAAGCAACAAACAACTTTCAGCTTGCAGAGCCTTTGGGATTTCCACTAACAGCACCGGGCCAGTGTTACAACTTCTGAAAATGACAGCTCTGTGAAGACAGGCGGCGGAGGAGCCAGCTGGAAAGGAGGCCACCCCCATTCACTTCTCGGCCTGGCCCAGACCTCAAGGTTTGCAGCCAAAGGGCCCAAGAGCTCGGGGCACAAACTTCCTCGTTGGCAGCGGAGTCACAGCAGCGAGAGAGCCGCTGGCAACATGCAGGAGGAGAAAGGCGATGCCAACCTTCAAGTCCGCGGCAGGGTTAGTTAGAGAAGGCGCCACAGAAGCCCAGCTTTATTCAATAAGCCACCCAAATGAAGGTGTTCATTTGGGCTCGTATTCTGCCCTTGCTAGATGGGGTTGGGTTTGAAAATGTGGCCAGAGGCAGAGAAGTTAAAGAAAGGAAAGGCAGAAAAACAGCTTTTTAAAAATTTTGTTTAAGTACCCTAGTGTCCTTCCTCTGTTACAAATCCTCCAGGTGTGTCCCATCTCGTTTAGGATGAAACCCAAAGGCCTTACAAGAGCCCTCCTCCCCTCAGCCCTGCCCACACCTTCGTTCCTGTTGCAGGGGCGCAAACAAGCGAACTGCTGCCCCCTGCAGGGGGTTCCAACCGGCCTTCAGCTGGCAAGCCAGGTTGGCCTCAGGAACCCCGTCTCCGGGTGGGGACCCTCTCCCAGGTCTCCCTCCCTGGGGTGTCCTTCCTGGGTCATTGGGCCTGCGGAAGTACTGCCTGGTGACTCAGCGTCAGCCAGAAAGCCCATGATGTACGGGGGCTTCCTGGATTGAGCCGTTCCCACAGGGCACCCTCCGAGAGCCACAGGGCCCCGGCCACGGGCAGCTCCTTCCTACCTTGAGGGGCTTCTCTCTGCTCACCTGGCCTCCAGGCCTGGGAGCCTTCTGCAATGGCCAGCTTGAGGCTAGTTAGACGTCTTGGCCTCCAGGGGGCACAATGGCTTCCAACCAGGCACCTAGACTCCTTCTGTTTCCAGGCCACGGATCTTGAGTGAGGCTTTACAACCAGGCACCTGGGGCTGCCTGCCCTCCAAGTTCACAAACACAGCCCAACATAGAGGGAGCAGGAGGTTCATGTCAGAGATGCGCAGTGTATGACCGTGCACTGGGCCCCACCCCTCACTGGCTGTGTGACCTTAGGCAGCTTACCTACCCTGTCTGGGCCTCTCCATTCTTCTTGGTATGAAGGGATTAATAATGCCTCCTTTCTCGTGGGTCGTGGGGAGTCTCGTGGGTGACTTGTTTGAACAAGTTATGCCCACAGTGCTCAGTAAGCAGAGTGGTTAAACGGTGAGGGCTCTGCTGAGGGCAGAGATGACAGCCAGCCTGGGCCCCCGCGGGCTGGGGCTGGGAGGAGTGGCAGGGAGCTTTGAAAAGGCTTGGAGAGGAAAGACTCAGACGCAGGAAAGGCAATGGACGAAACCCTTTAGTCATCGGAATTACACAGGCACATTTCTTAGACTTCCTCCCCCAGAGCGGCACCGCTTCTGCTGGTTGCAGCCTGTAAGACGTGCCGACTCTGCTCCCTCTTCCAGGGATGCTGTGTAGTGTCTGTCATCGTCTCCGCCGACTTCTGGCAGCAAACCGCCATCCGCCCCTGCAGCTTCCGGAAATGGGCCAAACCAGGTGGTGTGTGCCGCATGCTTACTGCCCAGAGCGAGACGAGCTGTAAATTAGCACAACATTTAATGAAACATAAACGGGCCATTGCACTAACTAACTTTGGAATTCAGGAGGGGGGAAAGTACTGGTTCAGGGATCTGAGAAACCTCAGGCTCGTGTTTGAACGGAATTGCCGAGCTCATTTGCAGATCTGTTCCTTCAACTTCCATCTCAGATGGAAACTGCGTCGTTACCCTTCCTGTTCCACCCCAAGACTGCCATCCTTCGGGGGACGTTGGGGAAGTAAACAGGGTCATTGGCATGTGATGCCCTGAGCTCTTTTGTGTGAAAACACAACATGTGCTTCTTGTCTCCACATGGTGTTCTCACAGCCCCTCACCCAGTTTATGGGCCGCGTGTGCTGTCCCAGTCCGGGTTCCAGGGAGCCACAGCATCTTTCTCGCAGGGCTCACAGCTGAACACGCTGCGTTTTGAATTAGTTTCCCTACCGCCACCTGCACACCTGCCCTTGCTTGGCCCGTGTGCTCATCCTGAAGTGCGTTTTCTCGGCCTCTGCCCAAGCTCACCTGCTCTCCATTTTCAGGGGGAGCTTTTCTATCCACTGGAAGTCTTCAGACCAGTAAGCAACTCCCGATGGATGGGGATCGAGAACGTCCACAGCGCAAATGCAGGGGCAGCTTCCCTCTGGGACCTTTCGGGGGAGAGAGCAGTTTCTGTCTCTACAACACCTGACCACACATGAGAACCTCCCCAGGAGGCCGTGGCGTGTGCCACCGCCTGCAGACAGCGGTCTTGGGTGCAACCATGAAAATCTCGGGGGTCAGATTTCAGGGTTCTTGTCCCAGCCTCACTGCAAGCCACACCCACAGCTTCAGAAAAAAGGTATCGTAGCCCCTCACAGGCTCCCTCGGAGCTGAGGGACACTGGGAATGAAGGAGCTTGTCATCACTGCCAGTGCCACACAGACACGTGGCGGTCAGGTCGTGCAGGAGGACTGCTCAGGGAGCAGGGCCACAGGCAAGGAGGGACGGCAGGGTAGGGGGTGATACCTCCCCACCCAAAGGCAGCACAGGTCGTGGTTAAAAGCAAGGGTTGGCACCAAGCAAGGGTTGAGACTGCCTGGTTCTCATCTCCATCCCACCCTTACTGCCCATATAATACGAGTTAGGAACTTTCCCTGTGCCTCAGTTTCTTCATCTGTGAGATGGGGGTGAGGGTATCAACAGCACCTACCTTGCAGGACTGTGGTGAGGCTTACTGAAATGAGTTCGTGTGGGCCGTGCTGGCAGTGGCGCCCGGCTCCTACTGGGTACCGACGGCTACTGTGACCTGGGGCCAGACCTTCGCCTTTCCCTTTTTAGAATCCCGTCCGGCCACCCAGGACTCTAAAACTCCTCAGTTCCCCGCCTGCGGGTCCCTGGACCCTGCCAGTGTTTTACTGCCCTCTCCAACCACCTTGGCTTCTCTGCCTTGTCCTAAGGGTTTGACAAGACCCCAGCCCTGATTAAAGCCAGTGCTGCCCCTGACCCACCCCCATGCCTGAACACCAGAGAAAAGGGTGCCGTGAACCATGTCCACTCTGAGTTCACACCACAGGTCTCCAGCAGACGTGTCGGCCACACCCCCTCCGCAAGTGCTCTTCCCACTGCGCGCCCCTCCCCAGACCTGGGCACCTACCCCCAGGGGGAAATGGCAGCGCCGTGGCCAGTTTCACCCAGCTGCCTTGTCCCCAACGCTCTCCTGTTAAGACGGAAGAACCATCCTGCTCCTACCTGGGCTGACCCTTCCTTTGGTCAGGAGGTCTAAGCCGTTTTTGCCTTCTTGAGGATTTCACTCCCGTGTCTGTCCCCCCTTCTCTCTAGAACGGCCACCCCCCTACTGCACAGTGGACGACTCCCGTGGGTGGAGACATGCGCCCCGTACTCATATCACAATCCTTTTAAAAAGCCTTCGGACGCCCACGTCCTTCCCCTCACCCCCACCACCACTCTTGCAGCAAAACTCATGGAGCGTTGCCTGCGTTTGGGGTCCCCACTTCCTCTCACATCTACTGCACACACACTCCGTCCAACAGGGCTCCTGCTGCAAGGCTCCTTGGGAAGATGCTGCCGGTGTCACCATGGACTTCCCTTAAATGCAGCATTTCTATCTGAAGTTCACAAAAGGGATTTTACAAGTTACATGGAGGCTGTGCAGGGGCCTGGATTCCCCGCAGGCCCGCTCCCCCACCTCTCTCTCATGGTGCTCGGTACCAGGGCAAGCTGTGGCTTCGCTCCGTGCACTGAAGCAGGTTGCACGGTAGGAAAAAAATTATGTAGGCTGAAAAAGTAGGAATCCTGACTTTAAAATCAAGGTGTAAGGCTGCCACTATTTGGCCGGAGCTGGGCTTACAGGTGGCCTGCAATTGTTATGTCCGGCGGGCACAGGTCTGGACCAGGAATGACAGTGTTTCTGCAGAGACATGTCACCTGAGCATCAAATAACCAACCACTTTAAAAAATTTGGAATACAACCTGTTGATGAACAAATGCAATACATTTTTCTGATATTAAAATGTCAGAATAATTAATCACTTGTGTTTCAAGCCAGTGTCCACTTTGCTGTAGATTTGGCAATCCAATCATCAAACATTTGTTGAGCACCTACTATGTGCCAGGCACCTGTGTATAGGAAGGTAACCAAAATGAATGTGATCTCTGATGTTACAGTGCTTGTAATCTAATTAAGGTAATAAGCACTAAATTAACACATTTCTAAAAACTCTGACAATTGATTCGAAGGGAAAGGTCCTATCCTCTCCCAGTAAGAGACCCCCACAATGACAGTAGGCTTTTCTGAGGAAGAAGCCTTTGGCTGAGAAATGAACAGTGAGCATTAACCTCGTGAAGGGTAAAGAAAGGTCATTTGCTGGCAAAGCCAATGTCTCAGAGCTCTGCCATGAAACAAACCAGTCCCCTTAAGAAATAAAAAGCCACTGTGAGTGAGGGGGGAAGATCCCTGAGATGACACTGGGGAAGAGCCGGGCAGACTGCAGCACCTTGGAGAACATGCCGAGGCAATCGCCGCCACCTGTGGGGGTCTCGAGCGAACCCCCAGTGCCCCATCACTCCCTTCGTCCTGAGAGGAGAGCACCTGCCATGGCTGAGCGCGCCCCGGACTGGGTTCCCGCTGAAGCACGCACCTGGGTCTCCTCTGGCCACCCAGGCCACTCTTTCCACGTCTCCTCGGCTGGCCCCTCCCCCTGCAGGGAGAAGAGGGCCCTACACACCTTGAAGGGCCCCACAAGGGCCTCAGCCCCTCTAACATCCACACTCTGGGAGATCTTGACTTTGCTTCTCCAGAGAAGCAAATACATGTATGTAGTATCATCCATATACACAACCCTTCCTCCCTTCTCCTGCAACAGCTGGGCAGGACTAAAGAAGGGGTGGACAGGAGAAAGGAGGGGACACGTTATCCGTGTCAGGAAGCTTTACAAGCATCACTTAAACATAGGCACTCACGAGTGTAGTTTACAGCAGCCATCCACCTGGGCCCCTATACCCAGTTTGACTACCAACAGTGGAAAAACATGACAGTGACCTTCACTCTGCATCAGTAATCGGGAACACGGAGATGAGTAATACAGCCCCTACAGTCTCTAGTCTGTTAGGACGCACGAGGACACTGGAAGTTGGACAGTGGGCGGCTCCAACTACAAGCCTGTGTTGACACTTAAAACATGTGTCAAGCCAGCTCCAGTGTCACTGAGTCGCGCTGTGGGACACGGCCCATTCCACAGCTGGGGGAGCCGTGAGGTCAGCCCCACTGCATGCACCCGAGGAAAGGTGCTTTTATGAGCTGCAATGGCCTGTTCCCGGCCCACAGGGCCCTTTCGGACCCAACTCAGCACCTACCACTCGGCCGAACTCGACCTCCTTACCGCTGCCGTGTGGCCCTGAGGGACTCATTTCTACATGCCACAGAGCTGGGAACTGGGGCCCAATCTGCCCACAGCGCTGACAGAGTTACAGACGTGCAAGACCCTTGCATGTGAAGTTAGCCCAAGGTCCTTTTTAAAGAAAAAATACATCAATTTTCAACGCATCTGAAGGAGCAGCTTTTAACTCACAACTACAAATGATACATACCTAATTACTAAAAAATCGTATCCATAAAAAACAAGGGATGAGGTTGGTGCAGTGATTAAAAACGCAGGCCTGGGCCCTGCCTTCACACTCCAATTCAGGGGCTGGGGTAGCACCCACAGTCTCATGCACACTGCCCAATCTCACACTTCTGGGCCCTGGACTTGGTAGAATCCTACGTATCATCACCCTGTGCTCAGTGAGAGCTAAAACTGACACACCAAATGATCAAATGCAGCTCTGATACATGCAGTCGGCAGGTACCTGTACCAAAGAAAGGGACTTGCCCCTGGTGACAGCACACCATCCAAGATTTCAGTTACAGCATCCTCCAGAAGTACGTGTGCAGCACCAAGATTTCAGTTACAGCATCCTCCAGAAGTACATGTGCAGCACCAAGATTTCAGTTACAGCATCCTCCAGAAGTACGTGTGCAGCACCAAGATTTGTTACAGCATCCTCCAGAAGTACGTGTGCAGCACCAAGATTTCAGTTACAGCATCTTCCAGAAGTACATGTGCAGCACCAAGATTTCAGTTACAGCATCCTCCAGAAGTACGTATGCAGCAAGTCTGCTTGGTGAGCTGCCTCAGACGGGATGTATTTAAATGAACTTTGATGCACTGAAACGTGCAGACAGCCAGAAGGGCAACATAGACTAGAGGCTATCCCATAATAGTTCCTTCCCATTTATATTCAAGTGGTCTGACTAAACAAGACAGAATTTTTAGCATTTTGCTGAGTGTAAAATTTTTATTTTGGAAGAAAACCAAGAACAAAACAAAACAAAAAACCCTGAGGAAGCCAGAGAATTAGAAAGACTATTACTGTCATCACAATCTTATTAAGTCTGGCACAAAAATAAAATGTTACGTACACTTCTGAAAAACCAACACAATTTATCCTGGAAAAGGGACACACAGAACACCGTGCCACGGGCTAACCTTTGTCAGGTGTGTCGCACGCGCCAACCACATGCTCTGTGCACACTCCCCCGGGGCCCTCCACCCTGAGACAGCCGTGGACTCACTGCCACTGCACGCGGGTCAAGGCCGAGTCTCACCCACGGTCGGTAACGGGGGCGGTGCCCCTGCCCAGGGGCCTCCACATCCTTGCTCCTCACTTTTTGTTTGTTAAACTCAAAATGCAAATCTGGCACCTGCTGCTAAATACACTAAACAAGTTCTCTGACGATCAAACTGACTCCAAACACTAAAAGCAACGTTTCTAGTGGCGGAGAAATGATCTCGTATACCTAAGAATACAATGATAAAATTATGTCCTCTGTATGTATTAAAACTTAGATTCTGGTATCAATTTACACTTTAGCACTTTGCTGTAATACAAATCCAGTTCCTGAGTAGTTCACGTATCATACATTAAAACCATTAGTGAGAAAACTATCCTCCTATAATTAGCAACGGCCCCCTCACATTATTAATTTCACGCTCAATGTTGAAAGGAAGCTGGGCATCAGCTGGGTGCATCAGCGGCACCCCGTTCCCGACCCCAGTCTGGGACAACGGCAGAACCTGGGGGTCTCGTTTCTTATCTACCCCCAAGCTGGAACTACGAACTGCAAACGTGCACATATGAGGAAACTTCTGTGCATTTAATGCTGAAGTCACACGGGCAGATTGCTGTCTAATAAAGAACTAGTTCATTATTGTGAAACTGAAACTCATTCTAAGAACAAGTTATAGTTACCTGTCCCCCAAATCCATCGAAGTTACTTACATGTTGTGCAGTAAACTTTCACAACGCACTCTACAATCCTCCGTGTACCTACAATCCGCAATTTCTCTGTGATGTCATCTGACAGTTCACCCTCCTCACTCACAAAAGCTAATTTAAGACATTCTGCACTATGTCACAAACACTGACTGATAACAGTTCATAAAATCATGCTAGTCGTGTGTAAGGCCTGTTATGGGCAAGGCTGCAGTTCAGCATGGTCAGTGTCCTGCAGGTCACTGGTCTAAACTCCAAGTTCACACACACAGCAGTGGCTTCTCACCATCTTTCCCTTCAAAACCTACGAAGATCAGACCAGCCGAGGCGCCTGGAGCACGCACAGTGGCTGCCTACAGTCCCCGAGCAGCAGCTGCCTACTGAACGGACAGACGACAAGCCCTGCAGCTCCCCGAGGGCCCGGTCACCGCCCACCTTCCTGCCCAGAGACACTCCGAGCTCTCAACGGCAGTCCCACCTTCACCAGTGAGCTAACTGGTGCTAGGATTCACATGGAAAACAGACACTCTTTGGAAGTCATGCGAGAACACTCCGCTTCTGAACAAGCACTAGGAGATGAAGAGCAGCTCCTCCACACTGAATGCTGAGCTGCGTTTCCATGACCCACGCCGCCCACCTTCCCTGGCGCCCTTGACCGATTCTGAACAGAGAAGAACGACATGCAGACACCTGATTCCAAGAATTCGGAGCCCTGATACCGTGCACCGTGACGCTCCTGCAGCTGCCAAGCAGAGTTGCTGCTGTTCAGATCGGAGAGGCAGTATCCACCTTTGGTTTATTTGGCATCACAGTAAATCAGTGTATTTCGGAAACAAAAATCTTGAAAGCGTTCTGAGACCCGAAATAAACTAAAAGAGGAAGGTAGAAAACAGGACCAAATGTTGTCTACATTTCAAAAACAGCAGGTTCATCAGAACGTCCACTGAATGACTATTTAAACATAATTTTTTCCTGACACAGAAATGATTCCTCATACCTATCTTTTTCTTCACAATTTAAGCTTTCTTTAAACACGAGTACTACACACAGTGATATGTACAAAGGAATTTCGGCAAAAAGAAAGTTTATCACGGTGACTATTCCAGTAAAGGAAGATGAAACAGAATGAGAACAAAATTTACTCTTTATTTCTGTTACAAAGAGGGAACTAAAAACGGTTCCGGACACTTCAGCCACCACCTGTGTCCTCTCTGACAAAATGAGGACACACAACGCAGTGACACCCAGACTAGGGGTCCAGCTCAGGGTCCAGCTTCTCCACTTTGATGACCGTCTCCGGGGCCAGGTCGGCGGCGCCGGCGCGCGGGGCCTCGGCCTCCGACTCGGACAGCACCTCCTCCTTTATCTTCACGGGCTTGGCGGTGGCCTCCTCGTCCTCGTCGGAGGACTCGTCCAGCTCCCACTCGTCGTCTATGTCCATTTCAAACACTCTCACGTGACGGAGGTTTGAGCTTAACTAAAGGAAAGAAAGGGCAAATACAGAATGTTTAAATTTAATGGTTTAGCTAATACATTACATATAAGGAATCAGAAGTCTGAAGTTCAAACAAAGAATGGTTTTGTGGGAAAATTATTTCCCATGAATTTACAACAAAATCACTAAACTGAAGCCTTCACTTTGAAGAAAGGATCTCCACATACAACATCAAAATCTAAATTTCATAATCAAAATCTAAAACTGTTATTAACTACTTAGGAAGCTTTCTCAGAACAAGAGAACTAAATAGCTAAGGTGACGGACAAGCTCGCAATCAATAAAAGCAATTCATCACAAAATGTTTGCACAGCAAGGACCTCACAGAGCCAGAGTCACTTCCTCCTGCAACTCTCAGCCAACAGCGAGGAGAGGCTTACCACACAGGACACTTTGCGAAAGCCATTCCCGGCCACATACTGGGCTTTCATGCTCTCCAGCAGTCTCCAGTGCTTCTCGAAATGCATGGTCCGCGAGGGGATGGCAGCACACTGCTCATCCAGCCTGGAGGGGAAACCAGTCCAGGAGTGAAAAGGGGCTTCTTCTCCCTGGTTTACTAGGGGTGGCACCAGTGAACCATGAGTTCGATTTTTAACAATATTCCCACTTCCACTATAATCCTATCGGCCACTATATAAAAAAGGTGTTGTACTATATTCTATGAAAATACTACAATCACAAATAGGCAGAATATCATCTTAGTGGGTCTTTTCACTTCCCTTTCAAAGACAGCAGTCACATTTTTAAATCAGAGAAGGGAGCTGCTCACTAAATCTCGGTCAACTGAAGCCCTCTCCCCTCTCTTAGCAACGGCCACATGCCCTCCACTCGGCTAATGAGGCCCTAATTATGGGGGGCAACACTAACGGTGACCTAAAACAATTAATTCTGCTACAAACTGGGCTTAACTCTACTCATGGAAAAAGAACTAACGAAGTCCCATGCTCCACTCCAAATAATTCCCAACCTTGTTCTAGCAAATACTCATTTACTTGTAAAGCAAAGGACCAAAAGAGCTGTTGAAGCCAGTAGTTTTTTTAATAAAAAATAGTATTTCTGCTCAAATGACTTTACAATTATCCCTAACTATTAGCTAGCATACCTGAAGAACTAGAATGTACAGCATATGTTAAAAAACATTTTAGCTACTACACCAGAAACATGCACTGGCAAGCTAGTTACCTTGTGGAGTAAGTCCCCGCGAACTGGTACTCTGCACAGTCTTCACGGTCGTACACGGAGGACAGCGGCAACTGCACCAGGAGCCGGTCCCTCCCTTCACGCCCCACGGTGTCCCGAAGGACCACCGTTACCGTTTCGTCATCATAGAACTGTGCGTCCAGGCAACTGTAGGTGCTGCAATCGAAACAGGCTTTGTTACGTGAAGGACGGGTGTAACTCCGGAGACAAGACTGTACGTGTAACATACTTGTACCAAGCGGAAAAAATGATAAAAAAAAAATCAAGTGACATTCTATGCAATAACATTTAAAAAATATCATTAGTCTGCACTAAATTGGGTACCTGAAAAACTACATATTTTCAGGGATCATTTCTATAGTTATTAAAATCAGTGACCCGATGAACTAATTATTCCCAAATATAACTAGGCCCTAAAAATAGGCAAACATGAAAAAAGAAAACATCTGTAAGGCTGCTCAAAGTGTCAACAGTCACGCCTTGAGCCCATGGACATTCCACGAATTATACCTTATGTATGTAATTTTTGAGTTAACAAGACTGAAAGTAACAGTAAAATTTACATACAAAGATATAACAACTTTGAAGACATTACTACAAAATACTTTTTTGTAAAGGAGAAAAAGAGCAGCCCACGGTGGTGTCACTCCTGTCCTCCGCAAAGGCTCAGGGACAATGCAGGTGCCGCTGCCCTTTCACACCCTGAAAACCCCACGGCTCCAGGAGCGCCACCGCCTCCCAGGGCTGTTGCTCACAAGAACCTCAGCCCTCAGCCCCTGGGACCACTCACTTTCTTATTAACACACCGGGAACTCAGAGGCCATTCCGGGAAACCTCGTACATAAACTCCTGCTGCTGGGTGGTAAGGTCCTGTTCAACTCATTCTGTAAGTGCATGGTGTGTGAGCACTCCTGCCCTCTGTGTTGCAAGTGGAAGGCCTTGTAAGTTCCTATCACTAACTGAGTCCAGCCGTGTTCCTGTAATCTGTATCGTCATGCATACACATATACGTACACATACACACATATACACACATATACATACACTCCAAACAAAACTCAAGGATTACCTTCTTCTCACTTTCTCAGTCGTGGCATATGTGAAGCTCCCAAATTTAACAGCAATTAGTCCACTACTTACAGATCTTGAAGAAAGAGAAAAAAGAGACTCTGTGGAGCAGCCTGGATAGCCAGTAATCTGAATGCTTGACAACACGACCGCCAGCGCTAGGACGTTCACCGCACCACCAAATCCCAGCCCCAAACACCACGACGCTCACCCAAGAACACTGGTAACTGATTTAAACACCTAGACAGACAAACCTAATCCAAAATTACAACTTGGTTTACAGTCTTACAGTGACTGAAGTAACTAGACACCTTATAAATTAAGGACGCCTGGAACAACCAAATTATTTTGCTTTGACTGTACCTTGGCCTCAGAAAATGTCCTTGAAATTCAGATTTAAAACCATTTAAGATACTGATGGCATTCTGAGTATGACTTTCCTTTCAGAACTTTTACTTTGGATCCCAAAAACAAGTTTACACAGGTGAGGCCCCTTGTTAATGAAAGACTCACCTAAACTGCGGTGAAAGTTCTTTCTACAAGGAACCCAAACTGCAGTTTTGAACTTCCACAAACTCATGACATACAATCCTGAGCTCCCACTCTTGATTTTTCCTAAGCCTAAAAAAACCCTACGTGTGACTGCTACATACCAGTACAACATTAGATAGTCTTGAAATCAGAAGATATCATGTAGCCTCCTAACTGGGCACCATCATCTTAATGACGTGAAAACCAAGACAAGAACAGTTCAGTGACAAGAGACTCTCAGTTTAACCAGAAGCTGAGACATAGGGAGGAGACGCTGTATGTTGCATTGCTGAGAGTAAATCTTATCCCTTCTGACCCACACTTTGGACTAATACTTACTGGGAAATATCAGTATGTCTCCTTAAGATGCACATTTTATAAAGTGAATCTTCTAAAATAGTAAAAAGAAGATAATGCAGATTTGAAGTCTTGTTATTCCACCTGAGGAAAAGAAAATTAAAGTCAAGCATGACGTGTAGCTGTTGATGCCCAGGACAAAGAGAACAAAGCTGTGCGGTTACACACTTCGGGGAAGAACACACTTACAGGAAAGGGAATTTATACAGTCTACGTGCGGAGTCCTCACTGAAAGAAAAGGAAAAAGTTTAAGAAAACTTCGAACTGACGGCTGAATTATACCACCCAAAAGGCAAACACAATTACCTTCTCGTATCTTTATATAATGGAATACAGATCGCTTGATTCATTGATTTTCCAATTACATCCTAAACAAAGTAAGATTAAAGATATTACTAGAGCACTTACATATACACAGATGAATACTCTACAGAAAGTAAGTCACCGTTCCTGGTTAAGTCTAGTAAAAAATCATCTACATCATCAAACCTATCACACAAGAAGCTTGTTTTTGGTTTTAACCCTCACCTGAGGACATTTTTCCGTGGCTTTTGGAGAGAAAGGAAGAGAGAAAGAGAAACCCTGCCGTGACAGAGAAGCACTGACTGACTGCCTCCCGTACACACTCATATTGGGGATCACAGGCACCCGGACCAGGACGGAACCTGCAACCTGGATATGTGCCTAACCAGGAATCGAACCCACAGCCTTTCGGTTACAGGACAATGCTCCACCCAAATGAGCCACACCGGCCAGGGCTCGCACAAGAAACTTGAACGACAGTTGTAACAGTAAGGAAAAGAGAGAGACAGCTCTAAGCTGAGAAGGTAAGCACACGGCAGGGTAAGAACCACCTCCTCCGGTCTCAGAGCACCCGCCATCCTTCCTTAGTAGCGAACAGGAGCTACGCCAGCTCTGTGACTGAGAACGTTACAGTAAGTTTGTTCTCGGAACAAATACTAAAGGTGCCAACACCTTCAATAATCTTTTGATTTTTTAATTTATGTAGTAAGAGGACATATGAGGGTGGACCGTGTAAAACTGCCAGCTGTGCTAGTCAAAAACGGTTGGACACCAGCACGTTCACCTGGTTCATCTACACGACGGGACCACGCACGCAAAGGAGCCGCCCACTGCAGGCGCTGCTGCTCCCACACGGAGGGATGCATTCGAACTCACCGCGGGCTTCTGTAAACACTGGTCAATGATGCTCTCCATCCGCCTTTTCACAAAATGCAGTGACTTTCGGGGATAATAAGGAAACAGCAAAGGACTTTCTGGTTCAAACAAAAACAGAACAAACAAGTTACCGTCAACCAGATGATCAGAAGAATACGTTCTCCTACAAGAGGCCTCCCGCCCAGCCAGCTTATCTGACTGGCGGTGGAATTCTCCCTGGCCACTCGCGGTACCTCCACACGGCCTCACCGACAACCGCAATGACTGGGGCCTCCTCCTTTCTTCATCCACACAGAGCTCCCGAAACCCCGTGACAGGAGCCTCTGTTGTTCCGAGGGGGCCCACCTGCCACACTCCAGCTAGTGTCAGTACGGGGCTGGGCGCCATGAAGTCCAAGCCCACAATAGAAGCTTGGAACTTTCAGCCCCATCCCCCCCAGCATCGGGGGAGGTGAGGAGCTGGAGTCAAGTTCAACCACCAATAGTCAATGGCTTACTCGATCACATCTGCATAATGAAAACCCCACAGCATCCCCCAAACAGCAGGGTGCAGAGGCTCTGGGAGGGGGTGCAGTGGGGAGGGGCCCACATCCTCCCCATGTTGGGCCCTGTGCATCATCTCCACTGGGCTGTTCCTTAGTGGTGTCCTTTATAGTAAACCAGTAAACCTAAGGGTATGTTTGAATCTCACCAGCCATTCGAGCAAATTATGAAAGCTGAAGGCGGGGAGTTGTGAGGCAGAAATGGGGGTAACCTGGGCAAGTACACTTGTAAGCACAGTCTGAAGAGGGGGCAGTCTTGTGGGACTGACCCGTTAGGCCTGTGGAGTTGGTGCTAACTCAAGTAGTTAGTGTGAGAATTAAACTGTAGGACAGCCACTTGGCATCAGAACTGGCGTCGTGAGGGACAAAACCCTCTAACTGCGGTGTCAGATGTGTTCTGAGTGAAAACAGCTCAGCTGGTAGTACAATGACTGCTTACGTGCCATGTGCCAGGCACTACTCTAAGTACTTTGTCCAGATTACTCAGTCTTCATGACAGCTGTTCGAGGGGGGCGCTACTACCATCCTCATTTTCAGATGAGAAAACCGGGGCACGGAGGGGCGAGGCCCTCAGCCAGACTCTGCAAAGCAGCAGTGTGAGCTTCCAGAGCACCGACATAGGCCCCTCACAACACGGACTCTCCTACGTACCCTGACAAAGCACACGCCTGAGTGTTTAGCCCCTGATTTTTATAAAGTGTTAAAAGTTTAAAGTTCTTTTAAAAAAAGATTTATTTATTTATTTTTAGAGAGAAGGGAAGGGAGGAAGGGAGGAAGAGAGGGAGAGAAATATCAATGTGTGATTGCCTCTCACACGCCCCCCACTGGGGACCTGGCCTACAACCCAGGCATGTGCCCCAACTGGGAATGGAACCAGTGACCATCTGGTTTGCAGCATGGTGTTCAGCCCACTGAGCCACACCAGCCAGGGCTAAAGTTTTCTTACTAGTTCCATTATGACAGCTGGTATTGCTTCATCCTAGACTTAAGAAGCTGGAAGATTAGTGAGCTTGTCTGAACTCACATGCTAGCAAAACCTTAAGCATTTAAGAGATCTGAAGTGCATCTTTGATTGACTTGAAGCCTGTGGCTAAGATTAGGCTTTTCTATTCAGCCACAGAAGATGTGGGGGAGCAGGGGTGCAGGACCTCTTTCTCTTTTTAGCCCAGCAAAGTCCCCAGGACCGCTACTGGCCCACTGTAGTGACATGGTCCCAAGCCGCCACTCCTGGCAGACAGCCATCGGCCCTCCTCAGGCACCTCCCTTACTCCCTGAGTGTCCTGAATAGGAAGAGTACATGAGCTGAGTCAGCTTTTACTCTCCCTCCATCCAATAGCTAACTCACATTAACACACCTCTCTGCTGATCTCAAGACTCTCAAGCAACACAAAATACAGGGTGAGGAAAAAGTAGGTTTACAGTTGTGAGCATGCAAAACAGACTTTATTCTTATATTATTTATTAGTTACGGCATTATTTTCCCTGTGAACAACTGTGAACTACTTTTGTCCCACCCTGTATGTGCCGCCCTAAAAAACAATTTGGACTTGTAGGGTTAAAATGAAAGAGCAACAAGCAAAGTCCTGGGCCTTGGAGAATCCCTTCCCTTCAGTCCCACCTTCAGGCATTTGGATAACCGCCGCCAGGTCACGGTGGCAGACACTACCAGAGTCCAGCGGAGGCTCAGCCTCTGTGCCCGGCCGAATCCTGGCTGCATCTGTCACTGTGGACTGTGTGAGCCCGCGTCCTCTCCAACCTTCGGTGTCCTCATTACTAAAACGAGGATGGGAAGTCCCTTCCCACAGCTGCTTGTGAGGACTGAAGGGGACAATACACACGCGTGGCTCTTACCCTAAGGATCCTAAGCAACAGCTAAACTGTGGCCAGATTTACTCTTTAAGAAAGCAAACACTCTCATCCAAAGTGGTGAAGTTCTGACATACTCAATGGTTGCGATTTTGTGTTGCATCTCTAATAATGCTGGACAGGTAAAGTTGTACCACTTCAACATTTCACGATCCTAGAAAATGAAAGGCATGATGGGCAAACGAAAGAGCTACCACCTTAGGAGAATACGCCGATGCATCACTACGGTTATACAGAGCTGGTTAACTCCTAAAACCATCACTACGCTTTTAGGAGTTAACAAATTAGAACTGGCAAACAGGCTTTTCAGAGTGGTAGGCCCTTCAGTTTTCTTCACAACATCCTGTTTTTTATAAGGTGCAAAACAAACAATGTAATACTTAAGAGTAAGCAATCTTACCACACTGCAGTTAACATCACAGTGTTTTTCGATCATGGTGATGTTATATACTACTTGCTATTTTGCTGTTTCTTTAATCAAATGAAATGGATACAGAAGATAAATCTAAAGCACTTGGAAAAGTATTCAGCGAGTGGTCAGCAAAACCGTGAGATGCTGCATGGGTCTCAGACAGATAAAAGTGCTGGCCGACAGCTACGTGGCCCGGGAAGTACCTTTAAGGTGGCTGCTGTTCTGAAGGAAGTCATACCACTGGTTTCCTTCCGTGTTGGGGGGCGACACGAGATCGTCATCTTCATCTTTCAAGTACTAGAAACACAGGATCGAAAATGCAAACGCAGGAAACAAAAGATGTCAGGCTTCAAAAACTGTTTATATTTATCATTATTCTATTTAATAAGTTGGTTTTATAGCCAATCCCCTCTGGGAAAGTGCATTGCTGTTACTCTGAGTGAGGTGACCAAAATTTGCTAAGTGCCAAGCAACTAAAGAAACTGCTAACCACTAAAGGATTAGAACGCTGTAAATACAGAGACCATAAGCTGAATTTGAGTTTTCAGTATCATTTTCAGGAAGCGTGTTTTAAGCTTGTGCATGCACATCCATAAGTTAATTTGAACAGAATCAACTGTCCATCCGCTCTACGGCAGCAATTCTCAACGTGTAGTCCATGGGCCCCCGGGGAGTCCCCCAGACGGTTTCAGGGTTCCTGAGGCCAATACCACTTCCACAGCACCTGCCCTTTGCACCGTGACGACACCTGCAGTGACGGTCAAAGGCACAGGTAGGAGTCTCTGGCACCATCACCAGGGTCACAGTAGTGGCACCAAAACTCACCAGCCGCCGCTGTCCTCCTCCTGCCACACACTCCCAGTTTCACTGCTCTCTGGTGATGCCACTGAAATTACCCGTTTTACTAGAGCTTACCCGTTGGGTACAAGTATTCTTAACACTCTGTGAGATGAGACCGGGCAGTACACATAAAGCACTCGGCATCCCAAAGCGCAAGGTTGTCACGAGGGGAGGCGTCTATGAAAATGTAGTTGTGACTCAAGCCAGGCAGTGTTGCGGGTCACGGAATCCCATTTTTACATGAAAGAGTGACTGGCAGAAAAACTGATTATTTGTTCTTGGGCATTTGGCAGATATTTTCTTGAAAACAAAAAAGGTAAGTGGCACTGTAAGCAAAACAACCACCAGCATTGGTTGCCAATGATAAAATTTAAACATGTATACAAAAATTAAAATTCTGGAAAACCTGTATCTGCCACGAGTGCTTGACAGCTTCACGGTACCAAAGGGCCGACGGGACTGGCAACGGCAGGAGCGGACTCGAACTTTCGAACCCTTTGGGGAGGAAGGTGTCGGCAGCACACTCAAGGTCTGCAGCACTCAGTGAGCTGCATTTTCCAGTAGCCGGCCCGTGGCATTACCAGGCCAAACCCGGGTAACGGGCCCATCCAGGTGCCAGGTCGGTGAGTGGATTTCAAGGTGTCGGAGTATGAAAAGCCCACTGATGCAATTTGGAGTCCGCACTGAAACGAGCCTTTAAGATGCCCTCACCTGTCAGGACTTGGTGCAGTGTTGAGGATGCCCGGGTATCTACAACGTGTTAAAACACTTCTCCCTCGCCAACCACATGCCTGTACGAGGCCAGACTTTCTTTATATACCTTAACCAGAACAATGTATCATGACAGATTAAGTGCAGAAGATATGAGAATCTAGCTGTCTTCTGTTAAGCCAGGTATAAGACTTTCAAAATTATAAAACAACACCACTCTTCACTAAGTTTTATTTTCTGAAATATAATTACTTCTCATTGAAATTATTCATACCAGCATGTACTAGAACTGTTATTTTTTAAAACAATAGCCACTTAAAATAGCTCTTAAATGACTTAATAAATATTTTAATGTGTTTAATTTCTAATACATAATATTTACCACTGTAGATACAAGCCACATTAGAGCTCTTTAGGGTCCTCAATAATTTTAAGAATATAAAAGGATTCTAAGACCAAAAAGATTAAAAACTGCTACTTTTAGCTAATTCACTAAAAGGGCGGGACTACTAGACAAGTGTAACTGGCCTTATATTACTTTCCATGAACTGTAGGTAATAAAGACTAACACTGCTAGTGTTTTACAATTATTATTTTTTAATTTAAAAACATAACTGAGTTAAATCCAAAGCCCATACCTGACCAACTCTTTCAACATTGAAGTATTTTCCTTTCCGATTATAAAGGTCTGGAGCCTAGAAAGGATAAATACAGTTCAATTCATAAGTCAGCTCATACATGCACACACAAATCTTATATTTAAACCCCAAAATTTATTTTGTTAGTGGCCATTACTCTTTCCTGTTATGGACTGTAAGATACACAAACAAAAGTTCAACGTAAGGGCTTTGTGTCCTAATAAGCATGGCCGTTAGTTAGTTCACCAGTTCAGAAAGCGTAACTGCTAAGGACTCCAATTACAAAGCATTAAATCTGGCTACTATCATTACACAGGTATATTGCAATTATTAAGAAAAAACAGCATTACAGAAATACCAATTTCCTACCTCATTGAAATGTTCAGTAAGAAATTCAGCAACAAATGTGATATCTTTTTGAGTCATCTATTAAAAACAAAAGAGGAACAAAAAGAAAACAAATCAAGGTAAAAGGAAGCTTCCCAATAAGAGCAATATCATGTAATAATAAATGTGACTTTTATACTACCTGCCAAAAGCCACAGGCCAATTAAGCAAAATTCCTTCAAAGGCCTATCAACAGAAATCCAGATGGCATGGTTCTGAGAGGCATGTGACTCAACATCTCAGCCCACTTTCCACTGAGAGTCCAACGGCCACAGCGCTCCTCACGGCACAGGTGTTTATCATGTTACACCTGTGCTAAGCCGCATGCAGAGTCCCTCCTCCGGGGGGTGGGGACTGTCAGCCCAGAGAAGTAACCTCAGCCTGAGTGAAGGGCTGCTCTTTGCAGCTTTGCTTGCTTCAGCACCAGCCTCTGCTTCTGGCAATGACACTCCCTTCCCCTCACCTTAGTTCTTCAGCCCTTAACAAAGTACACATTAGGTCCCTCCCAATGATGAGCATCTTTTATCTCCCCAAATGATGGTAGAGGTGATGTCACAGAACCACGAAGGTGCACCTTCCTGGTTTCCAAGTCCTGTCACCCACAGCACACAAACCTACTTTGTGCTGAGAGGCAGCCCTCACTCATTTACTCCACCGAAGCCAATTTTGCTGCCCCATTTTTGCAGGCTCACAATTACCTAAACTGCCTGAGTCAGGGTGGGCAGGGGCGGACCCGAGTGCACCGCCAGAACCCAGCGGGAACTCTGCCCTGTTCTGTGAGCTCTGCTGCAAAGAGGCTGCGTGGCCGCTGGCCACAATCCTCACAGTCAGCGAGCAACGGGGCTCACAGACATCAACACGGGTGGGAATATCCAAGCACCAGGTCTCTGAGGAAAATAAAAATGCACTCAAGATTTATAAAATTAGGAGCCATAATAAAGGTGCTCTGGGACGTAGAAAACAGAAGGCTTACTAAGACCTGTCTCCTGTGTACAGCCCGACAACCTACTAACTGGTAACAACTGCATAACAAGAGCAGCAAGACGCCCGGCAAAGCTGAGCCCCGCCAGGCCACAGTCGGCAGGTTAGGAAAACGCAGTTACATGCTACCTTGTTCAGCTCAGGAAGCACGTGGTCTTCTGTCATTCTCAACATTGCTGAAAATATAAATTTGAGAACTGTTTTTAAAGGGAAACTGCAAACGTAATGTTAATTATAGATGTTTTCTCGAGACTAAATGTGCTTCATTGGACCAAATTTTCAATTTTCAACAGCTTCTTTTCATCAAGAAAACTTATTTTCTTCTAAAACTGAAGGGAGACTGAAGGGTGAGATATGGTGACGGAAGGAGACTTGGCTTTGGGCGGTAAACACACAATGTACAGATTATGTGTTACAGAACTGTACGTTTGAAGCTCACATGGTCCCATTAGTCAATGTCACTGCAGTAAGTTTAATAAAAATTTTTTAAAACCTGAAGGGTCACAGACTTAAATTATTTTTCATTTTTTCCAACGCATCCCAACGCCACCCCAGACAAACAGATCTAACTGCTGCCTTGTGCTAAGACAACATTTGCTGGGATTCTACTCTCCAACCTGGTGATGTTTCTTCTCTTAAAACCTGCAAGTAGTTCTTCCCTGAAAAAGCCTTAGAATACCAAGCAGCTGTGTTTCCTTCCCCTAGGCTTTTTTGCTACATAAAGATATTTACACTAAAATTTATATGGGTATATATGCACTTACATGTATTTACATAGTCTTTAATCTAGCACAGCAGTCCCCAACCTTTTTGGCACCAGGGACTGGTTTCGTGGAAGACAATCCTTCCACGAACAGGGTGGTGGGGATGGTTTCTGGATGATTCCAGCGCATTACGTTCAAGCTTCCCTCCTGCTATGTGGCCCGGTTCCTATCAGGCATGGCCCGGTACCAGTCTGTGGCCCGAGGCCAGCGGCCTGGGGGTTGGGGACCCCTGATCCAGCATCTGTGGCTGACTCTTGGTCCTCCCACAGGGCTGTCTTCACCAATACCATGTTTCTGTGTTACATCCCTGTGAGTCATGAAGGGCGCTGCGTGTGCTTTTGCACAGTGTTGGAATGTGCTCCCTGTGTTTGGTCAGGAAAAAGCATGTTGGATGTGCTTCTGCAAATTCAGATTAGCTTTAACTTCTAAATTACTGGTAAAACCAGCCATAATCTATTTTCATTCATTCATTTATTCATCTAAAAATTACTGAGCATAGCAGGCATGTGAGGGATGCAGCAGTACAGAAGTCCCTGCCTTCATCAGGATGACATTTTACGACAGAGCAAACCGAGGGTGGAGAGCTGAGAGTGGCAGAGCCAGAGTGCAACCGGGTCTCCAGTGCCCAGCTGACGTGCTTCCTGCCATGTCCGCTCTGGTGGTGAGGCCTGGGCAGTAATTCGCTGCTCTGCTAACCCGCTTCCTATTAGGATGCACAGTAAGAATGTAGACTGCCTACATTACTCCACTAATTATAAGTAAAAACAAACCAGTACTTCTGTAAAAGAAAATTATTTCTAGCGTTTCTGTAATTCATTCTAATTAGCATCTCTGATCAATTAAACAGGCTGGCCTCAGAAACTCTCTGGCTCCCCACTCTGGCTGGTGTTGGTATGGCTTTGAGAAAAATCTAAGAATTATAAAGTCAACATCTACAAACGGGATTCATTATTTTACCAAAAGTGATTATATTAGGCTGACAAGTATGAAGTCTGTTTTTAGAATTCCAGAATAGAAAATCTGGACATTTAAAGGATGCTAGCACATTACAGGTAATTTAGTTTCTATTTTACTCTTTAGAATTTTAACAAATACGGGATAAATTCCATTTACAATTAAATTATACATATGTTGGAGGAAAATGTATGCTGAACTATTTCAAAAATTTTAAGAGAGGTCACAAAAATAACAGTACAAATGGGCCTAAATAAAATATGCAAATACTGTAAAGTGAGTGTTAAAATATTTCACACCAAGCCCTGACTGGTGTGGCTCACTTGGCTGGGCATCATCCCGCAAAGCAAAAGGCTGTCAGTCCAACTCCTGGCCAGGGCACATCCTTGCATTTGCAGGTTTGGTCCCTGGTCGGGGTGTGTACAAAAAGCAGCTGATCAATGTCTCGCTCTCACACTGATGCTTCCCTCCCTCTCTTTCTCCCTCCCTTTCCCTTTCTCTAAATATAAGTAAAATATTTTTAAATATTCAATATCAAGTTAACAAACACCTGTTAATTACCTACAAATGCAAAGATCCTATGGCCATACAGAAAAGGCACACGGAGTCTGCATTCGACTTCACTGTGGCGTTGCTGCCCAATGGAAGTGGAGGTGGAACTGCTCTAGTTCTGTGCCGTCCAAGGCGACCACGTGCGCCCAACCGAGCACTTCGATCAGGGCCAGCGTGATGAAGGAACTGGGTATCTAATTGTGTACCATTTCAACGAATTTAAGCAGCCACTTGAGGCCAATGGCTGTCATAATAGCCTGCACAAATCTAGGGACAGAAGACTCAAGTGTAAAAACAGGAGCTAAGTGGCTCGGGGACAGGGCTGTGTCTTGTTGTTTTCTTCTCTATTAATTCTAACCCTAACGATGCCTAATAGAGAGCAGGGATTCCAAGCTGTCTGCAGCCTAAGGAGACGGTACAAGGTAATAAGGAGGTCCATCATTGGTGGGTGCCAGAGACGTCTAGCCACTGCTGCAGGTTACATCTGCGGAGGCGGGGGGACGAGTGTACAGGAGAAATACGGCCATGTTCTGAAAACAGGTGACGGTGAAGGGTAGAAGGAGGTTCATTTATACTATTCTTGCTGCATCTATGAGTATTTGAAATTTACTAGAGTAAGTGAAATATTCTAAATTGATATTGCTACAATTTTTAAAGTTTTACAGTAACAAGAATGCTTTACTTAACTTACCCACATATAGCCACCGAAAGAATGCTTTGAAGTTTTTCATACTACTGTCTATAACTCTAAAAAGATAAAAATAAATTAAAAATTAAATTATTACATAGGGTTCATGTAACATTTTTCAGTTTTGGAATACGGTATTTTCACTGTTCTGCTATATCCTACATGGATGACATCAAAGCCTTTAGAACAAATGTTACAAATCAAACACACACCTAAAAATAAACTTTCAAAAGTTTATTTTAAACTGGTTCTTTAAAAAAATAACGCAAGTAACTCAAATTATAACTGGTTGTAACAGCCTTGCCACAAACTATAACAGTCTTCCCTGACATTCGGTAAAAGTACAAAATCCTTTTCTAACTTTGCAAATAAAAGAAACCAGAAAAAAGTTTTCATCATTAGTCCTTGCTTAAAAAAATACTCACTGGTCAGTAAGAAAACATCAACCCCAACAGAAAATCATTATTGTGAATTTGTATTATGGCAACACCTCTGGTATCACTGAACATTATTTTTGGGAGTTAATTTTTTGCCTTTACAATAATGGATCACAAGAATTAAATTTCCCGTGCTTAGCACAAATGTAACCCCCAAATTAACTGTTAAAACTGGAAGTCTTCTTCATGTTGATGAAACTGTTTCTGAATACAGAGATGGGTTATTATTAAAAAAAAATCTTTCAGCCTAAATAACACCTGCACTTTCCATTACTAAACGCTGAAGCTCCTTCCAAACATTAGGTCTCATTACACTACTGGAGAGGCAGGGTCCCTGTCATCAACCCTTCTGTACCCAGTAAAACCCTTGACTTAAGACCGTCACATCTCTTATGTCACTAAGCAGTATGATCAAGACTCTCTTGCAGCAAAAAGGAAAAAGAAAAGTTCCTTTCAACACTTTCACCCTAATCCCGGGTGACCTCTGGCTAACATCGAAATTCTCACCGCCTCAGTTTCTCCATCTATAACGCAAAATAATGATGTATCTAATTGTGGCAAAGAGGAAAGAAGTTAAAACACCTTTCATTCATACTGAAAGCTTAATGCTGTGTCGCTTTTCCTTTCATGTGTCTGAGCACTCACATCCACAACCTCCACCTCCTCAGATCCCATTCAAATGATGGTGAGCTGGTGAGGAAAGGCATGCATGTGTTACGAACTCATGGAAAAAGAGGGCGGTAGGAAATAATTACATTTCAGAAATGTCTAAAGCTGATGAGGGACTGGTAACAGCTGAAGCCCAACAGAGGCAGCCACGTGCCAGGCCACACAGAGAGGGCAGCAAGGAGCCACGCGCCCCGCAGAAGCCCCCACCGCTCGGGTCCTCAGAAATGTCAGGTTCAACGGAAGTCATCAGAATGACGTGTGGGGGTGGACGCAGCAGGACAAACTAACACAGAGTGGTTGGTGCGCTCTTTCCCCAAAAGCCTAGGGGTTTTTACCTTGCAGACAGAGAACAAACACAGGGTTCTCCGAATAACAGAACCGGGAGGAGCCGAGGCAGACCCGTGTGGGTGCTGCCTGCTCTCAGCAGAGCCCTGCACACTCGGGCTCTCGTGCTGGCTTCGGGCCGCCCAGAGCCCAGAGCTTCCAAGCAACTTCCAATTGCCTCCTGAATAAATACAAGGAAACCACTGGGCATCAGGCACTGGAAGGAAGCTTGCGATAAGAGACCAACACAAACTAAGTGACCCAGGAAGTGAATGAAGATAACTCGGGGAGCAGCAAAAACTTTCCGTTAATGTCCTCAAAGATCTGAGGAGGACATCACTGGCCTGGTCCTTCTGCCCCGTTTCCACTGCCAGCTCCCCGTCCAACCCCTTCCACAGGCCGGGACGCCCACCACTCAGCGTCAGCTCTCTCCTTTCCTCTGACACACGCCCTACCTCATCCAGGCTCACGGCTGAAATACCACCCACGTGCTGCCGGCTCCCAAACTTACGTTTCCAGCCCAGACCCCTCCCTCGAATGCCAGTCTCCCACCATCACCGCACACCGGAGGGCTCTACCAGTGCAGCTAACAGACACTTCCAGTTTAACGTGCTGAACACACTGACCGGGCGATCAAAGCTGACATGACTAAGGAGTGGCAGACAGGGACCATCTGCCTCTGGATCTGTCACTTGAGGGGGACACCCCACCAACTACGTAGCACTCTGGCCTGGGATGTATAACCTGAACATAATCACGAAAAAAGGGTCAGATAACCCAAACCGAGGAACACAAAATACACATGCGTGTTTACACACCCTCCCCAAGCCCTCCCCACTTCAGCAGGTGCCGACTCCACTCAGCCGCCCGGTGCTCGGGGCCTAAACCCCTAGTTTCCCACAACTCCACGCACAACTGCCACGCCTCCTTTATCATACCTGGAATCATTCCTTCTGCTCTTCAAATATACCCAGTTCTGGCCACTTCGAGTTCTGAGCCCCCATTTCTCCCTCCTAGAATCTATTCACAACACTAAATAAATAACAAGAGGAACCTTTTCAAGATGTAACTCATCCTGTCACTCCACTGCTGGCAACTCCCTCAGGGCCTCTCACTGTGCCCAGAGGGGAAGCGGAGCCCTCAGAGCTGCCCACGGACCCTGCACGGCCTGGCCCGTCCTCCGAGGCCTCGCCCAGCCCACGTCAGCTGTGGCGCCTCCTGAGGGCCCTCGAACACTGCAGGCACCTCCGAACTCAGGGCCTTTACACTCGCTGTCTCGTTAGCCCCCAAATGTCAGCCAGGCTCAACCCCTCCACCGCCCACCTTCTCCCAACATCACCTTTCTAGGGAGCCCTTCTTCCCTGCTCGGTTTTTCTTACCACTACCCGACGCTACCCACACACCAGGTATTTTAATTATTCATTTCTTTACTGTCTGTCTCATCATGTCAGAACTTAAGATTCATGAAGGCGAGAATTTTCACCAGTTTGCTCACTGCTACATCCTCAGCATCTAGCACAGTATCTGTAACACAAGTGCTCAGCAAATGTTTATTGATAAATGATAGTGTTTTGTAATTGTCAAGAAAATTTCTCAAAAAACAGAAAAGACAAAAACCTAAAAAATATGAGCGAAAAAATGTTCACTTCTTTGTTTTTCCATAGAAGATGAATCCAAGAAGCCTATTATCTAAGTAGATTTCTAGGACAAAAATCTAGTAAAAAAGAGAGATTATCAACATAATATTAAAATAGAATCCAGGTTAAAATGGCCATTTTCTTTCTATCAGCACAATGAATGGGAAGACCCACATCTAAAAGTGCTACTGTGAAATTCCAAGGATTTAGAGATGAGGAGAAAAATGCCCTACAAAGGAATGACCGTCAGAAGCACCAGACCTTCGTTAGCAGCAAAAAGCCTGGAACACGGTGGAGCGATGCTTCCCAGGTTTTAGGAGAAAATGACTCCCCTTCGAAACCCTGTTCCCCCTGGAGCCCGTCAGTCACATGTGAAGGCAGGAGAACACACACACAGGGACACGGAAGGTCTACCCTCATGTAGGTGCTTCTGAGTGAGTAATGGAGGATGCTGTCCAGCATGGAGGATTAAATGAACCAAGAAACATCGCAAACCCTGGAAGCCCAGATGTAACCCATGAAAGCAATGAATAAAAGGCCCGTGGGGTGGCTGGCAGGAGGGCTAGAACGCAGTGTCCAGCTGGGGCTGGGGCCGGGGCCGGGGCCAGGGCCGGGCGGCTGAAGGAGGAGGCATCAGGGGTCCCAGGGAGAAGACCCTACCCTTAAGACAGGGGAAAAAACTTAGGAATGTGGTAAAGACAGTGCAAAAAAAAAAAAAAAAGCAAACAGAGTCTAGGAACAATGAAAACATAGAGAAGAATAATTTCCAAAAACTAATGAGTAAAAGAAGTGTATAAGTCATACAATTCAAGAATATTACAGAAAAACTAAAAATAGAAACAGTTACAGAGTTAAAATGTTAAGAGGCAGTACTTGGGGTAAGGATAGAGACAGGAAAAGGCTTTTTGTTATGAAACCACTGTGCTATTAGCTGGCTTTAATCATGTAAAGGTATGACTTTGATGCCAACTTTAAAATTTGTTTTAGGAAAATCGTGACAGACATTGCCAGGTCCTTATTTGTAAGTGAAAAAAGGGACATGTTCTCAGGTCGGTAACTCCATGTGTCCCAGATACTCACTGAAGAAGTTCGTTTGCCTTGAGGATGAACGAGCCCACAGCAGTGATTGCATCTAAAAATAAATCAATGAATGTCAACTGTCAAGTGAGAAAAGTGTGTTGAATGTACTTGACTGAAAAAAGGAGATTATTACCTTCAATCCCTGCAGCATCTAACCCCAGAGGTTCGTATTTTTGCTTCCATGAGGCCATCCCTTTCAGTTCACTCAAGTGGTATAACAAAGACTCCGAGCCACTGTCGAAACGGAGCAGAAATGAATTAGCACCATTACCATCAGCAAGTTGGCAGGCGGCTACTACCTTGCCTGAACGTCCCTAAATTTTCAGAAATAAAAACTGAAAGTGACTTTAATTTTTTCCTATGAGAAATAATTATTTCAAGATTGTATCTAAAAACTGTAGCAGAATCACTTGGTCATCAACTACTGAGAGGAGTACATGACCACGCGGTTAAATTTTGTAAGAATCGAATGACTTCCAGAGCTGGTCCTGGCACTTCTAAGACCGCTGCGTGCTCATCTTGTTCTCCGGAGAGCTACATATGTAACGTTCAACAAACATCTGTGAGCTTTGACGCTGGGTCAGGCACTGAGGTGCTGGATGCTGGGCGCACAGCGGTGAACAAGGTAGAAGGGTCCTCGCGGCACTGACAGTTGAACAGGGAAGAGCGTTGTAACACAGAGACACTGCATCATTCCAGCCACAAGTGCCTTCAAGGGAAGGCACGGCATGCAGGTTTAACAGAAGAACCTAACCTACTCTGGGGATTAGGGAAGGCCTCTCTGAACAAGTGATATCTGAGCTGAGAGCTGAGGAGTGCAAGTGACAAACAGGGCTGGAGGGCTCCAGAAGGTGGGTGGGATGCACAGAGGCATTTATTAGGTAGAAAAAAACATCAAGTCTGAGAAGGCCACCAGTGTGACTGAGCAGAGAGGCAGGTATGCTAAAGGCCATGGGAAGGTCTTGGGAATGAGAAGGCACTGGAAGTTTTTAAGCAAGAGTAACATGATCAGATCCACTGTGGAGAATGCATTTGAGGGGTACAGGGTGGACTGGGTCCAAAGGGTGCTGCACAAATCCAAGGAAAAGGTGATAAAGGGCTCAGGGACTCAGCATAAAGAGCTTTGTCAAAAATGTAAGTCAAACACTGAGCGTGTTCACGGGCCAATGGCTTCACTGGGGCAGCTGGGAGGGAAACAGCAGGAGACTTGAAGGTGGGGGAGAAGGTCTTGGCTCTGACTTTCTAACTGGGCCGGTCATGTGACCGTTCTGAGCCTCAGGTCCTTCTTACGTAAAATGAGGGTCATCATAACCAACACCTTTCCAAGGTATTAAATGCAAAAAAAGTATATAACACGCTTTGTAAACTTAAAAATGGTATACAAACATACTAAAATTCACTGTTCAAAAAACGTGCCCCATTCAAAATATACTTCATGGGTGGGTGAGAAAACAAGTTCGTAAAGTGGAATTATAGGTCTATTCCTTTTATCGTGGGTCCTCCAAGATTCTCCTCAAATGCCAGTGCAGTAATTTTAGTGAGAAAAGGCTCAGAAAGAGAATGGCAGATGGTGAAGAGAAGGCTGCAGAGAGAAGACCAGCGCCCAGCACGTGTAGATGCAATACCAAAAACTGCACGTCCGTCACCTTCGTACCTCTGTAAGTGACTTATGACCAGTTTCTGTATGCTGGAATATGACGACTCTATAGACTGGCCCAGCTTCTTTAAGCCCTAATCGAGGGAAGAAAACATACTTAATATGCAAGTTAGAATATTCTATGCTATTCTAAAAACGTTAAGACTGTGTTCATGCTATTGAAACACAGACTAGTTAGCCACACACACCTTTACTGTTAACTGGTTCATTAAGAGGGTCTGCAGCTCAGCACTACAATGACAAAGAGAGTATTTTTAGTCTTCTCTAGTCAAAATCTGAACAAATCACTTAAAACTTTTAAGTGTCCAATTACAAACAAGATTTTTAAACAAAATAAACAAAAAGCAGTAGCCTGACGGAAATTAAGAGTCTGTGGAGCCACACGGGGAACGAAGCCCAGACAGAGTGGAGCTCGCACTGGGACGCACTGCAGGCGGGAACGGCCTTTGGCAGCAGTGAGGGGCGGGCGTGATGCTTGGGAAGTGTACTGGGCAGTGGCCTGAACTTTTAGGGGGAGAGCTAAGTCTTCCACAGCGTATAACCACACATAAGTCACGTCTGGGACGTGTAAACGGAATAAAAATAAAACAACACACACCTAAGAAGAAAATACAGATCGATCTTTGACTATCTTAGGATGGGAAAGGTCTTTTAAAGAATAACACTAAGGATAATGCTAAGGCAGGCACTATAAAAGAAAAAGATTAATCTGGCTATATGAAAACTTTTAAATTTTTATACATTTAAAACATGTACTATATATTATATACACAAAAATGATCATGATTACATAAACAAACATGTGCGCAGAAAAGCCTAGAAAGAAATATATGGGTTTTTTTGGTCCTTGTGTACCAGGATTTACAATTTTTTTACAATGAGTAACTCTTGAAATACAAATTAAAGCTCCTGGCGCGGGTGGGTTACCTGGCCTTCCCCCACAGCAGCAAGTGCATGAACTCGTCTTGCACTGATGTGGTCGTGTTCTTCTCCTAAACACAATGGAGAAAATGTGTATGATTTAAATTGTAAGCATACTTATTCAAAATTGCAGAAGCACGACCCCCTTTCTTTCCCTTAAGCTTCCCTCAGATCCACATTTAAATCAGTCACCAGGAAACAGCCGGTTGCTCTTCCAACACCCGCCCTATTCGCCTGAACCCACCGCCCCACCTCCCAGCCCTGGCCCCGCCCAGGCATTTGGACCAATGGGAACAGAGTCCTCTTTCTCAGAGAAAACAGCCTGAGGTCAAACCCAAGCATTTAAAAGAAATCCTGATCTTAGCCTTTCACAAATCAGACTGATTTTTCTCGTGTACCTCATAAAATAAGTTCTTTAACGTGTAGTAAGGTCTTCAGGTGTATTACCTGCACAAACTTGGTGAGCCGAGAATCCATCTGCATCAGTATTTCTTCCCAGGCTTCACACATACATGTTAGTGACAAATTTATGTACTATTAACAAGAAGAAAGTATTGATATGGTAAAAAGTCTTTAAAGTAATATGCTAAACCAAAAAAAAATATGTGCTTCCTCCTGTCAATTGTCTCAAAGAAAAGAGAATTTACTTTCAACCACTTCTAACTTAGTTACATGTGAGTAAAAAAAGACCATAGCTAACACTTGATAATCACTTAACTATCAAACATCCTTAAATTAAGTTTTTATCCAGTAAACACTTTATCCTCCAGCTTTTTACAGGTATGTTTTATGTTCACAAACTGTCAAAATGCTGGTTTAGTCAGTCACTCAATTTTCAAACAGGACCATTAAAGAGATTCTGGTCTCCAGAAGGCTTTGCCATCAAGTAAATTAGTAACTGCAGCAGACAGGGGGCGGCGGGGCGGGGAAGACCACCATTCCAGGTAGCTCCTCTGTCCAGACACAAAGAGGGTTTGCCTAGTCCTTAATCTGGGCTGAACTTGTCCCTTGTGGGACCAGCACAAAGCAGACGGGACACTGTGAGTGTAAGGCCACTCACACTGTGAGTGTCCAGGACACCTGCGCCTCCCCTTCGTGAACAAGCCTGGGTTAGCCCACGGGGAGACGAGGATGTGGGGACTGGACAGAGCATCACAGCGAAGGGACATCAGAGCAGCCAGCTGACTCCTCATGCACGACCGAGCCTGCCGAGATGAGCTGAACCTGGTTCTGATCGACAGAATCTTCCCTCTGAGCCCGGCCCAAACTGTCCACCCAGACACCAACCTACGGAATCAGGAGCTAATTTGGGATGGGTTTATTAAGCACAAGAGCTAACTGATAAGATGGCTGTTTTCCATAATACTTTCTAAAATTCCAAGATATAATTTGTGGGAATATTTTAAAAGATTTAAGTTAATTTTTCTTTTTTTGGGCAGAGAAATAGAGATGGGTGAGAGAAGGTTATCAACTAAATTTCTTTTTCTTGCTTTAATGGGCATTATATAATCATCTACCAGATTACACACCTTTGCCACAAAGAGTTAGCTTTACGAAATAAAACGGTCAAGTTTTTTATTTCTAGAACATTAGAAACCTAGTACTCACATAAAACAAGCTATAAATAAATACCTGTAAAAGAGCTGAAATGTGAGTAAACTTTCTGGCCATCCGAGTTACTTCGGGTAAGAAAGAGTACAACAGATTGGTTTCAAGCTGTAAAATCAAAATAATAAAGTGAGTCACAATCAGACACGCTTCAATTTTAAAACATTTTTAATTACAGCTGACATTCAGTATTACATCACTTCCAGGTGTACAGCATAATTAGACGTTACTTGTGTAACGTGGAAGTGAAGTGACCGCCCCAATAAGCCGAGTGCCGCTGACAGACACACACTCACTGCACTGTCACTGCCTACACTCACTACACTGCACTGTACAGCCTGGTAACCATTTTTTAATGGCCAATTTGCACTTCCTAGTCCCTCTACCTTTTTTACACTTAGTTCTTTTAAAGGCTAAATCAGTCCCTCCCTGGTGCAAATGTGCAGTTATAAAATGAAAAAATCACGTGGCTTGTGCACAGCACGGTGAGCACAGCCGGTGACAGGGTGATCATTCCGCTGTGTGCACGGACGTCGTATCATTACGATGTGCTCCTGGAACTAAAGTTACATGCCAATTACACCTCGACTAAAGCTTTTTGAAAATGAATAGAGCCGTCCCTACATTCAAGCGGCTCTTTTTGAGCCGTCCCCAGTTCAAAAAGAGCCGAGGTCTAACTCCACGTCATGGGAAACACCCCATCTCTCCTTCTGAGCATAACAGCGTGGAGACTAACAGAACGGAAATTCGGGATTTTCTAATCCGCTGTGATTAACAGCGCACCCACCTTAAATTAGCAATCCCTTCTACGTAGCCGGAATAACTGTAATAATCTGTTTTGTAACACTACTATGAAGAATTAAAAAAATCATCATAAAGATACATACAAAATTTTAAGGAAATGAAAGGCTATTGATAAACCGATACAAACTGATTATGTAAGTTATATCTCAATAAAGCTGTTATTAAAAAAATTTCTATTACAAACTTCAAAGAAATAGTGAATCATTTTGGTATAGCACCAAATGCAAACCCTATTTTCACAGAACCTTAAGAGGAAGAGCAAATTTTAACAGCTGTTTCCAGAAGTTTTCTGACGCTCTGAATACAAGGCATGCTGGGAGGCTCACAGCCATCACACACAGCCTCTCTCTTGTCCTACTTCTGTTTGAGAGGTAATGTGTACGTAAGCTAAGTGGCGGGCTATCTGAGATGAAAACCTGGGGGAGATTTTCTTGAAAGCAAGGTTATAATCAAAATCCTCCTCCAGCCCTAGTTGGCCTCCACAATGTATACCACGAGAGGCAACATGTCGGTTAGCGAGCAGCGACTCCAGAGCCAGACTGCCCAGCACCCCTTCCAATTCTGCAACACCATGCAGGCTGCCCGGTCTCTCTGTGTGCCCACTAACTCACCTATAAAACGGGGATGATACCTACTATTAGGTTGCCATGAAGATTCAAGTGAACTACACTGAACCCCTCAGTACCCGGCAAATAGTAGCTTTTACTATGTTATTAAGGGTAGAGCCCTAAGAAAACATGGTACAAAGATGAATTGGTATAGCAACCAATTAGTAAGGCCCTTAACTGACCATCAAAACACTATTTTTGTGAAAACTATACTGGGCCCCAGGAATAAGAATAAAGCATTCATTACAATAAGATTCCGCAGGTTAAGATTTAAAAGCCCCAAGCCAGTGTTTTGCTTTTTGCTGTAATAACCACTAGGATGATATAGACTTAAAAAACCTTTAAAAAATATGCTTACTCTTTACTATCAGGTTTCGATACTCACCTGAAAGTATGAAACTTCGGCAGCACCAGAGGCAGACACTTCTGTGACCACGGATAACGATTTCAAATCACTTGATAAACACAATGCGAGACAAGTACCAACAATCTGTAAGACAGTCAAACCCCCAGTGTGTTTAGTACTACTGCTACACTGCATCTGCTTACGATGCAGGACGCAAAGGCCCACAGAGGGCCAAAAAGCAGACACTGGTCGCCTGGGTCCTGCCACGCACGTGCAGCCAGCCAATGAAGGTGCCTCCGCCTAGATGCAAGGACAAGGAAGGGCATGGACACACGGACACACATAGACCCATATCCAGGGCCCTGAGTCACATGTGAGAGAACAAACATATTCCACAGTGTCTACAGTATTTTCTACCATCTAGAGAAAATAAGATGATTGAGCTATGAAGGGGGAAAAAAGCCATGGAGAAGACAGAGACTTGGCAACCATGGCAACCCTGGGAGACTCAGTACTGGGCAGAGGATGGCTCCAATGGCCTTCCTCACACTCCTACCACGAACTGCAGCCCTTACCCACCGCAAGGCGAGAACATTAAACCATAATCAAGTGTATCCTATCAGCCTTTTTGTTAAAAAGAAAAACTCGACTAAATCTATGAATAGTTCCAGATCTTCGCACACATCCTAACACTCTTTAATAAGAGCAAGAAAATTATCTTCTTAACATTTAAGAACAAGTAATTCCAATAACTGAAACTGAGAGGGAAAAAGTGTTTTAGTCTTCTTTCACAAGTCAGTTGCTATATTCTAAGATAAACGATGTAGAAAGTATTAAAGGAAAACTTACCCCTGTGACTCGAGCAATTTTGAACATTCCATAAGCATAAAGTTCAATAAAACCAGAGCTGCCTCCAAGGACGAGAATATTAAGCCTAATTAAAAATAATGCAACAAGCTGAGGGCACCAGTGGAGACGGAGCTCCTTCACCGAGCTACAGACCGTCCCTGCTCTCCCACAATCTGCCTGCTGAAGCTCCCCCAGCGGCGAGAGGAGCACCGAACAACCCACAAACCCTCCGCACTCAATCACATCAGCCTTATTCTAACTATCTTCTCAAAAGAACAACATCGATTTTCTCCGGCCTAAGAAACATCAGCTTACAGTAAAGTGAGTATATAGTATTTTAATGATTGTATTTATATACTCTCAGTAACAAACAATCCTTTTCCCAACTAATACAAAGCACCGTAAGTTTTATCACAACTCTGATGCTAAGTGTATTAAATGGGCTTAGAGACCTTGAATAGTTCAATTTAAATTTTAGAAACTTTTAGGACTTCCATCCTCCTTTACTTCTTATCAAAATAAACAAAGGTACATTATAATACTAAGCTTGATACAATCAAAGACCATATAACAAAAATAAGTAAATACTAGACATTAATGTCTGTGTATTGTTCAGAGGTATTTGTTAGCAATAAAATAATATGACAAATAAAGGAACTGCCCTTGAAACTCTGAAAACTGCCTCAAATACCAAATATTAACTTTAACAAATTAGACTTGTTATTTAAGATGCTGGAAAATTTACCTGACATCTCCCAGAAGCTTGATAATTTCATCAGAATTTTCTTCACTAAAATATAAAAGCAAATTGGGTTACTTTTCAACTACACACTTCAGATTAATGAAAGATTATTTTACTGGAAGACAAAAAAAGGCATATCTTACCTAAATATTTTTGAGGTGTTGCTGTAACTAGAGAAAAACAGATACTGGGGTAAAATGTACTCAACAGAAACATATTTTTTTAAAACAAATGAGAAAATTGCCAGTGTTAAAAGTAAAGAGAAATCTGCAAGATTAATTCCAATGGAATTAAACTCTGACACTTACTTTTTTGGTAATGTAGGTAGTTTAGGTAAGAGAAGATTTGATTCATCTTCAGCATTATAAAAGGATGTCAGAACACTAAAGAGAAAAAAATATGAGCATTATAAAAACGCTAAAGGTTTTACCTCTCTTTCCATTTAAATACAAGGCTACTGTTTAAATGCCCGGTTTTACACGTTGGATCTTGCCAAGTAAACAGATGCCACACATACTTTACCATGTAATAGTCGTAACACCCAAAAACAAGAAAGAGAAGAGTAGAAAATTTGTAGCTTTTTCATTTATAAAAAGGGTTTATTTCTGTAAAAAACCCAGCCTACCCACTTTACATTTAGTGGAACCAATAGCAGAAAACAATGATCTCAGCATATGAAATACACTTGCACGTATTCAGCATTAGATACTGAGAATTTGATTTCTTAACTCTCATCTAAGAACTGTCACTAAACCTGAGCACAAGAGTAATTTAAAAGAACAATTATTTTATCACTGAGTTTATTTTCTTTTTATGAGTTCTGTGGCCGACACACATTGGAAGATTTGCCAACCCAGCAGATATATGAGACGATGCATTTTGAAATAGTCTTATTTACCCCCCCCCCTTTTCCTCTCAATTCTACCTCCAAATAAGGCTGGAAATAAATGAGAGAGGAGGTAAAAAAGTGATGACTTGGGAAGTGGTTTTTCCCTACTTTAACACAAACTAGGTGTCCCAATAGACCCTGAAATCTCCACAAAACGTTTCTAAACTGTATGTAAAAAGTGTGTTAGAAATATACTTAGCAGCAAACTGACAGGGACAGAAATTACACACTATACTCTGCTCCTTTAACCTTCTACAAACCCACATGACCATTTGCAACTCTTGATTACTTGATGATGGACTGATTAATCACTGCTTCACGTGCAGTGAATTTCGAACCCCAGGCTAGATCCTTGTTATCCAATCCCATTCAGCACCGCCCCCAGGAGAGCTGTCAATTAATATTCAGATTTGACAAATTCATTTGACATTCATTTAAAACTTAATTAGAAAGGAAAAGCTGGTGGAAAGGAAATGATCACATTTACTCAAAAAAGACACTTTTATTTTCAGTATTACCTAACCCACGGATCCTTCAGGGCATCTTTACTGCAAACCTGGTAGATTACTTGACTACAAAGACTGAGGCAAAGTTATTTTAATAAAATAGGAAACTACCGGGACCACAGACACAAAAAGTAACCTTTGCAGCATCAAAACAGAATGCTCCATTTAGCACTTTTCGTACACTAAGCATATTTACTAAGGCACAAAAAAAAAAATCAAAGCTTTAGACAAAATACACGGTGAAAAGAAAAACAGAACCTCAATTTGCAAACCAGTAACTTTGATTAATTCCTTGAAAGCATAAACCAATGACATAAACTACAAAAGTAACTACAAAGAAAAACCCTGGCCACTCAGATATCACTGTTCCATTAAAAAGACAGATTTTTTTTTCAGAAGAAAAAATAATCTAACCGAGGATTTAAAAAATCTTTATCTTTCTTTTTTTACAATTCAGTGAATTTTTATTTACTTATTTATTTGTTTTAAAATTTATTTTTTCATTTAATTATTTTTCAAGTACCGCTTTCCGTCTATTTCTCCCATCCCAGCCCACCCCACCCCATGCTCCCCACCTCCCTCCCATTTTCACCCCCTTAGTTATTGTCCCCGTGTCCTTCATACTTGTTCCTCCAAATCCCTTTACCTTGATAAACTTAAGAACAAGAGTTAAAAGCAACGCACACACACTCAGCGTACAGACACCGAAGTGCCCGTCTCACACAGTGCGGGTTTCGGGAGCGCGGCCCTTTGTGAGCGGCGCCTGTGCGGTGCGCTACCTGCTCTCCGCGGTCACCTCCATCCAGTGCATGCAGGACACCGGGGCCTCCACGCAGAAGGAGTGCAAGCTTTCGGGCTTCTCCACATCGCACAAAACAATCTTCTTGGTGTCGGCAAGAGCAAAGGCCAAAACTAAAACAAGAACATACCATCAGAATAAATTAGTGTACATTCGAGAAAAATAAATGGGCATTTCACTTCTTGTTCAGTTTCACTAGTTTAAATACATTGCGATCACAGAAATCATTAAACCTAAAAATCCTTCCGTTAAATAGCATTTTAAAACCTAAAAGGTATCTCTGCACAGACCCGTGCTGTTATCTAAGCTTCCTTTAAAATGCCCAAACTTTCCTGAGTAATCTGCTACCCTCCAGCGCACTATACTGAGCATCTCACACATCAAAGCCTCCAGACTGGAACCCAGCTGCCAGGCAGAAAACGGAACCAGGTCTCCGCAGACTAACAATAACTGAATCACCAAGACATACTGGCCCCATAAACATGCTTAAAAGGCAAGAAGCAATTCCATCTGCTTGGTTCTCAGGAAGTTTTTTATACCTTTCTTTTCTTTCTGACCCTGAATGAAAAAGAAGGCCACCACTGTGAATAAGTACCGGGTACAGTTTCTCTGCTTCAGTCATTAACATCTTCCTAGCAGATCAGATTTAAGATATTCTAACTGGTGGGCTACGCATTTCGCTGTGTACTGATTATAAATAGACACAGCTCCTCGAGGTGTGAGGTAATCCAGACTTCCTCCTCTTCAACACAATTTAAAGCAGTCTTGAAAAAACCCCAATATCTAACAAAATCCTTTTTAGTGTCTAAAACACAAGACATTTTTTAATGATAAAAATATCTACTTAAGTACATTTTAGCATACTGACTTTCATGATTTATTTTTGAGATACTGATATTTTGGGATGAATACTGCAAGATATCAAGATGTTACTTACAAAAGCTCTCTAATTTTATTTTATTTTAATTTTTTTTTAGACAAGGAAAGGGAGGGAGTTAGAGAACCATCAGTGTATGGTTGCCTCTCACATGGCCCCCACTGGGGACCTGGTGTGAACTAGCAACCCTTTGGTTCGCAGACGGTGCTCAATCCACTGAGCTACACCAGCCAGGGCAAAAGGTTCTCTAATTTTACATGTACATGTTAGAAAAATATAAAAGATGACACAAGAGATGAGCTGAATGAGTACAGATAAAAATAGTTATCCGTAAGTGATAGGTTTTCAGGGCATTTTTATGTACTTATATTTACCTAGGAAAAAATTAAGCAATGAAGAGTACATAACATTTTACAAGAATGGCTTAGTTTCTTAAAGCATCAGTGATATAGATGAACTTTAAGCTCCAGTTTACAGCATTTTACTGTACTGGTTGTATGGGTACAATAGTTCAAATAACACTGTCAATGTAAAAGCAACACATGGAAGAGGAGAGTTCAGTCATCAGGGCCATAACCTTCTACAACATAACAAGCTACAAAATAAAGGGCGCCAGCAGAAAAATCATACAGAATGGAAGAAATGAGGTCAGAGCTGATAGTCCTTCAGGTGAGGCAAGCATACGCGCAGAGAACTTACTTATCAGCCATACATTTTTTTTTAAAGGGAGAGAGGGGAAGGGAGGGAGATGGAGAAGGAGAGAGACATGGATGTGAGAGAGAAATATCAGCTGCCTGCCTTCTGCAGACACCGACTGGGGGCCGAACCCACAACCCGGAAATATGCCCTGACCAGGAATGAAACCTGTGACCTTTCGGTTTGCAGGATGACTGAGCCACACCAGCTGGGGCCCTAAATCATACATGTAATGCCAAGATACATTTTTGGGATAAAAGAGTCACACTGGCACTGAACTAACTAGGGAGTGGCAGGTGACGTTTGGGCCAAGTTGTGTAGGACAAGACAGCGAAAGGAGCAAAACCAAAGTATTTTGTGAATCCCACCAGATTTCATTTTACAGTTATCTTCACGCAGAGGTCAAGTTTTATTTTGGAGATACCTTTGCCCAGAAATGAGATGGCAGAGTTAATCTGAATTCTATGAAAATGCTTTAAAGCATTCTAAAAAATAAAATTCCCGAACTGGTATTTAAAATTCTAGTATATAATGAGAACAATAAATTCCAGAAATAAGCTTTCTTTAAAGAGTACTCTTTGTGAATAATAAAAATCATTACGTTTGCCATCTGGTCTCCAAGCCAGACAGGTTACTTCCTTTCCTGTATTTTCATTTGGTGGAAAACTCCAGACTCGATGAAAACTTGCAAGTCGATGAAGTAAAACCTAGGACAAAACAGATATAATGGCAGAAAACAAAAATCCATTTCCAAAAATAAAGTAAACCTAGATCCCCGCTATGAAAAATTTTAAACCATCTCAAGTATAATATTTAGCTATCAGAAGAAATTAGAAGACAATAGTGTCTGAATGAACTTAAGGTATTTTCAAAGGGTGAACTTCAGTATTTTCAAAATAAGTGAAACAGGTCTACTTTAACCCTGTACCCTATACGTTTTCCTATCTTTTATGTCAACAGAGAACTTACATTTCGAAAAGAAGTAAGGCTGTCCAAACACACTGACCAAAAAACAAAGGAAGAGCACGAACAGCACTGGAAAGGTACAGGTGACAGATTAAGTAACAGCAGACTTGGAATCAGACCATGTGGATGTGGATCTAACTTCAGCCACTGGCCTTGGATCTTGGGCAAGTCATTGAGCCATTCTAACTTTCTATTTCCACACGAGTAAATTCCTACCTTGGAGGGTCAAGATGATGTCCCAGGGTTTCTTATACTTCGAAAGTAAAGACTGTCCCTGTCCCATCCTCTATGCAAACAAACCACCATTGGAAATAAGGAAGAAAAGGCGGAACTGCTTCCCTGCAGGATTCTCAGGCGGTGGCCATTTGGCACCTCACATCCCCTGGACTATTACTGGGCTAGGGGATGAGGTAGGGTTTGTCCTCGATGTTCAATGCCATTTCTTGATGATTTTTCTAAATCCTCCAACTTTGAAACTTATGCAATCAGACCATGTTGCACACTAACCCTCTTTAACTGCAGTCCTCTAAAGACCCTAAGGCCACTCCCCTCTTTCCCAGAAGGTATACACTCCTGCCTGGCTCACGGTTGCTTTCTAACACTACTCATCGTCATTCTTAGTAACTTCAAGAGCTTCTCAGTTCTCCACTGCCTGTGGTCCCATGATCACATCTTCTCCCTCACCTCAGTCACTCCCAGGGCCACCCCCTTGACCTTGTCATTTCCGACAACTACAAATGTTGCCACAATCTCAGTGTCAAACCTGATACTTTCCATCACAGCCTCTATCTTTCCAGCTTATCTCTACTTCAACACACTTGGATTCTTCAGCCTCACCAAGACATACAATCCATTGATTCTATCACCTATTCGTTGCCCCTCACCCCACACGTGCCCTCCCTTCCCCACTTACTCATTAGAACCCAAGGTTCATCATTACAATCACATTGCATATACTTCAACTCCCTTGCATTTCTCTTCCTTTGTCAGACTTGCAAAACAACCCCGGTTAAATCCAACCATGTCTGCACCCATGTAGTCAAAAAGAACAGCAGAGACATGCAATCGTGCTCACTGCTTTCCCTCAAACCACAAGACCATTAATTGGTGCAGCTTTCAATAATGACCAGCGATCCCATTAGGTTCCCCTGGTCGACTTGCCTTGTCAGCTTTTCCAAGCCCCTCAGACATTCAATGTTTTCTTCTCCACCCTCACTCCTGACAGTGCCCTTCCTTCTCATCGAGACAATGGGCGAAACAAGTGCCCACTATTACATCTATCCATCTGATAGCACTTGCACCCCTAAAATCTCCCTTCCCCTCTACTTCTGAGGTTGTACTATCTGCACTTCTCTACAGCAACGACAAAGTTCCAAAGCATCCTGGCAGAGGAGGGAGACTAGCTTTCATGGAAATCCTTGAGAAAGAGACATCAGTAGCCTGGCAATGAGGGCAGCCCGGGCAACACAGCAAAACAGCCTGAGGTTGCTAAGTTTTCCTTACCACCAGTCTCCAAGCTGGCCAGGTAGCTCTCAGGAAGCCTGCAAAAGGGCCAAAGGAGGAAACATGCCCAGACGAAGGTTTCCTTACAAAATGGCTGCCAGGCAACAGTTTGCTCCCCGCAACAAGTTAGCTACAACCAGGATGAAGCTCCTAATATATTTCAATCTAAAAATGCTCACTGTCAGCGCTCACGCACATCCCATCAGGAATCCAGCGAAACATCAATCCCTAGTTTTAAAGGCATTTATCATGGGTGGTGGCATCCAACACAAAATACGAAACTTGGACAACATGATATAGATGCTTGAACACATCCTCTATGGCAGGTACACGCATGAATATTTGCAGCTGAAGTTGGACAATAACTCAACTTTTTCTGCTACTAAACTGCAAGCAAACTTCAGGCAGAGTCTGTGGACCTACTACGACATCTAGCTCAGGACTGACACATGATGAACTTCTAAAAAGCTCACTTAACAAATAAATGACTAAAACAGACGGGGATGCAGGATTGCGTGGTTGTGTGAAAACTTGTTTTTACCAGAAAATACGTAAAAAGGGCATATAAATTATCTTTCCCGTACGTGGTCCTTTATACTTTCACGTGAAGTTCAGAACGGACCAGGGAGGGAGGGGCGGGGTAGACAGTGGCCCGCCCAGTCCGCAGAAGGGGAAACTGAGGCCGGGGCAGTCTGCAACTCGCTCACTCACCTCGCCCGCGGTGTTGGCCAAAGCGATGAGATCCCGCTTGGGCGACCAGACGAAGAAGATGATCTCCTGCGGCAGCTGCTTCTCTCCCACCACCCGGAAGGACGGGAAACAGGTCGGAAAACGCAACATGGGGGCGACTCTGCAACGACAGCTCAGTCGGAGGCCCGCAGGAGACCCCGACCCCGCGCCCGCGCCGCCCCCTCCTCGGGCCCACGCCGGAAAGGCCGGCCCGCGGCGGTACCTGGCTCTCCTCGGCTGCCGAGGCGGCCCGGGCGGCCTCTGCCTCTCCCCGCCGCTGCACGCCCGGGCCTCTCCTTTGCACGCCCGGGCCTCACTCCGCTCGGCCCCGCCGCCGCGCGCTCGGGGCACTTCCGGCGCCCGGCCGTCCTCGCGAGAGGAAGAGGGCGGCGTGGGCGCGGGACGGGGCGCGTGGGGCGCGCCAGATGCTCTGCGAGCTCGGACCTGGAGAGCGGAGAGCGGCGAGGGGCGGGTGGGGGTGCACGGGCGTTGGGAGCCCGGGGACGCGCGGTGGGGGCTGGACCTGGATGCGGGGCGCCTGGGGTGGGGCGCGTTGCCCGTTTATGGGCAAAGGCTGTATAAGCCATTGTGTGCGCCCGTAGATCTAGTCTTTTTTTAAGGAAATTCCTTGTTGGTGAATGGACACTCACAGGTTGAGGCCTTGAGGACGAAGGGAAACGAAAAGGAACGCAAACTTTAGGTCCGAATCAGCTGAAGGCTCCTGCAGTTTCTGAACTGGTGTTCTCAGTCCGGGTCGCTCAGTAACATCCTGGAGACAGTTTTACACGCCCCCCACCCCTCCCCCGCCCAAGCAGTACCCCAGAGCATTAAAAGAGAATACGGAATGGTACCCAGTATTCATTAAAACTAGGTGTTTCCAATTTGCAGCCAAGGTGGAAGGTCCCTCCTCTAAAACCTCCGATGTGGGCAAATATCTTGATCCTTTATCCCATTTAAGCCTCACAAATTATTAACAGTAGCTCCACCAAAATAAGTGAGGGCTGTGGGCTCATCTGGGATTTATCCTATAGCTGTTGGAGCATCTACCATGTGAAAAAATCTGGGCCACACAAATGCATGGGACATGGGCTCTGCCCTACAAGGCTCACAGGTCAGCCTGGCCAACACAGAAACCAGAACCCATCTGAGGCTTCTTTATACAGGACACATTTAAATGTTCAGAAGTACCCGAAGCTTATGATTGGGTTAAGAGAATGTGACGGTATTAGCCTGTGATTCTTGAACTTAAAATCCATGGTAGAAAGCCGTCTACCTTTCACTTCTTTTACTATTCAAAGGGGAGAGGAGCAGCACACCCACTTTCGCAAGCCCCATCGTCTTGCTCTCTATCTGGATCTAGCCTCCTGGGGAGTAGGTGATACAAGTAGAGGTAGACAGATTCATTCAGCAGCACATATTCCAGGCACTGTTTTGTGCCACTGTCCTTAACTCTTGATGCTGACCTTGCTCCTTTTCAGAGAGGGGCTTGATGTTCCTCATTTCTAAGGTGCGAATAAATTTGCCTTTTTATTCATGAAATGCATGTTCAGGTGTTGACATCTTGGTGTGGCAATAACGGAGTATCTGGATTTTCCTGAAACATCCTGAATGTGAACCCTCACACAACACATTAGAGGTACACAGCCAGTGTTGTGGGACATACGAGTAACTGCCCGCACATTAGAAAGCCTTCACAGAAGAGGATGAATTTCCCAGAAGGTATTAATTACAGCACAGGAAACAGCATGGGCGTGGAGTTCCAGATGTAGCCAGGAAATAGCAAATAGTTTTATGTGGCCTTAGTAGTGCCTCATGTGTGTTGGTGGGAGTGGGGGGCAGGGTTGTCACTGGAATGATCCATAGTGGCCATAGGACAAGAGCTGTGTTAACACAGGGTTCCCAGCCTTTTGTTTTTACCATTTTGGCTTTACCCACCCTGGGTCCTTGCCTTCCCCATTCTCTAATGAAAACATTGCTTTGTTGTCTCATTTGTACTAGTGTGGCACAGAATTGTGGGAGAAAAGGGGCCACATTATGAACTTGACAAGTTCAGGGAGGCCTGCGTGACAGCCTTACTAACTCAGAGACCTAAAGGACCACATAGGGTGGCTGAAATGAAAGCTTTCTAACTAAAAGCAGTTCATGGCAGGTAGTCATGTCCTAAGCCAGTGTTTTTCCCTAATAATTGTCAACCTTTAACTTAAAGCCTGTCCTCGTTTTGCATCTAAAATAACATACGTTTGCAAAGTCAAATTTCCTTTTTCCACACCCCTCAAACCAGTCACTGCAGCAGACCACACCCCCTCATTGTTAATTGTTGACTTTTACTGGCCTGTCCTCACTGGTGTAAAAGTGTCTGTCACCTTACTTTTTATCCAATGCCAAGGTTTCCGTTTTGCTTTCTCCCACTTCCCTAATCTATCACCAGTGGATTTCATGTAACTCTGCTACCTCCTCCTCCTCTTCCTTTGACGATAATGTATACAATCAGGTGCTAAACTGCCCTTCCCCAGAGCAGTTCTCAATCCCTTGAGGTTTTGCTTCCTGGTAGTTGTCACTTTGGCTCAAACAAACTCACCAGAAATGCTCTACAGGTTTGAATGTGATGAAATCCAGCAGAAAGAGAAAGCCCAGGGATCAGCTGTCAGTGCTTTTTAAAGGAAGCACTGGCTGGAGATACTCAAGTATGGAGAGTGCGGAGGGAGGAGGGAAAGGTAAGAGAAAACACACTGTAAGAGGAATTTCCATGCTGTGTATCCTCTCCGTAGCACTTGGGAAAAAATGCAAGAATTAGCTTTTTTTTTTCTAATTTTTTTTATTGATTATGCCATTACAGTTGTTCTATTCCCCCCTTCATTCCTCTCCACCCTACCCCCCGTCTCCACCATTACCCCCCCTTTAGTTTATGACCATGTGTCTCAAGTTCTTTAGATTCTGTATCTCCCCTACTATTCTTGCCCCCCATCTATTTTCTATCTACTGTCTATGCTACTTATTTTCTGTACCTTCTCCCCCCCCTTCTCCTCTCCCACTCCCCTATTGCTAACCCTCCATGTGATCTTCATTTCTATGGTTCCACTCCTGTTCTAGCTGTCCTCTTAGTTTGCTTTTGTTTTAGGTGTGGTTCTTAATAATAGTGAGTTTGCTGTCCTTTCACTGTTCATCTTTTTTATCTTCTTTTTCTTAGGTAAGTCCCTTTAACATTTCATGTAATAAGGGCTTGGTGATGATGGACTCCTTGAATTTGATCTTATCTGAGAAGCACTTTATCTGTCCTTCCATTCTAAATGAAAGTTTTGCTGGATAGAGCAATCTTGGTTGTAGGTCTTTGGATTTCATGACTTGGAATACCTCTTTCCAGCCCCTTCTTGCCTGTAAGGTCTCTTTTGAGAAATCAGCTGACAGTCTGATGGGAACTCCTTTGTAGGTGACTGTCCCCTTAGCTCTTGCTGCTTCTAGGATTCTCTCTCCTCATTTTAATTTTGGCTAATGTAATGATGATGTGCCTTGGTGTGTTCCTTCTAGGGTCCAACTTCTTTGGGACTCTCTGAGCTTCCTGGATTTCCTGGAAGTCTATTTCCTTTGCCAGATTGGGGAAATTCTCCTTTATTATTTGTTCAAATAAGTTTTCCACTGGTGGCTGTGCCTTTCCCCCTTCTGGTACCCCTATAATTCGGATGTTGGAGCGTTTAAAGATGTCCTGGAGGTTCCTAAGACTCTCCTCGTTTTTTTGAATTCTTGCTTCTTGACTCTTTTCTGTTTGGCCATTATTTGCTTTCTTCTGGTCCACTCCATTTATTTGAGTCCCAGTTTCCTTTTCATCGCTATTGGTTTCCTGTGCAATTCCATTCATTTCAATTAGTTTCACCTTTATATGTTTCTCTAATTTGTGGCTATAATCAACCAGTTCTGTGAGGATCCTGATCACCAGCATTTTAAACTGTGAGTCTGAGAGTTTTGCTATTTCTTCATTGCTTAGATTTATAGGCTCTGGGGCTTTGAGATCTTCTTGTGCCATTTTTGGTCTGTTCGTACCTGTTAAGTACGAGGAGCGGAGCCTTGGACTCCCAGGTCGCTGGGTTGTGACGCTGGATGTGGGGGCGGGGTCAGAGCGGGGAAATGGTGGCGCCCTCCACTGCCGTTTGCCACTGGGGCCTGCTGGCTCCTGTCCAATCGCCCACTCCTTGGCTGGTCTATCCAGAATGCCCGACCACAGTCAACCCGCAGCCCTGCTCCCTCGCTGTTTCCCCGTGGTCACTCGCTGAGCTGCCCACCAGGTCCAACCCTGCGCCTGGATTCCGCGCGCCTGAGTCCCTCTGACAGAGTTTTCCTGTGCAACCCGGCTCCGCCAGCTGCTGGTTTTGCCCCTCTTACCGGTCAGGCCGAAGAATTTGTTATTATCAGACTTCCGAAAAGTTCAATTTTCTGTGTTCTGGCTGTGTTTTCTGTTGCTAATATTTAGTCATCTCTAAACTTGGTTGTATGAGAAAGCACAGCGTCTCCACCTATGCCTCAATCTTGGCGGAAGTCCTCAGAACTAGCTTTTTGTGAAGTAGCTTTTTGGCAGCACGGCTGTTCTTTGCTCACTACACCCCATGGGCTCGCTCATGCTCATGGTGACAGCATCGTACTCTGTTCTTTGGTTATTCAGGGTCCTAATTCCTGTACAGGGTCATGATGCATTCATCACAGAGATGTAAAGGTAGCAAGAAGACAAGTTGGGTGCGGGGGTGAGGGGATGGGAGATTCCAGAGACATTTCTAAAGTAGAGTAACAAGAACTGATTATTGATTATATTGGGAGAATGAAAGCAGGGAATAGGCAAGACTAAGCCAGGATGTCTGGGTGTGCAGATTCAGGAAACAGAACTGGTTGGTGCTGGGGTGTGTGTGTGTGTGTGTGTGTGTGTGTGTGTGTGTCTGAGGGAAGTATGAGGGGGAAGGAAGGGGAAAGTAGGCCAGGGCAAGAGTTCGGTGAAGACCTCGTTCCAGAGGAGCTGTGGTATGAAAATCTGCAGTGGCCAGTGGGCAGCTGGAAGGGCAAGTCTGAAGGGGCAAGGTCAGGTCCTGAGTCAAGTTGTGGGAATCACAGTGTTGGGAGGGAAGACGGAGTGTGTGGCATGTGACTAAACTAGGCCATGTGAAAAGCTGTTATTCTGAGGTCTATTTTGAAGGAAAATAAGCAAGATGACAGAATTTGCTGGAAAGAGAAATATAGGCTAATGTTAGAATCTCTCTGCCCTACTCTGGTTTCATTCATTCGGCAATAAAACAAACCCAAGTCAAAGGGGCACAAGTAGTAGAATGGGTTGGCTCGCGGACATGGCAGGTCCAGCAGTAGGTCCACTTCAGGGCAGGCTACATCCAGCAGGTTCCTAGCAACGGGATGGCAGGGTGTGTGTCGCCGTGGGGCTGGCTCCACGTGGGCACTGAAGACTGCAGAATAGTAGTTGCAATTACACTTTTAAAAAGATTTTATTTATTTATTTTAGAGAGAGGGTAAGGAAGAGAGGGAAACATCAATGTGTGGTTGCCTCTCATGCACCCCCTACTGGGGACCTGACCTGCAACCCAGGCACGTGCCCTGGCTGGAAATGGCCCTTGGGTTCGCAGGCCAGTGCTCAAACCACTGAACCACACCGGCCAGGGCTGCAATTCCATTTTTGTGAAAGAAATTTTAATGTCTTCTGCATGGCTATTTATCCAAGAATCTATCCTTAGAAACACACACGCAGAAGCTGTCACAGTGATTCTGTCTGGGTGGCAGGACTGGAGCTGCTCTTCACTTGCTCTCATTTACTTGGCCCACGTGTTGGTGACAGACGGGGGACTGTGCTTCCTTTGTCCTTTAAGCGTGTGGACCGTGTAGGCGGACCTAGTCCCCTCCCACCCCTCACCTCCGCGTCTGCTGATGAAGGAACTGGCCCATGCACTCAGGCTGTTTCTCGGAGGCCACCGGTTGTCACCCATGTACTCTGCATGCCTGTGGAACTGTAGTTGTTCTCACAACTACAGTGTGAGAACCTGACTGTCCCACTAATGGGATGAAACTCCTCTCTCAGAGCTCTGAGACCCTGCCTGCCCACTTTTGCTGTTTTTCCCCCTCGGTCTTGCTGAGTTAACATTTATACTAAATCACCTGCAATCAAATAGTAGAGATCTTATCTTCATTTTATTGATTGCAATGACCTTCTTAGCTGACCCTCAAGTAATTTAACCCATATCCTAATGTTCCAATTAAAATCGTATCAAATAAGAGTAATTGGATTTTCCTTTGCATTTTGTGCAAGCTTTCCTCACCTACGCAGCTCTAAGCATATTAGCTTCCTACTCATGTGGTGCAGTTAGGGTTCTGAGGCATACAGTGGGTATTAAATGGCATTTCTACTCACCCAACATGTATCTATGAGCAGATACTACTTGGGGGTGCAGAAGTGTGTTGGCCTGGCCGCACACTTCCCTAGGTTGTGGGGCGGACAGAGGTCACTCGTGCTGCAGCCTGGTGTCTCAGACAGCACCGAGTGCGAGGCCCCGAGTGCGAGCACCGCTCCAGGAGCCCGCGAGCACGCCGTGACGCCCACAGGCCGCTGCCATCCAGGGGCTGGTCTGTACGGGGAAACAGGTGCCGCGAGCTGTTCTAAGACAGGTGGGATCTAACACCTTAGAGGAAGTATAAATGAAAAGACACACACACATTTTTGTCACTGGTGGGAGATGTGCTATTTCACTAGAGACGCCAAGAAGGACATGGTGAAGGGGGTGGCATCAGACCAGGATTTTTTTGAAGGCTGCGATTTTATATTTAAAAATCAGTCAAAATTCTGTCAGATTTCTAGTATTTTACAGATTATTTTGAAGGGGCCAGACATCGACTTAAGAATTTTTCTTGAAATAACCTTGAAAGTCAAATTATTTTAAGTTTAAAGACTTCCGGAGAAGGCTGCCAATCTTGCTCACCCTGCTTACCCCGACGTTTAAAGTCGCACTGTTAGTGAGGGTAGTCCTCCTAGAATTCGGTGACTCTAAAGTCTTCCCAGTATTGTGCAGATCTCTTTTCCTTGTCCTTCGATGCAAGAGAAGAGAGCAAGTTCTCCTCCTATTTTAGGCGTGCCTACTGTTACGGACTGAACTGTCATCCCCAGCATGCCTTTGTTGAGGCCCTAGCCCTCAGTCCTCAGAATGAGACTGCATTTAGAGACAGGGCCTTTAAAAGGAGACTTAGGAAAAATGAGGTCATTAGGGCGAGCCCTAGTCCAATCTGACTGGTATCCTTGTAAGCAGGGGAAATCTGGACACAGAAAGACACCAGGGACATGCACACACAGACCATGTGAGGACACAGTGAGAAGGTGGCCGACTGCCAGCCAAGGAGAGAGGCCTCAGAAGAGCCCTGCCAGCATCCAAACTGAGAAAATTAATTACTGCTGCTGAAGCCACCCTGTCTGCAGTATTTTATTATGGCAGCCTAGCAAAGTAATACACCTACCACCTGAGAGCCTCCAGAAAATTCCATGCTTTCAATCAAATCTTTATTGAGCACAACAATGCAGGAGAGACATCAAAGTGTATAAAATGGTTACTGACATTAACAAACTCTTCTGGGGAATAGAATCTATAAATGTAACCATGTAAAAATAATAAATGAAAAGCGCCTCAAATGTGGTGGAGAACACCAAGGGGTTCAGAGAAGAAGGAATTGGCTGGTATCAGGGACGCATGCAAGGCTTCCCAGAAGCGGAATGGAGGGGGCCAGGACCTGACGGCTCCGTGAGACCTGACGGCTCCGTGCGCCAGAGGGAAATGGGGCGAACAGAAGACAATGGGATGAACAGACCGGGGTCCACTGGACAAATCAGACTAAAGGTAGGAAAATCATAACCTGATCATTCAGGGCCTACAACAAAGTGACTCTGTATTTCATTACATTTTATAAGCAAGCAGTTGAATGAAATTTAGCTGTAATTATTAAGACAAATGTTCTTCTAAAAAGCATAGAAAACTTTACCTGTCAAATTTCAGGGATTTTCTTTTGTTACTGTTGTGAGTAGGTATCTTAATATTCAGAGTTGCAGTTTAATTAGAACAAAAGACCTCATCTCCCATCACACTTTACCTCCCAGAGATATTTTTATAACCTATTAGTTTATTCTTAGAAAAGACATTTAAGTCATTAAAATTAGTATTAGTTGAACATAAGGACAGAATAAACAGCTTCTCTATTTTTAACTTTCTAAGAAGGTACCAAAGTTTTAAAGTATATAATTCCTGGTTATCAGTGATATCCTGTGTCCTCAATTCTAAGATGTACCTTTTTTTCACATTTCAGTATTTCTGAAATAAGATACATCTAGAATTTAGTATATATGATTAATGGGTTAAAAGCTGTCATTACATGAACAGTGCATTTTATAATCAATGGCATCCCAAACAAAGGAAATAGATGAGAAGCCCTGTGCATCAGGACTCAGTTCTGCAGTCGTCACGGACCCCCGGGTGTGAGTTTCAGAGGGGGCTCCTGATGCTGGGGACACCACAAAAGTTGGGCCGTGTCCACATCCATGCCTGAGTCAGAGAGCGTAGCCCTCATGGTTATACGAGGTTCATACCTCATGGTACCAATCCTGTCACCAGAGCAACCTGTGCAGAAAAGGAGGCAAGGGAGGAGTTTCCTGATGCTGAAGTCCAGGAGCTTAGCTCACAGTTCGATGTCGCCTGCGGTACTCACTACCACCACACGGGCCAGGGCCCCACCCGAGGATCCCACGTCAGCTGGCCGGCAGTCCTACCTGAAATACCCGGTGGGATTTAAATACCAGGTGGGGGGCAGTTCTTCCATCTTTACTGACAGGGCCCTAGTTCAGCCCAAACAAAGGTGCCTCCAGACTTGCTCTTAAACAGGTGTTTGGAAATGAGGAAAGTCATTATGCAAATGCAAGCCATTCAAAACTGTTCAGTCTTGAGTAGATAACGTCAGACATCTAGCAGAGAAATGAGGAGATAAACTTGGAGTCTGTTCTCAGTGCTGCGCTGCTAGACCCCCAGATGGTCACTGCCAGGGCTGCAGAACCACCTTCACCTGCTAGCACTTCCCAGTGACGGCAGGACCGGGGCCACAGGGGCCTGCGTATGTCGTCACAAACCTGAGGTGCAACCCTGCTATCCCCATTCTGAAAACAAAGAAACCCAGGCTTCCACAGAGTGAATAACTCCCTTCCTCCCTCCTTCCTTCCCTCCCTCCAGGGAGGAAAGCCTGTCTGAGGACATAGCAAGAAGGTGGCCACCTATAAGCCAGGAGGAGAGACTTCACCCCAAAATGGACCTGCCCGTCCCTTGGTCTGGGTCTTCAAGCCTCTAAGTCAACTGCTGTGGAACTTAGGATCCTTGGGCAACTTACATGAACAGCCTCTTGACAAGCAAGTGTCTGAGATCTATTAGAAACTTTGTGCATGATCAAAGCAGAGCAAAACTAAAGCAGGAACTGGAATAAACTACTCATTGTGTTTGCACTGGGGGTGCAAAGTGATGTGGTCTCTGAACTGGGCGTGCCACACAAATCCCTCTCCGCTCAGTCAGGTGATGGAGGTCCATCTACAGGGTCCGGCACGGCCTTGCAGAGGACCCGAGAGACGGCTCCGAGGAGCCCTGGCTGGGCACCTGCCTCTACCCTTTAGATGGCTCCAAGATCTAGTAACTGTGTCTCTTTTTTGTTGCTAAGCACTAGTCCCATTTTTCGCCTAATTTTTTTACATCATTGTGAATGTAAACTATGAAATCTCTAGAGGTAGATTCTTTTGTTGAAGTCTAAAGTCATCCACGGTTACCAACTTTCCAAAGTATGAGAATATTACTTTATATACCTAAGAATCAATATCCTCAACTGTAAAAAGTGTGTATTAATACTATCTTGAAGGAAACAGTAAATTAATTTAAAGATAAATAAAGAGTGAATAACCTGGCCAAGGACATGCCGCCAGGAAGGGTTTGTCAGCTCAGGAATCGGGAAGTTCGTTCGCCAAGCCGGGCTGCCTCCCGCGCCACTTTGTCGCGCCACTTTGTCACGGAGACACACGCTGCCTGGGGGGAGGCCCGCTGGCAGAGCAAGTCCGGCTCTCAACACCTCACTCGATCAACAAGCATCTGGGGACTCTCTACCATCAAAGGACAGTGGCAAACAGTACTTGAAAAATAAATATTTATTAATAATGTAACCATCATTATAATCTTTGTATCTTCAGACAACCTTTGTCAAAATTCTTTGCACCATTTTTAGATTCTACCTAAAAATAACTGTCATTGTAATTCTCTTTGCAAGTGGGCTTTAAGCCACTGTACAATATTTTAATATTTAATTTAAAACATTTATCTTACTTAACATATTCTTATATAAATAAAACTTCACATTTTCATTTTCTTCTGACTCTGCAAAAGAATGCTATACACCCACTTGTCAGAGAAGAGAGGCTAAAATAATATGATGAGAAGGGACTCAGAGGGAGAAAGGAGACAGAGAGACAGCCAGCAAACCAGCTAAGGATGGGGCAGCTCACCGGGTCCCCAGAGATGCTGCCAAGGGGCCAATAAACTAGCAAATATCACCTGCCTGCTATGTGGCTTAGAAAGGTGCACACCTTTGAAAGTGACAGCATTCAAGTCCAGCAGGGCACTTTCAGAAAATGATATCAAAGGTTGGGCTATAAATCTCTCTTATTCTCAAGTCACTAGACATTTAAGAGCAAAGATATTGATGGACTCTTTCTCTCCTTTTCTTCTTTTTTGTAGCAGATGCGTGATTCATGGACTGTCCTGTGGCGGTCTCCACTTTCATCTTATTACTTTTTCTTTGCTTCTGCTTTCTCACAGCGCTGAAAAACAAGGTGCTAAATTATTTTGTAGAATGAGCACAGTGAATAATGTAATTAGGTTGAAGTTTAATCAACTAGCTAGCCAAGTAAGTAAACAGAAGGGAAGAATTTACTGTATTATAAGCATAAATCCACAGAATTCTAAACCAATAAGGAGACAGAGTCCAGGCCGAGCCCAATATTTGAGAAAAGAAATTTCTTTGAAAGATGGTTACTACAGATTTAGAATAATCTATTCAAGACAAACATATAATAGAGGTAAACAGTCAAGCCAATGAGTTGGGAGGGTTTTTTTTTTTTTGTGGTTTTTCCCACCCCCCACATTTATACTGCTCAACTCGGGCACTTCAGTCTCCAAAACCCTGAACTGCATTCTTCAGAAAAAGGGCAGGCACACCCTGGCAGTCAGCAGAGGCGGAAAACACTGGCTCATCCGCTAAGTCCGACGGCTAACTTCTCTTGCCTCTAGATCTGCAAGTCCACACAACTGCCGCACAGGATGTCCACCCCTCGCAGCCTCTGTCCTCTTGAAGACTGGCCTCAAAGTGAACAAGTTGGAACGCTCCCGCTACAAACACTAAACCACTCCAGAAAAAACCCCGATCCTTTGTTTCTGGTGGGCTCTGAACTGGCTTACAGGCCATCCATCTACTGCAGAAGAAGACTGCTCGTCTGTTCATTCCCTTTCTCCAAACTATCAGAATCACGCCATTCACTGTATCACAAACCAAGGCATGAGCTGGGCGTTGCCAGCCTGGTGAACCTGAAACCTTCCCATGGCTATGCAGCAAAATCAATCTTTAGATTTATTCTCCTAAACAACAAGTGCCAGGGAAAAGCTTACTCTTGATATTGTCAGGACCAAGACATGGGGAGGGAGCTTCATAAAAAGTATATAACTCCCCGGTGAACCAAACTCAGGCCTCGCTTTCTGTTCATTCAGCATCTGTGTCAGATGCTAGGAATACCAAATGGGCATCTTCGACTTCAGGGAGCTGGGAGACCGAGACAGGGCAGACCTCACCCTTCCCTCCTTCCCAAGTTTTTGTAGGGGAAGAAATTGGGGCTATGAAATCCCTCAGTGAGGAGGTGGCAGAGTGAGTTTGATTCTAGAGCCTATGCTCTTGATTAGCTTGATACTATATACTCTACTATAAATTATTTAGGTGTGTAAAATGCTGAGCATATAATAATTACTAAATAAATATTAGCTATTATTAGTAGTTCCATATGAATATTATTCAAAATTTTACTTGACAACTTTAAATTTTTCAATTTTTAGATTTTGTACTATGGGTGGGGGTATCCTACCAGTCTACAAAACAAAGAAAACAATCATCTTTTTACTGTTTTGTGCCTGTTACATAAACCTCCTTCGCCTCCAGCCATTTTTTAAAAAGTAGGATAATGTCCAGCGAAGTGATAATTATGCAAATTTAATGAAGTATAACCTCTTAATGGCAAAGTCAATGAAGCTATGCATGCCTGTATACAAAATCTGAACAAATTTTTTTTGGCTTATCCACTTATAGGAGGAACTAAACAGGGACCAGATTTTACTAGAGGATGCAGTAACAAAAACAGAAAGAAAATATTCACTTGTAATGTGAATAAACAAAACTTTCCAGAGATAAAGTTTTCCAACAGTGATGAAGTGACTGAGTATAAATCAGTTAAATGTTTTATTTTGCCTTATAATTAAATTGACCTAGCATTTGTCCTCTAAATTTGGTATTTATATAACTGATAAAATGAGCTTCGACCACAAGAGGGAGCCAGCATCATTCCAGTTACAATCAGAGGAAAATTAATATTAAGGGAAAGCCAATTAATGAGAGCTATAAAATACATACAACGAAAAGATCTGTTATGCTATATACACTAAAATAGGCTATTAAAATTATTTTTTCTATTGTAAAAAAGTTTTTCATTTCCAATTTCATTATACAATTTTTTTTTAAAGCAATCACTTAAAGAGTAACTGTTAACAGGAGTTTAGCAGTTTTCCCCAAGAAAAGTACCACATCCTAAGGGATTTGCTCTTTGAATTAAGCTTGATAAATATCTAGCACTGAAAAATATTAGATGGATTCCCTCAATGAAAACAATGTATCACCACCGAGCAGACTAGCCAGGGCTATTGAAGAACCAGCGAAGAGCAACAACGCAGCACCAAAGGCAAATTCAGCTTCCACACTCCCCAGGCTCACAAACCCCAGCAGAGTCATGTTACTAACTCCTGTCTGCACCCAGAGTGACCCTGTAAATAGTGCAACAATCCCAGAACAATAGTTTATTCTGGAAGGTTTCTAAGGGAAAATATTTTGTAAGATTCTTCAATACACCTCTTTAATTAATTAAAAATATACCACGTCTATCCTGGATTACTTAGTGGAAATATTTAAAGTAAATGTGATAAAAAGTAATGGAAAAGGCAGTTTAAATAGTAAGCACAATTCAAATGGCTGGAACTTAATGAAACAAAATAACTTCCACTGAAAAAAATAATCAAATGAGAAAGAATTCTAATATAATCATAGTTACCAAAAATTTTGACATTTCTATTAGTGATAGATTTTTTTTTAAATCACAAGTCATGTGATAGCTATAATTTGATCCCGATCTCAATTCCTGTGTAATGTTCAATGGGGCTACCTGGTTTTGGTTTGTTTGTTTTTGTGTTTTTCCCATGACCCTCCCCAATATGCCCCTCCCCCTGCAATCACACACTGCTATCTGTGTCCACGAGCCCCTTCTCCTCTCTGTTCAATCCCTCCACCCCTAACCTCTCCCGACCAAAGGTGTCATCTGCTCTCCATCTATGAGTCTGTCTGTTTTGCTTGTTAGTTCAGTCTGTTCATTAAATTCTACCTATGAGTGAAATCATATACTTGTCTTTCTCTGAAAGGCTTATTTCACTTAGCATAATGTTCTCCAGGTCTATCCATGCTGTTTGCAAAGGGTAAAATTTTCTTTTTACAGCTGAGTAGTATTCTATTGTGTAAATGTAATAACATAGTTTTCATATCAATAAAACAAGAGGACTCAATACCCTTTTAGTTTAAAAAATACATGTATATAGTCTTTCAAGTTAGCTCAGTTGAAATAGCAATGGTTTTTCTAAATACGCTCTCGTCTTTGCTGTAACTGTGCTCGTAGTTACAACCAGTGTCAAATATTGGTGAGAGGAGGGAAAGCATGATAGAAAAAAGGTACTGAAAAACTTGAAGTACTTACGTATTATGTATGTCTACGTCTTTTTCTTGAAGTCTGACACAATTTAAAGGAATAACTCCATTTCCCAAGGAGCCCACTGTGGCATTACACATCTCACTGAGACGCCCTCTGCAGCCTTACCCACTGCTATGTGTGTGCACCTAACCTGTCCTGAATTAAAAATGGCACCCTTCAATGAAGCCCGAGCTCGCTCCCCCCAAATTGTAATTTCACATTAACCACAGGAGATACAGTCAGTCACTTTCCACCTTACATTCTGGTAGTTTTCATGTCTTACCAGTAAAACTCTAAGCTCCTGGACTCACCTTCACGCCCTCCCTCCCCCGTCCATTCAAACAATACACATCAGTGAAAAAAACAATTAATTTAGCACTTTTGAATCCTCTATTTCACACCTCTGTGAATGCTCTGTATGTATCACACAAGGAAAATGTTTTTCTCGTAAATAAAAGAATTCAACTAACCTGATAACTTTCTTAGAAAGAGAGATGTTAGGACAAGTGCTGCGTTTATGATCTAATTCACCACAAACGAAGCAGCCGTCTTTAGGGCCCTCGCAAGAATGATCTGGAAGAGCACAGCAATTGCAAGTGCTGCAGTGGATCCAAGCTGTAAAAAAAAATTACGTTTTAGAAGAGGTTCATTTAATATAATTTCTCATTTGATTAACCTCTGTAATAGGGAAGCATGAACAGTGTTTACTTTGATTACGGTGACGCGTTTGCATAGCTGGTTAGAATCTGGCTAACGAGCCCAAAGCAGAGAAGCTGGAATCCCTTGCAAACCAGCTAACTTCTTTTCTGAGACTTGGCCACAAGTCTAGCCCTTCTCTCCTGAGTCAGGATCTGAGGGCCGCAGACACGGGGGTGCTGGCTGAGGGACACAAAGCCCCATCAAAATAAGCCAAACCTGCAGCGCTGGTGCTGAGTGGTGAGCACAGCTGCCTTCCAAAACAAGGCAGACCAAAGGCTACACTGAAAAGCGCTAGTAGTCATGTCTCTCTGTGATGTAGAGAAATGTACATTTTGGTAACTGTAAAAAATATGAAGCAAGGAAATCAATGAAGGTCTGTATATTCATTGTTCTTTTATAAATACAGTTAAATACAAACCCTATCCAGATGAAAAAACGCTCAAATGTTTTCACAGGGTCTCAAACACTAAGTCTAAATACTTACAAGGCTTTACACACTTTTTGCAGAGAAAGCAATGGTTCCATTTCCTACCGTCCTACAAAAACAATTTTAAATTATATTTAATTTGTCATTAAAAATCAAGTCCTGCAATTAAAAATTAAAATGTCTTATCAAAATCTGCATACATTATTAATTCCTTATTTCTCACTTTCCTGGGCTTCAAAATTACATACTTTGATTTTAATTTATGCATTCTCTGCTCAACTCAGTGCCTTGTTGCTGGGCTCCGATTTCCTTAACTCTGAAACTGGGGGTGGGGGGGGGGGGTATCTACCTGATCTTGAAAGTCCACTCCTGATCAAGAATCCCAGTCTGCATAAAGAAGGGCTCAGTGAAAATTTCAAGAGAATTAATGATTCATAATTTTTGTGTCTATCCAGTATAATCCTTAATAAAATTCGCATTTGAAAACTGTATGTAATTTAGAAACATAGAGATTATAGGTTACTATTTGGGTAATTGTAAAACTGTGAAGTAAATCATACCTAGAAAAGTGCAAAGACACACACACATCGAGTTTAGTGAGTATACAAAGGGCCCCAGCAGGTCAGAAAGCAGAACACTGTCAGCCCCAAAGACAGCTCCCCACCAGCTCCTCCCCAACCTGGCTTCAGTCTTCCCTACTAACACCTATGCTTGCTTTTTTGCGATGGTCCCTTCCTTATCATTTATTTTTACCACTACGGGTACACCTCTAAATAATAAAGTTTTATTTTCCACATTCTGAACTTTCATGTTCTGGGCATCATGTTCTTAAATGAAGAATATAAGATAATTGCTAGATGAACTGAAAATATACGTGATTGGATGTGTTAACATAATTAAAAACTAGTACAGAAAATATGGAAGAATAATATGTGCTTATCAGCCAAACTAAACTTCACATGTCCTTTCTGACTGGATTCATTTAAAATAACCGAGCGGCTTAAGGGTGATCCCACCTTCCTGAAAAATGAAGAGGGGGTTCTGCCCTGTGCAGCCCTCCCTCGGCCGCACAGAGCAAGGAGCGGCCGCACTACCCAGCAGTTCACTGAGAGCCGCCATCATCAGCCCACGGACAGCCCTTAGGAAAGGGCCTGGTGCAGCAAAAGTGCACAGAGCATGCTATTGGCTGCAACTCCACCACAGCAGCGACGGTATCTAAGGGTTCAGTGCCTTATTTGAAACACAGTAATTCTGTGCTCACCAAAATGCAGTGCCTTATTTAAAACACTAATCCTTTTCGCAGTCATACAGTACCATATAAAAGTGACCTGAAATAACTATGAATGACGTGCTCCACGCAGGTGTGCTGATTTCCCTCCGCTACCCCGTGACTGGGCGAGCGACGTCCACGCTGCCCATCCACACCGCCCCGTGCTCAGCAGCCCTGCTCAGCTCCCGCGGGCCCCTGCCTTCGGCTTCTTTGACGGACACCTCTGGTCTCCTCCTTCCCTGCTGCCTTCCATGTGCCCAGCATTCTCGTCTTTCCAAAGAACCCTGTGCTCTCGGGCTGTGCCCAAAGCAGGACAGCCTCAGCTTTGTCATTTCTGCCTCCAGCACTGTTTCAGGCTTAGTTTGCTCCAGGACCCTCTCGTCTGTCTAAGTATTTTTAAAAGCCTGGTGTACTTTACAATTAGAAATAAAATATTGTATTAAAGTATAATTAATGAATAAGATATTAGTACAAATTTTAACAATATAACATTAAACAAATGTAATGGAAACTAGTAAACTGAACTAAAACTAATAATATATTTGAATAAAAACGTATTCTAAAGCAAACTATACCTTGGACGTGCAAGAGCCACAGTGCTCACAGTGCTGATTCTCTAGGGAAACATATCGCTGACACAAAGGGCAAAACCTGAGGAGGAAAGGAAGACTTGGAGAAACCAAATGCGTACACAAAAATGGGTGTAACCAAAATTTAATTCAACATAGAACTATGGGCCAACGTCAAAAGTAACAGAACGACATGAGCCAATGTTGAAAACGTGATAATGTCAGATACACGGACCTGTGTTTGCAGTGGCCTATGTATTTCAGGGTCCCACCGTGACCGTACCTGTACCCTTCTTCGGCAGGAAGGGCTATTTTGCTGGGTGGAATATTGGTGAAAATACGCACAGGAGACTGTTTCCGACCTGTCTTTCCATGTTTATAAAGTGCATGATTATCATAATCTACCTAGAAAGTTTAAAAAAATGGAAAAACGACATTTACTCAAATGAACCAAGACTCTTTAAGATTCTTTAACCAATAAATGAACAAGCTGATGCCAAGATACAAGTTAAACTGAAGTATTTAATAAGAAATTCTTAAAAGCAAGAGTTTACTTACTAATCAGCAGCCTCAGAAGGGCCTCTATGGGAGTGATATTTGATTATAAAAATAGTAAAATTTGTTATGACAAATTCACATTGCCTAGCATTGAGAACTCTAACCTTTTATGCAATACAATAGACTTTACAAGAAAGCCTACTCTGTAATTAAAAACTTAGGTTTTGTAAGATGTACAAATTGGTAGTCACAAAATAGGGGGATACAAGTGCATCATACATATAACCATGTGTGATGCCAGACGGGAGTGGAAATAAAGGGGACAGGACCACTATGTAAGTATATGACTGTCTACCCACTATGCTGTCTACCTGATACTAATAGAGTAATGTTGAATGTAAACTGTAACTGAAAAACAAAGAAAATTTTTGCAAGAATTTAGCTTTGGGTGTTAAAAAATTCCACCTTTGAAGACACGTGCCAGCCTGGTTGGGGCTTTTCATGTTTTGTGTGTGAAATCTGCCACACGTCCACCTTCAGCTCCCCAGGCCCAGAACGGCCTTGGTGCGGCCCTCCACCGCGCACCAGCCGACAGAGCACAGGTCTGGAGGCCCGACAGTGGCTCTGCTGCTCACCTGTTCTGTGACCTTAAGCCAGTTTGTGTAATTTCCACCTTAGGGGGCGGTGAAGGTTAGTGGATGTAATGTATGTAACACAGAGTTCAGGGCCTGGTGTGTGGCTGAAACAGACAGAAGGATGGCGATGAGGAGCCATTCCTAACTGCAGTTCTCTGCACGACGGCGCCTTCCAACATTCACCTCTCTTCTCAAGATCCCCACCTGCACTTTCAGTGTCAGCAGGTTACCCTGGAAGTAAACTGAAGCTAACAAGCATGCTTTCTATTAGCTTCCTGCTCCTGCCCCTCACCCACCTCTCTATTGCCCATACACATTTTCAGGTTGTTTTAAATCTGCTATGGGTCCACCCAGCCACTTTGTCTATCTTCCTTCAGATCAGTGCCTCTCCCTGCCCACAGCCTGGATCCCCTAGGATCTCCTAAGGGATGCAAATTATTGCCCCACCACAACCTAATAAAACAGAAACTCAGGGAGGTGGGGAGGGAAGCCATCTGCATTTTTAACAAGCCCCCCTGGCACACTAAAGTAGAACTACTGCATTAGATCACCCACAAGAATCCCATGAGATTTTTATGAGGCCAATATGGGTAGATCACAACTTTCGAATAAGTTGTAATCAACTGCTTAGATTCTAAACAGGAATAGATTTAAGAATTTGCAATAGAACTGGCTCACAAGCTAGCTATTTAATAAGCCAATCACAAAAATGTAAGGAATGGATGACCATGGAATGAGAGGCCTTTAGAGGGAGAGCCCTGAGCTCGCTCTGCAGCCCTGCCAATGCCGACTAGATCTGCGGGGGACCAACAGGCTTCAGCAGTGGGGAAACGTAAGGACCGGATAAGGAGACCCCACTAAACAAAGGACAGGATAAGAAAGCCTCGGGGTGGGGCGGGGGACTGTCAGTGGCAGTAGGTCGAGTCCACACCCAGCACAACTGTAAAAGCTGGGATGAGGGCAGGTCACAGTTGAAGCCTTGTATCAGTCACTCCATTCGAAGAGAGACATTAATAAAACCAGCCTATGTCCACTGAAAGTAATGGAAACAAATAGGGTTTAGAGTTTAACATACTGGAGGTGTTGATTCAAAAAAGAGAAGACCGGGAGGATGTGATAGCTACTTTATCACTGAAGGGGCATCACATGGCATAGAAACTAGGTTTATCCCTTACCGCTTCAGAGAACAGAAGAAGGACCAGTGGTTAGAAGTTAATAGGGAGCATAATTTATCTCAATACGAGAACATGTTCTAACAATTGGAGCTATTACATAAACTGCGCTGCCTTGGAAGCTGCAGGACTATGCGCACTAAGAACATTCGAGTGAGCTAGGTGACGGCTTACGGTGCACTGAGCAGAGAGCATTACTACATGGGGAGGTGGGCCCACGTCTCTGGCTTCTTTCCAACTTCAAAATTCTGTGAATATATGTCAGCTATTAGAGGCTAAGATACAAAAGTAGATTTTACTTCAAAAGCACCTTAAAATAGTACCTTCAGTAGTTTTCTTTTACGATGATTTAAAGTCATCATTTTCCCCACTGCACTCCTCTTTGTACTCTATAAATATATGGCGCCTTATTAAATTCAACAGACATTTTCAACATTTATGAGCGTCATAAGAAAAAAAATTCTTTCCAAGAGAATCTTAGGAAGATTTGCAAATATTGGAAAAAGAGTATCTTAGAAAGATTTCTAGCAAATGGAATATCCCATGCAATACAATAGATAGCAGATGGAAGAGAAGGCAAAAAAAAAAAAAGAGAACAATTTCTTTATGGCTACCCAAGGAGCCGAGAATGCACGTGTCGGGAAGGTGGTGGATTGCTTGATTTTGCATAACCTAATTGAGATTATTATTATTTTTAAATGCGGGTTTGTTGTGCTAATTAACTATAAACATATGGTATGTAAAATGCATGCTGCTCGGGTAAATGAATGCACCTCTAACACACATCCATATTCCACAGCTTCACCCACACAAATAAACCTCCTATGGAAGTGCTGCAAAGCAAACACGATTTTGCAAATTGCCTATCACTGGTGGTGGAGCTGATACACCATTTTCCAGTCATTATCCCTGACATTTCACTCACAATGATGACGAGAAGCATTTTCAAATAGAAAATCTCTCCCATGGAACTGATTAATGTGATGAAGTACTGTATAGAAATGAGGGAAAGCACCAAATCTCCGTACTTCCTAACTTTTAATTTTATCTCTACACAAATTTCTTCTGTAACACGAGACTGAAACTAAGTTATACAGAAACCAAGACGTTCAAGTCAACAAATATTTATTTTAAACCTACTATGCTCTAGGCATCATGCTGGGAAACAAAGATTAAATAAAACAGAGTCCTTGTACTTTCATAACTCTCTAAGGGCTGTATTCTATTTAATTTCCGTATATTGAAAGATCCCAAGTGAACTAACTCTTCAACTCTATCAACCCACTTTAACGTTTTTTACTCACCTTCTCCATATCCCATGTAACCTCATTTAAAATTACTATATGTAGCCTGGGGCAAAAGTAGGTTTACAGTTGTTCATTTGGAAAATAACACAATAAATAAATAATAATACAAGAATCAAGTGTGTTTCGCATACTCACAACTGTACACCTACTTTTCATATGTATTTTCCCCTTGTCACTCCAAACCCACTGAATGTTTTATTATATACTGAGTCTCAAGAATCACAGTTGTTATCTTTTAATTTACAGTCATACCTCAGAAATTCCTGTCATAATGTCTTCATTTCTAAACATGACACTAGACTCAAAAAAGTTTTCTATGAGATGGTTTTTAAAAAGATAGCGTAAAAAATAAAAAGCAGAGCTTCACTTTACCAATCCAGACAAACGTCCCAGATGAAGCATAAACGAGAGATCATAGAACACGTTCACGGTGAAGGTGAGTGAGATGGTCTAGTTCTGATGCCCTGAGTGCCACCACTGCCTGGCCCTGGCCCTGGGACAGACGTCACTAATCACTCATACCACTCTCTGTCACTGAGCCTGCTGCTCTCAACGAATTCTCCAAAAGTCACTACCAATTCATTTACCAGGCTTAGTGCTAAGTGAAACTCATCTGCCACCCCTTTTCTGGTCCCATCATTTCATTTTTATTTTATAGGTAAGGAAACAGAGACCTGGAAAGATAAAATGACTTCTCCCATGATGAAACAGCCTCTAAAAGGCAGTGCTAGAACTCAGACTTCTGACTTTAAATCAGAGTTTCTTTTCATGATCACACCCTTCCTTTCTAATCTACCCTTAATAAAACACTTGGCTTCCAGGTCTCTGGTAACGATTTTATTTTGCACTTATCAAGTGCTTTATCATAGGAGAGGCTATGAATATCTGCAGCATTCTTGTCTTCCTCCTACCTGAAAAGTGTTTAAAAAAGAAATGTACTGATTTCTGGTTTTTTTACTGCATCGTGATTTGGGGGCTTATAACTGTCTCTGGCAATGTCTGAAGGAAGGCCTCATTCAAGGTCTGGGGGGAAAGATCAGTGAAGGAAGAGAGGAGACTTTCAAATGTTTATCTGATAAAGGCGGCTAACAGAAGAAAAAAGTTACCACAAAATGAGGTTAAAGTAACAAAAGAAAAGAAAGCAAAAGGCTCAGAAAGGATGATAATGATAACAATAGTAAGTCCAGATAAGTTTTCAAAAAAAAAAAAAAAAAGGTAGAAAAATCATGAAAGGGGAGGCACAACAGATCAGGTTAAATCCACCAGGACAATTTTGAACTGGTGCGCATGAACACTTTTAAAACCTGGTGTCCTCAGGGACGCTGGCCTCTCTTTCCCCTTTGTCACATACATAAATGACAACAGCCAGCACCATAGCCATCTGGTGTGAATAAGTAAAAATTATACCTATTTTAATCAGATTGTCAAAAAATCTATTTTTGTAGTGTGCTGAATTTCAGAAATTAGTTTATGTGAAAAAGGTCGAAAATCGCTGCGCTCAGAGACATGGTGCAATTGGGTTCTCCAAATGAGTGTGTCAAGGGCAGCACGGTTCCTACCTTTGGTGGGAGTCATGAAAAAGAATATTTGTTTTGTTTTAGGGATATTATTCTAATTTTTCTTCTCAAAGGTTGGCTTTCTCTTTATGGAAAAGACTGCTTTTCATCCTAATACACATGACCTTATTAGAACTTTTTTCACTAATACATTAAATTACATAATTATATCCAATAACCCTGGATCTTGAAAGTATTGCTCAAAACTAAAACTGCAACATTTCCAAAATTTCCTTCTTAGTAACACAGGCTGTCTGAACAGACGATGACGGGCTACTGCTCTACAGGAATAGTTCTCATCGCTTTATTTGACCTGCATTTGCCTCCCCACCATTTTAAACTCCGGTCCACGGCAGATGGACCTCACGTTTTGCAGTTTTAATGTTTCTGAGGCTGTACACAAAGGACCTGCAGGGAGCTGTGCCCCCACCTCGGGACCATCTGAACGTGACAGCACAGTGCCGGCCGCAGCAACGCTGACAGCAGTGACCTCCACTCCACTGTGCTGTGTGCCTCGGCCCAGCGAAGCCTTCTGATGTTCTTAACATCTTACAAGGCAGACACAGTATTGCCTTCTTCATTTACCAGGTAAGATGGTGCTGTAAAATCTCCCTGTGATGAGGACGATTAGATTAGCTGGTCTAAACCCAGCTGCTCTTCAGAATCATGGTCTGCACCCTCTGATTTTGAGTTAATAGGTTTATTTTGGTACCTAAGGATTTATATTTTTAATAAGCCCACAGGCTATGTATAGTATAATTTTAGTGTTTAACACAACTTAACAGTATTTTCATTTTCTAAAACCAATGGATAGTCTTATCAGAGTACTTATTTAAACTGCGTAATATACATTCCCCAACCATGCAAAGACAGAATATTTACTGTACCTGATAATCCAGCATTCGGAAGCTTGGAAAAAACTGACAAATTCGGGATTCAAAAAAATAGGGGAAAATCCAGAAGATGGGTAGTTCTTCGTGACTGTTATCTAATGGATCACCAAAAAAAGGGCAAATAAAATAAGAAATTGATATTAAAAAAAATAAAACAGCTATAACTGGAAAACTTCTGCTATCAGAAGAAACTGCAATCATTCAATCCATTTAAGGCATTCAAAAGGAAACAATGTTTACCAGAACACCCCTTCCAACCAGGCCTTTCCAAAGGCAATGGGGACATCCTTTTCTGTCTAAACCCAGCCACAAAGGTGTGCAAAGTGATCCTTACATGCAAATCACGATAGTGGGTGTAAAGGCAGAGATGTTCCCCCCAAAAATGGGAAATAAAATTTTCATGAGAGGCAGGGAACACAGCTATTCCTTACCAAGCGCCAAGGTGGGCTGACCACACTGCCAGATACTCTGTTACCTCCATGTAATGACCTCCGGAGTTAGGTATTAGTAGCCCCATTTTACAGAAGGGTTTGAAAAGGAAGCTGCACGACCTAAGGAATGAGTTCGAGTCAGGCAGCTGGTGAGTGGCAGAACTGGAATGCAAGCCTGCTCTTCACTGCTTCCCCAACAACACAGACTCTACCTGCTCCAGGAAGGGCTTCAGAACCGTAAACAAGTGGAATACTTTGCACTGTAAGTCCCATTTTAGATTTTTCAGATTTCATTTGCATTCTGTCCCCAAAGCACACCATTTATGCAGTACAACTAATAGAGAAAATTGATCACAAACTCCTGATGCTCTTACAATTTATCAATTAACAAGCTGGAAACTAAAAAATTAGTGTGCAGACTAATCAGATAATGGTATAAAATACTCTGGAGTCCCGGGCCGCTGGAAACTGGACAGTGTGCAGTTTTGACCCTTACTGCACCCGTAGGACCGGGTATCTGTGTGCCCCTGGCAGGCTGCTTGATGTCTGGCCTTCCCACCCGAATCTTGGCACAGTTCAGCACGCTGGGCCAGAGGCTGGGTGCCCCTTAGAGTCTGGGGAAGGGTGGGAGGGACAGGAAATGTAAAGCCCGTGAGGACAGAGATATGCGGCTGTCTTGTTCGCTCTAACACCTGAACAGTACCTCCTGCATAGTGGCCATTTAGTAAATACAGGGGTGGGCAAAATCAGTTGTGAATATGTGAAACACAGTTTACTCTTGTATTTTATTATTTATTAATTATTGTATTATTTTCCACACGAACTGTAAATTTGCTTTTGTCCACCTCTGTATTTATTGAAAAAAATGACAATTCACTGCTATTCTACAAAATGTCCCTTTATTTATGCCCACCAAAAAAAAAAGATTTCACCTACGAGCTATTTTAAAAACACAATTAGGACAATACAAAGTGTATCATGATGGTAACATATGCCACATTATCAAATAAGCCTGTTCTTTTAAAAAAAGATTAGAACCCAAGGCATGTATATTTTATCAGTGCTCTGATTCACTGAGATCTGCTATCATTTGACAAAAAATTAGATACATAGACATGTGTTTATTTTTCAGTAATACATGACACACCTTGGCTTTGACCTTTTTTCCACATAGCAATTATCTTCTTGAACGTCACAGCCAGAGGCTCCACCAAGCCACCAAAAGGAGGATCTGCCACCATGATGACGGCTTCGCCTTCACCGCCCTGTAAAAACGTCCTGCACACTTCGAGGGCCGCCTGGGACAAACAGAAATTCATTTCTGAAGGACTAGAGGGAGGGACTGCACCCACTCGGAGAAGGCCCTGGGCTCCGTGTCACTCTCCGCACTGAAATGTCACCCGCCTGCCACCCCAGAGCGCGGCACGGACGTCCTCAAGCCTCCCTCACTCAGCCCCACAAGATTTTATCTTTGGGTTTCTTGATACGCAGGCTTTTAAAACTACAAATTCAAATACCATCACTATCAGAGGACTACACATTTCCGATGCTTAAATTAAAAAACTAAATTTAGGAGCCTAAAAGAGAGCAACTCATTACCCACGAAGACTACCTAAAACGCTACAATTCAACAAACAGAAGCAGGGACCGTGCTCGACAATGGAGACAGGAAGACGAGTGAGACTTTTTTTCCTGTGTGGCCTGTCCACCCCCAGGTTCAGCTGAGTAAGAGCTGCAGTGACCAGTTAAACACACCAATGTTTCCAAGTGCCAGGTAAATGGCAGACATATGTGAACACGCATGTAAGTAAATACATGAAGGTTCACAAATAACAAAGCTTATCCAGGCCATGAAAACATGCCATTAACGCATTTTACCAACAAACTGGTTGAAGTGTTTTTAGTAATTGCAAAATTAACATAACCACTGTCTAGGGTAGGTATCATTTTATGCTTTGGGAGAAGTTAATAGGAAACACACCTATAATTCCAGTCAACTGACTTTGTAATAGTTTTCAAGTATGTACTCATCTGTAAGAACAAATCAACACTTAACAATATACTGAATGGAGTATGATTTTAAACTTTAATGATACTTTAAACTTTAATAAATCTATATGTACTTCATAATAAAATATATATTACTCTACTACTAAATCAATTTGGAAGATCCAAATGATGAGGAAAGGCACGACATCCTAATTCCATTTCCCTGGAGACTCTTTACTAACTTCCTACTGGAAGTCCTACAGCGAAGGACAGCGGGTCAAGAAGGCGAATCACTCTCCAGGGCTGCCTGGCACTTCCTCGCCCTGCCTACACGAACCAGGACCTAAAGCACAGATGATGTTATTAAAAAACCTTCAAATTCCTCAGACCTAAAAGCAGAAAAAAGAAGACAAACAAGTAAACTAGGCCCAAACACTTAACCAAATTAAAAAACATTCAGAGTATCTTTTCAGGTAAGAATCCCTGTGGTAATGTCCTGTCACAAGTGGGTGGTGGCCCCATGCTGACCACCCACAGGGACCAATGCTGGCTGTGCCCCCAGGGTTGACATTGACTGAACTCTCCATCTAGCACTAAGAAATTGCTTGGCTTTTTTTTATTTAAAATTTTTAAAGCATATTTTTTGGTTATGCTACTACAGTTGTCCTACTTTTCTCTCCTCTTTATCCCCCTCTTCCCTTTACCTCACCTCCCTCCAGCATTAACCCCACCCTCAGTTCATGTCCACGTGTCCTAAGTGTAAGCTCTTTGGAGTCTCCATTTCCTATACTATTCTTACCCTCCCTGTCTATTTTGTACCTACCATCTATGCTTCTTATTCCCTGACCTTTCCCCCCTCCCCACTGACAACCCTCCATGTGATCTCCATTCCTGTGATTCCCTTCCTGTTGTAGTTGTTCACTTTCTTTGTTTTTGTTTTTTTTAGGTTCGGTTATTGATACTTGTGAGTTTGTTTTCACTTTACTGTTCACAGTTTTAATTTTCCCTTTTTTCTTAGAGAAGTCCCTTTAACATTTCATAAAATAAGGGCTTGGTGATGATGAACTCCTTGAACTTGACCTTATCTGTGAAGCACTTTATCTGCCCTTCCATTCTAAATGATAGCTTTGCTGGATAGAGTCATCTTGGATGTGGGTCCCTGCCTTTCATGACTGAACGCTTCTTTCCAGACCCTTCTTGTTAAGGTTTCTTTCGAGAAATCGGCTGATTGTTTTATGGGAACTCCTTTGTATGTAACTGTCTCTTTAAGACTCTCTCCTTATCTTTACTCTTGGGTAATGTAATTATGATGTGTCCTGGTGTGCGCTTCCTTTGATCCAACTCTTCTGGGCAGTCTGCGTTTCCTGGACTTGCATGCCTATCCCAGTCACCATTTGGGGAAAGTTTTCCTTCGTTATGTTTTCAAATAGGTTTTCAATTTCTTGGTCTTCCTCTTCCCCTTTTGGCATCCCGGTGATTCAGATATTAGAACATTTAAAGTTGTCCCAGAGGTTCCTAAGTTTCTCCTCATTTTTTTGAATTCTTGTTTCTTCATTCTGTTTTGGGTGAATGTTTATTTCTTCCTTCTGTTCTAAATTATTGATTTGATTCCCGGTTTTCTTCCTGTCACTGTTGGTTCCCCGGATATTTTTATTTCACTTTGCACAGCCTTCACTTCACCCTTTATTTTGTGTCCATACGCAACCAGTTCTGCGAGCATCCTGATTACCAGTGTTTTGAACTGTGCATCTGATAGGCTGGCTATCTCCTAGTCACTTACTTCTCTTTCTGGATTTTTGATCTGTTCTTTTTTCTGGTCATTATTCTTTGTATTGGCGCACCTGTTACACTGTAAAGGGTGGAGCCTTAGGTGTTCACCAGGGCAGGACAACCCACATCGCTGGTGTGACACTTTATGTGGGGAAGGGGTCCAAGAGGGACCAATGACATTTGCTCCACTCTCTGCCAGATTTCAGTCACTTCCCCTGCTTCCCACAAACAAATTGGGCCCTTCTGATGCTGATTCCTGGTGGGTTGGCTTGTGTACATTCTAGGACCCTGTGGGTCTCTGCAACAAACTCTCCTATGAGGCTGGGAGTTTCTCTTGCTGCCTCAACCCCGAAGGAGTTTTCTATCAGTTTTGAGGCTTTATTTCCCCACAGTGGAGCCCTGGGTTGCTCGGTCTGTCTCAATCCCCAATTGTTCCTCCTGGTTTATCTGCATGCGAATGTAGGACCACAAGTCCACCGACCACCAGCACCGCCTTGCCGCACGTCCCCTCTGCCCCGGCTGCCCTCTGGCTGCCTGTCTCCGCTCCTCCTGGTCTGGATGAAGGTTTCTTCTTTAATTCCTTGGCTTCGGACTTTCATACAGTTCAATTTTTTGGCAGTTCTGGTTATTTTTGTTTTTAAATTTGTTGTTGTCCTTCTTTTGGTTGTGTGAGGAAGCAAAGAGTATCTACCTGCGCCTCCATCTTGGCTGGAAGTCTGCTTGACATTATTTTAAATGCCACCCTCTCTACATACTTTAACCCCCTTTACTGCTAAGGCATATGACATTTTTTGTTATCCAAATACTCTATTATTTGCTATGAAAAATATCCTGTTCAGGAAATGCCTGCTCTTTAATCCAGTGGACTGTGAAGTGCTCACACGCGGTGACAAAGACTATGTCCTCAAGGCTCCCCATACACCTTCACAAGCACCAGTACACACAGCAAGACTTCGTGACTGATTAGGAGATGGTATCTTTACTGAACACCTTGACTCAGGAAGTCGGCAGGAAAGGGCAGATAGTAACATCATTAAAACAATAGTTTTCTACAGATCAATCTCTACAGTTGCAGTGATACTTAGAGGCTGTTCCTAAAAAAGGGCTGGGCTGGACGACTGTTCTCAGCTGGAAAAACACAGTGGAGCTCAGTCTTGGCAGCTTATTCCAGTTACTCTAGAAACCAGATTTCCCACACAACCCCACCCCACACATGCGTAGCCTCCCGCATCAACAAGATTCCCCACGAGAAGGGCGTTGTTACAATCGATGAACCTAAGTTGATACATGGTTATCACCCAGAGTTCATTGTTTACAGTAAGGTGTATCCTTGACACTACTTTTTAAGGATTAATTTAATAAAACCATAAATCAAATCTCCTTAACTGGGACATGAAATGTATCAGGGAGGCAGACACAAACTAACCACCCGGAGTTATTTAATTATAGTATCGTAAATCTAGGAAGGAGAACTTGACCTTGTCTGGAGCTCAGGGAGACTAGAGAAAGTTGACTTGGAAAAGAGCCCTGAAGGATGAGGTAAAGGTAACAAGGCAAAGGGAAAGTAGAAGGCCAAGGGAAGAGGAGGGCAAAAGGCCCTGTGGTGCAAAGGTCAGTTCCAGATGAAAGTTCAAGGTCAAAGTTGTGTGCCCTGACCGCAAACAGGGAAGCAAGAGCAGGGTGAGGAGGGGCTGAAGAGTGGCAGGCCTCGGGCCACACAGAGCCACACAGGCCTTGGTGAAAAAGTGGGTCTTCACCCCAAACTGTAGTGAAAAGTCATGAAAGGAATAATTTGATCACTTCTAGATGCTCAATACATACTCAGTCCATGAATAAATGGTGGAATAGCGACAATTTGATCTTAAGGGACTTCAAAAAAATAGCAAAGGAGATCTCTTCCATTTGTTCTTCCACAAGTGAAGAAAGAGAAAATGGTTAAAAATCTTACCTCTCCATCAAAGAAGTGATGGTTGAACATGTTATAATGGCAAAAGCTATCTTCCATATAAAACTGTGAATACCTGCAAAATAATTTATTACTGGAGTTACTTGTCTAGTCATAGTTATGCCATAAATAAGTACAAGTTAAATTTTAAAACTATGAAATCACACCTTTGATAAAATCAATTTCATCATTCTTTAAGTCCTCTGAAATAATGCTTCCCAAAATCTTAGTTGCTAACAGTGGGTAATGAATAATAAACTTAAATTATGTTCCTAACGTCAATGAACCAGTGATAAAATTATGGAATACTAATACATAAAATATGCATGTTCTTATGGGCCAGAAGAGTGTACATAAGCAATCAGGTTACTAGGAGATTATTATGCAGTTTAAGCTTGACATGGGTTGGCAATTAAAATACATCTCTCATAGTTAAAAATTTTAAGGAAAATACTAAATCAACATTTCTGCTCAACAGCTATTAATTACTGTATTTTCTTCTGTGATTAACAAAAATGTATTTAATAAAGTTTTTGTCTATTGCAGATTAGCTTTATAAAATATGCTTTTTAATATGTTAAAGAAAGAATCATGTGCATTTCGTGTTTACTGAATTAATTAATGCCAGGGAAGAGGGATAGTCATACGAAGTCTGTCCAGAAGGTATCCAGCCATTTAATATGAAAAATAGAGACATTTATTGAAGACGGAAGACACAAGAACCCTGGCTGGTGTAGCTCAGTGGACTGAGCATGGGCCTGTGAACCAAACAACCGCGGTTCGACTCCCAGTCAGGGCACATGCCTGGGTTGCAGGCCAGTTCTTAGCAGGGGATGCACGAGAGACAACCATACACTGATATTTCTCTCCCTTTCTCCTTCCCTTCCCCTCTAAAGATAAATAAATAAAATCTTTAAAAAAAGATACAAGAAATACTGTACATAGGACAATGACATCTCAGTTCAAGTTAGGCACCTTGGGACCTCACAGTATTCCCAGTCACCATCAGCTGCCCCGTCTTATTTTCCCGAATCTCATCAACAGTATGAAATCTCTTCCCTTTCAAAGGTGATTTTAGTTTTAAGAAAAGTGAGAAGCACAGGGTGTCAAATCTGGGTTACAGGGAGGTGGAGTCACCTGGGTGATTTGATGTTTTGCCAAAAAAACCCTCTGCACAAGACATGATGCGTGAGCAGAGGCACTGTTGTGGTGAAGCTGCCAGTCACCAGGTGCCCACAGCTGCAGCCTTCTGAGTCATCTGAATAGTTTCCATGGAGGAATGGCCAAGCTGAATGCAAAATCTGATGCAGACTTGCTGCTCTACTCACTCATTTTGAATGCGACGGCTGCACAGTACACATGCCCACTCAATGGCATCTACCGCCCCCACTGACTAGTACAGTGAAGTCGTCATTGTTCACACATGCGCATTTGGGTCTACTCCCCTTGGCTGCCAAAGTACAGCAATGTTGTGGAGACCGTTCTTGTTAACAATGGCTGGGCTTTTCCAGACAGACCTCATATGTTTATGTTGTTTTATTTTTAAAACTATTTTAAGGGGCATGTTCACTCTCCTGGGTAGTCTCAGGAGTGCCTCATTTGTACTGATTCTTTGTGAACATCAGAATAATTAGTGGAGCTCCGCCTTTTCTTTTAAAAAATCATTTAAATACATACATAAGCACCTGATACAAAATTTAAAAGGTATAAACGCTCCGAAAAGCAAGTCCCCTTCCTGCCTCTGTTCCTACCCATCCAGTTGCCTTTTCAGAGGCAGCTGCTGTTCTGGATTTCTGAAGAGATGGTATGCGCAGGCGCAATCTCAGATGGTGCAGGGAGCGCTCTCTGCATCGTCCTGCTCTTTACTTTGTTTAACTTGACAATAATCCTTGCTGAGCTGCACATCAGCTCACACAGCACTTCCTCGGTCTTTTTTTAAAAGGCACAGAGTATTCATTGTACAATTCTACCAGAGTTTAAACATTCAGAACCTTTTTCGACATATGTCTTTTCTACTGCAATCACTGCTGCATCATTATCTATCCTCAAGGCCTCTTCATTTCACATAAGCACATATCACTCTGAAGTCTTAGAAATAAAATTACTAGGTCAAAGAGCACAGCTTTCCAAATAGTTACTGCTAAATTTTGCAGATTACACTCCCCTTCTTAAAGTATGAAAGAACCTGTTTACACATGGGACTCAAACAAAAATCTGAGTGTGGGATCTGGACACCCCTACTGTGGGTCTCAGAGAGATTCTGAGCCAGACATTCCCTTGAGTTCCCTTGACCTCCAGCCTCTCCTTCCCCCAGGGATCTGCCACAGTGAGGTAAACATGACCTCTAGGCCCGAGGGGCCTCAGCTAGTGCCAGCACTTGGGCTCACAGGGACCTAGGTGGCAGGTCTTCTGTCCCTCTCGAGGGTCTGTGCATCCCCCTCTAGGTCATAGTAAGAAAACAGGGTTTTTCCACTTTAATCCAAGTCTCTTGTTAGGGGCTGGAACACAGGCCGTGCCAGGGTTACAGCCATGCGGACATCTTGGAGAAGCCCAGTCTCAGTGTGGCTTCCTCTGTAAGTCCTTGGTTAGAAAGCTTCTCTCCAGCTAGTCTTCAGCTCATTAGCCAGGATGCTTGCTCTGCAATTTAGCTGTCATTCCAGGTCGGTCCTAGGATGAGCTGAGTGCAGCTTCCGTGTACTCTGCTGCCATCTTGGGACTCCCCTGAGTGATTTTTTTAATGTGCAGTATTCTTGTAACACTGACATTAAAGACCAAAAAATAAAACTGTGCCAACAGCTAGAACCGCAACACAACCCGTTAATCTGCCATGGTTTGCTGATGAAGAGGGATATTTATTTACTGACTGAATCACTTTATTCTTCTAATGTACTACTTTATTTAAATATTTTCAATTTACTTTATTTTAATTAAAAAAATTTTTGCAATTACAGTTTTACAGCTGACATACATTACTACATTAGTTTCAGGTGAAGTAACCTACTACTTCAAAATGCCATCAGCAGTGAAAGAGAGTCCCAGCTTTGGGTTTTAACATTTTATAAATTTTTGCTAATGTCCCAGGCAAAATTAACACTAGGTAATTTATTTGATTTCTTATAAGACTGAGATTTCTTTATTCTTTAAGTATTTCTTGTACTCTCTGTTTCTGTTTTCTCCACTGATGTATATGCGTCTTACTATTTTTCCTGCTGATTTCTGAGTTTTCCACACATTATGGAAGCCTCACTTTCATCTCCACAGCACTGCGAACTTCGGCAACTTTGTCATGAACGATGCACAAACCAATCCCACTACCCCTCTGTGGAACACGAGTGGAAAGACTGGAACACAGCGGGGATGTACCCTTACACACATGACTTCTTTAACCAGACGACAGCAGCACTTCTCTGACCCACATCTACTCCGTGAACTGTCCCTGTCCACAGCTGACTCCCCACCGTGGTGTGCACTGGGACGGGCGTCCCTGACTTGCCTTCCTCATAGTATACACTGTGGTTGGTGGTGCGCACTGGGACGGGCGTCCCTGACTTGCCTTCCTCATAGTATACACTGTGGTTGGTGGTGAGCACTGGGACGGGCGTCCCTGACTTGCCTTCCTCATAGTATACACTGTGGTTGGTGGTGCGCACTGGGACGGGCGTCCCTGACTTGCCTTCCTCATAGTATACACTGTGGTTGGTGGTGAGCACTGGGATGGGCGTCCCTGACTTGCCTTCCTCGCAGGACACTGTGGTCGACGGCATGGGCTCTGCAGTCAGACAGTCTGGTTTCAAACTCTGGCTCCCCCTTGTTAGCTGTGTAACCTCAGTGAGGTATTTAACCTCTCTGAGCCCCAGTTCCTTCATCTACAAAATGAGAAACACAGTGGCTTCTACATAGTAAGCCTTGGTAAGAATAAATGAGATAATGTATGTAAAGTGCTTAGTGCAGTGCCAGCGACACAGCACACACCAAAATGTTAGGTGTCATTATTTTAATAAACACCAGCCATAAGGATTTATGTTTTAATGTCCCTAATATTAGGGAATTATTTTTAGGTCCAACAAAATCTCCCCTCCTAGAATCTAAACTGTTTCTTCTTGTTCTGTGGAGACGGGGAATTGCTGTGCACCATTCTCAATACATTACCACTCAATATTATCTAAGACACTGTTAGTATGTCTGCTAATTTCATAAAACAAATTTGCACTGAAGAAATAAACAAAAGGTGTGGATAACTAAAAACAGACTACACACAGGAACTTAATATTACAACAACTGTGGGGCAATGTCAACTATCAATGTTTGATACATTCTTACTTAACAAAATTCCAAATTCATAATATACAGGTGAGGGAAAAAGTAGGTTAACAGTTGTTAGTAATAGAAAAATATATAATCCAAGAATAAACGCTGTGTTTCATGTACTCACAACTGTAACCCTACTTTTGCCCATCCCTGTATATATCTCAGTTATTTATTGAATATATATATCTATCAACACCAGTGCAGCTGTGAGTCAATGATCATTAGATTTTTTTATTTTGCATTTCTTTGTGTAAGCAAAGAAAAAAAACCCTATTTAAATATATTCCCACTGTCTCTCCACTTTTTATATCTTCAAAATGACACAAGTCATTTTTAAAAATTAAAACAGAAAATTTTATTTACAAAAAAATTAAACCCAACCCTGGCTGGGGTAGCTCAGTGGACTGAGCATGGGCCTGTGAACCAAAGTGTCGCTGGTTTGAGTCCCAGTCAGGGCACACGCCTGGATGGCAGGCCATATCCCCAGTATGGGGGGGTGCTAGAGATAACCATACGTTGATGTTTCGCTCCCTCCCTTTCCCCATCTCCCTAAAATAAATAAAATCTTAAAAAAAAAAACTTAAACCTAGCACAGTTGTTCAAAACTTTCTGGGCAGCAGTGAATGCAGCCAGAGAAAGAAAAAAGCCTACATCTCAGCTGTAAGTCTCATCAAACACAAACAAGGGAGCATAATTATTTGTACTTTAAGTTATGAAAAATAACTCAACATTACCCTCTTAAAATGAAATTGGCCACAGAGTTATTCTCTCCATTGAATAAGGCAAACAAAACCAATCAGAAATGCATGCACTTGAAAACTGCTCAAAAGGACATTCATTTAATCTGGCCATTCATTCTCCTTAAATGAGTCAGTTACCAAGTGTGAAACATGCTCTACACACAGGAAATGTAATCAAGAGCTGAATAAAATCAGTTCATGAGATGAACCCAAGAAATCCATTTTTTGGAATAACTTTATTTGGATGATAGTTTACCAAATAGAGTTCCACATCCTTCATTCTAAAATTAGAGCATATAGAAATCCGTCTTAGGAAATATTAACTTCACATCTTAGGCCTCCTGAAAAGGACATTTATGCACACAGGGCACTGGAGTTGAGGCAGTCCTCTGCAGCCCTGGATTACCTTCTGCAGGGCAGTGACAAACCAAGGTCCCAGTGCAAAGTAACTATTCACTGCCACTCCACACCACGAAGGAATGTTCTCCTATTTAATTCCAAGAAACCCGAACCACCCACACAGTCCATCATACTGTAAATACAGGCAATGGAATGAATGCATTCTGGCTACTCCTATGTTTCAATGAACCAGCTCTCTCTTAACACTCGTGTTGACCTTTTGTAGAACTGACTCAGTAACAGAGCACAGGATCCAAGAAACCAAGCTAGGACATCCTTAGTGCTACACCTTTGGCTTTTGTTTGCAGCTCGTACACACACAGGTTTACAGACATGAAAAAAAGGTATCGATATATTCCATTAGTTGTAAAATAACTGTCCAAATCCCTTGTGCCCCACTCTAACCAAGGGATTTCAACCCCAGCCTGAAGAAAAGTAAAACCATAGGTATGGCATTTAAGGCAAAAGAGTTAAGGAGTCATTTAAATCTTTCAAATAAAAATCAGGTAAGATGAAGACTTCCAGCCAAGTTGGAGGCATAGGTAGATACACTTTGCTCCTCAAAGAAGCAAAAGGACAACAACAAATTTAAAAATGAAAACCAACCAGAACTGCCAGAAAATTGAACCGTATGAAAGTCTGACAACCGAGGAGTTAAAAGAAGAAACATTCATCCAGACTGCAAGGAGGGGCAGAGACCCGCTGGAGCCCAGAGGACATGTGGCAAGGTGGACCCTGGAGGACTGGGGTGGCCCCACATTTGCATACAGATAAACCGGGAGGAACAACTGGGGAGCCAGACAGACCACGCGATTCAGGGTTCTGGCACAGGAAAAGAAAGCCTCAAAGCCACTGGCTGTGAACCCTGTGGGGGTTGTGTTGGTGGGAGAAACTCCCAGCCTCATGGGAGAGGCTGTTGGAGAGACCCACAGGGTCCTAGAATGCACACAAAACCAGCCACCCAGGAATGAGCACCAGAAAGGCCCAGTCTGTTTGTGGGTAATGGGGGAATTGACTGAAAGCCACAGAGAGCAGAGCAACTGGCACTCTACCCTCTCCGACCCCTCCCTCTCACACAGCTCCACAACACATCAGGGCGGTTGCCCCCACCCTGGTGAATATCTAAAGCTCTGCCCCTTACAATGTTAACAGGCTCACAGAGACAAAGAAATATGGCCCAACTGAAAGAAAAGATGAGCCCTGGTTGGTGTAGCTCAGTGGATCGAGTGCCAGCCTGTGAACCAAAGGGTCACCTGTTGGATTCCCAATCAGGTCACATGCCTGGGTTGCTGGCCAGATCCCCAATGAGGGGTGCATGAGAGGCAATCACACACTGATGTTTCTCTCCCTCTTTTTCTCCCTCCCTTCCCCTCTGTCTAAAAATAAATAAATATTTAAAAAGGAAAAAAAAAAAGAACAGATCAAAATTCCAAAAAAAGAGCTAAGTAATGAAGAGATAGCTAACCTATCAGATGCAGAGTTCAAAACACTGGTAATCAGGATGCTCAAAGAAACAGTTGAGTATGGTCACAAAATAGAGGAAAAAGTAAAGGCTACGTAAAGTGAAATAAAGAAAAATATACAGGGAACCAACAGTGAAGGGAAGGAAACTGGGACTCAAATCAATGATTTGGAGCAGAAGGAAGAAATAAACAAACAAGAATTCAAAAAAAAATGAGGAGAGACTTAGGAATCTCCAGGACAACTTTAAATGTTCCAATATCTGGCACCCATAGGGGTGTCAAAAGAAGAACAAGAACAAGAAATTGAAAACTTATTTGAAAAAATAATGGAGAACTTCTCTAATCTGGCAAAGAAAATAGACTCCCAGGATGTCCAGGAAGCTCAGAGAGCCCCAAAGAAGTTAGACCCAAGGAAACACACACCAAGGCACATCACAATTACATTCCCCAAGATTAAAGATAAGGAGAGAATCTTAAAAGCAGCAACAGAAAAGGAGGAACTTCTGTCCAGAAGGAGGTGTAGGTGGAAGCACTGCGCCTTCTCGCACAACCAAGTTTAAAAATAACAAAGTTTTAGCAATAAAAACGTAGCCAAACCATAGAAAATTAAACTACACAGAAGTCTGACAACGACAAATCCTTCAGCTAAACGGGGGCACCAGAAGGAGAAGAGGAACAGCAAGTGGAAAACTTATTTGAACAAATAATAAAGGAGAACTTCCCCAATCTGGCAAAGGAAATAGACTTCCAGGAAATCCAGGAGGCTCAGAGAGTCCCAAAGAAGTTGGACCCTAGAAGGAACACACCAAGGCGCATCATCATTACATTAGCCAAGATTAAAATGAAGGAGAGAATCCTAGAAGCAGCAAGAGCTAAGGGGACAGTCACCTACAAAGGAGTTCCCATCAGACTGTCAGCTGATTTCTCAAAAGAGACCGTACAGGCAAGAAGGGGCTGGAAAGAGGTATTCCAAGTCATGAAAACCAAAGATCTACAACCAAGATTGCTCTATCCAGCAAAACTTTCATTTAGAATGGAAGAACAGATAAAGTGCTTCTCAGATAAGACCAAATTCAAGGAGTTCATCATCACCAAGCCCTTACTATATGAAATGTTAAAGGGACTTACCTAAGAAAAAGAAGATAAAAAAGATGGAACAGTGAGAGGACAGCAAACTCACCGTTATTAACAACCACGCCTAAAACAAAAGCAAACTAAGAGGACAGCTAGATCAGGAGCAGAACCATAGAAATGCAGATCACATGGAGGGTTAGCAACAGGGGAGTGGGAGGAGCAGAAGGGGAGAGAAGGTACAGAAAATAAGTAGCATAGACGGTAGGTAGAAAATAGACAGGGGGAGGGCAAGAATAGTAGGGGAAATACAGAATCTAAAGAACTTGAGACACGTGGTCATAAACTAAAGGGGGGGAATGGTGGGGGAGGGGGTGTGCAGGATGATGGAGGGGAATGAAGGGGGGAAATAGAACAACTGTAATGGCATAATTAATAAATGTATTTATAAAAAATAAAAAATATATATGTTGGAATAAAAAAAAAGAAAAGAAAAGGAGACAGTTACTACAAAGGATTTCCCATAAGACAGTAAGCTGATCTCTCAAAAGAAACCTTAACAGGCAAGAACGGGCTGGAAAGAAGTATTCAAAGCCATGAAAGGCAAGGACCTACATCCAAGATGACTCTATCCAGCAAAGCTATCATTCAGAATGGAAGGACAGATACAGTGCTTCACAGATAAGGTCAAGTTCAAGGAGTTCATCGTCATCACCAAGCCCTTATTATATGAAATGTTCAAGGGACTTACGTAAGAAAAAGAAGATCAAAACTATGAACAGTAAAATGACAACAAATTCACAACTATCAATAACTGAACCTAAAACAAAAAACAAAAACAAAGAAAGCAAACAACTAGAACAGGAAGAGAAATCACAGAAATGGAGATCACATGGCGGGGTTATCAGCAAGGAGGGGGAGAAAAAGGTACAGGGACTAAAAAGCATAAATGGTAGGTATAAAATGGACAGGGGGAGGGTAAGAACAATAGAGGAAATAGAGAAGCCAAAGAACTTACATGTACGACCCATGGACATGAACTAAGTTGGGAGGGAATGCCAGTGGCAAGGGGCGTGCAGGGTGGAGGGGAATAAAGGGGAGGAAAAATGGAACAACTATAATAACACAATCAAAAACTATACTTAAAAAAAGTCAGGTAAGATGAAGAGAGTTCTGGAGAATGGTTGTACACTGACGTACATGTACTTCAGTCACTTAACACTAATGAACCACACATTTAAAATGATTAACAAGGTAAATTTTATGCTGTGTATTTTGTCACAATTTTTTAAAGAAGTAAATCAGAGCAATAGCAATGAATAAGACAAAATAATATTAAGAAAACAACGGTAACAACAAAAAGAACACAACAGGAATAAATTGAACAAAGGAGTACAAGGCTTCCACACTGAACAGAGGCAACATGCGTACACAAAGACGACAGATGTGCACACACAGAGGGAAGGCCACGTGAGGACTCGAAAGAAGGCGGCCATCTGCGTGCCAGGGAGGGAGGCCTCAGGAGAAGCCAAAACTGCTGACACCTTGATCTTGGAATTCTAGCCTCCAAAACTGTTTGAAAATAAGTTTCTGTTGTTCAACCCTCAGTCCATGGTATTTTGTAATGGTAGCCCTGGCAAACTAACACAATACTCAAGAGGTATAAAAACATATGTTCACACAAAAAATTATACAACTGTTTATAGCAAACATTATTCATAATAGTCAAAAAAGAGGAAAGCAACCCAAATGTTCATCAACTGATGAACAGATAATCATAATTCAGTATATCCACACGACAGAACGTTATTCAGCCACAAAGAGGAATGAAGTACTGACGTCTGCTACAACACAGATGAACCCTGAAAGTGCTGTGCTAAGTGAGAGAGGCCACATGTTACATGGTTCCATTTCCATGACATACCCCGAAGGCACTGAAAGTAGATCACTGCTGGCCAAGGCTGGGGGGCGGGGCAGTAGAAGCAGAGAGACTGCTTTTTGGGAGAGTGTTTCTTTCAAAGGTGATGGAAATGTTCCAGAACTGGACAGTGCTGATGGCTGTACAACCTTGTGAATAATACTAAAAATGTATGTAAAATACATCTCAAAAATGTGCCTAAAAGACAGCAAGTGGGAAAGAGGTCTAGAAGTTATGATTCTACTTTTTGAAAATCTTGAATGCATTAAAAACAGTAGAAAAAAGCAGAATCCAGAATACTCGGGGAGACAGTACTAAAGATCATGTTTCCCAAAAAAGGAAAAAAGTAAACCAGGAATCCTGCGAAACTGAACAAGTTCTTTGAGATGAAACACTGTGATTTTTTTCTACTTCTTCTGTGTATAAACCAGTCCACCACAACTAGCATGGAGAAAGCTTGTCTTTAATGAAATCACAATCATTATGTAATTTACAGTGTAACTTCAAAAAAGACAACAACTGTACCATTTTCACTTAAGTCCTAAAGATAGGAATGTCAGTGCTGCAGAGCTGATATATATATTGTCTTAAATCATTCACTTGTGGACACATGCTTTCTTTCGTTTGTTCTCCAGCATCTGTGTCTCCCTTATTTCCTATGGAAAAGCCACTTCACGTGGTGGGTCAGGGGCTGGCCAGAGCGCCCTGTCTGCCAGGCCGGAGTGATGGTGCCGGAACGGGCACGTGACCCCAGCCGAGCCGAGCAGCGGACTGCCTGGAACCTGGCTGCTGGAGCCCTTGGGAAAGACAGCCACTGTGTACCGGGCAGTGAGGCTGAGACTCAAGTCCCTGGCGCCGTGGAGGAAGCTGTCTGCAGCATAAGGCCAGTACACAGAGAAAGGCAGATGAGAGGCAGCAGGGGGAAGAGGCCCGACAACACTGTGTAAGGCCCAGGATCGGGACTGGACTAAAGTCTGCGGGAGCCTAGGCTCCAGTAATGAGTTTTCAGGACTCTAATGAAAGAAAGATTCCTGACTAATACATGCCTCACTCCACATATGTGGATAATGTGGAAACCAGCAATTAACACGTTAAAAACCCCTGTGGAACGAGGTAAGGGGACAGACACGAAAAGGAAAGACAGATGGATGACGAGAGAAATGGATTACATAAGAAGGGCTTTTATACAACTTTGAAGGCAAAGTTATTTCCGGAGGATGACTTAATTTTTGGAGCCAGACCCACTGGGTGACTTATAAACTGTGACTTTGGTCAAGTTATTTAACCTCTTTGTACCCCTGTTTCCCATCTGGAAAGTGAAAATGATGAAAGCATCTATCGTACAGGACTGCTGTGAAGATCAAATGAGTGAGGACACATGACAAGCACTCAATAAATACCAGTTCTTGTTAAATAACTGGTTAATAACTTATTGTCAGTAAGAATCCAAAAGTTAAACTTCTGCCTCCAAAGTAAACATTTAGAATAATTTAACAGTAATACTACCAGAGGAAAAAACATGGTAGTTAAAAAAAGAAATTAATATATCTATACAAGGGAATATTATACAGCTACAAAAGAAATGAAGTACTGTTACATCATGGCTTGGAGACATGCTAAGTGAAAGAAGCCAGATGCAAAGGGTCACACATCGTATGATTCTGTGTATATAAAACATGCCAAATAGACGAATCCATGGGGACAGAAAGCAGATTAGTGGCTGTCGGGAGAGGTGCATAAGGAGCTTCTTTTTGGTGTTCTGGAGTTAAATAATGATGACAGTTACAGAACGTAGTGAATACAGCTATGGAAATGTAAACTTTAAAATAGTAAATCTTATTATGTACATTATATCTCAATCTAAACAAATAAAACTCAGTTTATCTAGAACTCTTTATTGTCCCTCATGGAATTCCCTTCTGCCAAGGATCACCCACCACCAAGCAGATACCCATAAATGCTAGTTTATGGATATCTATTAATACTATCCATTAATCATTCTGATTAACAGGAAATGAATGGTTCAGAAAGTGCAGTTACTTCTGAGAAATGCAGCTGCTAGTTTTAGATGACCTACAGATGACTTGCAAATCTAAATAAAAATAAATTATAAAAGCTATACTTTTTGTGACTTTTTACTTTTAAAACTCTGCCTTTTTTAGTGAGAAAATTATGTAATTTCATAGATTCTCTCCAACAAATACTGGAATATTAGCCAAATAGACTCTAGCAGATTAAATAAGAAAAAAAAACACAAAGCCTGAGTCCTTCAATATATTTAAAAACAAGTGAAAGATACTAAAATCATGGTGTCCTACAGACTCATTATGAACTCCTGGAATTCAAATAATTACAGAAACTAGGAAGAGTACTTCAAATGCACAGAATTACAGAGACTGTGGATTAACATATTTGCCATCTCATGTTATAAACCAAAAGTCTGTATCTTGTAAATTACCACCAGAGATTCAAGGCGTGGTCCTCTTTCTGTCTCAAATCCATTTGTCCCACCATGATCAGAAGCCACGGAATTCTGAAGCTCTCTGCCCACCATCCTCGACCTCGGGACCTGTCTATTCCCTAGTCGACTCTCCCTTCCCCGGGGCTCTGTCCAGTGAGACAAAGGCACACACATCATCTGGTAAAAATACGACAGCAAATGTCTTATACACTTAAAACACCGTAATGAAGCACATTCCTGGAGGAAGCTCAGAATTATCTTTGAAAACAAGTACATGAGAAGAAATTTTACTCAACAGGGATTTTCTCTCAATTATAAGCACACTCGTAGAGAACACGCAGGAAGCACACTAGGAAAGAGGAATTTGCTGCCTCTGGCTGAAACATGGAAGACAACACATGGAGTTACAGGACTAGAAAGCAGCTTATAAGCAACTACTGCTTCTCGGTGTCAGCTAGGACTGTAACGGGCAATAAACAAATTAAAAAAGGAAAACATTAAAAAGAAACAGGAGATAAACAGAAATAAATATTATAATTTGTAAACCTACCGATAATCAATATCCAATAAAAGGCTTTTAATGTTAGACTTGTCACCTGATGCTTTCAACCTGATCAGCTCGTGCAACCTAAGGCAATTAGTGAAAGCAAATTTAATAAGAGATTACAAATGTCATACATAATAAGCAAATTAAAAAATCAATGTTTTCCTGATATTTCTAATATTTCAATGAAACACTGAAGAGATATAACCAAAGTTTCAGTTTTGCAAATATTTTTTAAAAGGTAGAACTTATCTGAAACACAGATATCTAAACTTTTAAACAATTTAAGAATCAAATCAGAAAGCATCTCCTGCCCTGGTTGGTGAGGCCCAGTGGATTGACCGTTGGCCTATGAACCAAAGGGTCACTGGCTCAATTCCCAGTCAGGGCACGTGCCTGGGCTACGGGCCAGGTGCCCAGTGGGGGGCATGAGAGAGGCAAACACACGCTGATGTTTCTCTCCCTGTCTTTCTCCCTCACTCTAAAAATAAGTAAATAAATAATCTTAAAAAAAAAAAAGAATCTCCTATTGTATATCAAATCTTTCAAGATTTCTCTCAAATGGAGTACAGATTGCAAACTCCTTAAGGGGGAGCTTTATTACTTCTTTGTATCCTCAAAGCTTTATGCTATATATCCTGAAGCTTGATAATTTTTTCTTGCAGTTTAAACAGTGGTGCCAGCAAGTTTTTAAAAAGCCGTGCCACATACCGCGGTGTGCCCACACACAGCACTCTCCTGAACCCGAGGGCAGAAAGCAGGTCGACCAAGAACTGACAGCTCCTATCAGCAAACAGGTACTGGGCATTTGTCTTCTTATTTTCCAGCGGAGAAAGGAGCCGACTGGGCCTTTTCAACTGGGTGATAGAGATGTCCCCCACGACCTGGTGCTCCTGGTGCTCCTCCCAGTCACCCGGCAACAGCAACTGCTGACACCTCCGGCAGAACCTCCTCTGAGACAACGGCAGCTTGATGAACTTCAAGTACCTTCAAGACACAAGGAAACACAAGGAATATGTTTTCCGTTTGTTGTCTTGAAGATCATTTATTTTGGCTATCTTCTGTATGCAAAAAGTATTATTAGTTCTTAAACAGTACTGCATAAAGTAGCAAAGGTAAGAAAAATCTGCTGGCTAGAATTTGCGCCTGGCTGCATGCCTACAAAGTGGAAGAGAATCAGCAATTTCATAAGAATCGAGACGCTCCAATTCCGTCAGTGAATGAAGATCAATAGCCATTTAAAATGTGAACATAATGTATTACTCAAACAACTTAGTAGTAATGGAGACTACTATCATGTTTAAATTTATTGACAAATATATTGACAAATCTAATTTTGAAGTGTTCACCAGTCTGGCTCAGTATGGTAGTCATTTTAAAATAAGAAATTAAGATCATTCTTCAAGTTCTTATGGCATACTTAGCAAGAAAAAGTACCTCCAAATAAAAAAAAAGAAAAATGATTCCCTAAAAAAAAATGTCCCCACAAAGCTCCTTTATTCTTAGCAATACTGATGAAGGCAGTTCTGAGAAGCTCATCTCCAAAACAGCAAGCTGATATTCAAAGCCTGAAATAGTATATATTGGAATCCCATTTGATTTCTTTCAAGTCATCCTTATATCTGATTTCAAACTCACCACCTCTTTGTTCTTTTTATTTGGAATGAGTAGAGAGAGAAAATAAGCAGAGTTAGTATGTTTTAAAAACTGCTGACTTTGTATATGCTATACCACCTATGAAATCAGAGTAAGAAAACAAAAGAAAAAGTAAGATTATTGAGACTCACAGAGGGTCAGCAACGCCCAAATCTAAGTAGCACTGAGCTAAACTCTGGATGCCCTGGAAAAACTGAACTTAATGTAGAATCAAACTGGGTTTCACTTGAAGCAGTTTCACTTCAAGCACCCACGCAGTGACACACAGATATTCCAGGTGACTGCGGCAAGAACCAGCTAATCGTGCCCGTGATTTAAATGTTTCTATTTCTATGGTAACTGTTCTTTTGGCAGCTCATCTATGACTGGAAAGAAAAAGGACGGTGACATCAGGAGAAACTGTTATAGTAACTCGAAGAATGTCAGTAGAGAAAAGGGCCCTGAGGACAGGAAAGGCAGGTGGGAAGAGCCAGCCGCTGCAGCCACAGGGACGTCCCTGTCATCACTGGACGTCAAGTGTCACAGCCGCTCGCATCCAGCCATGACAGATTGAGAGACCAGACTCGCCACCCCGACCCTCGCAAACTTTCAACAGACAAAACACGGAGACCACAGTTTGGAGATACTGGACAGCAGGCAGCCCGACAGTGAACAGTGAGAGAACAAGCGAGCGAGTGCTTCAGCTGCCCCGCCGGGAGTAGTCCCCCACTATCCATGGGGGACACATCCCAAGACCCCCCCAGAGGTGCCTGAAACTGCGGAAGGTATCGAATCCGGTATATACCTTACGTGTCTCCCTACATGTACGTACTTATGATAAAGTTTAATCTCCAAGTTAGGCACAATAAGAGATTAACAACAATAACTGATAATAAAATAGAAAACTTATACTAATATACTATAATAAAAGTTATATAAATATGGCTTCTCTTTCTTGCCAGTAATTTTTATATTTTCTGTCCAAATCTATTCCCGAACATAGGTTTACTGAACTGGCTAGAACCCCCAGCCAACGCTGAACAGAAATGGTAGCGGTGGACAAGCCTGCTATGTCCCAGTCTTAGGAGGAAAACATCCAATCTTACCAGCATGGTGTTAGCTATAGGTCTTTCTTAGATGCTCTTTATCAGGTTGTGGAAGTTCCCATCAGTTCCTAGTTTTCTGAGAATCTTTATCATGAATAAACATCTTATTTTGGACTTGGAAGAACTCAAGTTGTACAGTTACATAACCTGGGTCATTCATTACTGAAGAATGTGCTGGACAGTTGGGCGCCAGGCAGAAAGGGCAACGTACAGACCAGAGGAGCATCTTCAGAAAGCCTAGGACAGATCAAGATAAAACCACCAGACTCCGCTACATCTGAATGTTCTAAAAGGCTTCAGACAACGAGCAGAGACCTGCAGTCGAATCGGTGAGAAGCACATAAATAACGAATAGCAGCTGCAACAAGAAATCCAAAACTGTTATTAACTGCAAGGAAAACAAAAAGTTGTGTAGGAAAGAACTTACTGTGATTTATTTCAGGGTTCAGCTACGAACAACACTTTTATGGTTGTAATAATGCAAACACTAAATTCTGAATCTAGCCAAAATCATGATAGAACTATGCAAGAATAAGGTATGAAAGTGTATGGATTATAGCCGGGGTAGGGGAGCTGGAGGTGAGAGGGCAGACAGAGAAGGGAAAGATAAATCCTCGTCTTCCATATGAAATGAGCAGCAATTCCAACAACCGATCAATCAAGAAGTACAAGACAAGCACGGCGTGTGCTGCACAGACAGGACAGAGAACTCTGCACTTGGACAGAGAGCTGACTGTGGCTGCTTCCGGGGAGGAGAGACGCACGGATGGAGACAGGCACGTTGCTCTTTACAAAACCTCACAGAACTACTTGATTCTATTCCCAAAGACAGACTTCATCACTGGAATTTAATGCACATACCAAACAATCACCCCTTTAAAGTGCACAATCCAGTGGTTGTCAGAACTTTCCCGAACATGTGCGACCACCAGCACAGCAGAATCCCAGAGCATTTCTGTCACGTTGGAGAGAAACCTGGTCTCCATCAGAAGTCACTCCGTGGGCCCCTTCCCCACAGTGGCCAAGCCACTCCCCTCTCTCTGCAGATGTGCCCATGCCGGACACCTCACGCAAATGGATCATAGAAGAGCCACATACAAGTTTTGATTTTAAAGTTTTTTTGTTAAAACAGGCTTTTATTTAGAAAATAAAAACTGCCAGAGGATGACTTTTTGGCTAAATAGGAGGTAACAGAAGACACTGCAGCCACGGGGCTGTCAGGAAGCACTGAGCCCCTTGGCCCACAGGATGAGAGCAGAAACACACAAGGCATCCCACTTACAGCGGAGCACGTCGGCAACAGAATTCAAACAAAAGTGGTGCGGGAAGGGCACGAGAAAGGGGCAGGGAGTGTAAGTATACCGAGCGCTGCACGTTTCAGAGCTAGAGGCCGAAAGATACGGTTTAAAACTGAATAATCAAGTTAAAGAGCTACAAGCAATATTTGAAGGCATAAAGCTTAACCCTAAAAAGAAATAATCAACTAAAATCAGGCAGTGGTTGACAGACAGGAAGAAGAATTACACTAGATTCATCATTTCTCACTTTTAGAGGAAGATTATCTTAAAAAAGGGTTAAACATAGCATAGCAAGTTACAAAGGAACCGTGACAACAAAAACACAGCACACATTGAACAAGGAAGGGAAACATGGGCCCTATGTAGTGAGAGCTAAAACAAGCAGTAAAAACAGAAAACGTAAAATAATACAGCAACACTAAGGCCAAGCACACCTACTACATCCACTATGAAAATGGACGAAATCCGCCCATGAAAAGAAAGCCCGTCAGGCCCCGCCCAGGGGCTGGGCTGGGCTGGTCGGAGCGTCGGCCCACGTCCGGAAAGGTTTCGAGGCTGGTCCCAGGTCAAAGGCACATTCCTGGGTTGTGGGTTCAATCCCTGGTGAGGGTGCCTACAGGAGGACAACTGATCAATATTTCTCTGTCACATTAAAGTTTCTCTGTCTTCCCCCTCTTCTCTCTCAAAAAAAATCAATAAACATATCCTCAGGTGAAGACTGAAAAAAAGGAAAAAAAAAGCCTGTCCAATTATTACAATGCAACACCCAACCATCCCATTTCATTACTTCGCAGAAACCTATCTTTTCACGTTTTAGCGTGTATGACATTGACATATGCTTTATAACTGCTGTCAGCCAGACAGAGGTCATGATGTCGCAGGGAGTGTGCGCCCATGTGCACACTTGGTCCTAGCTCTCTGTGCTGCCATCTCTGCGGGACCAAGCGTGCTAGAACCACAGGCAGGGTGTCGCTGCCGTCACCTGATGACTCAGCCCCGAAACACGGAGTTACTTCACACGCAGTCAGGCCCCAAAACTGAGCCACGGAGCACACGTCTGAGATTGCTGAAAAGAGTGATGACAACAACCAAGGGCGTTACAGGGAAAAGGACAAGGAAGACCCCCAAGCAGATGAAATCGTCAGGTTCTGTGATGCCGGCTAAAGGTGGAAGCTGCAAAATCACCGAGAAGACATGAAACAAAGCCCAAGGCAGTGAGGGGCTAGGGTGACAGTCACTCACTACACAGACTATCTTAAGGCATAAAGTTTAATTATTTTTAAAAGAAAGACACCGTTACATGAACCTCCACTTATACATCTTTGTGCTTTGTCAAAACTGTCCTTCAGAAAGCTTTACTGCTTGCTTACCCACCATCTCTAGACAAAAGATAAACTGAGATCCTGTGCCCACCTCTCTCTATTCCCAATCACAGCATAATCATTCAGCTACACTGCTTTAAATGTAACATTCAGACACAAGGGTGTATTTTTTGTTCTTGTTAGAACATATTATTTTATTTTATTTTTCAATTACAGTTTACATTGGCTGTTACTTTGTATTAGTTTCAGGTCAGATAAGCACACGCTTCCCAAAGTGCTCCCCCCGTACTTCCAGTGCCCACCTGGCGGCACCACATGTAGTTATCACAATGTTATTGGCTCTGTTCCCTGTGCTGTACTTACACCCCCATGACTATTTTATAACTAACAACCTGCATCTCTTAAGCCCTTCACCCAATGGCCCAACACCCCTCCCACCAGTCAGACACAGGTTTCTAAGTTTGGCAGCAAGAACAAGAGACCGTGAAGAGTCACGGAGTGCCCTGTGCTCCCTTCTCATTTGTACTTACTACACATACCCGGGGGAGGAGGGGGGCGGGATTCATTCTGCCGAGTGGCTCAGTATGAGTCACAAATTGCCGGCCAGCGTTTTGAAATGTCATTTTTATTGATCTCTATTTGATGTTCCATTTGCCTTTCCCGGAGGAGACAAATGATGTTTATGGCATTTCCCTAATAGCAGACCTTGAAAAGCTGAGTTTAAATGAGCTCTGAAAAAAAAACCATAACCAAATGAAATATCAACTAGATAAAACTATCTGAATGCACATAAATTAATGCTGATTCTAGCACTGACATGTATCTATCTTCCTTGAGACTTCACAGGTCACAATAAAGGCGCCAACGTACTACATAACAGAATAACACATTTCGGAGCATAACAGGCAGCATAAAAACCGTAGGAAAGTCAAATCTCAGGCACAAAACGTAAATCTGTCAGCTGAGCACATGAAATATAAAGGATGGTTCAAAGAGTGAGACTAGAAAACCAAGGACCGAGCCCTGCTCTGTAAAGCCCGGGAGTCGGGGCCGCACTGCCAGCTCTGTAATTAAAACCAAGTAGCAAGGCTGACTCATCTGGCTGCCACGTTCCTTTACACCAACTTCAAAACTAAATCCGTCAATGAAAAGCAATTGTTGCTCCACAGTAACAGATGAAAAGTTTACTTTATAGGATAGGTATAGTGTTTAAATGCCTTCTACTACTTTCAAATACAGTAGTTATTTAATAAGATGACATAAATGAATTGCATAAAGTTAAACTGGAAAGCAATTACAATCTTAAGTCATGGTATACCACCCATAAATCCACCTGCGCACAAGAATGAGCTGCTAGTCTTAAGCTGAAGATACACTAACAGACTAGGTCATTAACAACAGAGATGTTAGTAAATAGATACTTAGTAAGCCTATGATTTTAAAAGCCAAATTTTTCATTTTCAGGGGAATGACTGATTTTGAACTTTTACTCCACAGAAAGCATGAAAAAAGTCATAAGAACATTAATTACATAGTAATGCAATGAAATCAAAGACATTGTATTTCGGAAGGTGCACACCCCCGCTCACCCTCCAACACCTATTCAGACGCCATGTCCTCACACTGCCCTGGCCAGCCCAGGCCCGAACACGCGGCAGCGCCCCCACCTGTCCCGGCACTCGGCCTTTTCTGTGAACTCGCCCACACTCTCCTTTCGCTGCACGACTTTTCACCGCCTCCACTCCACCACGGGCATTTTAAGTTCTTTTTGAGCCCCCAACAAAGAACGAATAAATGATTGGATGGATGGATGGATGGATGGATGGATGGATGGATGGTTAGATGGTGGGTTAGGCAACACAATCCAAGGTTAGGGGTCAGGATGATTTAAGATGTTGAAATTACTTTAAGTCATGCTCTCAAGAATCAGCGCTAGATGACAGATGAAATTATGGCCCCCAAGTCTCACTGAATCTATATATTTGTTTTCTCTTTTAAATAATTCTGAATCTGTAAGGTAAATTAACCTCTACAAGCAGCTCAAACAACCAACCTTTTGAAAATTCTTTAATACTTCATTTTTTGGCCAGTGTTTTTATATTCTAAAAGCATAAAACATGAGTTTCAAAAATCCCTTTATTATCAAAAAACATACTGACAGTATAAAAGACAAGAACAATGTTTAAGCTCCAAAGTAAGTTTTATTATGCAAAGAAACAAGAGCACCTAAGGTTTCTTAGAGTTTAACTGAATCACCAATGTCCTTATGTAGCAACATGAATGACATGCTTCTCGGATAAAAGCGATAAGGCAAAGCACAAACTACATACATACTCTGACTACGACCTTGTAAAACACACCCAGGCAGAGAAAAGGGGCCTGAAGGAAATGTAACAAAATGACCAAGGTGATGATGGATGCTGCGGGCGACGTGTTTCTGCTTTCCATTCCTCGGAGAATCTATTTTATCTCATCATGATAACCTCATTATGATGTATTTCTATGTAACCCCTCAGGTGTCATCTCCTTATCTTCTATCTCCTTAAATTAAATTAGTACACATCATTTATTAATTACTATCTGCTTTTATGTTTAAAAATACCGAGTTGGTGGAGATAAATACTATTAACATTTTATGTGTAATGTTCCCATTTTATTTTTTAAAAAAGGAAAAAAAATACCATGCTGGATGCCCTGGCTGGAATGGCTCAGTTGGCTGGAACACCGTCCTGTAACCCAAAGTCTGCCCGTGCAGTTCCCAGTCAGGGCACATGCCTGGGTTGCAAGTGTGTTCCCTGAGTTCAGAGACACGCATGGTCCCTGGTCTGAATGCGGTGTGAGAGGCAGCCCACATGAGAGATGTTTCTCTCTGTCCCTTCCTCTCTCTCTAAAAGCAATGAAAGAAAAATGTCCTCCGGTGAGGATTAAATAAATAAATAAATTAAAATGCCATGTTGGCATCCGAGAGGTTGACGTGTAAGCACTGCTCAGTCACTGTAGCGGTGTGAACCTGATGAAGATACTTCAAGTCCCCAAGCCTCGATTTTCCTGTGTAAGCAAACCAGCTGCAGAAGTAAGTAACATCTCACATAAAATAACCTAGCCTTGGGCCTAGCTCGCAGTGGTGACCAACTTACAGTACTTCCACTTTCAACATCTTCGTTATCAACTGAATTACTATAAATCAAGTAGACATCACTGATTAAGTATTTGCTTAAGAGGCAATCCATTTATCTTAAGAAAAGCTCCTCCATTCATGGGCCTTAAAATCTACTGAGAAGCTTAGGAAGACATTTTTAATAGAGCCTGGGAATCTTTTCCACTTGGCCTGGATAGGAGTGCAGCATCCTTCCAAACACGGCAGCCCAGGGGGCCAGGAGTAGCCAGGACAGTGAAAGCCCATTTATCATCAGGGACCCAGAGCAAGGGATTCTTAGGGAGCTTCTCCCAGCACATGGAGAACAAGGCTGTGACACAGCAGAGGGATGAATTCTTTTCACAGGTTGACTGAAGAGTTAAATCTATGACTCAATTACAGTTCACCCAATAAAACATTTTAACAGTGCAGACATTTAAAAACAGGTGTTTATAAAAAACTGGTTTAGTATTTCAATAGAAACATTACAGAAAATCTTCACGGTTTTCAATTTAGCAATGATTTCTTAGCTATGATACCAAAAACACAAGCAATGAAAGAAAAATTTGATAAACTGAACTTTATCAATAAAGTTAAAAACTCTAGTGTATCAAAGGACATCATCAAGACTGTGAAGACAATCTACAGAATGGAAGAAAATATTTGCAAATCATCTGATAAGGATGAACACATAAGCACTCCCGTGACTCAGCAACAACAACAAAAAAACATTAAAAAATTAACAGAACAACTGAGCAGACATTTCTCCAAAGATAAGCAACTAGCCCAGGCTGCGGTGGCTCTGTGGATTGGGCGCAAGCCTGTGAACTGAGGAGTAATAACTGTTTTGATTTCCAGTCAGGGCACATGCCTGGGTTGCTGGTCTGGTCATGTAAGAGGCAATAAATCAATGTCTCTCTTGCACGTTGATGTTTCTCTCCCTCCCTTCCCCTTTCTCTAAAAATAAATAAATACAATCTTTTAAAAAAGAAGGAAAGTAAATAGCCAAAAAATACATGAAAAAAGATCAACATTATGAATACAGGAAAATAAAAAAATTACAACCAAAATGACATACTGCTTCACCATTTCTGAGAAGGCATAATCAAAAAAAAAGAAAAGAAGTGTTGATAGGGACATGGAGAAATCGGAACCCTCCTACATTGCCGGTGGGAATGTAACATGGTACAGCCACTGTAGAAGACAGTTTGGCAGTTCCTCCAAAAACTCAATATAGTATTACCATATGATCCAGTAATTCTACTCACAGCTATATATGCAAAAACAACTGAAAACAGGGACTCCGACAGATACTTATACACCAACATATGCTGTAGCGCCATTCACAGAAGCCAAAACGTGGAAACAGCCAGGTGTCCGCTGATGGGTGAATAAACAAAATGTGGTATATACATACAGGGGAACAATATTCAGCTATAAAAAGGATGAAATTCTAACACATGCTACATGGATAAACCTTGAACAGGTTATGCTGGATGAAATAAGCCAGACATAAAAGGACAAATACTGATGATCCACTCACCTGAGGCACCTACAATAGTCACATTCATGGAGACAAAAGTAGATCAGAGGTTATCGGACTGGGGGAGGGGGAATGGCAGTTAACGATGGTGACAGAGTTTCTTTTTGGGTGATGAAAACATTTGGGAAATAGTGGTGATGGCTGCACAGCACCGGGAATTAATGCTACTGAATTGGCAAACTTTGTTTTATATATATATTTGCCACAATCAAAATTAATTAATTAATTAATTAAACTTAAAGGCGGGGGTTAAAAAATACAGGATAATAAATAAAAACGACCACATCAGTACCTTTCCACACACTGTGTCCGGGACAGAGGAGGCTGGCATCTTCGGTTGCGAGCTTCCCGGGCAGCAAGTCTAGCTCCTGACAACTGAGAGTACAAAATCCACTTAGTATCATATCCCACCTGCCGCCATGCTAAAGACACTGGTACCACATTCTGACAAAGCAGCAGCCAGAAATTCAAGTGGCCCAAAGCTGTAGACGAGCATCATGTGAGGGGGGAGGGGGGAAGATACCCAAAACATTAAACTGGAAAAAGTCTAGAATTGTTTGAAGCAGCGCCCAACACATGAAGATTAAAGCACGGAGATGAACTCACATGTGGTGAGCTTCACAGGGGTACAGAAGAGTAATATACAAGACTGTTTTCTAATAAACCCAACAACGCTGAAAGTATTCTGGTCAAAACTTTCAGAAACTATAATTAGACCAAGTCCGAGAGGATCCCAGCTCATAACTATTTCTTTAAGTGCCCAGTAGCTGTATAAAAGATGTTCAATGCAAATATTTTTAAAAAAACGTGTTTTTCTAAAACACTTGCTGGAACAATCATGAGCTAGGCATTTCAGGGAGAAATCTATCTTTATTGGCAGACCGAGTATTAACACCTCAGAAGGTCTTAACGAGAACTAAGTCTTGGAGACAGTAGTTTAAGATATCAGTGATCAAAGTACGTTCAGAGTAAGTACGAACTCCAGTCTAACAAAAAAACATATCTTCATGTCTTAAATTTATCTCATGCAGTCTCAAAAATGTCATGTACATCAAAATATATACACATCCAAAAAGCTAATATACCTTTTCATCTTCCCATTGAAAAAAGTCACAATCTTTCCTATCTCTACAGGCGGAGCAGGCATAAAACCTCCGTGTTTCTTCTTTGCCGTGGCTCACCTTCACAAACAAAAGAGTGGGTCCTAGTTCCAGAAGAGGGAAAATCATGTCAAAGAGCAGTCATCAACATCAAGTTCCTAGTTTTCACCGCCTTCTATAAACCTTGTTTTAATTTTATGCACGATTTGTCATAATTAAACCGACTACTTTAATAATTAGGAAATAACTTTTGAAAACTGGTCTCTCCAGAAACAAAATGCTATTGTTAGAACTGCCGTCCACACGGTGAATGACCTGGGTCCTGAGACTAAAACGAGGAGGGCGTCCACAGAACGGACCACTTTGCCACCTCGTTACGGTCCACTCAATAGTCCTGAGCTTTTACAGCAGGACACACCCTCTCTCCACAAATAAGAGAAAAACCGGGTCTGGTTTCTATGCCAGAATTCATGCTATCGTTCTCCCTAACTTTTCTGTTTTTTGTTTTTTAACTGAAAAGAAAGCCAATCAACAGATGAAATCCTCAGATACTCAGCAAAGGGACTTACTCAACACGCATCCCCTTTGCCTAGCCTCTAGCTCTGGGGCCGAAACCACCACAGTGGGGACTCTCTATGATGTTTCTTAAGTTGAAAACCACAAACTCCCGAGGAAGACGCGTTTTCTAGGCATTACACACGGTGGAAACAGGCTGATAAAACTCAGAAGCACTAAAAGCCGGTGGAAACTCAGGGTAGCCCTCGCCCCTCGGCGCCCCACAACCAGACTGAGCCCCAACACGGACGCACCGTGAGGGCACAGCGGGGCGGGGGTGGCGGGATCGGAGAGAAGCACCACCTCCATCCCCGCGCTCCCCGCGCTCCCCACGCCGCTGTCGCTGCCCTCCGCCTCCGCCGTTCCAAGGCTGTCCCTGTGGGTCGCCATCTTCCCGCCGCCGTCCCGAAAGCCTCAGTCCAAAAAAAAAAAAAAAAAAAATTTTTTTTAGAGGCTGAGAAAGAGCGCCGCCACACCCCGCAGAGATTCATAGCGCCCCCACGCGTCTGGGAGGAGCGGGGACTGCCGAGGTGAGGCCGCTCCCTGAAACGCAGTCGCCACCAACTCTGGCCTGCAGTTGAGCAGTGCTTGGTACATAGGAAGGTACGCGTTGCAGTCAACTTATTGGACCTATGCAGTAAGCTCACCTGTTTTCTGCCGCACTCCTTGGCACCTGTGAGTACCCTCCTTTCATAAGAATACATGCAGGAGATGAGACGACTCTTTGGAGCAAAGATTTGGTCGCCTTTAAGTCTACAAGACAGCATCGCCACCAACAGCCGCGGACAAAAGAAGAAGCTGATACCTCTGCGCTTCATGAAACCGCCTTCCTTTCAAAGTTGGTGTCATCTTATACCTTTTGAACAGTATTTATGGTTGCACACTATAGTTCCGTATCATCAACATTTATATATTGTAAAGAAATAAAACTGTCCCTATTTGCATCTGGCATGATTGTCTACATAGAAAAATCCCAAGGAATCTACAAAAATAACTCTAAACGGAGTTCAACTGGGTTGCAGGATACCAGATAAACATACAAAAATCTATTGAACTTCTATATACTAGCAAAGATCACAGGAGCACAAATTAAAAACTAGTACACTACTTACAACCACTCAAATATTATATGAAATACTTGGGTTTTATGTAAATCTAACAAAACGTGTACACAGAACTCATATGCTGAAAACTATGAAATGCTGATAAAAAAAATCAAAGATGATCTAAATATCTAAGTAAAGGTAGAGTCATACTGTGTTGGTGGGTTAGAAGACTCAACATAGTAAAGATGTCAGTTCCCCCCAAGTTTAGGGCAGATACAGGTTTAGGTTCATTTCTATAAAAATCCCAGTCAGATTCTTGTAACTACAGATTATATTATTCTGAAGTTTACATGAAAAAGCAAGGGAACTAGGACAGCTGCAACAATGTTGAAAAATAATAATAATGTGGGAGGAATCTATCTCAGTTCAAGACTTATATCGCTGCAGGAAACAAGCCTGTATAGTTGTAGATGAAATCTAGTATCTAAAGAATCTATGGTACTTGTACACATTTAAATTCATACATTTGCTACTATGGTATATTAACTTAGGAATATTGCTCTTCTGCAAGCATATTTCTTGCAATGATGTCATTCACCTACACCTATAGCCCCTGGGCTTTGGTATAACAATCCCCCTTTCCAAGTTGTCCAGCACGATATATGTCTGTATCTTTAGGACAGGGAACTTTCTAGTGATACTTTTGAAAATTTTATCTCAAGACCTAACTACCTAGGGTCATCAACATTAATGTTTCTATTTAACAGTTTTAACGAATAGGTAGATACCTGTAATCTTGAAAAGGCTTGTTTACAAAGCTTGCAATTGAATTCATAAAATCATACCACTATAAATAGTTACTGAATCTGTATTTTCTTATTCTCTCTTACACAATTCTGACGCTGTGAGGTGAGCTCTATAAGCAGCCCAAACCAATAAGGATTTGCAGCCTTTGCCATCAAAGTCCAGTAAAAGTTGTCCAAACAAGGTAAATTGAAAGAGCACACCCTAGTGGGAGAGACTTGGAAGGTTTCAAAAGTAAGGCAATTCTCTCTCTTTTCTGAGGGATAATTCAAGGTCAAAAATAGTCACCCAGATTTAGACATGTATATGCAGTGTATGTTGAATGTTTACTCACGAGGTCATGAATAGGAGCAGTAAGGGATGAATGTTTCATTTGGTTGTGTAATAGTATTTTTAGTTTGTGCAGGAAAATATTTTTAGTTGGGATGAATGTTTCATTTGGTTGTGTAATAATATTTTTAGTTCGTGTCTGCTTGAGCAGACAAAGCAAAGGGACGCAGAGGATCCTTGAAGGAAACTAGCGGCGGAGCTGAAAATGGGCCCCTTGAGGTCTGGGTGCTGAGAGAGGCCAGTTACACTCTCCCAGGACGATCCTGAATGCCCCAAGACAAGCTCCAGTTCAGGGACCGCCCCACCAGACGATGTGGACAAACCCGTGAGCTTCCCATAGGCATTAGGGCATCTCGCTCCTTGATTTCGTTAACAGGGTAAAAGCCCTCCGAGCCCAGATCTCCCACAGGGAAAGTGGTTGGAGCCAGAGGAACATTTTCTAGTGGAGGCCTGACCAACTTCATCTTCTGTCAGAGCACCCAGTTTTCCCGTGGGACGCCCACGGGATTTTAGCCCACATTGTTGGAGAGATACAAAGAACCCTAGGGACCAGCTTGGGCTTGGGCAGGTGACTTGGGGATGGCGGGAAAAGCTGTAACGATTAGATTCTGTCATCTCAGTGGCATCCATGATACTGACTTGTCACGTGTCTCAGGGGTTCGGCTCTTCAGTTTGTTCTGCGCTAGGTCGTCCGTGTAATGTTGGCAGGCCCAGGTTCCCCCGGGCTGGGATGACTCTGCGCCTCGTGTCTCTCATCCTCCTGGCGATGGACTGAATTTTTGTGTCCCCCTCCAATTCACATGCTGAAATCCCTAACCCCAAAGGTGATAGTCAAATAAGCAGAACCTCTGAGAGGTGATTAGCTCTTGAGGGTGAAGCCCTCAGGGATAGGATTAGTGCCCTTTTAAGAGGCTCCAGAAAGCTCCCCGATCCCTTTTTCGCTATGTCAGGATACAAGGAGAAGTCCGTGACCCAGAGAGAGCCCTCGCCCGACTTTGTTGGCATCCTAACCTCGAACTTCCAGCTTCTAGAACTGTGAGCAATAAATTCCTGTTGTGTCTGAGCTACCCAGTCTGTGTGATTGTTACAGCAGTCCTAAAGAACTAAGACGTTCCTGGGACCAGGGTCCAGCCTGGGCACGTCGTTCTCATGGAGGTGGCAGAAGCACAGGAGAGCTCGGAGAGACAAACTTCTGGTGGCCTTGGCTTGGAGCTGCCACTGTCACTTCTACCTCACTCTTTTGGCTTGAGCAAGTCGAAAAGCACTGCACATGGCCAAGCACTGCAAAGCTACATGGCAAAGGGATGGGTCAGAGGGTCAGAAAGGGCTGGGGAATTGGGGCCAGTGACACCATCCATCACAGAAGCACCTTGCCTGGGATAACCAAGGGACTGGTGGCAGTGTTTCCAAAAACTTAAGGAGCCCCTGCCTTAGCAAGAAGTCAATAAGAAGAACCCAGAACTTGGAGACAGGAATGTGTGATGATATCATGTGAGCACCTAGATCCAGCCATGCCTTCTGCTTTCAATAATGAGAATCATGAATTTCCTTAAGTCAGTTTCAGATGGGGTCATTTCTATGAGTCACAACTAAGATCAGCAACTAATGTTCTCAACTAATGTTCTGAGGTTGCGGCCATAATATTGGATGGATGGATGTCTATAAATAGGGTATGGAACTCTTTCCCAAGCAGGACCAGCTAACCTTTCTATGATTCTTGCCAATCATCCTGCTATCCTCCCCTTTATCTTTTTCTTTTACTCATCAGTGGCCTCTCCTGCTGAGGCCCTTTAAATTAGACTAACGAAAGAGAAATTAACAAGAGAGAAAAACAAGTTAGTTAGCTGTGCATCGAGCACATGGGGAGCACCTAAAAATGAGTAACTCAAAGGAGTGATTAGAATGTGGCCTTATACAGCATCTTAATGAAAAAAAAATACATTTTTAGAGATATGAGTGGACAAAGGAGAAGGGCTTGGAGCTCTAAGGGTGGCAGACGGTGGAGAGGCAGATGCCTGGGGCAACTAACGGCAGATACAGACGCGTTGTAGCAAACTGTTCTGTGGATGCCTCCATTGCCCTCTCTGGTCCGATGAGGGTCTAGAATTGTCTCCACTGATTAACTTCTGTCCTACGGGTAGAGAAGGGAGGGGGCAGACGTCTTTACAAGTCATGCCCTGCTTTTGGGCAAAGGTCTTCTTTTTTTTTTTAGATTTTCTTGAGGGGAAGGGAGAGAAGAAGAAACATCAAATTTTTTCATGCATCCCCTTGCTTCCCTCCGGCCAGAAATCTTTTCTTATGTCTGCTGCTTCTTAATCACCTTCAGCTTGAAATAACCCTGAAGACCAAGTGACATTTTGGGGAGTGGCATGTTCTGCTATCCCTCCTCCATCTCTTCATTCAGAGTCCAGAGCTTTTTCTACAGCATGCCTCTATAGATTATACCAAGTTCTATGTCAGTGACAACTCGACCTCTCTGAGCCACAGACTTTGAAACTTAAGGGTGATATTGCCCCTCTAGACATATTAGGGCGGATGCTGTCCAGTAAGCAAGCGGCACTTTAGCTGGAGGTGCAGAGAATGATGCGTTTCCGAGCACTCACTGATCACAGGGAGAGCTTGTGTAGCTAGAGGTTACATTGCTTAGAAACTCTGCCAGGGCAGTGACGACCTTGATTTACACAGTACCTTGGTTGAAATGTAGTTCCTGGTTACCTTTAAGTCCTGCCATTCAATACAAACACTGGAAGGGTCGAACAGCTCTCTGGATTGTTCCCGAAGCCACGCTGACATCAAAGGCAGTTTTATTCACCCGGACAGGCGGTCAGGCCTAAGTGCCACTGAATCCAGCCGAACCAGTTCCGGCACCAGGGCCCGCCCAGAGGGGTTTATGGAACTTTCTGACTCGGGAGCGGGGTGGCTACCTGGTTTTTCTACTGTTTCCTCGGGCTTAGGGGTTTGCCAAAGCCTTGATTGTCAGGCGGGAGCATTGTAACCAGAGCTGAGGCGCGGCCAGCCGGGTCCCTGGAGTCAGAGGAAAAATAAACACATCCCTTTGTTTACAGAGTACCTTGGCTTCATTTTGGGGGCATCACATGCTTTCACCTTCCAGGTCTAAAAAAAACCCATCAGGCGACACGCAGAGGCCCAGTCACCGGCTGCCAGGATAGCATTTCATGGTCAGGACCCGGGCGTCAGGATTCTGAACAAAAACCCTTTTGAAATGTCACTCAGTTTCTCAGGGAGTCAGGTTTGGATAAGTCTCTTACTATTATTACCTGGCGACCCTTGGGCGCCATTTCCACTCAGCCCCACATCAACCTGTGTCACACACAGAACACTTTAAAATAGCCCTTTTGATTCCAAATCTGCCACCACGCTCCAGGAAAGACGGCATGAAATCGAGAAATTGGTGTGCGTGCAGACCCCCTTCACGCAATGACCCGAACCCAGAATCACAGGTGTGTGCCTTAGTCCGTCATCTAAAACTGAAAACCCAAATGCACCATTAACGCAAAAAGCTCGTTGTCTGGAAACAGAGTCTATGACTAACAGGATTCGTGCCGCGCTCTTCACAAAATATACCTTATTTTGTCCTTGTTACAAATCTCTGAACTTACCATTAGCTCATGTATTTTACCTGTGCAGGTGGCCTGGGAGATCGCAAGATCTGACCGAGGACATGGAGCTGATAAGGGCAGAACCAGGACTTAAACACTGGTCTGTTCCCACCTCAAACTCTTCGTCAAAAGAGAACGGTGTCACGCCTTCCATTTATTGAAGATAGCAATATCAGAGCATACATAACTTTAGAGTATTCGAAAGTGACAACAATTAAATCTATTGCATTACTTGGTGGTAGAATAAAAACTTTAAAGATTTAAAAATTTCTTTTTCTCACAGAACTCTTTCCATGAATTCGGAAGCATGCTAAAATGCACTGAACAGAAGGATGCTGATTAACAATGCAGTTTGCTTAAATAAGTGCATTTTTGTTATGTACTAAAACTTTCCGATCCATGGGCCAAGAGGGTGAATGCGTCATACCCTCCACAGTCCAGGAGAAATCCAGATATTGGAAATATGCTTCTGTGATAAACATGAGAAGTGTTGAGAGCTCAAGTCAAGGGCAGTCAAGCATTTAGTTTACAAAGCACTTATTGTTCCTCCCTTGTATGCAAGGGATTTACGATCAAAGAGGCAAGGGTAGAAACATGGCAGTGCGGGACCCGTGGTCAAAGATGGTGAAGGCCAGTATTCCTTAGAAAGTCTTTGATTTTAGATCTATCACCATTGTCAGCTTTCTCCTCTCCCTTTGAGCAGCATTTAAAGAGTAAATCCAAGAGCTGAAACTGTACCTTATTGATTTTTGTATTCCTACTACCTTTTGGAGAATCAGGCACACAGTGAGTAAGTACCTCATAAATGTCTAGAATTCAAGGAGTGATTTATATCTTGCCATGCCAACTGTTCCCCATTCAGGAGCAGGGATTTTCTAAAGGAAATGAAACATGGCTAAAGCAAAATCCATGTATCTGCCGTGACTGAGAAGGCAGAGGTTGGTTCACGATGATGTAGAACAGAAACAATAGCCCAGCAGTGAGCAAGGCAATTACCTCCACAGTCAAAATAATTACTGCAAATAAAGGTCGAAAAGGTCCCACCCATGAAGGAGAAGAACTCTCAGACCTCGCTTCAGAGAGTATGTACAGGTGGGTGTCCCTGTGATCTCAGTCCTCCGCTAGGGACGTGGCTCAGAAGGCGGCTGGGGCTGCAGTGGCGGCTCAGGCAGAGGCTGACCTTGGCCCCATCGGACAGACTGACGCACGTAGAGGGGCGTAGGTTGTTTACTTTGAGTGGTGTTAGGGACTGACATGTGTTGTCCCCCAAATTCATGTTGAAGACCACACCCCCGATGTGACTGTGTTTGGAGAAGGGGTCTTTAAAAAGGTAATTAAGGTTACGTGAGGCCAGATGGGTGGGTCCTAATCCTATGGGGCTGGTGTCCGTATAAGCAGAGACACCAGGGATGTAAGTGCTTGGAGAAAAGGCCAGGTGAGGACACAATGAGAAAAGGATTTCTGGCCCTAGGGGGCAGGTCAAACCAACACTGCTGGCACTTTGACCTTGGACTTGTGGCCTCCAGACTGTGAGCAACCAAATTTCTACTGTTTAAGCCTTTTGGTCTAGGGTAATTTGTTATGGCAGTCCTGGCAAACTAATGAAGGTGGCAAAGCAAATATTCATATAAATGTGCTCCCATATAAAGGCTTATTCTTTTAATTAAATAATTGAAACATGGAAAATAACAGACAAGGTAAAAAACATTCACTTACTTGCCACTCATATGTGAACAAATGTGGGCACCTTGTATTTGCTGCAGAGTTTTCTCAATTCTTGTAGTTTGGTGTAGCTATCTTGCAAATCTTTGGTTAAACTCATTCCTGGGAATAGGATGTTTTGCTGCTGCTATAAATGATATCTTTTTAAATTTTCTAACTAATGTTGGTACAAAAATCTTACAAAATTCATCTACTAATTCTAATAGTTATTGGTAGATGCTTTTGAATTTTCTACATGGTAATTGTCATCTGTAAATAATGAGTTTCTCTCTTTGTTCCTGACTCTCATGCCTTTACCTCCTTCTTGTTTACTGCTCTGGCGGGGCTCTCCAGGGCAATACTGAGTAAGACCGATGACACCAGCCATCCTTGGTGGGCAGCTGGTCTCAGAGGGAGCGTGTGGAAGGCAGAAGAATGGTGATGTCCATGTCCTAATGGCTAGAATTTATGGATATGTTACATGGCCGAGGAGAATTAAAGTTGCAGACCAGCAAGGCCTTAATTCAGGAAGGTTATCCCAGGTCCCCCGGGTGGGCCCAGTGTAATCCCTGGTGTCCCTAAAAGTGGAAGAGGAAAACGGTGAAGGGATTCAGAAGCACAAATTGGTAGTTTCGGAACAGTCACAGGGATGTAAAGTACAGCATAGGGATACACTCAGTAATATTGTTCATAACGATGGATTGTGCCAGGTGGGTAACTAGACTTACTGGGGTAGTCGCTTTAGAAGTCATAAATGTCTAATCACTGGATTGTGTACCTGAAACTATATAATGTTATAGGTCAACTGTAATTAAAAAATAAAAACTTTTTTAAAAAGTGAAAACGAGAGGTAGAAGTTGGTATCAGAGTGATTTGCTAAGAAAAGGGTTCAAACGAACCCACTCTAGCTGGCTCTGCAGATGGAGGAGAGGGCCATGAGCCAAGGGACAAACGAGTGAGGCCTCTGCAAGCTGGGAAGGGCAAGGACACTCCTCCCCTGAGACTCCAGGAAGGAACGCAGCCCCACTGACACCCTGGGTTTGGCCGGGTGCGACCTGTGTCGGACTTCTGACCTGCAGAAGCAAGTCTGCGGTAATTCATTACAGCAGCAATAGAAAACGAATGCAGAAGGCTTTGGGCTTTCCAACACTATGATGTGTTTTATGGGGGTTTGGGGATATGTTGTCTACTTGCTCTTGTGTTACTTTATTTCTGGAACATCCTCTGAGCTGTCATTTTATCCGCACCCTCCCTGAGCATTGCTTGTCCATCTCATTTCTGAACTTCTCCAACTCTGATGCCGTGTTGTTCCTCAGTTCCTATCATTTCTCAAATTCCTCCAGCATTTAAAAAATATTCTTCTGCTTTGTAAATGCTTCTGGGACAGCTTCATTCTCTGTGGGTGTGTTAGATCGGTTATCTTAATTTTTCAGAGCATGCTGTTAGTTGTGGTCATGTTTACGTGGGTTTTTCTATTATTTCTCCTCCTATATTTTTCGAAGATTCTTGTGTGAGTTGTATAATGGGAGCCAGGACAGTTTCCCATTTTGTGGCCCTCGGGTGGGTTCTCTGTCCCATAGTTGCTAACTGGTGTTAAATGAGTGTTCTGTGTGCCTCTTTGGTACTTCCGACTTCTGTCTCCTCAGCCTTCTGTTCTACTCAGTGTCTGAACCTTCCCTCCTTTACCCCAACATCCTTCCCTTGTCAATGTGTGTTCTGTACCCAGCAGCTTCGCCCGGCACGGGGCTTTGTGCTCTCACTGGCTACTTCCGGGAATCCAGGTTGCCCGAGCACCCTACCTTTCGGCAGGCTCCTTTCACTAGCCAATAATTCATTCCTGGACAGCCCTCTCCCAGCTCTGCTTTTTGGACCCACTGGCTGAGGGTGGCACCACTACTGCAGACTCTTCCATCGGGGCTGAGCACACGTTGGCAACGTCTGGGCTCTTTGGCTCTTAGGAACATCACATCTCCCTTCCTCTCTGCTTGCTTCTCCAAGCTGTTATTCTCACGTGACCTTGTTGCTATTGATGGTTTTAGTTCCCACTGCTCAGATTCTGGGATTCACAGGGATGGTCTATTGTCTAATTTTAGTGACAATGGCGTCACTGTTTCTTTTTTCTCTTTTGCTATAGGACAGCTCCGAGGGACTTGGGAGCTTAAAAAACTACCCACTGTGGCCACCATCCTACCTCCCATAATTAACTTTTCATTTTAAAATGCCTTGTATTTTTTTCTATTTACATTATAATGCCCAGGACAGGACAGACTTAGTAATGAAAAGATCCACACTTTTCCTGATTAAACACGTCTATTTCTTGTTCATGTCATGGTCCAATGAAGTCGGTGGGCTCTCCTCTCCAGGCAGTGACTCCCAGGCCCCGGATGCTTCCGTTTTGCAAGCTGTTTGTTGGCAGCAGGAAGTAGGAAGACGGGAGAGTGTTCAACCACGACCACGGACTGTGACGGCCGTGACTTTTCCTGCCAGGTCTGAAGTCACAATACCCCTCTTCCCCACATCTCGCTGGCCAGAGCTCAGCCCCAGCCCCGGAGTAACTGTGAAGGAGGCGGACTATACACAACGTGCAACGCCGCCTGTCTCTCCCTGTGCTGCTGAAGGACGCGGGACGTAATCTGACCAAAGAACGTGTCACCGTCATTTTAAAATAAAACTTTAATTCCATCAGTATCGTATTTTAAATTTACCAAAAATTGTGAATCAAACTATTTTCAATTATAAAATGTCATGTTTCCAGTCTTCAACGGTGACACATTTGGGGGAGAATAAGGCAGCATATGATTAAATAAAATTAAAATGTCTCCAATTATAAAGGTCCTAGTTAAATATATCTTTTGAAATTATAAAGACTTAAACTATACTACTAAGATATGAAGTAAGAAAATGGTGGTTTGGCATCATTTATAAACATAAACATGTTTACAAATCTAAATATTCAATACACATACTTCAGGAGAAATCTAGCCTTAAGACAACAATTTCTACTACTTTTAGTCTAACAGTTGACACTATAAATATATTCACTGAAAAAAATTAGCACAATACTTAAATAAGAATCAAGTTCATGAAAATTTACAAAATATAACCAACATACTCTGACTTATAATCACATCTTAAATATTTCGACTTAGCTTTTCTGGCCTGGTCAGACCATTAAAAATATTTCCACACTATTTTAATTTTAGGACATAAAACAGTAGTAACTTACTGAGATTTTCATCATAAAAATTAAAAATTAATATAGTAATTCTCAACATACTGAAAAAAAGAACGGTTTTAGAAAGCAGTTACCCACATCACAACCATTTAGTTCTTTTAGAACACGCCTTCCAAGGCACGTTTCAATGACTAGTATTCATCTGAAGACGGGCTCAGCTCCCCACTTCCAGTTTTCCATCCTGTCCACAGGAAGGCGGTGAAGGGTCGGTGCGGGGGACACTTCTCCTGGGACAGCGGTGTTCTCACCCATCACAGCCACAAAGGCTAAGAGAAAGGAAGGAAGAAGAAGAGAACCACGGACCTGTCTTCCACCCTAACCTGACCTTCAGGGAGTACTTTTGATGCAAAAGTACTTAATTAAGAAAAAAAATCACAAGACAGAAAGCTTAAAAAGCAAAAGGCCAAAACTATAAACTGACCTGCTCATTCCAAGTGGTGGTATTTGTTTGGAGCTTGAAGAAGAGAATGAAGCTTCTGTGTCTTTGGAATCACATCTTCACATTGGGGACATCATAATTTAAATCCCTCAGTGAATTAAAAGTGCTACAAATTCCCAGAATGTCAGACATACTGACATTCAAAATCAAACATAAGTGATTTTATGGTTGTCTCTGTCATGGTTCGCTGTTATTAAGGCGGATGTTCTAAATTTGACTGTAATTATAACATTGGGAATTTCAAGTACCTGAAAATACTGCTGTTATTTTTTAAAGTTTATATCCTAGGACCCCCAAGTACAATCTAATACGTACTTTGAGGATGGTTTACTTTTCAGTGAAGTTCAACACTAACTGAAGTACTAAACTGAACAAGGTCAGTAATCTGGAGTAGTGATTATGTAACTGATTCCATGCAAGGAACGAAAAGGAATTTTTAATGCTGTTCTGGAATTTCAAAAACATTAAGGATCTACCTTAATTTTATATAATTCTCTTCAAGTCTCAGTTGAGTGTTTTTATTTTTTTAAAAACAGGACATCTTTAGATTTTTTCCTAATTATAATAAAATAAATGACCAAAAATATTCTTAAGTACAAAAGAAAAAAATAAAGGTCATCTACTATTTTAACCACGATATAATTTTCTGGTCCCTCACAATAGTCACTTTAGGGACTTATTCAAGTTCTAAAATAGCAGCTTTTTAAATTAAGGCAACATTGCTTTGTTCTTACTTGTTTTTCTATTAACTAATCTATTAAGTTCATAAGAGTAGTTTCATATTCAAAGGCTTTTATAATGTAAGAAGAATTAACATAAACATTCTTCTCGATGTTTAAAAAGTATATAAAAAGTTATTTTATTCAAAGTCAACAAATACCTTATTTTTCTATTTGAAATTCTAAAATAATTACAGTCATTTCAGAATGTGTAAACCATGAAATTACCTTTGCAACTAACATCATCAACATAAAGTACATTTTTCTGCAAAAATACAATAGAGGAGATATATCAGTTCTTCCCTGAAATAAAAAGCTAATATTTGGACAAAAAACTGTAAACTTTTGATAACATTCAAAACATAACCTTTAAAACACATATTATTTGAGGTTTTGGCAACCCGAGCGCTTAACAGCAGATTTGCTTCACTGCAATGCAATGTAAATACACTTTACATTTTAACTGCACAAGAACGCAGGCCTCTCTCCCATCTGCTACCAGGAGGAGAAAAACGGCTTCCTGCAGTGGAAAGTCTGCGTGAAGGAGCTGCTGAGGTGGACAACCCGGCCCCGCGCCCGCCCTTGGCTCTGCTCCACCATCACGCAGGGCATCTGCACCAGCTGGACAGGGCTCTTCCCGTCTCTCAGAGCCTGGGTAAGATTTAAGATCTGTGGAAAGAAGAAATATTTTCACCAATTCAAAAAGATAATGGCCCTCAGTTCACTGACACTAAGTTTAACCATTTATTTATAATTACAATTTGTATTTCATCTGTATATGCCCAACAGATTGTAGCCAGGAGTAACTGCTATAACTATACATTACATGGCCGTATGTATGTTTACACACATGACACACACATGTGCACAAAGTTAGAACTGAGTAACTTCCGCCAGCTGGCGCCTTTACAATACTCTAGAATGACCTACGTCCAGAAGTGAAATCAGAGACTGACAAAAGCAAGTGGTTCCACACATTCCATCTGACACAGAACCTAAATCAGTGCTGGTCTACAGAGTCTGGTTTTAACCACACACTGATTCAACAGATACATTCACGGAAAGCAAACACACGCCAGGCTCTGTTCCAGTGCTAGGGATACAACACTAGAGAAACAAACCAAACCTCTGCCTCCTGGAGCGTTCATTGTAGCAGGGGGAGGAGTCAGTAAATATTACAAACCAGTACATAAGTTACACCATGTATTAGGGGTGTCCAATCGTCTGGCGCCTCTGGGCCACAGTGGAAGAAGAGTTTTCTCGGGCTGTGCACTAAATACATTGCAACATGTAATCACGCACACAGAAATCTCGTAATGTTTTAAGTAAACCTGTGATTTTGTGTTGGGACACCTCCACAGCCATCCTGGGCCACAGGCTGGGCAGCCCTGTTAGAAGGCCAAAGTGCTGTGAAAGAGCACGATGCAGGGCCAGTGGCAAGTGCGTGACAGACTTGGGAAGGGAGCCATTTAAAATAAAGTTTTATTTAAGAGCTAACTCTTTGTTTCAATTGTCGTTCAAGTACAGTTGTCTCCATTCTCCCCACCACCGCTTTCCCTCGCTCCGAGGACCCCCACCTCCCACCCTTGGTCCTACCCAGTTTGGTTGGTCCCTGGGTCCTTTACACATGTTTCCTGATGACCCCCTTCTTCCCCTTCCCCCTCCCCTCTGGTCACTGTCAGTTTGTTCTTCATTTCAATGTCTCTGGTTCTATTTTGCTCATTTGTTTGTTTTGTTCATTAGGTTCCACTTATAGATGAGATCATATGGTATTTGTCTTTCACCGCCTGGCTTATTTCCCTTAGCATAATGCTCTCCAGTTCCATCCATCTAAGAGCTAAGTCTTAAATAGGAAATGTAAAGTAGGAAAAGTAAAATACACTACATTCCATGTTTACATATTCTTAGAACTGCTACTTGAGCATAATAATGTTATGAAACTTAATACATAGCTTACAGCCTTTTCTGTTCAGATCAACTTTTAACAATTCATTTTCTTTTTTCCCTGAATATCAAACAAAAAAATTCCCATTGTTATGTATTTAGTAATAAGGAGGTCTCCTTCAAGTATGTGGAAATATACAGTAAGCAGATGGTGTGCACTTGACTGGTTCACTAAAGACTATTTAATACTGATAAGCATAAAGGCTATAACACAAAGCCATACTAATAAATACACTTCATAACACATTTAAATAGTATAAACTGGATGGCTTAGATCTTAGAAGATTTTATTTATCCTTAGAGGGAAGGGAGGAAGAAACAGTGGGAGAGAAACATCGACGTGCAAGACGCATGTCAAGTGGCTGCCTCCTGCACGCACCCACCAGAGGCCCTGGCCCATAACCCAGACATGTGCCCTGGCCGAGTTTCTGTTTGCAGGATGACATCCAACCCACTGAACCGCACCAGCCAGGGCCAGATCTTGGGAGACAAAGTATTTAGCACATCAGGGAACCATCTCTAGTAACAGCAGTTACTCACTGCATTCGTTTTAGTGTCCTTCTTAAATTCTTCCCTTAAAACCCTCTAGTGCAGCACGTTTGAACAACAAAACGAAAGGAATTTATGAAATTTACACTTACATACACTATTTTTACCATGAAAATAAAATGCAAGCATCAGCATGGTTAAAGGACAAAGTGTTCTGGATAGTTCCCTCTGCTGGTTGTAAAAATTCTGTTCTAAAAATGTTGGTCTAAGCACACTAATTTAAATAACATCTAATGTTTTCCTGACTCTAAAAACAATACACAATTATTGTAGAAATTCTGGAAAACAGAATGGTATAAAGAAAATAAAGTCATTCTACTAAGTTAACAATTTTCAAATATATACTAATAGTACAAATTATTCTACCCTAAAACTATCCTAAATATTAGTATTTCTTCAAGAGTTGAGAAAACACTTGATAATGTTGCATTTATTTGCCAAAGAAATATTTGCCAAGCAAACACTGGGCTGGTGAGAAGACTCCTCCCCATAAGAAGAACCACGTGAGCCCGCAACATACCCACACTCCAGAAGCAACAGCCGGATGAACAAGTGACGGCAGTGTCGCGTGAGAAACACTTTAACAGCAGCCGACCTATGCCCTCACTTTAAAAAACTGTTCCCGTTCCCTGCATATCGCCATTCTTTCCTTTCTCAAAGAATAAGCAAGTCTATTACTAGATGTATGTCCCCCACGAGAACTGAGAAGAGCCCGATAGAGTTACGGCGACCTAGAGCACTCCAGTGGTACATGTTAAAGTCAGAGGAGACCATTTTCGGAAACAGACTAGACAACGCAGGCCAGGAGGAACACCTCAGACTTCGCCACCTACGCCACATTCGATGACTTGGTAGGGATGTGACAGTTATATCAAGGGCAGATTAGTTAATTCTCAGGTCCTCAAATTTTAGTGGGCATAAGATTACTGTATTATCTCTATAAGGACACATATATTCTACTTTATGGATGATTTTAAGCTATGATCCTCACCCAAGTATGTCTATTGATCTTAGAGAGGAAGGGAGCGAGGGGGAGAGAGGGGGGAGGAGAGAGAGAGAAACATTGATCAGTTGCCCCCCATGTGCCCCCGACCAGGCTCAAACCCACAACTTAGGTGTGTGCCCTGACCAGGATCTGACCAGCAACCTTTCAGTGCAGAGGGTAACGCTCTCAACAACTGAGCTGCCCAGCCTGGGCTTAAGCTATTTTCTAAAAGGCACATGCCCAAAAGGCTTATTTTAACATCAAATTTCTGAGTGAAATGTGACAGCAGTGGATTCCCAGCGAGCGCCATGGACATCAGCGCTCCCTGGGTAGGAGCAGCCTAGGAAGAGGATCCGGAGAGAGCCAGCAGTGCAGCGCACACGGGGGCGGAGGCGGCCCTGGGAAACGAGAATGGGAAGGCCAAGCACTGAAGGGTGAGTGGCAAGGCTCCGGAAGCCCCGAATGACGGGAGAGAAAGGCGGGTAGACCGACTGGGGGCAGACCGTGAAGGGTCTTGTTGCTGGGGCTTGAGCTCGCACACGCTGAAGAATCATGGAAGTTCTACACTGCAGAACATGGATGGATTTGCTTTGAGAGAGACTGTTCTGGTGGGTGTGGGAGAGCAGCGGGGGAGAGGCAAGGGCACACCTAGGAGACCTTTAGCTCCCCAGAAGAGACAGTAAAGGCCCCAGGCAGCAGCGCCCCCCCCAAGAGGCTGGGACGGACCCTCTTACTTGGGATGTTACTTAACCCCTTTGACCAAGTTCCCCCCGCATAAAAGGCAACTAACTATGGGAGCTGTTACCAGGATAACAGACATAAAAATATCTAGTAGAGTCAAGTACTCAGGAGGTGCTAAAATGTTAAGTTCATTTTCTTTAAAATCGATTATTACTGAATCTGCAATTGAGGGTGCGGCTTACAAATCACTGAATACAGGTTCGCTATATACTCATAAAGCAGTATTATTATTTCTGCCATTTTTTCGGATCATGTATAAAATGTATCTCACGTTGCCCATAACTATTTTCTGAGGTCTAGTGTTCCAAACTGGCACAGGGAGAAAGGAAAATGAATGATTTTATTAAACCTCCTCTTGACCTACTGCTATTTAATGTAAAATTCAAACATGGTTTATCTTTAACTGTCATAAACATCGTATCCCAGATTTTAAAAGAAGTGCCTTCACAGTAGTTCCCAGTTCCATTCCATGTCTCTGTGTGAAGAATCAGAACACGTCACCGATTATGTGCCTAACACTAAAGACCTACTATAAACCAGGGCAAAAGACTGGGCTGTATAAAGCACGAATCATGAAATTATTGGTAAGACTGGAGAAAAGAGGGATTTAAGGGATAATTATAAATGATGGAAATAACAAGAATTTTGGCTCATTTCAGGAACTAGCTAAATGATGATTCTGTTGTTTGGAAAACTGGTTACTGTTGTTCGTTTCTGTCCGTTAACCCTGTTTCACAAGCACTGATACACTTTAGAATATAAAATACTACCTGATTGTCCACAGTGGGTTTTTAAACGTGCAGTTAAAACTGGAGAACTGCATAGTTATGTCTGTGGCCAGTGTATTCTACTCTTTCTGGCTATCAGAAAGGGCAAGACCAAATATTTTTTTAAATGATAAAAATTAAATTAAAACATATAAAGGTACAGTTTTATCTTTTCTTTCCCTAGATCTTGATCTTATAATTTGCTTTTTTTATCATATACATTTGCATAATGCTTCATTCAACTCCTTTGCGAATGAGACCGGATGTGAACAAACAAAGCTAAAACAGCAGAAATACTGGTGTAACTCTGTAACAGACCTCAGTGATGATGCAGTCTCTCTGTGTCTTTTCAGGGAGCGTTTTAAATTTAAATTCCTCATGAACCAGCTTTAATCAACAATTACAGCTTATAAAATTCTTTAGAGCTTTTATTTTTAAAAATTATTCCTAAGATAAAGATGTATATTTAGGGTTATGATGACTCCAGAAGATGGAGCATATTTATAAGTTAATTTGTTTCCAGCAAAAAGGTCGAATGAGGGCGTAATTACCAATTCCTGAAAATTTAGCTCAAATATAGCAGGGACGGTAACACTGCAACATAATTACCATCACGGATCATGTGAACCCTCCGTCACGCCTGAATTGCTGAAAACACATCCCCAAGAGGCTCCCTGGCTCTACACTCCCCGTCCCCTGAGTAAACCCACACCCCACTGTCCAGACTAACCTTCCACAGTGGCTCTGAACCTTTGTTAGGACAAGGGTGCCTTCTGCTGAGACAGAAACCCAATGGCTTCCCCCCATGCCCAAGACACACTGTGAGATGTAATTTGACACACAATTTCAGGGAGTTCAGAAGAAACCCAGGTTGAGGTCTCTCTGAAAATCTCAGTCTCACCAAACCCCCTCTTAATGCTACATCTCTAACTGTTCCAATCCCTTCTGTGTGGAATCTACATTCTGGCCCTTCAGGCCCTTCACGACCCGGACCTATGACACTGCCCAGGTACTCCCCTTCCTATTTAAAACTCAGGACTCCAGCAAAGCACTGCATGAGAACCACAGGGCACGGAGATGTGCAAGCTAGTACCCACCCTCTTTCCCTGAGCTCCCTGAGCAACGGAACTGGGTTTTGCTCAGGCTTTATCTCAGGGACTTGAACAATTTCTGGCACTAGTTCTGACAATAAATATTTGGTGAATAAATAATTACCTAACTTAATTATATTTATTGATTATAAATTATATCAGAGTGCAAAATCTCAATTTGTCTTTTTGCCACAGGAATACAACAAACAGCTACCCTATATTAAATGGATATATTTTTTTAAAAGTTAATTAGTGAGTTGCTAAAAGACAATGTTTATTTTAATTTCAAGCCCTTTTTTGGGGGGGATCTGAATGGCATTAATGGAGTGGAAGAACCAGAGGTTGTCCATAGGTCAGCCTAGCCTGCAGGTCCCACCCGCAGACCTAATACCTCATCTTCTCCTTAGAGGTGAGACGGGGCAAGAGGACTGAGTCACAGTCGGTACTTTTATGTCCCAGTCAGTGCTCAGCCTTTCGTGACATGGTCATTGACTGACTGCTCTTGCGAGAGCAGATAATCTATGAGGCAGATAATCAACGGGCAGCATTACATCTAAGCGAGTGAATTTGAGGAGGAAAAGAGAGTAGCAATCAGGAAAACAGTTACCAAAATGAGGACAAAAGAATCCACTGGGTAGCTCAACAAAATGCAACAAGGTTAAGGATATCTAATTTATGAGACAATACTATGGAAATCAACTTCACTTTAATTATTTGAGCTATTTCAGCTCATTTACAAAAAGTGCTCGAAGTTGCAGCTATGGGTCACAATGGAGAAAAACGCTGATTACTATTTCAAAGAGAGGTTTTTTTTTCTTCACAAGAACATGAAAAGGTAGACCTACCTGACCCCTCATCACAGACATCTGACTTTCAAAAGTGGCTTTGTTAAATCTTTTGTCAATCTATCACAAAAAGGAAAAGAAAAACATCATTATAGTTCCAGAAATCAGGATCTTTGAAACAAATATTTGAAAATAAATGAACTCTTTCAACTTAGCACATAAGGTCATTGGAAAGCTTTCCTAATTGATAAAATAACATATGAAAGGCTATTTTTTACCTGAAGTATTTTTGTACATCCCTAGAGTAAGAATAGTTTATACTCCAATCTGTTCTGGAAAGGATTTAAAATGACACTTCAGCCAATGAATTGAGGATTTTTGAGAGAATTGCAGCTGGTCACCAAACACTTGTTATACTTTTTAGAGTCATTTTGTAAACATTCAACTCTGAAGAAAACCATTTGTCGAGTTTTCAGTCTCACTACCAATGATGCTCACAGTGAGAACAACTTACAAATGCACGCTCCCAATTCCCTTCTGTTCCGTCAAGTTCTATTGCAAGAAGTGACACCAGCAGTAAAGTGCAAATTAGCTTTAAGGAGAAAAACCTCTTGTATTTTAAGATTTCATTTTCTGTAATAATTAAAACGGAAAATGTATTTACCTTAAAAAGTTCATAAAGGTCTTCACATAAGTCTTGCACAAAGTTCATGTCAGAAATATATGGTAGAATCAAGTTTCTTGTTTCTTCAGAAAAGGGAACTTTTGCTTGAGGAAGCCAAGCCCAGTGAAACGGATCTAACAGAAAAAAGCATTCTGATCAGTGGGGGAAAGGGCTCGTTTTGACCCACATTCATCCTTGCTCTTTTCCCACAATTCCCAGGTTCTCAGAAAAAGGAGAAAGTTATGAGACATCAATTATCCCGTGTTACCTAAATTATTCAGACCCCATGTTTGTATGTTAATTCAGATGGCAAAACACAAAAAGTTATTACCTGAAGTAGCTAGGTTTCTGAGTTTTAGAGAATAGAGTTTTGTCCTGGCTGGTGTAGCTCAGAGGACTGAGCATGGGCTTGCAAACCAAAGGGTTGCAGGCCAGGACCCCAATTGGGGATATGTGAGGGGCAACCACACACTGATGTTTCTCCCCCTCTTTCTCCTTCCCTTCCCCTCTCTCTAAATAAATAAATAAAATCTTAGAAAAAAAGAATAAAGAGTTTTGATACTGTGTATATTTTAAACAGCCCTATATAAAAATGTGTATCTGAACCTCTGGTTCATATGTTTGGAAATTTAAGAGATAGCTGCAATTTGTTCACAGCCCCTGAAAAGACACCTTGGCTGCGGTCTCTGTGTGTGCACTTCTAGCCACACATCATCAGGAACTGGGTCAACACGCGCCCTGACCCCCACATTCTAAAATTCTAAATCATTAGTAGGTAAACAGGGAGTGGCTTTAGGGGTAAAAGACCCATCATTCCAGGCTAACTGTAGTCCTCCCGCGTGGACCATTATCTACACAGCTCCAGGACTAGAAAGATTTACAAACTAGTGGAATCTTCCAGAGAGAGTGCATATTCAGCTTCCTGCACAAAAAGTATACAGCTTATGACAACGTGATCACCCACAGAACTACTGTGGGTACACTGAATGAGACCTCTAGCTTTGTTGGCTGCCACCATCTGGGAAGCCCTGTGGAAGAAATCTGCCTTCAGACTCCACTCCAAAGGTTTTCCCACAGGCCCACATCTCCCTGACCTTATATCCAATTTCCTTTTCACCTTTTCCTGACCAATTATATAAAGGAAAAGTGTTTATTCTAACGCCTGCCTCTACTTCCAATTCCTAATCCTCAACTTTGCCACCCCTCTCCCCCGAGACCACCAGCCATCGCATCGGAGCCTCTCCGAAGGCCCGTGGGCAGCCCTCACCCACGCGAGGCCTCTCCTGCCGTCTCCCTCCGTGAAATGCTCTCCCACGCGGCGCTGCAGATGCTGCTCTCAAAGTTTACCTTCCGTCTTTTAAGCCACTTCTCTGGTGTGCTGGCTTTTCTTCTCTTCTGCGATGTTACCACTCCCCTAGCTTCTCTTGATAGTTTTCTCTCATTTGTCTACCAAACAGCACTTACGTACACTGAGCTATCCCCTAGTGATGGTATTTGTTCACCATCATTTCCCTGGGTGAGAGTGAACACCATGGCTTCCACTACCAAGGTGGCACTTTGAAAACTACCATATTTTGCTGTGTATAACGTGCATGTTTTTGCCCAAATTTTTGAGGGAAAAATAAGGATGCCTGTTATACATGGGTAGTACTAATTCCATATCTATATAAATGTTTTTAATTTTTATTTATGCTTATGTATTAAAAGTATAACTCTAGAGAACAATAACGATATCTGTATGCAAAATTATGCCCTGGAATACAATAATCCATTTTTTCTGAATATTAATAAGTAAAAAATTGAATTGAACAATTAAAATGAAAGATTTTTTTCTGAAAGTTTGGGCCAAAGACATGAATGCACACTATACATGGCAAAATATGGTATATCCTCAATACCATTTCCTCTTTTAAGGCCTTCAATCGCCACCTGTGTGTTTGGTAAAATTTCCCAGATGTATATAGGCACCTTAAACTTAGTACCTTTAAAGTCCAATTTATACAAAGACTCCACATCATCAAAGGAAAAAGAAATGGAAGAAAAACATCTCAAGTCACTTCAATAAAGAGAGAAAAGGAAAACAAGAAATAATTGGAACTTATGGTAAATAGAAATAAATACATTGGCAGTGAAAGTTCACATATGTCGGTTGCTTATTGAGACAAACCAGAGTTAAGTGTCCCCATTAAAAGGACCTCAGGCTAGGTTAAAAAACCCAGCTAAGTAATGTTTATAAGTTGTATACGTAAAACAAAATGATGGGGGTTAAAAATAGAAGTATAAAATAATACCAGGTAAATGCTAATAAAAAGAAATGAGGTATACCAAGTTATACCCGACAAAAAAAGGACCAAGAGAAAAACACTGATAGTGATAAAGTGGGATATGTTTCACAGTGATGAAAGAACACACCACCAGCAAGATAAAATGCTGGGCCTTTAGGAATGTGAAATACAAAGCAGAAAATGTATAAAAATGCAGAAATTGACAAAATCGCAATCACAGTGAACTTTAACTTTCTCTCAAAAATTAATAGATTTTTGTGGCCAAAAAATAAATCAAGAATATGATTTGACTAACAACTAACAAGCTTCAATTAGCAGACAGATACAGAACTTTGTGCCCAAACATTCTTTTTAAATACAGTCCTTCAAACCGGCCATACATCCTATTATAGCCACATTCACAGATCACAAAGCAATAAAACCGGGAAATAACAATGGACAGCTAAAAAAATCAGCTGATCTAGAAATTTTATAATCAAACAAAACACTTCTAAATTACTTCTGTCAAAAACAAATCTGAAAGTACGAATCTATAAAGCAGAATAACAGAGACGCATGGCCAATCTATGGCTTAGCCAAAATGACACCTAGAGTAAAACATATAGGAATAGAGGATGAATATGGAACAAAATAATGATGGAAAATGTAAATAATGAAAAATAAAAGCAACTAAATAAACTGAAAATCTGATCAATAAAAGGTCAATTAGCTAAAACACACACACACACAAAAGATATGAAGAGGCCAATGTTTTATAATAAATCTTTGGCAACTCCAATGAAGGAAAAGAAGCTACTAATGAAGAGTGACTTCATTAGCCACTACTTATTTAAAAGAAGTATAGTATTGATACAGTACTGATACTGATATTTAAATACTGACATTTAACAAGTATTGATCAGTTGGCTGGGCATTGTTCTGCAAAGCAAAAGGTCGCCAGTTTGATTCCCAGTCAGGGCACATGCCTGGGCTGTAGATTCAGTCCCAGGCTGGGGCATGTACAAGAGGCAACTGACTGATGTTCCCACAGAAGTTTCTCTCCCTCTCTTTCTTGTTCCCTTTCCCTCTCTCTAAAAATAAATAAATAAAATCTTTTAAAAAAAGAAAAAGAAGAAAATGTCTTCAACTGGCGTAAGAAGACACAGAAACCAAAGCAGCAGAGATGGGCAAGGCAGTTAAAACAACACTCACTAAAAAGGGGGTGCGGTGCGGGCTTATGACAAAGAGTTTTATCAGTGAACCTTACCCAAAATATTAAAATACAGCTCTACCAAAATATCAAAACGATAATTTCCATGTTATAATGTTTTATGCATTTATTTAAAATTGGAAAGCTATCAAACTTACACGGCTAACACAAGCCAAAACCAGCCCGTTATCCAACGCGAACACCACACGGCCAGGCCCACGCAGGCAGGTCCCTGAGCCCAGTGCCTGCAACAGCGTCCCAGCGGACACTCCACCCAGGTTTTTTTCTGCTGGTTTAACGACCATGAATTTTCTTCCCTTCTTTTGCTGGAAAGGGGTAAGGCTAGAACCTCTAGAATGTTTTAAGTACTCACACGCTCTCCACTCATCAGGATGTTTAAAAGGAAACGCCAGACCATTGTCAATTGCAGCTATCTGAATAAGCGATTCTTTATCATCGGTCCAATCTGCTTCCTAAAAAGGAGAAAATAGTCTGTTGATAAAAAAAATGTGTACAAATATTTTTAACAGATAAAGTATTCACAGTAGTTATTGGGGTTTAAGGACATTTTATTCTGAAGAGCCTATAAAAATAAAAAATAAGTCCCCAGAAAGTACAAATTCACTGTTGAAGGGCAGAGACTTTCTTAAAAATAAGAATTTCATAATCACTATTTTTTTAGAAATTTGTTATTATAAATTTACATAGGATGGTTTCTTCCCCCCGCCCTTAATAGAAGAACATTTGGAATTATTAAGACTTAAAGTGTTATTTTTGCTAGATACACTTCTTAAATGTATGACAGTTGCAAAATATGGACATTTTCAACAACTTAAAAAGTTACCTAATTAAAATCTAGTCTTTCCTAGGGTCCCATAGAAATAATTAGTTTCAAATACAAAATGTTTATAAATAAAACTCCCCAAAGGCCACAGCTAAGTCTAACGAGGTGCAGAAGGAACCTCAAGAAACCCGATTGCAGAATCTAGGCCACTCCTAACTTTTACATTCTTCTGTGGCAGAAACAAAGACACCAGGGGCAAGAAAATTTTCCTATCAAGGAGTACCTCTCATTATTTAAAGACAGACAGTTGCCATTATTAAGTGGTATAGATAAAATAATAAAAGGTAAAGTGGATAATTTTTAAATTAAAAGTAGACGACTGGGTAAAAAAGCTGTGGCATATTGACACAATGGGATACTACTTGGCTCCAAAAGAAGAATAAAATCTTATCACGTGTGACGGTGCGGATGGACCTGGAAAGTATTATGCTAAGTGAAGTAAGCAAGTCATAAAAAGACAAATACCATATGATTTCACTTACATGTGGACTCTACTGAACAAAATAACTAACAAGCAAAGTAGAGGGGAGAGATGTGGAGAGGCTGGTAAAAAAGGTGACCGGATTAAGCAAAAAACAAACCAACAGCACCCCACATACACAGACAGCAGCACGGTGATTACCAGAAGGAAAAAGGGAACCAGAGGTGCAGGGGGGTAGAAAAGGGCAAAGGGGAATGTGTGGTGGTGGGGGAGGCTTGACTTTGGGTGATGAAAACACCATGTAACATACAGATTATCTGTTAAAGAATTGTACACCCCAAACCCACATAATTTTATTAACCAATATAAATTAATAAAAAATTTTCAAAAAATTCAAGTATTAAAGTACAGGTCTATGTGATATAAACTCTAAGAAATAAACCTGGCATATATCAAATATCCCAGTAAAAATTCACAAAATACTTAAGAGTAAAATAAGGAAGTTTTCAGTAAACTCTAATTGCTCAAAATATACCAATATAATATATTTAGCAACTCGTATAAATCTATAAATATATATGTCTGTACTTTAAACCCATTTCTGCTATAAATGGCACTTTTCTTTCTATCACTTTTTTCTATCTACAACTTTACTGAGGTATAATGCACACACAATAAACCTCACATATTAAAGTGTACAATCTGATAAGCACTGGTAGATGAGAAATCTTCACCCAAAAGTTCCTTGTGTCCCTTTGCAGTCCCTCCCTCCCTCTACCCACCCCCCATCCCAGGCCACCAGTCTGCTTTCTGTCACAGGGGTAATTTTGCACTTTGTAGATTTCTATACAACTGAGACCAGATAGTACATTCTCTTTGTGTGCAACTTCTCACTGCTGCTTTCATTCAATGGGATTCTGAGGTTCATTCACATTACTGCCTATATTGAGCCCATTCTTTTTTTTATTGCTAAATACTATGAATATGAAATTTTAAATTTCTCTGATAAACACTGAAAAGTACAAACTTTCTAAAGTGATGCCATAGCTTTAAGTGATAAGAACACATAGACTGTAAGTAGATTTTCTATTGTAAGTAGAAACACTGGAGAGAGTATTTTTTAACTAATTAAAACTTTCTCCAATGTATAGACTGTTTTGAACTAGTAAAACTATTCTAAAGTATCTCATGTCAATATTTAAAATTTGAACTTGGTAGCCAAAACTGACAAAAATTGATCTAAAATCTATCATTTGGATGGTGTTTAATATATATAATGGCCTGCCTAAACCTATAATGTGATGGTGTTATAGGTCTAGGCAGGCCATTATATACATTAAAGCCAGCTTCTTATGAGTAGAAGTACATTTTTTTTAAGTTTAATATATATGAATCACAGGTAAAGGACACACATTCTATAATACTGTATGACCGAATACTGAGCCATAAGACTCAGAAAGAAGTGAATTAGCAATATATAAACATGACCAAAAATATTGGAAGCCTTTACTGCATAAAAGCAAAATAAATCTGGTGGTTTTACAAAACTTTCCTAAGCTCTGTACAAAGTACCAAGCTGGTAATATTCTTCTACTCTAATACAACATAAAAAATAAAGCACTGTGTGGAGATTTAAACAAAATAGAAATAAAAAATGTAACGTTAAACAAAGGAAGAAAAGAAAAAAGATGAGAAACACAAAAAAAGAAGATAAAAACCAAGGTTTTGAGGGAAGGAAATAAGAAAATAATGAAGAATAACTTCGAGGAATCTTTTACAGAAATTGTGTGTGTGTGTGTGTGTGTGTGTGTACATGTGTGTATATACACATTCTTTTAAAATTTCCTTACCTTAGTTTTTGTTCCATGTTTCTGCTTTTCATATCTGATTAACCAATTATCATTTCCCCTGTCTTTCAAAACAGGAAAAAAACAAAACCCAAATCTGTTACTTCATTGTTTTTATGGATAGTATAGCCTAAATCAAAGGAGAAATCTAGTCACCTCTTGACTGTCAAGACTTTCATTGGTTATCTGTGACATATACTTACATACTAAAGGCTCCATTTAACACATATAAACTAAAAAATACTTCTAAATATTAGCTAACATTTTTGAGCCCTGGCTGGTGTGGCTCAGTGGATTGATCACTGGCCTAAGAATTGAAAGGTCACTAATTCGATTCCTATTAGGACACATGCGTGGGTTGCAGCCAGGTCTCCGGCTGGGGGCAAGCAAGAGGCAACTGGTGGATGTTTCTCTCCCTCTCTTTCTCCCTCCCTTTCTCTCTCTCTAAAAATAAATAAATAAAATCTTTAAAAAATGTTAGGTAACATTTTTGAGCATTTACTCTGTGCCAGACATTATTGTAAGTGCTTAGCATGTATTAATTTATTTAATCCTCAAACCACTCTGTGAGGGAGGTACAATTATTGTCAAGAAGTATTAAATCAAGGCTATTAAAATCAAGGATAACTTCTCTTCCCCTTAGAAAAAGCATCTAATGCTATCAGCAGGCAGGTTTACCTGGATGGGTTCTCACCTCATGTCTGCATGGGAGCACTGTAGGCTTTACACTAATTTTTAACACTAACCCAAGACTATATTAATTAAGATAGTAAATCTAGAAAAGCATATAATGCTCGTTGAGAAATCGAAATAAACGAGCAGTTTGAACCCGTGTTTCTCAAGCCTCAGCGCGCAGCAGAAACACCAGAGTTTGTTAAAACACACACTGCCGGCTCCCACGTGCGTTTCTGCATCACAGGTCGGGGGCGGGCTCCTAGAAGATGCAGGTGCAACAAGCCCCCATGTAACCCTGACCTGCACAGGCTGGGGCAACACCTGGGAGCCACTGTGTTATACTACCTACATCACTGCTCCCTTCCAGCCCTGCCAAAATTAAGAGTTTAATGTATTAAAATAATGCATTAAATTACCTACAGTCAAAATACTCATCTAAAATAATTTATGCAATCAAGTTTTAATTATTCACATTATGCAGGTAACATTTCTATAACTGGCTTTGTCCTGCTGCCGAGAAACACTGAACCAGGGACAGGGACGGATCTCCGCCTCCAGGCAGGAGCGGGCTAGGAGGCAGGTCTCCAGAACAGAATCAGTGCCGCCGGGAGAGGCCGTGACGCATCTGTTTTCCAAGGCAGGTCGCCAAAAAGTGGCCTCAGGACTTCGGCATGAAAACTCTATGTCTTTGATTTCGATAATGAGGTGAAAACAGTTGAGAACTAACAAGGTTTTGAGAGAACAAATGAGGAACTTCAATACCTGTGTTTCTGATGATGTAATCCAAAATCACTAATCTTTCAAACTGTGACTGAAACTGTTTTCTAATATTCTCAGGCAAAGGGTCGGCTTCAAATTTCCTAAGCCAAAATTCCGCCTCCTTATAACCTTTAACAAACAACTGAAAGGAACCAATCTGTAATTTTAAGAACTATAGTTAGAAGAGACAGTACAAGAACGAAGGGATTATTTTTTTAATTTCTCAGCAGTATTGTCATAAAATATATAAACACAGTAAGAAAAACAGAAGAGTTTTAACATTAATTTAGATAAGCCACATTTATCAAGAACACTATTTTTATACACCAATTTGAAATAATTACATAAAGAGAATACATAGCAAATAAAAAATGTTCAACCCTAGACTTTCAAGGAGTGTAGCAGTTATTTTAGGACAAAAGGCATTTCTATCACTAAAAGTTACTGGTTGTTAACATTAAAAAAGTTACTAAAGTAAATACAAATTTAAACGGCACATGGCACACAGGTAATAAGTAACCTGGTTGGTCTGGTAAATACAAAGAAATCACCACAAAGAAAATCTATTTCTTATCATTTCTTAACGATTTATGTTCTCATTGTTGGCATGACATTTCAATGATTTTCTCCAAAGCATTCATAATTAAGTCATAGTAGTCATAAATAGGGAAATAATATCTGTTTTTAGTCACACTTATTTCAGCATATCCAAGAATTCTTGCAACAGGCCTTGTAAAATTTTACCAACTTCTTGCTTACTTTGAGTATGATTTTAGAAACAAGTTAGGCTGTCCATGAATTTCTACTCAAATTCTTTTATCTAGATAAATACATAGCTACCACACAACAACAAAGCTGCAGGTCAAATGTATTTTTTTGAAGAAAGCCTGGAGCTTTTTGTCAAATACCTTTTCCATCAATCCTCCCCACCCTTGCTTAGCTAGCAGCTAATCATCCCTCAGGTTTATTTTAAAGCGGTAAGGAAAACAAATTTAACATGTAGTGAGTAAACAGTTACTACCACTTCCTTTACTATGTGCTAGGACTGTACCAAGTACCTGACATAAATGTCTTCATTTTATCCTTACAACCTTAAGAGGCAGTTTTGATCATTCCCCTGTTTTACAGCAATGAGGCTTACAGAGTAAGGAACTAGCCTAAGGTCTTAGAGCTGACTGGTAGAGGGGCTGGGAGTGAAACCTGGGTCTGATTCTGGACCTGTGCCTTCAGCCATTGTTTTATAAAGCTTTAGATGCTTTATAATTAAGTCATAGCTTCCCTGGCTGGTGTAGCTCAGTGGATTGAGCGTGGGCCTGCGAACCACACAATTGCTGTGTGGTTCGAAAAAATTGCGGCTTGATTCCCAGTCAGGGCACGTGCCTGGGTTGCAGGCCAGTTCCCAGTAGGGGACTCACAAGAAGCAACCATAGATTGTTATTTCTCTCCTCTCATTCTCTTCCTCTCTAAAAATAAATAAATAAAATTTAACAAAAAAAATTAAGTCATAGCTTTAGATGCTTTATAAAGTATCTCCTCTGGCAAACACGACCCAGCCCTCCAAAGTGGGGTGGATGTCCGTACCTCCCCTCTCCGAGTTCCCCGTACTTCACCATCCTAACAATGTTATCATATTGCATTGAGATTGTTTCTTTACATTAAGCTCTGTGAAGATGAAAAGTTGTTTTCTTTACTATGACATCCACAGACCACAGCACAATGCCTAGCGCATGGAACTTGGGTAACAGGTGCTGAACTATCCCCTTCAAATGAAGCTTATCACAGAAACTTACCTTAGGAGGGAGTCCTATCCGATGAAATTTTCTACCTACTTTGGGCACCTTCTCTAAGGCATACTTTTTGCCTCTAGCTTTTGCACGGTCAATTGTACTGTAGTTAAACGTCTCACTGACAAGCCAAACCACCTAAAAACATACAGTTTAAAAATATGGTTATTAGAATTTGCATGATAGTATTTATATTCATATACATCATGGAACTCACTCAAATACTGTAAATTAGCAAAGTTTAATTCTATAGAAAATGCCTCAGAATCTGAAATAGAAAGGCTAAGGGATTCTGCAGGCAGTTAGATGACACATATTTCTGAGAGGCAGCCTCAAAATAGCCACTGGAAGAAAGCATAGTCTTGACATGTACAATTAGGAAGGAATATTTGAGGAAGTCTTCAAGTAAAAACATATAAAGGACAAAAAGAAAAAAAACCAGTCTTTTAGCACATTAGTTATCTCTACCTTCAACAGAATCTTAGATCCATGATCTTTATCTGCTTTCTAAAAACTAGTTATTTTTCCTCTTTTTGTCAGCATCATCTCAGCTCATGTGTGCAAAAGACATTCCCCTGGGGACTCTCTGGATCTACACGAGAATCCATCTGTTAGTCACTCACAACTGGATTACCAAAACAGGGAGCTCAAATTTAGGCTCTGTCATTTGAAGTGTGTTTACAGAAAGTAGGCTATAAAGCAGAAGTCTGCGCTTAAAAACAAATTCTCCTTTACCCTTGTTTTTGGTACAACGCTCAGATGAAGCTTTTCGTCTACAAGGGAGGCAGCAACTTCGGAGAGATACCCCTGGTTGGGCACCAAGCAGCCTCTGCCGAAGCAGCAAGGACAGCAGACCTTATGAACATATTTGGTCCACTTTGGATTCAGTTGACCATAAGGCTCTTCTGATTTGGGCTTAAACACACCAATGATTTTCTATATGGGAAAAAAGGAGAAATCTTATTAGACTTTTAATATAGAGAGATAATAATCCATGAAGTTCACTCTGGTAGATCTTTTATACATTTCCCCACCACAGACTTGGACATGACTCTTCAATATTGAGGGATTTAGTTCCATTCACATTTTCACTTTCATTCTCATTCAACAGTCTATGCTCAACAATCGTCTGGGCTAGTGGTTTTCAAACTGTGCTCGGGGAACCCCGAGGGGGGGGGGCAGGGCTCTCAGGCCTTGTGCCCAGAGCGACTCTGACGCCACCTGTTTTATATTCACTGGATTCCAGGTTATTAAAGGATGCCACTGACTTTACAGTGTGTGAAAACCACTGCTCTAGGTCAAACAGCAATTACTCAGTATCTGTTAAATATCCAAATTACATGTTTATTTGCTTATTGTCTACCTTCCCCACTTGACAACATACATTCTAAAAGGTCAGGGACTTTCTTAGGACTGTATCCCGAGTACTCAGAACAGTGCTTGAAACTCGGCAGGCATTCAAGTATGTGTTAAATTAATAAATCCAATGGCGAAAAGTGTTCTCTAAACAAAGACAATGGCAAAGATAAAATACAAAGGTAATGCCAGGATACAGTGAACATCTATGTTACCAGGTTCTCCTACTCTAATCTCTTTTCCAATAATTTTTTAAGAATCCATTTTAAATAAATTTTCTCTGAAAAAATTTTGTTCATGGATGTCTAAAAGGAACTGCTGGCTATGCATCATTCAGAAAGCTTTTACAAATGATAACATTGATATCTGAAAAATTCTATACTAAGTGGAACAGAGTCCTGTATCAGCTTTTCTTTTCCGCCCTAAATTATGGTTTGGTTCATTTCACTTTGTCACATTCCAATGCCTTCAAAATTCAAACTTCCCAGGCTCCTACTCTGGTATAATACAGGGAAATAATATTGCTAGGGTAAAATATAACTTTGGAAAAAGTCAAGCAATTTGGAAACAACATTAAACAGGTTTTGAAAGTTTAAACTTCTATTTTGCTTGGCTACTATGGTTATAGACTACTATAAGGTAAGGCCTTATGATAAACTCAAAAAATCTACAGCTGAAAGTGAGTATTCAATAAATGCATAAAACCAAACAGTAAAACAATAGAATGGGAAACTATGACTTCAAATGAATAGGTTAATTTCTAAATAGTGCTGCTTTAGTTAAAAAACAAACAACATGCACACCAAAAAAACTGACCTTTCTTTCTGAAAAGAGGGTGTAACTATCTCAGAAACTCACAAAGACTTCACATTTAAGTTAGTGTTTTCCAAAATGTCTTCCAGATAGGGGATCTGTGAAAATCTCACCCTCTTAGGATCCTTCACAAAGTAACTTCCACTTGAACCTTGAGAGATTCTTTCTGGAAAAACTCCAAATTCGATTGCTTGCTCTGCTTTCAGTACAACTTCAGCAAACACTGGATCATCCAAGAATGCATTCAATTCTGAAGAACCAACAATTATTGCATTAAAAAAAATCAATGTTAGGATAGCACATGAAGAAGAAAAAAGACCAGCTGTGAGAACGTTCATGAAATGAAACTGTCATGTTGGATCAGGTTAATAGCATTAGGGCATGAAAGTATAAACATGTAATCAAGTAGTATATGGGCTGCTTTAATCCTCCTTTTCGCACTACCCCCACTTCTCTCTTTAAGTCTCAAGTGACGACATGTGGAACACAAGACCCCAATCTGTTGATATAAACACACCACTCTTTCATATTACTTGGAACTCCTCGCTCCCAGTGATTTTGTTTGCCATTCTACCGAAGTCTCCAACAGCACAGTCATACCTCAGATATGTCATTACCAATACCTGCAATCTCTCCATACTCTGAATTTCAAGCACCTTATAGCTAATTCACTCACTCTGGCATCCTGGGCCTCTAATTCTTCCGTCCCACTAGGAACTACAAGGCCCTGATGTATCAGGTTGTCGCTGATCTTTATTTCTCCCTTGTGCCTTTCTCACCTTCCTGGGTCACCTTAACTTACGGTCAATTATCATATGATCACTCTCTTCCTCTCCCCTCATCATGGTCGCCTGGAAAAATCCAAAGCCTGGTTAAACCCAGCTATCAGCTGACTATGTCTGGCCAACCAGACTTGTCAGGAGCACACACGCTCACAATGCCTGGTCTCACTTTAAATCCATCACCACAAACCTCCAGTGGGCTTCATGCTGCCCAGGCAGCACGCTACATTCTGGTAATACACTGAATGTTTGTCTCTCCTCCAAATACACTGAAGCCCGAATCCCTAGTATTACTGTGTCAGAAGATGGGTCTTTCGGAGTGATCGGGTTTAGAGGAGCTCATGAGGACAGGGCCTCCATCGGGAGACTTGGGTCCAGAGTGGGCTCTGCCCATGTGAGGGCACCCAAGGTGGCAAGCCAGGGAGAGAGCCCTCAGAACTTGGCTATGCCGGCTCCCTGAACTTGCACTTCCAGACCCCAGAACTGAGAAACAAATGACTGTTGGTTAAGTCACCCAGTTCATGGTATTTTGTTTTAGCAGCCCAAACTAAGACAACTTCAGTCTACAGACTCTCCCACTCTTCTGAACAACCACCTCATAATCTCTCCTCTCCCCAAATTCCCAACATCTCCTCTCTCAGCAGATGATCTGGTTTCCTATTTCACTAAGAGAAGCAATAAGAAAAAAAATGTCATTAGCTCTCAGCCCAGCATCTACCCAGTCCCATCCTGTACCCAAAACACTGCTGCTTAGGATGTTCCAAAAGCTCACTTATGGAGGATTGTCAAGACACACAGGAAGGACATCAACTCTTCTAATACCTTCTTCTAAATTAAGCCAGATTACCAGTGTTTTGAATCTAGATCCAGCAACACCAATAGCGACACCCATCAGAAGTTACTTCTATTGAAATGGGCTGCAGAGAAGTTGTAAGAAATACCACAACATTAATCACTTTTATTACAAAGATATTATTTAACATATAGTCTCTTCTCCGAGAGAACACATGAGAGGTTATAATTTCTCCATTGTTTTGCTTCAAATCAGTTTGCTTTAAGTTCATGGACACTGAGAGTGTTTCAAGTCGGCTGCTCAGTCACCTTAAAATCAAATCTGTGGGCTGCCTGCATCAAGTGTCTCGTGTGCATTTTGTCCTCTTATTCCAGCCTCTGTCTATGTGTTTTATCATCCTTATTTCCCATTCTCATCTTTCCTCATTTTTAAATTCTATTTTACTCCTATATTTATACGCCACCACAAGTCATTAAGTGGCTTATAAACACACACTTCCTTTTACTTTAGTAGCTCTTTGGGAATTCTCTAATTGTTAGGCTCGCTAACAAAATTGGTAGGTGCTCCTGGTTTGTATTAACAGGACCTTGGAGAAGTCACTTCACCTCCCTGTGCTTTCTTAAAATGAGAAAAAAAAAAGTGCTCATGCATAGGGCTGGTTATGAATAATATACATGAAGTGCACAGAACTGTATCCTACATGTACTGTTATGTAGGCATTAATCGTTAGCATCTTTTATCACTCTCCTACTCACTGATTAAAATGACAGAACACAGAATGTCACTAATCCCTCCTCTTTGACATCAATCCACCAATGCTATGGTTTAAGCCGGTTCTCGACTTTGTCAAGTGCCTTGTCAAAGATGAGAGACGTACTACATTCTCCCACTGGCTCAAGTACATAAATGACACAAACAGAATAGTCATAAATTATGTTACTATCAATCCAAAGCAAGAAATTCTTGGAACTAGAGATGTGGCTTCATGGAATTGGATGGTAAAAGAAGTTAATGCACTCTGAAAAACAACTAAACTTTAAAATGTCGTTAAATTACTCAATCATCAACTTTTTAGGAGACTGGTTTAAAATGTATAAGATAACTTTTACAATTCAAAACCATTTTTAAATGCCTTAAAATAAGATCTCCATAATAAATAACCAAAGTAACAAATGTTTTGTAACACTCAGGGACCTATAGCGAATGGAGAAAGTGCGTGACATGAAGAATCAGGCTGAGCCCTGGCTTTACCACTTCCTGGATAGCTAACTTCAATGACCTCTGAGGTTCTGTAACTGAACACTGGTCATCACAGTTTCTTATCCACTTTCATTTCTCACTACAGGGATGCGGGTGAGCAACTTACTTGCTATGTTGTTGTGAGAATAAAATATACAAAAAGAAAGATCCTAAATCATAGACTGTGATAGAAGTTCATTATGATTTAAAAAGGCAGGAATTCTTTTTAATAATCCATTTGTATTCTGAGTACCAAATCGCCATTTAAAATTTTTCTGACGTTAATATTATTTTTTTATAAAACCTCACTCACTGTCACAGAATAAACGCACTTTTAAGGTTTCAGGCTCTTTTAAAATTTAGCTACCCAGGTAAATCTGGGGTAGAAAAAGGCAAGCTAGCCACACGGATTGCAGTTACTTCACAGACTGGATTCTAGGTAATATACATCCAAATTATCAATGTAGCCCGTGAATGTGTGATCCACCTGTGATGTGGTTCCAGCCACGTCTGTTTGTTCTGTTAAATGTTGTAATGCCAATGCATCCATTAGCTAACACAATGGTAGCCAACCTGCATGTCTGAATGGTTTTCTAAACCTGCATTCTTCATGAAACACTTGAATTTGAGAATCTGCTTCCCTTAGGCCTCTCTGATTTGTTTACTCCAGAATATGTTTGACTCTTAAATTCAACTAAAATTTGAATAGCCTAGTCTGGGCAAAATTCTTTAAAATGTACAAGGCCCATTAGTGCACTGGTAAACACAAGTAATAATCTGACAATTCCAGAAAAATTAAGCATCATTAATGAAAATTACATTTTCTATGGCTTTTAAAAAACTGAGTTGAGAGAGAGAGGGGGACAGGAAGGAAAGGATGGGGGACAGGGATGGAGGCAGAGGGGAGGGAGGGAGGAAGAAACAGACGGACAGGAGAGCATTGCCAGTCTCCCACCCGATTATGCTTTCGTTGGCTTCTTATAGTATCCTGACCACAATCTCTGCTTTCCAGGGGTCGCTCTAACTGTCCCTGCCTGGAGGTACCTGGCCAGGGCTCTGTGGCTTTGGAAAAGTTCTCGCTATAATCCAGGCATTAGTACATACACCATCTCGTTTAAACCATGCTAACCACTAACAAGTAGGTGCCATCAAAATTTTACAAACTAGCTCGCTTCACCTTCAAGTAAAACTCTTAAAAGTCTATTTTACCATCAAATTGGCCTAACTCCACTTGCCATGCAAAAAACAAAAACAAAAAAAACCCCGCTTAAATAATAAATATCCATGTCCGCGGTAGCATGCCTAAATTTTACTAAGTTTCAATATCATTTCAATCACCCCCTCTTTCACCTGAGGCTATCAGTCCGCTTAACAATATATTCTTTTTTCTTTTTAAGATATAATAACAGAAGTGACTTAAGGGTGAAAAAAACTTTGCAGGAGACAGCAGGTACAGAAATGCAACAGCCTCTGCCCCCTCTGGCCAACGTCACAATAACAACATTTAATAGCAAAAGTTTTTGAAACGTGTCCCAGTAGCTACTGGCTATTCTTGCTGTACGTCTTACAAATGCACAATTCTGGGAACCTTCTGCATACTTCAGGGTTCTTAGCCCAAAACTTAAGTCCAAACTTAAGCAAACAGCTTACGTCACTTTACAGTGTTAAGTTTCCTCCAGTCTGATTCTAAAAGTTTAGGCTCCCTGTTAGGGGAGGCCTCGGGGATCAGAGTTGCAGGACAACCGCGGGCCTTAGGTGAAGTAGTTTACAGCCCCTGGGGAAGGTGCAGGAGACGCGGGGGCGGGAGAGACAGGCACTGAAAGTGTCCAAGGTTCGCCCGGCTGCTGGCCCCTGGCCTGTGCCCTGGTCGGGATGCCTGGCCAACTAATTGCCTTTCTTATTAGACAAGTGCTAGTGTGAGGCAGAGAATGGAGCCGGGGACAAGGCAGGGAGCCGGGGCCCGGGGAGGGGCGGGGACGGGGGGCGCCCTGGGACGGCCTCGGGGAGAAGGGCAGAGCCGGGTCGCACCTGAGCCCGCGGAGCGGCTCCAGTCCTGGTCGGTGGGTGAGCTTCCAGGGAGCCCCACATCGCGGGAGGGGCAGTGGGGCGAGTCTGCGGGTCGGAGCAGCAGTTCCTTGTTGCCCGCCTCGCCCAGGGACGCGGCGCCCGTCTCCCCGGCAGGCTCCCCTAGCCTTACGGCGGTCCCCGGGGCTCCCTTCCGCGGCCTGGCCCAGGCGATCCGCGGCAGCAGCGGCTCCCGCTCCTCGTCCTCTTCTTCGTCCAGGCTCTCGCCGCCCGCGGCCGCCCGCCGCCCAGGCTCGGAGGAGTCCGCCATGGGCTCCCTCTGTGCCTTCCGCGCTGAGACCGGCTCAGAGAGGCAAGCTGTCCGGGTCCGGTCTCGGCATCGCGGGGAACCCGGAGTCGCCGCGTCTTAGGGAGGCCACCTCACTAAGTGCCGCCGCGCTCGGTTCCCGCCCAGCGGTTGCCCCGCCCGGCGGGCCAGCCGCCACGCCCCATCGCGCACCGCCCCTCGCCTGTGCGTCAGGGTCGGAGCGTCGGTCGACGGGACGCGGCGCGAAGCCGCCACCTGCCCGTGGTCACCGTGGACGTTGCGTGCGCTGCGGACGTGCTGCTGTTTGTGGACCTTTGACTTGGGGTCCGAGTTAGTCTGTTTACGCAGTGCCTCTCTCCAACTGATACCGGCTTCTCCGTCCACTGAAGACTTCTCTCGTAGTTTGCCACCGTCTGTACCTGTGTATTTCCTTGCGTAACTAACATTTTTTCCTAACACTGGAAGTCCCTGAGAGCAGGGACCTTGTCCCTGCTCAGACGTTCCTGATATCGTAGTTTGTATATTCTTTTGTCCTCTGAGTAATCTGGCTAGAAGATTATTGACTTTTTAAATTATTTCAGAAACCTATCTCTTGTTCCGTTGTATTTCTGTTTTCTAGTATCGTGATTTTTGCTCTTTATTAATTTCTTTCATCCCATTAATTTGGGTTTGATTTCCTCTTGTTTTTTTTAGCTTCTTAGATTACATTATAATTCTTCACCTTTCTATTTTTAATTTTAAATATAAGCTATTTTTTATATAAAGCTATGCATTTTTCTTTAAGCACTGCTTTATCTGCATTACACATTTTATGCGTTTAGGTTCAATTAATTCTAAACAGTGTTTTATTTTCCTTATGATTTTTTTGACTCACTTTTTTGAAGTGTGTTGTTTAATTTCCAAATATTGAGGGATTTAATTTAATTTAATTCTGTTGTGCTAGAGAAGATACTTTAAGAATTTAACCTTTGAAATTTAATTGAGACTTAACAACCCAAAATATTATTTACTTTAGTGAACATTTAAAGCATGCGTGCTTTAAAAAGAATGTGTATTCTGCAGACCGAGTGGTACTGTAACTGTCAATTGTTTCTATAAATATCAATTCAGTTAAGTATTGATAATGTTCACATCACCTATTTGGATTTTTAAATTTAGTTGTTCTGTGTCTGGGTACTATAATCTGACAGGGTACTATAATCTAACTATGATTGTGTCTTTATTTCTTTTCTTTTAGTTTGGTGAGGTTTTGCTTTATGTATTCTGAAGTTATTAGGTGCATGCATACACAGGATTTTTATGTCTTACTGATGATTTGATCTTTTCTTCTCTTTTTAATAAACTAGCCCTCCTTATCTCTCTTAGTACTCCAGGCTTGAAATCTATATTGCTACATTATCTGATATTAATATAACAACTCCATCTTTCTTAGGCTTACTTCTTGCATGGTAAATCTTTTCCAACCTTTTCCTTTCAATGTATTTGTGACTTTATATTTAGTATGAATGGTAGATAGCTTATAATTGGTTTTGGTTTTTAAAAAAAATCCAGCCTGATAATTTCTGCCTTTTAATTGCAGTTTTTAGTCTGTTTACATTTAATGTAATATTCATGTGGTTGGATTTAGATCTACTATTGCTTTACAATTTATATTCTATTTGTTTTACCCTTTTTTTTTATCTTTAGAGGGGAAGGGAAGGAGAGAGGGAGAGACCCATCAATGTATGGTTGCCTTTCGTGCTTCCCCTGCTGGGAACTGGCCGGCAGGGAACTGGTCTGCAACCCAGGCACGTGCCCTGACTGGGAATGGAACCTTGATTGTCTGGTTCGCAGGCCCACGCTCAATCTGTTTTACTCTTTTTTGTTCCTCTGTTTCTTTTCTGCTTTTCAGTTAATCAATATCTCTTCATATTTCATCTTAATTCTTCTATTGATCTTTTGCTAAAAGTCTTTACATTAATTTTTAGTCCCTACTCTGTTGCTTACTGTAGATATCCTTAGTTATTTCAATGCACTTAGACCTCAAATTGTGCCACCTAACTAACATAAAATGTAAGAATCGTGCAGCAATGTAGTTCCATTTATCCCTCTTTTATAGGAAACTGATCCAAGGGGCAATGGCAAATGTAGCTCAGCACTATTGAAAAACCGACAGGTGCAAGTTGGCACACAGGAAGCCAAATCCTCAGATCAGCTTTCCTGTGGGAAAGCAGGCTTGCATTATACCTGGGCTGCTTTGAGGCTTGCTCTTGCTAAAACTCCCTCACCCTGGGTTGAAGCAGAAAATGCTTACTGCATATCTTTAAAGTAGCTTCCTGAAGTTTGTGCCAATTCTCCCAAGGAGGGACTGTAACCAGACCAATCACTCTTATCATTCCCTTGCATTGGCAACATTTTTTCCTTGTTAATCTGTAAGAAGTAATCAGTAATATCCTATCCTTTGTTATCTGTAAAAAAATAATCACCTAAAGCAAACCTGAGCATAATGAGAACCTTCTTTGATATATGCTATTAGAAAGCAATAAAAGGTTGTTCAGGCAAGGGTCATGGCTCCCCCCTCCCCCTCTCTCAGAGAGTGGCCGAGCCATCCATTTTCTCCACAGGACTACTGCAGTCCCTGGGAATTTGTTCATTGCCTCCACAGCACTGTGGACACCACTGGCCGCAGTCCACATCACTCATTCTATATATTACTGTTGTAATATATGTTAGATCCACATATGTTTAAATACAGTGAATAATTTTTGCCTTAAACAATCACACTTCTTCCAAAGAAATTAAGACAACAATGTATAATCTTTCGTATTTACCATTTCCAGTGCTCTTCAATCCTTTCTGTAGATCTTAGTTTCCATCTACTATCATTGCCCTTCTTTCTGAAGAACCTTTTAAAGCATTTCTTGTAATGCAGATGGCTGGTAGTAAATTCCAAGTTTTCATTTATCTGAAATTATTTTTATTTCACCATTATTTTCAAAGGATATTTTCTCTGGAGATCGAATTCTGGATTAATGGTAACCTCCTTCCTGGCTCCAACTGTATAATTCTGTTGTCCTCTAGCCTTCAATGTGTCTGAATCATCTCCATTCACCCACCCACCCAATTTGTACTAAGTTCATTTTCTCTAGCTGTCTTTATGATTTTCTCTTTATTTTTGGTTTTCAATAGTTTGACCTGATGCTCTTTGTATGAATTTCTGTATTTATATTCAGCTTGAGTTTTGCTGGGCTTGTTGAATCTGAAAATTTATGTAGTCCAACAAATTTGGGTGAATTTCAGCCATTATTTTTTCAAATATTTTTTTCTGTCTGGCATTCCTGTTACATGTATGTTAGACTCTTTGATATTATCCTGCAGATTAGTAGGAATCTGTTCATTTTTTCCAATAGTTTGTATCTCTTTGTCAGATTGGATAATTTCTTTTCATTTGTTTTTTGCCCATTTTCAGCCATTTCCAATTAGCTGTTAAACCCACCCAGTGGAATTTTTAATTTCAAATTGTGTAGTTTTCAGTTCTAGAATTTCCATTTGGTTCTTTTTTAAGAGTGTCTACATCTCTGCTATTTTCCATGTGTTAATTCATTGTGACCACTTATTTTTAAAGTCTTTTTAAAAAGTTATTACATATAATAACTGTTTAAATGTCTTTGCTAATTTTTACATGGGCGTCATCTTGAAATCAGTTTCTATTGACTACTTTTTCTCTGTACAATGAATCAAACTTTTCTGTTTCTTTACATACCTGTTAATGTCTAACCCTTTACTGAATATCATAGATAATATTTAGAGCCTTAGATTCTGTTATCTTCCTCTGATGAATGTTGATTCGTTTTAGTGGATAATTAAGTCAGTTGAAGTAAAATTCTACCTGAAATTTCTGATCATTTCTTTTAGCTGTTGTTTTTTTTTTTCCTGAGCTCTTTGGAATATCCACCATGCACCAAGAATTCAGGAGTCAACCAAGGATTGGGGTAGAATGTATGTATAGGTTTTGGAACTGTCTCTTTCTATTACTCCCTCCTTTTCAGGATTTCCCACCTCAATTTCTAGCTGTTCTGGAATCCCCAGACTTCATCCTTTAATTCCTTAAGCCATTAAGACTGTGGCTTTTTGATTGAATTTCAGCTGCCTTTCACCATGCAAACTGAGTAGTGCTCTCAGATGAAAAGATGTATGAGCATAGATCACACTCATTATATTTCAATTCTTTGAAGAGTGGCCATCCCATCAATTATTGCCAGCTGGCTTTTGATTACTTTCCAGTGTCATCAGATATAATCATGCATCATTTACCGATGGGTTATGTTCTGAAAAATGTGTCATTAGGCAATTTCATTTTTGTGCGAACATCATAGAGTGCACTTACACAAACCCAGGTGGTATAGCCTAAGCTATATGGTATATCCCATTGCTTCTAGGGTATATGCCTATACAGCATGTTACCGTACTGACTGCTGTAGGCCATTGTAATGCATTGCACTATGATGTTCTAACACCAGTGACATGGTAGGTGATGGGAATGTTTCAGCTCCATTATAATCTTATGGAACCGCTGTCATGTAAATATGTAATCCATCTTTGATGGAAACATTGTTACAGGGTATGTGACTGTAATGGTTCCTTTATTTTGTCCAAAGTTTATTATTTTATCCATAAAAAGGTTAGCCCGATATGCCTTCTGTGGCATTTTATTAGAAGTGTATCTTCTGGTGAGATGAATGGTGCAGTATTTTTTGTCAGTAGTTCACATGTTAGCAGAGGAATATTAGTTACTGCTAGGTAAGACAGGATCCATCACTAGTTCTATTTATAGTTTAAATGTTTATAGACAAACACTGAGAAAATCTGCCCAACTATATAGGTAAATATGAAAATTGTGTAATAACAATGTCACTAAAATCTTTAATCTCCTAAGAATACACTAAAAATCACAGAGCACTCTACCACTAAAAATCATTTTTTATTTTATCACCAGGCATCTCATTTAGGTCTTCCCTTGCTCGAGTTACTCACTTTCTCAATTTCTGGAAAGTAAACTGAAAAGGCTTTTAAAAGACGTCAGGGTATTAATGTGACTCATTCAATTCAAGGCACCTTATTTTTTAACTCAGAATTGAGAAAGAAAAGATATTAACATTTTTACAAACTTTTTGCCAAATACACTGTTATTTATTACAGTTATTTATATTATCATGAGCTTTAAGTATATATATTTTAAAACCTTGGAATTGCAGATTTGGCTTATTCATTGTATGTAAAGCTTGTAACTTAAAAGTAAGTTGGCAAAGCCACGCTTCATTAGCAAATCAGCTGACCAGAACAGACTTTTTCCAACTCACAGGAACATGTGAAAATACATCCCTATGTCACCATGTCAGTTTTGAATTCTGAGGCTCTTTTGCCTTCAGTATTTCCCACAGATAATTTCTTTACCCTGTTCCCATGAAATACCCCTTTGGAGTGTACTTTTTGATAGTACTCAGGGTTTAGAAAAGGCAAAATCTTTAAATGAAACTTGTCATCACTTTCACAACCTCACTCTATAATACCTATGTGTTCAAAACGTCCTAACATAGGCCTGAACGCACCTTGTCCAGTATCACCATGACCTTTAAAATAATGCTCCTTTAGTAAGAAAAGACATGAAACACTGCTGCTACCTTCAGGGCTTCTGTTAAGGGAGGCTTTGCCAACGCCTGTATTTCAAAGCCGGTCTTCGTTGGGAGCCTCCGGTGTTTTGCACCCTGGAGCAAGGAGCCACTGGAAGAGTCAGGATGGGGGCGCGTCAGCACCAACTAGTGCGCTGCAATTGAATTCTGGCCCTAACCATCCAGAGTTAGCCCAGAGCCTGCAAATGAAGGGGTCAGTCCCCCGTAACACTGCCATCACTTCAGATGCCAGGCACACTTTGGCAGTCTCCATTTACACCCAATGGACTTCAATTCGAGGGGGGGAGGTCCACAATCCCCTCAGTTTCTATAGTTTGCTAGAATGATCTCGGCAAAGATCCCAAGGTTCTTGCCCTCAAGGAGGTCACTACGAGATGGAACTTACAGACAAATAACCAGGCAGTTACAAGACAGTGTGTTGAGAACTATGTGGAGGACGTACAGGGTGCTCTGAGAGCAAGTAAAGCACATAAAAGATGCTAAGATTAGGAAAAGATGCTAAGATTGAGAAAAAGAATACAGGGGCAGGGGAGAGACTTGGCTGATGTAAAATCTCACCTGAAACATTTTATCATTATTTTTAGCGATTGGGCTGTTGCTTTTTGCTGGGCTAGTAGAAAGTCAGGGAAGACCTCATAGGGTGGATGACATTCAGGGGGAGACTAGTGATAAGACAGAGCTGTTCCTGGAAAGAATGGAGGAAAGAGCAGTTCTGGCAGAAGGAACAGCTTGAACAAAGACGCTGCGGTATGCATTAAGCCCTGGAGACCTCCAGGGCTGAGCCTAGCGTGGAGGAGGGGAGGTGGGGAGAGGGAGAAGCAAGACACTGGGTCTAAAAGGTGGTCCAGGGCCTCATTGTCTTGCCTTTCAGTACAAATATCATGCCAATATTTTCAGTCCTTTTGCTGAAGGTCCTGACCACCCTGCTGGTCTCTGTCTCCAATCCACAGGGTGGACAATGATGCAAAATGAGTTTAGAGATTTAGAGGATTTATCAGGCTGGACCGTATGGGGTAAGGAGAGTTTGAATGGAATTGGAAATTCAATGAGTTCAAAAGGATAAGAACTTTTGCTTAAAGAGGTGTTTTAAAGAAGCATGTGATTCCTCTAATAAGTGAATTCAACAGAGAACCATATAATACTGTTGAAGGTTAATCTTAATCTTAGATACACATATATGCACTGAGTGTTTGGAGAGATGTATAGAGAAAATTGATAACAATGGTAGCCTCTAGAGAATGATTGGGAGATGAGAAAATGGGATTGGCATGAGATGTGCTTTTCTCTCTACACAAGTGGCAGGACGGAGGGTGGCTTTTCGGTCCTGGTTGGACTCCATCGGCAACCCTCCAGGACACCCCAAATGAATATACACTCTAGGCAGAAAACCGTGCTTACTAAGCAAACACAGACTTAAGCATGCTTCCTAATGGATATTTCCATTCATTCATTCATTCAACAAATGAATTGTGCCAGGTGCTACTCTAGAAGTGAGGAGAGGAAGTAGTAAACACATCTCTGTTCTCACAAAGTTTCTGGTCTCATAGGAGGCACAAATAATGACATGCAATTAATAGAATATTAGAATGTGAAATGATGACATGCTATGAAAAAGAAGAATGCAGGGTGAGGAGTCAGAATGATGGTGATGTGAGGTGGGTGGTGCTAGTTTATATAAGGTGGTTGTAGTGGGTTGAATGGTGTTTCCCCCCCGAAATGTATCCGTGTCAAATCCCCAGACTTTGTGAATATTGTCTTATTTGGAAGAATAGTCTTTGCAGATGTAATTAAGTAAAGGATCTTGGGATGAGATCATTCCAGATTACCTTGGTTGACCCCAAATACGGTAAGTGTCCGTATGAAAGAAAGGCAGAGACAGATTTGAAACAGGCAGAAGAGGAGAGGACACGCGGAGAGACAGATGTGAAGATGAGGCACAGATGGATGTGGCCATAAGCTGAGGAAGCCAAAGAATGCCAGCATCCACCAGGAAATAGTGCAGCAAACACTCAGAGTCTTGACACAATTAAGATGATAGTGGTGGCTGTTGAGCTGCCTGGGAGAAGAACGTTCCAAATACATAGTTACCTCTAAATCCTTTCCGTACAAAAGTTCTTGAGCATCTATTGCCATATGTGTTTCTGGGCTGTTTGAGTTTTTCCCCCAAAAAAACTACATTAGAAATGATTTTAGTGCATTATTATAGTAATGGAAAAAAAGAAACAACAACTTGATTTGGGTGAAATCTTAATTCAATGTGGCAGATTTTTAGGGTTATGATTCATCTGATTAGCAATCAGTAGGCATGGAAAACAGATAACAGCCACCGAGTTGGTAATCTGTGTTGGTTTCCGTTAGCCAGCTACAGGGGACTCTGGCTTCCTGGGCGCCTGTTATTACCGTGGAGGAACACGCAGATCCTCCAAACAGGCCCACTCCAGTATTTCCATGTGTGTGTTGTGATTTAAATACAGATACATTTAGGAAAGACTTAATTCCCACTTCTCTGCCAAAACTTATACTAATATTGGATCTTGCTCTATGCAGAATCTGTTCCCAAAAACTTACGTACAAATAAAACCTGTGACACAAGTGCTGCTTTAGTGTGGATATAAGGAAGGCTGCAGGTTATTGAGAGCATATGCTGTTCCGTGTGCTTTGAGTTTATTAGCATATACACCTTCACAGTAACCCACTGAGGCAGGGGTCCTTGATATCCTCTCTTTACACGTGCAGAAACTAAGGCAGGTAAGTTAAGTAACTCATCCCAGACCATCCAGACATAAGTGGCAGAGGTAGTGCTAGAACACAGGTGGTCTGGCTCTCTCGTCTTAGCCATTCTATTATGTAGCCTCTGTTCGCTTAGGAAACCAGTAGAAGGTTTTTTTAAAATCACAATTCTGATCCTTGTCCCCAACTTCCAGTGTTATTCCGTTGCTCACCAGAAAAACAAAATCAAACCTAAAAATTTACCATGGCGTGTGACTCTTCACACAGACTGGGCTCTTACTCTAATACAAACCTGGCTTCACCTCCTCCCAGCTGCAGCCGCCCTCAACTTCCTACTTCTAGAACCAGTTATCTCATGACTCTGTGTCTTTATTCTTGCTCACAGGATGTCCTTACCCTCTTCTCGACGGGACCAACGTCTACCTGGTCACTAAATTCTAGTTTAATGTCAGATGTCTTTGGAACAATGTCCCCAGTTTCCTAAGCAGAGATCGTCGTGTGTCTCTGCCCTGTGTTCTCCCCAAAGCCTCGCTCTGACCTCTGGTCCAGCCATCTCCCACTGAACTTGATCTCCCTATCTCCCTGTCCAAATGCCTTGAAACTCTGAGCCCTTTGTGAAGAGGGATGTAATGTTCTCTTCTCCACGTTTCTTTCTCATCCCTCCAGTTCCTAGGAGAGTGACTACAACATAGTGTGCACTTGACACAAGTTTTATAAATGAATGAACAACAATGAATGAGTAAAATTCTATTTAAAGGAGTTCTGTAAATGACTATTTAGTGAAAGCCGTCAACCCCCAACTTCTCTCTCATAGCATGGATATTTGCTCCCCAAACATCACCAAGAGAACCTATGTTGGAGGTCCCCAAGAGCACCCCTGCACTTAATGATCCTAGGGGGGGATTCATGGTCTCAGCATATGCTGTCTTCACAGCTGTGAGTTATTGTAGTAAAAGAAACACAAAGCAGAATAAGCAAAGGGAAAAGGTGCGTGAGGTGAGGTCAGAAGACCAGGCACTTCCTGCCAGGAGCCCTCCCCCCAGTGGTTGCACAGGACTCTCTTGCCTCCACCCCCCCCCCCCCCCAGTTGTGACAAACTGCAGGTGTGAAGTGTTGTCTGCTAGGGAAGCTCATGAGAGACCCAGTGCCTGGACTGTATGAGTCAGTGTTCTCCAAAGACACAGAATTAACACAATAGAAAAGACTTATTTTGAGGAACTAGCTCATGCACTTGGGTGGGGGGAGGCTAGTGAGCTTAAAAGTTGTAGGGCAGGTTCGTAGGCTGGCAGCTCAGTCAGGGGTTGTTGATACAGTGGCCTTGAGCAACTTCTCTGGGAAACCTCAGTTGTTTCTTACGGCCTTTCAACTGATTGGATGAGACCCACCGATGTTATTGGGAGTAATCTTTACTTAACTGATTATAGATGCTAACCATGTCTCCAAAATACCCTTGAGGCAACAACTAGTTTAGTGTTTGATCACATAACAGAACACAGCCTAACCAAATAGACACATAAAGTTAACCATCACATGGACCATTCTTCTCCTCTTCTGTTTCACTAGATCACAGCCATCCCTCATCTGGGACTCCATGTCCCCAGGAAGGCCCCCTTCACCAACCAGATGGTCCCTCCTCATTAACTCCAAATGAACTCTTAAATGTAACACTAATTTTATATGATTTTGTAATAACCTGTTTACCAACCACAACATAAGCCTGCAGGGTAAAAGCATGCTTAGTTCGCTGTTGTGCCCATCAGCCAGCACACAACTGGCCCCATAGCAGGCACTCAGTAAAGTTACCAAGTGAACGCATCTGATCCAACTCCACTTTATGGCTGAAGTAACAGATTTAGAGTTAATAGCCCCTTACTTATGGTTACCAGGCAGATTAGTAGCCGAGCTGGATTAGAACTCACAGCTCTTGCCTGTAACCTCAGGCTCCTCTCTGCTTCCTTACTCCTCTTTGTGCAGGAAGGTTGAGATCCATTAGATGTGGTGAGGTTTAGTCTGCAGAGTGTGTTCAGCTCTTTTCTATTACAAAAGAGAGGCAGACTCTCTGCAATAGGGTTTTATGTTTTTCAAATATACACATGATGATAGGAAGGTCACACGACACGAGCTGCCCTGGAGAGCCTGTGGGAAACCTGACCAGGAACTGGGTTCTCTCCTTGCAGCTCAGCAGCCCGCAATCACCAGTTGCCTGCCATCCCGCTGACTCAGCGACTCGGCTCTGCTCTTTTCCTGCTCCTACCCACCAACGACTCCCCTTCCGTCAGTTAGTGCCTTCCTGACCGCTTCTTATGGGTAATGTGGGCTCACTCATGCCTTCTGTTTGAAAGTTTTCCGTGTCTCTTTCTGCCAAACAACTGACTTGCTTCATATTTCCCAAATCGAATCTCTGACCAAATCACTCTGGTTGGTTTGTTTTGTTACTGTCTTTTCTGTTTAGATAGAGTTTTACATGGCTGATTTTTTTAGTAGGCTTTACTTTTTTTTAGAGCAGTATTCAGTTCACAGCAAAAATAGATCAGAAGGTACAGAGGTTTCTAACGTACCACCTGTCCCCACACATGCACAGCCTCCCCACTATCAACATACCACACCAAGGTGGTGCATTCGCTGTAGTCCATGAACTGACATTGACTTGTCATTGTCACCCAGAGTCAGTAATTTACATTAGGCTTCACTCTGGGTTTACATGCGCTATGGGCCTGGGCCAGTGTATACTGATACGTATCCACCATCGGGTGTCATACAGAGTGTTTTCCCTGCCCTAAAAAATCTCTGTGCTCCAGCTCTTCTTCCCTTCTCCTTCCCTAACCCCTGATCCTTTTAGCATCTGCATAGTTTTGCCTTTTCCAGAGTGTCACATAGTAGGAAACACATGTTTTCAGATTTCATGCTTGGTTTCCATGCCCTCACAGGTTAGCCCGTTAACTGGCTGGTTTTAGGTTCAGTCGGCTGTGATGGAGGGTGTCAAGTGGCAGACAGATCACATGGGGGAGGCATTCGTTTTCTCTTGCGATGACCGAGAGTGAGGCAGGCACTATAATGGAGCTGGCTAACATGCAGAAAAAGGACGACCAGAGTTTTGGGTAACAGTCTAAGGTGCTATTTCAGGCAAGGTGTAGGGTTTGAAAGAGGCTTCCTCATCTCTGGCACAAGGTGGCTCTAGATTTTCCTTTTCAGGTGAAGAGGCTGGGAGTAAAACATGCTGGGGGCAGTGTGAAGAAAATGGGGAAGATGAATAATGGAAAAGTAAAATAACTCTGAGATTAAAACAGTCTTTGACTCGGACAGTAACGACTGAATCTAAATGAAGCTAGATCACAGAGTGATTTCTATAAAAACAGACAGCTAAGTTTTATTTTCCTTTCTTCCCTTTTTTAAAAAAAAGATTTTAATGTAATCTGGTAGAGTAGAAGAAAATAACTCAATGTTCTGAAAATAAATTTCCCAGAGGAAGCTGTTGCGGCAGCCCTCCTGCTTCCTGTCATACTCTGAATCAGTTACAAGGACAAACTCTATTTGTTTGGGTACATTAATTTTGCTCGATGGCCTTTCTATGAAATGAGCATCAAATTGATGGGACTGGACCTCAGCAAAGAAGAAGTTCCAATTTTCTCTGGATGGATTGTTCTGGACGTGCAGTAGAAAATTATTATTAATAGCGATTCATGTTTACTGTCCAGTGAGCACAAGAGGAAGATAGCGTTTGGAAATGCAGCAGTATCCAAGTGAGCACTGAGCATCGTAGGACAGATTACTAGGGAGTGATGACCCTGATCTCTGGGTCCTGTGTCTATTTGGTCATATTTGGTGTGTAGGACCATAGGTGTTCTCTGACTGTGTTTTGGTTCGGGAACTTCAGGGGAGCAAGATAGATTTTTTAAATCTAGTCATTTTTAGTTGCCCTGGATGTATCCATGTGTTTATTTCAATCACTTAACTGGTTATTTCAGTCATTTAACTGGGTACAATGAGAGGGTCTGAACAGACATGTTCCTTCCCGTCCCTCGTGGAGTTGGTATTCTTGTCACTAAATCTGGTTCCTAGGTCTTCCTGATTCTGACTCAGCCCTCAAAAGTCAAACCTAAACAGAAGGATATGGTGGCTCTAGATTTGTCTTTCAGGTTGAGGGCCTGGGAGGTAAAGCAGGCTGGAAGGGGGTGTGAGGAAGGAATAGAGAGAGGTGAAACAACTTCATCTCCTGGGGCTTAACAGAACCCAGCTAGGCCCTGTGGACAGTGGGCTGTGGAGAGTTGCTACAGTGCTTATTTCTCATAAACACGTATGCCTTTGTCGTTGCATTCTGTGTGCTAAGCTAATTCCTGAATTCATTTCTCTTTCTCTTTGATGGAAATAAATGAAGACCAACCAAATTACAACAGGCAAGGTGTCTTTATTTAGAGTGTGTATAGTGCTGTAGTAAAGGGGTCAGCCACCATCACCTGTGTTTTGGCAGAGACCCAGAGGCAGGCAGAGGAATGGGCAGGTTTTTAGAGTGAAACAAAGGAAGGCTTCCAGTGTGCCCTGAGTAGAGGCTGTTGGCCTGGGGGAAGCTGGAGGTGGGCTAACTACACATGGGTCATGTTATGTGATTGGTTGGGGGTGCATTTTGGGCTCTGTCTGATTGGTCCTAAGTTTGAAGTAGAGACAAACATTAGGGAAGCTCGGTTATTACAGTAACCAAGTCCTGGATGTTTGGGGTCAACTAAAGTTATTGTTTAGCTTCCTGGGCTGGTTACTATAGGTTGGTTTCCCAGGCTGGCTGCTGCAGGTTGTGGGTCATAAGTTCTGTTTTTATATATAGTCTAGACATCGTCTATGTGTACATTCAGTCTCTTCTCATTTTACCTAGGTTGCTTCATCTATTTTAACTTTTAAATCCTTTAGCTTAATCATATCTACTAATAGCCATTAATTCTGCAACCTCCATGGTACATTTTCAAGAAACTTTTAATTACAAAAATAATGCATTTTTATTGATTAAAAAGTTTCAAAATACACTAGGCAAAAAGGAAAATAAATTTATAAACTCCCACAACCACGTCCCTACTCATAATTTGTTGTATGCTCTTTCTGTGCATACATATCAATGTAATCCCATAGCGCTTTGAACATTGACAACTCATAAATAGTTGTTGGTATGTGCTTTCCCATTGGGGACGTACAGAGATGGGAAGATTTCTTATTAGCATGTTCAATAAGTATTAATTGAATATTTTATGTTAAATTATATGAAGTTGACTTTCTTCTAAGTCAAAAGTAACCATATAATGGCATTTTCATGTGGTTAAACTGAGTGGATGGACAGATGGGTGAATGGGTGGATGGAATGACAGACAAGGGATGGACACATTATAACGACTTTCATCTTTGTTGGTCCTATTCCACATAACTAAAGATTTAGGCATCAAAATTCTGGATCACTGTGTTGTGGTCCTTAGACAATGATGGGGAAAATTCTGACTTCTGCTCTCAATGTAGTTATTTCTTCCATTTGTTTATGACTGTTATTTAGCCAATTACCAAATGGCAGTGTCAACCCTTCTCATCTCTATGTGCATTCAACATTTTTATAGGACTGCAATCTCCCTGTCATGAGTAGATGGATTATTTTCATTTTTCAATTATTTGAGCTTCAGTTTAGGACTTCGGTTAATGGCTTTTGCACGACACTGATTACAAAGGTCTTTTTCTTTCCTGATTAAAAGTATGTATGATATCTTCTCTCCAGCTCTTCTTTATTTGTATCTAGTAATTGTGGATCTAAATGTATGGCTATGGTGATCTGTCATATGCTATATTATATGAATTTTTCAGGAAGCAAAATCATTTAGTTTTCTAAGAAAATCATTTCAGAAGGTTGTCATTAGTCAGACTAAGGACTTTGGAAGTCAATCTTAAGTGAAATGAATTGTTTCAACAGAACGCTATAATAGCAAATCACGGCTGGCAGCTCCTCTTCAATATTCCTCCTGTTGTGTGTCATAGCCAGAGAAGGGCTTTCATGTACATTATCTCTAAGGCTGTTGCCCATAGGGCTTGGTCTTTCAACCGAATTTTACTGTTTTTTAGTGAGAATTTTGACCACCACCTGTCTATTTACAGTTTACAGAGGGCACTCTTGGAAATAACCTCATCCGATGATCTCACTGGACCAGAGGCACACTGCTAGGACTTGTGACTGCCTAGACACTGTGGGGAGGCAAGTAGGAAGAAACCATTGTTTACATTTTGCTCAGGAGGGAATTGAGAGAGAAGTGTTTAGAAGTTTCCCAAGATCAAATAACGGCACCTTGAACCCGAGTTCTCCTTTCTCCAACTGTAGCATGCTCGTTTTGAGAACTGGCTTACATCTTTGAGGCACCAATGATATTGCCCTAAGACAAAAGATTTCAGAAATACGTTGTCTGTTTTCCCATTGCATCTTTAGAACCTGGAAAGCAAAGTGAACATATTTTGTTTCCATATTATGTGTGAAATTGTGCTACCCAATAATACTGTCGAGGATGGACCTTAACACATAAGCAGATATTTAATGAAAGAACAAATGACTATATCCTCCAAGACAACATTACCTCCATTTATCTTAGTCCTTTTAGGCTGCTATAATAAAATACTATAGACTGAATGGCTTATAAACAACAGGGATTTATTTCTCACCGTTCTGGAGGCAAGGAAGGTCAAGATCAAGATGCTTGCAGATTCAGTGTCTGCCGAAAGCTCACTTCCTGGTTCATAGACAACAGCCTTCTCCACGTAACCTCATAGGACAGAAGAGATACGGAACCTCTTATTTATGAGGGCACTAATCCCATTCACGAGTACTCCACCCTTGTGACCTAATCACCTCCCAAAGACTCCACTTCCTAATAGTGTCACATTAATGGTTAGAATTTAACATATGAATTTTGGGGGGACACAAACATTCAGTCTGTAGCACCATGTACAGAGGAGGTAACTGAGACTCCAAGAGGGAAGATATGAGCCCAAGTTAACAGAACTTGTAAGAGAGACAAATGGAAGAAAAGACAACTTGGGAAGCCAACTGTGCACTCCTATCCACCATGCTAAACCACTGAATTTAGAAAAAGTTAAAGTCATTCATTTATTCACTCAACAGATGTTTGTTAAGTGCCTGCTATTTACCAGGCACTGTTCTAAGTCTTGAGGTAGAGGGGACTCAGGGTTCGTTAAATGAGAATTTCGAAGATGTCAGTAAGGACCATTTTTCCTTTTCACCATCATTACAATGTTTTAGAACAGTTAACTTCATCATTGGGTTTGTACCCTCATAGTCTCAAGAAGACTGCCACAGCCCCAGATATCACATCATTACAATGCCTCATCCAAAAATAAAAAGTAGGGGGAAAGAGGACTCTTCTCTTCTTTCATGTATGTATTTTAGTTTTTAATCAGGGGGTAGACTTTCCAAAATCCCCCCTCCCCCCACAGACTTTTCCTCAGGCCCCATTGACTAGAGTGGGTCATACACTCATGCTCTAGCAGTAGAGAACTCTGGGATACAGTCTGTTCAGCATTTCCAACTTTTTAATGACAGCATAGTCAACCAGCAAAGAAGAAGAAAAATGGTTATGGATGAGCAACTAACAATGTCTACCATGGCTATTTTATAGCTTTTTAAACTTGAGTAAAACTTGAATAAAGCTTTTCCTATTAGAAGAAGGGGGCATAACACCTGCTCCAAAGAATAGGGTTAGTATTAAATATTATAAAGTAAAAAACCATGTGATGTAATAGGTATATAATATGTGCCAAATAAATGTTAATACCTCCCTTTATATTGTTCTCACACCCATGCCATTTGGTGTTTGTGGAGAGTTTATCAAGAACTGTTAAAATGAGAGTTCCAGCCAAGATGGAGGCATAGGTAGAATCCCTTTGTTTCCTTGCACAACCAAAAGTAGGATAATAACCACTCTAAAAATAATAAATAACCAGAAGTGCCAGAAAATCAAACCGCATGGAACTCCAACAACTAAGGAGTTAAGGAAACATTCAGCCAGACCAGTAGGAAGGAGACAGGCGGGCAGAGGAGACCTGTGGCAATGAGGTGGACCATGGGAGCAGGACTGGCTGAAAGAACCCACAGTGAGGTGGTGGACCACACAAGCAAGGCAGGGCTGACTGAATGGGAAACTAAGACTCCAAGTTAGCTGTAAACTATGGCGGGGGTTGCCACAGAGAGAGAGATTCCCAGTCTCAATCGAGAGTTGGTTGGAAAGTGGGGCTAGAGCCCAGCGAGCAAGCCACACTGTTTCCTCTCTGCCCCACCCCCGCCCTGCCCCCCACAGGCAGAGCCACAACACAGCAAAGAGGGTTGCCCTGCCCTGGTGAATACCTAAGGCCCCGCCCCCTACAACTTAACAGGTGCACCAAGAGAAAGAAATATGGCCCAAATGAAAGAAGAGAGCAAAACTCCAGAAAGAGAGCTAAGTGATGAAGAGATAGCCGGCCTATATGATAGCAAGTTCAAAGCCCTGGTAATCAGGATGCTCACAGAACTGACTGAGCTTGGTCCCAAAATGAAGGAACAAATGAAGGCTACCCAAAGTGAAATAAAGCAAAATATCTAGGGAACCAACAGTGACAGGAAGGAAACTTGGATTCAAATCAACAATTTGGAACAAAAGGAAGAAATAAACATGCAACCAGAACAGAATGAAGAAACAAGAATTCAAAAAAAATGAGAGGCTTAGGAACATTTGAAACAGCTTTAAACATTCCAATATCCGAATCATAGGGGTGCCAGAAGGAGAAAAACAAGAACAAGAAATTGAAAACTTATTTGAACAAATAATGGAGAAAAACTCCCCCAATCTGGTGAGAGAAATAGACTTCCAAGAAGCCCAGGAAGTCCAGAGAGTCCCAAAGAAGTTGGACCCAAAGAGGAACACATCATCATTAAGTTACCAAGATTAAAGAGAGAGAACCTTAAAAGCAGCAAGAGAAAAGGAGAGAGTTACCTACAAAGGAGTTCTCATAAGACTATCAGCTGATCTCTCAAAAGAAACCTTACAGGCAAGAAGGGACTGGAAAGAAGTATTTGAAGTCATGAAAGGCAAGGATCTACATCCAAGATTACTCTATCCAGCAAAGCTATCATTTAGAATGAGAGAGCAGATGAAGTGCTTCTCAGGTCAAGTTAAAGGAGTTAATCATCACCCACACCTTATTATATGAAATGTTAAAGGGACTTATCTAAGAAATAGAAGAAGATACAAAACTATGAATAGTAAAATGACAATAAACTCACAACTATCAACAACTGAACCAAAAAATAAAAACCTAAGCAAACAACTAGAACAGGAACAGAATCAAAGAAATGGACATCACATGCAGGGTTTTCAGTGGGGAAGGGGAGGGGAAGGATGGGGGGGAGGTACAGGGAATAAGAAGCATAACTGATAGGCATAAAATAGATGGGGAGAAGTTAAGAATGGGATAGGAAACACAGAAATCAAAGAACTTATATGTACAACCCATGGACACGAATGAGGGGGGATGCAGGAGGGTTGGGGATGCAGGGCAGAGGGGGGATAAAGGGATAAATTGGGAAAAGTGTAATAGCATAATCAATAAAATATTTTTAAAAAGAATAAAAAAGGATCATTAAAATGAAAGACCAGTTGAAAAAGACAAAGAGGGGATACAATGAATGTATTTCATGTTATTATTCAAGTCTATGTAATTTATAAATTATATGGCTAGAGAAATTGTAGCTTATTATTTTAAAGGGTGGAAGAGAATGTGGAAATCTGAATCAGTTACAAGATGTATTTCAGTTAATCAAATTTCGTTGCTTCACAAATACATGGGAAAAAATGATCATGTGAAGGATATTGGATACCAAATGGGCTTTATTTTTAACTGTTTGTTTTAATAGCTTATGGAAATATGGTGGTGTTTTTTATAGCTGTAATGAATTTTAGGGGCATGAAACTTCACTGCAGCTAGTGCTAAATCTTTTTTGTGGAGAGATAAAGTACTCAGTATACCGATGCTTCTGCATGCATCTCAGTGGTCAGTTCTGTTTTCTGTTGCTATTTATCCTTTTCTAAAAATTGCAGGTTGTAAGTATGGGTATGAGGGGTGATAATTTCAGGAGTTTGTGCCTAGGAAACTGGTATGATCACCCATGAACTTCATTTACTTTCCTTAGGTTTATTCTCATTTGTTAGACAAAAGTCTTTCTCTATTTTTATGTAAGGCATATAATGGCTTTTTTTGGCATTGGAACTTTGAAGGGGGGAAGAATATATGGACGTGATAAGACTATTGGATTCCAATATAAGAAATTCAGCTTAACTTCTTAGCCCTCTAACCCCCATCACAAAAAGAATATTGATTGGCTCCTCTATAACTACAAAGGCTAGGCCACACTGACCTCAGGTATGGCCGGATCCAGGTGCTTTGAATGTTGTCAAAGGATTGGTTTGCATGCCTTGTGTCTTTCCTGTTTTCCTCTATGGTGGTTCCATTTTCAGGTAGGTTGATCTCTAGTGGTGAGAGGATAGCTACCAACATTTGTCTTCTCAGCAAACCCGGCAGGAAAAAAAACATATTCTTTCCTTACTAGTTTCAGGAAAAGGTGTCCACTCTGGAGGAAGAGGGATAATGGCAGGGCTGATGCTGAGCCAGACAGCACCTGCGAATGTGGGACAGAAGTTTATGGTGGCCATCAGGTTGGGCAGTGCCTATCCTGTACTGCTGTTAAACTTTTTTGAAGGAAAAGTCATATAAGTTATCCCCATTGTACATTTTATAGCCTTTATTTCATTTCATTCATCTTTATTTTTTCCCCCTTCATTACCTTTCCTTCTCTAAAGTCTTGATAAGCAGTAGGGGGGCAAGATTTGATCCTAGTGTGACGGAGTCATAATGGCGATTGTGTGTGGGGAGTGTGGCCAGGTCATTCCAGCCCCTGTTTTCTACTAGAAATTCCTTTGTTCAAGGACAAAGTAGGAAAAACTTCAGCTACACTCAGACAAGAGACTAATGACTCATTCACCGTAATAGATGAAGTAGAAAAAACAAAGCTGAACAATTGTATGTATTGTGATTTCTACTTTTTATATTAAAAAGCATAGAAGTATTTGCATAGAGAAAATATTCTGATGGGCATACTATGAATGTGATAACAGGAGCTATTCCTGGGGGGTATGTTTTAGGAGGTGATTCTAACTATCTTCTATATATATACTTCTGTACACTTCACCACATAGCTCTCCTTTTCTTTTTTTTCAATAAGCATATATTGCTTTTATAAACAAAAGAAACAAAGCAATTTTTAAAAAATATGACAATGCGACAGGGTCAGATAAATATAATAGCTCTAAACAAGTAGACTTCGGAGGCTGGCAGGTTGGTGAGGACACATGGAAAAGCACAGAGTACAAGGGTGATTCCACATTGCTGGCAGAGGGCGTGCGCTTTCTGACTCACGGTATACCCTTCATGACCACTGGCTGCTGGTGGTCATGTCTCCTTCTGTGATATGTGGAAATAGGAGATGTCAGAAACTGGTCTGCTAATAGCAGGAGTGTTGTGGGCTGAATTGCATGTCCCTAAAATTCATATGTGGAAGCCCTAATCCCTAGCACCTGAGAATGAGACTATATTTTCAGGTAGGGTCTTTAAAGAAGTGATTAAGTTAAAAAGAGCCTGTGAGGGGAGGCCCTAACACAGTCTGATTAAATCAACCCCGTCTGGTGTTGCTTAGTGGGCTGAGTGCTGGCCTGTGAACGGGAAGGTCACTGGCTCAATTTCAGCTCTGGTCGCAAGCCTGGGTTGCGGGCCGGGTCCCCAGTAGGGGGCACTTGTGAGGCAACCACACATTGATGTTTCTCTCCCTGTGTCCCTCTTTTCCCTTCTCTCTAAAAATAGATACTTTTTTTTAAAAAAAGAAGAGGAAGTCAGACACGCAGAGACACCCTCAGTAGGTGCAAGGACAGAGGAAAGACCACATGAGGACAGCGAGACGGCTGTGATCTGCAAGGCAAGGAGAGAGGCCTCAGGCAAAAAAACCAAACCTGTCGGCAACTTGATCCTGGACTACAATAAAATAAATAAACTTCTGTTCTTTAAACCACCCAGCCTGTGGTATTTTGTTAAAACAGCCCTAGCAAACCATACAAGGATATTATTCATAATTTTAAGTTTTTGCACATTGAAATATATAAATATTTCAGCCCAAATATTTTCACAGATGTTGCCCTTTTGCCTTAATTCAGAGAACCTTTTTTCAACAAATATTTCATAAGAAAAACCTCATCAAATAAGTTGTCTCTACGTATGATTCTGCATAATTATAGGTCTTCTAAATTTCATTTAATTCCAGTACAGAACATACATTTATCTAATTAAAAGTAGCTGCTTCAACAAATGAGTCATCCTGCAAGTTGAGATATTCCAAAATGCAATTACAGAATTCCAATATTAATATTATATACCATTTGAGGGCTCCTTGTTTAATTTGTTTTGTATCTCCTGTGCTTACGAAAAGATAAATTGCTAGTCTTCATGTTTGCAAATCTTACTTCCAATAACTGCCTTTGGCATTTCATTTGATAAATACTTAGATTAAAAAAATTCATAAGCACATGAAAAGATGTCCATCTTTATTGGTCATCATAGTGATGTCCATTAAAATTACAATGAGAGATTTTTGGTCAAGATGGAGACGTAGGTAGACATACTTCAGCTCCTCTTGAAACTATAGAAGAAATTACAACTAGATCTCAAAGCAAGTAACACCCAGAACTGTCAGAAAATTGAGCTGTATGGAAGTCTGACAAGCAAGGATTTAAGGAATTTACATAGATCCACACAGGTAGGAGGGGCAGAGTTGTGGAAATAAAGAGGAGAAGCGGGAGTGGAAGGGACAGTTCCACATCACATAGGGTAGGTAAAAATTGAAAGGGACACCTTAGGAGTGAGTGATCCCAACCCTGGGCCAGACCGCACAGCCCATGGTGCCAGCGCCAGGAAGATAAATCCCCAGAACTTCTGGCTATAAAAACCAGTGGGTGTTAGGGTGGCAGAAGAAACTGCCAGATTTTCAGGAGACTCCATTTAAAGGGCCCACGTGATTTTTGAACACATGCAAATCTACCCACCCTAGAATTCACCACAAGGGCAACAGCTAGATGGACACGAATCAAATACAGTAAGTGATAAACCAAGGGTGGTGTATTCATACCCTGGAAGAAAACTCAGCAGTGAAATGGAAGGAAATATGAGTATAGACAACAACATAGATACATCTGAAAAATATGCTACATGAAAAAAGTCAAACAGAGATTCTATACTGGATGAGTGTTCATATAAAATTCTATAATATACAAAACTATAGTGATAAAAAGCAGACCAATGATTGTCTGGGGTCAGAGTGAAGGGGATAATTAAATATAAATGAGTCCAGGGAAACTTTTTAGAGTGAGAAAATCATTCTGTGTCTTGATCCAGTGGCAGTTAAATGATTGTACAAATTACAAAAGTTCACCAAAATTGGACACTTGAAGTTAGTGAATATTATTTTGATTAACTAAAAGGAAAAACAACTATTTTAAACAACATGCAACCAAAATTTAAAACATTGGTTTACAAAGAGTTTGACACAATGGTAGAACACTTCATTTATAAAGTTCAAATTGTGAGGCTCAGATATTTTTAAGATCAGATTGAAGATATTCCACCAACTCTTTGAAGAACTATGATCTTCATTTTGAAAACGATAAAGCAGGCTAAGAGAATATGAGTAACTTGCCTAAGGAAATAGTAAGTGGTGAGACTGGAATTCAAATTATGTCTGAGTTCGGAGCTCACGTCCCATCCACTACAAGCCTTTGACTTCTTAATTGCACCTGACATTAGCATTTAACATGGTCTTTTGGGGCCATTTCATCATGTTGTGATTAGCATTTAATGATAGACCTCCTTTTAAACCTGTTTGACATGTTTCCTATCTCGTTCTCTCCACAATCACAGTGCTCTCCCAGCAGTGGGACAGTGTCTCACCTGCCCCTCCTCCACGCCTTTGTGTCTTCCTTTTGAATCACTCCCTAACGTTTCCCTTCGCTCTCCATCAGTGGTTCACACCCAGGAAAGCACAGTCCTCCAGGGGATGTTTGGAAACCTGTGTGTCAGGGGGCATTTTGGACCCATTGGTACTTAGTGGGCAGGAGTCAGGGATGCTAAGTATTATGTGCCATGCGTGAAGCATGAACGAATCGTCCGGCTCCAAATTACCAATAGTACTATCACCCCCCCCCCCCAATTTTGGCTAAGTCCTGTCAGTAGAAACCCAACTCAATTCATCTCTGCAAGGCTTTCTCTGCCCAACCTGGCCCCTGGGACAGCTCCCCCTTGAAGGACACCAGCCCGGTTGGTGTTGCTACCTCTGCCGCTCCTGCATAGCTTTCAGCCCTGCGTTCTCTGGTTTTCTTCTCTTCTCTGTGTAAAAGCCTGTCTGCCCAAGCACGTTGAAGGCACTCTGGCTTCAGGAAGCCAGTCTGCAATGCAGTTGTACCCAGCAGCTCAGGAGCAGTGCTGTGTTTGCTCCGTCTGTCAGAAGGTGATTTAAAAGTGGCAGTGCTGTAGGACTTTCTTTAGGGATTGTAGCTAGAGAGACAAACAGGGGCCCTTTCTACTGAGTGAGTGTAAATATGCATGCTGCAGATACCCGTGAGAGACCTGGCTTGGGGGGGGGAGCTTCAGCAGTGGCTGACCTTTGCTTGGGACTCCAGGTGGCATCGGTGATGGCTCTCCTGAAACCTCTAGCTAGCACTTAATTCTGCGCAGGTAGCCATCGTGATTCATGTACCAGGCCATTAATCCAGTAAGAAGCCGCTAAATGGGCAGACGAACAAAAACAGGAAGCCCTTCTGAGAGCTGTAAATTATCTCTCATAACAGCTTTATGTACTTGAAAGTGAAGGTATCCAGAGTACCGTGGAAAGTACCCGGGACCTCAGTTTCTGACAGAAACCTTGGAAATTTGATTTGACCACTAACAAATTGAAGACTTATTTGGTGCAAGTGGATGGGCTGGCACAGAAATGAATGAAAAGACCGTCCTTAATCTTTCAGGAGTCCAAAACCACAAGAGAATCTTGAATACTATTTTCTCATCTCCCACCTCTATACCTAGTGCTAAAGTACTAAACACCCTTCAACACCGGTTCTGGACTTTTCCTCCTCTTCACTGCTATTGCTGGACAGTGACTGCAATGGCTTCTTAACCCAGTTTCCCTGCTGCTCCAGCCCCTGTTGAAGCCAGACTCCACACACAAGTAGATGAACATTTCCAAAAATCAAACTAATCCTTTCACTCAGTAACTGACGCAAAACTTCTTCATGGCACCCTGTTGGTGCAGGATAAAATCCAATCCCCTTACCAAGGCCCTTCGCCATTGCAGCCCTGTCTGCATCTGCAGACTCTCCGTGATGTAACTCCCCAGCCAGATACACTGATGCTCTGGCCGTTGCCCAGGCCTCTGTGGACTAACTTCTACCACCTTGCACCATGTGCCCCAGCTTCCAGGTCAGATAACCAAGTTTTCAGGATTCAAGTCTGGTTCCACCTCCTCCTTCTCCGGTCCCCTGGGTGAGGGGCACCTCTATTTGTGTTCCCCTCACCACCACGCTTTCTCACTCCTCACATGCGCCATATCTGACTCCTCCTTTGTCTCTCTCAGGCAACTTTGATTTTCTCAACTAAACCACAAGAACTATGCCCAGTTCAGCTTTGACTCCTCAGCACTTAGTAGCGTGCCTGGTACCTGGTAGGTGCACAGTGAATGCTTGCTGAATGTGTTTGACTGAGTGCCTGTGAAGGTCACAATAAATAAGACAAGAATGACTCATTCAGAGATGCCATAAAGCACATTTATAGCTCTATGTGGTCCCTGCTTTGTTTCTAAAATTGCACTTGGACAACGGTGGACAATGGAATGACTCATTGTTCCTGAATGATGTATGGAAGTGGAAAAGAGACTCTATTTGTTATATTTGGGGAAATCAAAATATAATCCAGTATAATTCTGCCTCACAAATAATATGAACATTCATGTTGAAAATGATAGCTGCATAGAAAATGTACAGTTTACTAGGGGGAACATTTTGGATAATCAGTTGAGTTCAAAACTTCATGATTTTGTTAAACTGCCTTGTTTTGGGTTGGTTTTATTTACTTGGCCCATGTATTAGTTTCCTAAGGCGAGCGTAACAAATGACACAAACTTGTTGGCATAAAACAACAAAACATTATTCTCTTACTGCTCTGTAAATCAGAAGTCCAACATCAACGCAATGGCCAGCTGTGCTGCCTCCAAAGTCTCCAGGGGAAAAATACTCCCTGCCTCTTCCAGCTTCAGGCAACACTAGGCATTCAATGTGGCTACATCAATCCATTTTCTGCCTACATTTTCACATGGCTTTTCCCCGTCTTCCGACTCTGTGGGGACACTTGTCATTAGGTGTAGGTAATTCCTGATGATCTCATGTTGTGATACTTAACTGCATGACATATGCAAAGACCGTTTTCCAAATAAGGTCACGGGTTCGAGATTAAGGTGCTGAGAAACCTTTTTTGGGAGGGTGGGTGGGTGGAGAGCCCAAGTCAACCCATCACAAACTGGAAATAGTAATTTTAAATACATTTATAAAAGCCAGTGGGGTAAAATTCTAGGGGGGTTATATAATTACTTTGCCTTAAATAAATAACTGTTTTGAAAGGCTTGAGAAGGATCCTCTTTCCTCAGATGGAAGGGGCTGCAGATGGGTGAGCACTTAAGTAGTAAATGACCGTGCCACCTACTGGTTGCTGAGATCCACCACCTGCAGAGCTCTGCAGTAATAGCATGGGATTCAGAATAACTGGTGGCACAGATACTAAACCTAGTATGTGGTACCTGTTAGCACATTTGAAAATCTAAAATGGCTATACAGATACATTGGATATGTTGAGTCCAGTAAGAATACTTGGAAAGTGTATTTTTCTCTTTAAAGGCATGAGCTTGAAGGGGTAAGGAGTACAAGCCATTTTTTCCCCTTAGTGCTAATGATATTTCATGTTCATTAAAAGAAGAAGCAAGGAGAAGCAGATTAGCTCTAGGAATCCTTGAGCATCAATTCTAAATTTTATAACAAAATAAATGGAAGAAGTCATGCACAAATAGTACTACAGTGCTATGAAATCAGTTCCCCCAGTTCAGTGGTTGGCAAGCTATGGTCTCAGGCAAAATGTAGTCCACTGCCTGTTTTTGTAAATACGGTTGTATGGGAGCATAGCTATTCCCATTCATTTACATATTATTTGTGGCTGCTTTTGCACTCTGCCACAGAGCTGAAGAGTCGGGACAGAGACATCGCGGTCCCCAAAGCCAAAAATATTTACTATCTGAATCTTTACAGAGGAAGGTTGCCAACCTCTGATTCTGCTAGATACTGTGTTGTTTTATATGCATTTTTCACATATTGAAGTAGTTTTATTGCATCCTCAAAGCCACACTATTAACTGATTATTCCTATTGCCATTTTACAGATGAGAAACCTGAGGCTTAAAGGACCCAGTAACTTGTCTTGGATCACAAAGGGCCCACAGAGACTTCTGCCAAGATGGAGGCGTAGGTGGAAACACCTTGTGTCTGCGCGCAACCAAATCTAAAAACGACAAAGTTTTAACAACAATAAACGCAACCAAACCACACAGAAAATCGACAATACGGTGTCCAAAAACAACAAAATGCTCAGCTAAACCGGCAAGAGGGGTGAAGCCAGCAGCAGAGCAGGTTGGCCAAAAAGATCCCCGACCAGGCAGTGCGCAAGTAGCCGAAATCATGGATCCCAGGTGCGGGCTTGCTATGGGCAGACACAGGGAAGAGGCGCGGCTGGCTGTCTGCGGTCGGTGGAGTATTTGCATGCAGATAAACCAGTGAAGAGGCGAGCATTGAGACCGCACAGCGCAGGGCAGCGGGCTCACACTTTTCTGCTCGGATAAACAGGCCGGGGCGAGTGGTGGGATGGACTGGGCGAGCGGAGAGGACCGCCATTGCTCCCTCTCTGACCCTGCCTCCACATACAGCATCACAAACCAGCAACCTGGGTGGCCCCACCCTGGTAAACAATTAAGACTCCGCTCCTCATACTTAACGGGCGTGAACAGACCAAAAATGGCTCAAGAACAACTCAGAGCCCCAGAGCCAATAAATCTAAGTGATCAAGAAATTGCCAAACTTTCAGATGCACAGTTCAAAACACTAGTGATCAGGATGCTCACAGAACTGGTTGATTTTAGTCACAAATTAGAGGAACATATGAAGGCTAAACTAATTGAAATGAATGGAAATACACAGGAAACCAATAGTAATGGAAAGGAAACTGGGACTCAAATCAAGGGAGCAGACCAGAAGGAAGGAAAAGATGGACAAGCAGAAAAGAATGAAGAAACAAGAATTCAAAAAAATGAGAGGCTTAGGAACCTCCAGGACATCTTTAAATGCTCCAACATCTGAATTATAGGGGTACCAGAAAGGGAAGAGGAACAATCATGAGTGGAAAACTTATTTGAACAAATAATAAAGGAGAACTTCCCCAAGCTGGCAAAGGCAATAGACTTCCAGGAAATCCAGGAAGCTCAGAGCGTCCCAAAGAAGTTGGACCCAAGAAGGAACATACCAAGGCACGTCATCATTACATTAGCCAAAATTAAAATGAAAGAATCCTAGAAGCAGCAAGAGATAAGGGGACAGTCACCTACAAAGGAGTTCCCATCAGACTGTCAGCAGATTTCTCAAGAGACCTTACAGGCAAGAAGGGACTGGAAAGAGGTATTCCAAGTCATGAAAACCAAAGACCTACAACCAAGATTGCTCTATCCAGCAAAACTTTCATTTAGAATGGAAGGACAGATAAAGTGCTTCTCAGATAAGAACAAATTCAAGGAGTTCATCATCACCAAGCCCTTATTATATGAAATGTTAAAGGGACTTACCTAAGAAAAAGAAGATAAAAAAAGATGAACAGTGAAAGGACAGCAAACTCACAGTTATCAACAACCACACCTAAAACAAAAGCAAATTAAGAGGACAGCTAGATCAGGAGTGAACCACAGAAATGAAAATCAAGTGGAGGATTAGCAACAGGGGAGTGGGAGAAGGAGAAGGGGAGAGAAGGTACAGAAAATAAGGAGCATAGACAGTAGATAGAAAATAGGGTGGATGGTAATAATAGTAGGGGAAATACAGAATCTAAAGAACTTGAGACACGTGTTCATGAACTAAAGGGGGGGATGGTGGGGGAGGGGTGCGCAGGGTGGAGGGGAACGGAGGGGGGAATAGAACAAATGTAATGGCATAATCAATTAAAAAAATGTTTAAAAACAACAACAACAAAGGGCCCACAGAGGTGGGACTTGAGCTGTGTGATTACTGAACTAGACTTTTCACTCATCAAACCAAGTGCCAACTATTGTGCTTCCTAAGTACCTAAATTAGCACAGAAACAAGAGGAACACAGTATATTATTGGCATATATTTGTTGTGTTTTTGAAAAATAAAGGAATGCTTTTAAGCCTTATTAGAAAAATATTTTAAAAGACACTATAGCTTATTTTAGTTATTTAGTATTTAATTATCTACACAGAGGCAATGAATTCATCGGTGAAGTGAGCCCTCTACTCTCCATTATAAACATGACCAAAATGAAAGTCTCATTTAAAAGCTACACATGAGATGTAAACTTGACCAACAGATTTCATATAATATTGTGGTTCTATTGGCAAGATTATCTTTGCAGGGGGGAAGAATGCCTTAAGCCATTTTATCTGAGGACCACCACTGAACTCTCCCTTCCTGACTCTCCTCCCTCTGGTTCTATGCTCAACAATGAACCTACTAGTAACCCAGTGCTGGTGCACTGGACAATTGTGGGGGTAGGGGGTGTACCATTCACATTGCAGTCCCCAGGAATGGCAGACCCTAGGTTCTGATGCGTGGAGCATGGAATACTATGGTAGGTGGCTCTGGAAAGAATGGATTAGCGGTGCCCACACCTGTAGTTTTAGTGAGAGTTATGCCACTCATCATACAGTAAATGGACATTGAGCCATATGCATTGCTACATGTGAACCTGAATTAATGTGAGTCTACCACTGAGGCCACTCTATTTCCTCTGTGCTAACACCATCAGAGTTTGGGATTTGGCAGACCAAGAACCGATCCCCGGAGTGCTGTAATGTTGCCAAGGAAATAGATGCCACATTATGAGGTCCCTGGGTAAAGAGCTATAGACTTCCTTGGCATCACTATGATTAAGCCACGTGTCTTCCCATTTGTGGAAGATACTTTGCTGTGCCGTTCAGAAGGGCGGGACTGACTCCCCAGCTGTTGGCAGCTGGCCCTCAGCTGTCTAATGGGATTGCATCAGCTACGAGGGCTGTCTTGTTCCACTGCTCCAACTTTTAAGCTCCAGCAGTTTCAAAGGCGCAGTCTGTTTCCAGAATTCCCAGCAGAGTTGGCTGAGGCTCCTACTAGGATTGTGTCGCAGCTCTCCTTGTCCCTCTGCCCAGTCCCGCTTTCTTCCCTTCCTTGCACAGATTCTGACACACTGCTTTCTGGGAAACCTAACCTGTGATACCGTTCAAGCCTCAAAATCAGAGACCCGCACCTTTAGGGATTGTCAATCCATAGAAATGACATCAAAGAAATCAATTTCCACTTATTTCTCCAACAATTATTTATTGAACGTCTATTATGAGCCAAGTACCTTCCAGGCACTAAGAATAGAGCAGTGAATAAGAAAAGTCTGTCCTCCTGGAGAACTTTCTAGTGTGGGAGGCAGACAAAATCAGGTAATTTAATGTCGGGCAGAGATACATACTTGAAGAAAAATGAAGCAGGGCGAAGGGGTGGGAGGAGATGCCACAGGGAAGGCCTTCCTGAGGCTGAAAGAAGTCAGCAACCAAAGGGTTTGGGAGAAGAGCATTCCCAATTAAAATGCAAAAGTCAGGTCCTAGTTTTGGAAGGGGCACTGGGGTTCTGGGGAACATCAGGAAGGCCAGCCTGGCAGAGTGGAGTGAGCAAGGTGGCAAATAGTAGAAGATGAGACCTGAGGCCCAGACTGGTGCCTTGTATCTTGAGCACAGTGGGAAGCATTAAAGGGTTTTGAGCAGGAGAGCAACAGGATATGACCTATGTTTTTAAAAGATCATTTTGACTGCAGTGGGGGAAAGAATGGAAGCAGGGAGAGCAGTGAAGTGGCTTTGCAGTGGCCTAGACTCTTGTGGTGTCTTAGACTAGTGGAGGGGTGGTGAGAAGTGGCTGTATGGGGGATATATTTTGAAGGTGAAGCCTCCCGGATGTGCCGATTGTTATGAACTGAATGTCTGTGCCCTCACCCCAATTCACATGTTGAAACCCTAACCTCCAATGTGATAGTAGGAGGAGGTGGGGCCTTTGGGAGGTTAATTTCAATTGGATGAGTCCGTGAGGGCAGAGACCTCATGATGAAATTAGTGCCCTTACGAGAAAGAGACACAAGAACTTCTCCCTGGCATGGGAGAACACAGCACGAAGCCAGCTGCCTACTAATATATGTTCACATACATTAGTATGTGAACCTTCGGAAGAAGGCTCTCACCAGAACCTGACTGCCAGCACCCTGATCTCAGACGTCCCGCCTCCAAAGTGTGAGGGGTAAGTTTATGTTGTTTAGACCATCCCATCTATGACTAAGACCCAGATGGGTCAGACGAGGGGTTGGGGGAGGGAAAAGAATGAGAGTGGCTGTGTTTCTGGCCTGAGCACGTGGGTGAGTGACAATGCTATTTTCTGAGATGGGCATTCTCCCCATTTCTGGAACCTCTCGTGCACAAGTCCGAGGCCCACGTGGCAGGGTGCACTTGCAGAGGAACCCTTCACTGCGTGCTGCGGGGGCTCGTGATGAGGGAGGCAGAGGAGATGGCACTTCGGTTAGCACAAATACGCACTTACTGTTTCCTAGGAAATACTCCTGGTGGGAGTGGCGAGGGAGACTGTGGTTGGGACATTCTGTGTCCTAGAAGTCACTCTGCCAATGTTCTCTTTTACGTCATCTCTGTCGTAAACGAGAATTGGGATGAGGAAGAAGTTTTAAAACCAGAGGAGTGGTGGGTACAATTTGGCATCTCTGGTCAGTTCCATTGGCATCTATTGATGGAATTATAGTTTTCTTCTTTAATGTGATGTAGTAAATTGTACTCGTATATTTCATAATGTTGAATCATTCCAGAAGCGATGAGATAAAATCTACAGGGAGGTGGTATACCATCTTTTCACTATACTATCAGATTAGATTTGCTAATAATTCATTAATTACCCAATTTATTGATTAATATTAAATGTTCTTCATTTTTTATTTTTCAAGTGCTGAATTCATTTAACTGAAAATAGAATTATGAAATGATAAGACTGGTTACCACTGGCTACTATTAATGTATGTGAACATTAATTTTGCTATGCTGCTATGTTGACCGGATATTCAAGTTCAATGTTCTTAAAAAAATAAGCTTAGGGTATTTTCTTTCTATTGTCTTTTATTTTCTATTTTATTAGTTTTAGCATTTATTCATTACTTTCTTTGCTTTACTTTATTCTCTCTCTAGTTTTTTCAAATTGACCATTTTTATGTTTTTAGATTTTTTAAATAATAATGGCATTAAGTCTATAAATTTCCATTTGAGTATAATGGTACCTGTATGCACAGGCTTAGGTATGAAATATTTTCTTTGTTGATTTCCATAAATTTTTTTAGTTTTGAGTTCTCTCTTTGATCCAAGTTGTTTAATTTTCTCTTACTTTCCAAAGATAGTTTTAAATTCTCAATTACTTAAGATCTTTTGATATAATTTTGTTGTTGATGTAATTTTATTAGCTTATGGTTAGAGAAATTGATCTATAGAACAATATAGAAACAATATATTTCAGAAAAATTGCCTTTCTGAACAACTATATGACCAATTTTTGTTTAAATAAGTACAAACTTCTAAAAGCCTATAGGAAGTAGACAAGAAAATGTCTTATTTGTGTGGCATAGATGTTATTTAATTTTTCTATATTAGTTGAAAAATAAAGGATGCTGGTTAAAGGTGAAAAAATGAGCACATAATTCTACTCTGTTCTCAACAAAGTTCTCACTAAAAACAGCAATAAATGACTTTTTAAAAAATTGTAAATCCAGGAGAAAGAGAGTAAGAGAAGACCGGAACTTCATTTTGTGAGCTGAACTGTACAAAGATGAGCGGTGATGGATTGGAAGCTGCTGCCGTAAAGTAATGGAACTGTCAACATCTAGAAGCCTACGGAAGTGAGCCGACCTTCCCACGGATCTTTCCCAGTTCCTAACGAAGGGATTGGCACATACCAGCTTATTAATGCATATTTTTAATCCTAAAAATACAGGTTAAAGAAGGAAAGGTGAATACTAGAAGAGTTCCAAAGCCTAGAACTTTCAGAAAACTAGGGACTAAAATGAGGGAGAAGTGTTGTGAATACACAAAAACCTGATCAAGCTTGCAAAAGTAAAGACAATAGAAGAAACAGCCAGTTAAAATACTGAGTAAAATAAGATAGGGTAGAAGGAATGAAAGCAAGTGAGATATCATATTGCACGAATAACATGGTGCCCCTGACTTGAGGTGGGGGCACCAGCAGAAGGTGACCGCTAAACAGCTCACATGTGTTCCACCGGGGGTCACAAGAGTTCTTGGGAAGCCCACAGGTTTCCTTTCCTTCTCTACACGTACATTCATGCCATTTTTACAAAAACACTAATGGCTGTGAGGGAGACAGAAAGCCAGTACGCAGACAGGTCTGCAAACTGACTCTTGCCTTCCCTTAGCTTTGCCCGGTTTCCTAATCACTTTCCCACGCTTTCTCACCCCCACCCCCGAACTCTTTTCTTTTGTCTTGTCATATCTCCACAATTTATAATATTTTGTTAAAAAGGGTATGTATGTGTGTATATCTCCTTTATATATTATTTATATATACCTACAATTTACTTGTATTTATATATTCTTTATATATATAAAGTTCTCAGGCCTATTCACTTCTTTCGGCCTTCGCTTTTTGGCAAAGGCCAAATGCATGGTAAGAACACCTTCTCCTGCTCGCCTGCCTTGTCAGCCTGATTTGCAGGGCCCTAGTCACTAGACATAAGAGGGTAGAGGAAAATTTTCTCCTCACCTTTACATTAGTTATACCTTCCCAGGATAAGAAAAGAAAAAAAAGAGTTCATGAAATTAGGTAGCTGGCCTGATTTGGTCAACAAGACCCAGCCTCTGGGTATTGTTTTGATTTGGGGGCGTAATCCCTCTAGGGAAATCCTCTGGAGGCTGCTGACTGAGGTGAAATGTGTTGGTGATGATTTGCTCTGGAAAGTGGAGCTTCTACTGTGAATGTGGAGGATGAGTCTTCCACCATTTCGGAGGGAATCGGTGTGTGCCCCTTACTCGTGACTTGTTAGTTATCTGAAAAAACAAGCTTACACTGGAGATACAAATGACCTGTTAAATGAACACCAGAATCATAGCTAATCACTGAGGTTCTGGTGTGATGAAACCAAACCACGTCCTGTCTGTGGGGATGAAGTGAGAAACTGAGGCTGTTTGAGCAGTGCTGCTTCTTCCGGAGGCAGATCTTCAAATCACAGCTCTGCCACTGCCTGGCGCGCCCTGAGGCCCGGCCCTGCCCTCTCTCAGCCTCAGTTTTTTACTTGCAAAGGTGGAGAGTCACTTGTTCATTGCTTCATTCATTGAGACACTATTATTTGGGTATCTACTAGGTAGTAGTGGCTGGGGATGCAATGATGAGCAAGCACAAACATAGTCCCTTAACAATAATAATTTCTATTTCATTGGGGTTGTTGTGTGGATTAAATGGAATAATTCAAATAAAGGGTCTGGTGCAGCAGTTATTATTATCGCTAACTTTAAATTACATGTGATTCAAATGCCCAGTTAGAGCAACCTACTATGGAACTTGGTCCTTTGTTGAAGATCTCCAGCTTTTGGGGGGCAGTACTTGCAGGCTCCTACTCTCTCCTGCTTTCTCTGGCCTACAGAAGTCCCACCATCACCTCATCTGCCTTGGATAACGCTTTGGATCTGAACAAATTGTTAGCAAAAAGGGAGAAAGCGGCCAAGAGACATGTTTCCCTTCCCCGTCCCTCCTCCCACTGCATCCTGGATTCCCTTTGATTAGTGCCTTCTAGAAAAATATTTCATTCTTTCAGCATTATTGAATATATTTTATACTTTGGACTGTGTACTACATGTGGATGATATAAAATCAACAGCCTACGGCTCTTGTCCTTGAGAAGCTAAGAATATTCCAAACCCAAATTCTAAACATGGACCAGACAGACCAGGAGTATAAGATGGGTATTCTCTAAGTATGTTCAGGGCAGTGTTTGGCAAATCACAGTTCTCATAATTTTATAAATTCAGATGCTACACGGTGTCACCTGGGCACAAAATTTTCCTTGATTTTCCTTAACCATCTGCTCACCAGTTTTCTGCCTCAGTTCGTATTGACTTTTAGTTCAGCTGGACATCTCCTAACAGCCTGAGAAGGAAATGTTTCTAAGCTATAAAGAACTTGGAATATGCTTTTCAAAAGTACAGTTTTAAACATTAAAAGAATTTTGAGAAATGTACCATTTGCCTCAGGGCAGATGATTTAAAAGATCTCTCTTGTGATGGCTTTAAAATAAATTGGTGATTGGAAAGCTGATGCATGAACACAAGGCATTATTATTCCACAGGGACGCTTCAGAGGAGGAAACTAGTTAGGGGAATATTTCCTCCCTCACATTTTATCCCTGCTGAAATAAGTCAAAATATCCAATGTTCTTTGTATTCAGAGGTGACACTCGTACAAGCACCACTGTCAGCTGCTGTCAGTCCCGGGCTTTGGAAGCAATGTCACGGTGCTTTAACTGGCTTTTCAGTTTGCTCAGCATGTCTTTGAAGCACTGCCTCGACTCATCTCCTCCACAGCTCACTGTTCAGCCAAATTACACTATCTCAGCAGGAACTCGGCTAAATACTTAAAAGGGAGTGGGCCATCCTCCTCCTTGTCGGAGATTAAATGCAGTGTTTTTCAAAGAGTGATCTTCAGGTAGGCAGCAGCCCTGTGCCTGGGGGGGTTGTTACACTCCTTCCCAAACCCACTTGGAGATTCAGGGAATGGGAGACCAGGTGACCTGCACTTGCCCCAGTGATGCCTGTGCATTGATGGTGAAGACCTCTGAGTTAGGGCTTTTACAGCCACTAACTGTGTTTTGGTTGAGCCTGTTGTATTCTCTATACATGGGCTCATGAACAATCTGCAGCAGCTTGTCCCTGGAATGATACCTCAGTATCACAAAGGGTAGGTCTATTCATATGATTCAAATCTTCCCAGAGAACTTCCTGTCCCTTACATTTTGAAAACATCCCCTATCCAATTAAATATAGCTTTCTAAATGGCCAGGCAGATCCTAAACAAAGGCAGAGAACAAGTCAAATTCAGACATTGACATACTTTGAAAGAAGGGAAAAATCCCTGAGCTTTCACAAGTTGGTTAAGAACATAAAAATAAGTGCGACAACACCTTAGGCTTCCTCCCCAGACAGGCGCGCCCCCCCACCCTGTTCAGGGCAGACTGACTACTTCTTCCTCTGGCCACCTGGAGCTCAGAGCTCCACTTCTACCTGTATGGTTTCTACAACCACAGACAGCATTTCTACCCAATTTTTTAAACTCGATTTTGAAATACAGATTTGTAGGAAATTGTAAACAAAATGCACAAGATGTTCCATATACCCTGCACTCTGGTGGACGCCGGCCAGCAGAGTCTGCCTGTTGTGGCTGACAACGAGAATAAATGCACAGGCGACAGCAGTCCTATGGAGAAAAAGGGGACAACATGGCCACTCTGTCAAGTGGAGAGTGCCTAGACAAGCTTTTATTGTTTTTCTTGGGTCTTACATCAGAGAAGGGTTTATTATCTATAACATAGGATATTATTGTCTATGTTTTAGGTACAATCAAGGGAATGAAAGTAACATGCAGAGGGGAATGGTGAGGAGCTGATTAGCTCTGTCCTTGGGAAAATTCACACAAGCTTTGGATATTATCTTGAAGACAAACAATATACATTTGTTGTTTTAGACCAGGGTGATGGAGTTTTAGCAAGAGCAAGCCATAACAGTCTGTATGCATTTTCTGGGCCTGATTCCCACGGGAAAACTCAGTTTGAAGGTCTAGCTCCTGCCCACCACTTCACTTCTGTAGGTTTTCCATACAGAGCTGAGTCACATTTGCCAGGCCAAAACAAACCAGTCCCCTACACTGCACCCAGTTTCCCCAATGGTAATGTCTTTCACAACTATAGTACAATAGCACAGCCAGGAAATTGACACTGGCCATTGGTATAATTCACAGAGTTTACCCAGATTTCGCCAGTTTTACTTGCATTGTGTGTCTGTGTGAGTGTGCACCTATGCCTGTGTGTCTGTAGTTCCACGCAATTTTATCACATGTGGATCAGCACAATCTCTACCACAATGCAGCTGTAGAACTGTTCTATCACCACGATGCTCCCTGTGTTATCCCTTCAGAGCCATGCCCACCCCTCCCACCACCATCCCTAACCCCTAGCAACAGCCAATCTGTTTTTCAACTCTATAATTTCCCACAATTATTTTTTAATAGCATTTTAATAACCTTGAGGCAACCTCCACCCATGCTGAGCTTCCTGCCTGGACCGTCCAAGTTGTCTCTCAAGGTGCCAATTACTGTTTTTGCCAGTGCTCTAGTTAGAAAGTCACATACATTTTTAGTGCTCTGATTATAAATCCCAATGTTCCTAAAAGCATTATTTTGAATGTACAGTTTTGCTGAATGTGTGGTTCTTTCAACAATGTCTATTCCGTGTCACAGAGGAAATAATTGTATAATGGCTCCAACATAATAGCAGTGTGTTTGTTTTGTTTTATGTTGTCTTTCTACAGAAGAGTCCAAGGAAGATAATCAGTCTTGCAAGACTTCTCATCAAGTAACCCAGACTCCTCATTTTGTGACTCTACCACTTTGATGGTTGATTTTGTGTGTCAATGCACTAGGGCATGGATGCCCAGAGATTTGGTGAAACATTATTTCTGGGTGTGTCTGTACAGGGGTTCCTGGATGAGATTAACATTTGAATCAGTAGACTGAGTAAAGCTGATTGCCTCCCCACTCCCACCTCAGTGTGGTCAGGCCTCATCCAATCTGTTGAAGGCCTGAAGGAAATCAAAGTCTGAATAAGAAAACTCTTTCTCTCTGCCTGACTGTCTTTGAGCTGGGACATTGGTCTTCTCCTGTCTTTGGACTCAGACTCCAGCTAGAATTTATACCTCCCACTCTCCTGGTTCTCTGGCCTTCAGACCCCCAATTGGCTCTAAGGCATTGGCTTTCCTGGGTTTCCAGCTTGCCAGCTGCAACCTCAGACTCCAGCCTCCATAGTCATGTGGGACAACTCCTTATAGTAAATCTCTTTCTATGTATACATAGCCTGTTAGTTCTGTCCCTCTGGAGACCCCTGGCTAATACAGCCTCCCTCTAGGACCATGGCAGAGCTGCAGCCGTGGGCGCATCTGAGCAGATGGGCGCAGGGAGAATGGAAGAAGCACAGCTGCTTCTTTATGCTGTTGAGGAGGGAATGACACAAAAGACTTTCATTTAAGTTCCACTGTCCAGAACTCAGCCCCATGGCCACACCTAAGTGCAATAGCAGCTGAGGAAAGTTGAGATCGAAGGATATCATCTCTCTTCTAACTTCTAAAAATGGAGGTTTCCTTAGGAGGAAAAAGGGGGAGAGTAAATGGCTTCGGACTGGGTGAAAATTAGTGTCTGAAATGGCTGCACACATTTTCATCACAGAATTGTTTATAATGGTGAACATATTCTAACAGCTTAGATCAGCCATTAATAAGAGATTGGTTGAATGTGTTATGATGACTTCATACAACAGAATAAAATGCAATGTTAAATATGGTGTTTTAGAAGAATACATGGTTAAGAATGACACGAAAAAATGTTTACGATGCATTGTTGAGTGTATAAAGCAGGTAACAGAATATATATGCAGTATTTCCCTTTCTGTAAAACAACCACAAAACGGTAAATATGTATACTGAGGGAGAATGAATGGATATACTGTATATCACAATTTTAACAGTGGTTATCCCTCTGGGAAATTATAGGTGATTCTTAGTTTTTGTAATGTGTAGTTTCTAAATGTTTAAAAATATAAAGATGTTTTACACCTGAAATACAAACAATAAAACATTTAAAAATAAGATAATGAATACCGATGACCATAAAACAAGGATAAAAGGCGCAAGGTTGAAAGGAATTGGCGAGCTAGATTTGAATGCTCCCTCCGCAGCTTATTAATTGTTTTACTTTGGATAAGTTATTGACCTTTCTAAGTCTTGATTTCCTCATCCATAAAATGAGAACACTGGAAATAAAAATATTGACCTCAGTGGCTTGTTATGAGGCTTAAATAAAAGACTGTTCTTCTGGTTCAGGGCTTGGCAGACAGTAAGTGCTCCCAGAGCTTAACCATTGTTACCGTGAGCATTATTAACAGTCAGAGTTCTGTTGGAGGGCAGCGTAAGGTCGTGGGATAACTTGGAACACTCTCTCCACTTCTGGGCCCAATTTCAACCTTCAGAAATAAAGTCCCACTTCTTCTCCCAAACCCACACTGCATTTCTTTCACCTCAATTTCTGCACTATTCTTATTCATGAACTTTCAAATATGCTCTTTGTTGTTAATACCATTCAGCCTAAACTCTAATCTCATTTTTAAAAAACCTACAAATTATAATGTTCATGATTTTATTTTAACAGAAGATCATACCATCGATTAGCCATCATAAAAGATCATTTCTAAAGAATGTGGCTTTTAAGCAACTTCTAAGCAGTTATGAAGACCACATTTTATAGAACGTGTCTCCCTCATCACTACCACCCACGTACCTGTCCCCACTCCTAGAGTCTCCTTTTACGTGGAAGTAACGCTCCTGACTCCCTCAGCCTGTCACTCCGACCTTCTCCCACGCCCTCCCAGCAGGCCTTTCTTCTTCCCTGTCCCTGGGGAAGGCAGCAGCGAGACTTCCCTTATCCACTGGTTATGGATAAGCCTGGTTAATTCTGGATATTGTATAAGAAACCATTTGACAATGTCTCTGGCCTGGACTTTATCAATGATTAAGATGAATTTTGGCTTCTATCTACCTTCTGCTTTGTCTTATTTTCTTAACTCTTTTAAAACCTAAATAGGGAAAGCAGTTTCATTTCCGGCCCTACTCAAAGGTGCCAAGAAAACACACACACACACACATACACACACATACACACATTTTTTCTTGAAAATACAACTTCAAAGACTATAGGCCAAACCAACAATGAAATATCAGAAACAGAAATTAGGGGGAAAAATCCCATTTGCTATAGCAACAAGAAAAATAAGGTACCTAGGAATAGACCTAACCAAGGAGGAAAAAGACCTGTACTCAGAAAACTATAAAACACTGAAGAAAGAAATTAAGGAGGACACAAATAAATGGAACTATATACCCTGTTCATGGATTGGAAGAATTAACATAAAAATATCCATACTACCCAAAGCAATTTATAAATTGAATATAATCTCTATTAAAATACCAATGACATATTTCACAGATATAGAACGAATATTTCAAAAATTTATATGGAACCATAAATGACCCCAGATAGCCTCAGCAATGTTGAGAAAGAAGAACAAAACAGGAGGGGTCACAATACCTGACATCAAAAGGCATTACAAGGCCACTATAATCAAAACAGCCTGGTACTGGCAGAAGAACAGACACATAGACCAATGGAACAGAATAGAGAGCCCAGAAATAAACCCAAGTCTCTACAGTCAATTAATATTTGACAGAGGGGGTAGGAGCATAAAATGGAGTAAAAATAGCCTCTTCAACAAATGGTGTTGGGAGATCTGGACAGCTACATGCAAAAAAATAAAAATTGACCACCAACTTACATCAAACACAAAAATTAACTCAAGATGGATAAAAGACTTAAATATATGTTGCAACACCATAAAAGTTCTAGAGGAAAACATAGGCAGGAAAATTTCAGATATTCCACGTAGCAGTATTTTCACTGATATATGCCCCAAAGCAAGGGACATAAAGGAAAGAATAAACAAATGGGGTCTCATCAAAATAAAAGCATCTGCACAGCTAAAGAAAACATCAGCAAAATGAAAAGGGAACCAACCATATGAGAAAATATATTTGCCAATGATACCTTGGACAAGGGTTTGATCTCCAAAATATATAAAAAACTCACATGACTCCACACCAGGAAGAACAACAATCCAAGTAAAGAATGGGCAAAGGACCTGAACAGACACTTCTCCAAGGACATACAGAGGATCCAGAGACATACAAAAGGATTCTCAGCATCACTAGCCATCACAGAGATGCAAATTAAAAACACAATGAGGTACCACTTCACACTGGTCAGAATAGCCATCATAAACAAATCAACAAACAACAAGTGCTGGGGAGGTTTCGGAGAAAAGGGAACTCTAGTGCACTGTTGGAGGGAATGCAGACTGGTAAAGCCACTGTGGAAAACCGTATGAAATCTCTTCAAAAAACTAAAAATAAAACTGTCTTTTGACCCAGCAATTCTACTGCTAGGATTATACCCTAAGAATCCTGAATCATCAATTCAAAAGAAAGTATGCTCCCCAATGTTCATAGCAGGGTTATTTATAATAACCAAAAGTTGGAAACAGCCTAAGTGCCCATCAGTAAATGACTGGATGACAAAACTATGGTGCATTTACACAATGGAATTCTATGCAGAGCATTCTACTGGAGAGCATTATGCTAAGTGAAATAAGCCAGGTGGTAAAAGACAAACATCATATGATCTCACCTGTAAGTGAAACCTAATGAACAAAACAAACGAGTGAGGAAAATAGAACCAGAGAAATGGAAATAAAGAACAAACTGACAGTGACCAGAGGGAAGAGGGGAGGAGGACAATGGGGAAAAGAAGGGGAAGGGTCAAGGAATGTGTGTAAAGGACCCATGGGCAAAGACAACTGTCGGGGGGTGGAGAGGACTGAATGTGGGAGGTGGGGTGGGTAGGGCAGGAGAGAGTAATGGGGGAAAACGGGGGCAAATGTAATGGAAAAAATAGAAAATACAACTTCAAAGGACAAGGGCAGTTTTTAAAATTATATGTGGGACACGATTACCTAAGGGTGTGGCTACTATGAGGGGGAAGTACTTGCAGCTGCTTTTGCTGTGACTATTCAAGTTCAAACTGGCCTTTAAGTCCTTCCTCAGAGAGGCCTATCAGGTTTATTTTTCCTCCACCCTGTTGCTCTTTCACTTCATTCCTCCTGGGCCACTTTTTAGCTACTTGTGAACAGAGCCCTAGACCACGTTCCAATGAGAATTCCTACTCATAAGCTTGAAGTCTAAATTGGACGGGCTCTTCAGCCATATGGCACATCTCACTCAGACTCTGAAATTCACTTATGTACATGCTGCACCCTACCCTACTACATCAGCTATTTCTAAAGGGTTTTGACTGTGGCTTGTTCAGTTTTGCATTCTTGTTAACATCCAGCAAATAATATCGATTGCTACTATTTCTTAAGCGCTGCTATTTGTTGAGTGTACTTACTTTATATATCTTTTACCTCATACAAACTAAGTATTTCAATGGCTCCTTTTTATATATTAGGAGATGAAACCCAGAGAAATGAAGTAACTTGTCCAAGGTCACAGAGCCAGATGTTGCACACTCAGGATTTGAACCCATATCTACTGGAACTTGGAACCTGCCCTTTTTGATGTCTCCTCGTTGAATCGAAATAAATGGCTTTGAATAAGCCACAGGAAGATAATTAGGAATTGACCAAGGAGTGAATGTCCACTTGCTGGGAATGCAAGTCAGACTTCAGGGTTAATGTGCTTCTCCCAAAGATGAGCTCAGACTTTCAGTCAAGTCTGTAGATTCACAAATAGTTAGTTCTCAGTTCTCAGTGGAACAGTTTCCAGGCTGTGTGGAATGGAGTCATTGATAAAATGATTTCAGACTCACAAAAGACTGAAACAAACAAACAAACCAGAATGCTTCCTTATTCATGTCTTAAAGCAGTGACAGCCGAACCAGCTCAGATATCAGATGGTCAGCATAATGAATGCTTTATCAGAAGTGAAAGGAGCTAAGAGGAGAAGGTTTCAGAGTGTGTTCACTTTCTGCCTTCTTCCAAAAAGGATCCGAGCCCACTTCAAAGGGAGTGGCCGTTCTTAAGTAACATAGTCGCCGCTGAGGCATGGTGAGTCATGCTAGATTAAAATGCTGAATCTGCCAGGCTGACGGGAAGATTCACATTGAGTCATCAACACTCCATCTCTCCGGCAACACTGGAGAAATTCTTTCCTCTCAGCCCCTCCATTTTCAATATTCCATGAGAACATCAGTATTGATTGGGCTTTGCTCTCTTGGTTTGGGATTGTGAAGTCTGCTCTGTCCTGACTCTGGTTAGTCACGTCCCAGCATTAGAGCAGTTTGAGCAGCTGTCACCAGGGGATGACAATGCCTTAGGCTTGGTTATATAGGGATGGGGTAATTGGTCAGTCTTTCTGTAGGTGTGACTAATGCAGGAAGAATAATATATTACCAGGTGAAGCAAATAATGCTTTCCAATTTTTTTCTCTTGCAGAAATATGGTACACAGTTGAGACTGTGAAGGAAAGGAATGGAGACACCTTGTATAGCAGTCAGGATTTAGTGTGGGAAGCAGATATGACCTGAGAAGGGACTTACTGTAAGGAATAACATCCTTACAAATCTCTGGGAAGGCTACGGGTGTGGGCTCTAGACTGGACTTTAGAAATGACCCAGAACACTTCAGTACTGACCCACCAGGGGAGCCATCACCTCTGAGGTCACCACTCGGGGGCTACTGATGTCCAGAACCCCCTGCTGAGACAGCCTTTACGGTATCAGGAAGCCACACTGCCTCTGGACACCCAGGCAGCTGGAGAATGGACTCCGAGAGGCTGAAAAGACCTCTTGTCTCTACTGTGTAGCTTGTCAGTGACGACACAGTTGAAAGAAGCAGGACGTGTTCTCCACCTTCCAAGTCTCATGCAAGCACATCTAACTGGACAGACTTGCTTTTAGAATTAAGACTTGCTCGTTGGAAGGGAGTCTGGAAAAGAGAGTGTGTAGCTGTCCAGCCTCTGGAAGGCCCAAAGAAGGAGGCTGACCCAGCCAGTGCACACTCGCCACACCCAGGGTCTCCTGTCGTACCTCCGCCGCAATGACTGGCTGCAACAGCAAAGATCACGGTCACACATTTGCTGAGCACTCCCTCTGTCTCACAGGCTGCCCTGACACCTTGACATCTGTCACTGCCTCCCCCTCACTCTTACTGTGTCCTCGTGACAGTGAGCAGGAGCCTAGAGAGACAGTGGAGCAAACTGGACCAGCTTCTTTCCACTGTGTTGTCACTGGTGAGCTATGCAGTAGAGACAGGAGGTCTGTGCCTACACAGACTGGGTAATTTTGTACAAATTTAGGCAGGAGGAAGAAGAGGGGCCGGGCTCTGAACCCCACCTGCCTGATTCCCACCACTACTTGACCACTTCCTGCTATCACTGCTCCATTACCCGCCAGAACTCCAAGTCCAAGGCCTCTGAAACTCTTCCTCAGTCTCTTTCAAATGTCAGCAAGCCCCAGGCTCTGGGCCAGTTCACAGACTCCTGATAGGACTCCTGCAGCTTTTTTCTTGCTCCTGCTTTTAACTGGGTATTGTCACTTTATAACTACATCTGCAGCTTTACCGCTTGGAGGAAGCTTTCTCTACCTCCCTGTCTCCGCACTGGAGAGAGAATTGCTTTACTCATCCCAGGGAAGTCCTGAAATTACTTTCTGCTACATCCACATCTACTTTTATTTCATCTTTCTCCATCTGAAAAAGGGAAGATGAAGGTGAGACCATGCTTTCTGAATTCTCTGAGTCTCAGCAAAATGTAATTACTGCATTTCCCCCCTTTTTCTAATCACAGGAGACTTCTCTGAACAGCCTAGTTACAGATTCTACTGCTCCCTCACTTCTTCCTTCCAACTGCTCTTTGAAGCTTGGCCTTGGTGTGGAAGTTACTTTGCTTTAGATTGCTCGAGCAGCCTCATTAATGAGGCTGATGACAGCCAGATCCTGCCATGCTTCTTAAAAGACTTGTCATTTTCCCTACCCCAAACATCTGAGAACACACGCGAATGGAATGACAAAGTGATGTGGTCATCATGTGTCTGTTTGCATCGCCACTGGGAAACATTTCCTCAAGTTAGAGTACCCTCATCACATGAGGTGTCATCTGCTCATCCCTGGCCCCTGCTCTTTCTCTGCTCTCCACTTCTGGGTTTATTCATCAACCGTCAAATGATAAGCCATCCTCGGGACCCATTCTTATCACTTATTCACCCAAAAATGTTTCTGAATGCACACCATGTGCCAGGCACATGATAGCTGCTAGGAAGAATAGGTAAAAAGTCAGGTAAAAAGTAATCAACTCATTAAAAAAATTTGAAAAATATGTTTTTTTTTATTTCAAATTAAGTTCCTACTTCAATAATGTAGTCAGGGAAGTCCTCTCAGAGGAGGTGACATTTACAGTGAAGGAAAAGTAAGAACCGGCCATACAGATGTGAAGGGGAAGCTCATTTAAGGCAGCAAGCACAGCAGGTGAGAAGGTCCGGAGGTGGGAAAAGTGAAAAGTTGGTAAGTTTCATGGTCTGCAAGGAGGTCAGCGGGTGGGAGCCCAGTGCAAGGGAGGGCAGCGCTCGATATCAATGAGGGCCAGACTTTACAGAGCCTTAGGAGTCCAGGTGAAGGGTCTGGACTGTGTGCTCAGTGTGATGGGAAAGTGTTGAATCTTCAAGCAGATGAAGGATGTGCTTTGATGGATACCCTCTGCTGAGTGGGAACTGGACAGGGATGGAAGAGGATGCGCAAAGGTAGAAGCAGACAGGTCACTGCAGTTGTCCTCTGCAATGGGGGGATTACAGAGGGTGGTGGTGGGGCAGGTGGAGAGAAAGGGGTGCCTGACAAGATGGCCCGCGGAGGAGACCTGAGTGGTGATGGAGCCGAGGGGGCTGTGACGCCTTTTGGGTTTTCAGCACCGAGGGCCCTGGCACCAATATGGCGGGCATCTTTTCTTGTCTCTGACAGCGGGGGGGAAGTGGTGAAGAGCTTAGCCTCCAGAGGCAGACACCCTGGTGTGAATCCTGGCTGCTTCCTTTGACTGACGTGTGGTCTCACGTGGCTTCTCTGGGCTTAGCCTCTTCACTTGTAAAATGGGGCGAGGAAGATCACACCTACCCAAAGGGTGGCTTACTGCAGGTAAAGTCCTTAGAGCAGTGCCGGCACGCAGGCTCAGGGTTAGCTCATGTTCGTGTAAGCCAGATGGACCAGGTGCCTGAGATGCCTTCACTTTCCACCCACCTTTACAGCAGGATACAGTGCTTCAAGGCATCTCCACAATAGACCTAATAATCCCATAGCGGGTTCACAAGAAAAAACTATTTTACCAAGTGTTTTATAGGGTCATGGAGGATGAGGATTTCCTCCAGAGTATACACCATTTCATTGTAAACCTCCCATTGAAAATCTGGCCCCTTCTCTTCCTCCCTGGGCACTTGCACGTGCCTACCCCCAATCCCCCATCCTCACTCCCTTCTTGCAGTTTTCATGGCCTCGGGACAGGGACTCGCCCTCTGACTTCACCATTAGTTTTTCACAGAAACCACGATTGGTTTTGTTGATAGTAAGGGAGTAGGGGGAAGTGTATAGCAGAAAAGAAAAAAAGGCCAAACCTTTCTGAGCTAAGATTTTATCTGGAGTTAGTAAAGGAATAGAAAAATAAACCCAAAGAAAATAGAAGAAAAGAAAGAATCAAGATAAGACCAGAAATTAGAAAAATAGAGAACACAGAGAGGATTGGCAAGATCAGTGGTGAAACATTCTAGAAAACACCTGACAAACACTCTTCAAAACTTGTAGTCACGGAAAATAAACAAACACCCCGAGAAATAGTCATAAACCAAGGAAACTAAGAGACATGATTATGGAAAGCAATGTGATATCCTGGGTGGACAGGTCGGGAAAGGCAAGCAAAGTAGCTCCAGGTAGAGTTGATGCCAAGTCTGGTATTAATGGCAAGTGAGGGATAAACATTTTGTTGATTGTCCTGAGGTCTTGAATAAAATGGTATCTCTATCCATTTGGTGTCTTTACTTGCAAGACCGACGTAGTTGGTCTTTCAAGGGGTAGTTCAGGGTCTGAGAAGACCTTCGGATGTAAGGCCGTCAGCTATAGCGTGGAACCCTTTCTCTGCTTCTGACTTCAAGAGACACTGCAGATGTTTGTTTGGTACTGGGATCTATCTACCTTCTGGGTTCCACCCGGATTATTTTTTTGGTGTTAGTGGACTTTGAAGGCCACAGAGTATCAGGTACGATGTTAAAGACCATTATCTGGGTGTGCATCGAATGTAACAGGAAAGGCAAAGTTATATTCGGGGCAGGCACAACTTGATTATGAATAGAAAAGTTCTTCAGAACGTTAAGAAATAGTTCCTCTGTTGAACATTTAATATTACAATTCTATTTGCAGAGTAAGCCTCTCCTTATTAAATCTGCAGGGGTGATGTCACAGCACAGGAAGACATTTTTCATTCAAGGGCCCCAGGTTACATACAGTTAAGGGCTGGGAGATAGAAAAAAATATGTGGGTGATTTGACACACAGGAAGAAGCTGAGCAAAAATGAGGGGTTTAATGTGGTAACAGTAGCACCCTACTACCAGAAGTGATAAGGCTGACCAGCTATGTTTATTGAACTTGAGCGTTTAAGGGTAAGTTGGGATATCGGGAGGTTTTCCTTCTCCACGCTGATCAGAATCGAGGGCTTTTCATTGTCTTGGTTTTTGTAAGATGGGACGTTCTCTTTTCCAAGTGTCCCTTCTCTTTACACCATCTACACTGCCCTTGTTAGGTACGGTGACTTGGGAAGTAGGCCACCCGGCTCTTTGATTTGCAAGATCATAGTTTATTTTGGATTCCGTCTGTCTTTTATTCTAAATCCCTCTCAATGTTCTGACAGGTGCTTTAGTTCAGGCAAAGGTGCTATTTCCCATTTTAATTTCTGTTTTTAAATTAGGCTTCCAGTTTTAGTTTTAACTCCACTGACAGGATGAGATGGAAAAGCTGCTTTTACACTCATACCTTCATTAACTCCTGAATGATGTCTGAAGATCTTTTTCAGTCAATCATAAAAAATCTCCCATATTTTCATCTTTTTCTGTTTGCATGATTGAATTATGGCCCAATAAATTTTTTATTGGAAATGTTTTGGGAAACTACTTTTAGGAGATTTTGCCCTACTTTTCAGGCCATTTTATTTTTTTTTAATTACTTATTTTTTTGGAGAGAGGGGATGGGAGAGTGAAAGAGAGGGAGAGAAACATCATTGTGACAGAGAAACATCAATTGGTTGCCTTAAATCCACAACCTAGGCATGTGCCCTGACCAGTAATCAAGCCAGCGACCTTTTTGCTTTGCAGGATGACACTCAGCCAACTGTGCCACACAAGTCAGGGCCAGTGTCTTTTTTTTTTTTTAAACCCTAGTTCTGTTGTGGAAAGAGAGACCCTGTAGATTCCTTTTTGGGACAGTCCAATCAGCCAGCCACGATTTAGCATCTGAATTTCTGACCAACATGTGTACAAGCTGATGTAAGTGAGGTAACCCTGAATCATATGCACCCAAAAGAATTTTAAGTTCTTTTAGGAATAGTTGCTGCTCTTGTTGGAAAGCAGGGAGGATCCTTAATCACAGCCCTTACTTCATCTTGGGTTGAAGATGAAGTTGAAATTCTACCAGGGCCTGCATACCTGGCTCATCCAAGAGATATATTTTTACAGGCAATTAGTATTTTGTGGTATTCACAGAGTTTTAGGGAAAGGTAGGGGGTCTGGTCAAAAGGAAGAGAAGGGAGTAGCTGATGGAGGTGAGGAAAGAGAGAGATCAGAAGGATAAAGGGGAAGAGGGATATTGGATGTGGGGAGGCACCTGAGGCACAAGGAGAGGAAGGATATACTAGAAAATGAGTCCAGTTTGTTGTTGCCTAAGTTGGTCAATTGTCCAGTAGCTTCAGACAAATAATTTTTTAGGGAAATAATTTTTGAACCAGAATTTCTTTTGAAGGATTCTACATACCATTCAAAAACTACTTCCCATTCACCTGAGAAATCTTAATTCCCCTTCTTTTTTAAGGTGCCTATTGAATAAAAAATTTATTTAAGTCAAATGTCCCCCAGAGTGTACACTGAAGGTTCAAATCCCTGTTGCTGAAGCTACACCACTTAGAGAGCTAGGCACATAAATTAGGACTGTAATGAGAACACAGATGAGAAGCAGTGGTTTCTCCTGGAGGAGGAGAGGATTTATTTAGGCTTAGAGGACTCCAGGAGAGCTGGCAACAGCTAGTTTAAAGTGACGCTTGTGCTCTTAGTGTCTCAGGTTCCCCTCCTGACACTTGGCCCCCTCTGAACACAGACATGAAAATCTGTGCCCCATAGCAGGTGGAAAATTAGAGTACATTCTCTAACTTACAGGCAAATTCTCAGGAAAAAAAATTAAAACAGCAGGGACCTCATCTAGTTTCGTCTGTTACCCTCGACAAAATTCGTCCAGATGGACACCAGTTTGGAGAGAACTGCAAACTGATTGGTCTACAAGGCCACTCCAACAACAGGTTTCTAGGGCCCGGGCCTGTGTTCCACCCTCTGATTCTGCCTCTTATGACAAACAACCCTTTTAGGCAGCACAGTTCAAAACAGAAGTACAAAAGAGAGCCAACAAAGATGAAAAGGAATAGCTTGATTCCACCAAGGATGACAAACAAAGGGAACCAATAAGAAAACCTGGGTACCAAACTTAGAATAAATAGTTGAGCTCAATGCAAAGACAGCAGAGTTCATGCCCAGCACTGACATACCACCATGGCACACACTTGACAAGCCACAGGCAGCAAGGTACAAGGGGCCTCTGCGGATACCTCGTTGGGTTGAAGGCTGGGGTTGATGGTGATAGACAGATAGACTGTCTCAATGGAGTCTTCAGGGAAACTGTGGAAATAAACAAAGACCACTGAAATAACAGATTTTCAGAGCTTGCTAGAGCAAAGGAGTTTGTCACCATCACTTACGTTTGGAAGCCTCACAGGCGGGCAGGGGAGTGGAAAAGCTTTATGGATAGAAATTGAGGAACTGTTCAGCCCTTGCTGGTGTGGCTCAGTTGGTCAGAACACTGTTCTCTACACCAAAAGCCTGGGGGTTTAACTCCTGGTCCGAGCACATACCTGGGTTGCGAGTTTGAACCCCTGGTCAGGGAGCGAACGGGAGGCAACCAATTGATGTTTCTCTCTCACGTTGATTTTTTCTCTCTCCCTTCAAAAAAAATAAATCAATAAACATATTTAAAAAATGAGGAAAAGTTCAGGTGTACTCTGGTTGGAGGTTGTTGGCAAAGGGAAGATGAAAATTGGCTAAGTAGAAATGAGCATGTTATGTCATTGGTTTGGCAGGTCTATTTGGCTTTCTCCAGTTTGTTCTGGGTTAGATGCAGGTGAAAACACTGGAAAACTGGCAGTCATGGACCATGTTTTAACTGTCCTGGGAGGATGGCCGCGGGGGTTTCAGTTTGGCTTCCTAGGCTATTTGCTGCCAGGGCTGTGGGTTGGGGTTCTCATCTGGCCCTTGCCCACTTATATAATCAGTCTATCGAGGCAAAGATGTCATCGAGCAGTTAGAGTTCATTTAATCATCATAACTATCCCCTCCTTGTCCCTATTCTACAGATGAGGAAAGCAAAGCTCAGGTACTATGAATAATGTATCCAAGGCTGTACAACTAGTGACACAAGCAAAATTTAGACCCACAAATATTGGACCTACTTTTACATCTTGTAAAGACCATAAAATTATTCTGATGCTGTCCTACTTGTTAGAAATAGTAGGTACTCAGAAATTTTGGAACACTTCTTTGGAGATTATCTCTACCACCTGGATTTTTTTGAATCCTTCAGTGATGGCATGCCTTGCTGGATTTAGTTTTTGGAAACAAACATTTTCCTAAATTAAGACTGGTGAATGGTGTGAGAAAACCCACTGGCTCAAAACCTAGTGTAGGCATTCATTGTTGAGCTGGATCTTGGATTTCTGCACCTTTTGCACGTGATCAACAAAGCAGCTTTGAGAGCTGTTGTGGACAGCTCTGCCTGGTTTCAGGAATTGTAACTCTACCCACCATGGCTAAGAATGGGCGAGTGGCCTCCGGAATGAGAGCCACAGGAGACAAATCTTGTCTCTGGTAGCAAATACTGCCTCAGTTTCCTCCCTGCTCCCAAAGCTTGGTCGGAAGTCAGAGATGGGTAAGACCCCTCAGAGGAGGGGTACCCTAAGCCAGACTTGATCACTTGGGAGGCCATCATGGAAGGACTCGGGGGGCTGCAACAAAGAGCGAGCAATGGACCCTTGCCCCCCGGCTATGTGACATAGCTCAAGTCCTCATGTCCTCTGGGAGAAGTGCTTCCTGGCTCTAATCCACTTAAGCCTGACTACCCGATGGGGAGGGCTGCAGCTCCTTGCCTTGCCAGAGCAGATCCTGGTGTGTGTGTGTGTGTGTGGGAGGGGGGGTGGGCGGGAATCTGGCATCACAAAGAATTCCTGGAAAACCTGTGAAATCTGCTCTGCTAAGAGTGATTTCATTCATATGTTAAGGGTCTGAGCAGGAAACCCTAAAATTTCTGCAAAACTCCCTGACAGACACTGACTCAGACTAAACCCTCAGATTTCTTTGAAATGTTATCTACTGTTTGATCCTTGCCACCCAGTATTCCTGTGTATTGCAACCCAATAAAAGCCCCTGGAGGAAGGGGCTCGAGGCCTTTTTTCCCTGAGAAACTGGCCACTGCTCAAGGCCTTTTTCCTCTGAGAAACTGGCCACCTCTCCTCCCCAAGCAGATCACGTCTTGGTAGTGTTTACTTTCATCCGTGGCAGACAGGGGAGGGGGACTTTCGGGAAAAGTCACCCCCACAGAGAGCTTTTCCAAAGGAAAACTTGTAAAAACAGTTGCATATTTGGCAATAGGAGCTCCACTTTTTCGAAGTTTGAAAGCTAATGCTTATTTTTTAGAAACAAGCTAAATTTTCATTATTTTTGCAATTTACCTGTCTGTGTAGTTTTACACAGTTCTCAAATTGTCTACATCATTCAACAAATATTGGTCAAACATCTATTATGTGTTCAGTGTGTGCTTTGAACACAGATATGAAATATAGCCGTATCAGCCAGGATCTCAGAGTCTAGTTAAGGAAGATAGAAGGTTAAAAACTGAAATTCTATTAGACAAGTACCATGGCTCATAAACGGCAGGATACCCCAGCAACACGCAGTAGGAACAGTGTCAAGTTAGTACATGTTAAACCACTGACTCCTGGTGGGGTGGGGGTCCGCCTGCAAGGGCCTGATTTTTAATGTTTGCTGATTTCCATGGTGTAAATACTCCCACCACGGCCAACTGCAAGCTACCAACAGGATGCCATCAAAAAGGAAGTTGGATAGGGATGTGTAGCAGCACACGTTACATTCTATTTCCACCGTGCAGATGAAATCCATGTGAATTATGTCAAAATCATAGGCAACAGTAAAATGTAGTAAAATAGGAAGTGAAGAGTTTGAGCTTTTGTTTTTGTTAGTCTTGTAACAAAGTAACAGCTAACTTAATTGTACACTTATTTGTTAAAGAGCAGCTGTATTTAAAAACCTGCTCACGAAATTATTGAACATTTAACAATCAGCACTTGCAAGTAAGTGTGAACCAGTGCAAATGGGCTGTAGCACATCCCTGGACAAAAGCAATGTCAGGAATTACCGTCGATTCACCCACCTAAGGCGAAGATTGCAAGCAAATTGAAAGCAGGGATCCTGTCTTTTCATTTCTGTATCTCTGGCACCTAGCTCTAGGTTGTTGATTGGTGAACATAAATCATTAAAGCAGTATTTTAAAAAAATTAGCTGCTACTATATTCTGGGAACTATTCTAAGGGTTCGAGGTTGGGACTGGGTGGATTTGGCAGTAAAAACCAATGCACTGCCTTTAGGGAGTTTGCTTCATCGGGGTGCGTGTGTATATGTGTAACAACAAATTTCTGTCACAGAAGGCAGTGGGCGATAGGGGTAAAAATTCTGTAGTTCAAAGGAGAAAAAGAGTAAAGAACTACTATTTTATAAGAGTTTGTGAGACGTCTGAAATAAAGAGGAACTGTTCCAGAACCCATGAAACACGGTCCAAGGAAGGCAGACACTGCGCAGATCTCACCATCCAACAGGACTGGCACTGAGTAACGTAGGAGATGTTTTCTACGGGGATCTCCACGCCATAGCCTTCCACCTCCCTCCGCCCTTCTGCACAAGTGCAAGGTCCTTCCTTACAGTTTTTCTCAGACCCTAGGGTCAACTAGACCAATCGGAGGCAGCGAGGCGGGGCTAATTTTAGTGTCCTCTGATGCTCCCTGGACGCGCTGCCACCCCCACGCATGCTCAAACTCGCCGGTTTCTCGGCGCTGCGGCCGAGGCGGTTTGCGCATGTGCGAGAGCGGGACGCGTTTTTGACCCAAGGTCTTGCCGTACCGTCCAGGCGGCGCATTGACTCCGGGTTTTGTCGTGTGTCCGTTTCGTGTCGACTGCTCGTTGTCCCGCGACAGTTGCTACCGGCACGATGAACCGGGAGAGTTTCGCGGCCGGGGAGAGGCTAGTGTCGCCGGCGTACGTGCGGCAGGGCTGTGAGGCCCGCCGCTCGCACGAGCACCTCATACGGCTGCTTCTGGAGAAGGTACCGGACTGTCGGGTCCCTCCGCAGCCGCCGAGCCCCCCGGCTCCGCCCCGCTCCCTGTGACCGCTGAGTCCTGTGTCCCTCGCTCCGGCTTGCAGGTTGAGAGCGGTCCCCGGAGGCTGTCGGAGCTTGTCGTGCAGTGTGCGGACTTGCTGCGCTCAGCTCCTCAACCTCTCCAAAGCCGGCAGGACCCAGAGAGAGTTATTAGGGAGTGTGTGAGGGTCGACCTTTTGAGTCTCGTTTGTGTAACTTCGAGACGCGGAAGTGCGTGGGAGTCCCACTTGGTTTACTTGTTTACGGAAAGGGCAAAGTTCGCACCTCCGACCGAGAACTCGGGGAACACGGGGAACACGTGCTTGTAAACCTCGGTGTACCCGCTCGAACCCAGTGCTGCCTCGGAACATCCGGGGTCTCCCTGCTGCCAGCATTTCCGAATTTTAATTTCACTGAAGTTTGACAACCTCTAGTTTTAACACTCTGGTTTGAAGAATCTGTGCTGAAGATAAGGTTTTCCGTAACCTTAACTTCCTGCAGCTTTAAACCCGAGTGTGAATCATCATGTTCATTTATTCTCTCGCAGTCTGTAGGTGATTGTAATAATACAGTGTAACATACAGAGTTTTGCCTGTTGGAGGTTTCTTCATAATACTCAATTTCTGTCTGAATTTTAGACAGCAAGGAGCAGGGCAAAATAACATTAAAAAGTTTTAAAATTAATTGAAGTGGGTTCTGGGGAACGACAAAACCATCTAAAATAGGATTAAATTATAATTCTATGTAATTTGTTTGTTTTAAGGGCAAATGTCCAGAGGACGGTTGGGATGAAAGCACACTCGAACTCTTCCTGCATGAACTCGCAATCATGGATAGCAACAATTTCCTGGGCAATTGCGGAGTGGGAGAAAGGGAAGGGAGAGTGGCGTCGGCATTAGTTGCTCGGCGTCATTACAGGTATTTTTTTCAACTAGCATGTGAAAACACTTCTTTTTTCTCCTAAAAACACTGGTTGCGGTATTTATCATATTAGATTATAAAATGTCTGTCTGGAACCTACTACTGCCTTACGGAAATGGACATGTAAACTCGATGCAACAATTTCATCTGAGTAGTTGCTTTTCAAGATTGTAGGGTAAAAGTTTTTGACAGGTTCTGGGTGGTTAACCATGCTGGCTATACATTTTCGTTAAGAACAGTTAACCCAGTAAACCTAGTGTTTGTAAAAGTTTAAAACATGTTCAGATTTCTTCTGTGTTTCTTTCCTGCAGTCACAAGTTGTTTTTTTTTAATTTTTCTTTTTTTAGAATGACTTAATAGGTGGGACTTTAAGTGTTGTTCATGTGCATCTAAACCGATTCCCATTTTATAGGCACTTTGCTTTTTGTTGCAATAGATGTAGGAAAAGGTATATTAAATTTAATTTTAGCTTAATAAGTCACTCATATTTTTATAAAAAGCATTTCTTCAGTTCTAATAACATTTAATTGACAGCGATTCCAAATATAATCATTTCTCTATTCTCCAACCTTTCTGTGAAATACAGGTGTACTCTTAAAAACTCCTGTCTTCCATGATTTCAAATCATGGTGAGATTTTCCATCCTGTAATACAATTTTATTTCAGTCAAACCACCAAACTTCTAGTTCGATCAAAAGGTACAAACTTCAAATTATAAAATACGTATGTGGTGGGATGTAAGGTACAGCAAAGTGTCTGTAGTTAATAATACTCTATAGTATATTTGAAAGTTGCTGAGAGATACACCTTGAAAGTTCTCATCACAAGAAAGAAAAATCTGTTACTTTGTATGGTGATGGATGTAAACTAACTTGTGGAGATTGTTTTATAATATATACAAGTATGGAATCATTATTTTGTATATCTGAAACTAATACGATGTTATATGTGTCAGTTAAAAATTCCATTGTAGTTAAAACCAATGGTAATGAATGTACATCTTGGGTGAAAAATTCATGTTAAAAATGGACTGATAATGGTCAACTGTAAGAAATTCTTTGTACATAAGGTTTCAGTGGTAATGAAGTGTAAAACTAATGTTCTGTGATAATTCCAGTGTGTAGAATTTCTGATCTATTTTACTGTAAATTACAAATAGATTTTGATTTTGAAGACTATTTAGAGGTATTTTTAAATAGTGTGTAACATCGAATTTAAAATGAGTGGATTTGCACACAGATTTTTAAAAAATATATTTTATTTATTTATTTTTAAAGAGAGGAGAAGGGAAGGAGAAAGTGGGAGAGAAACATCAATGTGTGGTTGCCTCTCATGTATCTCCTACTGGAGACCTGGCCTGCAACCCAGGCATGTGCCCAGACTGGGAATCAAACCGGCGACCCTTTGCTTCACAGGCCTGAGCTCAATCCACTGAGCTACACCAGCCAGGGCAATGCACACAGATTTTTAAAAAATGGATTAAGGCAACACTTGAAATATCAACTCATCCCCACTGGAACTTAGCCCCCTTCTCTGGTTAGGGGAAAGGAAAAGAAAAGAAGAGAATTTAATGTAGCATATGTTTTGTTTTTCTACTATTGCACAGCAAACCACTTAAAAATTTAGTGGCTTAAAACAGTCATTTATTATCTCATAGTTCTGTGGGTAAACTGAGCACAGCAGGGTTATTATTGCTTTGGGTTTCTCATGTAGTTGCAAGCAGATGTTGGTGGAGAATGTAGTCACCTGAAGGTTCAGCTGGACAATTTATCTAATTGCTGCACTTCGATTGCTGGGAGCTTGGTGGCCTCTCCACGTGGCTTTGGCTTCTCCCAGCAAGGCATGTGGATTGTAAGAGGGAGCCCCTAAAGAGCAAGCCCTTTAAGAGGCTTGGTAGCAGCTTCAAGGCTTCTTATGATCTAACTCAGAAGTATCAGACCATTCCTTCTGCTAGATTCTCTCTAGGATATTATAAAAATATCCTAAAAATAATAGGATATTTTATAATAATAATAGCTGATGAAATATATCTGTAATAGTTAACTATTGCACCTGGTATTTTTTTTAGCTATTGTATTTGTATATTTATACAGTGGATTACTTAGAACACTGAATTTTTTTGTCTAGTTGCTGGCTCATTTTTTGCTTAGGTTCATTCATGGAATTGGACGATCAGGTGACATTTCTGCTGTGCAACCAAAAGCTGCGGGTTCTAGCCTTTTGAACAAAATTACCAATTCTTTGGTCCTGGACATCATAAAAATAGCTGGTAAGTGCTGTGTTAATCATAATACTTTTGGCTGACCAGCCCCTCATGCCTTTGCCAAGTTTCCTTTATTAATGCATCTTACAAAAAGGATATAAATGGCTTTTGAAAAGACATACATATATATAAAAACATTTAGAATAAGATAGAAACTCAGCCATAAGCACGGAGGATGAATTTGGCTGTGAGCTTCCTGAGAGTGTGTACAGAGGAAGAAACACTAAATCTACAACTTGTTATTTGCTAGAAGTATATAATTTCTTCAAGAAGATGCTTTTTTTTTAATGGAATAACTAATTTCTGTTTTACTTCTTATTCCTAGGTGTCCATACAGTGACCAGTTGCTTTGTAGTGCCTATGGCAACTGGTATGAGTCTAACTCTGTGTTTCTTAACATTACGACACAGAAGACCAAAGGCAAAGTATATTATTTGGCCACGAATAGACCAGAAGTCCTGCTTTAAGTCCATGATCACTGCAGGTAAAAGAAGAGAAGTGTTGTATGTACTGTCTTCAATATCACAGTTAGACATTTCGGACTTTTAATGTAAAGGAAGATAAATGGAAAGAAATTAAACCTGTTCCTATTCTTCTTTTTATTGTGTAACATACACATAAAATTTACCATGTTTAAGTGTATAGTTCTGTGACACTCACCTTCTTGTGCAGCTATCACCACCATTCACCTCCAGAACTTTTCATCCTCTGAAACTGAAGTTCTGCCCACTGAACCGTCACTGCACTGTCCTCGCCACTCCCAGTCCCTAGCTATCATCATCCTGCTTTCAGTCTCTGAATTTGACTGTTGTAGGCTCTTCACAAAAGTAGAGTGTTTGTCTGTTGTGACGGACTTATTTTACTTATGTCTTTAAGATTTAATCCATGGTGTAGTGTGTGGCAGAATTTCTTTCCTTTTTAAGGCCTGACTGATATTCCACTCTGTGTGTATCCCACATTTTGTTAGTGAATTCATTCATAAATTCATTGATAGACACTTGGGTTGCTTCTACCTTTCGGGTATTGTGAATAATGTTGCTGTGAGCATGGGTGCACCAGTACCTGCCTAAGTCCCTGCTTTGAATTCTTCTGAAAAGTGGAATTCAAAATACATAACTCAAAAGTGGAATTTCTCGATCATATGTTCCCATTATTTAAAATGGGGTTATGAATAGCCACTTCAGTAGATTGTTTTGAGGATTAAGTGGGATGACATATAAAGTACCGGACAGTAATTCCTGGAGCATGAAGGGTGCTTAGAAATGTTGGTTGAATATACATGAGTGGAGTACACGTAAATTATCATCATGAGTCAAAGTGCAAGGAGAAGAGATATCATTCAGTTCAGGTGAGACAAAACTTTACATTGGTATTTTAGTATTTAGCTTTCTTAAGTCAAATTTGAATATTTAAGGTCATTTTTGAATGGCTTCAGTCTGTTCTATGAAGTGAATAGTATTGGGCCATAATTAAACTGCATATGTGTAAGTAATCCTAAAGAAACTCATGTAAGAGATTTATAAGAAGGACTTATAGCAGAAACTGATCAACTTTTAAAAATACGCTGATTTATTTTAAGTGGTATAATGTAGTCAAGTCTGTTAATTTACATCCTGTTAACCAAATGATTGATAACCAAATTTAGGGAAAAGATTGCATTACTGAAAAACTGAAAACTTTTTTCCAAAAGATGTTATGGTTTGGACTGCAATGTACAGTTTATTCTTTTCCAGGATAACCTCTATTCTTAGGAAGCAGCATAATTGTATTCTTCAAAAAAGCTTGTATTTTAATTGTTTGAAAGCCAAAATAGTGTTGGGTCTAGAGAATCTGAGAAATAGAAAATTAGCCGTCCTCAGCAAGCTGCTTATTTAAGTCAAGTTTTTTGTGTTTGTTTTAATAGCTTTGAAGGTATGAATTAACCTGCACATCTCTGCATTACATATTTGAAGTGATGACTTTATAGTGGCAAAGGTTTTATATGTCTGTAGATAAAATGCGGACAACTGGATGTGGATTCCAAAACACCGAAGAAAACTACTTGCTCCTAACTTTGTTACAACTTGCAGTGTGAACTCGGGGAAGCCACTTAATCTTCCTGAACTTTGGCTCCCTTATCTTTGAAATGAATGAGTTGAGCTAAATGGCTTCTAAATCCCTTTAGGTTTTTAAATCCACGAATGTAGCTTGGCTGTTAGATTTGGTCTTTGGGAGGACTGAAGATGTGACTACATAACTTTATGTGCAAAATTTCCCAGGTTTATTTCCTATCCAGTTTCTGAGTCTTAAACACTAGGGTTTACTTTTACCCTAAGTACTTACTAGTATCACAGAGTACTTAGTTATATAAGTCCTTTGTACATTATACAACTTTTTAAGCTTATGGACACCTAAATATTCACTTACAAGTTTACATAGTTATTATTTGGGTGGACATTTGATCACATGATAATTAAATATACTAGTTCAATTAAAAATTGAGAAGTAATGTTTCTATTTAGGTTACAGAAGGACTTGTAAGCTATGAGATGAGTCAGTAATCCCTAGGCTACTAAAATTCATTACCCTTTTCTTGAGAGTTAAAACACTAAGTTGGCAATTGTGGTTTGTTTTCAATACTTGAGTTATTATTTTTGTTTATCTCTGAATAAAGTGAACTTTAAAATAAACTTAAGCATAAGAGAATGTGTAGATTTACTTCCTGTGGACTGAAACTGAACTGGACTACATGGTCCTTTCCGTCATCCATGACGTTACTGCTTTTGTAGGTATCTACTTAACATTCGTTTTCCTTAATTCCCAGAATTAATCTTGTCATATCAAAGTGCTAAATAGATCTGTGGTCCTAGCTGTGGCCTGGTTGTCCCTCACGGTATTTCGGCCTGCCCTGGACTCATCCCAGTACTGAGGGTCTTTGTGGCTGGAGGAGGGTCCAGCGACCACATGACTATGTAGAGTTCTTGTGTAGGACGGCACTGTGTTCTGGAGTGCTGGGGTCTCCTCTTGTTCCAGTTTACGCTAATGTTTTGATTTCTGCTTGGCTTGGTCAGGTTTTGAGCCTGTGGTGATAGAAAATGTTTTAGAAGGCGACGAGCTGCGCACGGACCTGAATGCGGTGGAAGCTAAAGTCGAGGAACTTGGGCCGGATAATGTGCTGTGCGTTCATTCCACTACATCCTGTTTTGCTCCCCGAGTGCCTGACAGGTAAGTGATGTGTGAATGTTGTCCTTTAGGTGTCATCAGTCTTTCAAATAAAATGCACACGTACTAATTCTCAAAGATGTGAAGTAACACTGGGCAGTAAATACATGAATGGACTGTTCTAAGGGAATAGATTGACTTTGTGGAGAAACAGCATTATTTCTTGAGAAAATTAGAATTGGATATATAAGAAGGAGAAACAACGAGTACCAAGTGTGCAGACCCCTTATCACCTGAGTAGATGCAGAGCAGCTGTTTTCTTGCTCTTTTTTGGTTTCTAATCTAGCATCTTTTCCCTCATTATTTAATAGAAGTTTCTAAGCTAAATACTGGGTTTTTACTTGCGTTCATTGCTATCTCCACTTCTTTGCTCTTACAGTTAGTTTTCATATGTAGGAACTATCAGTAGTGCAGATTTTAAACAGAAAATTTTAGAATTATTTACTGCCCTTAGGTTATTTTTTAATTGGAAGATTAATTTAGATGTACACTTAGGTGTACACAGTAGTTGTCTTTGCATTCTGAGAAAAATGCAATGTTTAAGAAAATAAAAGCAAAATGACAAAAAAAGTAAATGTTTACTTTTCTAAAGGATGCCCCCAAATTTTTATTCTGAAAGTGTAATAGACTTAGGTATAGGAATACAGATTTCCAGAGTTCTTTTTTTAAAGATTTTATTTATTTATTTTTAGAGAAAGGAGAAGGGAGAGAGAATGAGAGGGAGAGAAACAGAGATGTGATGTATGAGAGAAACATTGACTGGCTACCTCTCACACACCCCCAACTAGGGACCTGGCCCAGAACCCAGGCACTTGCCCTGACAGGGGATCGAACCAGCAACCTTTCAGTGCGCAGGCTGGCACTCAGTCCACTGAATCATACCAACCAGAGCCAGATTTCAAGTTTTGACAAAGTTTTAGTTTCCTTTTAACATTTTGAATAAAGTCCTAGTAATTTGCTAGAACCATATTGACTTTGTACTTTTTTGTAGCATCCATGGAATGATATAATATGGCAGTAATGAATGTGTATTTTACTATCTTTTATTAAAAGGCAGACTTTCAGAGATAATTTTAAAACCATGCTCTTAAAAATTCACCTTGCTTCAATCATGAATTTGAATTTGCTTTAAGAATATCTTGAAAATAATGCAATGATTAATAAATAATAATATAAGAACAAACTCTTATGTTTCACAAACTGCAAACCAACTTTTGCACCACCCTATATTGTATATGCTTTATTACTTACCAGTCATAGGTATTTTAAATTTATATAGAAATATTAATATTAAACATCTTTATTCTTCATTGATGGTGTTGCTATCTAGAAAAATTTTAATGTGATAGAAATAAAACACATTTCCAAAAACAGCATATGGATGTTTGTGTTAGTTTATTTGTCCTTGAGGGTAGTATTGATTTTGTTTCGTCTTGAGTAAATCTTTTTGGATGTTTATTTATGCTTGCTACAGTATTAAGTATTTTACATGTATCATGAAGTTTTTATCAGTAAAATTCTCATACACCACTTTTTAGTGGTGTTACCTGATGAGTGTTTCTTGTAAGAGGGGACCTTAGAAAATGATTGATGCACTGTTGTTAGTAGTATGTTTGAATTTCTGATTTATAAAATTTAAAAATACATTTTGACTTCACATTAAGCTTAATTCTTTTGTACTCTTAATTGAATGGATAGTTATTGCCTTTATTAGTGCATTAATTGGACAGAGAACATTGTGGGGCAAAATCAGCCAAAGGAAATGTTAAAAAAAAGGAAGGGTATCGTGTCTTTAATTGATAAACACCTTAAATTAGGACATAATTTGATTCACACGGAAGGTATATTTTCAGTATCCCTTTGCCTTTCACTAAATATCTGTGTATACACTCTGAATATTAGTATATTTGATCAACTCAGAATATTTAAAACCACTCCCAGGTGATTTTTTTAAAAGCACAGTGCTTTTGTTATTATAGTGCCTTACTCTCAAGGAAGTTTTTTGTTAAGGAATGCTTTTGTTAGAAGACAAACATCTGAAAGTGCTTTTATGAAGAAAATACTGTGTGTCTCTCAGAAGGTCTATTTCATTAACAACAACATTGATTAGTTTAAGTGAGGTGTCTGATTTCTGAGATTTATGAAAATGAATGATGAAATGAGTTTTTAATTCATAAAACTCTAAGGGAGTAAGTTGAAAACTTCTGACAGATTAACAGAATAAAGTAATTTCTATTTGTGGTTTAAAAACATTAATGCACATCTATAAGAAGAATAAATAATACATAAATAGATATAAATCTGTATACTATATATTTGAAATACATTCTGTGGAAAGGAACTTTTATTGTATAAAAATATCTTGCTTCCAAATTCTTTGTGTTGTAGAAAGAATAAAAATTAATTTTATTAAACCATAGGATTTAGTCTTTGCTTTATAGTGTGAAGGCATTCTTGTTAAAGATAATCTCTGTCACAAGTATTTGATTTTGCAAAAGGATATCATTTATTATACTCTAATTGAAGTTTAATTACCTTTGCATAAAGTTAGATTCTCAAATTGTCTTTTTTTATGTTTCTCTATTTTATTTTTCAATTACAGTTTGCACTCACTATTATTTTGTATTAGTTTCAGGTGTACAGTATGGTGGTTAGACAACTATATACTTTACAAAATGTTCCCCTTGATATTTCCAGTACCCATCTGGCACCATACTTAGTTATTACAATATTATTGTCTGTATTCCCTATGCGGTACTTACATCCCTGCGTCAGATTGTCTTAGTATAAGGAGTGTCAAGTGAGAAAGTAAGAGTGAATTTAAAACCAGATTTTCTAGTATCCAAGTTGTTGGAGAATGTTATTTGGTACTGAAACATTTAATGTCCTGTATTTTTTAATACACTGAAGTCTATTTGAAAATGTATATTTTTACATTATAAGATGTTTAATGTGAGATTTTAAAAAGATTTTTAGATATGCTTATTTGCAGATAATATTTTTAGTATGACAAGCAATGTGAAATTTTTTTAAAGATTTCAGGATATGCTTACTACTTTGCAGATAATATTTTTAGTATGATAAGCAGTCAAAAATACTTAAACATGAATGTACCACATTATAAGGGATCATTATAAATAATCTGCTTCTTGCAATTTGTATAGGAAATTTTAAAGTAGTTTGAACCATCTATACAGATTTTTATAAATACATATATTCTCATTTATTGGTAACATTTTAAATTTAAGAGCTTTTTAAAAGTTTATCCTAAAGTACCTGCTGTGCCTTGCCAAACTGCCAAATTATGTGCTAAAATATTGCTGTAGAAATTTAATTTCTCCTAGTATGCATTAACGTTAAATATTAAATTAGTTTTCACACTGTAACTTATGAAAGCGCAGTAAGAGTGTGTCTTTCTATTGAATATTTTTGCTTACAGGTTAGAAGAACTGGCTGTGATTTGTGCTAATTATGGCATTCCACATGTAGTCAACAATGCTTATGGACTGCAGTCTTCAAAGTGTATGCACCTCATTCAGCAGGTAAGAGAGTTTAAAAAATATGTCAAGAAAAAATTTTAACATGTAGAATTATTACTTTGTTTTTGTTGCAAGTTAATATAGTAAAAACAGTTATTTGCATCCAATATTCACGCAATAAAAGTCTTTTTTTAAAAACTGATTTTGGAAAGGAGGGGGGAGAGAGACATTGACATCAATATGAGAAACATTAATCAGTTGCCTCCCATAGACACCCCAACGGGGATCAAACCTGCAACCTACATATGTGCCCTGACAGGAATTGAACCCACAGCCTTTGCTGCATGGGATGAAGCTCCAACCAGCTGAACCACGGGGCCAGGGCACTAGAAATCATTTTTTGGTAGGATGGTGGTAATTGGACTAATAGCTTTGGTCAGAACCAACATAGAAATATTTAAGGGGCTTGGTCTTTAACTTTCTGAGAATGTTTCATTACTGGGATTCTCATTTTTCTAAATACTGGATTATAGTACAAATTATATCAATGATTTGTTCTGCATTTAATATTTAAGGACACCACTTTATCTTATCCTAGACTGGAAATGACTTCATTTATAAAAACATTCTAGCATATAACTGGAGTAGGCAAGTTTTTAAAAATTTTATGACTTACTCTTATAAGTATCCACTAGATCCTGGTCATCTGTTTTAGGTTCTTGTTTTGAAAATATGCTTGGGTTTCCCATCCCTCTTAGAATGAGAGTGACAGCCACGGCCTGCTAGGCTTTGTGTATTCAGGCCTCTGCAGCTTCTCTGAGTTCATTTCCTACTGTTCTCCTCTTACCTAGTCTCTCTGGCTGCAGTGCCTGCCTTCTGTTCCTCCATGGAGCCACAAGTGCGCACACCGCCAGTCTTCTGCTCTCTCCCATCCCTCCCATGCACCTCCCAGAGCAACAGAAGAGTCCTTTGCTCTTCTAGGGGGGGTGCATGGCTTCCTGCTCTTTCGGTCAGTGAGACCTTCTCAGATTCTCTGATCTAAAATAACACCTCCGCTCCCTTGCCACCATTTCTATTCCTCTTTTCCTGTTTTACCATTTTCATCAATTTTAAGATGCACGTTTTTCACTTTAACATTTCTGAAATTGGGATGTTTTACAATTATTGGTGTCTTACAAATGTTAATTGGCAGTTTTTTTTACCTACTGCTATGTAAAATAATGTTGCTTCTTAAAATTGATGGTCTTTTGCTCTTTTTCTCATAGCGCTTATTTCCATTTAATAGGTTATTTATTTATTGTCTAGTTACTGATAGTAATTAGAATTAAGTTTATGTTAGGACAAGGACTTTGTTTTGTTCACTGTTATGTTCTCATTACTTAGGACACAGTAACTGGTACATAATTGACACTCACTAAGTGGTTACTGAAAAAAGGGAATGACTACATGAAGTATTATAGTTATTTACAATAGTTAATTGTTCATACTATATTAGGAAGTGGATAGGTATTATCCCTGAATGACAAGTTATGTAATTTGTGTGTGTGATGATGTTAGTCACATACTCAGTTCTGAAATACATGTGATTTATGTCATGTAGACACAGGTTATTCACAGATTATCTGTGGTCTTCTCCAACATGGTGGTGAATGCTTATCAGCCCAGGAAATCTTTCCTAGTAAATTTTTCTATCATTTGTGTATGGTAGTATCATCTCTGACATAAATGTGGCTTATATGATAGTAATAGCTGATTTACTAATTTCTTTACTCAAAAGTTGTACCTATTAGGATGTACTTGACAGCAAGTAACAGAAATTCCAACTCAAATTAGCTTAACCAGTAAGGAGATAGATTTGTTTATATAATGTAACCAGTCCAGGGTTGGAGTACACTGTAGACATGGTACGTCAGCATTACTTAAGATTTCTGGAAGAAAACTACCATTTCCTTGATGTCCTTTTCTGTTATTCCTTAACTTTGTAAGATTTCCTCACAATTCTGAACTAGATTACATCTAGTTCGATTGGTAGCAGAGGAAGGCTGTATAATTCTCTGTGCTGGAATTATAAAAAATAACTTTAAATCAGTGATTTATTTTTATTTCCCCTCCCCTTTTCCCCTTCTCTTCCCTTCTCCTCTTCCTAAATTTTTAGCACCCTCAATTTTGAAAGTCAAATACATCAGCATTACGAAAAGTAAGAAAAAGGAAGAAGGAGTAGAAACTCATTCATAACCCTATGAACCTAACACGCATAGTAATTTATGTATCTACTTTTTAATTTTTATATACATTTATTGCTTTTTATATATTGTCATTGTATACATTTAGAATGAACTTTTCAAAACAGTGAAAAATACATTTAATTTTTAAATTTAAATGTAAACTTATAGTTTTATACTCTACACATGCCTATGAACTTTTAAAATGATAATTTTAGTGGTTCCTTAATGTTAAATATTGCTTACTTAATCTGGGAGTGCTCCATGGTTTGGTGCTCACATATATTTTTGAGTACTAGAAATCAGGTGGCATACTTGAAATTAAGACTAAAAGAAATGAGTTCCAGGGTAGGATATGAAAGGCGCCCTTACAGTTGTGAATCAGGAATACCCTACTCTGTCATGATCTCTCTTAATTCATGAGGTGGTTTGACTAAAACTTTAACCAGAAAATAATGTGGTAAGATCAGTGAATGAATTTTTAAATGTAGCTGTTCTGTTGTTGAAGATACTATATTACCTTCTATAATGGTCATTTATTCAGAAATTTGAAAAAGTAGTACACAAACATTCCATTTTCTCAAATTGCCCCTTACAAATAGAGGTGGTGAGTCAATTGCTTTAAATCAAATAAGTACTTGGATTTTATTGAGTGCTGATTACTGTTTCGGACACTCTAAAAGTTAGCTTTACTTCTTCCCAATAGTTCATACTAGTGATATATGCCATGTACTGGGTAACCGTCACTTGTCAGGCATCTTGCTAGACTTTCAGAGTTTATTAACTTAACCCTAACAAGTGAGGTATATTTATTGTTTCCATTCTACAGATGAAGAAACACGCCCAGGAGGCTTGAGTGACTTGCCCAAGGCTTGAAGCTACAAAGTAGCCCATGTAATTCATTGTGACTCCGAAGCCCCATATTTTGCTTTAAAAGACAAAGTACTAACACTGCAAATACTTTCTTGGGAAGCTTATATTGTAATAATGAGGCAGTCTGTGGAGAACTAAAATGTGTCAGGATTTCTTTTTTTTTTTAAGGGCAGTGCCCCAGAATGACTTAATGCAGAGCATATAGGACATTCTGTATGCACAGGTGTCAGAGTAGATGGAGTGATCCAGGATCCTCTCCTGGAGTCACGGGGTTGGGAGGACCAACTTAAGTTATACATGGATTTTTGACTCTGCAGGGGCCCAGTACTTTTAATCCCCATGTTGTTCAAGGGTCATCTGTAGTATTCCCTGCTGCTGTCTCCAGATTCTAGAACAATGTTTGATGACTGATAAGTATCCACATAGTCTATGGATAAATGAGGAAATGGATGAACTGATAAATTGCAGTTCTTTACTTCCTAGAACATGCTTCTGTGTTCCTATTTAAATGCTTCCAGCCTTCAAGGTTTTTTCCTGCTCTCTAATAGCCTCTGACTTTGGTGTAGACAGTGCGGTCCATATACAACATAAATCCTTCGTGAGGTGGGTCCAGCCTCTGTTTTCTTGCCACAGGATGTGCTCCCCTTCCAGCACTTTCTGTGTTGTGGTGATGAAGGAGTTTAACAAAGCCTGGGGCTCTGGTTGTTCTCTTAGTAATCGCACTCCCAATTTGGGTTCAGGTTTCTCTCAGGAAGCCTTGGACAGCACTTAAATGTCAGCAGAGGGCAACTGTAACTGTTGGCTTTATTTTTATATGCTACTACTTTGCATGTTTTTCAATTATTTCCTTCATCAGTCTTACATGCTTCTGTTTTCCTGTGATATGGTGAGATTTTTCTCTGATCACAGTTTATGAGGAAATTAGAAAAGTAACAGGAAGGTTGAGATTTAAACAATCCTGTGATAGCCTCCGGCTTTGCTGCTTCTACCTGTTGCCTGGATCTGGTCTCTTCGATTAGGCCAGCTATCTGCTGCTCCTATTTTTCCTGAGATTCGGATGCAGAGAGAAAGTGTGACGCTGAAGGTCAAATGCGGTTATGGTATTAATAGGAATGTAGATTCTGAATTCCGATTGAAAATCTGTCACCACAGATAAAGAAAAAAATTCTCTTAGTTGAAATTTAGATAGTATCTCTGTTTTTAAGAGGAGAAAATTGAAGCACATTAGACAGAAGGTCATAGACTATGTCAGATTGGAACTAGAATTTGGTTGTATATTTCTGTTAAGTAAGTGTTCAATTTTTCATCAGAATATTAGATTTTCACTTGAAGTTCATTTGCAGTAGAATGAGATCACCTAAGATGATAACAATAGGAAACATGAGTTAGATGTAGAAACAGTGCCGAGAGTTAATAAGAATTTCCATTAATCGATGTTAAAAATTTTCTTTTTCTCTTTTGTTATCTGAGTAGTGGTAGGAGCACACTCGCTGCTTTAAGTGGTCGCGCAGGTGGTAGGTTATCCAGGAATCAGAGAGAGGCACTTACATGTGTAACTAATTGATTGGCAGCATGGGTGGCTGCAGCCCATTAGATTATGGTGGCCACTCTTAACCTCACAGAGAGTGTTTGAAATTGCTTAATAGCTTTAGGGCCCACTGTTGACATTTATTGTCAAAGAGAAGATCACAGGTGATCGGCACAGGAGGAATCCACTCTCTCCTACCCAATTTTAAGGTGAAAGGCTCTGGTTCAATATAGTTTTCTCCCGAATTGATACTGAAACCCTGTCTTTCTCACAGCGTTGTTGTGAGGATTAAGTGGTTTTTGTGTAAAAGCAGGTTGTAAACTATAAAGTGCTCTTCCACATGTACAGACTATATGTTTAATGTTTAGAAGTACTCAGTTTAGTATTTAAAAATATTTTACTGGCACTGTTGCAAAGAATAAAAATACTATATCTTTTTATTTTCATGCATTATTTTACTAGTGTTTATTTGTTAATAGTCATTGTTGTCTCTTCTTCTAGAAACTAATATGTAACATTTTATTCTAGGCAGCCCGGGTTGGTAGAATAGACGCTTTTGTTCAGAGCTTGGACAAAAATTTTATGGTTCCAGTAGGTGGCGCTATAATTGCTGGCTTTAATGATTCTTTCATTCAGGAAATCAGCAAGATGTATCCAGGTAAATAAATTAGCTGCTCTTCAGAAAAAATAACTAACAAACAAAAATATTTGTACATAGACTACTATAATAAATCTTAATTTCCAAAGCTTTTTACCCTCCTGATTACAATTTGTTCTTATTTCAGGAAGAGCCTCAGCTTCACCTTCTTTAGATGTTCTTATTACTTTATTATCACTTGGATCAAATGGCTATAAGAAGCTTTTAAAAGAAAGAAAGGTAAGCTTTCTGTTTAGGTATAAAATAGTGTCTAGAATGGCACTCCAAGTCATTGGTGTTTTTACCTATTGATTTATCATTTTGGATTATATTTAGGTATCCAGTATGGTCCTACAGGATTTCGTTTGATCTGGAACCACCCTGGGTGGTTTGCAATTAATCATTGCCATTCTGTTTATCCAGATAGTCCAAGGAATCTTGGACAGGTGGTTTTGCTTTTTTTTTTTTGAGAAACTTCTACATTAGGGATTCTTTTTTTTAAAATATATTTTATTGATTATGCCATTACGGTTGTTCTATTCCCCCCCTTCATTTCCCTCCACCCTGCACATCCCTCCTCCACCATTCCCCCCCTTTAGTTTATGCCACGTGTTTCAAGTTCTTTAGATTCTATATCTCCCCTACTATTCTTGCCATCCCCCCTATTTTCTACCTACCATCTATGCTACTTATTTTCTGTACCTTCTCCCCCCTTCTCCTCCCACTCCCCTGTTGCTAACCCTCCACGTGATCTGCATTTCTATGGTTCTGCTCCTGATCTCGCTATCCTCTTAGTTTGCTTTTGTTTTAGGTGTGGTTGTTAATCTGTGAGTTTGCTGTCCTTTCACTGTTCATCTTTTTTATCTTCTTTTTCTTAGGTAAGTCCCTTTAACATTTCATATAATAAGGGCTTGGTGATGATGAACTCCTTGAATTTGATCTTATCTGAGAAGCACTTTATCTGCCCTTCCATCCTAAATGAAAGCTTTGCTGGGTAGAGCAATCTTGGATGTAGGTCTTTGAATTTCATGACTTGGAATACCTCTTTCCAGCCCCTTCTTGCCTGTAAGGTCTCTTTTGGGAAATCAGCTGACAGTCTGATGGGAACTCCTTTGTAGGTGACTGTCCCCTTAGCTCTTGCTGCTTGTAGGATTCTCTCCTTCATTTTAATCTTGGCTAATGTAATGATGATGTGCCTTGGTGTGTTCCTTCTAGGGTCCAACTTCTTTGGGACTCTCTGAGCTTCCTGGATTTCCTGGAATTCTATTTCCTTTGCCAGATTGGGGAAATTCTCCTTTATTATTTGTTCAAATAAGGTTTCCACTCGTGGCTGTTCCTCTTCCCCTTCTGGCACCCCTATAATTCTGATGCTGGAATGTTTAAAGATGTCCTGGAGGTTCCTAAGCCTCTCCTCATTTTTTTTGAATTCTTGTTTCTACATTCTTTTCTGTTTGGTCATTTTTTTCCTCTTTCTGGTCCACTCCTTTGATTTGAGTCTCAGTTTCCTTTCCATTACTATTGGTTTCCTGAGCATTTCCATTCATTTCAATGAGTTTAGCCTTCATATGATCCTCTAATTTGTGACTAAAATCAATCAGTTCTGTGAGCATCCTGATCACTAGTGTTTTGAACTGTGCATCTGAAAGTTTGGCAATTTCTTGATCACTTAGATTTATTGGCTCTGGGGCTCTGAGTTGTTCTTGAGCCATGTTTTGATCTGTTTGTGCCTGTTAGGTATGAGGAGCAGAGCCTTGGTTGTTCACCAGGGTGGGGCCACCCAGGTTGTTGGTTTGTCACGCTGTAGGTGGGGGCAGGGTCAGAGAGGGACAATGGTGGTCCCCTCTGCCGCTTCCTACTACTGGGGCCTGCATGGTTTGTCTCACCACTCCCTCCTTCACTGGTTTATCTGCGCGCAAATGTGTGACTGTGGTCAGCCTTCAGTCAGTCCACCGCCTTGTGCCCTCAGTGGGTCTGCCTGCTTCTCTACACCTGGGATCCGGGCATGGCTGCTGGTGCGCCTGGGTCGTGCGCCCGGGTCTGTCCCGTGGATCTTTCCTGCCCGACCCCGCTCTGCTGCTGGCTCTGCCCCTCTTACCAGTTTGGCTGAAGGATGTGTTGTTGTGAGACTTCCGTGAAGTTCAATTTTCTGTGGTTTTGGCTGCATTTTTGTTGCTAAAACTTTGTTGTTTTTAAACTTGGTGTGGGAGGAGGCACAGTGCTTCCACCTACGCCTCCATCTTGGCGGAAGTCCTAGGGATTCTTATTTAGTAAAATTCAGCTCATTTATCACTTAGCGCTTCTTGAAAGACAAACGGAAAAGGCTTTTCTTTTTGTTTTCGGAAGCCTGGAGAATTGTTTAGGGATGAGATATCAGTTGAAGAAGGAAGAATCAGATCAGAAGTTGGCCGGTTTCTCATTCTAAAATAATAAATTTATCCCTCGCCATTATTGGAATGTTGACCTCATGGTTATATTGACTGTGGAAAGAAAAGTGACATTGGTGCTTGAAAACTGAGCTTTGTCTCTAACACTAAAAACTAGCTTAACCCAGGACAGCTCCAGAATTGTTGGCAGGGCGAGTCCGGCTCAGAGGTTTTGTTCTCTCTCTTCCCAGAGAGCTGCAGGCCCTGGGGCAGTGTTTGTATCTGTACAACTTTTGAATGCTTAGTAGCAATCATACCTCCTTGGATTTTTAAAAAAGTAGTACTTTACATATTTTTAAATATTTCCATCTATGTTATTGGATAGATCCCCTTAACAGCTTTATGAATATAAGTTTAAAAAATTTTGTGCCCTGTTTTACCATAGTCTTTCTATCCCTGCTTATTCAGTCCATAGGAAAGTAATTATTTACATTTTTTAGAATTTATTGGTCTGAGAGACAGATGAATGGAGACAGAGAGAGAGAGAAAGAGGGAGGGAGGAAGGGAGGAAGGGAGGGAGGGAGGGAGGATGGATGGATGGATCATCTTTTTCCACTTATTTATTCATCATTGGCTGCTTCTTGTATATGCCCTGACTGGGACTTGAACCTGCAACCCTGGCATATCAGGATGATGCTCTAACCATCCAAGTTATCTGGCCAGGGTTAATAATTCTTTACTTTTTATTGTGAGGATATCTTAAGATTTACATGATAGAGAAAAAAATGTGCAATGTTATTAGATTAAACCTACAATGACCTATCACTACAAATACACCTATTAGAGGCTCTAATTAAAAAAAAAAGCCAGAAACAAAACAAAACAAAAACAAAACCTTACAGTGTTAAATGTTGGGCAAGATTGCAAGCAAGTAGAACTCAGACATTGCTGGTAGGAATGCAGATAGTACAGCAACTTTGGAAAACACTCGGCAGTTTCTTACGAAGTTAAACATACACTTACCATATTAACTAGTCACCCCACCCTGTACTACTTACTCAAGAGAAATGAGAACTTATGCCTGTACAAAAACTAGACATGAATGTTTATAATGATTTTATTTGTAATTGCCCAAACCTGGAAACAACTCAAATGTCCATCATTGGGTATATAAACAAACTGTGGTGTATACATACACAATAATAAAAAGGCGCACACTACTATATACGCACAACATAATGACTTTCAACTACATTATGCTAAATGAAGTGAACCGGACTCAAAAGTTCTACATATTTATTATGGTTTCATTTGTATATCATGCTGGAAAAGGCAAAAAATATCAGGACGGAGAGAAAGTAGTTTCATGACTGTATATGTTTGTCAAAATTCATAGAAGTGGATACCTGCAAAGTGGACATTTGAAATTTTACTGTATGTAAATTATGCCTCGATAAACCTGAGAATTTTTTTAAATGACTAGAATGAAACTCTAGTTTGATAAATTCCAAAAAGTAATCATCATGGTCATAGATTGTTGTAGCCAAGAGACCTCAGAAAATCTTTCAGTGAATGTTCTCCAAAAAACAGATGAAGGCTCTGTTTATAGATGAGGAAAACTGTCTTCTATTTCTGTGGTGGTCTTAGCTCTCTCGTAACTAGTTATTTCACTATGGGAAAGGTACTTGAATTCACAGATTTTATTTCCTCATTTGTGAAAGAAACAATTGATATCTCAGGCCGCTTCTAGTTATAAAAGACTATAGAATATTTTTTAAGATACTGCAGTTACTTCCTGGGCCAGGGGCAGCATGATCATTGTAACTGGCCTGTAATTTAGTAATCCAGCACTAGACCCATTGGTAATTTATGGATCAGACATTTTGTAAGGTTGGACATTTTAAGATGGTGGTCTGTTCAGGTTCATGGTGCCGCACACCCATTTCTACCCCACCAGTCAGTCTTGGCCCCCGTCTGACCCTTGACAAGCCCACATCCAATAGCTTGTTCTGAAGAGTGGGCCAGTGTTTCTGTGAAGTTCACGGTAGATAAAGTTGAGTGTGGGAAAAGTTTCCTGGAGTAGATATTTAATTTATCAAATATTTATTGAGTATATGTTTTGTTTCAGGCACATTATATTGTTATAACAATCAATAAAATAGACAGAGACAGAGCTTACATTGCATTCAGGGGAGACCAGCAATGAATGAGTAACATAAAACATAAATTTAAAGTTTGCTTAGTACATAAATGGGAAAGGTGAGAAGTGCTCTGGAAAAAAGGAAGAAGAGTAACAGAAGGGAAATTGGGGGTGATGATGTGGTGGTGGTGAGTGATGGGAATTGTTTTTTAAATGCAGTGGTTAGGACAGTCCTCACTGAGGTGACATTTGAGTTGACATGAAGAAATTTGAGGGAATATACACATGTGATGGAGAAGAGTGTTTTAGGCAGAAAGCCAGACATGGTGTGTTTAAGGAGCAGTAAAGAGGCCACTGTGGCTGCAGCCAAGTGAGCAAGAGAGTTGTGGGAACTAAGGTCAGGGTGGTAATGGGGTGGGCTGATCACGTAGAGCTTTTCTAGGCCACAGTAAGGTCTTTGCCTCATATTCTAAGTGAAATAGGGAGTTACTGCAGAGTTTTGAATAGAGGAGTGTTGTGATGTGACTTATTTGGAAGGACCAGTCTGATCGCCATGTTGAGAACAAATTAAAGGGGCAAGGGTAGAAGCTGGGACCCTGTTAGGCTTTTACGATAGTATAGAAGTGATGTTAGCCTGGATCTAGAGAGTAACAGTGGAGGCGGTGAGAAGTGGTTGGATTCTAGGTCTGTTTTGAGCCAATAGGAGTTGCTGGATGTATGGTATGACAGAAAAAAAGAAGTCAAGAATACTTGTGAGATTTTTGACCTGAGCAATTGAAATAATGGAGGAACCTATTGGCTGGATGTATGGTATGACAGAAAAAGAGAAGTCAAGAATACTTGTCAGATTTTTGACCTGAGCAATTGAAATAATGGAGGAACCACTAACTGAAGGGGGTAAGTAAGCCTGTGGGTTTTGGTAGAAGGCCAAGAGTACAGTTTCTGACAAAACTGAGGTCAGAACATCCATTGCCATCTAGATAGAGATGTCAAGTAGAGCGTGGGAAATGAGTCTGTGTTAACAGGTAGAGCTGGGCTGGAGATAAAAATTTGAGGAATTAATTGGCCAAGAGACCAGATGAAATTGCAAGAGAGTGAGTCTGAACAGAAAAGTGCAGGAACTGAGTTCTGGGTACACTAACATTAAGAAGTCTGGGAGAAGAAAGGTACCTGCAGAGGAGTTTCAAATAATGGCCCTGACTGGTGTAGCTCAGTGGGTTGGATGTCGTCCTACAAACTGAAAGATCACTGGTTCAATACCCAGTCAGGGCACATGCTTGGGGTGCAGGCCAGGTCCTTGGTTGGGGGTGTACAAGAGGCAACCAATTGATGTTGCTCTCCCTTTCTTTCTCCCTCTCTTTCCCTCTCCCTAAAAATAAATAAATAAAATCTTTAAACATAAAGGAGTTTTAAATGATAAAAATTTGAAGAGGAAACTTAATTTTTTATTTTTTGATTACAGTTGACATGCAATATTATATTCGTTTCAGGTGTACGACCCAGTGGTGAGACATTATGTGACCCACTGCGTGATCACTCTGGTGGATCGAGTCCCCCGTCTGACACCACACACAGTTATTACAGTATTACTGACTGTATCCCCTATGCTGTACTTTATGCCCCTGTGACTCTTCTTTACCTGCCAATTTGTGCTACCTAACCTTTTAACCTTTTTCTCCTGTGTCTCCAACCCCCTCCCATCCGGTACCCATTAGAATGTTCTCTGTATCTATGATTCTGTTTTGGCTCTCATTGTTTGTTTGTTTTGTTTTGTTTCTTAGATTCTACACAGAAGTGAAATCTGTGGTATTTGTCTTCCTTTGGGTTATTTTACTCAGTGCAGTACCCTCTAGGTCCATTCATATTGTTGTAGGTAGCAAGATTTCATTCTTTTTTATGGCTGAGTCATATTCCATTCTGTATATGCATCACTTTTCTTTAAAAACTATTTTATTTATTTATTTACTTATTCTTAGAGAAAAGGGAAGGGAGGGAGGAAGAGAGAGAGAGAAACATCAGCGTGTGGTTTCCTCTCATGCACCTCCAATGGAGGACCTGACCCGCAACCCAGGCATGTGCCACGACTGGACAGTGAACTGGCCACCCTTTAGTTCGCAGGCCTGGGCTCAGTTCACTTAGCTTCACCAGCCAGGGCTGTGTATCACTTCTTTACCCAGTCATCATTGATGGACACTTAGGTTGCTTCAGTATTGTAAATAATATTTCAAAGAACATATGCATGTATGTTTTTTCATTTAGTGTTTTGGGTTCTTTGGGTAAATACCCAGAAGTAGAATGCTGAGTCCTTCTTTGTCTCTTATTATAGAACTTTTGTCTTAAAGTTTACTTTGCCTAGTATAAGTATTGCTACCACAGCTTTTTTGTTTGTTTTCATGTTCACGAAATATCTTTTTCTATCCCTTTACTTTCAATCTGTGTGTGTCTTTGGATTGGGAATGAGTCTCTTGCAGGCAGCATCTGTAAGGGTCTTGTTTCGTTATCCATTAAGTCTCCACATGTCTTTTGATTAGAGCATTTAATCCATTTGCATTTCAAGTAATTGTTGATAAATATGTATTTATTGTCATTTTATTTGTATTTTTTCTTTCTTATAATACTGGTTTGGTGGTAATGAACTCCTTTAACTTTTGCTTTTCTGGAAAGCTCTCATCTGTCCTTTGATTCTAAATGATAGCTTTGCAGGGTAGAGTAATCTTGGTTATAGATCCTTGCTTTTCATCACTTTGAATATTTCTTGCCAATCCCTTCTGGCCTGCAAAGTATCTGTTGAGAGATCAGCTGACAGCCTTATAGGAGCTCCCTTGTACATAAGTAACTGCTTTTCTCTTGCTGCTTTTAAGAGTCTGTCTTTGTTTTTAATTTTTGGCATTTTAATTATGATATGTCTTGGTGTGGACTTTTGGGGGTTTATCTTGTTTAGGACTCTGTGTGCTTCTTGGACTTGTATGTCTGTTTCCTTCACAAGGTTAGGGAAGTTTTCTGTCATTTCTTCCCATAAGTTTTCAATTATTCCTCGCTCTCTTCTCCCACTGACACCTCTGTAATGTGAATGTTGGTATTCTTGAAGCTCTCCCAGAGGCTCCTTATGCTAGCCTCATTTTTTTTTTATTCTTTTTCTTTTAGGTTTTCTGATTGGGTGTTTTCTGCTTTCTTATCTTCCAAATGTCTGATTTGATCTTCTGCTTCATCTACTCCACTGTTGATTCCCTATAATATGTTCATTTTAGTTAGTGTACTCTTTATTTTTGATCAGTTCTTTTTATATTTTCTATCTCTGTTTTTATGTTTTCTATCTCTTTATTGAAGTTCTAAGTTCACCTGCTCTCCCCCTAAGTTCATTGAGCATCTTTATAACCAGTGTTTTGAACTCTGCATCTAATAGATTGCTCGTCTCTATATTATTTAGTTCTTTTTCTGGAATTTTGCCCTGTTCTTTTGGGACACATTTCTTTATTTCCTCATTTTGGCTGCCTCCTTGTGTTTGTTGCTATGTATTAGGTGGAGCTGCTATGTCTCATGGGTTTGGTAGAGTAGCCTTATATATTAGGGGTCCTGTGGGGTCCAGTGGCACAGCCTCCCCATCACTTAAGCTGAGCGTTCTAGGCCCATCCCCATGAGATGGGGATGTACCCTCCTGTTGTTGTCAAGTCTTGATTACTCTTGGCACCTCAGTGGGAAGGATTTCCCCCCAGACGACTGGTGCAAGGACTAGCTGCAACCACCCTGGAGGATTGGCTGTGCAGGGGCTGATTCTATAGAACAGGGCTTACTTCACTGGGGTCTGGTGCCTGCCGAGTCCTCCTCTGGAGCACGTTCCTTGTGGAGGAGGTTGTGCAGTGTTTCAGCGTGGTCTAAAGCTCTCCACCATGCTGGCTCTGGGACCTCCTGGGAGGTGCAGGCCAAGGTCAGCCATCACCTGTGCCCTGCGTGAGCTACCCAGAGTGGGCCACCAAGCATGAGCCACCCAGCATGAGCTACAGAGTTATCTGCAGATGGCTGCTACTTGTGCTGGGCTTGGAGGTACCTCAGTGAGGCCAGGCTGTGAACCAGGGCCAGCTGCTGCTAGTGCTGGACCTGGTTGTGGGAGGATGTGAGTACTGCATTTACCTCTGCTGCCATCTTGACCAGAACCCTTTCGTAGCATTTTAATACTTATACATAGGTAGGTAATATTTTATGGAGTTTGAGACAGACTGCATAAATATCACAGATATCAAAGTTTTGAAATATAATTCATTATTGTCTATTTACTTTTTATTTTTCTTATGCTGTAGCTGTTTCTTGCTTTATATTGATCACTATGGAATATATAATAACTGTGACAATAACACACAAAGTTAGACATTAAAGAGTATAATTTATTATATATTGATATGTAGAAACTTAAAAAAATTTAATAAGCTGTTATATCAAATAAGCATATTTCTATTTTCTATTTTCTTGAATTGAAACTAAATAGCTAATAATATTAAATATTTGCTATAATAAATTAATATAAGCCTCAAAGTGATTTTGTAGTTACACTTACTTAACTAGCAGATTGAACTGGTTATTTTAGTGCATACCCAAAGAATTATGATCAGGTGTCTGAAATGAAACTTGGTCTTTGATTATAGGTAATCTGGTAGACTAGTGTGCACCTTGGAGTTTGCCATTGACCTTTCTATTTTTGGCACCCTTTGCTTGATACATAGGAGATGCTCATCAGATGCTTGTTGAATGAACCAGTGCAGGGTATTTGGGCACACGTAGGTTCACTGTTGTGTAGTTATCTCTTGTTCTAGATGTATAGTCATCCAGAAAGAATAAGCGTCTTTTTGGAAAATTAGTTAAAAAGCAAATCACATTTCAATACTGACTTCATTAGATTAGGTGTTTTACAGAACAGTTCCCTACATGAATGTCACTGAAACCTTGTGAAAAGGCATGAGTTGAAATGGTGAATACCTGTTCTGTATGACAGGTGCCCCACTTGTGGGCATAGGACTTCCTCCTGAGCAGGTACTCCCCTTCCAAGGCTCTTTTCTTACATCCAGATGATGGAGTTGTTGATTTGAGGGTGTTCTGTCATCATTTGGGAATCTAAGTGTTTCTGTTACACCACGGTTCTTCTAACTTTTGACATTTAGGGTTTGTTGACTTTAAAGTTTTCAGCTACTTTTAGATGACTCACAGGCCTGTGCTTGTGTACGTTTTGCTTAGTATGAATGAAAATGCACCTGCTTTGAGAATGACCTGCAGGAATATGTGGCTCAGCGGGTGATGGCTCCAATGGGCATTCCAGCTCTGCTTTTCACTGGGATGTTGTTCTTATTAATCATTGGATAAATATTCCATGGGAGAAATTTTATATTCTAGTGATATTTATGAATTGGGTGGCTCTATCTCAGATGTCAAGAGGTAAATCTTTTTGTAACATCCAGAACTTTGTTCTTTTCCTTTTATCCAGGTAGAGAAGTGTGGAATAAACAGGGACAGGACGAGAATAGGATTATAGCTACTAGGTATTAGCATGAGTCTGTAGGAGTCCTGTTAGCTAATGTTAGTTGTAACCAGACTACCCTTTTAGACTGTGGGAAAAGCAAGTGGGTGGGGAACAAACATTTTTATGACTGTGTGCTGTATTCCTGGAACGCTGCTAGGTTTCTTAAATTCATCATTTCATATTACTCAGAGTAAGTTTATGAGGTAGCTATTATTCCCGTTTTACAGATGGAACTGAGGCTGAGAAAAGCTAAGTACTTACCCAGGGCCCACATATAAGTGGCAGACGTGCCATTGACACCCAGGTTGGTGTGATGCTAAAGACTCTCCTTTCTGTCTTTACCACTCTGCTCTCACTGCTTCCAGTACTGAGGGAGTGTTCACCTGCTCTGTGCCAGGCCTGGGAGCTGTGAAAATGATGGTTCATGACTCCCCTGCATTTTCTTTAGTGGAGGTATGTAAAACCCCACAGACTCTACTGGGTTAACCGGTTTTATTTAAAATTTTTTGTATAGCATTCACTTAGAATAGAGACTATCTGCAGTAGTAACCTTCAAAGTGTTAGAATGCTCATTTGAGAACTCTGTCACTGTAAGCGAATAAAATTGTTCTTTAACAACTTCATTCATCAGGCAAGTCTTTCCATTGAAAAATGTCGATGTCCTCCATAAACCATAATTGCATATATGTAGCATAAATATTGTTTTTTTATTGGATTTGTTGCAGAAGTAAGGGCCTCTTTTGTTTAAATGGACTTGCTTTTGAACTGTGAAAATTTAATCGTAATAGTTTATTGGTTCAGCTCTGGAGAAGCTGAAGCAAAGCTATTTTGCTCCATCCAGAGCTATTTATATACCATCACTGAGAGCTCCTTTTTCTATTATTGGTGTAACCACTAAAAAAGGAGTGTTAAAAAGAAAACTTAGGATTTTTTTATTCTGTGCCCTTATTCACTGCAATGATATTTTTAGAGGTTATTTCATCTAGTGTATCCCTTCAGAAAAGACTATCTTTTTTCAAAATAGAGACAGACAAGAACTCAGCTTGAAGCCATTCCTTCTCAAGCCATCTTTTTTGAAGGGTGAAAGGATCAGAGAAAGTGGAACTGTGTGTGTGAATTGAACCTCTTCGTCCTTAGCCCCTTCCTGATCAACACATCTGCTTCATTGGAGGGAGAAATGACCATGAATTTAACTGAAGCAGCCTTGAAGAAAAGGGGTTAAAATTTAAGAGACTGTTTCTTTGGGTTTCTCTAAGAAAAAGAAAGATCAGTCTCAGAAGTTGATCCTCACCTCTGTTTTGCTTCCAGAGAAAGCCGTTATTCTGCTTAGCTTCCCTTTTAGACGAGTGCTTTGTTGAACATGGCCGGCAGGTAATCCCGGTTGCAAATACCTGATGAGTTGGACAGGTGCAGAAGAGGAATGACACGGGAACGGCTGCTCCAGTGGCTGGCATTTCTTAGCTGAAGCTTGGAGGACAGGCTGAGTTCTAAGAGAACATCAGACATCTGCTTCATACAATGTCCTATAACAAAGCTGAGTCTGGACACACTGGTGTATATGCAGCCCTAAAAGTGGAGTAGTGGAATCTCAACAAAAGCATGAGATTTCAAGCCTGAATGTGGGGCCTCAACAGAAGGGTTGAAATCAGTGCTTTAGCCTGTGATGCAAAGACCACCACAGGTGCCTGGATCCTTTCTTTAATCTGGCCGCACTCAGTGAGAGCAGCACACTGTGTCTGTACTGTCATCTTTGGGTACGGACATCAGTGCATGGATAAGTACCTGCAGTCTGCTGTCCACTCACCCTTTCCTGTCGTCATTGAAATATTAGGCTACTTGTTCCGTTTCTCTCTTGATTTATTATCCACCTGCGAGGCATACTGTAGTAATATGTGGAGTTCTTTTTACATCTTATGCTGTAACATGAAACAGTATGTTTCAAAAAACATGAGTACAAAAGACTTTTTTCTTTAAAATTTAGTGAATTATGTGTGCATCTTTGGGTTATGGGGAGGGATAGGTTGAATGCTGGGCATCATGACTGCAAATTAGTTTGCAAAAGGCCACCTGAAAGGCAATGCTTAATATAATTCAACTTCTCTTCCATTAACATCTTGAACTATGGTGTAAAGTTTTGTGTTTTTAGTCTGGAAATGTAGCTGACATTAGCATTCAGGTATACAGCTCAGTTTATCTCTAGTGAGAGTCTTTTAAAATTAGGTTAAATACAGCAAAAAAGACATAGAAAATCAATAATATTTCATTTCTTTTAAGTGAGATCTTTCTATATACATTTGCTTGGGGTGCTAATAAATTTCTCCCTTTATAGAGGTATTTTATAATAAATGTCAGGTATAGATTTAACTGTAGCAAAAAATATATAGTGCAGGTTCTGTAGTACCTTTAATATATCAGGTTAAAAAATGCTTAGCTAAGTATTAGTGTAGGAAATAGTGATACAGTCTCCTAAATGATATATTTTAAATGTAGTGATATTAACGGGAAAGCATTTAGGACTTTAATATCTGGAATATTGTGGGATTCAGTGTATTGTGCTTTCAGATGATTTAATCTTCTTTGCTTATTGGATTACCTATCATAACCCTTCACACAGAGTAGGATACTATAAATATTTGCAAGTGGATATGAACTTGACTCACAAGTTTGTTTTTTTTTTTTTGTCTAATTGCTCCCATAGTAGTGACGTGAAATTTAGTTACCTTAGTGTTATGTTTATTGTCTAAAGATTTTTATCCCAATGTTAGCTGCAGTTAACACTGAATTCTAGTGCCATTACCAAGTGATTGATAGAACTGATTTGGTTAAAACTAATTTGTTCAAGTATCAGAAATTTAACATTGGGGAAAAAAATCTCAGTTTTTTTAATAGGCATGTATGCAGTAGTAAGTTTAAAAGCACTGTTAGGGCTATTACTAAGGATACATTTTTCTCTTTCTTTAGAAATAGTTAAGTACAAATTAAGTATAGTTCATTCAAACAGCATAGCGTTGAAAATCCACATACAACTTTTGACTCCCCTGAAACTTCACTGCTGTGAGCCCTGGCTACCTGTGGGGGACTGGCTGGCTCTAGGGCACCCCCCGCCCCTGTAGACAGATCTGCAGATGCCCACGTCCTTTTATAAAATGGCATAGAGCCATGTATACGGTAGACGCTCCATATCCATGGATTCTGAACCTTGCATCAAAATACTTAAATCTGTGCTGTCCAAAGGTCAGCTGTACTCTACGAGTGTGACCACATGGACGGGTGTTGTGACAGCTATACTAGATAGAATAAGATCTTAAATCGTTCCTCACCTGTGAATTTTTGTTGTTGTTACACTGGAGGGAAAACACTGTAAAAGGATTTCTGGGCTATTACATTTATTTCTATTTAGGAGAAGTTGATGAATAGGAGAGTAGGAAAATGCAGATCAAGACTTTATAATACAGGGGAAGGAAAGTGAGCAATTAATATCTAAAATGTGACTTAAAAATATGGAGCATTTAAGTTTGTGACCTGCCTACTTTATAGTAGATGCAGATTTGTGAAAGAAAGCCAGGACCCCTGCTCTCCATTAACACTGGTGTGGTGCTAAAAGGTCATGAATGATGTTCCAGTTGCTGGAAAACCTCTTAACTTCCTTATTCCATTTGGTGATCCGTTTGCTTTCTGAAGCGAATATTGAAATACTAATTTAAGAAGGAGGGGTCAGAAATCTTTTTTTTTTAAGATTTTATTTATTTATCTTTAGAGGGGAAGGGAAGGAGAAAGGGAGAGAAATATCAGTGTGTGGTTGCCTCTCATGAGTCCCCTGCAACCCAGGCATGTGCCCTGACTGGGAATCGAACCATGATCCTCTCTCTGGTTTGCAGGCCCACGCTCAGTCGACTGAGCTATACCAGCCAGGGCCAGAAATCTTTATATGTTTAAGAAAAGATGGCTACCACAACTTTTTTTGTTTGTTTCTGATGATAACATTTGTCTCCTTAAATATTTCTCTACAATTTTTAAGTGACAAAAGAAAAAGACATCACATGTATCAGTGGGTTCAATAGGTATGACAAATATGGATATTGACTTTTTAAATACAAAAAAATCAATTTCTTTTAATCTAAGATTCAATAATTCTGACATATTGAGATCAGCCTTATAAAATATCCTAAGAATTTAAGAACAACAATTAGTTTTAAAATTTTTCATGTCAGAATATAAAATATACTGTGTGTCAACAAGGATAAAAATGTTTGTGGTCTTCAGTAGAGTCATTAATAATTCATAAGATTGGTAGGAATTTTCCTCTTCTTTTAATCTTTACCTAACAAAAGATGGAGTTAGTCATCTATGTGCTTTAGACATGAAAAAACTCTCCTGAGTGCCAGTGGGGGACCAGACTCTGCAGCCCTTGCCTTAACAGAAAACTGAAGCAGCTTTCGTGGCCTTGGGCATTGGAGAAGCATCCGTTCCTGCTGTCTCCGTGGCAGGGCTGGCCCCTGGCTCTTAGGTGGATCTTCAGAGTTTATGGGCTTGGCCTGTGGCTGGAGGAGGCCTGCCTGTACAGATGGGCGTTCAAGGGCAGACTTTCATTTCTGTTCTTTTAAAAGGTCTTACTAGGAGAAGAAAGTATAATTTTAGGTCAATTTGTAACTTCTTACATGTCCACATGAAATTTTATACTCAGAAAATACATGTATTTTTGTTTTATTTTCTACATTGTTTTCTGGAGTGGGATCATAAATATAATTTTCAGTTTTTAGTTGGTATATTTTTAATTGAATTTAGAGAATCATTGATTTTCAGTTTATATGATTTAAAAGAAATACACTTTTTAACTACCTCTTCCTAAGTTATTTATATTCTAAAGCCTGGCACATTTTTCTTCATGTTGAGAAAACTGGTGAAGAAGACAAAGTCCCTTTTTTCAAGGAGTTTTTCCATTCTACGCTGCCATAGGCAATATGCATTTTATCAAATAAATGAGGTAATTTCAAATTGTGATAAATACAGTGAAGGAACCAAAATAGGTGATGGTGTTGGAGTGAGACTGAGAGTTGGGAAGGACCAGGGTTGGAGAGCTGCCTTTACAGGGGAGTAACAAAGGGATGTCGTAGGAGTCTGTGTCAGGAGGAACCACTGGTGGAGCGGCCTGGGAGAAGGGCCTCTGCATCCAGGGGAGGCAGGCGCGGTCACTGGTGGCAAGAAGGCTGATGTGGCTGGCGCCGTAATAAACGGAGGGGAGGACAGTTGCCGAGTTGGGCCTGTTGGGTAGGCAGCTCATTTGGGGCCTTGGAGATGAAGAGTTTGTGTTTTCATACTTACAAGTAGAAGTCACTGGGAGGGGCATGATCTGATTTACGCTTTTGAAAGACCACTCTGGCCTCTGAGTGTAGAACAGACTGTAGAGAGGTGGGGAAGGAGGCAGAGAAATCATTTAGAATGTACTGCTGTGGTCCAGGACAGAGGGTGACAGCCGCTTGGATGAGAGCAGTCGCCCTGGAGGTTCTGAAAAGAGGATCGATCTGTGATAGATATGTAATGGCCCCAAATCAGGTTCATTGCCTTCTTTACTTAAATCCTGTGGTTTCTGACCGTTGTGGCAGCTTTGAATCTCACTGGATTGCAGCAGTGGAAGGAACTGCTCCTAGGCACATGGATGAGTGTAATTTAATTTACATCATAGACTTTCACCAGGCAGATTTTGTCTTTCTAAATTTGGCAAGTTGCAATACATATTTATTTGATTTTCTTTAAGTGTAACATTTTGTTATTGCAGGAAATGTTTTCATATTTGTCCATCCAACTAAAGAAGCTGTCAGAAGCCTATAATGAAAGACTGTTGCATACACCTCAAAATCCCATATCTTTAGGTAATTTTTTTTTCCTTTAAAAAAAATTAGCACTTCTGAACCATCCCCAGCAGGAAGCTGGTATTTCTAGAAATAGTAAGAATTCTTTCTAGTTACAGTGTTATTTCTAAATTTATTACAGTATTAATTTGTAAATTGAAAAGGTTTAGTTAGCCTTTAGAAATGCTTTAATGTATTTCTAAGATAAAAAACTATATACTGAGAGAATCTAAATCAATATTAAGTATTATAATTATAATGAATAGAGAGAGAGTAATACTTTAACTCCTGCTTCTAATGAAAATCATTTGGTCACTAGTAAGGATTCTATATAAAAAATTTCTACCAGTTAATAAAACACCATAATATTAGAAGCTTGTTTTATTGAGTGTCTCTGCGTTAGAGAATTCTGTATTTATGATAATTTCCTTAGTTTATAAAAACTATATGTTTTTGTCATGTAGTACAAGATGTACTACACAGGATAATATGAATGTTGACTCTTATGCATTAAGGAACTTTTAAGCTTCATAATTATTCTTTTTAACTTGTGAATATATACAGTGTAATATGTTTCATATTTCATGTACATTTGAGGAAAGTAAGGAAACAATCATTTGTAACTGAAACCTTTTTCTGGAATGGGCTTCCATGGAAAATGGTGTGGTTATTAATATATGATAAACCTCGTCCCAGTTAGTCCTTCGCTAGCCTGTAACCTAGGTAGACACTGTGGAAGGTGATACAGTATGGTTTGAATCCCTATTCTGCCGTACAGTAGCCCCTAACTTCCTTTCTCCTATCTCCAAAAGAGAGCTAATGATCCCTCACACACAAAATTGTTACAGAGTGCTTGAGATTATATTTGCAGACTAGTGTGGTCAGTCTGTCCTCAGGAAATGGTGCCTAGTGTCAGTGACTGGTAGAGTGAATAGAGTATAGTTTACCCATGTGACCTCAGAGAGAATTTTTATGTCCATATGCAGAAGTTGATGTTACTCAGTCTTACACATGTGCTGAAATATATCCCGCATTCTCATTTTACAACTTCTTAAAACATAGTTGAATTTGAATAAACTGCTGTATTGATCATGTCATAGTTCCACCTGTTCAACTGGAAAATTCACTCTAGAGGGGTGGTATGGAAATTCTGTCTGATTCTGAGTAGCTTAATTTATATTAACATATTTTTGTCTGATATGCAAACAAATACTAACTATAATTTATTAAGTGTATTCAAGTAAAATCATGCCACTTGACAGTGAATAAAAAGGAAAGTCTCTATGAAATAAGCCAGTTAGAAAAAGACAGACACTGCATTAATTCATTTATATGAGGTACTGAGGGCAGTCAGAATCAGAGGGACAGGAAGTACAGTGGTGGCTGCCAGGAGGGGAGAACCGGGAGTTATTTTTTGTTTTGGTTTTACAAGATGGTAAGAACTCCGGGGGTGGGTGGGTGGTGGCGAGGGCTGCTCCACGATGGGAATGTATTTACCACCACTGACCGCGCACTTAAAACTGGTTAGATGGTAAATTTCCTGTTACGTGTGTTCACACAACAAAGAAATGTCTCTGTTATTATGTGTTGTTTTTTTGAGGTTCATTGGGATATTTTTTTCCTTTTCAGCAGTGACACTTAAGACACTGGATGAACACTGCGACAAAGCTGTCACTCAGCTGGGCTCAATGCTTTTTACCAGACAGGTTTCTGGAGCCAGGTGTGTTTAAAAGAGGCTTGGATTTATTCAGCTTTTAAAAGTTAATTTTAATAGAGTACCTTTCTTAACAACAGCCCCCCACGTATATGCCAAACTACCCCTGAGAATTCACTGTGCAGTAAATGGTGATGTGGTAGAGAATCCAGGAGGGGGGTGTGCAGCTGTGGACTGCCTGCACTTGAATAGTCCCAGAAAGACATGAATCTGTTGGTTTTAATGGACACATGGGGACAGAAGTCCATTACCTCTCTATGCAAATATTTGTCGTCATTTTCTTTTGTTAGATGATCCACCATCGTGTCACTCAGTGGTGTTAGAGTAAGTCATCTTTGTTACTAAATTTAAGTGAAAATGTTTTCAAGGAAAAGCCCATTTTCTAAACTAAAGAAGGTTATGCAGTTCTTTTTTAAAAATTGTTTTTGTTAAAAGATTTTGTTTATTTTAGAGAGAGGGGAGGGAGGGAGGGAGAAAGAGAGGGAGAGAAAGAAACATCGATGTGTGAGAAAAATGTTGATTGGTAGCCTTGCACACAGGCCGCATCTGAGGACCGGGCCTGCAACTCAGGCATGTTCCTTGAGCAGGAATCAAACTGGCAACATTTTGCTTCGTGGAATGACAGTCAACCAAGTAAATCACGCTGGTCAGGGCGGGTTATGCAGTCTTGTCTAAGTACTGCCTTTTAAAAATGTAATTTTTGCTTTTTTATGTGCATGGCTTAAAAATTAATTTTTAATTTGATGTCAGAGAAAAATGACTTGAAAAGAAGTATCTTGTTCTAAGTATTTTTCTTTACATTCTTCTATTATTTTTCTCTGACCACCAGAGGTTAGAGATTTTACATCAAAGAACAACTTTTTAAAAGAAAAGAAGCTTAGATTAGCTGAGCTTTTACCTTGATGAACTATGTCTGTTTAACACAGCATAGTTGGACCCTCCTTTTAAAATGCTTTTCTTGGCCTTGTTTTTAGTGTCACCACTATTTGTCTTTATGTTAGAGTTGATCCCAATTGACTTCTTTGGGGGAAAAAAGTAACTCCTAGAAATCTGCTTATATCAAGTATGCCAGTGAAATCAATCTTAAAAAATAAGTGTGCCCTTGCTGAGTGTTGCCGATTGTTGAGAACTGCCCCACTGCAAACAGTTCCGTAATCTCTCCTAGACCCTTGCTGCAAAACCCTGACTGCGGCACTGGTTAGATAGGTGGAGTTTTTGTTGATTGATCATTTGAGATATGACATATGGCAATTAATCATAATGGTTTTGGCTTACTAGTTTCACCATTCCATTAAAGTCTGTGTATGTGAAGTCACAGTCCATATTTGGTACAAAAACAAATAATTTTCTTTTCACCTCTTTGAAGAAGATCTATAGGTGTTTGTGATTCTGTGATCTTGTACCTCTTTAATCCAAGATGAATACATGGTAATCACGTTTCCATGTAAAATTGAGTTTATTGTATACTTTTTACCATATTTTTTGGACCATAAGATACACCTAGGTTTTAGAGGAAGAAAATAGGAAAAATTTTTTTGAAGCAAAAAAATGTGGTGAAATATTTAATAACATAAATAACATAATATTTCAGCAATGTAAATGTAAACAGAACTCCACAGCAGCATTAACAACCATTATTCCTCCCAGATTTGTGGCGGGGGGAGGGAAAGAGGGTGTGCATCTTATAGTCCAAAAAATACGGTAGTTTAAGGCTGACAGTCTTTTTTCATAGGCCACAAATAATGGCTATTTGTAAGCCTCTTAAGTAGATGTGAGGCTTACTAACACAGATATCCTTTGTTTATGGGTGGTATACTGATATCACCAGACTTATTGAATTGGTAAATTTTTTTCCATTTTAGAGTTGTGCCTCTTGGGTCTGTGCAAACCGTGAATGGCTACACTTTCAGAGGCTTCATGTCGCATACTGATAATTACCCATGTGCTTACCTCAACGCTGCATCTGCCATTGGGATGAAGATCCAGGATGTGGACTTGTTCATACAGAGACTTGACAAGTGTTTAAAGACCATCAGAAAAGAACAGAACAGAGAGAGTGATGTGTCTGGAATGGACAGCAGTGACAAAACTGAAGATGTGGATGTTGAAGTACTCTAAAAGTAGTAGTGGAATTCTTGACACATAGCAGGATCCTTCCTCCTGACCTGGGAAGAGGTTCTTCATGATAATTTGAAAGAAGTGATGTGGCAACAGTACAGGCAAGCAGTTTGAAGACAAGACGTGAGATACTCGGATTGAGGATGCCATGGAACATGTTTGGTCAGGGAATAGAATATGGTCTGATTGGCCATTGATGATTGTTACATTTCTTACTCTTACACTGCCTGAGTCATTGTGATCCTTAACATATTATAATATACAATTAGCATTTTTCTAATTGTGAGAATATTTGTCAATTAAGCATTATGATTCAGATAATTCTTACTAATGTGAGGGCAGTGTAATTACCACAGTACGCTTTGAAATGTGTAGACTGCTTTTTTTCTAACCATCTCTGCTGTTCACAGACTCCTTATGCTTCTGATCACACTGAATTCAGAGGATCTCTAACGCTACTCAGTACTAGATGTTTGTCGATACATGTAAGTCACAGTATGCCTGTAAAATGGGAAGCAGAGTCAAGGCGTAAGCTGTAATTTTCTCCCAGTAGCAGTGGTTCTCAACAGGGGATGATTTGCTTATATCTAGGCAATATCTGGGACATTTCTGGTTGTTTTGACTGGTGGGATGTTACTGGTATCTAACGTCTCTCAGTGGACCAGACAACTTCCCAAAACAAAGAGTTACTCAGCCCCAAATTTCAGCTGTACTGAGGTTGAGAAACACTGCTCTGAAGTCATTGAACTCCTCAAGGAACGAGTTTTCCATAGCAACTTTAATTACTCAATAATGCTTCAAAGAAGATAGCTCTGTAATGTCATCACAGTATATGGTGTAGACTTCTGAGTAATAGGCAGGGTTACCAATTCTAAATATGTAATTATAAATTGTTTTATATGGCACTTATGTATTTTTCCATTTGGGCAAGTGAAAACTTTAATTCCATTGTTTTTGTTTTGGGCAGACTTTGTGTATAGTATGATAAACAGGTGTAATCCCTCTCCCTCCCACATGCTCACCCTTTGAGTCTGAAATTCCAGAATTATTGGCTGTAACAATTGTTTTGTGGTTAACTTTAAGAAATAGACTGATGTCTCATAGTCTAAGGAATTAGTGAAGCTGTGTTTTCTAAGACCTGCTCTATAAAACATTATTCCTAAGAAGTGCTCATACAGATAAAAGATTCTGTGGACAGATAGTTTGGGGACTTCGAAAACTTGCCTATTGGCATATTAAAGGCTCTAAGAATTCCTTTGAAATCAGTTTGAATGTACCCTTATTTGAAGACTTAACATGCATTGACCACATTACAGGAGGGAATCCTGCCTTCATTTCTGGGTTGTTTTTTTCCTATTGATCTGGCGGTGTGAGCTGTTAAACATGAGCTCAGACGACACTGCTCCTGCTCAGGGAAGTCAGAGCCCTTCAGACACTGGCATGATGAGAACCTTGGAAGTCAAGACTCGAAATAAAATACCTTATTATAAGTGTCGTAAAGGTTACTTTTAAATGAATCTTTGGGGTTCACATACTTTATCTGTTTTTAAAAACAGTTTTAATCATTTTACAGGAATAAATCCTGGATCAAAAGTTGTGCAATGTTTTCTATGTGAATTTGGGACTGAACTGTAGAACCGATAAAGCTGAAAAGTCCCCACAGAACCTCTAGAGTCCACGAAAGGGGATGGAGGGCCGTGGCCAGTGTAACTGCTGGCAGTGCACTGACTCTCCAGGTGAGCCAGGACTGGTTTACAGGGCAGGCACTCTGTGCTGTGTGATGTCATTCAGCTGAGGAAAGGCCAGAGCCGAGAGACTAGCACATGTCGTGTATCAGCAGTTCTTGGGCCTCAGCTGCTGAACAGATAATAATTCTAATTGAAGATAAATTACATGAACCCACATGTGCATGATGGATATGTTACAATGTTTTACTCCTGGTCCATGAAATCAGCTGCAGTTTTTATTGTTAGTGCTTTCTTTTCAGAGGTTTTGGAATTCCAGTTCTATTCCTGCTGGTTTAAATTTGACCTTGAGATTATAGAATTCCTGAGTTCTTGAAGGGATGTCACAGGTTCCGTATATTCAGGCTTTCCTTTGCCCCCACACTGATGTTGTTTTCCCGTGTTCACTCCCATATCCACATAGAAGTATAAGAAAGTGTGTACAGACAGTTGTTTATTTCAAAGCTAGCACTGAGGGTTACTGGTAACCTTGACTGTCCTGGAACTGTGGCAGACGGCGGTGGACAGTACATTTCCAGTCGGCTGAGATGACCTCTTCCATCTTTATGGTCCGCCTCCTCTTCCCTCTGGCTGTCAGGTAGAGTTTTGAAGTTTGGTTTCTAAAGCCATCGGGCCATGGTAGTGGGCCCAGAAAAGAAAATTGAATAACACAAAATATCGTTTAGGTCGTTACACGTTGTGTTCCTTACGCACAGCAGGGAAAGGAATTTTAAATCCAGCCCTCCGTTCGGCTCTGGTGTTCTCTGCTGATGAATTCTCACTCTGTCGGGATGATATGTGATACCAGCCTTGGGAACTCAGTGTTCAACAGTCAGTCTTTCTATTTAGCTTTTTCTATTAGTTGAATAAAATTATAGAATGTGAATTATTGAATACAGTTCTGTTTAACCAATAGGCACTTGATATACAAAATAGTAAATTTTAATATAAGTTTTTTCAATATTTTACCTTTGCATGTAACTCTACTGTGGCTGTTTCTGTAACCCCCCCCCCATAAGAAGAACTTGAACGATGCTGAAGCTACAGGATGTGCTTTTGCTTTTAGATACATGCCTTGGGTAGGTTTTAGTGAAATTTAAATTAAAAGTAAATTAAAAAAATTAATTGAGCAAAGGTAATTTTTTTTAGCCAGTGACGTGGCTTTAATATTGAATTAGTAGCTCACTTGAGAGTTAAATTCTTGTGTTCTTTCATGGAGGAAGGTAGCCAACAATCGACAAAAATGATAAACACCAGTGAGTCTCATTCTTATTACAGGCAGAAATTTTTCTGAATACGTGTCCACTCGCTGCATATAATAGCTGGGTTTCTTTTCCATTTTCTAAGACGTGCTGATTTCTGCCAACCCCTTAAATGGTTTTGTTCTCTTGTGCTTTTTGTAAGACCAATCTTATTTTGTAATTAAAAACTAATCCAGTTTATGTACACAGATGTTTGATACCCTCTGAATAATTTGATAAGAACAATTGGATTGCTTTGTTAGGGAAAAACAAACAAAAAACCTGTAAACTTTTTTTTTCTTGTCTGTTGCATTGATGATATGTCTTTTATGGCTACTTATAATATACAGGGCTAAGACTTACCCACTGTATTCTTTTGTGCTTTTTTTTAACTTCCCTGTTTCTTTTGGCCATTATGGTATATATACATGAAAGGTGATGATGAGTTCAAGGCTAATGAATATATCTTTATAATTTTCCACCCAATATTCTACAGTTCAGTCTAAGGCCTTGGACAAAATGGAAATGTTTATACTGGATTGTTTTTTCAAGTAGTTTCAGCTTGAACTTGTAGAGAAATGTGAAGAAAAGCTCTGTTTAACTGTGTAATTGTGGGAATTTTAGTCATTAGAATTAAAATTGACACTAACCTGCTAACATATTTGTTTACCAAAAAAGAAAGATGTTTCCAAAAATATTTTTGGTATAGACTGTTTGAAAATGAATTCTATAATTTATTACATGAAATAAATTTTTAATAAATCATTGACTGTACATTATATTTTACCTAGTCTTGCTATAGATGAAATCTGAAAGTACAGGTAACACAAAATTACTTGCCTAGTTTTGATTCAGTCATCAGTATCACCTTGCCTAGATTCCAGCAAGAAAAGTCATATGTACCTATAATGAGAACATGAATCATAGCGGGTAGAGGGTGGTTAGAGTAGTTTGTAAAAAAAAATGGAAAGAGTTGACATTCCAGCAACCATTTTGTAAAGGGTCTATTGACTATATAAAGTTGGAGGCTTAGAAGTTAATGTTTTCTAAAAGAAGCACTTTATCTTTTATTTGAAAATAAAATAGATTAGTATCACTTCCTTCTGCAGCAGATTTCTCAGTTGTGTTGTTTGAATTTTGTGAGTAGTTTTCATTTCATTGGGAGTTTGATTCCTGCACTGGTCCTTATTACCGTATGTGCTCACATATTTAACCTTTCTGAATCTCAGTCTTATCCTAATTGAAATGGGTACAGCCTTATAGGATCGAGACTGAGATTATAGTATAAGAAAATGGTTAACTCAGGGCCTAAAACATAGCACTGGATAGCTGCTGTAATGCAATGCACCCAGCTACACTACCAAGTGGTGCTAGATTTTAATTAACATATGTTCATTATCTAGTTTATTAGGACTTTTACTTTTTAGTGCAGTTTTTTTTTAAGAGGGAGTCATCCATGAGTTTTGTTCATTCTCCAGCCAAAATTAAAAAGTACATGGTCGATTTTAGATGATAATCATTTTTTTTTCAGAGTTTTTCAATTTTGGTTTCTATGAGTACCTTTGGTTTTGCATTTATATTTGAGAATTAAAAAAAAAAGTATTTAAAGTGTGTCAACTATTTTATGCACCTGAAATTTCAGACCACAGTGTATAGAAGTTGTGCCCCTGTGACTTCCCCACCAGGTGTGCTATCTGACCACAGTGTTTGGCATAATCATCAGCTCTGCGGGCCTGGCAGCAGGAATTCATCATACTTAGCTCTGTTCTTAGGTGACTGCGGTGAATGATTGAGCATGGCTCCCAGATTTACATCTCAGCAGACAGACCTCTTTTTTGAGCCCCACACTTGTGTGTAGCTGCCTGATCGTTTGGATGTCTAACAGACATCTCCACTTCTGCATGATTCCTTGATCTTCCCCTCCGAAAAACCGGTTCCACCCACAGCCTTCCCGACTTGAGTTCTTTCACACGTCTGTTCTTTCAGCTACTTAGGCCAAAAGCCTTGGACTTATCCCCAACTCCTCTCTTTCTCGAATCCTACATCTAATCCATGAAGAAAGCATGTTGGATATACCTTAAAAACTCACCCGGGATCAGACCACTGCTCACCTCCTCCCCTGCTACCAGCCAGCTCTGAACGACCGTTTCTCATCTGGGTGACTAGCAGCTCCCTGCCCTTGTCTTGCTTTCAAACACTGCGGGCATTTTTTGCCTTACAGCCTTGATTCCAGCTATTCCCTCTGCCAGTGAACATCTCAGACTAGATGCTTGGCTAACTCCTTTACATCCTTCAGGTTTCTAATCAACGTTTCCCTTTTCAATGAGGTCTGCCTAGACTACATTTTCTAAATACTGTAGTCATCTCCCCGACTTTCACATTGTCTTAAAGGTATCTCAGAATTGAGAGTGGAGCCCAATTTTACTGGGCATAAGAATCACTCGGGGTTCGTGGTACAATGCAGATTTGAATTCAGTAGGTCTGGGGTGAGGCTGGCATTTCTAGCAAACCCCTGTGTGATACCGTTGGCCCATGGACCACACTGAGGAGCAGAAGTGCAACACACTATGTACTTGACATATTTATTATGCACTGTAGTTCACCTCTCTCCCTCTCTGTAGAATATAAGCTGTACCAGGGCAGGGTCTTCATTCTGTCTACTCATGTATCCCAAGCACCCAGGCACCTGGCACATGACAGATTCTCAACTATTTGTTGTGTGATTGACTCAGTGGGCGTTAAATATTTATGTAACTATGAAATCCCAGCTCGTCTTGTGTCATTGACACTATTCAGTGGTTTTCCATTGCTTTTAGAACAGAACTCTTAAAAATTGTATTTCGCACGGTGGACGCAAAAGGTGCTGCTCTGCTCCCCCTTTTAGGAAAGACACTTCCTGCTGCAAGTTGTGTGCTTAGCTGACGGCCTCCCTGCCGTCACTTCCTTCTAGTGGAGCTCAAAACTCATTTTCTGAGCCAAAGTCAAGCTCTGTGGTCAAGTTCAGGGCGAGGTGGTAGTCTAGGTGCCTGGCTGTTTGACCCGATACAATAGGCAGTCCTTGCTTCAGAGCCCCCCGGGGGCTGGCTGAACTTTGTGGGGTCTCCATCACAGGCTGATGGCTCCCCCAGCCAGCTTGCTCCCCACCTTTTCTTTTATAGGGCGTTACTCCCCTATAAACAGTTTGTCCTCTCTTTTTAGCTTTTGAAATGGATTTGAAATTATAGTCAACATATAATGTATCAGTTTCAGGTGTGACATTTGATGCCTTAGGAAGTTATCACAGTAAGTCTAGCAACCTTCTGTCATCGCACAGAGTTACTACGATATGACTGACTCTGTTCCCATCGCCGTACATTGCATCCCCTGACGTATTACAAAGATGAGTGTTATTTCATACTCCCCCCTCCAAAAAATATGGTCATAGGCAGTAAAAGGGTCCTTTTATACCACAGAGGCAGAAAGTACTTAGAGTTAGAAAGCTGTCAGGGAAAGAAAAACAGACAAAGCAAAACAAAGCAAAAACAAACCCTGGCTTGGAGAAGTGGACGGAACTGTGCCTTCTGAAAAGCTCCTGGATACATTGGTGAAATGACCCCTCCCCCCGGAGCTGTCCCCAGTAAGAAGACAGGTTCTGAGAATGACTACCCAAAGTCACACAGCTGATTTCAGGACGGAGGCAGATCTCAATCTCGTAGTCAGGAGCCATGAGAAAACATTTGCACACCTTTTCGGTCAGTTTCCTTATAAAATGCATCAGTTCCTTTTTGTACTTTCAGTTCCCTGTGCCTGCTCTCACCAGGCCTGTTTTATTTCCTATTGGTCACTGCCAGTGACACACCATCCAGGGTGGGGGTGGGGGCGTGAGGGGTCTGGGGGTGGGAGATTGGAGCCTTTTGCACAGCTGACTTTTCTTCAAGGCTGATAAAAATGCTCTTCAGTTTTATCTACTAATATAAGTAAATGGACCTTTTAACATTGGTAAATTCAGCAATTTTTGTTTGCATTTATGATCATTGTCTATTTTCCATGTATTCCCATCTGTTTGCAGTAAGTGTATTTTTGAGCCAACTTGGTTTATGCTGTTTCCCAGGAAAAAAAAAGACAAAGAAAACCCCACGACCAGCCACACTGCTTGTATCGCCATTCCCCACGGAGCCCAGGCTTCCTAGGCATGAAATTGACTGACGCACACAAAGGCGGCAGGTGCGGGGCCACATGCCACTCGACGCCTTTTTTTTAGTGTGTGTTTATAATCAGTAAATGGCTGTGGGTGTTTAAATGGTTCCCTAATACTGATGGAGAGCGGATGCCGTTATAGCTTGAACTTGTATTGCCACGCAGATGGTGGAAGTAAACATCCAGTTCTGCACACAGTTTTGTCTGTCTCTCACTTGTGAAAGATCAGCTGAGTGTCAGGCCAGCACCTCACCAGCGGGGGCACTGCACATGGTCAAGGGAGAGCAGGGCCACCGTCAGATTCCAGGTTGGCTTTGCGTTGAGAACCCCCAGGGCAGGGTTTCCAGTAGGTGGGAGGAGGTTAAGTGGGAGGAGGTTCTGTGGCAGTGGAGCCCACCCTGGAGTTACTGGCCAGCAACCCCAAGAACCCCTTCACACCCAAGATGTGCCTCACACCCTTGACCTCTATTACAGAACTATTCCCAGCTGACTGTACCTCCAGGAACTCTCCCTGCACCTTGCTCTCCACCTTGCCCTCTCTTAGACACCTTGAAAACTGGGGTTGGGTCAGCACAGTGGTGTCGGTTCCCCATCCCACGGCACCCACTTAGCTTCCCCTGCCTGTCCCTCAGATGGCCTCCCTTCTGGGGACCATCTGTCTGCCTAGGTTTAGCTCCTTTTCCTCAGCACATTGGAGAACCTTAGCGAATGTTTGCTGAACAAATGAACAACTAACTTGTTCACGCTAAAGAAATTACCAATAGGGTTTAACATTAGCCTATTCCAGAAGTATTTTAACAATTTCAGAATAAAGATAGAAATGAAAATGGGTGGGTTTGGGGAAGGGAAGCCCTCAGAGCACTTTAAAATTCCCCAGGAGGGAGGGCAGGGGTGGGGGGTGATGAAGACTACTTGGGAAGAGGCCAAACTTGGGAGCGCTGTGAGCCATCTGTCTGGGGAAGTGGCACTGGCCCCAAATTTGAACCCTAAGGGAAGATTGCAGTCTTCAGGGTTAAAGAAACTGCTACACGGGCGAGGAGGGGCCTGGGCTGCACAAAGGCCCTGTCTAGCAGGTGCGGTCTGTTTTATTATTGAATCATACAAAAGCCAGGCAGAGCCCTCCCCTCCCCCAACTGGCTTAGTTCCCCATCCCAGCCTCCTTTCTCTGAATCAAATCATGCAGCAATTCTTCCCGTTGCTATACAGTGCTTCCTGGATTACAAAATGCTTTCACATACATTATCTTGTTTTTGTCTTCTGACAGACTTTGGAGCTGGGCAAGACCTGATGATGTTTCGTATTTTGCAGTTCAGCCCCAGAGAAGTTGGGTGACTTAGATGGCTTATTTGGCCTCACTCCAGGGGAAGGATCCAGAAACCGTGGTGCTCAGGGCTCTGAGGCGGGCCTTAGAGCTTGGAAACTTGGGAGCAGGGTTTAATCCTGCACTTCGGAGCAGGCATAGGCAAGCTTTTCTTTTTTTTTGTAAAGGGCTAGGCAGGTAGTAAGTAGTTTAGGCTTTGCAGGATACACGCCTCTGTGGCAACTACTCGAAAGCAGCTCCAGACAGCATGTGAAGGAATGGGCATGGCTGTGGTCCAGTAGCTATTTATGGACACTGACATTTGAATTTCATGTAATTTTCATGAGTTGTGAACTATTTCTGTTTGATTTTTTCCCAATCATTTAAAAGTGCAATACCTATTCTTACTTCGTGGGCCATGCAAAAATAGGAGGCTGGCTGGCTTTTGCTCATAGGCCGTTTTGTGCTGACCCTCATGTAGAGCTGGCCACTGTTTATTAAGGATGTACTTGGGGCACATTCCCTTGGGTAAGTCTCAGTGACCACAAGAGGGGAGGAGTCATGGTGATTTCTACTTCAGGGCCCGGAGGAAGGGCCGCTGGGCTGTGCCATGTCTGGTGTAGTACCTGGTGTACCCTTGGCCCTCGGTAGATGAGAGGTGTCGTGACTCGATGATGCCAAGTTCGGGGAATGGTTTGTCCTCCCAAAATACATGGAAAGGGGATTCTGGTCTTTGTAAAGCAACCTCAGCCTTTTCTGCACCTGGAGCTAATGAAAAATTGTGTGTTGCAGGGAAATCCAGACATGCATACAGAAATACTTTTTTTTCAAACCAAAGATAAATCTTTATAAAAGAATAACTTGTCAGTGACAGAAAGGCCCAAACAAAAATGGGCTGCCTGTGTGGCCTGGCGCCAGGAGTGTCTGCTCTCTGGCCTCACTGTCCTCTTCGGTAAAAAGGGATGATAGTAACCGTCCCTGCCTCGCGGGGCTGGGGAGAGGAATGGGGGTGATGGGCCTTGAGTGCACAGCGCGGTGCTTAGCATGTGCCCAGCACGGTTTCCAACATGAGAACAACCCCCTGCCTGCCCCTCGTCATACCTGCGTTCTGAGACCAGCACTGGTGTGGGGGTGGGGGTGGGGGTGGGGGAGCAGGCAGAGGGCTGCCTGGTAACCAAACATGCACCTTTTATACCGGAGGCCTGTGAACTTTGGAAACTCCCCACGCCTGGCACCCTGAGGATTCAGCCCAGGCCAGGGTCACGGTCTCTAGGCGTCTGACATCAGCAGGGGAGGCGGGGATGGGGGCCGGCGGGAGATGTCTGCGAGCACAGAAGGCTGCTGAGGAGCCGAATCCAGGGAGCAGTCCTGAGTCTGTCCGCTCGTCCGCTCGGCATGTGGGGACCTGGCCTAGATTTGCTAGGATCGGGCTCCCTGCTCTCCACTCTCGGCGGGAGCTTGTGACCTGGCACCTGTCCCTGAGCCCTCTGGAGACCAGCCTTCCTGGATGATTCCACACCCTCGAGTGGGGGAGGGTGCGGTCCAGGGGAGAGAGCAGGGCTCTTGGGACTCAAGAGGCTGAGTGGGGTGTCTGCCTGCCGGGCCCAAGTTCCCTGTCAGCTGGAGTCTGCGCACCTGCCTGCAGGATTGCTGACACTCCGGCTGCCCGGGGTGAAGGTGACACTGTGCATCGTGAGGTGGTGGGCAGTAAGAAGCGTCACGGAGGGACACGGAGTCCTGGAGTGAAATGCAAAGGAAGAAGGTAGCCCGCTGCCCGTCACTCACCCCTTCTGTGCCCAGGGACAGCTCTGGCAGTAATTTGGGGGCCTTCTGTATGGGATGGAGAGGGTAAGGCTGGGACTGAAGTGGGGCTGCTTCTGCCCCCAACCCCCCCCGCCCTGAGCCAGCCTCCTGACCTTCCGACCCCCACTCACTCAGGCGCAGTCACAGCCTGGTGCAGGCAGCGCTGGCGTAAACTGCAGGGTGACTGGTGTTCAGTTCCGAGGGACTCCCCAGGGCACGGTTGGAAAGGACTGGAGCTGCCAGCTGAGCACTGGCCAGAGACTGCTAATCTTGCCCGTCCCATCTCTAACCGGGAATAATGGCCCCCTTCCAATGGATTAAATTTCCCAGCTTGCCTTAGAGTTAGGTGTAGCCACCTAGCAAGGTCAGGCCAGTGAGATATAAGCTGAGTTATTTTGTGGGATTGCTGGAAAGTTTCCTTAAAAGAGAAGCGATACACATTTTTATGCTTCCTTGTTCCTAACACAGGCTTCAGATAGGATGGCCGGAGCTCAAACACCTACCTTGGGCCATCAGGTGGACAGCCCTTATGATATTTTCCTATGTCATCATATGTTACCTGGCTTAGTCGTCACGGCAATTCTGCAAAAATAAATCATTGCTCTCCTTCTCCAGAGGGGATACTGGAATTGAGAAAGGTCGCAGGGCAAGTGGTGAGGACACCCCTGAGGGCCAGACCTGCCTGGCTTTGCATCTCCTCTTCCTGCCCCTGCCCTAGTCTGATCGTCACCCCACGCTGCCACAGAGGAAGTTGGGAGTTGGACCCTTGAGTGACAGCAGATACATGTTTGCATCTGTCTCCAGTTATTCGAACCAGCCAGGTTCAGGGACAAATCCTGTAGGAGGGGCGCATTCTCAGTGCTCCGCGGGCCTCAGGCATAGCCTGGGGGCCCCAGCCAGGGTCCATCTGCAGCTTGGGACAGCTGGGCTCTGGGCAGCTGGGAAGATGGCTGTAGAAATACTTCCCAGAGAAGGAAAACAATGAAAAGTGTCATTTATTGGTGGGGAAAGGTGGGGAGGAATCTGGAACTAAAGAGTCTGGTTTTCAATAAGAAGTCTTCCCTCTGGCCTCTCATTTTTAACTTGCTTCAAGAACAAAGCACTTTTTATACATTGAACAAACGGTTTGTCCCTAGCAGTTTCTTGGGAACCCCATTGCCAAATTCCCCCGGCTCTGACCTTAGAACACCATGCAGGGGAAGGACTCTCTGCCCTGAGCACTTCCCTCCTTAGAAGTGGGAAGTGTGAGCAGAGGTGGTCTCAGCTTGGCTTCGCGCCGGTCCGGAGCCACACTCCATTAACATCATCCCGGACTCTGAAACCCTCCAGTTGAAAGCAATCTGACTTGACCAACTGTGCGAGGCTCTCGTTAGTCTTCACTGGTCCTACTCTGTAAAAATAGTCCTCCACTTCGGCTGCGGAAATGTCCGTGTGTTTGTGTACAAGAGGCGACCCTGTGTGGACTGTGCCCCACGGTCCCTTTCTTAAAACTCCCAACATTCTCAATATGGAACTTTCTGGTCCCAAGATATCAGATGAGGAACTGCAAATCCATGTTAGAAAGGTGGCCGAACGCCCTTCTTCTCACCCCTCTCTCATTCTTTCTTTGTCTGTCTCCCCCTTTCTCCCCCTTTTTACCTCCCCATTAAAACAACCTGTTTTTAAAAATATCCTGTCTCTTCCATCTTAGTTCTTTGCCCCCCGCCACCCCTGCTGGGCCATGGAATCACGCACACATGCACCCATCCATCAACCCATCCTTTCAGCCAGCAGAGAGGCACGGTGGGCCAGGCGCACGATTAGCCGCACAGGTACAAGGGTGACAGAGTGGGTGCAGTCCTGACCTCCGTTGGGTCCTGAGACTTGAGTCTACTGGGGCAGCTGACAAGCAAAGAGATGGCCACCAGGTCCCATGATGAAGTGAAGAGGAGGAAGCATAAGGTGCCGTGGAGCACGTGGGAAGAACACCTGTCCCAGACTCGGTGGGGGTGGGTCGGGATGGGGCCCAGGTGGGAGCCTTCAGGTGGCTTTGCTCCCTCCCAGTTTCACAATGCGCGCTCCCAAAGGCACCACAGCAGACAGAGTAGCACGTTACCTTTGCTGCGCAGGCGCAGCGCCATCCCCCCACCCGCTCTTCACCGGGGAGCTGCCTCAGCCCCGTCCTGTGGACTGCTGGGGGGGGGGGGGGGGACTCTGGATGCTTCCGGAGAGGGTGGCACCTAAGGGAGGAGCCCAGGGCTTTCATCTGCTGGGATTTTCTTCTTTCCTCTTTATCATTTCATATCTGGCGATTTCCTCTGCTAGGGCTGCAGTAACACAGTACTTAAATTCCGCCAAGACAACAGAAATGTATGGTCTCCAAATTCTGGAGGCTGGAAGCCAGGTCAAGGTGTCAGCTGGGCTGGTTCCTTGTGAGGGCAGCGAAGGAGCCTCGTCCAGGCCTCTGCCTGCTCCCGGGGTTGGGTTGGGGGGTGCTGGTCAGCCCCACACCCCCTGCACTCCTGCTGCTTCACCCTGATCTCTGCCTCCTCCTCCCGCCTCCTCACAGCCTTCTCCCCGCTGTGTCTGTGTCCAAACTTCCTCCTCTCATAAGGACGCCAGTCCTCTTACATTAGGGCCCATCCTGCTCCATTTTGAACTCGTCTTAACGAATTATATCTGCATTTAACTTGTTTCCAAAGAAGGTCACATTCTGAGGTTCTGGTCTTAGGACTTAAGCCTGTAAACTTTGGGGGTGGGGGTGGGTGCAATTCAACTTACAACATCAGGTCTTTCCCCGTGGAGGCTGCCTCCAGGGCAGAGGCTGCTGTCACTACCATCAACAGTCTGGGCCTGTGGCTCCTGGAAGGCGCGTGAGTCGGGAGGCAGCAAAGGAGCCTGAGTGGCTGTCCTGGTGAAGACTGGAGAGGGCAGCAGCCTGCCTGCCTGTGGTGAGCTGGGATGGGCAAAGCAGGGAGCGGATCTAAACCAGGAGCCCAGGAGGCAGGAGACCAGGGGGCTGCTGGGAAGAAGGCCAGACCTCCATAAATACAGGGCCAGTCAGCGGAGCCTGAGCCACCAAAAGGGCTTTAAAACCCTACTCACCCAAGGCAAAAAAAAGTGAACAGGAAACCAAAAGTCATCTCCATAAGTCCATTGCGCCGTGAAGGGCTTTTAAAGCTCAGTTCACAAAAGTGACACAGTCTGGACAGATCAGTGTGGCGTAGTGGTGCCCACTGGCTGTGTGACCTTGGATAACTTACTCACGCTCTCTGTGCATCAGTTTCTGCATCTGCACAAAGTGGGGAATAGCGAACTTCTCCAAGCTGTTGTTGCAAGAGTCCCTGGTGAGGCTGGAAGTAAAGCCCTCGGGACAATGTCCTTCCTACTGTGTGCTCTTTGGTAAATGCTGCGGTTATTATGCCGAACGTGAGCAGGTGAAGGTGAAGCCCAGAACACACCTGACCACAATCACTTTGCCTCCAGCTTCTTCGGAGAGGCTTGCCTTTAAACAGCAGTGCGGGGAACAGCGAAACGATTCTTAAAAACCAGGGGAATCGTGAAAGTGTAACACATTACTCCATAATGGTGCCGTGCCTAAGGCTCAGCTACGTGGCACCCAGGACACCGGAGAACTTGCCGACGTGGCCACAGAACTGGTGTCGGCGTCCTGTAAGGAATCAAGAGGTAGAGTGGTAGGAGAGAACCAGAGATGAAAAGGGCTTTTCTAGTTCTTTTTTAAGGCAAAAAGGGGGAATTGTAGAAACTCCGGACTGGTGTGATAATAATCCCTTGTGAAGATATGAGACAGTTTCGGCACAAATGTGCTTATCCAGTACTGTCTCGGGCTCCCTACAAACAAGTCACGCCAAACCCACTTTATCTCTTTCGGTGATGGGTTAATATAAATTTGGGAAATGCCAAAGACCTGGTGGACCTTGACCTTGTGAGAAATTTATCAGAGACACAACAGTCCTTTGAACAAGAAAGAGAAACACAGTCTGGCTGCATAGCACGGAGAAGTCGATTCATCTTTGGTTGTAGCCAAAGAATGTTGAACAATGACCTGTTTGAGGGGCAGGTTTTAAGAGCTCACTCCTGGACTCACACATCTTTCCCTGTTGCCTTTTAGAAATAAACACCATCCTCCCCAGCAGTGGGCCTATTATTCTGTTTTTCTCCCCCTCTGACTATTAAAGGTTTTTTATTTGTTTGTAGAAGCACCTTAACACGAACAACAAGTGTGGGATAGTTTTTTATTTGCATTTTTTTCTTAACTTTTCTCCCAATGGTGCAATGTTTCATCAAAATTCAAACAGTTGGGTACTCATTTCACGGTTCATTAGTAGTGAAGTCCCTGCAGAATCTGGCCAATGAAGAAGGAAGCCTCTTGGTCAACAGGCATTCTTTTCTGCTGCTCTTTCAAAAAAAATTTGCTTAATACCCACTATGTGCCAGGCACTGTGCTAGACCTGAGCGAGTCGCAGGCTCACGAGGAGGCTGGAGATTTTTCAGAACACCCACGCAGCGTTTTCCCCAGAGCACGGGGTCTGCAGAGGCGTTGTCATGAAATCCCGTGCTCCCCAGCCCTCCTCAAAGGTTTGCTGGCTCCTTACCTCCCCTTTGTGCTGGGGTTTTATTTTTGAAATAAAAGCTGATCTCAAGGGAGAGGCCATAAAACAAAAATGCAGTCCAGGCATTTTTTTTTTTTTAAAGGAAGAATGTTCAGAAAGAACTTCAGAATGATGATGTTTGGCCAACCACGGAAAACCAATAACCAACCCCCAGCCCTAGCCCCACAGCTCCAACAACTGAGAAACCAAATAAAAACACCAGCTGTGGCAGGGGTCCCGGCCCCGTCTCAGCCAGGCCCCGTCCTGGTCCCCCCCCAACTTCTCCTTGTGCTGCGGGTCCAGTCGCAAAGCCCTGCTCCCTGCACATCACAGGGACATGTGTGCTCGTAAGTGCTGTGGAACAGAACATGCATCATGGTGGTGACAAGCCAGGAGCCGCTGTCCCTGGAGTTGCCCACTGCAGCTGTGTTTTGTCACTGCCTCGTCCTATACAGTGTGTTTTCCAAAAATGACAGGCCAGATGACATGGAGAAGGAGCGGCCTCCTCCTTTCTCCTGGCCCATCGCCGCCCCTCCCTTGGGCCCTGCAGATCAGATGGAGGTCCCATCGGTCGGGGTGGACAGGCCCCTTGTGATCCAGATGGAGGTGTTCGGTCAAACTGAGGGCCGCCCTAAGCTGCTAGGGGTTTGGAGACGCCTGGTTTCATGCAAGTGGCTGGCACTGCCTGAGCGGAGTAAGAACTGTAGTCCCTGTGACCGCAGGCTCTCCAGCCTGACTGCCCGTGAGGAGCCTGTGGGCGGCTTTGAAATATCATTCTGGATGTCTCCCTGCGGCGTTTTTGGATAAGATGAACATTGTAATCGGTTGACATTGAGTAAAGCAGATTGCCCTCCACAGTGTGGGTGGGCCTCGTCCAATCAGTTGAAGGCCTGAATGGAACAGAAATTCACCTCCCCCCAGCAAGAGGGGATTCTGCCAGCAGACAGCTCTCAGACTCGAACTGCAGCATTAGCTCTTCCTGGGTCTTCAGCCTGCTGGCCCGCCCGGCAGATTTTAGATTCGCCAGCCTCCGTAACCACGTGAGTGAATTCCTTACAACAAATCTTTCCCTTTCTATCCACACATCCTGTCAGTTCTGTTCTTCTGGAACTCCCCTTCTAATACAATTACCCAGCAGGGTGCCTGGAAAAAAGTGAGAGCTCTGCCCGTTGTCTGTGAATGAATAAATGGATGAATGGGTGGATGGAGCCTGCGTGGGCCTTAGGCCCTATGCATCCAAGGGAAAACCTTTCCATCTGCAGCTGATGGGATTGTGTGTGGCAACACACTTGTAGAGGGCCAACCTCTCCACAAACGTTTGTCATTGTAATTGTCACTCCTACCACCACTTAGCACCACCACTGTGGCTTCTGGTTCCAGGCCTCGGGCCAGTGCGGGCCTGAATGTGGTCTGCAGCTGCTGTGCTTGCGGACTGCCAGACACCTCGTCCCAATAACTACCCTCCTCCTCTTTCCCCAACTGCCTAGTGCTGAGCTGATCAACTGGTGTTTAATTCCCAGGCTCCTTTTCACATCTGGGCCACAGTGTTTGAAGCTGTGGCTCCATTTGAGGGAAGGAAGACATGATGGGGTGTGGCATGGGGCCCCGGGGCCGGGGCGGGGGGTTGCTGTTCACGGTCATCCCTTTTGTTCTGTCATGGGCAAATGTTGTCGTCGGAAAGAACCCAACTGTGTTAGCAGGTGGAGGGGGCCTCTTGCCGGTGTATCTGGTGGCAGGGGAAAGATGCCACCACGCCAGACTCATGCTGGTGCCCAGATGTGTTACCATCTCTATGGAAAAGCCTTCACCGAAACTATGGCGCCAGCAAAAACCTCTGTGAGAGGCAGGGTGGGGCACGGGAGATGTTGAGGCAGAGCGCAGAGAATTTTTATGGCAGGGAAAATACCTGTATGATATTATAATGGAGCCACATGTGATTGTACCTTCTTCCAAAGCTGTTGAGTGTGCAACACCCAAAGTGAGCCCTGAGGGCAGCGATGGACTTTGGGTGATTGTGTGTCAATGTGCCCTTGGTGAAAAGTCGGCCGATCTGGTGAGTGATGTTGACCGTGGGGGAGGCTGTGTGTCTGAAAACAGGGGGTCTCTGGGACACCTCTGTGCCTTCCTCTCAGTTTTATCGTAAACCTAACATTGCTCTAAACAAAATAAAATCTTTAAAAAAAGCTTTTAATGAATGAGAACAGTCTCTGAAACCGATGACAAGCCCCAGATGAAAAATCGCCCCGTTTATTGCAAGTCCAAACAGCTTGGCTCAGACGAGGGGCTGGCGGCAGGCAGGGAGAACAGCTGTGAGATCAGCGTGGGTGTGGGTTTATTAGCCGTGAGTCGGGCTTGGAAGGGTGTCTCCGGGAGAAGGGTCCTGGGCACGGCACTCACGCTACTGTGAATAATCCTGACAGCACACGCAGTTGCTGGGGAAGATTTAACTGCCTCAGCTGTGCCTCATCCGTCGGCCAGTTCAATGGAGGCTCCGCAGCTATGAAACAACAAGCCAGGGCCAGGGCCAGGGCCTGCCAACTCCCAGCCCAACGCGGGGCCTGGATCGGTTTCACTTGTCTGATGGCTGCCTCGGCCGTTGAGAGCCTCAGAGCTGGAAGAGACACAGGAAGGTCATGGAGTTCAACGTTGTCGGATTGGAGGAGACCCGTGAGGCTTTCTGGGCTCAGACCCTGCCACGGCACCTGTGAGGCAGTGCCAGTCTTCGGGGAAGGCTGTGTAGCCTTCCCAGGCCGTTAATAGTTAGTTCCTTGGTCGAACTTTGATGCTCTTTTGCTTGTCTCTCATTCATTCATTCATTCATTCATTCATTCATTCATTCACAAAGATGATATTTGCCTTTTGTGTGTATGCTCTTGTAGAAAACCTCACACTCAAAGGTAGAGAGAAGGAGGTACAGCCCTCCACCAGTCAGGAACAACTGGCACTCTGACGTGCGACACTGCCGTTTCCTGCCTTGCTCTCTGCACACGCTCATGTTGACGTTTGTGCGTCACTCAACACGCGGCTTTTTCTGTTTCCTAATTTGCACTCTCTGGGACCCAACCGTGTCCCAGAGAGCCCCCTCCAACAACAACTGTGGACGCACAGAAACATTTTAAATGAGCGTTTTGGATTCTGTGCGTGGCTTTATCAGAATGGGGTCTCCACCATCCATGGATGCACGTTTAGGTCGCTACCGGCCTTTTGCTCCGAGAAGCCCTGCCGCGGTGATTCCCCGGGGCCCCTGCACACTCCGACACCCTCCCGCCCCGCCGAGTCACAGTGGCCAGCCCCTAGCTCCAAGCTCTGTGTACGGTAGGTTCTTAGTTGGTGTTGGGGAATAACCTAAGCAAAGAGTTTTGTGTCCTCATTCTATTTTCTCCTTAGGGCAACTGGAACTGGAATCCAGTTCCCAGATCTGGAAGAGACATCCCGGAACTGGAACTAGAAAGACCCGGGAACTGGAATTTGGGGATCAAATGGAAGAGACATTTAGAGTGGTCACGAGTGGCCAGACTGACCCCCAGGACAGCCCTACAGACGCCGTCAGAGCTCGTCCTCACCTCCGACGGAGCTGCGTGTTCTCCTATCTTAGCCTTCTCCCACCTGCTGGGCCCCACGCTTTACACCCTGAGCACCACTTATCAATTTGGGTTAAAATTGTTTGTCTACCATTTTTCTTCTCACCAGTAGCTGGCCTGGGGTCTGGAGAGAGGTCAGTGTTACTGTATATGTAACACAGTTGCTCACGCATATTTATAAAGCTCTCACTGGGTTGGGGCCCTTCGGACGTGAAGGGGAATGTGGCATTGTTTCCGGCCTTGCCCACAGGAAGCCCAGCACGTAACCTGGCGTGCCACCCACCCTGGGAGAGGAACAGGCGATGCTGTGGGAGTGATATAAACAGGGAACTGAGGGGTGTCCCATATGGTGGGTTGCAGAGGGTGTGTCCCAGGAGCCGACTTGAGGTGTAGGGGATGGATGGGGGATGCAGGGAACATCCCAGAGCGTCCCCCAAAAGGAGAGTTTCAATGCAGGAGGAAGGGACTATGTGTAGCAACCACATTTCCGAAACTACAGCGGAGAACCACTGACAAGAGGATGTTGCCTAGCGCTTGTTCAAAATGCACTTTCCTGGGTCCACCTCGAAGTGACGGAGTCAGAGCATCTGGAGACTGGACAGGTCTTGACATGGCTACCAAGACATTGCTTTACACACCCAAACTCAAGGCCACACCCCCCCACAGGTGTCAGCGTGAACTAGGCAGGGAAGGGAGGTTCACACATAAGCGCCTGGCCGGCTTTCTGGCCCCTCCCGTCACCTGCACACGCCCTGCGGGCCCCTCGTGCCAGGGTCAGGCAGACGCAGGGGGCAAACATCCCTTCCCCTGAGGGACTTAGAGAATGGGCCAAGTGTGGGTGCCAACATGTCTTCCCCACAGCCACGCTCGCGTGACACCCTGGGAGCCTCTGGGTGGCTACGTGTGTCAACAGACTGGGGAGTTCTCTCAGGCGTTCTCAGGACACTCAGGGCAGTGTGTCTGTCCAGCCCTCGGTGACCACAGTGAAGAGCGCCCTCTTACCTCCCTGACTGTCCCCAGAGCCGAGCTTCCCTGCCCTGCTGGGACAGTCCCACTCCCCCCTCCACCCAGGGGCGTTAGCCAGGGCAATGCATGGGGGGAGGCGGGGGCGGGGGGGGGGGAGAAGGGGGCAGTAACACCCACTGGAACCTTCCCAGGTAGCTGCCTGTAGAACTGAGGAATGAGCCTCTCATATGAGCACACTGTGGAAAATTCAATTTCTGCTTGTTGCCTCCTGCAGCTCTCAACTGGCCGGCTGCAGAGGCAGAGCCAGGAAGAGCTATGGAAATGTCAGAAAGCAATCGGCGCAGCTAAATCATGGCTGTCATCGCCGGGGCGCCCACACGCCCTGATCCTGCTCTACCCACAGTCTTGGCTCGGGACCCCGCTCCTGATGGAGGGCGGGGTGGGGGGTGCAGGGGGAGCTGCGCTTTCACAGAGGCTGCCAGATGGCAGAGAGAGGCCGGGTGCACACATGTCACGCCGACTGACAGCGCTGAGAATTGTGCCGACGGAGAAGGAGCCCGTTAGCTACAGTGGATGGTGCTCCTGCAATCCGCTGAATAACTATGCGGAGACAGACGCACCTTGGTAACCGACTGTGAACTCTGACTAAAGGTCTGAGATGCGGAGACCGGGGCGGAACCATGGCCAGTGCAGTCAGCATTACCGGGTGGTCCTCCTGGAACCTGCTTTCCCTGGAACCAATTAAGGCCGTTGTTCTGTCACGTCCGCTGAGTCTAGGCCAGTGAGTGAGGGGTAGAAAGAGGACAAATGGCTTCGCCTGTGAATTTTCTATTCCTCCTCGGTTTTTTCTCCCTGCTCCCACCAAGAAAACATTCTTCCTGTCTTTAAATACCTTGGAATCTACACCCCACCTTTGAGGAGCCTTTCTGGGTTTACTGAGCTCAACAGGCCAATACCCTTTCCTTAGAAGGCACTTTTAAAAACCAGTCTCCAGCGCTAGATTTCCAAACTTTTCTTGTATGACCTGTGTGGCCTGGTGTAACCCTCAGAGCTGCTGGGAGGATGGAATGAGTTGATACATAAAGGACAGAGAACTGTGCCTGGAATAGAGGAAGGCTAATTTATTAGAACTAGCAGGTATAATATACACAACACACATTACAAGTAAAACATCCTATTACATGTATAGATGATACACAACATACAATGTATTTACGTATAATATAGTGCCATAATTATTATAGTGCCATAATAATTATTTGTTCAACCAGTATTCAGGAAGTGCCCGCTATGTGCCGAGCATGGCACCAGCCCCTGGGAATGGGGCAATAACTGTGGAACAAGGTAAACTGTCTCCTGTCCCCATGGAGGGGGACACACACCTAGGACAGCCCCAGGAGCCACATGCCACTGGCTCTAACATGAAGCTGAACAAGATCCTTCCTAAGCAGAGGAGGTGGGGATGAGGCTCAGAGAGGCTGGAGGAGAAAAGGAGGGACTCCCTGAGTTATCCCAGCTGCTGGGGGCATGGGAGGGCTTCCTGGAGGGTGTGAGTGTATGTGAGACCCTGGAGGGCAGTAGGAAAGGGGCCAGGCACCCCAGGCACCGAGTGAGGGCAGGGGACAAAGGCATCCACTTATCCAGAGTCACTCGGTGGGCGCACCTGCATGCCAGGCCCAGAATACAGCAGGGACCGACTGATATCAGGAAGGTTTAGCTGGAGTTGGGAAGAAAGGAGCATAACAAAAAGGAGGTGAAAATTCCTTCTGTACCCTCTGACCCCAAGGAGTTCTGGGGGGGGGGGATGGCACTCAAAGGAGACTGAATAGGTCATGAACTGGTCCTTGCTTTTCTGTTCCCTGCCACCCACTGGTGGAGTGGGCAGCTCCGGGAATATCCAGAGAGGCAGGGGTACGCTAGAGAACATGGAGTTTGGACCCTTTGTACTGGGGGAACCATGGCTCAGGGGGGCTTCACACCCCCAGGGAAACCCAACCCTCAGTCTGTCCCCACAGGACATGGCTGTGGGAGATGGTGGACGGGCAGGGGTAGGAGCAGGAGCCAGATAAGCTGAGGCGGCATTCCCTGGCATCCGGGACTGGCACCCTCTTTGCAGGAGAGTAGCCTTGCAAAGCAAGGCACCGCTGAAGGGGGAAATGTTTTTCTAAATTCCCCGGTTTCCCTGTTGACCCTGGGCCGGCCAGCGAGTGAATGGGCAGTAGCGGGAAGAAGGGGCTGGCAGGGCCCTGGTGGGACTCTGAATTTTTTAAGGCCTGAGACTCTTTTTGAAAGGGACTGTGGCCACACAGCCCAGGGCATAACTGAGCTTGGAAGGAGAGCTGTCCTGTTAGCTGCCCAGAAAGGGAGCCCTCAGTAAGGAGCACGGAAGCCAAGGCAGCAGGAGAGGCTGTGACCTAAGGCTTGTCTAGCCACCTGCACAGGTAGTAATGGGAAGGCGGGAGTCTGTCTTTCCATCTTTCTTTCCTGGGCTGCATGGTGAGCCCAGAAGTGGCAGCAAGCCCTGGAGAAGGAGACTGGGAAGGGAGTCCTGTGCAGTGAAGCTGCCAGGGGCCAGGGGACAGTCACAGCCAGGAGCTAGACGGAGGACTGTTTGCTCCGCAGCGTCCCCCTCCCCACAGCCCACTGAGAACGAGCCCTGACTTTTTCCAGGCAGTAGGTGGAGCCCCCGGTGGGGAGAAACGGTTGATCGCAGTCTCTTGGGGTAATCCCATCCTCCTTTGCTAGATAATTTACCAGCCTGCCTTGCAGTTAGGGGTAGACTTCTGTCCTAGTTTGGGGTCTATGAAATGTAGGGGAAAGCCTGTTACAGAAATTTTAAGGGAGAGAAAGAAGGGAGAGACAGAAAAAGAGAAACTGAGTTGAGAAGGTCCTTTCTCACTGCCCCGTGAGGCTGTCTCTCTGCTTTCTGCCCTTGAATGTAGCCATGACGCCCGGAGCCACAGCAGCCGTCTTGCGTACTGTGTGGAAATGGGCACGAACGTGAGAAGACAACTCCCCACAGACCACAGAATAGGAAGATAAAACCTGAATCCTTTGCAACACTGTTGAGAAACAAAGCCAGCTTTCGAACTACCCACCTCCAGACATTTTCCTGAGTAAAGCATAAATGTCCTGTGGTTTGATCCAGTAGGAGTCAGTGTCTGATACTCACAGCAGAGCACAATTTAGCTGACGGTGTTACTAAGGGCTTAGTCAGGAAACCAGAAACTACATCCAGTACTTTTAGTAGAAATGGTTTAATATAGGGAATTGGCTGAACAGAGTACCGAAAAGGCCAAAAAGGACCACGGAGGTAGCGACAGGTGGTAACTCCGGGACGCAGGAAGAGGCGGGAGTTACTGGGAACTGGAGGCACGGAGGAGGAACTCTGCAGAACGGGCATCCGGCTGCCTCTGGAAGGGAGGAGAAGATGGGGACACGGGGCTGCTGCCTGGGGAAGGCTGCTGCTGAGGCTACCAGATGGGAACGAAAAGGAGCCAGGAAGGAACAAGCTCCTTCTCCCTCCCCCACCCTTTCATTTCCCTCAACCGGTGAAAATGGTAGAAGTCACACCAGGTATGTTCTTAAGCTTAGGCCTTAGGAGACCCTGTGGCTCTCGACTCACCTTCTTGGAATTGCCCTGAGACCTTCATGGGACAAAGAGCCCATGAGGAAAAGCCACATGGAGAGTGACACCCAGCTAAGCCGGCTCACTGCCCGCCCGGCCCACCTGTCAGCTGAGTATGGTTGCATGAGTGATCCCAGGTGGGTCCTAGTAAAGAACCAGCCCACCAGCCCACAGAATTGGAGAGTGAACTGTTGGGGTTTTGCTCTGCAACAATCCACAACGGAAAAAATGTGCAACGAAGAGACCATTCAAGGAAGGCAGGGCACCCAGCTGCAGGGCTTGGTGGAGCTGGGGCAGGTAGGAGGGGTGTCAGGGGAGAGGCAAAGGACAAGGACTAGCGGTGAGGAAGGGCCTGCTTCTCTATTCTTAACCTCTTACCAGCACATCTCATCCAGACCACAGCTGGCAATTGGTTGCTTTGACTTGGGAACTCATACTCAGTCTGCTGTCTCCTTTGTTCTCACTTCCCTCTCTTGGCAGGGTGGCTCCAGGGCCGAGATGGGGCCGCTTTCCTGCAATGCTGTTTGCTGGCCCCTCATTCAGTTAATTCTATGCATCCTCACGCAAAAGACACTGAGAATTCTATACATTCTCAGATTCTATTTTGTTCTCAGAGCAGTCCTTAATCCTGACCAGTGCCCCCGGATGCTCTCTTAAGAGATGCTGAGCTTTCCTGCATAGCACTCATCTCCATTTGTGATTATATATTTATTTGTGCGTTTCAAAGTCCAGATTCAGCAAGACCTGAAGAGCTTATGCATGGACATTCTGTAAGACGTGATGAGTAACATCAGAACTTCCTGGTCCCTCACTTTCCCTATCAGTTTCTCTAGACCATTGGTTCTCAAAGTGTGGTCCCTGATGGGATCTACATCACTTGGCTTCATCCAGGAACTTGTCAGGGATGTGAATTCCCAGGCCCCACCCCAGTCCTTCTGAATCAAAAACTCTGGAGGAGGTGGACCTCGGCCTCTGGGGTTGATGAGCTGTCCTGGTGATTTTGGTGACAAACTGGAGTTTGAGAACCACTGGTCTAAGGAGAGAAGTGAGTTGGGGAGGAAGCAAGGGATGGGGAGATGGGGCCTGAAAAAAAGGCAACCCTGTATGAGCCAACTCAGGGCATGGAGTCCGAAATGCCAGATTGGTTGGGAGGGGATGCTCTGAATGCACAGGAACTCTGCCTAATGAGAGAGAGAGGGAGAGAAGGACAGAGAGACTACCATGCCCCCATTTAACAGTGCAGAAAAGCAGCGTGAGCAGAATTAGGTAACTTCCCAGCTAACTTCTCGGCCAGGGCAAGCAGAAGGGCCCTACTTGATCTTAACTGTATAAATCTCCCAGGTCTGCTGGCCGGCCAGCCAGCTCAGTTGCCAGCCTCGTCATTATTTGGAAAGGCATTTCACACTTTTCTCAAAGAAGCAGCAAAGTGAGTCTCTCTGCAGAGAAACACTCCGCACGGCAGCCTTGGCTGTGAAGGTGACGACCTGCCGGAGGCTGTGGGCTTCCGGGAGGTTGGGCTGCGGCTCCTTCCTCCCAGTCCCCTTCTCCCAGCGCTGAGGGTGAGGCCTGCGGGATAAACAGCAGCCAGCAATGCATTTCCCCCCGTTTATTTACTAAAGCAACATTTTTTATTACCAGGACATGTTCGCAGTGAAAATATGACAGCCTACATTTTATGTCGCCATTGATCTTTAATCCGAGCCTGCCTCCAGGTTTCCTATAAAATCAGGGCTTCCTGGCCCCAAATGTGATTCCAGCACCGGAATGAATGACGGCCCGGGCTGCTCTTTTCTCATCTGAAAAGGCTGAAATTGCTTTGTGTAAATGGGTGGAAAATGCTGATATTTGGATTCTATAAATAGCTCGCCTCTCGAGCCAGCCAGCGCTGGGTTTCATCTGCCGTGTCTCCTTGGAGCGTTTGGGGCCTTATCACTTTTATCCAGGGTGAAGCGTACAAATGAACTCGCCACCGTGCACCCCGCCGGGTTTGCAACATTTGGGCACATCTGAGGGGCAGGAGGGAGGGATGCTGCTGGGTGCACAGGACTCGGCTGGGAGGTGGTGGAGGGTGGGGGTGGGGGCCTGGGGAGGTGGGGTGGGGGCTGGCGATGGGCACAACCTTCCTTTGGGGGAGGGAGAGCCACGCGGCCCCTACTCCGCGCTTCCATTTACAGCCTGTGCCTGCCTGCGTGGGAGAAGGTTCTATCTATAGCGCGCTATTTTTAGCTCCGTCTTCTGAAGAGCCTGACAGCCAGTTAATGACTGGGACCCTTCGAGTCGTGTCTGCCGAGCTGTGCACTGCACACGCCAGGAGCAGATGTGCGTGCAGAGACTCAAGGTTGTTGCCTCTGCAAATGCCCTTCCTTCCCTGAGAGGGGGACTGCGGGAGGGGCCTCGTTCCCCGCCCCCCACTTTCTGAGAACGCTGGAAAGGCAGGGAGGGGGCATCTTTTTCATTTCGGCTGCAGTGACATCTTCCTAACCCAGGGTCCCATGTCTGACACTGTTAACACAGCCTGGACAGATGGAGGGGACTAGGAAGGCTGGGGTGGCCACCTGGGGGTTGTGAAAGGAATCTCATTTCATCTTAGGTGGGTCAGATACCCGGGAAGAAGGCCAGTGGACCGCCAGTCTGGTTAGGAGGCTGTAATTTTCCCCAAAGTGGGAAAACCCTTTTCAGGGATTTCATGCCCTGCATAGTCTGCAGTGGATCTAGTCCCCGGGTCTGTAGGTCAGGTGCCGCAGGCTCAGAGATGCCCAGTGACCTGCCCAGCACCACACAGCCTGCCTTTCCTGCTCCCACACCTTCTGCAGCTGCTGCATCCAGGACCCAGTTACAAGTCAGAGGGGCTGCTGGTCCTCGGTGAAGGGGTGCAGGGCTGGAGTCAGTGTTGGTACATTCGTTCATCCTCTAACTCACCCTACAGCCGGGGCCATGGTGGGCCTGCCAACTGAGGACCAGGAGGTCAGGGTTCTACCTGCAGACATGGACTGAACTGGTGTGCTCCACATTTAGCTCCACCATTTTTGAACTGTGCGACCTTGGGCAAGTTAATAACCTCTCTGAGCCTCAGTTTCATCTGTAACATGGGTGTAATAATATGCGTATCTCATCTGGCGGTTGCGAGGATTTAATGAGTTAATTTATGTTGAGTACTTAGAATGGTGTCTGAGTGTTAGCTGTTATTACATTATTCTGACTCAAATAATTTTAGGATGATCTTCGGAAAAATTCCTAGGGTAGGATTATATTGTCTAGCTATTTGTTGGCTGACACCTGCAACTCGAATATTTGCCTTGAATGAACCTTTTGGAGGAGATGGTGCAGAAAACCCCTGAGAAGGGAGGGAGCCAGACCCTGATCTTGTTTTCAGAAGAAGTTGTAGGAACTGCTTTGGTGCCAGCTTGCTGACAAATGTCTGTGTGTGTGGATGGCGTGACTCTGGAACTTGCTTTCAAGGCAACCTGGTGGGAAATTTGTGGGGCAGAGAACGTTGGCCTGTACCTGCCTCTGCTTCGGGGTTTTGGTCCTTTTTAGGGCCATGGACCCCTTTCGCAATCTGGGGAAGCCTGTGGGTACCATGGAAGGATAATGGTTCTAAATACATAAAACAAAATACTAGTACTGCAGAGGAAATGAATTACATTGAAGGACAGTTATCAAAATAACAATAAGCAAATTTATTATAACAATATATGTGCTTCTTTATTCACACCTTAAAAGCAAGGTCTGAGCAGTACATAGGGATAAAATAAAGGGTATTTTAGGCTGCTTGCTAACAACTGTAATGTGATATAAAAAATAACCTATCTGTGATTTCTATTAGTGACCAAGTCATAAGCACTATTACATTACTGTGGTTTCTTGCCTCATTTACCAGGTCTTTTTGGAAAAATTCCAGCCATTGTTAATATAAGGAGAATGGTTTATGCAACATTTATGTAACCTGGCAGCCAAGGAGAGTGGACTGGAATGTGCATGCGTGAACAATGATGACTTCATTGTACTAATCAGTGGGGGTGGTAGACGTCATTGAGTGAGCATGTGCACTGTGTGGCCATCACATTCAAAATGACTGAGCTAGTAGATCAGTGAAACTGCATCACATTTTGCATTGAGCTTGAATATTCCCCTGTGGAAACTATTCAGATGGTTCAGAAGACCACAGCTATGAGCAGCTGGTGACTGGCAGCTTCATCACAACAACGTGCCTGCTCATGCATCACGTCTCATGCAGATTTTTTTGGCAAAACATCAAATCACCCAGGTGACTCAGCTCCCTACAGCCCAGATTTGGTGCCCTGCAACTTCTGGCTTTTCCTAAAACTAAAATCACCTTTGAAAGGGAAGAGATTTCAGACTATTGATGAGATTCAGGAAAATATGATGGGGCACCTGATGGCAATTGGGAAAACAGTGTGAGGTCCCAATGTGCCTACTTTGAAGGGGACTGAGGCATCATTGTCCTGGGTACAATGTTTCTTGTACCTTGTATCTTCTTCAGTAAATGTCTCCATTTTTCATATTACGTGAGTGGATACTTTCTGCACAGACCTCGTATAATTTAAGACAGTAGTAAACTTCAGTAAAAGTTAAGGAAAAGAAAGATTTTATTTTTTTCTTATTCAAGTTCTCAGACCTTTGTGAATTCCATGACCCCCAGGTTAAAAATCCCTACTGGGAGACTGCTAATCGCTACCCAGCTAATAACTGTGTGTGACCAAACGGGCTTAGTGAGGTCAGTCTGCAATACCACAGGAAGGAGAGAAAAGGGGCCAAAGGAAGATTCCCCCCAAACCCCATTCCTATTGCTATGAAACAAAAGATTTCAAAACATATTGGCTTAGAATTCGCAGGTGGCAAACACAAGGCCTGTGGGCCGAACCCGGCCCTCCACCTTGCTTCATTTGGCCCAGCTCCTTATTTCTACCTGGCGGCAGTGCCAAGCTTTTGTTTAACTGTTAAGGAGTAGTTACACTTACGCAGTCCTAAAATTACATTTGGCCCTTTGAAGGCAACCGCAAAGCTGATGTGGCCCCTGGTGAAAATGAGTTTGACACCCCTGGCTTAGAACAATGAGTTATGGATTCCCTCTGTATGTTACATGCCCGAGGGCTCAGCTGGGCAGTCTGCTGCTGGTTTTACTTGGGGTTTTTCATGTGTCTCCATTCGGTGGGGAGGATGGCCTCAGCTGAAGCTTCCATCCTGTGTGTTAGTCTGCTCAGGCTGCCAGAGCAAGGTACTGTAGACTGAATGGCTTAAACAAGGGAAATTTATTTCCTCCCAGTTTCGGAGACTGCAAAGTCCAAGAAGCTTCTAGCAGCACCAGGTTCTGGTGAGGGCTCTATTCCTGCTTGTAGACAACCACCCTCTCGCCCTGTGCTCACCTGACCTTTCCTGGTGCACGTGCAAGGAGCAAAAGCTCTGGTCCCTGTTCCTCTTCTTGTCTGGACACTAACCCGGTCAGATTAGGGCCCCACCCTTGTGACCTCACTTAACCACATTTACTTCTGTAAAGGCCTTATCTCCAGATGCTGCCACACAGGAGATCAGGGCTTCAACAAGAGTTTGGGGGGCAGGCAGTTCAGTCCAATGCATCCCCCCAGGTCTCTCTGTGCAGAAGCTCCGATCACTCCTCTGCCTGGCCCATGCTTCCTCACAGCACGGCTTCCAGGTTCCGGAGAGAAACAGCACAACCTCTCAGTTCTCCTCAGACCTGGGCTCGGAAGTTCAGAAAATTGCTTCCACAAGCTTCTATTGACCAAAAGAGGTTACAGGCCAGTTGAGATTCCAGGGGAGGGAAGACAGAGCCGCGTCATGATGCGAAGAACACGTCGGGGAGGGGAGAAGTTACTGGGGACTGTATTGGAATGTGTTCGCTACAGAGACCTCTCCGGACCGGTGACCGCTCTGACCCAAGGACGGGGGAAGACTGAGTCACAGCTGCCACAGAGGCTTTCTGGTCCAGGACGTGCTTTTTTGCTCCCCCCTACGAAATGTCTTCTCCCAGGAGGATCCAACCCAACCACCAAAAGCTGTTCCTGAGGCTTGAAAAGTGTTAATCTAAATGGAAAAAAAGTGCCAATTTGTTAATACTCATTAACAGACTTAATTATGTAGTGTGTCCTATACTGTCAATAATGTAAGAGGCTGTTGTTTTACAGATGGGAATTAAGGGAACACTTCTCCCTTCATGATCTCAGAAGGTCTGGCTGCTGCTGCTACCCGAGCAGAGGAGGATGCCCTGCCCCCTCAGGAGACTTGGCTGAGTCCCACCCCCGCCCCAAGTCAGAGTCAGGTCGCCCTACCTGGGCCTCTGTAACTCCCACACTTGCCTGTTTGTTTATTCTTTTTAACAGATTTATTGAGACATAGTTCACAGACTACCCATTGCTTGCTTGTTCTAGCAACACGGGTTGGAGTAATCTTTTATCCGCCTCTGTTACCAGATCGCTGGCTCTGAGCTCCACATTGGACTCCTCTGGGGAACTTGAAAAATTCTGCCACCTGGGCCCCACCCCAAGGGTTTCTAATGGAGTGGGTTTGGGTGGCCTGGCATTTTTAAATGCTCCCCAGGTGAGGTGACCCTAAAGTTTAGACAGGGTCACCTTGGGGATGGGGGCTGGGGGCTCTCTCACTGGTATACAGTAGGTGCTTAGTACAAAATGAACAGGTAAATAACTGCCCTGCCTTCCTCCTCTTCCTCCTGCTTCATTCCGGCTGCTGGTGAAGATACTGGGGTGTTAGTGGGGTTTGGGTTGTCGTTTGTCTTTGCATTTATAGATTATAGATGAGTGGGTAAAAATGGAAGGCTTTCCCCAGATTTTTTTTTGGTCTTTCCCTCCCTCAAGAAGGAAGCACAGCTTGGAATCTTGAAAGTGAGTATTTTGTTACCCTCCGGGCAGAAGGAAGAGGCCTCTGCGTCTGAAAGTTCAGGTCAGGAGCTGGCGGGGGGGTTGGGAGTGGGCGGGACTAGGGTGGTGTTGAGGGTCCGGGGTACTGAGGGTTGTTACCACAGCTGACGGGTCTGCAGCATTTGCTTTGTGCTAGACACCATGCCAAGGGCTTTGCCGAGGGTCCTGTTCTTTGCCGGGACCCGACCTCTTGAGGAAGACACGATGGCTACTCTCATTTTATCAAAGGAGAAATGGAGACACTGAGTGGTAAGTGGTGAGTGAAAACTGTCACACTGGAGGGGGAGGTTGCCGAAGGCTGGGCACAACTGGGTTTAGGGGGGTGGAAGGAGGCGATGGGCCCCGCCCGGTTCCTTCCGTGTGGGTAGCACCTGAGGGGAAACACAGGCATGGTTTTCCGGGACCCCCTGGGGCCCCGGAGGTCTCAGAGTCTCAGACGTGGCCTCCTGGGCACTGCCCAGTGAGAGCCAGGTGCCAAAGGTCGCTCGGGAAAGGTCTTGGATTACTCACAAACTCTGGCCTCCCTCCACCCTCCCCCGGGAAGGACCTTTCCTAAGAAAAGGACTCTGGTAGGTGGTGGCTTGACTTGTATTTAATTTTACATTTAAGTGCAATCAATAAAAAGAGAATGAAACTCATACCCACTACAGTAACTGGGAGCAGGCTGAGGGTCACAGGATCCTGGCAATTTTGCTTCTGGCCCTCTCCACCTGCTGTGACCAAGTTCAAGGTCCCTCCATCCTACTTCGTCCGCCCCACCAAGTTCCAGTGGCCTGCACGCCCCTTCCCCCTCCCCCAAGCCTCTAGCATGAGCCTGTCTGACTGGTTTGTTTAGGGAGATTAAGACCCAAACCTGGCTTAACTCAGAGTGGCACCACCTCGTTACCGAGCTCCGAAACTTCAAACCAGCTTGAACAAATTCCGGTAAGCCACGGATAAAGGGCCACCCCCACCCCTTCCATAAACATTCCTGTCACACTCCTTGGCCGGTGCATGCTAGGAAGAAATCTGTATTTGATTATTTACATTTGGTTCATAGGATTTAGAAGCTTCTGAGGGAAAGCAGTGCTCCAAGTGAGCAGCAGGTGACTGGCTGCGGGAGGGGCACCTTAAGGTACAAAAGGGAAGGGCCCTTTCCTGCCTCTGACAGAATCCAAAGGCCCTTGATGGAGCGGGCAACAGGCTGCGAGTCAAAGAAAGTCATGAGATCCAAAGACCTACAACCAAGGTTGCTCTATCCAGCAAAGCTTTCATTTAGAATGGAAGGGCAGATAAAGTGCTTCTCAGATAAGATCAAGTTCAAGGAGTTCATCATCACCAAGCCCTTACTATATGAAATGTTAAAAGGATCTAAGAAAAAGAAGATAAAAATATGAACAGTGAAAGGACAGCAAACTCACAGTTATTAATAACCACACCTAAAGCAAAAGCAAACTAAGAGGATAGCTAAATCAGGAGTGAACCATAGAAATGGAGATCACATGGAGGGTTAGCAACAGGGGAGTGGGAGGAGGAGAAGGGGGGAGAAAGTACAGAAAATAAGTAGCTATGATAGACAGTAGATAGAGAATAGATGGGGGGGCAAGAATAGTATGGGAAATATAGAATCTAAAGAAATTGTGACACATGGACATGAACTAAATGGGAGGAATGGGGGGAGTGGGTGTGTAGGGTGGAGGGGAATGAAGGGGGGGAATGGGACAACTGTAATGACATAATCAATAAAACATATTTAAAAAAACAAATTCCTGTGAGAAAAATGGCAGGTCTAGACTCATACCAGGAAGTGCTCATAACAGCAACGTGCATCATTGTGTACTGAGTCCTTAAACCTCAGAAGTAACAGGGTCGGGCAGGGTGCACAGTAATGGGGATCTTCGTGCAGTGAGCACTGGCCGAGGGCCAGGCACCGCACTGCCTCCTGCCCATGATGTCATCCAATTTCACTGCCCCCATTGTACAAATGATGAGACTAAAGACCAGAGAGGCTGTCTGATGTGCCTGAGACCACACAGCTGGGGTCCTGAGATGAGACTGGAGCCTGTGTCTGTTCCCAGTGCCTGCTTTTAGGAGCTCTGCAGAAAGGCGGCAGGAAGAAGCCAGAACAGACTATTCAGCACTCCTCAGCCTGGGTGCACATTAGAATCAGCTGGGGAGCTTTTTGCACAGCACTGGTGCCCGGGCACCTCCCTCCCCCCACCCGGGGGTGGCTGATTTAATTGAATTGAGCTGTGGCCTGGGCATCCGCATCTTTTTAAAGCTCCCCAGGTGAATCCCCTGTGAATCCTCCCAGGGCTGAGAACTGCAGCTGGGTGGGCTGGAGCTGGGACTCCTCCTACGGCAGGATGAGGTGAGACTCCCAGACGGTGGGAAGCCAGTGAGTACTGGGGGCACCTCGGGAAAGGATGACTGGGATTTTCACTACTTTGTTTTTCATTCTTTTCTTGGTAAGTAACTCTGCCTTCAAGATGGGCTTTAAGAACTTTAAACACCAAGGTTCCCAGTAAAGCACAAAGAGGGCAGGCAAGTCATCTAAAACTTCACTTCCTCGGACATGTAGGCTCAGAGCTAAGCTCCCTGCTATGCGACCCAAACACCGCTCACCTGGTCCTAGAGCCAGGCTAACTCCTACCTGATCTTTAACAACGTTGCTCAGTTAAAAAATTGTGGTAAGCACAGATAACATAAAACTTACTATTTTATCCGCCTTTGAGGTCAGTGGCGTTAAGTACGTGCACGTTGGAGACGCAGCCATCTCCACCGTCCGTCTGCAGAGCGTTTGTTCACCTTGTAAAGACGAAGCCCCGTGCCTGTTAAGAACTGCCCGTTCCCCCTCTCCCAGCCCCTGTACCAGCCATTCTACTTTCTTTCTCCATGAATTTGACTCTAACAGACCTGATTTTATGACAGATTGATTGCACCTATATCAGCTCAATTTTAAATACCAATAGCTACATTTGCACGAGCACTTAATTACACACAACCATGTCAGGGAACTCTGTTGCACTCCCTGCATTGTGCAGATGCTCCGGCAGCGAGGCAGGGAGGGTTCCGCGTGCTCAACTGCAGGGCCACCTTTTCTAGCCTCTAAGACAGTTGGGGGGGCCATGCTACTGGACCTGGCCGATGGAAATGGGCAGAGGTGATGTATATGATTCCCAGGCCTGGCCCTAAAACTCCCTAAACTGTCCACTACCCCCTCTCTCCCTTCTACAGCAACCACAGAAGCCACATGTTTAACACAGCAATGGCAGAAGCTGTGATGGAGTCTGAATCCTGGGTGACCAATCTGCATCGAACTGGCACATTAGCAAGAAATCAAACTGAGCTATTGGGTGTATTTGTCACTGCACTAGAACCTGTCCCACCCTGACTAATATACAGGGGTTTAACAACTTACCACAGTCTCATAGCCCATCATCACTGGAGTCAGGATTCAACCTTTGCTCTCTCTGATACCAAATTTTGTGATCTTCCACATTATACTCTGCTGCTATTATGATATCCTGTATTGCTATCAAACTACTTATTTGAGGTAAAAAATATTGTCTTAAAAAAAAGAAAGACAGGGCTTACTTCTGTAAAAGAAGCTAGGCATTTCAATGTCTCTCCATGCACAACTAGCCTTCCCTACATCACGCCACATCCCAAAGGAAAAATAAAACAAATTCCTCCTGCTGAGCCCCATCCCTCCAGCTGATAAAAATCCTGGCAGCTTCTGGTACTCAAGTCAGGCAGACATTTAGAACTACTCTTCTTTAAGAGACGCTTCTCCAGCAATTTATTTTCTGTCACCGCCCGTGTTTCTGCCCATGAAGGATGATATTTTGTTCACCTTTGGTGCTTTTACTCCATTGTATTCTGCAGTAAATGTCCCCAAACAATGCTCGCACCATCCATTAGGTAGGGATGCCTTGACTGGCTGTCACCTGGCCAGGCTGAGTTCCACAGTCTCTGGTCTAAACACAATGTCATTTGTTTTTAGCATATCACCCACCACTATCTCCCATTGAGTGGGTGTGTGTGCATTAAAAAAATGTTTCAACCCAGTATTTCTTCTCTATTCCGTATCAATGGGGCAGGCATCAACACAGACAAGCCCACTGCTTGATAACCCTTTGAAAACTGTGAAGAGGAAGGGGCCGAAAAATGACCAAGAGGTAGCATGTAAATTTGGGAAACAGAAAAGCAAAGCTGGAGGCAGAGTGGCAACAGTACTAAGAAGGAAAATGCCGGAAAACTCTTCACTTTCTGAACTTAACGGGGCAGCAAGGTAAGCACTTGTTGCCCAACCAGTGAGGTGGAGCGGGGTGTCCAGACTGTGCGAGAAAGCACACGTAGTCGCTGAGAGCCCCTTAGACGTTCGGTGCTGTGGGGGGTACGCTCCACACCTTACTTGCTGTGTGGCTTTGGGCGAGGCGTGAATTTCTCTGAGTCGCCCTTTCCTCGTCTGTAAAATGGAGCTGATGACATCTACCTTTTAGGATTCCTGGAGGCATTAGTGAATTGTGTGCCGGAAGTGCCTGGTGAGCAGCGGGTGCCCTTGCTTCATTCAAATCGCCTTTCCCGTGGGCTAGGTGCTGCTCCTTTGCCAAGTCCAGCCTCTGGAAAGCGCGGAGCAGCCAGAGGACCAGGAGCCTTGCTCAGAAGATGAAGCAGGAGGTTTGGATGGGCCAGAGGGGAAAATGGCACCTTAGGGAGAAGCAGAGGACTCAGAAGAAATGTTTCCTTTCTTTGAACTTGACCTGTGTGGGAGCAGCTGGGTTTCTGTTTGAGTGAGAGTTTCCCCCCTCCGAGAAGGTACCTCCTATTTTCTCCCCACATCCCTTCCTCTCGGTGCCATGGTGATGGTGAGGAGGGTCAGCCAATTCAGACCTGTGGGGGTTGGGGAAGGCTTCCTGGAGGAGGCAGCATTTGACTTAGGTCTTGAAGAAAGAGCGGATATTAAAGAGGGGAATGAGATAAAGGAGAAACACGTTTCAAGTGGAAAATACAGCATATGCAAAAGCACACAAGACCTGCACAATAAAAGTGAAACAGTACCGCCCGAAATAGCAGCGGCCAGTGTTTCCTGAATGCCCGTTCTAAGGTAAAGCACTTTACAGGAATCGTCTCATTTAACCCTCAGAATAGTCCCTGGAGGCGGGTGGTCCTCTCCAGATGAGTCATACGGATGTTGGCTAATTTGTCCAAATTTATAGTAAGTTAGCTTCTGAGCTCAGAACTCCACCTGGCTTTTCCTGTCTCAAAGCAAAATGCTCACAGTCTCTTCTATCCTTCTCTAAGTCTTGGAGTGTCAAAGCCAAGGGCACGGTCCCTGAGTCGTCCTCCCATACCTCCGCTGTTCTCTCTTTGATATGGAACCCTGGCTGAGTCCGAGACCCCGTGGCCCGGGTGTGGATCCCGCTCCTTGCACGCCCGCTCGCCGCTCAGTGCCCCAGCCATCCATCTTCACAAAGCACCGAATCGGAGAAAAGTTCTGGGAAAAACAAAATCGATGGCCGGTGTCACCCCTGGGTCTTTAATGAAATTGCAGCGAGGCTTGACTCGCCGTGCCGCCCCGCGGTCCTCCCCGGCTCCCTGAGCACTTAGCCGTGGCTATCGATCCGCTGCTGGGGATGGGAGAGGTGGTGCCATTAGGGGAGTCGCTGAAGTCTGTTAACTTGCCTTCTATTGTGGGTTGCTTTTTCACTCGTTGGCTTTACTTATCTCATTTCCTTAATTTCTCCACTTAGAAATAAATAATACTGTCAAGCTTTAAAACAAGAAAAGGAAAGAAGCGTGTTGCTTCTGTTGCTCGTAGAGCCCTTCCCTCTCTGCTCTGTATCAGAGGGAGCCGAGGTACCTGACTTCGGGGGTTGGGTAAGAGGGTCGTTCAGGTCACTTTGAGGACAGTTTTCCTGTGTTTTTCTTCTTAGCATTGTTGCTACTCTATATCTGCTTTATGACTTCCGTTCATAGCTCTAGCACCACTTTTAGGACTCTATCCCAAGTAAAGAAAGCATCTCTGCTTCTATACTTGTAATGAAAATCTGAAAATACTTTGGTGTGTAGCAGACGATTATGCGTCTCCCATCCTGCAGCGGTTATTGCACAACAAGATAAACGGGCTTCATAACAAAGGCGAGGGCCAATAAAAATAAGAATCCAGAGGAGACAGGGACCACTCTGCCTGAAGAGGTGGGGAAGTCCTAAGGAAAAGGGGATATTTAAATTGGGTCTTGCAGGATGAACAGGAGTTTTCCGGGTAGCTCAGAGGAGAGTCCAGGCAGAAAGAAGATGCATAAATGTGGGGGAGGGGGGCGGTGGCAAAAGAGCATATGTAAGGAGTAGTTTGGTGTTTGGTGTGGCAAGAGCGTAGATTGTGAATGTTAGGACAGGGAGGGAAGGTGAAAGGGGAGAAGTGAACAGGGTCAGAGGGGCTTTGGTACCATCCTGAGAATTCGACAAGTGGACGGTCAATTCAGATTTGCGAGTGGAATTGTGGAAGGAGCAGCTCTGTTTCAGAAACATCGTGAGGCACCTGGCGGGCAGAGGGACAGGTAGGAGGCTCTGGACAGGGGCCAGCTGAGGTTTGCTGAGGTTCGGCCCAAGGCAAAGGTGGAGAAGGCTTAGAGAGGTAGGAGAAAGCAGGATTGCCAAGGTGTGGAGAAACAAAGACTTAATTCCTGGATTGGCCAATGTTTGAGATGAAAGGAAACAAATAATTAGAATACAACTACACTCAAGACTACAGTTGTGCTAAAAAAGGCAAGGGATGCATGCACTCTTTTGAATCGGTGTTTCGGGTTTCTTCAGATACATACCAAGGAGCCCAGGTGTGGGATCACCGGGCCATACAATGAGTTCCATTTTAAAATTTTTGAGGAACCTCCGTACTGCTTTCCACAGTGGCTGCGCCAGTCTGCATTCCCACCGACAGCACACAAGGGGTCCCTTTCTGCAACATTTTCACCATTTGCTTGTTGATTTATTGATGATAGTCAGACAGGTGGGAGGTGATCTCATGGTGGTTGTAAGTGCATTGCTCTGATAACTAGTGATGTTGAACATCTTTTCACATGCCTGTTGGCCATCCGTATGTCCTCTTCAGAGAAATGTTTATCAGTTGTTTACAATAGCCGAGATATGGAAGCGGCCCAAGTGCCCATCCATAGACAAGTAGATAAAAAGCTGTGGTACATACATACAGGGGAATATTACTCAGCCATTAAAAGAACAAAATTTTGCCATTTGCAACAGCACAGATAGACCTAGAGGTCATTATGCTAAGTGAATTGAGTCAAACAGAGAAAGACAAATACTATATGATTTCACTTATACGTGGAATTCAAAGGACAAAATAAGCAAACAAACAAAACCAGAGCTGGACTCACAAATACAGAGAACAGACTGATGGCTGCCAGCAGGGAAGGGGCTGGGAGCCTGCGTGGAAAAGGCGAAGGGGTTGAGAGTGCAGACTGGTGGTTACGGGATAGAAATGAGGATGTGAGGACGGCACAGGGGACAGTCAGTGACACTGTCAGAGCCTTGTACTGGGCCGGGCAGACTGGCAGTGTCAGAGGGGGCACTTTGTGAAGCATACGATTGTCCCACCACCATGCGGTACGCCTGGAACTAATACAAAAGAATGTCGAATGTGAATGGTGATGGGAAAAATAAATAAACTAATTAAAACACAGAGGATGTAAGGGGTACTAATGAGGAAGACAGTGAAAATGGGAATTTGGGAAACATTCGCTCCAAGCAGTAGGAATCCCAGAAGATCTTCCCATCTGGTACCAGCCTTATCCAATGACAAAGAAACCTGCGGTCCTCTCTGGAACGCATGCAGGAAACTTAGCCCCCACCCAGGACCCTTTTCGCCACCAGTTTTCCTTCACAGTGGAAGAAATGGAAGTTCATAAAATACCACCTCTGAATTTGCCACAGATGAGAGAGTTGGTGGCCAAACTCGTAATATGGATTTTCTGTGGACATTTACAGGAACCCCTTCCTGAAATGGATGGGTAATTTTGGACACTGGAACTCGGTTGTGCATGCACACACACGCAGAACACTCTCTCCGACCCAGCCTGCCTACATTTCTTTGCCTTCCTTTAATGGCCGACCATTCTCGAAGCCAATACAAGTGCCCATGGAAACAGTTGCATGTTTGACCGCCACGTTTTTTTTAATAGAATAAGGGAAAGGAAGACGGTTAGGGTTGGCCTGCAGGGCTGCAAGCTGTGCTGGGTAATAATGCCCTCGGTTTATTAGTTAATTCTGCCAAAAATATTCTTATAGAGACTGCCTTCTGGGGCACGTTGGAGAGAGGAGAGTTATCACTGCAGGTACTACTGTCACCGGGAACGCAGGTAAGTAACTGCAGCGCAGATGTGGTGTGAAGGGGATGGGCCTCTGTTCAAAGTGGGCGGGGGGTGGGGAGTGGGGATGCAAAGGGAAGCTCAAGGCCCAGGATATGTGAGAGAGAGAAGAGATGGTCCAGCTTATGTGTTTGGACATTTCCCATTTGGGGACACTGTCATGGTCACTTGGGGAATTCAGATATTCAGCCCTGGTTGAGCCTGGGATAGAGAGATGGTTGCATATTTGTGAGCCTGTTTCCAAACAGCGCTGTCATTATTACCGAGGGCTTTACAGGACCGGTAGCCTGGTGACAAAGGGGATTAAAATGCCAAGAGTGTGACCATTGAGCAAAAGCTGGCAATTAACCTACATGACCCCTATTATCCACTGGTTTTCTTGAATTAGATGCCAACCCCAGATGAAGTTTTGACCCTACATACAGGCTGGTGGTTTATGGTGACAATTAACATTCTGGGCCCAAGTTCCTGGGCCGAGCTGGAGAAATGTCTTCTCTTAACTCGTACTTTACTGTCTCACTTTAAATACCATCTCTGGGGACTCTCACTGCAGCTACCTCTTGTGGGAATCCCATAATTTTTTAGGGTAAGTGCTAAACCATTGCAAGAATACCAAAAACTGCACAGCCTTACACAAGATTTAAATTTACTTCTCTGTCACATAACACCTCAGTTGTAGGCAGATGGTGCAGGCGGCCTGTTGAGGCCTGGTCCTCAGGACCCACATGGCTTCTCTCCTGAAGGTGATCATCCTTTAGATCAAGAGTCAGCAAATATTTTGTTTGCTGAGAACGGGCTCAGATGATAAGTATTTCCAGCTTTGTGATCCAAATGGCCTCTGCTGTGACTACTCAGTTCTGTCATTGCAGCACCAACGCAGTTGGAGACTGTACCTAAACAAATGGCCACGGTTGTGTTCCAATAAAACTTTATTGTCAAAAACAACTGGTGGTCAGGATTTAGCCTGTGGATGGCAGTTTCCTCACTGGGATCTGGAGCAGAGCAGTCCAATGGGAATATAATGTGAGGTACATATATATATATATATATATATATATATATATATATAAAATTTTTAACTTAATGGCCACATGAAAAAAGGTACAATGAGGTTGGTCAAATTCATTTCCATATTACATTGTATTGAACTCATATCTAAAATTTTATGATTTCAACATGTAATCAAAATAAATAAGTATTAATTAGAGATCTTACAGTCTTTTGGGGGGTACAGAGGCTCTGGCATCCAGCACGTGTTACACACTGAAAGACATCTCGCTGTGGCCGAGCCACATCATAAGTGCTGGGTAGCACATGTGGCTCTCGTCCGCCCAGTTAAAGCTGGCTCGTTGGCACTGCTTTTGCATTCCAGCTCCTGGGCAGAGGGAAGGGGAACACGTGCCCAAATTTTGTACAGTTGAGACTCCAAAGTCATGCACGTCACTTTCCTGGACTTAACATCCATAAGAATCCAGTCACTGGGACACATCCAGCTGTGAAGGAGAGTGGGGAATGCAGTCCTGCTGGGGGGCCATGCACCCCACCAACCCTTGGCAGGGAGCACTCCATCACTTCACTAGGACGAAGAAGGAGGAGAAGAGGTATGGGTCGGTAGCAGTCTCTGTGTGACCCCGAACATCAGTCTGTTGGGATGGGAATGATTGCAGGACCCTGTTCGGATCCTGCCTTCTCTCCTTGGCACCTGCATCCGTCTACCACTCCTCTGAGTCCCTCTCCACCCACCGCACCAACACTCCATCTGCGTTAATTTCTCTGGGCTGCCATCGCAATGACTACACTCTGGGTGGCTTAACCAACAGCAGTTTATTCCCTCATAGTTCTGGAGTCCAGGAGTCGGAAATCAAGGTGGCAGTGGGGCCACGCGGCCTCCAAAGTTCTCAGGGGGGATCTTCCTCTGCCTCTCCCAGCTCCTGGCTGTCCGTGGCTTGCACACCCATCATTCTCATCTTCACATCATCTTCTCTCAATTTCTCTGTGCCCTCAGCTCTGCTTATAAGGATGCCAGGCATTGGATTTAGGGTCCGTGCTAAATCCAGGATGATTTCTTCTCAAGATCCTTAAGTAATTATACCTGCAAAAATCCTATTTCCAAAGAAGGTCACATTCTGAGATTTCAGGTGGACATGGATTTTGGAGACACTATTCAATTCACTATTACTCTCTTACTAGGACTCTGAATCATGGCCAGCAACCTTCCAACCACTCCCTCCTCTCCTCCCCCATGTCCCTGAATTTCTACGTTTGAAACCTCTTGCATATAGGAAACCCAACACCAGGGAAGAGCTCGGGTAGCTCCTTTAGGGCCTTTCAAATGGCAGGAGGAGCCAGAAAAGACCGGAGAAGGATGTGCAGAGCAGAAGTCCCCTCAGCACTGCAGGTGGCAGGAGGGAGTAAGGGACAGGGAGTGTTAGAAGCAAACCCGATTCTTGGCCCATTTCCACTCAGACTAACTAAGGGTAACCATCATGCCTCACGGATGGCAAATATACACAACACTTTGCATCCTGAGATAAAATAACAATGAAAGAAAACAACTAAAGAACAGGATCACCCTGTCTAGTTCTCATACCCCAGATAAATGAGTCCTTGAGCATTTCCTGACAGTTGCTGATTACCTAGTAAAATGCCTTTATCCCTGACTTGCTCAATGTTGGTTTCTACAGATGTGGAGATAAAAATCACATCAGAAAATTGCTCTTATTCCACCATGAACAGACAAATAGAAAGTTGGCAATCTTGGCAGTTTTTGCAGTGGTTTAAAAAAAAATACCTGTTGTGTTTTCTTAATTTTCTGACATCCTTGCAATTCTTTGGAAGTAGACTTCTTGCTTTTGCTTCCCAGTTTCCTTTTGCAGGTTTTTCAAGCTTTGATGGGGGAAGAATGAGGATGGTACCTGAGATGAGGCCTGCAGCAAACATTGTAATTGGCCACAACACAGCTTCTTGCTTCCCCACAACCTGTTTTCTCTATGGAGGCCAGAGAGTGCTTGAAACCCAGACTTCACGCGGCTCCCTTCTCGCTACTGAGCTAGACCATGTTCCTGTTGCTCTTAGAATAATGACAAATACGGATATGGCATTGGATGTGTGTCAAACACTGTTCTAGAAAGTTTTATATACACCAGTATTAGTGATTTTAATTCTATTATTAATACTCTCATATTTCACACGAGCAAACAGAGAGATTAAATGACACGGCTAATAAGTGGTAGAGTGGGATCTCAAACCCAAGGAGACAGATAGACTCCAGAGTCTGTCCTCTTACCCGATGCTCTGGACAGTGGCCTAGTGGCCTTTGAAACTTTCCATGGTGCCCGGCCACTTTGTCAGCCTCCTTGCTCCCTGCATTCTGGCAACACTGGTTTGCTTCTACTTCCTTGTACATCTCCTGCCCTACTCACCACAGGGCCATTGCATACACTCTGATCCGCTGAGCACGCTCTTCTTGTCTGTCTTAGCAAAGGTAACTCTTCTCAGACCTCGATTCAAGAATGGCATTCCTGATCTCCCCCGGTAGATCAGGTCTCCCCAGGGAGGCCTCCAGGGCACTGAGAACTTCCGCACACCACATACCCCAGCTCTATCTCTCCTCGGTTTGGGTGGTAAGTTGACAACGCCCTTGCTTCCCCTCCCCTCACCTCCTCCAACCCATGCGCAAGCTCCCTGAGGACAGCATTCTGCCCTCTGCTGACCCTCCAGGGCCCAGCGAGCGGTCTGGCTCACAATCTCTGCAGGGTAAGGAAACAGACAAAGAGGGTGTGGATGCATCGGTGATGTCCGACAAGGGAGCACAGAGAAGCGAACAAGAGGCGGGGAGGACGGCAAGTGTGGTTTTGTTGTGTTGGTTCTGACGTGACCTGCCATTGCTGGTTGTGATGCCTGGAGCAGGGGCGAGTGGTCTGCCCTGGAGACAGCCTGGGCCCTGGGAGCTGAAGGATCTTGCCTTGAAGCCCGTCCTCAGGGCTGGTGTCCTCCCACTTTCCTGTGTATTTCAGATGCTCTTTTCTTTCCCCTTCACATTTTAATGTTTTTGAAAGCGCAATTGATCTTACAACAGAGCCGTCCACTTAATGAAGTGTGTTTTTTGTTGGTCCCTGTAAAGCAGTTGTGAAATCAATGGAGAGTCCCACAGTCAATGGCATTTGGAATTGAGGTAATTCTGTTTGTGGCCTTGGGTAAAGTCTTTGCTTTTCTGAGGCCTAATTTCCTTCTCTGAAAAGGGCAGGGCTGTCGTGAATATCGGAGATAAATATAATGGCAGCAGCACAGTGACGAGCAGCCTTAACTCATCAACAGCAAGTCTATTATGAGTTTCATAAAATATGTGTCCGATTAGTGTTTTGCTAGAATAATCCATATCCTTGCATGGTCAGTCACACATTTGGTTGCTCACCATTTTAAAAGGAAAATGAGAGGGAAGATTTTAAGGGCTCATTCTCCTTTACATTTTAATGACTACGGCATAAAACCTCTTTCCAGTATCCCCTGCTTTGTGAGGCAAACTGTCATCACCAATAGCCATGGGGAGAAGCACTGGCAAAGTGGTCACTGGGGTGTTCTCTTAAAACTCAGTTTTTTTTCCCTTTCCCCTACTTCCTAAAGACTACAGATAAACTGTACAGGACCTTGCTTCAACTTTACATTAAAAATTATATGGCATTTGGGTCATCTGCAAAGCACGTCTTTTTCAAAGTCAGGCAATTGTTCTATTTCTACATCTAATGCTCTTTGCAGCTTATTCTTGGTGAGCATTAGTCAGTGCCGCTCTTTTCCAGTAAAAGACTCTATTTGCTGCGAACCAATAACTGCAGTAGAATCTCGGTTAAGTCATCTGCAGCCTTCATTTACGTCACTGTTGTTCATCGACTTGAGCCAGGACAAGAGACGTGATGTAAATTAAGCCATTAGACGATTCTGTGAAAAATTATGCCTTCGTGAAGGACCTCCCTGAACCCTTGAAAATATCACAAGACCCATAAATAGCAGCCTTCCCCATATTTAACTCCGCAGATGCATGTGCACTAAGAATAATCGAGAAAACATACGAGTATGTTTGGATTAAAAACAGAAAAAGCAACTGCTGAGCGAAGGCGGAGGAGCCGTGTAAAGTGGGCGGAGCGCACTGTTCAAGTAAAAAAACCCAAATCCCTTTTTTGCTGATGCGGGGAGTCAGTCGGAGTGAAAGACAGGAGTTCAAAGCGTAACTTTCCCTCTTTGACCAACTTCTGCGGATGTTAGCAAATCGCCTTTGCTCTCTATTTATGCTGCTGTGATAGAGTTTTTCATTATTTGCCGTAGAATGCACTCCTCATCTTTTAAACATTAATTTAAGTTGAGGAAAATAGTGAAAAGCATTGAGAGCTAAGTTGGGTGAAGAAAGTTGATGATGAAGAGGAGTAATGAATGTGTGTGTGTGTGTGAGAAAGAGGAAGGTTTCCTAATTGCCACCAAAGCAATCAAATCGAATGTAGTGTGTGAAACCGTGTCCCCTCTCCCGAAAGATCCGTCTGTGTCCCAGTCTGAGGAACCTGTGGGTGTGACCGTATTTAAAAAAATAAGAGGTAAAGTTGAAGATCTCAAGATGAGATTATCCTGGAGTATCCAAGTGGGCCTTGAATCCAATGGCAAGTATCTTAGAGGCAGAGGGAGGTTTGCGCACGCGCACAGAGGAAAAGACCATCATCTGAGGGCAAAGGCAGAAGCTGGGGCGAGGCAGCCCTGGGCCTCCAGCGCCTGCAGCCAGCAGGAGCTGGAGCAAGCGGAGTGGAAGATTCTGTCCCCGCCTTTGGAGGGAGCAGGGCCCAGCCGACACCTGATTTCCGATTCCTGTCTGACGGAATGAAGAGAATTTCCTTTGTCTCAAGCCGCTGTGTTTGGGGTAATTGGGTGTAGCAACCCCAGAAAGTTAATACACTGGTGTTCTTTATCGGGCTTAAAAACTTGGTTTTCAGGCAATTCCCAAAGAGAGAGGAATTTCATAATTAATTTGAGCAGTAATAGTGTCCTTGAAGTAAGTGTCTTCCTTTCTGGGAAAGTCTACTTAGAGTAATTTCTCCCTGCCTGTATGCATCCGGGTCCAACGAGAGAAACAGAAGCCCCTTCGGGTATTTACGGGGAGGGCACTCACTGAAGGAGTGGGTAACAGGCCTGAGGCAGAAGCTAAGAAGTCAGAGGGAGACAGAGGAGCAACCTAGAGACCAGCGGCTGCGGGAACCCGTGGCTGGCCCTAGGGAGGAAGTGGTGTTCTGAGGTCACAGTCATGTACAAGAAGCTGGAGCCATGGTGGGCTGAGGTGGCGGCAGATGCCATGGGAGGTACAAGGAGGAAATAGCCCAGCTTCTCCTTCCACTGCCCTCCCACCCCCTCAATCCCTCTCATTGGCTGAATCAGAGCTATAGAATCATTAGGGCTCAATCAAGTAAGGCCGGTGGGAAGGGGAAGGCAGAGAGCTCCAGGAAGGGAACAGTTTCGAGCAAACACTCAGAAACAGAAAAGGCTCGGCTCCCGGCCTGAGCCCTTGGGCTGTAAGAACACACCACAGGTTGTCCACATGAAACAGGCCTCCGGCCCCGTGCGTCCGTTACTTCCTGCAACCCCGCCCCTGGCTGCTCTGGGCGGGGAGGGGTGCCGCACTATAAAACCATGGACAAGGGATAGTAAAGAAGAATCAAAAGCCAGTCAACAGGGTGTGGGGAACATTGCGTATAAATGAAAGTTTAGAGCAAATCATCTAATAAACACCATCATAAGCCATTCAGGCACACTTGGAAGACCCCTGAGGAAAGATCTAGATGAGTCGCTGCTGAGTGGAGTTGAGTAATGGGTTATTATTCCTTCTGAGGGGAGAATTGACAAAGAAGGAAACTGTGTCCCTCGGTCCCTGTGGTGTCTGGGTGGAGGATGGGTTTATCAGTGAGATGGGGGTCCTCCCAGGGCCCCTCCATTGGCTCTCCTGGGCTCACGAAGTTGTGCCTGAAGTTTCTCAAGGTCCTATTCAGCTGGAGACAGTGCAGTTGGGGGCACTGTGGAGAGCCAGCTGGAATGGTCAAAGTCAGAGTGACAGGAAGGGGACTCGCCACCTGAGATCACATCCCTCCGGCCTCCCGGAGCCCTTCATCCGTTTAGGAGAGGAGAGCACCATTTCCGAGAACTGCTTGATCAGAACCTAATTATCCCCGGAGCCACAAGTCTCAGCAGCAGGGTTCCTGTCACCTGGTGTTGAGAAATGGGTCAGCAGCCAGGACAGAATGTGCCACTGTCACACACACGTCAGGGCTGGCCACTCAGCTTTGGTACAGAGACACTATTCCAACTGAACACACCTATGCTTGGCACCTTATTAAAAAAAAGGAATTGGGGACACAATGTCATAGACAGGACACCATCGATGTGGCCCTGCTACTCTCCCGGGAAGCACTGCCTCTTTCCAAACTCGGTGGGCAAATCTAAGTCCGCAACCTTCTCCGTCTCAGCCCCCGACAGCATTGGAAGCTGCCTCTTTGTATCTCCCCTCTTTGCATCCAGGACCTGTAGGTCTTCCTGTTGCTGCTGCCTTCCTGTGCATTCATCCCCAAAGCCTGGAGCTTCATAAATTGAAAAGCTCTGGGGTTGTGTGGTCTGGTGCTCTTGTTAAGAGACATGAGACCCAGAGGCATTCAGTTGATTTATCTAATGCCCAACGATTGGTCCGGGGCAGAGCTGGGCCCCAGGCTCTTCCCTCTGCTCAATGTCACCTCTCCCTGCTCTCTATTCCGCCCTTTGTTTTCTCCTTCACTGGATTTGGTCTCTAGGAGCTCTGTAAGTGGTAGTAAAAGTTCCACCTGCAGCCTGTTCTGCCTTAGCCAGGGCCTCCTGTGTCCATGGAGAATGTGGTAGATCTGATTTGAATCTCCAGCCTGTGAAGGACCAGAACCCTGCCCGTGCTTGGTTGTCCAATTCCCCGGGGCTTGGTTGTCAGGGTCCCTCGGCCTTGGGCCCCTGTTCTGTGCATGGGGTCTCTGCTTCCCATGTTCTGGGCCTGATGTGAAAGGCTCTGTTGTTGGTTTCCACCAAAATTAACAAACAAAACCACTCATCTTGAGCATGTGTGCTTTCGGTAGTTTTCCCAAAGATCGGTTGGGGGTGGTCACCTTGAAGAATCATATAGTTAGCAGGCCTCCTTCATCCCTCTGTCTCTGCCCTTCCTTCTCTCACTGTATTTTCTATCCCACACTCACTCCTGGGAAAACAGTTCTGTTCCTCTTCTCCCGAGAGGCATCTAGCCAACCTTTCGAGTCTCGCTCTCATAGTATTTTTCTAAGCCAGCCATTGCTTTCCTGGGCAAACAAACAGGTCCCACCTACTAACACAGCAACAGCCTCTCCCCACGCGGATCCCAAACCCTTTCCTCCCAGTCTCCTCCCCTTTGTTCCCCAGCACATCCACCAGATGTTCCACAGGCTGCCCAACTCTGTCCCCACTGTTCTTCTCCCTCTCGCCCTGCTGTGTGCTCTCCCTAGCCCACACTGTCATTGGTCTCAAAGTCACCTGCATGAGGGTTAGGGAACAAACAGCACAGGGTTGGGAATGGGCTTTCAGATCAGCAAACCCAACTTTGAATTCTGACTCTGCCACAGCCTGTGCAACCTAAGGCAAATTGCTTAACCAGCCCCTGCCCCGTACCTCCAGCCTCAGGCTCTTCTCCCCTTGTATGCTGGGGATATTAACACCTCCTTGGCAGAGGCATTTCCAGTCTTAAGTAAGATAAACTTACCTGAAGGGCCCCGCACAAGCAGGCCTTAGAAGAATGATAGCTACTATTGCTACAGTCGTTATGAATCAGTGGCTCCGCTCATTTCATTTCCTCCATGCAGAATGGCGTTTTCCCCCGTACCTGTCTGTTTAGGTCCTACCTGTTGGCCATGGCCCAGCTCCAATGACAGCCGCCCTGGGAAGCCCTGTGCTCCTGCTTCTCTGCATTCAGGCCCTCTGGGTTATGGACTCCGAGTAAGCAGTGAATTTATAAGAAATCATCGCCAATAGTCTCTTGGGTCCAGAAAGACCTGAAGATCTTCTTTAGCAACTTTTACTGAGCCCTTCTAATTTTTGGTCAACTGATCAAGCTCAAGTGTCTTTCTTTTCACTAGCAATTGTCATATATTGTAATTTCTTCAGTTATTTATCTGTTGTTTAAGTGCTGGCTCTTTGAGGGCAGGGCTTAAGGGCCAGGAGTCTTTGTGGCTCAGTCCTTCAGCCAGGATTTGACACGTTCGAGGAACTCAGTAGATGTATGTTGCAAGTGCTCGGTAACTGATGGTTGCCAGAGAGGGAGGGGGAGAGGGTGCAACAGGCTAAGGGGACTGAGAGGTCCAAATGGCCCAATTAAACTAAGTAAGTCACAGGACTCTAGTGTAGAAAATAATATTGTCATAACTTTGTGTGGTGACAGGTGTGTACCAGACTTACAGTGGTGATCATATCATAAGGCATATCAGTGTTGAATCACTATGTTGTACAGCTGAAGCTAACATAATATTGATGGCAACTATACTTTGATGAAAAATAAATAAAAAATTAAACACAAAATGCTCAGTAGATGAGCATTTCATGCTCATCTGTGAAATATGAAATTCAATAAACAGGCATCCTTAGCTCCTGTTTAGCAGTGAATTTCAAGGAAGACATCACTGCTAATATTCTTTTGGGCCCAGGAAGACCGAGAGATCTTCCGTACCAACTTTTGCCAAGTTCCTCTCCGTTCATGTCAACTAGCAAAGCCCAAATGTCTTTTTTTTTTTTTTTTACCATGTTTTGCAGACCTGAGGAATCCCAGCTCACATATCTCTTCTTGGAGGCCTGGGGCCCTGGGGCCCTGGAGGCCAGCAGCCAGCGGCCAGAGGTCAGTCTTCAGCTGCTAGCTCCTCTGGGTTCTCCTCAGCTTACAGGCTGAATTCACCCTTCTCCCACGGAACCCCTGAGCTGTGGCTGAGCAAGTTGGTGGTACAGGGCCAGCCATTTCTGCCCAGTGCGGGGCTCCTCCACCTGAACTGTAGGGTCTGCATCACAGACTGATGGTTCCCGGGCCCTGGACTACTTCCTCCCTTTTCCTGTTATAGGTGTTATTCCCTAAAAAAACTTTTGTCCTTTCAATTTCAGCTAAGCCACTGCTTCCCAAAGATCCTAAGCAGTGTGCCACTGCAGACCAGTGTCCCAAGAGAGACTAGAAAGAGCCAGAAGAAAGACTGACCGTCTTCCAGGAGCTGTACATCTTAATGGTGGGTGAAGAGACGCAGAGTCTTGAGCAGATCTGACAGCACCAATTTTGGCCACACTCTGGCTATTGGAAGCCTTATCCAGGGACCTGCCCATGTATCAGAAAGGTCACTAAGGGTCCTTCGGTTTTCATGGGAAAATCCAGCTGTAATTACATTGTCCAGAAAAACCATAGTAACATCGATTCACGGAAACGCTATTCGTGTGGCGAATTTCCTGATTTCCCAAATGAGTCTAAAAACACAACATTATTGATGAATCCTATTATTCCTTTCTAGGATAAAAGATAAAAATAAATAGTGCTGTCTTCGACCATACACCCTGAGGAACTGATGCATCTCGTCCTGGCATGGGGAGGGGTGTGGAGGGCGGCCGGGGGCAGTTTCTCCAGCTCGCCCTTCTTTGGTCTGGAGGCTTCCTGGCTTGTCTGCCATCTCCATGTGTGACTATGTCTTTTCCTCTCCCTGCCCTTGTCATCCTTCGACAAGTCCCTCCAGCTCCTGGGGATTCTTGTCTCAAGCCAGGTGACAAGGGGAGATTCATAGAGGGCTTTCATCCCGTCATTCACCCTTTGGCGCTCAGCTGGTGCTTCCTGGCATGTTTGGACAGGTTTCTCTTGCAGGTCATGTGTGACCTGAAAGTCTTCAAGACCCAGCCCCCGAGGGCTTATAGAATAGTCACATTTAAGGTTGTTTTTAGACAACAGTCCAATGTCAGAGATATGCCTTCCTTGACAGCCGCTTGGGCGGTTTCCGTATCTGGCTGTTGTGAATAATGCTGTAGGGAGCAGGGGAGCGCAGACACCTCTCTGAGATCCTGGCTGGACCTCCTTTGGCTCTGTACCCGGGAGTGGGACTGCCGGTCACATGGAAGAACTAGCTTTCAATTCGTGAGAAACCTCTATACTATTTCCCACAGTGGCTGCGCCAGTTTACATTCCCACCAACAGTGCACAAGGGGAACAGAAAAGATATGTCTTTAAATACCTTGGGGCAGGATGGAAGAAGAAATGGTAGGGCTTTTGCTTTCTAGAATCTTGTGGAAGGCAGCTACACATTCTTTTTCCAGGGCCTCCCCTAACCCTACCTCGATTCCCTCCACTGTGGTGACCGAGCAGGACAGCTCTGATCACTGCGGCTGCTGGCACTATGACACTGGCTGCCTGATCTTGGGCAGGACACTTAACCTGCCCACACCTCAGTTTCCTCCTCAGGAAATGCCTTCTGGGCCAGGGTGGTTGAGAAGCTACAGTTGAGACTGTGGGGGTGAAAGGCCTTGTTAAGTGTGAAACTGCAGTGTAAAAGTCAGATGTCATTGTACCCCTGGGGGCTACTTAACTTCTCCTGCCACCGAAGGGAAATATCCTTGAGACAGAAACGCTCCAACAGAGGGCAAGCCTTTGTCTGACATGAGCTACGATGGCCTCTGAGGACCAGCTTGGGACTGACGATGGCCTCTTCCTGAAATGCCTGCTCCTGTGGGCCAGCACTCGGGCCAGGGGACACACCTTTTGCGCTTCCTTAAATGGCCCATCGGCTGCTCTCCTACCGAATCCGCAGTCTTTGGGAACCACATAAAGTCTAAGCTCCAGTGTCTTTCTGACGACTGAGAACAAGGAGCCATGAGGTTTGTTTAAGGGGTGACTGTGTCTCAGTGTAGTGGTGGGTCTGGTCTTGTCCTGGAGTAAGGGGACCTGGGGGTGTGTGTGGTGGTGTCCCTCCTACTTTGGCCCCCTGGCTGGGCTCCTGAGCTTCTTCCCAGTTGCCCGGGGGTTGCTGATCCAAGGGTACAGGACGTCCACCTGGACTGGTTGCATGAGACGAGGGCAGGCTGGGGGCGGCTGGAATCCAGAGCTAGACCACATCTGCTTGTCCACCACTGTATTCCCAGAGTCTACCATAGCACCTGGCTCTGCCCAGCCATTCAGTATTTGTTGAACAATTAAACTAATCTGCCCAGTTTTCAGAGATGCACAGATTCTTGGGTTGTGGAAAAACTAAGACATTTCTGAGTCACTAGCAGGCTATTATAACATAGAAAGGTCTTATTTCCTTGGGCACATGTTAAACTACTTGAAGAGAAATATGTTTAAATATTTCTCTTAAATATATACCTATCTAGATCTATACCCATATCTATATTGATCTGTATCCATATCCATACCTATATCTATGTCTATATTTAGGTCTATCAATATTTATACCTATATTTATCTCTCTATATATCCAAATTTATATCTACCTATACCCATATCCATGTCTATACCGATATTTATATCTGTCCACACCCATATCCAAAAATGTATCTACAGTGATTTATGGCTCTTAGTGAATGGGTAGAGACCCACTAGCTAACTGCTGAATTAACTAACTTGTACAGCTTATAAAAAAGTCTCACATTCTTCAATTCACTTCATCCTTGAAGTAACCCAGAGTGATACGTATCATCTCCCTCCAGTTGCAGAATTGGGAATCATGGCCCCTGAGAGTTAAGACCCGCCAAGGTAACCAGTGGTGAAACAGATTCCAATAGCCTTCCGATAGCACATTGCATGATGCCCTCATACACCAGAGTGTCTTAGTACTGGGTTCTGAAGAGCTCAGAAAAGGGAGACATGGGCCGGGGCTGGGGTAGGGGCTCTGAGGGTAAGTTCTGGATGCTTTTTTTCAGAGCAACTGTTCCTCTAAGAGCGGGGTCACCTATCGCCAGGCATGTAGGTAGCATGGGAAGCCTTAGTTTATTTTGTAATTTCAGGGACTCTCTGAAATTCCCCCTTGGTATTTAGTTTATTCTAAGAGCAATGTTCAAACACAAATGTCCCTCGGAAGAGCAGTCCAATGAGTAAACAGCCCTTGGGATTTGATATAGATGCATTTCTGATACTTCTCTCAGAACACATTTTGATGGGGGCTAGGGTGGGTTGAGCCGAGGGCATAAGAGCACAGAATAACTCAAATGTTGTAGAATGGAAAAATGATAAGCCCCATGGATCTCTGATTTCACCTTGATTAAAATTGAGACCGGAGGCCACAGGCTTCAGTAGCAGGAATCTTGAGAGAATATATGTCCCTTGAGAATGGAAGGAGTTAAATTAGCCAGTGTTTTAGAGCTTAAAAGATATTTCCAGACCCATTCTTATAAATTTAAGTTAAATCTGTATTCCTTGTATAGCTTGTTTTAAAGTAGAATTTCTAAGTCTGCTAAGAAGACCAAGATTTCCCCTAAAATTATTATACTGACTTGTAAATGTGAGACTGTGAAAGTTTGTTATTTAGAAAACTGTCCTCATTTTAGGGGACTGACTTTACTCAGTCCCACTGTCTGCGACTCAGAGGTGTGTGTCCAATCAATTCAACCCAACTACGATTGGGTTCCTAGAACTAGGAACATAGCTAAAGGCATTCTATTTCATAAATATAAAGTGATGTATTAGTCAGGGTTCTCCAGAGAAACAGAACCAATAAGATTATGTACATATATGATACATATTTTATATATATCTCACATATATAATATGTATTAGAGGATTTATTATAGGACTTAGCCAATACAGTTATGGAAGCTGAGAAGCCCCATAATCCACCATTCGTAAACTGATGATCCAGGAAAACCGATAGTGTAATTTGGCTTAGTCCAAAGGCCTAGGAATCGGGGAGAGGGTGAAGGGCAGGGTGTGGTGCAATGGTGCAGGTCCTGCTTGAGTCCCAAAGCCTGGGAGACAGGAGCACCAGTGTCTGAGGGTAGGAGAAGACAGATGTCCTAGCTCCAGCAGAGAGCGAGTTCATGCTTGCCAGGGTGGTCCCAGTGTGGTGATGTGTTCATCACGAAACCAGTCACTGTGGCTGGGAGAATGGAACGTTCAGGAATGCTTTGGTCTAGAGGATGTGTGCATGGCTATTGAAAGTATTCATCAAGTGAGCCACATGGATTGCGTTTTGAGAAGGAGTCATTTCCTCCCAAGCAAAAATGTGTCTGGTTGTCATGAGATGGGGCAGCTGAGGCTGGTTGACAAATATCCCACAGGGCTCCATGGCACTGGGGTGGAGAGGAGGTGGCCAAGGTCACCAGAAACCGTGGCCAGGGGCTTGAGGGCCTTTCAGCTGATTTAGGAAACTGCATGAGATAATCCACAGGCAGCCCTTCAAGGACACAATTGAAAATCAAGAGTCCACTCAGAGGCGGAATCAGAGCGAGCTCCAGACTTGTGACCCCTCCCGCCAACTGAGTGTGTGAAGAAAGGCCATGGTGGGGAGCCAGAAATGGCATCTACATTTGACCAGCAGCCAACCACAGGAGTGGCATATTGAGGTGATGTGGTCAAAGACAGACTGGCCAATTCTCTGATTTAAAAAAATGGGCAAGATGGTTTTGTTTTTTATTTATTTTTTTCTACCCCAGGGGATCTAATTTGTAGCCATTCAAACTGAGTGCCTTTGAGGTTTGGATGTGTAGTTTTTCTTCCGGTTGTTACAGCAAGCACCAGAACCAGAAGTGTCAGACATCAGCGAAAGCTTTCCAAAGCTTATACAGTCTGGCGAGAAGGCCAGCTGTGGAGTGGGAGTGGCGTTCGGTTAGAAAACAGGGGAGGGAGATGAGAAGCGTGATGAGGTCTCTGAGATTCTTATGAGATTTACAGTTAGGTTTAGTATTTGAAACTATTTTTGGTCTAAAAATAGATTTCCCCAAACTGCAGCCTTCCTAGATTCACCCTGTTCTGCGAGATTTCTATTGTTTCTTACTGACTGCACCTGAGAAATATTTTCTCTTCAGTGTTTGCATGTCCGAAATACCATTCATTCATTCATTCATTCATTCAAACAGCCACCATTACACTGAAGGCTCAGTGAAAAAGAATCAATATTTCACCGAGGGGACAAAGATTTCCCCTCCACTGCCCTCCCATTTCTTCCTTACCCTCCCCAGTGGTCATCTAGCTGCCTACTCAGCTACACGTGATGCCTCCTGGCCATTTCAGAGCCAACGTCTCCAAAACCAATTTTTTTATACCTCTCTCTCAGCCAAACCCTTTCTTCTTCTAGAGGTTCTCAGCTCAAAACAATGGCGCCTCTACCTACCTACCCCCTGGCTCAAGCTAAAACATTCGTGATGGTAGGCATTCTTGATGTTTCATTGATTTCAAAGCGAATCCAACCCAGCAGCTAGTAGACTCCAATCAACACTGACCAGACTGACAGGTGGTTAAATGAACTGGGGGCTGCATGGACAATGCTTGGAGCTGCCGCTGCAGCTGGCACCGCGTCAGCCCCTGCAGGGACGAATGTGTGCTCATGTCAAGGAGACAGCTTGAGGAAGTGTACATCCGATCAAGGATCCTCGCGTTTTGAAAAACTCTTGCTATTTCTTGGAAACAGATTTTCTCTGATTGTCTACTAAGTGTTTTTCCCCCCCAATGGCTGAAGATGTTGGAACCAAACCAAAATAATCTGCATTTCCATTTTTATATCGTCATTTATAGACTGCACTTATAATTTGCAAGCACTCAGTATCTCGAACAGAGCCGAAACAAATACCAGCCCTGCCAGCTATGCTCCCCAAGTCTTCTCTCTGCAGTCTTCCTACGAGGAACTTTCTAGTCTTTCAGGTTGGAGCAGATGGGCTGGAGTCAGCCCTGGCTCGGGGAGGGTAAGGATAGCAATAATGCTATGTTGTGTTTACATAGCGAAGAGACAGGAAGGTCTTGTTGTCTCATTATTCCCACTTCACAGATGAGGAAGCAGAGGCTAAGACGGGAGCATCATGAGCGAGAAGTACTGCTGCTCGGTGGAGCCAGGCCTGGAGTCTGTGTCTCTGGCGCTCCTCGTGCCAAACGTCTTTCCAGGACATCGGACCAGGGTCTCTCCACCCAGGCAGTGGTAACATTTTGGGCTGTAGCATTCTTTGTTGTGTACTGCGGGATACTCTACCCCAGTTGCCAGTGGCACCTATCCTACTGTGACAACCCCAAATGTCTCCAGACATTGCCAAGCGTCACCCCTGATGGAGAACCACTATGCTAGACTGTGTCCCTGTCTTTAACTGTAAAGGAAGCACAAAAGTTAATAAAACTCATCCTTTTGGAGCCCCTCCCCTGCCTGGTTGTTCTCGTGAGTCGCGGGGGTTAGCTGAGAATTGCTCTGTCCACCGTATTGCTCAGAATTCTGAACAAATACCCAGCACTTCCTGTGTGGCAGTGGGTGCTTTGCATTCTCGATCACATTTAACCCCCGAACTGAGGCTTCAAACTCGCCTGTGATTGCAGTTAGTGAGTGGCTTGCCGGGACTCTAACCCAAACCTATGTAATCCTGGGGACAGAGAGTTTCCCTTCCCTGCCCTACTCCTCACTCTAACCCAACACAGTGAGACGTGAGAAGCGGATTTTCCTTCCTTGGGTCAGCAGAAAGGCCCTACATTAGAGAAGCCTTGCCCCCTCCCCCCAGTAGCTCATCCGTCTAAAGGCAAGCATCTTTCAGGCATTTCGGGACACATCTCCATGGTGGTGGGTCCACCTGCCTGTCGCCCTACCCAGACCATGGTCTGCGTCCTCACCCCCAGCGCTGGGCCTTGCGGAGTAGAGCATTTATGGAGTGCATGCCGACAAAGAGGTGAGGGCTGAACACAGCAGCCAGTTCTGGAGAAGGATGCTCCTGGCTGTCTCCTGGGGAACTTGGGCAAGAAAAAACTGTCTCCAAGCTCGATTTTCCCATCTACAAAATGGGAAGACCCATTTTTCAGGGGAGCTCTGAGAACAAAATGATGGCAAAAGTAGACTGGTTCACATAGATGCTAGGTGTTGGATAAATGCTTCCTGCAGCGAATGTTCACTTTCTCCACGTGGTTACCTGCGACAACTCACTTTCAATTCCTGGACCCCTTCGGTCAGTGTTCAGTTATTTCTTAGGGCTGTCTGCCCAGCTAGACTTCAAGCTCCCTGCGGATAGGGCCTACGCCTTTTGTCTCCTCCCACAGCGGCCATCCTGAGACACACTCAGGATAGCTGGGGAAAGGATAGTATTGACGATTCCTGCAGGAATAACCTTGGGTCTTGGCACTGCCTCCTCTGAGTGAATCTTAACAGAGGAAATGGTTTGCCTTGGTAGTAGCCTGATGATGGCGCCCTGCACTCCCCACCCTGCCAGTTCAGGCTATGGACCATCATTTTGGTTCTGTTTTGGCCATTTTCTTTGATTTTCCCAGCTGACATTGCCTTGTGGTAGTAAGACTCAAGCTCAGTGTAGCAAATGTGAAGAATGGAAGAGAGGCTCACTAGGCACTGGCTACCAATCCCCACCCCAGGCTGCAATACAGGGCCCAGGATCCAACCCCTGTCTCTGCCCAGCCATCTACTCCTGAACCATCACCCAGTTACTGGTGCTTTCTGTGCCTCAGTTTCCTCACCAGCACCTTAAGGAGATAAATAGGACCTGCCTCAGAGGGTTAGGAGTAGATTGAATGTACAGAGCCTAGAGCGAATCGTGCCCTCAATCTCTATGAACGAAGCACTCCTGCCCTGTAATTCGGGTGGGTGGGGTGCCAGAGCGCGTGCTGACGGAGGGGAAACTTTCGCGGGCTTCTCAGCTCCGCGGCCAGCAGCGGGCAGGCCGCAGAGTAGCAGGGGCGCGCACTGCCGCGGCAGGCTCGCTCTTCTCCATTCCTTCCGCAGGGAAAGGTGGCGGGCTTCGGCAGTCCCACGGCGCTGGGGGAACGGGGATCCAGACCCCACAGCCCCACCGCAACACACGAGCAAAGCTACCCCCGCCCAACTGTACGGCAGCATTCGTTTCATTTCTGTTTTAAAAAATTAGTAAAGGCTGCTCAAAATTCTGCACTCTTCAAAGCACCCAGGACGAAAATCTCCCTTCCCAGTCATCAAGCCGGTTTCCTTGGCCCTACTTTTACCCCCAGCCCCCACCTCCCGTTTTGTTGGGGGGGGGGAAGGGCCCGCCAGAGGGACTGCGGGCATCCGATGCCCCGCCACTCGGTGGGCCCCCCGGGGGGTCTCCGTCCAAGGCCGCCGTCCCCCAAGGCCACCCAACTTTTCCCTCTTCCCGCAGCTGCCGAGGAGGGTCCGGGAGGGTCCGGAGGGGGTGGCGGCCCCCGGGCACGGCGGGGGCGGGGCGGGCGTCCGCCCCGCATTCTCCATTGGCCAGAGCGGGCTGCGGGCGAGAGCGCTGATGTCAGGCGGGCGCGAGTGCGGCGGGCACAGCGGCGGCCGCCCAGCAGCCCGGGCTCGGGTGGGGGGGCGCCGAGTGGGGGCGGCGGCCAGCATGCTGCTTGGCTGCAGCTCGGCCTCCCACACCCGCTGCGCCCTAGTCCTCGCCGGCAGCAGCGGCGGCGGAGCAGCGAGCGGCCCGTGTCTGCAGCGGCGCCCAGTCCAGGCGCAAGGCGCGGCGGCGGGGGTCGGGACCGGGGCGGGGTGCGGGGACCCGGCATGGCGCTGCGGAGGGGCGGCAACGGGGTGCCGGGGCGGCTGCTGCTGCTGCTGCTGCTGGGCGCCGCGTGCTGGGTCCCGCGGAGCGCGCAGGTGAGGCGGTTGGCGCGCTGCCCCGCCACTTGCAGCTGTACCAAGGAGTCCATCATCTGCGTGGGCTCTTCCTGGGTGCCCAGGGTCGTGCCGGGCGACATCAGCTCCCTGTGAGTGAGTGGGACCTCTCCAGCGTCCCCCCCCATCCCCCCGCCCCGCCCCACCCTGTGCCCGCTGTCGCCAGGGAGTTGCTTCTGGCTCTGGGACGCTGTGACCCGACCCCACTCCCCAGCCGGTTTCTTTATGTTTGGGTGGGGGAGCGCTGCGGGACGTGGGTGAAGTCTCGGGCCCCAGGGCGGATGGAGGGAACCAAGACGCAGAGTTTGGGAACCGGGACAAGCCCCCTGGCAGTGTTTCTCTAAGTGTGGCCCTCGGGCCACCCGCATCAGACCCACCTACCTGGCGGATCTTGTGCCAAGGCAGATTCTGGGGACCGCGCTGAAAGAAGCAGGGGCTCTGGAGTGGAGCCTTGGAGTCTGCGTTTGGCGTCCCCGGGTGAATCTGGGGTGCGTTAAAGTTTGAGAGGATGCGTGTATGTTTGGGGGGTTGTGTATGGGCATGTATGTGCGGTGAGCACGACTGAAGTGAGTGCACCCCGGAGGAGGTGAAGCCCCCACTGTCCCACCTCGGGTCTGGGGCTGTGGTTTACACCCTGGCCTCATCCCGACCTCTCTACAGTTCAGGCTGGGAGGAACCTGGGTAAAGTCATATAGCCTCTGGAAGTGGGTTTGGGGGTGGTGCTTCCCCATGTGACCTGGACGAGAACACAGACGGCTTGGCAGAGCGTGGGGGCATATGGGGCACCCAGCCTAGTGGTCAGGGGCTGGAAGTCTGCCTGACTTCTTGCCCTGAGTCCACAAGGGCTTCTCACCCTGTCTCTGCACCACGTATTATATTGGCTGCTTTTTCAGTGCCAGAGGAACTGATGGGAAAAGGCTCCACATCATTTACCCACCTGCTAAGAAATGCTTTCAACCTGCCCGCACACAGCCACTCAAGCCACGTGACCAGCTCTCATAATGGCTATGAAAGGGGGCTTCTGGACTCTGTCTTCACTGCTGGGAAATATTTCCTGGAGAAATGACTCCCTTGTTCCAGGCCTTGGTGCTGGGGGATGCCCTCTCAGTTGCAGAGGCAGGGAATTCCCAGGCGAAGCTGCTCTGCTCAGGACACTTCCTCTTGGAATTACCCTGTCCTGCCTCTGACCCCTTGGCAAGGCACAGAGGCCTGGAATCAGGAGTGATGGGCATCCTGTTTGCATTTCTAAAAAGTTAGGAGTCTGGCGGGCAGGGAAAGAGGGCCTTTTTGGTCCCTGATATTGCTAAATCTGGTGATATGGAGGATCCCAGAAATGAGAATTCCCCTTGTTAAATCCTTTAGACCAGCAGCTGCTTAATTGACCTGCATGCTAACTGAAGTCATTCTGAATAATGTGCTGAGGTCCTGCTGTGGCCAGAAAGGATGGGGAACCTGGTGCAATCACAGAGCCAAGCCTCTTGCCCTGACATGGACCGTCAAATCTGGCAGATGGCATTGCCTCCCACTCCACATTCAAGTTCAGGTGTCTCTGAGTTTTTCCCCCAAGGCTTTCACGGTGCATTTAATCAGAAGTGCTCTGAGTGTCTTTCAGAGATGGGCTCCCAAGGGGAGTGCTTAATCCTACCCCGGAGTTTCATTGGCCAACATTAACAATGCGTCTGCACAAACAGAATCATGGGCAGAAGTGAAATAATTATCCATTTGCAGCCTGGGCCTCTTGTAGTTAAGTAAAATGAAGCAGGGGGAATTGATTCAAACTGGCTGAGATAACGTCTATGGAAGGAGCTGGATGGGTGGTAAAGGTTTCTGTTATTCAGACTAGTTTCATATTGATCCAGTTCACTGCAGCATGAACTTGACTGCCTCTTGTTCCTACCCCAAGAAGCTTCTGTCCAACTGTTTTAAGACTCAATCCCTAGTGGAGGCGTTTGGAGTGCAGGTGGAGGATAAGGCTGATTGCCCATTCTGCCCAGCACTTCTCAAACAGCCTAGGCCTCGCCGTGTTCCTCTTTCTCCTGTAGGAGCCTGGTAAATGGAACATTCTTGGAGATCAAGGACCGAATGTTTTCCCATCTGCCTTCCCTGCAGCTGCTGTGAGTATGGGATGTTCTCCCTGAAAACAGGGGTCCCGGAGGTGCAGTCCTGGGGGGGGAGGGGCGGACTCTGCATCTTTGATGTCAGTTCTTCCTAAAACACTCAAGGGACATGAGTAAAGCAGGGCTGGATCTTAGAGATAACTTGGCCTTGTGGTGTTGCCATCAAGCCGAGTCCAGAGGCTCTTGGCTCAGTGTCCCATCCTTTTTCCGGCACATGCTCTCCTCACAGACTTTATTGTAGACCCCAACCCCCACTTCTAGCAACTGGGGCCATGGTTATGTCAAACTTTTTAAAAAATGATTTTATTTATTTAGTTCCAGAGAGAAGGGAAAGGAGGGAGAAAGAGAGGGAGAGAAATGTGGGTGTTGAGAGAGAAACATCTCACACACCTCCAGCTGGGGACCCGGCCTACAACCCAGGCACGTGCCCCAACTGGGAATTGAACCAGCGACTTTTTGGTACTTAGGCCGGCACTTAATAATATACTGAGCCACACCAGCCAGGGCTTACATTGAATTTTGACCTGAACTTCACCTAAATTAACTGTTTCCTTTACTTTAAGAGAAAACCTACAGTTTAAACTCTTAATGTTACCCTGAAAACGGCAGTATTTCTAGTTGACTGAATACATGAACTATTGGGAAGCAGACGATGCATTTATATGCAAAATTTTATTGAATCATTTTGTTATTCCTACAAGAAAGGGTACTTTTATTCCCCCACTTCACAGATGAGAAAATCAAGGCTCAGAGAAGTTAAGTAAGTTGTTCAAAGTCACAGCTAGGATTCTAACCCACACTCGTAACTGCTCTGCACCCCAGCTGCTCTTGGCCGGTGCCTAGGTTGCGCCCTGCTGCCCAGGTCTGTTCACATTTGCTAGTGAAAAAAAGTGTCCAGAATGCAGCTTTCAAAAGTGAACAAGTGACAGGCAAAGTCAGGAGTACAGAGCCCACTCTCTGTACCTGTATTGGTTTCTTAAATTTGAGATGAGATAAAAATTAAGCGATATACATTCAATTCTGAAATCCTTGGAAATTCTAGGTCTAATAAAACACACTTTCCATATGATAGAAATATTGGGTTAGGTATTTTGCCAAATAGACTTAAGTGGTAACTACATAGACTATAGAAACTTTTACCAAGTTTACTTAGGTAGTGACTCATAAAAAATATTTGGTGATAAAGAGCCTTTTGAAGTTTTTCTAAACTTTTTTTCCCTTCATGGGAATGTATAATATAGTAGAAAGGTTTATAAGGTTTTTTTTTTTTGGTCTCAGCTGTGTGACTTTTGTGAAGTTACACCTTCTCTGGGCTCAAGTTTCCCTAAAAATAGAGTTGGATTAGCTCCCTTTAGATCTTTAATTCTGTGATTGCTTGTGCACCATAGAGCATTCCCTGGCTGTTCAGTGTTGGGCTGGCATTAGAATGCTTTGAAGCTCTCAGGTGGTGTTTACTGAGACCCACGGGCAAGAGATGGTAGAATAATGGGGCTGGACAGAAAATTGGACCGAAGAGGATCCACTTGCCATTTTCTGTCAGCGTCTGGGAGTTGGGCTGTGCATCCAATGGGCCAGTTTAGGTAGTGAAGAGCCCATATTTGCCCACCAATCAGAACATAGGAAAAGAAACAGTTGGGAGTCCAGTTTCACATCTCTACACTGAAATGTGTCCTTTCTTTTTCAGACTGCTGAATTCTAACTCATTTACAGTCATCCGGGATGATGCTTTTGCTGGACTTTTTCATCTCGAATACCTGTGAGTGTGGTGCTTTGTCCCTTTGCTGAGCGTTTGGTGTTTCAGTAGAATTGCTCTATTGCTTTGCAGGCCGAACAGAGTCTCTTAGAGAACTTAGGGGTGGAGAAAACGCCATTCTCTTTTCAGCCCTGACCTTTTGTAGTTTACTCGGGTAGAACCACGCTGGGACAGGGGGGAGGCTGGGGACAAAGGGGGGCAAAGAAACAAAGAAGGAAAGACATCCATTCTCTGCTGACATTTCATTTGCCGTGTAGTAAGCACAATTGGAAATTGCGCTGGATATTTTTACCTCTCATAACTGGGCATGGATTTGCTGATCAGCCAGAAGTAAAGCTGAAGGATTCTGGGGGTTACTTATTTTGAAATAAAGTCTCCCTAGATGGGAATGCAACTTCATGCGTTTAATACAGTTGACCCATGTCCCGTTTGCGGTATCTCCTGTGAGGGGCTGACGAGAGTCTAATTTTCTTTCTCCTCCTTTCAAAAGAGGTTCTTTTTCTCTCCTCAGATGTGCAGTTTTCCCCCAGCAGTGAGCTTTGCCCTCCCTCTGGTTTCTGTCTTTCCCTCTTTCATGTCTTTTCCCCCCTTAGGTTCTTTCATCCTGGTCTTTTGTAACTTTGTAATAATATTAATCCTGCTATCAGATGGGATTTCCTTACTTAGCATTCAGAGGGATTTTTAAAGCCTTGTCGCTGCTTTCTTATCTGAGGTAGGCAGGTATTGTAGATGTTTGAATTCTAAACACATCCTGGGTCTAAGAGAGCTCCTTGCTGATTTTGCATCCTAGAAGGATGTTTCTGGAGTTTCTTCTCGAAAGCACCTAATGTGTACGCTCTCATGACACAGGGTAGTGTACTTTCATGGAAAGGCAGGTGGGGCTGAAGCGCTAAAGCCCAGCTAGGTTCTGCCAAAGCACGTGAACAGGCAATGGAGGGCGTGCATGTGAAGCTGCTGGTTTTCTCTTATGAGCGGTTCACCTTATTGTCAAGGTGATCGAGCAGGAGGGTAGCTTCGTTTTGTCCTGGGGTCTATCACTGAATAGAACCCTGACTTTTGCAAGCAGGCATTGGAACGTTCTCAGTACAAGAATCAAGAGCTATTTTACTAACTAATGGCATCGTGTGGCGAAGCCTGTCCCTGGGACCATCTATCTCATCAAAGACCCTCTTCCATTTGAGGAAATGAGATGCCTTAAAGTAAAATGTAGGTCTCTGTGGCACCAGGGCCCAGTCACGGTGCTTGCGTTTCTCACTGAGAATTTAAAGCATGGCCTGAATTATGTTGCAGGGTCCTATGCTCCAGCCCGAAGATGTTTCAGTGCAGAGAAACTTGGCCCATACTCAATATCATTACACTTCCTGCTTCCCAGTGCCTTCCAGGTCCCAAGAGGACCCTGCCTCGTCACTGGTCTGTTCAGAGATCAGACTGCGTAGGACGTGATGAACTCAAAGTTTGCCAGAAGCCAAGCTTAATGGAATTCTCCCTCGGCAAAAACTTCAACAAGGAGATGTGAAACAATAGGCTCCCCCAAGGGAGAGTGATATTAACAAAAATATTAATAGCCAGCCTGTGAAATGTAAGAAGGGCTGGCCATACGGGAGCACGCCAGGCTTGCAGAGATGCAAACATTTCTTGCCTTTGTAAAGTGCTTTCTTCTCTTTGTGCCCAAGATAATTTTACCCACAGTGCCAGCTCTGAACTTGAAGACCGCCATGCTGCGTCTGGGGAGCGTGGGGAGTGTACATGTGTGTTCAAACACACGCCTGCTCCCACATGGAGCCAGGGGCAGCTGACCTACTCTTCAGAGTTGAATTGTTAAAATTCACGAACATTTTTAGGTTTTATTCCAAAAGCATACCAACGTCGCTTTTTAGAGATAGTAAGCTAAGAAAATTCAGTTGAATTATACTGCTGTTCTCCTTAGGTTCATCGAAGGGAACAAAATAGAAACCATATCAAGAAATGCCTTCCGTGGCCTCCGAGACCTGACTCACCTGTAAGTCCTATGAAAACTGCTGTCAAGTCCTTTAAGGTGTGAAGTCAGATAGATTCACTTCCTGGTGACTATTTTTTCTTTTCTTTTTTAAACTTTTTTCCATAGTGTGAATATCCTCAGAGTGAAACTAATTTCCAGGTTAACATGGAGGTTTCTATATTGCTGACCAGTCACCATCCCAAGATCAGAAAGACACACTTGTCTTTATCATCTTTTCCATCACTCTGGATCATTGTCATGGGCCATAGGTCAAGTAGGGAGCTCTCGGAGCTGTGAGTGCCTGTGTGAGTGACGGGAGGAGGTGGGAAGGAAACTGACATGCAATGTACACCTACTCTGTGCCCCGCACGGGGCTGGGTGCTTCGTGAGCCTCCTTCTGTCTGTCTTTCACAATAACCTGTGAGTCCCCATTTTACAGATTTAGGAACTGAGGCTTACATGACTCGTAGAAGAATGTTGGATGCAGGGTCAGCAATAGGACAAAATGGAATAGAGATATTTTGTGGTTCCTCTAATTTGAATGCAAATAGCTTTTCCTTTAATGTTGGATTAATCGGTGGCTTAAGCTAAGCTCTCTGGGTTTTTTAATAGCTTTCTGGAGAAAAAAAGTTAAACAGATTGATTTGAATTGGCATATCAGAATAAAGCAAGTGCATACACTTACTTAGCAAATGTAGAAAAGTGGAAAAAATAGGAACTGTGTTTATGAAGACATGAAAATGGTCATCGTCTTGTAGGCGCCATTTATTAGCCAGGACCAGGTCTCGCTTTTGTGACAGATGTTTTGTGTTTGACTCAGATCAGCTTGTGTGTGGTAAAAAGAAAAGGGAGAAAATTGGGGGGCTTTAAATGGGGTGTTGGGCAGGAGTGGCAATGCCCTCAGCCGGTGTCACCTGACTGATACAGCCTCTGAAGAGGTAATTGTTTATGTCCAACCCCGACACAGGCAAAGGTGTCTGCCTCCAGGCTCCGGGAGCACTTGGACCTGGAGTCCTGCAGGGCAGCAGCTCGGCCTGAGCTCAGGCTCACGGAGGAAGGTGATGAGGCAGCGGATCAGCACAGTCGAATCCGGGTGCATCCAGGCTTTCTTTTCTTCCTGTAGAAGCCTCGATTTTTTTCCCCCGCATTCGACCTAGATGCTGAATCTGCACAGTCCTGTAAAGGCCAAGATAGTGGGCTTGGAGTCACACCAGCTTGGGTTCAAATCTCCGTGCCATCATTTATTCCTGTTACTCAGCCTCTTGAGCCTGATTCCTCCCCCTAAATATGGGGGTGATCATACTGACCCCAGAGGATTGCCATGCAAAGTGGGGTCCTGAATTTAGCCCGTCACCCAGGTAAATGCCCAAGTTATGGTTGGCATTTTTATCATCTTCGTCATCCTCAACAGCAGCATTTCCTTCCTGCACTCATGGAGAAGTCTCCACTTTCTCCATGGCTGCTGAGTAGCCTTGGCAGTTTGGGTGTCCAGACAGGGCCTGCTAAGAAGACAGCTGTGGGTGTCTGAAGAGGAGCAGCTGTGGCCAGATAAACCCAGTTCCCAGAAGTCCGAAAGGAGGGGCTTTGTTTTCAGCAAAGACTCTGGGCAGATTGTGAACCTAAAGCAAAGCTCATGTGACTGAGTTGGCCCAGATGTCAACTTTTATTTGACCAATTGGCTGCGGCCCCTGGTGTGAAAACTGGTGAAAATATGCAGGTATCATGCATGTGCATTTGCATAGCTTTGTGCACGTGTGCCCATGGGTGCATGGACTTCTCTATGTGTGTACATAACTGCTTCACGTGTGCATGACTGTACATACACACACACAACCATATCTGTATATGTCAGATGTACACATGTGTAAGAGGCCCCTCCTCCTCTGTGTGAAATGCAGAGGGAACAAAGGAATCTTCCGCTTGGGTCCAGAGTGCATCGGATGCGCTAATACGCCTCTCCTAGCGTATATTGCCATCTGACAGCCAAGCCAATGGGGTCCCTGTCCCCAGCTCTGCAGCCTCACATCCGTAAAGTCCTCAGAACACTGGGCTTTGAGGGGGTCCTGACGCTGACCCAGCTCATCTCATCATTCCTGGGCTTTTCCTTTCACCCTTTCTCTTGCCCTGGAGGCTGTGTCTTTCATCTGTGATCTCCTAGAATCCATGTGCTTTTCCTTCAAAGTCCAGATGAAATTCTGTCTCCATTCAGATTGCCCCTTCACGCCTCCCTGTAGCCCTCCTGGTTGGTCCCTCACACCCACACACTTTCCTATAGACGAGGGCCACACAGGAGGTGCTGTTTCCTGGACACTAGTTTTATCTTGCCAGCATCACTGCAAGCCCCCCCACCCGCCAGGGGAAGGCTGGTATGGATCTTCCATTATCTCTGTCCTGCACCCAGCCTCTAGCTCCAGGCTAAGCCAGCAGGACTGGTTTCTGAGTCTCTGGTTGACCAGTTGTTCCTTACTGAGCTGGGTTCTCCATAGGGGCTCTATATCTTGGCTTGGGAGTTGACTTTTAAAGTGGACTCCCCCAGCTGGAGATGTAGGTTATGTTTGAAACATTTAATACATTGTTTAAGAATGAGCTGATCCTTCCACGGTGGCCCCCCTCAGCCCCCCATTTTGTAAACTTCTAAGCAGAGAGAGCACATTGGCTCTTTCAAGTTCACTCCTGTGATTCAGGAAGCCCTATCTGGAATTTGCTTGTTTATGTGTCTGATTTTAATCTTCTATGAACTTTCCCCACACCCACAGGGTCACATTTATAGGTAAAGGAACAAAGATCAGGTTTCAGAGCCTGCAGGAGCAGTGCCAGTCTGTAACTAAGATCCAGGACACTTGGTTTCCAGCAGGCCTCCACAGCCCAAGGGACGGGTTGCTGTCAAGTAGGTTTAGAAATGAAGTGCCATGAATTGGTAGGTAAAATGAAGTGGGAAGTAAGACATCAGGCGCTGAGTGTGAGTGGGCTGGCTGGCCCGCGTAAATAATTCAGCTTCCTGAAATCTAAATGGAGCACTTGGAATGGTTGCTCAACAGCCTGCTTCTTTGGCCTTGACCAATCCGTGTGGTCTTATCACTTCAATACAATACATTTCAAGTAACAACCCATGTAGCTAAATAATTCACCTTTAATTAGCTAGAAAGAAATTTATACTTTTCAGGTAAAGCAACCATCAACCAGGAAAAAAAATCAAAACAAACATGGTCTTTAATGTCAGAAATTTGTCTAGAGTATGTTCAATCTGGTTACATATTTAGTCTATTTCCCAACATCTTCAAAAAGGCACAGATAAATCATTTAGGAAAGAAAGGTTTAACAATACATGAAGTGGTATCCTCATCCAGTGGTGGTTATCTAGAAAGGAAGGGGTCTCCCCATATTCTGTTAGTATTTTGAAGCCAGAAGGGTCAATTTGAAACGGGCTTTAGCTGTCCATTCCAGCTGAGTCCAAGGAGTAGTGTGTGTTTCTTTGATTCTTCTTTCTGCAACGGGTCATTCTGGGGCTATGAAAGACTAATTTCATGTATATATTTAAAGAGGTTGGTGCTGAATCGCCTACGTGTTTATCCTTTATAGTTTTGCTGTTTGTACTCCTGTGTGAGAGAAAAGCTGTAGGCATCAGTTTGGTGGCTGACTCACAGCAGAGCAGAAAGCGGGGGTGGGGGGTTGGAGAGCGGGAACCGCGGGCCTGGTGAGCAGCACTTCAGCACCAGCATCTGTCAACGTCAGCAGCCTGCCAGCCCGCGGACATTTGTCTTTAGCAGGATGACGGCAGGGGGCTGCAAAGTCCCAGATCTTTGGAGGAGTTGTTGATGGTGTTCCTGCAAGTCTCCTTCTGTGTGAGCGAGGGTGGGATAGGACATTTCAGGAAGCTCTTCAACACAAAGAGCAAACATGCGGAGCGGTTTCTAGCCAACTCGCCTTAATGAGAAAATTAAATTGATCACCATCATTCATTTCATACACGAGGTTCATTGAGATTTTATATTATTGTTAAGGTTAGAGCTGGAAGTCTTAATATGAAAGTGTATATTTACTGAGTCCTTTCTTAAGAGTCATCAGTGATAGATAGCATTCACTTAAATGTACTATTAGGGAACTTCTTGGCGCAAGACTGTACATCTTTTTTTAAGTCATTGTCATTTTAGTGCATAATTCATTCATTCAACAAAGATTGATTGAGTACCTACTATGTGCCGGGCACTGTTCTATGAGCTGAGGATGCAAATGTGGATGGACAGAAATCTTTCCTCATGTTGCTTATCTATAGGAAAAATACACAGTCAATAAACAAATAGATAAATAAAATGTATAGTGTGCCCAGTAATAGTCGTGCAGTGAAGAACGGAGTCGGTGAGAAAGATGTATAGAGCTCAGAGGTAGTTGAGGACAGAGGTAGGGGGTGCTGGAGTGAGCTCTGAGGCCCTGGGGGAAGAACATTCTAGACAGAAGGACAGCAAATTCAGAGGCCTTGAGCTGGGACTGTGTTTCTCCTGTTTGAGAAATGACAAAGAGGCCAGTGTGCCCTGGCCAGGGAGCTCAGTTGTTTAGAATGTCATCCCAATACTCCAAGGTTGCGGGTTTGATCCCTGGTCAGGGCACATACAAGAATATCAACCAGTGAATGCATGATAAGTGGAAAAACAAATCAGCATTTCTCTCTTTCCCTCTCTTTCTCTGTCTGCCTCCCCCCTTCGTCTCTCTAAAATCAGTTAAAGAATATTTTTTTAAAGATTTTATTTATTTATCTTTAGAGGGGGAAGGGAAGGAGAGAGGGAGAGAAATATCAGTATATGGTTGCCTTTCATGTGTCCCCTGCTGGGAACTGGCCTGCAACCCAGGCACATACCCTGACTGGGAATCGAACCACGATCATGTGGATCACAGGCCCATGCTCAATCCACTGAGCTATGCCAGCCAGGGTAAAGAATATTTTTTAAAAAGAAGCCAGCATAGCTGGATCTTGGTTGTGTGCATACTGCCCTGTAGGTAGGTGGGGGTGGAGGTAGACTGGACAATGGAGGGCCTTGCGTGCCATCAAAGGGACTGTGGCTTTTATTCTGAGACACACAGTGCTGTCTGAGGTTTCACAAATGTATATGAAGAGCTTAATAAATGCTTGTTTTAAAAACAAAACAAAAGATTTACATTGCACTCCAGCATTTCTAATGTTATTTTCATATGACTGAACTCATTTCTGTATCCCAGTGTTGATGACCAAAGCTGGAATTGGACCACAGTGTGCTGAAGAGGTTTAGAGCTCTATTTGAAATCATTACGTTATTTAAGGGACTTCAGAGTAATAGGGCATGAAGATAATAACCACATTAAAATGTTACTTTCTTGTTCTAGTTCTTTGGCCAATAACCACATAAAAGCACTCCCAAGAGATGTCTTCAGTGATTTAGACTCTCTGATTGAACTGTAAGTAATGAAAATCAAGTTTATGCCTGCTTGTCATTGTGCCCCAGTTAATCATGTCTTTAAACACTCTCTCCCTCTTTACTGCATTTCTCTTATGTTGTAGACTCTAAAGACTCTATGACAAGGAGGTGCTCACTAGGAAACAGCTCAGAGTCTGGATTGGATTGGATTTTGCCATTTTAGAATAGACATCGGAGCATTAGGCCCTTTCCCAGAGATAGAGTTTTGCCTGCTAGCATTGGCCCTTCTCACTGGGTACCGTTTAACGAGACCTCCCCACTTCAGCCGTGTCTGTGAAAACGGGCTTCCCACGGTGAGAACCTGTGTCCGGTGATGTCCACCTGCTGTGTCTCCCGCGTCCAGCGCGGCACAGGGACAGTTTGGAGAAATGGTGTATGTAGCCTCTGAAGGCTCTCTGTAGGCCATAATAGTTCAGTTCATAGGCACTGAAGATTATTAAATAAAGGCAGTGGTAAGAACAAGAAATAGGATGTGTTAGAAAAAAGTTTTGAATTACGTTTTTTGGGGGGGTATTAAATCCATCAAGATGTTAATGATTCTGGGGTCTCGTATTACTTCCAAAACACATGTCTGTTTCTCTGTGTTTGTGTTTTGCTTTATTTATTGATTTTTCTAGAGATTTGAGGGGCAATAAATTTGAATGTGACTGCAAAGCCAAGTGGTTGTACCTGTGGTTGAAGATGACAAACTCCACTGTTTCGGATGTTCTGTGTATCGGCCCGCCCGAGTACCAGGAAAAGAAGCTAAATGACGTGACCAGCTTTGACTACGAATGCACAACTACAGGTACTCAGAACCTCTGTCATGGAAGATGGTTATGTGGAGTAATCCATTAATTTTCTTTTAGATTTTCAACAGGGAGTGGAGAAAAGTGGGTGTAAAAATTTTCTATCAAAAGCAGTTTAGGCAAAACTCAGGCATTCTAAAAGATATGAATTGATGTGGTACAAACAAAATATCTCAACGGTTTAGATTTTTGTTAACTGCACTGGCTTTAATGTTGAGTCTTGTTGATTATTTACAAAATTCAAATTTCTCAAAAGATATTTTTTAAAAGAATGAAGTATAAACTAGTGAGTTTGGCACAAAAACGCTTTCAAATCAGTTTGGGTTTCCGTGGAAAGCTAGTGCACAGAAACCAAAATGATTAAATTCTATGAATTTTATTGAATATTTAAAGTTCAAGTTTATAGACTTTAAAAATCTATAAATTGTGTACATAGTTCCAGGTAAAAAAAAAGATAATTAGCTAAATTATAACCAATGGCAAAATAGAAATATAAGTTAACAGTTGTCAAAAGAAACAACTCATATTGAGGGGAAAGTGTAAAGTTTGATTTTGTATGAACCGAAAACTTGAGGGCCTGCGTTAAGTTTTCAGTTTATACCTTTTTTAGGCTATAAAGATAAAATTAGAATACGGTTGAACCTCAGTTCTCCAACCTCTCCCATCTCGAGCAATTTGGCTCTCGAAAGGCCTTCTGGGACGAAGTAAGTTGGAGAACCCAGGCTCCACTGTTCTAACTCTGCACACCCGGTAGAGGGCAGGCGAGTGTCCCCACGTGGCGGGCGTAGACGGAGTTGCCGCAGCTTCTGAAGTTGGCTTGTCAAGGAGAGAGGATCAATCCACAGCACGACACTTGCTCATCAGACTTAGAAAAAATGAGCATGCGGGCTGAGATTTGATATCAACAGGGCCTCCAGGCATGTCAGTAGGAGTAGCAGGAATGAGAACTCAGAAAATAGTTCCAGAAACTAAAAAGACAAAAGAACTTCAAGAATAAAATATCACATTTAGGCCAGTCCTGCTGCCGTCTTCCAAATAAACAAGCCGTCAGAAAGTAAAAATTATTTCTAGGTACCTTGGTACATAAGGGACCCTACCAGTCCTGTTCCTTTCTGAGAGAACACCTCTTGTGGAAATGGCCTTGTCTTTCATCACGGAGTGGGAGCTTGTTCAGCTGTGTAATCGGCAGGTGCCCTGTAGCCAGCTGAGGCCACTTGCGGGTTATTTACTGTGTTGTGCGGCAGTGCGATAAATCAGAGGTCGAGTCAAGGACATTTGCACCCAAAGGTGGCATTCAAGGCCATTTGGTGTGCAATGCTAAACCTTTAGCTCATCCTAAGCTAAACCCTCGACCTCTTCTCCAGGTTTTCTGGAGCATTCTCCAACCCCCCATGTGAAGTTAGCAGCTTTTCCATTGTGCTGTTCACTCCCGGTCGTAATGGATGAAAAGTTGCCCGGCTCCGAGAGAAATGGCACGGGCTCTAGAGGGCCTTGGGGCGTGGGGGAATAACTTAGGCGAGACACAGCATGATTTCTGACCCCAGAGCCCTGTGGATGGCTGTGAAAACAATCCAGGCTCTGAGAACTGTCAGGGGAATGGAGGGGCCTTGGCACCCGGGTTGCTGGTGCAAAATCCATCTTACAGCCAGAATCCACAGGGCACTGTGAGCCCCTACTGCATTTTAGGGCATTCTCTTTCATATACATATATATAATTTGCCAAAAAGCTTCCAATTAAAATTGAGATAGTCAGCTCTCTCCCCTGGTAACAGGGAGAAGATGACTCTTGTCTGTTATTTTCTCCCTTGAAGACTCACGGACAAATTATCTTGCTTCCAGTTTCTTCCATCCTGAAAAACAATGGCACAGCCTGGTTGTGACCAGTCCCCAGGTAGAGTCCCTGCCTTGTAGAAACGTAGGTTAATAACTGGGAGGTTTGGGGGCTCCCATCTTCTGCTCAGATCAAGCGTCATCTTCTGCTCAGATCAAGCGTCATCCTCTGTCGCTTTATTCAGGGCTCAGGAAGATGAAAAGCCCATGCTCAAGTTGGTACCGTCAACGCATCCTCGCCAAAGGTTTGGGAGGAAGCACCTCTCCACTAAGGAGAGGTGCCCTAAGCATTGTTTTCCTCTGAGCTCAGATTTGCCTGCAAAGAGTGAGTTCTTCAGGTGGAAGAAGGGAGGCAGATACCGTTCCGGGCACAGGGGTGTAATTAGTGCCACAAAGCAAGCCCTGGACCGGTTCAGCTCTCCAGTTTAATCACCGTCCTGCCAGCACCCTCCACCTCAAGTCTATTTTTAACCACCTCAGAAATCCCTGTTACCTGCTCATGATTCCCCACATTAGGTGGATAATTCACTAAATTCCTTAGAGGGAGTGAATTTTGCATCCTAATGGTCCTGTTAGCCTCCTTATTTCAGGGCTGATGAAAATGCAAAGAGAAATAATGCATTAATGTGCAGTTTCTCTCCCAACAGGATAGGCATCATGTATAATTTATTTCCTGCAAGTGCTATAAATAGCTGTGTAAAAATCTGTTGATTCCAGTGGGAGCCGCGCCTGAACTGAAAGCGTCCCACTGACATCATGAACTAATCCAGCGAGAAGGGAAGTGGCAGGCTTTTGCAGAGAATACCAATAATACTTAAACACTAGTAAATTGGTGTCGTATCAGTATGGGCATTCTCTGAGCGCTTTCCACATGAATGTGCGTTTGCCATTTGCGGAAGATAAATTAAGATGAGGATGGAAGATCTTTAAATTCCAGCCCCCTCCCCGCTACACACATTGTACATCTGCATCCAGCATTTTCTTCCACCCAGTTTCTTCCTCTTCTTCTTCTCTTCTTCTTCCTTTTTTAATTGGGGGGCAGGGTGGGAGGGAGGAAGGGAAGAGGAGTCTCCTTAGAACTGGATTTATGAGTCGAATGACGTAACAGTTTCTTTTGTGCTAGATACTCAATTTATAGAAAATATGATGATGTTTTGGGAAAACAAATGATCATCAGACCACTGAAGGCTAGATTTGTAAAATGCTGTCCACTCTGGCAGCTCTTTCTCATTCTGGGCTTTGTTCATTAAAAGCTGACTTTTTGGTCATCACTTTCAAGGACCTCCGTGTTTAAGAAGATGCTCATGTTTCTGAGAATTCAGTGCGTAGCCAGGAGACAGACTAGAACAAGTGTTGCAGGGATCACACGGTGTTTAGAAGCTCCTGCAGACGTGGATCTGAGGGGTGCCACCGGATGCCTTTGTAGCCGGCTCAGTTGTCACTGAAAGAATGCACCAGTATTCTGAGTCCTTTTCTAACTCCAGAAGAGGGTGCAGACAGGTCCTGCTACCACTTCCCATATAGTGACCCATGGGCACAGAGGAGCCTTGAGTCATAGGCCAGTGCTCCTTCTGCACCGGTTCTGCCCATGCCAGCAGGCAAGAACCAAGGCTGACGTTTTCTGCTTTGCTCTTTGACTGCTGATCAGTGGTATTTTGGGGATGTTGGTAGAGGGTTGGGGCTAGGGGCCATCACGACTCTTCCATATTTTCATGCAGGCGGCCTAAGGTTATCATTGGAACTATGACCATAAAACTATATGTACTTGTATAGTTACTTACATAACACTACCAAGGGGTGACCACAGATGAGGCCCCGTCCACAATGCCACCTGTCCCTATTCCCCCTTGGCTACCTCTAGCTGTTGGCGTGCAGAGACAGCCTCTGCTTTGCTTCTCCCTCTTCTCACTGTACATTTGAGCACCGTCCACTCAGCCTTGTCCTTGCCTGAACCCCCCACAGTCTTCAGAATGAGCCAGCAGCACTGATTAAGCACCAACTGTACACAGGGAGGGCCACCTCTGAAAGTTAACGTGCACCAGGCGCCAACTTTGTACAGGTCTAAGTGAGTGTGGATCGTAATATACAATGAGGAAACCAAGGCAGAGGTTCAGCGACTTCCTCCAGGTCACTCAGCAGGCAGATGGAGTCACAGCTCTGATGTTTTGTCTTCAATCCCATTAAAATGGACACTCCTCCAAGTGACAGCCCTGTGGTGGCCGGGACAGGGGAGGTGGACCATCCTTTCTCGGACCTCAATTCCATATTTATTAAGCAAGTACAATGTGCTAAGCCCCAAGGTAGGCATTTCCACCAACACTGGCCCATGTGTCCCTCTGCCATTAAGCTTGGGAGGAGAGCACCAGTGCACCCATAGTGTGGATCAGTAAACTGAGGCCTTGTCAGGGTAAGCATGTGCGCAGTGTCTCTCCTGTGCAGGAAGTGGTTTCAGGTGGTCCAGCTCCAGGTGCAGTGCCCTTTCTAGTGCCTCATGTCGCCCTCACTTCCTCAGTCGTGCCCATCGTCACTGCCCCGACCGGCACCTGCTCTTCCCGCCACCACGCTTCCTATGCCAGCACTTGCTCAGTGCTTCTCTCACCTCTGTTCCCGCCTCCACTCCTTCAGCACCGTCCCTCTTTACTCACTCGTGGGTGGCCTGTCCCTTTATTGCCTGTTTTGTGTAACAGCTTTAAGAGGCTTCCATGTCAGAGTTATTTCTTGAGTGGGTGCCATGGGGTCGTGCCATGCGGGCTCTGAGAAGTATAGGCCCCAGGTCTGACCTTAAAGCCCTTAAAGTTGTTCAGGAGATGCACCGTGCTGTGTGCCCAAGGGCAGACACAGCCTATCTGGGCTCCTGGCTCTGTGAAGTCCCTCCAGGCTCTGGCTCTCTCCCACTTCTCCAAATCTGACGCCGATGTCACCACGTTGAAGATTCAATCATTGTGAATAATAAGGTGTAAACAACAGGGCCTGCTTATGTGCCAGTGAATTAGGAAGGGTCCTGAGGATTGGAAGGGTCAGGGGAGGCTTTGCAGAGGAGATGGGACTTGAGGGGGCACTGTTAAAGACGGGATGGGAATAGATGGGCAAATCCAGGACTTTTTCGTAGCAGCGACTTTCCTTAGCCAGACTGCCCCCATCATTGTGTCCTGGGCGCTTTTAACCTGCCACGAAGCAGTGCACGTGGAAAGCTCTCTGGCCACAGAAATAACTTCTCTTATACTTTACTAGTGTTCTTTTCTTCCTTTTCTGCATCAGTTCTCTGGCTTCCTCCCCCCCCCCACCCCCAACGGTCTGTGCCCCTGAGAGCGTCTGCGCCCTGCTCCTTGGTGAGATTGTATGTTCCCTCCCAAGGTCTAATACAGTGAGTCAGGGGAGTGATGTGGACAAGGGCTGTTACTTTACTACTAAATGTAAGAGTCAAGCACATGCCTGAAACTCCAGTAGGTCTCCAGACCGCAGGCATAGCTGCCACTCACCCTGCACTGGGTCCAGGAACCTGCAAACATGCTCAATTCCCCTGCATGAGGGGCTTTATAAATCTCCTAGGCCGTATCAGAGGGTTTGGTTTGGCTTCCACATGTGCAGTGTGCCATTTGGGAGTCAACTTTTCATTGTGACCCCACCAGCACAGTTTCGTGCCGGGTGCTGCAGAGCAGGGGAGTGTGCTAATGGGCTAAAAGGACCCCACCATCAGGTTTGGAGGCCCGCCACAGCAAACACCACAGACAGGGCTCTGTATTTCCAAGGTTTCTCCTGAGAGGGCTGGAAATACAGCGTTCCCCAAATGAAGTTACCCACGTTCCCCCTTGTTCACGGAGGAATGTTCATGAAATGCTGCTTTGTGGCATCCCTTCTGTCTTGCCTTTTTGAAAGCCAGGTCTCACCCAATTTGTTTAAAACACTGAGATCTTTTAGCCAAACCCGCCAGCTGTTTATTTCAAAGAGGTTGTATTAGAAGCTGTGCGTTCAGTCTGATAATCCTGTGCACGCCACAACCTTGCCCCAAAGCCAAGCACACTGTGATGTTTGCGTTGCTTCTCTCCTGTCCTCTCCTTCCCCTTTTTGGGGGAACTGATGAGAGGAGAAAAGGGGGTGGTCGGTCATTCCCACAGGAGCTCTCACGGAGGCTTTCTGTCCCAACACCCTTCCCCAGATTTTGTTGTCCATCAGACTTTGCCCTACCAGTCGGTCTCGGTGGACACGTTCAACTCCAAGAACGACGTGTACGTGGCCATCGCCCAGCCCAGCATGGAGAACTGCATGGTGCTCGAATGGGACCACATCGAAATGAACTTCCGGAGCTACGACAACATCACAGGTGTGTCGTGGCTTTGATCGGATGTGCGGGCCTCATTCCAGCAAGAGAAGGAACGTATTCTGCTGAGACCGCTTGCTCTCTCTCTTGGTTAGATTTGGGGGACTTGTTCCAGCCTAACCCCGTCTCTCTGTTTTTTTCACGATGTGCCCCGTTGTTGGAGAGACCAGAAGCCTCATGTGGTATCCTGTTTATTGCTGGTGACCCTTTTGAAAGGGAGAGGGTGACCGGTTGCCTATGGTGGGGGGCATTTTCCTGGAGAGGTGAGAAGTGACCCGAGAACACCTTGATCTTGAGTGGTCGTGGCTGCCTCAGAGGGCACCAGCTCTGTAGCATCTACATGACTCCTTTGACGTTTTAAAAGTTGATTAACACGTAATGAACATGTGCACACATTCATACATGCAACACAGACACACATGTGCTTGCACACAGACATGTGTACACACAGGCATGCGCCAACACAGTGCTCATGCAGACACGTGTGAGCACACATGCAAACACATGTACACCCTCTAGCTGTTCTTCCTTCCCCCTTGCCAGGTCCTGGTGATCACTGCTTCCTTTTAATAAGTGCAAACAAAATAAGAACACATGGCTGTTAGATTCAGGCCTTTGGGACAAGGGTTAGCGCTTCTTTCAGCACCATCAGGGCATCCCAGGGTCTTAGTGCTACTAAAAATGGATGGTCTCGCTTTTTAAGTAAGTGGATAAAGTCAAAATAATATTTCAAAGACTTCTCATTTATCAAGTGCAATCTGATAATGCTACTAACTTTATAAACAGCATCACAGTGGCCCAACTGTTACCCCCTGAGAGAATTCCTTTAGCGGTTCCCGATTTGGAGTTAGAGCAGCATTTTGCTGTTACAGCGAGAAGCGTATCTAGGCAGAATTTCTGGACGGGGAGGCTCCCAGGAATCTCTCCGGCACCAAGTGGCCTCGTAGCAGGTGCAGGATGCAGAGAGGCAGGGAAAGTGTCGTAACAAGCCTCATCTCACAGCCCTGAGAGGCCTGTGAGGCGCGCACACAGATGCCAGCGAGAGGCCCTTTTAGATGAGCCATGTTGCTGTCGAGCCATCTGGCCACCTGGTGCTGAGCTCACATTCTTGAGAGCAGCCCGCTTGTCCAAGTGCAGATTCAGCACAGAGCAGTGCAGGTGAACCTGTAGAGGGAAGCTGAGGCCTTCGGACCCTAAACTGAGTCCACAGTAAAGGAAAAAGGGAGGCAAGAGAGGGACTCGTTACCCATGTGCTTTTTTCCCTCTTTTCCCCTGACTTGGAAGGTAGGTAAGGGGTGAGAGAGCTGGCCCCCCTGCCTTCTGCCATGATACGAGGTGGGAGTAGAGTGATGCTTTGCTCTTGTGCAGGGAGTTTTCAGTGTCCACGCTCATTGCCAGTGGTGGTTGGGAGCCTGCAGAGCCAGATGCTGCTTTGTCTCATTGGAAACTCACAGCAGCCACTGGGGGTAACACTGTGGCTTGTCTGCCCTCAGGTAGAGGACGAAGGCCCTCCATTCAAGGGGAAGCTGGCACCCAGACTCTGAAGAGCTTGGGTTTTGAAAAGTGACGAATGTGGGTTCTACTCCTGACTCTGCCATGTACTTGGAAGTCCTGCTGGCCCCCTATGCTCAGTTTCCTCATCTGCAAAATGGGCTTACACCCCCTAGGTGGAGGCCGTGAGGATTGGCGAGTGCCAGGCGCAGGGCAGGCAGCTCGTCATGCTGGCTTCCTCTCCACATCATTGTGGATGAGTCACTCCACTGTGACTTCTGCAGATAATCCTGCAGAGCCCAGGGTTTGTCACTGGTGCATGGATAGGAAGGGCTGGCACTGCCCCTCACCAGTGCTCATGGCACGCCTGAGTTCAAGTCATTCATTCATTCACTCACTCACTCACAGAGATTCCTAGAGCACTCACCCTGAGCCAGACATAGTCTTGGTGCTGGGGCCGTAGCAACAAACAAGCCAGATGAAGACATCTGCCTTCAAGAAGTTTCCATTCTAACAGGAGAGTGAGAAAGAGAAGAAAAAGGACAAATAATTGTAATACGTATAACACTTAGATAGCAGCATGTTAAGAAGCAAAATGAAGGTGGGCGGGTATGGGAGGTTGAAATTTTAGATGGTAAAGGCCTCACTGAGCAGGTGTTATCTGAGTTAGACCTGTGAGTCCTGAGGGCTTGATCCACATGAAGAACTTGGGCAGGAGCATTCCAGACAGTGGGAACAGCAGTGTGAAGATCCAGAGGTGGGAGGGTCTCTTGTTTGGGCAATTCAGGAGGCCAGTGTGGCATGAACAAAACGATCCAGGGGAGAGTTGCAAAGACAAAGTCAGAGAGGTAAGAAGGGTCTATCGTGGGGCCTTGCAGGTCTTACAAAGGGCTCCGCGGAGCCTTGGAGGACTGTGTGCAGAGATTGGAGGGCCGCCCAGGAAGAGGCGGGTGCCTAGCAGAGTGGTGTGTTGGGTCCAGCTGGGTGGAGAGTGGCCTGTGGGAGGAGGAACAGAGGTGGAAAGAGAGTGAAGGGCTGAAAGGCTGTTGCAAGAATTTCAGGTGGGCACCAAAGGCCCGGACCCAGTGGAGGCCACATAGGTGGGGGGTAGGAAGTGGTCAGTGAGGTCAGAGTGGGTGTGGCCATGGCCAGAGCCAGGGCTGGACCTTGCTAGTTTTTAGGGATTCCTGGGCCCTCAGTCTCGAAGTCTGAGTCTGAGAGGTGGCAGTCAGTCACGAAGCTCATTGGGCTTCTCTTCACAGCCAAGCTCAAGAAATGAGCTCCAACAGTGGTACAGTTTACAAGCATGGACATCACACGGGTGTTTGATAAAAGTGGCTGCAGATCTTTATAGCTGGAATTTCATGAATTCCCATTTCATCTGTAAAATGGGGCCATGGTAGCATTATTAGGCCCATGGGAATGGAATGGGGGTAATGGGTAGAACACTTAGCACAGAGCCCAGTACATAGTAACTCCTCGATGAATGTTGGGTCATCAGTGGGGAGTAAGAAATAGGTATTTGACTTCCATTCCTTGCCACCACCACTAGGGGAAGCTGCCAGCTGCAGAGCGTTTACTCTTCTTCACGAAAGCACACAGATCCACGCAGCAGGGTCCCAACACGCCTGCCTGATATGTGTGGCCTATTTTACGTCATTTATTGATTTCGGATCACAGCTTACAATTCAGCCATCTCACTTGCTTATATTTCTCCCTTCACCCGGGTCTCCAGGCTCAAATGCAGCCTCCTACAGGAAGCACTCCTTGATGACCTGATTGGGATAAAACACCTGCCTTCTCTCCTCCCTCAGTACATGAGTTTCTGTTAAACACAGATTACATTCATCGCCACACAATTTTCACTGAGAGGAAGACAATTGACATCTATGTATGCAGTGATTTATAAGCCTTTTCTGTCATAAACTGCGTAACCTCTTGACATGCATACTACTGTCTCCACTTTACAGGGAAAAAGAGACAGGAGCAGGCCTCCTTCCCCAACAGACCCTAACTCTTTGACTTCAGTTAAAACCTCTCTGCAATGTTCATTAGCCTGGGGACTGGCAGGGACCAGCAGGGAAGGGCCTGAGGGAGGCAGGGGAAGGGGCGTCTGCAGAAGTAGGTGGACCCCTGCGTGCAGGAAGGAGTGTGGCCAGCTGGACCTGAGCCTGGCCTGAAGGAAGCCCCGCAGCACGCATGTGCCGGGCAGATGGCTAAGCAAGGGAACAGCCACGCGACCACTTGTCCTGAGGAAGACCATGGTGAATGTGGACTGCTTCCCTTCACGGGGCGTGCATGCCTCCTTTGCCATCTTGTTTGGTCACAGGGGCATCCCAGAGTCAGGCAGGGGCTGGGCGGGATTTTCTCAGTCCGGCCCGGCGAGACTGGAGTTCTGAGGAGTGGAAGGGACGCCTGCTTCCTCCCTGTGACCCCAGTGAGCACTGGGCAAAAGAGCCAGCTCCAGCTGGGCATCATCTTCTAGGGGGCAAGGGAAACCCAAGGTCGTGTTCACCCCAAGCGTTTATTCCTTTTTATTTCCACATTCTTCTCAGCTCTTCTAATTTTGACTTGTTTTGTTTGCCTTTTGATTTCTATGTACAAAGTATGGTCCAGTCTCTAGTCTCTCTTTCCTACGTTAGAACACACACACACACGTGTGCACACACTATGATCTCCACTCCTACGGGCACCTCCATGCACAGAGGCATTGTGGAACATTCCTAAAGAATGAGCTCTTTCTGCCTCCCAGGCTCCTCTGCTGAAGCTGGCAGGCCAGGAGGGTGCTTCTGGGCAGCAGGGACCTCCATGGCCAGGCAGTTCAGGAAGGAGACCAGAAGCATGCACTCTCAATTAGAGTCGGCGGGGGGTGGGGGAGTCGGTGCAGCTTTCGAAGAGCAGCTTGGTAGTTTAAGCCCAGAAGCCTTTAAAAATGTGCACAATGTTTGACTCAGCAAACACTGAAGAACACTGCCAGATGGTTTTCCAAAAAAGATTTCTCTACAAGGAAGCATGTTACTCACAATAATGAAAAGCTAGAAATAACTGCCATGCCCAACAATAGGGACTAGTTCAACTATGGTGCGTTCATGCGGCAGAGTTCTGGGTAGTGGTCAAAACTCTAGTTATAGAAGATGCAGTAACATGGGGAAATGGCCACAACGTACCAGTCAGGTGAGAAGCACGTAGGTTATAAGAAACCCATGTATACATCCCATAAGCTCACATTTATTCTTAAAAAAGTGCATTTGAATGTGAGCATAAATTGAGGACTAAAGAAAATACATCAAGATATGAAGTATTACTTCAGCATTTGCAATACCAGTGATTTTTATTTTTATTTTTTGTGCCTTTTGGTGTGTTGTTGACAGAGTGTAGACTGGAGCCAGACTAGTTAGTGATAAATTTCCCATCTCGATCACATTCTAGTTGTGTGACCTTGCATAAGCTCCATGCCTCAGTTTCAACCTCTCTAAAATGGGGACCATGATAACACTAGTACTTGCCTCATCTGGTTGGTGTAGGATTAAATAAGTAAAGATACATATAAAGTGCGTAGTGTGGTGCTTGGTCATAGTATACACTTTATAAAGGCTACCTATTATTATTATTTTTAAAACTTGCTTTGGTGAACTTTTAAAACTTCGATACTCAGAAAAAATGCAAGAAGCAGAGGAAAGGGACCAGGTTCTTGCAAGAAGGCAATGTAGTGAAAGATAAAAGTTAATATCGGTGTAAAAGCCACCTACTGCCTGCCTCCAAAGTTATTGCCAAGGACAGAAACTGGGTGGCTTCCCTTGTAATTTACAGATCAAATTCACTTTGGTCCAAATTACCTAGAAAACTAGAGGAAAGAACTTTTAATAAAATGATGTAGATGGAGGGTCAATACTTTTGAAACATGGGGGTGCTGTTGCTTGCTGGCTGGAATGGGGGGGGACGGTGGGGGTTGTCTGGGGTCTGAAAGCAGAGTGGGAGAGGGTGGTGGGAGGTGGCCCAGACTTCATGCGAGTTATTCCCTCTTTGCTTCGAAGGTCTGGTTTTGCACTACTTGAGGCAGATCTCCCGATCATCACTCATCCTACGGGTGTTTGTGTGGTGGGCAGCCTCTCAAGGAGCTAAATCTTTGATCACTGAAACTGTTGCCTCAGTGACTCCGTAATGATAGCTACTAGCTATCGACTCCTTCCTGTGTGTGGATGCTCTGGACTAACACCTGAACCAGGACACGTCTCACTGCGTCTCTACGGCAGCCCTGTAAGGTCAGGGCTGGCTGCATCCTTAGTCTCGTTTCATAGACGAGGAGCCTGAGTACACAGAGTCCAGATGACTGGCTCAGGGCAACAAAGCTTTTCAGGTGCGGGGCTTCATTTGGAACCTTGAGCCACTGGTCTGGAGTCATAGGGTTTAACACCATGCTGCCTCGGTTTCCTTTAGCTCTGGAAATCAGCAGAGGCCGAATGTCTTCAAGAGCCCTTATTAGCAATTTTTCCTCCTGCCCATGAGGCCTCAGGCCTCCCTTTAACACCAGCTCCCCAACCCCACCCCGACCAGCCCAGAAAGGGCGCCCATTTAATGGCCTCATTCTGCCCTGTGGAGTTGGGAAGTACTTTTTTGAACAGCATGAAGACAATCCCTTTGGTGTGGCCGTGAATTTCCTGAATTGAATGCCTGCCTCTAAAGACGCAGGGACCCAGGCAGCCAGCCCTTCCCTATTTCTATGGAGCCACCATGTACTAAAGAGCGTTTAAAACCCTTTGATTATGGGAAAACAGACATAGCATAATGCTGACCGCCTTAACCATTTGGAAGTGTACCGTTCGGCTGTGTTTAGTACATTTGCGTTACCGTGCAGCCGCACTCCAGAACCCTTTCGTCTGGAAACACTGAAAATCGACAGCCATTGAGCGGCAGCTCCCCACTGCCCCCTCCTCCCAGAGCAGACAGCCCCCCCTCTACTCCCTGTCCCTGCAGGTCTGACTGCTCTCGGTCCCTCATCCGAGTGAAACCACACACAGCGTTTGTGCATTTGTGAACCAGCTTGTTTCACTTGGCTGCCGTCCTCACCGTCCATCCACCCTGCAGCATGTATCAGAATCTCCTTCCTTTTAAAGGCTGAGTAATGTTCCATGGTAGGGAAAACCCACATTATTAGTGCATTCATCCCTCAGTGGACACCTGGGTGGCTCCTGCCTCTTGGCTATTGTGAATAAAGCTTCTGTGGACACGGGTGTGCACATCTCTCTTCAAGACCCTGCTTTGAATTCTTTTGGCCAAGGATCCAGAGACAGAATTTCTGGATCCTATGGTAATTCTTTGTTCATTTTTCCAATGGTTTAATTTTCTTATGGTTTCCATTGGGGCCGCCCCATCACAGATTTCTCACCAGCAGTTCCCCCGGATCCCAGGGTCACCGTGGAGGCGCACCTGTATCCATGGCTGCCCTAACCCCTCTCCTTTCCTTTGGAGCACAGGTCAGTCCATCGTGGGCTGTAAGGCTATCCTCATCGACGACCAGGTCTTTGTGGTGGTGGCCCAGCTCTTTGGTGGCTCTCACATTTACAAGTATGACGAGAGCTGGACCAAGTTTGTCAAATTCCAAGACATCGAAGTCTCTCGCATCTCCAAGCCCAACGACATCGAGCTGTTTCAGATAGATGACGAGACATTCTTTGTCATTGCCGACAGCTCGAAAGCCGGCCTGTCAACGGTTTACAAATGGAACAGCAAAGGGTTCTACTCCTACCAGTCCCTGCACGAGTGGTTCAGGGACACGGACGCGGAGTTCGTGGACATCGACGGGAAGTCGCACCTGATCCTGTCCAGCCGCTCCCAGGTCCCCATCATCCTGCAGTGGAACAAAAGCTCCAAGAAGTTTGTCCCCCACAGTGATATCCCCAACATGGAGGATGTGCTGGCCGTGAAGAGCTTCCGGATGCAGAACGCCCTCTACCTCTCCCTCACCCGCTTCATCGGGGACTCCAGGGTCATGAGGTGGAACAGTAAGCAGTTTGTGGAGATCCAGGCTCTCCCCTCCCGGGGGGCCATGACCCTGCAGCCCTTTTCCTTTAAGGAGAACCACTACCTGGCCCTGGGCAGTGACTACACGTTCTCTCAGATCTATCAGTGGGATAAAGAGAAGCAGCTGTTCAAGAAATTTAAGGAGATTTATGTGCAGGCACCTCGCTGCTTCACAGCGGTCTCTACCGACAGGAGAGATTTCTTCTTTGCATCCAGTTTCAAAGGGAAAACAAAGATTTTTGAGCACATTGTGGTTGACTTAAGCTTGTGAAGGGCGCTGGGTGAACTTGAGAGATGCGTGGCAGTAGCTGTCCCAAGACAGGACGAGGACAAATCTTTAAAACGCAGCCAGGTGCAGAGGTCTGGCAATAAACATGCATCGGGGACATAGTTAGAAGTTTTCGAACTTTTAGAACTCACATTTTAATCAGGGATTGCATTTATTGGCTGACTGCATGACTTGCCCATTCTCCCATTTACAAAGACATCGTAAAGCCTGTAATTCTTGAGAAAAGAGTACAGTGTTAACTCTTACCATCTAGGAAAGGAATGTGCTTTTTTTGTTTTGTTTTGTTTTTAAGTGAGAAAATTGGATAAGATGTGACGACTCTTAAAATGAACATTTCTTTAAAAAGACCAAACAAACCATGGGCCTTTCTCATCCTGTCTTACCAATCTTTCTGGTAACGACTCTTAAAGCCAAAGTCAGCTGAAAAGATTTGCTGATGATAAGTTTAAAAATCTGGTAACACTCAGCAATGCTATTTTGAGCCATCCCAATTTCCCAAGCCCACCCCCCACCCTTATTAGCTGAACCCTATTTATTTCATTGGCTCATATGGATGCTTGTCATGGGTGTGTCAACAAATAGTGTTTAACAAATTGCCTCCTTTGCTACAAAAAAAATATTCTGCTGATACATGTCTAGGCCCAGCACGGGCTGTGGGCCCAGGAGCAAAACAAAGGAGTTTCTCCTCTTCTTGTGGTTCAGAGCTGCCCCCCGTGGTGGCTGGAGCAACGGGGCCCGTTTGATGCGCTCTGGGACTCACCTGCTTCTCTGACCCCATCCTCTGAGGGTGCGGGTAACCAGCAGACGGCCCAGAGACCCAAGGTGCTTTTCATTCTGTCCTGTAGAGTGATAGAGTAGGTATGCCACCTGGGGAGGATTCTTGAAGTAAGATTTTGTGGCGTCAAGGAGGGCTTGACACAAATCTCGGCGTACTTTGAAACCTAGCGATGGCCCTCTGACTTATGCATGTCTGCTCTCTGGGCAGCTTAATATTCCAAGTAATTAAATAGCAACCAACCTACCTGCCCACCTGCGTACCTCCCCACTCACGGAACAGTCTGCTTGGTTGAGGTGCTGATGCTGCTGCCAACACAGCCCTCCCAAAGGTGCTACAGCACCAAACTGTAGAAGGTGGGGTGCTCTGGACGGCACGCTCCTTCCTCTCTCTGTCCTTAGCTCAGTGCGGGCCATGCGCTGCCAGGGGGCGCATCCCATACAGGATGGGGGTGGGGACCAGCTGATCAGTAGGGACCAGCTGTGGAGCTGAATCCCACAGAGTGGGTCTGCACCCAGGGGCCCAGGTGGCTTCTTTCAAACGGGCCTCTCTGGCGTAGACCACTGTTATCGTGGGGCAGTGGGGGAGGGGAGTCTGGTTTTGTGGAAGGGTCTGGGGGATGTCCTGCCTGGTTAGCTGGGTCTCTTCAGAGAATATCAAGTGAATGCTTTTCAGAAGTGGCTCTCAAAGAGGAACACACAACTTTTAGCTATGAGCACAGCATAATCATTGTACTGCACTGTTATTTCTTTTAGTGATTTTTTTGTTGGCCAACTCGCGAGTAGGTAGATATTTGGACGCAGATATGAATGTGTTTGTTGTTTCCAGACTTTAAGCAACGCAGATCGAGGCAATAAATAGCACACAGAGAGCAATGCATTGATGTCACCGCAGCTCTCTTGGGTACATTCTGGGACTGCAGACCGAGGGCTTCTAGCTTAGGACACCAGGAATTTTAATGAACAAACTCATCCACACGCAGTGGCTTCGTTGCGTGAAACATTCCTACTCAGCACCAAACAAACAGGAGAAACGTGGTGGGCTTTTCTCTTTTAAAGTGCAAGTGATTCTTCTGCGTTCTTGTGCCTTCCTGGTTGTCTGAATGGACGGCACACGCCCAGATCCCTTCACCGGGGAGGGTGAGAGCGGACTAGCCCTGCTATTCCTCGGGCTGTCAAGATGGGCAAACTATTTTTTTTTTTCTGGTGCTTGGCAGCCCTCAAGCAAGGCTGGGTGAGAAAACAGGCTCTGGGCAAACAGTCAGCTAGGAGACGTTTAGGCGGTGCTGGGGCCAGATCAAAATGAAGTTCCGATTCAGAGGTCTGCAGGGAAGGCACCTGGGCCATCATCACAGTGCTGCTTCTATGCAGCTGCGCACCAGCTTCCCAGCTTCACCTCTGAGGGCGGAATTAGGGGCTAACCACGTGCACTCACCACCTGCTCACCATTGTCCAGAACCTTGAAAACCGGGGAGCACAGGGTGCTGGGCTGGGTGTGGGCAGGGGTGGAGGGACTTGCTGAGTCCATGTGAGACAGGGAGAAAAATCTAAAGCTTATGATGGGGGTGGGCGTTGGAGGGTGAGAGGGTGGGCAAGCCACTCAGCTGCAATCAGGGTTTCTTTTCTTTTACCTGCTTGTCTAAAGCTTTTAGACAGGATCCGACTCTGCAGCCCGCAGAGTCCCGGCGCTGAGGGAGGAGATATTTGTTCTGGCCGACTTACTGAAGGAGTGTAGATGTTCTTGGCGCGATGCGAGGGAAGCTTTGCTTCATTAATCTTACTGCTCCATCCCAAGAGTCCCTCAAGTTTTAAACAATTTCTGCAAGAAGATTTCTTCCAGTAATAATGTGAGAGGAAAAAAACTGAGCGACGACAAAAATCCGAACCCAGGGGACATGGGGACCCTCCCTGTGGAGGTAGCTTTAGGAGGGCACGTGCTTCTTTCTCCATCCGTTCCCACCACCCACTGGTCGATCATCTCAGCTCGTTATCTCTTTACAATCTTGGTGGCTAGGATCTCACACCGAGTCCCTCCACATGGCCAAGTGGCCAAGATACACAGCCTTAAAGCAAGGACTTGTCCCCAAATGCCATGGAGTCAGGAATAGATCTCTTATCAGGACTCTAAAAATAAGCCCTCCGTGTGGATGGCGCTGTGCTCATGAGCGGTGGATAATAAGACCAACTTGTATTTCAGCAAAGCTTTATATTTTTTAACATATATTTGTGTTCATCTCATTTGCTCATAAGGAGTTCTTCAGTTGATTGGAGGTCAGACCTCATTCCGTTTTCAGAGAGAAGGAAATAGACACAGAAATTTTAAGCCAATTTTCACTCCAAATTAGCCAGTAGGGAGTGGCAAGACAGAACTTTCCCTCTGAGCAGCAAGCCTTGCGTTTTCTTTCTGCGCCTCTGCTGTCTTCTCTGAGCAAAAACATTCTAACCGTGGTTTTGAATAGAGCAGCACCTTGAGATAAAATGAAAAGTGCCACAAAATGTGCATGGCCCGAAGGAAAATAGTGCTGCATAGACACCATCCCACCAACTGGACCATTTAACAATTAAACACCACGGAACCGCCATTACCGGCCCGCCCCCACCCTTGAATGTGTTCCAGAAGTTTCAGATAGTTTTCTGTTCTAAAGAGGGTTTCTAGCTGGCGTGGTCCTCTCTCCGCTCACATCCTGTGGGGCGGACGCTGAGGGTGAGATGCATCTGGTTCTTGTCACAATGTCCACAAGACAAACAAGAACGTGTTTTTTTTTCTCTAATTTTCCCCCCGTGAGGGGGGAAGCTGAGAACTTGAATGCATGAGTGATGATGAATTGCTCCCGGCCGCCATCAGCCTTTGGGGAGTGCGCTGGAAATGGTAGGGTTGCATTTTTCTTCCCCATGGAGTGAGAGGCTGCGTATTTTTAGGAGCGAAATCAGCGTGGGACGCTGGAGGTTTGGCTGCCAGGAACACTCAGGATGGAAATTTCTCCACTGGGGTATAGTGAGAGAGAGAGGAAGGCCTGTGGGAGGGGCGGCCTGTTCACATGCCACCTAATGAAAATGTCTTGAGCTGGCTTCCCTATTCTTCTGCAGGAGCCCCGGTCCCTCCCTCGTTGCTTTAGAAGAGTTCTTTAATTAGGCAGTGGCCAGAGATTCTGTTAAACGGCACCCTGTGCTAGAGGGCAATGATCTAGTTGTTGACTCAGTGAGTAAGACGGCCCAGACCTGGGGGAAAAGTAAAGGAAATGGGCAGAAAAGCAGGGCAGATGGCTGTGGTGGAGGAAACTCTTTGGGGAAAGTGGAAATAAGCTGGAAGAAAAGAAAAAGTCATAATGATTTTCTTTGCCTCAGCCAGGCAAGTAGACGGTGGAATGATCAGGCAAATTAATAGCATCCCAATTATTCACGAAGAAAACCAATTATAACACTAATTAGAGTAAGAAGTATATGGAAAGCTACTGAAATCTAAACTGAGGCACTCTTATCCGTACATTACGCCATTGCTTGTATGAGAATCTGCCTTTTTTTCTAGTAGGAAACTATGCATTCCCCATCAGCCCCTTTGACTATCAGGAATGTATAAGACCTGTGATAAAATAGGCCAATGTGCCACTTGGTACCATTTTTATGTATTTTAAATGCATAATTTAGGCAAAATAAGAATAGTTCATGTGCATTTGAAAGCAAATTTTTCAGTGTGCAAGCTGCAATGAATGCATTCTAAGGCTGAATATATGTTTAGCTCTTTTTGGTAAGTAGAGTTAACAAATGATATGCCTCTTAATTCGATCCACTCTGTAAACCTATGAATAAAGAGTAGCTCCTGCCTATTATGGCTTTGATCTCTGGTCTGCTTGAATGTGGATACGTCCCCCTGAGTCAGAGTTGAAGGGATGACCGCCTGGGCTACTGAGGATGAGCAGAGGGTGGCCATGTGTCCTCACGGCTCACTCCCTGTTTCCCTGGAAGACGGGCACCGCAGGGGCCTTGGCATCTTCTACTCACAAACTAAAAACTCACAAAATGTCACCAAAGATCTTTCCGGTTGCACCCTTACCTGACCTGCACAATCAGAATTTGATGGACTGGCAGAGAACTCTAGGAATCTTTGGGTGTCTTCTGATTCCGCATGGTAAGGAGATGAGATTGCCAGACCTCATGGGTTGGGCTGAACCACAAACAACGGGCAGGGCGGGAGTTTTGACTTGTTCTCTGTATGTCTGGGACCTGACCTGCCATCCCCCAGACACTCAGTACAAGTTTGCTGCAGGCCTCTACATCTTTAATCTAAGACTCATTTAGTTTAGTTGGGCAGATGAAGGGCCCCAAACTCAAATCACACATGACTCCATACCTACTGTGTGCCAAGCACGTCAAGGTGCTGTGGGACTTTTAAGAAGTACAAAAACAGAGTTCTTGCCCTCAGGGGACTCACAATCCCATTAGAAGGCAAAGTCACGATTGCCCGAGTCCTTAGTCACAGCACAAGGCCTGCGGATCACATTGTATTACAGAGCGGTGCGTAGTTAATTATGCCACAAATGAAACAGGCAGTCGTTGAATGCTTCACAACTGGTACAGCACGTGCAGCAAATTTGGTTTTTGTTGCTATGTAACAAATGACCACAAGTGTAGAGGCTTAAAACAAAACACGTTCATGAGCTAGTAGTTCTGGTGGGTCAGAGGTCCTGGCACAGCTCAGCCGGGCCCTGCTCAGGGCCTTACAGGCAGCAGTCAAGGTGTTGGGTGGACAGCGTTCTCATGTGGAGCCTCTGCTAGGAAAAGACCGGCTTCCCGGCTCATTCAGGTATTTGGTAGAATTCATTTCGTTGCAATTGGAGGACTAAGTGTCTCTCGTGTGTGTGTGTATGTTTTGGCAGTGGATTTTTTTTAAAAATTTATTTTTAATTGTAGTTGGCATACAATATTATTTAAATGTCGGGTTTACAACATAGTGATTCAACATTTACATCCTCTACGAAGTGATCACAGTAAATCTAAGTAACCATCTGTCACCGTACATAGTTATTAAGAAATTACGATGTACCCCATGCTGTACTTTCATCCCTGTGTCTTATTTCGCACATGGAATTTGGGCCTTCATCAAGGGCCTCCTTTTCTTGCTGGCTGTTAGGGGGCTTCTTTGTGCTCCTGGAGGCTCCCCCCACACAGCTGCCAGTGGCCTCCCCAAGTTCTCTTGGGACGTGACTGTTGGCTTCTCCAAGGTCATCAGGGGTCAGGAGTATGACATCCCATCACGTTCACCCAATTCTATTGGTTTGAAGCAGGTCACAGGTTCTGCTCCCACTCAGAGGGATCGGATTCTAAAGAGCCTGACTCACTACCAACACCACCACAACACAAACCACACCCCCCCCCAAAAAAAAAAAAGAACATGATCAACTCATGGGAGAGGGCGTCACCTTAGGCTGTGTCCACCACAGGCACCCACGGACAGAATGGATGCCCGGCTGATCGGAATAGACATTAACCATACACCACCACCGACCCGGGCCCTGTGGGATATGAGCTGTGAATACGGCGTTAAATGCGCAGGAGAAAATGTTGCTCCTGGACAAGTTTTCATCTGAGCAGGATAAAGGCGGAAAAAAAGTTTAGTTCCTTTTCATTATTGTTTTACCATTAAACCATTACTTGTGGAGAAGTATGGAAAAACACAGTTTTTCCAAAATTGCAAGTCGGAAACTCATTAATCCCAATATCTCGGTGCATTCCATCTTAGAACTTAAATTCTTTGTATAAATTGCCTAGTCCTGACCATATGCCCATTAGCAAGGCAAGTACATGCATTTTCTCTGCTTTTCAGAGAGCTAATTGAGGGCTAACTGTCTAAGAAGAACTGGAGGCATAAGTAATGTGTCACTTTCATTGATCACCTATTCCCGCAATGGCTTCTTTACCTGCCTCCCAGACAGGACAGCCCTCTACCAAGCAGGGTCTAATTGGCATGGATGACTTTCCTAACAAATGGGTAGCAGCGCAGAGGCCAAAGGCTTTAGATGAACCCTACCTCTTGGCCACTGCTCCAGGCAGTCTCTTGTTACACCTGAGCTTCTTCCGCCCTCAACCAGACAGCAAAGCAAAGCAACACAGGAAGAGGCCTTCAGTAATGGACATGTACCCCACAGTCCCCAGCACTTTCTGAGATGTGTATGTGAGCCCCAAAGAACATTCTCCTGTATACACTTCCAGGTGTTTACTCCAGGAAGTCTACTAGGAACCAAGAATAAAAGTCCAGCTGAGTCCCTTTGCTTTGCAATAAATAATTGTTAGGGCAAAGAGAGAGAGAGAGAGAAAGCTGCCCAGGTATCCCTCTCCACCTCACCACGTCCATCATCCCCTGAAGTCACCCAGAGCTCTGACCAGCAGCTCTAGTTGGTAGGACTGACAGACACCAGGTGGTATCACCAGCCCAGTTAGCTCTGTCCCCTCCCTGATTAGAGACTGTGACTTGCTATCTTTTCTCTCGAGGGCGGTGCGGGCTGAAGGGCACGTGAATGTCAGGTTGGGGCCTGGAGGGAAAGAGCAGTCTTGACTCTTCTCCTGGCCCCAGGCTCAGCTCTGCTCTGCCCTGGTGCTATTTGCTCCCAATCTTCGGCCTTCATGTTGAGGGTTGTGTGTGACCCAGGGAAAGATGGCATCGCTCTGAAGACCGTCCAGGATGCTCAGCCTATTACTGGCTACTGGGCTAGTGACTCACTGTCACTAACTGAATGTGTGTGTCCCCCACCTCGAATCTGTCTGTTGAAGGCTAAACCCAATGTGATGGTATTTGGAGGTGACGCCTTTGGGAGGCGAGTAGCTGGTGAGAGGGAGCCCTCAGGAAGGGGATCAGTGCCCTTGTAGAAAGAAGAAGAAACGCGTGGTCTCTCTCTGCTCCCTGTCATACGAGGACATAAGGAAAAGGCGGCCATCTGCAAGCCGGAAGTGGGCTCTCCCCAGACACCGAATCCACCAGCAGCTTGGTCTTGGACTTCCAGCCTTCGGAGCTGTGAGAAGTACATTCCTGCTTCTAAGCCATCCAGTCTATGGTATTCCGTCAGAGCAGCCGGAACTAAGACGCGAGCCCCTGTTCTTTAAAGACTGCACCCATTGAGAAATGGGAGAGTGCCAGAAGAGCACCTTTATTATCTCTAAGGGTTAGATTGGAGACTGTGACTTACTATCTGCAGGCAGGCCGGTTTCCTAACAGTGAACCCCAAAACAGACAGACATACCGGGTCCCAGACTCACAGCGTGGAGGAGCGGGGGGTACACTCACTCTCAGCACGCACACGGGGAGGGGGAGGGGAGGCCAGCTTTAGCATGTCCAGTTTCTTTGTCCCCACTCACCACTCACTGTAGGACGTCCCACGTTGGCTCAGGTGTGGAGCGAAGCGTGCAGGTTGGCTCTGGGAGCCTCATGCCCTTGGGGTCTCCTCCACAGGGAAGACAAGGCCAGGAGCGGGGAAGAAGCCTTTTTGCCCCCTGACGTCAACACCTCGGGACTATGCAATGTCTCTTTACACCTGAGCAGATCTGGGGACCTCAAGCTTCCTGTTTCTTAGGGTCTATTTGCAAGTTGTTCACAGAGCAATGTATCTTAACCACGTTGAAAGGATCTTTTTGGAATGAAACAGACCCAGAGCCAAGAGAAATTTGCCAGCACCGAGAGAGGACCTGTTTTGAAGGTGACAGGCATTGACAGAATTGGGTAAGGCTCTGTTCTCCCCCACAATCCCTTTCTGGATTTGATTGGCTATTTTATCTTCTCACATTGAATACAGTGAGCTACGGTGTCATCCTGGGGTCCTGGAGAAGAACAGGTCAACTTTAAACTTCTTTCAGTAACACAGGAAATCAGGAGAATTTTCTGGCATTTCAGATTTTCAGCAAAGTGGAGTATCTGCTCTACTTACTAAAAATGACACTTTCTCCCACCGCTGCCATCTGCATTTACGTTCCGCCGGTGCTGCTGAGGTAGCTTTTCCCCCTGTGTGTGCTGCCGGCCCATTTGCATCTCGGTCACAATAAATAGCCCGGTAAAACCCCCCAGAGCTTCCAGTACCGCTCTTTCTAGGCGTGGGACTCAGACAATGATTCATAATCGTGATGGCTCAGAGGAAGGAAAGAGTGGACTTTCGCAAAGAAAAAAAATAAGTTAATTCAAACAACTGCTCACCGAGCCACTAAGGAAATGAAAGGCAAAATTGACGTGGAATTTCTATAACCGATCAAGTCGTGGGTGAGGAAAGCAGCCACAGCAGGAGGGAGCGCTCATTCCAGAGGCTGTGAATGTGTTGGTCACCCCTGGTTTTCAAGGACCCAGTATGTCGCCTGGCCCCAAAGGGTTCCCCAGTTAGTATTTTCTGAAAGGATGCAATTGTTCAGTGTTGGCACTAGGCGGAGTGTACGACATGCCTTTACTCTCTTATTCTCACCACTATTCTACAAGGCGGGCACTCTCACACCCCCATTTTACAGATGAGAAAACAGAGGCACAGAGGGGTTGAGGGATTCCCTGGGTCATACAGCTGAAGACCAGCAAAGCCAGGAAACACCGTGGCCCAGAGCAGCGAGGTAACACGCCCACATCTGTGGAGTGAAGAAGACCTGGGATATGAACACACCTAGTTCAGCTCCAGGACAGGGTCAAAAATGCAGGATGGCCAGTTAAATTTGCATTTCAGATACACAACAAAATTTCAAAGCATAAGGATGTTCGAAACAGTGCATGGGACACACTTAGGCTAAAAATGATTCCTTGTTTTTCTAAAATTCAAATTTTAACAGATACAACATCTTATAGTTTATTTGCTAAATCCAGCAACCCTAATCCAGCACCCACACTTTGTACATGTGAAGAAAAGGAAGCCCTGGAGGGTTCAAAGTCAAGTAGCAAGTGAGCAGCTCAGCAGGATTCACACCAGAGCTGTCCGACTCTCAGGCCGAGACCAAACGGACGATGCTTTAGACAGGCCAAGGCAGAGATGGAGTCAGCTCCTGGACTGACTCCCACACCACTAACACAGACACACAAATTAAGCTTCTGTGTTTGTCCTCTGATCAACCTGATATTTTCTGTGGGCTTCACCCCACTGGGTAATGAGTAAATGGAAGGCAGGCCAACCGGTAACCTCAGTTTTACTGAACAGTTTCAGCACTTTCCTTAGATCTTTCAGGCTGTGGTGAGGTAAACACACGGTTTTTCAGATTTCCATCCTCTAGGTTTCTACTTCGGGACCAGCTTCAGGGTCCTTGTGGCAGAGGGAGTACAGGAGGGAAGGTCCTCACATGTGTATAGAATTTTCTAGGTACTGCCTGGCTTTTCCCCTGCCCTTGTTTGGTACTTGGCCTTGGGACCACTAAGGTCTGGCTGATCCTATATAATCTCCCAAGTGACCTTGGGCAGGCTCCCTCCTCTGCAAAACTGTGATTGCATCTACCTCGCCGGGTGAATTCAAAGGTCAACTGAGATGACAGATGAGAAACCCTTGGGGCAGTACTTCAGGTGTAGCGAGTGTTGGACACACGGCTCACGTTGTGGCTGTTGGCTGGGCCCATCACTGGATCTGGGCCACCTGACCCAGTCTTAGGCCTTTACCTGCAGTGGCCTCTTTGTCCCCCTCACGGGCCTCCCTGACAGCCCTCTCAGCACCTGCAGTCACTTGCCAGGGCAGGTGACCGTTGAGATCTGTGGGGTCAAAAGGGCTGCTCTGTTAGGGCTGTGGTCCCTCATCTCGTGCCAGGTAGGGAGAAGCCGCCTGGTGGGCTCCTCCGAGACCCTGGCAGCCTCTGCCTGGGATGCGTGGGGAAGTGTCGCTGGCTCTGTAGAATTCTTGACCCTCCCCTTGACCTTGGCAGCATACCCCCCACCTTTGGAACCTGGCCCCTGCTTCTCCCTTCTCCTTCCCACAGTCCCCACACTAGAAGGAATGAACTTCCCTTTTCCTCCGTCTTAAGCTAAAACCAAGATTCAGTAGGCCAATGAACCTGGAGGCATTTAGAAAATTCTTTTCTTTTGACAGCACCTGGCTGTCAAAACTATGGTCTTGCTAAAGAGGTCAAGGAAGGCAGCTTAGAGGCTCCAGCTGATGAATAGCCTCTTTCTTCAGCGTTGAACCTGCCCTTGCCTTCTGGGGGCAACTGGGAGTCGTCACTATCCCCGAGGAGAAGCACTCTGGCAGGTCCACTAGGTGGGGATGTTGTCGAAGGGAACCGAGCTCAGCTGCCTGAGTGGCCTAAGGTCCTTCCGGGCCGGGGGTGCCAGCGAGGGTGGCCTGGCTGAGGGACCCCTGAGGGTGCCTCTGGCGTTCCAGCCTGGGGCCTGAGCTCTGGACCATGCTTTTTCTTTGTGACCCTGTGAGCAGGGCCAGTCCAGGCCAGGGGCTTCTCAGAGCATCTACACCTCTGAGGACTGGCTGAGTGAACCGATTTCAGGGCCACTTTGCAAGGTGCGGAGACTCCCACTTCCAAGCAGCTCCCTACACTCATGCTTTCCCAGGCTCAGCCAATCAAACTGGCCTCCAGGAGCAGCAAAGGTGCAGGGAAGGAATGTCTATAAAGAGAGATAAATGTTTCTACCTGCTACACGAGAGCATGCCTGACTGAAGGGCCATCAAAAATGGAGCGTGCGTGTGGAAGTGCCGTGTCATAATACATGTCGTATTGTGTAGGTTGGGGCTCTTCGAAGGGACAGACGGACGTCCTGCAGAGGGGCTCCAACGGGCCTCAGTGGAAGACCCTGGAGTGCCCAGGCAGTGACAGTGAACGTGACGTCAATGCAGAGAGCGAGCCATGGTTTTGAATGCGAGCCACAAACTGCAATGCATTTATGTCAGTGCCACAGGCTGTGTTTTTTTAATGTGGCCACAGCAATACCTGCCATCCCAAGGCTGGAGTCTGGGTGGGCTTATGGCTTTCTTGCCCCCAGTAAAATGCATCAGAAGTGGTGCTGCGACCCCCCCAAGGCTGAATCGTAAAAGATGCCTTGGGTTCTATGCTGCATAGCAGATGACCGCTCGCCTCACAGCTTACCACGCCATTCATTACCACCTATCTCACTCTGTGCGGGTCGTATGTTTGGACATGCCGTAGCTGGGTCTCCCAAGGGTGAAATCTAGGTGTCGACTGGGCCGTGCTCTTTGCAGGAAGCTCCAGTAGGGAAGGATGCCGTTCTAAGGTTTCTCGGGCTCTTGGCAGAGTTTATTTCCTTGTGGCTGTAGACTTTGCAGGAGTTGGCTTCTTCAAGGCAAGAATTTTAGCCTGCTGGGGCCGTCATAACAGAACACCACAGGTCAGGCAGCTCAAACAACAGAAGTTCATTATCTCACAGATCTGGAGGCTGGAAGTCTGAGATCAAGGTGTCCGCAGATTTGGTTTCTTCTGAGTCTGGCTTGCAAATGGTGACCTTCTTGCTGTCCTTGTCTTCACATGGTCCTCTCTTTGTGTACAGGCATCCCTTCCGTCTGTCTATGTGTTCTAGCTGCTTATTTTTATGAGGTTGCCAGTTGGATTGGCTGCAATCCACTCTAATGGCTCCTTTCAGCTTAATCATCTTGAAATCTTGAAAGGTGCTCTCTCCAGATAGTCACATTCTAAGGTTCCAGGGGTTAGCACTTCACCATATGAATTTAAAGGGGGCACAGTCAGCCGGGGAGCAATGGACAGAGGGAGCGTCTGCTCCTTGGAGCTTCCGGCAAGGTCCAGACCGTCTGTGGAGCTCTTGTCATGAGCTCAGGCCCGTTCAGGGTCATGGACTCAAAGTTACAACCTTTCCATCTGAAAAACCTTCACACTTTTGTCATAACATAATCAGGGGAGTGGCAACCCATTGTGTTGCCCTGGTCCGCAGATTAGAATGAGGTCGCACTCCCTGCCACCCTCCAGGGAGAGGATTCCACAGGGTGTAGACATCAGGGGACAAGAATCACGGGCCCTCACTAGGGACCGTCCACCACAAAAGGTGTTAGGGTTCCCGTTGGTTTGTTGGCACGCTCACCGGGAGCTCTGTGCCACCACGCCAGTGGGCTGACCGCACAAACGCCTGGTGCTGGGAGGAAGCTCCCACTGCCCCACGTGGGGAGACCCCCTGGATACAGCTGTACCCCTGGGAAGAGAGAGCGATGCCTCACACCCCCCACTGCTGCAGCTCCAGCCCCGTCTGACTGCCCTGGGGGAGAGACCCCACACCAGAACCACCTGCCATGTGCTTTCCAAAGTCCTGGCCAGCAGAAACCATGTGAGATGATGAAGTACTTACTGTTTGTAGCTACTACACGTGGGCCATTCTTTATGCAGCAATAGTACCCAGAATAGCAGGCATTCCAAATGGGAAAGAGCTCGTGTACAACTAACTCCCCGAGATGAACATCCTAAGGGATGTATTTATTCAGCAAACCCTCTCTTGCCGCCCAGCCCTGCATTCCCTAGCCCTTACCTATTTCACTTTTCTCTGTAACTCTTCCTACCCGGCACACTTTACATTTAGCTGTGTGCTTGATGCCTGTTCTCCACTCCCTACCGCCTCCCTGCATGTAAATTCCCTGATGGCCAGGCTTTGTGTCTCTGTTAGCATCCGGAGGATGTGGATCCTCAGTGGGAACATCATTATTTTAACGTCCATGGCTGCTCTAACAGCTGGAGGGGGACCCAAAGAAGGAAACCAGTGTTCAGAAAAGGTCAGAAGACCAGAAAACTGTACAGAAATAGAGCAGAAGTGGACCTGAGCGGGCATATGGTTCAAGGCCACATTTTATCCTTGAGAAAACAGGGGCCCAGAGTAAAGGACGCAGATGACACAGGAGGTTAGTGGCAGAGCCGACTCCCAGAGCCAGGTCCCCTGACCTTCTCGGGCTCTGACCACGAGGTCGCATCCACACAGAGGTGCCCGCATCTCCACCACTCCCGTGGTCTTCTACGAGGGCTTCACCTGAACTTGCGCACATTGAAAGACATTTTATTTTATAGCCTATTTCTATTATTGCTCCATTAAAATACAGTTGGGGCATTATATTGATTTAAAAAAAATATGAGTAGATGTCAGATGAATGAATATTACTTCAGGGGAGTGACAGGGATTGTCTTGGCTCGGGCCCCCGGCACATAGGGTCTGAGATGAAGGCTTTGTTGGAAGGAGTTACTACTGGGGGGAGTGATCCATGGGGCCGGAGGAAGAAGCAAGGTGGCTGGTGCCACGGGGGCTGCCCCCTGATCCCACGAGGGCCACCCAAGTGGCCATGCGAACAGGGCTTCCGGGCTGCCTGTCAAGGGGATGAAAGGGAAGCGTGTCTCCATCAGTCTCCAACTCCCACTGGCCACAGCTGGCCTTGCAGGCAACCCCATAGGAGGGCATCAGGATGTACAACCTCCCACAGCAGGACAGTGGTGCGTGTCCCACATGACATGTCTGCTCGCCCCCAGGCCAAGCCAGTCCGAGTCTGCCTGGAGCTGGCCACTGCGCAGTGTTTGAAATGAGGGAGGGGTGAGCCCCGGAGGACTGTAAGGGAAGGAGGGTCTGTCTGACCCCCGACCCTTGGTCCTTTCCAGTGCAGACAGGTGTCTGCATTTCAGGAGAGGGAGGTGGCTCAGCGCTCCTGCTATGAGCCTGTGGCATTTCTGGCTGATCACATGGCCTAGATTTCTCATTGTAGAGTTGTCTAGGAAACTCCATCTGCAGCATCAAAGTCACAGAGAAGTTCAATGTGCCTTTTTATTAGGAAAGAACTGAACCAAAATCTCACCTCTGGGATTTCTTGGCTGCCTAAGGTTTCCCGCTTTCTCGATGCTGCAGCAGGTATCAGATTTGTCCCCACACAGGCCCTGAGTATGTGGAGGTCAGTGGGGGAGCCGGGAGCCTCGCTGTCAGGGAAAAGATGCTACAAGAAAGTCAGCAATTATCATGTGCTGAGAATCTACTATTTCCAGGCACTGGGCTGAGCACATAAGAACCATTTTCTCATTTAATTCTCACTGCAAACTTTCAGGTAAATATGATTCCCATTTTATAATAAAAAAGGCCTGGCTCAAAACCCCTCCACATCGTCCAAAAGAACTGTCACACAATCCACAAAAGCTCGCTGCAGGTGGGCTTTCCTAATAGCCACCTTTTTAAAAGTAATAAGAAACAGGTGAAATTAATTTAAGTATCTTATTTAATACAATACATCTAAGGTGTTATCATCGTACCATGCAATCAATATAAAAAATAAATGAGATACTTATGTTTTTTTTCATGCTGAGCCTCCAGAGCCCCGTGTGCGTTATGTCACACTTCTGGCACATCTCAGCTCGGACTGGCTTCATCTCCAGGGCCGTAGCCACCGGTGGCCAGTAGCTTCTGGACACAGGTCTTTACTTTAGGAAACTGGTTCTCAGCTGGATGTTTTAAAAAGTGCAGAGAGTCTGGCTGTGTTATGACTGAGGATGCACTGGCTGTGTGCAGTGGGCAGAGATGCTTCCTTCTGCAAGAACCTTGATGTCATGCAATGACCAGGACTGTCCCAAAGAGGATGAAGAACGGTCCTTCCCAGATGCTGATGGTCCTCTGTGGAGAAACACTCCTTTGATACAGGTGAAGTGCCCAGAGATACGCCTAACTCCCAGGAAGCACTTGTACTGAGTGGTTATTATTGTTATTATGAGGCAGTCAAGACCAGACTTCATTTCCTGATATATAAAATCCTGTATAATTTGACCCCTATTACTAAGAAACCATACACACACACACTACCCATAATATATATTAGTTGCTATTTATATCTACTATCCATATATATATATATATATATATATAGTGTGTGTGTGTGTGTGTGTGTGTGTGTGTGTGTGTGTGAGGGCTTTTTATATTTCATTTTATTGGTACTCAAATCTGCCATCAGAGTAAGAGATAACTAATATTAGTCCCATTGTACAGATGAGAAAACTAAGAGCAGAGAAGTTGAGCTGCTTGTCTAAATTCACACAGCCAGTGAGGGTAGAGCCCTGCCTTCCTCCCTGCCTGTTGGAGATTATCTGTAGTAAGTCTGGGAGCCAAACTAATACCAAGGCTACAGGCCTGGTGGTGGAAGCCAGCCCATCTTCGGTTTCCAAAGAGCGGCCACGCCCTTCCTGGGCAACACACCAAAAGAACAATCCTCTCCACCCCAGGCCTCAGGCTCACCACACAGTTTCCCCCCTGTCCTAGAAACAAGCTTGGAGCAGACGACAAAGAGAAACATACCGTGCAACTGCAGCCTCAACAATGACAACTGATGAGGCACAATAGCAGAATCTGGCCTGTAATCAGCCTCAAGCTATACTCAGCTATTTAGGCGTCCATTCTGCCGGCTCTGGCTCCGGCTCCCAGAGAGAGCGAGGAGAGGCACGCACCCCTCAACTTTAGCTTCGAGCTCATCATCGCCACGCACAACGCGGAAAAAGGCCCCCTTTGTGCCAGCCCCGCAAATTACAGCCCAGCAATCTGGAGTCTCAGCCAGAGCAGAGTCTCCTCTCCCCTACAACAAAAATCTGTTTTAAGCTTAATTATAGTCTGTCATTACCCACAATCTTGTGATGATCCAAAGTCCCTGGCAAAATGATAATAATAATAAAAAAAATAGCAAAAGACAGAAAGAGGAGAGAGGAGTGACTGGAACAGGAGTTGGAAGGACTCAGACCAGTACTGGGAAGGGAGGCGGATGGAGGTGACTGTGCTTCAGGAACGACTGTGAAATGAGCCTCGGAGCTGCAGAATGGTGAACAGTCATTCTGGCCCGATCGCCAGTTTACGAGGCCCAAGGGCTCAGCGTTAACATTATCCACTTTCTGAGTCTTTAATCTTGTTGCTCTGAAATTCACCTGGTAAAATGTAGGAGCAGCTCCCAAGACAAGCTGATGCCCCAAATCGAATGACCTAGATTAAATAGGACAAGGCTTCTTTCTTCGACCCTGAGAGGATGCATTGAACAGACCAGACGTGTTCAGTGATGGTACTTACCATGTTATCAAGAAGATGCTGAGGTTTATCAGAAGACATCTTTTCTTTGTCAAGTTTTCTTTGTCACTTTCCACGGAGTGGACAGTAATTTTCTTTCAGGTATGGCCAGCCATTGGGAGCTCCCTCTTGTGGCCATTTCAGCAATGGAACTGTATCAATTTCCACCTCCAACCCCGCCCCGCCCCCCAAGACAAAACTGAGAAGATCAAAGGATCAGAGCTGGTGGGTCTGGGACCGGACACTGGGGAGGCAGGCTTTGGGGGAGCTCCAGATGTTATGAGTTGTTCTTTCTCCTGTTTAAATTCTTCCTTAGGTGTTTTTTATTAGTTATTTGTGGAAACAATGGTCTGATATTGTATATAAAATATATGTATTTATATTATATGGAACATGCTATTTTCTATTTATTACTCTGTGAAAATTCTTAGAGCATCAAAGAAACCTATTAAACTTTGTTTCCATAGGAAGATTCTTTATGCGATTCTGGAATAAACCTTGATGCATTGGGTGTGGAATTTGGACAGAGTTCAGAGGGAGTTGTGTGAGTTCCCCAGTGAGGTCCCCTTCCCTGGAATGGCTGCTGGGTCACAAGGACAACTGAGCTATCATTTCATGCAGCTCCTCATTTCCTTACTGTTGCTCCCTTGTTTCAGGAAGGAAATGATGGCACGACTTACCCATGAGCCCTGTTTCCTCATTGTGAAACCACAGAAAAGCTTCTTGGTTGTGGGAAGAAGGCTAGGAAAGGAATGAATTAGGAATTATTATGTTGCAAATACCAGAAGACTCAATTCAAACCAACTTAAACAGTATATGGAATTTTATAGGTACAGATAAATGAGAGATCTATGTAGGCTTCAGGTAAGGCTTGACCCAGCAGATCAGCACCATGACCCACATCCCATTTCTCCCCATCTCTCCTCTGTGTCTTCTAAGCTGTGCTTTTCCCATTTCTGCTCAGTCTTTCATGACGCCTACTTGAAGACATTTTTTTATATACTTTAAAGAAAGATTCTCTACATTTGTCTTATTGAGGGAATTCCCTCTCCCTAGGGGTATGTGTACCCAACAAGCTGAAAATACCAAAGAGGTAATACCTCCGAAATGACTGTCAATATCAAAAACTAAATAAAAGGGAGTGAATAAGTAGCTTAGCCCGCTCACTCCCAGTGGCATGATTATGACATGTGCCCCACGCCACATCTCAAAGTCCCCCACAGAGCTGAGCCCCACTGCCCACAGCAGCCTAATTAGTCCCTCCTTTGTTGGTTTCCATCCTCTCCTGGTGTCACCTCCCCACGACCTCACAGGGCTTTTGGGGGATTTCCTACCTGCAAAATCACTTGCACCCAAATCTCTGTCTCAAGATCTTTCTGGGGCAACCAAGCTAAGAACAAGTCACGGTGTTTCCAGAAAGGGGCACACAGACATCGGACAACAGAACACAGACATCACTCAGGAATCTCTAAAGATATATCCCCCTCGGAGAAGCCAGCCAAGCTCCTTTCTGGATGTGGTCCTTTTGGGGAAGGAAACCAGGGAGCATCTGCATCCGGATCGCCAGCATTTTCTCTGCTGAAGCCATTTCATCCTGCGGAGGCCGGTGGGTGGTGAACGGCGGGAGGCAGGATGGGGAAAGGGAAGGTGGCTCGTTTTGTTCACAGGGAATCAGGCACAACAACCAGACGACCAAAGCAGACTGGTTTCAGATGCTGTCCTAGCCCACCCCCATCGCCTGACCTGAGATGTGCTCCCCTTGCTCACCTCCCACACCAACGACACAGCACCCCTCAAATTTAGACTTAAGGCATCCAGTAGAATTACAGTGTGAGCTCCAAATGCAAGCCACACGTGCAATTTAGAATTTGCTAGCATGCACGTCAGGTGAGGGAAGAGAAACAGGTGAAATTAACTTCAGGGATAGATTTCACTTAACCCAATTATCACAATGCCATCCTTTCAACAGGTAGTCAATATAAAAATTACTAATGTGATATTTACATTATTAAAAAATACAAAAAGCTTTCGAAAGCCAGTATGCACTGACGCCTAGAGCACACTTAAATGTGGATGAGTCGCATTGTAAGTGTCCAGTAGCCACATGCGGCTGGTGGCTGCCGCGTCGGGCAGCACGGATTCGGGACACATGTTCTTGCTGGGTAGTTTCCAAATGTTTTCGTATGCTTGTCATCATTCGGCCAGCGTTCCTAAGAGGCAGACCCCTAGGGTTATCATCCACACCACGATACTACCTCAGGGGGAGGTACTACTGGGGGGGTTTGGCCATTCTGCCTCCCTTAGGGGTAGCCAGCCCGGGGCCTGAGCTAGATTTCAGTCCTGGGTGTCTCCATCACGTCACATGTGTTGATTCTGTGTTTGTGTCGTCTTTTTAAAACTCCCTTTAAATGTCTAGTAGGTGCTAGATAAGACAGCACCTCCCAAAATTACTGACAGAGAAAGCCGTGAGGCTTCCCTGGGTGGAATTCAGGGAACTTTCAGCCCTCTGGGTTCTGAGTTGGGTGGAGGTGCACCCCCATGGAAGTGGGGGCGTGGAGCCCACTGTGTGCCAGGCCTCTTCCAGGCCCAAGAGTCTCAGACCACAGATGGCTGATTGGTGGGGACAGGAGCTGGCACCTGCAGGTCACCTCTGGGAGCAAACTGTCACAAGTAGTTGTGCCCGCGGCTGACCCAGTTTGACAGTGGGCCACACACTGGCACTCTCCGTTTCAGGATTTGTTCCAGGTGTTTGTTTTTTCACAAACTACCTATTTGCCTCTAAAAATGCTCCTCCAGAGCAGATGGGCAACTGGCCATGACTCTCTGGCAACAGCTCAGCACACAGCCCTGAAGCCTCCCGTTGGGCCTCTGGCTCAGGGGCCACAGGCAAGCAGGGCACAGCCTTCCTGCCTTAAGACCAGCAGCGCTGGTCACTCCCATCGTCCCAGGAGGAATCCCCCGCTAAGATAAGTGCCAATTAAGAAGGGCTCGCAAGCTGTCTGGCGGACTGTGAACAGTATGCATGGGACACTCTAGTATGCAACGGAGAAAACTTGATTCGAACCAAGTTTATTGATTTTTGTGTCTGTCTCTCTCACACACATACACAGAGAAAAATTCAAAGGGTGGTTTCAGGCATAGCTAGATCCAGGTGCTCAGTGGATCATTGGAATCTGGTCTTCCCCTGGCCTTCTTTTGATTTTATTTCCTCTGTGTTGATTTCATTCTCAAGCAGGTTTTCTCTTTACAATGTCAAGGTGGCTGCCAGCAGCTACAGGCTTATAAATGCACCACTCCAAGTTCAACCAAAAAGAAAGTTTCCTCTCCCTGATAATTTTTAAACATTTTTATTGGGGCATACTTGATATACAGTAAACAGTGTGTATTTCGAGTGTATAGTCTGATGAGTGTTGACATATGTACACACCTGTGAAACCATCCCCACAGTCAAGGTTGCAAGTATAGCCATGACTTGAATAAAATTGTCTTTGTAATTCTCCCTTTTCACTCCTCCTTGTCTCCCATCTCCAGTAACTACAGATCTGTTTTCTGTCACTTTCTATTACTTTGCATATTCTAGAGTTTTATGTTTATAGAATCATACAAGGGACGAGGGATGTGAGTCCTGGATTGCTCTGAGTTGAATTAGCTCTTGTCATGCCTTCCTGTTAAGATGGCTGACCTCAGTCTTCTCGCCATCCTTCATTTCCTGGCGATGCATATTTAACAGCACACTCACTGCTGCCCAGAAGTCTTACCCTAAGAAACACCATGTTCTACGAGCAGGAGGGCGGTGGTGAGGGCCTGGAGTGGGTGTGAGTGTGGGATGTGTACTGGGAGCAACCGAGGTAACGGATCACTGAAATAATTTACATTATAGCCTGAAATGGCCTAGATCTGCTTCAGTCCGCACAGCGTGGCAGTATGGGAAATCCACAAATTCACTCTGGAGAAGGGAGCCGGCAGCCTTTAAACACAACAGGATGGCTTTAGAAGTCACTTTGAAAGTCTTCACATATGTTAATAGAAGGTCACCGAGGGGGTGAGTTGGAATCATCAGGCCTGGGGCAAGTTCACAAAAATCCTTGAAACTTGAACTTGCCCCTTATGGGGTCAGGTTGGGTTAACTAGGTTTCCCCTTGTCTCACAGGAAGCGCTCTGGCTTCTCCCTCAGCAAAGGGTGAGATGACTCAGCACCGATCCAATTAATTTGGTAGAAGATACATGAAAACTGTGAGGTGTATATTTTTGCCTCTCAATAGTCTAACAATTGTGCCTCAGAACCACCTCCAGAGTCTAAGACATTCATTAAGTTTCCTGTCATCTTCTTGGGTGAAGATGAAAGCTAAGACTATTTCCCTCTATTTTAAAACTAAATTTATTGGGATGACATTGGCTAATAGCATTTTATAAGTTTCAGGTGTACAATTCTATCATCCATCCTTGTGTATTGCATTGTGTGCCCACCGCCCAAAGTCCGCTCTCCCTCCAACACCATGTATTTGAGCCCCCTTTACTCTCTCCATCCTCCCCCAACCCTATTTCCCTTCAGTTTGGGAGGAGGTAATGTCTTGTAACTGAAGTTCCTAGCAGAATTTTATCTTTGTTTCTTGCAAGTGCCTCCTTCAGATGTAGTCTAGGTGGGACACTTCCCGCTCCTTCCCTCCACACTGGGGGAATTTGACTTAACTGTCTCTTGGGCCTGGAAGGAGTTATGTTGCCACCAGGGAGCCGTGGACCTTCCAGGGTGGATGGTAACCTGGACCAGCCCCGCAGTCTTGCAGGCGTGGGAGAGGGGTCGGCTCCCGTGGACCTGCCACCAAGTGCTCAGGATGGCTGTGGACATGGCCCAACACATATTGTAAATTTACTTAAGGCATTATGAGATTTTTTGCGTGTGAGTATGTGTTGCAATGTATTTAATGTGTGGCCCAAGCCAACTCTTTTCCTTCCAATGTGGCCCAGAGCCATGGAAAGGTTGGACATCTCTGACTATAGACGTGGGCAACCGTGGGAAGGGGAGCAGCCGTGGGAAGGGGAGTGTCGCTGGGGAAGTGAGCGCTGTGCCGGCCAGGTGGGTCTCACGGAGCATCGCAGACGCATCCACGATTTCTCGAGTGATGTCACCATCATCTCCGAAGAAGAATGGTGAAATCCAGCCTTATGAAAAGTCATGGCAAAAAAGGCAAATGCTCTATGATTCCACCAAGTTGAGGTGTCTAAAGTAGTCAAAGTCACAGACACAGAAAGCAGAAGGATGGTTACCAGGGGGAAATGGCAAATGATTGTTTTTGGTTATAGAGCTTCAGTTAGAAGATGAAAAAGTTGGGCTGGGGTGGGAGGGCGAATGGGCAGAACACAGAGGAGTTTTAGGGCAGTGAAAACCCTGTGTTTGATACTGTTGTGATGGCTATGTGTTTCCACACATTTGCCCAAGTCCACAGAATGTTCAACACCAAGAGCGAACAGTGAACTGTGCTGTGAATGATGGACAGTAGGTGACCACGATGTGTCAGCGTAGGTTCATTGGTTCTAACAAATGGACCTTCTGGTGAGGGAAGCAGATAATGGGGGTGGGGGGCCGGGGGGGGGTGCTGTGCATGTGAGAGGACAGGGGACCGTGGGAAATCTTTGCACCTTCCCCTGAATTTCACCATGAATCTAAACTGCTCTAAAAAATATACAGGCTTTGTTAACCTCCCCAAAGTCTTGGAGTTCTGGTTCACAGCAGTGTGAACCCACTGGGCACTCCTGGACACTTCAACATGCTCAAGAGGGCGAATTTCATGTCATATGTTTTTACTGTAGTAGAAAATGTTTTTTCAAAAGCCATTTAAATTTCACTTACTTTCAAACCCGGTGGCCCCAAACAGGGAATCACAGAATATGCGTGTGTACACACAAAGCTGGGTGTGCGGGGGGTGGAGCTGTGCACACTACGTGTGGACGTGAACACCGACACCCCGTAATACGTCCAGGAGAGTGGGGCTGTGAGTGTCTTCAGCCACATGGGGAACAAGGGTTTGGAGCCCAGGAATCAGTGGCCCTGTGTCCTGAGTGACAGGAAAGAGGAGGCTCTAGGACAAAGGGCGGCCTCGTTGAGCCGAGGTGACGGAAACAGAGGGAAAAGGGCACCTGTGGAGAAGGAGGTCATTGCGGAGGGTCAGTCCTTGCCCTTCACGGAGACTCCTTGTCCTCTGGCATCCGAGGAGCTGTGTTCCTTTACGGCGCCGACCTGTGCCGAGTTTGGGAGGCTGTGTCTGCAGTGTGGGCTTCTGTGAAGAGCTGGATTATTAAGATACAAATGAATAATCATAATTCCTGGCCCTTAAATGGTACCTCTTCTCAGAGGCCTCAAAGAGCTTCAGTATTTACTGTTCCAAACAAAATGCCGCTTTCTGCGATAACACTGTGAGGTGCCCACAGCCCCCAAACCGGGACGCAGAGGCAACTTGTTAAATGCAGTCACTGTTGCAGGAGCATTTGGACAGGAAATGCATTTGGTCAGGGAAATTGTTATCAGCTCGGCTTCTCTTCTTTTCTCCCCTTTTAAGACACCATAAAAACCCAGAGTAAGTTACCATGAAAAGCTATAATAATGCTAATTTTGTTCCCATTTCTTGGCTTTTTCCACTAGACTTGAGGCTGTTTAATATGACTTTAAAATGTTTTTCCATTAATAATACCCTTTCTTTTGGCTTCTGCTCTTTTGAAGTTATATTATTATTTCCCTCTGTGACTGACTGTGGCATATTTGCTGTTCAAAATCAAGTCCCAGTGCATGAAAGCATATTCCCAGGGGCCACGCTGTCCACCCGAGAGTTTAAAAGCTTCCAAAAGGGAGTGGGAGGCATCATTCTGAATGGAAACATTTGGGGCAGCTTGCCCTGAAGCCTCCTAGGGAGCAGGGAGGTCTGGAGCACAGGGGGTGCGTCTGAATGAGGAGCCGTGTGTCTGATCGGTCACTCACTGCCTGTAGTCCTGGTAACCGCCCAAGCTCCTGCGGTACCCACACATGTGGCAATCACCCATCATGGGCCACAATTTCCTGCACACTCTCGTGCCTGGCCCCTTTCCTTCCTCCCCAGCATAGGAACAGCTGCTTTGTCTCCAGAAGGGGTCCTTGAGGGTCCACAGATGCTGAGCTGGGGTATCGAGGGGATCTGAGTCCTTGAAGGCTGGAGGCATGAAACACAGGAGCATTGCACTCAGAAGTGAGAATTGTGTCAACTTCCGGTGGCTTCTTAGACCTGGTCCTTTTCATCAGATGACCCAAAAGACGGTTATATCTGCCTTAGACTCACTCCCAAATTGCAAAACAAGTCTGTTGCCTTAATAAACACAGCTTGCCTGGTGGAACACATCTGTTTATTGAGTGAGTGAATAAAAATAAAGGAATGATTTGCAGTAAGGCCCGCCACACCCCTAGGGGGTAAACACCATCGTTATGCCTGTTTTTATAGATGAGAAAACTAAGGATTGGAGATGGTAAACCCTTGTCAAGATCACAGAGCTGGCTCGTGGCAGAGCTAAGGTTCAAATATTTCTCTTAATCCAAAGCCCGGGATGCTCTCCCTCCCCTTCCAACCTTGCGCCCATCCGCCGAATGTCCACCTCCAAGTACACTTGATTTGGGGCTGTCCTGAAGTGTTCTCACAACTTGGCCACCAGGAAGTGAAAATAGTGAAGTGGCTGTGAGTAACAAGATCTGGTGTTTGCAAAGTGCGCCCTCCGCACCAGGCACGGTCCTGCGTCCCTCGTGTACATGAATTAATGAAACCTTCACAACCCTTCCCGCGAGGCGGGGCTCGAATAGGCCTTTACAGGTGAGGAGACTGAAGATAAATACATTACTTGTCAACAAGGGGCACAGCCAGGATTCATAGCTGGGCAGCATTGCTCAGAGTCCATGCTCACAACTTTACACTGTCATGTGTCACATGAGGGAGAGGCGCTTGTTTGTCCCCTCTGCTGTCCCACATCCATGCTGCGGGGCTGGGGAATGGCAGCCATTGCTGCTCTTCTCACCAGAGAGAGCACGCGCCTTCTTACCTTCCCCGGGTGGAGAGAGGCCATGGCACTACAGGGGTCCTGACACACAGAAAAGGCCTCCCGGCTCCTTGGTGCAGCCCACTGACTCTCGTCCTTCTATTCACAGCCACCTGTGCGGCCCCTGCTGTGGGCCTACAGGTGTCTTACGTGATCATCAACCCAAGCCAAGAGCCCCTGGGAGTGTGTGCCTCAATCCCCCACAGCATCTTGGGGGCAAGGCTGTCCCTGTCTCACCCTTTGGCCCGTGCCCTCTCCCCTCAGAGGGTGCAGGGTCTTCACTGCGCAACCGACGGTTCTTGCTCGGAGGTGGGGCTTCCCTTCCACCCCCACAGGGGACGGGACAGAGGCCCCACTGAGCGACTTAGGAGCAGCTGCAGGGAATGCAAGTTGTCCGCAGGGCCCCTCTCCCAGGCTGTGAATCGCACAGAAGGTATTCGGCATGTGCGTGTTTGTGGCATGTGTGTGAGCCTCCCAAGACCAGGAATCACGCGTGCCCTGTTTATCTCAACCTCAGAACACGTAGCACAGATCCTGGTGCATTGAGGTGTCCTGTTGATGATGGTTAGGGTGTGAATAAATGAATAGAGGCGCTCGGTCTATTCTGATTACGTCGGATAAAGGAGCCTCCCTGTCCCAACTCTCTCCAGGTGGTGGCTTGGAAAGAAACATTGTGGCAGTTTCTTCCTGCATGAGAGGGGGCTCCCCACTGTCCCTACCACCTGCATGTGGGTGTACTTGCCTCAGACAGAGCAGCTTCTCTCTCATCTGTTTTGCCTGAGAAGTTTCTGTGTGCAGAAAACTTCTGGCAGGAAAGAGACGAGGCATTTTCACGAGGTCATTGAGGAGAATTTCATGAAGAGGTTATTTACAAGGGTAGGATTAGAGGAAATCGGTAAGAGATGACAAAACTCTTGAGATTAATGAGAGTGGTTGCTGCCCAAGTCTGAAGGGATAAGGTTGGGGATGATTCTGGAACCCAGAGGGACAGAGGGAGAGGTGCAGGTGAAGGAGAGGGCCCCCAAAGCAAGAGCACAGCCATTGCCAACCTGTGACAAGGCAAGACGAGACCTGAGGGAATAAATAACTCCAGGCCTCTCTTTTTTCCACCCTTCATTCTCCTGCTGGCTCCTCCCTCTGGCTGAGCCTGAGTTGCCCCGGGGACGTTTGCCCTGGGGCTCAGGGGAGGGTGGAGAAGGCTGGTGTCTTAGTCCACGTGAACTGCTGCAACAAACAGCAAACAAACAAACAAAACCCATAGACTGGGCAACTTAAACAGCAAACATTTCTTTCTTACAGTTCTAGGGATCGGGAAGTCCAAGGTCAAGGTGCCAGGTTAGTTCGTGTCTCGTGAGGACCCGCTCTGGTTTGCAGACCAGTCTTCTCCCTGGGTTCTCACTTGGCCTCAGGGGAACCAGAGAACCCTCTGGGGTGTCTTTTGTAAAGGCATCGGTCCCCTTCCTGAGAGCTCCTTTCTCATGGCTTGCTCACCTCCCAGAGGCCCCACCTCCAATACTGTCCCATTGTGGGTTGGGTCTCCACATATGCATCTCGGGGGATCACAAACATCCAGTCCACAGCAGCTGAAGTACAGGTCTGGAGATGCAAGCCAACATCAGGGAACATGTGTACAGGACGCACGGGCCAAGACCATGGGGAGGAGGACTGACCGTGGGAGGTGGAGGTGGGTGGGGCAGGGGAGGGTAATAGGGGAAAATGGGGGCAACTGATATTGAACAACAGTTAAAAAAGAAATTCAACACAGTAAGATGAATCCACTGATTAAAAAGACAAAGCAAAACAAAACTTTGAAAATCACTTCTCTGATCTGTGTCCCCTTTTTCTCAAGCGACGAAACAGAGGTAGAACATAGGGTCTTGAATCAGTCCAAATCGCAAATCTAGAACCCTAGCGGCTTGATTGCAAATCCCTAACTTGTCCTCAGGAACATCCCTCTAGCTTCCTCTCACGGATGCTCTTCAGAGAGAGTCACTGGTCTTTGCAACCAACCGCCCGCTGATTTTTTGTGATAGGTCCCGTAAATCACCAGCTGTAGCCCACTGCCTGGCCACTGCGATGCCTCCGAATTTACAGTTCCACTTAGTCACATCCACGAAGGGGGCTCTCCCCCTCCCTCCAAGCCCCCAGATTGATTTGGCACTCACAGCCACTGTTATATTTTATACTGAGTCTTCGGAATCAGTTCATTGAATTTTAGCTGTAGCTCTATAAAATCTTCTCTAGTGAAATTATTTGGCTCTATTGCGGATGGTTCTGCCATGATCTATCAATGCCACCGACTATCAGCAATAAAAAAAAAATCCACCTTCTTTTCTTTTTTTCATTGTAATGAATTTCTAAACTCCAATTGAACCTGAGAAGGCACCTGACTGGCTTTTTGATTTTTCAAAGGTAGCATTTTGTATGTGTATATGAAACATGCAAGATGGGTGTTCTGAATATTGGCTATTTTGGATATTTGCTATGAATTTTAAATATTTGCTATGTTGTATAAAGTTGCTGGGGAGAGTCGGGGAAGCTTAGTTGGAATTTCTTGGGGAAAAAGAATAGACTTGGGGCAGGATCGAGGAAGTCCGGTTTGACTTAAACACCTGTGACTTAGTGCAGATTGGCATGATGGAGTTTTTGAAGTGAAGAGCAGGTGTAAAAAAGCCAGGCTGAGATTACTTTAATGCATTTGGGCATTGATAAAGAGGAAAAAGTTGCCATAATTCATCTAATGGTTTGAAATATATATATATATAGTCTATATATATAGTCTATATATATAGTCTATATATATATATTTCTATATATATCTACATATCTATAGATATATATATCTATATTTCTAATATATATCTATATTAGACTATATTATATATAGTCTAATATAGATATATATTATCATGTTGCACAGGAACCTGGTTTCCAGTTCAGGTAGGGAGCAATCGGAGCCAACTTCAGAATACCATTACCAAGTGGCTCAGGCAGGGGAAGCAGATGGTGTCAAAAAGAGGAAGAGATGTTCAGTTCAGGGAGGAAAAGCTGTGCGTGCACAGGAATACTCAGACATTCTGAATAATTGTGCATGAAAAACCAAAGTCTTAATCTCTAAGACTGCATCTGGAGTTAATATAAATGAGTGTTAAGGAGAATCTTAGACTGATGATAAAGCTGATAAAGCTGGGGTTAATATTAACTCACTCGAGAAGAAAACAGAAAGGGAACTCTCACCTCTTGCTGGGATAAAGTCCCCTCATTCACCAGGACTGCGGTCTTTTTGGACAGCCATTTAACACGCATGTGACACGTGTTCCCTCCTCAGGGGAGAGCCCTGCAGCTAATCAACATCATATCTGCTCATGGCTTGTACGATGGGACCTACAATGGCATGTTAACCAATGGAAGGCAAGCAAAAGATTATTTTTTAAAACCACTTTAGAAAACACTTTTCCTTTGTTGTAACATGTGCATTAATTTTATAACTAGGAAAAATGATATTTTCGTTAAAAATTATGTTTGCATGAGAAAAAAATTGGAGTAAAAAGTCCTCATTCCTCGTCACCCCAGCTAAGTGCAGACGGCCTCCAGGACACACTCGCAGGCTCCAGGGAAGATGACCCCTCTCCTGGTCCTCGGGTCTGGCGGTTGTTGGCAGTCCCGGAGTTTCGTTGCTTGCAGATGCTCCGCTTCAATCTCTGCCTCTGTGGCCATGTGGCATTCTCCCTGTGTGTCTCTGTGTCTCTTCTCTTCTTAGAAAGACACCAGTCGTCTTGGATTTAGGGCACATGCTAATCCAGTATGACCTTATCTTAACTAATTGTATTGGCCAAGATCCTACTTCCAAATTCTGAGGGTGGACATGAACATGGCGTGTGTCTGTGGTGGTGGTGGGGGCATTATTGAACTCAGTATACCCACCAAATGCAAGTTATCAGGTCCCCCCTTCACCCACGGAGTCACAGACAGGGAGCTGCCTGTGCATCGCCCAACGTCAGCATTCAGTCCTCACAGAAAGCACGGAGAAGGTTACCGCTTTTGGGAGAAAGTGCTCACGAATGGGAGTAGTGCCCTTAGAAAAGAGACCCCAGAGAGCCGTCTTCTTCCCTTTCTGCCGCGTGAGGACGCAGCGAGATGGTGGCGTCTGCACGCCAGGAAGCGGGCTCTCGCCAGTCACCAAATGAGCCAGCACTGGCTCTCGGGCTTCCCAGCCCCAGAACTGGAAGGAATAACTTTCTGCTCTTGATAAGCTACTGAGCCTATAATATTTTGTTATGCAGTATTTTTATGGTATTTGGTTAGAGTAGCCTGAGCAGACTAAGACACTATTTGTTTTTCTTCATAGCAATTATCTCAGTAAGAAACCACATAATTATTAGTTTATCTGCCTGCTGTTTGTTATCTGTCTCTCCCTCTGGAATATAAATTTTATGAGGAAAAGGAGTTTATCTTATTCAGCATGGCATTCTGAGGGATTGCTTAGAAGAATCCCTGGCCTAGTTTAGGGCTCAGTTAATATTTGTCAAGTAACGCCAGGCTGCAAAGTAAATAAATGAGTAAAGACTGCTGTGATACATGCATGCATGCACACACGCATACACGCACACATATGTATTTGTCGGATAAACTAAAATACCAGGAACCCTGATACATGAGCCTTACTCTTCCACAAAAATCATGTCCATCTTAATGGAAACAAGTTACTTTAAAGCCCAACAGCCTTTTTAAAGCCAGAGCTCTCTATCAGGTACTGGGAAAACTTCAGGCTTTGTTTGTTTGTTCAGTCTAGAAATTTGGGTCAAGATGTGCAGGACATTTAAGGTGACTTGGGCATTATTACCATTCACTGTATAGTGCAGAGCGATCCTGTGGGTAGGTTAGTGACAAAGTACCACTTAGTCCCCTGTCTTCTCCGGATAGACTTCTTGTGCCGCCCAGCGCCTCCCATTTAAATACATACAAGTCTCCACTTTTACAACAGAACGTCCAAGCAGGGCTGATGGTTCCTTATTAGCTCCTGAGATCCCACCAATTTTTTCATCAGAGCAACATGAGAACAGCCCCCTCTTTGTTAGTCATCAAAGAAGACCATTTTCTAGTATTTTTCCTCCCTGACTCACTGGCTCTCACCACTCAGAATAAGTCAGCTGTGGCCCCACTGGGGAGTGCCCATCCCTTCCCCCGACACAGGGTTACTGCGATTCCCATCATGCCCAGGGGGACCTCAGAGTCAGGATTAGGATGAGACTCCTCTCCCCATCACAGGTCGATGGCCCTAAACTGGTTCACACAGTCCCATTTCTCTCTCAGTGAACGGGGTCTTTGCCCTTCTGATGGTAGACCTGGGGGACAGACCACCAGGTCCCTGGCACGTCCCTCTTACTGCCATTTCCCTGGTGTTGGCAGGTGCTCTGCCCTATACATTTCATTCAGAGAGCCACATGGCTAGGTTGTAATTTAATTTTTCTAAATTTAGTCTGTAGAAGGCTCGTGGCCAAGGGAAGGGGATTACAGCTTACCAGGAATTCACATTTAAGCAAAGGAAAGTCCCCTCTGAGGATCTGGATTTATTTTAAAAGTTTGGAGATTCAGATGAAGACCAAATAGATTTAGCAGCCACACTTTCCTATTGCAATTTAACAGCCTCTTAAGCACAAAATCAAACACGATATAAATAAAGTGACTTGAGTCTCTCCTCAGTATCTCACCTTAGCTTCTGCTGCCTTCTTTCTGTCTTGCTGTGCCCTGAATGTCCCCAAAGACCCCATTTTATCTTCTTGAAGACCTGTTGCTTTTTAAGGAGAAACAATTGCACCTCCTAACATGCTTCCTGACCTGCCCCACCCGCCTTGCAAGGAACAATTGGCAATGCAGAAAGTCCAGTTACTAGGAGATTAGATCTGTTGACAATCTTGATCAGAGAAGAACTGATTGTGGTCAATACCTTTCAGAAAATCTGCAATGTGCCTACCACTGTATTTGGCATTGTGGGAAATAAAGCAATAAACCAATTAAATATCTTAATCTCTGCTAATAAGGAAGTTAAAAAGACAAGCCATAGCATGATGGTATAATTTGGAGCATGCATTGCGGAGGTGAACTGGATGTGCTAGAAACCTGGCTGGAATTCATTGGGATATTTCATCTTCTATGTCCTGGTTTCCTCATCTATAAGCTGGAGATGATAAGAGTAGCTACTTCTAGGGTTATTGCGGGTTTCAAATGAGTTAACACATGAAAACAGGAGAGTGGCTTGTAGTAAGTGATTTCGATAGGGATGTGTGTGTGTTCATACAATGTAAAAAATGCCTATTGTAAGGAAGCAGTGTGTATAGTGCCATCAGAGTGCAGAGGCAGGAGACATTATTTGTAGCTGGAGGGAAACCGGGAGGCTTTCTAAAAAAGCGACAAAGACAGAAATGCTCACTAAATATTACATTTGATTTGCCTGCTTCCTGGCACTTTCCTCAGGGTCACATGACAAGTCCTAGCCAATGGGATGAATGGGGAATAGTGGGTGTGGATTCTCCTCTCCCGCTGCAATAAATGAGAAGGCCACACCTCTCAAATGTTGCAGCTACGAATTATAGAAAGGCCATCAGCCTGAGTACCTGAGTGTCAATGTGGAGTGGAGACCTCCTTTATCTCAAACGCACGTATGAAATTCCAACAATCAATAAGTGGTGTAACCTAACCTGTTTTGACTAATATAACATTTTATATACATTATAAGAAAACCAAGAGAACCAAGAAAACCAAGAAACCAAAGTTGCACATTTTCCCAGAAATACTAAAAGCTGTTGTATTGGTGAAGGTGATCACCAATCCTCCTGTGATAAATAAACCCCAAACTGTGTAAAGGCTCAAACACGGTAGACATTTATTCCTTACACAAAATCCTAAAAGTGTATTCCTGATTCATAGGTGGTTCTCTCCACGTGATGTTCAAGTACCCAGGCTCCTTCTATGTGGCGGTGTTGTCATTTATTGGATGTAGCCTTCGAGGTCTCCAGGCTGATCTCTATCAAGCTGGCAAAAAGGAAAGGAAATGGAAGGCCGTGCACGGAGGTGCAATGGGCCAGACCTCGGTGTGGTACAAATCATTTCTGCCCACTTTCAATTGCCCAGCACTCACTTACAGGCTCTCCTTTAGCTGCAAACTAGGCAGGTCAATGCTATTTATCTATGTGTCCAGGAAGGAGAGGAAAGACATTTGGGGAGTAATGGCAGACTCTGCCACACCTGCTATCACTCCCCTAAACACTTGACTCTTGACATATGTCTGTTCAAAGAACAAGTTAATAAACTTCTAGTTTCTTTTTCTGTCAATAGACATCGATCAAACACCTGCTTTGTTCAAAGCGCATGCTTGGTGGCTGGGGTCTGGGGGATGCAGAGAAGAATACAACAGAAAGTCTCCCTTAGGGAGTTCATCGTCTAGTAGTAGGAAAAAAAACCCCTCTATGTATGTATAACATAGGCAGAAAATGACCGAGTCTCCAAGAGAGGTTTAGATAAGTCTCCTCGGAGGCTGAAGAAAGGGAGCAGATGGAGGATCCTGTGATGGGAGGGGGTTTTGGAGGTACAGAGGTAGGAAACTGGGGGGTCTATGTCAGGAAATAAGATTCAGGGTGCTGGAATGAAGGGTGTCAGAGAGGAGAGAGCAAGCCGAAGCTGGAACAGTGTGTGGGGGTCCAATGCCCTCAAACTCGCTAATCGCACACGATGATACGCATTTCTGAGAGAGGCTATCCAATCACCTCTCTCCACAGTTTCTATTTTTTCCCATCTATTTTTCATTAAGCATATAACCTGCTCTCTTTCCACTTCAAATAATTATAAAGATGCTTATGGAAGTGATAGTGGCGGTAGTGCTAATGATTAGGAGACAGAAGAGATTTTGGAAACTTTCCTCATCTCCCTGGAAGTCTTTCTGTCTCAGTCGGAGAAGAGCCCTCAAGCTCACCATTCGGCAGCTCTCCCAGGCCAATTTTTGCTTTCTAGGAGTCCACACGAGAAAAAGTGCAGCAGATTCTGGCTGCTTCTGAGAATCAGCAGAGCAGGGCTGTGGGACAATCCGTTTGGAGAACACAGAAGTCCCCAAGCAGCACATTTGGGCCAGCTCTGTGACCAAATACTGTCACTAGCTCATGGGACTGAAAACAACTGGAATTGGGACTTTTTCTCCACCCTCAGCATTTGCAAGAAGTATCAATGGCTAAGAGGAAGAGTGCTATGCTAATAAAGGTGCTTGTTCTTCATTTTAATCAGACAGATGGACTAGCTAAGTGCATGACACTGTAGCAAGCTGGTAGATGAAGTTTAGCAATAATTCAAGTTCACTTCAGCAGAACATAAATGTCACCTAAAGAGGAGATATGTGCTACCCAGACTATCACATGGCCCTGTGCCTCTTATTTTTCTCCTTTTCTAGCTTCCAGACTCATTTCAGCTCCCAGATGCATTAGGAATGACAGAGAAACACTTCTCCTCTGTGAATACCATGGCACATCTCTCCTGGTTTCCTGGGGCTGCAGCAACCAAGTACCACAAACCTGGCAGTTGAAAACAACAGCCATTTACTCTCTTGCAGTTTGGGAAGAGGATTCAAAGCAGAAGAAACCATAACTGCAAAGGCTCTGAAGTGGGAGGGTACGTGGCCAGTGTCATTGGAACAGAGAAAGCAAGATTAAGGGCAGTGGGAACTGAGATGAGAGTTTTTGACAACCTGGTAATGGTCAAGTTCACACATTAGCAGTGGTAAGGAGGCAGTGGGTTAAGAAAGTGAGAGAAATATGCATATCATCCATTGTATTGGAATTCCTAGGTATTCTTCAAAACCACCTTGTGTCCATGTCCCTGATTTTGCCCCTCTGTCTTCTCCTCTACCACCTCTTTCTTCCTGGACACCCGCCCCATCTACATGCAGTACTAGTCTTGACCTCTTCTGTGGTAAACCACGTAACATATGTCTCTCTAGAAAAGCACCTAGCATGTTGCTTTGGACACAGTATACACCGAGTGGTATTTCCTTCTTTATCTCTTAAAATCTTTACCACATCTTCAGGGATTTCCACTGCAAATCAAATTTGAACTGAGTTTTTAGGGAAGACCTGGTTTATGTGCAAAGACATAAAGATGTAATAGAATCCTTTCAAAGAGCTCCCTTGCTAATGCTAAATTGCAGGGAACAATGCATTTCCTGACATTTGCAGATTTGCAGCCCAGAGAAAGAATATGATTAAGGGGAGGGAAGGGGTGAGACTTTTACAAAGTTCTTCGGTGCCATCTTCTTCCAGACTGTACGTTAATTCATGGGGCAAAGTGAAGGAATTCACAGAGAGTAAAATCAACTTGGGCACAGGTGCCTATGCCCTACTTTTCTGTCCAAGTCAAGTCTTAACTGTAGAAAATATACCTGTTCTATATACGAGATCTAAGGAACGCTAAAGGACTCCAGAGGGATACAGAAAATTGTGTGTGTGTGTGTGTGTGTGTAGAGAGAGCGGTGGACGAGGTAACATGAGAAAGTGTCGTAAGCCTTTGAGTGCTTAGACAACGCGGGAGGAGGGCCTGAAGAATGGCATTGTTATAGGAAGGAGGGCATTTGTAAGTGGAACACTTCGGACTAGGAAAAGGTTTCAGCACCTGCTTTCATCCACCTTATGACTATTTTTATGAAGGTTTACACTTAGAGAAGTTAAAGTAGTTTTCCTGAGTTCCTTCCCTTTGCTTACAGTTTGTATTTTCCGATGTTTTTGGATGCAAATAAATGCAGCTGTTTGCTCTGTGAGAGCTAGGGAAAACATATATTTATGCTGCATTTGTAAGACAGAGAATGTTCAATTGAGACCGAATTTGGCTTCTTGCCTTGTGTTTCAACTTTTTTTTCCAGTAGCAGAAGGTCTTTCATTCATGCAAATGATGCTATTGACTCATCCACGGCACAGCAAAAGAGCTGGGGTCTGGGCATAAAACCTACTGTGTTTCAGTTCTGCTTCATCAGTAATGACCTTCCTCGATGTGGCAGATTATAGTTTCTAAAGATGACCTAAAAAATCTCTCATCCCACATATCCCTTTACAACATGAACTTGATACTTTCCCATCAGGAGGAAGACTCTATGTCCCCTCCTCTAGAATCCAAATAGGCTTGTGACTTCTATGTCACTAATGGAATGTGGCAGAAGTGACCATGCATGACTTCCGAGGTTGAGTCATAAAGGCCATGGGGCTGCTGACTTCTTCACCAGAACATTCACACTGGGAGCCGGGCTGCTGTGGGAGAGGCCTGACTATTCCGAGGGTGCCATACTGTGAGGAAGCTAAGCAGCATGGAGTAGCCACGTACAGGTGGTCTGGTCAAAAGTCTAGTCTTCGAGTTTTCCCAGGCCAGATGCCAGACTGATTGAAAAAGGCTTCCCATGCTCCAGACTCAGAGTTGTGGAGTCAATCCCCACCTCCAGGTATTTCCAGCTGAAGCTCCAGACAGGCCAGACACAAGCCATCCCTGCTATGTTCTTGCTCAGTTCCTGGTCCACACAATCTATTAGCTTAGTACTTTATGCTGCTAAATTTGGAAATGATAGGCATAGAATTGGCAGCAATAGAAATAGAAAATCTGGAATCTGGAAGTGGGGGACCAATGTAACAAAAATCTAAAGCACATGGCATTGGCCCAGGGGCCCAGTGGCAGGTGAGTTCTGGAAGCCCCTTGTGAGGGCAGTGAGGGGAAGCTGGAAGGGCCTCGAGGAGCCAGTTTATGGAGGTTTGAAGCAAACAGAGGGCGATGCTATTAGAAACTGAAGGAAAGGCGCTCCTCGTTACGTAGTGGAAGGAGTTTCAGCAAACTTTCCCGTGGTAACGTGTAAATGGAAAGTGCATCTATATAACCTAGTAAACCTGACTTCTAGACCGCACACTGAGGGTGCTGCCCCACACCTAGTCGTCTGTAACAAAATGAGATCCGAGTGAGATACACTAAAGAATGAACTCTTAAGTTTTCAAGTGTAATTTGGAGACTAAATAAAGATCCTAGAACAGTCTTTTCAGTCAGGAAAGGATCCCAAATTAAAAAGTGGCTTCCGAGAAGATATAATCTCAAGATGTAGCTATGAGATCCTTTGTTTGAATCTCAGCAAGATCTAAGGTACTACCTTAGAGATTCTTCCAGAAAAGTGAAAGGACTTCTAAGTATCTTTAGTGCGTGCCTTGTAGAATCTCTTCATTAAACAATAAAACTTCTAAGAGTCTTGAGGGCATTGTCCCACAGTAACCACGCCAACAGGCAGAAGAGAGGAGGGTCTGACTCAAAACCGTTTGTCAGCGTGGCTTTGGCTAGTACGATGGGTTATGTATTGATACATAATAAAACACACTGTTTGTTTTAAGGAATTATGTCAGCTTTGGCTAAAAATAACTCTTAGAGAGTCTTGACTGAGTCTCAATCTGTGCTTACTAGTTGAGTTCTGGTTTCAGAATTGCTGTGGACCAGTGGCCACTGGTGGTTTCTGATTTCCCTGTTTCCGAATGGAATGTTGACAGCAGTTACACTATGCCCCTCCTTCTGCTTTATGCCGCACTCTGTGCTCATCTCTTTACTTCACAGATGTGCAGATCAAGAAGAATGGTAAAGAAATTGACCACCTCACTCCCTCCATCCCCCCCAAAAAGCTGTGCCAAATTCACACTTGGACATGACTCATGTGATGTGATTCTGGACTTACATTTGTTGGAGTTATGGGGATGACATTTTGTATGTCTTGAGAGAGAAGTGATTTATTCTGAAAGTGCAATGGATAGTGTGGCCAGTGGGTGTGGCCACTGTAACAGACTACATTTTCCAAAGATAACTGCAAGAACTTTTCTTATCCCCAAAACTCCTCTGAACTGTTGTTACCTTGGTACTCCTTCCATCAGCAGGTAAAGTCTGGACAAATTTTTGACTCACTCATAAACAAAAAAAATGTAGTGGAAATGATGTTCAATGACTTCCAAGGATAGATTATACAAGCAATGCAGTTTCTACCACGTTTGCTGGAATAGTCAGTCATTTTTGCAGCTCCACAGCACAATGGGAGAAATAGCCACCCTGAGCGCCATGCTGTAAGAAAGAAAGCCACATGGAGAGACCACATGTCAACACTCTTGTCACAGTCAGAGCCTCCCACACCAGGTGTCAGTCATGCAAAAGAATGACCTTCAGTTGAGTCCAGCCCCAGCCACTGAGTTACACTGTACCTTCAAATGTCTGTCTCTGCTCTTCATGCCTCATGAAGAAGAGTGAGCTGGGTTTACCGTGCCCTTTCTGAATTCCTGAACGTAGAATCCATGAGCATAATGACACATTTTACACCATGAGATTAGAGACAGTTTTTCATACAGCAATAGTAATGGAAGCCCTAGACCTCATTTTGTTTTCCCATTTGTAAGATGAAAACTTTCGCCTGTATGAGTCTTCTAAAATCTTCTTTTCAGCTACAAAGACCTGAAAATCTGATTACATCTCTTTATGGCTTCAAGGCATGTTCCCTCACCCCAAATCTGTTTTCTTCCCTCCTTATAGGCACACGGCCACCCAGCTAGAGAGTATTTCCAGTTCCTTTGCAGTGGCATGTGGCCATATGACTGAGTTCTCACCAAGGGAACATGAGTGAAAGAGACACATGGCACCTCCCTCCCAGTTGCTTCAAAGGAAATTGTTGGCCCTGAACTTTTTCCCCTTCCCACAAGCTGAAACACACTTAGGCCAGCAACTCAGCTCAAACTTGTACTTGAGATCTGTGTCCTAAGTCAAGGAAGAACATATAAAGAACCTTGGGCTCTGAATGGCCTCGGCAGCAGGGCTGGCCTGCCAGCCTGTCATGCGAAGGAGAAATTAAATTCTTTCTTATTCAAGTCACTGTATTTGGATCTCTGTTACTGTAGCTTCACTCTAATCCTCCCTGTACCCTCCAAAGGCTCTCCATGCTTGTGTGACAAATTCCAAGTCTCTTCCATGGCTAAGGCTCTGATCCTCCCTCCAGCCTGGTCTCCTGTCACTTCTTCTGGAGAAGAAGTGACACTCTCTGCACTCAGGTGAAGCTGGTCTCCATGACAATGCTCCTGTTTTCATGCTGTCCTCTCTGCTTGGGTGGCACTCCTTCTCAACTCATTTGTATGCTCGGCCAACTCTCACACATATTTCAGGTCTTGCTTTCAGTGGCACTTAACTTAGATTCCCTGTTCCATGCTCTCATAGCACCCTTGTGTTTTTCTTTCATAGCCCTTATGGCCTTGCTCATGAAATAATCATTTGCATAACTGTTTGATATCTGCTTCACTATTCTACTGTAGACACTGTGAGGACAAGGCCCACGTCCCCCTTGTCTCCTGCTCTATTCGCGATACCTAAACAGAGCCTGGCACATAATAGGTACTCAAAGACTATTTCTTAAATTTTATCGAATGATAAAAATGTAAGATAGCTGATCAAGCTTTGTAGTTCAAGCTTGTGGCCATAGATGTAAGCAAAAGATTAACTTTCCCCTGTGCTATTAACCTAAGACCTTGGATTCATAGTTATTGTGCTCACAAATCAGCTGAGCCTCACCCCACTAGCAGGAGGGCCTTCTGAGTTTGCTCCTTGTAGGCCATCTTGATGTCATCAGGGACACTTCTGATAATAGAATCTCTCTCTTTAAAAAATTGGTTTATGGATGAAAAAGTCCCAAGTATATAGGATGCTGAGTTTAGCAGAATTTGTATGTAAATTGGTGTTTGGCTGGTGATCAATCTTGTTCTAAAAATGGAAAATCAATAAAAAAAAAGAGAATCTAAGGGGAAAAATAAGTTGTAGACATTTTTGGTCCAATGAGTTTCCAAGTCTGAGGACACTGCCTCCGAGACCAAGGTCACTGTCTGTTTCAGAGCAGTACGCAAGAAACCAGACGGCCATCTTGCCTGGGCAGAAACGGCGGGCACTCCCTCTGGGAGAGAAGTCCCCAGGGCAGTGTTCCCGTAGCACTTCTGGGAGAGGCCTTCGCAGTGGCTCCTTGGGACCCCGGACGGAGCCACCATACATGAACCAGCATCTCCCGAGCTACAGAGTTCACCAAACTAAAGGAACAAGAGCTGACCTCATGTGCCAGGCAGTGATGGCAGAAACGGCAGCCAGCTTGAGGACATCGAAGTAGCATGGAAGAGGAATAAAATGCGCAAAGAAGGACCTCGTCTCAGCACCTTCCACCAGATGTCAGAATGGATTGGCACAATAGAAAGATATGGATGGCATGGGGGAAGGGTACATGCTGCTGAGGAGCCCCTGTTCAAACCACTTCTGGTTGAAGTAAGGCCGGGAAGCCTTGGGGACCATTAAGCGTTCATTGAGAATCTAGTGGACCAGACAATTTATGCAGATGCCTACTGAAGTCTGTTATTCAAAGATGTGGGAAGTCTCATCGGAAAGGAAGAAAATAGCTGTTATGGATTGAGGTGTGTCCCCCAACCTGAGCACCGCAGAATATGACTTTTTTTGAAACACGGTCATTGCAGACGTAGTTAGTTAAGAAGAGGTCACACTGGAGGAGGGTGGGCCCCTCATCCAATGTCACTTGTGTCCTTATGGAAAGGAGACATTCGGACACAAACAGGCCCACGTAGGAGGAAGACAATGTGAAGTGACACAGGGAGAAAGTGGTCATCTACAAGCCAAGGAGAGAGGTTTGGAACAGACCTTTTCTTCACAACCTTTGGGAGGAGCCAACACAGCCGATTTTGCTCTCACAGTTGTAGCCTCTGACCTGTGAGACAATAAACACCTGTTGTTGAAAGCACCCACCTGTGATCCTTCGTTACAGCAGCCCCAGCCCACCCACAACGGAGCGCTGTGAGATAGCCCAGCACTTGGATCTCAGAGGCATGCACGGATCCTGGATCCGCCCCTTGCTAGCCATGGGACCTTGGTCAAGTCATGTAAAAACTCTTTAAAATTCACAGCTTCCTTTTCTCTCAAATGTAGATAATCAGGAGTGATATTCAAAATCTTTAACAACCCATTAGGCATGCTACAGAGGCTGCTGAACACACCTGTGGCCATGGGAGAGTGACTCTAGCTCATCCGTTCTAAAGATTCATTCTAGTCTTTGGCAGCTAGAGAGGCACCAAGCGTTTACCTGCTGAGATGACAGCAACTCATGTGCCAGGGTTCTGTCTACTCCACTGAGGTCTGGTCAGATCAGGCCAAGACGGGACCACTGTGAAAGAAACACTCAGAGTTGCCAGGCTAATGGGGGCTCCCTGGCAATGCCTACCTGGGTCTCTCCTGGGCTGGGGTGTTCGGTGGGAAAAGAGGTGAGAGGTAATGGGCTCATTCAAGGGATACAGAGAAGGTGCTACTTACCAACCTATGTGGAAGTATTTTAATATTTCGACAACCAGTTCGGCCTTCCTGACTTTTCCCTGCTGAATGTCAGGCCTGTGATAACCACAGACACACAGTTTTGTGGAGATTAGATGACACATGTGAACTGCTTAGCAGAGTGCACGGCATATGGCAAGTGCTCAGTAAATGCTAGTGCACATTATTATTGAGAAGTGCGGTACTTAAACGGAGCTAAATTTATTAAGCATTGAATAAGCGCATAGTCTGTGCCAGGCAGTAGGAATACAGAGACGAATATATCATAATCCCTGCCCTCAAGGAGTTTATTTCTAACAGAGCTGAGAGCCCCTTTTATACTTCCCTGCTTTTGTAATAAAGGGAAATGGGGGCCTTTCAGTGCCTGTCATTATTGGCTCCACCTTTTTATCCATACTCCTGCCTTCATGCATTCCTCATTTGACTGCTTTTTTTAGGGACTTGCCTATGTCATGGCTTGGCTTAAATGATCCCTGATCTAGTAGGTTCTAAACAAACAAACAAACAAACAAACAAACACTTGTATTGAGGCCTGAATTCAATTGATTTTATTTCTATTATAGATAAAAAAAATGCCAGGCTTGGTTAATACCTCCCTAATATTCTTTTTGCAAAGAAGACACCAAAGGATACTTTGCAGTAAAAATCAGAATTACTGCTATGGTCACCTGTTCCCAAAGATGGTAACCATCCAATTATCTCCATGCACACACGAGGTACCACTGCAACCCAATCTAGGAGTGAAGTCTGTTTATCAACCTTGAACCTGGGCTGTCTTGTGAGGAACTTTGACCAAAAGGATATGGTGGATGTGACTCCATGCCAATTCTAGAACTAGCCTTTAAGAAGACTGGCAACTTCCACTTTGCCGTGGCCTGAATTGTTTCTGTCTCCTAAGAATTCATATGTCTAAATTCTAACTTCGAGGCGGGAGATGGGGCCTTCGGGAGGTTATCAGGTCATGAATGCTCTGTCCCCGTGACAGGGATTTAGGTCTTTATGGAAGGGACCCCTGAGAGCTCACTTTCCACTGCGGCAAGACCACAGCAAAAAGACGGACACGTGGAAATGGGTTCTCACTGGACACTGAATCTGCCTGCATCATGATCTTGAGCTTCCCAGTCTCCAGATCTGTGAGAAATAAATTTCTGTTGATTTTAAGCTACCAGTGCATGGTAGATTGAAATTTTGTTACAACAGCCAGAATGGACTGAGACACACTTCCGCTCTCTTGAAACACTTGCTCTTAGGCAACTCCTTTTGGGAAGCCAGATGCCATGTTGTGGGAAGCCCAATATGGAGAGACAGGATAGGTGCTCAGCACCGGACAGCCAGCAGTGAACACTAGCCAACTTGGACAATCAGCCTAGCCATGTCTTCAGAGGACCACAGCCATCGGACTTCCCCCAGCTGAGCCTATTCCACCTGCAGAGCTGCAGGAGACTATGATAGATTCGTATTCAAGCCACTGCTTTTGGGTGGTCTATTGAACAGCAATAAATAACCAGAATTCTGCTCTTATGAACCTCAGATATTGGCAACCTGTAAGTACTGCGAAAGAGCCAGGGCATGGAGAATCGGAAGTCTGGGCTCCCACCACAGCTCTGTCCCTCACAAGCTCTCGGACTTCCATCATGCTGGGCCTTGGTTTCTTCTCTTGTATAAAGCGAGGGTTCAGATTGTTCAGATTCCTCATACTTCTCATGCTCTCTGGTGCTGTAATCTGTCTCGAGTGATATGAACACCACCTCCACTAACCTTTTGTACGGAGTTCCATTCAAATGTAAAATTCTGCTTTAATTTCATACAGTCACAGATCCCCAAGGTCGCCCGGCCCAGGCTGCTCACAGTGTGGACGAGGGCAAGTCACGGAGAGGTGATGGTGTCCCAGCTTCCATGCTCACTGCTTCAACCCACGCTCCCTTCCTGAAGTTTTTGTGCAGTTTCTCCACCTTTCCCTTTGTGAAGGGGTCATTGCTTCCTCTTATTTAAATGCTCTGGGACTGGATGGGTAAACTCTCCAGCGTATACTTTCTATGCCTTTGTAGTCTTTGATCTCGCCTTGTCCTGGCTTTCCACAAGGACCTGGCTGTTCATTTTTGGTGTTTTTTTCTTTCACTTTTGTTGTGGTGGTGGTGGTACAATATAGGTAACGTAAAATTTGCCATTCCAACCATTTCTAAGTGTACTAAATTGCTCCAGCTTCCACGGCCCATCATGGGTCCTTTCAGCCTGTGTGACATGTCATCTCTGAAGAGACCAGCTGTGGGCCATCCCTCCCTGGATCTGCAGTGCTCAGCAGCTTGAGGCCACTGGCCTAAGGGCCTCAAGGACCGAGGACCAGGTCTAAGCCTGGTCATTTCCCAGGGCCTAACTCAGCATATACATGCTCAAGAAGTGTTTGTCAAGTGAATAAATGACCTTATATGTTAAAAGAGAGCCTCCTAAGACTCTCATAATATTTTAACATTACTTTTTCTATCCCATGGGAATAAACAGGGTTAACAAATGGCAACTGCTGTGTCACATGGGGGCCCCTAAGGCACACATTTGTGTCCCCTTCCCCGAAGGGAAGCTCCTCGGGGCAACAGCGGGCACAGGGTAAGCTCATAAACACCCTGTGTGACAGCTTCCTTTTAGAACTCATGTTTACTTGCCATGTTGTGTTTCTGTTTGAGAACAAAGAGAAATTTGCCCTTCGGTGACTGAAAGAGATCAAAGCATTATAATCGGTGTCGCCAAGGGCTGACAGATTCTGCCCCATGAATGTAATAAAAATGAACAGATCACCGCCATCCTCTGACACATTGGCTCAGATATGCCCACATACCGTGGCCGTGGGCTGCCACTAAATACCTTTTTGCCTGCCACCAGACCAGGTGAGCCACAGCAGCTGGGGACAGCCACAACGCTCTGGACATGGAAGGGCATCTCTGCTTTGGCGGAAAGAAAGAATATTTGTCTTTCATGGGGATGAAGGGACAGCAAACCCCTCTGGCCTGGCTTTGTCTCTACTGTGTGAACCTCCTGCCTCCCTGCAATTCCCAGTTGGATACCCAATTCCGAAATGGCCCAGAGAGGCCACCCTCAAACTGCGGATGGTTCCCTCGGCTGTCACGGTCACGGCCGGACTGGAGAGGCCGCAGCGAATGGGGAGAGGCACACCCTTAGATAAACATCATGGCCTAGTTTGAAGGGGGGAAGAGAAAAATCAGCGTCCACAGTGTTGTGAAGGGCAGCCTAATGGACAATAAATATTTTACCAGCTCTGGCCATTTATATGAAATGCCACCTTTTCACCCTCTCTAGCAAATTGTTTTCTTTGTTTTTTTTTTTCCCCTTCCCAAGCCCATTATTCTTTCACAGTGCAGAGGGGAAAAACATTTCTGTCACTTCCCTAGCCAACTCTGTGTAACAGTGGGTCCTAGTTAATCTTTTTTCTCCCCCGATCATCTCTGCTGGATAAAAATTGTCCCCCGACCCTAAGACAAAAGTCAGACAGAAGGACAATGTAGATGATTCTAGTTTTGATAGTCATCAGACTTTTCTTTTTAAAAATAGTCCTTCCAGAGCGACAGGGTCAGTTCTTCTCTTGGCTGGAAGTGGAGGCCAGTGGCCCCCAAGTCAGCTGCTTCTATTTTGAGCTCCCCAAGTCCAGAGAGTGGTCACCTCGCCCCCACCAGGGCCACTCAGGCTGCCTGCCTGCCACTCCCGCCTGCAGCCTCTCTGCATCTACATTTCCATAAATTTACATCCAATTTGTGCTGAATCATATACCCCCCCACCCTGCCACGCAGAAGAAATGAAATACATTATCAATAAGTGCAACAAATTTGAATCATCTGAGAGGCCAGTGACTTTTCCTGCCTCTTTTTCATTTACTTCCTTCCTCGGACCACTGCTCCCCCCACACCCCCCATGAGTCCAACAAATCTTCCTCCCTGCCCACCAACCACTGTGCCCCAGGTTTTCCACTTCTCTGCCTGGCTCCTGATTTTCTGGCCTCTCATCAGAGGCCCAGTGCCCCACATCTCCCCCCGCCTCCCCCAGCAGATCGCCCCTTCCTGCTGACACCTCCACGCCCCCTCCTGGAACACTTCCATCAGCAGAAGGAGCTGCCCCTCTGCTCCTGCTAGTCCCTACCCCCTGCCCCACAACGCCCCAGCCAATCACGCCCATGCCTGCCCCCTCCCCCACTCCATCAATCTTGGATGACAGTCTTGGGTCCCCAGCCTGCCAGCCCATCATCAGCCCCACTCCGTCAATTTGAGCACCTCCTGGTGGTTCAGCGGGGAGTGGAACTTACTTCCACCCCCTGCTGCCCCGCTGATTGGCAGCCAGCGGGGCTGGGGGGAGCAGCCAGCAACTGATTGTTTGCTCCTAGGCAGGGAAGGCTTTGTGGGGGCAGACGGAAGACCCAGGGACTCAGGGGGCTATCACACAGAGGATGCTCTGAGTCAGGAACCCGGCCAGAATCCTGTCTGGCTGCCAGCCCTGGTAGAAAAATGGATGAGCCCCTTTGCAGAATATCCCCAGGTAAGGGGGAAAAGAGGAGGTTTATCTTCTGCAGAATTGAGGCCAGTGGTCCTGGGGAACCTCAGGTCTCAAGGCTCTGCAGGAAGCCTGACTGCAGTGCACACTGGGACAGGCAGTCCCCTGCCCCTGGATGAAATCAAGGACAAAGGAAGGCTTTTTGTTTTGCAACCAGCCCATGGGGTCTCCTGGCAGGGCCCGTCAAAATGGCCTTCCCTTGACAAGAGCAAGAATTGGGGGCCTTGGCTCACATAGAGTTAATTGAAATATCTATATTTTATAAAATATCTGTATATCTGTGTCTGTTGACCACTGTAGAACACAGTCACTATGAAGCATCTCCTTCCCAGCCTCATCAGACTGGGTCTCTTAATTCAGGCAGGAGAAAAGTGAGTTGGGCAAGGAGTGGCCGTGAATATTGCCCAGCCATACAGTTCAAAGAAAAACCGAGCCAGAAATCTCTCCTGGAGATTTGGTTCATTTCCTTCCATGAGAACTCTGACATTTGGCTCAGGAAGCCGGAATTGGAACAGAAAATACTATCTGGAGAGGTATCAAAAACTTTAGGGTCCTCCCCGCCCACCTGGGGCAGGGGTCTGGGGCTGTGGGGACGTGGCCAGAGTCATCTTGCAAGTCTGTAGAAAACGTGTAAGGGGAGGCTCAGGTTTCTAACAATAAGTTCATGTTGTTCTTTCTAAATTTCTCCAGAGATTTTTTTTTAATTTTGTTTCCTTTGTTTTCATCAGTATCTGCTGGTTCAATTTCTTAGATCAAGCTATTTTGGAGTTTCCACATCTAGAACTCTCCAACTTTTGAAAGTGAAAGCATCACTCAGAAGCATCTAAGCGCTTTCTTCTAACACTGTAGGTGCATATAAATAAATAAACGGAACTGGCCCCGCAGCTACAATATATATGGAAAAGCTAGGTCCCCGGAGGTTTTTCAGAGTGCTAAGGGGACGTGAAAACAGAGACCAAAAAATAAACGAACAAGCAAAACAGAAAGACTCCTGGACACAGAGAGTGGATTGGTGGTTGCCAGAAAAGAGGGGGTTTGAAGGACTGGGTGAAAAAGGTGAAGGAATGAAGGAGTACAAATGGGTGGTTACGGAACAGTCATGGGCTGTAAAGTACACCTTAGGGAGTGTATTAATAACATTGCAACCACTACGTACGGACAGGAGGGTACTAGAGAAATCGGGGGAACGCTTTGTAAATATACGATTCTCTAACCACTATGCTGTACACCTGAAAGTAATACAAAATAGTATTGAATGTAAACTGTAATTGACAAATAAAATAAATATAAAAAATAAATAAACCCCCCTTAGGTGGGCTTTCAAAACATGTAACTAGTATTAACAGCATTTATTTTTTTACATTTACAAAAGGGCAGAAAAGACAGAATATTACACCATAGTAAAAAGCAGCATCTCCCCAAATAAATGCATAGAAAAAAACATGAGACATAAGCTAAAATATTTATAGCAATTTTCCTAGGTCATAGGAGATTTTACCATTGTCGTTCTAAGGCCAAGCAAATAAATCTCCCTTTAAATTTTTTTAAAAAGAAAGAAAGTAGAGGCTAAAACCATGTGTTAGTGCTTCATTCAAGGTGGGAAACTTCAGTCAAGGGCCCCTGGTTTGAAACTGGTTCTGTGCAAATGGACTGTCAGATGAAGTCTCTAATGCACTGCTTTCGTCAGAGGTAAGGACAGTAGTTTATTTTTTTGAAAAACGTTAACCAGCAATATCATGAGCTATGTTTTTGTTAGCTTGGGCTGCTGCGGATGAGGTATCTAGAGGCCTTCTTCTATAGGTGCCTAAAAGCTTAAATGGTATTTAATTATTATTATTACTCAATGTCAGGCTCCATAAATGAAAAGAGATAAAAAAAGATCGCTCGCAGCAACACTGCCGTGGTTTGTGGTTTCATCAACGTCTCACAAGCGAAGCAAGTTCGAGCTGGCAGGTGGGGCGTGAAACCTCTAAGGAAAACCCAGCAACTGGGGATGTTTCAACCGAATGGGACGTTTCTCCACATGCCGGGGAGGGAAGAGGCCTGCCATGCTTTGATTTTCCTCCTTAAATTTATTCTAAAATACCTTAAACTCTGGCTAACTTACTTCAGAGAAGGAAAGCAGGTAGGAGAAATGGCGTCACACGGAGTTGTCTTAAAGGGACGTGGCTTCTAATGTAAGATTCCTCAGCTCCCAACAGCTTGCTGATGGCCTGTCCTGCTGCCTGAAATGCGCGTCAGTGAACACTCCCAAGGAGCAGCAGCACCGGAAGCCTCAGCTGAACATGGTAGCGGGAAGGAGCAGGATGCTCTCCCACCTGAATGCCAGCCGAGAGCAAGGCACAGACCAGGAGGCAGCGGAAGGCAGATGGGCCAAGTTATGTCCACTCTTCCTACAGTCTATTTCATCGACAGGTCAGAATGCAACCAGATGGTTTGCCAGGGGGCAATATATTGGCAGACAGTACCTGCTTCCTAGCATGAGACATCAGGCTGATAGGAGCAAGAGCTCGGCACTGAGTTAACCCTAGACATTCAGCTCAGGGATGACCTTCCTTCCACCTCCTCCAATTAAAAGAATAGATGAGGTGGCCCAGCATGGCCAGTAGGCAGGAAGCCTTGGCTGCCTTCTAGCCCCTTCTTTTTCTCCAATTATTCCCTAGAGAAAAACCTCAATAGTAAGGTTTGCAAACCCTCACGTCCCAGGACAGGGACTGTGGTCTGCAATGTTACTGCGCTCGGGATGAATATAGGATTTGCATAGAACAGGCTTGGAACAAATGTGCTGATTAGCAGTCTCGCAGTCCCTGGCCTGGCAGAATCTGTTGTAGACTCGTAGGATCAGTCTTTAGAGGAGGACCCTAAAGGTCATGATGCCAGGGGCTATCGCTTTTTAAGGGCTACCAGGGAAAGTTGAGGCCATGCAGGCTCTTCCTCACTCCTGCTGCCGATAGCAAACCCTCCCAAATGTTAGTGGCCTAAACCCACGATGGTTTATGTGGCATGTGATCTGTGGGGCAGCAAATGGGGCAGGGCTCAGCAGGGTAGTTCTGCTTGGTCTCTGCTGTGGCACCTGGGGGTCAGTGGCCTCACTCACACATGGGGCAGTTGAGTGGTGGTTGGCCATGAATCCCTGGTTATCCAGCAAGCTTTTCTGGGCTTGTTTCTCTGGCGGGGACCACAGGTTCCCCTGATAAGCAGGAATAAGCCTGACTGTACAGGTGCTTTATAGGCTTCTTTTCGGAGCACGTTTGCAAACATTGCCTCAGCCAGAGAGAGTCACATGGCTGATCCAAGGGTCAAAGTCACTGGAGATGGCTGGGACACGGGCAGGAAATTATTCACACCATTTTGCAAACAGTCTACCATGTCAACAAAACTAGGCCAACAACGGAATCCAATCTTTCCAACTCCCAGGGGTGCTACTTCATTTGCAGATCTCTGGGATGCTGAAGAGGGCTTGTTGGAGCCAGACGGCCGAGTGGAGTCTGTGTTTCCCCATCGGATACATGGGGATAACCTCCACCTCACAGGGTGGGTCCAGGATCCAGGGTCTAGGCCGTATTGATATGGCCTAGAAGTAACCAGCAAACATTGGCTGGAACACTGTACACCTGAGCATGGGTTCACAACCTCTCACGGGCCCTGCGAGTCTGGACAGGCGAGGGCTTCTGCAGCTTGGAAAGCTCATGGCTGCAGGTGGTCCACTGGAGGGTTTTAGGTGGCACAGGAAAAGCGCCTTGAATGACATCCACTCCTGTGCAACTGGCCTGCCCCCCTGCCATTCTCTCTGAGTCCTTCCTCTTAGAAGTCGCAGGTCCATGCAGATGCCTCGTCTTTAACACCTCTCCTGCCACGTGTGAGGCGCTGCACTCAGCCTTTGGACCTTTTAGAAGTCAGTATTATTTTATTTTTAATTGCTTTCATTCTTTTTGTTTTTGACAGCTGATAATTTAAGAAATAAATATACATAAACCTTAGTAGCTGGAAAAACAATGTTAAGTGTCTGACACGTGGTTCATTTATTCAGGTGTGGAACACATCTTTGCAGAGCACCTACCCCGTGCCAGGCCCCGAACCTATCTGTCATCAGAGAGCAGAGCAAAGCGCCCTGCCCTGGCGGCGCTTCCAGTCCGCTGGCCCGAGACCTGATGGTGGTCAGGAAAGGGCTGGATTTGGGGATACATGCTTCCTGCGGGGGACAGACAGGTGTGGTCCCTGCCTGCCTCCGCTCCTGCGGAGTGGCAGTGCTGGGGTCAGGGGTCATCTCCGAGCTGAGACCCGGCCGCCCCTTCCTTACAGTCCGGGCGTGGTCTTCGCGGCCCGGGGCTGCGCGGAGGGTGGGGGTGGGGGAGGCCAGGCCGGCGGGGCTGTGGCTGCGGGCCCGGGCCACGGCTCCTCCTCCCCTTCCTCCCGAGGCTGACGTGGAGGCGACAGCGCGGGCGGCTGCGGGAGGCGGCGGAGCAGCGGCTCGGAGGCTCCAGGCCCTGGCGGGGCCGGGTCGCAGCGACGGCGGCGGCGCAGCAGGAGGCGGAGGCGGAGGAGGGTGGTGTCCCGGCCGCCCGCCCGCGCTTGCAGGAGGAGGCCATGAACGGCGACAGGACCGAGAGCGACTGGCAGGGGCTGGTGAGCGAGGTGAGGCCGAGGCGCCGGCCAGGAGGGATGGGCCGGGCCGAGCGCCCGCCAGCCCCGGGCCCAGCTACCTGGGTGGCGGGGCAGGGACGCGCGGGAGGGGGACGCGCACCCGGTGGCCTCGGCAGCCGAGCCCCGCGCGACCTGCCAGGTGCGCTGTTCCTCCAGCACTTTCCTGTCTATCTCGGTGCCACTTTCTTCCACGCCATCTGGTGACAGCCTTTGGGGAGGGACCTTCCCTGCGGCAGAGGTTGGCCCTGGATTGGAGAGAGAGAAGCCCGGGGATCCGGGAGGCGTCGGAGCCAAGCCCCACCTGCCTCCTAGTCACCACTGTTTAGGAGCCAAGCGATTGGACGCCCAGCGCTGAAGCGGAAAGGTGGTGCGGGGGGAAATCCGGGCCGGGGTAACTCCCGGGCCCAGTGGCGTTGCTGCTGCACTGCAGTGGTTTGGGTGGCGGAGGTCAGGCTCCTCCCTGGCCTTCACTCATTCACAGTTCAATTAAATCAACTCGTGTGCGCTGTCGGCCCCGTAAATGAAACACAGGTGCAAATTCGTTCGATTTGTGGAAGCAGAGAACACTGTGCCCTCCTATTTCGTCATAAACACTCCTGGGTCCGTTTTTTTTTTTTTTTTTTTGGACCCGTGTGCTATTTCCTCTTCAGTCCACCCTAAGAATTCTTGGCTTGGGAGGGACTACCTGACTCTCCAGGTGAGAGGGTTTGCTGGTGTGTCCTTCTCCCAGGTAAGTTGCCTGGCTTCCTACTATTTGTGAGGGCAGTTACCTAAGTCACCTAGCCAGGCTGACCAGCCACCAGAAATTCTCATTTCTCTCCCCTCTAAGAATTACTTTCCATCCCTAAGGCCCACATGGGGCTTCTTTCCCTTTACTCCTGGGCACATATGCAGAGTTTAACGGTTTGCTCTGCTCCTTCCCTTGTGGGGGGTTGGGAAACCCTGTACTGACTTTCTCTTCTCACCGTGTTTCTGGGCCTCCAGGTCAGCCTCCTAACCTGAGTGCAGAGCATTGCATTCCTGAAGAGGAATGAGATGTCATAGTTTCTCCTGCAGTTTAATTTGTCTACTCTTGGTCTAGTAGTTGAGAGCTCCTACCCCCACAGTGGTATTATGATACATTTTATTGTACCCTGTCTCCATCTCCCCTAGCATTCAAGCTTTCTGCTAAGGGACAGATTCTCTGGGCATCTTTTCTCTAGGCCTATCAAGAATCATACCCAGCAGGCCAAGAGGCTGGAGGTGGTTCTTCATCTTGGTCTGGAGTCAGACTCTGAAATAGCAGCAGAATACTCAGCACTCCCACAAATACTTATCAGATGCCTGTTAGGAGTCAGGTACATAGCCAAGTCCTTGGGACTCAGTGGCGAGGAGAGAACCCTTTCTTCCATCAAAGGACTCCCAGAGCATATGGTACAGTTTGGGAGGGGCTTTCCCAAACTCTACCAATACTAAGAGAGTACAATAGAGTGGAGCGTGAAGGATGGAAAATCAAAGGAAGGAGGTACACTGTATTGTAATCAAGCAGTCTCCCTGCTAGGCTGTGTGTTTTCTTCGACTTTCTTCCAGTGGTCTACACACTGAGCACCATCCACGGCAGGTGCTCAGAAAATGCTTGCAGAATGAAGTTGAGATCCAGGGCTTGTCTGGCCTGACCCAGCTGCGTTTCTCCAGTTATGCCTTCTTGCCTTCCACAGACATTCATTAAAGGCCCAAGATACAGAAGGCACACAGCCAGGGGTTAGCTAGGGGGTGTGAAAATGAATGCAACATGCCTCCTGCCCTCACAATAGCTAATTGCTATTTCTTGTGTCCATCTCCAATGTTAAGCATTTTACACGGCCTCATTCCCATAGTGGTATAAAGGAGAAATCATTTCTTATTTCATAGGTAAGGAGACCGTGGCTCAGACAGGCTAAGGACCTTGCTCAGAGCCTCACAGCTGAGGGGCAGAGTTGGAACCCTGGTCTGTCTGACTTCAGGGACTGTGATCGCTAGGCCACACCTTACATTTTGCTTTGTTTTTCCTTACCCGAGGACATCTTTTTCACTGCTTTCTAGAAAAAGAGAGGCAGGGAAAGAGAGAAACATTGATAGGTTGCCTCCCATACAGGCCTGGACCAGGGATCAAACCCACAGTCTTTTGGGCATGGGTCAATGCTCCAACCAACTGAGCCACACCAGCCAGTTTGTGGTACTGTGTTATGGCAGCCACAGGCAACTAATACACACAGGGCGTGGAAGTGCCTGCGGATATAGCCCCAAATCTACCTTTTCCATAAGCTGAGCCACCCAGGCCAGTCCCCTGCTCACTCAGGTTCAGCTGGCCAGGGGTGGACGAGGCTGGGCATGCAGGATTGGCTGGTTCTCAGCTGGGTAGGGTTTAAAGAAAAATGCAGTCGGTGGCCAGTGGTGTTGCAAAATGATTTTGGCCCTCAGCCAAAGGAACTGGGCAAGAGGCCACCAGACATCTGACCTGGGCCAAATGGCCTTTTTGACAAGCATCTGTTTCTGCAGAAGTCCCGGTCCCCACCTCCCACTCGGCCCGCACTCCAGTGCCCTTCCTGCCCAGAGCGCCGTGCTCCCTTTCAATCAGTGTGCTTCCTCCGCTTGCCTCCAGGAAGCAGTTTTCATTTAAAATGATTCTGCAGAGATCAGTTTTATTTTCATACTTTTAGTATAACAAGCTGAAATTACAGTCTTCTGTCAGGCCCTGGAGTAAACACAGCCAGGACTACGAAAGAGGCAGGGCTGGTGTTCTACTCTGAAAATTAAACGTCTGGGAAGGGGGAAACGTTCTTCTTATCACCACCTGGGGTGATCCTTCAAAATCAGGGGACAGTCTTGAAATACAGCGGCGCGGACAATCAATAACTTTTTATTTCCAAGATAAAAATCCTGGTCATCGCTCAGCCTACTGCCCTATGATAAACCATGTCTAATTCAGTCATTGATTGATTCATTAGATAGCAGTCACTCTCGCATTCCTTGAATGTGTCGGATGCAGTAGCTACGAGGCAGCTAGAAGAGAGTTGACTCTGCCCCAGTGCAGCCACTGACTTTCAGAAGAGAGGGGTTGAAGGGGCATACGGTCCGGCCCTGTGGTTAAGGGCACAGCTCCGGGTCATGGTTGCTGACGGAGATCTGGGGGTGATTCTTGGCTCTACCTCTTTCTTGATGCAAATGATCAAAAACCCAACCCAAAATAGTTCAGATCAGGAGGAATTTATTGGCTGATGATGTGGGTTGACCTGTGTCTACACACTGAGCACCATACATGGCAGGTGCTCAGGCAGGTGTGAAACCCCTGAGCACAAGTCCCAACCCCCTGTACCTAGGAGTGTCCCCTTATTTGGAAATAGAATCTTTGAAGACGTATTCAGGTGAAGGTGAGGTCACTAGCGTGGGCTCCTCATCCAAGAACCAGCATTCTTGTACTAAGAAGAGGGGGATTTGGACGCAGAGACGTGCAAAAAGAAGAGAAGGGGGAGTCTCAGAGGAAAGCAGGCTGTGTGGTAGCAGAGGCCGGATTGGTGTTACACAGCTCAAAGCCAAGGTCGCTGGCCACTAGCAGAAACCAGAAGAGGCAAGGAAGGGTCCTCCTCTGGAGGCTTTTTAGGAAGCATGGCCCTGCTGACACCTTGATTTTGGACTTCCAATTCCCAACAATGTTGGAGAATGAGCTTCTGTTGTTTGAAGATGCCAGTTTATGGCAACTTGTTGTGGCAGCCTCAGCAAACTGATACAGCTGACGTGACTAATAATCCCACGATAGGGGTCCCTAGGGCACAGTGGGATTCAGTGCGCAAACAGATGTTCTCTCCATGTTTGGGTCTGCTTGCTCCCTGCCTTCAGTCTCAGCCTCCCATCCTCTCAAGTTCAAGACCAGAGGAGAAGCCAGACACCCTTATGTAGTAGATTCCATAAAATCCCATGAGGCACTGCTTTTGAACTTCTCTGGGAGAAATCACTCAGGAGAGTAGTGAAATGATCGTCTTAGGCCTGGAGTTGTGCAAGGGCCCCGGCCCAGATCACATGGGCTGAGAGTGGGCTGGGACATTGGAGACTGTTTGTCAGGGCAGTGGATGTCGAGAGAATCCCCATGCTGTGCAGCTTCTCTGAGCCTCTTTTTCTCCTCTTTAAACAAGATAATAGGGCACCTAACTCATAGGTGCTGTAATAGTGGGGCGCCAGTGAAATAGTCCTTACTCTCTGTCTGGTGTTAAGTGTCAGGTGACCACTGGTACAATAGCGACGACCCTCAGGGCACAAACTCAGATGTTCACGAAATGAAGACCTCTTTATTTGGCAACGGCACCTTAGTTTTGATTACAAATGGGTACACTGTGAGCACATGAAAATGTATCTGGATTGGAGTCATGTCTTTCCCTTTCCTTGAACTTGTATTTAAGTTCTAGGGGGGCTAGTTAAGTTCTAGTACTAACTCAGCCAGTGGTAGGGGCGATGGCATGGAGGGCTATTTTTGTTGGCCACACTCTCCTCATTTCAGTCTGGCATGTGGTCATTGGTCACTGGACGTCACTGTTGCATCCTTCCTTGTTCCCCCTCAGGCCTCTCTGTCTCTTTGGCTGTCTGCTCCGCACCCATGTGACTTTGGCGGAGTGATGAACAAGTTGGTGTGGTGCTCCTTCACTGCTCTGGGCGTGGGCAGTTCCACTGCTTTGCCTGAGGTGGGGACAAGGTCATATTCTGCTGTCCCAGAGCACTCCTGAGCTGAGGGCAGGTCTGGGAAAGTATTGTGCTTTGTCTGCAGAGATGCACCACACAACACAAGGCTGCGTCCTGGGATCTTGGGGTTATTTTATACTTCCTAAGGAAGAAGGGTGTATTTGTTAGGGTGAAGCCTAAGCCACCATAACAAAGATTCCTACTCCCACTCCAAATACATTGTTTTAAATCAGGTAGATATGGAGATATGGAGATGCCTGTCATGTCACAATGTGGTGGCCCAGGCTGGGAGAGCAGCCCTGCTTCACGAGTCATTTAAGAACTGGAGTTTTTTCCGTCTTGTTACTTCACTGTGTCTTAGGGGTTGGTTCACAACTGTATGGTTGAAGCTGGCTTGTTACTGGGATTTTGTCCCAGCCCATGGAAAAGGGGCTGTGGAGAGAGAGAGAGAGAAGGTTCAGAGTAAGGGACTTTTCTTTAATTAGAGATGATTTGAAAGCTGTACATAGCACTTCTGCTCACATACCGTTGGTCTGAGCATAGCCATGTGGCCACTAATAGCTGCAAGGGAGGCAGAGAAGACAATTTTTAGCTGGGCATGCCCAACTTAAATTGGGGAGAGTTGTTTTAATCATTAATTACCTGAGGTGCTCTTTCAAAATTTGGGAGATTAAAAAATAAGGATATATTTGACAGAAAAAAAACCCTCAAAAGATAACAGAAAAAAAGATAAATTGGACCTTATCAAAATGAAAAATTCTGTTTTTTAAAAGACTCTGTTAAGAAAGCAAAAAGACAAGCCACAGACTGGAAGAAAATGTGTGCAGAACACATAGCTTACATCCAGAATATATAAAGAACTCTCACAACTCAGTAATAAGAAAACAACCTAATTTTCCAAATGGGCAAAAAAGTTAAACAGAAACTGCACTCAAGAAGAGGTCTGGATAGCCAGCAAGCATATGAACAGATACTCAACATCCTTAGTGACTAGGGAAAAGTAAATGAAAACCACCATAGGATGCCACGACACACCTATTAGAATAGAAAAACAAATATATATAAAATGGATAAATGAAGGGCTGGCAAGGGTGAGGAGCAATTGGAAGTCTTATATGTTGCTGGGGAATTATGAAATGGTATAAGCACTTTTGAAAACAGTTTAATGGTTTCTCATAAACTTCTGCATCCACTTAACCAAATGACCCAGCAATCCTACTCCCAGGTATTTCCCCGGGAGAAATGAAGACACATACAGCAACTTGTATGTGCATGTCTATGGCAGTCTTGTTTATAATTGCTGAAAGCTGGAAGTAACCCCAATGTCCATTACCCAGTGGGCAGATGCGCTGGGCTACGTCCTCTGACAGAACCCCTCTGACAGTGTTAAGATGGAACAGACTACTGACCATCTGATCAGACTACTGATCCATCCAAAAGATGGATGGAGCTTAAAAACGTTTGGTAACTGAAAGAAGCCAGAGACTCAAATGGACCTACTGTAAGATTCCATGCCTATGACATTCTTGAAAAGGCAAGACAAAAAAGACAAAAACCGGATCAGTGTTAGCCAGAGCCTGGGAATGGGGTGAGCAGGTCGACTGCAGAGGAACATGCGGGAACTTTCTGGAGTGATGGACCCTCTGTGCCTTGATGGTGGGAATGACTACAAGACTGTATAGGTTTGTGAAAATTCCTAGAACCAGTATACCCAAAAAGGGTGACTTCTTCTCTATGTATATGATGCCCCTAATTTACATACAGAAATCTAGTTTTTTTAAAAGAGGGGGAAATGGACATTCAAGACAGCTGTCACTATAGAAACCTGACTCCTTGCCTCTCCGGTTCCTCAGCCCATCAGGTGCCAGGACAACTAGCCATGCTCCCGCCTCCAGTGCAGTTCCCTGGTCCTCACTCAGTTCTCCCCTCCCCACGCCAATTGGGCAAAGTTTGGCATTTATTCTGAGAGACTCACTAGTAACCACACTCTCTTTCCTTGCACTCTGATTTTGCCCCTTTTCCAACCCCAAGATCTTTTCTAGCTTTTTGAGTGTGGGTGGGTGGGGAGGTCATGGGGAAGAGAGCTGCTGGGAAGACTTTTCTGGGCCCTGAAATCTTAAGAAGCAGGCTTTCAAAATGAAAAACCAATCCCATTTTACCGGTGTTTTGCTGTGCACTCCCCTCCTGGGAACACAAGGGCAGGAGCTCTGGCTTCTAATAAGGGACAGGAGTGTGCAGGGAGAAACAGGAAATGGGGACAAGATGGATACATAGGGTACCAGTTACTATTTCAAAGCATCGCTTATATTAACAATGTTGTTCAATGAAAAAAAACAGTGCACAGTAGTGAACAATGTATCTTAGACATGTGTACGGGCAGTTGGTGAGGCTTTCTGAGGTGTGAAAAAACTTCTTAGAGGTGGCACTTGACCTGGGTCCTTCCCCTTTGGTTGAAGAGGGCATGGTGTGAATGCTGGCTCGTGGTTGACCTTTGAGGAAATGCTGCAGATAAAGACAGAAACTAGTGGTTGAGGGACCACAGACTTTAGAGTCGGCTAGCCAGGGTGCACCACAGGGTGGACGGCTTTAAAAGCAAGACAGAAGGGTAGCTATACTCCTAGCTGGAGTCCAAGTTGATGAAAATATGTGGAACAGATTTGTTTCCACTGAACTCAAGAATCACTGAGCCTTTATCATCCACAAGCCTTTATTTACCAGATAAAGACAAATTTGGTAACTTTGCCAGGAATCAGGAAAAGACAAGTTAAGATGAGAAATCAGTAATCTAGTTTTTTCCTGTCGCCATCCACATTGTCAAATACTTCTATTGTACCTATATACAATATGTATATATTGGTTATTATTATATGGTTCTCTGAATAGCCTGTGACTTGTTTTTCTTGCCACTGGGCCTAAAAGATCTAGAACTCCTGGAAAGTAGGGACCGTGTGTTACTGATTTGCGATCTTAATGCTTAACGGTGTGCCTCGTAGAATATATGAATATTTGGATTCTTGAATGAATGGTGTGAAGAGGACCCGGCATCAGTGGGAACGGAGTAAAAGGCATGACAATGACAGAGATTTTAAAGGACGACCCAGACCTGATTGCATAGCTGACTGGATTGGGAGTACAGAATAGAATGAGTGCGAGATGACCCTTGACGGGTGGCTAGGGTGGGGGTGCTTGGTGCAGGAGGAGCTGGGGGAGTGGAGTCTGCTGCCCAGGGGCTGAGTTCCGGGTGGAACTCTGCATTGTTGGGTTTCCTGGGAGCACTTGAACTCTCATGAGGTGAGCTTAGTGCTTACTGGGAACATTTTGGATGAGCAGCTCTCTTCACAGAGGCAGACTAATTTCAGAGTAAGTTTATTAAAATTAGCAAGTGGGGGAAAGTGAGCACATCTGCTATTTTTAACTGATGGGATGGATTCATGTTCTCTCCTGTGCAGGGAAATTGGTGTATGTGCTTCTAAAATGGGTAATTTCTACTCTTATTATGTTAAAAATTAATTTACTGACCCTCGCATTGAATAAAATAATTGGCTGAAGATTAGAAGAGGACTTTGGCTAGTCCCTGGATGAAAATGACCGGAGTGAGTGGCATTTCTTACCCAGTGCCTGGTTTTCCACCAATGAAACCATTCTGGGGCTTTGGGTGCTTCACAGCAGGGGACATTGCGTAGCGGACGGTCTGCATCTCTCGCCCGTCAGGTAAAACCATGTGATGGGGTGCCTGGCGCCCCAGGAACACAAACCTTTGGTTAACTTTCCATTTTGAAGTCTCCTCACTTTTATTTCACCTCTTCTATTCTGTTTTCATTATTTTATGCCATTATTGTAACACATATTTTTTTTAAAGAAATTATTTTGAAATGTTTTTTAACGTGTTCAGAGCAAAATGTAATCATTATAATTTAAGAAATACAAAAATTAAGGAAAAATAAAACATCTGAGGAAAAAAATTATAATGCTCAGATACTGAATTAAAAGACACTGGAAAAGAATGCTTTTTGAAACAGTGATGCTTAATGGAATGTTAACTAGATTACTAACAGTTGAAGAAGCTCCGCTGTTACATGAGAGCCAGAAGGAACAGTGTTTGACCCGATGAAGAACTGGCATAGAGTTGTGAGCACTGATCAAGCTTCCCATGGGGACTTATTTTGGGAAAATCAGGTGTTAAAACACCACACATCTTAATTATGTTCAGGTTATCAGGTCTCCTTCAAGCCAATCTACACTCTGTGAACTAACCTATAGAGTCACCTTAAAAAAAACAAAACACGCTTCTCTTATTCAGAACACAGGTTCTCTTATTCAGAAGCTTCCCATGGTTCCCCATTTCTGGTATTCAAGGCCCTCCTCAAACTGGCCTTGACCTTTCTAGCCTCCTGTCTCACTGCTCCCCTCATGCATTGGCTGCTTCAGCCAAACCGATCCATCATGCATTCTGGCTTTCACCTTGTTACCACATCCTGACCTCATGCAGGTGGGCCTGCCACGTCTTCCCAGCCTTTCCCACTCCTTTGAGGTGGAACAGAAGCCCACGTCCCTCCCCAAATCTCCCAGGCTCGAACTGATCTCTCCATCCTGTTGCCAATTAGAACGCAGGTTCCAGAGCACCCACACAGCACTCACACACTTCCTGAGAGCGAAAAGCACCTTCTCTGTGCGGGTCTTAACTCTGACACTAGCTAGTGAGTTCCCGAGGGACTGGCCTGTGACCTCCCGAGTTGGGGTAGGAAACAGGGATTCTGGAATGATGAGCTTCATGCGATGGTTCAGGAGGAGCAGGGCCCGAGTGAGGGGCTGATGTAGCTAGCACTCCAGCGCCGACCTAGTTCTGGCCCATTTGCAGGGCTTCTACTTTGATTTCGCATCCTTGTTTATGGGAAGAGACCGATTGTCTGGTCTCTGGTAGTGACACATAGTATAGGGCAGCAGGTGGTGCTTATTAGGCAGGACTTGAGTGCCCTGTAGCTGTGTAGGGCACCAGGGTCCTGAGTGTGGCCTCCATTGTGGAGGAGGCTGGTGGCATAATTGCACCTTTTGGTGGAGAAGTTGCCTAGATATGTTGCGAAGGTAACGGATCTGCCAAGAGTGTGTGTGAGGGGCTGGGTGGCCATGAGGACTGAGCAGGACACAGGAACCTGCCTGGACCTGGACCTGCACTTTTGTCCCCTTGCTCTCATCTACTCTCAACCCGCCTGAGTCTGCCTTCCACCCCTTCTTTCCTCCTAAAAATGCTCTTGCCAAGGCCACCCAAGGCCAGCCTCTTATCTGGCTGCACCCAATGGTCCTTCTTCTGGCCTCAACCTACTTAACACCTGGCTGTGCAGCCTCTGACACTCCACTCTCCTGTCCCTGCGTCCCTACGCACTGGGCTTCCATATCCCTCCATGTGGCCACCGGACATGTCCCCAGCCACCTTGTATTCAGCGTGCCCTTCCCTGAATTCACCCTCCCTCCGCCTCTCCTCTTTCTCTTTCCCTCTTCCAATCCATCTACATTAATGATATCACTGTGTCTTCTTTGATTCCTCTTCCCAATTTTCCTCACCCACACATTTAATTTCATCAAGGTCCATAGTTTCTGCTTCTGTCCAAGTCCTGCACTAAGGGCTCCATGTCATCATTCCCACTATCCAGCCGTGGCCCATGTTCTCATCCATTATCCCCAGAATGTTTGCAATGTCCTATAAGTTCTTTCCTCCGTGCGGTCACCGGACTTGTTCCAGGTGTTGAAATGATTTACTGCTTCTTTGCCTAAAGTTCTCCAATGATCTTTCCCAGCCTACAGAGTGAAAGCTAGCCCCTGTGTTGATCTCCAAAGAACCTGCTCCCTCCTCATCTCCTGTAATTTCCCCATATACCTAATGCCCACTGTCCCCCCCAACCCCCGCCCCAGTAGAACTCCTGACTGTTACCAGATCATCCCTTGAGTTATCCCTAAGCCTTTGCTTATGTCCAAAGGTGACCTCCTGCTTTAAGGCAGTCCAGCTCAAGCATCATGTCCTTCACTTGGGTTTCCTACCTTTCTTGGGCCTTAAGAGGTCAAGAATGGATGGTGTATTTCAGCTGGGAAAATGGTGTGGGGGTTCTTGGTAGAATACAAAAGCAAGGTAATGGGGTTCCTGAGATTGAGGGACCCTCTGAGAGGTGGGTGGTCACCAAAGTCTAGCATAATGCCAGGGAAATGATACTTGGCAGGTACTTGTGGAAAGAGAGAAGAAGGGAAAGAGGGAATAAAGAGAGAGCAGGAAAGAAAGGCATTCCCAGCATTTTCTTTGAAGCCAGCCCTACTCACCTGCTGGTAGGTTCCACTTCCGACCCCTCCCCAGGCTGATCATGCCCTGAAAGAGCTGGGAGTGAGTGTCCACATGGCCCTGGCACATGCCTGGTGTCCTGGCCAGCTCCCTGGCTCAGGCTTCCAGGGGTCTCACGTCATCAAGCTCTACCACTAGGTAGCCACATGGTACTGGGCAAATCCTCAGTTCCTTTGGGCTTTATAACCATATCTGCCTTGCGTCTCTCATGTAAGATGCAAAGATGAAGTGCAGTGATGTGAGGATGTGTTTTACAGTCGTCAGTCCTCTAAAGCCAAAGTGGTGGTCCTGTCCTTGCCTGGGCTTTAAGAAAAAAAAACCCTTCATGGACCTTCAGAGATGCTTCTGCAGAGAAAGGTGATGTGTCAGCTGCCAGCTGTCAAGATGATGCCATTGAAAGTTCGTATCAATGGGGCACAGATTGACGTATCTGCTTGCTCTGCCGTCTGCAGACCCCACAACCAAGACGATATTGAAGGTGGCAGGGATGGACTCCCTTCTTCTAGCTAGTTCCAATTTGCTTCTTAATTTGCTCCAGCCTGGTGAGTTCTGTCAGGGTCACTCTGTCACCTTTTCTTCTTCCCCGACAGTCTCCAGTGTTGCCAGACCTTTCAATGTGATTGTAGCTGCTCAGTTCCCAAGCACCTCTTATTCCCATGGCCCCTCTGCGCTTCCCTTATTCACCTGCTGGCATCCTCTTCCTGTCCCCCAGTCCAATCTTCCCAGATGTTCAGCCCTTCCCTATCTGTACCCCTTTCTGGCTGTCAGTCATCTGCTGACCCCTTTTCTTCTTTGTTGGAGTCCTGATTAAGCCCCTGATTAAGCAGAGGGTGACCCTCAGGAAAAGACGTAGCACTAACAGGAGCTCCTCTGTTCCCTGGGCTCTTGGAGGCGCCTCCAGCAGCCTTCTTGTCTCCAGCATCTCCTTTCCATCCCACCCATAAAACTCCGGTCCTGAGCCTTCCTTGCTCAAAAAACTCCATGGCTCCTGTTGGCTCTCGCTTGGTTCAGACTGTGTTGTCATGGAAAGCCTTTCTTCCTTTCATTTAAACCAACGTTCAGCCTTTTCACATGTCCCGCGCTCCCAGCAAACAGAACCTCTTCAGATTTTCATACACTTGGCCTTGGCTCAGGCTATGCCCTCTGCCTAGAACACTTGTTCTCTTACTTCTCATTCCTCTTTCAAGCCTTGGCCATGACCACCTTGCCTCCCCAACTGAATGCTCCCTTGCCTTCTGCGACCCCATAGCATCTATGCACGCTTCCGTGACTGGCATCTCCCTGGCCACCTTATGTCGGAATTATTTATGTTCTTGCTTCGCCTCCAGCCAGGAATTGCTCCCAGCAGGAATAGGCTGATTCATCTGTGAGTCCCCCACTGTGCCCAGTGCAAAATCCTGTGTGTGGTGAACGAATTTAAAAGAGATGACAAACCTGTTGGGTCCTCAGTTAACACTTGAGTTGAAAAACTATTGAATTAAGAAAAGAACATTCTTTTGTAGGCAGAACACTACTTCCCTCCATTTCTTCCTCTAAAGTTCTCTTACTACGTCTTTCTGACAGACCTTCTGGGTTTCAAAAGGTTGTGATCTGTTAAAGGTAGTCAGTCAGATCTCCTTAATAAGCCCTAAGGGATTTACGAATTTACTAGAAGGCAGTTCCTTTCTCCCTCTCTCTCCCCCCACTGTCTTCTCCTTCCTTTCTTCCAAACTGGAATGTTATTGAATCAGATATATTGCTAAGAAAGAGGCAGAAGTGGCGGCTGTGAAATCATGTAGTTGTAAAGAGCTGCTTTCTAGAACGGGCTCTGACCTGTATTATAGGTGGGTCTGAACACAGGCCAGCCTTGAACTCTGCACTGGACTACAATCTAAGCTTGCTCCAAGGTTACCTGCCCCTCACTGCTGACCCTCATGCAGATAAATTGTGTAATTTCTTTGGTCCCCGTGGTCATCTTCTCTTTGTGAGAAACAGTAAAAATAACTCCTTCCATTTGCCTTTCTTGTCCTGCTGTGGAAGAGGATTTACTATGTCCAGGCACTTTGCTAAGCATTGGAGTAGAAAGTCCAACGGGATATTGGCCCCTCTCTCCCCTAACGTGATCCTCATCAGCACCCGGCCAGCTGGGATGAGCAGCAGGTAGGGCCTTCACGTAATAGACAAAGCACTGGAAATCCTGAGCCCTTCTTTATGGTTACTCAGCAAGACGCAAGTATATGGAGCCCGGCCTTTTAACTTCAAGTCAGATGTGTTTCCCACTGGGAGCCTTGGCTCTAGACCCTCTGCCCACTCACATCAGCTGGCCTAGCTCTAAACCAGAGAACTTGAGGAGCCTAGATAGTGACTTTTGGGGTCTGGTTCCAGATTCCTGTCCAGACTTCAATATGGGCTGGAAATTGAGCAGAAGCGGTGTCAGGAGACCTGTGGATGTGACCATGTCTTGAAGGACAGTCAGAACACCATGTTGGCTGTCCTAAGCCAATGACGGCAGCCCCTTTGTGAGAGAGCCCAACAACGCCAAGGTTCACCACTTCTCCTCCTCCTGCTCCCCCCCCCAGCAAAGAGCTTCCTTAGGCAGCTGTCGGGGGTAATGGGGGCTGCCTGTGATGGACTGTGTCTGTGAATGAGGAGAGGTTGGAGAAGAAAAGTGAGTGGCCAAAGGCCTTGCCTGGAGATGATGAAGCCTTGGGTCAGGGTGGATTTAACTTTACATATCCGAATAATACGAATTCACCACACCCCCTAAATTTAGAAAATACACATACATTAAAAAATTATATCAGTACACAGAGCTGACTGCTAGTGGCATTTTCATGCATAATCTTCAGACATTTTCCCCATGCCTTTATTTCTAAAACCGAGGTTCTATTGTATGCTATTTCATGTTTTCATTTGTATGGAGACTAAATACACACAGGGAAGGCACGCAGTGAGTGCTCAGTGTGCTCTTACATGGACACGCACTGTGTGGCCACCACCCAGATCCAGGCATAGACATCACCATTTCCCCAGAAGGCCTGTCCCAATGACCCCCTCCCCCAGGGAGCCATTATTCTGACTTCCGTCAGTGCATGCTGGCTTTATACCTTGTTCTTTTTCCTACTCAGCAATAGTGGTGAATAGCTTCCATGTCACTAGGTTATTGTCATTATCCTCATAATCATCGGTCACAATGGGAGCAGAGGTTCCCACATTTGTTGGACTTTGAGCTTATGTCTTAGAAGTACTGATTGCATTGTTCCCCACTACCAGGAAGCCCAGATGTCTGATCAGGGTTCTATTTAGCTGCGGCACAGGCTGCAGGGGGAGTGACTTGGGGGTTTTCCTGGGGTTTCTTTGCAAGGCCTGCTTGTGCTTTCCCTGGCTCACTTGCTTTTTTGAGTACGGGTATGTCGCGCTGAACATCCGGCTAACCACGCCGTGTGCTGGAAAAAGCAGCTTGCACCCTAGCACGTGGAACAGAGTTTTTACAGGAGAGCAAATTCTAATTCCACATAACTTCTTTTTTAAAAAAAATTATTTTTAAGCCCTGGCCAGGTAGCTCAGTTGGTTAGAGCATTATCCCAATACGCCAAGGTTGTGGGTTTGATCCCCTGACAGGGCATATACAAAAATCAACCAATGGACACATAAATAAGAACAAACAAATCAATGGCTCTCTCTCTTTCCTTTCCTCTCTCTCTCTAAAATCAATTTGAAAATTCACTTTTAAGAGAGGAGAGAAAGTCACTGGACAATTTAAACACCAGGGTTCAGAGTGGCATTCCTTCCATATGACATTGGAGAGCTAGGAAAGTAAACGTTTTGGTTACTGGAATCATTTGTGAGGGTGCTGACAAGGAGGAGCACTCCACACGTCTCCCAGAAACTCGCTCCCCCGCCCACCCTGCTGCTGATCAGGGAAGTCGGGGTTGTGCAGGTGTTAACCACGCCCATTCAGGAACCTGCCCTGATTGCACCCTCTCTCTGTCCAGCTTTTGGTTGGTTTACCACCACTGTCGTTACTATAACACTATTCTTTTTTTAAAATTTTTTTTATTGATTATGCTGTTACAGTTGTTCTATTCCCCCTTTCATTCCCCTCCACCCTACCCCCCATCCCCACCATAACCCCCCCTTTAATTTATGACTATGTGTCTCAAGTCCTTTAGATTCTATATTTCCCATGCTATTCTTGCCCCCCCCCATCTATTTTCTATCTACTGTCTATGCTACTTATTTTCTGTACCTTCTCCCCCCTCTCCTCCTCCCACTCCCCTGTTGCTAACCCTCCTTGAGATCTTCATTTCTATGTTTCCACTCCTGATCTAGCTGTTCTTTTAGTTTGCTTTCATTTTAGGTGTGGTTGTTAGTAACTGTGAGTTTGTTGTCCTTTCACTGTTCATGTTTCTTTAACTTCTTTTTCTTAGATAAGTCCCTTTAACATTTTATATAATAAGGGCTTGGTGATGATGAACTCCTTGAATTTGATCTTATCTGAGAAGCACTTTATCTGTCCTTCCATTCTAAATGAAAGTTTTGCTGGATAGAGTAATCTTGGTTGTAGGTCTTTGGATTTCATGACTTGGAATACCTCTTTCCAGCCCCTTCTTGCCTGTAAGGTCTCTTTTGAGAAATCCGCTGACAGTCTGATGGGGACTCCTTTGTAGGTGACTGTCCCCTTAGCTCTTGTTGCTTCTAGGATTCTCTCCTTCATTTTAATTTTGGCTAATGTAATGATGATGTGCCTTGGTGTGTTCCTTCTTGGGTCCAACTTCTTTGGGACTCTCTGAGCTTCCTGGATTTCCTGGAAGTCTATTTCCCTTTGCCAGATTGGGGAAATTCTCCTTTATTATTTGTTCAAATAAGTTTTCCACTGGTGGCTGTGCCTTTCCCCCTTCTGGTACCCCTATAATTCGGATGTTGGAGCGTTTAAAGATGTCCTGGAGGTTCCTAAGACTCTCCTCATTTCTTTGAATTCTTGCTTCTTGACTCTTTTCTCTTTGCTTTCTTCTGGTCCACTCCATTGATTTGAGTCTCAGTTTCCTTTTCATTGCTATTGGTTTCCTGTGCAATTCCATTCATTTCAATTAGTTTCGCCTTCATATGTTTGTCTAATTTGTGGCTATAATCAACCAGTTCTGTGAGGATCCTGATCACCAGTGTTTTAAACTGTGCGTCTGAGAGTTTTGCTATTTCTTCATCGCTTAGATCTATAGGCTCTGGAGCTTTGAGATCTTGTGCCATTTTTGGTCTGTTCGTGCCCTTTAAGTGTGAGAAGCTGCGCCTTGGACTCCCAGGTCGCTGGGTTGTGACGCTGGAGGTGGGGGCGGGGTCAGAGCAGGGAAATGGCGGCCCCCTCTGCTGTTTCTCACGGCTGGGTGAGGATTAGCATCTTAGGTGGTTTACCTGGGCCGGGCCACTCAGAGTCGCTGGGTTATGACGCTGTATGTGGAGGTGGGGTCAGAGCAGGGAAATGGCAGCGCCCTCCCCTGCCGCTTGCCACGGGGACCCGCCGGCCCCGGTCCAACCGCCCACTCCCTCGCCTGTCCACCCGCGCACAAATGCATGACCACAGTCAACACGCAGCCGCGCTCCCCCGCTGTCTCCCCCGCAGTCGCTCGCCTGGTTGCTCGCCCGGTCGCTCACTAGGTCCAACCCTGCGCCTGGATTCCGCGCATCTGGATTCCACGCACCTGAGTCGAGTTTTCCTGTGCAACCCCGCTTCACCAGCCACTGGTTTCGCCCCTTACCAGTCAGGCTGAAGAATTTGTTGTTAACGGACTTCCGAAAAGTTCAATTTTCCGTGTTCTGGCTGTGTTTTCTGTTGCTAATATTTAGTTGTCTCTAAACTTGGTTGTGTGAGAAGGCACGGCACATCCACCTATGCCTCCATCTTGGCGGAAGTCTATAACACTATTCTGACTGTTGCCACTACTCTTAGTGTTGTTACTGTTACTGATAGCAGTGAAGTTTTCTTTTCTGTTTCCAGTTGTTAAGCACTTGTTGTGTGCCAGGTGCATCATGAAGCCTTTTTCATATCGTGTTCCAAGCAGGCACATACTTGAAAGAAAAAGGAAACATTTTATCGAGCTCTTTTAAATGTGCTGAGTCCTGGATGCTTTATATATGCAATTTCATCGATTCCTCGCAGTTGCCTTGTGAGGCAGCTGGAGTTAGCACCTTGTTAGAGCCATGGTCAGGAAGGCTGAGAGATGGCCGGCGAACGTGATGGACTGTGTGAGTGATGGCAGAGCCCATGTTGAATTGCCTGCTTTTCTGGTCCCAAAGCCTGTGTTTTTCCCACTCTCACAGCCTCACTGGGTGGGTGGATGGATGGATGGATGGATGGATGGACAAACCAACCAACTGGATGCAGTGAAGTGCTCATTTTTAGAAAGTATGTATTTTGAATTAGGGAGCCAGAATGAAGATATTCTCTCATTTAAACTCTATATATACCTTCACATAGTACTTAGATACCCAGTGTCACCTGTCAGCAGTGACATGGGGCTCTAACATGAACCCAGTTATGTACCTTGCATTATAAGGTGCCAGATTTCCTCAGTTTCAGTTTGGGCATGTTGGCATATTAGTTAGGATTAATTTTAATGCAGCACCAAAAACAACAGTGGTTCAAATAGAATGGAATTATCTGTATTTCTCTCTCAGGAGCAATACCTCAGGAGGGAGGCCAGCAGCGTGGGGCCAAGGCAGCAGCTCACAGTTTATGGAGGACCCAGGCACCTCCGGTTTGTCTGGATGGCCAGCCATTCTGACAGTGAGGCTTTCGTTTTGTGGACCAATATATTGCCGGAGGGAGGAAGCCATGAACTGGAGCGTGCCCTTCCCTTAGGGAAACCTCCCAGAAGTCCCACGGGACACCTCCGCTTCGGCCCCTCATGTTCGTGTAGGGGTGGCTGTGAGACCCACCTCATACGGCCTCCCTGCCAGGGTCAAATGTGTCCAGTGCCCTTGGCAGGGCCTGGGGCTCAGTAAATGGTAGAGGAGTCTGCCATCTGCGCTTCCAGAGGTGCTTCTGTGGTCACATCTAGGATCTGGGCCGCTCAGGCTTGGTAGGACGTTCCCAAGTGCTCCTGGGCCCTCCCACTTGAAGTGGGCAGCAACCAGTCCTGATGAATCTAGGCCGATGATGACTACGGACAAGGGTGATGATGATTGATATCTCTTAGTAGATGCCAGCTACATGCCAGTTGCTGGGCTAGATACCTGGTTTGATTATCTCCTTTAATCTGACAAACCCTATGAAGCAGATAGGATCATGGTCGTTGTTTTGCAGATCAGGGGTCTTGGGCTCAGCAGGAGATGGAGTGATCTGCTCCAGGTCACAGAGCTAGACATGGCAGGGCAGGGGTTGGGATGCAGGAAAGTGAGGCCCCTATGCTTAGGGTTCTGCTTGGGATCTCCATTGCCCTCCATTCCTTTCAGGTCTCTCTGCCTCTGGAATTTCATCTCCTTTTGGAGGGTCAGCCTGGTCATATGTTTCCCACGCCATCCCGATGCTATTCTGTCTGTAGTGACCCTGATTATTACTGCATTTCCTTTACTGAAAGAGAAATGCCCAAACCTGGACATTACCTGCATCGGTGACATCTGGGTGCCCTTCTCAATACGTGGGAATTTTTTTGTGTCAAGGAAATTCTGTCCTTGGAGAAGAGTAAAATGAAGCAACATGTTATTGTCTTTTAAATGCTCTCCTGATGAACAGTGATGATGGAAGTCCTGGTTGTTGTGAACAAATTGTCAAGGAAAGCGAGTAAAATTATGCCCAAATTGCCTCGTGGTCCGCTGGTGATGTGTAGCCAATGAGAATGTTGCCATTTTCTTGAAAAGCCATAATTAACTCAGGCCACCCAGGAGAGCCTTTGCTCATGTAATCAACTCATTTGCAGTCATCAGTCAGAGAAACAGACCTGGAATAGAGTCCCTGGCCTTAAGAAGTTGTTTACCATCGAATCTGTCCTCTGAACTCTCCAGTGACTCGAATCACCAGGATTGCCCACCCACCCACAGTCTGGAGTGAATCTCCACCTCCCTTTTTGCTTTGGGGCTGACTTCTGAACTGACAGTTCTCGTTGAGGAAAATCTCTCACTAATCAGTATCGCCTGGAGTTGGTGGGAGGAAGCAAGAATGCGGAAGATGAAGTGAAGGAGCAAATTAACGGTGCTCGGAAGAATGTGAGCAAGGTGTAGAGAGGGGGGAAAAACAGCTCCCAGCCCCCAGCTTCAGCTGGGGAGACCTTCTTCCTGCAGGTGGGAGTTTGGGCCCAAGTGGCTCTTGAGAGATGACTCGCGGTTCTCATCCAGAGAGAGCCACTGGGGGAGCCGTAATGATCACGACTGATTGGAATCTCGGCCTATGGCGGTAAGAGCTCTATTTACTTGGATAATTAAAGTGGTGATGGATTTGCATGGCTGATTTCAAGATCTCTAGTCTGCAGATGAGTGCCTTTAGGGGCGGACTGGGACAGAACGCCTCCTTGTTTTAGAGCATCTGCACCTGACTCAAGTATCTCAGCGAGGGGCGCCAGCGAGCATTCCCACCAAGACCGCATCTGGAGCGGAGTCCTCATCTTGAGCACTATGGCCCTTTCTGCAACTTATGCCCCCGGGGAGATAACATTTTCCAGGAAGGCAGGGTTTGTCAGCAAACTTAGGAATAGGAATTGTTTTCTTTCTTTGAATAGGATCGACACAGTTCTTCTGATTGCTGTGATAATAAGATTGGCGCCTTCAGAATGTATTTATTTTTACATGTGTTGTCTTACAGACTCTTCCCTGGGAGAGGCAGGACACTGGCAGGAAGAGCATGGGACAGGCCTGGGTTCAGTTCCCACCCCGTCCTTACAAACTGCATGATTTATTTTTTTAATCTCTGGGAACCTCAGTTTCCTGATCTGTAAAAGGAGAGAATAATGTTTACTTTTTGCAGTTGTGACGAGGATTTATGATTTAGTTGTGTGACATGCTAAGTCATCCTTGGGCACTGAGTAGCCTCCCGATGATGATGGTTATTCATGTCCTTGTTTGCAGAAGAGCAAACTGACGCGCAGAGGAGGCGAATGGCTTCTCGTGCCCAGTGGTGGGTGATGGCAGTGAAACCCACGCTTTACTCTAAATCCCAGGCGCCATGTTGCTTCTGTTAATAACTCCTTAACGCCTCTATCTCCTGAATACCTTCTGTCAAAGGACGGTCCAGGAATCAGTTCTAGTTTGGCAGATGCCGCCCCTTAAGCCTCTCAGGACCTCATTTATGGAGGGAAGGCACTGCTCCGGGTACCCTTAGTTACCTGGTATTTGGGGCAGACACGACAGGCTAAGAGCTGGTAGATATGCAAGAGGGCGCTGTAGCTCATCGATAGTGGGGATGTTAGGGTATTTTTTTGACTTCTTCTTGAGACAAGGGAGAAATGAACCACAGTATTTTGACAGCTTTTAAAGACAGTCTGACCAAAAGTTGTCCATGCCTTGCTGGCTTTTTACTGTGCCCTAGCCCACAAGAAAAGCCCTTTGCAACTGAATTGGAGTATCACGTAACGAGGTAATCAGAGAATCTATCATTACATGCCACATGTGACTTACATAATGTCATGCCATCTGTGAGAACTGGTGATGTGAACTGTCCCCTGAATACAGGGTATCCCAGGCCCCTGGCAACCTGGAGAGGGGAGAGCCGCAGGGGCCTGGGTAACTTCAGTGCTCCATCCTGAAAGAAACCAGAACCGCACACCCCACTGCCAGGATCTGGGCCTGCAGCCAAGTTGGATCAGCCTAGCAGTGGGAAGACTGCAAATTCACTCTAGGCAGCAACAGTGTCCAAAAAATATACTCTCTTCAGCACATCGGATGCGAGTTCCTGGCCCGTCCATGGCCAACCAGAAGGAAAGCCAATCTTTCCTTCTTGTGCTTCTTCCTCATCATTGTTCCTCCTTTTCAGGCCTGAAAAGAGCAGGGGCCACTCTTTGTAGAGCATAGGGACTGGGAAGATGGGGAGAGGGAGGAAAGAGAAATAACAGGAGTGAGAGGATTGAAATAGATATTCAGACAAACCTTCCTTATTCAGAACTCCAGTTAACCACGGCTGTCAGTGCATCTGCATACCCGCCAGCTACTCTAGTTCACATTATACACTCTTCCAATTACCTGAAATCTCACTTAAAATTCAGCACATCCCCTGGGGCATTCAAATAATCAAAGTTTGCCTGTCAAAAGTAATACTGGAGAGGGGAAACCACCAAGATGACTCTGAGAAAGATAGATTATTTAAAAAAATTATCTTAGAGAATGGCATTAGAGTCATTAGGTTACCAACTCAAAATTGCTGAAGTGTTATCTGAACCTTAGAGGGGAGCACAGACTTAGGCAGGGGTTGGGGAAATGCTCAGGAAGCCGAACAGCTGGAGACCGAGGTTCGGGCACAATGCACAGGAGAGAGGCACAGGCCAGTGGTGCTGCGCGGCCGGGGTTGCCGTGGGGGCCGGGGGACTTCAGCGCCCAGCACGCCAGCGTGTGGTTGCTGCCACGTGGCTTTCAATGCTGCAGATGCCTCAGCTCCGTCTGGCCGGGTTAGATATACCCGTACGTGTATCTCCAAGTCTTTTGTCTGCCTACCTAGAGTGGCGAATCTGCGAGACTTTAGGAGATGAAGGTGGTGAATTGAGTATATGGTCATTTGACATAGGGAAGTACTCATTGTAAGCGATAAAAATGAGCACTTCTCCATACACATGGGGTTCACGTCATTGGACGTTTTTCATGTAAACATGATGCTACAGTGGGATTTAGAGATTGGGGCTTAATAAATTGATAGGTCCGGCACAAATAATGCCTCTCTTCTATTACAAAATCCTTTATTACAAAACCGTAAGCATGTAATTCTGCAATATAACAATATCACACTAAGCACTCCATATGACATTTTAGGGGAAATGTTCAAATTAAAACTCCAAGTTATTACACTGGTATTATTACGGTACCAGCCACACTCAAGCAGGCATTACTTCTGCCGGACCCTGTGTATTACAAATATAAGAGTAAATTTTAATATAATAGGTATATATATATACTTTTCACCTTAGTGAAAACTGAAATTTACTGATTTCTCAAATATTTATTGAGCACTCTCTCGGGGGCAGGAGCCGCGCTTGCTCTGGCGATGCAGAGGCGAATGACCCCGGTGGCAAAGGGGCCTTGGCAGGGGGAGGCGGACAGGAGGGCCGGGGGCGGTGCTGCCGTGTGGCCGCCGATCAGGGCGTGGCCAGAACGCCTCATGGTCACCGGGAGCCAGTTCTTCCTCGGCCCCAAGGATGGCAGGGGTCTTTCCAGACAAGGACTTGGGAGCTGGGTCCAGGACAAGACAAGGGGGGGGGGGATTGAGTACCTGTAGGTGGGACCGACGGTGACACAGGGGGCAGGAGAAGTCCGAGAGGTGGACTGCAGGAATGTATGCAAGGGTTTTTTAAAAACATTGTTGTTCGATTACAGTTGTCCCCATTTTTCCCCCATGAAGGGCTCTTGTTTGCCAATCTCCTTAATGGAGGCATTTTTAAAGAGTGGCAGGACCTAACTGATGGCTTTCAGAGAGACTGGTGCCTAGACTAGGTAGGTAGGGGGACAATAGGAGGGTGCGGACTTGGTCCCAGCCGGCGATCACTGAGCAGGGCAAAGTAGGGGTTCCGGGAATGGGGGGAGGGACTTCTTTGAGGTTGGAGAAGTTATGTTGATTGTTGAAACCTGCTTACCTGGAGTTGCTTATTGGATGGGGAAGGAGGTTTTCCTGGCTGGAGGAGGGAAGGGAAGGAGAGAGGGGGCAGTAAGAGAGTGGGCAGTTGAGAGGGGCCAGAGGAGGAAATAACTCTAAGAGAGAGTCTGCAGCTGAGACATCTCTAAATTATTCCTGGGCTTGAGTGTCATGTGTTCATCATGACACTGAGAAACCTTGTGGATTAGCAGGCCATGTTCTTGCAGCCGCAAGTGAGAGCCGGCCCGATCCCATCAGTGCTGGTCTCCAAGGACCACCAGTCACTGTTTGACAGAGGGGTCCCTTGCTGGAGAGGCCCCTCCCTGCCATCCCGCTACCCTCACCTCTCTCAGCAGTTATCTGGTCGTAAAGCCATCCAGATAGTAATGTAGTATGTCAGATAGTCATTTAATTATTATGATCTTCCTTGTAGCAATTATGACTTGCTTTATTGCAGATAACAGTAAACGGGCAGATAAAAGCCACTCAGTAGTGAAAACTGTGTGTTCCGTTCCCCAAGACGATAAGCACAAGGCTACCTTCCTGGTGTTTGTGGGCGGGCACGAATTAACATGGACAGATAAGCTATGAGTTCTGCTTTAAAAACGTAATTGGAATGCACTTCAAAAGAGAGCTCTGTTTGAAAGGACAATAAAAATATTTCATGATATCCAGTATATATGCCAAAAGCTGGGCGCACGTTATTGAGTTTATTCCATTTGCATTGCACATGTTACCCAGTCTGGTTGGTGTGCGGCCTTTTCCCTCCGCAGTGGGTAGGCGCGTGCCCCACGGCGGCCACGGAAACGTCAGCGTCTCTGTGTTTCTGTGTATGATTAATAGAGACTCCGAAATTAATTAGCATAAAAAGGATGATTATTAAATACCCGCCGTTTCTTGTTTGCCCTTCACGCGTTCCCTAGAAGAGGAACGAGGGTGAGGCAGGAGCTCAGTGGACAGATCTGCCGTGGTGACCGTGGCGAACATTCGAGGTTCTCTTCCTTCCTGGTGCTCGTTTCTCCTTCTCAACCGCACTTCCACTGGGCGGCTGTCACCCCCGGATGCAGTCCGGAGGGGCCGCTCGAAGGGACATGATCTGGTTGGCTTGTCCTCCCCCAAGGCACAGGATGGCACTGATCTGCTGTGGGCCAGCTGGAGACGCTCTTGAGCAGAGAGACAGAAAGAGCGACACACCATGAGTTCAGTTCTGCCCCGTTGGGTGGCCTCTGACCCCGCTTTCCTCACTGAGACCTGGTCGTCCCTGGTCCTGCCTCAGCCTGCAGAGTCCCCTTGCTGCCTGCGTGTTTCTAAGTTTACTTCTCTGCCCTCCTGCCAATTCTGTGAGTGCCAGCATCCTTCCAGCAGATCATTCCCTCGTTAGAGAGCAGTTACTGTTGCTTATCACACAACGGTCCTGATGGGCACACGCAGAGAACCGTCCGGCTCTGCCACGGATTACCTTTGTGGTGAAGGATAAACTGACCTCTTGAGCATCAGCAACCTCATCTCAAAAATGGGGCTAGGCATACAACCTGTTTCACAGGGCAGCCGGTGGATGAAATGTGTTTCAAGTGAGGCAGTTAGCACCATTGGGAAAGTAGTGATGTTCACTACTCAGTGGCTGCTGCATTCACTGTTGTAATCAAATAAGGTCTTCTCATTATTATTGTTCTGGCACAGAGTAGACATTCCAAAAAATACTGATTTGTTTTCTTCACCCTTTCTTTTGAAAACAAGCCAAACCCTCCTTTTGTGGGGTTAGAGAGGAGCATAAATATCCCTGGCCCCTACACCGCACATGAATTTGACAAGCAGTTTTACACCTTGACTAAGGAGTGAAAACAAAGGCATAAGGAGAACTGAGTGTGTGTCCCTTGAACCCACTTGAGTGACCGGAAAGTGGGACATTTTTCTGTGGTTTGCCCTGCTCAGCTCAGGCCTTTGGGGCGTGGGGGACGGTGGCCGTGTGACCCAGTCGCCCACTAATATGATACTGATGCCAGATGCCTTGGCTGTGTCTAGATCCATGTGTGTGTCTGGTAGCAGCCTGGCAAACAATATTGTGTTAGACAAGGTGAAGACAGACCCCACGTTAAAAAGACCAAAACCTGTGTGTGCTTCGTAGGCCTGACAAATCAAACTGCAGGATCCAGAGGCAAACTGCGGGGGGGCCTGAACCCCAGCCACCTTCCCCTCCACCTGTGTGCTTGGCAACAAAGTCTACCCAAGCTGTACATAGTCTGCGAGAGTTTACATCACAGGATTGTCGACACACACAGATCCAGGGAGAGGCCTGGAGCCTGAAAATCTATTCTGTAAACAGAGGGCAGGAGGGACCGAAGAACGAGGCTGGCCACTCCGGCCTGACAATTAATGCAGGTCGTTAAGGGAAACTTCGGTACCAAGCGTGTCTTTGGGCAGCTACAAGATGAAACGCATCTCCACGCCCGCTTGGCAGAGGCCAGAGAATGACATAGGTGAAGGAGGGGCCTGGGGTCGGGGGCTAGTGAGTGAGTTCTACCAGGCTCGGGAAGTTACTTTACATGCTGAACAGGTCAGGAGGACAACCAGTTCCGAGACCGAGCACAGAGCCGGAGATGGGTGGGGGCGTGGTGCTGACTTATGTCAGAATGAGCATCAGTCACGGTCCGTCTCTAAGGGGGTTTGCAGAAAGCAACCTCCGTTTGGGCCCAGGGCCAACATGAGGGACAGACAGCGACCATGTCATGGAGCAGCCTCCCCTCCACAGTGATGTCAGGGTGAAATTGTCTTCCTAAAGCGATTCTTAATGTTACTCCCCTGGTCCAAGCCCCTTGGGGCTCCTGTCTGCTGGAAGAATACAATGTGAACTCTGTCGGGGCCCTTCCTGACCTGACCACCACCTCCCTCTCTCCCCAGTTCCATCGCCCTCGTGCACGCACGCACACACAGCTTTTATTCTCACCTCCCCCTCCCCAGCCCAGTGCAGGGCTCCCTGTTCCGACTTCCCACGTCTCACCTCTCGCTCTGCTGCGGCCGTTTTCCTTCCCAGGAGTACTGTTTTCTTGTCCCCACTACCTGTCACAACTTCCCTTATCCCTGAACAGAAGGAATTCCTCGACTTGCTTTTTTCAGAACTCCTTTCCAATGTTCACATGTTCCTCCGACTCTGAGCACCTTCTCTGCCAAGCTGGGCTCACTCTCCTAGTGACACAGAGTGGTGGTGACAGTTAAGGTGCCTGCAACCCTTACTACCTTCAGTGTTTTACATGTATGAGTGAATGCTTTTCATTCTCGCATCAGCCCTGTGAAGGTACTGTAATTATAGCTTTCGGGAAACTGAGTCACGGGGAAACTAAGTAATTGATCACAGTTAGTGAGTCGCAGGGCCAAGGGTGAACTCAGGTGTCCCAGCTCCTCCGGCCTGTTCTCAACGTCCTTTCTCTGTTCTGGGAGCCTTGTTTGAATCTCCGTCCAGCATTTAGCATACTGTCACTATTTAACAATAGTGACTATTGTGAGTAACTGTTAGTAAATGATGGTCAGGCTCCTTACCTATTTTATTACATTAATAGTTATGATTACTATAAAAAATGTACCCGGTACCACTGTAAGTCCATAGGCATTTATGTCTCTCTAAGAGGAATATACATCTCAATTCGGGAGTATGGAGAGAGTGCTGAACTTGGGAGGAGAAGAAGCCTCAGTTTAGGTTTTAGCTGTGGGTCCTACCAGCCAGCCTTGAATAAGTCAGTGCACTATTCTGAGTTCCAGTTTTCCCATCTGTAGAATGAGGGGCCTGTCTGAGATGATTCCTGCGGTCTTCACTAGCTGTGAGTTTGAGAATCTGTAAAATGGGGACAACATCATGTCACAGGGATGTTGCAGCTGTAATAAGATAATGTAGGAAGATTTCTCATTCTCTTCAGACAGATCACCAGCTGTGTATCATGCCTTGTTCTTAGTGCTGGGGATGCGGAATGAAAAAGCCAAGTCCTTGCTGTCACAGAGGGGGAGATACCGAAAATAAACCAGTGATTTATTGTATGACTCAAGGTTAAGTACTAAGAGCTGTGAAGGAAAGTGTGAGGGTTTGAGAGTCTGAGTGGTGGCAGATAGGGGCGAGCTTTCCGAGAAGAAGGTATTACAGTGGAGATTTGAACGAAGCCAGGGAGCAGGTCACACAATCCAAGCAGAGGGAGCGGGAGTGCAAAGGCCCTGAGGTTGGAGTGGGCTCGATGTGGTCAGAGACCACAGAGAGGGCCAGGGAGGATGCAGAGCAGTGACAAAGGCAAGTGGGAGGACTGGACTTCGTTTTAAATGTAACGGGAGGCCACGGGGGGACTTTGAGTGACCACGTGCTGCCATCTGTTTTCCTCTTTCTTGTAGGTGAGCAGAGGTGGGAGGTGGAAGCAGGAGGCTAGGACCACAGTCCAACCAAGAGGCGATGGTAGCTTGAATGAGGGTGGTTGTGGTGGAAGTGGGTGCGAAGCGTTCTAATTTGTTGTGGCTCGTGAAGGGAATGCCCATAGGATTCGCTGATGGATTAAATGAGGGTTGGGAGAGAAGGAGAAGAGGCGAGGATGACTGCAAGGTGTTCATGGAACACCGAATGTGGTTTGCACCATTCACCAAAAGGGAAGATTTGGGGAGGGGCAGGTTCGAGGGGAGACTAAGGGTTCAGTGTGAGATGCCTCTTGATGCCCAGATGGTCATGCGCTGTGGGGGTCAGTGTGGGAGTCAGTGTGGGGGAAACTGGCACAGAGATGGCCATGGAGACCTTTGGACTGAATGAACCCCCTCGAATGGGGCGGGGGTCATGGTGGGATTGGAGTTAGCCAAGAGACAAGGGCTAGGGCCCTTGTCACAACTGCCACAGCTACACGTGCTAGTTCTCTTTGAAAAATAAAGTGTCTTGTGTCTCTGATTCAGCTGGTGAAGACCCCAATGTGGTGAGCCTGTCATCCACTCAGCTAGCCTGAAGTCTCAGGGGTGTGGAGGTGGCTGATCACTGAGCAAATCCACTGGGGGCTTCTTGCCCCTCAGCTACTGCCGCTGGAGCAGGTCTGAAAAGGTCCCAGTGGGGATGCCAGTGTTCCAGACAGGGTCTGGAAATACCATGCATTCGAATGCATTGCTTTCAGTTCCACAATCATCTCCAAGAGCATCTTGTTAAAAAATTGTGATTGGCCTCGAGAGAGGTGATGTGCGGATCTGCTAACAACTTACTTGGTACCGTTACGGAGCAGGGAGAAGAGCCTGGGATTAATGGGTAGGAGTCCCAGTCTGAGGTGACAGTTGTTACTTCTGTGACTCTGAGGAAGGCGATGCTTCTGTTTTGTCAGTAAAGCAGGGAGAAGTTTCTGTCCCACTTGTCATATAATGTTGACTAGCAAATGAGAGGGTCTGTGACAGTGTTTTGTATGCTGTAAATGCTATTAAAATAACATCTTTAATTTTGAAAAAAGTTTATGCAGCCAAAGTTTAGCATTTCACCTATATTTCAAGCTCACAATAGATTCGGTGAAGTGGGCAGAGCAGGTATTGATTAATCAGAGTTGTGCCTCAATTCCAAAGAAATGGCTAATTATCTCTATCACATGATGGCCGTCATTTGGTGCCTCTTCTACCTGCTCATCACTCAGAACTCATTCGAAGCATCATCTCTTCTGTGTAGCTTTTCCTCCCTGCCTACGGCCCGCCCACCAGCCTCGCTCTTGCCTCTCCTGGTGCCTTTTGCTAAATATTTACTGCCCGAATGAAAAATGTGCAGAGTGGCTTATTATAGAATAGTAGTTTTCAAACTTTTAAAATGACAGTCCACAATAAATGCATAAAAATATGCACATAGATGTATTTCTTCTCACACACATCCAAAAAACATTCCACAAAGCAATACTTACCACAAAGTAAAATTTTGCACAGGGCTCATGCTGGTGTTTTCTTTTCCATAACTTTTTTTTTAAGAAAATGAGGTTCTGCAACTGAATTGATTTCGCTGCCCAGACTGGGGTATCGTGCCCCACAGTTTGGAACACAGTTACGGAACATGCTGGCAGCCAGGGACCTTGTTCTTTGCCAGTCAGTTGGGTCATCTGCGAGGCTTTCCCGGCTCCAGCATTCATGCTGATTCTAAAGATGAAAGAAATTAGGAGGCAGTGGGAACAGCAATTCAGCATTATGGCAGCTTGAACATTTACTGCATACAGGATGCTTTTCGTTTTTCCTGGACTACATGAGGAAGTCGAAATCTAATAAATGCTTAGGTTTGGGGCAGTTGCTGTGAGAGAAAGATCTGATTTTAGCCCTACGTATGTCCTCGAGACTATGTAGACATTGCAAGGGCGACCTTCAAACAAAAGTTAGGTTCCCTGTCCAGAACCCCTGGACCCCAAATATTTCAGCTGCGGGAATTTTTGGCATTTTAAAGGGAATTCAGCAAGCACAATGTACATCTTATATCACCCCCAGGAGGTGCAGGCAGCAGCCTGCACTCAAACACATTGATTTGTCTTCAGCAAATGTATGAATATTCATACTCAGTGGCCAAATGACCAGAAACAGCCTCATACCAGCTGAGGTCATTAACAGGGTATGAATGCATTTGCAAGTTTTTAGAAATTTGGGGGTTTCCCAAAAATCCGTAAGGGATTGTGGAAGTAAAATTTTGTTTTCCCAGCTTCATGTTTTTCCTTTTCAAAATCAACAGGAACATTTAACCCTTTAGGATACCAATGCTTGGCTCAGTGCCTGACACGTAGGAGGCATCCAGAAAATAATTGTTGAATGAATCAGGGAGGCCAACTACAGCTTACAGAAACCCCCTGTTAAGACCAAGCCGCTTCTGAAAAGAGAGCCCTCTAGTTCTCCTTGAGGCCCTCTGTCTCACCTTATCCCACTTCCCACGAGTGAATGGAGACCTCACTGCTTCTCCTTGGCTGCCTTGTGAGAAGCAGAGGGGAGAGTCACTTGTGGATTTTTTTTGTTTGTTTTTTCCCCTTCTTCCTTCAGGCCTTGCATCTGAGGAAAAGAGAGGCAGGCCCACTAGTTTTAGAGAGACGGGGTTGGGTGAAAAGACAAGTAAATATTTGACCCATTTGTCCTAGGTCTAAAAAATAGCCAAACGCAAAATCGCCCTTTCTTAGCTTTCTTATGCCGGGAAGACCAGCTCAAGGTAGTGACCAACATTGGGGATATTCCGGGTTTCTTCTGGGTGTGTGTGAGGGTGAGGAACAGAATGCTTAGTGTGTTGGGAATTGGGGTTTCACGGGGTTGGCTCTACAAAGATATGGGTTCGAGTTCTGCTTCTGCTAACTCCTTGGCACCTTACATAAACTTCCATTTAAGCATCACATACTTATTTAGAAGATGAAGATAATAACACCGTAAACTCACGTGTTCTTGTGAAGACTAAAGGTGATCATACGTGGAAAGCATTTGTCAGCAAACTTTGGGGTTTTTCGTTGCCATTGATAGTGATGGTGGAAATGTTAACCCCGGCCAGAAGCACAGAGCAGCAGCAAATACAACCTCCACCGTTCCCCATTCTTCAACAGGGTCTGTTCAGTCAGGATGGTCTCGGTTATGCTCAGTTAACAAACATCCCCCCCCCACCACCACCCCCGCCACAAACCTCTGAAACTTCACACTGTGAACGTTTATTTTTGGATCACACAGATTTCTCCATGGACCCAAATGACTCTCCAGGCAGTTTGTCTCTGTGTTGGCTCCATTCTCTGGGCCGATTTGTTCCCTATGGCACCTCCATAGCAACACATGTTCACCTAGCAACAGGGGAGGAGAAAGCTTGGTGATTCTTACCTGGACTCTTAAGTGCTTCCACCCTGTATGTTTCACTCATCCCTTCCAGCCTCGTTTTATTGGGTAAAGCAGGTTACATGGCTTTGCCTTAAAGGAGTGGGGAAGGATGTCCCTCCCCCTGTGGGGAAGTGAAGGGGACCTGGAAATACTGGAGAAGAGGCACTTGTACTGATCACATAGACATTTACCCTTTTCTCACTCTTGTAAACGCAGCTGAGCGCCCCCTCCAACCAGTCGGCTGAAGCCCCTGCTGTGTAGAGACTCTGGCATTGCCGCTGCCGTAGATGATCTTTCAGACTCATGGAGCCAGCTCTGTCCCAGACACGGCAGAGGAAGCAATTTCCGGGCACTTCAGGGGAGTCATACCTCCTGGGCTGGAGCCCTTCACCCCAGTGTTTTCCCTCACACCCTTCACCCCCAATGGTATAGGGTGCTGGTGTTAAAATTACGGGGTCCTCCAGTTTGGGGGCACCCTGGGAATACCCCTCATACTCCAAATGTGGAAACTGAGGCCCAGACAGCGTGTACTTGCTTTGTTCCTTGTGTTCTGTGGTTTTCCCGGGGTCCCAATAGTTTAGGATTAGCTCAGCATCAGACCTACCTCTGGACAAGGGCCCCGCCCCGCCTGGTGACTTTCTGCCGTCCACACCCACTCATCCTCCTTCAGGAGCACAGACGCCCCAAGCACTGGGCTGGCCTGCCTTTCTGTGCTATTATCGGCTGAGGGGCAAACCCCTGAATTTGCTGGTTGGTTAGAGCTCCAGCAGGAGGATCTTCAGCATCTTTTTTTCTTTCCTTCCAGGTTTTTGTTGTTTATTTCCAGTTCCAGAGATAAGGAATGGGACAGGCTAAGAGCCGCCATCACAGGGACTGTCCCACCGTCCCTGTAGAACGAGAGTGAGCAGTGCCATCCCCCCCCCAGTACCCCCCCAGCACACACCTCCCAGGGGCCCCTATTGTCGTTTTATTGAGACTCTGCATGTGTAGGATGTTTGGACAGATACAGTAATATATACCGCATTTTTCAGACTATAAGACACCCCCCCAAATTTGGGGAAAAGTGGGGGTGTGTCTTAGAGTCTGAATGTAGCTTACCTGGCTCGCTGTGGGGGGAGGCAGCGGTGGCCTATGTTATTAAATATTTTACCACATTTTCCGCTTCAAATTTTTATTTCTATTTTCCTCCTCCAAAACCTAGGTGCGTCTTATGGTCTGGTATGTCTTACTGTCTGAAAAATTCGGTAGTTCATGCTTATACTTGGGTTTCAGTGAGGTAACATCAGTTAATAACATTATCAAAATTTCAGGTATACAATTCGATGTCTGTATACTCGTGGGCTCGCCACTCAAAATCTAGCTTCCTTCTGTTACCATATATTTGACCCCTTTACCCATTCACCCTCCCCCACACCCCATTCCCTTTGGTAACCACGATTCTGTTTTTTGCACGTGTGACTTTTTTGTTTGTTTTGTTCGTTTTTTGTTACTTTTTTGTCCCATAGTCTCACATATGAGTAAAGTCACATGATTTTTTTTGCCCTTTCCCATCTCACTTGTTTCACTTGGCAGAATGCCCTCGAGATCCGTCCATGTTGTCGCAAAGGGCAATGGTCCACCTTCCACGTGGCTGAGTAGTTAGTGTCCCTCGGAGCTGTGCACCACGCCTTCTTTGTCCTGTCTTCCCTTGTGCACACTTTGGATTGTTCCGTGTCTTGGCTATTGCCAATAATGCGATGAATGTAGAGGGTACATCGGCATTGATCGCTCTTAGGGAAATGCTTACGCTGGTTTAGAACCACTCCAGGCACCAGGGGGTGGCATAGACACCCCCAGAATGATTCTCAGACCATTCCGTGGTCCTGAACTGGTGGATTGCCGCTGGCCTCTCAGTCCTTCCGAACTACTCTAGCTGGTTCTAACTTCTGAGACACCACAAAGTGTAGATGGGCATGAGAATCACCGGTGCCATGTGCTAACTGAAAATTCCTGAGCCAGTCACTGGAGACTCTGATTTAGTGGGTCTGGGCTGGGGCCCAGGAATCTACGTTCTTAAAAAAATATTTTATTTATTTATTTTTAGTGACAAAGAAGGAAGGGAGGATGAGAGGGAGAGAAACAGTGATGTGTGAGAGATACATTGATTGGTTGCTTCTTGCACACTCCCAACTGCAGATCTGGCCTGTTACCCAGGCATGCGCCCTGACTGGGAATGGAACCACTGACCCCTTGGTTCAGAGTCTGACACTCGATCCACTGAGCCACACCACCCAGGGTGGAATCTGAATTTTCACCAGCATCCCAAGGTGGTACAGAGCAGTCTTTTCCAGGGCTCCTTGTCCATGTGGCCACACCTGGCACAGGGGCTACAGGGGAGGCGTCCCGCCTCCAGCCAGGGCAGTGCCACCTTGAGCTGCTTTAGAAATGAGGTTTCAGCCTAAGATGTGTTCTACTGATAGAAACAATTGATGTGGAGTACGATTTTTGAAATTCACTGTTCTAGACCATGCAGAGCAGACAAAAGAGCAACCCAGCCGAGGCTGTCTAAAAACCGCCCTTTTGTGGAGTGGCTTCATCTTCTACACAGAATGCATTTGCTTTCTTACCCTTTAAGACTCATAATTGTCCTGTTTTCCATGCCCTGAGGGGAACTGGACTGCAGCAATCCTGCTCCTCAGATCCTGGTCCCCAGGTCTGGGCTGAAGTTCTGTGCCTAGTTTCTGCCAGATACCTCCTCATAGTGACGGGGAAGGTGTACCACTTCCGAGGCCTCATGTGGACCAGGCCCTGCAAGAGGAATGGCTTCTCTCTTGGATCCTAATGGACCACAGTTCAAAGTCAGAGAACTTGAATTTGCACTTTGCAGGTAGTACTGGCTCTGACCTGTTCCCCATCAGTAGACCGGATGTTACGACTCAGCTTGCCCACTGCCCCTGACAATGTCTCCATGGTACTGGGGTTTTCTTCCCTGAAGTCGGAAGACACTGAGTATCTTTGGGGCTTCCTGTTTGGATCTGACTAACTAAAGGGCCAAAGGTGACACCGATACTAATAGCACTGACAATGGAGGCTGCTGATTAAGGGCAAGGAACTGCAGGCACAAGGGCAGGTCTGTTCAATTGTGTGTAAACGATATTTTTTTTTCCTGTGGAGTCTCAATACCTCCCTTAGGACATCGCAGCTGAGGTTTCTGAGCCACTTACCTTTGGTATTTACTCACTGGGGATTTTAGTCTCAAGAAATCACTGTGGCAACAGAACCCTTTTGCCTCCGTGAAGACGATGTCAAAGTCTTCAAACCCAGGACGTTTTAAGGCAGGGTTCCAACCTCATTACTGCCGGGATAAGATTCATCCAAGGTGGAAGTGTCCTCTCTTAGAACACAAATCCGTCTCCAAATGGCTTTTCTTTCCCCTTTGTTTTGGACGCTAAGCAATTTTTTTTTTTTAAGGGGGAAAAGGCTCCCGACAAAATTGTGCTAATGCACAAAACTCTCTTTTTCCCCTTTCATTTATTTGAAATGGAACTTAACAAAGTCAGTTCCGAGCAAGCACTGTATATGAGTAATGCTTTTTGTCCCTGGAAGAGCCCTGGTTCCACGGCACAGGAGTGCTGAGTCCCTCTGCTTTGTGCGAGCGTCCGTAATGACAAAGTGCTCGTGTCAGAGTGGATAATGAAACTATAAATTGTTTTCATGAATGCTCTGAATTTGGTCTTTTACGGGGCAAATTCCAAAGGTACTTCGTGCCACATTTCACACATGCGAATGGCCCCAGACTGCGCAGCGTAGCCAATAGAAATAAAGAAGCCGGCGGAGGCTCACCCTGGCCCGGGTGGCGGAGGATCCTCAGGGGAGGATGGTGCGAGGTAGGCGGGGAGGTGGGGAGAAGGAGGGACAGAGAGTTCCCAGAAGGTGCACCTGAATGTTGGGGGACAATTCAAAATGTGGCTCAAATACTGAGCTCGTGAAATTGGTCGCTGTGGGAGGGGGCTGCACCGGAGACACAGAAGTTGTGCAAATCTTGGCCAAGCTGGTGAAGGACGATTCTCCAGGGAGAGAGTGTCTGCTGCTGCCTGGACAGGTGCAAATATCGCAGAGATCTATGGTTCAACTAAATTATTTTTAATAGCATTTTTGTGTTTTTTAAATTATAAAAGCCATATGAGTTTGTTCTAGAAAATTTAGAAAATGCAGGAAAGCAAAAGGGTAAAAATTTAAAAGCTATGCCAATAATTTTTCAACCAAGTGATAATTGTTAGTAATGTACAAACGTGTTGTTAATGTGTTTCTGTATCTATCATTTTGAAAAATTTTAAGAAAATTGTACATAATCTTCCTTGGATATATACGTCCTTTTTAAACAAAAACTGGGGCCCAGCTATCTATTTATTCGGCTATATAACTCTTGAAAAGTGTTCTACTATTTTACTTATTTGTCAATGAAATGATTTTATCAGCCCCAGTTTGCCAGAGTTCGTGAACGTCCAAGATTTCAGTTCTGTCATGAGGGAGGTAGGTCAGGTACTGCTGCAGCCTTTGGGTGCGTGTCAGTTACTGACAGATGTGTCTGGGTATATGATCTCTAAAAACAAAAAAAGCAACAGAACAAAATAAAAAGCCAACCCCGCAGGGTGTGCTAGGTGGAGGCCTGCTGACGTTTTGACCAGTCCCTTGGATTTGTTTTGCAGTACCTGGTGTGCAAGAGGAAGCTGGAGAGCAAGAAGGAAGCCCTGCTGATCCTCTCCAAGGAGCTGGACACGTGCCAGCAGGAACGGGACCAGTACAAACTCATGGCCAATCAGCTTCGAGAGCGCCACCAGTCCCTGAAGAAGAAACACCGGGAGCTGATTGTACGTATTACATCGCAGTGACGTTCCTGGTCCCTCGTTAAGATAGAAAGAGGGCATTTCACATGCGTGTTTCTTCAGAAAAGGATTGAATTCAGATAGTGTCAAAGTGGAAAAACTAACAAGTGGCAGTGGTCCTCCCTATTTCCTCCACAACCCAATTCCACAGGCTACTCGTGTGTACATCCCCCCGCTCTGCTCACGTGGGCAGTTGTGAGTCATGCACACGTATGTATGTGTCTGTGTGCCTGTTTACTTACTAATTTGTTCATGTGGAGTATGTTTCAAGATGACTTGTGTTATATATCTGCCCCATCTGATACAGAAACCACACGTGGTTATTTGAATCCCACTTTAAATTAATTAGAATTGAAAACTCGGTTCTTCATTCTCATGCTGTGTCATGGACTCGGTTAGCACCAGCGGCTGGCTGGCGGTGCCTGTGTTAAACTGCGTTGCTGTGGACCATTTTGGGGGGGCTCCTGTGTCACGCAGTCGGGTGTAGGATGTCCCCACTGCTCCACAGTGCTTGCTGTTGGATTAGCATTGCGTGCACGTTGTTCTAAAACTTGCTCTTTTCATTCAACACTTGTTTTGGATACCTCTCTCCAGGTTACACATACAAACTTCGTTCTCTTTTTAAAAACAGTTGCATAGTAACATTTCCACAATTTTTTAACCTTTCTCTTATCATGAGCATTTAGGTCATCTCTAGGGTTTCATAAAGCAAGATTTTTAAGGATATACATTGTACCGAAATGGAGGAAACCAAGTGCACAATGCTATTTGGGATTCTTGCTCCTTTTTTCCCTCCTGGATACAACCCCCTTATTAAGCGTGGGCACTGTAGCTAACATGAGCCGCCTGTGCCGGGATTACTGGGCCATCCTGGACCAGAAACAGAGTCAAAGATTCCTCAAGTTAAAGTAGTGTTGATGGACATTCAGACAGTACCGGACTGTGGTGTTCTCACTCATGTAGCATTTGCTCATTGTCCAGAGGTATTTGTGTTCCTGGGTAATCCCCAAGGGAGAGAACTGAATCCTTTTAACACAAAAAGTCTGACAGGACTGGAAGTTCTCGGCTTATTTTCTTTTATTTTGATCATATCCTTTCCACACCCCTCAAATTATTCTATTCATGGAGAAAACTCAAGTGATCTGCTTAAAAAAGGAACTCAGACCAAATGAAGTATAAGTTTGGCTCTGCTCAAAAAAAATTTTGATAAATCTAGTTGCTTTGCTTTTGTTTTTCTGTTCACATAGGTTTATTTTTATTTCATTTTTAAGGGTTTTTCTGTTGTTGTTATTTCCATGTGGGGGGCGGAGAGGGAGAAAGAGAGAAACATCGATACCAGAGATCAAAGCTACAACCTTAGGCATCAGTTCTGACCGGGAATCAAACAGGTGAACTCCCATTTTGAGGAACAAAGTTTCAACCAACTGAACCGCACCAGCCAGGGCTGGTTCACATCGTTCGAAAAAATATATAGGTTTGGTCCTAATTGGAACTGATTCCTTAGAACAAAGGTGTCAAACTCATTTTCACCAGGGGCCACATCAGCCTCGCAGTTGCCTTCAAAAGGCCAAATGTAACTTTAGGACTGTATAAATGTAACTACTTCTTAACTAGGGACAAGGAGCTCAGCACTGCCGCTGGGTGGAAACAATGTGCCGGGTGGGATAAAACAAGGTGGAGGGCTGGATAAGGCCCATGGGCCTTGTGTTTGCCACCTGTGCCTTAGAGACTTTTCCAAAACAAGTCCGGTCAGTTTACAGTTAATCTTTTACAAGATTTGAGCTTGGTCCAGCACATGTCTGGTTGCAAGGGGTGGGAGTTGGGAGGGTCTGAATCTAAGCACATTTTTTTAAACTAAAATGTAGTGCTTGTCTCTTTGTAGGATGGAGATCCGTCACTTCCTCCTGAAAAGAGGAAACAGGTGAGACTTATTCCTGCTCTTGGAAAATTCTTACAATGTTTGCACTGGTGCCTTCCAACAGTTAGGGGGACCGGGGAGTTCCACAATGTATAGAGAAATCTTTCATTTTCCAGAATCCTTTTATACTGCTGGAGGAAGTGGGTGATTGGGAAATTCTGACCACCAAGAGGGGATGGGTCAGGGGGAAGGGTAAAGGACGCCTGGTAAGGTCCAACAGGGTGGACAAGGACACCCCAGGTGACCATGTTGTCCTTCTTTGTTGGCAATGCTGCTGGGAAACCGTGAGTCGAGGGTTCATGGTTATAGCACTTCAGCTTTCTCTTCCGTGGATGGTACTTTTTCACTGTTGATCTTCTGCCACTTCAGACAGTTTTAATATTTCGTATTTTATTTATACTTTATACTCGAGTATAGTTACCATACAAGACTATATCAGCTTCAGGGGCAGTGATTCCACATTTGCATACCATGTGGTGTGACCGCCACAGTGCGTCTAGGACTCGCTGTCCCCACACAGAGTTACTGTGATATTGTTGACCGTGATCCCTGAGCTGTGCACCACATTCCCATGACTTGTTTACTTTGTAACTAGAAGTTTGTACTTGTCCCCAACCCCCTCCCCTCTGGCAGCCATCAGTTTGGTCTCTGTATCCATGAGTCTGCTTTTGTTTTAGTTCATTTGTTGTTTTCTTTTTATTTCCATGTATAAGTGGAATCACACGATACTTGGCTTTCTCATTCTGACTTATTTCACTTAGCGTAATAGACTCTATGTCCATCCATGTTGTTGCAAATGGTACGGTTTCAATTTTTTCACATTCCTGAGTAGTAACCCACTGTGTGTATGTACCACATCTTCTTTATCCACTCATCTAGCACTTCAGACTTTTAAAAGCCATCTTACCAGCAAAACTCGCAAGCCATTTATGTTCTTTTCTCCTAAGGTAGCCAATAGTGTTTATTGACAAGTTCGATTTTCCCCTGCAGATTCCAGATGCCCACTTTCTCAATGAACAAATCCTTGTATATGCACACAGATCTGTTTCTGGGCTTCCTGTTCTGCTCCTCCGAGCGTTCTCTGTGGTCCTGCAGTTGTACCACGTCCTTCTGGCTCTACTTCAAAGTGCTTTTAACATCTATCTGGGCTCAGATCCTTCCCTTTGCTCATCTTTTTCAGGAAGATACACTTGCCAACATTTTATCAGTTCCTCCTGATAAAATCCTCCCAACCCCCCCACCAAAACCCCTACCTGTTGGTATTCTGATTCAGGGTTTGCTAACCTTATAGATTAATTTGGGCATAGTTAACATTTTCATATTATCACATCCAGGAATACTGCACATCAAATTTCTTTTAATATAGTTGCATACATACATACATATTGCTTTTTCCCAAGATACCTTTGTTAGAACTTTCCTTAGCTTCACGATTGTTCTGTACTGACGTACCTTGAAGTATAGTCTCTTATGGGTGTGAAGGGAGCCCGGATGACGGCGATGTGAATGCCGTGTGTTCTGTGTTACGGGAGGCCTGCACCAAAGGAGAGCTTCAGAACTGCTGGATGCAAATAAGGACAGATGTGTTTGGTTTCCTCGTAACTGTAATGGCCAATCCAACCTCCTGTTTCTGCTCATTGATCATATACCTGGCACTGCATATAAACCCCTCGGGTTCATTACCTTGTGATTTTTGATGCTGTGTTAACTGTATGCCCAACACACACACACACACGTTTACCCTTAAATAGCAATTCAGTCCTGTGCTTACCATTCAGTCACTCGGTCCACTCTCGGCCATGACCTCCTTGCTATTTTATTTGGTTACTCACAATGCTGCAGGTCTGATCTAAAGTCGAATTTTTCTATGGAGCCAATTGCTTTATTTTCTAAACACAATTACATGGGAATTTATTATTAATGTCTGAAAATTGGGATCCTTAATCTGGCATTGCTAGGTGCTTTTGTTTTTGTGGTTTTGGTGGCTATGAGCAGCCATCTTTGCCATGATTTTAGACATTGTTAGTATTTATGAAGGAGTTTTACAGTGTAAATGAATTCACGTTCCGTGACTCTGCTAAAAAATTTACATTGACTGAGGAGAATCTGATGAATTCCAGTAAGTCTGTCAAGCTGCATTGTTACAGCTCTAAAAAAAAAAAAACCAAGTTGGTGTCCTAAACACTGGCTTTGTAGATTTTAATGTGGCTTTAATGTGGCATCGAGTTTCTGTCCCTCTAGGCTTAGTTTAGTGCCGTGAGCTTGCCCTCCGCACCCTGCCTGCTGGGGTTGGAACCACTGACTTGCTGCATGAGACAGCATGCACTGGGGTGCAGGTGACAGACATTCTAAACAGTTTAAACGGTGCAGGAGTCAATGACCTCACATAACCGAAAGCTCAGAGGTGGTGGAGGCTTTGGATGCTGTACAGTCATCACGCACTCATTCTCTCCCCTGTGCCCCACTCAGCAAATAAAAATACATAGAAAAATACAGGACACCCAGGTCAATCTGAATTTCAGGTAGACGGTTAATACTTTTTCAGTATACAGATATGTTCCATGCTTTATTAGGGACATACCTATGCTAAATATTATTCATCACTGTAGATCTGAAATTCAAGTTGAACTGGGTGTCCTGTATTTTATCTGACCACTCCGTCACTGTGCCAATTTTAATGTCAGCTTCCTCTTGAACTTCACATAAGTTTTCTTCTAAGGCTGGTTCCTCTAAGCAGGAGAGGCAGAAAAACCAGCCCTGAAATAGAAGTCCTTCCCCCAAGTCTACTCAAGTGACTTGGAAGGAGTGTTGGACATATTCCTCTTCCCGGTCTACTAGCATTCACCAGGAGAGCACTACATGAATTGCCTTAGATTAAGCACCTGGGATGCAAGAGCTATGAGGGAGCCAGCAATGGCACCCATCAAACTAATTGTGTGGCCTTGGGAAGGTTGCTTTGGATGTCTGAGTCTCAGCTTTCTCATCCATTAATTGGCAGAAAGTGGTACCCACCTCACAGTGTGGCTATGAGGAGCAAATGAGATATTGCAAGTACGGTGTTTTCAGTTCTATTCTTCTGGACCAGTGGTTCTCAGACTCTTGAGAATCAGAGGTATGTTTGAGGATACAGTGAAAACCATGGGCCTTTGCTCCAGAAATGGGACACATACATGCCCACAAATAGTTTTACACTCAACTTCCTGGATTCACACACTATCTGCAGCTCATTCATGGACCCTTGGGGCTCCTGGGACTGCATTCAAGAGCTGCTGCTCTAAAAGTATTGAGAGCGCTTCTCAGATTCAGTGGAAACATACCACACACTCTGTCTTGGTAGTGCTTCATGCTTTTTCCCCAGCGACTGGCTGGCTGGCTGGCTGGATGGAAGGATGGATGGAGGTAATCTCCCAAACTATCTTCTGAGGTCACACTGGCAAGTTCTGTCTTGTGTAAAGTCTCAAGGGTACATTATAGGCATCATGGATTCCAATTTAACCCAACCACTTGCTGGCTGGGTGATCTTGTGTAACCTATCTGAGATCCAGTGTCCTTCTCTTCAAAATGAACATCATAATGAGACATATTTGTAAAGTTCTTATGAGGAATTGGTATGACAATGTTTCTGGGGCTGACTTCCTTGTACTTGGTTAAGTGCTCCATGGAGAGTAAAAAGAAAATGGGTTTGCTATTCTTTATTTTTCCTGTGACTTGCCCAAAGTCACATTGCATGTTGGTAGAGCAGGATGAGAAATCTCCTCACTTGTGGTTCAGGGTTTGAGTTCAGGTGTTTTGGTTCCACATCTTCAAATGTTTGATTCTTCGAATGTTTGAGTGCAGAGGAAGCAAAACTAATATTTAACCCGACTCATTCTGCAAGTCCAAATATTCAGTGTTTTAGTTGAGGCTCCCTGCTTCGGAGTGTTGGAGAACCAGACCTGGGCCTCAGAATTTTTACCTAAGCCCGCGTTCTCTCCTGTGGTAAACAACATCTGGCCATAATTTCTTCTTGCCTTATTTTATTTTTTTTTAATTTCGTCCTCAGAGGACAGACCAGAACTTTCATGGCTGTGGTTCTAGAAATATAGTTGTTGAGTCTTTCTTTTAGAACTTAGAATCCTTTTTAAGACAACTCAATTTCCAATGGCAAATCATCCGTTAAAGAAGCTGTGAAGAGATTGTGACAACGGTGACGTGCTAATAGCTTCTGGTGGAATATTGAAATGAAAGTTTCTTCTTGACACTCCAGGCAGAGCTGTGCACCAAGTACCTCTTTGCACCGAAGTGAGAGACCACCAAAAGGTCTCTGACAACCCTTTAAATATTTTTCTTTTGCTAAACAAGCAGTTATCTCCAAAGGAGACAAAGAGGGGGGTTGAAATGATGATCTTGGGTTAATCCTCTTATGAAGTGGGATTTGGGGGAATCACAGCAAGTACGTTTGTCTCACTCAAATTTCTCCATGAGCAATCAGCTGCGTCTTTGACTCTCCCAGCTGTCATTTCAAGCTGGGAAAGCACAGGGGGCATCCTTCCCAGTCCCAGAGGGAGTCTTCACTTTCTTCCCACAGAAAGTGACAGCTTGCACTGACCGGTGTGGATCAGTGGGTGGGGCGTCCTCCCACAAACCGAAGGGTCACAGATTCTATTCCCCATCGGGGCACGTGCCTGGGTTACTGGCTGATCCCCAGTTGGAATGTGTACATACAAGAGGCAGCTGATTGATGTTCCTCTCACACATCAACAATGTTTCTCTCCCTGTCTTTCTCCCCCTCTTCCCCTTTCTCTAAACTAAGTAAATAAAATCTTTGAAAGTGGCGGCTTGTTTAAACAGTGGCATGCACCAGGATGACCACCCAGGAGAAACCAGAGCATAGTGTGGCCCTTTGTGAGGTGGGCTGGAGAGGAGCCTTTTACTTCAGTAGCCAAATCTTCTTGGCCAGTCTTCTCTTAGTCCCCAGTGACTGCCTATCAGAGCAACTTTGTATCTGAACCCAGAACCATCTCCAAAGATCTCGAGTGCTTTGAGATGTTTCCTTCATACCACTTTGAACAGTGCAGCATCCACGGAAGACATCCAGGGTCCAGCCTGCGGGAAACCTGCCAAAACATAACAGTAACTTCCCCTCGTGCCTATTGCTATAAGCCCTTTGAGTCCTTTCAACAATTTTGTAACGAAGGTGAGAGCGCCCCCTCAGTTTCACAGATGAGGAAATTTAGGCTCCGTGAGTCTAAAGAACTTGGGAGCTGTTAAGGGAGCCACTGAGTGGCAGATGCGGAATCATAATAGCCAAGATGAAGCAAACATTTATTTAAATAGCAACCTCCTGAACCTGTTTGCCTGTAAACTGGAAATGCCCTCACACGTGTGTGTTTTGAGATTATGAGGTGGGAGTAGACCACTGAGGGCTCCCTGCACAGCCAAAAAATGCACACGGAATAATCTCTGCTGGGGGGGGGGTTGTTTTTTGTAAAACAGAAAGCTGTCGCCGCAGCCAAGGCCATCACTTTGGCAGCTGCTATGAATAGGGGCCCTTGCTCAGCAAAACAAGCTTCACTTTATTACTATTAACACAGGAGTTGCCACAGACCAAAGCAGCCAAGTAGAAATTGCAATTAAATTTGCTATCAATCACACCTCTCAAGTATGCTTGATGTTTCATCCAATGCTTTTTGTCTTTTTTTTTTTTTTACATATTCTTGTTTAATGTTGTGCTTTCGCCTACTGAAGGTGTGGGTTCAAGGGGTCCACTTATTAACACTGTGGGGTGGAGCAGCACTTTCTAAATCTGGTCTCTGCCTCTTTTTTCTCTCATGCTCTTTGTTTAACTTGCTCTCCTTGAGGAAGCGCCTCGGTTGCGGTTTTACCTGTCTCTCTGTCTCTGTCTGATGTTTCCCACCCCGTTTTGAATTCCAGTTTTGCTCTGTGAGCAAACTGAGAAGTGAGGTAGAGGGCTTTCTGGTGGGGCGTCCTTTTTACATTTTTGCCCGAGGGTGACTGCTCCATGGCTAGTTAACAGGAATGGTGGTCATCTGGTGCATTACAGAGATTCAAGAGGAGGGAGGGATTGGTCTCAGCACGTTGCCCTTTTCCCTTCTGGTCCTTCTGGTCCTTTCGGCCACTGGTCTCAATTATTTAAGGGCTCAGGTGAGGAGGATTCATGGCTCTTCCCAGTGTCTGGGCTAGTGCCAGGTGGGAAGGTTAATTTTAAGCTTTTCATCACTTTCTTTTCATTTTTAAAAAATCCTTTACCCTCTTAAGTCCAGTGCTTGAGGGGCTGTGAATTTAACTAACAGGAGCAAAAAAAGAATACAATTTTGTGAGTATTTTATGTGAAAGGGAGTTCACAGAAGTGGAACTCGGAGGAATGGTTAGATTTGGGGGTTGCCAAACCAACCAGACAAAAGAAAGGGGTTTGGGCTTCAAAGGGTGGTCAGTTGTGGGAAAGTGACGAGGAAGTGTATGTGCAGAAGCTGATGGAAAGTGGGGGTTATGTTAGTTAGAGGTGCTGACAGTGCCAACTCACCATCTCTGTGGCTGGAGCCACCCTCCTCTTCCTGGGACTGGAGAGGATGGGACACGTCCACAGAAGCACATGTGTGCCCTGCTTTTCGGCAGGAAAAGGGAAGAAGGGAAACTCTCTGTATCTGTTGATTCTCAATTGCCTTTAGCTCAAAATAACCCTTACAACCAAGTGGCATATTTTGGAGTGACATCCTCTGATGCCCTCGTAACCATCGTAATCACATCAGGGAGGAAAATGGTATATTGTGGATCTTTCTCCCCATCTCAAAGATTTAGGACTGTTTCTCCCAATGAGCATCCTGTAATCCCCTCCTCATGAGCCAGTGATGATTATTTGAGCAGGAACCCTTGAGCTGTGGTTGTCATTGCCAAGTGTGATGTATCATTTAAAAAAAATCTCCCATCATTTTTGCATGTTTAAAAGTGTATTGCATCCAGAGTGTAAACTGTCCTGATACATTTCATGGCATTTCTAAGGGAATTGAAAGAGCAGTGGAGGCAGGTGTTTAGGATGCAGCTGGACTTGAAGAAAAGGCTCCCCTGGCCCACAGGGCGGATCTGCCTTGGTGAGAATTTCTGCAGAAAGGCAGGGGGGAGGCCTGGGGTGAGATGCACCGGAGCCTCTCAACTCCCAGATCTCTGTCAGGGGCCATAGTCTTCAGCTCTGTGCAGGGAGAATGTCCACAGCAGGCTCTGGCCTTGGCAACATGAAGCTGCAGACATCGCCGCAGCTGGGGGTGCACCCTCCCTCCACATGGGAAGGCCTGTCGGGGTGGAGGGCTGTCACACACTGTCAGCCTCAGGCCTCTGGGCTGTGTTTTCATTAACTCTCTCGTCCCTCCTTTCCCTATCCCAGTCTGGCCGAAAACAGTGACTTAAGTGTGTATGGATTCTACAACATTTTCCATCAGATTCAGCGTTCTACTATAATCAGAGCTAAAATGTCAGCCTTTAATGTCGGCCCTGGCTAGATCTGAATATGGAAAAGAGGCTTCTTTTTAAGCCTTTTCATGTTTTTGTTATTTATGCTCCCCCGCGCCCCAGAGATTTGGAGGAAATAATCTCTCGGTTTTGTTTTCTTTCTCTGTGAAATCCTTCCCAGCGTCTGCCACCTTTTCCCTGACATTTCCTGTCCGTGGTGCTGCCATTCTAAACCGATGGTCACAGAATCCTTCTCAATAACACGGAGACAAAGTGGGCTGCATAGCTGATAAATTATAAGCAGGCGTCGCCGGTTCGCTTGATGGATTGTTGTGGTGAATGCGTGTGAGTCACGGGGGTTATTTTTGGTCAAAAGAATTGTGTGAACTTTTCTCCTCTATTCTGAGCGCTTCCAAATGTACTACTTTTCTTTTTCTTTGTTCTTTCAGGTGTTATGGTGTTAGACACTGTATCAGAATAGTCATTTTCTAGTTTTCAAAGTTATTGTTTTGGAGTTGAAGAGGTGGAAGGCCTGATGAATAGGAAAGAATTGTGTGTTGACAAGTAATCCAGCCGGTGAAGTGTAAAAGAAAATTACAAGTCACTGCTTTAAAGCGGGATACCGCCCCCACCCCCGCCTGCCCCAGGGGTCAATTTTAAAGCTGGTGTACATTTACTGTGAACTCACTCGGAGTCAGCATGGTTCTGATTGACTATTGTTCTGCAGCTACGGTGGACAGGCCTGGCTTTATTTTGGTAGATTTCTTTTTAGCCAGGCTGCAGAGTAAATAATGTTTGACAGTCACATCACCGGGCCTCTGACCGCTGTTTCCTAAGCAGCCCTGTCCTCTGCTTTATGTATCACTGGAACCCTTGAGGGTTATACCGGGTGCCTGCCCTGCTCCATTTAATGTCTGAATGTCAGGGGGCATTGACACGCTGGGGGCTGTTCAAAGTGAAGCCCAAGGACCAGGGCCAGGTTGCAAGCTGCTGTTTCTGGACGAGCTAAGTGCAGGCATTAAAGGCGTTCAGAAACTTTGATAGCAATCTGACAGCATGGTTTTTGATTCTGACAGACACTTGGGGGTCTTGATGTCTTTTTAAATTTACTTTTTATTGCGTTTTGTGAAAGTTCTGGTCTGCGATGAAGTGGAGGCAGAGAACTGGTCTCTCACTACCGACAGACGGAGTCGTACTGATTCAGATGCTGCGATCAGGTTGGTGAGGGAGCATCCACCCACCTGAGGGGCTCAAGCCATTATTGATTCAAAAAGGGAAAGTTAGAGATATCGCAATTTTTTTGTTGTTGTTGTGTGTCTTTTATTAAGTTTTCACTGTTACTCTTGCAAGCAGTTCTTTCTGAGTGCATCTTCCACAGGCTTCTGTGAACGCAAATTTTGCCGTGTCCTGCAGATGCGGGGCTGACACACCCCGTCACATGTGGGCTGTGGAGGTTCTCCTGGGAGGCTGCCCGCTGCACCAGGTCCCTCTCCCCCCCCCTCCCCCCGGGCCAGTCCCTCGGCCTCGGCCGTCCCTCCACCTGTTGGAGGAGGGACTCTGCTTGCAGAGCTCACGTCTGGGAAAAGCTCTGGTGCTGTGTGCAGGAAAGGTGGAGGCCGCCTGCTGCAGATGGTTTGTGCTCAGGAAGAAGCTGCGGCACAGAGGGGAGGGGCCGGCAAAAGGGAATGGAGAACCAAATCGTACATCTGGCCGGTCACTACGGTCTCTGGGGTGAACTGCTCTCCCAAGTGGACGTTTTCCCGTGGGAGAGGGACAGAGGGAAGCCAGTAGCTGGAGCTGGAACACACCCACTGGGATTCCCTCAGGCCCTCTCTCTCTCTCTCTCTCTCTCTCTCTCTCTCTCTCTCTCTCTCGGTCCTTTCTCAAGTCTTGGTTGAAATGGGACCTTCCCAGTGAGGCCTCTGTGGCTATTTCCCTGGCACACTCTGCTTCCTTTGCCCACTTTGTTTTTTTCCACGGCCCTAATCATCCAACTACCGGGCCATTATTTATTTTGTTGTAATGTAATGTAATTAATGTATTATCACCTGTTAAAGTGTAAGTTTACAAGGGCAAGGGTGTTGTCTGTATCGCTCACTGCTCTAGCTTCAGAATCTAAAACAGTGTGTTGCAGTAAAGATTTGTTGTATAAATGAATAGATGAGTAAGGAAGAGTGAGGAGGTAGGATCCCTGGGGTGGGGAGGCCGGGGGGTGGGGGAGGAGGGCTCCGGCTACCAGAGATGAGAATAAGTCTACCAAGACATGATCTGCTTGGGAAGGAAAGATGGCCATTCTCTCAAAGGAGAAGGCCCAAGAGCCTTTTCCTCAATGGGCTTTTATTAGGTTCATTTTGCACAGGAATACAGGTAAAGGTCATTAATCATTGTCAGGCAATAAGGATCAAACAATAGATAACAAAGAACTCTGAGGACCTATTATAAGTCAGGGTCAGATAGCTAAAGAGCTATAAAACTTTGAGGAACAAACTCACATCTTGCTTGGACCCTTATCATTTAATTGAGAGCATTCTAAACAAAGCAGATTTCAAAATATTTTTATATATTCTTTCTTAGGCCTGATTGCCCTAGGGAACCCACCCTTTCTAGCATAGGGCGGTACCCACCACAAGCATTGTTTCAGGCTTATGGCATTATTTCAGGCTTAAGTCAAGCAGGGGTAGTAAGGCAGCCAAGAGATTAGGAGACTTCCCACAAACAGAATGAGGACTCGGGCTGTGTAATAGCCGAGGGGTGAGGGTCCATCACCCCTTTGCTGTAGCCCTCCAGGTCTTTCCCGGGGCCTCCATGTGATCATGCCTGTCTTAGGTCGTTCCCTCCTTGGGGAATCTTACCCATCATTGGCTAACTGATCAAGCATTGAGGGCCAGTTATGGAAAAAGGAGCAGAAGTGGTGCTCCTGCCAGGGAGATAAGCTTTATCTCCTTAGTGGCTTATGGTCTGAAGGTCACTCAACTCAGCCTTAGCCATGGGGGGTTACAGCTTCTGAAACCAGTCAGGGCAGTTCCCAACAGATCAGGATGGATCCATCTGGGTTGGAGGAGGTATTTGGCCTTGTCTACACAATGGTTCCCTTCATGGTTGAGTCGGGGCAAGTGGAAGGGTATAGTCATGGTGGGGGGGGGGGAGGCAACCAGACTTTTACCAGAGCCTGTGTGTGCCAAGCACTGTGGTAGGTGTCCTGTATTTATCACTCAATTCCAGTATCAAATCTCCCCATGAAGTATGAATGGGGAGTTCATTTTACAGATGGGGAAACTCAAGAAGTTAAGAACCTTACCCGAGGTCACCCAGCACAGGCAGTGGCGGGACTGGGACCTAACTTAGTCTTTCTGATTCCACAGAGAGAAATTTCCAAAAATAGTCTGTTGCTGTTTCTTTTCTTTCCTCTCTATAAACGGGGAGTTAATTTTCCTCATCCTTTAGCAAATTTTTGTCTGAATAATGGAATGCAACTGTGACCAGATAATGAGATTTGCAAATATAGGGTAGAAAAATTAGATCAGATTAATGTTCACAAATAAGTGAGCAGAAATTGAGGTTTGGTTAAATCCTTTTAGTGGGGATGAGTGGGCTTTCTCATGAAAGACTCCAAGCTGGGGATTGGGTTCAGGGTTGGCCCTTGTTATTATCACCCCAGGTCCCTGCTGGGGCTGAGATCACACCTCCAGGCCCAGCACGTTGTCTGTCATTAAAAAAAAAAAATTATGGAGTATCTACTGGGTCAGCAGAGAAAACAAAGTTCCTTGCCCTTCATGAAACTTCTATTTTAGTAGGGAGAAGGAGACAGGAAATCAGTAGTAAACAATAAACCATAAAGTAAATGACATGGTATATGAAAAGATGACAACGGGAAAAAGAAAACAGAGTGGAGGGGAAGGAGCTCAGCTGGAGGTGGGCAGGTCGAAGCCTCAGGTGAAGTGGTTTAGGTGGGTCCCCGGAGCCCATGAACTTTGAACAAAGACCTGGAAAAGGTGAGGGTGTGAGCTGAGAGTTATTCTGGGGGGAGAGCACTCGGTGAGAGGGAACAGGACACGGCACTGAGCTGGGAGTCTGCCTCGTACGTATGGAGAACAGCAAGGGGCTTGGAGGGAGGCCGAACTGGGCAGCGGATACCGTGAGGGTAGAGACTCCAGGTGTCCCGGTAGATGGGACATAGGAGATGAGATAAAGTAAGGAGTCAAGGATGAGCCCAGGTTTGTTTTATATTCTTGCACCTTTATTCTTCGTTCGTACCTAATGGAACAGAGTACCCCCCAGATTTGTAACCCTGAAAATGAAGCCTTTGGAGATTTAGCCACTATGGTTACACCAGTGTCCTAATGGCTCTGGATCTGAATTTCTTCAGCTATAACATGAAGGAACGCTATAAGATAATGTTTAAAATCCCTGCGAGTCATGATTTCAGAATGATTCCTTTCCAGGAGTCATATTCTGATTGCTTGCTTCCTTCCCTCCGTCCTCCCTCATTTATTCATCGTAAGTCTTTAAAACACTTGCTGGAACACCAGCTTCCTGGGGCCGAGGCACTAGAGAACAGAGTCTCTGCCTCCCTGTAGCTTGCAGTCTTCTTGCTAATCTTAGATAAGACCATCATAAGCAAGGTGAGAATTGGAATCAATGACAGCTAGAGAAATACAAATAAGACTGCAGAACAGGAAGCCGTGTGAGGCTCAGTGGGATGGTCGGTTACAGGCTTGATGGACGAAAGCATGTCTGCAGGTGGGGAGAGCAAGCATTGCCAGTTCGGAGAAGCTGAAGAGGGGTGGGGATGTGGTGAAAGTGCTGTGTGTTATGGGAGAAGGGCAGGGATGGTGAGAGATGAAGAGGGATTGTGAGAGCAGACTGGCCATCGGACAACCTCCCACATGGGCTAGAAGGATGTGGGTCGGAGCTGGACGCAAATTTTAAGGAAGGGATGACATCATGAAGATGGACGGGCGCGTGATCATCCTGGCTGTTTGGGATGAGGTGGAAGGAAAACCAGCCCAGGAGACTGTTGAATTATCTCTGGATCCTGATTTCTGAAATCGTGGCTCACCACTTGTGTCTTCTTTTGTTTCTTCCTTTTGTGATTAAAATCCTGGGCATTGAGGTAGCAAAGAAAAGTTTATGCAACTAGATCTATTGGAAGGGCAAAAAACTATCTAAACAAGGAAATGAAAGTTTTCCTATATTGTTGGTCTACCTTTTACAATTCAACTCTGTGCCACTTGCAAGATTTTTAGTGAAAAGTACTTAAATTTTTTTTTTTAATCAAATACAAACAACTTTTTTATTACTTGTCCTTGAGCCATTCTGGAAACAAAGAACATCCCCAAATGGAAGTTCACGGCCAACTTCATTTCCTCCATGCAGTTGTCGTGGTGTGATCTGCACCCTTGCCGCATTTGTATATGCATTTGTTTACTCTAATGGGCTTTGTGTGGTTCAGCCGGGCTTGGACACCAGCCCCTAGAAGCCTAATAAAGCCTCCCATTTAACCACTCCTCCGTTTCTGATTGTATCTCATAATGTGTTGATATTTCCAGGCTAATCTTGCACAACTATTGAGAGATTCTCAGGACCGAAATAGACATCTGGGAGAAGAAATAAAAGAACTTCAGCAAAGGCTTGGAGAAGTCCAGGGTGACAATAAGGTACGGCGAATGTTTAAAGGAATAAGGCCCTGCTGGGTGGTTGTGCGCCGAGGGTTTATACAGAGTTTGTCAGAAAAATGTAATGCAGCGTTTGCTGAACATTTTGTTATAGATTCTTACCTCTGCAACAAAAAGTCACAGTTGGGCATTTCTTACCTTCCTGACATTCCCTTTGTGTGTGTGCGTGCACCACACACACATGTGTGTGTTTCTGGGTTGCTCTAAAATATTATCACAACTCATTGTGGAAGTTTTGTTATGTTCAGCTTGGTGGTGGATAACACTGCAGTCGAGGGCAAAATAAAACCCGAATGCTATCCTTCCCCCCTTCCATACAAATAATGATTTGTGGCTCAGATGATTTGGAATTATTCACATTCGGTTTTGAATTTTAAGTAGTTATCCTACTAATTATGTTCACATAACCAATTTATTTTATTGCTAAATTTGGCAATTTGTATGGAACATTGCTCAAAATCCACTGTTTGGTATTAATCAAACTCCCCTGTTGGCAACGTTAATTATAAAATATGAACTCATAAACCAAACTAAATGTGTGCACTCTCCCAGCTGAAGCTGCGAACAAAAGTACAGTGGAGAAAAGGACGAACTACTGAAGTTTCATTCTGTCCTCACAAATAATTTCCCATTTTGCCAAGAGAGATGTACTTTCAGTTCCTTACCAGAGGCAGCTCTCTCAACAGAGGCGAGCGTTGGAGTTTAACTCAGGGAAACTACTCGGCAGGAAGGAGGTCCTTTCATGGGGACCGTTTCTTAAACATGACCAAGTTCCTCAATAAAATGTGGTGATGGTCATAGTGTATGGGAGTTGTTGGTTATTGGAAGGCACCATTTTGAAAGATGTTCAGCCTTAAAAAAAATGCACAGCAGTGTCTGGTTTTACCCAAGGACTCTTCCGTAACAGGAGAGCAGAGAGGATTCTGAGTGTACTGCTTGCCATCCTGAGAGTCTCCATCTATGGGAAGTCTTTCTTAGAGGCAGACTTCTCCACCTAACCTGCCTCTAAAATTTTTTATACCTCTTAGATTTAACATACATTTGAAAAATTAAGCTCTACTGCTTCCTGTCATGAAATAGGGGGTAGGAAAGAATGCCTGAGAAAGGTTCTAATCAACCCAGGACAAGCCCATCAGGCCGCTGGTATGGCTTCGCGCATTATTAAAAGGCTGTAAGCTCTGTAACCTGTGGGTTTGGTCAATCATGAAAGGCCAGACTTTAGTCACCTCCTCAAGAGATGACAGCAGGACAAGGTTTTCTAGAGGATAAAACAAAGTGTGTGACGTGGTTTCCTTTAAACCCATGAAAATACGACAGGAATTTTAGACACATTATAAACCCACAAAACACTGAAGCATTTTATGTGATTTTTATGGCTCTTCCTGGCTGACCGACTGTTTTCTTCTTTGAGCTACCCGCCACCTCCAACTCTCCTGAGTGGACCTCACCTTTTGGTCACTTTTAATTGAATCAACTTTTAGGCTTGAGCTATTTTAGGAATTGACAGTAACAACTGACATTTTGAGGAGAGAGAGGGAGGCCGTGTGAGTGTGTGTGACTCTGAGCACCAGTCTGGGGCCTTTCTCACATTGACGTGGTCTGCACTTCACGGTTTGCTTGTGCTCTGGGTCTTTGTTCCTGTAGCTGTACACATTTATCAAACTTTGTTTTCTCACCCAAGGGTTAGAATTTGGTGACACAAATTCACGGCCGGTGGAGTAATTCACCTGCCCAAACCTGTCGGGAGGATGTTATGATGCTCTGCAGATCCCGCAGATCCCGGATCTCAGCATCCAGCTTCTCCCCCTAAAGGAAGACCAACCGCTGTGAGCCCCAGCGGTTTCAGCTGGTCTCTTTTTCATCTAGAGTCATAGGGCTGGCTTCCCGTGAGTCGTGGTCTTCTTCCTGCCAACCTCACCTCAGTCATCAACATTAAGACCAGATTACTTACTGGATAAGAACACCGGGAATCTTGAGAAACGTAGAGGCCTCTGGTCAACATTGGCTGTGACTGTATATTAGAAAATAGGTTAACCCTTCATCATTATTATTTTTATTCATCATGTCACTTGCTGCTCCAACCTTTCTAGTGGCCTCTGAATCCAATCCTACCTTCTTGCCATGGTGTGCTAGGCCTCCATTGTTTGGCACCTACTGATTTTTCCAGCCACACCTCTACCCACTAGACTCCTCCTACATCAGCCCTGCAGCACTACATCAGCCCCTTTGCTAAACTGAACTGCCTTGTGCCTCAGGGCCTACATCGGCCCTGCAGCACTACATCCTACATCAGCCTACATCATCCCTGCAGTACTAATTCAGCCCCTTTGCTAAACTGAACTGCCTTGTGCCTCAGGGCCTTTGCACCTATTGTTTGCTCTGTCTGGTACACTCTTCCCCTTTACTTCTTCTGCAAACTACTGCTCATCTTTCAGGTCATAGGTCAAATGCAGCCTTCTCTACTTCTTAGGGGCAGGTCCTGGGCTTGTCCACAGTGTTCCATTCTCTCCCCTCTGCTTGCACTTGTATGGCCTGCCTCCACCACCAAGGGTAAGCTCTTTGCAGGCTAGATTCCTGGCTGATATGCTACTGTATACCTAGGAATGAATGTTCTTAGTGCCTGATGAGTAAACATTATTTGATAAATCCTTGTGAAGGACTGAAATAAATGGATGAGTGAATGAATAAAACAAATGAATGAAAAGAGCGAAAGGGTTCAAAAACAGAAAAAGAAAAAAAAGAGAACAAGAAAATTAGTGGACTCCCTACCCCTCTGGTCATCAGTAATTCTCCTCATAGGGTGAGGAGTTGTTTAGAAATTTGGAGAAAGTGGCTATAAAAGCAACCATTTCATCAGAGAAAAAAGCAAATCAAACTAAGCCAAACCCAAAGTGTGTGAGACCTTGGGAGGTCCTGGTGGAGGGAACAGAGGGTCTGGTGCCAAGCCTTGGACACTGGGTAGGGTCTTCTTCCTCAACTAGCTCAATCGCTGAAGCCTGTTAAATTCAAGACAACTTAATTGCTGCTGTTGGACTCCTAACTCCTCACTTTCCAAACAGAGGGGCTGATGGCATCATTTTATGAGCGACCGCTAGAGTGGAAGATTTTTATCTTTGAGTTGCCATTTTAACTGATGACCCTTATCCGTATTTGGGAAGCCCAGCTTCTTGATGTTAAGTACATTTAAGAAACAAGGTGATAGGAAATTACTTGCCTTGGATATTTTAAGGTAGACTAATTTTTCCATTTGTTCAGCTAGAGCCTTGTAACCCCATGTGCCATAAAGCATTTTCAAACAGCCTCTTGAAGGATTTGTCGCCACCCTGGCTTGCAAACAGTTGAGCACTCACGTGGGGTTGGCGGGGAGGCGAAGTGGCTTCTGTGACGGTGTAGGGGTCCTGTGATCAAACACCACCTGCCATCTCTCTGAGCAGTGCCCAAGAATTTCCCGGGGCTGCCAGATTGACACCCTCCCAATCCAAAGCAGGAGAAAGGGGTGAAAAAGGAAGTTTACTAGACACTCTCCCCTGCCTTCATAGTTACAGCTCTGAAAGGTGGGAGAGAAAAGAAGAGGCCTTTGGGGTTAGAAGGATACATAGCTCCACAAATCACCCTGGGAAAAGGGCTCTCCGTGCGTCAGTCTCTAGGGAATAAGCACCAATTAATTATGTGGAGAGACCCGGCCCATGCTGAGCCTCAAGCCTGGAAAGCAGCCCACTGAGAGAATGGCTGCCCCACCCCTCCTGCCCCAGAGGTCCGCCTGCTTCCTCCTATGGGCATCAGAGTGGATTCAGGGGGAGGGGACCAGGAGGAAGGAGGAAGTTTTTGAGAATTTAAGGGTTGGTAGGAGTCAATCAACAAAACTAGCAGAGTACATGTGAGTCACAAATACCCAAAGGGGAGACAGTGGACCAGCTGGGTCTCCGGAAGAGGAAGCCTGGCAGGTATCGCTTCGCTACCTTCCATGATGTAAATCACCCACGCCATGACAGATGGCAGGCTATCAAAGTGACGTCACGGAACTTGCAGTCAGAAAGGCGGGCACTCCAGGAAGAGCCAGTCGGCCACTGCTGCGTCCCATAGCGTCATACAGCACGTCTTTGAATAATATTGTTTTGTCCAACATCATTTTATTATGAAATTGATGAGAAGAACACAGATTCCTGGCTGGGGCCACTGTCTGTGTCAAGTTTGCATGTTTTCCCCATGTCTGTGTGGGTCTTCTCTGGACTCCAGTTCCTCGCACATCCCAAAGACGTGCACATGAGAGTCTATATTGTCACCATCTGAGTGGGTGTGGCTGTGGGTGTGCGATGCCCCCTGAGACGGAAGGGCGTCCTGTCCCCGTGGTCCCATCTTGCACCTGAGCTGCCGGGACAGGCTCCAGCCGACCATGACCCTGAATTAGAATCGGCCGGCTGAGAAATAATTTTCTTCACTTGTTTCTGTCAATCTTTCTTAAGTGTATGTATCGTTTACATTTACTTTAATATTTGATATTATAAGTGTTTGGGGTCTTTATTTAGGAATTTGGTGATGTTTTTTTTGTAACCAGAAATAGGCTGTAGGAACTTAACTCATGTTTATATCGATTAGCCTACAATAATATTTGTTTCACTGTACATCGTTTTGCTTAAAGTCGGTCTCTAAGAACCTGTTGATGATGGTCAGTGAGGACTTACCGTATAAGCTAATAGGCCCATTTTTGGAAATTTTTGGACCCAGGCTTACATTCTAGCTCTTCCAGTCACTGTCTCTGTGGCCTTGGGCAAGGCGATATGGTCTTCAGGCCTCAGTCCCTCATCTGGAAAAAGGGACCAGTGACATCTCCGATAGACTTGTTGTCGGGTTTCATCATTTATTCATCGGCACCTACCTGGGGACTTGTTGTGTGTTGATTAATGTTCTGAGATTGAAGGAGACAGACATCAAGGAATAAAAAGGACAAGGTACTCGTTTGCTCAGAGCTTATGTTCTGGTTGGGGAGACAGACAGTGAGAAAATAAAGTAGATAAATAAGATCATTAGACAGTGGTTAGTGTTGGGGAAAAAAAGGAAGCAGGAGAATGAGATTTAATGATTTTGTGTGTGTGCACCCGCAATACTAAGTGTTTGTAAAGCCAGTTGCCCGGCGCCTGGGAAGCTCTCCATCAAGGGAAATCATCGCTGGGCCGAACATCCCAGACTCCTCTTGTATGGACTTTCCCCGGGGGCCTGGGCGGGTGCCTCCCCCAGGGACAGAGACTGGTGTGAGAAGCTGGGCAGACGACACCCCAAACTCAGCCCTCCTTATCCCCACTCCAGACTCCGCCCACCCCCCCAGCCCAGCTGCTTTGGTGCAGAGTTCCTGGAAGCTTCCTTGCATTTCGTGTGCCCCTTGTGAAATAAGGACCTGATAGTTACGCCAAGGGCTGCAACTCATGTTCCCGTGGAGACAGCCAGCAGCTGATTTTCTTGTCCATTTGCCCTTGTTTTTCTTCATTGTGCAGAGAGTATGGCACTGTAGTGCAGAAAAACAGTAATGCAGTGCCAGGCATGCGAAAGCAGGAAGGTTCAGGTGGGCAGCTGCCCCTAACAGTGCCGTATATTCATGTTGCCTAGGCCCCTGATGGCCGGTTTAAATGTAGCTGGTTGTGACTTTGCATACACACCAGGTTTTGCCCTTAATAATGAGCTTTCTGTTACACCAGCTGACGTCTCTCAGTACCTCTGTTTTATCTGGTCTTGGCACCATAAAACAATAGAGCCCTTCTGTGACCGTACCTTTATTTGACGTGGGGCTTTTGGATAGATTCAGCGAGCAAACCAATTAAGTCAAAGCCACGAGCCAATACAGACAGACCAGTGAGCATGCAGGTGATTAATTAAAGTATACTTTGTTTAAAATTTTTTTAAAAAGAGCTCAGCTGCGGATGCTTGTAATGGTCCAGGCTGCAGCATCAAAGAGCTCTCCGCAAAGGGTTCTTCTTTGTGCTTTAAAGAGGCACAGAGATATCCTGACCTGTAGGAAGCCAAATGAGGAGGGCACACTTAATGAAAAGCTCTCGCCTAGGGCGTTAGAGAAATTCATTACAAAAAATCGATATGAGTGTGATAAGGGTCCTTCACTCGCCTCAGCCCCCTCGGATCTTAATTCTAACTGGGATCTTGACTGTGAACTACAGGTAATGCTCAGCTAGTTCAGCAAGCAGCCAGCCGAGCCCAGCATTCCCTAATGTTTCATTGGCAAATGAATTAGATGCACTTGGTCTCAGAGACATATTCGAGTCTGTCCTGGCTTATAGGAGCTTGTAGCCTGGGTGGCCCATGTGACCCAAACAGCATGGTTTGGGACTTTAATCCCAGAGACCATGTGTTGTAATTACACTTCTTAGTCGAGAACTGGTTCTGAAAAATACCTCTGCCCAATGTTTATTTTATAGTGCCCTGTATCCAAATTATACTAAAGTAAAATGAAATCAAAGCAGCTTTAAAACTGAGGGGACACTACTGTGGCTCTGGGAGCAGTGTGTGCTGAAGAGCCTGAAGGTCATTCAGGGGCTTCCTAGCAGTGTGATCTTGTGTCAGTTGCTTGACTTCTCTGTGCCTCAGTTGTTCCCATCTGTACAATGGAGGTAATAGTAGTACTTGCCCTATAGGAGAGTGGTTCAATTCACATCAACGCATCTTTATTGAAAACCTGACTACATGTTCTAGGGATAGGGCAGTAACCAATGAGTCCCTGCTTTCACGGGGCTTCCATTTCAGTGGGACAGATAAACCAGAGACACAGACATATTGACTGATTAAACAAATGAGCCTGTGCTATTTCACAGATTCTAGATGTACAGGTCTCCACATTTGAACACCTCTGACATAGGCAACGGTGTCGGAGTTATGGTTGGCGTTTTTGATTCTTTGTAGAGGTGCATAACGGGGGCTCCTAACGTGGATGGAGATTTATGCCTGATGAGATACAGGAGTTCCTCCTTAGCTGCAGCTTTGCTTTCCACAGTTTCAGTTACCCATGGTCAGCTGCGGTCCAAAAGTATTAAATGGGAAATGCCAGAAATAAACAATGAATAGATTTTAAACTGAGGGCAGTTCTGAGGGTCGTGATGAAATCTTGAGCCATCTCGCCCTGCTCCTTCCTGCCTGGGCCGTGACTCGTCCCCTCGTCCAGCATCTCCGCACCGTGCCCCCCGCCCATCAGTCACATAGTAGCTACCTTGGTTTTCAGGTCATGATATGATACTGCTTGCGCTCAAGTCACTCTTATCTTACTTAATAATGGCCTCAAGTGACGAGTACCAAAGAGAAGCTGTGCAGTTCTCCCTCCAAATGAAAAGGTCTGCATGCGCAGGAAGAAGCATAGTCTATGGACTGTGGCACAGCCGACGATTCAGGAGTCCACCAGTGCTTGAACAAACACATCCCCCTCAGATGAGGGGGCGCCACTGTACGCCGTCACACGTCAGAAGGTGCTAAGTGCTAAATCAAAACCACAGAATATGTGGAATGCGTCCTGGGCTGAACAGGGGTACTGTGTTGGGGGGTCAGGGAAGGAGTATCTATTCACATGCCCTTTGCACAGAGATCTGAAGGGAGGGTGGGGGAAGGTGGTCAGGTACCCCAGGGATGGGGGAGGAGATGCTGCAGGCCCAGCCTGGGGCCCGTGAGCCTTTTGTGAGGATTCAGTAGGAGAAGTCATACAAAGCACAGAGTACCCTTCATGGTGGTGCACTGTGTCGTTGTTCTGGAGAGAGGTAGAGTGGCGTAAACTCCAGCACCCTGACTGCCAGGGTTCCATGCCTGGCCCTGCCATTCACATGTAAGGCTAATGTGGGCAAGTTGCGTTATGTCTCTGTGTCTCAGTTCCTACCTGACGATGAGGATAGCAACAGTGCCTTGTAGGGGGCTGGCTGGGCGTACGTGGGTCTGGCGTGTAGGCAGCTCTGCAGGCGAGTTAGCTCGAAGTGTCAAGACTGAAGCCTTGGGCAAAGTGTACTCCCAAGTTCTGCACGGAGACCTGCTTCAGAGCCCTGTGTCAGCCCCCCAGAGAGTCACACCTGGGAAGAGCTGAGGACAGCGTCTGCCTCCTGCAGTTGTGGGAAGCATCAAATGAGAGGCTTCCTAATTTAGGAAGCTCCCGAGGACTCCCCGTAGTGAGCTGGGCACTGCTGTGCTTGCCGGACTAGTTCAATGCAGACGACAAGCGAGGCACCCATTGTGGTGGAGCCGGCAGTGCGAAGGGCACGAACAGGGGTGCAAGGTCATGCATGTACATATGACTGGGACAGTGGGGCAGGGTGGTGGGAGGGAGAGTAACCTGAGGGGTGGACAACGTCAGCGTCCAAGAAAGACTTCTCAGAGGAGGTGACATCTAACCTGAGACCTGAAGGTGGCAAAGAAGTGGGTTCTGGACCAACACGGGGGCAGGCTATTCCAAGGGCAGAGGGGGTGCAGAGGCCCGGGGGCAGCAGGAGCATGTGTGTTTGAGCCCGTGTGGCTGGAGAACAGGGGGGGGGGGGGGTTAGAGACCGTGTGGGTGGGGCGACGCGGAACAGCAGCCTCTTAGCCTCCCAAGGGCTGTGGCATTTATGCCAGTGCAGTGAAGAGCCACAGGAAGAATCAGGTGAAGGAGAGAGACTTCTAGCACGTCGTGTGGACCAGATTGGGTGCTCACGAACCAGGAAACCTTGGTACCCACTGACAACTGGGTGCAGGGTGTTCTTCGGAGCCTTGGGAGAAAGAAAATGAAAACCACTGGTTTTGTTTTTATTTGTTGTTTTTAAGTGACAAATGCTTCGGTTGAAAGCTAGAACTGGACTAAAAATTCAGATTCTGGTTATACCATAGAGTTACCCATGTGAGGCCTTTTTAAGCTCTCGTGTTCAGTGTTACCAAGGGTATTCCAAGGGCCGGGGAGCGACTGGGGAGGATGTGGAGAAAGCCAACAGGAAAAGCCAAGAAAAGGTGGTCAGGGCCTTGTTTACAAACTTGCCTGGGCCCGCACCGTGCCAGATAAATGTTTAATAAATGCCTGTGGGGCTGACCTTGTCCTAGGCACGCTCTTTGCATCGCTGCACCAGGAGCGGGGCGAGGAAGGCCTGGCATTGCCCCCTGTTAACAGTGCTCCTTTGACCCTCCCCGTCACCCTGGCAGAGAGAGGCACTTTATGCGAACCGGGAGCGTGCCCACTGTGACCGGGGATTTCACCTTTAAAGCTCTACATCAACAGCACGGTTCCGTCGGCACTGAGAGGTCCATCCACCGTGGCCCCGGCAGGACATCAGCGGTTTTCGGCCTTTTTCATTGCGCGGCACACACAGGCTGTTTACTGAAATTCCGTGGCACACCAAATCGTGTATTTTGCTGATCTGACCAAAAAAAAAAAAAAAAAATAGGGATAATTTTGATTCATTCACACTGGATGGCTCTTGTTGTATTGGCTGTTGTCATTTTTTTGCTTGACAATCTAAGGGAATAGAGGTCAGCGCCCCTGACTGAATAGTCAGGTATTGCACGTTTTAAACATTCACGAGACACACCCGTTGAAGACCACTGCTGTGCATCTTCATGTTGTGAGGGTGGAGGCGCCGGAGTCGGATTTGTGCAGCGCACAGGCTGGGCAGCCACGCACAGTTGTGCTGTCTGCAAGGTAGCTTTTATCCTCATTAAAGACTGAACGCGTCCCCATAAGATTCCAATGTTGAAACCTACTCCCCAGGGGAGGAGTGGGGCCTTCGGGAGTGGATTAGGTCGAGAGGTTAGGGCTCTCACAAATGGGATTAGTGCTCTCATCAAAGAGACCCCAGTGAGCTCTTGCCTCTCCACCACTGAGAAAACCAGGAAGCAGGCTCTCACCAGACACCGAATCGCCGGCACCTTGATCTTGGACTTCCCAGCTTCCAGGCCTATGTGCAATAAGCGTCTGTTGTTTGTAAGCTACCCAGTCTGTGGTGTTCTGTTATAGCAGGCTGAATGGGTTAAGACAATACCATTAAAAAACAAACAAACAAACAAAAAATCATGTCACTCGGCCCAGTGAAGTTGGACGGCTGCCAAGGACAAGTGACCAGGATAAGCAGGAGCAGGGTCTGAACACCTGGACAGTCACAGCTGCTCCTGCCCCTGGCCACCTCTCAGTGTTTGGGGCAGGGGGTGGGGGAGGCACAGATTCAGGCAAATGAAAACAGGGTGAGAGACTGTTGAAGCCTGTGAGGAATGGAACCTGAGATCGGGGAAGGAGCTGGGGAGCCTGGAGGAGGACCAGACTTTGAGCAGGGCACCTGCAGGGGCATCAGACTCAGTGAGCAGGGTGGGGGAGGAGCCATTCGGCCCCATCATTTCCCAGGCAAGTCCCTCAGGCACATCCCAGCTGCAGCTGCGCCTCATCCATACACTGACTACTCACACCCATAATTCATTCATAAACGTTTATTTCCATCTAAGTCACCAAATGAATGCATTTGCTGATGGCAGGGCAGGCACTTTGTAGAGCACTGATCCACTTCAAGGGCTGGCATGGGGAGGCTGGCTGGGCAGCACCGGGGCCATGTTTGAGGGAATTAAGTGCCACAAGCAATTGCTTCCTCCCTGTTTCCAAGAGGGGAGATCAGCGTCATTGCCTGCAGTCCACAGAGAGAGCTGACCCGGGAGCTCTGCTTTCTCCAGCTGGGGACCTGTGTGGGGAAGCTCACATGGAGGGGACGATGACCCTCCTCGCAACAATACTCATAACAGCAGCTAGCATTTAGTGAGCACTTTTGACATTCCAGGGGCTATGCTAAGTATCGCAGAGAAACTGGATCTTCTCTCACGTAGGATTTTGTTCTGAAGTCAGCATGAAAGAGGCAGAAACTTGTGTCTAGTAAAAATGCCCCTATTTGGGCCCTTAAAATTGCCCATCAAGTTCAGGGTACGTGGTCGTGTGTACACCTGAGCAGTGGTATTACGTATAAATATGAACAGTGTGATTTTGCCCACCTCCCAGAAGGGGCGGGCAAAGTCAGCCAAATTTTTAAATTTTTATTTCTCTCTCAGTCTCTCTTCTCCATCTCTCTCTTACTCCTCTTCCCCCGCCCCCACACCTTTTCCCCAAACACATGAAGTTCAATGCCCTAAGTTAAATGTGCATTTAATGCAACTCTACTCTCTCTCACCTGCCAGTGAAAAGCTGTACTGTGACTGTCATATTTTTACAGAGAAGGATACGAAGGCTCAGAGACATTAAGGCACATGCTTGCGTTTGCACAGCGTACAGGCTGTGGAGCCGGCATGTGAACTCCCCTGCAGGGGGACTCCAGAGGCTGGGAGCTGTCAGCTGGGAAGGCAGGAGACCCCTTACTGCGCGCTGCCCTTCCTGCTGCGGTGGCTGCCTCTTCCGGCCCCTTCAGCTGAATGTGCTTCAGAGCCAGACCCAACTAATGACCCAGCTATTACCAACTTGGGCCTCACTTTTAAAAATAAGTGTTTCGACCAATCTGGCCCTGAGATTTAATAGCCGATATTGTACGCACATTAAACACCAAATGATTGTTAACATATTTATCGAAGCTTAACAGGCATCCAGTATATAAAGGATGACTGTCTTCTATGGCTGTCAGACCTCAATAAACATGTTTAATAATTAATTGGCATTAAGCAAGCATAATTGTGTAATTCTAAATTAAGTGTTCAGTGAAGCGAACTGCGAATAGAAAACCACAGTGGTGTTTTATTACTTAAAGTTCAGGCTGTCAGTCTGGCTTTTTATGTATCGGGAAAAGAACCCATTTTCAAAGCCAAGTTGCAGACCTCCTGTTGCCTCCCAGCACAAAAGGAAGAAGCCTACCTGCTCCCGGACCCTTTGAATGGAGAGAAAATTCTTTTATTTGCTTAGCTGTTTGTCTGTCTGTACATCCACTTGGGGTTCTGCAAGTCCTGAGCCAAAGGAATTTTCACATGTCAGTCTGCTTTCAGCTGAATGAACTAGCGCTGCCGTAAATTCCGCCTCCACCCCCGGCGGGCCCAGCACCGTTGATTCTGGATGTTTACTGTGGCTCTATCCTCTAACGTTGCTGCAAACCCTGAATTATCGAGTACTGAACTACCGCTCCTAGGGGAATCACGGGATTAGGTTTGTGGACCCTGAGAGAGAATATGTCCACCAAGAAGGGCTCCTGTGGCTAAGTGGGCTCAAATTTAAAAGCGGAGGCTAGCAGCTCTTTGCAAACAGGGGCCTCTCACACAAGCCACACTTGAGGGAGGAGGCTGTGCTAAACTGCCTGCTGCTTGTACCCAGCAGCCTGCCTGCCTCGAGCCGGGCCCTGCAAAGGAGCTCCTGGAATCCTGTTTCTGCTAACAGAACTGAGGCTTTCCCTGTCAGATGGGAGCTGCATGAGTGTGTCCCCATCAGTGTCTTCCCTGACCCATCAGAACATGCTTTTGGGGGACCAGGGTCAGGGACCTCCCTCTGCCTGTCCTCTGCCCTCTGGCTCAGGGAGCGAGACAATGGTTTCTCACAGCCCTGCCGAATCACAGTTGAGCTGTGGCACGGAATGAAGCTTCCTTCCTCACCACACCCCCAGTCTGGGGTCCCTGTTGGTATCAAATTGGTCCCAACATTGGTTGACAGGTTCCTGGGAGACTCTGGTCACAACATTGTGTCAGTGTCAATACCTAACTTTGTTTTATGTGTGTCTTGTTCTGTTTAAAGTCACCTTATTTAATGTGTATTGTTGATTCACTGAGATTGCACTCACAGACAATAGCACCGTAATTCACTCTTGAATGAAGCTTGTGTAACACACATATTTCCTCTGTAAGACACCTCACAGCCTTCTTGCACTTAGAAGCACTAGACAGCACTTCAGCATTATTCATGGGGGCCATTTTAAACAGCAAAACATCACCCCAAAAGCACAGAAATATGGGGCAAAATGGGGCACTAAATAGACACTTGTGTAGAGAGCTAAACAAGAGGCAGCGTGTTGCCTGGTGCAACCTCAGCTGGGCGCCAGGCTGACAGACAATTCATTTTTTTGCAACTCTGCACTCGTTTACCCACTTCTATCCATGATTTGAAAGTGCCACGGGTGTTGATTTTGAGATTACAAATAAATTTGTGCACATTTGAAAGCACAGGATCCTTGAGTAACGTAGCCCAACTGTAATCAGATTTCATAAAGCACAGCTGTCTGTTTGCACCCTCTGCCAGGTCTTTGTACAACAAAAGCCGTTCTGCTGCCTGGAACATTGTCTTCTCAACCCAGCAATCTGTTGGCACACAGTAGGTGCACAATAAATATACATCCAAGTCAAATGAATAGTTTTTAAATAAGGACCCGAACTCAATGTGATTTGACATGCTCTTTACTTTTCTCTAGTCATTATTTCTTTTCAAAGTTTGTTATTTCAATCCAGTTAATATTCTGCCTCATCTTTTAACCTTCTTTATTTTCCATGTCCATGAGTTCTTTCTTGGTTTTTTTTTTCTTGCTTGCTTGATCTCTCTACCCATTCCCTGCCCCCAGCTGTCAACCTGCTCTCCATCTATGAGTCTGTCTCTATTTTACTTGTTAATTCAATTTGTTCGTTAGATTCCACATAGAAGTGAAATTGTATGGTACTTATCTTTCTCTGACTGGCTTAGTTCCTTTATATAAAAGTTAGTAGTATGCTTTTTCCCCCCACTTAACATGCCATTCTAAACACAGGTGTGGGATTCCGTAGTTCACATCGCCCTTATTTAAAACAGCTGCAGACTAGCCCATTGATTGATTGCATCATAGTTCGCTAACAATTCCACTATTGTTAGAGGCTGTTTCTAGCTTTTTTACTGTTTCTGCAAGTAACAGTGTCATCTACTTTTTCTTTTTTCCTGAAGCCAGTCCCTGTCTGGGGTCACTGTTAGCCCAGATCGTCAGAAGTAATGTGACTGGATCATCAGAGTGGTCGGGACCTTTGTAAGGCTCCGGGTGATACAACCTTATTGTTAGGAGTGTGGAAGCGCACCCATCTCTGCACGTGTTATCATATTTTAAAGTTTTCACCACCTTTAAAGAAATGCAGTGTGGTCTTCCTCACTGTGGCTCTTCTGCACAGGATGTCCACCCTCACACACCCAGGCCTCGTGCCAGGTATGTGTGCAGGCGTGTGTGTGTGCACACGTACGAAACACAATGTATTTTTTTAAACTCACGATATCCACCAGAAATATCTTTATCTTGTGCTTTTTCCCAGCATTTCTTGAAAATCTTTTAAAACTCTCTGCCTAGTACGCTTGGGTTTTTTTTTTTAATCTATTCTCTCTCTCTCCCTCCCTCTCCTACTAATGGAAAATGCAGCTCTTGAGGATGACAATTGCGAAACAGAGGCTTGGAGATGAAGAGATTGGTGTGCGGCACTTTGCGGCCCATGAGCGTGAAGACTTGGTCCAGCAGCTGGAGAGGGCGAAGGAACAGGTTATTGCTAACATCTGTGAGCAGGGACTGGGTTTACACAGCTGGTCACAGCCCAGGGCTGAGAGGACTGTGTCCCTGCTGCCCAGAGGGTGTGGGCTGTCAGGATCCGAGGTTGGGGGGGGACGGAGGATACAAGCCGGAGGCTTTTCCTCGCTTGGTCCTCACCTCGGTTCCCAAGCCGTCTCCGTGTTTCTGGCTTCCAGCAGGTCTGCTGTTACTTTTGGTGCCGTTCTGAACATAACAAGAAAGTGCCCCCTTGCCCAGGGTAGACGAGGAGAGAACAAAATGTGACAAACTGGCCTTAATTTGCCAGTTTCCGCTCAAATGCTGAGCAGTGCGTTTTAGGCAAAATCTCAACGGGTACAGAGTCCTAGTTAGGGAACAGCTGAGAGAGCCCAGACTTTGCTTCCCTTCTCTTGCTAATTGAGTTTGAAGAGCAGAACCAGATTTCTGGGTCTAGAGTGGACGGAAAAAGCATGTATTTATAAGACCCTGGCTGTCGCTCCCAGCACTGGGACCTGCCCTCTCCAAGCCTCTGGTTTGGGGGCTGCTGTGGGCGAGGGACTGGTTCTGTTTCTCCAAGCTGGTGTCCCCTCCCACCTGAGCTATATTCAGTGAGTGTCTGTCAGGATGTCATCCCCTTCCTTTTAGCTTTGATCGTATTCCAGTGAGTGGCTCTTACGGCTTTATAGCATGCGGGGGGCATTAATAAGCTCTCTAAGAGCCTGCCAGCCACGCAGAGGGCTCCATCTCTGGCCATAAAGCTGGTGTCTGAGGCACGTCTTGAGTAAGGGTGCTTCCTCTGGTTTCAGATTGAGTCTCTGGAGCATGACCTGCAGGCCTGCGTGGATGAGCTTCAGGATGTGAAAGAAGAGCGGTCTTCTTACCAGGACAAGGTGGAGAGGCTCAACCAGGAGCTCAACCACATCCTGGGCGGCCACGAGAACCGCATCATCGACGTGGACGCCCTGTGTATGGAGAACAGGCAGGTGGCCCAGCCCAGGCCTGCGGTCCATCCGGTCGAATGCTGGCTCTTCCACGGGCCTGCAGCCTGGGAGTTATTTGCAGCCCTGTTCACATTTGAGAAAATTGCCTTCAGTGAAAGGACAGCGTAACCCTCAAAACAATGATATTAATGTCACCGATTAGCAGAAAAGTAGTGCCACATGCTGACATGTGTACCCCTTTCTCCTTCTCCCCACTTGGGCGAGAGGGTAAGAGACCAGGGAAAGCTGCTTGTTATTGCTATCAAGGAGAGGGAAAAGAATAAGGAAATAAATTGAGAAATTCCCTTAGCTGTTTCTTTTCCCCGAGGCCAATTTCAGTGTGTGTATGTGTCTAACTTAATGTTATGTCTGGTGTCTTCTCTCTCTGCCTCCCTTCCCAGTGGAATCATCTTAATGAGAATTATGTGAAACCCGTGTTGGTGTTCCTCTGGGAATCTCTGCAGAGGGCTCGTCTGAAGTGGGGTTTTTGTGATTTGGGCATATTTGACCTTGACCGCATTCATTTAAGCAGAGGTCACAAAGATGCACATTTCTCCCCCTCCCCTTCGGTGGGAAGCAGGCATTATATATAAAAGAGGGCTCTTCAGACTGGGGCTTTCTTCTTCTTTCCTCTCCTGTCTGAGTGTGTTTTTCACTTGGCCCCCAAACACTTTCCGGGTGCATCTTTTTTCCCCAGGTACCTTCAAGAGAGATTAAAGCAACTTCATGAAGAGGTCAACCTCCTGAAATCGAACATCGCCAAATACAAGGTAGCAGAACCGTGACAATGACGCTGATGATTCACTACGGTGCCTCTAAATGTCATCCCATTTCAATTCTCTTTTATGTGCCAAAGATATTTAAGTGCCTGCCCGCCCTCCCAGAGAGCGGCCCCTAAGAGCTGTAACTGAGGTAACTGGGGAGAATTAAACCCAAAACAACAAACACACAGATAAAAACCCCAGCTTTTTCGAGGGCGGTCATCGGGACAGCCCCCAGAGTCTCCACGTGGTTGCCTCACAGCCTCCGTCCACACGACCTTAGGCTTCTTCTCCGGCTTTTCTTTAAAACATTCTGTCATCAAATACCACTTGTCCATAATGGTCCGTAAGAAAATGGTTTCCTAGTGAAGAAGAAACAAAGACTAGGAAATCGCAATCCAGCCCATCATGTTCACATTTCCCTGAAAGGACAGAACGTCTAAATTCTCCCCACTGTTATTTCCTCTCATTCCAGCACCATTAGTTTGATAATATCTATTTCTGCAGATGTTACTTGTGTTATAATTAGAAAGATCTCCTGGGTGTCTCTGCTTTGAAAATAGATTGATTTCTCTTCCTGAGGGTGAAGTTCTCCAGCAGTCTGGGTGCTTGGGAGGGCCTTCTCATTTTCCTGGCTTTTGACGTGGGCTTTTTTTTTTCTCAGAAATCTCCATGCTGTTCCTCCTTCTGTCTGTGGGGCCACACTTTAGTTTCTATATATACACATGCAGCCAAAGAAGAAGGCAGCTTTTAAAGGTGTATAATTATTACATAATTTTAAAATAGGTGCATGCGCATTTGTTTCCGAGCATTTATTCAGTTCTTCTGTGTGCCAAGCACTGGCTGTACCATGCATATCAATTGCAATAAAAGCGTCTCGTCTGGGAGTGACACTTAGGTGGCACACGTGCACTTCCCTTCCTTATATCCACGGGAGGTGTCGCCGGTCGATGGTGGCCCTTTTCCCAGTTGAGCCATAGAATTCTTCCAAACGCCACTAGTGACTGCTGGGCATCAGTCCGTGAAAGTCAACCTGTTCTCCTCTCATGTCTATTTGGAAGGGGTTTTCATAACCAGTGACTTTGCACGTTAGACTGAGTCCTTGCTTCAGATTTGGTGACTTCGCAAGTATGCACTGGGTACCTTTTATGTTTGAGAGAAGGCAGTTGCTATCATTCCTCCAGAAACCAGGTTCTTTTTAAATGCTCTACTGGGTCCATACAAATCCTAACCCTTTGGAGGGGACTCAGAATTTGAACAGGTGGGACAGCATTTGGATTTTGCCAAGGGTTCTTGTGTGCTGAATTGGGAGGATGCGTCCAACTGTAACTGGGTATTTTCCCATTTATTGTCTTTTCCGACAGAGGTTTTTATTTTTCTTCCCATTCTACTTTAGAATGCTCTTGAGAGACGGAAAAACTCAAAAGGCCAGGGTAAATCCGGCAGCAGCGCTCTGACTGGAGTTCTCTCCGCAAAGCAAGGTAGGGGGTGTTCTCTGGGAGGGGCCCCTGGGCATCGCAGAAGACTGGACCTGCCAGTCCACACCCCGTTTTGTGGGCTGGGCACCGAGCTGGCCCTTAGACACTTCCGCCTGCAGCAGGATTCCCTGGACAGCTTGTCAGAATGCAGATTCCTGCCCCTAACCCCAAGTCTCCAATTTAGTAGGTCTGGGGTGAGCCGCCAGAACAGGCATTTCTAAGAAGTTCCCAGACGATGCCGATGCTGGTTTGGGGGCCTGGCTTTAAGAACGTCAGCCTTAGAGGATTTCCTAGTAACTGGCCCTTGTTTGTGTCCCTGCCCCTGCGCTGTGCTCTCCTTTCAAGGATATTGAAAGGAGAAAGGTGTCCCTTCTGATCACCAGTTTAGCATCTCTGAGTACATGTTTCGGCCTCATCGAATTTCCCTTTTTCCTGGCCTCCTTGGGCAGAACAGAAGTCTCATAGCTGCTGAAATCATTTCATCGTGGAACATGTGCCTTTTTCAAAGAAGCTTTTATTGATTGCAATTTTGTTCCCCCTCCTTGTCGATTCCGATGAAAAATAATGATCTTCCAGGAGCAGTCCAGGGGAATAAATAGCAGAGAGCTTGTTTCTGACACTTACTATTTGGAGATTCAGTGTTAAACGTTTATGCCTCTGGTTGGATGTGCTCGACTGGCCCACTCTCGGGTGTTGGCAGTGCCAACAGCAACACTCGGATGGCAGTCTTAATCCGAAGTAGGGGGGCTTGAAAACATGCCGACTCTGCAGCTTACCTAACAACCAAGGTACTTTTCCAAGCAATTTCTTTTTCCCCACTAGGAAAGGACCCTCTAGAATTGTCTTTTAAAAAGGAAACTACACTACTCAATATAAACAGGCGGTAGCCCGTGTAAGTTTAGTTTTGGAGACCCCCGACAGCACAGCATCTTTGAATGCTGAGATGTACTCTTATCACCGCCATGGGGACAGCCAGCCGCACCCGGACACCACGGCAGAGCAGTAAATCCGGACACCCTTCCTGGGTAACCATTTGGCATCCTCTGATGCAGTGCCTTACGTGGGTGCCCTTTGAGCCAGCAAGAAAGAACTATAGACATATGCAAATATTTTGCTTCAAGAAAATTCTTCCTACATTAGTTAAAAAACCCCATTGGAAGCAACATAGTTATTATTTTATATCTATACATGAAGTACTAAGCAGCTGTTAACATTTTGTTTTAGGACATACTCATCATGTGACATTAGGTGAAGTGCAAAAAGCAGACCTTTCCCATTTTTGAAGAGAAGTGTATGGATTTTATATCCCTATGCAGACACAGGAAGTGGTGTTCAGAAATCCATAGTGATTTCTACTATTTCCTTTTCTGCTGTTCGGTGGGCATGCAGGTGGCCATGGTCTTGTTGTGTGACCTCTTAGTTTATCTACCCTTCCTAAAAGATGTGCTATACAAAATGTATTTTGTAGTTTAAATAATCTTCGAAATTCTCTTGCCCACTAAAAGCACCTCACCCTGGGACGTTCTATTTTAAAGGAAGGAGCCAGGACTAGAGTTGTTGCCATTAGCGTGGCCGTGTGACCACCAGTCGATGTTTTTAACCCATCTTCGCCTTGCTTCCCTGTCTATGAAATGGGGATAAATGCCACTTTCTAGGTGGATTTTTTTTTGGTTCATTTTAAGTCTCAAATGAGTCAGTATAAAACTTTTGATGAGTGCATAAAATACTGGACAAATGCAACAGATTATTATCCTCTTAAAAATTGCTAACAAAAGTCTGTGAGGATTTCCTACTTTCTGTTTAACCCGCACACTGAATTTTATTTTGTTGCGCGTTTACCTTCTGAAGTGGACTCTTCAAAGCACCGTAGCAGCATTTAGAAGCTGGGCGTCCATCGCTGCCCAGGCCGAACTGACCTGGGTCTGCACTCCGGTGTCCCACGCGAGCTCCAGACTGAGTTGTGAATGTCATTTCCCACCCAGTTCAGGACCTGTTGTCGGAGGACCACGGGTGCAGTCTCCCGGCCACTCCACAGTCCATTTCGGATCTGAAGTCTCTGGCCACAGCCCTGTTGGAGACGATCCATGAGAAAAACATGGTCATCCAGCACCAGAGGCAGACCAACAAGTAGGTGGCTGGACCTTCGATGGGGGGTGGGCAGGAGAGGGGTGGGGTGATGGCAGCTGATGGGGCTGCAGGCCTTAAGGGAGGCAGGTGAAAAGCCTCAAATCTGCAAGAAAACTCCTAAAACTGGAACTATGCTTCTGCATTGTGATAGCACCTTGGCTGTCCGTTAGGTCAAGCCAACAAATAATACTGGTTACTGCTTATTGAACATTTACCCTGAACCCCTCACTGAGTAATGCCTATTAAATGGCAGTTTTCATTGCATTTGCCCGGGTTACTCAGCCAATCAGCTCTCTGGGTCTTCTTTAGGGGAGGCACCTATGGAGGGCATGTGCACTCATAGCATGACTTTGAGGGGCTCTGAATGGCAGGAACAGTGAAGCATCCACTCAAAGCAGCTGTAGGCAGCCTACAAGAGACTGTCATGTCTCTCTTCAGGATCAGCAAAAAAAGATGGGGAAAAGGAACAATAATGTCCTAGTTGGTTTTTCTAAACATTTTGACCGTACTAGACAAAATCAAGCAAGTTAGGGTAGCCATCGGATATTGCAGAAGCAAATGGGAAGCATTCAGAGAATGGTGAATAAACAATCCGTTAAGGCAGAAAACCCTGTGCACGGGGCCGGCTCATGGGCTAGCACCTGCGGCTGCTCAGTGGCCCGTGCTCAGAAGCTCCCTGCACTTGGTCTGATGCTCCTGCCTCCATGTTGGAATTCCAGACTATTTTTTAGTGAGGGGCTGCCCGTTGTCATTTTGCGCTGGGCTCTGCCAACTACGTACGTAGCCGGTGCCAGAACCAAAATGAAAGTGTGGAGGGAGTGAGCAGTGAAAGGCTGGGCTTCCAGCAAGAAGGGGAGGGATCTGGGAGTCGGGGCCCTGGAAAATGATTGAGAGTATTGTAAAAACAAAATAGAAAAAAGAGGAGATGGAAGTGAAGGGAAGATCGCGCAGGAGATTAAGATATATATAAAAGAAGGCAGCGAGCAGTGGAGGGAGTCTGGGCAATCTCAAAGAGATGACAAGGGTAATTTATTGAAAGGAGTTTCAAAAATTCTTCTAAAAGAAATCTTAACCAAGGAGTGAAACAGCCAGAGGCTGAAATGCAGATACTAATAAGGAAAGGGAGAAGGATGGGGAATCTTCCCAGAACAGGCATAGAGGACTGTTTTTTTTCAGGCAGGCCCCCCGCGGTGCTCCACACTGCTGTTGATCTGACGCCCTCTTGCCCCCCCCCAACCACAGGTCAGTTTCCTGCCATGTCCCTAACCTGTCCCCCTGCAGCCATGTGCGTTCCCAGGGTTCCAGGGCTCTCACCTCTTTTGAGAAAGACGGACACTTTCATTTTGCCAGGTTTATCTTTGCTTTAATGCAATTTTTCATTCTTAACTATTTAATAATTTTGAACTATTTTGTGGTTCACATTTAAAAGGTTAAACAACAATATACAGCAGGTCTTTGAAGAGTCAGTTTGTTACAATGTTGGTGTGCTGCATAGGAACTTAACTCCTGTTTATATCAGCTTGCCTGTGGTAAAGTGAGTTTCGTTATACTTCATTTCACTTAAAGTCAAAATTGAGGGCGTTAAACTAGGATTCACTGTATCTCCAAACTACTACACTCTCTTAGCCACCAAATTCCCCTCCCTGGGAGAAATCACTGTTCCTCACTTCTCATGGGTCTTGCCCAAGCATGCATGTGTAACTAAATGCATTAATGCATTTACATAAACACACAAAAATACTCAGGTATGTTTATATAGATATTCTCCTTTTTTACCCATAGTAGATAGTATACATTTTTTTTAAAAGTTTTCACTCTTCTGCACTTTCTCCATAACAATAGATCTCAAAGATTGCTTTATATCAGCACATAAAGTACCTAATGTACCATTTTTAATACTTACAGGGTCTTAAGTTTCATATTTTTGATAAGTGTTTTATTTGGGAGCATAAAAAAGAAGTAAAGGAGTAAAGAAACTAATTAAATAATAAATGGAGTTGGGGCTAAGAATTAAATGTGAATTTTGTCTGCTTGCTGTTATCTTTCATGATTTTGAGTTTTGTAACTCAAATACTAAGATAGTCTTGTCTCGGTGGGGCATGAGAAGTCAGACCAAAGAGACTCTGTTCCGGAAGTGTGCCTTCTGCTGCCCGACAGTTCCCGCCCACCCTCGGGAAGGTGCACAGAGAGCCGTGGTAAAGAACTAATGACTAAACCTAGGGCTTGACGTTGTGAGAGCATGTTCAGTTACAAGGCATTTTGCTCGAGGTACTTGTTTCCAAAGAGTTGGCATTTGTCTGATTATTGCTAAAGAAGAGATGAGGTTCACTTGTCTTATAAACAGATGGCAAAGCAGATAAAAGAGGCAGATGTTGAAATACTGTCTCACTCTTCAGTCCTTCCCAACAACCCATCACTTTTCCAGAGGTGGGGTGGTGGTGGTGGTAGTGAATTCATAGACACCCTGGCCCTTCCCTACTCTTCCTGCTGTGTCTGAAACTGTTCGCTGCTCTCCCCCCTCCCTGGCCAATGGTAAATAGCTTAGAAGTTCAAAATCTTGGTGGCAACAGCAGCTGCCAGGCATCAGAGCAGTGATTCAAAAGAAGGCCACCTGGGTGGAGGTGGGGGCAGGGTTATCTCCAGCTGCTTCTGCTTCAGGCCCTGGCTCTTCCCAGGGACCCTCACCTGGAGGTCCCTGCTCCCTGTGTTGTCCAGAAAGCAAGGGCAGAGGCACAATGACGGCCAGTTCCTGAGTTAGTTCTGCCTTTGCAGATCCCCTATGATGTTATCACAAACTGAAAATCCGTCTAGAGGCCTGACGTCTTGAGGAATTTCCTACTCTACTGGGTGGACATATGTGGAAATCTCCCCTATCTTAAAACAAACTGTAGCTAAATAAAAATTCTCCTTAAAATCTTCCTATCCTACAAAAAAAAAAATCCTCCCTCAAGCCTGTTTAGCCTTGAGCTACTGCCCCAGCTCTCTCTGTCTGTTCCCTGCTAACCTACTTGGGCAGTCATCTATATTCACTGCCTCAACTTTCTCGTAGTCTGCTTTTGTCTCCACCTGTCACCTGGATTCTGGATTTCATCACCTCTGCTGCAATATCTCTTTCAAGGGTCAGGCACGTCTTCTGAGTGGCTTTCTCTAGACTTTCATTTAGAAGTATGACCATCTCTAGAATAAGACAATGCTGGCCCTGCTGTCCCACCTGGAACTCTTCCCTGACTGCCAAAGCCCCACATTGCCCTGGCTCTCCTTCCTTTCCAAGTGGGCTTCTCTGGTCCTCTCTTGCCTTATGCAGGAGGTCCTCTAGTCCCCTGCTCTTCTGACTTCTCCCATGCTGTTGGTGAGCAGACCCACTTCCCCCAGCTACACGCTCATCTTTGCACTCCCAGTCCTTCCTCTCTCCCTTGTGTCCAGATGGGTATCCTGTGGACACCTCACACTCCTCACCTACCTCCCAGTCATGACCCCACTCCTTCGGCTTCCCTACATTCCCACTGGCTTGTTCTGGGCCACCATCGTCGCCGACTTGGACAAGGTTCATCTAACTGGTCTTTCTGTTTCTACTCATATTTCTTCCAGTCCCTTCTCAACTCTGCATCCAGAATACTTTTCCTAAACTTCGTTGTGCTGCTTCTCTGCTTAGCACCCTGCAGCATCTCCCCATTGCCCATGTCTAAATCTTAACACTGTCAGTATGGCAATAAGATCGTGACATCTGGGTCCTTGCAGGCCTCTCTGGATTCATCTCTCGTTTACTCTCCACTTCTGCTCCACAGTTCTGCTGAGGGACGTGTGTATTTCCAGGCCCAGGTGTTGACCCTGGCCCCTTCACTTAGCAGCTGTGTCACCCTGAGCATGTTCATTGACCTCCCAGGGTCTCGGTCCCCACATCTACAAAATTAGGATGATAAGAGCTGCCTCACTGGTTGTGGGAAGGGAATGAGGGAAATAATAACTGTGCAGTACTTATAGTAATATCTGGTACAGAACAAGTGATTGACAAATATCTGTTATTAAACCCCTTCCGCTGGTACCGTACCTGTGTGTGCCTGTGTGTGTCTGTGTCCCACCAGGCTTTTAGTCCCTCAGATACAGGGACAGGGTCTGCTTCTCTTTCTTATCCTCTGCAGCCGCAATAACTGTTTGTTAAATTGGTCAAACTGAATTGAACGGACCCTGTTCCTACTTCCACCATCTCCGTCTATAAATACAGCCAGCTATTAAGACTCAAATAGCCCTCTTCTCTCACTGGGATGCATCACACCACGTTCAGTGGACCACCTGCCACATTCTTTCAGTGTCAAGCCAATCAGGAGGTCCCGCTTTGTCATTTGAAGCATCTTGGGTTATATTTGGCAAGTCAGCTGTGGTTACATCCATATTTCAATATAAATGGTCTTTAACGAGAATTTGCTCCAGATGTGATAAAGCTCATTTTACATTGCCCTTACTGAATATTGGTTAAGAGTATGTACTTCGGAGGCAAGCTGAGGCTTAGGTTTGTGAACCCTGAGGACTAAGAAGGGCTCCTGGTGGCTAACGAGACTCAAGTTTTAAAAAAAGAAAAAAGAAAAAGACCCTCGCAGCCATTTCTGCACAGGGCCTCGCACACAAACTGTACTTCGTGGAGAAGCCTCTGCTCTAACATGCCTGCCTCTCTGCGCTAAACTGCCTGCCTGTGTTTCTATCAAGTTTCTGGCTTCTGAGCCAGCCCTTATAAAGGAGTTCCTGGAATCCTATTTCAACCAATGGGACTAACTAAGGCTTGCCCCATCCAATCAGAGCTGCTCTATTCTGACCAATCAGGACAGTGCCTTTGGACCAATCAACCGGAGGGCTTGGTATCCTTATTTACATAAGGATGGACCAATCAGAGATGAGGGGTGGGGACTCAGCTCCCCTTTGGATTGGGGAGCATACTTTCCACAGAAATCTGAGCACTGGGTTTCCTGCCTCCAGACCAGTGCAGTGTGGTGCAGAACAGAGTGGAGCATCACTGAGCAGACAGCCTCACAGCCACCCTGTAGCACCATTGAACTGTTCCAGAGCAGTGCTGTGTTCACCGCTATGCTGTATTACCATTGAACTATTTGGACTAAGTAAAATTCGCTTCTTCACCGCACCCCAAATTGGGGGTTCCTGTTGGTGTTTGAACAGGCACCAGTGACCATGGATTGATAAATTCAAATCCAGGCTCATCACCAGCCGAGTCCTGCATGGGGTTTTGGTCCAGTTAACTAACTTCCACGCCCCTGTCTGGTAATGGGAGGAGAAGTACAGGATGCTGGTGAGAGCACGGGGCATTGGGAAAAGACAGAGCTTTGAGATGAACTCTGGGTCCTCGGGCAAGTTGCTTAACCTCTCTGTTCCTGGGGGTTGACATGGGTAAAAGAAGGATAAAAAGACAATGTATACTGCAAGATTTTTTTCAGGTCTGATGAAATAACACAAGCCCGGTAGGTGTCAAGCACGGACCCTGATTCATATACGAGACTCAGGAAAGGTCAGTTGTGCTGTTAGTGTTAACAGTAGGGTAGTTTTCATTGTTGTTGATACTATTACTACCACCCCAACTTCTGTTGGGTCCATGTGACTGCCTGTGGCCCTGCATCAGATGCCTGTGTCAGGCCAAAGAAGAAAACAGTCACCACAGGCAAACTCAGGCGGGGCCTCTGAAAGTAGCCTGTTAGGGACACCAGCAAATTCTCCTCCCTCCATTCCTGGGAGATGTGGCCATGATCTGGGAACATCAGAAAAAATGCAACCAAATGTCTCTTCGCCACGCCTTCGAGTGCCCCCCTGACGCATCCTTCAACATCCACAGAAGAGTTAAGCCTTATCTTTTGTTTCCGAGAGGCAGCCACCTACAGAGGATCTGATCTCGTTAAGAAACAGGCGTCAACTTGAACACCACTGTGATTGCATCTCAAACCCATCAACTGGTGAAAAGGGAGCTTGGATCAGGAGGTCTGAGCGAAATATTGAAAGTGAGATTACGAAGAATGGTGTTTATTGAAGGGTCAGAGCCATGAAAGCAGAATAGACCCAACAATTGGAGTGAAAATTGAAAGTAATTGATAAAGACTATGCAGAATTTAAGACTTAAAGAAAAGAGGCAAAGAAATGCTCTAAGTACCTAGATGAGGAAAACCACATATAGGAGTGTCGAAGAGTTTTCTGTGAACTCACAGGGAATATTAGTTAAATGCTGTAAGTCAATTCAGATAAAATAAGGATGAATTTGAAGCCATATACGTATGTGCAGATATGTACATATTCGTGTCTGTGTGTGTATGTGGGTGTGTGCAGCCATCTCTGACATATAAAGGGAACCAGAAGAGCAATCCTGGTGTTCTGATTCCTCCTGTTGAAAAGAATTGAAACTTTGCTATTAAGGATATTTCTGCATCATTTTAGCACAGCGGTACCAAGAAAATCCCCCAAATAATATAAAGACTAGTTGTTTTTTTTTAAATATCCAGGTCAATGGAAAGTGACTAAAGTTTTAAATGACTGTGAAATCATTTCCTGATATATTGAATTTTTGTGTCAAGGAGGGGAAATATGTGCCCACATGTATGTATTTCCATTTATACAAAGTTTGATGTGCTGGTAAACACTATAGTCTTTTCAAATATACATTCCAGAACTTACATATCAATGAGTCAGTCATAATGGTCACTTTGGAAAGCAATACCATTATTCTAGTGATTCTGCAATTACCAAGAGTTCTTTAGAAATGTCTGTTTTTTCTAAATTCTCTCCATTAATAATTACAAGTCATGAGAAGAGAAAAACACATATTTAATTGAGTGCATTTTTAAACATCTACCAGTCATTATGCTAGATATGAAGGAAGAGTCGGATATCAATCTGAAATAGGTGAGGTCTAAAACAGCAGCTTCTAGGCAGCTACTATTATTTTATTGACTCAAAGCAGCATTACCGAGTATCTTTACCCATGTTGTTACACTTTGATTGTTTCCAAAACTCAGATCTATGTTCAAAGAATCAAGGTGTGCTGCCACTAACAGTACTCAAAATCAGTCATTTCCAGCAACGAGCAATTCTTAAATAGAAATGCTGTCAGATATCTGGGCAATGGTGGAATAATTGTTTAGCTTCTCCGAAGAACCGCCGCCCTTTGGTAGAGAAGTCACTTCAGTGGCAACATTTTAGTATTTAATTAAAAAATTATTCACCTTATTTGTATTTCAATACAATGTGTGCATGTGTGTGTGCGTGTGTTCCATTTTTAGCAACTATCTTAAATCTTAAAACATTTCCCCTGGATGAACTAGCAGGTTTCCCAAGTAGCCCCCTGCTCATGGCCGTGGGAGCTGATGGGATGCTCATTAATCTGTCCGCTGCAATTCGCTCCCCTTTTCCAGAATCCTAGGGAATCGGGTGGCTGAACTGGAGAAAAAATTAAGAACTCTGGAAGTTTCTGGTTTGTGGAGTCTTCCAGGTAAGCAGAACTTCATAAAATTTGTTTTCCTTTTTTTTTTTTTTTAAAAAAAGGAAGCACTGTCATAATTTGCAAAGAAGATTCTCCCTTTCCCACATCCTTTTATTTGAAGATCACTGCTGAGAAGTGTTTTAAACTTAGAAACTCTCATTCTGGAGGGAAATCAGAAAATTAAAATAAATATACAGGTTCTCATCTGTGTAACTATGCAGTTTTACTAATTTAAATTCTGAAATTGTCATTGTGTGTGTGCATGTTTTTTCTAAGATGTGTTTTTTTAAAAACTTTGGGAATATAGAAAATTGTTTCATTTTTTTGTTATCTGTAGGTGTCTTATAAAGTTTTTTTTTTCAATTTAATCATCACCCCTACAAATGAATGTAGTAAGAATATGCAAAGATTTGTCCAATTTGATCATCGGTCCGAAAACTCAAAATTAGAAAGACAAGTGCTCCGACCGAAGGCACTGCACGACCTCCTCCCACTCTCTTCCCCCATCCTGGTTGCGATGTGGCTCGAAAAGCAAAATCTTCCGTGCGGATTTTTTTCTCACAGTTGTGCACAAGAGAAAGCTCTGATGTTTCACTTTCATTAGCTATATTCATTCTGCTTGTCTTCAAAAAAATGCCCCTTCATGAGATGCAGGTCAGTCATGCCCCCTTTTTTCTTTACAGCTCCAGAAAAGTGTGCTGATCACTTTCCACCGTCTCCTCTCCCCCAGAAGCAACACCGTACATAATGTTTTGGTTACTTACCCCTTCTGCACGATGTGGTCTCCTCTACCCTTGATTCGTATCTGTTACTTCCCTACAACGTACAGGGAATGAAAATTGGAGCAGGGATATGAACAACAGCACGTCTCTTGATGTAAATCCAAATAGCTGCCTTAGGTTGCCCAGAAGTGCGTTTCATAAACTGGAATTTTTAGCCGTGATTCTGAAGTTGAGGTCAAAGGACCTAACAGAACTAATTAGTGGCGAGTGCCATCCTGGGGATTTGAATGATCCATTTTGCACAAGAACCTTTTGATGCAGTTAAAACCTTATCTGCTTTGAAGGCCTTTCTTTTATTGCATTGAATTTCAACACAGGCCAATTTGTCGTTTATTTGTGCAGTCAGATTGCTATTTCTGTGCATGTACTGAAGTTTTGATCTTTTTCTCCTCTCCAAATGACTTAGTGGAATTTCACAATGTTTTATTTCTACAACTTATGTAAAAAGCTGGGAGTTGAATAACAATGAGTGCTGAGAATTTTCTGCCTTTGGTGACGTGGCATCCAGTTTGGAGTGGCTATTATGCAATAATAATTGTTTCCTTCCTTCCTTTTGCTGCCTGAAGGCCTGAGCTACAATGTTTCCGTAGGATTTGGGAGTATGTTCCATTTGAAATATCTGTGTGTGTGGCTAATATCAGCATTAATATCGTCCCTGCATGTAAATAAACAGAAATGCATTCTCTGTGTATCCTTGCACTTCCTTGGTTAGAATAGTCCATTGAAATTGAGAATTCAGTTAGTACAAGGTAAATATTAAATGGTGAAATTAGCTTTGAGGGACCCGGCCGAATGGGTTTTATGCCATGGGGCTGTCTGTTCTAATCTCCAGCCTTCACACAGACACAAAGTGGGAGCACAGGAAAAAGAGGGGCAATTGCCCGGTGGGATAGCACTGCCCTGGTACTGGGGCGAAAGATGTTACAATGAAGCATGGCCTCATGACCATTGTCCAAGCCTGGTGGGAGTGAGGGGGTAGACCCCTTCCGGTGTAACGCACACCGGTCCCTTCTGTCTGCTCATTGTTTTACGGCTCCATTGAAGGGACTGAATGATGCAGCAAGAGGCAGTATGATCTTTTCCTCCTCCTCTTCTCCTTTTCCCACTTTCTCCTCCTTCCCCTTCCTTCTCTTCCTCTTTCTTTCCTCAGATAGGAGCCAAGTTACAGCATTTTCAGCCAACTGGAGGCAACTAGGTCTCCATGGCTTCAGAGAATTGCTGGCTCTCTCTTATTCACTAGCATCTTGAAAGCATCAGTGTCTCCTCCAATCAACCAGTCCATCGCTGTGTTCAGTACTTTTTCGAGCATCGGCGTGGTGGATTTAGCTCTGTACCAGGGATTCTGAGACATGCTCCTCACCTGCTCCAAGAACCCACTTTCCCATTAGGGACCAAGATGAATATACACCAAGCAGTGAGAGGAAAGCAGGAGAGGCTACGCGCTTAAGGGCTGAGTGACCACGACATCCGTGTGGCAGGTGTCCGCAAGGGCTGGACCTGGAAGAACACTTGAGAGCAAAACGTTCAAGGATGACGAGTATGTGGTGTATAACGCGCACGCCCACGGCAGTGGCCGACACTGCATGTTAGTCACACGGCTGTCCTTTGATGGCCTCACATGTGGCCCCCAGAGCGGTCTTCCAGTGGTGGCTTTCCAGGAAGCCACCTCCTGTTCCCATTGTCCTCCCTTCTGATCTAGTCTGACTCCCTCATTTCAGGAAGGACGTTGTCTCAGGAGGCCCAGGAAGTCAGGTGAAGCCACAGTGGCTGGTATGAGCACCCAGGTGTTTGGATCTTCCTTCCAGTCGTCACCTGTCCCCGTGAGCTGCAGCTTGGAGAAGAGTCGATAAGTAGATCAGATCTGCTGGGGAATGGTTCACAAAGCAAGTCGGACTGGAGAAGAGGAAGTCAGAAGCCAGAACAGTCTCTTCGGAGACACAGTGGCGAAGGAGCCAACCCCTCATCGCCACGCGGCAGAAGCACTGCTGTGACTTTTCTTTGACTTTCTTCTCCCTCCTGGCTCACTCTCTCAGCCAACAGCAGCATCTAGCTCTCGATGCTGTTTGACAGAGTTGGGGCAAACTTGTGATCTTGCTGGGGAGTAGACGAGCTTGACAAATGTCCCAGCCTTGGAGAAATCATCTGGACAGCAAAGCACATTCCACAGTTTAACCAGCCCCTGAGAGGTAGAGAAGGTATAGGGCTATTGTGAGGGGCCACACCCCTCGGGAAGGAGCCACCCTCCGCTGCTCCGCCCCCACCGGTCAGCCTCCTTCTCCCCGCCCTTGGCTGGCCTCTGCCTGGAGGGTGGTGCCTGGGGAGCTCCGGGAGGAGGTGTCCTGGACGTGCTCACGCTCTGAACAGAAACCCTAAACGCCAGAACAAGTCAGGAGACAGCGGAGCCCGGCTCTTTGAGGTTTTCGTTTTTATTCTCTCTTCTCCACTTAAAGCATCAGCCTGAGGAGGAAAATGGGCGTTCTGAAAGTTCTTGGTTTGTTTCGGAGAAGGAGATGAGGGGTGTTGTGTTAGACGGAGTCAGCGGGGCTTCCAGAAGCCGACACCAGTTGAGTGGATAGAGGATCGGGGGGACCTTCGACGTTAGCTGAGGTTTGACCCTAGTTTGTGGGTCACCCTAGCGCCCCACTCCTCATCCTGCAGCCCGACATCCAAAGCGAAACTATGGACCAGCAGCTCATCAGACTAGAGCTCTGCTCAGTCAGTGTAAGTAGAATCCAGGCTGAGTTAGAAACAATACAGCTGGGATCCTTCCAAGAAAGACCTTTGAACCCTTCAAATATTTTGCAGGGATGACCAGTTCTTGGCCTTTTGCCTTAAGATGAGGACACGATCTCCCCAGGCAGGTACTGGGGAAGGTACGTGTCTTTTCCCCAGGCCTTGCCTTGATTGGACATGAAGCCGTGGCGGCTTCTGTCCCCTCCCCCGTGTGCCTGTTTTTCAGGGTCTTGGAGGAGCCTGACGTCACTGGCCCCAGTACTGTTTGGGGGGCCTTTACGGGCTGGACGATGCCCTGTGCTTTGAGAGGGCCACCGACAGTCCACCCTGGAGAATTCCTCATGGCAGGAAGGGCTCGGGATCTCAGGCAGCTTCCAGTTCTGCCCTGAATTCTGACTCTTTGGCCACCACAGCCCGGCGGTCTTGGAAGGCTGGTTGTTCACAGAGGGGCAGGGTGTGTCTCTTACTGAGTCCCCTTCAGGCCAGGGAGCTGCCAGCCTACCTGCTAGAAAGAAAGAGGGGTCAAGTGATGCTTCTTTTTCCCCACCTGGCGCACAGTAACTGTTGCCAGTGGCGAGAAACAGAAAGAAGTCCATCCTGAGGTGTCTGCTGTGGGTTCAGAGCAGCCGCTGAGCCCTCCAGGTGCTTCCAGAAGGTCCCTTTGCAGCTCAGAGGGAGGCCCGATCGTGGTGACTTCATTCTGAGAGTCTCTCAACGACATCCCAATGGTTCTCTTAGGGAAGCCTTCTTGGGAACAGGAAGGTTTCTGGATTTTTGCCATATGTGAGGAGTAGCTGTGTTGGTGGGGAATTTCAGAGTCAGCTCCTATCAGATTTCCGTTCTTCTGGGAAGACCTTCAGAGAGCAGAGAAACCAGAGTGCCACGGCTGCTAATAACTCACACCATCTGCCTGAGTGGCGGTCCGCAAGACATCAGGATTCCCGAGGATGTGTCTGCCATTTATTCACACGTTTATCAGATGCTTATCGGGCGCCTACCACGTGCAAACTCTCTACTGCAGTCTCGGGAACCGAGTTAATAAGATACGGCCAAATGGGAAGATGGTGCTATAAACAAATCGAGGACTCAGACCAAAGGAGTGAAAGTCTTCACACGAATTCTGCTGTGCTCTGTTGAGCCTGAAACAAGATCACAGAACTTTAGAGCCTCTGACTTGAGCCCCATTTAATGGCGTGGCTTCGGAAAGGGTCTTGCACAAAGCTGGGCAGCTAAGGTTGAAGGGCAGGCTGGGACGTGGCCCCTGGGGTCCGGGGTTCGGCACAGCGGTTCCTACCAAGACAGTGCCGGGGCCTCGTGGAGCGAAGTCTGGGATCCAGTCCTGCCTGCTGGGTTCTTTCAGCTGCTGCGGCAGCCGCCCTTTGTGTCTGTGTGTTTTGAGTCTGTGTTCGCACTGTTCCTGTTTCAAAGCCATGCTTCCCCGCTCCTCACCTCCATCACTCGCCATGGCCTTCAAAGTAGAGTCATAATGCTTCTCCTTTTCTCCTTCTCTTTGCCTCATGCGCTCTCTATCCACTTAGGGAGTTCATGCAAATAGATCAAAGGTTTTGGCTGCTCTGGGACTCTCTGTTCTAAGTGAAAGTTTAGCTATGATCATTTGAGGGACCTGATACTACCTGACTTACCACAGAGTTATTATTCAGTCTTAATGACCAAGTCAAATTAAATCAGATATAGTGTATATGACAGTGCTGTGGAAGGTGCCTTGTAAAGTAGTGATTTTAGTAGGTGCCATTTATTGAGTGCTAAGTGCCTGACATCAAACCCACCCAGTGAGGTGGGTGCTGTTATTTGTCCTCATTTAACAGGCAAGGGCCCTGTGGCTCAGAGAGGTTAAGTGACTTGCCTAGAGTCACCCAGCTGGGAAGGGATGGAGTCCAGAACACAACACTGTAGTGTGGCTCCAAAGCCTGCACCCCCAAGCACCCAGCTGGTGTTTGTAGTGTTATTGTGTCACCCGATCAGTGCCACCCAGTGTTTGGCCGACATACAGGCTGCCCCTTACTGGTGGCATCTGTGGGCAGCCATATCCTAAGCTGCCTCTTAGACAGCCATTACCTGTCCTCACGTTACAGAAAGGGCCTGCTGGCCATTGCCCTTGCACAGTGTTACCCGTGGCTGAAGAAGGTGCATGTTCACCAGCCAGTCCATGGTGCGGGGGTGAGGGTACTATAGCAGCGACCCCACTGAGGCCCTAACGTGTCCATTTTCCCCATTTCCATGGCAGGGGGCAAGGACACCATACTGTTCAGTGACCCGACTCTCCCCACCGTGCAGAGGTCCAGATCTCCATTGCTGAAGTTGGTTGAGCAGCCCACTGAGCACAAAGCAAACCCCAAGGACGGTAAGCACATCTCAGTTTCTTCACCTTTGCTTGTCTTGTGCCTGGCACAGAGGAGGGCTCAGTGCACAGCAGTCCTTGCCCTTCCCACAGCTTCAGGGGCACTGTTTGGTCATTCCTCGTGTTCCTCAGTTACTTCTTTCTTGGTGTTTACGTGGGCTCATCTCATTTGGAGCTTCCAGCAGAAGAACGCAGGCCCCTGCACTCTCTGCACGGTGGCGCAGAGGTTAAGAGTGAGGCCTTTTGTTGGACAACTTGGGTTCGAATTCCAGCCCCACGTCGCACTGGCTGTGAGGACTTGGGCTGGTAACATCAGCCCCATTTCCTTGCCTATAAGTGGTGGTGCCAACCTCAGAAAAACCCTGGCACGTTGTCTGGCAGATGGTAAGTGGCCTGGGAGTCAGCTGCATGGGTAAAAAATTTTCTGCTCTACCAGGCACACTTTCTGGATGCCGGGTGTTCCGAAGGGGACCGTTTAGGGAGCAGCTGGGCCAGCAGGTGTGAGAGCCAGATCTCTTCCCAGGGGGCAGTCTTGACTCTCCAACTAGACTGTCCTTCACATCTTCTAAGTTTGGCTCATCTTCTTCCTCTATCCCCGGTGTGGTTGCCAGCTTCCAAAAGGCTCCGCACAACCCCCTCCTCCTGGCATTCATGCCCTTGTGTCATCTTCTCCTGCATTGTGTCAAGGGTGATCTGCATAACTACACAACACAGCAGAAGTGACAGTATGTGACTCCCGAGGCTTGGTCAGAGAAGACATGTGACATGCACTTTGCTCTTTCTGTTTCGGATCATTCACTCTGGAGGAAACTAGCTGCCATTTCATGAGGATGCTCAAGCAGCCCTACATGCATTTGTGTGCTGAGGAGCTGAGGCCTCCAGCCATTGGCCGAGTGAGGGAGCCATCTGGGAGGCAGATTCTCCAGCCCCAGGCAAGCCGTCAGCTCAGGAGAGACCATTAACCAGAACCACCCAGATAAACTGCACCCAGGCTCCTGAGTCTTAATACTGCTAAGTTACAGAGCAGTACATGACTAATGCACCCTACATGTGAGGGTCAAGGTACTTTCCTTGAACAAATACATTTTCTCTCCATCTTCTCTTGCTGCAGAGTCATGCCTTCGACCATCACCTCCATGAAAATATTCTCAAAATATTTTCCCCCCACTGGGTCTATCTGCAGAGTTACAGTCCCACATTTCCCCAGGCTCAGACTTTCCCACCCATGTACCCTCCGGACGTCTCAAGACTGACGCCAGCAACTCTTCCTGCCTCATCCCCTAGTCGCCATGCTCCCAGCCACCCAGGCTTGACGCCTTAGGGTCACCACAGGGCCCTGTCAACTTTCCTTCCCCACCCACTTCTGGCCTCCAGCCCAGCCCTTTCGTCAGAGCTCCTCGTACCTCCACTCCTACCACCTCTGACCCGGCACAGGCCCTAGCTCCTCGAAGGGCTTCCGTCCTCTCCTGGTTGCATTCCCGTCTTCATCCTGCAGCTTTAACATGAAGCCCCTTGAGTACCGGTTTCCATCTCTTTGTACCCAGCTCCAAACTCTGCAGTGGCTACTTGAACTCGCGGCTCTGCGGCCTAGCCTAGCCTGCCTTTCTAACCTTCTAGTTCTCTGACATGAGAACTGGGCTAACCAGCTCAATTAGTTAGCTATTTTTGTATAACAAACCACCCCAAAAGTCAGAACTTAGAACCACAATGATGTATGATTTATCACAGGCCTTTTGGTCAGATGGGTGGGTCTGCGAATCTGAGCTGGACTTGACAAGCTCACTCACACATCTGCACAGCTGTGTTTTGAAGCCTATGCTGATCACTCATCATAGAGCTGGAATGGTAAGAATAGACGCTCGGGCAGGTCTGGAATTTCAACAAAGAGGTTCCCCCCAGCACATGCAGGGAAACTTCCTGGAGTGACCCCGGGACTTGGATGGGTCACACACCGGCCAGAAGGCAAGGCTGGGTCTTCCCAGCCAGCAGCGTGTGGCTGTTTGCAGGGCAGGTCTGCAACACAGCATGGCCCGCTGCGCAGTCTGGAACATGTCTTGACTGGTGGTCATCCCACGCCAGCATCCAGTGTCCACAGGCAGGGCAAAGCCCCCCGTCTGCTCCGGGCTTGTTGAGCCCCCAGGGGGGTCAGGGCCTGCTACACTGAAATAGAGCAGGGGCCTGAGTTTCACAAGCGAGGCATAAGTAATGGCCTGATTCAAATGCTAGCTTCCAGGACTCCATCATTAGCTCTCATTGTTCCGACCCCGGCCCTCAGCAGCACGGGCAGGAACAAGGAAGCATTTGTGTAGCAGCGTTCGGTGTTGGGGATGGTCTGCCTCGTCACCACTCTCTGACTCATTCCCACTGGAAGCAGCTCACACTCAGGGGCACAGAGCCCATCAGGGATCAGTTAACAAAAGAAGACCGATGTCCCCTTTGGGCCAGTGGGAGGGGAGGGGGTACATTTTTAGGTAACTAGCAATCTATCCTTCAAAGAACAACTGTTTCTTCATTGTTTGGGAGGAAATTTTTTTGCTCTGCACACTATTATGTCATAATGCATTTGTATCAGTTGATTGCCTCATCGTTATTAATGTGTACTATTATTAATAACTATTAATGATACTAATTCTGTTGGCTAAAACAGCATGGGATAATTACTGTTATTTATAACAATATTTTCCTACTCTGGGCAAGTTCAGAAATCTCTCTTTTGTGAAGATGGCAATGCTGTGTGTCTGTTCTCAGAGGGAAGATGAAGTTGCTGCAGCTTAAGAGTTAATGTTCCAGAATCGCAGAATTAAAGGGAGATCTCGCTCCCACCGCAGGGAACCAGAGGGCCCTGGCTTCAACAGTCCTGGCATTTTCAGTAGCTTTTTTTGGTCTCCTGGTAATGACTTCAGGATATTTCTCAGGCACCTGTTGGATAAACAAAAGGGAGGAGCGTTTTGGTAAATCTGCTGTGGGTCCATGAGCTGGTCCTGGAGCCCGGCCTCTATGTCTTGAAGGCCCTGAGGCTCTGAAAAGCGGGCCTTTATCAGAGAGCAATCCCCGAGAGAAGCAAACAGCGGAACTTCAGCTTCGCTCATTCCCTTTGCAGCTATGGTTGGGTCTCTGATGATGACTGCGGTTTTGCTCCCCATCCCACACCCCCAAATCAAAGTTCCAAAGTTCTCCCTGCTACTCTCAGGGGCTTGCCATTTCCAGAAAGATTCATACATTTGATTATGTGCAGACTGCCACCTACAGAAATGGCACAAGGCCTGCCCTGGCTGGTGTGGCTCAGTGGATTGAGCACTGGACTATGGACCAAAGGGTCGCCAGTTCGATTCCCAGTCAGGGCACATGTCTGGGTTGTGGGCCAGGTCCCCGGTAGGTGGCACACAAGAGACAACCACACATTGATGTTTCTCTCCCTCTCTTTCTCCCTCCCTCCCCCTCTCTAAAAATAAAATCTTAAAAATAAATAAATAAATAAAAAAGAAGTGGCATGAGGCAAAGGGCCAGTGGCCAGAAGTCCCCAGTCTAATTAGACCACCCTCACTCAGATGTGAATGAAGGCAGAGAAGATCGACCTGACCCACAGGAAAAACACCACAAATGCTTTAGGGACGAGGTTGTTCCTGGTAGGGTTAATTAATTGTTCAGTGCCACCCGACTATTCTGTTAGGTGTCCTGGAAGAAATAACGTCATAAGAGTAATTTCCAGAAGGAGTTTATTCATCTCACTCTGGTAAAACATTTCATTGCAGAAAAGACCATCACTGACTCCTCCCGAGTACAGCTTCTTGCTCCATTCTGGAAGCTTGATCATTTTGACTCCGTGATGCTCATGCCCCCTGTGCAACTACTATAAAATTCCACTTGTTACTGTGAAAATCACGTGACTGCTTCCCTTAGTGCCTCAGATGTAGCTACATGTTTGAGTTAGAAATATCTCCCTCACCTTTTTTTTTGAAAGTGTCGTAGTGAGAACTTTTAGGGTAGAAACCTGAATACAACCTGGAAAAAGTACCATAAATTCAAAGATTGTTTTATTTATTAATATGCAGTATTTAAATGTACTAATATATTCACTTATTCATGAATTAATGCATATAGCCATAGATTCAGACATTTAATAAGCTATTGATTGAGCCCCTCCCATAGAACACTGGCAGAGTTAAAAAATTAATCTGCTAAGATTTTATACTTCAGCTGGTTTTTATAAGCTAAACTATATATATGTAATCATTTAAGGCTAAAAAGAAATGCTGTGTTCCCTTGGAGGTCCCGACACAGCCTTGTGGAGATTGGGACACTGGAGAGGTTTCTTCTGGTCAGATTTAATCAGGGAGGCTTCATGGAGGAGGTGGAGCTGACTCTTCAAGTTGGCCATCTAAATGCATAAAGGAATGATGGTCACAGAGGGCAGAGCTGGGATGCCGGTCAGTGTGGCTGGAGTCTAGGGGTATAAGGAGAAAAGCTGGGGTTTCAAGTAGAAAGGTCATGGGTGTTGCTGGGTCATGAAGTTCTTGAATGTCATGCTAAGGGCTTGGGCTCCATTCCTGTGGCAGTGGCAGAGTCTGGAGGTCTTACAGCGGCAAAGGCCATGGTCCAATTTGTGTTTTAAGCTCACAGTGCTTCTCAAACTGTAATGTGCATGCAGATTGCCTCTGACCTTGTTAAAAATGCAGGTTCTAAACCAGTCGGTCTGGGGTAGGGCCCAAGAGCCTGCATGTTGAACAAGCTCCCAGGTGATGCAGCCTCAGCTGGTCCATGGACCCCACTTTGAGTAAAGCTTATAAAAGCTTTAGGGAAGGTCCTTCTCCAAACAGATTGGATTAGAGCAGGAGACTAGAAGCAAAGGAACTGATTAGGAGCTAACATAATTATCCTGGCTGAGTAGACCTGAATAGTTACGTTTTTCAATCAAGGCTTGCTTTATTCACTCATTTATACACTATGACTTTCATTGTAGGCACGAGTAATGGTCTCGTTTCAGGTACAATACTTGCTGAGGTCAATGAGTTCTCTGGAGAGCAATACATAGTTACCTGTGACTAAGCACACACTTTAGAAAGTGCGGTGCACATTTGTTTGAACTTCTGTCCCTGGGACTTTTTCTATGGATATCAAAAAGGCTAAAGAGAAAGAAAATGGCTTCTTCTGAAGGTGAAAGCAAATGTGTATGGGAAGGACTGGAGAGGTGTGGGGACTGTGGTCACGGCCTGCCTGGCTGGGCAGAGACCCTCAGCGGCTTCCCCAGTGACCCCAGCCTGCGGACTGTGCGGCCCGCAGCTCCGTCCACGTCCATCTTCCCTCCGTTCGCTGTAGCCTCCCCCTTCTTCATTCCAGTGGCTTCAGTCCAGTCTTATGGTCAGTCCTTTCTCTCTAATGTTTCACTTCTGAAGTTTCATGGACTTTTCTTTAGCAGTGTTCAGCCACTGTAAGTTTCTTGAAACACTAAATACTATTTTAAGTAACTAAATGCTCAACAACGCATCCAGCTTTTAAACTAAATAGATGCTCAAAACATGTCCTATTCTTTTTTTAAATTTTATTTTCCAATTACAGTGGACACCTAATATTACTTTATGTTAGTTTCAGGTATACTGCATAGTGGTTATGCATTTGTATAATTCATGAAGTTATCCCTCCGGCCCCATACCTGGTGATTACAATATTATTGACTATATTCCCCCATGCTGTACTTTAATAATACTTTACTAATTACCATGATTATTTTATAACTACCAACCTGTACTTCTAATCCCTTCACCTTTCTGACCCAGCCCCCCAAATGCCCCTCCCCTCTGGCAACCATCAGTCAGTTCTCTACCTATGAATGTCTCTGTTTTGTTTATTTTGTTCTTTAGATTCTGCATATAAAAAAACATTGTCTTTCTCAGTCTGACTTATTTCACTTAGCATAATACCCCCTAGGCCCACCCTTCATGCTGTTATAAATGGTAAGATTTCATCCCTTTTAGTGGCTAAGTAATATTCCATTGTATATGTACCATTTTTTTTATCCAGTTGTCCATCAGTGGGTATTTGGGTTGTTTCCATGTCGTGGCTGTTATAAATAATGCTGCAGTGAACACAGAGGTGCATATATCATTTTGAATTAGTGTTTTGGGTTTCTTTATAACCAGAAGCGGAATTGGACATATACCCAGAAGTGGAATTGCTGGGTCATAAGACAGTCCCATTTTAAATTTTCTGAGGAACTTTCACACTGCTTTCCATAGCGGCTGCACCAGTCTGCGTTCCCACCAGCAGTGCATGAGGGTTCCTTTTCTGCAACATTTCACCAATACTTGTTGATGTATTGATGATACAGGTGTGAGGTGATCTCATGGTGGTTTTAGTTTGCATTTCTCTGATGACTAGGGATGTTGAGCGTCTTTTCACATGTCTACTTGGCCATCTGTATGTCCTCTTTGGAAAAGTGTTTTTTTAGAACTTTTGCCCATTTTTAAATTGTAGTGTTTGTTTTTTTGGTGTTGAGTTGTATGAGGTCTTTATAAATTTTGGATATTACCTCCTTATCAGAAGTATTATGGGCAAATATCTTCTTCCATTCAGTAGGCTGTCTTTTTATTTTGTTTATTGTTTCCTTTGCAATGCCAAACGTTTTTAGTTTGATGTAGTCCCATTTGTTTCTCTTTTATTTTCCTTGCCTGAGGAGATATAAAAATATTGGTAAGAGAAATGTCATTGAGTTAACTGCCTATGTTTTCTTTTAGGAGTTTTATGGTTTCAAGTCTTTCATTCATTTTGAGTTTATTCTTGTGTGTGGTGTAAGAAGGTGGTCTGGTTTCTTTTTTTTTTTTGCATCTATCTGTCCAGTTTTTCTAACATTTATTGAATAAACTGTCTTCACCCCATTGTATGTTTTGTCTCCTTTGTCATATATTCACTGACCACAGAGGCATGTGTTGATTTCTGGGCTCTCAAATCTGCTCCATTTACCCCTGTGTTCGTTTTGCCACACTACCCTGTGCTGTGATTATGCAGCCTTGCAGTGTGTTTTGATCTCAGGTAGTGTGACGTCTTCGGCTTTGTTCTTCTTTCTCAAGAGCACTGTGTTTGTTCAGAATCTTTTGTGGTTCTATATGTATTTTGGGATTACTGAAAGTTCTATAAAAATGCCATTGGTATTTTGATAGGCATTGCATTGAATCTATAGATTGCTTTGGGTAGTATGGATGTTTTAAAGATGTTAATTCTTTCTATTCTTGAGCACAGTAAATGGAAGCATATACTGTGCTTCTTCATTTTCTTTCTTCAAAGTCTTATAATTTCCTAAGTACAGGTCTTTGACTTTTTTTGGTTAAATTTATTCCTAGGTAGTTTATTTTTATGCAGCTGTAAGTGGAATTGTTTCTTAGTTTTCCTTTCTGACAGTTTATCATTGGAGTATAAAAATGCAAACAATTTCTGAATATTTATTTTGTAACCTGCTACTTTACAAACTCATTTAGTAGGGCTCTAGTAGTTTTTTGGTGGAACCTTTGGGTTCTCTATGTACAGTTTCATGTCATTTGCAAATAGAGACAGTTTTACTTCTTCCTTTACATACAGGTATCCAACCTTTTGGCACCTCTGGGCCACGCTGAACGATGAAGAGTTTTCTTGGGCCATACACTGAATACATTGTGACATGTGATCACAAAAAAATCTCATACTGTTTTAGGTAAATTTGCGATTTTGTGTGGGGCCTCATTCACAGCCATTGGTCTGCAGGTGGCCTGTGGGCCACAGGTTGGACACCCCTGCTTTACGATTTGGCTGCCTCTGATTCTTCTTACCTGTTTGCTATGGCTAGGACTTTCAATACTTTATTGGATAAGGGTGATGAAAGTGGACATCCCTGTCTACTTTCCTGATCTGAAGAAAAATGTTTTTAGTTTTTCCTTGTTCCGTATGATGTTAGCTGCGGATTTGTCATATATGGCTTTTATTATGTTGAGAGGTATGTTCCCTCTATTCCCACTTTGCTGAGAGTTTTTGTCATAAATGGATGCTGGGTTTTGTCAAATGCTCTTTATTTCTGTATCTGTTGACATGATTATATGATTTTTGTCTTTCATTTTGTCTATATGGTATTATCACATTAATTGATTTACAGGTAATGAACCAACCTTGCATTTCAGGAATAAATCCCACATGATTGTGGTGTATTGTCCTTCTAATATACTGCTGAATTCTGTTTGCTAATAATTTATTGAGGATTTTTGCACCTATGTTCAGCAGAGATATTGGCATATAATATTTTTTCTTCATAGAGCCTTCATCTGGTTTTGGAATAAGGATAATGCTGGGCTTGTAAATGAGCTCGGAGTCTTCCCCCCTCTTGAATTTTTCTGAATAGTTTGAGGATAAATGTTAATTTTTTTTTTTTTGATGTTCAGTAAAATTCATCTGTGAAGTCATCTGCCCAGGACTTTTTTTTGCTCTTTTTTTTTTTTTGGATTTCTGCTTCAATTTCATTTGTTGTGATTGGTCTTTTTCTATTTTCTGTTTCCTCTTGATTCAGTCTTAGAAGATTGTATACTTTTAGCAATTTATCCATTTCTTCCAGATTGTCTAATTTGTTGGCATTTAATTGTCAGTATAGTATTTTTTTATAATCTTTTGTGCTTCTGTGGTGTCAGTTGTCATTTTCTTTCATTTCTAATTTTAGTTTTTTGGGTCCTCTCTCTTTTTTTCTTGATGAGTCTGGTTAAAGCTTTATCAATCTTGTTTATTTTTTCAAAGAACCAGCTCTTGTTGTCACTGATTTTTTATATTGTTGTTTCAGACTCTATTTCAACAGGTTCTATTCATAAGAAACACTTTTATGTGTTATATTAAAATTAAAGTGGATCACACATATAGTAGTATTAGTATATGTTGCAGAAATTCTCAGTTGCATTTTAAATGAAACGTTTTACATTATGTCATTTTTAGGTCATACCTACTTAGATTTATGTACTTTTAAATAAATAATCTTTCTAAATTTTATGACTAATCCTCAAAAACTCATTTAATTCTTATCGGCAGTCGACATTTACCTATCGCCTGCCAATACAAACACAAACCAGAACATACAGTCTGATTTCAGTGTTTGAAGTGCAAAGACCAGACAAAACTCATCCTTGGCAACTGAAGTAGGTAGTGGGCCCCCTTCACAGTAAGGAAGTGACTAGGAAGGGCGTGTGGATGGGGCCTAGACTGGGGCCTGTTTGTAGGGCGTCAGTGACACTTTGTTTCTTGTCGCAACTGCTGGTTACATGGCACGTTCACTCTGTGAAGATTAACGGAGGGGTAGATTCAGGATTTGTATACTTCTATGTGTGCGTAGCAATCTATGCATGCTATACTTCCATCAGAAAAAAGAGAGAGAAGTGAGGAATTATTATTTTTAATATTCTTGAATGCTTAAACGTCCCAGGCACTGCGAACAAGTCAGGCGATATCCCTCCATACATTCTAGAATGAGGCCAATGTGTGAAATGCCAGCACCAAGCCCAGCACAGAACAGCACCTAGTGAGCTGGTACGATTCAGTTTAGGAAGGAGAGAAACCGAATGGGGCAGGCAGACTGAAAGGCAGCATAGAATAAACACAAGGACGCTTATGGGCAAGAGAACTGTGGGAAATGGGGCTACAGGGTGAAGCGGGAGCAGGCCAGGGGGGCATCTGAGGGAAAGGAATTGAGGTATCTCCTAAAAACCACAAGCCTCCAGTGGAAGGTTGTAAGCAGAAAAGTTCGTGGTCAGAACCGTTCACCTTCCTTTCTAGCCCTCCTACAGCTTGCCCTCAGTTCTCCAAAGTTCCAGCTTTCAGCCCAAAAGCACGTCTGTATGTGTATCTCGTGTAAGCCTGATGCAGTGGGGTTTTACTCTGGTTCCACTTCAGGGACCAGGGAGTGTTCCCCAGGCTGCTCAGCCTGGGAGGCATCCACCCAGGCCGGAATCAGCCCAGTGAGCCTCTTTCATACACTTCATCACTGTGTGTCCCCAGGGCCAAGAAAATCCTGACTCCTGGGAACCTCGGAGTCTCGTGTTGAATTCACATGTCCAGGTGCTCACAGCTCACTCCCCAGGTGCTTCCCAATCATGCAGGGCCACTGTTGCTTGTTGGGTCTGGAAGGGACCTCAGAGAGTCCTGCCCCTTATCCTCTCCCTGGGAAAAGGAGGCCAGACAAGTCCGCCCCATCTCAAAGTGAGTGTAGGAAATGAGGGTTAGACACCCACTCTGGTGGGGGGGGAAGCCTTGAGTTCTCTCCTGTCTCCAATCAGTTACAGCTTTACAATTTCTATTGTTAGAGCAGGGGCTTAGGGAACAGTTTAGCTGGGGACAGAGGGAGCTTGAAGCTGCTTTTGCATACAGTTTTGTTTGAAACTGAGGGAACTTCAGCAGTGTGTGCATCAAAGATCGAGGTGCTGATGGAGAATGGGGAGGCTGGGGGACACGGAGTCCCTCCCGCCTGAAGCCTGCAGAATCCCTTTTCGTTTCCAAAGAGCCCCAGGCCTTCACTGAACTACAGAACACACAAAACCTTTGTCCTCAATTTGAATATTTAATGGGCACAAGGAGCTACCATCAGAGAGGAAAGCGGGAGATACGAGGGACCTGGACGGGATGGCTTATGAAACGACCCAAATGCTTCCTGTCCCTCCCTCAGTGACACATTAACCACCAGAGCACCTGCTGCTTCCTTTTTGAACTTGAGTCCAGTGTTCCCCTCGGGCAGGGGTGGGGGCGGGGCAGAAGCATTTTCTATCTCGGAGGCCCCAGGGCCATGGGCAGAGGTGCAGAGGAGAGGGAAGGAGGAAGAGAGGGCTGACTTCCAGCCAAGGGTTTGATGCTGTCCTCTGTCTGTTCCAGGGGAGGTTCAGACGCAAGAGCGAGATGAAAGCTGTGCCGCCACGGAGGTGTTGACAGCGCTGGAGGATGCTGGGAGGCCTGCTGTCAGCTCCCCAGCAAATCAGAGCCGCGGGAGCCAACACAAGCACTTTCATCCCTCATTACCCCAGTTACCTTCTGAGGAAGGAGGAATAAACAGGCTTGGAAGGGAAATAATGCAATTGACAGAGGAGCAGGCAGCTGCAGAACTGGAAGGGGTGGGGCGAGAGAGTCCCGGGGAAGGTCTCACGGACCGGGTGGGACCGTCGCCCCCGGGCCTGACCTCCAAGGCGCTGCTCCCCAAACCTTGCCAGGACTCCTCTGAGTCCAGCCAGCCTGAGGCCCAGGCCTCCACCCTGGAAGATGGCAAGGAGACTGCAGAGGGTGGCGGCCCAAGGAGCACTGTGAACACATGAAGGGGACAAGGACCTGGCACGATGACATGCCGAAGGCACTGGGACTGTAGAGAATTCAGTGTCAGACAGCTCTCTGAAGCTGCTTTCTCCTAAAACACCTCCAAGCCTGCAAGTGAGAAAAGACACAGGTCCTGCCGCAAACTGTGATGGATTCTGAGGATGCCAGCACGGCCCGATTTATTAAACTCGGGTCCTCAGGTGTCATCTCCGTCTGCAGAGAACTCGCGCTGCTGCGAACATGGCCAGGCGCGGGACCACCTCCGCCAGATGGCTGGTTTTCTGCGTCCGTCTTTCTGTCAGTGCTTGTTTTATTAGATATAAGGGGTTTTTTTTTAGTTAGCATTTAATGTTGTTGATCCAAATTATGGGAAGAGCTGGAAACCAATGGGATTTTTAATCAGATCTCAGTCTTTGTAATGGTTAGGCAGCTGGAGAGAAAGGTGTGATTGAGCGTAATGGGTCCAGAGGGCTCGCCGCCGCCCTTTGTCACGCCAGGGCCCGGCAGGACCTGCCGTCGTGGGTGTTCTCGGCACCCCGCCTGCAGCCCTGTCTGCCGTGGCTCTAACTGGCAGGAACGGGGCTTAAGCTGGCTCAGAAGGTTGGGCTTGCAGTTTGAAATCCACAGCCCCTGTGGAGACCCGTTTGCTGACTGCTAGAGCTGAGGTTTGCAGCCTGTAATTCTGGAGGATTAATCGACCTGGATTGATGCAGGGATAAGAAGGGAGGAAGGGGACTGGTGGGGGGGGGGGGGGGGGGGGGGTTTGCTGTTGATTTTTTGTTTCTGAGATGAGATGAGGGCCTGGGGATGCTGTGTGTCTCTCATTCAACCTGGCTGCATATAGGATTTTGTGGCCACAGGGGATGGGCCAAGACAGAGCTGCTTGGGGCCAGTGTCCTGCCCCCACCTGAAACCTCAAACCCCTCGCCCCTCCAACAGAATGTGAAGTTTGCCTCCTTTGTGCCCCACCTGTAACCCCAGGTACAGGGATTTTAAAGATAAGACACAGAGCTTGTGGCCCTAGAGTGGGGAGAGAGGAAAACAAAATAACTTTATTACAGCCTGGAGTGGAGGCTGTGGAACCCAGTACCAGCTACAAGTGTGGGGAAGGAGGGAGTGGTCACCGCTACCTGGTTCTTTTCTTGGGGATAAAATTGGCTTTTCTTGGCCGCATCTGGCATTGCAGAAAATTGAAGGCTCATCAAATGGTAGAATTTTCTTTGAGCTGAACTCAGTTTGTTTTCTCAGAAAGACTGGATACCAGATCCCAAAGCTCAAAAGACCTCTGAGAACCAGAATCGCTCCTTTGAGAGACTCCCCTGCAGGGGAAAAAAAGAGGCTCCTGAGGTGGGAAGGGTTGGAAATTCTTCCCAAAAGTTGGATGTTTACCCCAGGATTTGTGATCACATGGGTGGCCATCCCTCCCTGACGCCTGCCCGCCCCATTTCCATCTCTGGGCAGGAGCCACTCTGCTAGCAGAGTAGGAGCCTGGTAGGAATCTGTGCTGCCTCTCCCTGAGGGGGAAAAGAACAGACAAGAAGGTCCAGTCCATTGCCACATGCACAGCAGGGAGGACTGCCAGCTGCTTTTTTTCCACTCACCAGAGGTCATCCCTGCTGGTAGCATGGGGCCATGACCGAGCCAGGGTACTGCTGCCCCTGAGAAGCTGGACACCCCACCTGCCCCTGCCTGCTAGGCCCCAGTGCCCCACTCACCGCCCCCCCCCGTGCTCCCCCTCCCGAGGCCTGCCCCCTCCACTTCCCCTCCAGGGTGGTTGCTTCTGCAGCTGTGGAGCATGCACAGCCGAGCAGCCACAGAAGTCATTTTGCTGCTGCACTAGGCCTTGGCCGTCTGCAAATGTTCAGCACTACTGCATAGGACACCAGAGTCACCAGAGGGAAACGCAGCCAGGTTTGATACAATAATAATAAAAGAAGTTTCTTCCCGCAGAAGCTCTGGTTTTGACACACAGTCAGGTGCACATCTTTAGGGCCCAACATTACCTTCTGAAAAGCAAGGCCTATAATAAACTAAAACACATTCCACCATGGGCAGGAAAACTCCCACGAGCACCAGAGAGCTTGGGGTTCAGGCCAGGGAGGTCATAGAGTGATAACCTAAACTCTGGGTGTGCCATCAGCCTAGGAAGGTTTCATGTTATGACATGGCATTGGAGCCAATGAATTGATCCTGTTGTATGTGTAACCTTGACCTTGCACTATACACACAAGTGACACTGTCCCACCTCTGCTATCCCAACCCAACATGGTTCTGTGTTCCATTAGACATTAAAGAGAATTTCAGAAATTACTTGTGGTTGCCTTTTGTCTTTTTAAGAGTCATGGTGAAAGTGTGCAGCATTCTCTCTCCTAGTTTACCAGATGGCCCTGCAGTACTCTCAGCTGTAATTCACTTTAAGAAACTTAATAGGAAAATGAATTATATTGCATAAAAAGAACTTTAGAAGTAGGGCATTCCAGGTCTGGTTCATTGAAGAAAGTCATCAAGGATCTGGGTTCTCGTCTTTCTGCTCGGCCTGCCAGTGTCAGCTGCTTCCTCAAGCTCACAAGATAGCTGCAACAGCTCCAGTCATCACCTGTTCTCACCTCTATGTTCAAAGGCAGAAGAAAGTTTCTCCTCCTGTGTGTGTATGTTTAAGAGCAAAAAACTCAGTTCTCGTCATGTGTCATAGGTAACAATTGTTGCATACCTATCTATGTCTAAACTAATTCCTGGCAAGGGAGATGAAATTATGTCTTGGGTTTAGGTTCATTGAGATCAGTCTGAACTGGGGGCAGGGCCTGTGCCTGAGCATGCAGACTCTAAGAGGGTATAAACACCAAAACAAAAATCAGGCCTTGAGAAATAATGGAAGAGTTGGGAATAAATTTGAGTTAAACCACCAACAGCATTGTCCCCGAACCCCAACACGTCTGTGTTTGTTTTATTTGTTTCTCCTTAAAAAGCCAGCATATGATGTTACTGATGAGGGTGGAGTGGGGGGGATGGGTGGTGGTTTGTCAAGAAAAATGCCGTCTCATCTCCTCTCTTCCCTGGCCGCTTTGTCATCTGTCCTATTTTGCAGCTGGAAGGTTCCCACCTTTGTTTACCTCTTCAAGTGTATCTGTCCTTCCATTATTTTTCCAGCTCGGTTGCCAGCAGAATGCAGAATAGTCTGGATAAATGAAACAGAGCTGACAGTTCTCTTAATGAAAGCTTGTTTGCACACACTGCGTTTCTTGTGATCTCCCTGTACCTGAAAGCCTTCAGGTGAGGTTTTCTACATACGAGTGTTTGTCGTTCTTTTAATTAAGGCCTGTGGAAATGGATTGGCTTTCGTAAACCAGGCATTTCTCACCCCTAACTCCTTCCCTTGCCAGGCCTCCTCTGCCCCCCGCCCCCCTTTCTTCCTCGCCTTGCATATCTATTCCTGAAGCCTCTCTGGCTGGGAAGCTCCTAATGGCATTCAGCTCCATCCCTGCTGGAGCTTCCTCCCAGTTGGCAATCTTAAATAAGCTAAATTCGTTTTCCCATCATCATTCCTCCCAAACATACACCACCATCACAGTGTGAAGTTCTATAAAAGGGCTCTGGGACCAGTCAGTCAGTCATTCATGTGTTGGAGAGCATCTTCGGACACGCTTTTCCGGCTGGAGTCGTGGCACCCCTGTTCACCATGGGTCATAAAGGGATCAAGCTCCTCTTTAAGGAATTCCAAAGGCCAGCTACTTGCCCCCTGTGGTTATCTTGACTGTCTCTTTAAAAGCACAGCATGCATGGCTCCTCTTGGTTTTCTGCTCCTGTGAAAAAATGGCACTTTCTCCAGGCTCCATCACTTTCTTGCAGCCCTGTGGATGGCTTGGAACCCTACTTGTCTTTGAAAGAGTTCACTATTTGAGCACCTTCTCCCCCCCTGCCTAGCCTGCTTTCATTCGGGAAGCCTCCATTTGAAATAATCTTCCTCCTTAATAATATTGGGGGCACCTTAGGATGTCAAAAAGGCAAATGAGTCCCCTTCACTCACTCCTTTAATATATTCCTTTTTTTCCAGATGTCTTTCTGAACAGAGAAAAATGTGAAGATCAGAGGGATGCAATAGAGAGCTCGGGAGTGGATCTAAGTAGAAATGAGAAGCAGGAAAGATCGGAAGGGCCCGTCCCGATATTATGATTGCTTCACAGAAACAAAGCACGCTGCTGCAGTGCGGAAGCGATCCGAGGTGATAGGTATTGACGTGCCGCCTTCCATTTCACATCGCTCTTGACTAAATGAGAGTTTTTTGAATGCACAGTGAATGTTTGCATAATACTGACAAGTTTGACTTTCTGGAACCTACGCGAGCCCAGGAATACACATATTTTGGGCTCTTAGCCAAGACCAGAGATAGCCTATTAAGTGTGAAACAACTGGCCTTTTTGCAAAAGGCTAAACAGCTGCTATTTTGCTAATTTAAAGAAAGAAGTAACTTCTGTTCATTGGCAGACCTTGTTTGATTGGATTCTATGATCATGTATCATGACTATATCATTTTTGTTACCTGAAATAAAAATGTGTGCCCTGACTGGTATAGCTCAGTTGGCCGGGCATCCTCTCACAAGGCAAAAAGTCACTGGTTCGATTCCCAGTCAGGGCACATGCCTGGCTTGCTGGGTCGTCTGCAGTCAGGCCGTGTGCAAGAGGCAACTTATCAATGTTTCTCTCCCTCCCTTCCCCCCCTCTCTAAGAAGAAATAAATAAAATCTTTTATAAATAAATAAAGTAAAAGTGTAATTTTCCTGATATACGTGATTAATTAACTTTATTATCTGGGTCATTCTCTCTACCCTCCCTGCAGGCCGAGCACAGGCTGAGCATTTCTTCGAGGATATTGTATCATCTTATCAGTCACAATCTGTCACCTACGATTATTAGCTCATATGCTCATCACGAAAATTATGGAGAATGTAAAGATTTTATGCATTCAGTCAAAAATGTCAGACCCAAAATCAGTTGATTTCCTGCCATCTTTCAAGTTGACCAAAGCACTCACTGATTTGCTCTATTTTCTTACGTTTTTAGTATTTCTGTGTATACATATGCACTGAAAAGCCCAACTCAGAGAAAACTGCAGTGCAATTCTGAGAAAAAGCTTGTCCTAAACATCTAAAGATAGCCTTTCTAATTACTGTCTGCATTGTGTTTAAACCGTGCGCACTTGAGCATTATTCTCCTTTACCAGCTGTGTCTAGGTAGAGTCATTGCATCAAACGCTTCTAATTTTACAAAAAGAAATCAAAACAAGTGTGTGTTTGAGTCTTGGTGACAAATGCAAACCCCATGAGTCAAACAGGCCAACTGACTAGCAAGCTGGCTGGGAAGTCACACCAGGAACAGTGAAGTGATGGACAGGGTAGATCTGTAAGGGGAGGAGGGTAAGAGTAGCCCCCAAGGCCAAGTGGGGTCCACGATCTTTCCCTTGTCTTAGGTTCCAGCCCCCCCTCCATTAGCTGCGATCACGGAGTTTCTTTCCGCCAGCCTCTTAATGGAGGCAGAGATCCTTACACACCTCAGAGGTGGCAACCTTTCCTGTGCTTGAATTTTTCTAGTTCAAAGTACTCAGCGCCTTACAAGGTGATCCAATCCATTAGTAATAGCTATTTTTCTGACCTTAGCCAGTGTTCTTAATGAGGCACGCATTAGATCTTTAGGTCTTCGTGTTATTCCACACATCTTTCGTGAATACCCCTTGATTTAATCCTCACAGCAATCCAGTGGAATGGTCTCATCTGACCGAGGAGAAACCCCAGGCCCAGGGCAGGGAGGTGACTGCTCAGCTTGTAAGTGCAGAAGAGCCGGGGCTCCCAGTGGCCCTTCTCGCTGAGCCCGAGCTGCCCAGCGCCACACTGCGAGCATTCCTTTGCCCTGACGGTGCGCTCTGACCTGGCCTCCTGTGATTTCCTCTCTACTTCTTGGCTCTGGAGCCCCGCGGAATAGTCAACCTATTCCCTTCCTGTGAATGGACAGAATAGAAAGGAGTAGGTCTGCTAGGGTCTCTCTTTAGTGTGGGGAGCTAAGGGTAGTGAAGAGAGAAACAAAGAACAGAAGGTGCTATGGTCTGGATGTGCTCCCCAAAATAAATGTGTTGAAACACTCCCCCCCCCCCCACAAAGATGATAGTAGTAGGTAGGAGGTAAGGCCTTTGGGAGATCCCAAAATCATGAGTTGGGGTGGGGGGCCGGGGGTGGGGAGGAACGCTAATCTCATTAGTGCCTAAGAAGCTCCAGAGAGATCCCTTGCCTCTGTCACCCAGTGAGGATGCAGCGAGAAAGCACTGGCTATGAACCCCAGAGATGCCTCTAACCTGACCATGCTGGGGCCATGATCTTGGACTTCCAGCCTCCAGAATTGTGAGGACTTTCTGTTGTTTTTAAGCTACCCAGTCTGAGAGGTATTTTGTGATAGCAGCCCAAACAGACAAATACAGAGGGCAAGTAAGTGATGGAAAGCACCAGCTTCCTCCTGAAAAATGAATACAAACCCCCCAGGATGATAATGAATTAACCTGTACTCTGGGGCTCAGAGTCGAAGACGGCATGTTCCGCACTTTACTCCTCTCCGTCATGTGTCCCTATGCAATCGCTGCCTCATTTTCAGAAGTTTTCTTTGTGGGGATAGCTAAACACGCCTCTGAGATCAGGATATTTAAAGACTCAGTTTGCTCATTCCTTTTCTGTGCTGACCTGGACAGTTCAAGTTAATATTTCAAACCGGTGAGAACCAGTTGGTGGAGCAAAGTCACCGGACAATAATAGCCTTTCTCTCCCCTTGTCACTTGGTTTCAAGGAAAGAATTTTCAATAACAAGTTAGTCTTAGTAAGAGGTAAAAATAACCACTGGGGATGGGTTTCTGGCTATGGTTCAGTATGACTCACTCTCTTAAGAGTCTGGGAGACATGGAAGCTGCCTCCAAGTAACCAGGGTGGAAAAGACCCAGCTAGAGAGTGGGTGTACCCCAGGAGGTCGAAGAGTTATTATGAGGACTTTGATTCAGTAAATGAAGGTGGATACGCAAGACTGATCTAGTCTATATGTAGATTATAATTTTCAAAAAGAGGCCGCAACTCCAGCAGGCCCTGAATTAGAATGAGCCTGCCTTTGGACCCCACCGTTTCCAGGAGCCTGGGTGTCCAGAACAACATTGTCCTGGCTGTGGAAGGGCTGACAGCTTCCTTTGCCAACACCCGCCTCCCTGAAACTTGCCCAGCGACATTGCTTCATGGGCCCCGTCTTGACCGTCTGGGAAATGGACTTCATACTGCACTTGGGGGTCGATGTGAGATGCTCAGGGCCCGGGCCAGTGGCTCTAGTGTCAGAATGGCCAGAAGCTTATTGCAGATAGATTGCCTTCTGTCTGGTTGGGTCCACAGCTCAGGACGTAGCCCAGGAAGCTGAACTGTTTTTCCCTCTGTTCCCAGAAGAATGGGTGACTAAATATTGTTGCCAGCAGAATTGGAAAGAGGATGACAATAAGTCCTACAGGGACTTTTGGAAATATTTTTGCTATTTCCAAATAGTAACTGAGCCTGGGAGAGAGGCCTCAAACAAACAAAAAAAGTAACCAAGGCCCTGGTGCAATACAGAGCTGCTGTTTTTAATGTGCAACGTGAAGATTGGCAAACAGCCCCAAAGGGTATCTATCTGCTCTCCGCAGGGTGGCAGGGTGCCAAGAGCAGCTGAAGACGGCATGTGCTGGCAGGGCCACATGGTGGTGGTGGGTGGGGAGGCCCGGATCCTGGGCAACCTCAGGCAGGGTCTCAGAGAGCATAGGAGGAATGTAAGGGGTGGGGGTTGGGTGAGTCCTTAGGGCAGAGAGGTGTCTCAGGGCTCATGGGGTGAGGGTCGGGGTGTCAAGGTAGAAAGGAGCCTCAAGAGTCTAGGAGATCTTCAAGGAAGGTGGGGTATGTGTTCGATGGAGGGGTGTACCTCTGGGGGTTCTCAGAGCTGGGGGAGGGGGTTGGGCTGCCCTCTGGATGCAGGCAGGTGGTTCAGCATACCTGGTTGGAGAACTCAGGGGGACTTCTGGGGACACCTCAGCCATGGTGGTAGTGGGACCGCAGGGTAGAGGGTGTCTCTGGGAGCAGAGGGAGAAAATCAAGGTGGGGGCAGGGTCTTGGGGCACACGGAGGGGATCTCGGGGCTCCAGAAGGGGTGTCAGGGCGTAGAGGGGCTCTGGGGCGCGCGGGAGCTCTCCACCGCGATCAGGCTGTCTTGCACTCACTGTCCCGCCGCCGCTTCCTGCGCTCCTGCGCCAGGAGCGACCAGGGCCCAGGCCCGCACAGACCCACCACGCAGCAGGCCAGCCGGCGGCCCGCGTTGCCGTTCTCCAGGCTGGCCGGGTTGCCGCCGCGGCCCAGATCGTCCTCGCCCTCGTGCACCACCACCGCTCGGCCCACGATCGAGTGCGGGCCGCTGAGCGAGGCGACGAGGCCGGAGCGGTACTTCCAGAGGCTGCCGTCCCGCACGGCGAAGTTGCCAAAGTCGCCCGGATGCTGAGGGTGCTGCACACCCAGCGGGTTGTAGTGCGGCCCGGTGGACCCACAGCCCTGGCTCAGGTCCCCGAACTGGTGCACGTGGATGGCGCGTTTGGTGCCATTGGGCTCGGGCGGGAAGCCCTCCAGACTGAAGAAGGCCTCGAGCTGGGCGCGGGGCGCAGGCTGCCGGAAGAGCACCAAGCCTGTGACCTGCGGCTGCTCCGCGCCCAGTGAGGCCGATGGCCGCACCCGGCAGATGGCGTGGAGTGCGGGGTCCTGGCCACCGTCCGGCGCCCGCCCCCCTGTCACCTCCTGCCAGATCTCCGTCACTTTGGCGTGCATGTCGCGGATCTGCTCCTCCGTGCTCAAACTGGCGTCCGAGGCACAGGCCACCAGGAACCAGGAGGCACACAGCAGCGCCAGCATGGCTGGAGTCCGGCACCTGCGGGCCCCGCTGGGGTGGGGGCGGGGCGAGGCTTAGTCAGCAGAGACAGAAATCTCAGGGACCCCAAGTCCTTGGATCTAATCCATCCTCACCAAAGGGGACCTTGCCCACACCTTCTTTCAGCTCGTATTTCTCCAGGGCTTCCTGAGCCCCAGGAACCGTGTCAACTGCTGTGCTCTTCAAGACAATTGACAGAAAAATCTCAAGAAACTCACAGGGCTTTTTATGAGCCACAAATCTGATCATGGTCCTCTCAAGTCCTCTCTTCAGGAGTGGGGAGTCTCAGGTCAAAGGCGGGGTGTCTCGGGGCACATGAGGGGGAATGAGTGGCCCTTCTGGACCCCCCCACCCCCCCTCCCCTGCCACTCCCTAAGCACCCCTCCTTACAGGCATGGGTAAGACTTGCTGCCCTGCCTTCCTGATTGTCGCAGTGCTGTGCCCTCTCTCTGAAGTGCCCTATGCCCCTTCTCTACCGTGCTCAGTAGATGTGAATGCAGAAACTCTGTTTATTCATCAGTATCCCCAGCACCTGGGCCCACACCTGGCCGTGGGAAACATTTAATATGTGATTGTTGAGTGAGGAGTTCACTGAGGGACAGACGTCGTATCATTCCAACTTCACTCTGTGATTAAAGATGGAGCCTTGTGCTAGGGATGGATGGAGGAAGTAGTGTCCATCTCCCTGGGGAACTCCAGGAAGGCTTCCCAGAGGGGGTGACTCTTGGGCTAGATCCTACAAGTAGGAGCTTTTGAACCAAGCTCAGTTGGAAGCCCATTTCCGGCAGAGGGCACAACAGGACATAGTCACAGGCTGTGGAAGGACACTGTTTGTTTTGGGGGATGGGTAGAAATTCAGTGTGGCTGGAACCTGGCCTGTGCCCCCAGGGAGGAGTCGAAGCTCAAGAGCGAACTTTGAGCCTGGGATTGAGGGGCTGGGTTTGCTGTGCTGAATGTGGATATTAGCTGGGAGGCTTGTGCCAGTGGAAGTTTTAAGCAGAAAAGGGGATGATGAGATAGCTTTTTTAGTTCATGAAGTGTGGCAGGAAGAAGGACATGGGCTAGACTTCAGGGATCCAGAGGATTGGGGGGAGGGCTGGGGACAGCCCGGGCAGAGATGGGGACACAGAGGGGGAGAAGCAGAGACAGACAGTCAGGGGGCAATGACTTGGGAGACTGTGGCTGGAACCCAAGCCAGCAACGAGGAAGGCTTTTTCCAGGGTGGAAGCGGCAGAGGCAGAGCGGGGCAGGGGCTGGGGAGACACTGTGGGCAGCCTTGGGTGGCAGGGGGTGGGGGAGAGAGAGGAAGCAGTGGAGGATGGCTGAGTTCCCAGGGGAGAACGGGTGTCTGGATGGTGGTCCAAGGCCCCGAGAGGAAGGAGACAGGGCAGATGCTGGTGAGGGCCCAGTTGGGACGTTCCACAAACAGCTGGCACTGACTTGTGGCACTTGGAAGTGAAGGTGTAGCTGGGAAGGTTTCTCAATATTGGCTGTGCATTTTTAAGTTTCTGACTCGTAAAAATCAGAGGTCCAGGCTCTACCTTAAGAGATTCCATGGGCCAGAATTGTGTCTTTTATTTATTTATTCATTTTTAAACTCCATCAAAGATTCTGGGACCCAGCCAGGATTTTAGAGTCAGACACAGATTCAAATCCTAATCCCAACATAAAGTAACGGTGACATCACCAGGGAAGGTTTGACTGACCCTCTCTTAGCTGCTTGTGAAATAAGGGCAGTCATACCAACGAGAGTCATGGTGCAGATTAAACGAGAGGGCATATGCTGAGTGATTGTCACATCTTTAAATCTGCCCACAGGGATCAATGCTGCCTCCAAAAAACTGATGTGAGGGTCAGCTGCACTTTCAAAGACCTTCTCCAAACCCAAAGCAAGTGCCATTCTGAAAGCCAGTACCCACGTTGAAGTATTTATACTTTCCATCACCACCATTACAGAAAGGTGAGCTAGTAGGTGATTGAAAGAGTGGATTCTGAAACTCACTGCCTTGGTCTGAGACCTCTCTGCCACCGACCCTCTGAGGGTTGCTGTTACTGTTATTTTTATTGCAGAGGAGCAGAGAAAGATGCTGGGCTGCAAAGCCACGCCAGGCTGCACCTCCTCTCCGAGCCTCGGTTTTCTTAATCTGCAAACGGGGGTAATGACTCCTCCCTTAGAGGTTTGCCGTGGAGCTTAGAAGAAACGATTACAATCGCTGACATTTATCGAACACACGTGCCAGGCAGTTAAAAGCAGTTGGCACCTGTTCCTTTGTGTGAACCTCACGAGAACTCTGTGCGGTGTTGTTGTTACCCCCACTCTGAAGTGTGGGGAAACTGAGGCACAGAGGTGCGTGTTTTGCTCAAGGTTCCACAGTGAGTGACAGTTGAGGACAAGACTGGAAAGTGTGTGGTTTTCTCCAAGCCCCTGGCATAGCGGCCACACTCAGCAGCTGTCATCAAAGAGTCTTTCCTCAGAGCCTGGCACCTTCTCGGTAAATGGCAGCTCTTTTCTTAGACATCAAAGACAAAGTGCTGATAGAGATTTCAAGCCCATCCCCTGGAAGATGATATTGAAGCCATGGGAAAAGGAGTGGCAGGTAGGGGCAAAAGGTCAGAATGACAAGGGAACCACCTCTGGCCTGGCCTGTGTGGCTTACTACATGGAAGCCCAGGAAGCAGGGACCATCCCCTCCAGAGCTTAGCCCCAAGCTTTCCAGCGTAGGGGACCAGCTCTGCCTTCTGCAGCTGTCCTGCCCCGGGGGAGGGCTGTGCTCATTGGAAAGTTCTTCCTTAAAAATGTAGAGCAGAACCAGACTGCTCTCTTTCAGGAACATTTGGGTAATAATTAACATGTCATGGAGATATTTTTCTCCTAACAAAAAGGAAAGTCTCCCTGAACCTCAGGAAGCCCTGACTCCTTGTTTCCTGAGCCATCGAGTCTTGCCCAGTGAGGCTGGTTTGCATCAGGCTCGGCCTTTTGGCGCAGTTTCCCCCTTAGTTTGAACTGTGGGCCACCAAGTGGTTTTTTCAGGCCCTGCTCTGTGCCTGGTCTGTAGGGGAAGACAAGATTATCAGAGAAACGGGACCAAAAGGCCACCAAGCCTGGGCCTCCCTGCTGGGTCTGGTCTGGGAAGATGGCAGCCTGGTCCATTCTAATCCCTCAGCTCACTTGTAGAAGGAGCGAGCTAGAAGCCTGAGCCACCAAGCCCACCCCTCTCTTCCCCCATCAGCAGGTGGCTTTTTCTCAGTAGCTCCTGATCCCCAGAGCCATGCAACATGCAGAAAGGGCAGCCTTGCTCCCTCCAGATTTTTCTTTTTCTAACACTGAAGTCCTCTCGGTCTGGCCTGGGCAAATCCAAAGCAGAACAGCTTCCTCCCCCAGTTGCCTTCCTCACCCCTCTCCCTGAGTCCTCACCCATCCCTCAGAGCAGCCAGCTTCTCTGTTTCTTTCTCAAGAAGATGATCAAATATACTCTTCCAAGACCAGGCCCAACATCCCACCCCAGTTTCAAACTCTTACTAAGCAAACTCTGAGAAGAACAAAATGAACCTCAACTTGGTACCCACCTTTCCAGCTCTTCCAAGTGTGGGGCTGGGGGCAGCACCCAGCAGTAGTCGGTGGCAGGAATGCAGACCGACTCCTGCGGCTGGGCTGTTTGTGGGTGTGCCGGAAAGCCAGCCCAGGGGAGTGGTCACCCCGAAGGAAGAAGGTCATTGGGCCAGTCAGGGAGGGAAAGCAGGCCAGGCTGGCCCTTGATGAATTGCCTCACCTCCTTCTCCCCCATTCCCTCCTCCCTCAGCCTCTCCCCAGCCCCAGGCTCCCCAGCCAAGTATTCCTCATCGTGACTTCACCGGTTTGTGCAGACGTAGCCAGTGACCTTCAGCACGCAGCAGCAGGGGAATAAAAATGAGGCAGAAAATAGCCTCTTTGGAGAGGTGTACAATAGCTTCTTTCTTGAGAGGCCCTTCGCTGTCACCCGACTTCCTCGGCCATTGACTTATTTTTGCTGGACGAGTCTGCGTTGGAAATGGGCACCTGACAGATGTGCATGATGTTTTCTCAGAAGTGCGCCTCGTCACCTGGGAGACGGGAGAGGCTGCTGTGGTGGGCCAGGTTGCAGCGTGCCAGCTGTGTCTCCTCTTCCTGATGTGCCCCTGAATTAGCTAGGCCCTGTGCCTCGCTTTTCCCATCTGTAAAATGGGGATATAACGCCACCTGGTACTGTCGTCATCAGAGTTGCTGTCACTCTGTTAGGGAAGTTGTGAAGGAGCACTGTACCCTCCTACACAAAGTGTGCAGTCTGGGAAAGTCCTGGGCCCATGCCATTCCCAGGGCCTCTTTTCCTTTGCTTCTGGGATCCTTTCTCAATCACAGAGCTCCTTCCAGAAACAGAAGCTTTGTTCCCATGTGGGGAAAGGCAGTTTTTCTGGCTGCCTCTGTGTCCCCAGCCTTTCCTTCACAAACATGTAGTGGGCGCTCACTCCATGCCAGCTACTGCGCTGTGCCCCGGTGCCCCAGGCTGCAGGAGTCCCTCCCCTCCGGGGGCTCACCTCCGGGGGCTCACCTCCGGGGAGGGAGTGGCAGGGTCAACAGGCCCATCCACTACAGAGAGAGGATGCAGCTGCGGAAGGACAGGCCCTTGGAGGCCCAAACATTGGTCCTAACCACAGAATTCCAGACTTCTGGGCCCCACTCCAGGCTGAGTATGTCAATGGCCAGGAAGAGCATTCTGCAATCATCTTTATAAAAAGCTAGTCATTCTAGTGAGCAGCCAAGTTTGGGAACCATTGCGTGACAAGAAGAACTCAAACAAAAGGTCTTTGGCCGGGAGTAGCCATTCCAGAAGTTGAAATGCAAACTTCTGGGAACTCAGCGACTCCGGCCCCTCCGCCCTCCATCCACCCTCAGGCTCGCTGGACACTCAGGCCTCACCTGCTCAGTGCTCGCTGCCCTGCATTCTGCTGCTGGGCGTCGTTGTCTTGACTGCCAGCTTTTCAGAGTTCCAGGTTCCTCCTCCTACTCCCCCACCCCCACGGCATTCTGGTTTTTCATGGTGAATTGTCTTTCATCAGTTTGGGGTGGGGGGTAAATCTGTATGTTTGTTCAGTTCTTGAAACAGTAATTATACAGGGTGGGGCAAAAGTAGGTCTACAGGTCAGTATTTCAGTGTGTCCAGTGCAAGGCAGTCACTGATATTAGAGAGACAACTGCACTGCTGTCTCTAGCTTTTCTTTTGTCTCCCCTTTAGGCTGGGAGGTAGGGAAGAGTAATGACTAGCAATCAGAGGGTCTTGAGTTTAAACCTTGACTTTGCTATTTTCTACCTCTGCAATTTCAGACCCATGACTTACACTCTCTGAACCTTATTTCCAGTGGTTTCTTCCGGAAACCGCCAGGGGAGGGGAAGCAGAACCAGGGAAGTGCCTCTGCTTACCTTTGCTAATCGTTAGCAAGCATTAAATAACATACTCTAAGGAAAAGTGTCTTGTAAAGTGTTCTGTTGCAAGTCCAGAAACCCAACCCAAACAATTAAAATTAGATTGTATTGACCCTCATAATGAAGAGTTAGAGCTTCAGGCATGGTGAGATCCAGGGGCTCCAATACTGCTATTGGGTCCAGATTTCACCTTACTTTTATTCTCCTTTCCTCCACATTGTCCCTATCCTCTGAGAGTTTCTTCCTTGATGGGGCAAGGTGACTGCAATAACTCCGGTCTTTCTCATCCAGTTTCAAGTCCAGGGGGAGAGCGAGGATTCCTCTCTTCCAACAGTTCCAGCCAAAATGTCAGTGCATCTCACTGGCCCTAAACAGATTATCCTGGAGCCAAGGCAGTGCTGTGGTTAGCCATGAGCCGGCCTCTGGAGCAAGGGGCGGAGCCAATGTCCCCTGCATTGACTGAACGTACCGTAGTCTCCAGAAGGGAAATTGGGGCGCTATAGCCAAAGGAAAGGGAATTGAATGTTGCAGGGCGGGGGTGAACTTTCCTAGGAGACCAGTTCTAGATTCCACATGGAGATCTTTCATGGACCTTAAAAGAAGTTAGATTAAATGAAGAAAGCACCACTTGATACAGGTCATGAACTTATACGGGGGAACAAAAATAAATTTACAGTCACGAGTATGCAAAACACAGAGTTTATTCTTGTATTATTATTTACTAATTGTATTATTTTTATACAAACAACTGTAAAACCTCCCTTTGCCTCACCCTGTACGCAGGAGAGATCTCTGCAAGAAGACTTTGTACTACTTTTACACAGAAGTACCAGTTGTAAATAGCTTCCTTTTCACGGTGTTCTGAAAACCAATAGACTTCAATTCCACTGGGAAATAAGTGGTTACCCGGAGGAGAAAACTTTAAAAGCAACGATCAGGATTTCCGTCTGCCTCTCTTAAAAGCTGGGTTGTGCGTGATGACAGTTTACCCATCCAGCGGTTTCGGACGTGCCTGAGAAAGTGTGCCTTGCCCGCCCAAGTTTCTTCCAGAAACTGATGGGGGAGGGGAAGCAGAACCAGGTAAGTGCATCATTCAATCTTGGATCCTGTCATTTTGTGCAAAACACACTTGGGTAATATGGGGACAAAGAAACCCCTATTGGCAAGGTGGGTAGGAAGAAAAGAAGCATCGTTTGTATTAATAAGAATAAAGTAAATAACATCTAACATCTGTTAAGTGACTCTGGGTGCCAAGCACTGCAAGCAATATATGTGCACCTTTTTATTCAATTTAATGGCTCTGCTCCTCAATGAAAAGATAGGTTGCATTCTGTGTCCATGTCATGTTCTGCCAAGTGTCCTTGTCACTGCAAACATGTCACCCCTTCCAGTCCAGTGCTGGGACAAGGTATTTGACTCAGTAGGTTAAGAAAAGCAGTCAGAACCAGGACCTCCTCAACTGGGTACACTTGGCTGCCCATGTAGGGACAATGACCGACAATCAGACATGAAAGCAATAGCTTTCCTGCCCAGAAGGTAGTGTGTGTGAAGTATTCTCTCAGGAAAACACAAGTGAAATCCCTCTACTCTGTGTTTGCATGGACTCTGAGCCTGCCTGCAGGTCCCGTACCTGTGAGAGGGCTCCCGTCATCCCTGCTCCAACACATGAAAACCAGAGACTGCTCTGGCCAGTGTGGCTCAGAGGTTGGAGTGTCATCCAGTGAACCGAAAAGTTGCAGGCTCAATTCCTGGTCAGGGCACCTGCCTAGGTTGCAGGTTCAGTCCCCAGTCAGGCTGAGTACAAGAGGCAACCGATTGATGTTTTTCTCTCATGTTGATGTTTCTCTCTCTCTCTCTCTCTCTCCCTTCTTTCCCCTCCCTCTAAAATAAGTAAGCATGTCCTCAGGTGAGAATAAAAAATAATAATAAAAACAAGTTACTGTACAAGTAACTTCAAAGAATATCCAAGGTAGTACTGATTTCCTTAAAATAAATGCAAGTGCATTCCACTTGGAAAGAGAAGCCTTTTTAAGCTTACTTTCTAGTCATATTTATTAAAAAATATTTGTTGAGCCCACAGCCATGCCTCCCCATGTTCTTGCTGCCTCCCAGTATAGAGGCTGGAAAGCCAGATGCCTACTTTCCCAGCATCCCATTCAGCGGATGGTGGTCATGTGACCTAGTCATGGCCAATGAGACATAACCTGAAGTAACTTTCTTTTACTTTCATTATAAAAGGAAACAAAGTGGTTGGTGCCACCCCCTTGCCCCTTTCTTTTGCCTTGAACATGGATTGAAAGGTTAGCAAAGTGAAACCTTTCAATCAGTTGAAGTGAAAGGTTTCACTTCAAAAGTGAAACCTTGAGAGCATCAGTTGACAACACTGAGAACAAAAGGCCCGCATGCATGTGATGGAGGAGGGGAAAGATGCAAAGATCCCAGGTCCTCAAAGACATCAATGAAAAAATACCAAACAAACTGAAAACTAAAGGGGAAAAGAGTGCCTTGTTGATCACCTTAACCAGCAGCAGCACAACTCATAACCTTGAACTGGTTTCATAGCTATGTTAAACAGCTGTGGCCATACATTGAGCCAGGAGGATGGGAGTGGCTTCAATCCAGGATATAACTGGGAAGCAGCTGCCCTTGGTTACAGAGCCTGCATAAGAGACTGGAGATGATTGGTTCCACACTGCATGGCCACACCTGCCCAGACTTACTATGGCAGCCCAGTAAGCTTGGAAAAATACGGGAATGCTGACAACTGTGGCCAGTTGTGGGAGGAATTGGAAATGGTGCAGCAGAGGAAGACTGACACTGGGATTTAAACCCAGGCGTGGCAGCCATCTGGCATCTTTTGGGGACCATGCAGCTTAGGCCGAGAAGAACCATGGACTCCTATTTCTTTTTCTGAGATACGGTACCCAGACTGGGCAGAGTGGGGAGGAAGGACTGTGCATTTGTGGGTATTCTAAAGGACTTTGGGATCGCAATGAAGACATTAAGTTATTACTCTTAAGTTTGTATAACTCTTTAAATAAATAATCCCTTTCCCTTTTACCAATCTTTGGCACTGAGAGACGTTTTTCCCTGGCAGTGGGCAAGGAGAACCTAGTGTAGGGGTGGGGGACCCCTGGAGCACCAGGGTGGGTCCATTCGGTAATAGTATATCATCCGCTGCTGCTACTCCTCCCCTGCTCCGGGTCTGTTCTGTAACACCTTCCCGTTCCCCGCTGACCTATCAAACACACACCCTGTAACCTCGCCTTAATGCAGGTGTACTCTCCCCACTCGGCCCGCCCGGCCCAGTCCCTTTCCTGCCCAGGCCCAGAGTGACCAAACTAACAACACACATGGCCACCACAACCCCAGGGAGTGTGCGAGAAATGCACGAACATCACAGCATGGAGAGAACAGAATCAAGAGATGGAGGTGATGGAACCTTCTCTACTCCTGGGTTTAGGGGAAACTGTTGCTGGGAGGAACTGCAGAGGAAAGAGAGGTCTTTCTGGGTCGGCCACCCTCTTAGAAAATGAGTTAGGAAGTCTAAAGGCTGCCAGGACTCAAAGGTTTCCGACTCAAGGCCCGGGGAAGGCCATGGTCAGGAAAGCAGCCATGTGTATCTCTCAGAAGATGAATCCATATAGTTCTGGCCACTCTGAAGTGACGTCCACAGTGGAATGGGTCACAACTCCCGACACAGCCTCCAAAACACCAGTAACCCGCCAAGGCCACCCAAAGAGCAAAGGCACAGGACAGTGGCATCTGGAAGAGTGGGAGGTTCTGTGGCATGGCCCTAGTAGCGTGCCGTGAATTTCATTTCACAGAACATTGTAGTGATCGTATGTAGTGATCGTATAAAGCAATCGGGCTCCTCACGTGCTCTGGGCCCAGCTGTGCAGGACGCCCTCTCGGCCTTCCGTAGGGAACCCGGGAGTAGGGCCGGGGTCTCAGGACATCCGCCTCATAGTGGGGTGCGATAGGAGCTGCTGACACCCTGGCCCACCCCGCTGGGGATGGACGCACGGAGCTTTTGAAGTCTCTCTCCCACCTTCTCTCCATCTCGGCACAAGAAATTTTCACACTGGTCTTTCTCCACACAACTCGTACGTGAGAAACAGGAGTTTCTCTCTTATGGGCCTATTTCCCTCAGAAGCCAGAGCAGAAGAGATGGAATCTAACCGTTGGCTCAAATGTTTGATTTTACCTACAGAGACATTTTAATAATCAGAGCATTGCTCTGATTGCATAATATTGACAAGAATAAAGTTAAAATTTCATTTGTGAGCACACATTCATTATATAAAACTAATATAGACTTGAAATTATTTTTAAAATGCATTTACAAGACGAGAATAGACACGTGTAAAAAAAATGCCTATGCACAGGCTGAAACCATTGTTTCTCTCTCTTTAAGTCCCAGCCCTCCAAGTTCAATAGTCTCACACAGAACTTGAATATTTACTGCGACAGACATTGAAGCTCAAACACCTGTGGAGGCCAAACAGGTCACATAGTGAATAAAGTGGGTCAGTCATAGGTCATTCCCTTTTTGTCTATAAACAAACAGCCTTTTAACAATTTTTTCCCCACAGAACTTCATTTATTAAACTTTATCTCAAGGAAACTTAAAAATTTTTAAGTAGTAATTCCAGGTAGACCCTGGACCTACTTAGACATAAACGTGATGAACAAAATTTTAATTTTTAAAATTTTTCCTAAAAGAAGGGTTTTGCTGTGTGTGTGTGTGTGTTTGGTTAGATCGTTATAGATACAATCTGTCGCCAAGAAACACAATTTTTGACCTGATAAGGAAATCATGGTAACCTGACACATGGCCAATGTTCTAAGACTAGAATTAAAGGCATTCTTTTGAATTTTGCCCTTTAATAATTTTCAGAGGAAAACCATGAAGTGGGCTTCTGGCTCTCAAAGCTCAATAAAAAATAGCAAGTTTGCAGACCTTGGGTAATGTATGTGAAATGCAGCAGGTCAAAGGGGTGAATTTTTCTTGATGGGGTTCTCACTGCTCACTGGCTTGGGGCTCGTTTTCCATAGCCTCCTCTCCCAGCGTCACAGACCTGCCGCTGCTCACCTTGTACCTGGCCCCCAGGCCGTGCACGGCCGCACCGCCTGCCCTCCTTAACGCCTGCGTCCCAGTCCGCGCGAACGATCCAGTCACCCAGACGAGTTCTGTTTCTGTACCACATGACATTTTGCGCACCTGCTCTTGAATAGCATGCCACAAAGCAGAAACCACATGCTGTTTTCTTCCTTTCAGCCAGGCCCGTGATGATTCTCTTTATGTCACCACTTTTGCCAAAGAGGTCATAGATTTGTTCTTCAGCTGTGTAAAAGGAAAGATTTTCAACATACAGTGTACAGCTTTTCATCAGTAATTTTTCCTGTTCTTCACTGTCACCCAGCAATTACTGGTCCCGGTACTGACTCAGCTCCAGGGAGGAGTCGCTGCGCAGCGCCTGCAGGAGGCCACCGGACACAGAGCAGAGGTGTGGATGGCGACACTGTCACTCCAGGAACCACAGGCCGTAGCAGAGGTGGCGGAACCCTATCTCCATTTCGTCTTCCCGTTTTAGCGGAGACAGTTACTGGAAGAAACAGTTGTCTTCTCTGAGAAGAAGAACTACAGCCCGCTGAAAAGTGGCAATCCAGCCCCAGTGCCTGGGAGACCAGAGCGATGCCCGGGAACTGCAGAGAACAGCCGAATCCGTGGGGCCCGCAGCCGCTCAGCCGTGTCTGCTCCACGTGGGAACACCGCCTGCTCCGGCCAGATCCTCTGTTTCTCAGGAGAGGCCCGAGGCGCAGTTTCTGTGCGATAGCTGTAAGTTTTAAAATGATGGCTCAATAGCGTTATGTCCTGCCTTATGGGAGATATGCATTAAATGTGAAGACAGATAGATTGGCAGTAAAAGGATGCGAAAGGAGTTCCCGTGCAAACAGTTTAGCATAAGGCGAGCACGATTGTCTGAGTATCAGACAAAATAGGCATGAGACCAAGACTGTCGCTGTGGGCAGTCTCAGCGACCGGACATTCCATGGGGGGACGAAGGGCACATTTATTAAAAAGACCGTTATCCTAAACATTTGCACACCCAATAACAAAGCTTTAGGATACATTACATAAAAACTCACAAAGCTAAAGAGAGAAATAAATCCATAATCATAGTTCCATATTTTTAACACACTCTCCTGTTAATCGATAGAAGAAATAGATAAAATATCAGTTAGTATATAGATTAGCCGAATAATACTATCAACCAAGATGACGGAAATATTTTCCCAATAATTGCAAAGATAAATATTCTTTTCAAGTTTTCATGAAATGTTCATCAAGATGGAGCATATTCTAGTCTATCTTGATTTCATTAAATTTAAAAAGGCTAAAGCCTTACAGAGTAAGTTATCTGATTTCATTAAAATAAAAATAGACATCAGTTGCTGGGGAAGAAGGAGTAGGTAGAGGAAGAAGATATAGGGGAAAAATGATAGTGGAAACAAATACAATAAAAAAGAAAGTTAAAAAATAGAAATCAATGAGATATCTAGAAAATCCCCAAATATGTAAAAATTAAATAATACATACTTAATAATCTATGAGTCAAAAAAGACCACAGGGAATTAGAAAATATTTCTAAGTAAATCATAATGAAAACAACATATTAAAATTTGTGGTATGCAGCCAAAGCTGTTCTGGGGGGGAAATGTATAACTAAATGCCTATATTTAAAAAATAGAAAGGTTTAAATGGTAAGAAGCTGGAAAAATGGCAGCAAATTAAATCCAAGCTAAGTAGAAAAAATAAATAATAAAAAAACATAAATCACTGACATTGAGAATAGATAAACTTCACAGAAAATTTAGAAAGCTAATAGTGGATTCTTTGCAAAGATGAATAAAATTGACAAAGCTCTAGCAAGACTATTTAAAAAATCCAAATTACCAATATAAGATATGGAAGAGTGCATTTCACTTTTTATCCTATAGCTTTCAAGAGGATAAGGAAATATTTTGAACAAATTTATGTTTATAAATTCAATAACAGATAAATAAAAAGCATAATTTATTACATTGATGCAGGAGAAATAGTTTAAATGGCTCTATATATATTTTCAAAATCAACTTTGCAATTTAAATAATCTCTAATAGATACAAAAAAAAGTGTAGGCCCAGATGCATTCATTTGGTGATTTTTACCAAACAGTTATCAAATATTTTAAAAAGAAGTAATACCAACTTTCTATTAACTATTTTAGAAGACAGAGACAAAAATTTTTCTCAATTAATTTCGAGGCTAGTAGAGCTCTGACCAACATGCTAACAGACCAGTGGCTCTCACACACATGGAGAAAAGGGGCCCTAGGAAAGCCTGCATTACATGACCCTCTGCACATGAAATTCTAGAAGAGGTGGGCTAACCTACCATCATAGAGATCAGAGCAATGGCTTCCTAGGAAGGGGCGAAGGGGCAGTGGTGGTGGGTGTGTGCTAGAATTAGCTCCAGAGGGACATGAGGTATGTTGCTGGGGTGATGGAAACCTTCCGTGCATTGAATATGGGATGCTGCCTGGAGGATTTACTTTTGTCAAATATCGTGCATTTTATTGCTTATAAATTGTACTTCAGTGAATTTGAAAAGCAGACACATTTGCAAACACTAGCAGAATAACAAGGATGGCAGCTGTTGGGCTGACCACACTTGTGTGAGGATAACCTTCACTTCCAATTCTTTCCAGGCAAGGTCATTTACCTGGAATTTTATATTACATGTTGTTGGTCCTTAGAATTCAGGTTTGCAGAGATTGAGGTCAGACCTCTAAGGAGCAAGCATTCTAGAATAAATGGAGGCTTTCTTTTGTTTTTTTTTAATATACTTTATTGATTATGCCATTACAGTTGTTCTATTCCCCCCCTTCATTCCCCTCCACCCTGAACACCCCCCCACCATTCCCCCCTTTAGTTTATGACCACGTGTCTCAAGTTCTTTAGATTCTATATCTCCCCTACTATTCTTGCCCTCCCCCTATCTATTTTCTATCTACCATCTATGCTACTTATTTTCTGTACCTTCTTCCCCCTTCTCCTTCTCCCACTCCCCTGTTGCTAACCCTCCATGTGATCTTCATTTCTATGGTTCTGCTCCTGATCTCGCTGTCCTCTTAGTTTGCTTTTGGTTTAGGTGTGGTTGTTAATAACTGTGAGTTTGCTGTCCTTTCACTGTTCATCTTTTTTATCTTCTTTTTCTCAGATAAGTCCCTTTAACATTTCATATAATAAGGGCTTGGTGATGATGAACTCCTTGAACTTGACCTTATCTGAGAAGCACTTTATCTACCCTTCTATTCTAAAGGAAAGCTTTTGCTGGATAGAGCAATCTTGGCTGTAGGTCTTTGGATTTCATGACTTGGAATACTTCTTTCCAGCCCTTTCTTGCCTGTAAGGTCTCTTTTGAGAAATCCACTGACAATCTGGTGGACACTCCTTTGTAGGTGACTGTCCCCTTATCTCTTGCTACTTCTAGGATTCTCTCCTTCATTTTAATCTTGGCTAATGTAATGATGATGTGCCTTGGTGTGTTCCTTCTTGGGTCCAACTTCTTTGGGATTCTCTGAGCTTCCTGGATTTCCTGGAAGTCTATTTCCTTTGCCAGATTGGGGAAATTCTCCTTTATTATTTGTTCAAATAAGTTTTCCACTTGTGGCTGTTCCTCTTCCCCTTTCTGGCACCCCTATAATTCGGATGTTGGAGTGTTTAAAGATGTCCTGGAGGTTCCTAAGCCTCTCCTCATTTTTTTGAATTCTTGTTTCTACATTCTTTTCTGTTTGGTCTTTTTTTTTCCTCTTTCTGGTTCCTATGGCTGCTGGCGTGCGGTGGAAGCACTGTACCTCCTCCCACAACCAAGTTTAAAAACAACAAAGTTTTAGCAACAAAAACGCAGCCAAAACCACAGAAAATTGAACTTCATGGAAGTCTGACAACAACGAACCCTTCGGCCAAACCGGTATGAGGGGCAGAGCCAGCAGCAGAGCAGGGTCGGGCAGGAAAGATCCATGGAGGCTTTCTTATTCATTGCTTGTTGAGGTTGTCTTGTTGAGGTTCTAAACAATCCTTCAGACAACTGTCGGGCAGTTGACAACTGATGGAGACCTCAAGAGTGGTCAGTGTGGTCTGAGTAACTCACTCACACACCCCTCACACGTGTTATGTGCCCGAGTCTTGGGGTCCCCTGCCCTCACATATAAAAACCAGACACTAATTATGTCAGGATGAAATAAGAAATGTGTGTAAAAGTAACCAGCAAAGTGCTTGGCATATAGCAACAACTACATTCTCTGCTTTTGTTGCTCATTTGTGAGGGCAATTTTTCATTTTCTAAACTGAGCTAGGAAACACATTGAGAGCTCAGGGTGAGATGGGAAGATTATTTTGAATATAAATTGAATTTACATTATCACAGTTGACTATTTCTCCTCTTCAGGACTCAAGATGCTGGCATGTTTTATTTCTGTATTAACTAGCTCTCTTTACATCACAAGGGACACAAATGCAACTCATGCACATTTCAGCAAAAAGGAATTTCATCAGTTCACACAACTGAAAAATCCAAGATCTTATATTCCAGTAGCTCTCCAACCCCTAACAACTCCAACAGAAGTCTCAGAAGGCCTGTTTGGGTCACATGCCCACATCTGAACCAACTACCACACGATAAGGATGGAATACAGTTCTGGCACAGGCCTGTCCCTGTCACCAGAGTGGGGACAGCACCACCCGAATCACAGAAGAGAGAAGGAAAGACATGGCTTCCCCAAAGGAAAACACAGGTGCCGCTCTGTTTTGTCTGAGTGCTGCCCGCCTGTCAGGCGCTTCCTAGCACTACAAACCGGACCAAATTCCACAGTGGATTATGCACAAGCCGATTAGTGTTCTGGGGGAAATGAACTCCTGTGAAGCTGCCCGCAGATCACGTGATCCCCTCGCTCAGTTTTCCCATCTGTTCCCAGAGAGTCACCGCTTCTTCAGAGTCCTGGGAACATTAGCTCCCCACTGGAAACTATGTCTAAGAAGTGTCCATCACTTTGTCTTGTTATGGCCCAGACTTTGGAGCCTCTTTCCATGTAAACAGAGCTGCACTTGACTTCACATCACCCTGTTGTGCAGCGAGGGGGACTCACTTGGGAAGAAGAGAAAGGAGGGATTGTTTGTTTTTTCAGATATTCCATTTTTACGAGTGGGCTACTTGGTCCCTCGGACATTTTAATTGCTTCCTGTTATGAGACCAATCAAATAGGATGAATGAATTACACCATTCAGTTGGAAGCCATAAATGTTAGCTGAACAGACAAGAAAACAAGTCTCCTTTTTCAACCGGCAGCCAGAAAGTGTTCACACCAATCGGTGCTTGGCTGTTAGAATCATCATCGTCATTTTCTACTTTGGGGCTTCCGAACCTGGTACAACATGTGTGTCAGGGACATTTTTGGCATCCTGTGATTCCTGACCCCTGCTTTTCTCTCTAACAGGTATGCAGTTTGTTCAGGTATCTAAGTCTACCCAACAGGATGCAGAGGTCCCCCAAAAAGTTCCCGATGAATCTATTCAAGGAGCACATAGGGTTCTCCAAGAGATGTGGTTCTGGGACAACATCTTTACCTCTGGACAAGGTCTTTACCACTGTGTGATCTGCTACACAAATTAGTGCAAGCCAGGGGAGTCTTTTATTTTATTTTATTTTCTAAAGATTTTATCTACTTATTTTTAGAGAGCGGGGAAGTGAGAGAGAAAGGGAGGGAGAGAAACATCAGTGTGTGGTTGCCTCTTGCGTGACCCCCACCCCCCGATTGGGGACCTTGCCTGCAACCCAGGCATGTGCCCTGACTGGGAATTGAACCAGTGGCCCCTTGGTTCACAGGCCCACACTCAATCCACTGAGCCACACCAGCCAGAGCCAGGGGATTCTTTTATTTGTAGCCCAGACTAATACACTGTGCCATGCCCTGTAAGAAACTGGCCTTCGGTGTGCTCTTTCTGTTCTAAGCCAGCTCTAATCATCACTGCAGGGGTGAAAACGGTTTTGTTGTCTGCCCTGACTTTTGACAAGAGTATATCTTGAGGGGAAAAACAGTCCCCTTGGAGAGCTCTTCCTGACTCTGCAGAATTTAGGGAGCTGCCCAGTGCAGCCTAATTAAGCAAGAACTCTAATCCCTCTTCCCAACCACCCTGCACCCAGGCCCTAAGGGCTGGCTCTTTCTGTTTAACCCCAGGGGGATAGCTGCCACTGGGCTGACCTGTGAGCCCCCAGTACTTCTCCCATGGCAGCTCTCCATGTGCCGATGCCCTCCAGACTTCTCCCAGTGGCTCCACAGCAGGGGCACTCAGACATCTGACCTGGTGGCTCAAGGCACAGCAGGTGGTTCCCAAATGTTACTTCCTTCAAATGCCATCGGTCAAAGTGGTCATAGGCCAAACCCAGATTAAGTGGAAAGGAATGTATAAACAGAGAAGTTTTTTAAGTATATTTTATTGATTATGCTATTACAGTTGTCCCATTCCCCTCCCTTCATTTCCCTCCACCTTGCACACCCCTCCTTCTAGCATTACTGCCCCCCCACCTTAGTTCATGTCCATGGGTCATACACGTAAGCTCTTTGGCTTCTCCATTTTCTATACTATTCTTAACCTCCCTCTGTCTATTTTGTACCTACCAATTATGCTTCTTATTCTCTGTACCTTTTCCCCCATTGTCTCCCCTCCCCCTCCCCCTTCCCACTGATAACTCTCCATAGGATCTTTAATTCTGTGAGTCTGTTTCTGTTCTAGCTGTTTGCTTAGTTCATTTTTGTTTTTTTAGGTTCAGTTGTTGATAATTGTGAGCTTGTTGTCATTTACTGTTCATAGTTTCAGTCTTCTTAGATAAGTCCCTTTAACATTTAATATAATCAGGGCTTGGAGATGAAGAACTCCTTTAACCTGACCTTATCGGGGAAGCACCTTATCTGCCCTCCCATTCTAAATGATAGCTTTGCTTGACAGAAACGTTTTAATGCTTAGAATGCCATGAAGAAGGAGAGAAGAGGGGAGAAAGGAAAGAAAGGGAAGGGGAGGGGGGAAGGGAAAGGTAGGGACAAAAAAAATGCTCATTTCACAGCTTGCCTTGTGGCCATCACCAATGTCCCCTAGCAGATTAACTGAGGAGGCCATCCTGACTCAGGGGACCTGGGTTGTGAAATAGGGTTGTGTAAGATTTTGGAGTCAAAGACACTCTCAGTAATACACTCATTTCCAGTCTGCTGTTACACATGTTTTTAATAATCCTTCTCTTGGAATGAAGATGATCCCTGCTTTAAAACATATGAAGGAAAGGCAGAGAAATGGCCTCATTTTGCTGTGACTAAGACAGCCTTCTCAACCACCTGTAAGAGCAACTTATTTGCTTATTTAAGTAAAATGTGTTGATTATTTTTAGCATAACTTAAGCCCCAGGAGACTAATGAGGTGTTAACAGTGTGTGTTAATTATGTGATTTTTGCTGTCTTCATTAAAGCTAAGATTCTCCATCCTATTTGCCAGCCTGAACTCCCAGCGGCCTCACATGTGTCTTCCCGGCATCTCTAGTTCCCGGCAGTTCACACAATCGTGTGAACATACTTTGTTTCTCCTGCCATGAAGCAGGTGAGCTCAGCTCACACACTTAGAAGACTGTGACTACCCCCTCTTAAATTTTTAGCCATTTTTAATCTCCATCATTAGTTGTTGGCTTTACAGTAGGCTCATTGTGCAGGAAGCTAGCACCATTAGCTCATTTTGGATCATTTTAGAACTGACTGTCCTTCAACGAAACAGAAAACTGCCAGAGAAGCTGAAAACCAGGAAGAAGGAGATGCACAAAAATCAGCTTTCGTTGCTGTTCTCAGCTTTTTAATTATCCAAGGAATTGTGCTGCATACACACGACTCTGATTATTTGAAACTGCAATATATGCTATACCTCTGTCCCAAGTAACAATACCTCCCATCCAGAGTAACCTGTTCTCAGGAAGAGATAATCACCTATCCCAGACTCATTTGAAGCAGCAATCAACATCCCTTTCACGACTTTGTCTGCATTGCTGATGTTCTGGAGAAACTTTATTTGGTGATGTGGCATTAGGGGCCTTATTGCAAGTCCAGGAGGCAATGGAGTTCAGGATTTCAGCTGAGCACATCTTAATGATGGCCTCATCAGGGTGTATGAAGTTGGAATGAAAATAGCAGGTGAATCTGACTGCAAATAGCATATTATGAGTCTGCCTAGTAATTAGAGCTGTCTAAAAATGGAATGGGCTGTCACACGACGTGGCGAGCCCCCAACCCCCAGCTCAAAGAATCAGCAATGTTGACATGAGGGTTCCTTCTCAGGCCGGGCTTAGATGCCATACTCCTTGGGGCCTCTTCCGACATTCACCCGCAGTCTGTGATTATTCTATGTCCACACAGAGCAATATTCTTGACTTTGGGGATTTGAAAGTTGGGTTCCATGATGGAGTGTGAGGGTCAGACCATCATGAAGCCTTAGGTTCCACTCCTAGCTTTAACTCTTCCTAGCTCTGTGTGACTATGAGCAGGTTACTCAAAATCTCTGCACCCTGTGAAATGAGGATTAACATATATTGTCTCCAGGGCTGTTGTAAGAGTTAGAAGTAAGTCATTGAAGACACTAAGCCCAAGGTCAGCACCCCTTAAATCCCACCTTTAGCTACCCTTAGGAGTCTAGTTGTCTTTGTTTTGTTATTCACTCTCCACTTCAATGTCAGTCTTGACTGGTAAAAACAGAAAAAAGGCAGGGCTCCTGGAGACACTGAAGAAAGGTTGTGCTAACAGCTGGGCTTGTTGAACAAAGAAGACTGAGCAAATCTTCAGTCTCCAGGTAGAGTCTCCTGGGCAGACAGAAGCCTATAGCACTGTTCCCTTCCTAAGAGAGGATATTAGCATTGCTGAGTGCCTGCAGTGTCCTGGGCATACCCTTATGCTATCTTCATTCTCCACACCATTGTCCTACCAATCCTGCCAGGTAGGTCTGATCATCCCCACGTTACGGAGGAGGAAACTGAGGTTCAAGAGGCCACATGCCTAACCCAAGAATCTTTGGCCCTTCCCCAGATTGGCCTCACCCACTCTACAGCTGAGCATTCTGCATCCTCCACCCACAGGGCCAAGTACACCCAGATGCCCAATTGCCCTCTGGAAAAGATACTCCTGCTGATGGCATTTGGGGAATGGAGCCCAACCAATGGGAGTTTCTGCAAAGCTAGTGTTCGGAGAACTGAGCTAGAGCCTTAGTTTGTAGATTCTAAATTAATTGTGATCTGCCACTAACTCATTCTTTACCTATTTATCTTGGGCCTTATGGAGGGGATGCACATGTCTGCTAGACTTTTCATGCCTTCTCTCGTCCACATGGTTTAAAATTTTCAATTATAATAAGGCATATAGCAAAGAGTCACCCTTGCACCCTGTCCCCCATGGACCCAGTTTCCCTTCCCAGAGCCAATTAGTTTATCTGTTTCTTTGTATAGCCTGCCAGGGACTTTTGATCTTGTTTTTGCAAAATTTAAAGTGAAAGTCACATAAGCCATTAAAAAGTATATGATTCCATGACATTTAGTGTATTCACAATGTTGTATAACTACCACCTCTCTCCAGTGCAAATTTTTTTAATCAACCCAGGGGGAAAAAAGCCGAAAAACCAAATCACCCATTAAGTAATAATCATCCCCCTCCCCTGCTCCTTGGTAACTACTAGTCTGCTTTCCATCTCTATGGAGTGGCCTGTGCTGAACTTATCATGTTAAAGGAATCATATAGTATGTGACCTTTTGGTCTGACTTCTTTTGCTTATCATAGTGTTTTTGAGGTCCACCCAAGTTATAGCACGTATCAGTACTTTAATCCTTTCTATGGCTGAATGACATTGGGTTGTTTTCACCGTATTGGCTGTTATGAATATTGCTGCTGTACACATCTGTGTACAAGTGTCTGTGTAGACATATGTTTCCACTCCTTTTGGGTATATACCCAGAAGTGGGATTGCTGAGTCTGCAGTAATTCTATGTTTAAATATTGAGGAACCAGGGTTTTTTTGAGTGTCCTTAATTCGCCTTATTTTTGCTCAGTTGCTGCCATACGATATGAATGTGTTCTGCACCTTGCTTCATTCACTTGACAATAGGTTCCTGAGATATTTTCAGTGGTGTGCTAGTAGATTACCAGCTCCTGTGGGTTAGGAAGTGCCCTGACTGGTAGCATTTACAGATTTCTGCGGTGTGACTCCCACCATGGCCCTTGCCAGCTATTTGAGGTCACTGACTGTGGAGTTCGGAAGATATGTGAACAACCTGCCCTCATGAACTGGTACAAGCTGGCTCCAGCAGACGACTATATCATTCCACATCAGAGCATGAAGAGCTGCCTCATTCTTTTTTATGAGCTCGGAGCATGTCATTTTAGGATGTATTATAATTTTTAACTAGTCCCTCATGGTAGACACTTAGGTCATTTCCAGTCTTTTACTTCCACAAACCAGGCTTATAATGGATAACCTTGTGCGTGTGTCATTTTGCTCATGTGCAAATATAGCAGTACACATGGTTCCATGGCTGCATAAGAATTGCTATGGGAGGAAATTCTTAAAAGGCAATTTATTCCTTCACTGGACAGTTATGGCTGCCAGGATGAATTCTATGCAAAGAAATGGTCTCTTTTTGTCCCACTTTCCTTGTGGAAAGTCAAATGGATGCAAATTAACTAGCACTTGCCAGCATCAAAGAATTAATGTAAAACTTTGAAATAAAATTGACAAGCACAATTTTCTTCTTCAAAATAGGAATTTGTGTGTAAATACAAAGTGGCATTGCTCATTCTTGGTGACAAAGAGCTCTCACAGCAGGTTGGTGAGAAAAAATACATCTTGGGACATTGTAGTCCTTCTCTAGAGTCTCATAAAAATAAGCTTTGCAGGAGAGGGAGCTAATCAGCTGATTAAGCACTGGAATAGTTAAAGAGTTTTCTCGCAGTTCTTACTTAGAATTTTTTGACCCAGTACGTAATGTTTCTCAACTATGATTACACTTTAGAAACATCTGGGGAGCTTTTGCAATCGCAATGTTCAGGCCACAGCCAAGACTAATCAAATTAGACCCTGAAGTTGGAAGCCTAGCATCTGTGCTTATTAAAGCTCCCTTGGTCATTCCACTGTTGGGCCAAGGTTGAGAAGAGAACATAAGGAGGGAATCAAGTTAGGGAAATAGAGAAACATTTTTGTATTAGTCAAGGTTCTCCAGAGACACAGAACCAATGGGATGTATATATACGTAAGAAATTTACTTTTAAGAGACTGGCTGATGCAGTTATGGAAGTGGTTAGTTCAACATGTGCAGGGTGGGCTATAGGCTGGGACCTGGAGAAGAGCTGATGCTACAGGCCAAGCATCTACTGGTTTAAATGTTAATCTCATCCAAAAACACTATCACAGAAACATCTAGAATAACATTGACAAGTCTGGGCACAGTGGCTCAGCCAAGTCAAAACACACCGGTAATACTTACCATCACAACTTAACAGTTGTGTGGGGATATCAAAAACTTTATCATTAAAGAGAAAAGACAGGAGTGCAGTGGTTATTTGAAGTCATGTCTCTTGTTTGGTCACAAACACATTCTCTCTGAAGTTCCTTGCTGTCTCCCCCAAGAGGAACCATTTACTTGTCACTTTGTAAGCTCTACTCCCAGGGCCCACAGATTTTATTAAAATTAAGAATTATGAGAAGATAAAGTAGTTTGTTCCATCAACTTGGAATTGGCTGTTTTTTATTAGAAGATTATCAACTTTTTTGTTAACAGAGTGAGTGTTGTTAATTGTGCAAGGAGATTCACTAGAGTGGATATTAAAAGGTTGATCTTAAGCCATGAATATATTCCTTTAAGAAAAGCTGATTCCTTCTGCTCTCTTGAAAGAGCTGCAGTATCACAACTCAGAATTAAAAAAGATTAGTGTTGAGAGTTCTATAGGTCTCAGCAGGAAGGAAACGTGGTTTATTGGGGAAATCATGGACAACCTAATTATCCTTTCTCTCCTTGAAAAAAGGGCTTTAGAGCCTTTCCAGGTCACCAGCACTAGGGTTTACTTTCTTTCGTAACTAATTGGAGTTTAGTTGAAAATCCAGTTTTTCCCTACCACACTGACCATCAGGTTGCCTGAATATCCCAAAATGTGTAATTTCAAGTCAACAGATGAGGCACTAGAGGCCATGGCTTGGAGCAGTCTCAGCCTGATGCCTGCAGCTGTCCTTGAACCTCCCGCTGTTGTTCGAGCTCCCATTTCAGAGCACAAACTGATGATCTTTGGCCCACCGAGAATATCCAAGCCACAAGGACCACACAGGGGGTCTGAGGGCTCACACAGAGCCTCCCCCACACAATGTGCAGCGCTCTGGTTCCCTGGGATCCTGGGTTTGGCCCGAGCCTCTTTTAACCTCTGGAACCAGCTGACTGATGAAGCTGGGACTGCTGTGAGTCAGCAGGAAACTGAGTCAGTCTCATTGATTTGGAGTAGGAGGGTGTGGGTTGAGTTGGTAAGGACGTTGGGTGGTTTTTTGTGGTCATGGAAATAGTTTCATTTTGCCAGCTATGAATCAACTAGCATTCATGCGGGCCCAGAAGGAGAAGAGCTAAAGTTAAAAATAAGTCAACCTTTTATTTTTAGGCAAAGCAGAGCGCAGCCTTAAAACAGTAACTGGGGCATGTGGAACAGCCTTGCTTTGAAGACTCATGGGGAAGGAGTAATAGTACAGTGTCTCTGTCACATGGCTTCCCTACCTGTGCAGCAGGTAGGGGAGACCTGCCTGAGCATGGGAGGTGCCCTGAACTGAAGCAGGGTTGTCCTCCTGGCCAGCTCCCAGCTATAGTTCAGGGGACCCAGAGCCTCAGTATGCTACCCAAATCCTCAGGAAATGACATTGGGGTGAAGTCACCTCTGCTGTGCGTAGGTATTGTGCGTTTAGGGAGAACTGGTGTGCATCAGTACAGAGCTGCTCTGGTTGCTAAAGCACTGGAATATTTTAATGCTCCTTTGTAAATAAACACCAACCCCAAAGTTCTCTGATTTCCTCCCCATTACCAGCTACCTCAGCCCCTCCTCTGGGACCTCACAGACTGGCCCAGTATCCAGCCACTAAAGGGTCCATTCCTGGCACAGTGGGGCATCCATAAAGTTAGGTGCCCTCTGTTTTCTTGAGAGAACTCCAGTATCAAAATCCAGAATTTAAAAAGATTGGTAAAAGCGAGAGTTCTACTGGTCTCAACAGGAAGAAATCCATGGTTTATTGAGGGAAATGATGGACAACTCAATTATCCTCGCCCTTCTTTATAAAAGAGTTTTAAAGCTTTTCCACATCACCAGCAAGAGGATTTACTTTCTTCCACAAATGATTGGAAGCTTCAGCACCAAGGCCAGCTACATCCTTTGCTATTTGTTCCTGTCAATACAGTAATGGTTAGAGGGACTATGGCCAATGGGTATAGTGGTATGTGGGTCCCATCAAAGAAAGGTGTTGGGCTGCTAACCCAAGGGACTGTATCCCTAGTCCTGACTACTTAGTTAGCAGAAGATACTCTTATTTCACCATAGCATTTTCCAGCTATTTCAGTCCTCTGGGCGCCTTCTACCATGGGCTCAGGCACAGATCTTTGAGTTTTGCCACTCAGTCCTCTTCATTATGTCACCATAAAGTGTCGCTGACCCCAAAGACCTTTTGCTGGGGGCCTTACCACTATTGCCACTCTGGCCTCAAGGAAGCAAGGGCTCTGCTCCTTATGTCCACTGAATCCCAAATGAAGGCAAGCCTTTCTACTTGGTTCCCACAGGGGACCAGAGAGCAGATTGTCACTTTTCATGAGACCTAGAATAGGTGTAGGGGCAATGACAGGGAAGTAAAATATATTAGAAAAGCTCATAGTTTTGATGGGCCAGGCATCCTTAACAGCTCCAATTCCCTGACATGCCCCCTTCTGGCTGCTTTGGGGCTAGAATCTGCTTCCCTTAGCTGCCAAGAGAAAGGTCCCAAATGCCCCACACATTACAGTTTAGGCCAGACTGATTTGGCCAAGCTCTATGATAATGAAGAAAGAATTTTCTCACCCAGCACTAGGGCCTGCTATGAGACACCAACAGCTTGGTCAAGGGAAGACTTGCACCAGGTTCAGTCAGTCTTTCCCCCCAAATCCAAGCTTCCTGCAAAGGAGTCTGACCTGAAGTTAACCAAGTGCAGATCCCATTTTCCATGAGGATATTTGTTATATTGTCATTTCCATTTTATAGAAGAGAAACTGATGCCCAGAAAGGTTTAGTAACTCAACTAAGCTCACACAGCCTATAAAGCTCCTAAGACCTGTACCTGGATGATCGTTCCAAAGCTACTACACAAAGCAGTTTTCTTGGGTGGATCTTGGAAATTCTTAACACTCTTCAGTTACCAATGTATTACAAAGGTGAACAGGCATATGGTGTGCATGAGTTAAGCATCGAGTTAACCTTGAAGACCTCTGGTGGGTTTCAAACAGAACAGAAGCCAACAAGGGGAAGCATAGAAGAGGACACATCAGCAGAACGCTTTTCAAAATTTCTAGTTGACTTCTTCACCATCTTACAGGTGGTACCAGGAGCAGCAGCTTCAGCCACAGCACTGGTGCTCTCCAATTCTTCAGTTGTCTTCCTCCTGCTAACATCATTCACATGAGGCTGTTTAAGCTCTGAAAACACAGGTGCGAGGATCCCAAAGGCCTCACTCTGCCATGTGCTGTAGCTTCTTTTGTATCGGGCTTCTTTCAGCCATCATGAAGCTTCATTTTGGGTGAGTGTGAATTTCTCTGTTGACCTTTTCAAGTCAGATTTCTCGCTGCTGTGTCTTTCTGCCTTCTAACTTTTGAATCTGTTCATCATTTGGGTCACTAAAGAAGTCCTGTGGTTTACTTACCAGCACCAAACATCTTTATATATTTTTGGTAATCTCTTTGGTCATCCGCATAGGTGAGAGTGTATCTCTAGTTTGTAAATTCCTTGAGGACAGGGACCATGTCTTAAAAATCCTTGTCTGCCCCTCAGCTCCTAGCTCTGTGCCTTCCAGTGAACACATTGGAATTATTGGGAATTAGTTTGTATTTTCTAAGTCTTTCCTCAAAGGATGGTTTTCAGGGTGTATGTGGCCCATTCCAGTGGTGTAAGCCCTCCATTCTCCACATCCCCCGCTCCAGCCCACCCTGTAGTGACTCTGCCATCTCCTCTCATCTCCGCTGTGCAGAGATGGTAAGAAGTTACCCATTCTCCTCCCTGAAAATGCTCCTCATTTTCTTAAAGTTCAATTAAGTTCACTTTCAATATTTATTTCATTAGGAAACATTTTAAATGTGTGTTTTTCAAAATGCTTTTCTTTGTTGTCATGGGAGGCAATTTTATACAGTGACCTGCAAACTGGCCTTCGAGGTTACATACTCACAGGTTTGGAGAATTAAGATGTGAACCTCGTGGGATGGGGGCAGCAGTTGGCTTTGTTCTGTTTATCACGGACAGGGAACCCATGAGATGGAGTAACAGCTTATTGTGCCAGGAAGTAAAGAAGTGATCAACAAATGAAAAGGACATGTCAAAAGGACACCTGGAACCAACTTGAAGGGCCTTGTATTAATGTCTGCTTGGGCTGCTGTAACAAAGTAGCCCAGGTCGGTGGCTTAAACAACAAAAATGTATTTTCCCACAATTCTAGAAGCTGGAAGTTCGAAATCAAAGTGTCAGCAGGTTGGGTTACTTCCAAGGCCTCTTTTCCTGGCTTGCCGATGGCCACCATCTCTCTGTGTTGTCCAATGGCCTTTCCTCTGGGTGGGCACTGAGAGAAAACTCTCTGGGGTCTGTGTCTTCTTCTTATAAGGACATCAGCCCTATTGGATTAGGGCCCCACCTGGATGAACTCATTTACTCTATGTCCTCCTATGGTCACATTAGGGATTAGGGCTTCCACATATGAATTTTGGGAGTACTCAGTGCAGTCTATAACAGTTCTTTTCCTTTAATTTGTGATCCAGGCCCTGCTATGTGAGCAAAAGCAGGTCAAGAAAGCTTTCTGGCTATCAGAGTATGAGGACAAGCTGTGATGTGGTTTGGTGTGTAACACATGGGTGGCTTTGACTCTGCCTTGTGTGACTGAACGTAAGCACATTCCATTTGGACAGGTACGTACCATTTTCCAGTTTCACCATTTGATCTATTTTTTTCCTGTTAATCGTTTCATGAAGGAGATAGGATCTGATTGTAATGAAAATGTATGAACCTACTTTGGGAGTTCCTGAGCCTGCAACTAAGAAGAAAACTCCTTTGGGCTCCTTCCTGGCCCTGAATTAAACTGCCCCAGGAGTGTCATATAAAAGCCTGGTGACCACTGCTTGGTTGATCCCCACCACAGCCAGGGCTGCCTCCACACCCAATCAGCCATGTTATCAATGCCCCAGCTCACCCTCAAACCCAGATTTTCATGGCTACTCTAAGTGGAAACTATAAGAAAAAGGAAAGGTTAGAAAGCAAAAACATCTTTTTACTTTCTATTATAAAATAAATGGAGACAAATAATTACAATAATCTTTGCATTTCTTCCCAGTGTTTTGCACACACCCATATTTTGGGTATCGCTTCAATGACATTATGCCCGCAATTCTATATTCTGCTTCTTGTACTTCATCTTAGAGGAATTAATATGTTGTGTGCCAGCTGAAAATAAGCCCACACATTCTTTGTCACTCCTCTCAGAGAGAGGTGGTATCTGTGTTGCTCCCTTAGCATCTGCAATGACTTCCCGACCTCCTTGTAGCCAATAGAATGCAGTAGAGGAGATGCTGTACAACTTTCGAAACTGGGTCAGAAAAGGCCACGCAGCTTTTGCTCGGTTCTTTTGGGATGTGAGCTCTAGAGGAAACTAGCACCATGTAAGAAGACAGGTGTCCTGAGACTGCCATGCTGGAGAGCCCACATGTAGACAAACACTCTGATGGACAGCCCAGCTGGGCTCGCAGCTGACAGCCAGCATCAACTCCTAGCCCTGTGAGTGAGCCATCTTGGACATCTAGCCCAGTCAAGTCATCTGATGTGGTTTTTTTCAGCCCCAGCTGACATCTTATTGCAACTGCATGAGCAATCTCAAGTGAGAACTATTCATCTGAGCCCTTTTCAAATTTATGATGCACAAAATTATAAGCAAAATAAAATCGTTAGTCTAAGCCACTAAGTTTTGAGGCAATTTTCCACACAGCAATAATAACCAAAATGAATTTTGGTACCTGGAAATGAGGGACTGCTCTAATTAAAATGTAACACATGTGGTATTGGCTTTGACACTGGGCAACAGACAAAGGCCTTGAGAATTCTGTCTGAAAACTTAAAGGAAAGGGAGGAAAATGTTATAAGAAGCAGAAGAAAAGGAGACCTTCATTAGGTAGTGGTGGGAAGTCAGTGTAACCATCGCCTGCAGTAATACTGAAAATAAAAACATGCACCAAATGAACTCCATGATCTAGGCAAGAAAATGTCCAGGCAGAGGGTTGGAGATGTCTCCTGTCCTCTTCTGGTTTCCTAGAATAAAATGAGAGTGGAGAGACACAAACAGGTAAACTGAAAAGCCAACTGTTACATCTCCGAGTGGAATTTGAAGAAAATATGAAGGGCCCAAGATGATATTTTTAGTCAGTAGAGGGTTCTTAAAGTAAAATGGAGCCTCAGGGAAAAGATTTTCAAGAAAAAGTGGTCAGAGAGGAAGAATGAAGCCAGAGGGGTGAGTTTATAAAACACTTGTTAAAGATTTCATAAAAATTCAAAATGGTACCTCATGACACTGTCATCCAGACAAAAAGGACGTTAAGGCCATGCTCTGTAGATCATACCTCTTAAATAACAGACCCAGGCTCTTAAGGATATTGCCCTTAGCTGCCTTACAGCAAGACTAAGATAGAGAAAGGTCCATCTCAAAGATCCTTTGTGGTTTTGTCAAGGAAGAGAACTCTAATAGGATTCACAAAACCCCACAAAATTTTCAAAAGAATTATTTTGCAGAAGCATCTTGAACTGAAAGAGACAGAAGCAGAACAAAATGAAAAGGGGACTTTGGATCCCCAACCTTCTATGGGAAGGAAGCAGAATGAGAAAGCTACCCAGCTGCAAACACAGGCTATTCACTGTGGAAAAGGAAGAACTATCCAAAGCTATCTATAGATTCAGGACAATCCCTATCCAAATTCCAATGGCACTTTGCATGTAATAGAAAAAACAAACCTTAAAATTCATATGGAACCACAAAAGACACTGAATAGCCAAGACATTGCTGAGAAAAAGAACAAGCTGAAGTTATTACACTTTCTGATATGAAACTATGCTACAAAGCAATAATACTAAAAACAATATGGTACTGGCATAAAAATAGACACATAGACCAATGGAACAGAATAGAGAGCCCAGAAATAATTCCCCACACACATGGTCAACTAATATTTGACAAGGAGCCAAGAATGCTCAATGGGGAAAGGATAGTGTCTTCAATAAATGATGTTGGGAAAACTAGATAAGCACATGCAGAAAAGTGATATCAAACCCCTATCTCATGCCACTCACAAAAATTAATTACAAGTGGACTGAAGACTTAAACATAAGCCCTAAACCAAAAAAAAACTCCTAGAAGAAAACATAGTAAAGAAGTTCCTTGACATTGCTCTTGGCAACACTTTTTTTTTGTATATGATACCAAAAGCACAAACAACAAAACCAAAAATAAACAACTGGAACTACATCAAACTAAAAAGAAAAGGGAACCCTGCATACTGTCGGTGGATATGTAAATTGGCCCAGTTACGGTGGAAAATAGATGGAATTCCCTAAAAAATTTAAAACTACCATGGGGCCCACAATTCCACATCTGGGTATATATCCAAAAGAAATGAAAATAAGGTATCAAAATGATATCTGCATTCTCATGTGTATAGCTAAGCTAGGGAAACACCCTAAGTGTTCATCAACAAATGAATGGGGAAAGAATGGATATATTTAGTGGTATACACACACAGGGGAATATTATTCAGCTGTGAGAAAGAAGAAAGCTCTGCCATTTGTAACAACATAGATGGCCCTTGACATCACACTGAGGTGAGTCAGACAGAGAAAGACAAATACTGTATGATGTCATGTATAGAATCTAAAAAAGCCAAACCCATAGTAATAGAGAGTGGGATGATGGTTACCTGGGTCTAGCAGGTGGGGAAATTGGTGAGATGTTAGTCAAAAAGATACAGTCTATAGTCAGAAGATGCATAAGTTCTGGGATCTAATGCACAGCAGTGTGATTAGAGTGAACAATACTGTGTTATGTATCTGAATGCTGCTACCAGACCAGACCATAAATGTCCTCACCACACACCGAACAATAATTAGGTGACATGATAATAGTGTTAGTTAATGGTACTGTATAGTAATCATATTGCAATATATAAGTGGATCAAATCAACACATACACCATAAACTTATACAAGGTTTTATGTCAATTATATCTCAATAAAAAATAAAATGATTGTAGCTGCTTTCTGTTTTTATCTTCTCAAACATAGATAATGAAAATAATCACCTACCTCATTTTCCTTCTTTTGGATTATTTACTTAGAATAAGCTTCCAAAAGAAAAATAACCAAGTGGGAGAGTATAAATATTTTTATAACTTCTCACTCACACTGCCAAATTACTTTCCTGAAAGTTAGTACCAATTTGCCACCAGAAACTTATAGGTATAGCAGTTGTATTACAACTTCACCAGAACTGGGTGTTGTAATTTGGGGTAATTTTAAAAGCATCACACATGTGAAAGCTGTTCTTGTTTACCTATTGCAGTAAAATCTCATTACTGCAATTCTAGGAAAGAATCCATACTAGTTGTACCCGTGGAGCTCTCTCCTGCTCAGTCGAACTCAGTCCTTCATTATCTGGTGGTGTCTTTCTTTTTATTCCAACAAACTTCTGTTGCATTCCCAGCCTCTTTCTGGGAAGTTGACCAAGGAGAGTGTTAGTGGCCTGAGCTATGCGTAGCTCTCTGCTTACATGTCTTTCAAAAACGGCCCTGAACTGTCCTGACTTTCTGGTCTACCTCTACTCTGCTACGTTACTACTGACTGAGAGTTTACTCTGAGCCATATAAATATTATTTTGCTCTTTCTGTTAGCTACCTGTAAGGTAAACTTTATTTCTCCTTTTCAGATAAGAACTAGGGATATGAAATTTGTAAGTGTTGGGGACAGGGTTTGAACCCATGTGTTTGGCCACTACACTGCCTCACCTGGACTCCCAATCCACTGGGTGTTCCCTTCCCACTCACCCAGACTTCCTGGGGGGAAGGTAGAAGTCAGTGGAAAACTGCTGTTCACTCCCTTCAAATATTGACCTGATCCATATTTTTGAACCATCCCAAATTAAAGTCAGTGTTCAGTTCTGGCTGGTGTGACTTGGTAGATTGAGCACCAGACTGCAAACCCAAAGGCTACTGGTTCAATTCCCAGTTAGGGCACCTGCCTGGGATGTGGGTCCCTAGTTGGGGGCCTGTGAGAGGCAACCGGTCTCTCACACTTCTCTGTTTCTCTCACTCTCTTTCTCCCTCCCTTTCCCTCTCTCTAAAAATAAATAAATAAAATCTGTTAAAAAATAAAGCCCACATTCAGGTTTTAACTGTGTGTGTATCTCCACTTGACAGTGGCATTAAGGTGCATCTTACATTTTGTCAGAAATTATTCACAGAAAGTAAAAGTCAGTAGGCCTATTTAAATATATGAACATTTTTCTGAATAATTTATTCACAAGTCTAAGAAACTTTATACCTCTTAATATGAAAAGAAACAAAGTATTTTAAGTTATTCTACTTTTCCGCAGTATTTGTATTCTCCCTCCTTGGATAAGCCATAACATGAAACACTGAACCCTCTGCGAGGCTGGGGAATGAGCTGTGAACAAGACTTTGCTTCTCCGGACTGTGAACTCCACAACAGTGAGGGCTTTGCTTGGTCACTGCTGTGTCCCCAGCACCTGGCACTCAGTAGGCACTCCTATCTGTGGAATGAATGAATGAACTACCTGGCTTCCTTCCGAACAGTCCTCTAGTCACTACAGCTGAGCTAATTTGTCACATGATTTCCAGCTCAGCATCTGCCATGGACCCAGCCTGAGGCTTGTGATGCTCAAAACCTGGTCCTTGAGCCAGCACCCGGAGGCTAGTCCAGGAAATGCAGAATCTCAGGCCCCACCCCAGACCCACAGAATTAGAACCTACAATTTAACAAGATCTTCAAGTGATTTGTTCCCACGTTAAAATTTGCAAATGGCTGTAGGCCAGTCTCAAAGTATGATCTCTAGACCAGCATCATCAGCATGGCGTGGGGACTGTTAGAATCTACTAGAGAAGGAACTCTGGGAGTGGGGGCCAACAATGCATGCTTGTAACCTCCAGGAGGTTCTGATGCACAATAACATTTGAAAACCACTGGCACAGGCTTCCCACCCTTGCCCCCAGTTCCACTGAGACTTCAGGTCTTAGCTGTAGGAGCTAGACTGATGCTTATTTCCTATGACCAAACCTGTGCCTGGCCCCTCTAATTACGGGAAATCCTCTTTCTCCCAAAGCTTTACATTTCAAATTTGGGTAATTCCGTAAGTTTTTTCTTACTATTCCTTGTATGTGTAGTATGACATAGTCTATTCCAAACAAAATGGAGAGTCTCATTCTTTTAACCCAACCTCTAAAGGGTCCAGATACAGAGTTCTGTAGGAACAGATCATGTCCATACTCTTCGGGCCTGTCAGTACAGCCATTCCCTGCTCAAAGATGGTCCTCACGAGTAGTGTGAGAGAGCTGAACTCGAGACCATGTTCTGCTACGTGATTCACCTACAGGGCTGCATCTGCCCAATAGGGTGTCTTTCTCTATTCGCTCAAAGGTGTTGCTAGCTGTGACCTGAGCCTTACTCCTGTGACTTGCGGATAATTATTCAGGAGGTCCCCAACACCTGGGCTGGGAGTTCACTCCCCTGAGCTCCGCCTCCTGCCCCCCCCCCGCCGCCATTTGTGAAGCAAGCTCACCTGAGCATTGCCTCTCCACCGCCCCCACTGTCTTTGGAAAAATTGTCTTCCACGAACCGATCCCTGGTGCCAAGGTTGGGGACCGCTCATTTAAATGATGATATGCAGTAGGTTCCTACAGTCCAACGAGAATGCAGTGCACACAGTTCTAAGTTTCTACACTGCACCCGTCTGCCTTGATTACAGCTGATGGATTAGTCTCCTCTGCTTCTTCTGACAGTCATGGGGCTATTTACTCTTCTGATTTCCACTTTCTACCAACTTTACTGTTAGTCTTTCACCTGTCAGCTATTTAATCTCTTCTTTAAGGTTTTATTAGTTTATCTTCTTCCGTTTCTCAGAGCTCTTACACATGGTTATGCAAATTCTTTAAGAACCCTTAAACACCCTTAAGCAAATGCATGCTTAAAATATACACAGTTCTTTTATAAATAGGTTCTGGACACTGTATTAATTTCAAAATATAAGACACATACTTGGCACTGTAGGTTACAATCTGTAATACAATTGCTGAGCTTAATTTTTAAAAGAGTAAGTAAACAAAATCACACACACACACACACACAAGTGCTACAGCCATCACCTGACCTGCCACCTATCAGTGTTTACGAATTAACAACCTTAGTGTCACAATAATACATTCTTCGACTGGGATTATGAGGTAGAAGTTCATTCCCAGATGTCCTTTGGAAAAGTGTATTTAAGCATTTCACATAGAGGGTGTATGGAATTGAAATGTGTCTTTTTCGTAATGCCCGCCCAGTGATCCGAGATCCGTCTCTAGAAGCAGAGAGAGAGAGGAAACTGGGTCTTTCCTCCACCTGTCAGACCTGCAGACTTTAAACAATGTCTACCATGCTTTCCTCTTCTATTTCCACCTCCTTATTTTCTCCTTTATAAAATAAGTGCCCTCTGTTCTTATCATTGTTCATCACATGGTGATTTACAACAATTGGCAGTCTTGATTATTTTCCTCTGAAGGTGTTCTTATTAGTCTATATAACACAAAATGTATGAAGCCAAAGGAAGATGTGATGTGCCCTGAGGAGCATGAAATACAAAAGGACTATCCTTTCCCTTAAGATAACATATTCTACTGATGCTACTTAACACCACGGATTGCTCAGTTCGCAGTCACATCCTGCTCACATCAAGCAAAACCTCAACTTTCGTACATAATGTTAATAAGTAAGCCAACACTACCCAGCTGTCCCTCGCACAATTTTCAGTAGGACCATTTCCCATCAGCCTTCTGGGGCTTTCCTCCCCAATTCCTGCCCTCCAGAAACCACGGCCAACGGCCAAGTCTCTCTCTGCCCTGCTTCCAGGCCCAGTCCCAAGCCAGTCTCAGAACAGACCACCACAGGCTTTACAACTATTGCTGGCTGCTTATCCACCAGCAGACTTGAAAACTTGTTTTTAACAGGAGCAACAAAAAAGAAGTACTATCTATGAGGAGATCTGGTGACAATGATTTGTTATTATTACTGCTCTTCCCAGCCCAGATGGTTCTCCAGATGAAATGGATAAAACTTGGATCCTCTTTGTGGCTGGTGACAGGTGCAGACTGGGCCCCTCCAGTGGGTTCTCATCAGACACACAGCGCACTGCCAGCTCAGGAGCTTCCCACCAGCACATGTGCATGGCGGCAATTCCGAAAACTGTCAGGTGAGTAATTGGCCTCTTATCTGTAGTTTTTAAAGATTCCCTTCTTTTGAAAAGTTGTATCAGTCAGGTTCTTTGTTTGCAAGCCACACTAACAGGCACTGGTTAACGTGAGTAGGAGAGGTATTTTTTGGATGAACATGCGTGGCCGGGGGTGGGGGGGCTTATAAGCCCTCCAAGATGGGAGGGCTTCTGCAATCAATGGAAGGTTAGAGAAACAGGCTTTGCATGGGATGGGAACCGGGGAGCACTGTAAATGTGCTCAGTAAGAGATAACTGAGGATCTTGTCAGGGTGTAGCTAAAATGAATAAATTACAAACTCTTATTTTCCATTTTTGTATTGCTCTCATCAAGATTTAAAATTTGAGCCAAGAGAGTTTGATGGCCCGGCTTGCATCTTAGGTGTATCTCCTGGCTAGAAAAGGGTGGGGCCTCTGCTTAGCAGTCTCAGCAAAGCAGCTCACAATGGAGACATCATAACGTAAAGTTATGTTGAAGAGGTGGGATTTCCAGAATGACAGTGAAAAGTTGGGCAAATTTTTCCCCCTAAAACAACTATAAAACTGAACAAAATTATCAAAACCAACTTGGAGACACTGAAAATGGACCGAACTGGCAAAAAAAAAAAGAGAAATGTTTATTCAAGGAAACCTACTGAAACTTGGCTAGGGACAGTTGGACTTTCTGAATGTTTAGCCTGGGGCTGTTCCCATCAACCCTTCGTTTTCATTAGTGCAGGAAGTCTATCAGGGCAGGGCCAGCTTTTCTGCCAGAGGAGGCTGACTTGATTTGGAGTGGATCATGGAAACAAAATCCCATGCCCCTGAAATCATGGAAAACAGAGGTGATTGCATAACTAGACAAATGGAAAAGGCCAGTGTCACAGTCATTTTGAGGTTGTGGTATTGGCTGGGACCAGCAATAGACTGGAAACATAGCCAGAAATTTGACAGGGACATCTAGGGACCTAGATAGGCATAGTGGGCTGAGGAAAAAAATCCATCATATCGTTGAAGGTCTGAAAGCCTGTGATCATGCTCAGTGGCTGAGTGCACACTCAGGGAAGACTAGAGAAAATCCTGGCTTCTACATGTCCCTGAGCAATGTGAGACCTGAGAAGACACAAACAGGCTCAGTAGGGGGTAAAAGCTGAGGCAGATTTCTAAACTCCCTGAACTTTAATGCATTCCCCAATCCATGTAGAGATCCCTCAAGAGAGTGAAAGTCTTAGTTGCTCAGTGTGTGTGAGTACTACTTCTGATCAACAAGTAAGCTACTCTGAACTGAGGGGAATAGAAGAATGCCAAGCTCAGAAATAAAAGCAGCAAGAACAAAGCAACTTATCAAACATATCAGCTGTCACACACTAAAGTAAAGAAAGACTCTACAGAATAAATACAGGCAAGTCAACAACAACAAAAAGACAATAACAACAACTCCAAGAGAGGAAGTAAGAATCCAGAGTTACTACAATATATTATCTCAAATGTCTAGTTCCTAATAAAAGGTTATAAGACATCTGAAGAAATATTGAAGTAGAAAAAGCAGTCAATAGAAACTGTCTCCAAGAGGTCCTCTAGAATAATGAACTTAGCACAAAAAACTTCAAACTAGCTAGTAAAAATTTGTTCAAAAATTAAAAGAAATTACACTTTACAAATTAAGAGAAAATATGATGACAATAACTCACCAAATAGAGAATGTCAACATATGGTTAGAAATTATATTTGTAGAAGAACCAAATGGAAAATCTAGAGTTGAAAAATACAGCAAGTCAAATAGAATTTTCACTAGAGGGCTCAAAATAATATTAGAGATGATAAGAAAGATTCAGTAACCTTGAATATAAATCAATAGAAATGATCTAATGTGAAGAGAAGAAGGAGGAGGAGGAGGAGGAGGAAAAGAAGGAGAAGGATGAGGAAGAGGAGGAGGAAGGGAAGAAGAAGAAGAAAACTAAACAGAGCCTTAAAGAACTGTAAGAGTCCACTGAGCATACCAACATTCATGTATGAGGATTCTCAGAAGGAAATAAGTGAGAGAGAATGTAAAAATATTTTAAGAGGAAAATGGCCCAAATTTCCCAAATTGACGAGAAATATTAATCTACAGATTCTGTAAGTTTTAGGAACTCCAAGTAGGATAAATATAAATAGATGTACTGTAAAAATCTAAAAAGAAGCTTGAAAGCAGCAAGAGAAAAATGACTCATCACATATAGAGTGACAATGAATAACTAAGTTCTTATTTCAAAAATGGTGGCCAGAGGCAGTGAGAGGACATATTGAACATACTAGGAAAAAAATTCAATCACAAGGAATTAAAATAAAAATCAGCAACACAAATAAAATTGGGAAATCCACAAATATTGGATATTAAATAAGACACTTCATAATAACCAATGAACCAAAGAAAATAATCACAAGGGAAATTGAAAAACATTTTTCAATAAAAAAAACAACATGTCAAAAACGTATGAGTTGCAGCTAAAGTCATGCTAACAGGAAAATGTGTAGCTTTATGCTTCTATTAAAAAAAGAATCTCAGACTTCCAGCCAAGATGGAGGCATAGGTAGAAACACAGTGCCTCCTCGCACAACCAAAATTAAGGACAACAAAGATTTAGAAACAAGAACACAACCAGAACAGACAGAAAATTGAACTGTACATAAGTCCAACAACCATTCATCTAGACCAGTAAGAGAGGTGGAGTTGGTAGCCAGCGGAGGGGGCGGTCGCATCAGGAAAAGGTGGCTGGCAGACCCAGGTGTGGGGAGGAAATGAGCAGACCCAGTGAGGCCCATCACAGTCATGCATTTGCCTGTAGATAAACAGGCGAAAATGGGCAGTGAGACAGACCATGCAACCCAGGGCCCCAGCGACAGGAAATAAAGCCCAAAAGCACCAATTGAAAACATTTTGGGGGGTTGAGGTATCGGGAGAGACTTCCAGCCTCACAGGAGAGTTCTTGGGGAGACCTACAGGGTCCTAGAATGTACACAAGCCCACCCACCTGGGAACCAGAACCAGAAGGGCCCAACTTTCTTATGGGAAGTAGCAGAGGGGACCGGAATCTGAGAGAGAGCATAGCAAGTGCCGTTGTTCCCTCTCTGACCCTGCCCCCACATACAGTGTCACAACTCAGAGACTGGGTTGCCCCGCCCTGGTAAACACCGAAGGCTCTGCCCCTCATATGTAACAGGCACAACCTGACCAAAAAATATGGTTCAAACAGAGAAACAATTCAAAGCCCCAGAGCCAATACTTTTAAGTGACCAAGAGATAGCCAAACTATCAGATGCACAGTTCAAAACACTGATGATCAGGATGCTCACAGAACTGGTTGATTTTGGTCACAAATTAGATGAAAAAATGAAGGCTACACTAAGTGAAATGAAGGAAAATGCACAGAGAACCAATAGGGATGGGAAGAAAACTGGGACTCAAATCAATGGAGTAGACCAGAAGGAAGAAAGAAACAATCAAACAGAAAAGAATGAAGAAACAAGAATTCAAAAAAATGAGGAGAGGCTTAGGAACCTCCAGGACATCTTTAAACATTCCAACATCCAAATTATAGGGGTACAAGAAGGGGAAGAGGAAGAGCAACAAGTGGAAAACTTATTTGAACAAATAATAAAGGAGAACTTCCCCAAGCTGGCAAAGGAAATAGATTTCCAGGAAGTTCAGGAAGCTTAGAGAGTCCCAGAGAAGGTGGACCCAAGGAGGAAGACACCAAAGCACATCATCATTATATTAGCCAAAATTAAAATGAAGGAGAGAATCCTAGAGGCAGCAAGAAATAAGGGGACAGTCACCTACAAATGAGTTCCCATCAGACTGTCAGCGGATTTCTCAAAAGAAACCTTACAGGCAAGAAGGGGCTGGAAAGAAGTATTCCAAGTCATGAAATCCAAAGACCTACAACCAAGATTGCTCTATCCAGCAAAGTTCTCATTTAGAATGGAAGGACAGATAAAGCATTTCTCAGATAAGGTCAAGTTCAAGGAGTTCATCACCACCAAGCCCTTATTATATGAAATGTTAAAGAGACTTATCTAAGAAAAAGAAGATAAAAAAGATGAACAGTGAAAGGACAGCAAATTTACAGTTATTAACAACCACACCTAAAACAAAAGCAAACTAAGCAGACAGCTAAAACAGGAGTGGAACCATAGAAATGGAGATCACATGGAGGGTTAGCAACAGGGGAGTGGGAGAAGGAGAAGGGGGGAGAAGGTACAGAGAATAAGAGAATAAGAAGCATAGACAACAGGTAGAAAATGGACAGGGGGAGGGCAAGAGTAGTGTGGGATATATAGAAGCTAAAGAACTATGACACATGTACATGAACTAAAAGGGGGAATGTGGGTGGGAGGGGATGTGTAGGGTGGAGGGGAATGAAGGGGAGAATGGGACAACTGTAATAGCATAATCAATAAAATATATTATTTAAAAAAAGATCTTGAATCAATAACGGAAGCTTCCACCTTAAGAAACTAGGATAAAGGAGCAAATTAAACCCAAAGCAAACAGAGAAGGAATGTAATAGAAAATGATAGTGGACATCAATGATACAGAAAAAAATAACACTGAAATATCAATGAAATGAAAGCTTGTTCTTTCAGAAGATCAATAAAATTAACAAGCTCTAGGTAAACTGACCCAAAAACAAAAGAGAGAGAGAAAGAAACTTAGAGACTAAGAGAGAGAGAGAGAGAGAGAAGATATAAATAACAAAAACCAGGATTGAAAGAGCAGATATCACTACCTATCCTATGGAAATTAAAGGAATTGTAATGGACTAGTAAAAACAATGTTATGGCCACAGATTAGACAGTTTAAATAAAGCTGACAAATTTCTGGAAGCACGCTAATTATCAAAATGAACTTAAGAAGAAACTGAAAAATATAAATAGAAATTAAAAATGTAAATATAAAAATATAAATAAATCTAAAATAACAATGACGACAAAAAAGAAATGGAGTTACTCATTTTAACCCCCCCAAAATATGCCACACTCAGCTGGCTTTATTACTGAATTCTATTTAATGTTTAAATAATAAATAATATCAATCCTTCAAAAAACCTTCCTGAAAATATAAGGAGTGAAAATAGTTTTTGAATCATTCTAGGAAGCCAATACTACCCTGATGTCAAAGTCAGACAAAGATATCACCAGAAAATAAAACTATACACTAATACCCTCATGAATATAGATGCAAAATTCCTCAAGAATATATTAGCAAAATGAATCTTGAAACATATAAAAAGAATTATACCCCATGACCATGTAGGGTTTATCTCAGTAATGCAAGACTGGTTTAACATCTGAACATTAATTATTGTAAAGTGCCATATTAATAGAATAAAGTAAAAAAGCTACATGATTATCTCAATAGATGCAAAAAAGGCATTTAACAAAATTCAACACCCACTCAAGTAAAACAATTTTAACAAACTAGAAATAGAAGGGACAAACCTTCATCAACCTGATAAAGGGCATCTGTGCAAACATCATACCCAATGGTAAAAGACTTCACTTTTTCCTCAAGTTCAGGAACAAAGTAAGAATGTCTTCACTGGCCACTTTCTGTTTACATTGTACTAGAGGTTTTACTGAGTTAATAAAGGCAAATGTTTTAATTAAAACCATACAAATTAAAAGTAAGAAGTAAAATGGTCTTTATTTGTAGATTGCATGGGCCCATGTAGATAAAATCCTAAGGAATCCATACAATTTTCTTTTTAAATTACTAGAATTAATATATGGGTACATCAAGATTACAGAATATAAGATCAATATAAAAAATCAATTGTGTTTCTACATAATAGCAATTAATAATTCACAATATGAAATTAAGATAGCATCAAAAGGATAAAATATTCAGAAATAGATTTACTAATAAATATAAGACTTGTACACCAAAAATTACAAGCCACTTTTAAAAGAAATTGAAGAAGATCTAAACATAGAAATAGATATTCCATATTCATGGATTGGAAGATAAAATTGTTAAGAAGTCAAATTTCCTCATAATAATCTACAGATTCAACATAACCTTTACTTCCAGAAGTATTTTTCAGAAATTAACAAGCTGATCATAAAATACAAGGAGGCAAAAGTCCAGAATAACTGGACAAAAGGCAGAATAACTAAGCCAATTTTGAAAAAAAAACTGGGGGAGAACTTTCACTTCAAAATTTACTCTAAAGCTATAGTAATCAATACAGTGTAACACTGGGGTATGGACATGTGCATATATTTAAATTAAACAATTGAGTCTAAAAGAATTCAATGGGGAAAGAATAGCCTTTTCAGCAGACAATGCTGAAACAATTGAATATCCACATGCAAAATGACTAATCTACACTCTTAACTCCACAACACACACAAAAAGTTAATTCAAAAGTGGACCATACACATACATGTAAAAGCTAAAACTATAAAACTTCTAGAAAGAAAAAAAAACAGGAATAAATCTTTGTGAGTTGGGATTAGACAAAGACCTGTTAGATACAATACCAAAAACATGATCCATAAAAGAAAAATATTGCTAAATCAGATTTCATCAAAATTAACAATGTTTTACATAACAGTGTCTTTAAAAGATGCCATTAATAAAATGAAGAAACAAGGAGAAAATATTTTCAAAGTATATCTGCTAACAGACTTGTCTCCAGAATAAATAAAAGAATAATAGAGAAGACAACTCAATTTTAAAATGGGCAAAACATTTGAATAGACATATCACAAAAGGAGATATATGAATCACTGATAAGCACAGGAAAAGATGACCAACATTATTAGTCATCAAGGAAATGCAAATTAAAACTATGACGAGATACCACTTCACGACAACTAGCATGGCTATAATCAAAAAGACAGGCAGTAACACATTTTGGCAAGGATGTGGAGAAATTAGATCCCTTGTACATTGCGGGTGGAAATGTAAAATGTTTACAACTACTTTGGAAAACAACCTGCTGTTTCTTAAATAAGTAAATAGAAATTTATCATATGATCTGGCTGTGCCTCTCCCAGGAATCTTCCCAAGAAAAATGAAAACGCACCTGAACAGCAACAAAAAAAACCATACACATGAATGCTCATAACAACATCATTTATAATAGACAAATATTGGAAACATCCACAGGTTTATAAACTGATGAGTAGATGAACAAAACATGGTATATGTGTGCAGTAAAATGCTATTCAGGAAAAAATGAGTTATTGATAATTTGCTGTTAGAAAAATGAACCAAATAATGGCTGCTGTATCGCCTTCAGGTTGTGTATTTCTGCAGGCTGAGGCCCATTAGCTAAAAAGCCTGATGACACCCAACTCTTTATCCACTGAATTATTCTAAAACCAGTCCAAACAAGCACATTTTTAGTCCTTTAGAGCTTGCCTGCTTTGCATTCCCCACTAGCCCCGCCCCCCTCACAGGTGCAGGCTATAGATAAGATGTGCTCAGGGCTGTAAAGACCCTCAGCTGCTGCTGCCCTTCAGTGCTCTCTGACCCAGAGACTGCCACTGCCCTGTTCGGGGGCATCACCTGGATGCAAAAGCCCCCCTCTGATCCAATTCTCCCTCAGGAGTTCCTGGTGCCCCTCTCCTTCTGAATGGTGGCCCCAGAGCCCCAAGGCTCTGCACGGTCTCATCCTGATAGGGACTCTCCCTCTCACACAGTCCTAAGCACCACCCAAGAAAACCTGCTGTGTGTTACTGCTTCTCCTGGGCGTGTGTTTTCTTTAATCAGCCCCAAATTCTGTGAGCCCCCTACAAACCTACACCATAGATGAACACCAAAAACAACGTGTGAAGTGAAAGAAAACAGACACAGACTACATACCACGTGATTTCCGAGTTGCACTTTTAAACAGATGAAATTTGTGGTATGTAACTTAATTCTTATTAGCTTGTTTGAAAATTATATTTCGGTGCTGATTCCAAAAGTAGGAGGAATTAACACTGGGTATTGATACACAACAAATACCCAGAACTCCTTGCTCCTCAAATGTCGCTGACTGGCCAGTCGGTTGTGAGTGGAAGTGACATGGGCCAGTTCTGGGCTATTTGCCAGTGAAAGGCACTCCGGAGTATTCATTCCTCTTTACTCTCATGGTCACTGGTAATGTCCACAGGATTGGAACTCTGACCGCCCCCGCCCAACCTGAGATGGACAGGTAAGATAGGTAAAAGTGAACGTATGCTGTATTTTACCCCTGACATTTGGGGGTTGTCAGCACAGCATAATTGACTTTATCCTGACTGGTACAAGGCTGCCAAATTGAAACCCAGTATTTTTTTATTTGAATCTGAGTAGTATCGTTTTAGTAATCAACTACTGGGTGCCATATGCTACACAAGGTACTTGACATATTTCTAGTTCTCCAAGTAGAAATTACTTTTCTCATTTTACATGAGAAAACTGAACCTCCTCAAGTTGCTGTAGCCTGAATGAGGTGATACAAGCCTATCAGTTGCTAATACAAAGCTCATTGACTCCCCTATTCAACAAACGTTGGCTTTTGCCTGTTGCCTGCCACTCATACATGCTGGGCACTGAGAATACAATCAGGAACAAGATAATCGCAGTCCCTCCTGTCCCAGGGCTGAGATTCTCACTGGCTAAATTCAAGGAATGAGACTACTGTGACTGGCTTCAACCAATCTGAATCTAAGTGACTTGGGGGACACGTGGTGACTAGAGCCAAAACGGGCTTCCTCCAGTGTGGGACAAGGGGCGAGGCTTGCCAGTGTCCACCACAGCGGAGAATGGAAGAGCTCCGGGGCAGCAGGTCTCGGGGCAGGACCCAGACAGAATGCCAGCAGCCGTGAGATAGCAGTGACCCTGGTCAAGGATAGTCCAGCAGGGCCTTGCCTCAAGTACTCTGTGAGAGCCAGAACCTACCCCAGCTATTGAGCCCTGGGCTGAGAAGTGAGGACGGGCTGGGACTGCAGTTGCCTGGAAATGGGGAAGAACTGAAGGCACATCCTGTCATCCATTCTTAGCAGGAATATACTTCCTCAGCCATGGAAATGTAGAGATTTCTAAATTCTGCCCACTTATTCTTGCCCTTCAAATGAACCCAAAGATGCTGCTGATCTCAGCGAGCTCTCGGAGGGGCCATCACATTATCTGTCTGAGAGGGAGGCTATGAAAATCTGTTATCATGGAAAATAAGTCCGTCTCCACATGCTGGAGGATGAAGGATTGGAAACCACCTAGTCCCTCCCCTCTATGATCTTACAATTTATTCTTGACCCCAAAACATGAGGCTATAATTAATGTGGCTCCTGTTTATAATGTAAGGAGTGCTTACTAAATGGCAGGCACTGAGCTGAGGGCCTCACATATATTCAGTCATTTATTTTTCACAATAGCATCACCAGATTATATATTGTTAGTACCATTTCACAGGCAGGGGAATGGAAGGTCAAAAACACGCCTAGCTTGTTCAAGTTTAGGTGAGTGGGCCACAGGGGACTCACGCTCAACTCTGACACCAAAGCCTGTGTTCTCGCCCAAAAGACATGAAAATATAATACCTATTGAGTTTGAGAAAGAGAAAAATACTGTGGGCGGGGTGCAGATAAAGAGCAAAGATCTTCTGAAAGGAGAGCAGTTGAAGAAAACTCACCTTGAACGATAAATGGAATTTATTATAAGCTTTCCTTTTTTTTTCTTTCTCAGAGTGAGACAGTGAGACACAGCAGGGGACAATGAATCTTCCAAGGTCATGCCACAAGTCACTAGCCAAGCCTGGCCTGTCACTCACAGTTCTGAATTCCCAGCTCACTGAACTCAGCGGTCGAAGCAGCCGTGGGTGTGGGGGCTGGGGGTGGCCCTGTCAAATAAGTCTGGAAGAGAACACTTCCCTGTATGGTCTCCCCTCTCTGCCTTTCCCCACTGTGTCCCCACCCCCTCCACACACAGCCTTCCTATCTTCCCTCCCACCAGCCTGCAAACCGTCCCAGGAAATGCCATGATCTGAACACCATATTGGCCATGAGGGACGCGGTCAACTTCTTTGCCTTCTGTCTGTTCTGAACAAACAAAGGGCAGTGCACAGGTTATTAGTAAATACCAAGCCTTAGTTTATTGTATAAAACTTCAATCCAACAAATAAATGAGCCATCAAGTTTGAATTTATGTAGCATTCAAAACACATTAAAGCCATTTGACCATGACAAAGGCCTTTCCTGCTTTGAATGATGAAGCCAGAGCTGCAAATACCCTTCGGATGAGACATTAAGCGAGGTCCTTTCCGTTTGTCTCTGGGGACTGTCAAGGTGGAAGGTAGAGGTTCCGGCACTCTTTCTAAAGAGTTCTTTTGGGAAAATCCCATCTTGGCTCAGTTTTCTTTCTTTAAAAAGACATTTGTGGGCCTATAACGGTCCGAGCAACTACAATCGCTCAGCTAGGGGTCATCTAGCTGACCGCCACGAGGCCCTGACTTGCCTTGGCTTATCCCAGAGAAACACCAAGGAACATTACGGGATGCTGGTAGCTAATGCCATGAGGTTTCAGCTGCTTTTGTGGCCTGTCTCTGAACAGTTCCTCCATCTGCGATTGATAATAAATAACACTTCAAAAGGGTTGGTGAGAAATAAATGAGATAATATAGGAAAAAGTATATCATCCATCCCAAAGTACTGTTCGAATAAAAGGTACTATTATTAATATGGCATTGAGCCCTGGCCAGGTGACTCAGTGGGTTCATCTGTCATACCCTGCACCAAAAGGTCGCAGGTTCGATTCCTGGTCAGGGCACATACCTGGGTGTGGGTTTAATCCCAAGGCAGGGCATATACGGGAGGCAAACAGTTGCTCTCTCTCTCTCTCTCTCTCTCTCTGTCCCCCTTCTTCCTCTCACTCTAAAAAAAGCAATAAAAACATATCCTTGGGTGAGGATTAAAGTAATAATAATAATAACAATAATAATATGTAAAGGTAATAGGTTTGCCCACCTCACTCCATTTTCATTTTTGTTTCTTTTTTTCTTGTAAAGATTTTATTTATTTATCTTTAGAGGGTAAGGGAAGGAGAGAGGGAGAGAAATATCAGTGTATGGTTGCCTCTTGTGCATCCCCTGCTGGGGACTGGCCTGCAACCCAGGCATGTGCCCTGACTGGGAATCGAACCGTGATCCTTCGGCTCACAGGCCTGTGCTCAATCCACAAGCTACGCCAGCCAGGGCCATTTTAATTTTTCTTAATTTTGCTACAGAAAATGGCAAGTTTCTCATTTCAGCTGGTATTTCTGATCTTGCGAGGAGGGACCAGCAGCTGCCACTAATGATCGGGGCTGACTCGTTGGAGTTGAGCTCCATCTGGCCGAGGACTGAGCCTCTCCACAAACAGGCAGTTTTCAGGGAGACATTGCCAAGAGATGGCGAGGGCCTAGGAGAAATTATATTTATATGGCCTTCTTCCTGTGGCAGCTCCACTGCCACCCAATTGAAAATCAAAGACAACCTTAAAAGTACCTCCTCCAAAAAACACCAAAAAAAAAGTTCAGTGAATCTGGGTGAGAAGGGGTTATGGAGGGATATAAACTGACTGGATACCCACCTGGGGATGGTACTTTGTTGGCTGCTGAGTTACCCAGAGTAAGACACAGGCCCTTCTCTCCAAGGAAGTCAGACACTTACTGACATGCTCTGGGTGGCAGTTGCAACCGACCAGCTGTGCCTTGTGGAGTCCACCTTCCACATCCTTTGAGATTAGGGCTGATGTGTGGGTATCAAAGTTTCAGGGCATTTTAATGTCTCTTCCACCTGCAAGGACCTGGGTCATCACCTCCTCAATCTCAGCCTGAAGTAACTGATTTTGACAGATGCACCATAAGGTACAACCCGTACAAATTCTCTGGGAGAAGGAACACGGGGTGACACGAGAGAGCCACAACAATCAAGGGTTTAAAGAGGACGAAAAAGAAGAGATCGAAGGAAAAAGTCCAGCCCTTGCTCTCCATATGTCTGAGCTGTTGCGTAAGAGCTGGATATAATTAGAAATATTTACTACATTCTTGTGTTGCACTCTCAATCTCATTTAATCACCACAGCAACACTGGGGAACGAACACTCACTGCCTTGTTCTACAGCTCAGGAGATGGAGGCTCAGAGTAAATGTCTTTTCCAAGATCCATAGCTAGTGAAGTCAGGACTCGAACTCACATCTAGCTGACTTCCCATCTGGACTTGAACCATGCCATGTGCTGTACCCCTCTGAGCCCTTTTACCTTGAGCTCCTTAATAAAAAACCTGATCTTTTGAAAAATAAGTTTTGAAGATGAAAGCTCATATGAGCTGGCGAGTATAAAGCACCTGCTATAATACCTGGAACCTCCTCTGTGTTGCGTATATAACAGCTTCTCTTTCTACTGTGACCATGCCGTGGTGAGAGCTTCGAGAACGGGATGCAGCTGTGGCACAAGGTGTTGGGGGGGAAGTCAGGCAGGTCATCAGTATCTCCAGGGCAGGATCCAGGACCTAAGAAAAGACAGCACTGGGCAATTTCCTGAGGCTGCCTGTGGAAAGGCAGAACTTTGTGCTAAGTAACAAGGTTCCAGAGCGTGTCTGTGTGTGTGCGCGTGCGTGTACGCACATTCATCCGTCGGTCTGTCCATCCGTCCATCCATCCACCAAAGTCTCTCTAAGCACATCTCATGTGCCTGGCACTGAGTATAAAACAATGAACAAAACAGGCACAGCTCTGATCTCATGAAGCTCATAGGCGGGGAAGACAGACAACAGTAAACACAGAAGTGAGTACAATAAATATGTCATCACAATTGAGAAGAGCATCATAAATGTGATGTACAGGGTGCTATGTTAGATAACAGCTGAGGAGAGAAGCTATTGAGAATATAAAGAAAGGCCTGTCCGAAGAGGTGGCATTTAAAACAGACTTGAAGAAGTCAGCCGGGCGGGTGGGGGGACAGAGGCAGAGTGAAACAAGACCTGCAGGGGGGGCCCAGTGGGCCACCTCACAGCAGATGCTGTTGCCACAGCAACTCACCTGCAGGCCCTCAGTCATGTGGAAGTTGAAACTAGTCGATGGCTCTCCCTGCCCCATTGCTTTGGAGACTAGGGATTTCTGGTTGTAAAGGTGGCCCGAGGGGAGGGCCTGGAGACCCAGGGTATCAAAAACAAGAACACTAGTAAGCACTCATGAGCTGCCATCCAAATGCTTCTTGAATTCCTCCTAGAGACCCACTGAACAAAGGGGCAGGGAGTGGGTCTGGGAACCTGGTGGGGACAGGCCACCCAGTGAACCCTAGTTCAGTCTGTTGTCCAGAGCCCCACAAAGAGCATTACTGCTATTTACATTTCAATGTAAATCAAGCCACCTCCAACTGGCAAGGCTGTGTAAACTTGTGTTTAATGTCAGGTTTATATTAATATTTGTATTAACAAGATTGATCGTTTACATAACAATGCGTACATAAAGTCTGGGCTAGGTCTGGCTTTATGCATATTTGCATAATGTTTACAGATTGATTGATTAGACAAACTGAGCATAAATCCAAGTAAACTGCTAGTTGTTTGTTTATTTTTTTCTACTGGGGCTTGGTAGCCTATATCTTAATAAATGGGCTAACCTGAATCTAAGTCCTCTATTATAACCTTCCCAGAAGATTTAATAGTTCTGAAAAGTAATTTTCACTGAAAAGAGTAAGATAAAATCATTGGGGCTATTTTTTCCCTTTAATCTCTACACTGAGCAGTAAAGAGCATACTGGCTTTAAACTACTCTCTAACAGAGATTAAACCAGGCCGGAGGCAGGAAACCGAGATTCCAAACTTCTTCTGCCTTAGCCATGGTGGAGAGTTCCTTAGAGAAGCTCGGGTTAGTCAGGGACCTTGACGGGCCACCTACAACACTCTATTAACCCACTGGTCCCAAGAGGCCAGGAGAGAGTGCAGCTTCCGTGTATGCCTGAAGTGCCTCGCTCTGGCTGAAGAACACACGGATTCACTCAAGGCCCTTATCTCCATTCCAATTGTGGGAGACATCTATGGAGATCATGAACACAAACGAAGACCAACCCAATAAGGATAATCACAGGCTACTTATTCTGATCTTGCTATAGCAAGGTCAGCCACTATCACTCGCATTTTGGCAAAGACCTAAAGGCAAGCAGAGGAGTGGGGAGGTCTGATCGGAGGATGTTGGCCTGGGAAAGCTGGATGGGGGGCTAACTTGACGAGAGATATTAAGGCTGATCAGTTAGGGGTTAATAGTTGGCCTGCTCAGATTGGTATCCTAAATTGGAAGTAGGGACAAAAATTAAGGGAGCTGTCAGTGATTAAGTCGCCTTTGGGAGTCGGTTGTTACACGAGCTATTGTTTAGTGTCCTAGATTGCTTAGCAGTGTGATATCCTGCAAGAGTGACTTAGCCCAGGCTGGCTGCCGAGGCTGGTTATTACAGATAACTACTGGTCATTGGTTTCCTGGGCGGGTGGCTTGCAGGTTGTGGGTCAATGTTCCAAAACCAATTGTAACTTAAATCTCTGGGCTCAAAAAAGCAAGTAATGAATAGTAAGCAAATATTGCAGAAAATATTGAATGTATTAATCTCGGGGACTCTGATCAGGTCATATATGCCATGCTAAGAGTTTTCCAGGAATTATCTCAATTAATCTTTTCAATGAAGTCCTTGAAGATAGGAGCTGCTCACCCTCTCATTGTCGTCATCATCATCATCATCTTTATTCCCATTTTACACATGAGGAAACAGGTTTATACCATTAAGTACATTGTCCATGCTCTGAGTATCTAGAAAGTAATGGAGGCCAAAGGCAAACCCAGGGAGAGCTAATGCCCACTGGAGAAATCCAACTCTTCCCCAGTACTGAAGTATTGGAAGGCTGGTATTTTCATAAGTCGAGGTGCTGGTCTCAAGCAGTTGTTAACTATTTTTACTGAAGCAGTTCCCAGTTGGATCTCTGTTTGCCAGAACTTGGTCTAGTTCTTTTTATATTCTGATCTCTGAAAAGGCTTCACTTCAAGAATGCTCTGGCTCAGACTTTTCACTAATTCAAACAGGATACCCTCTGCCTTCTGGCTCTGCCTTTGCAACCCCTGTGCTTCAGAATGACAGAGTTTATACGTTCCAGGGATGCACTGCAGTGGTTGCAATGGGAGGCTTTGACCTTGGAGGGCTTCCTGGAGAAGGTGCCCGCTGGTCCTTACGTACTGTGCTCCCCTCACACTTAGGCCACACGGATTTCCCTGGTGTTGCTCCAGTACAACCAGCCTGCTCCTGCCTCTGACTATTTGCGTTTGCTCTTTCTTCAGCCTGTAATATCTGTCTTCCAAATCTTCCAACAGCTGACTCCTCTTCATTCAGATCTCAGCTCTAATGTTACCACCCCAAAGGGCCCGCCAGGACATCCCTATCTGACATACCCCCCCACGCTGGCCCAGTGCATGCCACTCCTGTAGTTTAAATTTTCTGTCTTCATAGCATTGCACACTGTCTATGACCACCTCATTAATTTTAAATGCTTGCTGTTGAAGTCTCCCATTAGAATAGTAGTTCCATGTGGACAAAAACCCTGTTTAGCTTTTCATTGCTGCATTCCCTGCTCCTGGAAGGTCCTCAGTAAAGATTTGTTGAATAAACGATCCCATTTAATCTTCCCAACAACCCATAAGTTGGGTACTGCACTATAGGTGACTGGCTCAGAGAAGTTAAAACAACTCACCCAAGTCACTTAGTTAAAGAACGGAGTAGCACAGAGCAATGACTTGAAGCCAGGTTCAGCCGCCTCCCATCGTTTTAATTATCTCCTACTTGACCTGTTGGTGAGGGAGGTGATCACTCCCCAGGGCTATTGGACAATGAAACCAAAAGCAGTTTATTAGTCACAAACTCTCAGCCCTCAGGGAGGATGACACTGTGCCGGGCAGGGACACCGGGCTTGCAATAGGGAACAGAGTGAACCACAAGCGGCCATGTGGAAGGTTTGTCAAAAGGGAGGGGAGCCCACTGGTTCCAGCAGGAGGATGCAATCGGATCCTGTGGATAATTCTTAGAGCTGGCGAGGAACCAAAACTGCTTCTTGGGGATAAGCAAGAACTATACCTGGTCTGTTTAACTAGGTGGGGTGTGAAGCTGGGGACCCTTATCTGTGGGGACAGTGTGAGAACCTCCAGGTTAGGCCATTTAAAACCCCCCGATATCACCAAATGCCAATGCAGCCCATAATACCAGATCTTAGTTTAGGCCTTCCACTGCACCCCTGTTAAAAAGTGTGTTGATGGTAAGAGAGAAAACAAGAGGGTTGGCAGCAAGGAGAGGAAGTAGGAGTTGCCGGTGAATAAGGCGGCCCAAGGTTAAAGAGGGTTGGCTGGTTCCCACTGAGGGCAGTGCATGGCTCTTTCCAAAATGCTTTGCAGTCTTCAGGCGAGTCTACCTTGTTTCAGGAGTGCCGAAGAATTGGCAAGGCTGGTCTTTCTGGGAAGAACCTCAAGGGCAATATTTTAGGGCATTGGAGCTCGTGAAGATTATGGATGTTGGCAGATTTGCGTCCTAGAGCCCATTCAACACCGACCTGTGTAATACCAGTGGGTCTTGGTAGTGTGATTTTAAACACCCATAAAAATCAAGCTTTATTGATTGGGAAAACATAATATCTCCTTGGAAGTGGGCCCTGTTTCGTGCTGAGAGAGTATACACAATGTTCCCAATGGAGATAACTGACCCGGGAGTCCTCTGGGGTACTGAGGCCTTGGACACAAACTCATCTGAAGCACTTGTTAAAAACAGAGTGATTAGTGCCTAAGTCATGCCACTCTTGCCTGCATGTCAGACACTTTGCTGGGTCGAACATCAAATTATTTTGGTTATGTGGATGAAGAGGTGTTTGTAGTGCTTTTTCATTTTGCTTTGTGCATGTGTTTGTTGTTGATATTCTGTACCTTCAGTTCATGAGGACTGGATTCTTTCTGTGTGTTTACATTCCCACACAGGAAATAGGAGCTAAGTCTCGAGGCTGACGCCCCCTGACCTGCTCGGTGCAGCCTTCTTCTACACATCGCCTGGAGGGGTAACTCCTATGGGCCCTTACCCTCAACCCAGCACAAGAGTGCATGCACACACACATATGCACATACGCATGCGCACACACGTGTGCACACCCATGAAGTTGCACACTAATGCCACATTCAGTCTGGGTCCAGCCCACCTTTTGCCACTTACCACCTTCCTCTTTCACTCCTGCCAGAGAGAACACGGGCAGACATCACAATTTCTTCACCTCTCACCGGTCCTTCTGTTCGGAACGTGGTTCCCTGTCCCTCCTCTCTTTCACCTCCCAACCCTCAACCTGTTTCCCTGGCTGACCTGTAGCCACCCTTCAGATCTGACGTCCTCAGAGAGGGACATACTCGAAGTATAACCCTGTTTCCCACCCTGCAGTGCCCCATGTTCGGAGGCTGCCCTGGGAGGTGCAGGTGGCAGCCTCTCCAGCTGTCCTGTGTGACCCGGTCAGAGTGGGCGGGGGCCAGACCGCAGCTCCAGCCCGGAGAACCGGCCCTGTCCGTCTCTCTTCCCGAACGAGTCTCTCCACTCAGCCCTGTTCCCCCCACCTTGGTCCAGACCATCATTAATGCCACGTCTGTGACTGCTTGTGTGACGGCCGCCCGGTCTGATCCGGTGACAGGGCGCAGTCCTTACCCTTGGGCTCCCTGCTGGTGTCCTGCACTGCGTAAGGTCCAGCTCCGGCTCTCCTGCCCCACTAATGGGGTGAGGGGTCTCCAAGGGACCCACAGTCTTCAGGCCAAGCCCATGCACCCCCTTGCTCCCCTGGGCCATATAGTTCAAGGCCTTGATCCATAGGCCCGGGACGCTGCATTCCTGATACTCCAGCTCTGAACCCACTCTGGGCCTACACAGGACCCCTCCCGAGTCCACTCTGCTGAAGGCGGAGCTGTGACCAGTGTATATACGCGCAGGCCTGAAGTGGGGGCAAGGGGCAGCTGTTTGCTGGGAGCGGGGTGTGGATGAAGGCTGAAGGAGGAGTGGAGAACGTACGTGTCTGCCGAGTGGACGGAACTGGGATGAGAGGAGGCAGCAGGCTGGGGTCTCTGCAGGGGGGCGGGGCAAGCCTGAGGCCACTTCCTGCTTTGAACCCCCAAGGACTCCTTACTGACCCCAGGAAACCATCCAAACTCCTGAGGAGGCCATCCGAGGCCTCAAAATGTCTTCCTTTTCTGTACTTCTCCAGCCTCAGCCACTTTTCAGGTTCCCTTTCAAATTCCCATTCCAGACCTGCTAAACAATTTGCATTCCTGTAGCAGATAATTAATCCTATTTTCCAGTAAAGAACTGGAAAGTTCTTTACTTTCCAGTCCCTTTCCTCCCCACTGCTTTTTGAGGGCCAGCACCAGGACCTATCACCCCCCTGGTGTCTCCCTAGCACTCAGGACTGGGCTGGGCACATGGCAGGCCCTTGGAAGACATGTGGGGGTGGGGAGCAGGGAGGGACCCCGAGAGCAGGATTTTCTGCCCAGGAGATGGATAGCCCGGAGCCCCCTAGTGGACCAGCCCACACGCCCATACTCCAAGAGGCTTCTCAGGGCTGTGCCGTGTAGGTCAGGGTGGGAGCAGGAGAAAGAGAAACGAGCCCAAAAAAGAGCATCAGAGAACATCTTCATCATTTTAGTCCTGGTTCTGCCATTTGTTGTCTGTGTCAGAGCTCAGCGAACATTTTCTGTAAAGGGACAGATAGAATATGCTTTAGACTTTCCAGGGGTGAACTTTCCAACTCTGCCTTTGTGGCACAAAAGCAGTCGCAGATAATGCATAAAATGAAGGGACATGGTTGTGTTCCAATAAAACTTTATTTACAAAAACAGACGGAGGGCCGAATTTGGTCCACTGGCCATAGTTTGCCAACCTCTGATCTAGAGCATCTCAAACCTTATCTGAAAGAAGTTGGGGACATAACATCTGCTTTATAGCAGATGAAGAAATGTTATATGAAATTATTTTGAAAATCATAATGAAGTAAAGCACTAGAGAAGTATACATTATTAGCTGTATCAGTAATGTTAATATGCTATGGTTGGTCCCATCAATAAATGTATTAAGTACTCGTTGTACACTGCATGACTTGCATTCTTCATTTTACTCAATCCTCAGAAAGATCCTGTGAAAAAATTAATTTAATCAATTTACTGGCAAGGAAACTAAGGCTCAAAAAGTGGTTCAAAAGTCACACAGGTGGTTGGAGGCAGGGCTGAATTCTAACTAATCATAGCTTCTGAATCCACAACAGTGGCCTAAAAAAAAATGTCGATGTTGGGGGTGGAAATAATAGGTTAATGGATGACTGAGGGGCTGCGAACAGACAGCCCCTGTTGTGTTCAGACAGGAGGGCAGGGCCAGGTAGTGTGCCCCTGGCTGTCACTTGATTGTCTGCATTTGCTATGGCCTCCGAGACCAGACGTGCTTCTCTGGAGGAGAGAAGCCTTTCCCGGGCCCGGACCCAGGTCTAAATCCTGAACAAGGCCAGCTACTTCCAGGAGGCTCTGCCAGCGGTGCCTCGCTCGCTGGCCTTCTCTGCAGGGGATTTCCTGAGTCACGGGGCAGCCCTCCAGAACTTTCCGGCCTGCCCAAAACCAGGCCTGCCGCAGCCCTGAAGGGAGGCTTGAGCAGCCGGTGCCACTTGAACGCAGAGTCCCGTGCCTTGAGGAGGCCAGATTCAGCAATCTGTCACACACAGCCCGCCTCTGCGTGACACAGGGACCGGAGAGGCGGGCAGCTCGGGCGGGCAGAGAGCATCTGTCGGCATGCCTCGCAGACAGGGATTAGAGAGGATGGGGGAAGATAATTATGGCATTTGCTTTCCCATAAAGTGTGTGTCAGGAGGAAAGGATTAAGCTAATTGAAGAAATCTCCAGCACTTACGTCAAAGGTGGCTGCCGAGCGATTGCTCTATCTTGCATCTCACCTGCTGCTGAGAGCCCAGCTCGAGGAGGCGTACTCACAGCTCCACTTTGTCCCCAGCAACTCTCTGCAGAAATAGTTTGAGTTGGCGTTAGCCATTCTGCAAAGGAGAGGGGAGCTAAAAATAAGTGCGTGTGAGGGAGGTTCCCTGCCCTTTTTTTTCTAACTTCCAAAGCTCACATCCAGTTTCCCAGAGAAAGATGGCTTTCCTGAGGTTTTACAGATGTCCGCCACATGTGTGACAGGGGACATAACGGCCCTGAGGATGCACGCACTACACAGGGACAGGTGGCAGCCTCTCTCTCTCTCTCTCTCTCTCTGCAACCTCAGCATACATTCCCAGAGGCCACCTTCATGCAAAGAGAAAGCACGCACGGCAGGACCACTCCTCACCGCTCTCCTTTCCCCATGGGCCACCGTCAGGCCCAAGTATCCCCACACCTGGACCCAACCTCCAAGGGCCGGGCTTCTGTCTTCTGTCTCACAAAGGGAACCTGGTTTTCAGTTGCCGGGTGACAGATTTTGGAGTCCTCTCTGTGATGAATTGGGAGAAGCAGTTGAGAGTCAGAAAGGTTTCCCCTATTAGTTTCAGGTGTATGCCTGCCAAACAATCTCTGACACGTGGACCGCTGTTTCCCAACAAATAAAACAACAGCTGGAAACGACAGCCAGTAGCCTCGTTTCCGCCGTGATGGGTTCTTAGACTGCCTTAGAAAGCGGATCGCCTGCGGAATCCAGAAACAGTTGTTTGGAGGCTTAGGCCAGGACACCGGGCTCCATTCTCTGTCATTCTCTAGATTTCTTACCTTGGGGGAGTTATTTCAACTCACTTTGGAATTTTTTCATTTCTGACACAGGGGGAAAAATAATGCTCACCATCTAGAGCTGTGAGGATAACACGAGATTGTTTGGGGAAAAGCAGCTGACACACAGTAGGTGCTCAAGAGTGGGAGCTCTTGTCATCTGCCAGAGAATCCTAAGGCTTAAGATACTGTATTAGTCAGGCTCTGCAGAGAAACAGAACCAGTAGGATGTGTAAATAACATGTATCTGGATTTTAAGGAATTGGCTCATGCAATTGTGGGGGCTGCTGGCAAGTTCACAACGTGCAGGCTGGCTGTCACGCTGGAAATTCCGGCAGGAGTTAACTTTTCAGTCTTGAGTCCCAAAGCAGTGTGGGGGCAGAATTCCTTCCTCTGCGGGGACCTCAGCATTTTCTCTTAAGGCCTTGAATGACTGGCCAAAGTCCACCCACGTTGCGGAAGATAATCTGCTTTACTCGGGAATCTGCTGATTTAAATGTTAATCACATCTAACAAACAGCCTCACGGCGGCAGCGTGTAGACTGGTGTTTGACCAGACAACTGGGCACCCTGGCCCAGCCCAGCTGATGCATAAAATTAACCCTCACAGGTGTGTCAGCTCTTAGTTCAGGGAAAATTGCACTCACCCAAGTGGGGAGCATGAAGGCACAGCAACAACAGAAAACGAACCCCGCCCCATCACCTGCTTAGCCCCTCAGGGCCAAGTCATGACGGGGGAGGACACCTGGGTGGACGAGAGCACACCAGGCTCAGAGCGGACCTCCTCGTTGCAGCCTCCTCCGCCGCTGGGCCAGTGCGTGGTTCTTGGGCGGAACGTTGAATGCCTCCAAACTTCCTCGGCTGCGACGCATAATAAACACATCCGCTCTACCTCCTGCACATGACAGTGGTGAGAAAAAAATGAGGCAACTGTTGGGAAGGGCTCTGAAAGTAAACTGTTAAGTGTCCTTACGTAAGTCAGTATCCCGGAAGGGACTCGACGCTCAGGACAGACTGAGCCCAGTTCTTTGTACTAAAGCAAAGAAGAGGCAGCACTACGAGATCCTATATTTGCCTCATTCCCACAGGTTGGCTGATATAATCATTCATGGTTTCAATTCAAGTCAATCGTCTTGCCTCCTTGGGATTTAGAACGGTTTCTTGGATGTGAATTTGACGAGCAAATTGTCTGAATGCTAAACTAGCTTCCCCTCTCTCGATAAACGTACCCTGTTCTCGAGCAGGGCTCAAGCATTTGAGCACAAAGCATTTCCCTGCACTGGAGCAGGTCCAACAAACGTTTGTGGTGGAGAGTTCATTCATTACTGAGTTATTCATGGAGCCCTCACCGTGTGCCGGGCACTGCTCTGGGTCCTGGGTGAAGAGGCTGTGACTCCAAGCGCTGAGCTCGGCTGTGGCTCAGGGTAAGTGCTTGATAAATGCCAGATATTTACTATTTGTTCATACATTATTATGTGGCTGTTTTGAAAAAGAAAGGCAGGATTAATGCTTTAAAACAAAGACAAGGCTAAGACAACATTTCTCCCAACCTCTGCAGCTTTTTCCAAGTTCCCAGGCCTGCAGCTCAACATCAGTTCAATATCACCCTGAACTCCGAACTCTGAAGTCAGGATGCCAGGAGCCCAGAATAGTGAGGCAATCATTCTTTGGAAAACTTCACCATCAAAGGAAATTGTCCTGCGCTATCTTTTAGAACACTTCACACTTCATTGGGAAGCTATAAAAACAATTACCAGGTCATTAGTAAAGGTTATATTTTTTAAGATCCAAAAGCATCTCTCCCGGAATGACCTTAGCAAACATTTCAGGGAGAGATCATTGCTGAGGTGGAAAGAGTAGGAGCTTTGGAGTGGAAACCGAGGGGCCCTGTACTGGGTGCTCAAATGCTCCGAGCCTCAGTTTCCCCAACCCTGCACTGGAGGTGGGAGCGCCCGCCCATCTCATTGGGCCGTTGGAGAGGATGAACTAAAATGGCTTTGGGAATGACACCTGGCACCACCTCGACCCCTGGAAGGCAATTCCTTCCTTTCCCTCACTCCTGTTGCCTGCATGTGGGGTCAACACGTGAATGGATAAAGCAGGAAGGATTGAAGCGGACGCTGACTACCAGCGTAGTCCGGGTTCTAGGCTAGGCTGCAGTAACAATCTGGAGCCCTCAGCAGCTGAAAACCACTGAGTTCATTTCTCACTCACACCTCCCCAAAGCCACTCAGGAATCTGACAGGTCTTGCCACGTGATTCCAAGATCGCAGGGGGAATAGAAGGAGCATGATGAATTACGCTGGCTCTTAAAATTTCCGCCTGGAAGTGAAGCACATTGCTTCCACTCACATCACAGAAGCGAATCACGTGGCCACACACAGGGTGGGGATGCTACCAGGGCAGTGGAGACTGCAGGTGCAGGAAGACACCGGCACATAGGAACTCGGACCAAGTCAGTGTTCGTGTACAATAAAAAGAAGGTGGGAATCTAGCGAAAGTTGAGGCTTCAAATGGAATCCATCTTGTCACAGCAATTCAAATTATTTTCTTTAACCAATAATTTCCCTTAAACATTCCCTCCTTCGTTTACTCAGTAATTCGGTTACACACCTTCCTTGTACCAGGCCTTGTTCTAGGCTTTGTGAACGTGAAATAGTCCCGGCTCCTTGTGCAGTGGATCATCTAGAAGGAAGGCAGACAGCAAAAGAGTAGGAAACATACACTGTCCGTTCAAAGCATCGTAGGTGCTATAAAGAAAAAGGAAGCCTGGTAAGGAAGTCCAGGATCTAATCATGAAGTGCAAGATTCAAGACCTGTGTTTGAAGATGGCGGATGTGTTCAATGGTATCCCCCCCAGATTTTATCTCCCCCTTCACTCCCTTAGCCCTTTCTGGAAGGCAATGAGACTGTCTCAAAATAATGGCAGGGGCAACACTTTTCATAAGCACGAGAACTAACATGTTTTCCCAACCACCACCAGTTCTGGTACCCACCCCCTTCTCGGTGGGCCTCAGGTACTGGAAAGTGCATCAGACTCTTGCTGCCCCCGTGCCCCCAGGGACACGGAGTGGGAGAGGTTAGATCAAGGCGGGGCAAAAACAGCCTTCGCCAGAGCCTGGGGTTATGGCATGACCCCTCCTGTGCATCTGCACTAACCTGGAAACTCCATTTATTTACCTACACCTATGTGTGGACACCCAGGTCACCTGTCGGGAGCCAAGACTGGAATAGTGGCGGCTGGGCTGTGGGAGGGGTAGGTAGCTTTCAGTGACGGTACACCTCCATGGGCCAGGGCTCTGCCCACACACCTCTGCTGTTTAACCTTCACAGCATCCTCGTGAGGTGGCCGTGTTTATCCCCAGTTTGCAGGTAAGGAAACTGAGGCTCAGAGAACGGGGTTAGTTCTAGGTCCCAGGGTAAGTGCCAAGGGCGGGGTTAGAGAACCCCGTGCACATTCTGTTCACCTGTGCTGACTTCCAGCTCTTTGGCCTACACTTTCTTCCTGAAGGGCATCCATTGGCATCAGCAGGTCAGCCCCACAGGTGCTTCTCAGCATGCACCAGGTCATTTGATTATTTATCGAGCTCATGTGATATTCTGGAAACTATGCTAATGACTTTATATACATAATACACTATAATATCGTTTCATATTCAGTAGATTATGTGTGTGCCACATCGAACCTCTGAGGCGAGTCATTATAATTCTGTTTTTGTGTTAGAAAACAGAGGCTCTGAGAGGCGATGTCAGACTCAAAGAGCCACACTGTCACCCACCGGGCCACATTGCCTCCAGGAACTCAGTGTGCTTTTCCAGGAAGCCTACAGACCGCCATCACTCTCTGCCATAACCTAGCAGGTAGATTCTCCACAACAGAACCTTTTCTTTCTGTCCCAGACTCCTTTGAGGGTCTGATGACAAGGAAAGAGGCCCTCCCCGCCAAAAATGCTCATAAAAACATAAGTGGGAAAAAATACATGCACTGATCTTATTACATTAGAAATGTATTTAATTTATATGAGTTCAACTTTTTTCAAAAATTTGATTATTCAAAAATGAACAGTGAATTCCAGGAAGAAAAAAATGCAATAAAACAAAATTCAATCTCAAACGTGCTCAAAAGTACATTTGAAGTTTAAAAACATAATGGTATTCACCCTGAAATAGAAGTTGATGCTGTAATACACAATTTCAAATGGTCTGTGTGCGTCACCTTTCATATCCAATCAGCTCGACTTTTCCTTTGGAAACGATTAAATAACTCGCAAAAGAATCAGTGTCCCCAAAGTTCTTTGCCAAATGAGGGAAGACTTATGCCAAGGAGCACCAGCATTCTTTAAGGCAGGGCTTGAATCATGGATCCTGTCAGTTAAACCGCTTTGGAGGTAAAGTAATGAAATATCTAACTAAAGTGGATTAGATCCCAAAAATGTATATTTTTTCTCCAAGTAATCTGAAGGTAGAGGATTCCAGTGTAAGTTCAGCAGCTTCACAATGTAGGAATTCTGGGTCAGCTTCTCTGGAATGCTCTTGACCTTACCCTCATGGCCACAAGATGGCTGCAGCAGCTCCAAAGCAATGCATCCTCATAAGGCATCGTATTAAATGAGATGTCAACAATCCCAGAGAAGTCTTGTCATTTCACAGAGGAATTGCTCCAATTTTCTTCATTTACTTCAACTCCCAAATAAGCTTAGGTCAAATCCACAAAACAAGGACTTGTCCAAAGCTCTCTAACCCTACATGGCTTCTTCTACTTAAATGACGAATAAGCGATAGTGTAAGTTGTTTCAGAAGCAAAAAGATTTTTCCCCCAAGGCAATACAAGTTTAAGTACCATTTCAGCCTTTTAAAATAAAGCCTTCTCATGAAAAGTATCCAATGTATTTTCAGGTTGGACAGTCATCATTTTGTTACACAATAATCTTTGTGGCTTTTAGGGGACAGTAAGGAGAGAGTTTTTAAGTTCATCAAAAAAAAATCAAAACAAAGTGTATATGCAAATCTTGACATCATTTTTTTCATCAGTAGTTTCCAACGTAAGCTCGGCCCAGCTTAGGGAAAGGCAGGCGCACATTCAATGCCGGCCTGTTGCCCCCAACCCTGCCCGTGGGCGCCCCTCTCATCACAGGAAGTCAGGGCGACCACCGCTGCGTCTGCTACTGACCATGCGCGGCAACATCCTTTCCATCCCACATTGGTCTGCAGTGAAACCACAAGTCCAAAGTATTTTTACATTTAAAAAATTACTTTGACAAAGATGATTTATATAGCGGCACCCAAAAAACCTGAAAGAAAAACCTTATCTTGCCACCAGGAGATCATTCACAGACCACAGGTTAAGAAGCTCCGCCTGTAAATAATCCCCGTCTCTCCCCAGGGGTACGGGAGGGTAAGTGCTCCTTTGCATGGGGTCGGAGAGCTCTGCCTCCAAGAATATCCATACAGGACAAGCTAGTAGACTTGAATGCCACCGATTTCCAACCCTCCACTCAGCACTTGCTCAAGGGTGTGTAAAACAGGCTGCAGGGAGTGAGGGTCTCTCTGGAGGCCCCAGTAGAAGGGGGAAAGTGTGGTCTGCAGAGTGACACAAACACAGGTCATGGGTTCGAAACTTGAATTTCCCACTTTCTACCTCTGAGACCTTTATTAAATTGTGTAGTCTCTCTAAATTCAACTTCTTTGCCTGAAAAAAAAAATAAGAGTAATCATTTCCCTCAGTGGGACTGAGTTATTTTTAAATCACAAAAATGTTCCCAAAGTGTATACTGTGTGAATGTTCACAATGTTGGTGCTATGTGTAAAACTTCAGTCACTCGGACATGACCAAAGAATGTTTTGTCATCTCAGAGCGACTGGTGAGTTCTTCGGACCAGCCCTGGTTTCTGCCCACAGGCAGGGGAAGACGGAGGTAGAATTCTATCCCCCATGCTTGTTTACAGCTTCTGTGTCTTGTCCACAGACCTCCACGTGAGAGGTAAGTTGAGTCCACTTTGCCGTCCCGGGGACTGTACCCCTCTTTAGAGGCGGCAGGGTGAGGAGGCATGATCCAGGCCCACGCCTGTGGGCAACCCATGCTGACCCCTCAAACCCGCCAGGAGAAGATGTCCTGCTGCCCCGTGGTATGCAGACCATTCAGTATGGCCACGGCCACGGCCACAGCAGGGTGGGCAAAGCAATGGCGGAGGCACCTACACTCGGTTTCCTTACTTGATTGGGAAAAAAAAAAGTTTCTTTGAGAACCAGAGTGAAAGCTTTTGCACATCAGACAACATAGAATTGTTTTGATAACCGACACTGCCAATACTCAAGTGGAACCCATTTTCTCCGAAAAAAATATGGGCCTAAGTAAAGGGACTGTGATGAACTAAGTCAAAGGAAAGGTGAGGCCCTAATCCTACCCCTTAGAGCGCAGGCGGCAAACACAAGGCCCACGGGCCGAATCCGGCCTCCACCTTATTGTGTCCAGCCCGGCACCTTTTTTCTACCCAGCGGCAGCCCTGAGCTCTCACTGAACAGTTAAGGAGTAGTTACATTTATACAGTCCTAAAATTACATTCAGCCCTTTGAAGGCAACTGTGAGGCTGATGTGACCCTTGGTGAAAATGAGCTTGATGCCCCTGCGTTAGATTGATTCACAACATGGGATTTAAATCACACATCCAGTGGTTCTTAACTTGGCTTCCTATGGGAATCCCAGGGACACTTTGAGAAGAAATTCCTATAACTAGATTGTACCCCAGCTCAGAGTCTCCGGGTGGGGTGGGGGGGACCCAGGCATCAGTATTTTTTTAAGCTTCCGAGGTGATTCGGCGGGCAGCTGAGGGAGATCATCACTGCCCCAGAGGCAGGTGGGGGTCATCTGCAAGTCCCTCGGCCCACCGTTCGACCAGGCCAAGGGGAGAAAGCATAGGCCCTGAAAGCCCAAGCTCACAGCTCTATTTTGGGCAAGCCACTCAACCTCTTGCCTTCTCCCACCCTCCCCATTTACTTAATCGCATGTGGTCTTGCTCATTAGCATGAGCAGAGAAGTACTGTTACCAGGGCAACCGGGAGAGAATCTGGCACCATCCTTCCTTAGCTGAGACCACCAACCTACGTGATCAGTCTTGAACTGCGTCCGTAACTCACTTCATTTTGTTGGTTGCCAGATTGTGGAGTTTTATATATTTTCACTATCTTGCTCTCCTAAATCCACTTTTTAAATGTATTTATTTCCACGTACATAAGCACACATTTTGTGTGTGTGTGTATGTGTGTGTGTGTGTGTGTGTAAATGAATATAGATGTACACCATCTTATGTGTACCAAACACATCTTATGTACTTATTATTTAACCAAATAAATGTCCCCGTTCAGTAGATTAAGTTCTTGGGCACCAGCCATCTATCTCCCACTTTTTGCAAATTTCACAGAGCCCACCTTTCTTTAAACAATTTTAAAATTTTGCCTTTGATGGAGTGCTCTGGTTTCTCTGGTTTCTGAACAGGCGAATCAGAACTCGGTGGCACTAGGGCATTGCTCACGGCGTGCTGACAAAGGCAAAGGGGGAGACCCAGAGTTATAAACAAGAAACATGCAGAGTCACTCCAAGAGCGGCCATGATAACGCCTCCGCCTGACTTTTCTGACTCTATTTGGTTTCCCTACAGTTCGCTCTCCTGATAAGCAGGATCTAGATGTTGGTGCTTCCCACATATAATTGCTTATTGCTGAATCCCCGAACAGCCACGGCGGAGATATTTTTCAAAAGTCTGGCCACCTCGATATCCACAGTGACTTGGGCCCAGTGGAGAATGTTGCTCCTTATTGCCAAATTGCAAAAACGTCCTCTTGAGTTTCCAAAAATACCTCCTAGCTGAAGAGTTCTGTGCCTCGGAGAGGAAGGGTGATGGGTCGAAACAGCCACTGAGTAGAAGGCAGCAGACATTAGTCACACAGGGGAGAAGTTGCAGATAAATTTTAAGAGCCACTGCAAACAGGGGACCATATGGTGTCTGGGGGCATTTTTGTTTTCACAGATATATCCTGGGATCTTTGAAGGAATGGTTGCACTGCCAACTCGTCAATTAATCAACCCTGCCAAGGTCGCCAGGGACGCCGTGGATTGGGTCTGGGCAACAGGGGCCTGGAGGAACTGGCTTTAATTAAAGGATTTGTGCAGTAATGGAATCCTGAAATCCTTTGAGTAATGTTGCATGAACTGGGCCTTTCAATCCCTGTGTGCATTTTCCATGGCTGTGAAAAAATGGCAAATATCCTGACCAAGCACTTTGAGGGAGGGTGTTGTTAAGCCATTTAGAAAACCCCACTGAAGGACACGCGGTTGGGAAACAAGCCCGAGCAAACGAAAAACAAAAAACAAAAAACCCCCACAGTCTGCAGCAGTGGGAAGATCTCCACTCTCCAAACCCTTGTGATCAAGTCCTGATACGGTTGTTACTGTTTTAAAGAAGAATTGCTTTGTGGGCATTAACTGGTAACATTGCCAGCACTTGAATATCCCCCAGTTATCTTCCCTTGAATTGTTAGTTACGATTTGGATGGAATCATGGATATCTGAGAGGAACCATCCTGCTGTTCGTACGGCCCACAAACTGGAGGTTTTCTGGATTGTTTCTGCCTTAGGTGTTTTTTGACAGGCAGAATGTTCTTGTGGGGCATCTATTGGCTTCTGAAAAAATCGGCTACCTGCTCCTGACCAGGTGTGCTCCCTCTGGGCCCACCCCACACACAGCCCCACCTGTCTGGCTTTTGAGGATATTTTTCCTTTTGTGACCTTGACCAGACATCTTTCTGAAGCTGCGCTGACCCCCTGCTTTTTACTCGGCACGTGTAAAATTCACGTGGGCACACACAACGTGCCATACTCTCATGAGTGTTTCCACCTGTGGGCTGCAGCGTGGAATACGTGGGCTGGACACAACGCCAAGTCCTGGGTGGTGGTCGGACCCCAGCCTTGCAGTGGACTGCTCCACACTTCTTATCAGGTCCCATTGCCAGCAACCTCTGGTATGTAACTCGGTTCCCAAAATCTCTTCAGAGAGCTGCGATTTAACTTTCAGGTATCAGCTTTTTATCAGGAGCTGATACAAGGTCATCTTTGTGTTTTGAGAAACCGCTATCAAATTCTAATGTATTGTTCACCGTCTCTTATCTAAGTAACCTGCAGGCTGGGTTACTGTCAGAGCTCAGAGCCGAGAGTTTTCTTCCCCGATAACCAGCCGTGTGCAGTGCACGTCCCAGTCAGCTCAGGCCGCCTGAACAAAGTACCACAGGCTGGGCTGCTTCAACAACGGACATTCATCTTCTCACAGTCCCGGAAGCCTGGGATGAGGGCGCCAGTGGGGTCGGGTGCTGGTGACACTCTCCTCCTGGCTTGCAGATGCCCCCTGCTCATTGTGTCCTCCTCACATGGCAGAAAGAGAGCGAGCTCTCTGGTGTCTTTTCTCATCAGGACGCTGACCCTCTCAGGTCAGGGCGCTGCCCTGTGACCTCATTTAACCTTAATTGCTCCTGCAAAAGTCCTGTCTACAAATACAGTCACGTTGGGGGTTAGGGCTTTAACGTATGAATTGAGGGATGGTGGGGGGGGACTCAATTTCGTCCATAGCAACCTGCGTTACACAACCCATTCCATTTTCTTTCTTCCCTGATGTTAGTTAAGAATATCATGGCCAAGTTTGGGACTCAAGTCCACTGACTTCTTGAACCTTCTAAAACCCATTCGCATGTGGAGATGTGTTTTAATGACAAACCTTCCAAATAAATTTTAGAAGCCGAGAGAATGCAAAAAAAAAGGATACATACAAGAAAAGATTTATGTCAGGACACCATGAGGAAAGAGGCGCTTTGTGTGTCTTGGAGATCCGTGTAGCTTGTCCTGAGGGTCTCAGCTCGCAACACCCTCGAGACTAAGCTGGCCTGTCGAAAGGCCCAGTAACAACGGGTGGTAATGCAGAAAAACAGACAAACTCTGTTCCCTGTACTTTTCTTTGGGTAAGTTTCTCCAAACAAGAGTGTTGGGAATTAGCAATTGCATTCTCCATCAGCCACTGACTCAAACACGAACCATCTTTTGCTTAAAATCAGACCTATTTGACCAGTGACTCCAGTCTTCCCACTCATTCATGCTTCACACCCAATCTGTTGCGAGCGTCTCCCAATTCCACCTCCTTACTACGTCGCAAATACGTTTTCTCCTCTGCCCTGCCTCACTTTGGGTGTTCACCGCTTTCCACGTGCGCACTTAAAATAAACTCTGCAGTGTGCATTTGCCATGTTTTTAGACACCTTTTCTATATTGTGGAAATGTCTTTATCTTCATTAGACAGAAGCCAAAAGCTGGTTTGCCCAGCATCGCTGACAGCCAGGACACCGGTAGTGACTCGGCCTCAACCAAACATCCACACACCGGACTTTGAATCAGAAGTGATTCTATGAAGCCGGCGCCACAATGAATTTCCCCAGAAAAGGTGAGGGCAGAACCTTCTGGTCTCCAGGAACTGTGGCCCTGGAAGTCACATTCAGCATCTGTTTCCGGTGATGGCCCAGTGATCGTGACAGTGACGTCACCCCTGCAGCTGTTCCCAGGCACCGTTTGGGCCTGGTTGCTGGCTGCTCGGCTCCTCTCAGATTCTCTGAGAAATTCTAGGGCTTGTTGATTGTCTTCTAATGAGTCATGTTCTGCTAAAACCCATGTGAGTGGTTTTCTGTTCTTCACCACGAAGAACTCTATGTCAGACAAGATTTTGGTTTTAAACAGCAGTGCCTGACTCTGACTGGTTGGGCAGAAAAGGACGGTTGATTAGAGGATACGGAATGACTCGCATTTTCGGGGAGATGCAGTGCACAGTCTTTCCCCTCTTGTTCCCACCAGGTACAACTAAAGCCACTAGGCATGACATGGACAAATACAAGACGCCTCCGAAAACAAGCTGACTGGTTAGGGAACAGGAGATCTAAGCAAGGACAGAGTGACAAGTCCCCTAGGTTTTCTTTTTGCCTCGCATATCCCAGGTTGGATATTGGAGGAGTTAGAAATCCAGAAACGCCAATGAGAACTGCAGACCAGGAGTCCCTGCAGAAGCCCACCCTCTCTGCCAAAATGACTTGGACAGAAAACTTTTAGACAGTAACTACCCTACTCCAGACAAACTTCACAACAAAACACCGCGGCCCCACCTCCAACCCCCGCCAGCGAAGGCCGATAGGCTGGGCTCCCCGTCTTTGCCCAGCTGTAGTGTGGCAGCCCAACCTCCGTCCTGGGCTGGCGGTGTGGAAAAAGACCAGAGAGCCAGCACTGCATCCTGAACAGGAAGCAACCTGAAGGAAAGAAGGTGGGAAGCCACCATTTCCCAGCACACGTCCTCAAGGTCTGTCTATGCTTTCTACTCTTGGGCTTGATTAAATTTTCCCCTTTGAACAAATTTCACTTTTAATGTAAGCAGTTGAAGTTGGTATCTGCATCTCGGATCCAACCACATCCCTGCTCAGGCATATAAAATTCAGTGGGATGCCCAGTACCTGTACATGGTAGTTCTTCAAAAGGTGGTGTTGGTCATGCACCTGCCTCTGAACGTCGTCCCTACACCCCAACCCAGCTTTCCTGTCTCCAGAGAATTGTCACTCCTGCAGAGAGGGCTTCACTACCATATGTTCCAAATCAGGCCTCCAAGCCGGCCCGGGTTCCCCTGCAGAGTCCTATTCACAGGTGTCATTGCTCCTTCACCTGGGACTGCCTTCTACTCTAGCCAGGCTCCCTGGGAAGAGGCGATATGTTGCTGCACAAGTTCACATCCCCAGCAGGATACAGAGCCCAAGAGGCATAGTAGGTGCTCAGTAAATAGCCCCTGAACGAATGACTCCCTGAAGCAGGAGAACAGTCACTCCCTGAGTACCTCTCAGCCTCTCCTGACGGCAGGACGGTGATGCATGGGCAGGTACGCAAATGTGGGAGGGCGGCCTCCGAATAAGTGTGTGTCTTCTGTGCCCGCCTCCTGCTCCCTGCCAAGCCCGCTCGCCTCACAGGGCAAACTCCCCACGAGGAGGATCAGATTCTGAGGGCCCTCCACACTTCGTCCATCTTCCGAGGCAGGTGAGGGGGACAAAAGGCAGGAGGTGGAGCACACAGACCACTTTTCCCAGAGGAAGGAACTGGCCGGAGTCTGTGGCTGTGCCCAGAGACCATTTGGCAGTTCTTGTGATCCCGCCAGAATGCTAGAGAGTAAACTCCTTGTTTTCGAAGGTTGTGTTTATTTATTTGTAGAGAGAGGGGAAGGGAGGGAGAAAGAGAGGGACAAAAGCATCAATGTGTGGTTGTCTCTCGTGCACCTTGCACTTGGGACCTGGACTGCAACCCAGGCATGTGCCCTGACTGGGAATTGAACTGGCCACCCTTTGGTTCCCAGGCCAGTGCTCAGTCCGCTGAGCCACACCGGCAGGGCTAGAGAGTAAACTCTTGATGACCTACAGCAGTGAACTTCATGCCAATGTCAGAACAACTCCCTCTGTCTCTCAGAATTCAAAACAGTATCTTTTGTTTTTGGTCGACCTCCATCATTTTAAATGGTCACATAAGGAGAGGGTTGTGCTGGCCATTGTCTTTACGTAGGTGGAAGATGTGTTTGCACCAAGACCTCTCCTTGGCCTGCTGCTGCCCGGAACAAATGTTGCGATCAAATTACCATCCCCTGGAAATAGCAGCCTAAGTGGGAAATGCTGACAACTTCTAACCTGAGCCGTGCAAATGGCATTGATAAAATATCTAAAATAAATGAACACAGCCAAAAAAAAAAAAAAAAGCCTGAGGTGTGGGTTTTCTTAACACAGCAGAACCAGGTGGCTCTGAGCCTTCTGTGCATGAGAGGGAAGGAGACACCAAGGCCCAAGGTGGACAGGCCTTTGCTGACCTTTGCACAGTATTATGCTCTGCCAGCATCCTTCGAAGTCACCGAAGTGGCTCTGTGACAAGGGCTGGTGATCAGAGAAGCGTGGAGCGCTCCCCAGCAGCGGGGCCTCTGCAGCCATGGCCACAGGACACTCTGCCTTTGGGATCACAAAAATGCCTGTGACTTTTGGTGCGTTAGGTCTTGCATTTATAGAGCTTTCTATCTTGTCCCAGGCTGTTTTTGAAAGACACATGGCAGGTATTTAACTGTTGATTTTATAGACAGAGATCAGCATCAGGGCACAGCTCATTCAGGTCTGGAGCTCAAGCTTCATGATCCCTAATCCAGTGCTCCTTCCACCAAAGTCCTGTTGGGGAGCCTAAATAATGACAATGACTGTTGTAGCCATGACAGCTGACATTATGGAGTGCTCATCATGTGACAGGCATGGGGGCGGGCATTGCGATAACATTATCCCACTTCTATGAAGTAGGGACTGTCATTATCTACATTTTATGTGTAAAGAAAATAAGCCCAGAGAGGTTAAGTGATTTGTCCAAGGTCACACAGCTAGCAAACGGCAGAGCTCAGAGTTAGAGCTGTCAACCTCTGCACAAGAGACCTAGCCAAGTTCAACATTAAGAGAAAGAGTAACACTGTTTAATTTATATATGTTGTTTTATTTATTCCTTTCTATATTCTAAAAGTAACTGAGTTACACGGCTTAGAAATTAAGGGAGGTTTGCCCTGGCTGGCGTGGCTCAGTGGATTGAGTTGCCAGTCTGCAAACCAAAGGGTCACTGGTCCAATTCCCAGTCAGGGCGCATGCCTGAGTTGCGGGCCAGCTCCCCCATTAAAGGGCGTGCGAGAGGCAACTGATTTATGTATCTCACACATCAGTGTTTCTCTCCCTCTCTTTCTCCCTCCATTCCCCTCTCACTAGAAATAAATAAATAAATAATTTTTAAAAGACATTAAGGGAGGTTCGCTCAATGGACTCTTCCAGCAAAATTTGGAAGAATAACAGAAAGGTGTAACTGTCAAACATTTACATATAAAAGCAGGCTACGACACTGTAAGTACACTAGAATTACAAGTGTATAAAATAAGCATGGGAAAATAAAAACTATAAAGAATGCAGCAAGTTATTGTCAGTAGTTGTATTGGAGTGGTGTAATTTTGTTTTTTTTTTAATGTTCTCTATTTTTAAATTTTCTGGGTTCTTTGTTTTTTGAAAAAATTAAGGAAATATGAAAATAAAATATAGCTTGACTTATTGAATTTATTCTCTGGCATTACGAGAACCACAGAGAAACAAATGTGTGTAAAGAGCAAGGAAGGTGGGAGCCACTCCTATTTTTCACTTTTATTCTATCAAAACGTTAAGGAATTTGTCTTGATTATACTAGTAAAAACTTGTCTTCATTGTTGAGAGAGAGAGAGGAAGAAGAAAGAGGAGGAAGAGGAGAAAGAGAAAAGCCAAGGAAAAAAAGAACGAAGGAAGGAAAGAAGGGAGGGAGGGGGGGGGGAAGAGAAAGAAAAGGGAGCGAGTTTTGCTACACAGCTGAACCATTAAATTTCACTGCTTTGTTTGGGAACTACTTAACAAGTCCACAAACACTAATCTCACTGGGTAATTAAAACAGTGTAAATGTCACTGTTCTGATCTTTGACATTTGGTTTGGGTCCTGACAGGGCCCAATGAATCACAGAGAAGGAGTCTTCCTGTTGTGAGCACATGTGTTAATAACCCTGGCACGACACTTTAATATTCCTCTAGATGTTTGGAAAAATCTGTACAGCCAGATAGATGCCGTGCCTTCGACACTTCATCGCCTGCTGCAGCGGCACCGCATCTGCGGCTGTTTGTGGTGGCGTGAGGTCGTCTTGAACCATTTAAACTTCCATGCGTATGAGGCTGGGGTCCCCGTAAACGTGGCATCTTTCCAGAGGGCACCGACTGCGTCCTAGTTCCTAGTAACACAAAGTTAGATACACCAGAGGAGGGCAACCACATTTTAATAGTAACAATAATAATAGCTACCATTTATTGATCACTTACTGTGCACCAGGCACTGTGATTCTTGCTTACCACACACTCGCTCATTTAAAGAGAAGCAGTGTGTGCAGCCAATCCCAGCTCTACAATTTCCTGGCTCTGTGATCTCTGACAAATGTCTTAGCCTCTCTGTTTCTTAGTTCTATCTTCAGTGTGAAGAGGAGATAAGGGCCCATTGCTTCTTAGAGTTGCTGCAAAATTGAATGAGTTGGTTTAGGTAGAGCACTTGCGTATGGTAGACACTCAATACATATTCACCTTTATTATGGCCACTTTATCACTATTATTGCTCATTCTTACAATGAGAGAACTCTCGCCTCTCCTGACCTTGACTTCTCCCTAGACTTTTCCTGTCTCAGTGGGTGGAACCACCTGCCTTGCAAATGTTCATGTCAGAACACTAGGAATCATCCTTGAGTTCTTCCTTTGCCCCCCTCCAAACCCAGTCATTTAATCAGTCCTGAGTCCTCCCGCTGGATTCCATCCCAGAAAGCAGCATTCTGCTGTGGCCGGCCTGGGTGAGGCGCCTGCGTCCCCCATGTATTATGCATCATGCAACAATGGGCAAAATATTGGAACTCTCATTTGGGATAAAAGTAGAACCTAAATCATAGGGCTGTTGTGAAGGCAAAACTCAAATAATCCACTCAAAGCACTTGAAAGAATGCCTGAGTGCAGAAAGCAGAGAGAGTCGTTGTTATTGTTATTACGTCCGTTAATTCCGAGCCAGTCCAAGCTGTTATTTGGGCTAAGGCTGCAGCCTCTTAATTAGCCTCCCTACTTCAGTTCCTACCCCTCCTCTCTTCACCACACAGCCAGCAACAAGATCTTATTTATGTGTAAATAAAACCATAGCCCTGAGCAACTAAGAATCTTTCAATAGTTTCCCATTACACTTGGATAAAAATCCAAGCTCTTAGCTCTGGCTACAAGTCCCTATATGAGATGACCCGGTCTAATCTGACCTCAGCTTGGACTGTCATCCTCTCCTCTCTAGAATCCAGGGCACCAGTTATTTTTTAGTTCCTTGAATGTGCTGAGCTCCAGTCTGCTCCAGGGCCTTTGCACTTCCTGTTATCTTATGGTACAGTGGGTACAGCTGAGCTCTCAGGGCCTCAGCCAGAAAACTCAAAGGCTGGAGGCTGGAACAACTGGGGGTCTTTGGCCATTTTTTTCAGTCTCTGTGTGGTCTCTCCATGTGATTCCCCCCAACATAGCAGCAAACATGTAGATGGGCTTCCTATATGTCAACTCAGGGATCCTAAGGCATGTGTTTCAAGAGAAAGGGCCAGGAGAATGCCACCTCACCTTTTATGACACGGCCTTGAAGGTTATGCAGCATCGTGTCCACCATGGTCACAGACCTGCCCCTATTCAAGGGGAGGCACCATTGACCCCACCTCTCTGTGGAGGACTGCCAGTGTCACAGTGTGAGAAGAGGCTGGGGTATGCATGCAATGCAACATGACTCAGCCTTAAAAAAAGGAAAGAAGGAAATCGTGCCACCTGTGACAATGTGGATGAACCTGAGGACTTCATGCTTAGCGAAATAAGCCAGGCACAGAAAGACAAATACTGTACGATCTCATTTACAGGAGATGCCATCCCATAGAAGCCTAGAGTGCAAGGGTGGCTGCCAGGGACTGGGGGGAGGGGGAGACAGCAGGTGATGGTATAAGGATACAAAGGTTCAGTTCTGCAAGATAAGTTTCAGAGATCCACCACGCAGCATAGTGCCTATAGCTAAGAATGCTCTATTGTACCTAACATTTGCTAAGAGGGTAGATTATGCGTTACGTATTCTGACAACAACAACAGTGATGATGATGATGAAGGTGGGAAGGAACTTCGGAGCAATGGTTGTATTTATGGTCTTGGTGGTGATGGTTTCGTGGGTGTGTACTTATATCTTCCAATCTACTGAGCTGAGTACAGTAAATACGCACGGATTTTTTCACATGTCAGGCACACCTCAAAAGTGGTTTTAAGAAAACACTAGATGTTTATTCATGATTTGGTTTGTTTTGATTGTTTGCAAGGTCAAGATAAAATGAAACTAAAGTTGAAGAAGAAGAAGGGACTGTGGGAGGGCAGAGAGTGACACAGCGGCTCCCTGAGCGCAGCGGCCTTGCTTTGTTCACACGGCACCCACAGCGCTGGGGCAGTGAGTGTCGCATAGTAGATGCACAATGAGTACTTGTTGAATTAAGGAATTAAAGGCTTTGCAAGCATATCTATCATCTTCATTTTGCAGATGAAAAAGTTGAGACTCAGGTAGAAACCCAGCTCAGGCTCCAACAGCTGTTTCTTAACAAATCCATTCCCTCCCCAGCATTGGACACTGAACAAACAAATGAAAGAGTAAAGGGTTGAATTTGTCTATATCTTCCCTGGTGAAGTTATTCTAATATGACTGATTAACACTCAGATTTTATCATCTTCAATTTTCTTCCCAGACTTTTTTTTTTTAACAAACTGATTTTTTTTTTTTACTTATTGATTTTTGGGGGCGGGCAGGGACTTTGATATGTTGTCCCCTTATTTATGCATTCATCAAGCCCTCGACCTTGGTGAATCAGGATGACACTCTAACCAACTGAGCTACCTGGCCAGGGCTTCTTCCCAGATTTTTCTTTCCCATATGTTTTAGTGCTGATTCTTAACACTAATATGTAGCAAGCATCCTTTTCCAATGTGATCACATAACGTTTGGTCTTAGGATAACTAAGACGGCTGCCTGCAGGTAAAAGGCCCTGAGAATGGTTAAACTCAGCTTTCAACAGACTCCAGCCAAGGACTGTCTAAAAAGTCTCAAAAGTGATAGCATCTAAAGACTCCTTTTATTGTCACCTTGAGAAGGCAGAGACTTGCTGTAGGTCCTTTCCTGTCTCCAGTCGGGGTTGTGGTTCAGAGGAAGAGCGCCACCTACTGATGACCTGCTCCGCCTCCAACACCACTACAACTGGTCTTAGACCTTCCGGTTCATGGTCCAAAGGGGAGGTAGAGGTCTCCTAAGGAGGACAGCAGCATCTTGGTTTTGACCTCCAACTCTGGTATGTGAAGCAACACGGAGAGAGACAAGATCGCAGCACGCTGAACATAAGGCAGGCCACTGTGGCTCTGTGAGGATGGTAACTCACGTGGGAAGAGTCTTTCCAAAATGCAGCTTTGCTCTTCCAGCAAGTCTCTCCGCCGAGTGTGACTTTATCAGGGAGAATAATCCTAGAGCATATTTAGTATTATCCTAGCAAGGTATTAACTAGGTTACTGTCTCCAGTAATAAAGTGATGCCTCACTTCCGTTTTCTTGTGTTCCTGAGAAATTCCAATGTATGACGTGAGGCAAGAAAGATCAACTGCGAATACCTCCTGTTTCCTTTAGGAAACTTATAGCTACAAATAACAGAAAACCATGGCAACTGGACTGAGTTAACAGTTCATGCAGTATGACTCCATTTATGTGACGTTCTAGAGCGGGCAAAACCAATATACAGGGGTAGAAAGTAGAACAGGGTCTGGAGCAAAAGGTGGGAGGGGTTAATCGTAAAAAGAGACAAAGGCAGTTCTGTGGTCATAAAAGTTCTATATCTTGATGGGATTTGGGTTGCTCAGAGGCACTTAGTCAAAACCCATCAGATGGTGCAATTGAGATCTGTGTGTTTCACTTGCATACTTTTCTCCTGGAAAAAGATGAAATGAAAATGAATACACATTCTAGGTAATGACTTGCACTGGATATCTGCACCCTATCTTGAAATCCACTAGCAAATAAAATGGACTGACGGAAGCACAGAGAGATGGGTTGATATGTGACCCAGCAAATGGGCAAAACGTTCATCCCTGTGGGGTGAGGGTGGTGTGCTTGTGGGTGCTCACCATACACTTCTTCCCATTTTTCTGAATGTTTGAAAATATCCACAATAAGTAAAAAAAAGAAAATGAAATGTCTAAAGGAAATAGCCTATGTGCCCACCTTGAGGTTGAAACAAGAACACAGCAAGTTTGGCTGCTGCTTTGGGCTGGAGTGACCTCAGCTCAGTTACCTTAGTAAGCAGAGCAGATTGGGCAGTTCAGATGTCACCGAATAACTTTCTTGAATGAGAACACTTCAAGTTTGAGGTGCCTGTGAGCTTCCCAGCCCATCCCTGTCGTCGTGGTGGGCTCCCAGATTAAACTAATAGGTCCAAGGAAGAAGATACTGTTTTACAATGATTCGTACCTTTCTTGCCAGAATGTTTCGAAGAATAAAGAATAGCTAGGACAGAGAAATGGCATGTGATTACCCGAGAGAAAATAGAAGAGGGTAAAGGGGGGATAAAGGGTGATAGAAGGAGACTTGACTTTGTGTAGTAAACACACAATACAATATACAGATGATGTATTATAGAAGCATACACCGGAAACCTGTGTGATTTTATTAACCAATGTCACCCCAATAAATTCAATAACAATAAAAGTACAACATAAAGAAGCACAAAATATAAAGGAAAAAATAAATAATAAATTGGATTTTTAGAAAATGACACTGGGAGCCTGCCCTTCCCCTAGTCTATCCATTTCCTAGCTTTGTACTTACTTTTTTTTTCCAACAAGAGTAGCCCCTTCTGAGCATCCTGTCTCTGGAAAGAAACTGCACACACAGAAAATTCTTATTTAAGAGAGCCAATGAAGCTTTTTAAGCTATCTAGTGATTTAAACAAAGATGAACCAGAAGTATACGAATTAAATTTTCCCTCAAGTCCTATAGAAATCCAATAAATAAATTAAATGCATGTGGATTTAAAAATTAAAGGCCGGGAAGGCTTGAGGCAAAGTGCATTTGACATTTGAAATAATAGAAACTTGAGAGGATGAGAAGAGGCATGTAGCAAGATGTGCCCTTGCGTGGTGTGATAGGGGCCCTCAGTCCCCCGCTCCCCCTGACTCTGTGTTTACGGAGCATAATGGTATTGCTGGGAAATTCAATAAAACCCTCAGGGCACCAGGTGTGACTTGAGGGCCATCATCCAGAAGACAATGTATGTCAGCGGGCTCCAACTCAGCCTGCACCTCAGGAGGGGTGAGGGCCATGCCTCTTCGGTCCTTCATTGTTACCTTTTCTTTTGAAAGGGTTTGCCTGTTGCTCCACAGCACATCTGCGAAAGGGGCTGGCACTGTGTTGGGAGAACCTGAAAGATGTTCTCTGGTGTTGACCTGTGCGTGTGTGCGTGTGGGGGGCACAGAGACGCCGTGATGGAGAGTTCAGGAGACCCGCTGCCACCCCGACTTGCCTCCTCTGCTCCAACCACTGGGCTTCCTGGTCCCACCAGCTGCACCTCCCAAAGCTCATCCCTTCCTGGCCTGCTGCTGACAAATTGCATTGATTTACAAAACAGACAACTCTGCAATTGCCTGAGTACATTTAATCTTTTCAAATTAAGCCAACTTCACATTCGGCATACCATATGGAATTCTTCAGGGTGTTTTATAAACACAGTTACACTTAAGCCTTCGTCCACTCTGCTTAAACTGTAGCAGAAATAGCACAGAGAGCCAAAAACATACAGACTGAAGGGACAACCTGCTGCCAGGCCAAATCCTCTTGGAGGCGGAAAAGCCGAGGGGCATCATCCGGGCCAGAGGCTGCGCCCCCAGGCTCGTGGGCTGAATTCGGCGCACAGATATGGTGAGTTTGGCTCTCTTTGCGTCTCTGAACATTGTTTGTGCCAACATTTAAGAACTGGAAGATTTCACATAAAAATCCAGACTCCCTGCATCTTGTGGAAAAACTGGAAATGGGGCCACACCGAGCCCTCATCCCCACACTGAACCATCAGCTGGAGATGACTAGCAGCAGAAGGCAGTGGTACCTCTGCCAGGGGCACCCTTTCCCGCTGGGAATTTTTACCAGCCCTGTTCTCTCACACTGAAGATCTGCATAGCTCATTCTCAGTACTTGCCTGACCAGTGAAGGCACTTGCATCTGCCATCCTTATCTAAATCAAGACCTTCATTTATGGAAAAAGAAACTGAGTCTCGGAATCTGAATACAGCCTGCCCGAAGGCACAGTGATGGAGCATTGCGACCTGGCAAGTGATGGAGCTGGGCCCTCATTCACCATGCACAGTAGAAGCAGCCAGGCTGACACAGGGGTGAGGGGCTGAGGGAGATGACGAGAGCACCAGGCTGCCCCTGCACCCAAGAACTTCAAGCCTGAGACATCCTCAGCCATGGAGCTGGTTGTGGGGAGGGTGGAGGAAGGCAAGCTAACTTGACCTGTATTTTCAGAGCCTGAGAGACCACAGATGACTTCCAAATTAAAGGAGAAGGTGAGATATTTAATCCTTAGCCTTTGTAGATGGCCATTCATTCATGCAACATTTATTGCCTTTCATGAACTACTTTGAGTTCTGGGGAGATGGAGACGTAAAATCTTGATTCTGGTCCTCAAGGAGCTTCCAGCTGTTTAAGAAAAACGGATGTACAAGCATGTGGACTCCGACAGACCCTCTCCCTCTCCTGTGCCAGGTCTGTGGGAAGAGGGCCGCACAGCACAGTGGCTGACTGCAAGGTGATAGGAAACAGATACTTGTCTCTGCCCCCGACCCCAGCCCCAGCACAGAGCTCCCAAACACCTTGTCCTCTGTGCCCGGACTGGAGTAGCTCAGTTGGTTGGGCATCGCCCTGTAAACTGAAAGGTTGGAAATTCAATTCCCATTCAGGGCACATGCTTGGCAGCAGGTTCGGTTCCTGGGTCAGGGTGTGGAACGAGGGGTAACAAAGCAATGTTTCCCTCCCTCGCTTTCTCCCTCCCTTCCCCCTCTTTAAAAATTAAAAAAAAATTTAAATGTGTAATTTCCTGGGTGATAGGTGTGTCTTTTGTTATAATGAACTGACCCTGGGTGGACATCTGGATGAGGGCTGGTCACCAGGAAGAAGAAGCCGTGATTAGCAGCTCGGAATGATCAACGCCCCTCCCCACCATTCTCTTGAGAAGGGAGAAGGGCTGAAAATGACATTGATGATCAATTCTCACCTTTAAAATTCCAGAAGATTGGAGTTCAGAGGGCTTCCAGGTTGGCGAACAGGTGTGGGTGCCGGGGAAGAGACCCACCTGGGGAGGGCAGGGGAGCTCCCCGCCCTTTCTCACATCCCTTGCCCTACACATCCCTTCCTTCTGATGTTCATCTTTGTCCTTTCTCATATCTTTTTATAATAATCAACTGGTAAATCCAAGTAAATGTTTCCTGAGTTCTGTAAGCCTCTCTGACAAATCAATCAAATCCAAGGAGGTGAAGGTCAGGGGACCCTTTGATTCGTAGCCACGTGGAACAGAAGTCGTCGGTTACCTGGAAACGTACTGCCTGTGACCGGTACCCGAAGTGGCCAGTGTCAGAACTGAGTTACACTGCGGGACGCTCAGCTGGTGACCGGGAACTGTGGGTGAGAGGAAGCCCCACACACGCGGTGACCGCAAGAGTCAGGAGTGAAGTGTCCTGAATGAGTATTAAAGGAGAAAGACACGCAAGAGGCAGACGGGGCTGGGTTGGCTTGGGTTTGTTTGTTTTACACGTTAAGGTAACACACAGACTTGTGAACTTGGATGTTAATGATGATCCTGTCCCCTCTTAGCTCGGACAAAATGCTTCCCACGCAAACCTAGTTTTCACATCCGTAAATAGAAATTAAACGTCTACCACATAGAGTTCTAGTGAGGAAATATTTGAAAAGTTCCTTGCACAGAGTGAGCGTTCGATAATTGGTAAATTCCATAATTCTTCTGGAACGCTCTCCTCCTTTCTCCGTAACACATTCTTCTTTTCTTTTTCCCCATGTCCCCTTTCTCTCTACTTTGCTCCAGAGGTTGTTTTAAACGAGGTCTCCAGATATTTTCCATGCTGGGTGACAGGCAGGCCTTATAATGAAAAATGCCTGCACTTATTAAAATACACCCTTGCGGCCTCGCCTCTCACAAACAGTGCATTGTCTGGGTTACCTCTTTGAAGGACAGAAAATTGCTGAGGAGTGCATCCTTAATTATTCGCTCTCTTATTCTCATGGACTGTCGTGGCTGATGGTCCTGCTCAGGGGGTCTGCTCACACACACAAAATTCTTCTGGGCCTGAGCCCTCCAGATTCAAAGGTGAACCAGAGGGCCAGAAAAATCTTAGATGTCAGTCCCAGGACAGATGCTGGTTCCCTTGTTGGCCCCGGTCAAATTATCTCCCCCGTCACTTCCCCCACCAGAACTGCAATCAATTATTTCCTGGCCTCACTTGAGGGCTGAGAGACTTAATTAAGCTTTTGGAAGATGGTTGTTAGTTAACCTAATTCCTTCCATAAACTAACAATCCTCTGCTTTCCTAATCACGCCTCCCAAACTTTCATAACTTAGTCTACTTTTCCTAAAAGCAGAGTGTAGGGTGACTCTTCTTTTACTAACTTGCTTGTACAAATGGCTTTTAATGATATTATTACCACTTTTCTAGAAACGGGCCCAGGGTAGGAAAATTCTGACAAAGAGTTTGTTCCTCAGGGGCGACCAAGACCGCAGATGCTGGGGAGAGTCCTATCCTCTCCAGAGTGAAGTGGTAACTTTGCCCTTGAACACTGAGAAAGGCCCTGGGCCCCCAGGCCTCGTGGGCACCCTACAGAGAATTGTGGGTCAGATTAACTTGCTTAGTTGGCAGTGGCGTGAACAAAGAGTTCCTCCTGGCATGAGCAAGAGTCCCGCAGACATAGATTCAAACCCTGGCTCCACCTCTTCCTAGCTTCGTGACCTTAACATTCGTTCGCCTTCACCATCTGTTTACCTGTAAAATGGCAATAATAGAGTCTCCTTCCTAGGCTTGTCATAAGGAGGAAGTGAAGTCCTATGAGGTCCCTCCTCGAATTCCCTTTCAGAGATCTGTGTGTCTGTCCAATTTCCACAACTAGATTATGATAAACCCCTGGAGAGTGTATCCAGCCATTCTCTGCAGAGTTTCCACAAGAGAATTAAACTCCATGGAAAATTAGGTAAGTGACTGTTTTCTCAATTCTCCCAAGGATGATATGAAACTAGTACCATGTTAGATGCAAAGGACAGAAGTTAATTCATTGCTACGATAGATGCCTTAGGGCATTAGGGCTGAATTCTTTCCTGCAACCTGATTAGATGCTGGTAACACCAGTCATTATGAAAGATAAACTCCAAACTTTTTGTGGTTTAGTGTAATAGGAATTTATGTCTAATGGGTGTTCTAAATTGGCAGGAGCGAAATAATTCAGAGCTTCCCAGCTGTCCACAACCATCTGCATTAAAGGGAAAGAGCAGGGAGGAGAGAGGTTTTCTGTTCAGGTTCCATTAGTTTAAATGCAGGCTTAGGGCCCCTGCCTACCCCAGTGGGAAACGTAGCTGATCTTGGAGCCAGGAAAAGAAGACAATACTAGCAGGTCTCTACCATATGCCAGTATCAGGCTACCATACAGTATGGTATGCCTAATACCATACAGGCTACCGCAGATGCTGGGAAGAGTCCTATCCTCTCCAGAGTGAAGTGTTAACTTTGCCCTTGAACATTGAGAAAGGCCCTGGGTGGGTGACAGTGTTCCGTAAATTTTAAATTTATAAATGAATGAATCATCCACTCATTAATCAATTCTCACAACTTGACTGTCCCTGTTTATGTCATATCCTACTTCTCATGGACCCTTTCTTCTAGCCAGCTCCCCCAATAAGGCCCTGATAAATTGACCTGCAGTGTTAAACAATGTTGGAAAGAATACTTGACCTTAACTTTCGAAGACCCAGATTGGAGTCTCAGCTGGATTAGTTACCAGCTGAGTGACCCGGGGCCAGTCACTTTTACCTGTCCCTACAGACAGGTATTACCCATGCTCCTTTGTCTACAGTGAAGACAACGGTTTGTGGTCCATCCCATCATTTGGGGGGAAGACCACGGGACTTAATATCAGTTAAGGTGCCTGGGGAAGTGTCACACACATGGAAATGCTATCGATACTCATCCCTAAGTTATTAGCTGGAAATACTCAAGGCATTTCTCCTCAAAGGGCATCTGTGTTATGAGAGAATATGCTGAACAGACTTCTAGTGGTAAAAAATATCAGGCACTTCCTCGCAGTGCCCTGCTTTCTGCTCGGTGCTCCTGTTGCTTAGTAGTTACATGATAAGAATTTCCACAAATGTCATCACAGGGGACTCAGCGTACAGGACTATTGTTTGAATCTGTAATGATGATGAGCTCCAGGGTACAGAGGGACATGCAAACATGAGACAGTTATGTCAGTGAGATCTCAAACCAATCTGGGGACAGGGAAGGGAAGACAAGAGGGAGGGAGGGAGGGGCGGGGATGGGGAGCCATGCCACGCCTGTGCTCTGTGTTTTTGGCAACACGAGCAAACATCACCTGACCCAGCTGCATTATTTCCTCCAAAAGGAAGACTCAGGGAGAATCGGGGCGAAATTCAAGGTTTATAGACACTTCCAATGGGGTGAAAGAAAAAAGCCTTTATCATTTGCATGGAAACTAAACTAGGCGAATTCTCAATTAAACCAGTCAGCTTTTGGGGAACAAGACTTTGACGAGCAAACCGCTGCCAAGAGCCTCTTACCTCTTGGGAAAGGGAGGGGATGTGCTGTTACAGAAAAACTACCGATGGTGGAGCCCAGCAGGGCTGGGTGCAGACTGTAGTTCTGCCACCTGTTGCTACTCTGATTTCAGGAAAAGCTCTCTGAGTTTTGGGAGGTACGATTCCTATGTCCAAGTTTGTCAAAAAGTCTAGAAACAACAGTAAACCTTTTGACCTGCCTCGCACAGAGTAGGCATTCAATAAGGATAAATTTTTGTTATTAAAATAGACCAAAGCATTTAGCTCCCCTAGTGATGTAGTAACTGAAATGCTCATTTCTGGACAAAAAGAAAAAAGAAGGTTTACAAAGATAGAATGGGTTTAAATATCACGGCCCCTGGGGAGGAGGGGTCTTCCCAGACCCTCCCACCCAGCGTAAGCCCTCCTGATGACTTCAAAACTGGGCATGCATATGTGTCTGGGTGTCGTCTGACTTTTTAACTGAAACATAAGCTCCAAGAGGGCAGAGAGTGCGTTTATGTTGTTCACGGTGGTTCCCTGCGCGACACAGCTTAGAATGCCACGTGCTGGGAAATAGCTGTTGGAAGGAAGGATGGGGAAGAAGCCCAGGCTGCCTGAAGGATTAATGAACATTCTGACACCGAGAACCCTCGCATCCCACAGACAGCGCTGCATCCTGAACTGCAGATACCCGCCCCGGGAAAGGCAGCAGTTGACTGAAATGTGTTCTGACGTGTCAGCGTCTCCCAGGAGATCCCTGCCCCAGAAAGAGTCCCCAGAGAAGCCGGGTGAGGAGATGAGGGCAGGAAAAGGGCTCGTCTGGCTGTGTCACCTGGGCACGAATCCAGGTGTGCAAATGGGTGAGGAAGGAGCCCTTCTCAGCCCAACCTGCCCGTGCAGAACCCAATGTGCCTGCATCGCCCACACCCTCCTCAGTGTAGCGTCCGTCCTCCTCATCAGTGGTTGTGGGGCAAGGGAGGAAAGTGCCTTTCAAGACCAAACATGAATCTTGCAGTAAACAAGCTTTACTCTGCCTTGTTGTGTGGGTTTTAACCTTTCATAATACCCAAAGGGCAGATTGAAAGGCTGAAGTAACGCACCGTAAAGCTTCTGTGCTAGGCTCAGGGAAACTCTAGCCATGAAAAACAAACAAATAAAAAAAGCATGAAATGCCATCGTGAGCCTTTTCTCCTAAAAAGAAGCATGGAGACCCACATTCTTTGTCTGCTAGACCTCCTTCTCCAGTCTCTTAATCCCTCCCTCCTGCCAATCCTCTCTCGTGCCTCTCCTTTCCTCTCCTTCCTCCCTCCTTCCCTGCCTCTTTCTCCTCTTCCTCCTCCTTTCTCCTCCCTCTTTCTTCTTCTCTCCCTCCCCACCCTTCACCCTGTGGATGGGACTAGATTTTCTATTACACGTGGGCTGACGATGGAAAGGACCTCACATTGATAAAGCACCTATCGTGTGCCTGGTCCTGAGTTGCTGGGAACACCTACATGTACTATTTCATTGAAAATTCCCAATAAGCCACAGAGCAACCACTCTCTCCACCATATACTCAGAGGGAGGCTTTGTAGTTAATTTGTCTGAGATCACACTACTGACCTCTCAGACTTCCCCAGCCAAACTGCTTCGGTCTTTTGAATTTCATTCAAACCAAAGGCAAACATATATGCTCTGTTCTTCCACCTATTAGTATCATTTTCTCTGAAAACAATCAAAGATGTACACAAAGACGCAACAATGAGCCTTAATTACAACATCATTATTGATGGCAAAAATAATAAATATCCAATAGTAGGGTTTGTTCAATTAATTATGGAAAACCTACGAACCGACACACTTCATAGAAAATGTGATCGTTTACCTATTGCCAATGAAACATGTTGCTGACTTATTATTTAAGAGGGAATAAAACAGGTTTCAAGCAATATGCAGAATACTACTTGGCAAATAAATATACACAGGCAAATATATGCATATAAAAATTCAAGAAAAACGTGAAAATGTACAGTTTATCTTTGAATAGTAGGAGGATAGGTGGCGCTTACCTTCTTTTGCTTCTCTGCATCTCAGAAGATGTTTCTACAAAGGGCTTGCCCTCCCCTGAGCGGTTTGTTTTAGTTTTTTTCTTTTTAGGAGCAATTTTTAGAATGATTAGAAAGCTGCTTTCTAAAACATTTTGCCTGAGGGCCCAGAATTTGGAAACATCTCTTCTTTTTTAGCCACTACTGAAAGGAGAAGTAGAAATCCTAGCCAAACACTGACAGTTGGCCAATATTGTTTCTTTTTGTAATTACATTGTACATCTCTGATTAAAACGTGAGCGCCGGAAAACAGAAATGTGTCCTTTTCCCCCCTTTAACCCATGTCCCTCTGTGGTGCTCAATGAATATTCATGGCTTTTCGAACTCCTCCTTCTCCTCCTGTGGGTTTGATTCTGGGTTGTTTGGATTTGGGTTTGGGTTTTTTTCCTCCTACTTTACACCAGAAGTTTACTCATTTGGACCCTTTTTACGTCTCATTTGTGAAAATGTAAAAAATGTAGACAAGACTGAAAGTGAGTTTTTTCGTTTGAATGAAATTAGGGTTTGTTGAGTGACGTTGGCCATGTAAGCAAATGAGGTGGGAAGGATATAATTAACCTACTTGGGAAAATACTTTTGAACTCTTTACAACATCCTTTTGTGCCCAGTTAATTAATGGGCTGATTACAAATGATTCTAACTCACTGAGTCGATCTGGCAGAATTTCCTCCTGGCAGGCACTCCGCTCCCTATGAGTTCGTGTGACTTGCCAGCACCAAAAGTCACACAGCTATGCCACCTGACGAAATAGTCACTCATTCGAACCTGTCTAGGGCCTGACTGGGTCTTCCCATCCTCTCCTAATTTTTCAGACTTCACTATGTTTTGGAACCAATATAGCGCTCTTCAAAATAAAGCCACACTTTTCAAAACACAAAACTTTTTCTCTTCCCTGAGAAAGTACAGAATACAAGGTATGAATGAAAGTCTTGATCATGCTCACTGAATGAAAAATAATGTGGACAATACTGGAAGCCCGCAGCCAACATTCCCGTCTCTGCGAACGAGAGCGGAGGACCCCTCGTCTGTCCTGCCTCGTCTCTGCTAAGAATTGCCGTCCACCTCTGCTTTCACAGGTCAGGACCGCAGGCCCTGGGCGGGGACCCCTCCTGATTCCGTTGCCGGTGGCCAAACGCTGTTTTGGCCCTCTAATAAGACAGCCTCGGAATTGTCACGGCCACTTGATACCAGAAGGCCAATTTAATGGACTTGTTGATTTTCTAGCTTTGCAAAATGGTTTGTTGTTTTGTTTTGTTTGCCAAAAGCAAAGTCTGTAATAATTACCTGCCAGGTAATTATTTCCTTCACTAAATACATTGGGAATAGAAGAAACACAAGGGCTGACATCAGGAGCCCGTTGACTTGAGGAGCACAGCCCCCCACGAGCTGTTCTGTTCAACAAAGCAGCCAGCAACACAGGTGGCGATTGACATTTAAATGCTTGAAATTAAATAAAATTTAAAATCCAGTTTCTCAGGCGCGCTAGCCACATTCCTAGTTCTCAATAACCGCATGTGACTAGCGGCTACCACACTAGACCACACAGATGGGGAAGACTGCCATCCTCGTAGAAAGTTCTGATCTATATGAGACAGAAAATGCAAAGCCATTAGTGAGACACCTCCCTCAAAATGCAGCCCGATGTCCCAAGTGTGGCTACAGAGCACACCTTCCGCTCCGAACGAGCCCTCCAGGTCAGAACATACAGTGGAACTGGGAGAGGGGGGACATGCATTCCAGGCACCTTCCATTCCGTTCTTGTGGACCAGGTCACCCCAGAACTTAACACCTTAAAGCAACAACAATTGCTTGACTTTCTGTCCAAGTTCTGGGGCTGGGCTGAGAGAGGGGGTTCTTCGGTCAGGGTGCGGTTGCAAATGGGCTGGAGTCGGCATTCCTCCCTCCAGGGTCTGGAGACTGGTGTGAATGGGGACTCAGCAGGGGCCTGCCTGGAGGAAGCGGTGCCCCCCCCCAACGCCCCCACGCAGAACCTGGCCTGGGAAGGCGCATTCAGCAGCACACACAGAAGTCCTCGTCCTCCCTCCCGGGTTCAAGGGGAAGGGACAGGAAGAAAGTCACCATCCCGGTCTGTAGGGTGTGGGGTGAGCAAGTGTGGGGACTGCCATCTGTGGCACCTTCTCGGGAAAAGCCAAGTGTCCGTTTTCGCATCGCTGGCCTCCTGGTTGCTGGCCCTGACTGCAGATGGGAGCTCCCGCTGGGAACTGATCGTGTTAAAGGAAAACTAATTGTGTAACTTCTGCAGCGCTTTTTACTGCCAAAGCACGAGTTCTAAATCTTCCCTGTGCTGTGGGGCCCTTTGGCAATATGCTGAAAAGTTTATGGATGGGCTCCTCGGGATAATGTTTCCAAGTGCATAAAAAATAAAGACATAGCATCTTCAAGTAAATCAGTTATATGGAAACCAGTTACCAAAATAGTCAGTTAAGTCATAATTTAGTAATATCTAGCAAGCTGTAGCAACAGGTCTAATAAGTACTGTAATTTCAAAGCTCTGATGAACCCGAATGATATTTTGAGAGATATACATAGAAATATCTGAGATTTCCATGGACAACAAATTCATAAATTCTGCTAAAACTGTTGTGCTTTGTTGCACACATGCAACTTTAAAGGAAATGCTACATTTCAGTTAAAGGCTAGGAAAAATAAAGATGTGCTTTTTTTTTTCTCTCACACAGGTTTGTCTTTTCCTGAATCTGCTTTGCTCAGGAGCCCCTGAGCTCTGGGAGGGGGCAGCCGGGAGCCTCGGAGCTGGAGCTGTGGGGCTGGAGCAGAGTCCTTGGAGTATCAGCCTGGGGAGAGCTTTGGGAAGTGTAAGGTAAGGTGCAGGCCAGATGGAAGACTAAAAACAGGCTAACCTGCTCTGGGCAAGGAAGTAACAGAAATCTGGATGGGGAAGGAGAAGGTTCTGGAAGGACAGAAAGCTGGAGTAGATGGTGAGGGAACTCCTTCTGGCTAAAATGGCCAAGGAAAGTTTTAGGCCCCCAACTGGGATTCCTTATACTAGGTTTTGCCTCCCCACCCCCAGTCCACGATTTGAAATTATGAACTGTGGCCATGCTGTGAGCTACTTCCTTCTCTCTGCCAGTCTAGACTTTCTTCCAAAACCTGCAAGCAGAGTTGTCCACAGCACCTTCCCTGAGCCGGCTGAGGGAGCTAATTAACTACATGGCTTTCCTCGGTGCCCACATTCTAACTCAGAGAAGAGCCAGAAAGAAGGAGACGGGTGTCGAAACACCTGCTGTGTTGAAACTGAAACCTGGGTTGGAGGGTACAGCTTAGAGGTGGGCTTTCCACGTCCCCCCCGCTCTGCGCCACCTCGCCCCCATTCCAGAGCTGGGCACCTGCAGAAGACAGGTGGGGACTGTGGGACAGGCACACTTCTCCAGGACTGCTGTCTGGCACTGGTCTAAGGCAGGATGGGGTGGGGGTGGGGGTGGCAGGGAGAGGGCAGAGGGAGGCAAACACACACACATACCTTTAGTATTCTTGATGGACTATTTAATGTACACGGACGGCTGTTACTCACCAACCAGGTAACTCACTCCATCTGCAAGGAGAGGGGTGAGAGGTGTGGCCAGAGGCCATGGAGCTCAGGGAAAACTCAGTGAAGTCTGAGAGACGGACAGGTAACCCCCCTCCAACACTCATAGTGTTACCGAACAACAAGAGGTCCGAGGGAGGGGCAATACAATATTTGGCCCACCTAGGGATGCCCAAAACTGCTATACAACAGGGGCCCCTCCCAAAAACAAAATACTAAAATCTACTGGGCCCTTCTGTCCGCCGCCAATTGGAAAGACATCTCTTAATGCCAGAGATTTGTGAAAAGGAAACAAAATGTTTATTTAGTGCTATTGAGGCCTAATGCCACCACTAAAATATCAAAGTCCTTTAGGGTATACACCTACACCCACACAGCGCTCCCTTCTCCCACTGTCCCAACTCCGGGTACCGTAAATCAGGAAAAGAGCACACGTCTGTGTTGCAGGCTGCTGGCACCGTCAGCTGTGTCACTGTGCAGGATCTCGAGTTAATCCAAAGTACTGTGGTACCCTCTCATGGTCCACTGGCAAGAGTCCTTTGCACCCAGTTCCAGTCAAAGTCTCTCTTGCTTTTTCAGGCCCCGCGGCCAAAGGGGGCACCCCAAAGCCTCGTGGGCCTCTTCTACCAAAGCTGCAGGAGTCCGCACTCCACCAAAAGCATGTGGCTGTCTTCTTTGCCTGGCTGCAGGGATCTCCATTCTGGCAAAGCTGCGTGGTTTTTCCCTTTCACCTGGGAAAGAGGGGGTCCACACCCTGCCAAAACCACGTGGCTCCCTCTTTCCAGGCCCCGCGGCCAAAGGGGGCACCCCAAAGCTGCGTGGGTCTCTGCTGAAACCGTGTGGCTCTCTCTCCCATCTGGCCAAGCGGGGACCCTTCATGTCTCGGAGCCAGTCTTTTCCAAGCTCCCACCCAGGCCATCTCACTCAGGAGCGCAGCCCCTCGTTACCTTCTGAGTCCCCCAGTTCCATCCTGAGTCCAAACCTTTCTCATTCAGGAGAGCAGCCCCTAGTTACATCCTCCTGAGTCCCAGTCCACTACCTTCTCCCTGGCTCCAAACTTGGCCACAGCTATTTAACATATCTATGAAACCAGTTAAAGGTTATAGATATGTTAAATAATCATTCCAGAGGTTAGCTGCAAAACTGTTGCTATGCAAAACAGCTCTCAATGGCCTGGCTCCATTCGTTTCTTCCCCCTGGGGGGAGGCGGTGAGGACATCTTATATGTCTCTCCAATATTCCTATACACTTTGAATTCTGGACACCATTCCAAATCTGTTTTTTGGGGGCTCCCCCTGGCTGCACCCTGCATCAATAGTCTAAACTCTCCTACCCAGGTGTGAACAATAATGATAATTTCACTTTTATTTTTATTTGTTATTATTATAAAAAAGAAGAGGAAGAGCAACAGGGCTCCTCCCGACCTTGTGATGGGGACTAGATGAACATTTTTAATGCATAATCTCATTTAATTTTTATAACAACCCTTTTTTAAATCTGCACCTGAACACATTTTTTTTCATTGCTTTTGTTAGAGATAAAGGAAAGGAGAAAGAGAAACACTGATGCGAGAGAGAAACTTTGATCAGTTGCCTCCCCTACACAGCCCGGCTGGGGATGGTACTGCTTGGACAGGAAGTGGAACCTACAACCCAGGGACGTGCCTTTACCGGGAAACTCACCTGCAGCACTTCCGTCACTAGACCACACTCCAACCAACCGGGCCACACCTGCCAGGGCTATAGCAATTCTTTATCGTAGGTGGTTGAACCACATGAAATCGTTGATTTTAGACTTATGAAATGAGAACGTGTCCTTCAACCTAGGGGCTCCCCCAACTTTACAGGCAGGTGACTTGCCCAGGACCACAGAGCTAGCAAGTGAGCCACCTGGAACTTAATTCAGGCCTGGCCCCAGGGCTCGTGGGTTGAACTGCTACATTAAGACGGAGGTGCCCCTGTGTACCTGGAGATGCACCTGGAGGATTTCGAGGTTCATGTCGTAGCACAGCAACACCCTACTGCTCTCTTCCTGGCCTGTGCGAGGGTCTGAGAATAGAGGTAAACAACGTACAGGTTCGGCCTTAAATGGTATCTGGCCTATAGCAGAGGCTCAATGAATGTAAGTTTAATGGGCGAATTCCTGAGGGTTGCCTTCTTATGCACACAGTGTGAGGAAGGCCTGCTCTGCTCCGGAGAAGACTTACGTCGTACATCCCTTTACTGCTAACAGAGCTCACTCTCACCTGTCCTTGAGGTGGGCGTGCTTCTTCGTTAACGGCCTGACCCAGGGCCAAAACTGACGGCTTAACCTGCTTCTGGGGAGAAATCTCCCTGGCCCAGAATAAAGCGGGTTTGCAATGGAAACCAAGGTCAGAGCAGGAGTGACCTGGGGCCAACTTAGAGAAATGGAATGCTAGAGACTCAGATGCAGGGAAACTTCAGGTTCCTTTTTGAATTTTTCCTGAGCAAGAGTCCACCCAGAGACCTCATCTTCCTTTCAACCCCCTCCTGGGAAACAGGTTCTACACAGGGGACAATCCAACAGGAGATGCACCTCCTTGGGGACTCTGGCAGCGGCAGGACCCTGGGGTGCCGAGACCCTGCGGTCCAGGCTAGGAGGGTTGTGTCCTGGCATTTCAGCCCGTCACCCCCAATTCCCTAATACTAGGATCACCCCAGCCTGGCCATTCTGCCTCTACACACCTTCGGAGTGCATCAACTTATCTTGCTACTATTGCCACCTAAGTCCAGATGGCAGTAATCTCTACCCCCAATTTTTGATCTGTCAAATACAAAATTCCAGCTGTGTCATTGTAGCCTTTCAGAACCTTCAAAATGGTTCCCCCAACCCTACAACAAAGTCCATGTTCCCTCACCTGTTTCTGCCGAACTCCGCAGCTTACCTCCTCCATCCCCTTACAGCCCAACTGGACTTCTTTTGCTCCACAGAGATGTCCTTCCTGAGAGAGCAGTTCCTCCAGGCCTTCACTCACACCGTACCTCTGCGTGTCCCATCCTCCTCCTCCCCACTCGTCTCAGCCATCATTTGCTCTGATACCGTCCCTGGTGCTCCTCTGGGCCCCCAGGCTACCCCACATGGCCTCCATCCTAACCCCGTCACAGCCACTGCATTTTCTTGTTCAGGTCCTTGCCTCTCGCACAGAGGTGCCTGAGTTGTAGAAGGGGCTCAGTACAGAAGTGTTGCAAGAACAGAGAAGTAAAGGAACAAATAAAAGACGAAGCTGAAGATCCATGCTCCAGAGGATTGGAAGGTCTTCAAAATAGGTAGCCAGTTGTGCACCTGAGAGAACTTAATTCTGCTCTGGGAAAGAGACCTAGAGTCCCCAGGCTCAAAGGACACACATGTCTCTGAGTGGATCACAAGCCTCAGAAATGGCTCGGCCCCACCAGGCCACCATGTGACAGCGTTGGGTTCCCTAAAGCCCAGTACACAGCAGTGGCTGTGAATTAAGATTCAGTCTTCCTCCTACAATTTTATCCCATTCAGCAACACCAGGTCTGAGTCTCATAAGAAATGTATACAACTTTATTTGCTTTTAGTATTCATTTCAAACATGGGGCAAACAAGTTTTTCCTGGATGTACAATAAATGAAAACATCAATTTCTTGGCTATCTAAAAGAATTCTGGATGGGAAGCAGCCTTTTTCAGGGACAGTTTTGCTTTAACAATGTCATTGCTGCTGTCTCCTCAAGGGGACAGCCTAGGGTCCCCTGTGACGCACTGAGACCAGTGCTGCCCACCCTGCAGACACCAGGGGACAAGAAATAATTGTCACCCACTGCAAAGAATCTGGATGTTGGCGTTTTTAGGCAAAATCACTAAAAGCTATGACTGAAAAGTTACTTATGCCTTAAGGACAACAACAGTGCCTCTAAAATCTATATTTAATATATAAACTAAATCCAGGAAATAAAGTTGCATTACATAAAAGTTCACACAACTAATTCTTATAGGGAATGCCTGCCACAGCCAAAAGGTATGATGACTGTAGCTTTGTTGAGCCAAAAAGGGGGATTTCTAAAGTAGAAACATCTACTAAAGACCCCAGAGTAGTTCCGCCGATCTCAGCCTTCAGCCTTGATGTTGCAGAATGAGTCAGTGTCAGAGAGACCGGGAACCAAACCACTGAGTGTTGTGAGAAGGTTATAAACAGACACTATGCATGCGTGCACACTTGGCCTTGCTCCACAAAGCTTTTGGAAACAAATAAAATAGTAAGACAAAGAGAAATGCTAAACTACAAGAATCAGGGAAATCATCCATTAGGATGGAGTGTCAAGTTTGGGAGTGGGGGGAAATAGAGCATAGTTGGGAAAACCAAAACGTTCCATGCTTTGCTATAGACGAGCTGCAAATTTAGCTTTGAGTTTTCTAGTGCCCAAAATGAGAAGGGACTATAACCAGGGACATTCAACATAGCACCCCAACTTGGGTCTTAGATCTGTACACCGTAAGATAGTCCTCGCATAAGAACACCTCCATTGCCTTGGAACACTGAGAAATTCCAGATACTGGTAAGACAGCTATAATGGAGTTCTATTTTACCTTGGTTAAAGGTAAAGGTGAAGGTAAAGGTAAAGCCAATCACTTCCTGCTGTCCCTAAATCACATTGTAAAGGTCACAACATATTCAGTCTCCTGTATGTCTGTCCTGAGGCTCTGAATGGGTTCATTCATTTAGTAGAACTTTACAGAGGGCGCCCTGTGCCAGGTACTACCAGGATGCCGGGGGCACCAGGATGTGCTGCCTCAGATCCTTTCAGGCACACACTGCTCTCCTTTGGCTGCTGCTGGCAGCCAGCCCTGCTACCCGCTTCCTCCAGGACCCTCCGGAGAGGAGAGAGGTTCCTCCCCCTCGGCAGCCCACATCTGATAACTCACCAGTGGGGACATATAAAGTCCCAGGCCCCTTATATCAGCTTGGGACAATTCTGAAGGGACATCCAGGCTTCAGAACACCCCACAGGGTTGTCTGGGAACTACCTAGAGATGGCATCACAGCTCAACTATTTCTGCCCGGTCTTGCTTCCTTCCTTTCCCTTCTACAGGACGGATTGATCCCAAGAGCCCTTCCTAATAAACCTCAGGCTTGCTACCTCCACCTCAGAACAAACTTCAAGGGGAGAAAGATGAGAATCTGTGTCTGCTGAGCAGTTACACCCCTGCTTCCTGCCCAGGAAGTCATGGCGGAAGGGAGTGGGGGAGGGAGAGTGCCCCAGTGTCCTGGGCTTCAGGAGCCTGGGTGGTCTGGCTGCCACTGTCCTTCACCTGTCTCCCCATTTTCCTTCCTACTCGGGACACAGGGTTCTTGGCTCACTCACTCATTATCAAAAACCAATCTTGGGCTAAGTTCTCCTACACTTAAAATGAGGGAAATGGGCCACGTTGTTTGTATGCTCTATGATTATGATTCTTCGAGCATTTTAAAACAGTCTTGTTCTTTTAAATCTCAAGTACTTATTTCAGAGAGTGCCAATATAGTATTTATTTTTTTCAATACTGAATATTTCAGTAAATACATTTCCATCACCCTCATTGAAGAACTTTCGGTGGGTGCCTGACCGCCAGATGCATCGCATAGCACTTGAAAAACCAGCAATTGCTGAGATGTCGACATGTTTAAATTTGGCTCATCTCACATGAAGCAAAGGACTGTGCATAACTTGGGCGGGGAATTACATTAGTGCGACATGGCTGTTGTTTCCTCTTCCTCGCCTTTCTTTTCTTCTTCTTTCAAGCTGCCAGATGGTGTGGATCAAATTATTCTAGGCTGCAGAGAGGCTGGGTTTCTGCAGATGAGCGTGAGCATCAGTGCAGACTCCTGTTTCCGCCACTGCCACTCACAGTGGTGTAATCTGCTTCCGACAAGAACCTCCAGCCATTTGTGCTGCTCAGGGGTGAAGGCGGTTCCAGCAGCATTTTTAAGTGGGCTTTGAGGATTTCTGGAATAAAACTTTTTTGTCTCTTTCACTTATTATGGTAAACTCTTAGAAATATAGGTTTTATCAGCTTAAAAATAAACGGAGCTACTAGGATACCTTAAGACTCAGTCATTAGAATTCCAGCTTGAAGAGTCAGGTTGTTAAGTGATAACAGCCAAATGTTTTTGAGCACTGTATCTCTACTAACTTACCTGCCCTCCCAACAAGGTGAGGAACAAATGCTTTTCACAGAGGAGCAAACTGAGATGCAGAAAGAAAGGACCACTTGCTACAGTTTGCTAATAAGAGGGAGAGTCAAAATTGTAGCCCAGGCCATTCGGGGCATGGAGACCATGCTTCAGACTGCTTCCCTCTACTGACGTGTGGTCAATTAATACTTCTGTGACTCAACATCCTCAGCAAAAACGGGGGATAAGAACATCATCTTCAATATGGGGCTGTTGTGAAATGATAAGAGGAAGCAAGGAAAGCATTTGTATCTCTGCCAGGCACGTAGTAAGCACTAGGATGTATTTGTCAAAATTAAATTTCACAGGGGCTCCATCAAGGGAAATGCATATGTAGCCTCAATATCTCATTATTGAATCTGACTTGGCAACCTGGTCTTTGATGAGTTCAGTCTGTAGCTGAATAACGCTTAACCATCAAGGGTCCAGGCTAGGTGAGCGTGGAGGCTCTGGTGTGGGCATGTGTGTGCACACACCTTCTCATGCAACCCAGGAGTTCCATGCTCACGTCCACCTGCCTTCAATTTACAGAAGAGACCAAGGCACAAACACAGGCAACAGAAACATCGGGCTCCATCTTTCCAGTACTGAGTCCCAACCCTGATACTTGCTGGTGAGAAGGTATAAATCGGTACAGCCTTTATGGAGAATGATTTTGGCAATGTCTATTAATCAACACTTTAAATGCACACACCTCATGTCCCAGCAGTTTCACTGGAATTATGTCGTGTACAATGGCCACTTTGTCAATATTTATCAACACAGTCCTCTGTGTTGATGTCCATCCAGTATGGTGTAGCTAAACAATAAAATGTAATGTTGCCAATAAAAGAATGAGACTGCTCTCTAGGTTGATAAGGAGCAATCAACAAGATATATAATTAAGTGGAAAAGCAAGACGCAAAGTATTATCATCTATGTAAAAAATAGATACACACATACATATTCACATACACAACACTTATGTGTATACATATAGATACATGTGTGTACACATGCTTACATGTGTATATGTATACATGCATACATGTTGTTTTATTCTGTTTTGACTGCTGTAACAAAAATTACCATTGCCTGCCCTGACTGGTGTGGCTCAGTGGATCGGGTGTCGTCCCACAAACCAAGAGGCAGCCGGTTCAATTCCTGGTCAGGGCACATGCCTGGGTTGCAGGTCAGGTCCCCTGTTAGGAACGTGTGAGAGACAACTGATCGATGTTTCTCTTACACATTGATGTTTCTCTCTCTCTCTAAAAATAAATAAATAAAATCTTTTAAAAATGTATCACAGTTTGGGTGGCTTATGAACAATGTACATATATTTCTTACAGGTCTGGAGGCTGGGAAGTCCAAGATCAAAGTACCAGTGATTTGGTGTCTGATGAGAGCTGCTTCCTGGTTCACAGCCGTCTTCATGCTGTGTCCTCACATGTCAGGAAGGGCAAGGGAAATCCCTGAGGTTTCTGAGCTCTCTTTCTTCTTTTAAAAATATTTTTAAATTTATTTTTAGAGAGAAGGAAAGGAAGGGAGAGAGAGAGAAACATCAATGTGTGATTGCCTCTCAAGTGCCCTCTACTGGGGACCTGGCTCACAACCCAGGCATGTGCCCCAACTGGGAATCAAACCGGTGACTCTTTGGTTCACAGGCCGCATGCAATCCACTGAGCCACACCAGCTGGAGTGGGCTCTGTTTCATATAAGGACTCCAATTTCACTCGTGAGGGTCCACCTGCATGATCTATTAACCTCCCAAAGATCCCACATCCAAATGCTATCACACTGGAGATTGGGTTTCAAAATATGAATTGGGGGGGACACAAACAATCAGAATACATAAGTAATATTCCATCACACGCATATATACATGCATGTCCATAGCATGCGTGTAATGTGTAAATGTTATATGACTATATAATATTGCATGTATACAATATGTAACGTGACATATGCATGGGTGTATATGTTGTGCATGTTTGCACATATAATACACATATTACATATGTGTATATGTATTGTTCACTCTTATTATAAAAAGAACTGGATATTTTATGAGCAAAATGAATTTATTTGGGATAGTAGAGGAAATGCAATTCAGGACAAGAAAATGTGACAAACCATAGGCAAATCCAAAGAACAGAGGAGAGGGGCTTGCTTTTGTAGTGGAAAAAGAGGAAGTAGTGAGGGACTGTTTTGAAGAGTTCAGGATGGAAATGGCTTCTCATTGGCCGAGACTGGCAGTTTCTCATCGCCTGGTTGTAACCAGGAGCCCAAACCTGAAGGCAACCAGCTGAAGAGCTTTGGGCGACGGCTGGCGAACGTGCAGGAGTTTTGCTGGGCTGTCTCCTATTCGGGGTCTGAGTGGCAGGGCCTGAGAGTACCCCTTCAGGGCTTCCTGCCTCCATTTTAAATGAAGTTCACGTATTTCTCACAGTTCGACTACGTTCCACATGTATATATTACATTCTACGCATCTGTGTGCAGAGGCCGTCTGGGAGGAGATTTTATTTTCATCTGTGAACCACTGCTGGACATAGGCTCCACTGGATTATTCTAGCCCTGCTCTCGCTCTTTCTCCAGCAGGGAGATGACGTCTCTGAAATAAACTATTTTTGATGAGTTCACATGGCTTTGTGCCCCATTTACCAGCTCCATGCACCATTTGCCAGCTTTGCAAATGGGCAATCGGAGCAAAAGGAGTCTTTGTTTCATCACAATGAAGGCTCGCTTTTTCTGAGACTGTGCAGCACAGTCGCCTTTGTTTTGTTGAGCAAAATTCATTCTCCCTCGCTCTGCAGGCCAAGTATATGGCCCTGCTCCATAGATGTTGGGTTCGGCTCCCTAACTTCTTTTGGCCAATGGAATGCTGGTCACAACATGACTGGAGGTCTTAAATGCACCAGCCCCTTTGGCTTAGTCCTTAAGTCTGGTGTCCCCCAAGGGAGGAGCATACCCTGTGTGACCTCTGCCCTTTCTCCGGGGGAGTCAACCTAAATCTATCCCACAGAACCTGCGGCCTGAAGCAGAGTCACCCACGGAGGCCGGCTCAGGTCACCTGAACCACACTCCACCCACAGACCTGTAAGCATGAGAAAAAATGTGGGTTACAGGCCACTAAGTTTGGGGCGGCTGGTTAAGCAGCAATATCGTGCTGATAGATGGTTGACTCAATCATAATTAGCAACACCCGATCCAGAGCCAGGAGTGAGCTTTAATACTGGCTCTTTCCCAACTAGCTATTTGGCCTTGGGTAAGTTAACCTGTGAGCCTCAGTTTCTTCATTTGTACAACAGAAGTAATAATACCATGGCTCTCGGCATTGTTGTAAGGATTAAACAGGATAATCTACAGAAAGAGCACCCGGCCCAGAGTAAACATTCTATAAACCAGAGGTCATAAATTGGAAGTGTGTTTACAAAAATTATCTCTATTGGGATTAATTCTCAACTGCCAATGGGGGTATTTCATGTAAAAAAGAAAATCTAGACTTATATCTTCTCTTGAAAAACCAGATCCGGTGGCCCTGGGCCATCATTCCTATATGGCAACAATGGATAGCCCTAGGGGGCAGTCTATATCTCTGTGCGTACAACAGAAAATCTGACCATCGGGGAGAGAAAAGGTTCATTTTTTTCATGCAGCAAGATGTCCAAGGGTCCATAGCCCAGGGCTGGCACCGAGGCTGAACAGTGTCAGCAGAAACCTAGGCTCCTCTGTCTTACTGTTCTGCCTTGGGTGTGTAGTGTTTGGTCCTCATGATCTCAACATGGCTGCTGTACATCCAGCCACAGCACTTGCGCTTCAGGCAAGAAAAGAAAGTGGGAAAGATAAAGGGGGAAAGGACAAAATCTATCCTAGCAAGGCTTTGTCCATTTATATGGGAAAGAAGTTTTCCCAGTGACTTCCACTTACGTCTTAAAGATTGGAAGTGAGTTGTACTGACCACTTACAGCAGTTGTAGTGCTGTGAGTTTGGCTGGGAAAGTGTGTAGCCCATCTTTGCCTCTATAGTTAAGAAAGAAGGGAGTTGGACAGGTGCTGAATAACTCCAACTGGACTATCTCAGCTTAGCATAGACCCTTCCGAGGCCAGTTTGTCATTGACCTGCCCTTGGCCCATGCACCTGTGTTGCGGCTCCTGACATATATGGCACCTGTTTTCATTAGTCCAGGCCAGGCTGAGCATTGTTTGGCTCTTGAATTTCTTATTTCTGCTCAGGCCTTTCAGCTCACAGCAGATCCGAACTTCCAAGGCCTCGTCCTCCCTCCCCAGCTAGTTTGTCCCATTCTTGGTCTTTTACTACTCATCAAGGGCAGGAGAAATATGCAATATGATGGGAGACTCAAATGGTGGAAAATTTTCATTTCAGGTAATAGTTAATAAGCTTAGTAATCAATGCATGTAAAAAGCTATTGTTTCAGGAACTGAAGGTATGACCCCCCCCCCCGACTCCAGGAGACCATAAACATTTCCACCTTTGTGCCACAGGATACCATCAAGATGGTATCTGAGACACCGTGCTCCGGGGTGAGATGCCCATCACCCAGGAAACACATAAAGACCACCACCACCCAGGACACAGGAAGGAATGCTGCAGCTTTCATCTGATTAACTTTCCCCCTAAATTCCAAACCCCTTACCTACACTTTTCTTCTCCTTATAAAAAGGACCATTTAAACATGGAGCTGAAGACAGTCTATCAGGGTGCAAACCTGCTGTCTTCTCTGATTGCCGGCCGACTGAATGAAGCACCCATAAAGAATTCAATCCCTGTCTCTACTTATTGGGTCTGGCAGATGACAGGCAGGCAGCATGAAGGTCGGTTTTTCTGGTTTCAAACATTCTCAAAGAAATGACAGAAAATTCCTGGACCACCACCTGAAAGTAGCTCTGACCATAGAAGCCATGTTCTGACTGTGGCCCTGGGTAAAACTGAGAAAATATTCTTTCCCCTCCGCGCCATGTGTGCTGTTTCTCCTTGTGATGGACTTCGATGGTTTCGTGTCATTTTTCAAGGCAGACTATTGAAGTTCCAGGAAGTGACCTCTATTTACCACAATAAAATCTGCGATTTATAGAAAGCCAGCATTCCACAATCCCCCGAACTCCCCTTTTATCCCTAACTACTGTGTCAACAAAGCACCCAGCATCCGGTGTGGGTAAAGGTCTGAATTGTGTAGCAAAATAAATCATTTTTTAAATCCCAGTAGTAACATACGGAGGGAGCCTTGCTAACTGGGATCGAGTGAGGAGGAGGGGGGCCGATGCAGCCAACCTTGGCTGTGGTGTATTACTCAAGTTGATGTGGAGCAGAGGGGATTGGATATTTATTGTCAACAATACCGCGAGAGGGGTCCGAAGGATTCCAAGTTCCGCTAGAAAATAAAGAAGGTAAAATTTAGGTCCCACAAGCCCTAGCTTATTTTTTCCTTCCCCTCCCCCACTGACATTCTCTCTGTTTTCTTTTCTTCCTCCTCCTCTCTTTCCCTCTCTCCTGAAGTGCTGTTTTCTGTGTCTACTGTTGAAGGAAGGCCCAGCCAATTTTCCACTAAGTTAGGGCACTAAGTCAGGTTCAGTGTTGACATTGTAATATATGCAGGATCCTGGTCCCAAACTTGCTTATTGAAATGCACTTGATGTTGTACTTTACACCACCACATACAAACCTAAATCTCTGGAGTGTGCAGAGCTGCCCGGAGCCCGTGCATGGTTTGCTTCGTTTGGGCAAATTGGCCCATTCAAGATGGCGCTCACTCACTCCAGGGGACCCAGGAATCATGGAGAGAAAAGGTCTGCCCCTAGTGGTGGAGTAGGCTGGATGCGTCTAGCTGCTCAGTGATATCAGCTCACTGCAGTTCAACCAAGTTGTTTTAGCTCCTACTATATCCAGACACAGTGTTAGGTGCTGGGGATACAGAGATCCCCAAGATATGACAGACCCTGCCCTCAGGAAGCCCACCATCGGGAGAGCTGATAGCCAAATAAATTATCTATCCCTCCGGAAGAGCTCCAAGTCCCCCAGGGCAGGGCTTCTCACACTTCAACGTGCACACAGATCCCCTGGGTTCCTGCGGAAGTGTTGATTCGGATTCAGTGGACCCGGGAGGGGCCTGAGGTGTTGCGCCTCTAACAAGCTCCCAGGTGATGCTGCTGGCCCAGAGCCATGCTTTCTGCAGATGAGGTCCTTGGGTTGGGTGTCAGCTGTGACGAGCAAGCCTCGGGGGCTGCTGGGGGAGAGAGGCCCCAGGGAGCAATTAGAAGCTGCTGCTTCTGCTCCTGAGAAGCATGTGGCTTTCACTCAGGAAGGATAAACAACAGTATAACCGGGCTGGACCCATCCGGCTCAAGTCACCTGTCACTGTTGCCACAAATCAAAGGAGCATTTTTCAGCTGGGGGCTGAATGATAGTGCAGTTTCAGGAGGTAAGTATTTGAAAGGACGCAGCAAACCTTTGTTTAGGGGGTTAAGTGCACCCCTGTTCTCCTTAGGACATCCTTCTTTTCCGTTTTCACTGGGAAAAGGCGCTTCTCCCTGAGCTGCAGATTCTGCAGCTGTCCACGAAGGCTCTTTTCTCCCACAGCCCCTCCCCCACATGAAGTTACTGTGCCTGCCGGAATTCTACATGGCACTTCACACACAGTAGGCACTCAGTAAGTGCTTTGATTGCTTTGAGCAGAAAACACATGAAGGTCGTGTTCTGCTATTTACTTCTTAAAGCCCAAAGCCAGACTCACGTGTACTGCTGAATCTCTACTTGAAGAAAACTTTTTCTTCTCTTCTCTTGTAAAGGATTGTGACAGGGACACACTATGTGGAAAACAGGAGATGGATGAGTTCCCAGTTCCTGAGACTCCAAAGGTATGTCACCGTGTCAGCTACCTACTGCCCTGGCTGATGCTGTACGACAAACAAGCCCTCGGAAGCAATATGCTTACTGTTCATGCACCTGGCGGTCAGCTAGGAAGGTCTGCTGATCTGGACTGGACTCGTTCACATCCCCGAGCTCATCCATGGGTCCTGATTGGACAACTGGGGTAACTGGGCTCTGCTCCATGAGTCCTATCTTCCAACAGGTTCGCCCGGGCATGTTTTCATAGCCATTGTGGAAGGTGCGAAAATGCACGCAGAGACGTGCAAGTGATGTTTTCAAGTGTGTGCCTGCGTTATGTCTGCCGAAATCCCATCTGTCAAAGAAAGTCACATGGCTGGGCCAGAGTCACAGCGGAAGAGCTCCGCAAGGTTCCCTGCGGAGGGCATGCGTCCAGGGACGGGAGCAAGACTCCAGCTGTGGATGCATCCAGCGACCACAGCTTTCACATGAAACACAGTAACCCTCCAGTTCATAGTTAAGCTGATCCAAGCAACATCTTTGCGTACAGCAAACATCTACCCTTCCCTGCTCTGGGAGAGATGGAACAGCTGCAGAAAGTCCAGGGAAAACAAAGGCATCTGAGAGGAGGGGGGGCAACCGAGTGTTTACTGACAATGTTCTATTCATAATCCACATTTAATTCAAACTGAAAAAGGATATATTTACAATCTGCCAGGTTTTAATATTCCCACCTCCCTCCTTGAGTGGCTTTGCGGTAGAAATATCAAGCTTTCTGCCTCTGTGAAAGGCAGAGGCCTGTGCCCCCAAGGGAAACAAGGGTAACAGAAAAGCAAAAGGCAGTGTCAAGTTGCTGGAAGGTGTCTATCAGGATGCCACGGGCGAGGTTTCATTCTGTCTCATTTAACATCTTCATTAATGATCTGGAAGAGGGAGTAAACGGCACATTGATTATAATCACAAGTGATGATAAATTGGGGCTTGTCTCCTGTACCAAAGGAAGGGACTCTGAAGAGACCAAGCAGTTCGGTGGATCCAGCCCGGAAAAGGCTGCAGAACCGGGGAGAACATCACAGCACACGGCCGAGGAAACAAGCCGTTGGAAAGCAACGAGGCCCCAAAGCAAGGAAGCTACCTGAAGTCCTTTCTGAAACAACCTAAGGTATTCACAAATAAACCAAATGGGGAGAAAAATTTACATCAAGGAAGGCGCATCAGGAAATTAGATACAAATAAGCTGGAGCAGAATGGGGGAGAAAGACAACCACCATTTGGAATTTAAACCTGGGAGCGGATATCTTTCCTCCACAGCTTCCTTCTCCCACCAGGATGGGAGCTACTAAGGGCATGGATTTGTATGGATGTGCATGTCCCCAACTCCTGGAATTCTGCTCGGGGCATAGAGGCCTCTTAATAAATACTTGTTAACTGAATGCCTGAATGAATGAATGAACGAGGGAGTGTGACTTCTGAAGAAGGAGTCAGCGAAGCTCCCCAGAGAGCAGAGCCTCTCTGGGTTTTATTTTACAGTGCTAACAGTGGCAGCAGCAGCAGCAGCTGGAGTAGTGGCTGTGGGCGACTCTCCCTATTCTAAGTGCTTTACATGCATTATTTCACCATCCCAGTAAAGCTATGAGGTGTGGCCTATCAGTGCCCCCATCTAACGTATGAGGAGTGGAAAGATTAAATAAAATTTCCAAGGTCCCACAGTGACAGTGATGGGATTTCATTCTATGTAATCGTGTCCCTCGTTTTTCATTCCTCTCTTACATTGCCTGCTGCACTGGTTTAAGGGAAAGGAGGGAGGTGTGGGGGGGAGGGGAAAAGATAGAGGAAGGAGGAGGGGGAAGGGGAGAAAGAGAGAATAAAAAAGAAAAGCAAACAATCGAAACAGGGCAGTCCTTCCCCAGCGTGAGCCCGGCACTGAAGCCCTGACACTGAAGCCCTGACACTGAAGCCCTGACACAGCCCTTCTCCCTGAAGGTGGCTCACACTAAGGATCATTCTGCAGTGTTTAAAGATGGACGGTTTTGGGTTCACAATGCCCTGAAGGCCCCTGAGTTCTTTATCAGGTACTCAACAGAAGAAACCATAGGTAGCCTGCATTTTCTTCCTCTTTATTTTATTTCTCACCTGTCTTTTATATGAGTAAAAAAATTGGAACTTTTTTGCATATGTACTCATTATTTTTCTGTGCATTACTCATTATTTTTTGCCCGTTGCTACATGCCTCTGTCATTTGTATACACTGAGAGTCAAACTACATAAAACTACATACACATTGAGAGTCAACAATGTACACATTGAGAGTCAACTACATACTGTACTGTCCTTTTTAAGTGTTTCAAAGGGCCATCAGGGGTAACTCTTTCTTGTCCTACATTGTGATATTAAAAACAAAACCCGCCCTGGCTGATGTGGCTCAGTGGATTGAGCCCCAGCTGGTTCTGTTCCGGGTCAGGGCACATGCCTGGGTTGCCAGCTGGGTCCCTGGCTGAGGGCATGTGAGAGGCAACGGATGGGTGTTTATCTCTCACATGGGTGTTTCTCTCCCTCTCTTTCTCCTTTCCCCTCTCTCTAAAAATAAATAAAACAACAAAAAATCATAGTCCTGGGCTTCTCCTCCTTTGAAATCTCTCTACGTAACATTTTCGCCATGGTTCTAATGTTTAAATAACTGCCTTTGTTTTGTTCCTGTGACTACTTGAAGGTCATGCATTTGGCTTCTGTAATCACCAGCATCCAGAGAGGCAGCGTGCTCCTTGGTGGGACAGACTGAAGCTCAGGCAGAGACAAGTTGTGTTTGAGTGAGAATCCTGGAAGCATCAAGAAACCGGACGCATCTCCCAAGTGCGCGATGCCCCACCTTTTGGCACCAGAGACCAGTTTTGTGGAAGAGGGGGACTGGGAGGAGCCAACAGGAGGCGGAGCTTAGGTGAGCTTCGCTTTCTGCTTGGCTCCTAACAGTACCTGTCTGCACCCTGGGTTGGACACTCTTGCCAGAGGGACCTGAAGGTGCTCTGGCTATTAAAGTTTTTTTCTTCCATTTCTATAAGCTTCTTCCCCAAATTACTATCTTTATTTGTTTGGTTTTGCCTGTTCAAATTTAGTTTCTGTCTCTTACAACTAAACAATTCCCTTAATAATGCAATGACTTAATTTGTCCCATTTTAAAGAGGCTATGCTTTGATTCTGGGATTCTAAAGCTGAGAGTAATGGGGAAAGGGATCGATGTAGAAGTGTTCTGGGGAACAGTGGAAAACCATGGCTCCAGGTAATTTCCACCTGGAGCTCATCTGGAGATTACTACGAATGAACTCCATCTCTAAGTTTAATGCCTAAGTAATAAAAATATAGCATGAAAGAGGAATTCCTAAGGCTGATCTAAGGTTGTACCAAATGTTGCTCTCCACAAATAAGAATGACAATACAAAAAACATTGTCCAAAACATGCTTCTGCTAGAATAGGGTAACCGCATAATTTACCCTCCAAACAGGTGCACTCTGGGGAATGAAAGGGACACCTTCAACAATTACGGAAGGACAATAGCTGTGAAACGGAACTGGTCACCTTATGAAAAATACGCCTCAACAAAGGGGTTGCTTGGCCCCCAAATGTGGGGAGTCTGCGTACTATAGTGCTGTCCCTAAGAGACATCACACCTCTTCGATGAACAGCTCTGAGTTCTACAGTGAACACACCCACTAAATGTCTTCTAAAAGAGCATTTTCAACTGATTTCATTATGGAATCTTTATTTTCAATAACACTCCCACCCCAGAGACTCAGTGTTCTGTAGAACATAGTTCAGAAAGTGTTGACCTTGAACCTGTGTTAATCAGATACCTACGTGAATAACCTGTATCCAGAGGCCTCCAAAGTAAAAATATCTTCCCACGAGGCTCCCATTTGCCTGAAATTTCTACAATTACTTTCCTCTTTAAAGACCTTTTAAAGGATACACACATTGTATCAGGGTTAGGCATTATGTCATCTGGAAAGAAATAACTCATTAGCTTGCTAAACATTAGTGCTAATTAGTTTATTTGAATAGCCACTTACCACCCATAGATTCTGAGCAGAGAATGGGTCTCCCAGGAATTATCTTCACAGAAGGAATAGGAAAACAGGGTCTGGAGCATGGGGCGCTGGCCTGGCCTGTGCAGTGTTTTAGGGGAGGGCTCTCGAGGTGGGCAAAGGTAAGTTACCATAATAACAATAAGTAATGCAATATAAATAAGTAAATAAATAATAATACAAGAATAAACCCTGTGTTTCATGTACTCACAGCTGTAAACCTGCTTTTGCCCACCCCTGTATCTTAATATGGTTCCCTATCTCTCCTCCACCGGAGATCATGTCCCTTTGCCTGTTGCCCCATATCCCTAATTTTAAAAGATGTTGTCTCCAGAACAAACTGAATTTACTCAGCAGTAACATTCGTAACTTTGTTGTCATCTATTTTTTTCACACGCCCTTTACCTTCCTTATTCAAAGAGTGTTTCTTCCCAGCTTCATTCAGGAGGCTGTAGAAAGGGCTTCCATGATCTTCTAAAACCCCACCTCTCTGAACCAACCGATTAATCTAGGAGTGAGTCCCTGGACCAAGCGGGGCCAATCAGAGCCTTCCCTGGGATTTTTGGCATTTGGATCAGGATGAGCAAGTCTCAGTGCCTCTTGGGCTGCCAGAGTTGTTGGATGTAGGCCTGGGAGCTGCCAGCAGCCATGTTTTTAGCCACAAGGAGGAAGCTGGTCTTGGAGAAGAGTTTCTCAACTACGACTGACATTATGGGTTAGATAATTTTTTTGTTGTGGGGGCTGTTCTGTGCACTGGAGGATGTTTAGCAGCGTCCTTGAGCTCAACCTACTAGATGTCAGTAGCACCCTCGCCCCAGCTGTGACAACCAAAAATCACCTCAGGACATTGCTGAATGTCGCCTAGGAGGTAAAATTGCTCTCCATCCCTGGTGGAGAGCAACTGGAGGGCCAGTGGCCGGGTGCGCATTTGCCAAAGCGCACAGGAGGCTGCTAGGGAACGAGAGAGTGTCCTGGTGACATTTAAGGCCCAGTTTCAGCTGTCCCTGAGGTTCAGCACCCCCCCACACCCATTCTTCCTGTGGATTGAGTTCATGAGCCAATTAGTTCCTTTTTTTTTTTCTCTAAGGTGGTTCAAGTTGAATTTCTGTAGTAGCATACAAGAGTACTGCGCTCATCTGTAATTCCCATTCAGATTTTTGACAAACTGATACTAGCTCACTTTCTTGTGCTACTGCTTCTCCTGTCCCCTCCCCCAACCAGGACCATGATTACATTCAAAGACCCCTGTGAGTCAGAGTTTCTCTAGCCCTGCACTACACTGAGAGGTGTGAGACACGAATGGGCACAGAGATAGTAAAAATGAACCCTGTGTGGGATACAATCTACACACCATAAAAACAATTCCTCTCGGCCCTGGCTGGTGTAGCTCAGTGAATTGAGTGAGAGCCTGCGAACCACACGATTGTGGTTCAATTCCCAGTCAGGGCACATGCCTGGGTTGCAGGCCAGTTCCCAGCGGGGGACTCATGAGAGGCAACCATACATTGATATTTCTCTCCTTCTCTCCCCCTCTAAAGATAAATAAATAAAATCTTTAAAAAAAAAAACCCGATTCCTCTCCTTTCTCCAGGAAGCAGCAGAAGTGGGCTTGCCTAATGATAATTTTTTTAAAGAGGGGCAAAGGAAAGTTTTTTTTCTTCCATGGGGAACTCAGCTAAACAGAACCTAGAAAGAAGAGGAAGCTGAAGTCTCAGTACCAGAGGAAGGCTCTCCCTAGGGCTGCAACAGGGGACAGGGATTCCCTGGGTCCCAAAGCCAGTGACCCTGCCTGCTGGGCCTGGGGGAGGCTGTGGCCTGTCCTGCCAGCTCTGAGCTATACAGGCATTGACTTCTTGAGTCACCAGGCCCTAGGGCCCTTCAATACGACCCTACACCTGCCCTAGGATTAAGCTCACTGCCCCTTCCTCCAAAATGCATAGGCCCAATGATTGAACCTTCATAGGCCATCCTTACCCAGCTTTGGAGCTTAGAGCAGACTGCTTGGAAAGGGACACTGGCTGGTACTCAAGCAGGACACCCAGGATAGCCTCAGGGCTATTAAAATATAGAGATGCTTCCACACTGGTTGGGACATAGATGCCATCCTGAGCCCACTGGGCATGACTTTGCCAGTCCAGTCTCTCCCTTAGAACCTGATGCTCAGGAACTAAAGGGTTAGTGCTGCCCAGCAGAGGGTCCCAGGACCTTGCTTCTGAGCAGGACTGGTTCTATTCTGATTGGTCCATGCTGGTGCCTTATAGGCTGCTACATATTTTGAATATCACCCTGAAAGGGACAACGGAATCCTGGGGGAAAGGGATGGGAGGGTGGCAAAGGCTTATCTTCCTTTTCTGCCTTGGAGTGAGCTGGCATGGTCACTTATTCTACATGGATGCATTTTTTCTGAAAGCATTTTGGGCTTGTACTTAGAGAGGGTGCATGTCGGCTCCTGACCAAGGCACCCATGGTCCAGCAGGGGAGAGAGAAGGTGCTCAGTGGGCAAAATAAGTGCATACAGGTGATGGTGAAGGTGCTTCAGCTGACAAGCTGCTGGGGACTCAGCTGATGGACACCTTCATTTCCTCTAGAGGCCGCTCCGGCCTCCTGCAGCATCCCTGGGAGTTGGGATGACTGACAGTGTGCATCTGTGCTTTGGTTTGGTCCCTTCCTGATGGGTTCACACGGGCGAATCCACTGGTAGGAATTCGGTTCACCTCCTACACAGAGGAAGCCACCCATCCTCCTGGCCATATCCAGGCTTCACTGCCACCCACCAAGCCACCAAGGCCAAGTATGTGCCATGGGACTGATGTGATCAAATGGAGGTAAATGTAAATTGGAGGAAGTTCTATTGTAGCTATTTTCTTGGACTACCTCTACTCTTCCTAATTTAGGCATGGCGGAGTAGAGAAACGCAAGCATCCCTCCTTAATTCAACTTATGCTCAGGTCAAGCAGAAGCAAATGAACAATCTTATGAGATCTGTCCAGAAAAAGTCCAACCATTGTTAATATAACAAGAATAGTTTCCACAATATCACTGTAACCTGGCAGCCAAGAAGAGTGAACTGGAATGCACATGTGTGAACAATAACGACTTCAACTGTACTAGCCAGTGGGGGCGGTAGATGCCACTGAATGAGCATATGTACTATGTGGCTGTCACATTCAAAATGACTGAGCAAGTAGAGCAACAAATCTGCATCACATTTGGCATTAAGCTTGAACATTTCTCCATGGAAATTATTAAGATGATTTAGAAGGCCGCAACTACAGACAACTGGTGATTCCCAGCTTCATCACAGCAACGCACCAGCTCATGCTTCACATCTTGTACAGATTTTTTTGGCAAACCATCAAATTACCCAGGTGACTCAGGCCCCCTACGGCCCATACTTGGCACCCCACAACTTTTCGCTTTTCCCAAAACTAAAGTCACCTTTGAAAGGGAAGAGATTTCAGACCATTGATGAGACTCAGGAAAAATACAATGGAGCAGCTGATGGCAATTGGGAGAACTGTGTGAGGTCCCAAGGTGCCTACTTTGAAGGGGACTGAGGTGTAGTTATTCTATGTACAATGTTTCTTGTATCTTCTATCTTCTTTAATAAAAGTCTCTATTTTTCATAGTGCATGGCTAAATACCTTCTGGACAGACCTTATAAGTCTAATCCTGAGAAGGCAAAGAAGAAGGCTATGGGTAATGGCGAGCAGAGTTCATTCTGGTCAAAATATAATATACGAAAGACCCTGAATGACCCCTTCGATAAACACTCTCTCTCCTTCTTCCTGAATCTATTTGCCCTTCCTCAGCATCACCCCATCCCTCTCCCACTCTGGCCCCATTAAAGCAGATCCTGGGTTCATGCCACAGCCAACTATTAACTGATAAGGCCAAACAACTCCCAGTAAGTATTTGCATTTTAATTGAGAATTATTGCAGAGCACAAAGCTTTCAGAGTCCCAAAGAACAAGGCACAGAATTAGAGGCTGTGAGGTAGATATTTGGGGGCACAGAAAATTGTCCTGGTTGTTCTCAAGCATTACCACATCTATTTTGTCCCCTTTACAAGAGACAACTATTATCTAACCTTCTTCTGATGTCCTTTCCTTCCACTCCCATCCCCACCCACATCTGCTAACACATTGGCAGTCAGCAGTTTGTCTGGGGGGGTACCTAAGAGAGGGAACTATCTTTTATTGAGTGATAATTCCAATGGACCATTCTGGTTGAGAAGGCGAGCCCTCGGGGCGTGGCCTGCCTGGGTTGGAGGGAAGAAAGGGAGAGGTGAATTGTTTGGCTTAAGAAAATATCAAGATGAGAGAATGGCTGGGTTGGGGGCTACCTGCTAAAAAGGGGGAAGTAAAAAGATTTTAAAAAGAAAAAAATAGAGATTATGGGGATACGCCATGTTGTTGTATGAGAGATTGGCCAGTAAGAATTTTATGGTACCAGAAAGGCCAATGAACTTTTAATATAGGGATGTTGAATGTTTAATTTTCAGTTGGGGTATGTATGTTATACTGAGTTAACCCTCTCTACCTTTAAATGTCAGGAGAAGTTTGCTATGCCTTGTGTCCACGTGGAGTTTAAGGGAGGAGCGTGTATTGGAGTAAGTAACACCAGGTGTGGCAGCAGATAAACCTTAACACAACATGGGTTTGCTTCTCTCTGGTCACAGTCCAGTGCGGACAGGACCGTCATTTCGTGGCTATCCATTTGAAACACATGGCCTCCAAGGTCAAAGACCTGCGTGCTGTCATGGACGAAACCCACTGGGCAATGTGGAGAAGGAAGAGGGTGCCCAAAAGGGAGGCTGTAGAATGGAGACTGAGTATTAGACAGAAACTGGGAATTAAAACCAAAGGTGACTAGAAGAATAGTAAAGGAAAATAAATAGCAAAGGATGCTGGGAGCAGTGCTGATTTCCCAGCGAAAATGATATAGGAATTTGAGTTGATCTTCTTTAAATCTTAGAAGAGATATTGACTGCAGGTGAGGGAACTGGGGATGTCTAGAGAGCTGATATTTAGTCATCCTGAAACAGGGTGCTTACCCGCCCCTCCCCCTGACCCTACTTCAAATGTGTGACTTTCAAATATTCTGTTCTCTTTACTGTGGACAGGAAAAAAATAATTTTCCAAGAAAATTGGGAAGCCAAGCCCCAGCATTTCTGTTCTTTGATACAAGGCCACAAAAGCACACAGGTTACAGGCCACTGGGCGTGAAGGGGGTCATCGCGGCGGCATCCTCAGCGGCAATGCTAGGGTTGTCTTCAGTAATAGGACACACGGTGTGTCTGGGCACTGCCCAGTGGGGACTCGGCCTTCACACTGGGTTCCAAGCGAAAAGTGATCCTTCCCACCAAAGGGATAAAACACTGCTCACATGCCTAAGGATGGAGTTTGGGAAAGAGACCAGGGAGAAGGGGAGAGTTGCATGATTAACACCCCAAAGATGTAGCCACAATGTAGAAACATTACCCAATGCAAATACCATACAGGGCTTCAAAGGCTTTGGCTCAGCTGCAGAAACCACAGCTGACCCAGGTCTGCCTGAGAGGGATCACGGCCAATAGCGAGAGGGCTTAGCATAGAGAGACAAGAGTCATAGGTCCAAGAAATTAAATGACAAGTGTGCACACAGTAGGGGAGAAGCCAAGCCTCCCTAAAGATAACACAGAAAGATAATTTTTATAGCATTACGGATGCAAAGGCCAAGTTCTATCTACAAAGAACACTGAAGGCAAGGGGGTGGCCATCCTAAGATGGCTTTTTCAGTCTTCCCCTGCTCTGCACTGCCTCCTTCAGGGTGTGTGTGTTAAGAGGGTGAGATGAATAGAACCCTGCAGCTGCATTTCTCAGGCGGCCTGGGTTCAGCCGCTGGGAGGCAGTAGTGGGAGACTGGAGCCTGAGGGAGAAGCAGGCGCTTCACTCTGCCTTTGGAGAGCTCCCAGTTGCCGGCTCATCGGGTACTATTTGCACAGAAATAATTCAGACACCATGTTCAAACGTGGGGGAATGATTAAGTTAAACAATAATACATTCACATGATATATTATAAGGCAAGCATTAAGAATCAGGTTTCTGGAAATTTGTTCATATTAAAAATGCCTTTATCCTGATATTAAGGGGCAAAGGGAGAATCCAAAATTAAATATATAGTATACATAAATTATATTAAAATATGCACACAAGAAAAACCAAAAGGGAATACAGAAAAAAGTTAGCAAGAGTTGCCTCTATGTAGTAGGATTATGTGTTTTTTCTTTTCACTTTTTTTTGCATTTCCAATTTTTCTACAATGTAGCTGCATTTCTTTTATAGCTAGAAAAGTTAATTTTTTTTAATGAAGAAAATGTTACCCTGCAGGATGAGTCAGTAAGTGGTATCCCTCGTGTTTGCTCTGCCTGCTGCATGTTACAAAGTCAGTAGCAGGTTCTGAAAAGCATTTCTCGACAAACAATAACATTAGTTTATCAATAGAATGGCTTCAAGACCTGTATTCAAGCAAGATCCTGTTCCTGGAATACTGCACTAGCCTTGTCTGTCTGTCAATATCTTATCCATTCTTCAAAGTGTCTCAGTTTGATTTCCTGCAAAAGCAAAGCCTGAGACAAGGGCTTCAATGCAGGTGGCCTCTTTGAAGGGGAGGGTGATACAGAGTGTGTAAATTTAGCTCAGAAGGCTAAATGAATATTCTCCCCAATACCTGCTGCCCCTATCTCAGTCAGGGGTGGAAGATGATCTCAGAACTGTTTCTCAATTGGCCATTTAACAGTAAAAGACTGGTTAATGATCACAGTACATTGTAAAACCTTCAGAAGGAAAGGAGAATGTTTTGTGGATAATTTGGGATTTTTGTGTGTATAGCAGTTTTGAAGTTATTGGCTTTTCAAATCAGTACTTTTTAATGGAAACAACTTCAGCAAAAATCTGTCACAGAATTTTGAGACCCGTTAAAACAAAGTTTAATGAGTTAAAAAAAACTCAAAAACAAAACTCTCACCCAAGCATCCAGGAATGCAGCACAATCAATCACCTCTTTTTGGCTTTTCCCAGAGATTTTTCTCTCATTTCTCATGAGGATAATAGTCCTGTGTTAGATTACAAAACCAGCCACAAACTCTTCACCCCCTTAGTGCTCGTGCACATGACAGCATAGCTTTGCAGCTCCTCTCATCAGAAGATGGAGCCCATTTGCCATGACCTGAATCTGGGTTATCCTTGTAAGTTTGCTTCAGCCAAGTGCAAATGCAGCAGAATGGACCGAATGCCAGTTTTGAGTTAAGGCCTCCAGAGGTTTGTGTACTGCCATGTGCTCCTTGGAATCCTGCCTCTGCCTTGAGAATGAGCCCGAGCTAGCCCGCTGGAGGAGAGCGAGCGAGTGAAATGGAGGCCAGTTGTCTCCTCTGAGACCTCTTTAAACCAGCCAGCCCCCAGGCAGGCACCCAGATGCACCAAAGAACCCAGCCCAGGTGCCTCAGCCCAAGGCAGCTGCCCCAGACGCAGAAGCTCCCAGCCGATGCACAGACTTGTGAGCAAAAATAAATGTTATTGCATGCCACTGAGGTTTTATGGCCATTGCACAGCATTATTATGGTCATAGATAACTGATACAGCACCAATTTCACCAAGGATTAAAGGAGCGCATCAACACGTGCAGGATTTAGCACGGAGCCAGGGCTGTGATCGCCTCTCCTTAAACGTTAATTGTTATTGTTATAATAGCATCGCACGGTCACAGTGTGCCAGGTTGTCAGATTATTTACATACATTAGTTTCTCCTGTGGAACGAGGGGCTCCTGGATGATAGAAAACCAGACCCAAAGCATTCATTCAGGAGCCCATCGTTCAAGAGGGAGACAGATGTGCGCATAACTTCTCTTGTGGGAACTAGAGATAGCGAACCTCCGAAAGTGCTGAACACGGAGCTGAGCACAAAGAAGATGCCTGGTCATGATACAAACAAAGCATCCCCACGCCAGGGTATCTCTGTGGCAGGTAAGCTCGATAAGGCCCAGGCTGGCCGTCACCTCCACCTCAGGGAAGCACAGCCAAGGGGATGGCAGGCTAATTTGGCAGTTTTACAGCTGTAGCTGCTACTCACGCGTTAATGCTCTCTGTTCCTCCAGAGACCAACCATCACATGATGAAAAACTAATTAGAGCAAGCATGGTGCCCAGAATAAGCAGCCTATTAAGGAAATTTGAGTCAAATGAAAGCAAGAGGACATCTATTATAAATATATCCTTAACAAGTATTTATTTTGGGAGTTTAGTGTTTGAGAAAAGGAACTGGTAAGAGCCAGGGTATTTTTACCATGTCTCCTGACCCCCACCGAGGTCTTCTCCGGGGCCAGCCGGCCGCAGGGAGTGAGCGCCTCACAGGATCGCCCAGCAAGCACGTGTTGAGCCTGGACAGCAGGTTAACAGAGACCCAGACAAATTCATCTTCATTTCATGCCTCCAACAGCCTCTCACTTTAGGTCAAGTCCAAGGCAAACCGAGTGATTTTATTAGAGGCAGGGAGAGGAGGTGGGGAGCACGTGGCCGAACTTGGATTCTATTCCCGACTCCATGATCCACCGGCCAGGGGACCTGACCTAGTTACTTAATTTGTCTGAGTCTCAATTCCCTCATCTGTAAAATGGAGATAACAAGAAGTCACCTTGCTGGGCAAGTATGAAGATCAAAGAAGAGACACCAAGTGTCTGGCTCACAATGGCAGGCATGTAGGGGAAGGATAGCCAGTGGGAAGCAATCGGGCTCCTGGCTGCCTGGCCTGTGTTTCTATTCCTGTTTTGCCACTGGCCAATGATCCTTAACCTGTCTGTGCCTCCTGTTCTGTAAAATCTGCACAGAGTGGGGGTGGGGTGGATTATTGCTAGCTTTTAAGGTGGTCGTGAGAGTTAAATGAGTTCACATATGTAAATTCCTTAGAATAGTATCTGGTACTTGGCAAGCTCTCAGTGTTAGCTATTCTTCAGATAGAATTATCAACAGGAATCTCTGATGACCAGAGACCTCCTAATCATCTCACTGTAGTCCAGATATCAGCGGCAATATATTAGCCCATAGGCACAAAAGGCAGGAGTGGGTTTAAGCAAATCATAATTCAGTGAGTCACAATTCCGGTTGATAAGCAGAGAAACAAAATTCGATTTTACAGGCAGCTGGGCTGCTGATTAAGACGCAGCCCTCAATTACAGCACCTGACGTGGGAGACCTGCCTTATTTTGTTCTCGCCGGCCCTCCCCCAACCCATCGCCCATCAATTTCTCTGAGTGTTACTTATTTCCCTGTCTCTGACAGAGGAGGGTTGGTCAGTTGTATGAGACCTAAGCACTGAAACTGCTCCCTGATTCTGGAACTCACACATCTCGGCCTGAAGTAAGAAGAGCACTCAGCTCTCCAGGAAGGAAGGTTCCTGAGGTTAAGACAGAAAGATCTGGGGCAGCAACAGGAGTTTGGGCCAAGAAACTGGTCCCTGGGATGCACTTAGTGGAAATGAAAACCTGTGCTCATATAAAAGTCTGTCTGCAGATAGTAACAGTGGCTTGATTCATGATCACCAACACCTGGAAACAAACCAAGTTCCCTTCAGCTGGTGAATGGATAAACAAACTGTGATGCGCGCTCAGAATGGAATACTGTTCAGCATTCACAAAGAACAACAGCCGGTACAAGCGCAACACAGGTTGCAGCTCAAATGCAGTAGCTGAGAAAAAGAAGCCAGACTCAAAAGGCTACACAGGGTATGATTCCATTGCCCCGACTTTCTGGAAAAGGCAAAACTCTAGGGGTTAAAAACAGAGCAGCGATTGCCGGGGCCTGATGTTGGGGGAAGAGGGTCACTGCAAAGGGCCCCAGGGACTTTGGGGAAGGAATGGAAATGTTCTATCTATTGATTGCGCTGGTTACACAGTACATATTTTCCAAAATTCATATGACTCTACAATAAAATAGGTAAGTTTTACTCTATGCAAATTAGACTTCAGCAAACCTATCTGTATAATAAAATGGTCCATAGGGACCAAGGAGCAGCAGAAAAAGAAACAGCATTTTTCAAAGACAAAGCAATAATGTCTATTTTTTTCCTGTCTTTTATTTTTACTTCATGCATTTCTTGACCTTCTCGCTAGCCATTAAAATAAGCATTTTCTAAGCAGGTGCAATTTGTCTCATCAAATACAGTTAATACTGGCATAAGAAAATATTTGTCCAAATAAAATCAGTCTTTTAGGAAGAAGTGGGTGTGAATTCCCCTGGGCGAAAGCCATGATCCATGGTGGATGACACACAGGATTAGTTGTGTATGTTTCAGACTCTGGAAGAGAGGAGATGAGGGCTGTCAACACGTTTTGTCCAGCTGATTCACATCTGACCTCAATGCACAATGACCTCAACGCACAGAGAAACTGATCTCACAAAATTAGGGCAAAGTCAAATATAGGCAAATGCTAGATGACTATTCCTGAAAAAAAAATAGCTTCTTTCCAAGTGAGAGAATGCCAACATGGATGATAAGCCAAGAATTCCTGTTCGGAATACCACCAAACTGCCCAGAGTCTGGGGTTATGGAAAGAGACCTGGCTTCCTCACTTCCTCACAGAAGTAGAGTGTGGACTGAGTGTCATGAACTTTTTCCAACCTTAAAACAGTTTTTCAACCTAAACTTTGCTGAGGTCGATCATCAGTGTCAGCTTTTCAAAGAACACTATAACTCCCCAAAGCACCTGGGTAAGTCAGTATCACGAGGCTGGGGCAGGGTGGGGAATGCTGGAGTGATATGAGCCACCAACACTGAGTGTTTGCTGAGCACAGGCACGTACCACCTGGTTTTGTCCCACCGCAATCTAGGAGGAAGATGTCATTATCACCACTTCCCAGACGGGAGACAAAGGCTTCAAGACAAGAAGCCGCTTGCTCTCAATCATTTTATATTTTCAAATGCAAGTGTTCGGTGACGCCACAGCAAGTGCAAATGATGACTTCTGAATTAAAATCAGACGGAGGGGAAGGGGGGCAAGAGGAGAGGAAATAAAATCATAAAGGGGTGGACGGTAGTGTGCTGGTGAGCATTTAACAGCTTGCTCTGCAATCTTGCCAAGGCTGGGATATGGCAACTCTACCACGGCCAAGCTGACCTCCATGTGAGGTCAACCAGCTGGCCAACTTTCTGACAATCTCTAACAGTCAGCTATCCTGAGAGTAGCTGGTAGGAAAAATTGAGGGAGAAATATCTCTGCAGAGGAAGCCTCAACAGAACCTTGGGTGAACTAGAAGGCAGGATTAGAGCAGCAGGGTAAACAGAAAAGGAAAGAGACTGAGGATATGGAGGAAATGACAGAGGAAGACAGATTCAGGGGACAGATCTGAGACTTGCTGATGAAGATCTGAGACCGGGCAGAGGTCCTCCTGGGTGGCTAATGAAGCCAGGGAAGCCCCAGAGCACCTGTTCTGTCCCATGGTTCCCGAAGTTGAAGCTGTGGGTGGACTAGGGGACTCAACAGACGCTGCTGTTTGAGGAAAGGCCAGGTGTGCACCGACCCCTGCTCAGGGTTCAGAATGTATCCCCATCATTAAGCAGCAGCTGATTGAACAGGCAAAGTACACATGTATACACTTTAAGAAATAGAGGGGATCATATTGCACCACTGCTCTGAACTTGCCTATTTTTTCCAGATCTAACAGACCTTCCCACCTTCCCATATCCTTCTATTTGAGCTGTACAGAAATCCATTGTATAGCAGTTATATCACAACTGAGTTAATCAATCGTCTACTGATAGACATACAGATTGTGCGTAGTATTTATTGTTTCAAACAATAAAACAACAACAAAATTCTTGAACATATTTTTGCATGTTGGTTCTAATTTATATTTTTATTCAGATTGCCAAATTGCCCTCCCCAAACTTTTGTTTCTTTTTGCCCTTTACTAATTGTTTTGAAAGTATGTATTTCTCTCTCTGTGGTAAACACTGTATGTCTCCATTTTTTAAAAGAAATGTATTTGTTAATATGATAGGTAAAAAAATGTAATTTCATCATTTTATGTTGATACTCTTTTATTATCTTTTTATATATTTATAGCTGTCCCATTGATTTTGTGTTCATATCCTTTGTCCATCCTCTATGAATTTTATCGCTTTCTTAGGAATTTAGTGGTGTTCATATCCTTTGTACATCTCTGTACTGGGTCATTCATCTTTTCCAGAAAGGTTAGTAGGAACTTATTGCAAATTAAAGAGGTTAGGCCTTCCTGTATCATGTATAACCAACATTTTTCTTTCTGATTCTTGTTTGTCTTTTTATTTTGTCTATGGAGGTTTTTTGTTTATCTGCTTCTTTTTGAGGGGTTTTTACTGCATGAATATTTCAGAAATAAAAAAGAAACTTAATTGTATTATCATCAGTGGTTTCCAAATTTCATGTCATGCTTAATACAAACTTCCTTATTTTAAAAAAATTTACCCGTGTTTTCTTTTAGGGCTTTCATTGCTGTTATGACATTTCTTTGGAATTTGAAGCCACTGTATTTCTTTGGTTTTCCATTTTTTACAACATACATTATGAGATACGACATTGTTTTACTACTACTCTTGAGGGGCTAACTTGATTATATCATAAAGTTCCCATATTCTTCCGATCATTTCTGAATTTACCATTCCATTTATTTAATAGAATTTTTCTGTTTTCATATTAGTTCAGAGAATGTTAATTACTATAGTTTAACAAAAATATTAAATATTAAGTAGGACTATTTTCCTTCATTATTACTCTCTATCTGTGGAATTTTTTTCCTGGGTTTTCTCTCATGTTTGTTTTTCTAGATAAACTTCAGAATAATTTTGTTAAATTTTAAAAAAATCTTGCATTCTGACTGACTGAGTTTATAAATTAATTTCAGGAAAATTCCTATCTTTTTAATATTACTTATTTTTTTATTCCTGTGCAAAACATACACATGCCATCAATGTATTAAAGTCTACTTGAACAAAATATAATTGCATTATGTTGCACATCTTTGGTTTAGAACTTGAGGTGGGAGATCTTTTCTATAATTCTAAAATTACTGTTTACATTTGTTTTAATATAAATTAATTCATTCTATAAGCAATTAAGAAGCACCTACTGCATGTACCAAATGCCATGTTAGACAATAAGAAGTTAATAAAGACAAGACTTGGTCCCTGCTTTGATACCTTGTCAGATGGTCATTTCCAGTAGGAAGGACAGTAACATAAGTAATTGCAGAATGATGTAGTGACTGCTGTAACAAGAGCAATACAATATATTATGGAATATTGAATCATGGAGTTTGAAAAAGAGCTCGCTTTTCCTAGGAGTTGGTTGGGCGCCACCGAGACATGACGTCTCGACTAAAGTTTGAGGAAAAGGGTGTACTGGCTAATGAAGGTATTATCCATTGATCTATCTACTGGTGTGTGATGTTACTAAAAAATACTGTTTTAATTAAAAAATATAAAATGAATATAAAAGTATTCATTAAAATTGGATATTATATATGAAAATATGTATACATGTAAGTGAACTATTTACATAGTATGGATATGAATTTTTGATGGCTATATGTGATACAAATACTGTGCCAGCCAGATCCAATACTTTTCACTGTGCAGAGATTCAAAAATCTTAGATGATTAAAGCTGTCATTTCCTGTTTAATTTCTCCTATTGTTTCAATCTTTCAAAAACTACAATCTCTACAAAGATTTGGTAAATGGGGTCCCAGTTTTGCCACCGCATTTCAGTAATTGCACAGAATTGCTGAACAGCATCCAAAAATGATGAGAAATGCAAAGCAGGTTTCCATTTTTTCGTGAGTAAAAATTAAAATAGAATAGACCAAAGAGGGAACTTGTGCATTATCTCCAAGAATAACAGAGAGGATAATGAGCAATGATTTTCCATGTCCAATAATTTTGATTAAGAGAAAATGAGTTTACAGCAAGGCACAAAAGTTGCGGATGAACATGACAAAGAACTTACTTACTGTCAGGTGCTGGAACGATGAAGGAAACTTCAAAATGAGGTGAGGGCCTCTGTTCCAATCCGTTTTCCTTAGATAGCAGAAGTCATTCGTGTCAGTGGGTTACAAACTGGAATTCTTATTTAGAGTATCTTGGGGAAGGTACGGGGAACAGATAAGACTGTTAGCAGAAGGCCAAGGACTTGAGTCCATTGGTTGAACATAAAGACCTGGAAAAACTGGTTCATCCAGTCCAGAGATGAGGTGTAGAGATGAGAATAGATGGGTGGCAAACGGATCCTGCTGATAAGCTCATGGCCTCTTCTCAGTATTGGCTAACATTAGGGCACAAAGTGCAAGTTCCATTATTAAAAGTAGTAATTTTGGCCACAGTTTCATGATTTTGTGATTTGTGTTAATGCACATCTGGCCTTGGACAAAAGGACTCACAGTAGACACTTTTCCCCCCAAATCCAACATAGTCACAAATTATCATAAACGTGAAAACCAAAGGCATTGAGAATATACATTTTTTAAAGGAGGGGTTAAAAATCATGTTTTTCTGTGCTTCAGGAATGCTATGCTGGAGAGAAAGTTAGATAAAAATAGTTTAACATACTCCCAAACTCACCAGATTTCCTAGGGCAGGCATATTCAGCATCTAAGTCAATGGTCACAATCTGGTCTTTAGTGACTTTGAAAGCAGGCATAGAAAAGGCTTATTTTACATTTTGAAAAGTCTTTAATTGACTAGGAGAGCCATGGTAAAAGGAGATTAGAAATTTTTTCAGCTGCATAAGATTTTCAATGAGTTCCCTAAGGATGTGGGTGGATATCTTTAATTTTGAGATTGGATCTATTAGTAGAAAGGAAATGTGGTGCCAAGCATTAGAGCCTCGTTTTTATTATCTAACATTCATGCAACTCATTTCCTCTGTGAATTTTTCAAAAAATGCTTTATAATATCTCGGTTATGTGAGCAGTGTTACATTTAACCGTCTGGAGCTAGAGATATTAAAGGAAGGCCAGCTGGTGGCCAAGCCCACCAATACAAGCTGGGCCTCACTAGTCTACATTGTATTGATGGGTTCACCAGGGCCCAATGACCAGAAATTCAAGTTCATTAGATTCACTCACACTCAGAGAGTCTGACTCACACTTACAAACTCCCAGTTCTCTGAGGTCAAGTATGCAGAGAGTGAGCGCACACATCTGCCTTTTCCTCCTTACCAAATCCTCTGAAATCAACCAGAGAGCTACTCTGATCCACACACATGGACAATGGAGTGGTGATTGTGGAATGAGGGGTGGAGGGGGTGGGGGGAAGGAGGGAACAGCAAGGGGGAAAATTGAGACAGCTGTAATAGAACAATGATTTAAAAAAAGAATAAACCTCTAACAGTTTGGGGAAAACAATAAAACCTTCATTAATAAACCAGAAATTTGTAATTACTCCTAAAAGAGAAAAAAGCAAAAGGAGTCATATTTCAATGAAAAAAGTATCCTGTAGAACATCACAGCTCAGAACACATGTGCAGGCAGAATCAGCATTGGGAAGACGTTAGAGGGGAGTGAGAGGGGAGTGCCTGCTCAGAGCTAAAGCAATCTGCTAAGTCATTCTTTCGTTCAACTAGTGTTCGTTAACAATCTATTGGGCGTCAGCCACTGGTCTAGGCACTCAGGTTGTCAGATCAGTGAACAAAACAAGATTCTTGCCCTCTTGGAGCTTATGTTCTGGTGGGATGAGACAGACAATGAAAGATACTCGGTAAACATTTTGTACATAAGAAAAGGATGGCTGCTGCTCTGAGTAAAGGGCGGGCAAGGGAGGTGTATGGGTGGGGGGGAAAGAGGGGCTGTCTATTCAATGGTGTGATCAGGGCAGGCCTCACTGAGAAGGAGGAGAGAGTTACCAAGCAGCTCTCTGAAAGGACATTCAAAGCAGTGGGAAGCGTTAAGTGCCAAGGCCCTAGGACAGGAGTGCTGTGTCTGTCACATTCCAGAATACCTGTGGAGGAGTCAGCCAGGAGGAGAGTAGAAGGACATGCATTCGAGAGGTCAGAGGGGCTGGGTTGTGTAGCCCTCGCATGGACCTTGGGTTTTAATCTAACCAAAATGGGGACAGTATCAGTGGTATTGGGAATCTGTGTCGAGAGAGAGGAGTGCGGGGTTTTGAGCAAAAAAGTTACTTGATATAATGTCGATTTTAAAGGGCTTGACTCTGGCTGTCATGTTGAAAAAGGACTGTAGAAGGCAAGAATAGACAACAGAGGATCAGTAATTCAGGTTAGAAAGGATAGCAGCAATGGAGGTGATGAGAGCAACTGATTCCAAATCCATTTTGAAGGTAGAACTAACAGGATTTCCCGACACCTTGGGTATACAGTGTGAGAGAAGTGATTCACGTTTTCTGGCCTGAGCAACTGGTTAGATGGGGCAGGTCATTGTCCCCACCTGAGATAGACAGTCACAGGTAGACTGAAATTTAGGAGGGGGGAGGTTGGTCATGAGCTCCTTTTCAGGTGTTTTGGGTTTGAGATATCCATAGACAATTAAGCAGAGATATCAATAGACAGTTATCCAAAGTGGAGTTTGGAGGAGAGGTCTGGGCTGGAAAATGCATTTGGTGGTTATTGACATGGGTTTGATGTTGTTTAAGGCTGTGAGACTGGATACAATTATTACATGGGCCAAGACAGGTGCAGAAGAGTAAAATGATTAATTGATTAGAGGAGAAAAACTACAGGAGCATCTCAAAAGATGCCAAAAAAGGTTTTGATCAACTTTAAACGCTCATTCCTGATTAAGAAAACAATTGTAACAACAAAATTCTTACCAGGCTAGAAATACAAGGAAACTTTATTGAAGGAGAAAAAAAAAGACCTCAATATATAATGAAGGATAGCATGTTCTCTAGATGGAAGACCCAATATATATCTTTCTTTTGTATTTTCTGCTTGATATTTCTCAAATCACAAAGCAATAAAGCCTTATTGTAACAAGTAAAACAGTTCTATGATGTGTAAAGAAAAAGTTAATCACCATTTTATCCCCATCCGAATCCCCTCTGAGGTAACAAACGTTAATGACCTGGCATTTACCCCTTCATATATTTTTCATGGCTCATGCAGTATTACAAGCATTATGCAGCCTGCAGAAATAGAGGGTGTTTTGCTGGTGCTTTGTTTGGATAAAACAGCATCCTACCATACACATTACTAGCTTTAAAAAATTTAACAACATATCATGGACATCTCTGCAAATAATGTAGATGCAGATTCAACTCTAGCTTTTCCCCTAGTATATATCACATAGGTACATGTATACTCTAAATATGTGTACATATATGATACATGTATGTATTAATTTATGTGTATAATATGTAATATGTATGATAATTATATATTATGCACACACTAATAGAATATCATTATTCTAGGACATCATTCAGCTATCATTGTGCTAACATTTAAAAAATGTATATCAGATTTTCTTCTACACTTCTTCCAGTACCTATCCAGATCTCAAACCCTTATCCCCACCCCAGCATAGCACTTGTTAACAAACCCACGCAGGGCGTTTTGTGCTTTTTTTCCCCCCTAAGCTCATATAATCGTAAACAAACAAATTTGCATACAAATGTATACATTTATGCATACACACATATAGTGGTTTGTCACTGGGAACCATAACAGAAAATTCTCAGCATCTTGCCTTTCTCATTCAGCATCTTGTAGAAATCTTTTCATACACAAGCAGTGGTTCTAATTCCTCCTTCTTAGTAGCTAGCTGCATAGCACTTGATGACGCAGCTACGTGACTTGCTCAACCATTTCCTTATCGAGGCATATTCACTTTGTTTAGGTTTTATTACTATGATTCTGCAATAAATCAGTTTCCATTGAGCCTTCGGTACTGGTTCTTTTATTTCTACTGGACACATTCCCAGGAGTGCAATCATTGGGTCAAAGTGTATACGGGTTCTTTATTTTAATAGATACTGCTAGACTTTTTTTTTCCTCAAAAGGCTATAACAACACATTTTCACAAGCAATGCATGACATTGCAATAGATAATATCCCTCTTTATAATTTTTGCCAGTCTGATTGGTGCCGAGGAATGTCTCATTACTACTGTAATTTGCAATTCCCTGACTGCTGGTGAGTTTAGGTATCTTTTAATGTGTTTGTTAGCCATTTGGATTTGCTATTCTGTGAACTGCCTCATTATACTTTTATCCCTTTTTAAAACTGGAAGGATTTATCTTTTTCTTACCATTTGGTAAAAATTTGTTGTATATAAGAAACAGTAACCCTTCATCTGTTATCTGCATTTCATTTATTTTTCTAAATGCATATTTGACTTTTGACTTTCTTTATGGTATTTTTTTGCCATGTAAAAGTTTTACATTTTTGTGTAATCAACTATGTCTATTTTTGATATTTTCCAGGTTCCTGATGTTAGTTAAAAAAAAAAAAGAATGAAAAAGAAAAAGGTGTTTTCCTACCCCTAAATTTGCATATAGTCACCTAAATGTTTTTCTGAGATTTATTGTTTACATTTAAATTTTTAATGTGCTTGGAATTTATTTTTGGATTTGCTGTGAAATTGGGATGCGAGTTCATTTTGTTCGGGATGAATAACCAGTTATGCCAGCACTATTTATTAAGTAAACCATTCTTTCCCACAGAATTGAAATACTACCTTTGTCACATATTAAATTATGATATATACTGAGATCTATTTTTGGATCCACTCTTCTGTTCCACTGATTTGTCTTCTCTTATGCCAATACTATGTTGGTTGTATTAAAGTTATTTGTATTACAGTGCCTTTCAGTTGAAGGCGAGACTCTCGTTATTCATCTTGTTCATAGCTTTCTCTGCTATTTAGGCATTTATATTTCCATATGGATTTTAAAATAATTTTATCCAATTCCCTCCACCCCTCAAAAAGAAACCTCTGGAATAAAAATGAAGTTGCATTACATTTATTTAGGGAAGAATTGTGGGGTTTTTTTTTTGTAATCTATAAGAATTTCTGTATTTATTTCTTTAAAAAAGAAATGCTATGATCACATCTTAAAAATTAACAATTTCTTGATAGAATTAAATGGCTATTTCAGATTCACCTTGAATCCTCTAAAGGTGACCACTAAGTTTTGTTTTGTTAAGAACTAGTGGGCATAAACAGATTGAATGTGTTTCAGTCTATTTTAGTAATTATTTTTTTATGTTTCAGAGGCGTGTGGGAGCCTCTTCAGGTTGGCGTGTGAGGCCTTTGGACACAGCCCTGGGGACCTTTCAGGTCACACCAGAGAGCGGAAAGCTCAGGCACTCAGGGCAGGCAGTGCATTTCCCGCCCTCAGACCTGCCCAGGCTGAAATCCCCGTCCCTGCTGCCTCCCAAGGAGAGTGGACTTTGGGACGGCCGTCCCACTCGATGTTACTGGGTCAGCCACGGTCTCCGGGCTTTTTCAGTGAGAACAGAGTAGAAAATGGAGTTTGTTGATGAGAATACATATGTCTTGAGTTTATACTAATAATTGCAATTCAAAGGAAAGACTGCAGTGTTTTTACTTAACCCACTGATCTCCTTTCTGCCACACTGAAAAATGTTGGTTGTTGACAATTCCAACAGAACTACTTATTTATATTTAGGCCACTGTCCTACAGCAATCTTAGAAATATGGGTCTGCACACTGTCTTTAAAATGTGCGATTTCTTTCTTTCCTTTCTTTCTTTTTTTAATCTTTAGAAGGTAAGGGAAGGAGAGAGGGAGAGAAGTAATCAATGCATGGTTGGCTCTCCTGCGTCCCCTGCTGGGAACTGGCCTGCAACCCAGGCACGTGCCCTGACTGGGAATCAAACCGCGATCCTTTGGTTCCCAGGCCTGCACTCAATCCACTGAGCTACACCAGCCAGGGAAAATGTGAGATTTCTGAGTGCAGCTTAAGAAATGCTTTGCAATTCTGTTTATGCCCTTAGGGCATGTCCCACCAGGGATGGGTGATCAAACTACTGTGCTTCAAAAGTCACTTTAAATTGTTTCTGTCTGTGCAGCTATGCCACCAACCTGACTCCAGTTGCGTTAAGTTTGTTTTCTTTTACTTTTAGTGTATGGGGATTGCTCTTTAAAAATTTACATTTGATGTATAACTGTGTAAAATACATGTGGTTATAAAATCAAGTCTAAAAAATAAGTGTGTTCAGAGAAGTCCAGCTTCTGTCTCAGCTTGTTCACTACTTTCCATGCAGGAAGTTGTTTTAAACTGCTGCCCCAGCTGGTGTGGCTCAGTGGATTGAGTACCGGCCTGTGAACCAATGGGTAACCAGTTTGATTCCTAGTCAGGGCACATACCTGGGTTGCAGACCAGGTCCCCAGCAGGGGACATGAGAGAGGCAACCACACATTGATGTTTCACTCCCTCTCTTTCTGCTTCCCTTCCCCTCTCTAAAAATAAATAAAATCTTTAAAAAAATAAAAATAAAACTGCTTTTACAGTTAATTAACTTTGCATTTTTTAACTTAAGTCGTTACAGATTTATGCACTTGTGTACACATACACAGTACGTGTTTTTGCGTGCGTGTGTCTCCTCTTTGTTATGGTAGAAACCAGACATAGTTCGTTCCACCTGGTTTCCTCACATAGCACAGTATCTCAGAGATCACTCTGTCACCTTAATCTTTACAATCTTTACAATCTTGCCAGTGGAGTTCCCACCCACTGCTGGCTCATCAGCCTGGAATTGGCCAGCCTGCCCCCTCCTTGGGTCTTCAAAGGCACAGTCTGGTCGTGTCATGTGTCCTCCCTCCCAGGCCATCAACAGCACCTAGCATCTGAGGAGTGGTATTTTACAACATTAACTTTTCTCATCCAAGGGCAAGGCACATGCAAATGCAAGGATATAGGTTCTGCTTCATGTTAGTATACACATTTAATTCAATTCCTATCCAAATCCTAACAGGACTTTTTAAGGAAATTTAGTTACTCATATAATTCACATGAAAGAGAAATGGACCCAAATAGCCAAGAAATGTTTGAAATAAAAAGAAAAGTGAGGGAAGACTTTCCCTACCAGTTATCAGAGCATACCAAGAGTCTACAGCATAGATTTGCTTTAGTGACATAGTCTAAGATGTATGTTCTGCTCCTGGCCATGATTAAGCCATAGGGTCCAGGTGTACCTCTCTCCTTAATCCACTAAATTACTAGACAAAATACATAAAACAGCAGATTTCAGGCTGGGATGTGCACACGGGGAGGGGAGAGAAGGTGTGTGTGCCACAGGCCAGGGTCATCCATTTGTCTTCTCACCCCAGATCCCTCAAAGTTAGCAGAGGACAGTATGGCTGTCCAGAGGTAGCCTGATTGTGTTTCTCACTAATACACATCTCTTCCTGCTGGGGGAACCCAATATTACTTTTTGCCAACATGAACACTTTCTCTGGAACCTGGACAGTGTATTATATAACTTGGCTTTGCCTATTACTCTGTCACGTGTCTGCTTCCACTGAAAGAATTGTCTAAACATCTTTTTCTTTCTTACTCACTTGGGTTTCTGTTCCTACCACTCTTCTGCAACTGCTCATGTAAAGGTCACCAAGACCTCTATCATTCCAATCCAGTGGTCAGATTCCTTTCATATTACCTTTGCATTAGTTTTCTATTGCCACTTGGAACAAATTTTGCTATATATTTAGCACATTAAAGCCAGAAAAATGTATTATCTTATAGTTCTAGGTGAGACAGAAGTTCGACAGGGCACTCAGCAGGCTAAAATAAAAACCTTTCTGGAGACTCTAGGGAAGAATCTGCTCCCTTGCTCATTTAGGTCATCTGTAGAATTCAGATTCTTGTGGTTGCAAATTGTTTCTTCTGCTAGCTATCAGCTAAAGGTCGTTCTCAACATCTAGAGGGCATGCCCATTTCTTTGCTCGTGGTACTCTTCCTCTACATTCAAAGTCAGCAAGGGTAGGTTGAGTCCCTCTCATGCTTTGAAACTCCCCTACCTCTTCTTCCTTTGCATCAATCTGCCTGACCATTCTGCCTTCCTCAACCATTTTTTAAGGTCCTTGTGATTACATTGGACCTGTCAGCATAACCAGGATAATCTCTGTGTTTTAAAGGCTGTAAACTTAATTCCATCTGCAAAGCACCCGTATCTTTGCCACATAAGGGAACAGATACAGGTGAAGCATTAGGAGAGATCAGGGAGCTGAAATCCTGCCCACTACACTGGGCTTCTTAGGAACATTTAACATTCCCCCCTTTTTTGTTTTAATTTTGCCATTTATTTTATTTTATTTTAAAATATATTTTATTTATTATGCTATTACAGGTGCCCCAATTTTTCCCCCTTTGCCTCCCCCCGCCTGGCACCCCTCTTCCCTCTGGCAATCCTCCCCCTGCACTTAGTTCATGTCCATGGGTTGTACAGATAAGTTGTTTGGCTTCTGCATTTCCTATACTATTCTTAACCTCCCACTGTCTATTTTGTACCTACCAGTTATGCTTCTTAATTCTTGCACCTTTTCCCCCGTTCTTCCCCTTTCACCTCCCAACTGATATTACTCCATATGATCTCCATACCTATGATTCTGTTCCTCTTCTACTTGTTTCCTTGTTTTTTTTTTTAGATTCAGTTTTTGAGAGTTGTGAGTTTGTTACCATTTTAAAGTTCTTGGTTTTGATGTTCTTCTTTCTCTTAAATAAGTCCCTTTAACATTTCATGTAATAGTGGCTTGATGATGATGAATTCCTTTAGCTTTACCTTGTCTGGGAAGCACTTTATCTGCCCTTCCATTTTAAACAATAGCTTCGCTGGATAGAGTAATGTAGGTTATAGATTCTTGCTTTTTGTGACTTTGAGTACTTCTGGCCAGTCTCTTCTTGCCTGCAAAGTTTCTTTTGAGAAATCAGCTGATAGACTTCTGGGAACTCCTTTGCAGGTAACTCTCTGCATTTCTATTGCTGCTTTTAAGATTCTCTCCTTATCTTTAACCTTTGGCATTTTAATTATGACACATCTCGGTGTCATCCTTTTTGGGTCCAACTTGCTTGGGACTCTCTACGTTTCCTGTACTTTATGTCTATTTTCTTCACCAAATTAGGGAAATTTTCCTCATTATTTTTTTCAAATAAGTTTTCAATTTCTTGCTCTTCCTCTTCTTTTCCTGGCATGCCTATGATTCGGATGTTAGTACATTTAAAGTTGTCCCAGATGTTCCTAAGTCTATCCTCATTTTTTAAATTCTTTCTTCTTCCTGCAGTTCCGATTGACTGCTTTTTCCTTCTTTGTGTTCCAAACCATTGATTTGATTCTCAGCTTCATCCTCTCCATTGTTGGTTCCCTGTAGATTTTTCTTTATTTCACTTACCTCAACCTTTATTTCCTCCCTTATGTTTTTGCTGTACTCAGTGACTTTTTGAGTATCCTGATCACCAGTGTTTTGAACTCTGCATCTGATAGGTCGGTTATCTCCATTTCATTTAGTTCTTTTTCTGAGGTTTTATTCTGTTCTTTCATTTGGGCCATGTGTCTTTGTCTACCCAATTTGGCAGCCTCCCTGTGTTTGTTTCTGTGTACTAGGTAGAGCTGCCTGGTCTCCCTGCCTTAGAAAAGGCATCTGTAAATTGTGTGGGATGGAGCTTTAGGTAATTACCAGGGTGGGGCAACTCGCTTCACCGCTTGGTGGCTCTGTGTATAGGGAGGGCTCCAAAGGAGACAGTGCCACTGCCTGGGTTCTGGAGGGTTGCCCGGCACTTGCCCCATCTCTAGTTACTTCACCCACTTCTCGTATGTGACTGGCACCCTTCCAGCTGTTGCCCTGGTGGTGAATCCCAGAGTGAGTGGGTTTGCATATGTTCTAAGTCTGTGAGGGCCCTTTAAATGGACTCTCCTGAAAATCCAGCAGTTCCTTCCACCACCCCAGCACCCACTGGTTATTTCAGCCAGAAGTTATGGGGATTTGTCTTCCCGGAGCTGGAACCCTGGGCTGTGCAGTCTGGACTAAGCCTGGGATCACTCACTCCCAACGTATTCCTCCTGATGTTTATTCACCATACATTAAGTGTGGGACCACCTGTTCCACCACCACTGCCTCTCTGTGCCGTACCGCATCTCCATGCCTGTATGCCTGTCTCCGTGACTCCAGTCTTCCTACCCGTCTGGGTGGATGTGGCTTCTTTAAATCCTTGGTGGTCGGACTTCCATACAGCTCAATTTTTCTGACAGTTCTGGTTGTCACTTGTTTTGAGACATAGTTGTAATTCTCTCTTGGTTGCTGCACAAGGAGGCAAAGAGTGTCTACCTGGGCCTCCATTTTGACCAGAATTAGATAACAATTTCTTCTTGATAATGCTAATTATTCTTGGCTTAGGAGACCTGTTTTTTTAAATATAATTTTATTATTTTTAGAATTTATCTATTTATCTTTGGAGGGGAAGGGAAGGAGAGAGGGAGAGAAATATCAATGTATGGTTGCCTCTCATGCATCCCCTGCTGGGAACTGGCCTGCAACCCAGGCATGTGTCCTGACTGGGAATCGAACTGCCCATGCTCAACCCACTGAACTATACCAGCTAGGGCTTGTTTTTTGTTTTTTTTAAGATTTTATTTACTTATTTTTAAAAAGAGGAATGGACGGAGAGGTAGAGAGAGAGAAACATTAATATGTGGTTGCCTCTTGCACGACCTGCTACTGGGGACCTGGCCCACAACCCAGGCATGTGCCCTGACTGGGAATCAAACAAGCGACCCTTTGCTTTGTAGGCCAGCACTCAGCCCACTGAGACACACCAGCCAGGGCAAGAGGTCTGGTTTTGATGGCTGGTTCTTCCTAGTTGCTACTACTGGCCAATGGAAAGACACTGGGAGGACACCAGGGCCTGGTCCTCATTCTTCTTCCTAATATGCATGAAGTGATTTCACCTAGTTGCATGTTTTTAAATAACATCTCTATGCTGATGACTCCTAAATATGTATCCCAGCCCTAAGTTCTAGATACTCGTTCAGCTGCCTGCGTGATATCTCCATTTGGATGTCTAATAAGCATCTCAAACTTAGCATGACCAAAATAGAGCTGTTGATTCATTCGCTCCAAGCCAGCCACCACAGTCCTCCCATCTTAATAAACCTCCACCCAGTAAACCAGATACCCTACATTCTTCTCCTTTCTCTCTGCTATCCTGAACTTCTGCTAGACAACCCACTAGCATGTCCTATTGGCTCTGCCTCTGAAATATAACCCAAAGCCAACTATATCTTACCTGCTTTACTGCCAGCATCCCAGGTTTAGTCACCATCATTTCTCACCTGGGCTACATCAATAGCTTCCATACCAGTCTCTCTGCTCCCACTTTTGCCTTTTTCCCCCCCATAATTGAGTCTCCAACAGCAATTGAAGTGACTTATTGAAAAGTAAAACACATAATATTGCTCTCTTGTTTAAAATCTTCCAATGGATTTTTACCAAGATTAATATAAATCCAGACTACTTGGAATGACCTACGGGCCCCACACAATCTGGCCCCTGTCTAGCTCAATGACCTTGATTTAGCTCACTCCCTGTTGTTCACCACCTCTATCCACTCTGGTCTTTCTTTTATTTATTTTTCACACTCATTCACTTTCTTCCTCATGCATGTTCTTTTCTCTGCCTGAAATATTTTCCCCCAGTTTTTAAAAGGCTGATTTCCTCTTATCTTGGCTCAAATACCATCTTCTAAGAGAAACCTTTCCTAACCGGTTTATCCATGTCACCGCTCACACCTTCAGTGCCTCTTGTCACTCTCTGTCATACTATCTGGTATTATTTTCTTTGTGACACTCACCAATATTTGAAATGATCTTATTTGTTTCATACTTCTTGTTTGTTACCCTCCACTAGAGTGTAGCTGCCACAAGGTCAGGAACCTTTCTTATTTTGTTCACTGCAGTAGTCTTAGGATCTAGAATAGTTCTTGATATACAGTTGGTGCTAAATAAATATTTGTTGCATGAATGCATGCATGAATGTATACAGTAAATGTTCAAACTTCCTGACAATTCACCAAGAATTTCTTTGGAGGTGGTTGATATTGAAAATAAAGAAACCAATCCTACTTCCTAAATTGAGTGTCCTGGGAAGCAGACTCTGACACTGAGGTTAACCTATAGGAAGTTGATTAGGGAATGCTCCAGGGCTCAATGCCAGTGGAAGGCAAGAGGAGAAAATAGAATTGGGCAGAGAGAAAAGGCTGGCTGTGACAGTCCCCCAAAAGGCCTAAGTCAGTCCCAATAGCCCTTTCAATCTGGCCTAGATTGTGAAGGGTGAGAGAGAACTTGTACCCCCATGACGGTTAGTCATCACACACAGGCCACCCTGGGGAGGAGGTGTGTCGTGGGGACCAACCACAGACACAGCCGACGCATGTCAGAACTTCACTTGACACTCAGCATTTCCCTTCTCAACTAGCCATCTATTTTACCCCTACACTCAGCCAGCGCCTCTGGTGCTCCTGGCTACTTACCTTGTTGAATAACCCAGACCCTCAGCTTTCAAGGGTCTGAGTCCCTGGTTACTATGCTACTGCCAGGATAGAGTCTCAATTTATGTCAAGGGAGTATTAAGAGATGTTCAATGCACAAGGGAGCATTAAGAGATGTTCAAATGGATCATCTTTGTGGAGAACACATTATCCTCCCCACCCCATTGTATAACCACAGCTTTACCTCCCCCTCATGACCAGGGTTAATTACTTATTCGAGGATGGTGATTCCTTTTCTTATGCTCATCACTTAGCGCAAGGAGCTTAAAGAGCCATTGGCAGCCACAGTGGTGGTATCATTCCCTTTTAAGAAGCAGGCTGACTCTTAACTATTGAGAATCCAAAGTTTCTGGAAGGGGAAACACCTATTCCCAAAATGGATCATTAAAAGTGAAGAAAAATGAAAGTATTCCTGCTTCTACCTCTTGATCCCCAGATGTATGTATTCTATCTCCTGGGAAAAGCGGGCTGTATGACGGTCGTTTGTTTAGAATGTGTGCTGTATAATGGAGGGTGGGCATGTCATCTTCCTAAGGTCTTGTCTCTGGGCTGGTTCTTCCGTCAGGCTACTTCTTCTGCAGTATGTGATACAAACAGTGGGTCGTGTGGTCATGTGCCTGTTCCAGCACTTCCTTTAATGTTAGGTCCCTTTCTCTGACACAATCACATGTGGAATTTCACACCAGGAGATTAAACATTTTATATGTTCTTGGATAATGGAAGTGGCTGAAGCCCTGCAGGCAGAAAAGGCTAATCCATAGAAAATGTGGTCATGCTTGTCATAGTGAATGGCTACCCCTTCCAGGGTAGATGGTATCTGATATAGTTAATTTGTCACCAAGCGGTTGCTTGATGTCTCCAAGCAATTGTGTCATGTCTGGCTGGCACTTGGCATGGATTTCTGTTACTAGCAGCTTGGACAGTCAGTGATGGCAGAGCTAGACCACCTTGTTAAGTGGGATCCATGCTTTTGCACCAATATCTAGTCTCCATTCCAGCTACTAAGGGAACTCCATTCATGTGACTGTCATGAAAACCCCAGAGTGGCTGATGGCAGAGGGTGGCTTGCTTCGACTGAATGATATGTGGTTTTTTAGTGCCTCTTCTACAATGGATGCTCTCTGATGGTCATTAATATGTGAAGTAAAGATCTTCACACTCTATACCAACTTCCATAGGGTCACACACATGGTTTTCCCTTAGTCTTCATTGTTCCCCAATCTTCCAAGACCCTTGACCAGATGGCCAAGCCATTCAGCACTGCCCGTAAGTCCCTGTGTCTTCTAATTTCAGGGCACTTCTCTCTCTACACAAAGTGGCTGACCGGAGGGAGGAGCTCCTCTTACCACTGTCTTTCAAGGCCAGGCCGAGTGGGGCAGCTGAGCAGCTATCACCCCTTTCTTGATTACGCCAGCAAACCATGTTAAGCCATTTGTGAATCAAGTTCACAAAAGGGTTTTCCTCTTACATCAACTGCTTGCCAATGATCTCCCCATGCAGTAGGAGCTGAGTGGTAATATACAGGTAAATAATTAACAACCAGTTTTCTGAAAAGGAGAAACACATCTAATTTGTAGCATTAGCGAAGTTTCGTGGTGTAAATACTTCCACTGGGGTCAATTTCAAACTACTAACATGATGTCAACATCCTGAAGATTTAGCAATGAGTTCTCATGAGCTGACTCGAGCCCACCACTAGAGCTAAGAGGTGCTGTGCAACAGTGGTGGGTGACATGAGCTACCTGCATGATATCTGCACTCGAAGCTTGCTTGTGCCTCTGGGCTTACTGATGTTCCATCTTGGGTGCACCTCTTCCTTCTGAGCCTACCCCCACATTATGGCTTGGAGGGTGTGATAGAACATGGTACATGAGGGGTACTTCTGGTGTCATGGTCAGTTGATGGCCCATGATGAGGCATTGGTCTCTCTCAGGGCCTGGTAATACTCTAAGAACTGTTTTTTGAAAGGTGGTTAATCCCTTGTTAGAGTTGGTATGGTTTTGAATCCCTTGGATCTACACTGTGATTCTCCTACTGGGGCTTCCATAAAAATCCACATGTCATCTTTTTCTACTGCTAATACCTGTAATACTACAGGGTCTGCTGGGCTGTGTACAAGGAGCCAGCCATTTGCACTGCAGCCTAGACCTGTTGCAGAGTCCTTTCCTGCTATAGACCCCACTGAAAAATGGCACCCTTCTGTGTCACCTGCTATGTGAGTTGGAGCGGTACTTCTGGGAGATGTTGCTTGCAGGACTGGATGAGGCCTATGTGCAGGCGGTGTGCTGCCTCACTCATGATGGGGCTGCAAGATGCAGTAGTTTCTCCTTTACTTTGGATGGGCAGTTCCAGCATACCCAAGTCCACTGGACTCTAAAAAGGTACATCTGAATCTTTGAAGGTTTATCCCTTGCAAGAGAGCAAGGCCTCCAACTTCCTAGCAACTTCTTGTTCATTTGGTCCATCTAGCATGATGTCATCATTTTACTGGACCAGTGTGGTATTTGTGGGCTGTCCAGTGGGTCCATGTCTCTTCGGACTCTGTCGTGACAGAGGACAACGGAGGTAACCTAGCTCTGGGGCAAGACTATAAATGGATAGTGTTGTACAATCAAAATAAATGTTTTAAATTCTCTTTTGGACTAGGGACAGAAAAAGAGTGGATTTGCAGGATCATTGGCCAGGTTCATGTGTGAGTCTGTACTAATCTGCTCTAGCAGAGAGAGCACACCTGACACGGCAGCAGCAGTTGGGAACACCACTTGGCTAGGTTTTCGGTAGTCCCTCGCCTCCTCCAGGGTCTGTCTGGATTTTATAGAGGCCAAACTGGTCAATTAAATGGAGGTACAATGGGGACTACCATCATCCATCTTTTAGGTCTTACGGGAGGCGACCAATTTTACCTTTTCTCCATTTTTTAATGTGGTAAATATATATGACATAAAACTTCCCATTTTAGCCGTTTTAAGTACACAGTCCAGTGCTGTAAGTACGTCTATGTTGCTGGGCTGCCATCACCACCAACCATCTCCAGAACTCACAGCGTCTCATTCCACTTGGCACAACATCTTCAAGGCTCATCTGAACATGCCCTCGTTAAGCTTAAATAACGTTCCATTGTATGTACAGAGCACATCTTCTTTATCTACTCGTCTGTCGAGGACGTTTTAAGTTGTTTCCACCTTTCAGCTATTGTGAACAATGCTGTTATGAACATAGGTACACACATGCCTGTTCGAGTTCCTGTTTCAATCCTTTTGGCCACACACTCAAAGGTGGAATTGCTGAATCATATAGGAATTCTATATTTAATTTTTTGAGGACTTATCATACTGCTTTTCATTGTGGCGATACCACTTCATATTCATAACATCAATGCACTCATGTTCCAATTTCTCCATATCCTTGCCAACACTTACAGTCTGTCTTTATAATAATAGTCATCCCAATGAGTGGGAAAGTGGTTTCTCCCTGTGGTCTGGGTTTGTATTTCCCTAGTGATTTGTGATATTGACTATCCATTCATGTGTGTGTTGACCATCTGTGTGTCTTCTTTGGAGAAATGTCTATTCAAATCCTTTATCCATTTTTATAAGTGAGTTGTTTGTGTTTTTTGCTTGTTTCCCTAGGTTGATTTTGCAACTGTTTTCTATACATTGTATTTGTTCTTCATTTCTTCTTTCACTTTTTTCCTGCCTCCCCTTGGTTTTAATTGAGCATCTTATATGATTCCATCCTATCTTTTCTCGTAGCATATCAATTATACTTTAAAAAATTAGTGATTGTCTTACACTTTAACTTATCTAAGTCCACCTTTAAATAATGCTATACAGGTAACTTAGAATATCCTAATTCTTGTCTCTCATTTATCCCTTAAGACATTGCTGTCATTCATTTCTTTTATCCATTTCCTATAATCACTCAATATATTGTTCTATTGTTACTTTAGCAACAAACTGTTATCTGTTAGATCAATTAAGAATAAGAAAAATAGAAGATTTTATTTCACCTTCATTTATTCCTTCTCCAATGCTCTTTCTTTCTACTTATAGATTTCTGACCAATATCACTTTCTTTTTCCTAAATAACTTCTTTTCATATTTTTCAAGGCATTCTTCATTTGTTACAATGTTTTAAATTCTCACATTTGCTTTTGATTTCTTTTTAAGTTTCAATCCCTCTACATATATTGCCCATCTTCTCTTGTACCATATGTACTTTGTCCAATAGAGCCCTTAGCATATTAATCATAGTTATTTCAAATTTTCTATTTGATTCCAATTCCAAATTGATTGGAATTTGGGTTGGAATTAGGAATCTGACTCCTAATTCCAAGGTCTGTGTCATATATGAGTCTGGTTCTATTACTTGCTTTGTCCTTCAGACTGGATTTTCTCTTGTCTTTTACACTGCCTTGTAATTTTTTTGTTGAAAGCCTGCAGAATGAATTGGGCAATAGAAACCAAAGGCAACAGCATAGGCTTTATGTTAATGAGGTTTTATTTTAATCTGGTTGGCAGGTGGGCTGTGTTTAATGTTTGCTGTAACTGTAGGTGCTGGGTTTTTTAAATTCCTCTAGTGTCCTGTTTAGCATCCTCTGTCGAAGCTGGGTTTTCCTAGGAATTCTTCCTCAGAGTATAGTCTGCATCTTATAACCCTTTCACTTGTAATCCACTGTTATTATACCGGAACCCTACTGGTGCAGTGGTGAGGAGAGGGGAGGGAAAGTGTTGTGGTGTTGCAGATTCCTTGCTCCCAGGAACATGGCTTCTCCTTTAATCAGTGTATTCCAGGTCCAAAAACCGGTTGTAAAACCAAAAGAAAAATTATGTTGGGGAGTCACTTATATTGGGGACACAATGGAGTTGGCCCGTGCAGGTGTATTAAAGAAAAAGAAAGCTCAAGTTTACCTAAATTGCAGGAATTTAGAGCTCTTCTCAGAGACCAGCAAAGGACTCCAGCCAATTTCCAAATGTGAAGTCTATTCACACCATCTCTGGACTTTCTTGTTCCTTGACTCAGCTGCCCTGATCCAAATAAGGAAGGAGATCACTAGGCAACCAATCAACTAAAAGCCAAATAACTTCTGCATTTTCCCCATAAAACCCTTTATTAGTCTTTTAGCAACTCAGAAGTCATTGCTCCAGCAACCACGAGATTCCCAGTTTGCAGTTCAAAATCCTTGCACTTCATACATCCTTTTGCTTTGTTTTAGCCAGCGTGCAGTGTTCGGTTTTTGTTGTGGTTCATGTCCAGAAACTGGGCAAGTTTTCACTGCAACGATTGCTCTCAAACTTTTGGTCAGCTACTTTTGACTTATTTTGGTGGTTCAGATAGAGGACTTGCTTTGATGGTTGCCCATTCATTTTGTTCTGGAGACCATGTTCTATGTACCATCTCTATTACCTTGATGGGTCAGACCTCCTTGACACTTCATAGCATCCACTTGGCTTCTGCTGTTTAAATGCCACTGTGTGACCTCTCTGTTACAGAATTCTGTCACCTCTGCTGCTCTCAAGCAGCCCAGGTCTGAAATGGCATCTTCTATCTTTAGCCCTGAACTAGAGGGAGAGCCACTGCTGAATTGCTGAGTGAATTTCTGACCTCCCTTACCAGCAAATTCCTTACTGATTTGCTAAGTGGTACATCTTCTGAACTTTCCTTGTAGAATATACTTATCTCCTGGGTTTTCCATCTTTACGTAAATATTTCCACATTAGCACATTCATTTCTTTGAGCTATTTAATTCCCTTTTACCACAGCAGTTCTGGCATTTCTACCAAACTTGGTGCACCGTGGGCCATTGTTTTCGCCACACTTTTTGATGACATCCTTATTGTGTTCGCGCCATTGCCTGGGTTTCTTGTGTATGTTAAATCTTGAATCAGTAGAACCCCCAAAATAATAAATTGTCCCTTATTTAGCTTTGTGTTTCACTTCCCTCCTCCCTTCTTGATCCAGAACCTTCGGAATTTAGTCCCATGCATATTTTCCTGGCTCTTGCTGGCACCTCTTGGCAAGGTCTTTCCACTTCTCTCCCTCCCCCTCCTTCTTTCGATTTTATTTATTTAGAGAGGGGGAAGGGAAGAAGAAAGGAAGGGAGAAAAACATTAATGTGTGAGAGAAATGTTGATTGCCTGCCTCTTGTCCATGCCCCCAGGAGAGAGCAAACATACAACCCAGGCACACGCCCTGACCAGGAATTGAACCCGCGACCTTTTGCTTTGCAGGACTGCCAGATGCCAATCGAGTAAGCCACACTAATCAGGGCTGTCCCACAATTTCTTTGTGGTCATTGTCCAATATTATCAGCCCTAAGGAGTCCTTGGAATAACCTGTGTTGTGACTCAAGCCTAATTATTGCCTAGTGGCCAGCAGGGGAAGTTGGGGAGTATTCTGAGAAAGGTACAAGTTATCCCGCAGAGAGGAGGCCTCTGGTTATCTCACTAGGAAGCATAACTGGCCTCTACTAGGGAGGAGTGGGACATTTTGACAGGCTCACCAGGTAGAAGGGGATTTAGGAATTTTTCAAGTGTGTCAATGTAGGTGCCCCTATCCCACGTGTGGGCCTCTGGGCCCACTCTTTTCCAGCCAGGGCCCTAACCTTGCAGAGAATTTAATCTTCTTTGGAAGTTTTCACTTGGTCTTCTGCTACGTTGTATTTAAATCCTGGGAATGGCCATCCGTTTTCTCTGCCTTCCCCGGGCAGGACATGAGAGCCTGTTTATATGCTCACTGAAAGGTCTTCTGGCTTTCACACTTCGTTTTGAACAGCAGGTTAATCACTCTCAGACTTACATGATCTCTCTTTAAAGTGTCAAGCCCATTTAGCAATACCCAACCAAATGCCAATGTTCTTCTAATTATTATTTCCTCCATACATGGACAACATTGCATGCTCTTTCCCAGTGTACTTTGGGTGGAATTTTAACAATTGCCCTGCTTTCTTGGACCATTTCTGACAGTAAGTCTTTTAGTGTTAGGTTGCATGAAAACTAGACTCCGAAGCAAAGATTAGTGCACAGGAAGTTTATGTAGGAGGACTTAGGATCAACGCCAGAAGAGAAGCCTGAAAGGAGGATCAGACAGAAGGAAAAACTGGACTGTGATGCTGTAGAGGGGCTGGTGGATGGCTCTTTTCTACTTTAAGGACCATTCTATGTGAAAATCTAGGCTGGATCACCTAGACCCAGAACTCCACCCATCATCAGAGGGAATGTGAACATCCTGAAAGATCCTGGCCCTTTGTTCCCCTTGTAGATTCCAGAAAGGCCACTATTCTTTGGTAAATATAGCTTCTCTTCAGTCATTTAGGTTACAACACAACTGATTAGTTTACAGTTTTCTGTAAAGGAAAAAGTCTCATCACCTTGATTTTGATTCCTTCTTTACTAAGTCTCTTTGCCACTTGTGAGAGGCAAGTGATGCTTTGCCATGGTTGCTTCTAAGGTTAGAACACTTCTGTGGGTAGAATTCTAACCTTTCCCCTCATTTCTCCCAAATTTTAGAATACTTTATAGTTGTCTTCAAACTGTGAACCTGGAAGCCTGATACTGGAATACTTGGAGTGAAATCTGGATTTTAATTGACTTTGACACTAACTACCTGTATGAACTTGGGTGTGACCTAGGGCTCAGGTTTAATCATTTAAAAATGACATAAAAAGAAAAGAAAACCAGCTCAAAAGTCTTTTCTAGATTTAAAACTCAATGATTAATGTATCATAACCTCTGATAAAAGTCAATATACTGTTAATGTACATTTAGGGTAGAAACTTGTACTGTATATTTTTTTAAGCGAAAATAATTCACTTTTCTCTGTGCTGACTTGGAATGTGGATTTGGTGCAAAGATTTTTTTTAAAACCCCTTTTCATCAGCTGCAATATTAAGGGGATGTTTAACCGTAGCAATTGCAGTTCTGAGGACTGGATAAGAACCTGACTGTGGTCTTCCCAGGCATCCGTACATCCATTTCTCGTCCTACAGAGATCACCCAGCTGGACTGGCCCACAGATCTTTCTCGTGCATTTCTTCTGGAGATGAATGCAATTGGGCCACCAGATAGGGTCTCGGGGAGAGATCCACGACAGTCATGAGTCATATAACCTCCCAAATTAGTTATGGCTTTAGGGACAGCCCTAATGACTGTGTTTATTTAACCTCTTTCTGCCTTAGAGTTCACACTATAAAATAATACCTATCTTGCAGGGTTGCTGTAAGAATGAGTATAGAGCTAGAGTTAACACCGTGGAAGTGTATAAAAATAGCACACGGGGGATGGGGGAAAGCTAATTGTGTCCTTACTGCCAATTTTCTCCATTGCATATTAATTTTAAAAACATTAATAGGTTGCATGCATGTTGTCCGGATTGGATAAAAAAAAAGAGAGAAAAGATCACATCAAGTTTTGGAATTTGTCTCATATCAGTTTCCTCACTGTGATTGAGAGTGTCTGGTCAGTGACTTCAAGTTCTAGAACTGGAGTAGTCAAATAGTTGGGTTCCAATCCCGGCTCCGCCCCTTCTCAGCAGGATGATCTTGACTGGTTTCTCAAACTCTCTTAGTCTGACACTCTCCTAATGCCAGAGAGTAACACAGATGATGAGTATCTCCTAGAACTGAGCATTCTCCTCTCTCAGTTTCCTAAATCAAACGCGCCTAAAAGTTAGGGGATCATTCAGTTTCGAAGCCACGCAGGTGCCTAAAGCGCCGGCGGGAAGGAAGTAGGGCGGGTCTGGAATTCCCGCCTCCAATGCGTGCGCGCTCACTAGGCACGCACTCGCATCACGTTGCGGAAGCGCGCGCGCAGGCCCGGCCCTCGTCGCCGCCGCCATTTTAGCTCCTGGTCCTGGCCGCACGGTGTAGGCTGTTGTAGCGGGAGGGGTGGGGGTCTTTCAGAGTTAAGTAGCTGCCGTCGACTCCACCGGTAAGGCCTCTTTTCTTTCTTCATAATCGACCTCTCGAAGATGTCCAAGCGGCACCGGTTGGACCTGGGGGAGGATTACCCCTCCAGCAAGAAGCGTGCGGGGACCGATGGGTAAGCCAGGCCAGGGGCGCGAGGCAGCGGCTCGGGCTTTGTTGGAGTTCCGGCGGGGAGCGGGCCAGGGCCCGCCTGGCGGAGCGGGACTTGTAGCCTGACCCTTTATTACCCTTTGGGCTCGGTTCACTAGCGGCGGGTCGGGGAGAGTGTCGCCACCCCGGCGTGAGGCCGGGCAAGGGCGCAGGGAGATGGTGTTGCGCGGCCTGCGCCCGGCCCAGTCAGGAGGGTGTAGAGGCCTGTCGTGGCCACGCGGACGCCTCCTCCGCCGACTAACCCAAGGAAGAGGTACTTCTAGGGGAGCGGGCAAGAGGAAACTGCGGACCTCGTGGCCACCGGGATTCCCGGGTGAGGCCTAGAGCTGGGGGAGGGGATAAGGGAGGGCGCGGCAGGAGTGTTGCCTTCGGCGGGCGGCAGGTACTTTCCTGGCAGAGGGGCCGGGAAAAGGGCCTTGGGGGCGGTTGGGTGCCCAGTCAGGAGAAGGGAGGAGGGCGGAAAGCGAGAGAAGCGCGTGGATTCTTGCTGGCTGGTATGGGGGTGGCGGGAATGGGGTGAGGCATACAGACGAGGAGTTCTCGGGGGAAGGAAGAGTAGAGCGCCTGCCGGGCGCAAGGAAAATGTGGAATATACCTGATAGACAGGAAGGCTGGTGTTTTGGAGCCTTTGCGTTTATACTTGGGCGCGAGAGCGCATGCCTCCGTCCATTCAAACCCTTCAAAGTAGATACTAGGCAAACTTCCGCCCTCTGCCCGTGCTCCCGCCATCTCCTTTATTTTCTGCTTTGACCAAAACAGTGGTTAGTTGGGCATTCCAGGGCGGGGAATTAGAAGGCATTTTTTTTTCCATTTATTCCAATCAGTTCTTGATTTCTAGCCCTACAGCTTTCCTTCATAAATAGCTTTTGAAACAAGTCAAGACCCTTTTCAAAAAATGTTTTTCGTATTTATGGCAAAATATCGCCCTTGGGGAGGTTGAGAGTCGAAATACACAGAGACTCGTTATGTTTCAGATTCTTCCCTTTAGCATGTCTTTAAAGGTAGAGATGAATGTAACAATTGCATAAAAATCATTTTTTGTCCAGTGTGAGTTTTCATTCCTGAAGTAGAGATATAATGTATTTGGATAATTCAGGCAAAACACCGAAGTCTGAATGTCCAAATACTTTGCATAACTTTATCATTTGTGTGTGTGCATGTTCAGAATCAGTGTGTCAGGCCATCTGTATAACTTACGTGAATTTTTCTTCTCCCAGAGCCCCTTACTCATTTACAGATACCTGTGTTTGGAGTCTAAGCTGGGATAGCTTAGGGTGTACGTTTATTGAATTTGAGAAGCAGAAGCATGTAACATGTTAATTATGTAAAGTTTTTAGTTTACCATAGACTTGGGTTCTCTCTCTTTTTAGGCTGCAAGTCCCACTCTGCCAGAACTTGAAAGTATAGAGTTACTTGTCACACAGTTTAGAGCTGAAAGAGACTTTGAAAGACTATAGTCACCTCTACCTAATGGATGAAAGAGGGAGATCCAGAGTTGTTTGGTGGCTTGTGCCACCTTACGCACTTCACAACTGGATTTGGAACCTTGGTCTTTTCATTTTCACTCATAGTCTCTTGCTTTTTCTATTATAGCACACGTACTATCACTGTAGTTAAGAGTCATTGCAGCCTATTTTACTGGCATGTTTAAAGGGTTGGTAAAGTAGGGAACACTTGGTTCCTGTGTCCCGTGAAGTAAAAATAAGTTATCTAGTTAAGATGGAATTGATGTCAAGAGTTTAGATTAGAACAAAATACCCTGGGAGGGAGGGAGTTATTCTATTTGTGTGTATGCCCAACATTTAAATGCTTTTCTTGGGCTTTATAAGTGTTCCCATGATATGTATGTGGGTTGCTCCCTTTCTCTTACAAAACATTTAAAATGTGAGTTTTCTGGATCTGTGGGGGTGGTCTTACAATTTTCTTGGTTATTATATGACATCTACCTGTAATAAAGTTCAAGTTCTCAGCTACTTGAGGGACTTTTATATTGTCGTTTCTAAGTCACCTGAATATCATTTTTCATAAAACTAATTTTCTTTAGCAGTGTGCTTACCATGTTTATTAGTGCTTGGGTTTTTTTTTTCCCCCTCTGTATTTGATAACTCAAAAAGTCACTTTTGTTAACTGTCATGCAATCGTGCAAGTTACTATTTTAAGCCTTGGTAGTTAGGAAGTGGTTTATTTGAGAGGATAGGCTTGTCAGTTTTGTGAATTTCACTGCCAAACATGGCTTTATCATTTCCCCAGGACAGAACGGGAGATTTCACATTCGAGCTCTTAACCTATACTCAGAGTGGGGCAAAAGTAGGTTTACAGTGGTGAGTATGCACAGCACAAAGTCTGTTCTTGTATTGTTTATTAATTATTGTGTTTTCCATAAAGAACAACTGTAAATCTACTTTTGCCCACCCTGTATAACTATTTACTCCTAGTATATTTTAATTTTGGGTTCTGGTAGAGAAGTTAAAAGGTTTCAGTTACAAAATAATCTAATTTACTTTTCCATTATCCCACAATTTTTTATGTACATAATTATTGCCAAAGACAACCTACTGTTGAACTGTGGGAAAAAACTTTTGAAAGTAGGAACATTTTTCACTTTGATGTTAGTTTCCAATATTGCTTCCTAATGAGAGCTTTTCTTGTTAAATTGTGGAGATGGTGAAATAAACATGCTAATCATATAACATCTGTAGAGTACATACTGTGCTCCTGAGACTTTTAGGTGCTTTGTATGTATAAGGACGTCTTCAATGCAGTCCACTGATGTAGGTGAGGTTAATAACTTGCCCTGGGGAACACAAGAATATCCATACATGAAAATATAAATAAAAAAGCAAAACATTCCATGAAAATTTCATCCCTGTCTTTAATCCTTTGATGAACTTTTTATTTAGATCTCTGAATATTTGTTCACAAGTATGAACAGCTTTATAATATTTAATACGAGGATGTTTCCGTGTGTTTTATTTCTATTCACTCAGAAATATGTCAAGCTATAGAATAGTTATACACTGTCCTTTCTATTGGCTGTATAACATTTCACCTGTAAAGGGGTGTTGTAACTTTTTAAACCAATTTCTTGTTCAGTGGATGCTGTGGTAGTTTCCTAGACTTCATTATTTTCTAAGTGAAAAGTGAACATCATGTGTGTACATACTAGCATACCTACATCTTTAAGAGAAGTTCCTGGAAGGGAGATTGCCCAATAAAAAACAGCGTGTGTGTAAAATACTCTGCTTTTGATGACCAGTTTACATTTCTTTAAAAATATATTTTATTAATTATGCTATTACAGTTATCCCATTCCCCCCTTCACTCCCCTCCACCCTGCACACCCCCTCCTACCCACATTCCCAGTTTACATTTTTATTAGTAGTATTTCAGTTCCTGTTATTCTGTGTGGAATTTTAACCTGGTATTGTAAATTAAAAAAAAAACCTTGAATGGTAAATAGTACCTCATATAATTCTTGGACTACCCCACAGGACATACCAGGAGCCACCTTTTATAGACAAGGAAAAAAATAACTGTGGCCCTCTGGTGAGCTTATGTGCTGAGCTAGGATTGAGCCTGGAGTGCACAGAACCACGTGTTCAACAGCTGTCATATTGTCTTGGCATTATTGTGGTTAAGTGATTGTAAAGCACTGCTTTGATGGTTTTTTAAGCATTATGCCTCAAATAGTATGTCTTCATAACAAAGCTCCTTTATAATAAAAGTACCTATTTAAAAAAAAATTGCATGTGCACAAGCCTACACATATTTCTGAAACTTGGCTTTTCACCCTCCTTAACTGACCTTTAGTTTTTATTTTTCCTTCCCCATTGGTGGTAGACAGTTTGAATTATAAGCAAACTTTCGAGGTGATTTAATTTGACTTCTGCATCTTTCCTGTCGTTTTCTTATTTTACTCTTAAGAGTTTATTTATGAATACTTTTCACTTCACAGATTAGTAAATTGGGCTTAATTTTCTTAATAAAAAGTTATTTCAATTCTTTGGAAGACTGCAAAAGGCACCTGGAACAGTTCTTTGCTCTCAAAGGTAAAGTTTGGGAAGATGGAATGATGAAGTTGCCTGAAAGATGGCAGAAGGTAGTGGAACAAAGTGGTGAATACATCATTCAATAAAGTTACTGATGAAAATGAAAAATGTTTTAGTTTTACTTAAAGACAGAATGAACTTTTTGGCCAACTGAATACCTTGCCAGTTATGCAACTCAGTGTTTCTTTTACTTTTATGTCACAATTACCCCCATTTCATGGTCAGCAGATAATCTTTGTGTCTTGAGAATGCATATTATGCTTCATGGGGCCCTTGAAAAACACCATTGTTAGTATAAGTATTACTGCAACAAAGCTAGGTGGTAATATGATTTACTTTGTCCATCGCTCTGTCTTCCATATTTTATAACCTGGAAAGGTTAAGTCCCTATGTTAAGTGCTAGAATTATAGAAGTTAAACTTTGGTCAGTTTGTGTGCCTTGCCCTGTCCCTGTGGTGCAGTTCTGGAAATGTAATTTTTTTTCTTTAGATCAGATGGTCTTTAAAAGTTCTTTTATGTTCTGTGGTCTTTAAAGCTATTTAGTCTTTGATCCATTTGTGGCTATAGTGCTTCTTACTTTGCTGGGTACATTTCTGTGTACCCTATTACAAATTTCCTCATTCACATTTGGGACAGTCTAAATACTTATTTAATTAATGGACACCTTAGACCAGGGGCAGAATGAGAGAAAGAAAGGATGACTGATGTTATGTTTCAAAGATAGGCAGGGAAGCTCAAGTTTTGATTTGTGAGACTTCATTTTGTATGTTTATTAGGTTATCCTTTGTTCTTTTTCCTTTTTATACTAATGGATGAGAGACTTCCATCCTACCTTATATGTCCTGCAGTTCTGTAGAAAGTGATCATTGAGATACATGTATGTGAATATATGTAGAAGTGATTATATATGTGAAAAGTGTATATATAATAGGGCTTTTATCTTTCAAGTAAATTCCGAAGGAATAGCATTACACTTTTGGGGAAGGACAAGATCAAATGTAATTGGTTAGCTTATTTCTGTGATAAGAAGGGGAACTACCTTCCTCATGCTGGATTTAGCATTTTAGCTGCCTTTTGCCAAGGGGAATTACTGTTGCCCAGCTAACGTGCTGTTACAGGTAATGAATACTCTTTCCTACTCTGCTACTGATGATCAAGGTGTTGGGAAATTTGTATGTCTTACTGTGTTATGAATAAGGAATAGTGACCTGTCTTGTGGCTTGTGTTATAGCTCCACATTGTCTATTTCAAGTCTAGGTCCAAAAACCTTGTAGCAAGTTTTTCTGCTTTAGGACTTGGTCTGAAGTAAACTGAATTAGTAGAACGAATAAGCCTAAACCATTTAAAAATTATTACTGTTAGGGACCATCTGTAGTAACTAAAAGTAGATACTAGAATTGACTACTTAAAATTGGCCTAGGTTTAATATAGTGCATGTCTGAGTAATTTTAACAACTTAATAGTGTTCAGTGAAGCCCTTTAATGGGTGACCAAAATGTACATAGGTTTACAAAAGATACTTGTGGTGTTTTACTATTGCTATTAAGGATATCATGCAAGAGTAAATGAAACCAAAGAATAAAAAGTGTTTTAATTTTAGTTTTTCTTATATAGCACTGTATGTTATTGAACAAAATTAGGAAAGTAGAACTTAAGAAAATTCACCTATAATCCTTTAACTCATATTATTATAAGGTGAGGTGGAATTGTCTTTGTCCAGAAGCAGTGTTTTTGATAAATGTTGAATGTAACATTCAGTGCAAAAAAATACTTTTTACATAATTTGAAGGAGACTGGGAAAGTCCGTATGCCATCCTCCCTCCCCCCCCCCCCATTTTCTTTTTCTTTTTTTTTTTTTCTGGCTTGATTTGGTTCTACCTTTTCCCCACTGTGCCTTCAGTATTAGGCTCCTAAGTAGGAAGAGATTTTACTTGAGAAGAAGGCTGAATTCTTGTGTTATCTGGTAGCTAAAGATTGTAGAAAGATTGACAGACAGTCTCTTAACAGAATTTGAGGTATCATTAAGAAAGGGAAGAATATTTATGGGTGAGGCATGGAGAATCTTTGATTGTAAGTTATTTTCATTATTTCTGGTACTTACGTAATTCATTGAACTTTATATCAGTTTATTACTTGGTTGTTGGACATTAACTTTGTGACAAAATGCTGCTGTGAACAGTTTGCATAAAGTTCAGCATCAGAATTCTAAATTTATTTTAACTTGTTTGTTTGTTTGTTTTTAGGAAGGATCGAGATCGGGACAGGGATCGTGAAGATCGGTCTAAAGATCGTGACCGAGAACGTGATAGAGGAGACAGAGAGCGAGAGAGGGAGAAAGAAAAGGAAAAGGAATTGCGAGCTTCTACTAATGCTATGCTTATCAGTGCTGGATTACCACCTTTAAAAGCTTCCCATTCAGCTCACTCAACCCACTCAGCACACTCAACACATTCAACACATTCTGCCCATTCAACACACACCGGACACACAGGACACACATCACTTCCACAGTGCATTAATCCATTTACCAACTTACCCCATACTCCTCGATACTATGATATTTTAAAGAAACGGCTTCAGCTCCCTGTTTGGGAATATAAGGATAGGTTTACAGATATCCTGGTTAGACATCAGTCCTTTGTACTGGTTGGTGAGACTGGATCTGGTAAAACAACACAGGTGAGTTACTATATGCCATGCTACATATTTTATTAATGTTTAAGTTTATTAAGTGTTCTTTATTTGATGCTGGCGATCAATCTCATTGTCTGCTTCCTGATAGGACATCTTAAAAAATAGCTGCTTTGGTGTTAGCACCTTTTAGTGACTTTCAGAGTGGGGATCTAGTAGGGAGCACCTATTTGCCTGAGTCGGTAGGGGAAGTAGTGCTGGTTTTCTGGTTTTGTCACATTATGATTGGCAGAGTAACGCTCTCCCTCCCACTTCGACTCTGGAGGTAGTGCAAAATTGGGGCTCTGGTGTTTGTTTTCCAGTGCTCAGGTGGAGAAATAAGAACCACTGGACTGGTTCTCATTTTTGTCATTCTTGTTTTTATTTGCTTTGAACCATATGGATATTATCTTTTAAAAATGGAAGAGCTAAATAGTGTCTGCTTGTGGTACCTCCTACATATAGTCACAACTAAACACTAGTATCTTGTTAGTAATATATCCAAGAGATTTTTCTTTTTAAAAAAAGATTTTATGTATTTTTAGAGGGGGGAAGGGCAGGAGAAAGAGAAACATCAATGTGTGGTTGCCTGCAGCGCCCACTGACCCATGTGGGGTGCCCCTCCACCCCCCTTTACTGAGGACCCCTCTATCAACCCAGACGTGTGCCCTGATTGAGAACCTAATGGGTGGACCTTTGGTTCACAGCCCAGCACACAATCCGCTGAGCACACTAGGCAGGGCTCTTTTCTTTTTTAAATTATATTTTAAATTATATTTAATTTAATAGAATTAATATAATTTAATTAGAATTAAATTATATTTTGTGGTCTTACAGTTAACTTTATTTCAGAGATGAGTTTATTTAGTAGCAGTTAGTGTAGAGGAAGGTCCAGTCAACTCAAAACAAGAGGTTTATGAATATTTGGGTTGTTTGTTTTGGATATTTTAGATACTTAACTGCAGAGCATTTGGGGAACTCAAAGGGAAACTAAACAGTTAAATACTGAATTTCACCCACCTGCATTTTGGCATAGTGTTAGTAAACTTTGACTCAAAACTACTAAGGGTAGTAAGCCAATTTTTGGTTATCTCTTGTGCTTATCAAAAAATGAAATTCTCGCCCTAACTGGTGTGACTCAGTGGGTTGGGTGTTAATCTTGTGGACCGAAAGGTCGCAGATTCAATTCCCAATGGGGCCATGTACACAGGTCCCCAGTTGGGGGCATGCTAGAGGTAACCAGTGGGTGTTTCTGTCACATATTGGTATTTCTCTCCCTCTTACCTCTCCCTTCCTCCCCTCTAAATATAAGTAAATAAATAAAATTTAAAGTGCTTTGTAACCTCTACATTTACAAAAAAGAAAAACGAAATTCTCCGAGCAGTATCAAGTAATGACTACTCAGTAAACGCATTTCATGTTGCAACTTGATACGTACATGTGGTACCTATATACAAGAAACTAAAGCTAGTTCAGCCAAGGGACAGTACAAGCAAGGGCACAGGTTGAGAGAAGGCAAAACATTGCGTGCTCTGGGCTGTGTGTAGGCCGTATAGGAAGAGTGAGGTGGTGAGGTAGAGCAGGTGACACTGGAACAGTAGGTTGGGCCTTAATATACCTCACTATAGATTGGGAAGCCATCAGAGGTAGGGGGTGTGTGTGTGTGTGTGTGTGTGTGTGTGTGTGTGTGTGTGTTAAATTCAAAGGCCACTTTGAAGACTTTTTTTTTTTTTAAAATTCTCACCTGGGGATGTGTTTATGGATTTTAGAGAGAAAAATATCAATGTCAGAAACAAACATCAGTTGGTTGCCTTCTATATGTATGTACACCCTGACCAGGAATCGAACTAGCAATGATTTGGTGTGTGGGATGGCATTCAACCAGCTGAACCACCTGGCTAGAGCCATTAGAGCTTTTTAATCGGAGGGGAATGACAAGGATTTTTAAAAAATGTCCTGTTTGGTGAGAATATTGAAGACAGACTATGCAGGAGGTCATAAAATACAGGACAGTAGAATAAAGGATAGATTGGATTTAGGGTGTTAACTTTTACTAAGTCTGGGGCTTGGGAGGAATTAATAAATATTTGGAGGAAGGTGAGAAATAATTTTGGTGTTGAACTTGTTGAACTTTGGGATACCATTCTTCAAGTAGAAATGACTACTAGGTTTGGGGTTGGAAGTAGAGTTAGGACTGACATTCAATATAGGTACTACAAGAATAAGACTACTCAATATAAAACAAGAAGACTCAAGATAAAACAAGAGGATTAAGGGTCAGTTTTTAGGAAAATAGCCACAAATGGAGGAAGGGAAGAAGCTGAAAGAGGAATAGCTTTAGAAAATCTGATCCCTGGTGTGAGTAGCCAAAGCCTATGTATTTTAGGACCTACTTCCTTTCTCAGTGCTATTCTTAGAAATATGAATAAATGGATTGACTAAGTGGTACTCCAAATATTGTTTTGGAATCCTTGAAAGTCCTTGAAACTGGTTCAGAGTTGCTGGAATTTTATTTGTGCACTTAACAAACAAAACAAATATTGCAGCACATTCAAAATAGCAGATAAAAGAATCAGCTGTCTTCTATTAAACCAGACATTAGAGATAAGCAGGAGTATTAATGTACTGTTGCTAAATTATTTTTGCTTTGGAAAATGTAGTTATTTTTAATAGAAAATGTTTATGTTAATGTTGGATGAATTTTTGTTAGGAATTAATGTTTTAAATATTTTCGTTTTAATATTCTACTTCAGTAAATCTATTAGTTGTTTGGCATCCTAAGTTATTTTAAGAGTATAAGGAGTTTCAGAGATCAAGAGTCAAAACTGCTGAATTAGCCAAAACTGTTATATTGTTTTTAAGTGGGAGTAAACTATCCATTTCACTAGATTGAATTTATAAACCTGTGAGTGTTCTCACTTGAGAATTCTGAATTCATTTTAAATAGCTTTTATTGACTAGTGAGTGTTTTGGTTTTTTGTTTTTTTTTTTTTTTAATTTCATGCTGTTTGGTCTTACAAAGAACACTTTGCATTTGTGAGAGGCTTGCTGAAATGAAGATACATACAAAGGCTTGGAAGAAAATAACTTTGGCCTGTGGGTTTACATACCTAGAGAGCGACTTTTCTTGGTAGTTCAGTATTTTTGTTCATTTAAAATCCTTTAAAAATATTCATTGTTGTATTCTTAGAGAATCGTTCTCTCCTTTCAGGTATTTGTCAGTGACAGTACATCCCCAAATTACAGAAGTAACCTAACTAAAATGTAGTAATGGTATAGCAATCAATTTTCTCGAGTATCAGTGTACAAATTCTGTACCAAAATAAAATTCCCCCAAATGTGTGTTTTTTCCCCATGTTTTTGTATCAGTGGATTCCCACTTAATGTAGTAAGCACTTAGATTTTCTTCCCATGGGTTTCCCCCCTCAGGTAGTGAGGAACCATGATATTAGAGCATCTATTAGCTTTTATTGATAATAAAATAGGGAGGAAATGCCCCGTTGTCATGGCAGTCTTCCAGCTTGTGCTCATTGGTTTTCCTTTCCCCTTGGTTGCCCTCCTTTATTTGGTGGAAGTGCTGCTGCTTCTCTAGGGTCCTGTTGAATCTGACAGGACAATGACTAAAATTGACTTTTAGTATGGTACCTAAGGTGTTGTTGCCATTGTGCATTCCTCTCCTAGATTCTGCTGGCTTATAAACCAAATTTATTTTCACCTGCATTTTGTAACTCAAATTGTTTATGGGCTAGAGTTACAGTTTATTAGAATGTTTTTTGGAAACTAACCTTTGTTATTAAGTAGAATTTTTTGTAAGTTGAATTTTTTCCCAGTGCATACAGTGTAGAGCATATTCAGCAAAGCTTCAGTGGACTTAGCCCACTCAGGAATGCAATTATGTCATGTCATTGTTGTTCATGACCCTTCCTTGGCTTAGAGTGCTTGTTCTGTTAAGAGTTTGAGTCATATGTAATTTGTGGTGTGCCTAATTGAATTTTTGTTCAATTATTAAAATGTGATAAAATATGTTAAATATACCTGGTATGCAGGCAGAGTAGAATTAATGTAAATGTGAAATTATTTGATAGATTCCACAGTGGTGTGTGGAGTACATGCGATCCTTACCAGGACCCAAGAGAGGAGTTGCCTGTACCCAGCCCAGGAGAGTGGCTGCAATGAGTGTGGCTCAGAGAGTTGCTGATGAAATGGATGTGATGTTGGGCCAGGAAGTTGGCTACTCCATTCGATTTGAAGACTGCAGTAGTGCAAAAACCATTCTTAAGTAAGTACTATGTTTAAACATGGACATTTTCTTTTTTTGTTTTCTGCCACTAGACAGGGAACTTTGCTGTTGGAGTCTCAAGTCATCCAACTTTAGAATAGACCAGAGTAGACCATCTTAAACTTACTAGATAACATTTTATTTTGAATTATTTCTTGGTAGTAATATATACATACACAGTAGGCATTGAAATTCAAAGGTCAGATTTTAGTTACTTGGTGATGAATCTTAGGTGAAATGTTATAATTTAAATATGATTTAAAGTAAAAGTGACATCTTAATAAGACAGTTTTAGAAAGACTGATGTGTGGGATGTGATGTGATTTATTTGGGGGAGAGGCCTTTTAATGTTAATTATACAGCTGTTACCACACATGTTATATGCTAAAAGGAGAATCTTTTGTTCTGTAATATACTCTTGGAGTCTCATCAGAGTCCTCATTCCTTTTCACTGTAGTGTGGAAGACACGAATGACAATGGTATTGAGCTTTGTAAAATTTTATTTAGCTCTTAAAATTTTTTATCTTTATCTTAAACTTGTATTCTGTATAAGTAGTGATATATGTTGTCTGATGGTACTTCTTTTGAAAAGCTTTCCCTTTTGTTGCTCCTGTTTATTTTGTATACATGTGACATTGCAATCATTTTCTAAAAATGATTTCTTTGCCACCATGCAGTCCTCCCCCAGAGGTTGTTTCTAAAAGACAATTTTGGAACACAGTGTTACATGGCTAGTAATGTGCCTTTGATGGCAGAAATGTATGTACACCATTGTGCAGGGAAACAACATTTTATAGAAAATTTTTAATGTGTGCAGAAGTAGGGTAGTGCAATGAATTTCTACATATTTATTATGTATCTTTAACCATGACCAGTCTTTTTCATCCAGATCCCACCCTTTTCCCTGTCTCATAATTTGAAGCAAATTCTAGACATTATACTCTTTCATCTGAAAATATTTCAGTGTATATCTTTCAGATAAGGTTTTAAAATATAACTGATAACATAACTTAAAACTTTTTCTTATTCAAAACACATACTCAGTTATTCTTCAAGTTGTATGTCATTATTTTCTAGTTTCTTTGGTATATATTTCATTTTATTTGAACTTCAGATGAATGAATTTAGTATCATATTTAATAGCAGTTGAACTTGTGTTTGCTTTAGGCATGTTTTTGGCTTAAAGTGTACTCTTCATTGGATACATTTTTTTAGTTTAGTGATAATCGGATTGATTGTAATTACAGTTTAATTGACAAAACAATTACTTAAACAAAATCATACCTTGTGGTTTTATATTACTTTAAAATGCAGTAATACCAAGGACTTGAGGATAACGAAGGACAGGTTTTATTCATGTTTAGGAGAAATAATACTTTGACATTTGATTAAGTATGCATTGAGCTTTTCTTGGTAAGCCACAGTTGATGAGGGAGCAGAGAATTTGGAAAATTGGACAGTGAGAAAGTTAATATATGCAGTATTGGGACAGTGTGTAATAGGGAGTGGTAGGCTTTCAAAAGATGTATGCTTGTGAAAGATTTTGGTTCGGTTACTAGGGAGTAACAAGTAGATTTGATAACTCAAAATGAAGGTATTCTTGGCATTAGATTAAAAATATTTTTAATCTTTTTGATTGATTATACTATTACAGTTGTCTTATTTTTTCTCTCCCCTTTATTTCTCTCCATCCTGCACCACCTCCTCCCACCAGCATTTCCCCCCTAAAGTCCACATTCAGGGGTCATACATACAAGTTCTTTGGCTTCTCCATTTCCTATACTATTCTTAACCTCCCCCTTCTATTTTGTACCTACCATTTATGCTTCTTATTCCCTGTACCTTTCTCCCCATTCTCCCCCCCTTCCTTTTCCTGCTGATAACCCTCCACATGATGTCCATTTCTGTGATTCTGTTCCTGTTCTAGTTGTTTGCCTAGTCTAGTTTTTTTTTTAGGATCAGCTGTTGATAGTTGTAAGTTTGTTATTTTACTACTGTTCATATTTTTGGTTGTCATCTTTTTTTTTAGATTGAGTCTCTTTAATGTTTCATATAATAAGGGCTTGGTGAAGATGAACTCCTTGAACTTAACCTTATCTGGGAAGCACTTTATCTGCCCTCCCTTTCTAAATGATAGCTTTGCTGGATAGAGCAGTGTTGGATGTAGGACCTTGCCTTTTCATGACTTGGAATACTTCTTTCCCGCCCTGTCTTGCCTGTAAGATTTCTTTTGAGAAATCAGCTGATAGTCTTATGGAAACTCCTTTGTAGGTGACTGTCTCCTTTTCTGTTGCTGCTTTTAAGATTCTCTCCTTATCTTTAATCTTGGGTAATGTAATTGTTTTGTGCCTTGGTGTGTGCTGCTTTGGGAGACTCCAAGGTTCCTGGATTTCCTGGAAGTCTATTCTTTTACCAGATTGTGGAAGTTTTCCTTCATTATTTTTTCAAATATATATATATATATATATATATATATATATATATATATATATATATATATTTTTTTAATGGTTTCCAGAGGCTGTAACTAAACTTATTCCAGACAGGGTAAGGGTATTGGGATTTCTTCTAGAGTCTTCTGAAGAGTTAGAAGCTAACCCAGTATCATCTTTAAGTGATAGATCCTATTTAATAGTACTGGGCTAGTGTTACTTATAACTAATGGGGATGCTCCATTAAAAATAATATTGTATGAGGCAACAACACATTGATGTTTTTCTCCCCTCTTTCTCCCCCCCTTAAAAATAAATAAATAAAATCCTTAAAAAAAAAAAAGAGTATTGTATGAAAGCCTAGATATCTACAGAGTCCAGCAGAAGTATGCCTGCTTGAGTTTGGTTGGTGGGGTGATATGGGTGTAACAATTTACAGCTTTAATTTAACACTTCAACTAAAATGTCACATGGTATGCTTAAGTTTGACATTGTTATTTTGCAGAATTACATGCTTATGATTTTGTAACAAAAAAGGGATGTTATTTGTGCTGGACCCTGCATTTTGTATCATCACTTCAACTCCTATCTTGAGAACATAGATGTTAAAATGAATTAAAGCCTTAACTAAATGAGGATCAGCTACATAATTAATTGGCTAGGAAGAGTGAATATATCAGACAACTATCGATATTTTCCACTATTTTCATATATAGGTTTCAAATGTTTACATGTCCATCGTGTAGCCAGATGTCTTTTATTTTTCACCATAGGAAGGTGGTAAAGAAGACTAACTTCTGAGGTTTCTGCCCGAGGGACTTTAGTCATTGCTGAGGATAGATATGTTTGTTTGAGAGTACTTTAGCTAAATTAGTTACAGCATGTCTATACAGATAAGGTGTCCAAAGATAGTGTCCCCTATTCTTTGGGGACACTATACATAAATTTTAGGTTCTAGGTCTAATACTATGTCATTTTCAGAGGATTGAGTTTAGCATAAATCAGTGCACACTCTGTTAGACCAGCCTTAAATAGCCAGCCAGTCCCTTAGGCAGATTAGTTTGCAGAACCACCACGATAAATGGCTTTTATGTTTTGTGATATACTTGCCTGCCCTCATCTTCTGCCTGAAGTGTTCGTGCCGTTCTGGAAATGATGGGGAGGAAGGGAAAGAACAAAAAACACAACGAGTAGCTGAAGAAGAGCAAGACCTGTTACTGAAAGATAGCTGCCAAATTTGTGACTCGTCCGAGAAAACTATCTACATTTATTTTAATGTATTTATATTAAAGTTAGAGGTTGATATACTTGTTTTTGCAGTGGTTTTTAAGAAGCACTTTGTAGTTGGAGTAAATTCATCCCTTTTTTTTTTTCTTCAGGAAATGAAATAGTTGATAGTCTTGAATCTCAATTTTTAACATTGTTAATTTGATACCTAATTTCACTGTTATTTTGGGTAATGGTTCCTTTTTGTTGTCTGTCCTTCCCCCATAATTACTGATCTAGTTTGATTTTGAGGGAACCCAGTAATTGACACAAGTAATGCTTAGTCATTTAGTCAAATAATAACTGAGTACTATTGTATGTTGTGTAGTGCTAGGTATAGTAGTAGAAATGTCATATAGTCTCTGTCTCCATTGAAACATAAAAAGTAAATTAAAATTTCAAATTGTGATTAGGCTTCTGAAAGAGAACATGGGGTTTATATGAAAGCATGATTTGAGAACTGAATTTAGGTTGGAGAAGAGAAGGAGAATTTAAGTCAAGGCCTGGATTTAAAGTAACGGTTTGCTATATTTCAGGTTATGCTAACAGGGTGCAGATCTTTGTAGGTAGATGGAACAGCATTTTTTTAAACTTTTTTTTTCCTGCAGGGTAAAATCTTGTTATTTGAGAAGGCAATGTCTGCATATTTAAAATATCCAACTGATTGGTGTAAGTCAGCGATCTGTTCCATATCACTTGAGATATTAGGGCTTGTTTTTGGACAGTGTGGATGATCACAGGTTGGTTTATCTCTCTTGCCTGGTTGGAGTATAAACTCTTTGGGAACAGAGATTATGTCTTTATGTGTATACTTGCTTTGTGCATGGAATCCTTTTTTTAAAAAAATGGAGAATGAAAGAGGTAACACTGAAATATCAGTTGTCAGCATAGTTGTGGGAAAGTGGTAGGTATTTTTTATAGGAATTTATTTTCCCTGATTTGTTAAAACTTCTCTTGGTGGAGAGTGTATAGTGACAGGGTGCTTTGGTGTACATAATTTGCCTTTTATTTTGAGTCTTTTGCTCTTGGATATCGCATTCATTTTGATTTTGGAATACGTCACAAGGCTAAGGACCCAGTCTAGGGCAATGTTTATGAAGCACAATGTTATAGTATTCTCAGAGGACATGTGTTTTTATATATAACTTTGGGACAAGCTGCTAGGTAATCAAGAAAATTTAAAGACAAGATGTGGTTAGAATCTATATAATTGACAATGAGGAAAGAATATTCTTGGGTTTCAAGGCATGATAAGTCTGTTATAAAGCTTGAGGGAAACAGATGTTGAACAAATCAGCCAAAGAAATGCTACCCTACACAATATGGATTTGAAACTAACAGAGTTTTTTAATCTCCAAAAGCCCAGTCTAAGCAAGAAGGCAAAAGGAATTAAAAAATATAAGAACCCAGGACAAACACTGCTACAGTAAGGTACTGGCTGGTACAGAACCTTTAAGGTCGATTGACACCAGGGAAGAATTTAGCAGGTATTGGCATAGCAGATTCTTTGGGTTCGTGGAAACAACAGTTTGAAGCACCAACTGCATAAGGCCTATGCTGAGATTCCAGAGTGGTTTCCACTGCAGCAACTGTTTAAAAATAGATGACTTGAGAAGAGAATCAAAAGGAAATAGATCCTAGAACACAGACTCCAGGATCATGGGGTCTGGTTGCGTGCAAGCTGTGCTGCTTACTAACTGTGATCTTGGCTACCTTAATAAACTTCCTTGTGCTTAGTGCTTTTTTCAGAAGATGGAGCTAATAACTATGTCTCAGGGTTGTTCTGACATCAAATAAATTGACTTGTGTATAGCCCTTAGAGTAATTCCAGACAGCCAGCAAGTGCTAAGTCAGCATTACTACTCTTGGTTCTGCTGGTGGTGGTGGTAAATGGCCAGTTCGGGAAATTATTGGATTCTTATTACCAGTTAACTCAGGTATACCAGTTAATTAGAATGGGGTTATTAAACCAATTTAAGCAAATTCCTTTTAACACAAGTGAATCATAATGTTGGGGTTTTGACTTGAATTCAATCTTGACATTACTTGTTCCTATGAAATGAATGAGTGCAGGCAGATTCTTTTTAAGGTTGGAAGTAAGATATGGAAACAGGGCTTTGGTATTTTAGAGATCATTAATTATACAGATACTAGTTACAAGCTAATTTATTGAACATCTGTTATTTGGTAGGCTTTGTTCTAACTCAGGTGTAGCACTGAAGTTAGGTAAAGGCAGTTTTACTGGATATTTAGAAAGGGTTTGGGAATAAAGAATAAATGTGGTTATTCACCACTTAAGTAGTTCTTATCAGAAAAGTTACTGTTACCACTCTAGAATTAGAATTCCACTGGCTTTTGTTAATTCATGGAAAGCTGAGGCTTGCGTATATTATTATATTTGAGGGCTGTTGTGCTTATGTTAATACTTAAGCACTTGCAAGGTATTAGTTATAAAAGGCCCTTTGTTTACAGTTCCAATGTCTTTAAAAATGTAAAACAACGTACACATTGATCCTAGCTTTCTGTAAATTCTCTTGTGAGGATGGTAAAGCATTTCATTCAAAATCTGAAAAATTTGAGGATGGATAGTGTATTTTGGAAAAAAAATTTCTATTCTAACTGAAACATATACAGAAATAAAGTTGTGTGCCTCGGCTGCTGATGATTCAGCTCAGAATCATGCGGTGGTACATACCATATGTGGTATGGTATGGTATGTACCATACCACAAATAGGGTTTGATTTTTTTGTCCCCCTTTTTTGGTATTAGGAATGCATTAAAACATTTTAGATTCCAGTTTATTTGAAGTACTATATGGAGCCTTTCTGTGTGACTCTGTGTCTGCTAGTTTGTTCTTACTGTAATCCGTGCGTGCTACAGTGCTGTTATGATTATAGTTAGGTTAGCGTTGCCTCATACTGTATAGTGGTTCTACTAAGAATACATCAAATTGAACTGGAGCCTGTATAAATCTTTGTTTATCCTTTTACCAATGAAAAGAACATTAAGTATATAAAAGAACTGTTGCTAGTGTCACGGGCTCTTTGACTTGGTGGGTGAGGTAAGCTATGAAGCATTAAGAAGGAAGTTTGAAAAAAAAAAAAAGTTTGAGTGTCCCGTGCATTGGAGGAGGTACTTTATCTGAGCTGAGAAGGATGGGAGAGTATTGGATAGGAAGATTAGGTTTTAAAGAGAGTAGATGTTACAGTGCTACCTTGGTTTATGGCATGCTTATTGTCTTGGGTAAATTTTTTTGGTGGTACTGTACCTCTAAAAAGATAGCTCAGAATTTCTTTTATTTAGTAGTTCAGTCCTAACAAATTAAGTATTTATAGTCTAACAACTTAGTAGCTTTTTAAACAAATACCACACATAAATTGAAAGAAAAAGACTAATTTCATTCTTAACCACCATTATAATTGCCAGTGGAAGTCCAGGGATACATTCCAAGAAATGTGTCACTAGATGATTTTGTTGTGCAAATATCATAGAGTATACTTACACAAAGCCTGCTTGCCACACACCTAGGCTATATGTTGTTACACTGCTTGTATATGCAGTCTGTTAACATCAATATGCAGTGCATGACTGTACAGAGAGATGTTAAGATTATTATACAGTAATCGGAACTCAGATTGTGCTGGGGGTTTATACATTAAGTTGTCCTTGAAATCTTAATATTGAACTACAAAGTGTTTTGTTTCTTTAAGCTGCTGTGTCACATGGATTAGGTTTGTGAAGTTGTCATATCTTCATGTAACTATATAGTTGAGAAATACATGTAAGTGCTAGCCATTTTGAATCCAAAAATAGATCACTAAAAGAGGTAAATAAGCTCTGGCTGGTGTAGCTTAGTAGATTGAGCGCGGGCCTGTGAACCTCACAATCGCGATTCGATTCCCAGTCAGGGCACATGCCTAGGTTGCAGGCCAGTTCCCAGCTGCGGACTCAGGAAAGGCAACCATACATTGATATTTCTCTCCTTCCCCCCCCTTCCCTTCCTCTCTAGAGATAAATAAATAAAATCTTTTTTAAAAAAGAGATAAATAACTTCATTTTAAGTTGACATATATACTTAGAGCAAATTTGTTTTGTTTCTTTGGCATACTGAAGTAATTAATATTGGAAAGAATTATTTAGATGAAGGAAGGTAATTTGATGGTTTTTATTGTAGTTATTGAAAAAGTCTAATAGCATTCACTGTGGGCATGTTTAAAAATTGTTTTCTTTTTTGGGGGGGGTAACCAGTCGTTTTATAGTGTTGACATTGTTAAGGATGGTTAGGGTATTTATTCTCACCATATTTAGTAGTGAAGAGAGCTGTGTTTTTAAAGTCATTATACTATATATAGTGTGTCTTTTAAAATAGTTCTTGGTGAGAGCTGTTTCTAGTTTTTTTGTTCCTGTTTCTTACTGTTGTCATTCAAAAAGTGTTCTACTAATTGGAGGTATAAGTAATAATATGTTACGTGGTAAGGAGAATAAAAGAATATTTCTTTTCATCACAGTCTCTTTCAGAAGTCTTAATCTATTTTAACGTTGAAGAAATTACCAACCAACGTTGGTAGATGTTGGTAGACGATGAAGATATATACCAACCTGTTTGTGTAGGCATTTTAATGTGGGTGGCTTTTATTTTATTTTTACTTTAAACGTATACATTCATTTATCACTGTTAGTGTAGGACCAGTGCCATTTCCCCGAATGTGGGCCCTTTGGAGGTCTATTATGTGTAGCATATCCACTTCTTAACACGTGGAGTTTTTAAACATCAAACACTTGGAAAATAAGCAGGTGTTGCTTTTCTGGAATTCAAGAGAATTTAGTCTTTTGAGAAATGTGGAATTCTAGATAACTTTCACTCTTTTACAATCCCCTTCTCCATTTGATCGTTTTTGTGCATATGTGTGTGAGACAGAGAGACTCATCTTTTTCACGCTTTTGTGAAGCATACAACTTAGGATACCTGTATACAGCTCTTTGTGCTAAGAGTTTATCATTTCATGTCAGATATAATTAATCCAACTGGTAGGAACAGATACATGGCTGTAATAGTGTATGTTTTATAGAGGGTAGGATGATCCCAATTTATCGGGTGAAAGTTTAGAGTGGAGTATGAATTTGATATCGAATACTTTCTGAGTGCCAAGGAGTGGATGTACTAGGTCCTTCATACACATTGTTTTGTTTAACTTAAACACTAGCTACCAAGTTTTCATTTTACAAATGGGGCATCAGAGAAGTTGAACTTCTTGAAGGTGTCAGACACTACTAAGAAAGCAGGAACTTGAACGTAGGCTTGTCTTGCAGTAAGAATGTGTTCTTAACCATTGTATATTATTTCCATCCTCATTCCTCATGTCTCCATGTAAATTCCTATGCATAAATATTTGTAAATCTGTCCTAGGTAGTAAGGAAAGCAGTAAATCGAATTACTCAGATTCAACAATGCCAGTCATTTATAATAGGTACTCCTTGAAACAGATATTAAGAATTTGTTTGGGTCATACTGAGTCAATTTTGGATTATTTACAAACGTGGTTTTGATTTATTTGCATATTTAGTTATGGCAGGATAACACCCATAATTTGAAAGGTAATCAAATCCTAGCAGTATTGGAATAGTATTTCAAAAATAGGATTTTGAGAACAAGTTAACTTTAGCATTTATAGCAGGGCTGTTTCAAAACACAGGGCTGCTGGTTTCACTGACATCGAATTTTGGGATCGTTCTAGAACAACATTGTCTCATTCTTTATAATGGCTGCATAGACTATTTAATTCTGTTGATGGAAACACAGATTTGCTGGTTCTTAAAAATTGCGGCTGTCCTTAGTACCCTCTTACAACTTTGTACACACACTTTTTTCACATGTGCGAAGATGTATAACTGAAATAAGTTTTCTACAAATGAAATTGTCAGGGTCAGAAGGTATGTTTGAATTTTATTAGCTGTTGCCAGATTGCCCTCCATAGAGATTTTATCTACTCTGACCAGCAAGGAATGAGCAAATGGCTTGTTTTCATACCCTTGTCAACACTGTGTTGTGGGCCTTCTTTCATCTTTGTCAGGTATTGTAAGTGAGAAATGGAATCTCATGGTTTAATTTGCATTTCTTTTGTATGAAATGGAGCATCTTTACATGTGTTTATGAGCCATTTGTATTTCTTTCTGGAATCCGGAGGCTTTCTTTGCAGAAGTATCACTACCTGGTTAACAGTCATTTGTAAGGTAGTACTTAAAATGCATCCCGGTAACAGAAGGTAAATTAGAAAGAAATATACAGTGTTATCGATTGATGGGATTTGATATCTGGTCATAATTTTTTAAATTTTATTTACTTTATATGCTATTACACTTGCTCCAATCCCCCCCCCCCGCATTGTTTATATTTGCCTCTCTCTGATTTTTAGGAGCTTTTTAAACAAAATTAGCATCTTGGATAGAAGATGAAGTTTTTGTCTAGTTTGCTATGTCTTTGTTTTGTTTGTAGTATAGGGGTTGGCCAAAGAAGTTTGCAGTTGTATATGATGTTATTCTTGTGTTATATATTTATTAAATTATTGTATTTTTTATTAACCTATTTTTTACCATACCAGTACTTCATGCCATGAAGAAACCTTATGTTTTTGCAGGTGTTTAATTAACGACTTTTTAAAAACATTAGACTGTGCATCATATCCTGCCAAAGTTTTTAAAAAATAACTTAATCCCTTTGTTCTAGTACTTTTGTTTGTTTGAAACACCTTTGATTAATCAGGCCTTTTGGAGGTTGGGTGAAGTTCAAGGTAGAAATTTAGGAAGGCTCTCTTCTCCCTCCCTTCCCCCCCATTCCCTCTCCCCCTATTTCTCCCTCCATCATCACACACACCACCCCAGATAACATAACAATGAGTTATTGGGGGTTGCATTCATAACTTGAACATTAGTCAGTGGTGTTTTTTTGAGTTATGAATAATACATAGTTTGCTTTGAAATTTTTTATGGCATTTTGGAAAACGTTTTTTTTATTCTGTGGATCTTTTTCCTTTGTGATATTTTTAGGAACCAGGCAACTTGAGATGCTTCAAAAAATTATACATAAATGTAGGTAAACAAAAAACTATAAACCAATAATGTGTCTGCAGTCCATAATATTTTGCCATGCATACTTTGTTTATATGGCAGTTGGTGATGTTGACTGGGGTCAGAGTTGGTTGTTGGCTTCTAGTTTATTATGCTGTCTGTGTGTGCCTATTGCAAAAATAGTTAAGATAACTTGATACTATTCAGCACTCTGGCATTTTTGTTTTATTTTGTTTGGAAATAGGAACTCTTTGTAGGTTCCTCCGAGGGTGTTTTTGCTGCTTTAGTCCTCTTCCTTTCTTAATCTACCCTTTTCTACCTCTTGTTTAACTTGATTAATTCACACGAGTGTTTCTCACACTTTAACAAGCGTCAAAATTCCATGAAAACTTTTAAAGATTTTATCTATTTAATTATTTATTTGTTTATATACAGAGGGGAAGGGAAGGAGAAAGAGAGGGAAAGAAATATTAGTGTGGGGTTGCTTCTCCAGCACCCCCTACTGGGGACCACAACCCAGGCATGTGCCCTGACTGGGAATCAAACCAGTGACCCTTGGGCTCGCAGGCTGGCATTCAATCCACTGAGCCACAGCAGCCAGGGCAGAATCACATGAAAACTTTATTGAAAGAGCACAGATTGCTACGCTCCTCCTTTTCCCAGGTGATGTGGATAACTTTCATGTGGGTCTTCGTCCCAAAACAGGAACACATTGAATAATAGGAGGGTACTTGGTAAAATGCAGACTTTGGCTGTCCTATGCAATTTTTGTTTAATACTTTATTATTGAAACTTCAAAACTGTATAATCACAACTTTATTATTGTAACACCCTATTCTAGCGATCCACCCCTTAGCCTGGGTAAATATTTCATTACTACTATAAAATGTAGTACAAGTTGACTTAGGTAAAGAAAAAAGGCTGTAGTTGTTGCAGGAGCACCAGTATCCAATTCCGCCTTTTCTGTGCTGAGTCAGGTGACTTTTTATTTTTTTTTACTTTTTTTTTTAGGAAAGGGGTACACACACACACACACACACACACACCCCACCCCACCCCCCCTTGACTCTGGGGAAGTGTTAGTGTAGGATGGGCCTAGGATTGGAATTGGTACTCTGATAACTGGTCTTGGTAAGCTGCTAAACTGGTTTTGAGATGCTGGAAAAGTTAACTGCTTATTTTAAAAAGAAACTTCTGCTCTGGCTGGTGTAGCTCAGTGGATTGAGTGCGGGCTTGTCAACCAAAAGATCACAGTTCAATTCCCAGTCAGGGCACATGCCTGGGTTGCAGGCCAGTTCCCAGCAGGGGACTCACAAGAGGCGACCATACATTGATGTTTCTCTTCTTCCCTCCTCTCCCTCCCTTCATCTCATTTAAAAAAAAAAGGAAACCTTCCAACTAAAACAGTGTCCTTTTTTCCTGAAGTTCTCGGTTGTACAAATGTCAGTGTGCTCATATTAACCAGTGATGCAGGGCAGAACTGTAGCATCGCATGGAATTCGATCTCATTGGGTGATGAACAATTTAGTAATGAGGAATGTCCTGGAGTCAGTCTCTGGCACTTAGAAGTAAGAGAGTTTGGGCTTAGTTGACCATTTAACTTAGTATATTTAATATACATAGTTGTTAATAAAGCAAGACAAATAATAGTTTCATTAGTCTTAATTTACAGTATTTATAGTGTTCCATTTGTAACATTTCCCCCTCTTAGAAAAATACAAAAGAATGAGTATTTGGGTCTGCCCTATTTTTGAATGCTTCTATATTGTGGTCGTCTGAACCTTGGTAACTAAAGTAACTAAAATGTGAATGTTAGGAGGTAAAAGGTCAAAGGAAAGAGTTGCTTTTCTAAAATCTATATTAAGGAGTTTTCAAGTTAAAGTCTGATACCTTTATCAGTTGTATTTTTTAACATGTGAAATTTGTATGCATTTCACAGTCTTTGAGGGTAGCAGTTGGGTGCCTGTGAATTCTTGAACTTGATCTAATTTTACATATTGTCACTTCAATCAAGTAATGTACACTTTTGGAACTATGCGTTGAGCTCATTAAAATGCCTTAAAAATATGACATTAGGATTCCATATTAAAATGAGTAGGCTTGGAAGCTGAGCAGCAGACTGTAAATTTGATAGTATTTAAATAAATATTTGTTGTTGAAAGAGTGACCAATTCTTTTTTGCCATATAAGGGAACAGGCAAGAGCTTTGTGGAATCTAAGGAGCTTTACCCACAAGAAGATGCAACTACTTATGTTTTGCAGTTAAGATAATGTGCAAAAAGTTTGCCTGTCTCCTGTTAGTATTAACTAACGTCTAAAAGCAGGAGAAATTACCAAATGTCCTCAAATCAAAGACATTTCAAAGCAACTAGAGGCTATTATGTAGCTGATTCATGCACTGTGCTACAGTATCGTTATGGCATTGAGTCATAGTTTAATTGAAACATTTTTTTCTTTCATGGTCTTAATATAAAACAATCTTGCAGATAATGCTGTGTCTATTCCAGAAATGTGTTCAGGTGAAGTAGAGGATTTATTTCTCTTGTACACTGTCAGTTGTTGAACTTACTGCTCCAACAGATGGCATTAGCTAAAAATATCAAGTTGGTCCCTGAAAGATTAGGTTAGACTAATTTGTGAAAAATAGAGCCAAAATAGTGAAGTCATAAATGATGACCTTATGATTTTATACTGCTTTTAAATCTGTAAATAAAATCATGGATTTTGTATTTAAGGGAATGAGCTGTGACTTCAGTATTTGCAGGCAGACTGTGTTTTGTCCAGTTGCCAAAGTAAGAATAGTTGTTTTGTAGTAGTGACAGTAGTAGCCAGAATTAATGGGCAGGAGATGGCTTACTTACACAGCCATTCTCCAAACCACTTTTCAACAGGTGCCTGGATTCCAAATTAGCCAACTCCCCTTGAGTTTCCCTCTCTTGGGTTCATTGATCTGTCTGCTGTCATGTGGCTTTTCTCTTGATATATTTCTGTCAGCATTTCTTCATTACTAATGCTGCTCCTCATTTTATGAATGTATTTGTGTGTGTGCTTCTTTATGATCATTTCATTGAATTGAGTGGGACATGGGAAAGTGAGATGGTAAACCCATCTGCTCTCTTAGCCCTTTCGAACCAGGAACCTGTTGTAGCTCAAGTAAAGGATTATTAGGGCTTTAAGGAAAGCATGTTTGCATTCGGTAACATTTTAGTGATGTGATGTGATGTGATAAAGCAACATAAAATGGTTTCTTAGTTTGTTTTATGAATTGATTATTTGTATGTGTCGAATTTTGCTTTGGTATTTGTGCGAAATCATGTGCTCATTATATTTTGTCAGACTTTTCTTGATGCATTTTAATATTGCAATCATACTTGACTAGATTTGATAATGTATAGCGTGTTTGATATATACTCTAAAGTTTAATTTTGCAAATGATTATAAAACAATAGTACATTTGTTCGGATAGAGCTTTGGGGCAAATTTTGACTTATGTAGTGTTTTGTATTTTATTTTTATGTCATGAAATTTAGTTTTATAATCTCTAAAAGAAACTTGACCAACACATTCTTTATGAATATAGGTACATGACTGATGGGATGTTACTTCGTGAAGCCATGAATGATCCCCTCCTGGAGCGTTATGGTGTGATAATTCTTGATGAGGCTCATGAAAGGACATTGGCTACAGATATTCTCATGGGTGTTCTGAAGGAAGTTGTAAGACAGAGATCAGATTTAAAGGTGAGGTAATTTCTTTCACTTACTTTGTTCATAAACATTTGTACATATAAAAAAGAGAACACATACTGGTTGCTAATAACTTAAAAAAAATCAACTCTAAGAGAAGCAACCAGTAAGTTATCTACATTGGTGTTTTCCTTCCTAATCTGTTCTGCTGTGTCTTTTAGACTTTACTTATGCTTTTGAGCACTGTATTTTTAAGCCAGATCTTTTCCATTTTTTACACATCCAGTAGTTTTGTAGCCTTTCTTTTCACCTTGCCCTGTATTAAGTACAGGGGCCTCTAAGGATCAAATCTTTATCCTTGTCCCAACATAAATACACCTATTATAATTCATAATGCTGGTAGTGGGAATAGCTATACTGAGAACAGTCTACTTCTTAGAAATATATTTGCTTATCCTAAGTTTTTTTTCCTTCTCTCATACTTGTTGACTAGTATAACTGTTGATAAGGACTTAAAACCAACTAATCTGACTTTTTTTATGTGTAAGTATGTATTATGCTTACTATAATACATACTTTTTGTGTCTAAGTATGTATTATAAAAACTGAATTAATGCCTTTGAAGAACTATATGAGTACTACCATTATTAATGAAGCTTTTTGAGCTATTGAAGTTTTAGGGGGAAAGTCAAGGTAGAAATTAATGACTCTAACAGTGCTTTGTGGGGGGAGCCTTGTTATGTCAATTTTTTTAGTCTTTTCCTCTCCGTTTATTTTTTTAAAGATTGTATTTATTTTTAGAGAAAGGGGAAGGGAAGGAGAGAGGGAGAGAAACATCAATGTGTGGTTGCTTCTTGTGTGTCCCCCACTGGGGATCTGGCCCACAGCAACCCAGACACATGCCCTGACTGGGAATTGAACTGCCAACCCTTTGGTTTACAGGCTTGAGCTCAATCCACTGAGCTACACCAGCCAGGGCTATTTAAGTAAATTTATAATGGGTTAGATAATGTACGATTTACATAGAGGGAGGGCAATTGCACAATCATGCAGCCCTGCACCTGAGCAAAACAGCCTTTTGTACTTGTGTCTTTTTAAAAAAGGAAACCAAACCCCCCTCCCTTGAATCTTTCTAACGAACTCATGTTTATTAAAGGTCATTTGGAAGAAAGGAGAAAGTTCTTACCAGTGTCACTGATTCTTTTTGTTTTTCCCCATGTGCAGTGTTCGTGTGTGCGTTTTAGTAATGGGAGCAATAATCATAATGCATATTAATGGTATCTTTTATTAATCCCTTTTACATTAAATGTGATTTTATGAACTTTGGTTTTCAAGGTATTTTATGAAGTTAAAATTGTACTCTATTTGATGTCCGGTTTATTTCTAATTTTGTTAAATGTAAATAACTTACTGTCGCTCAGTCTTTCTGTATTTGCTTTTTTAATCACAATTTATTAGTAAGAAGACTTGTAGGCTTTTTTAAATAACAGATATATATTAACAGTAAATATTTTTTTTCTTTATAAAGACTACTTAATCTAAGAGGACAGCTAGATCAGGAGCAGAACCATAGAAATGAAGATCACATGGAGTGTTAGCAACGGGAGTGGGAGGAGGAGAAGGGGGGAGAAGGTACAGAAAATAAGTAATGTAGACGGTAGGTAGAAAATAGGTAAGGGGAGGGCACCAAATAGTATGGGAAATATAGCATCTAAAGAACTTGAGACATGTCATAAACTAAAGGGGGGAATGGTGGGGGAGGGGTGTGGAGGGGAATGAAGGGGGGAAATAGAACTATAATGGCATAATTAATAAAATATATTTTTTTAAAAAGACTACTTAATCCTAAAGGCAACTTCATATAATTCACTTTTTTTATCCCCCCAGGTTATAGTTATGAGTGCCACTCTAGATGCAGGAAAATTCCAGATTTATTTTGATAATTGTCCTCTCTTAACTATTCCTGGACGTACACATCCTGTTGAGATCTTTTATACTCCTGAACCAGAAAGAGATTACCTTGAAGCAGCAATTAGAACAGTGATCCAAATTCATATGTGTGAAGAAGAGGAGGGAGATCTTCTACTTTTCTTAACTGGTCAAGAGGTATTGTCATTATTTGCTTCATTATTTAGCTGTTGGTGTATTATTTCTATATGCAACAACTTTAAACTTAAGAACTTAACATATAGTAACCATTTTTTTGCCCCCAACATTTAAAGTTTTTCTTTAACCTGATTGTATTTATATATCATGTAATATAAACCTAATTATCCCTGTACTCTAAGAATACCTATTTATACCAGTAGTGTTTGTGTTCTAGTTAATTATCCTAAAAATGTTTAATGCTTTTTGGAAGTTCAAGATTTAGCAGTTTAGTCTCTGTTTGGGAGAGGCTCAGGTGGTCAGTGGTGTGTGTAATTGGCAGTTTTGCTGAGGTATGAGGCTGAATCACAGCAGCTGTGAAGTAAGGTTATCATAGTTATTTAAGCTCGTGAGTGAGCTCGGGCAACTCTGGTATCCACCCGTCATCAGTGAATGTTTGTGTTTTGTTTTTGTCCTCTTTCCCATGCTCAGTGAGGATTGGATGGAATCACTGAAATTCCTCAGAAATGATGTTAAGTTACGAATTTTATTCTCAAGTGCAGCAAACTAATTTTTCCAAACTTATTTCCAGCAAGATGTTTATAGATGTGCTGTGAAATCCTTAAGTGGCTACACAAGATGTGAGGAAAAGCTATCTGGATAAAAGCTTTTATAAAGCCTTTTAAGAAAGGTTTTTCTTAGAGCTTGTTATTTGCTCTAATAGGCTTTGTGAGTTTTCTAGAAGGTGCTTCTTAAACTACTGTGCATGAAGATCACTTAGAAATCTTGTACATTCTGATTCAAAGGTCAGGGGTGATCTGAGATTATGTATTAACAAGCTTCCAAGAAACATGACACTTCTCAAGGGATAACTAACAAGGCTCAAGAGCGAGCAGTGCTGTTCCTTAGAATGTCTGCATGCATTGCTGGAAATGTTCTTATCTGTGACGTTCAGTAGTCCACCAGTGACATATGGCTTTTGAGTATTTGAAATGTGCCTGGTGAGAGGAGGGACTAAGTTTTAATTTTAGAGAATTTTAGTTAATTTAAAATCGCTACACGTGCTGCCCACCCTCCTGTGTGTTCACTAGTTAAGACTTGCTTTTACATTTTTAAAGGCTTATAAATTAAAGAATGTGCAGTAAGGATGGTATATGAATGTAAAGTCTGAAATATTTTGGCCCTTTACAGTGAAAGATCTGACCCCTGCTCAAGAACATGTTTTCTCAAGTGTGGTTGGTGGATTGCCTGCCTAGGGGAGAAGAGCTTGCAAAAACAAAGCAGGTTCTTGACCCTGTTCTGGACTTGCTGAAACGTGATATTTCAGGGAGAGTGTAGGAATCTGCATCTTGACAAGTTCCTCAGGCCATTTTTATATTTTCTTAAGTTTAAAGTTCTCTGCTCTAGAGGAAAGTTTTAGAAGCCTGTGGTGCATTACTGCCACCAACTTAAACAGTGTTATGGGAAATTGCTGTAGTTATTTTTCTCAAGGTCTGTTGTGTTATTACCTGCCTACACAAGAATGTGAACTCTTACTTTGTGGTCAGATTCTACAGGGATGCTTGGTGTATAATATTTGAGTAATTTTTTGGTCCATTTCTTCAGTGTTGTCTGTAATTTATAATTTGTACTCCATTGGCTAAAGTTTGTTTTCTTTACAGCAAGGTTTTTACCCTCAATACTCTATGCTGTAGGCCAGTAAATTCTTTGTTGTGGGGTGCTCTGAGTGTTTTAGAGTGTTTACATCTCTGGCTTTTACTCATTAGCTATAGTAACACTCTATCTCCCCTGGTTGTTACCACCAGAAATGTCTATGGACTTTGTCAGATGTCCCCTGGGGGGTTCAAATCATTCTCAGTAAAGAATAAATCATATAATACTTGTTCTTTTGGGAAATAAGATGTATTGCAAATTCCATTTTACAGATAAACCTCTGTTGATATTAGTCTATGCATTTTGAATGACAGAATTTTTGTATACTATATAAGCAAGAGTGCTCAGCGCTTCTCTGGTGGCATGCAAACCATATTTATCCTGTAATGCAGTGTTCAGGTGTTCATTTTGTCCTTTTGTGTCTGGTCTTTTCTCACTTCCTCCAAAGAGCACAGTATATTTTTAAGTGACTATTTAAAATAGTTACTGTTTTCAGATAACCAAGCATATTAGAGTTCTATCAGAAATATTGGATGTCCTCATAGTGAGGACCTGAAAGGCTTTTGTATGAGTTGGTATTTTGGCAACTTTCATTTAGCTGGGGAAGGGAAGGGAGTAATAAGCCCCATGGTTTTTCATACCTGTGCTTAGGGGGAGGATATGTCTTTCAATAAAGTGTCATGGTAATTGTGAGTTAGATTTATAAGTGTCCGAATAGGTTTTTTTGAGTTATTTTTAGGTGACTAGTCTTGAATTTTAAGACCTTAGGGTAGGAGGTAGTGGAGAACCTAATGTACTTTGTTTCATTGATTGTGTGCAGTAACCTAGATTTAAAGATAGGTAAAATAATTACTGTTTCTCATGTCTTGGACCTTTTGTTATTTTTTTTCTTAGATGGCAGATTCTGGGAATTCATTGCTCATAAATTGAATAGCATCCATGAAGTTTAGTTACCTCATGAAATTTTAAGACCACATAATTATCACCATTTTGACCACTTAATAGTGTCTCTTTAAAAAGTCATCTGACTTAATTTGAGAGAGACCAGTTTCAAATGGGGAAAGGTTGGCAAAAATTGGAATTCTATAATGTTTTTTATGTTTTATGCTAATGCTTAAAATCTGGACTTACAAAGTCCTTAGGGGAGCTACAATACTGAATTGGATAGGAATGTAATCGAAACAAGCAATTGTAAATGAACATTTGAAGGTGTTGAAACGCTTCATTCTCCAAGCAGCATTGTTTTATCTTTAATTTTGCCTAGTACAATGTCTTTTCCACATATAGAGACTTCAGATGATTTAAATCAGTGAGGTCCAAATTAATTTACTCACACATATGATACTTTTGGAACTGCAAGTTCCAACCAGAAACTCCCGAACTTTCTGAATTCTCAGTATTGCCGAAGACTGAGGAAGATGGTTACTTTATGCTGATGATGGTCTGTGAGTTCTGTGGTTTTCTGAACTGTGACAGCATTATGGAAGTTGCGTAAACTTTAGGGGGACATTTTGTTGCATATTTTTAAACCTTAGTCATTAGAATCTTGTTTATATATAAACGTAAGTGGTGTTTGGAGATGTCTTTATATTCTATGAAATGACTTCATTTTAGCTTGATAGGCTTAGCAGATTGGATAGTCTAGTCCCAAGTAAAGTTGAATTATCTTGTTAAAATTCTGGAATCTGCAAATGGACATTTGGGGCACTTAGTTTTTTAACACTTAAATATGGATGCCTGGTGACTTCTAACCATTTTCTCACTATAATCACATGCTTAAATTAATAAAATTATGAATATTCTGAATATTGGCGGCCATTTTCCTTTTAGTCTAGAAAACCTAGTTTTGCATTTTTTTATTTTGAAGATATTTATTTTTTATTGCATACCAGTAGGGGGCATTCTAATCTAGATACAACATTTGAAAGCTCCCCCCCCCCCCCCGCAGTCTATGATTTGTTTTATACATATTTTTTTCAGTGAGTAACATTTATATGTATATTTTAGGAGGTGTAGGGTCTCAAAGGGAACTATTACCATCGAATCTTTAATAGTAATTTTCTGTGTCATAATTTTCAAGACCATACTTGTCGTTTAAGAAAACTAGTATGTTTGATACATAAAATGACCAAAAACACTTTAATTTTCTAGAAACTTTGTATTCTTCAGCACACACACACAAAAAAAATGTTGCGCTTTGATTTAAAATAATTTCAAGGAAAATTTTAGTTTGAAATAAAAATATGGAATAAGTTTACCCGATAAGGCTTTTCTTTTTATTAAAAAATTGCCTTCTGAATAAAATAATTTTTTGATAAGGATAGCTGATGGTTGGGTCCTTCACTGGACAGATTGCAAGTTATTTATTTTAATATATTTTTAAGTTTAACTGAATTAATGCTTTAGTGAAATTTAAAATACGTTTCCCTCCTGATTTTTTGGTCCTTTTGCCAGTTGCTAGAGCCTCCATCTACTACCTCTCTGTCTCTTAACACTGAGTTTCATTGTGTGTCCTCTCTTTAAACCTGGATTTGAATGCAAATGTATTGAAGTAGTTTTCTGTGGTAGGGATATATTTGATGGTGCTCTAAGATATTTGGGTTAGCCTAGTTCTTAAATATGTTGGTACTGTAAAGGTGTTTGTTCTCATTAGGAACAATGAAGGAAATCTTATAATTGCATTGATGATAACAGGACATTAAAGCCTAATTGCCTTCTTAAAAAATCTAGCATGTCAGTTTCTTTTAGATTGTGAAAATTGAAAAGGTTATGACTGCAGTTAAATATTCCTGGTTAAAAAATTCAATGTTAATGCAGTTAGTTGAGAATTAATTAGGATATCCAACTCAAGAAGAGGGGTGTAGAATGCCAGTAAGGTAGTGTGTTTGACTACAGAAGTCAAAGTTTCAAAATTATTTTGGAAATCCCAATGAAATTTGCTACATTAGTTTTGATTACTAATTTGAAAATGTCACATAGAACTAGAATTATGATAAATACTTAAAATGTTTCAGTGTATATTCATTTTGTTTTCAGACTCTAACTTTTATTTTGTAGGAAATTGATGAAGCCTGTAAAAGAATAAAACGTGAGGTTGATGATTTGGGCCCTGAAGTTGGTGACATTAAAATCATTCCATTGTACTCTACACTCCCACCTCAGCAGCAGCAACGCATTTTTGAACCTCCACCTCCAAAAAAACAGAATGGAGCAATTGGAAGAAAGGTAGCATAGAAATGTTCTCTATAAACATTTTATGTGTACTGTTAAGAATCATCTTTGAGATGTCAAAGTATATTGAATTACAGAGGACTAAGTAATAGTGATTATGATTGGATTGTACAGTACAAAATAATCCGTATTTCAAAAATAAATAGAGAAAGCCCTGGCCATTGCCGCTCAGTTGGTTGAAGTGTAGTCCTATGAACTGAAAGGTCTCAGGTCCCATTCCCAGTTAGGACGCTAGCCTAAGTTTGCTCCCAGGTCGGGATGCTTAAGAGAGGCAGCTGCTGTGGTGTTTCTCTCCCACATCAGTGTTTCCCCTACAACCCTGCCCTGAAATCTATAAGCATGTGCTCTGGTGAGGATTTTTTTTTTTTTTTTTTTTAAGTAAATAGAAAAAAATGTAGTTGGGTGCAGTTTTGTATATCTTTTGACCATAGAGAAAGCAGATACTACTTTCCACCCATTAGCAAGAAGTGTCCCCCCATAGCAAAGGGAAGTTTGGTTAAGGTGAGTTAAGAGGAATATGGCCAAGTGCTCTTTCTCCCCATTGTCACGTGGCAAAAAAGCAGTGCCTTGACTTACTAGAATTTTCTTCAAGATCTAACCAAATATCACGTCCATGGGAATGAAATGTTGACTGCACAGATTGCTAATAATAGCACAGATTACATTGCATAAATATGTGAGTTTCTTGAGGGCAGGAACTGTGGATTTTTTTGGTGTGGTTGTGTGCCTGGCACAGGAGGGGAGCATGGGTTTTCCAAAGCTGTTTCTGGGTGCTTTATTGGGGATGGGAAAGGGATTGAGTTCTAGTTCGAAACAGCATAGCCATTCATTTTTAAATGGGTGGTGGTTCTAATAGATTCTTGGAAAAATAAGGTTGTAGTATTTGAAAAGGGTTGAAAATTACTAGAAGAATGGGTTGATTTTTTTTTTTTAAGCCCAGTCGTTAAGTTATATAATAAGCAATATGTGAATTTTAGTAAGACCCTTAAGTACAGTTTTCAGTTTTTAAAGTTGGTATCATTACCTTTATCACCTTGGCAGATGATTGTCAAGGATTGAGCTTGGTGTATACAGGTACCTACTTATCAAGAACACACTAGGTCCTCCTAGTATCCACTATAAATTTCTTGAGCTTATTAGTGTAGAAAACATCTTATTTGAAATATTATTCATTTGTAATGTACTTGTCAGTCAGATTTGGAATCTATTGCTTTACTTCTCTATTCAGGACTACCAGATCCTAAATCTATTACAACTTGCTACATTTTTTAAATCTTTGTGCTAATATTTTTAGTGATTGTTGAAAAATTACAAATTAATAAAGATATATAACTATTTCATGGGTAATTCTTTAACATGACTGTGTAAAAATTAAATGAACCAGAAACACTTTTCAAATTTACTTCACTCAATGGTACAACACAAGCCTAGTGGAATATAAATTAACAAGAAATTGATGGGGGAGGGAACACACCCAGTGCTTTGAGTTTTTCATTGATCAGCAAGAGTGGTTAGTGACATTAAAAAAATAGTCTGATCCTAGTTTCATTATTTTGAACTTTCCAATTATTGTCATAGTGTTCTCTAGAACATGTTAAAAATATTTTTCTTTTTTAACTTTATGTGCATCCCGAACTTGGGGGAAAATCTGAAGTTTTAAGGGATATTAGTATACAGTTTTCAAGTTGATTTGTTGACTGAAAAGTACTAATTCTGAGTGAGGTTTTTAGCTTGATTCTGTATCAACAGATGTAAGTAAACATTTTTGTAGGAAAGAAATGTTAATGTGCCCTCCATGCATAGGATTTACTTTTTCAGGAAATGTGTGCATTTGATATGTCTGCATTCGTTTGAGTTTTCCAGTAGTGTTTTTATTTATTGTGTAAAATTGGCATACAGCAAGATTTACTGTTTGTCTTTTTATGTATTTACATTTTTTTTAGCTACTTTGAAAAGTATGGATCCACATTTACTAATCTTAATTTTACATGTGAGCCATTCTTTGCACTGTAAATTGAGGTCCCAGTTTGGCATGTGATACATTTTATAGAATCTACAACTTAAACCCATGGAATGGAATTGGTTTTTTTTTTTTTTTTTTTTTTTTTTTTAACGCTTTTTGTTTTCTAGTAAATTCTAAGAATACTGAAGAATATTTTTCACTGAAGACAGAGATTCTTCAGCAGCTGGTTGTAATATAAATGGTGGGGAACCACTGGAGTACCCAGGGCTTGGGCTTACCTTTGCTTTGTGTTCAGAATCAAAGCGAAGGGCCATGGTGTCACTTCATCGTTCACTGATCATGCTTCATTCATTTAGAGCACCAGGACCTCTTCTGGGAGATCATGTTATCTCTTGGCACAAGTCAGCTTCGTCGTAGAGGTGAAGAAGAGCACTGTCAGAGCCTCCCTGGATGGTAGAGAGGGAGGGAGGACTTCCTTGGCAATTGATACATCATTCTTATTTTGAGGAAGAACACTTTGAACCCCATATTTTAAGGACAAATGAAAAATTATTATAGAAGGCTGGTTCATAAAGGAAGATGTGCTCATCATCGAGCCATATTTTTTGATGCTGAGTAGCGTCTGGAAGGAGGTAGGAGTGCCAGCTGAGAACTTGAGGTAACTGAAGCACACTGGTCAGGCACCAACTGGCATGCAAGATGAGCAGGGGACTGTGAGACCCAGGGCCTGGTTGGCCCAGTTAGAAAGAGAAAAGGATTTGGGGGGACTGTGGGGAAGGATAAGAATCAAGGCTCACACAGATTCTATGAGGGAAAGTGGGTGGATACCAGAGTAGGAAAAACCTATTCTTAACAAATGTCACAACTTAGATAACATCCTGTCTACCTTATAAAACAAAGGTCGAGAGAGGCCAATGCTTGATTTTCTGTCATGAATTTATTAATTAAGCATCACTGTGCCTGTTATTAGAATGATGCTTTCATTCAAGAGTGTAAACTGTTACTGATAGGGATTCACAATTAATTTAGGTTAGAACATGTAGGGATTTACTTTCTGCTTTTACTTGTGTAAAACAAAATGCAATTTGAACCTTCTTGTTAAATTGCGTATATACTTTGTTCTGATACAAGGGTAATAGCATAGAGTAGACTATAATAAATATTGAAAGGTTTGGAACAAAGTATATTTAATACAGCTTTAAAAATTCTACCAAAGTAATTGTAATTCTGTATTACTTTATATTTGGTAGTACCGTTTGTAAAGCACTGCCTTATTTCTTATTCCTCATTGTATTTAATCAAAATAAAGTTTATAATTTGTGGCAAAACTAACAAAAGACGCTTTTTAGCATTAAATTTTTGTTTTTCTTTATTTTTTTAGGAAGAGAGAGTAAGGGAGGGAGAAGTAGAGGGAGAGAAACATTGATCAGTTGCCTCTCTCATGCTCCTAACCAGGGTCCCAGCCTACAAAACCCAGGCATGTGCCCTGACCAGGAATGGAACTTATGTTGCAGTTTGCTAATGAACTTTCTCAGAGCATACATTGTTCAATAAAGAAGAGAAATGGCCTTGTGGAGATGGTTCTGTAATTGTAAACACCCTGGATGATCCACCGTCTGAATATAACTTGGTGTAGTGCTACTGGGATGCCTACCAAAAATAATCATACTGAGTTGGAGACAACCCCACTCCCCAGAGTTCTCAGGGTTCTAAAAATCCAAACTAGTTTAACTTAAATGTGTTAGTGTGTCCAAATACAATTCAAGTGGAGCAAACTCAAATATGCTGAGTTCTACCACTTTGAAGTGGAGTTGAAATCAAAAGGGACCCCATTAGAAGGCCATAGCACACAGGTGACAAACATAAGGCCCTGAGGCCGAATCCAGCCCTCCACCTTGTTTTATCTGGCCTAGCAGCAGCACCCTAGGTAAGGAGTAGTTTCAGTTACACAGTCCTAAAATTACCTTCTGCCCTTTGAAGGCAATAGTGAGGCTGCTGTGGCCTGTGGTGACAATGAGTTTGACACCCCTGGCGTAGCATTAGAATGGGGCATATCTGGATGAAAGTTTATTCTTAGCACGCTTAATATATGAAAAGATAAAATTGGCAAGAATGTCAAACTTTTGTTGTAGGGTTTATATTTAGGGTTAGCTACTTGGCAATGAGGTATGAATACTTGAAGGCCTTTTGAACATTTGAAGGTCTTATGAACACTTAGTGCCAAGTTAGAAAGCTGGCACAATTTATTTGTGTGTGCGTGTGTGTGTACACATACATACATACATACATACACCCATCGGCCATTATGTTTAAGTCCCTTGACTGATTTAGGGTTACTTTGTGTTCTGACCAGTTTCTGGTTACGTCATGTACCACATCGAGAACATACTTCTAGGACTTGCCTCTCCCCCCTGCTCAGGTTCAGGGCAGCTGGATAATATTTGTCATCTAATTTCCCTGTGTGTTCTCAGGCATTTATATACATGCTTGTGTTTCACTTCACCTTAATATTATTCCTCCATTCTAGTGGTAGAGTCATTAGACGTAGTTCCCTGAGCATTGTACAATTTGTTATGTGAGTTTCCCTTTTTCTTTGTCCCAAAACCTACCTTTTATAGTTTTAGAACCCTGCCCCTTTTTAAATGGTGGTAGGTATTGTAGTAATTATCAAATCAGTATGGTAAATGTATCCTACTCAAAAAATTTTTTATTACCTTAAAAATTTATTACCTTAAAGCTTTTAATCAGTTTAATTTTAGTCTTTGAGAAAAACCCAAATATCACACTTCTCTAAGGACATTTTTAAAATTTCATATTTTAGAGTTTGACTTTTAGGTGACAGATTTGTCAGTTGACAGGGCTTGCCAAGTTGACATAATCACCCGATTTTAAACACTTTTGGAATTACATATTCATACCACCTCACAAGTATTTTATAAACGCAAAGAAAACACATGCATATCAAATAATTATTTCGTGGAGAGAAATTGACTTATTTTTAAATAACTACAGAGTTGATCACATCAAAAATTCTTATCACATTATATTCTATTCTAGAAAAAGTTAATGTATTTTTTAAAAGTAATTTTCTTTGCTGTCTTAAAGATCTATTCAGAACTATAATAGTTTTTACTCCAGAATTCCAGAAGACCTCTTGTATAATCACAAGCATGTAGTAAGTTCTGTATAGTTTATAATTCCACATTCATTGTCTACATTTTTTTTACAGCCCTGTTTTAGCTAGAATAATAAGTGAAAGTTATAAAATTGAAGCTTGGTGGTGTTAAAACCTTTCCACTATTAACTGCTTAAACTTGATTTCTGGCTCTTCTACCTATTGCTAAATTTATTGCTTTTTCTGCTGCAACACACTGACTTTTTAGAAGAATATTTAAATTCAGGTTATATTTATTCACATTTATCTGTCAACTTTATATACCTTGTTACCGTTTCAGTTCTAGGTATTAAACATGAGTGTCATCTAAATGTGTTGAAAAATGAATTTTAGTGACATTAACCACCTCTGGTTTCTTATCCATTTTATAATTACCAGTGTTTTCAACTGAATAGTGCAAAAAGGAAGCATTTTGGTTTTAGACATGTAAATGATTCTAAAATAACACCCTGTAAGTGATTCTTCAGTAAGTTTTTAAATCTTCCACGATTTCCTGACAGGATGAGTCCTTTTGTTTCTTATATGTGGCTCTCTTGCCTGTAGTGTCCTTGTTTAAGCCGAACCTGATTTTGCAAGTGCTCTTCCCTTCTCTCTTGTGGGTTGATCCCAACTTACCTTCACTATCTCTCCTAAATGCCATTTTCTCAGTAAGCTTTTCTTGTTTTTGCTGTGGAAGTAAAACCTTTTTAAATCTCATGTGGCATCTTTGGTATCATTTAAACTTTCTATCCATGTCTAATCTTCCTTTACACACTGTAAAAGCTATAAGAGCAGACTCCGTATCAGATTTATCCTCTGTGTCAAATGCCTGCATATACAGGCATCTTCCACTTAATGACAGTAATCTGTTCCTGAAAATCAGATGTTCTAGGTAAAAGATGCTAATGAGGATCATATTTTTCCTGTGGTTTAAAAAAGGAAAAATTGCGTAACATGTTATTCACAAGTTTCTAACCTATTTCCCAAAACATCTAAAATAGTAATAAAACACATAAAGGCAAGCTACATTAGTATGTAAACATTATTCACTGTCAATAAAAAAATTCGACAAATTCTTTATAATTGCTTTGTGTGCAGTGACATGTTACATGTCATCCTTCTTGAGATTTTTACACTTTGCAAAACACCTGTGTTCGATTCTCATGTCAGTCTGTTCTTGGATTATAATTTGAGATTCACCTGCACCCCAGTCATGTGTTGTTTTATTTAATATATTGAGTTCAGTGATAGAAAATTTTCATTTGAAAACACCGAAAGATGTACATGTGTGGAGTTGGGTATGAAACAAGGAGTGTTTTGTCGGAGGTATTCTGTAAGGTAAGCTTGTATTGCTTTATTGATACATTTTTTTTATGCTATCCTTCTCTTCGAGTAATCAAAATGGACTAGGTTTTATTGGAAAAGGAAGTTGCTATGATGAGGTAAATGAAATTTGGATTTCTTAAATAATAGTTTTTTTATAGCATTGGCCATCAAAGATCAAGCCTTATTTTAGGTTAATTTACTGGATTGAAACTCAGTGTTAGTGACAGTTAATAGTTAATCTTTCTGTCATTTGAATTTTACTTGTAATACAGTTTTTATACTGTTTATTTCTAAACAGGTAGTTGTGTCGACTAACATTGCAGAGACATCTTTGACAATAGATGGTGTGGTATTTGTGATTGATCCTGGATTTGCGAAACAAAAGGTACATATTTTAATATGATAGTCACATAATTTATAAATTAGTATTAGTTTAACAGTAGTTAACCACCTACTCATTTATTGGCTGAACTTTACTTTTTAGAATTACTTTTCTGTTACCATTTTTAGAGCTCGGGGATATGAACCCTTTGTGTTCTGGCTGGCTCTCACAAATTAAACCCATGTTTGATGTGGCTTTTTGGCTCTCTTTGGCTTTTTTTTCCCCTGTCTCTTTTTAAGGTTATATTTTCTTTTTTTGTATATAATAATGGTGATTGTTTAGTTTGTATGTTTCTTTAAGGACTATGGGAATAGTAATAACAGTACCGGGTTATTACCACCCCTGCAGATCAGTTATTTATCCAACTACATTAGTGTTTTTGTTAGTTGGCACTCAGTCCAGTATTTGGAAAAAGGCATTATGTTAACCTGTAGTTTAACAGTACTGAATAGCAAGCACTTTGCCAAATGAGGCGACTGCTCGGTAAATACTGTATGTTTTATTATTATTCAGAGATCTTTGATTATGTTTTATAGTTATGATTGAGAGAATTTGTTGTACATAATATTCCTGTTTTTGTTGAGAAACTTTCCCTTTAAACTGAAAGCATGTCACTGACTTCTTCTGGACCAATTTTGAAATATTTTTCTTGAGTCCCACTCTGAACACGAGGTGTTGGAATTAACAGGTTCTTTTCAGGCAAAAATCCTTCAGCGCTATTCACTATATAAAATTTTAAGGTAAAATTGGTAGAACTGAAATTATTTTATTATATTAGAAAGAGTAAAGATTATCTGTGTGTTAAATAAGAGCTTTTCCATGTTAGCTTGAGTCTGTCAGAATGATGGACTCAGAACATCTGAAAAAAAGTTAAGGCATAGAATGACAGATTCTGTGTCTGTTGGAGCATGATGTGTGGTCATCAGTACTGTGTTTATTTGGGGATTAACTGTGGGCTTTGTGTACTTCCTGGTAAATCACAGTTTTGTGTTTAATTGAAAAAATCATTCTGTTATTTTTATTTTTATAGGTGTACAATCCTCGAATCAGAGTTGAGTCCCTTTTGGTGACAGCTATTAGTAAAGCTTCAGCCCAACAAAGGGCTGGTCGAGCTGGGCGTACCAGACCTGGGAAATGCTTCAGACTTTACACAGAGAAAGCTTATAAAACAGAAATGCAGGTAAGGGGTTACTGTATCTTTCCTGTGTGTTTAGGAGGTTAAACTAAATTTGTTACCAGGAGAAAATTGCTTTATTTCATACTGCATTTTGGCACCATAAGCTCCTTAGTTTTTTCCTGAGTCAGATTATGGTATAATCTACCAGTGCAGTTTGAAGTTGAGGTGGACAGCAGCAGTACCACTTAGAACTCTATGGAGACAGTTCACAGAAAGTGTTTTTGATTCCTTTCAAGTTTGTTCTACACGTATTTTTCTCATCTGAGTCAGTGGTGTAAAAGAAGTAACACCAAAGTAACTAGCTAAAGAGGCAGAGAACAGATATATTTTGTCTTGTGGAGCAAGAGGATTAAGGAATATTTAACACAACAGACATTTTTGTTTTTTTGCTAGGATAACACCTATCCTGAGATTTTGCGTTCTAATTTAGGATCAGTTGTGTTACAGTTGAAGAAACTTGGTATTGATGATTTGGTGCATTTTGATTTTATGGATCCACCAGGTATGAATTCTCAGTATATTTTGTCAAACGCTTTAACAAAAATTGGCTGTCTTTCTCTGTATCCTATTTAGTACATATTTAAAACATTTTACTTTTTTTCTTCCAGTAAACATCAAAGTAAGTCCTTTGTGTTAACATTAAAACTAGAAGAGTATTGATTATGTGAATCAGATTTTTCCCTTCAGAATAACTAAATTTTTCTGGGAATTAATGAAAATGTGAGGAATTAGAGGGGGGAAATGTTAGCTCAACAAGTTGTTGAATTAATGGTTACGAAGATGGCCATTTTTACTACACAGGAAATTTGTGTAATTTTGTGTGGTTCATTGTTTGCTAGATCTCTAATTGAATTTGGCAACAGTCTGAGTTTTGGTTGGTCCACTGTAGACTGAAGAGTGAGGTCTCTTGTAATAGTTTGTATTGTGTCACATTGTTGCTCACTGGAGGCAGTTTGTCTATAATAGATTGCCTTTTCCTCCTAGCTCCTGAAACTCTGATGAGAGCTCTAGAACTTTTGAATTATCTGGCTGCTCTAAATGATGATGGAGATCTGACTGAATTGGGATCCATGATGGCAGAGTTTCCTCTAGATCCACAGCTCGCTAAAATGGTTATTGCAAGTTGTGACTACAACTGTTCTAATGAGGTCCTATCTATTACTGCTATGTTGTCAGGTAATAGAGGGAAAAGAACTAAAAAAAACCCAGCTCTTCAAAGTTTGGGTGGACTTCGCTTTTGGTTTTGGTTTTTAATATTTAGTATGATAGTAGATTTTATAGCTGGTTTTAAGGAACTCATTTTGTTTTCTAAATATCTTGTAAATAGCTTCATAATGACATAGTATTTAGAAAAGTCAAATTTGTCATTGTGCACAAAATATAGTAAGAACATTGGCTTTCTTCAGTACAAATAAAAATGGAAATAAGAAAAAATAAGTCTGAACACAGCTATAACTGCGTTTTGGGCAGGCCCATCAATTTTGCGGTGTATTACTGACAGTATGAGAAGAACTTTGTTCTGGCACTTTGCACTATTAGGTCAGCGTGAGCTAAACCCAAACTGTCATTTAAAGTAGGCTTTTTCTACGCATGTAAATATGTTCCAGTGGCAGCCAGAGATGAATTTCAAGCTTAGTATCATAGAAATAGAAGTAGTAATATATAATGTTAGGCTTAAAATCTAACCTGATAATTCTTTTACCATGGAAGACAGACAGTTGATAACAGAAACACACATAAGATAAAATTGCTAATATTAAAAATTAGAAATTAAGCTGAATAAGTAGTGCTGTTTAGTAGCAGTAAAACTTAATGCACAAATGAAGTAGTAACTGGGAAATTAACATTTTCCAAAAAGAAGAAATATTGTTAACATACAAAAATGTACACTGATTTTAGTGAAACAAAAGTTTTTATTGACCATTGAAGTACTCTATAATACTAGTTTTAGTACTGGGGAGAATTTGACTTTCAGTCGAAGAATGGTTTATCAGTCTTAATTATAACTTAATGCCTCGAATAAGTCAATCTTATGGAATCAGAATAAATTGAAAGTTTTCTAAATAAAAAAAATTTCGGCCTAGTTTAGATGTATGGTATATATTTTAATGGTGTGATTTTTTTTTTTTTAATCTACGAACTAGCTAAAATGTTTTTTTGCAGAGTTATGACTGATCAGACTCAGAGCAGATGGGCAGGGCAGTGTATCGAATCATTTTAATTGTAGTCTTACTTGCGGAGGTGGTGGTAGGTTGTTGTCTGCCTTTCTTCTTATATGTTGTTTGTTAGATTCTCCCAGTGTGCTTATGTCAAGAATTTAGTTTTTAAAGAATATATATAGGGCAAGAGTTAACAGATTATATGTGTGTTTATTTGTTATCTATCCAGTTTTTATTGTTTCTAGTTCTCTTGTCAGGCATACAATTACCATTGTTTGAGAATATTAGTCCCTTAAGAAATTGGTCATTGTGATGCAGTTGAAATCTTCCAAAACTACACGTCTTATTTGTAATAGGAGTTCTGAAAACAGGGTTTACTGGTCATCGTCTTCAGCATGTTAACAGAGTAAATATTTATGTACAGCAGTTACTAAGCATGCCATTTATGGGGGGAAATGTTGCTAGGTGAGGAAGTCATGGAACAAAAAGATTGCTGTGGTTGGAATGTTTTCCTCTTAAATAGTTTGTGATTTATAGTGTAAATCGGAGGTCACATGGAGTGCTACTTATTCCCACTAACTGGTAGCTAGTTCACATTAACTTCCACAACTATGAGAGGTTTCTGTACTTTAATGAAATTACCTTGCCTCAGTTACATTAAGCAAGACTTAATATTTACTGTGATCATGTGTCATTGTCTCTCTTTGGCTTCTTTGGCATTTTTTTAAAGGGGAAACTGTATGGGAAAGAGTAATTTGATTCTGTATATGATTTCATTGTCGATTATTCCCATTTTCTACCTGAACTGATAATTTATGACTTTTTGAATTGACAAGGTTTTAACAGCTTTAAAATGTGTTGACAAAGTCCCAAGCTGTTAAGTATTTTTATTTTCACATTGCTTTTATGACTGTGGAATTGCTAAAAGTGAATTAAGGAAAGTTGTATTGCAAAAAATGTAGTGCACGCTTTGTAACAACTTAAAGTTTTATGTGAATTAATATTGAGGCTCTAAACAAATACTGTAGTTAAATATTTTTATGACCCTTGAAATAATAATTGTTTCAGACTAATTGTCAACTTTTTAAATACTGGATTTTGCTTTTTATATTGAGGTTTTAATTTTAACAACAGTTTTTTGTTGTTTTTTTAAAACTTGGGACTTTATTTACTTAAAATGCTGGAAAACTGGGCTGAATAGCCTCAGCCTTTATGAATTTTCTTAACTCAGAGGCGGTTTAACCTTCCACCACTACTGCTATCATCAAAACCCCAGATTTCATGATATTTTTTATGTTTACATATGCTTCTGCTCACCGGTGCTAATAGTGATACCCACCAGTTGGTAATAGCCACATCACTAGGAGAAAAATTACAATAGAAATGTGGCAGTAGACCGGTTGGAAAGTTGCTTTGAGCCCCGCAGGGGGCAGGTGTAGCTGCATAACTTTTATAGCCATTCAGTGGATTTAGTGGATGGCCTTCTGAAAAATTGCATATAGCTAACAGGCTATTGACACCATAATTCTGGTTATTGGTAGAGCTATCAGCACTGGTTTTTGAAATAAGTTGAGCTTTCTAGTATCTTGATGGCCTTCAGAATAGCTGTTTTGATGCCTACTTTCAGACCTAGTGAAAATAATCAGGTACTGTGTAGCTTTGAAACCCTCTTGTCTTACAGATGTGGTTAGGTGTTGATGTACCAAATCAAGGTAGTAAACAGTCCAAGATGCAGTTGGAGGCCATCCTGCCCTGCCCTATGCTCTGTGAACTGACCTAGCTAGGCCTTATTCCTCTATCTGTGAATGCGTGACTCATCGATATGGGCGTTTGTGTTGGGCCCATACCAACCTTGTTTAGTCCCACAGTGTTTTGTTCGCCCCACGGAGGCCAAGAAAGCCGCGGATGAGGCCAAGATGAGATTTGCCCACATAGATGGAGATCATCTGACACTGCTGAATGTCTACCATGCTTTTAAACAAAGTAAGTGTACAACAGATTGATGGCATTCCTTTGTCTGAACGTCACATGTACCATATGTATCTTGATCTCATTTTCATTTACTTGTGACTTTACACTAGAAGGCCAGGAGGTCTTTTTAGAAAAAACTCTCGACTAGCATTTAAGATAGAAATCGATGACATATATGTTTTTAAGTTTTGCTTTTGTAATGGAGAAAGGGCACCAATTATAGAAAGCTGGAAAATACAGGGCAATAGAAATAAAATACTTGTCCCTGGCCTGGTGGCTCAGTTGATAAGTGTTATCCAGATACACCAAGGTTGCGGGTTTGATCTCCGGTCAGGGCACATAGAAGAATCAACCAATGAATGCGTAAATAAATAGAACAGCTAAACCGACCTCTCCACTGCTCTCGCTGTCCTCCTCCCCGCTCCCCCGTTTCATTCTCTCTTCCTTGTTCTCTAAAATCAGTAAATGAAAAAAATTTTTAATGAAATACTTGTATAAAATTTAACTCTAAAATACAGATTTTTAATATTTCCTTCTGTTTATATTCACACATTGTGTGTGTGTGTGTGTGTGTGTGTGTGTGTGTGTGTGTGTAATGATTTAATCTATTTTTACAGAGAGGGGAAGAGAAGGAGAAAGACATGTGGTTGCCTCTCACATGCCCCTGCACTGGGTACCTGACCTGCAACCCAGGCATGTGCCCTACACTGGGAATCGAACTGGCAACCCTCTGGTTCCCAGGGCTGTGTTTTTTTTTATAATGAATAGTTTTTGTGTCACAGGATCTTTAATACTTTTACTAATAAACAGCTTTTACACAATTACTAACAAAATAGGAAAATGGGCAACAAATGTAAATAACTGTTCTTTAGTCAAGCTACAAGGGATCTGTAAATTCCCAAGAGGGGCAGAGTCCGCCTTTTCAAGAAATGCATTGTTATTGAGAGTTACCATTTTCTTAACCTATGTAATTGAACAAAGTCACCTGTGTGTGCAGTTTGGTTGGAACAGTCATACAACAGAGGTGGGAATGTAAATTGTTGCCTTTGTGAAAAGCAGTGGAATTTATGTTACCAAGAACCTTACAAATACACCTTTTTACCCAGAAATTATCTTTTACTATTTTGTGGACACAGATACGATTAAGGACTTTCATTCCAGAACTATTTTTGATGTGTTTTTAAAGAAGGGAAACTACCTAAATACCTACCAGTAGGAAGATGATTCAGTGATTTCCACTGCAGCTACATGACAGTCCAGCTTTGAATCATGTTTTCACCCGGTATTGAAGGACGTAAAAACATGTTTCAGTTATTTGAAATTAGGGAAACAGTAATAATCAAGTTCTCGCTAGATGCTGTTGTTGAAATGCACCATTTATAAAATTCAGAGAGAGGAAAACCTAAGAGAAAAAATGAAGAACTACATGTAACGGTTTCTGCAAGTCTTTGATTTTCACGTATCTGTATGCTAACCTGATGGGTGATAGTAGAGTCAGAGACAGCCCCGCATTGTCATCACCTTTCACAAGAAATGTGGGGTTCTCACTCCTAAGTTTGTGGTTTCTTCTAGTACGTTTTTTTATTTATAACATTGCTGTTCACATTTTGTACCTTTTGGTTTATTTGTAACTCATTTCTATTATGTCATTAAAGTTCTACTTAGACTTCTAAACTAGTCCTTTGACATGTCTGTGTAGGAGTGGTGATGACTTGGTTCATCTCAGAGTCCACCCAAAATGTGCTAGAGGGCCAGTATGGGGAACAAAGACCATAGCCGCCGAGGTATTGCACACCTGTGTACTACCTGTGAATCCTGGTCTGAATGAAATAGAATCAGTGGTACCAGGTGAGAAAGGGTGTGAGACCCTTCTCTGCTGAGGTAGAACAAATTTGGGGCAGATAAGGGAGGTGAATGAAAAGTGATTGGGAATCCAAGAGGTGAAGGTCAATACATAGTTTGCTTCAGAACATTTATTTTATCCCTCTTAGGCCACATGTATTAGAAATGCATAATGTAAAAGACTGTCCTTGCTAGCCTAGGACAGTTTGTGTGCCAAACTGTGTCACACTGGTTTTATACTCTGTGGCCATCAGACACATCACTGACTCACAGGCTGACAACTGCTGTAAAGAGCAAGGCCTTGAGAAGTGCAGGCTCACTTCCATCTTGGTTCCCAAAGTCCTTTGGTAGCATTAAATACTGTTTTAAGTGGAAATTGAGATTTCTAAAGGAGCAGGTGGTTTCTTTAAAACATTACTCTTGCAAGGCTTTTTAATTTTTTAAAATTAAGAGATTGTACTGTATTGTCATTGAAGCTTTTGATAACTAGCACAGCAGTATATTTGCATTTCATAATTTTGTTACAAAATGAAATTTAGGGTTGATGTTGGGACTGTATTTTGATTTTAAATATAAATGTAACAGTCCACTGTTTGAAGTTAGGAACTTAAGATTTTGATACCATTACTAAATACTGCTTGTTCTTTTTGCACATATTTATACTTGGGAGCTTCCTATGAGAGTACTGATCAGTACATATCTACAAAAGCTTTATCCTACTCTTCAATAGGACTAGCAGTAAGAGAAAGTTTTGTGCATTAGAGTGATGCTGTCCACTCACTGGCACCAAGATCAAACTTCAGCTCTATTGGACATTTTATATCCCAGTTGAATCTGGAATGTTTTTGCTACTGATTTCTAAATGATACTATGTTGTTATTAATTGAAATAATAAGTATATTTGAAAACAGCAAGTACATTGTTGATTAGTCAGAAGGATATATTTCATTAGGTATAATGGTTAGTTACATTAAAAGCTAATACTTATCTTAATCCTATTTATTTCATACTTGAAAATCAAGTAGACGTGAGTTATTTCGCAGTGCCTTAATTTTCAATCTGAAATTGTTTGGCTTTAGATTTTAAGTGTAGTTTACTGTGTTGATGAGAAATACATACCTAGGATATTTATTTATTTATTTATTTATTTGACTTATTTTTTAGAGATGGGGAGGGAGGGAGGGAAGGAGAAAGAAAGAGAGGGAGTGAAACATTGTTATGAGGGAGAAACATCATTTGGTTGCCTCTCCTACGTTCTGACCAGAAATCAAGCAGCTCCCACTGGCTTTGTGGGCAGGGTGTCAACTGAACCACATTAGTCAGGGCATATCTAGAATTACTTTACTACAGTGTTCCGGTTTTTGGATTTTTATCTCTTCCATTTATGAAATTATTTCTCACAAATTTACATAAATAATGTCTGATAGTTCTGTCTTGACAACTTAAACTTGTTGGGTTCTTTGATGTATCGTAAAACTTGAAAACCTCAGAAAAGCTTCGCTGCAAAAGTTCCCATTGTCAGTTTCGACATTTTCATTGCCTTTCAGCTTTTTTTTTTTTTTTTTAAGATTTTATTTATTTATCTTTAGAGGGGAAAGGAAGGAGAGAGGGAGAGAAATACCAATGTATGGTAATCTCTCATGTGTCCCCTGCTGGGAACTGGCCTGCAACCCAGGCAAGTGCCCTGACTGGGAATCGAACCGTGGTCGTTTGGTTCCCAGGCCTGCACTCAATTCACTGAGCGACACCAGCCAGGGTGCCTTTCTGCTTTTTACAGAGCATCAGCATAAGCAAAAATACCTCTAAAGTGTACTTCCTCTCTGTTTTCACCCCTTGAAGGTAATTCAGTGGTTTGTTTTAAATGTAAGTTCAGATGGGTACCTTTTATTTTTCATTTTAGATATGTTAATTAATGGAGGCTTTAACACCAATTCTTCCATTTAAAGATTCATTTTACTACCCCAAGTACCCACCCATTCTGTTTATAAAATGTGGCTTCATTTTATAATAGGTCAACATTTATTAATATACCTGTTCTCTGAAAAGCTACTGAAAAAAAGTACATTATAATTGGTAGAATTCTAAAACCAAGAAGAAAGACATGCCAAAGGTCTTTGTATATCATAGTAGCGGGAGGAGGATCAACATAGTTTCAATTTTCAAGGCTTTTCCCCCCATTTCACAGTGACCCTCTTAGATTTATTTTTCAAACGGTCTCCTTATATATATGTCTTTGGTACATAAAGATGTTACTGTAAATTTTACATTATGCTACAGTTTGAGCTCTTAGAGTAGCAATACTAGGTTAGTGGGAAGCTTGTCAAGGATTTATCAATGGAGAAATTCCTTTGATAGTCGGTATCTGTGGTAAAGTTATTTGGAAGTTCTTAAATATAGGCTTTATTCAAACATATGAGTAGGGTTTCAACACATCCTTGTAAAATTTGTCACTTGGATTTGTCTACCACTAAGATGTACATGGGTAACAGTAAAACTTGAAATACTTCTAAGTTTTGGTTGCTCTACCTCAGGCATAATTAAAGAAAAATACACAGTAGTCATTTAACAGTTGCACTGTTGTAACTTTTATTATTTTATTTTACTTTTTTATTATTTCATTTTTAGAGGGTGGGGAGACAGGCAGAGGAATATCAATGGGTGGTCGTGTCTTGCACCCTGGACCCCACCCTGCAGGGTGGGGTCCTGGCCCGCAACCCTGGCATGTGCCCTGACTGGGAGTCATACTGGCAAACCCTTTAGTTCAAAGTTCGGCTCTCAGTCCACTGAGCCACACCAGCCAGGGTGACAGTTGTAACTTTTAAATTGAATTGGATAAGCTAAGGCAATGATTTTTAACCTGTGTGCTGTAAATTTTTAAAACATGCAATACTTGGCTATTTAGTCAGGGTCACTGACCTCTTTCCCCTTAGATGGTCAAAGTAAAAAATGGTAACAGCAAACACAGTAGCCACCAAGTATGAATGAATTACACATATTTTATTTTTTTGGTCAGGTCAGAAAAAAGTAGTTTGTTGTGCCACAGAATTTTAGTAAATAGTTTGTGTGTGCCATGAGGTGGGAAAGTTTGAAAATTGCTGATCTAAGGATGTCTTTTGTTTGGAGATGAGAGACATGGCATTGTACTAAAGTTCTTCCACCTGCCCCTCCTTGGACCATCGATTGAAAACAATCAGGTGGATATTTATGGGTAAAATAAGTCATAAAAAATAGTTTATTCAGAGTCATTGTTTTGTCATCCGATGGCCAGAAACCCTAGTGTTATTTTCTATTTTGATCCTCACTACAGATTTTTAGGAAAGTTGTTTAACATTGTGATTCATTTATTGGTGGGATGATTTGGGTAAATCCCTTTTCTGGATTATTTAGCTTAGTCTTTATAACAGTTTTCCTTTTTAATTGGATGATAACACCTGTTTGAATGATTCATGTCCCCCTTTTTCCCCCCCTTCTCCAACTTCGTAGATCATGAATCGGTTCAGTGGTGTTATGACAACTTCATTAACTACAGGTCTCTGATGTCGGCAGACAATGTACGCCAGCAGCTATCACGAATTATGGACAGATTTAATCTGCCTCGTCGGAGTACTGACTTTACAAGCAGGGACTATTATATTAATATACGAAAAGCTTTGGTTACTGGGTATTTTATGCAGGTATGTGGATAACACAGAAATACATAATAAATATTCTGTAAAACTGTTTGTTTTCTATAACAGCCCTTTGAATCCATTAAAACATAAAAGTCAGTTTAATAAAGCCTATGAATGTTGATCTTAAATATTGTATCTAGATTCTTGAATGAACTAATATAGTAAGACATTTGTGTGTCTAATGAATAACAAAGTGCCTAAATGACAAGTTACCAATTCAGTTAGATAGAAATCAACTTTAGGATTACTTTCTTATTAATGGAGTGTTTTTTATGGCCAACAAACGAATATGTTGGCCATTTTGGGTGTGATTAGTAGCTATTTCTTCAATATAAATTTTAACTCTTTTGGTAAATGGATTAGTGTTTCCTTGAATCTAGATCTTTATTATTAGAGACAGAAAATCGTAACAGACTACTTACTAAAAGGAAGTAGTCTTTTTTTTTTTTTGTAGGTGAATCCTCCATGTAGAACCTCATCACCCCAAAATTCAAATATTCAGCTCTATGTCATTCACAGTTTTCTATAGGGGTCATTGGTATTTATAAGTAAGTTGAGTTTTATAAAGGCCAAAAATGTCTTTTGAGCTAAAAAAATAAAGATGAAAAATAATTTTAAATGTTTTACTTATAAATGTTATATTGGAGGCTATAGGGATTGAGGTGAACTTTAAAGGGATTTAAAATTGTTTTAAGAAACTCAAATTTTCTGGTGATAAAAATGAAAAATCAGCTTATTACTTGGTGTGGGTTTGATTTTAATCATCCTTCCATATCTTGCTTGTTTGTTCATTCTCTTTTTTATGTACGTTTAGCAAGATGTGGCTGGCCTTAAGACTATTATGAGCTCAATAAATAGAATGGACCTAAATGCAGAGTCAAAACAAAAGTTGACAGATTGGTGCCTTGTTTTATTTGTACTCAAAGTAATAAAGAATGTTTATTGCACCATTTTATTACAAGATCTTATGCTTATTAGAACTAGGTAAATAGTAAAGTAGGAAAGTTCTCCAGATTCCTGACTATATTCTTATGTACTAGGGTACAGTAGGTTTTTTTTTTTTTTAATGTTCTTAAATTTGCTTTTATAGTACAACGAAGATGAACAAAACCATAATCAATAATTATGGATTTCAAATTCTTCAAGGTTTAAGTTTGTTAGAAAATGGGCATGGATGATAGTGCCCAACACTTAGTAGTTGCTTACTAAATATTTGGTTGAAATTGAGTTCATTTTTATTATCAGTAATTGTTAATCATTTTTATTATTTACACACACTTTTTGAAAAAGGTTTCTTATTATTTTTAGAGAGGGGGTGGATAAAACGGGAGAGAAACATCAATGTGTGAGAGAAAAATTTATTGGTTGCTTCTCATACCACCCTAACCAGGGATCTGCCCTGTGACCCAGACATGTGTCCTGACCACAGTTAAACCAGCCACCTTGGGGTTTGCAGGCTGGCACACAAGCCACTAAGCCACACCAGCCAGGGATATTTATGTATACTCTTTATGTTACTAGAGTATTAGAAAGGGTGTGTGGTTATCTGTTTTAGCATTTGTTAATTAAAATATTAGATGAGAGCTGTCAGTGTGGTTGGTTATAGATAAAGAAATACAGACAAGATGCACATGTACCTTTTAGGTACTTTATGCCTTATAGATTATTCTTTATTTTTCTGTCTTAAATATGAATCTTCTAGTAATTGTTCATCTATTTCATAGTTGTCACCTGGCGTTAAAGAGCCCACTGAAATAGTCTAAGGCAGGGAAAGGACCAGATAGTATTTACCTGTATATCAGGCTTTGTGGGCCCGTTGGGTCCTTGTTGAAACTGCTCAACGCTGCCTGCCTGTTTAGTGCAAAAGCAACCTTGGACAAATGTGTGGCCCAATAAAATGTTACTTAGGGACACTGAGATTTGAACTTTATGTGATTTTTATGTAGTACCAAATTTTTTTTATTACCCTCTCCCCCAGTCATTTAAAGATGTGTAAACCATTCTTGTCTGACAAGCCTCACAAGCACAGGTAGTGAGTTGGAATTGGCCTGCAATACTTGACTCATCCCTGCTGCTTACCAGGCAGTGATAAGTAAGTATAGCCATAGACTACAAAGCAAAAGGCGGGGCCTATGTGGTCCTAATTATAGATGGGGGTAGCATTACACCACTTCTCTTTTGTAACTAGCGCATCAGAAGCATTGTATTAACTTAACTTGGTTTTGGTTTCAGGTGGCACATTTAGAACGAACAGGGCATTACTTAACTGTGAAAGATAACCAGGTGGTTCAGTTGCATCCCTCAACTGTTCTTGACCACAAGCCTGAATGGGTGCTTTATAATGAGTTTGTTCTTACAACAAAGAATTACATTCGGACGTGTACAGATATCAAGCCAGAATGGTAAGCAACACCTTTCGTTCATCAGTCTTTGTTAGAATTTTGCTCAGAATGGAATCTTTGTTATAGGATAGGCATTCTTCCTTTCCCTCATGAAGGAACTTGGTATTCTATATACTTCCATGTGAACTTACGGGGCTCTGACCTGGTGGTATAATTTCTTACCATCTTTGCTTTGCCAAGAGGACAGTGGGATTGTTGGTGTGAGCATGGACAGGATTTGGGACCAAATATATAAAGCTACAATTGACTAGCATTGAGAGTGTTGGAGTCATTCTCTTGCTGATGTGAGTAACTCAAATTCCCTGGTTTCAGAAGTCAGTCTTTATATTCTGTCTGTTCCATTATAATTGGCTCTCAGCTATTTATTATTTATATGTTGGTGCTTTGGGAGCTAAACAAGCATAAAAATTATGCCTGTCTTTGTATCTTAGCATATTTGATTTTACAAAATGTAATCAGAACTGGTTGTTATTTTAAGCAAAATTAGCTCTTCCCCAACCCTTTGTGTGTGGTGCCCTCCCCACCCAGAATCCATTCAGTAACTTAGGATGGGTAGCATCAACCGAGAATGGTGGGGCTGAAAGCACTTATTTAGTTGATGTCACTTGCTGTATATTGTGAGGCTTCTCTCCTACACTGATTTATGACTTTTGACACAAATCATATAGGACATTACCATTTTATCTTACATGCTTTGTTGAGAAAAAATTGTATGGCTAAACATTTAAAAGGTTTCGGTCAAGTGTATGCTTTAGGGTATAGAGTTATAGTTATTAAACTTTAAAATGAGAAGATCCAATCATTTGAATACCAAGATGTTTCTTATATATAACCTGTATTACTATATAACCTTGGAAAGATTGGTCAAAATGATGTTCTAGAGTAAATGAAAAACTATGTTAATAACTTTATATTAATGGAAATAAAGGGTTTTATACATTTTTGAGTTTAAGTTTATGGAAAGTCCAACGTCAGAAAATTTACAGCTTATTACAGTTACACATGCTAAAAGTGGTGTTTACAAGGGTTAGGCATTTGTAATTTTAATGTTGATTTGGATTTGTAGGTTTGCCTTAGCCAATCAGTTTAATGAGTAATGCCTATCTTATTAGCAACTCCAGAACTTTAATTAAACGTTAATTTGGTAATTTTTTCCCTCCTGGACAGGTTGGTGAAAATTGCCCCTCAATATTATGACATGAGCAATTTCCCACAGTGTGAAGCAAAGAGACAGTTGGACCGCATCATTGCCAAACTTCAATCCAAGGAATATTCACAGTACTGAATTCAATGCTTAGAACTGAAGTTATTCAGAGGACAGCTTTAAAAGATGAACGAACTGAAAAGTTCAAGTTGTGCTCTTCACGTTGGTTCAATAATGGCCTTTATTTGAAAGCTTTTTAATTTTTCTTTACAGTAAATATTCCATTCTGATTTCATAAATTAAACATTTATGCCTCCCTTTTGTGTTGACACTGTAGCTCATACTGGAAAAGTCGATCAATGTTTTGCAGTTTATTGAAAGTAGTTCTATATATAACAATGTTTAAGCATTTCTTTAGAAATGGTTGAAGATGCTTCTAAAATGTGATTATCGACCATGGTATGCATGATCGTTGTAATTGTTGACATTCCTTTTAGAAGTTGTGAAATGTTACAACTTGTGCTTATGTAGACACAATCTTCTGTCTCAGTACAGAGGCACTGACTTCAATAAAGTCTATTTATACTAATTTTGGCCAAAGCACTTTGATATCTTCGTTCTAGTTTCTTTAAGTTGTCTTCTCTTCCCAGCTATGGGGCTTTTTTGTTTTTTAATTGTAAGTATACTCTGATTACATATTTAGTATCTTCCTACAGAACTGCTCCTTAGATAAAGTAGTCATCAAAACCGTATTTTAAAAAACCTAGCTTAGCACTTTGTTAGGTTAATCAGAATGATCTAATGGGATAAAGTGTGTAGTTTTGATTCAAAATTGGGTCCCAAAAACAGACTAATGAAAGTAGAGCTTCATCCTAAAGTTATTTCATAAGGCTGTTAATGGTTAAGCACATTTTTAGCAAGTCTCTTTTTTTTTTTTTTTTTAATTTTATTTATTTATCTTTAAAAGGGAAGGGAAAGAGAGAAGGAGAGAAATATCAATGTATGGTTGCTTCTGGTGCATCCCTGCTGGGAACTGGCCTGCAACCCAGGCATGTGCCCTGACAGGGAATCAAACCGTGATCTTTTGGTTCGCAGGCCCGTGCTCAATCCACTGAGCTACACCAGCCAGGGTGCAAGTCTTTTTGTTAAAGAAGTATTCTAAGCACTTTGGTCTCTGAAACAAATGTTTATTTGTATTGAATAGATAGTGAGGAGTGATGTTATATTGTACATCTTGGTCTTGATTTCAGTGTTGGATATTTTATGCAGTGTACAAAAGCAACTAGTATAGTGTGATAAAATGTGCATTTGTCTTTCCATTTCCTGTAATAGGCAGCAGTAGACAAGTTAAAAACCCTTTCTTACCCATAAATAAAATGTTTGGTGTGACCCATCAAAGGGCCTGTAATAAATTACTTCACTTCATTTGAAGACTAAATACTGTATTCATTAATGTCTGGACATCCTTCTTCTACCGCTGCTTCTTTAAAAGTATTTAAACACTAAAGGAAATTGACACGTGTGTGTAATTGGAATTTAAATATATTTTGAAGCATATTTCTAGAATTATGTGACTTAGGAGAGTTAGTTGGCAGATTAAAGAGTATTTCATGCTACTGACATTGTTTTTAACATAGATGTTACTAGATGGTGCCTAGTAGCCTAAAGGAGTTCATGTCCTCCTATCAGTATCTAATTTTGTTCCTGTGGATTAATTTATATGCTGAATCGATATTTTAGGCTACATTTAAATTGGTTAAAATTTTATCCTATATTAAGTGTTGGTGACATTATCTGCTCTTTTTTTGGAGTTATGTTAAGAAAGGTATTTGGTCAGACTTCTTCACCAAAAAGGCAGCTCTTGAGGCTGGTAGTTTCTTAATCATTGGTGTTATTGGCAAAGGTATGGTTTTTAAAACTTGTTTTCTTCAACCCCTTTGTTTCATAGGTTTGGCAACTGAATGGTGCAGTGGTTGTCTTTTCCCTTGTTCATTCACATAGGGTGTCACAACCATGAAATGAGTCCTGTGGTATAATGCAAGAACGAGAAAGTGGCAATGTTTTCTGTAGTGTCTGGAACATTCTTTTCCTGAAGATTTTCTGAAGAGGTGTCTTTCTCTCTCTCTCTCTCTCTTTCAACTTAAAATAGTAGAACTACTATTTGTTGTAAACGGGGATCGGGAAAGAAGGCCGTCAGCAAATGCAGTAGAACCTTGGACTGTGGGAATTGAGGGAGTGAACACGGCTTAGGGGGAGAATAGGACGGGGAAATAAGTCCTGTAATCAGTGTATTTTGCCCAAACCCAAAAAGCCAGAGCATTCTACAGTCAGCTTTCCCAGTGCTAGCAGGCAGGGATGCAAGATGCCTACAAACACTTGGGTTCTCTTCTCAGTGATTTTAATGGCTACCTCTTTGCTCAGATACTTTAAAGAAGACCATTGCTTTTGAAGACAGCATAACAGTTCTGTTAGAAATGCTAAGCTAAAATATCTCTTTAACTGTTTCTAATTCTTCTAGAGCAAAGTGAAGTTAAATAAGACCTCCACGATGCCTTTTCGGTTGACTCTCACCTTTATTGTTCAGGCTCAGTGGCCCGTTTCCCCCTCAGTCTTCCTCTTTGACTTGGTTTTAGATATTAGATATCTTGAACGTTATTGCTGCTTTACCTCAGCCAGGTGATGTTTGGATTGTGTTCCATACCTTGGTCTAAAGTGGGCATTGTGTGGTGGAACTTGGAATTCCTAGGGGCCAGACATAGCCGTTGCCTCTGTTAATGCAGTTTATGGTTAACGTCATATTGATGGTTGGTAGCAAAATGATTTACATTAACTTTACCAGCAAGCACAGCATGCTTTTGGCTCATTAATCTTAAGGCCTCTGATTATTACATGACAGTTTTGGATGTGGCTCAGGGCTGAGAAGAGACCCTTAGAGACCGCGGACAATGTTAAATCTTTAGAGACTCCCCACATGTAAATGCATCCACAGCTCATCAGATAACATTTAAAATATCAAAGGCATTTAAAAAGTTAAGTAATTGAGTTAGGAATGTCTTCATTATGCATAGTTTATAGTGATAAACTAACCACATTGTTTTCAGATGTTCTTTTTATCAATATTGAATTTCAAAATAAAGTGGACAGATCAGGTACATACCTAGACATAGATTTAAATTTTATAGTTACTTTTTATATTACAGAAAGTGTGTGTGGGGGGGTTCTGTTCTGGTCTCATCCTTTTTAGTGGCACTCTAGTACCAGACCTGTGGGCAAAACAGCCTGTGGATGGCCATTGCACAAGTGGGCTCATTTATCTGGCCATCGTCAAGGCAACAAGTTTATTGAGCATTTCTTGCTGCAGTGACTTAATTCTTTTGGTCTGCACTGGCTAGATTACATGAATTCTATTTTGCATTCATGAACTCTTTAATTTGAAACTGGTAATTCCTCATTTCTAGGATATTTAAAGTTAATCTAGCAAAAGCAACTCTCTAACACCTTTTCTTTACTATGTGGGGATATTTTGTTCTGTTTGAAAAGATTCTATTTCTTGTAATTTTCCGTTGTAATTAATAGTAGACTGTAATAAATGGAATTTGAGAACTCAAGTCAAACTTGGGAAAACCACATTTACATATCTTGGCTTTTCTTTTGTTTTCAAACATTTCCCCTTGATACCAGTGTTGTTTTACTTGCAGTGTTGCTTTGTAGCATTTTGATACAAATTGCTCAGGAGTGCTGATTACAAACTCTGGAAGGCATTGTGTGAGCCTATAAAAATAAGACTGATAATTAAAAGACCATCTCTAATTATGGTCTAGTTGGGGTTTAAAAAATATGTGCAAAGATCTGTACTATAAAGAAAGGTATAGGACTCAGGCTGGTAGGGTGGTAACACGCCAGCCTTGCAGGTTTGACCCCCAGTTAGCACGTAAAATAATCAAGTGATGAATATGTAAATCCGTGGAACAACAACTTGATGTTTCTCTCTTCTTCCTTTCCTCTCTCTAAAATCAGTAAGTAGTAAAATTTTTTAAAAGAAAGGTACAGTGAATGTGGTAATAAAAAAAATCAAAGAGCTATAGTTAATCAGAAAGAAAAGGTGGGTTAAGATTTACGAACATGCTGAGGCAGTGGTAGAAGTGAGCAGCCAAGTAAGTTAAATGCTGAAGTGTGAGCCTTTGGGAGTGTTAAGGTTTGAGATCACCTTCCATCCCTGGCTCCAGCCAGTTGTCTACCAGAATGCCTGATGGTGTTTCAAACAAAGCTGGAATCTAAATGTACATGTAAAATCTCCCTGTTAGAAATTGAACATTTCTTTTTTAACCCTTAAAGCTGGCTTCTGGGCAGCCATTTGCAACTTCTGGGCTAAGTAATATGGAAATTTTGTGGAGGTTTATTTTGGACCTCAAAATATACTAGGATTTCAACAATGCTTAAGGATTTCTTGGCCGATTAAGAGCATTTCAGGCTGTGGACAGTTTTGAAAATTTGGCTATAATTTAGGTACACATACAATAAACTGTACCTTTTTAGATCCACAGTTTTAAGTTTGACAAATTTATACAGTTGTGTAATCATCACAATCAGTATACAACATTTTCATCACCCCAAACGGTTTCCCCCTCTTTGTAGCTAATCTTCCCCCTTTCCAAGTGATTGACAGCCACTAAACTTGGTTCTTTTATGAAAGATTTACCCATGTGCCATGTATCCGTACCTTTCTATTCTGAATAGTAGTCCATTATGTGTGTGCCATGTTTGTTTCTGAATTTACCTGTTAGAAAGTTGGCATTTCTAGCCTTTGGCTAGTGCAACTGAACGATTTGCATACTTGCCTTTATGTGAATATAGGTTCTTACTGATCTTGGGTAAGTACCTAAGAATCAGGTTGCTAGGGTTTGTGATGAGTACATGTTTAATTTTAATGAGAAACTGCCAGTTTTTCAAAGTGCTACACTTTTTCTGTCCCACCAGCAGTGTATATGTTGTAAGTTTCTTTGTACCCTCATCAGTGGTCATGGTTATCCACTTTAAAGTTTTAGTCATTTGCCCTGGCTGGTGTAGCTCCGTGGAATGAGCGCTGGCTTGTGAACCAAAGGGATGCCAGTTCGATTCCCAGTCAGGGCCCATCCCTGGGTTGTGGGCCAGGTCCCCAGTAAGGGGTGCTCAAGGAGCAACCACGCATTGATGTTTCTCTCCCTCTCTCCTTCCCTTCCCCCTTTCTAAAAATACATAAAGTCTTTTCAATTAAAGATAAAATTGTAGTCATTTTCCTAGGAACATTGTTTTGCCTCGTGTGGCTTTGGTTTGTATGTCACCAGTGATTTGTCTTCAGCAGTACTGAGCATCTTTTCATGTGCTTGGGTACCATTCACACCTCTTCAGTAAAGTAACAGTAGCATCTTTAGCCGCCCTTAAAATTACTTTTATCGTTGGGTTCAAGAGTTCTTGATGTATTCTGGATCCAGGTCCTTAATGAGGTATGTGTTCTACAAATGTTTTCCCACTCGTGGCTTGGCTTGTCTTTTCTTTAATGGTTTGTGCTTTTGCCAGTGGAAGTCCAGTTCTGATGGCATGTTAAGGAAGCAGCAGGGAGTCCAGTTTGACTGACACATGTCTAAACATAATAAAGATGACAGTATTTGTGGTACAAACAACTTTTATTCAACAGTTCATGATGTGGGTGGTCTCCTTTCAGAAAAGTGCAAACTGGGGTGGAAGGCAAAAAGTTTTTAGGGTTAAAGAGTGAAGAACAGGGAAGAGACAAAATAGAAAATACCTGATTGGCATTCGCAGATTGTCTGACTGCTGTATTTACAGGAACACAGAAGTTTTCAACGTTTGGTTTGCTGGTGTGGCACCCTGGGCTGAGTGGCTCCATCTTGGGCCCAGATATTTATTGTGACAGTCTGACACAGGACTCGTGAGGCCTGAATTGAGGTTGAGAGGCACTGGGGGGGGGGGCTTTGAAGGCTGAGGTAGGAGTGGATCAGCATTCAATGTAGAGGATAGATTGTAAGTAGGAGGGGTGCACTGAAGCCACTTAGAGAAAATATAATCTAGGACATGAGAATGAACCCGAGCAAGAGATGGAGTGTTACAAAGCAAAGGAGTTGTCAGAAGTAGCTGGTTTATGGTGTGTGTGTGTGTGTGTGTGTGTGAATGAATGGCTGGGTGTGTCAACTGTGAGTCTGGGCTTCGGATTGTGTTACTGAGATCCTAGTTGCCACCTAGGAAAAAAAATGGCGAAGATCACAAGTATAGAACCTTGAATAAGGGAGAGGTGAAGGGGAGATGACATAAAGCCATTAAAACGGTGCAGTTTCATGTTACATGTAGATGCAGTGGATGAGAACTGTGACTAGGGAAGGCCATTGGCATTTGGTAGTTTGATCTTTAGCCAGCACCTCCTGTAGGTTTACGGTTATGGACTGCAAGCAGATAAAAGACCCAGATGTAGTCTGACCACCTGTTTTGTGTGACCTGCATAGGGTGTTTTAGATCACTTTGAGCCATTGATTAAAAATGGGGAGGTATCACATAGGCTTCAAAATATCTGTAGGTCTGGTAAGGACAAGCCTAGTAGTCTGTGCTGTGGATTGGGGCTTACCCCGGAAGCGGAAGCAGGCACCCATTCTTGAGTTTGCCAGGTGCCCGCTGTAGGCATTGGAGTGCTAGATTTGGGGGAAAGATCGCAAAGGCTACCTTTTACAAGGAGCTGCCTGGCTACATGGAGATCGAGAGGGAAACTTTTAAAGAAGGGAACCACCTTAAAAGGTATTTAGGTAAAACTTGGACCAGGGTCTTAGGAGAGACTGGGGTTGAAGCCAACCTTGGTGGTGATGGCCTTGGAAATGAGTAGGGCAACCTGAAAACGGAGCCCAGGTTGAGGGTGAGTATAGTAGGCATGGAGAAAAGTGGTAAAGTCTTTGAAAGGGAAACTTTTTAGTTTTTAAAGAACGATAGATAAACTTTTGCAGGGGATTGTAAGAGAAGTGATTAGGATGTGGTCTCTGCATTGCCATAGTGCTTAACATTATTTGCTTTTCATTGTGCAGTCTCAGTTCTGCTTAGTAAAAAAACCAACAAGACTCGGGAAAGTTTGCTTAAACATTCTTAAAGCTTTATGTTTGGTGGTTTTGTGTAATTGTTACACAAAGATTATACTAATGAGTGTTTTGTAATTTAAAATACAGTTTACATTTTGTTTTGTGCTGTTTACCTTTTTACATTTAAAAAGGAACCCGTAGTGTTAAAGGTGTCTTTTTCTTTTTTGTAAGCTGTGAAAGTCTAGGTCTGTACTTAAACATTTCCTTTCTAGAGACATTTAATTACCTTAAAGAAACAGGACTTTGTACAGAAGTGCTGACTGCTTTAGACGGGTCTCCTTAAATGTCAGGATCTGCTCCTGGCAGTTTTTGTACAAGGTATTTTGTTCTTCACAGGTAAGAAAAGTCCTTGAAACTCAAGTTTCCCCTCAGTTTTTGTGTTATTACTATAAATATAATGCTGGTATCTTTTAGTACAGAGGACCTCTAAATGAACAGATAACTCTTGGACAGTTGTAGTCCAGTCTTGTTTTCCTCCCAGAAAAACAGTATGGTAGGCAGACTGAAGGCAGTTAAAATGATCGGGCCTGGGGAGGACGAGAAAGCAAGCAGTAGCAACTTTTAAAATAACTTACAGGAACCCTGTTCAAAGTCCTTGATCAGAGCTGAATCTCATAACTAACTCCAGGGTAAATTGCATTATTCTCGTTCTTCCCAGAAGTACAGAGGTCGAAGGTCATGTGGCTGTTCATTGTCACAGCTGGCTGTCCCTCGTTACAGCCGGCTGTCCTCTCTCCAGCCCTAGCCGCTCCCGGTGCTACTTCACGTGTTCTCTCTGGGCTGTGTTCTGGGATTTGCATATATAAAGGTCTGGTTGGAGTCCTTGACTTCCTCATCATCAGTTCAGAACATTTTACCCACAGTACATAATAGGCGCCTGTGTGAGTGAGGTGAGTCTAGTGTTCCATTGTGTTCACAAGGAAATGGGAAAGGGAATGTGACTGTGTCGAGGTTCTCCTTACGCAGTACTATGGGCGTGAGAGTGTGTGTCTTGCTTCTTTGAAACAGTGTGGATTTTAGGGCAGCCATTTCTTGCTTGTGTTTTTTGAATGGGTCGGTGATACATTAATGAGAAGCAAGTCAAATCCAAAAGTCACTTGTTCGGTTTTAGGATGAGAAACATTTCCAAACCAAAACGAATTTCACATCTTCTTGCTGCTTCACACTAAATGCTCTTCCCCATGACTTGGAGCCATCATGATGACTGATGGTCTTTTCCTTTCCTGTTGTTGGAGTCTGAATATCTAAGGCTCTGGGAGGCTGAGCTTATTAAGGGCTGGACCTATGTCCTTTGCACCTGACATTAGTAGGCCCGGTATACAACTCCTCAGCAGATGCTTGAAGAATATAACAGGTGTGGGGTTTTGTGTTCTCCTTCCAGTAGTGCCGTTTCCTTCCTCGCTGGTGGTCCTTTTACCCAAGAGGCCAGAGACCAGGTTGTCCAAGGAGTGAGGTAGGAATATGATGTATTGAGCTTTGTAAACAGACTGGTTTTAAATCCTAGCTCTGCCCTTATCCGGTGGTGAGATGGTGGGTTTGTGACTTACCTAACCTGCTTCCTCATTTGTAAAGGAAGGACTGACTTTAAGACATGGCTGAAAAATTTGCTTCACTAAATGAAATAATACAGAGGTAATACCCAGTCCAGTGGATACCCGTAAGTGGCAGCGCTTCCCATTTCACTGTTACAAACACAGTGAAGTAGATAATTTCCTGGGGCCTGACTAAAGCCCATTCTTTACTTGGAGCTGGAAAAATGTATTGGGACCGACTCCCAGAGGACTGTCTTGCTTAATCCCTGACTCTTCGGATTCTTAGTTTAAATCACCTGGAAAGACATTCCCCTGGGTGAATATCAGTGCTGCTATGACTGTGACAAGGTTTAAATGACCCAAGTGCTTTCCTTCCCGGATCATGTGTCAGGGAGGCTTGCAGGGAAGTTTCCAGGAGGTGTGTGTTGAAAGGAATGTGGGTTTCCCTGGGCAACCCACGTTGTGCCTGTGAGTTGGCAGCAGGCTGGCTGTGATGGAGTTGGTAGAGGCTGTGCTGTGACCCGCGGAGGGCAGTGTCTGCCCGGCAACAAGGGGTTGACCACCGCCCCTTGTGGGGAGACTCCGGTGCCCCATGCTCTGCTGGGCCCGTTGCAGTTTCCAGGGAGTGGCCTGCCTTGTTTGGACCCGTTTTAGTTTTGTGATGGGGTTCAGGCACAGCTAGGCACGCAGGAGCGCAGCAAGGCTTTTTGAAGTGTTTGGAGAAACAACTATTCTTCTGCAGCCTCTTACTGCAGTCCCGCGTAGGCAAGAGGGAAAAACAATTCAATGGCATAAGTAAGGACATTTGGGTGTTATATTTCATATTAAAGTGTAATACTGATAGTGTTTGTACAGGTATGATAGCTAGAGACTTCTTTTGTCAAAATTCATTTTCATTGTGAAATGCAGTATTAGGTGTCTATTTCCAAATTTACCTGGTTAGCAAATATAATCATTTGGTCATACAACAAACATACTCAATATTTTTATTATATCTGAAAAAGACAAAGATCTGCTCAAAGTGAGCTAAAAGTTTTCCAGGGATTTGGGGCTTCCCTTAGAATTTCTGGGCCTACTAGATTTCTGTTTTAAGTTTCAAGTTTTGCTCTTTATTAAACAACAGGAAACTTAGAAAACGGGTAAGTGGCAGCTCATCACTTCCACACTTTTGATTCCCAAGTCGTCTCGTTTCTGAATGTGGCATTGCAACCCTGATTTTTTCTTTTCTAAACATTCTGCACTAAAGCATTTGAGATAAGTCCTTAGTGTTGAGGAAATCCTGAATCCTAGCGCCCGGAGGTTAAAAGAAATACAGTGACAGGCTGTGAAATAGTGTTGTCATAACTTATCAGTGGCTGGTAAATAGGGTCGTTGCCTCCTGACATCCTTCTGAGTGAAGGCGGTTTAATTGCACCGCCTCCGGTAGATAAGCCTTCGAAACGCGTGGATGCTGTGGATCAAGTATTAACATTCTCTGAGTTTCGACTTCTGGAGTGAGTTTTCCAAGTTCCTCTTCGCGTCAAAAGTTATTTGGACAATGTTTTTCACTGTATGTGTGCGTGGGGCAGCATCCTCTGTAAACGGATGTGACTCCAGGACTGTAAAAAATGGGAATTTTGCCAGCACAACCGACAGTTGTGCTTTATCCTCATGCACCACCCCTGACAAATAATAATCCTATGAGGACAATTCAGATTAAGAATGAGTAGTTTTAAGTTCGTAGTGTTTGGGAGGAAGACTCCTCCCTTGTTGGAGGGAGATTTCCAGTTTCCGGGCGTGTCACATCCACGTGGGCAGCCTCGCCAGGCGGACTGCAGCCGAGGAGCCCTCCCACTCGGGGAGAGAGAGGCAGCTGCTACTCGCATGCTTTGTCAGTTCGGATTTTCTGCGAGGTTGAAAATCCACTTTGGTTTGCAGTGGTGACGGGTGTACCCTGATGATTCAATCTCTTGGATTTTTGAAAGAGAAGTGTTTTACCCTTAGCAGTCATGCAGCACTTTCAAATTCAGAACAAGAGTCTGACTCTTAAACTGGTGCCGAGTGTCCTTCCCTGGAAGAAGGAGGGGGCAGGCCAGAGGGATGGAGGACTCCTGTGGCCTTTGCACAGCTGCTGTGAGACCAGAGCCACCCGGGCAGGACCTCAACTCGTGGCTCCAGACCCTCATTTTTGAAGAAAATGGCCCGAGATAAGGCGTTCTCTTCAAGGTCATTCAGTTTGTTATTTTGTCTCTTTCTAAGGGCCGCTGTTCCCCCTGTGCAGTTGTATACATTGTGGATTTATTTATACTTCCAGCTTTCTGCAAGGGAAGAAAAAACTGAACTACCGCAGTGGCATTAAGAGAATTAGGACACTAGTTAACTGACATGTTTTGCGTGTGTGTGCGCACACACTATTGTAGTGATTAACCTGTGCGGGAAGTTTTATCCTCTGGTAATTTCAGACCTTTATCTCTTCGTTTGATTAGCATCTGCTAGGATTGTGAAATCTTGGTTTATTACAACTAAAGGTAAAGTGTATTTCTTATTAAAATTTCAGATAATGCATACCATTTTTGACTTTCATGAGGAAAAATCTGAATTGTGGAAGAAAAATGTTTTGATTTGCCCTTTCATTTTTGAACACTACTTTTATGTACCAGGTACTGTGCTGATGAAGCATGTGTTCGTATGCACTGAATTTACCAACTCTTCTCAACAGCACAGCCACAGCACATGAGGCGCAGAGAGGTTATGGAGCCTGAGTAAGGTCTAGGACCAGTGAGTGAGAGCTGGTTTTGAAATCTTAAGGCGGGGGTGGAGAACGGGGAGAGCGGGGCCCCAAAGCCAATTTATCTCTAGAACAACAGTGTTTTTTTAACCCACCTTGCCCCGCCCTCACCTCCTGCAGTGCTGAACCTCGATGTGCCGTTGTGTATCTCCTGTGAAGGCCCAGGATTTAGGTGGGAACTGCAGTTCTCCTGCCCCCTTTGCCCCATTCCTCCTGCCCCTTTCTTGCTGAGTTTGGCAAATGTCAAAGCACACCCTGACACTGTCAAATGTCAGTCACATTCATATTTAAATGTTCAGTCCTTCCACTCCCATCCTGGGGGTTTCCCCTGTTTTTTCTGATTTGCTCAGGTCTGTCTGTCTGTCTTGTCTGTCTGTCTACCTACCTACCTACCTACTTACCGACAAGGTCTGGCAGAAGTGAGGCCTGTAATAACTTAGTTTTATTTTGAACACTTCACCTGAAATATCATGGTGTGCTTGAGAGTGATGTTACAGAATTACATGCTTTTGGTTTTGTAATAAGATTCTGTAATAAAGCGTTATTTGTGCCAAACCTTGTGTAGATTTCCCCCTGCATTTCCAGGTCTTTCTGTTGCAGAAAGCTGGTAGGTTATTTGTCTCTAGAATTGCTGGATCTAGAATTCAACCACTCCCCTTTCATCTTTAAGTCAAGAGAAAATATTGAGGTCACATCACTGCTGTCTCATAAATTATTTGCACAGATGGAGAAAAGATAAATATTGATGTAATCAGATGAGTGAAAGTGTAGTAGGCTTTCCCTGACATTGACATGCACGGGCCATCTAATTTTCGATCCTTGAACAAGTCTCGCTTGGGTTCTGTTGGCACAATTCCGTGGACATGACAAACCATCTCTGTTTGCTTGCCCTGCCCCCGAACCTGATACCCAGCGGTGAGGCTTTGAAACGGAAACACCCTTGCCCGGGTTAACTAAGAAGAGTGAAGACTGTGTTAGCCCCTTCCTCACACTTCCGTTTCGGCTGTGGCAGGAAGAGGTGGCTGCCACCCTCAGCCAGGAGCAGCCGCTTGGAGCCACATGGGCCTGAGATGAATCTAAGCTACCCTTTCACAGGTGCTTGCCTGGAGGAGATGGAAATTTGAGCCACTTTTTTTGCTATAAGTCCTTGTTACCTGACTGTTGAACTTCTTCATCTACCAGACAGAGGTAGAGTCAAGTCTGACCTTTCACCAAGGGGTCAGACCGAGGTCAGTCCTTACAGCAAAAATCATTCTGTAGTACAGATTAGATCTTCCAAAGAAGATGATGTGTTAGAGATGCATGCTGGGCTTCTTCCAGGAAAACAAAACCACACGAAGTATGGCCAGTTTTACCTTCAGTATTGAAAGATCACTATATTTAAACTGAGTATCAGTAAAACTGGCCTTCGCTCAGAAGCCAGTTTACAAAAAAATCAGCAAAACGAGAATTCCGCTCAGAAGAAACACTCTTCAAGAGGCAGGCAACTACTGAGCAAACAGCAAATTCGCACCTGTTTCACACACTCAAGGTGCTTTCAGAAGAGTGGGCAGTTATTCAAACCATTTATATTGGGTTTTGTGTTTTTGTTGGTGTTCGCTGACACCTTATAATTGAATTACCACATTTAATTAATTGCTGTCTTGGATATTGTGAGAATTACACTGGATAATCATTGTGGCAAATGCTTTGTAAACTAAACCGTAAGGTCCCTGTGGTTGTCATTAATGCGATCGCCCAACTATTTCTGGTTCCAGGCGTGTGGTGAGTTTTCACATCCCCCTTGAAGTTGAGTGTGGCCATGTGACTGGCTTGAGGCCAGTGGGATGTCACAGAGGAGGCAGGGTCCCATCTGAGTGGGAGTAGTGAGTCAGGGTCAGCTCTGGAGCCCCTCTCCCCCTGCTGGGGCAGCCTTCCAGAGTGCGGTGATGCGGACCTCCCAGCTGACCTGTTGTAGAGGCCGCTGAGGTTTGGGGATGTTTGTAACTACAGTATAACAGCCCATCCTGGCTGATGTGCATGCAGCACATACAGATCTTACGTGGTCTTGCGCTCTTTGACACGGGGCCTAAGCCGATCAACAAGGCTTATGGTGAAGGCACCATTTCAATACATTACGTAAAACTAATAACCTTCGAACTCTTCACAGAAAAAAAACTCCAAGATCCTTCAAGGAATATGTTTGAGTCATGCCCTATTTACACTAATGTAACGAGAATTCATAGAAAAGGCGGAAAATTGCTATTTAGTGAGCCCCTTCTCTGATCCTGGGACTGTGCGCTAGACGTAATTGCACAAATGAGCTCAGTCAATCCCAACAGCCTCACTGGGAAGAACCCTGGTAGGATTTCTATTGCTCAGTACAGAAAGTAAGCCTGAGAAATGTTAAATGTCCCAGGTCACACAGCTGTCTAGTGAGCAGAGGAGAGAGTTGTTTCAGAGGGCACAGAATGCTTTAATGTACAGCGACAATGTCAGCTGAACCCTAAACGCTAGGAGGAGTTCCTGCTTGCTGAAGGAGTGGCCCAGCTAAGGGTTAATTACTCTTACTCTGAATTTAAAAGGGAAAATATGTCTTCCCCATTATACCTTGAGCCTTCTCAATGGCCTTGACCTTGTAAAAAGTCACTCTGACATAAACTTCAACATAACAAAGTTCCTAACTCATCAGTGGCCACCCCAAGCAATTTGGAAGTTTAACTTATTCCTGTTTGACTGGGAATGTTGGCTAAGCTTCCTTTTACCGGAGCTCTCTGTTTTTATTACTTGATTCATTCTTCCCAATTTATATTATATCTTAGAAAAAAATAGCCCAAAATGATGTTATCAGAATGCAACACCTTTCAAATTCAGATTTTAAAAAATTGCCCTCAATATAAAATAGTATGAATAACTGAGATTGACATTTAATCGCGTAAGAATGTCATCATTTCCCACACACTACAAAGCCAGCCATCTTATTTTAGTTTGTTACACAGCTATAGTAATTCATCTTTGTGCATTTCTGTGCACGGATGCGGAATGAGAGAGGAGGAGTATGCCAGTTTTGATGGGAGGCTATTTTATAATACGGGTAAAACAGTGGTTCTCAACCTGGCCCCCACCGCAGACCAAATCAATCAAAATCTGTATGTTTGGGGTCCAAACATAAGAATTTTTCTCTTCAGAACTCCCTGTTTGGTTCTGAGGCCGATCTAGGATTCAGAACCAGTGGGTTAAAAGGAGGGCTCTTGCTGATCAGATAGACAGGCTTGTATTCAAAATCTGGGTCCACTGAGGGTGTTGCCTAACATTTTACTTTTGCCTTCAGTAAAATGGGGATCATATTAGTATCCACCCCGTATGCTTGTATTAAGTATAGAAATATTCAACATGTGCAGAAGAGCATAGTCCATAGCCAAGGTCAAGCACCCCGTAAATTGCTAGAACCTGTGGTCGTATTACCTTACATTCCAACGGGGTTCTCACAGACGTGATTAAGGTTTTTGAGGTGAGATTATTCTGGGTTATTCAGTGAGTCCCATGCAGTCATAAGGGTCCTCATAAGAGGGAGGCAGGAGGCACACAGAGAAGGAACGTGATCACCAAAGCAGAGAGAGGTTGGAATGGTTCCAGGAAGGGGCCGGAGCCAAGGGCCGCAGGCGGCTTCTAGGATCTAGAGGTAAGAAAACAGGTTCCACTCCAGGAACGCCAGTCTGTGACGCCTTGGTTTTAGCCTGTGAGACCCATTTTAGACCTGGCTTCCAGAACTGTAAGATAGTCAGTTTGTTTTGTTTTATGGTACTAAATTTGCAATAGTTATAGCAACAACAGGAAACGAATACAACTTGTATCACGTACTTTACCCAAAAGCTATAAACCAGTAATATGGTAATGCCTTCTGGTCCCCTCTTCCTCAAGTTGCGGCTCCTTTGCCTCCTTCACCCTTTTAGGTCTCTCTCTCTCTCTCTTTCTACTCATATGCCATCTCTCCCTCCCTCCTGTCCTTCCCTTTTCTTTCCTTTCCACCAGAGGCACTTGCCTGTTCTGCCCTAAGCACTGCACTTAGGCTCTCAGTTTCCAAGAGAAACGTACAGACTCATGAGGGAAACATGTGTAAGCCACCACAATGCAAAATCCAGAGAACGCACAGGGCAGTAAGCCAGCCAGTGGGGCGGGGGAAGCAGGACTGAGTCCTACTTCTCAGTCACATAGGTGGTGCCTGGTAACTATTAATTATCTGTGGATGAATTTGGCTCTGTTTGCTCCCCAGGACAAGCACCTGCTCTTAGGATGAAATGAGCGTGTGGGCAGGCCTACTCTGTAAACTGAAGCGCTTACAAATGTAGGGACATGTCCCCGGGCCCACCCGGCAGGTGAAGCCCCTGAGCAACTGTAACACGTGGTAGGTGCCAAATCCATGAGCCGTCTTATCAAAGACAAATACACTTATGAAGACAAGTGTGCATTGCACAAGTATTCCCTCCCTCTTTTTCCGTTCAGTCCCGGAGCTGTGATACAGTGCAGCCAGAAGGAGAGTGTATCTTCACGAAATGTCTCCATTTCCGACAGCTTTTCTTGTTTTCAGCCAGAATCCGAGGGGTACCCAGACAAACTCACTGCTCACTGCACTGTTCTCCCACCTATATTAACCCTAGCATATTTTGTGGATTCTTTCCCCATTCATGAAAGCTACTGAAAACAGACAAAACAGATTTCGTGGATGACTTTGGGTGAGTTTTTTTCCCTTTATTTTAAAAAAGATTTTATTTATTTATTTTTAGAGAGAGGGAAAGGGAGGGAGAAAGAGGGAGAGAGACATCAATGTATGGTTGCCTCTCCCGTGCCCCCCACTGGGGACCTGACCTGCAACCCAGGCATGTGTCCTGACTGGGAATTGAACCAGCAACCCTTTGCTTTACAGTCTGGCGCTCAATCCACTGAGCCACACCAGCCAGGGTGGATGAGTTTCTTAATATGCCCAAGGCCAAGCCTTAATTTGATCCTCACATCTGTATGGTTAAATACCTACGGATAACAAAAGCACCTGTGTTGGAACCTATCCTATACTAGAGGCTCAGTTTGTGTTCTAGCCATCTCTTGATTGCTAACAAATGACCTCAGGTTGAGTGGGTTAAAGCGACCACCTTAATGTGGGGTCAGGTTATTGAGGGCGGCCTTGGTTGGAGGGCGTGTTGGGACTCCATGGCTGCAGTAGCGTAGGAGGCTGGCAGATCCGCTTCAGGACGGGGCACTCACGTGGCTGGCAAGGTGGTGCCGGCTGCGGCCAGAGTGCAAGCAGAGCTCCACGCGACCACTTCACGGGGATGCCTGGGCTTCCTCACACAAGACTGACCGGGCTCCAAGTGTCTAAAGCAGTGCATCTAATGACCTTAGCCTCAAAAGTCCCAGAACATAACTGCTGGGATATTTTCTTGGTCAAACCAGCTCAGATTCAAGGGGAGGGGAGTTAGATTGCACCTATAGAAAGGAGAAATATCAGAGGGTTTGCACTTGCCTTCACCCAGCCAGGAGCTGCAAGTGCTTCTGTTCTGTGTTATCCTGAGGCGTGAGGTCAGAGCCAGCTGCTAGGCTCCTGTGCTGACCAAGGGGCCACTCAGGGTCAGTCTTGCAGCTGCACCAGCTGGAGATCAGCAGCTGGTCCCTGCCTTGTCTCCGATGGCCTCTCACTGAACTGGAGAAAGCAGATGCAGAGCCAGCCATGGGTCTAACCATCTGTCCCTGTGGACCGTTCTCTTTCCTTTCCTTTCCCTTTTTCCCTCCCTCCCCCCCTCCCTTCCTTCCCTCCCTCTTTTTTGTGTGTGTGTATAGGTGCATTGGTAGCTTTTATTTATGTATCTATTTATAGTTCTGTTAAATTTATTTCACTGAGTAATCCTTTAAGTACTGGGTTTTTTTTTTTCAGCTCAAGCAATAGTCGACATACAGCAGTGTATAAGTTTAAGATGTACAGCATAATGACTTGACCTTTATGCATTGTTAAGTGATTATCACAGTAAGTTTAGTTAACGTCAGCACCTCATTGAGTTACACAATTTTTTTTCCTCCTAGTGATGAGAACTTTTAGGGTTTACTCTCTAAGCAACTTTCAAATAGAGCAGTGTTGACTAAGTCCTCATGTTGTCCATTACATCCCAGTACTTACTTACTTTGTAACTGGAAGCTCTTGACCACCTTCATCCAATTCCTGCACCCCTCCTTTGGTGATCTCAAATCTGGTCTCTTTTATATTAGCTTTTTTTTAAAGATTCCACATTTAAGTGAAGTCATACGGTATTTGCCTTTCTCTGTTTGACTTATTTCACTTAGTATAATGCCCTCAAGATCCGCCTATGTTGTTCCAAATGCCAGGATTTCCTCTTTATGGCTGTGTGTGTGTGTGTGTGTGTGTGTGTGTGTGTGTCTGTCTGTGTGTGTGACCTTTTCTTTATCACTTGTCAGTGGATACTTAAGCTGTTCCCATGTCCGGGCTATTGTGAATAACGCTGCATGGACTGTACTTCTCTAAGCCATTCAAAGGCAGCCGTAGCAAACCCCGATTGTGTTAGTGAGCACAGCAACTTCACGAGTAAACTCGCATTCCAGGCTAAGATCTCAGCTCTGAGCACGAACTAACTCAGTACAGATATTGTGCCCCATGCTGCGAAGCAACTTGATTGCCATTTTATGTTGTCTTCTGGATTTTATTTGGGAGTCGTGAATGCTGGAGTATCTTTTATAATGTAAAGATGATGGGTTCCTCTATGGTTCTGGTTTTGTTTCGTTTTATAAGTTGGACTTTCTATAAGTATCTCGCATGGACATACGTCCGTCTGTCTGTCCTTGAGACATCTGTGTCAATTCATTCTTCAAGCGTGTACAGTCCCATTTCTTCCCTTCCATTATGTTCCTTATTTGGCAAGACCATCATTTCTCAACGTGAACATTAATCGATGTCTTATGTACATAAAAACCCTGATGTCGAACGGGCCTAGGAGATGCAGCCAGGCTTAAACAGGTGTCCTTACTGCAGGACTTCCCAGGACCTTTAACAAACCAGTGTGTATGTTGTATATCAGAGAGAACCGCGACAGTCATGTGTTCATGGACTTACATGAGTCAAGACCCGTGTCAGAGAGCAATCCTCAAGGACTTATGTTCCCTGAGACACACTTGGGGAAATGCAGGCATAACCTTGTGCTCCTCCTGGGGGAAGATGCGCGTGACACGCGTGTTACCAGGTTTCTGCACCGCTCCCCTTCCTCCGGGCAAAGTTGAGTGCTGCCCCCCCCCCCCTCCCCGGGATCCCGCGGGCAGCCTGGTGGGTGGAGTAAGAAACTGGGGTTCCATTGCACTTTCTCTGCTTAGCTCTGTGATCCCAGAGCTTTCCCAGGTCTAATGTGGAGGTAAGACCACTGCCTGAGCTGGGGCAGCGGTGGTGTGCACACACACCCAGAGGGGGCTGGAGGAGGGGCCCGTGTAGGCCAGCTTCCTGTCCCAGTCCTGGGACTGAGCCACAACGGGGAACAAGGAGTGAACGCACTCGCCCCCTAGTGGGCAGTTCTGCCTCTGTCATCTGAGTTCGTCCATCCTCACAGAGGACTGGGTGTCTTCTATTGTTATTGTTGGCTTAGCAACTGTTCCCACTGGATGTGTGGGCGATTCCTTTTAGACTAATGAGACAAGAAATGACTTGAATGAAGGCGATAGATTTGAGCACAGAGGTGGTGAGTGCTCTCCCCAGCAAGAGACGAAGGAACATCCCCATTTTACAGATGCCAGACTTGAGGTCACAGAAACGTGACAGAGTGACACAGGACTCATGGATGAGCCGTTTCCACACAGCAGAGTGTTCCATCCACGACCAGGACTTAGGTCCTACTGTTCCCTCCATCATATGTGATTCTTAAATTTGAGCAGAGGAGAGATTTGCCTGATTCCGTGACTCAAGGTTATCTCCAAATTAGTATCTATGGTCTTGCAAATAGTAGGCAGCAATAAGAAAAGTTCTTTCTTTATATTTTTACTGAGAATGTTTTCTGCCAGGAGCCATTTTACTTACTTATTTAATCCTTACAATGAACCTTGGAAGATGCCAGAATGACTCTCGGCCCCAGAGCCGAGGAGACTGAAGCACAGAGCATCTGAGTAACTGGCTTTAGCTCACACAGCAGACGTGGGACGTGGCCAGCACTGGGCCCCACGCAGTCCGATGTCACACCCAGGCCCTTCGCCAGGCCCCACTCCACCCTCCTAAACGTTGCTGACCACCTGGTTCGCACCCAGTGTTCACTGTGTCCCTCCCGTGTGCCCACCCGGCGCCGGGAGCTGCGGGCGGTGGGGGGCACATAAGGTTCATGAGACTGGTGTATGGGATTGCTCCAGAATTGGTTTCGACTTCTTAATAAAGGATAAAATCCCCGAGGAAAAAAACTGAACGATGAAATTTAAAGGAGTGAGTTTTTCAAAGTAGGAAGAAACTGGTTAATAGCAGGCTGAAGGGCAAACATGTTTTTAAAAAGAACCGAGGCAGGGAAAACCAACACTGTATTAGTGACACATATGATTTGTATGCCTGTGAGCGGGAGAACGTGAGAGGGGGGAAGGCTGTCTTCTCGGGTAAACGAAGCGTAGAAGTTCATTAGGACTATAAAGAAGTGTTAACAGAGGAAGGCCTGCCTCAGGAGCATCAATGGATCGCCATGCAAACGATGGCAGGTAGGTGCAAATTGGAACCGGGAGATGCAAAGGCACGATCTGAGGAATACATTTACAAAAATACCAGATAAATAATAAATGATTAAATATGTTAAAAGCTAAAAGGATCTTTGTGTCTTCAAGGCTCCGGAATTCAAAAGAAAAAAAAAAAAGCCAGGTTGGTCTGGTCGGAGAGGGCAAAGGCTGGGGGACGGAGCTGGTCTGGCTGGACTGGAAAGCACCCGGGAAGAGCTGTCACTGGAAATCAGCAGGCCCGGGCCGCATGCCAGTCCCCCAGGGAAAGGCAGGACAAGTTAAAAACACCAGGGCATTTCAGAGAAGGGCGGTCCCTGTCCTGTTCTCATTCCGTGCTTGGAGCCCGGGGCCCAGAGGGAGGTCCCACTGCCTGGCCCAGGAGGTCTGGGCCCACCATGGTCCCTGTGTCCCTTCACTCCCACCCCAAGTGCCCTCAGTCACTCTTCAGTCATCTTTGTTTTCGGCTGCTCCGGACAGTGGGTGGGGCGACACTGTTCGGATTCCTGTGCGGGGGCTGGGGAGAGGGCGTGACCTTCCACCTCCCCGGGAATGTTTCCTCTGTGCGCTGTGCCCCTCTGCCCCCTCTCCCACTAGTTTTCACCACACAGGCAGGAAGGAAAGGATGGGGCCAGGCTCAGCTGTGCTCTTCGTCAGCCAGGTGACCTGGGGCAAGCGACTCAACAGCTGGTTTGTGAAATGAGAGTGGTGATCATAATGGCACCTCACCGAGTTCTGCGGGTGCCTGTGGCAGGTCTGCTCTGCCAGGGGCTGTGCTGGCACCGTGGCTGTCCTCCTGGAGGTCACAGTGTAGGGGGGCTCGGCCTTTGGGCCCCTCCCTACCTGTGTCCCAGGCTACCTGCTGGGGCCTTTCCTCAAGCGCCTGTCAGTGACATTAGATTCGTTCATCGCCAGCATCCTCCTGTGAGGCCATCATGACTGTGTTCCTCGGGTTACGGACCAGGAAACAGGCGGAGAGAGGCTCAGCGGGGAAGACGTGGCGCTCACTCCGATCCTGCAGGCCTGAGGTCGGAGCTGCACTCTTTAGCTGGACTTCGTAAGGGAAGCCGATGATCGCACAGGCAGCGTGTGACTAGAGCTGAGACAGGCACAGGGAAGGAGAATGCAGAGCTTGGTGAGCCCATAATGCGGGCATTTCACTGAGAAAGAGACATCTACGGGATCTGAAGAGGAGGCCACGGTCCACCAGGGAACGAGGGCGTGGTGGGGGCGGGGCATGCAGCAGAAGGGCCTGGTACACTGTCGAGGACTGAGCCGGAGGCCCAGAGGGAGCTGCCCGCCTGGCTGCGTGGTCTTGGCCCAGCTCTCAACCTCTCAGAACCTCAGTCCTCTCATCTGTGAAACGGAGAGAAGAGGAGGTGGGAGGGTGAACTTAGAGGGTGGGTATAATGTGTGTAGCCCGCGCCTGGCACGTGGTAGGAGCCATTGTTAGTATTATTGTCATGAACACAGATCTGCACAGAAGAATCTTTCCCGCCAAGACCTCTGCCTCAACCATGGTGCCACCTGGGAGCTGAGAGACGTCAGATGGTGGGGGCTGGGGGTGTCCTCTTAGCCCATCTGTTCACGTTTCTCAGAGTGAACAGATGAAATGAGGAGCCGGGAGCCATCACGGAGGATTTCCTCAGCCGCCCTGGCGGGCAGACTTTGCACTGACGTCCACAGTATCATCTGCCCCGTAATCGTGACAGAGTGACCATGCCCCACAGGCCCACAAACACGTGTGGATTGTGAGGTCTCGGGAATCTCCTTGTCCTGCTGTTAATTAATGTCGACGTCACCAAGGGTCCCCAGGTTAGACCCTTGGCCAGCCAGGCCGACCACAGCCCGAGTTTCAGTGTCAACAGCAGCTAACGCGTTCCATGTCCTCTGGGCAGGAGCCACATGCGACTCTTCCATTGCAAACTCTCAGCAGCCCTGTTCTGAGCTGAGTCTCACAGGCCCATTTGCAGATGAGGTGACTGAGACTGTCTAAGGCCACACAGAGGACAGAGCCAGGGTCACGCCCTCCAGCCTCTGCTCTGGAGCCTCGTGCACTCTGTCACACGTTCTTTAGGAGACTCTTTCGGTCGGTGATACTTCCGAGTGCCATTCCCTGGCATTACCGCCTTGTTCCATGATGAGAGACCTAAGTGAATCTGACTCGAGAGGACTGTGTGATGACCTCCTTCTTGTCATTTGGGCACCACTCCAAGCCTTAACCTCCTGACACGGTCTTCCTGAATGCTCGCTGCCACTCATATCCAGGCCCCAGGGAGGGGCAGTTTTTCTCACACTTATTGAAACCTCCCATCGTCTTCTTGGACTTGCTTATCTATTTATTTTTTCCCCTGGCTCGACTCACTGGGCAGCAACTTCAACAGCAGTACGAATCGTGCTGGTCTTCCATTCTCCGCAGAGACCAGCAAATTCCCTGCGCACAGTAGGCACTCAGTTCCTCTGTGGGGCGGACAGAGCCCAAGACTCCCAGGCGGGTTGCGATGGTTTCCCGTAGCGTCTGCCAGTCTGTTGAGCTTTCAAGCCTCCCTTTGCTCATCTGTAAAATGGAGTGAGTAATAGGCAACAGAATACCATGCAGCCATCAAAAATGATGCTATGCCAAAACACAGAATGGCCGGGAGGGGTATTTCTGATGTGGTCAGTGTGGGGGGGGGTCAGTTGATAAAAGGCCTGTGAGGATGAACCTGCAAAGGATGCAGAATATTGAAGTTGAAGGTTCAGGCTACGCTTCGAGGCCACCTGGTTTTAACCTGGAGTCCCCATCACTAGCTGTGTGGCCGTGGGTCGGTTGCATCCTCTGTGCCTGGGTTTTGTCGTCTGTAAAATGAGGATGACAAGAGTCCATGTCAAAGTGCTGTGAGGATTAATGAGTTCAGACACTGTGTCTGGGGGCGTTGCTAGCACATGGTAAGAGCCTGTTACAAGGAGCTGTTGTTACTGTGATGTCACTGATATTGTTTCTATTGTCACTGGGATGTATCAAGTACAAGATTGTAAAATGGTATGTGTAGCATGACTCCACTTATTTGAAATATATGTATATAAATGACTTGGAGGTAGATAGACCTAAATATTACGTGATCTCTCTGATAAGTTTTTTTTTTATTTTGTTCCTTCTTCCCTCCCTTTGTCCCTCCTTCTTTACCTCCCTTCCTGTCTTCCTCCCTTTCTTTCTTTAAGCAAACATGTACCACTTTGTGTAATGAGAAAATAAAACCAAGAAAATAACTTAATACTAAAAGTAATGAAATAATAAACTGGGCAAGGCCCGCTTCCCAGGCGGTGGGGGCGGTGGGCGGTGGTCTCGGTTTGTCAGTCTCGGTGTTCGTCAGCACAGCAGGCCTGATCCAGGAAATGCTAGGAACCACTCGCCAAATGTTCTTCTACTGTGCCAGGCATGACTCTCGGCCCCTCACATGCGTCGCACGATTCAATCTGCTTGGCAGGCCCGCCTGCAGGTGCTAGCTTTGCTTCACACAGGTGAGGACGCTGGAGCCCAGAGAGGTCCAGTAATTTGTCCAAGGGCGTCCAGCTACCAAGGAGGCGATTCCCTGTCAGGCCTACCCGACCTGGAGCTGTAGGTCTAAAGCCACGTCACTCAGGTTGTGTGCCCCTGGCCAGTGGCATCAGCACTGCCCAGGGACTGGTGAGAAAATGCAGAGTCTCAGGCCCCAGTTCAGCTGTACCAACCCGGGCTCTGCTTTGTCACAAGATCCCCAAGGTGGTTCAAACACATAGTCAGGCTTGAGAAACCCTGGTCCAACCGACTGTGTCTCTCCGGCTCCCGCGTGCCTGGCTCTGATGCCTTCTGGCTGCAGTCTCACCGTCCACATCTCGGCCCAGGAAGCCGGGAAAGCTACCTCCAAAGCACCCTCTCTAGTGACCACTTACCAGCTCTGAGACAAAGGTTTGAAGGAAAAAAGATGTTTGAATCCATAGACCTGGTGCCGGGATTGTCGATGGAGTGTCTGTGGCCGTGTTACCCCTTTCCAAATAGGAAAGGTGGACTGTAAATAGGATATTTTTGTTATTCAAAGAGAAATAAATACTGCAGGCTTCATAACCAGAGGCCCTCCTGATACGCTTAAATGCAGTCCAGGGTACCCTGATTTAAAGTTTAGCGACAGAGCAGCAAAGGTGAATTATCCTGGCCTGTGGGTGTTTATATATGATGATGGAATGCAAACAAGCATTGTCTGGCTCTGGAAGCAGAACTGGGGAAAACTTCACCTAGGTATTTAATTATACAGAGCAGGCTGGAAATGCTCTTGTTTTCCTCACTGGCCCATGGCTGGAAGCCCACAGGTCACTCTACATCAAAAGCCATGACAATGGATTAGAAAGAACTGGAACATAACAGTCGGCAGAAGTTTTCTGCGTTTCTGGTTGCATTCCTTCCGCTCAGGCCGTCTGCACTGTGCAATCCGTGCACGGAGCCGAATGATGCTGTTGGTGTGTGTGCCTGCGTGTACGTGCACGCACGCCCAGACACGGCTCCTTAGAGTCTGTGCGAGGAGACACAATGACCAGCTTTGGCGACTGGGCGTTTGGCCCCACCTGGGTAACAGAAGGCTTGGAGGGGCGCCCTTCTCCTCCTCGCCTCGTGCAGCTGTGGGCTGCATGACCCCGTCCACGCAAGGTCCCGGGCCTCAGCTTCTGTTTCTGCCAGTTTCTGATGAAATATCAGGGTTTACTCACCAGTGTTAGAGCCACGGCAGAAAACTAGAAAGATAAATGATTTAATTCGGGCTGTCAGGTGCTGTTTGTTTGGAAGCCCAGATTCATGAGGAGAAAAGCACATTAATTGAGGTCTCAAGGTGGTAGTAGAACACATTTTCTTTATTACTGTTTTCCATGTAGGGGGTTGCTTTTTTTCTTTAAAGTTTATTTGGTCTTGTTCAGTCAACTTTTACTGAGTAGGTAGGTCCTGTGTGAGGTGGGGAAAATCAAAGGGAAGGAGAGTGGCCGGTAGGACACAGCCCACAGGAGCAGCGGAAACAGGGACAAGAGAGACACGTGGCATGTCCTCTGGGACAGTCACAGTGGGCCTCCCCTCAGAAGGAGACCCCAAGCTAGGTCTGGAGCAGGTCTTGCCGGATAGACAGGGTGGGAAAGGCATGCCAGGTAGACGAGACTCTGGCGGTGAAGCCATGCTGCTGGGGAGGAACCCAATGTCCCTGGAACTTGACCGTGTTTGCGGCACTGAGGCTGCAAGGGGGCCAGGAGACCTGCCAGGAGGAGCAGAGGAGGACGTTTCTGGAGATGGGGTTGGAGAGGTACATGGTAGAAATCCGGTCAGGAGGAGTCTTCGGGCCTCTTAGGCCGCCTGGGATCATAGAATAGCATGCCAGGGTTGGGGCGGGGGCTGGCAGTTAGATTGGAGGAACCGTAAGGGCTCATTTCAAGAATTTGGGCTTGGATCCAAGAGCAGTGGGGCCATTGGACGGCAGCCGTGATTACCCATGTGCTTCGAAAAGATTATACTGATGGCGGGGGGCTGGCTGGTAGGGGGCAAGAACGGTTACCAAGGACCCCTCAGGATTTTACTGGAAGGTCCTGGCAACAGAGGAAAGTGGCCTGGCCTCAGGTGATGGCAATGGACATCTTTAAGGGGAAGACACCCTGGATATGCATGTCGAAGGGAAGAGGTGCCAAGATGGTTCTTACGGCAGGGTCCAGACTTCTTCCGAACTGCTGCCCACAGGCGGTGACGATGTGCCATTGTCAGCAGTGTCTTCAAATGGCTCCCGGCACTTACAGGTGTGACCCAGGAGCACTCTGAAGAGTACAGGCTTCTGTGGCCATCTCACCCCCAGCATCGGGGTCCTCTGATGTTTTCGTTTTGGGGTTTTTTTCCCGCCAGCAAATGTCATGGCCAAGTCAGACAAGCCAGGGTGACCGGGAATCAGATCTGGAGTCCAGCCTTTGTTGCTTTTCTCCCACTGAACTCCTGTAATCTGCTCCATGGCAGATTTTGGACCTATGTCCAGATCAATGTCCATTGCAACACCTCTTCATTAACCCTTTGGTGTGTAGGGACCAGAGAACTGAAAAAACTACATATCCCAGACTCCTTTGCAGGTAAGGTCATGTATGTGATGGTGGCCCCAAGAACACACACACCTGCTCCAGACTGACAGGCAGAGATGAGCAATGTCTGGTGGCTGCGGAGTCCAGGGGGTCAGGCGTTCTGGCTAACCAGGTGGCAAAGCCTTCTTGTCCTTCCAGACAACAAGTGGGTGTCACACAGCTCCCTTTCCTGGCTGCTCGTTCCCATCTGTGGCTCCCAAACCCAGTCTCTGGCTCCACCCAAAGCCAGTTCTCTGGCTCTCTGGGGAATTATATGAGTTACCTCATATTATCTGCCTAAAGTATTGACGTGCATTCTACTGCCTGCAAATCAGAACCTGTAATTAGCTTTATTTATTGTTATGTATTTTCCTTGCTGTTCTATGTGTAGTGTTGCTGTTCTCTGAACAAAGGATGAGCCCATGAAAGGCAAGGAATGGTCGTGTTTGCTGTTACCCACACCACTGATGGCAATGACCAGCACCGATGGCCGCCAATCAGCAATCTCTAGAAATCAGAGATTACCAGATTGTGCCCTGACGTTCCTCCAGGGAACCACATCTTCTCCAATCTTTTTCATGTGCTTTGGAGGGGTTGACGCCACCAAAAGAGCCAAAGAGGGTCCTGTGACGCAAGTCTGGGCAGCCAGGGCACTGCAGCCTGCTGGCCACCACACCTCGTGTACAGATGGGCACGTGACCAGTGAGAGCCAATGGGCGGGCATCACAGGGGTTTTGCTGAGACTGTTGAGAGACAGAGGGGCATCTATCCGCTCTGTCTGTTAGGCCACCTGGTGAAAAGCAGGAGGGGAGCCAGCTGCCGCTGGAGGCTCCGTGTGGGACGGAGACTGAAGCCAATCCACCAGCAGGCCCCACTGGAAAACGGTGGTGCTGCCGCTCTTTGAGCTCCCGTAGCTCCAGCCTTCCCTGAAGACACCCCTGTTCTTGGTCTCCAGTTGGGTGAGCCAATGGAACTCTTTTTTTTTCTCTAGTTAGTAAAGGTGGGGGTTGTCACCTGCAAACAAGTTCTGACTAAAATAAGAGTTGTCCATAAATAGCCCTGACTGGCCCATCAGAAAACTGAAAGCCTTCAACTCTCTATTTTCTTTTTAAACTTCCTGTCACTTCCACTCTGGCCTTTCCTCAGGTGACCATCAATGAGACATGGCACACTTTTAATGATCTGATGGAACAAACAATTGAAATAGAGCCGAGACACACCCTGATCCATTATCCTCTTAAACAAACTGGCAGTGGCTTCTGGGAGGAAGGAAGTTCCAAGAGAGGGCCAGGTGCCCAGGAGGGTAACATGGCGCACAGCTGTCTTGTGTGTGTGGGTGCTAATCGCCACTGTGCAGCATTGTGAGTTAAGAATGGGGAAGCAGGAGTACTTGGGCTTGACTGCCTCCCTCACAATCATTCGCTGTGTGATCTTGGCCAAGTCGCTTACCTTCTACAAAGGAAGATCAAACTGGCTTATAATTAAAGAGGAATTTATTGGCTTATGCACTTGGAAAGTCCAGGGAGGTGGCCAGCTTCAGGTCGGGCTGGATCCAGTTTCTCAAAAGACGTAAGTCAGAAATCTATGGTGCTTCTCTTCAGGGTTGATTTTTCAGGCTGGCTTCATTCTCAAGCAGCTGGGACCATTCTCGTGGGAGGGACCCGGCCTGGACGGGCTCCAGGCTTCTGTCCTCCCAGCGCCGCGCTCCAGGCAGAGAGAGCACACCTTGAGCCCATAGCTCCAGGGACAACCCGAGGAAGAGCGCTCCTCAGGTTAGCGTGGGCCACCTATGTGTGCTCGGAGTGGGGGAGTCAGGTTAGGTCGCTGAGACGGGGGACGGAATGTTTCCCAAAGGAAAGAGCAAGGAGGGGCTGTTCCAAGAAGGGGGAAGTGATGCTAACTGGGTAAAAACAACAGATGCCACTTCTTACTCTCCTAGACTGTGTTCTCTTGGGAAGAAGTGGAAATGTAATAGTTCCCACGTCAGGAGGTTTTGTAAAATGCAATTAGTTAACGTTTGGGTAGCAGATGCTCTTGGTGCTCCCCCCCCACCCCACCCCTACCATATATATACACGTGGCCCCCGACTCTAACGTCAGCCTTGGCACCTGCTTGCCTGAGGGACCTCCGCTGGCTACCAGACCCCGCCTTGTCCCTGCCTGCCACAGGTCCGCTGGGCTGGCGGGTTAGTAACACTTGGGAGCAGCCTTCAGCCCAGGAGTTGGAGGATCAATTTGCTGGCTTCTTCGCCCCTTGCATGGAGAACTTTGAAGTGTGTTCTCTACTGCTTCCCAGTGGTTTCCAAGGCGGATTCAGCTCTGGTTGCCATGGTAATGCTTCCTTCATTTCTTTATCCCACTTCCTTTCCTTCTTTACCTGTGTTTCCTAGGGTCTCCTCCCAAATTAACATCTTGCCCTCCAATCCTTGTCTCATGAGAGCCCAATCACTTTGGGTTTTCATGGACCAACATGAAAGCCATACGATCCTGTGCCAACATCACGCCTGGCCTATTAGAAGCATGAGTGCATGTTTATTGTTAGTACTGGCACAGTTACTCTGAGGTCCACTTGCTGCCTTAGTTCCTTAGTTGCTTTCTGCACCAGCGGATGCCTCCTCCTGGCCGCCCTGGTCCCTCTGCGCTTGTCGCAGGCCATCCTCCTCGTCTGCCATACCCGTCCTTCACCCTCTCCACTTCCCCTTGTCTCACTACTGCTTAACGTTAGTCCTTCCCCAGGGTGATTACAGTTTTGGTGAGAGGATGTAATGTTTTAAACAGTTACCAAGAACAATTGGTAACTAAGCAAACGGCCAGACCTAGTGACATTTGTTCAGACTGTAACCTTCCTGAAGGCAGGAATGAGGTGGTTCTCACTTGGCCTGGAATGAACACAGGCCAGTTGGTATGCGGAGGGCTTTTTAAAATAAGACAAATTAGCAGACTTTATTTTAATAAAGGAAAGTGACTGAATGAAATCAAACTTCCTCTGTACATTACATCTGCTTCCCATCTGCAGTTTTAGCCAAAACGATCATTTTTTATCCACATCCACAACAATTTGGCCTCTCGCATCTGCAGAGCAGAGCAGCCATTCACTAAATGATACCCTAGTGGTATGAGTGTGTTAATGCACCTCATTTATAAGCAAGGAAAACACCCCAGCATCAGCTGGACTACCAACCAATTACCAATGTGAAATTAATGCAAAACTTATTTTTTTTTGTTGGGGGGGGAGTGTTTCTGAATAAAGATGGATTTTCTCATTAATGGAATGATATCAATGCAACAAATCACACATTTCCAAGTGTGGCAAATCGTGACTTGGCAATAAGACAGGAATGCATGCAGGAGGAAGTTTGGTTTGCCTTGAGAAAACCAACCACAGTGGATTTGGGAATCAGGAGCTCTCCGTTTGGGGCTTTGATCTTCAGACTTTCGTATACTGCACAGCAAGGAGCTGGCGAGGTGGCCGGGGTGATCTTTTCTCAATGAGTTAGCAGCTCCCTCTGTTCCCCCAGGGGCTGATTGTCTCCATCTGTTCTGGGTCCCCGTGGGGGCAGAAGGGGGTGGCTTGTTTTCATGTTGTTGGGAACTAGCAAACAAACCTCCATGTTACCGCGCTAATGCCAGGTGAGCAAAGCGTCTGAGGAAGGATTCTCTCAGGACGGAAGGGCTGCCTGAGAGGAGCACGCTGGGCAAAGAGGAAGGCAGTTTATCAGAAGTCTATCCAGGTGGCTGTCTTTGGGCCTCCTCTGTTTAAAGAAGAGAAGGCTGGGGATTTGAGGGGAGCCAAATGTTTGTGGCTGGAGGCCAGGCTTCGTTTATACAAATGTTCCCCAGTTTGTTGCTCAGAGGGGATTCTTTCCACCTGCTCCTGCCTCTCCCTCGCTGGATGTCGTTGCTGGGGGCCCTGGGCCTGCTCAGGGGATCCATGTGTTTGGAAATGGACAGACTAGCTTTCAGGGGAAGAGGAGTCATGAGCCAGAAGTCTTTGGTTCAAGACCCAGCTCTGCCACTTGCTAGGATGGGGTCTCAGTCTTGTCATCTATAAAACAGAAATAACAATAGCTTCTTAACAGGGTCCCCTTGAAGAGCAGATGCGTCAGTGAACATGCAGACAATTTTTAAATGAACACATGTCATGAATGTATATTCATCACCGATTTGGGCAGCTAGAGAGTGAAACCACTGGTTCTGTTTTAGGGGGAGACATGGCATGACTATCAGAGGAGCGCAATGATGAACTCAGCTCTGGGTCAGCGAGGTGGGAGGGCCGCAAAGTCTGGATTCAATTCCTACTATTTTGTAGCTGGGTCACCCGAGGCCGGATGTTTACCATCTCTGAGCCTGTTTCCATATCTGTGAAATGGGGATAAAGAGCTCTGACCCTCCCAGGATGGTCCTGAGAAATAAATCCACTCATTTGACAAACAGGAAAGGAGACAGAGTTAACTCCCACCAGAGTGGGAGTGGGCCCTGAGCGGAAGCCAGGTGGCTGCAGGAACGGAGTGTCACTTGAGCTAAAATACTATATATAAAAGGCACTTTACACACTACATTCCCATAGTGCTTTGCATAAACATTATCCAAAGGACTTTATTTAGACAGGAAGCCTAAGACATCTCAGGTGTTGGGCCTAATTTTGTATCGACCAGCCCCTTTACAATGAATATTTATAGGAGTGGGACTGAAATGGGGGACCTCAAGAAGAATGTGACCCTCTTCCTCCCAGCCTGGGGGCACAGGGAACAATAGAAGGAACAATGGAGAAGCCCCTCCATTCAATACTGGCAAGATCAGCACTGACTTTGATAACAAAATAGAATTTCGGTGAGTCTAATACTTAAATATGATTGTATTTTTGAAGCCGGGTCAGTCAGCATTATTTGGGTCTGAAGTTAGTACATTAAATTTCATCTCTCAATGTTCTTTCCGACATCATTTTTTAGGAAAAAAAAATCATTTTCTTCTTTATTAAAATCTACCATGGCCAGAGTGGTTAGGGACTACTGATTTGAAGCATCATTCTTCAGAGGCCCAGAAAAGAGGATGCTGAATTATTATTTTTAAAAGATCATTTGACATATGTTTGGAAAACAAGTCAATCTCGGAAAAAGAAAAAAAAAGGTATTTAGTCCTCTATCTAATATATTTCCTGAATCTTTACTAGAAGCAATGCTGTTTGCAAGAAAACAGAAGCTGTCTGCTAGAGAGAGACTGTTCAGGTGTTTTATTCCTCACCCCCGAAACCAGGGGCCCCGGGGTTTGTGACATCATGGGGTTGCTGTGGAAATGTTTATTTCACAGAGGATGTCAGCCTCACGTGGGGAATTTACAAGAGGAAGCGTGAACTCTTAGAAAAACACACTTGGTCCGAATGAAAATAGACAACATTTGGAAAAGGATTTGGAAACAAAACAATTTAAATGGCCTATAATAGTTTGCTTCACGTTTATTTGTGAGGAATCAAATACTTGTAAGAGCATCTTACACATATATGCCAATTTTACAAAAAACTTTGCTTACCATAAATATCTGTGTAAAGAGCTGGGGAAGCGAGTAAGGAATGGCTTTTTTTTTTTTTTTTTTTGCAGAAAAAAAAAACCAACCTTCTAGTTACTCAAATTGAGAGACAGGTTGGTTTGGTCCTAATATACCATCTTGTGTGTGTAATTATGTTTATATTTTTGTAACACACAATAAACTTAATAGAATAGCTCGATGTAAAGAATTGTGAGTCAGGGGCCCGAGTTTCAGTGCAAGAGCTGCAACACCCGTTTCCGTTTTTAACCATTAAACCAACAGACGCCAGACTGGAGCCTTCCTTCCTGCTGGGGCAGTGTTGTCCCCTGAATCCACTTTCCAGCTCTCTCGGCCCAGCCCGGTTTGATGTAGCATTGACTTAGCTTAACTACAGCAACTGGCAAAAGGATGTGGGTTTGCGTTTGGGATGGGAGGCGGCGGCCACGGGTGTGTGTGTGCTTGCGTGTGCGCTAGCGTGGGGAACGAGGGGCACCGGGAAAGAAAATCTAGACGTAGCAAGTGCGTGAAAATATTTCTCCGTGGCTGGAAGAGGGGTCTCTCTGTACGGAAAAGCAGTTTTAGGAATTAAGAAAAAGAAAACAATCTTCAAAGAGGGTGTGAGGAAGGCTTGCCAGGAGGGCGCGGGGTGTAACGCGGTACCTGACCGTCTCCGCCGGCAGCTTTTTCCCTCTGTCCCAGCTGGCAGCGACCCACTCCCTACTCCCCCACCTGCCCGTGGCCGCACCCGCGCTCCCTGCCGTCCCGGGGCGCGCGCGGCCCAGCAGGAAGGGCTGCCTGCTGCCGGGGGGGCTGCAAAGGTCTAGCGGCGTGGGCTGATTTAGTGGCCGGGGCTGTAGTACAGGCTGTCCCCGGCAGCCGGCGGAGTCAGCGCGCCCACGTGACGGTCCTGGCTCTCCGGTGAGCTCCCCAAACAGACGCACACCCAGCCACACGCGCGCGCGCGCACACACACACACACGCACATACACACACGCACCCCCGCGCGCACACGCCCGCCGCTCTGCCTCTGCGCCCTCCGCCCAGGCTCATTCTCTCGCTTCCCCTGCGGTCTCTCGCTCTGCGCGCGCACACCACACACGCACACGCACACACGCGCGCACACACGCAGCCGGCACAGGCGGCGGCGGCTGCCCAAGTCAGGACGAACCTCTCTAGGTACCGTCTTGAGAAGGCGGCAGTGGCGGCGGCAGCCCGGGCATCCCTCCTCAGCCGGAGAGGGAGCTCCGCCGAGAGTTTCCGTTCCCTTCGCCGTTTCCTTCCCCCTCCTTTTCTTTATTTTCGAGAGAATTTCTTCGCGTATTGGTTTAATTTGATTTTGAATTTTTTTGGTTGCTTTTTTCTGTATGCTTTTTCTTCCCTTTCCTCATTTTATTTGCATCCAGAGCATGGCGGGCTGCGGGCTGTCGAAAGATACCTTCTTCTCTTCCTTCTTTTACAACTACGGCTCCTCCTGGGAAACCCCTTCCAACCAGGTAAGGGGTGGCTCGGTGCCGGGCGGCGTCGCGCCCCTTGCCCTCAGCCGCGCGCTCACTCGGCACTCAGTGGGGAGGCAGAGGCTCGGGAGGGGGTGGGGAGGCTGGGGGGGCCAAGTGGGTCGCACTGTCTGGGTCAGTGCCAACCGGCGACAGGAGGTGTCCCCTTCCGCCAGCACTAGCTCTCCAGTCCCCAGGGTCTGTCGCGTCCCTCTGGTGCCCAGTCTGCTACCGACATCCCCCCCCCCCCACTTCCCAGCCCAGCGGGAACCCAAGAAAGAAGCTGGAGCCGGCACGTTACCCCAAACAACTCCAGGCAAAACCGGGGAACTCGAGCGCAACCTTCCCCAAGTCGCCGCGGGCGCCGCGCCCCTGTGCGCCCCGCGCCTGCCCGCCCTCCAGTTGCACCGAGGGGCTGCGGAGCTGCGAGTCTCCCGCGACGACGTGCTCTTCCTTCTCCACTCCCCCTGGGCCCCGAGCCACCTCTTTCCCTAAAATGGCTGCAATCTCAAGTGGAGGCGTCCCCTGACCCCGCGGAGGGGGGAGGGCAGAGTGGATGCCCCGATGCCCATGACCCCGCGCCTCCCCCGGCGCGCACAAGCACCCCACAACCACACACACTTAACTTTGATGACTGTGCAATGCAGTGTGGCTGCATCGTGCCCTCAACGCTCCCCACCGCTGGCCTCTAGGTGTGCATGTCGGTGTGACGGGGGGCGGGGGCGCGGGGGGCAGATCCGAAAGGGGGGGCGTGGAAGCAGATGGGTGTTAGCGGGCCACTGGTAATCTGGAGAGGCAAGCGTGTGCTCAGGGTCTAGGGGTGCAAAAGCTATTCTGGGAGCCAGAGAGAGAAAGAGAGAGAGAGAGAGAGGAAAAATGCCTTTTAATTAAATAACTGTTGTAGTCTGCTGCCCCCACCGCATGTTTGGTGAAAGTCTACAGGCATCTGTCATTCCCAAACTGCACGGGGAAGTGGAGCTGGAGTCGAGGGAGGAGAGATGTGCGTGTGTGTGTGTGTGTGTGTGTGTACGCGTGCGCGCACCCGCACGCGCGCGTCCAGGCTGGGCAAAGTTGGGGCCGGAGGCGAGGTGAAGGAGCAACGGTGAAAGGCACAGCAACTCGGTGGGCAGTGTGGGGCGCTGGGAATTCCCGGGCTGGGGGAGCGCGCGCCCGGAGGAGAGCGGGCCGGTGGGCATGGGGGTTGTCGAGGAAAGAGCTCAGTTAGGCCCGGCTCGCCCAGACGCCGTGGCGTCTCTTCTTCCCAGCCCGCCCGCCGGCCTCAGCGGCCCGCTGGGCTGCTCGCCGCACTCGCCGGCCCGGGCGCGCTCCCTCCTCGGCCCGGGACTCAACGCGCTCCCGCGAGCTCTCCGCAAAAAATACAAACCCTCAGAGCAAAACAGCTGAAATATGTGCTCCGCCGCTTCCGCGTCGCCCCCAGTTTTCAAAAACAAAAACAAAAACAAAAAAAACAAAAAAACAAAAAAACCCCCAAAACAAAAAACTGAAATCGCCGAACTAGTAGTTGCCGGGTGAAGACCTGGCGTCTCCGGCGTGGCTCTCCAGAAAGCGCCGTGGCCATCCGAGTGAATAATACATAAGGGCGTCAAGGGAGCCTTGGAGAGGCTCCTGCCGCCGCGGCAGCAGCAGAGGGAGACGGCGGCGAGCTCCGGCCAGACCGCCCGGCCGCCGCCGCGGGTGGGGGTGTCTGGGCCGCTCCCAGGAAGTGTGCGGGTCGCTCTGGGGGCGCAGAGCTCCGGGTGGAGCGGGAGGGCGGCTTGGGCACGTGAAATGGGGGTTCTGGGCAAGGCAACAGGGGAATGGGAGGCCCCGCTGTGAGTAGAAACTTGCTGGAATGCCGGGGTGGTCGCGCCGGGGCTGGACTTGGGGGGGGGGGGCTTGGGGAGTTCTTCGGCTGCCCATGGCCCGCGCTGCGGCCTTTCTCCAGGCCACCCTGCCGGGTCTGGCGGCGCCCTGGCGCTCTCCACGCCTCCGCGTGCGGGCTACACATTGCCGAGAGCCAAAGACCCCTCGGGTTCTGCAAACTCCAGCTCTCCAGGAGTGGGCGTCCGCGCTGTGGTGTGTGTGTGTGTGTGTGTGTGTGTGTGTGTGTGTGTGTGCGCGCGCGCGCGTGATTGTCGATGAGTCAGAAACCTACCCCAGCTCGCCTTTAAGGATCGAGACCTGTAGGAAAGGCTTGAGCTGCGCACCCGGCACAAGCCCGGCGGGGGTTCAGGATTCCTAGGCAGCGCCGCGTCCCCTAGACCCCCAGTCCGGGAGTCAGATGCGTTAGGATAAGTTTCCCGGCGTGTGTCTCCGACCTGCACCTAGGGGCCGCGCAACTTGGGTACTTTCTTTTCCTCCAAAGGAATACAGAAAGGAGACTTGGGTGTAAGGAAGCACGCAGCGACACATACAGCTTTCCAGCGATGGGAAGATTGGCAACATCTTTAATGGGCTAGGAAACAGGTCGTTTAGAGCGTTTAAAAGCGAAGGGCTGCAGCCAGATTTTCCAAGACAGGCAATCACGCGCAAACTCCCTGGAAACCGAAGGAGGTGGGCGAGAGGGAGGGGTTCCGGGCAAGGCTGGAGTAAAGGAAGGGGAGAACCGGCGAAGGGGGGTGGAGGTGGGGGCGGCTTTTAAAAAGAGGAAAACTGTCTGTTTCTTTGGGTAAAGTTAGTGAAACTTGGTTCGGAAAAGCATTTTCCCCCAAAGGCAAGATCTTCTGGAAAGGGAGTCTCATGTTGCTAAGAAAATCGGAAAGGATGCCCGATAAAGCGGCGCCCGCTGCTCCGTGCAGGGTGATTAGCTCGCAGGCTGGTACTGGGTGGTGTGCTACTGTCAGTGCGGCGCGATCGTATGGTGGGGAGAGGAAGATCATTTCAAATATTGATTTCTCCTTCCAGTGGTGCGGTATGAACTTTAAGATAAAGTACAGAAACAAATGAGCGATGTACATCATTCAGAGGAAGGTGCCCCCAAGTGCTACTGAAGCTTCAATCCCTGGGGCTAAATGCAAGCAGGCAGTGCGCTTCACCAGAATTCGCGGTTTCCTGTGTAGCCACATCGCTGTTTCCAGGGACGAAGAACGTCTGTGCGTAAGGACCTAGGTTCTCCCTGATTTCCAGCTTGCGTTTTCCGCGTGCGAGCATGGGCAAGCGACCGAGAAACCTGCTCCTAACTGTTCCTACGGAGAGGAAAAAAAATAATAAAACAAGGGCAACACTTTACATCTCATCTTGGACTCTGGGCAAGGCTGCTAGAGAGAGGCCTGGGCCAAATTTGAAAGAGTGAGGCTTATTCATGATTTTTACCTGAATTGCTGCCAAAAAGCTTACAAATCCTCTGTTCCCTAAAAATAGCAATGCTCTTCAAATGTAATTTGTTTACTCCACCTCAATTAAAAATAAAACCCTCTTCCTAGTGTATAAAGTGCTTGTGAGGTAAGGGTTGCTTGTACTGAAAAAAAAATCAAGCTTTTTATTTCTAGATCAATATGATGTGCTCTCAACATCTAATACCATGTAAAAGGAGCCTTTTTATACAACATCAATAGCGGGCAGGCATGTCTCCTTAAGAAGCTCTTTTCCTGGAATCACAAGGCATTTTTGATTACTTTCATTTTCACAAGAAACTTGATTATGACACCTCCGGTTATAAACAAGCGAGCGAAAGAAATAATAAAGATGGGGGTTCTTTATAGAGAGACCTGGACATTTGGGAACAACTCGGGTATTTATTTATTCATTACTAAACACAAACACAAAAAACCAAACCCAGGCATGAATCATTGTTGACTGGGAGGTTTTTAGTTATTCTCTGACGTTTTATTATTAAAACTGCTGGTGGTGGGGATTGGGGTAATGTTTTGGGAGAGAGCCCAGTGTGTATTAGAGCCGAAACTGCATCTGTTACCATTTAAAAAAACTGGGAAATTCCATCTTATATCTGAGTAGATCATGTTGTAGATGCTTTGCACCCACTTTGCCAATGTGCAAAACATACCATAGTCAGAGGGTGTATGTGGGGGGGAAGCATCTGTTTAGGTGGAATTTATTTCTTCAATTAGAATGAAAACCCCAATTAAAATGTGTATGTGAAATGTCTCTGATTTGGCTCAGTGCAGCCGACAACAGACCATTCTGTAATTTACAGTTTCGCACCTAGGGATGGCAGTAGTGCGAGCTTCCAAACCCAGCTTTATCTTTTCGTGCTGTGCTTTTCAACCTGGGAGCCTCCTGGAGTTGCTGAAGCCTCGGTCTCCACCTCGAAGCGGACCACAGGGTGGTCGTGACTGCTTGCTGTTTGGACCTGGGTCACCTTATTAGTTGTCCCTGTGTAAGTTCAAATAGAAGCAGGCCAGGTCTGTATGATAGTGAGTCAATTGAAAGTGAAAAACGGAGCCAATTAGCTGACTGCTTGGGTGTCCGTGAGGCCAAACCTCTGACTCGATTCACCCGACTGGGCAGTTCTTTGTTTACAGGGGTGCTGAACCCGCATTCGCGAAAAAGACATTACCAACACATTGGACAGTGCTTTTTTTTTTTTTTTTTTACTTTTTCTCCTCTCCCCAAGCTCCTGCCACTCCACCAAATTCCCCAGACTGGAAGTATGAAATGGCATCCTTCTCAGGAGACACACTGTCTTTTCAGAGTAGGCGGAATCTGTGTTGAATCCAGCCCTGGACTTTCATTAGCCAGCACCTGTAATTCTTTGTACTCACTCCCTCTTTTCAAGCAGAATAGATGTTTGTGTTTTTCAGTGCAGAATCATTAAAGGATGTGGGTAAGTTGTTAAAAGCTTGTGCTGAGTCTTTTTTTTGGGGGGGGGGCAGGTGGTTGGCACTACTTTCATGAGTGTGGATGGCCAGAGCAGAATGTAGTCCACCAAGGAACATGTCTTTTCCATCCAGTCCAAGAAATATAAAGAATTTAGTATTTTTTCCTCTCTTTCCTGGGCATTTCATACTTCTTAAAGTGGTAACAGTGTTTGGTTCTGTGGAGATGAGCCACGATTTGGGAATGTCCTCCCTTTACAAAGTTATTAGAAAGCCAATATCGCAAAATTCAAGAAATAGAAACTGGGCATCTATACATTGTAAACATTTTTGTTTTCCTGAAGATGTATTACAAACTACAAAATAGTTTCAGGTACATTTCTATTTGCCTTAAATAATTTTTAGAAATCTACCTCTAAATCCAGCTCACCTAACCCCAATTTTAGCAATATTGGATTTCTCCTAGGGAGACAGAAATGTAAAAGAGACTTGTAATAACTTGAGTTTGCTGGGGATCGTGCAGTAAGGCTACCTTCCTTAAGGCACTGGCTTAAAAATATTGTTTGCTTCTCTTGATAAAGTTCAGCGAACCTAAAGCTTGGGGATCAAAGAGCGGCGACAAGGGCTACCATTTATAAGTGATGTTCCGAACACTCGACGTGTACTTGACCCATTTAATCTCTATGGCAACCTACGGGGTAGGCTGTTTTATTATTATTTCCATTTCATAGATGAAGAAAATAAGGCGAGGAGAGTTAAGTGCCTGGCCTAAGGTGTCTGTGCTGGCGAGGCGCAGGCCTGGGGAATCTCCAGGCCGCCAGCCCAGCACGGAGACATCCTGCCGCTGCAGGTGCCTTTCCAGCCAGTTTGGGATGGGGCCATTCATTCTCCAGCCTCATGAAGTAGTGAACATCTCCTTTGTTGGCCAACTTTGCTCATTTTTTCCTGGTTTTTAATATAATCAAATATAATTCTCTGGTGAATGAGATAAGTCTTCTCTTTTGGTGAGGCAATGGTAACTACTTGATGCTTTCTTTTCTTTTCTTTTCTTTTCTTTTCTTTTCTTTTCTTTTCTTTTCTTTTCTTTTCTTTTCTTTTCTTTTCTTGGTGATAGACTAAAGGTTTGAATTTACTATTCTTTTTGGTTTGAATGGTTGCTGCAGTTTGAGAGACAGACAGGGTCTTCTGATAGGCAGCTCCCAACATCAAATAATTATGATTTCTCCCTGACTGGTATGGCTCAGTGGGTTGGGTTTGTTCTGCAAGGCCAAAGGTCCCTGGTGTAATTCCCATTGAGGGCACAGGCCTGGGCTGTGGGTTCTCTTCCCACTCTGGGCACGAGTCGCCTGTGAGAAGCAACCAATAGATGTTTCTCTCTCACGTTGATGTTTCCCTCCCAGTCTTTCTCCCTCCCTTTCCTCCCTTCAGAGACATTTATTTATGTCTCTAAAAAATAAATAAATAAAATCTTTTTAAAAATTATGACTTTGTGGAAGGCTCATTCCAAGCTTACATATTATTAGTAAAATAACACTCAACTGAAGAAATATAATTTTAAGATTTATTAATAGAATAATTACACAGACAATCATTCAGATGCTTCAAAACCCTATCATATATATGTATATTTAGTGACGGGTAAATTCACTCTCATTTTATAAGCAAATCCCCCTCATTTTGGGTTTGCACTGCACGGTGGATATTTATGCTTGTGATTTAGTCCAAAAGGTACCTTTCGCATCGTGGCCATGTTACAACAGGTGTCTTCTGTACTGAATCACGCACCTCACATTTATGCCCATCACGCACTAATGCCTTGTAGTGGTTCACCCCTCACATCGCGATCGCCCAGACTGCAGGGGAGGGAAACATAAAGGTCAGTGGGTACAGCAGGACCGTCTCTAAGAAGAGGCAGAAGGGTCCCTCGCTGGCTTCACGTTCCTGTGGCCCCAGCGGAGATATGAAAGTGCAGGCTTTGCACTGGAATGTGAGCAGGGGGCACCTCTCTTCTTAGCAGTCGTCCTCATCCAGAAGGCAGAGCCCCTCGGGAGAGGCCATGGGAGACCAGCGCTCACACTTTGTCCGCGGGGTCGTGCATGTGGACCCCAGAGGGTGGGAAAGGACAGGACAGCAGAAAAGTGATTTGCTCCACGAGGCAGGGCGACTCTTTTGGTCCCTTCCGAGAATTCGCATTTTTACAGAGCAGTTACATTGCAACATTTCTTTCTTTTGGATTATATGTTCAAAAATAAAAAAGGTAGGGAGAAAGTGGCAACAGGTGATGTTACTGCCTTGGCGTTTGAAGATGGTTCCCTAAGGATGGCCTGGCGTGTAGAACAGGGCACCAGGCCCCACCTCCCCATATGTTTTGTTGACAGGAATTGATCTGGTTTGTTAAAGTTACTGGATTTCTGTTTGTCTGACACGGAGGGGGAGCTGGCCCTGGCAAGTGGGGCAGAGGGGCCCCCAAACTAGGAGAGGCTCGGGGTGGGGGAGGGGTTGATGGCTGAGGCGAAGGGACAATGGAGCCGAGGAAAAGCGGGTGTGCTGTCCAACACGCTTCCCCTCTTTAGCGTGCACTTCGGATTGTTTCACGAGCACGTCCTTCCTGTAGGTTTGAAATACGGAGCCGCAGGGAGTAGCTAAGAGGCAAAGTGCACGTCCGGCTCACGTCTGGGAAAAGACCTAACGCCTGGTCCTCTCTTGCCCGAGAGAGTACTAAAAAGTGTGTTAGTTGTATAACAATGAAACAAAACAAGCAAAAAAAAAAAAAGAAAAGACAAAGAAAAAGAAAACTCTCACCAAAAAGCTCTACCACGTTTTGCTCCAATTTTATTATTTCCAGTAGCAGTTTAGTCCCTAATGTTAACAATGAATGATTATGATTCCGTAGTTTCATTTACAGCATAAATTAGCATTTTGTTTTCTGTTACGGCTTTTGAATGAGGAATTATAATGTATAATTTGCTGAAAATAGATGTTATCATCTCTTAGGATGAGAACAACCACATAAACTTGAACAAATGATAAAAATGGAATCAATTACATTTCAAATGGAAGTAGTTTACAAACCTCCAAATACAAAGTGGCAGTAGTAGCTGGTTATTGTAACAAATAATTAGTTTTTTTTAAACAACATTTATTGAATTCCATTGACGATTTTGGTAATTGTTCACAGTTGACTGTGGCCCTCCCTCTTCCAAAATGAAATGTGGCACGGAATGACTGCATTTTATACCCTGCGCTGGGCCTCATTATTTAGTGTTGCAACCAGAATGTGCATTGATTTGCGTATGTAACCCTTTCGGAATAACAGGAAAGCATCAAATTGAATAAAACGATGTCACCAGTCCTAGTTGGTGGCTTAAGATAAACACCCAAGGGCTGATGATTTGGAATGTTTTTAGGTTCCAAAGAAAGAAAAGAAGCAAGTGGTCAAAATAGGTGTCAGCATATGTTGAAGGGGGGAACATTTTAAATGATTTAGTGGACGTTACATTTTTACTTCAGCAAGAATGAATTTCCCTTTGCCACTCCCCACACTCTTCTCCCTGTCACCCTTCCTGCTTGCGCTGTCTGCATTTCTGGGTCACTCTCAGCCCAGATAGAATGTAAGTGGACTTAGCAAGGGCTTTGTGGGGAGGCACCGCGCCTTCTGGTGTGGAAGCCCAGCCTGCCTGGCCTGTAGTGGACAGACCAGCAGATGTGTCAGGTAAATGGTTGAAGTTTCAGCAAACGACTTTCATAACATCGTATGCCTCACTTTATGTATGGTGCTTTATGCCATCTCTTAGGACGATGAGCATATTCTGCCATGTCAGTTTCGCAAATCGGAATTTGACTTGGAGAATAAATGAATCTGGCCTTCATTCAAGCGTCCCCAGGGAAGAACATGATTGGTTTACCAGAGGCTCTCTAGAGCTCTAAATTTTTAAAATGAAAAATTATAAAGTATATACTTAAATTAATAAATTCAGAAATGATAAAGCAGGGAAAAGTGGGGACCTGAGGTTTTTTAATTTTTTACAATTTTTTTTGGTAACTGCTACATGCTGAGTGGGTCATTCATTTTTGATTATTTTTAAAAGATTAATCTATTTCTTTAACGTTAATATGCAAAGAAATATGTTCAACATCACTTTATTTTTAGATCCCACAATTTGGTCTGAAACAAATCAGCAGTGCATTATAAACACACGAAAATGTACCTGATGACAGGAGTCAGGAGGAACAGATGCTGACAAAGATGCCTGGTGCGAAGTGGAGGGAGACGCAGGAGGGGATGGGAAACGTCTCTGGAAGTTGGGGGGCTTGGGAGGTGAGCGCGGCGGAGACTCGCGCCCATTGAGTGTGCGTGTGCGGTTCGGAGCAGAGGAGGCTCTACTTGCTCCCGCGTAACAGTAGGAATGGCGTCCATCCCTAGAAAGGCTGTAAGGAGTCAATGGACCCTCGGACTGAGAACACTTTTGGGATTGGTGCGGAAAGGGCTGAGTCAATGTTAGCTCCTATCAGTTGGTCCTCAAATATTTATAGAGTACCTGCTGACGACATGGCAGCCCAGCGGGGTGCCTGGCACATAGTAGATTCTCAGTAAATTATATTGCATCAGTGATAACAGAATCCACGCACTGAAGACTCACTCTAACGTTCTAGAAGGCATTCTACGTGCCTTATGTGGATTAACTCAGTTATCAGAAGACCCTCTGAGGTGGGTACTGTTATTAGTGTCACCATAACAAGTTACAAAGGAGGAAGTGGAGGTGCAGGGGGTGAAGAGACTCGCCCAAGGCCGCAGGGTGATCTTGCTGTGGGATTTACTGTGGGGCAGCCAGGGTTTGTATTGATTGTGTCCGGCTTCCCAGCCCCTGCTTTAGCCGTCACGCCGGGCTGCCTTCCAGTGGGTGGATGGCAGAGGAGAATCTCTAATACGCGTGTCTCTAACATGGCTGTGAGCTTGAAGCGGAGTCTCACTAGAGATTAGCAAATGGTTGGCTTCCTTACACAGGGAGTGGGCAAAAGTAGGTTTACAGTTGTATCCGAAACCCATTTTATTCTTGTATTATTTATCGATTGATCACATTGTATTATTTATTTGTACTATGTCCACATGATCAACTGTAGAACTACTGAGGCCACCCCCCTGCGCTTTAAGAAAGGAGCAGGTAGCATGGCCGTGACCGTGTGGGCGAAGGGGAGTCCGCTTGTGGCTGGAAGAATCAGAGGCGGTTTTAAGAAGGCGGTGGCATTTGATCTGGGCTTTGGAAAGCGAGGTGGGTTTGGGTAGGGGACAGCAAAGGTAAGGATGGGGCTGAGGGGGCACCGAGGCAGGAGGAGGGCATGGGAGGGGTTTGTCAAGGAGTGGTTGCGAAGGGTCATGCTTTTTCATTGTTGTCGATTCCTTTTTCATTCAGCAAGATTTCCCAAGCACCTGCAGTGTGCTCGTTCTTGTTCTCAGGAGCTTTACTGTAGTCGAGAGCCATAAATCACGTGATAGAATATGACGTAGTGAGCAGTCCTCCCTTCTCTGCGGGGCATCCCTTTCAAGGCCTGCGGTGGTTGTCTGAAACCTTGATGGCACCTAAGCCTGTACACACCATGTTTTCTCCTAGACCGATAGACCTGTGATAAAGTTAAACTTATCAGCTAAGCACAGTAAGAGATTAACAACAACAATAAGAAAGTAGAACAGTGACAACAATACGCTGTATTACAGGTTGTGTGAATGGGAGCTTGCTTTGCCAGGTGACTAATAGGGAGCGTTAACAGCGTGGACACCCTGGACTAGGGATGGTTCATGCCTGTTCAGTGGTGCCGATTTCATCACACTACTTAGAATGATGCACCCTTTAAAACTTAGGAATTGCTTATTTCTGGAATTTTCCATTTATTATTTTTAGGCCTTGGTTGTTGGCGGGTAACTGAAACCGCTGAAAGAGAAGCCCACAGATAAGCGGAGGCTGCCGTGTTAAATCTGTTTGTATCTATATCCATATATATACACGTATGAACCTCGTTATCATCTGTCTGTCTGTCTATCTCTCCACCTACCTACCATGATCTCCTTTACACTGTGTGAAGTGCCAGGAAGGAAAAGCGAAGGACGTGTATAGAGAGCAGGACAGGTGACCGGCGGGGTCTGCCCTGCTCCTGGTTTCAATTTTGGAAAGTTCCAAGTGCGAGCTTCTAAGGGGAATACCTCCAGTGTTCCCTTGGTGCTGTTGATTCTCTCACCAGCCCGCCTCCCTCTCTCTTACTTACTGAGGGGAAGGAGCTGGCAGAGCTGGGGTCCTGGCAGTGGGTGATTTAGTAGCAGAGTTGCTTTCCACCCTGTTGTTCCGTCTGTCACAAGTGAGAAAGCAAGCTTTCAAACTTGCTGGAAAGTTACCATCCTTACTTCATTTAAATCTGCTCTGCTGACAGCGGCCACACAACAGTTTACTTAGTGAATCAAATGTAAAGTTTCATTTTGGATTTGATTGCACTTTGATAGATGACTACATTTTTTTTGGATTAAAATTAGTCACCCAAACTGGAGAGTGAAATAGCACCTGCAGTTGGGGACACACCCCAGGGCCCACACAGCCATGCTAATGAAATCTTTTATTTCCTTCTCTGCATGATGTCCCAGTGAAAGGGTTACATTGCTTTGTGAAAAGAGCAAAAAAAATTGTTAAAGGAAGTAGAACTCCATTGCTAATTGATTTTTCAATGCTGCTAAGTAACAGTTGCATTAGAAATAATTTTCCCTAATCAAACTGGTTGTAAAGAACAAGTTGCTAGCAAAAAAGTGGGTTGATTCTTTGTTTACAAGTATTAAAATAAATACAGCTCATTGCCTCAAATTTTGGTCATATTCTTCTCTTCTTGCTCTAGTATAATCAAGTACGATGAGGTTGGGGGAGTGTTTGTAAACTGTGAAGTACTTTTTTAAAATAAAGATCTTATTATTTATTTTAGAGAGGGGAAGGGAGGGAGGAAGAGGGGGAGAGAAACATCAGTGTGTGGTTGCCCCTCACTGGTTCCCTACTGGGGATCTGGCCTGCAACCCAGGCAATGTGCCCTGACTGAGAATCGAACTGGGGATTCTTTGGTTCACCGGCCGGCACTCAATCCACTGAGCCACAGCAGCCAAGACTGTAAAGTACATTCGTAGTCATTGTCATTATGGTGAATGGAGAGTTTCTCTTCCGACAAGAGACCGTTTTTGTATCATAGTAGCGTTGAATACAGACCCAGAAGTAAAGTAAATGTTAAATAAATAGACGTTATACTCACTTAGGCAGTTATTTTTTAAATGCCTCCTCACAGTGACAGTAAGCACTCCAGGACCAGCGAGCAGACTTACATCAACTCTCTTGCCTGTCTGAGAGCAGTTCTGTCAAGTGCCCTCTCTGGGCACCCAAACCAGCACTGACCAAGGCCATTCCCGGCTAGGGAGTCTTTCCCCAACAGGACGGAGCTGTTTAAACAAGGCGATTAGAGAACATTCTGTAATATGAGAGCCTTCGGAAATACTTGAATACCCCTTTTTCTCTGAAGGATTTTGGGCCAGTGCCTCCTCTTATCCTTGGGTGGATAGAGTAACAAGATAGGAAGCTCTGCTTGACTGCTGGTTGTGATTAATGCTTTTTGTGCCTTAATATTGTATTTGGAGTAAATAGCTATAGTTTTTGTCTTCATTTATCAATATCTTTTTTAAAAAAACATTATTTGCATCACCTAGAACATTAAATGGAGTATAGGGCACAGACTAAGTGCTAACTCAAGTCTTTGTTGCTTATTTAAATAGACACCTAACCTTTGAGTCATTCTGGGAGTTGAATGACATTGGTCCCTAATTCCAAAGTGGTCAAAATGTGCAGGGGCGGGTGCCCCTTTAAGCATCAGGTCAAAAGGACATTTACTGAGAAGGGAGTTTTCCCTTCAAAATATGGACCAGTAACTCTTTTGTTCAGGTATAGGAAACACTTTCTTAATGTTTAACTACTTAATCTAAATATATATTTGAACTTGATTCTCTAGGGTACTGTTTTTGAATATCATAGGCCAAGAAACTGATAGGACCATATTTGAATTTTTCTTATTGTAGGTATGATACATTTTTATAAGGATTTTATTTATTTGTTTTTTAGAGGGAAAGGGCAGAGGAAAGAGAGAGAGAGAAACATTGATGTGCCAGAGATACATCGGATGGTTGCCTCTCACACACCCGAGCTGGGGACTTGGCCTCCAACCCAGGCATGTGCCCTGACTGGGAATTGAACTGGTGACCTTTTGGTTTGCAAGCTGGTGCTCAGTCCAGCCAGGGCTGCACATTTTTGTTTTTGGAAGTTTTTCTTGGAAAATTGCAGAAAGAGAGAGGAAAATCAAAACCATATATATAATGCAAACACATAAAACTAACCCCAGATAATGTTTTAATATATATCCTTCCAGATTTTGTTCTAGGCCTATGGATTTCATTTTTATATACCATTTAAAAAAAGACTTTATGTATTTATTTATTTTTAGAGAGAAGGGGAAAGAAGGGAGAGAAACGTCAATGTGAAAGCAAAACACCAGTCGGTTGCCTCTTCTACACACCCCAGCTGGGGACCAAACCTGCATCCCAGGCCTGTGCCCTGAAAGGGGGGATCAACCTTTGACCTTTTGCTTTGCAGAATGATGCCCAACCAACTGAACCACACTGGTTACGGCTGTATTTCATTTTAAAGTCGCTATCTAATGTCAGTATTTTTATAACGTGATTTTAGACAAATAAATCGTAACCGGCTTGCCATGCAGTGCTTCACACTCCTTCCCATGGCTCTGTGGTATATTACAGGATCATCTATGAAGCCACCCACCTCATTACTGGGTATTTAGCTGGTTGCCAATTATGACTAAACCTGGTGCACATCTATGATTATTTCTCTAGCATAATACCCCATAATAGAACTTCTCCGTTAAAGGGCAAAACACTTTTTAAGACTTCTGTGCTAATTGTCTCTGAGAAGATGTTAGCACCTTACCCTCCCAGCAGCTACGTGTCAAGGTGCCAAGTGGAGGCTGTTATAAAATAAATCCTCCTGTTACAGTATTTTCTTTGTCCATTTGAAAATTTCAAAATAAACCTCTTTCATGACCATACCAGGCCAGAGGTCATACTTGTCACAATGATGACCTTTTTTGTCTTCAGTTTTTGCAAATTCTTTGGCCCGCTAGAACAAAGTGTGGGTCGGATGAGCCCAGCAAACGGCCTGGGCGGAGAGTTGTAACTCTGTCATTAGATAGGCCTTCTCCTCTCTTTCCAGGGCACGCTACCTCTGCAGACGCCTACGAGCCTGTGTTCTGTGAGGTCTGCCAAGGGAAACGTCTTTCTCGTTTCCCTCACAGAACTACTTAAACTTCCAAACAAAAAGTAAGTCTGGACTCTGAGCAGCATCTCTTGTCGTTCCTGAGAAAATGCCAAGGGAAGAGGCATTCGGACTATGTACGAACACATCATTATTCTAGGTCTGGTCTGGACCCAGGTACCACTGATCCAGGAGACGTTTGTGAAAATGAAAACTCTTACACAACAGTAGTAACGATGGAGTTCACGGTGAAGGTAGCTCTGATTTCTCTCCAGCTTGCCCGACTTCCTTTCTCAGTTGCCCTCACAGCTTTCCAACAGTGCTTTGGAGCCTTGGTCCGTTAACCAGAAATTCCCTTTCCCCAAATCTCACCTGTGCTGTGGTTTGATGCTTCCCTGAGAGAGTGCGTTTGTGGGGAGGGGAGGCGGCTGTTCACTGTTCACGCTCCTCAGACCCAGAGGAGCTGTGGCCCTTGTTGCTTCCAGAACATTATTTTGCCACAGTCAACACAAAGTGGTATGATCCCTGTAGCCCTCCTGAAATTCCCATAGACCACATCCTACCCTTCTTCCTGTCTTATCATCCCCTGTCACTTCTACTTGTCCCATGAGGGCTCGGGCACTTGAGATACCTGGCTCACAGCCTCCACGTTACCCCACCTGCCTCCACCAGGTGATGTTCAGCATTCACACATGGGGGACGTACCCAGTGGCTTTAGCTTAAGGGTTGCAACACTTCACCTGCACTAGGTTTCGGTCGCCCAGTCCCATTGCCCACACCATGGCCTCATCCTTTAGAATGTTCTGGAACCTTAACCTCTAGCATAGCTATGTATAATAGCTTCATAGCCTTTCAGTTCCCTCACCCATTCATCTCCAATGTCTATGGTCCCTGGGCCATTCTCCCCTTTTCCTCCTTCATCAATGGTACCCTCCCCCTCACTCCTTTTGTAGTCTGCCCAGACTCCACGATTTATCACTTTAACCAATCTCGTGCCCAAACCTCAAAGCCCTTAATCTCTTGCCCTTCTATGTCCATCCATAAAATTCCAATCTTGGGTTAGTGCAAGCAACTGCCTCGTTGGCTCCTGCAAGCAAGCTGTTGCCTGCTGTTGGAAAAACCCTGTCATGCCAAGGAATGCCACTTTAATTTTATTGTCCCCAAACTCAGTGCCATACTGTAACTTTGTGTGGGTCAGCACGCTCACCCACTGTCCGTATCTGTAGTGCAGACACTGTCCACCATCCTCCGCTCCCTTGCCTACTACTGGCTTTGTTCCCAGGTGAGGATTCACTTTGGTGAAACCCTTCTGGCAATGACTTCACAATTTTTAGATGCTGGGGACTCTTAGTAATTCCACTTTTTTTTTAGGCATTTCTGTAACTTTGACTCTTTAAGAAGTTTCTTCGACTTTGCTTGGCGACCTCTTCCTGTCTTTTATCGTGTCTGCTCTGCTCCCTCAGTGACTCTCTTGCTCTGCCTGCCCCAGAATGTGCTGTTCCGGGGGTTCTGACCTGGACCTCTCCTTCTTTCACTCCGTTCTTGCTCTCCGCGGTAATCTACGCGTGCACAGAAATCAGTCACGTGACTGTCTTTCAGACTTGCGTCTCCAAGCAAGCTGGCTCTCCTTAGCTTCAGAACCATTAAGTAGCTTAGCTTTAGCCAGCTAGCTACTTAACAGTCCCATTGATATTTCAAGCACATTATGTCACAGAATTCCTTATCCAGTTAACATCACTCTGGGCAAAGGTGACAATACTCATCTTACATACCAGTTATCTTTCATGGTATACCAAAACTTTATGGCTTAAAACAATCTTTCTAAGTGCACTAGTACACAGGCGGGGAATGTGGGCCGAGATAAGCCAGGCGGCTCTTCTGCTGGATTCACCTGGGTTCAGTTATGTCTGCAGTCGTCGGGCAGTTGAAGGCCTCTGTCATAAATCTACCTGTCAGTGGCTGCTCCTCAGCTGGGGCCACGGGGCTGAGTGAGCCATGTGTTCATGGATCCATGGTCCAGCCAGCTAGCCCAGGCTCACTTGGTAGTGACCACAGGTTCCCAGGAAAAGCAAAAGAGGCTGCAAAGTTTCTTGAGGCCTGGGCTCAGCACTCCAGCAGCATCGCTGTGTCTCATTCTGTTGGTCAGAGCACATCGAAGGGGCAGCCCAGAGGGAGGGAGTGAAGAGAGAGATTTTACCTCTCGATGGGAGGAGCTGCAAGGCCACATCACAGGGCATGTGCGCGCAAGTGTGTGTGGGGGGTAAGGGGATGGTGACCACTTTTATAATTTGTTACACCCACAACTCAAGTCAACCTGTATCTCTGGCTTTCCTTCTTTTTAAAGACAAGTTTTATTTTTTGATTTCAGGGAAAGAGAGAGAGACAGACAGACAGATAGACATCGATTTGTTGTTCCACTTACTCATGCATTCATTGGTTGCCTCTTTTATGTGTCCTAACCAGGTATCAAACTTTCAACCTTGGTGTGTTGGCACAGCGCTCCAACCCACTGACCCACCTGGCCAGGGATGCTTGCCTTCCTCTTGCACTTCTGTCAATCATTGAGTCAGGTGGATTCTGCCTTTATGGTAACTTGCTTATTTGTTCCTGTTGTTAACCACTGGGCTAAATAATTCTTAAGCTCAATCTCTGTATTAGGTTGTTAGGGGTGGCGTAAACAACAGAAATTTATTTTTGCACAGTTTTAGAAGTCAGAGTTCACACTGTCAGCGGGGGGCTTCTTTGAGGCCACAGGGGAAGGATCTGTTCCAGGCTTTTCTCCACATTCCTTCCCATCATCTTGCCCCTGTTGGGTCCCTGTCCAGATGTTCTCTCCTTATAAGGATGGAGGTCGTATTGGGCCCACCCTAATGACCTCATTTTAACTCCATCACCTCTGCAAAGACCCCATCTTCAAATACCATAGTGACACTGTAGTGGTGGGTAGAAATCTCAGGCTCTTAGGTCTGTTAAAGCCTTTATTTTTATTTTAAAATAATTTTTTGTTTTTCAATTATAGTTGACATACAATATTATATTAGTTTCAGGTGTATAACCCAGTGACTGGACATTAGATAACTTATTAAGCCATTATAATGATCATTCTTTTCAACCATAGTTTGCATTCCATACCATTATGGACCAGTTTCAGATGGACATCAAAGTGGCCAGAAAACTGTTGCACTTTGCACAGGGGTCCCTCTCGCGGCCCTAAGGACCCGCCTGGCCCCATAGTTCATCACCTTGACCTTACTGACTATATTCTCCGTGCTGCATCCCACATCTCGGTTTCCGTCATTATTTTCACGGCTCCCTCCTACACTGTAAGCTCTCGGAGGGTGGCACACTTCGTCTTTGTGTCCCCAGCATGCGGGACAGGAGACCTCCAGTACCCAGTGGTTCATTTGAGTGAATGACTGCGTGCTCATGAAAAGAATAAATAAAATTAACTCTGGGAGATGGTTGTCCAGAAACAAAGGGATTTCAAGATTTGTCATTTTAGGAGAGAGTATGGAATTCTGTGGCCCAGTGCCATTTGGCTGATCATCAGGAAGGGAGATGATTCTCGCTTTCACTCATTCAAATCATGTTGTAACCAGTGCAGAGTGATTGAAGGGATGTGGTCAGGAGACTGGAACTTCTTAGACTCACCTATGCAATTAGAACACGTTGTGTTACCTGAAGACAGAAGCTGAGACTGCATTGCAAACTGACAGCAATGTTAGACTTTTCAGAAAATGTCTGTATTAGGGTTTTCCAGAAAAGCAGAAGAAATGGGGGGTATGTGCATGTAAGGAGAGAGAGAGAGAGAGAGAGAGAGATGCTTTAAGAAATTGTTTCATCTAATTGCAGGGGCCTGGTAAGTCCAGTGTGCACAGAGTCATCAGTGTGCTGGAGACCAAGGGAAGAAGTGCCCTTCAAGTCCATAGGCCATGTGCTCGCAGAATTCTTGCACGGGGAAAACCAGTCTCTTTTCCTATTCGAGCCTTCAATTGATTGGGTGAGGCCCACCCATGTCATGGAGGGCAATCTGCTTTACACAAAGTCCATCAATTTAAATGTTAATTTCATCTAAAAAACACCTTTATGGAAACATCCAGAATAATGTTTGACCAAATATCTGGACGCCATGGCCCAGCCAGGTTGACACATAAAACTAACCTTCACATAACTCACTCTCCTGGTCCCATGTGGTACTTCATGACATAGTGGGTGGTGACCGGAATGTAGGCAGAATGATTGAACTAAAAGAAGCAACTGACCTATGTACATCTGTAAAAGGGACTCTTGTTGAAAGTACCTTTGAGGTCTTGCTGGATGTGGATATTAGCTAGCATTTTAAAAAGTTGATCAGTAGTCAAAAAGGGAAAGGAATAGCTATCTAATTTTCTATACCTGGAGGGGAAATATGATGAGCCCTGGGTGTTTCAGAAAACTTTGAAATCCTTATTTTGCGGCGAACCTAATTCCAGTTGAGATACAACACAAACACAGATACAATATTAGTTTTTATGCAGACAGGAAATCAAAGTTTCTGGTATTTCCTGGGAAGGAGTATTATAGATTCAACAAAATAATGAAAATAATGATTTGATTAGGAGCCCAAGCTGAAGTGCTGATTACCACAGCTCTGATATTTTCCTTTACTGTCACTCTGAGATCTACTCGTGATTCTAATCGAACTCCCTGTTGTTTCTTGTCTTTGAGCAGACTCAGAAGAGTTAGGAGAAGAAATAATTGCTTTCGTAGACAGTTTTGGGGTTCTGAGGAAGTCTTTCATAACAGAAGAGGCCTTTGTGGATGGCCACCTGAGGGGCAGCGATCCGCACAGGGCTGCGCATCCATTAAGCCTGGAAAACATTTATTAGGGCGAGGAATTTGGAGAAAGCTCTTTATTTCTTCCTCAAATGGTCAAATATTCAGATGACGAAATACTGTCCTCAAAGATGTCTGCAGGCATCTGGCCCAGACTTAATAGGCAGTGTTTATGAAATCAAGGGAAGAGAGAAAGGTTATTTGTAATGATGAATTCAACACGATTATTAACACTGGCATCGTGTTTACTAGTGAGTATCAGCCAGACTTCAGATTCTTTCATTTTTACTCTGAAGAAAAAAATCTCTGAAACATTTATATCTTCCCAGGCAGGTTTGTGTAAGGATTCCGCATGGCTTTCAAGTTTTGACGGCTCTGTATGGGAATCTACCCATAGAGAAATTCCGGAAGGAAATCCAAGTGCTGTGTAAGGGTGGAGGTCTCCATGACACAGCACCTTCTCAGGTGCTACCTTCTGAGCTTATTCTAAGAGCTAAATGAGATAATACATTTGAAAGGCTTCGGATTGTGCCTGGCATTTCAGAAGCTGCAAGGATGATTGTGAACAGGTGCTGACCAGGGTAACAAGAGACAATTTGGGGGAAACCGTAATATCCATGTGTCCCCATATTTTCCTCTGTTGTCTTCTGGATTTTTCCACAGATCACGCTGGTGATAAGGTAAATTTCAGTAAAGTATTTTCTAAGGAAAACATATTTATTCCCTTGTCAGGAAGCCCAATGCCCTAATGCACACAGGTCAGGTCATGTCTAGAAGGTTTGTTGTCTGCTCCAGATTTGAATATTTTTTTTCCTGATTTACAAACAAAATGCAAAAATTGCCCATTTATTTGCAAGGAATAAAAACACATAAGACCAAAGAAAATTAGAAGGCAAAACTCCAGAATAACATGATTCTTCAGAAAATACAATCCAATTATAGAAGAGGTAATATCCAGTTCTTTTTTGGTTGACCGATAATAAATGCAAATTGCTTAGGTATTTAACATAGAGTGGTATTTCAAAACCAAATGGTGACTATTATTTCTATTATCAGCGGAAAAGTAATGTTAAGGTAGAAATTAGTACTTTGGGTTTATAAATGGGAAGGAAATCTTTTGAGCGTAACTACGTGAAAACCTGCAACTCTGCATCTCAATCATTCTTTCAACAAGTATTTTTGGAGGCTCTGCCACATTCCAGGCCCTGTTTGAGAACCTGGATAGGCAACAGTGAGTGAGAAAGACCTTGCTTTTGGTGGGATTTATAAGCTGGTAGGAGGAGACAGAATAACCATAATCAAATGAAATGCAGGCACAAGATCGTTTCTGAGAGTGATATGTGCTATGAAGATTATTTTAAAAAGAGTGACAGGGACAGGGATGGGGTGTATATGAGGTGGAGGGGGTGTTCAGATTCGGGGTGGTCAAGGGAAGTCCCCCAGTGCAGGTCTGGCTGGAGCTTCTGCAGAGGTTGAGTGAGTGGGTGTGGCTGGAGATAAGGACAGAGCTTAGTGGAGGCCAGATCCTGAGAGACTGCAGGTGCCATGCAAGGAATGTAAATTCTTCTTGGTGAAAGGGGCACCGAGGTTGTGGCCCGCCTTAGGATTTCAAAGGGTCCCTCCCGGCTGCTTTGAGGTGGAGGGCTTACAGCGGAGGCAAGAACGAATCTGGGGCCCGGATGAACCTGTGCAGGCTCTCGTGTGAGGCAGGTGAGAGAGATGGCAGAGGCGGGGGCTAAAGATGGAGAGTCGTCAACCTCAATGAAGAAGAGCAGCTGCCTCTGTTTACCAGCAGTGTAAAGACATCTGAGTGTTTGGGGAGAAATGCAAATGACAAATTTGAAGTGGGCTCCTCAGACATTAAACTGTGGACAAACCCTCCGGGGCCCAGCCCCAGCCTGGAGTTTCATGCATGAGATTGTTGGAAAGTGTGAACGATGTTATATCCAGTTATATAGGACAGTAATGTTTGTTAGGGGAAAAGGAGAGGCTTGGGAAAATTTAGGGTGACAATACTTAAGTAGCACATTCAGGACAGATGCCCATGATTCTTGGCAAGGACTTAAATCCCAGGGGTGCATGAGCAGTGGACACTCTGAGGAGTCTCACGACCCCTGTGGAACTTTCAGAAATAAATGCTTTAAATGACTAAATGGGCAGGCCTGCTCTTTTTGGTGACTGTTAAGGATGATTGCCCAGTTTGAAGAACTAGGTGCTGAAATCTTTATTATTATCTGTTTATTTTAAATATTTTTATTGTTAACACTATTACAGATGTCCACCCCCCCTTTGCCACGTCCAGGTGCTGAGGTCTTTAGAAGCTGCTGGTCATTGCCTCGGTTGTTCTGTGGGGAAGGACGTCTTCTGGGGCTGTTTCGTGCCCATGTTTCTTCCTCTCCCGCCATCCCCCCTCTGTCACACACACACATGGCTTTGGTGGATGTCCGATTTATCGTAGGGATTCAGACACATCATGGGGTTCAAGGTCAGAAAGAGAAGCCACGTGTCCCGTGAGAAGTCGAGGCTACTTGCCCTCACCATCTTAGGAGCCTCTTACTCCCCTGACTCATGTGGCTAAATTGCAGCCCAGTTGGCTGCCAATTCTATAACCCTCAGTTAGTTCTCCATCTCAACTGCTATCCCTTTTCTGCTTTATTTTGCTTGGTTTCCTAGAGGGCAGTTCCGTTTGGCTCAGCCCCTGGAGTCGCCTGTCTGGTCCTGGTTCATGGTGGAGGACGGGGGCTGACCCCTAGTCCATCTACTCAGCAGTGCTGGGCAGACGCACTGGATCAGTGACAGATGGGTCCCATGTAGCCGTTGTGTGAAGAAGAGCCATCTGCCCTTTCCCCGCAGCCTAGGGTCGGTGGAGGAGAAGAGTGTTTCGGGGGGCAGGCGCTGTGGGTGCCGGGCTGGGGCAGGCTCTAGGGGGGAGCGGAGGAGGGTCGTGGTGGAGCAGCAGCAGTCAGGTAAGAGATGCTGCTGGTGGCCAAAGGGGTCTGATCTAGGCGGGGGTATTCTAGGTACAGTGGTCAGATGTTCGCTCATAAAGTACGGCAAAAACGTGGGACGTTTGTCCCATCCGCATTAGTCAGTTTGGGCTGTTATATACTGGGTGGCTGATAAACAACAGACAGTTATTTCTCCCCATCTGGGAGCTGGAAGTCCAAGGTCAGGGTGCCAGCATGGTCATGTTCTGGTGCAGCCCTTTTCTGGGTTGCAAATGGCCAACTTCTTGTGTGTCTTCACATGTCTGAAAGAGAGAGACTTCTTATGCCTTCTTCAGTTATAAAGGTAATACATTAATCCCATCGTGGGGGTTGAGCCCTCGTGACCTCATTACCTCCCTAAGGTCCCAGCTCCTAAAACCATTCCATTAAGAATTATGTAATGAATTTTGAGGGTACACGAGGATTCAGACCACAGCCTCAACTTATCTGTGCAGGGAGAGCTTTACCTTTCAGTCTGGCTGTGCGGGCTTCTCTTTAGCATCCCTTCTGTGTGATTCTTATGTTAAAAGTGTCTTTTTCTCTTTCCTTCCTTTGAGGGAATTATATAAGGAACACCTACGACTCAATAGCAACCCCCACCCCCAATAACTAGATTTTAAAAATGGGCTCAAGACTTGAGCAGACATTTCTCCGAAGAAAGCATACAGATGGCCCATGAGTAAATGAAAAGATGCTCAGCTTCACTAATCATCAGGGAGATGCAAATCAAAAGCACAGTTAGATGTCACCTCACACCTGTCAGGATGGCTGTCATCACAAAAACCAAAGGACAACCTGTGTTGTCGAGGATGTGGGGAAAGTTACGTCCCCTTTCTCATCTGCCTTTGATGTGTGCCAGGTTCCAGGACAAGGTGATGCTGGGTGACAGACAGTGTGCTGAAGGAAACTGCTTCACCTGAACTGTCTTAGTTCGGACTCCTGGAACACAAATACCATAGACAGGGAGACTTAAATGATAACCACTTCTTTCTCACAGTTCTGGAGGCTGGATGTCCAAGATCCAGGTGCTGGCAGATGTGAGGTTCAGGGAGAGCCCACTTCTTAGTCCATAGATGGCCACCTTCTCTATGAGTGCTCACGTGGTGAAAACAAAAACAAAAACGAAACCGAGGAAGGTCTCCGGAGTCTCTTATAAAGGCACCGATTCCGTTCATGAGCACTTCATCCTCGTGACCTAATCACCTCCCCAAACCTCACCGCTGACTCCCATCACCTGGAGGTCAGCATCTCATCCTAGGAGTGGGGAAGGGAGGGTACAAACATTCAGACATGGCAACATGGAGTGAATCATTTCAATGACATTGAATGATTATCTTTTACCCTAAAATGTTCTCCAGATTCTCCGAATACTATTTGGCGAAGGTGGGAAATCCCTTCCTGCTCAATAAACCCAGAAATGCGTAATGTTGGGGTTTTCTGACAGTTTTTGTGTCCTCCTCCCAGATTTGGGGATGAGCTCCAGATGTGCTCTCAACCTGAGAAATGCTTTAAGGTCAAAGCTTAGCAAATACCAGCACGTTCCTTGAGAGGTCTGGAAGAACCGAATCCGAGGGATGCAAATGGCTATAATTTTATCCCAATAAAACGCAGGGCTGGTATTCTGAACAAAGCCCCTTTAAAACGCACTAATCCAGTACTGACAAGCGGGCTGCGTCATCAGAACAGACAAAAAGGAATCGCGAAGATATTGATTTTATATCAACACAGGCCTCCTGACACATGATTTAGGAAACATTTAAATAAAAGACCAGTCAGAGAAAGGGGATTAGGTGAGTCTTCAAGACAGACAGATGATCAGTCTTGAGATCTGATTTAACGTTCACATCTGAGAAAGCCATTGACCGCATGGGGCTGGCTCCTGGATGATTGGGGCGGATGTCGTCACGTGAACGGGTGTTTTGTGGAGGGCTGGTCCTTCGGTCCTGGGGGGTGTTCTGGAGATTGTGAGAGGGCCTGGCAGACTTGCTGAGCTGACGTCTTCCACGGGAGACAGTGCCCTGTAGCATCGGGTCGGTGTGAGGCTGCCCAGGTAGATGTCTCCCTCTTTTTCCCTCGAGTGCACGTACTCAGTTGCTCACCAAATACTCACCCAGGCCACTGTCTCCTGAATCACTTCTCAAGTTCAAGTCTGATCTCTCGGGGGCCAATCCTGCCTTTCTAATTTACACTGCTCTCACCTCCCCTGACACCCACACAGTTAGTGTATCGATTATGAATGACCTTGAATTGTTCTCTGTTTTCACGCATTAGTTTTATCTCCTAACCTGGACAGTTTCTACCTTGGGGTAGAAACAACTAACACAACTAGCCTGTCCTTTGGCCAGAGTTTTAGTTGACACCATCAACTTTTTTTGTGTGGGGCAAGGGCAGTAGGTACATAACTGACTCACCTGAAAACGAAGTTTTTAAAACACAAATCTGGCCATGGTCATCTCTTGTGTAAAAGCCCTCTGAGAGTCCCACTGCCTTGGGTTTAATTTCATGCTCCTTGGTCCCGCCCCCCAGACCCGGTCCAGCAGCCTGCACTTCCTGGGGCTCAGCGCTTCAGCAGGACCCCTTCCCCAAAGCCAGAGCTAGTTCTCCACGGTGAAGTGTGATGGGATCTCTCATTCCACCGCGCCTTGGCTCTGGCTAGTCCCTCGCCACGACCTTCCTTTCCAGCTCTGAACCGTTCTGTAACTTTTAGCATATTATCAAAAAATCCCCCTTTTTTGGACTAAGAGAGTGATATTAAACTGAACGAAGAGAGGCAAGAGATGTATGCAATAATGAACATTATTTGACCAACCAGACAAATATATAATTTGTGCAGGTTAAAAAAGCATATTAATAACTTCATGAGGTTAACCAATTTAGGACTCAATTAGAAATGTGATCCGAGGAACTACATACAAATTATTATAATTATGGTGACAGGAAATGGCACTCCTAGGAAATGGTAGGAGGCAGAAATTTAAAAGGGAAATATATTATTTAAAAGTCAGGCAGCTTGTCTTTGCGGCCCTAAGAGTTGAATTGGGAAAATTAAAGATCTCTGATCATAAAACTACCGGCAGAATGAAGTACGAAGCTAATCCACTCAGCAGAAAGCAGTTCCCCACCATAATTGGAAATACAGGCTTGTGGTTACTTAACAGAAGTGAACGTTTAATCATGTCGGGGCCACGGTGTGCCATAGATTTAACACACCATCTCTCACACATTCTGCAACTTGGGCAATTAATTCCACACCTGTACTGCCCCATCTCCAGATTTATAAAACATGTCTTCCCCATAAAAATGAATGTATGTGGCACGTAGCCCTCTCTCTTGTTTGCCAAAACAACAGATTACTATCAGGAAGGGCGAATTGTCACCTGCTGTCAGCAAATGGATTATCCACGTTAAGGTCATCATCGTGGCTGCCATTGTCTTCTACGTTAAAGCTGTTCCGTAGGAACATGGGGAGGAAATGGATGATCTTGAATTTTTCTGGGGTGTCTCCGAGACCTTTTTGAACTTCATTTTGCACGCACATAAGATTACGAATTAAACTATCCATGCAGCCACACATTTTTTAAAAAGAGAGACTGCTGTTTTAAATGAAAAATTTTTTTCCTTCCTGCTAACGGTGTTAGATGAACTCAGCATCCCCTGAACCTTTTCATGTTGTCATCTACTGACATTTTTCTTTCTGGCTTTTTAGAAATATAATACAAGATAAAAATTTGCTTGGAGGCGGAACAGCACGAGGTGGAGATAACAAGAGTATTTATTCAGTTTACTCTTCTGCCTTTATTTTTTATTATTTATGTGGTTTATGTTTCTACTTTCTTTAACCTCTAAAGTCTGTTCCGGTGAACTTTGATTTCCATGATGCTATTTCATGTAATTAATCTTTGTGAGGACTTTTCCCCCCTCTCCATTTAAATGAAACACAAAGAAGGAGGGAGTGGATATAAACACCTTTGCATATCTGATATGCTGAAAAATGCATGACCACTTAAATGTCACAACTCGGGGAAGCATTTCTTTTTCATCTCAGTGCTACTGAATTTTAAGGACAAGCTGAATTTGCATTTGTAGCTTTGCTAAAATCAGGCAGCGCCGTACTCTCGGGCTAAGAACTGTCTCAGGAATGCACATGTGGAGATCTCGGAGTTTCTCCTGCCTCTCCTCGGCTCCCACCCTCCCTCCTCTCTGCAGTCCTTCCCTCCTTCCTTCTTTTCTTTGGCAAATAGCCAGGGCTGTGGGCAGGACAGCTGTGAGGCCAGCCTTGCACTGAGGCAGCAAAGCCTGCCTTCAGGGCAGCTGTCCCCCTGCTACTTCCTGTGTCCCCTGGCCGGTTCCGGAGTCCGGCCAGGCCCCGTAGGCCTGCAGAATTAATATGGTGCTGCTGGTACCTCTTCCCTGCCCGGACTGCTCATTGACTTGCTCCCTAGCAGTCGGGTTGCGGTAGCTTAGACTGCAGGAATGAGGTAAGGTCTGATTCAAACGTCCTGCCAGCAGGATCCCATGGACAGAAAGGGGCAGGGGAATACAAATCTGAAAGAGAAGTCAAAGACACAGAATCAATTAGGTTATGTGGAGACAAAGTAAATCATAGTGAGAAGGATGGAAGGACAGGGGAAGAGGGTCAGGAAACCACCGTTTCCGACACACTTATGGGGGGCAAGATGCCCAGGTGACTCCAGGAGCCAGGCAGGGACACATAACCAAGTGTGATGGGTGGGAGGTGAGTGGGGCGTAGCCTCGTCAGTTTGTCACAGTCCCCACCAGTCCATAGTGTCTCTCTAACATGCAACAGTGACGTTTTAAGGAACAAGAAATTTTATGTTGTCTCGAATTTTAATTCAGTATTGCATGAGATTGCTTGGAAATGAGGAGACCACTGTGAATCAGGAAGACCTGTGCTTCTGCGGAGGAGGCAGCGGCTTCTGAGCTCCAGTCCATTGTGACCAGGGAGGAACGCACGTGGAGTGATGAGCTCTGGTTTTTCAACGGAGGTCAGTGTTCCGGGTTTGTTAGTGTGACTTGTGTGAAGTCTCCTGGTGTTCAAATGCTGGCAGGGAAGTAAAACTTTTAAAAATTAGTTAGCACTATCAGACATCTACATCTGTGCGGTGAATGTGTCTGGGCGGGTGGTTTATGACTGGTGTCGTTCATGGCCTGTGTTGTACATGAACTAGCCGCCTCCCTCCTCAGCCCAGCCTCATAGGGTGGGAGTTGCCATTCCCTTTCACAGGAAGTAAAGGATGATATGCTTGAAAAAAAACTTGAATTCAGCGAATCTCTGCTGGGCACCTACCATGTTCCAAATGCCATCCCGTTGCCTGTGGGAAGATGTAAAAGACTTCTCTCCCGACAGATACTTCTGGTCTACCTTGGGATCCTGGATGGATGTACGAAGTTAGCCACCACCACAGTGTTTAAATAAGCAACAGTACAAGGCCTCCCATGATTAACTGTGAAATGAATTGCACAGACAATCAGTGTAACAGGAACTCCCAGAAGGGAGAGAGACCTTTCTTTGGGTTTGATGTCGGGCAAGGAATTTAAACTGGGATCAAAGGACTGAGAATACTCTCCAAAGCAGGTTGGTTAAGGAGGTCAGAAGGTCGGAGTGAGAGTCAGGGGCATCTTCTATTTCGGAAGAATTCCTCCTGGGGGAAAAGTCTCTTCGGATGTAGGGGTCTGACCCAGAGGGTTGGGTCACTTGTGTGTGATGGGACCATCAATTCTTAGCAAATCCGGGCCTAGATTCTCAGGGGCTGTTTGTGTAAATGGGCCATTTGATTGGTATCTATCCTGAATCTTCGATGGGAAAGATCAGAACAGTTAGGACAGGAGTCTTGACGGAGTGACCACAGAGTCCCTGTGCCGGCTGTTCGGAAGCTGTTTAATGCTCTCTTGGAATTTTTCCTATTTTCTTCTGGAAATCTTTTTTTCCACGTGAAAGCACTTGTGGTAGCACCCTGGATAGTGGCCACATAGTCCACAGGAATGAGAGTCTGCCCCATAGCAACTTATAAATAGCCCTTGGAGGCTGCTTTGACAACTTCTACCTTGAACCTGGAAGAAGGCCAGAAGATAAGAGGGAAAAACCATCTCGGTGCGGAGATGGAGGGGAGCGGGCAGCCGGCCTCTGACCGGACTGCTATGAGGTGGCCTAGGCTGCTCTGTTGACTGGTGATTTCCAAACTCAACTTCGGTAGCTCCAAAGCCCTTTGTTCTGTTGAACTTCTCACTCAAAATTCCCCCAAGCAGATGGAATGACCCTCCATGGCCTCTGTACCTCAGCCCTTGGGGGTTGGAAATCCATGGTCCAATCAGTTATCTCAAAGAATGAGAAGGATGGATGGAATCAGAGATGGGGGAGGGGTGGGAGTCAGGGGAGGGGACAGAGTTCAAGGCCAGATCTTTCCAAACTCTGGGGCATGTGGGGGGGCAGGTACATAAGGGCCATGGGAAGAGGGAAGACCGGATTAGAATTTGTGTCTCTTTCTTTTTTTATCTCGCCCTATTTGAGTTCTTTTTGGTTTATACATGATAATGTATATAATATATTAGTGCCATGGAAGTGATTTATAATTATATCCCATTACTTTATAATTTAACCCTGGGGGTATGTGCTCCATTTGATGTTTTCTTTCACTAATGAGGTACAGGGTCAAACATGGAGGCCGCTGTCCTAGACGATGAGTCTCAGCCATCAGTATTTCAAGTCTCTTTTACTAAAGGGCCCAGATCCCTCCCCGTGCTAGAAAACGAGAAGCCCAGGTTTCCAAGGAGCGAGTTTAACTGCTTACTCGCATTCCGTCGTTCGTCACTTACGGCGGCCTGGGAGGACATCCACCTCGCCGTGGCATTTCTGAGAGGAAATTTTTAGCATTTCAGCTTCAAAAACACATCACAAACAGAAACAATAATTTCATTAGTTGCTGGAAATTGTAATAATGCTGTTGAATATAAATTTCACCACTATGGTAATTCTGAAACACAGGATGATGAATAAAAAATTGCAGCAGGATTATTGGGAATAAACTTTATTGCCATGAGTAAGACACACGTGGGAGGATTGATGGAGACGGAAATTTGGGGCGATTGCTTTCAGCCAGTGGGAAGGCATGTTTTTCCCTCTGGTGTTCTACCCTCACGCCGGGTGGAAAACGCCTGCTCCACAGTGAGGGGGCTAACGCTCCCTTCACCCCAACCCCGACTCACACCTGCGTCTTGCTCAGCCTTGCGTCGCCTCAGGGGTGCTCTCCTGTTGCTTAAGCCAGAACCAAGGATGTTCTCTCTTCCCCTGTCCCTGCACATCAGACCTGTCAGCAAGTGCAACCATTCTAGCTTGAGTCCGTTTGTTCCTCTCAACCTCCGCTGCTACCCCCAGGCCCAGCCCCGGACCCCACAGGGTCCTCCTCCTATCTGGCCGCTCCCAGTACTGCTCCTTCCACCCAGTTCCTCACCACAGTAAACCTCGCCGTAGGGTCATTAGATTAACCACCTTCCCGCTAAAGCGGCTTCTCCTCCCTTAAGAGTCAGGCCCACACTCCTCACTGTGGTCCTCCAGGCTGCAGGCTGGCCAGCCTCATCTCTGGCAGTTCTTTCCCTGGGTCACTGTGCCTATACTGTACTCATGGGTCCCTTCTAATTCTTGAATGATGCTATGGACTGAACTGTGCCCTCCACTCCCTCATTTGTATGCTGAAGCTCTCAGCCCCCTCCTTAGTGTGATGGTGTTCAGAGATAGGGTTTTTGGGAGATTAGGAAGGTAGAATCCTCGTGATAGAGTTAATCTCCGTATAAGAAGAGACACCAGAGGGCTTGCATCTCTCTCTTTCTCTGCCACGTGTGGACACAGTGAGAAGATGGCATTCTGAAAGCCAGGAAAAGCATACTTGCCAGGAACCGAATCAGCCAGCACCTTGGTTTTGAACTTCTCAGCCCCTAGAACTGTGAGAAATAAATGCCTGTTGTTTAAGTCACCTAGTCTGTGGCATTTTGTTATGGCAGTCTGAACTGGCTAAGACAGACACCAAAAGCTTGCCAAGCCCAGAACATGCCTGTTCCCTCAGCACTGAGCTGGCTATTCCCACAGTTCTCAGGGGTACAGGTCTCTTTTTGGGAGAGTTCCTCCCTGACTACCCCAGCCGAAGTGGCCCCTCTGGGCCTTCTTTACTGCCCATGTCATCATCAGAGCTGTGGCCTCCACTCCTCCAGGGGGCGCTGGTTCACAAAGAATGCAGGGTGAGAGGTGGTCCATGCAGCTTTGCAATGAAGCATCTTCTCTCTTTCTTTTTCTTGCATTCATTCATTTATTATTTTTGAGACATCTCTCTCCTTCACATTGTTTCAATCTGACATTACCTTTCATGTTTGTTTATTGCTTACTGCTTGGATAAACAAACACACAGTCTTTAAAGAAAGGGAGCGCTTGTGACTTTCACGTTTGTAGTTCCACATCCGCTGGGGAAGAAGGATAGCATCCCATAGTGGCCAACAGAATAGGCGTGTGTTCATGCTGCTTTGCCGAGTTCTCCAGAAAGCCAGCCAGGCAGACATTTCTCGCTGGGCCGACGTGCTGTGGGGTAGCAAATGAGCATCAGCCCGTCTGCCACCTCTGCGGGCCCGTGAGAGCTGTGTGGAGCAGTGCCTTACACAGCCACTTCGGAACCCGAGGCAGGAGAAAAGGCATGGGAATAACCGCCCCGTCTTTACTTAAAATGTTGACATTTTGTGTATTAATTTTTTTCTGCCTGTTTTTAACTTACTGCATTCAGTCAGCTATTATCCTGACTACTAAGATTTTGGTGCTCTCTCAAGAACCTTCTATTGATCAAGAATATATAAGGAGTGTGTAAGGAATCGGAGGCCTTGTTTTGGCTCAGTGGGAGGGCGATTGACCGGCTGTGCGCGCTGTGGTGCGCAGGGAGTCGGAGTGCCCACCCTGCTAACTGATGAACAAGCCCAGTGTATGTCAGGGCCTGCGCATTTCCCACCATTGCTTTGAATAGCACACCACTGACTGAAGCCTGGGGAGAACAGGGTCGTACAAAATGGCCAGAAGAGCAGCGCTTGGGGTTTTCATGGCCTTATCAGCTGTGTGATTTGGGCCACGTGATTTATCTTGAGCTTCAGCATTCTTGTTAGTAAAAGGAAGGTTTCAATATATCACCTCTTCATTGCATTGTTGCGAGCACTCAATGAGAGCACGGCTTCCTTTGACAGACACATGTCTACTGAGTGCCCAGACGTGCCAGTCCTGTGCTCGGCACTGGGTTCAGAGATGCAGAAGAACAATGAGGATGTCTTGCCCCTGTCACCTGGCTTGCAGTCTAGATGCCAGGTGACATTAATCAAGCCACAAATGTAAGTGCCCATGCTATCCCAGGGGTGGTTGCCCTCATTAGGGAGACTGGGGGAGAAGTGCTGAGTCAGGCGAGAGCTGAAGAAAACACAGAAGTTCATGAGTCATGGCAAGTAGGAAGGTCTTCCCGGAAGAGGACACAGCTTGAACAAAGAGCCAGTGTGGGGAAGGACCTGGTCTCTGTGTGGACGTGGGTGAGCGGCTGCAGTGCGGAGCGTTCATTCAGGTAGTCGATGCTGCCATTTGTGCCATTATCGGCCACTCTGCTGGCTTTGGGTGATGGGGGAGGTAGGACCTGGAAGCTTCACTGGCTTACTCAAGCCACTGCAGGAAGAACAGCTCTGCCTCCGAAGGCAGGAAGTGACTTCTAGATGTGAAGCTGAGTTTCTGGAGAAGTTTCTACTGAGGGGGAGGAGAAGCCAGCAGGGTAAAGAAAGCGGAAAAAGAGTTAAATCTAAGAGCCACCTTAGGATGGACAGTGAATTAACAAGAGGGGATGTTTCTGTGTCACCTGCCATATTTCTTTGGAAATAAAACTTATTTTTCCGGAAATAAGTATTCAGGAAGAAAGCGTTCTGAGCTGGAAAGCTCAAGGGCTGAGAAAACGCCTCATTGCATTAACGTTTTTTGGCTCTGTCTACTTTCCCCAAGCTGTAGTTGAGTTTTGGGGGAACTCTAAGTGTTTGGACTGCTAACACAATTCAGGGAGGGGCCCGTCACGATTAGACAGGGGTTGGGTGAGAGGGTGAGGCAAACTGTTGAACTTTAAAAGTAATTTGAAGAACTCATGAGGGGGAATTTGCATTTCGGAATGGCTTGATTTTGGCCAAGTCCACCCTCCGGAGGTCGCAGAACAGGTGGAGAAGGGCTCCTAATTCAGTCCCTCAGATTCGGGCTTTCCCAAGCACAGCATAACCTCAGAGAGCGTGAGTTTCCAAGCCTTTCCTTGAGACACTGTGCAGTTAGAATTTGTCATGCAGGTGCCATTGGTGGCAGCTGACATGGCCTGGAAACTTTCCCAAAGCTCCCCAGAAGATAACAGCTTTCTGTGGCCTTTTGCATTTGAACTAGTGATCCAGAGGTGAGAAATTCTCGATCCCATCACTGACTGCCCTGGCTCCCCCAGGCCACCTGACAGCTGTGACACTTGGAGTCACGTGTGGCATGCTGTGCGGGCTCATGATGGAAAGCCACTCTAGACTGAAAGCGAATCCTCCCTGCAGATCCCAGAATGCCAGCTGAGCACTCAACAGCTCTGACTCTCCCGAGGGGACTGCCTGAGCTTAATCATTGCCAAACGGTGCATGTCCCAAAAGAGGGTGGTGAGGTCATTGCAAACCCCCTCTGTAGACTGTTGTTTATGCCTCTCATAGGTTTAAGTGCTTTTGGGGAAGGGGAGAGGGGGCCGTTCTAATTAGTACCGTTCAAGGGATCAGAGGGACTCAAGAGAAGATTGAGGACATCTTGGAGCTTGAAAAATGTTTTGACAGTGATGACAAGAATAACAATCAACAGGTTGTCCTCTGCATCCAGGGTCTTCTGTGGGTGGGAGAGAGCAGTCATTACAGAGGCCAGTGAGGCTTGGTGTCATTTTGTTAATAAAGGCTTTATAAGAACCAGGAGAATACCATCTGGTCCTGGGGCTCTGCCAGGTTGAGGAGACTTTAATAGCTTCTTGAGTTTCAGCAGTAAAAATTGGGCTATCCAGGGAACGGAACATGTGCTCAGGAATGGTGAGGAGTTGGAGCTTATTTAAAAAGTGAGGGGCCTAAGCTGACCTTTTGCATTGGCGCAGGACAGAGATGGACTGTGTGGCCAGAGAAGCTGCTCTAATGATGCAAAAACGAATAATTTATGGCTGCAGCTTAGCCTTCCAGGTGACAGTATTGTCTGGGATCGGTGGATCAGCAGGAGGAGGAGACTCGTTATGCAAAAGGCTGTCCAAGAATCCTTTAGGCAAGAGACCTCATTCATAAACTCCTTGCCCCAGAAAGGAGTGTTTCAGGTGAGGTTTTGTACGTTCCTTTTGCAGATAATGGCAATTAGCATAGGGTAAAGGAGATGGGAGTTTTTCTAGTTTATGAAACTTGTAGGCCAAACTGAAACCCGGTGACCTATTTCATGAAGTAAACTGCCGAAGAGTTGACAGTCACCCTCCAGAGAATTGCTTGTCCCCCCTAGAGCAAAGGAAGATAATATTTATTCATGGTATTAAAAAATTTAAATTAAGTCATCCCATAGCAGTGTCCTGGAAAGAAAGGAAAACATACAGGAACGCGGGTTAGAAATGTTGCTACAGATTAAGATGATGGAGGCAATTAATATCGAGAGAAAGTCAATCTAGCATGGTATGAAACTGAAATATTTATATGGAAAGTTAAAAAAATCCCATTAGCTATTACCCAGGTGGACACATCGCCATGTAATTATGGAGTTTGCTAACAAAAGCAAATTTCTCTCTCCTTGGTTCCATCTCTAAGGCATTAGAGTTGGCAGAAGTTCTTTTCATGGGGAAGTAATTTAAATAGATGCTGAATGAGGTAAGGGTCTCCTCTGTAAATTGTTCTTATGCTGGAGGTAAAAATGTGACTCTCAGGGAGCAAGGAGAATAGTTAGAGAGAAGGAGCCCCGCCTGTGCCTAGCGGGTGTGCGGTCTGTCCTTGCTGAACCATGTTATAAAAGAGGGCAAAAGACCGGCTTGGGGGAGAAACAAGGTGAGTGACCTGAGAGGTACTTAGGGGTTGGTGAAAATCATTCAGATATAGTGTCCTGTTGGAGCCGCACCACAAGCCAGTGCGACTAGCAGGATACAGTTATTGAGATGGAGTTCAAGGAGGTATGAGGACATGCTCAGGACCCCAAAACACTGAAGGGGTAACAGGGCTGAAACTGGGACCTAGTGCTCCTGTTGGTAGAGGAGAAGGGTAGGCTTCCCTTTGGGATAATTCACATCACCGTGCAGTGGAGGTGTGGTGAGTCCATCTCTTTCCTTGCGTCTGCCCTGGGCTCTCAGCATCACTACAGGGACTTCTACGGCCATGCTGAGGGACACCGCCTTGAAGTGATGGTTTCCGGTTTGGGTTAGGTCTCTGGTGCTTCCTGAAATCTCTGTGATCTCCCCTAGTTAGCCACCATTTCCATCCAAAATGTGTATTCTGCAAGTAATCTTGCCTCATCTTTCACAGAATTAAAAAAAAGTCTTTCTATTTGGGGATTCCCTCATTTTCCTGGCATATGCCTGCCCATTTACCCATGGCAACCCACACCTTTTCCCTCTTTTTCTATTACACACAAAACTTACTGAAGTCCACTTCTGCTTTGGTCTGTTTGAGTTGTTTTCCCTCCCAAATTTATATGTTGAAATTTTAATCCCCCACTGTGATGGTATTAGGAGGTGGGGCCTTTGGGAGGTAATTAGGTCATGGGGGTGGGGCCCCCATGAATGGGATTAGTGCCCTTATAAAGGATACACCAGGGAGATCCCTTGCCCTTTCCACTGAGGGCCCAGCTAGAAGTTGCTCTCTCTGAACCAGAAAGGAGGTCCTCACCAGTTACCGCACCTGCTGGTGCCTTGATCTTCTGCCTCTCAGACTTTGGAACTATGAGAAACCAATTTCTGTTGTTTATAAGCTACCCCAGAGTATGGTGTCTTATCATAGCAGCCCAATAAGACTAAGACTACCTCTTCATTGTATACTTGTCTTCACTCAAAGACTTACTAACTCTTTTCACCCTTTTCACAGCCTTATTCCTCTGCTTTCACCCTTTCATATCTTCAATTCCTTAGTCATGGAAATGTATACATGATCTCAGATTGCTTCCATCTCTTCCCTCCCAAATTAACCTTCTCCTGACATTTTCTTCAAGTCCCTTGCAACTAGTGCCCTCACTCCATTTTCTTTGAAACCATAACAATTTGGCTTTTTTCTGAATACTTTATTGAAATGACTCTTGCTAATGTTACCAATGACCTAATTTTCAAAACTAATGACCTATTTCAGTCTTCTTCTTCCTTCTTGATTCTTTTAAGCAATTGCCTCTTTTGACGGCTCCCATATTGTAAAATTCTTTCCTTGGCTTTCATTCCTTTCTTTATTCAGTCACTCACTCAGCATATATGTATGGAGTCCTACTATGTGCTGGGGACACTATTCTAGGTTCTGAAGGTACAGAAATGTGTCATTTCTAGCAGAGGAGGCAGGTGGTAAGTAAATGTGGAGGTGAATAGGAAGGGTTATGCTGGATAATGATGAGGCCACCACGAGGTCCAGCCTCCAGTTGCCAGCCACTGCTCTCTCCTACAGTGCCTTTGACAGTACCTCTGGTTCTCTTTCTGGCTTTTCAATGTGGTCTTCCCAGGGTGACGTGTCTGTTCTCCCTGTTTTTCCTCTAGGAGATCATATTCACCCCCAAGGCTTTAATGATCATATTTACACTAATTACATCTACATCCACGTTTCCACATCAGACATATATTCTGAGATTTGGAAGCACCTATCCAGCCATTTCTCGGACATTTCACTGAGGGTGTCCTGTAGTCACTTTACATTTACCAAGTCCAGACTGGCAACCTTCTATCACCACACCTGCTCCCCCCTCTGTGTTCTCTGTCCCAGTTAGTGCTGGCATCATACCATCAGTGGCTCTGTCTGGAAACTTTACTCTCCTCTCTGCTATAATAAGTCATGCAAGGCAGTTGATTCTGTGACTTGAAGGCTCCGGAACTGGGCCCTGCTTTCCATTTTTGGAGTCATTGCCTTTGTTCAGGTTCATATCATGTCTTTGACGGACAATTGCTTCTAGCGGGCTTCCTCACCCCAGGGCTCCCGACTCCAATCCACCTCTCACTTTGTTGCCAAAGTGATCATCCCAAATTCTCCTGATTTTGTCAATTCCCAATTTAAAAACTCCCCAGCCTCCCTGGGGCCTGCGGCAGGGCTCAACAGCTGCAGGGGACAGCTGATGTGTGTGGCTCATGAAATTGTTTTATGGGGTTTGCGTCAAACATTCAAAAACATGAAATGGAAAGCCTCAGAATGCATTTCATTCAGAAAGTGTGAGTGTTGTTTTGTAAACATTTCTTTCAGTTCTAAATACATATGTGTGTGCACTAAGTTGTGATGTAAAACGTATGTCTTATCTGGGCAGCACAAGAAGACTTTAAAAAAAGTTCTGGCTCCTAAGATATAATCTAAATTCCTTGGCGTCTAAGTCCCTTCTCGGTCTTGCCTCAGTCTTCCTTAACACATTCTTACGTAGAGCCCAGGACAAGAAAGTGCTTCTCATATCACGTCTAAGAAAAGACCTCCCTGTCTCTGAGCAGGTCTGGTTCGTGCCTTGGACCATGCCTTTGTCTGGGTCATGCCTTGGACCATGCTGCGTTCTGTGCTCCCCTTCTCTTCAGAAGCAAACCTCTCCTTGTTTTTCACATCTCAGCTTCGATATACACTCTCCCCAGGCAGAGCTGTTTATTCCCCTCCTCTGTGAGGCGACCCCTGAGCTTTCTGATCGTCCCGTGTGGCAGTGATCTCTTTGGAATGTGGTTTGCTTGTAGCTGTGTCTTGTGTCCCTCATTAGACCATGTGGAGGGTGACTGTGAGGACGCATCATGTTTGTATCGTTGGCCCCAGCATGGGGCCTGGTGCACAGAGGAGCTCAGGATTGTAGGAGAACAGGTGTGCAAACCGGAAGATGCACATCCGTTTCCGGGCACTAAAAGAAGGGCGTGTATGCGCTCACTTCTGAGGTCTTTGTTTACTTTCGTATGTTCACCACCTTGGCCCAGTGCCCCTGAGACCAGACACTGACCATAGGGTGTCCAATGCCACTGTTCCAGGTGAAATAGGTGAGAATTTGCAGTGAAATTCTGTGTGTGTTGTGTCATATGCCAGAAGTAATGACATACAACATTCTCTGCCCTTGTGTTGAGTTTCCCATCACTTACTGAGGTCAGTGGCTTGTGTATTGTGTCCAAGATCAATTGTGCCTGGTCCTCATAAAGCCTGAGATTATCCTATGACCTATGGCTCTTACAATAAGGCATTTGTATAGGTAATGATAAATACACTTTCATTTCTCAGCCCCTGAATGAACTTGGCTTACAGTTACCACAGGAAAGAGGAGGAAAGTGTTGTCCCAAAGTGAAGTCAACGCTACCTCCTGTTACATGATTCTTACTTGCTACTTATGAATATTTAGGAATTAAGCTTAGAACAGGGGTTAAGTCAGCCACCTCCTTGCAGCATGACCAAATACTGTCCCAGGGTGTTCTTTATTGGGAGAAAGCACTTGGCCCTGGAACTGGACACACACTGGGCTTTTCACCTTAGCAACTTAGTAGCCTTGGTGATGTTTGACAAGTGCTTGTATTGTGTGAGCTTGATTTTCACCCTGTGTAGAACAGGGATATAAGACTTCCTTACAGGGTTGTTGTGAAGGTCACAGAGCTTTACCTGCTTTGGAAATGGGAAAACTCTCAAAATGAAGCATTTTGAGGGCAAAGAGGAAGGATAGAGAATAGAACAAGAGAGAGGAATGGGACATGCTGAAGAGAAGAGACGTGGGGAGAAGAAATGGAAGAGAATAGAACATAAAGCAGGAAGACAGAGGCTGGACGGTCTCCTGACTCCTGCCATAGACTGCCCTCCCAGCTCTCCACCAGCACCAGCCAGATAGTGGGGGAGGTGCAGGCACGCATGCGTGAGCCTGTCCTGGACAGCTAGGAATCTAGACCAGCTTCTCAACCTCCTCACTACTGATGTCTGGGGCCCCATCACTCTATTGTGGGGGTATTTTCCTGTGTGTTCCTTGGCCTTTATCCACTAAATGCCACTAACTCCACCCCCACTGTCCCAGAGGACAACTGAAAATGTCACTGGACATTGACCAATGATCCCCTGAGGGCCAACATCACACCCATTGAGAACCACTGCCCTAGACAGATACTAGCCCAGCTACCTACGGCCTGTTTAGCTGTGAGGCAGCGCTGATGGTGTTGGGTAGATCACCGCTAGCATTGTAGACTCTGAGGTCTGTACCTGGAAAACGAAGTGAATAAAGCTTTGAAACAAAGTTGATTTTTAGCTTCTTTAGAAAAGACCCTACCAAAAATCAGTTAAGTAAAATCATCTTCCACCCAGGCAAGGAGAGAACAAGCAAGCTGGTAGTCAGAAAACTAGGAACAAAAGAGGCCCTACATTTATTTAGTGAGATTTTTCACAGCTTTAGGCTGCAAACTTGTGGCTGAGGGGTAAGAACCTGAGTTTAGCTGCGATGCGAAGGACCCTGGGCAGGTGGGTGCTCGGATGAACTGGTTCACTGGGGAGGAGAGGAAGGAGGATGCTGGTGTCAGTGTTTTCCTGCTTTTGTGTTTCAAAAAAAATTTTTTTTTGCTATGACTGGTTTCATTTCATCTGTTTTCTAAGAAGTGCCCATTTTTGTGTATTTATCCACTATGGCTTTGCCAAGAAATAACCAGTGGGCTTCTTCAGAGAGCTGGTAATTCTTGATAAGGTGTTGGAACTCAAGTCTTGGAATGGAACATGCGAGCAGGCTTTAGGGCTCGCTCGCTCTCACACTGTGCAGACAGAGTCTTCCAGCTTGGCCAGAGACACATTGGCAAAGATGATTTCAGGTAAAAAAATGTGTTGAGCAGAAAATTTATGAAAAAGAAAACAGGTGCATTATTCCCTGTACATTTGAAGAAAACTTTAAAAAACTTGCAAAATCCCCTAGTTTTCAAGAGGCAGAAAAGACATGCAACTAGATCTATGATGAAGGCATTTAAAAATTGTGAAGAATGTACCTTCATACAAGAGCCCAACCCTGCCGAACGAAGCACTTACTTAATTCTCAGCATCATTACCCTGTCTCCCGCCAAAAGGTCACGTGACTCACCTGCACCTCACTGTTCTGACGGCAAAATGGAAATATTGTTATTATCCCATTTCGCAGAGGGGATGAGTACATTAACTGAGATCCTTGCAGCTTTCCTGAGGGCTGAGGCTTAGAAAGGTCAAAATGTTCTTCCTGAGTCTTTATAATGTAAACACATTATAGGAACCTGCCTTCTCTGTGTGTTTTTGATTTCATCGGCCTGGGTATTTATCTTTGCAGCATAGCACGATTACCCTACGGTACATACTTTTGAGATCATTATAAGATTCCTGGTGTGATAATGCCAGAGAGGGAAAGATCCATGCTTGCGAGACAGCCTCGGAATAGTCTGAGCATTGATGGCGAGATTGTATTGCTTATTTCTGAGCTCCCCATCTGCAATGAGCACTAAACCATACTTAAACCATAATGTATGGTTTTAAGGTCACTGCCGGTTATTATCTGACCGGTAATGACCACAGAAGTATACATTATGGCTACTAGGGGCCATTTTCGTACTATTTTCAGTTTTGGTTTTTATTGAGTAGGGGCTGACACCCCCAGAGCTTCACAGAGTTGGATTACAGTGGCTGGAGTGCTCAGTAATTTCACTGGGTTTTGTTTGGGGTGAGGCTGGTGTGTAGCTGCTGCTTTTCAGTGCACATGCTGTCAAGGGGTTTGAGGTTTATTTGAAACGTTCCTTTTACTCGGAAATGGCACTTGGGACTTCCCACCCTACAGAGCCAAGCTCTCTCCCCTTTAAATTAGGGAGTAAGGCTGGGAAGGAGTTGGATTTGTTTATTTTCTTACCCTTCTGACTCATCAGCTATTATGTCTCAGGAATAATCATAACCTCAACCTTATATGTCCTGCACTCAGAAAGCATTAGGGGCTTCACCTGTCCGTCAGAAGGAGTAAGCATGGCGTCCAAAGTTAACTGGTTGTGTTTCCCCAGAGTTGTAATTTTAAATCACATTTATGACTATTTGCGTTACTGATCTGACTGAGAAAACAGTAGAGCTGAAGTGTGAACTAGTGAGATCTTTATTTTGCCAAGGCACCAGCGTTCCTTTTCGAAATATTTACTGTTAGAGAAAATGCCAGAGTGGTTTTCTGAGTGTAAAAGCTTGTTATTTTGTGGTTGGCTTCAGTCGACTTTCATTTTCTATGGAGGTTCAAATAATTATGCAGAAAGTAAGACACAGGGAAGGAATCGGGAATGTGTTTCATCGGGAATGAGACAATTTGGTCCCAGTTGTGGATTCTGTCTCTGGAAGCACGCAAAAAATATGAAGGATTTTATGCAGCCGAACAGTAGGGCATAAAGGTCTTAATAATGAAACCTCATTTTGACGGCTTTGACTGTTGGACAGCAGGCTTCATTTTATTTGCCATATTGATTTATTATTTTTAACTTCTTTTACATATGTATGCATGCGATGTAGCAATTTCATCTGTATCTTCCCCCCCATCTCTGTGTGGCCTTATGAAGGGAGAGATTAACATTTTTAGTGGGGAATTTTATGTAGGAACAAGAAACAGCAAACAAACATTAATTATTATATTTGTCTAAAGTAGAGAAGAACCTCCACCATCTATCTTTGTCTATTTATGTAACTGTCTAATGGTGGATAAATTATGCCCTCGTTGCTGTTGCAATAAATTAAAAAATAATAATAACCCAAGCTAGTGAAGCAGTTTTATGAATCTCCGGTTCTACAGAAATATTTCAGGAGATGATGAAGGTCCTGCAAGACTTTGTTATCATGTCACAAACAAACCTTTGCTAATGGGCGTCATTGTGGTCCAGTTATTGAGACAATAATTATGGTTGAGGATATTTGAAAGCATCCTTTATAGTCTTACCATTGTTGCTTTTCCTTTGATAAAAGAAATCAGGTGGGTGGAAAGTGATGCTCCCCACGATTCTTTGCAAAACGAGAGCGTTTCTGAGCATTTGGATGATGACAGAATGATCTCTTTTCTCCTCTTAAACACGTAACCCCAAGAAGGTTTAAATCAATGTGTTAATTGGTAAGTGATACTGTAATTATATGCATAATCAGGGAAATTTTGAATCCAGATTATTTACTTGCTCTCAGGAAATTAATCTGCAGAGGTCATATATTAGATTGCTTGTTTATTAAGTGGAACCCCTGTAGTTACGAAGTGCCGCCTGGCTCTGCCCTCCATGAAGCATTCTTCTGGATGTTCCCAGCAGGTGTCAACGGCACGGAGCCTCGAGTGCTTATTGATCCAGATTCAAACAGTTCATTAATCTAAGCACACATTATATAGATTTTCCAATGTAATTTTGAAAGGGTTGAAAAACTATATTGAATGATGAGAGATGATACTCAAATTACGCTTTTTCTAGCACATCTCCCGGGGGATCATGGCATTCCAACAGGGATGGCTACTGGAACACGCGGACTATGGTTCCCTCTGGAAATTCCCTATTACTAGGTGATTACTTACACAGCTTGCCCAGCATTGCTCTTTTATCTTTTCTTTTCTCTTCCTATTTGACATCATGAGTAAGGCTCTCCCCAAGATGCCAACATAAGAAAGTTGGCTGTTGAGATGTGAAGGCTGAAAAAAAATCACATAGAGAGCAAAACATTTTTTTTTTTAGGATTTTTGTCATTCTCATGGATGCAGTAAAGTTTTCCTTGCAGTTTTTATGTCTTTCTCAAGATCTTTACTTTTAGACATATACCAGATAGTTTCAAATAATATATTCTTATGTTCTTGGAGAAACAAAGTGACTCTGAGATCTGGAAAGGGGCTAAAAATAACCATTGCATTTACTTTCATCTTCACCGTCACTGCTGCCGTTTTGTACGTCTTTGGTTGAGCCAGGTAATGTTCCATCCAGACAACCTGACTTGTAGGCAGAGTTGGGTAGCGTTTGCTTCTTCCTTGGCATGTCGCACATGTTGCCGGTTCCTTTTATTTGGAATAATGCCTTTATAGCCTTTGCTAGAACTGAGACTGGGAAAAGTAACTAATTGTCTTATTCATACTAGCATGAAAATGACTGATATTGGCTTATTTCCTAAGGAAAAAAAGCAGCAGTAGGCGGATGATAAGAACCCACAGAAAGAGAAAGTCTAGAGGTCTTTGAACCGCCCCTCTCCCAACATGATTTGTGTACCTTGCCTTTAACTTGTCCACCAAACAGAATTGCCAACAGAATGTTTATATGATTGGTACAGAAAACTGTGTACATAGTTTTGTTTTGTTCTGCTAGTTGAATAGAAACTCATGGTCATATTCTCCCTGGATCTCATTTGGAACAACATTGGGGGTTTTATCACTTCTTTTAGCCAACACACAGCAGGCCCGATCATATGTTAGACACCGGAAAAAGCAAGTCAAATGCAGACCTTGATTCAGAGGCAACTGGGTCACTGATTTGTCACCAGATAAAGGAATAAGGGAAGTTAGGGAGGACCAGATTTTCAAAAGCCACCAGAGTCTATAGATATCCAGAGGGAGGGGCCAGTGTAGAAAGGTTCACCAAGGAGGTGACACTGAGCTGGAATTCACCTAGATATGGTATTTTCCAAGGCTGAGAGACATTTTAGGAATGTTCAATATCTGTAACAGCACCGTGGGGGCTGCATTTTAATTTTATCTTAAACCTGAGGAGTCTATGTCTTCTTGTCTTAGTGAATTGGCTTGAGATGCTTCAATACTGCTGACCTGTTGGATTAGAATGCATCATGCTTAAGGATGCTTAACTAGCGGGGTGCAATTGTGCTTACTCAGACGTTTGCAGCTGATTAAAGCTTTATTTCCAGAGCCTACCCATTGTTTCAGAAGTAATTTGTGCATGATTATGGAAGTTACTGTGTTACCTATTTATTCTGTACTAAAATACTGAGTTGTTGAGTTATTAAAAAGGGTTTGCCTTATATGGCCATATTTCTCTATAAGAACAGATTTCTTTTCTTTTTTGCACTTTAAGGGTGCAAAAAAAAAAATCCCAAGGTAAAAGGCATGTTGGTGTGTTTCACTCCCCATTACCTAGTTCAGGGTATAGGCGAGTCTGAGTTAATAAGGGCAGGCTTACTGGACGAAGCAGAGTCTACTCTGAATCTTAAGCACAAGAATGAAGAATGGAAAGCCTCAGCAGATCCGGGCATGGGAGAGAAGTTAATGAAAAGAATCTGAGAAGGGGAGTGGAGCACTTGTCAGCCTTAAGCTTTGTTCCATATATTCACTTTCTCCGAAAATCTCTCTGTCCTGGGGACTTTCAAAGTTCTATCTTGCCTTTTGACTCTGTTAGATGAGTGACCCTTTAGGTCAGAGGCCAGCAACTTTTTTTTCCGCTCGTGTTTTTTTTTTTTTTGTAGAGGGCCAAGGAGTAAATACTGCAAGCTTTGTGAGCTGTATGGTCTTTTTTCACTACTAACTTTGCTGTTGTTTCATGAAAGCAGCCATAGACAATAAATCAATGGGTGGTGTGGCCGTGTCCCAATAAAACTTTATTTATAAAAACAAGCAGTCAGGCCAGATTTTACCGGGGGCCGAAGTTTGCTGACTCCTGCTTTCAGTCACTGTCCCTTGAACCTCAGTTCGTTGGGACCACTGTCATGATATCGCTTACTCTGGGTGGCATCTGCATTATGGTTTACTTAATTTTCTCTCTTGCATTTATCTATTTATTTTTTACACAGATAGATTTATTTTAAAAGGAATTCTACATCATTACCATAAATGGAAAAGCAGCATGATGTGTTATGAATAAGGGATCACTAGAAAATAAATACAATGTAAACAAAACCATATAATCACGTGCTCCTAGTCGTGGGGACTCCCTGTGTTGGGAACCATTGACTAAGGCTGTTACCGGTCTTAGTCTCTCAGGTTTGATGGCTGTTCACTTAGACATCTGGAAAGAACGCAGACAGGCGGGCTCCCTCTCCTTCATTGTAGAGACTGTGGCTGAGGAGCTGCGGGATGTGGGGACTGCTGCACAGAAGGCCAGCTCATTATGTGACATCCAAGAGGGCCCTGTGCTGGCGTTGTTGGATAAAATGCAGAGCGGTCATCACATTTGAACTTCAGGTGAACAACAAATGCTTTTGTTCATTTTAAATCATGTTTACTTCTCAAGTACAGTTGACACACATTATTCTCTTAGTCTCGGGTGTACACTCTAGTGATTAGACGTTACGTAACTTAGTGAGTGATCATCCTGGTCTTTGTGTCCATCCCACACCACACATAGTTGTTAGAATGTTATCGACTCTGTTCTCTATACTGTACTTGACATCCCTGGGGCTATCCTGTAACTACCAATTTGTACTTCCGAATCCCTTCACCTTTTTTCATCAATCCCCTCACCCCACCTCTGCAGCTGAGCTATCCCTCCCAGTTTTTGAGACATACGTGGCTGTGGGACCAGCCTATTCCTTGTATCCATCCCTCCCACCAGTCTCCACGTGCTTCTTTGATTTCCTGGGTGTAGGATCTCCATTCAGCCACATTTCAGGCGGTTCTGAATGAGGGTTCTTCTCTACTTTAGTTGTAACTATGATGTGGTTGTGGAAGGGAGCAGGTACTACGTTTACCTATGTTGCCATCTTGACCAGAAGTCCAAATAATTTTTTTAGTATGAAAATGTCCCATGCAATATTTGAGACATACTTCTACCACAAATTTATTTGTTGTTCATCTGAAATTCAAATTTAACTTGTGTCTTACCACCCCCTCCTTTTCTTTTTTGCTAAATCTGTTCCTCCTAGCCTGGTCCCAGAGCAGGGGTTCAGTGCAGGGACACATGAGTAGCAGGTGGTGGGCGGTGCTTTGGAAAAGGGTGGCAGAAAAGCAGCAGTTCAGCCTACTTAAAATTGCATCTGTGGTAAGTCTCAGCAGGGGACAGTGAGTGAAGTAGCCGACCAAGAGTCAGGGGTCAGAAATCGAGGCAAGTTCCTGTGACTTGGGGTCCCAGTCAGAGGTTTGGACACAGTCCAGTTCTGCATCAGAAAACCACTGGAGGGTTACAAAGGAGGGCATATGTGATAGGAGAGAAAATAATCTTTCACAGAACTTGCCTGTTAGCCTATTTCTGTAGCTGTATCCTGCTCTGGAAAAATAATCAAAGGAGAATTTAGAACCATTCTCGGATTGTCAGTTTTTCATCTAAAAATGTTAATGTACATTTAAACTTTTAATTAAAAAAAGCATATTCCATCACAAACTATTTTCATGTAGAGTTTTTAGCCGTGCTGCACACGTTTTGTTCTGAGCTCCACCAGGCTATTAATCAGAATAATTTGGGTTTAAAAGTGAACTGAACCAGGTTGTATACCCCCAGGTTACGTCCCCAACAAATTACATCATTTAAGCTGCAATCCTTGCAGCGGGCAGGCGTGCTTTTGGTCGTTCTATGCAGGAGGAAGCCGTAATTCAGTTGTGAGTTTCAGATGCCATCGGAATTGTCAGCAGTTGGCAGGGCCATTTGTGCAAAGGAGAGAAGAGGGATCTCATTACAGATCTTTAGAGCCAATTTTTCATCTTCCTTTTTGTTTTAAAGTGATCTTATGTATATAATTGCAGGCCTCGAAGATGTTGAAGGCCACACATTTGCCTGGATTTAGACTAAATATTTGTGCAAGTTTGTGAGTTTGTATGAGGATGCATTTGGACATGAAAATCTAATGCTGACAGGAAATTTTCCATTCTCTGATTTCTTCTTGGTGATTTGGATGTGATTATAATCAGGAAATAATCTGAAGATGATAGAACCCTGGTGATTCCTAATGCTAGCCCTGAAGTGCAGCAGCCACTTCTGTTTCTCTTTGGAAAGGATCAAAGAGTCAGCAGATGCAAGTTGCTTTTCCAAGACTGAGGAGTGCACGCCTAGCTCACCTGGCCACCAGGTGGCGCTGCAGCCATAAGGAAGTGTGGTCACAGTTACACAGTTTGGCTGTGGCATTAAGGAAGTTTTCCAAGGCTGGAATTGGGAGAAAGATAGGTTTTGTGCCTCTGGCTTCTTTGGATTGTAGGGTTTTGGGGGTTCGCCTGCATATTTTGTTATCTAGGATACTGCTGAAAGGGGAGAGGATTGTTCGATTAGTATGTGACGTTTCTTGCACTGTGTTGTAAAGTGTGCACACACTCGTAGGCAACGGTTTGCTGGGGATTGGGGTTCATCGGGGAGTGGGAAGTGAAGGGAAATGTCACACTTCCATAGTTTCTGAGCCGGATGGTATGTTCCAACTGGGCAACAGATCGTGTCCTGGCCTGTGGCCCCTGAGTGAGGAGACTGTTCTTGCCTCTGGCATGTACGTCCTGTGGGGGCGCTGTGGGAAGTGTTCTCTTAGCCGCACCAAACTCCTGGGTGACGGTAAGTCTCATAGCATCCCTCTTTGCTCCAAGTTCCTCTTTTAGATGTCTTCTCTCTGTTTTTAACTACTAAGAAAAATAAATCACTGTCCAAAGAATATTTTTTTTGTTTTTCTTTTTTGAACAGAAGCCAGATATTTGAAAACTAGACACCCACTATCGCCCCCAAGAAGAAAAGAAACTAAGGAAGCATCTGGTAGGAGTCTCAAAGACTGGAAACTAAACTACAGCAACGCGAGTTGCTCTCAGAATACTAGAACTCCCAGAATGAATTAGCAAAACTATTTCCTAGATAGTGAAAGATGGGGTATTGATTGAAACTGAAGTGTGCCAGGTGAAAGAAAATTTGCTATCAAAGGATTTGAAGAAAAATTTGCTGAAGGTATAGTGGTAATTAAATCACCAAATAATGAGATTCATAATGAATATGGCAATGGCTTATTGAGATCCTACTATGTACCAGGTCCTGGGCTAGATGCTTTGGCATAATGACTTAATCTTTATAACAGGTTTCTGAAACGGGTGTTATCGCCCACTTTGGCATGTACGGCAATGGTGGTTTAGATGGGTCAACCACCTGGTTTGGGTTCTTACACCTTTAAGGGCTCCACTTAGAATTCTATTAGGTTCCAACACTGGGTATCGATGTTTGGGAATTGGCTCCATAATGGACGATAGAGGTAGAGATGAGGTTGCTCCTTGCATCTCCAGACCTACCACAAAGACTGGCTCATAGTAGGTCTCTGGTATGATGTACAGAATGTAGTAATAGCTTTATGTGGGTGGCCCTTTCCAGGTTTGGACTGGAACATTCTTTATTTCATTCAACCAACCTCAGACCAAGTTTGCTGGGTTGCGGGGAGAGTATCATTCAGTTTTATGAAATGAAGAAGCGGAAGCTTTGTTGTGGTTAAGGAAGCTCCTGGAGTTCAGGTTTTCTGACTATGGACCAAAGGGCACCATAGTCCACAGAGGGGCCACATAATGTTTTGTGAATTAAAATTTGTACAATACAATGAATAAGGCTCCTGTTGTTTTTGTATGTATTCCAACAGAAATTTTTTAAATTAATTATTTTTCAAGTACAGTACAGTTTTCTGTCTTTTTCTCCCACCCCAGCCCACCCCACCCCGTGCTCCCCACCTCCCTCCCATTTCCACCCCCCTTAGTTCTTCTCCCTGTGTCCTTTATACTTGTTCCTCAAGAAATTTTTTAAAGATTTTATTTATTTATCTTTTAGAGGGGAAGGGAAAGGAGAAAGGGAGAGAAATGTCAATGTATGGTTGTCTCTTGCGTGTCCCCTGCTGGGACCTGGCCTGCAACCCAGGCATGTGCCCTGACTGGGAATCGAACCACGATCGTCTGGTTCACAGGCCTGCGCTCAATACACTGAGCTACACCAGCCAGGGGCTTTGTATTCTGACAGAAATTTTTTGATAAGCATTCCGACAGAAAACCCAGAATGGACAGTCCAAGGGGAATGGGTAAGGTTATAGCCATACAGAGACCTTTTTACTTTTAAGATATGTATTTTAAAACTCTCACCCATAACAAATATTTATTCTAAAAAACCCAGAAGACACAGATAAGCAAAATGAAACATAATGAAAATCACCCATTGTATCCTCTACTTAAACATTTATATCATCTGTACTTTTTTCTATGTATATATATGTTTTTAAAAATGAGATCGTGTTCTTATAGCTTGCTTTTGAAATTTAATATATTGTACACATCTTTATGTATCTATAAATGACTTCTACATCATCATTTTTAATGGCTATAAAGTGACCTACTAAATGAACACACTATAATTTATTTAACCAATCCCTTATTGTTGGACTTCTGGGTTGTTTCCAAATTTTTACTGTGATAAAGCAGTATGACAATGAACACCCTTGAATATATATCTTTGTGTAATTCATTCTGATCCATCGTTTTATAGATGAATCTACAGAGACCCAGAACGCTTATGAAGTTTGTCTGACGGGCAGAACTTGGACCAGACGTAGGTCCCTGACGGGCTCTTTTCCTGTTACATCCGTGGAGGCCACTGAACGTGTCTGGTGCCGTGGCTGTGCCTCCCACGGAAAGGGGGGAATTCCTGCCCCGAGCTGGGCATCATTCAGCAATAGAGCTAAGGTGTCCCCTGAAAAGAAAAGGCACGTTAAAAACAAAGACAGATATAGTTATTTTATGCTTTAAAGGTATTAGGACAATTCTTTCTTTAAACCCTTTTTTTCCTTTTTCTTCTCTAACATTATATTTCTCTAGTTTCTCGTCTGCTTGCCTGATTTTCTTTCCCTCCCCCCACTCTCTCCCTCCCTCCCTCTCTCCCTTTTCCTGTTTACTAATTGCCCACATTACGGGAATTTTTATCTTCAAATTCCTTCTCTCTCTACTCTTTCTCTCTGTCAGGGCCCCACCTATCACTTCTGGACAGATGACTCTCCGATCTAAACCTCACTCCCGAAGTTTCTCCCATAGGCCGGTTCTAGGAGTCTCAGGACTCTGCTGGCATCTTGCATTCCAGGGACCAGCAAGTCTATCGAAAGCAGAAGTGACTCCTCCTTCGCCTTTGTCTAATCTCCCACCTCTTGCCAAGCCCCTCCCTTCCCGGTTTTCGGTGCTCTCCACATTCCCACTATCTTTCTCTCCGCATTGCCACTACCGCTGCGCTGATTCCCACACGTGTCCCCTCTTGTCGCCCAGGCTGTCGCAGGGGCTCCTCACCTGTGTGGTCCCGCTGCCCCTCTTCTGTTCCTGGCCAGTCCATCCTGCCCACGCTCGACAAGTAAGTCTTGGAGGTCACTGCTCTGATCCACACTGTCCACTGAACAGATTCCAAAGCTGTGAGCCTGGCCTTGCCGACTCTTCTGTCATCTGGCCCTGAACTACCTCCCTAGCCTCCTGTACCCTGTTTCTCTAGAGTGGACATTGTGCAGGTACTGGGTTCCTGATGCTTTCTGAACACACCCGGCTCAAAACTGGCTCCGAGCTCCGGTCGGTCAGTTCCTGGGCTGGAAGGGCCTGTCCCCTGCAGGCTGTGAGGTCCTAAAATGCCACCTTTTCCTTGAAGCCTTGCCTAGTGTCTCCAGCCGGAGGTGACCCTGGCCTCCCGTGGTTCACCGCCACCCGTGGCCGGCATGCCGGGTCTCCACTACAGCCGTCTGCGCCCGTGTGCTGTTCCTGGCAGATCTGAAACCACTGGCGCAGACATTCTCTCAAACCCTCTCCCTTCAACAGGCGCTCTCCCCAGACCAGGTTCTCAGAAAGTATTTGCTGAGTCCATATCTGAAAATAATTTAGGGTTGAAGAAACTTTATGTAAATTTATCAGAAATACGACCGTGGCGTAAAGGAAATTTTAAGGGCTTGCTGTGGTTAAATGAAAAGGAAAAACACAAACTTTCTATGTATTCATAATAGCTGCTACTTATCAAACCTTCTTGCTCAGTGGTCTGGCAACGCATGCAAAGGGGACTCAAACACCGTTGGGTGGAGGTCAGTAGAGTGTTCTGGAAAGATCTACTTTTGTAAGTAGGAACCAGATTCTCTGTCCTTAAAATATGCTCTGCCCCGTGACCTCTAGCAGAAAGGTCGTAGGCATGGAGACAGAACATTTGGTTTCTGTTACTTACAAACTGTGTGACTGGGGGCACCTCTTCTCATTTGTAACATAGCGTTGCCTATCACATTACTCAACAATTGCATTTGGCTGTTGGTAGCAGACATTTGATACAGCAGCTTGGAAAAAAAGAAAGAGAGATTTATTTATTTATTTATTTATTTATTGCCTTAAACATTAAGTCTATGGAGAGGCTTATAACGACGCAGGTTTTACTCTATTTTCCTTCTTGGTGTGTGTTTTTTCGTCTTCAAGGTAGCCTCAGAGCCCAAGATGGCTGCTTGAGCTCCAGCTGTCATGTCAGCATTCCAAGGAAGAAGGAGGAAGGCCCAAGGTCACCTCCGTCTAGCTGAGAAAGCTCCTTTTAAAGTTTCCAGGGATGTCCAGACTTTTGGCATCTCTGAACGACGCTGGGAGTAGAATTGTCTTGGGCCACATGTTAAACACATTGAAACACGTAATCATAAAAAAAAAAATCTCATCATGTTTTAAGTAAATTTACGATTTTGTGTTGGGCTGCATCCACAGCCACCCTGGGCTGCATACGGGTTGTGGGTTGGACACCCCTGCTAAACAGTTTAAAAGCATTTTTGCAGAAGGGCCACACAACAACTTTGGCTTAGTGCTGATGCCATGCTTCTCAGCTCCAGCGACATGTTCGAAACATGTGAAGTCTTTTAAAAACGACCTATGCTCAGGCCTCACACCAAATGAGTTAAACCAGAATCTCTGTGGTTGGGGTCAGGACATGGTTTTTAAATGATCCCAGATGGCCGAACTGTGTAGCTGAGGTTGAGACCCCCTGAGCTGGGCACCCACATAACTGATAACCCAAACTGTAGTTTGAGAGCGTAAGAGGGACAGGTGGCTTTCAGCTGCGCCTGTCTTGGGCAGACTCAGAGGGGCAGTGATCCGAACTGTAGTTCCTCTCTTCCCTTATCTGTAAGGTAGCTAGGCCCTGAGTTTTCCGCTGCTTGGGAATGAGCAGAAAGAAGGGGAGAAAAGAAAGTGGTTAAGCATTCTGGGTTTCCTTCCATTCCTACCCAAGGTTTGGGGCAGGATTAAGTGAGATGTACGTTCACGAACTCACTTTGTAAGCTGCAATGTATCAAAGGTGTGTTTGGAAATAAGAATATCAGAATTTAGTTAACAAGCGCTCACTGGGAGGTGCTGGCTTGTGGCTTTTTTCTCTTTTTTTTTGGAGAGAGGGGAAGGGAGGAGAAAGAGAGAGAAAGAAACATCAATGTGTGGTTGCCTGTTATGTGGACCCCACTGGGGACCGGGCCTGCAACTCAGGCATGTGCTCTGACTGGGAGTTGAACTGGTGACCCTTTGGTTCACAGCCCATACTCAATCCACTGAGCTACACCAGCCAGGGCTTGTGGTGGTTTTACAGAGTGAACTTTGGAGGCTGATAAAGCACCCTGGCTTTGAACTGTCTTTGACATACATCTCCATGATGGCGCTTAGTGCCAAGGGTCGTCATCACAGTTAAAGGGGTTAACATGTGGAAAGGATTTAAATTGGGGCTTGGCTTGTAGTGAACATTCAATAATTGGCCACTTATTATTCATAAGATTACTTTGGGAGATGCCAATAGGAGGGTCACCTTTCCTGTCTTTCAAGAGTCTACAGTGTCAGAGGTGTTTTCAGGCTGACACTGGCCCAGAGCCCTTTCTCCCTGCCCTTGGCTGGGAACTGAGCTGTGGGAAGAGGGAATTACAGATTCAAAGGTCTTCCTATTCCCCAAGGCCCCCTGTCCTCACTGACCCCCCAGCAAGGGCTGGGTTGAATTACCAGTGGGGATCAGCCTAACGGCCAGAATGACATCCATTATTTCTGTGACTTGGTCCACACCTTGGGAGGTTTGTGTCTGTGAAGTAACCTTTGCCTGTGGTGGTTCTGTCTCCAGTGAGTCCCCCTTCTGGCCACTGTGCTGCCGTGTAATCCCCCTTTCCATCCACTCAGTTGCTAACTTGTAGACATTCTTCCCTGGGGCTTGCTCCTCTAATCTTGCCTTCCCTGTGTTTTGCTGTAGTCTTGTCTTCCTTTATTCATTCTGCATTGCTTTTATCTCCTTACCTTTCCGCCTGCTGAGTGTAAACAAACCTTAAGGCAAAAAAAAAAAAAAAAAAAAAAAGATGCTGGGCAGGATGCTTCCTAGCTCCCTGGAAGGGAAAACGCAGCCTGAATCTAAGAGACTGCTCTTGACTGTTGGCAGTCAAAATCCAATACTTTCTACTTGGAGCATCACCGCCAGTGCAATGCTAAGATGCCTGGAAAAAGTAAGGAGAGTTCTGCGGGGAGGAGAGTGTGTAAGGAAACTGCTTTTGAACAAATTTTTGACTTTGTTGATAGACAACCACTACCACGCCTGCGATTGTCGTCCTAGAGGTGACACTTCCCTCTAATTGGGGCTGATTCTTCCGGGCGGGGTCGGCAGACGTTTGCTGTAAAAGGCCAAGTGGAAATTGGTGAGGCTTTTCTGGCCTTGTTCCCTCTCTGGCAACTTGCTCAGCTCTGTACCCACCACGCAAAAGCAGCCGTGGGCAATGGGTGAACCATGAGCGTGGCCCTGTACCAATAAAACTTTATTTGTGGATACAACAATTTCAATGATGTATTTTGATTGCCAAAGATAGCATCATTGATGATGCTACAAGTAGAAAGTATTAAACTCTGGACTTGGGGGCGATAAGGGTGTGTCGACTAGACTCTGGAGACAGGTCTCTCAATAACACGTTTTTGGGTACTTCTGGGAGATGCAGTGTACTCATTAACTTCTGAGAAGGCTTGTCCTTAAAAACAGCAGCCACAAAATACGAACCCTCGATTAGGTTGGTTAACCTGTCATTTCTCAAATGCACACACGACTTCAAGAGACCATTAACAAGAGCAGTACCATTCCAATTAGGCGGCATGGGAGTCTGCGGGTGCTCGTTGAAAAGGGGCCTGGCTCTGGTGTTTCAACCGAAGCCACTGAAAGGTAAACACACGGAAAACTTGTCTTCATGAAGCTTCCAATCTGGTAGAGAGAGAAAGGCAAGGACTTACTCTACACCGACATTTGTTTTACTGCTATTTGACGTCACCTAACATATTATATTTTATCAGCAAATTATGAGCTATTGGAAAATGTGTGGATTTGAGCTGCCTTTTTAATGAGATTATTTTATTAATTTTTTCACCATTTATTTCAATAGTAACAGATCACTGGAATGGAAAGGCAACTTAATGGAGGAATCTGCTTCAATTACAGATATTTGGCTTTCTGTGAGCTCGCTACATAACGAGAGATGTACATAGAATTCTAGTTTTCCATATAGCAGCACACATATTAGTGGATTGATTTAATTTATTAGTGAAGTTAATGACTTGTTAGCCTCCTTGGCGTTGTTTGGGAGAATAATCAGCTGTCCTGAAATAATGCATATTTGAGGCACTCACTGGGCAGGACCCGCTGCAGAGCTGCCCGGTGCAGGAAGCACTGTGACTGACCTCTCACCTGCACACACAAGGTCTTCTCGTCCAAACATTGCTCCTGGTTTCTGATGCACTTGGCGACGGGTGCCTCTGGCTCCACGGTGCACCCCTCCCCCAAGAGAAACTTACATAGCCTGCATGGCTTACATTTTCACCAGCCATCCCAAATGCATCCTCAGCATGAAAAAAGATCTGTCCAGCTCTTGAATGTGATATAAAAGAGCAGAAATGTAATATCATTTACACTGGTAGGCAGATGACCTGTAGTGATAGGGCATAGCCAAGGCCTTTAGAGTAAACGGTTTCCTTTCCATTACAGCTCGCACCTAGACTTTCAGGGCACTTTTATAGTGTGTACGTTGCCCCTTTAACTGTTAAAAGACTTTGGCAGCCTCATCAGGAAAAGTATCCTTTGCACTTGAGGTAGTGAAACCCAGAGATGCTGGAGAAGGTGCCTGAGGACTGCCTGCTAAAAAGAGGTGAAGCTGGGCTTTGAACTGTACCCTCAACTCCAGATTCTCCCGATTCTATTGGCCGCCTTCTCAGAGGTGGACGTCCTGTGGTTGGACAGGTAATAGTGAACGTATCAATACTGAGTATTTAAATTACATCTGTGATGTCTGCCACCACGGAATCACCCAATATCTGATATTCTTTTCTCTGTACTCTCGGAACTCCATCTTAATAAATGCAGAGCTCTTAAAAAAACTTTCATTAGAAAATGTTTCAAAAATATTCAAGAGTAGAGGGAAGAGTATAATTGCTCCCTATGATCCAATTTCCCAGTTTTAACAATTAACAGCACGTGGTGAGCTTGTTGCAACTATACCCCCCACCTCAACTGGATTAATTTGAATATCCCAGATACCGTATCATTTCTTCTGTAAATACTTAAGGATATGGCTCTAAGAAAGAAAGTTTTCTGATTATTTTGTGCTGTGTAATAAACCACTTCCAAAGGTAGGGGCTGAAAATGGTAGTTGATCGCTCCCTTGCCTCGTTCTGTGGTTTCATTTGGCTCAGTTGGGCAGTTTTCAGGGATGGTCTCCAATGCGATTATGATCAGATTTAATTTGGGGTCCAGTTGTCTTAAGATATGACTGGGCTGGCTAAGGGTGGCTCACTCACGTGACGGTCAGCTGGGAAGTCCGGTGGGGCTGTGGACTCCTGTTTGTACAGATGGTCTCTGCACACGGCTTGCGCTTCTCCCATTGTGGGTGCTTGGTTCCAAGAGGGAGGGTCCCAGGAACAAGAGCTCTGAGACACAGGGGTAGAAGCTGTAAGCAGGGGTGTCCAACGTCTTGGTGCCTCTGGGCCACACTGGAAGCGGAAGAGTTGTCTTGGGCCGCACATTAAATACAGTGCAACACGTAATCACACACAAAACAATCTCATCACGTTTTAAGAAAATTTATGATTTTGTGTTGGACCACATTCATAACCATCCTGAGCCACAGGTTGGACATCCTTGCAAAGCTTCTTACAGTCTAGTCTTGGAGGTCATGACCCTGGCTCTCATCACGTTCCTTTGGAGAAGGGGGCCACTAGAACCATGCCAGAGCCAAACGGAGGAGAACCTAAGAAATTCAGAATAATCCTTTAACATCATAGACACCCACTTAGTGTTCAAATTGCCCCCTCTGAATGACTGGTATTTTATATTTGGTTTGCTCAAAGAAGGATCAAAATGCAGCCCCTATTGCATTTGGTGGATATGGTTTTTATGGTGTTGTTTTTTAAAAATCTAAGATACTCCTTTTTTAATTCTTTGCTTGAAATTTGTTTGTCGAAGAGGCAGGTCGTGTGTCTGGCTGCATTTCCCACAGTCTGGGTTCTGGTGCTTGCCTCCCGACGCTCCTCTGTTCACATTTTCCTCTTGGAAACTGTTAGGTGCTGAAGCTCGATCGAGTTTGGGTCCGTGATTTTGGTGGTAACACTTCATAGGTGGTGATGTGTACTTTCTATTGTATCACACCGGGAGGCACAAAATCAGTTTGTCTCTCTTTGGCGAAGTTAAAATTGATTTGTGGGTTCGGGTGTTGAATTACTCCAATTGAGTTTTTTAGAAAAAGCTTTTAAACAGTTGCCTCCATTTTGCAGGCTCAGGAAGTGGGATGAGTCTATATTCGTGCCCCTCTGTCTGCATTTACTGTGCGGTAGCCACATGCCAGACACCCTGTGAGAGACTTTACATAAACCGACGGATTTGTTTTTCATAACAGCCCTGGAAAAGAGGCCTGGTGATTATCCCCATTTTGTAGAGAAGGAAATGAAGCCACATACCCCTGTGCCCGACTTCCAGACAGTGGATGCTTTCTGCTGAAGTCTCGTGTACAAAAACGGTCCATTCTCATTTCTAGGGTTCCTGGGGGAAAGGGAAGGAGGTCAATGGGAAAGCAAAACAAAGGATTCATCCTTTCAGTTGCCTCCTCTTAAAATCCAGAGACTGAATCCAGAAGCTGGTGAAGCTAATTCTGCCCCAGCTTCCCAATGTGGGAGAATAATTGGTTTAGCAATGACATTCCCCCCTTTGCTTTATTCATTGTGGAATAGGGTCAGCAGGGTCTGGCCCACGACCTCCGCAAAGGAGGTGAGGATGATGCCCCATTCCCACTTGGGTTACTTGCGTTACCCAGACACTGGGTGCTGCAGGAGGCTCAGAAACGGCAATTTTATTTTAAAGAAAATATTTTCAAATGCAATTTGCAGTTTATACATAAAGAGTAATGAGCAAAATGGATGCAGCTGTCTTTCAAATTAACCCTGCAATCCTACCCTAGTTTGCTTTCCTAACAAAGTGATAATATAGGCAGCTCTTGTGCCTTTTGTCAGGACTTTGGAGCCCAGAGCCCTCTGGGGGGGGGGGAGGGAAGAGAGAGAAGAGAGAGAAAGAATGAGAATGGGCTAAAAGGCACATGCATGCCTGGTGGTGCCTGGCATCTATAGCTGCTGTAACTGAGAAAGAAATGTCTGGAAAGAGCAGAACCCAAGAAAAGCACAGTGAGAGTGCTCCCACTTGAGCATGCGCAGCAAGGGGGGGACCGTTGTGGATCCCTGAAGGGTGGTGCCTGGGAGCAGGAACACTTCCCCTTCTCCAGGGGACACCTTTGAAGGACCCAGCAGCACTTCTTGCAAGTCTGTGCAGCTATTCAGAGCCATCTTGGTCCTGGCTGTCCAGTCTCATGTGGTCCTGGCTCTGGCTGTCCAGTCTCATGTGGTCCTGGCTGTCCAGTCTCATGTGGTCTAAAGCAGACGAGATGCTCTGCCAACCCCGGGGGAGGCTGCTCTCCCCTGTCTCAGCAGGTCCCGCACTGGTGGCGGCCGAATGGAGCCAGTTCTGCCTTCTCTGGAGGACTCAACATTGCAGGGTCCCGACCTTGCCCTGAGCTCAGTGTGCCCCCAGCCGTGTGGGTCCCTGGGCTCATGGGCATGGCGCATTACAAAGCCAGTTTATTAACAGTGTTGGGAAGGGGGAGGCTAGTTTAGAAGATGCAATTTCTTGGCATTTCTGGCACTTGCTCTTAGTTACTTTCAAGGACACTGAGTGACTTAGATCATATTAAGTCCCTTTGCAAAGACAGAGAGACAGGCATGTGTGCAGCACACTCACACGGTCTGATGTGTTGGTGCTCCGATTGCCTTCTCTCCAGGAAGACACCACGATGGCTCTTGTGACAGGGAAAGAAGGCGGACACCTCAGGGACACAGATTCCCCAAAGGTCTCCATGGTCTCATGAAGGAGACAGGATTCACGTGGAGGCATCTAATGGCTTTACGTGTGTGCAGCCTAAGTTCTCTTTGTGGGCGACGGGTGGCAGGGGCTGCCGCATGCAGCGTCCGAGTGAACTCAAACATATTAGCCACTCAGGGCCAGGGCGTTTCTCCTGACCAAGCGGCTGCCTCATTAAGAGTGTGATGACATTTTAGGTGAAGCACTGTGGTGGTGGCTTACTACTTAAACTGTTTTTCTGTAGCACGAGCCTTTGCTATGGGCAAAGAGCCCTGATACAGCATTTCTTTGCCTCCTGTCTGGTGACCTAGGAATTGAGCCTTATTCCTGCGTGAGAACAGCTGGGAGGAGAAGGAAGGAAGGAAGGAAGGAAGGAAGGAAGGAAGGAAGGAAGGAAGGAAGGAAGGAAGGAAGGAAGGAAGGAAGGAAGGGAGGAAGGAAGGAAGGAAGGAGGGAAGGAAGGAAAGTAGTGGACAGTACATTAGAGCTGATTTGAATAAATCATTGTGGAAAGGTTTGCTTTTCCTCTCCTGTGTTCTTTCCTATGCTAAGGGGATTGGCCACACGGTCTGATTGGAGGCCATGGAGGCCACCATGAGGTCCGCCTCCGTCTCTGGGCAGCGGTGCCAAGTCTCAGGTGGGGCACAGTCCTCAGCCATGATGTAATGAGAGTTTCTACCTCACGCTCGTATGTCATTCACACAAGTGGAGCATCATGGGAGCTGGGCTAGATTGATGTCCCCTCCAAGAATAGCACTGATTATAGAACAGATTTTCCCATACACAGAGCCATTTTTAATTCACTGCCTACCACAGCTGCCAGCCTGCGGAGATAATTCCTTCTAGCAGAATAGCTCTAGATTATTATAGGGAAATCAAATTTGCATAAAAGCACTCCCCTCTCTCTCTCTCCTCTCTCTTCCTCTCTCCTTCTCTCTGTAAGTTACTGAACAGATACTGTCAATTACTTCTGTTGGAAGAGCTTTTTCAGGGGAGGGAAAAAATTTTTTTCCCAAAAATGCCATATAAAAACTTTCTCTACACCTGAATGTGTTTCTGCAGAAATTCAGAGGGCTGGCAATAGTAAAGCCATGTTACAAGCCTTAAAGACAGTAAAGTCATTAAGGTCCCTGAAAATGGCTACATGAAAAAAAAAAAACAAACTTTCTCTACAACTTTAAAGGATGTTGAGGATGAACGTTCAGCGTGACAGTTCACGTTTGATACGGGCTTCACTGTATTCAAAGTGCTTTTCAGTTCAACAAACTTTATTCTGTTCTGTTTTGATTGAGGACAGGCCCTGGGGACATAGAGCTGAATGTCCCTCACTTCTGAAAAGCTTATTTTATTTAACTCATGGAAAAACTGCCTGAAATAAATAAGGCAGACATCATTAGGTCCACTTTACAGGTGAGGAAACCAAGGCCCCGAGATGTTTAAGTGACCTTTTGCAAGGGTGCTCGACTGAAGGATTGAGAGCTGGAACCCATCTTTAGAGTCATTTTGGCTTATTCTGGGGTGCCATGACGTCACTCTGGGGGGACAAAGGTTGTAGCTGAAAACTGGCAGCTGGCAGTTGCTTGGCCACGTCTTTTCATTTGACACTGAAAAATCAGAAGGAGATCGGAAGATTGTATTTCTCTCCACTTCCATCTCCCAAAAGAAAAAAAAATCTTCTGTCCTCTTTTGAAAAATAAACTAAAATCAGACAATGCTGAACCTGTATGTCATCAAGGCAAGACTGGTCCTCCAGGCTGAGTGTGACCAGTGTCCGGCCCTCTCCCCATCGTAACACCCAAGTCACACATCGACGTTACCAGCCCGTGGTCCAGAGGCTTGGAGTGGCCCCTCTGCTGAACCGGTGAGACTTAAATAAGGGCGTGGGCGCTCTGTCCTGTGCGTTCTTGCACTGTGTTTAAAACCACCTTTTAGTATTTCCATTGCTTCGAATCTTCGGCTTAAAAAAAACTTGGCAATTTTTCAGTATTTAAGAAAGAGATTGTCCTTTATCCTGATGATTCAGGTTCGGAGGCTCACAGAGAGTTTTCCTTTACTAGCCACTCTAGGCTGATATTCTACCTGCGTTTCTGAAAAAAACAAAAACAACTTTTGTGGCTACTGTTTTATTTAATTGCTTTCTATTTTCTGGTCTGTTTTAAGCCATCTTTTGGGAGATTGAGAACCTGCCTAGCCCTCAGTTTTGCATTTGGGCTTTGGTGTTTTGATTGTGTTGGGCAAATTTCTATGCTGAACACAGGTTCTTATTAGGAAATGAGGATAAGCCTATTACAAGAAGTAAATAGAGAGATGAGCCATGGCGTTAAAAACTCCTTAGATATAAGGGGTTGCTAAATTCTAATTTACCGTGGAAGTGTAATTAAATCGTTTGATTTAACCGTGGAAGTTACAGGTTAGCTGGATCACCCAGGAATCCAAACAGCAGTAGCGCATAAGAGACCTTCTGGGACGGGCCGTGTGCAGCAGACTGCGTCTGGGCAACGGGTTCTGAGCCCCACCCGTGGTACACCTCTTCCTGGGGTCACACTGCCACTCTTCTTCCAGCAGACCCGAGGTGACAATCTGTGGAGGGTCCTGTATTGGAAGGAAGACCGTTGCGGATGCCTTCTGCATAATCCTGCGAGCCTGCAATTCCAGATCCGGGGATTCTGTTTGCCACCCAGCTCCTGGGCCGGTGGTCCGGTGCTTGCCGGGTGGTTTGGTTTCAGGGCTGGGGGCAGCCCTCTTCTGCCCCCAGGACTCTCTTCTCGGTGCTTCAGGTCCCACTGAAGCTGCACTGTTCTGGCTTTAGGCTTTGATTCCGTGTCAAAAATCAGTTATCAACCTTTGCAAGAACAGAGTTTGCAAAGTGCATTCATAGACTTTATCTCATTTGATCTTTCTAGTAGCCTCCCTGAGGTGGGAAAGTGGCATCGTTACCTTTTGGGGAAAAATACAGAGGAAAGAGTATGATTTGGGAGCTAGAGATGCTGGGTTCGAGTCCCAGCTCCGTAACTCACTAACTGTGTGACTTCGAACAGGGGATACAACCTCTCTGAACTTAATTTCTTCTACATATGGAGGATTAAATTTTTACTTTACAGAATAGTTGTAAGGATGAGAGAGAATATTTTCATTCATTCAATCTACAAATACTGAGACCCAGGTACCAGGCTCTGAGGACCCTGTCCCTGCCCTCGTGGGGCGTGCAGCGCAGCAGTGAGCAGTGTGGACCACGCAGCAGTTCCTCAGCACATGGTGATTGTCACCAACAGCCAGCCCAAAGTCACTTGGCCAGCGCAGAGCAGAGGGGAGCAGTACTTGGGTGGCGGAGTCTTTGTCTCTGAAGTCTTTGACCAGCGGGCTCCGTGCACCAGCTCCCCCAGGGACGGGAGCTGCTCACTACTGCAACCTGGGCCGCTTCATCGTTTCTGGTGCACGAGGGCACAGCGGAGTATCTTAGTCTGCTTGGGCTGCCATGACAGAATCCTCTAGACTGAGTGGCCTAAACCACAGACATTTATTTCCCAGCTCTAGTGGCCAGGAAGTCCAAGATCACGGCATCTGCAGACTAGGTGTTTGGCAAGCGCTTGCTTGCAGGTTCATTGATTCATTGACAGCCCTTCTGGGGAGGGGTAAGGGAGCCCCTCAGTGTCTCCGTTGAGGGCACTGCTCTCGTTGGTGAAGGTTCCACTCTCACGTCCTTGCAAAGCCACCTCCAACCATCAGGTTTCAACGTGGGAACTGACGGGGGACACAGACACAGTCTATAAACAGACTGTAGACATAGACTATATAGACAGTCTATAGCAGAGTGTGTGATTGGATGCATTACGAGCCAGCTCTGGGCTGAGCCCGGCTCTGCTCTTTAGCCGCGTGCCCCTGGACGATTGACTCTGCCTCGCTCACCCTCACATTCCTCACCTGCAGAGAGGACGGGGAGAGAGCACCTGCCTCGGCAAGTCGTCCTGGGGCCCAGACAAGGTGCCCGGCACAGCAGGCGGCACACTGTGAGGTGTTTGTTTGACGGTGGCTGTTGTCGTTGGCTGGGCCCTCAGTCAGTGAATGCATCAGTGGGGAGACACGTCCACTCCCCCGTCTCAGTACTGGCTGCCCTTTCTGTGGCTGTGGGGGCTCGTGGCTTATCTGTCCCCGCGGCTCGGTCCACATCCTTCATTCTGCAGCCGTGCTGGGCTGTGGCAGGTCATGGCGTGGGTAGGGCAGGCCAGGAGGACGGGCCTTTCCTCGCTGTGTTCCGATTTCCATTCAACGAGCTTGCCCGGGGCAGGGTGAGACCACTTACGTTGGAGGAGGAGGCTGCAGAGCCACCCTGGAAAGGGGGCTGTGTCAGGCTTTTGGTTTAGGTCAGAGTCTGAAGTCAGACTGCTCAGGTTCGAGCCCCAGTCCTGCTTCTTACAAGCCAAGTAATTCAATTTTAAACCCCGGTTTCTTCACCTGGTATGTAAGGGTGGTAACAGCTGAGACACACAACATTCATTATGTGTAGTCACTGCTCATGTATGGATTCAGGTATCCCCTGCATGGACTCTGTGAGTCAGCTACTACTTGTTTGTCGATGAGGAGGCCGAGGCAGGGAGAGTCTAACAGGCCCTGGTCAAGGTCAGTGACGGAGCTGCGACTCAGACCCAGACAGAAGACTCCGGGACCCGTGCCCTTCACCCCGCCACCCCGCGGCTTCCCCAGTAGGGCAGGATAATAAGAACCGACCTTTCCGACTTTCGCGAGGCTCAGATGAAAGAGGCAGGAAAAGCAGCGGGCATCCAGTTTGGCATATAAAACAATTTGTTTTAATGGAAACCTTTTCATTTTGTACGAGCAAATATTTCTTTACATTTGCTTCCCCGTGTTTAAGCTTGGAACTCCTTCACCCTTTTGGATTTCAGCTACATTTCTCTAGTTTCTAATGTTCTAACCATTTGAAGTTTTGATGTTTATGCTAGTTACAAACATTACAGGCTTGAAAACATTGCATTTGATTATTTATTTTAAAAAATGTATGCTGGTAAGAACAGCCAACGCGAGACCCACCCTCTTAGCGAACGTCTAAGTGAACGTGTCCCCCGGGGGCCCCATGTTCTGCAGTGGATATGGAGGGCTTCTTCCTGTCCACTGACACACCATCCCCGCAGCCCCCGGTTGCAATAAGTGCTTGGTGACCGTCAACTGTCATCCTTAGCTCTGAAGGTGGGTAAGCGCCAGCCCTCAGAATATGAGGTGTGGGGTATTCCTCCGCGATCTCAGACTCCTGGGTACTCGTGTCTACCTCGGTCCTGTTGGACGTTCCAAACCTCCTGCTCACGAGTTGCCCCGTAAGAAAACTGTGGTATCCTCCTGGCGTGCTAATATTTACAGTCTTTGTGAAATATTTATTAAGTACCTACTTAGACCGGATGCATTTTCAAATGGCTCCAGGTGTAAGTAAACAAGCCTGTACTGTGACCCTCTGGAGTTTTAAGTCCGAAACAAAGAAAGCCCCGTTTGTCCTGTGCCGATTTTAGTTTCAGGCCACTGGGTTTATCCACCTTACATCTTAAAACCTGGGGCTTTTAAAATGATCACCACCTTCACCACCGTTATCCTCCTCCTCATCCTCATAACCAGCTCACTGTGTGGGAGGTGCTTGGCCTGAGCCAGCTCATTGAATTCTCATGTTAGAACATAAAATGAAGATTTCTGCAAGTTAGTCACCTGCAAATGAAATTAGGTGTGGTGTAAACATCATTGTTAGCCATAGTTACGATAGAGGAAAGGGGAGAGTAATATATCTCAGCCTTTTGAATATTTAAGAATTGTGCCATTTGTGCCAATTGTGCCATTCCTTTGGTAGAAAGTGGCCATCTGCTTAGAATAATAGGATATTTTGAGTATAAAAATTTTGACAAAACTTGGCTAGTACCTGTTTCCAAAACATTGTCTAGTCGACACGGATGTTTTTATTTTGTTAATATGACTATTTAGTGAGTAGCTACTATGTCTGGCACCTCAGTGCCCTCCTGCTCCCCGCCTTCTCCGCTCACCCGTGGACGTTACTGACTCACATGGAAAGTCCTTTCACTGCGGTGATGAGTTTGCTGTTATGTTTGGTTTCTCCGGTGCGGGGATTTTCCCAGAGCTGCCGCTCAGTGCTGAGTAAGTTTAGTGATGGAAAAGCAACCTGTCGGGGAAGTTTTTAAGACAGTCCACAGGTAAAGCTCCCAGCATTTTATAGGGAAAGGTTTTTTTGTTTTGTTTTGTTTTTCAATTAAAATGTTTCTGATGATAAAAGTAACAAGCCCAGACTTTGATTCTGGTAGGTAGACCAGATACTCTGTTAAACCTTCCTGTTTAAAACACCCAAGAATGCTAGATAAAGTATCATAAACACTGTTTAATGATACCTGCCAAAAAAAAAAAGTGAGTACAATTTCTGGGGGCTAAAAATACACAGAGATGTGGTAACTGGTTGTGAAGCATAAGCTGACCCTCTGCCTGAGGATGGTGGCTCAGGGCAGAAACTTCAGTCTGTAAGTTTTTTGTTGTTTTTTTTTTTTTAAGATTTTATTTATTTATCTTTAGAGGGGAAGGGAAAAAGAGAGGGAGAGAAATATCAATGTATGGTTGCCTCTCATGCGTCCCCTGCTGGCAACTGGCCTGCAACCCAGGCATGTGCCCTGACTGGGAATCAAAACATGAGCCTTTGGTTCACAGGCCTGTGCTCAATCCACTGAGCTATGCCAGCCAGGGACAGAGTTTGTAAGTTTTGACTCTTGTGCTGGGGACCAGAAACCAGTCTCTGGGCCCTTGCAAAGTGGGGAGTTGAAACTGAGACCATAACATAAAGCTAAGGCTCTCAAGGGGCTATACCTTCTACAAAAAAGTTAGTTAAAAAAAAAAAAATCCCCTGTTGGCCCAGAGAGATATTTTATCCTTAGCATTCAGTGCGGGGCGCAGATCTCCTTCCCCAAGTTTTAACAATAGCCCTGCCTTAATTTGCCTTTGGAGGCTGAACCTGTCCTGTGCAGTGATTTAGATGCGGTCCTGGATTGGCGGGGCTTGGGGTACCTCGAAGATGTGAATGCAAATGCTCTCTGAAGACAGTCACCTTTGCTCCAGACCCTGTGGCATCCCTACAGTTTCAGACCGCTCTCACGTGATCTCACAGCCCAGAATTACAAACACACAAAGAATTTAGTTGTCACGTATTGAAAAGTCAAGGGAAACAACAAATAGTAGAATGAGATCCTCAGGTACCTCATATATGGGAGTTATGATGCTTCAGAAAAATACAGAAAGAAGTTAAAAATGGTCCATGACATAATAGAACTGTAAACACAAGTGAAGAAATGGATCATTCCCCAATAATAAGTTTCACAAGGCCATTAAAAAGACTAAAAAGAAAGATAAAAAAGCCCATATAGAACATTTAAAAATAAAAATAAAATTATTGAAATTAAAAGTAAAATATACTCTTTGTAAGATATTTGAAAATGAAGGAGTCCCTACAAATTAGCCATCATTCTACTACTCAAAAGCAAACAATGTTAATGTTTTTGCAATTCATTTAGGTATTTTTTCTATGCATCTTCACAAAGTAAACATCATATTCCATATGAGTATGATTTTAGGCTATTACAAACTTTCTATATAATAAACATATTTCCATCATTGTGCTGTATAACATATGTTAATAAAGAAATGCCATAATGTAAGTATTCCCGTACAGTTGGATCTATTCATTTATTTACAAAAAATACCTCGGCAGGAGCTGCGAGGCCTTCTAATGCTTAGGAACTAGCACAGTGTCCCTTTCTCCACATTCTCCTTGTTTAGTGAGTCATCTGACAGGCTCACATTCAGTGTGGGAAGGGACTCTATAAATGTATGGATAATGAGAGGCATGATTCATTAGGGACTTAGCTATCGCCTACATAGTGCTTTTGTTTTCCTTTTTGTATACAATGATAGCATATTATACACTGTTCTGCACCTTGCTCTTTTCAGTCAAACATTTTTAGTACATTCAGTATAGATATATATATATGATTTAGGATTCTGATTGACTGCAAGCAACACTCCAAATTATAGTGGCTTAAACAAAATAGAAGTTAATTTGTCTTCTGAATTTAAGAAGTCTGGAGGTAATGGGTCCAGCTTTTTCTATTTTGTTGCTTCACCACATGTGACTTCCATTCTCAAATAACCTCCATAGCTAAGAGGGCTGCTAGAGTTCTAGTCATCACATCTGCATTCCAGCCAGCAGGAAAAGAGAAAGAGGGAAACAAATCACGTCTTTCTTTGAAGGGACTACCTGGAATTTGCACCAACCGTTCCCACTTACATTGTTTAGGCTAATATTCACAGGGCCTCACAGAGCTGTGAGGAAGGCCAGGAGATATAACCTTTGTTACAAATAGACACGTGCCCAGTTAAGAATTAGGGTTTCTTTCCCTAAAGGGGAGGAGGAGAACAGCTGTTGAAGGACCATGGTACAGTAAGGATTGCCTCATGTTTTACTCATTAAAGTTGCAACATAAACCTTTTGATATATTCTTTTATATTTTTCAGGAAGGTTGTACCAATGGCTGTCTACTTCAGTGCCTGTTTTGGTCCCATCTCTCAGCACTGGGAATAATGAATTTTATAATATTAGCTGTTATTTAAGGTTATGTAGTGTTTTAAATGAATTGTCTTTAATTATTAGTGTGGATTCATATTTTATTCTATTGTCTATGAGCCATTTATATTTTATTTTTTCGAACTTTTGTTTATCCCAGGCCCATGTAATAATTTGGCTTGTTTTTCTTAAATATTTATTAATCTCTTTATAGGAAGGTAGTACTAGGCCTTTACCATTTAATTATAAAGCAGAAATAATGTTTCTGAGAGTTCTGGTGTAAGGGATATATGGGAGTACCGTTTTATAAATGGGTGGAGTAGTGAAGAGCAGTCTTTGTCACACTGGGTGTGGGCGAAGATTTGTACAAGTTTCATGTTTGAGTTAAAGGACTTCTCCTGGAGTGTTTTAACTACTGAAATTAGAGTGTCTCCCTAAGAAGGAATCAGAAGAACCAGAAAAGGCATGGAGAAAGGTGTGCGGTGGAGAGAGTTACACGAAGTGTGTTTGAAACACGAGCTGTGGGGTCAGTGCAGTGTTCTTTGACCTGTAAACTGATTGCCAGGGCTTCCTGAATCCTGGTTTGTCAGGTCTCAGAAGAAAAAGAAATATTGAACACGTACAGGAAGAATTCTCTCGTTATATTCAAGACAGAGAAGGTTGTAATGATACCACCTATCCATTAGAGAGCGCTCTACAGACAACCATGCAGGCTGTTAGTTGAGAGCATTTTGTAGACACTTTGTCATTTAATCTGCACCCGCACTCCACCCACAGTAAGAACGCTATTAGAGCACTTTAGAACTAGACTATAAAGGTCATGAGTCAACAACTCTTAAAGAGAGGCCTGCTCTTGGAGATGACTAGATCAAACCCCTCACCTAGCAGATGGGTGGCGGGGGCGCAACTTGCCTAAAATTATCCGGGTTATTAGCCGAGTAAGCGTATCGAGAACTTCCGCCTCAAACTTTTATATTAAGCTACCACATTCTTCATGCCTCCCAAGCTCCCAGCTTTCACAACAGCCCCGCACCCACCCTAAGGGTTTGGACTGAGCACTTGCATTTAAGAAGCTCCCCTTGGGGTTCTCATATATTCCTCCAAAGGCTGCGTCCTGAGTCACCCTGCCCCCTTGTGGCTCTACCTGAGAACAGCACTCTCCTGCCCCCTCGTGACCAAGGTCCTAGTGTCTGCTCCCAGTCAGCCCCAGGAAGTGTAGGAGCAATGACTTGTTGAGTTTTGGAGAAACTTGTTTCATCGTGTCAACACCAAGAAGAGGTGGGCAAGAGATTGAGGGCTATTGCGACAATGGATGAAGAACAAGCCACAGACCAAGTACGAGAAGGGAGAATGTGGTTGAGGAGCAAAATGGTTTCTTTATTTTTCATATGTTATTTTTATGATGTGAAGCGTGAAGTGGGCGGGATGAGCACTGCATTTGGAGCCGGATTTGGGCTTCCTTCCAGGCCCCATGACTTACAGTGGTGCGACTTCTCTCTGCATCTCAACAGCCTTTCCCGTGAGTTGCAACAATAACACTGGCGTTACCCTAATGCCCAGGCTTGGTTTGTGGCCTCAGCTTGAGGCCTCAGCTTCAATGCACTCAGCTTGAGTTGAATGGGACAACTACTGGTGTCCAGAAGTGTCTGGGCACCGAAAACCGCAGGGAATTGAACCTGGGCTTGTAAATTGGTTAACTCTGATGAACTTGTGTGTATGGGACCCACCTCTATTTGTGACTGAGCAGTCCTCCTGTTCTGTCGTATTTAAATGAGCATCTATAAAGCATACCATGATAATCTAAAACCAGTCAGCCCCGTGGTCCTTTAGGTCTGAAAGGTAAAAGAGGAAAAATTTACAAACAACATTACCAAAAATGATAATTAGATTTTATTAAAAATTAGTTCTGACAAATCTGGGCAAAAAATGCTTGGGGGTTCCTATTTTAAGTTTTCCGTGGAAGAATATGCTTAAATATTGAAAAATGTAAAAGCATTTTACAGATGAGCCTCGTGAAGCGTTCAGTTTGTTACTCATTTAATGTGTCACATTTAGTAAGTGGCAGAGCAGGACTTGAACCCAGGGTCTCCCCAGCTCTGCTCTGAATCACTGCCCTATATTGTTTCATTTCAAAAGGATGACAATTTGCTGTTCTAGTTACATCAAGTAGGATGTTGTACCAGATATGCTATTTCATTGTTTTCTAAAAACCAATTAACTTCCAAGCTCTATATTATTTGCTTTTAAGCAATAGTGATGAATAATGTGTCTCGCTGATTCCAAGACAAGCATTTTTCCCCACATTTTAACATCTCTGAAATTGGATTGCTTCTTACAAGTGATGGTGTATCATCATTTAATTGGCAACATTTTTCTTTCTTAGTGGCATATAAAATAATGGTTCATCTCACAATTGATAGTGTCTTAGATTTGATGAAATGCAGTAATAATGACGAGGCTCATATAAAGAACAGAACAGTATGGAGAAACATACAGATGACCACGGGCGTGCTAGGGCGGGGCACCACCGGGGAACAGCGTTACCTGCTACCCATCCCTTCTGCTGTTATTCTGGTTGAGACCCATGGCTTCTCTCAAATGAGCTGGTATCTCAGCTTTCATCTCGTCTCTGTCCATTTTCCTTTGCATCACAACTAGAGTTCTCATCTTAAAAGACTACCTACCTGTAGTGATTTTCTAGCACCTCGTGTGAAGGTCAAACACCTGGCATGAACTTCAGGGTCCACATGAGTCCAAAACCTGCTTTCGGCCTTATTTCTCAGCCTATCTTTTTCTCAGTGAGCCTTCCAGGGTCTTTGATCTGACCCGGTGTTTTCCAGAGTGTAGGACAGTGATTCCAGATCACATTAGATGCTACACTAACACGGTGCTGAATAACCCTGAGTCACCTCTAAAGTGATTTATGCAGTTTGAGGTCCTTGCAGCCCTTTGGAGCAGCTTGAAGAGAAAGCCTGTGCTCGATGCTGGGAAGTCTTCAACGTCTTGCTATACTACTTCCCTTTGTAACAAAGAAAGGGTGAGCTGAGACTACAGTATTTAGGTAGAACATCATCATTTTCATTTATTTACTTTTATAGTTATCTTATACTTGGGACAAGCAACACTGTATTTCCATTTATAGAAATGGCAGGAAATCTCCTTAATAATGTTATGTCAGCGAAAGTGGGGTCAATTAAAATATTAAGCAAATACTAGTACAGGTGATATGTTGGTATGGCAAGAATTGTGGATGTGGTACTCATGCCAAAAACGTGGGCAGCAGTGATCTGTTCCAAGTACTTCACTTCCCTGTGTGTTTGTGCATGCTTTTCCTTAATTCTAGATGCTCAGTTTCTTCCTCACTAACAATGGAACTCCACTGCCTCCTTCTCCTTGAAGCCTTCCCTGATTTCTCTACTCAGAATCAATTGTGCATGCCCACAACCCACTGCTTGAAATTTGATTTAGCAGTTTTTTCATTCTCATCCTAGTTACATCTTCCCATGCCCATATCTGTCGCTACTGGAAGCCTTTTACCAGCAGGGACCACTTCTCAATCCATCTCCATGATTTCTTCCGAGCCTCATACGTAGTTATAGGGAAGAATGAATGGATGCATTAGAAATTCATGTTAGCAATTATTTTATGCAATTTCCCCCGTTCTGCAGAGACCTAGCCCGGTTTTGGACAGCTCATTTGCTTGGCTCCCGTTTCAGCGTCGGTGTGAGCAGCAGTTATTGAGGCATTTGTAGAAAGTATGTTGTTCTTCCCCATAAATATTTAGCAAGGAAGGTCACAGAATCCTCAGAAACCATTCAGGAGGATGTTAACCCTAGGGTAGAGCCAGGGAAAGGCCAGAAGGAACCGTGTTCCTGCATGTACATGTGTGTGCCTGTGTGCATGTGTATGTGTACCGACAGAGCAGTGATCCATTGGGTTTAGAGTTGTACCTCTTGGTTGACTTTGCTCTTCATCTGAAGCCCAAAAGACAAAATTCAGTGACCAAAGAGAATGGTAATCTAAGCAGAAAGGAAGAGAGATAAATAAAATACTTGCGGTTTTTATACTTGAGCAGCCCTGTTATCTTTTCCAGTCTTAGATAAGGAGCTTTGCGCAGCCTGCCTGAGCAGAGGCGGTGGGGAAGTGTGCAGAATTACAAAGATAGGTGGTTTCTGGAAAGAAGTTCAATTCCGCAACCAAGGTTGTCTTTTGGAAAGAGCAGAAAAAGACTGGGTACTACTCTACCCCCAATTAAGTTGGATTAATGGGGTTCTAAACAGCTCCTAATGAAGCCCACTGCTTACTGACCTCACCTTTGCTGAGGAGGAATGGTGTCTGTGGGCGAGAGTGCACCTTCTGGCAGAAGGGGAGGGGCTCAAAATGGGAGGCAGCTTTAAGGGAACACACCTTTATCTTTCTGCAAGGGTTTCAGAGTGTCTCCGGCTGCTTTCTGTCAACAGCGAGGCACAGTCCATAGCATATCCTTCAAGGGTGTGATGAGGGGCCTCATGATTAGCCATCTGTTTTTTCTCTTTCTTCTTTTAGGATTCAACTGCATTGAGGTGCAATCAACGTGATAGTTTAATTGTTCTCCAAGGGATGCTCTAGTACAATCAAGACTGATGCATGATGGTCTGTGGAGTGAGAATCTTTATTTAAAAAAAAAACTCCACCTAGCTGTCAATCATTTACAAAAGAGAGTCCGGTTTTCATGATTGATGGCAATTGGACCATCTTACTTGCTTCCTGTGCTGACATTTTTCTGGGGCTTTAGTTGGCAGATGTGGGGGAGAAGGGAATAGCAATAAAAGTCTTACACTGGCAGGTTTTCCTAGGGCCTCCCTAGTGCTCTGGCAAACTGAATCGGAATAACAATTAATTTGATCAATTTTACATTAAAAACTAATTTCTGCTTGCATCTGCCGTATCCTTTGTCAGGGCACGACCCTGTGGTCTGCTGATCTTTAGAAGGATGCATGGCGTATCTATTTCAGAGTCCACCGAAAGCCACTCACCATCCCCACACTAAATGTATAGGCCTTTGGTCTTGCCGCAGCAATACAATTATTCTGGAGGGGAATTTTCAATGATGAAAATGAAAAAAAGGTAAAATAGTCCTAATTTACTGCTCTGGCGTGCCTGCCCGGCAGCTGTTTTCTGCCTCGATCTGTATTCTAATAAGTCTTTTAAATAAAGAGATTTATGAGATTATTTTAATTTTGATGTCTTTTTAATGCTTTGTGCATTTTAAATACAACCTTTTAATAGTTTTTGGGATTGAAGAATTTAATTTTGTTTCATACTGCAGAAATAAATGTATTCTCAGGAGACTGCACCATTATTGTAGTTCTTTCTTTCTCTTTTTAAAATCAGCATGTCCACTACCTGCAGCCCAACTGCCAGCCACAACCGACAAAGTCTTTCTTTAGCTGGGGAGCCAGAAAACTGGAAGAAAAGTGTTCATCACTGTGTTACAATGTAACTGGTGCTAGTAGGATTTCTGTGGATTCAGACGGGTATTTACCGTCTGTCCTCCCGCCCCCAGTAAGAAAAAGATTTCCTGATGAAAATGACCCAACTTGATTTGGATGAGTAGTCAGAGGTGTATGTGAGTTAAATATAAAGTTATCTCTTGGATAGCACAGGGTTTAGGGGGACTGACCCTCCCCCTCCCCAGCTGAAAGTCCACGGGAAACTTTTGACTGCACTTGGCCCCTTGCATTCAGGGATTGAACAAACTGCGGATCCAAAATAGTATTTTCGCTCCGCAGTCAGGTATCTGCAGTTGGTTAACTGCTGCTGGGAATGTGAAAAGACTGTTTTGAATCCGAGGTCGGTTGGATCTGCAGATGTGAAGCCTGCAAATAGGAAAGGACAACTATGTTTATTTCAACTATATTGAAACAAATCGGCATAAGCACACCTGCCCAGTTCAAACCTGTGTTCTTTAAGGATCAACCGCGTGATGAATGCATTGCTCGTGATTAGGGATTGGCCATGTTAAAGTCAAAGTTTAGATCACTGTTGTGTGTCTGTGTCTATAAACTGGTTTTAAAACTACAGCATTATGGAAAATATTCACTGAGAAACATATTTTAGAAAAGTAACAACTGGTACTATTAATTTTTTAAAGCATTGAAGAAGCCATCAAGTTAGATTGAGAAGTTGTCTCTGCCCAGAAAAGGGCTTCCAGTCAAAATGAATGATGGCATGTGAACGGCAAAATAATATTTTACTTTCTTTTCCTAGGCAGGGGGAAACCATAATGCTAAGAAAAGCTGTGATAGCCAAAAGGTTTGTTAAGGAATCATCTCTAAGTGAAAGCTTTCCCTTTATATTTTAAGGTAAAGTTTATTACATTTCTAAATCATGTTAGACAAGTTTACATGTATTAATTGGAGGTAACAAGGGTCATGAAACAAGAGTTCCATGTTACGTCAGAGAGTTGTGAAATGCAGAAAATTCTTGAACCTATGTGCTACTATTTTTAAAATAGTACGTAAGTTTTAAAAAGTCACTACAAATACAATTTCAAACAATGTTTAATAATACACGCCATTGATGAGAAGACACAATGTTTGCATTGTGTCTTAAAAACTTAAAAACTTACAAGCTGCAGGAAACTGGAAATAAAATGTTATGCTGGGGTTATGTAAATTTGTGCACATACACAAAATATTACAAAATTAAGAGTATTTATTTATTTTGAAGTAGCTGTGAGGATAATTTTTCACTTTTTCATAATTTTCTACAATAACTCTGTTGTTACTGGGAACCAAAAACTAATAAAAACACCTCTAGTCGTGTAAAGTAAGGCATAAAGGGAGCCAAAATTTATTATATAAATTGCTAAAAATCCTATATTCTTGTTGCCAGCATGGCTGTTTTCAAATAGCAGTCACCTCTTAGTTTGAATCTGAGGGGGGAAAACAGTGTCAGCTTCCTGTCCTGTGACTCTGATCTAATTCTGAAGCTGGAAACAAGGACTCGTCTGAGGGATAATCACATTTCATGAACTTGTAGGATATTGCTGCTAACATACAGTTTTCATAGAGCTGATTTTTGCAGCTCGTTCTTTCAATCATTTCTCTGACAAAAATAAGTTGCTTACAATTCCTGCTTTGATTACTGTTTACTCAAGTTTTACCGTACCACATAAAATTCCAAACCCACCCAAACTGCTGTGTCAACAAATAGGCAGGCTGTAAACTCTCGACCAGAAACCCCCGCCCCCCCCCAAACCCCCCAGTGATATCTGGAGGGTTGGCACTGTTTATATCTTTTCCTCTGTTCTGCAGCTTCAGGACAAAATCTACCTCGGTTCTTAAGTAAAGCCCAAATGTGGGTCACTCCTATCAACTGCGCGCCCTCCTGGACCTCTGTTTCTTGAGCGAGATAATGGGTCTAAGGCCTGCCTGCAGTGGCAGTGAAATCAGAAGAGCTAATGCGTGGGAACGATGGCATGCCTGCAGCAGTATGATGCTACTGTTATCCTTATTTATGTCCTGGTCATTAGCAGTAAGAAATGTGGGTTCCTCCAGGCCGGACCTCCCATGTTGCCGTGTGTTCTTACAACATCGAATAATGAGATGGGCTAACATGATCTGTGTGCCTCTTATGTTCCAGGCATGTCTCTAAGTACTGTCCATACGTTCATCTCACTTTGTATTCACAAGACCTCATGAGAGAAGCACTGCTATCATCCTGTTTTGCAAGTGAGGACGGAGCCCATGGCCTGGGGCATTCCTGTAACTCACTGAGGGTCTCCAAGCTAATAATTCTGGAGGTCCAAATCAAACAAACCCCTCCGACGGTGGGCTCACCCTTCTAATTGTGAGAGGCCTTCAAAATCATAGGCACAAGAGGTCATTGTTATATGAAGCGTTATTATAGGTGGTAAGAAGTTCAGTTCTCATGGAAATGTTGGGAAGCAGCTTTTGTTCATCTAAAATGCTTAAAATGAAAGCAAGGCCTGTTAACAATAGGCTGGTGCCATTCTACCTTAGTGTTATTGGAGCACATTCAAATTTTACTGGAAATATTTAGAAAGTAAAATCAAGCTCAGTGTACGTAGTGTTTAGCTGAAAGTGCAGAGACATTTGGGAATGGTAGATCTTTGCTAACAGCTTACTTATGCAGGAACCGCCGGTCATCTTTGTCTTCAGTAAAATCGGTGAAACACGTATTTTTATATTTAGAGACACTGACTGTGGAGATAACAGGGTGCCTATTGGTGTCATTTAAATGAGTCACACTTGCAAACGGATAACTCCATCTAACCTGGCGTCAGCTCTAGATGGGGCTTTAGCGTCCACAAATGAGTCACAGCCTACAAATAGTTTACCAGCCCATTGAGATACATTTTTGAATTCTTTTTTTTTGGGGACTGTCTTCTTTCCACTGGTTTTGATCTCCCCCACTCCCTCCTTATCTCCCTTCCTTTTAATGTCTGAAAATTCTCACAAGGACATTCAAGCAATGTTTGAAAAAAAGAGACAAAAACATTTCTTATTCCTACAACATGACTTTTTTTGAGTTTTGGTATTACGTTACCTTTAAGAATTGTTTGCTTTGTACACATAATTTATAATTATATGATCCTGGTCAAAGTCAACTATTTCATTCAGCTTCGTTTCATGCAATTGACTGTGTATTATTAAACAGATGTTCATAACTCATGTAGTTTCCTCCCCATTGTTGAATTTTAAAATTGTTTCCATGCTTTAGTTCTACACAATATTCTAGTGAACATATCTGTGTGCATGGCATTATTTCCTATCATAGCGCATGATAAATTCCTAAGAGCAGGATTATTGGGTCAGAAATAATGAGTCCTTTTGTGGCTCTTACACATATAATGAATTTGATATTTCTAGGTGAATTGAGGGAAAAAATAGTATAGGCTTAGATTCCAGTATGAGATAAAGTTCAGAGTAATTAAATAGCTTAATGAGAATCACAACAAAAATGAAGTTTTAAAAATTTCTATGCAAACTTCTTCTACCAGTTTATACTACACAAGTGGATTTTTATCTAATCAACCTCAAGTCTACTTAATGTTGAAAGAGTTATTCAGTTAATTTAAAATATCTGGGCTATTCAGGAAATAATTTAGCCAAAAATGAATTCATTCTTGGTTCTAAATTATTTATGGTTATCAATTACACTTTTTATATTAGCCAACTCTTTCAGTTACCGGAGTAATATCAAAATTTAAGGTGAGACTTTGAAAATGGGATCTCGGGATATTTTTTTCACACTGACAAAGATCTTGCAAATGTGGCTTTTAGTTACAATAAATAACACTGATGTTTTAGAGCAAATGTTTTGGTAAGTGTCATATTTTTGTTTTGTGGCTATATGGCTATATTTTTATTAGGTGGAAAAAGGTAGCTTCATTTCTTCAGTAGTCGTCACCTATTAATAAATAATCTATGCCCCTCTTCCCCAGTCCCCTGTCCATCTCTCATTTTAGCTCTCTCTTCCTCCATTCCTGGTTTAAGTTTGTGGAAGGAGTTGCTACATTCACTTTAAATCTGAATTACTCCTCCACCTCCTGATTATACTACCCACCCAGACTGCCCCAGCAATGGTCCAGTGAGGGTTTCTATTATCAAACCGAAATGATGCACTTTGGCCTTTTCTTACCTGACAGAGCCTTTCACAGTCTGGACTACTCGTTCTTAAAAATCCCTGCTTCTGTGACCGTGACCTCATTCTCTCTGACCATTGCCCCGTGGCTGCTGTTGCTGGCTCTGTGTGTCTGTCCCTAAATGTTGACGTCTTCCTTGATTTCCATGATCCTCAGTTAGCTCGGTCTTTAAGGGTGGTTTCATTCATTTGCGATTTTCTGAGCCTGTGGCTTTCTGCTGACTGTTCTCTAGTGTCCCCATCCTTCACCTCTGACTTGCACACTAATCCAGGCAACCTGCTGTTGATTCTTATTTGGATATCCAGAGTCACCTTTAATTTCATGTGTGCAAAGTCAGATTCACTGGCTTTTTTGTGGAGATGCACTTTTTTTTAGGTAGTGGTACCGCTGCCCACTCAGTTTCTGCATCTGGAAAACTGGGAATTATCTCAGACCCCTTTTCTCATTCACCCGCCTCTTACTGGCCACTCAGCTATGTCTGTTCTTCTACTTAACAGTGTCTGGAACCCCATGTCTCCTTTCTGTTCCATTGTTCTTCCCAGAGATAAACCTATCAGCACTCCTCCTTGGTCCACCTGACTCTGGTCTTGCCTTCCTCCAGTCCTCTGAGGGCTGCAGCTAGTGATTTAAAGAGCTCATCTAATCTTAATATTTTTCAGATCTAATTCCTCCTCATTGCCTTCACCAGCAGGCACCACCCAGGGTGTAAAAAGATTGAGGTTGGATCTTGCCCACCGTACTCAGGGTCTTCCATGAACTGGCCCGTGCCCCCTCATCCTCTTCTACAATCTCTGGCCATAGTCTTTGCCCCAGTGAAGCTCTTTTTTTTTTTTTGTCCTATTTCCATATGTCTTGTGCTTCTGTAATTTTGCATATGCTCTTTCTAGACTGTTCTCTCTTATCATTGAATCCCTGCCTACCTTGCAAAGCTCAGTTCAAGGTTCTCTTCCTTCTATTCTGCACCTCGATCTTGATTACTCCCATGGTATTCTATGCTCTCTCCTTTCAAAGAAATTATCACGCTGACTGATGGTTTTTTTTTGTACCGCTCCATGAGAGTGTAAGTTCTTGAAGGCAAGGAATGTGGTTTTATTTTTCCTCAAAATGGTTTATGTTCTATGATTTAAAACCATTTTTTGTAAACAATTTAAGTAATGAAGTCTAGAGAAGGCAATAAAATCATTATACCCCTATCACTTGTATTTATTTCATGTAATATGCTTCTGTGTCTTTATATAATTATTTCTTTTGTAAAAATGTCATGATAAGATTTAATCTTATGACCTTTTAAAAAAGCTAATACCATATTGTACAAAATTTCCCACATACTTAAATATTCTTCAAAAACATAATTTTTAGTGGCTGTATTGAATTTGATATATCATATAGACATACCATATTTTATTTAACCATTTCCCATTATGCATGTTTAATTTTTAAAAATTGTATTAACCAAAGCTCTGTTGAACATCCCCTTTTTGCCATTTAACAGATTTCATGAAATAGGAGAAAAATATGTATCATAATATGTCTAATTTCCTCAAACTTTACAAATTCAGTCAAAGGGAGGTTTTTTATGAACCATGTCAATTGCCTGATGTAGTAAAAGCTCTGTTAACCTTTTGGACAATTTTTTAAACAACATTGATAACTAAACATGCTTAAAAAAACATAACCTTTGTTGTAGATTTAGTGCATAGAATGTAGGACTCCCAGCCAAAATGGAGGTGTATGTAGATACACTTTGCTCCTCCCACAACCAAAAGAAGGACAACAACAAATTTAAAAACAAAAAAGCAACCAGAACTGCCAGCAAATTGAACTGTATGGAAGTCTGACAGCCAAGGAGTTAAAGAAGAAACATTCATCCAGACCAGGCGGAGGGGCGGAGACGGCAGCTGGATGGAGAGTGTGCAGCAAGGCAGCAGCTGGAAGACCAGGGTAGGCCGTGACTGGCAGACTGAGTGGTCTCACATTTGCATGGAGATAATCAGGATAAACTGGGAGGAACAACTGGGGAGTGAGACAGACAATGTAACCCAGGGCTCCAGCACAGGGAAATAAAGCCTCAAAACCTCTGGCTGTAAAAACCTGTGGAGATTGAGGTGTCAGGAGAAACTCCCAGCCTCACAGGACAGTTTGTTGGAGAGACCCACAGGGTTCTAGAATGTACACATACCCACCCATCTGGGAATCAGCACCAGAAGGGCCCAATTTGATTGTGGGAAGTGGGGGAAGTGACTAAAAGTGGCTGAGAGCTGAGCAAGTGACATTGTTCCCTCTCAGACCCCTCCCCCACATACAGTGTAATGACGCAGCAACGTGGTTGCCCCACCTTGATAAACACCTAAGGCCTTGCCCCTTACAACATAACAGGAGTGCTGAGACAAAAAAAAAAAAATATGGCCCAAATAAAAGAACAGATTAAAGCTCCAGAAAAAATACAACTAAGCAATGAACAGACAGCCAACCTATCAGATGTAGAATTCAAAACACTGGTAATCAGGATGCTCACAGAAATGGTTGAGTATGGTTGCAAAATAGAGGAAGAAATGAAGGCTATGAAAAGTGAAATAAAAAAATATATACAGGGAACCAACAGTGAAGGGAAGGAAACTGGGACTCAAATCAACAGTTTGGACCAGAAGGAAGAAATAAACATTCAACTGGAACAGAATGAAGACACAAAAATTTAAAAAAAAAGAGGAGAGGCTTAGGAACATCTGGGACAACCTTAAAGGTTCCAACATCTGAATCATAGGAGTGTCAGAAGGAGAAGAGGAAGAGCAAGAAACTGAAAACTTATTTTAAAAAATAATAAAGGAGAACTTTCCCAATCTAGCAAAGGAAATAGACTTCCGGGAAGACCAGGAAGCTCAGAGAGTCCCAAAGAAGTTGGACCCAAATAAGCATATACCAAGGCACATCATAATTACATTACCCAAGATTAAAGGGAAGGAGAGAATCGTAAAAGCAGCAAAAGAAAAGGGAGATTTACCTACAAAGGAATTCTCATAAGACTATCAACTGATTTCTCAAAAGAAACCTTAACAGGCAAGAAGGGGCTGGAAAGAAGTATTTAAGTCATGAAATGCAAGAACCTACAACCAAGATTGATCTATCCAGCAAAGCTGCCCTTCAGAATGGAAGGGCAGATAAAATTCTTCCCAGATAAGGTCAAGTTAAAGGAGTTCATCATCGCCAAGCCCTTATTATGTGAAATGTTAGAGACTTATCTAAGAAAAAGAAGAAGATCAAAAATATGCACAATAAAATGACAACAAACAACTACCAACAACCAAGCCTAAAAAAAACAAAAACAGAAACAAACTAAGGAAACAACTAGAACAGGAAGAGAATCACAGAAATGGAGATCACATGGAGGGTTATCAGTGGGGAGGGGGGAATGGGGGAAAAGATATGGGGAATAAGATGCATAAATGGCCAGTACAAAATAGACAGGGGGAGGTTCAGAATAGTATGGGAAATGGAGAAACCAAGGAATTTATATGTACAACTCACAAACATGAACTAAGGTGTGGGGGGGGAATGCTGATGGGGGAGGTATAGGGCAGGGGGGAATAAAGGGGTAGAAAAAAAGGGACAACTGTAATAGCATAATCAATAAAATATATTTAAAATACATAGAATGCATGAGATTGGCTGTTGCTAGGAGAACCTCAGCTTTCCCATTTTCTTTTTTTGCAGTAATACAGCTTTTTATGTAACTAGTTCATATTTGTGAAATGCTTTGAAGATGAAAGCTATTATGTTAGGGCAAAATCACTTCATAAAAATGTTACATATAAAATACGAAAATCCATGGACAGACTTTAAGATTTTCAAAGTAACATCAACTCTTTCATGTAATCATTTATAACCACCATCTTTAGACTAGTAATCTAAGATTCATTTATAGATTATTCTTGGAGTACTTTAGTGTTATCCATTATGGTGGAATTGTTTTTATAGTCACAGGCAATGGTTAGGAATGACGTTATTCTTCTTAACCATGGCTATTGAAGTTGTAGCACAATTTATAAATAGGTGAGGATAAATAAAAACTGGCCATAAATATAAATCTTTCTTTCTTCATTGAACATTGCCACCACACAGATTGGTATTTTAAAGAAATAGATTTCATCATGTGTTGTTTAGGTTTTAAAGTAGTGGCAATCATAAATTTCGCACCATCTGATTTCTGTAGCTTATTTAAAAAAAAGAGTGTACAGACCGTGTAAGAAATGGGCTTAGGGAGTTAGCCGGGTCTGAAAATAAGGATTTTGCCCTGTGTGCATCATTAAGTAATATTCCACATAAACAGTGCATCAGACCTAAACTGAAGGTGTCCTGATGTTCACATGTGACCCTCTTATTTACACGGTGAAACTTATTTTAAAATATTGCCTTTAAAGTTTCTCTGGGTCCCCCTGACCCCTTCCTACACACATACCACTAACATGAATATCACTGCTGTAACCGGAACCTGAAGGTACATATTTTCAGTGATTGCCCCTCATGACAGTTGCACCTTTCACACAGATACATCTCGACTGACTGACTGCAGATGCTCACCGAACCATCCCTTGCCACGTGCTCTCTTGGGCCAGAATTGAAACTCAGTTAAGATCAGGAGCCCGGAATAGTAGCAGTGCCCAGAACCAAGAATCAGGTTGAACTTCGGTAGGCTGGCATGTCACAGTTGAAGTCCGGTCGTTTTGTGTTTGTTTTCAATCCTTTCAGGTGGTGTTGATGTATATTCATGCAACGTGACTTTCATTTTGGAGACTGAACGCAAATGAAGTGTTTTCTATCTGACTTTATTTTTTTAGTCTTAGTTCTTACTTCCCCCTGTGTTGGGCTCCTCCTCCCTATCATTTCCCTACATCCCTGTCCCTGCCCGAGTCTGGGCCTGGTTGGTTTCTAGGGGTATTTAAACCCAGGCATACATGAAGTATGAGAAAATTAATGTTGTTCCAGGAATATTTTTTTTTGGCTTCTGACCTTTTTTGTGCACTTGAAATTGCATTTAATATTTCATTACTATGGGTCTTTCCATTTAATTTCCTGGATTTTTTTTCTACTTGAAAAAAAGTCTACAAATTTGGTTTTGCAGTACAGAATTATGGGGCCTAATAATTCTCCAGCCTATGACAGTTCAGTAACTGGTGCCCTCCAGCATTTTTATTGCACACAATTTTATTGCTAAAAGGTTAGGCCATTTGACCATTTTTTAAAGATTTATCCATCAAGCATTGCTCAGAGAGTACTAAAATCATCCACAACTTCAAATGTAACCAACATCTAGTCATTTCTGTGAAAGGGGTGTCCTTAAATTCATTATGAGAAGAACCCCCCACCTGGAACCATAACAGATGGGCTTGTGATCATGGGAAGGTGGGTGGGGATGCGGCACAGGGGTGTCCAGTGCTTCCTGCAGCTAACCATGCTGTCGTGAAGGTAATGAATAAGTATTTCTTTAATAGTCTCCCCCTGTTAGTCACCCATAACTATTCCTAGAACATTGACCTTTAGTCAAATGGTGAATTCTTTCATTCTGACATGATGAGGAAAGATCTGCAAGCTAGTTAAGACAACTCTCTTGCAGTCTGTTTTATGTTCCAACTCGCTTGGAAGCGATCAAGAAAAAGATAAGATTGGAATTCCATAAAATGCACGACTTCCCCAGTGACCGGGAAGTGGAAGGATGCTCCCTGTACAGTTGGGTGTGTCCTTTCGTCTGCCTGGGGACGGACCTCTATCCACAGAGTGGACTGGGGACATCCCGAATGTGACAAGCTTTTATGGAGAGCTGACCACTTCCACAATGCTCTCCCCCTCCTGTCATGTGTCATTTGCTCCACTGGACATGTGGTAAATACCCGATTGCTTTTGGAGTTAACCGATTTGATGGAGGGCTCTTTTCACTGTCTGTCATGGGGAGTTTATGTGTTATGGGCTAAATGCATTAAAGATCTATGCATCACACTTACAAGTTCCTTAGTGAGGCTAATGGTAATAAGTAATAGCTATAGTTTCCAAAGGAAAGTAAAATGCATGAGCTGTTAGGTATTATTTAATGTGTGAATTCAAAGTCCTTAAGGAGAAGAAAGGTGGTATGTGCAGTTTTCTTTGGAATGTAAAGTCTTCCACTTTGTATAATTGCAAATAATTTCTGATAGTGTTACTCTTAATATCACCAGTAACCATTTGGTGTTGCAAGTCCTGGGAGAGGCCTCTGCCTGTCCTACTCACCCCCAGACCCCTGCCGGTCCGTGACCTCAGAGTTTGCTGTTTCTTTTGCATGGGACCCTCTTCCTTGACTGTTGTTTTTTTTTTTTTTTAAATTGTTTATTTATTTTTAGAAAGAGGGGAAGGGAAGGAGAAAGAGAGGGAGAGACACATCAATGTGTGGTTGCGGACTGGGGACCTGGCCTGCAACCCAGGCAAGTGCACTGACTGGGAATTGAACTGGCAGCCCATTGGTTTGCAGGCCTGTGCTCAATCCACTGAGCTACGCCAGCCAGGACTCTTCCTTGACTCTTAATGTGTCCGTCCCCATCTACTTCTCCCATCTCATCTAAATACCTCTCTTTCTTTTTCTCCATCGCATATCCTTTTTAGTTCTGTGATGGCTGTAACCTTAGTTTTTAATGATTTTATTTAATTATTCCCTCAGCCCCCCCCCCCACCATAATGTAATTGGTACAAGGGCTAAGACTTTGCCTTGTGATTTGCATATCCCAAAATTTTCTTGTGGTCCTGGCATTGAGTAGATGCTCAGTAAATATTTGTTGAATGAATGGATGCAGAAATGACCAATTTTAAGCATAATTCCTGCTTCATGCAGCTGATATGACATTTTCCTTTTCAGCTGTCTTTTGGTCTAGCCCGTGGTCAACTCTTAAAGGAGCTGACTGATTCTGATAAACCTCGGTGCATGGCTTGGAGTGAGTCCCGTCTTGACTGGGATTTATAACTCAGTCTGTCATCTTGAGTCCAAATGGTGGCAGATAAAACTTGACAAATGAGACTTGGAGCAGATTTTAGTAGAGTTTGGTACATGGGTCGATGTGCTAGGTAATTGGAATGTGTGGAGTCTGAATTTTACGAACCCTTAAATCCTCACCTTACACCACCCCGACTCTATTTTCCTTTTTAACGATACGGCTTTCTCCAAAATCTAACGTTTGTAGCTAGATTCAAAGTGTCCTGGGAGGTGAACATCCACAAAGAGTTTTAATGGGGGATGTTTAGTTGTTTTCTCTAGAAGTGCCTCCACCCCTTAACTGGACGGGACCGATGATGGACACAGGCTTCTGATGCTGCTCTCTCACTTGTCTCTAGATTGAGTCTTGTGCCAGAGGCCAGAGAGAAATGCAGGTAGAAAGAAGTACTGACCTGGGGTACGGGAGAACGGAGGCTTTCCCACATGGGAGAATCTGTCCCCCCCGGAGGTGTTGACTGTCATCGTTTCGTCCCAGGACGTGTTTTGAACGTCGTAGGAAGTTTTTAACTCTGACATCCGGGGCAGCCCACTTAGAAATCCATGCCCCGGTGTATGAGGTTGCATGTATTTTTAGATCAGAAAGACACCAACACGTGATGTCGGACAGAACACAAGCTCCTCCTCTTCGGCTTTGTTTGGGTTCTGCACGCTGGTGCTCAAGGCTGGGTCCCTGTGTTGGAGACTCTGCATCAGCATTCCTCCGTGGTTCACGCGTGTTTGCCCTCACACAGCGATTCCCAGGTTTCAAAACACTGGGAAAGCCAGTGTCAACACTGCTGGCAGAAAAGGGTGAAATATGGACTGCAGCCTTGTTTGCTATTTGCAGTGGTAAATTCTGACCCGGTTCTCCTGGAAAACATGGTCTCAGGAATAGGGGGAAGCCACCACATTTGGGGCTGATCTTCTTAAACACACAGCTCTCTTTTTTGGATATCTTAATCTGTGTCTCCCCAGCCCCTGCCACGTGCCCTTTACTCCTTGTTCTTCTCTCATTTATGAACTTGTATGGCATCCTTTATTTGCTCTTTTCCATTTTTTCCTCCTGTTCATTATGGATCTGCCATCTGTGGACGTGCACATCGAAGAGGTGGCAAATGACCCACAAGTTCACCGTGCAGGGGCAAACTGCAGTAGCATTTTAGCGTGCTTTCTTGCGGCCTTTTCCCTAACCCCGTGTATGCATGGAGAGTGGAAAGCTATTTTTTTTCACCAGTCTCACAGCAGTACTGAACATTTTCCTTGCTGCCTATTCTCAGTGGCCTGAGAGATTCATTGCATGGCCAAGCCGAAGCTGGAAAAGGCACGCGTCTTTTACCTTTTTCATCTTTCCCTTCCTCCATCTGTTGTAGACAGCTCGGTGCCTCAATATCGCCAGGCTCCACTGTTTGTGCGTTAGGATCCTCTGACCCTTCCCCTCTCTCTTCCTGGGTTTTTGGCCTCAGAAGTCCGAAACTGGCCCACTTAGCTGGTGGCCCGCAGTGCTGTGCGTTCGTACCTGTAGCTTCTCTCTTGCAGTCTGCAGAAGTGGATTGTAGTTCTGCTTCTCTGTGGCTGGCAGGAGGGAGGACGCCACTGTTCTGGGCAGGGGGGCTGAGCTTTGAAGCCCTGAGTGTCTCTCTGGCTGGCATTGATCTGCTCAGCCAAAGGCTGCTGTTGGGTTCTAGAAGTTCGGACGGGCCTTCCTCCAGCAAGTTCCTCTGTGAGCACTGGACTCCCTGTTGCTTCCAAATGGTAGGGAGGGAGGGGCACCTAACGTTTATTCAGCATTTACATACCCTTACTGTACATGCATTCTCTCCTCACAATGATCCATGAAATAGGCATTACTGTCACATTTGGGAGATGAGAAAGCAGAGGCTTAGTGAGATTATCAGGCTTGCTCAAGGCAAGGCACTGGGATTCAAAACCAGGTAGAAAGCACTGTAGCCACAAAGTCTGTTATTCACCCAACTACAGAGTCTGTTATCCCACCCTTTGGTAGAAGAATAAACTCCAGCTCTTTGTTGTTTATTGGCCGTTTTCTGGATAAGGCTCAGCTTGGCAACTGCAGCCAGGGCAGACGTCTTCCGGAGAAAGACCAGAGAGAGCCCGTGTAAACGAGAGAAGGCCGCCAGCCTCGGAGTGAGGTTCAGAGAGTCCAGTGATGTTAGTGCTTGGCCCGTCCTTAGCGGTCACCTGGGCCAGGGGTCCTCAGTCCCGGCCACAGGTTACAGCCATCTGGAAAGCTTTAAAAAATACACATGCCTGGCCTGTGCTAATGTGTTAAAAAATTCCTGGGTGCAGAGTCCAACCTGGGCATATTTGTAAAGCTGTTCAGGTGATTTGATTTTAACAGAGAGCCAAGTTCGAGAACCACTGCGTTAGGCTAACCCCCTATTTGGCATTAAAGGAAACCCAGATCAACAGGTTAGGGACGTGTCCGGGATCCCAGAGTTGGTGAGGACAAGACTGGAGAGGAGAGCACAGCTCGTGGTTAGTGGACCTGCTGCCTGGGGGTGGGCAGATGGGCCGGGAGCTTTGTCTCGCAAGTTCATCAAATGAGACCGCGCCCGCTCCTCCCAAACTCTGGGGGCCCAGAGTGGGCGGGGTCTTTGCCAGGTGCCCCTTCCACTTTTCAGCACCGGTGAGTATCTGAAAAGGAGACAACCTTACGTGAAAAGGAGACAACCTTACGTAAAAAGGGACCCATCCTGCTGACTCCCTGTGCTCTCTGTGTGGAAGGTGCAAACTCCATGTTCACACCTGACTCGTGGATTTTCTGCCCCGACGTCCAACCTCCCGCTTTTCCTTTCCTCACAGGCTTTGGGGTGGTCCTGTTTCCAGAGCCATCCTGTGGCCTCTCCTTTGGAGGAGGAAGTGGGGGAGGGTGGGGACCACACAGGGAAGGGTTGATACCACTGCTCAAAACCATCTTCAAATTTCTAAACACCTTGATTATTCTGGAAGAATTATATAAGAGACGAAAAAGTGTGTATGGCTCGGAGGCAGCATGAAATTGTTTCTGATGGATTAAAGGTGGTCCGTGTTTGTCAAGTGTAGTCTAACAGAATATACGTAATGGAGATGAGAGAAGGCAAGACGGGGGTGGGGGGAGGAGAGAGAGTGGGACTGGGTGTCCTGTGGTCTTATTCGTGCTGTCTGGCCAATCCGCGATGAGCTGCGGCGCATGCGTCCCTGTGGCTGGCCTTGGGCCGCGGTGGGGCCCAAGTGGAACCAGGATGCCTTTGACCGGACTGAGAGTCGAACGGTCGTGGACTCGGGGTATTGCTTTCGAAGAAGGAGACTCTAACTTAATACTACATTGGTTCTAACGACAAGCCTTCTCGAATTGAAGTCATCCATCTATAATAATTTTTGTAAGGTCATATTTAAATGTATTTATATGTGTTACATTTTTCTATGAAAATATATCTGCATTTTTTTGTGACATCTATATACTAGCACTATCATTTACGACCCATCTATCATGTATCTATTAGGGCAAATCGTGTGAAAGTGCCAGTTATTGATGACTTTTGATCTAAAGAAATACCACCGGTGGTTTTATATTGTTGAACCTAATATATTTCTCCAGCTTTTTTACCTCCAAAAAGGGTGTTCATAGAAGAAATTTTATGTTATCCTTTAACATGGAGAACCCATATCACTTGCTACAAGCAGAAGGATTCTTAAAAAAGGTTAAAAGAACACCAAAAAGCCAGTGTACTTTGCTAGACACCGTTGTCTGCTGAAAGCTCTGAGCCTGAAACCCATTTTTCGTTTGTTAAAATGGGGCATCAACAAGCGGGAGGGCTACGGGAGGTGGTAAAGGTTCATTATCATCTCCAAGCCAGGACTTCCTCTTGGATGGAATCAGAGTGATTGAGAACAGGACCGAAAAGGAGACAGTACCTTATTGTGATCCCCTCTTGCCAGCTGAACATCGTCCAGCTCCTGGGGCTGGAGCCACCTAACCTGGTGGGTGATGGTGGAGCCACAGGGCACGCCGGGCCTTGCAGAGTCCCTGCTAATTCGGTGGTGGGTGGGTGGGCGAACCCGAACGTCTGGGCTCCTTTCTTCATTGTGGCTGAGTGGAATGTGTTGACGGGGCACTTGTGCCTTCTTGAATAATTATGCAACAGCAAATATGCCAAAATTCTTCTTGCTGCATTTATAGCTACAGCTTTGCAGGGTGTGAAAAAAGCATGGCGTGCTACCAGCTATGTGGTTTTGAAAAAGTGAATGAGTTTGATGTTTTATATTTCTTTTTCGGTGTGACCCTGAGCAGTGTCTCCATGCCCTTTGAACTTTAGTTTTCTCCTGTGCGAAATGGGGTCGTATCACTTTTCTTACCTCCTCCATAGGATTCTAATAAGGACACATGGGATAGGGGTTGTGAAGTGCCTTTAGGACGTAAAGTGCTGCTGTTCTTTAATTCAAATGAATTTACTTGTAACTTTCATGTCACTGAGGGTACATCCCCGACTTTCATGTCACTGAGGATACTCTATCCCTGATCTGTGCTTGAACATGAGGTCAGAAACTGTTTGATTTTAATCGTCGAAACTTCGTGGCTTTTTGTCTGAGTGTGAAAGTGACCTGCACGTTCCATGAGAACATTTACAAGACATTAATTCACAAAGAGAAGGAAGGAGTGATTACCCACCTTCCGCCAGGCCTTTCCAGTCTTTTTTTCTCTTAGTGCCGATATCAGTTTATCTCTGTCTCTAAATTTGGGGGCCTCAGGAAGATATAATGAACTTGCCCAGGCTTTAATCCTCTTTTGAAATGGTGTTTGTCAGAGATGGGGGGGTGTCTCGTGGGTGGGGGGAGTGGAGAGGGTGGGGGTGGGGCAGGGGGTTGAAGAGGCAGAGTCAGGGGCCCCGGGAGGGAGGTGAGGCTGCTGTCCATTCCCTTGTCAGAAGGGTCTGTGTGTCTCCTTGTTACAAATGAGAGAATGAAACGGCTTGAAAGAAACCCACTGAACAGGCCAAGGGGCAACTGCTGTCTCCCGGCCGCTGCTTCTGTTTCGTGTCTGTTTCCTGGAGGGTGTGCCGAGTTCTAGTTTCATTCCATGGGAAGCTGTGTCGTTCATGCTTGTTAGGTTTCAACTGCCTCCCTTTTGGGGCGTTGCTCAGAGAGCTAATTAAAATACTAATCAGTTTATTGCACAGCCTATTGGGAACAGGACCCTTAAAGGTCTTTGTGTTTGCATTTTGATAGTGTAAATTATGTGATACCAATGTATGGAATGATATATTAATATTAAAAAAAAACGTGTTCAGATGACCTGCTTCAACTTACCAAGTTTCATCTTGAAGACAAAAGCCCCCACATTAGATTCCATTATTGTTGGAATCTCAGTTACCCAGCTTCAGATAAGAAGGTGGAAAAAAGGAAAGTAGAAGTGGTATCAGGAAAAAGGGGGAGGGAACAGCTTTTTGAAAATTGTTCTAAATTTGCATGCAGGTTACCATGACTACAAAATATCTTTATCACTTATTGAAAGTATCTGTTAACCTTCCGTGGCTGTCCCCTCCATTGCTGCCTTTCAGAACTGCCACCCTGCAATTGTCTAGTACTTCAGCGTTGCCCTCTGAATGGGTCGCCGCGTCTGAGTTGGGAGTCGTCCAGTTCTTTACGCAAATGGAGTTGAGAACCCACTTCTCACCGCGGTTTCCAGCTCACATTTGACCCAGCTGGTTACGATGATTCACGTCTGACGTTTTAGCACACAAGCCAGCGTTCAGGTTTCTGTGACTGGAAAGTGGATGAGGAACATCTCAGTCATTTTGGCAAGTGGTGGGAAAGTATTTTTAGGAAACCTTGCTTATATAATTTTGACGCCTTTTCTGTTTTCTCTTCTCTGGGTGGAAACCATAGGTGAATGCACAGACGTGCGGTGTTTTGAAGAGCAAGGATTCCCGTGTCCCTTGGGTAAAATGTGCACGTTCTTAGTCACATTCCTGGAGGGGCTGGACACTGATGGCCCTGGTCGCCCCTGTTTACTGCAGCGTTTCCAGGTTTCTGGTCGTGTGGTTGCTCCAAAGCACCCCTGACCTCTTCAAGCACAAGAGGTGTCAAAAGCTGTCAGAATTGCTCCCCTCCATCACCGCAGCAGCAAAGAAGCCACAAAATCTTTATTAAAGCCCTGTGGATATTACTACATGGCTACTTAATAACAATGTTTATGGAAATTAACCTCTGTTTGGAAGCAAGCAAAGAGAGAGGAACACACCTTTTAAGGCATTTTAAGATGCCCACAACTCCCCACTGTTTCCTCTCAGTTATTTAGTATTTGTCTTAATCTGGACAAATACTAAATCTGGACAAACTCTTTTCTTTCCCAATGGAAGCCCCTGGAGTTGCTTGCAGTCGGGGTGGCTTAGCCGAGCAGCTTCCTGACGTATTTGCTCATTGCAGAGCCCATTTCATTGGGAAGTTTCTCGTACGTAAACCTGCTACACTGTGGCTTTAAAATCAGTGCCTTTTAAGTCCAGGTGGATGGCGAGGATCAGAATGTTTCTTTCTGCATCTGCTCTTTCAACCTTGATTCCAAACCAAACAATTGATTCTTGTGACTAATGTACCCAATTATGGCTAGTTAGTGTGCATTTTTCTGATGACAGAAATTTGGGGTTATCTTTCCTGGTGATTTTCCTAAGGACTCCCCCCATTTCTTCCTCAGGTGCCCACTTTTCCTCCCGTAGGAGTGGTTACTGACCTTGGGCGACCAGCAATTGCCAGCCATTAACCCAAATGCTTCTCTTGACGGCAGTTGCTTTCCAAAGGGGACGAGAACCACATTTCAACAATTGTATCCATTATGACCTATTTTGAACGTACACACCAGAAGAGAGCTGGAGTCTGGGAAAAAAATACAGCCTTGTGGTTTCTCCACAAGTGTGCACATCAAAGAGAGGTCCCTCAGGCACCCTTTCTCTACCGCCCCGGCCCCCCACCCCCAAACTGTGCTTGGATGGAGTCCCGGCAGAGTTGTCATCTTGGGAGCGTGATCAGACTGGGAAGGTAGCGGAAAAGGGAGGGAAACACTTCTTTTTATGTTAGAGAACAAAAAGACCTACTCATGGCAGGTATCCATGGAAATCTCCTGTGGATGACCTCAAAGAAAGGCCTGTCCTTGCTAGGTTTGCTGCCTCCGAATTCATCACAGCAGAGTGTGGGCTCCATGTCGCATAGGAATTCAGGTCTTGGGGGGACAGAGGCCTTGCTTGAGCCAACGCCAGGTGTTTTGAGTGGCCTCTGTTGGGGTAGGCATGGCGTGTGGTCCTTCCAGAACACTTACTGCTGCTCGTTTAAATGGTACACATTTTGTGTTGTCTAGTTCTCCTGAAATAGAGGGAAAATATTTGCTGTTGGTCGTGGCGTGAGGAGGCTTAAACTAGAAGATAAAAGCAGTATAAAAAAAACCCACCTCAAAACAAAACCCCAAGAAACTCTTTTTCTTAGCTAAATCACCGGTAGTTGAGTCAGATATTCTAGAAGAAAGTCATCCATCAGTCCTCGGTGGAACGGAAAGGCTTCAGGTAAATAGCAGCTCTCACGTACTTTGTGCGGAGTCAATAAAAATTGGCCTAATCATTTCAATAAACATGACATGCTCTCTTTCCTCATTAAAGATTTAAGGAGTAATGCTGTAAAAATGACTCTCTTCAACAAATTAAACTGAATGAAATATGTGAAAAGAATATTTTGGCTGGTTCGAGGAAGGAGAGGCTGGTGTTTTGGTTTAAAAGCCAAAGAATCACATGTTCAACTTCGTATTTGGATGGTGTGAATTTCAGCTCTTGGTTTGGTAACTTCTGGCTGAAGACCTTTGTGGGATGGTTCAAGCCCGTGGTTTTTGTCGGGGGGATCAGAGAGAGAGGACATGTTCAGACCCCTTGGCCCCCTCGCTCTCTCTCCCTCCCAAGTGCGTGATTAGGAGAGAAGCCAAAATTGGAAAACTGCAGCATACTAAGTGCTCCGGCTGTTCTGAATTTTTCATTGTATATTCTCTAATTTTGAACCTGTCAAGTATTATCTGTCAATCATCTGCATATAGCTTGTTAAGATTACAGCACCGTGGATGTGCACAGGAGACTGACTAAGTCCTGTGATTAGCAACACAACTTTTAAGAAAAATGTGGAAGCACATATTAAAAAACCTATTGCTAATAAAGACCTTGATGTTTACTTATGAAAAATGGAAAATAAGTGATTGGGGGGGAGACAAAGGTATTTTGGAGAATGCAGCACAACTGGAATTTATCTGATGTACATTTAATAATATAATAACAATGCAGCTGCACTCATGGTGCTTAAGAACAAGAGGGATTATTAGATTTGTGTATGGAAGGTAAAATTATTGTAAAGAATTGCTTTTGGGAATATACAAGCTACAGGATATGAAATGAAATAAAATAAATGCAGGGCAGATGACTGGTTTCTGTGTATCACTGGGTAGATTTAATTAATTGCTAATATAGCACTGAGCCATGAATTACTCCATCATTGCCATTGTTTCAATTTTGGCATTTTTCTCAAACACAGATCCATTAGAAAAGAAGAAAATGTCACTGAGTTGTAAAATATTGATAAATCCTGTGAAGATATGTTTGAGTAACTTGGAAGCATTCTTTCCCCTTATTTTGACGGGAGACTTTTCATCGTCTCTGGAAGTCCCATTGAGATCTGAAATAAATCAGTAAACTCTTTTTCAGTAACTCAGTGTCATTTCTGTGTTAATTAGTTACTGTGGGTATTTGAGAATCAGCAGCATGAGGTAGGGAAAGGGGCCGGGGTCTTAGGCTCAAACAGATCCTGTTTGAATACACGATCTGACGTTTGTCAGAAGTGTGGCCCTCGGTCAGCTACATAACTTCTCTGATTCTGTCTTCCGTTCGTAGGGGCGTATTGTGAAGAGTCACACTAATGCACTCATTGGTTACTGTTGAGTGCTGACGATCTACCAAGCACTTTGCTGACTGCTGTGGATAGACTCCAATGCCTGCAACTGGTGGCTCACTCACTATTGCATATCGCGCTAATCATTGCATGAATATTGTCTGATTCAGTCCTCACAGCAGCTGTCTGATACCTTCATGTCTATAGGTATGTACATGTATACACATGTATGAACAAAATATACAAATAATACTTTTGTAGCAGAAGTAGAATGATGTTTTGTCTGGATAGAGCAGTCTCCTCATTCAAGCAAGCTTAAAATGCTTCTTTGTTTTTTTCTTCCTTCTTTTCTTATTATTCTGAGAAACAGGCTGAAATATTTCTCAATTGAACAATTAGAGGGGAAAAAAAGTCAGAACACAAAGCCATGAGCGCAGGAGTCGGAGGACAGGCCCTCGAGGCCACCTCCCTGGAAGCACCGTGACCCGAATGGACGGTGTGAGTGCTTCAGCCATTAGCGTAGCACTCTGTGTCTGAAACTCCCTTCTGCTAAGGCTTTTGCCATTTGAAATGTCATGCAAACCAAAGTTTGCTGTGTATTAATTCAGAGAGAAAAGGGACAGTGTAATTGCCCACAGGAAATCCTTCCATAGAGTTTGAATGTCTTTATTATAAATAAGCCTCAAGCACCTTAACTGGAAACCGTTTATATTCATCGGAATGGCCTCCTCTTTCCATTCCTGAAAGCTAGGAAGGATGGCGCATCCACTGTCGACATTTGCAAGCCGTTCATTTTGCAGCGGTGGCGGTGGTTAAAAAAGGTGGACTTATTCTGGCCGTCTTGGGCATCTGAAGCTTAATCTCCTAAGAAAATCTTTAGCCAAGTCAGGTTTTTAATCGCCGTGTTAGTCATCCTACTGATTACATAAGGAACACTGTAGGAGCATTTCAAATGCCATCAGCTCTTGGCAGTGGAATGACAATGAGGATGAAGTGTTAAAACTAGGTGCCCATAAAGGCAGACGTGGAGAGAGGGCCCCCCGCCCCGCTCCCCAATCTGCCTCTACAGTAATTCCGCTCTTTTATAACAGTACTCGCTGGAAGAAAAGCATCATTGGAATTAATTATTTGCACATATGGTGTGTTCCTGATGTCAGCTAATGCTGCATTAAGGACAGACATGCTGGGCACCCATTAAATAATAAAGTAAATATTTGTATTGTTTATGATAAACTGGCTCCTTCTGTGGGTATTTTCCGTGCCTTTGTAAACATTACTTTAGTGGGCAGACTGTTGCTGGGCCTTCATACCAGGCATAAATTTGACAAAGGGCGCTGTTTAAATTCCAAACCCGACAAAGAGACCTCACACCCACTGTGGTTTTTGGAGCTTAGTGAATATTTAGTAACACTTAAATACAATGGCAGGATCATTATGGTATGTTGTTGAACTGAATACTACGTTAATAACATTCATCACATGGACTCATTCTTGTCCTAGCCTGAATGTTAGAAGTACTTCTTTATGATTTCCACTATAATTCAGTAGTAATTACTGATGCGATTACTTCACGCTGGCACCAAATATTTATATTGAACCAACACAAATGTTGGGTTTCCACATAGACATGAACCCAACCTCCAAAGAAGAGACTGGGGCCGAGGCAAGTCTCCCCACTTTTCCTCCAGTGAAACGTGCTCCAAAAGAGGCATGCACACACAGCTGGCACATGCTCTGAGTACATGAATGGGGGTGACACTGCTCCCCGTTCACCGAAGGTCCTGTGGTCAGAGGGCAATGTCAGAGGGTCATCGCTGGGTCTGTTCTAAGGATCCAGTGCTTGAGATCAGCTTTGTGGGAGATGGAGAGACAGTGAGACCATGCCAAGGAGGCACCTCAGAGTCTGGGCTGGGCAGTTGTCTGAATTTAACTTCCCAAGGATTGTAGGGGCTTTTGGGAATGAGGTCCTTTTAGCGGTTCTTTTTCAGTGAGGTTTAGGACATCTGGTTGTTGTCATTCTTTTCTTCCTTGCTAGAGATTTCAAAGGGGACTCTGTGCTCTCAAGTGCTTCTCTTTTGTCTCCCACAAGGAAGGCTGTCACATGCTTGATGTTATTCTACTTAAAACCAAGTGTGGGAGCCAGTGGTAGCGTCTCACCAAGATTCTTTGGAGCCAGTTCCGCCTGACCCTGTCGGCTAATGAAGATTAGTGGAACCATGAAAGAGCAGACTTGCAAACAACCTCTAGACGTTTCTTGGAAAGTTAAAAGTAAGGATCTCATTCCTTCTCCAAATGGGAGGAGAATGGGCCAATAAATACTTCTATTTATTTTAAGGCAATGTGGCTTGTAATTGGCTGCTTCTTGGCTGTGGAAATTAATTTGTGGAAGGAAGAAAACCTAATAATTTTAACCTCCCTTGTATCCTACTTTTTTAAAAAAACAAACCTCTATGTGAATTTACTTCTCTAACCCTCAAGGCAGATCGCTGAGCTCTTAATAAATGAATCCATCCATTTATTCATTCATTGATTCACTTGTTTAACGGGTTTTATCGACTGCCTGCTAGGTCTCAGGAATGGTGCCTCATACTGGAATTGGCCTGGGAATCTGGAACCTCTAGTTTGGGGCAGTGAAGTGAGATGGTGGGAGATGTATGTTCAGAACAAAAAAAGATGGTCACAGCAAGTATCTGAAGTGGGTGGGCTTCTAAAGGGCCAGCACTAGGGAGTCCTCTTCAGAATAGGACCCCAGGGACGAGAATGTGGAGGATACCCCACATAAATCACAGCAACGAAGGAACATGAGTTTTGCACAAATCTTGGTCTTGTTAGACTTAAAGTTTTATTAGGACAGAAAAACTCCCTTAGACTGTCAGGATGGGACTGATACCTGGCTTATTTTTTTGTCTTTATTCTCAGACAGTGCATTTGTGTTTCAGGGTACTGTTTGGTCCAAGCAAAGGAATGTGCTTTATATTCTTCATGCCTGGGGCCTGCCCCAACTCCCTCTGCTGCTTTCTGGACTTTCTAGGCCTCAGAACGTGGTTTCCTTAGGAGACTGTGCAGTCTTTCCATGCTCAGTCCAGGAAGTGCATATCAACAGGTGGGAAGGGAATGCTCATTCTTTTCTGTTGGGGTCTTGAATATAAATTCCTCTAGCCTTCACCTGCGTCTCTTGCATGTTAAAACAATACTAGATGTTTCTTTGAAATTTTTAAAGCTAAAACAGCAAAATTGAATCATTGAAACTGTAGATGATCAAACTCAGAGTGTTACATACACAACTGACAGAGAGAGAGAGAGGGAATCTCCATTGGGAAAAACTCATGAAATTCTCACTGATAGTGTTTGTGAAAGAAAAAAAAAATATCTCTGTTTTGGGCTTACTGACTATATTGCTGTAGGAACTTAGCAGTTCAACTCTCAGAGGTAAACTGGGGACTTTCAGGTTCGTACCAAATCCTGGTATATTTCCTATGTGCTGTTTCCCCGTTTGTCATTTAGATCAGATCTCATGGCTCCCTGCCCCTTTTGGGGTCTAGCCTGTGATGGGCCTCCCAGTCATCTTTGGCTGCCTTCCTTTCCCTCCATCTCTTCCCTCAGCTTGTGGGCTGCCGTGGTCCATTTGTGTCCCAGCCACACTAACCACACTAACCGCTAGCCAGCAGTTGTCTTCACACCTCATGCATGTCCCTCCTCATTACCTGCTCCTGTCTGCCTGCAGTTCCTGTTCTCACCCACCCGTAGGTAGTTCAAAGGATGCCTTTGTGATGCCTTTTCATTTTGTTGAATTTGTACCTTGCACTGGGCACTACACACCAGAATCTGTATCCATCTGTATATCCGTAATTATGCTACAGAACAATGATCTTTAACCGGTGTGCCACAGCAATTTTTAAAATACGCAGTACCTTACTAGTTAGTTAGAGGCACTGACTTTTTCCCCTTTAGATTGGCAAATAGAAAAATGACAATAGCCAACACAAGAATAGCCATCCATGTGAATGAATCAAAATTATACCTATTTTTTTTGGTTGGATCAGCAACAAATAAAATACATATTTTTGGTGTGCTGCAGAATTTCAGTAAATTAGTTTATGTGTGCCATAAAGTGAAAGAGGTTGAAAATCACGGCTAACTTAGCCTATGCTACGTATGTGTATTACGTTATCCTGGGAGGTAAATTATAGGGCCCCTTTTAGGGATGAAAAGGAAAACTGCGCTCCAAGGTAGAATTAGGCACTACCCTGTGGCCACCGCAACGGGAGAGATAGACTGAAGGTCTTTGACGAGACAGGCACTGTTCGAAGTGCCTGAGAGACACCACTGCCCTGTTCACGGAGCTCCTGTTCTGGAGAGGACGACAGCCGCCACACACGCACATATGTAACACACCAGGCCTTGCTGTGATAAGTGCTAAGAAGACAAAGAAGCAGGAAGAGCGACAGAGAGAGGAAGGGCAGAGTGCTGTACCCGGGGCCTCTGATCCGAGGTGGGGCAGTATCACTGGAGCCGAGTGAGGGACAGAGAGAGGCCAGGAATGATTCAGGAAGGGGATGTGGCCCACAGGGGGGGAGCTTGTGAATGATGGTACGTTGTTTGGATTTCCTCCTGGGGCCGTGGGATGGTTGGGTAAGGAGTGAGAAGTCCGATCTGTGCTTTTAAAATGCATTCCCCACATGGAACTTGTGTGGGGAACAGTCTGCTACTGGCTAACAGTGACAACAGGGAGACCAGTGACAAGGCTTTTGCTCCAACCCAGGGGGAGAGTTGATGGTGGCTTAAGAGAGGGTCAGCCACACAGGTGGTCAGACGCTGTCAGACTCGGGACGTATCTGAACGTGGAGCTGGTGACATTTCCCGGTGGCCTGACTGTGAGCCGTGAGAGGAAAAGACCGCTGAGGAGCGGGGGGTCACCATCCACTCAGATGGCGGAGTGGGTCTGGGAGGCTGTTCATTTTTGAGGGCTGTCGTGACAAGTTATCCCAAGGTCGGGGGCTTAACACAACAGCAGTGTATTGTCTCATCGTTCTTGAGGCTTAAAGTCCCAAATTAAGGTATTAGCAAGGCGATGTTGTCTCTGCAGTTTCTAAGGAAGACTCTTGTCTCACCTCTTCCAGCTTCCAGGGGTTGCCATCCTTGGCGTTCATGCCGGTCTCTGCCTCTGTAGTCACACGGCCTTCTCCCCATGTCTCTGTCCAGTTTCGCTCTTCTTAGAAGGACACCAGTCATTGGATGAGGGCCCGCCCTAGTCCAGAATGACCTCATCTCTTAACTCGATTGCATCTCCAAAGACCTTATTTCTGGATAAGGTCACATTCCCAGACACTGGGGAACACAGTTCAGCCCACCACAGTGGGGATCAAGGATTTGGTATTAGTCAGGCTAATTCTAAGCTGCCGTTTAATACTGAAAGACCGAGGATGGCCTGGGGGAGTAGGACACAAGGCTGCGGAACTGGGGCAGAGTCTGGGCCACGGCCACACCTGGGGGCGGCAGAGAACAGAGGTGCGCGTTGGAGCTGCAGGACTCTGGAAAAGAGGACGGGCCGGGATGCTCTCGTGGTTAGAGGTCAGGAGTCGGGGACGAGGGGGGTCCAGGTGGAGGTTATCTGGTTCTGTGTCTTTCTGATACACTCTGAGCTCCCGGAGAGCAGCGCACCGTTGCTATGCTTCTAGCTCCCAGCACTGGTACTGGCATGGGGGAAGCGCTCCATACGTGTTGGCCAAATGAATGGATGGTGAAATCTGTTTTTAAACCCTACACAAATGCACAGCACTAGTGGAAAGATAATACATACAGAAGAGAGGGTGCTGGCCTGTGTGTCGCCTGCCCAATGTGTCTGTAATCGCAGATACTCTTCCTGGCTCCCACCTGGTAGGGAAGGACATGTCTGTGAAAGTGGGTTTGGAACATGACGGGAACATCTGTTCGATGCCGAGCTTCTCCATGGGACCCAGAGCTGAAAAAGGCCAAGGCGCCCTTTAGGCTCCGCTAACTCACCCAAGCCCTGCACTGGGGCAGGACAAGTCATCTTCCCGTTGTGCTTCTGAGAACCTGGCAGTGGGGATGGAGAGTTCCCACAGGGCTCGGACGATATGGGGAAGAGGTTTGACGTCGAGGCATTGTTAGAAAAGGGGGACCACGGGAGAAGAAACGGGGTCGCCATCTTTAAATATCCACAGTTTTGTCAGGGGGAAGAGGTGAGAGTAGTTTTATATTCTGGGAGGCGAAACTAAGAATATTGGGCAGAAGTGACACTGAGGCCACTTAAGTGTAGCACAAGGATTGGTGCCCATCTAGAGTGGCATCGATAAGAGAGTTAACAAAAAGTAGTGTTTCAGAGCATGGGCCAGAAGCCAGCGTGCATGGGTCTGAATCTGGCTTCTGCCATTTACGGTGTGACCTTGGCGAGTTGCTTACCCTCTCTGTGCCACAGTTATTACATCCATGAAATGGAGATAATGAGTACCTATTTCATAGGGTCATTTTAAAACTAAATAAGTTAGTATTTTGAGATCTTGGAACCGTGCCTGGCATATGTGAGCATTTGGTTGTATGAAGAGTACTTGGACTTTGGGGTCCGAGAGACCTGGATTTTATTTCTGACTCAGCGACATGCTAACTGCATGACCTTGAAGATGTCACCAGCCTCAGTTTGCTCATCTGTAAAATGGAGATTATGACACCTGCCTGACAAGGCTGTTGGGAGGATTTGTTAGATAATATGTATGACACCCCAGAACATCACTGATACAGCACGAATACTTGTAAGTGTTAGTTCTCTACTAATAGGAAGGATTCGGCCATCTCTAGATGGTGGAACAAATGACAAGGCAGGATGGTCACATGTCAGGTATTGTAACGGTGAAATGGTTACATCAGCAGGAAGATCAGAGTCAATGCCTATTACAGCCTTTAACTTGGACTATTTTAGCCAGTAGGGCTGCTAGAAGCAACATGAGCAGGAAAAATATAACAAAAATATGGAAAAGTCTAATTCCAATTCATTGAAACTAGAATGCGTTGATTAAATATGATGCCAGATATGGTATGGTGAATTTGAATGAAGACACTCAGCAGCTCCTGATGAAACCAGATGTAATGCCCCAGAGGTAAGTGTAGGGATGGGCATCCATCAGCCAGGGTTTGGGTTCAATTGCACCATTTTTTGGTGATAGGTCCTTGGCCAAATATTGTAGGTTGGCTTCTCCCAGAAGCTGACCCCGAGTCTTTGATTTGAGTTGCAGTTACTTATTTGGGTGCAGATTTATCTGAATGCTCCTGATCATCTTGGGGGGAGAAGGTCAGGAAGCCAGTGAAGGTATGTTCGTGAGCCGGTTGCTGCTGTGGGCAACAGGAACCCAGTTCTGCAGGGACCTCTGGATGACCATGTAGACCTGCCTCAGCCTTGCCCCAACTCCCCTCTGTCATTATCTGCAGGCTGTTTCTGGGACAGGGACATCAGCACCTTGGCACTTCCATACGTCCTACCCGTGGGCCCAGGCCCAGGTGCTCCTGTAGGAGGAGAAAATCCTCAGACAAAGCACCCGAGGGTGTAGGGAGAAGCTAAGTTCGCTGACCCATGAGTGCAGAGTGTGTCTTTGTCTCCGTGAGCAGCTTGGGCTGCTCCAACAAAGCAACACAGACTGGGTGGCTTACAAACCTCAAAAACTTGTTTCTCGCAGTCCTGGAGGCTGGAAGTCTGAGATGAGGGTGCCAGTACGGTTGGGTTCTGGGGAGGGCCCTCCTCCAAATTCCCAGCTTCTCCCAGTATCCTCATGTAGCAGAAGGGGGAGGGAATGGTCTGGGGTCCCTTTCATGTGCCACTAATCCCCTTCATGAGGACCCCACCCTCGTGACCTAATCACCTCCCAAAGGCCCCACCACCTAACACCACTGCCTTAGAAGTCAGGATATCAGGGAACACGAATATTCAGCCCATTGCGGAGGGAATATGGGTTGGCCCTGGCAATATCTGCCAGGACAAGTCACTTGAGCTCTCTAGACCTCGTCTCCTCCTCTATAAAATGGGCATAATGACACCAGCTAGCTTCGTCTTTGTGGAGAGATAATGAACATACAATGTTCGACTTTCTGCTTGGCCATGGAAACCAGCAAGGGTAGCTCGGATTGCTCTAAAAGAGAAATGCATGAACAAGGAGACTGCCTTTCAAAGAGCAGCGGCCATAGACTCTCCCAAGGAAATAAATTATTAGAGGAAGCTTGTGTCCATTTAATTTGCTTGGAGAAGTGCCCATAATAGAATCTTATACACTTGGTCACTTAAAAGAATTATGTGTGGCTGACATACTGAAGTCACATTTATCCACTCGGAAGGAAGGTTCATCTTGAGTGTAGAGCCTGTAATTTACTGACGGGTGTATATGGTGGGATAACTCAGGTTAATGTCTGTGAACGGAGACCAACAATTAGCAAGTTAATTAGGGTCCTGATTTCTGTAGTGAAGGATAATCATTTATTAGTTTAGGTCAGACCCTGAGCCTTTCCGTGAAGTGACTTTCTATGAAAATATTGACTGAGAGGGACTCCCTGTACCTTCCCTGGCACAATTCACACATGCCTGGGAAACTCATTATCTCGGACAGTGATAGGAGTGAGGATTACAGTAAGTGCAGGAGGCCTGGCTTCAGCTGGCCTGTTGGAAGTCAGTGGTGGAAATAGAAATAAACATCTATTGCAGGCATACCTCATTTTATTGCACTTAGCCTTACGGTGCTCCACCGATGTTGCATTTCTTACAAACTGAAGGGAAGACCCTCCGTCGGCACAAAGATGACGACTCATTTTATTGCGATACTGGCTTCACTGAGGTGGTCTGCAGCCGAGCCTGCTGGGTCTCCGAGTTACTCCTGTATGGAAGTAGGCGTCTCAGTCCTTTGCACCCCACCCCGGCTATCCAGGAGCTGTGACGCTGGTCTGTGACGACCGTGCAGGGACAGTGTGCTCTTTCCAGGCAAAAATGTCACATAAATTACGGTCATTTCACTTGAGGCATTTGTTGGAAAAAAAATATAGAAAGGACACGACTGTGCTTGGGGCTAGAAAGAATTAGGAAGTGGTAAGCTTCTTTCTTTTCTTGTTTTTCACAGTGGCTGCCATTGACCTGTGTCTGGGATTCTGTATAAAGGGCTGGAAATTATAATCCAGTTTGGAGAAGGGGAGCGGGCATGGGTGGAAGCCATGGACGGAGGTATGAAGCGACAGGCAGCTCCTCTTTCTATGGCAGTAAAACACCCAGCATTCGTGGTGTTGGTTTTGCTGGCTCACTTGACCCTCGTTGCCTTGTTTTGGCACAGGCGCCCACTGAGCTTGCTCGGAAAGTTACTTAGAATGTCCCTCACCCAATAAGGTGGAGGCTTGGCCATGCCTCACAAGCTATAGAAAGGATGATGGACAAGGCTTTTAAAATGTGTTTGGCTCCTGTTTTCGATGCCATCAGTCACGAACTGAAAGAGTGAGTTGTTTCTGTTTGGGACGTAGGAACAGAGATGAGGTCATGACAAGCGCGGCGCTTTCTGGCAGAAGCTGATCCTGGGTGAGGGAAACACCCTCTGGCTTCCCTTTGCCAGGGGCCGGTCACTTCAGCAGCTTCCCCATTTTCATTTAAACCGAATCTGCCAAGGGAACTGCTTACTATGACAAGCCCGAGCCAACAACAAAGGGGAGGTTTGAAATGTGTCACCATTGTTTTTTTTCTCAACACTTCCTAGGTAAACTGAATTTTAACTAATAAAAAGAAAACAAAATGGTGGAAATAACTTTCTGTCCAGATGTCAGCACCCTCGGTGTAAATTGGTGCACGTTTTAACGAACTGCTGATGTTTAACAAATACTGTTGTGTGGTGGGCAGAATAGGGCCCTGGCCCCCTTCCCCAAATGTCCAGCTGTGACCCTGCAGAGCCCGTGAGAGTTAACAGATGTGGCCCAGGGCACTTTACATGCAAGATTAAGGTTCCAGAGCTGGAGAGGGGGGAGTGTCTTGGGTTTTCTGGATGGATGCAGTCTAATCACATGCGTCCTTAAAATCAGAGAACTCTTCCGGGCTGTGGTGAGAGAGAAGTGGCAGCCCAAGGAGGATTCCATGCCCCATTGTGTGCGGGTTCAGAGGCACAGGGGCTGAAGCTCAAGGAGCTAAATTCAGCTGACAGCTTTGGGCCAGGAAGCGGGCTTCCCCGGGAGCCTGTGGAAGGGAAGTCTGGACCGTGTTGTGATCTGGGCTGGGGAGACCCGTGTCAGAATCCCAAACGACAGAACTGAAAGCTGATACATTCCTATTGCTTCACATAAGCCACAGAGTTCGAGGTAATTTCTTGTAGCAGCAACAACAAACGCATATACCTTAGTTTCTCTGCTCTAGAGTTTTCCTAATGGTACTGTGGTCTCTGAACTCAGTGTGTACCCTGCAACCAAAAATGGCTGAATCATTTCATATCAAAATCCAAAGCTTTGGCTCCCATGTGGCAAAGAATCCCAACCTGTGGTCTCGGGGTTGCCAGAATGTGGGGAGACTTGGGTGATGGGGAACCCAGCAGACTATTCATGGAGCATCTCCTAAGTTCCCGGCATAGCCGTCTTCTTACCTAACCCTATTTAATCCCTGAGGTAGGTATAATTATATTTTATCGGTGAGAAACTGCTTCCAAGTGGTTACATGACTTTCCTGAGCTTACAGAACTACCATGTGACGCAGGGAACCTCTGATGAAAATGTCCTTTGCTTTCCCCTCTGGCCCCCTTCCTAGCAACCTCGGCAGTCAGGAAATCAAAGTGTAGTGGCTGAGTGTTCTGCTGTAGAAAACAAGGAGGTAGGACCACTTGCCAGTCTGTCTTTCATGTTTCTTCAGTTGATAAAACATTAATGAAGATGGAGGACGCTGTCCCTACTTTTCTCTGCCGGACCCACAGCGGGGGCGGGGAGGGAGGGAGCGGGCCCGGCTGGATTGGCTGACCTCTCCGTGCACACTCCGTTTTCCTCCCCTGCTCTGCTTCCCTGATTACTAATCAGCATGGATTTGTGGCTTGCAGAATAAGCATCTGGTTTGTTAGCAAAAGAATCAGGTTGGTATTTCAGACGAAAGAGTATTTGAGAAAATGATTGATTATTTTAAAGGGTCGCTTGGGACTGGCTTTGCAGATCCTACTGCATTAAGCCAGATTTAGGTTCGATTGCCTGCGATGCCATTTGGATTAGACATGTTCAACATGTCTCCGAAATCCCAGGCTACTGTGCCAGCCACTGAACAGTCCTCTGTGTCGTGCACAGAGAACACGGACTGTCAGCTCAGGAAACCCAGCACCCCTTGTCCCCTCCCCATGCTGCGAGACAGACTTCTTTAAATTCAGCTGCAGTGCTGGTGGAGGCCTCCAGACGGGTTTTGTTCAATGGGTGGTTTTAAAGCACTCACTCTCAGCGTTAAGTTCCAGGTGAGCAGGGGCGAAGCATGAGAAGCGTTACCTGTTTCTAAGGAGCATCTGGTCTAAAGGGAGTGAGGAGGCTGTTTCAAAAGACGAACAGGTTGGGGTAAACAAATAGTTCTGGGCTCCGCAGGTGAGCCCAGAGTGAGCAGGTGAGCAGGAAACTCAGTGGTCGCCCGGCACATGCCCGGGTTTGGAGCAGGTAGTCAGTTGTGGGTGGCATGTGGTTGCGTCTGGGTTGGCTGCGAGGATGCCTGAAACAGCCCCAGCACCGTCCGTGGCTGGAGAACCGAGTCCTCAGACTGTGGCCAGGACTTGGTGGCTGGACCACAGGGCACTCGCTATTCAAGAGCTCAGTGTCCAGATGGAACTCTCCCCACCCCCAACCACCCTGCAGTGAGGGTGAGCTGGGCCTCATTACCCATAGGGTGTTGAAGGCTAGCTAGACTATTAGGTCTTCTGAATTTCCCTTCCTACAGCTGGATCATGCTTCTGGAACCTTCTTTTCTGCCAGCTGCTAGAGTTCTGCCCTCTCGTGTAGGCCATTCCTGTGCTAGCTGCCCCCTCACCTAGCTTCTGACTAAAGGCGGTGCCTGATCCCTCCATGCTTTCTGTTGGATGGATGTCTTTGTGCTGTTTGCCCAGCTGACAACTGTGTTTCAGACTCAGCGCTCTCCACCCCTCACTGGTCTCTGCCCCCGGGCCAGCTTCCACCCCGACTGTGTTCCTCATATCCTGGACTTCCTTGGCCTCTGGCCTGCACTCCCTGGCGGCTCTGTGTTAAAGTCCCAGTGTGCCTCATTTGGGAGTTGGAATAGCAACAGAACACCCCCCAAATTCATCCCTGTGGGGCCTCCTTGATTTACGCCCGTGAAGTTTACAACTCTCCCGCCAGGCTTCCGCTGTGACCCCAGAACCCGACAACATAGCGTCCTGTCTGCAAGTTTTCACAGAGATGGCTGCAAGATGGAATAAAATTCTTAACTGAAACAAAACAAGGGAAAACCTCTCTTCCTTCTTGACTACAGGAGGCCTTTTTATAGATGACCATCTTTAAAAAGAGAAAGAGAGAGAGACACCAACTCTGATTTCTAGGTTAGAAAGCAGGCTCTGAGTACAGAGTGCCCCGAATCAGGAGGCTGCATGTTCTGAGCCATGAAATCTTTTCTTCCCTCAGCTCAACTCAAAATAACTTTAAATACTTCAGAATAAACACTGCTTACATGAGATAGTGTCTTTCTGCAAAAGGTTCTGGGTTATATCTGGGTGTACTTTTGCAAACTAATTTTTTTATATTGTATTCCACAACGTGTGTTGTAATGGTTCTTTGTAAACGCTCCACATCAAGGAGAACATCTGTAGTCAGAGCAATCTGCCTTAAACACCGCTTTCAGCACGTCGCAACTCCGCTCAGAAATTTTGGGTTGTTTCCTAATCTCTTTTTCCTTCAAATTGGAGTGTCTGACTCCCTGGGTCTCCGAGCGGCCAACCCTGCCTGACCTTGCCTGTTGCAGCAGGCCTTGTCCTTGTCCTCTGTCCGTGTTCTGCTCAGAACGAACGAGAAGCTGTGCTGTCGTTAGAGAGGAGACCCTGAAGCCGGAGTTCCTGGGTTCACGTCGTCTCTAGGAGCTGCACGGCTTTTGGCAAGTTGCCTCTTGAAACTTGCCCTTTCCGTTTCCTCGTCTACAAGGTGGGATAATAATGTGGCCCGCCTTGCAGGGCTGGTATGCAGGTGAGATGTCATGATGAAAGCAGGACAACCTGCTCTCGGGCACATACCAGATGTGAGCTGTTATTTTGCACCCTCTCCTGAGGGGACTGGTGATTTGGAGAAGGGAGCTGTTTATGCCCCATTCTTCCTTTCTTCCCTTGTACCACAGGTGTAGGTTTCCTCATCCTTGGTTTAACCTGAAATTGGCATATCATTTTAAACATTTTTTCTTTATTTTTTTACGGGTACAGGGTAGATTCAGGTCCGTTTAAATCGTTTGGAAACTACCGACTAAAGAATTATCCTGATAGTGGCACACACACCAGATCTCTACCCTCCATCCGCCATAATCGTTTGCATTTGCACAGAAGAATCCAGAATCCAGGATTACCAAGAATTCAGAAAGCCCGTTACGCTTTAGGTTGGAATCACTTTTTCTGTGTTCACTGCCATATCACTGAGACTAGCTTGGGAGCTATGGGTACAGGGTCATTCATCCACGGATAAAGGTTTGGTTTGAATCAGGAGATGATAGAAGCAGAGTGTTTTAGTGGTGGTTTTTGCTATTTTGGAGCTTTCTATTCTGGTTCTCCAATCCCCTCCCTCCAGATAAATCCCACAAGCCAGCTGACCTTCAGATTCTGTCTGAAGCTCATTGAGAACGTCAGGCAATGAGACTGCCACAGTGGCTCAGATTCCTACTCTCTCTAGCCCCGTTTTCTGTCATCAATATTGGGGGAAGCGTTGTTTTTAGGAGACCATGTAGGAGATCTATCACAAATTATCTTTAGGTAGTCGGGGGTTTATCTTACCAGCTAGAAAAGCCAGGTACCCCCAGGATCAAACTGGGCTGGGAGCTCATGATGGGACATACAGGGAAAGTCAGACTGTGGAATGGCTGAATGGCCTCAAAGTGTAGTTTCACGAGAAGGAAATAGTTTTGGTTTTGATCACGTCGCCTGTTTACTTTAAAAAACAATCCCCTTTAATTTCACCATACTATAATGAATTTTTTGGCATCACGAATTTAAGTTTTGGTAATATAGTAAAGACTTTCTTGTATATCATATAGTAGCTACTTGACAAATTTCTCTCCAAAAGAGAATTCAATGTTCTTATCTTTATGTTTTAGTTAAGGGGGCAGCATAGTATAATAAGTGAGAAAACAGGTTATTTTAGGGATAAAAACAGAGTCATCAGCAATATGATCTTGGGCAAATCTGTGGGTTTCGTCAGTAAAAGAGAACACAGCTGAATTACAGGTTAGTGGGTGCTGGGACGGAGCTGTCTCCTTGACGTGGCTTCTGCCCGTGTGAACAGGCTCATTTGAGGCTGCCCTTCCCCTTGCTCACTAAACTGCAGCTACACTGGCCCCATCTACTCACTCAACAACCATTCAGTAGCTATGGTTGTTGAGTGAGCATCTATGCTATGTGGTGAGCATCTTCTATGAGCAAGTGGAAAATGAAGCAGATCGGGAAGCCAGCTTTCCTGGAACGCACGTACTGCGGGGCTTCAAACATGCTGTTGGGTCCTCTGTACCTAGAATGGCCCTTCTCTGATGCCTTCCTCACACTTCCTTTCATACATCCCTCATATCTTAAATTTTGCTTCCTCAGACAAGCCTTGCTGATTTCCTGTCCGGAATCCAGTCTAAATGCTATTCTGCTGTTAGCTTTTCTCCATGCATCCTAAGGTGTAGTAAAAACGCTATCACAGTTTATTCGTATCGTTGGGTTTTTACCGCCTTATTCTGACTAGACTGTCAGCTTTCTGAGGTCACAGACTGTATTGATTTTGTTTATTGTTTGATCTATCACATCCAGGACTTAGCTGGTTCACAATAGGCTTTTCAAGTATACTTGTTGATTTAGTGAGAGATGATACTATCAAAATAGGTTTTCATTGTACAGGCGCTGATGGCAAACTTGTGCAGGATTTTAGTGGTGGTAATGCGTTTAGATAGGTAGGTTTCTTTTGGTTCTGTGAGCTGATTGTTTGTTCGTATGTGTATATATGTACACTTTTTTTAAATTGCTAATTTATGATCCAGGGAAGCTATTCTTTATATTTGAAAAGCTTTCCAACAGTTTTCTTTTCCTCCCCCCAGGATTAGCTTTTAGAGTGAATTTTTCTTGGGTTTTTGTTGTGTTCTTTAATCTTTATAACAGCACGGGTCACTCGGTATAAAAGTCCTTGGGTGTCTCAGAGGCCCCTTCTTCTTGTGGAAGATGTACGTCTGCCCCCTTGGCTCCCCATGCTGTCAGTGGGACCCCACATCTCTGGAGAGAAGGGTGACAAGAAAGTGAAGAAATGGATAACGCACCAAACGCACCGCCCCGACCGTTTGCCTGCTGGAGTGGGGAGCCCGTGGGAGCGGAACTGGGGTGGTTGCTGGGTTTACACGTCTGCCCCTGATGTTGGCTTGAAGCCTTGGTCTGACTGGAGCCTCTTCTTTTGGCAAAGTTGATGAAGCCGACCATTGTCTTCCTGCCCTTTTTTAAAGCGTTAGTTCAAGTTTTAATACTGCTATGAAAACAAAATTTGCCATCGTGGCAAATGATACTCTTGGATATGGATGGAAACCCCATAACATTGTATGGGTGATATTAATTTAGTTACCTAGGGCTTAATAGTCATTTTATGGACAGTAAAAAAAAATTTGTAGCCATAATGTTTTATCTATCTTTATGGTCTCTTATGCCGTGTTTAATCAGTGTAATTATGGGAGAAGATAATCAAATGTAGGACTATACAGTTCTTAAGACCTTAATGCTGTTATTACTAATTTAACCATAAAAAGATATATAAAATCAAGTCATAAAGAGAGATAGCCAGTCAGAGTTTTCAGGAAGCGGTTTAATAACAGAGGGACAGTTGTGCCTTTTTTGGGTCAGTTTCTTTATGTCATTTAGTATTTTTTTTTAAATTTATAACTGAGAAGGAACATCGAGAGGAGAATATTTGTACTGTTCTTTGAACAAAAGTAATATCTCTCTTTAGTTCAAAATGCTTCCATGAGTAATAGTTAGTGCGCTATTGCTTCCAAAGGCTATGAAAGGCTACATTTTAAAGCTGAGATAATACATGCAATGCATTTTGTTGTATACATGTACTCAATACGCAGTAACTGTATTATTATTTTTTTGTGGGCATACATAAAGAACATTTCCATTTTTTATTTGAATGAAGACAGGGACTGTCAAAGGATTGAAGCATGTGTTCCGATCCATCGTGCCGTAGTGAAGGCAGCCTTTGCGCTCCCCTTTGCTGGTATGAAAGCACACACTTTACAGCTGGTCTGGCTGTCACTGAAGGGTGTTGTGATGACAGTGGGTGCTTAAGAGACCTCTCTTGGTCCGTGGGGTCGAGGCTGCGTTGAGGTGGGAAGCCCCTGCGAACAAAGGTGAAAAGTCTTGAAATTCCTGGGGAAGAGGCGAGATTTCCCAACTAACCCTCTCAACCCATGGCCTACAGAGCCACATATGTAATGGGAAAGCAGTTTGGGGGGGGAAGGGGAGGAAAGATCGGGCCGGTACGGGGAGGCTGAAACTGGACTGCAAAGTACTGGACTGAATACAGTGGAATATTATTCAGCCTTAGGAGGGAATGAAATTCTGACACATGCCCAACACAGACGAACCTTCAGGATATTAAGCCAAGTGAAATAAGCCCGGCACATGGGGCAACTATTAGATGGTTCCACTTACAGGGGGACTAGCAGGGTCAGCTCCACAGAGACAGAAGGTAGAGTGGACGCTGGGAGGAGGGGGATGTGGAGTTATTTTTTAGTGGGTACAGGAGGGTGGTGATGGCTCCCCACAGTGTGAATGCACTTAATGCCACTGCACTGCACACTTAAAAACACTCACAATGGGCAATTCCATGCTATATATATGTTTTACTTCAATAAAAAATGTAAAAAGTACTGTGCTGAATTCTGTAAGCAATGAGAGGCATTGAAGTTTCCTATGGAAGGGAGGATAAGATTCAAGTGGCATTTTTTTTCACGAATATGCTTTATTTTAAAAATGTTTTAAAACAACTTTCAATACTACTTTTCAACTACAGTTCACATTCGATATCATTTTGTATTAGTGTCAGGTGGGCTGCATAGTGATTAGACAATCACATACCTTACTGAGTGTTTCCCCTGATGTCTCCAGTACCCCCTGGCACCGTTCATAGTTATCACAGTATTATTGACTATATTCCCTACCAAGTGGCATTTTGGATGAGAAAACCAACAGGGTTGATGACTGGAAGTTTCTAATAGAGACTGTACAGTTCAGAGTGAAATTGGGCAGCAAAAAATGATTGAAACCAGAGTTGGTATGCTGTATTTGAAGGACTTGGCAATCCCAGAGAAATTTTGATTTGCCTGTGTGCTTTAGGAAACTTGGGTTGGATGAAGCCCCAAAATGTTGTGTTGGAAGTCACCGGCCTGGAATTAATGAAAAACGTGAGACCACATCCTTAGGTTTCAGAGTGCTTTTGTGCGCTAAACTGATGTTGTGTTCTTCTCCGCTCTCCAGCAAATATATTCTCATTGTGTGCTCCAAGGAAATGATTAAAAAACATCATTAAAATACTTCTTTTCCTTTCTTCTTCATTGGAAGAGGCCACAAGTGTCTGCTTTTTCAATTTGAACCAAACCCTCGCTTTTTGCATTCTAATAGCAGCTCCTAGTGCTGATGTGTGGTTCAGTGGCCCTCAGGATTTTATGCCGTGAGACTTGCAAAGAGGCTCTCACACATCATCGTTTTGATCTCCTTGCTTTAGAGGCAGAAGCTGTGGCCCGGAGAGTCATTATTGTTCCTTTTATAATTCTATCAATTTTCTGGCGGTTAGAATAAATTTATACCCAGATGGCAAGGGTAGGCAAAGAGAGGCACGTCAGACGTACCAGGCTCAAGAGAAAAGGGAGGTCCACAGTGAGTGATAAGAGTGCTAAGGAGGGAAGCTACCCTTTGCAGGACAAAGCAAGGGAGGTAGCAGGGGGGAGGCAGGTTCGAGGGGAAGGCACCTCTTCCTGCTCACAGACAGCGCTGGGAGTTGGAGCCTGGGGCTTGGGGAGCCTAAGCCGATGGAGTCTGAGCAGAGGGCCTGGGATGAGCTTGGTGGTAGAGCTTTGAAGCTAGATCTGGAGTTACATTCGCCTTCACTCGTTATTAGCCCTGTGGTCTTGGTCGAGTTACTTCTCTACACCCCAGTTTTCAGTGCTCAGTGGAGGGGTTCTGAGGATAAATGAGGCAGTGCTTGTAAGAACAGGGCAAAAGCTCAGAAAGAGTAGATATTATCATGCATTTGGGGAGTGGTCAGGCTTCACTGGGAGGGCTTTTGGACTCTGCTCCCCACCCCCCCAGCACCTGGAACAACCAGGGCTCCTTTCATGAAGCTCCTGTCTCCTGGCGGTGGTTATTTGCGTGTCTGCCCTCCCCACAACACCCTCATTCCCGTAGGTGGGCAATGATCTTCTACTCATTTGATTTCTTTCGTCAGCACCCTGCATAGGGCCTAGTCAATAACTGCTCAATGACTGGGCAACTGTTGGTTGGATAAACGAATAAGAGAATGGCGTCATCTGACTTGCCGATCCTTCGTACACAGTGAGGAAGTGAGGGTGGTAAGAGACAGAGAGAAGATGGATTTTAATATTTTTTTGAGCTTTTCACAAATTGCAGATTGGGAGGTGATTATTTGCTTCATGAAATTTCTTTATAAAATTTATAAAAAGATTCTTGGCTTGGTAAGAGATTTTGAGAGAACACAAACTTCTTGGAGTGCAATTTAACAAAACAAAGAACCTTAAAAGTGCTCATAGTCTATGATCCAGCGATTTTACTTTTGGAATTATTTCCTCAGGAAATACTGAAAATTACAGAAAGAACTTTTGGCACAAAGTTGTTCATGGTAGCATTGTTTATAATGGCAAAAAACTGAAAAAAAAATGTAACTATCTGTCAACAGGACTATGATTCAGCGTATTTTGGTAAAGTCACACATTGGAATAAGACGCAGTCATTAAAAATTTGTGTTGATGAGAATTTTAATAACATGGACAATGTATGTATATATGTAAAATTAATGATATATGCAAATTTATGATGTGTTAAAATAGAGGAATAAAATACATGCACATTTAATAGTAATCACTTCAGTCTGCAATAATAAGTACTAACTTTATAATTTTTATATTTTCGATAGATATTTAATAGATATGTATTAATTTTATAATCAGAAAAAAATCTAGTTTATACAATCCATTTAAAAAGAGATACTGGGCACCACTGTCATTGCGCATTTCAGGAGGAGTTGGCCTAGCTCTGAGGTGCACCAGCTCTGTCCCCATCTCCTCCTGGGAACAGAAGAGGTTGATAGATCTTTGTGTCTGAGTGACACAGTGACACAGAGCTCTTGCCGACAGGGAGGTGGAAACACCGCCACTCGATGCCTGGTCTTGGAAGCAGGCGCAAAATGCCAGGGAAAAGGCATTCAGGAGATAAAGGACAAAAGGGTCCTCGAAAAGGGGGACAAACAGAGGTGGAGCGGAAGGATGTGGGGAACGGAGAACTTGGGAGGAAAGGGGAATGGAGGCACTGAAAAGGGGAAAATAGTAAAGTGAAAGGCAACTGTTATTTTGGAGGGAATGCAAACAAGCCCTCAGTCAGTCCCTTTTCTTGCTCCAGGCCTCCATGATAGTCTGATAAAGTAATAAATCAATTGGGTGCTTAGCTTTTATTTATTTACTTGTTTTCACTTAGCAATGGTATCAGCAGGCAATAAACAAATGGGCGTATCCACCTGACTGTCTCCAGGAAGAGTTTATAATTCAGATTGGAGGCCAGCCGGGTTTGTCCTGCCATGTATCTCTGCCACCAGGAGCAGCTGGTTTGCGCTGCGCTGGGAACCTCGGCCCTGGGTGATGGACTGCCCTGTGACTGCCTTCTCCACACACACACTCTGTTTTCCTAAGGAAAGGATCCTCGTAAGCACACCCTAGTGCTTATAGCTGAGGACTGAGGGATGGGAGTTAGGAATGCATTTCATATTTCATTGTGAGACCTCTGAGAGATCCCTTTTTCCTCCTATGAACAGATCCATAAACTGGGAATGCCCCGCTGACATTTGTCATTGGATGGCATTTACAAAGACTCCTGTTATCTGTGAACGGACCTTGATAGAAGAGGGGAGTCAAAAAGCAAAGAAGGAGAGAAGCCAGGAAGGAAACAGCTCAGTGTTGTGGGGAGAAATTTTCTTTCGGCATCAAGCACCTGTGGGTTGGCATCTTAACTCAGCTACTTACCTAATGATCCAATAAACATGACTTAACTTTTATGAGTCTCAGTTTCCTCATCTATAAATGAAGATACTCATACCTCATTTTGGGGTTATTATGAAGACTAAATGACAATATGTTCAGACAGCTAACACATACTAGGTGGTCATTGAAAGGACTCCCTGTTCCACGATCTGACTGCCTACCTTATGCCAAGAATTATACTAAGTGATTTCCAGGGTCCCTGCCTAGTAATTTAAACAGACAACTCCCATTATTTCCTCTGAATGCAATAAAGTTGTTTTGAGCATATCCTGATAAGTAATTGCTTCCCCTAATGATACTCTAGTGGAATACAACATGGAAAACCTCTGAAGGTTCTTATACTTGAAACTAATTTTTAAGTACAAGTGCTTACAATTAGTCTTGCCTCCGCGTGGTTCATAGCATACCAAAAAGCCCTGGGTTTCTACGCATCGAAATCAAAATACCTTGAATCCTCAGAAAGCCACATCAGAAAACCTTCCACAAAAGGAGGGCATGTTCACACTGTCTTCCAACACAATCACATGATCACGCCCCTGTCCACTCAGTGACTCAGTGTCTTGGAAAGGGAAGTGTTCAATCTGTTACTAATTAACCCCTCACCCATGCAGTCTATCCCTCACACCCATTACTGCACAGAGGGAATTTCTTGGAAAAACAAACTCAAGAATTAAAAAAAAAAACAATCCCAAAACTCATGGACGATAATGATCTGATGGTGAGTACTTTGCCAAACTGCTGGTTAAACATTTGCGTTGCAACTAGAAAAAGGACCCAACTATGAGCTTGTGCTGAGTGAGATTCCTGGAATTCTGCCTCAGTTACTCTCCAGCGTGCTGAGTCCTTCGGGAGAGGAGTGGTCAGGGGCTGTCCCTGCTTTTGTTTTGTTTCGATTTTTTTAAAAAAGATTGTACTTATTTATTTTAGACAGAGGGGAAGGGAAAGAAAAAGAAAGGGGGAGAAACATCAATGTGTGGTTGCTCTTCAAGGGCCCCCTACTGGGGACCTGGCCTGCAACCCAGGCTAGTGATCTGACTGGGAATTGAACCAGTGACCCTTTGGTTCACAGGCCAGCACTTAATCCACTGAGCCACACCAGCCAGGGCTGTCCCTGCTTTTGACTTTGCTAAATCAAACTGATGACTGTTTAGACACCAGGTCTTTGTAATCCTCACAAGATCTCTGACAATATTTTTTCGGTGATTGAGATAAATGGTCCTCAGAAGGGTTAGTTGACATTCTGGAGTTTGCGCTGAGCTGGTTAATTGCTAGGCTGGAAACAAGAGCTGAGTGTATTCTTTGGGCTTCAGGTTCCTCATATAGGAAGTGGGTGTAATAGAATTGGCCACCCCCCAGGGTTGTTGGGGAGAACTGAAGGGGTGGACGCATGAGAAGGTAGAACGCTTGGTTCTCAGAGTGTGGTCCTCAGACCAGCAGCATCAGCATCCTGGGCCCATCCCAGGCCCGTTGAGTCACAAACTCAGGGGGCAAGGAGCAGCAATCTGTGTTTCAGCAAACCCTGCAGGTGGTTCTGATGCCCCCCTGCCACCCTCCTGTCCCCCACCCATCCGAGAACCACTAGGTCAATTTCTTTTGCACCAACTTCTCTTCCGGTGACTATTTTGTAGGCCCACTGGTTATTGGTTCTGTTTTTATCCGCAGACCAGATGCTCAAGCGTTTTGACTTTTGTTTTGCTTTTCTCATTTATCCTCTGCCGCTGGTGAGATTGAGAAGCTCTCTGTACCACAGGATCCTTTGCTGAGAAATGGGAAGAACAGAATCACAACACTGGTGAAGAACTGTAAAGTGACTATGAAAAATTTTGCAGATTGAATGTTTGGAACAAACATGTAATACTCATTTGTGAATGTATCATGAAACTGGAGATAATAAAAAATATATGAAATTGATTTTTAATATTTCAAATGTACTTTAAGTCTGTGAAATGTCAGAAAGACAAGAATATGGAAGATGTCATTAGCTCATAACCCTATCACACTTTTAAGCCTGTGCTGTATTTGCTCATCCGTTATTTTATTTTACAGTCATTATGAATATTTCATGTTGGTGGATAGGCAAGAGCATTTCCTCTGATGAGGAAACTGAGGCTCAGTGAAACCAAGCAACTTCCTCAAGTGTACACTTCAGAAAGTCAGTCAATGTTAAGAGAGTGTCACATCTACTAGTCCCCAGCCTATGGCCTTTCCTCCATAGACATCATCGCTTGCACATTAAGAATTTTTGGGAGCGGAGATGTTCACTTTTAATTTTGCTTTGTGCCAATGAGTGTGATTTCAAAAGTCTTTAGCTACAATTTTTTGTTAAGTTTCATATATGTGGCATAAACAATGTGCTCTTGAGTTCTCGGCCATACTGAGATGAGAAGCAGTAAGTGATAAGACACAAGGCAAAGGTGTTTCGTTCATTCAGTGATTCAGCATAGGGTTTACTCTGTTCCAGATGCTGGTTGAAGTTCCGTGTGCACAGTAGTGAGCAAAATCGACCTCGGAGGGGTTTCATATTGTCATTTCCTGGTCTCCGGCCACACGGCCTTTATTGAGGTGCCGTGAAGGAGGCTGGCTCAGCCTCCCTCTCTCCTTGGGATCATCCCAAGGGCACCTTTTAGGACCAGCTTTAAAGCTACCAACCGCCAGAGAACCTAAAATACAATAAAAAGTTAAATTAAAAAAAACCAAACCAAACAAAAACAATTTAGTTGCAACAGTTAAAAAAATAGTGATGGTTTGGAAAACAAACCAGCATGTGGCTACTGCCCCACCTTGACAATGGAGTTTACCTTGGGGCCACAGATAGGTCTTCTTTTATGAGAAATGGAAGACTGTCCATCATAACACAGATGCAGCTCAGATGTTAAGGAAAAACACTTTATACACAGTGGGGCAGAAGTAGGCTTACAGCAGTTCGTCTGGAAAATAATATAATAATAAGTAATAATACAAGAATAAATCCTTATGTTTTGTATACTCACACCTGTGAACGCACTTTTGCTCCATCCTCTCTATGTTAGGAAGCCTGCTCTGTAGAACTTCTTATGAAATGAAGATTCAGTAAACAAGTATTCATTTATTTATTCAACAAATGTTTTTTGAGAAGCTACTATAGGCCAGAAACTGTCCTAGAGACTGGGATTCTAATGAGCAAGATGGGTAAGCTCATTTTCCTTGTGGGACTTGTTTTCTAGATAAGGACATTAAAAAATAACTAAATCATGTAATGCAGGGTAAGGAGACAGTGTCTGACTGTCTCAGAGTGGGCCAGGGAGGCGCACTGAGACACGGTTGTCAGGAGAAGTCTTCTGGAGGAGAGGGGCTGTGTGCTGAGATTGGGATGCTAAGGGGGGCAGCTCCCACTGAGAGCTAAGAAAGACTATTCCAGGGAAAAGGATCTGTGACTCTTGTAGAGGCCCCGAGAAGGGAGCAGGCTTGGCTGAAGAATGTGTCTGTTGAGTGCACGGCTTGGTGCTGGGCAAGGTGGGGATGGGTGAGGTTCTGTTAAGAGGCAGGCAGGAACAAAAGACTTGGTGTCGACCTTCAAGAAGACAGACGGTAGCATGAAGAGTCATACCAGAACAACTAAAGATGAAATTACATGCCTATGTTTAAATTCACTAAGGACTTCGGAGGAAGGGGACACCAGTGGAGGATTCAGAGAGGGGACAGTGACAGAGGTAGGGAATTAGATACCTGGGCAGAAGAAAAAGGAAGGGGACCCTTCTAGAGGCAGCCACCACTGGAGAGACCGTCTAGGAGTCCCGTGGAGAAGGTGGCCATCCATGGAGTAGGGGGGCAGCGTGGAAGATGAGAGCCGAGGTCTGAAGCCAGGCTGCCCGGGTTGGACTCCCAGCTTCACCCCTTTCCATCCGTGCAGCTGCAGGCTCTCTGTGTCTCAGCTTCCTCGTTTGTCAAGCCAGTGTGGGGCAAGTGCCTATGTGTTCTAGTTACTGCTGCATGGCGATCCTCCCCAGCACTTAGTGCCTCGGAACATCAGCTTATTATCCTCTCTCACAGTTTTGGGGTTAATTGGGATCAGGTGAGTGGTCTCGCATGGAGATTCTCATGTGGTCACAGCCAGATGTTGGCTGTGGGATGGGAGTGGGGTGGGAGTCACCTGAAGACTGGATGTGGCTGAAAGTGCAAGATGGTTTCTTCACTTAACATCTGCGAGCTGGGCTGGATGGATGCAGCAGATGCTGGCTGCCTGGGCGCCCTCTCTGCAGGTCCTCATTCTGTGACCAGCTCGGGTCTCCTCCATGCACGGCAGTTCTCAGGGGACCCAGACTTCTCACATGTCAGCTGGCTTCCCCCAGAGCGAGTATCGTGTGACAGAAAATACAAACATGTGTGCCGTCATTTCCGGTGTACTCTATTGGTCAAAACAGTCACATGCCAAGTCACACTTAAGGGGAGGGGACAAAAACCCTGCCATCAAGTGGCAAGAATGTAAAAAAAAAAAAGTGTGCATTTGTCACCATCTTTAATCTGCTATCACTATTTTATGGATTGTGATGAGGATTGAATAAGTTAGTAGAAAACATTTAGCAATGCATGTAGAACATAGAACACATTCAATTATTTTAATGATGATGATGGTGATGATGATGAAGAGGATGATAAGGTTAAAGTCTTAAAATCCAGGTAGGAGATTTGAGAGGACAGCCTCATGGGGCAGGGTTCTCTGCAGTCCCGGTGTTAGAATGGTCAGAGGAGGCGTTGGAGAGAAAACTCACTCCCTGGTTTGTGTGCACGTAAAATGAAGATTTTCGTTCTGTTGGTTTGCTTTGTTGGGTTTTCTCACAGGCAGTCAGTAGCTCCTGTGCCCCTATTTCATTCATGCACCGATCTGGCCTCAGTGAGCCTTCACACCTTGAGTGTTTACATGCTCGGCATTGCACTGAGTGCTACAGATACCAGACAGAACCAGTCCCTGCCAGTGGGGAAGCCAAGTTATAAACTGATAGTCACCAATAAATGTTTGCAACTGCGCTAAGGACTGTGAAGAATGAATACATAGGGCCTCCACGAGATCATAACAGGGGACCCAGCCCAGTCTCTGCAGATAACATTCAACCTGAAACAAGTGCGATAAGGCACAAATGCCAGGTAAAGAGCCCCAGGAGGAAGGCCCGGCACTGGCAGAGGCTGGAGGTGCAGAGAAGCACCTGGCACTCGGAAACCTGAGCAGTGACCCTGGTGGTTGAGTGCTGCAGGTTGCGGGGCCAGCGGCAGGAGTGGGAGCTGGTGAGGCAGGTGGGACCCCATCACACAGGGCCTGGAAGGATAGTTAAGAATCGCAGATTGTATCCAGAGGGTAATAGGGTTCACAGGAATGGTGGTATTTGAAGAGTTCCCCAAACTGCTAAGTCTTTTTGTCGGAAGAGGAAGAAGAAAAAAACATCTTAAAAAGATGGGAGATGGTGTTGAGGGATGAACTTGGCTGGTTTCACTTGAACAAATAAATCACCGGTTGCCATTTATCCCCAATCAGCAATAATCTCAGCATTCTCACCCTGGGTCAGTCTGGACAAAAGCGGCCCACTCTGCTCCGTTCCACATTTGTCAGCCTGTAATAGCATCCTTATCTTAGGAAATCTTTAGATTGCTCCCCAACCTAAACTGTTTGCTGGGCATCCAGGGGTCAGCTGTGTCTGCTAAGCTCTACGGCTGGCCCAGGTGCCCTCTTTGAACTGCTGAGGGCTCGATGGAATTGAAGCGGCCAGTCAAAGGCAGTGGTGTTTACTGATACAGGTTTGGGTCTGGGGCTGTAATTTTCTGGTGCCTTCGGAAAACCATCTGCAGTAACCAGTTCACTGGCTGAATGGTCAAGTACTGAATGCCGCCTAGAAGGACACTGCCCTCGAAGGATCAGATCATTTAAAACCAGCTCCACTCATGCAAGGAGCAGAATTTCTCATAGACTGGGGTGGGTGGTGTGGAAAAAACTCCTCAAATTACAAAACCAAACATGACCAAATATATATATATATACATACACAGCCTTCACTTTTTTTGGTGCCAACATGGAAACAAAAATAGCCCCCCTTGGGAAGGGAGCTGATTTTAGTAGCTAAATTCCTGTAACTATCGGCTAAGATAGGTTGCCTGGGTTTAAATGCTTTTAAATATTTCCAATGGGAAGTTTGGGCTGAAAAAAATCCCCCTTGCCCAAAGGGGTTAAGAAATGTAGAATGTGTTTCTTAGGGCCTCTTTTCTCTTGTTAATGGGAACTGACATTCCCTACAATCAAATGGGACTGAGCCTAATCATATTCTTCCTGACAGAAGAAATTAAGGTCTGTGGTAGAAGATATTATAATCCTGACAGAAGTTTCATGCTTTCCAAAAGCCCAAATTACTCTGTTTACTAAAATCACATGTTGGCAGATCTTTGTTTTAATGCTCTGATTTGGGGACCTGCTAATTTCCATTGTGGGTGGGGGGGTGGCCTTCCGCGTGGTCAGCGGCCGCCCATCACTTATCTTCAGATGTGCTTGAGCGGATGAGTGGCTCCATCCTCCGGTCCTTTGACCAGAAAAATCTCCCCCATGCTGTCTGACTCCAGGGTTGGGGCGGGCCAAAGGCAGCAGTGAGAACTGACTCATTTGTTTTTCCCTAAGGCCCAGCATGGTTTCTTCCTTCCTAAATGATCTGTTTGGGATCCACCCGCAGTTGAGCCGTAAATTTATTCAGCGGAGTACCTGAGGTCCAGCCTGAAACTCAGAAATATATACCTGTGGCTGGTAATGGGTAATTTGATAGGATGCGCTGTTTTAAAATTATTATATCCAAAGAAAAAGTAGACATTGCAACACTGTTATTTGGTTACACATGTATGAGGGTGGGATTCAAAATACTGCTTATGAGCAGTCCAAGTGGACTCCCAGCCACTCAGGATGGATGCCCGGGTAAACAACCAGGATAACTGTAGCCATGGTGGGCTGGTGCATATTTAACAACTGACTACGCCCCCAAAAAATGAACCCACCTCCTAAGCCCTGACTCATAATGCATGCCAGTTTCTGGGGTGTAAACACTCCCACCATAGTCAGTTTCAAGATACCAAGATATGTCCATTGGCTTGCACAATGCCTGCAGGTTTAACAATTAGTTCTTGCAAAGCCAGTCCAAGGCAGGTGCAGCACAAGACTGTCTGAAGCAGGTTCATACTGGTTTGATGTTATCCCTGCACACACATACACACAGTTACGCGTGCATCTGATAGATACTTTTCTCCCTCCCCAAAATGTGAAGTTGGAAATGACGCAGAGGAACAAGTCAGCTGGGAATAACGTGTCTGGAGGTGTTACTCGATGAGCCATCAGGGTTGTCAGGAGGAGAGCTGCAGTTTGATGGGTTTCTGCTTCTCCACTGTAGTGAAGCCACAACTCAAGCTTCATTTTCAAAATGCATTTCTCACCAAAAAATCTTTTTAATGCATTTTATCTGAGGGGAGCAGATAGTTTTGTACCCTGGCCAGCAGTGAAGCCAGCTCAAAGGTCACCAATTTTAAAGACTTGTGTTCAGATTTGGTATGTGGACAAAGTAAGCAGAGCCTGTAATCGGGAACTTGCTTAAGAGCAAATGGATTTGAGCTGATTTTAATGTGGTGGGTAACGAATTCTATCACATTGCAGTGGGAATCATTCCTTGCAAGGTTTCTTGGGGCATCTACATTCTAAAAATGGTTGATGTGTCTATTAGGTCAGTGTTCTCCATTAATCCATGATCTATTTTAGAAGGAAAAACAATCCTACGTAGCCGGCGAGACTTCTGATTTGAGCGCCTTGGTCAGAGGCCGATTATTTCTCTTTTATGAACAAGTCCAGAGTTGCTCCTTGCAAGTACAGTCCCTACAAAGAATTCTAATAGGCATCCTGCTGGGCGTTGTCTGTTCTTAAAGTCTCTTTTCATTTGAATTGGAGAGAAATAGCAGTCAGTTGAAATACTGGTCTCTTTGGCAGTGACCTTTGCAGAACTAAACAATACAAACCAATGTCCATCATTGCACATTATGACTAAATCATCTCAGTCAAGTTGCATGTGGCAGGCGGATGGTGATGTTTGTGCTGTACAAGCTTCTGACAAATATTTTCCCATCTATCCATAAACATCTCTATTGGTGCCTCTCTGGGTTCTGGAAAAGTGGTTCTGGCAGGGCACTGCTGTGAAGAAATTAAAGTCAGAGAAAACTTGTATTGTCCTTTTTGTCTTGATTTCTTTACGCATTGAGATTACTTTCTGATTCCCACTTGGGAGAAAATAATACAGAAGCTCCAAGTGGAAAACCTGTCTTCAGTTATATTTAGCAGGGAAATGAGTCAAACTGTTGAGGGACTGCCAGCTTCCTCACTGTAGGATTACGCATTCTAATGGGGCACGAGGAGATCGAAGGAAGGCCTTCGGGCTGGACTGATGCGTCACGGGTTTTGTTTTTTCCAAGTATTTGGAGACCTGGAACCTACCTAGGTTTTTTAAAGCCAGGTGTGGGGTGACCTCTGTGTCTTCTTGCATCGTTTGCATCACTTGATCCTTCTTACACTGCATCGTTTAGGATGAGAGAATCAACACCAGCAAATTCAATTCGAAGAGCACCTCTATTTTGGAAGCTTGACATGATGACTTAGCAGAGAAATGAATTTCCTCTTCTTTGGAGCTTGCTTAGATAATTCAGACTTGTACAAGGAGGAGTCAGCCTCTCCGTCTGGCAGCTCTTCGTTAGTACAGCTGGGATTAGGTCAGAGAACGCAGGGAGCCTGCCTGTATTCATGGTCGTGTAAGGCTGATTTCCCAGAACTGCTGAAATAAGGCTGTAGTTTCAGGGGACTGGGAGGGCTGGCTCTGTGGGACTCATCTTCTGAAAACTGATCTTGCTTGCGTAAGTGCAATTGTTTTGGAGGTCAAATTAACAAATAGGTATTCAGAAGTCTGTGACCTAGCTTTTATCATTGTCTATATGTGTTTCTCTTGGCTAAAATCTGTAAATGTGGGAGGTCCCTAGAGCATGCTGAGGGGCTTTTTCATGTAGAGGCTGCACATGTTCCCAGGAGCCTCTCTGAGTTTTTTTTTTGCAGGGGAGATACCTGTTTGCTGGCTTGGGCCTCAAAACTCATCTCTCCTCCATTTTTGTATAAGGATGCCCATTGTTTCCAAAGGACGTTCATTCCCTGGAAAAATATTTTTATTCTCAAGCTCCTAACTCTTAAATTATTTATATTTGAGAAATGTCAAAAAGAGTGAAAACGGTATTCATTTCAAATGCATTGCCGTATGGAGAAAGGAAAGGGAGAGGGCGTTTGTATCCCGACTAATACTAAATGCTAAGATTGTTTACTTTCCTTGGCCCCTACTGAGGAAAAAGGCAGTCTAGTGGGATAGCGTCTGTGAACCATATTACTAGTGGCATTGCATTTATTTTCTGTGAGGAAACTATATTATTTATTCTACAATAAGAAAAGATGCAACTTTTTTTTTCTTTCTTCCTTCATGGGATGTGAAACAGAAGATAGAAGATGATCTTAGAAAACATTCCTGAAACCCGCAGGGAAGAAAAGCCCTCAAGAAAGTTTCAGAGAGGCCGTGGCAATGGTTCACAGGAAATACATTTTTCTGAGGAAATTAAGTTCACCAAATACATGCAGAGAAATTCGCCCTAGTGTTCTTCTACCTGGTGCCTTCTCCTGGTGCCTGCACAGTTCCATGTTAGTTATTCCAGTTGTTTTCTATCACTATTTCCCAGAGGCCCTGTCTTAGAGTGATGGGAGACACAGCGTATCTGGAATGACCCTTACAGACCTGTTGTCTTTTTTTTTTTTTTTTTGATGAGCCACCTTTTTTGGCCACTATAAAAAAAAAGAAAGAAATTACTATGAAATCAGAGACATCCCTATGGATAGAAATAAGCACGTTAGAGAAAAGTAACATATCCTTATAGTGCGTTCAACCCATTCTGCAACAATTTAATGGGAGGAAAACACTTTTTCTTGACCCCAAATGTCTGCCTTGAGTTATGACTATCAATAACAGTGGCCATAACAGTAGATAGAACTGTTACTTGTATGAACATATAATTCCACTAAAAATAAAGCTCACTAAGCTAATTGGAATGAGTATCTATAGCAGCAAATTCCATAAGCTAATTGGGTTATGTTCAAAGCACTTCCTCAACCCATTTATTTTTTTCCTCTGTTTAATTTCATGGAGTGTTTCCTTGGTCTTGCATTGTGGCACCAGGTAACTAGGAATATCCATCTGGCATATTCATGAACCCTCATTTATTAATTACTTCATCCGTACTTATTATCTTTCCTGACACTTCTCTGTTTTCTCAATGAAGTAACTCTTGTCTCTGGGCAGACTGGGTCTTTCCTCAAATAAGTGACTTCGTTTCTGTTCTCTTTATTTTTCTGTTCCTCCTTTTTAAAAAAAATTTTGGAGTAATTTCTGTTTCTCTTTATCCTTGGAAATAGTATTTACCCTTCAAGGTGATGGTTACATGCTACCTTGTCTGAAAAGTTCTTCAGCCTCTGTTGGCTGGGTCAGTTATTAATCTGGCCGGACCAGCAAATGCTTACTTCTTTTGTGTTTGTGAGTTCACTGACCAGATTGCATATTCTCTGGAAAAAGGATTCAGAGTCTGCCCCAAAGACACACCCTTGGCTTAATCAGTATTAGTTGTTTGATTCCTTAAAGAGCAGTCTGATAACATCAGAGACAAAGATAGGACATAAGGCTAATACAAGCCGGAGCGTAATGATACATTTCTGTGTATTTTTCAGGGCTTTACGAAATTGCTGCCCAGGGCTTACTGGCAGTTTTGATGGAGCCAGACTAAGAATAGGTGTGCTCCTGAAGCTGTCCACAGGAACGCTTATAGCTTTCCCTGAAGGAATGATCACTTTTTCTGAACGAATCTAGACACACAAAAATAGCAGGGAGAAAAGGTCTTTTTTTTTTTTTTTTTCTGTTTCTGATGCTCCCCTTCATCATGGATTGCTCAGTTTTGTTAATTGTTTGATCCTTCTGGTTCGACCTCGAGTTCTAGTTGGAGAGGTGGAGCCGATTTCACGAGGCCTAAGAGCCCTTAGACCAGTCTAGTGTAATCCCATGACTTCACAGGTAAAGGAAGCGAGGCCCAGGGAAAGGACTGACCTGCCCCCTAACGCTCCATCGGTCTACCAGGCACTCTCCTGTCATTAGCTACCTGCATTTTCCTATTTATTCTGCTTCATTTGACGAATCATTAAAAATAGATAGCACAACACTTGTCTCAGGACTACTCTGAGCAACCCCATTATTATTAGCTTCCCATGTGGAGAATGGGCTATTATTCCTGTGCTTTCTTCCCTCCTTCCCTAAGAAGCCTTTAATCAGGACAGAACTTGACCTTTCACCCTGACATTCCAAATTGCCTGCCTGGCCTTAATAGCCTCCTATGAGAGAAGCCTTCTCAACAGCCTTTAGAGAGTCCAAATAAATTTTGCTCACAGATTCCTTTTTCTCTGCTGTTTTTAGCACATGATTTTCACAAACAAAAATCCAGGCTGGGGTGCATGTTCATCCCCGTAGGCACTTTGATGGGCTTTTCTGTGGAAGGTGTTCTGTCCTGGTGCTTGGGTAGGGACAGATGTTCGTCTGTGACTGGGCCTGGGCCGTGGAGTGCCGTGGCCAGCTCCGGAGTGAAAAATCCACCCACACCACTGGTTTCTCTGTCTGCAAGATGCCACGTAGCCAGTCTGACTGTGTGCTTTTTTAGGGATGGCCATTTTTGCATTTGTGGTCTCCCCTTCTTGTCTACGTCCTGTGAAAACTGAGCTCCCCAAAGTCACCTCTGCTAGGAACCCTTTTTGGACCTCCATTTTCGTAACCCTTTTCCTTCTTCACTCCCGAAGCAAGTAGAAAGGAATTCGTCTACCTGGGGGTTCCCTCTACAACCTTTCACCATGGAGCCCAGCACTTCTGACATTCTTTTGTTGACCTAGTGGTTTTGCACCACCAGACACTGTACTTCCCTGCTGAGTGTAGAACCTAGCACCGTGGCTCACATGCGGTGAGCACTCAGTCCGTCCCTGCTGAATGGATGACTTCTGTATCCCCAGAGCCCAGCCTAGAGTTAGACTATAGCTAGACTTCAGCAAACGTTTCTTGACGTATGAATGAACACATCAGTGGATAGGGTCGAGTAGCCATGGTTGAAGAAGGCATGTTCCCATCTACCTGAGTGACCATTCCCTACTTCCCTAACCTTTTTAAGCCTCATTTTTCACATCTATATAATGGGAATAATCATATTACCTACCTCATAGGATGATGGTGAGGATGTAGCTGTAGGTGCTTAAAATTTTGAGTTCTCAGCTATGGTTTGAGATCTTTTAAATTTTTACTTGTGAATAGAAATGAATAAGCTTTCTTCTCTTTCCACGTGCGCACTCTGCAGAAATGAACTTGAATTCTGTGGGAGGGTGGTGGAAACAGTAGGGACATTTATAGTCACAGCTGTATAGAACTAGCCCATGATATGATGGCTTAACGAATGCCTACTTTTTTCAGGTGACTATTAAAAATTAGTTTCTATTTTCTGAGTTCTTATAATGTGCCAGGGGAGTTATAGATGTGATCTCACTGAATTCTCAATGCCAGTCTTTAATGGTGGGCATTATTATTCCCGTTTCACAGATGATGAGATAGGAGCTCAAGCAGTCAAAGGCGAGATCCAGCGTGAGTCAATGGCAGAGCCAGAGTGGGCTTAATGTCTTGCCATGGTCCCTGTGGGCCAGCACGATTGGCTCCGCCTGATTTAAAAGACTCCGTTACAAAAACTGACAGGGAAGGTTTTTTAAAAGTATTCTTAGATGAGTATTTGAGGACCAAGTTCATTTGCAGTGAAGGCTCCTCAACAGTCTAATCATGCCTCTTTATTTTTGCTTCAAGAGGGTGCTAAGACTACTGGTTATTGAATGACAGCCCATTAAGTGGCCATAAAAGTCAAGCATTTAGACTTTGCTAACCGGTTTAGAATCTTGATGCGGACCCCCTACTGACTGAGCCGCTGCAGAAATGGGGTCGGTTCATTTGGCCCAGGTGCCTGTGTCTCTTTCGCCATGGCGTGGCTGCCTCTGCCTATCCTAGACAGACCCCACCGTGGCAGGCACATTCACAAGTGTCCTCACTTCGGCTGGGCCTGTGTGTCAGGAGAAACTGTGGTCTTCCAGCCAGAGCAAGACCGATGAGAGTGTAATGATCCTGATACTCATTCTGGAGTCTACAAAAAGAGGCACGTTGAGCGTAGCCCCCAGCCCACAAAAGTCAGAATGAAAAGGTTCAGAAGCTGCTCCCTTGGCCAGGCCTCATGCTGGTCAGTGGCTCTCCACGTAGGCTAGAATAAAGTGTCATTTCCGAAGAGCAGGTGCAGAATGGATCCTTTCTGTCCGTCTCACGTGGTCCAGTTTCCTCTGACCATGAATGCCAGGAAGGCCCTGGCAGCCTAACCTACCAGTGATCCGAACCTCAGGGAGGAGTCTCTGAGGTTCTATAGGCATTTTGGGCAGAATAATTCCTTGGGAGGCTGCTCTGTCCATTGCACTGTAGGTTGTTCACCAGGACCCCTGGCATCTACCCACTAGGTGCCAATAGTTTGGCCTTGGTTGTGACAGTCTAAGTGTCTCTGATATCACTTAGTGTCTCCTGAGCAGACTCAGCCATGGAAGAGGCAGGGAACCAGTCCTACAGGGTCACTGGCATGCAAAGCCTTGGTTTGAACAGAGCCAGGCTGTGGAGACTTGGTGTGTGGACACACCTCACGTCCCAGGTGAACTTCTGAGTGTTCAGCAGTGAATACGCGGTGTTGCTCTTGGATGGAGTTCTGCAGGACATTTGGAACCTCACAGCACGGAGCGCCATGCATTTGCACTTTGGGGAATCAGAGGAGGCCGTTTCTTCAAGCGGCTAAGCCTGGGATAGCAGATGCAGTCTGCCTCCTCATCCACGGTTGTGCTTTCCGTGATTTTGATTGCTTGCTGTCAGATGCAGTCTGGAAATAGTCAATGAAAAATTACAGAAATAACTGACAAGTTTTAAACTGTGTGCTGTTCTGAGTAGCGTGATGATATCTCATGCCACCCTGCTCCGTCCTGCCTGGGACGTAAATCATTCCTTTGTGCGGCATCTCCATGAAGGTATTTAGAGAGACTGCAGTCACATACTCATATAACTTTTATTAAAGTACATTGTTATAATTGATCTATTTTATTATTAGTTATTGTTGTTAATAGCTTACCGTGCTTCATTTATAAGTTAAAGTTTATCATAAGTATGTATGTATAAGAAAAAATCATAGAATCCATAGGGTTTGGTACTATCTGCAGTTTCAGGCATCCGCTGGGGGTCTTGGAACCCCCAGTGGTTCCATGGATGAGGCTTATGGATGAGGGGACGACTGTGTGTGGTTCATAGACCCACTGTCTCCCACACCTGTGCTCACGGCAGACACTGCAAATCCACCATGACAGTCCCTACCACTAACCTTAGTGACTTCAGCATTCTTTCAACATGGAAATAGCAAGCAAGATGTAATGTGTTCATCATTTCTGGGCTTGACCCTATGAGAGAGATTCAGAAAGAACTGCCAAATGTAAAGATACTGGTGGGAAAAGGTCTTCTTGACATAAGAGGGCCCGAACCCTTGATTTTTAGTTTGATTCAATTTCTTTTCTTTACATCCAAGGCCTCAGTTGTTTGTTTTATAAATTGGAGTCAAACTTCACTGGCAGAAACAGTAATGCTGTAGGAGGTGTTAATTATTCTTCATGGATTCTTGGTGGTGGAATAGCAGGAACCTTAGGGGTGGAAAGGATGCTGTCCACATTGTCATCATGTAAGTTAGCCCAGGAGACTGCTTCTGCCACTACCTGGGTTTCTAAGGCGAATTTTGAGTTGGGTTAATAATGGCTCTTGGTACATTTCATGGCAATCAACTTAATAAACATATGCTTTGTACCCAGGTAATGGACACACTTTTTCCTTGGAAAATAAAAACAAACAAAAAAAATAAGGTATTATAATAGAAGCTCTGTCACCGCCATCCAGAATGGATAATTGCTAATATTTTATCATATTTACCTCAAATCTTTTTTTTAAATTAAAGAAGTAGATCTTCACAGATAGAGTGAAGTATTTGATCAGTCTCTAGTTTCACGTCCCTTGCAGTCGTTCCAGAGACACCCACATTACACAGCTGCTACACACCTTACTGCCGTGTTGTTCACTCTGTCTGTCTATTTGGGGTCCGGCAGAAATGATACCTGCTTCAGTGCACTTGGTAGGTTTGTAATATGGGTGTGATAATTTATAGTTTTAATTTGAACATTTCACCTAAAATGTCATATGGTGTGCTTGAGTATGATATTGTTAATGTGACAGAATTACATGCTCATGATTGTGGAATGAAAGATTTTGTAATAAAAAGGGGGCGTTATTTGTGCCTGACCCTGTATATATATGAATATGAAAAAGTATGTTCTATTGTTTTAGGTGTTATTTAAAAATTTTCACACAAATTTTGTCCTACTACTTATACCCTTCTGGTCAACTTTCCCTTTTGACTCAATATGATGCAAATTGATACATACAGATCTAGTTAATTAGGAGTGGAACATGTCCATTTGTACTTCACTGCATGATAATATTTATTTATCCATAACTCTATTTATGAACAATTCTGTGTCTAATTTTTCACCACTAGAAATAATCTTGCAATGAACAATCTTGTGATCTCTCCTAGAATTTCTTTAGTGTGTGTACCTAGCAGTGAACTTGGTGGTTTGTTTGGCAGACACATTTTGAAATTTACCAGTTGTCACAAATATTCTACGAGGCTGGGGCGCCAGTTTATACTTCCTCCCACACATTCTCAGATGGGCTGGATCGAAGCTACCTTCTCTTGTTCGACTTTTGATCCACCAGTCCATCAGGTAGTAACATACCGGCTGGATGTTTTGCATTGTGGAGATTATTCTACCGTAGAAACTGAGTAAATGTTCCAACTATGGGAGAATGTAACTTGTTTTCCAGTTCGCCACAGCAGGAAGCCCTTTAAATGGCAAATAAATGGTAAGGCTGTAAGGAATCAGAGATTACAGGCATCCCGTGCTCCGGGTTCTCTGGGGAGCGCCTCCTGCTTAGGCTGGAACATGGCAGTGCCTTTGCGCACTGTTTCATTGACTCGCGGTTTTCTTTGATGTCTCAATCTGAGCTGGGCCTCTCTTTCACATAATAAGGTTTTCCTCCCTTCCCTCTATTGCCTTATTCTCCAGTGTGAAAACTGATGTAAATACATTATTTAGTTTCTCTGCAATCTCCTTATCCTTTTGAATATCTCTTTTGTGCACTGCTTGTCTAGCCGATTCACTGATCCCTTTGCAGCGGTCTTATTTCTGATGTACTTAAGGAATTTAATATTATTTGTTGTGTTATCATTGGCTGTTTTCAAACACCATATTTAATCCTCTCTAATCTTCGCTTTACATCTCACCTGCTAAAGTTTATTCTTCCATAAGCCTCGCACTGGAAGGAATTTCAATTTTTTTGAAAGATTCTTTTTCTCTGGTCTCAATAAACTTCTGAATGTTGCTGGTTTTGCCACTGTTTTAATTTTTTGTTCTGATGTGACTTCTGTTCTGATTATAGATTAAAATTTAGAATTTCTGTTTCTCAGAGGACTTTTCATGATACAATTTCTGAAAGAATGTGATACGCAGTTTTCTTTTTGAGATAAAAGAGTAAACAAACTTAAAAAATATGCTAGGAGACTAAATTTCCTAATGTTTTCACAAATCACTACACTTCATACCGAAGTTTAAGTTCCAGTAAAAAAGTCAAGATAGAGGTATTGATAGTGGGTCAACGAGGGACTTTTACCTACTAAAAAAATTAAAGTCGCAGCTCATTGGTGGCTGAATTTGTAGGAATAAGAGAAAGAGCAAAACCAGATATGGAAGCTGATTTTCTGATGAATGAGAAAATTAAAGAACATCTTCTATGTTGATTCTTTCTTCTGTGGAAACCCTCGTATGCTACAGTGCTCTAGAGCATTGCCCTTGGACTCTTCCTCATCTTTGTCTAGCTGGATGGTCTTATTTAGCATTTCTAATTATACATATGTTCAGTGTTTTGATATTGTCTCATAGGTCACCGAGGCTGTTTTCATTTTTTTCTCTGTTCTTTAGATTGTATATTACCTATTGATCTATATTCAAGGTCATCGAATCATTCCTCTGTCATCTCTGTTCTGCTGTTAAGCCCATCCAATGATAAAAAAAATCAGATATTCTATTTTTAGTTCCAGAAATTCCATTTGGTTTGTTTTTCTGTAGTATTATTTTTCTTCATGAAACATTGTATTTTCTAATTCATTACAAGTGTGTTTTCGTTGATCTCACTGAGCAAATTTCTAATAGTTGCCCTAAAATTATAATCTGCTAACTCCAGCACCTGGGTCATCTTGTGGTTGTGGTCCATCAATTGTCTTTGCTTTAATCCAGCATCACACTTGCCTAGGTTTTTTTGTATGTTGAGTAATTTTTTATCATATCTCAGACTTTACATGTTTTATGTCATGGAGATTCTGGATCCTGTTGGTGTCCTCAAAGAGTGCTGATATTGTTTGTTTGAGTAATCAGTGAAATTTGGTTGTACTCAGACAGAATAATCCATTTCTTGGGTGCAGTAGCAGAAAACACAGTTCAGGTCTTTTATCTTTAGCTGAGCCTCTTTCAATTGGCCCCATGCACGGGTGGTTCAAGGCCACAAAGATCTGCTGTCCTCTAATTCTTCAGGCCAAAAACACAGTACTCCTTAAATAAGCTAAAAATGATAAACTCACCTATGATATCTTTTTCCAAGTACTAATTCCTTTCCAAAATATGCCTGCTTTTATCTATTTTCAGAGCCTTCATGGAGTTGTCTCGGTATTTTGTCCGGCATTCACAGCTGTTATCTATGGGTAGGCAGTCGGATGGGAGCCTCTCCCCAGGTCTGGGTTGCTAAATCCCATCTCCATGCTTAGGAATGGCACATTTCCGGCTGCAGTCCTGAGCACTCTCTCAAGCTCCATGTGTGTATTAATATGTAACCAGCGGCCTCCTCATCTTCGCCATTTGGATATCCAACACACATCTTAATCACAATATACCTAAAGTGAATTATTTTGGTTTCTGTTTGCAAAATATTCCTCCGTTACTCCCAATAGATGGAATAGCTTCCTGCCCGATGTGCACCTAGGAGTCAGTCACTCTTGACACTTTCCTCACTGCTCCTCCCCATCCAGTCCATCAGCAGATCCTATTGGCTTTACGTGCAACACGTCCACATCTCTCCATCTCTATCATCACCACCTTTACCACTATGATCGCCTTTCTGGCTAATGCAGTGGCCTCTCAATATTGATCTTCATTGCATCTACCCTCCAACCCCTACAACCTAGTCATCATACACCAGCCAGAGTATCCTTCAAATATAAATCAGATTCTATGATTCTCTGGCCGAAAACTCTTCAGTGATTTATATTCTTTGCTCTTAGAGTAAAATCTATTTTTAAAAAAATAAACCACGTTTTCATAGCCATCTGTGATCTGGTTCCCATTTACCTTTCTAGCCTCACCTTAGTCACTTTCTCCGTGGGGCTTCAGCCACACTGTCCCCCTTTCTGTTTCTTGAATAGGTCCCAATTTTTCTTCCTTTTAAAAAGTATTTTAATTTTATTTTTTGATTTCAAAGAGAGGGCAGGGCAGGGAGAAAGAGAAATGTCGATGTGAGAGAGAAACATGGGCTGACTGCCTTCTCTAGGTCCCTTTGTGCCCCAACTGGGGACAGAACCTTCAACCCAGGCATGTGCTCTGACTGGGAATTGAACTGGTGACCTTTCAGTTTTTGGGATGATGCCCAACCAACTGAGCCACACCAGCCAGGGCAGATCCTCATCTTTCTTGCTTGTGGGATGTTGCACTTAGAGTCTTTTTTTAATCTGGAATCCTCGCCCTACTCCTTTTGCATGACTGGCTTCTTTTCTTTCTTCTGGTTAAATTCAAATGACACTTCCTTAATATGACTTTTCTGAAGCGGTCTTTAGAGTTCCTTTCTATTTCACTACCTTTTTTCCCTCATGGTATATATCACATCTATAATTATTTTGATTATTTATCAGTTTGTAATTTTTCTTTTTCTTCCGCATTGGAGTGTAAGCTCCTAGAAAGCAAATTCCTTTTCTATCTTGATTGCCATGCAGCTCAGTGCTTGGCATCGCATCTGGTCTCTAAAAGGTACTTGGGGATGTTTGTTGAATGAATGAATGAAATCAGGAGTGCTGAAAACATTAAGGAAATGTTTCTTTCCTTAATATACCAAACTCCTCAATCACCTAAACCCCTTTCCTTTTCTTACAGTTTGTGCTCAAAGGTAGAAAGAAATCACTGATATGGCTGTCTTCTTTCTATTTGTATCAGTTTCCTTTGAGATTTTATTCTCCTTCCACTGCCAGTTAGCTGGACCATCCTGGGTAAGGCTCCTGTCTCCTTGGGGCTCCATTATTTCCATATGTGAAATGAGGAAGTAAAATGAGAATCAGTAGTTTACAATATGTTTTGTGACATTGTAAAAAAGAAAAAGCAGGAGGAGACCGTGCTCTGTTTTATTTCCAGTGACGTCTTAGGCAGAACCTCACATCAGCCCCTGTAACGTGAGGTGGAAGGCCCATAACCTTCCGCTTACTCTCACGCTTCACCCCTGAGACATTGCGTGTTCAGCTCAAGCAGCCTCTGACTGGGTAACACAGTGAGTTTTTCTGAGATGAACTCCAGGTAAATAAACCCCTCCCTGTCCGTGGGGTAAAGAGTATAATTAATCCCTGTGCACTACCCACATCAAAAAAAAAACAACCCACGTGCACTTTTTAGAAAATGGAAGCAAGAAAATGTGACTCCAAACCCAGCAAGCCAAGTAAAAGTTAACCTAATTTAAAGGTACTTCAGACAAGACATGCCTTCAAAGCTCCCCTCCTTTTTTTTTCTTCCTGAGGGAGTAGCTGTACCCCCTGCTAGTTGGGAAAGGTAAGGATTTGGGCATCAGAGCTCTGGAGGGAGGGTCTGTGTCACCTCCTGCTCTGGCCGCTGCTGTGGAGCTGCCTTGGGTGTTCATTAAAGCAGGTAGTGCAGGCTAGTGGAAAGGGCCAAGACTGGACCTGAGGGTGGCTTCATGAGTCAGCTGGACTCTGGGTATGTTAATTAATGATCGACTCTGTCTTCTAAGTATCTCCTCTGCTGGCACTAAGTCAAGACTTCCTTATCCTTTTATTATACATACCAGTGCTTCTCAGACTATCCACCTTTACCAGCTTGTACTATCTTTTTAGTCTTTTAAGTGCATCCCACACACTCTTAAATCTTCTGATTCTTTTGAACCATGTCCAGGAACAAAATTGAATTGTTTTTATCTTCTTGCTCTCGTCCCCTTATTTGCAGGGAGAGTATAAGCTTCTTGAGGCCAAGTTGGGATATTATTAATAAAATTGCCTGAAATTCATAACCATGCCCAGCACAATGCTGGGCAAACATCATGTGCCTTTGACATTGTTCAACTCAAACGAATCTTTACAAAAGTGTATTTTCCTCTATGTGAAAGGAATACATATTTATTATAAAAATTTTAATATAAGCAGAAAGGAAGTAGTGTATCCAAATGTCGTCTGGGAAGAGCTGCCTCCAAGGTCCGGAGAGATGGGCTGAAACCCACTAGACAACTCGTGGAGACCTGACGCCCTTTCGTGGCACCACTGCCTTTGGGCCATGGTGAGGCCTCATGGGTGTCTTTGTGCTTTGGACTGCGGAGACCTGGACATGAACCTGTTGTTCCCTGACTCGGTTTTCTCTCCTCCTTTTGACAAGCAAGTAAAAGCAAGCAACCAACCAGACCCACAGCCACGCACGCAAGGCACTTGTATATGTAGCAAACTTCACTAAACTTTTCAGGTTTGGGAGATGGAAGGGGCTTACATTAGAACAAAACAAGTCACCCCAAATTGAATATTATGTGCCTATTCCTAAGAGCCATTTAAAAACCCTGCCATATTGTGTGGCCATTTCTTTTTTCTTCTCTATCTAGCCCTACCCTCCTTCTTTTCCTCTTCCCTGTGCCCAAATTTCTGTTTTTCCAATACAGAGCACATTTGACTAGTTTTTTTTCCTATATTCCTTACTATGGGTATAGTCTACAATGGGTTTTCCAAAATGGAATTTATGAAATAAATTTTAATTATTTTGGGGGGCTGGGTAGGACGTGGATGTATGGAAAGTTTTCTTGAAACTTTTGTTTCAGGTGTGTGTGTGTGTCCCTGGCCACTGTATCAGTGAGGTTCCCAAGCAGAAACAGTGAGCCTCATTTTGGGGAGGAGCTGGTTCTTAAAAGGAAAAGCAATAGAATTTGAACTCTGGGCCAGCCTCTTGGTTTGTATAAGGATGATGATGGAAGGACAGACTTATTGCTTGGGGCAGGTGGTGGGCAAAGAGGAAGCTTATCCCTTCATTTCTGTTTATTTTTGTCATCAAAGGCAATTACCATCAAACTAAAACTGGTTTCCTGGTGATGATAGAGTTAGGGTGGGTGGCAGATGTGACCCAGTGACTGTGCCATCTCTCAGTGCTGCCAAGTCTTGGGTATGTGTTGGAAGACCATTGTTGGTGTAGGCACACCTCATAGAAGTAGAGCCAAGTCAGAGGCCTGGAAATGTACAGATGACTTAATTTTTTAAGCAAAAGAATTAAGTGGATTTTGGAACTCCTGCAAACCATCAAATATTCTATCAATCTTCAGAAAAATCCTTATAAAATTCTGGAGAATTAAATAGCTGGTGATTGAATATACAGAAAAAGAAAGATCACTTAAGTCAATGAAAAGGAAGCCAAGCTAACTTCATTTCTTTTCTGGTGAACTATTACACTGATCAATCAGGACATGCTGTAGGTAGTGTGACTATTGATCACATCAGTGTATTTGACCAAGACCCTGAAGGTTATTTTTCTTTTGGTTTGGAGGTAATAGCTAAGGTGGAGAATGGGAGGCTGATACATAGAAGAATTTACTGTTGATCAAGAACTATGTCACAGACTGCGATATGTCCAACTTTGGCCCCCAGGTCAAAAGTTGCCCCAAGGTTATCACCCTCACCCCATAAACCTTCTCTGGTTAATGTCATCATTGTCCTTCTAAATGCTAACACTTAAAACCAGAGAGGCATCTTCGGTGTAAGCTTCCTTCATATTATCTACATTAAATCCTGCCAATTCTAATTCTAAAATGTTTTGACTCTGCACTATCCAACATCACTGCCACTATTCTGGTTTAGGCCCTGGTTCCTTTTTACCCAGATTAATAGTCTTCTTGTCCTTAAGGTTGCTTCCCTCCTGTTATTAGACTCAAGAGTATTTTTGCCTTAGTACCGATTTGGTCATATCATACCCCTCCTCGAAAACACTTGCTAGCTTCCCACTCCCTACCATTTGCTTTATGCTCACCTTTCTGTTGCTAATGCTAAGTCCTGATGACTCCTTTCTTCTTCCTTTTTTCCTATTATTATCCTGAAAACACCAACCACTACTCAAAGTGGTACTACTGTGTGCTTCGTCTTTGCATTATCATTCAGGCACTCACTGACTCCCTCATTCATTTGCCTATTGAGTTCTGAACATTGAATTAGACCTTGGGGAGATAATGATGAATAATGTAGTACTAGTTTCCAGAGATTCTGTAGCCATATCTTAAATTTATTGACTGCTTTTGTGCTATAATGACAGATCTGAGTAGTTGTAACAGAGACTGTATGGCCTGCAAAGTCTAAACTCTTTACTATCAAGCCCTTTGTGGAAGAGGCTTGCCATCCTCTGGTTTGGACTGACATTCAGAATTTGCAGATAAGGAGATGAACGTCTAAGGTTCACTATGTTGTCCAAGGTCTTAGGGTCAATCTATGACCCAGCCAAGAACCCATCGAACATATTGACCTTTTTTTTTTTTTCCTTTTAAAGCCATCTGTTCTTCTGGATTCTGTTCTCAACTTATGGGCACTATTCCTTACCTCTTCCATTTTTGGTATCATTTAGATTCTTTTCCTGTAGTGTAAGTTCATAGCTCTGATTTTGCTGTGCTTATCTCTTTTAGGCCACCTTCAAATTTTGTGCTACTTCGGGCAGCTAAATATCCTTTATGTTTTATATACCTGTTAGATTTTGTATCTACTGAGGGCATGAGGACCCAATTATCATCTCGATAATGATAATGACCAAGATCTTTTAAGCAGTGTTGAACACTGTGCTAGGCATGTAATGTACATTATCTACAATTCTCACTAACTTTGCATTGAAGATAGTATTATTTACATTTTGTAGATAGAGAACGGGAGACCCACAGGGGTTAATTAATGTGCCTTGAGTCACACAGACAGGAAGTGGTAAAGGCCAAATTAGAATCCAGTTCTGTTTTCCTCCAAAATTCACATTCTTTCCACCATAATACCCTGCTTCTTAGTGATAGCATAACGTATGTGTATTGCACTTTAGAGAATACATATTCTCTAAACATGGTTTGTCCCTCAAACAACCATTCTTGTGTATTGTATTTAATTTGATTGCTTTTAAGCCTCACAACAACCTACTAGAATATAAGCTTCAAGAGGCCAAGAACATTGTCTGACTTGTTCTCAGCCGTTATCTTGGCATCTGGCCCAGTGTTTGACATGTAGTGAGTGCTTAATACTATTTTTTGGTTGAGTGGGTCAGCTTACTGTCCCTCTCTATCCCATTTTTATTATATTTTATTGATTATGCTATTATAGTTGTCCCATTTTTCTCCCCTTTTTTCCTCTTCTCCTTGTATCCTCCCATCCCCCATTTTAGTTCATGTCCATGGGCCATGCATATAAGTTCTTTGGCTTTTCCATTTCCCATACTATTCTTAACCTTCCCTGTCTATTTCCTACCTACAATTTATGCTTCTTATTCCCTTCACCTTCCCCCCCCCATTTTTGCCTATCCCCCTCTCCACCGATAACCCTCCATTTCTGTGAATCTGTTCTTGTTCTAGTTGTTTGGTTAGTTCATTTTTGTTTTTGTTTTTCAGGTTCAGTTGTTAATAGTTGTGAGTTTGTTGTCATTCTACTGTTCCTATTTTTTATCTTCTTTTTCTTAGACAAGTCTCTTTAAAAACCAATAACACGTGACTTTTGCATAGGTCTTGCTTTATCATTCCAACTCCGTAACATGTACACCTTTTTTACAACTAAGAAGGCTCTGTCTCTCCATTGGCCAAGGGCAGTTCCAGTTTGCTTCTGTTGTTTTACCACACTTATTAATAGGACCCCTTTTTACTTCCAGAAGTGTCCTGATTTAGTTGATGAATTATATGGTCATCCATATAGAACACTTAAAACATTGCTGAGCCCAGAAGGATCAAATTTGGACATCTTGTGGAGAGGTGATTTTAGGTACAGACTCTGGAGTCAGACCCCCTGGGCTTGGATCACAGCTCAGCTGTATACTTACTGTGCAAGTTGGACAAGTAACTTCACCTCTCTGTGCCTGCATTTCCTTATGAATATCAGGCTAAGACCTATCTCACAGGGTTGCTAGTGAGGATTCTGCAAAGTACTGACAGCTGTGCCTGGGTCCTAGGTGAGAGCTATCAGGACTACTCTGGTCTTTAACAAATTATAAAACAGTTTGGGGCCCATTATTGGAAATCTCCATCCTTAAACACTCACTAAAAATTAAACAAAATGTATAAAGCTCCCCTCTCAAAAGGCTGCCCCATTGCAATAGAAGCCAATAACCAGCAAGCATTTATTAGATACAAATGCTCTCACACAGAAATGAGCATTGTATAATACCTCAAGCTCTCTTGTCATTCCCGATAAGTCAGCTTGTCCTCTGGTTGATGGAATCTTCCAGAACAGAAATGTGTCTTTCCAGGTCCTCCTTCTATTTCCAGGGAGTTGGGATGGGGGCTTGTGGGAAGGTGTCCCATTTCAAGGTCTGCAATATAACTGATGGGTGTTCCCTATGCCCATATCTTGTTGGGACTAACCCCACAGCAAGAAGCATTTTGCTTGTGCATTTCCGCCCCCTGTCTGACATTTGCTTTTAAAGTGAAAGCATCTGAACAGTGTAGAATTCAGTTAAGCCTGAGTGAGGAGTCTCTGCTTTAAAAGGCCCCAGAAATGAACAACAACCAATTTCGGCCTTTCCCCCTTCTTCTGTACAAGACTGTTTATTAGACCAGATGATGTACTCAACTCCAAAACATTCATATGGGGAAAAATGGTAGAATTGTGATTAAAATTGATTTTTTCCCCTTTGGGAAGTTGGAATCAAAAATGGTTACCTGCTCATTTATGAAACAGATTTATTCTGTTGACATGGAGGCTTGTTTGAAATGTAATTGAATTTCTGTTACCTAATGGAAAGTGACAGTTAACAGTATTTATTTTCCATTTGTGTCTCAGCAGATAACATAACACAATTTTGATTTGTAGTTAGCTTCGGAATCTGAGATTGTTCTATCTCTGTAATTGAAAAGATGGGAGTGTGATGGCCCCAATACAATCCTTTTTTTGTTTTTGTACAACCAGTAAAGGTAGCCTGAATACAGTAAACAGCCTCTCTTCCGTGATGCTAATGGTTATATTCAGATGTACTGCGTGCAACCTCCCTTTCTTATTAGGTTCCAACACATCTTTCTATGTTGATAATCTCTCCATTTAGAGTCACTTTTCTTTTTCTTCTTTGTAACTAATTTCTGTAAATAACCTCTCCTCTGTCTTCTCCTTCTCCCTTTTGGGCAAAAAATAACTTCCGTCTCGGAAGTAAAGTGAAGATTCTCTGCGAGGATTTCAACTCCTCCTGTGTAGCTGACATTTCTGGTGGCCTGCGTGAGGGAGACGGGAATTGTGGGGAAGGGAAGCTTTGGAATGCGGCGGTATTTGAACACAGGGGTGCAGGTCAGGGAAGGGAAGGCTCCCTTGAACTGGGTGCTACCCTTTTTCGTTATCTGGGTCTAGGCCGAGAGGTACAAGAACATGATGACTTTCCATGTAGACTGAAAGTGGGGAAGAATGTTCATTACGATGGTTTTCTTCTTCAGTTGGAGAAGTTCAATTTGCATCTTGAGCCTCTCTCCCCTGGCACAGATTCATCTGTCTCCCTCTAACTTTATTCCTCAGACCCTGCTTTCCCAGAACCCTCTTTGGGTGGATAATTTCTGAGTGCCGTCTGAGAAACACTGAGTGTATATGACAAATGGTAGAAATGGAGGTTTCATGGCCACTGGAGTCAATCGTGGGGTGCCCTGCTTGGCCCTTGGCTTTCTAAGTGACCACAGGAAGTTGCTTCATTTGCCTGCTACAGACGAGGACCTCAAAGGCCTTCACGAGTGGTTGGATGAGAGGTCTTCAAGGAAGCTACAGTATTTTAATTCAATAAAACTAGTTCTCTGCCTCAGGGTCACCTCCATCAAACATCCTGTCACCCTGCCTGAGTTAAGACAAATAGCCAAGATGGCCTGGGGCCAGGGCCAAAGACAGGGTCTGCCAGAGGCTGACCATCTCTAACAGCAGCCTGAGAGGGGAGGGCAGACATTGCAGCCCTCACTAATTTTAAAGTCGCCCATCAGTCTTTGTGGGCAGCGGTACTCTCCTCTTGAGATAGAACATTCCAGCAAGGATATCACTGGGGACAATTTTCTTTTTTGGGGGTATATGATGTTTTTGTAAACAGTTATGCAGGCATGAAATCAAACCTTTTGTACATCAGCTATTATAACCATCAATTATTATTCTATTATCAAACTATCTTGTTGCTCATACTGAAATAAATCAGGAAGGAGGGTGGATTTTGGGAGGTGGCTTCATGCTAAGAGCGACAAGGAACGTGTGAGAATGCCGGGTCTCTGTCTCAAGATGGACGTCTTTGTGGGGGAATGAAGAGAATCGGATGTGACTGCGCCTAAGCAGGAATATTGTTGCTTCAAAGTGAACGTTTAATTTCAGGAGCAGCCTGACCTACAGGATGATTTTAGAAAGTGGCTCTTTGGTCGGTAAACATGTATCCGGCACCTATTCCCTGCCCAGCCCTGTGTCGAGCTAGGGGGCAAATGATAAAAACACACCAGACAGAATCTTTTCCTCTGAGGGAGCCAGTGCTTCTTAAGAACCAAAACACCTCGACTGCCTGCTTCAGAACAAACGCACACACCATTTTTTTTGATGTGTGTGGGGAGGGTGCATTATAAACTTTTCTTTCAGTGCTGATCCTTAAAGAATCCTCTTTGATGGCCTTAGACTAACTGCTGCCTCTCTCAATGGATATTGTTATGCACTAAATAGACCCCAGGCCATTTAATGACTTGATGACTCAGTTTCTCTGTCAATGAAATTATGTCACTAATTTTACCTACCCCATAAGGCTACATGCAGCTCGATACAAATTTTAGGGATGAAAGGCTCTAAGTCACTACTGGTGTTATTATTTACGTAACAGCTAGACCTCAGTTCTCATCAACATGAACCTCATTAACCCTGGGCTTGGATGGCTTTGCCAGAGAAAACCCTTCAAATCATGGGGTCTGAAAAATCTTGTGCTTCTTTTTATGATAAGTATTAAAGAAAAATAAACTTTTATTAAGATAAAATCTAAATTGTGTTTATTTATTTATCATGAATGGAATTGTAAGTGATTATTTTGACTTTAAATGTGATATCCTTTATACATACTGAATTAGGTAGCAATTACACAAATTAGGGCTTTTTCTCTCTATAAATGAAGACCACTAATAGTCCCTTTAACACTGGTATAGTTGTTCCAAAAATGTGTTAGGACCCAGTTTTTCTCTTTTTTCCCCTATGTTTCTTTTCTTTCATTTGTGGTGGATGGGCCTTCATCTAACAGTTGAAGCACAATTGCCGACCCTTCAGCCGTAACTTCCGTGTTTCCGGTAGGAGGAGGACGGGCAAGGGGCAAAATGGGTGGAGTTCCAGTCTTCTGTCACCTCTGAAGGAGTTTCTGGGACATCCCAGTCAATGACTTCCGCCTGCATTTCATTAGCAAGAACGTACCTCTCCAGACACAGCTGCGAGGGAAGCTATGAAAGGCAGGCTCAGCTGGGCTCATTGGTGCCCCAGGTGAAACTGGGGCTTCGTTATTGAGCAGAATGGGAGAATGGATTTTAGGTAGGCAGCCTATCTAATAGGTATTACGTAGACATTCTCCGTGGCCTACAACTGCCAGTTTATAAGCCGATGGGTCAATTTAGTAAGTTTTATTGCAGATGTCAGCTTACTGCCAGATGCCAAAGGTAAACCAGTTCTTCTAACTGGAAATGCATATTATACATTCATACTGATGTGGGTGTGTATATACGTACTTGCTTTTACACAATCATGTGTTTTGATATATGCTCAGGCAGCACTTTATCACATAAGTATGCTTATATATCAGTACACCTAGATCATGTAAGTTTCTAACGTATGTAAGATGCTATATTTTGGAAAACTACTATTGCTTAGAGGAAAAGGAAGCATAAAAGCAGTCATAAAACAGTTTTGCCTTATTACTAGGTAATGAGGTCTTATATATCAAGATATGGCAAACTGAACAATGGCATAAAAATATGAGGAAGACACAAATAATTGATGCGCACCGTTCCTGTAAAGGTAGCTGAAATTAGGTACTGTAGGCGGGAGTGCCAGAGTCTTCACGTTTATTTCATGCTATTCCCACCTAATCAGACCTGACCTTTAAAAGGCCTCCATGCATGGGACCCCCATCAGATTGGAAATGATGAATTAAGTCAAAGCCGAAATTGCAAATATGGAAATGTTTAGTTAGCACATCACAAATAAAAAGCCACATGATTTTTGGATTTTTGATGCAGACACACATGGTTCTTATAGGTGAGGTTGACTAATAGGCAATTAAAATAGAAAGATTTTTATATTTCTTGCCTGGACTTCCTGACCTGGACTTTGCTTCTAGTGATGCTATTCATATTTTGATGTCAGATGGGCCTGTCCAGAAAGATCTAAATAACCTAGTTAAATAGGCTCGTGATAGTTCAGACAGAAGTCGCTTATGAATGGGGGTTGGGATGTCCTTGCTTGTCATGGTCTGTGTCATAGAAGTTTGATTGGCTACCTGCCAATGTCCATGTGATACCATTTAACTGACTCATATTTTGACTTATTTGGAGAAGGACCAGATTATAACCCACCTTTCCCAGAGTCAAAACACTCAGCTGATTCTTCAGCCGCACTAGGGCTGAGCAACATGGCTGACCATTTCACCCCCCTGAAGAGGCTTTATTTGGTAAGTTACTGTCCAGGTCATGCCACCACTTAAAAAGCCCATATACTTACTTCTGTGGATAATCCTGTACTCCAGATGGAACTGAGTCCCTTATGTCACAACTGCTTAGGCAATAATGCCCATGCACAAGACAGACTTTTGCCATTGCAATGTCAATATATTTTTTATTGTGCTGAAAACTATGGCTTTAGAGAATATTTTCTAATAGCCAAAGTGCCATTCATCAAGTAGGTTCTGCAGTCGGCTGACAAATGAGGAAATCAGTGACTGAATTTAAAACCAGGTCCTTAGAGAAGCTGTGCAGTAAAGAGCATAAAAATTCCACCACAGCTGTTCTTTGTGTTCACACTGTGTATTTGGCTGTGACTTTTGGCAGTGTGTGTGCATTGGTGTTGGTATAGAATATTTTATCTCCTTCTTGGTAATGAGACCTATGGATTTAGTTGACTCAATTCTGTACTTCTTTTTAGTGCTCAGTCCACCAGTGGCCTATTAGCTGTTTTATTACTGTAGCAAGAGGAGTTGTTTAGGTTCTTATCATTAAACATTTAGTAAGCACATTTATTAAACACATATGTAGTATAAATGCTATTTCACAGAAGGAAGGTAGGGGTGCTTCTAGATGTTTATCTTTTGAGAAGAGTAAATTTGTAGAACAGATCCCAGGAAAGCCCAAGAACTTTATAGGAACTGTGTCTCTTGGACATCTGCTTCTAGGTTTGTTTTTGGTGTGGAACTGAGCATAGTAAATGACATGTTTTATAGACACTACACATTTTCTGCTACATTTTAGGCTCAGACAGTGTGTTTTCACTGCCTTAACCAGAATCTTGTACTGTTTAGTGTGTATTAGTTGAAATGAACTAAGCCATCAGGAAGGTAAAATACTTTGTTAGTCAGGATAAGATAGGTTATGCAGCATTGACAAACAATCCTCAGATTGTGGTGGGCAATAGCAGTCGTGGGCATCAATGATAATGATTGAGTAGTTACACAAAGTAAACACTACTCTAAAGAGTTTTCATGGATTGACTCTTAACCCTCAAAACAACTAAATTAGATGCCTGCCATTCTCATTCCCATTTTACAGTGAAAGAAGCAGAGGGACATAGTAGTTAACCTTATCCAATGTTACATAGTAAGTCTCAGTGTCCAAATTCTAGACTCGAAGTCTGGTTTCAGTGTCCAATACTGCACAGTACTTTTTGTAATCATTTAATACTTTTTTTCTGCTGAAGCCTGTATCCTTCCCACCCTCTTGGGTTTTTTTTTTTTTTTAATATCACATAAATTTAGCTTTTCCCACTCCTGGCTATAGGAGTCAGGATATTGGGTATGATTGGAGCCAAAATATATCTCCATGGAGGTGGCTGATAAGAAGATCTGTCAGTTCTTGTTTAGGGCCCTGCTCTTTCTGAAGCCTGACTCCACAGCCTTTCCTTCGGCACTGTGGGTTACTACATGTCTCCTCATTTTCTCTTTGTAAAAAATTGTCTGGGCTTCCATTAGCTGGAGATGATTTCTGTTGCTTAGAACCAAAGAACCCTAATCGACTCAGAGCACAGATGACAGGAGAGTGGTTACATCTTAGCGACACATTTCTGTTTTGTCCCTACCTTCTGGGGGTGGAGCGGTGGAGGCTTTGGATGCAGGCAAACCCGGCTGTTTTGCCACTTTTTTCCCTGTGTACACACGGATACGTCCTCAATGGTGACTGAATTGAATCAAGTTGTCAGGGGATCTCGTTTCCTCTACTTCCTCCAAAGCTCACAGTAAGTGCAGCTGTTAGTTATTTTCTGACCCCTGGGATGGAAGAAAAAAGAAACCAATTGAGATTGGCTTTTTTTGACCTTATGGTAATAAATCTTTTTTTTTTTTTGCAGTGATTCTCTTTTTCTCTAGATACAAAGATTACTTCTGTATGAATGAAATCTGTTCATTTGTGTTTGTGGAGTCTTTGACATCTCCATGGTGGCCTGGGAAGGCAAATTGTGTGTTGGTATTTTGAGGAGAGCTGAAGACAGTCACAAGCTCATGGACAGAGAAGAGATTCTTTTTAAGTACACTTCTGAGAAGATCATATATTAAAGCATCACATCCCCGTGGTTGAGAGTGTGCATGGCTTTGCTGGAGAGACACCATAGGGGTGTGGGTTAGATTCTCTTGGTGCTCTGACTTGGTGTCTCTGGGAAACCATTTCACCTAACCATGACCCTTTGGTTCACAGCCTGTGGTCAATCCACTGAGCTACACCAGCCAGGGCCTTGGCAATCAAATTTAATTGGACATCATCTATTTTTATTTTCTAAATTTGACAACTCTTGCTAGTCAAGTCACTGACAGACCTTTGGGATAACATTGGTGTTGTCTCTCCACTGTTCGGTGCCCTGGATTCTAGCACAAGGCTCTCTCTGATGTTTTCCCCTCAAACTCCAACAGAACCCTGTTTTACCTTAATTTTATGTTCATCTATTTTAATCCATTTCATCAGATGAACAGCATTAACTTGTCCTATTTATATATAATCTATTTATAAGCCCTGAAGAAGAGAGGGTATATTTGGCAGGAAATTCAACTCCTATTTAGCAATTGGCAAACGTCATGAGAGGTTTTGGCTTCGATAAACAGCTCTAAAAGTTGTGTCGGAGGGAAAGAGATTATTACCATCCCCTTCCTTTTAGGGTAAACTTTAAAAAATGAAAACAAACACACCAAAACATCTCATGATAAGAAATGGATAGAGGTTTTGCTTTTATCCTTATGGAATAGTCTTTGAGGCTGTTTCTCCGTCCCAGCTCTCAAGGCACTAACTGAACAGCTTTGCATTAATTGGAGAAGCAGCTGGGTTGAAAGCCAAGTGTGATGCCTCCGATTGGCCACCATGTGGCCAGTCACTCACAAAACAGCCTCCTTGGAAGCCTTCCCATGGGCTTACTAGTGCAGAAGGGGCCCGAGGGGTCTGGGGTTGTGCTGTTTTCCTGCACAGACTTTGTAGCCAGGGTTGCCACCTCAGACAGCCTGATGGCCATTGTCCTAGAGCTGCAGATGTGATTGGTGCCGAAGAGCTGGGGACGCTGATCGCCTTGCCATTGCTTCTTTGTGGGATCTTGGGGAAAAAACATACATAAAAGGGAATTCTTTACTTGGTTCCTTATCTTTCAAAGCAGGAGATTAAAATTTGACTGCATAGTGATTTGGTATCTGTGGATGAAGAGACCCATGTGAATGCTGACTCTTGTTAGAAATGTCCAAATCTGATGATTCTCTACCCACAGAAAGCTTGTTCGGTGGGGCTCGGGGGAGGTTTAGACCTCATTAGCCTTTCTTGGTGGCAACTCAGCTGGTTTATGCTCATTTTTCCTTATTCTTTTATTTGTGACCTAACTTTACTTCTGAATTGCTTCTTATTTATTTTAGAAAAAAAAGAATTTGTAGCAATAGACATGAAATATTTATTTCCAGAGAGAGACTTTAGAAATATAAGTTCATAAAAATTAATCCTTCCATAAAAGTTAAGCTATATTATGCATTTTAGCGACATTAACTGTGTATTCATGGACATTGAAGCGTCTCCCAAGTCATATTTTCTGAGCATCAACTATGTGCCAGGCAAGGAGCTATAGCTATTAACACAGTAATAATAATAACTAACAGTTATATAGGCTTTCTACCTGCCAAGGCACATTCTAAAAGTTTTATACATTTATATATTTATCTACCTTCTCATTCACTCCACAGAAGTGGCCTCAGTTTTAGTCTAGGCCTTCTCTAAGAAAATGCATAAGGAAAGAAATAGAAAAAATATTATTTCTATACTGCAAGATCTGGATTTAAGTACAAAAAAGAAGGCATTTGCACCCTTAACAATCAGAAAAACAATTTAGGGTGACTTGCTACACTAGAATTCACAGCGAGGGGAAGGTACGTGGGAATGAGATTGGAGGACAACTCTCATTCTTGATGTAGGCCTTGAGGAAAAGTTGGGTCTTGAAGGGATGAGGAGGCTGGAGGAACACAGGCACCTGGGAGGTGGGGTGGGAATAGCATACCTTGGTAGGGAAGCAAGGCAGGTATGACAGGGTGACATTTCGGAAGTTTCTCTGGGAAAGGGCATTCCGGGGGATGGAACGGCTTGACCACCTGCTTATTTGTAACTGACATTTTCCATAGACTTGTGGAGAGCAGTCCCCATCTCTTATCTCTTCAAAGCCCCTCCTTTCTCAAAAGTAACCAGAATGGACAGAATCAGGCCATTCAAAGCAAATCCTAACACTTCTCTCCTTCAGTGCAGGACACCTTTGTTGAGTGGCTATTTTGTAACTGGAGATCTCCATGTGTTTTCCTGGAGTTTGTCTGTAGGAGGGGGTGAGGGGAGAGGCCACGGTTGTAGGACAAAGCCCCCAGAGCAGGGAGGCAATGGACCCGTCCACTCTCTCAGCCTCGCATCCTCCTTTGGGCCTGTCTCCCTGCCTTCTCCTTCTTTTTCTTCACCCACTTCTTTCTGTCTCTGTGGAAGCAAGGCTCCTGTCCCCAGTTTTCTGTGCTTGCTGCTGCCGACATCCAAAGTGATAACCCTTCCTGTTCTGCGTCCACGGGAGTCCTGGCTGTTTTCTTCCAGCTGGTCTAGCCGTTTTCCCTTCAAATTCACTTATGTGTTTGTTTCTCACATTCTCCAGTGAATTCTCTCTGCAGTTCTTCCACTCTTTACTGATTCTGTGCCAGATGTTTCTCTCTGACTTACTGCTTTCTTCCTGCTCCTTTTCTTTTAATTAATTTATTCCTCATGCCTGCTGGTCTCCCCCCAGGCACCCTGCCCTCGGAGTTTAGCTTAAATGTTCAGACCTTGGGATCATCAGGACTTGGGATGAAAGTGGCTGCTTCTGTAGCTTTGTGTTTAGTTCATTCTCTGAGCGTCAGGATTCTCATAGTTGAGGATCAACTGTTTATCTCCTAGGGTTTTTGTGAGATTAAATGCGATTCTGGAAGGTGTATGTGGGGCTTAGCATCATGCTAGGCTGGAAGCAAGGGCCCAAATAAGTGAGTGGTAGCCACGGCTGTTGTTTAGTGTATAACGCCGTCCTAGTTCAAATTCAAGGAATACTTTTTAACACTTGCGTGGTACATGCATTAACGTAGAATGGCTGCACGTGATCTCTTGTCCACTACAAAGCCAAGGTCTGTGAAATGGTGGGAAGAAGTTTATTTACTGTGTCCTTAAGAGATACTGTGTGTATGTGAGAGAGAGAGTTTTAACTAGGTAGTTTTGTGAGGCTCAGGGATTTGAACTTGTTATAAGAAGTGAAGGAGCAAACTTAAACAGAAGAATGATGCCGGGCGTCCATTTCCAGGGGATTCATCTGGCAATTGGGTGGAATACTTTAGGGAGATTGAAATTGGAAAACCACTTAGGAGGCCACAGTGATGATCTGTGAGGCAGAAAGTGGGATAAAGACCCAGATTAAAGGGACAGCAGAGAGGAGGGATGGATGGGACACATGAGAGCAGGGGCGTAGCATGGGAGGCAGAGAGTAAAGTGTGACCCCAGATTTTGTCTGTGGCATGTGGTGAAAATGGTTGTTTCAGATTAATAAAAATGAGCACTTTGCAAACAGGAATCAGTAAGAAAAGAGACACTGCATTAAATGTCAGGCAGACTGTGACTTTAATGTCCTATGAAATGGCTCTTAAAATCAAAATCAAATGGAGTCAGAAAGAAGGGGCTGTATTTTGGAATTCCCAGCCTTGAGTCATTAAATAAATGTTTTTTGTTTTCTTTGGTTCAAAATATAATTTTGGGGGGTCTCCCTTGTGCAGGCATGATTCCATGAACCAGAGACATGGGCGTGAACAAAACAAAGTCCCTGCTCTCCTAGAGCTTTTGTTCTAAGTTTGAGCCTGAAATGGGTGTGCAAAGCCATCATGATCATAAATCACACTGACTTTGGGACAGCAACATGCTCAGTACTTTATGCGGATGATTTATGTTATTTATATCATAAATGACTCGCTGAGATGGATACTGTGAAAATCTCTATTTTATAGATGAGGAAATAGAGGTACAGGGAGGCTAACAAGGGGGGATGGCTTAAGATCGAGTTTTGCAGGATATTGACCAATGAAGCTGGGAGGGATGATGGAGACATGATCAAGAAAGTCAGAGAGTGGGAGAAAAATCAGGAGCAGTTGGTAGCAGCCATCAGTGTCAAGTGCTCTGGGAAGTTAAGTTGAATAAGAAATGAGAAAAGACCTCCAGATTTGGCTAGAAAAAAGATACTACTGATGACTTCCCAGTGGTCAGTCTCCCCAAGTAGTACAGTAGGTGCCCGATATCAAATTCCTCTAGATTGAGGCAATGTCTTCTGAGAAAATGAACATAGACCATTCACATCAGGGGTTTGAGAGAGAAGGAAGTGAAATACAACAGTGGTTAATACAAATGACTACGTGATAGTTCTGTTCTACATGGAGACAAGTTCCTGGGGGGGGGGAGTGCAGAAGAAAGAATAAGCTGTTGGCCAGATAAAGAAAAGGAAAGGCCCAGGTGGCTGGAGGAGATGGGATGGAGAGCATTGGTGGAGGGGCCAGTATTGATGGAAGGACTCAGTTCTTGAGTGCAGGGAAGGGTAAGAAAGGAGATGTGTGGTGTGGATTTGCTGAAATGGAGAAAAGTAAGGGACAAGTGGGACTCTTGCTTCAGACAACTTTTTCTTCGTACAATAAGATTCTGTGTTATCCAGGTACCAGTCTTGGTCAGCAGACCAGATTGGGGACTGCAAAGAGGGAAGGCTATTTGTACTAGTCTCTTTGGGGAATTTATCAAATAAGACTTACTATTCAGTTGGTTGTATTGTGGATGTCTACTGCTGCTTATTTACTTATTTTGGACTTTTAAAATAGCTGTTCCTCTTGTCCTGTTGGCACATGTCTCACTGTTGTAGACAAATGCTGGTGATATTAAAAGAAAATTTGTATTTGCACTTTCGTTAGTCTTTCGTATCCTCTTCCTGTCAACGTTATTAGTGTGAAATGCCATTAATCATTACGGTGTCATAAAACACATTTTACCATAATGCTATTTCCCCCCAAGGTTTATTTCTACCATTCGAAGAGATGTTTGTGTTGGAAATAGCTCTCATTTTGAGCCTTTCATCTTGAACTCCATAGTTATTCCTGGGACTGTTGCCCCTTAGTTGATAATTGGTTTTGGATGCCTGTTACAGACTTCGTAATCTCCTGAGGGAGCTCTGTGGAGGGATGAGTTAGGCCAATAAAAAGATCCTTAGTTTTGGAACAAAAATCACCATATGGTCTTTCCTGAGGACCAGGTGTTGAAAGCCCGGGTGGTGAGAAGCCCAGCTGGGGGTCACTGTAAGGCAGTGGGGAGGTCTTTGCCCCTGGCAGGCAGTACAGAGTGGTCAGCTCCTGAAGGATCTGGAGAATGAAAGTGTTCTTGGTAAACTGAATGGGCTCCTATGGTTTGGGTTTGGGGCATAACAGTAGGTTTGCCAGAGAACTGGGGTGGGTTGAAGAAGAATCCAGGATTTGCTAGATCTCTCAAGAATGTTTAATGTGGAGGGTGCCCTGAAGAGGTTGGGGGGGGGGTGTGTGGTGAGGAGGCACAAATATGAGAGAAGGTGCTCCAGGAGCAGTTGCTTGTCATTCTCCTTTGCTAGACCATCAACTCTTAAGTCTTCTGGATGTCAACTACACACCAAGGCAGGCCAGCAGTATTTTGTGAACAAGGGACATTTACTACATGCTTGAAAAATGTAACTGGTCATTCTTTTTTTTTTTTTTTGAAGGGGTAGGCTTTTTAAATTGCTGCCCTTTGTATTCTGTATTTTGTGTCTTTATTCAGTGCAAAGGCACAAGATGCAGGCAGTTGATGTCTTTGCTTTACAAACTGTGTGTATGTGTCATGGGGGAGGGGAGAGGTTGCTGCGTATATTATTGGTCTGAAATGGGAGATATTGGTGCTTTCCCAGAATACAAGGGCTGAGTCACTTCATTGGAAAGCATGGTGCTTTGCTTGACTTCTTACTCAGCACTCTTGAAAGGCAGGAAAAGTAACAGTTATGTTACTAGGTAAAATAAGTGGCTAGTCCCTTTGTTTCAGTTAGGGAGATCATGACTTCACATAACCGAAAGACCAACTGTAAATGGCTTCAACATTAAAGAAGTTGATCGTCTTATAAAGCCAGATAGGAAACGCAGGCTCAGAGATAGCTCCTAGTGGTCCCTGCTTTTTGGCTTTCATGCCTTTGTGTAATCCTCTCCCCTGGAATGGGCTAGATGTAGTCACTCCACTGGGGGTGATTGTCCCATAGGGGACATTGAACAGTGTGTGGTCACTTTTCTTTTTGTTACAGTTGGGGGTGGTGGCATCTAGTATGTAAAGGTCAAGTGTGCTGCTGAACATCTTACAGTTCACAGCCTCATAGCAAAGAATTGCCCAACCCGAAATGTCAAGGCTGTCAAGGTTGAGAACCCCTGCATTAAAAGACTAGAATATAGTAGCAAGTAATAGGGTGTCACTTCTGATATCAGGTTATAAAAAAGGCTGTGGCTTCCATGTTGGGTGTTCTCCCTTGGTCTCTCTTGTATTGCCTGCTCTGGGGGAAGCCCATCCGTTGTGCTGTGAGACAGCCCTTTGGAGTGGCCTGTGTGACAGTCCTCTGAGGCCTGCCAACTGCCACATGAGTGAGTTGGGAGGTAGATCCTTCCACAGTTGAGCCTTAAGATTACTGCAGCCCTGTTCAGTGCCTTGATTGTTGCCTTGTGGAAGACCCTAAGTCAGAATGACTCCCCTACATCACTCTCAGATTCCTGATCTCCGGAAGCTGTGAAATAATGTTGTTTTAATCTGCTTAACTTTGGAGTAGTTTGTTACACAGCAATAGGTAGCGAATAGGAGGCTATGATACTGGATCAGAGGTTCAGCTGTGCCGTCCAGGCCCAGGTTCCCTCTGTGACTTCACTCAGCCATCTCTGTGCAGCGGCTGGTCCTTGGGCTTTCCCTTTGTGATCAACCACAGGATGGCTGCACTAAGCATCATGTGTTCCAACCCAAAAGCAAGAAGGCATGTGGCTTCTGGGGCATGTTTTTATGAGGGCTGAAAACTTCTTGCAGGAGGTACCTACAGGACTTTCCCCTCACACTCCTGTGGTTGTGGTTAAGACATACCAATCTCCTAGATTAGAGTGGATTGGGAAAGTAAATACAAGGCAGGGGGCCAAAGTAGGTTTACAGTTTTTTATATGGAAAAAGACATGCAGTTTATGCTTATTGCAGTACCTTTATAGACTCAAAAGGATGTCACAATGCAACTGTAAACCTACTTTTGCTGACTCCTGTATTAGGCATTTTGACCTCTATGCAGGTAAGTGACTTCTATCAGAAAAAAAAGAGAGAAGAAAGAAAGATGGAAAGAAAGAGGAGCAAGGCTGCAAGCAAGGCTGCAAAGCAGACAATCTATACCTTTTCCCCTGGGAGTACAAGCCTGTAGCTTTGGGCAGATTTCCTGTAGTGGCAATAGCCATATCCCAAGTCCAAGACTCCAGGTCTCTGGGCACTGACTGCTCAGGCAATTATAGGTCCCATTTATTCCTTCTCTTTTTGTAGCAGATATTTTCCCACTGAGATAGGCTTGCATGCGGGGAATCAGTAAGGAGGGAGAGAAGGCCCGGATTGGTTCAGGTATTTTGCTCTGGGCTGCTGGATGGATCTCGGGGGACTGCTGCCGTAATGGGGAGCATTGTTTCCATGAAAGCCAGGGCAGAGTTGTTGAAGAGGGATGGACTGTGCTTTAATAGTTTTGCTTTTCCTTAAGCTTCAGTGCAACCCCTGCTGCTTCGGACTGTGACCATAGCCTTCTGGAAGAAAAATTATGGAGAGAAACAAAATCACGTATTTTATCCTCATGACTGCATTGGAAGTGGCGAGGAGATGAGAAATACACAGGAGGGGGAAGAGTTTGTGAACAGAATGAGCTGCAAAGGGATGGCTGAGCACAAAGTCATGGTTACTGATAGAGACCCATGGTGCTATCTGAGTGTATGAGCTGGTAGTATAATACGGAGAGGCAGAGGGTTTGGAGGTAAGAGCATGGGATTCGGAGACAAAAATGTCCAAATCTCAACTCTGCCCCTAATTGACTGTGTGATCGTGGGCAAATCATTTAAATTCTCTGAGGCTCACTGCTACAATCTGTAGTTCATGAAAGCACCCGACATAGGACACATACGTACCCTGTTTCTGTCTCTCTCATGGAAAGTCCAGTCAAGTTGCTTCTATTTGGTATATTCTTGAGGTTTGGTTTTTTCAGAGTCCCCTGTCACCCTCTCACTCCTCATTCCTCCCTGAAGACATCAACGTGCCTGCGTATTGGGCCATGTGGGGAAGGCATCTGAGGAACACAGCCACCGGTGGGGATGGGAATTTAATTTTTCACCCATCAGAGACATACTTGCGTTTTGAAAGAGGAAGACCAAATGGGTACAAGCTAAGTACAAAAGTATAAATCATGAATAGCAGGATGTCAGTGGATAAACATTTTTTTGAGGAAGCTATGTCTTTCCATAGCCTCTTAAATCACCCTATTTAGGCAACCAGCACTTCCTCCTCTGCTCAAGGCCAACTTTACAAAGGCCAAGTTCCATTAGAACAAGTCTTCGTACAACACCAAGTGATGACCTCTTTGTCTCAATGGAGGACTTGATACTTTTTTCTTCCCTTTCTAAGGAATGAACACTGTGCCTCACAGCCTGCCTCAAGGCAGCGATAGACTGGAAGGGTTCATTCATTTGGTAAAGGGTTGGAGGCAATGGAGCTGAGCTGTCCCCAAGCTGGTAGCACTTTGGGGAACCTCTTTCCTGCTGGCCCTCTGTAGATATGTTCTTACTATGGCTTTGGGACGCCCTTGTGGAGCCTTTTCCTCTTCAAAATTTCCAACTTCAGCTGATTTCAAAGGCTCAAGAAGACTGTTAGTTCAGAGACTTACAGCTAAAAACTGACCCCAGCAAGAAACTAATAGAGTACTTAAGAATTGGCCTTGGGAGTTAGACAGCTTGGTTCAATTCCCCATGCTTCTGCTCCATAGTCATAACCTTCAGCATGTCATTTAATTAATCTCCCAAAGCCTCAGTATCCTCATCTATAAAATTGGATTAACATTAGTCATAATATACAGTGATTATATAAGCATGTATCACATGCCCAGACCTGTTCTAACCCTTTATGGGCATTGATGCATTTACTCCTCATAGCAACCTTAAGAACTTGGCATCATTATGTCTATTCTGTGTACAGAGCTGAGAGAGGGTAAGCCTAAGTCATTTGCCCAAGGTCCCACACCGGTCTGAGAAAGAACTAGGGTATAACCTTAGTAGTAGGTCTCCAGCCCCTGCTCCTAACCACTCCACTGCCCTGACTTCATAGGAAACCTTTTGAGGAGTCAAAGGGATGCAATGGCCCTTCAGTCTTTATTATTGTGATTATTATTTTCTAATTATTGGGTTACTTTTCAGACAAAATCTGAAGTGTGTTCTTCAATGTTGATGAGAGGTATCTATTACTGACCATGAGAAGTTGGTGTGGAAAAATTTAATGAAGTCTTTTTCCTTCTTTTGTTCCCTCTTTCAAGTTCAAATGCTAGCAGCTAGAAGGAGAACTTGAATGTTTCAAATATCTGAGGGTAGGGAGGTTGGTTTTATGACCCTCGTTTTAAGCACAAGGAAGGGGAAGCAGCAACAGGCTGGCTGGTGGTGCCATGGGGATTCTCTCCAGGTAGACTCTCCAGAGCAGGACCCCAGAGGGAGGCTGGCTTGGATTCGCGGGAACGTCACTACCAGGGAAACTCAGTGGGTGAGAACAATTACATCTGGTGTTGGAGTGCCATTATTTTGGCTCCAGTACCAGCACCCTGTCTTTGTCACTACATAACGAGCAGCACAGGAGGGTGACTTGTGGCGGAGTCAGTCATATGTCTTGGCTTTCACATTGCTGCAAAGGAGAAGTGAAGGCCAATGAGTGAGTTGGTCTGTAAGGACCACGGGAAGTAGCAGCCGTATTATTGAAGCTGACCTGCTGCTTAAACCCGTAGCCGTTTCATCAATCACCCACCTTTGGGTCTCCTGAAGGTCAGTCAAATGATTCTGTTAATCGCCTGCTCATTCTCGGGTTCTCGCTTCAGGAGTAATACATTTTTAAAACTTTTTAAAAAATGAAAAGTTGGGTGACAGGTGAGTATGGAAGAAAAATAATCAAAGGGAAGAACAGTCATTTAGGAGCGAGCAGTGGGAGCAGATGCCGGGGAAAGGGAAGAGTCCTCCGCAGCCGAGGAAGACCTTGCTGACTCACTGTGCCAGGACGAGAGGGGGGCGGCGTCCTTGAGTTCCATCAACGTCCCTCTCTGCTCCAAATTCCTTGGGATCAACAGTTTCCACTACTGAGTAAGCAATGCCCAGAGCCCGAGGCAGGGACATTCGTTACAGAATTAACCACACAGACAAGGTCCTCCTCAGTGACAAGCTCTGGTGAACAGGCTCCTTTGAAATCAGGGCTGCCTGACCCACTTCTCACTTGTCATCTAAAATACCAGCCTTTCTGTTGTTATACAGCTTATTGGGGAGAACAAAAAAGACACATGCAGACTTCTAAAGAGATATGTCTGCTTTACTGTAAACAAGTTTCTTTGTGTGCAAAGATAGATGCTGTTATTGATAAGGTGGGGGACATGGTGCCCTGAATGGAAGCCCTGAGCAGGGAGTTGCGTGGTCCTATGGTTTAAAGTACCACAGTTGTCTCAGGATCATGCACCTCCATGTCCAAAAGGCCTGAGCTGAGTCCTCATTCTGTACACCGAGCTGTGCGACCTTGGGCAAGTTAATGGGCCACTTTGAGTCTTGGGTTCCTGACTTGTAAATAAGGATAATCATCTTTCCCTCTGGAGGTTGTTGTAATATTTACATGAGCGTCTTCATTCACTAAAAATGTTTATTGGTACAATAAACACCCCACAATAGCAGAAAAGTTAAAAGCATAGGTTTTGGAAACAGAATATCTGTGTTTGAAGGCTGGTTGCACCACTCCTTGGACAAGTTTCCTAAGGCCTCTGAGCCTCAGTTTTTGTATCTACTAAATAGTGGGGACAATAATAGTATCTGCCTCACAGGGTTGTTGTGAGCATTTGATGAGTTTCTTTATGGACAGCCCTTAGAACAGTGCCTGGTCCCTAGTCAGTGCTATGTAAGTGTTAGCCATCATTATATGGTAGCAACAATGGCAAACCAAAAGGGAAACAAAAGGAGAAAACCACAGAGATGAGATCTTTGCTCTTCATGGATTTCCAGGTTTATTGGGAGAAGACAAGATACATCAAGTGCTAGAGCTCAGAGCCTGGTATTAATAGATAAAAGCTAGAAGTACCATCGTTGTTACTGAATTTACTGGGCTTGAGTCACTGGGAGCCAGAATCTGAAAGGCAGAGATGAGCTGTTTGTCACATCTAGTCCCTATGACAGCCCATACCTCCTTCTAGTTCCTCATCTTGCATATGGGATGGATGTATCCTTTGAGATAGGCAAGGAAATAGAGGTAGCTGCCTGACAGCCCACGTATAAAGTCAATTTTTACCCATGATGACAAATGCTGGGCATCTCCATCTTTGGTTGGTTGATTCAGTTGTACATTACCTGTGCCCAGGAGAACACAGACCGAAACATGCCAGAGTCTGTTGAGTGATTAACTCCATAATCCTTCAGCAAGGAGTTGCTGTTGAGAGAAACAAATCCCAGGATGCCAAAGGGCCAAGAGCAATAAAGGGGCCCACCCAGCGATGTCTTCATGTATGCAATGGATACAGGCCTGAGAAGCTGAGGATCAAGTACAAGGAAACTTGCTTCCTCATTAACTTCATTGTACACTTGGAGATTAAGCCCTTTGAAAAAACTGACCCCCCACATTTCTAATTTCCATAGAAACATATACTATAAGAAATAATAAAGCTATGTATTATCTTCCCAGCCAATATATTCTACTTATTAGTTGGAGGAAAAATAATAGAAAAGGTTTTATTTCCCTTCTTTCTTCTTTCCCTTTTCCATTCTCTCCCTCCCTCTCTCCCTCCCTCCCTCCCTCCCTCCCTCCCTCCCTCCCTCCCTCCCTCCCTCCCTCCCTCCCTTCCTCCCTCCCTTCCTCCCTTCCTTCCTTCCTCTTTCCCTCCCTCCCTCTCTCCCCTTCCTTCTCCTTCCCACACTCTTACTCCTTGTTCTCCCCAACCCCCTCCAGTGAAAGAGTGTTCAAGACACAGGAGAACTGAGACACACCAAAGCCACCAGGATGCAGCTTCGAAGCAGGTCACGGCATATTTCTGAGAACAAAAACTGTGATCTCCTGCCCCTTCTGCCTCCTGGGAAGTTGGTTTCTTTATTTGGCATTTGTTTAGCATTTATTTACAAAGTTTAGGCAGCAGCTGCGACTTCAGCAGGTACACAGAAAGAAGAGCTAGCAGGTTGCCAAGTTCCACGAGTACAAATCAAGTGTAACGCCACATTCCGGGAGTTCTTGGTATTATGTGAAATGAAACTTTGGGCCATTAAGTGGCTGTGTGAGAAGGGATGCTTCCACTGATCTCTGCAAGCCAGTGGCTACCATCAAAGATGAGACCCGTGTCTGGCTGAAAGGCATTAGTGCAGTCCTATTTGAAAGGGGGCATGATGTGGGGGGCATTGTTAGGGGGGGAGGCGGGTGGGGGAAGAGCCAGGGGATGGGGTAGCGATTGGCTTTCTGGTTGAATTGGGCTGGACTTCTCTAATAATAGCTCTGGGAGGGAAAGGCCAATTTGCTCTCCTGCTGTTTTCTAGAATGCTTAAATTCCTTTTTCTCAGTGGCCCAGTTATGTACCTTAAGCATATGGGAACTCCAGCAACTATTTGCCCCAAATCACACATCCTGAGCACGTTTCTAACAATGTGCCATTTCGATGGGGTGCAGAGAGACAGAGAGGGGGAGGTGAAGATAGCCCCATGGCAGCTGAGACCGGGAGCTGCCAGCCACCCTCACAGAGGGACAGCGGAGGAGGTCGCAGTGCTTCGGGGGCAGTGGGTGTCTGGAGCATTGCCATCTGGGGCAGGAGCGGGGACTGAGGAGACCATGAGTGAGTCAAGGCCGAGAGTGTGCTTGGTTCTGGCTGGTGGGTTTTTTGTTTGATTTGCCTTTTTGTTTTGGTTTAGAGAGCTAGACACAACAATAACAAATGCTTGGCCTAACTATACAGGATTCAAGATAGAAGAATTAAAAAAAATATTTATTTATTTTTAGAGAGAGGATAAGGGAAGGAGAAAGAGTGGAAGAGAAACATCAGTGTGTGGTTGCCTCTCATGTGTCCCCCACCGGGGACCTGGCCTGCAACCCAGGCATGTGCCCTGACTGGGAATCGAACCAGTGACCCCCTGGTTCACAGGCCCGTGCTCAATCCACTGAGCTACACCAGCCAGGGAAAGATAGAGGAATTTTTTTCTCTCTTCCTGTTTTTTCCTTCTGCATCATCTGAACACTTCCCTGTTCCCTTTCTCCAGTTCCAGACTTCTCTCCCTGTGACCCAAGAATAGGGTTGTACAAGGACCACTCACTAGATTCAAAGTTTTTCTTTCTCAAGATTCCTGGGAAATCACTAAAACTTGCTTTAGTGATTTAAACATTGCCCAACAATGGGTCAGTTCAAGGCTTCTTGGTCAGCTGCACCATATATTTTAGGGAGAAAAGGGAAACTGGCAGTCTGTTGGCTCACTCAAGCTGAAGACCATTTTGTCGTTGAAGCACATTGGAAGAGCGTGGAGCATGGCCACACGGTCAGATCACAGGAGCTTGGAGTTGGCATGCTGCAAAGATCAGATGGGAAAGGCAGCGGCCAATTCTGCTGGCTAGGCAACGTGGCAGTGCTAACGCCAACCAAAGTTTTTCTCAGTCTTGTGCGCTGTTCTTTTTGTTCTTGGAACAGTTTCTGTTTGTCATATTTTGCTCTGGGAAAATATATCTGGAACTCAACTGCTTAAGCTCAGGGAGAGACTTTCTGGTCACTAGGAGCGACCTGGGGGGGTGTCCACGGTGAGGCTTTCTGTTCTGCGAGCAGAGTCCCAGAGGGGCCACTGGACGAGTCTGTGTGCTCACTCTTCTGGTGAGGGAGGGAAGGGGAAGATGACCATGACTTTGTCTCTTGCCTTACAAAGCTCTCAGTCTAGGGGCTTGTCAGTTTGTTAAATCAAAGTGGCAACACGGTGTGGGACCTCAAGGACTGAGCTTCATCTGGGAGCTAAGGGAACCCAGGGGAGGAGCCGGGCTGGATGTCTCCGAGGCGTCTGAGAGGACGGACACACTTCACTGTCCGTGAAGGTCACTGAGGACAAAACCTGTGTGCAGTGTATGGATTTCTGCAAAAAATGTCTGATTTATTCCCCACCACCGTTTTTTCTTGGGTGTCACCTTAAGTGTTAGCACTGTAACCTTTTAAAATTAGAGGTCAAGCTGAGACAATTCCTAGCACCTAGAGAAGGCCCAGCATATAGTTGGTGCTCAATAAATATCAGGTGAATGAATGAAAATATCTTATAGGTTGTTGCTTCAACTCGTATGGATTTTTTTGGGGGGGTAGCTAATTATGATCTCTCTTTTTATTAAAAAGAATTTATGGGTAGGGGTGTGCTGCTCCTAATGTATGTTTGGTGCATTACGGTATATTAACACAGCGACCATGCAAGGGAGCTCATCATGCTCACTTTAGAGGTGACAGACTGAAGCTCAGAGACGTAAGTCACTCTCTGGTGACACAGCTAGTGAGTGAGTGTTGCCGGGAGCATTCGCTGTCCTGTCTATCTGACCCCAAACCCACTTTTTGTCCCTCTCCTCCTGCCAATCTCATGGTAGTGTTTACAGCTGATGGGAAAGTCAGTCTTTTAAACAAGGGAATAAATGAAATGAGGGAATTTTTATTTCCCATCAGATTTCATCTCTCTTAGGGAGATTTACGTCCCTGGATTGTATTTCATGGGGCCTTTCTACGAGTGGCCAGATTTATGGGTCGTAGTCAGTAGAGGCCGAGCCGGGTTTCTGTCTCGTGTGTACACTTTGCACAACGAACCGGGATAATGGGTCAGGGAAGAGCTGGCCTTCATCGTCCCCAAGCGTCCCAACTGAGCTGACACTGGCGGGGAGAGTGGGACAGAATCTTCCTGCGGAGAGATGCTCAGGAAATAGGGGGGGTCCGGCTCTGTATTTGCAGAAGGCAAACCATGAGAAGAGGCCCATCTGTCAGGAGAGAGTGTGCATTCATACCAAAGTCTCTGTGTGTCTGGCTGGTTTTGAAAGTGTACACCCACGAAGGACTACGCATTTGGAGCTAAGTACATTCTGGAATGCATTAGGGACCGGAATGTGAAATCCTCTCCATGTCTGACTCTACTCAGCAGAACTAGGTGAGCTGGGATGCCCGACCCTGCTACCCACGCACTGTGTGCAGAAGTTGGACGTGCTCACCTGACCCGTGTGTGTTTACATGTGCAGGACTGCGCCCACTCCTGCGTCTTGATAGCTTCCTTTTATGGATCAGATTCTTGCCCATTCCATTTGGGGGCACCTCATTGGATTTCTGCAGGGCTTTAGTATCTGCTAGCATGAGGACTTAAGCTATCCCTTCCCCTAGGTATGTCTGAGTTCATTTTAGTACCCTTGGAAACCAGAAAACCTTTAAAAGGCAAGAGAATGAATTGCTAATTATGTGATTCTTGGGTATTGAGAGAACAGTGTTAAAATAATTTCTGGACCAAAAAGCTCTTCCTAGATGCCTTTAAAATATAATCACAGAGGCTACTGGTGCCTACACTTAGAGATACATCAGAGTAACTTGGGGAACTTATTAAAAACACATGAGATCTAGCCCTGGCTAGGGTGGCTCAGTGGGTTGAGCACTAGCCTGTGAACCAAAGAGCTGCTGGTTTGATTCCCAGTCACGGCACATGCTTGGGTTGCAGGCCAGGTCCCCAGTAAGGGGGTGAGTAAAAGGCAACCACACATTGATTTTTCTCTCCCTCTCTCTCCCCTCTCTCTAAAAATAAAAAGTCAAACACACAAACGCGCACACACACACGAGGTCTAGATTAGGGTTTGTACTCTAGACATGTGGGTTGACGTAGAACTCAAAGACCTCAATGTTTGAGATCTTGCAATATGGACAGCTGCTTATCCTTCTTTTTCTGTGGGGACTGAAAGTCACTGCTGTGAGCATGGGTATACATGGGTGTGATGTGTGTGTGTGTGTGCCCCTGTTTGCATGTGTACTTCAGGACCTGGAGTGAGCATGACTTTGGGCTGCTATCTTAACTACAGACATGGCTTCTCTCTCAAGAAAAAGTGAGCGGTAGACATTTTCCTATTTACTGGAGGAATTCAGGTGCTGCTACATTTTTTTCCGAGTCTTGGGAATTCTCCTGTAAATGTACTCCCAGCCACACTCCACTTCCATCAACTCATTTCTGCTTCCTGGATGGCCGGGGGCGTCCAGCAGTAGGATGCTGCTGTCACCTCGCAACGTGTTTGCATTTATGCTTTCTGTAGCTTTTCTTATTTCAATGCCATAATGTCTTCCTGCACTCCTTTCTTCCATTCTTCCTTTCTCCCCTCTTTTTTTCTGCCTCTCTTCCTCCCCACTCTCCTCTCCTTCTTCTATTTCCCTCCTTCCTTCCTTTTATTTTACGATAAGGAAATCAGTATGAAACTTAGTATTCTGAGAAGCATCTCTATAGTTTTTTTCCATTAGCCAGTATATAGTATATATATGCTCATCACTTGCACATTTGGATTGGCAATGCAGGCTTATAAATGCTGCCGTAAACTCAGTCCTTCCATCCGGGATGAGAATGGAGTTGTCATAGGCAGTTGATGAGGTGGCATCTGTTGGCCACCAGTTTTACGCTGCAGTAGCTCTGAGCAGATAACGTTAATAGGAATCACATTTTAAAGTTGTGAATTTGATGTAAAATACTAAATTTGACAATAATTGCGTTATAAAGCCAAAACTCTATTTATTAAAGGGCCCCATCTCTCCTTCGTGTGAGGGGCTCTGGAATTCTTGCTTATACCTGCCCCTAGCAATTATCATGCCGTCTGTGAAGTTCTGTTTTATTTTTCCATTTTCATAACAACTACATTATGATGTGACATATTTTTTCCAGATATTTTGCTTGAATAAATAAATAGGATATTAAATTCGACTGGGGTATTAGATTATAAATTAGTTCTGTAATAGGCGTCATAATGTTATTTAGATTTTCAGTTTACACAGACCTTGTAGCAACTCCCCAGAGCTATGCTACAGAATTAGAAGTAGATAGAAGTTGATGTAAGAAAATTGGTTTTTGTAATATGCTCATGCTGGTAGAGCTGGGCTGTGTGTAAAGGTGTTTAAATGGAGCGCTCCTGCTTACTTCATTGTACAGACAAAAGATTGATAATGATTTCACAATTGACTCGTTGGTGCTAATATTGGCCATGTGCAAAGCTAAAATATTCCTTCCCCAAATTAAAGCAGTATTTATGTATGAAGGCTAAAAATCCAGCAGTAAAACATATATCAACTGTTTAATGGATGAAAAAAATTTTTTAATCTGAGTTGTGTAATGACGTAAACTCACAACTGTTTCTGGGCGACCACGTTAGTGCTTTCAGTTACATTTCACACCAAGAAGGACATACCCACCCAGGAACACTGTGTGGTTCCTGAAGTCGCTAGCAAGTCAGATATTAACTCACTGAAGTAATGCCTGATGCACGCCCATGGAAAAGCAAGCACATTTATTAGGGAGTGTGGCTGAGCCAGGTGAGTGCTGACAGCAAGGTTTAAAGACAGCATCTGGGTAGCAAGAGGAAGTTTTCTTTGCAGTGAGTGCTGTCCTAACCCTGAGCAGGGGGTGGCAACCTGCAGGGTAGTGGGGAGAGGGTGCAGATCTGTCCCACTGCCTGCATTGGGATGGCTTATGAACTGAGATTGGCTTTTGCATTTTAAAATGGTTGAGTAAAAATGAAAAAAAGAGTGACACATGGGATTTGTATGAAATTCAATTTCGACGTGGATAAATACAGTTTCCACAACCCGGCCGTGGTCGTTGGTTTACGTATTGTCCGTGGCTCCTTGCACACCACAGGGTTGAGTCGTTCAGACAGAGACAAAATGGCCTGGAAAGCCTGAAATAGTTCCTCCCTGGCCTTCTGCAGAAAAGATTGGCTGACTCCTGCTTTAAACCCAGACCAGGGCAAGCCGCTGTTGTTCTGGTCTCTTAGAAAGTCCCATTCTGGGGAGGGATTGGGTAGGAGGCTCTGGGTACCAGTGAACAGTGGTGAGTGGTGCTTTACTTAAAAGGGAGAACATGAGTTACCAAATGAGAGGAACTGTACTCCTGTACCTTGGTGCATAAAATGCCAAATGTAAAACTAATCCAACTAACTTCTGTAGCATTAAAAATATCCCTCTTAGGATAAGCTCCCTTCCCAGGTTAATGGAACTTTAATCTGAATGCCAGAAGTTTGGTGCCCCGTGGGACTTACAGAGATTCCCCAACAGGGCAAAGTCTATTTTAGAGCCCAGTCAGCCATGTGGCACTAGTGGTCAGGCCAGACCTGGGACTGGCCGTCTCTGCCCCTCACCGGCCCTGACACATTGGAAAAACCTTGTTCTCTCTCAGTCTGTTCATCCGTACGCTGATGAGTGGTTGTCTCAATGACCTCTGGTGCCTGCTTGGTTCAGAGGACTTGGTATCTCTGATAATGGGAAACTGTCACCAGTGTAAAGAAGGTCCCAAGGCTAGGCAAAGATCTTCGTGTTTATGGCTTCTTTTGTAGCTTCCTGCTGCCTCTAAAATGCTGCATTTCATTAAAGGTTCACAAGTCTTGACATGTTTGTAAAGAAAGACGGGGCAGGAATTCATATGCCTCGCCTTATAACAAACATGTTGTAACTAACCTATATTTGGAATACAATTTGTCATAAGGATGCAGGCTGCGTTTTAAGTGAGAGCAGCTTCTGCAATGCAATGTTTTATTCTTCTCAAGCAGGTCCCTGGAGCTCTTCACTTTGCACCTTGAAGGGAGTCTTTATTGGAGAAGCTGCTCTCTGTTTCTGAAGAATGGGAACATTTGCATTAAAAGATGCAAGAAATGCCATTGTCATTTCCCCGAGAATTGCCCTTTCTGATGAATGTTAGATGAAGAATCAAGTCAAATCCCTTGAAAGTGGCTGGAAGATAAATTAGAGCCGAGCTGCAGTTAGGTAGAACTAAATTTTATTCCTTCCCTTTAAAATGGTTTTTAATTGATTTGGCATACTTTTTAAGTTAATAATGAATACTGTACCTGAGTCTGCATGGTCACTCCTGTGAATTAGATCCATTGCATTTGAAACAGCTTTCCCTTACAGAGGACAGTGATTTTAATGAAGAATCTTTGCTTATTGCACCGATGGAAATGTGGTGCATGGTGGTTTCAGACAGTTCTCTAATTAGCAGTCCAGTCTGTTCCCCTCGATATTTTACCTGAAACAGTTCGAAAATGTAGGCAGGGAAGGTGCTTTATCATAATGCTGGGAGCTCTTCCCCACTTTGCGGGAGACCATGTAAATGCAAGGAGATCGTGGGGCTGGGAGAGCCCCGAAAAGGCGGTGCAAGACCAGAGATCTTTTAAATTTATTTTTCATGTCAGATGAATCCAGAGATCTTTAAAAGGGGGCAGAAATAGGTGACTGAGTATACAAATGTTTTTTTATGTTAGAATAACAAATTTCACTTTTGGGGGTAGGTAAGGGAGAGGGTGGGAAGAGGGGCATTAAAACCCTAAATTAGGGCCTGGGGACCAGGTAAGTTGTAAGGTGGGTGGAGGTGGGAGTCTCGTGGCTCCTAGACTCCCTGTGGGATTGGCATTTCTCAGTGTCTCTGTAGTGTTACTGTTAATGGAGCATGCAGTGTGTGCTGGACTATGTTTAGAGGCCACAGTCAAAGCCAACCTGGAGATAGAAGCCAAAAAAGGATGAGCCAAACAAAGCCAGACATTCCTGAGAGGTCAAAATATAAAGAGCAGGGTCTTTTTCTTGACTCTCAACACTGAGCAAGTGAGAAACGGAGCAAACACGAGAGGAGAGGAGAAAGCAGAAACTGAATTGTGAAGAATAAAGTGCCTTGAGAGATAGAAGCTAACATTCACCACATTTCTGCTTTAAATAGGGTATTTGGTTACTCTTATTAAGACCATGGTCTTAAAAGTTTGGCAAAATGATTGATCAGCTTTCTCTTAATGCAAAATGACAATAACAACCATTGATATGTATGGAAGGCACTGTATTCCCAGTGCTAGGGCAAGTATGATCTTACTCAGCTGCTGTTAGCATCCTCTGGGGGAGGTAGGGACTACCAGGTTTTCTGTTGCAAAGACAAGAAAACAGGCACAGAGAAGTTACTGTGAGCCAAGTTCACGTGGCCAAGAAGTAATGGAATAAGGATTTAAACCCTGGGAGAATGGTTGCAAACCTCGTGATAACAGTGCTTCTGCAGGGAAAACTGTGTTCACCATTTGCCAGTCGGAGAAGGAACAGTGCATTTCCCGAACTTGGATAATGGGAGTCAGAGCCAGGGCTGCAGAAGACCAGTTGGTTCCCATAATGCACTTGGAGCTGTAGGCTGCTGTGTGTGCTCTCACTACCCAACTTTAATTAAAATTATCGTACAGTAAAATGATCTCTAATACACTTCAGAACAAATCACCATCTTATATCTGACATGTTGTTAATGTTTACTACTGTAATTATTAATTTGAAATATAAGGCAGCAGTTTTTATTAGTGTTTAGTTATATATAATTATGTCAAATATGAGACTGCAATTTAGATTGAACTGTATTAGCAGTGATCATACACAATTATTACAGTGTATACTTGATACCCTGAATATTTTATGCCTCTATAGATATTTTTTCCTGTAAACCATAAAGAATTATTTAAAGATCTCCTACAAGTTATTTACAATGCTTTTCATTTAAAGGGTTTTAGACTATGGGGATACACATACTAAAAATGGAGTCTTGATCTGAGTCATGGTTTGACAGAGAGGAATGGGAGGCCCCTGTTAGTGAATGTGTCTGATCCACTGATTCCCCCGAGAGGGAACACACCCTCTCCCGGGTACTTTGCACATCTGATATTTCATCCTTACAAAGAGCATACTATTTCCCCCATTTTCCTGAGTAGATAACTGTGGCAGGAGAATTTAAGAGATGTTACCCATCTAGTGAATAGTGGAGCTGGCATTCAAGTTCATCATCTTTCTGGAAATTTTTATCCTGGGTTGTTAGGGAAGAAGCCTTTTTTATGGTAGACTCTTGTCAAAATGTGCACTTTTGTAAAATCGGCAGCATTCTGTATTTAATGTATCCATTAAATAAGTTCTGTTAGATCCATTTAAGAGCTGGGAAAACAGAGATAGAAGTTGAAGAGTTTTCTCCAAGGTTGTACCTGCTAAAGTGAGAAGTGCTAGCACCCTGAATTAATTCTAATGTTTGCTCAAGAAAGATTGTTACCAGCTTCCCTTGCAGTTATAGCCAGGATACGCTGAAGCTGCCCTTTATTACAGTAGACCTTGAGTTCTTTTTGTGGTGATGATGGTGATGACCATGTACTGTGGTGATGATGTGGGGTGGTGATGAAGGCAGCTAATAGTGACCAAGGACTACATGCTAAGCTAAGCTATTTGCATATTTATTATACTCACTTAATTATTGTGATATGCCCCCTTAATAGATAAGAAAAATAGGACATTGGAGACATTCTCACCACGTGGTGGGAGAGCCAAGACTTGGAAACAGAACTTCTGCGTCCAGAGTTTATATGTTCCTTTCCCACAGAGGCATTAATCAAATTACTTCTTGGGTTAAATGACCCTGATTCCTTATCCTTCCCCAAGAAAACCTATTCTCTACTCCTGAGTAGGTTTTTTTGTTATGTTTTCCTGAACACTGTTTTTTTTTTAAATATTAAAAAAATTCAATGACCAAGTTTTTTTTCAAATGTCAACAGTTCAATGAATAGTATTTCAGAAAAGAAACCAACAAAAAGCAAATACAAAAACAAAGAGGTAGAAACATTACTTCATGATCCTGGTGTATAATCAAATTATTTCAAAAAAAATAAATGTTTTACATTTTAAAAGCAATAAAACTTTATTAGAGAGAGGAAGATAGAATAGTTATATGTCTTAGTTCAATCACTAATATGATTTGGTGACATTCTACTCAATTGCTCATTTACACATTAAAAAATTTTTTATTATATTTTAATCTTTACCATTCATACCCCTTATGCTCCCTCCCCAGCTCAGTCACCACACTGTTGTCCATGTCCATGAATCCTTATTCCTCTTTGCTGGATCCCTGCACCCCCTAAACTCCTCCCACCCCTCAGCTGTCAGCCTGTTCTCTATCTGTGAGTCTGACTCTATTTTGCTGGTTAGTTCAGTTTGTTCATTAGATTCCACATGAGTGAAATTATATGGTAATTCTTTCTCTAACTGGTTTATTTCACTTAGCATAATGTTCTCTATGTCACAAAGGGTACAATTTTCTTCTTTTTTTAATGACCCAGTAGTTTTCCATTGTGTGAATGTCCCATAGTTGTTTTATCCACTCATCTACTGATGGGCACTTGGGCTGCTTCTGTACCTTGGTGATTGTAAATAACGCTATAAAGAACACAGGAGTGCTTACATTCTTTCAAATTAATGTTTTGAGTTTCTTCAGATATATTCTCAGAAGGTGGATTGCTGGGTCAAAAGGCAGTTCCATTTTTAATTTTTGGAGGAATCCCCATCCTGTTTTCCACAGTGGCTGTACCAGTCTGCATTCCCAACAATGGTGCACTAGGGTCTCCTTTCTCTACATCCGCACCAGCACTCATTTGTTGATTTATTAATGATGGCCATTGTAACTGGTGTGAGGCGATATCCCACTGTGGTTGTAGTTTGCATTTCTCTGACGATTAGTGACATTGAGCATCTTCTCATATGTGTATTGGCCATCTGTATGTCCTCTTTGGAGAAGTGTCTATTCAGGTCCTTTGCCCATTTTTTCACTGGATTTTTTTTTTTTTTGGTATTGAGTTTTATAAGTTCTTTATAATTTTGTATATTAACTCCTTATCAGATGTATCAGCAAATGTGTTCCCCAATTCTGTGGGTTGTCTTTGTATTTTGTTGATTGTTTCCTTTATTTGTGCTAACTGTTTTTAGTTGGATGTAGTCCCATTTGTTTATTTTTTTTTCTTTGGTTTCCCTTGCCTAAGGAGATAGATCAGATAAAATATTGCTAGGAGCAATGTCCAAGATTTTACTGCCTATGGTTTCTTCTAGGATTTTTATGGTTTTGGTCTAACATTTCAGTCATTTTTTAAAATATACTTTATTAATTATGCCATTACAGTTGTTCTATTTCCCCCCTTCATTCCCCTCCACCCTGCACACCCCTCCCCCACCATTCCCCCCTTTAGTTTATGACCACGTGTCTCAAGTTCTTTAGATTCAATATTTCCCATACTATTCTTGCCCTCCCCCCTATTTTCTACCTACCATCTATACTACTTATTTTCTGTACCTTCTCCCCCCTTCTCCTTCTCCCACTCCCCTGTTGCTAACCCTCCATGTGATCTTCATTTCTATGGTTCCGCTCCTGATCTAGCTGTCCTCTTAGTTTGCTTTTGTTTTAGGTGTGGTTCTTAATAACTATGAGTTTGCTGTCCTTTCACTGTTCATCTTTTTTATCTTCTTTTTCTTAGGTAAGTATTAATCCGTTTTGGATTTGGTCTTGTGTATGATCGCAGGTTGTACGGGAGGCAACCAGTTGCTGTCTCTCTCTCCCGCCCCTGCCTTCCTCTTTTCCTTTGTACATGTTCGTGAACTTCTGCCATATACCAAGTATTGCATTAAGTATCAGGCACAACGAACAAAACACATACAGTCCCTGTCTACGTGGTGCTTATTTTCTTTTTCAAAAATATGTGTATGAACATGTACAAATGAAAGAATCAATCAATGAAATGGAAATATGAATTTTTATTTTTATTTTGCTTTTGTATTTTGTTGGTTAGTACACTTTATACATTTTTAATTATAATTCTTTTAAATGTTGCTTAAAATTAAATTTAGAGTAATTGGTTATTACTGGAGACATTTATATCCTAACCAAGAGTGAGATTTTTGTCTTTGATGCTCTCAAACTGCATCTTCCCTATTTGGAGTGACTCATTGCTGAAGTAATATACCTTTGTAAAACCAAAGACTGCTCTCTCTCTGAGGTCCTGTTTGATAGTCGCCAAAACCCTTTTCAAAAAATATTATTGTTAGTTTTTTAATCTCCACCCAAGGATATGTTTATTGACTTTAGAGGAGAAGAGGCAGGGGAGAGAGAGAGGGAGAGAAAGAGAAAGAAAGAGAGAGAAGATCAATCAGTTGCCTTCTGTACAACCTGGGATCAAACCCATATCCTAGGCATGTGTCCTGACTGGGGATTGAACCTGCAGCCTTTTGTTATATGGGACAAGGATCCAACTGAGCCGCCTGATTAGGGCTCACTGAAACCCTTTAAACAAATATCTCCCTGTACCTGTGTTTTGTCATCCATCTATGAAGTGCGTGCCCAACAAGAAGTCTATTATGAGTCTCTACTCCCTCAGTGGTAAGGGGGTCGCTGGCTCATCCTCACCAGCTTGACCGGCCCTCATGGGCCAATGACTTGCCCTGGCAAGGCCACCATTAGGAACTGCACAAGGCAGGGTTTGGTCATGTGTCAAAACTGAGTGAGTGGGCTGGATCCTGATTAAATCCATAGCAGTGACCTTGGCTCATACTGGGTTCCTTCTGAGCCATAGGGCACTGAATCAGATCACACTGAAAATTAATTTGCTCTTTTAGCCAAAATAAAGTAAAGAAAATCTTTTGTGTATGATTATTTTTCTGGACTTTATAGTGGAGACTCATTCTGCTTGATTATAAAATGTACAAGTCAGGATCCAGAACCTTACCTTTTTAATAAATCAAAATTACATTTTGTTGTTGTTGTTTTTGTTTTTCTGTTGCAAGTGCTTCCAATGTCACAGAGATGTATGAACAAGTCCTTGTAAGGTTTATCATGAAAAACAGACTTATAAATCCTTTAACCCAGTTCCAAAATTGATCCCCTAAGAAAAGTTAAATATCACTGCTGTTTGTAGATTGCTAGATCACCACAAAGATAATTCTTTTATAAATACAGATGGTTTCCTTATGGAAATTACATGACAGTAAGTAGATGCCAATAGAAAAAAAAAGACACGTTGATTAGCTAATAAAATGGTGTTCAGTAGAATGATGCTTCTTTGTCTAATTTATGGCTTATTTGAACTTACAATGCCCTGTTTTCATCTCAGCCTTTAGGAAGTGTTCCTTTAAAAACTTTAAAAATGTAAAATAATGTGAATTTGATCATCTTGAGCATAAAATGCTAATTATTGATTAGCAGTGAATCAAAGTTATAAAGCTTCCACCTCCTCACCCCTCTTCTCAGGCCAAGACATTCTTATGAATTGATGAGGCCGAATCAATTGGCAGCAGGCTGAAAACCCAGCACTGGAGTGACAGTTAAAAAATGAGCCAATGAATATGTTATCGGCAAATTATTGATGTACAAATCAATACTCAGGGCTCTGTCATGCAAGGGGAGAGGGCAATGGGGAGAGGAACCGGTATTTGCCAAGTGCCTAGAGTGTGTCAAATCCTAGGAACAGCCTTGCATTTGGGCCCCTGCTGATGCTTTTTTCTTTTCTTTTCTCTGAACTGTGTTGTACCAAGTGAGCCCCCGGTACCTCTCCCCCAACACTTTACGTTGGTTCACGAGAAGTGGTGAGGAATTTCTCCATCGGATCACGCCTTGGAGGGCATTTGAATATTAGCATTACATTTTCCGCTTTCACTACTCTGTTTGTTGGTGGGTGGAACGCTGAGAAATGTTGCCCAACCTTTTCCAAATGGCACGTGAATAATCCTGTAATCAGTGTAATGTATTCTGTTATGGGAGTAATCAAGTCATTCAGCTTTGAAGTAAGACCCAATTTTTTAAGAAGTGCCTGATGAATGCAGTTTCAGGTAGTTAGAGGAGGCTGATGTACCTGGGCTATTTGGGTCTCCTGGTAGAACTGGGAAAAAGTACTTGAGGAAACTGAAGTGGACTGTTCTAAAAATATCTGCGTTTCGGGATATATTTTCCCAGCAAGGCAAAGTGCACCATTTTAGATTTTAAAATTAAACATGGCTGTGTGCTTTTGAATCTAGTATTGTCAAAGCTTAGGTGATTAGAAGTGAGACCCAGGAAGATGGCGGCTTGCCCTGCATCTCTTCGCAGGGTGGGGTCCTTCTCATTATTCAAATGGTAGCTTAAATGCGCTTGCCTCAGTGATGCCTGCCCTGGGCTCATTTTGCCTGCCCCAGGGCCACAGTCTCCCTCTTCCCTTTCTCTTTTGCTTTTCCTCAGGGCTTTTACCACCGGGAGAAATTCTGGCTGCTTGGCTGGTGTCCCTATTTCTGGGGGAATGTAGAGCTCCTTGTGAGCAGGGACTTTATGTTCACCAAGGTATTCACAAGACCCCAAACAGTTCCTGATGTGTTGGAGGCACTCATGAAAGACTGAAAGAACAAATGCTTGATTCTAAACCCAGAAGGTTGCCCTCTGTGTACATCATTTGCATTACTAAAGGAGTCAGCGGAGCCAGCCCACCATTCTGCTCGATACAATACCACCAACCCACTCTTCATTGGCACATCTAAGGAAGGGTTAAAGCTCACCTAGTGGGGCCTGTCCCAGGTGGGAGGCTGCTGCTAATTGGACAGCTCCGGTTCCCAGCCAAGCCACAAGCCAGCAGCAGGTACACAAAATGCTTGCTGTACCTGGTAGTTAAGCTTCACATTATTTAAAACATCTGTTTCAAAACTAACTCCAGCATCTATGGCAGGGGTGTCAAACTTATTTTCACAGGGGGCCACATCAGCCTGGAGGTTGCCTTCAAAGGACTGGATGTGATTTTAGGACTGTATACATGTAACTACTCCTTAATGGTTAAGCGAGAGCTTGGCGCTGCTGCCTGGTAGAAACCAGGTGCTGGGCCGGATAAAAGAAGGTGGAGGGCCGGATTCGGCCCACAGGCCTTGTGTTTGCCATCTGTGGTCTATGGTTACGTTCTGTTCTCTGTGCACAAGGCTCTAGCAGTCCACATCCCATTAATGGCAGAGACCTTGCATGAAGCCTTTGGTACTGACTTGGGACAACTTAATCTGTGGGCTTGTGCTCCCCGCCCCCCACTTTATACTTCTCAACTACTTTCCTGTTTACCCCTCTCCAGTTTCTTTCCTGCCCTGCTCTCCCCTCCTTTCCTCTCCCACCCCTCTCCTCCCTTCCCCCCTCTCCTCATATCCCTGCCCCTCACCTCCTTCTCACTGTTGAATTTTAAGCATGTGAGGGACAATCTTGGCCCAGTTTCCTCCTCATCTACTCCTCGCTCTTCAGATGTATCTAGTGTTCTAATACTAAGTAAGGTCTTCATGAAAAGCACCAAGTACAAAAACTTTCATGTACAAGTAGGTAATTTGGGGGCTAATCATTGGTGTATCAATACCTCCCTATAGAATGTCCTTTTTCCTTTCTCAGCATTGTTGTTCTGTTTATCAAAGTGAGGCACACATACCTTGCACTGCAAAGCATTCTGATGATAAAAAAAACCCAGAGTGACTTTAAACAGCAGGTTTCCCCAGTGTAGCCAGAAGAGGATTCAGCTTTAAAGAGAATAATTAACAAAACTCGTTTTAAGAGCCCATTTATTGCAGAAAATAGGGGAATTACCTGTCTGAGAGAATGAGAAGTGTTCAGATGCTGCCCATACTTTCCCCGAATGTACTGTGGTCCCAGAATAACGGCTTCTTTTATGGGAAAAAGGGGAGAGTGTGCAGTGGGCAGGAGACCCTATTAGTAGGCTTTCTTGGTTTGCAGAAAATATGCCCAAGTCAGCCTTTCCAGAGGGCCACCAGACTAGGTCAGAGCCAAACAGGGTGCATATTCCTGGGCCTTTGATTCATTTGTTCTCACAAATGAATCAAACTCATGATTCCCAAAGTCTGTTTCACTGAACAACCATCTGGCAGGATTTTCCATGCCAAGGGGCTCCCCAGTCAAATAGGGCGGGGAGTGCTCATGCCATTGTTCACACCAGCAGATCAAGGAAGAGCGCTTCAGATAAAGAGACCTGGGCAACTTCATTTCATCAGGTGTTTCCAAAATGCATTTGACTGTGGATTTCTCAAAAGTAGTCTGCTAATATCCTCTAGAACTCTTTAGCCACAAAACAAAGAAAACGAATAAGCAAAAGCAGTTGTTGTATATAGTTGACCCTTGAATGACACGGGTTTGAACTGTGCAGGGCCACTTATACGCAGATTTTTTTCCCCCAGTAAACGCAGAGGGGCCTTTGCATCCTCGGGTTTTGCATGTCAGATTCAATGGAAACAGCATTTTCACATTGCCAACTGCGATGTTCCGACCTTGATGGGGAAAAAAAAAACATTCTATAGGGAGGTGTTGATACAGCAATGATTAGCCCCCCAATTACCAGGATTGGTAATTTGATCCAGGATTGGTTGAATTTGAGAATGTAAAGGGGCAACTGTAGAGCTAAAAATTATACCCAAATTTTCAACTGAGGGGCGTCAGTGACCCTAACCCTACATTGTTCAAGGGTCAAGTATACTTATTCTGGGTGCCTCGTCTAATGGTTGGGGCTTTTGAATTTCTGGTCTTTTTTTTCCCTCCTAGATAGGAAGACAAGTGGGGCAAGGGCTCAGCCTTCAATTCCTTAGCACCAGGCACTGTGCAGGGCACTTCCCTGGCGTGGTTGCCTTTGAACCCACAGCAGCCTGTGATCCTGGATTCGTAGACAGGATCTGAAAGCTGAGAGTGGTGATGGATCTTGCTTACAGCCACTCAGGGGGGCGAGAGGTGAAGCTGTGCGAGGACCTGACTACTGACCCCGCGCCCCACGCGTCTGATGCTCAGTGCTCCCAGCGGTCACGCCCTTCACGCAGCAGACACAGACCCCACTTCACCTGTCCCACTTTGGGGGCCCCTTTGGGGCATTCATTGGTTACCGTCTAAAGGAAACTGCTGTCAGGAGTGCACCGTCACACAGAGAGCCTTCTGGTGAAGACTGCATACCCTTCACATGAAATAACCGGCAACCAAGCATGCGATGAGTATACACACCCATATCCATACCGGTTTGTCCAGCCATCCATGTTACCTATACCTAATTATACCTACATATATCATCTATGCCTGCATCTATACCATCTACATCCATATCATCTACCTCTATATCGATCACCTACATCTATACATCTACATCTATCATATATATACCTGTGTCTACATCCAATCTCCATCTCCGCCTCCATCTATATCTATATCCATTCTAGCTTCCCTAGTACCCATTCCAGGGCCTGAAACATGGTAGGAGCTTGGTGACAAAAAAATTTTGGCATCAAATGGGAAAACGCAGGATACAAAAGTACGAGTTCATGCCCTGGTTATACTCCCTAGTCTCCGCTGCCTTGTTTTCTCCATAGCAGTTACCTCCACCAGACATGGTTTTACTTGTTCATTTGCTTTATATTTATTTAGTTTGCTTGCACTTGGATGTGAAATTTGGGGGGGAAAGTCTTTCAGGTCATTTATTCACTGCTGTGAACCTAGAGTAGGTGCTCAGTAAGTATCTAGTGAAAGAATAAGTGCCCGAAGCAAGTTTTTATCTTACTTCTACTCTCCCCAGACTCCTCGAATTGCTTATTCGTCCACTTCTGTCTCAGGAGTAGTTGACGTCTACTTAGGGCCGGAAGTAAAGGAAGTCTCCGTTCTAGCAATTCCAGTGTAGTAAGTGCTGCCAGGGTCTGGGCTAACAGAGCGGGGCTGTCTGAAGACCTGGATGGTGTACAGGAAGGAGTGTAGCCCAGGGCCAGGATGCACAGCCACCGCCTCACGCTTTGTGTCACAGCACGTCACTGTCACCGCGCAGATCTCTCCGGCAGAAACCCCAAGTTTTCGTTTAAGAAGTCCAGACAGCAGCTCTACTTCCCATCCTCTAAAACCACACCCCGCCGGGCTTCTTAACCTGGGAGGGAAAAGAATTTCAATACGATTAATCTCCTTGGCAATCCTTTAAAACCCATTCTTCTTAGAAGGGGGTGCACAGATTCATCAGACAGCCAAAAGGATATGGAAAAGATAAGGACTCCTGAGCAGCGTGGACTAATACAGACTGGGTGGAATATTTTACTTGGTGCTGAGGGAAGGTGAAGGATTGAAAAATGGGCTTCCTTTCATCCTGGAAGTTAAAAAAATTCTGTGTGTTTGTTCACTATTTGCCCATCCCTTCCCCTCCACCACCACACACACATGAACACACACACACACACACACACACACACACACACACACACACACACTTCACTCCTTTATGGCAGAAGTGCTTCTGATGTCTGGGGGTCAGGAAGGCGAGCGAGGTGCTACTGCCAAGTCAGGGCGCTCCTGGCCACCCCAACTCTGCAAAGCATCAGAAATGATCTCAGGACGGTGCTGAATGCAGAGTACCATGGAAAGGCGTTCTGCCAACACGTTTCAGGACCCACAGATGCCCACTCAGCCCTGACTGGATTAAAGTTTGACACAAACTTTAACTTGGGGGCCGCCCCCAAGCCGGCCCCAGAAGCAGTTTAATCTCAACTGCTGCTCCTTGGGGTGGGGAGGGCAGGGGGCAGGCTAGGGGGCAGAGCGGCGCTGACTGAGGCGTGGGTGCTGTGGAGGACCTCGGAGGCTGCAGTCTCCCTGCTTCGGGGCTGGCACTGGGAATACGAAACTACTTGCCACAGAGACAAAGCGAGGGGTTCTTAGGTATGGGTGTGTGGATAGCTTTTCTTTAATTTGGAGTCTCGCGTATAAAATTGTTGTTAGAACAGGTTTTTCCGCTACTTTCAGGGAATAAGTGCAAGCTTTAAATAGGGATACACTTTTTAAAAAATGTACTTATTTATTGATTTTTAGAGAGAAAGGAAGAGAGAGAGAGCGAGAAACAGAGAGGGACAGAACCATCAATTTGTTGTTCCACTTACTTACACATTCATTGGTTCATTCTAGTGTGTGCCCTGACCAGGGATCGAACCTGCAACCTTGACGTATCGTTATCAGGAGAATGCACTAACCAACTAAGCTAGCTAGCCAGGGCCAGGGGTACACTTTCATAATCTGTAGGGGGTGGGAAAGCGAAGGAAGGAAAAAAAGCTGGATTCTAAGTAAAGGAAGGAAGACATTTTACTAGTCGGAAACAGCAAATGAGGAGAGAGGAATGGGATAGAACATGAATGAAATAGAATGACCAGAAAAATATTATCAAAATGAATGGTATTTCATCCAATCACACACTCATATCTAACCATCCACTAGTTGAAAAAAATTCAAAAGTCCCACCTTGGAACAAATTTATTTTCTTAGGCCACACAGAATAAAGAAAATCATAATAGGCTGTGATTAATTCCATCCAAAGTCACAAAACGAGAGTGAGCTGGCCTTTCTACTAGTGTGGGGCCCACAGTCCTCATATCAGGAAAGGTGTCCTGTAATTAGAGGTGAGCGTGTTGGCCATGACAGGCACCCGATGGCCCAGAAAGGCTGGGAGGGGAGCTGAGGGCGAGGGACGTGTGAGTCTGGAGATCCCGGGCTCTGAAGGTTGAGCCCTTTACACTTTGGACTTAGGGAGGAGGAGAGCCAGGGGCAAGGACTCAGGAATGTGGTCCCAAGAAGATAAAGAGAGATTTGCCTGGCTCTGGCTTTCCAGATGGATGTGGTGAGGACAGGAGGCCAGGAAAGAGGAGGCAGGAAGAGTAACAATGCTCAGAGACTCTCCCAGTAGAGTGAAAAAAAAAAAAAAAAAAGGTGGGGGCGGAAATGCGGATTTCTGGAATATTTACAAAAACACGTCAGGAACACTGACAAGAAGACAAGCATTGAGCTCTGTGGGATAGGAACGTCCCCGTCTTCCTACATAAGGGAGAGTAGGAACCATGTGTGTGCAAGTAAATGCAAAACCTACTGAGGCAGCCTCAAGGTGCAAATTCATAGCTATTATTTCTGAGGCCTCTGGCTACAAAAGCTAACAGGTGAAGGGAGTCTAGAGACCCTACGTGGGAAAAAATGACATTTTAACATTTTTGTCAGGTAGGCAATTTAAAAATATCCTTGAATTTTATATATACCATTCATGCCAAAGGTTGTGTGATAACGATACAAAAATGCCTTCTTTTCAATAGCTGTTAAAAAAAAGAAGTTTGTTGTTAAGGGCTGGGTCCACATAGAGTAGAGGCCGGGACAGCAGCCCCATAAAGCGTGACAACACACCGTGAACTTGCCCTCCAGAATTAACTAACACCACAACCGGTGTCAGGGACTCACTGTTATCTGAATACCAGCTTTTGGATTCTGTCCAGTGCCATTAGCGATTCCCATGTTGATTGCCCTGCTATTCATGAATGTTAATTGCTTCTAAATCTCTTCGGATGTTCAGATGCTTGGGGAAAAAATTCTGACTGGTGATGCTTGGGGAGAAATATTCTGACTGGCGAAGGTGTGAGTTTTATTAATGTGCAAGTAAACAAGAAATCTGTTTCCAGACTCCAGCGAAGTGTCTGTGATTCAGGATGTTTGGAGACAGTTGACGCGGCATCTTTCTTCGCATGTCTGTCGTGTGTTGGTGGTGTGATGGTGGGGATGGGAAGGTTTTCGGTGATACCTGTGCTGTTTGTGCAAAACTGGCATGCTTGCGGGTATGATTAGATAACCAAACCATTCCCTCTGGGGTTCCTACTTGCTTACTATGAAGTGACCTGGCTACGTTAGCGAGAAGCTTACACTTTAATGCTATCAAATCAGAAGATGTAGACATATGAGTGTAATTTGGTCCATCACCTATATGTTGCTCTTCATAGTTTATGAACCAGAAGGAACCTTGGAAATAAGCTTTGTAACCTTCCTTATTTTGCCACTTGGAACAAAACCCCAGAGGAGTAAGGAGGAGGCCAGGACCACAGGGCAACTCACAGGAGAACCAGGCAGAGAGTGAGGTCACTGGACTCTTGGCCCGTGGCTCCAGCAATCAAGAGAAGGGAAAACAATAAAAACTGGTGTTGATTGTGTTTTCAGAAACATTACAACTAGTGTTTGTAGAGTTCCCCCCCACCCCCATGGGTGGGAAAATCTGTTATGATTTAGTACTGAATTTCATTTATTTGTAATTATAACAGTATCCCAGCGAGAATAAAGGAGATTCAGGAAAAGGGCAGAGCACCCAGTTCAGTATTGTGATTGCCTCATTCAGCCAATATTTATTGGAGCTTCTTCACCCTGGAGTTTAGCAGTGAACACGGAAGTTCCTGCTTTTATGGAGTGTAGGTCCTAGTTGAGGGGGGTCATAGGAAAGAGGTAGAGAGATGAAGAAAGAGAAGGAGCAGGCAGGGGGCTGAGCGTGATGAGCTCTTTCAGGTGAGTGCTCAGGGGAGACCTCACTGGAGAGGCGTCTGAGCAGCGATCACGGGGATGCCAGCAGCAAGGCTGTCGCAAGGAAAGGGAACAACTGGAAGGAAACAAGGTCCTGAGGTGGGAATGTGCTTGGGGATTTGAGACAAGCCAAGAGGTCAGTGTGGCTGCAGCTGAGAAGATAGTGGGAGATCATGACCCTCCAGTCATGGCCTTTGGGAAGGCTCTGGGCCCGGCATTTTTAAGAAGATCCATCTTTCTACATCACTGCAATCACCAATAGTATGGCTCATAAACAGAGCCCAAATTCCTCTTTTCTGAGAGAGTTTTCTGGAGGTGCTACCCTTCTAAGACCAGTATCACTGACTCACCAGGAGTGTCCAGAAAATGTTAGTTCTTTCTAGAGAATTTTATTTTATTTTTATTTTTCCTTTGAAATGTTTTATTGTTTATGTTATTACAGTTGTCCCATTTTTCTGCCTTTGCCCGCCTCCACCTATCCCGCCCCCCATTGCTGCAGTCCATCCCCACGCCATTGTTCATGTCCGTGGGTCATGTGTATGTGTTCGTTGACTATTCCCTTCACCTTCTTTCTGGAGGCTTTTAGATCACAGTGGTTTTCACTGTGCTCAAATCATTGCACCACAAGATGACAGATTTCTTGGTGACAGGATTTGTGTCACACACATTTTTGTATCTTCCAAGAAGCCACTTGGAGTGCAAATCTTATATGTAGTAAGAACCCAGTAAACATTGATTATTTGGTGAATGCATGAATCAGTGGCCTGAGAGTGGTTGAAAGGATGGGGTGTCTTAGAAAGGGCTGTTAAAATATACCCTTCTGAAAGTGTTGTGGGTGAGATTACTTCTGAAGCTTTCTGACTTCCTTGGAATACTTTCTAAAGATGAGTCCATATACTGACATGTGAACATAAGTACATTAGTAGTAACATTATCTTCAGGCCAAGTTTTAGTTGGATGGTTGTATTTTGTCAATCTAATTTTTCTGCCATGTTTACAACCTTTTCTCTGGTATTAAAGGAATGTGGGTATCTGGGCTCATTCGACCAAGGGGTCATGTTTGGCACCGTTTGTGCTCTGGGTAAAATGTATTGAATGGGTTGAAATGGTGGTGGAAGTTAAGTGGGAAATATCACCCACCCAGGGAAAAGGTGGGTGATCGAGTTGCACTGTGACGGGGAAGAGGAAGATTGTCATTCTTGTGCTCCTGTTACTGGATTCTCTCACTGTGATGGACCAATAATTTATTTGCCTATTGCATTTCAATATCCCCATCTGTGAAGTGGGGGTAACACAAACTTACCCTCTGCCTTTCAGGTTTTTTGCGAAAATCAGTGAACTAATATTGGTAGAATTGGAGCCCCATGGATGAAGGGTACTTTGTAAGTATAACGCATTATTGTCATGTTATGTTCTGTTACTACAAAGTGAAAATAAATATCAGATGTCTTTTCTTGCCATATTAGAAATAAGTAACATCAAGTTTCATACCCAGATATCAATAACCCTACTTCCTTTGAGGAATTTAATATTTCTGAACTCTCTCATGGTTTGTCAATATGTTGGATGTAGAGAAGCCTGATCCCCTGCCCCCCACCCCTCGATATTCAGACAATGTTTACTAGATAATTTAGAAGAATACATGTCTATGCAGCGTTTAAAAATGCTGATATGAACCCTGGATATGAATGCAAGCTGTATTGACTTCTCTTGCCCACATTTTTGTTATTTATTTATTTATTTATTTGACTTGCATTTCAACTCTGTGTCTTGAGCAGTCGGTTTGTGTCTTAAAGATATGCTGGGTTTCAGGGAGGAACTGAATGTTTCACTAGGTCAGCAATATTTTGTTAATGATGAAACTAAATGAGACGTCCCTTAGACAACTTGCTAAGCATTGTGTTTCCAGACTTCGGGGGAAGGAGGAGGCCAACTAGTGTAGTGAGATGAATGTGGATTACCCCTCTCTGGCCATGGTACTGCCCACATGGCGTGGGAGTGGTCTGGTCCACAGAATGGCCAAGGGCTGCAAGCCACAAAGCCAGAGAACAGGCAGAAACTGCACAATCCCAAAGCAATGGCTTCAACTGATTTCCCCTGCTCAATGGTGCAACTTTTATTTTTGCTAGGTCAACCAAGGCCCTGGCATTGTGTAGACAGCCGCAGACTGGCTGGCGATATACCCAGTGCTTAACACGTAGTATTTTTAAAAAAAAAATTTTAAGGTGGTTGTCACCTTTTAAAAACTCTTAATATGGAGAAATATAAAAAGTGTCATGACTGCTTATTGAAGCCCATTTTCATGAGTCGCCCCGAGACTCATGGATGGTAGGATCTTATGTCTGGAGGGGGCTACATGTCTCACCTAGTGCTGTTTCTTGGCTGATTTGAAGATTCATCTGATGAGTGCCCAGAGCCCACTGCCTCCAGAGGTGCCTCCTTCTTGAGTTGAACCCAAATCCACCCTCTATGTATCCTCCACCCTCCAGTCCTAATTTCACTTTTCATACCTACAGAGAACAAGTTTTCTTCTTCCAAAGTGACACACTTTCAAGTGTTTGGTGGCACGGATTGGGTCCCCCCTAGAGTGGTCTCTTTGTTAGTTTCAGTTCTCTGAACCACTGGAACTTACATGCCATGACTTCCAACCCCCGTACCCCTCTGGAAAGGTTCTCATTTGTCTGTATCTTTCTTAGCAAGCAGCCCCGAGACTCTGCCTTCTCCAGGCTCCACTCTGCATCTCAGAGTCGAGAGATCTAATCAAAGGTCCGGAAGAGAATGACCTCGAAGAAACCAGCTGAAGTCACCTGCGCCCATGGATTGGTTTGAGTAATAAGACAGCAAAGCCCACATCCCTCTGTGGGGTGCAGATGATTGACAGGCAGAAAGTTGTTTTGGTTAATAATACAATCTGCTTGCCTCCTGCAGACACAGCAGCAGCCTACTAATTTGTTAGAAGTGAATTAAGGTTGTTTACCAGTGTTTTAGAGTAACTGCCAGAGTGAAAAAAAAAGTTTATACTAGAGGAGACCACTCACCTACTTCAGAGTTGCTGATTATTTTCAACTGAGGGCATAAATAATATATTGAGATATGCAAGGTGATTTAAAGCATTTGAACATGAAGCCTCCTGTTTACTAACTGCCAATGGGCTGAAGAGAATTTAAACAGCACTGAATCTTTTTGTCTGTGAATGCAAGGCATGAAATTAACTTTCATTTCATAGTTAGCAGAAATCATGATTAAGGTAGTCTTGTTGATGTGTCTTCTGATGATCTGGGTCTCTTTTGCTATGCAAGATAAGCCTTGGCAACCGAATGCTTCTCTTGTCTCCATTGAAACAAGTCCCCTGTCCCTGTCCCCCTCCTCCCGCCCCCAGGGTCTGTTTGGGTCAGTGAGTCAGTTTGATCTGGATAGAAAGGAAGTCAGTGGAAGGATACTAGACCTGGTTCCTGGGGCTCTGGTCCTGACTGTCAGGAGCCCTCTCTATATCTCTCTCTGCTCGCCTGTTGAATGAGGGCAGTGGCATCTGCTTCCACTACTATACAGGAAGATGGAGAGACCCCAATGAGGTCATCAATGTGAAATGGCTCTGAAAGGTATCAGGTGTCATTTCTGGGGGGGTCAAGGTTGTGTTCTGAGTGACTTACAAGTATTGACTCATTTAGTCTGCCTGATAACCCAAAGGGATAGGTATTGTTATTGTCCCAATTTTATCACTGCAAAAACTGAAGCTCAGAGAAGTGAGGAGACTTGCTCCATCACCTCGCAGATAATGGTGCAAATGGGATCCAAATGCCAGGCGATTGGGGGCCAGAGTTTGTGTTCTTAACTTCTACTTGTTTGGGAGAAGGAGCCAGCTTTTCCTGCAAGTGGTTGTGCCTCGTGGTCACGCTGAAGGAAATGAAACATCATTCCTAGTAGCCTGGACCCAGGTTACCTGAGAAAATGCAGGTATGGCTTCCCTGTGAGTGATTATCAGCAAGGAGGAATCTTGCTGGATGGGGAGGCAGCCAACTGTATGGAGTAATTATGTTTTATGTGTGGAGAGCCAGGCGATTCCTAGATGAAAAGCCCTCAGTGAAAAGATCTATTACTTGTAATGCATTCAGAAACAAGGAATTTGATTCACTTTTTGTCCCTGTAAACTCGAAAGTGTGATAGCCTATTTTGGAGTATGGGGAGAGCGTTAGAGAATGAATAGAAAATGTATGGAATGTTTAATTTTGCATGATTACATTTCATATTTGCCGAGGTAACTGTGGCAAATAGAAATGCATAACAACATCACAGCATATCTGTTTTAGATGTTTTGATGAAATACTCTGAGTTTTACAGTCTGATGCATGAACCCTTTGGGATAAGTCTTTATTATGCAAATGAACAAGAGTGTATTTGTGTTTACATCATTGAAAATATGTAACTTGTATAACTGTTTTTTTATTTATATTTACATTATATTTATTTGAATTTCAAAAGAGGTTAAAGCCTAAAGTGATTAATGAAAACAAAAATGATGGGCGTTTGCAGATATTCCCCTCTGAAATACGCTCAGTCTGTAGTGAGGTCATACCTAAAAGTCAGAGTGGCAAGACTGGGGTCTGATGTGCTTTGGATTTCTCAATTGAGCAGTTCAAAAATAGGGTCATTTGCATAATCCCAGAAAAATGGACGGACTCATGAGAAGTAATCAGCTGAAGGGGAAGAATAAATCCTGCAATTTCAAATGGCCAAAATCTCAGCAATTGCTGCTGTGCCCTAGCACTTGTTAATACAATAAGGTAATTGCATAACTGAATACATGATGGAATTCCAATAATCGGGCACTTAGTTTTCCCATCACAATACGCAGCTTGCTGATGTTGAAAAGCATCAGGGTCTTTGAGGAGGAGGCCAGCCAGGTTCCTTCTTTCTCAGTGCATCCTCTGCAGCCTTCTGCAGCTCCTCTGGCCATTCGGACATACTTGCCTTTCAAGTTATTTTTAGTTGGTTATATTTAGACGAGGTGAAGTTAAGCAGGAAGTCCCCCAAAGTCCGACTTGCCTGCCCAGCCGTAAGAGTCGAGGATCATTTTGCTGAAAGTGTCCCTGGTGCCCTCCAGATCTTTCTAGGTAATAGTGGGTGAAGTGCAGGCTGGAGAGGAGTGCTGTTTGGGGCTGGGCAGTACCTCTTTGGGTCCTAATTCTGAGATGGCTTAGTAGAGCGGCTGAGAGGACAGGCTCCAGAGCTGGGCTCCTGGGGGCAAACCCCAGCATGGCCTCTTCCATGCTGTGCAACCCTGGGAAAGAACTCAGTCTCCCTTGTTTGCTTATGTGTGAAAGGCCAGCCTCAGTGTTGGTGCGAGGCTGCACTGAGTTAATGTACGGAAAGAGCTCAGGAAATACCAGGCAGCTTGTGCACTCAGCAAATGTTAGCTAGTGTTATTAGGCAATCTGGGGGGCAGATTCTTATTCCACTGAATGTGGCAAATCCTTGAGGAAGACCAAATAAATAGATTTATGGTTTCATCCTTTCAAGAAATATTTATTGACCATTTGATCTACCACCATTGTGGGTGTCAAAAAACAAAGATGAATAATACCTCTTCCTTGCCTTGGGTATTGAATTGGGAAAATAGACATGTCAACAGCTGATGATGATGATGATGTTATAAATAATAGCATTAAAACAGAGTCTGGCAGATAGTAAGATATTTTAGCAGGGACTGGTCTGTCTTCACAGTGCTCCCAGCATTTAACACACGTATGAAGAAACAAATGACAGGAATTTGGTCTAAGGTTATTTTGTCCAAGAGTCCGAGTGGTTTGTCAGCACAGAGTAGGTTCCTAGCTGAGTAATCCCTCAGCATAGGGCTGGGACTCAGCCTATGTTTGGAGATTCAGTGAGTTGGTGAATGCATGGATGAAATGGACTTGGAGCTTCTTCTCTTTTTAATTACAGCTGTCAGCTGGAGAAACCAGGTGGTTTTGCTAGTGTTGAATATTAGGTCTGGCACTAGGGTGAGGCCAATGAGATGCTCGCGGTGCAAAATTTATGGAGGCGCTCATGCCCAGGGTCCCCCAGGGGCCTCCTTAGATTTTGCACCTTAGAGGCCTTGCTTTCCTCAGCCAGTTCCAGGCCCTGTTGCATAGGCTCATCTGACATGTGTGACTGTGCTTTATCTGAACGTTGCCCCCAGTTTTATTTTGAAAAATTTCAAAGCTGCAGAAAAGTTGAAAGGACAGTATAAGAAGTACCCTGTACATCCTTTACCTGTCTTTATGAATTGCCAGTGTTTGGCCATACTGACTATATCCCCCTCTGTGGACCTGACTTTGAACCTTGTCCTAATGCACCAGAGGAATTGTGTACCCTCTGTTCAGCATCCTCCTCCCCTCCTAAAGTGTAATAGTGTTAAATTTACTTTCTAAATTCTGCATTGCCAAGTTATAAATTTTAGAAGAGAAAGTCAAAAAGAACATTAAGAGTACTTTGCTTAAATACTTTTTCAATTTTAAAAACTGTTACTTGAAATTCATTGGTAGACTATTAATATACTAAAATATTTAGAACATGGTCAATTTAAGTTGCCTAAAATTTGAAAGGCCTGAAAGTTTTTCTGGTTGCTCTGGTATTCTTTTTTACAAAGGAGATATTTTTGTGGTTGTTGTGGAAAAGGCAAGTCTCTTGACCATTATTTTTCTGAGAGCCTTTCCAAAGTAGATAGTACACCATTACTAATACAATGACAGCATCATTTTCTGCATTAAGACCATTCACTGTAAGGGGTAACTTTGCAACGATAACATTGGGGCTATTTATACATTTGGTGATATGCTCTCAAATAAAAAGAAATAGACATTTGACTTTGGACTACACTGACAAACTTTCTTGAAAACAAGCTTCTCTGATCATTTTGAATATTTATAAACAATAAGGTGTCACTGTGAAAGTGTGGCAAGATCTTCCAGAAGACTGTGTTATCTCAGTGGTTTTGGAAAGGCTCTCTGCTGAGCCCTAGGAATGAGGGGAGGAGCTCCTGAGGGGGTGGAACTGGCCAGAGGGAACACAGGGAGGCCAGCACTGGAAAACCAGGAGGCTCATGTTCCATAACAGTGTCTCTGATAGGAAGTGCTCCGTGCTGTCATTTGCCTATGAATCAGCTTTCAGGAATGTGTTTTAAAGCTAAAAAGAGTTTGGTAACCACCAAACCAGCATTGGTGGCTAGAAGAGGAAATAGGAAAAATTCAGGCAGCCGCGTGTGCAGGTAGTGAGAAAGAATAGCTGTCAACTTGCAGGGTGGGAGAGGTCAGAACAAGCATGAAACACAGGTGCAAGAAAGGAAACAGCCCATGGCTGGAGGTGTTCAGCAGGGTCAAATGCCCATACGTAGCTTAGGGTAGTGATTCTGCAGTGGAGTGACTGCTGGTCCTTAACTCAGAGATTCTCATTCAATAGATCTGGGTTTAGGAGTCCAGTTTTTTAACAGTCACCTCATACCTCATGGGGCAAAATTGCCCTAAGGTCATGTTTATATGCCATAGAACATTGCAGGATTTGGTGTTGCAAAGATGACTGGCCTTGGGAGCTTGCTGATTCACTCTCGTCTCCTGCGGTTCCACTGGGAAGGGGTACAACAGCCCCCACTGGCCTGGAAGTTCTAGCAGAGGCCGACTGAGTTCTGGGCTCCTTCACAGTTTCTCTTTCCCTCTTCCTCCATCCCCTCCTCTTCCTGTGCCTTCTTCTCTCTCTTCCACCCCTTCACCTTTTCCTTCTCCACTGTGCTGAGGACAGATTGCCAAGAGGCCAGGGCCCAAGGATTCAAATGCCTAAGGCGCCTCAATAGGAACAAGACTTTTGATACTTGACATGGCATTTTAATTTACCTTTGGCTTTCCAGGATGGCACTTGTGTCTGCCCATGTCTCTCCTTTGGATGTTCAGGTAATCCTAAAGTAATTCATGCTGAGGATTTTATATTTGCAGCAGACTGATCTTTCTAACAGCTATTTGAGGCTAATATGAAAATGAGTTTGCATTCCCTGGGCATATGAGCATGGGAGTTAGTCTGTAAGTTGCAAGAAACCAGTATGTAGCCAGCCACCCTTGGGCAAGTAACTTTGGGATAATTCCACAGTCCTCCAAACCTAGGGATGAGAGATGCCTGTCCCAGGGTCTCCAGACCTGGGTCTCATATCTGGAAGCAACCATTCTCTTTATCCAGTTCTGAGCATTTCCTTTGTTTTACCTCGAGGACTAGCACCAACATTTGTTCTTATGACCTCTCTGTTTCCACCATTTAGTGCCAGGCATGTAGTATGTATTGTATAGCCTGGCACATGGTATGCACTCAATACAGAAAATTTTGTCCATTGGTTAAGGAGCGATATCAATAATTCAGTATTTCTTGCTTTAGATTGTCTTTTAACAAGTATTTACGGAGCATTTACTGTGTGATAGACTTTGTACTAGAGGCTTCTATGCTATTTCATTCTTACAACAGCCCTCTTTATCAATCTACAGTGGGAAACTGAGGCTCAGGGAGACCAAATAATTCAAACAAGACCACACACGTGGCTGTGCACAATTCCAGTCCAGATGTCTGTATTTTGAGTTTCACTCCTCTATTTCTTTTTTATGTTCCTCTCCCAGGCCTTGCAAATAGTGAGTAGGTTTCCTCCCCCTTATTAAACTGGAATTTTCTCCCAACTGATTCTCCAGGATTTCAATCAACCTGCACAGAAGTAAATTTCCTCCTTCCCTTGACATGGCCACGGACCCTGAGTATCCTCAAATGCCACTGCCCACAGCGAGTCCGGGAGTGGAAGCCGCTCTGGGGGTTTCCAGCAGGGGCTGTCTGTGAAGAACCCGCCACGTTAGGCCAGTGTGTGTGCCCCAAGTGCTGTCTTACAGAATAAAATAGTTGTCGCAGCGACTAGAAAATTGAATTGGTTAAGCCTTCTGGTTTTAGATTGTTTTTGGGAGAGTGAGTAACTCTATGATTTTTACTTGTCACAGGCTAAAAGGCGGGGGAAAGTAAGAGTGAAACTTCTTAGCTATTTTTCTCCCCTGTATGTTCATAGTGGTTATTTATATCTGGGAAGCTTCTACTGGGATTTGGTCCGGGGTATGGACTTGGCAGGGTGGCTTCTGCATGCCGTGGTGACATCTGACAGACTGCAGGCAAGGCAGGATGGATTTCTAATATCTAGGGGTATGGATTTGAGGGCCAAGTGTTGGGATTGTACTGTATTATGAAATGGATTTATTGACCTGAATCTAAAAGTGGCCTGTGGCCTGTCAATATCAGATCTGTACCAATATGGTTGATAAATTAGGGTCTCCCACCCTTTGTTTTATTTGCTTTATCAACTCCACTTGGCAGTAACGATAAAAGACTCCAGGTGGCTTATTGCTCTCATCACGTGTGTGCGCGGGACTGAGGGCCCGATTTTGCAATGATGCGTATGTTAGACCCACCCTGAAGAGCACCGCTGTGCCTGCCATCCTCCCCCAAATCAGACACCCCCCCGGAACCCTGCCTTTCAATATCCGCCTCGCGCATTGACCTTGAAATGCTGAGCCCATGCTGTAGGTAGAATCTTCATTTTCCAGATGAGGGAATTAAGACACTGCGAGGTGAAATGAGCTGCCCAAGGCCATACGGTAAATCTCTCATGCAGCTGGGACCCAGGCGGAGGTGTCACGGTCCCTGAGTGAGGGCAGGATACTTTTCCTCTCTGTGGTTACAAAGTAAAAGGATTTGAATTTGCAAAAACTTGCCGGTGGTATATTTTCTCCCCAGATGTGGAAAGGCTGCCATCTGATCTCTGAGTGTTTTGGAGAAGAAATCCACGTCCCCGTAAGGGAAGCGGTGTGGTTTATTTGTTTTTTGTCGCCATAGACTGAGATTGAGGACTTCCTGTCTCCCATTGGAAGCTGACCCTCATAGGCAGGTTCTTACCGTGACACAGGAATCTTCCGAGGGCAGTTATATATCCAGTGAGATGTGAGATGATATGAGGGGGCAGAGAAACAGAAGACACAGTTCTCCCACTGACATGTTTACCTTCTAGTTGGTGGGAATGGTGGAATGCAAGAGATCTTTGGTGAGTGAGATAGGCCCTGTGATAACTCATTTACATGGCCACACCCACCACACAGCAACCAGGAATGACTGCACTGTGCTAGTTCACACACTGCATTCACGCACCTGGCCTGGCCTGGCAATGCCCTGGAAGGAGATAACAAAGGTGTTTGGAGCTGGCCATTCCTCTGGGTGCCATGCGGGGTTCAGGTGTAATTCTGAAGGTAGAACTGGTGTCTTTGGCATAAATTATGTTATTTTTTTCACTTTTGAACCTCTTCTGGAACTCTGAATTCAGTCACTTTGCTCTGATATCACAATGAAGGTAAGCCGGAATAGAACACCAAAGAGATATAAAGCAAAACCTCTAAGAACACTTAGGAGGTAAATGGAGTTTTACCTGGAAAAACTTTTCCTCTACTCTTTTTGGTTGAAAATTCATTTTTACAGTGAAAAACAGTATATCATAGAAATAGGCTTGGATCTCTGTTTTCACACCTTTTTCTTTTAGCTGAGCTGCAGGATCATCATTCTGAAGACCAGGGTATCTTTTGGTAGGTTGAGGGCAATCTATTGTGTCAACCAGCTGATGGTCTTTAGCGTGACATTTTGACATCGGTTTATTTCAGGTGCAGTGAGTTACTGAGCATGTTTCCCACAATCTCAATCCATTTGCATCCCTCATGTCCTGGAGGATTGTCTCTTAGAGTGTTTTTGTGTTCTCACCTCCACCCCTTTGATCCATATTCCCCAAGGCTCAATGGAGGAGGTCAGTTTCACCTGAACAGATTGTTAGAGGTACAGATCCCCCAGGGGTTCAGATCTACTTGGTTTGGAACGGCATCTAGGAACCTCCTTTTCTATTATGCACCCCTTCTCCTCTAACAAGTGCCCTACCAAGCTTGTTGGAATCTTGACTTGTAACAAGCAGGTGTTCTGAGGGCCACCCTTTGAGAAACGGTGTTAGAAGCAGAGGACCTGGCTCCTGAGGAGATGCCACAAGGCATGGGAGAGGGGACGTGTGTTAGAGGACGATGGTCTCTTGAATGAGTTGGTGATAGCTTTTAGTCAATGACCCACTGGTTAGAAAGCCTTGTGGGACATTTAGACCATACATCTTACCCCAAACTGAAGTTTACAAACATTTACTGAACACATTCTCTTGGGAATCTCAGGATCCGAATGAGAAATAGTATAATACTGATCACTGGGAAATCTATTTATTATGGGAGCTGTTTTTTTTATAGTAGGGAGAATTTATTTCATGCAAAGAATATATTGTTTGATTGATGTTATCAGATCATAGGAAGTCTATGAGAAAAGAAACAATAACACCAGCAAATTATCACATTAGGGTTGTTCACCCAGCCATTTGTATACCATATGAATAAGCACTCTTAGAAATCTTTTGTTATTCTGTCAGATAGAGGAATTATTCATAGAAAACACTTTCATTACTTTCAAAGCAACAACAATAGTATAACTGAGCATAAGGGAGTTTGTGTGTGTGTGCATGCACATGGCTTGTGGGTGTATATCAGCAAACAAGCCATGAACTAATAATAAAACAACAAATTAGCAACAATTTAATTAAGCACAATTTATGTCAAAGTATCTGAATAGGGAGATGATTGCATAATTATATGTAAAAATTCGAGGGGAAGAATAGACGTTTTTATTCTTATATTCAACTCTGCCTCCCGCCATTGTCCAGCAGCTGTTTTTTCAGCTGCCAAGCTGGGTCACAACTTGGGCCAAACAATTTCCGCAGGAATGGCCCGGGCGAACTGGCAGGCTGTCAAGCTGTGTGGTCTGCGTACCAGCAAACGAGTAAATCAGAGTTATAAGTTGCAAATGTGCCTCAAATTAACTTCCGCATCGTAGGGAATGAGTTTGGCATAATTTAAGAGTCCGTCTCAGCCACAGCCTTCTCCCGCGGCAGCCAAGTCAAAGAGAGGATGGAAAATGAAGGCATGGCGGGCCATGGAGCTTCCACAGGGCATGAGCTCAGTGTACTGCACGCGAAATGTCACATTCCAGGAGGCCCTGGAATTAGCAGGCTCAGTGTCATATCGCGCTGTGGTCTCTGTTCACATGATACAAGCCTTCGCTTATCTGACCGGGCCTAAAATAAGACGCTCAGATGCTTTATTTATGAGCTCCGGGCCACCCAGGCCCGTGATGTACGTAACCTTGGGGTACACAGCATTTGATCCCTTCAGTTCCCATTAACTACCTGTTTCTAAATGGAGGAAAGCATCCACCCAGCGCGCTGCCTTATTCATGAAGACACGAAAGCAGCCTGTTGTGCTGTTGCTGGGCTGATTTCCATGTAATGTGATCCAGCTGTTGAGAGCTGCCCTGGAAACTCCTAACGTCAGTTTTCTCCTTCTCTTCCTCTTTTTCTCCTTCCTTTCTTTTCCCTCCCACTCCTTTATTTTTCATTCTTAACAAGAATTGGCCAGTTGCAGACATTGTTAAGCATATGATGGTGTGTCGTGAAGCGATGAGCTATTTCCCTTTTTAACAGAAAGTCGTGCTGTGGTCACGGGGCCATCCATCTCCTGCAGAGTTTCTGGACGTGGGCACTGTTCACATTTTGGATCTGATGGTTTTCGTGGTCATTGTGGGGACTTTCTCTGAATTATAGGGTGTTTGGAACATCCCCTGCCTCTATTCACTAGATGACAGTTGCACCTACCCACTTGTGACAACCAAAAATGTCTCCAGACATTCTCAAATGTCCCCTTGGGAACAAAATTGCCCTTGATTGGTCTAGTGTGACAGCTTACTGCGTTTTTGTTATTGAAAAATCTCACCGACTGTCGCTGACATGTGGTTATCAGATCTGGATTTAAAGGCAGAAAAACCTGGGTTTGAACCCTGCTCCAACGCTATCTGGCACTAACTGGTGTGAGTTTGGGCAAGATATTTGGCTTATCTAAGCTTTGCATTCTTCACCTATTAGATGAAGATACTAATACTGAACTTATAAGGTAATTGAAAATCAGTGAGTTAATATGTATAAAGTGTATGGCATATGATGCATGTTCAAAATTTGATGATCTGATTATATGACCTGATATATAAAATACTATGATTGCCAACTTAAACATTCAGTGAAATAAAAGGCAGTCCTGCGGGCCCCTTTTATCTTGTGTTGCTCAGTTCTTGTCTTGACCTTCTTGTCTTTCCCTCGGCTCTCTCCCCCAGCCATCCTATTTTCCAGAAACTGGCCAATTATGGCCAAAGCTGTGAGACTGGAGAAAGGAAGGAGATAGGGAGATGGGATGGCAGAGAACAGTTTCCCAGTGGGATCATTCTATGAGGAAGCCCCGTGAAGAGGCACGGGCAATTCATTTAGCTTCCTGCACATTAAACTATATAGAAAGATTGTAAAAACAAAGAAACCCTCAGCATGACATTAATCTGAACCCCACTCTGCTCTCAACAAATGCCAAATCCACCTTGTGGTTTTGCTTCGGGAGAAAGTGAAATCGCCTTCCTTATTTGGGAACAAGGTGGCAAATGTTCAATCTGTTTTCTTAGGAAACAGCTGAGAAAACAGTCAAAATGCTTCCACGCAACTAGCACAGTTTTCTGCCTGGGTCTTCAAAGTCAAAGCCCCTTTTGAGCTGCATCTAAATCTAGAAATAAGGGCCTGGCTAAGAGTGAGTGAGTAGATGTTGGCCAGGGAAGTTAAGGCTGTAATCATATTGATGTCTCTCCTCCAGCCATTATACTCGTATTTCACAGAGATTCTCAAGTCCGGTACTTGCCAGCAACTAAGAAAACCTTGACAAAAAAACACCCCCCAAAACAACTACCCTTCCCATTTGTTTTGAAACTCTCCAGTCTGGGGCAGGGGGTGCTACAGTTTCACACATGTCGTATAGATCTCTCTTCTTCACGTCCACCCTCTTTCTAATCCTTTCTAGTCCTTTGTAGTTGCACCATGGAACATGAGGGTTGAAAAGGACAGGAGAGATGATCAAGTCCATCGGTTGAATTTCTTCTAGATGATTCACAGCATGTTCCATCCATCCTCTTCTTGAATGATTCCAGTGAAAGCTCACTGGTGCGTGAGGGGGAGTTGCTCACATGCTGGGCCGATCTCTCTCTGCACTCAGTGGTAATTTGACGAGTGCATCCTGAACGCCCACGGTATGCCAGGACCCAAATAAGAATAAAATATAGCTTCTGTCCTCAAGGAGTGAATTGTGGTTGTGATGATGTTTTGCATGGATGTCAATCATTCATTTATTCATTCAACAAACATTTATGAACAATTATGATGAATTAGGTACCTTGCTAGGGGCTGAGGATACAATGGAGCAAGAATATCATTCTACTCTCAGTGGAGCTTGAAGTCTGATAGAAGAGAAGGACATTAATCAAAAGTTCACCTTAGTCAATATATGATGAGATTGTGCTAACTTAAGTACAGTGAGGGAAAGGGGTGTGGTTCTGTGTGTCTATAACTGTGAAAGCTGACTCAGATTGGATGGAAAGGGGGGGCCTGAGAAGTGTTTCCTCTCCACACCTTTTTCTCTGAGCTGTGAAGGATGAGCAGGAATTAAAGAGCTTCTGAGGTTGAAAGGGGAGTGCAGGGGTTAGCATGGCAATCAGGGGAATGGCAAGTGGTGCAACAGGAGCAAACACAGGGACCCAGGGGTGATGGAGGCCACAGGACTCAGCCCAGACAGCAGAGGTGGATGAGGTCAGCAGGGCGTCCAAAACTATGGAGTTGGGTCTTTATCTTAAGACGCAGGCTGTTGAAGGCAATTTAAAAGCTGCAGAGGAGGTAAAACAGGCAGACCAGGTGACTGTTATATATGGACCAGATCAGACTGGAGGATGGAGACGATGCACAGAGGTACAGGCATACATGCTGGGAGGGCGCTGAGGGTGAGGCTGCTCACTCTGCTGGGGCGGCTGTGGAAGGCTTAACGAAGAGGATCAGGTCAAATCCTTGTGAAATAAGAGCGACATCTTCTGAGCTGTTGTTTTGGGTAGGGATACAGCAACTACAGAGATAGGCAGGTCTGAAGATGTACAGGAATATTCCAGAAGATACCTTCCCTAGGCTGTAGCACAGGGCCAGTGTGGGTGGTGAGCATCTGGGCATGTGGCTGGAAGATCCGTGTGGCCAGCTGGCCCGGAGCCCTGCAGAGTCCTCGGTGGTTTCGGAGAGTTAAAGCCAGACCCTCAGCTGGGGTTTTAGAACAGTCACTTGGCCTGTTGTGTGGCGGGGGAGACTGGAAGCCAGAACATCTGCTCTGGGGTCTGGGCAGTGGTCAGGATGAGGAATGAGGCTGTCCTTCCCCAGCGCGGTGGTAGTGGGCCGGAGCAGTGAGGGGAGAGGATGAGCAGGACCGCAGCATGCCACAGACACCCCGACTATTGCTTCCCAAGTAGCTGGGAAAGGCTGGCGGGTGTTAATGTTATTCTGTACAAACTGGGTCTTGGAAGAAAACTGTGTGGCAGAGCAAAATGACAGGGACGAAATATTCCAGCACGTCCAGAGGCAACAAGGTACATGTCCCATTTTATCTGCTCTTTCGGATTGTGCAGAGAGGGCAGAATATTATTTATAAAATCCTGTCCCCTCCCCCAAACACCTGGACGTTTGGAGTCACACAGATAAAACATCTGGGTTTAGGACTGAAGTTCTGTCTCCTTTTCCAGATGTTTGGTGTCCCACTGCCACAGCCTGGGAGCCTCTGTGAAGAGCCATCTCACAAAACTAGGTGCTAAACACGCTTGAGCCTGTGGTGTGATTTTAAGGGCTGTAAGGATGAATGAACCCCGCACAAAGGTGCTGGTGAAAGAACCAAGCTAATTATGGATCCGAGGGACTGAGGATTTTTTTTTCTGGCTAACCAAAAGGGACATAAAATAGTGCATTTAGGTTTTTTTAAGAATATATTTTCAGGTGAATATTTGCTTTGAACAACCGGAGCTGGGAGGTCTGGGGAGACTTAAATGTTTTGCATCTGGAGGGGCTCCCCGGTTGGATTCCAGTCTATCATTTCACTCGGCTGGCTGACAAAGAGCCAAAGGAGTTGAAGGTTAAGTTCATTCTTTCCTAAACAGTGCTTTTCGTTACAAAAGTACTTTCTAGGCTTTTTCATTAACTCCTTGTGATCTCATGTAAAAGAATGATCCACAAAGGGTTTGGGCAGTTATTTAAATATAGGAATTATCCACAAGCTTCGGAAAAGTACAGCTTCGCTCTATGTGGAGCAGGAGAAACCTGGGAGAGACAAAATGCAAACTGTGTTGATAAATTGTGAGTAAACAGTCGTAGCCATTCCTGGAACTGGGTTGTGTTAGTTCATTTTTCTATACCCTTCTGCCACCCCTCGGCATCAGAGTCTCCCTCATGTCTTCAAATGTTTGCATCTTTGGCTGGACCGGGGGATGTGGCTATGATAGCTCAGGCCGCGGCTGTCCCAGAGTTCCAGAGGCTGTGCCTGCAGACCAGGGAAGCCCCCACTTTCTCACCCCACCTCACGGGTGTGCCCCACTGGGAAGTGTCTTTGCTGAAGAAGCACAAACTCCCTTTTCAGATAGGGGACGGCCTCGGGGTCCAGGGTATGTCTGACCAGCTCCTTCCTCTGCTTGGACCACCTGCATCTGAAGCACTGTCAAGGCAAAATTGCTTTGTTTTCTAATTTTGATAATATTAGCAAATACATGTAATGGGGAATAAAATTAATCAGTTTGTGCTTGTGAAATTGCCTCCTGTTTGCGCCAGCCTTATAGCGACCCCCCCCACCCCACAGGGGTTATTTTAATTAACAGCGTGAATTTTTGGTAGTTTAATTTATTTTATGATTGTGTAAAAATACTCCTTTGTAAGGGTTTATATATAACTAGCCAGCTAATTAGCAGTAATATTTTAACAACAGCTGTAGAAAGCAGGGAGCCCCATGAAACACGGCGTCTCCCTTCAGACCGATAAGATATTTATTGGTGTCTTTCCTTATCAGCTCTAGCTGAAGGCAACAAAGGAGAGTGGTGTGAGCATCAGATAATTAAAAGAGAAATAAGATTTCAAGTCCCCCTCTCACCTGACACGCAGAACTTCCTAAAGACTTCTGTGTGTCCGAGCCTCTGATTTAAGACTGCCTCCTTGGCTTAGTTCTTCCAAAATCTATTACATATTCCTCGTGGGCCTCAGCATAAGACATACCTTTCTGGAAAATTACAGGGAGTCTTTTAACAGCATTAACTAGAATTAATAACAGTTGCTGGTATTTGTCCTACGCTCTTTGTGGATGTACAGCATTTTAACATGGAGTGAAGTGAGCCTTGCCTACATTTGGCTTACTGGGATTCCAGTATAAAACTGGGGTGGGGAGAGGGGGGAGAGTGAGGGACAGGAGCGGGGCAGAGGGTGGGAGCGGCTGATGTAGAGACGCAGGAATGCAGAGGGTCAGAGAGAGAAACAGCAAGACAGACAGAGACAGCTCTCCCCCCACCGCTGACGCAAACCCACAGTCACCTCCCACAACTTGCTTGTCACCAAGGGCCCCCCCCCCCCATGCAGAGGGATATGCTGGGGTACCTCCTTTCAGGCTGTGTGCTCATTGGTTAACCTGAGTGACATTCCAGAGTTCAAAGAAAAGTGGTTTGTTGCTGTTCTCGCCACATTTTTATCTCCAAAGTCAAGCCAATGGCTTACTCTGGGGCTCAGCATAGACTTACCTCCTTCTGTGTGTTGATTACTGGTTCAAACTCCTGCAGGCGCATGTGCTCTTCCTACCTGTGGGAGGGTGGGCCTCCGTGGCCTGATTTTATATCCCTAACCTGATTTTAGAGATGGGGACAGAAAAGTCAAGTGACTTTCCCAAGATCACATAGAAAGTTGGGTGGAGAGGCCACAAGAACTACACTCAGACCCTAGATGTCTGTGTCGTGTTGACTCAGAGGATGTTTGGGAAGCCTCACCTTAGTTTTCAAGAGAGAGCACACCAGTCGTTCCTCTGTGCACCCACAACACTTCACCTTGATTGCAGGACAGTCGACCCTCATTGCTTGTCACGGTCCATTTGCATGTTCCTCCTCTCACCAGACTGTGAGCTCCATGCGTGAGAGCAGAGTCTCTTTGTACCCAGCCTGGTGCCTGGTCCATAGTAGATGCTAAGTAAATAACTAGTCCATGAATGAAAAAAATTATAGTAAGTCAGATCTGACTTTCAAGTGCACCTTCTCTAGGATAAGGAGCCTGAGTTTCTGATTACGTGCTTGTTATTCAACTCCTAATATTAACAGCTGTGTCTAAAAATACTGCCCATGCCCTGCTGGTGCAGTGGGGGAGCACAGCAGGGGCCCAAAGGTTAATTACCATTATTTCCTCAACTGTAGTAAATTAGAGAGAAAGTATCTATAGAAAGTACAGCGGAAAAATTTCCAAAGACTGTTTAAATCAATAAAATGTGGGAAATCAGTAATATCTCACACACACACACACACACGCACACACCCCTTGATCAGATTGATCAGATTTGCTTAAGAGATCTGGAGAGATCTCTAATGTCAGTCAGGAGATGGGTAAAAGTTTCCTCAGAGATGGAAACCTTCTTGTGCAATAAACCCACTCCCGTGATGAGTAAATGACGGATGTTTGTAGATCCCTTTGCGTGTCACATCCGTGTGGAGAAATAGAGACAGGAGAGATAGAGAAAAAGCCGGGCGGAAGCGGCGTCTCCCTGGACAGTCAGCACGAACCCACGGCCTGCTCCTCACCGCGCCTTCACGCTCACCGAGCACCTGTTGGGGTCTGGGTGCGAGGATGTGCCACCGGAGCAGCGAGGCTGCATTCCCAGCACTTTAACAGTGCCTAGCACATAGTAGGCACTCGGTATACGTTTGATGAAAGACCGAATGGTCTTATCTGGCTTTCAACATAGCCCTTCAAGGTGGGTATTGTGATTGTCTCTATTTGGGCAATGAAGTCAATGTTTCTGATGAAAGTTCCCTAGTTAACCAATGTCAGAGCTAGGGGTCAAACCCACGCCTTGTCATTCCAAAATCTATGCGTCTTATTATTTATTGTAAAATAGCATCACAGGCAGTGTGTTTATTTATGTGAATATATAATAACCAAGTATAAGGTCAGCTGGTGGTAACATTGAGAGCAGAGCTCTGTGTAGTTATTAGAGGTAAGGCTCTGTAATCAGACACACTTGGGTTCAAATCTTGATTCTGCCTTATTATTATTCTGATTTACACTTATTATCTGTGTGTCTTTGGGGAAGTGATCTAACCTCTCTGTGCATCAGTTCCCTCATCTCTAAAATGGAAGAAGTATCAGTGTCTACCTCATGAATTTCCTTGAGAATTACGGGAGATGATGCCACTGGCTGAGTGTTGGGCCCAGTCAGGGGTCCCTGGTGACAGGTCCTGACTCTGTCCCTAACTGCAGTGGGAACTTCCTGGGTCCTACTCTCCTCGTCTGGCAGGTGACAGGCTGGATGATGTGATTACGTAAGGCCCCTTCCAACTCTAAGACCAGTGATCTGAGCATCACTTTGTGGTGTCTCACATCTAATGTGATTCCCTTCAGTATTTCTGAAACATTTTTATTTTCTGATGAAGAGAGACAATAATAACATGAAGTGGAAAGAAAGGAGGAAATAGGAATTGTAAGAGCATCAGTAAGGGATGCAGGCAGGAGAGGGTATCATATGACAAGCAGCTAAATTGACCGTTACGGGTATTGAACTCCATTTGGTGTGTAATAGTGTAGGTGAGCACTTGGCCATGTGAAACTCATACCTATAGATCACCTTTCCCCAAACACCACCTCGATTAATGAGCACTGAATGAGGAATGGAGATTTGGCTGGGCAGAGATAACGATAGAGAATATGAGAAATGGAAGTATAATGCAGTAATTAAAGGAAAACCGAGGTGACTTATGGCCCCCATCTCCATTCCTTTTCTCTTGTTCTCAGGAAGCAGCATGAAGCAAGAACTGTTATGGAAAGTAGATAGAGGGAGCGACGTTTCTTTAAACATCTTTTAAAAAATTCAGACTTGGTATTTCTATTGATGGGGAAACAATAAAGTGTTAGATAATTCTAAGGTTCTCACTGCAAGAAAACAATAATTGCATTTTGTATTTTATTATAATAATAGGTTCCCGGCTAAATGCACAAATCTAATAAAACCATAATACCAAGCTACAATGGGCTTCATGAATTGGAAATGGAGTGAATTTAAATGTTTTTGGCACCTGCCACCCAGTTCCCCAATAATAAGATCTATAATTTCCTGGTAAGGGTGTGCACAACTCTTAAAAATTCAGCCCTGTTGAGGGGCCAAAGTCTGTTTTCAGCACCGGTGTCCATTTCTCAGTGGCCTTGGCCGGCCCACTCCTTTATGGCTAACCCTTTTGCCATTTAAAAGCTCTGAGAGTACTGAGACAGATTTTGGGACTTTCAAAAGGATTTTTGAACATATAATTAGCTGTACAGGACCAGAAAACTGGTGAGTCATCCCGGGCTTATTTGAGTGTTCCAGAAGCACTGGGCACCACTTCCATGCAGTTAAAGGACACTGTGTGTTTGCAGATGGAGCAGGAAATGGGAAGATGTGTGGGTAAGGCTCAGGGCACAGTGGGAGAAAGCTGCTGCTGCTTTGATTGGAGCGTCTGCTGCGAAAGGTTAGTGCAGTTTTCCCCGAGTGCAGGTCACGGGTGGGCGTGGTGAGTGGGGTAAGAGATGGGGTTTTGTTTGTTTGCTCAGACTCGCGCCTCACACGGCCTTTAGGCCTGAAACAGGTGCTGATTGGGCTCTCACTTGCAGCATTTCCACGTGCAATCCGGGGTCCTTGGAAGTCCCCTTTCTTCCAGAATAGGGGGTGTCATCCTTGGTGAGGCAGACACTGAGTTTGGTCCCATTTTATGACTATCTTCATGCCAAGTCCCCAGGGAACATGTGTAGAAGCTACTGGGAGTGTCTTCTGCCCTTAGATAGATCTTGTTTACCCCTCTCAGACTCAAATGCACCCACCCCACGGGTGGCTCCTGATGGCTGACCCAAAAGTCCGGGAACTATAGTCTCATTCTAAAGGTTCCACATGCACGACAGCTTTCAAAACTGTTGGCTCACCACTAGAAACCAGTGGTAGGCATGCCTCACCAGTTCTTTCCCCTCTTTCATTTAGGATAGGCCATTCCATAGCAGGGGGATTTGGGGTTCATGCTGAGCCTTTGGGTATCAATAGTAATGTCATTGCTAAGGGTGAGAGTTTGAGATATTTTGAGATGGTCTGAGATACAAGACCAGGATGAGACAAAACATAGCTCCGAAAAACTTACAGATTTCCCCCTCCTGTCTCCCAATACCCCCATAACACTTTCTGCTTTACTTTCCTGTCTGGAGAGTGCAGTTCAGTGGAGCTGAGTCACCTGCCTCTGATCACTTCCTTATCAGCTGCAGATGAGTCTACCTTGACTTTGCCCCTAGTCTCATTTAATTAGATATAAGCCTACCTCAAAGTCAATTCATTCTGGTTCTTAACATTGACAGTTTCTCTTTTGGCTAACTCCTTGCCTTTCCCTGTGATTGAAGCCGTGGAGGTTGATAATTCATTTTGTTCCGCCATTATTGATTTGGTGGCTCTGGTCCAAAATTGGAAAATTTCTCTCCACGTTGTTCTTGCCCTTGGTTTTTACAAAGACATTGCATAAAATGAAGGGTGTAGGTCAGAAATAGAAGCGTCAGTGCTACTTTAGGGTATGAGGGTCCACTTTCAATCGTGAAAGAGGCTTATTGTTAATTACAGAGATTTCCAAGGGTATCACACACTTCTCATGTGGTGGCTGGGAAGAAATCCTCCTTACAAATGCTTTCTAAACGGAGAATGGATTTGAAAGACCATTGTCTGCCCTCGCCCAGAAATTATTCCCTCATAAAGGACTTGTGTAAAGGTTTTCAAGATACCTTTATGTGAAAGATAAACTATATTAAGGGCCCAAGAGCTTCTGCTCACCACATTTGTACTGAAGGTTTCCTCTCTTGATTCTTATAAATGTCAGTTTCACTGAAGTGTTTCTTAAAGTCACCACCTTCCTGGCATTAAGGATTCTGAACCCAAGAGCAGATGCTTCTCTGACATCCTTTCTTTTTATCCTGGGTACCTTGGTGGGTGTCAGTGTCTGGTGGACTTCTTGATAGATCATAATGAGATTATTGCCTTATTCTGCCTTAAAGAAATTTCCCCAAGTGAGCATTGCAGAAACCCCCAAAACGAAAGATTTGTGTTGTCGGGAGTTTGTGTTGTCGGGAGCTTTTGCAGACTTCCATTTCTCCATGATTCCTCTAGCACGTGATTTTTTAAAATGTGGCAAATAGTTGTAAAAAGGCCTATCCTTAGGGGGGAAGAAAAGGGGAAACCCCATCTTTCTTTGTTTCATTTCTTCCAATTAGTAAGGCAAACTGAGTTAGGCACCCCTGGGGTCTATCTATTGGATGGGATGAAAGAGAAGTGGAAATGAACAGAATGCATTATTTTCCTCAGGTTTCTTTCCTTCCATGTGAACATAGGTCCTTGGAATTAGCTCATAACCATGGTGTAGCATGTAAACACCACACTTTCCTCCTCTGATTTTCCTAATGGCAAAGACTAAACCCATGATATTGTCTCGTATCTTTAAAAAACTGGTAGTAGATGTCTTCCAGAGACACTGATTCTAAATAAAGCTAAATTCTTCCCTCTCCTCCTTTCCATCTAATTCGATATCACAGCTCTCTATAAATAAAACAAGCCTGTTATGCCAATTTCTCATTGGCTTACAGATCACCCCAGCCTTGACCTCACGCCTGTAATGAACTCAGTTTCCTACGATCAGATCATGAAATCATAACCAAAAAAAGTGTTTTCCTGAAGCTGGGTCCAAAACCCAAAGATGAAACCACCACCTAAGGCCTTTTAATATATTTCCCTCCCGTCAGTCACGACTGTTATAAAACAGGTAGTGCGAAGCTGTCTATGAGCCTTGCTGACTCTCAGCCACCAGCGAACCCAGCCAAAATCGGGGAAAACTCTTACTGCGTTAAGTATTCTGGCTCGATGCAGTGAAATCCAAATTTGCCCATTGTGCTTTCATTTCAATAGGCCCTCTAGATTCTTAATTACAACATGGGCTAATTATGCAGTCCAAGTTCTAAGCCACGCTGGATTGGCGCAGCACGCCCTGCCTCCTCTTGTTCTCCCTGGCATTATTGTGCTGGTTTTCCCAACCCCGTCAGGCTGACATGTAAACCCTCAACCTCACATTCCTTGTGTTCTGTGTCTCAACCTTTTCTGTCTTTCTGAGTGACATGCCCAGTAAAGTTCTAATTTCTGTGGTAGGTCAGGGCTTGGTCTTTTATAAATTCTTAGGCTGGGGCCATTTAAATTCTATTTTTTATTGTACCCTGCCTTTTCAGATTATTTGCCCTGTGCATATTTTACCTTTTTGGTCTTTAGCACCAGCTTCTTAAGCTATTAATTTTTCTGAACTTGTGTGACTATTGAAGCAATTTAAAAATCTCGCTGACAGTGAGGTAGCTGGAGAAGAGAAATGTTTGGAAGGTCTTCAAATGGGAGTATTTGCCAAGCTCGATGTGTGTGTGTGTGCGTGTGTGTGCAGATCTCCAAGGGAAGCTCTGGCCACTAGAACTCCTTGGGTTTGGCATGTAGGTTATTCTCCACCTATGAATTTCTTCCAGCAAGTTGTTTGGGTGTTTAGTTTCAGTTTTATTGGGACAATGTCTTAGTGTCCTCTGAATCCAGTTGAGAGAAAGGAAGGAGGGGAAGAGGGGGAGTGGAAGGGAGGGAGGGGGGAGAGAGAGAAAGAATAGTTTTTGGTACAATGTGTACTATAAAAGGCTTATGATACATGAACAGAACAACACATCGCACCATATTTGCTTGGTTATTGGGTGACTTGTCAGAATATATTGGTATCTTTGTTTTGAGTCGGAGGGGAAATTCTCCAATCTCATTTTATTTGCATATGCCTCCCAGAAAGTGAGGCTTTCTGGGCTGTGCTTACGTATTCCAAAGCCACATTGGAGCTGTGTTATTTCTGGGCTTTATTCGAGAAGCAAGTGGGGGTCAAGGTGCTATGGAAGAGCAGACAACCCCGGCCACACCAGCCCTGGGACTGAGATGCAGCCTCGTGGCATCTTTTGCTGGTGTTCTAGGCACCACTGGGTCTTCTTGGTCAACCTCTACCTTCCCTGGATTGCCCTCCCTCCATGTCCTCATCACACTTACCGGCCTTGCACCCCCCTTGAGGATTCGTTTTCTGCCAGCTAAATCCATAAACATAGCCATGTAAATGCGTTAGAAGCTACTAATTACTCAACATGTTACCTCTTCTGGATAAAATATTTGCATTTTAACAGAATCCTTCTAGAAACAGTGCCCTAAGTCAGAAAGACAGTGCTCATTGGTAAGAATTTCATTTGTGTCTGTGGGTATTCCCCCATCGGGCCCGGCTGGAAGCCTGCTTCCCTGTGTGAACACGAGAACCAAACCAGCCTTACTTGCATAGCAGCGAGTCTTTATCCATTTTTTTAAAAAGTATATTTGTTCAATACATTTATTTATATATAACTGTGTGTGTAGTGATATATATCTACACACACATATATATGTATGTGTGTGTGTGTGTATATATATATATATATATATATATATATATATATATTTTCTGTGTGGACAGCTTATTGATCCCAGTAGCTGTTGAATTTTTATATGCCATTTATGATTGTTCCCATGGTATAGTGAAATATTCAAGGCAAATTTGATCAGTGTTGCTTAAAAAGGTCAAGTACTTCCATATAACTTTAGTCTGAAGAAATTCCAAGGTGTTCCCTGCCCATCCAAAGGGAGCCGGACAGGTGTGCAGAACTAATGGGGTCACAGCGTGGAGGCCGGCGAAGCCGTGACAGAGGAGCTCGAGCACGCGCGGTCCTGCCTCGGTAGCTCTCCCACCCTGAGACCTGTTGGAGACGGGAGCGGTGTAATCCCACTGGGTCGCCTCACCTGGGCAAATAGTCAGGTACGATTCTGCTCCGGGATTTTTTTTCAGTGACTCTTCTTTCCCCCTCTCAGGAAGTAAAGAATGGAGTCTGGTAATGATAGCGGTTGGTCAGCTCCAGCCTAATTCAGTCATGTCACACGCGGACTGCCTGGTAATTTCATTGTCAGACTGAAAGACAGATTGAGATGTATTTCAAAAAAGTGTTTCGTGGTGACCTGAGAGGTCAGGTATCTGAAGACAGCCACAGAAAAGCAGACAGTGAATATACCATTTTGTGTGAATTTGAAAAGTTTTTCTCTTAAATTGAGGGGAAAACAGGGGAAAAAAAGAGACCAAATGAAGGGTTATTTTCTTTGCTAGAACAGTGGTTACTTTTTTCCCTCTGGAAAATGAATAGGTTACTATTAGGTCTTTGTGTCTCTCTTCCTCGACTTTGTTGTGTCTTGTCAGTTTCACTCTGGAAGGATTCTATTTGAAAATACAAAAACTGGATTCTGAGTTGGCAAAAAATGGAAAATAAAATGCACAGGCCCCAGATACCCAAACAATGTTTAGTGGAGACCTCTTTCTGAGTTTTCCCTTATAGAATTATAATTTCTTTCTGAGTGGAAGTTTCTAGAAACAGGTATTTGACTTCCCCTACAAACTGCTGCTTAACAGATAACTTGGGGAGGATCACAGTTCCCTCTCCAGATGTCTTTCATTTTGGTTGACGTTCCCAAAGGCGAACCTAAGATTCCTGGTGTTGAGCCCTTTGGGATGGGCCGCTCCGGGCAGCATGGAGAGTCCTCTGCACTGGGAGCCCTTTGGAGAGAGATCAGTCCAGACCGGACAATGCCTTGTGTCTGTCTGAAAGGTTGAATGTCATGGCTGTGAATGGTCCGGAACGTTTGGTTTATAGGCCAACATTCCGAGAGACAGTAGTGTTCAGGGAAGTAAAGCTGCCGCCCTGGTGTCACAGAACGAGTGAACAGGGCACCAGGGCTTCAGCCTGCAGTGTTGGGCTCCAGACCACCCAACACTTCTCTCCGCACTGGTGGCGGTCAGGGCTGCAGCGAGGGTTTCGGCTGTGGGGTGTGAGAGCAGGAGACTAAGGCACTAGGAAGGGGTCGAGTGATAAAAGGCCTTGGGGTTTAGACTGCGGGCTTCGGACATTGTCTTGACAGCATTACGGAGCCTCCCCGCTCCCACCCCCCACCCCCTGCCTAACTGCTTTGGGTTATTCGATATTTGTTCTCTGTTCCTCTTTCATATCTGGTAAGAGTGTTCAGATGATAAAACTTGCAGTGACACCATAACTTGCCAAACAAGAAAACCTTTTTTTTTTTTCCATGCGTCGGATGATCTGTTGGGTTTCTTACCCTTCCCTGTGCCTCTCCTTGAGGGGTGCAGGCCCTAGATCAATACCCTTTCCCCACATTTTTATACCGTATTTTGAAATCCATACTGAGCCAATTTACTTGACATGTACAGTTGGCCGTTATCTCTGTCAAGACTAACCACGTTTGCCTCAGAGCAAATGCAAGTACCCTGCTTCTTTGCTTCCACTTTGAGATCTTTCCTAACTTTCCCCTTGAATTCCCTGTTTTTCCTCATACTGCCCAGTCATTCTACTGTGAAACCAGGTCTGAAGTTCCCAGATTTCTGCCCTAGCCTTGAGGTGTCCTCGTAGTTCAAGTTAGAGAGCAAATCTTAGGACAAATGCAGGTGCTCTATGGAGTGGGTCCAAAGGTACCAGGGAGGGGTTTAGAAAAAGTGTGTTCTGCTCACTGCCCCACTAGTAACCAGCTGGCGACCTTACGTGAGTTAATTCAGATCTCTTACTCTCAGGTTCCTCATCTTTGAATCGAAGCAGTCCATATAACAGGGGAGCCGACTCCTGTTGAACTTGGTCTCATACCCCTGTCCTGCCCCTACCTCTCCCCAGAGGAAAATCTAGAGGATCACGAGAAGAATCCCCAAACTGGGGGAGCTTTTACTGTTTTGGGTTCAGATCCCTGCAGGCAGGCTAGGGACTTGAGGGTGATCCTTCTCACCCCCAAATGTACAATGTTTTAAATGCCAGGGCTTGCTTATGCATATGTGGTCACACGAGAATGACAATGGATGACAAAATTGGAACTGTTGGCTAAGAGCAGCACCGAGTCCCGAGTCAGGTGCAGTGGTAACAACACCAATACATCTAAAGAGATGGAAATTGTGCTTCACTTGAACCTGAGTTAGGACCACAATGGAACCAGGTGGGATGAGGACCTCGGGTAATGCATTTCGATGTGGCGCTGGGACTTTGGGATTTTTGTCTGCATTTCCAGAAATGCCTGCAGCTGCCATGTTTTCTCTGCAGAGGAACAGGGACTCAGAGACCAGGAGGCATCCAGCAAACAGAAGGCCTTTCCTGCCATCATCAATGGCAAACGCTTTAAAGAAAGGTTTCTTTTGAAGGAATATCCTAAGCCTTAAAAAGTCTAGGTATTCAGGCCTCACCCCCAAACAATTAAATCTGACTCTATGGGAGCGGGGCCCGGGTAATCAGTATTTTTTAGAGCTTTGCAGGTTGTTACGATGTGTAGCCAAGGGTGAGAACCAATAGTCATAGACATTGATCCCCAAAGTGTGGGACTCCCTTGGGGAGCTTCTAAAAGACACAGTGACTGACTCAGAATCCTAGGAGTTGGAGCCCAAAGGACCCTGACCACAACCACTAGCAAACAAAGAGATGAACTTTGGTGGAAAATACCTATTTTTGAGGACACAAACAATATGGCCTTCACTGGCCCGTGATAAGTCTTAGTAATTGTGATAGGTATAAGCTAGGCAGCATTAGACCAAAGACCAGAGCTGATGTGAACTGTTGAGTCTTGGGAGGGGTCCTACTTTTTTTCCTGCCTGGGTTTTGAACCAATTGAGAAATGAATGAGTCAAAGTGGAGGCCACATCTCATCTTTATTTCTACTGGAGCTGATAATTAGGCTTGGCAACCAGCCCATCATGATAGCCCTGGATGAGGTCTGTGTATCCACCTGTGCGTGGCAGGCTGCTCCCTGACCCCACCAGTAGCACTGGCTGCAAGGGTCAGTCATGCCAGCGTCCTGCGAGTAGCTCGTGGCCCGGATGAAGAGGATGGAGCTGAGCTGGGCTTAGCAGGCTCAGTTGTTCTCCCCAAATTCACGCAAAACGAGTCATTCAACTGCGCCACTGGAATGGGACGGGGAAGGCTATCGTTTCCTGGGGAAACTCTTTCCCCATGGAAACTGGGAGTTGGAGAATGTGTTTCTGCCAATCATTAGATGACCTGTTATTTTTTTGTGCTGCTCCACGCATTTTTGCACTTACGGTTTAGGTGCTCTCTGTCCTCCTCTCTGGAATCTGTCTTCTAATTCTTCATTCACGCCCAGTTTTCTCTCCCAGGTACAAGGAGCCTGGGATGCTCAAACCAGGCTGGAGTCTGGAGGTCTGGTGCCTGAGCGGAGTTTGGGGTTGGGGTGATAATGGGTGTCTTCCCCCAGTGGAGTAGCTGGCCCTTGGTAGTACATGCCCCGTGTAAATACCTGCAGTAGTCTCTGTTTCTCTGACCCGCCCGCGGCCGATAGAGTTAGGACTTTTTACGTTTGTCATTTTATTTAATCTCCCCAGCAGCCTGGATTTCTTCATGTTATTCTGTTTCCATTTTACAGATGAGTCCACAGAGATATAAAAGGGAATTTGCTCAAGGTTATATTTTTAGAAGTGCTGGAACCAAGAATTCAAACCCAGTTCTGGCTGAACGCAAAGTGCATGGTTTCCCCACCGTTTCACGTTCCGCTACCCTGCACAGAATGAAGAGCCAAGAGAGGTTTTTTTCTTTTTGTGAAAGATCCCATAAGAACTTCCCCTCAGAGAAGGTGACTTATCACATCTGTTCTCTACGCACATCTTTAAACTCCTGCCCTGGTGCATTTCACCGCCTGTAAACACACGATCGTAGACCCTGGAGCTGGAACGGCAGCCAGCTGCTGGTTATCCGTATTTTTCTAAAAGAGACTGCTGAGCATGGACAGGTTGTGTGACTGGCCCAAGAAGACACAGTGAGGAAGTGATAGCACAGAAGGCCTGGGGGCGGTTTCAGCTTTCTCCCAACACAGAGCCAAAAAAATCAACCCCGATGGACAGGCTGTGAGACAGCTTTCCTGGGGTCTTTTAAAGCAGCTCATTTCCCACCTCACTTTGCGGGCAGGGCCGGGGAGAGCCGCTCTGTGGGGTGTTCCCCACCTCATCGGTCCTCCTCCGGGTGCATCTCCCTAATCCTCTACACTGATAGTGAACAGCCCTTTCCCAGTTCGCCCTAAGCAGGATGCGCAGAGGAAGGACCCAGGGACAATTCCTGTTCCACGGCAAACAGGTGTTAAGAGGACCCAGGCTGAACTGACTGCACGTCAGAGATGCTCTGTCCTGTGACCAGGTTTCCAAGGATCCTACAGCCCGGCCAGGAATGAGCGTGTTGTAGACAAACGTGCGGGAAATCTTCTTGTCACTGGTATTTACAGTGTCAGCCAATGGCGGGTTTGGACATGTGCTCTTGGTTTAGCACAGTGGTGAAAGTGAGGATGGGGAGAAACTCAGACTTCTGCAGAGGGACACGGGGGCCTGACAGACCCCGGGCAGCACACCACTCAGTCTCTCTCACCCCAGGCCCTCCTTCTCTCTCTCTCTCCTTGCTTTATGAGCTCTCTTCTTTCTTTTATTACAGTATTAACATTACTGTTTTAGCTATCTCTCATCTTTGTTTTTGTCCCATTCCGTTCTTAATTTTTCTGTTCTTTGACCATTTGTTCATATATTTGTTCAACCTAAACTCGTCTATTGGACTCTGCTCTGTTTTACAACCTGACCCATCTCAGCTCACAGAAGCCCTGTTTTCCTTTTGTTCAAGGCACAAATCTTGGGATCGCCCTGGACTCTTGTCTCTGTGCCACACACCAAATCCATTTGCAAATCTTGCAGATCCTTTTTCAAAATACCCTCGGATCCAATCACTTTTTAGTAGGTTTACATCATCACCGTGGTTCAAGTCTCTTAGCTGCATTATTAAAATGGACTTTGACCTGGGCTCCCTGTCCCTGTCCTTCCCTCTGTGGGTTGTTCTTCAAATTGGTCAGATCGTGTCACCCTTGTGCTCCAGGCTGTTCTGTGGCTCCCCATTTTACTCGAGTGAACACTTTAGTCCTAGAACGGGTCCCAAGGCTTCACCCTCTCCATTCTCTCTCCGAGCTCATCACTCTGCCCCATCTGCAATGCTTTTTGCTGGTCTTTCGTCATCCTTCACACACTCCTACCTCAGGGCCTTCGAATGTGCTTTTTTTCCTGCCTCCACAGCAACCTCCTGACATGTTTTTCTCATTTTTAGATAACTATCCTGGTCCAGCTGCTTTCTTTTTCTTTTCCTTCTGCCCTGCTGTGTTTGGTTCAATGTGGAGGTAGGTCTGCCATCTACCTTAGGTCTCGAACTCTACCTTAGGGGCTTGGTTTGGTTTGATGCCACTGCCGCTTTCAGGAATGGATGTACTCAGTGATTACGCTGCTGTTCTCCTCCCAAACCCTGCCCCTACATGTCTGGCTGGGAGGTAAGGACGGGATAAAGGTGACAAACTCCTAAGTTTCTGGTTCTGTAGAGAGCAGGGCATTTTGTTGGCTTTTCACTCCCATCTTGTTTATGTTTCTGCCCAGAATTTCATGGGGAGTGGATGTCAGAGAAAGCATATTTCCTTCTCAAAAAAGAGGAAGCAATATTAACACATGCATGATATCATAGCAACATTAATGGAACTCTGAATGAAAGGAAGAGAAAGTATTACTTGTAAATCAAACTTCATTTGTCTACATTTCCTTTCGATTTCTGCCCCTAATCATACAAAATTTATTGTGGTTGTAGTCTGTATTTTCATGTTGTTATACAGCCTCTATAGTTACTACATTTAATGAGTACATACTACTGCATTTTCTTAATCATAAGATGCTGCTGATTTTAAGTGGTAACATTTCCTTCATAACAGCTTTTCAAAGAGGAAAAGAAATATTACCACTTTAAATGTGTACTTGGAATGCATGATGCAGTCTAATTTCAGAAATGTTGAAAATTTACCAAAAAAGGGTCTTAAAATTGAGAAAAGAAAAATAGTCTACAGTATGTAAGTTTATTTCACATTTATGTTTACATAATTTACTACAAATAACACTGCTGTAAAAGTCTTTGCACCTATAGCTTATATCTTTTGAATTGTTCCCTTGGTATAAATTCATGGGGGTACAAACAAACATTTTTGTGATTTTGAAGCATATTGCCATGATGTTTTTTCAAAAAGGCCAAAAATTTATAGCCTGTTACCTAAAATGTATACTTGAGTATTTGTGCTTAATTGCAACTTTGCCAGCATTAGGTTTTATCAATTTGTTTTGCTAATTTAAATACATACATGGGTTATTTGCATTGTTTTGATTATTTGGGAAGTGGTATAAGATATATTGGTAGCAAACTTAATGATAGGTCTAAACTGCTAGTAAAAGATGTCAATATTGACAAGATGGTATAAGATGATCTTATTTAGATGACAAAGATTAGAATATGTTGTTCAAGGTCCTGCCTTTGGCTGGGGCAGAGAAGATTCAATGAATAGAATTATTGAAAAAGAAAATCAATTTTTGTTTCTGAGAACAAATTTAATTAGACTTTTGCCATTTCCCAAGGACCTTTAAAAGAAGGTGCTACAGTCTAACCTTGGAATTTTCAAGACTTTCTGTGGGAAGCTTTGATACTGCTTATTTCTTACAGAATATGTAAGAAGGGATTTGGTTTAATCACTTTGAACATGTGCTTTTAGCAACAAACATTTATATATGGCATTTATCATTCGTTGGGCAAAATTATAATCAGTTTGTATGCTCACTGAATTCTTGCAATGATCCCATGGGGTAGGTATTATTAATTATTATTATTATTATTCCCATTGAAAGATGAGGAAATTAAAACACAGAAGTTAATATATCTAGTAATTTAAAACACTGTAATACCAAACCAAGAAGCATGATATTAAGCCTATGTTGTTAACCTTCATTTTTTTAATGAGCTTAACATACTATGGAATAGACAAGAGGTTGGGAAGGTTGATAGAGATGCTACATCCTGGAACACCTTCTGCCTTATACTGAGGAACTTACTTCCCATGTCTAGGATGGGAGTATGAGATTTATTCTCCTGCCATCTGAAAGCATGTTTTTCAGCCACCTCTACCTTTTGAATCAAGTTCAGAGCTAAACCCGTGATGATATCTTTCAACCTTAGAGGTGGCCCCTGAATTATATCCTCTTCTTGTACCCTCAAACTTCCCTCCTGTGTTACCAATGGGTGTCTTGCACAAGATTGATATTCAAAATACTGGGGCTTGCTAAAATTAATGCAAACATTCCATATGCTGCAACATTTGGATGTTTCTAGAATAGTCTATTGCTCTACTGGACAAAATGGTGAACTTTGAGCAAAGAAAGGTCTTATTGTTATCGGGGCAAACAAATCATTTGAACTAGCTAATTTAACTACAACTATTCTGTTGCTCTTTAAAACTTATCATTTTATGTCTTCTCCTTGTGCTTTTGTGTCATGGGCAAATATCTCCTCTGTGTTTGGTTGTCAAGAGTTAGTCATATGTTTTATTTATGTGAAATTGTATTGCTTAGAAGATAATACAACCTTGGGAATAAAGAGCATAGGTTTTGAAGTGAGAAGTACTTGGATAAAATCCTAGTTTATATAATACATCTCTCATTCTGTGATGTTATACAAGTTGTCCAATTTCCTCAGGAATGAAATGAGGACGATAGCATCTTACCTCATAGGTTTGCTGTAAAGTTTAAATAAAATTAATGAGCTAATATAAAATACACAGGTAGTACATGGCACATACAAAATGTTCAATACATTAGCTAATAATTTATATATAATAAAATTTTAATACAATATAAGAAGCGTTAGGCAAAATCCAAACTCAGAGCTCTTTGGGGGAAGTGTTTCATTGTTTTCCTTTTCTCTGTCTATAAGTCAGTAACTCCAAGCCTCTCTCACTTTTTTTAAAAAAGATTTTATTTATTTATTTATCTTTAAATGGGAAGGAGAGAGAGAGAGAGAAACAACAATGAATAGTTGCCTTTCGTGCATCCCCTGCTGGGAACTGGCCTGCGGGGAACCAGTCTGCAACCCAGGAGTATGCCCTGACTGGGAATCGAACTGCGATCCTGTGGTTCGCAGGCCTGTGCTCAATCCACTGAGCTACACCAGCCAGGGAAAGCCTCTTTCACTTTTGAATTTTAGGATCTCCTCTCTAAAAATTTCCTCTAAATAAGTTAAGATTTATTTTGTCTGTGGAACTTTAAAAACTGTCAAAGCTTTTTAGTGAAAATTAGAGTCATTCTCATTTTTTCCCCCATCTGGGGGTAGGATCTACTATTTCTTTTGGCAGTGTCTGGGGTGGTACAAAGAAATTGTAAAACAAATGGACATATTTCCATGGAGTGAAATTTTCAAACTGCATGTCAAAACTTGGGGAAATTAGAGAAATTACTTCTCTGTAGGAGTGGGACCTCTTCCTGGGACCATCAGGAAGGGCAACCCAATAGGAGAGATGGGCAGTGTAGGTGTGAGGTCCAGAGTGTGGCAATGCACTTGGTGTTGGCTCGTGTCTGAGTGGCCTCCAGTACCGGATCCAAGGCATCACTCACAGAGCACCAAATATCCAAACATCATCCCTATCTCCATATTTGCAACTAGTCTCAAGAGCAACCATATTTGGGGGTAGGGATGGGCATCTGGAGTCCAGCCAGTGGCTGCAGGCATTTAGTGAAAAAGCAATATGAGTTAGGGGGATAATTGAGATAACTCATTGATTGATAGTTAACTGAGCAGGGCTCTTCCCTTGAGGCTTTATCTTGATGGTGGTGCTCAAGGAGTAGATAAAGGTGGTGACACAAAAATGACTCTCACTGAACAGTTCAGGGAAGCAAGAGCCCAGTATAACAGAGCAGATAACCTGGTTGCTGTTGTTTGCAAGATTCTACGTGGGATGTAGACTGTAGTGATCTCAACCTGCGGACATTGGTGCCACAGCTGCTGTCCGTGATGGAGAGAGACTTTGGACAGTTACTGCCAGATAGTAAGAGTTCAGAGCACGCCGACTCGGGTGTGACTGCCCCCAGCCATATTCTGGCACTTGCGGAAGAGCATAGCAGTCTCTCTGGCCCCATTGCCAATGGTTGTAGGGCCATGAAACATCTCCAGGACCTTTCACCTGGTACCACTCACCCTATGTCCTCATCTTTCTGCCATCACTACTTCTGAGTCAGTTGAAAATGTGAAGCCTAAGCAGAAGTAAAAACCACTTTCTTACTCCACCCACGTTGTACTATGGTTGTTTTCCCTGGAAGAGGATTTTGTGTTCACCATCTTAGACTTTATGGTTGCATTGGAAAAAGACTGACCTTATCCATTTGCATCTCAGCCAAAGCAGTGTCAAGGGTAGGCAGCAGGGCAGGTTCTTGGGACACTAATCTCAAAGGGGAGTTAAAAACACCACTGGGCTCAAAAGAAAGACAATGTCAAATTTATCAGAGGTCTTCTGAAGGTGAAGATTAGAATGTGGTTGTAAGGCATGCTATGATTGTGCTTCTTGGAGCGGGGGGCTGATCACCTTTAGAGGCACCAGGAGTAACCGTGGGTGGTTTGTAAACTGACTCCGGAGGATGAAAGTGCGTCACTGATTTGCTGAGTAGGATGTGGAAGTGAGGGCCAGAGCTGAATTGCCAGGGACATTGTAGACAAAATTGAGTATTGCCACTTCCTGTACCCTTCCTGTCTGAAGCTCCCAACAATAATTCGAAGTAAATACTTAACCAACACTTCAATGGCTTTTTGAAAAAATGAGAAACTGTAAGTCTGCTTGTGGGACCCACGTGACTTGGTCCAGCCCTGCATCCTGGCCCAGGGGGTAGAACCCACTTCCTGCTTCCTTTCTGGCTGCTTCCTCGAGACAGTGCTCATTCAGTGGCTAGTTTCCCTGTACCTACAAAGTGTGAGGAAACTTGAGTGACTGGTTTTGTCCAGTATTTTCCAGACTTGACATGGAATCTCTTTTTCCTGTGACCCTCTTTACCAATTAGTCTTTTGTGCACCAGGCTTGGTAAGAGTCTGATCTAGCTCTTTCATCTGGTGCTTTTCAGTTCCCAGAGTGGATCCTTGATACCATTTATTTATTTATTTTGACAAGCATTTATCATGTGCTTGCTAGACGACAGTTGCTAGTGTGTGCCCTACCCCCATTTCAGATTTAACAGCTTTCTGGATAAATTCATCACTATTCTCCAATTCATACTCAAGAAAACTTGTTTATGTTCATTTTCTAAATTTGTTTGAATGGTGCCAGCATTCTCCCCCAAGCCTGTTTGGATGTTTCCATGTTCTTTTGTCTCAGGCCCCTTTTCTTGTTCCCATGCCCCCCTCCCAACACCTCTGTGAGTTTGTGTTCTCACATCTGAACAACCACGTGCCTCCGGTTGTCCACTTCTGTGAAGGTGTGTAATGGTCTATGGAAGCCCAGATTATCAAGAATGGAGGTTCAATTCCTACATTTTCTCAACAAGCTGTTAATCCTACCTTTGCATTCCTGATAGTTAAAACAGGGTTATAGTTCTTTAATCAGTTTAATCAATTTACAGGCCCTTATGAACATGAACATGCTATAAGCACTTGAAATATTACTTTTGGTCTCTGGGAGAAAAATACCTAAGGGATCAATAAACTCTTTGTTCTCTTAGATCCTTAAGCATTTTTGTTGTTTTAATATAAATGTTATATATGCTTTTTCTTGCTTCAATATGTCCCATGCATGTATTCACATACCTCCACTCTAGACTGTGAGATGGAGAGCTAATATGGAGGACCTACTCTGTGTCAGGCACTTTGCACGTATTATCTTTTATGTGGTCTTTATAACACTAGTAGTTATGTTATTTAGTTCTGCTTTAAGGATGGATGAGCATGAAGAGCTCTAACAATGTGCCCATGACCACCATTTCAAAACCCGGTCTCGATACTGTGAACTCTCTCTTCTCAGGGAGAGTTTTGAATGATCAGAAAATTCAAGGGTTGCTTCCTAACTTAATCTCTTCCTTGATGAGATTTTCTTTTTACCACTTTTTCTTGTAGTAAGATGTGTTTGTAGGGTCTGGAAAGTGTCCGTTCAGATACACTCAAATATTTGAATAAAGAAGAGGCTGGGCCTTCTGATTTTTTTTTGCAAGCTATGTTTCTTGGATGAAAACATTTGGCCTAAGAAAGAACTGAAGGGCAAGAATAATTCTCAGTAGATCTTTTCAACTTTTGAAGAACCTCATTATCTCTTCCTGAAGAAAAGCTGATTTTGAGCAAGTCAGCTCTGTGATACATCATCTCATAAGAAGTCAGCTGCAGAACGAATGAGCCCATATTTGTAAGGAGGTTCTATACAACAGCGGGGTCTGGTCAGACTGGATAAATAATACCAGTCTCAAATATACCTGGTGGAAATAATCTGCCTTAGAGATTTACCCATACATTTAAACCAGAGCTGGAAAAAGTTGATTGAGTTGCACTGGTCACAGCATCTCCCCCCATGCCAGTGGCATTCACCTAGCTCACTGTTTCTAGTCTGGGTTGTGGGTATAAGAACAAGTGGGGTGTAGGATTTGCACTTTTCATAGAAAGTGCATTCTCACAGACATATCCCATTGTATGGCAATCCAATCTGCCTGGTATAATGAGTGCTCAATAAATGTTTCTTATGATAATTCAGTGTGGATAGTTGCCCACTTTGGCCATCTTGGTCACTCCCCCTGTACCTACAGCAGGGGAGAAAGCCAGTGGCAGTCACATGGTGTTATTTCATTGGATCTCCCTGTCATACCTTCCTGTGTTTGCTGGAAAACTGCAGTTTATGTCTCCTTTATCTTCCATGTTAAGTATAGCATTATTTTAAAGCTGCATGTAACCCCCTTGAGAAAGATATCACACCCCCATTGATTAAAAAAAGTTAAACTCAAGTTCCATGAAATTAAGTCACTGGTCATTAGCAAAGGCAAGGTTCATGACCAGGATTGTCTGGTTTCTAGCACTTTTTTCCCCTCTCCAGATGGACCGTAGTAAATTCATCTAAATATTGTTCAGTGAGGCTAACAAACTGCTACTTCGGTCAGTGAAATTCAGGTAGGGTCTTCCTAAACCAATCAGAGACCAGCATCCTTCCTGTCCCATTCTCTCTACGTGTGGCTCTCTGTGGCTGTGACATGGGAGTTGAGAAGATGCTGGTGAAAACACAGGATCTGAAGCCATTTGTTTATGTATAGCCTGTGCACATCCTGGGGAGCCTGACCCTCTCTCTCTTCAGATGGGGGCCAGTCCATCTGTGGAAGAGAGCCAGGAGGATGAGTAAGCTTTGTCTTTTGATTCTGAGATTTGTTGCTGGTACAAGGTGTATTTCAAGCTCTTGATGGCCGAGATTCTTTCTTCCCACTGGACCTGTGGATTGAAGCTACAGCCTCGAAGATCCATGCTTCAGAGCCATTCTGCTGGCTATGAAGAGCTAGGGGCAGCATGCTTGGATGTACAAATACCAAGCACCCCGACTCTCCTGTGTAGTTTCTGCCATTTGCATACTTTGCCTTTTTCCCTCTTTGCGCTCAGAAAATGCTTTGCTTTTCTGCTTTCAGAGCCTTATCTTCTTTGGAGTGAGAGGTTCAATTATGGCAGGAGAATTAAGGATCAGTGTTCTGGGGCTTAAATCTCTCCCCTCAGCACTCTGCTTCCTGTCCTACAGCAGGCAGGGTTGGCGTCTGCTGGAGGGCACAAGCACATCCTATGGACACCTGGAGAGTTTGGAGGGCACTACAGAAGCAGTGGCACATGCCAGTCAGGAAAGTCATTGCAGAAGAATCTGAAAGTCTTTGTCCTCACCACCGTGTAGCTGGCAGTCTTTCACCTTTCATCCTCACATGGTAATATTCCCCATCTCTTAGGTTGTTATGTTCTCTTCCTCCTCTCTGTTGCCCCAGTCCTTGAATTCCTCTTAGTCTGTAACTCTTTCTGCTCAACTTTTACACGCAGGGCGTGGTTTTAAAGGCATGTGTGAAAAACCCTACCACCCCCTTCAGGTTTTCCTAAATGTTTCGGAAAATAATGTGAAATAATGCTGTTGTTTTGGAGGAAGCATGTCATTTGTTTTACCGGTCTGTAGTTGATTAATTTGCAAATGATATTCCCAATAAAGTGCTTAGAAGTAGATAATTACAACTATATTAACAGTTCCCGGGGAAGCAGATGGTATTCTGAGGAGCTGCCATGTAGCATTAGTGCTGACGCTCCCCTGTAATGTACCATCTACCCCAGCAAAGCACAGACAACAGGCACAAAGCCTGCTGCTATTCCAGATTGGGAGGAAATGGCACTTTTGCCTCACATTCCATTCTTATCGGAATTTTTATGTGTGTTTTCTTGATCGCTGTGGTGCTCAGTGAACTGGTGCATTTTATGTTAAGTCCCATAAGTCTCCAACTCTGTACTTCTGAATTAGCCCCGTATTAAGCCTGCATGAAGCAAGTTTCAACTATTCATCAGTGTTTCTCTTACCATGCCAGATACTTTTAAGCATAGATTATCTCTGTATAAACATATAATTTCAATTTCCTAGATTACCTGAGCCAACGTGCCAAGTTAAGATAATCAATTGAGAATTTGGGGTGCAGAGGAATTTCTTCCTCTTTCTGGGTCACACACACATTCATACATGCATGTACACACATACACATTCATGCACACTAGTGTGTACATGTGTATATGCGCACACACACACATGCTCTTGTCTAGGTAGCACCATATTTTACTAAGCTGCCTGATACAAAAGGATTGTTTTTCAGCTTCAGACTCTCCTGAGAAAGGCCACAGTGTCATGTACTCCTGCCTGTCCATCTGAGCATCAGGAGTTGTCCCTCTTCAGGAGGCTGGAGTTATACATGTTAACACAAAACAGGGCAAAATAGAATGAGTACTCATTTATTCTGCGGTCAGGTGAAGGCTGTTGGGCTAGGAGAGGAGTGTGTGGGTCACCAAGAGCAGCGTGTACGTGTGGCATGGATCCTTTTGCTGTTCACTGCTGGGTCTTTGCTCTCAGTCAGGCTAGCAGAGGGCCACCAGCTTTGTCATGTCTGGGGTCTCCCTTCAGTTGCTGTTATCTCTGAGTCACTGCTGGCCCGGAGAGGCTGTAACAGGCCATTACTGTAGACCTGGAGTGATGACTCTTTTCCTTGCCCAATTTCACAGTCATTTCTGCTAAGAGAGCAGCAAAGGACCATTGTTTTCTCTGCTTTCCCTGGGTGAGCATGGGCTAGGAGAATACGTGTGGGCTGCTGAGTGCTTTGTGCTTATTTAAAGCTGTCTCAGAGCATATGCTCACTGGCTTTCTAGACGCAGGCCTTGTGGTTGTTGCTGGGGGCTTACACATTAGGGGGCTTAGTTGGATATGAAAGTAGGCTCTAGGGTTCTCAACAAGTTGCCCAATTAACACCAGAAGCCTTTTTACTGTTGGTGTACACTAGAAGCTTCTAGTTTTAGCTGCCATTTTTTGAGAGTGTACCATGCACCAGGCACTGTAAGAAATAGTTTGAATACATCATTCCACTTAATTTTCAAAATATTCTATAAAAGAGACAATTGCCACATTCCAGTAAAGAAGAAATAGAGGCTCAGGGAGGTTAAGTAACTTATCCAAGGTCTCAGAGCTAATACATGTCAGAGCTGAGATTGAAAGTGTAACTTACCTGCCGTCAAAACCCAGGCTCTTAGCCAGGGCATTACTTGGTATTGAGTTATTTTATGAAGTTAATTCAACCAACATCACCTAGAATGCTTTTATAGTTCTGTGTCGGATGCATGTAGGCAGATGAGGCACATCCTTGATTTTATATAAGTTGTGTTCAGGATTCAAGAAGTAGAACTTGGGAAGGGATATGGCTTGGATGGGAGGTTGGAGTTGGATTGGAAAAGGTCTTAGTCATATGAAAGATTTGGGGTAGGCTATGGGGAAGCCATGGGCATTCAGGAAAGTGAGTCAACATGATCAGACAAGGATTTTTAGAAAGGATTTGGAAAGAGGATGCTTCCGGGAAATGTGGGGCAGGAGACAGTCAATCTAGTTAGGGGGCCTTTGGAACAATCCAGGTGAGTAGTGCTCAGGTTCTGGCTGGCGTCAGTGATGAAGCAGTGGGACGTAGCATCCAGGAGGTGGAACATTCAGTGCAAGAATAACGGTAGCCAGTATTCATCATCCTGTGACCATGTCCCTATCATTATTTGAAGAGTATATGAACTCATTTAATCCTTACAACATCCCTAGGAAGTAAGTGGTATTATTTTTCCCATCAAACAGATGAAATGGAAAGAGAAAGAGTGCCTAAGGTGCCATCAGTTATAAGTAAGTTGAGTTCAGTCTTAGCCCCTCTTACCCCAGGTCTTGGTATCTGGCTAGCATGATGTCAGACCTCGGGCCAGGTTGGGTGTCAGAGTCTAACTCATCTTTTCCTAGACATGCCAGCCATGTGTGCACGCAGGGACATGTACACCTAGGACAAAGCATGTAGGGCACATGGGAAGGCAATTGGCTCTAGCAAGTATGACCATTCTGCTTGTCCTTCTTTTGGGATCCTGGCAGCTCTTTTGAGGCTGTTCTCAGAGGAGAGATACTCAGTTTCCTATTTACCTCACTTAGGTAGAACTTAACCTTTCTATATTGGTGTCTCTGGGGAAATAGAGGTCACATGACTTGGGTTCAGAACTGTCTCTGTAATTTATAAAAGCATGTTTTGGGGAACATGCCCTACGGTCTCTGAGTTTCAGATTCTCATGGTTAAGGTGAAGATAAGATCCATTCATCTAGTCATGTTTTCAAGGGATAGATATTCAGCATCTGCCAGCAGTCATGCATATATACTAGGGAAGCATGGGGGGGGCACCAAGACATGAAAAAGTCATGGTACATGCTCTTGAGAAGTTGACTTTAGTGCTTGATACAAGCAAGTAAATAACTAATTGCAATTCAAAGAATCAAGGAGATAATATTCATTACAGCTTTTAAAAAACCTAAAGTGCTTTAAAATGGTATGCCATTATATTGTTATTAATTATACTAGGGGGAGTGGGAGGTGAAAGTCAGAAAATGCCAGAGAAATCTAGGTTGGGGTCGAGCGCCCCCGCATCTCCAAGGCTCCTACTGGTTGAGGATCTAAGAGTGCAGGCCCCTCCAAGGAGGGTGCCATGGCTCCCGCCTGCTTTTGACCTTTGTGGAGAGTGCTTACATGAACACACTTCAATTTCAAAAGTTTAAAAATACGCACTTGGAATTGTAGATGATCAAGCATGGATTCCCGGCCCTAAGTGTGTGGGAGAATTGTGCTGATCTGGGAGTGTGTGAGGCCACGTGCCCTGCAATTTGACGTCAGCACAGTCTGGGAGGCACTCAGAGTCTGGGCCCTTGTGCGTGGTCAGCCTGTGATGCAATGTGTTTTCACAGCCTGTGAATCAATTCCCTCCAGGAAAAGAAAGAAGAACAAAACAAAACAAAACACCATGGTGATTAACTCGAGGTGCCACTGTTGAAATTCCTGATTTTGCAATATTTAAGTGCCTTTTCAGCTATGATGGTTAAGTAAGATAAGCAGAAAATAAAAAGCCACATGTATTTATTAGAATCAAGCCCTTTCCTTTTTGAATGTTGACCTTTGAGTTTCCAAATTGGGTGAAGAAGTAATTATCAGGAATACCTTGATAAAAGGTTGTATGATCACAATTTAGGAAAATAATTTTATATTTATAAATGCTTTGTATTTTGGGTAGCACTTTAATGATCAGTTAGCTAATTTAATCCTTCATGCCAACTCTGTGCAGTAGATGGAACACATAATCAGACCATAGATAAAGGCACTCAGGACAGAGAATATGTGGCCTATCCAAGGCTCTTCTACCTGGAACAAAGGGGAGAAGGAAGAGGGTAAAGAAAAGGAATGCTGATTGAGCAGCCACTATTATTCTAGATGCTTAATATACACTTGAATTCAATTTGTCATACAGTCCTGAGGAGAATGAGTATTCTCACTCCCATTTTACAGATGGTTAAACCAGAGTCATACAGTTGATAATTAGAGGCCAAGCTGGGAATTGGATCCCAGATCTCCTTGATTCCAGATCTATAGCTCTTCTCATTTTCAACATTTTCTGATGATATACTCTTATCGGTAAACTCTTTTGAACATTTACCTCCAATATATATGTATTTATTTATATACAAAGTATTTTCAGGTACTATTCTACTGCTAGTTTATAAACATCATAAAACACACACAGGAAATTAAAATGTAAAAATGCCCACATATGAATAGGAGACATTGTTTTTTTCTGTGCCCCATTTTGAAGATTGCCATCTAGGCTATGTTCCTTCCTTGGCAAATTAGGAGCACCAAGTTTATTCCCACAGCTCATTTTCTTAGAAAAATCCAGTAGACAGAATAGGGATGCTTTAGGGCAGGGTTTCTGGCATGGTGCTCTTGGCATTTTGGACCAGCTAATTCTTTGTTGTGAAGGGCTGTGCATCACAGGATGCTTGGCAGCATCCCTAACCTCTATTCACTAGATGCCAGTAGCATCCCCTCCCCAGTGTGACAACCAAAAATGTCTCTAGACTTTGTCAAACATTCCCTGTTGGGGGAGGGGGAGCAAAGTAGCCCCCCCCCCCGCCCCGTTGAGAACCACCACTTCAGGATCATCAGTAGGAATGTTCTCCTTGCTGATGCCCAAAGAAGAAGGGATAAGGCACTGCTAGTATGCGAGACATTTTTTCTTGCCCATGGAAACTCATCCAGAGGACCCTTGGGCTCAGTTCCAACCTGTATCTGGGAACTCCTGAAGTTGGCCAACCAGAGCAGAGGTCCAGCTGTTCACTGATGATATCAGCCTCTGGATGACTCCTCTTTTCATGCATATCATGTCTAATTTTAACATCCTGTGCTCTTCTGCCAGTGGTTTTTGACAAAGCCCACTGTGAAAGACCATGGTGGTCCAATGTGGGGCATGGTATGGTGTGATGGTTAAGAGCATGGGCTCTGGAATAAGGTAGACCTGTGGTCATATCCGTACATCTGTGACCTTGAACAATTCCCTCAACCCCCCTAAGCAGCTTGTTTCTCATGATGATAGACATAAGGGAGGAGGATACTTATATCATGTATTCAGCCCTTCAGCCCAATGACTCTTAGTAAACCATAGTAGCTGTAATTTTGAGGATGATGATGATGATGATTGCATAAAACAGACTCTTGCCCAGCACATAGTAAGAACTCAATGAATGACCCATATTGTCATAACACATAATGTAAATATATATTTCTGGGTTTGATTACAGATTCTATGACATAGGGGTCAGACCTATCTTATTCATCACTTGGTCCCCATTGCCTAGTTCAGCCTGGCCTGTCACAGGTGGTCAATAATTATTTGTTGTGTATCCTTGAATGCAAGTGTTCTTCATTCTAAGCTATCACGAACTGTGATCACTATCTCTTTTGGTCTGTTAATATCACACTTGATGGCCTTGGTGAGGGAATGTGCCCAGAAGGTCTCCTGCCCACTTCACTCTGTGCAGCTTAATGGGAATGAAAATGTTTGGCTCTGCCTTGGAAGGGAAGAAGGGAAGGCAACTCAAACTTTTCTTTCTTTCCAATGAATTTTGAAGCTCAAGGAGAAGGAATTCTTTATAATTCTGTCTAGTCGATGGAAATACAAAAACTTAATCATCAGGATTGTCTAATTTTTTCCCTCGGATTTGACCAAAATGCTTGCTGTCATGGTAGCTTCCTGAATTCCATTTCATAATGCAAGTTTGCTTATCTGGTTTCAGGTTTTTGATTTATTGTTTCCTCTGGCTAGTTTTAGAAAAATTAGAACTCTTTTGTGGCTTTGTAAAAAAAAAAGATAACTTATGAGGTTGAGGAATTTTTTTATTGGGGATACATCAAAAATCATCAATAATTCAGACATAACAACACTTGATAAATTTAGGAGAAAATTGATTGCAGCAGCAATAGCTGATTTAAACTTGTGCCTGGTTGTATCATTACTCAAACAAACACAGGAGCTACATCAGTTTTAATTTCTGTCTTGTTTAAAAATGAGCAAGTTTCTTTTCAACAGATGACTGTTGATGATCTGCTTCTTAACATTAAAAAGGGGGAAATTTTCCACCATTATCTGACTCGCTGATGTCGTAGGTTCTTCAAATTTTCAGCACCTCAAACCTGCAATTTTCAGAATCTGTTTTATAAAAGTGGAATTAGTAGTGTGGTCTTGTTTTTGTGTTTGTATAGGTATTGGGAGTGTGTGAGAGAGGTGTGTACATAAGTATGCATGGGGTTTTTGTCACTTAACCTAAGGGATATGCAACTGGAATGTTCCTTTTGTTCAAAAAGCATATTGCCGCTTACCTTCAATGAGTAACCTCTCTTTAGGTAGTAATGGAGTGAGTGAATAGAAGCTTCCATTTTGCCTGGTCTAGTACCACTCAAAGACTGATTTTATGTTAAATTATATGTAATTGCCTAGCGACATCCAAATATTAAAAAAAAAATTGAGAGCAAGTATAACCAGCCCTATTATTCCCACAGTGTCTAGAAAAGGATGTTGAGATTCAAAGGAAGTGAACAACTGAGAGGCCAGGGGTTTCAAGTTTCTTCCCCCCCAATTATGATAATAGCTGAAAAATGCCAAAGAATTTTTTAAAAGTCAAAAGAAAATATTTAAAAGTTACTTAAAGCTCTGTCATCTAATAGCAATTCCTGGTAGCATTTTTTATAAAGTCTCAGCCTTTTTTCTCAGATAAAAGAGCTGAGATCATTTTGCACATGCGTTTTAGTATCCTGATTTTTCTTGCATGTAACTATACTCATGTTTTCTGTTATTTCAAATTTAGAGCAGTTTAATGACTTCATCAGGGAGTAAACCATAATTGACTTAGCTGTCCCTCTATTATTAGATATTTAGGTTGTTTCCATTATTTCTGTAACACAAAATTGAAGATTTCTTAATTAGGCGAGAGTGCTCTGGCCCAGATATTTATTCCCTTTCTCATATTTTTGTGATTTGCTTACACCTCCTTCTGTGCTCTCTTAAATTTGTTTTTTTTCACTTAGCCAAATGACCTGGTCTACTTGACCCTTGATCTTTTTAATAAAAGTTTCACATCTTCAGCCTCTGGTGAAGGGAGCCTCTGGTCTCAGGCATAAGGGGTCCCAGTGATTTACTGCACTTGACCTCCAAGTCTTGACCCTGGTATGGACCATTATTTCCCCAAACCCAAAGAATGGAGCTGTGTGACCACCTTTAGCCAAGAGAAGAACTTGGCCATGCTTGGCCTTGCCTTTTAAAGCTGAGTTTTAATAATTCAAAGGTGTGCTTCCCCCCAAACCTACTTTAAATCTTAAATTGTCAAAGTTTCTTATGTTTAGAAATATGTTGCTTTTACTGAGCATGGGTTACTGTATACAGAAAATGTATGGTTTATTAGCCATAGCAATGGGCTTTCCATTATGAACCTGTGGTGAAATGACTCCCAAATGTCCCAGCTCTGACTTGAGTGTTTTCTACATAGGTATTGTGTTTAGAGCAAAAGCTGTTCCATACACTGATCATGTATTCAGGTTGGAAGCCTGGAATCATGGGTGTGTGCTGATCTATGGTGGGGAGAGAGGTCAAGGAGAAACATTTTGCACATCTGCCTCATTAATTTACATTTTCTTCTAATTTCACATTATAATTTTCATGACAGATATTGCTTGCTAAATGCATGCCTTGTCATGTTACGCTTGTATCTGAAGTTTCTGCCTCTGGTTGATAGTTCTATTTTTTCAGCCAGTGGTCTCACTGATTAGGTCTGCCTCCTGGTCTTGTTGACTCTCTTCATCACACTGGTGACACCCACTGCTAGTCGGGCCTGAAAGGAAGTTTTTGTTCATTTGGAAGGTACTACTTATGTTCTAAGAGACTGCATATAGGAGGAAAATGATTTAATAGTATGGAATATGAAGGGCTGGGTGATGTAAGTGTGATGCTCTGGATCAATATCTCTAGATGCCCACATGCCCTACCCCATCAAAAAAGTAAGAGAAGAACATGACATCAGTTGCATGGAGTTTTCTGCTGTTAATAATCAGTTTTGAACTTGAGAGGCCTGTGGGAATGTGACAGTCAGGTGCCACTTCTCAATGGGCCAGACCGGGTAAACAGACTCATGAATAACTAAGAAGGTGCAGAATGGTGGTAGGTGCTTGAGAGGAGTTGTAAACACAATGTTACAACATTGCACAAAAAGGGCGATGAGTTGGATGCTCACACTCTGACTGTCACAGCTCTTCGGCCACCTTTCACCCTCTGCTTCCTTCTTTCAGGATGCTGAGGGGTATGTGGAGATTGGAAGGAACAGCTCCCTGGGAGTTATCCTAGGAAGACAGTTCACTGAAGATGGGCTTCTTTGTCTTCTTCACCATGAGCTTCTCTTTCCTTCCTTCCATCTTTCCTTCATTCTTTCCTTTCTTCCTCTCATTTACATTTAACTTACTCAACAAATGGTTAGTAAGCAGCTACTATTTACCAGGTTGAGGATGCAGTGATGATGAGCACAGACAAGGTTTTTGCCCTCAAAGACCTTCTATTCCAGTGGATCAGCCTGTGGACACTAACTAAAGGAGCAAATCACAGCACTCTGCATGCAAATGTTTCTGCTGCAATCAAACCGTGGTATCTGAGCAGAAAAGCTCCGTTTGGCCTTTCATGTGCCCTCTTTGCTGGCCCAGAGTTTTAGTAACATCATGCTGTTTTCCTGCTAGGACCTCATTAAGTACTTGTTGATTAGTACTTGGCTAACTCTGCAAGTTTCCTCATAGACAGTCTAGTTTTCCTTCAAAATGTAGTTTTCTACCACTTTGACTTACCTCATTTTCAGGCAGTCTCTGCAGGAGTTGACTCGGTGATGGTTTCAGTTCTAAATCTGTAATAAGCAAATCCCTTAAACACCTATTTTTAGAGGTTATGCTCTACTCTCACAACTTAATTTCACAGTAACAAGGAACAATACATTTTCCAATGAGCACTTCAGAGCACCCATAGGCATAGAATCAAGTTCACTGCATTCAAGTAATCCAGAATTTAAACCACTCTAAATCAGTTCTTTGGCACATTCCTTTTCTTTCAAAGAGCTCTGAGCAACTTGCCAGCTTTATCTCCTTGATCCTCACATTATCCATCAGACGTTCAGGATGGGCTTTCATCATTGCCTCGCCCTCTGTGAGTCTGCAGGCAAAAGAATGGAGTTTTATATTCAAAGATGTTTTATGCTTTTGTATTTTAAAGCCAAACTCATAAATACGTCTTTATTCTTGTTCCATTTTCTTTTTCTTTCTTGTCTTTCTCTTTAGTTTTTTCTTCCTTCACTTTCTTTGAATAGTTAATTATTTCTGTACTGAAATGACGGATCTCAAGTATCGTCTGTTCTTAGTAAAAACCAGCCACAGCAGGGACTTCCGGGCTCCTCCTGGTGGGCGATCCATCACTTCCTGCCGTGAAGTCTCCCTGTGTGTGGACATAGGCCATGTTTTAAAAGCCACACTCTGTTACCTGGATTATGGTTCCTTTCTCATAGTTGCATCTATGGTTATGGATTCCCAATCTGTCCTGTACATCCTTTCTGGGGCCACAGACCTTTTTGGAGGGATAACCTCTTCCAGGTGAGCAGACGGACCCTCCTCAGCTGCCTCTTGCTTTGTCGATGACTTGGCCTCTCAGAAGGTCATGTGCATGGTGAGTTCTTTAAAGCTGAATCCCCATTGTCAATGACTTTTCTGAAATAGGGCCGGAGAGACAAGAAGAGTCCATGTGGTTAGGTAATGACCTTGCCTGGACTCACCTGTGAGAGGAAGCTGAAGGACTCTTGTTTGGAGAGGACTGAAGGCTGTGTCCTCTCTGTCCCCATAATATAGGACCGGGAAGAAGAGAGTTGACTCACATAGACAGTTTTCCAAGTTTTTGGCACAATGCTTTGTTTTGCTCAAGGTGTTAGGGTCCTTTCATATTTATTAAAGAGTCTGTTGTACATCAGATGCCAGTTGTCAGCTTTCAAAGTTCCCAACTTTGTCACCATCAAAGGACTAATGACAGTGGGAGGACCAAGGTCACAACTGTAGTCAGTTCATGGGCATCTCTTGAGTACTTTGTATGTGTCTGCCTCTGTGTTAGGTTCGGTGGGACCACAACAACACCAGCAGAAATACATGACATTGTCGTTCCCTCCTGACTCTTGTTTGAATCATATTGGGGCCTGCGGCAGAGATATTAGAAGCAGCTAGAAAACAATGCCTGGCTATGTGGGATTGAGCTACACAAGGAGATTCATTGCAACACTGTTTAACATTGCAATGAAATTAGAAATACTCTTTATGTCCATCAGTGTGGGAATGCTTAAAAGTGATGCTATACCTGGCTGGTGTAGCTCAGTGAATTGAGCACAGGCCTGTGAACCAGAATATCATGGTTCGATTCCCAGTCAGGGCACATGCCTGGGTTACAGGCCAGTTCCCAGCAGGGGACACATGAGAGGCAACCATACATTGATACTTCTCTCCTTCTCTTCTTCCCTTCCCCTCTAAAGATGAATAAATAAAATCTTTAAAAAAAGTGATGCTCAATATCATTAGCTATCAGAGAGATACAAATTAAAACCACAATGAGATACCACTTTACACCAGTCAGGATGGCTATAATAAACAAAGCAACAAACAACAAATGTTGGAGAGGGTGTGGGGAAAAGGGGACCCTAGTTCACTGTTGGTGGGATTGCAGACTGGTACAACCATTATGGAAAACAGTATGGAATTTTCTCAGAAAAATAAAAATCGACCTGCCTTTTGACCCAGCAATTCCACTGCTAGAATTATACCCCAAGAATCCTAAAACATCAATTTCAAAGAACCTATGCACCACAATGTTCAGAGCAGCACAATTTACAATAGCCAAGAGCTGGAAGCAACCTAGGTGCCCATCAGTAAATGAATGGATCAAAAAACTGTGGTACATATACACAATGGAATTCTATGCAGCAGAGAGAAAGAAGGAACTCCTACCCTTTGCAACAACATGGATGGAACTGGAAAGCATTATGCTGAGTGAAATAGGTCAGGCATTGAAAGACAAATACCATATGATCTCACCTTTGACAGGAAGATAAAGAATAAAACAAACAAGCAAACAGAATAAAAACAAAGACACTGAAATAGAGAACAAGTGGGCAGCGACCAGAGGGGAGAGGGAAGGGAATTTAAGGGGGAAAAAGGGGGAGGGATTTTGAGGAACAAGTATGAAAGACACAGGGATGAGGACTGGGGGAGGGGAAATTGGAGGGAGGGGGGAGACAGGCTGGGGGGTGGGTTGGGAGAAATAGATAAAAAAATGTACTTGAAAAGTAACTAAATAAAATTTATTATAAAAAAAAACTTGAGACACATGGTCATAAACTAAAGGGGGGGTAATGGTGGGGACAGGGGGGTAGGGTGGAGGGGAATGAAGGGGGGAATAGAACAACTGTAACAGCATAATCAATAATAAAAAAAGATTAAAAAAAAGTGATGCTATAAGTATACTTATAAGTATGCTGTAGAATATTCTGCACCTGTTAAAAAGAATGCTATAATTAGCACTATAGGCAATGACATTGAAAGACTGGCAAGATTATTAAGTGAAAAAAACAGAATTTTACTTTCACTATGAGCCATTTATATTAAAAATATGTGTATGTGTTCACGAAGGTAGATAGATGCATTGAAGAGAGACTTGCGTAATATTTACATACGGACTTTCTGTTCCATAAGGATAACATTCATAATTCACTTACACAATTTGAAAAGTTAATAAGGAAGTAAGTGCTGGGTTATACAAGATCGGAAGAGAGGCGGATGGAGTGGGTGCTTCCTCCTTCTTGACTCTGGATATTTGAGCAAAAAGCCAGGGGCCTGGCTGGAGTCACTTCTCAGTCCCAGCCTGGAAGTCACTGCAATAATTGCCGTGACTTTAAAGATGGCTGACTCTGCTTGTGAACAGCACCCAGGTGGAGGACTCACCATTTGTCTTCATTTTCTCCTTCTTTCCAAAACGTTTGTGTTAAAGGGGACGAGGGATGGCAGAACAACTTTTGGCTCCTTGTCCTCAAGACAGTCATAACCTGAGTGTGTGAGGGTCTTTTCTGCTGTCACATTTTTAGATCTTGACAGCTGTAGAGATATGAACGAGCCAGTATTGTATTTACGGCTCCAAGTTTGTTTTACACTGATACTAGTGATGTGTTAGTGAAAAACAAGCTGCATTATGATAATGCAGTTTTGTGGCATAGAATTTCTATATACTTAACTGCGTGGGAGCTATTGGAATATATATATATATATGTGTATATATATATATCCTTTGTCTCTTGACAGATTAGGTACTCACTAAAGTTGGGGATTTTGTCCTTTGAGCTCAAAAATATCTTCAATAGTTATATAGAATGATAGCTTATTATACAATGAGCACTTAAGTGCTTGTTGATTGAATAAATAGTTGAATTAATGAATGGCATAAACAGTCTATGGTTCTTTGCTTTACTATAGAAAACAGAGTCAACTTAATAAAAATGAAGCCATGGACTTAAAACTGTATAAAATAAGACTTTCAAGTGAAATTTCTTAAAAAATATGAGGTCTTTTTAAACAGTAAAAAAAGCCTCAGGGACTAATATAGTAAATGCCTAAGAAAGACCCAGGTGTCCACCACCCACATTTAACAAATGCTCACAAGTGTCATGTTTGCATCAGTTTTTTTTTCACTTAAGAAATAACACATTTTCAGATACATTAAAGTTCCATTTGTCCCCTTTCCAATTCCATTAGCTGTTCGCATCCCTCAGAGGTGACCACTGCTCTGTGGGAAGCTATACCTGTTTGTGTACTTTTACTTTTCATGTAAGTGTATACAGCACAGTCTAGAGTTCTGTGAGTTTTAAAATTTATGTAACAGTAACATGATGCGTGCATCCTCTGGGACTTGCTTTCTTTTCACAGTATTATAACAGATTTCTCCATGTTGATAATGTAGATCTAGTTCTTTCATTCTAACTTCCCTATAAATGAATTCCATGGTTTATTTATTACCTGTTGATAGATACCTGTTCCCCTATTGACAAAGACATACATTCTACCCCCCCCCCAGCTTTTCATAATTGTCAGTAGTGCTGTTTATGACACCCTTGTGGATGTTTCCTTTTGCTTGTGAGAGCATTCCTCTTGGGCACGTACCTAGAGATAAAATGGCTCAACTGTGGGGGAATTATGTTTTCAACTTTAATGGATAGCAATTAATTGTCCTCCAAAAGGGTTGTACTAAGTGACATTCCACCAGCAGGGTAAGAGAAGGCCTGCGCTGTACATTTTCACTAACACTTGGTATCAGAGTGTTTCCCTTTTGATATTTTAAGGGGATTTATTTCTGGCTGATGAAGGCGGTGTGACGGAGTTCAGCCCCTGCCGGGGTGCTTCATGCTCCAGAACTGTGTCATGTCACAGCTGTCTGGACATCACAGGAGCCATGCCCTTTGCCAGGAATGCATTTATTGCCTTTTAGTGGCCAACTCTTACTCATTCATCAAGTCCCAATTAAAACATCCCCGTCTCTGTGGCACTTTCTCTGATTCCTCCAGATCATTTGCTCTTCCTTCTCCTACTCTCATAGCTTTCCATGTAGCTCTCACCATTGAACTTGATGTTACATTATTATTACTTTCTGTGGCTGTTTTCATCATTGGACTATGAAATTCTCCAGGGCAAAGATGATAGGCATGCGGCTCAATTCTTGGGCATCTCTTGATTTGACATCCATCACCTGTACCTGGCACTGTGTTTGGTTCCATGCAACCAGAACGACAGCAAAAGATACATGACATAGCCTCTCCCTGCCAAGTGTTGCTTGACTCACACTGGAGCCCCAGGCAGACATTAGTGAAGCAGCCAGAAAACAGAGACTAGATGTGCAGACTTGAGCTTCTGTCACTTCTGATGCCCTAGCACTCAGCCCAGGTATAGCACAATTAATGTTTACTACATAAATTCATGTGCAAAAGACATCAATACATTAACTTGTGCAATAGAATCTTCTAAGCACTTTCCCGGTTGTTGGGGATGCAGCAGAGAACTGAGCTGTTAGCTCCCTGTTCCCATTGACCTGGCTTGTGTGTGTTTGTTGTTTGTGTTTGTGGGGAGGGAAGGGGGATAGACAGAAAAGAAATCAACAAATTAATATCCATTGGGTCAGGGGTTGGTAACTGCAGGAAAAGAAATCCAAGTCAAGCGAAAGAGAGGTGGCAGATGCTGCCATTGTCCTGTCCCATGTCCCTTCAGCCCACCTCTGACTTCGGCTTTAGCAGAGGAAGAGGTACTTTGTTTATGACAAATTCCCATATCCAGCTCTTTCTCCAAAGCCGGGGAGCTGGCTGGCTCACCCTGGGGGTGAGCAACCTTTCCTCCGGCAGGACTGAGCTCCAAAGGCCCACAGTGGTAACCAGCTCCATTGCTGGCCCTCATTGCCTTTCTCTCATGCCCTGGCCCCTCCCCCCTCCTTTCCTCCAGCTGCCTAGAATCACCTTGCAAATAAACTTTCAGCTCCCAAGTCCGTGCTGTTCCATGCTGCAGGCTGGAGGAACTCAAACCAAGAAGAGGATGCTAGATGGGCTTCTAATTAATAAAGGATAGTTAGCAAAGGATTCTTGGAATGGGGGGCCTGAATGAAAAGAGTAAGTTGTCGACACCTGGAGGAAGAGTGTCTCAGACAGAAGGAACCTGAAGGTGGGCGTGTGCTTGGCGTGTTTGAGGAACAGTGAGGAGCCAGAGCTGAAGCCCAGGTGAGCAAGGGAGGGAGCAGAAAATAATCTTGGAATAGGGACCCTGTAAACCAAGGTAAGGGGTTTCCAATTCTTTCAAAGTCAACGAATTGGGTAATTTTGAATAGAGGAGAGTCAGGATGCAATGGAGGTCTTAAATGAGTGAATTAATGCAGGAATGTGTAATTATGATTGAAACAGATCAAACAATTAGTTTGGGTGGTTAGAGATTCCAATTCAAGCAGATTTCAGGAGACAGTATTGAATCACAACTATCTACTCTGATCAAGACCGATTCGATTCCATACCTAGATATCCCTAGAGTGAGCTGCTGTCAAAAGTTGCTTTGCTTTGGTAAGCCTGTGGAGGAGGGAGAAGCAGGAAGGGATGAGTGCGATAGGAACTTGAAGCCAGTAGGAATTTCACTGGGTACCGAGAACTTTGAAAGTGATATTTGAGGTTGCAAAAAGGTCACAGACTACTTGTTTTGTGACATGTGGGTTTAAGTCAGACTGTTTACTGCTTAGCAATGTTTTCTTGCAGGTGGACTTGCAAGTAAAGGCAAGCTTCCTTCACAAAACCGAACTCCAGAGCAAAAGGGGATGTAAGCTAATTCATCAGGTTTGTAAGAAACTGGTAACTGGCAGCTTGATTACTTTTGCATTCCCTGTGGCAGAGCCAGGCAGGATTAGTGGGGTCCTTGGCAGTTTCTCCTTTGCAAGGTGTAACCTTTCTGCTTCATGGCAAGGATTTTGGAAAGAGGCATTTGTGGTATTTATTTACTGCTCTGTTGAAAAATGAACACCCTGATCAGTCACAAAATGAGATGACTCAGAAAAATGATTTCCCTTTTTCTTTTAAGTCTTTAGGAGCAAAAGAGCCTAATGGTGTAGGATTGAGGAAAGACAGAGTGGAATTACCCGGACCAAGTGGTGAAGGTGTGGGCACCAAACTCCAAGTCAATGGAAGGAAGATGGTGAAAGTACTAAGGAGAGAAAAGATTTTTTTCCCTTGTGGAAACTCAGGAATGAAGAATCCCATGCTAATCTGACTTTCCCTGGGCCTTCTATCATTTGCCCTGTGTGCTTTAAATTTATCATCACTGGCGTTGCTGGAAAATGGAGGTCAAATTTCATTTTGGCCTGCAATGTGATAAAAATGACCTGCAAAAGGTAGATGACAGGTTGTTATTTTATGCCCTGAAAAAGAGCAAAAATCAGATAGTGTCCTCTTTTTTTTCCTCTCTTGGATGGCTGATACTGACTTCCTTTAGTATTGTAAACGCACATCCTGATTTGTTAGAAGGGTGGTCAAGGTTTAAAACAAGAATGATCTATTTCCAACTAGCCATTTCCATCAATATAGGTTGACTAGGCACCTTTCACTGGGCGAATTCTTTTCGGAACCACTGACAAGTCATAAAAATATCCAGAGCACAAGCGTGACATTCAAACACACTGTCTCTTTGGCTTATAGTTCATTGACTCCCAGAAGTCATCTATTTATAGCCATTAATGATTTCTAAGCAATTAGATCTCCCTGTTTCAACAACTATCATGTTGTAGGATAAATCCTTCTGCACAGAAATGCATGCGGCAGGCAGTTTCGGATAGGGTACCCGAGGCCAAAGCTGGGATGAGTGAGGAAGGAGGAAAAGAATCTTTTTTTCTAGCACATGAGGTGGTGGGTAGAGTTCAGATCAGATAAGGACTATCAGGAGTTGCTTCTATGCCAAGGGATTTTTTTTTTTTAACTTTAGAAGTCCCTACCTTCCACTTAGGCCTGCCTTTAGGAGTGAGAGTGACAGCACCTGCCCGTCACTTTCCCAGGGGACAGTCTGGCTACCGCCTCACAGCCTTCTCCACTGGAGGTCCTTCATGAGTCAGTACTGCTGTTGCTTTGCTTCGCTTTGCAAAGATCATTGCAAGGGCTTATCTTGGGTAATTGTTATTACTACCATCTGCAATACGGTATAATTACCTTTACAAAACGCTGGATCTCTTTGGCTGATGTTTAAAGATAAGTAATAGGCAAATAATTGCAAAGCCGTTGGAGACAGAGCAGGGGCCCTGCAGTAAGGTGGGTTGTGTTTACACCATGCATTTTTCTGGTTTCTTTTTTTGGGGGGAGGGGAGTGGTAGAGGGGCGACTGGTTTTCTTTTCTAGCTCCCCCTTTATTTTTACACAGACTAATGACTAAGTCAATGTTGTAGATTTTATCTGCATCTCATTCTGAGATCCTCCCTACACAACCAGTGGGATGGGGATTGTGGCGTCCAAGAAAGTCAGCTTTCCTTGGTCAGAAGTCACAGGTGCAAATTCTCTCTCTATGCCTCTTGCGCCGGAGGACCGAGAATGAGAGGCAGGTGAGACGGATGAGAGAGAAGTTCCAGGGTCTCATTTGGATCAGACAGCAGATTTGGTGTCGCCTCGTCCGGACTGCCCGACTTTGGGATAAGCTGTTGGTTGGAACTTCTTTCTTTGTGGCCCTTGTTGCACTGGGGTTTGGGCTACAGTTTTGTGCTGAATGAACGTGATCGATCAGCAGAACCTTAGCCACATGGGAACCTGGTGCTTTTGCCGTAAGTCCTTGAGTAACTAAGACGGAGCACTGTGGACAGTGATGCATAAACAGTGAAGGGAATGGGAAAATGAAGAAAATGGGGAGAAAAACATGGCTTAATTGATAATACAGAGAAAAAAGCGTGACAATATTATGATGGTTCACGTAAAAAGCAGTATTGAATTTATATTTTAAGTTTGCTATTTTAAATCTTGCTTGCTATTCAACATTCTTGTTTTTCTGAAAATCCATTTGATTAAGCAAATCTGGCCCAAATAGTCACCTTCCTAAATTCTTTTTTTCTTTAAAGATAATTTTCTTTCTTTAATTAATTAATTTAAATTATTTATTAAAACCATTAAATAATTTATAGAATTTATTTTAATAACTTAATAAAATTATTAAATGTAAATTATTTATTTTTTATTGTTCTATTGCAGTTGTCCCAATTTTCCTCCATGGCTCTCCCCTGAGCCCCCAACCCCCTGCTCCCACAGTTGATCCCCACCCTGTTGTCCATGTCCATGGGTCATTCATACACATTTTTTAACCAGGCCCTTCCCCTTCTTTCCTCTCTTGTCGCCCTTCCCCCTCCCATCTGGTCCCTTGTTTTCATGCCTCTGGTTCTATTTTAAATTCTTAGATAAAGCAGGCAGATGAAGTACTTTGAGCCATGCAGACTCAAGTAGTAGATAATATACCCACAATAACTGGGGTAAGTACTAGCTTGTGAAATACCATCATTCCCAAACTCATTTTTTGGCAGGGAAAACTTATGGCAGACATAACAATTATCATTCTGAAAATACTTGAAAACTGTAAACATTTGAGAGTTACTTTGTGTCATGATCCATATTAAGCTTTTTATTAGCATTACCTCATTTATTCTACACAACACCTCTATGAGTAAAGTTATAATCTTTCAGTTTTTTACATGAGGCAACTAAGCCTCAGAAAGTTTAAATAACTTGGTTAAAATCATATTAGCTGGCATGGCTGGGATTTGAACCCAGGTCTGTCTAACCTAAGCCTAAGAGTACATGCTGTTAATTGCTCACATGGGACATATGTAGCCTACTCATCTAGCAGATGAGATGAGATACCTGCATTTATATCCATAACTATATATACGTGTGTGTGTGACTGTCCAGTATGTCCATCAGATACCTTGCCTGTTTATCTATCATAAGCCAGGATTTATATGGGGCAAACTAGGAAGGAGGCTAGTTTTAAAATCTCAACCACATTCTCCACGCCAGCGGAGAAAGTTTGTGTGAAAAGGTTTTGGTGGGTGGGTATTAATTTGCAAGGCTGACTACAAGTTGGCTGCCCTCCCACCTGAAATAGCCTTCCTTCTCTTATTCCAGTACCACTACCAATTAAGCCAATTTTTGAGAAGCACTTCATATAGCCCCATTTTTAAAAATATCTGCACCCATCAGAGCTGACATTCAAAGGGGCAAACTGTGTAGCTTCCTGGTGTGTGTGTGTGTGTGTGTAAACAGCAGACCATAAATTGCCTTACTCCCTAAGACACATTTCTGGCCCACCAGTGTCTGAAATTCCTATTAGGTGCACATTGTTTTGGCATGACATTTTCTTCCATGTTCTAGGACAAAACTTCTGGAAGAAGTGCTATGGGAAACCTTGCCACTTATTGCAAGCAGTTTTATCCAATGTTTTCTAGAGATACAGACTTGGATGAAGGCAGGTAAAGAAACCTTGAGGAGAATGGAAATCTCATGGGAGTTGGGGGGAGCAGCAGGGTTGGGGTGTAGAAAGGCAGCAGTAAGAGACAAGAAGGCAGGCTCCGCCTTCCACATTTTCATTATAAACAAGCTCTAATTCTGGTTATTTAATTGCATCAACCAAGGAAGGAGTTGAATCAGTGCTGGCTGCATTACGTGTTTTCATGCTTAGCACTAAGACATACATTCTCCGTAGTAGACAGCTGCCCAGTCTATGGTCTTTCGTCTTCCTTCTTTTTGTCTGTTGGAGTTTCTGCTTTGTAGGAGGCGCTGTGCCTCCCGGGAGCATGAACAGAGAAGAGGCACAGTGCCTATCCTTATAGAGCACCCAGCCTTGGTGGATATACCAAGAATCAAAGTGCCTTGGGCCTCATGAAACTAGAGCCAGGGATTTACTTGGCTTGGAGTTATTGGGATGGAATTTATAAAAGATGATATTGAACCCATGAACGGCATCCCCATGTGTGGAAAGGAGACGAGGTGTGGAAAATTCTCAAGAAAGCATTATTCTGGAATCAGAATGTTCAGGTCCTGATGAAGTCTCCCAGAAGTTGCAATGAGTAAGGACAGAACAGCTCAGTCTCACGCTGTAGGATGCTCACTGCTAGGATGCACTTCCCAGCAATTCTGGGGAAGCCGAGCTCAGTCCTGTGTCCCTCTCCCTTGCATTCCTCTGGCATCTCTGACACTGAGGCAAGGTAAATTTAAAAGCAAACGTATGACTGCTCCGATACTGTGGCCACTATCTCAGTCACTGGGCTTGTCTATTCATTCCCAGCCTTGCCTCAACTCAGGTAAGGGCCAGGTAAGGACAAGCACATACCAAACAGAGAGATCAATGCATTTGCAACCGTGAAAACCAGGAAAGCCTCTCAAAAGAGAAAGCAAACAAACAGTTTGATATTTTTGAAAAAAGTTACTTATTGAACACTTTTAAATTTGCATTACAGCTTAAATATGCTACAGCTTTGCATTTGTAAACTTGGCAATCGATCTAGATATCTCTTCTTGCTTTTTCTTTTCTTATATTCTGGTGCTGAGAAAAAAAATCTAATTTACATGTCCAAATTAGTTTCAACTTACTTATATTGAATGATAATAGATTTCTTTTTCTTATAATTAATGTTGTCTGAAAACATAATACAGATTTAACTTATCATTGTAAAGATCTTAAGATTTTAATATTTTTGCAGAGGCATAAATACACTGTAGCTATAATTATTTCATTATGTGTGTGTAAAAATAGGATACAGCAAAAAGTACATGCTTTCCCTCACTGATTACTCTTAATGTCTCCCAAATTTCCTGATTTACAATATTCTCTAAGGATGTAGATTTTTCTAATTGAAGTACAGTAATTTGCATATTTTTAGACCTTGTTGACACAGTTAATTGATATGTCATTACTTATATCATGCTGAATATAATTTACACTCTTTATTCACGGCAGACTTACAATGCTGTCCTTTTGGGGAAGAATTCCCAACGTAGTGTTCTTTGTCTCGCTTTTCCCTTTTGCTTAGCCAGCCTTTGCCCAAAGAAAAACAAAAGGAATAATGGTCAATTGACAGGGTTTTCTGTTCAGCTAAATATTAACCCCTAACATATATGATCTGTTATATCTTAGCATTGGTGGTAATTGTACATTTTTCTAGTAGGGTGCTGTTTTCAAAGGACTTTCACATATTATTATGGCAATTAATCCTGTAACCCTTTCCAAATTTTTTTAATTTATTGATTTTAAAGAGAGAGGGTGGGTGGGGAAGAGAGAGAGACCTTGATTTGCTGTTCCACACACTTACACATTCGCCGGCTGCTCCCTGCATGTGCCCTGACAGGGGATCTACAACCTTGGCATATCGGGATGATGTTCTAACTGACTGAGTACCTGGCGAGGGCAACTCCTGTGTCCCTCGAGATACGGATGGTTACATTTCTTTTACTGGTGATGAGTGGAGACTAAGGGAAGTATGAAGACTGGTCCAAGGTCATGTAGTTGGATGATGGCAGAGCTTGGTTAGGAGACATTGTCTCCAGGCTCACGTTCTGTCCACTGTGCAGCATACTCCACCAGAAAAGTAAGGAAACAGGACTTGAGGAGTATGCGAGAAAGACCAGGAAAGCGAGGGAGAAGTACTAGTCAACGTACGAGCTGAGACAGGGGATTCACGTTCATGTTAGTGGTGTCTGTCTAAGTGTGTCTGGAAGACGGGATGCTTCTCAGTATAGTTGCACATTTCCCTGTCAGTCTGAGAATTCTCAGTGGGAGTGTTGCGTATTCCCTGTGGGTTGGGCCCAAGCCTTTTGCTTCTTTGTCTCCTCCATAGTGCTATGGTCAAAAGAGGCACTCAAAAATAATGGTTGAGTGGAAGAACGGTGTTCTTCAGAAGCTGGAGTTACAGCCTCATTGTTCTCTTGATGCGCTGTGATTGAATCTGTGCCAACTTTGGCCACCCATAGCCACCGCATCAGACAGACCTCCTCTGCGTGGTAGAATTCCTCTTTGCCTTCTCCTTTTCTTTTTCTTTTTAAAGTCTCATTACTTAGGTTGGAGAGTTCTCTTGTTAAAAAGATGCTTGGAACTTGGCCTAGCATTGACAGGGATTGCTGAAGATGTAGGATCTGCTTTGGGTGGATTTCGAAGTGTGTAACCCACGCGAGCAGCTGAAAATCACAACAAATGGAGTTCAGAAAGCATGCAAAAGTGAGACATTATTGGCTAATGGAAAAAGGACCAGCCTGGGAGCGAGACAGACCTGGGCATGAATCCCAAATCTGGCATGTGCCAGCCGTGTCAACTCTTGCATATCACTTCCCTGAGCCTCGGTTTACTTTTCTGTACAACAGGACTCTAGTTAGTGCTTTTCCCCGAAGGCAGTTCAGTAAAATGTCTGGCGCAGGACCTGCTGCCTTGCAGATGCTATTCCCCTCCCTTTGTCCATGTTCAGGAGGAAACGGATCCTATGTAGATGGGCCGTAACTTGTGTTGAAGGAACTCAGTGTGGCTCATTTCTTCATTCACAGATATGGGATTGTGTAACTTCATCATGCCTGGTTGATGTCACAGTGTGTGTTGAGAACTGGGGAACACGGCCTGTTTGCCGTGAGCGCAAATAGAGGGGCGGCTGCCTTCTTCCCCCAGCAGCTTGGGGGTTCGTTCACCTCATGGAAGCTGGGCAATCACCCAGCTGCCCTGTTGTACAAATGGGGGCAGTGTTTGGGCCCATGTAGGACCCTCCTCTCTTCACTGGGCAGCTCTCTTTTTGCTGAAGGGCTGGTGGATCTTCCTGTTGAAAGTATGACAGCTTCGATCACTTTCCACCAGTGGTGGGGGAAAAGGGCGGAGCTTGAGGAGTGAATGGGCCCAACAGCTGGTGCTAGTTCTTCTTTATTTCCAGGGCATTGGGCTGGGAGAGCAAGGGGAGCCCAGGGGAGGGAGGCCTGCAGCTGATCCTGCGTTTGACGCTACCTGCATGATAGCGGGGAAGCCACTTCATCTCTCTCTTTTTTAAAGGTTTTATTTATTTATTTTTAGCGAGAGAAAGGAAGGGAAGGAGAAAGAGAGGGGGAGAAACAGCAATGTATGGTTGCCTCTCACATGCCCTGTGTGGGGGACCTGCCCCACAACCCAGGCATGTGCCCTGACCAAGAATGGAACCAGCGACACCTTTGGTTCACAGTCTGGTTCTCAATCCACTGAGCCACTCCAGCCATGTCCACTTTATCTCTTTAAGACTAAGTTTACCCTTTGTAAAGTGGGGCCAAGCAAAGCTAGTTTATTGTGCTTGGAGATCATTAAAATCTGAGTGTTAGTAAGAGTTCAGGGAATAACAGATTCTTATTTTTATTGTTTTCAAGAAAGTACTTACAGGCCAGTTGCATCATGAGCAGAGTTGAGCCCCCATGTGCTGTGATTTTTCCAAAGGCTGGCCTGCTGCACAGGACCCCACGACAGGCCCGGGGTTCACAGTTCTCACAGTCTTTGTAACTTTGGGCATTTTGATTGGGTTACAGCGTGATGCCGAGCCATGGGTTACACCAGGGCTCCTTAACTAGGAACCACGTTAGCAAAGATGTGTTTATTGGATCAACGAATTCCCACCTCTGTAACCTAGCAGAGAGTGTCAGGGTCTTGCAGAAATGGGTACAGAGCAGATGTGCTTGGGAAGAAATGCTGGGAAATGGTGGAAGGGAGCAATGCTGTCAGGTAAAACCCTGTGGTGGGCAGCTCAAGGCGGTCTGCTATGGATGGGGCATAGTAGGCAGTGAAAGAGTTAGAACGACTCATGATTCAACACATTAAACTAAACAGAGGCCAAGTGAGGGCCTCCTCTGTGCCAGCAAGGAGACCTTGGACTAAGTCAGCCTCTGCTCTCGAAGTGCTTTCTATTTGGTGTCCTCTTTGCATTTCTGAGGCATTTGGTAACGTGTAGGCCTCCGTCTCCACCTGTCTGTCTCTGTTTGGGTGTTTCCCTTATCTCTCTCTCCGCTCTCTCTACCTTCCTCCTCCTCCTCCATTCTCTCTGTGCCTCACACAGGGCTACAGTCTCCAATCTGCACACAGTCTGATAATTGACATGTTCGGCAGAGGCATCTACATGCCACAACTTTGTGGACATTCAAATTGAACTTGCTGTACATGAGTAACCAAAGATTAGTTTAAGAAATTGTTTTCCTTCCCCTCTAAATATCTGCAAATAGAATCTGGCCTAGGGACAATTCCTCATCAATATAATGCTTTTGCTGCAAAGGAGAGGGAAAGGCAAAAATTCTGAAGCCCGAAAGAAAACAATATTCTCAACTAAAAAAGAAAAAGAAAGAAAAGAAAGAAAGAAATGCAATAAATCACCCATACAACACACCTAATCTGTAAGCTGAAAGTTGGCAGCTGCTCTAACTTGCTTCTTAGCCTGGCAGGGGGAGAAATGCAAGGCCAATCCAAGCACCGGAGAGCGGGAACAGGGCTACGTGTTGATTGTGTACATTTGGAAAATTGCAGTCTCATACATGAGCATTTCTGGGGTTCTGGGGCTTTTAGGGAGGATTCCAAGTTTTAAGACTTAGTCTTTAGTTTTAAGATGAGAAAATCAGCTACCTCTTAAGTTATATGACAAGAATTTTAATGATTTTGAAATTACATGGCAACAGACTGAGAGAGGTTTTTTTTTTTTTAATAAGGTGGTGAAGGACATAATTACTGAAGTTTCAGGAAATATCTGGTATTTCACGAGGGAAAATGTCAACATTTGGTACATCTGATGATTTCATTTTATATGTGTGAAAACAGAGGCAAATGTCTGTATTTGAGCAGAGTAATTGTATAGATCAGTGTCTGTACCTTCCTTGAACGCACTGTTAAAATAATAATTAAGCCCTCACACCTGTTAGACTGCGAACAAAATCCTCTTCTCAGCAAACAGTGCCATTCAAGAAGTGCCCAGTGCCACCGAGACCAGCCCAGGGGAGGTCCGCAGCCGTCTTGGCTCTAACTCTCCTTCTCCCACTTCTGTCCCCTTTTCTTTATTCTTTTCTGTTCTCTTTCTGCCCCTTCTCAGCACCCTCTCCTTCCTCATCATTTCTCTTCTGAGGACAGTGATTTCCTGACCCTAGAAAATAATTTTTGCTTGACGATCTCTGAGCCAGCCTGGGATTCTGCACTTCCTGTGTTTCTCAAGCCGAGTGGAATTTCAAGTGGGCTCCAACGGACAAAGGAAGAAGTGGTGAGTGAGGAGAGGAGACCATCACCAGCACCAAGAACAGCTTGTTGCTTTCATCTGCTGCAGGCCAGCAAGAGCAGCTACTATATGCAAGGCATTTACTGAGCACCTACTATGTGCAAGGCACTAAGTGAGGTCCTGTAGAGGCACCATTTTTTCCCTTGGCAACTGGATGGGATTAATTGTGATAAAACAATGATACCTCCCACAATCCAGGTTTGGATTAAGTACCCAGTATGGCCCAGTTGATTAATTTCCCAAACTCCTCTTCAATGTTATTCACAAAGTTCTTGAAGATGCAAGGGAGGTAGAAAAGAAAATATAGTTCACTGTTCACCACTGGAGCATCTGTTGTTTCACCAGAAAATAGAATATTCTTTTACTTTAGTAAATTTACGCATTCTACTTAAGAAGTCAGTTTCCTAATTTTTAAGTTGGGGATAATAGAATTACCCGATTCTGGGTGAAATGCTTAAAACAGCGTCAAACGCATTGCTAGGTTCAGTAACTGTTAGTCACTCTTACCATAGTCGTTGGTTCCTGGAGTTTGTATTTCCAATTCCAGGTGGCGCAACCCATCTTTCTCACACTGCGCTTCATCTAATGATGGCAGAGGACAGAAGTGCAACTAAGAGACTGGGTGCGGCAATACTTCTAACCCAGGAGAACTGCTGGGAAGTTTTCTTGAGTGAGTTACAGGATGCTAAGATACTAGTCAGCTTGGTCAGTAGAGCTAGACCATTGGTAAGTCAGGAAACAAGGCAGCGTGGCCCGGTGGTGAAGGGCACAGACTGGAGCCAGGGAGTTTGGCCCAGACCCCAGTTCTGCCACTTCCCTCACATGGAGCCTTATGATCCTCGCTGGTCTCAGTTTCCTCATCTGTAAAGTAAGGGTGCTCAGATTACCTACCTCCCAGATTTGCAATGAGGACTAATAATTAATATACAGGGTCTGGCACAAATAACACCCCCTTTTTATTACAAAATCATAAGCATGTAATTCTGTAATATAACAATGTCACACTCAAGCACACCATGTGACGTTTTAGATGAAATGTTCAAATTAAAACTATAGATGATCACACCCATATTATTAATCTATCAACCATGCTCACATAGGCCTTACTTCTCTGAGACCCTGTATGTAAAGTGTCTGACACAGTGCCTGGTCAGTCACATGAGAAGGATCTGCTCTCACTTGCCCTTCACTCAAAAAGTAGGCATGGGAGTAAAGCTATCTCTTCAAGATCCTGACTTCATTTCCTTTGGATGTGCACTCAGAAGTGGGATTGGTGGTTCAAAGGGCAGTTCTATTTTTTCCTTTTGAGGAGCCCTCCATGCTATTTTCCATGGCGGTTGCACCAATTTACCTTTCCATCGAGAGTGCACAAGGATTGCCCTTTCTCCACATCCTCGCTGGCATCGTGACAGCCATTGCAACACGTACGTGGTGATATCCGATTGTGGGTTTTGAGTTGCATTGCTCTGATGATTAGTGATGTCAAGCTCCTTTTCATATATGCATTAGCCATTTGTCTTCATTTGAGAGATGTCTATTTAGGTCCTTTGCCCATTTTTAAAAGGATTTTATTTATTTGTGTTTAGAAAAAGGGAAAGGGAAGGAGAAAGAGAGGGAGAGAAACATCAATGTATGGTTGCCTCTAGTGCACCCCATGCTGGGGACCTGGCCTGCAACCCAGGCATGTGCCCTGACTTGGAGTCAAGCTGAGATCCTTTGGTTCGCAGGCCCACCCTCAATCCACCGAGCTACATCAGCCAGGGCCTTTGCCCATTATTTAATCTTTTTTTGTTTTTGGTGTTTTGCTACTGAGCTATATGTTTATGGCAGCATTATTCACAATAGCCAAGGTAAGTAAACAATTTAAATGTGTGTTAATAAATGAATGGATAAAGAAAACGTGGTATATACATGCGGTGGCATATAATCCAACCTTAAAAAAGGAGGAAATCCTTTCGTTTCCAACAACAAGATTGAACCTGGATATTATGAAATAAGGATATTATGAAATAAGCCAGACACAAATACTGCATGATCTTCCTTACCTGTGGAGTGTAAAATGGTCAAATTCATAGAAGCGGAGGGTAGAGTGGTGGTTACCAGGGGCTGTGGGGGGAGATATGGGGAGATGTTGATCAAAAGGTAGAAAATGTCCGATATGTGAGACAAATTAGGTCTGACAACCTAACACACGGCACAGTGACCGTAGGATGGATCGTGTGTTCTCACCACAAAAAAAGAAAAGAAAAGAAAATGGTGACTACAGTAGTCTCCCCCACATGTCTGTGTTTTTGCTTTCTATGGTATTACTGTATTTTCAGAGCATAAGACACACCTAGGTTTTAGAGGAGGAAAATAGGAAAATTTTCTGAAGCAAAAAATGTGGCAAAATATTTAATAACATAAATAACATAATATTTCCCCAATATAAATGTAAACAGAACTCAACAGCAGCATTAACAACCATTATTCCTCCCAAATTTGAGGGGGGAGTGTGTCTTATAGTCCGAAAAATACAGTAGTTACCCCATGGTCAACCGTGGTCCAAAAGTATTAAATGAAAAATTCCAGAAGTAAGCAGTTCATATGTTTTAAATTGAATAAAAAAAAGAAGAAGAAAAAGAAAAAAACTGGACATAACGTGTCAAGGAAAGTGCTTTGTTTCTTTTTCTTTTTGAGGAACACAGCAAAGTAAGATTTTTGTTTGGTTTTTTATTTTGGTAAGCAAGTAGTTTTCACATCAGGTCTTGGGTTCATGGAGTTTTATATCTTTTTTTCAACTTACAAACTGGTCATTCCCCAGAAACTAGACTCCTGTAACATTTCATTAAAAAAAACATCTCTGCCAGGCGAGGCACTAAGTCCCATCTTGCATTTTCCTTTCTATCACGAGCAGATCGTTTTCAAGATCAGACGCCCCAGCTATAGGCAACAAGGTCACTGAACGGAGAGAACGGAAGAGCAGGCTGAGGAGTGAAAACTGGTGCACACGACTGGATTATTTTATACCACAGGAACACGCCCCCGGCCTTGCTGCGAGTCTGTCCTGAATGTAAACATTTAGCCTTCACCACCATCCAGTACTTAGCAGGGTGTCGGAAGCATGCCAGGTGTCCGGTGACCATTTGTTGATTGATATTCACAAAGCTCTTTTTTAAGACCTTCAAGAAACTAACTTTGGTTCTATTTCTGCCCCGTGGTCTAGCTCAGATCACAGACACTCCATTTCCATGAGCTGATCCCTCACTATTTGGAGGGCATAGGAGCTCCAGCTTAGGCTTTGGTGCCAGACTACTTGGTTCAGAGCCTGGGTCCTCACTAGTTTGCAACTAGTGTGATCACAGGGAAATGTCTTTGTCCCAGAGGGGTCATTTTTTTTTTGCCTTGATTTTGTAAATGACACAAGAAGGATGGCTTTAAATGCTCCTACTTAAAGGCTTATATTGTGGATCAAAAATATTCAGCGATAGCGTAGGGCTTTGGGAGCAGTCCAACGGCTTTGCACATCCATCTTCTAGTCCACACGGCTGATGCGGAACAACTTTGGCCTCAGTGCCATCCGAGGGCCTGCTGATATTTACCATGTCCCTAACTCAAGTTGCCTAGGCAGATCTTCAGTGCTAAAAAAAAGTGAAAAACTCAGTTGGGACCAGTGAAATGGTGTCTGCTTTTTGTGCCTAGGGCTGTTCATGGCTAGTTCTTTAGGTGACAGGGTGTCGTTCAAGCGAGTGACCAATAGAATTGTCATCCCCATCAGGGTTCCCTTTGGCCTCTATAGGCCTCCTAAGTTGCCCTCACCCTATAGCTGGTATGTGGAGGTGAAGAGCTGAAGTTAATCAGATATGAGTAATGCGATGTTTCTCAGAGTGTAGCAGGCAGGATGATTAGGTGGCATGCAGATGAATGCGTGCATTTTTATTTTAACAGTTATGTACAAAAACATATCATTAGTTTATAAAACAAGTGATCTCATGGTTATTATTGCTTAGGATTAGGCAAAGTGGAAAATGCGAGTGAATTTGAATTTCACTTAAAGAAAAATATTCAGCAAATAACAATCTAGGTAGTTTGCAGGGTAGCAAAGAATGTGAAAGTAATACAGAAATGAATAAGGTTTGGAGAATATTGGGCTAATGCAGTGTTAATTAAAAACAATGTTATGTATGTAAACGACATTAGGAGTTTTTCGTGCTCATTATATTTTCAGAGCTCAAACTGGGCAGGTGGTCACAGGGGATGAAGTCATTCACTGCAGGAAGAAGGGTTCATCAGGTGGAGAAGACAGGCAATAGTGATGGTGAATTCTAGAGTGATGTCCTCCTTGGTAGAATGGTAGATAGGATCTGATAATGAAACACACACACAGGAATAACGCACTCCTACTCATTGTTTAAATCAGATAGTTCCATGTTTTTGTCTGTTAGTATTACTTTAACCCTCCCACCCCAACATTTATTTTTTAATTACAATGTAATCTCGTTTTTCTGTAACAAATAAAAATCATACCTGGTGAGACTGTTTGAATTTGAACTCTGCTCTCAGCAATGCCATTGTACTGGTCAGCTCTTGCTGTATAATCAACCACCCCAAGATTTAGTAGTTAAAATAATAACCATTGTTTCCCTCATCATTCTGTGGTTGTGCAATTTGGGTGTTTCTTATCTGGACACAGACACACATTTGCAGTGAGCAGGTGGTTAGCCAGGCAGCTTAGCATCTTTGGCTTGGCAGACTGTGACCCGGGAAGATGCGGGGGACTAGGTTACATCTCATCATCATCCACCAGGCTACCCGGATTTGTCCTCTTGGCAGAAGCAGGGTTCTGAGAGAGAGAGAGAGAGAGAGAGAGAGAGAGAGAGAGAGAGAGAGAGCGCATGGAAGAGTACAAGACCTCCTGAGGTTCAGAAGTGGCGCATTGCAGCTTCTGACACCTTGGATTGTTCAAGCAACTCCCAATGCCAGTACAGATTCAAGGTGGAAGATTTTTTCTCTTGGTGGGAAGAACTGTGAAAGTACATTGTAAAGAGGAGTGGTTACTGGGAAGGGAAACTTTGTGGCCATTTTTTTTTTTTTGCAGTCTATTATAACCACTTGGCAAATATGTCACCTTGGACAAGTCACTTTGTTTCTGTATGTTGTGGTGTCCCTGGGTGTGGAAAAGGAGATAAAACACTAGCTCTTCAGCTCTCAGAGTTGCAGCCAGGCCACACAAATCAGACCAGCTGTGTCAAAACACGTCGAAAGCTGAAAAATCTCTAAAAAGGTGCAATGTTGTCATGCTCTGCCCAGATTCCTCTATAGAACAGGACATCCTAGTAGAACTCGCCTCTACAGAGACACAGACAGGCAATGAGAGGATGATTGCAAACTGCTTAGCCCAGTCCTGGCACAAGGAAGGATTCCATAAATGCCAGTGGCTATTATTATTATTATTATATTATTGATTTTTAAAAAGATTTTATTTATTTATCTTTGGAAGGGAAGGGAAGGAGAAAGGGAGAGAAACATCAATGTGTAGTTGCCTCTCATGCATCCCCTGCTGGGACCTGGCCTGCAACCCAGGCATGTGCCCTGACTAGGAATCGAACTGCAGTCCTTTGTTTTGCAGGCTTGCGCTCAATCCACTGAGCTACAGCAGCCAGAGCTATTTTTATTATTAATAAAAAATGAAGATAAGGTATAGGTGGGGAATACTCAGTAGGTTGTGATTAAAAATGAACAGCCAAACAAACAAAAGACAAAGCAAACCCATTGTAGTGAAGATTGAGCTTACCCCCACATCTCCAACCGCTTTACTATAAAATGTATTTTGTTCATCACCAGTTGATGGCTTTTGAAATCATTTATTTTTATTGTCTAATGAAGGGCGCTTTGTTGAGTGTTTCATTATCTGTAGAAATACTTTAGCATTTGCACCGGAACCCTGTGCTCCAATGCTGGCACCGGCACTGCCTCTTAGTGATAATTTTCGAGTTAAGTATTATGTATCAGGTAAATGATCGTGCATGTAAATGGTCATTTTAGGTTGTGCATTAGCAGGTAGAAATGGACAGTCTCTTCCAAGAAACGTTCAACTTCTTTCTCCCACAGTTAACTGCTTCAAGGAGATTGTAGAGCATGCTGTGATGTTGCACAAAGTCTGATTAGAAAGAATAAGAATAAAGATGTGAAAACTGTTAGCACTTCCGAGACAGGACTTGGTGCATTTGCTGTTGCCCTTTTTCCTGCTGTAGATCCTCACTTATGTTTATGATGTTATTTGAGCAGTGCTACTGAAAAGCAGCAGCAGCAATGTGCCGTGTAGAACCTGTGGCTTTTCCTCATTACAGGCATTGTTTTAAAGTATAGGCACCCAGATATTATAATAGCCTGTCTCCCCCTCTATCCAAAGGGCTTCTTTGCTGGCTGTTTCCATCAGTAGATTGTGTGGCTCTGGAAGGCATGGGTTAGATTTTTCTTACATCTCCGTGAGGTGCAAAGAGTAGTTGCCAAGTAAATGTAAATTAAAGTGAAGAATGAGTGAATGTGTGATGCTGGTTCATGGAGAGCAGCTGTGTCTCATTTAGGCAACATTCTTGAAGGCCACCTTTAAACCAGAGTCTTACTTAGGTCATGAAAGACACAAGAACGGGTCCCACTAAGAGGGTTTCCAGCTCACTGTTTTCCCCCGTGCCGTTTGCAGGAGGACACCACTAAAGATAACCTGTTTGTGACACACAGAGGAACCAGTTCCCTTACAAGGTGATCTTCCCGTGTCAGGTGATTTCTTGGAAATAGAATCTGCATTATGACATTAAGTGGCGATTTACTCATTATATACTTCTATCCTGGGATATCCCTGATGTAATTACAGTGACCCGTTTTCCTGTTGGTCCCCTTTTCAGATGGTAAACTCCTTGAGAGAAACTGTGTCTCGTCACTTGTATACCTGTCACCTCTCAGAATGCCTGGTATGTATTAGGCACTGGAGAGTCCACAAATACGTCAATAGCTGGAAGACGTCATCCAAGCTCCTCAAGGAGCTTCCTGTTTGATGTTGAGGCAGCAGAGAGGCATAGAGGTTGTGTTTTAAGACCTATTTCCAAAAATCATGAGGACTTTAAACTGACTTCTGGCCAGAAGGGGTAAAAAATAGAGCAAATTTGACCCGCCAGGGGCTTGAGGTATGTTGCTTGCGCTCCTCATCTTTGACCTTTCTTCCTTGGCTCTGTTTCTTTGTCCCCAGTTCTGTCTTTTCCAGGTGGTTCTTTTGTTGGCATTATTATTATGGTTCTTAATCTGAGGCTATGCTTCTTTGAAGAAGGGGAGTGCAGTGCGTCCTTGGCTAACAAGTGACAGCTCTCTCCTGTGCCTCGTGGGGCTGTGTCTAGCACAGGGCTTTGCACAGGCCACATGCCTAGGAAACACAGTTGTAAGTGACTAAATAGATTCCGTCTTTGGTTTATAGCTGTTTTCTGGATCTTTACGATCCCTCCCTATTGTAATTGTCTTGATCCCTTATGCGGGTGAACAGCATCTTACTGCTCTCCTTCCCTTACCACTCCACCTTCTAGGATGATTCTTGTATATGTCCCCACCCCCTCCTCCTATCGCACTTTTCTGTTGTGTGGCAGGACAATGAGGGACGATGGAAACATAAGAATAGACCACATAATAAAGTGGGTGAGGCATGCCACCAAAAGGAGAACACAAAATCACTAGCTGGCACGGGAGTGGTTCTCTGTGTCAGCACTGTTCTAGGTTTGGGGACGAAGCAGGGAATAACAGTGACCGAGTTATCAGATGGTGGAGCTGGAAGAAGGAGCCTTCTCGTGCAACACACATAAATGTCATGCTCTCGGAATGCCAGGAACCGTGCTGAGACCAGGGAACACAGCCATACTCCAGTCTAAGGCTCTGGAGAGTGGCTTTTGGGGGAGGAATCAAAGTCCCAGCTCAGTAGCCCTCAAAACTTGAGGTGACTCGAGCAACGGTTAAGTCCTTGTTATTCATTGTATTTTTGGTTGTAATCTCTCAAGTGGTTGCATGTGAGGATGGGTCAGTTGACTCCGCGCTCGTGGCTTCTCAGCTTCTACAGGCCCTGGAGAGAGAGGATGCCACATGCTGCCTGTGTGCGGGGTCATTACTGCAGACATGGAATAAATGAGATTTCGGAGGGTTTGGTGCTCTCTTCTGCTAAACAAACCTAGGAACGGGATTACGATGAATTTTTTACATATCATTTATGGTTAGCCATCAGCTCCATATAAAAGAAAAGACAAGCAAGAAAAAAACTTTTCAGAGAAGTCTCAGAAATCAGAGCAAGCTCCAGGGTTGTCACAAAATGGGACCGTCTCTTGATCATAGAGAGCAGGGATGGACCTTCATGCCTCCCTGGGCGATGTTCCATTTTCTTCAGTAAATAATACAGGGTTTCCCCCATAATTACCTCGTAGATTGGAATAGCTCCTTGGGTCCCATTTCAGTCCATTGGGTAAATGATGTGTTTTCTAATGGCATTTTTACCCAACAGTGAAGTGTGTGAACTAATGATATACATAGTGTGGGCTCTGTAGGGAACAACGTCGAGGCCTGGGTTACCTTTATAAAGTTCTGCTCTAGGCCCTGGGCAAACACCATTTGTATTTAGTATTACCAGAGGAAAATAAACACTTGGCAGGAGCATTCTTAAGGCCCTTTCACAGGATGTCTAGAGAGGCCATGTATTGGGCAGGGTGCCATTTCCAGCCAGTGACATCCCATTTGCAAGGCAGCTGCTCTTTGCTGCTATGAAAGACATGTCAGAATTAGTCTTGGAAAATCCCGTGACTAGTCCCATATGGCTGCCTGGATCATCAGTCTTGGAGTGTTGATAGACGAGTGATTTAGATTACTGAGGCAACCATGAGATCATGGAAAAAGGCCCCAAGTGGCCGTCATGAGTCATGGGTTGGAACCCCAGCTCTGGCACTTCCTGGACAAGTCACTACCTTGCTGAGCTTTGGTGTCTGTCTTCAAAATGAGGATAACCGTCCCTGTATTGCACAGAAGTTGGGAGGGTTTAGAGGCATGCTTCATGTGCATTAGAATAGGAAGGTTCCTAGCTTAGACCTGGCTCTCAGCAGTAGTTCTTAAGAAACCAAGCTACCAGTAAATGGTTTGGCACTAGCCAAGTATTCTCCAAACTTTCTTGCTCCCATGAATCAGCTGGGATATTAAAACACAGAAGTTTCTCCTACCTGGCCTATTAACTGAGACTTTCTGGAAGAGAGGCCTGGGAACCTGCATTTAATAAGCATCCCAGCTCATTGTCATGGTCAGACTAGACGGTAACACAGTACTGAAGGCAAAGAAGCGGCAAAGGATTCTTTTGATGGTTTTATCATCATTTCTAGAGCTGAGTCAGGCACATGGTTTGGCTATCTGTCCCATTCAAGGAGCCTTTGAATGGGACAATTACAGTAAATTATGTGTTGATTCAGGTGTGTATGCAGATGAGGCCCATGTCACGACTGTCTCACTCAGGGTGGCTTGGCTACATTTCTTTGACAGAAGGATTTTTTTTTTGCATAATTCCAAATTGCGAGGCACACACATGTATTCTAAACTTAAAATGAGTATCAGTCCAAGAAGCAGGATTCCCCAAAGAAATCGAAATCAAAGTGACAAGTCCACATGGCCCTCTGAGGCCTGGCCCAGTTCGCTCCCTGCTGTTTTCCCGTGGTTGGCCAGTGGTTTGGAGTTTTCTTTAAAATGCTCTCTCTGGAGTAGCAAGGGACCAACCGAGGAGTCTGCTCAGCCAGATGTCTTCACAAGATGCCTACGAGGTCGCTCTGAGCCAGATCTATGTTCCAGCCAGCCGGCCATTTTACCTGGGGCTGTTCTGCTCTAGCACAGTTTGTGGGGCATCTAATAGTTCCTTTTCCTGCTGACCATCTGGTAAATAGGACATTTCAGTGGAGTAACAGTTAATCATCATGATCACAATGTACCACTTTTTAAATGTTCAGTTTAATCTTTGGACCATCTCTGAGTTATGATTCCCATTTTACAGATGCGGATTTGGAAAGAGGTTATTTAACGTGCTGAGCTGTCATAGCGAATGGCAGAAGTGAAACTGGAACCTGGTTCTAACCTGAAACTTTCATCATTACTCCGTGACATTCTCCCCAACATGCGCCGCAGCATTGCAGAGTTCTGCTGCTGCTGTGTGTAGGTGCAGTCCCATTGCTGTTCAGGCATCCAGACACCACTTCCTTGACTTCCATTTGTCTGGTCTTTGACAGTCTGCTTCTCTCCAGATGTTTCTGAAAATTTCTGTGGGGAGGAGGTCTGTTTGTTCTGTGCAATCCTGACCACTGCTGTTTTGCTATTGTAGTATCTTAGGATCTCTCACCTGCATTCTGAATCACAGAATCTCAGAAATAGGAGGGCTTGACTGGTCATGTAGACCAATGCCTGAGCAATGTCAGAATGATGGCTGACTCTCTCTGACCTATCACCGGGCCCTCTGTCTGCGTGCCTCCAGGATGGATAAAGTTCTACTGTCATAGACCATGTGTGACAACTCCGGGCAGACAGTACAACCTGTTCACATAGTCAATGTGGGAAATGCCTACACCTGCAGAGAATTTTTACGAGTTTATTTAAGCCAAACTGGTGACACAAGTCAGGGAGTAGAATCTCAAGGACTCCAGAGAATAGTGGTTCTGTGGTTTCTTTTATGCGTTTGAAATTAAGGAGGGACATAAGGAAGGTTACGTGGAGGTGGGAGAAAGCAGGCGGGAAGCAGCATACCTCCTGCGTGTTTTAGAAGGTGGGCTCTGGGAGGGGCCATTTCAAAGGTGTGTTAACCCTGATGCACAGAAGCAGCGGCCAGGGCTTGCTTAAGGCAAAGATCAGTGTTTTAGTAACCATGACCTGCCCGGTTACGAGTTTATGATCAGGTCACCCTGTGAGGCTACTTCCCCTGGAACCTCCTTTCTGTCCACATTTACTTCCATATACAGTCCTCTGTTGGGCCGATGGGGAAGCTCAAAGTCCCTGAAATATTGTGGGCCATAAGTCATGGTTGACTGAATCCAGGACACAAGATCCCTGGGTTTTGGAATAGTCACTTTCCTTGGATAGATGACAAAGCGACCTCACAGCACAGGTGAGGACAGTGGTAAAATGGCAAAAACTGAAGAGGCTTTCAAGTCGCCAAGGGGGCTGATGCAAAGGAAACTCTGTGGCTTTTTCAGGAGGAAGGGGAAGTCTACACCAGTGAGGGGGAAGGGCAGTGTGCGCATTTTATTGCTTTCCTAACCTATTGATTTCAATGGATGAACTGTCTGCCAGAAAGACTAATAGTGAAGCCGGAACCCAGACCACTGGGCTTCAAGGGAGGGAGGGCAAGACAAAGAAAACACCCCTGGCCTCACTTCTTTCCAGTCCACCCAGGAGCAGATACAGGGCTGTAATCCCTCCCTTGGAGTCCTGGAGAGGGGTGGATATGTGCATTTTTTCTGAGCCTCCTTCATTGTCCTCCCCAAAATCTCAGCTGCAGGAAGGAAGGACTAGGGGCTCTCATTTGGATCTTACTGAGCTGCAAGTGGTGGTATTGGAACTGTTCTGGGCATCACTGTGTCTGGTGCATCTGTATGTCCCCAATACCCAGCTAGTAGTGATAGTGCAAAGTAGATGCTCAATAAATGTTTTGGAAAATGAACGAATGAATGCTTGATGAATTGCTCTGTTTTTGAGAGGTCTCAGGCATTAAAATATTCTAAAATTGGGAGTTTATCTGAACATCTCATTTCTTCCAGTTGAAAAACGCCCAGAGGGCAGGGATCGCTCTTTAACATCTTTCGTAGAGCTCTGCTGTGCTACACACTGCGTCTTGGAGGCCTTGGGGTTCAGTTTCAGCCTTTCTCTCCCTTTGACAAGGCGAGGGGTAGTTTCCGCCCTAGCAGAGCACCCATGCTGGGGGCTCTTCTTCCCAGGTCACTCTCCTCTGTATTGACTAGGAACACAGTGATAAGATAGTGCCTGGCTAGTTCCCGACACTTAAAAAATTTTTTTTTCTGTAACATCTTTATTGAAGTAAACTTAACATTCAGTAAAATCAAGTCACCTGTTTTAAGTGTACAAGTCAGCAAGTTTTTGTAAATACATAGTTGTGTACCCATCACCATTATCCAAATTTAGAATGTTTTCATCGCCCCAGAAAGATTCCTCATGTCGGTTTGTAGTCAGTCTCTAGTCCCACCTGTAGCCCCAGGTGACCACTAATGTACTTTTGGTCTCTATAGATTTGTCCTTTCTGTGTTTATAATACAAGGGAATCATATACCATGTGAGTTTTGCTCACATAGCGTATTGTTTTGTAGTTTCACCCTCGTTGCATTATGTGTCAATAGATTTTGTCTTTTACAGTTGAATAGATTTCCATTGGATGGACACACCACGTTTTGTGTTACCGTTTACTACTTAGTGGATATTTGCATTTATTTTTGCTTTTTGATTCCTATGCTGCTATGACCATCTGTGTACACATTTTGTGTGGACATATGATCAAAGCAGTGACCTTGGCTCTGTGTAGGAGAGAGAAGGACAGAAATGAGCCAGAAATGAATTTCACATGTATTTCTGAATTTCACATTCAGTACCTAAGTAAGAAACAAAAGAAACCTGTGCTGTTATCACCACCTTTAGTATGTAATGTGTGGTATTTTTTACACCAAAGTCAGTCTTAAAAAGACATACTGATACAAAGTTTATAATATTATAAAGGTGCAGTGCCCTGTATATATCATGATTAACCTTTTTATAGGGGTGATGCATAAGATTTTCACAAGGATGACTAGTTCATCAAATAGAAAGTTTTGCTTGGGAGCTAAGAATTTATTCATTCATAAATTTATATGAATTTAGTGACACATGTCGGTCACACTTCTGGATGCTGTGAGTACAGCGATGAATAAAAAATCCTGACTTCACAGAGCTTATACCCTAGAGGGGAAAGTAAAGCCATAAAAAAAAGTTAGTAAAAGATAGTTGTTAGGTGGTAGTAAATGCTGTAGAGAAAATTAAGCATTAAGGAGGCTAGAGTATTATTGGGGATGGAGCTGGGAATGGAAAATTTTAAGTGTATAGTCAGGGAAAGCTTCACTGAGGCGATGACACTTGGGCAAAGGCATGAAGAAGGTGAAGGAGAAAATCATGTAAGCATGTAGCAGGAGATCATTCCAGGCAGAGAAAGAAGCACGTGCAAAGGCCCTGAGGCAGGAGTGTGCCCAGAGGGCACAGGCAACAGTGAAGAAGTCAGCTGGTGGGATCATGCAGGGGCAATGGTGACCTCAGAACATGCCTTGAAAGGTAGTGTGGTCCTTGTCCCAAGGAGAGGCTGGGGGAGCCCTTGACAGGGGTTCTATGGTGATGGATCAGGTGTCAAATTATCAGAGGGATATACCAGCTTTTCAGGCCCCTTGCAAAATTGAGACAGCACCATGAATCTTTGAGACTGAAAATGGCTCTTCTGTACTAAGCAGATGGGATGTCAGAGGGATGCGGTCTGAGCCAGGAGGCCCCCACTCTGTCAACCAGCTGATGGGGCATTGCCTGACGTTTGCTGTAGGGGGAGATGTGAAGGGAGCAGGCTCAGCGTGCATCCCAACATCTCATTTCATCGACTAGCATCTTACTTGGGCCCCCTCCCTGCCCTGGCATTGCAATGTAGTTCAATTTAAAAATCAAGAATTCTCTTTTCCCCTCAGTAGATTATACCCTCTTGGTGTGTAGGTAGGAGGGAAAATAATTTAGTTTGTGAGGCTCCAACAGGTACTTTATAGCACATTAGTGTCCACTTAGCTGCCACATGGATTGCTCCATCAATACCCGATGCATTTAAAGTTGCAATTTCGGTATCTCTTGCGCACTGGGTACAGATGCACTCCAGCTGAAGCACTCACCCCACCTGTGAGTGACTGTCTTTTCCCCTTCACCGCCACTTAGTAGAGGATTGTTGGGGCTGGAATCAGATAGCACAGGCAGTACCACCTGCCACACTTTACTTTTAAAGCTTTCCTCGAGTTTAGCAGCTGTTGCCTTGAGCCTTACTAGTTGCTCAGTGTTCAGGAAGGATGGCCCACAGATTGTGGAAGATCTCACAATTTTGAAATATTTACGGTAAAACATCTAGGTGGCTGAAGCTTTTGGGCTGCCACCGGTGGGCAGTGTGCAGAAGTCATAGTTGTGTCTTTGTTTACAATGAACAAAGGCCAATTCTTCGATCATGTAAAATGGTCTGTGTGTCATGTGTATGGCTTTGGTGCACAGAGGTCATTTTCTAAAAAATAAACATTTCCTGTTAGGACAGTTTTAGATTTACAAAACAATTGCAGAGAGGACCCAGAGCTTCTATCTACCCTTCACTTAGTTTCCCCTGTTATTAATGTTTTATAGTACATTAGTACAGTGTATTTGTTGCAATTAATGAACCAATATCGATACTTCACTATTAACTAGAGTTCATACTTTATTGAGCTTTCCTTAATTTCACAGCTAATGTCCTATTTTTGTTGTTTTATGATCCTATCCACAATACTGTAATTGCATTTGGTTTTCAAGTCTCCTTAGGTTCCTCACGGCTGTGAGAGTTTCTCAGACTTTCCCCATTTGTGATGACCATGACAGTGTGGGCGAGGGCTGGCCAGGCATTTGTAGGGTGTCCGTCAACGGGGGGATTTATCTGATGTTTTTCTCACAATTAGGTCAGGCTTATGGGCTTTTGGAAGACCACAGAAGTAAAGTGCCATTTTCATAAGATCATATAAGGGGACATATTATCAACATGACTTATCTCTGTTGATGTTGACCTCGATTATCTGGTTGACATAGTATTTGTTAGGGTTCTCCACTGTAAAGTTATTCTTTTATTTCCCCTTTTTTCCATACCGTACTGTTGGGGAAAAAATTATGTACAGCCTGCACTTAAAAAGTTGAAGTTATACTACACCTGCTTGAAGGCAGCGTATGTACAGAAATGATTTGAAATTTTGCTGCATGGGAGATTGTATCTCCTCTCTCTCATTTACTTATTTATTCAAGTCATTTACTTACATCAGTATGAACTCATGGATATTTGTTTTATACTTGAAATTATAACCCAGTCCTACATTATTTATCTTGTTCCAGCTTTGGCAGTTGGAAGCAATTTCAGTTGTCTCTCAGCTCCCTTCACCATGCTTCTATCATTGTAGATGTGTGTGTGTGTGTGTGTGTGTGTGTGTGTGTGTGTGTGGCAGGGAGAGGGGGAGGGATGGAGGGAGGGGGAGAACGAGAGAGAGGGATCCCTCCCTTTCTGTCACGATGCCCCAGGACCATTTTGTATATTTCTTGTCCCAGTCCCAGAATTAGCCAGTTCTGCAAGGATCCTCGGCTCCTTTTATTAGAAGGAGAAGGGTATTAGAAACCAAAAAATGAGGCAGTAGGACTGCTCAACGTTATTGGGTTGTTATTGCTGCTGTGCCTGGAGAGGTTATCTGAGCACAACATATTTTGAGGAGGCAAAGTTGTAATATGATGGAAGGGGCTCTGAACTAGAAGCTGCTCTTTGGGACACTCACCTGCCCTCATTCATGTAACTGTGTGTGCCATTGTGAGCAAGCTCCTTCCCCTGGGAACCCCAGTTTTCTCTGTGATATGTAACATGGAGACCTTGGTATCTCTTATGGGGTTGCAACAGGAACCCAGAGAGTTCATAGCACTTCAAAATATTTTGTGAATTGAAATTTTCTATACCAAGATTAATTTTATTTTCATGATCCAAATGCTATAGTATATATAGTGCCTTGTTGTTGTCATAATTTTAGTTTGGCCAAATTTCATGCATTTTCAAGTATAGGATCCCAAATACCAACATTCAGTTACTTTTAAAATGAAAAATATGTTATTTTTAATCTTAGAACTTATTTGGTAATGTAGCTATTAGACATTCTTTGTTTTCAAAACAATCTCAAATATTTTACTTAAATTATTTCCCTTTCCTCAAATGCTTCCATGTTTTTAGAGGTTTGCAAAGGAGCCAGGCAGGTCAGATCCGCATCAAGAGGCAACGGGAGTTACTCCTGGTAGGTGGTGTCGGAGCAGCGTGGAGGGACCTCAGACCCCCCTCTGCAAGCTCCTCTCCTACTGAAAATGAACGTGCCAAGTCGAAATGGCGCACTTGCAGGACAGAATGTCACATCCAGACAGGTCCCTCAGCCCCCACTCCAACCTGCTTGCCCAACCCTCCTCCCTTGATAGAAATTCTGGGTCTTCGCTGTGTTTACCAGAGGTCTGTTTACCCTCCAATATGTTCCCTGGGCACAAAGAAAAGACTAAGTCATGCTTTGCCCATGGACTGCAAGCTATGAAGGATGTGCATTGTATGCAAGGTGGCGGAGCTCTCAGTCATTTTAAAGCAGATTGCCCAAGGAGGTAACTGGAAAAGGTACAAGAAAATCAAATCGACCCTTTTGTGTCTGATGTCCCTAGGGTAAACCAACTAAATGTATATATATATATATACCAACTAGATATGTATGCCATATAGTTGCTGTCAATCTCTAGGCATTGCTCCCTGGCCTGGTGACCCTGTGGAGTAACCCCAGCTGTGGGCTATAAATATGTAAGTGATAGAGAAGAGGCAGTGACCCATCTCAACATGAAGAGACACACATTTTGCTGGTGCTGCTGTGTTTGTGCTGATTACTGGGATTTAAAGACACTGTTTCACACAGAAAAAGTATGCCCTCTTTTTCCCTGCAACCAGCCATACCGAGACTTTGCTTCTGCCCCGGTGCCCAGGCAACCTTGCTGCTGCCTGACTCGATGTTGTTTCCTCCACATGGAGCTCAGCTCACTCCTAATACCTGTTTGAATCAGCTTCTTTTAATTAAGAGTGAGTATCAGAGAGAGGAAAGAAAGAAACATGCAAGGACAATAGTTGCCTATTGGACTATGGAGACAATCCAGAGGTCCTTATGGAAAATAAGAATTATTTTGTTGAAATTGGATTTTCATTTTGCTGTAGATGAACTAGCCTAAGGTGAAATGACCAAGGAAAGACAGGGCAGGGCAGTGGAAATCCAGACTGCTTGAAAATATGTTTATGTAAATGAACAGTCATGGCATTCCAAGTCTGATGTAGGAAAGAGGCCTTCTCACTGGTTTGGGAAGAGCTCCCTATGGGCCATTCATCTTAAACACAGCCTAACAGAGAGCTACTTAATGAGAGCGATGCAGATCCCAAATTCAATTTTGTTTCTAACTAGCTAAAGCACGTATTTAACTTTGAACTGTAAGTAGGAATCAGGAACATGATTGGCTAATGTTTGACTTCCAGTTGGCCTAATGAGATTTTATGAATATCAACATTACTATAGCATTATAATGTATTTGTTGGCTTTTTTGTGGCAGTGAAAAAATATCACTATCTATTAGTCTAATAACTTGGTTTCATAACACCACAGTAATTATTCCAATTTCCCTTTGGTGAGTGCGGGACAACTGCCTCCTAATCTTTGGAAAGGTCAGCATATTTTTTAATTGATACTTAGTTTGACTACATCTAATGTCAGTCAACTGTTGTTAATAGGCTCTATTATAACACGAAAGTGCTGATATTTTAAATGGAGTTGGTGAACCCCAGCAGGGCTGTGTATTCAGGACTACTCTGCAAGGTAGCATTAGTCATTCAGTAGCAGTACCAAATTTATGTTGTTAAATTCATTTCAGCCATTGAAACTTGACAACTAATTTTGGATAAGAATGATTGGAATTGATAAACTCTCTTATTTTTGGAAGTAGCTGTTTTTCAAAACAAATCTTTTATCTAGTATGGCACATAATTTAGTGGAAGCGTATACAAATTGGCATTGCTGTTGATCACGGGGGTGGGGAAACATTCAGATCATTAGATCCTTTATTTTTCAGGACAAAATGAAGAATATTGTGTGAGGGCCATGATGCTCAACCAGAGCATATACATTTGACGATAGTTTGTAAAATATTATTTTTTCAAAGGGAGATGAAAACAACACATTTGGTATCTGTTTTCCATAAATCTGACATTATTTCATTAGAAGAAAACAAAACCCTTGGACATTTCTGGCATGGCATAAAACTCCAATAAGAAGGGAATGAGGAGAGATCCAAGATGGCAGAGGAGAAAGTGGAAGCTATACTAACCTCCTCCCAGGACCAATCTGGAATTACAACTAAATTGTAGGGAACTCATGCAGGATAACCAATTGAACACTAGCTGGAGAGAAGCCTTACAACCACAGGCAGACAGAAGAAAACACTTCAGCACAATGTGACTGGTAGGGAGTGTGGAGGAGACATGCGAGGGCTGCCTGGGTGCACACAGGTGGTAGCTGAAATTTGGAGGGATATTTCAGTGGGTGGGGGGTTTACCCTGAGAAGAGTGGGGTCCAAACTTCAAGCTGGTCTCTGTAGCCTATAGCACCAGATCCAGAAAGAAACCCAGGTAACATCCAGCTGTGAGAAGCAGCAGGGTTTCTGTTTGCCAGGGAGAGATGGCTGGAGATGCAGAGAGCCTCTTAAAGGGCCAATGCACAAAATTTCATTTGCAGCCACTTACCCTAGGCTCTGGGAGAGGGAGGGCAGAGTGGACTAGAGACACTTGAGGAAAGCCCGGGACTAGTGGCTCTGGGGAGAAAACTGAAGAAACAGCCACCAGGATCCTTGTGCTGAGTCATTCCTGGTACTGCAGAAACCATCTTTTTTGGACAAAGCACTCCTCTCCAAGAGGCATCAACCTGAGGGGAAGCAATAGCCCTGCCCACAGGAATTACTCTGCCCCGCCCTGTGGTACTTAAGCAGGACTGCTGAGTACAGCTTGATTAGATTAACAACTGATTAGTTTAATGCTTGATTAATTTAACTCCTAAGGTGGAAAATACAAAGAAGCAGCCAAAGTGGGGAGACAAAGCAATAGACCCCAAGTGAAAGAACAAGAGAATTCTCCAGAAGAACTAGATGAAGTGGAGGTAAGATGAAATGTAACATCATCTGCATCATGGGAATACCAGAAGGAAAATAGAGGGAGCAAGGGATTGAGAACCTATTTGAAGAAATAATGACTGAAAACTTCCCTAATCTGGTGAAGGAAAATGTCACACAAGTCCAGGAAGCTCAGAGAGTCCCAAACAAGTTGGGCCCAAAGAGGCCTACATGGAGACATATAACTAAAATGACAAGGCTTAAAGACAAGGAAAGAATTCTCAAAGCCGAAAGAGAAAAGCAGATAATTACCTACAAAGGAGCACTGGATTACTCAACAGAAACATTTCAGGCAAGAATGGAGTGGCATGAACTGTTCAAGGTGATGAAAAGCAAGGACCTACAATCCAGGCTACTTTACCTAGTGAGGCTATCATTTAAAGTTGAAGGAGAAATAAGGATCTTCCCAGATAAGAAAAAGCTAAAGGAGTTTATTAACACCAAAGCAGTATTGCAATGAATGTTAAAGGGCTTGCTTTAAGAAGCAGGACAGTATGGAATTTTCCTCAGAAAACTAAAAATAGAACTGCCTTTTGACTCTGCAATTCCACTGTAAGGATTATATCCTAAGAACCCTGAAATACTGATTCAAAAGAACCTATGCACCCCAATGTTCACAGCAGCACAATTTACAATAGCCAAGTGCTGGAAGTAACCTAAGCACCCATCAGTAAATGAATGGATCAAAAAACTATGGTACATTTACACAATGGAATTCTATACAGCAGAAAGGAAGAAGGAGCTTCTACCCTTTGCAACAGCATGGATGGAACTGGAAAACATTATACTAAGTGAAATAAGCCAGGCAGTAAAAGACAAATACCATATGATCTCACCTTTAATAGGAACCTAATCAACAAAACAAACAAATAAGCAAAATATAACCAAAGACATTGAAATTGAGAACAGGCTGACACTGACCAGAGGGGAGAGTGGAGGAAATTTCAAAGGAAAAGGGTGAAGGGTTTACAGGAACAATTATAAAGGACACATGGACAATAACAGAGAGTGGTAGAAACAGGAGGGAGGTGTTGTTGGGCTGGGGTGGGGGGAAAGGCAGAAAACTGTACTTGAGCAATAATAAAAAGAAAAAGAAAGAGAAAAACAGTATAACAATAAAATGGCACTATATAGATATCTACTATAATCACCTTAAATGCCAATGGCTTAAATGCTCTGACGAAAGACATAGGGTAGCTGAGTGGATGAGAAAATAAGACATATACATATCTTATATGTATATTGCCTATATATATGTATATATATATGTCTTATATGTCTCTATATATATGTCTTATATGTATATTGCCTTCAAGAGACCCATCTCAGATCAAAAGGTAAACATAGACTAAAAGTAAAGAGTTGGAAAAAGATATTTTATACAAATGGAAAAGAAAAAAAGCTGGACTTAATCCAACAAATTAGTATTAGAAACACTTATATCCTGCAAAATAGACTTTAAAACCAAGGGTATACTAAGAGACAAAGAAATACACTACATAATGATAAAAGGAACAATTCAATGAGAGGATATAACCCTACTAAACATTTATGCACCAAATATAGTAGCACCTAAATAAGTAAAGCAAATCTTGATGTACATAAAAGGAGAGTTCAACAGAAATACAGTCATAGTTGAGGATTTTAACACCCCACTGACTTCAATGGATAGATCTTTCAGGCAGAAAATCAACAAGGAGACAGCAGCCTTAAGTGACACACTAGATCAAATGGATTTCACTGATATCTTCACAGCATTTCACCCCAAAGCAGCAGAATATACATAATTTTCAAGTGCGCATGGAACATTTTATAGGATTGACCACACACTGGGACACAAAACAAATCTCAAGACATTTAAGATGATAGAAATCGTATCAAGCATCTTCTTTGACCACAATGCAGTGAAACTAGAAATCAGTCACAAGAAGAACACTGAAAACATACAAAGATATGGAAGCTAAATAACATGTTATTACACAATGAATGGGGCAACAACGAGATCAAGGAAGAAATCAAAAGATACATTGAAACAAATGAAAATGAGAACACAACAACCCAAAATATGTGGGACACAGGGGAAGCAGTCCTAAGAGGGAAATTCATAGCATTACAGGCCTACCTCAAAAAAAAAAAAAAAAAAGGAATAAAGAAAAAAGAAAGCAGAAAAGAAAAAGCTCAAATAAGCAATCTAACCTCACACTTAAATGAACTTAAAAAAGAACAACAAAGTTCAATGTGAGTAGAAGGAAGTAAATAATAAAGATTAGGGCAAAAATAAATGAAATAGAATCTAAAAATATGATACAATAGATCAATGAATCCAAGAGCTGGTTCTTTGAAAGGATACACCAGATTAACAAACCTTTAACCAGACTCATCAAAAACAAAACAAAACAAACAAACAAACAAAAAAACGAGAAAGGACCCAAATAAATAAAATCAGAAATGAAAGAGGAGAAATAATAATTGACACCAAAGAAATACAAAAGATTTGTAAGAAAATATCATGAGCAATTATATGCCAACAAACTGAACAACCTGGACAAACTAGATACATTCCTAAACACATACAATCTTCTAAAAATAAATTGGGAAGAATCAGAGAATCTTGATAGGCAGATCACACCTAATAAAACTGAAGCTGTAATTAGAAAAACCAGAACTCCCAACAAACAAGTCCTGGACCAGATGACTTCACAGGTGAATTTTACCCAGCATTCTGAGTAGCACTAATGCCTCTCTTTCTCAAACTATTCCATGAATTCAAGAGGAGGGAAGGCTCCCAACTCATATTACATGGCCAACATTACCCTAATTCCAAAACCATATAATGACACTACAAAGACAGAAAATTATAGGCCAATATCCCTGATGAACACAGGTGCTAAAGTCCTCAATAAAATATTAGCAAACTGAATACAACAATGCATCAAAAAGATCATACATCATAATCGAGTGAGATTTATTCTGGGAATGCAAGATTGGTACAACATTTGCAAATCAATAAATGTGATTCACCACATAAACAAAATGAAGGATAAAAAAATCACATGATCATATCAATACATAAATAAAAAGCTTTTAATAAAATCCAGCAATTATTTATGATCAAAACTCTCAGCAAAGTGGGAATGGAGGGAATGTAACCTAAACATAATAAGGGCCATATATGATGAACCCACTGCCAGCATCACATTCAACGGGCAAAAACTATAATTATTCCTCTTAAAATTGGGAACAAGACAGGGCTGTCTCAGGGCTGTCTCCTTTCACCTCTCTTATTCAACATACTACTGTAAGTCCTAGACACAGTAGTCAGAGAATAAGAAGAAATAAAAGGCATCCAAATGAGAAAAGAAGAAGTAAAACTGTTTTTATTTGCAGATGGGATGATACTGTACATAGAGAACCCCAAAAATTCCACCAAGAAACTACTAGAACTGATAAAAGAATTCAGCAAAGTAGCAGGATACAAAATTAATATCCAGAAATTGGTTGTATTTTTATATACAGAAAGGGAAATTAAGAAAACAATCCCATTCACAATAGCTTCAAAAAGAATAAAATGCCTATGAATAAACTTAACCAAGGAGGTAAAAGACCTGTACATAGAAAATTATGACACTAAAAGAAATTGAAGAAGATACAAATAAATGGAAGCATACACTGTTTTCATGGATAAGTAGAATTAACATTAAATTGTCCATACTACCTAAAACAATCCATAGATTCAACACAATTCCTGGCAACATTCCAATGATGCATTTTACAGAACTAGAACAAATATTTCAAAAATTTATATGGAACTACAAAAGGCCCTGCATAAAAACAGCAACTTTGAGAAAGAAGAATAAAATTGGAGAAATCATGCTACTTAATATCAAACTATACTACAAGGACATAGTAATCAAAACAGCCCGGCATTGGCATAAAAACAGACACATAGATCAATGGAACAGACTAGAGAGCCCAAAATAAACATATGCCTTTATAGTCAGTTAATATTTAACAGAGGACACAAGTACATACAATGGGCTAAAGATAATTTATTCAATAAATGGTGTTGGGAAAAATTAACAGATACATGCAGAAAAATGAAACTAGACCAGCTTCTTATACCATACACAAGAATAAATTCAAAATGGATCAAGACTTAAATGTTTGACCCAAAACAATAAAAATCCTAGAAGAAAACATAGGCAGCAAAACCCCAGACATTTTTTTATCAGACATATCTCTCCGGGCAAGAGAAACAAAAGAAAAAATAAACAGAGGGGACTATATCAAACTAAAAAGTTTTTGCACAGCAAAGGAAACCATCAACAAGATATAAAGACCACCCACAGAATGGGAGAGCATATTTGCTGATATATCTAATAAAGGGTTAATATCCAAAATTTATAAAGTACTTAAAAACTCAATACCAAAAAAAAAAAAAAACAAAAAACAACCCATTAAAAAATGGGCAGAGAATCTGAATAGACATTTCTCCAAAGAGGACATATAACTGGCCAGTAGACATATGAAAAGATGCTCAATGTTACTAATCATCAGAGAAATGCAAATTAAAACCACAATGAGATAACAACGCCTCACACCCGTCAGAATGGCTATCATCAATAAATCAACAAACAAGTGCTGGTGAGGATGTGGGGAAAGGGGAACCCTTCTGTACTGTTGGTAGGATTGCAGCCTGGTGTAGCCACTGTGGAAAACAGTGTAAGGATACCTCAAAAAATTAAAAATGGAACTGCCTCTTGACCCAGCAATCTCACTTCTGGGAATATGTCCAAAGGAACGCAAAACACTAATTTGAAAGAACATGAGCATCTCTATGTTCATTGCGGTGTTATTTATAATTGCCAAGATATGGAAGCAGCCCAAGTGTCCATCAATAGGTGAGTAGATAAAACAACTATGGGACATTTACACAATGGAATTCTACTCAGCCATAAAAAGAAGAAAATTTTGCCCTTTGCAAGAGTATGGATGGACCTGGAGAAGAACATTATGCTGAGTGAAATAAGCCAGTGAGAAGAAGACAAATGCCATATGGTTTCACTCAGATGTGGAATCTGATGAACAAACTGAACTAACAAGGAAAACGTAGACAGACTCATAGATGGAGATCAGATGACAGGTAACTGGGGGGAGGGTTAGGGGGTAGAGGAACTGAACAAAAAGGAAAAAGAACTCACGGTCATGGACAACACTGTGGTGATTGCTGGAAGGAAGCAGGTATAGGGGATTAAATGATAACGGAAAAATATATAATAAAGATTAAATTTTTAAAAAGAAGGAAATAAGGAAAGACTTCTTTCTACATGCCTTCTCCAATAGGAAAGGCTCTTTACATACATATGTATCCCACTTAGTCTTCACAAGCTAATGTTAGCTTCATTTTACAGCTAAAGAAATAGCTTTGGTGAGCTCGAATGCTTGCCCAAGACCAATTGCTAGAATATGGCTGAGCTGGAACACGCCCAAATGGCCTGGCTCCAAAGTCTATTTCTTTTCATTAAAATGGAAGCTTCATGTGAAAATGGGTCACACCATTTTTGTTCACCTCTGTGTCTCCCAGTGCAGACGCAGTGAATGGCACTTGGTGACATGATAGCTGCCTGCCAGTCTCTTCCAGGACCTTCAAATTTACCATTTGAACCTCTGCGTACTGCCTCTTCCCTTAGCTACTCCTTCATATTTTATTCCCCAGTTAAAAGCTCCTTGCCTTATAATTTGCTGTCTGTCCTGCATTCCCCTTTCTAATAATAATCCTGTCCTGATAGTTCACTACATTCCCACAAATGGGATGAGTCCTATAAGCTTCAGTTTTCAGGTGACAAAACTGAGGATCAGGGGAGTTAGGTGGCTTCCCATGGGTTCACATCTTATGGTTTGATCCTGGCATCAGATTTCTGATATGCCCTACTCTGATACCCAATAACAATTCCATTGTTATGGAATCTGGGCTGCATCTTGAAAGTAGGAATTGAATTGTATTGAGTTGGATATTCCAGGGTTGCGGGGCGGGCAGGCTGAAATTAAGAATTATGAGCAAAGTCTCAGAGGGGAGAGAGCACATGGCTGGTCTGAGGAAGAGGGACCCTTGAATAAAGTCATTGGAGTCTTGGTGTTTTAGATTTGTTTGCTAAGGGAGGAACTGGATCATTTAACAAGGCTCTCCTTTTCCTTCCTGCCCTCGGCAATCCTGCATCATGCTCTTCCTCACTTAGGACCAGGCAGTAGTACTTGGGAACCACATCTTTGGAGGGTACCTCTAACTCTTTGACAAACTCCTTTTCTGATCGTCATCCTACCACTAGCAGCTGCCTCCCTCCTGTTTTGAGGCATCTATACCCCCACCTTTCCAGTTATTGCCTTCTTGTAGGCATATAGAAGATTCAGCGGAGTCCCCACTCTGAGTTTTCACTCTAAAGGCATGGGAACGTATATCAGTTAATCTGTCTTTGTCTCCTACCACATCTTCCATGCCTCCCTGTGAACACTTGGATTTGGACATTGGGAGGGAGAACATTTGATGGAGCCAGAGAATCTCGAAACTCCATTGCTGAGGAAACGGTTTTGCTTTTCCTCCTCTAGTGCTGTTAAGTTTCAGGTTGCAGTCTAGGGAGTCTCTTGAAGTTAAGAAATTAGACCACAAACACTATCACTGCTGAGTGCCCATGACGGTATGGTATGTGAACGCCCAGCAATATCAAGCTTGTCACATGTGTACTGGAGATCAGGCAACAAAGGAAACTCCTTAGCTGTTCAGATTCTGCCCTGTGAGGCTGCAGGAAGCAGGCGAGTCCTGATTTGTCGGATGTCCTCACCTGACAAAGGCTCCTAGAGTTGGCCATTTCGTCTGTGCTAAAAATGATCTCCTTTTGTCTCTCTGTTCCAATTCTTTTCCATTGTCATGAGGATCAGAGACTTTGACTATTGTTCTTGGCAAATAACCATCACCTGCTCAGATCTCAGGAGTGAAGAAGAAGGCTGGGGATGAGCACAGTTTTGTTAGCTCCTTTTACCCCTCCTTTCCAACGCTTCCACCTTCATCAGTGCCTTGAAATATATCTCACCTGCCCAGGGCCTTTCCCTCTCTGATTCACAAAAATAGAATCTACTCTGTGTTAGTCTCTGGTCTCGTTCTGGGAAAGCAGTGACAAACAAGATGAGACCCTTGCCCTTTCATAGTCTTTTTTTTTTTTCAATTCTCCCTTAGTGAGGCCTCTGCCGGGTCAGGACAGTTTTCTACACTTGAGAAGCCACTCCTTTGTTATTTTTCTGAGCAGCAGGTAGCATGGTGAACTCTTTCTGCCCTTTTATTCAATCAGCTCAACATTTTATTAACCTGAAGAGTGTGTTTTGCTCAGCAGAGCTGGAGAATTGGGTGTGCACTTCTATTTAGATCATTTATAAAAATATTAAAGAAGGTCAATATTGGCGTAGCCTGCGGGGCTCTCTCTCATTGCACCCTGTCTTATCTTTAAGCTGAGTCACCTGACACAGGTTAGGTGCATAAGACATGTTCAATACGTTTCTTGTTGATTCATTGATCCTTTCTCCTTGTCAGGTCAGCTCTCTCGGCCTCAGGATGACTTGGTGTTTTGGTGGCTCTGGATCTGAAAGATTATCAGAAGGCTTTTTTTTTGAGGCTAAAGAAACCATGTGAATTCCTGTCTCCTAGTTCCCTCAGGTGTGACTTCTCAGAGGAATTATATGATCAAACAGACCTCAGTCCTGGTCCTGTTTTCCTGTTGGTTTTGTTGTCTTCAGTGCACAGTGATGTGAAAACCTGGATTCTAAGAGTCTCTGGGTCTCCAAATAAAACAGAGGGATTTGTCTTTCCAGGCTCTGGGAGCCAGCTTCTACATAGCCTTCTGCCAGCTTTGTATCCCACTGGCGGTTGGTAACAAAAGTTTTGAGTGTTTTGTTCAGGAGGTCCCCATCTGGAGCCTGGAGTTCAGTGTGTTTATCAATTCCAGCTGATATCAGTGCTGTTTATTCATGCAAACATTCAGGGCCAGGGCCTGTTCTAGGTGCAAAGAGCAAGTGTCCCTGTGCTCAGGAAGCTTACCTTCTCGAGGAAAGTAGGACAATAAATAAACCAACACTAAAAACTAGGAATTTCTGGCTGTGGTCAGGGCTCTGACGCAAACATCCAAGGCGAGGAGGTAGAGACATAGGGCCAGGCAGGGAGGAAGAGGCTGGTTGAGGCAGCATTTCCTCTCCTCTGCGCGTCTCTGGGCCCCACTGGAAGAAAAGTTGTCTTGGGCCACACATTGAATACACTGCAACAGATAATCACACAAAAAGTCTCTTAATGTTTAAAGTGAATTTACAACTTTGTCTTGGGCTGCATTCATAGCCATCTTGAATGGCTGAATGGCATGTGCCCCATGCGGCCCACAGGGCACAGGTTGGACACCCCTGGTAGGCTGTGACATTGGACTGAATGTGGCGTGATAGGAGACAGGCGAGTGACCATGATCTTGATGAAGAAAGTTGTTGGCAGAGGAGACCCTGGGGTGGGATCAGCTTGGTGCTTAGTGAATAATTCCTGGGTGAATTTCAGTGGGATACTAGTTTCAATCATAATATCTGATTTAATATCTATGTAATAGCTCTAAAAATGACTATTGTTTATGAATAACCAAGTAATGTGCTAGAAGCTCTACATCCACTTGCACTAGTTGTTCAAATGCAAGCCAGGTGGGGGCAGGGATGTTTATCAGTTTTGTTCAGTGATATATCCCACAGGCGCATAGAAAATGCTCAGTGAATATTTGTGAACTAAACAAACCCTTTACTGCACCTGTACGGAGGAAGAAGTTCTTCTCCTAATTTGCAGACCAGAGGACTAAGGTCCAGAGCTGTTAAGGCACATTGAGGTTTGAGCCTGAGACTGTCAGAACTGAAAACCAGTGCCTTCCCCTCTATGCTCTATACCCATTGCCCCAAGCCTATTCCAGTGCATTCAACCTCCCTGCTTCCAAAGCCTAATCCGGTCAGTGTTTCTGGGAGGCAGGCCCGAGGCAGAGAGTGAATTTGCCTACGCTGATCTCCCCTGGTCATCTCAGAGGGGTCCTTTGGCAGCCCAATCACTCATTATGTGGCTCCACTGACTTCTGAGCTAACTTGCTGTCTTTGATGTGGCCTCAGATCTTTTAAAAAAGCCAGACCTCAGACTCTGACTGCCAAAGCTTGCCCTCCAAGAGGTTTTACATAAATCGTGGAATCAGAGCACAGTTTATGCTCTTACACTGAGGCAGATGCACCGGAGCAGAGAGCATGGGGGCTCACATGGACTGAGTACCTGCTGTGCGACTCCCTCGTGATGGGCATTAATTAAAGGGTTAATCTAGTAATTAATAATCACTATAGTAGAATGGTGAAGAGAATTGGTTTGGGGATCAGGCAGATCTGGATTAAATTCTGGACTCAGCCCTTAGACACTGTAGGACTTTGAAAAGTTACTTAAGCTCCTTGTCTCTTTGTTATAAAATGGGTCTTATGTTATCTCCCCTATAGGCTTATTATGAGAATTAATAAGATAAGACTTATACTTGCATGCTTGCTTAAAGCCGACATTCAGTTTATGTAACTTATAACGAATTACTATACATTACTAAGTCCAAGATGGAATGTTTGAAGTACCCTTATCTTGTATACCACTAAGAAAAGGTGTCCCCAATTTAACTATCATGCACTATCAGTTGCCAGATACATTCTGATATCAGAGAGGTAAGATGTGAGAAACTGTACATTTTAGAATGATTGAAATATTATGTGTTGGTTAGGTTATATAACCCACAAATAATGACAATAAATCAACAAGTTACTGAAGCATCTGAGGCAAATCATTGGCTATTGTTTGTCAAATGCCTTAAAGAATCAAGTACCGACACCGGTTTGTAGCTTCTCTTAATTTTTTGTGACCCTGAAAATCAAAAAAGATTTTTCTTACATCAAGTCAAGCTGTCCCACAACAATTTCAACCAGATTGTGCTTGTTTATCCCATTTTCAGACAATAAACAAGTGGTCAGTATCCTCAGAACACTTATTCATCTGCTTTTTAACTTAACAACTTATAATGCCTTTCTTTCAGACTAATTACATTATAATTACCTAGGCCTGCAAAACATCTCACCGATGTAAGGAGGATGAGTTCAGGGAATTAAGCAATTTTAAAAGTTTGCTTTTCATTCATTTAAAAATATTTGTGAAGAGTATCAGATATGCTTGATCTTTTAAGAATATTGGGAATAGGAATGTGAACCTGATGAGGTGCCTGCTCTCATGGAATTTGGAGAAAGACAGGTAATAAACAAGTAACAAAGAAACAATATATCAAATAGTAATGAAATCTGTGACAAAAATAAAGCAGGCTAATGAGCTAGAAAGTGACTGATGTTGAGGCGGTTACAGGTGGAGTGGCAGGGAAATTTCTCTGGGGAGGTTACTACTGGAGTGGAGACCTGAATGAATGGGGCAGGGGGAGGGAGATATTCTGGTTAGAGGCAACAGCAATTGCAAAGACCTCCTAGGTAGAAATAGGCTTGGACCATATATGAAAGAGAAAGCAGTGGAAAGTGTAGTAAATGCAGGGGAGAGTGGGGGAAGGAAGATGCAGGGGTGGGCAGGGGATAGACCACACTGGGCATTGGCAAGGCCAGGACTGAGAGGGGAGTTTATTCTAATTGTAAGAGAAAACCAGTGGAGCAGGGTAGGTCATTGCTGTTTTCTTTTTGTCTAATTTCTGTGGCTGCAGGGTAGAGAGAGAATTGTGGGGTGGGGTACAGGGGCAAAAATTGAAGCAAGGGGATCAGTTAGAAGGATGACTTTGAGATCCAGAACACACCTAGAAGTACAGGTATAAAAATGGACAGACATGGTCAGATGAGGGCAGATTTGGGAGGCGGAGCTCTGGGGGTATGGATTTGGGAGGGTGAAGAAAAGAGAAGAACCAAAACTGACTCTTTGACTTTGGAACTGAGCCATAGAATGGATGGTCCTGCCACTTTCTGGGACAGGAAAGAGCCAGGAGGAGCACATTCAGGGTGACATCTGTGGTCAGGGTACCACCACTGAGATGCCTATTAGTCATCAAAGTGCCCATGGCCGAAGGCAACTCTGCGAGTCAGGGGTTCAGGGGAAAGTCACTGTTAAAGGGATGCAGTTGGGACATTATTTAAATCTCAAGTGAGGTTTTCTAGATGAGAATGGAGACTGTTGAGGAGATGTTTAAAGGAAGAGGAGCCGGAGCCCACACACAGAAGGAGTCCTGCAGAGGGTGATGCTATGAGAAGAGGACAGGTTTGCTGGTCAACCGCAAGGAGAAGACTTAGCAGAGGATTAAAGACATGGAAGTTGGATTGTACTTGCAAAGTAATGGACCCATCTGGGCTGGGAGTCTGACAGAGAGACTCTTCCTGGGAACAATATTGATGACGACCACAGGAGCAGCTACCTTTCATCTTCCAGACACAGGAATGCAGAAAGGTTCAGTGATATGGTTAAGTGACTTGGTCAAGGTGACAGAGAGCTAGAGATGGGATTGAAATGTGGCTTCAGAATCTGGGTTCTCAACCATCATACATATTTTGCTTCTATGTGGGATTCTTGAAGAAGTCCAATTAAATGAAGGAAGGGAAAAAGAATGTTCTATATCCAAGGAGTAGCCGGACGGAAAGTGTGGATTGGCTTAGCGAGAAGGTATTTTGGGTCAGCCTGGCCATTTGGGAGACAGTGCCATTTTGTAAGAGGCCAGCAGCAGTCATAATGAAAATAAATGTTGTTTGGAATGAAGAGAGCAGGCAGAGTTCATTTTCTCCCTTTCCCTTTCAGGTAGTTCTCAGTAACAAAGTCCACCAACCACTATTCAAATCCGATTAAACAAAAGGGGAAAAATGAAAGAAAAAAAAAAAGGCAGAGAAAAGACCGCAAAAGCAAGGGGCAAGCTTAATCTTTGGTATTTAGAATGATGAAGAGAAGCAATATGTGAAATCCACTTAAAATATGATTTCATGTTCTAATATACATTTTGAATTTATGGGGAACTGACTTCTGCCATTTATTCAGAGAGCAAAAAAATGCATATGCTATGCAGCTGAACTTATCATACCATAATGGGACACCTAGCATTTTTCACAAGTGATTGATCTTCCCCACCCCTTAACAGTCCTTTCCTAACTGCTACAAAAAATGGAATACATTTCAAGCTTCTCTTGAGTTGAATTGAGCAGAAAACCAAAGAAGCTTCTAATGCTTGCCAGCTTTAGTAAGAAAAAAAAAAAAAAAGGTAGGGGGTGGGGAGAGTCTTCTTTATTTTACAAAAAAGGAAGAAAATTTCAACTGGGAGAAACACCCCAGGGGTGGGTATGTTAATTGGAATATTCCCCACTAAGGTTAAACAGAACTTAAACACTGTTTGAAGCCTACGTTATGTATCCCAAAATACATACTGAACCAGGAGGTAGAGAAACTGGGTTTTATTTCCAGCTGTGTCGTTGATTTGAACAAGTTGTTTAACCTGTCTGTGGAGCTCAGTTTATCCATCTTAAAAATGAGAAAAACAGTGTTTGCCTGTGCCCAACAGAACCCAAAGCAGGTTTCACATTCAAAGTTCGGGGCTCTAATTTAAATTTGAATTTTAAGGTGAGTGAATTGTCTTAAAAAAAACAAAAACCCAACAAAACAGCAAAAACAGTTCCGAATTCTGAGAACAGGAAGAGAGAGCAATAGCTATGGTAGTGCTCTAACATGTCTGGTCCTTATTTTGTACAAATCTTCCTCTGATTATATAGATCTCTGTGCTACTTACTTTCTTGGAGCTCTTGTGGAAATTGTAACTTGCAGCTCTCCACCAAGGTAACCAGTTGACTCATGTTGTCTGTCTAGGACTTGGCTAGTTTAAACACTGAAAATCCCATGACCTGGGACCTGGCTCATTCTGGGTGAAACATGGACAATTGGCTACCTAGTTTCCACTGAGGTCACACTTGCCTTGTGTGTATGTGTGTTTGCAACCTTACTACAAGCTTCATGAGGGCGTGGAAAGTGAAAGGTACTGATTATTCACATTCCCCTTGTATTTTTGGCGGTGAGTGTTGGATCCATAGAGTGTCCCTCTTGCAAACATTTCATTAGTTGATTTTTCCCAAATGCACCCTATGTTCTTTAGCCTTTGCCTTTTGCAAATTATTTGGCCAGACAATTTCAAATACATGATCACTTTTTTTAAAAAGATTTTATTTATTTTTAGAGGGGGAGGGAGGGAGAAAGAGAGGGAGAGAAACATCAACGTGTGGTTACCTCTCATGTGCCCTCTACTGGGGACCTGGCTCGCAACCCAGGCATGTGCCCTGACTGGGAATTGAATCAGCGACCCTTTGGTTTGCAGGCTGGCACTTAATTCGCTGAGCCACACCAGCCAGGGCCAAATACATTATCACTTATAATATAAGAGTCCATTGAGGGTAGCAGTGACCTACTTACCTGTAGCTAAATAAACTGGGGTCCAAAAAATGAAGAGAAATTCACTCAAGGCCATGCATCTTAAAAGTGGCTGACCTCAGACTGGAACCTAGAGCTTCACTGAGCAAAGCCCGGACTCTTTGACTACACTATGCCAGTGCTTGCTTTCTGGGCCTGGAATACCCTTGTCCCACTTGATGAGTGGGTATCTGGTATGTTTCTCAGGGCTTAGTTCAAGCAGCTACTCCAACAGTCTTCCCCAATGCCCTTGCCTGTTAATCTCTTTTGTTTTAGTCAACACCATTCATTTTTCCTTTGGGACTTAAGCTTACCGTGCCTTTTGTAATATTGGTTTTCATCTTTGTTTCTTGTTCTGTGTTTCCTGGGTAATTGCATGCTTCTTGGGGGCAGAGATTAGAGCTCCACTCATTTTTTAATTTGCAGGTCCCAAGTGTCCGCCTATTCATTCATTGATCCATTGATTCATGCAAGATTTGAAGACTCTGGTTAGCAACATCTTGATTGTAAAGGACAGGGACATGCCCTTCACCGGACTTGAAGTCGGTGGAAAAAATTTGATACAAGAAATCAGAGAGGAAGTCTTTAATCAGGTTGGCTGGTCATGTATCTTGAGTTTCATTCACGTGCTACACCACCATGACTTGCAAAAGACTTTCCATTGCATTTTGCCCGAGTTTCCTTGCAATTTCTCTCTCTTTTTTTTTTTAGTGAAATCATTTTTTTAAAAATTTTTTACAGTTCTACTGTCAATTTAATTTTTCTTTATTAAAACAGATTTTTAATCATTTTTTATTGTTTAAGTATAGTTGTCTCCATTTTTACCCCACCATACCCCCGACACTACCCATCCCCCCGCTCCCACCCTCAAACCTTGCAATTTCTGAAAGGACTGACAGGTGATAAAAATGTTCAGATCCTATGAATATTGGAACAAAGTCATTTGCTTGGTTAATTCATTTGATGGCACTTTTTGAGCATGCAGTTTTTGACATTTGAGGATGTCAGGTCCAGGTTCTTTGGAGAATTTGTGAATCCTAGCTCCTGCCTTCCAGAAGATCATGGTCTGGCTGGAGAGCTGGACAGACACCTTGATCACCGTGGTAGAATGCAGCTCTGAGCTCCCATGTTGAGGGAAAAACATCGTATAGGTGGTAGCACTGGACAACTTCCTGGAGGAGATGAGATTCAAATTGGGCTTTGAAGTTTGAATAAAATTAAAAAGAACAGTGACTATCAGTTTCAGGTACCTTAATGGGAAGGGTGGCTCCTGAGTTTGGGTGTGTGGGCTCTTTTCTTTGTCTTATCATCCTCTATCTTTCTTTGTGAGAAAAATCTGGATTTTCTGAGATCCTTTGTCCTATACTCCTTCTCTCTTCCCTGTTTTTCCCATTCCCTACTGTCCCTCCTCCCAGCTCATCATTTGGAGAAATCTGTTTTTGTTTGGCAAGCCCAGTATTCCTCTCTGAGGCCAATGGACCAGTTTGGTTTCAACTTGATCTTGTGTCCAGGCTTGTAGTGATAGAAACCGTACAGTCCAACCCATAAAATTCCAATCACACCACTTCCATTCACCAACAGAGTCACCATCAGCCCCCGTTCACATGGCACAGGAAATGGTATCATTAGGCATTCATGTAAATGAAGAACATGGGGAAATGTTTACAGCAATTTGTGAAAATTTTTATGGACTAAGCAGTGATTGACATGTTAATAAACAGCAGAAAAATAATTTGGGTTGCTTTCTAGTTATCCTGGTATTTCCTATTGGAAACCTGTTGTCAACAGGCATATGTCTTCCATGCCCAGTGTACACACGCCTGCTGATAACTGCCATTTATACTTCACTTATAAAAAGTCCTGGAGGAACATTGGAACACCAGTCTGCACCATCTCATTTCATTTTTATTCAGATCAAATCTTCCTATTGCTGAAAGGAGGGTGGTGCTAATGCTTGATATTTTTTCAAAGCATGCCAATTTTTTCAAATGTTAGAGAAATCATTTTATTTCTGAGTGTTGAACCTGGCAAAAATAATCGAATTGTTAGTGTTGAGTGCGAATTCTAATGTGCATTGACTAGGTTATTTCTGGTTTACCACTATGCCAGGTTCTCTTCTATGTGACCCAATAGATAGAATGATGGTACAATTGGTCTCTTCAAACACTCCGTGTTCCTCTTTTAGTGCCTTCTCCACCTCTGAGCTCATTTTACCTCCTGTATCCCAAGTGTCTCTCTGAAATCAGAGTCGGTGCTATTATTACTGTTGCTAACAATAGCTCATGTCCACAGCAGGGAAGAACAATTAACAAATTCATGAATTGTGTTTGTTTACATGTCTGAGCTCAAGGCTAATTATTTAATTAATGTCTTCTGTCGTGAACAGAAGTGTTAGCACATGGAAGGGTTGCTGAGTGGCAAACAAGGTGAGATTTGAGAAATTCCAACTTATTTGTATATGTAAATAGGCATGTATTCATTGAAGATCTGGAAGAGTTTGGATAGGAGTGTTTTAATCGCAACAGTTAACTTCGGGAATGCTTGATAAAGAGTTAATCAGCTTAGCTAATGTCTTTTTGTCTTTCGAAGTCATTGGAAAGTACCTCATAGCTGTGACTAATCAATAGTAATAATAGTAACATTAAATGGCAAATTATTGAAATATTTCAACAAAGGCTCTGTTGCATTTCATGTTGTAGCACTGGACAAAGGCGTCTATTGATTGTTCAGACTTCACAGCCCCACCTCAGTCTCTATGTCTTCCGTGCACTCCCCAAACTCCTTACTTATATTTTTCACACAGTGGCTCACCTTGCATTGTGTAAAACGCTCCCCTCTCTCTGCAGCGCTGATTTATATCTTGGTGTCCCAGGCTCGGTCACAGTGTTTCACATATTTCGGGTGCTCCATAAATGGTTACATGAATGGAAGGCTAATTTCCAGAGTTTCATTGATTGTAATACCAACCAAGGAAACAGTTTTCCTTGAGAGCTGCTTCTTTTTCAATATGTAAGTACAACACACTTACCAGCCTTTTGTAGTTATAATAAAAAAGCTCCTTTTTACAATTACCTTTATGTTTTGAGTGGAAGTAGTTTAAAAAGAAGAAAGAAAACCCTTGAGGCGTCCAACAGTCCCTCAGTGGAGGAGCAGTACTTTTCTTTTTTGGTTTCCTCAACAAAAGACCAGCACTGGCACCATGCCATGCATTCCCCCTCCTTGTGCCTTATTGTTTAAACAAATGAACCAGGTGCTTCTGGAAACCACAAACTCTGAGTTTGGTGGAGTGTGATTACTCCAACCACGCTGCAGCTATTTATATGTTTGTGCCTATGGCTGAGACATGTTGCTAGGTGCTCTTGTATATGGGGATGCCATGGGGTCAAAGTTGAGACTGTGCCCTCTGGAACCCGAAGGCTGGTGTTCATTCGTATCTCCACAATGTAGGGGCTTCTGTACTGACCCCTCTGTGTCTTTGCATCCCCTTCTGCAGAATGGAGACAGTAATAGTACCTATACATGGAGTTATTGTGGCAAATGAATGAATGAATACATGTAATTGATATAAAGAGCTTGGGACAGCGCATGGCACAAAAATATGTACATTCAATAAGTATTAGTTGGGTGATATGAACTGAATGTGTTGCTCAAATATTCATATATTGAATTTCTAATTCTAATGTGAGGGTATTAGAAGGTAAGACCTCTGGGAGGTGATTCAGCTGAGATGAGATCATGAGGGTAGAATCCCCCAAATGGGATTAGTGGCCTTATGAGAAGAAGAAGAGTCCAGAGCTTTCTTTCTCTCCACCAAATGAGGACACAGTACAAAGGCAAACCAGGAAGAGGGCCCTCATCAAGACCCGAATAAGCCAGCACCTAGATCTTCTATTTCCCAGCCTCCAAAACTGTGACAAAGAAATCTCTGTTGTACAAGCCACCCAGTCTATGGCATTTGGTTATGGCAATCTGTACAAACTAAGACATTCAGCACACAGTGTCTGCCCTTGGGCAACATAGAGGTTGCAACAGGGAGGAGAGATAAGGTAGAAAAATCCAGAAAGGGTAAGTGACATTAGATACCTGTAGAAATGCCTTGATGGCAGCAACATGAAGCAAGTGGTATTCAGGACAGACAGTGCTTACAGCAGAACTTGAGGAACGATAGACTTTAAGAAGTGGAAGGGATCCCAAAACTGAGGAATTCCATGTGAAAAACTGTGCAAGTGGCAAAGCACAAGGCACGTTTGGGACAGTAAGGAGCTATGTGAGAATAGACAGGAGAGGGTGTGGCAGGAGGCAGTGGAAAATTAGGATGGGCAAATTGTGGATAGCAGTATTCAGCCACCGGGAAATGCACAAGGAACAGGCTTTGGAATGAGACTGACTTGTTGTGTGTATGACCTTGGGCATGTCCATGTACAGTTCTGAGTGTCAGAGTCCTGTTCTATAACATGAGCTCAATTTACATGAGTCCTATTGCCCCAGGTACTCAGAAGATGGACGTAAGCAGTGTACCTCCTGTGTGCAGTGTACAGTGGAGATTTTGCAATTCAGGAGTTATACTCCAACAATAATATTTTAGATTTAACTGGCAGGAGAAAAGACAGGACCTCCTGGTTGTCAAATTTCAAAGGAGTTGGGTTAATTGGGGTGGGTCAAGCCCTCTAGTTTTAATGTGAAGAGTTGAGTCTATGTTGATAGGTTTTTGTCTGAACATCATTTAATCAAAAGCTAACGCAAGAGGCCTCTCACTCATACTCCCATGAGTAAAACAGAGGCTTCAAAGTCACCAAAATACTGAAAGAACACTTGTAGAGAATAATTTATAAATTTGCATTTGTGTTAGAGTGCCCTTTTCAGATCTACCCACTTGTCCTCTCTGCATTGCAAATCCCACAGCAAGTTGGTCTCCATTGACCTTCTTGCTCAATAGTTCCTGAGCATGCCATCCTGGGAGCAATTTTTAACCATGAAACTCAGCCCTGTGTACATCTCCAGTTCGTGACTGAGGATGAAATAGGATTCTCTCATCTTGTTTGCACTGCTGATTTGTTAGCCTTTTATTGATTAAAGATCTCAATGCACAATTTGTTTTTCATCTTAAGTAAGGATATTCTGTACCTGTCATACTACTGTCTATGAGTTATTGATTTACTATGATTTGTTAAAAAACTCTTTTGTTCCAAAAGTTGGGGGCACTCCACCTTCCTGAAGGGTTTTGGAAGGGTAGTCATCCATCCTATTCCGAACAATGAAGTTCAACTCTCCTGCTGAGGTTTTCTGTAACTTAAGGAAAAAATTAGATTTATATTTAGATGAAAACAGTCAAGGCTCAGAAGGCCCCCTCTTAATTTCTATTACTTCATAGCTGGTTTATGGTGGGAGGATCTATAAATATATACAGCTGCTGAACAAAGCTTCCGCTCTGCTCAGTACTTTCTCCCATGTGTGGAGGGCGGCAGGCATCATGACATTCCCGTTCTATTTGCTAGTGCATTTTAAGCACACTCCCATCTATCGCACCATTAGAGGACAGCTTGTCTGAGCTCTTACAAACTGCAGAGCTCATTCACATCAGGAAATGTGTGTAAATTGTAAAATATAGGAAACCCAAGCCTTTAATGGCAGCAAATTGATTCCCTGAACGAGCAAAGCGAATTAGTAATAAAAATGGTAACCCAATAGGCCTTTTGCTTTAACCCCAGCCTAGTTCTGTAGATGCAGATTCTGTCCTTTCACTGGCAACTTATTTTTTTATTAGTAGACTGTCATAAAACATGCTAATATCAAATCGTTTTTAAAACTTCTAAATCCAACAACTTATTAAGACTGCTTACCTTAGCCTTATCTTTCAGAAATATTGGCTTTAGGAGCAAATAATGAATTATGGAAATACATACAGGTGGCATATCTTCATTATTCTTGATTTACTATGCAAGATGGATAGAGCTAATAATAACCGTACTCATATAGAAAACTCTTGATCAAAAGAATTATTTTATCCTTTAATGCCATGCAGTTGTGAGCATTCATTTTGTATTTTGCTAATTTTCTTTTTGTCATTCATTTAAGGGTGCTTTTTCCTCCCTGTTTAAAGATAGGTGCAGTTAATAATTTTGATGGGCATGGTGAATGTGGACACAGAATGGCTTGAATGCCGTCTTTAATGATCCCAAGCATGGGAAGCGTTCGAATGATGAATCAAGCACGTGTGTTTACATTGCATCCGGAGAGGCATTTAGTCTTATGTCATTAATGGGTCATCTCAGGTTTGTGAATGTTACTTAGGAGCAGGAAGTATTTTTTATCTGCCTTGACAGACATGTATCATGCCCATGTGTACATGACAGAAGCATTCCAAGTACATTTTTTTTCTGTGTTGTGCAGATACCGTTAGCTCTGATATGGTGAGCAACTAATCTCTTCCCCTGACTTAGCCTGTTTCAATTTACAATTCATTACAAACACGCACCAGCTCTGACCCTGAACTCACCCAGGAGAGCTCAGGGCTCTCAGCCCCCTTGTTGCTCTGTTTAGTTCTTAATACTTTGTGCTGCAATTCAGGTTGATGGGCTAGTTTCTTTTCATCCTGCTAAGCGCTCCTTGAGGTCAGAGACCACGTGTCTCTCACTGTCATACTCAGAACCTGATAGGACATGCAGTAGCTGCACAGTTTCGGTAGGTGCCACATGGAGGTGGAGATCATGATTGAGTCTGTAAGTAGGAACAATCACTCATTCCACTGTGGCTCAGAGAAGGCTTGGAAAGGATGGTACAGTACAGCAGGGCCACAAGGGAAGGGTGGCAAACAGAATTTATGTGGTTGGTCCTGAAAACACAGGCGTCAAATGTGAATGCCTATGCACATGGATTCAAAGAAGATATTGTAGCCAAGAGTGTATTCGATTGTGATGCAGGAGAAACCATGAAGGCTAGTTGAGGTACAAGTGAGGTGTGTGGCAGGATTGGAGGGAAACTCAGATATAGGCAATGATAAGTGACCAGGCCTCAGCTGAATCTGAGTTAGGTATCTGCTAGGGGTAGAGGGCATCTCTAGCTGTCTCTAAGAGGGTGTGGCCTGGCTTTTCAGGTGTCTTAACTACAGAAGCCACACAGTATCTCCTTCCTGCTTTTCCCCAGCTCCACTCTATTTTGATTGGTTTCCTTGTGCTCATTCATAGGTTAATATGGTCCTGCGCCCTGATTTGTCCAGACTTCACAGTTGTACTGTTCATGACCAATGGGTAATGGCTTCTGTGGCTCTGAGATATTTTCCCAGGAGAATCTGAGTTGATTGGCCACTGATCAGGCAGTGGGTTGTCAGGCTGTGACCTTATGGTCATTTCTCATCCAATTGGTCAAGATTGGGTAAGGATGCCGACAGACCTTTCTGGGGTGTTTGAGTGATTCAGATTTGCTGGAAGGAATTGCGAGCTGGACAGGCAATAAAATATACCTGGTGCAAGAAAAGTCATAGGAGGGGGTCCTCTCAAGTCTTTAAAGGCTTTGATGTGACCCCTGTGGCCAGAGGGCTGCACAAATGCTTGGTGTTGTCTTCTCTGATGCAGGAAGCTGGGCCACAGCTCCTTTCGTGAAGACCCTGATCTTCTGCTTATAGTGTGAGCCCGTGGACATATATGACATCTGCCTTGACACTGAACTCTGCCTCCTTCACCTCGGCCCTCCTTTTTTCTTTACTTCAGTAAGACAGGAGATTAAAACCTGGGACTGTCATCCCCCCAGGAAGGGTATCTTGTCACCTGAATCACCGTGTCCAACAAGCAAACCATTCATATAATATTCAACAAAGTGTTGATTGAGTGCTTACTTTGTGGCAGGCATCGCTCCAGGCATGGGGACTGTGGTGACGAATGTGGCAGATATGTACCTGACCTCATAGAACTCACATTCTAGTGGGCAGACACAGGCAATCAAAAGAAAAATAATATAATGCAATATTAGACCATAGTGCTGTAGAAAACAACAGGGAAGCGGGCTGGAGAGTCTGATGGATTGCTTCTTTAGATACGGTGGTCAGGGAAGACGCCTCGGATGAAGGGGTCACTGTTGGAAGGCACTGAGGACTGTTGCATGGGAATGCCCTAGCAGCCCATTTCAAATATCCCCATTCCCTGCTGCTGTTCAGGTCCCGTGTTGGTCATTGTATTGATTTCATCTTTTCGGCCTTCTTCAGGTGGTACACAGCCTGTCTGCTAATAATGGTCCATCTTTGGGAAAGTGTCAATCTGATTTGGATCTTTAATCTGTACATTTTTTTAGGATTGAATGATGCTGTGCTTCCCTGGTCAGTGGGCGAAGATGCCTGTGGTCCCTAGTGCAGGGACACTTGAGGTTATATGAAACGTCCAACTGACACCGAGAGAGGGAAGTATGTATGCAGGTTTTGCGGTTCTTTGTGGAAGTCTCGATTCTAATTTTATTGAGTTCTTTTCGATTATGACTTCAGGTTTGCAGAAATGTGTGTTCTCAGGTCACCCACAGGAATACCTGTGCATGCATGTGGTTAATTCTAAGGAATGAACCAATGTATATTTTATTTACACTTTGCTTATGATTCAATACTGGTATATGCCACAGTTCTTTGATTCAGCAGTTATCACACTGGTGTTTTAATGGACTGATAGTCAGAGAGGTCCTCTTTTGAAGAAGATTTCTTTGGTCCATATGCAGAAAATCTGACATGGTAACTCCCATCTTGGAGATTCAGAGGCTATATTAACATCTTACACCGTATTAGAGATTCTGAGGCAAAACAAATCTGTTTGACTGTCTTTAACTCATAGTCTCAAACTTGTTTGGCCACGGGTCTACTTTCTGGAGCATAATACCAAATAGTTGTTCTAGACATGTACTCTTAGAAATACTCTTTGGACTTATATTTCCCAACATTGGAATGGAAAGCTTAGAGAAAGTCCCACGGACTCATGGAAGTTCAAGCACATTATCACTCATGTACAGGCACTAATGACTCCCATAATGCAGTGAAGTTTAGCATAAATAGGCTCATCATTAACGCTGATGGCAGAAATATAAACAAGGCCCATGTATTAAATTTGCTGTTTGTTCATTATGTATCTGGAATTATCTTCCTGTCTCTAGCTGGGTGTTACAAACCTAAGTACAATGTGGTATTATGTTGTTTTCCTGTGAGTTGATTTTTAAACTTCTCTCCTACGAATGAAATTACCAAAGCAGGGAAGGATGGGTTTTGGCTTTTCCAAGGTGCTGTCTGCCTTTCTGGTCATAAGGCTTTTAGAACACCATACTTTTCCAGAAAAAAAAAAAAAACAAAAAACAACTCAGCAGTAGATTTAAAACAGGTTAAGGGCCTGAGGGTATGAAAGCTCCATCAGAGCAGGGAATTTTGTCTTTCTATTTTGCTGTATTCCCAGTGCCTAGAGCAGTGTCTGGAATACTTTTTTTTTATGTTGGTCTCCATAAGTCTTTGCTGTATGAATTACCCTTCAACACCATCCGTTTCAGTGGTTGGACTATGTGGGCCATGATGGTTTAATTTTTTGAGTGAATGTAATACTGTGTGCTGATTCTCTTACAACAGAATAATATTATGAATACTGAGATTTTTAAGTACCTCAAGAAATGGTCACAGATTAGTTACTTGGGTGATTGTTTTTAGCATGCTGCCATGGTGTTTGAGAGGCTGTTTGGTAGCAGACTTTGAGCCTTGATTTAAAGTGTGGTTCTTTTCCCCGGTAGATGATCTTAGAACCTGCCAGCCTGTGGTGTCTTATTTTCCCAGAAGCAAACTGAGTGTTTCTTTCTTTGTTTCAAATGGTCACATCTTCAGGTCCCGAAGCAAGGGATGCAGCTCATTCTCTCAGGAGTCCACATGTAGGAACAGATTTTGCCTCTAAGCAAGTAAGATATGCCATAAAAACAAGCAACTTTCCTTCCCTAGCCTGTCTCTCATTTGAATTTTTGATGCCTTGGTGGTCATTTCAAAAAGCTCGCTAGTAGTAAGATAGTCTTTGCCTTGGAAGGGGAATGCACTGTTTTCCCCTGGGCCTGCTGCTTTTGCTTGATAAAGTAATTTTTTTGGATTCCATATTCTCCACCTCTTACCACTTTGCGTGGAGTCCCTGCTGGTTCCTCTGAAAAATGCCTCCTTCAACGCAGCCAGTTCGTAAACTCCAAATCTGGGGTCAAACTCTATCAGCCCAGCAATTCTGCCTGTGACAGCTAGGTAGACACTTCTAGCAATGCACTCATTCCCTGAGGGGTAGGCGAGCCCAGGACAGAACGTGTGGGTTCTGAGACCGGCTGGCTATCAGCTTGCTCTCTGTGCCTTTTCAGTGTGCCCTGCCATCCTGTGAACCATAGAAGGCATTTCATCTGAGTCACATTGAAGTTCTTGTGGAGAGGGAATTTTTTTCTGCCTCTCGTTCCCCCATTTCTCTCTTACTCCCTGCTCTAAGGATTCTGGCTCAGCATCTTTCAACGCCTCCACCGGCTGTTTGAGGCCTGTGTTTAGTGATTAGCCTTCCCTGGAGTTCTCCCAACTCCTATTAGTCCCTTTGTTATCTGGAGAATTAGTCAATGTGGCCCAGAGGATGAAAAACGGTAAATCTGTACTGCCAAGAACAGCCTCCATTGCTTTTGGATGGGACTCCATTTGTCTTTGCTTTCTTTGGGATGCCTGCAGGTGGGATGGGGGCCGTGTCTCCTACTAGTGTAAAAGGGCTGGTGTCTCTTGCTGGTTTTTGAAGGTAAGTGCATTCATCAGGAACTTGGGGTTTGAAAGAATCCTCTTAAGTCATGCTTCTTTCAGTGTGTGAGCACACACACAAAAAGGAGATTCACCTTCCTTCGTCTCCCTTTTCATCAACAGAATCCTATTTTTAGGCCATTGGCATATAATTCAGCTTCCCTTACAACCAGGTCCTGGCATTTCTTTTAGGAATTCCTAGAGCCATTAATGGTATGTGACTGTGTTGAGGGCACAGTGTATTATCTTGGTCCTCTCCTGGCATTATGAACTTTTGAAGAGCATGCTATTTTCAGAAAGTTTCCGACGTGGCATCGTCCAATGATCAGGTCATGAAATCGCAGATTCTTGGCATTGTTGTGAACAAAAGAAATTCCTCGTTCCTGTCTAAGGGTATTGTGGTTACAGGGCCCATGGTCAGATGGGTGACCCCTGATGGGTGCCTTCCTGAATGTGACTCACACTTATCTCTACGTGTTCCCACCCTCAGCTCGGAGAGCGAGCTCCCATTTGAAGAGGACACACCTTTTGGGCTTACTTCCAGCACTGTCCTCCAGCACGCCCTGATTTCAGCCTTGGTGCCGTGCTAAGGGTGAGTCATTCTCTCACCCATGCCTTTGCGGTCTAGTGTCTCTCACAGCCAGATGGCAGGCAGGCATCGCGGGCAGTTTTTGGCTCCTGACCGAGTGACGCTCTCCACACGACCTCTGGAGTTGGGGCAGAAGACAGCTCTGTCTCTGCTCGGTTCCTGGAGATGCCCCAGCTCTTCCCCATTCTCCACTGGGAAGGAGAAAGTCTGTTTTTGTTTGTTTGTTGAAAAAGCTTCCAGTTGGGTTTTCAGATGACCTTGCTCCAGAGAGGCTGTCTTTTAGGTTTGATCCTGTGGATGGTTGAGCTGTAATGGACCAGAGTTTTACAGCCTTTCCTTTTGGTTCTCTCAGTAGCAGCACTGAAGCTCACAAGTGAGCCCTTCCCTGTGAATCACTGAGTCTGCAGCTTGCCTGATGCTTGTGTTCAAATGCTTGTTCATATGTGGGGAGGAAGGAAGTGTACCCTCCCCACATGTGGTGGGCACAGGCTCTAGCCACACCCTGCCAAGAATCCTCAGGTATCCCCAGGGCCATGAGAATGGGAAACAAGCCTGGATGGCAGTAGATAATGATCTTCATGTTGGGAGTTAATTCATTTTTGCTAGACAGGATCATTGGGGCGGTATTGCAACAGTAAATAGCAAAAGTCTGTTTCTTCACTGATACTCTGACAAAGAAAGTGATGTTTACCCCAGCAATCTGTATTTCACACTGAGAGTCATTAATGTCTGTTGATTTTTTTTAAAAACAACCATTTAGCAAAAATTCACCAGTAAATGTATGAAATTAAAAGTTTCTGACGGTGGAGAAAAATGACTGTAACTTTCTTCTTTTGAAATAGCTTAACCTGGTTCTTGCATTCACCATCGATCCAAAGGAAGAAAAATGGCACCAGAGCGCTCCACGGAGTTTACGAGGAGGCACTGGTAATGGACACAGGCTTCCCTCGGCACATCACAATATATGGCCCCAAATACCGGAGTTAGAAGAGGTGCTGGATAGAGGCCACAGAGTGTTTTGTAGGTTTAAGGAGCAGCCTCAAAATCAATACTCCCCGTAATAGACAGTTTCGGGCAGGGGGAAATGTATTCATATGCACACACTAGGGTCTTTGCATTGACATGATTGCTCCCAGTGTTTCTACCTGAATTGAGTCTGCAGGTTAAAGGGAGAGCTGACCATTTCAGTGGCCAAAGGCCCTTGCCATTGTGAGAAGAGAGACAATTCTACTCTTTGCTTCTTAACAAGAAGAAGCAGGAACTGAATCCTGTTAGGCCTGGTAAGACTTTTGATTTACAAAGAGAATGCATTCCATGTGACCAAGCTTGTTATTATTTTTAGGCACATATTTTGGGATCTCAGTAGGAACAGCCAGAGGCCCCTGAAAAACAGCCCCAAAGGATTGGTGAACAGGAGACATTCCTCCTCTTGTTGACCTTAACTTATATGTTGAGTAAACAAGTTCCCCTTCTCTATACCCTGGTGTATCCAAGGCAGTCTCTGGTCTCATTGCATTTGGATGGCCTCCAGTTGTCCCTCTGTTTCTGGTTCTTAAAACTGCCAAGAATTGGAGATTGAGAGAGACCTGACTTAACTAGAGAAAGTGAACTGGAACAGGCTTTGAGTGGATATGCACGTTTCTCATGTCCTGGGTGAGTCACCTGACCTTCAGCGGGGATTAAGAGGGGGCTCACATGACCTGGTGTCTCTGTCCTACCAGAGTTTAACTGCAAACCTGGCAGTGGGATTGTTGTTCTAACTTTTAGCTGTCTCGTAGCTGGTTTAATCTGGTGAGCACATGGACTCTGGGTGTGGGCATTTACATACTCAGTATCTTGGGTTCTGTGCCAAGCCTGTCTTCTGGTGCCCCAGTTTTCTCTTTGGCACGGAGTTCAATGACTATGACTGAGAAGGGTTTTCACAGTCATGTCAGATGGCTTTGTGTGTGTGGGGGGTGGTAGTTAGGGACTGCTTAGTTCTCATCATGGAGTTTTCAGGTGGTTTTTTCTGTCATGAGGGAGCAGAGTGGGTCCGATGTAGCTTGATTGTTTGGAGAGCACTTCAGAGAAGGGGTTTTTGAAAAAGCTCTTTGCTTGTGCACAGTGATCTGCTGAGCCCTTGCTTGTGGCTTAAAAACATTGATGTTACATTGAGATATGAATCTGCCCTTGGCTGGGAGCCAGGAATGTCATCTAGGCCTTTTGTTTGATGTGGTTCCCCACACCCACTGGGATTCCATTTTTTGGTGGGAGGCAACATGGTCCCCATAGACCAGGTGTGGACTTGGAGTTGGGACTCTGAAATTAAGAGGGTAACTTCCTCCTTCCTCACTTACTATATTACCTTTTTTAGGTGACTCATCTGAACTGATCTGTGCCTGCCTGTGCATCTGTGTAATGGGGTTGGGGAGAATAGAATGGAAATAACATTCCCTGTAGGCCTGTGCCAGGCCGAGCACCTACCTATTGTATCTGATCACACTGGACAAACATTAGTTTGCTAGGGCTGCCATAACAAAGTACTAAAGACTGGCTGGCATAAACAACAGAAATGCCTTTTCTGACAGTTCCAGAGGCCAGAAGTCTGAGATTGTGGTGTTGGTAGGGTTGATTTCATCCTGAGGCCTCTCTCCCTGGCTTGAAGATGGCCATCTTTCCCCTGTGTCTCCTCGGTTCTGTCCTCTGGGTGGTTCTGTATCAGCTTCTTCTCTTCTTATAAGGACATCAGTCATGTTGCATCGAGCCCCCCCCATCTGTCCTCATTTTACCTTAAGTACATCTATAAAAATTCAATCACCAAATACGGTTACACTCTGAGGTCTTAGGGGTTAGGACTCCAACATATGAATTTTTTGAGGGGGTAGTGGGGACACAATTCAGCTCATAACATGACCCCTCTGAAGTGCTTCTAACGTTACAGTTTGTAGGTGAGAAAACAGGCTGGAAAAATACATAACCTTATATGGAAAGAAGCAGAGCCAAGAATGAGCCCCTCTCTGAGACCTCATTTTGCGCTGTTTTGTTTCCCTGTTTTTACTGAAGCAGACCTCCTTCCTGGAAATAGTTGGTACAATGACTTCACAAGTACAGTGTTTCTGTTGCACTGTTCCTGTGGTTCTTCACCTCTGATCTGGCTTCCTGAAGGAGGTTGGATAACTCAGAGTTGGCTTGTCTTGCACTCAATCCACAAGATTTTATTATGCTGTTCACATGTTTAGTACTGCATTCTAACTCATCATCTTTCTGTGCTCCATCAGAAATCCACTAGAGGAACACAGACTCTGGAATTTAAAAGATCATTCTTTGTGAAAAAGGCAAGCGGACTTGTTATTACCTTTACATCACCTCTTCAAAGCCTGAGTTCACAGAGTAAATGCTCATTGACCCGGTTGACTGTATCCTTCATAATCTTAAAACAGTTCAATTAAGTTCCTGTACAGTGGCTCCATATGTTGGCTGGACGCAAGTTGCCAATATTTCGACACTGCTCTCTCATTAAAATGATCAGGGCATAAGACTGGAAGATTCCAGTGTGTGCCCCACCTGGGACCTCCCCAAGGGAAACGTGCCTGCCGAGCAAACCAGAAATAGCGTCGGAGAGGAAGCACACCCCCTCTGTGGGTTCCCCTCTGGCTTGAGTCCTTAATGAGCACTTTTTACCCTTGGCAGGACCAGGTAAGTTTGAGAAGTGTACCTACCTCCTGTGGCGTTTAAATGCATTCTGGTTACTCCCATGATAGCAATGCATGAAGCATCAACATATTGCCCGCTCCCCCCCAGAGTATATATTAAATTCTGAAGGATTAATCAAAACTGCACCATGTTGTGTGCAATTAAACCCTTGAAAGGCAAAATAAATTTGCTGGAGCGGGAGAGCTCTCGTACCACTTCTAAAGCTGGAATGAGGTATTTTTCAGTTCTGCTACTAACAGATGAGTTTCCACTCAGGCGCGTTTTGCAGGAAGTAGGATGGGACAGAAGGAGCCTCTGCAGAACCTTTGACAGGTGGGAGGGGAATGGGGAGTCAAGCTCATTTAGAGTTACCCTTTGGAACTGGGTACATACCCAGCAAAATCAGGAGGAGCTCATCTATCTTATTAGAGGACAAATTGCTAAAGAGGTGCGTCAGGAATAGTGGAGGGAGCGGAAACTGAGCTGTCTGATAGGCCCCAGGGATGATGGGTGTGCCCCACAAGAGGGCGGGGCTTAGGGAAGGCTAACTACTCCCTTAGCCATGTTCCGGCATCTTATGATGATGACCATTTGGTGAGCATCTCCAAATCAGGTGAACAGAGGCTCAGGCAAAATTCTTTTTGGAGCAAAAAGAGAGTCCTGGAGAAAACGTAGACACTTCTGCGCTTTTCGTGGAAATGTTACAGTAGTGCCAAACTTGCACATTGTCTACTCATTTTAGTTTATTGTTTTTTTTTAAAGATTCCCTTCGGCTCTGTTGCGAAGAGCTAAGGAGCTGTATATTCAGTTACCAAGGTTCGGTGTGGATCGCTCTGGAGTGACGCAGGATAGGCGAGGGGGTTGCAGAATCAGAGCTGCCCAGCCAGCCGCTTGAGCTGAAGGGAAAGCAGGGTTATGTGAGGGCTGTGGAAAGCGTGGGGGGGGGGGGGTCGAGACAGTCTTAAGGAAGTCATGAGAGGGACCAGAATTACATTTTGCTTCATCCCCCTTGGACAGTAAATTTCTTGCTATAGCCAGAGTGCCAGGGCTCATGAAAGACTCAGGGGGATGGAGAGTGTGGGGCACTGCTGAAGGCACAAAGGTGTCTCTGTGTCTCTGGTTCCACCAGAAAAAAGAAATTAGAGTCAAGGTGACTAAATTATCCCCACAAATAATCTGAAATTTTATTCATTGCAAGGAAAAATATTGTGGAGAATGATGTGAAATCCTTGAATTAGTAAAATCAGAAGCTCTCACCGTGTTCAATGCAGCAATTAGAAAAATAAGGATAATGTGCTTAATTTATACAAAGTGCAATTGTTTTTTTTCCCCCAAAGTTTGGAAATAAATTTTATTGGGAGCTGCATCGAAAACTCTCATGACATCTGGAATATGGAGATCTAATTGCTGATTCAATGCCATTGTGAACACGCAAACATATTTCCTTGGTGAAATGTCAAAAAGGCAGCAATCAAAATGAAGCGTTTAAGCATTAAAATGAAGAAATGATGACTGAGTTGATTTGTAAACATTTATCTCTAAGCTGACTTTATGAAAAAGAAGGAATAAGTTCAGGAACATGATGGCGAATTTGCACATTCTGAGCCCTGGGTGTCTCGAGGGCACGGAAGTCTCAGGATGCACCGTGGGTTCAATCAAAATTCCTGCTTCCCCAAATCCCGATAACCTCACTTGGCTTTTTATGTGCAGTTTATCGCACTTTATTGAATGGCAGGAGGTGGCAAAGGGATTAGGGAAGGAATAGGCTTACTTTGCACCCCCCAGCTTCGTTATTCTAAGACGGAACATTTCTCTCTCTTTGCGCCTGGGAGTCATTTCCTTGTCCTGTGATGTTGGTTGGTGACAATATTAACTTTCACTTGAGCGGTTGAGTCAGCTAGGTTAGGAGCCTCTGGTTGTGGCCTCATCAAACTTTGGCCTGCGTGTGCAGCCCTGCAGAGAATGGTTCTGAGAGCCCGTTCTCGTTCGTGCCAGTCATTTTCTAGAGAGGCAGTTGTGGTTTCAGGAAACTCCTCCAGTTTGTCCTCCTGGTAGAAGAAGCACCTAACTACTGCAAACTGGGGATGTTAACCATAAAACCAAAACGCGTTAAGCCACCTCAAAGAGAAGGCAAATGAACTCCTTGCTGAGGTCGTATTCCTTTGTGTTGGCTTATGCAAATCTCTGCCTTCTAGGGCAGCAGCCCAGAAAGAAGTTTCTAACGAAAGTAGGGAGGAGTATTAAATCTACGAAATCCCCCATCAGTGGGAGGGACTCACGCTGATCTTGGCCACTAAATGAAAACTCTCTTCCAAATGAATACATTTTCCGCATCCCAAATTATGTCAATCATATACAATAAGACCCCTCTTCAATGAAGTCCTGAAAAAGAAATAGAATCTGAGGAGCAAAGTTGTCTTCCCCAAAGGCAACACATTTGTAAGGTCTCCACTGTATTGTGCTTGCAAATAACTTTTATTTCTGTAGTGTAAATATGCAAGAGTTCATTTTAATAAAAAAGTAAGTCCTAAAATAAGATAAAACCCATGACTAGACTTGCATTTGAAGATTTAGAGTGTATTCATCTGCTGGTTCTCAGTATAAATATTCATTGGTGTGGAGCTCTCAGGTGTTGGAGCTTTTCATCTGCATTCAGATGCAGGGACTTTAATCAGGGAGTTCATAAAAGTCTGCAAGTTCTCCCCCCACCCCACCCTCCCGAGAGCAAAAAACCAGAGTAACAGATAGAATAGAGGGTGCTAGGGCTTCAAAATAACCCGGCATGCTGTCACTGTGTGGCTCAAGTGTGGGGGGGGGGAAGTAAATACCAAATGCCATTTTGCACCATAATATCGATACTCTGCTAAAAATATATCTCTTGCTTTTAGACCAAAAAAAATCTCAAAAACCTGTCACTTGACTGCAATCTTCAGAGATGCCTGATAATGGGGAAAAATCCTGTAGCATCTGTTTACCGTGTACTCTCACAAACTGTTAGGAATGTTTTTAAGTGTCAGCAGTAATATATGCGTGTGTATTAGCTACCGCAGACTCACGCCGCCACCAGGAGGGCACCAGGGGCTGCTCTGAATGAGGTGAGTCAAGTGGAGAAGGTACCAGAGGAGCCTTGAAAGGACATTGTTTGGGGGAAGATACCTGTACAGCAAATATCAATATTTGAGTACTTGGGAACTCCCTTAGCAGATTTTGCTTCAGACTTTAAATCACAGGGAAGTTGATCATGACCCTAATGCTAAGGTCAGCTTTGGGAGAGCAGAGGGCACAGGGAAAACATTTTGTGTTAGATTATCTCCCATTAGCAGGCTCTCAGGTTTCTCTTCGTAACCTAAGCACCCATCAAGAGAAGAAAGTCATTGAGGTACAAATGCTGACTAGACAACGGAATGGAGATGGCGGCAGCGGCCCATCTTCCTTGAGAATTCTGTGCAATTTAACCACTTGGAGGGGGCGCAGCAGAGTCCTCCCGACTCCACACGGTCTTCAAAATGAGCTTGACAGTGGTTATCACTTCTCAAAACAAAAACAGGCTTGGCCATCAATTTTGATGATGGGCTTTATTTTTCCTGGTGTGGAGGAGCCCCCTGAAGGTACTGTGGCATATTGATAACCGGGGCATGGACACGTCAGAGGGAACTGAGAATTAATTTCGGTTCCACCATGCGTAAGAGTGATGGTGTGCGCGCTTCACATGTCATGTCTCTGCTTCAGTTTCTTCTTTTTCAAAACGGGGAGGAGAATGATAGCGGGCCTTCACAGGGTTGTTGGAAGGATTCAGCGAGACAGTGCACCCAAAATGCCTTCTGAAGGCCAGTGTGAATTAGTGACACACCTCCACCGTGTTTGAACATCAAGGTGGGTCCTTATTGTCAAGTGTGTGTGAGAACTGTGTCATGCTGTCTGGAGAGCTTCACCTGACCAGTTCGGGGTATAATCTGTCATCCCCTTGTCCCAGCTGCCTGGCTCTACTTGTACTACAAAGGTGTGTTAAGTCAACTTCCTTCCTGATCTTGCTTTTGACATTAATTGGCTTATTAAACTTCTATTTTTTTTTTTAAAAATTGAGCCAAGGTCACCTTTAGAATACCTTACATTCTGGTTTATGTTTAAAATTGTGGTGTTTTAACTAATGTGGTTTTATTTTGTTTGACTAATCATATAAATTGCAGGAGGGAAAACATATAAAATCAAAGTAAGCGGTTTCTTTTCATTTGTCCAGTCCAATTAGTTGGGGAAATATTCACAAGAATGCTTAACCTTCTCTCTCTTGTACCTAGTATAACATTTCTCTCTCATTCCTGTGGTCTGTTGCAATATTGTTACTGATGTATGTGGCACGCCTGTCTTCCCAGCTGGCACAATTCCAGCAGGGCGGGGACTATGCCTTATGGATTGGGCGCAACATGGGTTCTCAGAGCGGTGCCCAGCTCTCCTCATAAACCCTCCTTCACTTCTTGTGGGCTAATCACAGTCTGTAAGGGTGTAGTGGTAACAGATTTAGTGAAATCAGTTCTTGATGCTTTTAGAGCAAGCAATGGATTATATTTCTGGTGCAAGGTATTACCTTGGTGCTCAGATTAAAGCCACATTCTTTTTTTTCCCATTTTCATTGGAATATATTGTGGTGAAATTGGAGAATAAAATTGTACAGGCTTCAGGAATATAATTTTGTAACACATCATCTGTACATCGTATTGTTGTGTTTGTCATTCCAAGTCAAGTCTCCTTCTATCACCATTTATCCCCCCATATCCTGTCCTACCTGCCTCCTCACCCCTCTTTCCCTGTGGTGATCGCCATACTGTCCTTTGTGTGTATGCGCTTTGTGGTGGTTGCTGTTTTTGCTCCATCCATTCACCTGTTTCGCCCAGTCCTGCAACCCCCCTCCGTGCTGACAGCTGTCAGTCTGTTCTCTGTATCTATGAGTCTGTTAAAACCACTTTCAACACTTCTTCAGACTATAAATTTTTCTTCCGCTCTTTCAGCAAATACATTTCCCCTAGGCCCTGTGTGCCTGGTGCTGTGCTGGGGACTGAAGACAGACCTGATCCCCGGGCACAGCTGAGGGAGGCAGCCGTGTCAGTAAAGAAGTGCAGAGAAGTGGAAGAGGGGGCGTGAGGGGCCTGAGACCCGGAAGTGGTCAGTTCCATCTGAAAGAGAAGCACTTCTTGCAGGAAGGGAGTGGAAAATCTCAGCAGGTTTTGCTGGGTGGAGAATGGTGGGGGGAAAGTATTCCAGGCTGAGTGCACAAAGCGCAGACACAAGGCTCAGCAGGCTGCATCTGGGCGGAGGAATAGGGTGGGTGTGTGCGAGATGAGCCTGGAGAGATGAGTGGGGCCATTCCTCTGAGCTGTGGAGGTGGGGCCGTAACTTGAAGGTACCGAGTGGCTGCTGATGGGTAGCAGATTGTGGCATGAGTTGACTTTCATTTACAGAAGCATCAGATTGTTAGAGCTGGAGGTGGATTTAGAATAAATCTATTGTAATTTATTCTAAATAAATTTTTCTAAATCCACCTATTTTACAGATGAGGAAATTCAGACCTAGAGAAGTAAAGTATTTTGGAGGTGATGATCATAAGAGAAAGATTGTGGGGAGTTTCTTGGGGGACAGTCTGTGGGTCATAATAGGCTCTGGCTGTTGTATGAATTGCATTTCATTGAACAAGTCACTTAATCGCTCTGAACCTCAGTCTCTCCATTTTTAAAATGCAGATCATAATTTCACCTGCTGTACAGGTGGGTAGGCAGGTATCGTGGTAGGGCTCAGTGATACAACGCATGTAAAGGCCTTTGAGAGCATGATGGGCTGGAGAAATATGAACATTATTCCTCAAAAGCCCAGTCTTTAACCTCAAATTGGTTGGGTTTGAATTTTGGCTCCTCCACTTTCTAACAAGACAATGCTGAGCAAACAGCATAACCTCTCTGTTTCTAAGTTATATGTGGAGAGAATAATAGAACCTACCCCACTGGTTGTGAAATTATTATTTTAATTATTATTAGCATTAAATAATAATGCATGCAAAATGTAGCCCCCTGCACATTGCAAGCTTTTATTAATTTCTTATTTTAATTATTGTTAGTCTAGTATTCTTTCCAATATACACTGCTATTTTTCTTTGACCCTAAGACACAAAGCCATAGAGACCTTAGAATTAATTCGATATATATTCTAGATCTTACAATGATGAGCCACTTGCTTGGTGATAGCATGTGGATTTCAGCTGTTCTGTTGTAATCCCATGGAACATTGAATTCAATCTACAGATCTCTACCACACAGTTCAGAGAGGCCTTTGGCTGTAACTAAAGGGTTACCTAAGGTTCCCCTTACTTCCCAGGTGGTCTTGGCTCTCCGTGGTTTATAGAATTCAAACCTGGAATATTAAATCCTCTACCTGGCCTTCCCATTAACATTACTTTAGATGCAGTATTACATGCATATACATGCAGTTCAAATGAGTAGAACACCCAACAAGTTCATTGCAACTCAGTGTAATATGTAGGAGTCCTTAAATATGGAGTCGCTTTTCCAATTGTTGCCATACTTACATAATACCTGTCCATCACCTGATGTCCTTTGGAAGTATTCTGCTCTTCCTGGGAAAGTACTTGGGGTTGCCCACCCTCTTAGAGGGTGAAGTGTGTCTTATCACTCCCTGCGGTCATTTGCTGGGCAAGGCTTCACTGGTTGTTAAAGGGAATTCCAAACTTCTCATCTTTTTCTCCCATTCAGGTGAGGAGGGAGTCCTCTTAGGGGAATCAGGGAGTCATCTAGGCCCCCACCTCGCCAGACTGACGTGGTTTTAAGAGAGGATAGGGTGAAGAATTATTCTTGTTCTTCTAATTGCTGTAAATCTAACATAAGGATACTACGGACAGTTTTGAATATAAAGGTAGAAATCACTTGTATATTGGTTTTGGTTTAGCCTACTTCCTTCCTATCATTGTCCATGCACACACGTGTGGACACACACACAATGTGTGTAACACAATTACAATGTGACAGGCTGGAAAAGTGATCTGGGCTCTGGGAGCTGAGATCAACTTCTTTCTTTTCCTGACAGGCAGCTTCTCATGATTAGATCCAGGATTCACTCTTGCAACCTAATAATGCTAATAATAAGTGTGATTTATTTAGTGCTTAATACTAAATAAGGACTAATCACTAAATTATGAGACACTATTCCAACAGCTTTATACATATGTCAGTTCTTTTAACTTTAACAACCACCCATATTAGATATGCCCTATTATTACCCATTGTAAAAAAAGAAAAACGGAGTCATGATGGAGTTTAGTAATTGGCTCAGAGCTGGTAAGTGGTTATGCCAGGATTTGAACTAGGTTCTTAAGCTCCACACTAGGCTTCCGGGTGCTGACGGATCTGCACATATGCCTCATGGAAGAGGCTGTGCTGTGGGACTGTGGCCGCACTCTCTTGACCACTGGTCCCTCCTTCCTGCAGTGATGTGTAGAGAATGCTAAAGGAGCTCATTGCAATGACATGCAGACATACAGCGACTCTGGTGTGAGGAAGTTCAAGAACAGTGTTCAGAATTTGTGTCTGGTCTAAACAGTAATTACAGAACTCTTATGGGCATGAAAAATAACTCGGAAACAGTCTTTGTCTCATTCTATTTGGGGGTTGACTCAACTGGTCCTTTATGGTATCTTGTGTGTCCTTTATGATTTTTGAGAACTGTTGTATTAACATTCTAACTGCTAAAGTATGACCCACTGTGTCTTCATCCATACTTGTCCCTGCCTAATAAAAATATTTCTAACCAAAGACTTTGATGTGCAAAGTCTTCAGATTTCGTTTATGATATGAAAAGTCTCCTGATTCCCTCACCCAAGTTTTTATTAGGAGAATTTTCTAAGCACAAGGCACATTTGAAACTTGTCAAAGGCTCTGGCCATGACAGCTAACTGTGTGTGGTGCTATGGTTAGGAAGTTTCTCAAGGCTAATCATTTTTCAAAGGGGGGAAAATAAAAACAAAAAACCAAGGAGGTTAATAAAAAGGGCACAGTGTTCTTGATGAGGCAGGCAAAATCTCAGGGCATGGCTCATCCCCTCTTTTAATTATCCAGTTCATTTAGTCAGCTGTGATCCAGGACTTCAGGAGGTCACCTGCAGTACAAAGAGAAGCTAGGGCAGCCATTGACCCACGGTTTGGTTCAGGGGCAGAAAATGGCCAGTCAGGCCAACTAGTCCTTTTACAAATGGACCCTGGAGAGCAGGGATCTGGGCACGATGTGTGCAGCTGAGAAGTCCTCCTGATGCTCCGAGGTTTCCTGAACTTCATCATGACCAAGTAATTCTATGTGAGAGCTGGCTGGTCAGCCACAGTTTGTGATGGCTCATTCACTTGAGCAGAAGGAGCTCCAGAACCGGAAGTTACAGGGAAGGTACCTGGAATGCAGCTCTCGGGGAGTCAGACTGAACACCAGCACTGCTGTCCCACCCAGTATGTCCCCCATGGTTTCCCCATTTCTGCTGGTTACTGGATATACACTGGGTGATGTGAGGGTTTCCTGTCATCCTGGTGAGGCAGCCTCTGACACATTATCTTAGGTCAGGGAAGGGCTAGGGAAACTCACCTGGTTTCTGCCTCACCATCTCTGAGACTCACTGGTCCTGGGTTGACTAGGGAAGGCGCCCATCCCACTGCGAGGCTTTGACTGTGTCTGTGTATGGTGACAAGCCAGGCGTAGTCAGTGGTTTAAATGACTATGTCAGCCCTCTCTGAGTGGGGAGAGTTTCTCATTGTCGAATGTTGCAGGCTGGCTCTACACTGGGTGGGAGGGACAGCGAGATCTGAACCGGAGTCTGGGTCTCCTACTTAGAATGAGCAGTCGCCATCCTGGTCACACCACTTACCCTCTCTGTTCCTCAACTGCTTTTCCTTATTGGTAAGATGACGACTGCCTTGGCAAGGACATGGCGAAGGATAAACAGCAACCTTTATTTCATAGCCAAGGGTTTAAAAAATCCCACTCGTGAGCTCATCCATGCCTTGGTTAGGTTTCAGTCTCCTAGAGGGAAGCAAAGGTATTCATTGATTTATTCAAGGAGCCCTGCGCCAGCCCTCTGGGGAGGTAGGCAGGTCAAATACGTGAGATACAACCCTTTTTACCTCATTTCAAAGAACCAAGAAGCTAGTTGTCCTACTGCAGAAATAAGTCACATTTAGTAAATTTGGGGTACAAGGCCTTTCTCTCTCTCAACTTTTCTCATATGAATTTCACATGTTCTACAAAAGTTTTCAGCCACTTTGTAGACTTGATGCCCTTATGTGTACATTGCTGGTCTCTCCTATAGAGGTGCTTGCACATAAAGGGGACTGGGAAGTAGGGAAGGAGAACGAAGGAGCATGCAAGGGCAGTTTTCCAAGGAAGCCTGGTAGCTTCATGGAAGCAGATGGGCTGCTGGGCTTGGAAAACTTTCTATGAGAAGAGACGGCATGCAGCCAGGTTCCTTGACACTAGCGGCCAATGCCTTCGGGTATATGTGGCCCCTCTGGAAGACCCGGGGACCAGGAGTCCCCAGCTCCATGTCAATTAATCAGAAAAGCAGTGAACCTTTGCCTATGGGGAGGAGGTGAGGAGAAAGCACTTCTATGCACTGTGTGACCTGTGACACAGACACACACAGATACACACACACACACACACAAACGGAATTAGTAGTCATTTTATGGGCTTTGTAGTGGAGGGGAGACCTGGCAAATTTCTCCAAAGCCCAGAATGTTCATGATAAGCAGGATTTAATGATGTGATTCCCCATTGTGATTAATTTAAGATGTGTAAAATGCCATTGGTGGACTCTGTCTAACAGGGGATCATTATTCTGCATGCCGGTTGTGTTGGTCATAAAACATATTTTGAGATCTTTTCTCAGTGCCATCCTAACCTCAGGCTGTCTAACCCGATATTTTTTTATGAAGCCTTAAGTTCCTAACTGTGAATTTCGGGAGTTTCCAGGACTAACTGTCATCCTATGCTTTCTATCATTCAGAGAAGGAGTGTAAAGTATTTACTCTGAGAAATTGCAAGACCCAGGGAGGTTTGCTAAAATTCTCATGCTCCCCTGTGTTTACCATAAATCTGAGACAGGGATACGCTCAGCCAGCTTATTTATAACTGAGTATAAAGCACGAATACAGTTTAAACAGAGCAGTCTCCCTTTCTGGCATCTCCCATCACAGGTTGAATATGACTCTGATAACCACAGTGGACATTCTGTCCGACCCTCAGATATTGATTTGTAATTTAGTTTGCAGTAAATTGTTCTTTGTACTAGCATTTGCATCTCCTTCCTAAAAAAAATATGTTTCTACCTCCAGCTCCTTCTCCAATGTCGTTTGAGGACTGTATCTGGCCAGCAAGGGAGGGTCTCCCTGCAGAGTCCTGCCCCCCCACCCCCCGACCCTGGTCTGGCTTCCTAGAGAACAAGCCCCTTCCGGCAAAGATGCAGAGCTCAGGGTTCCGGTGCAGCTCCGAAGTGACACCCAGATTGCAGGTCATGACTGTCAATGTAAGGTGTCTGTTGGCATCAACAGGATGACTCTTCAGGAAGTGATAACTTTAAAAATGTATGATGAGAACCACTGAATTAGACAGATGGGCTGATTAGTGTTATTCCTAAAATAACTGGCAAGTGAGTGTTTATCTCATTTTACAACAGGACAAAATTGCTTTTGCAGTGATTCATTTGTGATCCCAGCTAAGCTGTACTATTAATTTGCTTTACTTCTGACTGGTGTATTTGCCTCAGTATTTATTGTGTTTCCCGTCGGTATTGTCAAACAGCAGTGTCGCTATGACACCTCGACATTTGCATTTAGATTATGGGTTAGCGTTGTAAGACAGTGTATCCAGCTACAGTGTGGCTACCGGAGGTGTAGTCATAGCCTTTCCTGACATCTTTCCTCGGCTTCTGCGTGTCCGTCCAGCAGCTCCCTTGCCTCCAATCTCTCCTCATTCCCATCACCCATTCTGGACACTGTTGCTTGAATGATTTTTTTTTTTTAACTTGCAAATTTGATTCTGTCACAGCTCCATATTTTTTTTAAAGCAAACCCAGATTCCTAAGGGATCAGGCTTACCAAAGGCATGAATCTGATTAGGTGTGATGGGTCCTCTGGTGACTAGGAGAGACTGTACCGCCCCTCCCCCCCAAAAAGCAGTGCTACTCCAGCTAATTGGAAAGTCAGCCCAGCTTTGTAAGGGAAATCAAGCAATCCAGGCATCCAGGTTTATGCAGAATGTCTTGATTTTGAAACCTTTGCATAGACCAAACGAATTGCAGCTGTGTACAACCTCAACTTTGCATCCCTGCCTTGTAGTCACTTGCTGGTCCCCCACTGGACCTCAAGGTAATGTCTAAGCTCTTTAGCATGGAATATGCAACTCAGCAATAAGCCTTCATTTCCATGCTTGTTATTATTATTATTATTTGTTATATTGCACACCATTCTTGTGCATTTCTATGCTATTCATATTGAACCAACTATAGTAAGACCTTACATAAGGCAGTGAGTCAGTCCCAGAAAGTCCACTGTGTAGAATGAAGGGGGCAGGGCATTGACTGTGGATGAGATGACTGAGGTGAGTTCATGTAACCGGGCACCTGGGTCTCAGGGATCATGCTTCAAGATCCGAATTCATCACAGTCTCCCATTTGTAGTTTGGTACCACATGGTAGCAGAGGTCTTTTCTGGCTTAGTTCTTGATGGGAAATGTTTGATTGGCTGAAACTTTCAGGATAGCAACAGTGATATCAGGAATCCCTAGGTAGTTGTCATCTGGTTTGTTGGTGCATTCCCGGAACGCTTGTGATGGGAGAATGCTTGGTATGTGGGTCCCAGTGTTAGCCTTCCTTTATGTGTATGAATACCATGTGCACACGCAAGTGTACACACGCAGGCACACTGATAGACACGCGCTCACACACACAGCAGTGACCTTTAGCTGTCCCCATTTGAGAACTGGGGCTGGACAGAGAGTAGAAGCTGATTCTTCATTGTGTCCAGGTTCACAGTATTGCACGACACGCCATCCTGGGCTTTCCCTGTAGCCTATACCTGTAGTTCCTCGCGGGTCAGCACTAAGCTACATTTAGCCTCTGCGCCGTGGTAAGGACTGTCCTCTTTGGTGGCATCACTCTGGCTAACCCCTCCTGATCTTTAGGATTCATTTTCTATTTGACCACCTCCTGGAAGACATCTCCACACCTCCATGAGGAGTCAAGCATTTCCACTTCAGAATTCTTGGTGCATCCGAACAACTTACCGCATCTCTGTAATTGTTTCATTCTACTCTGGGTCCCAGACAAGCCATGAGCTGCTCAGGGACAGAGACTGTGTTCTCAGCCCCCTTTTCTGCTCCTGGTACCTTGTGGTACCCAGCCAGTACTCATTACATGTCGAGTGGCTGAAAGAATGGAAATAAAATGCAGCCACGTGGCTGTAGAAAAGGTTTTCAAGCAAAAATAAAGCACTTTGTTTGAAAAATAGGTATATTTATAATATACATTGGTATACTATATACAACATATAATAATATATAAACTCTTAAGGTTTTTATAAATATGTATAACATGTGTTTTGATTCCTGCAGAGGACCTAAGAAGTTATTGTGCCTTCCCCTCTGCCCTCCCCACCAGGGACATTATCCCATGTTTTAGTCTGGCTCTGAAATTCCTGGCCCAGAACAAAGGTTTCCATGAGTGAAGCCTTTCTTGCTGCTTCCTGGCTTGGCGCGGAGTCAGATGCAGGAGAAAGGAACCTCACAAATAGGTCGGCTCTTGCCAGGTCCCCAGCCACGCTGAGAAGATTTGATGCACTTGTTGAAGTTCTAAGCACACAGTCACACCGAACCCCGAGTCTCTGCCTCGCTCCGGCCCTCCGCCCAGCCTGAGTATTCAGGCTCCAGCTCATTTCCTTCCCGCCTCAACTTTGCCACCCGCCTTGAGTCAGCATCAGTGACGCGCTCTTCCCAGTCACTCAGAGGCTCGGGTCTTGCTAAAACAAGGTTCTCGGGAACAAAGGGAACTCGAGTTCAGGGTTAAGATGCTAAAATCAGATTGTTCTCCTCTGGCAGTAAATTGGTATGCCACTCTCGCCACTGCCTCCGATAAAATTAACCATGCGTTGAAATCATTGCAATAGGCAGTGTCATCAAAGCTTATTTGTAATGAAAATATGATGTTTCAAACCTAAACTCAGGAGTATAATGAATGTAGGACCATATGTTCCCCTCCCACAGAGGGCTGCAGAGAAGAGATGATATTTCAAATATATAGCAGTGTCTGGGGCTCAGGTTTTCTCTGCATTCCTTAACCCTGGTTGCCTGTGGGAGGTCCAGAAAGGGAGGGATCAGATCACAGGTGCCCAGGCCTGACAGGGACGACTCCTGGGTTGGAGGTCATGCCCCTGGGGACTCTGGCTTGATCAGCTTCTTTCCTTCTGTGTGTTGTCTTAGTCTTTAGTGATGTTCTCCTGGTTGCTACTTTGCCCCTGGCAGTTGTGCTTAGGCAGCATTAAGGTGGAGTAAGAACGGGGGAGGACAGGAGGTAAATGATAAATTCTAGTGAGTGTGACCCCAGACCCATGATCAAGGTCAGAGGCTACTGAGGGTAGAGTTAGATGCTGCTCTAACTTGAAACACGGGGATGGAGGAAGAAGGCTTTACTCCAATAGCCAGAAGCCCATGTTCTTTTCCATCACTTTTGGCCAGGCTCTCCGAGGGGGAATGAATGTTGTCACATGACCATGCAGGTGCTTGGGCTTCCCATGAAGCTGCACTGGAGCTCCCAGAGAGGCAACTCAGTCCTCACAGTGATCCTGATGACCTCTGTTCTTCAAATGAGGGAAGGGAAGACCAGAGAGCTTCGGTGGCGTGATGGAGTGAACAATGTCCACTAACCGGAATGATTTCACGCTCGTTACTGCTGGAGAGAGTGGAGCAGAAGAGTCTGATTACCTGCGGTGAACCCTGGCTTTACCTTTTAAATAGCCATAAGTAGCTTATTCCGGGTCTTGAGGTTGTCATCTTTAAAATGGGAACAATACTGATCTCCAAAGTTTGCACGAGGATTAAGTGTCGGGTTGCAATTAGCAGCCAGGAAGCAGCACGTACAAGTGCTCCTTGAATCGTGGAGTCACTCTCGGCTGGCTCCCAGCCACCGAGGCCACACCCCTGCTGCCCAGCGTGGTGGAGTGAGACTGGATGGTGAGGTGGGATGTCTGCTTCAGGCGTTTTTTTCTGGCAAAGATGCGATGAGATAATATGTGTGACATTCCAGGTATGTACAGGGTGTTCCATACCTGTGAGGTCCTCTTTTCCTTCTCCTACCCTCAGCCGCCTTCCTTCAGTGCTTCCATTGCTCTCACACCTTGTACGGCTACATGAGTCACAGGTATTCTTATAACCTAAGAAGGGGACTTGTGAAGACCAGAGAAGCATTTAAGACTCAAGGAGTATGTGTCTGATGGAGGGATTTGGGGCCCCTTTTGCAAGTGTAAGACTATGACTTCAGATGTGTAGAAGGGGGTGAGGAGGGGCTGTTTCTGTGGGGTGCAGGGGCTCAGGCCGACTCCGGCAGCCATTCCCATTGCCTCAACTCACCACAGGCGAATGGCGGTGGATAAAAGCATCCATTTCCTCTTTTCTTGTCTTCCCCAGTCCATTAAAGCATGCACTATATTATCCAAATTAAAGTTCTCCCACCAGCTTACTGCTTTTTTTGGCCAAGTGTGTATACGGTATTCCTGTCAAGTGGGGTAGGCCTTCCGCTGTTGGTGGAGCGGGTGAAATATTGAGGTGCCAGTGACTAGGTGCCTGGGGAGCTCCCTGCTCGCCACTTTGATCTCCCAACAGTTGGTTCAGTGGCCATGGCGCCGCACTCCCTCCCCGCAGTTTTTGCAACTGAAAACTTGGCGGGGCACATCTCTGCCTTTAAAGCTCGGGGCTTTCAGGTCTAGTAAGATGGTTAATTTGGGGGCGACATTCTGACTGCTTTTTGTGAAATCGTGGCATGGGAAGCTGCCAGGAGTCCTACTTTAGACCGGACCCTTAGCTCTTTAGATTGAGTGGTTTCGTTCCCCAGCCATGGGGGCCACGTGTGGGAGTGGGTGGGGAGGGGGAGGAAAATGTCCCTGTCTCATCTTCTAGGTTTTGATCAAATGTCTTTTGGAATAGCTTCCTGACAGGGGAGCCTCTCTCACACCGTCAGGGAAAGCGGGCTTGGCGCTGCATTTTCTGTTGAGACAAAGCAAAACAAAATCCCTCCCCAGCGACTGCCTGATAAAGGAATAAATTGACTGTACAAGGTGATGTGTTTGATAGGTCATTCTCGTGGATGCACCAGAAACGCCTTCTATTAAGAACAAAATGAGGACAAATTTGTTATGCACCTTTTGTTATTTTTAGATTGCATCGACTTTTTTTTCCCCTCTTCGGGTTGGAGCCTATTATCCTGAACTTCCTAATAAACAGGAGTGACTTAGAAAGCGTTTCATCGTGTTGACCTTTACTTAATTTTCTATGCAAGTGAGAAAAACTATCAGGGAGGACCAGCCAATCAGCACTTTAAATATCCCGTGTGTATATGTTAGGCTTATAAATAGATGTGAGTGCCGCTTTTGAGTGTATTTTTATCAGCCCGTGTAAGGGTAAAGGGCTTATTTAAAAATATATGTATGTCTCTATATTTATCTGTTTCTGAGAATGAGGCAAAATGGTTCATTTAGGAGCATTGTGGTTCTGGAGATCATGTGGCTGCTAAAATGTTAAAACCGGGTAGTGTTCTAAAAATAATAATATTCCGCTGTGGCTTGCCTTTGGTGAGAGCTTTGCGTAGGGCAATTAGACAAAAATGATATTCCGTTGCCGATTTCCTCTTTAGCAGAAGGCAGCGGCCGGTGGTTGAACTAAAAGTGATTGCAGGGCCGGAGAAATACCACAAGGAGAAGCACCCGTTGGGGAGAAGCACCTTCTAAGGTTCGGGGATTTTTCTTTTAATTTTCTTCAAATGTTCAAAATGCGTAGGAGGGTAGGTCGCACAGCTGTTCTTTGCAGCTTCTCCTCGGGCAGGCTGCCAGGAAAATCGGACGGCTGCTGGAGTCCCTGACTTGGCCCATAAATAGCGACAAAGCGCTGGGTTTTGAAATGCCCATGTCGCTCTGTGACCGTGCGCCATGGCTGGGATGCTAATAGTTTATGTGGCCTGCAGGTGACAGGAAGATTTCTGCAGGCAGGGCTTTGTTGTAAATCCAGTCTGCCGCGCCGCCTAGTGCCATCAGAGGTGGTTTCCGAGTGGTCGCCGGCTTTTTGAGTTACAGTGAGGGGCACCGAGGTGAATGATGGCTTGGCCTAACACAGCTGTTGCTCCAGGGGGGCGTGTGGAATTCCAGAAGATGCCTTCAAAGAGATTGCACGGCGGAGGTGCTGGAATCAGTAATGAGGCCCTGGTGGTGCACCAAGAGGGGACTCTTCATGATGGCACTGTAAGAAATGCTGTGAACCTGCAGGCTGTGTTCCAGAGCTGCCGTGGGCATGAGGTTAATCCATCCAGCACACACTGATCTTCCTTATTATTCTTGCTCGTTATGAACAGCAGTTCTGTCTTGTTCCAGCAAGGGACTGGAGTTCCACAGTGTCCTCATATCTATCATCTCATTTCATCCTCATCCCAAGTGGCAGATATTTATAGTGGGGGCTGTGGGCTTTGGGGGGAGCCACTGGGCTCCTTCTGGAGTGCACAGTGTGACAGGCACAGATGAAAGTTAATTAAAAAGACACGTTCTCTGCTCACTAGGCACTTGGACTCAGGAAAGACAGGAAAACTGCAAAGGCTAAGCCTGTGGTAGTTCTCCTCCAAAAGGCCCTTCAAAAAGAAAGAAAAAAGGGGCGAAGTTTACCTTATTTACTTACTTACTTATTTATTTTTGGGGGTGTGTTTCTCATCTTGGTGCACTTGTTCCTGGAGAAGTAACATTGATAAACAACAACCCATCCAACGGCATGAGTATGCACTTGGCCTTGTGCTTGCTGGTGTCTCTCATGAGTTAGTTCCTCATTCGTGCTCATGGCAGCTCACTCACTGGTCTTCCCATGAGCTCAGCTTCACCGGAGAGGAGACCGCAGGCAGGAGGATCCGCTGGGAAAGGCATGGGCTGGACTTGAATCCAGGCCGTTGGTCTTCTTGGGAAAGTGCAAATCTCTCTATTGATGGGGATGTTATTATTCATGGTTCTGAAATATCTTCTGGGAATCCGTTTGCTTGATACGGATATGACCCTTTGAGAGGAATCCAATGCAATTTCCTTCTAATGATTAGTTACCAACTTCACTGGGCAGGTTTCTATTATCATCATTTTTTTTTTTTTTGAAGTTTGGGAAGGCCAAAAGAGAGCTAAGTGGGGGTGCAGCACAATTCTGAGGGGGACGTCCCCAAAGGCCTCTGGGAACTCTGTGCCAAAGGATGTCATGGAATCTTGTAACCGTAGAAGAGCAGGGCTGTGGTGTGGGGTGAGGTGGGACTAGGGGTCTGAAGAGCTGAGTTTGAAATTAGGGAGTTTTCATAGCATCCTGTCTGGGCTTTGTTTTCCTCCTTTGTAAAGTAAGGACAAGCCCACACCTTTCTGCCTGTATCTGCATGTTCCTTGCACTTGCCTAGGTCATTCTCTCCTCTGAGCCTTTGCATATGTTGTTCCTTCTGTCAGGAGTGCCCTTCCCATATTTTTGCAATGTCCCTCATCGGGCTCACAGGTCTGCTTCTGGAAAACTCTTTCATAACCACATTGCCAAAGTAGCAGCCCTCTACTCTTGAACTTCTACTACATTATTTTCTTTTATATTTTTACTAGTATATTCTTAGGACTGTTATTGCTTTTAGAAGCCATCTCTTTATTTGCTTACCTGTTGATCATGCATGAGCCCAAAGCATCTTGTTACCCATGTAATCCTAGTGTCTAGAACTGCACCTGGACTAGAGAAGACAATAAATATCCGCTGGAGGAAAGAATGAGCAAGTGATTAAATGAGTTATCTTGTTGGCGGGTTATTCTTGAGAAAGTAAATGAAAAGCACGTATACCAGCGTACTATACTAGTAAGTATCAAGCACAGATACAGTGTAAACAAGGGGGCAGATCTGCTCAGGATATTGGGATGCGGCCATGGGCTTCACCGGGAAACTTGCTTCCGTGGCTGCATATGGACTTTTCTCTCATCTGTTGTGTCTTTTCCAATAACTAGAAGATAACAGCTAACTTAAAATTAAAAGGCCTCTCTCCTGCACGGTCCTCATCATAATGCTGGAATCGAGTAAGTAAACTTCTTGCATATGTTCTTGATTGGAATTGAATAAAAATCAATGTAAAGTGAAACCCCAAGCCTTCCTTTAGATCTTCCTTTAGACAAAGTTTCGTGTCTCTGATCTTATCAGGGAGGACAGTCAAAGGGAGGATGTGTGAGGTCAGTCTTTGGATCAAAGGCAACTCAAGAGTAGCCATTAATGATTTTCTAATACTTGGTCCTCACGAAAACGCTACATCGTTGGGATATGAAAACGACTGCATTTCTTGTGGCCACGCAGAGATCTCCTTTTACTGGGAGCTGTTTGAGAGCTTCTTAGGTCCACCCTCACCTTGCCTTCTGTTTTATTTGGAATAATAGGAATCCTGGTTGATAATGTTCAGAATCAGAGAACCCTCCAAATATGGGACACACTGTCAAAAAAGATCAGAGCCAAGGTTTTTGTCTCTACTATCCCATGGGCAGAGTGATGGACACTGGGATACTCAGTTTTTTGCAAGTCACAGTGCTTTCCCGAGCACAGACGACTGTGTTTGCTACCTCCCCTGTACCAAAAAAAATGTTTATTTAAATATTGCTCCATCCCCACAAGCACTTTTATTATTTACAGATTTAAAAAAATGACATCATTACTTTTCTTCTGAATTTTTTAAAGCGACAATTGTGCAATTAAATTACTGAATTCATTTATATTTAATTGTGCTTTTGGTTTTAATGTGCTATTGGACGGCATTTCTTTCTGAGGCTGTTAGTTTTCCACGCAACATGGAGAATCTAAGGCTATATCAAGGAAATATATTACATGGGCAAGACAAAGTCTCATTAGTGTTATTTATAGCATGCTGAAACCTCATTAGGGGAAGGTATGCTGGATTCAAAAATGCATTACCGGGAACGCTTTGTTTTTTTGTACTGGAGAAATTGCTTTTATTGTGTTTCTTTGTCACAAGCACAGTGGCTACTGGATTTTTGGGTTTCTTAAAGTATGAAATAAATTAAGTTGGAAGAAAAGAGTAATTAATCCACTAGCAAGTATAGTATAGCCTCCTCATATTAGCAGAATGGCCTACACATGGTTGTAAGGAATTTCTATTTACCCACATACCTTATCCTCGACCAACCGTGAATTTATAACTTGTTTCACTTCAGGTAAAAAGCAATATTTTTCAGGGCAGTCGTTTGCATCTTAAACAGTAATAATGTGCCTTTAGTGCATTTCAGATCAGGGATGAGTGAAACCTGAGGTGCACAGGCACACATTTCCCAGTTTGGGGAGTCCTGTTTGTTGTAATGTGAGCCGCAGATTCGGTCCTGCGTCCGTGCTGTCCGGGAGGCACGCCGGAGGACTGCGATGGGAGGCAAATGGGAACGAAAGAATGCGTCCCCGAGTCGTTCAGATGAAACTCATTTGGACCGTGTGGCTGCCTGATGAGACGGAGCATGGAAATGTATGGCTGATGCAGTTCAATGTTGCTTTTTGCCAAGACTTGGCCTTGCTGCAGGGTGGGATAGGGGAGGTAATTCAGACCCAGACACTGCTTTTTCTGCTCCATTTTCATCCTGACTGAGGTTGTTTATTGTTGTCTGTCTTTGGGCGGGAGGCTGTGTCAGTAAGGAATCATGTCTGCTGAAAAGATTCAGAAAACTGAACTAATACGATATAAGTACACACATTATTTACTTAACAGGTGGTCTTAGCGTTTTGTTCATGAGCTCAGCCATGTCATTAAGAATTCACATTCTGCCCAGGCTGGTGTAGCTCAGTGGATTGAGCTCGGGCCTGTGAACCAGAGGATCACGGTTTGATTCCCAGTCAGGGCACATGCCTGGGTTGCAGGCCAGTTCCCAGCAGGGGACTCATGAGAGGCAACCATACATCCATGTTTCTCTCCCTCTCTCCTTCCTTTCCCCTCTAAAGATAAGTAAATAAAATCTTAAAAGAAAAGAATTCACATTCTTTCCATCCTTGTCTATTGTTCTCAGTGTTTTTCTTCTTTATGCTGTTGCCGCGTGGTCTCAAGATAGCTGCCACAGCTCTTCAGTATTGTTTCCTCACGCTAAGTGTTGCGAGGAGAAAAGGAGGACAGGGGCAAAAGTTTTATAATTTTGTATATATATTTTTTTCCCATAGAAAGGAAGCTCTTCTCTTAAACTCTTCAGACTTCTCCTTAATTTTCATTGACCAGATCTGGTTCACTTGACCTTCTCCCTGCTGAACCCCAAACAAATTACCAACTAGCAATAAAATTACTAGCATTGGACTAGGGTGTAGACATGATTCCTAAGATCAAGGGTCCTCTTTACAAGGAGAAAATGGGCTATTGGATAGTGAATGTCCAGTATTTGTTGTCTGTCTTGATGGCCACGGAGCAATTTACAAGATTGCTTTTGAGCAGCAGGTATTTTCACTAGTCACATGTATAATCATATTCTTTGGGCCAACATGGAGAAGATTTTCTCATCTATCCTTTATCTTTTCTTCCTTTCATTCACCCATTTTTCCACCTATCCATGTATTCATTTATCTATCTAACCACCTCCCCATCTACTGAACATAAGAAGAATAGCTACCACTTAATAGGTACATATTAATTGCTTTGTGGAGTAGAGAGATAAACCAGACATGATTTCTGCTCTAAAACAAACACATATATTTCAGAGATCAGACACATGTCCAAATAATTGTAATTCCACATAGAAAGTATGAATTGACTTGGGAATTCAGGGGTGGGAGAATCAGGGAAGCCTTCTGGAATAAGAGGCGATGCTAACATTTTATATCTAACACCCATATTAAATGCAATAGTCCTTTTTGCGGTCTTCTTATTGGAAAGAATTTCCTTGTTTCTCTCATGAGTTATTTGTTGACAGCTTTTTCTTTTTGTCCCAGCTTCCTGTGGCCACCAGTGACACATGTAGGTGTGACGTGGTCACTGGTTAAGAAAGGAGTGGTGACAGGGCAGAGGCGGGTCTGGCTGTTCTCTTGCTTCCCTTGATAATGAGTACATTTGAATTTGTGGATGGGTTGGGTGGCTGGTTTTGATGAGATTGCTATTGGAATTATGTCACCAATGACTCCGAGTGATGCATCCGGAGCAAGCTCACTACAGCAAAAACCAGGAGAAAAATAGAAATCATCGGCCACATTAGTGGTGATGAATGATCGTGGCATTGACGCAGTCTTTTCTTATTTTGTTTTGTTTTGTCCTCTGGGAAGCAGACAGCCCTGTCCCTAGCTACATGTCCAAGACATAATGACATAAATAGCTCCTAGGTGTACATCTACAAGTAGCCCACCTGCCAGCTTGGACTCAAAGTCAGGAGCCATTTAGGGTGGAGGGCCAAACTTGAACCCTGTGGGCCAAATCCAGCCTGTGGTCATATTTTGTTGGGTACATATTATTTTAAAAAGTGAAATTTCAAAAAATAAAAGTTCACATTTTGAGCTGATTTGAAAAAAAAATGGAAAGACAGAAATTCAGTCTCCACATCACCACGCGGCAACAGTTACCTGGAACAAAGAGGCTCCACCTTCTTTGAACAGGGCGTGACCTCTGGAGTTGGCCCCAGTACCCACTGTTCCCTGTTGCCTTTCACTGGCTCTGCTTGCTTCTCCCATGTTCCCTGGGGGGCGATGGAAAACTTTGGAGTTTGGCATCTCTGCCTTAGAGGTTTTAGTTCAGGTTTAGGAAACACAGAACAGGTGTACTCTATCCATTTAGAAATTATTCTACTCTTTGTATCTTTCACAATTCACGAAACTTACCACTGTCTTCTACAGGTTTTATTTATTTATTTTTAATCTAAAATCATGAGAAACTTCGTATTTGAATTGCTAATAGCCATCTTTATAATGTGTTGATATTTTGGTTACAGTTTTTTACTTTTTTGCTTTTTTATCAGTTACAGTTTACTTTCTGTATTATTTTGTATTGTATTTTGTATTTTTAGGAGTATGGCATGGTGGTTAGATGATCATATTCTTTACAAAGTGTTCCCCCTGATGAAATCAGTGCCCACCTGGCACCATATATGGTGATTACAATATTGTTGACTATATTCTCCAAGCTATACTTTACATCCCCATGACTATTCTGTAACTACTAATCTGTACTTCTTTTTTTTTTTTTAAGATTTTATATATTTTTAGAGAGAGGGGAAGGAAGGGAGAAAGAGGCGGAGAAAAACATCAATGCGTGGTTGCCTCTTGGGGCCCCCTCACCAGGGACCTGGCCTGCAACCCAGACATGTGCCCTGACTGGGAATCGAACCCGAGACGCTGCTAATCTTCACTTCTTAATCCCTTTACCTTTCACCCAGTGCCCCAAACATGCTCCCCCTTTGGCAACCACCAGGCCAATTCTCTATCTATGATTCTGTTTAAATTTTGTTTGTTCATTTGTTTTGTTCCTCAGATTCCACATATAAGTGAAATCATACAGTGTCTGCTTTTCTCTGACTGAGTTATTTTACTGAGCGTAAGAACCACTAGGTCCATCCATGTCTTCAACGAAGGAAACCTGTCTGGGCAGAATTAGTTCAATGAAGTGTATGTATGAATGGACACATGTACACACATGTGCACGTACCTATATGAACTCTCTACTGGGGACCGTTTTGGAAGGCAATTACCTCTTTCAAGAACTGTCATTAAACGATCCCAAGTGGCTTGAAAGAGTTACTGCACCTCCCAAGTAGGCAATTTCCTTCTTTGAGACACTACGAATAACAATCCTGGAAAATTGGTGTGAGTTATTGTGTTGTTACTATTGCTGTTAAATAGTAGTGATAATGGATTTCTGTAGTGCCTTGACACCGCATGGCTAAAAACAATTACATTTAAATATCAATTTAATGTAATGCGAAACCGTGTTTTGTCTAATCATTGTGGCTAATTGCCACCCTTTGGAAGCAGTTTCTGCAACACTTTTATTAACGGTCTGGTAGCAAGTTAGATGTTTGGAAGTTTTTTGCATGAAGTATCATGCAGCCTGAATTTATGGGTGTCAAAAGTATCTCCTTAAGTGTATTTACTAGCTGATGTGTATATAATGTATGACCTGCTGGAGATTAGAAGTGTCAGCAGAGTGACCATGCCCTTGAATCATATGTGTCTGGAGAGTATTCATGAGGATAAGAGGAAAGCTTCAAATAATAAAGTCAATATACAGAACAATGAGAAGAGAGATCTGGCTTGCCCTCCCCTCCTGTCAACTAGGAGTCTCTGTTAACAACCAATAGGTGTTCAGTAAATACCCAGAACTCAAAGAGTACTGTAATAAGTAATGTTTGTAATAATCTTTCTGAGACAATGCAAGATGTATAATGTCAGAGTAATGCTAAAAAAAAAGAAGATGAAGTATCATAAATGCTTTCTTTTTTAAACCATTAAAGAAAGAAACTGTCAATGAGTCAGAGTCAGTAGGAAATAAACCAACATTTAATTTGTTTATGTAAAATGACCCAATAGGCCAATAGGCTTTAAAGTCAGAAGACCTACTTTTCAGACCTGATTCTTCCTCTTTTTGACTGTGGGACCTTCAGCAAGTTAGTAGACATTTCTGAGTCCTTTTCAATTTCCCCTCTTTAATAAAGATAGATATATCTCATAGAGCTGTTGAGGAGTTTAAGTAAGATGATTTATCTGTGGAGCTTGCATAGTGCTGGCCACACTGGAGATGCTTAATTGTGCTTGTCAAGTGTCAAGTCCTATTTCTTTGCAAGAAGAAAAGCTTTTTTACCCCTTGTATGTTAGGAGTTTTCCAGAAATGGCCCATATGATTGGACCGAATACGAGAAAATGAACTGGTTGTTCCTACCTATGTTTCTTGCCTTGTCTGAAAGTGCCTATTGGGCTGTCAACATGAGGACCTTCGTTCCTAGTGATTATTTTCCTGAAGATTTGGTGATTTTTGTTGCAGAGCTGGGGTAGGAGTAAGTGGGTTTAGAGCTGAGACTTGAAGTCCTGGTGCACTAAATTAAGTGATTTAGACAGGTGTTTGTTTAGTACATGCAACTCAGAAACCTATCAGTGTCTTTACGACTCCTCATTAAAGTCAACCTCTTTCTAAAAGCCATAGGTTGAGGTATGATAGTTCCCTGTTATCAACGATAGATATGTTCTGAGATTCCGAGTGGATGCCTGAAACCCTGGATAGTACCCCAAACTACTATATTTTCCTATGCATACATATGTATGATAAAGTTTATTTATAAAGTATGCGCAGTAAGAGATAAATAACAACAATAATACAATAGATCCATTATAACAGTATACAGTAGTAAAAGCTATACAAATATGGTCTCCCTCCCTCCTTCGCTCCCTTTCTTTCTCTCTCTCTCAACTGATCTGATAACCCAGACAGCTTCATGTCCCAAGTGGGATGGAGCAGATGGTGTGAGATGTTACCATGCTACTCAGAACAGTGCGTAATTTAAAACTTATGAATAGTTTATTTCTGGAATTTTCCATTTAATATTCGTGGATTATGGTTGATTGCAGGTAATTGAAACTGTGGAAAAAGAAACCATGGGAAGTGAAACCATGAACGGCAGTGTAGTGTATTGGAAGTGGAGTAGGTCATATCGAGCTCGTAAGTTAAAATCTGGTTTTGTTCTTGCCACAGTTGGGTCACTTCCATGCACAATATGGCCCATTGGTCTTCAAACCTAAGGCTAAGTCATGTGGTCCGGATGGGTAGGGTTGACCAGCTGGCTAGTTGATGGCACTGGCATTCAGGCCAAGTTGCTCAGGCTGGCTGTGCTAGACAGCTGAGCACCAGGCAGGCACAGAAGTGGGTAGAAGGATGTGCTGTTTGGTTGCTACTTGTAAGAAGAATAGAATGCTCAGATGGCAGAGTCAGAGACCCCTGCAGTGAGCTGAGTGCTAGGAGCCCCTCCTCCTCTTACACCTCACCCCTTCTCTTGGTTCCTGGGGCTTCTTCCTTCTTCTCCTCTGTGGGGTTTCTGCACTCATCTGCAGCTGGAGGGGAGGATCTCTGGCTCCGTGCCAGCACTTCTAAGGAGGCAAAGGTAGACCAGGGAATGGAGTTTCAGTGACAGAGGCTCCATGTGCCCCACCTCCCTTCTCCTACATCCTTGAACTTGCTCCTCCCTCCCACCCCATTGCTCACATCTGTTGTGGAGGCTCAGGAAGGAATAGAGGTATGGGCTATGTTACTACTCAGCATCTATTTTCAATGTCAATTGTAGGAATCAATAATTGAACAGTGAGATTTAAATATGAAGTGTCATATGAATGCTAAATAGACTTTCAATTGAGAGGGACTCTGATGTTTCAAATATCATAAGGAGGGATGGGTATACATAGATATAAAGGCTTATTCTATAAATATCATGACAAACTAATATATTCATTTGTTCAACAAATATTTATTGAGTGCTTGAGTGCCTCTTAGGAGCCAGGTATTATGGTAGGCACTAGAGATACAGAAACGACAATCAGCTCTGCCCCCATGCCTAAAGGACTTACCTGCTGATGGAGGGAGGCAGTAGCAAAGGAATAAGTAAAATATATAATATTATAAAACAGTATTAAATGCTATGAAGAAAAATAAAGCAGAGGGGATGAGGAGTTGGGGAGAGGTGAAACTTTAAATGGGATGGACTAGATAATTGTATTTTAATAATTAATTCTTACCAAGGAGTTTAGACAATACAAATTAAAATCTATTTCAACTCAGGGTAAAGAATCCTTTTCTATTATGTTGACATTCTTTCTAGAAATGGCATTTATGGTTACAGATGTGTGTGTGTGTGTGTGTGTGTGTGTGTGTGTGTGTGTGTAAGAGAGAGTTTTCATAGCTCCCAAGTTAGGATTTCTGTTTTCACCAATACTTCTGGGATCCACTAATTTACTAATCCTTTTTTTCTAATTCTTTCTAGTTATTTTAGCCTTCCTTTCCCTATCTCATTCTTTCAAAATATCTTTCCTGCTTCCTAGTAGCATCTTCTAACCACTGTGTGTGCTCCTAGAAAATCAAGTTTAGAGGCTCTTGAACACTCACCGATGGATGAAGCTTTGGTGGGTGTGCATAAATATGCACACAGCCCTGACACAGTGGTCAAGAGCCCAGGCTTTGGGGTCCGGGCTGAGGTCCTGGGCAAGTTATCTGATCTTTCTGGACCTCAATTTCCTCGTCTGCAGAATGAGGATAATGATTCCTCCTTCAGAGCACTGAGATGTAAATTAAATGAGAAGACCCAAGAAAATGTACAGCATGCTGCCTGACCTATAATATGCTTAAGAGGTGCTAGGTGCTCTCATCCTGACTTTTCCTTACTCTAAGTTTTGGAAGGTAATTAGTATAGCATTTTTTTTTTTATCTTAGAGCTAGCATGGATCACGGTAATCATCTGGTTTAATGGTTTGCAAATAGTATTTTTTAAATCTATCGAAGGAACTCCATTTTCCCAAAAGAAATTCAGCACGGAACTTCAGCCCCTAAGGGAGAGCAGTGGGATTAAGTTTGTTGAAAGCGGGAGCAAGAAGTCTGCATCCTGCCCATTCAGCCTGTGTTCTTTGGGACCTCAGCCTTCTCTTTTCTTCCCATAACAGCCTGCAGGGCACTTCTGAGAAAGAATAGGGATTCTCAAGTCTTTTAGACCAACCACAGAAATTTATCAGAGGGATGGTGACTCTAATCTTCCCTCAAACGCTATTGTTAAATCCTCTTGGTAAACAGTCAATGTTGTTTCCTCCCTAGAAAGATTGGACTGGGAACTGGCAGTTTGCATTTCTCACCTACCTACTTCCTCCCATTCCTTTTGTATTCTAGTGAATTTTTCTTTCCAGGATCATGAGGCCATCTATTTGGCGGATCCAGTGGATTTTTTATCCGGCTTTATCTCTATGCAGAATCTGCAATTGGCCATCTCATCCCTCTGGAAACTCCATCACTCTGGGGCTTTCTTGGTTTTCCTGTGAGGGCCTGAGGCATCTCAATGACGTTTCCTAAATGAAAACTTTGATTACCTCAGTCTCTTTCTTAGTAGCCCTCCATTGCTTCCTGTTGCCTAGAGAATCAACACACTCTGACATAAAGCATTTTTTTAAACTTAAATTTTATGACTGCCCTGGATTACCTGAGCCTGCCCTTGACCTCCTACAGTGTGGATTTCAGAGTTGAGAAAGTTTACTTAAATGAAAAAATAAAGGTGAAGTTAGGGAACATGGGAAAGACAAAGGATCCTTTGTCTGGACCTGGTAACATGGGTAAGATTTACAATGGGAGAGGTGGCAGCAAGAGCATGAGGACCCAGTGTAAGGACTTGCCTTTATTAACCCCACTAGATCGGAGTGATTCGAGACCAGGGACTGAGGTGTTATTCATCTCTGGAATGCCCACAGTACCGGACTCGCAGCTCTGCTCACCATAACCCTGAAGAAGTGAATGCATGAAAGAAAATATGACCAACCGAATTTAAAGTCTAGTGAACTTAAAAATTTGCACTAGTTAATGTGGCCTATTAATAACTAGATTAAACCCTTTGAAAAATGAAAACTAATATAGAAATGTATTTTTATTATGTAATTCCCTAATGTGTTTTTTGCTTTATAAATGATGTAATTATGTTATTACAATGTATTCGTCTTCATTAATAATTTTGTCAAGGGAAAGCTGGTGTCCTGTTGGAATTATTTGCATACGTGGACTTTTTATTATGGCTTTTCCAAAGGAAGCTATATCAAGTTTGTTGTTTCTGTCTTTTGTTTGTTTGTTAAATAGTATTGCATCACAAAGCACTCTAAAATTTAGTGACTTGAAGCAACTACTGTTTATTATTTCTCATGAGTCTAAGGGCCAGTTCTGCTAGTTTAAGCCGGGCTCAGACGGTCTCAGCTGGACCCATTCTTTTGTCTGGGCCACCTGGTGGCTCAGCGAGGAGCTGGCAGGTTAGAGGATAGCCTTGACTCTGCTCCAGCTGGTGTCAGGCTAGCCTAGGCTTATTTTCTTGGTGAAGGCAGACAAAAAAGAGAGAGAGAGCAGAAGCAGTGGACAAGGCCACTAGGCTCGGGTCACATGCACTGTCACATCCACACATTCTACTGGCTAAAGCAAGAGACAAGGACACCAAGATCCGAGGGACGGGGGGATAGATTCCATTTCTCATGGGAGAGGCTATAAAGTCACATCACTAAGGGCATGAGTACAGGGAGGGGCAGCGAACTGGGGACATCCCTCTCTGCAGTCACTATCCCACAGGAGTTCTACAAACTTGGCCATTTTTTCTTGAGACTACGAAGGAGACCAGGGAAGACGGGCACCATTCCAGCTTGCAAGACCATGAGTTTCCTTTGGTCTCATTAGCACTCAAGCAACTACTTGAAGGTGCTCAGAGTATTGCCATTCAGCCAACTCCTGAAGCTGATTTAGCTGTTTAAAGACTAATGCTGTATTCTGTCCTTTTCATGCCCTCTTAGTCTCTTATCTTCTAACACAGGAAATGATAGATCAGTTGATTTGTTGCCTTTGTGTCTATAATAAGTACAGAAAATAAAAGACCTTGTGAGGTTCGCAGGAAGCAGATCTGTAGAGAAACACAAAGAGGTAACTCTGCTTTGCCTTTTTCTTGGCTTATTTTTTTAAAGGCAAAGTCCAGAAGAGAGTCGAGTCTCCAGGATATTGTTTGGTTTGGGGAAGATCTAACGAGGTGTGTGAAGGCATCTGTGGGGATGGAGGGGAGGAAGTGAATGGAAGTGCTGATCCGGAGTATTGGAAGGTACGAGAAAGAAGGGACTGATCAATAGCTATTTTTCAAGTGTGGAGCATAATTTGTGTCAGGCTGCTGAAATGAGTTAGTGCTTCATAGTTAATGGCTGTGAGCACATTTCTTTATTGCGGCACTCTCCAAAATGTTTGCCGTCAACAATTCTAAAAGGCTGTGAGTGACTCACGATGTGAGTAATGCACCGGTGCTTCGTGAGCTGGGGCCTCTTTTCTGAAAACCTTCCCCTTGGACATTGTGTCTCTGTATTTACGTCTCGGGCTTGGCTGCACCTCAGATCAGCTGGTATTCTTGCCATCCTGTTCGGATAGTCCTCTTTTGCAAGGTGCCCCTTTTTCCTTTGGGGCTTGCCTGGTTCCCTTGCTCAGTTCTTTAGTAAGCCCTAAAGAAGCACCATTCTCTTGCTATTACAGTGAAGTCCAGGGACTAATAGCGTAGGTGCCACCGGGGAGTTTACACGTTTCCGGCCCCGCTCCAGACCTATAGATAGAATCAGAGTCTGCACTTGAACAAGGTCCCCACAGGGTTCACGTGCACACAAAAGCAAGAGGAAACACTACTATTGCACAAACATTGATTTTTACCCCTGCTATTTCTATTCCCTCACTGTTAACTTCCTCAAGGTTATTCCCCTTACCCTAGCTCCCAAACTGATCCGTGACTTTTCACCGACTTCTTTGCGAGGGATTCCAAAGCGAGAAGGGCTACACTGGCCTGGGTTGAAATAAAGTCTCACAAAAACACATATACCGAGGTGGGCAAAAGTTTGTTTACAGTCACAGTCATAATACAAATAAATAAGCCAATAATTCATAGATAATAATACAAGAATAAACTCTGTGTTTTGTATACTCAGAACTGCGAACCTACGTTAGCCCACCCCTGTATTTTTTTCACGGTTGCATATGGTTTTGATCGTTGGAAAGTGGGGGTGGCATTGAGGTCTTCTTTCTTCCTCTGCAAAGGCAGAGGCCGTGGTATCCTACCTTTGCCGTACCCTAATGGTACTCAGGGCTTTCTTCCACAGGAGCGGGTGCTGCCTGTGATTAGAGGCATCTCAGAGATATGACCCAATTTAAAGAGCCCCCACTGGAATGAGTTATATTCACTCATTGAGTGTATTCCACAAATCACATGCCATGCACCAAGCCAAGCATCATATATTCATATGACTTAATCAGCCCAATGGAGTATGACCTCCCCTCCCCATTTTACAGATGACAAAATTGAAGTTCAGGGAAGGGGAGCAAATTGCCCAAAGTTGCACAGCTTGTGAACTACAGGATGTGAAGGAGCCTGCATTCCCCAACCTTTCTTTAGTTCTAAAAGGCTTTTTCCTCTGGGTTCACCAGGCATATATTTTGAAAGGGGACATTACAGTAAGCTAATTCCTGACTTTTTTCCACACCGGGACACAGGTATTTTGAGTTCCCCATCCCCATCCTTGTCTTTGTTGTCTGTTTCAAATGGTGCCTCCAGCATGACACCCATTTTGATACCGTCCAACACGACTCCACCTCTCTCTTTGAATTCTGTTGCGTGGGCTGTCTGGAAGCTTTACTTACTCGGGGAATTATCTAGCACCTTCTCTAACAAGGAAGTTCCATTCTTTTCTCTCTTCCGCACCCTTTGCCCTGCCTGGCACTGTGCCTGCCACATCACACACAACACGTATTTGTTCAGTGAATTGAACCTGAGCTGATTTCTCTCTGCTGGGGACCTTGGGAGTGTCAGGACTCCGGCTGGGCAAAAGGTTGTTAACAGAAGAGAATTTCTCCACACAGACTATTTTACACCTTCGCTCAGGGCCAGCCCAGATTTCTCTTAAACGTCAGTCCACAAAGAACCGAGGCAGAGGGGTTGACGAGTAGGAGACAGAGCATGTTAGAAAACTTCAATAGCCACCCTGATGGGCCTCTGAGAAAAGGGGAACCCATATGATTGTATTTGCTCCTTAAAAATCTCAACTAGAAAGAAAGCAGAAAATATTTAAAACTTCCTCTTGGAAAGCTATGATGCCTTTGATTTTTCAGGATGTCTTCAAGTGATTTAGGTCTATTTTTAATACCCGTGAGACATGATGTTGTAAGGAGAGCTAAATATAGGGGCCACATCCCCATTTCTTTTGTTCATTGGCCTTAATCTTCTTAAGAAGAAAAGAAAAGGCATACTGCATTTCGCCCCCAAGTTGTGACATTTGCCCTGATGGGTCCTGATGAAAGAAAATTCATAAATACTGTGTCGGAAATGAAGATAATGAATGGATTCTTTTTGGAGGAAGTGTTAAATGGGAGTTTATGTTAAGCCTCCCCTGCCTGCTGAAGACTTTGAGATAATTCCCTTCCTTTTCCTCAGGGTCCTTTGGGGACAGCCAGCCTGTGTTACTAGAGAAAGCTTGAGCACCCTACCATCAGCATCCAGAAGAGCAGGGCACTCAGCCAAAAATAACGCACGGCCTCGGAGCAGCAGCTCTAATTCTAGTTCATTATAAACGTACGAGTCTTCTCCTTCTCCTTCTTAAAGAAGGCATTAAATATATGTTAAAAACAAACGATGTTGTGCGCACCCATTGGGCCAGAAGGAGAGACGAGGGCTTCTTGCAGCAGCTGTAAGCCTGAGGGATTTGTGTCAGATGGCTCTGTTTTCTCCATTCTGTGTGCTTTTCTCATGCCTCCCCACACACCTTCGGGACCCATCATTTCCATTTGTCTTGGGTGGATCCCCATGTTGTCAACATCTGGGATGTGGCTTGGAAAAGTCCCTGGGTTGAGCCTTCAATCTGGTGCTGATCCCAGTTATTGTGGAGGCTGATGAAGCAAGGAAGGCAGTTGGGACTGTGGCTAACAGAATGGGCTCTGGAATCTCACTCTTGGTCCTGGCCAAACCCCTTCAAAGGCATGAGAACGTTGGAAAGCTGTTCAACTTTTCCATGCTTCAGTTTCCTCAGCTGTAAAAGAACAATCATGGGAGTACCTCACATCATTGTTTTAAAGATTGAAGTACATGGCACATAGGATGCAGTCAACATCCTTTAGCCTCCAAGTCTACCATTGTAACAAAAGGTGACTATTCTAGAGCTGTGAAATGATTCAAGCCCCTGGTTGGGTATATATTTGCTATGTTTTAACAACCACCTGCAAAATGGTCTCAGTTTAATTTGGTTTCCTGATTTGTTCACAGTCGTGATTCCCAGTGTTCTTTTAGGTGGAGAGGCAGCTTCAGCTTTAGATGAGAAGCTGTGTCTACAACAGGTATTGTACCTGTGCTCCATCCAGGTAGGCTGCTTCTTGGAGAAGAAGTCTTCCACTCTGTTTCCTCTGCTGTTCCTCAGTGAATAAGAGCCACCCATATGCCCTGCCTGAGAGGTAGATCTGCAGCTGAAGCATCGGAGGATTTCTTCCAGTGAGCTAGAAGCCCAGAGGTCTTAAATAGCACGCTTTCTGCCCAAGAACAAGAAATATAGTCCCCATCCCCCCCCAAACCTTCCAAAAGTAGCCGCACTTTATAATCTCTGTGTGCTGTGTTCCTGCCCCTCCGTGTACAAGGAAGGCAGCTCTCCCAAGGAGGATGGCTTTGCAAAACACCGTTCAAAAGGCGGTTAACATCTCTGCTGAGCTCTGGTTGGTCTGCCTCTGAAGAGAAACTTGGGGGAAATAGCCTTGGGGTTATTAGGTCAGAAGGACCCTTGCCTTCCCCCTTCCCCCCAACTTGTCTGTTTATACAAATCATTGACTGGAATCTAGCAGAGGAGAGTTTATTGGTCTGTGTAGACCTCAGTGTCTTATAGGCATCCATGGATATTTGGATTTGAGAATGAATGTAAAAAACAAAAAGAGTTCAGAGGTCAGAGCACCATGAAGTATCGTTACAGTGCTGAGGTCTGCACTGCTGTAGGAACATTCGAGAATCTATTGTATGTTAAAACATACACCCAAAACCTTCAACCAAGATTTTGTCCTAAGGGTTGGGGCAGGTGCTCCACGTCACTTTTCTCCAAGGACACTGCCATCTGAGCAGGACTCCTGAAGGTGAGCTGTGTCAGTGCAGGCCGCAGGGATGGGGTAGACCCCTGGGGTGGTGCAGGCATGTTCCTTTCTCCACAACTCAGGTCTTCCTCGTGGCTAAAACGCTTTGCTTGCGTGGCTGTCTCCCTCACAGGGCAGTGGGGTGTGCATGTTTCCCACATCTCTCAGCCACTAGCCCCCAGCACCATCCTTGGCACACAGTAGGCTCTTTTAATTCATGCCATCAGGATCCATGAGCAATAAAATGATTGCGGAAAACACCACTTTGTATCTGTTTATTTATAAAGAAAGACATTTATCTTGATTTCTGTTATAGGACTGGATTTATCTCTGATGCCAGTTTAAGACCCAGAAAAACATTTGAATTTGAATTCCAATGTTTGGTCTGTCTACACATTTATTGTTTATTTGATAGCTCTAACAGGCACATGTAAAATCTAAAATGAAGTGAATTAAATAAATTGTAGAATTTGTCTCCCTACCCTTACTTCCTGCACCCTGGAACTGTTAAACAATTGTGTGTTCAGTTTCTGGTTGCTAGGTTAATACATAGTCTGCATCTGCAAATTGGAGTTTGTTGTGGAACCTTGAAAAATTACAGCTGTTCAGACAGAAGCTAGAAAGTATGAATTTAGCTCTCATTTTATATTCCTGTCATAATGCTTACCTAGAAAAAAATAAATGAACAGCCGTGTGTGTTGCAAGTGGCCTTACCTCTAAATTACATATATTTTTTTGTGGTTTTAAACCAGATCCTTGATGTTACTTTAACTTGGTTTTCATGGTTTAATTTATTGTAGTTGGTAAAGATTATTCATCACTCATTTAATTCCAAGGTTATCTATTGATTCTTTTCTCCTCATTTGGTATTTTCTGACATTTTGTGGCACTCAATATTGACTGATAATACAAAATCAGTCATCTAAATGTTCATAGGAGGTGTCGTTCCCTCGTCATCAGCTGTTTTTCTGAACTAGTAAGTGGAATAGTTATGTACGTCGAGGTAGGTGAGTGATTTAAGGGGGGGAGTCCTGCCTTTCACACCTGCTGGATCATGCTTATAAAAATCCTCACATACTTTGTACATGAAATCACTGAGCAGGTTCCTTCGGGGCAGCATCAGGCAGTGTCTTGGTGGGGGGCTCAATTCTTCCCTGGAACATTTACCAGCCATTCTGTTCTTACGCCACATAAATCTACACTCTAATTTAAAACAATAAATAATAATAATAATAATAAAGCTTGCTGTGCAAATAGACTTTTAAGATAAGTCTCCCTAGCCCACTGTTTCTTCAACTTAATGATTCAGCCTCATTAAAATGCAAATGAAATTCTGAGATTTTGCATTTCTAATGAGCTCCTAGATGCTGCTGGTCAGTATAGTTTGAGTAACAAGTCCTTAGCCCATCTTCCAACCAAATCTGCATCCTACTTTGCTTTGACTTTGAAATCCTCCAATTGTATCCAAGGTTTTCCTTCATTACAATGTTAGGATTAGGAGGAAATATGGAGAGAAGGGATGTGACTCACCCCCAACACCATTTATATTTTGTAACAGTGATGAGAATGTAGACTGTGTTACAAATATGTCCACTAATTGGGTAGTTTCTAATAGTCTTTATCCAAAAAATTTGGTGGTTAATAAAGTCAATTTCAGAAGTTCTTGAATTTATATTTTCTAAATTTGTTTGCGCCTGAGGGACTTTGGCAATCTGTCACCTCCTTCCCTCCAAGCCTTTCTCCTCTTCTGGGGTTCTTCTCATCCCCATTGTGTTCCTAGCCTGGTTGCAAAGAGTTTTACTCTCCAAGCCAAACTGGAAAATCACTTGTGACAGTGTTAGGAGATAGAGCTTTAGGCTACCCCTCCTAGGCATATTTGCAAATTCAGAAACTGACTGAAAAGTTTTTAAAAGCAAAAGATAGGATGGGGGGTGGTATTTTAGCCCCATGACAGTCTACTGGAGGATTTTGGGGGTGGGGTGGGGGGAGGGTGTAAGTAAGGAAGATGTTTCTACCCAACCATATAACCTATTTCTCATTCATCCTGCTCATTAGATCTACTTTCCCCTCTACTCATCAGTCCATCACTTATTCTTTCTGGGGGCTTATGACTTTGGATGGTCTTTAAAGTCAACTCTTTCAAGAAAGGATCTCCAATTACTCTCTGCCGTGATTACCACTCGCTAAGGCAGTGCTGTGTGCCTCTGTGCTCCCCCAATGTCCAGGACATCACAAAGTCAGGAACAGTATATAAACATACTGGAAAGGGAGGTATTATTTTTATATTGCACTGGGAAGGATGATGTATGGAATGTCTTCACCTGGTTGGACTTAGATTTGATTCTTCTCGAATCAGCGACAGATTCATATGTAGAGAAAAATTGAGGTTCTCATCTATATGTTGTTTTTTATTACATTATTTTGCTTCGGGCTCAAACATATCAAAGTGATTCAGACACGGTGGATGAAATCATCTGATTTTCATCAATATATGTCTACTAAATCCTTCCGATTATAGGCAGTTGGTATTATTACATAGTTATAGGCAGACACGGTAATAACACGCAGTAATTAATTGGAGTCTACGTGGCTCAGATTTATACAATGTTTAGTTACAGCCAGGCTGTTTCTCAGGTAAGTGATATAAGTAGACTTAGGTATTGAAATAGATACTGTTTCCTGGTTTGAAAATTTGAGTCTATTGCTTTCTATCTTTGTTCATTACTTATAGGTTAAGAAGAAGTCCTCCATGGCTTCATGTTTTATTTTTTTACAATATCTTGTGTTATCTTTTCTTTTCTCTTTTTTCTTTCTTATCATTGAAGCCCTTTTTATTGTGAACAGTTGAATATTGTTGTTGACTGATTAATCACATAAGTTGATTATATTAGGGGATCATAAATCACGTATATACACAAAACATTTGGCTTTTGTTTAAAATCTATAAATGCACATTTATTCACCACTATTTTGCTACAGAGCCAAGGCCTTTTTCTCTGGAGTCTTTTTGTTGTGTGTAAGCAAGCTATATCACTAATGGAACCTCTACAAGTCTCAGTTACTGTTCTTTCAAGTGAATTGAGACTTTACAGACAGTGACCTTAGTAGAGAGTCTGAGTAGATTTTTATGATTCCCTCCCTTATGACAGCAATTTTCAAAAGCAATTTTTCTTTATTGGGTCTTCCCAAAGCATTTGACTAGTTTCATGGAAAGCAACCAGTCTCTTTCCATTGAAACTCATATTTTATAGATATACTCTTTAATTAAACTATGTGATTGCATTAACAGGCACAACTAGATAAATAGGGTAGGAGACAAACACAAGTGAATCTTGCTAGGTATACAGCCCAGCTCCATGGGAGCCAAACTGTGTGGGTGTGGGTATATGAGAGAGGATTCTCCCAGCTACGTGTTCTATTGGCGTAGCCTGTGGCATCACTGTTGTCCAGTCTAACTCTTTTACAGGGGAAATAGCAAGCATTAGTTATGCTGCTGAAACAGTGAACTGGAAAGAATACTATGTTTTTTGTTTTTTTTTCTGAAATATCAAGGTCACATCAGAGTTCATCCTTGTCAAACCTATTGCTCTTATGGCAGCTGTTTGTGTTTGCTTGTTTTTTTTGTTCTGTTAGGGTTAATATACAGACACCTCTGGTGTTGTGGGTTTGATCCATTATTATAGTTACTTTGTGAAGCAAGTTTCTGAAAACACCCTACCATTAGTCTCTAATTTAAAAAAGGCAAAAACAGAAGTGAAAGTTTGTGAGAAAATGTCTTGAAAAATTTTGTTGAGAATGAATTTAAAGTGAGAATGTGTAATAAAAGGGTGGGGGGGCGTGCGTAGAAAATCCTAAAGCTTCTAACCCATGGGTTAAGTGAATGTGTGTTGAAAATCCTTTCCGTGGTAACCGGCCATCACCTGTCCTCCACGCTTGGGAACACCTTGGTTCTGCACCTCTTTCCCTCAGTGACTCCTGCCCTTTTCACTCAGGATGCTTTTCATTTCTAGACTGAATATCTGCATCTATTAGAACAGGTTGAAGGGCCATATTTTGGCATCAGAGAATAGTACTTAATGATTTAATTCACTTGGAAAAATCTTTATTTTTGTAGCCTTTTGATTTTTGAAATGAAGTAATAACATGTTTTTATTGTATAAGTTAAAGGAATTTTCCTGAAAGTAAAGGGAGGGCTGGCTGGTGATGCATTTTATATAGATTTTTCCTTTTTTATTTTTATACGCAACTTTTCCATGAGGAAAATGTTACAAATTCTAAAATGCTTTCTATTTCTTACTAGTCAGCATATTCTTAATAAGCTGCCTGTCTCAAGGCAAAAACAGTGATTCGCTGACAGCATCTGCCATTCCTTGGCTTAGAGATGTGTCACTCTAACCTCTACCCTTGTCTTCATGTGGTGTCCTCCCTGTGTGTGTCTGTCTTTCTGTCCACTTTCCCTGCCTTTTATAAGGACACTAGTCATATTGGATTCAGACCCACCCCACTGACTTTGTTTTAGGTTGATTACCTTTGTGCAGAGCCGATGTCAAATAAGATCGCATTCTGAAGTACGAGGGGCTAAGACTCCAACATATGTCTTTGGGAGAACACAGTTCAATGCCCAGCACAAGGCATAGTCACTGCCACTTGAATTGGAAAACCACTAGGAAAAATAGCTTCCCCCAGTGGCACCTCAGAGCAGATTTGTGTTTTGAAATGTCATTGCTGGGCAGTGTTATTCATGCTTTTCTTACACTTGGCTTTCGTAGTTGAAACTTCTTTTAACGAAAGCATTTAACAAAGACAGAAACAAAACTAATTCCTTTTTGATTGCTTGATTTAAGAATAGTGAATAAAAGCTATGAGAGTTAATAAGCTCCTATATTCATGTGTGTTCTCATTATGTTTATATTTTGGAGACGTGCACTTTATCAGTAGTGAATTCATCCTGAGCTTCATTGATTACTTGATGCTTCGTTTTGCTTTCATTAATTTCCTTGTGAAGTGATAAGTAGCATTATAGTCATGCTATTCTGAGTTTGCATTCGGAGACAGAGTGGTGCTGCATTATTGAACACTTTTACCCTTTCTTTTTAAAATTCATATTTCTACATCCTCTATGGAAAGCCAAGCTTAATGCTACTCACTCAGGAGTAGGAAAAACCCAGACTGTAAAAGAAGGAGGGAATAGTGGAATATGTAGGACATGGGTTGAACAAACTGGGCTGACAATGAAATCTATTTAAAATAATATTTTAGACTTACTTGATGCTTGTGATAAATGTTCTAGTAGATTATTTCATTATTCTCACAACAAGTATGTATATTAAGGACAGTGTATTGGTTGGGGTAAGCTAGGTTATAGTGATGGAACAAATAATCCTAGAAATTTATTTCTTATTCCCATAATGTCTACTATTGGTTCAGATAACTCTACAAGGCAACTGTTTTCTGTGAATGGGCTCAGCATTTGATATGCTTTGATATTAATGCATGTCTTATCAACAACACACGCTTTGCAGTCACTAAAGTTAGGGCAGGAGTGAGCTGAGAGACAAGTGCAATGTTTAAGGCCTCCTCTTGGAAGGGGATAGGCGCCATTTTTCTTATATTTAATTGCCCCAACCAAGTCATGGCTATGCCTACTCTTAAGGGGCTTAGAGAAATGCAGTCTTGCTATGTTCCTAGAATAGAGAGGAATCAGCTTTGATTAATAATAATATACCTGAGACAACAATATATCCCTTTTATAGGTGTGGAAACTAGGGATCAGAGAGGTTGGGTCACTTTCCCAGGGACAGAGTGCTGGGTAATAACAGAGCAGCTAGTCAGACCAAGGTCTACTTGATGTCAAAGACTATGTCCAAGCACTTTGTGCACTGCTTTTCACAGGAACTGGTTCAGCTACTTTACATATGGTGTGATTCAAATGGTGAAACTAATTGCTCCCAGTTTTTTTTATTTTAATTCCTGTGACAAGAATTTAGAGGAGTTGGGGCAAACCAGATGATCAGTGAGTCTTCCATTAAGTCTGGTCTCCAGAAAATTTTCTGGACCCTTGTGCCTCTGGCCTTTTAGTCTTACACTTTGGGGGTGCATTTGGGTATTTTCAGTAAGAGAGGAGCCAAACAAGTAAAGGATGGATTTTGTATATATCTGCTTTGCTAGAGGGAAGGTGACAGGTAGAGTCTTATGATTATCAAAAAGGCAATCATGTCAAGTTAGCTTTTTATGGCAGTTTATAGTCTACAAAAAAGGTTTCTAGTCTGCAGATGAGAACAAACCTATGTGTTCTCATTGATTGTGATGCTGTATCAATGAGGTATGATCATCGAAATAGGCAGTGGGACCCGAGACTGCATCCTTCAAAGGGCACTGACTAGCATGAAGTAGGTAGGGATCAAGAACACAGGCCTTGGAGTTAGATGTAGACTAACTCCTGGCCCATCACCTAGGCAAATGCCTTTGTTTCTCTTGGATTCTTCATCTGTGGTGCATCAGGAGCATAATGATGACTTCATAGAATGCTTGCAGAGTATAAACAAGGCAAGGTTAATGCAGCACTTAATCCAGTGCTGGGTACCTAGGGCCATGCTCAGCAAATGCTGGTTGCTCTTACTATTATCATGGTGGTTATCACTGGGAGGAGTTTTCAAACAAGGCATGTGATCATTAGGCTGTATGTGCAATAGTAGATCATAGTGGGAATATTACAATTTCTTCTGGAATATTATAATCACCATCACTACAAATATTGGACTATATTTTGAGAATGGAACCAGAAAGGAGAAATTACCTGACACTATCTTACGTAGTTTGCTGAAGGAACTAGCAAGATATAACATGGAAAAGAAACACTGTAGCAGAGGTTTGAGGGTGTGGGCAACTAGTGTGCTTGGATCTCTGAAGGGTTGTCCTGCAGAATAGGCTTTTGTCTTATTTCTATGAAATTTAAAAAATAGTACAGCCATGGAAGTTTCAGGGATAAGAACATTAGTTCATTTTGAGACAAAGCCATCAAACAAGGAACAGGATTCTCTTGGGAAGTAGTGAGTTTACCATCATTGGTGATAAGATCATTGCTTGTATTGTATGGGTACTGGAAAGACCATGGATATTCAAGTGTCAGTTGAGTGATTAGAGAAGACTTACATGATAAGACTGAGTTTTGTGATTCTACTTCTTGGTGCCCAATAAAATTATCCAAAGAGGTTTTTAAATGTATACCAGTATCTTGGGCCCTGCCCTAGACCAATTAAATCAGAATTTCTAGGATGAAACCTCAGCAGCAGTATATTTACAAAGTTTCCTGGTTGGTTTTTCTCTATCTTGTTGTGCAGTCAAATTGGAGAACCACTGCTCTAACTAATCTAGCTAAAAAAACAGTAGGTGCCATAAATTATACCCAGCTGCATATCTTAAAACTATAGGTAATGAACTCAGAACCACAGGAGAGAGCATCATTCTGTGACAGAAACAATAATGAAGCAGGACACAGTTTGGTTGGGTTTGGTTCAGTTGCGCACCGGGTTTTGTGGAGTCCATTCAAACTGATGCCTCTGATCATTTTGGTTAATGGTGGGAAAAGGGTTGAGGGTCCATGGTCAGGCTGAGATGCCTATTGCAGAATATTCTCTGGGGGAGGGGGCAGGGGCAGGGATTATAGATGCTCAAGATTCAACTATAGGAATAAATCCAATTTCACCCAAAAGAGCTTGCTATTATTCATGTTTACTGGCTGCTGAGTGACTCATACAGTGTTGGGGGAGATGTGTTCAAATGAAATGTGTGGCTTCTATGTTTAGTAGCTTGTTTCTTCCAGGATACTCTCACTGATGCAACCTTGCAGAACGATGCAAATTCTGTATGTGTGTGTGTGTGTGTGTGTGTGTGTGTGTGCTGGGATGAGAAGACAGAGCACACGCAGGAACACATATTTCCAGGGCAGAGAGCAGCCTTCACTTCCCTCCTCTGACCTTTACACCAGAAGCATAAAAATGACCCATTGTCCACTGACCCTGGAGCTTGGTTTTCCCTAATCTCTGGATGCTCAGTGGCTGAGATGGCCACCCACCTGGCCAGTTGGCAGCTGTCAGGGTAACCCCATGTGTCCCAAATTTGTTCCCATGTGGCTTCTTCCCGCCTGATCCCTCATCCTCTGGCATGGCATTTTCTCCATGACAGTCTGCCCATGAACTGCCCTCGCTGCCGCTTTGCTAAAGGCTTGCCACGAAAGAGAGTAACAGCCACTGGCGAACCCAGTTTGTGCAAGCAGCATCAGCAATGGATGAGGCCTCCCCCAGGCTGGACGAAGACTGGAAAAAAGGACTTCAGCGAGAAGCGAGCTGGCCGGTAAGTGATGTCCTCAGCTCCAGACACACTCAAACCTCTCAACTCCTTTAGCCCAAGTCAGGGTAATTCACATCAGTCTCTTTGCAGAATTGCATTGTTTGCAGTCACCTCCATTTGGAAAAAGTCATCATTAGTTTCTGTTTCTTTTAAACCATGCAAATAAGACTCCAGATGAATTTACTCTGGATTCTTGAGCAAGGTAATAGGGTCTTACAAATCTATAGGTGTTACTAAATTTATACTTCTTTAATAAAGGCCCTTAAATTAACAAGCTGCAGGTGTATATCAAAGGAAACATGCAGATTTGGTTCATGTGAGTCTAAGCTCATTGCAGTATAAAAATTTAATACAACACCTGTCATCAGACTTCCTTTATGGTGTCATGGTAGCTTGGAATAAGGGGCTTGGTTTTAACCTATTTTAATGAGTTGACCATTCTTTTAATACAGCTTGCATGCTTTTCTTATTTATGCTGAACTCATAATAGGTAGAAGCTCTGTGGCATGCAGAGAGTTCACGCTAAAAGATTCATTTTGGTGTAGAGGCAGTTTTCATTAAAATATACAAAGCAGTAATGTTTATATGTTATAATACCTATTTCAAATTAGCAAAATTATATGCTCCTGTCTCGGAAGCTGCCAACTGAAATCCCTTCCTAAATCTTGTTGAATGGCTTTGATTACTCTTCTTCACATTACACATTACACACCTCTAATGCATATTTTTACGCATCCACTCCATTGCCATTTAATTAGACAACAATATTGAAGAGCGATGCCAGAGGTTTTTTTTTTTTTTTTTTTTTACCATGTTTTAAATGCTGCTGCCTTATGGAAAAAAGAACACTTATGTGCATGAAGAATTTTTTAGGGGCGACGTGTGCTAAACTGGAGCTGGGATCTTCCATTTTGTCTACAGCAGAAGGTTTCATATAAAAGTGGTGATTTAGAATGGTTGATTTTCAACATCAATATTGAAAAATAATCCTCCCTTTTTATGAAGGCAGAAAACTTTTCATAAGATTTCTCCTTTTCTATAGAAATTTCAGCACAGGCAGTAGTGGTATTGACAGGTGTGTTGCCTTCTAAGCAGTGTGATGGTATTCAGTAAGGAGCTTCAGAAAAAACATCCTTTAGCCAGTCATGAAATTGAAGTCCTCCCACTTTGGGTGGAAGCATTCTTTATGAAGCAGGGAGGGAGACCAAATAAATCACTGTATGCTACTTTGAGGCTGTCATGTTGGGTTCTGAGCAGAGATCTAAACAAATATTTACATATTTTATGGTGCACGAGTGTGACTTTTGGATTTTTGTCTTTTGTTACATGTTTTCTTTTAGAAAGTTGGCATCTCATACGTAGTCTTTACTTCTAAGGGTGATGAAGGGAGGAAGGATGTGAAGTGATGACTCAGAGCTCTGTGAATAAATTATTTAAATGAGAAACATGAGATCCAAATAGTTCTGTGTCCTATTGATGTGAACATCCCATGAACCTTTAGCTTGTCAGTTTCCCCAAAGGCAGATAATAAAAATGTTCTCTGTGTTACTTGCCTCTGTTTCCAAAGATTTGATCCTGTACAGCTGGTCAACCCCTGTCATTTCCCTTATGATGACCGAAGCTCTTCCTGTAGCCAGTGGAGGCAGTGGCTACAAAAGGGGCAAACTGGTCTCTCATTTGGTCTCCCTGACCCTTGGTAACACATGGCCATGGGTGGACATGATGTCACAAGGTGTAAGCTCCAGCTTCACCTGCCTTTGGCCCTCTAGTGTTCCGTGAGGCTTACTTGCTGCCCCCACTCTTCCACCACCTGTATTGCTGTGCTGGGTCCCCACATGCACAGAATCATCCCACGCCAAGCTGACACTCAATCTGTTCCCAAGGCAAGACATTTTAAATCTGAGGGCACTAGATGCGAGACATTGGTTCTGACAATGACTTATTTTGGCCATCCATGGAAGTGATGGAGTTGGGAAAAGTTTTAAAAACCAATTATGATTGATGCCCATACTTGAATTTAGCTAAGCAGTATGTTTCTTATTGATCTAATACTTTCCTACCTAACTACAATTGACCAATCACAGTGCCAGGGGTATACACATCCCCCCCAATGTTTCTAAGAAGCCTAGAAGAGAGATATGATTATTACTCATTTTGCAGATGAAGAGATTAAGACTCAAGGAAGTTATATAACCTGTCCAAAGCCATTCAGTATTCTCTTCTAGGCCCATTTGACTCCAGTGACTGTGCTCTTCCCATTTTGGTTGCTGTGCTGTCTAAATTGAATTTTATCTCATTTTTTATTTCACGGAATAATAGCTTAGGAGCAGCTGTGACGTGGGCAGGCAGGAAGCAAGAGGAAGAAAGGGAAAAGTATTCCGATCTTCTAATGGAATAATCAATCTCTGAATTATTAAGACTTTAATAAAATGTTCTTTAATAGTTTATTTTTTAACCCTTAGCTCTATACCAGTCACTAAGCTACATTTCTAATGCTTTTAACTACTCTGACAGACAAGTATACTCCATTACTATTATATGTATGGGGAAACTGAGGCTCAGACATATCAGGGAATGTATCCAAGTTCACACAGCTATTAAGATGCTGAAAAGGGATGTGGACCTGCTCCAGCCTGAAGCCTATACTCTTAAGTATAAGTATAAGGCTGCCTCTCAGAGTATACTTTCAAATTATATTTCGATCATACATATTTTAACTCCTTCCCCAATGATGTGATGAAATTTGGTCCTCAAGACATTGGACAAGACATAATAGTATTTTTTAAAATAAATTAAGAGTTGGGCAACAATGCCTTGCTTCCTCACACCTTCAGAATGTATTTTACTTGGCTCCTGTTTGCCTTACATGAACTAGCTTACCCATGGAGTTGGAAATGAACTAGCTATAGTCTTTAGAATCAACTGTAAATCTGAAGATACATTTAAGCATATAATTTATACTGGAAAACTCACAGTGGCTGTGTCAAAGTTCATCATTCTGTCTTACACAACCTACCTCAGCTCAGGGAGAAGCTCATAAATGGAAGTGGCTTCTGCCATCAGGTGATCACCTGATCACTGGCAAACTTACTGAAGGCAGTTCCTTTGCTTCTTCACTTGTAAAGGAAGGTGCTTATTCTTGGATGAAGCCTCGGAGGGAAGATGGGAGGAGATTTGAAGATGCTTCATTGTTCTGGGCAGTTGTCAGTTGAAAGACATTATGGAGGGGCAAACAGCTCATTTCTAGATGATGTTTTATCTTGGGCAGGTTCCCTTTAAAATAACCGATGTAACTGTAGTGTGCACTAGTCTGTTGATATCGTCTGTCTGTGCCTGGCTCCCCCACAAGAAGATGAATTCCTCAAGGACAGAGATGCATCTTGTCTTTGTGTCTCTGCACTTAGCACTGAGCCTGGCACATACTCAACCCTTGATAATGGTTGCTTTCCTGAAGGGAATTGCAAATTTTAACTGAAAGGAGGTCGAGATGTGATCTGGCCTTGACTATACTCTTGTGAACTGAGGCTGAGGGGGGCTGAATGACTAACCTGAGTTCCACTGCTGGTTGGTGGAGAGCAGGGGTGATGATCTCCCTGCTCAGCGTTTTTTCTGTTCCCTGAATTGCTTCTCCATAAACTTCCTGTGCCTCGACTTTCTCATCTGTAAAGTTGAAGCTGTAGTATATTATCTGCGCCAGTCCATTTATTGTGGCACACTTGTCTGGATAGGAGCTGTAAGCATAAAGGTCAAGAATGAGATCTAGAGTCAGACTTCAGCACTCTAACCTTGGCATCATCAAATTCTAGCTGTATAACATTAGTGAAGTTTCTAAGCATCCTGTCCTTAAGTTTTCTCCCTCATGGAATGGAGATAATCATCCTACCATCCTTATAAAGTTGCTGTGAGGATTAAATGAGTTAATTTATGAAAAGTACTTAGCAAAACACTTAAGTAAGTACTGTTTAGTGACTATAGCATACATCGTACATGTCAGCTACTACCTATCTATTATCTATTTAATGAGATCAGGCATTTAATGTTTTTTTGACTACCTATGTGTAAAAACCACATCCACACTTAAGTGGATGAGAAAGTGATAAAAATGCTGTCCCTGAACATGGGTCATGAAGGGTAGAGCACAGCAGGTCATTACAATTGTAGGATAGTAAACAAATGCCCCTTGTCTAGGGGGTTGCATGGAAGGGTAACACCAGAACTAAACAAAGACAAGAAGTTAAGCTAGAAAAATAACTGTTTAGGCCATAACATGTTAGAGGCAAGGAGAGAGATTCTAAAGCATGTGTTGAGCAGCCAGTTTCCCTTTGGTACTAGCTTTTTAGGGTGAGTAGAAGCAGTAGGGATGTGTTAAAGGAGGCGGGAAGAGAAAGGAACTGGGTGGTCAGACCAAACAGCTTCAAATAGCAGTGAAGAGCCATAGATGGGTTGTAAGTAGAGATATTAAAAATTTTTAAGGAAGATAAGGGCATTCTGGCTTTAGCATGAGGATAAATTGAAGTACAACAAGACTGGAGGCCAGAAACCCAACTAAGAAGCTATTTCACCAACTTTCAGCGAGGGCTGGCTGGACCATGGAAACAACATGGAGATGGAAGGGTAGATTCAAAAATATCTAGAAGGCATCAGCCTCTGGATTCAGTGAGTGATAGGTGCAAGGTATAAGGGTGTGGGAAGAGTCAAATGACACCCAGCTTTCTCTTTAGGGTGGCCAGGTGGCTGTAGATGCCACCATCTGAGAAGAGATAACCAAAGAAGAAAAAGATAACCAAGGAAGTGGTTTCTGGTCTCATGATGGGGTGGATAATAACTAACAAAATAGTGGCTTGGGGGGAGAGTTATAAGAAAAATAACTAACATAGATTTTTTTTTAATACCAGGAGGATACACAAAACCCTGTGTGGACACAGGAAACCCAGAGGAGGTAATAATACCAGGAAGAGTTAACTGAGCAAGAGCTTACTTGTGCCAAAAGCTGTTTTAAGCATTTGATTTACATTAATTCATAGGATCTTCACCATTGTGACATTAGGAAGGTAGAAATAGTGGCCTCATTTTGTAGATGAGGAAGTTTCAAAGAGGTTAAGATCACTTAACTAGTACATGGGACATGGGAAGCCTGGATCCGGAGCTTGTAAGTACCCCAGGATTATGTCCATCCATGTAGAGCAAGGGAACGGAAGATTTCACAGAGTAGGTGGCCTTCGAGCTAGGTTTTCAAGGAAGAGTGCATTTTGTGAGCAGTAAAACCCTGAGTTAGACTCCAGGCTCTACTACATCAGTGTTGGTGGATATGCTTTGCTTGGGGCATGGAGAACAGTCTCCTGTGCATGTCTCTGGGTTCAGCTGGTCTCCTAAGGTTGCAAGACTAAATGGGTTTTTCAAGGTGGTGCAGGTCAACTGCACAGCTCCCAGCAGAGGTTGCACATGGTGAAGGAGTCCTCTCGCAAGGCTGGTCCAGTGCCCAGCAGGTCTGTGCCCCACAGGCCATGGTGTATGGGAACTGGTAGGCCTGGAACCTAGAAGGCCTGACTGGGGAAGCTCTACTAGTCTTAGTTGTGTGACCTCAGGCCAGTCCTCACCTCTCTGAGTTGTTTCCTCCACTTAAATGTGGATGTGCTTTGCACACAGTGGGTACTCAAACATGTGAAACAAAGTGCCCATATCCTAAGAGTTCAGTGTACTTCATGTTTATAGAAATCTGCTGCCAGACACTAGTGCTATATATCTAATGAAGAAATCATGATGATGGGTCAAAGTTCAGCACCTGAGGATTTAGCCTGGGCAGCTGTAACTTAATTCAAGAGACTGTTGGACCCAGCAAGAAATGGCTTGAAGTAGAAGCTGTAAGAGGTTAGGTTCATCAGAAAACAAATTCCATTTTTTCTTTTTTTGTTATATTTCTGGCACAGTGGTATGTTTGAAAAGACCCCTTCCTTTCTGCTTGTAATTATTTGTTGTTGCCTTTAAATTATGTGGGATTCATTCATTCATTCATTCATTCATTCATTCATTCATTCTTTTGGCCAAAGAAGGTGACATGTTTGATACATGTCTGAGATTCAAACACCATAGGTTTATAAGGCTATAAGGGACCTTAGGGTGACATGTTCTTTTTTTCAACCTACATGTTCCTCATTCAGAGCAGAAGCAAGTCCACAAGGCTAAAGACAGATGACCTTGTATAGGTTCTCTGTATAGCTCATTCTTGGTTCTAACAAACAATTCTTAGGCTAAGGAAATTCTTCCTTAAAATAAATAATATAGATTTTTAAAATAAATCCACCCCTGTTGCAACTTAAGACCAGTTCCACTTCTTCGTTCTTCCTGGAGGTGGAGAAAAACAGCTCAGTCACTGTCCTCAGGAATCAGCCTTCCCGGCCTTGAAGATCATTATGAAAGCAGCCCTCAGCTCCTGCTTCTCAAGGCTAAGCAACCTAAATCCTTAGGTGCAATTCTTCATTTCCGTCTTTTTGAGTTTCTATGAACCTTCTCCAACTCTGCTCATTATTCTTAACTTCTGTAGCTGAAGAGGATCTAGCTAGGGCTAACCGGTGATCAGCTGCTCATTTATTTAATCAGCTAACACCCACGTATTGAGCTCAACATTCTAAGTAGTAGACCTCTGGGCAAAGCCCTGGGGGTACAGTGATAAATAAAAATGGCATAATGTAGCAGTGAAAAGACTGATTCATACCCTGGATCACTGCTTACCAGCTGTATGACCCTGCATTTCACTTAAACTCTAGTCTCAGTTCCCTCAAGGGAAAAATGAGATAATAATAGTATCTATCTCACAGAGTTGTTGTGAGAGTAAACACATGTAATGCACTTGGAATACTGGTTGACACAAATAGCCACGGAACTGTTAAATACAATAAAGATTTGAAAGATGAAGACCTTGCCCGCGAGTCGTACCTACTCTACTTGGAAGGACAAACTAATAAATAAACAACTGATGGCGTGTTCAGTGCTCCAGAAGCAGCCTGAGCATGTGGGGTGAAAGTTCAGAGGGCCAAGAGGAATTATACCTCAGGGTATTGGGAGTGGCTTTATGGATCAAGGATGCTGAACTGCTTCATATACTTCTTCAATTCACATATTGGTGACTTGCCAGGCTGGGAGAGACCTTGGGATGTTTTCACATTTTTTGTTTTTACCCACTGAGTTGGGTCTTAGGAGGAGAGTTAGGGCTTGCTAGGTGGGGAGGGTGAAAAGGCAGTAGAGTCAGAGGGAGCCTTAGGAATCAAGAACCAGAAGAGTAAATATCAGGCACATGTTTGAAAAATAGTGCGTGGCTGGTTGTGCGCATGGTGCGTGATGGGCAGTGAGGATGGGAGGAGGGTCGCACATCTGTGTGGCAGTAGACTGTGACTGGACTTAAAGGCCTTGCAGAGGCATTTGGCTAATCCTTAACTGAGTCCATGCTCAAAGGGCTTAATTTTAAAAAGCTGTAGATCATTTAAGGGGACTGCCAAAGCACTTGGTGTTTCTCTTCTGATTTTTTTTTACCATCAGGGGTCAGAGTTATGTGTCAATCCCTGGAGAGTAGCATCTGAATCTTATTCATTTCTCTGCTTGTCTCAGGGCCTAGCATAGCCCCAGGCATAGAATAGACTTAAGCCACGGGTGTTGAAGTCAAGTTTGCCATGTATAACCAGTGCCTGTTCTAGGACAACCAATGGTGCTTATGTGTGAATGAACAATTGCAAATAAATGAATCCAGGGATTTTACAGTTTTCAAATTTGAGTCAATTTCGAGCACCTCTTGGGAAAGGACCAGTTTTGTATAACAGTCCAAAAAACACCCCACAATATGAGAAACAAATTCTCCCCGTGGTGTCTTTGCCTTTTGCCTTCAGCTTCCTGTTCTCCTGTGTGCCGCCTTCATGACTGGTTATTCTGACTGGGGCCTGAGGAACCTTGAGTGAGTCTGACTTACACTTTTTTCTCCTTAAACTCCTTCTGGAGCATTAACTTCTGTAGCTTACAATTCACGCTGACGATGGCTAAAGCACATTTGAGAGGCGAGAGGCGGAGGGCAGATTTTCAGAGAAGGTTGAGGGGAAAAGGCAGCCCTTGAGTATCTAAAGAGACAAATATGTTTTACATCAAGTTCCCCTGAAAAAAATGTCAAAAGAAGTGAGAAATGCTCAAGCTGTAGCAGCTGGTTGAATGCAGCGATTCTCACTCGGGGCGCAAAAGCCACAATTTTCTATCTAATTCTCTACTCAATCATTCCATGGCCCCTGTCTCAAGCTCAATTTAAGCTCAGTCCCCAGTACACAGAGCCACTGTACAATGTGTGCAGAAGTGCCTGGTTGAGGGACTGAGGGCAAGAAGGAGCCATGCGGTGGCCCAAAGCTTGAGTTACCGAGTCATCCTTGGATCACATGACATCTCTCCCCAATGCCCCTCAGAAAGTCCAAGTAAAATAGGTCATTTCTCCTTTAGCCTTTAAATTGTGATTATCTCCGCCTGATAGGATAATGTGATCAGCATAGCCTGATGCTTCTGTTCAAATGCTCACCCCATGTGTTGGGGAAACAGTCAATTAGTGGAGACTGGGGGCTGCAGTGGGGAGTGCTTGGATTGCAAGTTTGCTGCCTCCGGGGCTTTGAATTGAAATGGAAACGGGCTGGCTCTCAGCAGAACTCCATCACTGCTGATGACTGTTTGTCTTTTTCAGAGGAGTTCTGGTGAGCAATAAATATGACTGCTCTTTAGGGAGAGCGTCCTAGAAACTGTTGGATCTTTCCTTACACATGTCAAGTGTATTTCAGTTTTCAATCTCATAGAAGCCTCAGGAAGGAAATGGCAGCCGTGTTATTATTACCAACTGTCAAGTGAAGAAGCTGGGGGTTGACAGGTTCAGAGCCTTGCCCAGCAGGACTAAGACTAGAACCGGGGTCTAAACTGAGCTTGTGTGCTTGTTTTGTCAGATCAGGCTGTCTCTCTGTTCCCTGGTCAAGGATTAACTTTCCCAAAGTTTGGGGAAAATGGAGTCCTTAAATGACTATGTAATGCCTCAATCAATTGTCCCCTTCTTTGGAAAGTGTGACATTTAAAGCTAAAATTCTCTATGGCATTGGTTCTGAGGAAGAGATTCCCCCTCCAGCCCCAGCCATGAAAATGTCTGGGGAAAACTCAAAATGTTCATGCTCCTCCGTGCTGATATCACGCTTCAGGCCTGGGTTTCATGCAGTCGTGGGAGTCCAGCAGGGCTGTTACGCAGCCAGTAATCCAGAGAGATGCTGCAGAAATACATAATTGTGTGTAACACTCCAAGAGACTTTATTTTTAGCATTGCTGGAGTCCTTTTTCCACTCTGGAGGAGGAGGCCCAGCGTCTCCTGCAACAACTCCTTGCTTGCCAAGACGTGACTTGAATAGCCCGCATTACCTCAACCCCACCTTGCAGGTGATTAAATGTTCACTGAATCAGAGATCTGAACTAAGGAGGCCCAAATATTTTCTTGAGAAATTTTTGGAAACTGAAATGATCAAGGGTTCACATGATACAAACAGTTTTGCTATTTGTAAGGGAATAATAATAAACTCCTAGGTGCATAGGTCTTTGAAATATTCTCTGTTCTTTGGTACTTGATCTTGGTGTTCACACAGAACTTGGGGAACTATGGGGGTGCATCTTAGGTTGTACTTTGCCTGCCTCATTCATGTATTCTTTATCTAAATTTCATCTGCCTAGAATCAATCTAATCTTCTCTCTCCTATCTCCTTTCTTAACAGCAACAACAAAACTCAAAAAAGCGAAAAACTCTCATAGTCACCTTTAAAAGCCCCTATAAAGATCCACTAAAAGCCACCTTTAAAAGCCATCTTTCAAGATCCACTAAGTCACACTTGCTTGAAATTCTTGAGTTTAGTAGTAGTTACAGAACTCACAAGAATGAGTTCTGGAGTCAAACCAATGTGAGGTTAAATCCTGCTTTGCCATTGACTACTTGGACATGGTTGGATATATTTCTGCTTTAAAGCCTTCATTTTACCACCTTTGAAATGGAATTACAAGTTACTTTCTTTTGAAATGATTATGAAGATTAAAAGAAGTAGTATAAATAAATCCCTTGGCAAAGTGACTAGCATATTGAAAGCACTCGGTAAAAAATGTGCAGTTATTATTCTCACTGTGAAGGTGTTTCCATTTAGACCAAGATCACAACAATGCTGTTCACAATTTCATTCCTGCCAGCCTCCTAATACTTGGGACAGAAGTAAGCTGTAGAAAAGAAGAGACAAAAATGATCACATTATCAGGTAAAATTATTGTCTAAATAGAAAAGCATATATATTCAGAAAAACTGAACAATTATAAGGAAAAATGAGATTTTAGTTGGTTTATACAACATAAAAGAAATATATAAAAGTAAATAACTTCCTGGTATACTAGTGGTAACCTGTTACAAAATGGGAAGGTAAGAATCATTGACAATAGTATTAAAATATAAACCATCTAGGAATAAACTCATTAAGTAATAACACTCTATATGCAGAAAATGGTAAAAAAAATTAATAGAATACATGAAAGGAGGATTGAATACATGGAAAAAAGATGTCATCTTCCCAGAGTAGAGGGATGAATACTGTCAAAACTTTATTTCTTCTCAAATGAAAATATATATTTAAGGTAATTCTAATCAAAATCATGTTGCCACTTTTGTTTTCTAGAAACTTGGCCAAAATTCTAAAGTTAATCTTGAATAATAAATAGAGTTAAAGAGCTAAAAAAAACCCTTAAAAAACAGCAATAAGGCAGGCTTTTCTTTAGTAGGTATTATAACATACTATAAAGTTGTGATAATTAAAACAGGTTGTTATGGAGCAGGAATCAGCAGACAAATGGGGTTGAAATAGACCAGAAGCAGACTCTAGCAAAAATGAGGGTTTAGGATGGGTATGGGGTCAAGGTTAGATTACATATTGGTGCAGGAACTGACAACTATGCAATAAGTATTGTTGACTCACCTGGTTTACTGACTGGGGGAAAAATACTACTAATTAAATCTCAGAAGGAAATCAGTAAAATGTAAAATTCACAAAATAGAAATGAAAGGAGAAAATACAGATTAATATTTATCTGATCTTGGAATGGCAAGGCTTTCTAAGCATAGAGCAAAAGAACAATACTTTTCATTATGTAAAAATTTAAAAATCCTCTGTCAGAAATGTAATAAGCCAACCAACCAACACATAAAAACCAACTAATAGTAAAGTGGAAAGTATTTTGACAAATCAGGCCTGAAAGGCTTGATATCTTTAACAAACTAAGAGTTCAGACAAACAAGAAGTAACCTAAAACTGGGTTTGATTTATGAGCAACTAACAGGAGATGTGTTATTGATGAATGTATGAAAAAAGTTGTCATAGTTGTCAGCTGAGAAACACAAACCAAAACATAACTAGGCACAACTGGGAAAGATTTTGAGAAGCAGTGATGTCGATGGTGATGGGATGAAGCTCACGTCGATACTGCCTCTGCCTTTTGGGGTCGTAAATTAGTACCACCTTCCTGGAAATAGCTAGATAATATGTGTCAATAGCTTAAATTAAAAAAAAAACTTGACTTATTTTTCTAGAAATAGATATTAAGGAAGTTACCAGACAGAAAGCTATGCCTTCATGTGAAAGGGTGTTTATTTTAATGTTGTTTGACTCATCATTAATGTCCAGTTATAGGTTAATGGTTAGGTATATTATGATATAGAAAAATAGTATTTTAAATACTTTATGTAGAGAAGAATGCTTTTGATATAGTATTAAGTGAAAGTAGTGGAACATATACTTTGGATTGAATATGGACCTGAAACTCAGTAGAAGACAGTAAAATATAAAAAAGGTTTAAACCTTAAAGGACAGAGAGCATAAAAGAAGAGATGACATCGGTGAACAAATGTCAACCACATTATGAAAGATCAAAAGAGAATAAACAAATGGTAACTCACTTGGCACAGCATTCAAAATAAGAATGAAATTTAAGTTTGGACAGGGAGGAATCAACACAAAGCAGGCCATTTTGCCCTGCCAAATTCTGGAAGTGCTCAGGAATTGGACATACCAGGTACCTTAAAAGGTGAGGGTGAGGGGCAGAATGGAATATAGGTGAAAAGGCTGAAAGTGTACAGATAAAGAGAGACCACATGCTTCTGGTCCAAGGCAGAAAACAGATAGTTCATATCCTCATAAAGTTGCACCAGATAAGATTTGGATTTGAGGAACCTTGGCAAGACAGGTCACTCACAAGAAGGAAAATAAGGGAGTTTCACATGAAAGTCTGCATACTGAACAGTGAGACCCCAGTTCTCTCTTCTCTTCTAACATCTTGATAGTTTACCTTATGTTCTGCCAGAGAGGAGAGTGAAGGATTCCTTTCTGGGGAAACTGACTACTTTAATAGAAAAGGCTTTCTCTGAAAGTCAGCGGTTGTCCATGGCACACCGCAGTAAAGCCCACCACGTGCCTTTCCCATGCTCCCAAAACTGCCTGTTAGCCTTGGATGTCACCTCTTAAACGGAGCAGATGACCAGGTGTTACTGGAAGGCCTCTAATATGAAAGAGAGAGTCCAAAACAAAAACAAAACCTAAATGGAGCTAACTAAGGTAACGCAGGGCAGAGGAAAACATCCTGTGCCTTTCTCTACTTCTTCCCCCATTTCAAGGTGGATGACTCCATAGAAATTTCATTTTCTGTAAACTTGTATTGAATTGGTGATTGCTTAACTACTATGCTGTACATCTGAAACTAATACAAAATAATACTGAATGTAAACTGTAATTGAAAAAAAAAATTTTAACTTTTTTAAAAAAAAGTAACCGGTGATTTTTATTATGTATTCAATGTGAGTTTCATTTTAAGAGGCAGGAATTAGTAAAAAACACTATTTTGTAAGGATAGGCAATTAGTAGATAAGTTGTGATTTGAGTGGGCTGGCTTTGTTGCTACTCCGGGTCTGGTGTGAGGGCTGACTCTTCCACTGATTGGCTGCCTCATATTGGGCAAGCTATTTCATCTCTCCATGCTTTGGCTTTTTCATCTGTAAAATGACAATAAAATTAATAGGTATCTTATAGGATTAAATCAGATAATGAATGCAAAGGGAGGAACACAGTGCCTGGCTCTTACAGGAACTTAGGGCATGTTAGTGACTGTGGGAGCAGCAGAAGCATAGTGTGGGGTAAGGAGCAAGGGAGATGTTGATCCCAGTAAACCCACTACAAATAGTGCACCTCTGGTCAAATCTGTAATGTTGAAGTTGTATGATATGGCTCTTGGGAACCATGACATAAAAAATATGAGAAGAACATGGAGATCTGTAAAACTAGTCAAAGTGATGTGGTACCCATTTTTGGTCTCATTCCTTCACCAACTGTTGTCTTGGGTGAGAAGCTGGCCCCACCTCTGGTTGTGGTATTTGACAATCAGGCCAAAACTAATATAGTAATATGTTACAAAATTGATTATTTCTTCCAGTTATCCACCAAATATGTTGTGGGGCATCTCTTAATATGAAAATTGGTCTGAGAATTGTTTGAAAATTTTATGGGTGTCAGTTTCAAGAAGTTGCTGAGCAAAAGAGGGATGCTTGACCTTGACCTCTTGCCTTAGGGGGTGACTCTGGTGGAGACCATCACCAATCACACTTTTCACAAGGAAGCAGAATGGATCCCTACTTTGCTTAGTCTATAATGTCAAGCCAGTATGGCGATTTTCTTGTTTTTAAGAAACACACCAGTCATGGTACAGAGTATTTTCAAAACATGATATATTATTTGATGACAAGCCCTGTTCCCTGATATATGAGGTAGAGATGGGTTCATTCTAAACCTGAAGGTTTCTGCAGAGCGGGGAGTACTTGTCTTCCCTTCTAGGAAAACAGTGCATTTCTCTCTCACCTGAAACTGCTCCTTGGCTTTGGGGATTTGAAAGGAAGAGAGTGTTTTCAAGGGCTTACTCAGCTATCTCCAACGCCAAAAGCTGCAACCTGTGAGGGGTGCCAGCAGGCTCTTCCTTCCTTCTGCTTTCTGGGAAAGCCACTGCTGCCATTTCGGGAAGGCGGGAGCTTCCTTTTCATTGTACTTCATTCATACCGTGGTTCAAAACACCCAAATGTCTCTCGGTGCAGATTTAGGGATTAGGGAACACTTGGGCAGCAGATGCTTAAGGGCCAAAGCATCCAATTATTTGTATCCCACTGCAATGGGCAAATAATTTCAGTCAGTGGGAGTCACCCCAGGGAGAAGACTTTATTCAAGATTTCGAAGAATTCTGTGAAGGAGCAGAAGACCAAGGCAGACTTCACAATAGGAAGCTGAGTGAGGGGGAAAAAAGGGAGAGGATCAAGTAGGAGAAATAAGTTCAATGGAGACAGATGATGTAAAGAAGGAAATAATCAGAGAACTGGGGTGAAGGTGACCGAGGTAAAAGCTGCTGATATTTGTGCTAGTTTACATTTAATTCTCCCACCAAACCTGAGCTATAAATATGTAATTACTCCCATTCACAGACTGGGAAAGTGAAGCATGGAGAAGTTGGTTCTCTGTAGGGTGTGCCCAAGCTCACACAGGTGTTAGTGAATAATGTCTTCTCAGGTCGTTCTGGTTCTAAAGCCATCGTGTTTCTAGCCCTTTGTGAGAGGAAATGGAATTCCTTTCCCAGTATTTTTCAGGCACTGGAAATCCTTGCTGGGATCCTCCCTTCTTAGTGTTTGTGGGGCCAACCCACTTTCGCTCCTGGCAACAATTCGCTTTAATGGAACCCTCTGCAAGGGTGAGGAGGAGGGTTTGGACATCTGGGCTACATGCTGTTTCCACATCTCTTTGGGTGTGGGCTGGACACCCACCGAGCCATCAGGGGTACTTTAAAGACATCACAGCTTTCCCCTGCTCTCTCTCCTTCATTCCATCGGGCTTACCTTCCACAGATGGAGACACACGGCTGGCTAACAAGCCGTTGCAATTGGTTGTGAAGAGGAAAGGCCAGTTTAATGCTAGTCCAAATGAATTATCCAAATTCTGGCTCTACTTCTTAGAAGCTGTGAGACCTTGACAATTTACTTACCCTATGTGAGTTAACCTCTGTATGTTCCCCATCTGTAAAATCATAATAGTAACTGTAGCTGGCTGCCTCATAGGGCTGCCGTGAGGATTAAATAAAAGAATATCATCGTCATCAGTCATCATCTCTCTAAAATCTTCAAAGAATCTGCACATACTGTATACTCAGGGTAAGTTCTTTTCACCTGAGGCTGGTTTCAGTTACTGGGAATTTGGATTTATAGGAATAAGAGTGAGTTAAGGAGGGAGTCAGGGTTTAAGACAAGAAAAAGCAGAAATAAGACAATGCTTGTGCATATAAGCTCCTGATAGTGCTTGATGTTTCTACTCTTGACCCCTATGAACAGTTTACTCACTTCGCTCCACCCATATAAACACACACACACACACACATTTATTATGGATGAAATCCACCATTCACCAGAATACTCTGGAAATGTTTCTCAGACAAACAAAAGTTTTCTGGGTCACCTCTGTGTATGGAGTGAGAGAAGACATCAGGGAGCATTTTAAAAGCCACCGCGGCCTCCTTGCTATACTTGGAGCTTTGGAGCTATTGTTCACACTTCTCTTACGTGCAGCTATAGCGGGACATAAATTTGCAAATGAATGCAAATTGGACATTGGCAGTCTGAGTGTTTTAAGGAACTTCACCCTCTTTTCCTTTGCTTGGCCAGCAATGCCCTGTGTAGCTGCCCTGTGCCAATGATTTTTCCTGGTCTTGTCTCCCTGGGATTGGTGGGCTTTCTGAGGAGTTACTGAGTTCCTTTAGCATCTCTGAGCAAGGCTCAGTCACCCTCAGCCTGTTAAGATACTGGGAGACTTTAAGAAAATCATGGTTCAGAATGTTAAGGCTGCTTGAAGTTGCCCAGGGAAGTTCGTATGTGCTTTTTAAAAAGCATAGTTGAGAAATCTTTGATCCCTGGGTGCACAGGGCCCCTGATGGGAGGGCCGCACACTGGAGAAAGTGGCGCAGCCATTAAGAATCAACTTTCTCCTTTTATGAGTGTGTTTGAATTCATAATTTTCAGATTTATAAGAGCAAGTAATTATATCACCAATTAAATCAGTGAAAAAATCTACAAAAATAAGAAATGCTATTCTTGTTGAATAATATAAGCACATAAAATTAGAGCAATTCACAAATGCAGAATCCTAATGTTATATTAGATGGTTGCAAATGCGAAGCCTGCGTTCCTATTTCCATTGCAGATCTGTTTTCTTTCAATTTAAAGGAATGTTTCCCTTAACAAAAAAAAAACCTCTAACGCTTTAGTTTAGCCTAAAGGGATAAACTTCATGCAAGATCTGTTTTAAATGATTTTTTGAGATTTTGAAGAAGTAAAATATTTTTATTTTAATCTCATTAATTTTTTTATTTTTTTCTGAGAGGATTCAAATAGAAATGAACTTTGAAAGCTGAAACTTTCCACCTGCCTAGTTCCGAGGGAGGAGAGCTTGCTCGTGAACTAAGACTTGTTTAGAGGGAAGTGAATGGAAAGCAGGACTGAGTACAGAACCTTGCACTGGAAGAGAGAGTAGGGTCATCTTGCCCTACTTGGTCTTCTCAGTGACCCTTGTAAACTGTGTGTAAAATCAGTCTAATTTCTCAAAGAGGACATACATGTGTCTAGCAGACATATGAAAAGATGCTCAACTTCACTAATCATTGGAGAAATGAAATTTAAAACCACAATGAGATTTAATCTCATACCAGTCAGAATGGCTACCATCAGTAAATTAGCAAACAAGTGCTGGCCAGGATGTGGAGAAAAGGGAACTCCTGTGCACTGTTGGTGGGATGCAGATTGGTGTAGCCACTGTGCAAAGCAGTATGGAAATACCTCAAAAAATTAACAATGGAACTACCTTATGACCCAGTGATTCCACTTCTGGAAATACATAAGAAGAAACTTGAAAAACTGATTTGAAAGAATATATGCACCCCTATGTTCATTGTAGCATCATTTACAATCGCCAAGATTTGGAAGCAGCAAGTGCCCATCAGCAGATGAGTGGATAAAACAGCTGTGGTACATTTAAACAATGGAATACTGCTTGACCGTAAAAAGAAGAAAATCTTACATTTTGAGACAGCATGCATGAACCTGGAGAACATTATAAAATAAGCTAGTCAGAGAAAGAAGTACCATATGTTTTCACTCATATGTGGAATCTAATGAACAAAAATAAACTAACAAACAAAACAGAACAGATTCATAGAGAACAGACAGACCGCTGTCAGTGGGAAAGACAAATGTGGGGCTAGGTGAAAAAGATAAACGGATTGAGAAAAAAACTCATGGGCACAGCCATCAACATGGTGATTATCAGAGGGGCTGGGGGAAGGGGAGATGGAAGAGCGGAGGGGCTTAAATGATGATGGAAAGAGATGACTTGGGGTGGTGAACACAGATCACAATATGCAGTTGGTGTATTATAACATTGTACACCTGAAACCTATATAACTCTATTAACCAATGTGCCCCAATAAGTTCAATTAAAAAATAAAATCAGTATGCATGTCTAAAATTCAAGAGTATATTGAGCTCCATCAAGACAGGTATGAATTGGAAGTAATCTAAAGTAGATTTTAAGCTTTAATTTAAATTTAAAAAATCAACATGTGTGCTTATATTTATTTTAAACATTCAAGTATTTCAAAAGTACTTTCTAATTAAAAACCATTGTCCTACCTCCCCTCATTCTGGGCCCTATTCCTCACTGGCCAGTAACATTAACCCCTCCTGCTCTTCAGCCTATATCAAAGCAAAACAAAAACTTAAATAATTCTGATTCAAACTGCCATTTAATATTTTAAACCCTTAGAGGATGCTAACTAACTAATTAGAATCAATAGGTGAGTTATGTTCCTAGAATTAGGGAATGTGAGAATGGGCAAGCTACTCATGATGTAAACGAACTTGTTTGTATTGTCAATCTAAGAAGCAAGTCCAGAGAGAAGCTGTGACCTGCCCAAGGGCAAACAATTCGTTTAGACACTCTGTGAAATCACACTTGAGTATGATGTCCTTCCCCCTCTACCTTACTGCTTCCCAGGATTTGTTTTGAGACAATTTAGGCACATCCTGAATAGTGCTCTGATAAACTAGGTATCTTTTTTAGACAGTTAGACTATTTGAAAAATGCCAGTTCATGTGAGTGCAATAGGAATGATGCATTTGTCATTTAGAGATGAATGCAGAGTATAATATACCTATAAAAATTTATAATGTACCTATAAAATTGGCCCAGTTTGGCAGGAAAAAAAAACAAGGCAATTTAGAACAGGAAAAATAAAGCATTATTGACACAAGGAGCTATGGTAATATTAGAAAGTATAATTGGTAGGAGCATTCCAATATTAATAAGTAAGTTCTAGTTATGTCTTTCCATATGTGGTTCCTTCAGTTTGTCATTAGATGAGGCAACAAAGTATTGATAGTTCAGGGATTATGGAAACCATTTTATAGGGAGACTGAGAAAACTGAAGTGTAAAGATTTGGGAAATAGAAATTAGAATTTGCAGTGCATGTGTGTGTATCTGTGTATATATAAATGGGGGCGATGATGGTAAATTAGAGGCAAGAATGAAGAGAGAGGTGTAGAGTTCTAGAAACTAATGGGGGTGGAAACATTAGAAATCTATTCTTAACGTCAGAAAGAGTTTGATCATGGACCAGCTAGTAGGCCAGTTAGGTCAGTTTCACAAACTGAAAGAAATAATGATTGGCCTAGATGAGGGGCTGGCAACATTATTCTGTAAAGAACAAGAGAGGAAATATTTTGGGCTTTGGCAGCCATGAAGTCTCTGTGGCAGTCAGTCAACTCTGCCACTGTAGCATGAAAGAGACCATAGGCAACCAGGAAGCGAATGAGCATGGCCGTGGTCAATACAACTTTAATTTCACATGATTTTCGTATGTCACAAAATATTATTCTTTTAACATTGTTTTCAATCATTGAAAAATATAAAAAACGTTCTTAATTGCTGATGGGTCGTACAAATACAGGTGGTGCCCTGGATTTGGCCCACGGACCATAGTTTGCTGATCACTGGGCTAGACTAACAGAGGGTTAGGGTCTATCCTTTAAGAAATGAATCTGATGTTCCACAAACAAACAGATTGGAGCTGCCACTATTTTTTTCTCCCTAATTTTGTGGTTTCTGGAATCTAAGTCCTCTCTCTATTGCTTTGTTGTTTGAAGACCAGAGGTCTCCACAGAAGACAGAGTAAGGTCTGCGTGTGATCTTTTCTCGCTAATACCCCATTTTCCTGATCTACAAAGCACTTCAGTGGATAAAACAAAGAGGGTTCTTTACTGCTTTGCACAGACCAATTGCTGAATACTTTGCCATCATGACTAAGGTATAGGCACTTGCAAAGATTTTTGTTTTTCTGGAGAGCATTCTGCCCCCTGATAGAGTTCTGTGTCCACTGGTGGGAAAACCTTTCCACGTGTCCTTTGGGTTCTAAGTTCCTTCCATATGTCACAGGGGGGCTGTGCTTTGCCGACAAACCTCAGAAATGCACTTAGTGAAGAATGCCCAGCTATACCCCTGACTGACCACTGACTTCTCTCTTTTGTACTTAATATATTTCATATATCTAATCCCTATCATTTTGATTGATTCCTGGCCCTTTCTATGACAGTAATACCATATACTAATAGTGTGCTTTACAGTGGCAAGTTTCTTCCTTATAAAAATTCTGACAATGATAGCAAACTGATACTCAGGGAAGTCACATAGGTAGAAAGTGGTGAAACAACAGCCCAAAGCCAAACCTGACTCCAGAGGCACTGTGCCTTCTGCTTAGCCACACAGCCTTGACTCTCTTTTAGAGTTTATAGGGCATGGGATCCAAAGCCACTTATAAACTTTGATGTGATGAGGTCAATTATTCTTAAAATTTATTGCCAGTAGAGAGTATTTATGCATTTTATTAATGTGTTTGCTTCCTCCTAAGGGAAAGTCATTGACTTCAGCGTAGGAAGGCATCTCATGCTTTAGAGAGTGAAAAATTAACACCCACATTCAAATTTGTTGAGCAATTAGCCCCTTTTTTCCCCTCTGTTGACCTGGGAGTTTTTGTCTTTGGATAGTAAAAGAAAATAGATGCTTAAAGAAAAAAGAGAATTTAAATAAAAGATCTAATAACTTGAAAGTTAAGTTCCTTGGAATCTACAGTATGGATGGAGCTATGTATAAAAACTTATGATTTTATACATATTTAAAATTCATAAATTATTTATAATTTTTTGATTTATTTATAAATTACTTGATTTTCTCCCAAATATATTTATTCCACAGAGGATGTCTATAGTATTTATTTATTCTTTATTCTGCCAACTCACTTTGAAAACCCATGCATGCCCTTAGCAATGCCCTTGCTTCTGGGGAAGATACTGGTGAAGGCAAGTCCAAGAAACATGCAATGTTGTTGGCTTGACACCAAGCCAAGCTTGAGATAATTCAATAACAATACAAAACAGTATGATTGGAGCCAACATTAATGGTGGCTTTGCTAATCTGCAGGGGATTTCAAAGAAGGGACATGTCAATGTCTGGAAAAGTCTTCATGAAAAGCACATATTTGACCTGGTGTCTAGAACTGGGTAGTATCATGACAGAGAAAATCAATACTTCTTGAGGGTGTACTGCACTGGGCACTGAGATGACTCATTCATTCCTCACCAAACATCAGTATTACTATAGCCACTTGGAAGTTGAGGAAACCAAGGCACTTGAGAGAAGTAGGGTTTAGGACTGGTTAATGTTTCCTGTGATTGGTTCTAGGCACTATCATTTTGTTAGTCGTGCGGTCACATGCAAGACACTGAACCTTTCTTTGCCTTAGTTTCCTTCTTTGCAAAGTGGAAATTATAATAGTACTTACCTTGCTAGCATTATTGTGGAGTTTGAATGAATTAATGCACGGCAGGTACCAGGAATAGATGCCAGGTATGGTTACTACTCTTGGCACCGAGCACCTTGCCCAGTTTGGAATGCAGGTCTGACCCTAACTCCAAGCTTGTTCCTTAAGCCCGGTTGTGGGCAGTAGTCCTGGTGGAGTCATCACCATCAGAGGCTGGAATTTGGGATGAGGTACCATGGTGGTATGATGAGTGTTGTGATGAAGTAGAGGATTTGGAGGATGGATGATATGGGGGAAAGTTGGGTATGTACGGGGAAGTTCCAGTGTCACCGTTCAGGGCAGAATATGCTGCTCACATAAGCACTTTGGTCAGGCTGTGCCTGGGTAAACATTACTACATACCTATTCCATGGACTTTGATTCAGGTCTGGTGTGTCAGGTCCTTTGCTGATACTGCACACCCCCCACTGTGCACATGCACACACACACACAGACACACAGTGGCACCAGCATAAAGTCCAGATCCTAAATGGCTAAGCTATGCTCCTATCCCTTGTTTTCCCAGAGTGCTCCACGCAGTCTTAATTTGTAATCTCCTGAAGTCCATTGGAAGGTGAACTCCGTGAGGGCAGGGCCAGTTCTGTCACACCACTCGATCCCTGCCACTGGGGGTAGTACCTGGCACACAGTAGGTACTCAGTGAACAACAGGTGAAAAATGACAGGTGAAGGTATCAGTAAAGGAGGGTTCTTTTGCATCTCTGGGCTTTGGCAAAATACTGTTCCCTCTGACTGGAACAGTCTTCCCATCTTCAGTTAGCTTATTGGTTTTGTCAATCACCTCTTCCAGAGGTGTGTCCTGCTTCCTTCTTCTCCATTTTAAAAATCTGACTTAGATGTTTATAACAATAGCCCCTGGTTTTTCCTTCCTTGACATTTGTCATATCGTATACAATTCCCTCTCTATTGGTCTGTCTGCATCCTTAAATGGTGGCTTTCTGAAGGGTGAGACAGAGGTTTCCTCACTAGCACCACGTGCCCTGTGCCCAGCAGTGCGTCAGACACCCAGGAGGGCTCCAGACCCACCTGTGAGTGCAGGTGAGCATGCGGGCCGTGTACACACACTCATGCATCCTTCCAGGAGCTTCTGCTCAGCCCCTCCGAGAGAGCGAGTCACCAAGGTAAGTAACAGGTGACTCAGGACAGTGGCAGATGCATCTCTCCTCCTTTTCTGGCAGCGGGAGAAGCATGGCGCAGCCTCCACAGTCACTCTGGTGTTGGAATTCAAAGAAATGAGCCACTGACAGCAGAAGGGAAGAGAATGAGATGGGAAGTTCGTTGTCAGCCTCAGGACTTTTGATGAGTGTTCTCCAAAGCAGAGTCGCTAACAAACCACCCTGGACTCCCTTGATCAGTTTAATTGGAGGACAGACGGTCTTAAACATTTTAAAAAGCTGACAGAAGGATGTAATCCCCTCCAGCTAAACCAGTGCCTGGGAAGCTCCCATCCCTGAACACGGGCAATGCTTGCATTTTGACCTTTAGTGGATTTTAGATCACTGTGTTCCCAGTTCTGTTTATGAGCTCGATCTTAATTTTGTCCTTTTGAGCACATACAGAGTGATACTAAACTGTCCATTAATTCTGATGTCTTGCTACTGGAAATCTATTTGAGCAAGTGATTGCTTTGGGAGAATGTTGATGCCTGACTATGCCACAGATTTTGTTTATCTGTTTTTATAAAGCATATTTAAAGCTAACTCTGTGTTTTTACTCCCTATTTAGGAATCACTATGGAATTTCTTATTAATTAAGATGTGGTATTTTTGCATTAAATGTGTTTTGTTTTCTTAGCAAATTAAAATACTTGGAAAATTGAATTTTTGTATTACTAATATGTATCACAGAAGCTGATAAATGTGAGATTAATGGCCAAAAAGAAACATTTCAGATGGATAATTTAGATTTTTATCATTTATTAATCATGGAAAGTAAACCTGCTATATAAGTAATTTTAGTTTTATCAAGAAGATAAATTGTTCTGGCTAATGGACGTATAGATATTCCATGCCAAAGGCATTTGGAGTAATCTGTTAATCATTTAACTGTGTCAGGGCATATGCTGTGTCTTCATAAAGCAATTAAAACGCAGAACTTTCTCTGCTGAAATGTGTGTTGGCCTTCACCGCCTAAAGCAGATTAAAATGGCATTTGTCTTAGACTAGGTTTCAGTGGCACAATATCTAAAGGCAAAAAGCATGGGAGGCTGTAGGTGTCATGGTGAAGAAAGGCTCGTTCAGTCTCTCACTCTTAGGGTGAGGTTACAAATCATTCCCAGAGTGGAGCTGTACTAATGAGGAAGGACTTTCCGACTCCCAAGTACCTATCACAGTGGATGGGTTCTTGGCGGAAAATCCCAGGGGACCTTTTCCCCTCGCAGTGCCTGGGGATTTACATCTGTAGCTCCCATTAGCACTAATGGGTGCTCCCTGCATACAAACTGTCCTCTCGCTGATGGAGGAACAGACCCCTGAATAAAATTCTTGCTCCATTTATCGGGTGTTTGGAGACAGACAGAGCGCTGCATTAACAGGCCTTTGATAGCGTTGTGTTGCCATTATGCTAATAGAGATTTGTGTCAGCCCTGTTTTTAGAGGGTCATAATTCTACTTTTAAAACTCTCTTTTGGCTGGAACAAAATTTTTAATATTAATATTCTTCCTTTTCTTGTTTTTCTTTTTCTGCAAACGAGCAATGACCACCACCAACCACCACAACAACCCCAAACATAAGTGGCTATTTTACTCACTGAGCAATTGTAGAAGGTGAATTTCACTCCACTTGTTTTCCAGACGTACTTGCCCCAAGCTCAGGGCTCAGCTTCAGCCCTTCCTCCCTGTTTTCTGTCAGTAATGAGTCCCAGAAGCTCAGCAGAAAGCTTTGGTGGCCACCTGTGGAGGCCAAAGGCAAAGAGAGGTGAAGTAGTAGCTTGAGTTTCTGTGGAAACTGGAGGCTGAAGCCCACCTGCACTGGAAATCAGATTTTTGATTCCCGGCTTGGTGAGAATCCAATAGGCAGGTTTTCCCCAGAGGTTGGGAGTAGGGATAGAGGGTATTGATTTCTAATCTGGGCTTCCGTTGTCCTGCAGAAGGCCCTGTACACTGTGGTTTCACAGTGAATGTGTGATGAGCCAAGCAAAGCACAAATGGATATGCGAGATTGCTGTTGGCTTTTGTCCTTTTTTTGTTACTGGCTTCCTCACCTTCTCAAGTCTTAGTTTCCTCACCTGTAACCCAGGGAAGGCAATTTGCTCAAATGTTACAGTGCCTTCCTAAGAAGTCAGGCAGTTAATTCACATGAGAGGTTAGCTCCAGGTGTAACCTAGCTGATGGTGTAACCTCCCTTAAGCATTCAAACCTATCAATCATGTAAGCCCCTTCTGCCCTGGGGTGGAGGGAGGACAACGGTGTTCCCCTGTGGAAACAAAATAAGTGGGGAATAAACATTTCCCCTAAACAGGTTGCAAGGTGTCCCTGAATCAGTTCTTTAGAGCGCTTGATGCACCACTTTCTTAATTATCTGCTAGGACAAAGTTTCCAAAGCCTTGTATAGAATGAGGATCTTTATTTTTCCTTATTTTTAGAACCCTAACATCCACTAACCCGGGCTGTATGTGAGACCCCTGGGGGCAGTTGTGAAGGCAAAAGGTAGGAGGCACAGTCATTTTATTGTTAGCAAGACATACATGTTGGCACTTAAAAAAATAAAGAGCAGTGTGTTATATAGATGAAGTCTGGGGGAAAGGAAGGCTTGGGGGGTGTTTTGAAGTAGAGGAGTTGTTACAAAAGCACACAGGACAGTGGAGGGTCACGTGGGCGATGACAGCTGCCGTGTGTGTGTATGTGTGTGTGTGTGTGTGTGTGCATGTATGGGCATCCTGGGTGGGCTTTTCATCCAGTGTTTTGCAGAATATCACTCCATGGTGTCTTCTGGCAACCCAGGCTGCTGCCCTCTGGTTCCTGACAAGTCAAACCAGATCTGACTGGCCTGGCTGGCCAGCCTAGGGCAGGCATGACACCCCGGCTCATGTCAGGGGCACTGAGGGGAGCAGTGACTCCCATTCCCTCCTCTCCTGGCCACTTCCACTCTGATCTTAGGCAGCGGGACTACTGCAGTGAGCTCCCGCACCCTATCCTGCATCAGGGTCCTGGTCCCCACCCGTCCACCAAGTCTCCAAAGTCTTTCCGCACATGTCAAGGGTGAATGGTGATTGTCTTGTTACAGCACCACTGCATTACATTGCAACGGTGCCCTCCCCTTCTCTCTTATTACCATCGAATTATCTTCTCAAGTTCTTTTTCCTTATTGGATGCTTCTGCTAAGCTTTTGTCCTAAAATAAAATCAGCTTCTTTTCTGGTCACAGAGGTCTGTGCACAGCAGTCTTTGCTCCTTTTTGGTGCCTGGGAAGCCTTTCCTGGGAGGGGAGGAAGGCGGGGTGGGTGCTGCTTGGGCAGCTCAGATGTGGGCGTCTGGCCAGCTCCGGAAGGGCAGCCCACTCCTGAGTCTCAAACACAGATTCCCTGCTGAGTAGCATGTTGATGCCAGCAGACTGCCAGGTGGGACCCCTGATGTTTGTAATACACAGATCCATATCAGCGTTATGAAGCGCCATATCAACACGATGCTAAATAGGGATTCAGACGCTGGCAAGAGGGGGGTGGGAAAGCATTGAAGGAGGTCACCAGTAGAAATGAAAGCCCTGGGACCAGAAAGCAGCACACTTGCAGGTGACTGTCGAGATGCATTAGCGGTAGGGGAAGCTCTGGCAGCATCTGCCTGCATTATCCCCGGTTCCAGCCCAGTGCCCCCACTCTCCTCTTTCTCATTGAATTTGATGCTTTATGGAAGCTGCAACGTCATAAAAATAACACTCTGCTGCATCCTTCACCCCGGGATCTCAAAGCCCTCTACGGACATTAATATTTATCGCTAGGAACCTGGGATGTCGGTTGAGAAATATTATCCCAATTTTACAGATGAGGAACTTGAGATTGGGTGGTTAAGTGACTTGGCAGAAGTCACTCCCTGCCTACTGAGTGGTGGGGCCATGCCCTGGGCCAGATCCCAGAAAAGTATTCCGAGCCCTTGGCAGAATGGGAGAGTGTCCTTTGTTTAAACAGAAGAAAACACGGTGTGCCCTGGGTAGACCGGGGGAAGGCAGGGCTCGTGGTCTCATCTCCTCTCTCTGACTTTGATTCCCTTCTCGTCGGGCTTGAGGGAGTTGACTCATGGCCTGTTTAGTTGTTCACTTCTCTGCCAGCCTTGCCAATGAAATCTGCCAGGTTAGAATGGTGGCATGGTCAACAGTGTCAGGTACAGAACTTTCAGGAAGCATGAAGGGGCCTGTTTGGGAAAAGGGGCATCGATAATGGTTAAGAAGAATGGGGGCCTGTCACAGAAAGGCCAAAAAGAAAAAAAACAAACAAACCCAGACTCTCATCTAGAAAGATGGAGGCCGAGAGGAGAATATCCTCCAGATCAAAGGATGATATTATTGAAGGTTTTAAAGAGCTTGGACCATTAAGGTCCAGAATTTGAGAGCGATGCACATATTTTCTCCTTTTCCTTGACATTGTTCATGAGGATTAAAAGGTAGTTTTGCCTTTTCCTTGTACTTGTGAGAATTTCCATGTCTGAAAAGATAAACAGATTTCTTACAGAGGTGGTTTAAAGACCTTTACAGATGAGTCATCTCCTTGGAAGGCACCCATCGACTATTTGGGTTGGTACCGGGACTCAGTGCAGTGGTTCAAGTTCCCCTCAGAAGAAAACTGAAACAGTGGGTGTGATGGTGTCTCACTACATATTTGCTCACTGAGTGCAAAGCTCTGATGGTGGCCTGTATGGCACCAGGGATGCAGAGCTGCACACAGCGGAGTTTCTGCCCGGCCACTGGGGGCCACAGCCTTGCTGGGCGAGGCAGGTGTGCAAACGAATGCTTATGGCATGAGATGTACAGCTGTGGGGACTGCTCCACTGTGCCCCGGGGCACAGAGGAGGAGGGGATCTGTGCCAGGGAAGTTCTACTTGCAGATTCTATTCTTCCCAAGCTGGCCTTGAGGAGGCTGGCAATTGGATGGGGACAACCTGGTTCATTTTATGGATCAACAAAAGCTGGTTTGAAACGCTTGATTGAGTTGAATATTTGTCATGTCTTATGGAATTTAGGAGGCGTCAAGAGTTGAGAATCTGCTTCAGGCATGACAATAGTACCCTTGTGACCCGTAGCATATTCTGAATACCATTAGGGAAAGATATCAGTGTTGCTCTCTTAGGACCAAGTCATTCTAGTTCCTTGTTTCTCAGGTTTTTATTAGTAATGTTGGGCTGATATCCTAGGTTCCGTTTATTGCTTGGAACGTAAATAGATGGTAGGATGTGTTTTGGGGCGTGGTGTATTTGGTAGGGTCCAGGGTTCTTTGTGCCAGAGCCTTGACCGTACCCGCTGTAGCTGTGATAGTTTCGTCCTGTGAGGTTCCTGAAGATTATGTAGATGGCCAGGTGAAATGAATCACACCGAAATCATAATGGAGACTCTGCTCCCTGCCCCACACTCTGTGAAAGACAGGGTCTGGCCATCTGGCTGGGCCAAGAGAAGGTGGCCGAGGACTCTACCATTTACATCCCACACTGGGGAGACCTAACCGGCCTCCTTTCTCTTGGTTTCTATTTCAACTCTAAGCCCGTCCTCGATGCCATTTGTGACCATTGATATAGAGCAATGGTTCCAAGAGAAGGGCCACAGAGATCCGGATGCTCAGAGCCTGGGTCCAGCGGGCCACATGAGCTGACCGAGCAGCTTGAAATCTCTTCCTTCATCCCACCTTCCAGTAGTACTGTGGCTTGGGATGCGATCTTCCTCCTATTCCTCTCTAAAGGAGAAGCACATGCCTCAGTTGTGTTGAGAACAGTTCTTGGCACTAGAGGGATAGAGGATCTTCCTTCTCCTCTGATGGTTGGTGTGAGCATCAGGGAAGTAGGAATGTGGTGCTTGTGTGGCCCTTTGGATCCAATTTACAGCCATAAATTGTATGCAGTTTCTAAGACACTTGCCCAGCATTCCTTTTGGCCAAACTTGCCTAGTTGAGTGTGTACAGCAAAACCTCCCCCGGGCTGCCTACACAGATAGAGTCAAGCTGTCCAGCCAAACCTGGATCCCAGCCAAGGTGGCTGCGCTTCAGCATAGTCAACTCAACTGCCTTCACCCATTTAAGGCTGGAACAGGGAGACTGGGTCAGCTTTCAGAGAAAGTTTATCATTCCTGTGTTTGCATGGTGGGCAAGAGTGTGGATTCTAGAAGGACAGGGCTCTGGGTTGAATCCCTGGGTCACATGTAACACACCCTGTAACTCTTTGGTCCTCTTTTTCTTTATTTTTTAGAACAAAGAAAAGTATGAGGAGGTTTGTGAGGATTAAAGCAATGATGAATGTAGACTAATACCATGTAACTGGTGTGTGGTGATAGGTGCCTTCAGGTCCTCATCTGTCAAATGGGGTTAAATAGGATATAGAGCTCACAGTGTTGGTGTTCAGATTAAATGGGCTAATTCATATAAAACACTGGTGTGTAGTGCCTGGCACATTGTGGACACTCAATAAATGTTATTTTTACTAATTTGTACTCATTGCTATGGTTTTTTATACATTTATGTAAAGATTTCCAAGGAAGACCTTATGAGACACTGCCCCTCCCCTCTCACCTGGCCAAAAGGATGATTTGATTTGAGGTGTCCTAGTGGCTAGAACATCGCTGTCAACTGACCACCTGAAGGCATTTCCATAAAATTTCTTTTTTAAAAATAACACTTTCCCCAAACTTAGAAAGGCTTCAATATTAAAATGCACTTTTTATAGTGATTTTTTAGTTTTGTTTTTGTTGTTCCACAAAAGTACTTTTAAAAACAACACAACCTGGTATTAGACACATATTTGTCTGATTATATAAGCACATCAACCAAGAGAACATAATAAGGTAGAGTTACTAGAAGTTCTAAATGTGAAAAACAGGCATATTAAAATGAATGAAAAATTATAGGTATTACTGCAGTAAGCGGCTTGTAATATTCTTCAATGGCATATATTTCCTGAAACCGTGTTTCATAGTGATTTGCTTGCAAAATGAAAGCAAGCCAGTTTCCAAGGTCTGCTTGTGTAACCAGCAAATACTCCCAACCTTTGTGTTTGTTTATTGTAACCTTTTTTGTTTGTTTGCTTTTTCACTTTCTGGCTTTAGTCAGATGAAGTTCAGTCTTTCTCCATGTGGATCTTCAGGGCTTGAAGCCACATCCTGCTGGCATGAGCCTGGGTCAGGGAGGAGCAGGTCTGTGATGCGCCCTTCTGGAAGGCAGCTGCCGAGGGCTCCCTGGGGGCCGGGAGCCTGAGGCAGACTCCGAGGTGCACTGCACACTGCACGTGGAATAGCTGCTGGAGGTGCGGAGAGAGGACCCCATATTCACCCCCTGTAGAGCAGGGTCGTGAGAGACGTGGGGACCTGGGTGACTTTGGGGTTGCTATGACTTTGGAGGAAATGATCATTCTAGGCCATGTTGCCCTAGATTTTGATGTCTGCTGGGAATAACATTGAAAAAAGGGATCCTTATTGCAGGGGTTAAAGCAAACGGAGAACCCCGTAGGGGAGGATGGGAGGAAAGTCCTCTGCAGGGTGCCGAATCCAGCCTGTAAGTGCAGTCGGGCAGCTGGCGACATTTTGCTGTTGTTGCGCCTTGGAGGCTGTCTTGAAAATGCCCTTATACTTTTCAGGGAAGTGACCCCTGTCAAGAGTGTGTGACAGCCACAGCTGTGCCCAGGATGGGGGATTGGGGAGTGATAAGCATAGGGACAGAGTCAAACGCTGCTGGCACTTCAGAGGAGGAAAAATGACTGTGGCTTTTCCTTTTCTCTCTCCCACACCAAAGAACACCTCATGAGAGGCTCAGGGTGCTTGTCAGAAAGATGAATTGCTAAGTATGAAGCTTCAAACTGGCGGCTGTTTAGAGTAACATTCGAAAGCAACGCGTTCAGGCTTGTCATGGGACGATGCATTCCAAGGTACACCTGGGTGAGCCTTGAACCTCCAACATATCAGTTCCCACAGAAATAAATGATACTTTGGGCAGATTTGCGTTGAAACGTTGGATAAATTCTGAGGAAGGTCCTGTAATCCATGAGTGTGGTGAGGCCAGCTGCTGCTCCCTTTGAAAAGGTCAGGATAGCACTGGATTAAAAAGCACACTTGTGCTTTTGGCTCCTGGTAACTCCTTCTGTGTTTTGTTCCAACATTCCCCGCTCCCTTGGGGAGCCACTGTATAGGCATGTTCCCTTTGGTTAAAGTGGTGGGGCTTGGTGGAAATAAACGTGCAACAAGAATTTAGGAAGTGAGTTTTTGATGGGCTTGTATTGGCAAAACACAAATAAAAGAACATTTCTAACGCCACTCGACTCTCAGTCCCCCTACACGTGGTTATTTTTTCCCCTTCTCTCTAGTTGTCCGCATTCTAGAAACCCACTGTCCCGAGCACACACTCTTGTCTGCATTGTTATTTGTGTCTCTATAACCATACTTTTCATGAGTTGCCCTGAACTCATCCCTTTGCTTCTTTCAATTTATTGTTTGTCTCATAAACAGGAGGAGTGGATAGTAAAATCAATGTCTTCCTGGGGAGGTAGCGGGAAGAGGGGCCCCTTGTTTGAGCTTGTGTGTGAGGGTGCGTGCAGGCAGCAGAAGTCAATTAGCTTGCAGATTTCAGGAGAGCCTGTCATCAGCGTCCTCTGCCAGGGATCACGCAGAGTGCCAATTACAATTGATTTCTCAATAAAATTGTGTTCAACCTTCCCCAACATGATCCGAGATAGAAATGCTAGAGAACTGTAGAGAACTGTCTCATGTTAAAATTTTTATTCTTTTCAGTCAATTTTGTTCTTGGAGGTTTATTATTGTTATTATTAGCCTTGGCCCATGTGGTGTGTTCAACTCACTGACCTGCCTAGGCTTCACAAAACAAGCAGAGTCAGCTGAGGAGTGTGGGAGTGATGGGCCAGCCCCGAGGCTGTCCCTCTAGGGCAGGGCTTCTCTCTGGCTGCCACAGGAAGATGCCACGGGATCCTGAGATCCAAAGGTGCAGGAGTTGGTTCTCTGTGTTTTGAATCACACACTCTGAGCCCAATAGCTCTTTATAGCAGATTGCTTCCCTTCTCACCAATCAATCAGTCTTCTCTCTCTCTCCATCTCTCTCTCTCCTGCATGTACACCCTTCCCCACTAGTGCCCAGAGCCCATTGCTCTGGGAACCACCAACCAACCAACCTAATTAAAACACGTTTTTCCAATTGCTGGAGCAATTCCCCAAATGCTGTGCCTTGCTGCCATCATGCTGGGCCTGCTCGGTTCGCTACCTGTATTCAGCTTCCAGAGAGGCTCCTCTTGTGCAGAAGCCCATCCGTTCAGTGTTGCTTTGCATTCTGAGATGGGAAGCATGCATCTTTCTCTCAGGAAGCCATGCTCTTCTAAGCGGGGGAGACACACACCCCCTGCAATGTCACATGACTACCTCTACCACACTTCCGCCGCCTTTCCCAACAGTTCAGCATTCACCGAATGATTACAGTGGGCCAGGACCATGTGGACTATTTCTTTTTTTTTTCATTTCAAGTATTTTGAGTTATGTCATTGCTCCCCAAAGTTGGCTGTTCCTATGGCTTTAAAAAAATCTATCTTAACCATTTTTAAGTGTATTTTAAGTGTGTTAAGTATAGGGTCCAGTACAAATAACACCTCTTTGATATTCAAAAGTCTTTTATTACAAAATCATAAGCATGCAATTCTGTAACATAACAATATTACACTCAAGCTCACCATATGACATTTTAGGTGAAATGTTCAAATTAGAACTATAGATTATTACCCCCATGCTACTACCCTGCCAAGCACACACAAGCAGGTCTCACTTCTGCCAGACCCTGTGTATTCACATTGTTGTCCAAATACCACCACCATCCGGCTCCAGAACTCCTTCCTCTTGCAAAACTGAAACTAGCCATTAAATAAAAGTTCCCCATTTTCCCCTTCCTCCAGCCTCTGGCAACCGTCATTCTACTTTCTGTCTTTTGAAATTTAATTCCTCCAGGTATTTTGTGTAACAGAAATCATACAGTAGTCATCTTTTTGTGATGGCTTATCTCACAGAACCTAATGTCTTCAAGGCTCATTTATGTTGCAGCATGTGTCAGATTGTCTTCAGGTTTAAGGCCAAGTGGTATTCCACCGCAAGTGCTCACCACTTTTGCTTATCCATCCACCATTGATGGAAACTCGAGCTGCTCCCAACTTTTGGCTGTTGTGAATAAGCTGCTATGAACATAAGTATAAAATATCTCTTCGAGGCCCTGCTTTCAGGTCTTTTGGGAGAAGTATAAACTTCATATGGTAATTTTATTTTTAATTTTTAGGGACATCACCATACTGTTTTTCACAGTGGCATCATTTTTTTACACATTCCCAGCAGCAAAGCACAAAGGTTCCAGTTTCTCCCTATTCTGGCCAATGCTTGTTATTTTGCTTTTTTATAGTAGCCATTCTAATGGGTGCAAGAACGAAATACTTTATGTGCCCCCCAACCACCCTGTGCAGTAGGCAGTATTATTTCTCTCAGCTGAAGGATCAGAATATTGAAGCTTGGGATGTCCAATAAATTGTTGAAAGCCACACAGCTGGTTATACTCAAATCTAGCTGGCTCTAGAGCCATCCTAGGAAAAATTAGGTCCTTGTTCTATAAGGTCCCCTCTGCTGGCTCTATTGGCAATATATTGACAAAGAATTGGGGGCTTTTCTTTTTCCATATAATGGCTAAAATTGCCATATAGCTTGTCAGGGAAACAGAACTCTGCAAATTGCATGATCACAAAGAAGACATTATTCCTTTATTATTCTAAGAAAAGCAAAGGAAAAATAAACTAAACAGCAAGGGGACAATTTATTCTTCGTGCCATAATAATTTTCCTAATTATGCAAGTAAGAACCAAATTAGTGACTTCTCTTTGGGTTGGAAGGAGAATGGCTTTTCTGCCAACCCAAGCAGAGCACACCTTACAAAGAAGAATTGGTAGGCCAGAGGGTATTATTTTAGATCCAAGGTGAAAAGCACACACATATAAATGTATGCATTTCCTTGCCACCTGTGAAACTTTTGCTTAGCTATTCTATAGCTGATGCCTAAATCTACCACTTCCTAGCCAAGTAAACTTAGGAAAATGTACTCATTTTTCTGAACCTCAGTTTTCCCATGTATAAAATGGGAATAAAAATATGCAGCTCATAACATCTGTCCTCTTCTCCCCAAAGAAGGGGTGAGAGCAAACAAAATCTCTTACTTACATTAGAAAGTCAAGTTCAATACCCACCACAGCTCCCTTGGGTTCAGCGTATCAAGGGGTGTTCCCCAATTGAAACTGATAACTTTGTCGATAATCAATCCTGGGAATAGAAAGTTTCAGCTGAGATGGGATCTGGTGCCAGGCACCAGTGGGGAAGCAGGGGGCATAGCAAAGATGCCTCCCTGGGGAATTGGGTGAAAACCCGGAGACTGGGGCCAAGGAAAGTCCAGTGGACTGGTCTAGTCTTGGATTTAACATTAATTTAATGCCATTGTTGGGGCATTCCATAGAAGCTCTCCCAACTGAGGTCCCTAATCTATAAAATGAGTAGCTTACTTTTTCTACTGAGTCATTCTAGTTGTCTTAATCTTTCTGTAAATTTGATGTAACTGTGTTTTTAAAAAATCACTTTTGTGCCTCTTTTTCTGAATTTAGTGCTCCAGTGAAATAAGTTCTTATATATAAAGTGCTCATCATTTATAGTTGAGTGCTCTTGGCATTTAGTAGTTGCTCAATAAAAATTTTCTTTTTCTCCTTCTTCACCTTCCTTCCTTCTTATTATACTTCCCATTTACAGTGTGGGAAGTAGCAAGATTCTCAACTAAAGCCTATGGCACCACTTTCCTGATATGCATTCACTTTATTTTTTCTTGCTACCCAGACCTAATGTATAGCTACCTCTTGGATGAAGATGCCTAATCATATACTTTGAACTCATGAGATGGGGCCCTCAAGACATTATTTGCCCAAAGGACAGGGAGGCCTCCTGAAGAAGAACTTTAGTCTTGTAATCAGAGGCTGCATTCTGGGATTCCACAGATGTGGGCTGGAATTCAAGTTCACATTCCTTGTAGCCATCTAAGTGAGGTGTGTTTAGAGAAACATTACAAGTCTCAGGCTCTCAAGTTTTTCTTGGTTTAAATTCCAGCTCTGCCACGTAATAACTGTGTGATGGAGGCAACACTTACTCTGCTTGTTCGGCCTCAACTTCCTCATCTGTGAAAGGGATAGCAATAGAACTTAATTCACAAAGTTGTGAAGATCAAACATGATAACACATATAACCCCTTTAGAACAATACCTGGTGCAATTTAGTAATATATGGCTATTATTATTACCACATTAATACTATTACTCCTACAGTTATTGCCACATGGGGTCATCTGCCTGCTTAAAAGCATTACTCCTTCCTGACTGATAGATTTAGATATCTCAGGAAATATACCTTAAAGCACAATTGCCTGGTGTTATGTACTGACTTCGAGTTCTAAAGGGATTTCATTTCTTTGAGTAGGATTTTTCATGTTATTAATAAAGTATGTTAATAGTTACTCTTTTGCCAGTTGAGTGAGATTATGTTTTTACCATGAGAGTTAAATGTGTATGTAAAATGTAAATTATGTAAAATTTCATTCAATTGAGAGGATCTCATCAAACGCCCACCACAGTACAGTGTAACTTTTTCAGGAGTGCGGATAAGATTAGACAGAGAGAAGAATATAGCATTTAAAACACTAAATGGACAAATGCAGAACAGGAACCTGAAAACTCAAGTGGAATAGTCTCCTCCACAAAACTCTCCTTTTTCAGTGTCCGGCTGTTGTCTCCGGTGGGCGACTTCCTCTCGCAAACCTGTGTTGTCAGTACCCAGCCAGTGGTTGGCTGGTTGGCCGGTTTTTAAAGAGGATATTAGGAGGGAATGTGTTTCATTTCTTCCAGAGGCCACCTATCCTCAGTAGCAAAAAATACTGTGCATATAAAAATGAGCATTTCTTTCCCCCTCAGGCTATCTCTTCTTAGAATCACACTCAGATTCTTATAATTCCAATACCTCAAACAGCTGGTTCTGTCCTCTAATCCTCTCTTCATTAGATAATTCATCGCTACTTTGAGTAACTGATGACCCAGATCTCCTTAATCCAGAGCCACCGTAATGCGAGGCCAGTGACAGTCTATTTTTCTAACTTACTGCACACATTCTCCTGTTCTCTTCATGTCTTCGTGGTGTTCTGATGATTGAAGCAGGTTACACCCAGCGGTTTGTCGGCTGAGGCTGGTGGGAATAAGGGGTTGAAGGAACAAGGCACAGATTTCTTTTTTCTACCTTTGTACTAAGCACAGGATGATAACATTCTAAATAATGGACTGTGGTTTATTGAGCAACTTACTGTGCGCCACTCAAATGCTGAGAATTAAGCATATTATCTCTTTTAATACAAATAACCAGAGGCCTCATTTCTAAATTACAAATGAGGAAACTGAGGCACAGAGAAGCAAAGCATCTTGCACCTTGTCACTCAGTTAATGGCAAAAGTGGCTGAAGTTCAAACCCAAATCTGTCTAGCTTTGAAACCTCATTCGTATTCACTATAAATATTGTATTTGGAAGGATGGATCCATCTAAAATTCTGTTTTTAATGGTCTCAGAGATTTAGGATTGATAAACCCTGACTTACTTTTTATTTTCCTTTTTGCCCCTCATCTTTTATCTTTTATTAGGCAGTGCGGTGGTGGTCGTCAAAGCTGGGGCCTAATCTTTTAGGTATATGCCTTTTCACAAATATTCCATTTCTTCTTCTATTTCACCTCTTTGCCATATGCTTTATGTCCAGTGCGTGCCACAAGACTAACTCCTTAAATTATTTGGGTAACCCTTGGGGTCCTCTATTTGTTTTATAATCTGAAGAAGAGTTAGAAAGCCTTGTATTAACTGGGTAGAGGTATTGGTTGGGCCTTCTCATTACCAGAGAATTTAGAGAATGAGAAATTCTGGTGGACTTAAAAAATAAAATCTGACTGTATGACAGAAAAGTTTCTTTGGAATTACTTTTATAAATTGAATGTTTATTTACTACATTATCTCAAATAGCTCAGAGAGTTTTAAAGAGAATATGGAGAAAGGGAGGAGCAATTAGTATATTGAACTTGTAGTTGCTGAAATTACAAGTTTGAGTCAGGGAGCAATGGAAGCAGGACATAGGCATGAGGGCCAAGGGAGTGGCCTTGAACTTCTCTGGGGGACCAGGTTATGGAGTGAGCACTGAAACCTGCAGAGTAGAGGAAAGGCAGGGAGGCTTTTGAACAGGGCAGAAGCTTGATGAGTGTGTCAACTTGTACAACTATTCTCAGTAGTGATGTGCACAATGAACTGAAAACTGGAGACCTTAAGACTTGATTAGAAGAAAGTAATAATACTCTAGGGGAGGGATAATAATTAATTAAATGAAGAGCACGGGCATCACATAAAAAACAGTGGGCAAGACTTGGATATTGGGGTTGTCTTCCCAGCCCTTCTTCTTACTAACAATTAACCAGGCATCTATTGTAAGCCTACTACCAGCCAGACACATTCATTTTTAGAAGTTGAGAATGCAGACACTGTACATATGAATTCTAGCTCGGCCCCTTGGTGAGCTGTATGATTTGGCTTAGTACCTTAATTTCCTTAATCCTCCATATTCTTATCTGTAAAATGGGGATGACAGTAGCACTTAAACCATATGGTTGTGGTATCAAAAGAGAGAATGGACATAGAACCCTTAACATAGAGATATCTCACATAGAGTAAATACACAATAAGTAGCAGCCATTATTATGGATATCATGAATTATAGAAAATGGTCTTTTTAAACATGGGTTCCATCTTTCTCAATACAAAGGTATTTCCTTTGAAATGCTTTCCAAGAGGGTAGGAACCATATCTTGCACCATATTCCCCATTCTTAGTATACTACCTGGTATTGAATACAATATTTGAATGGATGATAGAGTTCTATGAATAGACTAGGTTCTAAATAAGATGTTTGTTGGATTTGGTGACAAGGCTGATAAAATTGCTTTTGAAGTAAATTAGTTGTTAATGAGTATTTTTAAGGATTAGACTTGCCTTGGACAATTCACATTTTGCCCAGAAAATTTCCACAATACCAGCCACAACCAAAATATTTCTTCTAAGCAATAGGGTTAGCAACTGAAGGAGAACAAGGGGCCAGAGAGCCCACTCATGTGAAGAAGGAAGCCAGACCACTAGAAAACTGACGTGAGGGAATTAACTAGCAATTACTTGGCCTGCCCCTTTAACTAAATTGTGGAGAGGACAAGCTTTGAGGAGCTACAATGGAGGAGATCTTTGGTGGGAGAGTCAGAAAGCTATAAAAGAGGCTAAATAAAAGAATACTCTAACCACTAAATGTACCAGATAAATCAGCAAAATCATATTATCTATTCCAAGTGTTCTCAAAGAGCTAAGAAGGGGGTAGTCATGAAAAAAATCTTCAGAAAAATTATAGAATAAACATTAGAAATCATAGGAATATGTAATTCTCCACAGAGTCCGTCCTTGATTAGGCATATTCTCCATAGGAGAATTCAGAGAATCAAATTTGTGGCTACTTCTCCAGCTACTGGTTTGGTTTTGAAGTGCTCTCATCTTGTCCCCTTCCCAGCAGGACAGTGAATCTCCTAAGGGTATTGGCTAATGCTAGGCTGAAATGTGTGGGTGGGCAGGAGCTACAGGTGGGAGCAAGTGTTTCAGAAAAACATGCCAAGCCGGAAGTAGATCCTTTCGGATTCGAGAAAGTGGATCCTAACTTACATATGACTTTTATAAAGCTAAACCTCTCATGGAACAGTCTTGGCAAAGATAAAAGTCAAAAGAAAATGGTCATCAACATTTGACTTGGGTTTTTATTGTTTTCTCTCCAACATGTGTAATACCCATGACTTCTTTCCTCTGTTCTTATCTTGTCTTTCAGACAGACAACAACCATTATCTTCAGTGCTTATCTCTTTTCCATTCTCCCACAGAATTCCACTGTAGGAAGCTACTGACTTATCCCTGTACCCCATGCCTGTACCTTTTTTTTTTTTCACCTTTTTCAGAATACATCTCATCTTTGGACATTCTCAGGCTCTCATTCTCTCTCTCTCTCTCTCTCCCCAAGAATTCAGGAAATCATATATAGAAAAAAATATTTTTTCTCTCCAAGAATATATATATATTCTCCCCAAGGATTCAGGAAAGGGGAACATACCAATACTAGAATTTTCTCGGGGGTGGGAAAGTTAAGGTAAGATACTTGTGAAAATCACTGTGTTGTCCATGTAACAAGCATTGAATAGCAATACAAAATTTTCTCTTTTACATAAATTATCTAGGCTCAGATAGGCTGTAGACAGTGTTCTCACAGGCACCATTTGGGATGAGATGCACTTTGTCAATATTGGAAAGATTGGCTTGAACCCTGTCTGAACCCTGGTTTTTACAAGGTGCTGCAGGGGAGCATTTATAGTTGCATTGCTTATTACATTCATCGCTCTTTGTAAATCTTGAGTTTTAAAAATATCATAACAGGTCAAAGAACCATTGTGGCCATTGAAGATAATTGGCCAAAAATGAGAAAAAACAAATCTAGGTAGAGAAGGAGAGTTGACTGGAGAGCTGAGCAGGAGAGAGGCCAATGATTATTTCATCTGCTGTCAGGAAAGGATTCTGATGGAAAGACTGGTCCTGAGATGCCTGAGACTGGGGAGTGTGCATCTGTGTATGAGTGTGTTTATTAGAGGCCCATTTTGCTTTTAAAAAGAGATGAAAAGAAAATACTGCAAGCAAGGATGACGAGAATGATAAATGGATTAGAGGGCATGACTTCCTATACGAAGAGAGATTGAAGTATTATAGAAGAGATAGCCTACAGAAGAAAATAGCAAAGGAAAAGGGAAATTGTTAATACTTCTAAGCACTTGAGAGGTTGTAACATGAGTGACATTCATTTCGGAACTTGAGCACATCAAAAGACATGCTTAGTGTGGTCTGGAAATATATATTTGCCCATTTACCACTAAGTTCAATGACAGTGAACCAGAAAAGGAAGGAAGTGAAGTGTAAAGTCTGAAGAGTTGGAAAGAAAACATTTTAAGTGTTTATGTTACCTTCAAGGAATGATATTATTAACTTTCTGCTCTGTAAGATTAAGAGTGACATTAAGCATGGGAGGTTGTATAGCTTCTCTGTGTGTGTTCATGAATAGAATCCCTGGATGGTGTCTGAGCCTTTAAAGTGGTCTGGGGTAGGCTTGCTGATTGTTAGGTCCTGTGTACTTTTCCTGGCAGCTGAGAAGGACTTATTACAAAACATTTAATGTTTTTTTAATCTAGTGGTTAAGTGCAAGGGATCTTTATCATCTGCCTGGGTTCAACTCTTGACTCAGTTACTTACTAGTTGTGCAATTTAACAAAGAGCTTAATCTCTTGAAGCCTTAGGTTTTTATTATGTGTAAAATGAGAATAAAGAATAGTACCATCTGAAAGGGTTCTTGTGAGAAGTAAAATATATATCTGTTAACACAGTGCAGGGCACATTGCGAACACTTGAAATTGTTAGTTGTTATTTATCCATTTGTTCAAGAAACGTATTCAAGGGTCCACTTTAGAACAGGTTAATCAAGGTGCTGGGGATATAAGAGGGCAGTGATTAAAGGTCCTCTTCAAGGGGCTTAATTTCTAGTGGGAAAGAGAGAGTAAACAAATATGTACATAATATTTCAAGTAGTGATAAGTGCAATGAAGAAAAATAAATCAGGCTAAGAGATGGGGCAGTGAAAAGCATCACTCTAATGGACCAAAAGTCAAGAGGGATGTAATGAGTTTGGGAAATCATGGTAATTCACTGAGGCAGAATGGTGATATGGGATGGAAAGGGGTAATGAATGAATGATGAGATGGGAGAAGTAGGTAGGGCTCAGAAAACTAAGAGCCTCAAATTATGTATTGGTCAAACTAAGCTCAATGCTGTAATAAACAACCATCAAACTCCACAACTTAATACAATATAAATTAATATCTCACTCATGTAGCAAGTAGTTTTCAATATTAATCCAGAAACGCATATTTCTGCTTCCTTTGGCTCTACCATTACCTAGGTCCCAGAGCCCTGTGGTGGACCATCTGCCTCTAGTGGCAGATTGGGGGATAGCATGAGCAATTTTATGGTCATTGGAAATGGCACTTGTCATTTCCTTTCATGTTCTATTGTCTAGAAACTCACTCAAATGGTCGTACCTAACTGCAAGGAAGGCTGGGCAGTGAACTCGAGCCATGTGCCCAGGAGAAGAAGAAATGAATTTTGATGAACACACAGCCAACAGTGCCTGCCACATATGGCATGCTAAGGATTTTGGATTTTATCCCAAGGGCAGTAGACAGTGACTGAGGTAATTTAAGCCAGTGAATGATCACATTTGCATTTTAGAGCACCGTGTCTGGTAGAAAAAAGATTAACAAAGCCAATCTGAGACACCATGAGGCGTGTAGATGGGGAAGAGGAGGTTGATTTGAGAGATGTGGAAAAAATTAAATGGACAAGGTTACAAATTAGTGAATGGGGAGTGAGGAGGAAAAGAATTGATAATGAAGGATCAAGAACTTTCAACTAGTATTCACAGATAGAAGAAATTTCTGAGGGGAAAGGGAGATTTTGAGGAATAGAACACCTCATTTTCTTTTATTCTTAGTCTTATATTTTAGTAAGCCTGCTTTCTGAATGGATATTGGGACATCTTTTCTGACCTGCGCCAGTGAACTTATGAGGCCAACATATGTATAATCGGGATTATTTTGGAATATCCAGGGTGTGCTCTTATTCTACATTTACTATTCTCTATAGTTTATATGTTTATCCATTTATATGTTCATTTGACACTAATTGAAATCTTATTATGTGCCCAAAATAGTGCTTGACATCACCAATTAAACCATGACAACTATTGCCCTGTGAATCAGCCAAAACACAAATAATTGAAATATTTGGGAATTGATGCTAAAGAATATGGGTCTTCTGTTTGAACAGGCTATATGATATAACACACATGTTGCTAGTAGTACTAGTTTTAGACTATGCGTTTAGAAGATGCCTAATGTGCTTGCTATGGATTGAATTGTTTCCCCAAAAGATGTAATAGGGTGCATCTGTTAACTGCCAGAATCCATGAATATGACCTTATATGGAAGTAGAGACTTTGTGTATTTAATCAAGTTAAGATGAGATCATAGTGTATCAGGGTGGGCCCTTATCCAATTACTGGTGTCCTTACAAGAAGAAGAATAAAATTTGGATACAGATGCACAAGGAAGAAGACCATGTGAAGACAGAGGCAGAAATGAGAGTGATGCATTTATAAGCCAAGGGATGCCATGGATGCTGATACACATCAGAAGCTGAGAGAGGCAAGAAAAATGTATTAGAATTTTTTAGAGAAACAGAAACAATAGGACATATATTTATATGTTACATATATAGATATAAAATACATCTATAAATAATAAATATCTAAATTAACTATACGTACATGTACATATATATATATGTATGTGTACATATGTGTGTATACACACACATGAGATTTATTATAAGGAACCCACTGTTTTAAGTATGGAGGCTGAGCAGTCTCACAGTTTGCCATCTCCAAACTGATGATTCAGGAAAGCTTGTGGTATAGTTCCAATATGAGTATAAAGGCCTGAGGATGGGGAGAGCCAATGGTTTAAGTTCTAGTTCAAGGGCAGAAGATCGATGTCTTCACTCAAGCAGACAGAGAGAGCAAATTTGCTTTTCCTCTGTCCTTTTGTTCTACCTAGGCCCTCAATGGATTAGATGATGCCCATTCACATTGGGAAGGGCAATCTACTTTACTCAGCCTACTGATTGGAATGTTAATAGCATCCGGGAACATCCTCACAAACACACTCCGAAATAACATTTAACCAAATATCAGGATACTTTGTGGCCTTAGTGTTTCATAAAATTAACCATCACAGAATAATTTCTCTCCTAGAGAGGGCATGGCCCTGCTGACACCTTGATTTTGGGCTTCTAACTTCTGTAACTTGGAGAGAATAAATTGCTCTTGTTGTAAGCCATCCAGTTGGTAGCACTTTGTTATGGCAGTCCTAGGAATTTAATTCATAGTGTGATATCTAGTGGCACCAAACAGAAAGAGGCATTTTGACAGAGAAGGCTGGCATATCCTTGCTCAGTATGTAAACTAATCATTAACTTAAGAATACTTTATACTACCAAATGATAAAACTATTTTATATGTATTCCCATTTTCATATAACATAACGACCACCGGAAAGAAGAGGAAACTAAGGCTTAGTGAGTTAAGAGACTTGCCCCAGTTTACATAGCTAGTGAGTGGTATTAAGGTCCTCTGCTTCAGTACTCATTCCTGGAATTAGGATGATCCGTTCAGTGCAAGGAATGGGAAATAGGTTTTTGCTGAGTCATCAGGTACCACCCAGGGAAATTAGGAAGCAGTGACCCTGAAGTCTGTGGGTAGTTCCCCCTGAGAACTTCTGTGCTCAGTAGGGCTTAAAATATTTGCCTGTGCGGAAAGGCTTACCTTTATCCCTCCAAGAGCACCTCCTGGGAAGTGCAAAAGATAAGTGCAAATAAGGAGTTTTTCTTAGTTGTCCTGTGAGCTGTATGCAAGGAGTTTTGCAACTTTTGTCCACTTAATATATTTCTTTGAGTGTTGCCCAAGTGGCCTTCTAACTGCTGGAGAGGGAAGTATGCTTTCTAGTGACCAGTCTTGCCAATTAACTGGGTGCCCTGTGCTCGGGTGGAACTCTGTGTCACCACATGTCACTCTGAGATGCACCCAGTGCTCTCTCAGCTCAGAGGTTCTGCAAGCTGAATGTGCTTGATGCCTAAAATGTCTCAGACCAGTTGAATATGCTTCAGCCCAAATTTTCCACTCTGAGCATTTGATAAAGAAACAATCTTTTGACAGAACAAAAAACTGTTAATGCTTGGTGGCTAGTTCTGAGGTGTATATTCCTCAGTAAAACAAATACAAAATGGGCGCTCTGATTCGACTTGAGTTTTCTGTGCAGTGGCCATGATTTTGACTAATGAGGTTGTATTTCCTAATACTTTCTGCTGTTCTTGCAGGTATCAGAGTGGTTCTTTTAAGAGACTCGTCACTATACAACTCAGATTAGAATCTGACCCTCAAGGTCTTTTAAAAGAGAAAGGCTTTGTGAGAAACGGCACACCAAGATGACAACGTGGCATCTCATTTGCTTTCTATGTAAGTGAGCGCTCAGGAGAGCTGAAAAGGAGGAGATAGGCTCTATTCAAAGACAGACTCAGTTCCTTTGGCAAAAGCGGCAGGGGTCCTTGTTATACTCACTGCCATCTTGCTCAAAAGAGCTCAGCCTAGTCGTTATGGTTGACGTGTCTTAGAATTCAGTCAGCGATAGTGCAGTGACCCAATTTAACACCCTTTGTTAAGTGAAAGCCCATGTACACATATGGCATTTCCAGGCCAAATTGATCTACATAGATGACATACTCAGATTCTGAAACAGTTGGCTTTCTTTGTCCCAGAATTGAGGACGTGAAGTTTCTTTCACATGTCTCTGTTCCTTCCTAGGTTATTTATATGGTGGTAGGAGCAGTAGGAGGTACAAAATAAATAAAATCACACTCTGTTTTCAAGTTTCTTATCACATAACTGGTTTATGATAAAAGCAATAGCCACAATAACCACCACAAAAATCATATCTGTACTTTAAGTGTCTTATTTATTTAATGCCCTCATTATTACTTATCATTAACAGCTCTGTTTTACAAATAGGTAAAGTGGTTCTAGTAGTTTACAAATAGGTAAAGTACTGTCTGATAAATCCCTGGGGTTGGGCTGGAGAGAGGTGGGTAGGAAGGTATAGAAAAGATGTTGTAATGTATCATGGTTGAGTAACTTTGCAAGTGTGTTAGAAAAAGCATTCTGTATTGGTGGAGAGAAGAGATGAGAAAAGGCATGGTAATAAAGGCCCAGGGTACTTCCAAGGAATGTGATGTAATTCATTTGGAACCCAAAGGAACATAGAGCAGAAAATAGAAGTCAGAGTAAAGCCAGTACCAGATTATGGAGGGGTCTGCATTCTAGGCTATAGCATCCAAAACCTTTTTTTTCAGTAGGACAGGAAGAGCCTTTGAAGGGCTTTTAACAGGATGGCTTGGAGTAGGGGTACCATCAAGGCTGTGCTTTTTGGGAAGATTAATTTGGCAACCATGTTGAATGGACTGGGGGTGGAGTCCTTCGGTAAGTTAGAGATAAGAAGAGAGCTCTCCTTTGGACTTCTGGATGCAGATGCATATTCATTATTTTAAGATTAAACAAAAGTCATTTGATTCAGTGGGAGAGGATCAGTGTGGGGAAGGAGTGATGGGAAGTATCAGTTTGCTAGTAGCTTCACAGCAGATTAGGGGACCCTGAGGAACGAAAGAACATTTTAGAGTCTAACACTCTCTCAGTATTGCTGATGATCGGTGTTAAAGGTAGTTACCAAAATAGTCAAGGAAATCTTTGTTAATAAAATAGGGTAGGATGATAGAGGCACTTTACTATTAATAAAGTAGGTAAACAATGGGGTTTATATGTCCACATATTCTTTAAAATTATAATCACCAAAGGTATCTTTTATGCTAATCTCGGTTTCAGGGATAAAAAATTAATTTATATGCTCATAGGACACCTATGAGTTTATATATGATATATGATGGTATTTAAATGAGTTGTTAAAAAAGATGGCTTTTAAGTACAGGATCATTAAAATGATTGACATTAGAAAGAAAACATCCACTAAGGTTCCCCCCCCTCCACAACATGGTCTTCGGTTGACATTTATGTGGCCTGCCGACTATTGCATTGGTTGTTTTGTTTCCCTCTGAACCACACAGAATAACTTAAGCTGCCACTAGTTCAAGGAATACAAGTAGCATGTGTTTTTTAAAGTCAAGGATTATGCAGTGCACTTTAAATTTTAATAGCTGCTGATAGAAACCTTAAAAGATCCAAGCACACTGGAGTGTGGGACTTCAGCTTTCATTTTATTATTTTTTTTATAGAAAAATGCTCATGCTGGACCATGGGGAAGGCAGAGAGGGAGAGATGGCGACTATTTGAAGTGGAATTTATTTTTCATCACAATCCGTACATGTTTCTTTTGGGGAAACTTGGTATATACATTTTTAATAATATGAAGCCACCAGTGTTAATATAGAAACAGCTGAATACACATGGGCTTCCTTGGGGATCAGGTTTGGGGATGCGCTGTGGGTCTGCTAGATGGTAAGACTTTAAGAAATCTCTTTGAGAGATTTTTAAAGACATTTACTTATCAATAGTTTAGATGGTGCTTGGAATGCTGAGTAAAAGAACTTTACAACTAAGTAAAACATTGGTTAATGGAGAAACGCTCAAAGAGTATATGTGATAAATACATGATATGAAAATCAAGGACAAGTAAAATTAAAGATGTAGTGTAGAGTAGTATCTTTATATTCATTCTTTATTCGGAGAGGTTTTTTTTTTTTTTTTTTAGGTATGGGATGCTTTCTTATGACTGTATATGCCACAATCTGATTACCAAAGTAGGACTCTTTAAAGAGCAACATGGTACCCATATAGTTCACTCCTGAAAATAAAAACTGGTTTTTAAATCACCTTGCTATATAGTAGGGGTTCATAGTTTGGGACCCATGAATGTGTTTTAATGTGTCTCTCAGCTCTTTGAAATGTATAAGATGGTTCACATGCATATGAGTGTGCATTTTGGCAGAGAAAGGTCTATAGTTTTTTTTTTTAAGTTTAGGTTTTCAAAGGTGTTTGTAACCCCCATGGAGAGAGGACCACTGGGTTATCAGTCAGGATTCTGGCACATAACTGATGGCGCTCTTCAATGGGATAAGAGTTTAATGAAGAGACTTTTCAAGGGTGCGAAAAGGGTTAAATGAAATCAACAAGTGATAAATCGGTGAGGCTAGCTGCAGTGGAGGGGCGGGACCATCCAGAGACCTGAAGATGCCAGGGGAGGGAGCTTGTTCTGGAAGCCAGGGAGCTACAGTGAGAGCTGGTAGATGGGGTACAGCTTTCAGGGGGGAATGCAGTCCCTTGCAACCTGTGCCTGGCTGGGAGGGAGCTGGAGGAAAGAACACACACCTCATTTTCCTCCTGGCCCTAGATTTGTTGTTAATGGCTCCCAATATCTCAATCTAGCCAGAAGTGGAAGACAAGGAAGCCCATGGACACAGTTTTTAAAGGTTAGTTTTCATGCATACAGGTAGGAGAGAAGAATGAAACACAGATCTGGAGGAGCAAACAGAATGTTCAATGTAGCGAAACTTAGCTAACATACCTCATTATAATTCCAGTGTCTGTTTTCCAACTGCCAACATGAATGGGAGCTAAATTCTGCCGTAATAACTTTCTCAATTGAGAAATACTCAGAACCTAGACCACCCTCGTTAGGTTTTTTCAACCTTCTACTTTTTAAGGATGGTATCTAATTGAGCCATGGGCACCCAAGAGGGTCAGTAGATTAAAATTAATTTTATGTAAAGATGAGAATCATGGATTTTGGGAAAAGTGTAGGTCAGGTGGACACCATGTGAGCATGTATTGCTAGACTGCTAGAGAAGCAAGGAGAGCAACAGGCACTTATTCAGTCCCAGAAACAAAACTGTGACTGTGTATTTATGAGAATTTATACTTTGTTTTTATTTCAGTGAGAGACTCAGACCTGTAAGCTCCAGTATTGCATTCACTCATTGTATGGAGTTCATTATTGTAATTAGACTGCTTTTTAAGATTATTAGTGGACTCACTAATGTCCTTTTAAAAAGCTTTATTTGGAAGGCAGTCAATATCCAAAGCCAATAGAACTGACGAGCTTGTGCCACACGCTCTGTTGCTGAAAATCATGTTATCAATTTTCATGTGACTGTTAATCAATTAGAGTGACAGAGAGATGATTTGAAGTCAATTTTCTGTTTATTGCTAAATTAGCAGTTGATCACATGTGCTTATTTTGGGTTTCAAGGAACCTATGGCTTCCTTTGTCAAGAGACAGAATGGAGGTCAATGATGGGAATAATCATTTGTGATTTAAAAATATTTGCATATTAAGACGCAGTGTCTACAGCTGTTGGTTAGAGAGCTAACATGGCAGATCTGTGCATGTGTTTGAGTTGAGGTAGCTAGAGTAGGAAGACTGTGATGAAATGTTGTACCGGGTTCAATCATACCTAATCATCACACAGCCCAAGAAATGAATCAAGCTTTCAGTGTTTAGTGGTTGGTTAGCATGTTGTCCTTTAAATGAGCAGGGATCCAGGTTTTCAAATGAAGTATGTTGCAATATACACTATCTTTGGGGTAAGATGGAAAGATATTCTGGCTATTGTATAATAGTAACGACACTATGCTGTGGCCAAATTGTTGGTTACGTATTGAGGGTATTAATAGGATTTAAAAAAAGAGTACGGAATGGTACAGTGACTAACACTGGGCATGATGATGGTGGTGGTGGTGGTGGGGGCAGCTAATTTTTTATTGAGTACACTTCTGTGTTCCTAACACTATGCAAAGTCTTTTAGAAAATACACTGTGTCAGCAACTCTAGGAGTTGCTCTCTATTTATTGCTAGTTGCTTAGGAGTTGTCATCTTAATTTAACAGAGAAAGAAATAAAAGCATCTTTATTTAACTAGATAACAGTCTCTAGATGCTCTAGAAGTTACCATCTTTGAGAAAAAGAAACAAAGGCTTAGGAAGATTAAGTGGCTTGTATATCCTTAAAGTTGAATTTTTTTTCAATTCCGGAGACTGTGAATTTGACCATGATGGTAAATCTTCTGAATTGGAGTCAGAAGGCCTCTTTTTGAGACCTCCCTTTGCATTTTATAAACTGATTAATCTTTGAGCCTCCATTTCCTTGTACATAAAACAAGGGCTTAAGTGAGATAATCTCTAAGGGTCTTTGTAGCCCTAAGTATTCAGATTCTAGAACTATCCAGAAGGGAGCAATTCTCTCAAATGCAGAAGATTATTCCAATACTCCAATTATAAATCAAATACTAGGGAATCTGGAATGCAGACATTATTTTTCTCATAAGAACCTTGACTCCTTGTAATTGCATATTTTCAATTACTCAGTGGTGTAATTGAATCACTAAAGTATGGCTCCTTAATTTATGTTGGATTGTAGGTGGACGAGTTTACTATCAAAAGTGTTGCACATTCTGACTTTTCTTCCTTTAAGATATGCTTCCAATTGGAAAGCAGAATAAATTACTGAGGATCTGTTGATGATTCACAGTTATGGAGGGAACATTAAAGCTTTGGGATAACAGGATGCATTTTGTCCATATATTTGGACAAGTGAAGTGGAGTTTAAATTGCTTATGATAATATGTAATGGCGGACCAGTAAATGCACAGTTGTCTGTTTCATGAGTGTAATTAAATTGTGTAAGACAAAGCCTCACTGTGGCTCTTAGCTATTAAATCGCAGTGGCAGTGTGAGGTAAGGCTGTCAGTGTTCTGTGGGGAATTACCAGACCGGAGGGGTTAAGAGGAAGGATTTGCTAGCTTCTGCCATATATCACTGGCTCTATTTAGATCCTGGAATGCCCATCTCAGTGCGGTGTCTGGGGGGCACTTACAAGGTTTAAATAGAAATTAAACTGGAGATGGGTCTGTTGCCAAATGTAGCCATTTGCTTTCATAAACACAACTAGAGGGAGAAAAAGAAAAAACAGCCAAAGGGAACAACTCAAGCCAGCGGCCCATAAAGAAAGGTTCTTTTAGTTTGAGGATTCCAGAAGGACTGTCACCTTGGGGTGAGCAGTTACAGTGGTGTCTGGCTCTAGACTGGGAATATTCTTTCTCTGGCATCACTGGAGAGAGGATTAGAATGGCAGGCTGGATCCAAATAGCCTTGGAAGGTCAGAATCAGGAGAGGCAATTGCTCTGGTATGTGTTCCTTGAATTATAAATATCATTTATAGACTCTTAGTCTGACCTTGAGTTAATTGCATTGGCTCAATAGGTACCCAGGTTATGGAGTGTGGGTGCTACTGATTCTCCTGTACAGGAAGGTTTGGGCCACCTCTGCTGTACCCAGACCAATCTTCCCATTAGTTAGGCACCCTTGAGTTTCAGTGGTCTCATTTAGAAGTAGCAAAGATATTGAGATTAGATTTATAAGAAAGACTGCAGATAATACTGAGAGTGATGTGCATATAGTATTTGTGTGTGTAGATGTATATTTGTACTTGTGTTTGTGTGTATTTGTGTATTTGTATACAATATTTTCAGTACTCCAGAAGGTTTCCTTGTGCCCTTTTATAAGTCATACCCTACTCAATCCATAGGCACTCTGTATTATTTTGCTCTATAAGATCATTATGTTCTTTTTGTCATCCACTTATGTTTGCACAGGTTGTTTGCTGCACAAGGGGACTTGGTTGGAGAGGGCAAGAGGAGGGCTGAAATCTAGTCCATTCTCAGCTTGCTAAACTGTGTGTCCTGGTGTGGGACTGCTTGTGCTGGAAGAAAGGGGGAACTTTGATTTCTACAAAGCTGCCATTTGTGCTAGCAGCAGCCTTGGTCGTTCTAGACATTTAGGTCAACCCAACATTGTTGAGAATCTACTTTGTACTGGGCACCATGCTAAGTTCTGGTGGGTAGGGAGGGAATGAGCAAGCTGTGGCTTCTGCTTTTTAGTAGCTTGTGATCTGTGGGAATAACAGCCAGGCAAATGGGTAAAGGTGTTATTTTGCAATATATGCAGTGATAGAAATACACACACACAGCATGTTATAGCTACAAAGAGGAGGGAGGCTTTGGTGGGTTGGCAAGGTTGAAGAAGGCACACATATGAGTGTAATACACACTCACATGTGCAGAAACCTACCAGTTTTTTTTTGAGGTCGTTGGAGAATCTGTCAGTAACCAAGAGTTGAGTGCAAACATACATCTAGGAATTCCCTGCTTTCCCTGCTGATAGTAGAGATAATACTTAAAAATAAAATCAAATTGGTGGCTATATTGACAGGTTTCCACAAGCATGTCTATAAATAAATTGGAGTTCATGGTCCCATGTGATCTCAAAAGGTCATTCAGCTTTTCTTAGGTAATGTCTGCGTAAACATCTGAGATGATCACAGTGAAGCTGAACCTGGGAACCTAGCTAAACTCACTAGTAATTAATGCCTCTAAAATACAGTTTTAGCCCTGATTATTTTTCTCTGAAAACCAAAGATTAAATCAATGTGAAAATAGTAATGGTAGCTAACTTTTTGATATAATATATACTGTATTTTTTCATTACCATTTAGTCCCCTTATACCTCCCTCCCTCTAGCAATCACCACATTCCTGTCTATGCCTATGAATTCTTTTTCCTTTTTGCTCAATCACCCCATCCCCTGACCCCCCTCCCTTAGCTGTCATCCTGCTCTCTATCTGTGAGTCTGTCCCCATTTTCCTTGTTGGTTCAGTTTGTTCATTAGATTCTATGTATGCGTGAAATCATGTGGTATTTGTCTTTCTCTGACTGGCTGATTCTACTTAGGATAATGTTCTCCAGATCCATTCATACTGTCACAAAGGCTAGCATTTTCTTCTTTTTCTGTGGCTAGGTAGTATTCCACTGTGTAAATGCCCTGTATTTGTTCTATCCACTCATCTACTGATGAGCCCTACTTGGGCTGCTTCCCTACCCTGGCTATTGTAAATAACATTGCAATGAACATAGGGGGTGCTTATGTTCTTTTGAATTAGTGCTTTGGGCTCCTTTAGATACATTCCCAGAAGTGAAATAGCTGGGATGAAAGGCAGATCCATTTTTAATTTTTTGAGGTATCTCTATACTGTTTTTCACAGTGGCTGCACCAATCTGCATTTCCACCAACAGTGCAAAAATTGCACTTTCTCCACAACCTCACTAGCATTTGTTTGTTGGTTTGCTGATGATGTATCTAACTTTTTATAAGCACCTTACAGCAATCATGTGCAGCAGCTTCTATTATTACTTGTATATTAAGAATAAACCAAGACACTGGATGTTAAGTGCATGGCCAAAGCTGGTAAGTGACAGAGGCAAGAATCAATGGCAGTTTTCTTGGACCTCAGGGTCTGTATGCTTAATTGCTAAAGCATGACGATGCTGCCAGAATAGTGACTGGAACTGGTTAACAGGGCTCCTTAAATAACTTTTCCACTTGTTAGGATGGGGACTGTATTCAGTGTAATAACTTTTATACCATCATAACATAGTTAGGCTCTGAGAAATGCTGTAGACTCTTTGAAATGAATAGATAACTAGAAGGTAAGAGTACATAATAATAACAACACACTTCTAGAGTACCTGATATTGTTCTAAGTACTTTATATTACAGTTTACTTCTGATCCCATGCCTAAAAATACAATAAAGTGTATAAAGTGCTTTGATCTTAAGTGTACAGCTCAATGGATCTTTTATATGTGTATACAATAATTCTAACACTCAAGAAGGTTCCCTTGTGCGCTTTTCAAGTCAATACCCTACCCAAGAGGTTACCACTCCCAGTGATTACTTCTATTGTTATCAATTAGTTATGTCGGTTCTTGTACTTCATGCAAATGGAATCATATATTATTTAGTCTTTTGTCTATCTTATCCTCTTCAAAATGTCTGTTAGATTTACCCATGCTGTTAACTGTATTAGTAATTCTTTATTCTTTTTGTTGTGTAGTATTTTATTTTATTGATTTACCACAAGGTATTTGGTCTTCCTGTTGATAGACAGTTGGCATTGTTTCCAATGTGGGGCTAATATCACTAAAAAAACAGAAGCATTTTCATACATGACTTCAGTGGAAATATATGCTTTCTTCTCCTAGATATAAACCCAGGAGTGGAGTTTCAGGGCCATAGAGTGGACATGTGTTTAACTTTAGCAAATACTGTCAAATAGTTTCCCAAAGTTGTGGAGCCCGTTTACACTTTTACGAGCAATCTATGAGAATTCCAGCACTTCATATTTGTGCTATAAGCTGGTATTGTCAATCTTTTTCATTTTAGCTATTCTTGTGGATATATAATAAAATATAATTTTTTCTCCTAAATGCTTTAAATGAATTACATTTAAACCGTTGGAGATAGGCACTATCGTTGCCCCCATTTCATATATGAGGAAATCGAAGCACAGGAGGGTAAGTAACTTGCTAAGGGTCACACAGCTTGCCAGTGTCAAAGCTGATATTTGAACACTGGCAGTCTCATTCCAGGGTCCATATACTAAAACTCTTCGTTACACAATAGTGACACTTATGAGAAACAAATAGGTAACTCTTCTCTGGGATTCTGTCATTTAAGACTACAGTTCTTTCAGACTATGAATAGTACCTTCAAGCAATTTTGCCATAGTACCTTACCAACAGTACGAATACTTACTTAATAAAGCTATTTCAAATGTAAGTCATCGTAGGCTTCCTAAACTATTGCATCTATGTAAATGCAATTACTTTCATCTTAATAAATATTGAACATAAATATATACTCTTTCATACCATGATAATACTTTAAGAAATACCCATAAGCTATGTGATGATATGCCTGCCAAAATCACTCATTTTTCAGAAGTTTTAAAAAATTGTGTTGTTCTATATGAAAATGATGAAAAAAATTATTAGATTCAAGTTATTAGCCCTGCAGAGGCACAGACATTGCTTTGGTGGCTTCAGCAAGCATTTCTCACACATTTAGCTTGTCCCAGATATTAGGTGTGGCTCCTCCAGAGGCAGAGTGATAGCAAGACCCAGACTTGGCGATGGTCGATCTCATGGCGATTGCAACCATCTGGAGGAGGAGTGGGGAGAATTAGGTACAAGTGACGGTGCTGGAAGGCAGACTGTGCCACGTGCTGTACAGCTGTTCAGTTTACCACGTCATTGTCTTTGAAACAGCTCCGCGCCATCATCCAGATGTGTGTCAACATGCTGCTGAGACAGCAGTCGGTGATTATATGCGCCACTTTTTGATCAGAGGGAGGACAAGCCATTCTATCTTTATCCTCAGTTGCTTTCTTTCTAAAAATATATTTTTTGCTCCTTTAAAAGTTAATCTATTCCATATTTATTAATAAACATAAAAAGCCTGAAAATAGTACAATAGTATCGTAAACCACTATGTACTATCTACTAATTATATACCTGTTATCAATTTGAACAATTAACAATTCAGGGGCTGATCTTGTTTCTTGATTCTTCAGTGCTATTCACTATCTACTTCCTCCTCTCATATTACTTTGACGACTATCCAAGACATTATTTGTCCTGTAACTATTTCATTATATTTAAAGAAAAGCAATCACAATGCCACTACACATCAAAAAAATTAACAACGGTTTTATTATCAAATATAAAGTAAGTGTAAAGACTTCTAATTATTTTACAAATGTCATTTATTTTAACTGTTTGAATAAAGATCTGAATAAGGTCCATGTGTTGCTATTGATGGATACGTCTTTTAAGTTTCATTTATTCTGTAGGATACCCCCTACCATTTCTTTTGTTTTACTTTGTAATTTGTTCATTAAAGAGCAATTCTTTCCAACTTCTGAGTGTAGAATAACAAAAATGAAATAGACATTAGAGTGTCTTTTCTTTTCATCTTAAATATCTTGAAAGAAAAGGACCATAGGACTGAGTTTGGAGGTGCTTCCTGGGAGAACTAATGAGGCTCCCTTCATTGCTTAGAAACACATCTTCTGGCACATCCAGCAGGTAGCTACATAATTATTTATTTATGGTGCTATGGCACTGCTAACCCGTCTAAGGCTGCTCAGCCACCAGTTTAGGAAGATGAAGGCAAAATGGATTACTCAGCATCCCGAGACATGAGAGCCAGAACTTGGCCATTTTGATATGAATAGTATTTTTGAGGGAAACTTGACTTGAAAGCAGCTTAGATGTAGCATAAATGAATATGAGTCCGAGTTAAGTGTCCCATCCGTGGGCTCCACACAGCCCCGTCTGCTGCCGCATCTGAAGCCCGTTTTCAGAACTCTGCCTAGTCAGTTTCCCAGGGTGGCGGCGTGGCCTGGAGTCACGGCTTTTGTGTGTCTGTGTGTGCCTTTTTCTCTCTGTCATCTACTCGAAGGCATTTTGGAACAGTGTTTTTTTTTTTCTTTTCTTTTTTTTAAACAGCATATAAAGCTGAATTGAATTCAATGCTAGTAAAAAGGGTAGCTTATGTTAGAGATGAGGGTATATTCTTCCAACTTTAAATGGAATGGCCAAGACCTAAATGAGGGGTATTATTTCCTGGAGGGCCAATAAAAATCATTTCCTCCTGTGATACTTCTCTGTACCATTCTTGATTTACTCTTGTAGTGTATATATGTGTGTGTACATTGGTTTATTCCTTCTTTCTCTCTTACTATGAAAATAGTAAGCACTCTATAAGTATCAGCTATTACATGCTAGGCAATGTTTAAAACACTTTATGTATATTGACTCCTGTGTTGCTCACAATAACTCTCGGAGATAGGTATTCTAACTACCTCCATTATACAGATGAGGAAACCAAGGCAAAAAGAAGTGACTGGTGCTGGGTCACCAGACAGTAGGTCGTAGACCAGGGGTGTGTACCCTGGAAGTCTGGCTCCTGAGCCTGCTTTTTAATCCACCCCTCTCTTCAATCTCTTTGGAGTCGTATATCTACTTACTTTGGGCCAGCTTTTGTATTACTCCTGGGTTGCTGGGGCGCCAACTCCACATACCAACTTGATGACTTTGAACAAATCCCTTAAAAATCTCTGCTCCTAGGTTTTTACTATTAAAATGAAGGTTTTAGTGAGATCATAGAAGAATATTAAAGAACACAGTGTGCCTGTCCCAGAGCATGGGTTCCATCAATTCAATCTGGTTTTGTGAGCAACAGTGAGCATGAGCTCTGAGCCAGGCACAGAGGCCACAAGAACGGCCAGACATATGTGATCCACGCCCTCTCAGAGCTTCCTGTCCAGTGCGAGAGCTGGGCAAAATCAGCAAACCAGACCAACCCTGACAAACACTGAAAAAGAAACTACTGTGAGCTTCTCTAGACATGCCGAGATTTGAACTTGGCCCATAGGAGAAGCTCAGCAAATACTTGTTACCTTACATGGACTGCATCAGCTGCTGAAGATTGTGACCAAATGTGGCCTAAAAGTGCACACATCAGATGAAAGTGTGATCAGAAAGGGCAGAGGGTGGAGCAGGCCCAACCCAGATGAGCTAGAGCCAGTGCAAGTCAGGAAGAGCAGTAGGAGAGTGGCCTGATGTCCCTGGTCTGCGGCAGAGCTGGCTATGGCCTCATGATGAAGGAATGGCAGGAGGTGTTGGAAGCTGGGAGCCCCCGTGTGAGTCTTATCTCTGCTTGGGCTTTGCTCTGGGACAAGAGGCAGGGGTTTGTTGTTTTTCCTTTTTTTTTTTGCCTTTAATGTATTTTAGCCTCTGGCCCTCATTTATAAAAATGAAGCTGGAATTATGTACCTTGCAGGACTTCTGTGACTGTTATGTCAAAAGTTATGAGAAAATGCAAAAAAGGTTCTTATAAGAGTGTCTGATGTATTGTAATTACTAAGTGAGTGTTAGACATTATTATTATTTACTGTTATTGTAACTTTATTATTCTAAATCAATGTTAGTTTTTTATTTTATTTTTTTAATGACTCAGAAAATAATGTCATATAGAAATATTGTGTGGTGGAAATTTTGTTGTCCAAGTGGCAAGAAGCCGGGGGCTTACTTTGCCATCATTGCTGGCTTAGGCTTCAGGCAGCCACTTCCCCTCTCTGGGCTTCATTTTCTACATGGGCAAAGTCTGAGTTGGGTTGGACAAACTCCAAGGTCATTTTCAATGCTGGGAATCTGCGATTGTCTTTTGAGGTTGCATGTCTGTCTATTGGAGATGCCACAGGCATGGATTACCAAGGGGCCTATCATCTTTAGTGGTTCTCAGTTGAGAGTGATTTCAACTGCCCCACCTGGGGACATTTGTCCGTGTCTGGAGACATTTTAATTGCCACACCTGGAGGTTTCTACTGGCATCCGGTGGGCAGAGAGCAGAGATACTGCTAAGCAACTAACAATGTACAGGACAGACCTTTACTGAAAACAAAGTGTCAGTAGTATTGAGGTTGAGAAATCCTTGCTAAATGCATGGACGTCCCCATCCATAGTTATTTTACTAGGCATCATAGTCATTGGAAGAGGTCACATGCAAATTTCATTATTCAGGAGCCTTTTCTTCCCCTTGTTTTTTGTCTCTACACGACAGGCAATTGGGAACAAAGATGAGGTGGCACATGACAGAATTGGAATTAGGGACCCCTCAGAGAGGCTGGCATGAAGCACTTTCTGTATAAGAGGGCTGTAAAAGGAGTAGAAATTGGTCACCATCTCTCTTCTAAGGGACTGACGGGCAATGAGGGATTAGGTTCTTGTAGGAATTTCTTTGTACCAATAATTCATTCACTTACTGTGCATGTAATAATTGTTGCATGGCAGGCTCTGGGCTGTTGCTGGGATAGACCAAAGAGCAAAACTAAGCTAGTCTCTGCTCTTTAATTGGAGCTTCTCTGTGCCTTCCACCTTTTCATCTCCCAGGCAAGTCCTACTAACCCTTCCAGACCTTGCTCAGAGAAGGTTCTTCTTCTGACTCTTTTTGGGTGAGCAAGGTGCCCTCCTATATATTCCCACTGAGGCCAGCCATCCTTCATAGTCATATGCTCATCTCTGTGCTTTCTTGCAGAGATGGGTCTTATTCTTCTCTGTATCCTGAGTGTCTTGCTTCACGCCTGGTGCTGAGTAGGCATTCAAAAGCTGTTTGTTGGATGAATGACTGAGAGAGAAAATGAATTAATGAATGGATGAGGCAAGGCTTCAAAGGCCAATTTTTATGTAGTTTTTAAGATTTCTTCTCCCTTTTGCCTTTTATTCTAGTCTACTTTGTGCGTCTCACATCGGAAAGAAAGAGGAGAGAGGGAAGGAAGACAGCTTTGTGGTTTCACGGGGTACGTGGAGCTACTGTGATTTGGAGAAAGGGAGGCTAATGGGATCTGAGGGTAATCTGAACACAAGCCAGAACTGTGGGTAAGCTGGTGTCATGGGTCAGGAGCATGAAGCTGATCAAGAAAAATAATGGGACTGGTAACTGCGCTATTATGGGGAAACATAATGATGGTATATAGCTCAAAAGGTATTATTTTTAGTAGATGTCTTTGAGTTATATGAATTAGTAAGGAGCAGCTTGGGTAGTGGAACTCAACTTCGGAAATTTAACTTACTTACACTGAATGTAATCCTTTCACAGACTGGTGGTATCAGCCATTGTCAAGGGCAAGCTGCACTTTCTGGTAGAGACCGTATTTTTGTCTTAGGGCATGGGGATGGGGAGTGAGTTTTCCGATGCCATGGATACCTTTTCATAGGTGACTTCGTCTTTTGTTACCTGCCACTGTCATCAAACCATGAGTTCTGACCCACTTCTAAAACATTTACAACCAACTAAATAGCGACTGTGTTAAATGTCGCTAGCAGCAGTTAATTCAGTTGTCTTAAAATCCCTTAAGTTGGTCAATGGACAGTTGTCCTGGTCCATAGATTATTAGTGTTTATTTTTAGGACAGTCTCTCCCGTTCACTTCAGCAGCAAAGGGGGAGCCTCTCTTTCTGTTCCTGGTTTCTTCTTGTAACCCCCTTGCCAGACCAACATGCTGCCCTTATGCAAAGAGTCCTGGGCAGCTGTGCTTCCCAGCAATTGTTTAATACGTATTGGATGTTGCCCTCAGATCTTCAGTTGAATGGCCTCACTCAGAGGCTTTTTGTTTCTGGCAATGATATGGAAGTGCTGTCTTCATATTATCATTTTCCTGCGGTCTAACAAAAATTTTGGAGTCTTGGTTGTAAATAAATATTAAGAGTGAAGCGACCCTATTGGAATGATTATCAGACTTCATTTCCCTTTCCCCATCCATCCCTAATAGCAACTGCATCACCTGCTTTACAAATGAGAATGGGGAAGGAGAATCGAGTCTTGCGGGGGTTATTATTGGATCTGCTTTAACCCTTCCTTCAAGGTAGGCATCATCACTTTGTGTATTCAGATGGGGAAATCAAGGCTCTGGGATAGCAGGTAATACACCTCTAATCACAGAACCAGTAAGTGGAGAACTGGGATTTCCTATCCAGATTTATCTTTGTTCCACCTTTCTAATAAATTACATTAAATACTCTCTCTAAAGGGAAGGACACAGAAAGATTACAGCAAAGGACCTTATAACTATAAAATATAACATTGGCCAGGGTATGCCAGTGAAAGTTGAGGGATTGAATAATTTTCCACCATTTCTGCTAATGGGTATTCTAGAAGCCCTTTGATCTAATCCAACATAATCCTCAGAACTTCTTCAGAGTTTCTCCCCATAGATCATCAGCCAGGACTTGAAAAGAGCCACGTTCTGGTCCATAAAGTGACCAGCATCCTATATCTTAGAATTTATCTTCTTGATGCTGCTGGAATTTTGGGGTACCTTTGTAGAAAGTGGAGGGACAGTGGAGCAAAGAATTATATGAAGAAATGCCATGGCTGGTGTGGCTTAGGGGACTGAGTGCCAGCCTACAAAGGAAAGCATTGCCCAATTGATACCCAGTCAGGTAGGTCATAAGCCTGGGTTGCAGGCCAGGTGCCCAGTAGAGGGCGCTAGAGAGGCAACCACACCTTGATGTTTCTTTTCCTCTTTCCCTCCCTTTCTCTCTCTCTAAAAACAAATAAATAAAATCTTTTAAAAAAGAAAAAATAAGTTGAAGATGGCATAGAGAGTACAAGCCCTATTGTCTTATTTTACTTTGAGTCAATGGATGTAAAAATTACTCTATCACATGGTCAATTTCAGTATTTACCTGACCATGGCCTGGCGACATACAGGACGCTGACTGACCTGGATGACACACCACACTCTGGGTAGCCCTTCTCTGAGTGACCTACATTGTGTTTGGATTCGTTTTCCCACATCATGAGACAAAGGGCAGAGGCACTGGGGTTAGTTTCCCAAGGCCGCAGAACCAGTGGGGTGAGGACCCGACCTGGGAAGGCAGGCATCTGGTTTCAGGACCTTCTCTGTTGACTTCTTCACGTTCTGCTCTGACTCACAGGATGCAGAGTCTGGGCCCAGAATGCGATGGACTCCAGGCAAATGCTGACTTGATCATTCAGCACCTGTGTGACATTACGATCAAATGACATCTCGAAGACTCTTAAGTGGCCCTTGGCATGCTAGAAGGTGCTCAACAAATGGAAGTCATTCATTTTGACAAGGATGATATTCCAAATGGTGCTGTGATGATTCAGGGGAGATTATTCGATTTGATGCAGTTAATATTCCACATGCCAATGTATCTCAATTGTCATGTTTATGAGGAAACCCTTTGTCGGTGGTTTTTTCCATGAGAAAAATTAAGTTGAATTTTATCATTTTAGTATCTCTGCCAGTTGATTTCTAAACCCTGTAGCAGACATGGCCAACTACAAAGCTCATTAGGACAATAGATTTTGTTTCCTTGAGGGTCCAGTAGAACAACTGTTGGGTTCAATGCCTGGTTTACATTTCAGCTTTTGCAATTATTAGCTGTATGTACTTGATTGTTTTCCCAAACCTCAGCCTCCTTATCTGTAAAATGGGGATAAAAATAATAATAATATGACCTACTTTAGAGTGTTGCTATGAAGATTCAATCAGTGTGTGCAATACATTTGACACAGTGCCTTATAGATAGTAAACACTTAGCAAATATTAGTCCTTGTTATTGGTGCTGGTTTGCAGGGGAAAAGTGAGATTCCGAGACATCACTTAACCTTTCACTGAAAAGTTTGCCAAAATTAAGGAAATCCTAATCGTTATTGATTAGAACTATTTTTCTTCAGTACCTATATATGTCAGACCTAGTGCTAATCATTTCCATACACATTATTGATGTAATTCCAGCAGCATTTTTCTTACTGGTAATTAAATCTCATGCTGGTCAAGTAACTTGCTCAGAGTCCCATAGTGAGTGTGCAGAGACCCACCCCCCTGCCCGGCCACATAGAACCTGGGATTCACCTGGGTGCACCCTTCACTGTTTTTCAGTTAGTTCTACTCAGAAGCAAAACTGATACTAAATAATGAGTTAGCATGTACTCAGTTCTATGTTTTGGTCCCTGCTCTGAGCACTTTACATGCATTATGTCATTTTACCCTCACACAATCCTAAGAGGTAAGTATTCCCATTATCCCCATTTTTGTATGTGAAGAAGCAGAGGTGAGGGAGATACGGGCTCCGCTGATGAGAGTGGACCAGGCGGTCAGGTCCCATAGCCCACGCCATGCTAGAGATGGGGAGGCACACACATGCGGAAACACACACATCGGCCTGAGGGTAGTGGGTCTCATCCTGTGTATTGGGGTAAGATTTTTCCTTCTCTGTAAAAAGAGAGGGCTGCATCTGGGCCTTTTAAAAGTCCTTTCTGGCACTGAAAGCCTAAGACTCTGTAAGCAGGAGGACAAAAAAAATACAGTTTTCCCTGTATGTCCCTACCACGTTACTGGCCCATTAGAAAATGGCCATCATGTGAATGAATGAGTTTATACTTAGGCCCTATTTATGCAATTTGAGGGAAAGAAGTCTGGATGGAGGCCCAACAGAGCAATTTCAAACACGTCCTGAGCTTCTTACTCGGATTAGGCCTGGAGCGCCGGTCCCCTGCCCAAGCTCAGGCGGCAGCACTGTGGGCCGAGAGCTTCCCCTGGTTGTGTTCCTTCTCCCACGGCTTTTCCTAAACACCCCGCTCCTCCGAGAAACTCCACATGATCGCCTGTTGTGCAAAGTGGACGCTCTGAGGCTGAGAGGCGAGGACGGGCGATTATGTGGTGGAAGCGTGTCTAAAGATTAGCCAATTTTCCCTGTAGAGTCTTTGAATGTGCTGTTGCTATTGGCTTATTTGTTGGTCTACAGAATAATAAAAATGTTCTGTGAGACTCTTACCTTTCCACACTTATCTTGAGAATTTATTTTTGGAAAAGAAGGTTTTTGTCTTCCACTTAAACTCAGTGGGGGAAAGGGACCTAAAAGACGATCATGCACATCCTTTATCCTATGGACAAGGAAGCCAAAGATCAGGATGTGACTTGGCCGAGCTCAAGAAGTTCTGGATAATGGGTAATCTATACAAAGGGTTCATCCACATCTGGACCTTTACAGTAAATTTTGTGCTTACAAACATTTCTTGGACGAGAGCGTTTATGTCAGGGATCACAAACTCATGGGCCCACAGATCATGCGAATGAGTGACAGAGTCAGGTAAAGGGCAATTGGGACTGGTGGGGAGTGTGGCCAGCTGGGTACTGAATACCCCATTGTAAGGAAAACTTGCTACCCAGCATCAGCCAATTGTTACCACAGGGCCACGCTGGGCCAGTACTGTCCGACCTTTGAACTTTCCAAGAGAAGCAAATTTTCTGGACTTTATGTAAAATATCTCAATTTGATATCATGAACTCATTCAAAATTTTAAGATAGTGCAGGCCAAATACAACATGACATTGGGTTAGATATAAACCACGGGTCACACATTGGCAAACGCAGGTTTATAACTCACGATTTATAACTCCAGGTTATAACTCCAGATTTATAACCTGGATCAGATTCTCACACAGGAATATGATCCAGGAGTCACGGGCAAACACGCACTTCTCTTGCGATGGTTACAGCACAGCGATACAGGCATTCTCTGGCTTCTTTTCCCATGAATGATGTGATAGTTTTTTTCAAATCACCATAACCTGGAGTTATATTCAAGTCAGTTGAGAGCAATTCCTCCTTTACAGAACATTTTATTTATTTATGACAACATCTCTTATCCATCTCCCTCCATGGGTGGCACTTGAGGCCACTGCCTGTGTTAATATCTAGACCTTCTTTTCCGGTGACAAATACCCATTTGTGAGGGGGTGAGGTATTGGACAGTGGTGACCAGCAGCTCTAAATAAGTATTAGAGACCTGTCAGACTCAGTTGAATAACAGGTTAGAAGGGGGGCCTGGAAGAGGGAACGAATCGGTGATTCTTGGGGAAGGAGGAGAGAGTATTCCTTCAAGAAAGATGGGTGAAATGAATGTGAATTGAGAGAAACTGGAGATTTTATCACTGCAGATAAATCTCTGCTACACTTTCCAAATCCAGGGTCTTAGCTATGACATAAAGATGATGGTGTGTAGTCAAGTGTGTTGAAACTCCCACAGATGTTTATTTGAAGTTCAGTGTTAATAAAATACATAGATGCATCCCCTCTATTTCTCTTTTCCACATGTTTTTTTCCCTCTCTTTCTTTATTAATTTATCCTATTTAGCACCTGAAGAATTCCCTTTGTCAGAAAAGGCAATGCATAACTCATTGCTTTGGGTGTACCATATTTTTAAGAGTGTCCAGGAATAATCCGTTTGAAGGGACTGGAGATCATTTTCAGCTTTAGGAAAAGAAATTCTAAATTTAGGGACAGGGACATTTTATATTGCAATATTGTATCAGTGCAGGTTTTCGGCTCACTTGTCAGAAGGATTTTATTTATCAGTCTTAAAAGTACTAAGTAACTTGTCATTACTTCTATAACAGTGGGAGATAATTAAATCCTACATGCTTTAAGGAATCAAGCCAGGGTCAGCACTGTTTTGCATACAGCATGCGCAGATTAGGTGAAAGTAGCCTGTTTAAACTGTCACTTGATATTATATTGGCTGTTAGATTAAACAGCACAGGACTGTGGAGCTCAGCAGATAGCTGGCCGCTCCTCTCCATCCTCCCATCTGCTGTAGCATGACCTGGCTGGCACTCCCTTATTTGGGGAGAACGTGATGCCCTTAGACAGTGGGAGAGCTTGACCACCGCCTAGCCTGCTTAAATTGCCATGAAACACCATAATGCTTGGTGCTGTTTATTTCCAGGGAAACTTTGGAGTCGATCTCTGAGAAGAACCTGGGCAGGATGAAGTGAATCTAACTTGCTGCCCAGCAGAATTTGGGGGATGGTCACACTGGATTGTGGGCAGCAATGTCCCCGAGGCTGTTGAGAGAAGGCAAAAATCAGAAATTGGCTTCAGCAGGAGGCTGCCCATAGACAGTGAGGGCAGAAGTAGGAGCTGCTCCTTGTGAACCCAGCCCAGGAAGTGCTGGCCGCTGATGCCATAGGAAGAACACTGTCTATGGAATCAGACATGCGTGGATTTAGAATCTGGTTCCATCACTCACCTGCTATGTGACTGGACTTCTCAGTCTCAGCTTCCTTATCTGTAAAGTGGGCTCATACAAGGTGCCTGGTACAGGGCTTACCACGCAGAGTGTTGCTTAGGATGTGCTAGTCCTCTGACGCTGAACTTAGTAAGCTGTCCATCAGTAATCCAGGTCTGAATGCTGCTCCAAAATGCTGAAAGGGCATTTGTTACCTCTTATTGTAGTCTACTTGCTGGGTGTACTGGCCTGTGGCCCCCAGGTGTTGATTATACCCAGGAGGGAAGGCAGAAATCTGTAAATTATCTCACCGTTTGCAAAATGGGCATCCCAGGGCAGCGTTTTAGCTGGAAAGTGCCCATTATGTTGGCCGCCCTTTGGGATGCACTCCTAAAAGAAGCTTGGATTCTGTCCGCTTTGAAGGTTTGTAACAAAACAACTTCCGCTGTCTACTGTCAGGGATGCTGCCTGCTCTGATCAGGCCCCACGCTTTATTTTCACTTTTCTTACATGACTTAGCATTTCCTTCTACCTTGTGTTACCGTGTTCGGAGGTGTTTGATCTCCTCCAGGCCAGATCCCTGTGTGATCCAGCTTTCGTGCATCCAGAGCATCCAATTAGTCCCTGGGTAGAATAGGAACTCAACAAATGTTTGTTGAATGAACAAGCATTTTGCTAAAAGGTGGGAGGATGATTTTATTGCCCTGTGTTAGTTTCCCTTGGGCAATGATTATATCATCTCTACAGGGTCCAGCAGAAGTAAGGCCTGCCTGAGTGTGGTTGGTAGGGCAATAATACGGGTGTAATAGCTTACAGTTTTAATTTGAACATCTCACCTAAAATGTCATAGGGTGTGCTTGAGTGCGACATTGTTAAGTTACAGAGTTACATGCTTATGATTTTGTAATAAAAAGGGACAATTTTTTTTTTGTGCTGGACTCTATACTTTAAGTATCCAAAGGAAATAAGACCAAAGTCAACGGCCCCATGAGTTTAGGTTTCCTGGGACATCAAACCCCATGTCCTCGTGATATCATGGCCAGAAGAGTCTGGAGTCCTGACACAGGAGTGCCCTGAATATTAGAGCTGGAAGCTCCTGAGTAGCTCCAAAGGGCACGGTCTCCATCCTTTCCCACTTACTGGTGAGGAATTCTTGAAAGAATAGAGAATTTCTGATCTGATGGAACAGAGAGAGAACACAGAATAAAATGACACCCAGAGTGCTGGTGTGCTCCAGGGGGAGAAATCAGTGTGCTCCTTGGGGGCTCTAAAGAGAGAAGGGGTTCAAGATACTGAGTTCCAAGGTGCAGATGAGGGGGGAGGGATGCTGAGGCACTGCCTCTGCCCACCTTCCATTTTCTGTCTCCACTCCCAGCTTCTACCCCCACCCCCTGGACAGAGGGGCTGTGAAAGCATCAGGATGAAATCACACATCCTGATGCCTCTGGAAAGATAATGAGAACCCATCTCCCTACAAGCATCCAAGTTACTCTCTCGAGTAGCCGATTGCTCTAAACCAGTGAGGTATTGTCTTGTAGGGGTTGAGAACTCTGAATGCAGGAGGAAAAAGGAAAATAAATAAGAGCTTCTAAGACAGTCCATATTGATATTATGCTTATAAAACCTAAAAGCCCCTGCTGACTGTGGAAAATTAATGATAGGTGCAGTCGATATTAATTGTCCCTCCAAAAAGTAGTGGGGGAGAGCGCCTCCAAAGTGAGGATCAATATAATCCCCCTGCCAGTACCGTATTGAGCCTTTCTTCCAAAAATACATTTTTTAAACCATTGACAGGGTTATTTAGGAAAGCGTTTCCTTAGTCCTGCTAATGGAAAACCATGATAATGATCTTGGAACAATAGGTTTTAGAAACTCAGCGCTTGGGTGATGACTGGCTTCCCATAGTCAATGCTGCAGTTTTGCTTTGAAAGGGGAGCAGCAGGGACTCAGAGGTAGAAGGAGTCTGGATACCGGATCTCCCCTATGGAGTAGTAGTTTTTTCACTTCTCGTGAATTATTAAATGCAAATCCAGCAATGTACGGTGAAAAAGCAGATGACGTCTCCCTGAGTTTGCTGATGAGCCAGTTGCTGGGTTCAGGCAGGACTCCACGTGTTTCCAGTTTCTATAAACGTCCGTAGAAGTGGAGCATGGCCCTCCTTACTGCATCTCAAGTGAATGATTTTTCAATTAGCCTGGAGTTCCTTCGCAGTATTCCCTCTGCAATCCTACGTGTTGATGTAGAGCAAAGGTTTAAGAGGTTTTGGACAATTTATGTGGTTTGGAGAGGCTGTTTGTCAAGACACGGTATCTACAACTACTTTTATGTTCAATTTGAGTCCCAGGTCTTTTGCTTATTTTTATAGCACCGTTTTCCGAGCTGTTACAGGGAAGTTAAAGGCAGAGTTTAAAAGCTGGTGCTGGTGCCGGTAAGGGGTTTCTGCAAGGGGCTGGTCAAGCCAGGAAAACCTGTCTCCAAATATGTGAAGACCATGGGCTTTGCTTAATTGGAGGGCTATTTAGTGAGCTTCAACAGAGTACTTGGAGCCATGGATATTGTTTGAGCTGAAAACTTCACCTTGAGGGTGTGGGGGATGGGGCGTCAAAGAAGAGGTTCCGGATTCAACCAGATTTGGGAGGTCTGGGAGTACCACTTCCTAGGACAAGTTGCAGGCATACCTTGGAGATGTTTTTTGGGTTTGGTTCCAGACTACCACAATAAAGCGAGTTGTAATCTTGTTGCTGATGGAGGCCTTGTCTTCAATTTGGAAAAAAATGTGACATCATGAAGCGCGATAAAGCGAAAAGCATTAAAATGAGGGATGCCTGCACTTATTCTCATCATATCTTGGTTTTCTAACCTATAAAACTGGGGTCGGTACCACGATTGCATAAGATCATGCGTGAAAAGTGCTTAGTCAGAGCCTGGCACAAAGTCAGTTGTCAGAAATGTTATCATTTCTATTACTGTTGCTGCTACTGTTAGGAATGGAGCTGTAGGAAGATGATGTGGCCGTGTGCAGAGTTAGCTGGAAAGATGTCCCTGGGAGAATTGCTTGTAACAGTGAGAAATGGGATTGTGTGTACATGTTCCGACAAATACATACAGTGCCTATTGTGTTATTTGGCTATTAAGAGCTGTGTGGTTGATATTTATTTAATTTATTTTTCAACTTTCAAAATAACATTTGTCAATATTGTTTATTAAAATAATAAACATTTATTGGTAGAACAGCATCCACAATACTTAAGTGAAACATTAGTTTGCAAAGTAGTATCATCTGATTGTTTAGTGGAACCGTACAGGGATAAATATGTGCTCACACACCCAGAAAGTGAAACTAGGTATATTCCTGGGTGGTAGAATACAAGTTTTTAAAAAACATTTAAAAAATTGATTTTAGAGAGAAGGAAAGGTAAGGAGAAAGAGAGGAAGTGAAACATTAATATGCAAGAGAAACATCAGCAGGACGTCTCTTGCACACCCCCAACCAGGGACTTGGCTCACCCCCCAGGCATGCGCCCTGACTGGGAATCAAACCCATGACCTATCCGTCTGCGGGATGATGCCCAACCCACTGAGCCACACCAGTGAAGGATGGCGTACAATTTTTTTGATGTTCTAATAAGTTTTTATGTGTTAATTTTTTACTCCTCTGAAATTTTTTTATAATGTCAAATTGCTGTTCTTGATTAAAATCTGTTTTTGATTGGAAACAGAAAAACCTTCCGATGTGGCTCCCAGATGAGGTTATATCATTTTTAGTGGTGACAAATGTCACTGTGTCAGCATGGTTTTATCAGAGACTTCGGGATGTGAACTTGGACATGCTGGAGGTTGTGTCCCTCCATCAGAAAACACAACGAAGCAATGAAAGATCAGGAACATTTGAAAATGAGATCATGAGGAATGAGAAGTAGAACAGTCGCTCGGTCCCATTTATTTTTTTACTAGAAGACTTACTGACATTTGGAAAATGGAGACCCGTGCCACCGACTTGAGGCTGATTGGCACTTATGGGCAGGAGTGGCATTATTTACCTCGCCCCCCTTCACTCTCACCCCTCATCCCAACCCTCACCCGGCCACCCTCTGAAATAAATCGGATAAGCTATGAAACTTTCTAAAATGGCTATGTACAGAAAAGACGAGTTGTCGCTTTCAAAGTATGACTTAATCGGGATAGAAATTTGAAAAAGTAACTTGTGACATTTTGAACACTTTTACTGATGCTTGTTAAAGAGGAAAAAAAAAAGAAAATTGTACCTGTTCAGAGAGAAAAAACCGAGAAGAACTGAGAATAGTTTCATATCAAGTTTTTTATTAAAACAGTTGTGTCTAAATCTCAATGGATTTTGTAAAAATTGAAATAATGTTTGCCAGGAGCACATGATTGCTATAAATATCTATTTATATTCATATGTCAGGAGTGGGCTGGGTCCCTTAATTTTCTGCATAAATGGAAAATTATTTATGGGTTCCATGCAGGTTTATAGTTTTAATGGTGCTACAATTTGACCCTTGGAGTTCTGGAACTTTCAGGACTTCCAGCTAAATATATATATTTTTAAATATATTTATTTATTTGTTTATTTATTTCAGAGATAGGGGGAAGGGAAGGAGGAAGAGAGGGAGAGAAACATTGATGTGAGGGAGAAGTGTCCATCAATTTCCTCTCAAATGCACTCCAACCAGGGACCAAACACCACAACCTAGGCACGCACCCTGACAAGGAATTGAACTGGCAAACTTCTGGTTTATGGGACAATGCCCAACCCACTGAACCACACTGGTTAGGGTGCTAAATATATATTTTACACGTGGGGTGCATGTGTTCACGTATAAGATTGCACCCAAATACTTGAGAACACTTCTTTTTTCCTGCAAAGTGTGCAAGCATATTTATGAATGTTTCATCTTTTTAACGTCAAGTGTTTTGCAAGGGAAAAATGATATTTGCCTCAAAATCATCGGACTCTCAAATACGTCCACGACCCTTCTCTAGTCCAAGTATTTAATTCCAGGAATAATGAGTTCCCTTCTGGGGTTCCACATATCTTTAACACAACTCAAAACTGCGCAGCATAAAGTCTGCTGAAATCTATAAAAATCATGACATTGTCATCAGTAGAAATTTCTAAAAGCTATTTTGCTTTCAAGACTGTCCTAAATGAAAATTTAGAGGAATTACATTTACTTCCCTGAAGTGCCTGATTCTTTCTTTCTCTCTCTCTCTTTCTCCTTCCTCTTTCTTTCTTTCTTTCTTTCTTTCTTTCTTTCTTTCTTTCTTTCTTTCTTTCTTTCTTTCTTTCTTTCTTTCTTTCTTTCTTTCTTTCTTCCTTCCTTCCCCTTCCCCCCCCTCCCCTTCCTTTCCTTCCTTCCTTCCTTCCTTCCTTCCTTCCTTCCTTCCTTCCTTCCTTCCTTCCTTCCTTTCTTTCTTTCTTCTCACTGTCCCTCTCCCTCTCTCATGCTTGCTGTCTCTTTCTCTGATCATGTGTCTCCCCTTTCTTTTGTTCTTTCTGTTGTACAGCATTTTTTATATTTTATGTCCAAAACCCTCCCACTTTTCTCTAACACCTGCCCCTGACATGGCTATTTTAGTTTTCCCAATAAGATTTACACCCATCCTTCATTTTCTTTTAGTTGTCAGGAATTATATTATTATATTATTCTAATTTCATGCATAATATATGAAATACATTAGTGTTCTATGGTCACAACTGGCCACCAGGGTTTTATTTGACTCAAATGTTGCTAAGTTTTTTTTTTTTAAATTGGTTACTACAAGTCTAAGATTTTACCTAAAAATTAGGATTTTCTTTACAAAAATATAAAAAGATTGAACCATCCTGGGTACCTTAAGACACGGCAATAGTGACTGAAGTACAGAAGTAGCTTCCTGATCTCCAATATGTCACTATCTCCTCCCATCCCGACCCCACCCCCTGCGGGGTCTTCATTCACCTGTCTTACTCTCTGATCCCTATTAGGCATTTAACTTTTCCATCACCTGGGTTCCTTCCTGTTCCTGCAGTTTCCTCTCCTGGAGCCCTCTTTTCTCCTACCCCAGTGAAGGGAGAACAGTGGGAATCCCACCTACGAAGGCGGGACCAATCAGAAGGGGTACCTTTGGTTATCGCCCGAGTGACTCCTCGGCTGGGATATGAGGTTGGAGCCGACACAGAGGTTGCTGATGAGACAGCTGCTGTGAAAAAGCCTCTAATGTCTTTCAAGGTCACTGAGTCAATCAACCACTTAGAGTTACTGGTATAATTCATCTTCTGGTATTTTGGGGTGTATTATTTATTTTCCAATCTTAAATACATTTTATCACCATTTGAATAGTAGCGAAAGTTGAAGGAAGTTAAACATTCTGTTCGTGCATATCTGGCTTCCGCTAATAATGCCCCTATATTGATGGTTCTACTGGGATGTGGAAGGAGTCTTGCAAGGGGTCATATCTGAGTCTCCTTTTTTCTGCACAAATGTTTGATAACTTTTCCCTGGTGTTGCCTCTTCTGGCTGCGCTGATCTCTCTAAATATGCCAAGAGTACATCAGTTCTTGGCCTGTGCTTAGTGCTCAATAGATATTTGTTAAATGAAGAAACATTTCTACACGCGTTTGTAAAAATGAGGCAGAGAGAGGAGAAACAACTTGCCTTTGGTCATAGGTGAAGTTACCAAGAAAACTGGGGTTAGATTTGGCTCTTCAGACATTTGTTCCAGTGTTTCTTCCCAATTCCCATGACACTGCCACCGTGACCCCGCTTTCCAGCACATGTTCAATTTTCATATACCATGAGCCCTTGAAAGGGTTATATGTATTGGCAATTCTGGTTCTAATTCATGCTTCCAACAGAATTGCACTCAAATAATGCTTTCTGATTTATTTTCAGAACACTTACAACTGTTTCCTTGCTTAACTATCTGGTGGAATTGTGACGTTTGGGTTTGTAATTTCCTGTTCCTGCTGCAGACGTCTCAGCCTGCAGAGCCACTCCGATGGCCACTCCGCTAGTTATCAACTCCAGGTGCACGTGGTCTCCTCTTTATACACGTTTATCAACCTGAAAACCTGTGCTGTTGGACTTGTCTGCAGTAGTCACCTCCCCTCTTTTAGCAGCTGTGGCATTGAAACCAGCACGTTTACTCCAAGTTCATATACGATGTCTTGAAGTTTTTCCACCTTACTCAGTGAACGGTACAGTTAGGTTTTGCTTTATTTCCCTGCTTGGGGCAAGGCTTTCTCTGTGCAGCTTTGTGGGAGTCGCGCGCCTTGCCTGTTCCACCCGACTTAATTCATCTGTCAGAAATGACAAGTGCTTTGGAGGCATTTCCTTCCAGAGTCTCCCAAGTGTGTGTACACAGGAACACACCACACTCACGCACATGCAGACACACAGAGGCCACCGTGAACTGAGAATAGCTCGGGCCGCTGATGCCCTGGGCACTCCTAAAGGAAGCTCTCCTCGGAGATGGAAGCCGGCCCTAGCGAACGCTTTCCCTCGCTGCTCCCTTCCTTGGGGCCACATTGTTGCTGCACAAACGGAAATGAAGGTGACAAAGAGGACCCACTAAAACGGAGAGTAAATAATGACTACTCTACCCCTCAAACCACTGAAATCTCAGCTTAAAAAACACAGTATGCATCAAACTAGGAAGAATATGCGTAGGTACCTCGGAGACAGAGTGTTTTGAAAGGTTCGCTTTATGGAAAGAGATGGATTCTGTCTCCATCTCTATCTCTACTTCTGTCTCTGCCGTTATCTCTATCCGTACATCTCTGTTTCTCTCTATACCATCTATGCCTCTATCTACATCCATGTCTGTATATGTTTGTTGGTAATTTCATATGGTTCAGCCCAGTAACTCTGACTACAGAATTGGTTCCTGCCCCCTTTCCCCACCCTTCTCCCCCATTTCCTTCTCTACTAGAGAAGTGACTGGCAGCTGGAAATGTCAGGTGAGAACTGCAACATTAATGTAGGTGATGCTTTACAAGGGTCCCCAGGATCTCTTCCTCCTGGTGTCTGTGCCTTGTTTAATCCACCCCCTTGTGCGTGGTGAAGACTAGTCCGTATGAGGTGATGTCACATGTGTGTTTCAGTTCTATTATAAAGCACCAGTGAAGATGCATAGGCCACGCATAAGATGATTTTAAGTTAATCAGGAGAGCGATCATCCTGGGTGGGCCTAGTTAGCCAGGAGAGAGCTTTAGGAAGAGGGACTGGTTCCTCCTGAAGAGGAGAACACTTCCCTTGTGGTTGTGACAAAGGAACCAGCCAGAGATGAAGCACCTCTGGGGAAGAACAGCCTCTGGGAGCTGAGGACCCCTATCTTACCACTTCCAGGGACTGAGTATCGCCAGTTATCTGATTGTGTTTGGAAGAAGACCTTGAGCTCCAAATGAGGACACAGCTTGGCCAACACCTTGATTGTGGCCTTAAAAGAACCTGAGCAGAGGCTCCAGTTAAGCAATGCCCCACTTCTGACCCACAGAACCCATGAGATAATAAACGGGTACTGTCTTAAGCCACTAAAGTTTGGGTAAACGGTGAGGCACCCGTAGAGAATGGACACAAACATCAGAAGATCTGCCTGCTCAGTAACGGGTCTGATCACACCTGTGCCTGTGATCACCTGCTTCTTCAGCATCTTGCTTCATTTGCCTCCACCCACAAGTGAAGCCCAGGAAGGATTTAGTGACAATCCGAGGAGCCAGAGAGCCTCATGCCCATTGTAGGTTCTACCGGTGCTCTTGATGCATATCTGTGAAATCCACTTTCTTTCTTTTTGTGTTAGCCTATTACTGCAACAGAAGCAAAAGAGAGAACTTCCCTTTCCAGAGAAAAAATATTTAGCTTGCTCTTGATTTGGAACATGAGACACTCAATGCTGGGATGGTGTCCTGGACTCTTCCCTGCGGCACTGCATGAGGAAAAGGGCGTGTGGCTGCCATTGTGGCTGCTTTTATTTCTCTACTCTCTTTTAAAATGTTCTTTCCTGTTCAGGCTTCTGGGCTTTTTCTTTTCTCCTTCCCTTTGTGTGGTGGCATTTGCCTTGAATATTTATGAGGAAAACTTGGTCCTTCCCCAAGAACTTATTTGGGGGTAATTAATTCTTGGCTCTGTGGCAGCGCTTCACAACTGTGACTTTCTTAGGTAGGAACTGACTGAGTACATGTCCAGGCATAGGACATGTGTGGTTATTGCATTTCCTCTTGCCAAAAATTAATCGTTCCTTGAATTTGTGTAATGGGAATGGTGCTTGTGTGCGAGGGGGTGGAAGCGGGGATTCCCACAAGGGCAGTGAGCGATCCTTGAGAACGCGGACTATAGTCTCTCAAGTGATTGTCTTTGCAGTTTTATGCTCCAGAGCTCTGGAGGAGGACCTTTCGAGGAAGCTGAACTACACCGCAGGGAGGTTGCAGTCTATTAGGGCAGTGAGTGTGCAAAAAGACAGTTCACGAACTTTCGGTAAATGGTGCAGTCACAAGTACAAAGAGATGAAGGAGAGGATAGGGAGACAAGCTGTGTGTTTTTGCTAGAATTGGATAAGGGAATTTGGCCCGAAGAAAAAGAATGTGTGGTCATGATGAATTCATTATTTTTCAACACACATTGAACTTGGATTTGAAACTGGGCATCATTTTAGGGAAATTTTTTGCATGATCCAATGCATGGCAAAATAAAATAAATTAAGCAATAGCCTGCTAATTTGGAATCTGTGAGAAACTGGACTGGAAATTCCACCAGGGCAGGAGGCATCTTTGTCTTGTTCTCTGTTGCATCCTCAACGCCGCACAGCGTTTTGCTGGGTGCCCAGACACAATTGAGACCGAAGTGAATGAATCTCACCACTGGGCCACCATTCAAAGGGCTTTCTAATAAGATTAATTGTGTGATTGCAATTGTAAAAACAAAAAAGTGGGAAGAATGAACTGTTTACACGGAAATGATTGCTTAATCATGAAGCACTGTTCCCCATTCATTAAAGCACAGATCCAGAGGAAGGCTGCACAGGAATTCACTGATCGCCCAGTGGAATCCACTGTATATTTTGAATGTACAATTTAAAAAAATTGTATCTCTTCATTAGTTGTCCTTTCTATCTCACTTTCTGAATGAGTAAAGATTTCGTGGGGTTTTGGCACATTTTCTTTTGTGATATTTTACCCGGTTGAGGGACAGTAATGGGCTTTGGAGGCTAAGTAGTCAGCCAGGCCTGAGCTCAGACGAGCAGTCCAAATCCAGAAAAGGTGATGAAGCAAGCCTTCAGAGCAGAGGTGCAGATCAGTACCGGGTAGGTGGTCAAGATCCTGGGGCACAAGACAGAGCCCAATCTAGACGGGCTGGCAGTAGTCATAGACTGTTTCAAAGGCAGAAGAAGTTCAGGCTAGATGCCAGTAAGAGTGAAGAGCAGATAGCCTACGTCCAACCTGATTAATGGGTCAGGGGCACAATACGTCCAGGTCAGCCAATAAAAGCTGAGCTGTACTTCCTGACAGCAGGCTTTCCTCCTATCACCATCCTCGCCTAGAAATGACCAGCTCCATGGTTGCCCGCTGAGGTCGGCTGGTCTACAATATACCTTTTCTCCTAAAAGGCTGCTTCTATGTATACAGGCAATTTTAGCTTTGACCACTCTGGACACACTTCATTCACAAAAATATTTTCTGCTTTCTAAGACTTACTGGCCACATGGTAGCAGCTCTATTTTGTATGGAATCATTTGATCACTGCTTTCCCACTGAATGTTGTAAGTGCTTCTATGAGGGGCTGGAAGTTAGGAAAGGTATAATAGAAACCCAGATTTCTGTTTTAGGGAGCATGAGGTTATGTGCTGGATTATACACCAGATACTTCTTTAACTGAAAAACAGAATTTGAATATAAATTATCATTATTTCTTTATTGTTCAAGTACAGTTGTCTCCATTTTCCTGCCACCACCTTCCCCCACTCCACCTACCCCCACCTCCCACCCTCTATCCTGCCCCCCTTTGGCTTTGTTCATAGGTCCTTTATACATGTTCCTTGACTTGATCCTTCCTCTTCTTTCCCCCATTCTCCCTCTACCCACCACCCCCTCTGGTTACTGTCAGTTTGTTCTTTATTTCAGAGTCTCCGGTTATATTTTGCTTGCTTGTTTGTTTTGTTGATTAGGTTCCATTTATGGGTGAGATCATATGGTATTCATCTTTCACTACCTGGCTTATTTCACTTAGCACAATGCTCTCCAGTTCTATCCATGCTCCATGCTCTTGCAAAGGGTAGGAGCTCCTTCTTTCTTTCTGCTGCATAGTATTCCATTGTGTAAATGTACCATAGTTTTTTGATCCACTCATTTACTCCTGGGCACTTAGGTTTCTTCCAGCACTTGACTACTGTGAATTGTGCTGCTATGAACATTGGGGGTGCATAGGTTCTTTTGGATTGGTGTATCAGAATTCTTAGGGTATATACCAGCAGTGGACTTGCTGGGTCTAAAGGCAGTTTCATTTAGTTTTTTGAGGCAATTCCACACTGTTTCCCATAGTATAGTGGCTGTACCAGTGTGTATTCCCACCAAAAATATGAATATAAATTGTAACACTTGTTATTACTCATAACTGCAGTTCAGAGGATAGTAGGGTATTTTCTCATACTTTCATGAGCCAGTAACCTCCAGAATAAATTATATATTGCACCCCATACCAATTGTCCTTAAGGAAGCTACACTTTTACGAAGGGTACAGACTGCCATGGATTCTACCAGAAACTGCTGCCACCAGCTCGTGGTGGTTCCTTCTCTTCCTGTCATTTGCCCGTAGGCTGTTAACTGACTAAATTCAGGTCTTGCTCGTGAAAGAGCTAGAGCTGTTCCATTTGGTTGTGGTGACTGCGGGGGCTCAGAGAAGGTCGACCAGAGGGGAATCCAGGACTTGGTGTCCACAGGGGAGCTATCTCTGGGCACCTATGGACGGCCCCAGGTGACCTTCCCCAGAGCCCACGGGTGAGAAAGCCAAGGGACTTTGGGTCATCTCCTCTGGATCCCCAACTACCTTGTTTATTCTCCAAGCAAAGGCATGAAGTATTCTACACACTCCTTGCATGTGCAAGCACGTGCATGTGAGTCCACGAGTGCATACTTAATCGGCGCTGTCTTGCTTCCATCAGGACATTAAAATAAAAAGCAAATGTCCTGATGGCTGATGGTAAAGTCCCTGTATAACACATCTGCCCATGAGCTTCAGAGAGAAGGAATAGATAGTTCTAACTTTTTTAAGAAAGATGACCCTACTTTAAAGCCTGTGATTCAGTTGACTTCCCGGTCGAGGGAGAAAGAAGGGGTGACTGCCTGCAGGTTTTATACATAGCAGAGAAGACGATTGTTGTGGTGGCTTCCATTTGTTCTTGAAACTGCAAGGTCCTGCTTCTGCGACAAGCTCTTCAGACATCCTGGCACGTTCCCCAGAGAAACCCACTACCCCTCATTATCATAGCTGAACAGATGCTTCAAAGCAGTTCTCTGAATCTTTGTAGGATGCTAAGTGAAAATTAGCCCTCATGGGAACGCTCCATTATTCTAAAACCAAGGTCTTAGTTTTGGTATTTGGAGGCCCTGCCCCGACCTGGAATGTGCTAGTCATGACAGTTTTCTGCATGTCTGTGCCTCTTAGGCAAATATTTCAGGATGCAGGCTGCTCTGAGTCCACTGTGTGGACAGTTCCAAATTCCTTCATCTCTTCATGTTTTAGGTAGATATTTACCAAAAATTATCATGCGGTGATCAGGAAAATGCTATATATGCTCAGAGAATTTTAGAAAGCAGTCATTAGTGAATATACATGAAATTACAGAATGAATCATTATTGTGTATCATTACTTTCTGACATGTTACAAATTTTCTGATTTGGTTTTTATCAGTCTTCTCCATTAGAATATAAGTTCAGTGAGGGCAGGAGTCTTGTTTTAGCCAGTGCATTTTTCGGCGCACAGGGACATGGTAGGCACTTAATAAATACTTGTTACAGCAATGGCCACCCATGGGGACTGAGTGGGCAAACAAATGGTGGCAGTAGTGTTAGATTCCTCTTTCAAGGATATTTCTGAATTGCTTCCTCCTTTAAATACTTCAGCCTGCGTACAGCTGCGTTCAAAGTTAATATTTATTGAATGGTCTACTGTGTTCCAGGGACTGGGATAGAAACTTATTGACACATGAATGAATCTTTCATTCACAGTCCTATGAGTTATGTACTAAGATTGTACACAATTTGTAAGCGAGGAAACTTAAAAGTTTAAGAGGTTGAAGACTTGCCCAAGAACACAGGTCAAATAAGGCGAGTGGCCAGGTTTTGACACCAGGGCAAATTAACCCCTTAAACTATGAAAGCCTTCCCATGTCTTTCTTTGACTTGTTTATTTACCCAACTGATCAACTACCCTAGTCTTTTGGAGGGAGGGTTCTGTGTGGGTCAGGTGGCATGCTGGGTGCCTAGCAGTCTGGTCCCTGGCTTTTCTATGTGTTTGGAGGAGAGGAGTCAGGACTGGGGGAGGAGGTGTATGTGGGTTCTGTGTGCAACACTCAGATCAATGGACAAGTTCCAGCCAATTTACTCCATGAATGTTCCCAACGGAGGGAGGGGTAATGAACAGTGAAATGCCCCATAGCCAGATTGGAGGGGCAGTCTGTTTGCGGGAGACTGTGGCTGCTTCCCAAACACACTCATGCTGCGTCCTGAAGTGGAGATCTTGTCAGTTTCCCTTTAGTCACGTTAAACCCAGAGCTGTCCCTTAAAATGTTGACCCAGTCTGTGTTTTACCCACTCCACTTCTTAAGATGCAAGTTTACAGAGAGTTGTTTATAGTTATCAGAAGAAGGAGAAAGCTAGTTACTATGTTGTCACCACTGAAATGAGCAGCTTCTCACTGTTTGTCATCCTAATGGGCCGACTGGTTTTCATTTAGGGCTGTAGTATTTCCCTGCCACTCACAAGGCTGCATGATCCCCATGCCATCTCCAGAAGACGCCTCTGGCAGGAGCAGAAGCAGGCGCCGCTCTCGGAATGAAGGCCGTGCAAGAACCTCATGGGCCTTCCTTTCTTGCTTCTTTGCTGCAAACTCGGTTTCAAAATGTTTATATTCACTTACTAATTCGAGGCTGTCTAGAAGAGGCTTCTTGCTTTACAATCTAGCTCTCCACTAATTATGTCAAATTCTTGTAAAGTATCAAATAGTTATCAGAAGTGCCTTGCCTTCCTTTTTTCCCCTTCACTGTTTTGTTTTTTTTTTAATACGCTGCAGGACACATGGCAGCAAATATTTCACATGGGAGTTTGTGCCACCGTGATAATTAATGCCAAAAAGTTATGTGAAGGTCTTCCTGGATTAGGTAAACTAGCCCTTGCTGAGAATGAAAGATCAATGATGGGAAAGTTGAGAAGAAAGTGGCTGTAAAAATGATCTAAGATATAGTTAAACTGTGGGAAAAGAACCCACATATTTTTATCTTTGTCCAGAAGGGTTACTGTTTTTCTAAGACAGTAGCAGAATAATACCTTCAGTTAGCAAATAATTGCACAACTGTGTGATCAGATGCTTATAGATTTGCAAGGAAAAAAAAAAGAATTAACAGGGAACTCTGCTTTTGCCCAGCTTTTGTTTGCTGCCCTTCCAGTGATTAGATTCTGTCAATCAAAAACTGGTTTTATATAAAAAGCCATTAGGAGTTAGATTTTCAGTACTTCTGATAGGCAACTAAACTTGAATGCGTCTAGATATAGCAGTTACTCTGGTTAATGTTATCACGGGGGTGAGTTACAGGTATTGGCATTTAGCTTTGTAAACTGTGCTTACCTAGGGATTTTAATAAACCATGGATTGAAGTTTTATGTCTTCCCTTCCTAAAAACGTATAGCATTTTTACATGGAGACTTTATTCGTTGTTCATATGGCTTCATCGAATCGCAATTCATAGGGTAGATGCACAAGGACTAGAAATAGATATATTTCAACCACTGGAATAAGATCTGTTTGTAAGTCAATATCTGCCAAGAATAAAAAAAAGTCTCCTAAGGATCCTTTGTGTTCCCTTTAAATAAAAAGGTCTTTTTCTTCAAGCTTCAAATCAACTTTTATCTTCCCCGAGTTGATGTGAGATCTTCAGTACATCTTATGAGGACCAAGTCAGAGGGACAGTAGGTTGACTCAATGTCATGAAGTCCAGGGGAGGGTCCAGACTGTTCACATAACTTCCCAGCTCAGTGAGACCTGGCAGAGAACACGGGCCCTGCTTCCTCCCTCTCCTTGAGCATCACCCAGCCCCTCTGTCATTCTGTGTTCACGGTTCTCTCTGGTCTGCAGCAGGAAACTTTATTGAATATTCTGACCTCATTCTCTGGGTATGGCTCCCAGGATGTCACTGCAAGGTCTGTGTACAGAAGAGGTGACAGAAGGGCTGCACTGCAGAGCTGAGGTCTGCGTGGCTGAGCTGGTGAAGACAGCAGTGCAGAGTCTGTGTTTCTCCATCAGTTTCTGTCTGGACCACGAGAATAGCCTCCTAACCTGCACCCTCCAATTGACCCCCACATGACATCTAATAGGCTGGTTTTTTTGTGAGCACCTTGCCTCTCTCTCCACTTCCCCTTCAATGCCTTTAAATTCTGTTAAAGATAAAGACAGACTTCTGCCTCCTGACTCATTTTGTGCAACATCCCTTGTCCTCTGGGCTTCAGCAACATGGCCTTCTCAAAGCTTTACTTCACTCTATCAAAGGACCTTTTGATATGAAATTCCCTCTGCACAAAAGGCTCTTTCTTCAACCTAGACCTATAAACTTCTCAAACACGGTATCTCAGCTCATACTTCACTTCTCAAAGAAGTCTTCCTACCTACAGCATTACCCTGTTCTGTATGACTTCAGAGAAGCATGCACTTCTCCTTACAGTTTACCTTACTTGTAGCTTTACATTGTGTATGTATGCTATTCAGTCAATATCTGTGTATCCTTAGTAGATGGTAAGCTTCATAAGGTCAGGGACCACTTCTGTTGGGCTTCTCCTTTCATCTCCAGTGCTTGGCATTGTGCCTGTTACAGTGGAAACATTTGATGAATCTTAGTTAAAATAAGAAAAGGATGAGAGAATGAGGGAGAGTGCTAGTGACAAAGCATGAGCACAGTTACAAGGGAGGAGGGAGAGAAAGAAGAGAGCAGAGGAGAGGAGAGGAGAGGAGAGGAGAGGAGAGGAGAGGAGAGGAGAGAAGAGAAGAGAAGAGAAGAGAAGAGAAGAGAAGAGAAGAGAAGAGAAGAGAAGAGAAGAGAAGGAAGGAGGAGAGAGGAGGAGAGGAAGGAGGCAATTCACTCTTCCATAGCATGAGGAAGCTAGTGAGGAAATATCTCTCCATTTCTGCCTTGAATACTGAATTTCACTGAGTCTAAGATATCATAACTGTATGACACACGATTCTTTATATGTTACAAAGAAAGAAAAAAAACACTGCCAATTAAACTATGACATACTATTGATTGTAAAATGCCTCCCAACGTTAGACATCAAAATTTCAGATGACAAAATGTGAAATGATGTGAATCTTAGACTTGATACACATTAAAATTAGATTGCATTAAATCTAGGGAAGATGAGCTAAATAAATAGTCAAATGGATGTGGGTTGAAGCATGATGGCTGTGAGTATTGGGGCTACTGCACCACTTTTTGAATATCTAATGCTACTGCAGCATTTTTTCCCCTTTCTTTCTGGTAATATGACATGAATTGGTGCACATATAGTCACACAGGTGTTCCTTGGTCACCCGGTGAGAAGTAGCATTCTAGTTCCAGGTGGTTGGGATTATGAGGGGCAGTCTACAATGAGGCAAGAAGAAGACATTGTGGCTAACCAAAGCACTAACCAAAGGACTAGCAATTTACAGATAGTACAGAATGTAGCCCAAAGAGGTGAGCAAACATCCTTTGCCCTCAGTTCCTGAAGTATAGCATATATGTGCATCTCTCTGGGATTGTTTCTGAACCATGCTGCTAGTCAGAGGAATAACGGATTAACAGATGTTTGAACCAATGTTCAAGGATAAACCTGTAAGATGCAAAGTCTTCACTCTTACTTTGCAGTTGGAGGAGGAACACTAACTGGTTTGTAGTTGGGAATCTTTGTTCGGATCCTAGGTCTACAGCTAGCTGAGGGACCTTGGCAGATTATGGCACTCCTATGTGCCTCACTGGAATTACATGTCCCCAAGATGTATTCAATCCCCACTCTCAACATGAGCTTCTCTCCCCATAGGTTAATGAAATCATGAGATTCCTGGGATTTGTGTAGGTGTGTCCTCTCTTTGTACACAGCTCTGTTAATTCCGAGCCATGTTTCTTTTTAACCAATCAGCACATTTTCAGGGCCAGTTGTTATGTGGTAGTGATGAATTCTGCCCTTCTTCTCTTCGGTTGCATGTATTTCAGTTCCTGTTATTTGTTCTTTTCATAAGTTCAATTCTACAGTCTTTCCACCAGCTTAGGTGTAGTGCCCCAAATCCAGATGCATCCAGTTGGGTCTAGAAATGATAATGTGAATAATATGGCACTTAACTCTGCTCTCAGACCCTGTGATCTTAGTGCCATAGACTTATGAAAAGGCTGAATCTGACAGGATGTATAGAGATTGTCTTAGCTAATTAGCTCCTTTGACAAATGAGAAGACTCTCCAGGGGATAGGGAATGACTCACCAAAGGTTACCAGCTGGTAGTGGTGGACTTCGGACACGACTCTCCAGGCTGCCAAGTCCAGCTCCCTCCAGGGCACCAAGCTGACTTTATGCTTAACAGTACCCAGGACAATAGAGTCCTGTACCCTATTGTAAGTTTCTACTTACTTTGCCTTCTGAGTTTTGCAAACCTGTTTTGAAAAAGAATGATCTTTTTTCCAAAAGATGTTCTTTTATTTCACATTAAAAATATGAATATGGATTCCCTTAGGAGTTTAGTGCTTATAATTTTCCTTTTTTAAAAGGTTTTATTTATTTATTTTTAGACAGAGGAGAAGGGAAGGAGAAATAGAGGGAGAGAAACATCATTGCGTGATTGCCTCTCATGTACTCACTACTGAGGACCTGGCCTGCAACCCAGGCATGTACCCTGACTGGGAATCAAACCAGTGACCCTTTGGTTCACCGGCTGATGCTCAAGTCCACTGAGCCACACCAGCCAGGGCATTTTTCTTAAAAATGCCTGCTTTAAAACTTTGTTGCTGCTCTTTGAATTTCAATTCTCTTTTGTAGGAATAACCTAGAGACCCAGGGTATTTATTTAGTGCCCGGTCTTAAGGATTCTTCTTCCATGAAGATCCAGTCTGTTTTTAAGCAGAATGTTTTTATCTGTTTAGGCTGATATAACAAAAATAGAGTAGACTGAGTGGCTTAAACAACAAATAGTTCTGTAAGCTGAGGAGTCCAAGGTTATGTAGCCGGCGGGTTCAGTGTCTGTGGAGGGCCCACTTCCAGGTTCACAGATGACTGTTTTCTCCCTGTATTTTCACATGGTGGAAGGGGCAAGGAAGCTCCCTGGAGTCTTTATTATAAAGACACTAATCCCATTCATAAGGGATCTAATCACCTTCCCAAGGCCCCACCTTCAAATACCATCACACAGGGGATTAGCTTTCAATATATGAGTTTTGGAGGCACAAACATTTAGTTCATAGCATAGGTGGAGTGTTCTAAGTCATGAATGCTGTTAGAAAACCCTCAAGAAAGATAAGGGTCCCTTAGATGTTTTAATGAAATACTACTCAGCCATAAAAAAGAAGAAAATTTTACCCTTTGCTTATGGTATAGATGGACCTGGAGAACATTATGCTAAGTGAAATAAGCCAGTCAGGGAAAGACAAATACCATATGATCTCACTCATACATGGAATCTAATGAACAGACTGAACTAACAAGCAAAATAGGGACAAACTCATAGATGGAGAGCAGGCTTATAGCTAAGGGAGGGGGAAGATTAGAGGCTAGAGGGATTGAGCAAAAAGGAAAAATGACTCATGGACATGGACAACAGTGTGGTGACTGCTGGAGGTAAGGGGATCTTAGAGGACTAAATAGTAATGAAAAAATACAAAAAAAGTAAAATAAAATAAATTTTAAAGAGATAAGTGTGGATAAACTCATGGGATGAACATATTTTCTGTTCATTGAAAAATGTGCCTTATAAAAATGATCTCATTTTAATCCTCTCAACGATCAGTTGTCATTATGACTTTTATTTGACATATAAAGAAACTGAGGCATAGATTGATTAGAAATAGTGGATTGGCTAGTCATCCAAGTAGCAAGGGGTCAAACCAAAATTCAAACCTAAATCAGTCTCTTTATGAAGACTGGTAGTTTGCCTTTTCAGGTACAAGAACTTGAACTTTACATAATGTGTGGCTACTGCAGTTTTGAGCTGCTAATTTAATTATTTATCTTTTGCTGAAGACAAGCAACACAATCAGTGATTTCCCTAAAGAGATTTGTAAATTTTCCCTTCCATTTTCTATCTTATCTGAACATCCCTGGGAATTTATCATCAACCGGCAGCGCTTTAGAAGTGAACTCTTCCTGGGGTTAATAGTGCTCTGTCCCTATCATCACTGAATGGTGATTGGCAGAATGGAATTAATTGGTTTGAATTAAGTGGCCATACAGGACTTTACTACTTCTTTATTGCAGGAAATCACCAATTATCTTAATCATCCCCACAAGTGATCTTGGCCTTTGGTCCCCAAGTCTTGGAGCGTTGCCTCTTCCCAGGGTAGAGGCTGCATTTCTGCCACTCAGCTCACCTATGCTATGCATGTTTTCTTTTTTAATCCTCATCCAAGCACATGGGTAGAGGGGAAGGGATGGAGAAAGAAAGGGAGAGAAACATCAAGCTGAGAAACATCGATTGGTTGCCTTTCATATACACCCCAACCTGGGACTAGACTCAAAACCAGGGCATGTTCCCTGACCAGGAATCAAACCCGTGATCTTTTGGTTTGGGGGATGATGCTCAATCAATTGAGCCACTCTGGCCAGGGCACCCATCCTATATTTTTAGAAGCAAGAAGCTCTTTGGGTTCTTCTTTGTACAAAAATACTGTTTACCCTCTATTCAAGTTAGAAAGCTTGCTTGACAGAATTCTGAATGGTCACAGCTTTCAGCACCAGAGACTGGCCTGTGTTAGAGTTTGTGTTTTCTCAATCTGCACGAACAACACAGATGGCTTGAATCCCAATGACAACTCAGCCCAGCGAGGCCCAACCTCATTTTCGTCTCGCCTCTGTTTCAGATGTCTACAGTGCAGTGTTTCAGAACATGGACAAACCATAGACGAGCTTCTGACTTGTGCCAAAGTTTAAGACAGTCTCTGAAAAATATTACTGCCTTATTATTCTTGAAGATCATGATGCTGTTTATATAATGACAGCCATTTAGATTCTGCCTTAACATTTTTTTCAAAAGGACTTTCATGTTTGTTATCTCAATCCTATAATCCATTTTTCACAGCGCAGCCATAGTCATCTTTAAAAAAAAATCAATCTGATGCTATCACATCCCTGCTTAAAATTCTCCATTCACTTCCTGTTCCCATTTAAACAAATGCCAAATTCCTTTCCATGATCTGAAAGATCCCACAGGAGCTGACTCCTGCCTACCTCTCTGCTTGGTCTCCTGCTTCCTCAGTTGTAGCCACACTGGTTCTTCTCCGATTCCGGGAATTCATTGCTACTTCAGGGGTTTTGCACTTGGCCTTCCCCGTCTCCATGACTCTTTGATGCCTGAAATAGGTGCCAGCTGAATGAATCCTCATGGCCCAGGTAGTTCTCATAAATGTATTTACTAATGTCAAATTTTCTTCAACTGCACATTTTTCTACTCTAATTCTATTTTTTCATCCTGGGACATTTTGTTTTATGCCTTATGTATTGTTGAAAATATTTCCAGTGAAGTTCCCAGAGGCTGAAGGAGTCTATCATTGGATTTTTGTGTGTGATTTCTCCCTTCAGTACTCTTCACCGGCATGGTAAGAAGATACAAGGTTTGGGCCGGGTGAAAAAATGGGAAGGGATTAAGAAGTATAAATTGTGGTTACAGAACACTCACGGCAATGTAAAGTACAGGATAGGGAATATAGTCAATAATGTTGTTTATAACTATATATCGTGTCACATGGGTACGAGATATATTGGGATGATTACTTAGTAAGTTATACAATGACTCATCACTGGGGTATACATCTGAAACTAATATAATATTGTATGTCAACTGTAATTAAGAAATAGAATAATTTTAAAATAATGAAAAATAAAATTACAAAGAAAGAAAATGTCAGTTTTGGCAGGGTAGTGGAAGAATTAGGGTGTATGCATTCATGACTGACCCACTTACTAACTAGCTCTGTGGGTGAAGCAATGCATCTACCTCTCCGGGTCTTACAGCTTCCTCTTCCAGAAGATGAGATGCTGTTCACTTAATCTCATTCTTCCTGTTTGTGGCTGGAGTTTTCAAATATGACCACAATTCTTTAGTGATCACAAAAATGGGTTTCTCCACAGTAGTCAAGAGAAGATCAGATTAAGTAAATCCAGGGAGATTGAGATGAATGTGTTTTCCATTTCTACTTGTTTCTGTTTTGCAAGATTCAAGACCCCATGAGGTGGACCCAGCCCTGAGTAACGTGGGTCCATTTCTCCCCAGTAGCTGTGTTTGGCATGTCTGATGGGAATATATTGTAATGAGAGAAAGCGGGTCATTGGTTACTGGGTTTTTGTGTCATTCCAAGGGGCTGGATTCAAACCGTGAAACCATCGCATATAATGACGGACACAATGAGGTGCGTTTGCTAGTCCTTTATCTTGAGGTTTCTATGGAGAACTTGCCGGTTCATTATTCTATCTAGTTTTTTGTTTGTTTGTATTTTGGTGGAAAACGAAGCTAGGAAAATATTGTCAATGTTCTCATGACTGTTAAAAAAGCAGCATGCATTTTTGAGAGCCATAATTAATGCTTAGATTATGCCAGGATGTTTGCTTGATTTTTGCAAAACCCTTTCCACTGTCTCAGTAGCAAATTGCAAGGAAATCAGTGACTTCTGCTCTCTGGAAATGGTGACTCGGGTCACACTGAATATCAAAAGCACAGAAGAAAGTCAGATTTCCAGACACTCCTAGAACTGTTTGTCTTCATGTTCTCTTTTCTCTGTGTAGTTATCAAGCTGTGTGAAGCAGGACCCTTAAACCACACTGAACGGCCAATGGTCATGGCATTTGGCTGTTTTCATGCCCTGCTCTTGCATTTCATGGTGTGTTTTGTGGTAGATATATGATTTGGCTGATTATGTCTCTTCTTAAACTTATAGATTCATTATATCTCTACAGATACGTAAAGATTGTTTCGGTGGCACACACTAATTGAAAGCCGGTAACCAGCTGTAGGAGTTTACGGCTCTTTAACAGCTTTTCTTGTGTTGTCACATGAAGTTAGCTCTCTCTGCAGACAGGCTGAGTTTCCAGCAGTTAATGCTCCTGAAGGAGATTACCGTAATTACCAGTGATCAATGCTTAATGCCTCTCCATCCAGCCCCACCTTTGCCCCCCGTACAAGACAGGATGTAGAAGGAAAAAAAAAGTCAGCGGTAGTAGCTTTGTAGGGAGCTTGATTCAGTTTACAAGAAAACTGATTCTGTGTGGGCTTTTGAAATACACCTAGGCTCAACAACTAGCTGTTTCTGAGTATTCTCTGAGATGTCAGTTGCTGGATTGCTACTACATTTTCACACAATGAATCAGGTTTCTTTGGAAGATGTACCATGTTCTCACTTTTTAAAAAATTACCGGGAGTAAAAAAATCATTTGATTTCTTTTTTTTTTTCTGTTTCTTACCAGGGTAATCTATATAGTTCAGTAGGAGAGTGGGCGATGGGTGTGAGGACTAGGTAAGTGCTTGAGGTACCATAAGAATTCGACAGGAAAAATAAAGGTACATCTTGGACAGATGAATCATCCACCCCCACTCACTCTAATTAATAGCATATTATAACAGGAAATCATTAAAACGTGAAGGTATATTTGTTCTAGTCACATTTATCAAACGTGGTAAAGTAATTCCTGAGCTCTATTAGTTCCTGTGTATGTTTAACATGATATATGGATTTTCCTTTTTTATTGTTCGAATGTGAAAATGTTTTAAGAAAGAAACACAGGCTTTTATTGCCATTTTTTAAAGTATTGAAGGGGATAAAAAGGAAAGTGTAATAAGAGCAGTATATTTTATGTCAAAAGTAACCTTTCTCTAGTACTCTTTAGATAAAACTGATACTGAGAAAGAAAGGGAAAGATAAGTACTCCCTTTATTCATCTGAGTCCAAAATCTATTTTACTCACTGCTGGTTGTTGGCATTGGGTGATGATATGACATAATACCAGAAAATCAGATTATCAGGAAAGAAGGAGAGTCCCAATTTAATAGTTTCTCACGAAAATTTTGCCCTTATCTCTACATCACAGATAAATAAGTAGCTGTTAAATTTCAAATCCTGGAGGCTTCCTGATTTATCATCAAATCGCGGATGCACTTAGCTGCCTAGCATCAGGGAATCCGATAAGTCCTGTCACATATGAAGAAAAGAAAAAAGCCCATTGGATAATGGGCTAGAGTCTCCCCCACAGTGATTTATTTCTGTCGCAAGACTTAATTTTATCATGAGGCAGATGCTCTGTCTGTATCCGTGTATTCATTTCTGCATTTGTCGGCTTCATTAGAAAAAAAACCACCTGCTGCATTTGTGGGGGTGTGTTTGGCTTTATTGTGTGCCCTGATGACCCAATTATGTGCTATTTCATCACATCTTTAGTTTCTACTTCTTGATGGTTTGGAAATGCCTTAGCTGTTTTGTAAGGTAAGCCTGGCATGCAGGGGCACCTCTGCAGATGAATCTGTGTGGGGTAACTGGTGCGGTGACGAATGGGGTTAACATCCAGCTCCCTGGTACCGAGTCTGTAAGATTCATGTCGGAGGGGATAAGCAGAGCTTACTGGGGTTATCAGGCAGTACCTGGGATGAAACCATGGCGCCTGTGCTCTGAATGAGTTTTGTTGGCCTGTGCGTGGAAGACTGTTACTGTTCACAAAATCTGCCAGGTGGGACTAATATATATATAATGAATATATATGGAAGAAAGGGGGAAAGAAAAGAATAAAGAAGGAGAAGAAAAGAGATAGGTAGAAAGGAAAGAAGCATGGGGAAAGGAACTTAAAAAAATCCCGTATTTTTATGTGGTTTGAGTCACCGCACCTCAGCGCAGAACATCTTAATGACGTGCTTGTGTCTCATCAACATGACCCTCCCTCCAATCTGCCACTTGATATAGATCCTGCTCCTCTGAATAAGCATCCTGGTTCTGGGGGCAGCTGAGGTGCACAGGTTGGAATCCTTCCCAACTGTCATCAGTGCAGTGGAGAGGCCACATCTGCCTGCCACCGCGCTCCTTTCCGCAGCCTCCCTCCCCCCTGCAGAGCACCGCTTTTCCTGGCTGCTCACAGGGGTCCCAGGGAGAGATTGTCAGGTCCTGGAACTACTCAGTGAGCTTAGAACACCTGCAGTTCCCATTCTGGCATTCAGTCCGAAGGACTGTCCTGGTGTCAGCTGCCAATGACAAGTGATAAGACAAACTGTAACTTCTAGGGAGCTTCCCAAATCCTGTCTTGTCTACTTTCTTATGGTTTCTCTCCTTTACATTCCTGCTTTCTCATCTGATTTCCCATAAAAAACAAACAAACAAACAAACAAACAGCCCAGACAAGCACTTTTTTTTTTTTTTTGCATCAAAGAGGGCACAGAGGTTAAGGTAGATTGTGATGCTGAGTTTTGTAGATTTGCATTTTAGTGGGATCACCGCAAGAAAGCTAATAGACAGGAAAGGAGACCACGTTAATGACAATTCTCTAAACAGCTGTTGTACGATTCAGCTTCACTACTTCAGTTAATTAATCAGCACCTTGCTGGCAACTCTGGGGGAGAGACTCGTTAGATACTGGTAGCAGACAGACAATGCTTTCATATCAAATATGTTCAACAACATCTAATACAGCGATAACTTCCACAGAAGAGGGTAGGGAATACCGTGCCTCATAAAGGCGCTCAGAAAGAGGCCCTGGGTATTCTTGCAGACACACACTTGCTAGAAGGGCTGCATGTGTTTCCTTTGTTGTCTGTAGCCAGCCCAAATAAAACCCGGGCAGGAGAGTCTCCAGGGGTCCCTGTTATTATAGATGGCATTTTTTATCGTAATAAATAAATATGTATCCGTAGGTTGATAGCAATGTTCGTGAGACATAACAAATCAAGCATCTTCATTTCCGATTTTAGTCACGGTATCTCATTTGGAATTTTAACCATTGAAATAGTCCTCAAACTTAACAACGACTAAGGGAGATCAAAACATTCAAAGATAGGCCACTCACCAAGCTACCACAGCATTTAGTATGAGAGCTATTGACTGTGAAGCTTCTCCCTGACTTTTTATATTCTAAAGGGAAGCAACCTCTTGTTCTCCCTAGGAAGTCAATAAAGGCATGCATATTTTATGAATGATAATGCACAGAAATCTTAAACAGACAAAATTATATCTATATCTGGCCAATGTACTCTGCATTTTCTTACTCTTCAAAATCATTGTCAGTAAAATCAGTACTGAGTTTAGTGTAACAGCTGCTGTTTTACTCGAAGTTTCCTATTGTCCCATGGCCTGCTCATTGATTAATTAAGAAGATGCCATTTTGCATAGTTCTTACTTTACTTTCTCTTTGTTACTTTATGTCTGTACCCTGCCATTATACAGAGATAATGTGGAAACATTAAGGCTAAAAAAAAAGAAAAAAGATTTGTCATCAAACAATACATCTATTTTAAATGTAAAATTATTAATTAATGAGAAAGATAATATTGATCACAATAAACAATATACATAATTATTACATAAATCTTTACAAACCTCATGCATGCATTTTATATGTGTGTTTGATTTTTACCTATTTTATCATTTGGCAGTTTTAGGAATAAAATTGTGAAATAGAAATTGTTTTATGTCTTTAAATATTACCACGCTTTGGAAATTCCCTTTGCTGATATTCTCACAAGTGAAATACAGCTTTTGGTTTTCTGCCCACCTGCCAGAGGTCAGACAGAGAACTTCATACCAAGGACGTGAGGTTGTATTAACCAATTCATTTGGACGATTTATCCACTTGGCTCTTATGTACTGATGTAGACAATTATTGCTTCAGTTCTTTAATGAATCCTACATTATGGCAGAAGAATATCATTGTGTCTATAACACTCCAGGGAACTATAAAGAGAAATGTCCCTTTTAAATTAGCTTTATGGCACTGAAGCTTTATGTATTTACTTGCAAGTTCAATATTAACTCGAAGTGTGATTCTTGAACTGTCTCTGTTGTCCATGACAACACTGTGTATAGAAAGGGCTCTCTCGGCAGTTATTAATGGTGAGTCCGTTTCGAACAGAACAGTTCCCACCTGCTCCAGCTGCTTCTGCTGCAGAGAGGGCAGGATGCTTTCTTAATCCTGGGTAATCTGACATACCAGTTTAGATAAAACAAGGACTTTTGACTAATTCAGCTTTTCAAAGTGTAGTTTCCTTTTCGATCTGGTCTATAGGCAGACTTTTTGACTTTGTTCTGTTTTTCAAGTCACAGGTTCCTGATTTGGGACTTAAAATGGAAGGAGATGTAATTTCCTAGGGAGAGAGGTAACGGCAGAGTGGCATGGTGATCTCTTAGCCTTGGGGGGCTTGGGCTGTTTGAAAACTATACAGCGTTTCATGCCCTCTTTAAAAGCTCATTTATGCCCTTAAAGCTTAACCAAAGATGGAAAATGTAGTACATGTGCCACCATGATCCTTCTGTCACCTGTAGGGACATCACTAGTCATGCACTGAGCCATAGGTAGCCTGAGAATCTTTGGGAACACCCACCTCCAGAAAGCCAACTGCCATGAAAAGATCAAAGCTGGCACCTGAGAAGAAATTTATTTACTGCCCTTGGTCCAACCAGGGTTGGCAAACTATTGCTTAAGGGCCAAATATGGCTGGCCACCTGTTTGGGAAAACAGCATTTTATTGCAGTACAGACATGTGCACTTGTCTACCTGTCGTGTGTGGCAGTTTTTATGCTACAGACGCAATAGTGATCTTATGCTTGTCAAGGTCTAAAGGTAATTACTCTTCGGCCCTTTATCAAAAAATTTTATTTGTCCAGATTTTTATAGGTTTCCTGTGTCTAGACTCTTCTTGTTCTGTAAAAACAGAACATGTTAAGAAGCTTTCTCTGGGGAAATGGGGTAGAGGGAAGATGGAGAATGGAGCAGAGAGGGGGGCTCAACACAGCCAAGCTTTGTGAGCTGATCTTTTAGGTTCGGATCAGATCTGAGTGGCATTGAGAATGGGAAGCAGTGACCTTGCTTCATGGGGAATTGGACTTGATGGTTGTAATTGGAAAAGTCTTTTTGGTTGAGATAAGTGAGACCAGTGAAGAGGAGGAATTTGTTCTTCTGTGAAAGATCTTAGGTTTCCCCATCATCATCCCTGACCAGGAATCATGAGCACTACTCACTTCCTGTGTGACTTTGGGCTTTGCGTAATGAATGGGGACGGTACTATCTCTTCAGGTCACATGCACATGAAGAGCACTGGGAAGAGGCATGAGTTCAATCGCTGTTAGTCTCCAATACCTCCACTTCATCAAACGTGGAAAATGCCATTCCAGCTGCAAAAGCACTTTTAAACTTAGTTTCTTTCTTGCCTTTGAGGATCTTCTGGATTTGGCCTAAAGTCAGACTCCCTTTGGAAGGCTGACCAGAATGGACCTCACCTTTTCAAGCATTCTGATTGCTAAAATGCATTGTTTATTGTTTCATTCAGCTAATCAATTAACGTATAAAACTGAAGAGCACTCATTTTCTCTGCACTGTCTACCAGAGGAGTAAGCAAGTAAATGACAATTAGGATGGGGGAGGGAACAGATGGACCCATGACGCTGCTTCTAGCGGGTCTGGCTCCTTCCCTGGGAAGTCGCTGTCCCAGACAACAGATTCTTTAGCCAGATGTTGAGAAATCTGTAGAATCATAGCATGCAGAGGGGTGGGGCGAGAATTCCAGGCCTTTGTACAGTAAGAAGGTAAAAAAAAGTGGAGATCAAAATGATAAAGAGGTACACACATTTGGGTTCCATTGGATTGTGGTAGGAGACAGCCGTGGGTAAAAACCATAAAAATCTTCATGTGTGAAGCTAAGAGAATTTGAATTCTGCCTGCCATACCACTGACAGCCACTGAGGACTGTGAAGCAGGAGAGTGACACTATTTGAGTGATGAACAAGTCCTCAAGAGTATTTGAAGAGAAACTGTAAACTGATATATGTATGACTCTTGCAAGGAGAATAAGACCTTGCAAGATGGGAAAGCCCGAGAGGGTATGTGTTTCTCTTTTTCAAGGAGTCAATCCATACGACTTTCCCATGTTGTTTTCTACTGTGCAGGCCACAGAGTGAGGGGGACCCACAAGAATCCCCCAGGCCTTGTTTGGGTTTTCTACCACTTTGCAGACTTAGCCTTGAGAAATGTTGATATGATCAATCTCATCATTTTTTTTTTTAAACTGGAATTTGTCACAAGAAAGAGATTTAATATAAAACAAGGATTTGGACTCATGCTTAGATAGGGCCTGATCAATAAAAGTGAGTCTCTTTTAGCCAGCCATCCTTCATGGAAGAAGTTGGTAAACATTTTAAGGCTGGAATGGTCTCATTTCTACTCAGTCGATTATTGATTCTACAGGGCATCCTTTACATATGTTGCAATGACCAAATCTATTCCTTGGTCGAGTCTGGTTATTGTCATATGTAACAGGACTCATCTGCATGTATCCTTCTTGCAGAGCCTGGCCAACTTCATTTTTTGCCCTAGAGACATCTTTATTATTATATTTTATGCATTGTTAATACATGCTCTGCTTTAGCATGCTTTCTTCTGGAATAGTGCTGATCCCTGGTCTTGAGGTAATATAGATTCTGGAATCCTATGGATGTGAGGTGGAAACCTGGAAGTGTTACCTAGTATCTTTTGGACCTTGGAAAAAGTTAATTTAGGTTCTCTCCATTTCTTTTCTCTCTTCTGTAATGATGAAATGACTGGCACCTACTTTGCAGGTCATTGTCAGGCTTAGGTTGGCCATGAGGAATGTGTCCAGGGTTGTGCCTGCTGCAATCTGTATTCCTGGAAAATGGTGGCTGTTAGGCTTTATTAGAGGTAATGTTTTTCTCTCTTCCCTTCTCTGCCCAGTCTGGGTGAATGTTTATTTCCATCAGGTGAGTCTATTTCATTAGTGGGAAGATTGACTTCTCTAAGGATTACTTCTCTCTCCTACCCCCTGGAAGACTTGCACCCCGGGAAGCAAAACAGCTCTTTTCTATAGTACTTTCTGATGGGTTCACTTTAAAGTCTCTGCTGAATCTTGCAGAGGAGATCAAAAGAACTCTGGGTTCCTGGAGCTACAGAACACTTTAAATCTGCTCAGGGGCCTTTAACTGCTGACTGCCTACACACAGGAACAACGTAGCCAGGGTGGAGTGGGTTCCAGGGGTGTCCAACCTTTTGGCATCCCTGGGCCACACTGGAAGAAGAAGAGTTGTCTTAGACAACATGTTAAATACATTGTGACACATAATCACAAAAAATCCTCATAATGTTTTAAGTAAATTTATGATTTTGTGTTGGGCTGCATTCATAACCATCCTGAGCCACATACGGCCTTCAGGCTTTGGGTTGGACACCCCTGGAAGCTGAGACAGACGGTGAATGGTCAGAGTGTAGTGCAGAATGTTTGCCTGGATAGGAGGCGGCCAGGGTTCAAATCCTCAGCTCATTATTAGCTTGTGGGCTGGGCATCTGAGCAGACTGGGGTATTGAACCTCCAATTCACATTACCTGAAAACTTCTGCTCTCAGGAGAAATGGTCAAACACCAAAGATAATCATTTTAATTCCAAAGTTCCTTTAAGAAGGGAAAAGTGCCCCATGGATTGTTTTAAGCTCCTAGGATGCCACTTAGAAAATTATCTTAATAGTATTGAATGACATCCTGGTCATTCAAGAAATTACTATCCCTTTGCTAGCCTATTTCGGGGAAAAATTCATTTTCTTTCTTCTATCCTCTATACATTTGCCGACTTTTCAACAGCCTGGAGACCACATAGGCAACGAGCAACCATGAGTGCTTTTTAACTTGATAGTCAAGGGCTTGGACTTAGGTGCTTGGTCCAAACCTTGTCTTAAGCCCCGATGAACCGGGTGTCCTTGAACAAGTTATTTTTCCTTTTCAGGCCTCAGTTTCAACATCAGTAACATGGGAATGATGATGTTAGGACCTGGATCATGGACATAAACTATGAACATCATACAGTGATATCTAAAACAGGTAGAGCGTAGTGAATCTCAAACGTGCTACTGCAAATGGGAATTTATTTTTTTCCCCTCATGTGTGGTACATGGAGGAAGTTGGCAAACATTTTCTGACTGGGGATCCTTCCTTATCGATGTTTCATGCCTGCTCTCTTGGTCCACAGGACTTTCTCCCACTCGTTATCTCCTGTGTACATTTCAAGGGTTGAACCTACTCATTCTGCAGTGAGTTGCTCTCTGATGTGACTCAGGGTTGGAGGACAAAGCCCTGTATGAGGCTCTTGTGAGTTAACTGATATATGGTGTGCTCCATTGTTAAATGTCTGAGCAGCTTCTATATAGCATAGCTTTTTCATAATGGTTTTTATTGTTATGTACACAGAGTTTTCCCTGTGTGTTTTGTTAATTTGTTTTAGTGGCCCTCGTTTTTTTAAGGGAAGACAGAATAGGGCCAATTCCCTTCACATTCTGGGATTAGGAGATGAGGCAAATTTGCCATCAAAAGCGGATACAATTAAACTTAAGCAATAATTTAGGTACCAGGAGAATCTGATTAAAAGCACCTAAGGCTCTTTGACTTTTTCAGAAAGAAAGTGCTATCTGAATTAAATATTATTTTATTGAAATAGCGGGTGTGCTTTCACTGGCTCTTTAAACACTGAAGGGTGGGCTGGAAGGAGCCTGCAGACGTGGTTCTGATGTGTGCATGCTGAGGACAGAAATGGTAGGAGAAAGAGGAGTTCAAAATGGAAGCTGAAAAGGGAATCAAAGAGATTTTGATACAAGTGGGTATAAAATTAATGGGCTATATCGAGTCTTTCCATCACTTTTTAAAAATGGGAACACGCAGCTTGTCAAAAGCTGTGATTGATTAATAGTCACAAAGTCAGGCATCCTCCACTTAGCAGTGGTTAAGAAGATGGGCTATGGCATCCAACCAACCCAAGTTCAAACGCCAATTCTGCAGTTTTCTGGGTGCAGACTTGATAGGCAAATTATGCAACATCTAGGGCTCCAAGTCTCCTGATGTTTTAGAAAATGGAGACCTATTTTGTAGGTGTGATATATGCATTAAATGAAATAATGCATGCCATGACTAGAATAATGACTGGCACGCAGTAAGAAAGGATCATAATAGTAACTCCATTATCTGATGACAAGTGTACGGTCCGTAGTAGCACTATCAGGAGCATCCCTGCCCCCTAGCAAAATGGCATGCATGGAACTGCTGAGAGAGCTCTGATTCCCATGGGACAGACACAGGAACTATGGTGGAAACTCCCCTTCCCAAGGACTTACAAGGAGGGAAAAAAAATCACCAAGCGGTAGTTGATGCAAGAATCATTTATTATATTGTTCAATGCATGTTATAAAAAGAACACCACGGTACATTTCCTCTGAAAGTCAGTGGCTGTAAAACGTTTTGTTCTGTTGAACTGGGCTCTTGCCTCAGCGGAGACAAAACTTGTTAGCTTTGAGGAAACCCAGCACCCGTGATTTTGTGCTTCAGCGTTGTAGCATTCCTTGGCTGAGCTGTGTTGCTATGTTTTTCTTTATTTTTCATTTTTCTTTTTCTATGTCTTAGCTTTTGACCTTTGTTCCATGTTAATTTCCCAGTGTAGCTGCTGAAACGCCTGGGGTGTTGAGGAGAGAATGTGAGGCTGGGTTCAGAAGCCTGTGTTCACATTTCTACTTTGCCTTTTGTGAGTGGGAGTTTTGAGCAACCGATTTAGGCCGTCCCAGTCTCAGTATTCTCATTGGTCAAATGGAACTCTTAAAAATAACTGTGCAGGGTTGTTGGGGAAAGAGCCAGATGATGTAGGTTCAGCTCCCAGAGCAGGATTTGACCCACAGTAGGCTCTTGTATGTCACCGCCTCCGCCATCCCGTTTTTTCCTTTCACGGTCTTTGGTGCTTTTCCTAGACACACTCCCTAGATGGGGTCAGTGTGGAAAAGCCCCCAGACCTGAGGCAAAGAAGCAGAATGGGCATCTGAGTACTTCCTCAGGGTCAGATGTTTCTCTCACCTAGTTGATTTTTGTAACTTCTAGATTAATCAGTTGTTTAATCTGTTCAACAAATATTTATTGAACAGCATTGTGCTCGGATTACCAAGGTGAAGACACAGTTCCAAATTTCATAGCACTTTCATTGCAGTCTGACATCCCTAGTTGTCAAAACAGCCAAGCCATCTGCCTGCCTATCTCTCTTATTTGGTCTCTGGGGGCATAGCTGTCATTTCCAGGAAGTGGAGTGCCCCTGTCGCTTGTGACCAATGTTGGGGATTGGGCTCGGGAAGGACTGTCCCTCCTGGGCAACAGTATGACTCTGGAGAGCTCTTTCTTCCCCATTTCCAATGGATATGTGAAAACTAAATTTAAACAAGTCTTCTCCTTATAAAGATGCTTTGATTGCAGCTGCCAAACTCTCCCAGGGTGAGATGTTTAGATACTTTTATTTTATTTTAGCATTTTGGGAGCAGCTTTAGCAACAGATGTAAATTTCTGTATCAGATGGCAATGCCTCTTTCCCTCTCCTACTTGATTTTTACTTTGTCAGGTGGTTGTGCTTTATTCTTCCCAATTAAAGGAATTGATTACAATTTGTGCCTAAGTCTCCAGTGCTCTTGCCTTTCTGTGGCTCTGCCGTGAGTTAGTGATACTTAGAGAGGCCTTGCATGCCAGTAAAGCTGATGTGGCCTCTGAGCTGAACCTGAACACAGTAACTCAATTCTCCAGAGGTCAGGAAATGCCGAGTGTGTATCTCAGTAAGAACTGACTCTTCAGAGAGACCAGCAGAGTTCTGACTACGTGAAACAGGAGATGGATGTTGTTCCTTATGTTTCTTGAAAGCCTGTGGCAGTTTCTTATGGATAATACAGTATCCTAGTAATTACTGTAAGAAAATGATCTATCTTAGTGTGTATTAGTTCTGCTTACCACAATCTAGGATACACTACTACCAAATGCAATGTTCGTATAACCTAATTTACTAGGGTTGGTTTTGTTATTCTGTGCATTCAAGGTACCTGGTAAATTAATGACAAAGAGACTCAATACTTGTTTGTTATTATTACCCATGATGTACGTATATGGTATGTCCAGAAAATATCCACCCATGTACTATGAAAAATAGAGACATTTATTGAAGAAGATATAAGGTACAAGAAACACTGTACATAGGGTAATGATGCTTCAGTCCCCTTCAAAGTAGGTACCTTGGGACCTCACACAGTTCTCCCAATCACTATCAGCTATCCCATTGTATTTTCCTGAATCTCATCAACAATATGAAGTATCTTCCTTTTCAAAGGTGACTTTAGTTTTGGGAAAAGCCAGAAGTCACGGGGCACCAAATCTGGGCTGTAGGGTTTTCAGTCACTTGGGTGATTTGATGTTTTGCCAAAAAACTCTGCACAAGACATGATGTGTGAGTAGGAACATTGTTGTGAAGAAGCTGCTAATCACCAGCTGCCCGTGGCTGCAGCCTTCTGAGTCATCTGAATAGTTTCTGCAGAAGAACGTTCAAGCTTAACACAAAATTTAATACAGTTGTTGTTCTACTCACTCATTTTGAATGCAGCAGCCACACAGTGCACCTGCTCACTCAATGGCATCTACTGCCCCCACTGACTAGTACAGTGAAGTCATCATTGTTCACACATGTGCATTCCAGTCCACTCTCCTTGGCTGCCAGTTTACATGGATGTTGGGCTAACCATTCTTGTTATATTAACACTGGTTGGACCTTTTCTGTCAGACCTTGTTTATATATTTTATATATGTATTAGAAGTGAGCATTAATGGTAGGGACAAGTTATTTAAGGAAACTAACTGAAAACAGAGTCCTCAAGGTTTTTGCCTTTTGGGATGGGGATGAAACATTAACTGTCTGTTTTTAATATGTCTAATTGTTTTCCTTTAAATCATCTTTAATCTCAAAAACAAATAGTCTGAAATAAAAGATGTTTATTAGGGAATTCATGAGCCCAAGAGTCAGGAAATCAGAGTTCGAGTCTTACTTTTTGCAGAAAACTTTAGCATTTATTTACTTGTTCATTCACTTACACATTCATTATTTTACCGAACTGAGCAACTGCAATGTGAGGGGTAAAATAAGCAACAAAATGTAAAAAAAAAAAAAGTTGACAATGTCCTTATTCTAATGCAGTTTCTTAGGTAAGTTCTATAACTTTTCTAGATTTTGGTTTCTACAATTCTATAAGACACACAAAATAGTGTCTTCCCCTTTTCTTATCTGTCCCTCTTCTTCTCACTCCTGCTTCTTTGCAGGGTTGTTGTGCCTGTCAAATGATATAATATATAAGAACACTTTAGAGTACAAGTTAAAAATGTAAAGCCCAAATGCCTCATGTCACACTTTCCTATTCCCTCACCCACTTGACTTAGTTATGAAGACAAAGCATACATTTAAGACATCTGTCAAGGAAGTGACGCAGGCTTGAACTGCTACAGAAACCATTAATTATTGACGTGACCTCTTGTTAACCGAGGATTGAAATGTGCATTATTAAAAGAAAGCTCCACCCCACATTCTAAAGCTATTAATCTGAAAGTTTAGAAGGTATTAGATCCTGTAATGATGGGGACATTAGAGGCACTTTGATAAATATACACTCGCTGGCAACCTTTCCAACCTTGCTTTGCTATGTAGCTGTGTCTGCATCAGGAAGTGTTCAGATGTGAGATTTGTTCCCTAGGGGACAGGGAATTAGTATGCACACACACATAAACTTGGGATGAAAATTATTTATGTTTCAAAGTAATATATGTGTTATATGTAATATCTATTATACAAAAGTATATAGAATATATATGCCTATAAAAATCATATAGACATACTTTAATGTTCTGTACAAAGAGCTGTTGAACCATATATATACACACTACTGGGTGATTTTTACTAATATAAAATATAGCTATATTCTAAATTCTTAAGGGAGCAAGAAAAGTTATTGATCATTTAAAATATATTATATTGATTATGCTATTAGAGTCATCCCAATTTTTTCTACTTTGCCCCCCTCTAGCTGGTACTTCCCTTCCCTATAGCCATCCCTTAGTTCATGTCTATGGGTCGTACATGTAAATCTTTTGGCTTCTCCATTTCCTATACTGTTCTTAATATCCTCCTGTCTGTTTTGTACTTACCAATTATGCTTCTTAATCCCTGCACTCTTTCCTTCATTCTTTCCCTTCTACTTCCCAGCTGATAACACTCCAAATGATCTCCATACCTAGGATTCTGCTCCTATTCTGGTGGTTTGCTTAGTTTTTTTTTTAGACTCACTTGTTGATAGTTGTGAATTTGTTGCCATTTTAGTGTTTATAGTTTTGATCTTGTTTTTCTTGTTCCTTTACCATTTCATGTACTAATTGCTCGGTGAGGATAAACTTTAGCTTTACCTTGTCTGAGAAGCACTTTATCTGTCCTCCAATTCTAAATGATAGCGTTGCTGGATAGAATAATCTATGTTGTAAGTCCTTGCTTTTCATCTCTTGAATACTTCTTGCCTGCAAAGTTTCTTTTGAGAAATCATCTGACGGTCTTATGGGAACTCCTTTGTGGTTAACTCTCTGCTTTTCTCTTGCTGCTTTTAAGATTCTCTTTTCACCTTTAAACTTTGGCATTTTAATTATGAAGTGTCTTGGTGTGGTCCTCTTTGAGTCCAACTTGTTTAGAGCTCTCTGTGCTTCCTGAACTTGTATTTCTATTTCCTTCACTAAATTAGGCAAGTTTTCTTTAATACTTTTTTTCAAATAAGTTTTTAATGTTTTGCTCTTCCTCTATTCCTTCTGGCACTCCTATGATTTGGATGTTGGTACATTTGGAGATATCCCAGAGGTTTCTTATACTATCCTCATTATGTTTGGAATTCTTTTTTCTTCTTGTTGTTTTGGTTGAATGTTTGTTTCTTCCTTATGTTCCAAATTGTTGATTTGAATCCTGGCTTCATATCCTCCACTGTTGATTCCCTGTAGATTTTTCTTTATTTCACTTAGTGTAACCTTCATTTCTTTCTGGGTCCTTTTTATGTTGTTTCTATACTTAATGAGTTATTTGAGCATCCTGACCACCATTGTCTTGAACTCTGCATCTGATAGTTGGCTATCTCCATTTTATTTAGTTCTTTTTCTGGGTTTTTCTTCTGTTCTTTCATTTGGGCTATATTTCTTTGTCTCCTCAATTTGGCAGCCTGCCTGTGTTTGTGTATTAGGCAGAGCTGCTTTCATTCCCTGTCCTAGTAGCACAGCCTATTGCAGAAAAGGCACCTGTAAATTGTGTCGGATGGAGCCTTAGGTAATTGTTGGAGTGGGGCAACCCATTTCACCACTCTGTGTCTCTGTGTGGCGGGAGCATTTAGAGAGGGGACAATGTTTCTGCCTGTCTTCTGGAGGTTTGCCTAGCACTCACCCTGTTTCTAGTCACTTCACTTACTCCCTATATGTGACTGATGCTCTTCTAGCTGTTGCCCTGGTGCCGAATCCCAGAGAGGCTAGGTCTGCGTGTGTTCTAGGTCCATGTAGGCCCTCTAAGCAGAGTCTCCTGAAAATCTAGCAGTTTCTTCTGCCACCTCAACCCCACTGTTTTCACAACCAGAGGTTATGGGGATTTATCTTCCTGGCGCTGAAACTCTGGGCTGTGTGGTCTGGCCTGGGGTTGAGATTGCTCACTCCCCATTTTTATCCACCACAAGTGCATGTGGGACCACCCGTTCCAATGTCACTGGCCCACTGCACCAGGCTGCATCTCTCCCTCTGCACCCGTCTCTGCATCTCCACCTCTCCTACCCATCTGGATGAATGTGGCTTCTTTGAATCCTTGGTTGTCAGACTTCCATACAGCTCGATTTTCTGATGGTTCTAGGTACTGTTTGTTTTGAGGTCTAATTGTGATTCTTTCTGTCATTGCACAAGTAGGCAAAGTGTGTGTACCTGAACCTCCATCTTGACTGGAAATCTGAAAAGGTATTAATCTTTAGTGCACTTAATTTTTGTCTTTCAAAGATTCATCTGAGAATAGTTTTTGCATTTAGATATTTCTAACAATATTGAACATCAGAGTTACTCATTTCACAAGTATTTATAGATAACATACAATATGCTGGTATTAACCAGGGAACCACAGATACAATGGTAAACAAACTAAGGTTTTACTCTCCTGTGGTGTATAGCTGAGCGGGGAAATCACACAAGAAACAGGTGCTTATCATGTAGAGATCTAAGCGTTGGGAGTTGAGGGCCAGAGGAAGAGGAACATAGGGTGGTATGGGATGAGTGAACAGCAATCTAAGGCTCAGAGGCCAGGGTAGCATGATGGGCTTGGGGAAGCCAGAGGGGTTCTGGAAGGCTGCAGTGTATTGAGGGGGACAGGATGGTGAGGAGTAAGCATTAACAGCGAAGGTTAGAATCTATAATGGCAGAACGCTGCTCTGATGAAACCCCTTTCGGTAGTCTTCTCGATTTGGAGGGCATCATATGTCCGCTGTCTGCGGGTTAAATGCAGACATGACTGAAAGGGAGGGAGGCTTCACAGTCTTGAGTGTGCTTTTGGCAAGTGATTTTGTGATTGCGTGCCTTTGCTTTGATATTCTTGCCACTTGGGCTACCACAAAGAAGATCCGATTTTGTATGATCAGACATCTACAACACATGCCACAGAAGCGTTATGGGACTTTGGAGCTGAAAGTAGCCCTAGTTGCCTTGGGGTTCACTTTTACAATAAGTTTTGTGTTCTACTTGTTAGTAGAATGACTAATGAGATACTCTCTAACAACCTGTAATTGCTAAGGTACATGGAAGAATTTGGAGATAAGAAAAAGCAATACTGTTCTCCATGTTTGATATATATTTTGTGGGTTTATTTTTGAGTCCCTCTCTGAACATGCTCTTTATTTAACATGGAGGATCAATAATGCTTCATTGTGTACTAATATACTCTGCAGAGGTGATAACACATAATAAAAAGAGCTAGCATGCCTTTTGGATGCTATCTGGATCCAAATATCTGGATGCTGTTTGGATATGGGGTTATGTGACATGAGGCCAATTTGACTTTTCTTTGCTTCAGTTTCAGCCCATGGAAAATGCAGATGCTGTGACCAAGTGTTATTGTGGGATTGAAACAATGAAATGAGATGATGGTTATCAAATGCCTAACATAGGCCACTCATGGAAGAGTTGGCCCTCCCTCCTGAGGGGAGATTTGGTTGCTCAGAGCTTGTTGAGAAGTCGCACAGAGTTGTGTTCACTCGGTGAATACTGTTCCATTCCCATTGCAAATAGAGCCTTATTAACTATTACTTTTAACTGAATGTAACCTGAAGTCATAGACAAATCATTTTAATTTGAGAATCAGAGTCAAGATGTCGTTACATGTAAGTTTAATTGACGAAGAATGCCATAAACCACAAAGTAAGGTAAAATCTTTCTGTTTTTGTCCCTAGCTAATTTCTATTAAGTTACATAAAGATTTTAGGCTTTTTCACTCTGCCTTAAGGCATTTCATTAATACTGAGGTGCATCCCAGTGAACACTTTACTTTTCAAATGTTTATTAGAAATTCTCTAATTTTTAGGTTGACGTGAAGGAGACCCTCAATACATAGCTTACCGTTAATAATTCTTCAGAGGTTTAAAGTCAGAGTCAGGTTGCTTTAGGACTGGGAATGTCCTTGGGCAGTGCCCAATCAAGTCATCCCATTTTACAGACAAGGAAACTGAGATTTAGAGATGAACGGTCACTGTCCAAGGTCACATGGCTGGGCACTTCGGTGTGTCCTTGGGATTTACTATGAGAACTGAGGCTGGAGGAGCAGGTATTTTGATTTCTTCAACAACATTTTAAGTCGATTTACCATTCTCTATCATCATTTTCCCATTAAAAAGTTTGTTGAAGTGGATATATAGCATGATTTTGGCATGAATGGCTTTCATGAGAAATTGTTCCAATGAGAGCCATTCTATTTTGTTGTTGTTGTTATTCAGTTGATGATAATGTAAAAACATTTAAATTTCCTTCTATTTTTCTCTGTAATCCCTTCAGAACTGTGATTTGTGTGTGGTTTTATATTTAGTTTTTTATAAAAAGTAATCCTCAAACTTGAAAACACCTTGTACTGAGATTAGTAATTGGTCAAAATCACCATACTTACTAGAAATGCATTTACTTTTCCTTCCTACATGTTTGTTTAGCCAAAATATTTTTTTTTCTAAATACACTAAACATCAGTGCCTGTAGCTCAGGAATGGTCAGCAGAAAAAGTGATGGGAACATTGCCAATTTGTCTGGCCTTTCTTACTTTGTGCATGACGACACCTCTGAATACTGGACAGTGGGGTGCAGAAGGACCAGCAAGACTTGCCTCTCCCACTGCCTGTCCACCAAAATGGGCACTCTGTTGGGTAAGCCCACCAGCCGTCATCATCAGGGAACTAGATATCCTGGGATTGAGTTCTACAGGCTCACGACCATTAGGCTCATCTGATCATCTATGTGGTAAAGGGAGAATGTGTCCCCATATAACTTAGAATGCTTCCCCATTTGTTTGGTAGTCTTTGGAGCCCAAGAGCAGCTTGTTACCTACCTGCCATGTCATAAGCATTGGTGGACTTGAAGGCTGTTAGGAACTTGTCTCTCACTTTCCACCCTCCAAACTTTCATCATAGCCCTACAATCTTTCTGTTTTAATTCCCAGGGCTTTAATTATTTCCACTTCTGTCTTCTGGTCACTCTGAAATATTTGGCAGCTTTAAATGGCATTGCATATAGAGTTCTGACAGCTCCAATTCATTTCTTCCCAAGGGTGTCAAGAACTTCCCACTGTGGGGCTTGCCTATCCCATCCTGCCTGATAGTGGGTAGTGTGGACTGGGGGTGGGGAAGTGAGGGTTTGAGTTCTTCTGCCATCAACCAGCTGTATGGCTTCAGGAAAACCATTGTAACTCTCTGAGTTTCAGTTCCCTCATCTGTAAAATGGGGATAGAAATCCCTGAGCTCATGTACTTGAAGAAGTGTTGGGAAGATCCAATATGACTACAGACAAAAGAGGCTTTTTGAAAATTGAGGAGACCCCTGAGAAATGATCTGTGATTATTTACCCAGCTGTGTCTTACCAGCTACCTTCTTAACAAAGCATTTCTCATTTTCTGAAATTGTCCTTTCTAAGGCTGTAAAAAACCCATTTCTTTTATAGAATAGTTTTATGTATACTTAGCAAGACCTACAATGTGTCAAAGTACACATGTTGAGGATAGTTTGGTAAGTAAAACAGGCATGATCTCTACCCTCTTGAGAGGCTAGAATAGACATGTGAATGGCTATTAGAATTGGTGATGGGGTAGAGTTGGCTGGGAGAGAGGGAGAAAGACATTAATCACATAATTACAAATGAGCACATAGTTTAAACTGTGGCAAGTACCATGAAGGAGAAGTACAAAGAGTTATAAGATCAGAGGAGACAGAACCCTCATGGTTAGAGGGGTTCTCTGAGGACTGACCTTGGAGATGAGACCTGAAGTTCAACAAGTGGGGGCAGAGACTGCAGAGAGAAACTCAGGTGTGCATGTCCAGCGGGTGTGGCAAAATACCAAAAATTAGCTTTGTAATAACTTTTTATCTAGGCTTTACATTTCTATTTTTGGCATCTTTAGAGAAGAACATACATGTATGATTTGTGTATGTGTATATAAATATTACAAATGCATATGTACACATGTAAGTATAATTTGTAAATGCCTAAAAATTCATGTATTTAAGTGAGTGCTAGAACATTTTTGTTAATAAAAATTTGTTTTCAAAAAAGGTAAAAGAATACTGTTTTAGCTAGATAGAACAGGATGCACAAACGTTCGGGTAAAGGAAGAATGAATATGAATGGTTTTAAGACACTTCAAGAAGAGCAGTATGGCTGGAAAGCAGAAAATGAGAGGGACTGGTCCTGTGTGATGAGCCAGGAAGGAGCTAGGAAAGGCCAGCTAAGAATCTTCTTTATTGTAAGAACACTGGGAAGCCCTTAAAGTCTCCCCCTCCCTCCCTCCCTCCCTCCCTCCCTCCCTCCCTCCCTCCCTCCCTCCCTTTCTTCCTTCCTTCTTTCCATGTAATAAATATTTGTATAGACCTATCATTGTTTCACTTTCTGCCACATTCTGTATTTCTAGAAATTCTTGGCTTAGATTTTTGTATCTTCTCATTCAAAACTTTATGTATATATTTTTTACCACATTTAGAGGAGACTGTTTCATGCAGGTGTGGATGCTGTTTTTCCTCCTTGCCATTCAGATCATCATTCTGAGTGCACACAGCTATCCCTAGCATAACTAGCATGAGGCATTGCTGCCCTGGGCAGTTGTGCCAGAATTTTAAAGGCCATGCACCTGAGCTTAATACATGAGCACATCAAATTTAGAGACTCGATTTTGTTCCACGATGTCTTGCACACATTTAGCAGAGTTCTTGTACGACCAATGGTCACCATATATCAAGGAAAATAAAATAAGACTAAAAGTTATAGAGTGTTTACTATGTGCTGGGCTCTCTGCTATGTGCTTTATGTAATTTATTTCTTTGAGTTTGCACAATAACGCTATGAAGTAGGTATCATGAATTATTTGCAACTGAGGAAAACAGAGCATATGTGACTCAGCAAAAAAAAATATTTTTTTCCACCTTGTACAGCAGGGGCTGGCAAACTTGTTTTTTAAAAAGACCAGAGAGCAACTGTTTTTGGCCATGCAGGTCATATGGTCCGTCTCAACTCTTCACTCTACCATTGTGTGAAAGCAACCACAGATAAGATGTAAACACATGGACTCCAATAAAACTTTATTTACAAAAACAGATGGTGGGTCAGATTTGCCTCAGGCTGCAGTTTGTCAACCCCTGTTAAAAATAATAACAATAAAATATTAACAGTTGCCATTTATCAATTCCGGTTCTGTGGGTTGACTACTTTATACATATTCTCCTACTGAATCTTCACAACTCTTCTATATGGTGCATATGTTTATTCTTAGTGTATAGATGAGAAAACTAAAGCTTTGCCAGAATAAGTACTTCTTTAAGGTTATTCAGCTGGTCAATGACCTTGCCCGAAATTTGTCCCAGGTCTTTGTTTCTAGACTTTTTGGCGACCACAGCTGGTTGTCCCTCGGTATCTCGCATTTCTTCTTCCCTTTACTAGAGCACCTCCGAGACCAGACTGAGCGTCCCACTGGCCCACTTGTAGACTACATTTCCTTGCCTTTCTTGTAGAAGGGCGTGGCCATGGGACAGTTCAGTCAGTGACTCCGTGTGGTGTGAGTCAGTGTGATATTTTCAACCTCAAGGCCCTAGGAAGGAGCATGCCTATTGCACTGTTCTTCTCCTCTTCCCACTGGCCGGAATGCTGTCTTGATGGCAGGAGCTGGACCAGCTCTCTGGGTCACGAGGTAGAAGCAGTGTGTTCAGGATGGCTGAGTATCTGAAATGGCCTTAGCATTTCAGTCTAGGGTTGTATGTTTTCTAAACTGCCGTGTGAAACATGAGGACTTCTCTTATTTTGTTTAATCCATTGTTAGTTTGGGGATCTTTGTTATAGCAGTAAATCTGTCTCCTTACTAATATAAAAACCCTCATGTGGGAGAGGGCACATTCTGAGGAAATTCTCAGGAATGTCTTTTGCATATGAGTGGGAGTGGGTACACTTTCAGTATTTCAGAAGAAATAAGATGAAAACGTGTTATTTCTTTGATGTGTAGAAGGCTAAACATCTTGCTCTGTGGTTAATTCTGGGCCTCTGTCTTGGACTTACATTTGTCCTATGACCACTTCAACTTTCCTTTGCTGAAATTCAGGTACGCTCTTCCCAGCCCTGAGCTTTCTCTTCCTACTAAGCCCAGCATCTCCATAACTTTCCCATTCTGTATGACCTCAAAGAAAAGGGCTGCTGCAAAACAAAACAGTACAAAACAAAGCAACACCAAATATCAGTGGAACAGTAGTAGTACTTTTTAAAGCACATACACATCTGGAGAAATTGCAAAGCTTGACCATGGTGTTCCTGCATTCTGGTCCTTGGTTTCTGGTTATTGACTTTACCTCAGAAGGGTTTAGAACTCTCCTTTCTCTTTCTGAGAAAACTCTCTCCTGCTGACCACCTCTCTTTCATAGAAGATGTTCGTTTCTTCCAGAAATGCTCCATTTCCAGCCCACACCTAATTTCCTCAAGCTGCCCAGTTGGCTTTATGGCTCTAAGAAACCCAATCTATTGTGATGGTATGCTGAAACATTTCCTCCTCCTCTTCCTTAGAAATAGAATGTCTTGTGGTTGGTGTGCTGTGAATTTTGTCCTATAAGTTCAAAGGGAAAGAACATACATGCAAAGATGTTTATGTTTTTATAGGTGTGAGGCCAGCAATTTGAGAAAATGGATATCCAAGGAACACTGGTTCCTGACTTCTGCCCTCGTGGTCTATTTTCTGAGGATAATGCACCCAGCAAGTTATTCGTCGTCACCAAAAGACCACTGTTTGGTCTATAAAAGGGGACCACTAGGGATACTCAACTGAGTGTTGGAGAGATGAAAAGAGGTGGTATACATGGAAATATTTTGCACGTGTTCTGTTGTTTTCAGTTAGGAATCACTGCTGATAAAGATGGGGAGATTTGTTAAGTGGAATGACCCAGAGGACATGTATATGCTCAGAGAAGAGTGTCAAGCAAGGAAAGTGAATTCACTCAGGCAGTGAATTCCTCATAGTGGGAGATGGAAGTTAAGTTTGGATAGACAGGATGGGACCTGTTGACAAAGGCCTTGAATGCCTTGCAGAAGAATGAGGCTTTTAGACCCGAGAGAATGGAGCTTCTGAAGATATATGAGCAGATAAGTGACATCACTGAATGTGAGTTGGGAGGAAAGTAAAGATCGAACTGCTTATTTCCCCTTTTCTACTGGCTAGTAGCTTGAATTCCAGCCACAGGAAGTGAGGCTGGCTAAATTCATCAAAGCAGAGAAGAAAGGCTATGCTTATTAAATCAGAGGAAAACCCGAAGAACCAGGTTTCAGCAAAGTAGCATTCCTGACTCTCTAGATACTAGGAAATATAAAGAAGCCTTCTGCACAGGCTGATGCCTGTGCTTACCCCATGGCTAGGAGACAGCCACGCACCCTAATTAACAGTCTCGATGAGACCACTGAGAGAGAGGTGATTCTCCAGAGAGATCAGGCACTGTGAGCAAATGGAGGAGGAGATGTGCCCTACACCTGTCCTCAGTACCAGGCCTAAAGACTTCGGGCACAGGGAATGAGGCAGTACAAAGCCCATCTGAGTCCATCTGAATAGAAGTGAAACAAAACCATCAGTACAGTTATTTTCCCTCCCTGTACAGCAAGAACCTGTGGCAACATCCCTCAATAGGTTTGCAGCAGCTCTTGTCCCCCCTGCAGGATTGTGAATTGGGATCATTAAGTTTTAAGTTGTTCTGCTGCTTCTGTGTAAGTGATCATGTAAATATCAGGAAGTTCGATGGGGGAAGCAAGTAACGGCATGACTCTCAAGATCCTGGATTATTGCTTATTAACTTTCCTCCAGAATAAAGCCTTAAGAATAGCACCCGCCTCCCCCAGATCGTAAGCTGAGCATACTTTATGAGCACTGCGTTAGGAAGGCAAAGCTAATAATTGTAACCATGTAGATGCAGAAACCATTAATGTTTCTCATGCCCTGTGGTAGGAAAAAATATATTAAAAATTGATTTTGGGTTTCTGCCTTTGTCTGTGTAACATTTACAATGAAGGATTCAGGAGAAAATATCCTTTAAAATTGACGTTTCAAAGCATTTTGGGCTTATTGGTGTTAAAAATAAATTTTTATTAATGTTTCATAGTGCATGGTAAAAGGTCAGCATCTGAATATGACAATTTTATCTTGTTAAAGAAGAAGATGGTGCTAACATTTTCAATACTTACACATACACCAGAAGTTTTGTTACATGATTGGGTTAAACCATTTTGAGACACGAAAATATTCTTTGAATATAACACAGGCTAAGTGTAGTAAAATGCACAGCTTTAATTTTTTGCTCCATTTTCTGTCTCTTTTTACTCTTTCCCAGTCACTGTCGTAGTGCAATAAGGTGTAACTTGTTTCCACGTTGTATGTGTGGCCAGCGGTGGGCCGTGTGTTCACACTGCTTCTTTGTCGCCGGAATTCTATTATCAGTTTATTCTTTTATAATTGAAGAAGCTTTTGTTCATCTGCGAAAATACATTTCATTTTATTTTGTTCCTGTTTCAGCTTCTTGGACATGAAGCAGTGAGTGCACAGTTCTGTGGTGGTTTTTTTTTTCTCCCCAGTCACTTTAAATAAAATATACTTCTAAAAAGCCTGCCCATTTGTTCTGAATGTTTTAGAACATATCTTAGCTGTAATTCCCCAGAAATGAAATGTCATGGTGTACTTTGTGATGGGTTTTCATTAATCCGTTATAGTTTTGCTGATGATTTGAGTTTATCAAATAGGGTGATAATTTGGTAGAAGTAAGGCTGTCAAATGCTAGGATTTATGCTGTGTGCTGTAAGTCCACAGACGGTGTAGGCAAGATGGATCCCTGTCAGGAAACAGCCTCAGATTCAGAGAAGTTGCAAAGGCTCGATGCATTAATTGCCACGCCACCTAAAATGTTTAAAGAATGATATTTCACGCTGCCCTGTTCATCATATTTTTAGAAAGACTATGAGATGGACTAATAAGACATAGCAAATCCTCTGTGCAGACCAAATGTTTGTAATAAACGGGGCACGATCTAACAGTTGTGCTATAAAACAAATTAAAGTAGTCTCTAGCCAGTAAATTCAAACAGAATGGAGGAGGATGGTTAGGTGACCTCAAGTGGCAAGCGTTTTACTGTCAAATACATGATTTCCTTTCCAATGCTTCTCCTCCGTTGGGTTGGCATGGGCTCCAAGTAGCACTGGAGTCTAGAGCTGGTTTGAAAGTGCAATTGGGTGAAAATTGGATGCTTTAGGGCTGGGGGACGTGGGGGGCACTAACGATGGCAGCTCCCATCTGAATGGTGTCTTCGGCAATACCAATGGAAAAGAATGTCGTTTTGATGTGATTCTTTGCCTCGTTGTGCAGTGTAATAGTAGCTTTTTTAAACTTAGCTTGGCGCCCATTGCATATGAAAAGAGAAGGCCTACTAATATAAATTGTGATGAGACTGTAGCAAGAGGCTTATAATATAGACATGCCTCAAAATACCTTTTACCTTTCTTGTTGGCAAATAGGCCCCGTGTTAGCCTTCGAAGCTGGATGGGAGATGATAGTAGAAGTTGAATGGAAGTGAAGAAAATGCTTTACTTATTCTTATTTGTACTCATCTTAAAACTACCCATTTCTCAGATACTTTATTTTGTCACTTATTGCAGCCATATATGAGGTGGGCACCATCTCTGAGATTATGCTTATTTTATTTTATTTTCGAAATAATGAGAAGTTTTACAGGTAGCCGAACTTCCATTCTATTTTTCCGTTTTGGGTAGAGGCAGTTTTACCTGAAGTATCATTTTGTGTTGGGCTCCATTTCAGTGAGTGCAAGGGCCAGTGTGGTGCCTGGGTGGTACCTAGCGTGTGTGGGTTTAGTGTGTGGGCAGAAGGGAGGCTCTGCTGGGCAGCACGTGGGGGCTGAGCTCTACAGAGAGCAAAGCCTATCGTCAGCAGCGGGTCATGGGGAGATTTTGCAGCAGTGATGATTTTTATCACAGCCTTGAGTGATGCTAAGGAATATTGTTCTTTTCCCCCTTCTCTTGGGCCCCTTCCTCCTTCTCAACTCTTACTCCCTTGCATCTTTCTTCTCCTACAGCAATTAAGCAGGAACTCTCCTAAGCCTGCAAGTTCTTATAGCTACTGCACTCACTTGCTAGAGCTGTCTTAACAAGAACCACAGACCTGGTGCCTTAAATCAAAGACATTTATTTCCTCTCAGTTCTGGAGGCTGGAAGTCCAGGATTAAGGTGCCAGCAGGGTGGGTTTCTCCTGCGGCCTCTCTCCTTGGCTTGTAGATGGCCGGCTACTCCCTGTGTCCTCTCCTGGTCTTTCCTCTGTGCGTGCAGACATTTCTGGTATTAAGTGACATGGTCCAGAGCGCACAGCATGTACGTGACTGGGCAAGAATTTGAACTCAGGGTTCCTGAGTTCAAATTCTTGATGTCAGATTGAGAGGCGTGAACGGTATAGTTTTGATCAGGAATAGATCCCAGAAAGGCTTCATAGTTCAGCTCAGACAAAGAAACTGAGATCCCAAGTGATTTGTACTTTCACATGGGTATACGATATACGATGAACTTTCACCCAATAAATCCTGGGCACCTGGGATTTCTATTTTTATTACAAACAATAATAATAATGTTTACCCGTCTTGAACACTGAAGTGCCACTTTGTCTACATGGCCATGCATTTTCACAATTGAATAAGATATATTTCAATTCCCCTATGTTACAGATAAAGAAATTGAAGTTAGTAGAGAGGTTAATTAATAGCACAGTTATAATGCACTCCAAACTCAGAGTAGGTGGCTCTTTGGGTCTAACCAGGCTGTTATCTCTCCCCTGTGCCTATAGCCCTGGCTCCAAATCCCAGGGCCCTCAAACCCCTGGCCAAATCCGGATGGAAAGAGTGTGCACGTTCCTTTTCCACTCCGAGCAGTATTGCCAAAGTGAAACCCAGTCACAGACAGGCCTGAGCGTAAGCCAGCCTCTGCTACCACTACCTGTATCGTTTTCTAACCTTTCCAAGACTCACTGAGATTCAGTTTTCTCATGAATGAGGAGGAGAGACAATGGTAACCACATCAAAGTAATGTTCATTAATTCAACAAATATTTACCTAGCGCCTTTTATGTGACTGTGACCCCAAGGGACAGGGTCCCAGACTCCAAGGTCACTGTGAGAACTAAATAATGCATGCAGAGATCTCAGCACAGTTTTCCTGGTCCATAGTAAGCACTCAAATGTCATGAGGTGGTTTTATTACTGTTACCATCATATTATTTCAGATGCCCTGGCAGATGCCTGTTCTTGAATGTGGTATTGTCACGGATGTTTTGTCAGAAACACATACACACACACATTATTAAGCAGAGAGGCTTTTTCCATGGCATCATTACTGGGTCCTTGATAAAGAGTGGGCCTGAGACAACTTTACCTGATACAACTTACCTAGACATCTCAGTCTGTCCGATACTTGGGGATGCTGTCTGTGGCTTTGTACCCTGTCTTCTCCCTTTTCATCTTGCTAGGCCATTAGAAGTCTCTCTCTTTGATCTTCAGTGCCTTTCAAAAGAAGCTGGGGAAAGTTTCCCCCCCGTGAGCCACTCCTTTCCTCCCCTGCACCCACCATATGCTGCCCTTTCTGTGACTTGGTGACGAAGCACCTCAAAGGTCACCAACCTATCCTGGCACCAACAAATTCTCTGTGTTTTGTTTGAGTGTCCTCTACAAATCCTGTTCTGTGCTTTTCCACGAGCTTTTGATTTCATTTCAGAAGTAGATCCCATCTATTCAATTAGGAACACTTAAAAAACTTCTTTCTACTGGTTTATAGTCCCATCTGGAGGAAGGGAGGTACTCTGCAGAATAAATTGAGTGTGAAATTTGGCTATGCAATAAGAATTCACTTCCCTGAAGGCAAAGAGAAGAGACACATCAAAATTCAAATCATGCATAGAATAAATGCTTTATCTTTAAGAAACATATAAATAGACATCAAACGCCACAGAAACATAGAGGGTTTCCTCTCTCTGTCTCCGTCACTCTTTTTTAGAAACAAATTTGTGCGCAATTTCATGGCAAAAAATTTGCAAGGAAAGATTATGTATGTCCAATGCTGATAAGACTGCCCAAATATAAATTTTATGATGCATTTCCTTTAGAATTCCATCTTTCTACTGGTACAATCAAAGAAAGGGAAAAAAGTTTGAAAGCCTTTGGAGAGCCCAGTGCAGGCACCTGGAGAAATCAGGAAAGAATTGAGAACCTGATATTGTAGCTAATTTGTAACTTTTTTTTTCCTAAGGCTGCTCTCCTTAAAAGAAGGCACTGCTCTGAATTTTCCTTCCTTCCTCATCTATAGGACTGCCCTTCCTGCTAACACTTGCCAGTGATAAAAATGCAGGGTAGGATGTGAGGGGGTGAAACAATTAGGGAAGCTTGAGAGCAAGCCAGCCTCCTGAGCTGAGGAAGACCACAGTGGAAGGGCTTACCTGCTCCTGCAGGGAGCTGCCCGTGGGTAGAACCCTGCACTTGAGCAATAATGTCGTCAATCTTTGCTTAACCAGAAGCTGAAGGATCCTCAAACCAATATCAGCCATACAGATAGGAAATCATGGGTAGAAGCCTGAGAGAGTCCCTTTGAGGACCCTTAGGGTCATTCGCCTGAAGACAGGCACAGAAAATTTGTCTTTCAAAATGCTTTCAATAGCATAGCAATAATACCTTACAATTTTCTCTTGTAACCTTCCTCAAATAGTGACACAGAAAAATGGTTTCTGTGCTCAGAGAAATCGGGGTCATATTGATTAAAGAAAGGAAACAAGTACTATCATTGCAGGACTTGTCAGAGCCTTTAACAGATGCATGAGAGTTATGAATCCAAGAAAGAAACAGCAGTTTGGCTTTTCACTAAGTATCTCACAGCAATTTATTCTTGGAGACGTACTAGAAGTAGAAGATACGCTGGTCTAGTGCTTCACAAAACACTTCCGTACAGACGGTGTCTGAAAAGTGAGCACATATGTGCATCCCGTCGAGCATGTGTTAGATACAATCTCATTGGCTGGGTTTGAGGGGGTGGGGTGGGGGGGTTGCCACCCCTCCGCTGTCCTCCCGCAGAGTCACTCACAGAAGCCCCGCTGTGACCATCACCACCTACCATCCTTCGAAACTTTCCGTGACTTTCACATCCGGGCATTCTATTTTTAGGAACTGCTGTTTATTTGCAGGAAATACTGAATTCATCTTCCTAGACTGGGTTTACTCTGCTGGCAGGAGATTTCAGATTTTCATTTTTATCATTATCTCTTTAAACCTGATTGTGTTTAACTTCTTACAGTTTCATTATTCCTAAGCACCTCCTCTGCCGTTTTACATTTCGAATTTTACTTTATTTCCTTAAATGTCTGTGCCTTTATTCCTGTCATTTGGGGAGGATGAATTTCCTGTTCCCCATCTTGCTTAACCTACATCAGAGGCATTCGGGGGCAGCCACAGGGTGCTGTTCCTAAGCACACATGATGGCCCAGACGACAGATTTCCTACTTGTATTTGGTAGAAAAGTGCTGTTTCCTACAAAAAATATGGATTGGAGAAAGCCCAACCAATGTAGTCCTATTCCTGAAAAACAAGTCCATGGTGCCACCTCCATATCATTTGGGGAGGGGGCCTTGGTTCCAGGTAGTTTCCCCGCAGGGTGACCCAACCTTGAGTAAATGAGAAATTAGGTAATTCTGAGCACACGTATGCCTCAACCATGATGATCACATGAGTTATTAGTAGAACATATTCTTAAATTCATATGGAAACTTGCTTCCAAGAATCTCTGTGTATCCTTGCATGTACTATCTCATGTATAGGGATGATTTGGAATGCATGACCATGGGTACAACAACCTGGACAATGACCAATCAGAATGGACACAGGGCCACTCTGGGGCGGATTGTGGAGCCCCCTGCTCTGCTGTGCTGGGCACTGCCCTCTTAGGTACTGGATCCTAGTGAGGTCTCACGGGTGGTAGGTAAGGCGAGTGCTGGTAAACTCAAGCAGCCAGCGTGGAAGTGTTTTAGTATTTTAACAACCAAATGTAGCTATTCTATGCTGAATATCAGACCAGCGTACACCATAAGACGGATACTAGGAAATAGAAGTGGGTACCATTTTTCTCATTTGAGAAAAATTTCAAAGGAAAAAAATCTGGGCTATCGAGATGTTTAGACCTGTAACCAAAATTATAGTCACAGACACTTCTTAGAATTGATTCCAACCTGGTATTCTTCCCAATGAGATAGGAAGAAAGGATGTAAAGTAGTGCCATGAGGTCTCTGAGCTGCGGGTGACACATTTTGTAAGGGTTGGCAAACACAAGAATAAATTGATCAAGGCAAAGGACATAGCGTGCAACTCCATGAATCGTATCCACCATTCTCCCAGGGTCAAGTGCAAGCTTGTTAATTGTGCTAAACCTTCATGGAGAACTTCTTCATGGTTACCTACCCCCTTCTACTAGCCACAGAGTATAGTGGAGGCAGCCAAACACATACATCGTAACTTGAAAAATTGGAAGGCCTAACCTGGGGACATGTGGCTAACAGCTTGTCTTTTGCTAAGTTGCAAAACAGCAGAGCTGTGCTCAGAGTTAAAAGGTTCATCCAACTTCATAGCCTACTGTTAGTTTAGCTGGCCTCAGGTTCAGTAGCAAAACCCATGCAGGCTGCAGGCTGAACATCCCAGCCCTTCCCAGCAGCAGGAAAAGGGTTGCACGCATCCTTTGGTTTCTCATTGTATCCACTGGCTTTTCCTAGGGTGAGTCGAAAGTTGGGGTACTCAGACTTTTTCTCTAGTCTGCTGCAGATGGACGCAGGGATCCTTAGACACAGAGGTAAAGGATAGCTGCAAAACAAGGGATCTCTCTAAATGATAGTAAGTCCATGTTGCTTTTGGTAAATGAGAAGGTGGGTGGTCACATACCAAACCATTTCACTGAATGTTGACAGAAACTGGTGTGTATCTGTACCTGTGTACCTGGCTTGCTGTCTTTAGTTTGATGTGGAGTGTTGAGGAATATTGTCTCTTCACCTCTGTTGGGAAAGAAAAAGGAAACAGAGAAAAGTCCTTACCTACCCTGGGAGAAAAGATTAAGGATGTAATGGGCTATTTTGAACAAGCAGTACTGACGCTGCCTCGTGCCGAGAGTGTGCAATGTGTGCTCAGTGGCTGCTCCTGAGGCAGACATATGTCCGGGTGTCCCAACATGGGTGGGTCCAGTGGGTGACCAGGGGCAGGAAGGAATAAAACAACAGAATATCTACAGGTCTAGGGCTGGAGCTTCAGGGAAAAAGACGTTAGAGAAAGTTGATGTGTGAACAGCCGTGGCTGTTATGGGCAGTTTGCAAGAAAATTAACAACTAAGGCCTTCCAACTTCTTAAGCCACATATACTTCTGATGGTAAGCTGTTATAAATAAATATTAATGGAGCCCTGCAATATTCATTGCATCCTCCTCACACTGGAGAATTCCAAAATTCTCTTTGTGACCCACCACAAAGTGAGGCAGTGTGCATAGCAGGTGTGGGTATGTGCTGTAGAGTTGGCCTAAGTGTGGCTCACAGCTACATCACGTACCAGCTTAGTGACCTCAGGCGAGCTGTTGAACATCACTGCAAGTCATTTCCCTTGTGTGTAATAAAGCATATAATGCTAGTCCCGGCCTCCTAGGACTATTGTGAAGTCAAGGTACTGAGTGCACAACATTTTGAGGACAGCATCCGCACTAAGCACTCAATAAATGTTAGCCGTTTTATGCAGACTCTACCATGCATTTGGTGCCGTGACTGTAAGGCTTGAGTCCTGGCCTCAGATCGACCATGAAGCTGCTGTGTGGCTTCAGATAAAACCCTTAGCTTCTCTGAGGCACAGTGCTTTCACAGAGAAATGAGGATTTTGATACTTTCCTCACTGACTGAAGGGCTTATTTCACAGATTTCTCATACAGTCCCTTTGGGCAAGCCCTTTGCAAGCTACAAAGTTCTGGGCAAATACAAAGTTTCAGTGGTTCTTAGTTTAAGAAAGCATTTATTATTAAGAAGTTGTTATGATCTCACTGCAGAAATAAGGTACATAGGAAAGCACGATGACTCTGTAGTAAGATAGTATGAGTGGAGAATGAATGGGAAAGACCAGGAAAGCTAAAGGGACTCCAGGTGCAGATGTGCTCTCCTGAGTGACCTGGGAGGGCTTGGCAGGTGCACTGGGGCCAGTGCTGGGGCCTAAGTGAAGGGTAGTCACTAGATCAGCTGAGAGGAAACGAGAGCCTGGTGGCCAGTGCAGTGACAGTGGTGATCACAGTGATGCTAACGACAAAGTAGTCACCCCTGATATTTACGAAGCCAGGGAGGGATACATGCTCTACTCAACATATTTTCTATTTCTCACAGAACTACTACCATGATTCCCGTTTACAGAGTTGGAGAATGAGGCTTAGAATTGTTTGCTCAAGGACATATGGCTAATAAGAGGTGCTCACGGGATTTGGGTGCTGTTCTCCTTTGTGCTTAATTTCAGGGGGGAGGTTTTCAACCTCTGGGGCTGCACTGCCTCCACCTGAGGGGGAGGGGCTAGCACCTGCTGCCCTTGGGGACAGTGCCGAGGGCTTTCATACTTTGGATTCTTCTCACTGTTGTTCCCATGGCCAGAAACCTCTCCCTTCATCTGCTTGGCTCTCTCCTGCTCCTCCTTTAATTTTTGTTTTCTAGGAAGGCTTCTCTGATAGTTTCCTCTCCACCTCTGGGGAGAATATGTACTTTTCCCCACATAGCCCTTGTCACTCTATTGTGTCACACAGTTTCTGTGTCTGTAACCTTCAGCAGAACTGTGAGCTCTGTGAGAGCAGAGATGGGGGCTGCCTTATTCATTATGGTGTCCCTAGTAAAGGAGGGGGCACGGAGGGAAGGAAGAAAGAATAAAGGAAGGGAAAGAAAGAAGCAGGCTTTACATAAGAAGAGGTACATCTGATAAATAAATAGCTTTGGCCTTTCAGATTGGGGAGTGATTTTTAGAAGGCTCTTTGGTACAAAATTCTTGCATCCCTCTCTCTTCCCATACACACATATGGGAAGCTCAGTGGGGAGCTCAGTGGATACTTCGTGTGGAAACTGGGAAAATACATTATTCTTTCCCTTGAACCTCAAGCTCTCAGGAACCAATGACGAGCCCGGTTGCCGGGTAAGACAACGCATCCCAGCAGAACTTGAGCCACTGTTGTCTGCAGGCGTCTCCTTTCCCTGCCCAGCTGACGTGCGGGTCCCATTGCTCAGAGCCATTGCAGCCAATTTGGTTGATAATCTGCAAATTAAAAATTCAATAAGTAGTTCCTAGAATCATTTTCAAAAGCTGGTACATAGAAATTAACATGTTAATAATAGGTGCACAGTGGGGTGGGTTTTCTGCTGTGGATTCTCATTGCTTTAATTTGGTATTACAAAAAGGCCACGGGATGCATTCCTTTAATTTTATTGCACAGAGTGCTTTGGGGGTGTTTTGTAAGTATTGATGTGGGTAATGATATCGCACATGGATTCTGTGGCAACTTAGGTAGGAAATAAATGGGGTGAGGTAGGACTCATCAGAATTTCCTTTAATAACAAGACCTTACATCTGGGCAGCACTTTCATCTTTAGCACATTTTCAAATGGATCTTACATATGCTTCCAGCAAGCCTGTGAGGCAACCAGGACGGACTTTTATTTGCGCATGCGCGAGAAGCATATGTCCAGAAGTGCGTGACCTCACATCAATGGCCAGCGGGCAGTGGAAGCGTGATGAGAAGCTGGCTCCCTCCATTCCTAGATGGAGAGCTTTGCTGAGCTAACTGTCGAGCCCTGCAGTGCCAACAGATTTCTGCGCAGGTTGCCCCAACAACTCTGGTATAATAGCATCAAACCAGAATGCCTGGGTCTAAAAACCACTCCGAGGGCAGCAGGCCTTTGACAGACTGAGGTTCAAATCTCTGCTCCATCACATGTTAGTTGAGAGACTTCAGACTTTCTCAACTTCAGGTGCCTCATTTAAATGATGGAGGCAATAATAACGACCCCATTGGGCCAGGGCTGGCAGGGAAGCCGAGAGGGTGTGGGAGACAGAGCTCAGTGGATACTTCATGTGGAGACTGGGATTTGAAATTGAAGATTCGTGCAACCAGGGTCTGAAACAAGAGGCATATAAAACAAGCTTTGGTCTGCTGTTCATATGGTAGCCACCAGTCCCATGGGGCTATATTTACACTAAATTGATTACACTTAAAATGGAAACTGTAGTTCCTCTGTCTCACTACCCACAGGTACAGTGTCCGATAGCCACATGAGGCTAGGGCTGCCCTACTGGGCAGTGTGTCTGTAGGGACCACTGTCACCCATGCAGAAGGTCCTACTTGACATCACTGCCTTAGGAGAAATGACCTCGGAAACAGACAGGGGATATGTCACGTGATGCCGAGACTTTATGTGGCTGTGGCAGGAGGCCAGCACAAAGACCTGGACCGGTGGGTGCCACGTCCCGTTGTCGAACAATGCTGTTTACACTGGGGCTATGCAAATCGTGTGGGAGCAGTTGAGGGAGGTGCGCCGAATAGCCCCACCCCAGACATCCTGCTGATAATTGTGTGGAGCACTGCAAATGGTGGGTAATTTCCTCTCAGGTGCCTGTTCTACACGCTAGTTTGGCATGCTTTATTGCCGGCTGGATTTACACTCTGCATTTGCCATAAAAACTGTTTCCAAAAGAAACAAGAAGCGTGGCAAGATAAAAAGCGATATAAAAAGGGTATTTTGTGATTTATTTATGTCAAATTTATGGAAGATGACAGGAGGCATTACAGTTCCAAAATTAGTTGTCACAGTCTGGCTGTAAATCCTGCAGGACAGAAGAATGGGTTGGGGACCGGGACCCCTGGGTCTATGAGGAGCCCAGGGGAAGTCCAGACAAGGCCAGGCATGGCTGGAACCCTTCACAAAGCTGGCTCAGCCAGCCATCCGGCTAAAACTCTGACGCTGACTAGCTAATGATTATTGGATGCTTGCTATGTTTTAAGCATGTTTCATTTATAATCTCATTTAATTCCCACTAGCTCTGTTTTACTGATTTTATAGATGTTAAAATTCAGTACCGGACTCTGCACCAAGAGGTACAGTATATAAAGGATGAAGACGGCATAAGGTGGAGGCTGACTTGAATGTACCTGTTACCTGTTCACTACAGATTAAAACTCATTTATGGCCCACGAACACTTATTTAGCACACGTAGATTCCAAATGTAACACCAAGCACTCGTGGTTTTCACAGGCTGAAAAATGACCCCTGCCATCGATGTATTTTCATTCTAGCAAATGATTTAAATGATGTTAAACAAAGAAACACAAACAATTGTGATCCTAGAACCCTCCCCCCAAATGATGTAGTTTAGACATGTGTGGAGTCTATTAGGACTATAAGGGAACAGAGTTGCCTTCCCACTAGAGTGCATCGGAGAGCTTCATGTAGTAAAGATTAATAGGTGGGTCCTGGGCCATCAGAGATGGAGACAAGGATGGGCCAGCCAATCCCTTTAGATTGGCCAGCCAATCTCCTCTTGAGTTGTAGTGAAGATTTAATGAGGGAGCTCCTGATATGAGTTCCCTCATTTTCCCAGGAAATGAGCTGGCAGGACCCTAGTCAATCTATACTTGTAGTGGTATCATCAAGAAGTAAGTGCAAGATGATTAAATATTTTATCCAATTAAGAATGATAGTTTTAAATGAGAGAGACTGTTGACACCCTCTTCTTTCTTGGCCTCCACCAAGTACTCTTCTTCTTGAGACGCTCCTTTTTGCTTTCCTTTAAGAGTCCTTCTTTGTTCTACCCTTACGTGTTGGTGTCCTCCCTTCTTCCCCACCAGCATCCTCTTTAGCCTTCTTCCTTTTTTATTCTCTGCACTGTGCATGATCTCATCTACTCATGTGACTCCGGTTCCTAAAGCATTTTCTGATGACTCCCAAATTATAACACCTGCTCTAACTTCTCTTTGGAGCTCCAGATCCATATATATACACCTGTCTATTAAACATTTATAACTGAGTAGTCTACAAATACATTGGACTTGCTCAACATGTCCCAAACGAGCTTCTAATTCTGTATTCTCAACCACAGTTAGAAAAACCAGGGACTATCACTGAAGTCAAAATATCCAGAACCATTCTTGGCCATCCTTTCTCTCTTCCTTTAAAAAAAAAATCCTCATCTGAGGGTATGTTTATCAATATTAGAGAAAGAGGAAGGGAGAGGGAAAGAGAGAAAGAGAGAGAAACGTTAACATGAGGAGACATTGACCATTTGCCTCCCATATGCATCCTGACTGAGGACAGAACCCAACACCTTTTGGTGTGTGGGTAACACTCCAACCAAGTGAGCCACCCTGCCGAGGCCATCCTTTCCCTTGTCGTCCCCATCTTACCAGCCACCCAATGCCTTAAGTCTGTCTCCACTCCCATCTATGGACTTGGTAATTGGTAGTAGTTGCTAATATTAGAGGAGTTGCAAAGAGCACAGATTCTAGACATAGAGTGTATGGATTTGAATCCTGGGTCCATACTCAAGTTTCTAATCCTCTCTGTACTGTAGTTTCCTCATTCATCAAACTGAAGCAAAACATAATACCTACCTCTTGAGTGGTAGTGAAGATTTAATGCATAATAGAACAGTGCCGGGCATACATAAATACTATTTAAGTTTTTGCCATGACAATTGAACATTTATTGTACTGAATATTGTGCTCAGCAATTTATAGTTGTCTCACAGAACTCCATTCTGGGGACTTTTGTTCATTCCATTTTGCAGGTGAGAAAACTGAGTCTTGCAGAAGGGATGCAAATCATTTGCCCAGCGAGTGAGTGACAAAGCCAGTGTTCTAACTCCTAACTGACTGACACCAAAACTTATGCCCTTCACCACTATGATTTTTGGATTTTCCCAGGAAAGGCCTCCTAACTGGCCTTCTGGCTTCCAGCCTTGCCTCCCTCTAATTTCCCCTCCACAGGGCTGCTTGACCCTGTTATAAAGGACACTTGTTTTAAGAAGATTAAGACATTGAAAACTGTAATATTTCCTCCTTGGCTGGCCTCTCACTCTAGCCCCACTCCAATACTTTGATTTTCTATCTCTTTGGCCAACTTTCCAAGAGAACCCAGGGGTGAACGCAGGTATGCCAGGGTTCATAAATGCAATTATGTAGTTGGTAGGGACTTAACATTATGGCCATACATTTATGGACAGTTAAGCTACCTGGAGGGTGCTGGGAAATGTATTGATGTCCCTCTAGGGCCTGAGTCAAGATTCTGCCTCCATGCAGACCCTCCATTCTTCCAGAATTTCCCAGCTCTACCGAGGGAAGATATGTCTTATCTCAAATGAACTGTGAGGCTTAACTAATGATTATAAAGGACTTACAGGTGCTGGAAGACAAAGGCATTACTAAAATACGCATGTAATATAAATCATATGTGGATAAAAAGAGACAAGTAAATTAGATCAGCCAAAGGTCACTCATTTACTCAGCTGGGCACTCTGAAAGTTCATCCAGGGTTGTTTCTTGCTAGGAGTGAATGGATTTGAAAGTAAAGATTTTCAATGGTATTTTGCTCACAAAAGTTTCCTGCAGTGGGTAAAGAATGATAGCGCTCGTGGTAATAGCAGTGAGAGAGGCCAGTGAGGGAGAATAATTTGAAAAATGAATGTCTCTTGCTATTTTCCTTTGACAAACCATCATAAAGGATCTTCAAAGTTTAACACTAGGTCCCAGTTTCTCCAGCCTGTGTTTTAGAAACTGATTGATTGTGGTTTTTCAGTGGGTCCCCACCAAGTTTGCATCACAAAATGTGACTTTGCACTTAGATGGCCTGCCTCTGAAAGGCACTGGAAAGGTGCCAATTGCAATTCAAAAATCTCAATTTTCAAATATACCTGGCAGCTTATTCCTGGGGAGAAACACTTGGCCCCCCTCTTGGGCTTGCTAAGTGTTGTGCTGAGAAAAAAAGTGGAGAGTGTTCTTTTGAATGAAAGGAAATTTGCAGCTAGGAGCTCAAGACCCCGAAGCTTAAGAGGCCTCCCTCCTTTTAGTGTTTCTTGTTGTGCGTCTTTCCCCATGGGCTCAGGTAGGAGCAGGAGACAACTGACATGGGCAACGTAAAAGACCCAGACTAATGGTGGTTGTGCTTATCACCTCCTCCACTTGAGCTTCAGTCAAGGTTATAATCTATACATGCAGGTACCCAGCAGGCCCTATCCCTCCAATGAACTGAGTTCATGTAGTAACTTCTGGGCAAACAGAAGTCTTGTACTGATGTTTGGAATTGCTCAAAGTCAGACAAATACATTTCTGGCCAAAAAGAGCCAACTTCAAGCTCCAACACCCTGTATGGATTTGGGAGTTGGGACACCCTGATGGCTTTGAATAATCAGTTGCTTTGAACCTGGTGCTCTTACTGGAGCATTGTTTGAGGAAGTCATTCTCTCTCTCTGTGTGAGGTTTCTTCTCTTTAAAATGAAGGTGTTGTTGTGTCAGAATGGTTGTCATCAAAAAGACAAGAGACGACAAGTGTTGACGAGGAGAGGGCTACGAGGGAACCCTTGTGCCCTGTTGGTGGGATTGTAAATTGGTGCAGCCACCGTGGAAAATAGTATGGAGTTCCACAAAAAATGAAAAATAGAACTACCATACATTCAGCAATTTCAACTCTGGACATTTATCTGAAGAAAATGCAAATACTTATTCAAAAACATTCATGTGCCTGTGTTCATTGCAGCTATATTTACAATAGCCAAGATACAGAAGCAACCTAGGTGACCATACATAGATGAATAGATGAAGGACATGTGGTAATTAGATACACAATGTAATATTGCTTGACCATAAGAAAGAATGAAATCTTGCCATACAATAACATGGATGGAACTAGAGGGACTTATGCTAAGTGAAATCATTCAGAGAAAGACAAATACTGAATCATTTCACTTGTATGTGGAATCTAAAAGACTGAACAAATGAACAAAGAAAACAGACTGATAGATACAGAGAGCAGAATGGTCATACTACAGGGTTGGGTGATGAGAGGGATGGGCAAAAAGGTGAAGGGGATTAAGAAGTACCAACTTAGTTACAACATGAGTAAGTCCTGGGGATGTAATGCACAGTGCAGGGAACACAGTCAATAATATCCCATAACTTTGTATGGAGACAAATAGTTACTGGATCTCTGGTGGTAATCACTCTATAAGGTATGTAAATGTCAAATCACTATGGTGTACACCTGACACTAATGTAACATTGTATGTCAACCATACTTTAACTAAAAAGAGCCTTACATTCCAGAAGGAAAACAATAATTAAAATGAAGGTGTTGAGCCAGGTGACTGCATGGCCCTAACACACTATGTTTAGGTGACTAATCTAGGTCCGGTCTCCTTCGGTGGCACTTTGCTTGCACCCACAGTATACAACAGGATTTGACGATTGTTGCCAAATGGATATCCAGACTTTTCTAGCCCGCTATATTTTATGTAAAAAAGAAATTGCCCCCTTGCTACTTCTGCTTTCTTATTGGTGTCTTAAAAAAAGGAGAGAAGGGTTTGTGAAGATGGGTCCATTCGGCCTCCTCAGCAGATTTTCTGTTTGATTTTCTCCCAGCCCCATTCTCACTGGCCAGAGGGTTTGATTTAGTTAGAAATGGCACCTAACAGTGCAAATGCTCATTATCTTTATTAGTCATGATCCTCGCACCCACTTCTTTGTGCAAAGCCCTCAAAACAGCCTATTAGCGAAAGTATTCACTTGGGCACCTTCCGGACTGGTGTCACTGTGTAGGGAAAAGGAAGATTTGGGAAGCGTCCTGTGCAATGAGCATCTTGTCACTGAATGACAAGCACAGGGGCCTTGCGCCAGACAGAGAAGGGGGACACTTAATGCCTGCCTGAACTGCCACAGTGAAAAAAGCCAGTTCCTGGACCAAGTGGTTGGAAGGCAGTAACAGGTGACATGGGAGGGTGGGCGATAGTGCGTCCTGGTTGTCACGAGTTGGATTCATGCTGAAATCAGCCACAAGTATTCTAAGCTTTCATAGGAAGCTGATGTGGGGGTCATCAGGGAGATGGCTGGTTTCCCCAGTAGGTTCTGAAGCTACCGTTGACCACTCAGAGAATGTCCTGGTACCCTGTGACTTCTAATGGAAGCGGAAGGGGAAGTCATGCCATGTCCTTCAGCCGCAGCCCTGAAACCCGCCACAGGTGGGACGACTGTGCCCTGAGCCTCCAGTTAGGTGGCTCTGACCTTCTTTCAAGTTTGGTCAAATTTCGATCAGAGGGAAATTAAATCTAAATTGCTCTCTGTCATCAGAGCTTCTGTTGTGGTGGCAGACCTTTTGTGAAGATATAGTGTTGTTATGAGATGAAAATAGTAAAGCGGTGTGACCACCCCTTCCCTGACATTATTATTAGCTGCCTGTGATTATTTTTAGAGCACCGTCTAGAAAAACTACACACACACCTTTTCAGCCCTCTTTTTGCTTCATCCATTCATAGGTAGACTTAGCTAAATTAAAACATAGAGATACAATTAATGCGACTGCCTACACGCTTTCCCGGATCACTCTAACCAAATGAGAACACTCCCTGATCGGAGGAATTCATCTAACTGCCGTTGTTTTGCCCTGTGCATATAACCCTCACTCCTTCAGGTTCTCAGATAACTTGGAAAGACTTACTTTAGTGACACTTAATTTTGTTATCAATTTGGGCAGTTTAAGGGGAGCTTGGAGCCTCCGGCGCTGTTCACAGTGTGACGGACTCTCACCTGGGTGGAGGTAATGGACCTAATTGAGCATGCTCATTATATCTTACACACCTGCAGGACACGTCACACAATTCAAGGTGATGGGGTTCTCTGCCAGAAATAGTGATGATTTTCCTCCTTTTTACCTTGTAGTCACTTTCATAGGACAAGTGCATTATGCTCAGGATGGTGCCGTGTGGGACTTAACTTGACCAGGGCCTACTACCTTTTGGAACTCAAATAGACTTACAGGTTTCACTCACTCCTGCCTCTCGAAGGAGGAGCCAGAGCTCACCAGCTCACTCTTATTGGCTAAAGTAGCTGTAATTTTCTTCCTTTTTATGGTGTGAAGGATTTCTTGATACTACCTCAGTACTATTGATATTTTACGTCATATACTATTTAGGAGGGAAGGGAGTTTTCTTTTGTAGGATGTTCAGCAGCATCCCTGACCCCTGTGTACTAGATGCCAACATCATCCCTGCCCCTCCATGGAGTCTCAGCTAAATGTCCCCATATTGCCAAATACCCGCTGGGGGACAAAAGCACTACTGCTGTAGAGACATTTTTGACACCAAAGGATGAGAATTTAGGCCTTCATATCAAAAATAGAGGCTGAATCTATCAAGCCATCTTATTGGAAGATTTCGAATCAGTTTTTAAAGGTTAGCCTAGATTGCTACCTGATTCAACTCAGCAGGAAAAATCATACCATGTTGTGTGCGAAGTGACTATAATTTATTAGCTCATTAGTCAGGCCTTAAAATAGCCCTTTTGAGCCCTCGCCTCGGCTGACCAAGCTTAGAGACTGAGTTGCCTTTTCGCAGACTCAAGGTCTCCCCTCTGCTGTTGGGCACTTCATGGAGGAGCTCGCGGGGCTTACCGTGGCCTGGTGCGCTTACCCATAAGCAACCTTTACCTGTGCATCTAACGACTCAACCTCTGGTGCTGCCATCACCACCCAGCTGACACAGAGGTTCTGGCCTCTGAATGAGAAGGACAGAGAAGTGCTGATTGGAGAGCTAAGGAGGACAAGGACTGGCCTGTGGCACACACCCTATTTTTTCCACCTTTGTGGGAGTGTCTAAGACCTCACAGGGCAGCAAGAGTCACTGTGCTCACTGTTGACATCTTTCCAAATGACTGAGGTGAAGGCAGGGGCAGTGATTTTCCCTAAAGCCACACTGTGCTGGTCTGTCCCCACTGAAGAAACATGGAGGAGCCCCAATTACGAATCTCACTCTGTCCCCCATGTCTCATCACCACCTTCTCTGGAGTTAAAAGCCATACCAGCCAAAGGGCAGAGCTTCTTTTCTTTCTGGGGTATGTCACGTACATCCTAGCACCATAATAATTGCAGAAATATGCAAGAGGGGCACATTGCATTTTACCTTGGACTTGATGCCTGCACATAATTTGGAGCCTGGGCAGCCAATTCAAATATCCTGATGGATTTTTATCTGGCCAGGTGTTCACTTTGTGCCCTGCTTATTTCTCCGTCAGCAGAGAGTTCATCTTCATGTTGACTCCGTGCAGAAGGGCCATATGGTGGGCAATGCCTTCCCCCCACTGATGTAGTCACATTTGCATTCATTCTCTGATGAGTCAGTAAAGGGGAGACTCCTCTCCTACCCTGAGATCCTTGTGTTTGGAACAGAACTGAATATGGAGAGACAGAGGCTTCAGTTTTAAATTCTTTTATTTGTAAACAAATCAAGGGTACTTGCTAAAGTCATTTATGTACATACTGAAGTTACAGGATAGGTTCAAAATTCTCCTTTTGTCAACGTGAATGAACTCTTTGGGGGTAAGTTCTATTAGTAAACATACTCTTTAAGAAGTTAAGGCAACTAGGATTCTGTTTGGTTTTATCTCCAGCCACGTTTCTTTTCAGTCCTTTCTGGTAGTGAGGGCGTATTAATTTGTTTTTATTCTATGTCTGAGTCAATGCTAAAGAGAATTTTGTTTCACAAATACCTTTAAGCACTTTCCAGAAGTAATTTTACTATAGACATCAGAAGGATACAAACTCTGTTCACTGTTAGCTATTTTCCATTAGCTGCACTTTATGTCTGTGAGCTATTTCCGTTCGCAGTGTTTCCTACAACACAATGTGGGTGCTGGGCATCACACTGAAAAAAACAGAGGTGTGCATCGGTATCTGTGTAAGACCGTTTATTTGAAAACTGCCCTGCGCTTGTGCACAACTGACATCATCAAGGTTAAAGAACTTGTCAGAATAGATTGCAGTTGGTGCATATAAATTTACTTAAAATGAAGTAGAACATTTAAAGGGTAAAGACAATTCCGAGTTTTGAATTTGAAAACTTTGTTTAGGCCCCTAGGTTCATATTTGTTTTTGCTATGAATCTGTGGTTGGCCTGAAGTCAAGCTATTTGTTTTGAATCTCAACATATCAATTTACGAGTTTATTTTACTGGGATTTTTGGCAATTTTATAAGGATTTCAGGTTATAACTTTTCTATAGGTATGCTTATATTTCTATTGTAACTATTACTCTACATACAATAAAAATGACCAGTGAGTAAAATGAAAAGTAAGCAAAATGATCATTACTGTTAAAATAATCCAGCACTTGAAATTTAATTCAACCGTTAACTGAATGAAGTTAAATCATTTTCACTTTTCAGATTCAATTAAACAAGCATTACTTTCCATTTCTCCCAAAGATAAATGTTTCTGAAACTACAGGAAGTTGTTGTTTTGTATCTTCCTACTTTTCTTTTTTGCAGTGTCCTTATTTAAATGCATACCCATGAATAGGGTGCTAGCAACTCATTATATCAATTGCAAAACTGCTATTAATTTCAGGCATCGGATGGACAGGGCAATCGACCTGAACTCAGGTATCCCTCTCTCCTTTTGTGAACACCAGATTCTCGCCATATTGGGACCTCATATTCTTCAAAGATCAGCAGGCACTGATTCTACTAATAAAGTTATAGGTATCACCTATAAATAGCTCACTATTTGTTATGTATATGCGGATATCTATATAAAAGCGTGTTCCTTTTGTTGACTTTTTTGCCTCCTGTGGCATTTGTTACTGCCACATGTTGTTCTGTCTCTGCCATCAGTTTGCAAAGGGCACAGGGCAGGAGTTTTACTTTCTTTGCTATGAGATGCTCAGGACCTAGAATTGTGCCTGGCATACTTCAGACATTGTAAAAATGTGGGAGTGAATGAATGAATGAATAATACATGATAGGTCTCGATGACCACAATTTAGAACTTACCTGCTTCCATCTCTTCTTTAGACAGGTATGGAAATTAGGCTGAGGATGGTTTATTCAATTAAATTTCTATCCATTTCTTTATCACTCAATCCTCTTGTTCATCCATCAAATATTTATTGAATACCTACCACCTCCAAACATATTATTAGCTGATGACGGCACCAGAAAAATATAAAATAAAGACACTGTTTTAAAGGAGGCCAATTAGGAGGAAAAACAGACCCAGAAAAGTAGTTACTGTGTGGATGTCTTCATACTTTGGGGAGAGGAGAGAGAAGTGGCGACATGTGAGTGGAGCAGTTAGACAGGAGGAGAAGGCAAGCGATGATAAGAGTGAAGGAGGCTGTAGGCAGAGGACGAGCACCTGCCGAGGCTTGGGAACGGGAAGTGGCGAGCCCCACATTAGGGACTCAGGCAATTCAGAGGGATGAGCTTGTGAAATAGCTTCGGTTAGGCCGTGGGCCCTGGAGTCAGGGTGCCTGGGTTTGAATCCTGACCATACTGGTTTTGAGCTCTGCGACTTTGGGCAATCTAAACTCTCCATGTCTTCATCTCCTTATCCGTAAGACAGAAGTAACAGAGCTTACTTGATATGATAACCCGCAGCAAAGTTTAAAAGAAATACAATTGTGCATTATACAGAATAGGCGCTTAACAAAAGTTTGGGGGCTCTTTTTACCATTACTACAATTAGGAAGTGGGGTTGAGACAAAACCACGAGGTTGGCTAAGCATTTGGATTTTATTCTGCATGCATTGGGCATCCCTGACATGACTCTGTGCCAGGGCAGGAAATGTTTGGCTTTTATTTAGATTTAGAGAGAAAGATGTCTCAGATCGCCCAGTAGAGGAAAGCCTTCCAAGAAGAGGGAACAAAGACAAGAAACCTGCTTGGAGCATGGCACTGGGCAATGGCATTGGAGAGAAATGGAGAGAAGGCGGAGCCTGTGGAGAGAATTCAGAGGTGGAACAATATGGGTGGGCAAGGGGCCCTAAGGCTTCCAGCGTGGACAACTGTGTGCTTAAGTGAGGGCATTAACTGAAAGCTTGGAGACAGGAAAATTAGCATCTTTAGAGACAGTTTAGGGTAGCAGCTTTGCTCCTCAGAGTGCGGTCCATGGGCAGACATTATCAACATCTCCTGGGAGTTTGTTAGAAATTCAGAATTTCCAGACACCCCTACCCCAGACCACCTGTGCCAAAGTTTTCATTTGAACCAGATCCCCAGGCAACATGTGTGCACATTGAAGTTAGAAAAGCACCGGCCACAGCTGGCTTTGCGGACGACAGCCCCCCAGACCAAACCTGTGAGTTGGTTTTTAGCCTGTGTGCTAATAAAGGTTTTTGCATTTTTAAGTGGTTGAAACAGACATTAAAGGAAGACTAATGTTTTGTGATACCTAAAATTGTACGAATTCAAATTTCAGTGTCCTTAAGTGCAGTTACACTGGAACCCAGCCACCCGCATTCACTGACGGCACATTTGGCCCCTGTGTTCTCAGCAGCAGGGTTGAGTAGTTGCCACAGAGAATGTAACACCCACTAAGCTGAAGATGTTGACGGTTTGGCTCCATACAGTTTCCTGGCCTCGGATGCAGAGAGAGAGCTTGGAAGTGAGGAAGACCTGGGTGCTAGTCCTAGCCCTGGTTTTACTAGCATGTCATTAGTTATTGGCGTCAAGACTCTGTGTCTTGGTGTTGCCCACTCATAAAACAAAACCATCCTTCGTACCCCATGGGATCGTACGAATACATAGGGATGATGGACCCATGGTTCTGATCCGAAAGACCAGCACTTGGGAAGGGCTCAGTACATATCGGCCATGAGGACTCAGAAACGTTAATGAACAACCATGGCGCCCCTCAAGCCACTGCTTTCCTCCTGCCTGTTTCTCGGTGATCAGATCCCTAGTCAGGCAGGTCCGACTCTGCCATCTCTCTGGACATTCGCTCTAAGTTACCTTGATTTCTGCCCTTGTCATCTACCTGATTTTAGAGGAATGCCGAGTAATAAAGAAAATTGCTCCTCTACTTCAGTAGGTAGGCCTGTCATGAATAACAATATTAATAACTAATAACCTACAATGTGGTTAGATGCTCGGGAGTCATTTATTTTGATATTTTTATGCCATTGTAATGATTTTGTTTGTTATTCATTGTAAGTCTCCTTTCAAGGCATAAATCAATGTTGTTATATATTCTGGGCAGATGCCGTGTGTATTTTCAGAGGTTTCTAGGGTGAAGAATTAACAGTTATTAACAGTAACACAAGCATGGGGTGTTTTGAACAGATTTTAAAAGCATCAATAAAGAAATCACTGCCACGGGTATTTTTTTTCCCATTTCGAGAGAAAGCTGCAAATAACCACACTGGTATTTAATACTTGAACCTTGATTTGAAATTAAATTGAATGTAGATAAACATATTGGTTATCTCTCAATTGAAGTATAACATTTTCTCAAAAGAAATATACTGTTTCAAAACCATGGAATGTTTCTGCCTTTTTACCCCTGCCTTTTCTTATTAGCTACACTCCACTATCTCTTCTAGCAAATACGGATGTTCAGAGACGCTTAGTGTGGAGAGCAAGCCGACGGCTTGACTGGGAGTTTTGGTGCTGCTCCTTCCTGGCTGTGAATGTAATATTTGGGCTGTGGTGTGAAGTATCAGATAATTTCCTCAGATCTTCGGTTATTGTGAATATCTTCTTTTAGTCTACTCACCTTAAGAGTTAGGAAATACCGAAACTGACTGAGATTTCTCACAAGTTATAATTATTGCACATAAAACTCCCACAATATTGCCTCTTACTACGAAACAATCTATTTCTTCACAACTTTGTAAATACCAATACACATGTTTTCTGTTTATATTCTTATTCTCTATCTTATTTTGCAGTGTTGATCAATAAACATCGTATTTCATAATGGCATCTACTGGAATTATACTAAAATTATGTTATGTAATTATTGAGAGTATTTTAAACTTTCACTTAAACTCCTTCAAATTAAACATTATATGTAAGCTCTTTCTAGAACTTAGTTGTGAAACAGTGTCAAAGAAATCTCCAGAATTCTTTTAGGTATGAAAGTATATTACAATTGAATTACAAATAGTACAAAATTGACCAAAAAGCCTTTAAAATAACCACTGCTTAAAAATATGTATATTTAATTGCTAATATATGCCAGGGGCTAGCCTATTAGTAAATGTGCAATTTCTACGAAAACTGTGGATATTCCCCCAATTTGCATTACTAAACAGCCAAAGCATAAAAAGTAAGCACGCTGATTGTCTGTACCACATTTAATTCAGTGTGATGAAATGGCTATGGAGAGCTCATTTTTTCCAGTCTCTTTCTTTCCCTCCTAGAAATAAAAACAAGTAAACATTTGATAATGTAAAATCAGCTGGGTTGAGAAAGGTAACCAGCATCCACGTGAAATTTAAACTCTTAGCTGTAAAGTTGCTATGAACAGTTAAAAAAGCCCTAAACTCGGGGAGTTAGGTGGATAAGTGATGATACAGTGGGAAAAGAAAAGCCAGATTTCAAAAGACATTTAACTGAATATTCCTTACTGGACAGTGTGGTCTTATGAAAAACCTTCCTAACAATGAAAGTGCTGTTCTAATGGGAAGGCCTTTTATCATGTGAGGTGCCTAGAATACCATTGTATATTTCCACATGTGACAATGTAGCCTTGTATTTTCTTCTTGGCACACAGCTCTTAGAGTTTTCAAATTTGGTATGTGAAGTTGTCGGACCACTTGAATCCACTATTGAATGGTCACTATTTCTTCTGCAACTGAGTGTTCCACCTGTGCATGTTAGTAAATGACGTGGTCTGGGAAATTGAGACAACAGGTCATACAATACAATTGGAGCGAACTTTGAATGTTTAGGGAAATGAAATCCTGGCTTCACCACTGAGGCCATTACTCTATAACTTAATGACTTGATAACCTTTAATGCACAGGAAAGGCAAGGGGGTGAGCACTCAAACACCCGCATCTAATACCTGCTGAACTGTGCCCTCTGTATGGTCAGAGCCAAACCAACCTGGTTCCATAACAAAGTTCTCTCTGTTTCTGTGGTATCATAATACTTTGTTTTGGGTGTCTACTAAGAGGTTTATTCAAAAGGAGCAGCAGGGAGTTATTCAGAAATGCTAGAGCCGCCTTGCAATTACAGCTGCTACAGATCGTAGTTGACCAAACATGCCTTCGGAAAAGTACCGTCATATTTCTTTTAGTCTTTTAATGAGTATCTACCTTATCCATTTAGCTTGTGACCTGCTTGGAAACAGCTCATAAGAGAGTAAAGTATTTGCTTCTACTTCTGCCTACTTTTATTTTCTTACTGCTGTTGGGAAGAAAGCTGAGATTCAGAAGTCAGGCTAAGTCACAGCAAACTTGAATGTCTCCCAGTCGGTAGGCAATAGGGAAGAGAGTAAGGTTGTCTATCCAGTCCTTGCATATACTATGTTGAAATCAGCGTATCAGCAAGAAATTCTGCATGACATGGAATCTACACAAATTGTTTTGGTGAAGGGACTTTGATGCAGGGGTTACTCACAGAGGTGTGACCATGTAAAGAGGACAAATGGGCAGGTTAGGGACTAGGACACTAGCCAAAACTGGAAGTCTTGGCTAGTCTTGGAAGAGAGAAGTGACTTATGATGAAGGCAGTCAAGCTTAGGCTTCCGGGTTTCTCACACCCGACAGACAGACTCCTTCTAAGGCCCTGAGAGGGACCAGAAGAAAATAAAACTCACAGACACAGAAAAAAAGGGTTATGTATTTTTAAATAAAATTTCCAAATTTAATTATGCAAGTTGTGGAATCCATAAAACTTGGATAGCCCAGGGCCAAAGGACAAGAAGAGGACACAGTGGTAACTGAGCCTGGAAGGAACCGAAGTTGTGGTGATGAGGGACGGACGGCTGCCCGGTCAGGGGTGAAGCGGTAGACAGACAGATACTTCTAGGACAGCAGCCCAGAATCAGGGAGGAAGTGAACCCTCTCTCACCCTACTTTCTGGTTTCCTGATGGTGCTTTGCATTGGCTGAATCCGACAGGAAGCTGGCATGCAAGGAGCCCAGGGGAGGTGCACCCTAAAGTGTAGACTTGAGAAGAAGGATGGAGAATGGATTGGAGGGGGAGGCTAGAGAGGGGAGGCAGAAGAATAACAAGCAAAATAGTGAAAAGTAAAATCAACATTGTTACCTGTTTTCTAATACTGATTATTTAAATACACAGTTTTTTTGTTTTGGACTCTCCTTTGGTGACCCCTATAAATCAGGATTTTCCCCTAATGGTAGATTCTGAGAAGAATAAAATGCTCTATGATGGTTAAAGCTGTACTGCAGACTTGGGTTTGTACAACAGCCTCATTCAGGACAAGTAACAGAACACATAGAATGGCCATGGGCCAGTGGGTCTCGTGTGGTAAACTGGGGTGAGGGAGTGGAAGGAAATGACCGTGAGTTGTAAACACAATTGTTCATGCTACAGACACTTTCCAGAGGAGAAACTATATTTCAGCCTGAGCTTTTGTTAATAACTGTTCAAATATTTACACATATCACTGATGAATGAATATGAATGTTAGACTCCTGAAGCGTTGTCTTGGAGATAAAGGTGATGGGTTTTCTGATAGGGCAGAGGGGTTTTCTGATAGGGCATTTATTTTTCCTGAATGGGTTCTAGATCGAGACATTGCAATTACTCAGATCAATAAATTGAGGAGGTTAGAGTGGCATCATTGAACCCCGGGTTTTTCTCCTAAACTCTAAGGTAGTTTTTGGGTGACTTGTGGCAGAGGGGATCAACCCCTCAGCTTCCCTGAGTCTATTGCTCCATCATTGAAGGTATCCTGCTGTTCTTTATGTGGGTTATAGATGTTCTCTTCAGGCTCAACCAAAAACCTGGGATCCACAGGGTAGAATGCATTTTGCTTGTATGTTTTGGCCTTTAGTGTAAGAAGCACTGTGTGGTATATTGATGGTCAAGAATCCTTGGATGATGCGTGGCCCCAATTCCTCCCATTCCTGGGCTACCTGTGCATAAGGCCCCCTAGCCTCATTGTGTGGCCTCCCTCTTTTATGTTTGTTTGCTGGTAAAAATGCAGAGCATGCAGCTCCTTGGAAGGGTTCTGTGTGGGTTTTGCTGGTGCTGTTCCCTCTGCCTGGCACACCCTTCCCACTTCCGGTCACTCATCTAACTCCTACTCATTTTGGATCAGACCCGGCATCTCCTATAGGAAGTCACCCCTGATTCTCTGTGTACCTTCATGTCACCATCCCCACATCAGATATTGCATCAAATCTGTGTGGTTGAGCCTGCCTTCTGGGCCACAGGGCTTTTGGGGCAAGGGAAGGGGTCTCATTCTTATTAGTATTCCCAATGTGCAAGATCTGGCGTGTAGCAGGTCATCAGTAAGTAGTTGTTGAACTAAACTATTGTATAATTATAAAAAATTGTTTTCTCTAAAGCAGGAAACACTGTGTAATCCTCAAAGTAGCTCTAGTGTCCTAGTTAAAACTTAGTCCAATGTGTAAAATTTAATTATCTCTCTCTGATTAATTGGCTTCTGAAATGACTTTTGGATTTTCCCTGCGCTTGGGGTAAAATTAGACCAGTGTCTGTGTTATCACACTAAGCTACCTGAAAGAGTAAGTTGTACTTTTTGTTGAGACTGAATTGCTGATTAGGTAATACCTTTTACATGAAGTGGCAGAGAAGGGAACTAACCTTGCAATGAGCATAAGGATCTTACTGTCATCTTTAGCCAGGAGCTATCGAGTAATTTTCCCAAGATCACCATTCTGGAGGAAGCAAGATTTGAACCTCATCTTCCTGAGTCATGTCCAATGATTTATATCCATTATTCCAAGATGTCTTGAAGCTCTGAGAGTAGATCCATCGCCATCAGGGAGGTGGAGTTTTTTTTTGTTTTTTGTTTTTTACTTTCATGTGACCAGTGCTTGCTACCTTAGATAGCTTTGTGTCATCCTGTGCATCGGGCAAATGATGGACATTTTCATCAGCTTAGTGAAAGTAGGCTTTGGAAGTAGTATTGGAGAAGAAGTCTATAGAAGTGGTGGAGAAAGAAATGCTAGAGATTGATGATATTTCAATATATAACTTTTCTTAGGGCAAGAAAACAGACTTTTTCTGAGATAAGTTTCTCAGGGAAGAAGTATGTCAGTGTTCTTAAAGATATATGGGATATATACCTTTCTAAGAAGTGGATTGGAAATCTACTTTGAGTTTATACTGATGATGAGTCAATTTGCCAATGAAGTGGTTGAGGGTTGAAGTATTTCCTGTCTGCTTTTCTAAGCATCTGAGTGTTTTAGATCTTGCTAGCCATCATCCATTTCAGAGGAGAGCACTTGTAAAATGGGGTTCTGCCTCACCTCAGTCGCATTTTTAGTGCACGGTGAAATTCATTTGAATAAGGGACTTTATTCTGTGTGCTTTCAGAAGCATTGTGCACATGGAGAGAAAACAAGGCCGATATTTAGGGTAGCTGAAGAGTGAAAACTATGCATTTGAGTGAGTGACGGCTGGTGGTTGTTTTTACTCCTCTATTTCCATGGGAACCTTCCAGGGTTTCACTCATGGGGGAAGGGTGGCTCTTGTCCTTAAATCCTATCAGAAATCTGTGACTCTGCACAATAAGATTCTAGGGAAAAACAAACAAACAAAACATTCTGAGATTTGCAAAGTCTAAAGAGGCCTGGGGAAATGGATTCCATTTACTTAAAATGGTAGGAAGTTTATTTACTGGATTAAGTGTGAAGTATGATGATAACAGATGGAATGAGTGATCACATGACGTATTTAAATAGTCTAAGGATAACCTCAATGTCCTGGTCAATGTTCCTTCTCTCGATTAATGCCAGTGCTAATTAACTGGCACAAGTGTTGCTAGCCATATGGGGGATGTTGCTGAAAACCGGCTGGCAGCCTATATCCAGCCACTACCTGTACGTAATTTAGTGCTCTGCCCGGTGCTTTGGGACTTGCGTAATGGAGCAGCGCAGCGCAGAGAGAGCCGGCAGTTGCAAGTGTCCTGGTGTTTTCTTTTTGTCTTTTGTGCCTCCCATTCCAAACGTGGTTGAAAAATTGGACATTGCGTTGACTTTTTGGGGAATAAAGGAAGCTTTGCTTGGTCCCTATCTGTACAAGGGCACCTTGAGCCTCTGAGTGGTCTGTTAATTGATCTTTATTCTGATTTTCTAATAACAGGCAGGGAAATCAGAAATGATTTTTGTGGAACCAGGGCTGTGCCAGTCAGCTGTGTGCCTTATGACCTGAAATATGAAGGGAAGAACTAGTTTAGGCCAATAGAGAGTAATGTGATCTGGGAGATAGGTTTTAAGTTCATATCCAACTATGATTCTGAAGGAGGTGGGTGTGCTTGGGGACAGCGTGCTGGATTTGGGGTCTGTCAATTCAGGGAAGAACACCGCTCATGTTGGTCATCAGTCCTTTGTCCCTCGGTCCTCCCAAGGGCTGGCATGGGAATCAGAAGGTTTAGCTTCAACACTGTCTACCAGGCTTCTCCAAACCAACTCAAATAAGTATAAAGAAAATAAAATACAATAAAAAGAGATTTGCGAAAAATGAGCAAACAAAAACAAAATGGAACTCAACATAGGATAACGACATAATTCACCGTCAAAATGGAACACTTAAAAGTGAAAAGAGGCGTTCGTGATAATCACCCTGGGACCACAGATGTAAAGAGAGGCTCTCGTGATTGTGCCGGTGTCTGTGAGGAAGGGCAGTCAGTGCAAAGCCACTTCAAGACCAGCCCCACAAAGCGCCCTCTTCCACCTGGACTTCAGCCCCACACAGAGACTTGGAAGCCCCCATTGTCTTAGGAAAGGACATTGTTGGGCTTCTCTGAACCTCTGTTAGCTATAAAATGGGGATGTAGTACACGCGCTTCTCTAAACTGTGGAAGGGATTAAAAAAGACGTGTATGAAGCATCTATAACTGCATGTATCACATAGGACTTGCTCCTTAGTAACTGTCTTGGGTCCTCCTGCTTCCTTCCTCCCCCTGCCTCCCTTCTCATGTGAACAACTGTATTATATCCAAAGCATTAATGTACATTTTTAGAGGAAGGGACCATGGCATTAGATTTCCTACTTAATTAGCAACAGTGTCTCACCGATCACTTGTCCTGACATGTGGTGCCTGGGACAGGGTGGAACCCAGCAAACACTGGTCCGATCGAGGACTGAATGGAAGAGGGAATGAACAGCCATCGTTCCACAGCAGAGGGTTTTCCCACAGAAGAGAGCGGCAGTGTTCTTGGCCGCTAAGAACTCAGGAAGCAGGAGAACCATAGACTGGTCTTTTCCAAATAAAAATTTAGGCTGAGTGGCAATGAAAGAAGGTTCTTCACAAAGGTTTGTCATAGCCAAAGAGGAGCTGGGCCCTCCTGTGCCCACATGGCTTATCAGTTCCTGCTGCATTTCTGAGATAGAGAGGAAGCAAACGTGGAGTTCCCTCGTGCCCCCTCACTGTCTGCTACTCAGCCTGCTGAGGTCCCAGGCTGCCACACACCTGGTGCACAGTGGATGGACTAGGAACCTGCAAATGTCAGCCCTTCCAGTGGACCTGAGAAATGCTGCATCTCTGCCTGTAATGTTAGTGAAATCTGATGGGCCAAGCCTTGACTTAGTGGCGTTTGTTTTCTGCCTGCTCCAAGAGACTGTAAGCAAGCTTTGGGGAGTGGGCATGAGCAGACCTTCTCAGGCAGACCATGGATGGGCTCTAAGCCCTGGAGCAGAGTGAAGGTTTAGATTTTCACTGCTCAGATTCCGGTCCCAGCTCCACTAATTAACAGTAGTGTGACCTTGGACAGGCTGATCAAATTCTGTCTTCAGTGTTCCATCTGTTAAACAGTGATAATAATTATGTCTGTTTTACAGGATTATTGTAAAGGTAAAATTAGATCATCTACAGAAAGCCTTTAGTACAGCACTTAGCACATAGTAGGCACACAAAAATGATTAACTGCCATTTTTCATATTAGTACCGACAGGATCGGCGACTTCATTATTGATGGGTTCAGAACTTGACCCTTCATTATACCACATTCTCTCAAGGTGATTGTTCCCAGTTAGCTGGCATTGGGGAACCTCCAGGGGGGAAAAGTAGATATTGTAAGACAGGGAATTGTCACATCAAGTATATTACATGCTTCAGTAGCCAGGGGCTGATTAGTACAAATCGAATTTCGCACTAACCTGCCAAAGGCAGAGCGCACAACTGGGCTCTGTGGGTTCAGTCTGATTGTTATAAGGAGATATTTACATGAGAGGTACCATGAAACTATTCAAAAATACTCTGTAGCAGTTAGTAATAGAGCAAAATACATACATATGTACATACATATATACATACATATATTTAAACATTTTTTAAGCCTCCCCACCAGGAGAGAAATATATCCACCTGAAAACTATCTCAGACTTGAAGCTTGAAGTCCAGAATCTGCCCTAGAGGGAAAGCCAAAAAGATCAGAAAAAGAACCCGTTCCTCAGCCTTTGGGAGCAGGTTCTATTCTGTCCTCTTTCCCTTCTTGCCCTGTATCTTTGTGGCTCCTCCTGCTAATATTATTCTACTGTCAAGTTCTTGGCACAGCAGAGTAGGAAAGAATTTTCTGTGCTTGGAGCTTGAGCTGGGCACTGGGAAACCCTCCTGCCCTGGATTTGTAGCCGCACGATGTCATTCTTCAACCAGGAGCCACGCCGCCCCCCGAGCCCGGTATTTTGGCCATTGTTAGAGCCAGCCCAGCTTTGGCTCGTGAGGGGCTCTGTTTGATGTGGAAGAAAAGTGAGCTGCTCCTTTGTGCCTCCCTCCGCAGCTCTCTGCAGATGAAAATAGAACCTGCTTTCATCTTGCTGGGCCTGACCAAGAGATATCTCCCAGACTGCAAGTCAGCATTTACCCACACGATTGTTTGGCAAAATCTATTTTTAAAAGTCCATAAATTCTACTGGTAGACAAAATGGGTACTCTTTCTTGGGGAGAATGGGAGAGAATAGATATGCCCCATGATGCACTGTCAAGTTGCGAGGCGAGAGGCGTTCACACCTCTCTTCACCCACTCTGTCTGGAAGCATCCTAAAGATATCCAGGCCAAGTTATGATGCAGAGGGAGTGAAGCCCCCGGAGGAGGGGGGTCTGGCCTGTTGTTCCATTACTGCCTCCAGCTGTTCTGGGCTGTGCCAGTTCTGCCTCTCCAGCCGTTCGTGAGTCACATCTGCAGGTCACATGAGGCTGACCGTCATGACATGTGCGTCACCGGCATTGGAAACACACACTCAGTAATCAGGTTACACTTCTTTTGGTGCCTTGTTCCTCTTTCTATGCAGTGGGAGCAGATTAGGAAGGCTTGGTGAGAGCTTTATTAGTCAGGAGTCTTAAAAAGAAACCAACTTGGGGACTTGGGGACAATTAAAGGACCCAGATTGACGTAAAGATATAAAAGGCAGGCTTCGTGTCTATCTCAGGAGTATGTCCTGAGCTTCCCCAAGGCTGCTTTTGCTGACGCTGTCCTATCTGCTAGGACCACCCTTTCCTCCACCCGGTCCCCAGCTGTCCTCTCATAGCTTCACCCTTTTCTTTCTCTCAAAATTCTGTTGTAATGATTGCCTTTTCTGGTCACTTGCCTGCTCGTCAGAGATTATTTTAAGGCATTTGTTTTACATTGCTTTACTGAGTTGCTCTTCAACTTTTCTGCAGCGATTTTGTCTCTTGTGTTTGCGGCTAGATTATAAATTGCTTGGAGGACAGGTAATACCCTCTCCGTCTTTTCTGTGTACCAACAGTATATGTGTATGCATGTTTCTTTTCCTTTTTATTAATATTTTAATAAGCAGAATTCATTTTCGCCATCTAAAACTATGCACAGAGGTAAACAAAAATAAATTTAGTGTAATTGAAATCTCACATCTTAAAATGGTAATCATTGTTGACTTTAAGTGTATGGCTTCTAATATATATATTTTTAATCATGCCATCTGGTGATGGAGAGACAGACTCTGGTGGGGGGGCAGATCAGTGTGTTTTATGCATATTAACCCTTAAATCCTAAGAATAAATCTAGGGGGTATGAGCAGTGATTGTATTTGTTTTTATGATGAAGACACTGAGGCTCAGAGCTGTGAATTTACTTGCTCCAGGACATATAGGTAATACGTGATAGAACATGATATACGTAGTGTTTTGTAATTTACTTTTTTTCACTTGACTACATGGTAAGCTATTCATTTATTTAACAAGTGTGTATTAAATACCTGGTATGTGAGGTACATAGTGTAGGAGAATTTTGCATAGAATAGAATTAGCCTCTGCTCTCATGAAGTAGGAAGAAGGCCACCAAAAAATCATATACATGGTGTCTGTGCACTGTGATAGGACAAGGTCAGGGTACTATGGAGGCATATAGCAACATCTAACCTAATCTGAAAGCGGTATGTATATTTATTTATCATCACTGCTCATGACTGCATTATTTCAAATAAACCTTTGATTTTAGAATAGTTTCACATTTATGAAAAAAATGATAAAGATAGATCAGAGGAGCTCCATATACCTCATACCCGGTTTCACCTAATTTCACATCTAATGTTACTATGGCACATTGTCACAACTAATGAGCCAATATAGATACGTTACTATTAACTAAGCTCCATGCTTCAATCCGATTGTATCAGTGTCCCACCCTAACGTCCTTTTTCCATTCGAGGACCCCATCCAGGACCCCCATTGCATCTACTCGTCATGTCTCCTTGGGCTCCTCTAGGCTGTGACAGTGTCTCAGACTTCCCTCATTTTTGATGATCTTGACAGTTTTCAGGAGCACTCATCTGGAATTTCACAAAATATGCCCCCATTGGGATTTTTCTGATGCTTCTCTCTCAATCAGACAGGGCTATAGAATTTGGGGAGGAAGCCCACACACGAGAGGCACTGTCCTCCCCACAGCGTGTCAGGAGCACAGGCTACCAACCTGCACTGTGATGAGGTCGACCTTGACCGTCTGGCTGTGGCCTGCCTGTCGGATTTCTCCCTACTCCACATTCCATACCATATTCTCTAGAAACAAGTCATTAGGTATAGCCCGCACTTAAGAGGTGGGCAGTTAGGTTCTACCGCCTTGAGCAGGAAGCATGACTGCATTTTCACGCTGCATGGACACCCGCAAATGACGTCCCCAAACCCCTCCTGAGGGACATCGAGGTTTTCCCATTCATATCAGCTGCTAAAGCAATGCCACATGATAGCCTTTATAAATGTCCTTTAACCCCTCAAACTATTTTCTTTATCATAAACCCCTCTATATAAATTTGGGTCAAAGGGTAGGCATTTTCAAAACAGTTTCAATTTGTATTGGTAAATTACTTTCTAGAGACGTAATACCTATTTACAGTGGGGAGCGCTAGCTTCACTAAACCAGCAATGTTATATGTTATTACTTTCAATCACTGATGAGTTGATAAGCAGAGAATTTAAGAATTAATAGAAGAATCTAGAGTCAAAGTCCTTTTTTGATTGAGAAGTCATAACCACTTCTTAATTTTATGTTTTAGAGATTTTATTGATTTAGTTTGTTTAGAGAGAGGGGAAGGGAGAGAAAAAGAGGGGAAGAGAAACATTAATGTGTGGTTGCCTCTCATGTGCCCCCCTGGGGACCTGACCTGCAACCCAGGCATGTGCCCTCACTGGAAATTGAACTGGCGACCCTTTGGTTTGCAGGTTGGGACTCAATCCACTGAGATACACCAGCCACTTCTTTATTTTATAAGGGGACAAACTGAGGTTGACTAAAATGTTAATTCAATGGGTATCTGCTAGACCATGATCTGGATGGAGAAATAGTTCCTACTCCCAAGGATATTTCAGTTTAGGGATGAAAACAACATAAAAAAGTTCAAATTATTCCTTCATCTCAAATAATACCTACAATTCAAATTGTACCTACATTTATTCCATTAAAAATTCACAAAATACCTTGTTAGACTGTGTACATGACTTTTCATGAGGAAAAAAAATGGTGAAGATTCTTTGAAATATTTCTGTAGTGCTAAAATTTATTTAACATGAAATTCAGAGACCCACATGGATGGAGAGGTTATTGGTGCATGAAGGAACCTACACTCCAAACAGAAATTGTTTATGTAAATATTGGACGCGGAACAGACCTTCACTGAGGAAACCTGCCGTTGTGAGTTCACGGACGCCAAGTGGGAGGTGATTATGAAAGAATTATGAATTCCAACATGTAGTGTTATGTGCACCTAAGTTTAGATCCCCGAATGGACCAATTTGGTAATACTAAGTGTATGAGAGCTAAATTGGATATTGTGGAAATAGCTACATAGATTCAGTAAATGTGGGAGAGAATTATAAATAAATGACAGTAATGTGAGCATTTCAAAAGACTGAGGCTTTTGTCCTCCATCCTAAACTGACTTAGGATGATCTTCATGTACTACATCGAGATTGGTTACCAGAGAAAACGAAAAACAAATTTCTGAAAGTATTAACAGCAAAATCTACTGGCTCTGTTGAATCTGAACAAAGAGAGTTGAGAAGAAATTGGGAATCATTTTGTTACAATCAAAATCTAAATGTTGATATTAACTCCTTCCCCAGAGGGACATTTTTAGCTGTTCTTCAGTGAATTCAATTACTTATTCCTCTCATTGCTCATCAGCGCCTTGTTTATGCCAAGGAGAACTGAGCTGTTGTTGATGGTGCTGTTTTAGAATGCACTTGGATCAGAAGGGAAAGAGATGAAATTTGAAAATCATTTTATTAAGGTAAAAAAAAATCCATGAGATGATTCTTCTTCCCCCTTTGCCTTTTGGAAATTCAGTTTTCTGTGGTGGAAAACCTATACCTGCTCATATCGTATGTGGTATTCTTGGGTTGTTGATTTAAAAGAGTTAAAATCTTTGCCCAGCTTATGATAGGAAGGACAGAGAACTCTGGCCATTCTCTGAAACAATGGAAGTTTTTCAGTCACCAGTGCCAGTCGGAATCATTCGCAGTAGTACTGGCGAGCAGGAAAGGGAGAGACAGTATAGTTACTCTCCGTAATGTGATTGTAGCAGTGGTCAGTGCTGTAGCTTGGGTTTGTGCAATGAGTTTCTTTAGTGACAGTGCCTAGCATGTACCCAGGGAAATAATACCTGAAAGGATGGATGAATATGAGAGCCCACTTAGTGGTGACACTGTGCCCTAGGACTGTGCATGGCCCCCATAAAGCTGGAATGGCCTTGCATCAGAATTCCTGCTCCAAAAGCAGCACTAGGTGCCCTCTGACATAGAAATCTGTCACCAGAGCCATTCTCCTTTCTGAAATGAGAATGTGTGACGCGAAGTGGAATATATATTCTATCTGTGGGCTTTATAAGCCCCTGCAGGGACAAGGTTAAGGGCGGGTCATTATTGCCATTTTAGAAGGTAATCCTGAAGTTCTTTGTTTACATCAGTGGCCTATTGACCATTTGGATGGGTACCACACTCCAGTCTGTAAATGGTATTTTCTACTTTCTCTTACCAGGTGGTGCAGATGAGTTAATTCATTTTAGATATAAGGTGTTGAAAAGTCTGTTTTCCATGATTTAGTGTTCTGTTTTTACCAAGGTCTCTGTTTAACAAACAACTTTATGAGACATTCTAGCTAAAGCTACACTTTAGAATATAATTTGGAGACACTGCATCTGGGCCTTTACAGATTATCTATTTCATACTGAGCTAAGTTGTGTTCTAGAGTCCAGAAAGGAATAATCTGTCTCTGGGGCTTTTAAGTAGCAAGCAACCAAGAAGGACACAGGCGAATCCAAAGTGGATGTTACAGGCTCACTCTTTGTGAGGCTTGTGTCTGGTTTGTTAAATAGCCCGTAAAGCAAGATAATTCCATGAGCTCGCTGGAAAACACAAACAAAAACAAAAGCAACACCAACACACATACTTATGAAATGAAAATATCACATGGGTTCATTGAGTTGAATAATTTCCTCTTTGTTAAGGTCGTCTGGTTTCGTGTTACTGTTACTACTGACCATACAATTACTATTCATACGATATTATCATAAGCGTGTAAGTTAAGTGAAGATCAGGTGTTTCCGTTTTATTTGTTTTCAGCGTGAGAATGGGAGCTATAGTATATTCTCAAATGGAAATCTAGAACGTGCTTTATCCTGCCCTCCCTCCTTTGACAATTGCCAGTTGAGGTCACCTGGGAAATTTCAACTCATTTTTTTTAAAGACTTAAATGAAATGTCACCTCCTTCTGGAGGTTTCCTCGAGGCTAATGGAAGTATCGGCACTCTCTCTGCCATGTTCCACGTAGAACCTCCCAGAGTCCTTGGTTAGAAGATGGACTTTGTTACATGGCTGCAACTTTATTACATGCCGCTTGCAACCCTCAAGGCAGAAATGGCGTTCTTTCATCTCTGTGGGTAAACAGAGGGGTGCATGGCAAACGTGGGCGCTTAACATGTGTTTGTTAAATTGATTCCCCAGTGAAGAGAGACCCTCCCCCCCACACAATTTTTATAGGCAAATCACTGATTACAATTTAGAAATTTGAACCAATAAAGGGAAGTTTCAGAACTTGGGAGTTCTAGGAAAGACTTAGGGATGTGAAAGGATGTAATTTCAAATGCATAGAATTATATGCAGATTGAGGCCACTTGCAAGTGTGGGAAGATGAGAGGAGATAATTTAAATTAATGAGAGTGCTTTTCTCCCCCTTGTTGTTAAGAGGTTGCTATTTTTAAAAAAAGATCAGATTTTGAAGGTTTTTACTCTGTTCTTTCCTTTACTACTTATGTGTCTTCGAAGCTCAGTGTTTTCATAGATGAAACTAGAGTGATGCCAGCTTCCTCTAGAGCGGTTGTGAGAATGACATTATGATGTTGTACGTAAAGCTCCCGACACTAGTGACTGTGCATGGTTGGTTAATGGCAGACAATTATCAGTGTGGAAGTGAGCCTCTAACTCCAAGGTTTGTGGCACTGATTCATGAGCTACCCCCTAATCCGTTCCCTGGGTCTAGCTCTAGAATGGGTAGAACTGGGTTTCCCGGGAAGCATTCCCAGGTAGGGCAAAGACAGCAGAATCTCCCAGAGGCCCACTGCCATAGAATTCTGTGACAATGGCAATTGTTGAAGCGTGCTTAGAATAGATTAGGAGAGTGTATAGAAATTTTTTCCAATGTTGTTACTTTCTCAGTATTCTTTGACCTAGAGGGCAATAAGGGGAGGCACGCATGTGGGAGGAGGCGCATTGTGTTTAAACATCATTTTTGCCCATCTGTCAATGAATTAGTCTTTAATTGAGGCTGAGCCATTTCAAAACAAACATATTTTGAAACGGCACAGAAGAAATGTCATTACAGATTTTAATATGTTTACTATTCTTTATTTTGAGGGATTTTGAGATGCAAACTTCCTATTGAAATGCAGAGGATGTTGTCCTCATTGATTTGAGGACTAAAAATAAGATGTAGCCACGTTCTTCTCCCTCCTCCCTCCTGCACCCTCCCTGATTTGAGTAATTGTATGGTATGGAGCTAAATGACAAGGAAAAGAGAATTCTGAAAAGCAACACCGAGTAAGCTGCCCTGGCTGGGCAATCATCACCATGGACCCCATCCAGCCTGAAATAGCCTTGACGAGCTTCTGAGTGAGAGCAGCTGTGGAGGCTTCTCTCTGACTCCCAGGGGTCACCCACAGGGGCAGCCGCAGGATGCCTTCTAGCTGCCAAAGGCTGACCTTTGCTGGGCAGCAGACACACTGTCTCCGCACAGCTCTTACTTCTCCTACGTGGAAATGAAGTTCTAGAAGCTGGAAGGAAGGTTCACATCCCAGACATCGTCTCTCACCACCTCTCTGGCCTTGGTTTCTAACCCTCTTGCTCAAACCTTCTTTTTTTTCTATGTAATCCCGACCTAATGAAAGGGGTCACACTAGTACCACTCCCCCACGTGTCCTTCTCTACATCTTCGCCTCTTACACTGACATTTTTGTTTCGTTGTGCATGCATTTTACACAAGGCTTCTTCAAGGAAGCCTTCCTTGTCATCCTTAGTCACTTTCTCCTCTCTGCACCCTGAACATTGTACATTTTAATCAGTCTTTTAGAGTGTGTTTCTCCGACTCTACGGCAAGCTACTTGAAGGCATGTCTTATTTGTCTTTGCATTCTCCAGTGAGTACCTCGCATAAGAAATGACATGTGCTAAGTGTGTAATAATTTAATAAAAGAATGAATGAATGAATGACCTAGAGCGTTGCTGGACCAGGAAAAGATGTGAATTTTTCTTTTTAAATGAAGATGTATCAGAGGTTGCCTCTACCTTCTGAGGAAGGACTTTTCATGGTCCCATAGACTTTCTTTAACATTCTTACTCAAGATACTCAAAGATGCTAAAATTAAGCCCAAGGTAAGAATGAGATGCACTTAGCAGATATCTTTTTCTTTTCTTCTTTAAAAATTTTTTTTGCTGTTCTTTTCTGCCTCTCTGCAGCCCTTCCACTTCCTTAGTTCGCTTATTTTTATAACCTCGCTGGAGCCTTGACTCTGGATCTCATAGGGCCCACTGTGGCTACCCTGAGCCTCCCATGGGCCACAACAGCCCTGGGTAGTTTCTTTTGGACCTGCCTCTGAGCCCAGTTGTGCTTATGCATATTATTCTGACTTAGCAAAGTTCTGCTGAAATGAATGGAATATTTGTCAAAGCATTTCCCTTTGAGACACTGTGAAAAAGGGCTGATCCCAAATAATAAATTGTATAATCAAATGGACTGTGATGATGAGGCAGAAAATATTACTACACAAGAGCTCTGCTCTTCCTCCTAGGGAGAGAGAGACAGAAAGATCACTTCTGTCCCTGGTAGAGAGCTATTAACTTTTTTATGATTGGCAGGGTGTAGAGTACGAGAGTAATACCCTGTCAGTGAAGTTATGCTCAGCAATGAGACAGTTGACAGTACCATCTTACGTTTCTGGAAGAAGTAGACCTGTTGAAAGTGCAGAAATTTACCATATTTTATTAGATGAAGGGGAGAACCAGTAGAGTTTATTTAACTTTTTATTTTTCCAGTGAAAAAAAAATAGGGAAGTTGTGGGCTGAGAATTGGGACTCTTGGGCATGACCCACAATTCTACCTCTGGTTTAGTGCCAAGTTTTACTTTGGGCCAAAACAGTGGAACTTTATGACCCAAATTCCTGGTTCAGAATGGGATCGGCAGCATTTTGGAACACATCATCATACATTGCACAAGTTCTCTATTTCAGTGGGAAATAAATGAAAGATGAATTTTACTTGTAAGACGACCATAGAGGCAGAAAAAGGCGACAAATTAGTAGAAGTTATATAGGGACCTCGGGGAAATTGCAACCTTATAGTCCCTCCTGTGTTCCCTTTTCCATGCAAAAAAAATATGTAACTGAAACACTTGCACCATTTTGTGAATTAAGCTTGCGGTTTGTTGCTGTGGCAACTGTCCTTTGTGGTACCATTTTAGGTCTCTGGTCTTCAGAGGGATTTTGCACAGAAAGTGCCTTCTAATTCTTGGGAATTATAAAGAAGTCTCTGCTTTAGTGTCAAGTGCATGCAAGAGGTGGTGCTTTTCCCTCTTCTGGAAGCCTGTGTCTCTCTTGTTTTTGTGTGATTACGCCGCTTGACCCCTGCTGCTGCTGCTTCACATGTCCTACTGACCACTATCCTCCAGACCTTGGAGTCAGTAGAGCAGAACCCAGAAGCAGGCTGCCTGGTTCCTGTTTTGGCTGCCTAATGTATCTGTGAAGATTGGACTCATTAAAGTGCCTACATGATCAGGGTGTTTGGGGGATGAGACGTGCTATGGAAATGACTTATCTACATCTAACACATGGTGGATACTCAACATGCGCCAGCTTTTGTTACTGGCTTTTGAATTCATTTTGGTGAATCAGTTGTATCTAAAGGATTTGTGATGATATTAGCTTACTGTTTAAATGAAATGAAATCAATTCATTTTGTTCCTGGATGTGGGTATGAACTATGTTCTAATGTCAATACTTAATATTCACTAAATTAAACAGATACACTAAACAGGTTTTACATACTTAGAAAGCAATTCGCTTTTCTTCTTTTCTTGAAAGAAAGAATTCAAAGTCAGCTTGTAGATAGGGTTAACATTTTGATTCTAAGCTACTTTGTAATTCTTTTTTAAAGGTTCATGTCTAACTCTTATACTGGGACATCAGTTTGGATAGTGAAATAGTTGAATAACATGCACTTTGGGCTCATAGTCCCGAGTTTGAATCCTCATTTACACTCTCAATACACATTGGTTTCCTAATCTGTTAAACAAAGATAGTAATGTCTACAGCATGCATTGTCATTAATGAGATACTGCGTGTAAGTCATTTTGGTGCTTGGCATAAAGAAAGACTTCTATAGAAGTCCCCGTATTGCACACGTCGGGGGCACAGTATTTCCACAGAATTCTATATAAATGGCACCTCTGTGAGTTGTGGCCCAGAAAAAAAGTGGTATCTACTAACATAATTATTGTGATATGAGTGAGGAAAGTACCAGAAATACGTGATCAACCGCTGTTTCTCTGCCAGACTGTGTAAGCAGGAAAAAAATGACCAAAATAAGTATATTAGATACTACTGCATATTGTTACCAGATACTGTCTCTCTTTAATTTTCTAATTAATATCTGTGATATTTCCTGAATATGTGCTGTATTTATGAATAACCATGTGTTTAACTCTTATAAAACGTTATGGAGGAAAGAGTGGGCATAATCATTTCTTGCTGCATGTGCTGGTTGCCAGTGCTTGATCCTGCCGAAGCCACCTGCCAGGCATGTGGGTATTTTAGACAGCTCTTTCAGGAGGTGGTACCAGGACACAAGTAGTATTTTGCAAGAAGGCTCCTTGGCTCTGTCCGTGGAGCAGAGAATGTGATCTCTAGCTGGGAGCCAAACCACAAGCATGTGAGCAGTACCTCGAGCTTGGTTTCTGCCCAAGTGCATGTAGGGATTAAAAAAGACAGGGAACCTTTGTGAGAATGATGCAGCTTCACATGCAGAGACAACTCCACAGTGTCTGGTGGGATATTCCACCTTAGTCCCGAGGGGGAGAAAATGTTTCTTACTTACCGAGAATCATCTTCCTTGGAAAGGGAACCTGCTCACCCACTTCCTGGATCTGGGGTCTTAGGCAGTCTGCTTAACCTAAATGAGCCTCAGTTTCTTCACCTATTAATTGAAACCGATAACAACTTCTCTGCCTATATCCTAGTGTGTGGCCCCGAGTCATTGCTCAATCAATATTCACTGAGAGCATAACCAATACAATCAGCTTCACCAGCACAGGCCACACAGTTATTATTATTAGTCAACTGAGTGTCTCCGATGTGGTAGTTGCAGGAAGTTGAAATTACCTTCCTGATGCTTCTCCATCATCTCATGGATCGCTATCTTAATTGCCCAAGATAACTTGGGGTTAATTTAGTTTAGAGCATTAAGTCTGTTTTTTTTTTTTTAAGCACCAGGCTAGTGGGACAAGTGGATGCCATGGTCATTCTGGTAGCACCATGACCTCTGCTGCTGCCATGTGGTGCCACCGTTGGACCCAGACTCTGCGTAGCACAGTGGAGGCTGGTCCGCTGCTCTGCAGGGACCTTGTAACTGTGGACCACTACACAGACCCAGTGGTATCTCCTGGCTTGGGCTCCAGCTTGCCACTTTCCTTCCTTACAACCCACACTGTTAGTGTTCCCACGACACTATACTAAGACAGGGTAGCATGCTCTGGGTGGATTACCAGTCTCAGCCATACCCATCCTTCCCCATGTCACCCAGTGATGCTCTCTGTCCTTCTTATGGGTCTTCTCTGGGATCTTAGCTGAGAGTCCCCATTCTAATAGATTCCAGTAACACTGAACATCAAATGGGACCTTCAAATTTTTCTTCCCAGGCATCTTCTTATCCCGTACAACAATCTGTTCACCTCTCCTCAAGGGAGAGTTCTGCATAACAAGGGACACTGGGAGACATCTACGTTAGACCACACGGGATAAAGGACACCTTTCTTGGGAGGCAGGGGTTCCCCAGGTCCCACCTTTGCATAGCTAAAGACAGACTTGCTTTGCCCACCCTTGGCGGATTAGTGGCCCGCATCTACCAATACTCAGTGTCACATGGCTGATTAAGTAATACATGTGAAAATGCCCCCTAAACCAAATCACTCTGTATAAAAGTAAGTCATCATGATTATTAGTATTAAATGGTCAGGAATGAGTTATGCCCGTGGCATACGCAACACCAGCTCTCATGAACTTCAGCAGAGAGCCAGAAAGCTGGCCGAATGAAAGTGCTTCCTACTGCCTCAGGCTGTGCTGGGCCAGTCGGCTATTTTCCTTAATGTTGTGTTTTTTCTTTGTTTTCCATGTTCTGTCTTCTCCTCTCACACATTTTTATATTACTTTCTGTTGCTTAAGTGTCATAAGACTTCAACCTGTCTAATCTTAACAGCCCCGAATAGCAGGGCTTGTATTCTTAGACCCCATGGTGGCTTTCCCTTCTGCAGAGCAAGTCGCACTGGGCCTTTTTCAGGAAGTCTTCACACACGTGGCAGCCTGAGTAATCGCACTTGGGTATGTTCACAGGGAAAGCCTGCCTTTCCCCTTTCCCACCGGAATTCTTCCCACATAGGTTTCCCCATGAAATTCTAGCTTTCTTGATTTATCTTCAATATGATGTCTCTCTACGAAGTACAATTTTTGTTCCCAATATTTAAGATTTTTATTTTTATCAAAATACTATTCATATTTATTAAAAAAAAAACTACAGTGTTGTCTTATTTCTTGCAGCATAGGTGGGAATTTTTGTCCATTGCTATTTACTGCCTTTTATTTATTTGCTAATGTTTCTCTACTTATATTGAAGTTTTGCTGTGCTTTTTCTTACCCACTTATCTTTCCTAAAAAAAAAGTAGCAAGGCCATTACCCCAAGTTAGGCCCTCTGCTGCTGCTTATTGGCTGTGTAATCCTGGACAACTTGTTACAGATCTCTGAGCTTCAGTCTGTCAAATGGGAAGATTAATAGATTATCTCCCTGGAGACAGGAGATGGGGTAGTTAATTTCCAACTAAAAAGTGTATGATTATTCCCACTCTGAACATTCCTGATGTTCTCTGTCTTCTCATATATTTATATCCTTTTAGAAACCTTTCAATCATCATTGATCTTTACCTTTGTTTATCAGTTATTTATTCCCTATCTTTTTGCATAAATATTACTTTTGCATGTATCTTTTGTACTTTCCATCTGCTGAATCGATGAATGGGTTTGCTTTTTTTCTATCTCCCTTCCTCCACTACTACTGTTACTATCTACCCAATACCTACTATGTGCCTGTCTGTGTGCTGAGTGTTAAACATTGCCTCCGTAATCTCTTCCACCACCTGGACAGTTGTGCCCATTTCACAGATAAGGAGACTTGAGGCTCAGCAAAGTGAAATAACTTACTGGAGGTCACAGGCTAGTTAGTAAGCAGTAGAATCAGTATTTGGGCCTGGGTATCTCTGACTCCAAAGACATTACAGTTTGTGTGGCTTCCCAGTAGCTCCTATTTACCCAGCACCTCCAGTGTGTAAGCCACTTAGCAAAGATCACCTGTTTTTATTCTCACAGCAAACTTGTGAATTAGGTATTATTATTCCCTTTAACTGCTGAGGATAATAAAGCTTAGAGAGATGTTAGGTAAGTTCCCAGAGGCACACAGCCAATAAATGCTCTCAAAGCCAATGTCAGATGACCTCCTCCTCCCTGCCTTTCTGCTCCCTGCTTTGTGAATGAGTCAGTGAGTGAATGGGTCACCTTCCTTTCTTCTTCTTTTCCACTGTTCTTTGCTTCCTTTATTCTCCTTCTTGAAAAAAAATGACTTTATTTTTCAATTAAAAATCTAAAACATGCTGGAGGGGGAAAAAAAAGGAGAGGGGGCCATAGAAAAGCACGACTGAAACAGAAGCAGTCCCTAGTAACCTTCCACCCAGAGGTAATAATTTCCCCCCTTTTTTTTTCTTCTTTCTCTTCCCTTTCCTGCCCTTGCCTTTGCAGACTCTTAGGCAGGAGTCACATTCCTTCTCTACCCTCTCCCAGAACAGACTCCCTTTGGGGGTCCGAGTTTCCCTGCTGTGGCACTTGGCATAATGGGACACACACATTTGCAAAACTAATCAACTGTGGAAGGGACAGGGAGTCCCAGAGCCAGCTCAGGAAGGCAGTGGCTGCTCCGGCGGCAGCCGAGGCCCTTCGCCTGGCCCAGAGGTGGGGGTGAGCCTGCGGCTCCCTGTAACTGAGCCCCAGCTGCCCCTCATGGGATTGTGAGGCAACAGAGGCTCTAACGACGGAAAATGCCACCGGACACTGCAGGTGGTGGCATGTGCAGGACAGCCTCTGGGAGTCTTTCGCTCTCAGTCAAAGTTCAGCTGAAGGGCAGTAGCCAAGCCAGAGAGTCATGTGGCTCTCATGTTGGTTAGTGTGTCACTTTGAACAGCTCTTATCTGATAGTATTATGACTAACCCAGTGCTGACAGCATGGGACAGATTATAGGGGCCATGTGACAATTATTTAAGGCATCGGTGAGAGCACTGTGTGGCTTTTATTAACCCATTCTTTCCAGGATCACTTTCCTGTGCATGTTCAAACCCTTAAGAGTGAGGGTAGGGAGGGGGAGGAAAAAGAAAAAAGGCCCATTGGTTCCCATTTACATGGCCTCTTAGCAATAGTTTATTTTTGTTCCCAAAGCTTGAATGGTATATGCTCTTTTGGTTTAAAAAAATTGATAATGATGGTTGTTCATATTTCAAAACCTTCCTTTTCTTACACCTTGTACTGATAAAACTCTATGGCTTTGTTGTTGTTGTTGCTAAGGTTAATCTTCGAGATATTAGACCAGTGTATTGAAGTCCTAGCTAGAGCGATAGTCCGTCAGCATGTACCTAAATGTCAGCAGTGAGGAGGAGCTACTCCCCCCACCATATGACTGGCGTCTAGGATGGTACAGGGCAAACCTCAGAAATGCTCTGATTTATTATTTATGTGCTGTCCTGAACGTACACAGAATGGCACAATGGTTGTCAGCTGCACGGGGGTTGCCACACCAAAAATCAAGTTCACAGCCACTCATGTGGCAGAGAAGGATTTTGTCCTCCTCAAAGCTCTGTGAAGCAGTGTAAATGGTCTTTATATTTCAGTGAAAAGGACCTTCAAACCTTATTAGGGGACTTAAAAGTAAATAAGACAGAGTGTTTGGACCTAAATTCAGGACTCATCATCTAAAAGGTATCCCAGGTGCTGAAATATTAATCCACCCAGTGGGGTGCCCTGCAGTGACGGACAATGGGGCCTGCAAACCGCCATGTTTTAAACATTTACTTGGTGAGTCCAGGCCCTGTTAACATTCAGCTGTAAAGTGTAATAAAAATGGCACCTTCCTCAGGGTCGTTAAAAAGATTCGATAAGAAGTGACTTAGAAAGACTTAGCCTAGGACACAGTCAGTGCTCAGTGGAAGGTGGCGGGTGTTAATGCCCGTTATTATTCTTGTTACTATTATTGTTTGTATGCTCAGCAGCAAGAAGCAGAACATGGACTTGAAATGTTGACAATTCCAGGGTGATTTGTTGGGACCACTACATTCTCCCACAGAGGTGGAGCCATTCTAGACCCACCTGCCATATGTACATTTCCTCCTCTCAGCAAAGGGTCTGCTGTGGCCTTTGTCACTGGCATTCAGCAGTGTTCATGCTATGTCACTGCAGAGGGACCAGGATCACTTTAAGCAAAATGCTGGAGTGAGTGGGAGGACCCTTGAAGGCAGCATTGTCCTCACCCCTTTGTCCAAGCAAGTTAGCTCTGGCCCCAGCCTTGCATATGCCGCTCAACCACAGAAAAAGGCCTGTGGCTCAGTGGGCCTACAACCTTAGAGGGTGATCTAAGGAACATCTACTATGATGTGAGCACAAGTCTGGGGTTTCATTTCTCCATCTTGAGCAACTTATCAAACTTCTCCTCTAACACATTCGGCATTCCCCGTCCCCTTCGGTCTACAGCAGCGTTTTAGCACTCCTCATGGATGGGGCTATGTGTTCCTCCCCAGTTGGCCAAATACTTCATCCAGTTTGGGTAAGCTAGTCATTGTTTTATTCAACAATACTATTGAGTGCCTATTAAAAATCTTTTTTTTAAATTACTGATTTGAGAGAGAGACATCAGTTTGTTGTTTCACTTATTTATGCCTTCATGGGCTGCTTCTCATAGGTGTTCTGATTGGAGATCGAACCTACAACCTTGACATATCAGGACAACACTCTAACCAGCTAAAGCTACTTCGCCAGGGCTATTGCATGCCTATTTTTGTGCCAGATACTCTTTTCGGGTCTGGAGATACAGGAGAAAAAGGGTCAAGAAGCCCAGAATAATTTTGCTGCCTTTGTTCTTCCACTGGAAACTGTAGAATTTTCCTCTAAGGAACTGCTGTCCAAAGGCAGCCGCAGGCAAGCACAGGAACTAGGGGGGAGCACCACACCAGACCATGAGACTGGGACAGACACTTTGTGCCGATACCATTATTATGATATTCAGTTGGCATAATATTACAGTATCGATGGTCAAAATACCGAAATGCTACTGCATCAATAGCTGTTGCTAGAGCCCTTTGAGTGCCTGAGTGCCCCCTCACTGCGTAACCATGGCTCCTGCTCTTGGACCCCCTTGGCTGCCTCCTAATCCAGGAACCAAAAATATAGTTATAGCAGGGGCCTCTAAGACATGTTCTGATTGGTTGGGGCCCATTTCCATATTGGTTGTTATGCTTATGAATATTTTTAGTCATAGCACTGTTCTGTGCCATGGTGTCGAATGGTAAGTTGGATTTTGGCATAGAAGTTAATCATGGTGAGTTGAATTTTGACTGAGGGCAATTGAAAAGCCTGGGTTGCATCATGATTGCATTCCTTCCAATTTGTATGGCTTTGGATGAGTTATTTTTAGGGCTTTAGGGAAAGTACTTTTTCCCTTTGTGTAGACAGGCAGAATAGTAATAATCCTAGACCCTGCTACCCAGGGCAAACTGCAATGACAAAGTAATGCAGGCATCTATAGTGCCTAGCATAGTATTTTCAACAGAGTAAGTGCTCAGCAAAGATTAGTACTTATTCTTGTTATTAGAGAGTTTGGTGAAGTTCTCGATCACATTTGATTAATTTCAAGAAAAGATGAAACCGCTCCAGTTACCTGCTTCTGTAACTGTAAAACAAACAAAAAAAGGAACAAACAAAAAACCAACAACAACCAATAAAGAAACCATACAACTTTTCTTGAAGTATATAATGAAGTAAATGTGTAAAGTTCTTATTTTATTAGCATGTAAATGTATATGTAGTTCTTATTATACTGGCATGTAATATGATGAATATCTATGCAGAGGATATATGTGTGTATGTGTCTTTGTGGCAGAGAGCGTGTGTTAATCATCATTGTTAGGTGTACGGTGAATGTGGAGATGAACAACAGAGAGCCCCTGTGGCCAATGAGCTCACTGTCTACTGTGGGAAACTGGCATATAAACCAGTGGTTGCACTGTGCTCCATACAGTGGTAGACAAGTATGCTGGGCTCTGAGCACAAGGACCAAACTCAGCCTCAAGGGGTCAGAAAGACCTCCTGGAAGAGTTGACATTTTAGCTGATTCTTAGAGGATGAAGAAGTGTAAGGTAAAAAAAGAAGACCCAGAGGAGAAGCAGATAGAGACTGAGCAAAGTCTAGGGAAAGCAGGGGCTGAGCAGCCGTCAGACAGGAGTGGGCAGGGGCCAGCTCAGAGAGCGTCACTGCCATGTGAAAGAGCTCCCTCTAGGTCAGCGTGGAGGCACAGCCGTGCTGTCCCCTCCTGGAGTGTGTCCAGAGCTGTGTTCTAGAAAGATCACTGGGGTAATGTTGATGAGGGCCTGGACTAAAGGAGGACACTGAGAGTGGAATGGAAAAGAAGGAACAGCCGTAAGAGTGAAGAAGAATTAAGTGATAACTGCATGTGGATCTTACTGCTAACTTTCTAAGGGATACAGAAAACTCAGCAGCAGCTGGGGCTGGTGAGGATCTCACAGTCCATTTTGTATACTGTGAATTTCCCGGGACCGGCAGGACACCGGTAGTCAGCAGTTGGCAGCCGGCTGACTCAGAGGCTGGGAGGGCACAGTCTGGGCTGGAGACATAGGTATGGGAATTATCATTGCTGTGATGGTAGTTCAAGCCCTCAGAGGCAGTGACATCAACCGAGGAAGAGTGAGAAGAACAAGTCGAGGGGGCCAGGAATAGAGTTACAGGGAGCACCAACAAGGAAGGGATGGAATACTGAGAAACAGAATTTAGAGAGATAGGAAAACCAGAAAATACCATTTGCTAAAGTCATATTCAGGAAGGTCAGGTGGATATATACATCCACACACAATTAACACTATTCTCTTATCATACTTCTTTGGTAACATTTTATTTTCTTTCTTTCTTTCTTTCTTTGGCAACATTTTAGATTCAGTTGTATAGGAATTGCCTTGATTGGAGATTTTCTTTTATTTTTTTTTGTTTTGTATTTTTCATAAGGTTCACATTGCATAACAGGTAACTATTAAGCACTAAACTGATTTTTTTTCTATTTTTTTCTGTAGACTAAAACCAAAATATAAAGTGGGGCATAAAAATGATGTTCCTATACCCTCTCATGTCTTGCCTCTTTCAGTGAAAACTAGACTCATAAAACCTTTTATTTGAGTCCTGGACTGAGTTTAGGTCAATTCTTCTTTTTAACAGAACCCATTCCATTTTCTCTCATCATCCTCAAAATACGTTCCCTTCACTGCTTTTCACATCCTTTTATGAAATGTTTGTCCTAAATCTCTTTTATTTTGAGTGGCACTTATAAACTAGACTCTAGCATGGAGCAGATGTATTCATTTAATGGTTTGCTTTGATGGCTCCTTTAAGAGGCTTTATAATCTTTATATTTTACCATTGGGTTTGGAATTTTATGCTCTTTTAACAGGTGTATTACCTTCATCAGATGTTTTCATTTTAAGCTGTTGCCTTATAAACACATGGCCTGTGGGTATTGGTGTGCAGAAAATTTATTCACCTACAGATTTATTCTCCTATTTGTTTTTGTATTTAGTGCAGGGATTGGTAGACAACCTTAGACTGATTGATAGTGATAGTTCATTGGTAAAAATGACTCTTTCAATGAGCGAAATAATTGTTGTTTCTTCCAGTTGACAGTGGGTTGGTGACAGATCACTTGTGGTGAGAGGAACTTTAGAAAAGTTAATTAAAAGCAAAATGCATTCAGGTCCACATTTAGTTCCCCAGTTTGCACGGCTGGAGGATATCACACTTGCACATCTCTGCTGAGGACACTTGAAGGTTTGTCTTTTAAACTATTTAATTGTCCAAGTAGTTTATAGTTTTCAAAACATAATGTGTTTTTGCTTGAAACGGATGTGTTCTGATCTTATGACCACAAACCCATCCCATTTCTGTAAAAGAGAGGGGAAGGTGGGGGTGGGGGACACCCTCCTTCCATCTGGTGTTGGAAGGAGGATCAGACAGGAAAGTCTGACATGAAAACCATGTGTGTAACCGGAGGGCTGTGGCAGGTGGCCACGTTCCTCGTACTCTTCGGTGATGTGGACAAGGGGGATGCAAGGAGCAACTATGCGGGGAAGCCGGTCCTGCCCTGGGTGTGGTGCCGAATAGATGTGTGTATGTGGAAAAGGTAAACTGTTCCAGAGCCTTGTGATTACAGTCCTGTCTGTAAAAACAAGTAGAATGAAAGTCTCTTCCTTTTATTTTTGCTTTAGAAACTTGGGTGTCCCCTGTGGACATGAACTGAGCAACCCTTCCTCCACACAGCACTGCCAGTCCCTGAAAATGTGGACCAGGGAATCTCAATGGAGGGTAGGACGAGAGCATTTCTCTACACAGAGTGGGAGGCTGAGCAGGTGAACATGAGTCCCTCTGGGGTGCAAGCTCTTTTACACTATTATAAAATGAAGTTGATGGTGAAATCAGTCTCCTGTGATTATCTTCATCATAAAATCACTGTGAGTGATTCAGCATAGTTTGGTATCATTTCTACCTGTGCCCAGGAGAGGCCAGGACGGAGCCAGCATGGGAACTAAATGACCCTCGCTGCCCGGACTCGGAAATGCCGCATCCCTCAGTAAAGAACCAGGGGCAGGCCGGCCCTGGGAGGAGGTGTCAGGATTCCTCCTTGTTCTCTCGTTTGTGCTCCTCTCAGATAAAACTCTTTAGCTTCCACAAGAGCAAAAAGAATGACAATATGAAGAAGATGTTGAGAGTGGGAGTAGAGTTATGGAAAAGGAAGAATACAAAGCATTCAGACAGTGAACTTCTTCAGAAATACTTCATCTTGGGGGAAAGTTGTGGGGTGGACACATGCCTGTTTCTCTTCCCCTCTCAGGAGGTGAAGTTAAACTTTTACTTCAGTATAACAGGAACATTTTTGGACCCTAATTCTAAATAAAAGCATTTCAGGTAATACTCCCTTCCTTCCTTTTTGTTCTGACAGCTCTTTGATGCACTTCTTTTTCTAGCAACCAATTCTTTCATTTTCATTTTTTGCCTCGGAAGTGTTTGTTGACATGCATTTTCCCTACGGGACTATGAACTCCTTGAGAGGAGCAGCCATCTCTTCGTTACTATTTTTTGTTTCTATCCGTAGGATCCAGTTCTTCCACAGCAATCTTTCTCATGTAGGCACTCATTTGTTGAATGAATGAGTGAATGAATAAATGAATGGTTGTGAAAGTGAAGACATATGGCAGATACAGATACTGAAATAGGATTGTTTTCAAGTGGGGAGTCAAGTGCACAGCCACGTTGCTCTGTTGCCTCCGCTGACCTGCATATGGGGAACACTCTCAACTTAAATCTGTATCTCGGGCTGCCCATGTGCCTCGTGTCTTCGGAAATATTTCTCTTGCACTTGAAACCTTGGTGAGAGTCAGTGGTTGGGGGAAGCTCCATTACTTTCAGAGAAAATAACCTGGGGCTGTGCAGCCCCAGCAGAGTTAACAGCAGCCAACAAAATACAAACCGAAGGCCCCTAGGGAAAAGTCTAGAATTAGAAAACCCAATAGTTGATAAAATGTCTGTCTCACTATCAGCCAACTTCCCTGAACCTTGCCCCACTGCAGTGGCCCCCAGTTGAATGTCAAAGAGGTGTTAGTGATAAATCACGCCGCCATGAGATGGCACCAACTTTAGTAAATACATGTGAAGCCAGAGTGGGTCCCGCAATCGTGCAGCCAGCAGGCCTCCAGTGGGCCTGAATGTTTATTCCTCCTGAGCCATGGGACGCCTTCTGTTCATTCATAGATGGAAAATGACTGGGGTGTTTTCATTGAAGCATTCCATTGTCTCTGTCAGGAGTAAACCAAACAAACACAAGTGAGCTGAGATGCCAGCCGGAGCCCTCACCTCGAACCCAGAGTTAGTGCCTGACTGTGGACTATGGAGGTCAACTCCTGCTTTTTATTCTTGGTTTGTTTTTCACATTAAGAAATCAAAGGAAAGTGAACTAACTGAACTAATAAAACTAATCCTCTTAAAACATGACAGAGTTAAAAAAAAATGAAGCTTAGCTATTGTGTGAACACGCCTACTCCCTCCTGTTCCTGGGGCAAGAAAGGAGGGAAACCCCCAGACTGCTATAGAGATTCAGACCACACATGGGTGTGTAGCTGCATATCTTGGCACAAAAGTGAGGTTGTCTTAGAGATGCTCCGTTCTCGAGGTGATGGGATGTTGAGGACTCCCTGCCTTCTGTTGGACATCAAAGCTAAGCAATATACTTTGCCCCAGCTGGAATCAATTTCTCTTCAAGTGCCAAACATCCTGTCCATTAGAGGCCAGTTTCTAACCAGCCTAACATTTCTTCCTTGCACTGAAGTATCTTTGGTGTTTGTGTATCGATTTCCCTATCAGATGGCAAATTCCATAAGGTCAAAATCCAACTCTGATTATCCAGGTATCCTTTCTGGACCTTTTAATATGATAGAAACATTTTCTCAACATTGGGGGTATTCAATAAATATCTGTGGAATGAATGAAATATTATTCCCTGTTGATGAGTAATGAGGAAGGCTCAACCACATAGAAAGCATTCTTGAACATTTCTGCTGCCCTGTTGGAATTTGGGGACCTGCAGAAGCATGATATTGAGGTTTTCCTTAAAAACCACAGAATTATCATTTTTCTTTTCAGAGTGAACGTCCTACTGAAAGCTGAGTTCCAATAACACTTCCTCCCAAGTAGCCCAGGAAATATGCATGGGTAAAACTGCACGTGCATTCAGTAAGCTTCCACGTGCCTTTTACAACCGATTCCGGAAAAGCCATGAGCAACATGCACTTATTAACCCCTCCCCTGCCGCTGCCTGTGCTTGATGGGGTCTGAGCATTTTCAGACAGTTCTGTTGCTGCCAGTGAAATGTCTAACAACAGGGTGTTCTGTGTGCCCAGGGGCTTCACGCAAGCAGCTGCCTGGCACCCAGGAGGCTGCGATGAAGTGCAGTGCATTTGTTAACTGAAGGGCGGCCAAACCAAATCCCACACCTGGCCCAGCTCAGGCTGAGAACTGGAGACACCACTGAGAGAGACGTAGTTTTAAATTACAAGGTGTTCCACTCACATGCACTTCTGTTTGTGAAGACTTTCTCAGGAGTTGGTGTCCCTTGTCATTCAGTTCAATCCCTTACACTCTCCACTCCCACCAACGCACACACACGCTTGGTTATCTGAGGACAAGAGTTGGGTTGTTTACCATTTTCCCAGAGTACAAAGTCTTGAAGAGTTTAATTGTGAATGTAATCTGAAGAATCAAAGTCAGCCCCATTCCTCAGAAGAATGTGATGAGTGGGAGGAAGGAATTGTTGCTTTTCCCGGTCCTCAAAGTAGAGCGTTCGACTTCTTTCCCTGTGAGACAGGGTAGGTAGGAGGGAGGTGGGTGGGTGCTGTGAGGGGCCTCAATGATCCTTTTTATAGTAGAATCCCTAGCTCTCCAGGCTGCTCCTCACTGCTGGTTACTCAGTGGGTGAGCCCGGGCTGGTCATGTGTCGGGTATATTCTCAGCACAGTTCGAGTTCTGGCTGGGACAGGCTCCCTGTTGCTGCGTCTGGTTCAAAGAATGGGAAGAACTTGAGTGTGGCCTGTCTCTGGTCATTTCAGGCAGGGATGGCAGGAAGGAAGATTCTGGAAGCTGAGTGACGACTTTGTGGTTTTCAGGAGGACACACAAAAGAATTCCAGGAAAACTTGCCCCAATTTCCCTTTTCTGAAGTTGGGGGAGGGTTGGGACTGGGGACATGGGGAGAGAAGAGTCAACCCTTGAACAGCACAGGCTATGCAGGTCCACTGTACACGGATTTTTTTTTCAAGGGATACCTGTTCTGTTTTTGATCCGTGGGCAGGAGCCTGCAGATGTAGAAGGCTGACTGTATGCGTTGATGTGTGCCGCTTTCTATAGGGGACTTGAACATCCGCAGATTGGGGTTTCTGCTAGGAATCCTGGGAGCAGTTCCCCATGGATACTGAGGATACATTTTGGAGAAAGCAGAAGTTTTCAATTGCATGGGCAGGCTGGCACCCTTAACTACTATGTTGTTCAAGGGTCAACTGCGTTTTCAGGGTTCTTCGTAGATAAGTCTAGGGCTTCAGGGAAAATGAAGCTTTGGTTTGTCCAAGTACTTCTTAAAATGAAAGAATCTGGGGGTCTCTGCCTGAATCAAATTGCCCTGGGGTCACAGACCCTGCGTGCCCACCATGGTTCCCTTTCCCTCAGTGCACTGCTCAGCTGCTGGCCAGGAAGTGTTTTCTGCACTTTAGCAGTTAGTGTGAAGGGGTGGCAAGGTGAAGACTTGACCACAGTATAAGCAAACTGCCATTATGAGGACTAGTATAGATATTATCCTTAGTTATACTTTTGTCTTTTTAAAATTTAGATAGCTCAAGTCATAGCAGACAGAGGCTCATTTATAGGAAAAAGACCTGGGGGAATCACTGAGTTAGTTCATCACTGGCCTCAGCAGAATACAGTCCCATCTGTAGAAGCTTCTCTGTACTTGATCTTAAACCATACCATTAGAGTTATGATGCTCCTTTGAACATTTTATGTTTTATCTTTTAAAATCAATAGATAGTTTTTGACAGATTGTGATGGGATTTCTTTATGCATACTCTTCTGGCTGAGTTAAAAATTATAGTCTCTAAATTATTTCATTTACATTTGATTCTGTGCAGACCTCAAGGGTCAAACAAAGCAAGTCAAGCTTTTGGATCTCTCCCCCCTGCCCCTGTTATCCTTACCTGAGGACATGCTTATTGATTTTAGAGAGGGGGGAGAAGGAGAGAAAGATTGATTTGTTGTCTCTCACAGGCACCTCAACCGGGAACTGAACCTGCAACCCAGGTACATGCCCAGATCTGGATTGAATCCCTGACCTTTTAGTTTACAGACGATGCTCCAACCCCACATTGGCCAAAGTTGATCTTCTCTCTTTTCTTAACCTCTCACCCACCACTGCTGATTCTTACTCTCCTGTTCCCATTGTCTTGTTAAATATTGTGGCGTCTGCTATATTCTTTTAGCAAGGTCTCTTATTAGCAAGAACACCACAATGCTGACTCAATTCTTCTACCCAAGTTTAAGGTAGATTTCCTTTGTCCTCCATTTACTCTTTCTGTGTCTGCTAAGCTACTGTATCAGCACATGAACAGGGAGAACATTCTGTCAATAACAATATTTTATCGAGAGCTCCTGACCAATTAGTGTAAGGGCCATCACTCAAATCCTATTTTCTAGTAGTAAGAGAGTAGGCTTTTGTTAAGGGCTGAAGCGAGAGGAGAGAATCAGCATTCATTTACTGGGAACTTATAGTAGAGAGAGAGTAAAAACTGAGCTGCCTCTTAAGAAGATCCACAATTCACGTCTTTATCAAAGAAAAAACGTATTTTATTAGATGAAAAGAGATATTTCAAGCTGCAGAAGTCCTCTTTGAAACACTATCTTCTAAGATACGTAGAAGCATTGAATGCTAGGTTGATTTGGGATATTAGAGATTTTCTATGGCCACATCTCTGTTTTAGAAATGGGGAAACTAAGACCCAAGATAGTTCCATGAATTTATATAAAGTATGCACGTGGCCAATGGAGACCTTGTGCATGAAGCCAGGTTGTTAGTGCCCTGAGACAGGTCCTTTCTCCATGCAATTGTATGTGAAGTATTTGTTGAGCACATTTGTCATAGCTGGCAGTGTGTGGCAGAGGCTAAAAAGAAGGAAGGTAAAAGGTTGCTGCCCTCAAGGAGCATTCTGATTTTATTTTAAAAACTAAGACAAATCCAAAATGAAGAAACTGGAGAAGGGTGAAATCCAGTGTTAGATGGTCAAGGGTGATTGGATGCAGTGTTCAATATTAACCCTGTTGGGTTATGGTTTATAAAATAAATGGGTCCTCAAATGACTGATGAAGCACCAGTAAAAAAAGAGTTATTCAGAGACCAGAAGAAGACAAAGGAGCAGAGTCGGGATGACATACAAGATAGAGGAATGGCAACTCTTTGACACACAGAACACTCGGTCAACTCTTCATTCATGGCAGACATCACTTGTTGATTGCAGAATTTCCTTTAGAGTTCAAGCATGGTTGAATCTGTTTTAACAATGAATTCCTGGTAGCCATTATAAAATAGTTGAAACAGGAGATGATGGAATCTATTTGCTAATTTTCATGTTGGGATAAAAAGATCTTCCTGGTTAGAGTGATTTTAATACCAGGAAATAAAAATATATGAGCCCTGCCTTTGATAGTCATGAAAAATAATTGTCATGATGATCCATTGTGAGAGACCTAAAATGTTTACATATAATCTATTTGAATTTAAATTATTATTTATTTGGACTCTCCCAAATCTAATGCTTACTGATTGTGGAGTACCTATTGGCTATCCGATGGATATTTGTCTAATGAACGAAGTTCATAGAGTAGTTAATTGTAGCCTCGAAGAGGTGAAAGGCCAGAGTTTTATAAGCTGAACCCGTTCAGCTCATGCTGGGACCTGTGCCAGGAGGAAGTAAATCTGCAATATATCTCAATGAACAAGCCACCTCCTCCTGCAAAACTGGTATCAGCAGAGCCCTCTGCGTCCTGCCACATGCACTTTCTCTAAGTCACCACATTAATTCCTAGAGAAAATTTATTGTAAAAAGAAAAGACGAGCAATTCAAAATCACTTGTTTTCATGCAACTGGGTGCTCAATCCAACTCCACCCTACCACAAATGGTATCGCAGGTTTTATTTTCAAAGACCGCATCGGCACTTTTAACTTCAGTTATTCATCAATGAGATTGTAAAATAATGAGATCAAGGTCTTCAGTTACTTCAACTGCTCTCCACAAGTGAACAATATTAACTATCTGCTATTCTTATGTGGCATTTTACTAGGCAAGGGTGAGGCTACAGAGAAGGACAGAGGCATGTTTTCAAATCTCCCGGAACCCAGAATATATGTGGGACAGTGGTGTCAATTAATATAGCTGCAAAATCTGCCACTTCCAACATGGCTACCTCACATGGTAGCCACTCAGCACATAGTTGGAGGTAATCCCTTTTTAATTATTTAGGTCATCAATGTGGGGTTAACAAATACATTTCATCTCTCCTGCCTGTTCTGATTATTTCATAATGGTTATTGGGAGTTCATTGTCAATAAAGATTCTGAAGCCAAGGGTGCATTCTGAAAAGGCAGCAATCAGTGAGTGATGCCAGCCTACGTGTGAGTGGATGTGAGTGAAGAAAGGAATATGAGTGAGGTGGCACATGCCTGGAGAAAGTGCAGAGTCTTTGTGCTGCGATGGGCTCCTGGGAATAATCCCGCCGCCTCCCCTTGGTCTGATTTAGGCGTTGCTGTGTTTTCTCCTGTTCACATACGGGATCCCTAAATGCCATGCATTTTGAATGATGGTGAGCATACAGTTGCATTGAAGCATCATTCCTAAAGGGTTAAAGAAAAAGTGAAAGACCTCTGAGGAATTTAATGGTAATATCTACATATTTATTTTAAAATAATGGTGATGAGAGCTAACGTTTGTATATTATGTTGTAGTTTATGAAGCACTTTCACACATGGGAAACAACCTGGCTGCCAATGGAGTATTGGCTAAACAAATCAAGGCGCTTTCACGCGATAACATGCTGGGCAGCTGTTTCATAGAAGGAAGTAGATCTTTATTTGGTGAAAAAACACCCAGGATAAGTTTTTAAAAAGGAGATTTCTGAGCAGTGTATTATATGTGTCTAACTCTGTTAAAATTACATTTTTACGAACACATGTCTTTGTGTTGATATAGCATGAAAAGAAACCTGGATATTTATATAAGAAAATGCTAATAGTAGTTGTCACTGTTTGCTGAGATATAAAGGATTTCTAACTCTCTCCGTTTTTCTGAAAAACTGACAATGAACATACACCATCCTGAAATTAAAAAACAAGTCATCTATTAAAAATGTAAGCACATTAACATGTATTAAGATCACTTGATCCTTATGATTATACCACAGGTAGTCATTATCCATGTTTTATAAATGAGGGTCACAAGTTCAACTTAACTGCCAATACTCAGCTTTTCTATGTGTGAGGCAACATTCTGATTGATTTACATATATTAATTCATTTACTTATCCTGGTAATCCTTTGACTATACTGTCATTATCCACGTTCGACAGAAGAAGAAACTAAGGCACAGAGAAGCTAAGTAAATTGTCAAAGGTCACACAGCTTGTGAGCTTTTAGAGCGAGGATTTAAAACCAGGTTGCTAAACTCCAGCGTCTTGTGTGCTTCACAATTATGCCGAGCTGCCTGATGGGAGGCACATGGCGTGAGGAGGTGGCCTTGGTAGTTGAACTCAGATCTTCTGGCTCCAACCTTAGTTCCCTTGTCACTACATATTTGCATGTGCCTTTTATTTTATGCTTGTCATGTTCATTATCTCCCCACTTCAACATAGCCTCATAGCCTCATGTAGTTTATTGAAGCAGCTACATGATAAATTTATTCTGAAGCTCAGGATTGAGGACAAAATTACTCTGGACTCCAGGAAAAAAAATGCATATACATATTATGTGTACCAGGGAGTACTCTCAGGAACACACGATAAAATAGCAAACAAAAACATGAGACTCCTGGTCTCATGAACCAGGAAACAGAAAATAAGCAAAAGATATAAAATTTAGAAAATTAATGAATGTTTTGAAGGAAAACATTGAAGGAACAGGGTGACTTTGGCTGGGTCCCAGAAGTGGGTGGGCTTATGACTGACTAGAGAGGTCAGAGACATCCTGCTCCCTTGTGTTGGATAATGAACGTGTATTTAATTCAACTCATCTTGATTTTTTTTTTGTCTAAACAGCTAGGGAACACAAATTCTAAAAGCTCAATTCAAAACTCAGTTCCAAACCATAGTGCATTTCAAATATATACCAGCATTTATTTCCTTCTTCCTTTTAACTTGATTTGATCAGATTTTTATTTTTATTGTCTTGTTTCATGTGTCTAACTTTGTATGTAATCAGTAATTTCATTTTTGGTCATAGATAGGATATACATTTTAAACATTAAAAAAAAAAGAGTGGAGTTAATGAAAAGAACAAAAGAAACCAGCCAGCCCATTTTCTTTTAGACCAAAGGAATCTCTACTGAGCAGTCTCATCTCTGATTTGACATGGGACTCTTCCTTTTCCTTATTGCTTCCTCCCAGGGTACACCACTCCCTAACCCCTGTCCTGATTTTCAGTTCCATGAAGGTCTAGATTTGTCTTTTCTGGATAGAATCAGTCCTTTTCTTTTAGGATACAAAATCGTGACTCTTTCGTTGCTGTAACCCTTTTGAGGGACAGTGTAACTTTCTAGGACCATGGTGATACTTAGCAGGTGCCATGAGTGTTGATGGATGCTGTAGTCTTCTCGAGTAATTAAAACTTCAGTTATTTATAAGGCTTCATTTAGAAATTGTTGCAATATATAGTTGCTGTTAATAAATGACAGAGTCATGCTATTTATCAATAACGTGAGATTTATATTAGCATCTTCTGCGGCTGTGCTCACACTTCAAGCAGTGAGATCTTGAGAAACGACACTTTGTAAAGCTCGCATTAGTGGCTTGGAAACACTGGTATTGACTGACATCCCAGGTATCGACCTGCAGTTAACATAGTGTACAGGCCTTAGTCACCAAAAAGAGAGAGCTTTGTCTTTAAATGTAATTTTGAAGATCTATCTTTCACGCATGTTAGCACTACTTCTCTTTGGTTATTTTCCACGTGTAAGGATAGGACAAGACAATAGTGAGTATTCATTCCCAGGACACAGCATGGTGCTTGGCACGCAGTTCACCTACTAAAGTTTCACGTAAGAAATGAACACATGAATGAGTGAATTCCTTCCAGAAGAGATTAGTTGTCCATTCTCTGAGCCTCCCCAGCACCTTCTGCATTACTTTAGGCCATTCTATTAATATAATTATACTTGTTTATTCCTCTGCGCACTTGCTAGCCTATAGTGCTTCACAGGGAGGAGGGAGGACTATTGTCTTCTTTATTCGTCTTCACAGTCCTCGGGCCAGCCCAGCCTGTGCCGTGGGCAGCCCTCCATGCGTATTTTGTGAATGGGCGAGTGTAGAGATGGGTGAATGAATAGGTGCCTTGTTCATGACGTCCTCTTAGCTCAGAAGTAAAGTAGCTTGGGTTGATACAAAGTAATAGGAAAAAAATTTCTGCTTCCTTTGCATACCTATGGAATTCTAGCATTTATTTGTTTTTAGCACATTCATTGTATTAAGTTGTTCGGTCACTATGTTAGATTATATTCTTTGATTTGCATTTCCTTTTCTCTAAGAGTCCTAAATTTGCTTTTAAAATTACATTAAAAATTACATTAGTGGGCTTTTACACATTTCATCAGTTGATCTACTACTGGAGAAGGGCTTACATTCTATATGTTTGTATATTACTTGGGGGTAGAGAGAGAGAGAGAATATGAGAATATGAATGAATTTAAGAATTAAAGTTATTAAAATGCCTGGAGTACGGGCAGCACATAGTGAGCATTCGATGCATTGAAAATGTCGTATTACTTAGGGTTCTCCAGGGAAGCAGGGGAACAATGTATCTCTATATATTTATTTCTATATCTATATATGTATATGTATACTTATTCCTACACCTATACTTCTGTGTCTATAGCTATACTTATTTCTATACCTATGTCTTTATCTATATCTATATCAGGGTAGCAGGCTAGAGGCTCAGACAAGACTTCTAGGTTTCAGTCTTGAGGAAGAGTTCTTTCTTCTTAGGGCAACCTCAGTGTTTGGTCTTATGGCCTTCAACTGGACAAGGCCCATGTACATTATGAAGAGATATTTGCCTTACTTAAAATCAACTGATTGTCGATTTTAATTACATCGACAAAAGATCTTCACAGGAGTGCATACTAGTGGGTGAATGAACCACTGGCCACCATAGCTTAGCCAAGGTTGCACATAAACAATTAGATGCATTATATTTTATGATCGTTAGAGGATCCTCATAAGACCTTTAAAAGTACGCACAATAAGCCCTATTTTACAGATAAACAAACTAAGCAGAGAGCTCCTTCACACCTTTACTCAGGCCATATGGCTAAGAGCCAAGGTCAGTGTCAGAGTCCAGGGTGTGAGGCCCTGCTCTGTACTATGCTGCCCCTCAGCCTGGCCAAGAAAGCCAAACACAATGGAGACCCTGCTTTGGAAAATGCCATCCCTTCCTCTGTAACTCTTTCTCTCTGTTTCACTCGCCACAACCCTCCTCCTCCTGCCTTAAAACCTTTTCTAAGACATTTTCCTGCATAAAATAGTAGTTTCTCATACTGGGTTTCTTTTCAATCTAATACTAATGACTTCTTTTTAGTTTCTTTCCATTTTCAGATGATTCAGTTTATAATTGCTCATAGCTGGGGACATGCATCTCCTGAACTATCTTTTGAAATCCACCAATATACATTTTAGTGCATATTTATTGATGGAATTTGTATTTACAAATCATATTTTTTCTAGTTTATGCTGGACACTGTCTCTTTCTTGTCCAATTGGAAAGTTATTAACTGATTGCAGTTTAACATGTGGTTCTTGGTGAAATGCACAGTCACGTATCTCAGTTTATCAACAGTTAACAGCAGATTTGGTCAGAGGAAGACCATCAGGTAGCTCTCAGAACCTGTTGTATGACTGTATCAGGACTCTGGTTGTCTATCACGCATCTCATCATTGTCTCCACAAAGCACCTGACCTCATGTTAGAACCAAATCGGTGTCTGTGTCCCCACAAGACTGTGAACTCCTTGGAGGATAGATTATATATCATTCATAGTTGTGACAGTGCAAAATATCATTATCTTATTAGTCCACAGATGACAAAGGCAGTTATTTTTACTGAGCATGCCCCACACTGTGCTACTCACACACAGAATGGTCTCAAATGTGAAGAGGTGGGAGGAGGGTTCTGTCCTGAGAATGACCGCGTCTCCTTCCCCACTCTCTTCTAGGCAGCCTGGGTTGGTTTCTCTGTTCTCTGTGTTTCATTCATGATGTCCTGTTGATTTCCTTGTGGCTCCAGACGCAGAGATCCTATTCTCCTCATCAGCCTGAAGCTGTGAGGCCAGCTCTTCTTCAACTGTGTAGCTTTAGTGTTTCATACAAGTTTCATTACTAGAGACTTAAAACCGGGGCAGGTGGTAGAAAGTAGTGGTTTAGTGGAAGGGTTAAGATATGCACTCTAGAGCCAGGCTGCCCAGGTTCAAGTGTCAACATTACCACGTATTAGATGGGCAGCTTTGGTTAAGTAACCCTCTGGGTCTGTTTCTCCATCTGGGAAAAAAGTGGGAGATGACACCCATAGTTCCCATATCATCAAGATAATACATATAAAGCACTTAGAACACTAGTAGGTACATGACAGACATCCTACATTCAATTCTATATTTAAAAATCCACTTGTCCATTCTAAACTCTTTTTGATTTAGTATTTCTTGACTTGTAGTGACTTACTGGAATTTTGTGGGTTAGAGACAGTTCTTCAATAAGATCACATGAGCAACTGCATTTCACCACCTGGCCGAGAGCCAAGGCTCGGTTCTCAGTACCTTTTATATTTCTTTGTATTTCCCTTAGCAGCTCACACTGGACCTTGTATGATTCATCATTTGTCACTACGGCTTTTTATTTTCTAGTGCCCTTACTATTGAGGGGCACTAGCATTTAGCAAATATCTACCAGGTGCCTATCTAGGTGTCTGATCCTTATGTTCTCCAGGAAGACAGTGGTATCATCTCTGTTTCGCAGAAGCCCACATATCTTGACCCATTTCAAAGAATTGGGAAGTGTCGGAGCCTGATTCTTCCCCCACTTTGGTCTTATTTCAAAGAGAAGGCTGTCTCTCCCTCATTATCCTTTCTCCTTCTCTCTTTATGCCTTCTTGGAGCCCAGCAGGCACCCTAAAAGCTAGAGAAATCCACATGCTCTTTTCCAGCCAAGTATGCCTCTTACAAGTCTTTATTCCAGATCACAGGACTTTTATTGAAGGGTTTATGAATGGATGGGAAGGTCCTGGCAAAACACATCTCTGTTTTCTTTTATTTGTGTGTTGGCACCCCCACAGTATTACCCAATACTAGTGAGTGGGGTGCCCAGCAAAGCAAGACACCCATGCAGAAGCACCAGAAGTTTCTCTTTGAAAGACTATTACATGTGATTCTTTAAAGTAATCATGAAAGCCACTATTATGACAATGATTAGACCTCTATGGGCCTTCTCTACAAGGCATCATTTAGTAATAAGTCTAATTTCTATTTTGAATTACAGGGGGGGCAGGGGCCTCTAAAAGTTTGTGTAGAGGCTGACGGGCATGCTCATTCTAGGCTTTACAAGGTTAATTAGATCTATTTTCTAGCCCCTAACTGATCCCCACTTCTTCTCCCTGAACACTTGCTGTTATTGTGTTCACATGTGGCTATGTAGATTGGTTGTGAGCCTGACCTTCCACTCACTCACTCTTAGACCATAAGCCCTTTCAGGACAGAAAGGTATTAAAAAAAATCTCACCCAAGTTAAGCACCCAGCACATGCTGGGCCATCTTCGGGAGCGAAGCAGATTCTTAGTGACTGAGTGGCTTGAAATGGCTGGCCGTTTCCCCTTTTAAATTCTACCCATTTGCAGGTAGGTACATGTATTCCCACACATATGGCAAGGGGCATTGAGATATGTGCTGTGTGTCTGTCCTGCTGCCAGGGCATCATGGGGCTAAAGTTGTTCTTTGGCCATGGGTGTAGCCTCTTAGCAGGGTTTTTAGTTTTCTTTTTCTGTTGTAGAATAGACTTTCACTACCTTTCCAAGGTAGGAAGACAGTGAAGGATTATTATTCACGGAGAGCTCATGTAGGGAAGGAAGCCCATTTCACACCCTCTGACAAGTCTAAAGTTACTGTCTGAGGCTATAAATAACAACTGTAGACATGAATTAAGAGATGGATTCTTTGTGGATGATTTTCCAAGCAGTATGCTGTTTTCTTTGCTCTTCCCTGTTCCCCTTTCAAGCGGTGGTAACTACTGATCATATTTTTAAAAAATGATATATGGGCCCTGGCTGGTGTAGCTCAGTGGATTGAGGATGGGCCTGCGATCCAAAGGGTCATCGGTTCAATCCCCAGTCAGGGCACATGCGTGGGTTGCAGGCCAGGTCCCCAGTAAGGGGCACATGAGAGGCAACCACACATTGATGTTTCTCTCCCTTTCTTTCTCCCTCCTTTCCCCTCTGTTTAAAAATAAATAAACAACATCTTTAAAAAATGATATATGGATTCTGAGAATACATTTCTTATCCCCAATGCCCTGAGTTTGTTTTACTTATTTTAAACTCCGGGCATTTCTAGAGTAGTTTTATGATGCTAATATTCAGAGAAAGCTTTGGTGCATTTGATGCATAAAGTAATCTTTAGGGTTTTTTTTCCCGGGACCGAAATCACTGCACTTCACCTATATTTGAGTTTTCAGAGTTTTGAATTTTTTAATATTTAGCCCTTAATAGTTTTTCCTTTAAAAACCTGAAGACAAATGTAGACAGGGTCCGTCCCTGGTTCCTTCAAGGAAGTGACATTTGGTGGTGATTTTCACTTCGGCTTGCCTTACAGTCTGCCCATACTTGCAATGTCTAAGCATTAGCTGTACATCCAAATATCAATTTTGTTTCATCTTAAAGTTTTCAAAATTTATTTCCACACAAACCTTTGATCTTTAATATGATTTCACTTATAGTGGACTCTGATGAACAAAATAAACGATTAAAATAGAAACAGACTTTGATATGGAGAACAGACTGACAGCTGTCAGCGGTGGGGAGGGCTGGGGGGCTGGGTGAACAAACGTGATGGGATTAAGCAAAGTAAGTAAATAAAGAAAACCGCCAACCATGGACAACAGAATGGTGACTACAAGAGGGACATGGAAGTGGGGGAGGTAGAGGAGGGTAAAGGGGGATGAATGGTGACAGAAAGAGACTTGATTTTGGGTGGTGAACACACAATACAGTATGCAGATGATATATTATAGAAATGTACACTTGCAACCTGTATAATTCTATCAACCAGTGTCACTCTGATAAATTCGGTAATAAACAAACAAACAAATAAATAAATAAAATGCTTCTCTTGCACATTGCACTGAATGTCACTTTATGCTCCAAGCAGAGATGCCAGTCATCTTTCCCCCTCGGTCTGTGGGCAAGGCACCCACAGAGAGGGACGTGTGGGCCCTGGTTCCCATACACGTCCGTGTCTTCGTCAGTCTCACTGTCCACTCCATGGGATGAGAGGCATAGACATCTTATTGCATGTATTTTTAAAACCCTCCAGGAAAAGAGGGAGAGGAAAGGTTGCAAGAACAGAGAAATAGTTGAAGCCGAGGAACCTGACCAAGGAAGGCAGTAGGTGCAGTGCCCGCCGTATGCCAGGCACTGTGCCGGCCCCTCCCCTATGTCTCTGCAGCTCATCCTGTTGAATCCCCATGATAAGCCTGTGGGGTAGGAATTGTCCTTGTTCCCTAGGTGGAAACATGAAGACTCAGAGAAATTAAGTGGCAGTGCTGCTATATTGTGGTATCGTGGTAGACTGTACTGAAGTTAATTCACATTTGCGTTCATGTTCTTGGTACTCTTTGCTGGGTGCATGAGCTCCATAGCCGGTATATTCTGCATTCATCTGAGTTCCGATTCTCTTTCGAAGTGTTTGTTCCTGGTAGCATAATTTGCATACCTGGAAAAGGATCATGAAAGTGGACTTGGTTTAATGCTCTTTGAGAAAGTTTCTTTTTAAAAAAAATCACTACCTTCAGACCAGACCTTGGTGTCACATATTCCAAAGCATGCAGCTCTCATTCCTATTCAGCTGTAGTGTGTAGCTTTGACATTTTTGAGGTGTGGTGTCATTAGGGGTCATGGGGCTATCAGAGTTAACATGGCCACAGACCGTCCCAGTTTGTTTGTGTTCTTCTAGGCTCCCAAAGGTATGAGGGTATCAAAGAAGGCAGTTTATTCTGACTTTCTATTCTGGGTCATTTACTTTGGAACCTGCCCCATTAAATGGAGGCCTTCCAGTTTACCAGGCGACCTAAGTATTTTGGACCTTCCTAATAATCATTTCCAAACAAGAGCCATAGTGTTTTCCAAGCTTACATGCTCTTTAAGTACATGCAATGGACTTTGGTTTATATATATTTCCTAAATCAGAGTAGATTAGAAAACCATACAATTTAGCCCCCCTTCCTGAAGCTGGTACTATAATGAGTTTTAAATGACTCTAACTCATGGAACAATTTTGTATTTGACCACACTCCCAAGCAAAAGCTAAAATATATATATTGGAAATTGATGCAATTATTGGTGTTAACAGTCAAGGTTGAAATGTATTGCTGAATTGTTTTCTATAGTAAGATAAAGACACCGAATGGACTTTATGGCATAGACTTGCATGGAAACACGTGTATGGCATGGAAAACCTCCTTGTAATATGGTTTGCCATGTGGTCCTAAGATGTGTTCTCATATGGCCATTATTTGCAATTGCTGTCTTCAAAGAGTCTTAATTTTGCTTAGGGGAAAGGGCGACAATGTAGTAAAGGCTCCTTCTCCCTTGAGGGTGCTCTTAGTGATCTGAATCAGATGCCCCAAGTTAACTGTAGAAGTTGATTCACAAGGAAATATGCATCCTTTTCAATGAGACACCAGGTCACGTTTACAGACACTGTCGTTCAGCTCCCTTTGACCACAGAGTAGGGCCACATGCTGGCTGTGTGCCTGTGGAATCCTGGCTCGCCCTGCCTTCCCTGGTGGTTGGAGCTGGATGTGTGTGGTGCTTTTACTTTCCTTCCGAACATAAAGCTGTGGTTCCCTTCTGATTTGTGGAGCGATGCTTAAATGTCAAAGTTATGTGACTCTTAGAAACAAACAAAAATGCCATTTTTTTTCCTGCTCAGCCTAATCATTAAAAGAAAAATGTCTGGAGACGGACAACACTGACTTCAAGGCCTGGGCTCTCCATATACTGGATTTTTGTCTTTAGAAAAGTTACTCAAACTCTCTAAGCTTCAGCAAGCTTGTCCCCAGAATCAACATATTAGTACTTGCTCTTCCTGTCAGTGTGAGATTTAAGTGGAATCATCGACATCAGTACTCAGCACAGTGCTTGTCACAGGGCACAGATCCACTGAACGCTGGATATCATCTCTTTAAGGCTATTATTTTTGCTCTAGCTCAAAGAACTATAAACTATAAACTTTAGAGTTGTAGAGAAGACCCTGTTCTTTGAAAGGTGGAGGAGCATAGGAAAAAAAAGGAATACCGTGCTTCATTTCCCAGTCTTCAGACTTGTTTATTACAGTGGTGGGTTACCATGGAAACTGTCAGGATTAAGATGGCATTATTGAGTTAAGCATTCAATGAACATCTCAAGGAAGAAAAGCTCTCACATGTGTGCATGCCATGGGTGGCTTTCAAATGAAAGAGTTGTTTTAGGGGGTGAGGAGCGGATGGCGTTTAGTAACTCCCCTGGCTCACGGAGTTTCCCGAATTCTCAAAGCAAATCACAACCAGGAGTTGACTCTGTGCTCATCGCCCTGCATGGGGCCCTTCGCAGACCATTCCATAAAGTTGTCCCCAGTGACAGCCAGATTTTCAAAATGGGAAGCAGCGCTTCATGTAGCGGGGAGTGTGGCTTTCCAAAATAGATTCTGAAGTCAAAACGAACTCAGAGTGTTTTTTAGGAGAAGGGCTGACCTCCTTTCATGCCACTTCCTGTGAGTTAAAGCTGCAAGGGAGGACTAGTTTGGGCATGTGGTGCAGCCCTGAGAGCCGCCGCTGCCAGGGAACGAGATTTGTGTTTCTAAGGAGATACAACAAAAAGGAGAATGCTTTAAGAGCCAGTGGCTGTCAGAGTGTAAAAGTATCTATGTTCAGAAAGGGAAATGGAAGTTGAATTAAGTAATTTTAGACACATGTTAGGGGGTGCCCTTCTGCTAGGAATGCTTAAGTGCAAAAGCAAATAGTTGTGACCACAAAGGGCTTAGTACATCTCAGCTGATTTTAGTTCTCAGACTCAAACTGGATAGGATTGGTATTGACCCGCACTATGCATGTGATTTTAACGTGGTCTGACTCCCGCCTGTCATTTTGTTGGGTTGTGTTAGTAACAGAGGACAAAGGATGACATATTCCAGCAGAGGTTTGGGCAGCCGATTGACAATCTATTCTGAGTAAATGAGAGGAGGAAAACCCCAGTTCTACCAAGTGGGGCAGCGAACAGAGGGAGCTACCAGGGTCTTTTATGCAGTTTCAGCCAGTTTGCAAATGTTGAGTTGGTTATTAACCTGGAAGGATTCTCTGAAAGGGTTCATTGGATAAAGTATCATCACAGGATAGAAATCACAGGGAAAGTGCACCAAGGAAAAATTACAGTACAGTTATATTTACTTACTCCCTCTGTGGTAGGGTTTTATTTTCCGCAGTTGGAAAGGGAACCACCTGTCTAACTGCTGATGTCAGAAAGCTCCCTCGAGACACGGGGCTGTTGGAAAGCACATGATACTGTATGTATTTGCTCTTACGTCCGTATCTGGCTCAGATCGGGTTTCAGATTTGAGCCCTATGGCGGAGTTCATTGACTAGTGACTTCCAGGTGCCCTCCCACGTCACCATGCCCTAGTGAATTAAAAAGTAGCCTGTGGAAGCCCCCATCGTGAGTGTTCCCTCAGCTTGCACACAAGTATTCACACTGCATTAAAATGAATGAGCCACATCTCGGAGGTTCTCGTCCATGGATCTGGTTTGGAAAGTGAGTATTAAGAGGCGTTATCTCTGCACCCAGAAGCCGGTATGTTGCTGGTGTTCTGGCTTTTGTTTTACTGCTAATGATCAGGATTTTAAAGAACACATTGCAGATTTGAAGGTTTTCTAAAAATAGTATGTACCTATCTTTTTTTCCCTGATAGTGTTGTCAGTGTGGAGAAATGGTTACAGAGTGAATGAAATGCCTAATGCTTCATTTGGCAAAACTGGATATTATGACGGTGCATTTTAAGGGACCTAACACATTGTTTATTATTATTATTATTATTATTATTAAAGATTTTCAAATAGTTGTGTAACCCACTGCTCCAGTTCTTTGTGCCTAGTGGAGAATTAGGCCTTTGAAACAAAGTTCTCTGAAGGAATGTGGAGCCTGCTGCTGTGTTGCATAAGTCTAGGGGGCACCATTGGTATCACAGTTAAGGGACTCAGGCTTGAACTATCACACTGACTATATGTCCAGTCCCAGGAAATATGATGCTATCAACGTTACGCAAACATTACATAAAAATAGATGGGCGAAAAAGGTGAAGGGGATTAAGAGGTGCAAACTGCCTGTTATAAAATAAGTCACGAGGATATACAATAATAGACAGCATAGGAAATAGAGTCACTATTGCAGGAACTCTGTATGGTGACAGATGGTTGCTAGACTTACTACAGTGATCATTTCATTAGATATACATGTCTAATCTGTGCACCGGAACCTAATGTAATATTATGTCGACTATCATTTAGAAATAAAAATAAGAACCACTAAAAACCAAAATGAAACACGAAACTAAAATTGTTGCCAACAATTGCAGAAAGCTTGCTATTAGTGAAGTTGTTCATTATTTTAATAGTGCCATGCATCTGAATTTGAATATCTTTACCAACTTGCAAATTATGTGGTTAGACAAAATAGGTGGAAAACAGAGTCTCTGAGAATGTAAATTATATTCTTGGGCCGCATCAGATCAATGTCCTATTAGGGATCAGCACCAGTGATTTTAATTCCCAGCCATCCCATGATGTGCACCGGCAATTAAATTAGTATTTCCAGTGATGTTTGGTATCTTTTTCTCAAACCCTAAAAGTAGAGTAAATGGAATGGGCTAAGACCCCCTGGTTCACCTAACCTTTCCCCCAGTGTGAGATTTTTCCTCTGAACCATTAAAAGTGTTGTAATATATGATTGATATTAATTAGTTTTCTGTACAGCACTGTACTCCTTAACATGAACTGAAATAGAAATAAATATATTACCATGAATTAAGATTTTATTAGTCGTGAAGAAGGATTAGATGAAGGCACCTATGTGAAATCCTAAATCCAGGCATCAAATTGAATTAATGCCAGCACTGCCTTGAGATTAATTTGAGTGCTGAACAAGAAATAGTATACCATAACATAACTGTGTTTACTGAATCATTTTTGGCATCAAAAACTAAAGCTACATTATAGATGCAACAACAGGCTTTTCTCCCTTGGAAGAGAGAGGCGGGTGCATTTTGTAATTAAAGTGAATGTTACCCTCTGAAAAATGCCTCTGGTCTCCAGGAAGAGAACAGCCCTGCCGGGGACACTGCATCCCCGTATGTATCTCAGACTTCACATGCTCTGTGCTGCTCTGGCTTTCTTTTGCATTCCATCAGGGTTTTATAACAGGATCGGCTCTATTTTCTGCCCTCTTAATCTGGAGGACCGGGTAAACCTCACTTTATAAATTTGCATCTCATTACTATGTATATGTTTGGAAAATGTGCGGAAGGTGTTGACAAGATGTATGGGGTTGTATCAGGGATGCTCTAGAAGGGATTCCTGATTGTAGAGCGAGGGCGGGTCATACAGCTTTTAACACAGGGTTGCATAAGCCCGACACAGTAAAGATTCCAAGGATCACTTTTCATGGGCTGGGATGAAAGGGGTGCCCCCTGGAGTTGTGCATTGCTCAGGCCCTGCTCTAATACCCTTGTTTTTCCCCCTGAAATTTCCCGATTCTGTAATTCGGTTTTTAAATTGCATGCACAATACCACTCAGTTGAGGGCAAGTGCCAAACTTTAAACCAGAACTGTCAAATTGGATGATTATACAGATGACTCATGGAACTTATATTTTCCAGCTGCCACATTTAGAAAAGGTAAATTTAATTTTAACAATGTACTTATTTTTCCCAACGTATTCCAACTATTATACCAACATGTAATCAATACAAATTACTCTTGCAATATTTTAATTTGATTTTTCATGCTAAGGTTTTGCAGTCCCATGTGCATTTTCCATTTATTGTCCATCTCAGTGTTGACTAGACGCATTTCAAGGGCTCGGCAGTCACAGGTGGGTAGCAGCTGCCCTATTGGACAGCACAGTTTTCAACTTATGTGCCAACCAACTTGTCAGTGTGTCATTACACAAAAAATTACTTGCAAAAAATTCCCTAAATAGCCAAGACAAACTATAACATACCCTTTATGCCGTTTTATCGGTTTAACATGTGATGGTATGATTACTCACAAATTTGCGAGAAGAGCATGAATGCTAAGGCAATGTGGTTTGTAGGCCGCTGGTGGCGAAACTGACTTCATACTGACTGTTTTGCTCCTGTTGCTTTGTTTCTCGTTCTTCCCCCATATACATCGCATTTTAAAGCACGATTTGATGCTCAGTGGTTCTCCTTGCATTTGCAAACTCATGATCCCTTGTCAGTTTTCATACACCGTGCGGATGTCCTGTTTCTTAACAGAGAGACTCTTGAGAGGTTTTTGGCTCCAATACCTTCTGGGGCCGGCACAGTGGAACCAAGATCTGTGTTCCGCACTTGCTACTTCGGGTCACTTTGGAGGGAGAGCCAGGTCGGGACTAGCTCAGGGTGGGTTTACGTTTCTTCCGGGCGTGTGAGAAACCTAGACGCTCCGCCCGCGGCAGCTCTCGTGAGGATCCTGTGTGCGCCCCCCAGCGTCAGCTTAATGCAGGACTTTGGAAGAAAGTCGGTTCTGCACTGTGCCTGCATCTGTTTTTATTTATTTACATTTTAATTTTAATTTCAGGACATTTATTTTCCTTGCCTTATTTCAGAAAAATAAAATTATTTATCACATACTTTGTGTTCTTCTGACATGAGGAAGCCAGGCAGAAGGCAGACTTAAGCATTTACCCTACTGTTGTTTGGAGTTAAATTGAGTTTTAAGTATTTGCATGTGAATAACAGGTAATGTTACTGAGTACTTAATATAGACCAATACTGGGCTCAGCTGTATCTCATTTAACCCTAATACCAACCAGGTCAAATAGGTATCTACGTTGCCATTTTCTCAGAAAAGGATTTGAGGCTTCATATTCAAATACATTGGGAGAACTCCTAATCCTATCCCACCTTTGATAGAAGAGAAACTAGATCTAGAACGTTGAAATGGCCATGTCCAAGGTCAAATCAACCAACCTGAACTGTGGGCCCTTTGATTCCTGCTCCACTGCTCTTTGTCTGTGTGGTTTCATAGTTTCTTTAGGAAGATAAGCTGAACATTAAGAATTTTTTTAACAGAAAGGTAGCAGACTTTAAAATGTTATAATATAGGGGAAACTCCTTTCTCTTTGCTATGAACTTTGGAATTTTGATCTAAGTATAATATGAATACTGAAAAGTACATATATTATAAGGGCTTAGCTCTATGAATTTTCACTAACTGATCATAACCCATGTAAGAAGCACCAACAGCAAGAAATAAACCAAAACTAACTTTCTGAAACCCTGTTCCCCGGACCATGCCTCCAGCTCTCAGCCACCACCAGAGCCAGCCTCTGTCCTGACTTCCAGGTGCATATATTAAATATATCTGTCTCTTTACTTATTTATATGAAGAATAGGATAATAAGGCATGGGCTTTTGTTGGTGTGTCTGGCTTCTTTTGCTTCACATTATTTATGGGATTTATCTACATGTTGATATAAAGTAGATGTTTATTCATTTCCATCGATGTATTTGACTGTAACTTTAAAGTATAAACTCTCTACAACCATACTATTGTAAGTGGAATTAATAGGTTTATTGAACATTAATTATTTAAATTGATTTCCCTGCCAGAACATTATTAGCCATAGTTTCATCTTGATTCACTTTAAAACAAAATAACAAATCTCAAATATGGTAATTTAGTGGTTACAATGCAAGATACATCCCAGCAAACCACTCTTGGGGTATGTTTTTATACAATATTCAACATAGGATAATATAATAGAAAATATCAGGCACCTTCTGAAAATACCCACAAGAGAGAGCTGAGTTGGAGTTCCCGATTAGTAGCTTTGTACGGCCACACAAAAGGTTAGGTGTGGACTATTTTTAGGTGTCCTATGTGGAAATGGATCTACTAAGCTGGATGGTAGAAAGTTATACCTTAGGAGTTGACAGAGATTTTCATTTTAAAAAACAGTAGGAAAAGAATCCTTTCTGATCATCTGCTTGGGTCCATGTACAATCTGGGGTCTTCAAAGGGTAACACAACTTGGGGGCCTGTTGAAAAGGGAAACTCCTATAAACTGCCCTTTGGAGATTGTTTCACAGGCATAGCAATCAAGTTTTTATTATGTTAGTTGTTTTGTTTCTCTGGTTGTGGGAAAAAGTGAACTTAAATATGTCATGGTAGTGGCTACTGCTGCATCATCCGGCGCTGGAGCAGTTTACTGAGGCCTTGTCCTTACAGAAGTCTGTAATTTCCCTGGTGTTACTTTGCTGACATCAGGCCTCCCTCTCCAAATTGTCTGTTAGGAAATTTAGGTGCTCGTGGCTCTTCATTCAGCCCTAAAGGAAAGTCTCGAAGCTGGGTGGTATTAGATGGCTCTGAAGCACAGATCTACCTGCTGCTAGATAGGGTTGTATGTACAAGGAAAAGAGCTGAGTAGGAAGACCCTGTAACTCCTAGTGATATGTCCCTATCTATTTCATGGTATGACCTTGGTTTAATACAGTTGCTGTTAATGCCTTGATAACATATTTTTGGCATATGACCTTCTTTCCTTCCTCCACATCCTACAGTAATAACTTAGATGATTCCTCTCATATTGAAAAAGAGGTAACGTCTCATTTTACCAAATATAATGAGCTTTTTATTTAAGGGGGGGCAGATGTGGTAGGAGTCAAAACTCTTTAAGCTCTTATTTCCCCAGATGCTGTAGACCTTATTCCTATTTACAGAACCCTGAATTTAAGATCTATCCTTTTTTCTAAATCTTCTCTCTCTGGGTAATATTTCTTACCTGTTGTAAAATCAAATCACATGTTAGTATGCTACACTGCATCCATATGCAGGCATAAGTAAATGGTCACTCTCTTATTAGTTGTGTGCTTTTTTACCCTTAGAGTGTAAGTAGGCATTTATTAGTCTTACACATCACTTGCATCACTTACTAACATGAGTGATAAACAAGATGAAAGCTTACTGTTTCTCTGGGGCAGCTACTTGGGATTTGTAAGAAACCCAGGTCTATAGAAGTTGGTCTTCTCACACCAGCCTGCGTCATTGAAAGTATCGTATTTTGTGAGTTCTCTTGTCATCTTGTTCTGGTGTAGTGAGGCAGGGAAGTAGGCATATTTCATGGAGACTGATGAAGGTCAGTCCTTTGGGCAGAGTTGAGCACCCATTACCTTTCTTGAACCTCCTTCCTGATTTCCAGTGCCTTTTGTACAATGAGACCTTTGGATTCAGCCTTCACAAAGAGGTCTTCCCAAGTGGCCTGTCTCTGTCAGGGCTGACATAGTGTTGCATGTGAAAGTTGGCAGAAATCTTAGATCTAGTTGAATCTGGCTGTTTCCTTTTACAGATAAGGGAACTGAGGCTCAGAACCATTAAGTGAATTGCCCAAAGTGGAATTGTGGGCCAGTGACAAACCTACATGTGGACCCATATTCTTCCCACTATTCTTTTTCTTCTCTTTTGTGCTGAATCAAGATCCACAAAATTATTCTACTTATCAGATAAGGTTGAACCTCTGTGATCACTTTATATCCCATGAACTTGGCCTTGCTTCCAGCCTCATTAACTGTCTTCTTACAAAAAGTCTTAATGGTCAAAATAATGATCACCCAAGCATAGGATGAGTGATTTGCAGGCAAAGCCCATGAAACTGCAGGATCACTAACTCGAAGAGGCTAATACAATAGTAAAGCCTGTCTTCCTGTGGCTATAGCCAGCCTTCCACAGGAGGGAGGGTGGGTCACCTTTCATGTGATATTTGGAGGGCCCAGAATGAGCTTTCTGCCTGAGAACTGGGCTGCAATGTGACAGCATATATATAGGTTGCTCCACATTTAGGAACAGACTGTGTTCCAGAAGTTCACTCGCAAGTCACTGGCTTGAAACTTGGACTGCATTTTCCTTAGCCGGTGAATTTCAGTCATCCCCTGGCAGGGCCAACAGCTCCCCCAGCTCTTCCCTGAGCGTTTTCAGGCTGCCCTTCCTTTTCCCCAGTTGACAAAATCCCTTCTTGGGAAATTTTCTTAAATGTTTAACCATGACATTCTTAAAGCACTTACTATTTTCTACCCCCTTGGCATGTGTTTGTGAACTTTATTAGATGCTAGAAGGGAAGAAAAAAAATGCGACTCACAGATAGATGCTTTTGTGTACATAACTGAAATGCCCCTAACTCTACCAAGGATGCTTACATTTTTGGCTGGAAAGTTTATTTAACTTCATTGATAAAATTTCAAGTTGAGAACCAAAGATTAGATGGTAGTGGCCCATAAGGGTCAGGGGCATAAGCCCATCTCAGAGGCAAGCTCACAGAGGTTGATACCTCTCCTCTCCCCATAATTCAGGGCTCAGAGGGGTTCTAAGTGCCGGGCAGGTACTTCTTCCAGGGTCGCGCAGGACCCTTGTGTCCTGAGTGGAGTAGCTGATGGACTCACTGAGGTAGAGAGAAATGGCTTTCTTTTAAATGCAGGATATGTATATGTTTATCACAGAACATTTAAGAATTATAGAAAGGCACATAAACACAAAGAAAACTAAATATTACTTATAATGTCCATCAGCCACTACTAACATCTTGTTAGTCTCCTTATCTTCTTTCCTCTTCTTTCTTTCTGAGTGTATGTTTTTATATGTAAATTTGTTATTATACTGTCTTCAAACAACTTGAAATCTTAATATATTTTGAAGGTTTTCTCATTATGCTACTACATAGTTTTACAACAGTTTTAATGATATCATGGGGCATACTCAGTGAATATGTGTGTATGAATAAATACACTGCTCTGTAATTTACCCAACAAGGTCAATATTGTCGGGCATTGCACTACTCTCTGGTTTTCAGTAATGTAAATAATGTAGCACTGGCAACCCTCACACCCTGAATCTCTGCACATATCCCTTTGTTATTTCTCAAAGATGAATTTTTAGAATTAGAGTTTCTGGGTTCACAGGCATGCCCATTTTAAACACGTTTCATACATATTTCTTCTAGAACACTGTATACCCATTTATAATTGCACCAGCAGCATTTAACATTTATTTTTGATTGAGCTGTAAGTGTGGAGGTAGCCTTAAACATGGTCTTCTGGGTAAAGGATTCTGTTTCAAAATCCCGTGTCCATGTGGGCCAGCAAACATAAAGTAAGATTTTATATGTCATCACAAGATTTAGCTAAACCTTAAGCTAATTGCTTCTTAAACTGTGAGTTTATTTTCTTTCCACATTATGTCTTTAGGATATATTTTGTCCCTGCTAGAGTGAAAGTCAAATATCAAAGCACTGGAAAAATCTATCTGCAACAGAAAGAAAAGCCAAATGACCAAAACCTTTCCAAGGCTTGTTTGGTGGGATTAGAAAACAAAAACTGAAACAAAAACAAAAACAAAAAAAGTACTTTGCTTATTTAAGTCTTCCATTTTAAGACTAGTTGGAAAAGATTATTTTCTTCCCTAAAATCAAGGTAACAAACTCATGAAGACCCAAGCTCTAGAAATAAGTACCAGGGGGAAGTATTTGACAAATAGGTATTATTTTAAATTTAATTATTTGTGTACCTCAGTGTTTTTCTGGATGGACCTTACTAACTTCAGCTGGAGGATAAAATATCTTTTTTTTAGTAAATGAACTAAGTTTTTAAGGTTCAGTAGCACTTTAAATTTTTAAATAGCACCAAATTTAATAAAATGTGATGTGCTTTATTTTCAGTTTTTGTAAAGAAACATTGCTAAATAATCCTATTGAATGTTCCTTGTCTAAATAATCAATAACTCACTGCATGCAGGATGAAATAACCTGAAATAATTAAGGTAAATGAAAATGTCTATAGATGCACAAATACAGCAGTTAAACTTCAGACAAAATCAGATTTTAGCCATGCTTTTAAAAAATCTCTTATCTGTGGGCCTAATAAGCAGACTGCTTGCTTTATGTTTAGATTAGTCCAATTGAGTACAACTCGGATTAATTTTCACATTATTTTTGTTTTAATGTGAAAAATGCCAAAAGCAGATTTTGAGATTCACATTAAAATACAGGCAGACCCACTGGCATAGAGCTGGTCTGCTGGAGGATTTATTGGAGATGAGAGATTGTTACTGAGGTTGTCTATCACCTCTGGTTTATGAAAAATAAATAGATAGATGGATGCTGGGAGGCATTAACACTGCCCACGACTCTCTTTTTGCTTCCCCAAGGGTGCTTTTGTGTAAACTAAGATTTGATTTTAGAATGCCCCCAGACTAGAGGTTTTTGTTAATATCCTTCCTGGTCACTAACTTCTGTGCCCTGTGCAGTCTCAGCCCAAACATGTCCCCGAGACTCAGGCCCTGTGCTCAGAAAATGATGTGAGTTATTGGGATCAATTAACTTCTCTAGGTATTGAAAGCAAGCAAGCAAATGCCTGTTAGTAATGATTAACTTTGGAAATATTATCAATTCTGGGAAGACCCCTTACCTTTCTGGAAGAATGCTCTAGACCGGGAGTGTTCCCAGGAAGCTTGGTTTCCAGTTACATAAAGTTACTTCAGGGTCTCTGCTGTGCTTTGCATTGGGAATGAATATTATTTTTATGTTTGAAACTTTAGTTCTTTCCAGAAGGGCTTTTAGGAATCTATATGCTCTTTTCAGCTGCTACGAACACTCTTCCTCTTAATTTTCTCATTTGTAAAATAGGTACACAGATAATGGTGTTTGGAGAGTTTTGAGAACTAAACTGAGATATGGTATATTGGGTACTAATTTTAATGTCTAGCTCATACAAGGTCTGCTGTATATGTTTCTTCTCTGCTTCTCTTCCTTGAAAAGTTTTAGCTTAAACTCATTCTTATCATTTATTGAAAGCTTATTAAAAATGGGCAAAGATATGCATACTAATAGCTCTTCTCTCTTCTCACCTGTGCCCAATAACAACATCAAAACCAGCGGTCTCTGCTGTTGTCTACTTGTGTATTTGAATCCTAGCTATTTGAGTTGGATTGTGTTTATGTTCTAGAAGTGGGCAGTTGTCTGAAATATAGAGGGTAGGCAAACCTATTATTTTGGGCAGGAGTGGAGAAGAAAATACAAATGTTATTATATACTTGGTCAGATATTTTTGTTATAAAATTAAATTACTCTCTTGAAGGTTTATTTTCTCTCTTGTCATTAACTCTAAGGATAGAGTCTTCTGTGGTTACCAGCGTAGGAGCCTTGGGAAATGTTAACTGAACCATTGAGGGAAGAAATTCCAGCAGGATGAATTCTATGTTCTGTACAGATAGGGAGCATTATGGGCACTCAACAGATGTTAATAAATACCTCTTTCTATTGTTGAGGCAAAATGAGGTCGATGTGAGTGTGAACTGTGGTTAGTAAAAGGACCTTGTACCTAAAAAAGGGTGTGTTTTTAGAAGAGGAATCTGGACATTGAGTGAAAGATCACTTTTTGTTCTCATATCGAATTATTCTCCGTGTGTAAGGGCTGTCTTCCCCCCTAAAATTGTGAGCTCCCATGTGTTCATGTCATATGCCTTCTTGGCTGTCCTTGGAATACGTTGCTGTGGACACAGTAAGGCTTCAATAGATCTTTGTTGATTGAAACTAAATGTTTGGAAATCTTGGAGGCAGGGTCGAAGGGATGAAAGGAGGGCTGCAGGGAAGGAGGAAGAGAATAGTCAAGGCAGAAACACAGTGGAATACAGACTGCCTGGAAGCCCAAAGAGACCAAGGCTGGTGGTGAGCAACTAAGAATTTATGTTCTCCTGAGGAAAGGGGGGAAAAAACCGAACAGAAGAGAAATTTTAATCTGAAAAGCTAATTAAGCAAATTATAAGACCTTTACCATAGCCCGGTCCTTGGAGTTGTAATTTTTCGACTTTAAAAAATAGTGGAGGATTCTCTAGTTTGTCCCAAGAATCTATTTGTATTTTGGTTTGTACAGTAAAAGAAAATTGAGGGAAAAATACAGTATGCTTCCATGTTTTCACTCCCACGAACCCTCTTTGTGATGGTGAGGGGGAAAAATATAAAAACACCTCTAGTTTCATTGGGTGTGCTGATTTATTGAATAAAAAAGAGGAGTTAGGTGGCAAAAATATAAATAAGAAAATCCCAACAAGAAACTGTGAGCAGGTTTAAAATATCAAAAACAACCATACAAAATGCCCCAGTGCAGAGAACTCCTCTAAAAAGTGTGAACAGGATTAAAAAAAACAAACAAGTGTGTCACGGATACCTAGCCTTTGATGAACACAATGAAAAATATCAGAGACTATCACAACTCAGGGACCTCTTGATAATAATGAATAAACATCAACTCTTCTAGGTCAAGGGACCAATATTACTTCACAGCTGACTGTGTTGAAGGTAGAGCAAGTGACCTTTTCCCTGAATTTTAATAATTTACTGTAGTTTTACATTAAATCAGAATATAATTTTGAATAAAATGAGTGTTTCCTTGTGGGGAGTGCAGAGCAATGCCACTAATTGCAGGCATGAAAGCATTCCCGAGGCTGCATTTTCCTGTTCTTTCTTGAGTTAGAAAATTAACACTACAGTAATTTTCCACTTTTTGTAAGAAGGAAAATGTGCCAGTGAAATGTATTCGGCTGACTTCAAGTGTCAAAGCTCTAGGCCATCTTTTTCTGTCCAGTAATGACAAACTGTCAATATCATCACATTATTCAGGAATTTACTAGCAACTTGTGGCAGGTATCGGAGCACACAGGTCTCTTATAGTATTTGTGGTCTGGAAGAAGAAGCAGACTGTCATTTGGGGGGATCCTTTTGGTTTCCTTTTCTTTCACTTTAATATTTAAGCAACTTTTCATTTCAAATATGTGTTAGAGCAAATCACCATTTTTTCTAATGCACAAGGAGATGAACAATAGAGGACACGTTAAATTAACCTTAAAAGAATAGGAATTTGAGTCGATAGTGCTTTAACAATTTTTAAATACCTGGGGGATTTTTTTCAGATAAGTTATTATCAAGTAAAATAATTGAGCTTTTTTTGAAAAGGATACTGGGTTTAAGATGTTATAAAAACGTATATGTTCACAAATAGATGTACCTTTCCCCGGAACTTGGAAGGGTTAAATCACACCGCTGTAGTGCTAAGAAAAGCGTTTTTCAGTGGTGTCTGGTACCTTGAGTTTGTTATGTATTCAATATGTAGTATCATCATGAAACAGTTGCACCTGCATTAGCCCTCACTGTCTCAGGGTAGACACTAAAAAAAAAAGTTAAAGAAATGAATATTTCTGCTAGTAGCATGTTGGTATTTTTCCCTCATTCCACGGACATTCTTGATCTTGAATGCAAACTGCACCACCCAGAGCACTGGGATTGGAACCCAGTGTTTGTTCAAAAAGGCACCCTTGAGCAGTTCAAGAGGAAATGCTACATGTATGAAAGAGAAAGCAGCCCAGAAACTCGACTGATGGGGCAGAACAGCAGGGGCTGCATTACTAACACTTATTTTCTGGGAGACCAGGACAGAAGTAGAAATACTTAGAAGGGACCCGAAAGGGTGGTATTTTGTTGCTTGTTCTCCTTACATGGAGCAAAGCAAACTGCAGTGACACTTTAGGAGCTGGTATTCCCTACTACCACCGGGAGAGCCAGTTTCTGGGTGGAGGAATTTGTATCTTAACAAATACAGGCTGTTTTGTTGATTAAACAAACCAAAAAAAAAAAAAAAAAGCATGCCCCATTCTTTGCTTTCAGACACTTCTCCAGTTAGAAAATGTCTCATAAAAAATGCATCATGTGATAAGCTCTCGCTTTAGTTCCAAACGGAGCTTGAGTCAGTGCACTTGGAGGTCTCAGAATTCTAGTCCTCAGGGAGTCCACATTTTAGCTAAGAATATAGTTACTCTGTCTTGAAATAGGGAGCTTTGCCACTTGCTTGTTTTAGAAGGAAAATAAATTAAAAAAAGATTGCAGGGGATTTTAGTTATTATATGGCCAGGGCTCCGTTTAGAGTCTGTGGCATTCAAAGCTGGCTTTAATCGCAGCATGATGCTCAAAGCCTCCTAAAGTCCAAGTGTTTCCTTTCTTTCTTTCTTTCTTTATTCTTTCCGTTTTTTTTTTTAAGCGTTGCTTCACTGAGGCAGAGGGCTGCCTTTGAGTGACGTCACGAGTTTGAGCAGCAAGCTGCACAGGAGAAGCGAGGCTGGGTGAGTGACAGCCCAGCCTACTTTTTAATAGCTTTGTCATGTGACTGGGGACTGTAGTAAGACAGGTGCCTTCAGTTCACTCTCAGTAAGGGGCTGGTTGCCTGCATGAGTGTGTGCTCAGTGTCACTGTGGATTGGAGTTGAAAAAGCTTGACTGGCGTCATTCAGGAGCTGGATGGCGTGGGACATGTGCAACCAGGACTCTGTATGGAGTGACATCGAGGTGAGCTGGGGCTGGGCTCGGCACTGCAGCCAGGACTGGAGCTTTCCTCACGATGCAATTATTCCTGTCAGGGGGGAAGGGCTTGGGCAAGGAGAGGAGGCAGAAAAGTAGCCCAGGCGGGAGCTTTTGGAAAGGAATCTTAATCTTATCTTAACTCCAATAAGTTTGCTATTTTAAGGTGGCTCTGAGATGCCACGAGCAAATCAAAGCTTAGCTGCTGTCATCCGTATCTGTTGCAGTTGGAAACTCTTTCCATGTGCCTTTGGCTCTGTTTCTACTCATATACAATATTTATGCTCTAAGATATTGATATGAATCAGAAGCTGAAGTCTTTCCAGTGGTATTTAGTGGCCTGGTTGGAAAAATGCCATTTCTATTTATAAGAAGATGAAGATAAAAATATTAAAATGGATATTCTCAAATAGAGTCAGTTATGACTCCAGCGTGGATTTTTTTTCCCCCTGCGTCTCTGGGTTCATCAGATGGAGAACTCAAAAATCCTAAATAATCCTGCTGGGCTCTTTTAGATCGCTTTTCTCACAAAACAATGAAGCTGAGTCCTTTAAAACTCCTCCATGTGGTTGAAAGATTTGGCTGGCAAATAGGAAAAAAAAAAAGTAAGGTGCCAGGTTTTCCAGTCGCGTCTGCGGCAGGGAAGCCAATGGTTAAATCTCGCTGTACCACGGAGAGCTGCCTGAAGCCGGAGAGAGAATAGAGTTTATGCAGGACTGTGTGTGGAGCTGCTCGCTGCTTGTGTAAAAATAGACGGCAATACATCAATTCCACAGTCTCTGCTGGCTACAATTCATACCAGGGCAAAGAAAGCAAGCCGTTTCCGCGTAATCTCTGGAGTCTAGAGTGACAAGTGGGGGTGGGGGACGACGAGGGCCTGGCATGTTTGCATTCCACACAATGCAGTGTTCTCGGAAAGTTTGGGCAAGTTGGGAAACAAGTGAAACTTTCTCTGGACTCTGGTGAGATGGGACCGAATTGAAGTGCATGGAGGATCTGAGCTGCTAACAATGAACCAGGCAAAGGACTCTGAGTGCTTCCTCTGGGTGGCTGGGGGCACGTAGGGTAAGGGGGAGGGTCGAGTGTCACACGTGATTTGATTAAATAAGATGTCCATGTGGTGCAGTGATACACATCTAAAGTGAAAATGGTTTGGCCCAGGCCATCTGAGGGTGCATTTTTCCTATCTAGCCAAGCATGCCCTGGATTCTTAACTCTTTGCTGGGTTTGCAAATGGGGCTTGGTGTGCCCTCCTTGCCTGGGCAGACCGTACCGGTGGATTGCAACAGTTCTCACGTTGTGATTTCTCGGGAAGGTGGGATAGAAATGGATAATTCATGTGTCCTGTAGCTATTTTGAGTCTGGGTTATAAGTGGCTTCAAAGTCCCAATTTTCTTCGAGTAGCTGGCATGTCCTACGGGTGATTGTCTGGCTGGCACTGTGGGTCTCAGCAGCTGTAGTTCCATTTTCCCAAGTATTATTCCTGATGCTGCTATGAGTTGATTGAGAAACTAGATCATATGGAAATCCAGCAGATTCACTTTGATCATGGGAATTCCTGGAGTCATGTTAAATAAGCATCAGAACCATTTAGGATAGGGGCCCTTTTATTTTTGTCCTAAGGAGGTGAGGTCTCGGGCTAATTGTCCATCTGGGGATTGAGTTGTCGGTTGGCTGAGACTGGTCCGCCACTCCTCTGTGGCGCGGGAGACAGCAAGCTGCTGGAAGCCTTGCCTTGGTGGCGGCGGCAGCTCTGGGAATCACCTCCGCCAGTCTAAAATATTACGAGCAGCAGGTAGCGTCGGCGGCTTTCGTTTTTTGAATCATTAATGTTTGCTGTCATCCTAAAATGTATTACGCCCTTTTGCACATAATGACAGGACAGCGCGTGGGTTAATAAAGGCCTGTATCACTCCAGCTACCGAGTCCCTGGTGTTTCACAGTTTAATGAAGGCGATGTACAATAAGGTTACTAAGATTGATAGAGACGAGACAGGACCTACACTGCACTAAGACTGTCGTTCTTAACTGCCCCCCGCCCTAGCCCCTTCCCTGTCTTGTCTAATTTTTTTAAAGAAGTATGATTCTTTTTTTCATTAATATAATTAATGTGGCCAAGTCCACTCTTTCTTCTCTCTCTCTTTAAAATTTACCATCAGTGGCACAAAAACCTCCAAAAGGTTAATGGAGAATTATACTTAATTATAATGATTCATTATCATCAGTGCAGTTAAGCTAATTTATTGTCTGCTCCTTCGCTAAGAGAAAAGTCTGTTGGGGTGAAATAGCATGCAATAATTAGCCTTTTGTGTTTAGTAACCGCTTTATCCTCTTAAATCTTATTATAAAATTCAGGCGATGGCAGTGGGATAGCTGGCAGAGTTGCACAGGGCCAGGCGACTGTGGGTCTGTCACTGTAAGAAAGCACACCTGTTACAGGTGTGTGGGGAAGCGGTGAGGATCAGCAAGGCAGACGAGGACAGCTACAGGGCTCGGACTGGTAAGTCTGGCATCATCCAGAGGCCAAGTAGAAATGACTAACAGGAACCCTTGCTGCCACTAATGTGTTTTCGATGATCAGGAGAATGCCACATGCAGAATCCCTGATTTTATTAGCATGTCAACACGGGCAAGAGCGTATGCTCATTTTTCAGCCTTAACTTAAGAGTGAAGATGAGAAAGAGAGAGAGAGGAAAGGGAAGGGAAGGCGTAAGTGAATAACAGCACCGTAAACTACAAAAAAAAACCCCAGTCAATCAGATCCTTTTGGTGGTTTTCAAAAGTTACTCAATACGTTCTTCTGAAAGGTTAAAGGTTTTGAACCAGCCATGCCTAGAGAGGGTAGTCAGAAGGACAGAGGGGCCGCAAGAAGTCGCCCAGCAGTTAGTTCCTGGGACGCTCAGCGTTTCAGAGCCGGCTTCTCAGTTATGCTCTGCACAGTAGAAACCTAAGCCAGATACCGAGATCTGACGCTTCCTCCCTTTGATATTTTTATTGCTGTTTTTGTTGTTTCTGTGTTTATTTTTTTTAAGGACTATCCCTCAATGAAATCCAAGTGGTTTTTGTGCCACTGAAAAAGTTATCCCCTTGTCTCCTACCTGGTCACGTTGCGGAAGAGTTAAAAGGGTGTGTTTGTGCTTAGTGGTAAGCAGTGTGGGTGAGTCTGAAGACTGGGAAGTGTTATACCCAAAACAAACCACGGACATTGCACCGGTGTGAGACCTCTTCAGCCCAGCCTCTGCTTGCTTGTGAATCTAGTCAAGGATACTGATCTGGAACTTCGGCCTAACTCAGATAATAAGAAAGGAAAGGCCAATAACATGATAAGGAAAGTTTTGATGGGGAGGTTGGCCCTCTCTTTGCATGGCCTCTGTGCCTGCGTTTTGGGATCTCACTGGGGCCTGGTGGTCTTTGGGAACAATGCAGTGATGTCCAGGCCCCTGCAAACTCCCATTCCCCACTGCTCACTCCATTACCCAGTAGCCGTGTCTCAGCGTGGGACCCTCGGATCATGCTGCTGTGTATGACCTGTGTGATGTCGCCTGCCAGGGGTGACAGGGGGCTTGAGAACAATATCTGCATAAAACTTGTTTTCTTGAAAATCTAAATGTCAAGCAGGATCTTCAGCTTTATGTCCAGCTGCTGCCCGGGTGTGAACGACTCCACAGCATCTCTCCTGACCCCTGAAGGCAGGGCCGTGAGGGTTCCACGTCAGAGTGGGCGCCTGCTGATGGAGACAGTTTGGCGTGTGGGTGGATAAGGTCCCATGTCTCTGGCGTCACGAGATCCCTGCCGTAGAAAGTTTCTGTGGGGTTCTTCACAGGATGCAGTGAGGAATCAGCAGCCAGGTAGCCAGTTTGAGATTAGAAGACCACTTTTTTGGTAAGGGTGTCCACCTTCCTCCAAAAGCCACAGTGTGGGACGGTTAAAAGACCACCTATTCCAGGCAAGGAGGTGAAAGACAATGCCAGTCTGGGATAGCCTTGGTGACGAGCAGCCCAGCCATAGCAAAGCATATTATAAAACCTATCCATACATCAAAATCATTTTTAAAATGCCAAAGAAAAGTCCCTTTCAATTCACTTCTAGTTTAGGAATAAATGGTAAAAATGTGCTACCTCGACTTTCTTTCCACATGTCAGATGATCCCAGCCACACACACACACACACACACACACACACACAGACACGATTTGCATGTTAAACATAGTGAAAAATAGAAAAATTATTTTTAAAAAGACGATTTTTGTCTTTCATCGCAAGGCATTTGATTTTGACCTATTTGAGATGCAGTTCAGAAGTTCATGAAAAGTCAAGTGAGACTAAAAGATTTAAATCACAATTCAAGAGAACCATGAACGAGTTAGATGACTTTGCACCATTAGTTGCTAAATGAATTATATGGATTATGATGGCTAAAAGAAGCGTACATGGAGAAAGTTTTCCTGGGAGAGTTCTCATGTTCTATTTTTCATTTAGCCGTTGTTTATTTTGTGTCTGTTTTGTGTGATGTCAAGGCCAAAGTAAAATCAAATTTGTATCCCTCCCTCAATGGGATTATACTCTAAGGGTAGGGTGAAATTTCACATATAGTTAACCAGAAAACAATTTGAAACTTAGTAAGTACTGACTATCAAAGAGGCACAGGCGTACCTTGGCTGGTGTGGCTCAGTGGACTGAGTGCCAGCCTGCAAACCAAAGTGTTGCCAGTTCGATTCTCAATCAGGGCACATACCTGGGTTGCAGGCCAGGTCCCCAGTGGGGGGCACACACACATTTATATTTCTCTCCCTCTCTTTCTCCTTCCCTTCCCCTCTCTCTGGAAATAAATAAATAAAATCTTTAAGAAAAGAGTCACAGACAAATCTAACAGGAAGAATCAAAGACAGCTTCATGGAAGCATGAATTCAGAGGTAGAATTTTGGATTGAATGGATCAGGCAAAGTATCTTTCAGGAGCAAAGTGCGTTAAAGAATTTAGGATGTTTTTTCTAGTGACTGAAACCCTGGAAACCAGCTTTGGTGGTGTCGTTGAATTAACCAGGCTTAATTCGTATCACATGCTGTTGCAGTTTAATAAATTCCTGAAGTTAATGAAAGCTTTTTTTTCCTCCTGCCTCCTGCAGTGTGCTGCTCTGGTTGGTGAAGACCAGCCTCTTTGCCCAGATCTTCCTGAACTTGACCTTTCTGAACTAGACGTGAACGACTTGGATACAGACAGCTTTCTGGGTGGACTCAAGTGGTGCAGTGACCAATCAGAAATAATATCCAATCAGTACAACAATGAGCCTTCAAACATATTTGAGGTAAGGACACCCCTTGGTGTAAATTAATTTCTCATTGAACTTGGCTGGGTCCAGACCAACATGATTATTGGCCTGAAAGCATAATGGCTTCTTACTTTGCTTTCCTCAGAAGACTTTGTGTAACAATAAGGCACTTGGCACTTCCTCTTTTGTGAAAAACAAGGTTTGGAAAACCGTGATTTTTTTTTTTTTTTTTTTTTTTAAGAAAGAAGGGGCTAAGGACTCACAACACAGTGCATTAAACTATGTTGAAATACTAAGGGATTGTGAAAGAATTAGTGACAAAGAAGAGCAAATGTCTAAACCTGTTTATCCCTAATTCCCACAGAAAATGGTGCCTAATATAAATTAACATACAAGAAGGCATGTTTTATTAACCAAGTGGTTAGATGTCTACCTTGATTTATTTTGCAAAGTGGGTGAGCAACTTATTATCATATTTTTAATCTATACCTCTGATTTCTATATATCTTGGAACTTCAAACCCAACACTTCTAATAATTACTTACAAATTAGTCAAAATTTATCCACCTTTCAGTTGTGGAAATTAACTCCCAAGTTCCATACTCTTATGCCTTATTATAAGCTTACCCTTTGGCATTACTTTGAGGAAAGAAAGTTCTTTCTCACATAATCAGTGCTCAGTTACTCAAAAATAAGTGGTTTCGTGTAGGGACAAACATTGAGGACTCTGGCAAGTGAAGTGAATGAAAGTTGCCAAACCAACCACTTTTCAGTATCCCGACCACCAGCTCCATCATCATCATCTACCAGTTGCTGGGCTCCATACAAAGCACTTTAAATGTATTTTTTTTGTCCGCCAATAGAGATATTTCTTATACTTCAGTGTTATTTGGTTCAAATCTTGAGTCACTAAGGCCAATTTTACAATATTTCTTGAGTTTTTCCAGCATCCAGCACATAAAAGACACTGAATAAATGCTTACTGAGTCATTAGGAAGGCCAGTTGTACAATGTTTACTGCGTGTTCCCAGCCACCAGCACGTACAAGTGCTGGCTGAATAATGAGCGGAATGGCCCTAGAGTCGTGTGAACAGCAGTAATAGTGCTCGCAGCGTGGCCAGCATTTTGGAGTACGTGTGCCCCGTGTGTGTCACCTCTCTCACCCCTCAAAACAGCCTATTGTTTGGCTGCTGGTGTCACCGTTCCCATTTCACACATGCAGACACTGAGTCCCCAACAGGTGCAGTGGCTTTCCCCCAATCACACAGTTGACAAATATAGGCCCAGGGGGTGAACCCCAAATTTATTTGACTTCACTGCCGATATCATTGATTAAAAATAGAGTAACAGTGAGCTTGGGTGACAGCCATCCTTGACAAAGACATATCAAGCTGCTTCTTTGCTCAATATATTTAAAAATAGAACAGAATCTGTCCTTCCAGTGTTGGTTGACATGAGCAGGGATAGCTGGTCAGCGGGGGTGGCCGTGGGTTCTGCCGATGGCTGTGACTTTAGAAAATGTGCAGAGCATGACCCAGGCATTAGAAGAGGCCTCCAGGTGGTGGGGGTGGGGCTGGGGAGAAGGAAGATGTGGAGGAAATGCTGAAGGTTTGTGGTTATTGACACTTTCCCAGGCTTCTCAGCCGGGTCTCAGAAAGTTCATGTGAGGACTTGGCTGGTTAGAACTGGTGAATTGAACATTCCTCATTCAGTACACTTGTCAGGTTACAGATCCATTTTAAGTCATGCTGCATTAAATAAACAGTACTTTTGAAAATGTCCATCTCTATAGACCTCTTATCTAAAAATCAGCAGCTCCATATTGGGCAAATGCCATGCATTTCGGATGACGGTTAGGGGAGTAAACAAAAGGCAGTGCGGTGGGGGCAGGGGGGGTCAGACATGGTGAGGTAGTCAGTCCTGCCTGGTGGGCTGCCTTAGGGGAAGACCACTTTCTCCTTGACCTTGTGTCTCCACGCGTCATGTTGCAGCACCTGCACCAGGTGCTCCTCATTGACAGCTTTGGGTGACTTGGTTCAGTGACTGGTGAGCTTGCTATAGATGCTTAATCTACACAAAGATGCCCCTGTGTGTTTTCCTGCATAGCTTCCTGCCACCGACAGAATTGTTTTTGATGCTGTAAGACAGAAGGTTCATTTACTTTAATCTATCTTTAGGTCATTTTAAACCAGGGGTTCTCACCTAAGGACAGTTTTGCTCCTGAGGGGACATTTGTCCATGTGTAAAGACATGTTTCATCATTGGGATGGGGGCCAGAGAGTGCTACTGGCATAGATGGGGGAGAGACCAGGGATGTTGCTAAATATCCTACAATGCACAGGACAGCTGCCACAGCGCAGAAATATTTGGCCACACTTGACAACGAAGCTACATTCGAGAAGCCCTACATTTAAAAAAAAAAGCTGCTGAAATCCCCTTCAGAAAACACTGAAGGTGAATTGGTCAGATTTCTGAGAGAAAATGTAGTTGAAGATATAGGGTAAGAAGAATTAGGAGCCATAAAAAAATAAGTAAGACACCCAGGACCTTGAGATTGATACGTCAGGAATTCTGTTAGTGACAGACAGCAGAAGTGACTGTTTAGGTAGGTCCCCCTAACAGTTGGCTCTGAAGTCACAGAAGCCATTCTTCTGTGTCCATGCAAAGGGTAAGGCCTGCGTGGCGACACCGTGACAAACAGCTGTGGCTTCCCCAGCTTTTGCATGCAGCCAGGATGCCTCTACTCTTTGCCCTCTAGTGCTAAACCCAGGCATCTTTTTCTCTAACGGGGGGAAAAAGCATATGTTGGGCTTAGGTGGAATTCTAAAATTGTGTCTTCCCCTGTGAGGAAGGTCCGTAGGCAGCAGAATAACCCTTGAACAGCCGCCGCTTTGTGCTGCTGCTTCCAAAGCTGCGTGTTCTGTGGAGCCGTTTCCCAGGGCCTGCGCCTTTAAACCTCCCACAGCGGACTTCAACCTGTGCTTACTTCCTTCCAGTTCCCAAAACCCTGCCTCATCACATTTGTGGAAGGCCTCATACTTGAGCAAGCCAAAACCAGTCACGGTCTCTGCCACCTCTGATCTGCCAAGCATTATCTACCTCGGAGTCTCAGAGTAAAATAAGGCACAAGAAGTAAACCCCTTTTCCTGACTTACTGAAGATACCCCTGGAAAAAGGGACAGAGGATTTCTGAGCTCAACATCAAAGCAGAAAAAAAGGGCTATTCACAGCTACAGAGAGTACAGCAGGGAGTGAATAGGAATTTCTTCTTTTGGCCTCTTCCAAATTTGTGGAATCTAGGTTTAATTTGGGTGTGATTTTTAGAAGAAAGGGAAAAGGCTGGAACTGAATGTCACCATTTGGGAAAGAGTAAATTCCTGAGGGGGAGCAAGGTGTGCCAACAGGCAGATGTACACGCTAGTCGAGTAGGTGGACACACAAACAGCAATCTCTGCTTGCACAACCTGTGTTTGGGTGTGTAAATGCAGGTCAGCAGGTATGTGCTTCAGAAGCCGCTTAGAAAAACAGGACACAGGGCCTACCAATGCACCCTCCAGTGAATCTGATCCATGTGCCAGGAAAACAGGATACTGTCCCTGGACTGGCTGCATCTGAAAAGATTTATGTTTCAGAATATTGCAACATAACTTCCTTCCCTGTGTTGCCTTTGTGCTTTGTTTGAGGGTGGAGAATAAGGGACTGTTTTTCAGCATGGCACTGTGTGGAGGTAGGTGGCATGGGGTTAAATAGCACGTTGCCCCTTCTGGGTCACTATGGGCCACCTTGTCCCTGCTTTATTCTAACATCTGCTTTAGTGGGCATCTTTCATTCATTCATCTGTTACTTAAGAATGCAGCTACTTGGGGTTCTTTAGAACACGGCAAATGAGAATGTAGTTATCTCTAGCTCATTACTCATAGAATATTCTCAAGCCTGCCTTTGCCAATGGGAGGAGAAAGGCTCACAGCTGTAGACAGTGCTCACGTTAGATAATTACTCGAACTCTCTGTAAGGTCAGATACAGTGAACTTTTATAGGATAAAAAGTGGGGGGCAGTGACCTGTGAATTGTCCATGAGGTCCCCTCTGTCTGCCACCAAGGGAGTGAAGGGGAAAGGCTTTCAAGAATGCCTGGTCACTTGGTGGAAATAGAGATCTTACATGTCTAATTTAGACTTTCAGTTCTACTCTATTTCTTTTCCTGAAATGGGCACATATTCTATACTTATCAAAACGTTAGAAGGCAATCTTGGCTAGTCCATGGACTGTGAGCATTTTGCAAGCTTGGAACCTCATTCAGTGACATTTTCCTAGGCATTTTCTTAGAAAACAGCGGAAAGCAAAGCGCTCAGTAAATATTTGCAGTGTAATGAATGAGTTGACAGTCACGTGTTTACTACTGGTATGGATTGCGGGAGATAATGTGAGCATTACCTATAAAGCACAAAAGGTCTGTTTCCTAAAGAAAAAAGTTTGGGAGGCCCAGTGAAGACATGCAAAAACAATTAGCAAACAATGTGAGACTGTGCATCTATATGCATACATACGTGTGCATGTATGTATTCAGATCTTTTAACCAATTGTAAAACAATGTTCATGTCTGTACACACAGGGTTATTTACATATTCTATATGAATTAATCACTGGCAAACATTGCAAGACTGTGTGTGTGCATGGATGTCTGTGTGTTTGAGTGTGTGTGTGTCCTAGCTGAGGGGGAACTGGCAAGAATAATATCACTAAGGTTGATAAGATAATGAGCGTGAAGTGTTTTCATAGAAGGTATAAGGAGACAAGGAGCTTGGTTTACTCAAATGAAAATAAACATTAATGGGAACACAGGAGTGGTAATACATTTGGATTGAGGGTGGGTACGAAGTATAAGCTGGCTAGGAGAACCCAGCTGACATGGCAGGAGGGAATTAGGGTGTCTTTAGAGATGCTTTTGAACGCAGCGGAACCATATAATGGAGATAGTAATGCAGAGTGATCATTCTGGTAGCTGCGTGAACTGTGGACAAGCAGAAAGGAGGGGAGTTGGAGAGCAGGCCCAGCCACAGTCCCAACCCAGTGCGATGCAGGTGCAGAGAAGGGACAAGGTGACAGCCGAAGGGATGCTGTCCAGGGAACAGAGACTCGAAACACCTTGAAGGAAAATTCCATCAGCCCCAGTGAGTGTGGCTTAGGTCAGGCAGGGAGGTGAAAAGAATGTTAACTCACAAACGTTCTGAAGAGAATCGGAGCGGCATGGCCACCTCCCTGGTTAAGTTTCTGCCCACCTCCAGGAGCTGCAGGACTTTCTCAGACTTGTGAGTTGTTTCCCAAAGGGGCTCTCCATCTCCCTGCCGCCTCAGGGCAGAACACAGTTAACCCAAGCCACCAATTGACGTGGTGTCTGCTTTTTCTCACTTGTCTCCTTGGAAAAAATTCTGCAGCCTTCCATGGTAATGAATTCCTGCTTCTGACTGCATGCACGGTCAGACAGACTTCTCTATGAATGGCAAACCTCTTGGAATTTTAACAAAACAAACAGAGGGGAAAAAAACTGCACACAAACCATCTCACCTTGATTAAATCATCAGGGAATAAACTCTCCTTTGTTGTGTGGAGAGACTGAGTTGATTTGCAATAATCGCTCTTTCAAGATTTCTGGAATTTCCCATTTGCAATCAATAAATGTTTGTCATTTAAATTAAATTTATGGCCCACAACCAGACTTTTGCCACACTTGGTAATGACACTTACGAAGAACATAGATTTCAAGGAAGAGAATAATAGCCATTTAAGTGGGGAAATAATTGGCTATAACATAAGAACATTGAAGAATGTTGAAACTCATGGAGACTTATGGAGTATTTTAAAAATTTATGTTGTACTTATCTTTGCATTTGTAGCCTACCACAAAATTCCAAATTCTGGGTATAAATCAGCTAGATGTTCATCCCGGAGAGTCACAAACCGGGAAGCCACAATCGGACCCAGCCCCAGTGCCGCCTTAGCTGCACATTCTACCCTCGGCTCATCTTGCAGGGAGTCTGAGCAGTTGTGCGTGTGTGTGTGTGTGTGTGTGTGTGTGTCCCACCTCCAGTAACGACTGTTTTAGACTTCTTGGTTTGATAACATCTGCCTTCCTGTGGGAACATCTGGTTTATCACCCTGTCTCTTCTCCACTGTTGTGCTGACCACTGGAGAAATGGGGCTCGGGAGCCCGGACCCACTGCAGTGAGTCTGTTGGCATCAGCCCGGGTGAACAAACAGCAGGTCGCAGGATGCTCGTTCCATGACCATCTTGCACCATGACTGACTAAGTTCCTTGGCGGCTGCTTTTGTGAATGTAGGTGTGGTTACAAGAGATGAGGTTGGCTGCTGTTTTGTAAGGAAGTCGATCCAGTTCTTAGCCACTTGCAACTCGAAAAGTGAGAATCTATATGTTTAATTAGGCACAGTGATTGTAGGACATGCTATTTTGTGTTTTTCTGGGCAAAGACCAACCACTTTGTATCAGATACACTGGGCACTCCAACAGGTAGGTGAGCCATTTTAGGAGCCTATTTTAGGCTTTCTCCACCTCCTGGACTCTCCAATAGGTCTTCTAAATAAAAATGACTCCAGCTGGATGTCTTTGAAGCCAGAAACGTGGAGACCCACGTTCAGGAGGAGAAAAACGTGGAGAGGATTCAGGCGAAGAGTGACTCATTGCCTCTTGATTTCCTTCAAAGATATTAGTCTACATCGCAGGAATCAGGAATCAGGATGCTGCAAGGGACATCCTATTTGTACAGCACTCGTGTGTGCTTGTGTGGTAACCTTATGCATATGCTGCGTCTGTTTGCCCCTGTCCCGTATCTGTGTGCATTGTCGTGGAGACTCAGCCCAGCAGATGGTTCACCTCGGAGTGAGATCAACACACAAAGCAGATAAAAAGATGAACATTAAAGACTGCCTGGTTAAACCACATCTTTCCCTCTCTGCTCCCTACCCAAGACTTTACATTTTTAATGAGGTTAATTTGTCCCTATAATTATGTGCCTATTCATTTAGCAGTGAAAACTTTTATTGTGGGCTTTATAAAATGAATTGCCTGTGGTGTAAAACCATTTTGTAAGGGCCGTTTTCCCCCCTTTTTCTTTAACCTCTCAGGTTACTTCCAAGACGGTGTACACACAGGTCTACCGTTTGAAAGCAAAGCTGAATATAGTCTGTTTTACTGTAGCCTGCCAAAGATGCTGAATTATAAGCAGCTAGAATGAGAGCGAGGGAAAGGGAAGAGAGATACACAATGAAATACACATTCACATTCTTGGCAAGGGCAACATTTTACGAAGACAAATGACTTCTTATCCATGACACCATTTGTCCCTAAACAATGATAGGCAATATCTTTGTGCCTTTTCTGTTCCAAAATAATGTAACAATTGCATACTTTCAGATTCTAAACACTAATACTTTGTAGACCTGCCCATCTCCATTACTACTGCAAGTTATTCATTCAAGGTTTGTGGCAGGATAGATTAATGAATTACCAGATCTTGTGTACAATGACTTGGCCTGACCTGACTTTTAAACAACTACCTTCTTTTTCTTTCCGGGACAGTTTTGTGATTGGTGTTCATGGGATCTAGAGACCAATCCCCCAAAGAGCTGGGTTTTTTTTTTTTTTCCCCCAGAAATACCTTCCTTAAGTGTTTCTCCTACTTTTTCATTCTCTCCCAAACTTCTGCTTTATGACAGTCAGTTCAAGGAAGTCCAAGCAGGCGGGTAGGGCAGGGAGGAAGGAGCAGACCCAGCCACCAAATCCTTGGTGGCCGATGCCCTTCCCCAGCCCCAATCCGCATGACTTATCAGAGCGCTGTCTTTAGCATAACAGAGTCAAGAGTGAGTTCCTTGGAGTTCCTCACTCAGTAGGCATAGCTGGAGCTCTGAACTTTGAAGGAAAGCCTCAGAGCTATTTGCAAAGTGCTGGTGCTTAGTGAATACTAAATTACATTTAGAAAATAGTCGACTGCTAGCAGTTATACTTCATTTTTATTCTTGACACAGACACCTAAATCAGAGAACAGTAACATTTCAGAGATTATGGAAGCAGTTTGGGTATGTTCCAACACTATAATAGGATCAGAATTTTAAGGCCTTTTGTATTATTACCAATAGTCACTTAGTTTCTACTGCAGTGTACTTTGTAGGGAATTACAGCTTTTACTAAAAAGATTAAAATGCTATTATGCAAATGATTGCAGTATGTTATTATGTTTACAAATTAACATCCATGGCTCAACACACAAATTAACTAACTATTTTATCTATGTTATTAAGGATTTAATAAATAACTGTTAATAAAAATGGGTAGCTTGGAACACTTACTAGGAAACAATTGTGATTTAACACAGAACTTGAGCATTGTGTTTAATGTTCTAGGTGATATAGTGGCAAAATCAAGTTGAGCAAAGCACATAGAGGAACCAGGGCCATGTGACCTGCAGAGAGGCTTGTCTGAGACGCTGATGACCGTGAACTCGGTAGATCTAGGCTCTCATGTACAGTGGGCAGCATATCAATAAATCTAAGCAATGCATACCCACCACCTTCTATTAATAGGAAGTTTATTGAAATGATAATTGTCCTTTATGGCACATTTGATATGTTCCATATACACAGAGAATACTTTGTTCTAAAATGCAGCTCAGAGCAAATTTTGCTGTGGCGAGTAGAATTTAGCTGTGGAATATCGCCGTGTGATAAAAGAGGAGAAGGCGAGGTTCGGACTAAGAGGGCTTTGCAAACAGGCTGCAGCTTGCTATTCCTGGCTGTTTGTAAGAGATCATAAAAGCAAGGAGATAAGAACTGCCAAGGTCCCTGAGAAATGAATGTATGTGATTATGTTATCTTGGGGGTTGAATTTACCAGATAGACCAACAACACCTTGACTTCAGTCCAACAGGAAAAGTAGAAATAAATGCAGATTTTGGGTAGCAAACTTTGTTGAAATGGGGAAGTTTCTAAACACTGTAATTAAAATGTTTCGAAAGAGATCCAGGATTCTGGTTACTGAGTCCTTTGCTACATCTTCAGATGAGAGTGATAAGTGTCAGCTAATATTAAGCAAACAAAAAACAAGAAGGAGACAAAAGAATTACTAGAAAATCCTGGAACAACCTCATGTGTATTTCAAATGTTTTGGATGAATGTATCTGAATAGCCAAATAGAGATGTTGAAGATTCCTGTGTAAACAATAGTCTAATTTTTTTTAGGTCCACCTATACATAAATAATTAAAGTAAGTAATAAATAAAGAAACCATTTCCATTTTTAGTTCTACCTGCAGAGGGCCATGAACTTGAGCCTCTCAGCAGGACTCTCTAGGTGTCCTTAAGAAGCAGAGGCGTGGGGAAGCAATCACACACGTGGTCAGGGTTTGGACCCTCGCACACAATACAAGCAATTTATTTTGTTCCGAATAGCACCTCTGTTGTTAGGAAAACTGCTTATGCAAATTCTGATATCTAGCTTGAGCAAGGTGCCTGGTTCCTTCATTTCATTCCGCATTTGGGTAAATTGTGTTGTTCTTCACTCTTCCAAATGTGTCCTTGTGGAAGCAAACACTTTCAAATTGGTTGAAGCTTGCTAAGAGAAAGAAAGCGGGGTGGGGAGAGACAAGGAAGGAAAAAAACCTGAGCCAGAAGCGTTGCGGGGACAGCTTATGATTTGATGGCCTGTGGCCTTGTCTCGTTCCCAGGCACCTGATCGAGAAAGTGGTACAATCCTGCTAGGCGGGCATTCTAGAGCTTTTGCCAACCTTCGCCTGCTGTGCCCAAGGTTTAAAGTACTTGCTGTAACTTTACACAGCACAGTGGGAACGTGTGCTTGTGTGTGTGCCTACACATTCACACTCTTTTTTCTAAAAAAAAAAAAAATAGTGATACTTGCCATAGAAGGGTGGTAAAATAATTAGTCCAGGAGACAAATGTCTTGGCCCGTGTTTAAACAGAGCTTTAAGGACACAGTGTTCCCAGCAGTCACATATCTAAATACAAACCGGTGTCAGCTGCCACGCAGACCAAAATGTAATCGCTTGCTTTCACATAGGTCATCGTCAACCCATTTTGGTCTCAGTCACACTGCACATCTGTTTCCGCACACTGCAGCTTCTTAAGGTGGCATTTGGACCTCCTGAGAACACAAACAACCAAGCTATAAATTGCCACTGCTGGAGTTATTTTGAATAAGTGTATACTGTTTCATATTTATAATGGTGAAGCTTCATAATATTCACAGTGAATATATAACACCGATCAGTTCAACAAGCATGAAATTGTATGTTGTCAACTTGTCACATAAATAGAGCCATATTCTGGCTTGCGATAATGTTGAACTAACATTTTTTCCCCCAGAATTGTCGAGAGGGTCACAAAAACGTGGGGAGGGAGCACTTGCTTTGGGTAGATAAACCGCCAGGGCTATTGTAACGGTGATATTAGTGTTGATGAGTTCCTTTCTTCCCCCTCCCCCCAAAGCATTCGCTTTTCTTGGGTGAATGCTAATTGGCTAATCTGGTGTGTTTCTTCTGTCATCCAATGGTATCACTTTCAGCCAGTGTTGGAAGCCTTTTTTTGGGTTGTGTATGTGTGAGGAGCTTTTTTTGTTCTCCTTTAAAACAATTTTTCGGTGTTTGTTTTTCCCCTTTCTCTTCTTTAGTGCAAATCTGTGCTAATTGTCATGAAATTCTCTAACTACACTCTGGAAAGCCTTCTCGGTGCATGTGCAGTTAATTCTTAATTCATTGCCAGAGTGCTATCAAGTGAGAACTGAATGTTTTGGTCAAACTTTCCCATGATGAACATTTAGAGAGCTGCAGAAAAGAAATTACCGAACCAAATGTGCAACCTACAGAAAAGGAGGGAGGAGGAGGGAGAATGAAAGGTGCTCACCAGTCGCCGGGGGGAGCAACTGCAGAGAGAGCTTCCACAGCGGCTGATAGTTCGGTGCCAGGGGCATGAGTAGAAATGGATGCCAAGCACTTTTTCACTTTTGAGAAATTCTTAGGGTGTCCAAATCCTGTCCATCTTCCTTCGAATGGCCTGAAGATAGAATGGGTTGCCGTCTGCCTTGCCTTCGCGATCATGTTGCTTGACCTGGTTAAGCGGCACACTGTACAACCTCGGGACAGTGCTGTCGAATGCAAATGCCACTGGGGTACTCACTAACACTGTCTTTTCACCCCACAGCCCTTGTCCTAGGGGTGGTCACGTTTTTCTCCCAGGAGCTACGACTTCTGGGCCAAAGCCTTAGGTCTCCAATTTCTGCAGAGTTTCACATATCTTCATATTATGGACTTACCAGTTTATTTACCCTTTCATTAAAAAAAAAGTGCTTGTCAGCCATCAGCATGCTCATCATCTTACCAGCATCTGGGGACACAATGGTTAGAAGGGGACACAGCCCGTGGCTCCACGAAGCACACGGTGTCTGATGAAGACAGGCCTTCAGAATCCAGGGAGCTAAGTGCTCGGGCCGAGGCTGTGAGGCAGGGACTTCTGCACCTGCCTGTTACCCTGGTCATCACTAGCAGATCAATTCTGCCCTTCTCTGGGCTGGCACACTTATCATCTTCAGCAGTGCATTCACCTTGAAGCTGAATTTGCTAGAGAGCATCTCTCCAGGCTCTCGGGACCTCCTGTTCCAAACCGGAGCTCAGGCGGGGCCCAAAAGACAGCGGGCTGTGGGACGGAAACTTTGACACGGAGACACCTGGGATTCATGGCGTCTTACACGCAGGGTATTGATGAAAACAGCGGTTGGCTCCTCGCACTTGCTGAGGGAAGACAAGAAAGAGGAAGGCAACCTCAGGGAGGAGTGCAAGGCTGTCAGCAGAAACCTCTGTAACCAGCCTGCAGGGCCGGCGTGATTAGAATGTGGCACCTCTGGCGAAGTGCGTGGGGATCCCTTTGGAAAAAAAAGTGTTTTGTACCGTTTTAGGCCTGTTGACCTTTCTTTCTAATAATGATATTTCAGTCCAGCTGGAATGGCTGGCGTGCTTTTTTGCCTATATGCCACATGCCTGAACATGTGGCTTTTCTGTCTCTGGGAGCCTTCTTCTTGGCTCATGGGACAGTCCTGCACAGGGACAGTCCTGTTCCCCTCAGGGAAGCACGCCACCTCTCCCTTTCCTCTCATTGCACCTCCGTGGAGGTGTATTCTTTATTCACAGATTGCTGTGGCTTTCCGGTATTGCTCCAGCATTAGTCTCTTCTCCCCAGTCCTTTCGGAGAAGTTTATTTCTGCTTTTGAATGGTGCTTACATAGGGAAAATGCTCCTCTATTATAGGAATGCCCTTGGTTTTCCATGGGCTCTTGGCCTAAGGACATTAGCTTCCCTGGGTGCCATGTCATTGGTTCAGATGAGAAGTTGGAGCCTCTGTATTCCAGACATAGTTGTCCTGGGTGTCCAGGGATCCCTGCCAGCTCAGATTCTGTCCAGAAATGTTCTCATGTCAGGATCCTCTCGTATCTCGCCAGCACATGCTTTGCGGAGACACCCTGCTCTCTTCTGAGCTGCACATGCACCAGCCTGGCTTTTTCTTTCAGGCAGTGCTGCCCAGTGGGCAGGCTCACCTTCCGTTCCCCGCTGGAGAGGAGTCCGGGCATGCGCAGGAGCATTTGAACGCAGCAGCGATGTTGCCATGCTGCCCAGGATATGTGACTTCTTCTCCCTGCTGGTCCCCAATTCCAGGCTCTGCGTGCAACAGCTTTGAGAGTTACATTAGGTCACCATGCCACTTTCTAGCTCCTTTAATCCTATCACCGGCCAATCCCAGCAATGTAGCTGAGGCGGCTGCTCCTGTCCTAAAGGAATTTGTGTCAATTTCTCCTGGGACAAATCCACTCTGGACTGCTTTACAATATTTGTTCCAACTTAAAAATTTGACATAGCCATTCCGTCCACACAGGAGCAAAGAATTTTCTGTGTTTAGGTGCATTGGAGGGAGCTGGCAGTTGCCTGGTCTTGGCAGATAACCGGGGCAGGCGATCCTCATAGCGTGATCCTTGCCCGGTTTGATGTGCCTTTGAATAGCAAATGGGCCTTTTCTCTGAGTCAGCAAAAGGCACGACACCCTCTGACAGTTCTGTGTCACCTCCCTGCTGCATCTGTGATACAGGAAAATAAAACACGGATCCCTCCTTTTCCCTTTAGGTGCTGGTTTATTTTTATTTCCAGCTGTTTTAAAGCAGAAAGAAGAGATGTATGTCCCGTAGATCGGGTGCATTTTTATTTCATCACAGTGGTAATTTTCGTAGTTCATGTTAGTATACCTCATTTCTCTGGCCATTATGAGCTTAGTATTATTAATTGTCTGGAATAGAGCCGACAAAGGTGCCATTTGTGAAATGGTCTCTGTGGAGACACACCAGATGCAGAAAAATGAGACCCTCAAACTCACAGCACTTTATTCCCAGATAAGCTTCTCCAGCCCTCACTCACACTTGCTGTCTTTTGCCTTGCTTACAGTTTAAACCCATCTAGTTGTCCGTCTCCCAAGCACAGGAGAGATAAGAAGAAATCATTTGGAAAGCTAAGGAGCTGGTAGAGCCAAGGAGAACGTACCAGGAAGTCGGCCCTGGCCAAAAAAGACAAGACTAAAAACTACCCCAGTCAGGCGAACACTCAGAATATGACTGTCTGGGGCCGTTTTGTGTGAGAGCAAACAGCCCTGCGTTCCTCGGGGCTACATTTCTCAGCAGCTCTCAATAGTCATTTTGCAATATCATACAAAGCTGCAGAAATCAATTTTTACAATTTTTCAGATGGGGGAAATACATAAATGACTTTGAAATCTTTTCATTAAATGCCTTAATAAAAAAATTAGGCGCTTAAGCACATCAACTTCTTGATTCATCTGCACAAGTACGTACTTCTTTGGGGATTAAGGTCCAGTGGTGTCAGGTCAAGGAGGCATGTATACAAACACACATCTGCATACTTTGCGCTCAGAGGTGTTCATGGAATCTTGTCATTATCCTGTAAGTCTTTCCCAAATAGCAGGAGTAAATAAGAAAATGCTCCATGAAATACGGAACTTCATTTTATGATCTGTCACATTTCCTCCTCCCTAAAAATGGACAACCTTAAGGTCCCCTCTGATAAAAAGGCCATTGATCTTTTCTTCTTGTCAATAGTCAATTCAGATCATTTATTGGTCAAGAGAAACATGTCCTCAGCAGAGTTGTCCCTAAAGGTAACTTCTCACATTACTTTAGGATGAAATTACTTTCTACTTTTGTTGCTTTCCTGTCTTGTCCCCAAATCAGCCACCTCCGCACCAATGCACAAGTCACACATGTATTTTCATCTGGAGAACACTAAATTGTAATATAGGTACTAGGAGTAATTCCCCCCACCCCATTTTCTTTGGCGATTCTTATTAATAAATCACCAACCTTAGCAACTGCAGAATAATCACTAAAACGTGCTGCTTGGTTTTGGGTAGAGGATTTCAGAAATTATACAGGATTGAGTTCCTTGAATCTGATTTCTGTCTGGACGCCCAAGGAATGCTGTAACCGTGTCTTCTGGATCCCACTCTCTCACCCAGTTCTGCCACCTTTCACCTGGAGGGAGAGAACCGACAGCTTGGGCTTTTCTCTCTGGACGCTGAGCCTTGGTGGGTGGTGACCCCTTACTGCTATTCAAACTTCAGCCGTTTCAGAGAATGCTGTCCACACGGACTTCTGTGAGCAGCCGGGCTCCCCTGGTCCTTTCTCACGCTTCTCTTTTGTATGAAGGCATTTGTGTCTCTCTTCATGTCCCTTTCAGGAGCAATTCTTCCCTTGTTCAATTTTTCTCTTTCTTTTATGGCTGTCATAATAGCCCTTGATGTAGTCAGCCAGCAGTGACCCTGTCCATCACTCACCTGTAAGCTATTCTTGAACCGGTGGATGGTCCCTAAGTGACCAGATTAATTGTGCCAGTGGCGGGTCTTTCCACCTGACCTTTCATCCAGTAGCGTCAGAGCCGACGCCAGGCTGTGTGCTAGGCTGGTGGCCTTGCCATCTCACGGACCTCCAAGGAGCCAAGGGTGGAAAGGAGAGTGCCAATGCAAATTGAGTGCGGAGGCAGGGATAAAGAAAGGTGTGTCGCTGGGGGTTATCAGAAATTAAATCTGTCTTCCTCTGAGTGCTGGGGGAAATAAGTCTTAAGTGGTGAGAGTTCAAAGGAGATTTTCCACAGACACCATTTCCATAAACTTGATTCTCACAACGAGCTCTTCTAAAGGCTGAGTGTTTGGGTCTATGTTCATTTGGAGCCTTGACCAGGCAAAGGATAAAGTTCGAAGCCCCTAAATTTAGGATACTATTTGTGGCCCTCTTGGGCACAAAGTGTTTATTGTCACATGAGCACAAGAGCATCTCTCCCCTTTGCGAAGGCCTCTGCATTGTGGTTATTGCTGTCTAGGTGGTAATGTTCTGGCTGTGTTCCTTAGAAGTTATTTTATGAATTTTATGAGGGAAAGCATATTCTTTTAGCTGGTGCCTCATTAGCTCCTGATTGGCCAATGCAAATTCATGCACATTTTAACTCTATCTTGGTATCTGTTAATGGATGGATTTACAGCATTTCTACCAGAGAGAGAGAGAGAGAGAGAGAGAGAATGACCTTTCCAGCCATTCAGACCAACCATGCTAAAAATAAGACATATCAAAGATCTGAGAGCATGTTCTCTAAGAGATGGTTTGTAAACAGAGCCAACGGTGACAGCAGTATGTTGTACGCCTGCCAGAGTGGCTGTGAACTCACCTTCTAAGTCACTGAGGAGACTTGCCGCCCAGATTAAGGTACCTGGGTCTTTCTGATGGCAGTTCTGAGACACGTGGCTGCGTTGGGCCAGTGTGCACTGGCACGTGAGAGCACCACCGTGCTTCCATAACAGCCACAGAGCATTCGCCCTTCTCTCCCCTACAGCAGAGGAAACACTTATCACACTCAGTGAAGAGCTAAAGAATAGGTCCTTCATGGGATTTCAGAGCCTCAGAGTACTCTGTCTCTGTACAAGGAGCCAGCAGTTACCTGGGAACCCGTGAAACGCATGCCGCAAGTTCCCTGTGCACTGTTCCCAGTTCTGTGCCCATAGTTCCTAACCTGTTTTGACTCTCTCAGGGCATGCTGACTTCACATGTTTGCAAACGTTTTGTTGTTGTCACTGAAGTTTCCTTGTGAAAAATCATAGTAAAAAGAATCAACCTCTTGTGCAAAGCGACTGCATGACTGAACTGTGCACTGTGCCATCATTGTCCGGTCGTTCGTTACCGGATACCTTGCAAAAGCTAAGCACAGGCAGAAATGGTGGAATGATGAAAGATGGCTAAGTTCTCATGGCCTTTGGGATTTTTATAAGTTGTCTATGTTTTGGACCTTCCCTTATATTATGCTATGACTATAGACACTGGGGTGCAAAAACAGCAAAGAGTGGGGAATCCCATTAACCCAACTTTCTTTCTGGTTTCCGTAGAGCAGTTGAACGCGTGGTCATCTTTACTATTTCAGCAAAGGCCTTGACGAGGTGACTTTGTGGGAAGGGAATGGTCTACTATAAGTTGGCTCATGTGTAACATTCAGTGTGCAACTAAACAGGATGCTCTAGTACAGGAGCTCATTTTGTTCATTCTTAAACTGACCCACTTATCAATTATTTGAAGAGCAGCAACTATATGCCAGGCACCAGCTCAGGTGCTCATAACACGAAGATGTATTATATACATAATTCTTAAGGTGGAGGAGTTGGTTGTCTGGTGGAAAAGACAGACTTCCACAACTAATTATACGATAACGGAATGAGTTCAGTGGTAAAGTTAGAAATAATGTGCCGGGAATACACAAACAGTACAAATGCCTACTGAAAGGGTGACAAGAGAGGACAATGGATCGCTGTTGGTGGATTATCTACTCATGAAACTCTGTCACATCAGAGGTTAAACATATGCTTATTTGTTTATGAAATGTAGTGCCTTTGTTTCTTACCTCTTTGGGGGGGAAGACAGAAAGATCAAGAAAAAGGATGTACATAGTAGGCTCTTAATAACATCCTCTAATGAATCTGCCTTTTAAAAAAGCCCATCTACATTGTGCCCAGCAGTCTCACACTTCATTAGATTGTAACAAAAGCAGTAGAGGGAAATAAGAATTCGTCCGTCAAGCACCTGGGGCCGTATCTCTGAGAGCAAATGTGACAAATTGAGTCAGAAATGAATTAAATAGTCAGCTACAGCCAACCCAATTTAAAAAAAAAAACCCTGAAATGACCAAAAATGGAAACATACTCCAGTTATCTGCATTCACAGTACAGAACAAATTTGGTCGTATTGAAGATAATTCTCTAGTGCCCACTATTTTTAGCTCAGGGGTAAGCCTCTCTAAGAGCCTTTCCGCCCTGCATCCTTTAACCTGGCCTAACGAACTAAGCCAATAAGCGGTCTGATTTCCCTCGTCCGTCCAGGAGGAAGAGAGATAGCTAAAACAAACCATTTGCAGGGAAAATGTTCGGCCTATCTCGTATTAAGAGCTTTTTTCATATAGATTTTTAAAACATCCCAATATTAAGTGTTGCCTGTCAGAGACCAAAATGTCAAGCTTTGCTGTTTTGAAATTGTAGGCTCATGGTTATAAAAAGAGGATTTTATAGGCCCAGTCTAATGGAAATAAACATTACTCCATTACCTTCAGTAAAACCAAATCTTTACAGTTCAAGCTATCATTATTAATGTCTATGAGAAGAGAGAAACGTTTCCAGGGGGTTTATTTATTTTTTTAGGCAAAGACAGACGGGCGAGCTGCACCATAGCAAATGAAAGTTTTCTTAGAGCTTTCTCCTCGGTGACTTTGCAGTGTGTAATTTAAAAGCAGAAAGCAAAGAAAATGCAGTTTTAAAACACTTGGCTGGCTATTCCTGGTATCTTTCTTTCTTACATATTAACAACTCTTTGTGAGACTATTGTTCTGTCAATTCTTGTCTGTGTCTATATAGTGCATGCAAACAACTTTATCAGCCCTTTATTGTTCACAACTTTCTTTGTGTGTGGGTGGCAGCTTAGGTATGAGCTATTTCGGTTTAAATCCTGTAACTGCGGGTGTGGATTACAACGCCTAATGCATCGTCATCTACTCTGCTTGTCAGAAACAATGCTGCTAATCAGCAAAGTTCAGTTGACCAGTTGACTGAAGTTCAGAAGAGCGAATTTGCCAGTTCAGAATGGGATGGATTTTACCCACAGATGCTACCTGTCAAGCAATCAATGGCCTGATATTTACTGAACTCATGTTACATGAGAGGCATTATGTCAGATGCGGTAGGGGGTGGAAAGGTATTTAAAGCAGGACCTCAGTCAAGGAGCTTCAGTACCATATTGCCCAAATTAGATACCTATGCCCGAAGAGTGGCAGTCAGGAGGTTGAGGGCATTTAGAGAGATTCCACTATGACCCAGACACCATGGCTAGGTCTTCTGTCTTACAGAGTGAATCTGCCTCAACTACCAGCCTTCTTGCAAACATGGCATTGGGCCTCTGCTAAGTACCGATTGCTTCCACTGGGTATGCTTGGTTTCTGCCCTCCCATAGACTAGGGATGTAGGCATTAGTATTTAACCAGGACTCAAATTTCCTGGTTCCCACTGCTTCTTTTCAATGTCAGGCAGATGGAGTTGGTGTTTTCTACCAGGAAGTTTCAGAGCAACTGGCCAGTTGCGTAGCCATCTTTGTGGATATTGTTGTTTTGCTGAGATGCTCTCTAGACTGTGAAATGATTAAATGGTGCCTATTTTGCAGAGAGCGTGTGGGCTACGGGCATTTGTCCCTCCGCAGTTGCTCCCTGCTGCCAATGAGGTGTTTGTTGCTCGGCAAGCGGCTCCTGATCTTTTGTCCCCTTTAAGATGGGCTGTTAATCTTTAGCACGGGCTGTCTAGGCGAAGCAGTGCACACCAGTTGCCTAACTTCTTGTTTGTGTGCTCTCAGGGATCAGAAACCAGTTTGCCTTTTCCTCCCCGAAACTGCACAATTTAGGGTCACTGCCTCTGTCTCTCTGTCCTTTGTTCTCCATGTTTGGTCTGTCCCTTAGAACTTCCTTCTTAGTCTTAGGTGAATGTTTACCCTCTTCCCTGGTCATTTCTTTTCAGCCCTCACTAACTTGAACTTAGGTGGTCATGGCCTGTTTAATGCCTCCTGCTGCCCCCTGTGAGTGTTTCAGCTACTCCCAAAGGTGTCTTATCCTGCAAATATCCTGCTTGGTTATGAAGCAATCATTGTTTTCCAGTTCTATGAGCCTAGAACTTGACTAGAAACAATGGTGCACATAGAAGAAGTATATGTACCTTGGGGATTATCTTCCTCTGGGGACACATCACGTTATGAGAAGACAAGACTCATCTATGGGACATGATGGGTGAAATGTAGGTGGTCACTCAACAAAGCCCCATTTTACGCACCATATACAATAGAAGAGTCAGTGCCCTAGCTCCTGCCTTTAGTTTCCATGAAAAACTAATTGTCCCCTAAGGAAACCTGTGATCACTGGCACGATATTAGCAAACAGAGTTTCAGAGGTGAGAGATCCATAAGACCTATGGGGGAAACCAGGCTGTGGAGGCAGCCTCTGAGCTAGATCTTCCAGACGGAGAGCAATTTCCACTGCAAGAGAGGAGAGGGAAGTGTTTTTAACATCAGCTTTCATCTCATTATTTACTTAACACACACTCATTCATCACCTCCTCTGTGCCAGGGTTTACACTAAGTGTTGGTGTAACAAACTGGATTGGACGGAGACAATGGTATGGACAGAGTCAGCAGTGAGGGAAGCTGACGGGATGGTTGGGAAATAAAGACTAATCTAACTGAAGAAAAACTGTTAGACACAGGTGAACAGAATATTACAATTGTACCATAGTTGGCCCTTGAACGATGTAGGCCCCTTAAGTCAATAATTTGAGAATAACATTTGACCCCCCGAGAACTTCACAATAGTATTAACAGCCTACTGTTGACTGGAAGCCTTACTAATTAACACATGTTTTGTATGCTATATGTATTATATACTCTATTCTTATAATAAACTAAGCTAGAGAGAAGAAAATGTTAAGAAATTCATAAGGCAGAGAAACTATGTGTACAGTATTTATTGGAAAAACATTGTGTATAAGTGGACCCATGCAGTTCAAATCCTTGTTGTTCAAGGTTCAACTGTGAATAATTGGAGAGAGTTAGTCTATCTGCAGGGAGAACGAGGCCCAGGCATGCTAAGCGACCTTCTTAAAAGATATCACTGTCAAGCCAGGATGAGCAGGGAGAAGAGGGTTTCTAGGTTATGTTATCGTGGTGGACGGGTTACCCTAGACAGAGAGTGCAGGCAGGGGCTTACTCTTGTGGCTTTCAAGTTTGGGGTAATAGGGCTTGAAGTGGGGGGTGTTGCTGACAATGAAAGGAAGAGATGGGTGTGGAGACTTCGTGCAGAAAAAATCGATAAAGATCTCGATCACTAAAGTGATAGGTTCCGTGTTGCTATGAGAGCAAAGGGAGTAAAAGTGGCTGTGATTTCAAGCCCTGGTGAACTGAGAATTTGGGGTCAGTTAAGGAAAATAAGAGAATGGGGGAGGATCCAAGAGAAATGATGGAGAAGGTAGTGTGTGTAGATTTCAGAGCTCATGGGGCAGCTGCTATTGAAGGTCTGTGAACAAATTATAATAATAATTGAACTAGGGAGCTCTTATGGAAGTTGTTATGAGGAGAGTGTCTTAAAGCTGCAGATGTGGTGAAGGAGGGCTGTCAGGGGTCCCCTTGGTCTGAAATATTAAAGATTTCTCTTTTGCTTTGAGGTTGATAATTTGCCAGATTTCTTCTTGCCAATAATAATAGTAACACTGGGTATTTTTATGTGCCTGATGCCAGGGCTAAACATTTTGAAACAGTGTTTTAATGTAAAAATATTTTTCAAAAGTTTAATTTAATGAATTAAAAAGAGCACAATGCAATATTCAGATGATGTAGTATAGAATTGTACACTTAAGACCTATATAATTTTAGTAACTAAAGTCACCCCAATAAATTTAATTAAAAAATGATCTCATCTGATCCTCATAATCACCATAATGGGTTGGAGGTATTACTTCATTTTACAGTTCAGAAAGTGAAGCTTAGACGAGTCGCTTGCCCAAGGCCAAGTCACAGAAAGTAACCGGAGGCGCAGAGATTGCCTAACTCCACAACCTATGTGTCGGGCCACGCCCTTGCACCCTATGTCACCACTTCACACCTCTATGGCCAGGCTCTGAGCTCCTCATCTCCTCCTGCTCCCAGCCTTTTCCAAATTTTCCGAGAGCTTAGGATTATTTCCGTCATCTTGTTTTCAATCCTCCTGAATTTTAAAATCACAAGAACCTCTCAAATTCAGAAAGTGCTTTCTGATTAATTCCGCATCTACCTAAACAGCTAGCAGACCTCGTTGGAGTAGGTGTCAGGTTATTTAGTCGGGAGATCAGCATGAATCCATCCTGCCACGGGCTGGTCTGTGCAGGCTTGTGTTTGCAGAGGACTACACTCCAAAGTATACATGGAAATTCTAAGGCCAGGAACTGTTTGTGATATTCTTGGCCCCAAGTGTGTATGTTCTTGACACTTGTTGACTTATTGACCAAGGTTTTGTTGGCATTTGGTTGACAAGGAAGACAATTACAAATTATTGATAATACATGCTACACTTGGCTTTAAATTCCTCAATTGAACTCTTGGGCGTGTCTTATAAACTAGAGATTGGTAGACTATGTCTATAAGATAAGTCTCCTGAAAGACAAATTTAGTGTCAAATATATACCCTTGTAAAATGCAATTGAAAATATATTCACCCTGGCTGATATGGCTCAGTTGGTTGGAGCACTGTTCCACTGAATGAAAGGTTGCAGGTTTGACTCCCGGTCAGGGTACATACCCAGCTTGTGGGTTGGATCCCTGGTTGAGGCACGTAGAAGACAACCAATTAATGTTTCTCTCTCACATCAACATTTCTCTCTCTCTTTCTCCTTTCCTCTCTCTCTAAAAGCAATGGGAAAAAATAATAAATTTAAAAAATAGATATATTCCCCCAAATAACCCATTTCTTACAAATTGTACATTCTCCTCTCTCAGTAGGCACCAAGTCATTCTGCATTTGTGGCTGTGCACACTTTTTCTTAATGTTTTGGGTTGAGGAATGAAACGGTGCTTTGAAAAAGTCTGTTTCATATATACAGTGCCTTGCACATAAAATAAACACATGTGATAAAACTACATGGTATTCCCTGAGCTAATTTATAAGTAGGGATGGTGATTTTTATTTCTTTTGATTCCTGTGCTCTCCTGGGAGTTCTTCTGTCCCTAGTTCAAAATTCAGTGCTGTCTGAATATATTCAGTGCTGTCTAATGAATAAATGAATTAATGGCATTTAACTTGGGATCTACTAAACTATCCTGGAAATATTTTTAGGGGACTGGGAAAATTACTTGAGTAACAAGATCTGTTGAGTAGCTGCCAGGCTGGGTCTGGGGACTGTATCAAGATCTTTGGTTAGGCCAGTGCTTCCATCTCAGCTTGTTCATTCTTTGTTTTGAATAATACAGGTTTTTGTGCATTGATATTTAAGATAAAGTGGTGCCCATTTTGCATTTCTGGTTACGTTTACAAAACAGTGTTTTATTGCTGCCTAAACATCAGGAGCGCTCACCACCACTCGTCCTGCAGCACACTGAGAAAGGACTGTTGTGTGCACTTGCCCTTCACTTGAAATATGTTGTATTTAAAGGTCATAGTGTTCCAGTTTGGGTAGCAAATTATTGATCAGGGTATTATGGTAACAGCTTTACTGCTGATTGGATAAAGATAAATATCTAAGAATGCAACGGGTATTACCTGGCATTATTGTTTTTTCCCAGGAGTCCGTTCATCCCAGAAAGGCTAAGAGTGGTCACTGGGTGACAATTATCGGGCAGAGTGCAAGCCAGGGTTACCCAAAGCCTTCCAAGCTCTGCTCTTTGTATTCTGGGCCTTAGTTCCTCTTGCATATCTATCTTTTTTACTCTTTGTTTAGAATTCCTTGACCTTTTGTAATGTTTCTGTTGTTCCCCACTCCTTTTTTACTTTTCGCGTTACTGCTCCTCTTCTCATCCACTTTGTAAAGGATGATTGCAGAATTCTTAATTGTCTAATATAAAGCCCTTTATCAGGTCCCCATTCTTCGGGAATTTTCTGTACTATTTCAGTATTCTTTTTTTTTCTTTACTGACTGAGATGTAGTAACACTGTTTGCTACATTGGTATTTTACTTTAAATGTTTTAGTTTTTGATAATATGTCTCTTTGCAGTGTCCTAATTTTCTTCCTACTTCTTTGAACACATCGTTTCTCTTCCCTTTGCTAGAAGATAGTCAGGGTACCTCTCCGGGAAACTCTCAGCTTGCAGGCAGGTGAGAACTAATCGGACAACCAAAGGTCACATCTCCAGTGGCTCCTCAGTGTCTCTGTGTTGACTGGGTTGTCATCATCCCTGAGTTGGGCCATGTCTTGGTCTGACTCGGAGACTGGCATTTTAAGCAGTCTCACTCTTCCCTAATTCACAAAGGTAACCTAAGGAAGAAGAGTATATGAAATGGTGCTTGAGAAGTCTCCTAGTATAACTTTATTTTCTGGGAGGTCCATGGAGTGGCTAATGTACTGGAGTGGGCTGGTACTAAAAGGTTTTCTAATAATACCTCAATTTATACTTATAACACTATATATTATATTAACCTAAATGTATATGTTGTCTTTAATTTGTATTATAAAATATAAAAATAAATTTATACTTCACATTTATATAATTCATATTTATATAATTAAGCAAATATTTATATATCTTAACTTATATTTGCATTTCAACCCATAGAGTCAGTCCATACATTTGCTAATTTTCTTCTGCCTTCCTAATAAAACTAGAAGGCAAATGTTTTGCAGTGTGGAATGCATTTTCAGTATTAAGAGGTTTGCCAGTCCATAAGCTAGAGATGGCAAAGGTGAGATTTGACTCTATCTTTTCTCCCAATTTTAACATATTATCTCTACATGACATTTTTCATATGTACGAAGGGACTATTGATAACTTACAAAACTGAACGAAGGTACTTCACTACCTCTGTATTTCACAGTGCAGAAGCCAGGAACCAGAGGGGTCTCACCAAGTTCCAGGACGTGGGCAGCTCTCTTTCTCCTTTGTACCCCAAGAGTCTGCAGGCAGCAGGCAGAGCAGGGCAGTTGGGAGGTGGGGCCCTGGAGTCTGCCAGGACTGGGTTATAAATTCTCGTTCCACCACTTCCTTGTGATGGGTCCATGGACAAGTTTACTTAACCTCTCCACGTTTGTTTCTTTTTTGGTATAATAGTGCCTGCTTGATAGGATTATTCTTTCATTCAACAAACATTACTGATCAGTTATTCCATGTGAAAAATCTGGTAGACATTGGGGGTCCACCAGTGAACAAGAGAATAAGCAGCCCCGTCCCGCTGGAGCCTACGTCCTGGTGAGTGGTTTTTAGGATGAAATGAGATAATGCATTGAAAGTGCTTGCTCCATAGACTTGGACTATAGTGTGTATGGAAGAAATGATTTTTTGACAAAATGAGCAAAAAGCCTATAAATAACTAAAGGTGATGATATTTGCCTTTCAACTGTAAGTATATTCATAAAGTTAGTCACTGTACTAGTAAGAAAGCCTTAACTTTTGGAAGAAGGAGTCTATTCTATGGAAAACATTCAGAATTTAGCTATAATCATTGGGATTTATAATTTAGAGTTCTCTGGTTGTAAACAACAAAATACAAAAAAAAATTAGAATCAGCTCTAACTTCTCCAAGAAGAGCAGCAGGAAGCTCTCAGTGGCTCATGGAATTGATGAGTACATTGACATGGGCTTAGAAATCTTGCAACAAAACCGCAAGAGAATTCCGATCACAGCTCAGATTTTAATAGGCTTCCACCTGGGTTCTGGGCCAGCCTCCGTGCGATGAGCGGAGCGTAGGGCTTTTGCTTTCTGACTCCCACTGTGGGTCTGGCGGAGAAGGCATAATTGTAGAAAAGGAAACTAGTGCTCTGACACACATACGGGGTAGTCGAGAAACAGCACATGAAATCTCCAGGGTCCCAAAGGTGGCTGGAGGATCACGTGAGTGTAGAGTGCTTGACACTAAGGGCTGGGGCTCTCGCTCTCAAGTGAACAGAAGGGATTCTACCACCCAGTGGCTGTTGTCTGCAATTCCATGAATTCCATAGTGCTGCTATTTCAATTACTTCTGGCTTTTAAATATAAATATAAATATATATGTATATATATTTGCATACACATGCACACACATACACACACACACACACACACCGAATGCATTTATGAAACCTTGCCTCTGATGCTGTTTGTCAAACGGGAGCTCTCCATCTCATCGTGCAGGCATCTCATTGGTGCTCGGCGGTATGCACTCATTACCTGTGTTGGGATCCAGCAAATCCAGAAACGCGGATGGAGCATCAGCGATGTGCATCTTCTGTGAGCCCAGGGGTGTGCTGGCTCTGGGAATGTGGAGGGATGTGTTAAATTACATTCTGCAATAGCATATATTTGCTATCCTGAGGAATTGTTCATGTGTCTCTGCCAAGAAACATTAGCCTTTTCATTTTTTAAAAATTTCCAAGTAATATATGTAGAAATAATGTAAGGGAAGTGCATAGTTCAACGCTTGTACATAATTGGTAGTCAATAAATGGCAATTTGTAGGAACATTCAGTACCTCAAACTTCCTGGATAGCTCTGTAAAACCAACAGTGTCCTTGGTAACAAAACTGCAAGAGAATTCTGGGCAAGATTCAAATTCCGGGGAGGGAGTGTCCAACAGCCTGCCCCTGGGCTTGGTGCCAGCCCCTCTGTGATGAGGGGAAAGAGGGACTTCTGTTTACTGGCTTCCTTTAATCCAAGGTAAATTCCACAAGGGAGGGGCTGTGCTTTTTTCATCCACTACTGCACCCAGCACTTTGCATGGTTCCCAGCACATGGTATGCACCTAAGAAATATTTGTTGAAGAAATGACCAAATTGGGAAGCTCTAGACAGAGGCCAAAGGGAAATGACTAAGCTCCTTGCTTGAGTGGCTATCATTAATGCATAATTTTCAAAAGCAATCCTAGGACAGGCAAGACATTTAATCTCTGTCATGAAATGTAACCTTTGGAGAGAAGATGAGCAACCACAGCGTTACTTTTCAGAGTGCCCTGCAGTTCTGAGCACGCCAGCCCCTCCCTGATGTGGCTGGTGATAGCCAATGAGCAAAGGTATTTTGTATGTTAAAGTAACCATGTTTTAGTCAATGATGTTTGCAATAACGAATGAGTCCAGGGTAAGTGGAAACCAGGAAGCAGTGGCCTGCATTACAGAAAATATTGACGCTGAGCATCCTAGCTCAGAATGCTGGTTGCAAAACTTCAGCATTTGGTATTTTCAACAACTGCCTGATTTTCTTTATGGTTGCAGGGGCACATTCTGTAAAGGCAGTGAGCTCTAATATGTACTGTGTAAGCAATTTGGGGTGGGGTTAGGGGATATAAGTAGTTTTGGTTTTGTATTATGACTGTGGCAACAGATGTCTAAATACCATACTTTATTTTGGTTCAGGGTGAGATAATTTGGTGGTAGTTAATGTTAGGTTCCTATAACATAAGATGCATATCATCATTCACTTATTCAATGACTATTTATTGAACATCTGTTATATGACCTTGGGTTTTTACATGTCTAAGTTACATTGTTTCATTTGTTTTATGTATTTCATATATATATATACTATTACAGTTGTCCTGATTTTCCCCTTTGCCCCCCTCCACCAAAAACCCCCTACTCCCTCGGGCAATCCCCACACCATCGTTCATGGCCATGGGTCATGCGTATAAGTTCTTTGGCTACTCTATTTCCTATATTGTACTTTACATTCCCATGGCTACTCTGTAACACCTATTTGCACTTCTTCATCCCTTCACCTCTTCACCCACTGCCCCACAGGACCCTCCCATCCGGCAACCACCAGTATGCTGTATTCATGATTCTGTCTCTGTTCTTCTTGTTTGCTTAGTTTGTGTTTTTAGATTCAATTGTTGATAGATTTTTATGTGGCACATCTCTTTATCCGTCTTTGTTTTCCTAATTCTTTAGTATTGTCCAGACTCCCCCTTCTACATCACTTCCCTTAGATTACCATCATCTGGTGTCCTAAGACATTTATGTGCCTGGACTGCCAGCTGTACTGTTCCCCATGATTTCTCAATTTGTTCCTGGTCTGTGCTGGCTCCCTCACTGGATAGGAAGCTATTTGAGGGTCTGAACTGTGATTTTCACTAATACAGCCCATTACCTAACTCCGTGTCTGAAATATAGTAAGTTCTTCTTACATCTGTGTTGAATGAGCAGGAATTAAGCAAATCTGAAATTATTTTTGGAGTACATTAGGCAAAGGCACAATGTTGGTTCTTGGAGAACCATCAAACATTAGCAGGTACTCTCTTGTCCTAAAGAAGTTTCCAGTTAACTCAGCCACTCTCATGTGTTCAATGTGTTTTTGAATGCCTACTATGTTTCTGGTCACCATCTCCCTGGGAGTAAAGATGGGCTTTTTAAAAGATAACTAATATTAAGTGTCATTTGTCTTGAGCGCTACATTTTAGGTCCAAACAAGACAATGAAAAGAGAAGAGTACTGTGGGTGGGAACATTGTGTAAAGAGGCACATAAAATAGCAGAAATAAGGCCCTATTTTTCCCTTCCTTCTCCTTTTTTTATTTATATGCATTAATTCATCCATCTGGGATTTATTCAGAATCTGCTGTATTATATGCTCAAAATATAAAAATAAAAATCGACCTACCTTTTGACCCAGCAATCCCACTGCTAGGATTATATCCCAAGAATCCTAAAACATCAATTTCAAAGAACCTATGCACCACAATGTTCATAGCAGCACAATTTACAATAGCCAAAAGTTGGAAGCAACCAAGGTGCCCATAAGTAAATGAATGGATCAAAAAAGTGTGGTACATTTACACAATGGAATTCTATGCAGCAAAGAGAAAGAAGGAGCTACTACCCTTTGCAACAACATGGATGGAACTGGAAAGCATTATGCTGAGTGAAATAGGCCAGGGGTTGAAAGACAAATATCATATGATCTCACCTTTAACAGGAAGCTAAACAACAAAACAAACAAGCAAGCAGAATAAAAACAAAGACACTCAAATAGAGAACAAGGGGACAGTGACCAGAGGGGAGAGGGAAGGGGATTTAAGGGGGAAAAAGGGGAGGGATTTGATGGAACAAATAGGAAGGACACAGGGATGAGAACTAAGGGGGGTGGAAATGGGAGGGAGGTGGGGAGCACGGGGTGGGGTGGGCTGGGGTGGGAGTAATAGACAAAAAACTGTACTTGAAAAATAACTAAATAAAATTAATGAAAAAAATAAAAATAAATGTCATGACCCTCTTAGGAATACACACAGTTCACCGTTTCTTTAAGGTGAGTCCTGTCACTGAGCCAAACACTTCAGTACAGTGCACATTATCAGTATGAAAACACATCTCCAATACTGACATGTTGCTAATGAACTAAAGGATGTAAATTGTCGCAAAAACATGTATTGTCATTTTTTGTTGTTGTTGCTAAATCCCAACATATGAAGCTTTTAAATGGAACCGATAGGCTTCTATTATATACTTAATATCACAAAACACATATTTTTCCAGTTGTGGCTTTCCATTTTAATTTTAGATCATTCCTAACTTGTACAAATGCTTCTGAAATTACCAGGTTTATAAGAGCAAAATATGTAAATAAAATAAAATTCTACTCTTCATTTGAATAAAAGGTAATTAGATTGTTTTTTTAAAAGTCAAACAAAAATAATGCTCATCTTTCTGGGACAAGGGTGTCTTGGTTTATAGACTTTTAAATTTCTTCTCTCAACCTATGTTTCTTTGCTAAGCCTGTGGAATTCTTTGACCGTATGGCCTCTCCACTAGACCAGACAAGTTGGAAGGCCATCAGAAATCTCTCCATGTTTGTGGTGGTTAAATTGGTTCACAATCCAGTTTTGTGGGAAGCTTAGATGTGATTACAATGTGCCTTCATTCTCCAGGGAGAGGCAAAACTTAGATGTCTTAACATATCCAAACATTAGAAGAACGCTGTTTTATAATAGTTGTCAAAGGGATTATCATCACCCAAATAATGTAACTATGCAAAATATTTTATGACTTGATAAGAAACCCCTGCCTGGATTTCTGCAACATGAAGACTGAAAATGATTCTCTTTCTTCAGACCTAACTTTCAGTGTCTGAATGACTTAGCTGGGACATGTCCCATATACACAGAATTACATTTTTATTGTTCCCATTTCACTTCCTTGACTAGATTACGAACTCGTTGAGGATAAGAAAAATAATGTGTAACAGCAGATAATTCTATTGAAGGCCTGTATGTGCCCAGCAGTATTCTAAGCACTGTGTATGTTGAATTAATTTCATCTTTACAGCAACCTTGAGGCAGATATTTCATAATTATCTTCACTATAGATGGGTGATAGAATACCAGAAAAGTTCAGGAACTTGGCCTAGGTCCCCAGCCCTCATCCAGGGCAGAGCCCATGCCCATGACTCTGGATCCTGTACCTTTAGCTGCTCCATTGTATGACCTCTTCAGGTGACTCATACTTACTGGGTGATGCTTCACACAGGGAAGGGACCTCCAAAATATTAAATGATTGATTTATCAAATAATTTTTCAAATGTTGTCAGCATTGATCAAGTTTGTTTATTTTATTATTTACTTTATTTCAGTTTTCCATTCCAGTTTACAATCAACATTGTTTTGTATTACTTTCAGGTGTACAGCATTATGATTAGACAATCATATACTTTACTAAGTGAGATATATATATATATATATGTATATAGATATACATATATCTACCTAAGATATACGTGTAAGAGCTATAAGACAGATATTATTACCTTAATACTTTTGATGAGGGTTAAATAGGAGCAGGGATTATTTCAGGTACAATGTAAGAACTCTCTGCAGAAATCCCTCCTCATTATCATCGCTGAAATTGCACGGTAGCTAAAAAGCTCATCAGGTTGAGACATGGAAACATTTCTGGCTCCCAGATTTGAGATTATCTACGAGCTTCCCATGAAAATGTATTTAATTTTTTTTAAAGCAACATACTAGCTATAGCTTAGAAAATATTTTTTCACCTGTTTAATAAATAGTAATCTTTGGCCCCCTGTAATAGAACATATAAAGTACTGTGACCCTAAAGTCAATATTGCTTTTATGCTGAATTTTCCATACCGCCCTTCTTTTTTATATACTTTTCACTTTCCCTGATCTAAGAGATGTTTTAGCAAATGCCTCCCACTAAAAATGATCCCTTCATTCTGTACTTAACCTTTAATCAAGCTCTGAAGTTTTAAATAGTTAAAAGTTTTGGCTGTGTCTTTGCTTTCTGTAACCAAAGACCTCTAATAAAGAAAACCAATATTCTAAGTGCTAAATGCTTAATAGAAAAGAAATATATTCTTTACAAATCCCTTATACAAAATGAGAAACATGTGCAAGGTGAACTATCACAGCTTCAGAAGAAAATCAGCAAATGATTTTGCTTGTAACGACTTCATGCAAATCATCCTGTTAACCCACAAACACCATGACACGTCATACAGGATCCAGTGATTGACAGTCTAGTTGAAAGGTGAGGTAATTGATGGACGGATGCACACACAGACACACACATGTGACTCTGAGTCATGCATCTCGTACATGTCTATTTTACTACATAGATAAAGGCCGGTGAAAATGTGCTTATGAAAAGATAAAGAACTAGATTTTATACAATAGCATAAAACATGGTGTGAAGTGCAAAGACATGTTAAAAGAGCTAAGCTGGTGTGCTTAAGTAATATTTAATGGGGCAGAAAAAATCAAACGGGATCTTCAGCTATACTTAGAATTTTCATGAGGAAAAAAATATGGGAAAAGCATTTTATATTGGAGGTACCATAATGAGGAGGTAGAAAAAATGGTGAGGGGAGAGAAAGAAAAAAGGAAGATCAGCGTAGAGAGTGACTCCAAGCTGGCGGGGAACACAGTGAGGATGGCCACAGACAGTCAATGTCTAGCAAGGCGATATGGAGTGGAGTTGAGAGTAGAGTGGAGAGGACATCTCCTGTGTGGAATGATCAGCTGCTCCTCAAATCTTCCGATCTGATTTATTTGGGATAAACAAAAATTCAGATGAAATCTTCAATTTAGTAAATATCATTAACTACTCTAGTAATGTTTAAAACCTTTTCTAGGCAAACACCATGTTATCCAAACAAAACATATGTCTCGACTTGTTCTGGCCTGAAGACCTCAAGTTTGCAATCTGAGCTAAAATGAATGATGTGATATAAAAATTGAAGTCATTATTCAAAATATATGGCGTGCCTTTTTAGTGGTGATTGGTTACAATTAAATGGAATTTTTCTGTCTTGCATGATGGGGACAAGTAGCAGAGAAAATGTGCTGAGTCTGATGAAAAAATAAAGAAAACTGGAGTCTTCCTACTCCATGGACCAGCAGCTTAGCATCATCTGGGAGGTTGTTAGAGACTCAGAATCTCAGACCCCATTCCAGACTCCTTGAATCAGAATCTATGTATTACCAACATCCTCACATGATTTGTATGTACATTTGAGAATCACCAGATTTAGTATACTTAGTATATATGTTTTGAAATGGCCCCTGTAAGACAACCTATACAGGAAAAGTTTGGGCAGACAGCAAAATTTCAGAAAACTTTTAAAGTGTTACTAGTGGAACATGGAACCATGCAAGCTCACTCTTACCGAAGCTTGGGCAGGGTTGTTAACACGGTAATGTTGAAATATTGCTAATTCTTTCACAGTGTTAACTTCTGCATAAGAGCTTAGTGAGCCAAATACAAGGCTCAACACAGGGAAAGCATTTTATTTGGTCATCAGTAAGTTACCTTCTGTCATCAGTAAATTGTTGAATCCTGGACAACCGATAAGGTGGTTTGCTTTCATGTGTTTTTTTCAATGTTGTGCTCAGTTTTGAGAATCCATTGAATAGAGTGATCTTCTGATACTCTATGAAATTGACTACATTTCCTAAGATTCTGTGGTTTCCATTACCCTACATGTTTTATCTTGAGTTCACTGCCACTGCACTGGCCCCAGCACAAGAGTATCTTGTTGGTTGTGGTAGGGCTATTGGTCACATGACCACATGTTGTTACCAACATGTATGTGAGCATGTGGAGATATGTGTTCCCATTCAGAACTTTGTGTCAAGTGCAGGAACAATATGCAGTTTACCCAAAGCAAATCTAATCACCAAGGGGATTGAAAAATTTGAATAATTTTTGGTCCCACAATGGAAATTGAGTTCTAGGGTGCTAGCTAGATCTCGAATTTGTGAGACAGATGAGTCAATTAGTGGTTCCTCAGCTTTATTAGCAACTTAATTGTCAGGATGTAATGGAAACGTCTGAACTGCAGCAACTCATTAGAAGCAACGAAACACGTGACGGTTTTTTTTTTTTACTAGAAGAATATTCAGTGAGCTGTGTTTGTGCCCCAAAGAGAAGATATCTTGCAAATACGATTAACAATTACATGTAAATGAACACCAGTGGAGATATGAGGTTTGAATTTTGCCACTGGGAAAATTCTTTGGAAAAATTAGGGGCACTGAGGTAAGTCCCTTTAACATTTCATATAATAAGGGCTTGGTGATGATGAACTCCTTGAATCTGATCTAATCTGAGAAGCACTTTATCTGTCCTTCCATTCTAAATGAAAGTTTTGCTGGATAGAGCAATCTTGGTTGTAGGTCTTTGGATTTCATGACTTGGAATACCTCTTTCCAGCCCCTTCTTGCCTTTAAGGTCTCTTCTGAGAAATCCGCTGACAGTCTGATGGGAACTCCTTTGTAGGCGACTAATGTTAAAGGGACTTACCTAAGAAAAAAAAAGTTAAAAAAACATGAACAGTGAAAGGACAGCAAACTCACAGTTATTAACAACCACACCTAAAACAAAAGCAAACTAAAAGGACAGCTAGATCAGGAGTGGAAACATAGAAATGAAGATCACGTGGAGGGTTAGCAACAGGGGAGTGGGAGGAGGAGAAGGGGGGAGAAGGTACAGAAAATAAGTAGCATAGACAGTAGATAGAAAATAGATGGGGGGGGGGCAAGAATAGTATGGGAAATATAGAACCTAAAGAACCTGAGACACATGGTCATAAACTAAAGGGGGTAATGGTGGAGATGGGGGGGCAGGGTGGAAGGGAATGAAGGGGGAGAATAGAATAACTGTAATGGCATAATAAAAAAATAAATTAAAAACCATATGTATGTTCATAAAAGGACAAAAAAAATTAGGGGCACTGAAAAGAGAGGAGGACCTGGGTTTGAATTTCTGCTGTGACATGTCATGTGACCTTCAGTCAGTTTCTTAACCTCTGTAAGCCTCAGTCTCTTTATCTATGAAATGGCAATATAATAGCTATTTCAAAACATTGTTACAATAAAGGAAATAGCACTGAAAAGTGCTAAAAATCAGACCTAGCAAGAAGCAAGAGCTCAAAGATTATTATTCCTTTGTATTTTTCAACCTAGATTTTTTTCACTTGGCCTTTATCTTGAAATACATTAAATTTTAGAGCAACCTTACTTTTTCAAGATTAAAGATGAAGTCATTAAAAAGCATGTAGCCATTGTATTATCTGCTAGAAGGAGGCTGTATCTTCTTGTCGTGTTTGTACTTTACAGAAACTGACACTTTCTGTCAGCACAGGAGTTTACTTTCTAGTTCCATAGTGGCTTGTGATTTGATTTTATTTAGCCTTCATGGCAATAATTCTATCATTGAAACTCAAAGAAAACTATTTCTCCTCTAATGCTTTATACTGCTGTAGTTCCCAAAGATGATCCTGGCAATGCTTAAGAATAGGGAGCAATGGAAGAGTTGTGAGAGGTGATTAAACTTTACTTCATATTTCAAAGAGGATGTTTTCTGACACCTACAGCTCAAATGAGAAGTCTAATATGAAAAGAGTATTTCATTTCCAACTAACCGAGTTCTCCGTAGGCAAAAAGACCCTCCCTCTCTCCTTCCCTGCCCCTCTAAAGATAAATAAATAAAATATAAAAAAAATTAATGATTAAATTATGGATTATTCTATTCTTCTATTTCCCTTTCCTGATTTTCACTTTTTCCCTCCAATTTTTATTTTTTAAGCCTTTTTTTTCTTCACTTATTTTACCATGTATAATGCACAACCACATTTTTGGCCCAAACTTTCAGGGGAAAAAAATCTTTTCTTTTAATTTTTATCTCAATTTTTAAATTCATATTTAGAAACAAATTTAATTATCATATTCCAAGGTATTAATTTGCATATGGATATCATTATTGCTTTCTGGACTTATGCTTTTAGCACATAAACAAATAAAATAATTAAAAACATGTATATAGATATGGGATTAGTACTACCCATGTATAATGTGCATCCTTATTTTTCCCTCAAAGATTTGGGCAAAAAGTGCACACTGTACATGGTGAAATACAGTAATTGTACCACAATGACTACAAGGTCAGCGAGGCTGCAAACATGGAGGGCAGGGGTTGGGTCTGTCGGAAACACTGCTGTGTGACTCAGACACCTGCTGTCCAAAAAAGATTTTCTAAATGTTCAAGTGAATAGAAAAATAAAGAGGGAATGAATGAATAAAGCCAAATAAAACATGGTCATGGACTTCAAACAGTTTACATATGTACTGAGAACATCTTCCCTCTTTTTAAAAGATGTATTAGAAAGGGTTTAACCGAAATGTCTTTTGTGTTTACTGAAGAATCTATTCGATCTAGTCTTATTTTTAAATGAATTAATTTCTCACCTGTCATCTTCAAACTTTTCTTCTCTTATATATTCCCTGTTTATGTTTCCTATGACCTAGTGCCAACTGATATTTTTTGCCCTAGTCCAGCTACTCCAGATTGAAGGTGATATCTGCAAGGTATTACCAATTACTAAACCCAATTGACTATATAAGTGGAAAGGCTATTTAATCAGGGTAAAGATTGTGAAATGGCTCATCTTAGCTAATAGATTAAGTCCTAATTATGTAGGGTTTCTTGGGATTTCCTCTTTAGTTTTGCTATTTTATTGACAATAACTTTTAAAAATAATTTTTAAACTATGATATCATTAGAGAAATAGTAGGAAATACTTACATGGTATTTTATGGTGCCCTTAATGAGCACTACTTAAGTTAATTCTTGTCACAATGTTGTGATGCAAACATCTCCATTTTACAGTTGATGGAAGTGAAGTCACAGGGTCCAAATGTCTTTCCCAAGTATACAAAATTTGAACTTGAACTCCATTTTTCTAAGGCCAAATCGTGCAAGATTTTTAATCTGCTAGTTTGGAAATATTCACTCTGAGCATGACATCAATGAGAGCTGAAGGAAAATAAGAGAGCTTGGTTAATGTTTCAGGAATATTGAATGACCTGATGTGCTCCCAGGGACACATTGAGCACTGTCATGACCCAGAACTATTTTTCTACCAATTGCTAAAGACTAGTGTTTTTACATTGTGCCTGGAGGTGAAAAGGTCTACCCCAGAGCCACCCTTAGCTGATGTCATCAGGTGTTTCAGCCCAGAACAGATTACAGCTGGCTGAAACTATCCACAGCAAACACACCTAAAAAGTTTGTCAACAACCAGTGATGTCACCATGGCAACAAGGACTCTGGGGAGAAGGCAGGAATGGTTTTTTCAGGGCTTTGCTGTAGAGTCTCAGACACACTGTGTCATTGTTCTTATAAAGGTTGTTATACACTGGCTGATGTGGGTCAGTGGACTGAACGCCAGCCTGTGAATCAGAGGGTCTCCAGTTTGATTCTCAGTCAGGGCACATGCCTGGGTTGCAGGCCAGGTCCCCAGTTGGGGGCATATGAAAGGTATCCAACTGACATTTCTTTCCCATGTTGATGTTATACCTCTTTTTCTCCTGCCTTTCTTTTATCTCTAAGAATAAATAAATAAAATCTTTAAAAAAAAATGCTGTTATACTCTACTTGGATTGTGAGGTGTGAAGAAGGAATAAATTTAAGTATTCAACTATTTTAATATAAATTTAGTAAATATTTTTGAATGATTGTTATCTGGGATGCATATATCTTTAGCACTACATCATTACATAATGCTTCTTATGCTTCCTCAAAGCACATAGGTATTTTGCTATTTTTACTTCTAGAAACCTTAAGGGATAGACATGGCAGATTCCACGGCTGCCTTTTACGGATGAGAGTGTGAAGGCCCAAGGAAGGCAGATTCTGTGCCAGGCCTCAGAGTTGAGTGGACCTGCATTGACCTTGATCAATCATTTAATCACACTTAAGCTTTTCCTCTTGTCCTTGTATCGCACCCTACACATGATTTTTATTTTTATATTTTTATATAATAAGTACAAACTGCTCATCATAGGAAGGCTAGAAAAAAGGCAAATTAAAGTCATATGAAATTTCACTTCTTGTAATATTTGGGTGTTATCCTTTCAGATGTTTTCCAGTATACATGCATAGATCATGGGGTGAACAAGTCCAGTTTCCTAAATTTCTTGGGTTTATTTAGTGGGTATGTTTTATTTTAATGATATACATCTTATATTATCATTTTCGTGGATGTGGCATGTTACTGTGTGAGTTCTTCTGGGTGACCTTTACTTCCAGACTTCAGCTTTTCACAGCCTCCTCAGTCTATGGCCAGTCTATGGTCAATTCCTAATGTAACCTGTGATGGTGGGTTTTTTGGTTTGTTTTTGAAAGGGATCCAATCTGATGGCAGCAGTAATAGTAACAGGCTCTTGTCTGATGGGTGTCCTGACCATACACCAAAGAGATCTATTTGATGGACTTATGGGTACCAAAGAAGGGTCTAGCACTGATAAGAACTAGCCAAGGGGTCCAAAGGTCAAAGCTGCTAGCCGAGAGTCCAAGTGGGTAATTGAGGTGAGAACTGGGACGCCAAAAAGATAGCCCCCTAGCAAAGGATCAGGACGTGATATGCACTCGAAGAACATGAAGCATTCACCGTCTGTGGAGAAAGTGGGGGGTTCTGGGCACCTTGATGTGGGACTCCGGTTTGCACTGCTGGCAAAGTCTTCTCTGTGTCAGCCCACGCAACAGGTTACAGCAAATACTGAACTTTGGCCAGGCAAAAGTCACACCCATGTTTTTAGCCCAAACTGTCAGGAAAAAAAACTTTTGTTTTAATGTTTTAATTCTGTTTATTTATTTATATTTAGATACTTGTTTTTATATTATAAAGAAATTTTAACATTTATTTTTGAACATATGGTACAAGAAATTTTATGTGGCAAATAACTACAAAACACAAGAACAGATACAAGGTACTGCAAATTTTATGTACTAGTCCCGCCTAAGTATAATAGGCACCCTATTTTTCCTTAAGAAATTTGGGCAAAAAGGTGTGCATTATACATGGCAAAATATGATATTTTGTCCTCCCTTAAAGGCTCTATTTGATCTTTTGAAGGAATGATTCTCAATCCTGGTTCTCGTTGGATTCCCACCATGGTAGCTTTTAAAATAACAACCCCACCTCCCCAAATACTGATTTAATTGCTGTGGGGGGAGTAGGGGGCAAGCATAAATGTTTTTTAAATGCTCACATGATTCAAATATATGGCCAAAGTTGAGATGCACAGCTTTACAGAAATCCTTCACTTTGTGGAAAAGGCCATCGGCAGGAAACTTTACTTTTTGTCCAGTTTTGTACTAACGGTCACATTTTCAACAGTTTTACAGATTCAATTGTTTCTAAGTTATCCCAGTATGAAACCTTTTCTAGGAGAAATAACCCTGCCCTGCTTTTATAAATGTGACTTTTTAATAAAAATTAAGCTTTCCGTTAATAAAAGCAGAGTTCTTATTGCTTTATACATTTATTTATTCCTCAGAGTAGTTTATTTTGTTCATAGTAATTTAATTTGTTAATCATCTGTCTTCTGTTGGTAGAATAAGCTTATCTAGGGTACGGGTTTTTAACTATTTTGTTTATTGTTATATCCCCAATGTCAAGAATGCCTGGTATACAGTAGGTACTCATTAAATACTTGTTAACGTTTTTTGACACCCAGTTTGACATACAATCATGATTCATAATCCCAGGAAGCTTATGTCCAATGTTTCTATTCAGGTCTGCACTGGCAACTTCCCATGCACAGTATTTCAAGCAGCGTTCAGGCCTCAAGAAGAAAAATAGCAAGCGTCTGAGAAAGCATCTTTGCTATTTTTTACTTCTATTCTCCTGGGAAGCAATGTGCTGTTGTAGAGAAAGTCAGGAGCCTATAAAATCCAAACAAATACATGTTTTGATCAGTTAGTTATTGGCGTGAAGAAAGTTTAACTCTTCAGCCATCGGTCTCATCTCCAAAGTTACATAGTTGGATGAGCTGACTCTTCTCTCACTTTGGGTGTTTCTGGTACTACGTCCAATTGTTATGGGATCCTATCATTCAGTGATTCATTTTCTCCTCTTGTCATTCTGCGTGTCTTGAATTTTTATTCACTTTGCTTTGCACTTCTTTTGTCATTTGCCATGTTGTTATAGGCATGTGTGATTTTTAAATGCAGTTATCAGTCACTTTAAAAAATCTCTGTGTCAGTGTTAGTACCCACTTTGGCCAACCGAATGTCAAATGGTACCCAACTGTGCATGCTCACCACTGATAATTATAAGTGATGCTGTGGGATAAACTATTTAAAGAGCCTTCACAAGGGTACACTCTCAGTTTGGCATTACAAGAATCTTAGTGTCTGAACCCTAGGAGATTGCAGACTTACTCAGGTGCTTTGGATACCTAACCCATGTGGAATACTTAGATACGAACTCATTCGGAGAAACGTTTTTTATATTGTTCTTATTTGGCGAGTATTGACAACCCACTCCTGTGTGCAGAACACTTAGTGGAAAATGAAATTTGCTCAAGGAGGCTGAGGCCCAATCCCAGGCTCTACATGGCTCCAGTTCTCTCGGGGAAAGGGCCAGGAGCAGCAAAGAGGATTATCAGGAAGCACACTTTGATTTCCTTCACCCTAGATAGCCCCACAGACAGGACAACCTTGCCTCTGAATAGCTTGTAACCATCTTGAGACAGTTTTCTCTCACTTTAGTGCTATTGCCAGAATATTGCAGGAATCAGATCATTTGACATCATCTGTATCTTGGCATCTACACCATGTAGATCGGATCTGGGTGCCAGGGATCTGCAGCTGCACAGTGGGCACATGTATCTCATGGTGCTAAGTCTTTACCAGCAAATAGCATTTGCTTCTGTGATGGTGCCTGCTAAGCACTTCTTTGGGGCAGAAAATTTACTATCTTACAGAGAATTTATTGATTGAAATGGGAAATTCTCATAAAATATTTCTTATAGAGTCATTGTAAAAAATATTGCTTATGTCCAGGGTTAATATCTTCTAATTTGCAACCATAAAACTTTATGAGTCATTTACAGTGTGTTTCCTTTCTGAAGTCTTGATGCCACAGTACTCATTGATCAATGCCCATGTGAAATGTCCATTAAATATTCTCAAATGCTATCTCTCATTCCTTTGGTATATATGTGTGTATACACACACACACACATACACACACACAATATTTCTCTTTCACATAGGTGTGTATTTATATATATATATACATATACACACATATTCTAAATATATCCTCTATCTAACTGTATAATCTCTGCATATATATTGTCTTTATGTGTATATATGCATATGTACTCTGTAAATCTATATTTTATCTCTATATATGGATATTTTATACATCTGTCCATTTCTCTCTATATATATCTACCATATTTTTCCCTGTATAATATGCACTTTTTTGCCCAAATTTTTGAGGGGAAAATAAGGATGTGCATTATACATGGGTATAATAATTATATACCATGGGTATAATAATCCCATATATCATGTACAGAAATGTGGGTGCACATGATACATGACAAAATATGATGTATATGTATATGCATTTATAGGAAGGAGCTCATTTGTTTATTTTCTGCTATTCTTTCTCCCCCAAACTCAAATTAATTCCCTAGAAGACAAATTATAGCACATAGCAAGCACTCTATCAATATGTGTAAGTAATAATATAACTATATCTGTAAATGTGCAATAAATATGGTACAGGTCTGCAGGTGCATGCAGGAATGAAGGGTGTGTCAAGTGTTGCATTCATAGTTCATCTCGGTGTGGATTTCAGGGGATTGCACAATGCCATAGCCTACAAGCAGCTAGTGTTATGTCAAACCGCGCCTTTAATTCTAGCACATCAACCCTAACAAGTAACAGGTAGGCCATGGCCTTTATACAAATTGGAAGAATTTCTGAGCATTCATGTATTTAATAATTTTAATATGATACTTAAAGTCTATATTGTATAGGCTTCCTTTAAAAGGGAAAATGTGTTTTTCCATTTCCCTTTCATTTATTCATATCTTATCCCCATCTCGAAGTCTACTTTAACTTCTTCCTCCATTATGGGGTTATTTTCAACAAATCCATGTTATATTTCACTTATTTTTAATAAAATCTAGTGCATGAAAACAATTAATAATATAATCATAATCAAATTAATAATAGCAAACATAGTCCTCTCTATATACCAGGCACTGGTCTGCACTATTTATATGAATTAGTTCAGTTGACTTTTGAAATAACCTTACAGTATAAATCTTGTTATTATAACACACTTCTCAGACATGCCATTGTAGACACAGATAGGTTAGGTAAATTGCTAGAGGTCACACACCTTGTAGGAGATGAACTCTGTATCCAAACTTCAGGCATCCTAATTTCACAGTCTATATTGTGCCTCACTGCCACTTTCATAAGAACATAAACATCTTATAAGGCTTTTACGCCCTTTCTGAGTTGTGAAAAAATCTGAAGAAGTCTAGAGATGTTTAAGAATTCTGTGAAAGCATATAGAAAAAAAGTCTTGAGATTCCTTAAACATGGTCTGTGTAATCAAGTAGACTGTAAAATCAAAATGATCTTTATGATAATTATGATGGTCAGAAAATGTTGAACAAAGAAGAGAATGATTGGCAGTAGAAAAAATGAAATATCATATAAATAATCAAAAAGAAATTTACAAAGTTGATAAACAATGAGCTGCAATCAATGAGGAAGCATTGACCGTGAAACATCTAAGCACATTCATATAAAATACAGGGGATAAGAACTCACACAGAATAAATAAAAATGCTATTAATAACTATTAAAGGTTGTTAGAATTGCATGTGTTAGAGGGGATAAATCTAGCATACAGGAAATTATAAATTCCAACATGATTTACACACTGTTCAATAGCCACAAAACAGCAACATGCCCAAACTTACATGATTATTAGAATCAGTTGGCTGTTTGTCAAAACTTCAGAATCCTGGACTATTCCTCTAGCAATCAATTCTCCACTGGGGGCAGTTCTGCTTTCCGGCAGTTATTTGGCAATATGTGTAGACATTTTTTGTCATTGTAATTGGGGAGGCGCTCCTGGCATTTAACGGATAGAAGCCAGGGATGCTATAAACCATCTCCCAGTGCACAGGATAACCCCCCACTGCAAAAAATTTTGTAGCCCAAAATGTCAATATTGCTGAAGTTGTAAAACTCTGATCTTGAGATTTTGATTTTGTATTCTGCAGGAGGGCCCAGAAATTTATATTTCTGTCCAGGGATCCAGGTTGTTCTTACAAACCCTTTAAGAGCTTGACAATACAGTGTGAGTTGGATTTGTTTAAAAACATCCCATTGAAAAGGGCATGGTTAAAGTAGGCTTTCAGGTAGGGGTATAATCCAAACAAATGAAGGGAAAAGGGAGTAATATTCTAACAGAAGAACAAATCACTAACAGTAGGGCTAAAGCTAGGCTACACAGTAGCATTGGGTCATCAATAAACAGTGAGAAACAATCTAAAAGCAACCTTCTCTTTCTACATGGAAGACCAATTCCCATCATGGGATGGGATGGGATTGAATGGTCCCACCATGGTTTTTAATCTGACGATAATTAAGTGATAAGAATATAGATTAGAGTAGTTGGTGTGTATGCCCATTTTTATTTTAATAATTTCTTTCATGAAATTCTAGAATATAAAGGGAGTGAGAACAAGATTTCAATTAGATGGATCTGATTTGATATCCAACTCTGCCTGCCTCTCGCTAGCCACATGAGTTTGAAGCTAATAATAGGGTTAATGGGTGGTTTAAATGAAATAGTACATGGAGAGAAATTAAGTCAGCTGTGCATATGAAACATTCAATACAGGTCAGCTGCTATTGACTATTTTGTAAGTTAAAAAAACATTTATCTCTTATAATAGTTATGACATTATTGAAATGAACAGAAAAAAGTGAAGTGGGGGTATAAGGTGTTAATCATTATCTTTGTACTTTGTTTCTACTGAAAAGGATTGAAAAATTCTGCTTCATCAAAATGAGTATTTGTGCCCTGACTGGTATAGCTCAGTGGTTTGAGTGTGGACCTGGGAACCAAAGGGTTGCTGGTTCCATTCCCAGTCAAGGCACATGCCTGGGTTGTGGACCAGGTCCCCAGTAGGGGGCATTGGAGAGGAAACCACACATTGATGTTTCTCTCCCTCTCTTTCTCCTCTTCTCCTCTCTAAAAATAAATAAATAACATCTTAAAAAAAAGAAATGAGTATTTGTAAGTGACTCTAGGTTTTTTATTTATTTTTTTTATTTTAATTGTTGTTCAAGTACAGTTTTCTGTCCTTTATCCCCATCCCAGCCCACACCCCAGCCCTACGTTCCTCCCTTCCATTTCCTCCCCTACCTTGTTATTATCCATGTGTCCTTTATACTTGTTCCTGCAAACCCTTCCCCACTTCCCCTGAAATTCCCTCCCCTCTCCCCTCTGGTCACTGTTAGCCTGTTCTCAATTTCAGTGTCTTTGGTTATATTTTGCTTGTTTGTTTGTTTTGGTGATTAGATTCCTGTTAAAGGTGAGATCATATGGTATTTGTCTTTCACCACCTGGCTTATATTGCACTCAGCATAATGCTCCAGTTCCATCCATGCTGTCGCAAAGGGTAGGAGCTGCTTCTTTCTTTCTTTTTCTTTCTTTCTTTCTTTCTTCCTTTCTTCCTTCCTTCCTTCCTTCCTTCCTTCCTTCCTTCCTTCCTTCCTTCCTTCCTTCCTTCCTTCCTTCCTTTCCTTCCCTCCCTCCCTCCCTTCCTTCCTCCTCCTCCCTCCCTCCCTCCCTCCCTCCCTCCCTCCCTTCTTTCCTTCCTTCCTTCCTTCCTTCCTTCCTTCCTTCCTTCCTTCCTTCCTTCCTTCCTTCCTTTCTTTTTTCCTTCCTTCCTTCCTTCTACATAGAATTCCATTGTGTAAATGTACCATAGTTTACTGATCAACAAACTATGGTGACTCTAGGTTTTAAACTGTTTCCCCTTTGTTCTTAATGCAGTGGTGGCTGTAATGTGTTTGTAAGATAACACATTTGAACATGTACATTGCTTTCTAAACACAAACTCATTTTGTTGGTGTGTGAGTTTAGTTATGTAAGTGGAGAATATATATTATATTCTACAATATTTATAGTCAATTCTTACTGTAACTAGGTGGCTGTTTTGGGTTCCATGGAACACAGTTTGAAAAAACTTCTGGCTAAGACTGTTATATATTTGCAGCGTGTAGATGAGTGTGTTACACAGTATGGAATGAAGAAGCTCACCTGAGTCCAGATAAATTACACCAATTGTTTTCTCTTGATTAGGGAGCCTGATGCATGGACAGAGAGAGTAAGTTAGTCTGGCACGATTTTCTTTTCATAAATCGTCTCGGCTCTTTTGAGATATTTGCAAATTAAGTGCTTGATGATGCTTTTGAGTGCCCTCCCAGACAGCAGAATTGCTGTGAAGGAATCTCCATACTTACAAGATGCATCACAACCCCTCCCTTTATAAAAGGTGGACATTTCATTGACTTACAGATTCAGCGCTCTGGGACGAATTTCAGAATTAGCTCCACTGTAGTTGTTGCTGTTCATATTTACTTCTTTCTGACTAAAAATATATTGGCTGCTTGCCTGACCCATCAGCTTCTGTATTATAATGAATGCGAGGTAATTTTAAGTCATAGCTTAAGGTTAACATTATTCAGAAAATAAATCTTCTGGAGTTGGAAAGAGGTGGGATGTACAAGGCAAACAGCAACAACAACAACAAAAGAAAAACAAAGTCACGTTAGATTCTTAGGACTGATTAGACTTTTTAGTTATTATCCTTCTTTGTTTTTATTAAGCATCTACTATATTCCAAGTGTCTTAATAGTGGTCAGACAGGTGTTACAGGACTTCTATTTTAGATAGATCAGGCACAAATGTGTATTGAGTAACTGAAATAAGTGTCAAAGGGAAAAATAAACCAGGACAGAAGATAGAATGTGCCTGGAATAGTTGGGAAGGTCCCACTGAGACCATGACATTTGAGTCAATGAGGGGATAGAGGGGCAGGCCATGTGGCCATCTGGCAGAAGAACCTTCTGGTAAGGGGAAACAACAGGTGCAAAGACCTTGGGGTAGGAGAATGCAGGAGAACGCCTGACATTTTTGTCAGGAGAATGCCTTACATTTTTGTGCACTCATGAAGAGGTCAGAGTGATTGATTGGAAAGGATTGGATGGATGAATGAAGGTGTTGACAGGGTGCGATGATGTGGGTCTTAGTATAGGGTAACCAACCATACATCTCAGTTAGCCTGTTATAGCCTGGATTAACCCCTGAGTGGTGGCTTATCTGTAGTACCCCCTGCCGCCACTCTTAGGAGTGTTCCAGCTTGGATGAGATTTTATACGGTGATCCTAGTCTAGTAGATCACTCTTAGAATTTTGGCTTTTACTCTTAGACATGTGGGAAGCTAAATTTGGTCAAAAGAAGACCAAGATATGGCACAGGTTTGATCAGAATCATAGGGTGTTCTATGTTGAGATGGGGTAGCAAATAATAAAGGTGAAATCAGGAAATCTAGGTAGGAATCTATAGGAGTGTCGTTCTGGTCTGCACAGTGCAGAGTTGAGCTATTCCATCTGAGGCCGTGCAGCTCGCTACTGGTGCACGTGGAACCAGCAGCAATTCTGACTTCTGGTCTGGGGTTCTTTGCATAGTGCTGGTATCTTAGTTTAAACTTGAGGGACTGTTTTGAGAAACAGACACGAGACATCTCTCTCTCCCTTTTTTTTCTCCCTGCAGTGGCTCATTTTGAGTGTATTAACCCTGATTTTCTTAGGTCTTTCTCTTAAACCTCTGCTTTTATACTTCTAGCTCATGTAACTTCAGAGTACTGAAACTTACATGTTCAGTACATGCTTTTTTCTCATGAGTGTGTAACATAAGCTAATAATTTAGAATGGAACCTAGTACAGATGTGAGCATACATTTCTACATACTTAAAAAGGAGCATACATATTAACAGGAATTATATGGGCTTCCATAGGTCTAAGTATATCTATGGAGAGAATTTCTCAGTCTTGCTTATATTTATTTCCAGTTGATTCTTACCTTTTTTATTTTTGTGGGAATTATGTTGCATGTGTCATCATTGGTCTCCTCAGAGTAGATAAATTGAAGGAAGAACCCCTGTGCTTATTTTACACTTATGCAGTCAACTACAGTTGACTATGTGAGACTACACTTAAAAAATTAAAATACATTTGCATGGATTCTAAATATGTGCACTTGAGGTGCAAACTTATGTGTGTTGGAAGGACACAGTATGTTGTGTATAGATACATTTACATATATAATATTTTAAGTAGCCTATATGTCCATGGGGAGTTACCCAGAGAGTGAAATTAAGTTCTGTATTCTTTCTACTAGACACTAAATCTGTAAAACTGCAAAATTCCAATGACTTCGATATCCCCCAGGCAAATACTTGTCACATAAAGTGCTTTACTTAACTCTCCTGGGAGTAAAATGGGGGAATAAGCTAACTCTTTGGGCATTTATTAGAAATAAGAAGATATAAAACTATTTTTATAAGACATGTATGATGGAATGTGAGGTGGGCTTTAGCTTTATTATCTTGATTGTGTTTCTGTTGCACAGCTGTGCTTCAGATTTCTTGAGTCATTTTTTACCTAACTTCAGGTGTGTACCCCCTATTCAAAACCCTTTACTCCCTAATGGTAAATAAAAAGCTCGTGGGTTACTTTAGGAACTTTTCCTATTGAATGAGCACAAATAGCAACTTAGTAGCAGCGTTCTGTGGGGGGTCTGCCCATTTTCTTTTGGGGTGTGAGGAGGTGGGCAGATGCCTTGGGAGACCTTGCCTGGGTGGAAGAGAAGCAAGAGAAACCACAGTGGGTTACAGAGCATTCAAGGGGAGAGAGAAAAAAAAGGAAAAGGAGAGGGAGAGTTGTTTGAAAGTGGGTATTCAAAGTATTTAACAGCTTTTTCTGCAAAGGCCCAGGCCAGAGTGGACATGGCAAGAAACAATCAGTGGCACGGTGTCTGTCCTGCTTAAAATATTGTTAAGCTGAAAACCTCAAATTCTATTTCAGTGGTCTAGTCTAAATTTTGATTTTTTATTTCATTTCAGGAAAATTTTCTTCTTTCTTCCTTCCTTCCTTCCTTCCTTCCTTCCTTCCTTCCTTCCTTCCTTCCTTCCTTCCTTCCTTTCTTTCTTTCTTTCTTTCTTTCTTTCTTTCTTTCTTTCTTTCTTTCTTTCTTTCTTTCTTTCTTTCTTTCTTTCTTTCTTTCTTTCTTTCTTTCTTTTTCTTTCTTTTAATAGTCTGTGGCCAAAGTACTAAATCTCTTTTTTAAAATAATTTTATTTAGTTATTTTTTAAGTACAGTTTTTTGTCTATTTCTCCCATCCCAGCCCCACCCCTCACCCTGTGCTCCCCACCTCCCTCCCATTTCCACCCCCCTTAGTTCTCATCCCTGTGTCCTTCGTATTTGTTCCTCCAAATCCCTCCCCTTTTTCCCCCCTTAAATTCCCTTCCCTCTGGTCACTTTTTTTTTAAAGATTTATTTTATTTATCTTTAGAGGGGAAGGGAAGGAGAGAGGGAGAGAAACATCAATGCATCGTTGCCTTTCGTGCATCCGCTGCTGGGAACTGGCCTGCAACCCAGGCATGTGCCCTGACTAGGAATTGAACCTCGATTGTCTGGTTCACAGGCCCACGCTCAATCCACTGAGCTACACCAGCCAGGGACCAAAGTACTAAATCTTTTTATTTTATTTTATTTACTTATCTTTAGAAGGGAAGGGAAGGAGAGAGGGAGAGAAATATCATATGGTTGCTTCTGGTACATCCCCTGCTGGAAACTGGCCCCTTCTGGGAACTGGCCTGCAACCCAGGCATGTGCCCTGACAGGGAATCAAACCGCGATCTTTTGGTTGGCAGGCCCATACTCAATCCACTGATTGAGTACACCAGCCAGGGCAGGAAAATTTCTTTCTTTATTATAAATTCAGCTTCTTGCAAATCTTGAATCACACTATGTATATCAAAACCAAAATTTATACATGCAAAAATTTTTTGGCTTTTTGTGCATGAAACTGAGTACAGAATTTTATGTATGGACATTCAGGAAAGGGACTCCTATTATTAATTGTATTTCTTATTTGAACCCCTGAATCTATCATAAAAGTTGCTTTCTCATTTATTTATTTCAACTCCTGGTGGGATCTAGTGGAACAAATAATCCAAAACAGTGGATAATCCAAAAATGTCACTTGTATTTGGCATCAGAATACATTACCAGATGTTACTGTAGCAGATTTCCCTTCTTAATTAGGCCTCACTTAAAGTAGGAGTTAATTTTGTCTTCATTAGCTGCTTCCAAATCAGCTGGATGGGGCAAGAAGGAAGCCCAAGGCATGCTGGGTATTTGGGAGGAAGCTGGCCCTGGGCTAAAAGTTGGTGTTAGACTGGCTCAAAGAATGAAATTCGAGTTGGTAATCAAGAGGATGGACATGTGCACTGGAAATGTTTATTGAGCACCTTCTTCAAGAATTCGTAGACCTTTATCCACTCTTTTTATCTGCCGATTAATCCTGAGTGCAGAAAAATTCTGTACTAGGAATGAGGCAGATAATAACCTGAAATTTTATATAGAAAAAAAATAGAGGCTCAGAGAGGTTAAGTGACCTCTCGCACAGATTGATCCCTAAGTAAACAGTACCTAAGATACTGAAACTGATTAATGAGTGGTAAGAAGACCCCCCTGTTTCCTTCTTATTGATGATTTGAATAATGAGGAAGCAAGAATTCTCCTGGCCTAATTCGCATTAAGAGAGCTAAGATAATGAAGCTGTGATTAAATGGCTATTAAACTATTTTTATCAAACAGAGATCAAGCGAGTGTGAGAATCTAGGGACACAGAGTGTAATTGCAATTCTACAAGAGGTGGAAAAAATTACTATCATGAGCAGGGCATGGTCCTTACATAATGGCCTGCATTTAGAAATCTCGGGGATACCACATGTCGTTTTCACTCTGGGTTTCTCCCTTAGGTGTTGGTTAGCATTTCAAAGTCCCTCACCTCCTCCTTAATTTAGTGGATTTATTCACTCTTTGTGTGCAGTTGGATGAGTCAAATGCACTGTCTGCTGGGGGATGTGTAACCAGTTGGAAGATCCTTTTGCCAATTGCTCACAAAGGAAGAGAGCCTGTAACCAAAATTTCAATTTTGAGGTGACTCTGGGCATTGGAAGGGGCAGAATGTACCTTCTGTTAATTGTGCCTTTGGGATTATAGCACACTCTGAAAAGGCCACATAGGGACCCAGCAGTCCCAAAGAGCAGTCACGAACCTTTGGATTTCGTTGACTGTTCTGAACTCTCATTTACTAAGGATATGGCATTGCTTTGGAGTTACTGCACATTCTAAATCTGGGTTGTTCATGTTCATGTACGCATATCATTGGAAATTCTTTATACCTTGAGTAAGTTTTCGTCGATGTGCTTTCTTTATTCTTAGAGAGCCCTTAGAGAATGAACAGTTACAGTCACACATAGCTTTCCTTGGGCTGGAAGAACAACAGCTTACTAGCATTGTGTGAGGAGAGCCTGAGGCTGGCCCCCACCATGGGATATGCTGCTGGATGTCCCCTAGCTCAATGGCGGAGATGCCAGTTGGCCAGCTGCAGAACCGAGCTCAGTCTGTGTAGCTACATATCCCTCCCAACCGGTGACCTGCTCTCTCCTTCTCACCTCGCTGCTTTTCTGTTTAAAAACTTATTTGAGGCCAATAAGTATATTTTTTGTTACAACAGTCATGTTCAGTATCTAGAAAGCAATAGCGGAGCTGAGGCTTTCTTGAAAGGTTATCTTGCAATGTCGTTTTACTGAGTAATGTGTTTCTATGACCTGTCGCTTGTGAACAGACATATATTCCTAGGCCAGTGGGCTTCATCTGCAATAATTTTGATTTATTTGCTTTGTAAATTGGGACCAAAGCAATAATGGAAAGTGACATTAATTGTTTAACAGAGTTCTTTTTGTCACATCCATTGCCTTCTTGGGGGTGTTTGTTGAAACTCATGTGAACTATTCAAAATTACCATGGTTAGAAGCCGTGTCCACTTAAGTTTAGATGTAGGAATATCTGTTGGGCTTCCACAGAAAAGTATGCTTGATATAGATCAGACTTTCCACATATAGATCAGACTTTCCACCGCCACCCAACCCCATTCTTTTATAGTTAAAGAAAACAGAGAATTTGAAATAATAACATTCTTTTCTTCTTTGGTTCAAGAACAACTGTCCTAAAGTAATAGGCCTTGGAGCACCTCTTAAAGTCATCCACATATAGGGCTGATAATGAGAAGGTTTAAACTACTTCTGATGGACCCTGACTGTAAACAGTGATTAAAGCCCTACTGATCCACACTAGTCGAATACCAGCCCCTCTACGGACATACCCCAAGATGCACACGATTCTAATCTTCCATCCCACAACACTCTCCTCCTCCTCATGTTTCCAGTGGAGAGGAGAATTAAAATAGTTGGTGGTTTCATCAGATGTCATAAATTAATTATAACATTATCAAGCTCCAGTGTCTCTGCCGTTGTATTTGGTTTACATTCACCCTGGCTTATTAACAAAATTGGAAAAAACTAGTTAATATAAGTGTTCTTTGTCATTTTGACTTGACTGGAATTATTGTGGTTTGTTTACACCAGGGATAAAACTAAGGCGCTATTGTATTATGTGATTGAAAGCAAATAGAGACTTGTAATATTGCAGAAAAGCAAACACAACATTTAAATTAGGGTAAACAAAATTGCTCATCTTCTAGTAAATATTCTTGACTATTTTTTCTTGAACAATTTTAAACTTGAAATAAACTGTTATAAAATTGGGGTACTTAGGAAAAAAATGTCCAATTGACTGAAAGTGTGCATGTTTATGTGTGTGTCTGAGACATTTTCAAAATTATCTTAATTAGATAGTATGGAGATATTTACATTAATGTAAATTTCATGACTTAGGGATATTTAAAATATTATATATTTAATTGAATTATGATTTTTATTTAGGACAGTTTAATAACCTGGTTTGATATTTTTGGTATGAGGTGAAATTTAAATTAAAATAAAAAGAAGATTGGAGCCCTGGCTGGTGTGGCTCAGTGGATTGAGCGCGGGCCTGGGAACCAAGCAACCATGGTTCGATTCCCAGTCAGGGCACATGCCTGGGTTGCAGGCCAGTTCTCTCCCTCTCTCCTTCCTATCCCCTCTAAAGATAAATAAATAAAATCTTTAAAAAAAAAAAAAAAAGAAGATTGGAATCTTTGGTTACCAAATCACAATTCTGGCTAGAAAATAAGGAAGTGTCATTTCAGTGTCTTTATTATTAAAATTACATTGTCCAAAAAAACTGAGGGAAGAAGAAGGGTGTTCAGTGAGGTTTTACTATTGAATTAAGCAATTTGGATTTTAAGGAAATGGTCAGTTTATGGAAGGATGAGGAACCATTTTGAAGCGAACATTATATCCCTTCTGACTGGGCTTCACCTTGTGCATTAGAGTCTTAATCACAGAGTTGTCACCCCAGTCAGAACATCAAGTCCAGTCCAGCGGCATGAGGGAGAAGCCATATGCAAATGCAGAAAAATGCCCAGTGGAGTCTTCTGTGAATAGCAAAAAGCTCTTATTAGCCTCTTGAATTAAAAAAAAAAAAAAAGTCTGGATGCTCATCAGTAATGAGGAAAAACAATTTTTAATGTAAAAATAGAATGTACACCTGATAAAGGCCTAATTTCTCTAGTAATACATTTTGATTTTCTGATTAGCTGTCTTAGTTTGTGATTCTTGTAATTTTGTCAGGTCAATTAACTGGAGTTCAGTGCTGGAGAGAAAGGAAGTTTGGGCCCCACTGGCTTCTTTAGATGTCAGCAGCTTTGCTGCATTTTGTAATGGAACCTATTTGAGACAGTTTAGCTATTGTTAGGGTCATAGCATACTGAAATTTCTTAAAAAGTTCAAATTGGACAAACAATGTGAAGTGCTGAAAGAAGGGGAAAAGTAATATACACAACATATATTCTATGCCATAAATACAGACCAATGAATTATTTATTCAGCAAGTAATCAGTAACTACACCCATACTCTGTGCCCGGTGTTGGTTGCCTAGGTGCATGAATATGGCACATTGCCCTATAAAAATGGTGCACATGTTCCAGTTTGGGAAATCTTGAAAGTACTGAACTTGATATTATTTTTTATAATACACTGCTGTTTACAGGTTCTTCCCTTCCATTGTAGTAGAAGGTCTGAGTTTTACCTTGTTTCTTTTTGTACCTTCAACATCTAACATGGTCTTGACATAGATGAGGTGTTCGAAAATATTTGTGCAGTGAATAAGTGAACATGACCTTTCCAAGGGTGTGTTGGTGGGAATGGATGTGGGAAGATGAGTTAGAGTCTGTTTGGAGGAGCCCCCATTAGAAGTGAGTTTGCCTGAGAATTGTACCCCTGGCCTCAAGAAATGAATGCCTTCAAGAGATGTTACAAAGTAAGAATGTATTTAGTGATGGGACAGAGAGAGAGGACTCAAGGTAGTTCCAGCGTTTAGGTCTGAAGAATTGTTCCCCAAACGTGAGAAGTCAAGAGAAACAGTAATTTTGCCATGAAAGGTCGTAAGTTTGGGTTCTGGAGATGAGGGAGCTATTCTCAGGTAGAAATGTCCAGGATACAGTGATAGATGTACAACCAAAGTTGGGAAAGACGTTAGGGGAAAAAATATGTAAAATATGAAGGGTTCAGTGATGACACTGTGATTGAAATCATCAAAGTGTATGGTTTCTCCTGGTGTAGTTTTGGTTTCTGGTGATGTTTATAGCATTCTATGCATTTTGGCAGGTAGGCTGTCGAGATTGAAATGCATATGTGAAGGTGAAGTGGATGGTGGTTAAAATTCTCTTGGGTCCTGCAACTCTAAATCATCTAGTAGTTAGGGAAGTTAAGACACAGACATGTGGAAAATGACCGTGGACAAGACACAATTGTATACAGCCACATTAGGCACTGACATAATACATTGCTAAGTTGGACAGCTGGACAATCAGAAATTGGTACAGTAGAGGTACTAATTAATTGTGTGTTTCAGACCAAAACTGAATTAGGAGTTTGAGGAAGACACGATCTTTGCGTTCTGGCATGAACATTCAAATTTCATGTATCGTTTACTCATTTGGCTAAACATGTTCAATCTACGCTATTAATAGCGTTACCCATCTCCCAATGTCCACTCACATCTTCTGTCTTTCTGTTTTTGCAGAAGATAGATGAAGAAAATGAGGCGAACTTGCTAGCAGTCCTCACAGAGACACTGGACAGCCTCCCTGTGGATGAAGACGGATTGCCCTCATTTGATGCACTGACAGATGGAGATGTGACCACTGAGAATGAGGCTAGTCCTTCCTCCATGCCTGACGGCACCCCTCCGCCTCAGGAGGCCGAAGAGCCGTCTCTAGTAAGAACCCTTCCTACTGTTTAACAGGAATTGGAGTTGCCTCTGGCTACCCGCTGCATGGGTATGATGTAGGAACAATAAGGTCTGGATTTTTAATTGGGACTGATGCCGAAAGAATCCCCCAGCACCCTCGGAGTTGCATATTCTGCAATTCTGTGTTTACTATGATTGATAATAGAGTCTTCCTGTGATCTTACTGCATTTTTAGAATTATTGCGCCTATGAGTGTGTGTTTACTTCTTAGTATTATTTATGTTCATAGTAGAAATTTAGTAAATGTGAACAACCAAAAAAATTAGACTAAAAATTCATCTATAATTTCTAATAACTTGTAATATGCAAATTATTGCAATCTCCTCTTTTGTTAAGATATATCATCAATAAGTTTGTGAGTTTTAAATGTGCTCATTATTTTTAATGGTTGTATAGTATTTTATTATTTGAAGATATCCTGATTTATTAAGCAATCCCTATGGTTTAGATATTTAGTCTTTCCCCCCCACTTTTTACTATCATAAATTGTATTATAATTGACATATTTGTAGTTCTATTCTTATGTATAAAATTCTAAAAATAGAAGGTATATCAAGGGTTTGTGATATTTTAAGGATTTGCATCCATAATTCTTACGAAGATTGAAAAACAATAGCACATTTGCAACCAAAGTTACAAAAATTTTGGTAAGGAATGAAGAGTAAATTTGTTGGGAATGAAGGGTGAATTTTCTTTTCAGTGCAGTGCTTGACCAGAATTTTATTAGTTCTGAGACACGGATTTACCTTCTCATCTGTGGTAACCATTTGTCATTTGCTGTAAATCTGATATGAGAACATACTATGTAAATTACAGAATACCATCTTCCAAACTTTACTAATGTGCTTTGACATGCCATTTAGAGGTTATTTCTTCTCATTTCTAAATTTTTAAATGTTAAAAGCACTCTGTGTAAACAGATGGAGATCCTATTTGAATCTCTTGCCTTCTGAGAATTCTAGTCTGGGAGAAAATATCTCATAAGTGATTGTTATGTATTTCCTAATTTCTCCAATTTTCAGTATAGTTGTCTTTGCTGTCTAGGACTCCATTTTTTAGCATTGATACCAGATGATTTTCATTCACACAATGGGTTCAGCCGGGAGGCGTGGTTGACCTAGAGTCATGCTACGGAGTCCAAGCAGGGAGGTCCTGGAAGGCCCTCAACTCAACCAAAGGAGCAGAGGTCAAGAGACAGTCAATGCTTTGCCTGGACCAAAATCCACATCTCCAGTCTCTGGCTACTCACACATCTTCTTCAGTGATAGCCCCTCTTTTATCCAAATGTCCTTTGAATCAGTGAAGTGGTGTACTTGACTCTGCAACTTGATTCAAAACACCACAGGATCTTTTCTTTATTGCCACTTGGTAAATTTGGATTATTCAGGGGAAAATGTCTATATATTCCATCTCCACTCCCCAAGTCCTCATTGAGCAAGGCAGTTTTTCTCACCTAGTCATGATTTGGAAGTCCTTTTAGGAAGATCCTTTTGCCTTTTTTATGTAAAAGAAAAATTTAGGTAGTAATACTAAGTCTTGACTGTAGGAAAAGGAAATCCTTTACAGTTGGTGGTGTGATGCCAAAGTTTTTTTTTACTTATTAAAAAGAAATTTTTGTTAGTGCTTTTGTGGTAAGGGGTGATGTAATTAAAGAGTAATAGAATTACTTTTTATAGTAAAAATTAATTAATTTTAAGGTTAAAATATTAATAACTCATTCGAATTCTTAGATGACTTATAATTTTCTTGCTTTCCCCTTCTCTGATATTCTTCTAGCTCAAGAAGCTCTTACTGGCACCAGCCAACACTCAGCTAAGTTATAATGAATGCAGTGGTCTCAGTGCCCAGAACCATGCAAACCATAATCACAGGATCAGAACAAACCCTGCAGTCGTTAAGGTACAAAAGTAAACTTCTTAACACAGGAGGGGAGGTAACAAAGGGTTTTTGCTTGAAGCTATCAAACAAATTGTAGTTTTATTTGTATGTGTTCATTCTGCTGGGATCCTGCAGCTGCTTCAGGATGGTAAAACCGATTTTGAAATGAGTTTTCAAAAGCTGCACGCTCACTCATTTAAACTAGGGAGAGTTCATTTGTCTTTGGACAATTGGAATGGAGGGTCCACCGTCTGTTACTCCTTGCCCACTTTGTGAATACGTGCAGCAATGCGGGCTAGGCTTTAATTGGCTGATAGGCTGGTATTATCTATAAGTGACTTTAAGATGCAGGATTGCCATTTTGCCAGCTGTCTAACCTGAGAAAGATTGCTCCAGAATCACCGTGAAAGATCTATCTCTGCCATTAATTGGATGGAATGCTGGCAATGACATAATTCGGTTAGCGGGCTGTATTAAACAATGTTTGTCTTGCCATTCACTCTGAGTGAAAAGGGAGCGTTAAGGGGTACTTAAGAGAATTGTGAATACTGGGCTCTAGCAATCAGTAGCAAATTAAGGTTTAAACCAGCTTATTTTTTTTTTATTCACAGTAAAGGCGCTATAGGGTCTTGTTAGTTACATGTTGCTGAGTAAGAACATTGAAATGTAGGAGAAATGAAATAAAAAGCTGCATAAATGTCATTTAGGAATTTTAAATGTAATTTTCTTCCCTTGTTCTGCAAACAATTATTCACAGCTCATAGATCCAGTACACTTAGACTGAACACTTCATTGAAAATCTCATCTCTTCAGAAAACCTATATCCATTCTGCTAAGGCTCGGTTCACTAATTTTAGCCTTCTCTACGCCTTGTTTTTAAGACCGAGAATTCATGGAGCAATAAAGCGAAGAGCATTTGTCAACAACAGAAGCCACAGAGACGTCCCTGCTCAGAGCTTCTCAAGTATCTGACCACAAACGATGACCCTCCTCACACCAAACCCGCAGAGACCAGGAACAGCAGCAGAGACAAATGCACCTCCAAAAAGAAGTCCCACACACAACCACAGTCGCAGCATTTACAAGGTAGGCTGGGGACCAAAGGCAAAAGCCGCAGGTACCGGGGCTGAAGATGCCCAGACTTCGGGCTTCCTTTCCCATGGTGTCTCTCTGGAAAGAGAATTCAGCACTTCATTATAGATGGGGGAAAAAAATCCTTCCTTGGACACAGGTTGAACATATCCTATTTAGCTGATATGCAGCCCGATTCACAATCACCAAATGGTACCTGAAATGTCAGCGGGATGGAGAGGGGGTGACAAAGTAGGGAGCATTGTAGCCCAGAGAGCATTTCACGTGAACTCCAAAATGCTGAGAAAACTGAAGTTCTCAGCAAGCTGGGCTAGGCAATTCATTACACAGCTTTTGTTTTTCCCCCCTTTCAATAATGGAACAAATAAGGCGTTGTTGATGTGCTGTGTATATACGTTAAGGAACTGTAGATAGCAAATATACAGCGTCTTGTGATTAAGTGCATTCCTCCCCCCCCTTTTTAAAAGAGTAGTTGTTAGGCTCATAGATTTTATTTTGTAAATAAGAATTTGGGAATTCCTAGAATGTTTTAAATTTGTGGTCTATCTTAAAAAACACTGCCTGAATTAAATGAAACATCTAAGTTGATCTTTTATTATCCCTCTATGTCACTAGAAGGCTGGCACTTCTGAGGCAGATCGGGTGATTTGGGGAAAACCTCTCTTGGCAGAAAGATAATTTTCTTCCCTTTTGGCTCCTTCTTTCAAAATAGTCTAGTTTTAGAGGCCTAAAAAGAACTTACTGAAAGTTACTGTTGCTTTAAAATATTCCAGTTTCCAAGTGCACTTGACCTTTACCCCTGTAATGGAAGTAGGCCTATTCTAATAAAGCATTTATAAACACCCACCTTCTTTTCCTTTTGTTTTTCCCAACTTCCCCGTCCAGCTGCAGAGCGGTAGCCCCTCATCCATGTTTTGAGCCATGATTATTTTGCAAAGGTATGCTGTTGCTGCTGCTTTTCAACAACGTTTTCTTTCCCAGTGTTGTGACTCTTCCCCTCTCATCCCCACCTCGCCATAAACCCAGCATTTTCTGGAGCTTTTCTTTCATGTTTTAAATTGGCTCCCAGTTAGGTTACCTGTTCCTTTCTGTCAGTTCAGGGAAATAGAAACGTATGTATCAAAAGGAGACAAATTCTCTTAGCTTGTTAGGCTCTGATTGGCTTCTCACTCACTCTCTGGAAGAGTTTTCTCTAGAGCAGAACCAGCCATGCCGGGGGGCAGGGGTGGGGGATGGCAAGGTGGGGGTGGGACTCCTGGCTGTGGAAGGCCCAGGTGAAGGGAAGCCCGCTGGGCTCACTCTTCCCCTCCTGCTGGTCACGGGTCATTTTCTGGAGCTGAATGTGAAGTGAGCCCCTCAAAGCCTTGTAGTCAGTGAACCCAGCCCAGCGGCCTTTATAAAGATTTTTTAAAAAACTTTAATTGGTCCTTTTGGATTTTGAGGTTCTTTTTTTTTTTAATTTTTAAACTTGCTTACCACGAAATATTAATGTAAACTGTTACAAATGATGGCCATGAGGAATTCAATTGGAAGGAATATTCTTTAGAAGAGGAGACATGCTGATTCTTTTAAAGGTATATGTTGTATGTGTGGTGCAGCATAAAAACTTACCTCGGAGTAAGCCCTTTGACAAATATATATATATTCTTGTAGTTATTAAAGGCCTAAAGGAAAATAAACATGACTGGCTGTTAACAGCCAACAAGAAATAAATGCTCAGCTTCAAGGATTATTTAAATTATTATTCAAAATTTGAAAATAAAAACTGTGTCAATTATTGGAGATGATAATTGAGAGGATTGACTGAGGTCACCTTTCTTAACCTGTTATAATTTTTTTGTCATGAACTGCCTATGTGCTTTTTGTAACATTATGGGGTCAAGTTCTTTTAAGTCCCTTGGATAATGGTCTGGTCTTTGGCACAGCTTGTTGTCCCACTTACTTATTCATTCATTTGCTAATGTATTCATTCATCAAAAATATCATGATCTACCGAAAAAAGACGACTTCCTGCCCTCAGAGGATCATAGAGTCTCTGGTAACAGTGTGGAGTAAACTCAGAGCGACCCAAACCAATGCTCCTTTAGTGGTGGCTTTCATGAGCCTGGGCAGGTTGAAGGATTAGAATCTATGCATGGTTGAGTTATGCCCTTCTTATGGCCCTCATTTCCTGTTTACCTTTGATCCCGTTAAATATGGCTACTACCAATCCCTCTTTTTCCATTGCCTTTGGCCTTACCTGTACCCAAATATCAGAATTTGGGGAGTCTTCCTTTGAGCACTCCAGACAGCCTACTGTACACCTTGAAAACTGGAATTCTAGTGACTGATATTCAATGTACATTTATGTTGTGAGATAGTACATGGTTCGTATCTGGTGACATTTCTATAGAACCTGTATACATTATCTTAATTATTAGTTGAGTACTATAAAATTAGGTAACATTTTTTCATAAGGTGCTCTTTTTGAAAGGCTCATTATAACAGACATAGTAAGAAATTAATGTAAAATGAGTTTATTTATCTGTATATATGAAAAAGCCAATCAATCAATGTTTCTAATTTATAGAAGACAGCATGAGCTCTGAATTTCTGAATGCACATTGGAGAGATGATAAAACATTCCATTGTTTAAAAACTAAATCTAAGACTACAAACTAAATATGTAAATACTATTTATCCAAGTAAAGTACCTAATTTCAGCTTAATTTGGATGTAAATAATATTTTTACATTTCAAAAGACCTTAATTACTGGGGTTGATTCATTTACTGTAGTATCAGTTGGTTGCAGTTCCTTTGATAATTAGGAGAAAGAAAGCATTCTGGACAAACTCTGCCAGTGACTAGTTTTATGGCTCTGGCAATATCATTTAGCATTTCAAAAGATTTTTTTAGGGTTTTCACCCATAAAATAAAGAAGTTTATTTTAAAGACTTTTTTTGATTTCAGTTCCATGGTTTTCATTGCATAAAGGACTATCTCTTGACCTTTGGAAAGCAGTTATTTTACTAAGGAAAAAATTGACATATGTATAAATGTATCTTCGTAGATAAGCATATATACATAATATATAGATATGTATCCCAAGGGCACATTTCGTCATGTTTTCTTCTCCTTCTGTTGAAAATACAATACCGCTGAAGAGAAGCAATAGAAATTTTGGAGTAAGAAGAAGAGTCTTACTTCACCCTTCATAATTGGGAAGTGCCTTCTGTAGGAGGTGAAATTTAGGAAGCGTAAAAGGAAGTAGATGAGCTCTCTTTGAAAATCCATGGGTCTCTCAGAGAAACATAATACAAGTAAAATGTGGCTACTGCCAATCCCTCGTCTTTACTCGTCTGTTCAATTTGGGGATCTGAACCCTTTTCCAACTGCCTGGGTCAATGTATACAACTCGCCATACCTCACAATTAATTTTCAGTGAGTGTAATGGTTATTGTGTGAGCTTTGGCCTTGTACAGATACCTAGTCTCAGGCTGGATATAAAATTATGCATTTTAGGGGAAAAATCAACTGAATATTCATAACGTTCTGTTGTCTTGTAGTTACTCTGCTCTTTTCTTATCTAAACAAGCCATGTACTGTATTCCAAATTAAAGTAGAAAACATTATTTCTCTCTGATGGTATGATACAAATGTTGTATCCTTAACAAGGAGGCTACATTTTTTTTTAATTTCTATTTTTGTTGGCATTTTGAACAATAGTTTCCTGATGCAAATATTGTGTGGAATTTTTCTTTAGCATAATGGACTGTTGTCTGACTTTGAGCCAATATTTAGAGATTTCCTTAATTTTGTTTTCCATTTTCCAGTTTCCAACATGACTGTTATAGAAAGAAAACAAATCTAAAAAAAACGCTCAATATCTCATAATTAGTTTCCTTTTTTTTCCTTTAGCCAAACCAACAACTTTATCGCTTCCTCTGACCCCAGAGTCACCAAAGTAAGTATTAAGAAACGTAACCATTTTCAGAAAGGGAAGGGGGTTCTAATACATTTGGCTACAGCAACTCCATTTCAGTTTGTTTTTATAAATGTGCCATATCTTCCAGTGACCCCAAGGGTTCCCCATTTGAGAACAAGACTATTGAACGAACCTTAAGTGTGGAACTCTCTGGAACTGCAGGTGAGCCTTATATTTCACTGGAAATTGTGTGGATGTGTGTGTATAAAACATATATTACATAGGAGAGTGTTTCCCTTATGTGATTAATGAGATTAATAGAGAACAAACAACATTTGGATATGAAGTTATCTATTTGTATTTCTAGTTGTTTATTTTTTTTAAGGAGAAAACATTATGGGTTGGACTTGAGGCAGAGTCTCTGACGTGCACAAAATAGAGCAAAAGTAGGTTTACGGCTGCGAGAATGTGAAACAGAGTCTATTTTTGTATTATCTATTCATTATTGTATTATTTTTCAGACAAACAACTGTAAACCTACCTTTGCCCCACCGTGTATATGTTACTGTTATAGATCCTCGGATAACCCTATTTTAGATTAAGACAGCAAAACTTGAGGAGGTAGAGAAACAAACATTTACTGATCTCTCACTCAATAAGTGTGCCAGGCATGTGCGTGGGCTTTTGGCTAATTTCACAAAACCTCATAAGGATGGTGGTAGTTTTCTCATTCTTAAGATGAGGAAATATGGTTCAGAGATTTGAGTAACTTGCCCATGATCAAGAGCTAGAAAGGCAGGAGAAATGGTTTGTAGCCAGGTTTACTCCTCCTGATGCTTCACTTGGAATGTTTTCTCACTGTTCGGTGTACCTAACAGTGTAATGCTCTCCTCTGTATGTTACCATTTTAATATCTTTTCAGCCAAGGAGAAAAATGAAAATATGCCCATTCACCAATACAAAACGTTCTTATATGTATTTTAAAGAAGAGCTATTTTCTCCACCATTTGGACTTCTGAACTCATTTAGCCAGTCTTGACTTCACATACTGAAGAGGAAGGAGCCCTAAAAACTTGGACTGACCTCTGAGAAACGTACCAAAGCAGAGTTCTAAAGCCGGCTTCTGAGTTGGTTATAAATGGTGTCTTTGCACAAGTGCTTTAAGTTTAGGTCCTTGAACCCCACCAGAAAGTGAATCTTAGGATGTCTGAACAAGAAGTTCCTTGGCTCTGGCCATTGCTGATAAGGGTAAAGGAACAGTAAGTTAAATGAGATGCTTTGAACCAGAACTGTGGTGCCTACACACACCGTGGCCATTGTTGCTGTTTAATTTCACACTTTGAGTTTGCTAAATTACCTTCTTATGAAAGGTCTATTGCGTGATTGCATGATTTGGTAAAGCAGTAGAGTAGTCAATTTCATGGTATTTATATATGTTTTATATGTGTGTGTATGTAGACATATACACACATATATACCCTTATATCTTTATATGCATATATGCATACACACATATATATCTGCTTATAAGCATATACATAGTTTAAATAAATTATCATTTATATATATGATCATAAGTTACTTGTGGGTATATATTATATATTATATGCAGTAGAGATCTTCACATCTGACCAATGAGAATGAGTATTTGGTCGGTTTATCTAAACAGTTGATTAAAGTATACACTGTTTTGTCATTTTACTTTTGCTTAAAAGAAATATACATAAAAAAATAACACTTTTGGTAAAAGACAGATCTTTACTTTGAGCTTAAATGTGCTGACTGGGATTTATTCATCTTTTTGGGCACAAACCTCACTGACCGCATCATAGATGATCCCACTTTTTGTTTTTCACTCTTTGAAAAAAAAGTCTTAGGCATTTGTGTGGTTGTGTGAGTGAAGGAACATTCTAGAGTTTTATGACTTTTGTAGAAATGATACCGTAATTCCCATGTCTTCTCAGCGTTTTCCATAGCACCCATCTGCAGCTAAATTGGCAACCCTTCTTTTAGTCTTCATTGGGTCCTTTTATTGAAACAACACTTTTCTTACTGATATTTTGTATTAATTTACATAATATTTTATTCTCTTACATAATTTTAGTCATCAGTGTAGTGGACATTGACTGGTTTGGGAAAATGCCCTACGGTGACTTAGAGAAACAAGTTAACTGAAAGGAATGTGTTAACTAGGAATGTTCAGAATGTTGTACTTGTCAGTTACTTGTTGTATTAGTCAGTAACTTGTTGTATTAATCAGTTAAGAGAGGACTGAGAAAGCTTCCGTGGTTATGGTAAAACTAAGCTTTGTCTTAAAGAAACACTTTTTATTGCTCTCTGATTATAAATAATGAAGTTTACTATGAAAATATCAGTAATATAGGCTGGTAGAGAAATTATTCAGAGTTCTAAGATGCAAAGATACCATTTTCTAAGATACCATTGTTTTCTATGGATATTTTAATATATTTGTGATTATTTTGTACATGTATATGTAATTTTACATCCAGATTTTTCCATTACATTTTAAAAAGGACTTTTGTATTATCATGACCCTTTATTATTAAGCTTTTAGAATACTGTGTAACCTTCATTTGAGTGGGTATTTCTAAATTTACTTATTCATACTCCTACTCTTATACATTTAGGTTGTTACCAATTTGAAATAGCATTGCAGGGGAAATCTTCATTCATAAAATTTTTTATTATTTTTCTCAAAATAAATTTCTAGTAGTTATTCATACTGAGTATAAGGCTGTGAATATCTTGGGGGCTTTGTGATATATGTTGCTATACTGCTTTACAAAAGGGGGGTTTCCATTTATAGTCCTATTAGTACTCTGTGGATATACTTGCTTTATTTCATCCTTGCTACCATTGGGTGTCTTCATTTTTAAAATGTTTTGTTAATTTATATGTATGAGCACATCATTTAAATTGCATGTCTTTTATTAATGACATTATGTTGTTATAAAAAAACTTACTTTGATATATTTTTGCCAGAAGTTTTAATATTTCTTTTATTGTTAATACATAATTTTAAATAATTTAGTTATAATTTTGATAAGTAGTGACCTACACTATTAAAAGGCAAGTAGGGATTTACAGAAAATACTTTTTAAAATACTTATAATCTTTAAAAATATGTACAATGGATTTATTTCTGTCAGAGAACCAGAATTCACCTTACTAGTTTAAATCCTTTTTTCTTGGTGCTTTAAAAGATTATTTGGTACAATGGAAAACAGTTTAACAACACATTTTTCATATTACCTGTTCTTGCAAAATGCTAGGTCTTGCTGGATAAAGTGCAGCAAGAGTCAGACATAGAGATTAATTCATGGAGCATACTACTTGGCCTATAGTAGCTGCTAAGTAAATGATACCGTGTTTAATATGGGATCTTGTAGGCTGTTGGGAGAAAAGAACACATGTATAAGAAGTACGAAGGGAAAATATTACTTATTGTGTGTAACATTTGGTTACCTCATAAGAAAGGTGGCACAGAGGCTGGTTTGGAGTTTGTTGGTTGTAAGTGTGAAGGTGCAAATTAGAGAAGCTGAGGCAGGGCCCAACTGCATGGAAGAAGAGAAGGAATTTGAAGCTGTTGGAAAGCAGGGGACGAGGAGAAACTTGGAGGATGCTCCAGAAAGCTGGGAGAAGTTTGGAACCTGCCTGGACAGTGGTACCTGGAGGAGGAGCAGGGTGAAAGAGAGTTTTATTTTGCCTTTTTTTGTAGAAGTATTATAAGGGTTTGAAATGTGTGATGTTTAGGATCTCCATTTCCTCTGGAAATCTTGAGTAAAATTTGTTGTGTAGTAGACACTAATCATGCCTCAGAGAATCACCAAAGGGAGGAAAGAAGTTATCAAAAGGAACCCTGTAACAAGGCAAGTTCTACACAATGACTGCAGAAGATTGAAAAAAAATATGAAGACAGTTCAGGACTGACAGAAGCATTAAGACAAATACCATTATGCAGTGAGTGAGTGAGTGGGGTGATCCATGGGAAAGTATTTAGAAGAAATTGGGTTCTCCACGGGTTAAGCTGGGGAGCCTTAGGGGAGAAAAATATGTGCATCAGATTTTAAAGTGTACGGGTGGAAAGGGGAGAAGATATTGCTGGAGCAGAAACAAGGAAGCAGGAAATCAAAGAGAAGTTTAGGTAAGAAGGAATTTGGCGTGGGCAGTGAAATCAGTAGAGAACTATGCAAGATAACGCAGATACTTTCCCTCCTTTGTCTCTTTATTTCTAGGACTCTTTTTCAGTATCCTTAATCTTCTCTGGGTCTCAGAGTCCTCAGTTTTAAAACCCTATTTACGATTCCCAAATGAAATTACTGTTTGACTCAAAAGACTAAATTATAGGTTGAAACATAAAATCAACAGTATTCAGCCATTTTTGACACACAAAAATGGCAATTTCGTGTGGTTTAACCTGAACCAATACACTTTATAAGCAGCGACACTCCAAATAAAAGTAATTTATTATGAATTTTAAACACAACATAGCTTAGTGAAGTTATGAGGAACCTTGGCTGGGATACTGGACTAATCTAAGTTCAAGTTCTGATCTAACCCTACCTAGCTGTCTGGCTTTTGGCCAACTTAATGAACTTCTGTAAGACTCAGGATCCTTAGGCATCAGATGAAAATAATAACCATAGCTACATTTTATTGAGTCACCATGAGGGTTAAATGAGGTAAAACATGAAAACGTCTTAGTCCAGTATCAGCATATATGTGTTTAATAAATATTAGCTATTTAACTACTAATTCTATGTTAACTTTATCTACTAAGGTCATTGTATCTCGTAGTTCATCTTCTCAGCTTTTGATTATCTTTACCTGCTTCCTTTCATTAAATTAATGTTATCTCCTCTCTGGCACTCTCATACATGAAATTATCTATTTTTTTTCCTTTTTTTGTGGCAAAGTCCCCTGAATTCTCCATGAATTGAACATACCCTCTTTTGGGTGTGGGTGTAAGATTTACCAAATAAGGGTAGAAAAATCTCCTCTTTGATATTCTCTCGACAGCAGCTACTACATCTGCCATTACTATAAATTCTGGAGGTTGGGCACTTCCTAAGAGCACCTCACCTTTTTGACGCCCTGCCCATTCAATTGTTGAAGAAAAAGTTGTATGTTGATTTTAGCTCTGTGGTGAACCCTGGGTTCAAAGCAGGTCTGTCTGGCTAAACATTTTGTTTCTTTCCTGAAGCCTGAATTTTAAAGGTAGTAGTAGACATCTGTTATGTTAAACAGGTTCATTCCACTTGCGGAGTGTCATTGACTGGTATTGGCTGCCAGGAGCATTGTGTTGAGAAGAATTCTGAAGGCCAGGTCTGTGCTCAGTAGGAATGTCATGATCGATTAGTGATGTCTGCCACACATGCAGCAGGGCAGTGGTGGACAGGGTAGGAACAGTGTTCACGTTGTTGATTTGTTGATCCTTGATCTACACACACTTAATCTGTTTGGTTGTGGCGGAAGAATTGCATCAAGCTGTTGCCCAAGCCTTTCTGGGGTCTTGTTTTTCTTTACTCTCACATGTTTGTGAAATGTTCCAAACATCGAAGTGGAAATATAAAGAGTCAACAAAATTCTAAGACCTCCTGAATAATCCCTCTGTCCCATCTGCAGCATCTCTGGGAGACAGGAGGGATGAGATAGGAAGTTTGCTTTATTAGGTATTGCCAGCTGCTCTGACTTTTGTGATCGTCCCAAACTAGTTCATTCTGGCTGGTAAAAAAAAACCACTTCTCTTTTACAGGTGTAAAAACTAATTTGATTTCAAAATAGCTGTTAGTAAAGCAACATGAGAGGAAAGAGAATGCTCTTTTGGCAGAAGGCGTTCAAATCTATTGCATATGGAGATTTTCGGAGCGCTAGACTTTTTGTTTCTCAAATGGGGATGGCAAAGCAATGTCAGCTGAACAAGATGATGGTTTTAACCATAAGACATGAAGACATTTGGTTAGGGACCAGTGACTGATCCAAAATTTCATGGCTATGTATATGCATGTATATATGGCTATGGATATGTAAATTATTTTTATTGTTAGCAATCCAAAAGCGATAAAAAGCAATATAACTAATTTTAGGGAAATGAGAAAAGCAGAATAATCAACGATCCCATCACTGTGACATGCTAGGTCTCAGCAATATAGCACTGATATATTTCCCCCTCGTCAGGGCTGTGATGATGGTGGACATGTGATTTTATGTTATTTATTTGTCACCTAATGGTTTCCCTTGATTTATAAATGGGGAAGTGCACTTCAATAAACATGTATTTAAAAAAAACACTCACTAACCAATCAATTTTTAACTTTTCAATCTTCTTTATGTAGAGTTTTATGTTTTCTTTCTTGGACTTCTTATTTAAAAGTTCATTGTGCTCTATGGAATATTGACAAACAGGATACATTTGTTCTGCCCTTTTGGTATATACTTCTTTTGCATGTGCCTTCTCTTTGGGGCAATAGAACAAAGCAAAATATGAGCGGTAGTCAGTAGTTTTAAAAGGAAAATCCCAGCGGCAGAGAACTGGAAAGTGATTTTGACAGGTCATATAACCCGTTCTTGTGCCTGAAGAATCTGAGGAGACACCCAGCAAATGCTCTTTACAGTGTTGTGCAGTGTCTGACACCTCTCACTGGCAGGGATTGCTTCCACACTTCAAACATATCCTTCATTTTTCTCTTGGTAGTCTCATTCTTCTTGACCCGACATGGGGAAAGATAATTCCTTTGTACCTCAGTTTTCTTCTCTGGAAATGGTACTGTTTTTCAAAAAATGGTATTTTTTTTCAAGCCAAGAATAACAAAGCAATTCCCCCCGTTCCCCCAGTACGAGCTTGGGAGGCTTTGGAGGTAGCTGGTGGTACTGCCAGGTCCTGCTCGCCCTCAGCTTGCTCCAGCCCCAGCTCTGCGTGAGAGTGTACGAGGGTCAATTGATAAGATCTTCATCTTCCTGGAGCGAGAGTTGGGGAATGAGTCACATGTCATAGGAATGTTCTGAAGCTTTTCTGCAAGGCCAGTTTGTTCCTTGTAATCAAGGGTGACAGAGAAATACTTAAAAAGTGACAGAAGCAGAGGCTGTCTGGGCCACAGCTGGGTGTGGGAGGCCCCTCCGTGACAACTGTTAACACTTTGGTTACTGGCTCCGTGGAGCCGCTATGAGTCCTGGGGAAGCTGGGGGTGGGCTGAGGGCACCGGAAGAGCTTTGGTCCACGAAATATTCTAGTAACTGGTATAGCAGCTCATGCTGAGTATCAGCCCTTCCTATACCCTCTTGACACCTCCTTCAAGTTCTTGAGGCCAAAAATCGTGATTAGGACAAGTCACACCCTTCTCTTGGCCCAGTCTTCCTTTGCTGGTGAGTTTTTAAACATATTATAAACTCATCTTCTCGTTTTTCCTTAAGCAACATCTTGAATTGGCATGCGGCAGAAGAAAAATCTCACTGTCAAGTAAACTCCAAAGCAAGTCACAGATTTAGCAGGAGGTTCTGTAAAATGTTATAAACTATTAGAGCAGAGATCCTCCTGAAGTCATTGGGTGGATAGTGGAGCACAGAAGACAGAGCAGAGGACCCAGCATTTACCAGAGCCTTCCAATTAAACAAAGAAAACCCCAGAGAGAACTCTTCCAAGAAAATCGCTTTATAGCACACACATAATGAAAACCAAAACACAACAAAACTTGTCTCTGACTTTTTTTTAAAAAATAAAAGGGCTGTTTAAAAAGATGACTGTAGAGTGTGTACCACTTCTCCCAGATTTGCTGTGCAGAAGTGCATAAGTGTGAGTGATGTAGAGGTACTTGTTTATTATAGAGCACATTTCAATGCAGTAATCATAAATATTGCTAAGGTTGTGCTCTGTTGAAATATGACCTACATACTCTTGATTGTTTGTGTTACGTGATTTGTCTGACACCCATTACATTCTGGGTAATAGCAGCCATTTGTTGCTCTGCACAGCAGGCTCTTTTGACAAAAGAAAATAGGCAGCAATAAAAAAGCTATAGTCTGAATTACATTCTGCACAGAGCTGCACTGCTGAGAGTTTGTGCAAGTGTGTTAACAATGCTCTGAACTGCCTCTTGTCAGCCTTCAGCCTGTAATGGCCATCTGTCCTCCCATAAATCTGTCAAAACCTGCTAAGTTCAAGAGAGAGCATGGAATATACCTTGTACTGTCAACACCAAAATGTACACATTCCCCAGAAAATCAACACACAGGAAATAATCCGGAGGTGATGGGCGGCATTAGCACTGTTGGTTCAGGCTTGTGGGATGGAATTGAGGGCCTGGCGATTAGTGGGAGGATGAGCAAAGGTAGCAGCATTAAGGAATTGGTATTGACTGTTCTCCAACCGCAGGGGGAAGAAATCTGGGTAGGGGAGACGGGGTTAGAGAAATCCAATTAGTTTGGGTGCAGCAAGGGGTCCCCGTCCCGTGGGCAGCTCTTAAAAGTTTGACAGTGTTAAAAGAAAAAAAAAAACACTTCTTACATTGCTGTTTTGCTTGGGGTCTCAACTATCTCTGGAAAAAGATTTTCAATTAGGCACTGGTGGTTCGAGGGCTTGCGATTCTTGAGATTTCTCAGTCTTGCTTGAAGGTACTGTCTGATTAAAGATGTTTCAGTAAACAGTAAAAAAGTTTAGAGAATTATCTGAATTATTTCCCCAGACCCACCTACTCAGTAATCCTAAAGTAATTTCCATTGGCTAAGCAAGAATTCTTGATTGTTTTAACAAGTAGTGCCGACAGAAATTTATTGCCTTGATAATTTCACTCCCAGGGTATATTTGGTTATCTCTGAGAGCATCTGTACATCTTAAGCATATGTGTAAGAAAATATACTTACTTAAAATGTTAAAGGCTTATCTCTTCATTTAAAAAGAACTGTGAATTCCCTGGGGCTGAATCCCTGAAACACTAGCTGCTGGCGTGGGTGGCATTAGGCACATAGTAGGAGTGCAGTGACTGTTCAGTTGCTGCAGTCTGCCCAATATGTGAAGGAGGTGAAAGTCTCTGTTTTTAACTCAAAGAAACCACAATCGAGGTGCCGTCAGTCCCAAGAGCAACTTGAGAATCAGTTATTTAAGTGATAATGAGCTTAGGTACTAGGACAAGGGTTTCACATGTTCAAGACTAAAAAGAATTTCTATATTTAAAATCCCTAGATAGCTAAGTTATTTATAGAACTAGTCTCTCTTTAATAGTGGCCTAATTTGGTGTTTCTGAAGTTTAGGGTTTCTTTTCATAAGTCTAGAATGTCTGTCAAAATACATATACCTGAGTAAAAGGCAATGTGCCACATGGGATCTGTAGGACAGTGGCTTTTCACAGGAGCTCTGTGAATCACCTTATTAAAGATGCTTAACCAGCCCTGACTGGTGTGGCTCAGTTGGTTGGAATGAGGTCTGTCAAAGTGAAAGGTTGCCAGTTCCATTCCTGGGTGGGGCACATACCTGGGTTGTAGGTTCTGTCCCCAGTCAGGGCTTGGACGAGAGGCAACAGACTGATGTTCCGTTTCTCTCCCTCTCTTCTCCCTCTCTCCCCGCCTCTAAAAATATATAAATAGATAGATAGATCAAGAAATAAATAATTTAAAAAATGTTTAACCAGCTTCCTAAGGGGTCCTTTGGCCACCGAAATGTGATATCAATGAATGAAGGAGGATCTTGAAAAATAAAAATGAGTATAAATTTTTGCAAAAATAAGACCAAACAATATCCCACTAAGCATGTGTGATCTACTTGAAGAGACAAGATATAATTCACATTCAAAAAAGATAAGCAAGACCATATAACCTATATCTAATTTTTAAAATTTTAATCTTTATTGTATTTTTTCCATTACCATTTTGTCCCCTTATATACCCTCCCACACATCAATCACCGCCCTGTTGTCCATGTCCATGAGTCCTTTTTTCTTTTTGCTCTATGCACATTTAAACAATGGAATACTACCCAGCTATAAAAGAGAAGAAAACTTTACCTGTCGTGACAGTGTGGATGGACCTGGAGAACATTATGCTAAGTGAAATAAGCCAGTCAGAGAAAGACAAATACCCTATGATCTCACTCATACATGCAATCTAATGAACAAATGGAGCCATATAACTGTATGTAATAAGTATCAAGTGACTGAGCCTGGCAGTAACTTATTGGAACAGTAAAAATTACCTTATTTTGGGGTATCATGAAAAGATTTATGGAGCTAGGTCTTTAGGATGTTGATGTTATTTCCCCCAATGTAAAGGCTCTGTTATTAGGAATATTTGACAGTTACTTACTTGGCAAAGAGATTATTCCTCATCATTTCTTTAAGCATCTTAACTTCCTATGAGAAATATTTGAGAACTTGTAATTCCTTTGCTGGGCATTAGTTTACATTTGTTGTAATGGTAATAGAAGGTAGTGGTCGAAATCAGTATGTATATATTGGCAGTGCAGAAGGAAATAAAACAAGAAAAAAAGAGAGAGAAGAAAAGACTGACCACATGTTGAGTAAAAGTCACATTTGTCCATGAAAAAAGAAGAGTCTGCCTCAGTGGCACAGATGATTCATTCAATACTATGTCACCTCCTTATTATCTATTAGCAAAGAAGGGTAGATGTGCAGTAAGCTGCCACTAAGGAGAAACTTTTTTGAGACTCAATGTTTCTTTTCTCTTTGTGTTTGCATTTCCCCATCTTCATGAACTTTTCTGGGATGGATTTCCAAAGGCAAACCACTTTGCCTCTTTGTTTCTTTTCTTTCCTCATTAAGGGAAAATTAGTTATGCATAATAAGAGTGGCCAGAGTGGCATGACATATTTCATTTTAGGGAAAAATGCCAATTTTTTTCATCTCTCTGTTGTAAAGTAGGAGAGAGAAGCAGCATCTTCCTGTTCATACCAAAATTTCATGTGGCTTTTTGTGACCTACTTGGTTGTCTCTCTCTCTCTCTCTCTCTCTCTCTCTCTCTCTCTCTCTCTATATATATATATATATATATATATATATATATATATATATATATATATATTTCTAACAAGGTAGGATTTCTCTGCCTTTCCTTGAAACGTGCAGTTGCCTTAAGTCTAACCTCAGGCTTGTTAGCAGACTTGAAGTTCTTTTTTGCTGAATAGCATTCACCCATCCTCCTAAATAGAAAGTGTATTATAAACTAAAATGTTCACTTGTAAGCATAAAGTCATTTGAACCCCAGCTTTGCCTTCTTCAAAGCTTCTTGGTCTCAGAATCCATGTCACAGTTACTTTTCCTCGGCCCAGAGGAAGGAGCAGCACCTACTCAGGGCTGACCCTTCACGGAGGCGCCTTCACAGATTGTCCTTCACACAGTGACTTCTGATGGCATTTCCTGCTTTTCTGTAGAAATCCACAGAAGGCGACAACTGATGGGTTTTCCCCTTTTTTCCTCTGTGTTTTTTAAAAATTTAAATTAATTGCGGAAGCTTGGATTCCTTTCAACCCTTCGCCCTCATAACCTGCGCTAATGTTGTGCTCTAATGAAATGGTCCCGTCACTGCAGTAATTCCTGTTACTGTTCACTTTGGTTTCTGTCGCAGAACCATATTTTAGACAGAATGTATTAGTTATGCTTACAAGAATGTATTATACCTACATTGGCCACGGTTTACTAAGTTAATGAACTGTGGCGACAAAATCGTAGCCATCACGTTGTAGAGTTGTCTAGTTCCCCACATTTGATTGTTGTATTTTGCTGAACTTGTATCAATGGCTCCTATGTCATCCCTGCATTTGCCATCATCCCATCTATTTTTTTGAAGTTGCCTAATTCTTTGGCTCCGTGGCTAGATTTTCTTGATTGGACCGAAATACCCTGGACCACCTGCATTCTCAGTAGCGTTCTTTGTAGACAGAAGCTACCAAAGCCGTTTTGTGATGCCCCTGAGTCCCACCACATTCATTTTCCATAATGCAGATGATACGGTGCCCTTGAAAAATCTGACCTTTGGTGATGCCTGGTGTCATGGAGGCCGGGAGGGACACGTTAATGTTTTCTCAGAGGTAGGTCCGTTAGCATTGGTGTTCAAAATACAAAATATCACGTGCAGCTCCCTGGCATGGCTGATCCATCTTCTCTTGGTGACAGAGGCTTAGGAGTAGAGAGTCACTTTATCAGGTGTTGTCATGAATTAGGTTTCCTTCTTTTTCACTCAGTTTTAGCCATTGTCTGAAATCTTGGAAATATTAGAAAAATGTATCCTGGCATTTAAGAACATTGTCTCTTCTCTCTTTCTCTTCCTATCTCCTTTTTTTTTTTTTGCCTTAGGCCTAACTCCACCCACGACTCCTCCTCATAAAGCCAACCAAGACAACCCTTTCAGGGCTTCTCCAAAGCTGAAGTCCTCTTGCAAGACTGTGGTACCTCCGCCATCAAAGAAGCCCCGGTACAGCGAGTGTCCTGGTACCCAAGGCAACAACTCCACCAAGAAGGGACCTGAGCAGTCTGAGCTGTATGCACAGCTCAGCAAGACCTCAGTGCTCCCCAGTGGACACGAGGAAAGGAAGGCCAGACGGCCCAGTCTACGGCTGTTTGGTGACCATGACTATTGTCAGTCAGTCAATTCCAAAACGGAAATACTCATTAATCTATCACAGGAGCTCCAAGACTCTAGACAACTAGAATATAAAGATGCTCCCTCCAGTTGGCAGGGGCAGATTTGTTCCTCCACAGATTCAGACAAGTGCTACATGAGAGAGACTCCAGAGGCGAGCAAGCAAGTCTCTCCCAGTAGCACCAGGAAACAGCTCCAAGACCAGGAAATCCGAGCCGAGCTGAACAAGCACTTCGGTCACCCCAGTCAAGCTGTTTTTGACGACGAAGCAGACAAGACCAGTGAACTGAGGGACAGTGATTTCAGTAACGAACAATTCTCCAAACTACCTATGTTTATCAATTCAGGATTAGCCATGGATGGCCTGTTTGATGACAGCGAAGATGAAAGTGATAAACTGAACTACCCTTGGGACGGCACGCAGTCCTATTCATTATTTGATGTGTCCCCTTCCTGCTCTTCTTTTAACTCTCCGTGTAGAGATTCTGTGTCACCACCCAAATCCTTATTTTCTCAAAGACCCCAAAGGATGCGCTCCCGTTCAAGGTCCTTTTCTCGACACAGGTCGTGTTCCCGATCACCATATTCCAGGTCAAGATCAAGGTCCCCAGGCAGTAGATCCTCTTCAAGGTAAACCTTGTCACAACCCACCCAGAACATAAGGCATTTCCAGGAAATAAAAAATAAAAAAAAAAAAAGGAAAGAAAGAAAGAAAAAGAAAAGAAAAATAAGGAAAGACCAAAAAACCCAAAAACATTCAAACCCACAGGCAGCCCAGCCCCTCACAACTGCATTCTGGGTGCCATGGAACTAATGAGATTGTTGTCACACGTACATCGCTCCTCATCTTTTCTTAAATCTGTCAGCCTTGAGCAGAGTGCCTTGAGCCAGTCAGATCAGAGAGAGAGCAATTTGTAAGAAACTTGCTCATCTAACTTTTTCCATTACCTGGAGAGCTGCCCTGTGCCAGGATAGTTGAGATCCATGCAAGATAAAGCTGACAGTGTACTAGACTGGCGCTTGGCGTTAACATCAATAAGAGACACCGGAGAGAACACATCCCTCCCAGACCTCTAAGCTGACTAGATGATCAGAAACTGTCACTGGAAAAATCTCACTAGTTTCCGGGAAGAAAAAGCCAGTTTATGTAACGCAGTGCTCCAGGGGCGTTCAGTTGTGCCAATCCACAGGGGTTAAGTGGCAGTCGCGAACGCCTTTCTGTTTTTCTCCTCTCCCCTAGATCTTGCTACTACTATGAGTCAAGCCACTGCAGACACCGTGCACACCGAAATTCTCCCCTGTGCTCAAGATCACGTTCAAGATCACCCTACAGCCGTAGGCCCAGGTAAGGACGCGTGTCATTTCCCCTGGGCTCCTCTCACCCTGGCCTTCACATGACACGATGTTATCTAAAACCCCGCCCCTCCCCACTTTGTTTATTTTGCTCTTGTCGTTGGAGGTGGTTGACTTAATGATGAAGTTATGTTTCTCAGGTATGACAGCTACGAGGAATATCAGCACGAAAGGCTGAAGAGGGAAGAATACCGCAGAGAGTATGAGAAGCGGGAATCTGAAAGGGCCAAACAGAGGGAGAGGCAGAGGCAGAAGGCAATTGTAAGCAGCTTGGAGCTAACTTGCATTTCAAAGGAGGGTTTCTTTTTTGTTTTCCTTCCTTCCTTCCTCTTTCTTTTTTGTAGATTAGAAAATAAACTAAATCTAAGGCTTTGTTAAAATATGCAATATTCGCCCTTTTGACATTCAAACATCAGTGTGTCCCCAATCTCTCTTCATACAAATGATTAGAAAACTAAATGTGAAATCAGTATATTTCTCATTCATCTTGAAGCTCATTACTGTTTTTAAAAATGGAAGGAGTGGAGAGTTACTCGGTCAGATACTGGTTCCATCCGGTCAAAGGATAAGTTCTTCTTATTGTTCTCAGCTGCCTTTTTCTCTGAGTGGAAAATGAGCAGATATCACTGTTCCCTCTTTTTGGCAAACTTGAGGATTGGATTGCCCGTGAAGAGACTGGGTCCAAATTAGATTTAAAGGAGTCAGGAGAGGAAGATTTGCTAAGGAAGTCATCATTTCTTACTTATGCTGGGTCAACACCTAACCAGGCAGGAGATGCGTCACATTTCTTAGGAACTACTCGTCAATAACCCATTAGATATTTTGGCACCACTTACAGCAGCGTATTACAGTTACTTGACATATAGACAGTACTGACCCTTTGATGGAAAGATTCAGATTATATGAAAAGTAATTTTTTTTTGTACAGTGCTTTTTCAGCAGCTTCTTACTAATGGGTAGACTTTACCTGGCTCCCACCCAATGCTTGTCAACCTAGACCTTGGAAGGCAAATGTGAGACACTCCAGTGGTTGGCATCTAGCACTTGTCCATGGCGACATTCCTAATTGATTATGGCATACTACCCGTGAGCCCCCACAGAGTCTCAGGGTGTTTCCCAACAGGGTGCTCCACCGAGCTGTGGCTCATTGGTTAGAAATGGTACTGCTCTTGTTCATTGCAGCCAGTACCTCATTATGGGAGCTTCTGAGACTCATTTCCCTGAAGATCAGCTTTTGACACATCTTGAATATAAGCACACTAAGACTTAGGGAAAGGGATTTTAAAAGTTAGAGGTATATGGTTCCTTTAAGAAAACCCGCTACCATCAACCAAATCTTGAAAAACCTACAGCAAAGAGCTTATTAATAAAGTCAAAATCAAGCACTAGCCAACAGTGATCAGCTGGAGGAAGAAGGTTACCTGAGAAGTCTGTTAATTGTGGGCACTGAAGGAGAAAAAAGGGAGAAGTAATCGAATACTTGAGCTACGGGTCTAGGGTGTTTGTTGTCACTCACTTAACTTTGAATGTACCTAAGACTAAATCATGGGCCTTTTGCTAATTACAACACTTTTCCTCATTTTTTTCTCAACTTTCAAATGAGCTGTGATATTAAGCTCTGACAGAGTGTCATTAGTTAACACTTAAGAAGACTAATGAAAATTAAAAAATTCAATATTTCTAATTTTACTATTTTTAATTAATAGCCTATTCAATAATTATAATAACTCACATTTATATAGTGCCATGTAGTTTATAAAGACTTTTAATATGGCACATTACAGTTAATCTTTACAAAAGAGAATCATGTTGCATAAGCATGTAGGGAAAATAGTTATTTCAGTGTTTGCAAAGTCACATTTTATAAAATCTTCCATGTTTCTTCCCAGAAGTATGCCATTAAAGAGAGAGATTATTTCATAATATATTTGTTCATTTGGGAAAAATAAAACATAACTATAACCAAAGCTGTGTAAATAAATATAGATAAAGACATGCTTATTTTACTCCTTCCAAAGGTAATTTAGGGTCAGATCCTTAACTAGAGTCAAGACAGGGAGGGAGGTGCCTCGTTGCTAGTTTGGCCCTTTCCAAATAGATCACTAGCTGATGCCCATTCCCAAACCGCCCTTGAGGTCATTAATCTGTTTGGAAGCAGATGTCTCCCTGCCTTCTCCTTATGTCTCAAATGTTGACCATTCCTCAGTTAATTTTTTGATTAGGACAATGTTGTATCAGTTCTCTTTGAAAGATGGCTTATATAGTCCAAAGGTCAACTTGGCTTATATTAAATTATTCTAAAATAACTAAGCACTTGTGAGAATTCTGAAATTGAGTTTTTCTGTTTTTGAAAAGCAGATTGACAAAAAAAGAACTACAACCTAGAGATTGTTTACTAACACAGTGACAGTAGTAAGAACTTAACATAAAGATTTGGAATTAATTGTTAAACTAGTGCCCACTTCTACAATTATATGCTATTTGTCCTTGGCATAAGTGAAAACTCATGCCTCTTTATGTGCCAAACATTTGCTAGGTCCTTGGGATATAAAAGTAGGTGAGACCGGGTCCACTGTAGCCAGGGAGCTTCCCGTCTACTGGGAGGTAAAGCTAAATGGGCAATGGGGTGTGTTAAGTGCTGTTGCAGAAGACACATCTAAGGCTTTGTGGTGGGCACTCAGATCTGGGAATGAAGAAAGTCATTCCCAAAGAGAAGGAGATTGATCTGAAACCAAAAGAGGTGGAAGGTAAAGGTTTTCTGAACTTCTGCTGTGCGACATGTTAGCCATTAGCCAAGTGACTAATTCAGCTAGTTCCAAATTCAGATGCACTGCAAGTGTGATTGGATTTTTGAAGACCACACCAAAAAAAGGGAGTACAGTACTTTATTAATTTATTTTAGATCGATGACAGGTTGAAATGATATTTTAGATGTATGGAGCTGAATAAATATATCATTAGAATTAACTTTCTGGCTCTTCTTTTCCTTTTAAAATGTAGCTCCTGTACTTTCTTAACTTACATAAACTGAATTATATTTTTCTTGTGGACATTGCTGTTGTAGGCAGAAGTGATAGCTCATAATACATCTCTGGGGGAAAAAAGCAAGGTAGATTGGGAAGCTGCTAGCCATTTAACTGGAATACTGAGGTATGGGAGCTGCAAGAAATAAGTCTGGAGGGCTTTATGAAAGCCAGACCTGTGAAGGGTCCTGTAAGTCATGATATAGATTTTGAAGTTTGTCTTGGAGGCTTAGTGGAACTATTTAATGAGTTTACCCACAGGAAGGTTTTCTGATTGATTTCCTTCCTCAAAATGATCTGCTTTCTTATGCCAAAATGCATTTTGCAAAGTTTATTTTTATGAACTTGGGCACAGAGATACATGCAATGATTTTTGATTCATTTGACTAGATTAGCTTGGAAAGTCATTCATAAAATGACTAAAGGAACTAGAAGGGTCTTCCCAGGTTGGTTGGGTAGGTGATTTCCATTCAGATTTTTGAGACACCCTTAGAGTAATGAATAATGGAAAATTATATTTGGGATCCTTTGGGTGCAGTGCTGGATTTTGCATTAATTCAGATCGGTTATATAATTAGGAGACCAACAAAGCAGAGGTTCCATAAGGAAATAAAAGTAATATTAAAATTATATAATAATTGATATTTTACCAAATGAAAGTCATTTTGCTGTTGTTTTGAGCTCCATAAGGCGATGGCTTGGAAGGTCTATAAAGTTTTCATAGCTAATGCCTCTAAAAGTCCCTATCCAAATGAACTTGAGTGCACCAAATAAGAGAGTTCAGAGAAGAGTAGTGATTAGTAATTACTAACCCAGAATCGTTCATTGTGGTTGAATATTGCTATTGTTTCAGTTTCTACTTTCCTCCAATTTCCATCTAAACCCTTTCTTAAAAACCAATTCATCCTCTGCCTTTCTCAGTCTTGTAGGCTTGAAATAATTCAGGTGCTATTGGAACAGCATAAGCCAGGGTTAGTACTTAATGTCTAAACTGCCACTGCTCTAATTTCTTCTGGACTTCTAAGTCCAACTCCATTTGCAATCTGTACAGTTTCCTGCCAGAAAACATGATAATGGGATGTTAATTAAAAGGGAAAATCTAGACATTATGATATGGCTCAGTGCTCAAAACCCAAACCAGATGTACTTGGGCAATGGCGGTGGCATTTCATTTCTCTCTGCACCCCCCCACCCCCACCCACACTGGTTAGTATTCAGCCTGGGAGCCAAGAACAGTGCGTCATCACTGATAATGATCGGCTTCTTCCGAATGAACAAAAATTGTGTAATTTCTCATAGTTATTCTTTTTGGAAAAAATTAAGTAGTTTTCTATTCATACCCTTTTAGAGAGCTATTTTGTGGGGGTGAATATATCTAAGGTTGAGCTCAGAGCTCACTGTTTAGCAACTGGCAGTTTTATCAGAAGTAGTTATATATACCCTCAGTCTGTAGTTCTGATGTTTTCTGACTTATCACTGGGTTTACTTGAATCTTAGCTCCTACTTGCACATTGTCTATTAAGACGACTGACCTGGATTTATTCAAGTTTATCCAGCCTTAGACACTAAGGAGGAACATGTCTGAGAGTTACTGGGATGGGGGTAACTCTGGAAAATTGAATGCTGTAGTTTTGGTTCCTCCCTAAGAGTGACCCCCAGTAGTAGGAACTTACTGAATGACTACTGGATTGAATAAGTATAATCAATATTAAAGGCAAGAGAAAAATATCTTTTTGTTTTTGGATTTTGCGAGACTTCCAGCATTTCTTTCTGCCCATTGACATCTTTTAATGGACCCCCCACCTCCCAGTTTATTCTTTGGATGGAGGACCTAACTATGCCATTCACTCTGGAAACTGCATAGGATTTATTCATTCATCTCATCTATAGTATTCATAGTGTATTTGGAATTTCTAAAGAAGTCAGAAGCTAACCTGATATGCACAAATCTTTTACTGCCAAAGTTGACATGCAGTTTCCTTAGCACAGGAGTAGGCTTTTGAAAATTATTCTAATTGGGGAATGTTGACTAAAAGTTCTAAGAATCCAAATTCTATTAGGCTATTTCTTGTTGTTACCCAGCATTGCAGAGTATTTTGGTGAGATAACACATAAAAAGTATTTACCATAGTACTTGATATATTTTAGACGATAAATGATAATTTCCTTATTAATTTCGTTTATTTCTTAGTCAAACCCCTTTCACCAGGATTATTATTTGAGGAGAAACATTGGCATTTTCTTCGGCTAACTTGGGAGGCTCTATACACTTTCTGATAAACATTTTGATAATGCAAAGTCAGTTAATTCAGTAAGGCCTTTTTTTTCCCCTTTATTTATCCCCTGTGTTTTGATATAATGAGGATTTACCATACCTGTTAATGCAACATAAATCTCTAATTTTATTATCTACCCCATCAGCAAACTAGCTTTTGTGAAACTTGAAGCTAAAAGATATTTGATAAATGCTCCATCTTCCTCAATAGTAAAAACTGGTCTGAAAATAATTTTTCAAAAGCTTTTGCCAAAGGTTTAGAGTTCTTCCAAGCCTTTAAGAAGTTGGAAATGTTATTAAGCATTTTGATTTCTTTTCCTTTCATCTCCTGTTTAGAAATTAATGTCTTGAAAAACTGGCTGCAAATGTTAAGGTTTTTTAAAGATATGGAATCTATTAATCTGTCTAATAAAACTGCAACATGTTAAAAATAATCGGTTCTCTGTTAGACGTTTTGGCCAATCTTGGAAGGATTTTTTGTCTTTGCTCTTTTAGACCTTCAGATGCCTTTTAGTTTCAGTTTTAGCACCGGCAAAACTGAGCACTCTAATCATTTTCTCAAATGATAATTTTAACATGTCCTCAATCTCTAGTCTTTGTAAGATACCAAGACATGGCCCCAGTCCTGTGTTTTACAAAAGGAGATGATAGACAAACAGGTGGTTGAGGTGACTGTGCACAGCCCTTTGGATTTCTGTTCCTCTCCTCTAGGCTGTGTCTTCTTTTTTACTGCAGAATGTATCAGTATCTGATATAAAAGGTCCTCTGGTTTATCTCCTTTGTAGGATCGTTGTTGCATTCAGCTTCGTATAAAGAAGCAATTTAGAGACTGTCCCAATATGTCTGCATATGGACGTGCATATGGTAGATTTTAGCTTTAACTTCGAAGTTACTTGAATACATAGGCGGTGTGTATTCCCATAATGGTAGTTGAACAATTTTCTTGTGATGGTTCAATTTCTTTCTCTCTCTTCTGCATTGCCCCCTCCTTTTCCTCTATGTAGTAGTAACCTTCCTAAAAAGGCTCATTAAAAAAGAGAAAATCCATAACATTCATGCACGCAGGCACCAGGAAGTTTAGATAGGGGTCCCATCACATTCGGCTGTTTGGCTCGAGTCGGCTGCATAAATAGAATGGAATGTGATGTTATGATTCCATTGCCCAAGTATATAGCATTGCCTCAGGATAAGCCTCACCACCCATTTATATTTATTGACCTCCTGAATGTGATGGGTGCTCTGGAGCAACACAATTACAGCCTTGAATTGAGACATGCAATCTACATGGAGGTGAATCAGACAGCCTGCTGTTTGTTGTACATCATCTGGTCAGTTATTTAGACTCAGTAGCTGACATCAGGGGAATTGTGTTTTACCAACAGTTGCAGTGAAGCCCTACCTCTGGTTCTCAGAGGTGATTTTTAAAAGTGAGAGTCCTGCAAACTTGTAGCTACTCCACAATTATTGCACTTAAAACTGTAAAAACAAATCATGAAAACCTTCGTTAATTCTCTTAGTGAGCTACCTAGGCAAGTTTTTTCCTATGATAGACCACTAAACCTGGCTTTGTTTCTCCCTTATCTTAGGATATACACTTAGGCATCTTTGATATAATGAATGGTATGGAGTAAGTGTTCAAAGTAATTCATTTATTAGTGATGGATTGATTTTTCAACAAATATTTATTGAGACTTTATCTTTCAGGTATCCTTAGAACATGGTAGTCAATAGGACAGATATGGTCTCTGCTTTCATGAAGCTTTCATTATAGGGGGAGATGGACATGAAACAATAAATGAACTATTAATTATTTAACTACAATTGGGTGCAGAACTACAAAGGATAAATAGAATATTCTTTAAGAGCAACCAATAGGAATCATGACCTCATTTCAAGCCTCTGAGAGGAAATGATTATTGAATTTGATGTAATTCTAGACAGTCCGTGTAGGTTGGTACAGGGGAGGGAGAGGCAATGTAGAAAAAATGTTCCAAGTAGCAGGGGAACAGCTTACTCAAAACCCCTGGGAAAGGAAGGAACACTATATGCATTAAGGACTGATAGACACTCAATGTGGCTGGAATGCATAGTAAAGGAAAGAATGCAACGTGTGGCGATAAAGCCCATGATGATGACAGGTGCAGACCATGACAGGCTCAGTAGGTCCTCTTACTGATTTAGGGCTTGCCTTACAAGTTAGGAGAAGCCATCAGAATGTGTTAGACAGTAAATGGCATGGTCAGATACCTGTTCCTTTAACAAAGGCTACGCTTGCCTGTGAGGAAGAATAAAGTGGAGGAGAAGAAGCACAGACGCATGGCCCAAGTTATACTAGTCTGGAAGGAGATGCTGGCAGGTTGATTTAGAGGAGATAGAATAAAGGAGCTGGACTAGAGAGAGATTTAGGAGGCACAAATCAACAGGGCACAATGAGTGATGAGATGCGGGGGAAGGAACTCAGGTTTTTGCCCTGAATAACTGCCTAGATGATGTTCATTTCAATGATACAAGCACACTGGAGAAAGACCCACTGGGGAGAGGGTGGAACTGGGGAGTTTTGTCTGGGAAATGTTGGTCTAGTTTGAGATGCCAAGGGAACAAGTAATGTCAGATGTCAAATAGATGGTTATTCGAGTTTGCAGCTCAGAGGAACTTCCATGATGAAAATAGGAAGAGGAAGGTTGCATACAGATAAAAAAGGTGAAACATGAATGATGAGATAACCTAGGATGATATCTATTGTAGAGTCTGTGAATTGTTCAATCATATTTCACAAGTGCTTACTGAGTGCCCAGTCTTTGCCAGGTACTTTGCTAAATACTGGGCACATGAAAAGGAAGGCCATTCAGTAAATAACACATCTCTTTGCCTTAGGCCCAAATTACTTTTCACATCATCCAAGACAGGATACTCTCAGTACATCCAGAGAAAACTCTTAGGCAAGCGAAATTTATACCTTAGTCCTGTGCTTCCTGGGCTTTCCTTCCATCTAACTTAAATCTCAGCATCCTGAAGTTTGTTCCATTCTTGTTAATCTTTGATAGACATGTAGCCTAGTTGGTAAGCTCTTTCTTTATATTAACTCCTTCCATTCTTGCCTTTTCTCACTTTTGAGAGACATCATCACCTTTGTCCTGTCTTTTCAGAACAAGATTTATAGGATTGCTTCTTATATTTTTTAAGAAATATACCCTCAGGCTACAGAATATTCTTCTTGTATTTTGAAGGTTGTGAATTGCTGATTATGATGATATTGATGCCACTGGTGAAAATTAGGCCACACCCTTCCAATCTGTTTCTAAAATAAGGTTCATTGACAAAGTGAAGTTTATAACACTTTTTATAGCTCTTAGTCTTTGGAGACCCATGGCTTAAAATAGTCTATATTTTAAGACTGTATTTTTCAAATTATTTGTCTTTGGACAATCTGCATCACAATCACTTGGATGTGCTTATTAAAAATGAAGATCATTGAACCCTACCTTCCAAATATTTTTAGTACATCTGAGATAAATCCTAATAACTTGCATTTTTAATAAGCATTTCAGGTAATATTTACTTACACTAAAGTTCAAGAATCTCTCTTTTGAGCAATGTCAAAAGTTGTGCCTCAAATCATCATGCCGTATAACCTTAAACTAGTACAGTGATTTACGTCAATTATTTCTTAATAAAACTGGAGAAGTTATACCTCTCCTTATTAGAATTCTGAATTAATGAGAAATTAAACAGTTTTCTAAGCCAGCTCAGTCACTTACCAATTTTGAGGCTTAATAATAAAATATTTAATAGGTATTTTTGGTCACTTATTCCATGATAAGATGATCACATTGCACACCTTTCTTTTCTAACATGTGAAAGCTCATGTGACTCAAGTACAGAGATGACAAAAAATGTAGAAGTGAACCAGTTGCCACACGGAGAGAGCATGTAAGGGCAGAAAGTGATGCCGAAATGAGAAGTAAAACTCACTTCCAGTGTAGCCTTTCATTGGGTTTTACTGCAAGTTTTGCTTTAACTGGCATGCTTTGTGGATTCTTCTTATGCATGATTGTACCTTTCTGAGTGTTTCTAGAGGTTCAGCTCCTTTCCTACCTCCAGAACTAGCAAGTCTCTCTTTACTCTCCCCACCCCCAGGAAGAACGCCGTGTGATTTATGTTGGCAAAATCAGGCCTGACACAACACGGACAGAACTGAGGGACCGCTTTGAAGTTTTTGGTGAAATTGAGGAGTGCACAGTAAATCTGCGGGATGATGGGTGAGAATCTTCAAGATTATTTCTTGTTTAGAAGCTGACATATGTAAAAAATTATGGCCATAAGATTACTAGGATGGGGATGCTTTGACAGATGACATGTTGAGTTCAGAACCTTATTTATTTTCTTTCATCCCTATTTATTAATCTTTCTAGTTGAGATTTTCTGTCCCAGAAATAAGTATTTAGCTGCTTGACAGGACAATCACACTGATAAATGGATACAGTGGTTCAGACATTGGCACCAGCGAAGTCTCCTGTAGTAGAAAGGGTTCTAGTCATATATGCTAATGCCTCCTTGCTGGCTTTGAACTTCTCTTTGTCCATTGCAGAGACAGCTATGGTTTCATTACCTACCGTTATACCTGTGATGCTTTTGCTGCTCTTGAAAATGGATACACTTTGCGCAGGTCGAATGAAACTGACTTCGAGCTGTACTTTTGTGGACGCAAGCAATTTTTCAAGTCTAACTATGCAGACCTAGGTATGGATTTTATTGTATGTGGAATGAGGAATCCATAATGCAGAGCTCCAAATGGAAGTAAATGCAAACTGTAGGCACATTGGGTTGAACCATTATTTTACTAGAGGGAATATTTGAGTAGAGAATTTATCTTATTATTTAATTTTTAATGCACAAGACTGTTTCTGAAGTAAGGGGTGTGGGTTTGGGTGGCAAAAGGCGGGAATAAATTTGCCGGAGTCTCTTCTCTGATACTGAAATTCTGCACTGTTTATGGATGTATATGAGGTACATTGCGTTTCCTGTGTGTCTGTACTGGGTGCTTGTGTGGGGTGTAGCATCTGTCTGCATGTGTTTATACTGTGTGTGCCTGTATATTTGTGTGTCATCCGCCATTGCTTCTGTTTCTAACCCTGAATCCTATTGCCCAGCATTGCCATCACTGTTTTATGGAACAGAATATGCAAAAATCGTGTTCTTTTTCCTTAGTATATCACAAAGCCTTAGAAATGGTAATGTTTTCTGCCAATTATACCTTAAGAGGAGGAAATAAAATTGTATATGCTAAATCACACTATAGTTTCTTTAAAATGAATGAAAATTTCTGTTATTATTTGAGTAGTTCTACGTGCTAACCATCGTACCAGGGGCTTTGTGGGTATTTCCTCATTTAGTCACCAGAACAATTATAGGAGATAGATATTGTTGATATTCCCATTTTGCAGATAAGGAAACTGGAGCTTATGTAAGTATTGAATTTTTTTTCCTGTTACAAAAGTTGTACAGACTAAAGGGGTAAAACATAAAGAAAATGTTTTTTAAATATTAAGAAAATAGGAAATCACCCATTAGCCCATCACCTAGAGACGACCACAATGCCCCACTGTGTGATCTGCATTTTAGTATTTTGTCTCCGAATGTCTCATTTCTTATAGTTAAGGTCTTATATTAAAATATGCGCTTTAAATTCTACTTATCTGAATTAATATTATGTAAGTTCACTTTCCACTTAGTTACAGGCTTAAAAATAATTTATCAACACATTAATGGCTACACAGTATTTTGTTCAGAGAATAATGTCATACTTAATCATTTTAATTATAGCTAAACATTTGTTCAATTTTTAAGTTTTTAATATAAATAATACCACAATGGACATCTTAATTTCCTTTCCAATTTTAATTTTGTTCCTTTGCGTGTGATTTTTCTGTCTAATATGTGTAAGACTTTCCATTTTTTGATGAAGGAAGGGAAGTGGCAAATGTCTCATGCATATGACATAATTACTTAAAATCAATTATACTACTAATCATGAAATTAACATATAAATCTATTCCTATGTGTTTTATTCTATTATATAAAAATTAGCACATTTCTGTCTGCACTTGCTCTGGCTTGGTATAAAGAAAGAAATGAATAGCAAATACAGGGATTTTTTTTTTCTCCCTTCCACCAGAGCGATGTCTCCCTAGAGTAATTGATATAGGTAGTGTGCATTGTTCAGGGGGAATATGCTATAATTCACTTCAAGAGCTAAATAGATAGGGTGAAGCAGGGGAGAGTTAGCTTACTGTTAGAGAGATAGAGGTCCAGGGATGAAAATATAAACGGTGGCAAGTCATTTATTTGTTCAAATGTTGGCTGATAAAAGCAGTCAAGACAGATTGAAGTCTTGAGTTGATTTGACTTATTTTCTTCGGTGATGAAGGCCAGGGTGTTTCTAGTCTCTCAAAACATCTCCAGTTTAAAATAAGCTACCTAGAGGGGCCTTCAGATCACGATTCATCACTGGGAGAGGGAGGATTGAATGGTATTTCCAAATTGAACTAGAGCCTCCCTGAAATATTTCTAAGAGGAATGCTTCCCCTCTGGTTATCTCACTGCCTTGCCAGCAGCGATGAAACTTTGCCGTTGCTCAGCTAGCTCTGTATTTTCTGAAAAGTGCGTTTGATGTGCATTGTAGTAGCACGAGTTTTTCCAATTCCCTCAAGCCCTACAATTGCATGAAGCGTGGTCGATCTGAGCGTAAGTGTGGTGTAGTTGAGGAGCCTACAGACTTTTGGAATCCTGCAGACCTGGGTTTGAAACTGGACTTGGCTTCTGACCTTAAGCAAGCAATTAAACTCCCTCTGCTTCTGCTTCTTTATCGGTGAAATACCTCGAAATGCTGTCATGGAGATTAAGTTAATGTTTGTGAAGCTGTTAACTGTGTCTGGCATAAAGCAGTTGCTCAGTAAAGAGTAGCTATGATTATAATTAAACGTGAAGGGGATGATAAGTTAGAGGTTTCAAGTTATTTTAAAATGGCAGCATCAACATCAGTGTCCAGCGTTCGAAGCAAAGAGCATTCCTGTGCATCCTGTCTTTGTCTCCTGAAGAGTTCAACCTCAGTGCATCAGCGCACAGCCGCTGAATGTAGTGAACAGAAGCGTATACTGGACAATTAGAGTGGCGTAGGGGCAACTTTTCCTGCTCGTTTCCCCCAACCGCCATGGATGAAAGTAAACAAGACAGAGATATGACGTGATCTGCCTGGGGAGGAGTAGGTAACCAGTTTCTCAGGGGAAACAAAGGCCAGCAGCGGCCAGTTTCTCTGAGGAAAAAAGACCTCGAGCCCCTTCCTCTAGAGACTTTTATTGAGTTGTAATACATAGGAATACAGGGCAGCAAGGATCAAACAGTAGATAGTCTGAGTATGAGTCTGTCAGGAACAGAGTTTTAGGGTTTCCTGCTTGAACCCTTAACATATGAATGAATTCACTCTTAGCAGAGCAGGTTTCACAGGTTTATCAGCAAGTCATTGTGATGCCAGATTTTTGCCCAGGACATGCTCTAGCAAGGCAAGGAGCTGCACCTCTCCCCAACAGGTACTCAGGCTTAAGGAGATTAGAGCCAGGAAGTGCTTCTCCCAGAGGTCATGGGGACTCGGGCTATGTCAAAGCCGGGGGCAAGAGTCCATTGCTATTTGTTGCAGCCCCCCAAGTTTTTCCATGAAGGCCTCCCAAGTTATCGAGTCTGGCTTAGGTTGCCCCCCGCTGTGAGAGGTCTTACCTGTCGTTGACTTCTGACCAAGCTTTGGGGGCAGGGAGAGGAAACTGAGGCAGCATTTGCTACCAGAGACGGGCTTTGTCTCCTGTGGCTCGAATTCCAGAGGTCACGGCTCACTCATCCTTAAGCCACACGGGGTAGAGAGTTACAGTTCCTGAAACCAGGCAGAGCGCTGCACAGCAGAGAGACTGTGAGCTGTCACATGTGTCCAGTGTAGAGTGAAAATGGTGTGATACAGACACGTTTCACCAAGAGTAAAGTGACCAATCAGCCTAGAAAGAGATCACCAATGTTTTTCTGTTGTGTTTTTTTTTTTGTCCTCCCAAATTAAGTTAGTTTGCACATTCTATTTTAGTACTATTGAGGACACTCTTGGCCACTACAATATTACTAGTGCAAAACAGAATGATTCTAATTACAATTTATGAGCCAGTTTTGAGAGACTCGGAATTTAAAGAGACAATCAAGGTTACTATGGTGATGCCAAGATTTAAGTCTAGTTTCTATGAATCTGTAATCTGTGTGTCTTTCTATTTACTGTCTTATAAAACATGGATCATTCTGTAAGATATCAGTGAAAAATGATAAAAAAGGATAAAAATTAAATTAGGACCATCTGACCAAAGAAAGATGGGCTAGTACAAATAATAAAATAATTTTAATCCAAATTAATTGTGGTATAGAACTTAAACATATAAGAAAAAATGAAATAAAGATAATATTCATCACAAGTTTTTATTGACTCAAAGAAATATAATACATTATCAGCATTTTGAATATATATTCATAACTTTAATTTTTTTAAAGATTTTATTTGTTTTTAGAGAGAGAGGAAGGGGGGAGAAAGAGAGGAAGAGAAATATCAATGTGTGGTTGCCTCGCATACACCCCCTACTGGAGACCTGGCCCACAACCCAGGCATATGCGCCAACTGGGAATCGAACTGGCAACCCTTTTGTTTGCAGGCTGGCACTCAATCCACTGAGCTACACCGGCCAGGGCTATATACATAACTTTTCATAAAACCTTGCCATTTATCGGTAAATCATTCCCAGATCCCAACACAAATATTTTCAACCATAGTTTTCATAATATGCTGGTGGTTAAAATGAATACATTCATTTAACAAATATTAATTTTAGTATCTACTTTGTGCCAACAGTTTTCTCTGTGCCAGGAATACAGTTGTAATTTGATTCGTTTCCATTTATACAATGTCATTTGTAACAATTTATTTTAAAAAAAAATTAAAGTGGCTTTTAGATTATTCTTACCAAACTTTTAATTATATTTTACTTGAGTTGCAGTAGCTTTCCTTCACTATAGAAAAAAAGTGGTAGAATAGATGTTATTGCTTTGAGAAGTACATGTGACCACAAAAGATTTGGGGTACCTATGTGTGATATAGTATGCTCATTAGTGGATATATATGTAAATACCAGTTTTCATATTTCACAGTAAAAAAACCTTGAGAAGTGCTGCTTTAAAACATTTTTAGTATTTGCTAATAAAAATACAGAAACACTGAAATTTTGGGTCTCATGCAGAATAATCTCAAGTTAAAATATTTTAATCATTCTCAAAATCACCTCCAAGGAAAGATATGCATGTGTCTTTCTGATGGGTCTGTGCCAACCTGATGTCATGCCGACTCCCAACATCAAGAGACTGTCTTCCTCCTCTATTTTATGCTACTCTGGGCAACTCTGATTTTAGGCTGATCTCTGGCAATAAGCAAGACTTACTTTCTTTCTTTTTCTCCTCCCCTTCCTCCTTCCTCTTTTTTGTTTCTACAAAAAAAGATTTTGATTTGAATAACAGCCGCCCTGAGGTTCTAGTGATACAAACAAACTATGAAGAGTGGAGAACCATTATAATTTAAGAATTAACCATTTAAGATGTTAGGGAAAGATTGGCTGTTTTTGTCCTTGCTTTTATGTCTGGGCTGAGTTTAATTATTGTTGCTTTGTTGTTGTTCTTACCTGGAAAGTGTTGCCTAACAAAAAGACAGTAAAGACAAAGAATGGCAAGGATGAGAGAGAGAAAAAGGTGCCCTGAATTCTTTGTTTTGAAAACTAAGGTGGTTAAAGTAGATTGAAACAAGGGGTTAAAAACAGTCTGCCTGGAGCTGCATAGCTTGAGGGGTTACGACCTTTTCAGCAAAACACCTTGTGAGGTCAACGATCAGGCCTCCACATTATCTTACACTCTTCTGTCATTGTGAGCATTTCATTTTTGGAACTTTGTCTGAAAATGGGAGTGTTCATATTTTAGTACGATTGTTAATGTTTTCCAGAAAACATTTTTTCCCTTCAAAACAAGTACTTTCAAAGAATGAGTGTATTCGTAAGAGGTTTTCTGTTATATTTCCAAGATATTTTTTCTCACTTGCAAGACTGGCAAACATATTTGACTTTTTTAGAGATGTCAATGAAGAAAATCAGGAACAATGAACAGGTTTTTACTTTACATCCAGCATTGCCAAACACATTGATTTTGTTGAGGGTTCACTCTTTGAAGTAGCATGTGATACTTTGCACAAAAGTTGAGGGCTAGTTTAAGGATCCAAGGAAGACCATGGCTTTATACACACCTGCATGTTTTTTCCTATGAATAAGTAAAGAGACTGAATTTACCTTCTCTGGACATGAAACATTTCCCTAAACCTTCTAATTTGGGAGAGCTTGTGCCACTATTGCTGGGGTACCCAAAGATATGGAGTAAATAAATGCCTGGATCATACATCTCTCCTGTCTCAAAGGAGAGCAGCAGGGTGGGGAGTGGGTGAAGTTCTGATTCTCTTTTTCCCACTCAACTGGACCTTGTGCTCAATGAAATCAGTCCTATTGAATGGGAAAATTAGTTTCAGCTTCTACTCTTGTCTCTCATTCTAAGTTGTTGAGGAACCTTGGGTAAGAAAAGCAAGGGCTTATTTTAAAGTATATCAACTGGATAAGTTGCTATTGAATAGAAATTTTTAAAGTCTGTTCTGATTACCTTCTGAATGTGTTTAAGTCTGAAATGCATCAATAGTGAGGATGTGAGTGCTCACCATTGCTTACCACACACACACATTTATATACACATATATGCATACATATATATGTGTATGTATGTGTATATCTGTATCTATATGTGCCAACAGAAGTTGGGCATGTTTTTGAAAGTCTATTGATTCAATAAGTTGCTGTTAAATTGGAAATTGGGTCATCATGAGTGAGAAGACTGAGTTCATAACCATTATCAGCAAGGGTGTGTCTAACCAGGGCTTGGGTTTCTTTCAGATTCCAACTCAGATGACTTTGACCCTGCTTCCACCAAGAGCAAGTATGACTCTCTGGATTTTGATAGTTTACTGAAAGAGGCTCAGAGAAGCTTGCGCAGGTAACATGTTCCCTGGCTGAGGATGACAGAGGGACGGTGAATACCTCACGGGACAGCGCGTCCTTCCCTAACAGACTATTGCAAGTCATACTTAGGAATTTCTCCTACTTTACACTCTGTACAAAAATAAAACAAAACAACAAACAACAACAAAACAACAACAACAGCAACAATGGTTTACATGAACACAGCTGCTGAAGAGGCAAGACAGAATGGATATCCAGTAAGCACATGTTTATTCATGGGTGTCAGCTTTGCTTTCCCTGGAGTCTCTCGGTGATGGTGTGTGTGTGTGCGCATGTATGTGTGTTTGTGTGTGCACGCACATGCGTGCCTGGCTTGGGGGAAGTATGTGTGTACGGTGGGGACTAGGGGCTCCTGACCAGAGTGTGCCAGGGCAAACCACTTCAAATGGCAGCAGTTCCAAGAAGACACACGTAAAACCTAGGACTTCAAAATGTTCATATTCTATTCAAAAGGAAAAAAAATGAATAAATTCAAAAGGAAAGAAAACTAACCAACCAACCACAAACCATCGTAAAATGACAGCCGCTGATGCGTGGGCATCAGCCTCCGTACTCTTGTTTTTTTAAGAAAGTACAAAATCAACTTGAAGCGAGCATTCTCTCATAATGTAATGATTATATGACAATCCCGAGGAAACCACAGGTTCCGTAGAACTAATATCCTTTCTCTCTCTCTCTCTTTTCTTTTTTCCTTTTGCCATGGAATCTGGGTGGGAGAGGATACTGCGGGCACCGGAATGCTATACTTTCCTAACATTTTGAAGTTGCTGTCGTTCGTCCTTTATCCTGACACCCATGTAAATGTCCAAAATGTTGATCTTCCACTGCAAATTTCAAAAGCCTTGTCCATGGTCAAGCGTGCGGCTTGGTCAATGGTTCTTTCTGAGGAGCGAGCACGGTGTTACATTATGAATGAGAGTTGGGTAGAACTCTCTGGGATGTGTTCAGATAGTGTAATTGCTACATTCTCCGATGTAGTTAAGTATTTACAGATGTTAAATGGAGTATTTTTATTTTGTGTACATACTATAAAAGAATGTTCTTTTTTTGTTACAGCTATGCACTGTAAATGCAGCCTTCTTTTCAAAACTGCTAAATTTTTCTTAATCAAGAATATTCAAATGTAATTATGAGGTAAAACAATTATTGTACACTAACCTATTTAGAAGCTGAACTTACTGCTTATATATATTTGATTGTACAAAAAAAAAGTGTGTGTGTCCGTTGAGTGCAGCAACAAAACGATGCTTTATGCACATCCATCCCTTCCTAGGTGAGCTTTGATCTAAGCATCTTGTCAAAAAATATCCTAGCCCCTTAAAGGTATTAACCACTTCCGCGATATTTTTCCACATTTTCTTGTTGCTTGTTTTTCTTTGAAGTTTTATACACTGGATTTGTTAGGGGAATGAAATTTTCTCATCTAAAATTTTTCTAGACGATATCATGATTTTATGTAAAGTCTCAATGGGTAACCATTAAGAAATGTTTTTATTTTCTCTATCAATAGTAGTTTTGAAACTAGAGGTCAAAAATCTTTTTAAAATGCTGTTTCGTTTTAATTTTTGTGATTTTAATTTGATACAAAATGCTGAGGTAATAATTACAGTATGATTTTTACAATAATTAATGTGTGTCTGAAGACTATCTTTGAAGCCAGTATCTCTTTTCCCTTGGCAGAGTATGATGACGGTATTTATCTGTATTTTTTACAGTTATGCATCCTGTATGAATACTGATATCTCATTCCTTTGTTTACTAAAGAGACATATTTATCAGTTGCAGATAGCCTATTTATTATAAATTATGAGATGATGAAAATAATAAAGCCAGTGGAAATTTTCTACCTAGGGTGCATGGCAGTCGTCAGGGTGGAGTTTCCGGGTTTCATTTGGGTAACTCAGCTTCTGCAGAAGCAGTGTTTCTGCTTGCACTAGCATGGCCTCTGGCGTGACCATGATCTTGTTCTTGATGACATTGCTTCTGCTAAATTCAATAAAAAACTTCCGAAAAACCTCCATTTTGAGCATCAGGATTTCATCTGAGTGTGGAGCCCCCGGAATGGAAAAAAAAACCAAACATTTGGAGTGTGTATTCACGTTTCTAAATTGAGATCTGATCACGGTTTGGCTGACGTGACTTTTCTGGAAGACATGATAGTCCTACTTTGTAACCCTTCTTTTCCCTCCTCTCGCCCAACACGGTCTCATACGATGGATCTCACCCCCAGGCCAATGCAGCTCCCTTTGATAGCTGCATTCATTTATCACCAGCATACTGTGTTCTGAGTGAATCCACTGTCTGTCCTGTCCGATGCTTGCTTGATTTTTGGGCTTCTTCTTTCTAAGTAGATAGAAAGCAATAAAAATCCTATGAAACAAACTTGTTCACAGGTTCTGCGTTACAGGAGTAACACATCTTTAATCCGCCTAATTCTTGTTGTTCTGTAGGTTAAATGCAGGTATTTTAACTCTGTGTGAACGCCAAACTAAAGTTTACAGTCTTTCTTTCTGAATTTTGAGTATCTTCTGTTGTAGACTAATAATGATAAAAAAGACTATTAAGAGCAATAAATTATTTTTAAGAAATCAATATTTAGTAAATCATATTATGTGTTCAAGGACCAGATGTGTTCTCTATTTTGCCTTTAAATTTTTGTGATCCAATTTTGAATATCTTCTCCTTTTTGCCCTGGATTGTCGACATGAGTAAAAATACTTGGTTTCTTTTCTTACTTATCAAAAGACAGCACTACAGATTTCATGTTGAGAATTAATTTATTCCCCCTCTGGCCTGACAAATATTGTTACCATAAAGATCGTTTTTTTCCCCCCATGGACTTCCAATTGCATCTAAAATTAGTGAAAAGAGAGAATCACTAAACCATCTGAATAGAGCTTTTATATCTTATGCAGACACTGTGGGTAGCCCATCAAAATGTAAACTGTATTCCTTTTATTTTTATTTTTTAAATTTTTTGGAGAGAATATTTCAAATGAACCCATGCACCCCATCATGACGGGAAGCAAATTTCAGCATAGATCTCTAGGGTTTTTAGATGACCGTGGGCCATTGCCTTCATGCTGTGGTAAGTACCACATCTACAATTTTGGTAACCGAACTGGTGCTTTAGAAATGTGGGTTGTTTTTTTTTTTTTTTAAGAAATGTAGCAGAATAATTCTTCCAGTGCAACAAAATCAATTTTTGCTAAACGACTCTGAGAGAGCAACGGCTGGGCTGTCAGCATTCAAAACGGCAGAGAGGGACCTGTGCACTACCGGGGTATGATGGTTGGGTCAGTGGAAAAAAGGAAACCTTTTCATGCCTTTAGATGTGAGCTTACAGTAGGTAATGATTATGTGTCCTTTTTTGATGGCTGTAACGAGAACTTCAATCACTGTAGTCTAAGACCTGATCTATAGATGACCTAGAATAGCCATGTAATATAATGTGATGATTCTAAATTTGTACCTATGTGACAGACATTTTCAATAATGTGAACTGCTGATTTGATGGAGCTACTTTAAGATTTGTAGGTGAAAGTGTAATACTGTTGGTTGAACTATGCTGAAGAGGGAAAGTGAGCGACTAGTTGAGCCCTTAACCGGGCTTTCCCCACCGCCCCCCCACCTGCCAATTCTACATGTATTGTTGTGGTTTTATTCATTGTATGAAAATTCCTGTGATTTTTTTTAAAATGTGCAGTACACATCAGCCTCACTGAGCTAATAAAGGGAAACGAATGTTTCAAATCTACTTCTGCTTTTCTTATTTATCGTAACCCAACTCCTGGCATGTTTCTCAGGTCAGTACACATTGTTTGCTCATTATCATTCTCTTTACCCCTGGATCTCCCTCCCTTTTTTCCTGCTTTTCCATATTCATGGGTGGATTTCAGCTTCAGGGTAACGCGCCTTCTGTACTTTACGTTGTCTCTTTGCGAACGGCAAAGGAAGAAGTGGTGATCTTTGTAGAGACTTGATCCTATGGACAAGCTCTGTTTTTCTATGTACCCGTGGAAAGTTTTTACGTACAAGCCATTAGCTCCAGCGACTAACCCACTAAACAGTTAACTTAGGAAACCGTTCTACTGTAGATGGAATGAATACTGTTTGAAGACTTGTTATAGAAGGCAGTCGCTATAAAATGTAAGTCATCGTCAGACTAAATACAGGACATGCTGATAGCTGCCAACACAGCATGCTGTCAGGATGTCCCCTGTGCCATGTAGGTGGCTGGTGGTCCTAATGACAGAGATGACAGAGAATGCACTGGTGACATTCTGGCATCCCCAGACTCCCTATGGTCATCCCCACTCCCAGCAATTTGTACAGCAAGACCCAACAGAGGCATAGTATTGGGAAAGGGCGGCTAAATATATCCCAGTCCCTGCCCCCCATCTCCTACAGAAAAAAAACCACATGCATTTAATTATTAGAAATGTGATAGAACTAACCATCATGCATTAAAATCTGTAAAACAATGCAAAAAGCATTTCTCATGGTTCTTGTTCTGTTTTTTAAAAGATTTTATTTATTTATTTTTGAGAGAGGGAGAGGGAGAAAGAGAGGGAGAGAAATACCAACATGTGGTTGCCTCTCACGTGGCCTCCACTGGGGACCTGGCCTGCAACCCAGGCATGTGCCCTGACTGGGAATCAAATTTGTGACCCTTTAGTTCACAGCCCGCATTCAATCCACTGAGCTTCAGCAGCCAGGGCTTATTTCTGTTTTATACCACTTAATATTTTCCATTTGTTTTATTAAAATAGAAAATTTAAAAAATTCCATTATCTTACCTAAATAATGCATTTACCTAAAACCGTAGTACTAAGCACTCCGAGATTCAGTGGATAAGCCTCAGGTCTGGGCTTGTCTCCACTGACCCTTAAATTGTGTACGGTATTTTTATTCTTTTGGCTGGGATGAGCAAAGATGTCAGGATAATGCAAGTTTTTTTTTAAAGGGTTAACTTTTGAGCTTTAAAAGCCTTTGAGGGTAAAGAGGGATTTTTAAGATGTAACATCAGCAGCTGCTGCCCTGGTCTGGGGACATTCCAATTAGATAAAAGATTCATTTGATGTTCTTCAAACATTAAATCACTTCCATCCTTGATGATACTGGTGGCAAAATAATTATTTAAACCAAAATTACACTGACAAAAATAAATGAGCACTAGATATGCATTTATTTAAAAAGACTTTGTTTCGATTCAAAAGTCCTCCAAACTAAGTCTGTCTAACCTGTTCAATATGATATTGGTTCAAAATTCTTTTCCAGTATAGACAATTTTCTATTCGCTGTAGCATTCTTTAGCTAATCATTGGATAGAACTTACAGCCCTAACAAATTAGTATGTATACACATTTGGCACTAGTGTTATCAGCTACACGTAACTTAGTAATAATTGTAGAATATTTGAACCAAAGCATAGTATTTGTGACATTTAACTTTACATTAGTCTTATGTTTTGCAATTCTTGTTGCTGTTTCTTGTTTCCAAACGCCTTATACACCATTATAAATCAACCTCCATACTTTATTAAACAGCAGAGAGTAATAAAGAAGGTCACAACTTATAGAGGAGTTCCTTGGAGGTTTGTTACATTGTGATTTAAATCTCAGAAAGATTTAATCAAAAGCTGAATTAATCCCTGGGGGGAATATGCTCTATAGATTCTATTGATGGGCACATAGCAGCCTATTTCTTTTCATTGGTCTCTGTTAACATGTCGAAGAAAAGGAACAGCTTCTAGAAAGACAGTAGGGCTTTCTTGGGAGGGGATAGATAATAAGCAATGACTTTTGTGCCAAGTTTCTAGCCTTTCATCTAGGGTGGCCTGTTTTATTCTCACCGTGGCATTATTGGTTCTTCTAGTGCTCAGTGAAGTTAAATGTCCTCCACCTTCTTGCTCACCTAAATATATTCCATGTGATTCCAGTAATTCTGCAAGGTCTCTAAAGCTCCACTCCACTTGAGCATGTGGAATGTGTGGGTCACATGAGCTGGTTTGCAGGGCTTCTGTGATAATCAGGTGACCGCCCCGGGCACATTCTCAGGGGCTCTGGAAACTGGCAGGTGGAAATGATCAGAAAGTACAGATATTTCTAGGACAAGGTTCTACTGAAAAGCCTAACATTTTCCATGATGGGGATGTAGGACAAGAGGCCATCACCTTCCCCTGTGCCTCTTTTTTGTTCTTAGTTGATAGAAATGTCACCCTATCCCTTTTAGCTCAAAAACTATTACTGAACATCAACTGACTTAGAGAAGGGGCAAAGTGGAATTAATTAATTGAAAAAAGTGAGGGAACTTTTAGAGGAGAAAACCAAATGATACTATAATATTTTCATGATTAAATTAAATGAGCATAATTATGCATGCACATATGCACACCAAGGCATTATTATAATCAAGAACCTTAAAATATTGCATTGTTTCAAATTTATGCATATAGCACTTACAGAAGGCAAGTAGCTAGTGTGATATTTGAATTTGCATATTGACCATTTTCATATATTAATTTCTAGTAGGAAGAAGCTGAATTATTAGGAAAAGCCCTGGGGTGATTTAGAAAAAATATTGTGCTTCTGCTCATTTTGGAACATCAGGGGCACTTAGCAACATTATCTTTTTTTTTCCACATAGTTTTCTGTGATGGATTTTCAACAAGATGACATCCAAGTGAAAACCGAAATTAAATGGGAAGGAAAGAATGTTAAGTGGTAAAATCCTAAATAGCTTATTAGACTACTTAATTGGAGGGAATTTATTTTTGCTGCTGTTAGGAGCTATAGTCAAGCTTCTCTTTAACAATACTAATTGATGAAAAAAGTGGCTTTTGTCCTCCAGTTACTGTGCATTCCCCTCCAGGAAGTCATTTCAGGGGGTTCACAGGCGCTTTCCTTTGTTTGACTTCAGTGTTGCTGGAAACGAAGTCCTGTCCTCATTCATATCATGGCTTTTTCGTTTTGTTTCCAGCCAGGTCTATTTTTCTCCACCTGGAGCTTCTCAGTGCGCCTGAAAGACTTGAAAGAAAATAAGGCTGTGCTTATTCTCGTTTAACCGTTTAAGCAGGCTTTCAGCTTGATGGCTATACACTTCAATCGAATGACTAATGTTTCGTAGGCTTGGAGGTAGTGCCCTCTGTAAGCGTTTTGCTATTCAGATGGCAGGAATATGTGCACGCTTTTACAGAATAATGATTAATTGCTCTGCTTCTCAGAGAAGGAGAAGTTAGTAAGCTGGTCACACAGTCTGTGGTATGGCCATGTTCCTTTCATGTCAGGTAACTTCATGATCAAGTGCAACGCATGGCCTAATCAAGAACCTTCATTTTCCTCCAATTACCTGGCTACACAAAATAAGCATTCTGGTACCTGTTCCGTGAGCTGCCTGTCCTAGGGTCTACAATGTGAATTGCATTTCAGAGGGTCCAACAGGAAAACAGGAGGAGGAAAAGCAAAAATCGGAGTTCACCACCCAATGTTTGGAGTCGGCATCTGAGGGTGGCAGGACCTGAATGTTGGGGCTGACGTTTTCCATTTTAATGACAGATACGGCAGCACACAAAGGGAGTGCCAGTGCATGTACCTGATGAATGGAACATTCATAAAGTGCTCTCAAGAGTCTCTCTGTCACATGGTGCCAGGGTCACATGGAGGCACCTTTTGCCATGGCACGCTGTGGCAAGGACTAACTCTGGAAAGGTCAGCTATAGGAAAGGGAAGGGATAAAAAGAAGGTTAACCAAACACATCTGAACTTCAGGTACAGAAGCAAGGTTTGGGCAAAGATTTTCCCAAGTTTCTCATTTGCCTTTCATGCCCACTCACTCCACGGGATTATAAAAACAAAAGGGATGATTATTATACAGCAAGAGCAGCAGAGATGTGAAGCAGAGAATGGCCCTTACAGAGCAGCTGGGAGTGTGTGTGTGTGTAGTTCTGTGTCAGCTAGACAGAAATGGGCTCTTACCAAACTGGTGTTTGCTCAGAGGAGTTGATTAAAACCCATCAATGGGGGCCTAAGAGTCAGTGTCTATCACTCCATGTCTGTGGTCATCCTAAGACCTGGCTGCAGAAAGACTGGCAGATCTGAGGAACTGAGCACTAGACACTCACAGCGCCAGTGCATGGCTGGCCTGTTGGGGTAGTGTCCTTGTTGGATCTGGCATCAATAGAAAAAAGAGGGTGTAGTTCCTGACAGGGAAATATCTAGGCTCTATTCCCGCTCCAGTGGGCAAGCTGCACAAGGTCAGTTAAAATTATGAAGTGGGAAAGAGGGGAAGTTGGTCATGGACTTTGGTCTTTGGAATTCTATGAACCTGAAATAAATAGCCTAGGGCTTGTGGACCACACAGTGAGAGAAATATGCCCCAGAAATAACAGGTTTAACAACATCTGCAAAACGGGCATTGTCACAGACTGCTTTAAATGTGTTTACAAATTGTAATCAGAAAACATTTAAAATAAACACATGAGTGGATAAAATAATAGAATAGAACCCCATGTATACACTTCCTAGATTTACGAGATCTTATCATTTACGCTGTATGCCTGAGATCGCCCCTACAACAGATACATACATAGCCCTCTCTTTTTTTCTCCTTCCTTCCTCAGTGGCGACTGGTCTTTTGTGTTTGACATGTGTTATTCCCATCCATTTATTTTTCTTTTCACTACATAGCCATGCAACCAAAAGTAAGATGCAATATTATTGTGTGTGCCTTACAAATTTACATAATGTTTTCTTACTGTATGTATCCTTGCAATTTGCCAGTGGTGCCTTTTAATGCAAATGCAATTAGAACAATTCAGCCTTGGTGTAAGCCAGAAGGAACTCCTTTCCAGGTGTTTGTAAGTTGCCTTAGCAGCTGTTTAAACTGTCCCAGCTAATCATTCTTCACAGCGATCCTGACATGCATTTTGGTTTCCGATTTATCACTTTAGCTCATGGTTAAGTGCATTTACCCAATATCTTTAAAAGTGTTCGACTTTTGACCTGCCCTCATCTTGCTTATTGAGTGGTTATAAAGATGTTCCAAGGGAACAGTAGGCCATAAAATCATAACATAAAATGGAAACCCATACCTAGGAAGTTATTTTTCTCTTATAAAAGAGTGAATTCTCTTATTTTTCTTCTTTGTGAAATCCGAGATTTCCGCCAGACTTCTAACCTTCTCATTCCCACAGACCAGAGAATGGCTGTGCCCTCTCCAGAGAGGACATTGGGGAGTCCCAGCACTGAAGAAATTATTTCTTGTAATAGTAACCGATTAAACTAGTTACCAGCTGGGGAGCATGTTTCAGCACTTAAGTTAATTGGACTGTTGCAAACTAAATATGATTCTAAATTGTTTCAGTATTCCAAAGCACTTCATGCGTGCAGATAAAAATGAAAAAAAAAAAAAAACCAAATCGGTTTGAAATGTGCAAATCAGGCCCACAGCGCTGACATTTAGATCTGTGGCTCGATAACTCGGCAGTAGGCACTTTGAAAAACTTTGTGGGTTTTTTTCTTCTTCTTTTGCTGAGCTCTCCTTTGAACCCCCTGAACCACTGCTTCATGTGAGATTCAGCACGTGCGAGTCAGGCTGCAACCGGAAGGGGAACACTCTGCATCAGGGTGTTCCTACCCATTTGCCCAGAAAATCATCTCTTTGATTCCTTTCACTGGCCAAATAAGAAAGGAATTGTTGAAAGGAGGTTGAGCTTAATAGAGGAAACACAGTATTTTACTCGGAAAATCTGGCTGGGACTCGGTGTATGAACCTGTGCAGAGGGCATAGCTCTCCTTGAGGCGGTGGTCTTCCTGTATTTGGACCACTGCACAGAGTCAGGGAAAGTTGGTGTTCAAGCAGGAGGTGGTTCTGAAGCACATCTGGATGGTGGAAGACACTTCTCCTCCGCCTGATATGTCCCCTCTTCTTCTCTCTATCACTTATATTACCCAACAACAATACAGATGGCATTCTCTATCCAGAACTTTCTGTTGGTATGAATTTTCCAACCCTCTGCATAGATAGGGCCAAAGGCTGGGATTGAATGGGTTGTCTAAGAGGCTCGGATGGGCTGTGCACCTCTCGGCAACTTAACAAACCATCAGAACAACAAGTTATACAAGATGGCAGAAATCCCTATGTTCCTCTCAGGTCTCCTTACCCCTCCCAAAGGAAACCTAAGAATAAAATAAAGTGAAATACCATGTCTGTCCTCTTCATGAATGCTATTGGAGAGAGGATAACTAAAACCCAAAGAATTGTAGAATTAATGTCAGGATGAGAGGCTTGAGGACACAAACAGGGATTCTCAGGGTCACCTAGGGCTTCAGGTCATACACTGATAGTGTCTGAGTTAGAATACAGGCCAGCACTGCTGTTCCTGTGACATCACAAGAGGCCAGGCACCTGACACTGTCAGAACACAAATGAGCCACACAGGCATGAGGACAAACTTAGGGAGAACTAACTGAGTCCCTAAGAACAGCATACACATTGATGGAGAAGTCAGGTGGGGCCAAAAAGGGAGGCAGACTCTATCTTGTTACAGATTAGTGTGAGCTGAGAGGCCCAAGGTGATTTATATGTATTTATAGTTAAGCTGGAAATACCCCAGAGAAAGATAATAAACTATAGCCACTACCAGCTCTGACCCTCTGGTGCTAAGGAAATTTCAAGAGGTAAGCTAGTTGTGTTAGGGCAGGAGTGAGAGAAATCTGGATACCCATGTCCTCACTGCCTGGAGGGAGGCAGGAAAGACTATGACACTGGGTGACAGAAGAAGGATATAGAGTGAGTGAAGGACATTGAGTGAAAGTGTCATCAACTTCACTATGATGCTGAAGTTTGAGTCAGCTCCTAGAAGATGTAATGCTTATATTCTCATAACCTAAGAACTTTCTTTCTTACTCATTTATACATTTTTTAAACATGCTAGACATAGAAGGGGAAAATTATGCAGTTCCTCCTTTTAAAGAAACTCCTAATCCAATTTGGAGGCATATATATATATATATATATATATATATATATAGAGAGAGAGAGAGAGAGAGAGAGAGAGAGAGACAAGATGCAAGAAACATTGTACATAGGACAATGACACCTCAGTCCCCTTCAAAGTAGGTATCTTGGTACCTCACACAGTTCTTCCAATCACCATCGTATTTCCCTGAATCTCACTGATGATCTGAAATTGTTTCCCTTTCAAAGGTGCTTTTAGTTTTGGGAAAAGCCAGAAGTTGAAGGATGCCAAATCTGGGCTGTAGGGAAGCGAGTCACTTGAGTGATTTGATGTTTCACAGAAAAACTCCATGAGACGTGGTGCATGAATGGTGTGTTGTTATGAAGCTGCCAATCACCATTTGCCCATGGCTGAGGACTTCTGAATTAACTAAATAGTTTCCATGGAGGAATGTTCAAGCTTAATGCAAAATCTGATGCAGATTCATTGCTCTACTCACTCAGTCATTATGAATGTGACAGCCACACAGTACACATGCTCACTCAATGGTGTCTACTGCCCCCACTGACTAGTACAGTGAAGTTGTCATTGTTCGTGCATGTGCATTCTAGTTCATTGCCCTTGGCTGCCAGCTTACATCAATGTTGGGCAAACCATTCTTGTTATATTATCAGTGGCTGGGCTTTATCTGGACAGACCTCATAGTGTAAGACAAACTTTAGAAAAATATCTGCTGTGTCACAGACACTGTTTTAGTTACAAAGTGGCACAAACGAATTAATGAGAGACCCTGTCTTCAAGCAATTTGCAATCTAGTGTATGCATACAATGTGACGAACGTATAACTAAGAAATATTCCAAGATCAATGGGAACAAATTCACTATTCAGAAAGGACGATGGACTCAGGAGGCTCTGGGGGATCTTTATTGCCTGAACTGATCCTTGATATGTAGAACTGGGCAGTGGGAGAAGCTAAAATAGAAAAACTCTCATTTTCCCCAGATCTCTTTTGGAATTGGGAACGTTCAAGGTTTCCCTAATATCTGCTATTTTCCCCCGACTTAATTTAAGTGTTACTTTCTCTACAAAAATTCTCCTGACCTACCTCTCCTCGCTTTCTGCCCCAAATTTGTAGAACTGACACCTTCATTTTTGTGTCTTCTGCACATTCATGTATCATAAAAATGATAATGTATTCTGATTTATTAATTTACCTTTGTTTTGCCCTTTGAGTGTTCTAGGATGTTGGCTGACTGACTGGATGGATGGATGGATGAAAATTGACAGAATTTTTATTTTTTGTTAAACTAATCCCCAAATGCCCTGGCTCTGAATTGTCTCTAGAATATCATTCTTCTCAAGATCACATGCGAGTGGAAAGTTATGGTTCATGAGTTGGGAAAGTGAATCCTCAAGCCTTCTCTGAGAAACTGGGTGTAAGAATACTCATGAGGTAGCATTTCTCCCCTCATGGCTCATTAAAACAACTACCCCCTGACACACAGTTTTACTATGGCAGAAATATAATTTCTTCAGTTGTGAGCAGCTTTCACAAGCTCTCTCTGCCTGGTCCATGCAAGCATGGGCTGTCTGTCCTGAATGCCTGGACAGTTTCTCTCTCAACAGGCTAGACCGGGGGAAGCTCTCTACTGCTTTTTGCTTCTAAACATCTTTTGCTCTTCTTTCCTAGCTACATACATGGTTTTGATTTGGGATCCCTTGGATTACACATCACCCAGAAACAACCCTTTGGTTCTTTACCCAGTTAGGAACCTGGGCAGGCAAGGGGGTGCTGATGACTGGGCCATAGAGCTGTCCTACACAGAAGCTGCCCATTACTTTAACAATCTGGTTATAGTTTTAGGGGAACTTCTCTGGAGGAAGAGAATTTCTGCAGAACCTAAGAACTTAGGGAAGTTGATTCTTAGGACAAAATTCTTACCTGAGCTGCAATGGATGAAGGTAGGGGAGATTTGCTCACGCGTTCCAAACATCTGTCCAAAAAGCTCATTTTTGCTACTCCTTTGGCCAAATGAATTGTCTCATCATGTGCATTTCTTACCCAGAAATCTATTTATCAAGAAAGAGAGGCCTGTTGTCTCCCAATTTCTGCTTTCCAGGTGACTGATATTAATTAGTTTGCAGCCAGAACGATTTATCTCTTAGCTGAAACCAAAGCAGATGAGAATGTTGCTGTTCAGTGAGATTTCTTTTCTTGAAACGATGAATGGGAGGAAGATACTTATCTGGGAGAACAGGTTTCAGGTGGGGCTTCCATCAGCAGTACTTTGAAATGCATTCTTAGACTTTGGTTAATCTGGGTAAAGAATAAAAATAGCATGTCATATTTTGACTAGATTAACTCATTTCCAACAGAAGAGGCTGAGTCCTCTGCAGTGCCTCTGAGAAACTGGGTGTAACTGAGAAACTGCACTGCAATAGACTTGCTTTGAGAGTAGAAAGCACTGACTTCTTTAATAACTCTGGAGCTAGCTCTCAATTATTAGAATTTCTTGAAAGATAGCACTGCTTTCCCCAAAGCTATGGCTCAACTTTGAATTCATCTCAGTTCCCCTATACAGAGAACAAATATTTCAAATCAATACCTACTGCCCTTTTTATTAATGATCAGTCCCTGAAAACTGTCCCTTCTGAGTAGCATGCATACTGAGTCAGCAATGAAACCTCAGGTTGACAAAGTGAGAAATAATGAAGACAACCTGACAATGAAATAGTTGTTTACCCTACCTGCATGGCCCTAGGAATTTTACTCCTTTGCATCTCCTGGTCCTATTTTCTTCAATACAAAATAGAAAAATAAAGCCCATTTTGTTCAAGGGGTATGGTATTTTCTGGGCTTTTCTGTGTAAAAGAACTCGACAAACATTGAGCATACTCCTTTCCCTTCTCAGTGGCTCAGAAGGTCAGTTAAAATGTCTTACCAAAAAAAAAAAAAAATGAAAAGCTGTGATGAAATCCAAGGTTGGAAGATACATTTATAAAATGATATATGTTGTTTTTAGTTCCCATAAACTATTGTAGACAGTACACCTAAAGGAAACAAAAACAAACAAATAAGCACAATAACCTCACAAAAACTCTGACCTGGGTTGGAATTGCAAGTTCTGAATTCCGGTTCTGACTTTAACATGGACCAGTTGTAGGTACTGGGCTGACCAAAAAGTTTGCTTAGTTTTCGCCATAAAATAAAAGGCATTTGTTTTCATTTTCACCAATAATTTTATTGATTTGGATATTTTCAGTATGTCGGCTATACCACGTGGTATAACACTGATTATTTTCAACATCTCAATTTGATTGCTATCAACTTCAACTGGTCTGCTTGACTGTGGAACATCGTCCAGTGAGAAATCTCCTGTATGAAACTTTGCAAACCACTTTTGATGCATTCCATCAGTCACAGCACCTTCTCCATAACACCGCACAAATCTCTTTCCATTTCAGTTGCGTTTTTACCAATTTTGGTAAGTTTTTCCACATGCATGTTGCTGACAGCTGACAAATTTGTGTCAAATGAAGTTAGAGACAACTAAGCGCGACTAGAACCATCACAAAGAAGAACTGAACAAACCTGTTGGCCAACCTAACACTTTGCCAATGTGCTTTACCTCTCCAGGCACCACCATTCATTCACATCACTAAACTGAAGGGGGAAGATAGCTTCCAATTCTAACATGCTATGGAAATAGAAAAATATACTTAGTGCATTAACTTCTTACATTTTTCTGTATACTTTAGCTGCATCTACATAGTCTCTTTCACTAGTTTCTTTTCCTTTAATTATCTCTTTCATGTTGTTTGCTTTGACCATCTCTTGTTTATACATGCTGTCCTTGAGAAGTATCATTAACTACAAGAACATTGCTTTCCCCAAAACCATGAAAAATGACTTCTAAATCAATTTCTCTAACCCAAATCACTCTCTCATGCTTCAGACTCATAGACCTAACATCTGGACATTGCCACTTGTGTTTCCCCGGGATATTTAAAAACAATATGTCCAAAACTGAACACATAATCTAGCTTTGTAAAATCCTGCTTACTCCCTAAAATCACTCTTCAGAGATTGTCATCAACTCCAACTACCCTAGGCAACAACTTTGGAATCTTCCTTCCTTTTTATCACCATATCTAATTCACCAAATCTAAGATTACCAAGTCTTGTTTATTCTACTTCTTTCAAAACTCTCAAATTGATCCATTTTCATTCTCATTATTCCAATTACAATGAATTCTACTATATCTTTGATTCAATGGTTAAAATATTGCTTCTAGAACCCTCATTTTATCCTACCTACTCTCACTTAGAGCCCAAGGATGACTGGCTCTCTGGAACTAAAAGCAAAGTTGTTAGCATTGAGTATGAGTTCATCTGAAAATGGTCCCTACCCTTCTCTGAAACATTATTTTTCACTGTGCTCTCAGCCTTATTGCTACCTTGTCCTATAGCTCTACTCTTAATTCATCCTCAGAATATAGGCTACTCTATCATATTTCTAAAACTTTGTGAAGGTTATTCCCTCCGAATGGAATGTCCTCCCTCTCTTCTATCAGACAGGCCCTGGTCTTTTTACTTGAACCCATGCTTTGGGGAAAGACACACTTAAGATAAAATCCCAGACCTAGTACTTATAAGCACTATAATGGTAAGCAGGTTACTTACATTCTCTAAATTCCAGTTACATTGCCATTAAAATGAAAATAACAGTACCTGATACAAAATCTTTTTTTAAAGATTAAATATGATGTATTTAACATGGTATCTGCTACATAAGAACACTCAATAATTGTTTATAATATTTGTCCTGATGACTAGACTCTAAGTTCCTGCATCTGTCCCTCGACCATGCTTCTCTAGGTTCTGAGCTGGAATTTAAGCTCTATGATGTCTGTTTTGTTCACATTTATGTTGCATTTGTCATTATGTCTGACAAGCAGCAGGACCACCATAAAACTATTGTTATTTCTATCAAGATTTAACTCAGACACTTGTTCTTCTAAGAAGATTTTATTAAACTTCTCTAATCTTCCCTCAGCATTGGTTAAATATGTTTCTCAAGTAATAGACTCTGCTTCTACACTATTGGAATAATTTCTCTTTCTTCTCTAGATGCATGAGTTTCTGGAGGACAAAAACTCTGTCATTTATGTTTTTGAATCCCCAATACCTTTCTCAGATCTCTGTAGTAGTGCTCAACGAGAGCTTTTGGAATGAATGAATGAATCAATCAATCAATCAATCAATCAATTCTCCCATGTCTTTCTCCCTTTGCTTTCCTCTCGCCACATTTGCATTCAGTTTATAAAAATCAGACCTAGAATGTGGGAACCAATGGATGTCAAGCAGGTGAGACCACTCCTGCGTCCCAGAGTAGGCCTCGAAGAGAGCCCCCTAGTGGTCTGCTAAAATAATCACATTAATAGTGGCACCAGGATGGAAAAGTTTCTTCTATCTCTTCTGTCACTGGAGCTTTGGATAAGCTCTCCTAGGAGCAAGGTCGTGACAATAGCTCAGGCAAGGTGCTAGGAGCTGAGTAGACATCCCTGAAGGAAGCTGGGACAGCTGCTATGTAAGTAAGAGTCCACCCTCTGACTCTGCCCAGGGGTTTATGTAAGAGTCGGGGAGGCTGTGAGTTTCTAAGTGCCCAGGCAATAATGGCTAGAGATGGCCTGAAGGGAAGAAGAGGACTTCTCTACTCTATTCTCTGGGCCATGGCCTCCAAACCACCTTGTAGGCAAAAAGGCAAAAAGCAGAGCTGACCCTGATAGGCATGGAAATGAAAATCAGGGAAGGATTCTTTCAGCACCTGCAGGACCGGTGCCAGGGAGTTAACATTTGGAAACCTCAGCTCAGTGCCAGGTCGTTGTTTGAAAAGCAGCAGATCTTGAAGCAAATGCCAGCAAGGTACAGAGGGGGGAAAAGTGAGGACAAGGACTCCAGGAATTAGCTATTCAAGAATGTTCAAGAAACTTGATAGCTCTTTTCCTTGTCAAAAGGAAAAAAAGAGAGAAAAAGGACATTCAAAGGGGCATTCGTGGAAGCAGGTTGCTCAGGGTTTTCAGGGAATTGGGAGGGCAGATGCTACAAGGTTACTGGAGTCAGTGTCAAATGCCAGAACAAAGTGGCAGTGACATGAGCTAAGAAATGACTAAGCACCGAGGGCTCGGAGAGCCAGTAGATGGGTCCAAATGCCAAGTGAGGCAGTTGTCTCCACTCATTTGAATATTTCTGAAGAGGTGATGAAAAATCACAGGAGAAATGGGACCTCTTGACTTCTGGAGTATTCCAGGATGAGAAAATAATATTGCCTCACTCTGCTAAGCTCTGCTTGTGATTATCCACCTCCCTCTTTAGTCACTTTCTCTGGAGTTTGCGATGGAAGTTTTAGAGGCACTGCACACCAAAGTTCCATTCGATATGGGGCCTTTAGTCTGAAGGAATCTCTTATTTGCAGCTTGGGACTTCCCCCAGGAACTTGCTCCAAGTTTCCAGTTCAAGGGCATGGTTTGACACTCCAGCAATTCAGCTTTTGTTTTATGCAGAACTTTCTTCTTCCTCCCATTTCCATTCTGCCTTTTTCATCCATGTTTCTGTCTTTTGGAGAGCCTGAAGAATTAAGGCCTGAGGGATATAGAAAAGTAAAGAGAGAAAAGTTAGAGAAAGCGACATTTGTATTAGGGATTTTATTCTCTCCCAGGAATGTTTGCATGTAGAGTTGTTGAGTAAATGTTTGGCACAGAGTAGATTCTTCCAAAATACTCCAGGCCTTCTCTCCCCCTCCCCGGTTTCAGTTTTCTCCCTCCTTAGCTCTTTTTCAATTTGCTTTATTAGGAAGACTACATATTTTTTTAAAGAATTATTGATAATGCTGAAAGCTCATGTACGAGATGAATCTTTGGTAGAGATTCTGTACTAGGCACTTTTGTGATCTCATTTATGCCTCACGACTAGCCACACAGAATGGAGAGACAACTATACCCACTCTGTAGGTTAGGAAACCAAGCAAATGCAAAATGAGTTGTTGGCCCTATAGCTAGCTAACAAGGGATAAAAAACTCAGGTTTTCCACACTCCAAACCCATTATTATTTTTTAATCTGCACCCAAGAACATATTTTTATTACCTTTAGTGGGAAAGGAAGGAAGAGGGGAAGTAAGAGAGAGGAAACATCAGTATGAGAAAGAGACCTCAACCGTTTCCCTCCCACAAGTGCCTGGACCAGATCAAACAGCATCTAATCATGCCGCCCATTGGGTCAAGCACTTTTGATTATCTCCGGTAACAGGAGCTCGCCTACCCCCTATATCTTTGTCCTTTAGGAGCCCAGGGTCTCAGTTAACTAATTAAAAACAAACTTATCTGGGCTAATAGTTCTTATCCAAATCAGTGCCCCTTTTTCTTAGGTCCCGAAAGCAGAGTCAAAGTTGGGAATATCAGTCAGTAGAAGGTTACTGGGAGAAATAAATTTTTGAAGTAGACAAAACTTCGTTGCCTCTCAAATCTCACTGAGTAGCAGGCGTTAATTGTACCCACTCCTGGCCATTCTTTGCTCACAAAAGCCCCCATGAAAAACCACCACCACCATCTTTTGAGATCTGAGCCTCTAATTTTCTGAACTCTTAGCTCCACTTAAGAATAACTTTCTCTGATTTCTAAAAATATTTATTAAGCACCTACTATGTACTGAGCTCTGTGCTAGGTAGGAGATCCAGGGGGAAAATAACACAAAGCCCCGGAGACACTCTATGCTCCTGCACATTTTCTCTATATCTTCCTCTCTCAGGGACATTTTTATAGCCTGTTGAACACTTAGTATCAAATAGGTAAAGGGAGAAAGAATAAGAGAAAAAAGGGATATTAGTTTTAAACTGCTCATTTAGAATTACTAGTTTCAATCAATGACAATTTTAAGATATTAAACCCATTCTGGAGTAACTTGTCAAAAAAAAAAAGAAAAGAAAAAGAGAAGGTGCTATTACTGATCTTCTCCAAGGTTTTTCTAATAAGATCAGGGTCAGTGATGGGAAATAAGCTTGAAGATGAATAAGTTGTCAGAACGCAATTGAGTTCTGAGGAGTCACCGCAACTTCCCAGCATGAGAAACTTTTTTTCTGAGCCGATGACAGGGCGGCCTTCATGAAAGTAGCCCAGGAAACCGCGGCTGATTTCTCATCAGATAAAACCGCGTTGGAGCCTCCTGGTACCTACCGTTTTGGAAAGCATTTATTGGCATTCTCCTCTGAGCTAAGGGAAAGAGGCAGCCACGTGAACCCTGTCTGCTCCTCTGATTCTGCATTTATTTCTGTTTTGTCAAAAAGCCTTGATAGACTCTCCACCTACCCTCCCTGGAACCATATCCTGGTTCCATTGGTTACTTCCTAGCTGTGTGACTCTTGGCAAGCTTGTAACTCCTCTGAGCTTCAGCTTCTTCATCTTGAAAATTGGAATCATGGTCCTGGCTCAGTGGATTGAGCTGAAAGATTACAGGTTCAATTCTGGTTCTGGACACATGCCTGGGTTGTGGGCCAGGTCCCCAGTTGGGGGTGTGAAAGAGGAAACCGATCAATTTCACACATGCTTCTCTCTCTTTCTCCTTCCCTTCCCTTTTCTCTAAAAATAAATAAACAAAGTCTTTTAAAAAAAGAAAATGGAAATCATACTACTAGTGGCTAATAATCACCACCACCACTGACTAGGTGATTATTTTTTTGTCTGAGCACTGCAGGGTCCACGCTTCAGCCCCTCCTTTGATGCTCACAGTCCCCATAAGTTAAGTGTGACAACACCCATCCATAGCTATTATTATCCAGAATCATGGTCACAGTTCAGAAAGCACGAGAGGTGACATTTTTAAAAAATCATGGTTATCCTTTTATTTTAATTGCAAATGACTGTGCAACTTCTGTGATAACCATCTCTGCCAGGAGGAGCTTTTCTTTCTGTAATAAATGGCATACTCAGGAAAGGCTTCTGCTCTCCAGGAGACAGTGCTGCCTCTGACTCCCACCAGTCCTCTGAGGACAGCAGGAGAGTGAGTCATGTAAATGACTGAAAATATGTACTAGCTAGAGTGTGTAGACTCCTTGGGTGGAACAGTGATTCCTTGCTGAATGTAGAGAGGAAGATAGAAGTAGAGCTACGAAATGATAGAGAAGGATTTCACATGCTTCATTCAGCACACTTGAACGTGAAGCAGGAAATCCACGTCCTCAGGTGTGACCCTGATTCTGTGACCTGCTCTATGACTCTACCTTCAAATTCCCAGCCTTGCGGAACTGAGGGGATGCATGGGTTTTGTTTTCCGTAGATTCTGGTGGGCTCCCCTTATCACAGGGCTCTGCCTTCCAGAGAACACATTCTTCTTGTAGAAGGAAGAAAAGGTCTCTTTTGTTCTGCCATCTTTTCTCTCCGTTCCTGCTGGCCTCCAGTCCTTTCTCTGTTTCACTCTTGCTATGGGGTCTGTGAGAAGAGAAAAATCAATTCTCTGGTTAAGGTCAGCCAGTAAAATTTGCTTGTAGGTCCCCTAACCATGACCTGATGAATCCAGCCACATTCCTCCCAGTTACTATTCACTAACGCCTCTTAATAGCTCTTATCATGCCTTCCCTGCGACAGGCCCCTCAGCAGCCACCTTTCCTGATCACTTTCAACCTCCTTGGAGGGAGCTAATTCTGCCTCTTGGTTGTCTGGATCATTTTGGGGGGGGTGAATTGATTTTGGAGGGGTCAGGGAGGGCTCAGAACACAAAGTTCTAAGTTTTAAGCCACTCGTAGGTATTCCATGCACTGTTTTCAGCAAATTATGAGAGTAGGAGAGGGCAGCCTCAGATGGCAATGACTGGCAGAGGCTTGAGATAGCTACCTCTTGGGCTTCACCTGGTCCCTGAATCATCCAGCAGCATCTTTAAAATCGTTCATTTCCTGAAGGCCATGGGTGAGAAACATTTTATGAGCCTCTAGGCCATGCAAAGTGATGTGGCTACACAGAAGAAGCAGTGCCAGCTTTTTGCTCACAGGCTAAGAGGGGAGAGACAAGCAAGCTAGTGAGGTCTCTGGGATAAAGACAATGAGTCAAGGAGTGCTCACTTGCTTTCTGAAGGCGAGTAGAGCCCCTGTTCTACCCATGGGGCGGGGGCATCAGAGGAAACCCTTGTAGACTTGGTTTGAAAGTCACAGATGAGTTAATCAGGGAAAGAAGAAGAGGAAGATAATGTTCTTGGACATCAAACAGATCTATACTGAAATCCACATGTACCACGTATTATCAGTGTTACCTATACAAATTATACATCCTCTCAAAATGCAGCTTCCTGAGCTCTCAGATAGATGTTGCCCACTTTGCAGGGGGTTTGTGACAGTTAGCAAAACATATGTAAGTTCAAGACTCATGTTTAACACTGAGTAGATGCTCCATACATGGAGATTGTTTTTGTTATTTCTGTGTATGACAATGATTTGTTTTACATTATGAACGTACCAAGGATCAACTCAATGATAATTAGACATAGAGCCTGATCCACTGAGACAATAGGTATAAGGGAGAGAAGTAGGAACCCTGGCAGGAGCCAGGCTTTGTAGTTTGCATTAAGGTGTAGAGATTAACTTCTTGAACAGGGTGGGAGTCATTGAAGGTTGGCCACTTTTTAGGAAAGGTTGTGCGGAAGCAACCAGACCTCCTGGTGATGGTAATGATGTGGCCCTTCCTGTTGTCAGCTGTCTGATCCAGGCCCGCAGAGCCTTGGACCATTTGCCACCTAACCTTGGAAAATAAAAATGCAGGCACCGCTTTGCCTGTGAAGAAGTCTCAGCAATTTTTCTGAGAGTAAAACATTCTCTGTGAAATTTTGGAAGATTTCTCCCTGTCACTCTGAAATGCCCTGAATTTCAAGCAGCTATAATGTTGCTGACTCACTTCTGGTTTCATAAGGATCTGGGTTAAGTTGTCATATGTTATAAATCTCTAGTTTACAGAGTCTCTCTCCTGCTGTAAGGCAGACCTAAAAGTGTGTCGAAGGAATTCAAGGTGGGCTAAACAAAAGTTGAGCTTAACAAGTGTCCTGTAATTTTGTTCCTTGTTTTTCAGTAAAAGGATACCTATAATGTTTTTATAGAGCATTATTTAATTTTTATCTTAAAGAGGAAGTATCAAGAAATGGAATTCTAAGATGTATGTCTATGTAAGACTGACTGTATTTAATATAAATTTCTCGAGCTTCTTTTAATTCTTTATGAAACCTCTTCACATCATTCATGATAAACGTATGTCAAATCTCTAATGGGAGGCAAATTTCTCTTTTTAGGATTTGGGCTTGACTTTGTCCATCACTGACAGAAACAGCTAGGAACTTTGGGAAACTGGGAAGCCATGCCTATGTGTTAAACAAGAAATGCAAAGATTGGCAATAAACAGGAAGAGAAATAGGCGGGGTTGAACACATATATGGCTTATGTCATAGTCTCCCCTCCCTTCTCCACAAGGAATCAGCCTACAGAATAAACTCTGTGGGAGCTGAATATGATTTGCAAGCCAACTTGTATCAGGGCTCCTTTTTTTTAGTGAGGATAAATTGGCCTATGTCTTTGCATAAGCTCCTCACTCTACTGGAATATATGGAGGATGGATGGATGGATGGATGGATGGACGGATGGATAGCCTAGAACAACAGCCCTTGCCTGAAAACATCACTCCTTAACCCAGTGTTATACTTTTGTTTTCATTCAGAAAAGATGTTTTCTCTGAAAGCTTTGGCCTCGATTATTATTACTAATTTCTTCGAGATTTTCACCACCTTTTCTTTGTGGGTTTAACCTTCCTTGGCCTAAAGCCAATGTCAAGAAAAGCAACAAGCAATAGCTACTTCAACTTATACCTCCTGAACAGGAAATTGAACCTCTGCTTTTTCCCAAAGCCACAATTTCCTACCGGAAGGGATGCTGACTCAGGAAACAGGCAAGGCTGTATGTATATGCAAATATGTAATTTACCTCTTGCACTGATTTCATTAGACAACAGGTCTGTGGTGTCTGAGAAGTTGTCAAATACTCAGGCTTAATTTTACATAATTATACAGTATAGAATGACATTATCTCTGTTTCCTTATTGCTGTACCAGTTCCCTTTCCCTCACTAGAAGTGTAAGCTCCACAGGGCAAAGGTTTTGAGGTTTTTGTTAACTGGCATACACTCATCACCTAGAACAGTGCTTAGTAGAAACTCACTAAATATTTGAATAAATGAATGAATAACTACAAAGTTAAAACTTCCTTCTTCATTTCTTGCCTGTCTTTGCTTCACAGGTGCTTCTGTTCTCTCCTTTGGGGAGGGCTCAGTGTCACCTACAATGAAAGAACTCACAGTTCTTTTTCAAGATCATGCTATTTTATCATGAGCGCTACAATTTTCATGCCCATTCTTTCTCACTGACTGTGACTGATTTCATGTCAACCTCTTTATATTTTTCACACACCTTGTAATGCTGGTGCTGCTTTTAGCACATGCCTATTTTCCTCAAATTATTTTGTTCATGTGCATATACTTATGTCTAAAATTTTACTAAACTTGATTTTATGTTTTGTTTCATTCTTCACAAACTATATTTTATTTTCTTTGCACTTTCTCATTTGCTCTTCTCATATGTAATTGTTTCCTTTTAGGGTACCAAATAGAAATTGCCAGTTTCTCTCGTTAATATCCCTCTTTATTTTGGCATCTTTTAGTACTTTTTCACTATAGCCCAGATCAAATAAGCTCATTCCACGCACTTGGCAGGAAAGTGTTAAGCATTAACTCCCAATAGCCCTCCTCCTTTTTATCTGTCCTTTAAGTTAAGTTGCCAAATAGATTTGAAGAAGGAAATGGAAGGTCATTCAAGCAAGGGTTTATTTTCTTGTAGAGGAGAGAAACAGTCTTCTGAAAGGCATATCTAGAAACAAATTCCTTCTATTTAAAGCTGTAGTTTGTTTTGTCCAAAAGTGCATATTAATACTCTTTTGTAGTGGCATAGTGCAGAAATCTTTTTTATACATAGCAAGAATTGTTTTGCCCAAGTTTCAAATGTTCAGATGTAAAGATAAAGGGACAGAGATAAAAGGAATGAACTGTCAATACAAAGTGCATGGATTGTTTACAAGCTATAGTGATGAGTACAATGTCATAATAAAGTACAGTGACATCTGAGTGAATTTAATGAGATTCTGTGCGTTTTCTTGACTAGATAGTCATGAAGATGACAAGGTCAATTAGGATTGAAGGGAAATAAGAGGATAAAAACAAAGTTGAAATACTCAGGTGGTCCCCTGCACTCCCTCCCTCCTCCCCGCTAAGAGATATCAATTCCTGATGAGTATGGATTTGTGTTTGTGTCATGAACCATACCTACAATTTGCATATATGCAACTATTGATAAATCCAGGTGACTTTCACAATTGGTGCCAGCTCCAATTACTTAGTAGATAGACTTTGCCTAGAACTTTTCATCATGAAGGATTCTCAGGTATGAAGTAGTGTCTGTGAGAAAATGTGCTATAATCATTAATAATGTCTATCATGGCCATGGTTCTTGAAAGTGCTAGCTTAAGCACTGGAAAATTTTCATTGTTGATTCAAGTCTATTCAATTATCTTTAGTTTTCTTCTGATAATTTTTTGGGAGTTCTGAATCTGTTATAAAATTTGATTCCAGATAGATTCACATATCATAATATCCATCTGGCTCTTGTATTACTTGCCTAGTTTGGATTATTATAAGGCTGTACATTGACATATTTCATAGCAAAAAGCAGATACCACACATGGACTGTGAGGAAACAGAGATGTTGACCTAAGAAAGGATAAAAATGTAAAGTGCAAGATTCACCATTGTTTTCACCAAAGTAATGATGTTAGAGACTTCAATTACATTACAAAGGACTCTGCTAGTAAGGATGTTTTCAACTGCAAACAACAGCCAAGCCAGTCAACAGAGTCATAAACTATTATTAGTACCTGTTTTTCACATAAGAATCAGAATGTTGACTATTACCCACATGTGTTCCATAGTTAATAGTGTCGTTGCTTGTACCTCTTTAACTCTCTTGGGGTTTTCAGGGTTATCAGAGGGGTGCCACATCACCAAGTCTCATGTCTACCCTAAGGCTAGGAAAAATGAGGTAAGGTAAAGTACCAGTGATGTCTGCTCATACTTTCAGTAAAGTAAAAGCATTTACACATCACCTCTGACCTTTACATCTTTTATTTAGAAATGTGACATATGGTTCACCTTGGTTAGAAGAGAAGCTGAGAAAGCCTATATTCAGTTTTTCTGTTTTTGCTTTTTTCCTTTATGGTAGATAGGGCAAGAAAAAGAAGGATGGATGTATGAAATTAACCAATCAATAAGCACTGACACAACCCACCCCTTGAACTAGTGGGCATCCATGCACATTCTTCTTCATATATACACATTTCAATGAAGTTCATACCTCTTCCACAGGAAGTAATGCCAAATACCTTCATTTTAGAATCTAGCTTGAAGTACATCATCATTGAGTGATGTCCACGCCTCACTATCAAATCCAGATATGGATTTTTTGGCCTAGTGATTATTTGCCAAAAGATAAGTTATCTATTCCCTTCATCTAGTAGACAACAGTGGTAAAGAACCAGGGTAACTACAATAAATTCTCCATCTCGGGAAAAGAAAGAATGGAAATTGCACACAAATTTCTGGTCTATAGCACACACCAGATAGCAAAGACTTTGCCCTTGCAGCGGAGTCGACTTTTTTATTGGACAATATTCCTATTCTTTTCAGGAGGCTCTCTAGTATCTACCATGATTGTATAACATGGCTGAAGTAAACTTTGGAGCTGTTCCTCTGAGGAATATATGACCTTATTAGTTCATTTATTCCCTGTAAAGTTTCAAGGGCTGATAAGCTTAAACAGTCACAAGTTTGAGTTTTTTTTAGCAACACTATCCCTTATAAAACATAGTAAACTTGGGTTCAATTTTGCCCCTAGTAGTTTCCATGTGGAGCAACTAAAGCCAAATATAAGTGTAAACATAGTCTTTGTGGGAAGTCTTGGGTCCTGGCCCTTAAATTTGGGGATCAGTCTAATGGGAAATAAGACATAGAAAAAAATAGGCTTCTTTTGGAATACAACATTCTAGATAAAATCTTTGCTGAGATATAGATGTTGTCATTGTTAAATTTTGGCTTGCTTTCATACTGCTGGGTAAGTAGCTGCTTTCTCATGTCCACATTCTGCACCCTGAGATCTACTAAAGAATTACTGCTTAACATAGTATGAGACCTTCCAAGATACTTCTCCAATCCTGTTGCCAGCATTCATTTTGATTCCTCATTGCCTCTGCCTTACCTTGAATTAAATATTTCACACATTGCTACCTAGTTAGGGCAGCTCAGAAGTATCATCATTAGTGTGGTGGGTCCCAGGACCAAACCAAACATTTTCCAAGGAAATTTCACATTAGGAGAAGACTAATCAAAGCCTTACAAAGAACAACATCAAGCTGAAAAGGCAACTTGGAAAGAAGTAACAAAAATAAGGAGAAGGTTAAAAATCAGTTGGTTTGAGACAAAGTATGAATTGGTTGAAAACAGATTCAGGAGATGATTATGCTCATGCAGACCAACCACTGTGGCATTCTTCTACTGTGTGTCTTGGCACAGTGCACTGCCCAGAGGCGTGTCCTTAAAGCCACTGACCCACTCTGGATACAAACCAAGCAATGAAGGGTCGGGAGCAGAAACCCAGTTAATCAGGTACCACCAGTTAGGTAGGCAAGAGACTGAGTCAGAAGGTCCCCTAAGACAACGGGTAGCAAGATCCATAGACCACAAAACAGAAGCAGGGTCCAGAGTTTAAGAGGCTAAGGATTTGGCAGAAACAACTTCAGTAATAAGGGTTGAACTTGGATCCTAGGGCAAAAAGTGCTCCATTGTATTTTATTACTAAATACTGCTGAATGTGGACAAATTGGGACCACAGGTGCTGGGCATTTTCAGGAAGTCTCAAAGGTGTGGTGGAGATGTCAACAAGAACTTATCTAGATTTTACTGCTGGATTATCTTTTATCTTTTTTAACATTTAAAAAGAGATTTTATGTATTTATTTTTAGAGAGAGGCAAAGGGAAAGAGAAAGAGACAGAAAGAAACATCAGTGTGCGGTTGCCTCTCATACACCCTCCACTGAGGACTTGGCCTGCAACCCAGGCACAAGCCCTGACTGGAAATCAAACTGATGACCCTTTTACTCACAGGCCTGTGCTCAATCCACTGAGCCACACCAGCCAGGGCTCTTTAAAATTTTTTTTATGTTTCATCCATTCATTTATTTGTCATGTTTCTTGAGAACATATAATTATTGCCATTAATAATGGTTGACATTTTTGGAAGAGTGCTTATAACCTGTCAGACACAATTCTAAATGCTTTACATAGGATAAATATCAAATTAAACCTTTACAGGTTTAATTCAAAGATATGAAGTTAGTATTTTTATCATCTCATCATTATAGAGGGGACACTATTCTTTATTCACTTTCTTAACCAAGTGACTTACCAGGCTTATATTCATCCATCCATCCTTTTTTTTTTTCATTCAGCTAATGAATAGGCAAGTTGTTGTGCTAGATGCTGGGGATAAAATGGTATTGTTGATCAAAGGACAGAAGAGCTCTGATGAATGATATTTAGAGTGAAAAACAGGTGGTCAGTAAGAGTTCAGTAAATAGGAGTAAAACTCTGATCAAGAGCTAGAAAAGTACACATTTCCTAATTTGAACATAAAGTGGGAAATACAAGATGGTGAGGGATTAGGCCAGAAAGCAAGGCAGGATGTCAACCTACGAAGGACATTCTGAAGGGTGTGGACTTTATTTTAATGGCGCTGGGAAGCTTTTGATGAGTATTAAGTAGAGGAGTGACACAATCCATTCATTTTGCATTCTAGAAATGTCACTCTGGCTGTAGTGTGGAGGATGGATTGGATGAGGCAAGAATGTCAGCAGAATCCTTTGAGATGGTGTTAGTCATAGTCTCCAGGTGAGACATATTAGTGGCCTGAACTATGGCCATGGCCATTGAAATAGAGAAAAATGAATGGGATGGAAAGATTCCTAAAAAGTTGAGATAGGCAGAACTTGTCCAGGCCTTTCACATGGAATATGGAATATGATGTATGTACTACTATTCATTTGCAGTAAATATGACAAGCTTTCATGCCATATTTTTAACATCTAATCAAGTGACCAAGTGTTAATGGGAAAACTATGCTGGCAAAATGCATATTTTTGTACTTGGTAATACAAGAGAGGAAAAACTCTCACTTTCATAAAGTAGGTCAAATATTCATGGCAAAGAATGAGTGGTATTAGAGCAGTAGAGTGCTTAGTATACACTTGAATTCTTTTCCTGCCTTTGTAAAGCCAGGTGGAATCTCCACTGTGAGATGGTGAAATATGGGGCCTAGCGGAAAAGTAGTTGAGTAGTTGTTAACTTTGAAAGAAGAGTCTAGGAGTAAACATTGTCTTGCCACATTAGGATTCTACGGTACTTTTCAAGTTACTTTTTCTTTTTCTTTTTTTAAATATTCTCTTTATTTATTTTTAGAGAGAAGGGAAGGTGGGAAGAAAGAGAGGAAGAGAAACATTAATGTGCGATTGCCTCTCATGTGTCCCATACTGGGGGCCTGACTGACAACCCAGGCATGTACCCTGACTGGGAATTGAACTGGTGACCCTTTGGTTCCCAGGCCCATGATCAATCTGCTGAGCTACATCAGCCAGGGCTGAAGTTACTTTTTCTTTAAATGAAGGACTTAAAGACAGTGGACTCCAAGAAAAATTAACGACAGCAGCTTGGAAGAATCTGAACTCAGCCTGGATGCCCATGCTGTGTCATAACCAGAGAAGCCCCATTTTTTATCCATTTTATAATTAGGAAGTGCATACAGAGAGACCCCCTTTTGGTTTTATATTGCCTCTCTACTGTATTTAACGTCTGGAGTGTTTTTTTTTTTTAAAGATTTTATTTATTTATCTTTTAGAGGGGAAAGGAAGGAGAGAGGGAGAGAACTGGCCTGAAACCCAGGCATGTGCCCTGACTGGGAATCGAACCGTGGTTGCTTGGTTCCCAGGCCCGCGCTCAATCCACTGAGCTACACCAGCCAGGGCAACGTCTGGAGTGTTTTACCGCCAGTCCTCTCAGTGGCTATTCAGCAATCCACTGAGAGCAGGGTCTTTGTTTGTTTGTTTTTGCCTTTGGAACATACTTTTGTTGTTTTTTTAACGCTATCTTTTGTAACCTACTATTATTTTTATGTGTGGTTATCCAAGGCCTAATGATTGATATGTCATCATTTGTGAGCTGTAGCCTCTTAAACTGTGTCTTGTACAGGTTTATATCATACATTTAAATTGGCATTCAGATGAAGCCACATACCAGAGTTCCTTCTTGCCTTTAAGCTATAGTTTCCTTGTCATTTCCCAGGGCAGGAGAGAGGTAGTTTTCATACAACTTTCAAAGTGACCCATAATCAAAATTTTAAGATTAAATTTTGGAGGAGAAGTATAATAGTTGTGAATAAATGATCCTTAAAAGGCGAAGAAAGAAGAAAGATATGATTCTTTTGAGTTACATTGTTTTAAAAGGCAATGATTTAAAAAGTACTAATAGTCACAATATATAAAGAACTCTCAAAACTTAATAATAAGAAAACACACAATCCAATTTAAAAAAATAGGCAAAACATTCGAATGACAGTTGACTAGAGAAGATAACATGGATGACAAAATAAAACATGAAAAGATATTCAACAGCATTAGCCATAGGGAAATGCAAATTAGAAGCATGAAGACATACCACTACATAGTTATTACAACAGCTCATTTAAAACAATCCTCACCCAAGGATATGTTTTATTGATTTTATAGAAAGAGAGAGAGAAAAGGAAAAAGAGAGAGAAACAGATATTTGTGTGAGAGAAACATCCATGGATTGCCTCCTGTACACACCTCAACTGGGGATTGCACCCACAATCTAGATATGTGCCCTCACTAGGAATTGAACCCACAAACATTTAATATACAGAATGACACTCCAACTGAGCCACCTGGTCAGGGAAAACAGGTAATTTTTTTAACAGCAATAACAAATGTCATGTGTGGAGAAACCAAAATTCTAATGTATTCATGGTACGAATTCAAAACGCTGCAGCCTTATATTAAACAGCTCAGCAGTTTCCTATAAAGTTAAACATATACTTAGCATACAACCCATCAAGCCATTTTTTGGTATTTACAAAAGGAAAATGAAGATACTGGTCTAGACAAAAAGTTATATGGAAATGTTACAGTGGTTTAGAGTTGTATTAATAATAGATTCCAATGTCTTATAGCATTATACTCAAATGGAAGCTTGTGCCCCAGGGAGAAGTAATCAAGTTAATTCTTACCATTCCTACTGCACCTTAGAGAACAATAGTTGAGATGAATTTATTAGATGTTTGTGCACCAATTAAAGCCTGTCTTTCTTAGAATGTGTGCAAAGGGAAGTAAGAATGTACGGGTGTTTTCTTGAAATTAATGTTATGAAAGCTTTTTCTTCTCCTGATATCTAAGCATAGAAGAAGCACAAAACTATATGAGACCCAGTGAGGTCATAGTATAAAAGAGATAGACATGGGAGAGAAATCAATGTGTGTGATGAAAAAGAGGAAGTAAAATTGAGAATGAAAAAAGTGCTGTGAAAGTGGATTTTCATCTTTGAATCTTCCAACTATCAAGCACACATAGTAAGTGTTCTTTCTATCTGTCTATCTATTATCTATCTATATCTATCTATCTATCTATCTATCTATCTATCTATCTATCTATCTATCTATCTATCTATCTATATCTATCTATCTATTATCTTCATGTTTGCATTAAAATGAATTGAATTGAGTAGTATTGAATGGTCTCAGCTCAAGAGGATAGAGAAGGTTCTGAGTCACAGCCAATGGAGAAGTAGGTTTTTGTTTTCAGTGGCCCAAACACTAGAGACACACAAAGTTGTTGTGGTATCATTGTGGGAGATCATGTTGTTGTTTTATTCTTATACCAGAAACTTAAAATACTAGCCAATGACCATCGCATATAAGTAGTAGAAAAAAAGAAAGTGTAAATGATCAGAGCATTTAGCTGCTTCAGTCCTGCTTTAGTAGATGGTCCTGGGCCTCATTTGGCAATCCACATTGTCATCTTCTACTACACATTGCAGATTCCTCATGCCTTCTGGCAGCACTGTGGCTAGACGTGTGTTGGCCTGAACCTTCATTCTCATAGTTTTGCATCCTTGGGGATGAATGTTATGTTTTGGGGAAAATGTGGGGAGGAGGTTGATTCAGTTTTCCATTTATTCATACTAGTGGGTCAGGAGGTATTAAGAGGTGATGCAGGGGACAGCCTATGCTTCACACATGGAGCTCCTTTTTGTACTCATTGAGAGCAACAATCATATGACCCAAGATCCATCATTCCTGCAGGTACAGTGACCCTTCTCTGCCTGCTGGTGCAGCTACATAAAGAACATGAAATGGTCAAGGGGAAGAATCAGCTTTTATTTCAAGAGAATCAGAATTAGTACATTATTTCATTTGTTCATGCTTTGGCAGTAGGATCTCCAAGTCCAGTAAGCTTTTGTAGGTCTTGCCAGTGAGTAGTATGGTTATCACCTGTTGCTGGGTTGCTCTTGCCTTAGAAAGTGTCATCTGGTTGGGCCTGTATTGTGGAGGGCACTGTATGTGTGTGTTAGAGCTGCCATAACAAAGTACAGCAACTGAGCAGTTTCAAACAATGGAAACTTACTGTCTCATAGTTCTCAGGGCCAGACCTTTAAGGTCAAGGTATGCACAGTGCCACATTCCCTCTGGAGACTCTAGAATGGGATCTTTCTAGGCATCTCTTCAATCTTCTTGTGGTTCCTTCGCTTGTGGCTGCATAACTCCAGTCTTCACATGGAATATTTCCCTGTGTGTTTGTCTGTGTGTATGTCTAAGTTTCCCTTTTTTAATAATAAGGACACTGGTCATATGGCATTAAAGGATCTCCCTCCTCCAGGATGACCTCATTTAACTTATGTAATTAAATATGCAACAACCGTATATTCAAGTAAGGTCATATTTTAAGGCATTGAGGGTGGAGACTTCAACATATGAATTCTTAGCAGGGTACACAATTCAATCCATAACAGGAACCATGAGAGTTGATATGCCTATTTCTCCTTGCAGACAAGAGAGGGTAGCACCAGAAGTTGTGTCCTTTGGGAAAACCACTGTCTTCCTGGAAAATGGAAGGTATGCCATGAGGTTAGGTCATTTTAAATGGTCACTTTTACTATCTTTATATGGCCTTGAAATACAGAATCCTGCCAGGTTCACATTCTATACGAACACCACAAATGAGTTGGTTACCAGACCAGGTAAGCTGCTTCCTACAGAATATTGCTTTATAAAGTCCTCTTTCTATGTGTTCTCTGTGCTGCACGTGTTTCCACTGAAAGACACACATTTTGCTGAAATAGTTTTGCCTGGACAAAGAAAGGTTCAAATAAAAGGACAACTTTGCTTTTGATTAGGATCAGTCTTTCCACATTAGCACTAGTATTTTTTCCTCATTGGCAGATAATGATAGAAATAGGTCTTCCAAACCTTTATTTTGATTCTCTTGGTCTTATAATCATGTTTGACTTTAAAGACTTTTTCTGAGACCAACGTATGGCCATATGGACACACATACCCACTGTAAACAGTCATTCACGTGCTGTGTAAGTGGAGTGACAATGACAAAGACCTTTTTTTTGCCTCTTGGTCAATCTAATTTTAACCCACTTCCAGTTCCAGAACTGTCATCATGGACCAGGCAAAAAAACTTTCCTGTTGCACTATTCCGTTTGAATGCTCTAATAATTTTTTTCTTTGAATTAAGATGTCTGGTACAGTGAAAAAAATGACAGGCTTGGAGATAGGGAGACACAGATAGTACCTAAAGTCCTACCCCTAATCGTCCATGTAGACAAGACAAACTATATCTATTTGGTTTTCTAAAACCTCAGATGAAAGATAAAAATGGTGGATGTAATTGGAGTGTCTAAAATACGGCCAATCACATGACATGCTTATTAAATGACCGTTTTTCAGACCTCTCTCCAGTTTAATCACATTAAATTCTCTGGGAGAGCGCTACCCTTGAATTTTTTAATGTTCCCTTTAATTTGATGCTCCACCCTAGTTTCTTATGACTCACACTTTGGGAAATGCCATTTCAGGTTATTTCTAAAGTTCACTCCTCCAATGGTCTGTTAAAGCAAGAAAAAGCCACTCCACCAATTAATCCATTGGCTCGTATTCCTCAGCTTTCTATCAATTAGAATCGGGTCTTAAAGAATAAGGCTTGGGGTGGGTAATTTCTGATGAACAGAGAGTTTGGGGAAGGAGGGGGCCCAGATGTCAGGTACAAGTGAAGAAACTTGGATAACTCGAGGATAGAATAAGGGACTCAGAGATAAATTTGGGGATAAGAAAAATAAACTGTGAATATCTTGATATATATATCAAGAAGAAACAGACTAAGTGTGCAAATCATGAATACATTTATAGAGACAGCTAAAAATGGTAGTGTAGATCTATATTTATTGAAATGGAAAGATGTACAAGATGGATTTCTAAGTGAAAAATAAATGTCTCATATAGGTTTCATTTTTGAAAAAAGAAAGTCTTTCGGAATTTGAAGTATGGTGAATTTTTCTCAGCAGTGAGAGTATGGTTAATTTCTATGCCCTCTCACTTCCTTTACATATAAACTGATTTTTTTTACAAAGAGAATTAAATATTTTGCAATCACAAACAGCAATAAAGCTTTTTCTGTTCTGACCATAAAAAAGGGCACAGGTGAGAGAAGGTGGAAATGGTGGTTGTTGCTGGACACAGGAAGGACAAAGGGGAGCAGGTGTGAGGAGGAGTTGGATGGAATGTGAGAAATCAGCCCAGGGCTTTAGAGGAAAGGGAAATGAAAGAGGAGAGGCAAGAATGTCTAAGCCAGGTGAAGTCTGCATTCTCCTAGGTCTTTATCATGACCCTTGGCACATTGGCCCAGTTTGCCTCCTTGCACTTTGTTCCTTCCTGTGCTAGTGAGGAACCAATGGGTCAGTGTAGCAGGGATAATTGTAGGCTCAGGTCATATTGGGCTGTTTCAGGTTTAACTCCTCTGCTGCCAGGTGCCAGCCTGCAAGCTTGCCTGGGGCCATTCGCTCCAAAGACCTATGTATTTGCTGCTAACATGCGACTCAGGATAGCAAGGTTGACTAGCAGTGTGGAGGGAAAGCGAGGGAATGGAGGCTATTTATAGCAGAAGGCAACAAAGGTTTCCTTTCTTTTCTTTACCACGAGTTGTATTTCTCTGAAACTCTGCCCATGTTGTGCAGAAATCAAAAGGGCAAGAGAACAAGCTCTTCAGAGCTGGTTGGAAAGTTCCAGGGCTCTGTTTTTAGAGCAAATCTGCCAGCTTCAGAGGAGGTTGCAACCACCCTTGGTTTCTAAATCAGCTTGATGACGGTGCAAATAGATGCAAATGAGGGTCAAATCAATTTCCATAATGAACAGCACAGGCAGAGCGGACTCCTCTCCACCTGGCTCAAAATTGCTAGAAAATCAAATGGGGGGAGGAGGGGAGGAAACAAAGGGAATGCAAACATCTCAGTGACCTGAAGACTGCCACGCTTCGGATCTTGGGAATGAAAACTGTGATGTCCAAGAATGATTCTGGACCCTATTCTGGAAGATTGTCCAGGGATGATGGGTAAAGTACAGCTCTTCGGAGGATTTTGATTGTAATTAAGCACCCCCTTTTTTTGCGGTGGTTCATCTTGTCTCATTTGTAGGCTCTACTTCTACAATAACCTGTGTTTTTTCTTTTATAACAGCTTTATTGAGATATAATTCACCTACCTAAAAATTCACCTTTACAAAATGTACAATTCAATGATTTTGGTATCTTCACAATTTGCAGAATTGTACGATAATCACTGCTGTCTAATTTTGTAACATCTTCATCACTCCAAAGAGAAATCTGTCACCTGTTAGCATCACTTTCCATTCCTCATCCTCTGGGCCCCGACAACCACTAATCTAGTTTCTGTCTATGGATTTGCCTCTTTTAGAGATTTCATATAAATAAAATCGTATAGTGCATGGCTTTTTGTGAAGGGTATCTTTGGCTTGGCATAATGCCTCAAGGTTCATCTAGAGTGTAGCATGTGCAGTACTTCATTCCTTTTATGGTGGGTTGGCCTTCTTAAGCAGAACCAACATGAGGGTTATAAACCTGTGTCTCAGAGGACTGCAGTGAACTCCACCTGTTTCCTGGAAAAACACATGAATTTTGAAATTATAGTGACATGACCCAACCTTATTACATTCCCATTAATTCTTTACCCACTGTGTTTACTCTCAATCTCCCTGCATTTCAGAAATTAGCTTCATGCCATTCAACTAATACTGGCTGATTTGGCTCACATTTATAATAAAACAGGTACTTGTATAAGCCACAATGCAGTCACATTCATTTCCAAAGACTGTTTGGTACTTCTGGCTCAGCCCATGTCACTGCATATGGTTGACTTGCATCTACGAGAGAGATGAGAATCGCTACAACTGTATGGGACATTGACTGAACCATCTGAGAAATGTTTCATTGGTGTGAATATTGAATGCAATAATCTATAAGGATCCATTACTCTCATATGCTTAAGTACATGGCAGGAACTAATCAAATGGGTTTTATTTTCTGGAAGGCCCTGAATGTCTTTGGACAACCCAAAAGTTATTTGTAAAAAGTTTATACATCTATGTAAATCCTCTTTAAGACAGATGTATCAATAGCTTCCCTTGTGAATGCCCATACTTTATAGAAATGTGGTGTCTATCACTAATCATGCATAGCAAACCTTCTGCTTTCGTCTACTCAGCCAGTAGAACCTCACATTGAACTAGCAAATGCACAGGCCCATAGTAGTATAAAAAGTGAGGTTCTTGATGATGTTTCTGATGCAGGGCTTAAATCTGTTGGTGGTCACAGGTGTTAAGCTTAACCTTAAGTTGTGTTTGCTGCTGGAGCTTCAGGATATGTTTGACAAATGGGTAGAAAGGGCATGCCAGAAATCTATTTCCCACCAGGTACTATCAAAGGAGAAGTCTCCTGAGAGATAACTTACTTGTTCCAAGGCTGATCCAGCGTTCTGATGTAACATGTGAGCCTTGCAGGTGGTGTGGTATTCCAGAGGGTACCCCAAGCTGTGAAGTGGAGTAGTAGATTTGGAGGAAGAATGCCATTACTTTTTAAACATAATACAATGAAAAAGATGCCAAAATCATACAATTTTTTTGCTAAGATAGACATCAAATAAATCTTGTTCTCATGTCAGGCCATTCTGGGCTCTGTTCCCATAGATACAAGGGTTCAGGTTCACTGTGCACAGTAGTTGGGTGGAAAAGTTTGAGGACTTCTCACTAGAGTGACTTTCTCTTCTAAAAGAAGAGAAAGCAAACAAATTCACTGTGTCTAGTAATCTGACTCTGCCATGTGAAAGGAAATGACTGATTATAATTAAAGAATGCTTTCAGTTAGTATGGGGCTAATGCTTAGCTTCTAATTCACACATACTAAAGCCCTATAAAACATTGGGCCAAAATACAAAATCATTTTTGTGCTTATGTCACAAGTATATTATAACAGATGGTGGCAAAGCACTCTCTCCACTTTGGCACAGAACTCAGGGTTGCTTTGGCACACCAAGAGCTGTTATACCCTGGAAACACCCAGGACTCAGGTGTCAGGGGAATATGAGGTGGCAGTGCCCAGAGGTGGCTATGTCCATGGTGAAAGTGCTCAGAGGATACAAGGGTAGTGGAGGTTTGGGAGGACAAATGACTGCATTTGTGGCCTCAGTGGGATGAGTAAAGAAGTCACACCAGTGCCTGAATGGATCCACTGTAGCCACACCATTTCTATACCAGAGCCCCTGCTTCTCCTTCCTCTGCTCCCTGTGTGGTGAAGGGCAAGATGCCATGTTCACAGGCACATTGGGGACGCCCTCTGGGGAATCTCAGAATAGGTGTTGGAGATTTTCAGGGGCCTGGAAGTCTGCAAGAGCAGGTCTGGGTGAAAGCCAGAGAAATAATAATAGTTATTGAAACCATAAAATTAACAGCTATTGAGCATACCACGTGCTAGGGTCTATGCCAGGTGCTTTTCATTCAGTTTCTCCTTTCAGTCCTCACAATAACTTTTTGATTTAAATATACTTATTATGTCCATAATACAGTTGAAGAAACTGAAGCATCCTAACTTAAAATTTCTTGTAAAGGATATTGTCAGGATTCAAATTCAAGTTTGTTCCTTACTCCTAGCCCAAGCTCTTAACCTCCATGTTATATTATCTCTCAGGTTATCACTGTATTTTATCTGTATGGGCATTTAGCAGTGACAATATATTTCTTGGGTATGTCATTTAAAAACTTGGTTTATATACATAAAATACAACTATACGTATGTACCCTAATATGCTATGTTCAGATGGATAAATAACTACAAGTGAAAATGTGTGAGCTTTATAAAAGAGTAGATTACAATGTGAATAAAAACTGGTCTAGTAAAAGAAGCATTTTTATTAGTGTTTTAAGGAGTTTCACAGAAGAAAAGCGGAAAGGAAGAAGTGTTTACTAAACATCCTGCTATTTGACAAGTATTATAACACTGCATCCTCACATCTACCTTGTAAGGTGGGGATTATTACATTCATTCTCTAGGTGTGGGAAACAAGGTTCCAAGATACTAAGTAACTCACCTAAAATCTAAGGTCGCAACTGAGGTTCAGTGTGATGTTTACTTCACCCATTGCGGCACTGAGGCCAGCTTCTAGCAGAAAGTTACAGAATGGGATGGATCCTCATTGTCATAATTCTCGAACATGATTAAACATTGAAGATCTATTTATTCAACTCTTGCAACAAATACCTGTTGAGCATCTCTTGTGTTCCAGGTACTATGCTAGGGTCTAGGTTGAATTTTAGCATTGACCTTAGAGGGGATTCTGTTGTACAATGGAAGAAACAAAACTTACGTGGATTATTAGTTAATATGCCAGGAGTACAAGGTTCTATGGGAGAAAAGGGGGAAAGATAAATTTGGTAGAAATTTTACAAAGGAAGTGACATTTCAGTGGTATCTTAAGGCAAGGTAAAGGAAAGAGCAAAGGTCATCCATCAGTTATATAAGAGATCAGTTTGGGAAGAGATGGGTAATTCTTCTGTGTGGCTGGAATGTCTAATTCTGAGATAAGCAGAATGTAATGAATGTGGACTTTTTCTTATGCTGGATAAGAAATGAAGCTTTTACAGAAAATGTGGCCAAATTTTTGTATTATGGAGATAACTATGTAAGATTTGAGATGATATGTTGAAGTATAGAGAAAGAAACATTAGGAAAATTATTAAAAGGCTAATTATCTTGAAGGCATTCTTGACTTTTCCTATAACGCTCCACATAGCTAGTCTCCAGTTCCTAAGAAATTCCTTTAAAATTAGGTACCCATCCTTTGTTCCATTAACATTTTCATGGTCCTTCATCTTGTTCTCTCTTATTTGGGATGTCGCCCTAATTCCCAGCTCCCTCTTCCATACCCCTGGTCTCCTACAACTCCCGTCACTAGCAATTTCAGACCTAGAGGACTCTTGATATAGATGAAATCTCAGTTCTTCAGGTTCTTCTATACATTCTGAAGCAGAGGGAGTTTGGTCATTGCACGCAGTTGAAATTTATGAGCATTGAATGCTTCCGTATTGGTTTTACCTAAATAGATTACAGTTGGCAGAAATTCTGATGCCTTCACTCTTCAGGTTAGCCTGACAGGATGAGATGGCTAGGGCTTGGAGCTGGTTACCTGGGACCATAGACATCATCATCCATTTACCCTCATAACTCATATAAGTAGTGTCATTTTCTATATATAACATGATGAGAAAACATAACTGAGAAGAATTAGCTGCAATTGCCTGAGATAATAGAAAAAAACAATGCAGAGTTAGAAAAATATACTCATTTAACATTTCCCACAGTAGACTGGAAAAATTTCCAGAGATCTGAATTCTGTGCTTGGCTCTCTTTACAACTTGTTGTATGACCTTGGCCAATACAGTTAACCTTTGCATTCCTTTGGGTGACCTAACTAAACTTAGAATAATATATCCGTGCCTGCTTGGCTCCCAGGCATGCGAGGTTGAAAGGGTTAATGGAAGAAAGTTTAGAAAGTATCCAAACCACTGTTTATCAAAAAGCCTAGAGTCTGCTTGTGATAGGTGATCTCTGAGTAAGTGTGCTAGATAGTGGAGGTTTGGTAAGAAAGATTATTGGGCAGTTATCTCTTTTCCTTGAAAGCCCTCAACTTACAGGTTAACGAGCACCTTTGTACTGCACCTTTGTACTGCGTGATATTCAAGGTTAGAGGAAACACATGCCGTATAACTGTATTGTAACAGATCAGTTAATTACAGGGCAACCTGTTCCTAACAGCCCCTGAAGGCACTGACTGACCTTGTACCATGGCTGTGAAAAGACACTTTCCTGACAAGGAAGTAGCTTAACTTGTGAAGGCTCCCAGTGTGTGTAGCTGTTTAGGAAGGTAGATAAATGCAGCAGTTACTGTTTGCTTTGAAAGCCACCATACTACCCCTCTCTCTGTGATTTCCCAACTTTGCCCAGAGAGGACAGTAGCAAGTGGGAGTTGCTACTAGACCTGGGTGGCCAGTGATGGAATAAGCAAGCACCATGTTAACACTGGTTTGTACACCAGTGTGAATCCCCATACAACCTGAGAACAGACTAGGACAACAGGGAGAGGGCCTGTTTCCAATGTCACATTGAAATCACATTGGCAACACATTTTAAGGAGCAGAGTAAAGAAATACCAATTGGCACTGGCTGATCAGTACACAAGGTTTAGAGACTTGTCAGTATCTGTTAAGATTAAACTTTTGTGTGCTCTCTGACTCAGCAATTTCACTCCATCACCCTACAGAAACAATCACACATGTGTAAAGAACTATGAATATAGACAAACATTCTAACACTCTCGGTAATTTTTTTTAAAAAGGAGGGGTGCCTTATATATGAGAATGATGAAATAAACAATGGAATATTCATATTGTGGAACAGAATGGGACAATTTAAAAGAATGTGGGAGACCTACATCAAATCCACCGGCACATCATGTTAGTGTTTTCCTCAAAAATAGACTGTGAAGCCCTGGTTGGTATAGCTCAGTGGATTGAGCGCAGACCTGGGAACCACATGATCGAGGTTCAATTCCCAGTCAGGGCACATGCCTGAGTTGCAGGCCAGTTCCCAGTAGGGGACTGACAAGAGGCAACCATACATTGATATTTCTCTCCTTCTCTCCTTCCCTTCCTCTCTAAAGATAAATAAATAAAATCTTTAAAAAAATTAAAACATGTATTTAAATTATATATATATATATATATATATATACACTGTAAATCTGAGCTGTCCTCACCAATGTCACTGCAGGCATCCTTGTCCAAGACACCATCTACCATGGTTCCCATGAACTAGGACCTGGCAAGAGCCTCCATACTGTCCTTTCACCTTCCTCTCTTGCTTCCTACAGTTTATTTTTCATTCTGCTACCAGTGTGCTCCATTTAAAATGCAAATGTGGTCATATCACTTCCATGGCTTCTCATCACACTTAGAACAGCACCTAAGGTTGTCTTGAACAACACCTGCTAGGCCATATGTGATCTGAGCCTTGACTACCTCTCCAAATTAATTCCTCACCATTATCTTTTCCCAGGCCTCCACCATACCCCATAGTGGGTGCTTGACAAAACATCGCTGAATCAGTGAAAGATGAGGTCCATATGCACTGAAATAAACGGAAAGATCAGCAAGACACCCAGGCTGTACTGTGGAAAAACACATTGGCGATGAATTAAAATCCATGGATTTAAACACTAGCTTCCTCACACAATCTTCAGCTGGTAATACATTCCATGTGTCTTAAATTTCTTCTCTAAAAAATAGCATTAATAATATCATCTATCTCACAGAACTGTTGTGAGGATTAAATCACCTATTTGCGTGAAGCTCTCAGAGCCACCTCTCACTTATAGTAAGTCTCAATTAACAGTACATCATAACTAGGTAGAGCCCCTATCACTTTGATTTTTGCCTCTTTGTGTCTTCACAACATCATGTTGTCTTAGGTGCTATTATAAATAGTCTGATCAGGAGGAACTTATGGTTGAGATCATTTTAGTAGAGATTTGAAGGCAGTGAAGCTAAAGAGCATGTAGCTTTCTGGGGGAAGGAATATTTAGACAGAGGGAACAGTTGGAGGAAATGCCCTGAGGAGGGGATATTTGGGATATTCCTAAATCTCTCAATAAAACAGTAACCTGATGTGATTAAAAAAAAAAAGAAAAAGAAAGGAGAAAAAACAACATAGAGGCTCCAAATAGTAGTGATAACATAGTAATTAAACTATGAGTGCAATGAAGCTCTAAGTGATATCTATGATATAATACAATATACAAGTTCTATAAAGTGAAGCATTCCTGAATGTTCCAAGTAGAGCAAGAAGGGAAGAGATAAAGGAATGGGAAGAAAAAAAAGAGCAAGAGGACTCAGAGATGTGACGAGGTAGAGTGGACTGTAAGAGAAGGCAGACCTTTTAGGGTCATGGTAAAAATTTTGGTTGTGTGATGAGTGTGCCAGGAAAGTCCTGGGGGGTTTGCATTAGAAGATAAATGTGTTAGAAGGATCGCTGGGTAGAAGCGGAGTTGTGTCACACAGGAGGATAGTGTAGTGGTTTGGGTAGGAGATGCTGGCAGCTTGCACATGATTAGGGGACTCATATTGTGATGGTAGAACTCACAGGCTTTGCTGAAGAATTGGAAGTGGCAAGAGAAAGAGAAGAGTCAAGATGGCACCAAGACTTCTAGTTGAGCAATGATAGGCTTGGGCTGCTCTCTTGTGCATTACTAAGTGATTGTGGGAGGAGGTTCAATCAAGAATTTGGTTTTGACGTCTGATTGAAAATGTAAAATAGGCAGCTGAATATAATGGTCTTAAGTTATGGGGAAAAGGCTGGGACTATTGAAAAATAAACATTTGAATCTCTAGGACTCAACCTTGTTCACAACCTGTAAAGAGTTTCACCAATATGTATATGTTGGAGTGTGTTTGTTTGTTTTCTTAAATTTCTTATTCTTTTCTAAGTTTCTGTTTCAAGATTTATCTCTTTGATCTGATTATTCTCACCCATTCAGAATCTGAAGGAAAGAAGAGATAAAACTTTTTCGTTGTTGTTCCCTTTAGTGTCTAGTAAAAATGATGCTGTTTTTTTTTTTTGGAAGAAAACAATACAGGAGTTGGGTGACCACAGATGGGGAGATTTTCTAAACTGAGAATCAGCACTGATTATAATTATGAGGAGGGGGAAGGAATGGTTTATACTGTCTTTTGAGACCTCAGTGACATGTGCTAAAAACATTCTTGAACAGAAGATACGGATGCAAAAATATAATTAGCTAAAATAATCCAAAGAGTATTAGTTCTAATATTTCAAAGTTACATTAGTTATAATAGTGACATTATTCTTAGCTACCATTATTCTCAATAGCTCTTCTTGTTAATTTCCATTGTTTCTGAACACCATGTAGCATGCTGGGTGCTTTTCTCAATGCTTAACATACATTACCTTATCTGACCCTGGCACTTTGCTGTGGTATTATTGCTATCTGTTATTCAAAAGAAGAAATTACAAACATGTACTTGCTTTAATATTGGCAGCCCTGGGCTAGAACTTCCCAGTTATTTCACAGAATATTAAGTACCATGAAAAGAAAATGGTAGCTCTAGACAGTTGGGAAATGTTAGATTAAATAAATATAAGCATGCTTTTTAGAAGAACTTCTCATGTCACTAATATGTTAATATATCATAAATCTCTAAAAGGGGCTATAGCCTATGGCATTTTCAGCTATTGAGTATAGGACTTTTTTCTTTTTTTTTCATGGTTTAATACTATGAAAAATATATTTTGAAACAAGTCTTTTAGGACAACTTAACCCTGAGAAATGGTGTATGTCTAGAACTCATCTTTTTTGTGGCATTTTTTTCTCAAAATCTCCTTTCTTGGGCTTTCAATGCCATGTTGCTATAGGCATCTGAGGCTGCCTTATATTTCTGACTTCTCACTGCACCCTGGACTTGAGTGTGTATGTTGATTGATGCACCGTGGTCAATCCTGCAAACATGCTTTCAATTTGAACATGATTTCAATTTGATGGATGTCCAGAGCGTTTGTCCAATAAGTGAGGCCTGGTCGCACAGGGTTTGCCTTTGTCCAATGGCACCATCACACTGATAGCATGGGCATCCCTTAGGCACTGAATACTTTGTGTCAGTTGTAATCTCTGTTGACCTGACTCTGGTCTCCTCAGGTCCCCACAGTTTGGTCCACAGCTGTCCCTGTTCATGAGTGTAGCCATGCCCCAACTGACTTCACAGAAACTCAGACAGAGGGGGCTTACTTACTACTCCAAATATGTCCCATATCTACCCCAGAGCTTAGTAAGAAATCATTGCCCTGAAAATGAGGGCTTCTGCTCCTCGATGAGAGTGAGGACTCCACCTGGCTATGGAGTCACAGGCCTTTCTTCCTACTGGGTCCAGTCTTAGTGTGGTCAGATAACATTTCTTCCCTGGTCCAGTTGCTGAGTTCCCACATCACCATTCATTCAAAAGCCTAAGTTCTGCTTACAGGACCTCACTGGCTCTTGTGAATATTCCTAAAGATTAAATATTTAACTGTTAACTTTAATCTCTGGTCAGGAAGTCAGCTATCCATAGACAGATGCCTCAATGTTTTGCTTAGACTTCTAGGCATTTCTTAGTCAAGAGCCTCTTGCCTGCTATTGTTATAATGACACATTGATACCAACAGCAAGAGCTTCTATTTTATGAATGCTGACTATGTACAGGCTCATGCTAAAGTTTTTACAAGTATTATGTTATTTAACAGCCTAATGAAATAAGTATAATATCCCCATTTTCAAACAAGAATATATAATTGCCAAAGATGAAGTTTCTGCCACTAGACAGGGACAACATTTAAATGCAGATTTTCATCCTTATGCCTGTGCCCCAAGACAATGCTACCATCTCATCTATATTTAGTATGTTCAATCACCCTGCTTTACCTGAATTTGCTTATGTTGTCTTACTCTAAATTGAAACAGCATGTACTATAGAAAACAAGTTACTTTGTATCAGACTTGATTAATTAATTTATGCATTCATTTATTAATTAATCAACCATTTACTGAGGTCTAACTGAGAGTCCGACACAATTGAATGAGGGCAATGAAAAGATTTTAAAAGATAGAATCTTGGATTTCAAAGGGCTCTTGTTTTAAGGAGACAGAATCAAACAAGCATACAGAGAATATACTGACAGCTATTGCGGCCAGTTGTGTATTTAATACTTTATAGTCCTTTGTGCTGTGTAATGATCAGGAGGACACTGCAAACACCATTGCCTAGTGTCTTTAAACCCAATATATTAAAAAAAAATTAGTGCTTACTATAAGTATGTTCCAGTAAATGTACAACTAGGCGGGTTAGAGGTATACAAGTGATGGTGTTCCCTTTAGTTAGTCATTTACAATTCTCTAGATGTGTAAAGAATTGATGATAGGCCAGAAAGAAAAACATCAGGTTGCCCAAGGGTTCAAGGCAGGACATTTCCGTGCAAATTACCTATACACCAGGCTAGACCCTCTACTGGGAAACAGGAGTTGAGTGGGAAGGCCTTAGGTCTGCAAGGTTTAAACTAGCAAATGTTGTCATTAACTGCATTGACATTTTTCCTTGGAAGGATATAATAAATAAGTAGTTCTACATTTCGGTGCTGGAGAGGCAAGACGGTGTCCTCGGGCGACGTGGCTGACAGCCAGTCTGGGAAGAGAGGACCATCGTGACAGCTGTGCCAAACACTTTCAAGAATGTAATTATCTTAAGAATAAGAAAATTTGGAGTGTAAATACTCTTTACTGGACTTCCTAGTACGTATAGAATCAGAAAAATATACTTGATAAAATTAACGATGTAATGAACTCTATCACCTGCATTGGATCTGATTATTTTTTCAAAAAGTATCTTTTCAAAATGTCAGCCTATTTCAGTTATTCTAAGGAGAAACAGGAGAGGAAATTGTACCCCGGGTTTTGAGCAGAGAGAAAGAAAAGAGCTGCTCTACTGGGATAGAAATGTAAGAGAGAGAAAAAAGTCAATGGGAGAAATAAAAATGCATGGTGTGGGAGGAAAGTAGGAGAACAGAGAATACTTTCAATGATTCCAGAACATCATCTACTCAAAAATCAAGGATTCCTCTAAGAGGTAATTCTCCAGTAGGCAAAGAATAGGAAAACCATGCCTATTTTCACTCTACTGTCTCAGTCAATCCTACCAGTGAGTCTAGGATCCAAAGGTCCTGGGAGAAGAGACATTGGAAGCATGGGCAGTGGTTAAGGTTGATAATTTGTTTGCCATCTGCCTCATCAAGCAAGATTACACTGGTCTCTAAGAAATTTCAGAATTCTACTCTCTCCATCAGTTCTACCCTAGGCCCTGCATTCTGACAGTTCTGTATTTCCACTTGTATTCTCTTCAGCTACTAAAGTATTAGAAGTTCAATGACTCTAGAAAAGTGTTCTTTCTAGGAAGATCCAGAGTCCAAAGCATCAGATGCATGGAGTCTTTTAATATTAATACAACTTGATCTATCTTTAGCCCAAATCAAGCCATGGACAATATTCCAGTAGTCAAATACAAAAATACTCACACGTGGCATAAAAAAGTTTTGGTTTCTCAGTCTTAAATACAAGAGGTCAGTTTCTATTGATACTGGAGTATGTAAGTAGGGTTTGACCTGGTTGAAAGGATGAGGCTGTTAGGACTGGGAAGGAAAAACAGGAAGAATAAAGCTAGTCTGGACTGATGGACTGATACCACCTTCAGGGGTAGGTAATGAGATTGTGGTTTCAGCAGTTCAGTTTATCCCCAGGCACACTAGAAACTAGGCATAGTACCCAGTGACAGCCAACTATTTGTTCATCCTGACCTTTATCACACTAGGCTTGTCTTGGTATCAGTCACGGGGGTAGTCCAAACCATCTTGAAAGGCAGCAATTGGCATTTCCTATGGGACTCTATGGTGTCAGGTACACTGTTGACATAAAGGCTGATTGAATGTGGAGCAGATTCATCTGTCTTGAGCTTTGACAGAGTGGGGTATTTAGAAATGGAGGCAAGTATCTGACTTTAATTCTGCAAACAGAAGCTTAATTATAGCAAAGGAGATCTAATAACAAAGAGATATACAAGACATTCTGGTTTTCTGTTGTTCCCTGGTAACTAGAGTCTGAACAAAGGAGGTGGTACAGGGGAAGACAGGGTGGAGGTGAATCCCTGCTGATGGTGTTGTTGAAGCTTCCATAGCAACAACCAATGGTAACCACCACAAGGGTTCTGTGTGTAAACAAACAAGTTATTCCCTTGAAAACATCAGTCTCCTAAAACCAAGATCAGCAATCATATGTCTTCCTCTTCTTCACTCAAGCCTTTTGCTAACAAGAAAAGCAAACATCTTGGGAATAAGAACCCAGTTAGAGTGAATATTCTAGAATGCCTTGAATATCAAGGTTTGTCTTTTCCAAACTTAACTTGCTTCCTGGAAGAGTTTTGAAAAACTGAAAATTAACTTTAGAAGAACTTCTGAGTAGAGGTTTGCATGCAGAGAAGATGATGGTGCGGATGAAGCATATAAAAAAGGGCCCAGGGCAAGGCTAGGAAGAAGTCAAAGTAATAACCAGGTACAAAATAGGAAATGTATTAGCAATCTGTAGAGGCATGTGATACCTGAGGGGAAAAAAGACAGAGAGAGAGAGAGAGGGAAAAGAAGAAGAAAAGCAAAGAAACCCAGAAGAGGCTGAGAAAATTCTGGCTCAAGGGAGCCATCTCAACTTGAAAAGAAGGAGTGAAAGAGCTTGAGGACTCCAGGGTGTGGTCAAGGACATTCCACAGAAACTCTTCGGCAGCAGGGCTCCAGTTGACCCCTCTCATCTCTGTCGGAGCTGGAATCTACTGAAGATGATGAACCCATTTCCTGCAGGTAGCTCATAGACCATTTCCCGAGGGAAGACTGAGGATAGAGATTTCTTCATAGAGAAATAGATCAGCTTGACTGAGATCCACATAACTGCTTTCTGCTTAGGAAACAAAATGACAAAATTGTATGGGGTGTAAACAGCCAAAAAGGTCATGTGAGTATTTTATCTTTAACATGACATAGGACAAGGATGGGTGCAGAATTGGTCAGGGAAACTTCCCAGCGTTCTGGAGGTGCATCCCTGCCTAGTTTCCACGCTGTGACCCTGAAGTATCTTGCTCTGAATAACAAAGGGCCAAATTCCACTTATCTAGATTATGTATCCAGAAGATGTGGGACAGCAGGTATTACAGGAACTTCTAAGCCTTTTGGGGTTGGGGCTGGGGAGGGTGATGCTTAGTAGTAATTTTTTTCCCAACAAAGTCATTGATCAGAATTGAGGAAATTATTCTGGATAAATTGCTTCTTTGAAAAGGGAATGAAACCCCTATGTGAGTAGCTAAACAAAGATTTTTGTAAAGTAGGAGAATCAGACTCTGAAAGAGACAATATAATTGTTTGAAACAACACTTCCAAAGTGATTTTGGATGTCTGCTGCCCACTAGATTTCCCCAATGCTAACTGTCACATATTTTAGTAAAGATTTTGCCTTTTGCTATTTTGAATAAATATAACAGAAAATTCTGTCTGACACAGGCAGGTGGGAGCCTTTCCCCTCATTAGTTGGCTGTATGGCTCTCAACAGCACCACTGGGCAGTCCCTCTAAAATTTCTGTTTTTGAGAATGCCCCCATAACTCTGGATGAGGTCTGATGATTGCATTCAAACTTTTTCCCTGTCCTCAGTGAATAATGCTTGTTCACTCTTACTCTTTTCTCCTCTAACAATAAATTAATGCCATCACTGAACAAGTCAAATGCTTCATTGAGATTATGTTAATTTCTAAGACAGTTTTGTATTGAAAGAGTAATAACAACCACCACCATGTGCTGTGTACACTGCCAGGCAATGTACTTTTTGCTTTTATATGCCATCTCATTTAATCTTCATGGAAACTGTTCAAAGTAATTATTTTTTATCCATTTTTGAGATGAGGAAACCTGGGAGTTAAACACAATTCTCTGAGTTTACACAGCTGGGAAGTGGCAGAGCAGAAATTCAAATACAGAGAGAATTTGCCTCTAGAACCTTCAGGCATAAAAGTCTGTGATAGCAGTCACTAAAAGATTCTAAAAGATTTGAGTTGAATTTAAAATTGAATTGAAAAATCATCCCTCTCTAGTCCTCGTCCTCATGGTAATATGGTTCCGACAATTTATGTGTCTATATTTAGTCTTTTCGAAGCCAACCTGAGGTGTGGATTATAAACTTGGACAGATCTATGTTCCCATCCCAGTTCCTCCACCTCTTGATGGGTGCCCTTCGATGGCTTATTTAACTCTTCTGGACCTCAATTTACTCATTTTAAAATTGAGGTAATGCCTTTTTTAGAGTTGCAGTAAAGATTATGTGACATAAACAGTGCTCAGCAGGCTGGCATGAACTAGATCTATGAAATATCTTCCCCTCTGTAATACTCATATGGCACTACCCTTTAACTAACCAGTCTGAAAACTTCCTTTCCTGCAGAGTGATATCAAATGCTTCACTTATTTGTCTTTAAAACCAGTTATTTCCATGTAAGAACACAGAATCGCATCTATTTTTATAATATTCCTACCTTCTCATATGATAGTAGAGTCCCCTAATCTTCTCCTTTTTATATCTTGATTCATGGCTACTGTCAACATCTCAATAAATAACCACCATCTTCTGCAAGTGACAGAAGCTTTTTCAGAAGTTAACACTCTGTATTGACTGCTGATGCCTTCTTTCCATCAATAGCCTCTTGCTGGTGATCAAGGGCAGTAGTGCCAACTGTGGGGCCCTTCCAGATGAGTTTGAATTTCATTGAACTCTGAAAGCAGGCCTAATGGGATATATTGTCATTCTGTAGATAGCTGCTGTGGTTTACTTAATTTGAAGGGACATTTCATAATTCTGGCTAAATTGGAATCACAAGTCAGATGAAATTTAGGAGCAAATTACAGTGATCTTGCCCTCTAGAGGCTTTGAAAGAATAAGTCACTGAGCCGTCTCATCTGTAAGGGCAGCTTGAAGAAGTTTCTTTGGCGCAAGAAGGAAACTACTATATCAGGAGTTGAGAGTTTCTGGAGTCCAGTGACAGTAATGATCAATTCTCCACAAACTAAAATGGCTTCTGATTTAAAAGGGTGAGAAATATTAGTGTTTAATGAAGCAGTGTGAAATTAAAGTATTTTTAGAAACATTTTAGGAGGGCATAATGGGTAGGCAGGAAAATGGCTGCACCCAGTGTTTGGGTTCCAATACTAAGTTTAGAGGAGAAAAATTATTAAAATAAGGAATTGGGTGATTCTTCTGTGATAGGAGCTGTGTTAAACACATTATACATTTTGTTATATTATTCTTACAACAACCTTGCAGATAACACCTAAAATTAACATTCTGGTTTAGAAAGATTAAATAATTCGCCTTAGTGCATATAGCTAATACACTGCATGACTAGGCCTGCAATTCGGGATTTGTCATGAAAGTGAGCGCTCTTTCTACACTGTAAATTTTGCTGCTGGCCTCATGGCTTTTGACCCTTCAGTATTACTCAACTGCTTGTCACCCTCATGCTGGTGAGACTGGGCCTCTCATTCATTTGTCTAGGATATACATAAGGTTTCCTTTATTATTATATCAGGGATCAGTATTACTCAAGAAATGGTTACAAGTCGAATCTAAAATCAGCAGAACATTAGTGGAAGAGATATTTGAAGAACATACTTGAGTTGGAGACAACTGTTGTCCTATATCTGGGCTCACATGATAATTGTGTTCTGCATCTTTGTCCAGGTACTTTTCGGTATAGAGCAGGGAGCTCGCCATGCTGAGTATGAGCTAGGCCTAATTTTAACAACAATCATAAGGCAACGACCATTTATTGAGCAGCTGCTCTTTGTTAGGCTCTGTACAAGATATTTTTTTTAGGTATGGTGAATGTAATGTTTGTGATTTTTGTTTTGAAGATAAAATGAAGAATGTTTTCAAAGGCAGCACTTAAAGAGGACAAGCAAGTTGTACGGAATCATAGATCTAGAAAGTGACAGATGCGAGATCTAGGTCTTTCCAATCCTGTTCTACTTTAACCTACTCATTAGTTAATAACCAGCATTTACCTACTTTGTGCCAGGCCTAATGCTAGGTACAGGGAATCAGAGACAAATAAAGAACAAGTCCTACCCTCAGGATTTTATGTATTTCATGTTGTAGTCAATCCTCTTCTAGTAGAAAGAAAGCTTCATAGCTCCTTGAACAGAACTCTTATCTTCTCTTCCTCTATTTTACCTTGTACAATGTTAGGTAAGCAGTAAGCATTCAACAATACCACATAATTGGCTTATTCATCTCAAGACCTTGCTCATCCTACCATCTTCCACTTAAAGAGGTGAATCAGGGCCATTCTACCTTGAATCATGATCCTTCAGTGCTCTGGAGAATTCCAGTTTTGTCATTCCCTCGCATTACCATAATAAACAGAATTCTCTTTTATTAAACAGAAATGGAAATGAGAGTGGTTAAGAATACAATGCCAACTGGGCATGAAAAGAAACTGGAAAGATCAGCAGGAACAAATGTGTCATAATCTCATAGGTCTTTTCCCCTTGGATTTCAGTACTTTTGCTCTTACAGCCAATTTTGTCTGTGGTTTTGCTCAGATCAAAAGAGGAAAGCAAAAGCAAAAAAACACTAAGAATGGAAGTTGTAGATGATATCATCTCATTTGGCTTCTCTCCCTCCTCTGGGATAAGGGCATGGAGTGGGAATTCATGTGCTAACAATTTTCTAGGCTGGGCGACCAAAAATCTCAACCTCATCTCTTTCTTTTTCTTCCTTCCTTCCTCGAATTTATTGTGGTGACATTTGCTAACAAAATTTATAGGATTTCATACACACAATTCTATAATACGTTATCTGTATATTGTATCCTGTGTTCACCACCCCAAGTCAAGCCTCCTTCCATCACCATTTGTCTCCCTATTACCCTGTTCTACCTTTCTCTACCCCTCTTTCCCTTTGGCAATCACCATACTATTGTCTTTCAGGGTTTTTTTTTTTTGCCTAATCCTTTCATCTTTTCCATCCAGCCCTTAAATCCCCTGCCCTGATGGTTGTCTGTTTGCCATATTTAAGAGTCTGTTTCTATTTTGTTTTTTAGTTACCTTCATTTTAAAGATATTCATAACAAGGCATTTAGAGATCTTGAGAGATGCCACAAGCTTGGAATAATATGATTTATAGAAAAAGGTGAAGTTTTTCCAAATCTTGCTTTTCTTTTGGATATTGGAAAAGCACACAGTATGTGTTCTCTCTCTCTCTCATTGCATGGATATTAACATGATTTTAAAGAGTAATACATGAAGTTGAGGGAGAGGGAAACTTTGTTCACTGACAACCAGTAGCCTACAAGACCATAGTTTTTACTAAATTGAAAAATTACTTTGATATATGGATGAAAATAAACTAATAATACCAGTTCATTTGTTACCCATTCAGTAAGTAATAATTTACTGAGTTATTTTCATGTAAAAGGCATGAGTGGGCCTTTTCCCGCTCCAGGCAGCACCGGACCAGCACCCCGCAGGCCAGTACCTTGGGACCGCTGCTGCCGGTGAAAGCAGCACAGCGCCAGTGTCGCGAGCAGGGCCAGCAGCAGCGTCAGGCCGCCCACCAGGGTCCCGAGGAAAGCTGCCTTCCACGGGGAGGGCCCGGGTAGAAAAATGTCTGGAAAACACCCAGAGAGAGTTGTCTGGATTTAGGCGCCTAGAACACTCAGGTGCGGAGGCTCCAGGTGCTGGAAAATCCTAGCAAGGAAGAGCTGGCGACTTAAGCGTCTTGGGCCCCAGGGCCGTCTGTCCAGTGGGCGAGATGGCGGCTGCCACGTGCGACGTGAACTAGGTCCGTGCAAAGGGAAAGCACTGCCAACTGAGGGATGGAAGGAAGGAGTGCCTCCAACTGCTGTGACCACGGCCCGGATTTGCCTCTGCTTCCTCCCATTCTCGCTTCGCATCTGGATGCAAGGTGTTTTGTGGACATGGAAACCCGCCACAACCTTGAAATCACTCCACACCCGTTCACGGAGCTCCGCCTCATGTTTTCAGCTGCCTGGTGTGGATCGGTCCGCATGTACTAGGCCTGTCATTTCTTCTGGACTCTTGACCTGGAGCTCCAGGAGGACAAAGCCACAAAGGTCTATCAGCACCTGCCAAGTCCCTGCAAAGATGAGGAGCTCCAGGAGGACAAAGCCACAAAGGTCTATCAGCACCTGCCAAGTCCCTGCAAAGATGAGGGGGGCCTAGGACACCTTACAGATCCCCTGAGACTGGGTTCTGAGGAATCAGTCAAGACTCGCATTGAGGGACTTCCGCCAAGATGGAGGTATAGGTGGATGTGCCGTGCCTTCTCACACAACCACGTTTAGGGACAACTAAATATTAGCATCAGAAAACACAACCAGAACACGGAAAATTGAACTTTTCGGAAGTCCGTTAACAACAAATTCTTCAGCCCGACCGGTAAGGGGCGAAACCGGCGTCTGGTGAGGGGTTGCACAGGAGGACTCGGTCGAACGGACCCAGGCGCGGAATTCAGACGCGCGAATCCAGACGCTCGGGTTCCAAACGCAGGATTGGACCTAGTGAGCGACCGAGCAACCCACCAGGTGAGCGACTGCAGAGGAGACAGTGGGGAGGCAGTGCTGCGTGTTGACTGCAGTCGCCTATTTGCGCGCGAGCGGACAGGTGAGGGAGTGGGCGGTTGGACCGGCCGTGGCGGTAGAGGGCGCCACCATTTCCCCGCTCTGACCACGCCTCCACATACAGCATCACAACCCAGCGACCTGGGAGTTTAAGGCGCCGCTTCTCGCACTTAAAGGGCCAGAACAGACCAAAAATGTCGCAAAAAGACCTCAAAGCCCCAGAGATAAATCTAAGCGACGAAGAAATAGCAAAACTCTCAGACGCACAGTTTAAAACACTGGTCATCAGGATCCTCACAGATCTGGTTGATTATAGCCACAAATTAGAGAAACATATGAAGGCTAAACTAATGGAAATGAATGGAATTCCACAGGAAGCCAATAGCGATGAAAAGGAAACTGGGACTCAAATCAATGGAGTGGACCAGAAGAAAGCAAATAATGGCCAAACAGAAAAGAGTCAAGGAGCAAGAATTCAAAGAAATGAGGAGAGTCTTAGGAACCTCCAGGACATCTTTAAACGCTCCAATATCCGAATTATAGGGGTACCAGAAGGGGGAAAGGCACAGCCACCAGTGGAAAACTTATTTGAACAAATAATAAAAGAAAATTTCCCCAATCTGGCAAAGGAAATAGACTTCCAAGAAATCCAAGAAGCTCAGAGATACCAAAAAAGTTGGACTCAAGAAGAAACACACCAAGGCACATCATAATTACATTAGCCAAAATTAAAATGAAGGATAGATTCCTAGAAGCAGCAAGAGCTAAGGGGACAATCACCTACAAAGGAGTCCCCATCAGACTGTCAGCGGATTTCTCAAAAGAGATCTTACAGGCAAGAAGGGGCTGGAAAGAAATATTCCAAGTCATGAAATCTAAAGACCTACAACCAAGATTGCTCTATCCAGCAAAACTTTCATTTAGAATGGAAGGACAGATAAGGTGCTTCTCAGATAAGATCAAATTCAAGGAGTTCATCATCACCAAGCCCTTATTATATGAAATGTTAAAGGGACTTATCTAAGAAAAAGAAGTTAAAGAAACATGAACAGTGAAAGGACAACAAGCTCACAGTTATTAACAACCACACCTAAAACGAAAGCAAACTAAAAGGACAGCTAGATCAGGAGTGGAAACATAGAAATGAAGATCTCAAGGAGGGTTAGCAACAGGGGGAGTGGGAGGAGGAGAAGGGGGGAGAAGGTACAGAAAATAAGTAGCATAGACAGTAGATAGAAAATAGATGGGGGGGGCAAGAATAGCATGGGAAATATAGAACCTAAAGGACTTGAGACACATGGACATAAACTAAAGGGGGGTAATGATGGGGATGGGGGGCAGGGTGGAGGGGAATGAAGGGGGGAATAGAACAACTGTAACGGCATAATCAATTTAAAAAAATAAATAAATTTTAAAAAAAAAGGCATGAGTGTAGGCCAAGAAAACAGTGGTAGATTAATAGACACAGTGTCAGCCCTAAAAGACTTGACAATCTAGTGAAAGAAATAGACCTAAATAAAAGAATGATCAAATATGTACGTCATATTATTTTATATTAAATGACAAAAGAAAATGTCCAAGATTCTGATCTCAAAGTAGTAAAAAATAATCCTGTCTCCACAAAAGTCTTTATGTTGTTCGATCTTCTCCTCATCTATTTAAATAGTCTCCACTTTCTTTCATTTTACTCACAAAACCCCTAGCACGTTATCTCATACTTTGTAGGTGTAATGAGTATATACTACCAAAAATTCCAAATACTGATTGAGTACCTTTATGTGTCAATCAGTGTAAAGGTACTCCATCTGGGTGTCACATTGTGCTATGAGCTGAGTGGATTAAGAGGCAACATTTATTGGGTCTTTTTTAAGCACCAGTCATTGTCATGTAATACTTATTCACTTAATCTTCCCAACATCCTGAGTTAGTCAGGGTTCTTCAGAGAAACAGAAACAATAGCACAGAGACTGACATAAAGATAGATGATAGATGGATAGAAATAGAGGTAAATACAGAGGTAGAGTTAAAAATGAGATAGAGACAGAGACAGAGATAGATACAGAGATATGGAAGAGGAGATTTAGTAGAGGAATCAGTTCCCACAACTATTGAGGCTAAAAAGTCCCAGGACCTGCCTTCTGCAAGCTGGAGACCAGGAACGCCAGTGGGGTAAATCGATCTGAGTCAAGGCCTGAGAATTTGTCGTGGCGGTGGTGGGGTGGTGATGGCTGAGGTCGTATTGTGAGTCCAAAGACTTGAGAACCAGGAATGGCAATGTCCAAGGGTAGGAGCAAAAATGGATTTTTTTCAGAGAGAGCAAACTTGCTCTTCTTTACTCAGCGTACAGATTTAGATGCTGAACTCTTAGGGAGGTACTTTCATAGACACACCCAGAAATAATGTTTTACCAGCAATATGAGCATCCTTCAGCCAAGCAAAGATTACGTATAACCTCACAATTCCTATGAGGAATTACTATTGTAAATTAAGTAATTTTCCCCAAGTTTATTCAACTGGCACGTATCTGGACTCAGATATGACTCCAGCTGTTCTTACTCCATGGTGTGAACTTGATACCACTGTGCTAGTGGGTTCACAGCAGTGTAGTCTAAAAACACAGTAGAACATATCAGAATGCATTGCATATGCAAAAGATAATATTATTTAGGGAAGATTTTTCTGTTATAAATACGTATGTATAGATACATAATAAGATTATATGTGCAGAGTCACAATGTAAGTTATTTCTTATGTGCATCAGGCTCAAAAAAGCTTCAGAAGCACAGCTGCTAAACCATGGACAATCCTAACACATTAGTGTACAGGAATCCACTTGTCATCCCAGAGGTATCTGCTGTTTGAAATGGGTTTTCGAGAGCAGACAATACTGGGAACTGCAGTGCAGATCATGGAGCCAAGCAGGCTGTGGGCTCCACCCTGAGCCTGGAGCCTGGCTGCGCAGACGTCTCCTGGGGAAGAGGGACCACCGAGAACCATGCTTTGTTTGGTTTGTGGTTTTCTGTATGAATAGCTTCTGCTTTTATATCTGTAAATTTCCTCCTACTTTCTTATGTTTTATTTGGGTTTCATATTCTGGTCTCTAACACTAAATGTTTTGTTTCTATTCTTTTGATATGTTTCAATTTGCAATAAAAATCACTAAAACTAAGTAGTAAACAACTATAAAAATGAATGCATTGGAGCTGGGAAGTGAGGGAAGTGAGGGAGATGGAGAAGGGATGGTAAAGGGATATTAGCCTTAAGTTATAAGAGGAATAAAGTCTGAGAGTCTAATGTGTAAGAGTGACTATGGCTGATAACAGTGCATTGCACAATTGAAATTTACTGGAAGAGTAGAACTTAACTATTCTCTCACACACACAAAAGGATAAATATTGGAAGTGGTTGAAGTGTTAATCAACTCAATGGGAGGAATCCTTTCACAATGTGTGTGTATAGCAAATCATGTAGCACACTTTAAATATCATACAGTTTTATTAATCAATTATATGTCAATAAAACTGGGAAGGAAGGTAGATGCATTTTCTGTCATTTATGAGTTTCTGGAGTAAAAAACAGCTGAGTCTACCTCACTAAGCTGTAGCCAAAAATGTTGCACATTCTTGACAAGTTCTGTGTTTTCCCATTGAAAATGGAGTAATCAGATTTTCCTTGCAGGGATTTTGTGAAGATTACATGAGATATCAAATTTCAATTGCTCAACATATTGCTGATGTTGAAGAAATAGCCTGACTGCCTTCTTTTTCTTTAATTTAGGAATTTCTTTGAACAGGTCTTAGACCTTGTTCAAAAAAAAATCTTAAAGATTCCATGAGTAGCTTGTGTGACCCTAAGCTATTTGGCACACTTATCATTTCCAACCATTTGCTCAGGCTATGAAGCCCAAGAAGAAGCAGGTCATCTATTTCTCGAGGGAATATGTACTACAGCAACCGCTCAAGGTAGCCATAAGCCAGGATCTGCAAATACACCCACCCAGGTCTTGCTCAAGGAATAAGGCAATGAATAGGAAATATCTCAGTAAAAACAGAGCCAGGCTTCTCCAGGTCTCTTCACAACAGTAATGCTTTAGCAGGTGAATTTGCTATGCCAGGTCCTATGTTCGAAGGATTCAAGGAGATTCATTGAGTGTAAGGCTGTAAAATTGGAAAGTTATAGAAACTCCCTCTTAAGTTACACCCCCCTGAGATCTCTGGAACCTGTGTTTTTTCCAGTTCTGTGAGGACTCTTGCACTGAAATGAAAACAAACAGATGCTCCTTGCAGCTGGTTTCACCTATTAGCTCTTTAATCTATCCGAGAAGAGAGCTCTGCTTTGTAATAGCAATGTGTTCAATCTGGGTAGATGAACAAGATGCCGGCCTGACAGCGTTTTGTTGCAGAGGAAATACCAGTTACCAATTCTCTTTCTTTACTTCAATGAGTTGCTTTCCTTCCTATCCCTGCTCCAAGCTCCTGCCATTCTTGCTCTCTCCCCACCACCAGCCATCATCACCTTTGTAGTTGAAGACGGGGATGGAGATGTGTTTCCGATCATTTAGTTTCAATCAATCCCCAGCTTTTGGTATTGAAAGACTCTTCTTATGTTGTTTCTTTTAGCAACATTTGCTTTTATTTGACTCATGGTTCCAATAATTGGGAAATGGAATCTTCGCTGAGAAGATGGAAGTGAATAGAAGCTAATAGTTCCAATTCAGCTGGAGCTATAGGAAATGTATGAGGGTTGCAACCCTTGTCAGCACGAGACACTTGCTTTTATGAAGAGCTTATATTTGAAAAATTGCAACTAAATACAGTTGTCCTAACCCCTGTACCCACAAACAATGATTGTAAATAGTGACCTTTAAAAGAAAAAAAAGGAAAAGTCCTTAGATGTGGGGTTGACTAGGTTGAATGGCATGTTTGCACCAGTTTTTTCAGCCTTGTGTGTATAAAATTTTATGTATATATATATATATAATTTTTATATAACCCATTTTTTAACCTTTCTTCTTAGTTTACTCAAAAAAATTTACCACGGGTAACCTTCAATCTTAACTTATTTATTTTGCTTCACATCTGTTTCCTGATGCCCCGGTTAAGAAAACAAACATTCACCTTCAGCCATAGGCATCTACAGAAGCGAATACCAATGAAAACATGACCAAAAGTCAATTGAAGGAGAAACAGAACAGATTGGAATTCCTTGTGGCCCCCCTCCTGGTTTCTTTCAGGCCCTGGGCAAGTGAGCATGTGTTCATTTGCATGGTTGACTAAATGGCATGCTTAGACCCCAAATTTGCATCTCTGCTTGGGTTGAAAAGTGGTCCCTGAGCCAGTTTCCCTTAGCTCCTCTGTTACTTCCTACTTGTAGTTCAACCCCTTTGGGAATCCTACTCACCAGGGTACAACTTAATGCAGAGAGCGCTAATTGGCTGGGTCCCATTCTTCCTTTAATGTGGGGGAGAGCCAGCTGGTACTGATGTGATGGCAGAAGGAAGGGGAGAGGAAGGGATGGGAGAGAAAAGGGGATAATTTCCAAGGCAAATGTACAAGAGGCATGGAGTGACTTGGCCTGCTGCTCCCCTTCCAAGGGATGAAAGAAGCTCACCATACTTAAAGCCTACTTAGTTTTCCACCTTCCAGCCCCCAGTCCCGATCGGGGCAGTGGAGTTAAGAGCAAGCTGAACAGCTTTCTGTAGACCGTGCGTTTCTGCGTGCTTCAATTCCCTTGCCTGTGAAACAAGAATCAGATAATCGCCTGGCCTAATACAGTGGAGTCTAAGAAAAGTTATAGTAGTACTTTGAGATTATTTAAGGTTCTGAAATGGAAGTAAATTTTATTTTGTATACTACGCTGAGAATGCTGAGGTAGAAGGTCCCGGGAAAGGATGCCGGGGATGGTGGCACCCTCGTCTAGTTTGCACCCCTCGCCATTTAATTGATAAGAAAATTAAAACCCAGGGAGTTGAAACAACTTGTTAAGTCAAAATGTCAAAGTAAAGTGTTCTGCAAAGGTAAGGCTTCTCTGTACATGTAGGCAAGTAATGCGGATTTTATCAGGGTGCTGTTTCAGACTTTGCTTAGGAAAAAAAATTGAGCTGAGTGAATACTACTTTGGTGAGTGTGTTAGTTTGGTTGCCAGTGGCAGAAACCTAACCCTAGCCAACTATTGGCTCGAGAATCGTTAATCACCTTACACAATCATGGCAGACTTGAATAAAACGAGGGCAAGAGGATGGATTTACTTGAGCCTTAGGCCGTGGTTTCTGTAAGTCCTCCCTCCAAGTTTCACGGCTTCATCCGTCTGCATCTTATCTTCGTTGTTATTATTATTTCTTTTCACCTCATGTTCTGTTTCTGGGGAGGCATATTTTAAAAATTAATAAATAAAAAAATTCACTTTTTTTTTACTTTGGCCACAAGAGGGAGACTATATCACCTTGTCTGTACTCTGAAATTTAAAATCTCTCAGGAAAGTGCTGGGATTGGTCCAGATGAGGGAAGTGGGTGAGGCTATGGACAAACATGGCCGCTCTCCATCAGGAGTAGGATGGAGAACAGTAGGAGTTGGTCCCAGAAGAAAACTGATTGTGAGGAAGTCACTTAAAATGCATGTCTAATCTCGTAGGTATAGCTACAGGTCCACACACTGCCACAGAGCTCTCTCCTTCACTGTGAATTAAGAGTGATGGAGCTGATGTTGCCACCATCAACGTCAGCTTCCACACTGTGCTGAGATGTATATTTTCCATGTGATACATCTTAGTTGAAGCAAACTACTTCTTCTAGTGTCCAAGTGAAGAGCAAAGAAAAAGCTGGGGCAGAAATGGCCTGCTTTAGACCTGCTAGAGTGTTTGAGTCTTCCATGTCCTGCCTGTCTTTTTATCCTGCTTTTTAAAATTTATTTTTATATATTTTATTGATTATGCTATTGCAGTTCTATTTCTCCCCTTCATTCCCCTCCATCCTGCACACCCCTCTCCCACCATTCCTCCCTTTAGCTTATGACCATGTGTCTCAAGTTCTTTAGATTCTATAGTTCCCATACTATTCTTGCCCTCCCCCCTATCTATTTTCTACCTACTGTTTATGCTACTTATTTTCTGTACCTTCTCCCCCCTTCTCCTTCTCCCACTCCCCTGTTGCTAACCCTCCATGTGATCTTCATTTCTATGGTTCTGATCCTGATCTAGCTGTCCTCTTAGTTTGTTTTTGTTTTAGGTGTGGTTGTTAATAACTGTGAGTTTGCTGTCCTTTCACTGTTCATTTTTTTATCTTCTTTTTCTTAGGTAAGTCCCTTTAACATTTCATATAATAAGGGCTTGAGTCCTTTGACTTGATGTGATCATCACTTAGTGTTCTGGCTCGAGTCTCTGCACACAATGGGACTGCCCAGCTTTGCCCAGCACAGCAGACTGCAAAGCTGGGTTGCGAGTTCTGGGGAGACACTTTCATCTTCTTTTTTATTTCTGGGGTGTCATATAAAATGCTATAGTTTGTTCTGGACTTGGCAAGCTAATAAGTCACTTGTATGCTTCAGTACTCCTAGCAACTAAACAAACCAACCAACCAGATGCTAACTGGAAAGACTGTAACCCACCCAAGACTCCTGGGTGGCTACAGGCCAGCTGAGGTGACACAGCAAAAAAGGTCCAGAGCTTCTCTGAAGCAGTTTTTGATGTTCTAGTGAGGTGTTACCAGAGTCGAAATACAAGGTATTGTAATTATAGGGAAAGCTTTCTGACTGCTGTAAAGCACAGCACTTTATAAATCAGTAAGTTGTTGTGTTCCTGGGGAAAGGAGTTTTTCCAAATCAAACAAAACATTTCAGAACTTAATTGTATTTTTCTACTAATAAATAACCTTTTTCTGGCCTACAGAAATGGCTTAATACAAACGAAGGCAATGTTTTTATATTCATAATGGGTTTCAGGTTTAACTATAACATAGATTTAACCAGGCCAAAGACTACGGAAGGGGAATAATATTTATTAGGCGCTTTTGTCAGGGGCCTTGTTTTATTCTCTATCTGAAATGGAGCTGTGTACCCAAAACATGGAGAGGAAACAAAATGTTCCCATTGTGCAAAACAAAAGGTTCTTTCCTGGGAGGAGATTAAAAGGACCAATACATTGTACACATCGCTCTTGGAGGTACTGACACTTAGATGGCACCTTGCATGTACTACGTAAGGTATTTATGGGTATTTAAAAAATCCTCATGCCAATCCTCCGAGCTATATTTTATCTACATGTTAGAAATAAGAAAACTGCCATTCTGAAACATTATTTGACATACTCAAGGTCACAAGGATATTAATTGGGGTGGCTCCAGTTTTTCTGATCCTTGCAGCCTATGTGCTCCCCACTGTATCACCCTGCCCCTATTTTGTGTGGGCGATGCGGATTCAGGAATGAACAAAATATGTTCGGCCCCACTAGATACCCTAGGCCATTTGCATCATGTCTTCACGCTTCCGAGAGAGATGACTATAGCTGGGTTTCTTTTCATTCCCTTTCAACGCCACATATTTATGAATGTGTCAATGGACACTTTAAGAATGTATCTATCAATATCAAATGTGGTTTTTAGCAGAAACCTTGAAAATATTGCAGAATTATCCTCTGAAATATTGCTTCTATTATTTTTTAAAATTGCAAGAAAATGTTCTGCCATTTCGGATCATTTATCTCTGTTAATAAGACACTTTTTTAGTTGGATAGATAATATACACCCATCTGGCCTGCGGTTTCTTCATTTACTCTGATGATAATAACAAAAGGTGTTTCTGCAATGCTTTGGCGCTGTCTGGGACAGTCTTTGGCCTTTCCTGATATTGGTGTGGGCTGAAGAAAACAGCAAGAAATTGGGACCTAGTTACAATTCACAGACATGCCATTTACAATGTCATTCCACTGTCGCAGAGGGAACCAGTGCCTAAGCATTAGCGATAGCAGAACCTTATTTTAAACATCCCTGGACATTCGGGAAAGAGATGGGAAAATGCCACAAAATATTTTTGTGCTTCGACTAGACATCACTCCATTCTTTTGTCTTCTAATTCACAAAGTTCTCCAGTACATGGTCTACCCAGTTGCAAATATGGGTGTAAGTCAGATTTTTTTTTTGCCTGAGTTATGCAGGCAGATAAAGGGAATCACAAAGAATGAGACCAACTTTTCACTTGGCTTTAGTTCTGTTTACCACAAAAATGAGAAGTGAAGCATTGAGACAATTTTCTGAAAAATTCAAGGTACGGGAAAAAATGGGCTTTAATCTTGAGGTTCAGTAAAGACTGTGCTTCATTTCACCATTTTCTCTTCTGTATTCACAGAGTTGGCATGTTGGCACACATTTTACCTGGAAATTTTGGAAGAGATTTTTCTCTTATGCAGTATAGAAAAAAACACATGGATTTTGATTCTGAAACTACAGGCTACAACTTCCTCCATTCTGTTCGGTTTCCATCTCTTGTGTTCTCGTTCCATCCCATAGTTTTCCTTTCTTTCATTATCCCTAAAGCCGCCTGATGCCCTGTTAGCTGGTTTTATTGAATTCAGTCTATCAAAAATTCAGTTAAATTCAGATACATTTATGTTTTGTTTCAGTTTGAGTGAATTGTTTTATCTTGTCTTTTAATAGTTGTTTTTAATTGAATTTATTGGGGTAGCACTGGTCAATAAAATTATATAGGTTTTGGGTGCACAATTTTTTGATACATCATCTGCATATTGTATTGTGCGTTCACGACCCCAAGCGAAGTCTCCTTCTAACACCATTTAATGGCCCCTGTGCCCCTCTTCTACCTCCTCCGAACTCCTTTCTCCTCTGGTAATAATCACCATTCTGCGGTTTGTGCCTGTGAGGGTTTTCTTGTTTTGTTGGTGTTTTGTTTTGCTCTTTGCTTAAACCCTCCCCTGAATTCCTTTAACAAGTTGTTTTGTTTTGTCATATTACAGCTAAGTAGTGTGCTTATTCCAGCGTGCTTTCTTGGCAGGTAAACAGACCTACCTTCTTCCACTCACCTGCAAAGTCTCTGAACCCCAGCGCTATACAGGCTAGGGAGGGGTAGGGAGGTGAAGGCGAAACCAGTTATTTTGAGAACAAAGCATAATTACTGGCTCAATTCAAGAAGTAGTTAAAAAACAAAACAGGTCAACGATATTCAACTAGTAGGGGCTTTGCCTTAAAGCCATTTATTTGTGTACACATGGCTGCTTAGTGTTGTGCAATAGACATAGTTGTTAAAAGGTACCGTTTTGTTTTACTTGTCTGAGCAGTAGTTTAAAAGAATAGCTATATGAAAATATGTCATTCTTATTTCTTCTAAAATATTGTTTATATAATTATTTTAGGTAATGAGCTAAAGGGGCATTTTTTTCTAATCAGAGGTTTATTAAGATCAGGTAGACATACAATGGCAATATACATTTAAGGTGTGCAATTTGATATGTTTTGACATATCTTTATAGTGTAGGTGCTGAAATTCAGAAAAAAATTTGGGTTCATGTTTACTTAAAATTGACTATGCTTATTATAATGAGATAAAACTATATTTATTTGTACAAACTTTACAGTAGACCCTGGAATTGGAAGTAAGCAGATTAGAAATGTTGTTATACAGATTCTTTTATTTTACAGGCAAGGAAACTGGGGATCAAAGAAGTAAAGTCTCTTTTTCAAGGTCAAAGAGAATTTGTGGTCCAGCCCTGGCAGCTTTCCTGAATTTCAGCTCCGTGACAGTTATACATATGCCCTACCTGTCTCTTTCATGCTTGTTGGTAGGAAACTATATATACATGTTTTATATTTATAATTTTATATTCACTATAGATATGTAAAACACACAAGAAAAATCCCTTCTCAATTTTATGTGAAAGCCTGATTGCAATGCAAATTTTCTTCCAAATTTATGAGGAAGGAAATAAGAGAGAAGACCTGAAATTCCCCATTAATTTGTGTCTATGTGTAAGGATACATTCAAGAAATAATGTCCTAAGACACCCATCCAGATATCGGCAGGAGCATAAAAAATGACTTATTAGGTAGGACTTCATTTGTTTTTGCTATTCAACAAACGCATGCTGACTGAGTTAAAAATACAAAATCCTCCATGAAGCCAACCAACACATGACCACACCCTGCAGACCCAGGATCCCTACTTTGTTTTCTCATTCTTGTCCTGAGATGTACGGAATCTCTGCCAGGTTCTCCTGTCCATCCTTCCTCTGGGGAGAGGAACCCAGGGCTCAGGAGGTCCCTTAAAGTTTCACAAATCAACATTGGGATCTGGCCACATGTAAATTATGAAGTAAGCTCTTAAAAACAATTGCAAAAGGGAGAAGTAGAGGTAGGCATGTTAACCACCCCTTTTCTGATTAAAAATGAGCCGTTATGTCTGAATGTCAGAAATCTGGGCCAGGGAAACCGTGTCTTTAGGTAGACATTTTCTGTCTCTGACATTGAACCAATAGGCATGAAGTCTGAGAATCAATATGTTTGAGTGTTGTGAATGAACTCATTTCTATATTGTGTTTTATAACACATATAATACTTTTTCTCTTTTAATTTTTAGCCTAAATCTTTATAATAATTCCTTGTAGCTAATATTGATATGGTGTCAAAGCCCTACCTATTCAAGGAAGCACTACCTATTCAAAAAAGCAATATATATGTGATATATTAAAGCTGAAAAATACTGACTTAAAGTAGTTTGAGAAAATAGTTGAGGTGAGAAAAAATAAGAAGGAATTCTGCTTCAAAGTGGTGACATGAAAAATCCTGCCTGAGATTCTAGTCTGCCAGCTTGCCCTGCAGAGAGCAGTTGCCAGCTTCCATAATTCCATAATGGTATGAGGCAATTTCTTAAAATAAATCATGTATGCCTCAATATCTATATCTATCTATATCTACCTATCTAGCTATCTATCAATGATCTTCTATTTGTTCTGCTTGTCTATTTCTCTGGAGAACCCTGGCTTATACAATGCCTTTAGATTCTGAGAAGATTACAGTTGCTGAACTTTTTGGAATAAGATCTTACTGTTTGGCTTTTAGTTTCCAGGCTTTAAGCTTCATTATCAAATGCAACACAGACTTGGGCTATTCATTCTAAAAGTCGCTGGTACTGAATTTAGAAAGAAGCCAAGAATTTGGAGGGTGACAACCCTAAGATTTTTTTCAAATGTTACCTGCCACTGGCCTTTGAAAAATCCCTCCAGTTTATAAATAGAATGCACAACTGTTGAGCAAATGGATTCACTCTACACCCAAGTCTTGATTTGCATGTTTCCTCCCTTGGTCTTGTAAATAACCCAAACAAACCCTCCAAATATAGTTTATGGGAGTTCCTGCTCTCAATTAGTAATAGAATGCCATAAAGTGGCTGTATCTGTCACAGAGAGAACTCTTCTCTCCTCATTAACTCATCGCTTCAGAAAACTCAGTGCCTAGGGGAACCCTCCTCTTGTATCAGGGTTTCAGGCTGTGTGATTTTTTTCTCTAAGAATTGAATGATTGTGCTGTTGGGGAAATAGCATCATCTGTGACAGATAACTTCTTTATTGGGAAGATGAGTAACAGTGACTGCAGTCCTGATATCATACTTAAGAACCTAAGGGGAGAGAAAGGTGATAGTGGGTATCGCCCAACACCTGTCCATAAAGCTGATGATTCATCACACCCAGACAATTTTGTGGGAATAATACATTCATTGTGTCATGGCTGCTGAATCTTCCCAAGTTTAATAGCTGCTGCAGACCCATGGTGCAGTAGAAGCCTCGGAATTAAGATGATTCAGTAGGTTCCAATTCAGCCTAAATAAGTGGCTGTCTAGATAAATGAAGTTCATCAAATTGCAATGAATACCATATAACAACCTTGCAGGGACTGCATGCCCCTGGGGCACGGACCGTGTCTAACTGTGTGCTCTGCCGCATCTCCTGTGCTGGCGTTTTGCAGTCTGTGTTCAATGATAACAATATGACCGTGTGTTTGCCCTGAGTCATTTTATTATTTAACAGCAAAGTTAATGCTTTAACTACATCAATTAAGTCACTTAAATTCAACTGGTTAATGAAATGCCCTTATGGAGTGCAGCCTTGGAATCCTTTGTGAAAGCAGGAAAAAAAAACCCATAAAAAACTCCAAAAAAGATCAGTATAAATTACATCTCATTTAATTTACTTAAAAAAAAGACAACTCATATTTAGCTTTTATTTTAATTAATGAACTGTATCGGTCAGGCTGCCTCAGTGATTTGGGGTACTCTTTACCTAGCAGATTTTTTTCCTCTCTGATGCACTGCAGGACATGTGACCAGGGACACAGTGTGGTGGGAGGAGCTGAACTTGTGGACAGTGACCCCAGCTACTTACTCTGAAATGCTTGCTTGTTGAGCTAATGGGGCCAGCTCCTTTTCCCCAGGGTGAAGGCTTGTGCTCAAGTTTGTCTTTCATGGGACAGGACCTCCTTCCTTCTGGCAGGGAAACTGCTGATTCTCATGGAGCTAAAGACTCCCGAGGCAGACGACCCTTCTGAACAGCTCGTACCCAAGTCTAGTCCATCTGATGATACGAAGCCCGCACACCCTCCATTGATAGAACTGCTTTCCCTCACTTTCCCAGTGAGGAGCACTGCCCGGTCCCTTCCCTGGAATGTAGACCCACACAGCGTGCACAGCCATGTCCTGGTCCCATCTGATCAGGCAGACCCTTGTCTTTCCCAGTCCAGCAGACTCTTGGCTGATGTAATATTTCCTCATTCTCCAGAAATGCCTACTATGCCTTAACGTCTACTGTGACATTGTAGAATCCATCGCAAACCTCATTGGCAAGTTGTGGCTGACTCATGTGGACTCACCCCGAACAACCCATAGCTTAAACTGGCCTTTGGAGACCTCATTTCTAGGAATTGCGTCTGTCCCCAGAGCTCAGCAGTTTTGTTTCTTTGAGATGAAGTGCGCCCTTGGCACCAGCGGAGACCATCTCTTCGGCCTAATGGATTTCCACTGGGCACTGTGCTCTTTGTCATTAGGGCTGATGATAAAAAATGTCCACCCAAGACATTCCTTCTAAAACTCTCCCCCACTGTGCTCCACCACCCGTGTGGAGCAAATCCCTGCGGGGGTTCCTTGCTCAGCTGGTTTCCCTGGTGTGATGGGCTCCGCAGGCGTTTTGTCTTGCCACGGTAAGGATGCCCATGGGCCTGTGGCCAAGACTGTGAATTTTTTTATTGAGGTAACATTGGTGAATTTGTTATGTAGATTTCAGGTGTGCAACATTATAATCTAATACCTATACACTGTATTGTGTGTTCACCACCAGAAGTCTGCTTTCCTTCTGTTACCATATATTTAACCCCCTTTACTCATTTCCTCATTCCTCAACCTCTTCCTTTCTGGTAAGCACCATCCATCTGTGAGTGTTTTTGTTTTATTTGGCTAAGTTCTTTTTTGTTGTTGTTTTATACCCCACAAATGAGTGAAATCCTTCAGTTCTTTTGTCCTTTTCCATATGACTTATTTCATTTAGCATGGCACCCCCAAGATCCATCCAGGTTGTCACGCATGGCAATATTTCATCTCTTTTATGGGTGTTTGGCATTCCATTGCATAGTTGCACCCATTCATCCATCAGTGGACACTGCGGTTGTTTCCACACCTTACCAAGCTGGCGTTTCCTCCCTTGACATATCCAACAGGAAAATAGAGCTCGGAAAACAGAATGTATCCTTTTCAGACTCAGATCACTATGCTAAAACACATTCACATTTTAGAAATACTTTTGTGGTGTGAAAGAAAAAGAACAGATTTAGAATTTGAATATGAGATGTGAATCCCCTTTTACTATTTGGCAAATCCCTTCCCCTTTCTGCCTCTCAGTTTTCAGATCCCTGTAGTACGGGATGGGAAGTTGAGAAGGTCGGAGTTTACTGGCCCCAAAAATTCCTGTAGGGTTAGTGTAAAAAGGAAGTTAGTTGCATTAAGAGACGATTGTAAAATTGGGAAGGGTTGCAGGTGTGTTTGTTAGTGGATGGTCTCTTGGGTAGGTTGGAGAAAAGGTGTTCTCATTGCAGCTCCAGCAACTGAGAAATAGAAAGGTGAAGTGACTCGATCCAAGTCATATTGCTAGTGAGTGACAGCTGGGACCAGAACCCCAAATTTCCAGCTTCAGTTTCAATTCTTCTCTCCAATCCTTTTTAAATTTTTTTTATTTTACTCACTAAGACTTAGGATATGGTATGACTCACAGTTAGAAGAAAAAACAAAATCCTGGAAGTACTGAAATCCTTGAGTTCTGAGAATTTCTCATTGACTGATCACTTCCTTCACAGCAGGTAGCAACCAGACAAGTTCCATTGTCTGCACCTAATCACTTGATTTTGATGTTAATAGAATCTTCTATCTGATGTATCCAGGGAATTGTGAGTAGAGAGACTAGGGACTTTTTCTATTCATTTGTTGAATAAGGCATAACATATTGTTTATTGACATTTTATACTTGTCTGAGCCTTAGATTTTAAAAAATATTATCTCCTCTTTCTGTCTTTTTACGTATTTTTAAAGACCCTGTCTACCCCTTAAAGTAGTTGCAGAAGAACAAGAAATTTAGAATCTGGTCTTCGGCTCTATAAAGGCACTGCTCTACAAACCCTATGTGAAAGAGATAGTTTTTAATCTCCGTTCCATCGCCCTAAATTAGCTATCTTCTGTGCTTTTAAAATACCCATTTATATCAGGATTTTGCTAACCAATTTTCTTTTCTGCCTGGGACAAGCCTGGGCCTAATATTGCTGATCCACATGGGTGATTCTTTCTGGTTTGTTTTTCCCTAGTGCTTATACCTCTTAGTGTATTCTGGGTAAAGTCATGAGGTCAAGTCACAGAGCAGAAAAGTCTGAGCAAGGACTTTCTGTGAGAGGCAAGCACAGGAAAGACTTAGTTCTGGCTTGTTTCTATCTAGTAAAAGGATCAGGCTCAGCTTGTAGCTCATCTATCTCATCATACCATATTCATGTGGGCAAAAAATCACGTGCATTATCTGAAAGGGAAGAACAGGAAAGGTGTGTTCTTACCCATCTAATTGCTATTCACAAGAAATCAAGACCCCTTTCTTCTTTAGGCATAGCTAATATTATGATTTTAAGCTCTTTCTTGTGTTAGACAAATCAGTTATGGATTTCTTACTTTCTTCTTCTATGAATTTATCCAAGACAGGATATGAAGTCGATGGTGGTTATCAGCATTGATGTTCAAATACCATTGATTCTTTCTCTATTCTCCCACTCCAGGTAGCAGTGATGCCAGGTCAGTTGCCTCAGCTAATCATGTGGTCCTTTGTTACACAAAGTCAATAGAATGTGAGGAGACATGAGGTGACTGTGCTAATATAAATCTCCAGGCAGTGGTTGAGTGTGCATAAAAGAATTTTGCCCAGGACCAGGTAGGAAAAGGCAACATTTTGACCACTCAATGACCTCTAAGTAACAGGCAGGATATGGTTATGATGGAAAGAGTGTGAGAACATTCTCTGGGGATTATTTGGCACAGATGTGATTCTTAAACCAAAGAGAACAAAACCCTCAGTTACTAGTGGAGCGAGGAAGCATCCAAGATACTCGGGAACAACTACAAGTTACTCACAAGGTACTCTTGCCTTATGTACTCTTTGGTTTATTTAGCTTTGTGAACCGAGACTTCAGGGCAGAGACAGAGAAGAAAGCAGAGAAAGAAATAAAATTTTGACTGCTGATCTTCATGAGTTAATGATGGGACTTCAAGATATTGCTGTCCAAGAGGTTGAAAATATTTGTACTATGTATATTAACACTGAAACCAGGAAATAGATTTCTCGTAGAGACCAGCAAAAAAACAAAGAAACACAGGAGGAAACCATATAGACAAAGACGGAGACTAATGGCTTAAAGTAAGGTTGGGCTCAAAAAACAAACAAAAAGGCAGAGACACCATCGAAGATGTTTCTAGCTAAGAGACACTCTTATGCCCAAGGAAGCATCAGAGACTGAGATGCACCGACACTTTGCCTTGACTTTGTATTCATTCAGTGCTATCTTACAGACCTAGCAGAGAAGATTACATAGCAAAGTAATTAAGAGACCCATTTATGAGTCATATTGCCTGTATCTGTATCCTGGTTGCATGGCTTACTAGCTATGTCAGTCAGCTATTGCAGTAATGATGCTGGGTAACAGATCACTTGCAAACTCAGAAGCATACAAAAACTAAAATCTTTACTCATTCAGGTATCTGTGAGACAGTTGGACTTCAGCTGTTGTAGATTGCATTCTGGTTTTGCCTCTAAATTATGAATTATGGAAAGCTTATTTTAAAAAAAACCTGGTGTTGCCTTCTGAGTAATGGGTGATCTCCATGTGAAATTTCCTTCCATTTGTTTTGTAGCTTCATTTTTCTCTCTTTATACTCATGCTAATTGTGGGTGCTTTTTACTTGTCCCCAATTTTTTTATCAGGTGGTTTATCTTACTGGGTTCAAACAACTATCTTGGTATCTAGCTTCTGAGTTTCAATTTTAAACTCTTAATTTTACTTAGTGTGTATCAAGGCATACATACGTATGTTAGTAGGACTCAGTAATGTAACACATTTTCACCATGTGAAACCTGTCAGGCTTTAATAAAGGGAGGGGCCCCCACTGATAGGTATCAAACTGATATTGTCCATGTAATTCTCACCTGGCCACATAACAGTTATTTTATGGGTCCAGTTCCTTGAGTTATAGGTCAGCTTGAATCACCCAGACAAGTATCCCTTTCATGGGAGAGTGGAAAATGCATATCCTCAGACTGAATCTCAGTGCTTTAATTTATTAGTTGTGTGTCCTAGAGAACACTCACTTTTCTGAGCTTTAGTTTTTGTTTCCCAGGAACATACCAAATCTTACCTTGAAAGGGTCTTGCAAACATTAGAGAAAATACATATTAACCTCGGGCTATGTTTTTTCTTACCCATTCTGCTCCAACAAGACACGTCCTTTTCTATCTCAGAGTCTTTCTTATGCTCCTTATGCCATCTCATGCCACTAACAGCATTCATAGGTTCACGTATGTAAAGGGTGTTTATTGAGAACCTCCTCTATGCCAAGCATTGTTCTAAGTGCTAGGGACCCATCAGTGTACACGATGCCTATTGATGTTTTCCTTCGTAAAGCTCACATGCTAGTTAGGAGATAGTCTTAAACTAAATTGTTATAATGACTAAAGAAAAAGCAAACCAGTGAAAGGGGTAGGGAAGGTTAGGGTTGGAGCTACAATTTAAATGAGAATGTCTGGTACCAATGACCATTCTCTGTGCTCACTGGTATCTGACAAGACTTTTCAGCCCCTTGCTGTCAAAAGGGGCCATGCCACTGGTTTGGACCAATGGATTAATAGTAGAAGTGAAGTGGTCACTTGCATCTAGGGCATTTAAGAGAGGCTGAGCATCCTCTATGGCCATTCTTTCTCTGCTACTGGGTCCATGAAAGCTGTGTGTTCCAGAAAGTGCTGATAAAGATGCAGTCTCCATCAACCTGGCTCCCTCAGTCTCCTCTGGACCATTGCACCTCTAGACGATCCAGCAGAAGTGGTGAGATGCTCAGCAGAAAGGTTCCTTGGTCTCAGACTTTCGCTTTACCATCACAAAACTCAGCTATGCTTAGTACATTTCTTTCTTTCTGGGCCTATCTGCTTCTCTCACACAGACTCACTTGTTCTCTCTATAAATCTTCCTGGACTTTGTAACTTTGCCTACACTCTCTTCTTATAACTTCAATGACCCTTCATAACTTGGTCCTATATCATGGCTTCTCTCTGTAAATCTGTCTAGTTTCAATTCTTGTTACCTACTCACTGATTATTTTCTAACCTCAAACAAGAGTCCTTTAGATTCTTGGAAGCAGTTCACATTTAGTTGCCAGGAAACGTCATAATTTCCTGGTTACCTCACAGGTCACCTGTGTTGGGCCTGGCTATCAATGGTGTAATCATCTGTGGCCACTGGAGCTAAGCCTTATGGTTAAAACAATATTACTGAAGGATTCTCAGAGTTACATGCTTGAATGTAGCTGCTTACTTAGAAAAGGTTATGGGCATGGCAGGAATCCCAATTAATATAGGTACCATGATTGTTTGTGATGAGCCAGGAATTACACTAGACACTTAAACACATTGGATAATAAAATTACCAGGTTTCAAAGAGGGCGTTGTTATCATTCCATTCTATGGTGGCAGATACTGGGTCTCAAAACTCACTCAGTGGTCCATGGCTAGAAAATAGCTGATCAGGTATTGACTCCCTCAGCATTTTTACTGCACTGAACTAGAAGTTTCCTTTGCACATGTTTCTTTTATTTAAAAATCTCTGCTTCCTTTCTACCTAGAATAAATAGAACACTTGAAAGTCACCACTACTGTCAATATTAGAGACATATCAAATGCTGTCACTTAGCCAGAAAGCTGCTTTGGAGTAAATGTGTAATATTATACAATATGACAAGCTCTCATCCACAGTGGCAACGTTAAAGCCAGGGGCATGTGGCTTGTGCAAAACTCCAAAGCCATTAGCTGAAATCCCAGAACCAGAGGCTGAAGAATTCACCACCAAACCCAATCTGTTCTCAGCCCTGAAGAGCAGAGGCCACTCTAGACGAGCAAGTTATTTTCATTCAAGGCTGAAATGTGTGCCCACATTCAGCTTTCTGTTCTGGAGATAGCTGGGCATGTTATCTTCTCAGTGTGGATTGGATGAGGGAAGTGAGAAGCAAACAACAAATTCTTGGCAGCCAAAGGCAGGCAGGCAACAGAGAGGAAAGGAGAAAAGCTGTCAGGGGCTGCTGAGGAGTCATTTGACTCTTGTGATGCTTTTGCCATTTTTCTTCAGTCATCAGAGTGCTGTCTGCAGGCTTGATATTTTCTTAATAAACAAAGGGTGGGAGGAAAGAGTACGAATGAAGAGACTAGAAGTCACTTAATTTTCTACCTTTATCCATGGTCACTGCCACAGCCATATTTTTAGCAGTTAAGATACTTCTAGAAACAGGAATGTCCAAGTTATAGAAAAGCCTATCTAAATAGCACAAATGATTTCAAAATAATTCCTTATTCTATAAAACTCTAAGACCCCCAAGTTAGAGTAGACTTAAGTAAGGTTTGTTATATTTGCTTCTTTATGTTTGTTTTCTGTAGTATTGGCTTAATCCAAGGTGGGTTTCCTTTCTGTTTACAACATGGCAGCCAATAGCATGGAGGCTTCATGTTTCCTGGTTCTGGAAAAGAGAATACTACTCTCAGTAGGTCTCCCTGAAGAGCAATGGAGATTCTCTTCCAAAAGCCCCAGATTGATATTCTCTGGCCTCATTTGCTTCACTTGAGTCACATGTTTAGTCCCAATTCAATTACTATGGCCAACTAAGTGGGCTTTGCTAATTAGCTTAAGTTAATTAAGAATTATTCTTGGAGCTGAGGATGAAGTCATCTCACTCAAACTGTGGGCTAACGGTGGGGGGAAGGGTAGTTTTCCATAAATCCTATGAGCCACCAGGTGGGGAATATATTCATGGTAGCAACAACAGATCCCATGAGGCTCTTGTCAAGTCTCAGCTAGACTATTGCAAGTCTCCATCCTAAGCGTCTTACCTCTAGTCCTGTCCTCTCTGGTCCATCTTTAATACAGCTCCTGATGGCAACCAAATAAAACTAAAGCACTCACATGGCATGTAAAATTCTTTAGAAGCTGTTTCCTATCTACTTTGTAGTTTCTTTCTGTCTCCTCTTCACAGTGAACTGGGTAAAGACCCCTATACTCCATCTAGCTAACTGTTGTTTGTCATTCATCAAGGTTCAGTCCAACCATTGAGCTCCGAATGCTTTCATGACCTTACTATCTTTGACTAGTTTTACCTGCTCTGTTCTTTTGTGGCAATGTGACTTGAACCTTTATCATAGAAACATCCTGCTGTATTTAATTGCTTATTTTTTCTTTCTTGCTCAAGAATATGAGCTCCCTAAAGGGCAGGCCCTCAGATTTGTGTCCTTAGATCCTGCAACTCCATGTAATGTAAGTATTCAGTCACTTAGTGCATGTTTACTGAGTGATTATAATTCACTAGTAAACTTTGCTATCTGCTGCTGGCTCCAGGTAAGCTGCAAACAAATTGAAGCCTTGGTCCATACTAACTTACAGCCTACTCATTAAAAAAATGAATGAGTAACAAAACATCAGAAGGAGAATGAGGCAACTTCCAGCATCCAAGGAGGTAAATTAAAAAGAGGATGACACTGGTTACTGCTCTCTCTCTCTCTCTCTCTCTCTCCATCTCTCTGTCTCCTTCTCTCTCTCTGAGCTGCATGTTCATCACCTATAAAATAAGTTTTCCAATGCTTACCATTTAAAAAAGTTCATTATATTTTTACTACATTCTACCCAATCTAACTTACTTTGTTTTTCTATTAATGAAAACTGGAGAGGAAGACATTGTTTTCACCTGGAGATATCTGTGAGAACACTTGAAGAACCATGTTCAGGAGCACGCCAACTCCTGGTGAACATCAGTTGCCCTTCTTCATGTAGGTAAGTGTTCAACAGTGAATAGCCCTTCCCTGGGGTACTGGTCGATTTTCTTGGGTGAGAATCATAAAGCATACATATTTAATACCATCTACTGATGCCAAGGCTGAAAAAAAAAGAATATTCTATTAAGTGGAAATTTAGTGAATTTAGTATCAATTTAAATCTCACCTTGCTCTACCACCAATGCTTTATTTCAACTCACTGCCAAATAAACTTGCACCAAATTTTTAACTAATATTTAATGTTGGAAAGATCTGTTGACATAATTTATATTACAATCAATGATACATTAACTTAATGAATTAAAAACCAGCTTATAATTAAGAAAACAAATAAACAAAGGACATATCTGTTATGCAATGGCCTCAATTTATTGTCATTCTTCCCTTTTTTCTTGCTTGTTATTTTTCAAAAGTCAATAATTTTCATTAGATATCCCAGTCATTAGTATGAGTTAGCAAGACTCCACTACAATTCATGGTAATTCACCAGAGCTCAAATTGTGATAAACGAAGAAAAGGTTTTAACAGAGCTCAGTGTGGTGAAGCCAAATTATAGGAAAGACTAGCTGCCTCTTGTAAACACACTTTGCTTAGGTTTCCCTATCCTGCACTCCCTGCTTTCTTCTAAAACGAAAAGATAAAATAAATTAAATCCTTGAAAAAAAACCCAACTAAATCTGAACTTAGGTTTTAATAAACTTAACATTCATAAAGACTTTGCATGATTAGGGTAAGGGCTTCTAATCAGTCCAAACAGATAAGATCCCGGTCATAATTACATTGGCTGTTATTATTTCCTTTTCATTTACTTATACCAATGCAAAAATAAAGTCTTGAGATGTCTACACATGGAAATGAAAATAATGGTTTTCAGTGATAATTTGATAGGAAGTAATTGGCCGCCTGAAGAGAAAAACTCTCATCGTGTAAATAATTACAAATAATTGGTTACTATAAGATTGGACTGCATTTGATACACTCAGTACAATAAATACTCTTAACTAAAGATGCTAACATGGGGGGGGTGTTAGCAACCATGTGCACTGGTGACAATAAAGCAGTTTATTGTCTGAATAGTCACCACTCAGCCTTGACCCACAGATTTTTTTTTTTGGCCAAAAATTTATTTTGAAATCTGTTTTAATCAGCTGTTATTACTTAAAGATGGAGATTTTTCACAAAAACTGGTTTTATACTTTTTCTTTAAAAAATAAAGGAAAGAAATATCAGCCCTGACCAGTGTGGCTCAGCTGGTTGGGCATCATCCTGCAAGGCAAAAAGATCGCAAGTTTGATTCCTGGTCAGGGCACATGCAGGTTGGGGGTTTGGTTCTCCATCTAGATGCATACGAGAGGCAGTTGATCGATGTTTCTCTCAAACATGGATGTTTCTCTTACTCTTTCTCCCTCTCTTTTCCACTCTCTAAAAATAAACAAATCATATCTCTTAAAAAAAGAAATATCAGTTGACAGTGGGCAACAATCTTGTGAAACCAGAACGGATATTGGAGCCACCCAAAGGCTGATCCTCCTCATACAATGAGAAGCCACCCTGGCCCTGGAACAAGTTTAAGTTTGTGATCTGACTCCCATAACATCTGGTGTTTATATAAATCATAGAGATTTATAGAAAGTTTTCATTGCTTAACTAGATCCTTATAGAATAAATACAGTTTACACAAAAGTAAATTGAGGCTTTGTTTGACTGGCTCACCCAAGGAGGTAAGTTGGGAGCTGCACAATCCGGGACCTGAATTCTAGTCTTCTCACTCATCATCTCCAGACATTTCTACGGAGCCTTGCTTACTGTTGTCCAAGATCAATTATGAAACTCTTCATTGAAGTCATACCTGCACTGGGGTGAAGGAAACATCCTTTGTCTGGACCCTAAAGTACTAGCACTGGTATCTTGGAACAATTTGTCTTATGTGAGAAATAACAAATGGCCAAGGAACAAGATACGGTGTTTGACCCATCCAAAAATTTCTTGGGGTCATTTGTTTAATTAGAAAAATAACCAGTTTCAAATTTCAACCTGGTAGGGTGTGCATTTTTTTTCTCGCTAAGACTTTCTCTAATTTAGGACATTAGAGCTGTTTTCAAGGAGATTAGAACCTTGAACGAGTTGAGTAGATAATGTTATAAGTGGAGCCTGCTGCAACTGAGGGCATGACAATCTTGGTATAGCAACTAAGAGTGAAACAGGACGTAAATGGTAATTTGGAATCCTTAGAAACTTCTGATAATATTCTCAGCAAACATTATTGAATTGAAGGAAACACTGTGTTGACCCATTTACTGGTAGGTGGGTCTCTTGGAATCCTTAGCACCTGATGTTACCACATTTTCAGGAATTACACAGGTAATTGTGTAATTAAGTGTACCGTCTATTAAGTGTACCATCACTTAATAGAACTTCTTTTCTGATTCAAGTTTATGATTCAGAAAATAAAAAAACCCCTCTCTCAACCTTAATTTCTCCATCCTTTCATTCATCTTATGACCAGGCTGAATGAGCTTCTCCACAGCGAAATAGATATGAATGAGCAATTTTAAGAGAATATAGGCCAATAAGCATATTGACCAATGTGCTTATGAAAAAATGGCCAATAAGCATATGAAAAAAACATTTAGCCTTATTAGACAGGTTAAGAACTACAACTTTAAAGCATGCATTTTATACAAAATAACAATGATATATTGTTGATTAGCTACTAAATAGGCAAAGAACTTTAAAATTATTAGATCCATTGTGTTCGAAAGTTCTGAGAAACTGGTATTCTTACACCTCATCAGTATGAATGTAGTGCATTGGTTTAACCTGGCGCAGGAAAAATAGTACTTATCATCAAAAATCTTAAAAATGTGGCAATAATTTAAACTGGTGATACAGCTACATTATTTGAAATTTATCATTTTAAATAATGAAGGGTGAACATAAATATTTATAAGAATGGTAATCATCACATTGTACTTTATCAATAACATATAATGATAATAATAATAAATTGGAAGCAAATTAATTTCCTAAGTATAGTGTATCAGATCAATTCTCAAATACTGATTATCAAATACACTTGAACTTGCCATTCGGTCAGTGATATTATGGGAGAATATTTAATGATGTAAAAATATGTCCCCCGTGTAAGCAAAATAAGGTTACTGAAAACTGTATACCATGCAATCCTATTTCTGTGTGCACACACACATGTAGATGTTAGAAATGTATGGAAGAATGCATTCTGAGATGTCCACCGTGCTCATCTGGGTGGTAGAAATAAGGGTGAACTTTTATGGGCCTATTTACATGTATATTTCCACAATTTGTTTAAAAGGGTATGGAACTTTTGTACTTAATAAAAAAAGAATTGAACATTTTAAAAACTAGCTGAAAACAATTGTTTCTGGCACATTCATTAAATCCCATCTACATGAGACAATCCTAGATTGTGTTGATTGAAAAGTATCATGAATTCTTTAAATCTAAGCTTCTGCCTCATCTTGGTTGGACCACTGCAGTAGATTTCTAATCGGTGATGTCATTCACAGTTTAAAACTCTTCTATGGCGTTCCAGTGCATTCAGAATAAAATCCAAATTGCATCAACAGTCCTGTTAGACCTGGTCCCTTGTCTGACTCTTTCATCTTATCTCACACACCACTCTCCTCCCTCCAACCACAATCACACAGTTTCTCCAAAAGACTAAAATCTTTCTGCCTTAGGGACATCGCACCTGCTGCTCCTCCTGCCTGGAACGTTCTCCCCTTTCTCTCCCTGCTGCAGGCTCTTCACGTGATTGGCTGGTTCTTTCTCTCTGGGTCTCAGCTCAACTGTCAGTTCCTGGACAAGGAGTAGTCACCTCCTGACAAATCTTCTGTGTCATCAACCAGTTTTACAGCCTGTAGAGACCTTCTCACTACATCCATTCTTCCTGCTCAGTTATTGTTTCACAGTTATTAAATACTGCTTACTTCTAGAGTATTGGTTTCTTTCCCTCAGAGTGCAAGCAGAGATCTGCTTGTTTGTCCTATTGCATCCCCAAGTGAAGGAAAGGTGCTTTGTAAGTTGAAGGTGCCTAATAGAGACAAGAGGAGTTTGTCTTCAGAATAGAAGGTTTTCCATGAAGGTACATGTGCAGAGCCTCAGAAAGATCAGAAATGGAGTATGGCTCCAGATTCAAGGTTAGGACCTTTGGAGCTGGGGATGCTGAGGATGCCTGCCCCTTGTCTGGGAGGCAGTATGGTCAGTCATTCCTCTTCTTAGTTTATCTCTCTGGTCATCTCTTCTTTATGCAGCTGGGGTTCCTGACCCTCTGCTTGTTCTATATATTTTCCTTCAGAGCTTTTGCTGACTCATTTCTCATCATTTTGATTTGCATATAATACCTCCCAGTAAGAACTTACATAAAGCAAAATGACCCAAACAGCATTCTGGTAAATATTTCATAAAATTTTTAAAGGCTTATATTAAAAATAGTATCAATTCCAATTTTTCATAAAAAATGAAACATGATTGTTATCAACTTCTGTACCAGTTCATCCCAACATAAATATAATGCAAGCCACATACAAAATTATTAATTTTATTCACCACATTAAAAAAGTTAAAACAATATAAAATTAATCAGCACTATATTTTATTTAAACAAATATTCCAAAATACTTTTGAGCAGTCAATTGATATAGAGACATTAAGGTTTTAAAAAGTCTGCTTATATGCACTAAGTTATTGAAAGACAGTGTGTACTTTATACTTCTGGCATGCCTCAATTTGGACTGGCCACATCTTAGAGGTTCGATAGCCTCTAATGGTTGCAGGTTTCTGCACTGAGCAATAATAGTTCTATGCTGTGTATCAGAGTCTGTTCCACCTGAGAGAAGACTAAGTTTATTCTGGCCTTTTGGTGACAGTAACCCCAGGAGAGATGATTGGGTACTATGGCTCCTGTTAAGATATGTATTAGCTTTCACAGTGCTGGAGGGGTCCTAGGAAATGGATGTGTTCTTGTGAGGATAAAAGTGCAGGAAAAAAAGGAAACTGGGCATTAGGAGGAAGGAGGTGTTTTGGCTCTAAGGAAACAGCTCGAAATTGGGCCCGGGAGAGCCTCCCCACTTTTTCCTTTTCTATCCCAGTCTCCTTAACTCACCCTCCTTCTGATTTCTTTAAGGCACCTGCTGCCACTTTAAACCAACCCTACCGGGGCATTCAGGAGTAACTATGAAGTAAATGAATCCTGGTGTGTATGAAAATATCCATAAATATATGAGAAGTTTATCTAGGAAAGAACTGAAGACATCAACAAAATACCTGGGAAGGATTTTAGACAAGGAAGGAACATGGGTGCATTTCTGAGTACTGCTTGGTTCCATCGATGTCTTGGTTCATTTCTGAAGCTTTAAACAGTTCCAATTTCAGATCCTCTAAAAATGATGAAATAAGAATGCCATAGAAGCCAAGACCGGTGTTTTGATATATAAAAGTGTTGTGGTACACTCCATGTGGGTTACTAAAACCGATACTATAACTATGATCTCAACCATCCTGGCCTTTCTTGTCTCAACCCTTATTTCCATTGTTTAAGGACAAATTATCTCTGTATTTCTTTATTCATCTGCCTTAATGAGAAAATCTTATTCTCCCATTTTTTGTTTTGTTTTGTTTTTGTATTTGCATTTGTTCAAATTGTACATCTCTGGCCTGTTTCTAGATTGTTGGCTTAAGCCGGGTCATCTAGTAATTCAAGAACTATGGCCAGGAAAGGCAGTATGACCTCCATAAAGCTGTGGGCAGTATACATGCTATCTTTTAGCATACTGTGCACTGGGCAGGGTGGGTAGCCAGCCAGCAGGCTGCTTGGTTTTCTTTAAGAAAATACAGAGTAGTAGGTATCAGCGTGGACTCTGGCATCAGACTTCTTGGGACCAAATATTGATTCTACCAAGAACTACCTGAATGTACTCAGGCAGCTTACTTTACCCCTCTGCAAATTTCTCATCTATAATCATGTGAATACTAAGAGTGTCTACCCCTTGGTTGTTGTGAGGGTTAACCAAGATAATCTCGACAAGTTATTGAATGGGAACCAGGCATATAGTTACTGCTATATTGTACTATTTTTTTCTTTTCTCATTTATGCAGTTAATCATACCCTTGGCATGCTATACCTTGTCTTGTTAATCTTCACAACAGCTACGAATAATGGGTATTGTGATCCCTGTACCACTACGAGGCAATCAGAGTTACAAGAAGGTTAAGCAACCTGTTTAAAACTACACAATTAGTAAATGGCAGGGATGAGACCCAGAATAAAGGCTGACTAATTTCAGAGGCTGATTTCCTGGTTTTACTTCAGTCCAAAGAGACAACAGATAGTAAAAAAGAAGAGTGTTGAGTGCCAGCAACTTTGGTGAATTTTTTTCAATGATATATGCTTGATTATTCCAGAAAATCATCAAGATGTTATTTGGTTTCCATGAGGCCTCAACTCTAGCCCATGTTCTTTCTGTTCACTTACAGCTGCTGAGGCTGCCAAAACACAGGACCTACCACTGAGCCTGCCTGCTCTGTACAGTTGGGTCTCACTGCAGTCAGGTCATCATGATGTGTTGAAAAGGTGTGTTCCGGTTTGCTTCACAGAGAATGAACTGATGCCTCTCTGGGCCAAGCTCAGGCACACTGTTCAAATTAACATGGCTGTCGAACCCAATCCAAAGGACCAGGTTCTTGCCCCAGGGACTACTGTGATGAACCGGCTGGCAGAGATCCAGCCATTCACTGTGTGAATTGTAGTCTTGAAATAGTTTGTATGACTGGGCATGCAGCTTGACCAGAAGAAGTCTCTTTGATTTGCAAAACATTTTCTGCCATGATTTGGCTTTTTAAAAAGAGGCCCAAGATTTGAACTATTCCCCAAAGATAAACTTCACCTTTGGAGCTTTGGGAAAACACACACACACCTGCGTAGAAAAGTGTGAATGTATCACATTTTAAGGGAAGAGCCTTTATAAACGGTGCTGTTAAATTCTGAAAAATCAGGACTTGGAAGGGAATGCCTCCTTTGCTGATTGCACTGTAACTGGTGCAGCTATAATAGGCTCCAGACACTACTAGAATAGCAGATATATGTGTGTGACTACAGAGGAATATATAAGAAAGAAAAAGACAGATGGTGTACTTAGGTGCACTTAAGTCTGATTGCATGAGTTGGTAATGAATGTTTAAATATGGCACTCCCATAAAATCAGATACCTGTAGACAATACTGGAATAACTACAGACTTGGTAGAGGAAAAAAATGAAGTTGTGGATTCTAATTTTTGTTTTTGTCATTATTATGATTGTCTATTTACTTGTATGGGAAATTTCACAACTTTCTTGGAGCCTAATCATAAAACAAAAAACACAATCAGTAGCATTGAAAACAGATTCTCAGAAATGGGAGGAAGCATAGAGATTATTTCAGAGCCATAGAGGCTCAGAGCTGGGATAGGTGGCAAAGGCCAGGCAACTATTAGTGACACACTAATGATTAAAAGCCATGTCACAGATTTCCTAGCCTCCTCATTATTCCACTACAAAGCACCATGCTTTCTGTCCAAGATCGTATTACGATCTTATAAACTAAGCAAGAATCTTAAACAAAACACAACTGACATTGTTCAAAAGTGGGATGATTTTCTACCTCCATAAACAACTTAAGTTCACATATTTTATTGGCCCTAAACCAGATTGAGATTTTTAAAAAACCTTAATAAAAGTTGGATTTTACAGTGGCCAATACCCACTTAGTTTTCCTAGGGGGCTTCCATTTTAACATCTTTTCTGCATTTACCATCTAAACTGAGCTCTAGTTAGATGACTGCAATTCCCCAAAGTAAAAGCTCAAAGATTTTGCTTAGACTGGCTATCGCTATCAAAGGTGACCATGGCACCAGGCAAATCTGGAGAAGGGTGTGCGACTCACATGTGCTTACAGGTGGGGGAACTGAGGGGAGCAATCGGAGCTGAAGTGCATGCTCTGTGCAGAAAGTAGACATCAATCAGAAGCTGTAAATAGATAGGACCTGGCACCTTAAGTGCCTTAAGTGTTTGAAGTTAAGCCTTAAATTGCATCCTTATTCTTAAAGGAAGCAGTGAGCCTCCCATCAAAGAGACTGGTGGCATAATCAAGATGAGCAATGCTGCCAGATTCTGAAAGGACTTCACAATCTGAGTAGAGAAGACAGTCCCTGGTGCAGAGAGCACGAAAAGTCCACATGTCACTTATCATGAGCAGGGATCTGGGTGGTGAAAGATGCACATGCTTTAAAATTAGGTGGTGCTGACATATATTGGACATTCTCTGCACAGTGGTGGAAATGCTTTCCAAACACCATCTCAACATCAGGCTGTCAGAGTTTTCTAGAACACAGATTTTGAAAATAATTCTTCAAAAAGCAAGGAAAAGGACCACTTCATATGCAACATAAGATTACTTTAGATTTTGTTCATTTTTAGAGAGAGGGGAAGGGAAGGAGAAAGAGAGGGAGAAAAACCTTAGTCTGCAAGAGAAACATTGATGAGTTGCCTCCAGTCCAGGGACCCAACCTGAAGCCCAGGCATGTGCCCTGACTGGGAATTGAACCAACAGCCTCAGGGGATGGTGCCCAACCAACTGAGCCACAACTACTCAAAGCTAAAATTACTTTATATTTCTTAGATTATCCATTAGGTAATTGTGTAACCATAAGATGACTTATAATTCTTACATGAACAGATCCATCTAGTAAACAAACATGATATAATTGTCACCTCTCTAGCTTCCACAAATTCTTTTTTTTCAACCTACCAAAGTTACAAGGTTACCATTAATTCTAATTTGCAAGAGTGAAATAAATACTGTAAAACATCATAGCAGACTGCAATAGAGGAAGAAATGCCATCAGCATAATACCATAGTCCTTATACCAACTCTGGACATGAGAATTTAAAAAAGATAAAACTGTCCAATCATATATAAATATACTAACAAAAATTCTAGATTAAAATTTAGCAAATTGAATCCACCAACTTATTAAAATAATATTTTATGTATTATGTTACTAAAGAGTTATTGTTTTAAAAACAAATGACCATTATATTTTAAATTATAACTAGTCTATTCTGGTGAGCTCTAGATGCTTGGAATCAACCAATGAACAAAACCAACAAAATATATGTGACATGCATGTATTCATTCATTCATTCAATCATTCATTTATTTAAATTGTGATTATTTGCCCTGGCTGGCATGGCTCAGTGGACTGAGTGCCAGCCCATGAACCAGAAGGTCAGTGGTTTGATTCCCCAACAGGGCACAAGCCTAGGTTTTGGGCCAGGTCCCCCAGGGCATGCGAGAGGCAAAGATTTTTCTCTCATACATTGATGTTTCTCTCCCTGTATTTCTCCCTCTCCCTAATAAATAAATAAAATTTAAAAATAATTAAATTGTGATTATTTAATAGTTTATTAATCCATCAAACAAATTGATTAAACTATTTCTGATACTCTGTTAGAAGATTCAATATTAAATCTTATAAAAATAGAATTCTCTTAATTATATTTTCCCATAAGTACATCAGGGAAAATCACAGAAATCAGCCGGAAACTGAGTATTCATACTCATTGCTCTTCATTCATAATTGGGCAGAATGGGAAATGGATCACAGAACATTGATTTAATATCGGATTGACCTGATTCTCAATGCTATAATGCATGTGAGTGTAGCTCTGAAGTGCAGGATTGAACACCGTGACAAGGATGCAGGATGCTGAACTAGCATGCTGCTAGGAAAGGTTTAGAAACTTGAAGAAAGTTATGATGCACATTAAGTGAACTAGAAATCTCATGGCACTGCATGGAAGAGCTCGAAAAGCTACAAGAATAGGCATGGTGAAGTGGGTTAGGCCTGAAAAACCTTTTGGTGATTATGTTTCATGGGAGAACCCAGAGAACATTTTATCTACCAAATTAATAAAGAGTTCACTGGTGAAAAGTTTACCAGCATCACTGAAAAACTCAGTGATAGTTTTCTGCCTAGACTTGTTATTGGGCAATACTGTTATACAATTGACTTATAGCACTGGGGATGATAGGGTGTCCAATAAAAGAGGCCAGGTGGTGGTTGCTTAATTCTCAGAACCCAGGGGGCTATAATTAACATAATGAACAGCAGGGTTGCAGTGGCAGCCAGGATAGCCTGACCTATAAAAAGCCATAAAGATTGTACATAGAACAATAGCCAAAGGCATACTGCATGATCTTTACTAACAAAAGAAATTAAGATTGGATAATCAGAAGACTGAGAGTAGCTACCCAGTAAAAGTCAAGATCTCTTGCCCAGCTTTTAGATAGAAGCTGGCTTTTATATCTGGAATCCATTGACTAAAAAAGAAGCCAAATCTTAGGGAGAGAAAAAACCTAGAACACTACATCAAGTATAGAGTAATGTTTCCCCAATAATTCCCAAAGTGGTTTCAACCATTTACAACAGGGAAAGAGGACTATCTGAGTCTTTCAAGAACAGAGGATCTGAATTAACATTGAAACTCAGAGAGGCTCCTCTGATGAAGCTGAAATATCTGGCAGCCAAGTAATAAGTGGTATTCTGGCCCAGGTCTGGCTCATATTGTGTCCAGTGGCTCCAAGGACCCACCCAGTGGTCATCTTTCTGTCCCTAAATGTATAACTGAAATAGACATACTCAGTAGTTATGTTCCATACCAGTTCCTTTGCTTGCAGAGTTAGAGCTATTGTAGTAAGAAAGGCCAAGTGAAGATTCTGAAACTGAACTTCTCTCCCTTGCTGAGACAAGTACAAAAAAAATCAGGAAAATGGCAGCAGTTAGTGCCACCTAAAGGCCTGAGAAATATAGAGTAGTACATTTTATCAAATCTCCATTTAATTCACTAGTCTGTACCTTGTGAAAGTCAGGTGAGTTCTGAAAGATAATAGTAGGTTAGTGCCAACTCAACTGACAACTATCACAACTACAGATCTGGTATATTTGTAAAAACAGATAAAAATGGCCTCAAGTACATGGTATTCAGCCACTGATATGGTGAATGATTTTTATTTTTTCCATCCCTATCAAAAGGGTGGAATAAAAACAGTTTACATTCATATAAAAGAAATAACAGTATGAATTTATAATTTTGCCAAGAGCTATTCAAAAACTCTCCTATGTTTTGTCAAAAGATAGAATGAAAAATGCTGAACTATCCAGACAGGGTTCAGAACATCACACGTGTCTGTTATATAATGACATCATGCTAATTTGTATGAATAAGCCAGAAGTGGTAAGTATATCAGAGGCCTCAGTATGCCCTCAGGAGAATAGGAGATGACATGATGAAGACTCTGGGGACTGATATATCCTTGGGAATTTTAGGATTCCAGTGGTCTGGGACATGCTGTAATATATCTTCCAATCTAAAAGAGAGATGATTATACTGCCCACCTGTGATGGAGGAAGAACAATATCTTATGGGAATCTTCAAGTTCTGGAGACAGCCAATAAATCCCACACTTGGGAATTTTGCTCCAATCATGTCTTGGGTGACCCCAAAAGGCAGAACTATCTGAGTGAAACTCATCAGAAAAGGTCTTTGTAGTGAGTTCTGGTTCCCTGTAGTGGGTTCGGGTCCTTTCATTTAGATCATATGACCTGGCTAATTCTATAGCATAAATGGGTTAGTGTTGGTAAAAGACATATGTAGAGTTTATGGCAAGGTTCAAGGATGAGGATTTGGCTTATTTCACCCAGTAAACCACCCAACCAGCTAGAAGTGCAGCCAAAATAAAGAAACATTAGAACTGGTAATAGGGGGAAAAATAATAATGTACTTTAGGTTACCTTAATGGCTTTTGTAAAAAACATTTTGAGTAAGTTAGAATATTTCTAAATTTTAGTTTTCTTACTTGGAAAATAATACTGATTTTGAAAGACAGGTTTAATGAAAAGAACACTATTTTAGAGTCATAAAATTCAGACAGAATCCTGCATCCGTGATGATTCCAGTTAACGTCTACCACTTCTACATCAGGTTGTACACTCCGTGTACATCACAACCTATCACATGATTTCATTTAAGCCTCTACAAGTGACTGAGCAGTGATATGATGATGTCAAATGAGCAAATGTGAAATCCAAAGTTTCAGGAAGTTAAAGAACTAGACAAGTTAACAGAGTTCATACCATTTGAATGGCAGATTTTTTTGTTGTTCTTGTTCATACAGTTGTTCAACTTCTCTTCCTGCTGAGAATCCATTCTTGATGTCTGGAGAAAAAATTATAGTCATCAACTCCCCGTGTGTATATTAGGCTTTGTATATTTCAAGCTCCACTAGTGCTCTCAAAATCACGGAAAAATAATTGCTTTATATTCATCTTTTTATTAGCCAGAACACATAGACCCAGCTTCCTGATTTATTTGGTTCTTAGTGATTATGTTATAAGGGGTTACTTTCGCCAACCATAACAGCAGCAACAATAACAACAATAATAATAAAATTCAATGTACTGAGTATATTTTGTATACAAGGAACTGTTTTAAAGAATTTTAAAGTATAATACATTTAATCCTAAAAAATGATCAGAATTGGGTATTTAGTATATGGGAAATTGAAATCAAAGACCTTAAAAAATCGTATTCAAATCTATACAACTAGAAAGTGGTTGAAATGGGCTTTGAACTCATGCTATCCAGCTGCTTTGACCGTGGTCACAACTGATCATGCCATACTGCAGAAATGACTGCCAAAGAGTATCAAACCTAAATCTATGGAGCTCTCAATAAACTCTCAGCTCTCTTCCAGTAGTTGTATAAGAGTTGGCAACTACTGAAAGACAGGGATTTGGAAAGCTGTATATAGTGATTGCAAAAGAGCTTTCTATTTGACAATAAAACTAAATTTATTTGCTATCGTTATCAAATAGTACTGCTAATTTAGAGTGGAGGGATTAGTAATTATGTAGAAAAAAGGTCAAGAAAATTGTACTGTAATCTCAGTTTTTCCATCAATGTTTGTGGAACCATAGGCTTGGCATTTAACCTTATGTGACCAAGTTGAAATAGCTGGCAATATTACTACCTCCTAGGACTGTTTTAATGATTAAATGGACTCATGTTTATAAAGCACTGAGTACAGTATGCCCATCTCTGACCACAAACAAAGAGCAAACAAAAAACACAAGTGATTTCTAGGGTTGTTGAGTAACTGAACCTACATCTGTTGGGTGATGTAAAACTCACCTTAACCCATTTTCCCAGTTGCCCCGAGGATACTTGCAAACGGTGCTCGCGGCTGCAGCGTTTACTGTGAGATAACTTGCAGATTACAGTCCTAACCTCACCCAGGGTATCTCGCTTTTATTGTTATTTTCACATTGCTCTAGGACATCAATGGTCTTTGGAAACAAATGACAGCATTCTATTTATAGCATTCTGTTTTTAGTAGAGGCAGCAGCTGCACTCCCACCCCCACCACCCCAAACAGGAAATGGGTTAAATGATCAAAGACATCTTCCGGGATTTCTGTACTCAACACTTTAAACATCTCTGGGGGCGGTTGTGATATTCTGAAATACGCATAAGGATTTAAACGTGGCGAAGAATTTCACCGTTTACTTTTTATAGTCCTATAGAGTTTTCCTCCAGATTCGCTCTTTCCCTTTAATTTTATGGTGAATTAAACACCAGACTTTAAAAAATATATATTTCTTCTTCAGGTATCTGCAGCATGATTTTCCTTTGGAGAAATACCACTCAGACCCTCTTAGCAATACCATTTTTGGCGAGGAGGGCTAATCTTGTTCTTAGTTCCCAGGAAGAAAATTTGTGTGGGGCATTAAAGGAGACCCAGGCCGGCCAATCAGACAATTATATTTTCCTAGCCATGGTGACAGATCCAGGGACGGACATGTGACCATGTCAGGGCAATCTGAGTCAATGAAGCTCATTTTGGACTTATTTTAAAACTGTTGGGAAGGAAACACACTTTCTACTCTTTTTAGAATGAATTATAAATTAACCTGGGAGCTGCTGGGACCTGTTTTGACATTATGAGTGAAGACTGCGGGACAGTGGAACCAATAGAGAAGTAAGCATTGTTAAGAGATGGACAAAGATCGAATCCTAAGATGATTTCTCTTGGAACCATTTGTGTCTGATCCTGAATATGACCAAAATTTTCAGTCACTGTGGCTAACAAATTATCACTTTCCCCTAAACTAGTAAAATCGGTGCTATGGCACTTGCCACTAAACAATACAAATACAATTATTCTCTTGACTGCCAAGTGCTGGAACTGCCAAATGCATTTTAAATGATCAGCACCGTTGGCATCAAACAGTCCAAACCTTTCAGCCTGCTCAGCTATGCTCTTCCTGCCTGTCTCAGTTGAGTGCTTACTCTCAAGCTCTAACCAGTGAACTGCTTTGCCCAGCGTCTGGTCTTGGCACTTTGTCTTTGCCTTAAGAGTCTGAGTGTAGGATTTGAGCTCTTTATTATAGAATGGCAAGATTGTTTTGTGTGAACACACACGGCTTCTTCCAACTCATTCCCAAATGAGTCCTCTCCATCAGTGCACAGAGATGCCCATGGCATATGGCTCCAACTACACTATTACAGTCACTCCCTACAGAGATTCTCTGGGTCAGCTCCGGGAGACAGTAATTACTCCTTGCATGAAGTAGCTGTTCATCACTCAGGGGCTTTTGTAATTGATGTGTCTTACGCCAGTATTTCTTTCCTTTTAGAGATGCCTCAGAGAACTGCAGAGAACCTTCTTTTGATAGCATTTGCTTTCTTGTTTATTTAATTTTTCAAGCAAAGATCATCTCATGATGAATTTGGTCCTTTATGACAAAATACCCAGTCTTCACACCAGACCCATTGCTTTGATAGTGATAGATAACCTCTTGGAAAGAGTCGCTGGGCATTTTGGGAAAAGGAACTGTGTTTAATTATTTATAATCATGACATTATCTTTTGAAATTAAAAGTAGCTCTTTGATATGAATAGCAAAAACTGTATATTGCAGGCAACACACTTACTTTCCTGGAATTTGAAGACTCACCTTTTCTTTTTTATTAGTCAAAGTACCATGTTGCCTCAAAATATTAACACAAGGAAATGTCATTTGTTCTCACCTCATTAGAATACCGCATTTAACATTCCACAGATTTGAGGCTCCTAATAACTGTGCAAGCTGAAATCATTAGGACAGCTTCTTAGTTGGGCTAATATGAGTATAGAAAAGGAAGTTTTAAGCATGTGCCCATCTGATAGGGGACCTTATTTGAAGAACATTATAGCTAAATTGGAGAGAGCATAGGGCAAGAGAAATGATAAATGGAATGGAAGGGATTACTGAACATATGAGAAGAGATTAAGAAAAATGGGGTTGTTTAGTCTTGAAAGAAGATGAGTCTGAGGTGAATTGATTGAGGAATTTGAGCCAGCTAAGGGCCACGATGCAATTAAGTTTGATCCATTTGAAGGTGTACCTTTAAGCAGAAATGTGTGAAAGGCAAATTAAAGGGCTCTTATTTTACAGAAAGTGTGGTGATAAGCAAAGAAAGGATTTGTAAGTACTAAGTTAAAATAAAAGTGTTATCATACTTAAGAAAATATTTGTACTGGTTAATTGAAGATACATAAGCAAAGGAGAAAGACAATGTGAATAAATAACCAAGGACTTTGTGTGCATTTTAGAGGCAAAACATTTCTGTTTATTATTTTCTTTTTATTTTGTGTTGGAATCAAAATATTTGAACTGAATTCTAACTTGTCCACATGCTATCTGGTTGATTTTGAACCTTAGTTTGCTTATTTATTAAAGAGGTGGCAGAATTAATATTTACAATATTCACTAGATATTAAATAAGTAAATAAAATTTGTAACTCTGTTTAAAGTATAAAATATATATTATATTTTTATATGTTATATCAACCGAAGCCTTCTTCCCAATGTAAATGTGGCCAAGTAGAGTTTTGTGAAAGAATATATGTCACAGAAAACACTTTGCAAAAAAATTCAAATAATTTACCTGTCCCCTCTATCTTACTCCAAAATAACCACCTGAGGTAGCAATGAAAAACACATAAAATAAGCTAAAATATTTGAAGTTTGTACAGTATGAAAAAAAGTCACTAACATAAAATGTAGTGAGGGATAAGGCTAAATTATAGAGCATGTGGACTTACATGATAGACCACAAATTTTCCTCCAAGTCTTCTCTCAACCAAATAGAGAAAAAAATACAAACCGAACCTTGAGAGTTACATAACATAGTATAGTCAGAATAAAATAAAATATATCAATATGGCAAATAACAACTATTCTTGGCACTATGGCCAAAGGATTGTGTTTTTTTAGTGCTGTCCTAGACATAACAAACAAGTTTTTCAATAATATGTTTAAAAATGTGCACTGTAATACTTATTTTAGTGCTCAGTGGTATGAACAGTTGGTTAAAAAAATTCAGCCATAATCTAGTAAATGCAGTTCAAAGGAATATTGTGTAAATTGCTGAAAATATTCACTTCTTTTTGGAACTCAGAAATAATAAACTCTATTAATTCATTAATTTAGTCATTTTATCAGTTCACATGGAGTATCTACAATTTGAGAGCATTAAGTTAAATCTTTAGAATATATAGAAATAAAGCATATTCCATTTATCAGTTCTGCTTCTTGGATTTATTTATTTATTTATTTATTTATTTATTTATTTATTTGACATTTCTAGAAAGTTTCTATTTCTAAACGCCACCAGCTTTTTAAGTCTTGCAAAGATGGAGGATATTTAAATGTTAATATATGTTATAAAATTGGTCACTTATTACCAAGAATGCCCTTGGAAAACTTACACATCTCTGTACTTCTATTTCATTTCATTTCATGTAAGTGGAAATAATCAACCCTATTTACAGTGTGTTAGCATCAAATGAGAGCTTCTTGGATTTAATGGAATAGTTGGTATTAGGCTGAAACTCTCCTTAGAACCATAAAATAGAAAGAAAAGAAGCCCATTATTTAAGCATATAGAGAACAACCAAAGCAATAAGGATTTGTGAGACAAGATTTCAGAAAGATATTCCTAAAAGACTGAGAGGCTGAATAACAAATTGAGCAGTTTCGTAGTGTATGGTAGACAAAAAGGAAACTCAGGGCATTGAAATGGAGAGAAGCCTGGGTAAACAGTCTGAGTTTTCTGGAGAGCCTGGAAGAGTTGTGCCCTGGGAGTAGAGGCAAGTGGTAATAAAGTGACCTTGACTGATTGAACTAATATGATTATATTTTAGTTACTTGCCAGGAGACAAATAAATTCTTTGAAAGATAATATTATCAGAATTTTTAATGTTGTTTATATGTAATATCTAGCATGTAATTAAATAAATTCCATGAAATAACCAAATCACTAAAAGCAGGAGAAGACACACAGAGAATAGACAAAAAAAATCTTGGGTGAAAACAGCTATTAGAGCCCTGGCTGGTATAGCTCAGTGGATTGAGTGCAGGTCTGCGAACCAGAGGATTGCGGTTCAATTCCCAGTCAGGGCACATGCCTGGGTTGCAAGCCAATTCCCTACAGGCCAGTTCCCAGCAGGGGATGCACTAGAGGCAACCATACATTGATGTTTCTCTCCCCCTCTCCTTCCCCTCTAAAGATAAATAAATAAATAAATAAATAAATATTTTAAAAAACCAGCTATCAGAGTTTTCCAACAAAAACTTTAAGGTCACTAAAGTTACAATGCTAAAATTAGAAAGAAAGGTATTGACAGTAATCATAAATACATGAGGAAAAATTAAATGGAAATCCTAGTACTAAAAAATGGCAGATATTAAGATATCAGTAGATTTTTTAAATAGATGATTAAATACAATAGAAGATATGATTAGAGAATGGGAAGATAGAATAGTAGGAAATACCCAGTTTGTGGCAAAGAGAAAAATGAAATTAAAAAAAAAAGAAAAGAGCTTACTAGACATTTAGAATATAAAAAAAAAGTCTAACATAGTTGCCATTGAGTTCCAGAGTAGGGAAGAGAAAAAGAATAACACAAAATTATTTTGAATAGATACTGACATTTTTCAAAATCAATATTAGATATAAAACTACAGATTTAAAGAGCTTGAAAAAACAAAACAGAGTAAATGTAAAGATATATGTATCTAGTTACATCATAGAAAAATTATTTAAAAAATAAAAAACAAGAACAAACAGAAAAAAAAAAGTACAAGCCAGAGAACAAAGGACACATTATTCTCAAAGGAAAAACTATAAAGATTAAAAATATGTATAGCTAACATTTAAACAGAAATGATAAAAACCAGAAAATAATGGAATGACTTTAAACTGCTGAGATAAAGTAATCAAACTAGAATCGAATTGACACCAAAAGCCTGCCTTGAAAATGAAGGTGAAGTAAAGGTATTTCAAACTGTATTAGTATTATATTGCTACCATTACAAATTACCACAAATCTGGTGGCATACACAATATAAATTTATAATCATCTTATAGTTCTATGTAACAGAAGTCACACACCAGTCAGCCTCACTGAACTACGAAGTGTTGGCAGGGCTGAATTTCTTTCTGGAGACTTTATGGGAGAATTCATTTCCTGTACTTTTCAAGCCGCTAGGGGCCACCTACATTTCTTGTTCTGTGGCACTTTTGCTCCATCTTTAAAATCAGCAATGATAGGTGGGCCAAGTCTTTCTCACACTGCCACCCATTTGGTTCCCTGAAGTTGGGAAATGTTTTTTAGTTCTAAAGATGTAAGTGATTAGATTGGATACTCTACTCTAGATATCTGCAATAATCTTCTCATCTCAAGGTGCCCTACTGTGAGGTGCGCTAGCCCCATTTGCAAAGCCCCTTTTGTTGTGAAAGGTGCCCTACTGTAACATATTTACAGGTTCTGAGCATTCAGGTTAAAACCTACATGGGGGGCCATTATTTTACCTACTGCATAAACAATCAAAAACTTTGAAAATTGGTTTCTAGCAGATCTTACTAAAATAAATACTATATTTCAGGAAGAGGGGATGATATGTAATTCTAATAATACCCATGAAATGCAAGAAGAAACAAAAATCATCAAAAGTAAATATTTGGAACACATAACTGTTGAAAATGATAATAAATCTTGAGGAATTAAAATACAGAGTCCAGTTATGTGTTGGAGCCTGTTAGCACTGGCTCGTAAGAACTTATTGAAAATGTTTCAGTAATTCTGAAAGCTCATTATTAAACACACAATTTTAACCACCATTAAAAAGTAAATTATAGGATGTTGCGATAAAATAAATTACAGCAAAAACAAATGCAATGAATACTTAAAATTCATTACTTTCTAATTATTTTGTACAGTTTATTTTGCCTACGCTCCTGAGCTCACGTCTATTATATATGCAAGAAGAAATACTACATAATGGTATACTAATGCGCATTTTCTCCAACACTCATTCCATGATGGCATATTGTCATTTGGATTTGGTTATCATGGTAGTATTTATACTATAAAAACTGGCAAATACTACAACTCAAGGCTTGATTTATTGTTTTAGTTGATTGTCTAAAAAGCAACAAAAATGTTAATTATGCAGATTAACTGTTATTCAATTTAGCAAAGAAGTTGCTCATGCCAATGTGTCAAGCTTTGACATTTATCTTTGTTATCTTTATTTCATTTTTGTCATGCATGTTAATATAACTGAGATATGAGCCTATTCATGTCATAACTATACTTATCCATCAAATTCAGCCATAGCTGTACTAAGGATACAAGAGTTTGAAAAAATTCAATGTAAACATGCTGTGAGAATCAATTCACTATATGAAATTTATAGCAGAATTATATATTCTATTTTTATTTGTAAATATATTATTGTGCATTCTAGATCAGGAAAAATTATAACAAACATATACATATGTATATATGTGCATATATTTTCTGTGCTGCACACTGAAGTAAGCCCAAATAGCAAAGCAGTACAGAAAATGGCATTAAAGTGTTATTACCAACATTGCCTAAGAGACAGCAAACATTACTAATTTAAGATCAAGAACACAAGTTGTAATTTCTAGGGTGGACACTTAAAGAATGGTACATAAGAAGTTAATATAATAGAAGATAACCACAATAGATACTCTTATCCAGAAAGAATAAAGTATTTCATCTATTTCCATTTAATGTAATTACTGATATATTTGGACTTAAAAAGATAATTTCATTATTTTTATTTAGTCCATCTAATTTTCTTTCTTTTTTTTCTTTTTATTTTCACTGTGCATGGTTAGACTTTTAAAAAATTGTTACCATTTCTATATACAGATTTGTAGCCTAACTTTTCACTACATGTTATATTGCAAACCATTAAATATTCTTTGAAAACATCATTTTTATGGCAACATAAAAATCTCATTATATGTACTATTATTTATCCTCTTCCTTATTGGTTGATATTTGCTTTTTTATGAGCTACTATGAGTAATTTAATGAACAACATCCTTTATCCTACATTTCGTTGGCAAATCTCTTATTAATCCCATAAGGTAGATTTCTAGGTATAGAATAAAAAGTTATGATTTGTTTTAAGCATGTCATACATATTGCTAATTGACTTTCAGAAAGGTTGAGCTAATTTTCACTCCCTCTAGTAATAAAAGAATTTCCCCCTGTTTCCTATTGTTTCTTCAACATTCAATATTATTACCTAAAATCTATTTTCAGCTTTTAAAATTGAAAATACATATTTCATTTCCATTTTAATTTGCATTTTTGATTACTATTAAAGCTAAATGGTTTTGTTAATGTTATTGGCTCTTTATATATCTTCTGTGAATTGTTGGTTCATGTGTTTTGCCATCATTTTCCAAGTGCCTTCTTTTTTTTTTAAAATGTTCTTACACTTTCAATGAGCAATTGATCCATGGAATTATATAAAACAATATTAATCACTTTATTAAATATTTACTGATAATTCCTAGCATGCAGATTTGTGAAAGATACAAAAATATATAACCCCCACAGAACTCATGAGGTTAGCGGCTAACTGTCAATTTGTCTGATAACACAGTTGACAGTGATTGTATCACTAAGGAACAAATAAACACTATAGAAAATAAGCATACATGACAGGAAATACTAGTAAATGACAAGGCTTTCTGATGGAGTGGGGCATGGTTTGAACCTTGAAGAAATAATAATAAATAGGGGAGGAAGCTAAAAACAAACAAAATGAAGGCAGAAAATGTGTATGTGAATGACAGAGAAAGAGTGGGGATCTGTGGGCTAGTGTTTTTAGCAGATGAGTTGATGCTGTCATTAATTGAGGTAATTGGTGGCATTCCATACTTGACTTGATCTAGCATCTAGTAGCCTGTCCCTTTCCAATTAAAATTTATTTCAAAATACCCCATTGAGATGAAACAAAATAATGGTAATAAGGTGGACAATGGTGAACCCAACAACAAAAGAAGAAAGAAGGCAGTGTATTCACCAAAGGGGGTGCCATCTGCAAATCATGTTAGTGTCAGCCCTAAAGAATAAGACAGTCTAGAAATGTATAAATACAATAAGTGACTGCATACACCTCTTCACATTACAGAGAGGTAGGAGAAATGAGTCCTTAATTTAGGATTATTATAAACTTCTCTTGGGATTATAGCCTTTTGGACTACTGGAGCAATTTAAACATTTTATTTCCAACAATTCTTGTTCTTTTTAAAAACAGACAGCCAAATATGTATAAGCATTCAAATCATAAAGCGATTTTCAAAAACAAGTTATTTTGGAGTTTTCTCTTCATTGGTATTAGACCTGCCCCCTTGCTTAAATAACAAGAAAACTGGTCAAAGTGTATGAAGCAGTGGGAAACAGACCAGATGGGGAAGCCCATGATGTGAGCTCTACCATGGCACGAGCTTTCTAGGCGGAAGTGCTCTCTGTACTGTAGCACAGGGAGGGGACACCTAGCACCCAGCTAGCAGCACACTGCAGCCTTGCTGAGTGAGAAGAAAACATCAGTGAGCCTGTTAAAACTAGGTCAAAAGATGTCACTTCTCTCCAAACACACACTACTGGCTTCCCACTTCCAGAAAAAAATCATGTCTTAGGCATTAAATGCTTCGCTCCTCACCATTACCTTTGAGCTATATCCTTGCGCCTGGTTCACTCATCTTTTTTTTTTAAGAGACTGCTTTATTTTTTAAAGATTTATTTATTTATTTATCTTTAGAGGGGAAGGGAAAGAGAGAGAGAGAGAGAAATATCAATGTATGGTTGCCTCTCGTGAGTCCCCTGCTGGGAACTGGCCTGCAACCCAGGCATGTGCCCTGACTGGGAATCACAACACAATCCTATGGTTCACAGGCCTGTGCTCAGTCCACTGAGCTACAGCAGCCAGGGCTGGTTCATTTATCTTGAAGTACCCAGAGCTTCTGAATCTCTAGGCTTTTCCTCAAACAAGCCAGGCTCTTTTCCATACTTTTCCTTTTTCTGAAACTCTTTTCCTAAGACCATCCTCCCACCCCTATGCCCCCACTTCCCTGCCACTATAAACACACGGATTTTTTCCCTCTTACTTCATTCGGGTCTCCATTCAATTCTTACCTGTACAGATGGGCCCTCATGGTCACCATTCATGACATACTTCCTCCAACACTTCATCCTCTGCCATACCCCTTATCTCACATTGCTGCTAGATGCTAGATCAAGTCAAATATCTAATGCTGAGTCTTCAACAATGCAGGGATTGGGGTGATCCACCACCCACACAGTAGAAAATCTGCATATAACTTACATTGTCCCTCTGCACACTTGGATTTTCAACTATGGATATGAAAGCAGCAGTTATCTTCATAGTATTTATCCACCTCAGGACACACTAATCTTTTGTTTACTGAGTATTTTTTAGCAATATTTAAAATTCATGAGTTTAGAAATTTGTCTGTTTTCTCTATTTCTCCTGTGCCCAAGCCTTGGTAGGTGATAGTGCTCAATAAACATGTATTCAATGAGTGGATGACTAAGGAGAGTTCACTCAAGGAGAGCAGTGAGTGTCGGCTTTCTAGAAGTCATGAGAGAAAGAGTTTTATTTAGCTAAAAATGAAATGCCCAGAAACATCAGCATACACAACACCGTGAAATGAAGCATGAGGAAACCACTTCAGATCAGTTTGGCTACAGCGAGGGGAGTCTCAGAGGTAAGTCAGGTCAAGTGAGGGAGAGAGTCTTGAGTGCCAGCTGAGGTTGGTTGTTGGCTTGATTTTGTAGATGCACCTGGAAATCCATAAGGGTGACTGGCTCTGAGGGCCTTAAAGTGGGGGAGTGATTGTTTAATGCAGTAGGTTGAAAGGATAAATTAGGCCCCAGGGAGAAGGAAGCTACCTGAAAGCTAGGTAGCTCTTGAGCGTGGTCAGGGTCCAGCCTGTTAACAGGGTGTTACAAACACTGGCCCACAGTCACAGTAATATTAAGCTTTAGTGATAAAAAAATCACTAAAATAGGACACTTTTTATTTTGACTGTTGCTTGCCAAGCATTCTCTGTGGATTGTCAAAGGACTACATAAAAAGAAGGTTGAAATATATTATTACCCTTGCAGGACATCTATTATGGTGAATGATTGATTTCTCTTCCCCAGTCCCCAGGGACATCGTGAGGGCAATGCTGAGATCTAATAGAAACTTTTACAAAGGCACTCCAAGTCCATTTGGCTGAATCTCTCAAAGGAGAAAGATGTAAATTAGTGACATTTGTGCTTTATTAGAATTAATAGCCCTTAACATGTAGATTGTCCCTCATTTCCAACTTCATTCTCAACAATTAGTGATTGCCATCATTAATTAGTTATTTTACAAAGCCCTAAGAGGCAGGGCCCATTTTACAGATGAAGGAACTGAGGCCCACAGATGGTAAGCAATTGCCCTAGATCTCCACGTGAAGTTTGGATTAGGCAGAAAGTTGGCCACAAAAGATTTTTTTAATGTTTTTGAGTCCATGAAGTCATGCTGGCTCCATTTTCTTATTAACATAGAAAATCTCTGTATGTACTAGTACTAGAATATTGTACACATGATTTTCAAAAGGAACACCAACATTTGATGACTTCGAATTATCAATACTCAAAATTTGTATCATCTAGGATAATGAGGTAATCAAAAAGATAACCATTACACAACAGTAAAAGCCAATGATTTGATGCTTTTTACTTTCCAGACTTTCGTGTCAATTTCTTTCATGTAATACTTATTATATCCTTATGAGTTTAGAAAAGGTAATTATTCTTACCCCTATTTTATAAGTGGGTAAGACACAGTTTGTTTGACTGCTTTTCACATGTTCAGAAGCCAATACACTATGCTTCCTTTGTTTAATGAGATCCTTTTTTTGCTTTGTACTTAGCAAATATTTGTGAGTATCAACTATATGCCAAACTTTATGATGAATTCTAGATATACTCTGATAAATAAACTAGACAATCCTTGGTCTTGTAGATCTCACATTTCTGTAGAGGCGATAGGAAATAAGTAAACAAATGTGTATTTGCACATTGAATGAGGAGATAGAAGGAGATTGGATGCAATATTTTAAAAAATGACAGCAAGGGCCCCTCTTTGTTAAGATAATCAGAAAAAGCTTCTCTGAGAAGGTTATGTTTAAGGTTGGACCAACATAAAGAAGGGCACAGTCATGCAAAGCATGAATGAAGATATTTTCCTGTAGAGGTAGTAATGTGTATGAACATCATGAAGAAGGAAATGCAGAAGATATGCAGAAGAACCTGCAAAATGGCCAGGGTCTCTGGAGCATAATAACGACAGCACAAGGAGAGACAGAAGGAGTAGACAGGGGTCATATCACTCAGGTTCAGCTTCTCTTAAGGTGTTTGACTTCATTCTAAGTAGCATAGGAGGCCATTGTAGGTTCTAACAGAAGAGCAATATAATCATAATTATCAGTTAAAGAGCATGGTAGCTATAATATTGGGTATAGATTGAAGGCAGAGTGGGTTAGAGAGGAAAGACTATAAGTATAGAAACACCAAGAAAGAAGTTTTTCCTGTGGTGTAGGGTCAAGCGTAATGGCAGTGGTGACAGTACAGGTAAGACAGATTTTTAGGTGTGCATTTTTGGGTGTGGGCCAATAAGACTTGAAATGGATTTGATGTTGGCTAAGAAAGAAGCAATCATGGATGACTTCCAGTTTCTAGCATCAACAACTACAAAAACAGAGCCCTTTATGGGAATAAACGGGGAAAATCCAAGTGATTAGGTTTGAGCAGACAAATGTGGGGTGCCTGCGAGTCACCCAAATAAAGAAAACAAGTATGTAGTTGGGTGTACAGGTCTGGTCTGGGACTTAGAGGGGTGAGACTCGCGATAATGCCAATTTGAAAGTCATCCACAGAAAGACAGTGTCCACAGCCCGGGGAGTGGAGGAGGGCACTTCCTGAGTGTGTATTCAAATGGAAAAAGAGGGTTGAGGATTGAGCCCTGGAAAATTTTCAGAATTAGCAACTAAGTACAAGAGGAAAATCCTGCTAAGAAACATCATAAGTACATACAAGCAAAGAAGCAGAGGGAGACCTACAGCACGTGTTTTTAGGAAAGATGGGAAGACCATGTCTCATTCACTCATCCTTCTCATCCCTGTGGGCCTCCATCTGGAACTCAGCTCCTAGTGTGGGTAGCTTCTATTCTGGAATGCATTTTCTCATCATCCTTTTGAATCCCATGGGTTAAGGGTTTTCAAGGACATCTATAAAGGACACATGGACAAAAGCAAGGGGGAGTAGGATCAAGGGTGGGGAGTGGGGATGGCTGGGGTAGGGGGAGTGTTGGGGGGAAAAATGGAGACAACCGTACTTGAACAACAATAAGAAATGTCAAAAAAAACAACAGTAGGCTATTATTATTTTTTTTTTACTAAAATGCTTAATGCAGTACAATTTATAAATTTACTTTTGGCAACTTACAACTATAAATTTACAATTATACAATGCACAATGTATACATTTATCTTTCTCATAGACCGTGAGTTCTTTAAGACAAGTATTGGTTTTTATATATCTTGAATCTTCAAGACCATGGGCATTGCTGGGTATGTTTTATGTGCATAGAGAGTTTTATGAAAGTGTTAGCACCCATTTTATATTGCAAAGGTAGAGAATTCAAATTCTAGATGCGTGTGTTAGGTGGAAATGGGTCACATCATTATTTTTAAAGCATTTTTAAAAATTAAGCATTAATATCACTATAATTTAAAACGGGATAACCTAGTTTTAAATGCATATTTATTATAATATTTTGGATAGGTGTGTAATATGTAAGCAAACATGGTAGATGTGTGAAAGATTACATTAAAGAAGACAGCGAAGGCATAATTTTTCCCCTTCTGGGTGTAGACTATTCTGGGAAGCTGAGAGACTGTGGTATCCATTGCAGCCATGACTGTGAGCAGCAGCAATGATGGCAGTTCAGTGGTCCAACCATCCAAGGAGACAATTTCCTGCATGAGAGATGCTTGACTTAGCAGCTGCCTTGAGCTCATTGGATACTTTGTGCACTAAAGGAGAAAACTGACAATGTCAACTGAAAATTTTAAGTTTATAATATTCAACTTTGTCAGATATGCACCATTGAACTCATCCATTTGTGTGGAGGTAAGGGATGGTTTGGGACCCTTGACTGCACTAAGCCTTGGAGTGAGACTTGGGGATGGGATGTATCATGGGCAGGGAGCAGAGCTCAAGGGTGAGGTGAGGCTGTCTGTTGTTCATACCACTTGGTAATAATAATTATGATAAAGCCTTAAGTTTAATAGCGGGAGCTGACAGAGTATCCATAAAATGTTTTTCTCTGTACACCCCTGGAGTAATTTAGTGAAAATATGTACATGCTTGGACACTTTTCAGTTGGTGGCTGAAATTTTTCATCATATATTTAAATACTTTCACAAATGTGATTTCCTGCATAGTGGAAATGTTAACATTTTAAAATAAAACTGTTAGATTATGTTTAAAATTTTTCTAATAAAGTGTAAATATCATAATAAAAAATTCTTGGTACGATTCATTCATAATACATGAATAACTTTAAAACAACATTCTTTTTCCTCTTCAAACTAATATTGTTATTCTCTTTTCTCTAAAAATTTGTATCTTGATTTCATGTATTTATGCTTAGAAGGACTCTATTATCACCGTAACACACTTTTGTACAATAAACCATGTACACAAATTAAGATTTAACTTTTAAAATGTTTCCTGTAATCATAAAACTAAGTGTTAGAATGGCCTTCTACATTAAGTTATTATAATTGTCATTGAGTATGCCATTGATTAAAACAATGTATTATATTTCAAATCTGAGTAATAATTATGAAGTATAAAAGTAATATTTTTTTCTGAGAAAATTCCATACTGTTTTCCATAATGGTTGTACCAGTCTGCAATCCCACCAACAGTGAGATCGCCTTTTCTCACTGAGGTCACCTTTTCCCCACAACCTCTCCAACATTTGTTGTTTGTTGCTTTGTCTATTATAGCCATCCTGACTGGTGTAAAGTGGTATCTCATTGTGGTTTTAATTTGCATCTCTCTGATAGCTAACGATATTGAACATCTCTTCATGTGTCTCTGGATCTTCTGTATGTCCTCCTTGGAGAAGTGTCTGTTCAAGTCCTTTTCCCATTTTTTAATTGGGTTAGTTGTCTTCTTAGAGTGGAGTCATGTAAGTTCTTTGTATATTTTGGAAATTAAACTTTTGTCTGACCCAGAAATTCCACTGCTAGGAGCATCCTAAGAACCCTAAAACATTTATTTCAAAGAATCTATGCACCACAATGTTCATAGCAGCACAATTTACAATAGCCAAGAATTGGAAGCAACCTAGGTGCCCATCAGTAAATAAATGGATCAAAAAACTATGGTACATTTACACAATGGAATTCTATGTAGCAGAGAGAAAAAAGGAGCTACTATCCTTTGCAACAACATGGATGGAACTGGAAAGCATTATGCTGAGTGAAATAAGCCAGGTGTTGAAAGACAAATACCATATGATTTCACCTTTAACAGGAAGCTAAACAACAAAACAAACAAGCAAGCAGAATAAAAACAAAGACACTGAAATAGAGAACAAGGGGACAGCGACCAGAGGGGAGAGAGGAGGGAATTTAAGGGGGGAAAAAAGAGGAGGGATTTGGAGGAACAAATATAAAGGACACAGGGACAATAACTAGGGGGGTGGAAATGGGAGGGATGTGGGGAGCATGGGGTGGGGTGGGCTGGGATGGGAGAAATAGACAGAAAACTGTACTTGAAAAGTAACTAAATAAAGTTTTTTTTTAAAGTAATATTTTATTAGATATTTATCTCTTAATGAGATAAATGTCTTTTTGTTATTTCATTGGCTCATATGTTTATGGGTGAAGATTATTTATTGCTAGAATCACATAGTTACTGTATGAGTTCTGCTCCTATTTTTAGTTTTTATAGATGTAAGCACTGAGAAATCTTGTTCCTATAAATAAATGGACAGGAATTGAAGAAGTACTGTCACTCAATTCTTTGATCTTCTTCAGAAATATATGCCAGAACTCACATAGTCATCTAGCATCATAAATTAGTTTTAATCTATAGCTGACAAATTTATTAGGTCTTCTTCAATTCTGCTGAAAGCGAAGAACTGGAAACCACCAGACTTTCAGAAAAGATTGTCACCTCATCATTAGAGACATTCAGTTTTTCAGCATCTCCACCGACAGGTGTCCCTTTACTTGGTGTCATAGAAGTTTATACACCCTGGGGCATTTCATCATAGGTAGATTCTAGGATTAGTGAGAGATGTGAGTTTCTTAAAGTAGAAGGAAAGAGGTTTATGTTAGAGGGGGTGGAAGCCAAAAATCTGCATGATGTCTTTAATGTTCTTAAGGAGACTAGTTTTATGAAAGAGCACCTAAAGAACTTGAGAACTCAGAAATTCTTAGACTTTATTTACCAGCAACAGTGCATGAAGCAGAAGTACCACAGGATGAAGGCCCTAGCTTAGCCTCTTACCATTGGACTCATGTCCTAACACCCTAGTTAGCACCTCTTCTGTAGGTTACTACCCACTTTCTATATGCACATATTGGAATATTAACTACCTATGATATATAAATATATATAAGGCATTGGAAAAGATAGAAAGTAGAAAATATGTCAAAATACAGGAACATGCTAAAATATAGAAAGAGATTATATTAGACTGTGGGGAATACAGTAAAGAGAGTGTAAAAAGATGGTGACATACATTTGATAGTTACACATCTGGGAATCTACTTTAGTAAAAATGTGTAAAATAAAAATAATTGTTTGCAAACCAAACATACTACAAAGTTATTTACAATGATGGCAAATTGAATTCAACCTTGATGCTGGCTCATGATATATTGGTTTCATAAATATGGTATGAATCTTCAAGAAATATTTTCCAGACACTATAATTATGCTTATAGAGATTGAGAAGTAATTGCTATAAATGTTTGTTATATTAATTCATATAAATTAGTTTGTATAAAATCTTAAGTCAAACACAATATAAACTTTGTGAAAAGTATGCATACAAGGGAAAAATGCAAGACAGTAGTAAAAATTATCTTGTTCTGATTGATGCCTGGGCCCTTATATTACTTTTTTTAAAAGATTTTATTTATTTATCTTTAGAGGGGAAGGGAAGGAGAGAGGGAGAGAAATATCAGTGTATGGTTGCCTCTCATGTGTCCCCTGCTGGGAATTGGCCTGCAACCCAGAACTGAAGGAGGGGAATCGAACTGGGATCTTTTGGTTTGCAGGCCTGCACTCAATCCACTAAGCTACATCAACCAGGGCCTTATATTACTTTTAAAAATGAGTAAGTACCTAGTCAATTATCAAACCAAAAATAAGAACTGTTTTGGGACCTAAAGAATAGGTGGAATTTGTCATCGAGTATGAGACCTAAAATTTTAAGTGCAAGAATTGTCACTGTAGATACAAGAATCACATAGGGCATGTTTCAGGAGAAAGAGTGACTGTTTGGTTGGAGTAAGTATTTTATAGACTAGTAGGAGATGAGGCCTGAAAGATGGGTTGGAAGATCACTGAGGATATAGAATATGACATTTACTTTTATTCTATGGGAAAGTGACAGCTACTGAATGTCTCCGAGCAGAGAATAAAACAATCATAGCTCTCCTTCAGAAAAATTAATTTAGATGTGGTATAACAGGTAAATGATAATTGTACACAGGGAGTTTAATTGGGGTTACTGTAATAGTCTCTGTATTCGTTTTGTATTTTTGCATAACAATTATACACAAAATAGTCATTTAAACCAGTTTCAGTGGGTCCAGAGTCAGAGCACTGCTTAGCCTGGCCCTCTGTTCGGGTCCTACGAGGCTGTGGTCAAGATGTCAGCTGGGGCTGTGGTCTTGTCTGAGGTGTGGGCCTTTCTTGCAAGCTCACTCAGCTCACTTTACTACAGCTATAAAACTCGTGGCAACTTGCTCCTCAAAGCCAGTAGGGCAGTCTTAACCTCAGGGAAGCCTAAGCTGTCTTTTAAAGGGCTTTCAACTGAATAAATCTGGGCTATCTAGGATAATCTCCCTTTTGATTACATTCAACTGATTTGGATTACCTTAGTTACATCCACAAAATTCCTCTATATCTGCCTCACCTTGGAACCTACTCAAGGGGGTATGATACTAACTTTCCCATATAATATTACTTAGGCATGGGCCCAACACCCGGGGGTTGGAGATCACTGGGCCATCTCTGGGCTCTGATTACCATGGTCGGTATGAGAGGTGTTGGGCGCAATAAACATAGTGTCCCTTTCACAGGGACACGTGAAAGGAATCCACAGTGTTCTAACACAGCTGATGCAGAAAGAAATAAACACACAGGCACACAGTGAAATATAGGTGATAAGTCCAAATATAGAAGCATGCATAAGGTATCATGGTAGTTCAGAAGAAGGAGCCCCTGATTCTTTCTGGAAAGGGAAAAATCACAGAGAGCCTCCTAGGAGAGGATTTTCTGGACGGGTGAGCAAGATGTGTAAGACGAACAAACACAGAGCAGACCGGCAGAGGGAGAAGACTAACTATCAGCAGATAAATATTTTTGACATGTATAGCACTATTATGTTTTAATAGTTTGATGCTTTATTTATAATGGACTTTTGCATTTATGTGGATCATTTAAAGTATTGCATTAAAACATTACTTATCTTGATAACTGGTTTTTGGGGGAGGGATCAGGCATCCTCTAGAGTTTTGCACCTAAGGCAAATGCCTCCCCCTTTGCACCTTGGTCCTGGCTCTGAGCTGCCCAGGGACTTGTAATTATGTAGGTATTACTTAAATGTAAGGCAAGAGTGAATAAAATGGCAGAGAGGGAAACTAAAAGCTAGAAAATCTGGCTGGGGTAAGATTATGAAAAGTTGTACTGTCCTTCAAAGATTTCCAAAGACCTTACCCTGCAAATGACAATGAAGAGTCATGATTTTAAAAACGGGAGAGTGACCAGATGAGACTCTTCGTTAGAAAGATTACACTGGCAAAAGTGTAGACGGTACTTTGGAAGAATTTGCTATTCACCATTCAAGGAACAATTAGGAGGCTATTGTAGTGGTCACACGAGGTGAGTAATTATACTTATGTTACCCATAGTATTTGGCTCACTGAAGAGTATTTTTAATTTCGGGATGCACAGGCAGAAACTGAGAAATTTCTTTTTGGAGAGCATGTTAGATGGCTTTTTTGACTCACTAAATGGTGGACCTTTTGCTTAATGTGATTTTTTATGGCAATCACATTTGTGGCTGAAGCATTGCTGTAACTATATGCAGCTTATTTCACCTGAGAAATGTGTTTGATAAGATACAATGTTCTGATATGTGATGCCAGGATGGAGGCTAAGCCTATAGTTTTATTGCATTTATATGCAGTGATGTTAGGTTAGGAATAAGGCAAATGAATTCTCACCATACAAAATTGAACAACGTAGCTTTATAATTGCTTCAGGATAGTCGAGTATCTATTTTGTGTCTGTTCAAAGTACCCTAAGGAAATCTTCCTAGGGCCATTGAAAATATCAGCGTCTGCAGATGGAGAGCATTACAATATACTATTGGCTGTATATTTAATGTATAACTAGTGAAAACTGATTCAAGGGAGGGAGCCAGGATTACAATTGGATGCTTGATTGGAAGGACTGGTATAACCAAGAGGCCAATTCATAAAAGACTATTTTACATAGTAAAGAGGTGACATATTAAAAAAGTATTTTTGGCCTTGAAAACTTCTAAATATGCACAACAGAAATGCTGATAGAATCATACAGTTCTTTATACGTCAACATTATTTAACATCTCTGATACCAGTCTTCTTTGCACAGCTCTATTTTTTATGTTTTTTTCCCCAGACACCTAACTACATCAGTCCCAGATGGCCTTCTTTTTTATTGATAAAAGTAGAAGATGTCCTGAAGATTTAGTTATTTTTTGGGGGGATATATTTTTAAATTAGAATGGTGTTTACATTTTTTAGAGCTTCTTATCATATAGAATGGGCATCAGTTAACAGAAAAATATCTTGAGTGGCCCTTAAAATTAAAGATAGATTTCTTCATCTTAGGGCAGTCATGTGAATTGTAATATGTTTAGTAGCCTCTCTGGCCTCTACCCACTACCTGACAGTAACACCTACGCAGTTAGAACACTGAAGATATCTTCAGAAATTGGCAAATTTCCCTTGCATGCAATATTACTCTTGGTGGAGAAGTGCTGCTTTGGAGGATCTTATTGTGTAAATATGGATTCCCTTTTGATAATTCTTTAGGTTGTTTTTGCTTTATGAAATCACACACACACACACACACACACACACACACACACACACACAAAACCCTGCTGCACTGAGCATGTCAAGTCCATCTGTCTCTGAATATATGTATAAGCCTATAAATTACCAGCAGGGTAAATTCCTAGATAAACTTTCAGGTCAGAGAGGATGGGTGGTTCACATGTGTATAGATTTTGCCAAATTGCCCTTCTTTTACACCTATTTTGCCTTAGAACCACCCTGTCAGAATCTTGCTGATCTCTGGGTGGGTAAGAGGAAACTCAATAAATGTTTAAATCATACACTCAGAAGCTGTCAGTTGCATTGACCAAGGTTCTCTGGAGGAGATGACATGTCAAGTGTTTAGATTTCAAGGCAGGGAGACAGTGGGAGAAGAGAAAAGTCAGCAGAGTAGGAGGAGAGGAGAGAGCAAACATTTATTGCCTGTGTCCTATGTCCAGGTGCTGTGACAGGTCCTATGTTCATATGTGCATTACATATGTTACCTACAGTGTATTAGGAATTATCATGATGGCCCCTGCAGAATTGGCTTGGGTCTCTGGACATGAACCTAAGCCAGGCGAGCAGACTGAAGGACTAAATATCACCAGTGTCAGGGCAGGAGCTGCTTCTCTTGTGCAAAGGTAAGAGCCACTTCCTCAACAGCCCAGAGACTCAGTTTCATAGCAGATATATTTCACCAAAATAGCCCATTTTTTACAGCCCCTCTAAGGGTTTTTGTGATAGATGCTTGATTCATATTTTAATTTCAAAGTCACAGACCAGTGGCTAGAAGGTTGGGTTTGGCCATAGACATCCGTTTTTAGGACCCTACAATGTTATATGAAATTGAGCCAATATTTAAAAATCAAGCAATGTTATTCAAAATCTTGAGTTCTGGTTTCCTTTTTAAAAAGGATAAAGATCTCCAACAGTGGGCAGGCTTTCCAACTGGCAAGAATTGGCATAGCTGAGTGAGAAGCAGATTCCATTTAAGACAGGGTACAGGCTCTTCAATTTATTCCAGTCCTTGCCACACCCTCTGTCCTCCTTGATATAAAAATGTAGGATTGGTTTCTATTGAAATAATAGCCCTGAAATGTGTATTTCCATTGAGAAGCTTCTTGCTGTAAATACTCTTCAAATCACAAGGAAAGGAAAATTAAAAGGGAAACACAAATAGAAAAGTAGGAGGAAGGAGAAGTCTAGCTCAGTAGTTCTCAAATCTGTGTACATATTCGAAATACCTAAAAAGTCTTTAAAAAATGGTGAATCTTACTTCCTCGTATTCATTGATTTGAGTGCAATATCTGGCATCAGTTGTTAAATGTTCACAAGTGATACAAATGTAGAGAAAAAAACTGACACACCTAAGTCCTAATCTAGGAGACTATTTGTATAGTTGGGCACCTATAAGAATTTCAGCTTTCAATTTCCTGCTCCAAACCAACCACTTTGACCACACTGCTTATACAATGATCACTGAAGGCCAGTTTACCTCCGTAGGGTATATATTCAAAACAAGAGAAACTGCAGGGCATAGTAGACACTAAATAAACTTTAGTAGTGTCTTACATCAAGTCCAGGTCTTTGTTTCTTTTTTCTCCCACTTTATCTGGTTAACCTGATCTATCTTATTTTCAACTTACCATATCTATTCCTCCTGACTGTTTATTTCTTCCTCTCATTAGGGAATCCCATTTTCAAGTGAAGTAACTGGATCTCAACAGTGAAGACCATCCTCCCAGTGAGGGGCAGATGCAGTTGTTTCTGATTGCAAAAACTCACGCCCCTTCCCACTGTACTGAACGGTTCCACCGTATTATTACCTCTCCTCTTACATTTGAAAGTCCATTGGCTAGAGATAAAACCTTTTATATCACAAGGTAGAAGAGACATTACTTTTGGCAGCTTATGAGAGTTTTACAAGCTCACTGGCAAAAAACTTAGAAAATAGATAAAATTGAAAGGAAGACATTTGCTAGAGAATTACCACTCTTGAAAACCACTCAATATTTTGATATGTTTTCTTCTATTTTTCTTGTTTTTATCTAAAAGTTGAGATCATAAGACCAATACAATTTTCTCTCCTAATCCATTACCTAGGGTTTACTATTTCACGAATTCATTGAAAATTCCTTGAAAAATTTCCAATGACTGCAAAATATCTTGTTGTAAAGAACTATTATAATTTCTCTAACCAGTTCTAATGGAGGATGCTAGAGAGGGATTTTGAAAGACGTGGTGGTATTTTACAAATGGCCGAGGGAACACAAGGGCCTGTGTTCCAGCTCTACACTGATATTCACTGCCCTGGTTTGCCTCCCAAGAACCTCAGGTGCATCTGCTCTATGCTCATGGTTGACTATTTGATTTGGATTTGAACTGAATCTTTGGAGAGTTTAGATGATGCCAGTTTTTCAAGGGAGGAAGATCAAACTTGGAATAGAGGGATAAAGAGGAAACAGAGTTAAAGAGGTTTATGTTAAATGATAAATGTGTAGGTGATTTTAACTTTGAAAGTAACTACAACAGGGCAGTCAGCACTCTTTACGAGGCACACACGCACACACATACACAGAGAGAGAAAGAGAGATGAGATGATAAATCTGGCATTGGAACACCTTGCTTCTTGAACTGGCACCATCACTAATTAATTATGAGATTTTAAACTATTACATTTAAGCATTACTTACTGGACATACTGTACCGAAGAAGACCTTAAGGATATAACGATGGGCAAAAGATACACAATTCACCTGTGACTTATTTAGAAGACAAAATAATATTTTACAACTCTATTTCCTTATTTATAAAATAAGGAAATCTCTATTGCTCCTTTTAGCAAAAAAAATTATTTTCTCATGCCATTTACTATTTACGAAACACTTATTATGTAACTACTATCTTGCATGCAATTTGCTAGTTGTTCTTAAACTCATTGTACAGTGAGAGTGGGTAATACAAACATAATTTGCAAGGAAATGCAATGGCCTGCCATTATGGAAGTAAACTCTGGGTGATTGGAGTCACATTGAGGAAGCATCTGCTTTTCTGAGAGTGAATGGGAAGTCTGGGACAGTGTAGAAGAGAGGACAATGAGTCGTTAAAAGCTTTCCATGCAGAGGATCTGGGAAGTGGCACACAGCACAACCAACAAACAGCACAAGAACATGAGAAAATGTTATATACTCAGGGAGTGATTGAAAAATAAGATATTCATTAGTTTATCCATTACACAAACATTCACTGCACACCAAAGGTGCTAAGCACTGCACTAAACCCTGGGAATGAAATGGAGAAATACGGGCCCTGACTTCACAGTGCTTAAATATCATTGACAACCTTAGCTGTTTTCCTATGTCCCTCACCTGAGGTGGGTGATTTGTAATTAGTTCATTTTGAAAATGAATCTTTGGGGACACTATACACAAAATCAAGAATACATTCGAACTCTTCCTTGGTTTTCTGTCCTTTTTAGATCACATTCCAGTCAGGACAAGCTTTATCCTGTGTTTCAGAGACTTGAGGTTTTAGTAGGATAAAACGTACCTGAATCTCCAACAGAAAGCCTGTTGTGAACACTTTTCTGATTGTGTATTCACATCCCTGGCCTCTTGGTAGTTACAAGCTTCCTGACTCAATGGACACATAGTACTAGGAGACTAAGGTGCTGTTAGTGATAACTAGTCCGGGGTACTTGTTTTGTATGTCTGTTTCTCATGATTTTGCTAATTGTATGGCATTATAACTGTCAGGGTAATTCATCCTTAGCTGTGAGGAAGGTGGTGGGAAAAGTTCAGGAGGACGGAGTCTTCTTAAAAGAATCCTTAATTCATAATAGGCTGGAGGAGATATAATGAGTTGAGGTTAGGATTTCTCTTCGTTCTTGTGTAATACTCTTTTACGGTTTTGATATTGGTAAAATCCAGAGAAGTAGATTAGATTCTGTTAAACCAGCAAGTTTCAACTCGTGTGCTGCAAGAATTTTTAAAACATGCAATACTTGACTATTTAGTCAGGGGCACTGACCTCTTTTCCCTTCGATTATCAAATGGAAAAATGACAACAGCCAATAAATACAACAAGAGCTGTCCGGTGTGAATGAATCAAAATTAGACCTGTCAAAAATTTTTGACAGATCGGCAAAAAAATAAAACATATTTTTGGGGTGCTGCCGAAACTAATTACTAATTTTAGTAATTAGTTTATGGGTGTCATGAGATGAAAAGGGTTGAAAATCTCTGTGTTAAACTATAAGGAAAAGTTAATTGGCCACTCCATTACCAGGTGAGGAACGAGGGAATAATTTCAGCCAGACACGCTCTGATGGCAGATTTGGCATCCACAAACACCACAGGGACTCCTGTGCTTTGTGTTGTGACACTGGACTCATGCGAAAGGAGGTATGCACTTATAGGAGCTTTTTCTGGATACCTCTCACCCAAAATTGCAGAATATATTGGCATCTAAGAAACCCTTTTGATTTAGAGATGATAGCTTTACATTTTACAAAGCAATTTTATGCATGATGACTTCATTTGATCTTCACAAAACTCTAGGATGGTTGTTATGATTTCTCTATTTTGTGAGTAACATAAGAAGCTTAGGAAGGTTAAATGACTTCCCTGAGCCACACAGTTAATAGGTGAAAAAGTGAGACTTCAGAATTAGATCCCTGTCTTTAGCTTATCTTCTAGGAACCCTCCAAAGCTGACCAGCATTCACAGATGTTCAGAACAAGAAAGTGTAACTTAAACTAATAGAGATTCTGTTTTTACTATTCAACTGTCATTTTTTTAAATTATAATATTCAACTCTGAAGATATGAGATTTGTTATTCTTACATTTGCCTAATGGTTTGAAAATCAAATATAGTTTGCATGTATCAGAGTTTGGTAAGTTTCAGATTTTTTATCTAATAATTCTACCCTAAGTAATCCACATTTAAGTTAAAGTGGAAAAATAAATTTATGAACCAAGATCTGTGCTGACATTTAATTTTAGTAATGATAAAAGGTAAAAATTTCCCCCCAAAATAGAGTGTTTTAATGATAAACAGCATAATAGATTATTATGCAACCATTAAAATAATATTTAAAAGAAGCTTTTAATAATATAGAGAGTTCCTGTTATGAAGATAGGAAAAGAAAAATGCACAAGTATATACATTTAGGAAATATGCATACAAAGGAAATAGAAGAAACTAAATTGAACTTAACAGTAATTAGAGTGATGGAATTATGAGTAATAATATGTTCTTTTTTCTGCTTATATGCATTTTGAAAGTTTTCTAAAATGACAGCTTTATTCCTTACAATTTAAAATCCAAATTTTAAGAGGTTAAAAATGCATTTAAATACAAGGTTAAAATATTTGTTGCCCTAATGTGATACTCTGGCTAATGCTTTTTCTTTAAAAAAGGAAAACTAGCTGTGTCCAATTTATGAGTTGTGCTACCTGGTTGATCTCCAAAGATCTTTGTACCCATTTCCTATGACTACTGAACCAGCATGACAATTTACCATTTTTTGGCTCACCACATTCATTTGTAAGAGCACCCAAAGGTCTGCTTGGGGCAATTCCTCACTGTGTCTAGTCTGCTTTTCCTGTCCTTTTCCTCCTCTTTGTTATCTAGTAGCTGAGGCTTTCAGTCTTGACCGAGTAGGCTCTCGAAGTGATAGCAGTCTTGGGTGGCTATCACTTAATTTCTAGTGGGCCAGATATTTGCTGTTAGAAAGGGACTGCCATGTTTCTCCTAATACTTCAGAGTTTTTTTCAAGCCAGTTCAGTTGTAGGCCTACCACTCAAGCCTCCCATCAATTCTGTGACCTCCTTCTTATCTTTCTGGTAAATTCCTTTCCATTGAATTTATCCATTGCCTTCAGTCCAGAACGCTGACTAACACACACTGACAACCATTCTACATCGTGAGCATTGGCAAATACTTTCCTTCAGCTCCATAAAAGTTAGCAATGGGTTAGTATCCATGTAAAATCAAAAGTAAAGGCTACGTGCTGAAACATAACCTTCACCCAGAAGGACCTACTAAAAACAGCAATGGCCACGATATAGCATTTCAAGGCTAAAAGGGTTTTAAAGTCATAAACACATTTTAGGCTCCAGTCTGACCTGAGAATTAACTCCCATAGTGGCCACGAATGCTTGAACTCAGATCAAATGTCACTCTCTGACGTGAAGTAGAAGACTGCAGTGCCTTACAGGATGCTTAATTATGTTATGCTCTTGAATTTTCACAGCATCTTAAACATAGACTTTTTTTTTTTAGTTATGGCCCTGGCTGTTCTTTAAGACCTTTTGTTGGAAAGGACATAGTCTTTGGCCAGGTTAAGCTACTCTCTGTGTTCTGAAGATAACCTACAAGTGCCCCAGTTCCTGCGTAATTAACATCTGTCTGAAGTGGTGCATTGGATTTGTAATAACTCTCTCATGACAGTGAAGTGAAGCAGGAGACCCAATTCGCCAGCCTGATTTCTCAATTTTTTTACACAGTAACATCGCCCGGGACAGACACCTGGATCTCAAAGCAGCTTTAACTCAATGAGGCCAGAAACCAAAGCAACTTTTACAACAGGAAGCTGACGTAATTGGCTTTAAGGTCTGTCCTAAAGACTTAACTTTGTCAGCTTTGGCTCTAGCTACTTAACTAGAGAGTTAGGAAGGATAACATGTTTGACTCGCAAATATATTTCTTCAAAAGAATACAAAGAAAGCTACTATCCCCTCAAAAGCAGTGGTGGAGCAAGTTGTGGTTGTGTGAGAGGCAGGGGCAGCCTGTGTTTTCTGTTCCTGTCTCCATCTCCTCCCCTCCCAGTTTACCTGGGGTGAGAATGGCCACAGCTGCTGCCAGGTCCTCGGGAGAGGTCACAGGAGGAGGATGACACAGCAGTTTCAGGAATCTAGGCAACAAAGAGCCTCTGCTTCCTTTTGAGAGCACAGGCAATGTCCCTTCTGTTACCACTTACAAGCTTCCCTGGTCCCAGGGATAGGACCTCTCTTCTTTGGGTTTCCTTCCCTGCCAGCCACGTCAGTTCTCTCTTCCGAATTCTGAACAGTGCCGTCTCACACCCTTATATCTGGTAAAGATGCTGTCACTGAACTTCAGTGGTTACGGTAGGAGTCCAAACTGCCTTTGCCCTCAGCTGACTGTGACCGTTTTGAGAAGCCAGTTCTCTTTCTGCCATGGTTCCTGGCATTCTACCCCAGAGACATTGCTTTGCTTGGGAATTCCTTCTGGTTCTAATCACTGCAGAAGTCATATCTCCACCACTGTCCTCTCCTTTTTAGGTGTAATTTTGCATAAATCCTTTGGGTTTTTTTTTCTATTCTTACCATGGATCAACTATGTTAAGCATTGAAATGCAACAATGCTGGAGTCACGCATGGTCCCTGTCCTCAGAGCTTACCATCTAGTAGAGACACAGAAAATGAGTTCCAGTGCATGTGATATGGGACAGGGGTGGCCAGAGGTGACATGGGGCTAAGGACAGTGGCCCTTAAACCTACATTGCAGGGATCAGGTATGTCCTCAAGAAACTAAGAGCTAAAGGAGCAGCAAGACTAAGTCATAAGTCGCTAGCTGAAATAAGTGAGTTTACCAAACCAAGGAAACAGTGGTCTTATCTTCTTGTTATTTTTGTCCCTTATATAGTTAATTAACATATGTTGTCAATTTTTTGAAAAGTAAAAGATGATACTAAAAGAAAGAAGTTATCTTAAATCCTATCATCTAAATATCATTAACCACCAACATGATGACATTCTTCAAATTTTAGAGGTGGGGAGTGTGATGAGGAGTAAAGAAATAAGATTTTGTATGTTTCCAATGATTTACTGTATATAGTTTTGAATATTGCCTTTTTTACTTAAAATTGTACTATAAGCTTTGTTTTACCTCATTAATACTGCTAAAAACATCATTTTAATGGCTAATTTAGTCTTTCTACATGAGTACTTCCTGGATTCTCCATCTCCTGTGGTTACCCAGTAATCTCTCTTGTTCCTGCCTCCAAGTCACACAGACTCCCTTCTCAGCGTTCCCTTCGAACTGATAATATTGGTCACATGTGCACGTCCCATCATTGGTGTGGATTTGAATGGCCCGGTGCCCCCCCAGATGGTTAGCTAGACCTTGCCTAAGCACACGGCACTCCAGCCTTCATCTTTCATTGCCCTTGTGACTCCCTTCCACGTGTGGTCTGTACATGTTACTGACTAATCTATCAACCGATGTTCTTTTAAAACATAAACAAGAAGCAAAAGCTAACACCCGTTGGCTGAATCTACTCTGAACCTTATTTGACTCCTTTCATTGGGCAACATTTCAGTACCTCACACTGAGTCATTGACTTTGCCAGTCATCCTATGCCCTGCAATGTTCCTTTTAACTAGGGTTAGGGTGAGGGGTGAGACATCATGTGCCAGTTATTGATGGGCTTCTCTTGCTGAAATGTGTGCATGGAAGTTACCGTTATCACATCTACATTTCCTCTTATAGTCATTATTGTCACCATTGTCAACGATGTTGTTATTATCGATACCATGTCAGTCCTTGAGCTTAGTGTGTTACTCATATTATTTCATTGAAATTTCAAACTAACTACCTAAGGTAAGTGTTATTTGCTTCCCTACTTCTGAGAATTCAATTTAAAAAACAAAAACGAAGAAAAAACTAGTAAATGGGCAGGTTAATGATTAAAACAGATTTATCTGATTCCAAAGTGAGTAAGTTAGAAGAGATAAAATATGAGAAGTGTGTGTATATGTGAGAGAAAAAGAGAGAGAAGGAACTTGGGAGAAACAGGAAGAGAAAGACTAGAGAATATCTTCATTTAGGGAGATTTGAGAGAACTCCTTAGACTATACGTTTCTTATTTCAAAAAAGGATATGGGACAAAATTTTGACCAACGCCTGCATTGGCATGAGAACCCAAAGATTTCTGTGGAAAACAGAAAGGCGTGGCTCATTTGCAGTCATGAGTTCTGCTTCCCCACGAATATTATATTAAACTGGTTGTTCTCCTTTTGAACCAAATGCAGGCTTTCTGAATCAAGATATGCATGAATGAGACTGAAGGGGAGAACAATCAGATAAAGACTAATGCAAGCAGTCACAAGCTACGAATCCACAGTCACGTTCCCATGTCCCAGAGCTTGCTGCTTGAACTCTGCTTCTCTGAACTGAGCACCTGCATGAAATTTGTAAGAAAAGTGAGTGGTGCCAGGTGTGAATGGGGATAAGCTGGGCATAGCCAAAGTCCCCTCATTCGTGGTTGGTCATTGAAACAAGTCAAAACCTACATTTTTCCTTTCCCTTTATCTTTAAAGCAGGTTGAATGTACAGATAATTAGGTGCCTTGGTTGTTTTCCTTTGATATTTTCGTAGCTGGTGGAAGACCCTGTTCCACAAACAAAGAAAGCCAGGAAGGACGATATTGCATCCTGCCTTTCTTTGCCCCCTCTCTCCCACTGTTACTTCCCTCCTCCCCCCAGTTGTTAAACGCAGCTAAAGCTCAGACTCTTGACACTTTGGAGCTAAATCCTAGAGTCAGCTCGGGAATGAAAATTCCACACAAGGAGTTTTGAAAAAGGTAGAACCACACCTTCCAGGCCACCATTCATAAGATAAAAAATTGTATCATGAGATAATGTAGAAAACTAAATAAAGGCAGTAAAATGAAGCTTAAACAGACATCATTTCTGAAATGTTTTAAAACTTGGGCTTCATGGAAATGTGTGTTTGTGGAAAAATGCTACATGCATTTGATTGAGGCTGATGTTTTTGGTATGGACAGATGTCTTGAAGGATGGCAGATGGGGTCGATGAAGGCAGACATATAAAAGCAGTCAGGTGTGTGCGTAGCCCTGCCCAAGGGCTTTAAAGGAAGAAGTGAAAGGGGAAAGTAGATACACAGATAAATGCTGATGGTGACCCAGGTAACCCCATCATTAGACAGAGAAAATTCATTTACCCTTGGAGTATTAAACCACACAATCCACAAGCCTTGGATAAAAGAGAAATGACAAAAGCACTTAAAGAGCCAACTTCTGGAGCCTCATGCTATTAGAGAGCTGCCCAAACGGCGACACTAACCATCACCTGTTAATGTTTTTATTGCAACATCTTAGATTCCTCTTCTGCACCTCTCAAGTCATATTAGTTGTCATTCTTTTATTCCTTTGCCAAAGGCAACTTATTTTAAGAAATAACATTTGATAACTATTTGCAAAATTAAAAATTTAATTTCAAACATAACACCTATCTCTTCTGATACTGAAACGAAAAACATTATAACTACCAAAGAAATTGCGTGGACCATGTTTCCATTCTAGTTTGTGTCCTTGGTCTCTCTTCACTGAAGTGAGGCTCTGATAAACTCTTTACAACCATAAGTAATGCAGGGAGGAAGAGGAGACATGATTTGTACATACAAGCGCATACGTGAGTCATGTTCAATGTCTCTCATCACCTCCAAACCCCACTTCTCATGCTGGAAATTGGAGGGAAGGGACAGTATAGAAGGCTGACCATGTAGAGCCACAGAAAATCAAGGAATTGCACTTTACAAAATAATTACATAACACTTCACAAACTAAAAACCACTAAGCCCACTTCTTGTCCCCCCCGCTCCTTCTCTAGTGATGATGACCATGGCATGGGCTGCCCTGGCGTGAGACCCAGGAGATGCTGGAAGGAGTTACTGTCTAACTTAAGGATGGCTGACAGAAATATAATTTTCTTTCTTAAACAAGGTGATATAAAAGTATATATGAATAAAGATGCATTTTATTTGAATTGAACATTGCAATTCATCAGCATGTGTGTGCTGTTATATTAGTAGCAGCATTAAAATATAAATATAAAGTTTGCATTATCATTAAAATATAAAGTTTGCATTACCGTTCTGGCTTTTGCAGTTCTTTGAAGTGAAAAGTTCCAGAATGAAGTAATTCAGTCCTCAGAAGTGGTATGTGGGAGTTTAGCAAGGGGGATAGAGAATAGAGATTGGTTATCTTCATCTTAGAAGAATCTGTGGAGCTATTTACAAGCATCCACGTGGTAATGATTGAGCGCTGCCCCCAGAGACCCCTCTGGGTAGGGCTCCATCATCAGCTTCTCCTCCAAGTTCCGGGGTGATTCTAAGGAGCACCCTCGTAGTCTAAACCCTGGAAAAGAGGAACCAAGGTGGTAGAGATGCAACGGATTCCTAGTATTGCCTCAGGAAGTCATTTCCCGGGGCAAAATGAACAGGGTGTATGAGTGTAAATCCATTCGTTATTTCAATCAGGCAACTTATGCTTCCTCGCTCTGGTTCCATGTTGACTGAACATACGTTTGATTATAATATGGCTTCTCATTGTTGGTCTGATAATGCTCAGGCTTATGAGACATGTATGTGTCTCACAAGCAATGGATCACTAAATTGGATTCCTTAATTAGATTTTCGTCTCTTCTAAGACCAATCAGTTCAATTAGTGTCCCAGACACTGCTTAGTTCTGAAACTAAAAACTTTGGGTGTTAAGGCTCTCGGCCACGTTACACCATAATAATTCAAGTGAAGCACTTCTCCATGTGCCTGCGACATTGGGCCTTTCTTCTGGAGATACTTGTCGGAAACACTTACAAATTCTTTGGACTAAATGCTATCTCAGCAGACCCAGCAATTTTGGACAACTCTTTTTAGAATCTAATTTTTGTTAAAGTTTTAGAAAGAATTGCTGGATGAGAAATAATTTCAAACATTTTCAAAAGAAACTTTTGGATGCAAGTTCCTTTGAGTTAGTATCTTAGCTTGTATTGCCATTCAGAGTAAAGTGAAATGGTCATGATTTGGAGTAAGTTCTGGTACTATGTGATCTCACACATATTATTTATTCTCTTTGGGCACCTGTTTACCTTAGTACAAAATTAGAGGGTATAGGCATATATACACATCTCTAGATTTCTGCTAGCTCTAAATTAATGTACCCTATACAACTATAGCCTTTAAAAAATTTTTCATTTTATACCAGTTTGAGTTTTACAGGAAAACGGTGACATAGCATAAAGAGTTCATATGTTGTTCAAGTATTAGTGTAGTATGCTTGCTATCATTAATGAACAAATATTGATACATTATTATTAAGTAAAATCAATACTTTATTCAGATTTCTTTAGTTTTTACCTGATGTTCTTTTTCTGTTCCAGGATCTCATTCAAAACACCACATTACATTTAGTAGTCATGATGTTTTTTTTAGGCTCCTCTTCACTGTGACACTTTCTCAGATTTTGCTCATTTTTGATGCCCTTGAAAAGTTCATTTATTTATTTTTCTTCTTTCTAATTACATTTTTTGGAGCAACATTGGTTGATAAGATCGTACAGGTGTCAAGTGTCCATTTCTATGCTATGTGATCTGTATGTTGCATTGTGTGCCCACCACCCAAAGTCAGACTGTCTTCTGTCACCATGTATTTGGCCCCCTTGCTGGTTTAGAGGAGACTAGTTAGGTATTTTGTAGATTGTCCCTAAATTTTGTCTGCTGTTTTTTTCTCAGGATGGGCTAATGAGTATGGAGTGAGGATCACAGGATCAAGACACATTTCCAATGCATCATATCAAGAGAACGTTCTACCAACAGGACTTATCACTATCAATTTTGACCTTGATCATAATGTTTGTCAAGTTTCCCCACTGTAAAGTTACTTTTCCCTGCCTCTTTCCATCTGTCTGCCCCTTTAAAGGGAAATCAGATTGCACAGCCCGCACTTAAGAAGTGGGTAGTTATGCTTCCCGTCCTGGAGGGAGGAGTAAGTACCTGAATTATTTGGAATTTTTCTGCAAGGGAGATTTGCCTCATCTCCATTTATTTATCATTTGTTTATATCATCTTGGACACATGGGTATTTACTTTATCCTCTAAGTTATAGCCCAATATTATTTTATTTTGTTGTTTGAAGTGCTTCACCTTTGTCCACTGGGATCTCCTGGATCCCTTTCACATGTCTTCATTACCGTTCTGTTTGTGTTTAGCATCTGTCACTACGATATGCTCCAGAACCATCTTGTATGTTTCCTACCCCAGTTTTAAAAATCAACATTTCTTTAAGAAACCCTGGTTCTATTTTGGGGAGTATGGCATTAGAAACCAAAATCTTGATTCTAGATATACCCCTTGCAACTGTTGCTACTGGGCACACTCAGCAGACAGACTGAGAAAATGTATGTGTGTATTAACTTGTGTATTTACATATATCCATAAATATTTCCATGCCTAATGATCTGTATCTATATTAAGTTAAATGTGAGTTCATACTGATGTCTTCAGCTCTAATTCCTTACAGAGTAAATCCTTCTATTCTTTTTTACTTGCTTAGCTGCAACCTCCCAATCTCACAGCGAGAAAACTGACTCATACCCTTGTTTTTGGCACAGCAAAAACACCCATCCTCAACTCGTAAGCAGTCTTCCTTCCTTTTAGGAAGCCATTTTTTCATTGGTTTCTTTTCATTGGATAGGACTGTAAAATAAATATTTTTGAAAGAAAAATGTAATGATTATAGACTATTGATTCCAATTCAGATTTACTATTATAGGATTTTTACTTCTTTGCACATGCTTTCTCATTTTTCCCTCTTACTCTGGAAAGCTCTATTTCTAGTAATCTTCATAAATTATATATTTTCTTTTTTTTATAACAGAGTAAAATAATTTCAAAATTACAGTGGAACATTACCACAATTAGATTACTAAATGTGCTTTAAAACTAAGTTTCAGTTTTTATTGTCCTTCACATATTGAGTACTGAGGATGAACAGGCAAAATATTGTGCTTTAACGTCACTTGAATTCACATCTCTACGATTGTGTGATCAACTTGATACACAGACACGTCAATTTCATTTTGTTTGCAAATGTTAGGAATTGCTTTTCAAATATGATTTTGTTTTGCAGCACGTAATATTTAATATAGAAAATGGAGAAAATACTCACAAAATCTAACTTACCTTCCTGTTTTTCATCTTTCCTATGATAACCTGATTTCTCCCTGTTTTTCATCTTCTCTGTGATAATCATTTTATTAATTTGTGGTTTATCCTTATTATCTTTCTTTGCAAAAAACCAGACAATGCATATTTTTTCTCCTGTATTACACAATAGCATTACAATGTACATCGTGTACTATAACTTGTTTATTTTGCTGAATAAATATTATGGCGTTCACTTCATATCAGTGTATGGAGATCTTCACCATTTATTTTTATGGTTGTTAGTGCTTCTCTTTGTGTGGATATACCATGGTTTGTTTTATGTTGTCTCACTGGTAGACATTTACCATGACCACATCTCAGTGAATAACATTATGCCTAAGTCATTTTGCGCATAAATCATTTTGTACATTTGGGTTACACTTGGAAATAGTTTTTCTTGGCTGAAGGGTAAGTGTGTATATATGTAGTAATTATTACCAAATTATTCCCATAGATGTGGAATCATCACCTTTCCACAAGCAATATAAGAAAATGCCTCTTTTCTCTCAGTATAGCCAACAAATTATGCTGTTAGATGTCTGGTAACGAAGAATATTTCAGCATAGTTTAAATATTCATTTACATAATTATAAGTCAGGTTGACCTTCTTTTCCTATGTTTAAAATATAGTTTCTACTTCTTGCTTATTTTTATATGTTTTAGTTTTTTATTTCATTCAAATTTTAAGACTTTATTTTCTTTTGGAGATATTATTCTTTTATGATAGAATTTGAATGTATATTTTGCAGTTTTTCCTTTGTATTATGACTTTCATTTGAGTGAGAAATTTTCTACTCAGTCACAATGTTCTTAAAAATATTTTTTCTATAATGTGTCAATATTGTCTTTTATTATTTTGAATTTTTTGTTTAGTTAGGAAAGTGTTTATCACTCTCCATTATTAAAAGTTTTCATATATATTTCATTTTAGGGCATTATGAGTTTAATTTTGACATTTAAATCTCTGATTTATTTAGATTTTATCTTGGTGTACAATGTGAAATATGGGTATGATTTAATCATTTTTTTAATGATTAGCTATTTTCCAAAAGTTGAATTGTGTCCACGTACTAAGAGATGTTGAATTCATAACTGTCAGTACTTCAAAATGTGACCTTACTTGGAAATGTGGGCTTTATAGAGATAATCAAGTTTAAGTGAAGTCATTGAGGTGGGCCCTAAACCAGTACAACTGGTGTCTTTATAAAAAGGAAATTAGGACACACAGACATAGACAGCGGGAAGACAACATGAAGAGATGCGGGGGAAGACAGCCACCTAAAACTCAAGAAACACTGAGGCTGTCAGAAAACAGGAGCGCAGCCTGGAACAGATCCTTCCCAAGAGCCTTCAAAGGAACCGTGTCCTTGCCTACACCTTGATTTTGAACTTTTGGCTTTCAGATCTGTGAGATAAGACAGTTTTCTTATTCTAAGCCACTCCATTTGTGGCAGCCCTAGGAAATGAGTATATCCACTGATTTGAGGTATCATCTTTATCATATGTTTTCACCTGCAACTTGGGTATACTTCTGAACTTTCTATTCTGTTCCATGTGGATTATCTGTCCATGCATATACTCACACCACAACATTTTAATTAAAGATGGTCTATACTGTGTTTCAAAATTTGCTATAGATCCCCTTCTTCATTTGTTCTCTTTGTTGTATTTTTTCTTCATACTCTTACATTATTTTTCCACCTGAAAGTTATTAAAATAAGCAATCAAACAAATAAAAATATTGTTCCTCAAAAAGAAGCTGGTATTTTTATTAGGATTGCAAGGTTTTCTATTTTAATGCCCATTCACATCGGACTCTTCAACTAGCTGCCCAGTCCCTATCTATAAGATCTGTATCTCCCTTCTCTAGTCTCTATAGTTGCCTAAATTTCCAAAATGGTTTCAGTTGCTATGGAAATATCTTCTCCACTAAGATGGTAAATTCTTTGGATACAAAACTTTCTGAAAAGTTTTTTCTTACCCTCAGCAGAACTCTTCTGGAGACATAGATAGTTTCGATAATTACATATTGAATGAATTCAAATTGTACAAATACCAGTTTTAAAGTTATAGAGGAAGATTTGTCATAAATAATCTGTTATTGAGACTTCTGAACAACTCAGGATGGAATTCAGGTAATATAGTACAGGGAAGTGAATGCTGGATGTCCACTCTTAAAACCTCAGTTCTAATAATCTATATTATATCTCATATAATTATATAATACCTATCACTTACATAGTAGATACTTATATATTCTATTATATCTAATATGATTATATATTTCCTAATTATATATTATGGTGCATGTAATTATATTATAAATAATTACATGTAATATAATAAATAATTATAGTACTATAATATGTACCATAATACTATATTATGTATTATATACCTGTATACTGCTTCTGTTCAAAGTCATTTGCACTAAGATAGATAACAACTCTGAGACCAGCTTCTCAGTTTCCTGCCTTTTAGGATCCAGGATCGGCCAACTTTCCTCATCCAATTATTGTGCACATGAGAGGATCCTTGGTTCCTGCTGTGACCTCCAACTGTGACCGTGGTCCCTGCCTCTTTCTTGTCATTTCTGCCTCACTCATTCAGCTCCAATCACTGACACTCTTTGCTCTTCCTTGAATAAGTCAAGGTCATTCCTGCCTTATGTCCTAGGCTCTTGGTCTTCCCATGGCTGGAAGTGTCCTTGTATCTTTACCCAACTTGCTATGTGATTTCCTTAAGCTGGGGCCCCAATGCACTTTGTCCCTTGGCCTTCCCTGATTACTCTGTATGAGATATCCCACCTTCTCAGTCACTCTCAGCCTGCTTTATGTTTCTTCATAGTGCTGGTTTACACCTAAAATTCTAGTGCATGCTGTTATTTCACTTGTTTTCTTTTTCACTGAGATCTAAGCTCCCTAAGGAGAAAGATGCTGCCTTCTTCCCTTCAATATCTTCTGGCTTATAACAACATATTAAGTGCTTAGTAGATATTTGTTGAGTGAATAAATAAATAAACCGATACAACATTCTCTGTGTAAAATCCTTGGCACATAATAGTTGTTTAATAGATGGTACTTTCCTTCTTCATTTTTACTAAAAAAGTGATTTATTGTTTTGGTAACATTGAAGGCACATGTAAAATAAGCCTTTTTTCTGTTCTACAGCCTATCTCCCTGACCTCTGGGTGATAAAGACCTAAATAAACTGATTTCACTCACTGAACTACATGTTCTCTGTGTTATTTTTCTTTGGCCCAGGCCTTCCTGCACTTGACCAGAAGCCACAGCATTTTTTAATGTCCCTTCTCTGTCATTAATCATGCTGATTTCTTGGGTTCTGGGTATGCGCATGTGTCCAATTATATCAGGGATGTTTGCTTTTCCCCATGCTAGCAGAAAGGACATCTCTGTATTTGCTCTCACAGTCGGATCTCCAGCCCATAACAGTGTCTCTCCTGGTAGTTATCATTTTGCCGGTCAGACCTTAATGGTGTTCTCCACCGAAATCAAAGATATTCAGGCCAGTTTGACTTCCCCATTCTTCAAATGGAAAGGTCCTGGCATCACTGATTTTCTTTCAGATTTGGCAGAGCAATAGTCTAAGATTGAGGCAGGGAATTGCCTGTCCTACTGGAACTTTAGAAAAGTGGGCAATTTGGGAAAGTTTCTGACCAAGCTCATCATTTCTCTGCCTTGTCAAGGCCCTGGGACTCAGGAGGTGGGAGACACAGAATTCAGCCTCTGTGGTCCTGGCCCTTTGACAGACATGATGACAGAGTCTAACGTTGAAAGCACTGAGGAAGAAGGCAAGCGCTGAATGACTGAGAGGAACCAATACTCACTGGGTATATATAGTGTACATGGCCCAATGCTGAGACAAGTCAGAAGCACCTACGTAACACTGAGAGCTATAGAGAGTAATAATGATTAGCAGCTTTAACACAATGCTGGTTCAGAAATATCCTAATGCTATACCTCTTAAGGTCTGCTGTGGACTGCATGTTAGTGTTCCTCTGCACCCTCCGCCCCAATGCAAAAAAAATTCCTATGTTCAAACATATGTCTGAAAATGATGGTATTAGGATGTGGGGCCTTTGGGTGGTGATTAGGTCATGAGGGCAAAGCCCTCGGGAATGAGAATAGTGTCCTTATGAAGGCAGACCATCCCTCCATGTGATGTTAGAGTGAGAAGACAGCCATCTATGAGCCAGGAAGCCTGTTCTCACCAGACAGTGAATCTCCCAGAACCTTGATCTTGGGCATGCCAACCTCCAAAATGGAGAGAAATAAGTGTTTCTTATTTATAAGCCCCCCAGTTTATGGTATTTTTGGTCTAGTAGCCTGAATGAACTAAGACAAGCCCTTCCTTTTTTCATGACTTTGCCTGGAATAGTGATGGCCAAACTCTAAACATTCTGGTATACTGTCCTCACTGCTTTGGTTGTAGCTGAGTACCACCTTACTATTATTTATTTATTTATTTATTTCTAAAATCAACTTTAAAAAAATTGTCAATTTGTTGTAAAAGGAAATGGTATGTTTATAAAACCATTTTCTTTGGTCATGGAAAGTAGCTATTAATTGAAAGTTATTGTTTGTCGCCTAAAATTGCCTCCTATGTCACCAGCGGCCTGAGGTCCTGCCTTACTTTGGGAAAGACTGAAGTCAAATCTTTTACTTTAAACCCAGACCATTTGAATGACAGATTTTGGCTCTTATTTCTTGTCTGACTTTATTATGATCCTGGACCATCTGGTGGGTCTGAGCCCCAAATTGTCTTTGTCCCCTTATATTTGCCTTCTATCTCTGCCACTGCAAAAGCTACCTCCCCCCTCATCAGGGTTTCATTTTATTCTCTTCCTTCTTGAAGATTATTTTCCAGTCAAAACTAGGCATCTCTAGGTCTTCCCACTTGGCATATGAAAAGTAGTGGGATGGGGGGAGAAATACTATAATTTTAAAATGTGAACCATGAACCAAATGTAGTTCTAGATACTTGGTAAAGCTGAACCCATTTAATATTTTCAAACCAATTATTGTAATCCCCATTTCATAGGTAAGTAAAATACAATAAAGACAATGTAGAAGTTTTGCAAAGATAATGCATGGGTAAAGCTGAGAGGCAAACCAACTTACATTTGACAGTAAAGTATGTGCTTCTTCCAGTAAAACTCCTAAAGAACAAAGTCCATTGGCATTTAAAGATATGATATACAGGGTTGATAATCCCTTTTAAACAGAAAAAAGCGCAATCGTTTTTGTGATTCAAATAGGTACAAAATATATATGTTTCTGATTCAAGTTGCACTTAAAGTATGAAAAGACTGTTTTCAAAGAGCCATTTAATGTTCAAGAGCCTTATAAATAGAATCAGGAGACTCAAGGTGGCTAACTGAGAAGATCTATTTCTTGTTTCAGTCTTAAATGTGCTAAAGTGATATCCAATTCATAATGCTACCATTGATATGCCCAGAGGGCAGAATCCTGTGACTACTTAATCTCAGGTTCCCTCGGAGCAGAGGACTGCATAATCTTTCACTGTGTGAGGGCATCATCATTCATTGGAGCATTTCTCTCTCTTTGGATATTTAAGTTGATTTCATTTCTTTGCTTATATGAATAATTGTACTATTATTAGTTTTAAAGTTTAGTTTAATATGCAAAAGAATACTTCATTTTTTCAATTGACTTCTACTGTAGTTTCTGAGCTTAAAGTGAGTATGTATGCGTAATAGATATTAAATTCTTAACATTTGTTTTAGTTTGTATGTATTCGGCATGTGTCTATTCATATGGTTGCCTTTTCCTCACTGACTTGCAAGTTCCATGAAGACAGAGACCTTGTCTGTGCTACCACATATTCTCAGAAGCCAGAATAGTACCAGGCACAAAAATAGGCAAGGTTAAACAGGAACGGTCCCTAAAGCATTCTGTAGGAATCATGTCAATGATATTACTAAGAATTTTTTTTTTGAATGAAAACTCTACACAAGTTCACACAAAATTTTCGTTTCAAGTCCATTTTTCCTGGTCAAGCACATCTTCCTGAGCCCACATTACATGATCTCTTGGTGTTACATGTATCTTACACAGCAGATGTGGTCAGCACAGCCACTTTCTCACTGGACACTTTCACTGCACTGTAGAGAAACACAGATGTTCAGTACTCCTCCTTGGGGCCTTTACCTTTTAAATGACCAAGTTCAATACAGAAATGAAGAATGGGCAAGTGAATAAATATTTGTTTAAAAACAAGAAAGGCCAAAATTGCAGAAATAATGTATGAGTATGAAGGAGACACAACTTATTGAGAAATTGTTATATAGGTCAACCTTTTACCAAAAAGAAAAAGAAAGAATGTATGTTTGCATTGTGATAGAATTGCTAAAATTTTCAAGTCTGAAAGGTTTACTCAAAACTCAATTTAAATTCTTAAATACACATGAATGCACTCCTCTCTGTACACACAATAAATTCAGTAAAACTTGCTTTACCCTCAGAGACAATCTGCTTAGTTGTGAGGCGGCTTTCTTCTAGCTCTTACTATAGGTCAAGCACTCTGTTCAACACTTACTTAACTCAGTTAATTCTTCAAAGTAACTATCATTGTTATCCTATTTGAAAGCTGTGAAAATGAGGCAGAAAAATGAGACAGACATGTTTAAATAACATGTTCCAAGAAAGAAATCTCCTAGGTAGAAGCAGGAGCAGGATTTCAAGTGAGGTAGACAAGCTCAGAGCATGCATCCTTAACCAGTAAACATTATTCTATAAGCCAAGGGTTCTAATCTTTTGACATATACATGTCCAGTTTCCCCACTTTGAATAACAGCTTATAATTTTTTGTGTTAAATATGTTCTGGGCACTGATCTAAGTGATTTGTTACACATACTAACTCATTTAAGCTTTAAAACAACATTCTATGGAACACACTTATTATGATCATTTCTGTTTTCCAAGTGAAGAACCATGACAAACTGAGGTTAAGTAAATAAATTTAAGTTATATGTTTATAAAAGGCAAATCTAGACTTTGAGCAAGGCACAGAGGGGCTGAAGCTTACTCTTAACCCCTCCCAATCCTTATCTCTTTGACACTATTTCTCCTCCTCCTCCAGTTCATTTCCCTTCCTACTCTCCATACCTCCCTCTCACCCTCTTCAAACAAAACACTATACCCACATATTGTCTTCCAACCTTTTAATTTTTTCAGTGAATATGAAGACATGTTATACTGGAGTAATATAGCTTAATGTTGTAGAGAGGTCATTTTTTTCTAAATTAATTTGTGAATCCAATCAGTCCCAGCTGAAATCTTAATAGATCATTAAAACAAAATTGAGAATCTAGATACCAACTTAAATATATACTGAAATTCAATGTATAGTATAGATGGCATTTTATATCACTGGGGAAAATAAAAAATAATTAAAAATTTCAGAGGGAAAACTAGCTAAGCATCTAAAACATTGAATTTATAAGCAATCTCTTAAAATAAAATGGATTTTGGAGTGATCAAATATTTAAATAAAATATGTTAGCATAACCCATTGAGATGAAAAACATGGGTTTCGTGGTTTATCATCTTGAAGCATAGAAGACATTTCTAAACATGACACAAAACCTAAAGAGCATTTTTTAAAAAGCCAAATTCAAATCCATAGTATCTTTAAAATTTCAGTGTATCAAAACAAAACTGAATAAAACAAAATACTCAGTGTATGTGTAAGTATGTGAGGCAATAAACATCCATTTGCATTTTGGAGAACAACATAAATTGACACAAATTTCAGGAGTTTGCCAATTATGCCAAGATTTTAAAAGTTTATGCTCTTGGGTTTAGTAATCCTACTTAGTTTATACAAATAATGTTTATTAAAGATCTAATATGTATCTGGCATTGTGATAGGTTTTGTCAAAAATAAGGGAATACAAGAAATATGGTCCCTGCCTTCTTGGATTCAAAATATTTTCTTAAGGGATGAGGCACATTTTTTTCATCATGTCAACAAAGTTTAAGGTTCAGAGTCCCTCATTTGCAGGACTCCGTTTCAAAACCTTATATATGTTTATATTTATATTTAAAGTTTACTTCTTAAAGATGGCATGTTAGGTACCCCCAAATCTGTTTCTGGCCCTGCTTAAAATAAAATCAAACTAATTTATAAAATTGTGCATTTACAGATTTTTCTTCATTATAGTCATGCTTATGGTGGAAAAATAATCTATAATCTAAATAAAATATTGATAAAATATCAAATACTTATATAATTCCTAAGCAATAGGCAATGCATTAAAGAAATCATTGCATAGCCATACAAAATCATTTTAAAGAATCAACATGGCAAAATAAATCTCTATTAATTGACATGGAAATATGTCCATTATATTGTTAAATGAAAGAGTAGGTATCAATATAGCATTGGCTGTATGATTTATTTATGAAGAAAATTCTCTATATTTGCTTATATTTCTATCTATTTCTATGGATCTGGTTAGATCCATGTCTAATCTACATTTATAGGCATCATTTGCATAGTTACCTGGAAGAATGTTCTTCAAAAAGATAACATTGTTTATTTCTGGGTCAATAAAATTTGGGGTGATTTAAAAATTTTTTCTTATTTATAATTTTATGCATTGCATGGGTTTTTACCAGTGAAAATGTTTTGCTCATTGACAAAATTTATGCTGTGTTTGAAGAGCAAATATATAGCAGAGATATGAATAAAAATTTTTACAAATCACTATGTTTGATCTAATTAATGCTCATTCATAGTGTGAAATAATATACATTATAGAGTTACTATCTATGTAATAGGGTCATCGTCAAATTTAAAAATATTTTTTATTTACCTGCAGTTTTCAATTTTTTCTCAATGTGCATGTTATGCTCATGTATGAAACAGTAATATTGACCTATCAAACAAAAATGTCAGATATGTATATACCATGTATTAAGTAATCACTTTTGATCTGCAAACATTAAAATATAGTTATGTTTCTTCAAACATAGCTTTAATATTTCTTCTGTTGTTATATGTGTGTCTCAAAAACCACCTATCCCCACACCTGACCTCTCTCTTCTTCATCCTTACCACCAATATCTGCATCTTTGAATTTTTCTCCATTCTGCATTTCTCCTACAGATTCTAGGGTTTAAACTCATTGTCACTAATTCTATAGTGTTAATTTTGCTCTTTATTGCCTTTAATGCAGATTTCTATTCTATTATTGCATTTTTAATCTCCTTATAATCTTTGTCATGTCAAATTCCTGTTTTTATTTCTCCCTGCCTCTCAGCCAACTCCCTTCTTATCTCAACTTATTTTCATATAATCTCATCTTTCATCTCTTTATTCAGAGACTGTAGTTTTCACTTCTATTTAGATTACAAAGCAGACAATTTCTGCAATTTCTGTTTCCTTTAGTGACTTTTAAACTGTTCTTTCTCTGCAGTTTGATTGCTTTTTTCCTCTTTTTAATGTGCAAAATATTTTCACTGGAGCCATTTATTTTTCTGTTCTCAGTATTGTCATTTTTACAGAGGGGTGTCCATTGGTGGTTGATGGAGGACTATATTGCTCCCTACCACTCAGTCCTAGATTACTATTAAAGTCCTCTGCTCAGATCTTAAGCAAAAAGGTTGGTTGATATTCATGGCTCAATGCCACATTTATGGGGCCTGGCAGTGATTTATTCAATGGTGTTATTGGTCTTAGAAGGGACTCCCCATTCTTGAGGTATAAGGAGGCAGTATATTATAGTGATTAGTATATTAGTTATGTACATTAATTGTGCTTTCAAATTCTGGATTTACCAATATTTTATGCCTTTCTTTTTTTTATTTATCGATTTTTTTTGAGAGAAAGAGAGAAACATTGATTTGTTGTTCCATTTATTTATGCATTCATTGGTTGATTCTTGTATATACCCTGACCAGAGATTAAACCCGCAACCTTGGCGTATCAGGATGACACTCTAAATCAACTGAGTTCCAGATGGGGCTTGGATTTATCAATTACTAAAGGAGTCATTTAACCTCTTCATGACACCTTTTATCTGTGAAATAAACACTTTAATAACACATTCCTTACTGCATCTTATGAGGATTTTTACTGATATCAGGTCTACATTAGACTGAAGTACTTCAGACATATCAACTCACAGAATCCTCCCCCCTATTTTCATTCTCATGATACAGGTGAAGAGATTGGGAACACTATATCTTAAGTAACTTGCCCAGGGTCTCATAACTTTTTGTATTCAGAACTAATATTAGAATCTAGGTAGTAGAATGGCTCCCAGTGAGTGCCTTGTATTTAGCATCTGATAAATGTTTGCTATTATTACTACCAGGAGGAAAATTTATTTATGGATTACTTAAAGTAGTGAGCAGTTCTTCCCTTTCCTGAAACAATAAAGGCAAAGCTCTGCATTCTACTTACATGCTTTTGTCCTCTTTTTCCATTGTATTCTAAGATGAAAATTGGCCGTAGCTTAATGGCCAATTAAGCTCCTCTGCCTCAGGGTGTATAGAATTCCTGAAAATTGTAATCCTTGAAAATATTTAGAAAAAGCCTAAACTGGGGAATCTGAGGTGGCATGTGTATGTATTTGTGCATGCATGTAATCTCTTCATCTGCATATGTGCATACAGACACAGCTACTTTGGACTCTGCTCCCCGCCCTGTGTGATAGAGCTATGGCTCTACAGTCTTCCTGTGGTTGGCCATTGTTACAGACTTTGCTTTCTGAGACAAGGCATAGAAAGTGTGTGATGTGCCTCCGCATTGTCCTTCACGTTGGCAGTTCTGAGCTCCTGCAACTGACAAGGTATGTGTTAATGTCACCTGACAATTGTGTTTATCTTTTCCACTCCATGAATATTATAATTAGAGGAAATTCCTCTAAGATTCTGCTAGTAGATTAGTTGTCAATCTTAGTTTCTTGGCTTATTGTGCACTCTCATCTCTTTCTGCGTTTTCCTAGATAGTTTGTGATAAAAACTCACAAAATCTATGATGTGGAATGCTCTTCAATCACTTTGTTAATCTGCTTTCTCCTTCATTCTGCCCTTACTTCCCAACTGTGCATGGGTGTGCATGTGTGAGCACATACACACACGGAGAACTTGAACATGTATTAATGACAATGATACTATAACAACAAAGAAAGTAATGTTAACATTATATAAGAGAAAGAATAGAGTAGTTTTCTTCTTGTTCTGTGCCCCTTACTCTGTAATGGCAGGAAGTACTAAGTCAAAACTGATGTAGATGCAGATAGATTAGCAGTAATGGCAATTAAAGAATTTCAGCAAATTTCCCTTCAGTACCAAAATTGTCAGCAAAAAAGTAAGATATGAGGCTATTTGCATAGAGTAAGAGAGGTAAGACTGGGCTTGAGCTATGAGAGACCTGGCAACAAAAGTTGTAAAAGCTACCGTTTCCAATGGAGATGAGCTATTGTCTTATTCAGATAAGGATGTGTGCAGTGGAACAGACAAAAATAGTGGTGGCTTAAACAAGAAAGAAATGTTGATACCCTTCATGGAACAATCTCAGCCTAAGCAACATAGACTTATTTAGTGGCTCCCTAGTCTTGGGAAACTAAACTCTTCCATTTACTGCTCTGTGTTTTGTCCTAACCTACATCATCCAAGATTACTTCCCACCATGTTCACATTCCAGGCAAGAGAAGGGAGGATGAAGGGCAGAAGGAAAGCTCATCTGCTGCCTTTAAGGCAACTCATGGGAAATTGAACACATCACTTCCTTCACGTTTCATTACAGAAAGCTCAGCATGGTCACACCCAGCTGCAAAGGATGCTGGAACTGTTGAATTTAGCTGGGCAGCCATATGCACAATTAAACCTAGGGGTTCCCTTAATACAGTGCAAAGGCAAGCTTGCAAATTGGAGGTGAAAACAACATTTTATTCCATAGTAAATAGGAGCCATATGTTTAGCGGGTTAAGTGGGCCAAGTTTGCTTTTGGAAGTCTTCGTCTTCCTTCCCATTTGCCTTCACTCCATGTTTTCATGGTTTTCCTCAAATGTTTAGGAACTTTTACTGCTATATAGGGCAAGGAAATTATATTTATTCCGCCTTCCCCTCTATGCTACACTTGTAGGTGGACAACTGCCCTCTGCTTGGACATTTCCAGAGCAAAAACTCAGGACTTCATTGGACTGTTGGATAATTCTAATTTTTAGAATTTAAAAAAATTAACTGATATTGTTATAAAAATATTGCAGATAAAGCCCATTGCATGTTCAGTAGTCACACCCCCATCCTTCGTTACTAACAAACTCCAATTTGTCAAGGCAGTACCTGGGTCCTTTGATTGCTAAGGATTTAGCCTCTTATCCCAGAATTCATCATGACTGATATAGTTTAGTCATCATAACATTCCTGTTGGCCAGTCATGTTGCCCAGTACAGTGAGACAGAAGAAGAAATGAAGGACTGATGACTAGATATTTTTCCCCACAATAATAAAACACACATACACATTATACTGGCAATATAGGTTTAAAAATACAGAATGTCTTTAGAACTGTGGAGAAAGAAGGCAGAATCAGCTCCTGGCTTAGGCAGGTTGCATACCACCTACTCTGATGCTCTACAGTTATCAATTTCAATTGACTGCGGTAATTTGAATTGGAACTCAGCTAGAAACAGAGACATTGAAGAGTTAGTACCTGGAGACAGGACACACACTGAGTTACCTGTGCTGAACAGACACCTTCTGGACCAAGTAGCAGCACCGTGGTTCTGAAGGGAGTAGACGGGGTTAGGAGGACCAGGCAGTTAATGCAGAGAGGACATGACAGACAGAGGTTGGGAAATAAGAGCAGTAGATGGATGATTCTTGCTAAGTGACTCACAAAATGACCAAGAGAGTTTAGTCATTAGGTTTGTGAAATTCAAAAGTGAGATCATAGCCTTTAAGAGGCACTTTTTTGACCAATGAACGAATGAATCAAGAGCAACCAGCAAATCTGAGGGGACAAGTAAAATAGATAGAACCTGCAGAAGAATATAGGTAACAAAGAACTATTCTGGGATATAATTTTGGGGATTGAAGTGCCAATAAAGGACATGACCAATTTAAACTAGAGTATCAAGGCAGAACATTGGAAAGTTCGCATTTACGTATTGGGAAATACTGACATGGAAACATCCCCTCACTATTCACCTCTACTCGTTGGTTCCAGTGCCCCCTGTCTCTTGATCCATGATTTTGTTTGCCTTTGCTGCTGCCTTCTAGTTTAGCTCTTTCACTTGACTGTCAGCACTACCTGCGCATGTTACCTCTGATAGTGTTTAAGTTTTTATTTTGGGTTTTTTGTTTGTTTGCTTGTTTTTTTTCTTTTGCACCCTGCAATTTAATCCTCAGCCTGGACATAGTTCTGGGTAGCTGGCACCTTGCCTTAGTTTGCCTCGACTCCAGTCTGGCTGGGACTTGATAAAGGGTCAGGCAGATTGTGGTTATCAAGTGTAGTTGTCCTGGCTATGCCACTTTCCCCAAACTGTGGATGGTCTATAAAAGTCAGTTTCACAGGTGGAGAGGTAGGGAAGACTCTTTCACATGGAAAGTGATGTTTCTTGCTTGAATGGTGAGAGATAATCAGGTACAGGCTGTTTGCTAAGCAGGGTTAGAACAAGTGGCCTCCTACCAGTCCTGGTAAGATGCTGAGGGGTAGTGGTAGCTTGGTTGAGATCCCACCCTTGGTTGGCCATTTTTAGCAAGAGAGAGAGTGAAATGTTTTCTTCTTCTTATTGTAGTAGTTGGGACAATACCAGAGGCCTGATACCACACTTGGCAGCTAGTCGTATCATCCTGTCTTGTTCTACATGTCAAACAAGTTTGAAACTGTCACCAGCATCCTGACCAATTCACCCTGCCTTGTATTTCTTGGCCTCAGACATCTGGAGAGTTGAGGCCCTGCCCATCAGATCTTAAATTTTCATTCCCTCTAAGTTCCAGCAATGTGAGTCCCCAGTTCAAAGGAAAAGATATTGGATATATGATCATCCCATCTCTGAACTCCCAATTCTCAGTCACATTTCATTTTCTCCTTCAAAAATGATTAGGTGCTCCGCTAGAGATGGCCCTTGTGCTCTGACCTGGGCTTTTTACTATGTTATCGGGCTCCAATCCCTCACCCTTCCTCTATGTCCCCCTTGACATCAATAAGCCAGATCTTCCTGTCGTTTTCCCCAGTAGTCTCAATTCTGTTCTTATTCTTTCTGTCTCTCATCTCCTATCCCTCCTATGTATGTGTTTCCATTCTCTTAAACTTCTTATATATCCTGTATGGCATTTTCCCCCGATGGTGGCAGGAAAGACACAGATAAGCTATCTCAGGCTGTCTTTCTAATATTCATAATTACATTTCGATGAAAAAGTTATTAATTGCTAAGGTCATAGTGATAAAGTGATCAAAAAGATGGTTTCTGCCCCTAGAAATGCTCACAGTCCTATGCAATAAAAGCAGAGATACATAAACAAATAATCACAGTACAGTTGGGTAAATATTATAGAAGAGGTTTGGCTAAAACTGGAGGAATATTCATGATGGGGTAATATATTTTGCCCATAAAGTGAAAAAGAGCTGTATACAATGCTAAAATCAACAATTAAATGTTTTTTTCCTCCTTATATACTCAAGAAACTTAATTAAATTTGTAGAATGCTAGAGGTAAGAGTAGTCATTGTTTTCTGTGAGAAAACAGACATTGAAAGGCTGACTGACTTGCCCCAAATCACTGAGCATGTTAAACAATGCTGGGGTCTTCTATATCAGTCAGGAAAATTAACACTGGCTGCTACAATAGACAAAGTCTCATAATCTCACTGGCCTAATAAAACAAAAGGGGCACCCTCCTCCTTCATTCAAAACTGATGGGTATTCCATTTGCAACACACAGCCTCCAAAATCTTTGAAGCAGGAAAACAAAGGGATAAAGAAGACATATTAGCCCTCACTGTTTTCCCCTAAAATAAACAGATATCATTTTCTCTCAAGATTCATCGGCATACACAAGCCTGATTGCTTTAATTAAAAAAATGCATAAGAGTACATAAGATTATGTGGTCCAAACTGTCTTTGCTACATTTGATCTCCCTTGGGACGCCTACGTTTACTATGAATGGGTATTCAGTGCTGGCTGATGGTCAGAAAACACAAAGTATAAGTTTGATTTGGATGTGTAAATGGATAGACAGATGGGACATACTTTATACCTCATTACCCTCATTATTTTAGTTGATCTTCTTAGCTAGGCTGGTGTTCATATTTTTACTCTACTTCCTAACTTAGTTGACCCTAATGCTCTTCAGGTGAAGGGCAGGAATATCCTTTCATCCAACAGAATTCAAGAGAATTTTGATAATGCAGCATAGAACATCATGGTGTTAATCATTTTGTGACTAGTACTGCAGAATAAAATGCCTGGCATAGTAAATAATAGCATTAGAACTGTCATTGAAAGCAAAGGTCAATATTATACCTGCTTGCTGATAGGCAAGATTAATATATTCTTGCTATTAATAATAGTAATTAGACTCTATTGCTTTAGCTGATCCTTGGGTCCCATTTATAGGAACAGTTTAATGTTCTTCCTGAGCATGACTTGGCATATTTTAGTACATCGTTGCAAGCATTGAAAATCGGTGCCAGGATCTTCTTATCATTTTATTAGCTTTTTGGCACTTTGATTTTGTATTTGTATTGGGCTTCCTTTATTACTGCTGAAACAGTTAGCAGGGATTTTTTTATACGAAAAGCAAAAGACCATTCTTAATAGCATTTTCTATTGGGGGCGTAACTATAGATCTGTGTATATTTTGCACCATTTAGCACAGCCACTGTTGCAAATTAAGAGGCCAGGTATCCTTGTCAGGACAATTAACACTTGCAGTAGAAAAGTCTTCTTAGCCTTGGGGGGAATAGAAGCTTAAATTGGGGTTGTCATTCTCAGAAACCTTTTCGGTATTGGGAGCAGGGATGGGGAGGGAGGAATGGAGCACTGGCTGTTTGGTAAGCAGATGATCGACCTCTCTTCTGTTATAATTTCTCTTCTGTCATAATCGACATCACCTCTGCGCACTGTGTAAAAGTTTTCCAGAGATTAAAGAAAAAAAGAAGGAGCCGGACAGGCAACCCTTGTTTAAAGGCTAAACAGGGAGGGTACTTCTAGGAGTTCCCTCATTAAAATGAATCCTTCTCTGCCTTGAATTTTCACTAACATTTCCAGTTTTAGATTAAGGCATGAAAGGCCTCTATTAAAAGGAACCATTGTTACTTAGCAGGGGTAAAGCATTTACTCTTTATCATTAATGTCTTACTGTGAATAATTAAAATGAGGTTTCTTTCCTTAGCTAAGCCTTAAGAAATAACAGTGGTAATGTTTAAAAATTGAAAATGTATGGCATGCTAGAGTTTACAATGCCAACGGAGTTATTCACTCATGTGTTTCTTTTAATGATCTTGTGAGATAAGATACGCAGAGGGGAGGGTTATCTCCATTTAACTGATGGAGGATCTGAGGCTCTGATTGGTGAATCAATTGTCTGTTCAAGGACACACTACAGGGCTGGATTACACAATAGACTGAGTAAAAAGTGAGGATAGGGGAGGAAGAAATGAAGATAGCATGTAGGAGGGTGTGTTCTTATTGGACCAGGAGGGACCATACTGAAGAGCCCTGATGGATGTGAGGATTTGGGTTAAATAGCAAAACCCGAAGTCTTGTAAGGGTTCATTCATGTTACAGAGAGAAGCTATTAACAATTGTGCTATTTACCTTTCCTTGAGGGTCTGTTACCTGCTAAGCACCTGACTAGACTCTTCTAGATATCATTTTATCTCGTCCACTTTATAATCCTGCAAGGTAGATTATATTGAGAAAACAAGTTGAGAAAAATTAAGAATCTTGCTCAAGGTTTTTTAGCAGCAAGTGGCAAACTATATTCCTATTTCTGAGCCCCGCATTTTTTCACAGTCATATGCTACTGCGCAAGAGGGCAAACAAAGAAAAGGTCAGGGCAGGGCCTTGGAAACAAATTTTCCTTTCTTCACATCTGTCTCAGGCTTGGCTTCTCTGCCCTTCACCTTTCCATTAACTCTGTAATCCTGCAAAGAACAGAAATTGGATTGCGCCCTGACCAAAGAGAGGGTTTCAAACTTTCTACCTGGATACTCTTTTTCAGCTTTCAAAGTTTCTCATTCTCCCTTCAGATCCATTATGTGGAACATTTCACATGTTTATTCCAGAAACATTTCTACTACTGTTAAAATAAAACAATGATTTTTTTAACAAGGCCATTTTTCCTCCCCTATTGAGCAATCTGGTTGCCATGCATTTTTCTCTTATGTCAAAAATTACTCCCAATTACCGTTGGGTGGCAGATTTTTTTCTTACTGGATATTTTTTCCCAAACAAGAAGTCATGAAGGGCAAAGAATGAGTGATATAATGGAAGGAAGGCAAGTAGTTTAACTTCCCCTTAGCAGTCGTAACCACAGTTGCTATAAACCAGAATTACTCTCTCCTTGACTGAAAGGTAGCCACCTCTTGGATGAAATGTGGCAGCTGCTTAACCGTGTACATTAATAAAACATGGTCATCTAATAAGCAGCATGTAATGATGAGTTGATATACTTCATTGACAAGGCAGACAGTGGCTCAGTGGGCTCAGAGGCATTTTTTAATGTTCGTCTCCCTGTTGAGCGACCTCGAGCAGGCTGCTTAATTTCTCCATTACTCGGTCTCCTCATCTGTAAAATGGGGATAATAACATTTACCTGGAGCACAGAGGCATTGTCCAAATTAATTAACTCAGGCAAAGTCCTCAGAGATGCCTGGATAAATGGTGCCATGTGATTGCAAATGATTAGTATCCTTATTATTCTGACACTCACCCATAAGGCTCATCGATCAAATCTGGTTCTAGCTGAACTGGGCAGAGGGATGGACTCTGCCACCGCATTTGATGGCAGCTTGCCTGAAGATAAAGTCTGTCACACACAATGTCTCCCCAGAGAAAGCTTAAGCTGGTAGCAGTATTGATGTAGGTGATCTGCCTGCCAGGATGCACGGAAGCAGTTTAACTAGAGCTAATTACAGCCAGCAATAGTGCCAAAGCCAAGAACTCACCTCTGATGGTGATGGGCTGTTCAAAGAAACTATTTCTGAACTAGATGATCAAGCTGAATTTTCTGTGTCATCAGTACGGGTGGCATCTTGAAGGATGTCAGTACCCCTCCAATTTGAGAGGAAGAAAACTTGCAATACTGTTCTAGAGGGGAGGAGAACCAGAGAGAATTGTAATTGTTTTAAATTGTCCTTTGTGACATTCATTATTTATTTATTGTGGCCATTTTTTTTTTGGTTGTTGAACAAATGTTAGGATGGAAATGAAGGGATGTAGAGAATTGGCCAACAAGACAGGCAAGATGGAGTCCCCACTCTCACCGGAGCTTTTGATCTAAGATGGGGCAAGGTGGATGTGTACAAAGAAAATACATACAGTAGAGGAAGGGAAACTTTCAAAAGAGGCATGGGAATGATGAGTGTAGGCCTTTGGTGTAGTGAGGTTGATGTTATTAATCATAACATCTTAAGCTACAAATGTGTGTGACATACTAATGGAAATGTCCTCATTACCACCTTAGTGCAAATTACTATCATTTCTCCACTGGATTACTTTGACAACCTTCCGGATGGTGTCCCCTGTTTCAACCCTTGTCATTCTGTAGTCTATTCAACACACACCAGATCACTCTGAGCAAGTTCCTCTGTGTGAGTCTTTCAAGACTCCTGTCCCCATTGCACTTAGAATCAAATTCAAACTTTTGCCATTGCTTTTTGTTTTTTATTGCCCATCTCTAAACTAATCTAATTCTACAACCCAGCTGTTCTCTAAGCTTTATCCATGAAGTTTCCTTTCAGTGCCCTGAAAGATAAGCCTTTTCCCACCCCAGGGCCTTTGCATCTGTCCTTCCTGCCTGGTATGTTTTTCCCCATACCAGGGGACTTTCTCTGGCTAGATTTCAGTCTTTAAAGTGCCTCAATTTAAATGTCATATATGCAGAAGGCTTTGTCTGATTGACATCTCACCCTACCTTGCCAATATCCTGGGCATTCTTGCTATCCTTTGTAGTATTTTTTATTGCCTGTAATTCAATATTTACTCATTCATTCATTTATTCATTCATTCATTTTCTTGCTAACTTGTTCAGTCTCCAACAGAAGGCTACTCTCAGGAAAAAAAGAACTCGCCCTCACCCTTCATTTATCAGTACTCAACACAATACCTGGCACAAACAAATATTATATTTATGAATGGTGTTGAATAACAGCTACCCTCTTTATGCACCTTTTGTATTCTGTTCGCTGTTCTCTATACTTTCTTTACAAATCTGAGTTTTCCATGTAACAACTTTGAGAGGTTGGTGTCACTTAGCTGAAGTTTTCATATAACTGAATTGATGTTTAGGAACATTGAAACTTGCTAAAGATCAAAGCTTGAATTTAGGGGGAAATTATTTCAATTACAAGACTCCCTTCCTGGCTCCGAAGTCAGGTCTGACTCCATTGTTCCTTGATTTGGAGAACTGGATGAGCAATCCAAAAACAAGGATCAATCATAAATCCAATCTCAATGGCATTGAACATGGATTGGCTTGAAAGGAATTTTTAGGAAATTGAATCTAAGAAAAAGGCCCAAATTGTAAGTACTTTGTGAAGTACTGAGATCCTGGTGATGGATTTATAGAAGAGAATTATTAAAAACGTTAAAAGGGACGAACCAAAACAATCTTCCTCTGCCCATTTTAAGAAATTTTCCCATTTAATTCTCAATGCTTCTTGCATGGGGGGATCTTAATCTTTAGCTTCTGATTACTGCTTCCTGGTGTAAAGTTTCAAGGGTGTGAAAACCTTTCATTTTAGAGTCACTTCAATGCATTTAAGAATCTACACATTTGAGGATCTAAATAGACAAACAAAGAGGAAAAATGCATACTGCAGTTGTGGCTTTTCTTTTCTCAAACTTTGACATTTTGTGTGTGATATTTTGTTTGTGCATTGAAGCATTGTCATAATTAATACAAACAATAGTTTTTAAAAATGAGATATTCAAAAGGAAGTATGATTCTTTCATTGCCATTTTTTTAAAAAAGGCATTCTTAGATGGGCAGGTTTTTAAATCATGACATGAATATTTTCCCAAAAAGAGAGTTTCTTTTTTTTCAGGATTACTTTGCTGAAAGATTTTCCAGTCACCTATGAGTATCATAAAAACAAGATGTTAAAATAAAACCATGTATGTATTTAAGTCATCAAATCTCAACCAGAGCAATCTAAACAACCATCAAGAAACACAGAGATAAAATTTCAAATATTGAGGCACAGCTGTAGGCTCCTGGGCAACAAATAACTAAACTAAAATCACAAGCATTAGTTAAAATCAAACAATATGCTTGTCTCCCAGAGACTGGGTTGTGTTCAGCACCAAGAGAAGTCCTGGGTATTAAAAGATAAAGAAAGTCTCTCTTGACTCTAAGGAACTGGGGGTGAGACAGGTAGGGCAGTTGCTGAATCAGTCGAAATTGATCACTGTCAGGGTACAGGTGGTGCCAGGGTTGTGTGGGAAGACAGAAGGTGGAGTCTTAAATCCAGCCTGTAGATCATGGCAGGCTTGTTAGAGGAGGGGACACCTGCACTGCATCTTAAAGGAATGCCTTACTTGTCAGAAACATGACTGTTTCCCAAAGCTTCCTTTTTGTTGATCAGCTCATTCCTTTCTACTGCAACCGGTTTTCTCTTCAGCCAGAGATCGTTATGCCCCACCCATTTCTTTAGACAGGAGAGAACTCACTTTCCAGCAACCCTTTGAAAAATCTTTTTTCTTATTTTAAAATTTATTTTAATTGTTGTTCAAGTACAGTTTTCTGTATTTTGCTTCCATCCCAGCCCCCCTCCCCCACAGTCCTCCCTATTTCCCTTTCATTTCCACCCCCCTTAGTTTTGGTCCATGTGCCCTTCATACTTGTTCTTGTAAACCCCTCCCCTTTTCCCCTGAAATTCCCTCTCCTCTCCCCTCTGGTCACTGTCCCCTTGTTCTCTATTTCAGTGTCTTTGGTTATATTTTCCTTGCTTGTTTGTTTTGTTGTTTACGTTCCTGTTAAAGGTGAGATCATATGGTATTTGTTTTTTATCACCTGGCTTATTTCACTCAGCATAATGCTTTCCAGTTCCATACATGCTTTGAAAAATCTTAGTGAAAGATTTTGGTGTTCCTTGGATGAATTTGCTTTCAAATCCTTAGTCCAGTCATTTTGACTGAGGAAGTAGTGTTCTCCAATTGGCTTAGCTTTGACCCATCCAGTGCACCTAGATGGCAGTTTCTGTTTAAAACCTACACCTTAATATGCTGACTAGAAAAGCCTTAAAAGGGAAGGAGAAAAAAAGCATTTACCAGATATAGCATACAGGATTGTTGACCAGATGAAACAGTTGATATTTCTAAGGACTATCTTTCAACCTACCCATAGTTAAATACATTTTTTATTTAAGATTTTTTCCTTTTCATTGAATTTTTTAAGGTGACACTGGTTAACAAAATCACACAGGTTTCAGGTGCACAGTTTGGCAACACATCATCTGAACACTGTGTGGTGCATTCATCACCCTTCAGGTTGCATTTGCTGACTGAGAGACTGTCAGACAAGAGCAAACAAACACTTGCTCAGTTATTTTCTCCGCTGATCTCTTTTCTAGGTGTTTTACTTTCACCATCTCATAAAAATTCTTACTACAACCTTCGAAGAGAGGTATTAAGTATGAGAAACTGAGCAGTTAAATAACTCTTAGATTCATGGATGAAGAAGTCACAGAGACTTAATTTGTTTTTAATTAGCAATTCCATGTTCCCTCCACTCTCCCACGTGGGATCTTTGGAAAACAGTATCATAGCATGGTGCCTAATCTTCCAAATGGCCAGAAGTGTGCAAATAGAAGCATTATTTTGTTTGCTTTTTTGCTGACTTTATGATCAGATGGTCTTCTTTCTTCAGGTTTTAATGTGCTATGTCAGGAGAAAACACATAATAACTGCTCTGGATTTTCTATCTTTTGAGCTGATTCTGTAAGATGTATCATATGTCTCTTCCTTAGAGAGCGTAATTAATGGAGTATATTGTTATTTCCATATGATATCATCTCTGGAAGGATTTCTCTTCAGGCACATGGCATAGGGGTGTAGAGAGGGGACATAGGTAACTGTAAATTTCTGCATTCGTTTTAAACATTCTCCCAGTAGGATGGCACAAGAAAACAGCAATAATTAATTGGAAAATCCCCATTCATCTTTATAGAGAGAGCTCCCCACTACACTTAGTGACAATTTTTTGGGAAGGGTCGGAATCACTGGCTGTCCAGCTGTGGACTGGTGAATATGGGGGAAGGGTGATGCCGCACACACAAGGCTTGGGTCATTCAGTGGGAAGTCAATAGCTGCTCCTTCGGTTGGTTCCCGTTCATTTTGTCAGCCCTGCAGAGTTCTCTCGGGTAAACATGAGGTTTAGTTTCAGCAACAAAAGAGATGTATAAATAGAGGGAGAAAAAAAATGGCATACCTCATTTTATTACTCTTCTGTGTAATAGTAGTAAAAGTTTTGTGGAGAGTATTGTATACAGTAAAACAATCATTTGTCAAAGGGTAAACTTACTGAACACCAACGCTCTGTTTTTAAAAGATCCCTTGTGTGTCGTGAACAACACAGTGTTCATAAAAAGCTGTCCTCCAGGGTTAGATATTCTTGCGTCCTCAATTACTAGAGTTTTCTGAAGTCTCTCAAGGAAGGCGGATTAACATTCATTGTCTGGAGGCACCAGGTTGTACTTTGTCCTGTGCTTTGACACACTCATTAGCACAGACTCTAAGTTTTCAATTACTGAATCTGTGAAGTAGCACACACACGTGTGCTCACACACAAGTTAGAAGTAGTGAGGGAGAGGGGGAAAAGCACCTGCCACGAGCCATAAGCACTGCAGTTCTGACAACTCACTCTCTCCTTGGTCTGTCATTTTAGTTTAGCCTGTAGGCAGCACATTCCGTTAATGACACCAGGAGCTACATTTTAGTCATCAACCACTAAGATTATTTATATCAGATATCAGAGGAATATACAAAATGTGCAATCTTTGAATCTTTAGTCTTTAGTGGAGAGTTGATACACTCATGGAGCAGATGAGGAACCTGCAAAAATTTCTTCCAGTGAATTGACAGATACAAAACATTTTTTGATAATGATATGCCCACAGGAAGAAGCATAAGGTAAAGGCAATTTGTATGACATGGTCATTCAGAATTTCTAATTTCAAAGACCAGCATAAATTATATGAACAAAATTAAATTAGATTTCTGACACGTAAAGTGATTGAAAGTTGTCACTTCTGACCTTACAACAGGAAAAACCTAGATAGCCTGGAAATCAATGATTTCTCCTTGGACCAACCATAGAACAAGGTCTCAGGGCAAATCACTACCCTGGGACCTCTAGAGGCGGGTGCATCTAGCGATACAGCCTGGGTCTGCTCACTGGGGATGGAGCTGGATCCATGAACTGGCAGTAACACTTAAGCGGCAGTTGGATTAATTGCTTGAGGCTGAGTGTGGACTACATGAGACTGAGAAACGTCTGGTGGCCACAGTCTGTGGGGGGTGGGAAGTACAAATCTCTGGATTTTACTTCCAGGACCTGGACCAGCTTCTTGTGGTAAATCTCAAGGAAAGATACCTTCAAATCCTGGGCCAAAGGTAGGAGAGAGTAATCATTGTGAAATGTACCCAGAGCCTTCTCCATCCCAGAGGCCTACTCTTTGGGGGGAAAGCTTTGCCAGAGCCTAATGATTCTCCTGCTTGAGAACTGGACTTCTTCCCACTTCAGCCCCTTCAGCTTTCTGGTCTCACTTGAAGGAGAAAGTACAGTCTGCTGGGTTCAGTGCCTCATGAAAATAGGTTAGGAATGTGGCAGCCATGTAAGGGAATAAACGGCTGGTGATAGAAATTATCTAGCATGTCGGGGGGAGAAGTCCATTAAGAGGACTGAAATTTAACCAGAAGATGTTATAGCAGAAATAGTTTACTTAGGTAAAAAAAAAAAAACTAAGAAAATCTGTAAGAGAAAAAAATGTGTCATTATTAATGCGCTAATTCTGACAAATGTATCACACTAATATAAAATACCAGTAAAAGGAGACATTACTTGTGGGCTCTATGGGAACCCTCTGTACTATCTTCACAACTTTTTCTTTAAATCTAAATTTATTGTAAAATAAAAAATTTATTAGAAATATATATACACTAAGGGAGAATAATACTTTGAGTAAATAATGTAACTACTGTATTATGGCAAAACAGCAATAGCTTCTTTGTTTTGAGGAAAAATACTGAACAGAAATTTCAGTAAAGGCAAAATCTCTCAGGTATGGGACCTACATGTTTAGGATATAAGAGTCCTGATTGTCTCTCTTGGCAACTAATATTGACTTATGAAATTCAGACTTAAAATAATTACATGATTTTTGCTATACTTTTCAGATATAAAGACTAATAAAAGAATTTGATTGCCATTTCTTAAAATGCATTCTGAATATACCCATTAGTACACTCTCCATGCTTTGTGTTGATGGAAAATCCATCTTTAACCATAAAGCAATTGATTTTCATAAGCGTACTTTTCATATATTACTGATTTGTATTCTGTGAAGGCCACTATTACTGGACATTTGTTTGAGTGTAATCTACTTTCTGCCTTTGCTTGGGATCTCTGGTTTATTCAAGTTACCAAAGACAGAAATAGCTGCAGTTTGGGCAATTCCCATTCTCTTTTCCCATAGGGGATACTCACTATTCAGCAAAGAGCATTTTCAAATGCAAATGACCCTCAGATTAGGGCAGCCCTTCTTCTTTCAGCCACTGCTAAACCACCACCTGCCCCTGCTCCTATTCAAGCCTGGGCTACTCAGCCCATATGCATCTCCTCCAGTATTTTATTTGACAATCTGTTTCAGCTTCGCAAGGGAGCTAGCAAATTATGTATTGCTCGTTTTGTCAAAGTCATCATTGATGACAATTCCGGCATCAAGAGGCTCATTTTATTCTGCAGATGTTTTTATCAAATAGAAGATAAATCATGGCTTCCCTTCTTTGTTTTGTGTTATACTTCTGGGGATAATGGAGGACACAAATAAAAACTCTTCATTAATAAAGAAAGAAAGAAATAGACTCAAGAGGATCACCATGCATGCTTTTTAGATATCCAGAGCACACACTGGTAAGAGATTATATTTAGCACCCATGTAACAGGCTTGGGTTAGGGGTGGTGGTGTTGGGGAAAGTAATCTTAATTTTAAGAGATTTACTTTGTCTCATTTTTTTCAGAATAGTGCGCTCAGTTTCACTTAGAATTCCCACACAGAGCAATGTTCTCTGTAGCATCTTCCTAGAAGAGGCAGTGTAAAATGTTTCTGGAAAAAATAAATTGTTAATCTCACTGGTGAATCACTGTGAGAGATTGTCTCCATGTTCTCCTGAAATGTAGCTAGGCTCTCTGTGATTTTTTGACAGAGAATAAGTGGATCTCTTGTTTTGGCCTGCTAAAAGCTATGCTCAAATTTAGGATTGAGGATGAGGTAAAAAAAAAATGGGTGCGTGAATATGTCTTCACCTTCAACTACAAGGTATAGATAGTTGATAAAAGTAAAGCAAAACTCTTAAATAAAAAGAAATATTTAATAGATACAAAGAAGTGGTGTTCTATTAGAATTCCATGGGTGTGATTCATGTGGCTGGACAGGCCTCACGGTAATTTCTACAGTGTCTAGTACAACACAGAATTTGAGGGGATTAAAATCAGGGGCAGGTTTGACAGTTATAAGAGGAGAATGAAGAATATCAAGTGGCTCATGACTCTCCATGATGCAGATGAAAACATGGTGAAAGGCAACCAAGGATGAATATAAGTTTGGAAATTCTGTAGAAGGTGTGAGTAAGAAGAGAAAGAAAATGTTAGAGAAGTAGCTGACTATAGAAAGGAGAACAGTTAATACAACTGGACCATTACTTTTAGCATCATCTTTTCCAGTGATGCCAGTGTTCACTGTGTGTCAGGCATAGTACCACATGCACCTTATGGGTATTATTACTCATTATCTTCACAGCCACATCTTGAGATATCTCATTTTATTTTAGTATGAGGAACGGTGGCTCACAAAAGTTATGCCACTTGTCCAAGACTTCTTAGCAAGTACTTTCTGAATCAATTTGGACAATGGCTAAGAGCATGAGTTGTCCTCCAATGGTCTTTGGTGTGAGTGGGGGCGAGACAACATTTTTAATGGTATTACTTTTCATTGGGTGAATATGTACTTATGGGGCATCATCAATTTACTTTGTATTTTCCTTTCCCACCTATTTATTGAAGATCTATCTGACAAACACTATACTAGGTTCTGGACAACAGGGACACAGTACCTAAACATCTTTACCAAACAGATTCTCGGAGGAAGGAATTAGTGTATCAACCTCTCCCTCCTCTTGGAATATCCATGGACAAGTTATTTATTTTCTACATCATTGTTTTTTTTTTAGACTTGAAATGTTGTCTCCAGGAAACCCTTAGATGTTTTGGATCAGCACTGCAATTCTTTACTTAAGGGAGAGACTCCTTCTTATTTCTCAATTGTTCTACCATCAAGTCTGAATAAAACATGAGCTGATCAATATATAAAGTAACCATAAGACTAGGCCACTGCAGTGACTGTTTGCGGTGATTTTTTTCTCTCTTTTCCCTTACTTCTGCATGATTTTACATTAAAGTTAAGGCAAAAACAACAATAGAACAGGGAAAGCAAATAAGGTTTTAACAAGCTTTCAATAGACTGACAAAAGGAGATGGGAAACTAGAAACATGAAAATAATAAGCAGTAACTCTGTCAAGAAATACAGCTTCCAAATGGATCTTGAATGGGAAATTTACTTATTAATTTGCATCTTCCAGTTCAGTTTTGTGTTAACTATTTTCCCTTCTTGTTTTGAAAACCATTTGGATTTATTGCATCTCCAATTGTTCTTTTGCATTTTTTGTTTGTTTCTCAACATCCAATCTTCTTATTTTAACATCCCTTTATGTTCAGATTTTTCAGACACCATCTACTTGTTTTTTCTACAAATAGTAGAAATCATGGAATGAACAGTTAGAGTTATTGTTAGTGCACAAATAGCTTAAGACAGATCGTAAAGTCCCTGGTGATCAAGGAGCTATATAATGCTGACTAGCTCCAGCAGTGACAGCAAACATTTTCATAAGCCAGATGCTTAGCTTTCAGCTCAACCCCATCAACTCACCCTCACCATGTGAGGATCTCCCATTACTTTTCCAAAAAGCCTATTGTCTTTCTGACACTCGGAGAAATTCCACAGTTTCTAAGGTGTTTTCCCAGCTTCATTCTTTCTACAACTGCATGTAACTCAAATTGATGGGGACACATAGCAAAAGACAAGCATGCATTATTTCTTTTATCAGCCATAGAAAATTCAGATACAGAATTTTAACTGGATGCTAAAGGCCTCTTGCCTAAGATGCTGCCATGTATAGGAAAAGGAGGTAAGTAAAGCTGTTTTATTTCCCAAAGAGCAAGATTAGGTTGTTTCATAAACTAATATTTTAGATACATCATAACTCAAATTACCATGACTTAGGGTACCAGAGCATGAAAAAATGTTAACTATTTTTAAATTTTATTGATCTCTTTAACCTATAAAAAATTCACTTTAGATTCAGTGGTCATAGCATTAGTCAAGCCGTTGAATTTTCTTTAAAAAATATTGCCCATATTGCTCTAAAAGTCATTATATGGAAGCATTGCATTTCTCAGAATTTTTCTCTCCTGGACATGAGGACAGCAAATATCAGAAATATTTTGTGTTGAGCAAGATTGATAATGAACTAACCAGCTAAGAAGGTAACAATATCAGTGACCTTCCAACTTATGGTTTTAGATATTAGCTTAATATAAGTCAGCTATATGGGGAAGAATCCTGCCCTCTAGAGTAGATGTGATGTGTGGCCGAAGGCAGAGGATTTGAGAATCTAGACTACAGGAGGTTTATAGTTCTGAACTACTGAGAGTCAGTCCAGCCACAACACAGGTGGGTGTGTTGACCTTCTAGGCTATCATAACTAGGTGGCTTTTAACAACAGGAAAGTATTCTCTCACAGGTGTAGAGGTGAGAAATCTCAAATCAAGAGCCATGCTCTCTCTGAAGTCTAGGGGAGAATCCTTCCTTCCCTCTTCTAGCTTCTGCTGCATGCTGGCAACCTCCAGCATCCCCAGGTTTTTAGATGCAACACTGCTGTCTCTGCCTCTGTCTTACCTGACCTTCTCTTCTACATGTTTGTGTCTGTGTCTGTGTCCAGGGTTCCTTCTTCTTACGAGGGTGACAGTCATATTGCATTTAGGGCCCTCTCTAATACTGTATGACCTCACCTTAATGTGATTATATCTGCAAAGACTCTTTCCAAGTAAGGTCACATTCAAAGGTTCCAGGTGAACATGAATTCTGGAGGGAATACTATCCAACTCAGTACACTAAGATTGCAAGTTCCATTTCAGTTGACATATATCTAAGAGACATCTCAAATTTAGCATGTCCAAATCTGAATACCCGGTTTTCTAGCCTAAGATACATGTTCTACCCATTGTCTTTTCCATTTCGATTCAACAATAACTGAATGCTTCCAGGTGCTCAGACCTAGAACCTGAGGATTATTTCTTTTAACTTCTTCCTTTCACAGCCTATATCCAACATATCAGAAAATTCTATTCTCTTCCTTGGTTGTAAATTATATTTAGAATCTGGCCACTCTTCACACCTCCTACTGCAAATGCTATTGCATGAGTGGCCATAGTCTCTCACTTGGACCTTTTCAATAGCCTTCCAACTGGCCTTCCACTTCCATCTTTTTTCACCAGTAGTCTAATTTTAAGAAAGCAGAGGAAGTGATCCTTCTCAAATATAGGTCAGATTACATCAGTACTCTGCTAAAATCTCTCTAGTGGCTCTTCATTTCATTCAGAGTGAAAGCCACCAGGGGTGTCCAACCTGCAGCCCACAGGCTACATGTGGCTTAAAATGGCTATGAATATAGTGCAACACAAAATCATAAATTTACTCAAAACATCATGGAGCTTTTTTGTGATTACATGTTGCAATGTATTTAATGTGCAGCCCAAGACAATTCTTCTTCCACTGTGGTCCAGAGATGCCCAAAATTCGGATGCCACTAGACCTTTCAATATCCAATGGAACACAACCCATCTGACCTCACCATCCTATCTCCCTTGCTCAGCTCCATTCCCGCTGCCCCCTCGCAATTTGTCAATCATACTAATTATGTTACCACTTTAGGATCGTTGAATGGTCAGCTATTTCCTCTATCCAAGGAAAACTTTGAAGTTACCAAAGTCTCTACCTTGCTGGAGAAGTCAAGGTAAGTTGCACAAAATCTTGTCCAAAATGACGTAAAATGAACTCATGTGTCATTCCTAGTTTTCTGATCTAAAACAAAGCAAACTCCTATAAACCACAAAAAATACTTTCTCTCAATCATTTGAATCACTATAATAATAAGAACATGGTACTTTCTACATACTTTTATACATATACTGCACACCATATCGAAGTGACTTTTTACACTGTAATGTAATCTATAGACTTTTAGTGAGCTTTAGATCCATTACAATATTGAAAAGATGACCTTTGATGTATGTTACGTGAGAAAACTGTATAATTATGTGATGGATAGAAAAACTCTCTTTTTGTCCTTCTCCAGTACCAGAATGTTAAGTTTGAGTGTCTAATCTTGGTTTCACAGGTCCACCTGTACCTTATCTAGAAAGAGTGGATTTATAAGAAATCTCAAGGCTTCTCCCAGCTTTTTCCAATAACAACCTTGGACCCATCATCTGGATTTATTTCCCTACAACAGGAAATTTAATAAGAAAAGATTTTCACAGACTAACAGAATTATCCAAGGAAACACTAGACGACTTCAGACAACTACTTAGCCTTAGACTCAGATAACAGATATTGTCGATCTGTGCAAATAAAGAAACAAACAGGTATCCAACAAAAGACACAAGAATTTAAAGGGAAACTTATAAAACAGAAGTTGAAAATAAAAACCAAGTGGGCAGAGGTCAGGAAGGAGATGGAAGAGAACCAATAAAATGGAGCAGAGAGGCGCACAGGAAACAACAATGAGACATAAACACCAATGAGACATAAACACCAATGAGACACGGCTTCAACAGAAAGTTCTGGCAAGAACACTGTGAATGCGCATGAAAAAAATGCCCCAAATGAAACAACAATAAAGTGCCATTTAAGACTGATTACAGAAAACATACTCAGTGTGGAAGACAGAAGAAGAAAACTAAATACATATAAAAAATGAAGTTCTTGAACATGAGAATAGAACATATGGAACATAAAAATAAAACAACATTGAAATTTCAGAAGAAGCTTGTATTTGCAAATAAAGACATGCACACCTGTCCTTGTCTCTAAATTACTGATATTAAAACATACTGGTGATATAATTAACCTCCAAAAATAAAGAAAAAATAGGACTTCTATTTTTATAACAGGGATTCCGTTTCTTTGGACCAATACTTTTGGCTAAAAATGACAAAATTTACTAGATATTATATAAACAATTCTTCCAAGTATTGGAGAGCTGGAAAGATAGTGAGGAGCTGAGAAGACAACAATGTGTGGGAATGCAGAAATAAAAGAGGCATCCTGCACTGGTGTGTTTGATCGTAGGGCACTCATGACCCCTGGCAAACACAGGCCTTTGGTTTGGCAAGCAGGGTCCACTCTACACTGAACAGGTAACATCTCCACCTTAACCTGGGAAGATAAAAGTGAACAGGCAGAAACTCTGTCCACAAAGGACACAGGAAAAGTTGCCTCCATGCTGAACAAGGGTGCAAAATGAAAAACAACCCTGAGGAATTGTGGTTCTTGTGTTGCTGTTGCTTAGATTCATTGTTCAGATTCACGTGCAACATATATTGTTTACACTTTCCTAATTTGTAAAATTCAACTCGGCATTGTTGTGGGAATTGTACGGCTGGTGTTTATACATGACACTTAGCACAGTAACTGGCATGGAACATGGGCTCAGAGGTAAGCAATGACACCAAGGCATACACTCTGGGTGAGCACCCACTTCTCCTGAGAGGCTAGGTGAAAATTCATGAGAACCATCAAAGTTGGGTACCCCCCTAAACACATTTTGGCATAAAAAAATAACAACACAATAAAAATAGTGGAGAGGCCTTTGAATTTTATTATAAGGAGTTAAGACCTATGAAATAATCCTTTACAATTAAGCTATCTCTCTTAAAGCCCACAAATACTTACTAAAAGTTAGATTCCTTTATTTACAATACTATGCCCCTATCCTCTCTTCATTCCAGCATTGTTCCAATGACATTTCTCAGGCCCATAGGACATAGAATGAGAGAACGTTTAGGTTGGTGGTAGAACCTTGCATTAGAGTAAGTGGACTATATTTTCAGATCGAGCCATGCTCATCAAGAGCTGTGAAGCTTGTGGCAAGTATCCCTTTCTGGGCCTTACAATACTGATGTAGCAAGTGCAGTTAATGAATCCTGGTTTACACACTACTCTCAAATGCACTCACTGAGCTTTTACAGTACGAGGAAGGAAATGTGCAAATGCATCATGTATCATGTCCATAAATTCTGGGTTAGAACAACGGGGCCTTTGGTGGGACTCACTTCTTTTGTATTGACATTTAGTTGTATTCTGAACCATCTCTATTTGTGTGCATAAATTTAATTAAGATTATAAAATGACAGTTTTTTCCATTATAATAGATGTTTAATAAAAGTGTGTTGATCAATTAATTAATTAAAGGCAGAACTCTGGATTTGGTAAGGAGGAGAGAAACTTTAATCAAAGTTATTTTTCTTTTCCAGGATAGGTAAAGGACAACAAGCCTTATACTACAGGAAGATTTGGCTTAGAAAGAATCTTCTGTACACTACTACCAAGTTCTGACAAGACCCACTGTATAGCTGTATGATGCATATTAAGTAAAACCTTAATATGGAAGATTTTTGGGAGAACCATTAACAGGCTAAAAATTTGTAACTCTCCACTCTGGCATGCAAAGCTTCTACAGTTTGTTCACTGTCTCCAGCTGATCACCTCCTAGAAATGTGCACTCTAGAAATATTTAACATCTTTGAATTCTCCCAATACAGTTAATGCCACCTGTCTTTGCGTTTGATGTACACACAATTCAAATGTACATGCTCTTTATCCAAAAAATGTTTACTTTTCTATCAACACTTAGCTCGGTGCTCACCTCACCCAAGAACCTTTCCCTCATGCCGCTGACCATCCCAGCACTCTCAGCCCCATCCTAAAGCCGTCAGACCTCAGTCCGGGAGAACGGTTCCTTTTGTTGAACTCAGCCCTATTCACTGTATGGGCATGTTAGGTTTTGTATGCATGTTTGCACATTTGACTTTGTCTTTCTTCCTATGTTGAAAATAGGCATTAAGGACAGGTTATTATTCAATGATATAATTTCAACAAAAAACAAGTCTTTGCTGAATAATACACTTAATGAATTTGTGAGTGAAATGAGTGGGCACCAACCCTAAATCATTTTGATGACTTTATTAGTATAGATGTACTAGTTAGCTCAGAAATTTTTGTTTTCCAGCAGCTTTACTGAGATCTTACTTATATACCAGAATGTTCCTCACTTGAACTGAACAATTCAATAATGTTTAGCACACCTTTCTAGCATTACACACCCCACAATTTTACCAGAGGCAGTTTTTCTGGACATCTTGCATAGACCAACTAAACAGCTTTAACTTAAAAATAAATAACAAATAAATAGAGGCAGGAAGGAGGGAGGAATAGACTGTGATGTAATTATTCCTATGCCTTCTACAACAATACTAGTTAAAGTGAAATATATGATGCTAATTGGTAGTTATGTAAAGACACACTTTTAAGTCAGATTTATTATATATCTCATCTAGGAACAATTAAGTTAATTGTCTTTCAACTTCATTTTTTACTCCTTTCATTACAGCCCTTTTCATATACTGCCTGATGCATCATGTTTTGTATCTGTCTGGGTGAAAGAGCAAGAACCACAAATTGTATTTCTATATTCTGCTTCAGGACTTGTATTATGTAGCCCATAGTAGGAGAAAAATAGTGCAGTGCATCAAACTGAGAAACAAAGAAGAAAACGGAAGGAGCGCTGTATCATCACAGGAAACATACGACGGGAATCCAGATCAAAGCCCCATTTTGCCTTTAAAAATCTGACTGAGGAAATAGTTTGTAAGTCTTACTAATTTCATTTCTCCACTTTGAATTACTAGAAGAGTTTTGTCCTTTAGTGACTTGTCACTCCAGAGAAACAAAGTGTGAGGATGTAGCCCTCTATTTCTAAAGATCAATTCACCTACCATTTTTGATGAGAGGTTCACAAGCTTTAAATCATCTCAGTCAACTTTTCAGTGCATTTTATGGTAGGAAGCTAAAGAGAGTGAAGTATTCAATTAAAATCCCAAGGCTGTTTTAAGAAATAATTAGCCAAGTTGAGAAAGTATAATAGCATCAGAAAAGTGAGTCCCCCTTAATCTGCTCCATCATTACCCCCCCAAGTCTTCAGAAGAAAATACTGAATAAGAAAGTTGACATATTTTCATCCCTATTTGAATCCTGTGAAACTACTTCCATACCCATGGAGTTTGAAGGTCAGTCTAATTTTTTGAATAGTTGAGTGCATATTAAATTAAATTTCTGAATTTTGGGAGTTGTCTACTGATAATTAATAGCTTGTTCATTGTATGTAAATGTCTATGTCCTTTAACCTGGTGATGTTTTATTTGTCTCTCTTTTCATTTAGTGTTTACTCATCCATATTCTAAATTTTTGATAATTTTTAATATTAAATGCCTACTTATTGGTACACAAGTCTCATGTCACAAGCATCTTCATATTTTTTATTGCATCACTAACTGCATATCTGTCACATTACGCATTCCTTCCCACCATTGCCAGGTACGTTCTGTTGATTTCACAGCCATTCACCTTACCACTGCTTTGAAGTGATCCTTTGTGAACAGTCTTGTTCTATAGCAAAGCCATCCCCCCTGCAAAACAGCAAGAAAGAGGCTGCAGCATGTCTCTTACAAGCAATAATTGGTTGCCTTGCAAGTCTTTGGCCTGAATGCTTCCTAATTTGTAACATACAAGGCTCTATTCAAGAGAATAACATATTCCATTTCTGTTTACAGAACCAGTGCTTGATGCAAAAAGAGATAGAAAATAAGATTGGTTCTTTATTGGTCATAATTATACCCACTATACTGTGCAAGATACGGAAGGCTTAGATAAAAGCAAATGAATTTACTTTTTAAATTGAGTTTACTAGATGAAATCATATATGGAAGTACAAATCTTTTGGCTGTTCAATTAAGACTATCTTATTTTTTCCAACAACTTATAGGTCCGTTTTGTATTATTTTGCATAAGTATTTCAACCAATTTTCATAAATTTGCATCTTTGTTTAAAGAGCCCTAATGCCAATTATGTATAATAAATGTAATTAATTAGTGCATTCTACAGCTACTGCATTCGAGTGTGGTTTACAGTTAGAGACCTCGGAATGGCTAAGTATGGGAAATTGCTGGTAAACCAGCAGTCTATCCCATAGTCCCCATGGCAAAGCGAGAAGTGAGGTTGGGAAAACTTCTCAGAGAGATTAAATATATCAGATCTATGATGCCTAAGAAGCTTTGTTTTAGTAAACCTAATTCAATGCTTAAACATAAACGAAGAGGGAAGGACCTGCTTGTGCCAACATCAGCATCTGCCTGTAACCATCACTTTTCCATATAGTCCTCAGGTTGATTTGGCCATCCAATCAGTAAGTATAATTTGCTCTTTCTAGCACATCCCTCTCAGAGGAAAGGTAGTCTTACCAGAGGGCAAGCGCATGAGTAACTCATGTCTAATACAAAATTTCATTGTTCAATTCTGAGTTCATTCAGAAAGCAAGAGAAAAGCATGCTGTTGTCTTTTTAAGCACATTTAAGGGTGTATGCCTATAGTTCTTCATGCTGTGCATTTACTCTTTCACAGAAAGTTCAAGACACCAGGTACATGTTGCATGTTTGCTGTGATGGAGCAAAGAAAACCTGTAGTGTAACAAGATTAGCTTGGGTTTAAAAAATATTTTCAGTGTGTAAGCTTAGGAGTGACCCTTTTGTTATTCTAATCATCAGAATTTGATGAAATTAGAAAACTGTAATTGGCTGCTCTGGATGTGCCCATCAGGTTGCTTCAAGTTAAAGTCCATGTAGTTAGAATTTTTAATACAGTAGGTGGTTAGGCAAGAAGAAAATGACCGGCCTTCTCATCTAACTCTGAGTTGCACGGGAGACATATCTTAGTTATTCCTTAAATTGATTTTTGCCTGAATGTTCCCTCAGGACTTAAAATATATTTTTATATATTGTAATTTAATGTAATGTAATTCAGGAGGGTGGTTGTCCTTCCTTTCAAAACTTGGATAGTCCTGAGTTGTTTGAATTTCAAGTCACACTGCTGGGGTTGTCTTTTTGTCTCAGATTTTCATTCAAGTAGTGCTGATGACACCAGTTGGGGACCTGGTGGCTCTGGGCTGGTAGGTCACACAGTGCAAAGGAATCAGTCAGGCCTGTTTTCACATGACTCCCTGGGATCCTGCCCTGACAGTCTTGTTTAGACAGATGATAGATGTCCGTGAAGCCACCAGATTTCCAGATTTAAATGTACGAAGGCAGAGTTGTCTTATGTGTTACACAGACTTGCTATGTAGGACAAGGTTGAGCCTGTCAGGTTGGAGCACAGTCATGAAAAAAATACCCTGGTCTACTTAGGAGTGCCTTCTGGTGAGCTGTATATAGAAATAAGTTTACCCAAAGCTTCTTGTTTTATTCCCTATACTGGGGCCAGAGTTTATCATAATTATTATTTTTTATAAAGTGACTGGGTCTCAGAATTTTTATCTTAGAGGTTTCAAAATGGCTTACTTTTCATTTTCTTATGTCAGTGCAGATATGAGGGACATTGTATATATTTTCAATAAAATAATAAATATTAACTGGCATTTGGTCCACTTTGGATGGAATTGATTGCTTAGAGGTAATCACTAATATAGACACCCCACGATAGGCAATATAATCAACTGTGACCAAAGCCTATGTGTCCTTTAGCTGTGGAAATGCTTACTGCCTGTCACCAAGTCCACTGGCTGGGAAACCACAAAGCCTTTGTCCTATACTTATGTTTAATGGGATCTGATATCACTTAAAAATCTAGAAATTTCTGAGAGTAAAAGGAAAAATTGTTGCCCCATATTTAGCCAACACTGTAAATATAGTGGATCTCCAGCTGGATTTTAAGTACTTCTTCTGCTGAGATTTGATTGGTTCTTTGCAAAGCCAACACATCTGCAGGGTGAGTCTTCAAAAAGAGCAGGAAGATTCTTTTTCATTACAATTAACTCCTAGAAAAAGGGCCCCCAAAAGCATGTATTCTGAAACTAAAGTGTGGTGTGTGTGTGGATATATATATATATATATATATATATATATATATATATGTGTGTGTGTGTGTGTGTGTGTGTGTGTGTGTGTGTTTGTATTCTTTAGAGAGTCTTAGTTGTCAGGAGTATTTTCAGTATTTCACGTGTTTTCCTCCTTGTCCCTGACCTCATTCATCTATACCTTCAAGATCCAGTTCCCCTGAACAGACAGGGAAAGATGACCATGGGCAAGAGTATTTGATTATAGCGTAGTGTGATCCAAGTGAATACCTCTAAATGAGAATATCAGCAGAGCTGTAAAAGTACCAAACTTCACAAGGCAAAGATTATTGCTTTGAACTTTGGGCAATGACAACTTAGATGCCCTTCTTGTCATTTACTTGCCTTTGCTTGTGTTTCTTCTGTGTAATAATTCATGTAATAGATGACATCTTGGGATAAGATAACTTAAGGTGATCTTGTCAAACCACCCCCTAGATGGCATTTTATTTTCCTACATATCTATAATGTGGAACATTTTACACAGCACATAGTTTATCTTGACAATGAACACTTGTAGGAAATAGGTCTGGGTTGGGTTGGAAAAATAAAACCCAGAGATTAGAGACTTGCATTGACCCAGGTTATGTGCAGATTTTAGGTACAGTCTGAGATCCAGATCAGATATCATCATCTACTCCAAAACCTTTCTTCATACTCCATCAATGTCTGCTAAAAATAATGGATTCTGTTACCAAAAGGTCTTTGGTTAGTTCAGAAGGGAGGTGGGTGGGTTAAAGCAAATTTGGAAGAGTAATCATTTTTGCAGACAAGAAAAAAAGGTGTGGATAAGAGAAGGAAAATGTCAACAAAGAGAATTGTTGGCAAGGCAGGAAAAAGGACAAACATTGCCTAGGGAAAGGATAAAAAAGAGGCTCAAAAAAGAAAATAAGGTGTAGAAAACTTGTAAGTGAGGTTATTGTTTGGGATATGCAATATGCAAACCCCCATATTCCTCCTTGACTTATCTCTGACATAATCTATATTTTTGACAAATGCATTGGTTTGAGTATATTCTGTCTAAGTAATGAGATATACTAAGTTAAAGCTGACATGAAGTGGCTTATAGTGAAATACCCTACAGTTAAATTGCGGTAATATTTTAATGTTTTTTTATTGCTGTTCAAGTACAATTGTCTCCATTTCTCTCTTATCACTCTCCTCTGTCTCACCCATCCCCATCTCCCACCCTTGATCCTACCCCACTTTGGCTTTGTCTATGCGTCTTTTATACATGTTCTTTGATGCCCCCTCCCCTTTTCTCCCTGTAATCCCTTCCCTTCTCCCTTCTGGTTACTATCAGTTTGTTTTTTATTTCAATGTCTCCAGTTATATTTTACTTGCTTATTTTTTTGTTGTTGATTAGGTTCCACTTATAGGTGAGCTCATAATATTTTTAAATAACCTGTTTATGTTTGTTTCTTAAGCTGGATGAAAAATAAGTACCTTCTTCATTGTTTCATCTTTCATATCTATTTCCATATCAAATATGACACATAGTAGGTGCTCACTACATTTTATTTGAAATTTTTTTTTACTGTTTGGAAACATATACTGTTTGAAACTTTTTTCTAGAAGCCCTAAAAAAGTATGTTCAGCATTAATAACAGCCCCAGCACCTAAAGAAATATGTTATGACAAAGCTTATTTTAATATTTAAGTGACTATGATATTTATATATCATGCTCTGTCCCAGAAACCATATATGATGTATTTATCCTTTAGGACTTTTGTTTTGTTTTGTTTGCTTTGATGTTGTTGTTGCAAATAATAAAAATCTATAATGGGCAATTTAAGCAAAAGTAAATTTACTGGAAAGATATTGGGTAGCTCACAAAATCAGTATACACAACAGAAAACTGGGCCATACACACAATTTCAAACGGAACAAAAACAATATGGGGTAGAGAAAGTATTGGGGCTGGATATCAGGAAGCCAGAGTTAGGATAAATAAACATTATCCATGTTTTCAGATCTTGAAACTCTCTTGCTGAGATTCAAAGTTCCAAGAGAAAGAATCTGATTGGTTCAACTTAAGTCTCATGCTAACCTACCTGTTGGCTATATTGAGTTGGAGAGAAATGACATAGTCAGAAGAGGCTATAGTGTCTCTAAGGCCTCCTTTGGCTACTATAGTGGAGGGAATGAATGATTTACAGCCCCATCCAGATTGAAACCAATGGAAGAGAGTAAATTCATTAAAGAAAATAATGAGGGCTTTTGTAAAGCATCCATAAAGGCTAGGCAGGCAGCACAGGGAATATCCACGGCATTTGGGCACCTTCTGCCATGGAGCTTTCTATCTTCAGAGAATAGAAACTGTAAAAGCAGCCCAGAATGAGACCATGAATAAGAGGCAAATGAGGAGCCAACCACCCCCATCTCTGTATACACACACATGCATACAAGCTGCACAGCCTCCCACATCCATGGTGCAAGATTCGTTCAGAAAGGTGAACACTACCACTTCAGCAAACAAAGGGGTTTCGGGACACAAAGCAAAGGAAGACTTCCAGATTGGCTCTTGTTTTCTTTTGTGTTTAAATTGTTTTCTCAGATGCCTTTAAGTAAAGCTTTCTTTCATTTATAATTGTATTGTATTTGATGGGAATTGTATTTCCCATCAAATGACAATATCCTCTCCCAGTTTTCAACATCTGTCTATTTGAAAGGGTTATCTAAGAGCGCCTATTAAAGAGCATCTGAAAGAATGCAGGGTCTTGACTATGAATGGCTAAGGAGAAACCAGTACTGGGAAGTTGTGAAGACTGGGCTAGTTCCGGAGTCCATCATTCCTATCTGTCACTGACAAGTCACCAGGCCACTGTAACTCACAGTCATTAGTCATGTCTTCTTGAAGCACAGAGGAAAGCAATAGAAAAGCAGCAGACACTGATGTGCTTTTGGAGGATAGACTCTTTCTTTCCACACACTGGTCATATTCTGATGGCCTTACAGATTTATACACATTCACACACACACACACACACACACACACACACACACACACACACACACACACACATGCCAGTAGTACCAGACTAGATTCACACCAACCTATTTTAAGTAGGCAGCAAATCTGCAAATTTTGCTGATTCAGAATTCTATAGTAGGGAAAGGAATTCTGATAATCCTGTTGTGAGAACACCATCCAGAAGATTACCAAGAAAGACCACACTTGTTACTCTTTTGTAAAAAAGATTGGAAGGCTACTAAGGAAAATTTTCTGAATGTTGAAGATATAAAAATATAATATGCCAAAATATCAATCTGAAGCAAAACTAAACTTGTTAAATATGCACGTTTTGCAAAGCCAAACCAATGCTGGTTGTGTCATCTTTTATGAATTCCCTGCAAACAGCTTTTAAAATGTGCAGAGCACTTTACAGATCACTGAAAACCTAAATACCAAAGAGTCCGTTGAGGTGAGATATATTTAGCTATCCACTGTGCCTATGTCTGCATTCGCCATTTTTGCCTGCTGCTATGTCAAGGACTTTGAATGCATCATTTTAAGAAATGCTCCTTTTGAGGTAAAAAAATCTTGATGCAAATCTGCATTGGAGGATGTAAATTTTTCCCCTAAAAACATGCATTTAGGCCTCGGGGTTAACCTCAGGCTCTGTCGAGAACACATTCGAAATGAAGAAGTAGTTTGTAAGACTAGAAAATTTGGAACAGTGCCTTTAAAAAGAACTCTCTCTCCTACACCATTAAATTGTATAGTTTTGCTTTAAAATGCACAATTCCTAGTTTAAAAAAAACATATTTATTAGATTAACTTCATTTGAAAGAAATATAGAAGAAGCAGCTACCAGAAGAGTGACCTTGGAACATTCCAGAAACATGATAGTTCATATGTTGGTTCTGGTCCAGATGTCACTGAGAAGGAAGAGGGAGGAAAAGGTCTTTGGCAATATCCCACTTATTTTGATATCTGATATCTCTCTTCCCTCCAGCTAGATGTAGTTTCACATTAGTCATATTTCAGTTTGGGTAGACAGATGAACTTGTCCTGTTCAATCACTAATATTGATTCCCTACTGCAAAAATGAAACTTTGATTTGCCTTGGCACCAACTATGCTATCCATATGCAAAATTAAAGACAGAATTAACAGGTGCTCCAATCAAACATTTAAAAAATGGATTCAGTAATGAACCACATTCCATTATGTTTCTCTTCTAAATACTATGGCATAACCTCTGTCCATGTACAAATATTCTTTCCAGGTTAATGACTGGTGTTCCCAAGAGACAGAGTGGAAATACAATCTAAATACTGTATAGCAATATTTCTACTACATTAGGCCAAAACCTTATGCTGATCCAAAGGGTGTAATTTTTAAAATTTTGTTTTGGAGACCCCTGTCAATTTTCCAGACTGGCCTATAAATGTAATATTAAAAAGATATGAAGTACTATAACATAGGTGACCACATTTCCTGTTGAAATGCATTAATGACTGTATTCAGCACAGAATAAGGCACTTTAGATTTGTATACTAGTTTGGAAAATTAACATCATAATGTTTAGAAACTTGTGTTTTTAATATGTAAACATTAGCATGAAAAATGGTTTTGTAAAATTTATGAAAAATGGGTGACTTTATATGGAGCTCTTTTAATAAGCAATTTTATATTATAAATATATACCAATGGTTGTTGTAATGTTCACCTGGAACCTTGAACTATATAGAAAAGATCCACTCATTTACTGATGGGCACCTAGGCTCTTTCCAGCACTTGGCTATTGTAAATTGTGCTGCTATGACCATTGGGGTGCATAGGCTCTTTTGAATTGGTGTTTCAGGATTCTTGGGGTATACTTCCAGCAGTGGGGTTGCCGGATCAAAAGGCAGTTCTATTTTTAGTTTTCTAAGGAAATTCTATACTGTTTTTCATAGTGGCTACACCAGTGGATTTCCACCAATAGTGCACTAGGCTTCCCTTTTCTCCACAACCTCTCCAATGCCTGTTGTTTGTTGATTTGTTTATGATAGCCTTTGTAAGCCATGTGAAGTTGTATCTCATTGTGGTTTTAATTTAATGTCTCTGATGGCTAGTGGTACTGAGCATCCTTTTATGCCCTCTGTATGTCTTCCTGGGAGAAGTGTCTGTTCAGTCCTTTGCCCACTTTGTAATTGGGTTGTCTTCCTAGAGTGGAGTTGTGTGAGTTCTTCATATATTTTGGAGATCAAACCCTCATCTAAAGTATCATTTGCAAATATATTTCCCATACAGTTGGTTCCCATTTCATCTTGCTGATGTTTTCTTTAGCCATGCAGAAGTGCCCATCAGTAAATGAGTGGATCAAAAACCAATGGTACATTTATACAATGGAATACTACACAGCAGAAAGAAAGAAGGAGCGCCTACTCTTTGTGACAGCATGGATGGATTTGGAGAGGATTATGCTAAGTGAAATAAGCCAGGCGGTGAGAGACAAATATCATATGATCTCACTTATAAGTGGAACCTAATCAATAAAACAAAAAGCAAGCAAAGTATAACCAGAGATATTGAAATTAAGAACAAACTGACAATAACCAGAGGGAGGTGGGAGGGGATAATGGGCACAAAGGGAGAAAAGTTGTCAAGGAACATGTATAAAGGACACATGGACAAAGCCAAAGGTGGGTAGGATTGAGGGAGGGAGGGAGGAGGGAATGGTGAGGGTGGGAGAAGTGTTGGAGGGAGAATGGAGACAACTGTACTTAAAAACCAGTACAAAGAAAAGAAAAGAAGAGACACTTGTCTTAGTGAGAGTGTGGAAAGGGATCCTAGATGAAGCAGGAGGGAAACACTGGAGTCACAGATGACAGGCTGGTTGACCTCTGAACTTTCTCCATGCCCAGATGAAGATGTTTATGGTAGAAAGTTACCACTGTTTCTCAATAGTCAAAAATGTCTCTCCCTACTATGTTTTGGTCCAAGTGCATTGTTATTACACACATGCCTTTAAAGCAATTTAGACATGTACAACTTGTAGATTTTTACTGGTAGTAAACTGGCCAACCGAGAAGTATGAGGAGGGTCAGGGTTGGCTAATATATAAGGATGCTACCTGGTAACAGTAAGTTAGAGATCAATTTCTCTCACATAAACTACTAGGTTTGTTTATTTTCATAAATGTATTTTGAAGCAGGCTGTGTAAGTCCACATAACTGGTTCTGTAATGAAATTCCAGCTCTTTGTTCTGTTAGGTTCTTTGACCATCACTTCACATGACATGTTCACTCCAGGTAAATGCAGCATCAGACCAGAGGCAGAGAGCAGTGCCCCTTATGGTTCATATCTGGCCACCAGAAAACTTCCTGACTGATGGTCGGCACAGAAACTTTGAGAACAACTTCTGGATCTGTGAATCCTGTTAATACGAGAATTAAATTTTCTCTAAAATATTTATGCCAATTCATGTATTTTGAATATTTTGCCAGAGAGAATTCATTTCCAATTTAACTGTATTTAACAGGATCCTCATTTTGACAATTTTCCCCCCTGACATTCGCCTAGCTACTTAGTAAAGCATCGTTATTAATCTACATATGCGTAAACAAAACACAGGTAGAAGCCAATTCTAGAATAAGAGTTTTTTTAATTAGAAGGCTAGCTGGACACCTCTGAGTGTGGATTCCTGACTAGAGCAGCCATCTGCATGTGGGTCAGAGCTTATCCAATTAACAAACCCATGACAGCATAACAGAGAGGGCTATTTGAAATATTTTAAAGTAAACTGTACTCATCTCACCAATGACACACAGTTCTTGCCACTCTGGCTCCATACATAATGAAAGACAAAATGCATTTTGTATTCTTAGTTCCATAGATTTCCTAGTATCTGGGAATCACAGCAATTCATTGTCCTCACCATTATCTTAGTACCTAAAAACAGTGCTGAATTCCAACTCTGTGCAAAGTCATATTCAAGAGTAAAGTTGGACCGAAATGTGGATAAATTGTCCAGCCTCCAAATTGTTGTAGTTACAGACAGATGCAATTTTTATTCCATTGTAGGTACTGCTGCAAGGTCTTAGCCAATAATAAAAAGTCCTTTGAAGGTGTATATCATTATTTCATTCATCTTTGAATGAGCAAAGGATAATCTTATATGCATCAACATGCACAGATTTTATAAAGTACTCTGCCCATAGCACATAATCAGTAGGTATTTGTTATGGAGGCTGAACCATGATGGAAAATCAGTGCCTTGCTTCTTAGAGTAGGGTTTCTGAGAGCAAGGGAAATGTATATTCCAGTTTGCTTAGAAGTAAAGTCAGAGACTAAATCCAAGATTCAAGTACTGCTAAATAGCTGTGTGTCTTGGACAACACTCTTACTTTCCTTGAACCCCCATTTTCACAAAATGCAAAAGAGAAGCAAGAACCCTCTGTCACTCAGTGATTATCAAGTTTAAGTAAAAGGGTGTATACCATTTATAATGGCATGCTTCATTCATAGAATTCACTCAAAATTATGAACAAAATGAATTAATTATCAAACAAATGATAACTTGCCTTACAATTTTTTTCTCTCTGGAAATTCTAGACAATAAACATCATTTTAATATTGAACTGGGGTACAGAACTAACTCATGAATATAAATTTATTATATTATATCAGCCTTGCATACATGCAGTTTTGTTTAAGGCCATCATTTTGACCCACACAATATCAGAGTAATTGAAATTATTACTTACTTTTGAGAGGGTTTTTACATATTTTATTTAGATTAATTTGATAAATTCTAATGCTCAAAAGCATTATCCTACATAACCGTTATTAACAAACAATTGCAAAAGTGAGTCACTATCTTTATTCTTAATTAATTGAGTCTTTTAAGCCATATAAGTTGAACTAAAGTCTATTGAGTTAACATGGAATCCCAGGCCTTATACTGAAAATGTTGAAAAATATTTCAACATTTCAAATATTTTGGGTTATCTATTGGGTTCTAGACAGTATGTTAGAAGACTATGATTTCATTTAACCATTACATCAGCCCTTCAAGGATGGTATTACTGTATCTATTTTATAGATGAGAAACTGGATATAACAAATATCTGTATCTTTATTTCACACACATTAGAGATCAGTATAGTCAGACTTCTGTTGTCATCATCTATTGAAAGTTCACCAACAAGTGTCATTAGTGTGTCTGAATTGCACATAACCAGTGTTAATGAAATGACTTGCACATGGTGGATGGTCAACACATCTTCTGCATGTAGAAATGAATCGTGTACTTACACTATGGAGATAAAGTGAGTGGTAGGTCTCTGTGACCCCTCCATCAGCTTCCAAGGACATGGCACTAAATCCTCCCTCTCAAATGTGTTCTCCTTTTACCTTTCCATTACTCTGACTGATGTGTATAAAGTCATGACCTTTGGAGTCAGAACCCAAATCCTGGGTGAGGACATCATCTTGCCGTATTTATTCACTCATACAGCAAAATGAAAGGCATGATGTTAGATGTGGATAATTGTTAAATATTGATAGTTTATAGAGTAAATATTAGGCAACTATTATATTTTCAATGGACTTATAGAGCATGATTTCTCAAATTTGTCTGTTTAATATAATCCAGGGGCTTTTTAACAAGTATAGATTCACAGCAACCCACTCCTTTCCCAGACACAGTTCCTCTGTTTATGGAGCTCCTATCCTCGTGAGGAGGAGGAACAATTAACTACTGTAGTAAGCACCCTGAAAGAAAGAATATGCTCTATGAGATGCAACTATGCACCTAGATGCTTTATGAATACAGGAAGTCATACTTCAAATAGTTGTACAAAGTCTGACTGTGGAGTGATATTGAATAAACTGAAGGATGGAAAGATAGCACCATGTGAAGAACTGTTTGGAAAATGTTGAATGTAGAGGAAATGTCAGGGTCACAGTGTCTGAGCTAAGACAGCCACATGTATTCCAGGAATCAGGGAGGACCAGTGAGTCTGGAGGATCTCGGGCAAGGCAAATCTCTCCTGACATGAGGATAGACTAAAAAGGAGGGTTCAGATGATCACATCACGCCAGGTGCAGATGAAAAATGATTTGGGACAACTTATTTACTTATTGAACCAACCACTTATGGTGTAAATTTTTTATGCCAGTGTTGCAGTAGTGGAATAGGTTACATTCTAGCATCCATTAAAATGGTGTGTTTGTACTAGGAAATAAAGTTTTTGTTCAACATTTCTTAGTTTTCTTTTGTGGTTGAATGAAGCGTTTGTTAGAGAATACTCAATCTATGACCCCAATAAGAAGGATATAACAACAATGGGATTTAAGCAGTGTAATAAGGAGATATTACTAGTCCATGTAGTATTTGAAATGTCTTATATGAGATCATGTTATTAAATTAGGAGTTATTATTTTATGAAAACATCCAATGTGGAAAGTCATTGATTACCAAGATTAATAAGTTTCTAGAAAAGAAATAATGAAGTAATGTGAAAGCTAGTCCTTAAAAAATAAAGATTCTCAAATAATAGAGACATAATTTACAAATACATGATTAAAAATCTACCAATAAAGACATTCTCTTCCTATTAAAAAGGTTTGACAGGACCTAGCCAAGTAGCTCAGTTCATAAGAGCATCAACCTGATATGCCAAGGTTGTGGGTTTAATCTCGGTTAGGGCACATACAAGAAGCACCCAATAAATAAATACATAGATGGAGTGATAGATCTCTCCAAAATCAGTTAAAGAAAACGTTTGACAAAAATAGCAATGCTTATATTTTATCACAAATGCAGAAAAGGTGTCATCCTAAATTATCACAATTTTTTAGTAGGAGGAAGGATTCCAGGTTTGTGAACATGCCTTTATCATCTGGGTAAGAGAACAATTTCATGGCCACAAGCAGAGACAGAGGAAACCAAGCTATTGTGTTAATGTGCAATTTTACCCAGAAATCACATTTTGAATTTAGAAAAACTATTTGTAACAAATATATAATATATAATATCTATCTCAAGAGGTTAAATTTTCAAAGGTAAATTTTACACCAAGGGTACTAAACAACTTTTTAGCATTTCCAAATGCTGTAATATAATACAATTAATTTTAGCCTGACACATCAGTATAATTTGTAGATATTGACTTCCTACCTGTCAGACAACTTCATGGGGGAAAAATCATCATTCAGAGAACTTTGTTTTTACATCTATAACATTCTACTGAATATGAGAACCAACTGAAAACAATAAGAAAAGAGAAAACAATCAAGGCCCCTTTACTATTTAGCTAAAAAACAAACAAACAAACAAAAAAACACCAAAAAGCCAAAAAATATAGGACTCCATATATTAAATAAAATATTTGTTTTAGAGTCAGTTTTTCACTGGACCTTCAATGTTGAAGAATTATTTAATTCACCTAAAGGGAAAAAAAAAAGAATCAACCAACAGGATTTTTATAGTAGGTACGGAATGCTCAGCGATGGGCGGCATGTTCTGGAAAGAAGAGGATGAGTATGAGTGAATCACTGCCTTCAAGGAAATTCTAATCAGGAAATTGCATTAGCTTGATGAAAATGATTTTGAAATAACACATTGAGGAGTGGAGATGCTTGAAAAGTTGTATAGGACAGCTAAGAAAGGTTGGGTCATGACACACAAGTAGGACTTTGAAAGGTTAGAATGTAAGGAGAAGAAGATGAATGTTTCTTGAGCCTACTAGGTGCTAAATATGGGGCTGAATGTATCTTATACATTTTGTTTTTACTTTTAGTTCTCATAGCAGCCCTATGAGATTGGTGATTATCTTTTTGAAGTTGAAGAAACTAAAGCTTAAAGAAGTGGGCAAATTTGCCCACAGGCCCACAGCTTGTCCATGGTCACCCTTGTTTAAATACAGGCCACTCTTGCTCCAGAGTTTATGATGCTCTCCCATCACAATGTTCCAGAGGTCAGAATTGTGAGGGTGAAGAGAGAGGTGAGGAAGGACATTCATGTGAAAGAAGAGGAAAAAAATTAGTGAGGAACTACATAGATGTAATATTTCTGCCATAAATACTCCTGATCTTTTGGGATATTTCAATTTTTAGGGGAAAAATTTCCACAAACCAGTCTCTTGTAACTCCAACAATAGCATCACTCTGCATCCAGTTGCTCAGGTCATCCTGGAGGCCTTTTGTACCTTTCCTCTGTCCCCTAATTCATTAGCATATTCTGTCATGTCCATTTAGCATGTAATTATGTCTGTGTTCTGTCTGTAGATCTAGCACATATTTATATCTATGTTGATATATATCTCTTTGTATCTAAACATATCTCTATGTATTTATCTCTGTATATCTTATCTTCAAATCTGTATCTATTTCTATATCAATTTTATGTGCATATCTGCCTTTAAAACTATATATGTAGTTCTATTTTTACATGCATATGTGTGTAGAACTCTCCATCTCTATTTCAATCCAAACCTATCCAGGTCTATCTCTAAATTGATCTTTACATCCATATTGATATCTGTACCTACACTTGCACTTGTCCCTAAACTTGTACCCTAACCTATGTCTGCATTCATCTCCCATCCATCTCCACCAGATCTAAGCTAGTCTAGGTCATCATCCCATACTTGGATTATTATGATAGTCTCCAAACTGTTCTTCCAACTACTATTCTTGAACCTTTATATTTTAAGTATACAAAGTACTTCATGCTAATCTCAAAATTTTACAATGCCTTTTCTCACACTAATAATAGTATCTAAATTCCTGCCCATGGACAATTAATTCTTCTTTACCTGTCTCATCTCTTTGAAGTTTCTGCCTCGGTCTACATGCTTTCCTCAAATATTGCAGTGATTTATGCCTCAGGGGTCTGTCCTGCTATTTCCTCTGCCTAGTCTATGCTATGCTCTCAGAAGTTAACGTTGTAGCTTTTTTTCTTGCTCAGTTCCAATGGTGCCTCCTGAGGAAAGCCATCCGGTCTCATTAGGCATCATGGCAAGGACTCTGCTGTCAATGAGAAGGAGCCATGCTCGCTCGGGCACTTCTTGCATCGAGAGGCGGGGTCCATGCAGAGACTCCTTGAATCCAAATGGGTTCTGGGGCTGCACATGTCGAGATGATGAGGCAGAAGTGATACTCTAGGCTCTGGCCTTCAGAGATGGCAGTTTTCACCCACACTTAGAACAGGTGGCTGGGTAATTCGTGTAGCCCTCTCTGATCACCACACTGTGAGAAGCCCCAGCCTCGTGGCAAGACAGTGGAGGGTAAAATTCTATGTGGAAAGAGAAAGGAGGAAGGGGAGGGGTGGGAAAGGGGAAGAAAGAGAAAGAGAAAGAGAGAGAACAGGCTCTGAGGGGCTAGACATGTTTTTGGAGGTGGATCTTCCTGTCCCAGCTGCTAATGTGTGGAACACAAACCACCTAGCTGAATCCTTCAACTAACAAAAAATAAATAACTAAACAAAACAGAATGTTGTTTTAAGGCGCTAAGCTTTGAGTAGTGTTTTATACAGGACAGCTTTAACCAGACACATGAAAAGTGTAATTTATCATGTTACCCTACCAGTGAACACTGGAAATATCCCTCCTTCCTTCTTGCTGCCCTCCCTTCCTCTCTCTCCCCTTCACCCTCTTCCCTTCCTTCCTTTTACTTTTTTCCTATCTCCCTCTTTTTCTTTGTTTCCTGGTTACCATCCAAACTCTTTAGGTTACGAACCCTGCACGAACGACATTGTGTTTCTCTTCCCCACTGATCTCTGGTATGTAGAGGTGTGCCTTGCAGATGTTTGAAGCCAGGAAAGATGTACTGAATGAATAAAATAAGCATAAGCCTGTGAACTTAACTATTCTACCTACATGGGGTTGGCAGTTCCACTATCAAAATCACAACATCCATCCTTTACATAAATAAACAAATAAAGATCCCTGCCCAAATGCTTCCAAATATAAATGTGGAAGGAATACATGATATATGGCATTCTGTCATTGTACAAAAGGTGTGTTTCAGCAAAACGGGATGCTTAAATTGGCCAGTAAATTATACCTCTCTACTGCTCTTTGGTATTAGACTTCAGTGAGATTACTAAATGGTTAGCTTCGTGCTATAATGAGTTTTAAAGGAGCAAATAAGAGCCACAGATTTCGAAGTAGATTAAAACACATCCTTTGGCTGTTCGGTAGTAGGTCTTATGGCTGGCAGAGTTCCAAACCCCTCTTCATCAGCCTCGTGACACCCCGGACCAGGCCATGTGGATCTCGGCTGCCCAGCTGCCTCTGATCCGAGGAGCTGACACAGAAATAAGTTCCATCGCTCACAGATAACTCTGCACAGGGGCAGCGTTAGCACTGTTCTACAAATACCAACTCAGGGCCATTTGAGAACTCCTGCTGCGGAGAAGATGAGGTTTTCAAGAAATAAGAAGAGCCCCTTTCACATTGTCACCCTTTGTGTTTAGTACAAAGGCAGCACAGCATTAGCAAGAGGTCCCTGTCACCCACAATGTAACTACACTGAGCTGGCTACTTCAGAGACACTTCTTAAGATGCTCACCCAACCTGTACCCTGTGTTCCATCTCTAAGAACTTTTTTCCTGCCTCTAGGGTCACAGAGGTGAACTGCTACCCGGTCCATATTCCAGCCACTCTGGCCTTCGCTTTGCTGTGGAACTTCCAGGCTCAGCACTTTTGCACAGGTTATTTACCCTAACTGGAACTTTTTAACTCTTACCTCCCTCCCCTGTCTCAAAATCAAGGCCTCATCTACAATGCTGCTTCCTTTGGGAAGGCTTTGGTATTCCCCTTGGTGAGGTGTGTATCTCTGCTATACATTTATAGTACATCCTTTAAAGCAAAGGGCACCCCTATCTTTAAACGGCTAGACCAGCGAATCCTGTGTTCTTGTGATTCATCAATCAGTTGTGTTAAGTGCTCTGTAGTGTTAGTTTGTCAGTAAGTCCAATAACAGCAGAAATCAGGTCTGTTTTTTTCTCTTCTGTATACGGAGGGCTTTGCATAATACCAGGAATAGAGCAGACATTTAGTGATTAGTAGTGTGAGTGAATGAATGAATCACTGATGAATGGATGGATTGCTAAAATTCTAGGTCAGCAGACATGTGGCCTTGCCCAAAACATTCACAGAAACATTTGATTCACCCCAAAAGGTCCTTAAAATTGGTCCTGCACAAAACGCCCATGAAGACATTTGGTCCACATCGACCCATCTATCCAACCCCATGTGCCATGACCAGCTAGAGTGCTGAGGCATGAAGAGTTATTATTCACTGTATAGCCACAACATGATTATTGGGACAAGAAGACATGCTAACATAGTATTTTTTAAATGTAATAAACTATAAAGCCAAAGTACAAAGAACCGCTGCAGGCTGTTTGAACCCAGAGAGGTTTTCTAAGTACACACATTTTGGACAGGACAAGGTATGAAGGACCATTTGGTATGGACCAAATATTCCCATGAACATTTTGGACAGGAGCAAATTTCCAGACTCTTAGTGTGAACTGCATCTTTACATGGACGTTTGGATAGAACCACATGTCCTGTAGGGGGGGCACTTTTATTGATTTTTTTACCCTTAAGCTTGGAACAATGTGTCTGTGCCTAGTGAAGGTGAGATCCTTCATGTCTAAATGCTTTACTTCTGATTGTCATAGATCACTGACATGTTCAACTGCAGCTTTCATTGTGCCCTATGTTGCAGACCAATTCTGACTTGAGGCAGAAAGCACATAGGAATTGACATTCTTTCACTCATTAATTTCTTCCAGAGCTATCCTTCCTAGCAAGGGCTCCAAAGCCTTTGGTGCTGAATGCTAGGATCTCAAGAATATCCTTACAGGATGCGCTATTGGAATAGAAAAAACCCAGCACACTTAATTCAAGCCTGAGCCTCTGTTGCTCAACTATGTTCCAATAGTTGGCACTTGTTTTGGTGCCTGGCTCAGCCCTTGGCACATGGTAGGCATTCAGTAATTGGTAGTCGGCATTATCATTGTGATCACTAATTATAAGTCAATGATCAGATCACCTGGGTAATTCCCCCTTTTCCTATGGGTTCTGTTGCCAGTTCTTACATTTAAACTTCAAATTGGTCTGAAATAGTCCACTCTGACCCTAATCCATGAACTCAAGCTTTCCTGTCCCTGACTATTTTGAAATGTTTCTTATTTATTCTTCTTCCAGCAACTACAGATCATTTCTGCTAGGATTCCATTTACTGAGGCTCAGCTCATCTGTAGGAATCCTTGTTACTTTTTGAATTACTACTATCTTAGCAGATCATTTTGAATGAGAACAGACATTATGGTGATTCTTGGAGATACCATTGCTATGTTTCCCAGGCTGAAACACTAATATTAGAGTCACTTTATCTGAGCATCTTTAACCTCTACTAGGTAAGAGCTTAAATTCTAGAGTTGGGCCAATAAGTTTTAGAGAATAGATCCACGACTTACTAGTAGTAAAACCTCGAAAAACTTATTGAATCTCTAAGTCTCTTTTTCCTCTTTTGTAAAGTGGAAATCAATAATAGTTCCCACCTCCCTGGGGCGTTGTCAGGACAAAGGGAAATGACATGATGGTAAAAGACTACTGGCAAGTCTGTTCTCCCAGGACAGTTTGTCTCCCTGTGATTATAATTTCTTGTCTGGTCTTAACATCTGCCCCAAGGTTTTTCTAGGTGAGTCTGGTTCAAGTACTGTCCCTGTGAATCACCTAAAGGTGCACACGCATTATTGGTCTTCTGGCTCTTCGGGAACTAATGATTGCATAGATGCCAATATTTTAAGTACTTTCTGAATTCATTTGCTTGGATAGCCTCACCACAGAGGCTAGAGTGCTGAGGCACTCTATTCTCTTTGTGATTCTGTTGCTTTCTGGGCAATTTCTCAAATGAACTGGACTGTGTATGTTTCATTAGAAAACACTATAAATGAAATTATTACTTTTAAAAGTGTTCCTAATGATACTTCTGCTTCTTGGAGATAGAGTAGACATACTTACTTCATTATCCCACTTAGTAAAACTAAGAACACTGGATATAATATAAAAACAAATATAAGAAAACTGAAATACAGAGAAAAGAAAGCAGACTAACAAGAAAGCTTAGGATCTAAGGAATAACATGGTGGTTAGTTACCTTAGTTTTCTTTTTGCCTTTTATATGCTGACTCGGAGCTGATGGAGTCAGCAATCTGGAAACACCAGCCGGCACAGACAAAAATAGCCCTCAAAAATGCCTGTTCTCTCTAGCCAAAGGACTAGGAAGAGGGGCAGCCTTGCAAGGTAGAAAACATTCAAACACTAACTTCTCTATTCCAGTTAAACATCACAGGAAAGACTCTAGCACTACTCTACCTACACCAGCAAAAGCTGAGTAGGGACCCACTTGAGGATAAAATAAGAAACTCCAATACCTCTTCCTGGCTGGAGCTGGAGAAGGCAGGTAAGGAGGCAGAATTTTAATTCTTGCTGTCCAGTAATAAGAACCCCTGCACACGCACTGTCAGTCAGACCACATGGAAGCCTCAACTTCAAATTAACATGGCAGTGATGTTCCCACTCCCCACTGAGGTGGTCTAGGAGAAGTCTTAGTGGAGAATGGGACCTTTCATCATCACCCAGGGGTAACAAGGTCACCCCCACCGCTGTCAGTGGAGACCACGTGGAGAGTCAAAACTCATACTCCTACACAGCAGTAATGAAGAGCCCTGCCAAACTTTGATGTCAATGGTGACTAAAGGGCAAACCTGGAATTCTCCATGGGGCAATAAATGTGTGAGGTTTTCTCTGACAGACCTAGGCACCCCAAAAACAGGTGAAAGAAGTTTAATAATATCAAGAAGTGCCTAACATAATGTAAATATGTCCAGTATTCAATCAAAATTACTTGTCATATCAAAAACCAGAAAGAAATCAAACTAAGTGAAAAAAGTCAATCATGAGATATCAGTGCTGATATGGCAGAAATGTTAAAATGATCTGACAAAGATTTTAAAGCAGCTACAATGAAAATGCTTTACTGAACAATTATAAACACACTTATAATAAATGAAAAATATAGAAAGCTTCAGCAAAGAAATAAAAGCTATAGAGAACTACATTAAAATTTTAAAATGAGGAAATACAATTACTCAAGTAAGAAGCTCAGTGAATAGGCTCAATTGCAGAATGAAGGGAACAGAAAAAAATCTCAATGAATGGAGCATGGAGCAATAGAAATGGCTCTTTCTTTACAGTGAAGAGAAAAAATATACTGAGAAGAGATATAATAAAATTTTGGGGATCTGTGGGAGTATAATAAAAGACCTAACATTTATGCAATTAGAGATAAAGAAAAAGAGAAGAAAGAAAAAAGAGCTGAAACATTTACATAAAGAAATCATGACCAAAACTTCAAAAATTTGTCAAAAGTAAGAGACCTACACATTCAAGAAACTGAGTAAACCACAAACAGAATACACCGAAAGAAATCCATGCAAAAACATGAGACAAATAAATTTTTGAAAAATAAAAACAAAGAAAAAGCCTAGAAAGTGGCCAAAGGGAAAATAATGATACCTTACATGTGAGGAAAAGAAGCAATTAAAATTATAGCTGGTTTCTTATTGGAAATGACAAAGGCTTTAAAAAAGGGTGCAACATTATTACGTGGTGAAAAGAAAAAGAACTGTCAACCTAGACATTTATACCCAGAATAAATAATATTCAGGGATAAAAGAAAAATAAAAATGTTCTTAGATCAAGAAAACCTAAGAGACTATCTCATTTTCAGACCTATTCTTAAAGAATAACAACATGAAGTTCTCTGTATGTAATGGAAATTGTAAAAAAGCAACCCTACATCATCAGTAAAGATCAAGCAAAAAGGTAAGAATATATGAAAAATATACATTAGTCTTTCTTCTTTTCTTGAGTTTTACATATTTTTTGATAATTGAAGCTAAAATTTTAACATTGTTGATATAGTTTTAAATTTGTATATAAGGAAATATTTAAGGCAATTAAAAATAGAGCAGTCAAAAGAAACTAAAGGAAGTAACAGTTGTATACTTCATTTGAACTTGTAAAATAATGACACAAGAAGACAGTGATATATGTATGATATATATATATACATACATGTATGTATATACCATTAAAAGGGCTACTAAAAAAGATATACTAAAAAATAAATCAAAATGAAATTTTAAAATAAGTTCAAGTGACTCACAAGAAAGCAAGTGAAAACAACAGAGAAATAGAAAAATGAGACTATGAACAGTAAACAAAAATTAAATGGCAGGCTTAAATTCTAATTTACTGATAATTACATTAAATGTAAATGGTGTAAATATGCAAATTAAAAGACAGAGCTTGGCAGAGTGGATTATAACGTGACAACAATTTAAAAAATATGTAATATTCAAAAAATAACTAAATAAAATTAGAAAAAATAACTAAATAAAATTAAAAAATAAAATATGTAATATTCAAACACTGATCAAAGTAAACAAAATTGTATTTCTTAATATCAGATAAAGTAGACATAAGAACAAAAAGAAATGACCAAAGTGAATGACTTTATATAATAATAAAGGGTAAACTCACAAAAATCCTAAGTATGTGAATATCTGACAACAGGGTTTCAAAATATATAAGGCAGAAAACTGGTAGAATTAAAACAAACAGACACACAAAAAAGATATCCACTACTATACTTGGAGACCTCAATACCTCTCTCTCAACATTTTATTCTAAAAGAAACTGACTGGTATGGCTCAGTGGATTGAGTGCTGGCCTGTAAACCAAAGGGTTACCAGTTCAATTCCTAGTCAGGGCACATGCCTGTGATAAAGGCCAGATCCCCAGTAGAGGGCATGTGAGAGGCAACCACACAGTGATGTTTCTCTCCCTCTTCTTTTCCCTCCCTTCTCCTCTAACAATAAATAAATAAAATCTTTAAAAAAAAACTAGACAGAAAATCATCAGGTATATAGAATAACTCAACAACAGCACTAATCAACAGTATCTATTCAATATTTTTAGAACAACCAAAAGCAATAGACAACACGTTATTTTCAAGTGCTCATTAATCATATCCTAAGGTAGAAATCCATAAAATAAACTTTAAAAATTTTAAACTAACTGATAATATACAATCTTTTCACTAACCACATTAGAATCAAACTAGAATTCAATAAAAGAACAATTACAAAAATCTCCAAACATTTGGAGACTAAGCAGCATATTTGTAAGTAATTCATGATTCAAAAAGGGAGTCTCAACAAATTTTTTTAAATGTAAAATTGAATAAAAATGAATGTATGAGTTATCAAAACATGCAGGACACAGCTAAAACCATGCTAAGTGGGAATTTTTAAAACTAAATTCCCATATTAGAAAAATGTCTCAAAAATAACCTTTTACTTCAGTAATATAGAAAATAAGAACAAAATAAAGTCAATGTAAACAGAAGGAAGGAAATAATAAACATAAGAGCAGAAATCAATGAACTTGTACATAGAAACACAATAGAGAAAAATCAATGCAACCAAGAGCTGATTCTTTGAAAAGATCAATACAGTAGACAAACAACTAGTGAGGCTGAGAAGTAAAAAAAGTAAAAATACAAAATTACCAGTATTATAAATGAAGCAGAGGATACCATGATAGACCCTGTAGACATACAAAAAGATAACACAGAAATCCTATGAACTCTGCACATATAAATTTGACAACTTTGATGAAATAGGCCACATTCTTGACAAACAAACTACCACTTTTTACCCAATATGAAATAGCTGACTATAAGAACCCTGTAACTATTAAGGAATTTGAATTCAACTATTAAGCAATTGAGTTCAAAGTCCTTCTAAAAAGAGATAATACTGTTTTGTCATACAGGTTTGAAATAAGAATGGTAGAAAAATCTTACCAAGTATCTATCACTTTATGTATTTAACTAATCTTTTATTTTATTTTATTCTTCTTACAAGTGTTATAGTTTTATATTTACATGTAAATCTATGATACATCTTGTGTTAATTTTTATATAGATGTGAAATTTATATTCTGCTTTTGATCAATGATTTAAGTAAGTATCATAACCAGCTAACAAATTTAAATACACACACATACACATAAAGATCCTAATTATCCAAGAGCATGTAACAGTTGATTTTTAGTTCAATAGAACTTGAGATTTGGGTTTTATCATTTTTAACTACACCATGGTTATAACCTACAAAACAAGAGCACAATAGAATGAATCATGCTCTGTGATTTAGTAAAGTGGGTTCAAGGTAGGGATTCCTACTCTGATTTTGCTATATGTATATCTGATTATCTGTCTTACCTTGGTCAATCACTTAAATCCCTTGAGTTGGTAATCAGAACAAGTTGCATGAGATTATTTTCTGGTCTTTCCCTTTTAGCTAAAACTTTTTTGATTCAAATTCAGTGTGTCTCATCAGAACTAGATTAAGGGGTAGGGCAGCCAAGGTATCTTTGGCAAATTGGATTTTCCAATGATGGTCACACCAGTATTAATCCCATCCGACTCACTCTTCTCACAAAGTGATGTTGACAATCCTCTCTTGAGAGAGAAGGTCTCTGGTGCATTCCTTAAACCTGGGCATAACTTTGTAATTGCTTCAACTATGAGAGCATGGCAAAATTGACATTTGCTTGACTTCTAAAAGGCAATATAACTTCTCTCTCTCTCTCAGCTTGTACCTTTAGACAGCTAATCTACCATGTAAGTAGTTTTGCAGATACCATGTTGAAAATCACAAATACAACACATAGTATTACAGAAAAGAACAGGGGGAGTCCCTGCTGTTCTCAGATGTCCAAGTCTTCCCATCTGGGGTTCCATATACATAAGTGAAGGTGCCTTTATGACAGTAAACATCCACCACCAGTCACCACCACAAGGCAACTCAGTGAAAGACACTGAACCAGAACAACAGGCAGAGCTACTCTTAAATTCCTGGCTCATATAAATCATGAGGGATAATTGCTGTTGGTTTAAGCCATGAAAATTAAGGTGGCTTGTTACACAGCCACAGTTACTAGAACAGTATCCACCTAAAAATTTCTAAAGCATCACCGGCAATGGGTACGATGTAGAAAGTTGTATTGACTGGAATGTGCTAGAGAATATTAGCACAGGAATATATCTAGTGAATCTAGGTTTCACTGATTGCCACAGCACCTAAACAAGTCAACATTTTACTTCTGAACTAAAGAGATTCATTTGCCAGTATGCATCAGAGCCCAATCAAATGTAAACAGGAGTTTGCAGCCAAGAAAGCAAAGGTTTATTTTTAAGAAAATGGCACCAAAACAAGCGTCACAGGTGAATGGTTGCACTAAGACCTGACTTCCCCATGGTTTCTAGGGGATAGGTTATATAGATGAAAAATCATTAATCATGATGACTAAGGGCGTTAGGGTCATGGTCTCTATTGTTTGGCCCACACCAGAGTAGGTGGGAGTTAATAATTATATCTAGTCCTGATGCCTGGTTTTGCAAGGGTATAATCACTGGGGCTAGTCCACTTTCCTGGTCTGGAGCTGAAACACTGCTGAGACCTAGATGCTATCTCTAGTTTGACTGGAACTCTGTCTCTGTGGTCAAAGACAGGAGGCTTTGTCCCTGAACCTTGTGTCTTGGATGCAGACCAGAATCTCATTGTCCTGAGGCCTTAACGATTAAGGGAGTGGGTGTCATCCAAGGGAGAGGGAGGTGGGTGAATCAGGCTGAACCAAGCCAGTTTGAATCCAAGGGAAAGAAGAGGGAAAGGTCAGATTAAAGAAAGTTTCTGAGCAGTTACATTTCAAGGGTGCATATTTGTAAAATCTAGAGTCAGAGGAATATAGTATAATGTTTGCTAATCATATCTAAGACCAACACATCAGGGTTATTCATTTTCATATAGCCTACTGAGCAAGACTGTGAAAAGCAATGCCCTTGAGGGAGCATATCTTAGAAAAAGAACCCATAACAGAAGGCAAGAACCCTGAGCTATGGAAATAGCTCAAGGACATGTGTTTCCACTTTGAGAGTAGATGGCCTTTCTCTGCTAAATTTTGAAGACAAATTCTTTCATTAGAGACTCTACAACAGCAATGAAGGCCCGGGTACTCTATTCAAGCCCTAGTGGTGGCCTAAGAGAGTAATACAACCTAGTAATATAATCTGACACAGGTCTATGTCATGGAACTTGCAATGCCACTGTGTTTGGTGGCAGATGCTTTCTTGTCTTGTTGGTAGACTTGTGCAATGCCATCTGAGTGAACACGATGGGTGCCGTGTCGGAGCAGAAGCTTTAAATAGGAAGGCATGGTTCAGCTCAGTCTCTTGCTTCTGCTTTCTGCTCTGAGAAAGGCACACTCCAGATAGAGGCTGCTCCTGCAGCCTGAAAGTCTAATCCAGAAAACAGATGGAGCAGAGCCACTGCTGGAAGAGAACTCTACTAATCTAAAGCTTTTATGTAGTGTAAGCAAGAGATAAACATCTGTGTTGTACAACACTATGTTGGAGTATGTGACTTCAGCAAAGCTACCAGGTGCACACACCTATGGAGACACTCATAGATGTGCAACTGCCTTGATGTTTGAAATACTGTGGCCTTTTAACCTTCTCTAAAGAATATGTGAGTGAGAGTATGTGTGTGTGTGCATGCAAAAGTCATGCCTAGACAGGGAAGTTTTCTCTTGATGAATCAGTGTTTTTATATTGGGTGATTTAGCTATATCATTTAATATCTGTTATGAATCAATAACAGATACAAGTAATTTATTTGAAAAGGTTACCTTTGGTTAGTTTGTACTTATTACATAAAAGCTAGTGGAGGGAATTTTATCTACTAGTCTAGATTTGATAATGCCTTTCAAGAGCAGTACTATAAACAATTGGAGGAAAGACTGCTGTGAGTCGATAAGGGATTATATTAATAAACCCTGATTTTAAACACAGAAACCCAAATCATACCAGCTTAAGCAAAATGAAAATAATAATGATTATTGACACATAAATGAAATGTTGTGGTGTATGTGTCTGTGCCTGTGAGTGTGTGCGTGTGTGTATTGTGGGGGCACGCTAACTGTCTTGTGTCATTGGAAATCTAATTTTAGGGCGTGGCTAAATTCAAAATCTCAAACAGTGTCGTCAGTGTTTCTTGTCTGTCTGTGTCTCTCTCTTCTTCCAGCCCTCCATCTTTGTCCTTTCTTTTTCTTCTGTTCACCCTGTTTTGATCCATCTCTGTCTACTTCAAAATAACACCTACCCTAGTTTTGGCTTCATTCTTAGAGCTGAGAATGAGAGCCTCTTCAGAAGCCACAATGACTAAAAATATGAGATGAAATTGTGTAAAGGAAAATTCCCTTTTCTGCTATTGTCAGAAGAAGGAATAGATGCTATGCAGGAAAAATTTAAAACAAGAAAGTCTGTTAATGGGGTAAATTCTGAAGCGCATACTCTAGATGACACAAATATTTACAAACTGATTTTTAGGAAGAATGAAAAAAGAGTTCGATGCAGGTTTTTCTGAGTTTCGACAAGTGGAGTGAGCCAATGTAGAACCAGAACGGAGTTGTTGAGAACCACAAAGAGACAGGAAGGCCAATTTGTCCCAAGCACAGTGAACAAGCCCTCCACTACAGGAACGTTAAACAAGTTTTGACACAGATCAGTCTGAAGAGGGCATCATGCAAGCTCATGGTCTTGGCAGGGGGAACTCGGAACTTGGGTTAGTACTGTGTCTAACACCTCGGGTTTCTAAACACAGCTTCACAAGGTTTTGGTAATAAAGAGGGAAGTGAAAAGAATTAGGGAACTCTCTATCAGAAAGTAGTATCAGTAGGTCAGAAACCTTCTCTCACTTTAATTCTTTTGTCAGTATTTGTGTGCATAATTCAATGCCTTTGTCTTTATTAAAATAAAATTGAAATATGTAAAAAGCTTTTTAAGTAAAGTCTCCCAGGTGTCTGTTGCTGCCTCAAGTCCCCTTTCTTTCTTCTTTTGTTCTCTTAATTGTTACTTCACAACAATTAGTTGGGTATTCATATGCAAACACATGCAAATTAAAAGTGGCTTAATATATGAGATTTTTACTACTAGTTAATTTCTACTTTTGGGTCTACTGATAAAATCTGCAAAACTGCTTTTTTCTTACCCTTGTTCCTTGGGGCACAAAAGAGAGAGGATGGCATCAAAGCCACCTAAGTATCTCAAAAGCTCTGCCATTGTTAAGATGCTTCTGCAACTTGGAAAGTGGGTTTTAATTGTTTCTTCCATTGTCCGCCTTGCTCTCTATCACAGAGAATGTTGTGTTGAAGCTTTCATTATTTGTTACTGACTCATTATTCAGGACTCACTGGAATTTGCAGTATTATATTCAATATGGGAATGGGCTTGTAAAGGAAATAAATAATCATCAGAAAAATAAATGGAATTTGATTGATAGATAGAAACTATTGTTTCAAGACAGCACAACATATTTATTCAATATCATGAGTGGAGAGAGATCTGAGAAATACATTAAAATATTTGTTTAAGTTTCTGAGAAACAGCAGAAAATGTGTGAAGTGGAGGAGGCAGTTAAAATCTAATGATTACTATTTTCCTCGATGCAATGGATTAAAGGTGTCTGCAGTCTTTGCTGATCTACCGTTAAGAGAGAGAAACTATTTTCCATCCCCTTAAATCTGCGCTTGCTTTAGGTAACTTGTCTGACCAATGAATATGACATTTAGAACTTCCAAGGTTAGGTCCGAAGAAGTCTTGCAGCTATCACTGGGCTGAAAGAACACTCATTCTAGAACTGAGGTGCTCTGCATAAAAAAGTCTCAGCAACCTGTGATAAGGCTTTTGTGGATTACAACAAAATTACTTTGCCAAAAGCCTAGGCCAAATCTCGGCCAACACCAGGACCAACTTACTAGCCATGCGAGTGAGCCACCTTGCAAGTACGTCACATAGCACCGGTCAAGCCATTCCAGCCAGGATCTCAAGGAACAGAGAGGTGATGCCCAGCCAGGCACTCCAAATCCCTCATCCACAAAATCATGATCAAAATGATTTGCTGTTTTAAGCCACTGCATTTTTGGATAATTTGTTGTATCACCAGGTTAACAGGAACATTTAGATATGGATTACAAGGAACAAATAAACAGGCAAACAAATGCCAGCAGGCTTTGTAAAAACAGTCACATTACATGTACAAGTTCCTTTGCAAAGCTAAATAGGTGATCTATTCACAGATGGTTTAAACACAGGAAGTAGTTATCGAGAAATCTAGTTTACAAAGACTAAAACCAGCTTTCCATGGGTAAGGTTTCCTTTCCCACATTTAACCTTTGCTTTTTTAGTGTCTATTCACCAGTGGAAGCCCTGGAGGAGAGGGAGGGATGCACTGGTGAGGATAAATGTGCTGGCCAAGACTTCAATGTCCTCTGCACAACCTACAGATGCCTCAGTGACTAATCTTCATCTGCAGATAATTCAGAAACAGGGCAGATCCCTTGGATTTGAAAATGGGAACTAAAACTCATCCATCTTCTCCTGATGGCTAAACAGGCTATTATTAGCAGGCCAGATGATTTAATAGGCCCAGGATGGAAAGGCACATGTTGATAATTAAACACTCCAGAGTTCCATTCCAAAGCAAGTGTCCTTTAATAACATGACCAAGGTTTGTTTGCTCTGCAAACCCTTCTCTTGCACTTGCAGGACTCTGGAATGTGTTCAGGCATCAAGAGAAAGTTTTTTGATGGATAGAAATGATGTGTGTCAAACCCAATGCTCAATTGTTTGGGTGACATGTTACACTATGGAATTACCTGTCCTGAATCAGCTTTGTAAATTCATCCACATATGAATTCTAAATTGAACCACCCTTTCAGCAAATATGAATTGATGTCTAATAGATTGTGGAAGAGTGATATAAGAACTGTGTTTTGTGCCGGCTCTGCCTCATGGCTATTTGACCTTGAAAAAGTCAGAGCATCTTTGATGCCTTAATTTGATCATCTGAAAGTGAAGAATACTTGATTCTGAGGTATTTTCAAACACTAAAAATTGTTCATTATACAAATTTTATTGTCAAGCTGAACTCTCCCCTCAATTATAAATTGATTTATGACATGGTTGAGTTAATAAAAAACAGATTATTTTTGCTTTAAGCATATGCATCTATTTTTTTCAGCATTCTTTATTTACCATATTTACAGACTTTCTTTTTAAAATATTGCTATTTTTATAATAGTAAACATTTATTTTACTTGTAACTCCATGCCAAGCACTGCAATAAAAGCTTTACAAATGTAATCTGATGTATTTCTCATGACAACTCATTGAGGTAAGATGTGTTTAACCTTACTTTACAGATGAAGTATGGCGGGCTTCAGTACAGTCTAGCATTGCACACAAGAGTGGTAAAGCTAGGATTCAAGTCCAGATCTGTGTGATTCCAGTGACCACATTCTAATGTATTTGTCCTATTATGTTTTATTTCAATGTTTATAGTCAGTGTGAAGACCATCAGAGGTTTTTAAAGAATAGGTATACAGATATAATGATCAGAAACAATGTAAAATTATAGACTGCAAAACCAGCAATCAGCAAGCTTGGTTGTGAAGGGTCCTTCTGTTCTTCTGCTGGAATGATGTTTGCATCTGTTGTAAGTGAAAATTAGACTTTTCCGTGGGATCACAAGGAAAGCACTCCAAGGGCCCACTCAGAAAACATTGTGCTGTGGCAGGGTTTATTGGTGTGGGAATAGAAGCTGCCCCCTGTGTTTCAATGTTCAATCACACTCTGTCCCACTCTGGAAAAATTCCAACTGTGTCCTCAGCAAGACCAAGACAAAAGCCATTGTCCAGAGTTTCTACTCCATATTAAAGTCCAGTTAGCCCAGCACCTGGCTAGTTTAATGTGTGTTTCCACCGGCAGCCTATTGCACCCTTTGAAACTCACACATTCTACCTCAGGCCCCAATCACTGCTTAGACCTACATGGTCATGTGCTCCTGGGTGAGAGAGAGTGCATGAATACATGGGGGTGTGCATTACCAAGTGGGTGAGAGAGAGTGAGAATCTTTGTTTCCCTGGGATTGTATTAACTTGAGTTTAGGATGAACCAGGTGTCTTTTCAAAAGAACTGATCAACCTCCTGAACTTTTGCAGGCTTGGGATGGGTTTACCTCCTAACCAATCCTTTCCTTTCCAAAGCTAGACTGACACCGCCCCCCATGCCATTTGATTTCTATTATGCAGGTGCCTGTCTTCCCTTGATCCCACTTGGCAATCTGTTCCTGGAGGGGGTCAGGGAGGAGTGTTAATCCCCTTGCTGGAGCACAGTGCTATAATCCCTGGGGTGTAAAGCTGTAGTTTTCTGGCTAGCAAGCAAATTTATGTCCCGATTTAAATGAGCACACTGTCTAGTTCTCTTTGTTTCCTTCTTCTAGCTAAATACTGATGGTAGTACATCTATTACTAGGGTGATTCTCTGCCATCCTCACTTTGAAATATGCTTCAGGGAGGAATTGAACTATAGTGATCCAGGGAAAAAATAAAATACTTTCTGAGTAAAATATCTTCCCTGCTCTTTCGAAGTAAGGTGCCTTGGTGGTATTTTTGGAGGAGCCTTTGGTGCCCCTCCATGCACACAGCCATATAGATTTGGGAAATCAGGACCATTTGCATAAATAAAAGAGTCCCTCAGATCAGTTTGGGAGTTTCCAAACATTTAGAACACACATATTTGATGGATTGATGTTATCCTGATCGAGGCCAGCATCAGGAAAGAGCAGAAGCAACCAAGGGAAGACTCCCTATAGCAGGTATTATTGTCCATACTTCAACCATATCTACTTAGCTCCTATTATAGACTTAATATTTGAGCCCCTACCCCCAATTCATTTGTTAGAGCTGTATGGTCAGTGTAATGGTGTTTAGAAATAGAACCTTGGGAGGTAATGGTATTAGGTCAAGAGTGTGGGACTCCGGGTATGAAATTAGTGCCAGAAGAAGAAGAAGAAGAAGAAGAAGAAGAAGAAGAAGAAGAAGAAGAAGAAGAAGAAGAAGAAGAAAAGAAGAAGAAGAGCTCTCTTCCTTTCCCTGTGTGCTCATGTAATGAGTAAAAGGCCATGTGAAGACATAGTGAGAAATCAGTCATCTGCAACCTAGGAGAGAGACATCACCAGGAACCAAACTGAATAGTACCTTAATCTTGCACTTCTCAACAACCAGAATCATGATAAAATACATTTCTGTGGTTTAAATCACCCCATCTCTTCATTATGGCAGCCTGAGTAAATGAAGACATCTCTTTTTTACCATTTTTTTGCATTCCTCCCCCAGCTTCAGTGTGATTTGTCCTCTAATGGCTATCAGGCAGCTGTATTTTTTGAAGGACAACAATGGGAAGCTCTCCTGGCTTCATTCAAATCAAGACCACTCCAAGATGAAACTGAAACTACAGTTTCTCTCCAGCATCAGGAACAGGCTAGCACTCTATTTTGGCTTCTCCTTCCTTATTCTTCTTTTCCTTCTTGACAGTTTATTTTAGGAGCACTTCCTTAAAAAATCATTTGCACATGAATCTTATCTTAGGGTCTGCTTCTAGAGAGCCAAGCCTACATGTTTTCTATGGAAAAGGGGATATCTGCACCTTCCACCTAGTTAACAGTAGCTATAGAGCTTAGACTCAGAAGACAGCATGAAGTCAATGAGGAAAGCTTTATCATACCCCTACCTACCTTTGGGCTTAGTACAAATGTGGACAAAGTGGAAGAGAGATAGAGGGTTTTTTTTTTTTTTTACCTATAAAATAACCAGTTTGAGTTAATTCATATAACTGATGCTTTCCAGGATGCCCACCTGGTATATAATCTACATTCATGCCTCTTAAGTGCTCCTACACATTTAAGGTTACATAGGCCAGCTGCCCCCCTACCAGAACTTCAGCCACTCTGGCCTCCTTCCAGGTTTTATCTGTGCTATATTTTCTAGCTCCTGGGCTTTGCACATCCTACTTCCTTGTCCACTCTGCGTGAAATTTTCTTATTGCTGACCCTTCTAACCCCATCTTTAGTAATGTAGCTACCCCATGTTTCAGAAAACATGGCTACATGTATGAAACTGTCTGAACTACTAAATTTGATACTCTTAAGACTTATTTTTTACCCTTTTTAGAAAACCATTGCTTAAGTTATCTTGTTTAATATAATTTTAGTACCAACCCTATACCTCACTTGGCATGACTTCTGTATTTACTTCTTAATTCTTTCCTCTACGTATGGTTCCAAATTTCATGTCCTTTGGTTATTAAAAGTGGTCCTTGGTCAACCAATATTTTTTTTGTCTCCCAACTAGCACCATCAGCACCATCCAATCGCTTATTAGGAATGTAAATCCTCAGGGCTTATCTCAGGTTCAGAAACTCCAAGGGTGAGGCCATCAGTCTGTTTTAGCACTTTGTCATTTTGTTACACACTCAATTTTAGGTACTTGGTCTAAGTGTTATAAGACTTTTGAATCTCAAGTGGCAAATTCTAAAAATTTAAAATAAAAAACCTAGACAAACAAACAAATAAGCAATCTTTCCTCACAATCTTGGTTCTTAGAAATCCTAAATGCTTTAGCTATCAGATGACTTGCATTAATCTGGTCAGGCTGCCATTAACAAAGTACCACACACTGGGTGGCTTAAAAACAGAAGACATTATTGTCTCACAGTTCTGGATGCTGGAGTCTGAAATCAAGGTGTCAGGAAGGTTCTTTTCTTCTGAAGGTTGTATGGGAGAAACTCTTTCATGTCTGTCTCCCAGCTTCCAGAGATTTGCCTGTAATCTTAGCTGTTCCTTATTTTGGGCCAGTGTAGCCCCATTCTTCACATGGTGCTCTCCCTAGATCTGTGTGTCCAGAGTTCCCTTTACTATATAAGGATCTAAGTCATACTGAACCAAGTCATATTGAGTCCCACCCTTATGATCTCATTTTAACTTCATTAGCTCTATAAAGGACCTATTTCTAAATAATCTCTGAGGTTAGGGCTCAGCCTCTCCTTTCTTGGTGAGACACAATTAAGTATGTTTCCCACTCCCACCCCTCCAGGGGGTATTTGTCCTCCTTACTGAGGCAATGGTAACTACAGCTGAATGGTTGGAAGGCAGGGAGACAATAAGAAAAAAATCCAAAGAATATCTTATTATTACCTTGCAAAAATAGGTTAACTAGAAGCAGAAAGACCAAAAATTCAGTTCATCACAAACTCCAAGACTCATTGTATTAGTCTGATTAGGCTTCTATGACAAAATACGGTAGAGTAAGTGGCTTAAACAATAGCATCTCGTTTCCCCACAGTTCTGGAGGTTGGAGGGTACCAGAGTGTTCAGGTTCTGGTGAGAACTCTCCATGTGAATTATAGATGACTCCTTCTTACTATGCACTGATAGGACTTCTTCTTGTGGGAACACAGAGAGTGAGACCAAGTTCTCTGATGCCTCCTCTTATGAGAGCACTAGATCCCACCATGAGGACCTGGCCCTCATGGCTGCACCTAACCCTAATTATCCTCAAAGACCCCATTTTCAAATATCACATCTGGAATTAGGGCTTCAACATATGAATTTGGGGACTATACAAACATTAAGTCTCCAACACTTAACCAGACATATTCTGATTTATTTCCTCAAAGGCAAAGCCAGTGCTTCTGAATTTTTAGAATTTCATAATATATTGTGATGCACAGCTAGCTGTTTATCAGCTAACTTTTGTCCCAGCCCCTTATTTCTATGGAAAATTCCTGTAATTTTGTATTGCTAGTTAACAGGAGAGGACATGAAACTACTCACAGCTCTAGCATCTTATGCCATTATTCTGATTGTGTATGTCTTGTCAGCTCACCTGTTCTGTAAGCACCTGAAGGGAAGCCATCTCATTTCTTATAGCCCTTCTCTGAATCCCCACAGAGGTGGTTACTTATTAAGTTCTTAACAAATACAAGCTGATTGATCAAATAAAATATTGGATTCTTTACTTCAACCCCTTTGCTTCAACAACTACACAAATAAAAAATCAATACATGTACATTATTAATTCTTTTCTGCAATAGAGAAATGCAAAGAACACACATTGGAAATTTTACTTTGTCTAGCCAGGTAATAGAGATATTGAAAGACAAACTCAGTTTCTATTTAGTAATTAGTTTCTCTAGTCTCTAACCCTGTTTTATACACTGGCTGCTTAGTAAAACAACTGTTGTAACAGGCCAAACCCTATCCAAATGTGGCTATGAGATGTGGCAGGATTGTAAAAGGGAGCATTTTATGCCTACATAGTAAAATTATGAAAGAGAAGTTAGGGGAAGCATTCTCAAAACACTGTCCCTTTCCTCTGATTTCATTCCCCATACCCTTTTTTCAAGATCTAAGGAACTATATTATTAAAATAATGATAAAAATTATTATTTTATATTATAAAAATAATAAAGACTGACTTAAAGTCAGTCTCCCCTCCCCAGTTCCCTGCCACCAAATCAGAGCAAAAGCTCTCACAGGCTACTAAGTCCTAAAAAAATAACAGTTTGCTATCTGTCCACTTATTGTAGGATTTTTCTATTAAGTCCAGGTACCCTGATTTGTTTGCAGAGATAAATTCCACCCCCAGCATTTCTTTAATAATCCTTTTATACTTTCTTCTTATCTCTCCTCTTGCTGCTATTGTTCGATAGGGCCCCTTAAACAGGTCTTTCCACAAGGTTACTCAAATTAAACATTAGCCAGCTCAATAAACAGCTACAGAAAACTACTGACCGTATCTAGCAAGATAAACATCCACACACCAAACTTTGAGATTTCTTCATTTTTACCTTGATTGTCTCAAGGAAATGTTTTAAAAGACCACCAGACTTGCTTTCTCTCGTGTTTTCAGACATAAGGCTTTTTGGTGCAAAATGGACACAGGGTATGGAGGAATGGCTGTGTTTCACTTCATTTTGATGACAAGAAAATTTAATGTTTACATGATCTGTATTTGGGTTCGAGAGAATGAAACTCTACTTTTAGAGATTTATTTCTTTGAATTAGTAGCAGCTGTTAAAGAATCAATATATTATTTATGAATGGTTCTGTAGGTAAGGCAAATAAATCAATAAACAAACATAAAAAACCAACGAAAAACAATTTTTTGGCTAACACCTAAGTGAGAATTAATTTATTGGGGATGGTGATCTTGTAGGAATCTCCGGTAGGCTAAGAATACTGGATATCTTAGATAGTCGGGGGCTGGGTTCTACAAAAGGAAGATAAGGACAGGAAGGTTACACGTAGGAGGTATCACAGGCAACCTTGGGCTACTTCACATACAGTCAAAAGCAAACCACTAACAAGCAAAATAGACACAGACTCATAGAAGCCTTGAGCCATAGGAGAAGGGGTTGGGGGATTGGCAGGGAAGGGGGTGGTGAAGTGGAGGGACAGAGCTAAAAAAGAGAAAAATATTTTGGACAGGGACAACAGTGTGGTATTTGCCAGGGTGGGGGAAGGTGAAGGAGGGTATAGGGCGGGATAAATGGTGATGACTTGACTTGGGGCAGTGACCACACAATACAATGTATAGACAATGTGTTGTGGAATTTTGTACCTGAACCCTGTGTAATTTTAACAAGTATCACTTCAATAAATTCAATAAAAACTAGGGTGCAGGGAGACCAAGCCCTGTGTAGCAAGCACTGCCCTGGGGCTGAAATCATCTTTGCTCTTGTGCAACAGAGAACTGAGCACAGACTTTAGGTTCACATCTGCTCTCCTCATTGTAACTGTGAAGCCAGGGTGCTACTGAATCTCATGAAGCTCAGGTTCATCATCTGAAAAAGGTTCCAATAGCACACTTCTAACAGTGCATTTGGGAAGATAAAATGTAATAATATTTATAGTATCTGGCTTGTACACAGACCAAATAACAGTTCGCATAGAGCACAGCAATTTCCTCCTTGGCTTCACATGAGAGTGAGTTTTTTGCCTTTTCTCCTGCCTCTGCAACACATGAAGAAAAGGATGTATCGTTTCAGCAAAGCATAATACAAACTGAGGAAGGGTCACTTGATAATTGGTAGCTCAATGGTTGGCTTTCCTTCTTTTCTCCCTCTATGTCCCTCCCACAACCCTCAGAGAATATAAAAAGTGCTTGGTTTGGGCTTTGAATATATGGGACTGAAATTTTTCAACAAAAATACTTTCACAGAGGAAAACTACTGGGAATTTGACACCTTATTTTTCTATAATATACATGCTACCCAAAGACCCTTAAAAAACTCATCAGAAGAAAACCAGGTGTGCTTAGATTTCCCTATGTTATAGAGACTAATAATATATTATTGTTGTTATTATTCTAGTAAATAATATGCTAGTATATTTTATGGCTTAGTATGTAATATATAATTTATTATACAATAGTATAATACTATATGTTAATGCTCTACTATTTTTAATGTTTTATTATTATATAGTAAATAAGTATTAATCTATATTTACTATATATTTCTCTGGCATGCATGGCCAGGTGCTTGCTCTCTACAATAGGTGGAAGAAAATGTAGGAGAAAACACAACATCCATAGTAACAACCTGTTCATGGGTACTCAATTTTCAAGTAATGTGGAATTCAGGAAGAAATAAAGAAGCATTGTGCATTGGTCTGTGTGTATGTGTGCAAATAAGGGCAAGCAGAAGAAAGAGGGTAGAAGAAAGAAGAGCGCAAACTCTGAAGGCTTCCAGTTGCTCGGGATCAATGTATGCGCCTCCCGAAACCCTCCAGGGTGGCTGCCGAGGTGAAAGCGGAGAATATTTTCTTTTTATCTTTCAATCACTGCCTTTGTAGGTATAAAATAAGAATATCGATTCCAGGAAGGTGATAATGGTTTCTCAGTCAAAATGTTATTTGCTGTTGGAATTCATTTCCCTGTTGCTTCATTTTTATGTCACTCTCCCCAGGTCTTCAATCTTCTTTAGACACAGTCAGTGTGCTGGCAGGTCTCAGGTAGATGGTGGGGACATTCTCGGATGAGACGCAGCCTGGCCAGGGGGATATCTTTCTAGGACTCGTGCCTCAGTGCCCAGCCCCTCCTGCTTTCTACTCTTGATATAAGGAACAATCCTCATTTATTTTTTTTGCTTCTGACAAGATTGTGAATTAGTATACTATCTATGTTTCCTTTCCCTGAGGCACACCCTGGTGATACCACACAGGAGAAAAAGAATTTAAACACACAAAAGCAACTTTAAAAATGTGAACAATCTCATGGAGGAGGAAAGTAGTTTTAACTGATGCAAGGAGCAAAGGGCAGGCCAGAGGGGGGAAAATCTATGTCATCCACATACAAGAAATAGAAAACAAAAGATGAATTAAGGTTAAAACTGTTGTTATTTATTTACAAATATTTTGTTTATTTATTTTTAGAGAGAGGGGAAGGGAGGCAGAATGAGAGGGGGAGAACATTGATCAGTTGCTTTTCACACACTCCCAATTATGGATCTGGCTGGTAACACTGGCACATACCCTGACTGGGAACTGAACCGGTGACTTTTGGGCTCAAAGGCCAGCACTCAGTCCACTGAGCCACACCAGCCAGGGGAAAAAACAGTTCGTAGAAAGAATAAATAAAAATGTATCCATCCAAAATAAATTGCTGACCTAGAATACAGGGTTTTGGGATGTTACCACAAGATAGCAAAAAAGAATAGAGAGTTGAACAAAAATTGTTGGAGGGTGTGGAGAATACAATTAGCAGCTTTAACTTATGTATATGATTTCTTAAAGGCAGGAAAGGTCATACATGGATGAATAAACATATAATGAGACTGAGAATTTACTAGTGTTAATGGATAATAAAAGACCTCAATTAGAAAGGAATTACAAAGTGCCAAATAGTTCAGAGCAATCGACATGTAAACAACTTATGGTAAATGTTAATAATCAAAAGCTGCAAATAAGCTAAAATTTACTAGATTAAAAAACACAAATTATCAAACATTAAGCTTCTCATCAGCAATGCAAAGAAATATGATGGGGGTAATAGTAATATTTTCAAAATGTTGAGGAAAGGAAAAGAACACCAAACTTAAAAATTTGTAATAAGCTATAATTTAAATATGCATAACAAATAAAGCTGCTTTGACTTCTCATAAGGTTTTTCCCACATAATCTTTTCCTATTTGAGAATGTTGTTGAAGAAAATATTTAGATAAAAAGAAAAAACCTAGGGGATATAGTGTATATATGTACAATATTTATATAAATAGTATGTATAAATACATATATAAAATATTGGGAATCAGTAAATAATAAAATAAAAATTCATTAATAAAAATATATCAAGTTTAATTCTAAAGAAGCAAGACTGTATGGGGGAGATATAGTTATTTATAAGGCACAATTAACTATAGTCTAAAAATAAAATGTAAATGATGAAGAAATCATAAAGGAAATGAAATCATACCATACTTAGCACTCGATGACAATTTAAATGCATTTCTAAGAGGGAAATTAATAAGGATCTAATGTAAACATTTGAATTAAACAAACAAAAGAAGAAAGCACATAAAATGAGGGGAGAGCTGGTCAGGGGCCAAGCTGGATCTGGAGAGCAGGTCACTACCATGGAGGTGGGGTGTTCAGTCTGCTTTATAAACCACTGAAATTGAAATCAGAGTGCCTATGACAATGCCCACTATGTTACAGTCCTTCATAAATACTTAACAAAGACATGAACCTCAACAATATGGAAAGAATATTACCAAAATTGTGTGTGTGTTTTTATTAAAGGATCTATATAGTAAAGAAATCTCTGGCAAGAGTTATTTAGAGAAAAAAGATAAAACAGAATATACAAATCAACAAAATATAAAATGAAAAAGACGTTATATATATATATATGTATGTATATACACAAAAGCCTTAAAAACAATAACAATTTATTATAACAGCTATATACTAACATATTTGAAAATCTAGAAAAAAGAGAGAGATTTGTGTAAAATATGAAAGTCAGAATATGAGCAAGAAGAATAAAACCTTGACTAGACCAAAAAATAGAGAAAATGAAATAGTAATTTCAGGCTCTTCTCCAAAGATGCCTGAGGTCTAAATATCTCCATAGTTGAGTTCTCCCATATTTCCAAGGGATAGATTGTTCCTATCTTGCAGTTTTCAGAAAACTGAAGAAAGAGAGAAGGGCACCAAAGTTTTTATGAGCCTAGTGTATTGATTTCTAAATTGGATCAGTAGAATACAAAATAAGGCATTTATAGATTCCTTTTATCTTTCACTACATAAAAGACTAATCATACAGTTATTTTAATGGGCACCAAAAATTTCACTTACTAAAATTTCAGTGTCTATTTTTGACATAGACTCAGAAAATCACTTGTAGAACAAAAAGTCCCTAGCTTAATAAAGCTCATATAGGTAAAATGTACAACTTCTTATTTAATGGAAAAACTTGAACCACATTCCTTCAGCTTTATAAATAAGGTAAAAATGACTGTTATATGTCTATCATTTAACATAATACTGGATGTCCTAACTAACTCTATGGGAAAAAATGTAAAAATGTGAAGAGTACATTTAAGATTTAGGTAAAACAATTCGTACAGGAAATTCAACATACTCCTAAGATAAAATACTAGATTTACCTGAGTAGTGTGTTAAGTTACTTGATGCAACATTAATTGCTAAAAGTCAATCATAAGGAGAAAGATTGGTAATTAAGACTACTTAAAAATTAAGAATATCTGATTAATGAAGGAAATCACCGATAAAGTTGATGACAGAAAATAGACTGGGAAAATGTACTTGAAACATCAAAAGTCAATAGAAGATTAATACTGATTATAAAAGGAACTCCTGCAAGCCAAGGATGAAAAACAGTGAAAAATAACAGATTTAAAAGATAGTTAATACATGTAAGGAACTAAGAGAAATAAAAATTAAAAATTGTTATTAAGAGTAGTATTAAAATTCTATTATTAAGATTTCTAGCCTGGAGAAGCAGAAGAGGACCTCCACCGAGGCAGCATAACTTTAAAAATGGAATAGAATTGTGGATTGAAGGGATAGAACCGTCCCCAGAGCTGTGCAGACTTTTTCAGATTCTATGCATTTGAAGTCTCAGACACCTCTCCATGGAGTTAGAACTGGATAATGGGAAAATGACAGATGATAATTAACAACCAAGAAGTTGGTCCTCCTGGCAGCTGTGAGGCATATTCTGGGATCTTTCGGTAAAGGCCAGTGAAAGATTTGGGAGGGGTCTGAAGAAAATGTTTAGAGATATTGCAATAATCTATGTGAGAAGCACCAAATAAATATCATTTGAGGATGTTATAAACCAATTTTTTCACATATCAGGTTTAGCCTGGGCAATCTGAGCTCTGCTCTTGCTAAATGCAAGTTACTAGATGCTAGTTCCATAACGGGCAATAGAGTCGAGTCTCTCCTCTCAGGACTGGAAAGCTTTCTTGTGTCTCTAATGAAAATAAAATGTATTATTATCCTTTCAAGTTAGCTAGAATCAAAATAATGAGCCAATGCCTCTATCCTCAACAGCTATAAATATTAATGTTTGATGGTGGTAATAATAATGGTCCATAAGCAAATAAGAAGATGGATTGGAAGCTTGATGTTAGCAAAGTGATAAAGGAAATTACTGCCTTAAGGATTTAATTAAATTAATTTTTTTGGCCACCTGTGTTAGTAGATAATATATTGTCATTTAACATAGTTAATTTTCAGAACTCTGGTATCCCAGAATTGACAGGCACCTTAATCCTCCCAGCTCCCACCCATTAATAATGTTTTTAGTTGTATAAAATGAATATAATGTATTTTATAATGTAAAATATAATTTATCCAAATCTTAGCTGTTTATTTTCATGCATGGCTACAAACAGATCTTAAAACTCATGTGACAATGCAAGAGCCAAATTATAAGAGCCAAAATAACCTGGAAAAATGATAAAGTAAAAGGACTTACACATCCCAATTTCAAAACTTATTATCAAGCCATAATAATCAAAATAGTGTGGTATTGGCATCTAAACAAGCATATAGATCAATTGAATAGAATTGAGAGTCCAGAAATAAACCCATGCAGATTTGGTCGACTGGCTTTTGACAAAGGCACCAAGATAGTTCAGTGTGGCTGGGGTGAAAAAAAACTAGTGTTTTCAAGAAATGGTGTAGAGCAACTGAATATCTGCATGCAAAAGAATGAAGTTTAGGGTAGGAGCTCCTTTCTTTCTGCTGCATAGTATTCTATTGTGTAAATGTACCAGTTTTTGATCCATTCATTTACTGATGGGCACCTAGGTTGCTTCCAGCACTTGGCTATTGTAAATTATGCTGCTATGAACATTGGGGTGCATAGGTTCCTTTGGATTGGTGTTTCAGGGCTCTTAGGATATAATCCCAGCAGTGGGACAGCATGGATGGAACTGGAGAGCATTATGCTGAGTGAAATAAGCCAGGTGGTGAAAGACAAATCCCATATGATCTCACCATTAATGGGAACCTAAACAACAAAACAAACAAACAAGCAACATATAACCAAAGACATTAAAATAGAGAACAGGCTGACAGTAACCAGAGGGGAGAGGGAGGGAATTTCAGGGAAAAAGGGTGAATGGTTTGGAACAAGTATGAAGGACACATGAACAAAAACAAGGGGAGGGTGAAATTGGGAGGGAGGTGGGGAGGGCTGGAGGGTGGGTTGGGATGGGGCTAAAAGACAGAAAACTGTACCTGAACAACAATTAAAGTTTAAAAAAAAGAATAAAATTTAATACCTACTTCACACCATATATAAAAATTAACTCAACATGGGCCATAGACCTAAAGGCAAGAGCTGAAACTATTAAACTCATAGAAGAAAATATAAGAGCAACTCTTGGGTAGATAATGGTTTCATAAATATAACACCAAAAGCACACATGAAAAAAATAGGTAAAAAAATAGTTAAATAAAAAATTTTAAGTATTTGTGCTGCGAATGATATTATCCAAAAAGTAAAAACACAACTCACAGAATGGGCAAAAGATATTTGCAAATCATGTTTCTAATAGGGGATTTTATCAAGGTTATATAAAATATCTCTACAATTCAATCATAAAAAGGTTTGAATAGATATTTCTCCAAAAAATAATGGCCAATAGGCACATGAGAAGATATTCAACATTGTTAATCATAGGGAAATGCAAATAAAAACCCCTAATGGTATATACCACATCACACATCCAAGCTTGCTTCCAATAAAAAGACAGACAACTGCCCCTGTTAGCAAGGAGTTGAAGAAACTGGAGACCTTATACATTGTTGGAGGGGATGTAAAATTAGCTGCTTTGAAAAACTGTTTGCTGTTTTTTCAGAAAGCTAAACATAGAGTCACCCTGTAAATAAGCAATTCCACTGAAGTATACATTAAATAAAAAGGAAAACATATGTCCACAAAAAAACTTGTACATTAATGTTCCCAGCAGCCTTATTTATAACCGTGTCAAAAATGGAAACAATCCAAATGTCTACCAGGTGATGAATGGACATACAAAATGTGGTGTGGAATACTATTCAGCAATAGGAAGTATAGCTGCAGCACAGGTAAACCTTGTCAAAGTAAATAAGGCCAGTCACACATGCCATATATATAATTTATATGAGATTTCCAGTAAAAGGAAAATATATGGAGCCAGATAGGAAATTGGTGATTGCCTAGAGATGGAAATGAGAGTGATTCCTAATGAGTATGGGGTTTTGTTTTGGAGTGATGAAAATCTTCTAAAATTAGATTTTGGTGATGGCTTTACAGCACTATGACCATGCTAAAAACCTATGAATTGTATATTCTGAATGGGTAAATTTATGGAATCTGAATTATTTCTCAAAAAAGTTGCTAAAAATGTAGTTTTTCCTTTTAGGCTTCTTATATCTTTTTGGGACATGATTTGGTCATTTAATATTTTCTGTCCCACCCAGTTAATGCCAGCTGCAAATGTGATATATATGTCATTTAAATCTGTATCCCACTCAGACAAATACTGTAGAACAGAATAGTGACATTAGGATTCTTCCTCTAGGCTGGTATTAATTACTGGCCCATGCCCATATTCATTCCATAAGATGCAAACATTTATTTACTTATTTATGAGCACCTATTATAAGGCAGGCATATATCAGATGATGAGTATAAATGGGTGTTTAATGCCTGCTTTGTGCCCTCAAAGAGAAGAGAGCCTACAGTATGAGCTGGACAAATAAAAGGTAAGTCCTTTGAAGAGATGTATGTGTTAGGAGGTATTGGTTGTAATAAAAATCACCTGTAGTTCATTTGATTCAAAGAGAAACTTCTCTGAGTGCCATGAAGTTGCTCACAGTACCACAGGGAAGTCTGAGTTCTAAGGCTTCTGATGCACAGAAACCGAGGGGATCCATCGTGAAAAACAGGGCCCAATCCATGGTTCTGTGGGGCTGCCAGGGCTGGTATTAACCAGCATTATCCAGTCTCCCTCCTGTGTCTCTCCATTCAAGATCTTAGCTTCCAAGAAAGTAAGTTCAAATGGCCTATCTTCATCTCAGCTTTCCAGTTTTCCAACAGGGGGAAAATCAGGTAAAGAGGGCATGGATCCTGAGTAGACAAAAACCAGAAATGACCTCTGAGTTTGGTCTACATTGGAAGGACATAAAAGTACATAGTGTTAGCACTGGAATAACCTGAGGGATTTAGGAAGCCTTCTGGGTGGAAGTGATGCTTTAACTGAAATATGAAAATAATGATCTGTGTGAAGTATAAAGCCGGGAGGAGGGTGGGAAATCAAGAGTCATTTCGGACGGATGGAGTAATATGAGTCAAGGCATACAGGTTTGAAAAACTACAATTCATTGAAGGAATGAAAAATCATATAGTCACAGCAAATTCAAGGGAGATTCCTGGGGAAGTGATATGAATATGGCTGAAGAAGTGGACACCAGGAAGACTGTAAAAGTCTTTCATGACTTATGGAAATGGAGTCCAAACTTTATTTTGGAATTCAGGAGAGTCTACTGCAGGTCCTTAAGCAGGTGAGTGATATGATTAAGTCTGCCATTTAGAAATTCTGACTACTGTGTGTAGAGTGACTTGAGGGCTGGGAGGGGCAGGCAGACTAGTGAGGAGGGTACTTCAAAGGTCCAGCAGATACTAAAAAAGAAGTTGGCTCAGAGAGCAGCAGTGAGGATGCAGAGAAGGACTATGTATGAGAGTCGTTACAGAGTAAAGAAGCTGAGGTGCAGGTGAATAATGGGATATGGATTTGGGAGTGGTTGTGGAGAGAAAGGAAGGAGTCGAGAATGTCACCTGATTTCTACTCTGGGGGAGTCCCTGAATTTCTCAGGAAGACTTTCACTGTTATGTTTGCTAGAGCAGCTCTTCAAGGCCCCTAGAATGTGAGCGTCCTGTCTGCCAGAGGAAAATATGGAGACAGCAAGTCACTCACATTTATTTCTGGGCAATCATGTTCTGGGGATCCCTGTTCTGATCCCATCAGGTATATCTGGGGGCCTCCGGAGTCCTTGGGGGTGATAGCTTAGCTGCTCCTGTTTTCTCTGGGACCACCATGCTTTGTTGGAGAGGTCTCACTGCCTTAGCCCTGGAGGTAAATCTAAAATATGCTGCAGTTTGGTCGTTGATGCAATCCTGAAACATTTTTTTATTTTCCAAAGGCAAGATAGGACACTCAGGCTTATTACTCTGGAGAGTGCAGTCTGTGCCGGCTGCGCTGGCAGTCTGGCATGACTTTGGGTCACTGCCAACAGGGTGAAATTCAAACCGGCCACTCAGTTGAAAGGTTCTCTCTTGCAGTACGAATTCACTGATCCAGGAATGCAATTTTAACTTTCTAATCAATTTAACCTGATGACCTTTTATTAGACCGAATCACCTGGGCAGAAGGGACACCATGAGGGTATTTTGTCTAACCCATAACCATGCAAGCAAGACTTCACATGAGCCCATGGAAGAAGGTAAATGTTTAGGCTTTTCATAAAACACCCATTGAAGCCACCCCTAAAGGTTCCAGTGCTGTGAGGGTTGAATAGCCATAAAGCCTTTCTAAGGATGACATGCAGTTCACCCCTTTGCATTTTCAAATCACTCTTCTTGTACTGGGTTCATTAGAAGTAAGGGAATCTGCTTCATGTCACTCACACTCTTCTTCATGTGCTCGAGAACTATTATGAATTCCTTATTCAGCCTTCTTCTCTTTAGGCTAAATAAACTCGGCTCCTTCAGCCTTTCCTCAGAGGGAATATTAGTCCAACCTTTAATCATTTTTAGTTGCTGTTTTCTGGACCACCTCCAAATGTTCCAGGGCACATTTTTTTTCTGGGTGAGCTGGAATGGAATGCAGTAGGGTCACAAAATCTCATTAATCCAGACCCTGCCAATTTGTAATTTGTGATAATTCAGTCAGGGATTTGCTTAACTAACTTTTCCTCCATCAATTGTGCAAGTTTAAGGCAAACCAAATCAGGAGGATGGGGAGCCGTAGAAAGCATTCTAAATTCTCATGGGAGCTAACTTTTTTCCAAGTGCATCACGGGTGTACTTCTTCACAGAGCCACTCGCAGGCCAAGTGTTACCTGGACATTTCAGCAATTTCCCTAAAGAGCTGCCTGAAGTGGCTGTGCCAGGCTGGATTGAGTTGTTACTGAGACCATATATTCTCTGCTATGAGTGTGTTTATTGAGCCAAAGACCTTAAATCTATCAGTCTGCTACTGTTCCAAAATTCTAGGTTGTAAATCACCATAATTTCTGTACATAATCTAAAATTACACAATTATATTTCAATTTGGTGTTGGGCTTTTAACCAACAGAGAGCAGCTACAGTTTCATGAATCTCTGTGACATATTTTTTTCCTGTGTGCAAAGATTACACTAATCCACATTTAATTTCAAAATATGTTCACCTTGCAATTCCAAGTTATTCACTGAATGAACATCTATTACCTGGCTACTTTGTGCTCAGCCATAACTGTGCTAAATATTATCAAAGAGTAAGATGTGGTCCCTACTCTGAAGGCCTTTCAACCTGGGGATGAATATTAAAATACAGCTATCAATACATTTCATTGCCAGGACAGAAGAAGAGTTCACAGTGGTCCCTGCGAGGTCAGGAACAGCTTCACGATAAAGGGGTCTTCAGGAGAGGTAACCCTACCTCAAAGGCAAGCAGGAGTATTCCAGAAGGATGGTAGACTAAAGGGATTGTGCAATATCCCAGAAGTCTGGGTTCCTTGTTATACGGTAAAAATTTAATTACATTTCATTTATGGCTATTATAGTGACTGAATAACTTTGTTATGAGAGTTCTGAAAAGGCTGCCTTGCTCCCCTTGATATGTATACAAGGTCTGTCCAGAAAGTATCCAGTCATATAATTTGAAAAATAGAGACAAGATACAAGGAACATAGTACTTAGAACAATGGCACCTCAGTCCCCTTCATAGTAGGCATCTTGGGACCTCACACAGTTCTCCCAATCACCATCAGCTGCCCTGTTGCACTTTTCTGAATCTCATCAATGGCCTGAAATTTCTTTTCTTTCAAAGGTGATTATAGTTTGGGGAAAAGCCAGAAGATGCAAGTCACCAAATCTGGGCTGTAGGGGGACTGAGTCATTTGGGTGATTTGATGTTTTGCCAAAAAATTCTGCATGAGACATGGTGTATGAGAGGGTATGTTGCAGTGATGAAGCTGTCAGTCACCAGTAGTCTTCTAAATCATCCAAATAATTTCCATGGAGGAATGTTCAAGCTTAATGCAAAATTTAATGCAGATTCATTGCTCTACTCACTCAGTCATTTTGAATGCAAAGGCCACACAGTACACATGCTCACTCAACTGTGTCTACCACCCCCACTGATTAGTACAGTGAAGTCATCTTTGTTCACATATGGGAATTCCAGTCCACTCTCCTTGGCTACCAGGTTACATCAATGTCACACAAGTCTTTCTTGTTGTATTAACAATAGCTGGATTTTTCCAGACAGACCTAGTGTACTTTAATGGTTTAAAGGTTGAAACAGAATCTGTGCTCTTCTCTAGCACACACTGAGACATTGGATATCTTAGATGAAAAGATATAGTCAAAAATTTCTTTGTTATTGGCTATGCTGGGTGGATTGGAGGCTATAGCTCAGATGTGCAGAAACAACAGGTTTCCTAAAATTCCAGATTTTCACCCTCTGTAATAAGTAAGACTAGAAAACTGTAGGCCTCACAAAACAGAGGTAGGCCTTTTTCAGGGAAAGTGATTTATTTGAAAGAGATTAGATTTCCCTAGAGAGAGTGAGATTGCAAGAGATCCCAGAAGCAGCTAATCCATATTGGGCCAAACTCCTTATCCCAGGTTCACCTATTAGGCAACTTAGGGGGCCCGAGGGGCTAGAATGTTCCTCACTGGAAGTCCTTGTAGAAAATCATGAGGACTGTTGAATGAAGGTTTCAACTGGATTCACATCCAGCCCCATTTTCCGTAAATCTGGTAATAGGGGTCTATAAAACCAACACAAACCTCGAGTCTAATCAAGTGCATTGTCATGCATTGCTCATTTGCGAATAAGAGAGAGAGCTTTAGGAATAGAGGGTCAGGAGCCAAATTGGTGAAATTCAGATGCTAATTATGTCTTTTATTAACCGAATGCCCTTGAACAAGTGACTTAACCTCCCTGCGTAAAATGAGGATAGTTATACTTCCTACTCCATAGGGTTGTTGGGAGGCCTAAATGCATCCAGATATGTAACTTGTGTAACTCAGGGCAGGCACTAAGTGGGTGGGTGCTAGACAAGTGCTCACTGCTTACTGTTTAATGTCTAAAGGCTAAATGACTTACAGTAGCTTCCATTTGATGTTTCATCCATTCAAAATTAAGAAGCAACATAATTATGTACTATGTGCAAGAGATTAGAGCAATGCTTCTCACAACTTTATATGCATATTGGTCACCTGGGTGTTTTGTTTAAAAGCAGTTCCTATTCAGTGATGGAGCTCCAACATTTTTTAGTTCCTGAAGTTCCCAGCTGATGCCAGTATTGCTCTTGAGTGGACCGTATTTTGTGTAGAATGGGCATAAATACTTGTACTACGGATCTATAAATCCATTCAGGCAGGCCTAAAGGAACAGGCTTAAGTGCTGCTTTCAGGTACAGACATCTGGGTTTGGCTACCATGACATATTTCTTCATTTGCCTAAGTGCTCTCTCAATTATAATCTATGTAATGCGTGTGTGCCCTACTGCTTCTGATTTACAACTTACAGTCTTCTCATTACCTACTCTCGTAATTTTTACCCTAACTCCTTAATTAAGATAGAGCCAGAAAACATCCTGCGACCAAGTCACAGTTCTGACAAAACTGGATGCTTAGAGAAAGGTTAAGTCAATAAGGACTTTCTTCTGTTATTAGGGTTCAAACTTTAGCATGCATTGGAATCACATAGAAGACTTATTTAATCACAGACTGCAGGACCCTAAACCAAGAGCTTCTGATTTAGAAGAAGTATTAATATTTCTCATAAGGATCTAGGGGATGCTGATGCTGCTGGTTTGAGAAACACACGTTGAGAACCCTTGTCTTATACCAATAAGGTCTGGATGCCTGTGAAGAGGAACTGACTGTATTTGGACAAGAGTAACCAATCATATTTGATACCATCAAGTGCAGAAAATCACAAATGCAATACACATGTAACCAAAGATTAAGGGTATATAGAAAAGGATAAATTCTATTCCATCAAAACCCACAGCAGCTAAAACCAGTTCAAAGCATCCAAAGCCCTTATTCACTGTCAGCTGAGAGAACTGTATGAAGCTGACGGAAATGACTATGTGTAAAGGCCAAAGCTCTTCTGTCTGTATTTCAAGACCAAGTAATAATGAGGCCTGGGAAATCTGCAAATATTTTATCAGAAAGTGGCATGAAAGGATCCTAGTGTGCATACAATTATGTATCAAATTTCAATATCATCTCCACTGCCTTCTGGAAGCTTTTTCTGATAGCATGATGCGGAGGTCAACATTCCTTCCAGTGGGTGTTATAGAACCCATGCCACTTAGGTAGTATTTATACTTTTGTGTTACCTGTTTGCATGTGTCTAGACTTGAAACTCATGGACAACAAAGATCATCCTTTTATCTTTGTGTTTTTGGGTTCTATCAAAGTGCATGTGTGTGTATACATATATACATATATACATATATATGTACATTTTTCATATCACAAATATATGTGCTGAATACATGAATAAAGAGCTTTTACCCCACATAGGTGGTGAGTTTTCTGCCTAAACCCTAGATTTCTGAACAAGACCCTGAGTGAGACAGGGATCCCCAAGAAGAACTGAATAGCGTGCTGCCATAGAAAGGAAGAATGGGCTCTCAAACTTGACACCAGCACCTAGATTTCTCCTGTCATTCCCGACAGTATAGACACTTAATGTGTGAATGTGGCACTAATGGAAAGGTGTTCCAGGGAGCAGAGCAGCATCTGGAAACCAGTGTGCCATTCAGATGCGGCCCTGACCCAAACAGTCACACCTCAGAGTTAAAGATGTGAAACAATCATTCAAATTAAGATAGCAAGCACAGATGAAGAAAGATAAGACCTTGTGTGATTTAAAGCTGTACTTTAGAACTAAAGCCAGTTTAAAGCCCAGAATCCCATGAAAATGGATGATACAGAAGTGCCCATAGTATTGAGACAAATATAGAAAATGTGAATGTTTTCAACTAGGAGGCTACTGCCAGTTTACCACGATGGTTAAGCCTCAAAAAACCCAAAGGGAAATGAGTATGATTGGATTTGGAGAAGAGCAAGTATTGTAAGGCAAGAAAGTATACCCTCCTTAAATGAGAAATCAAGGTGTGTCCTCACCGGAGGTTTGCCTTTGATCTATGGACATTGTATTCCAGCTCCCAGGTCCCTCGCAGAGCTCGATAATTTAGGGTGATTTGTACAAAGCACCTTGCCAAAGCGTGCAGATAACACAACATCCTCCTCCGGCTGGCCTGCGATGGAGTCAGGCTAGTGGAACCGAAACGAATGCCTGATTTTCAAGCAGCATTTAATCACACTTTCAGTTTGATTTACTAATGCTATTGTCTTTCCATTTTCTGCTAAGAAATTATTAGCAGGAAGTAACTGGGCCCAAACGCCACAATATGTTGGATCAATTTAAGAGACAACATAGATCACTGGGATTTCTTTTGTCAAATGGAACCATTAGACTTGCATATTAAAAAAGTATATATTTCTGTTTCAAGTGTGTAAGTGATGCATTGTTTAACATTATGCAAAAGGCCACCAAGAAGGCAAGAGGAGGGATGTGAATAGCTGGCAAGGAGAAGACAATAAATATGTTGATGCACACACAGCTTATATTGGACCAGGTGTGCCTCGTTTTGTTGAAAGCAAGTGCATTTTTCTCCTTTCCCTATAAGGTAGCTTAGCATATTCTGAAGGTTGTCATCTGTGAACTCAGAGAAAGAGAGTGCACTTTCTACTCTTGACACAAACAGTCAGTGACTAAAATATATTCTCACTCTATCTAGCTACTTAGTATATGACTTTCTAAAGTCCAGGATTTTGATTAATGCTCTGCTTGAAAGTAAAACTCCAGACTCATTCTGTTTCTTTGTCCTCATCCGATGTCTTTGCCACCGATGCTGCCTGTTTTTCTGTGTCACATTGGGTCTGTTTTTTGGTGTCCCACTGTCTTGTGCTATACAGTGCATGGACAGAGCAGCTGAGTAATTATGTCAGTGTGACTGCAATTTTACCTTTGGGGCCCTCTTGCTATGACTGCACACAGGTGACAGAACCAGGAATGGTGACATTCCTTGCCTGTCAGGGATTGGCCATGTGACTCTATCAACTGGCAGTACAGCAGGCAGCTGAGTCACACCAGTTAACCTTACAGCTTGGCAGTGTGAGTCTGAAAAAGGCAGGTGAAACGGGACCCCAGGCACTCTGTCCCCAAAGAGCCTGGCTCCAGATTGCAACTGAACAAACAAGATCTAAAGAGACAGTGTGAACCTGGGAAAGAAGGCTTCCCTGAGCTCTCATTCTAGCCTGATCTCTCTAACCTTGGACCAGACCTTCAAGCATCCATTTTCTTATGTTTAAACTGGTATTTCTGTTCTACCTCCCACATACATATATTGTGAAGGCCAGTAATAATAATATTAACCATTCCTATCATTTAATGATTTAATAAATGGCTTGCATATGGCCTTGGTAAGTAGAAATTTAAAAAAGCACAAAAGCACCGAGGCTCAATGCATTTACAAGAAAAGCAATTTGTATAGAAGTAAGTTGGGCAACAACAACAAATTGATTCATAATTAAATATTTTCAGCTACTGACTGGTTTTTCCAGTGTTAGCAATGTGACTATACTACAATGTGGGTTCCTAAGCTTTCATGTGCTTTTAAGTAATTTTTTATGTTACTGATTTTATTGTTACTGTTTGCCTATGTTTTGTTGTCTCCACACTTCTAATTTACTTCCAGCTGAATTTTTTCTTGCCTTTGCTATTTGTAGTCATGGAAAAGTGCTCATTTGGTTTGCATTTGAGTAATACCCTACGGCTGGACATTGTGTTTGTTCTGATGAATCTCTTGTTATTGTCATTTAAATTGTGCCTATTTATGTACTTATTCAAAACCTAAAAATGCCTACTTTGGACCAGCAAACCAGGACTAGTCAAAATAAGGAAGAAAATATATAATGGAGCCTGAAATGTCTCCTGTGCTATTGCACTTGCAGAAATACTGAGCATCTACCATGTGCCAGACACAGAACTTGGGGCTGAAGCAAAGGTAGCCACCCTGACAAGAAGGATCCTTGCCTTTAAAGGGCTTATAATCTAGTAGCAAGAGATAGAGTATAAATAAGTAAACACAAGATTAAGTGCAATTCCACAAAGGATATCAAGCAACTTGATGAGTTAGGGAGAAACTCAGTGTGTAAAAATCAAACTGTGGATGGAAGAAGGAGAATGTGATCAGGTCTAGGGGCAAAGTATTCCAAAGACACTTATAAGAGTCTATCTACAATAGGGATTCTGATCAGAAGAAACATGACATAAGATGGGAAAGATCATTTGGGAGAAATTCTCTGAGAGCAGTGAATGTAATGGAGGCAGTGTTACGTGTTGAATGGTGTCCCACCCAAAAGATGTTAAAACTCTAACCCCTAGTACCTACAAATGTGACCTTATTTGGAAACAGGCTCTTTACAGATGATCATGTAACAATGAGGTCGTTACAGTGGGCTCTCAACTAGTATGTCTGTGTTTGTCTAAAAAGGGGAAATTTGGACACAGAGACAGACACACACAGGGAGATGCCATATGAATATGAAGACAGATGCCAGGGAGAGCCATCCACAATCCAATGAGCACCAAAGATTTTTGGCAAACCACCAAAAGCTAGGGGAGAACCATGGGGCAGAGTACCCCTCAGAGCCCTCAGGAGGAACCACCCCTATCCACCCCCTAATCTCAGATACCCAGCCTCCAGCATTGAGGCAATAAACTTCCCTCCCTTAAGAAGCCACACTGGTTGTGATACTTCTTTACGGCAGCTCTGGCAAACTCGTATGGGCAGTGACCCCCAATCCCACAGTGCTGTGGCTGGCTCTGTCCTTGCATCTCTGTATGTGTCATGGTTTGACAACATTTTTTAAAACAACCCACAGGAAGTCAGTACAATTCAACTGTACTGGGCCCCATAAAAAAGATGAAACCCATTGTCTTAATGTATAACATTTTGTTTTGCTTTGTGGTAAGCAATAGGAAACCTTTTGAAGGATTTGAAGGGATGAGTAAGATAAACCAACCTAACTTTTGCCCTTATTTTCCAGCTTAAGGGTTGCCTATAAACCCATGCCATCCCTCCCCATACCATTGGCTGATTTCACAGTGTCCTGAGCCCTGGTTTCTCTGTTTCTCTCCTGCTACTAACTGGGAACCATTGGAGACCAGGAATCTCACCACATAGTTCTGGATCCCCAGCCCTTGTCCCAGGACTGGTGTTTAGCAGGTGCTTATTAATTACTTGTTTGATGATAAATTTCATTATTTTCTCACTTATTACTTTAATATAATTTTATGCTGTCAGAAAAGTTTCAAAAATAGTACTAAGAACTCTCATAATCCCTTCTCCCTGATTCACAAATTATTAACTTTTTTTTTAGCTTAATCATTTTTTTCCTCTCTACATAAGCACAGTATTTTTTTTTCTGAACCAGTTGAGAGCAAATTTTACTTATCAAGCTCCTTCTCTTGAAAGCTTTAAAGTATACATTTCCTAGGGAAGAAAAAAAGCGTTATCTTAAGTAATCATAGTAAAACTATTTAAGTCAAGAAGTTAAATATTAGTAAATACTTTTACTTATAGCCAATATTTAAATTCTTCCAATTAGTTCCTTATAGAACATTTTTTTGACTCAGGATTCAGTGCAAAATCATCCATTTAACTTATTTGTCCTGTCTCCTTAGTGGCCTTTAATCTGGAGATATTTATTAACCTTTCATTGTCTTTTACCATATTAACATTTTTGATAAGTTCAGATCAGTAATGTTGTAGAATATTTCTCAACTTAGTATGTCTAATTCTTTCTGATGATTTGATTTAAGGCATGCATTTTTAAGCAGGAGGACCACAGATGTAATCATATCTTTCTCAGTGCATCACAGTATGAGGCACAGAATGTCAATTGATTTGTCCCAATTGGGGTAATTTTAACTTTGATTTCTTGGTTAAGATAATGATTGTCATGTTTCCCCACTTAGTTACTACTTTTCCTGTAATTAATAAATAACTTGTGGAGAGACACTTTAAAATCTTATAAATATTTTATTCCTTATGAAACTTCCACAGGCTAGTTTTAGCATCCATTGTTGACTTCTGTGATTCCATTATTACCATGGCGATTGTACAATGGTGATTATTCTACTTCATGTATTCTACATTTATCAGCTGGAATTTTGTTTTTTCTTCTCCCTAACCATATGGGCTCATTTATTCTTGTTTTAGTAAATGGATTATAACTTATTAATATTACTATTTATTTTAATGTTAAAACTGTCTCAGATTTGTCTCCCAGAAACCACTTAAATCTCTACTTATTTACTTAATGATTAAATCAAGTGACATCCGAACTGGGCTTTTGTTGTAATAATAGGGTCTTCTTGATTAGATATGGCAGCACAATCTACAATAGCCAAGTTCTGGAAGCAACCTAAGTGCCCATCGGTAAGTGAGGAGATCAAAAAGCTGTGGTTCATTTATACAATGAAATACTACACAGCAGAAAGAAAGGAGTTCCTACTCTTTGCCACAGCATGGATAGAACTGTAAAGCATTATGCTAAGTGAAATAATACAGGCAATGAAAGAGAAATACCGTATAATCTCACCTATAAGTAGAACCTAATTAACAAAATAAGCAAGCAAGCAAAATACACCTGGAAACACTGAAATAAAGACCAGACTGACAGTAACCAGAGAGGTGGAAGGAGAGGGATAATAGGGGATAATAGGGGGAGGGCCATCAAGGAACAGGTATAAAGGACCCATGGACAAAGCCAAAGGTGCTAAGTTCAAGGGTGGGAGGTTAGGCATGGGTGGGGGGTGAAAATAAAGACAACTGTACTCGAACAATTAAAAAAATATAAATAAATAAAGGCAAGTTTAGGAAAGTGGAAATACATAAACAAAGAATTTAGAAACAGAATTTCATAAAGGTAATGTGGAAACTAGGTTTGATAATACTATAACACTTATTTAAGTATATGGAGGAGATAAAAAACAGCTATGTCAAGAAAGAAGTAAGGGAGGAAGGGAAGGAGGGAGGGAGGGAAGAAAATTGTGCAGAAATAAAAACAACTTAGCTGATGATCTTATTTTCTATGCCTTTCTAAAGGAATGGGAGGACAGAATTCTGTTCCCAAGGGCCATTCACAGGAGCTTGTTTGGGGTATACGCAGGGGAAAGAGGATGGAGGGAGGTCTTGGGATAGAAGTCAGAAGCAGTTGAATCCTAGAAGTTTATAAGAAGAGTTTCCAGAACACTGTGAAAGACATGAGTTTTATGACTTTTGAGGACCCTCCCAGAGTCACTTTTAACAACACACTGAGACTAAATGACCTTATAGACCAAGAGCTGTATGGGGTATTTCAGGAGGTTGGGTTACGGTACCACCATGCCCAGAGGAGGCTTAGAGACAACATTCCCCACACTCCAGCAATTCAAAGGAATTAATCAATGGCTGTTTTAACAAAGACTAATGTGGATCAAAGTTGAGGTTCTCTGAATTTTTCTAATTGCGTGAGACATTCTCTTTCTAATGGAATTTTGCATTATGCTGTGCACTGGGAGGCAAAAACAAACAAAGAAACAAAGAAACAAACAGAACCCTACATGATTCAGAATAAGCAACTTTCCATCCATGCTAGAAAGAAGTGTGGTAGATTATGGTTGGCTTGGATGAAGAAAAGAAACAGGATATATATTTTTTAACCTGCAGTGTAAAAATAAAGGAAAATAAAACCATTGTCTAAAGAAGGATACCTACATAAGGCATTGCAGTCTATGTTTTTATGTAGCCTATTATTGGTGTTAGACAAAAAGTTATTAAAGGAATTTCCAAGTTTCTGAAAGGGAAGCTGGACAAATGTCCAAAGGAAAAAAAGAACTAAAGTGGGGTAGAAAGGAGAAAGATATAAACAAGGTGAGTGGGTTGGTATGATGCCTAACTTTATGTGTCAACTCAGCTGGCCACAAATTCAATATTATTTCTGGGTGTATCTGTGAGGGTGTCTCTGGATGAAATTAGCATCTGAATTGGTAGGCTGAGTAAAACAGATTTTCTTCCACAGTGGAAGTGGGCATAACCCCATCCATTGAGGGCTTGGATAGAACAAAAAGTAGGAGGAATTCACCCCTCTTCCCTGCCTCATTACTTAACCTGGGACATCCTATCACATTTTCTCCAACCCTCACACTGAGATTCATACCCCTGGCTCCCTGGTTCTCAAGTCTTCGGGATCAGACTGAATTATATTATTGGCTTTCCTGAGTCTCTAGCTTGCAGATGGCAGATCATGGAGTTTCTCAGCATTCCGTGGCACATGAGCCAATTTTTTAATATCTCCCTATCATCTATCTATCCATCTATCTATCTATCCATCTACCTATCTATCTACCTGTCTCTGGGTGTGCATACACACATGTATATATGCACACATATGCATGCACATATTTATGTACATACACACATATGTATATATGTACACATATGTATGTCTGTATATCCTGGTAATGCATTGATTCTATTTTTCTGAAGAACCCTGCCTAATAAAGATGGTTTCTCTGAAGGCAAGCCCAATAGACCTTTCTCTGCCTCCTCAATTTGCCCCAGGCCATGCTGTCAAGCTTCTTGGAGTTGGAGTTCTTTCAGCAGCACTGGGAGCCTCAGGTTGGACTGCTTAATTCCTTTTCTTTGTCTTTAGGTTGAACACCTTAAATATCATTAGTACCATTTTAGTCATAATAATATCATTTTCACAGGGGAGTGTCGTGAGGCCTAATTAGTACCTGCAGAGAACTCTGTGATCTCACAAGGAGAGGAGTGAGAAGCACGATTTGACCTGAGAACCAGAAATGGATGAAGAGACTGCTTGATTTACTTAGAGCCACAGTCATCCGACTCACTGAAGAAAATGTGAGTCTCTCCATGGGGTTGCTCCCAAAGGTCAAGATTTTATAAAGTCAATATTTCCCCATTGGAATAGTACCTTTTGATCACAGTGATCTGTAAGGCAGCCTGCCGCGGTGAAAAGGATACACGGAACTGTGTTCTAATCCAAGTCAGTCTGCTTCTACTTGGCAGGGCAAAAACTAATTGGTCAATTCACAACCATGGGTATAGTTCACTCATCTACACATTGAATGGCTTGAACTAAATGACTTCCAAAGTTGTTTCCCCTCCAGCATATTCATAGCTTAAGTTCTTAGTTTATATGTTAGTCAAATTCATTTCAATCAGTATCTTACTAAGTAGGTTCTATGTGGCAGGCATTGCGGTAGCTCTTAGGCAAGGTGTGCCTCTTTGCCTTTTTTAAGTGGCACCATCTACATAGAAGACAGTGTGAATCATCACCTTTCAGTATTGTGTGATATTATAGCCCTAAAGACTCCATTAATGAAGTCTAAATTCCCATTGAACAGGAATAGAAAGATGAACTCAGCTGCCTTGGTGTGAGGTAAACTTAAGCTTCTTCAATGAGTTGATGTCTGCCCTGGGTTTTCAAATGTGAATAAAAGTTTGCTGAGAGGCAAAGTGGATAGGGAAGGGATTCAAGGAACACATTCTGGTGAGAAAGAGAAGAATGTACGGAAGCATGATACATCAGTGGAGATTTGCTAGAATATACACTTCAAGAGGGCACATAGGTGATGATACAATATGCTCTTATACATTGATGGGTCTCACTATATAAACATGATTTTTTAAAATCTTTCCAAGCTCACAAAAATACTTCTTATTTCTAATTTGCAGTCAAATTTTGTGCAAAATTCCTATATCACAAGATCCAAAGCAGACGAGTGAAGCAATATAGAATCAAACAAACAATGCCAGCTAAAGCTTGCTTTGCATTTTCTGACCTGTTACAATAAGAAAAAGAATGCAGGGGTCCCATTCAGGCATATAAACCCAACACTGTGACTTAGCTTTATAGGGGAATTCACAGTGTCTATGTTTGGCTTCTTCCAAAACTTGTCACAAAGAAGTGCAAATAAGGAGACCAGAAAAGCTAGCCAAATCCTCTCTAAAATTATCCCTGTCATCAGAAACAATTAATACTATGTGCTGCACATTATTGTTCTAGGAAGAGGAGCCAAAGGAGTTTAGCGAGATTTGCAGATCATATAATTTTGTAACTAGAGTTTATGGTTGGCACACTGGTTGGTGTGTCAAAGCTTAATTGGTGGGAGGATTTGAGGGAGTTCAAAGGAAGTTACCCAATGAGTTCATATAACATTACTAGAGGAAGGAGGTAGTTATATGTTTATAACATTCTTGGGAAATTTGTATTTGTTAGTTCCATTTGGAGCTGATCAAGTTGATCTGTGTCAATGGAACCCTACAGTGTATATAAGTGTACATGTGCACATATGTGAACGTGTGTGTGCTTGTGAATGTATATAAATTTTTTCTATTCTGCTCAACATTTTGTGGGAACTGAGTAAATGTCAAAGCATCAGACCCGGGCAACCTTTTCAAGTTGAAGTAATGGAACCTCAAATGAATTTACTTATACTCCTTTGCTCTTATAAATCCTGAGTTCAGTCACACCTGACATTCTTTATACATTTTAACAAAAGCAAAGTCACATTGCAAGCAAAAGGCTAATGCAAGCAGAGAAAGACAAAAATTTAATCTCTTAGAATAAACTATAGTTTTAAAGTTATACTGGATCGTTTCTACTTGTCTAGCACAGTCTGTTGTATGACTGGGCAAAGGGGGAGTTCCAACTTCTCCATCACTGATCTTCAATTTAAATGAGACATCATTAATCATTTCTCAAAATAGTTTCAGTGTGTTCTTTATAAATTGGAGATAAACATGCTTCATTCTGACTTTCACTGCTGAATAATAACTCCATTTTTTGTTTTATTTCTATATTTGAGGAAAAGCAGAGTTTTGAAAAGAAGTCTAATTCATTAATAAATCTATGTCCTGGATCCTAAGAGTGCTGTTTCTTAAGCTCATAAAAAAAAAAAAAAGAGCAGAGAAATCAGTATTTGGGTGTGGGTTTTTTTTTGGTTGCCATTGAATTTTGAAGCTTCTACCATGCAGGCTAATTTTGAGTGCTGTGCAACTCTGGGAACTAAGTGAGAATGTCAAAAATAATGAAAAAGTAGAAAACTCATACACAGATAAAGAAATGTTTTCTAAACAGAATAAAGGTTTTCAGCAGCATAGGTGCTTGCATAGTTAGCCCAGCTCATTCGCATTGAAACTCTAGGTAAACAAAACAAACACAAAGAAAACTATGAACAAACACTGCCCACTGCCCCCAAGCCACTGGTCTACACTATTTCCTAATGGTCAAAACAGGACAAGTAAATCTAGTCAGAAAGGCAGACTGAACCTGAGCACTGACAACGGGATTTGCAGGGAGGAAAGAGTGCCACCTACTGAATCACCACCTTTCAGATGTTTCTGTCAGCACTTTGTTTTCCTTGGAGTTCTACCAACCCTGGAGCGTGACCTTGCTTAGAAATGAAATCTGACCTCATTACAATGCAAGCCTAGCTATCTGCAGGCACATTACACAATCAGCCAGAACCCCTCATCTGCAGATTTCCCCCAAATAGTGCAACACTAAGTGAGAGCCACAAGAAAGACAAGCAGAGGGCCTACGTAGAACCAAACAGTAAGAACAGCTGCAAAAGGGGCTGAGGCATCTGTGTAATGATATGTTTAGTCACTAAACACAACTATTTTATCTTAAGATACACTCAAAATTCACTACACATGTTTATGGAAAGTCTCCTTATTCTCCGTCTGAGAAAAGTGCCTGACTAAATGTTTTGTTGGATTGAACTTAATTGTTGACATCTGGAATTGGTTAATGTTAATATTAACAAAGCATTTGGCTAAATAAATGATATGGGACAAAGGTCTATTCTGAACATTTATTGAATCATGTTCATATACAGTTTAATGGAAAACCTGCTAAATTTATTTAAAATTGATAGATAGATATTAGTGATTGTGACCAACATTAATTTTTAACTTAGTTTAATCTTAAGTATTAAGTCAATATTTTCTGAGTTACATATGCAGGAGGACCTATCCATATAAAAATCCATATTACAAAGATTCCAATATGCATATCTGATTTGTCTCCTAAGCATATTCATCTATTATGAACCATGAGAACATGAGAGGTTAAGCACATAAAAATATTAACCATGTGTGCTGTTATGATCTGACTCACTTTGGAGTTGGCCATCACTTATTACAACATGTAACCTCTCCCTTATATGTGCCTTATATCCCACCCACCTATGACTACCTAATGGAAATAATTTAGGGACCAGTTTCCCTAAAAAATGGTACAAGTGAATGTAGAAATTTTAAGTCAAAGGATAGTAATGCACATTGATGTAAGGGAGGACGTGTTTAGATACACTTGCTTGTTTTGTGGCAGATGCCAGTGGCCTCCTTAAAAGAATGAAGAATACAAAGAAAATTATGTAGATTGGCCTTGGGAAATTCAGAAGCATCAGCTAGCCTTGAGCTAGACTGAAGAGAAACACTTTAACAGAGCGTCTTAACCCAATTAAATAGCTGTCCCCAGGCATCTTGCTGTAGTAAGTAATTGAATCCAATGACAAATGTTCTGCTTTCATAAAGGGCATAGTGTTAGAAAAACCTAAACATTTTTCAGTTGTTATTACTTTTTTTTCACTCTTTGAAAGTAAAATGTTTGAAAATACTAGAAAGGAAGCAGCCAAAAAGCCCCAAATATGAGATCATGCCACATGGATATAGATGACAACCTAATGACAACCAATGGCCACAGCTAGAGCTGCATGAATGATAAAACTAGTAATACAATATTGGATTGTAACCCAAAGTATAAAATAAATTACATGTATTCACACCGATATAAACAAATGACTGAATAAATAAAAAAAATAGAGGATAAACAACTCTTCTTTGCAGAATGTCAGTACTCTCCCACTTTTGAGTTTGCATTGAACCTAGGGACTCACTTCCAGTGAACAGAGTACAAAAAAGAGAAACATAGCAGTTTTGCAGGGAAGATTCCTGGTAAACACTACCTGTGATCAAATCAATACTATCAATGATGTCACATGAATGTCATCTACTTCCTGATTTGCTGTTTTTTTTGAGAAGGGCATTCACCTCTGTGGTGTTCCTTCCAAAAACCCATAACCTCATTCTAGTCATGAGAACGAATATGTCAGAGAGACCACATCTGAGGTGTATTCTACAAACTCCCTGGGTAGTACAGCTGAAAACTCTGAAGTTCATGAAAAACTAGGAAAGACTGAAGAAATGCCACAGATCAGATAAACCCAGGAGACATGATAACTAAATGCAATGTAGAATGCTGGATTTGGTCTTAAAAATAGAAGAATAGTGTAAAAAATGGTGAAATCCAAATAGTGTTTGCAGTTTAGTTAAAGAGTAACATACCAATGTTGGCTGCTCAGTTTTGACAAATGCAAATGATATAAAATACCAACATTATGAGAAACTGAAACTGGAAAAGTAATATAAAGTTATAATCCAAACTACCCTTGCAACTAACTTCTCTGTAAGTCTAACATTACTCCCCAATAAAACGTTTATTCAAAATGTTCGAGGGAAATATTCTTGTGGAGACAAAGTGGTCAAGTCTCTGGAGCTCACAATATACAATTCTTATGGCTGCTCTGTGTTTTAAAATTATTTGTTGGATCCCATTGCTATATATGCTACCCATTAATATTAATGTATTTGCAACATTCCCATTTAGAGAAGTTAGACATAGCAGTCTTATAATATATGCAAATAATATTGGGACTTTAAGTAGGTACTATCTGGATAAGACATGATGTTGAATTACAAAGAAAGTGATGGAACATAGGTAGTTTCTGGATAAATTTTGAAAATAAAATCAATAGATTTCTTTAACTGATAAAGAGTATGAGATACTGTTGATTCAATGGTTTCTCTATGGCTTTGAGCATGAGAAACTGGGAGGATGGTAATACCTACCAGTAACTGAGATGAGAAAGACTTCAGGGGCAGCAGGTTTCTGAGAAGGGGAAAGAAAACCACGATTCAGATTTAGATGCATAATCATAATGTATTGTGCTTAAGATACTGGTTTGAGCAATCTAGTTGCCATTTTAGATATGTAGTTTAGAGACGCTATCCAAGCTAGAGATTTATTAGCACCACGCTTTAACCAACTGAGCAACCGGCCAGACCAAGCTAGAGATTTAATATGGGAGCCATTAGGACATAGAGAAAAAAAATGATCACAGCAAGGAAGTAACTGTGCAAAGAAAACATCTCTGGGGGCCTCCAATATTAAGAAATAAGGTAGATGAGGAGATCCTGAAATGATAAATGAGGCAGCAAAAAACAAGATGAGGTTTTCCAGGCCATGGCGCAGATTGGGGAACCCAAGGAGCCTCAGTGGATGACCTGAGTTACCGAGCTGGAGCTGAGAGGTCAGGGAGGCCAAGGTGGTAGGCACTGACCTAGCTGAGTAACGAAGGAGCGAGTTTCAAAGAAAAAACTCTGGCTGCGTGCGGAGAGCCCTGCTCAATACTGAGCAGAGTAAAAATCGGAATATGCACGTGAGGAAGCTAACACAGGCTATAGAGAGAACCCACCAGAGATTAGAGGAAAGAATGCCTGGCAGTCCGAGGAGGCTGGGAACACTGCCTGCTGCTAACGACCAGATTTAAAACAACAACAGCAACAACCAAAACCAGCCCATCATGCAATGGGCACTGAGTGAAATACTCAGAAAAATTTTTCTCAGAAGTACAGAAATCGTTATTCCTAGAACGAATACTCCTCTGGTCCTGGCTACCAAGCAAACAAACAAAAAACATGAACAAATTAAACTGATTCAACTGCTTTGTAGCAAATAAATTTTGTCCTAATACGGAATTCAAAAATATTTATAGAAATACACAAAAATATTCAGCATCCATTAAGATGAGATTCATAATGTCTGGTACCTAATCAAAAATTAGAAGGGTTGTAAAGAAGCAGAAAAATGTGACCTGTAATAAAGAGACAAAAATAACCGATTAAAACTGATACAGATGTTAGAATTAGTAGACAAGGATATTATAACAATTACAATGGTACTGCATATGTTCACAAAGATTTAAAATGAAAGAATGGAACATGTTAAGTAGAAATATTAGAATGTACTATTTATAAGACCCCAATCAAACCCTGGTGATAAAAATTACAATGTGTGAGATTAAAAATACACTTTATGGGATTAATAAAAATTAGACCCTCTAGAAGAAAAAATTATAATGAATTTAAATATATAGCAATAAAACTATTCAAAAGGAAAACAGAGAAAAAAGATAATTAAACAAATGAACATCAGTCAATCAGTCTAATATACTCTCATTTGAGAGGACTCTTATTTGAGTCCCTGAAAGAGAGAAAGGGGCCTAAAAAATCATTTGTGTCAGTAAGGGCCACAGATTTTCCAAATTTAAAAATAACTATAAAACAGCTAATCCACAAAGCTCAACAAATTCCAAGTATAAAAGAATTCAAATGAAAACTTGAAAAGAACAATAGCAAAACATACATTGGGTTGGCCAAAAACTTTGTTCAGTTGTTTTCATGAAATAAATAGCTCTAGTAGTGCTTAGTTGCTTTTAATTTCATTCAAAACAATTTTTTTAGACTGTATGGTGATTGTATGGTCATATCAGCATGTATTTAAAAACAAAACTTAATCAACATTGGTGAGTTTTTGTGCAGCCATTTATTCAAGATGGAAGAAGATATGCAACATTTTTGGTGTTATTATGCTTTGTTATTTCCAGAAAGATATATATGCAACTGGAACACAAAAATAAAAAAGATTTGTGCAGTGTATGGAGAAGGTGCTTTGACTGATCGAACATGTCAAAAGTGGTTTACGAAGTTTCTTGGACTATTGACATTTGGGGCAAATAATTCTTTGCTGTGGGGCCATCTTATGCATTAGAAGATATTTAGCAGCACCCCTGGTCTCTGCCCACTAGATAGCAGGAGATAGCCAACATATGGAAAACATACAAATAAATAGAGATATTGGTAAAAATGAAAAATACATCTTTTATTTTATGCAAAAAATACTAAATGGACTTTTTAGCCAACCCAATAATAACCAAATTGCTCCAGTAGTAATCAGCAATCTGAAAATCATGCACAGGGGGAAAAAGACGTGTACTACCAAAGTCAGAACATGCCTAAGAAGAAACCATAATTAAATGTAATGTGACATCCTGGATGGGGTTCTCAAACAGAAAGCAGGCATTAATGCTAAGAAAATTTAAATACAATATTGATTGTAGTTAATAACAATGTATCGATCTCAGTTCAATAATTATAACAAATAGTTCATTTGTTATAATTTGGTTAATAATGAAGGAAACTGAGTTCATGGTGTATGGAACTCTGTACTACCTTAGAAACTTTTTAATAAATTTAACAAAAGAAGTTTATAAACAATTACTTACAGAAGAACAAAAATAAGAATAATGGCAGATTTTTTTTTTTGCCAGAAACAGTACAAGTGAGAGGACCAGAGAATAATCTTTAATATATTCCAAGAAAAACTGTCAACCTAGAATTCTTTACATAGTGAAATATCTTTCAGAAATGAATATGGAAAATAAAATTTTACAGTTATATAAAATCTGAAATAGCAGACCCTGATGATAAGAAATATTAAAGGAAGTACTTCAAGCAGAAATGAGATCAGATGGAAATGTGATTCTACTCCAATAAATGAAGAGCATCAGAAATGGTAGCCACTTAGGTAAATATATAAGATATTATTCTTATTATTTATATCTTATGAAGGTAATTAACTATTAAAATGTAATTAACTGTAGTGTGAAAATGCAGCATATGTAAAAGTAAAATTATAAAACTAAAAGCTGGTTATCTGAGAAAATCAAAAACATTGTTTAATATATAGAGAGACTAACCAGAAAAAAGAGAAGACAAAACATAACTATCAAAAATGAGAAGGATTCCATGTCTCTGGTTCTATTTTGCTTGCTTGTTTGTTTTGTTAATTAGATTTTATTTATAGATGAGATAACGAACTGAGTGACCAGAAGGGAGGGATTAGGGGAATAATGGGGAAAAGAAGGGGAAGGGTCAAGTCAAGGAATGTGTGTAAAGGACCTATTGACAAAACAAATGGGGAGGGGAGGACTGAATATGAGAGGTAGCAAGTGGGTAGGGCAGGGGAGATTAACGGGGGGAACAATAGAGAAAACTGTAATTGCATAACAAAAAAGAAATAAGAAAGATGATATTACTACAGATCCAACATATTAAAATAATAATGAGCTATTTGAAAATTTAATACCAATAAATTAATTCATTTAGTCAAAATTGACAAATTATTTAAGAGACACCAATCTCAATCAGAGAGAAATCAATAACCTGAATAGAACTTTATCTACTTAAATTATAAATTTGCAGTTATAAATCAAAATTCTGAAACAGATGGCTTTATTGGTGAATTCTTCTCAGCACTAGGAAAAAAAAGAACAGCAATTCTATACAAACTTAAAAAAAAATGAAGATGGGGGATTACTTTCCAACTCATTATGTGATGCCAGCATTATCTTAGTTTAAAAATGAGGCAAAGACATTATAGGAGAATATAATGACAGACCAATATTTACAATGAATATTGATGTAAAACTTCCTTAAAAAATTTTAGAAAATAGGATTCAATAAAACATCAAAAGGGTAATAGAGTAGGACCTCTGGCCAAAATGAAGGTATAGGTAGACATGCTTTGCCTCCTCACATAACCGAAAGAAAGACAACAACAAATTTAAAAACAAAAATAATAAGAACTGCCCCAAAAGCAAACTGTATGGAAGTCCAACAACCAAGGAGTTAAAAAAGAAATATAATTTCAGACCAGAAGGAGGGGTGGAAATGGGCAACACGGGAGGAGAGGAGTCACAGGGAGGTGGCAGCTGGTGGACTGGATTGGGCAAGGCGGTGGCTGGTAATCAAGTGGCCCCACATTTGCATGTGGATAACTGGGAAGAACAACTGGGGAGCCAGACACACTGCTCAGCCTAGGCTTCCAGTGTGAGGAAATAAAGCCTCTAAACCTTTGGTGGTAAAAAACAAACTTGTGGGGATTGTGGTGGTGGGAGAAACACCCAGCCTCACAGGATAGTTCTTGGAGAGATCCGCAGGATCATAGAACATACACAAACCCACCCACCCAGGAGTCAGCACAAAGAAGGGCCCCATCTGCTTGTGGGTAATGAAAGAAGTGACTGAAAGCTGTCGAAGAGCTGACCAAGAGGCACTGTTCCCTCTCAGACCCCTCCCCAACATACAGTGTCACAACACAGCTATGTGGGTTGCCCTGCCCTTGGCAAACACCTAAGGCTTGGCTGCTTATATGTTAACAGCTGCACTGGGAGGAAAAAAAGAAAAAAAATTATAGATAGATAGATAGATTATATATATATATATATATTTCTTTTTTTAGGGCCCAAATGAAGGAACAGATCAAAGCTCCAAAAATAGAACTAATTGATGATGAGATAGCCTATCAGATGCAGAGTTCAAACCACTGGTAATCAGGATGCTCACAGAAATGGTTGACTATGGTCACAAAATGGAGGGAAAAGTGAAGGCCATGCAAAGTGAAATGAAGAGAAATGTACAGGGAACCAACAGTGAAGAGAAGGAAACTGGGACTCAAATAGATTATTTGGACCAGAAGGAAGAAATAGACATTCGACCAGAGCAGAGTGAAGAAACAAGAACTCAAAAAAAATGAGGAAAGGCTTAGGAACCTCCAGGATAATTTAAACATTCCAACATCTGGATCATAGGGGTGCCAGAAGAAGAAGAGGAAGAGCAAAAAATTGAAAACTTACTTGAAAAAATAGTGGAGAAATTCCCCAATCTGGCAAAGGAAATAGACTTCCAGGAAGTCCAGAAGAAATTGGATCCAAGGAAGCACAAACCAAAGCACATCATAATTACATTACCCAAGATTAAAGAGAAGGAGAGAATCTTAAAAGCAGCAGGAGAAAAGGAAACACCTACAAAGGAGTTCCCATAAGACTATAAACTGATTTCTCAAAAGAAGCCTTACAATCAAGAAGGGGCTGAAAAGTTTTCAAAGTCAGGAAAAGCAAAGGCCTACATCCAAGATTACTCTATCCGGCAAAGTTATCATTTAGAATGGGGGGGGGCAGATAATGTGCTTCCCAGATAATGTCAAGTTAAAGGAGTTCATCATCACCAAACCCTTATTATATGAAGTGTTAAAAGGACTTATCTAAGAAAAAGAAGACGATCAAAACTGTGAACAGTAAAATGACAACAGACTTACAACTATCTACAACTGAACCTAAAAGAAACCCCACAAAAACAAATTAAGCAAACAACTAGAACAGGAAGAGAACCACAGAAATGGAAACCACATGGAGCATTATTAAGGGGAGGGGGAAGAATAGGGAAAAGGTACAGAGAAAAAGAAGCATAACTGGTACATACAAAATAGACAGGGGGAGGTTAAGAATAGTATAGAAAATAGAAAAGCCAAAGAACTTGTGTGTATGACCCATGAACCTGAACTAAGTGGGGGACAATATGGGCGGGAGGATGGTGCAAAGTACAGGATAATAAAGGGAGGAAAATGGGACAACTGTAATAGCATAATCAATAAAATACTTTATTTTTTAAAAAAAAGGGTAGTAGAGCATGACCAAGTGAAAAACATAATGTGGGATGACCAAGTAGGGTTTATCCCAGAAATGCAATATTTGCTCTATTATTTGAAAATCATTGCAAATTCCAACTTTAACAAAGTATAAATGAAAAAAACATACAGCAATCACAATTAAAAAAAAAGTCATTTGATAGGTTCTGACATCCATTACTGATGGGAAAAAAAAAGCTCTCAGCAGTGAAGGAAGCCTCTTAAATCTGATAAGGGGCAGTACGAAAAATCTCTAGCTTAGGTCACAATATTGCAAAACTAGATGTTTCACTTCTAAGTTTAGGAACAGGAAGGAGATCTACTTTCTACTCAATATATCACTGTGCATCTGAGCCAGTGTAGTAAGATTAGAGAAAAAAAATGGAGACATCCAGTGTGAAAAGGATGAGCAAATTTCTCTATTCACAGTTGACATGATCATCTATGTACCAAATATTACTGAATCTACCAAAAAGTTACTGGAACTAGTAAGTAAGTTTAACAAGGTGTGTATCTACAATCAAGAACAACAGTCAATTGTATTTGTATATATAAGCAACAAACAGGCTATGGTGTAGAAATCGACAAATTAATTCTAAAATGTCAATGCAATGTACAGAACATAGAATAGCCAAAATAAACTTGAAAGGGAAAGGACAAGACTTAATATAAAACCATAGTAATTGAGACAGTTTAATATACTTAATATTGGTATAATATTGGTAGTATTTCTTACATTAACATTAATGGAAGAAAAGAGAGAATCCTGAAATAGACCCACACATAGAGACAACTGGTAACTAATCCCCTGACCATGTCCCCCAGATGTATAAAAGCAATTCAAGGGAAAAGCATAGGCTTTAAGAAAATTGTTCTGCCAAATTCATTTATTAGGTCCAGCAGTTTTGGGGTAGAGTTTATAGGATTTTCCATGTACACTATCATGTCATCTGCAAATAGTGACGGTTTTTTTTCCTCCTTTCCAATTTGGATGCCTTTTATTTCCTTTTCTTGTCTGATCACTGTGGCTAAAACTTCCAATACTATATTGAGTAGAAGTGGTGAAAGTGGACAACCTTGGCTTGTTCTTGATCTTAGTGGAAAAGATTTTAGTTTTTCCCCATTGAGTATGATGTTGGCTGTCTTTTGACCCAGTAATTCCACTGCTAGGATTATACCTTAAGGACCCTGAAACACCAATCCAAAAGAACCTATGCACCCCAATGTTCATAGCAGCACAATTTACAATAGCCAAGGGCTGGAAGCAACCTAGGTGCCCATCAGTAAATGAATGGATCCAAAAACTATGGTACATATACACAATGGAATTCTATAAAGCAGAAAGAAACAAGGAGCTCCTACCCTTTGCAAGAGGATGGAACTGGAAAGCATTGTGCTGAGTGAAACAGGCCAGGCGTTGAAAGACAAATACCATATGATCTCACCTTTAACAGGAAGCTAAACAACAAAACAAACAAGCAAGCAAAATATAACCAAAGACACTGAAATAGAGAACAGGCAGACATTGACCAGAGAGGAGAGGGGAGGGAATTTCAGAAAAAAAGGGAAAGGATTTACAGGAACTACTATAAAGAACATATGGGCAACAACTAAGGGGGGTGGAAATTGGAGGGAGGTGGGGAGCACTGGGGGGTGGGGCTGGGATGGGAGTAAAAGACAGAAAGCTGTACTTGAACAACAATTAAATTTTTTAAAATTTTTTAAAAAGAAAAAAAAAGAAATTTGTTCTGGATAGGGAATGTTTATGTGCCACCAGACTGAACTTTAATCCATGCTTTGCACAACATGTAGAAATTAACTAAAAACGGAGCACGAGCCATATTTAAAATTTTTAAGTATAAAATTCTTAAGAAAAAATAATAAAATCTTTGTGACTTTTGCATAGGCAGAGACTTTTATATACAATACCAAAAGTATGATCCATATAAGGAAAATTTTTTATATTGGACTTCATCAACATGAAATGACTTCTGTTCTTTGAAGTACACTGTTTAGAGATTGAAAAGAGAAACCACAGACTGGGAGAAGTTTTAGCCAGTTGCATACATTGTGATAAAAGACTGTTTCTAAATTATATAAGTAACTCTCCAAACTCAATAACAAGAGAAAAAATAACCCAATAACAAATAGGAAAAAAGATTTGAATAAATATTCTACTAAGAAAGAAAATAAGGATAGCAAGTAAGCACCTGAAATGATACTCAACTTCTTTAGCCATTGGGTATATCCGAATTAAAACCACAATAAACTGCAAATGCACATGTTTTAGAATGGCTGAAATTTAAGACTGACCATCTGAAGTGTTGGGAGGATGCAGAGTAAATAAAATTTCATCTACCACCACTGAGAATGTAAAATGCTAAAACCAGTTTGGAAAAAAGTTGCATTTTCCTAAATATTAAACATTTATCTACCATACGATCATTTCACTGGTAGTCATTTACCTAAGAGAATTGGAAGCAAAAGTCTACAAAAAGATTTGCACGTGAATGTTCACAGTATTATTTATTATAGTTAGAGAATAAAATTGAGCCAAATGTTCATGGCAGATGAACAGATAAACAAATTGTGGTACATTTGTACAATGGACCACTACTCAATGATAGAAAGGACTGAGATACTGCTACACATGAAATTGGATGGATATAAAAGAAAATTATGCTGAGTGAAAGTAAAGAGACAAAAGAAAAAGACTAAATACTGTATAACTTCATTCATGTAAAATTCCAGGAATATATAACTAATCCTCATTGACAGATATCAGATCTGCAGCTGCCTGGTGATGGGAGTTGGGTAGGGTGACATGTTTACAAGGATACTTTGGGGTGATGGATCTTCTCATTATCTTTCCTTGTAATGTTGGTATCACAGGGATAAGTAATGACAAAATGTATCACATTTTATGCTTTAAAAATATATGTAATTTGTTGTTTGTCAATCATGCCAAAAACAAAGCTGTTAAAAGACAATGCTTAGCATATGAGGTTGCACAGTGAATATTTGTTGAGTAAGTGAATAGGTGAGTGAATTAATTATGAATGGATTGGCATTTGTTCAATACTTAAACCATGGGAAAAAAATAACCAGATCACAACACAAAATGATTCTTGGGAAATCATCAAATATGTCCTCCTTTCAAAAATATCTAATAAACATTACCTAAATAAGTGGAAGGCACAATTTTTTCTTTATAATTGTATGATTGCTGATTCTTAGCATATAAATGCAGCAGAATTATAAAGTAACAAAACAAATAAAATACATCTCTTTTCTGTTATTTTAGTGTTAAGGGAAAACATCTTAATGTTGAACAAATAAATAACCTACATGTGTGTTTGCAATAACTTTAAATACTAAGTACATGCATAGTCAGTTAAAAAAATCTATTTTCAACTTTAAAAATACAGTTTCCTTCCTGAAAACCTACAAAAACAATCATGAGGGAGGATCATTTTTATTACAGAGAGATTGTTCACTTCACAGGAAAGTTCAGAGGAATTATTGAAATATCAGAGACTACCAGTGCATTCAACTGTTAGTTATCAGGTCGTTAACTACTTTATAGAATGAGGTTAAGCTGGAGAGAAAATGAAGTTAATACACAAAAATTGAGTATTGGAGCTACTTTGAATTGGCTTTACACTGGAAATAAGGATTTAAGATCTTGAAAAAAAATTTCAATAGAAAAGTATGCATATTTAACAAAAATCAGTTATGCTACAGTTGAAGATGATACCTCAGGTAGAATATAGTGTTATAAGGGTATATATGTCGAGGATGCCTGGAGCAAAGGTATAAAAGTAAAGTAAGTAACGTTTGGCAAACTCAGTCTGTAGCCTATATAGTGCACAATATTCAGATAAGAATCACCAATGCTTCTCATCAAAAAAAGAGATATGTGGGGAAATTTGTGAGCAGCATCTCAAACCTAACAATGCATTTTTCTAGACTTCCTTAGTCCACCTTAGCTTGGCATGTGTGTCTGCAAGGAACCACAGGAAATTAGAGTCTATGTTTCAACCACATACCTGTTGTCTTCATCCGCTGTCTTGTTCTGGTCTAAGTGATGTTTGCAGCTATGCTGGGGATGGCTCTGTGACCTCAGTGATCAGAAAAATTGTGATGTGTGAGTGGAGGTTCCCATTACCATGCAAGTCAGGGAGTCTGATCAGCACAGGTCTTTTGTTTCATTTGGTAAAAAAGTGAGACACAGCTATGTTGCGGCCATTTGGCTGAACCTTAAAGACCCTCCATTCTGCTGTAATGCTCACTATCCATTACTAAGAATGCCAGGAGGAATCTATTTGTTCAGAAATAGATCTTGTCAGCAAACAAACAAATACTTCTTCTCTTAACCTGTTTTACCTTTATTGGAAACCAACATGTTCATTGGTCACTTGCTGACAAATTCATTGGTTATACTCACTCCTAACACATATTGAAGATGATCCATCAGTGGCTCCCAGTGGTAGTAGGCTTGTATACTATGGACTTTGACCAGACATTGTCATATACTGAAGGATTCTGTCCTACCACATCAGACACCACTGTTTTTTCTATTGAAGACTATTTTTGTTTCCATCCTCTGCCGATGTGTCATGGTTTGATGGTGCCAGAGCAGTGTTCTGTTCTGCTCATCCTGCCAATCAACATTCAGAGAGGCTTCTATGCAGTCCCAAGGAGACAATGGTTAACTAAAATGGACAGTCCTTGTTCTTGTGAGGCTTTCTGTAGGGGAGTGCCACACAAGGATAGAGGCATCAAGGGGCTAGACTGTGCCAGAGCTTTGCCCTAAAACCTATGGGAAGTCACTGAAGCATAATGGGAGATACACGGCCATATTTGCTTTTTGAAAAAGGTCTGCCTGGTTGCAGTGAGGAACTAGTGAGTATATGTGGAAAGAAAGCAGTTATAAGTCCACATGAGGTGAAAAGAAGTGCATCAATCTGAGAGAGTTTCAGGGGGAAAAAAGTCAACAAGACTGGTGATAGATTGAGTATGAGTAACAAAAAACTGCAAGATGTACGGATACCTCCCAGGTTTCTCACTTTCTCAGACAAAAGGAGGGAGAAACTCTCTTTGGTGTCACAACTCTTATTGGACCCCCAAACAGTGTTCTTTGCTGATCAATATATAAATTTTTTCAAAAAGGAAGCCACCATCTATTGATTTCTTTCTATGTGCCACCATAGTGTTAACTTTCTCAACTTGCAGTAATGCTCTAATGCATTTAATTCCCTAAAAAATTCTGCGAGCCGAGTGCTTACTCTCTTTTCCAATTTAACAAGTGGAGTGAGAGTGAACACTAAATAAAGGTGTCCAAGGCCATTCAGCTAGAATGGGGCAGAGTGTGGGTAGTTTGGCTGCCTAATTTCAGAAACCACCTTCTGAAAGTGCTCTGCTAAACTCTAACTTGTGCTTTCTCAGTTTGTACTTATTGTCTCTATGAAATGCAGAGATACATTCACAAAAGAGATGAGAGAGCATATTTCCTTTGTGCATGGGGTTACTTGGAGAAACATATGTTTGCATGTGCCATGTATTACTGTGCATATGTGTGTGTTCTTGTGTGGAGATATATGTCTTTACTATGTGTTTATGTATATGATTTATATGTGTGGTGTGGATGTGTATATGGACATGTTGAGCTAAGAGAGAAATCATTTTACTCTGACAAGAAAGTTTTTGCTCCCAAGTCAGTCTTGTTCTCCTCCGACCCTTTACTCATTAACCCAGTCTTTTTCCATCTGGAGTAACGTGCCAAGTATTTTAAGGAGGATAATCGTTCATGTCTTTAGCATGATACTAAGTTATTTTTATTACATAGTTTCTTAAATATTTATATGCTTAAAGTTCTTATATAATGTAAAGCAAAAATAAGTTTATAAATTAAATGTAAACTGAGAAAAACACTTCAAGCAATAGCATTAATGTGCTGTGATGGATGATGTTGTTTTACTGACACTAAATTCCTCTCAAGTGAGTATTTTGGATGACAGAGTTTTGTCTTTTTTTTTTTTAAAGCAGCATGCTCTAAAAAAAATTCCCCCACCTTTCTCCACTCTCCACCACATCCCCAGCTCTTTTACATTGGATAAGCCTTCATGTAATTTATCCTCCACTTTGTGTTTAACAACATTTATATATTAAATCATTTCTCCCTTTCCTTTTCTTCTCACTGGCACACAGTAATTAAAATAGCATTATAAAAAAAACCCAACACTGGCACTAAAAATTCTTGTGTTAACCAGTTATAAGTTGGTGTGTTCTCATAGTATATTGTGTCTATTTATATGATTCAAGTAAAATACAATATTTCAAATATTTTTTGGAATTCTTGAAGCTCTGCTTTTGAATTTTGTGGCCCTAGAGGCTTCTTAATGTCTCAGATAATAAATTTCTTTTTGACAGTAACACCCCTCTATTAAATTCAGATCCATTAGAATCCCAGGAAGGAACATAGGTTGTTCTTAACTTGTCCCTGCCCCGTTACCACTACCACCAAGTCTAAACCAGTCCTCATTTAGACAGATGTAATCACTGTGCTCACTGCCTTATAGCATTCAGTTGAATGGCAAAATTTTCATTCATTCATTGCTTCCACAGGCATGTGCTTTAGGTTTTTTTGCTTGGCAGTGGAAATCCGAAGATGGATGAGATTCAGTTTCTTCTTCAGGAAGCTTAGACTATCACCAAGCATAAGAGATACAGACACCTAATCCAGTCTCTGTATCTATGAAGAGTTTCTTGGAAGACATGACCTGAAAGCTAAGTTCTGAAAAATGAGCAGCAGGAAGTTGGAGAAATAAAGAGGGACATTTTTGCAGCAGGAGCAGTGTGTATGTGAAGGAACTAAAAGGACTTGCATCTGGATGGGTCAGAGGGGCTGTGTCATGAAGGGCATGCATAACAAGCTTCGGAGTTTGGACTTTTGCCCTGAAAGCCATAGGAAGTCTGTGCTGAGTAGCAAACAGTTCAGCAGCATATAAAACAGGATTTTGACAGTTCAATGAAGAGAAAGTAAGAAAGGTAAGTGGGGAGAGGGGGTGTCCAGCCTGGCCAGGATTAAAGAGACCAGTTAGTAGGATGACATAGAAATATAATAGTAGTGTCAATGAGGTAGTGGTAATACAAAGATAAAATATACGAGACTAACATTTTTTTAAAGATGTAGTTTTGTTTGAACTTGCTGAAGAAATTGAAAATGTTTGTTTTTATAGTCAAAGATGAGGCCCTCTTTGTAGCTGGGATATCAGTGGGGGTTGGAGAGTAATAAACATTGAGCATTCAATACATGTCAGATACTACAATGAGTGTTTTACATTTACTATTTCATTGAATCTCCTTTACCTTCCTTTAGGGCTGATGCTGTCCTTTTGTCGTTGTTGTTAAGTTGAAGATCCTGACACTTTGCCAGTTTAGAAACTCATCCACTGAACGAGAAGACACAGGAGGAACTATGGTTGTTTGCGGTATGAAGAATGAGTTTTTTACTTTGAAAAGTTGATTTCAAGTCATACATTAAGAAAGACAGAGACCTGCACTACACCAGGGAGCACATGGGTCATGACCACTGCATGCTGAGTCTGGCTATGTTGTATGTTGTAAGTGGATACATTTGTATTTACTGTCTATACATGTCTGGACATCAGTATAAAGTGCTAGCTACATATTTATATTTGAAACATCAGGTTATAGTCAGTGGATGAGAAAACTCACTTAATAAATATTTATTATGTGTCTGTCAAATTGATGATAATTGAAGTCTTAAATATGAGTGAGATAATTTCAGAAGCATGTGTAGAAAAGAGAGTGGTATTATGTATATACTTCATGATTGGACAATAGAAGAAAATTCTATGGAGAATATCGTGAAGAATTAGCCAGAGCATTAGGATAAAAACCAGGAGGCCTGTGTCTCAAGAATCAAAAGGAATGGAAGGTTTCATAAGGGAAACCTGGTTATCAAGGTCAAATGCCACTGAAAGCAAGAAAGATGAGCTTGAAAAGTGAAAGTGACCAGGGACTTAGGGGCAAGGAAATCTGACAATACACTTGATGCATGGAGAGAGGTCTGAGTTAAGGAGAGCTTGGTAGAATCTAGACATTAGGGGCTTATTAGAATTCACCATTTTTCATTTGTTTCAGATCATACCTGATTCTAGGGAGATTTATCCTTGGAAACCCTTTGTCATCTTATGGCCTCTGGTGTTCTGTCATCGCAGAACTGCCCAGAGGCAATCTCAATGTTTGAAAATTAAAGTTGAAGTTAGTTTATGATTATATTTCTTCAGACTCTGCAATGGCAATATATTTGAATAAAAGGGATAACAGAATCATGGCATGTGAAAAATCTCAATTCAACTCATCTGACCTCATTGTCTTCAGAAACCATTGAGGTTCAAAGAGTTTTATCCCAAGTACTGGGACTAGACTGGTGCCCTTTTTCCCTACATCACAGGGCCTTGCTAGGATCAAATGTTTGTTGTGTTTAAACATTTTTCAAGGTAACCTCTGTGGGGAGGCTCCACCTGCAGGGCTCCCTCTCCCCTCCCCCACTGGCTGCCACAGATGAGAATAAGTCTACCAAGACAAGATCTGCTTAGGGAGGAAAAGTAGCTGATCTCTCAAAGGAGAAGGGCCAGGAGCCTTTACCAAGAGCTTTTATTGGGTTTATTTGCATAGGAATACAGGGCTTATATGTAAAGCTCATCAATCATTGTCAGGCAGTAATGGTCAAACAATAAATAACATTCAAAGAACTATGAGGGCTTATGTTGAGTCAGGGTCAGATAGCTAAATGGCCATAAAACTTTGGGGGAAAAACTCAGTTTATGCTTGGACATTATCATTTAAATTGAGGGTATTAGCAAAGCAGGTTTCACGGGATTTTATGCATTCTTTCTCAGGTTTGGTCACCTGAGAAACCTGCCCTTTCCAGCACATGGTTTCACCCACCTCTGGCATTGTTTCAGGTTTAAGTCAGGCAGGGGAAGTAAGACAGCCAAGAAATTAAGAGACTTCTTGCAGATAGAATGAGGACTCAGGCTATGTCAAACCTGAGAGGTGAGGGTCCATCACCCCCTTTTTTATAGCCCCCCAAGTCCTTCCCTGAGGGCCCCCTAGTGACTGTGCCTGTCTTAGGTCATCCCTCCCTTAAGGAATCTTACCCATCATTGGCTAACATGTCAGGCTCAGGGCCAAGCAGGGTGAAGTAAAGGGGGCAGAGTCAACACCCCTGCTAGGGAGATAAGCTTTGTCTCCTTAGTGGCTTATGATCTCAAGGTCCTTATACTCAACCTTTGCCATGGGGGCTTATAGCTTCTGAAACCAGGCGGGGTGGTTCCCAACAAACCTCTATCTTTCTAGAAATGATCCCAGGCTATATAACTTGAAAAAAGTAATGAACATACTCAGAAGCACAAATAAATGGCAAACTTCATTTTTCAAAAACCATACACTACACACCACTATGTTTAAGCCACCTAGGTTTTAGGGATTATAGCAGCAGCTGTAGACTAGTTTTTGGTAAATGATTTGCTCAGATATATTTTTTCTTCCACAGTTGGTTGTTAGAAAAATTGGAGCTTTAAAGGTCTCTGTTCATACAAATAATTAAGAGTTCATTTTCACTAAAAAAAACCCTTTAAATTGATAAAATAAAGGATATCATGGATTGGATAGTTTTATCCAATATAGCACAAATATATAGCACAAATATAAAGCACAATATAGCATACTTGTCAGACACAGCTATGACCAAGGCCTCAACCCTGAATTTGAAGTCTTCCCTTTAGACTGGATAAACTAGGACTTGGTTTCTGGGTTTCTACCAGCCTCAGCCTTAATTAATCCAGGAGCTCAAGGGAGACAACAAACTAACTCTTCTGGTTAGACTTAGTACGGAGAGTGACTATAACCTCCTCTCTACATTTTACTCATAATGATACTCCTGGCAGCTATGTGGGATTTCTAAATATTGTATCTACTTTTCTTCCATTTTTTCATCTTCTTAACTCAGCAACATGGATAAAGGACACGCTATTCTTCTCTGAGATTGAGGAAGATAAGATGAGAAAGATTATGAGATGTGTTCAAAGTCACAGTTAATAAGTGGTAAAAACAAGTTTATAACCAATCTCTCCTAACCCTTTGAAATCAGGAAGCTATCCATTGGATGAAAACATGGTTCAAAAAAGCAGAGTTCTTGGTGATTATTTTTAGACTTTTAGATAATCAAGGCAGGAATATTTTACCTCTTATGGGAAAGATAAAGGGTGGATATAGATTCCTTGCTACTCTTATAATTGAAAGGGCAAGTCTACTATTTTTTACATGGTGAATCTGGGATGCCCTTAGATGCAAATTAAAACCACAATGAGATACCACTTTACACCAGTCAGGATGGCTATCATAAACAAAGCAACAAACAACAAATGTTGGAGAGGGTGTGGGGAAAAGGGGTCCTTAGTTCACTGTTGGTGGGATTGCAGACTGGTACAACCATTATGGAAAACAGTATGGAATTTTCTCAGAAAAGTAAAAATCAACCTGCTGTTTGACCCAGCAATTCCATTGCTAGGATTATATCCTAAGAATCCTAAAACATCAATATCAAAGAACCTATGCATCACAATGTTCATAGCAGCACAATTTACAACAGCCAAAAGTTGGAAGCAACCTAGGTGCCCATCAGTAAATGAATGGATCAAAAAATCGTGGTACATATACACAATGGAATTCTATGCAGCAGAAAGAAGGAGCTACTACCCTTTGCAACAACATGGATGGAACTGGAAAACATTATGCTGAGTGAAATAGGCCAGGTGTTGAAAGACAAATACCATATGATCTCACCTTTGACAGGAAGCTAAAGAATAAAACAAACAAGCAAACAGAATAAAAACAAAGACACTGAAATAGAGAACAAGTGGGCAGCAACCAGAGGGGAGAGGGAAGGGAATTTAAGGGGAAAAAGGGGAGGGATTTGGAGGAACAAGTATGAACGACATAGGGATTAGGACTAGCGGGGAAGAAAATGGGAGGGAGGTGGGGAGCACGGGGTGGGGGGTGGGCTGGGATGGGAGAAATAGACAAAAAACTGTACTTGAAAAATAATTAAATAAAATTTTTTAAAAAGAATGTAATCAGAGTAATATTTGGCACTTCTGAGGCTAGGTCATAAGAACTCATGCAGGTTCTGCCTATTCCTCTTGGTATACACAACCTGGGAGAAATCAGTTGCCATGTATGAAATTATGAGAACGCCATTGCTTAGGCAAACCCAAGACAGCCATATCAAGAGACTACATGCATTAAGAGAGAGGGATGGCTGGCCAGTCCCATGTAGCTCAGTCATCCCAGCCCAGGAGCCAGATTTTGAATTATGAAGCCATTTGGACTTTCTAGCCCAAAAAGACACAATGTGGAAAAGAATTGAAAAACAAAGGTGCTTCTTAACAGATGGTCTTTACTGAGCTATCTCAGCTAAACCCAGCCATGTGAGTCACACCTACTGGGTACCGATCATCAGGGAGTATGGGTGAGATATTACTGCTCTACCCTGTTTGAATTGGGAGCACAATAAAACAGATGTGTCATACCAATAAATTCTGAAGTTTTTTAAACATAGCAACAGATAAATATAATATCTCAGATAAAATCTTTTATATGATGTCATGATTGAATTCCCTTCAAAATCAGAATTGTTAGTGACAGAAACAACATCGTGAAATTTAGTTATGCAGAACTTTTGGGAAATAAGTTATTCTGGATGATGGAATAATGGTACTTCAAAAGATGGAGGTGATCAATCTTTCAAATGCTGGTGACGTTGTATTTAATTGTTAAATGTAAATAGTTGTATAAACAAACATTTACACATTAAAATATTTATATATCTTGAACACACACTAGGTGCCAGACTGTATAGTAAGCACTTGATAAGAGTCTTGTACTGGACAAACAGAGCCCTTGCATCCCACAAATTTCCAGATTAGCAGGGGAGGCAGAAATATTAATAATTTGCCCAAAGTTTTGAGGGAGAAGTTACAGAGCAGGTTTTCTTTTAACCCAGGTCTGCCTGACTCCAAAGTTTAAGATGAAATATCTTACAAGATGGTAGAGCTGGGGTTAATGGCTCACTCTCATGTCTTTGATTTTAACTCTTCTTTCATCATCATTTTAAGTATCATCCATCTGAGAAATACTTGCATTAAAATTTATGTATATCTGTCTACAAGCTTTTGAATAAGACAAGTTGAGCTACATTTGGAGAATGAATTTTGCTTGTGTTTCTGCATGGTCATAGCTATGATTTAATCACCAAATCCAAGTGTAGAAAACTGGTTGCAGTCATTTAAGATGGCATCAATGATAATAATAATGGTTCCTTATACATTTCTGGTGTCTCTCATCTAACGATTGTAAAAGGCTTTACAAACATTAATTAAGCTTTACAGGATTTCAATGAGGTCAGTGAGCAGTTTAATTACTGTAATATATGGGACTTTAAATAAAGCCAAAGCAACTTCAGAATTACATTTTGAAGCATCCCTCCTTATCTTCATATCATGGACTCAGGAATTTCGGAATTGGTTTTATATTCTCTTATTTGTTTCCCAAGTTTTTAAGAAATTGTGACACCAAAACTGTCTTTTTTTCATATTGGAAGACACAGGAAAGTGACATTGTGTATGTCATTGGAGCTAATTAATTAACCAACATACATTTCCCACCTGGTAAGTATCAAGCACTGTTATCCACCCAAGGGAACAGAGACTATAATACCTAGCCTCAAAGAGCCTCCAACTCATTGGGAAGATATACAAATAAAATACAATATAGTTAGTGATATGCTAGACCTATGAACAAAACACTGTTCAGGCAAATGCAAATATATCTAACTGAGGAAAATAATAGCTAATACTATACAGAGTTTATTATGCTCCTTTCTTTGAAGGTTTCATATATATTAATTGCTTCATTTTCATACATTCACACACATACAACACAAATATATTCAGGCACTTATTTTTCTTATTTTACAAACAAGGAAAATAAGGCATAGAAAGCTTGAGTAACTTGCCCAGGCTCATCTACCTATGGCACAGGTGGACTTTGTCCCCAGGACAAAATTCCCCAGGAATTTTGTGCAAAGTCTATACTTTTAACCACGATGCTAGAGTGAAGACAGGAGTAGAATAAGAGGAGATCCTAAAGAAATAACAAAAAGAAAAAGAAGGAAGCAAAAGATAAATGCCCTATGCCTAAAAATGGGTCTTATCAGCTAGGCTTTGATAATAGTAGATTCTATGAAAAAAGTAAGGAAAATGACTTCTAATGCATGTCTGGTCAGCACTAACTTCTGAGCAAAATCATCAAAGAAAACCAAATCTCTACTGTTGTTTTTGGTACCTTCCCAGACTCTCTCAATGACAGGCTCAGTCCACAATTTTCTGAGTTAATTATGACTAACATTGATCCTTATTCAGTAGCCCTGCAACTCTGACCAAGGCACATGATGACTCACTAACATATGAGCAGTGAGTAGCCATGTGCTTATAAAGTTCAGATACACTTTCCCAAACTCCTGACACCCTGCTTTTGCTACTACTTATACTTAAGTTCTTTAATAATTAAAAACAAAAGCAAAAAAAAACCTCTATTCATATAGCCAAAACTTGGATCTCTGCTATTCTTGTCCATCCCTTTTCTTCCTTTCCTCCAGTTATGGACTCTGGTTCTCTACTCCAGCCTCAACAGAATACCCAAAACTAATTTCTGCCTAAGACTCCCATTTCTATGGCTCATGAGAACTACCCACTTAAGTTTTCATGGATAATATTGATGATCTGAATCAAGTTCCTTTGAATACACTTTACCTATCACTCTAGATTAAACTCAGTACCTCCCTGACTTAACCAGTCAATAATCAGTTCTATGTGGCACATGATTGACTGACTGCACATGATCTCACCATAAAAAACCTCACCTTTCATGGGAGGTATAATTTTAAACACTAGAAACAATGCCCATTTTTGTTACATTTTTCAGAATGCTATATGTAGACCTGAGTCCGTATTTCAATATGGCATGGCTGAGTTGGATATTAATAAGTTGACAAAAACTGGCAGTGATATGTGAAAAGAAAATAAAGACACATTCAGTCTATGACAATTCATTGAGTGACCACTATATACAGACACTGGATTAATTGTGACATTTCAAGGAGCATATTATTAGTGTAAGAAACAAATAGCAAACCAGGTAATTAGATCACAGGTAATATGCATTGAGAAATGAGGCTGTGAAAACACTTAGAATGAGAACCAGGTTTTGAAAGGTCCAATAACATAATTAGTTCAGTGTTGAAGATGATTAATTTGAAACAATATTATAATTAAGAGAATGAGCTCTGGAACCAGACCAATGGGCTTTGAATCCTGGCTCCGCCATTTATTAGCTATGTGGCCTCAGGCAAATTATCTGTCTACATTGCTTTCTTCATCTGTAGGATGTTATTGGATACTGGTGATGGTTAATATATGTATCAACTTGGCAGGGCCAAATTCAGTCAGACATTATTTGGGATATTCCTGTGAGAATATTTTTGGATGAGATTAAAATTTAAATTGGTGGACTTGGAGTAAAGCAGATTGCATTTGGTATGATGGTGGCCTCATGTAACCAGTTGAAGGCCTGCAGGGAAAAAAATTTACTAACTTGCCCTGAGTGAGAGGAAATACTGAAACAGATCATATTATAGATTCGAATTGCAATATCAGCTATTCTGAGTCTCCAGCTCTTATCCAGTCTACAGACATGGTACTTACCAGTCTCCACAGTTGTATGAACCAATTCATAAGGTGCACTGACCAATGCATAATAATAGTACTAAATTCATAGAGTTATTATGAAAATGGAATAAAATAATATATATAAAAATTTCAGAATACTAGCTGGTACATTGAAAGTACTAAAATGTTAGATATTATTGATGTGTCTCTGGAGCATCAATTTCTTAATGTCCACATGACTTTGCATACACTAGTGTGTATTTGTAGTTCATTGGTGTTATGTAGGCTGGGGATAAAGATTTGGTGTTATTAGCATATAGATGATAAATGATGTGATTAGAGTAGATTGAATTATCCAGGGAGAGAAAATGTTATGTGAGAAAAGCTCAGAGCTAAATCTTGAAAAAGCTAATGTTCAAAAGATGAACAAGAAGACTTTAAATGAGAAACCAAACAATAAAAAAAAACAGAAGTTCTTCACTAAAGCACTGCAAAATATACTCACTATTGGTGAGATAAAAGTCAGCATATGATATTGATCTAGTAAGTATAATTAGTGCTTGAGTTGACTTTGATCTGTCCCGGTTACCTCCTATTGTCCCAGCATAATTAGCAAATAACTTTTACAGTCACCCAAGACTCAACAAAGGGCATTGGCATGTGATTTGAGATGACTCAATCAAATTAAAATAATAGAGATTTTCTCGCATTCTTCCATCACATATAAATAAGGAAGAATGCAGTGCAGAATGGTCCTGATGACCATTTTGCTTTCAAGAAGTTACCAAGCCTAAAAGCTAAACGATGCTGAGTGTGACAGAACAGAGAGGTGAGTCACACGGTTCTTTGATAACATCGTTGAGCTCGTGTTAGTAGAACAAAGAAATTGGCTTCTGGACATAAGATATGAAACAACGTGCTCTTATTCTTTAAGGCATTTTGGAGAGGAGTATTATGTAACTTGAAACCCAAGCTAGCCTACAGGATACAGAGAGACTAGGACTATTGCACGTGAGGGAAGCACTCACTGAGTAGGAACATCCCATCTGTAACGTAATTTAAACTTAACTTTCCCTGTGGTGATTGCTACGGGAAGAGGGGTATAAGGGCACTAAGTGGTAGTGGAAAAAATACAATAAAAATAAAATAATAAAATAAAGTAAACTTTTCTTTTCACAGATGACTTCTAAGAAAGGAGAATGCCCCTTCACAAAACAACTAGACAGTACTTTACTGAAACCTGTAATGGGCAGGACTGAGTAGGCCAGGTTGGAGAAATGAGACAGGGTGAGTGCAAATGCTCTGAAGAGTTATGGGAGGGGTGCGATTCATAAGGAGAATAAATGTAACCAAGGAATTTGGGTGACACATGATGGGAGAACCACTGAGGGATTCTCAGTGGGGACAAACAGTGATTGAGGATTAATGTTACATATTTTATGGGGAAGATAAATATGTGCTTGAGATCAATTTTACTTTTTTTCATGGGGAGATAAATTTCCACTTCTTTTCCCTTTTATAAAATCTTCAATATAATTAATATTCATAACTGATGCTTTTTGGAGAAGTAAGCTCTTCCTGGGAACTGCAAGTAAAAGCCAGTGCTGGATCAACATTGGTCCAGGGTAGAGGCATGGACTACAAGCAACCAGATTATGTAATGAAGTTGGCCAGTCTCTATTAAAATGCCCAGCTGATACATTGGAAACCAAGTCTTTCAAGTTTAGGTACTTACCTGAGGCCATGAAACTGGTGGCTGGTATACCAGGGATTAGAACCTATGATGCTGGTCTCCTACTTTATTCTTTAAATCATACCTCAGGAGAAGATGCTGCCAGGGGCTCCCTTCACAGTGCCTCTAGGTTAAAAAAAAAAAAAGAATCAGAGATTCAAAATTAGAAAAACATGTTTAAAAGGTTTTAACTTTAAACAAGATGAAATATACTGCTAAGAGAACATTTTTTAAAAATGAAAATGACTTCATATATTATAGACTGGGTTGTGTCTTATATTAGAAAGGGATTCTGTGTGATGCTGAAGGTGATCGCCAAGGAACAGGACTGTTGAGTGATTATTACCCCTATTCATAATTGTATCAGAAATATTGCAGCCTACTGTTCATAGTATCTCATGTCAAAAGCAAACTCAGACTGGAAAATATAGGACACATGTATGATACTACTGAGAGATTAAATAAAATCCATTTACTATTAAGATAAGATGTTTTCTTCTTGGTCATATAACAGAAAGAACATGAACTTGGAAATGGAACTATTCAAACTGCATGTTTACCACTTTTTGCTCATACTAGTATTTTCAACAAATTAGCTAAGCTTCAGTTCTCTTATTTGGAGAATAATATAGATTCTTTTTCTTCAAAGTAGTTACATTCTTGTGGAGAGAAGTGAAGATGACAAAAATAATAAACAAAAATAATAAGAATTTTAGGAACAGATAAAAGACTGAAAGAGAGAAACTGGGCTAACATAAGAGAGAATATAAATAGGGGTATATTGCTGTTTTAGGAGGGGATATCAGGGAATAGTAATCTAAGAAGTGATCATATTGAGAACATATATTTGAAAAAGAGCCAAGAGCCTTGGATTCAAAGTATGAAGAAAAGAGGAGAAGAGACAATTTTTGGAGTAAACAACTAGATGAACAACAGTATCATTGAGGGAAATAGAAAAATGTCTGTAAACGAGTAGATTTTTGGAGGAAAATGTTTTTATTTTGGCTATGTGAAATTTGTGATGACTTGTAAACATTTAAGGGAGAAGATAAACCAGAAGTAGCGTGTACAGGTCTAGATCCTTGAAGAACATTTGGTGACAGACATATCTCATTTTTATTTTATTTTATTTTATTTTATTTTTATTTTTATTTTATTTTATTTTATTTTAATATTTTATTTATTTTATTTAGAGAGAGGGGAAGGGAAGGAGAGAGAGAGGGAGAGAAAGGTCAATGTGTGGTTGCCCCCCACATACCCCCAACTGGGGACCTGGCCTGCAACCCAGGCATGTGCCCTGATTGGGATCAAACCAGCGACCCTTTGGTTCGCAGCCTGTGTTCAATCCACTGAGCCACACCAGCCAGGGCTATTTTATTGTTTTTATTATTTTTCAATTATAGCTGTTCCCATTTCCCATTTCCCTCTTTTTACTCTCCCCCACCCTATCCACTCCCACCTCCCACATTCAATCCTCCCCTCTACCCTGACCACCATTGTCTTTGTCCATGGATCTTTGGTACCTTGTAAATTTTATCACATTTAAAGTCATGGACCTGATGAAATCACCTGTGGAAAGACTGCTGGTAGAAGAAATGACAGAGCCAAGGACCGAGTTTGGGGAGAGAGCTACTCCAGAGTTTAGAGGAGCCAGCAGAGGTTTCCGAGGAAAGAGCTGTCAAAGGTGAGAAAACCTGTTGAGTACGGTGCCATTGAATCCCAGAGTAGAGAGCTGCTTCTACTGAGTCATCCTGAATTACTGAAAGACTTTCAGACAAAGGAATTTATTGGGTGGAGGTCACTAACATCTAGACCATACTAAAATGTGCATATAAGAAACATGATTTTAAGCATAACAGAAAAGGTTTAGAAGGAAGAGAAGTGATTAAGGTACTTCCCAAAGACTGGATTAAGAATAGATTGCCTATATTGATCTTTCCTGAAAAGAACATAAATATTCCATGTTTGGGCTTCCTCACAGCATGGCAGCTTGAAGACAGCCAGATGGCCAATGTGGTTTCTCAGGACTCTAAAGGTGAGCATCCCACGAAAACCAAACAGGACCTCTGCTGCTTTTATGGTGTGGCAACAAAAGGCATGTAGCATCATGTTTGCCACAATGACAAGCCCACCCAGATTTAAGGAGAGAAGAATGAGACCCTGCCTCCCAGTAGAAGAGGTATCAAAATCACATGGAAAGAAGAACATTTGTATTGTGTTGGAAAATACAATCTGTCATAAGTATGAACCCCAAACAGATTACACTCAGTTTAAGAAGGCTGGTGATGTCATGAAGTCCTCATATCGATTGCTTCCTCCTCAGCCACCCCATCCTCCAAGTGAAGGGCTTAGAGCATCCTAATAAATCCTACTGCAACTCACTGCCTGATATTCTGAAAACATTTCACAGAACAAAAGTGAAGTTTAGAATGAAGTAAAATCAATTCCAACAGATGAATTACTTTGTTCATAATTATTTTATGAATCTGAAGAATATTATTCTTATAGGACTATGTTTGAATGCCTCAATCATAAAAGGAATGAGGTTTGCTTTTTTTTTTTTTTTTGAGGAAATGTTGGAAAACCTCTCTGTTTTTGGCAGAAGATATTTTATGATTCAAAGCATATTTATTGCTCATAAGTTATTTGCCAAGCCCTATTCTTGGCAATGTGAATCAGCAGTAAACAAAACATATTAAAAAAAAAAAAGAAATCCCTGCCACTATGGAGGTAACTTGAATGCATTATTCACTTGGGGAAAGGATGCTGCTTAGTAAATGCCTATGTATTTAATGTCTCCCAACCACTACTGCTTGAGCTTCCCAGGGCTGGAACTGCTATAGTCCTGCGGGCCTAACACAGTGACTTGGGGCAGGGGTGGGGGGGGGGGTTGGGGAGGTGGGGAACAACTTTCAGTAAATTGTTGTTCAACTAACATGCAAATACTAAGGGATTCAGGCCAGTTGGTTAAAGGAAAAGCATTTCCTGAGAAAAGAGTCAGCATGCACTCTTCTTCAAGGATTGGCACCAGACTGGCTGGAGGAGATGGCTGAACTCTGTCCCTAGCAATAAATGTTGAACAAAATGTAGGGGGCAAGGGGGGGGGGCTTCTTTTCTGTGACATTCTCAGTAAGAGAAGAATAAAGAAATCCATACAATTTTTAAACTTTGTAATTCCCCTGTGTTTGTTATCCTTGCTTTTCTCTCTCTCCCTGTAGTGATTAATAGTAATTTTTTAAAATAACTGTTGTGTGTGCTTGTCTTTGAGGACTGGAAGAAGGAGGAAGCTGGGGAGAGTGTTACTCCCTGCAAGGAAGCTCCAGGGGAGAGGATCCCCCAGGGACGGAGCTGGTGTTGGCAGCTCTAAGGAGTGGGAATTAGAAGAGTCCCTGGAGGTGCTCCAAGGAGAGGTAGGAAGTATGAGCCTGGGCTGCAGAGGGTCCTGGAGCTCAAGTACAAAGGCCTTTGTGGTTCCTTGACCAATCCTTGCTCAATTTCTCCTTGTTTAGGATTAAAAACAAGTTAGTGCTTCTCTGATGTTTTCACTTTTTCATTCTCTATGTCAGTTAAATATGTCATCCTTGCTAGAAATCTTCCTGAAGCCCTGCCCTGCTTTTCTCATCCTTCATTTATAATCACTCACTGAGTCCTGTCATTTCTGCCTGTTCATATCTTGCAAATCAGTCCCTGTGTTTCCATCCTCACCGCCTCTGCCTGTGCTCAGACCAGGGTCACCATCACTGCCTGCTAATTGGTCTCTCTTGTGAGAACATTTTATCCTAGTCCACGCTACCTTTCATTTTTTAAAAAATAAGTTGATTATGTCCTTCTCTGTTTAACTCTGTGGTGAAGGCCTACTACACACAAGGAAAAGCCCTGAAGCTTAGCACACGAGGCCTCTGCTCTCCCTCTAAACTTTTGCCCCATTTTGGGGGTGCCTCCTCCCCAAACACATTCTGCATATACATTTGTTCACTTAAGCCCAAGTATTTTAAATGACTGACTCCTATACTTTTGCATGTAATGTTCACTTGGCCTAGAATATACTTCCTTTTATTTCTAAGAAGTAGATTCTTTCTCACTCTTCAAGGCCTAGATGAAGCATCACTTACTCAGTGAAGCCTTTGCTTTTCACTTATTTGATTCTTGTGTTTTTGTTCATGCACTATAGGCTCCCATAGCCTGTGTGTTCTTGTTCTGGATGACTTTCCTCTCTTGATTATGGCTTCCTTGAGAGGAAGGATTTTGTGTTAATCAACAAAGCATCATAAACCCCTATCATAGCACCTATTGTAAAATTGTAAATAACATATAAGAAGTGAATGAATGAATGTAACAAGGGGTGGATACTTTTGGTTCTCAACAATGTGATGCTGGAAAAAGAGGTGGCGGTACAAGTCTAGGTAGACACGGAAGTAGTCTCCCTCCTACATGTCACTGATTGTACCTGGAAATCTACACTTTATTGCGTGGAGATATAAAGAAATCAAACCAGGAAGTGCAGTAGCAGCACTCAGTCTCTGGGCAACTGGATAAACCTGAGCTCCATAAGGAATATGCAATTCTGTTCTTCGATGAAGAAAAAACATCAGCTTTGAACAAAGTTGACTTATAGGACAGGACACACAGCTAGCTACACCTGACAGGATGCATTTATTTATTTTGTGGCAAAAAGTGCCCACTTTCAGGTACCCTGTATATAGCCAGCACATCTCATGTAGAAGTAATGATATTAGCCAGGCAATACATTCCAAAGAGATGATTAATTCTCCTTGCATATTAGTGCCAGAACAGAGATTTATTAATGATCTTTATATAGTCAATAACTTAGTCTGCTTAGGCTGCTATAACAAAATACCATAAACTGGGTGGCTTAAACAATAGCAATTTATTTCCTACTGTCCTGGAGGCTGGGAAGTTCCAGATCAAAGTGTCTGCATATTCAGGGCCTGGTAAGAGCCTGTTTCTTGGCTTCACATGGCTGCCTTTTCTCAGTACTTGCTTGAAGAAGGAGAGAGGTTCTTGTGTCTCTTCCTCATCTTATAATGGCATGAATTCTGTCTTTAAGGTATTACCCTCATGACCTCATATGAATTTAATTACCTCCCAGAGACCCCCACCTCCAAATATCAAAATACTGGGAATTAAGGCTTTAACATACAAATTTGGAGGGTAACAAACATGTGGCCAAATGGGAATGACCCTCAAACAATAGCAATAATAGATAAAAATAAATTATATTAGTAGTTGAAGTTTATTGAATGCTTGCTGTGTGGGAATTAAAATTTTAGGAGTATTTTATAAATGTTAAATAGTTGGATCCTCCTATCAACCCTGTGAGGTAGGTGCTATTATTATCCTAATTTTAAAGATGAAAAAATTGAAGTGCAGAAAACTCAGTAACCAGTCACCTGACCTGTTCTTGCCACTGACACCTAGCCAGGAACTCATGATATCAAGCGCAATAAAAATATGGCTTGGCATCTTTGACCCATCATGGTATACTCATAAGATAGGATAAAGTGGGAAAGAGCCATGGAAATAAGAGGTTGGATCAAGAACTTAGGTGTGGAAGGAATATATCACCCTCTCGCTAGACACACAGCAGAGCATTGTTATTAGACAACACTGAGCCAGCAGGAAGCAGTGCAATGGACTATTCCAGGGTCTCATTCAAAACACAGGGATCTTATTGGAATTCTCTGCAATGCATTTATGCAACATGGGGGATGGCTTATAATGAGCCACTAGGGTAATTTGGAATATTGTAGTTCATCTTATTTCATAATGCCCAATGGCTAAGAATTTTAAAACAGCTTTTTGTCAGCCTATTAGGCTCAGTAGTAGAATTATGTTTCTAGTTTTCCTGGTATGTATTCAGGCTAAGAGAAATGCAATGCCAGTAAAAGCTAGCCAGGCTTCAGTATATAAATTATTTTATATAGTTCAATATTTATGTTGGAATTTAATAGACATAAGACATTAGGATTTAGGAAGAGATTACAGGGAAATAGTTGAGACAAAGAGGATATTTGGAAGAGGAAATATTAACTAAGGTGGAATGTTCTGATACCTTTTTGGTGGGGTATGGGAAAAGTTTATAGGAATTTTCTTATCCAAAGTTAGAGAAGGATAATATTAAATCTCTCTCATTATAAAGATAAAGTGTAGAGATAAGTACTTTTGTACAGTGATATTAAAATGTGGTTCTATGACTGGCTATATCAAAATATCCTTATTTTAAAAAATACAACTTCATGAAAACTTGCAGAGTATCATTTATTTAGGCTGAAGGTGGGGCTCAGAAATTTATACTACTAAAAAAATTTCTAAGATGTTTTTGATGGGAACTTAATTCTCATGCACACTTCTTGGTAATTTGAAATCATGAAAACAGTTAATCACTAGGGATGGAGTGAGCTTGTGGTGCCTGCTATGTCCTGGTATAGAAATGAGATAGTTTCCCCTGAAGGAAGTGCAGAAGTAACCCTGTACACTCTCAGATTTGGTGAATCAAAATTGCAAGGGTGGGAAATAGCAGATTATGTGGACACATTCCTTAGTGTCTACCTCCTGTCCAATGGTACTGTTGACTTCAAGATGGGGACAAAAATCCTCAGGATTCTGATCAACATCGAAATTCAGAAGAAAACAATAATCACCATTAGTGAAGCCAACTGGTATTTTTCATGGCTTTTAATGATAGATCATATTTCTGAAGATGTGAAAGATTTGTAACACATACGGCATACCTGGTGCACTCCAGATGAGCAGGCTTTGTGAGCTCAGAAGTGAGCAGGAAGATGTGCTGCATTGAATTTTATTGATTTTCTTCTTTGCTTGTATAGTTTTATGATGTTCCATTTTCTCCTTTTCTTGGTTTGGAATTATGGCCTCAGTTATTTATTTCTTCTTCCATTTTCCCTTTAAAATGTATATGTAACACTGCATCAATTTTCATGACCAAAGATGAAAGGGCTGGATGAATTCTCTGGCCAAGAAAAGCTGATCTAATAATAGAGGGGTTAATTCTTCTTCTTAAGAAGCTCCCCCTTTAGTTCTGTCTCGTTTTCATATTCTCACATTTTTGGAATGGAATTATAATTTGCTTTTTTTCATCTCATCACTTTCTGATTTTTAGCACTGTGATCTCACTTTCAGAGATTATATATGGATAGCTCTGAATTTTTTCCATTTGTATTCTGTACCAGGCCCTCTGGTTGTGAACAATTTCCTTCTACAACTTCTTCATATAACTTAACCAGCAATAAGTCTAAAAAGCTGAATTATAATAGAAATAAGACTTTTGTTTGTGGAAGCTTGGTAATTGATGAGAATCAACTTTGCAAACAAATTTGTTTTTCCTGTGGGGTTTTTGTTTTTTTTGCTCAGTTTACAGTGCAATTTTAATTTGAGTGTTCCATCTTTTGTATTACAAAGTCTCTTTCTTTCAATAATCTCAAAATCTTAGATGTGCTAGCAAATCATAGACTGAAATCATGTTTGGGCTCATGGCACAGAGTTCAATCTCTAATTCTGGTAGTTCTTTTTAGTATCTGGTTAATTAATATGCCAGATTAGAGAAGGATGGTATAGGAGTCATTGCTGGCTTGGAGGCTTGAATCAAAGAGCATCGCTCCCCTTGTTAAGAATGATTTAAACACCTAAAGGAGAGGCCAAAAGAAGTTCTTCTTGTCAACTGTTAACGACATGAGCTCCTGTCAAAGGTACCCCTTATTATATATTGAATAAGTATTCCTAGATTCAGATAGTTCCAGAACATCGTCACAAATTCTCTTTTACCACATATTACATATTGTATTATAATGTATTTGAATCACATAATATTACCAATCTTTGTAGGTTAATAATGGTGGGTATTAAACATTTTATATAATTCAACCTAATAACATTGTCCATTGATTCACTTTTTTTTGTTTACTAACATACGATCTTTAAAACAAAAGAATAGCTTCCACAGAAGGAAAACTTGTACCACTTGTGTTAAACAGAATGTAACATTACAAACAAATGCAATAAAAACAAAACAACTGACAAGGGCAATGTCATTAAATTCTAACTAGATATTGTAGGCTGCCAAACACCCATAGCTAGAAATTTGTACATTCTTTGTTAAGAGGAGGGGTTTGTTAAGTGGATGCCTGAGACAATTAATAATAAAAGAAAAAAATTAAGGGAATTATGCTTTTTCAGTGATTAAATATTATTTAATTCCACACACTTAAACCACATGTCCTATATTTTGGAAAATTCCATATTAGTTCACTTATTTTGTCCAGTTTTTTCTTCTATGTTCAGAGGGCACCTCTAAGCATGTAAGAAATGGTACGGTTATTAATGTGTCACCATCTAGGGCTGAATTAATTTAATAAGTTATGTCAAATTAAGCAGATGATATCTTGCAGAGAGTCTGCAACTCGCTTAACATCATTTATCATAGCATATCATTTATTTTTAAAATTAATGCATTTTTTACTGTTTTCCTAGTACAGTTGTCTCAATTTCCCTCACATTTTTTCCCTACTGCCCCAGCCACCCCCACCTCCCACACTCAATCCTAGCCCACTTTGGCTTTGTCCATGGGTCCTGTATGCATGTTCTGGTATAATCCTTCCCCCTTTTCCTCCTGTTATCCCCCTCTTCCTTTTTCTCCCCTCTGGTTACCTTCAGACTGTTCTTTATTCCAATGTCTCTGTTTACATTTTGCTTCTTTGCATATAGTTTAATTTAATATATTTTTATTTTACATATGGTTTCTCTTTTTTAGCTTCTGTGAATTTTGGATGCTCACTCTTCCCAGGGTCAGTGCTAGGAAGTAAATAGGTGGAAGTAGGCATTTGAGTCAGAGTATGACAAAATATTTGAAAAAGTGAAAGTAGTTAAAAAGGAAAAATTTAGTCTCATCCAGTATCATTTCTGTAATACTCAGCTTCTAATGATAGAATTGGAATGCAACACATTGAAGCAAACACCTTTTTTTCTCATGTAATCACTTAGTGACTTATGGCAATGAGATATTCTGGTTTCTGGAGGCATATTTTGGTATGCTAATGATGAGAAGAAGCTGTAGAATTAAGTGGAAGCATTTTTACAGTTAATGATATTATTATATAAAGAGTATATAAAACTTTACACACACAGAGATATTATTTGCAAACAGTGTGAAATGATACTGAAAGAATATATACACTCCTTTGTTCATTGAAGTATTATTTACCATCTCTAAGATATGAAAGCAGTCCAAGTGTCCAATGGAATACTACTCTGCCACAAAAAAGAAGAAAATTTTACCCTTTGCGACAGCATGAACAGACCTAGAAAACATTATACTAAGTGAAATAAGCAAGTCAAAGAAAGACACATACCGTATGATTTCACACATATATGGAATCTAATGAACAACCTGAACTAACAAGTGTAATAGTGACAGACTCATAGATGGAGAGCAAGATGACAGCTAAGGGGTAGGGGAAGGTAGGGGGTGGAGGGATTGAGAAAAAAGGAGAAAGGACTTACAAACATGTACTACTATAAGACTGCAGAGGGGAGGAGGGCATAAAGGGGATAAAATGGTAATGGAAAAAAGTACAATAAAAACATTAAAAATAAAAACAACAGTGACACTTCACAAAAAAGTTTTAAGCATTTTCCTTTCACAAATGAGGGATTATGATATTATTCTAGAAAAACTCTCTTAATTAACAAAATATAAAACTGGATGAAACAGATATGTAAAAAATGACTTTGAAAGTAGTAGCAAACTTATTAAGAAAGCGAAAATTTTCACAACCAAGATTTTAAAAATAAGGGATACCCAGAAAGATGAATCTGGAATTTGGAGGACTTTTTTCCTTGACTGATTACAACTTTGAATGCCAGAATGATGGCTGAAGGTTTGAGAGGTCTACCTAGAACAGCAATCTCACATTTGAGATAGTATTAGAACTATAGCCAGGACTAATGAAAGATTTCTCACTGCTTCAATTACTGATTGAATTAAGGTGATTTGCTCTTAATATAGCAGCCAGACAGTAGAAAATGTAAATCTTCTTAGGAGAAATGTAATGCCATCCAAAATATTATTTAAAACATTTTTGTATGTAATATCTGACAATCAAATATATCCTGATATGTGAAAAAACAATTAAATAAAAATTCAAGAGAATAAAATAGGAAATGGAAGTTTATGAGAGGTACAAACATTGAAATTATTAAAAACATTAGAAATAGACTTAAACATATCTATGTTTATTTGGCATAAGTAAATATATAACAAAGTAGAGAACTATGTCAGAAAAAATGGATAATTAAGAATAAAATAGAAATTATAGCACTGTAAGTAGAATAATTAAAATTAAGAACTGAGTAAATATTTTGAGATTAAAAACAGCTGAAGAGAAAATTAGTGAACAGGAAGATAAGTCAAAAGAAAATACATGGACTGAAATATGAAGAGACAATGAATGAAAAATAGAGAAGATATATTACAGAAAAGTGTGATACAGTGAAATTTTCCATCATACATGTAATGGAATACCAGAAGGAAAGAAGGAGATTGAAGTAGAATCAGTTTTTAAAGATATATGGCCAAGAATCTTGGCCTGAATCTTCCATCACCTGCAGATGGAAGAAGAATTACAAATTTCAAACAAATGCAAATCAATAAGTAAACATAAACAACTCAGAAACACATTCAAAATACAAATTACTATAAGAAACCAAAAGGAAAAAATAACTGCCATCTTAAATTTTAATATTCATTAATCGATGCTTAAAAATACTTAAGATAATTTCAGATGAACAAAAATCAAAATAATTAGTTGCAATCATCATCTAGTAAATGAATACTAAAATTCAGGCACTTTTCTAGCCTGGGAAGGTCTTTATCTGCCTTTCAATTCTAAATAGATATCTTTGTTGGGTAGAGCAATCGTGGAAATAAGTTCCCGGTTTTCATTACTTTGAATATTTCTTTAGTCTACAAAGTTTTTTTTCAGAAATCAGCTGACAGTTTTATGGGAACTCCTTTATAGGTAATCATCTGTTTTTTTCTCACTGCTTTTAAGATTTTCTTTTTATCTTTAACCTTTGGCATTTTAATTATGATGTGTCTCAGGGTGGGCCTCTTTGCATCTATCTTGATTGGAACTCTCTGTGCTTCCTGGACTTGCATATCCATTTTCTTCACCAAATTGGGGGAGTTTTCTTTCATTATTTTTTCAAATAGAGTTTCATTCTCTTGCTCTTTCTCTTCTGGCACCCCATTGGATGCAAATGTTGGAATACTTTAAGTAGTCCCAGAGGCTGCTTACACTATCCTAATTTTTTTGTATTCTTTCTCCTTGTTGTTTTGATTGGTTGCTTTTTGCTTTCTTATGTTCCAAATCATTGATTTGATTCTTAGCTTTATTCACTCTATTGTTGTTTTCCTGTAAAGTGTTCTATATTTGAATTAGTGTATCTTTTGTTACTTACTGGATCTTTTTTTATGCTGTTGAGGTCCTCACTAAGTTCACTGAGCATCCTTACAGTCAGTGTTTTGAACTCTGCCTCTAATAGGTTGCTTATTTCCATTTTATTTAGTTCTTTTTCTGGAGTGTTGATCTGTTCTTCCATTTGGGCTGTGTTTCTTTGTCTTTTTGTTTTGGCAGCCCCCTGTATTTGTTTCTATGTATTAGTTAGAGTTGCTTTGATTACATGTGTTGGTAGTGTGGCCTAATGTAGTAGGTGTCCTGTAGGGTCCAGTGGCACAGCCTTCCCTATCACCCAAGCTGGGTACTTCAGGTGTGTCCTTCATGTGGGTTGAGTACACCCTCCCTTTATAGTTGGGTTTTGGTTGCTGTTGGCAGATCAATGGGAGGGATTTACACAGGCCAGTCAGCTGCAAGGATAGGCTATGACCACTGATCACCAACCTCTGCCCTCTGTGGAGGATGAGCTTTGTAGGGGTTGGGTGATGGTGCTCTGTCTTGGTCTGTAGCTGTCCACTGGGTACACAGGTCCTGGGGTTTCCCAGGTGATGAAGGCCAAAGTCAGCTTCCACCTCTCTTTTGCATGGGGCCATCTTGCCTGAGCTATAGAGCAATCTGAGATGGCTTGGAGATTCCCAGGTGAAACCATGCTATAAATTTAGGCTGGTTGCTACTAGTGCTGTGCGTGGGGCAATTTAGCAAATGGTACAAGGCAAGGGGGTGGTGGTGGGAGGGGATTGGGGGCTCGAAGAGGCCAGCTATTGCTTGTTTGAAAGGATTTAAAAGTTGTGAAACTTGAGCCAAGACCAGCCATTTACATGGAAAAACTACTGTTAACAGCTGCAAATTGGATGGGATTAAACCTCAGGGGATCTCCAGGGCCAAGCAAGCAGTGCTACCCAGGCTGATGGAATCTCTGATATGGCACTTAACTGCTAGGTTTGGGGCTCTGTGTGCTTTTCTATCTGAAAGAAAGGTCTCTTCCAGTCCTTGCCTTGATACCAGAAACTAGTTTCTCCCTGGATGTCACTGGTGCCTTTCAAGCAGCTACCCTGGTGCTGGAGCTCAGAGGGAGTGAATCTGAATAAGTTCTTGTGTGAGTTCTTCAAGAGGAACTGTTTGGGATGCCAGATGTTTCTCAACTGACTCAATCCCTGCTGGTTTCTGCAGCCAGAAGTTACAGGGACTTATCTGCCTGGCACTGGTAGCCTGGGCAAGGGGATGGGGGCTGGAACTCCTTGCTTCCATAATATCCCTCCAGAATTTTTACCTACCACATGTGTATGAGGGATCAGCCCATTCTATGTCTCAACCCCTCCTATCAGTCTTGACGAATGTGGTTTCTTTAATTCTATATCAAACCCTTATTACATAAAATGTTAAAAGGACTTATGTAAGAAAAGATCAAAACTAGGAACAACAAAATGGCAAATACATACCTGTCAACAATTGAATCTAAAACACAAACTAGGCAAACAAGAAGAATAGAGATAGAATCATGGATATGAAGAATATTTTTATGGTTGCCAGATGGGAAGAGGGTGTAGAAAAATATATGAAGAGGTGAGGGGATTAAGAAGTACAAATAAGTATAGTTGCAGAATAGCCATGGGGATGTAAAGTACAGTATAGGATGACCCATGGACATGAACAATGGTGTGGGAATTCCCTGTGGGAGTGGGGGGGTCCTGGGTGAAGAGGGGCAAAGGGGGAAAAATTGGGACAATTGTAACAGCATAATCAACAAAATATAATAACATATTTTCTTGGACTACAACCAAGAAAATAAATAAATAGATAAATAAATGTGAGGCATAAAATCCCAATAATAAACAGAGTGAATAAAATGGCTAAAATATTTGTAAAAGCAAGTGGACATTGACTATTTAAAACAATAATATTTTTGGCTTATATACCTACAGTTAAAATATGTGATAACATTTGTTCATAAATCAGGAAAGCAGAAAATAAAAGTAAAATATTTTAAAGCATTCACATTTTTTTCTGAAAGTTGTAAAAGTACTAACATATTACACTGCATTATGACAGGAATTCATGTTATAATGTTAAGTAAAACCACTAAAATAATAGCAAAAATTATATTTATCTATATATGTGTCTTTGTATTTATAAAAATGTGTGTGTGTATATATATATACATAATCTCTAGTGAATTGAGCAATCAAATAATATAAACATTTATAAGAGAGAAATCAGAACAAACATTAAATAAATAGTAAGGTGGTAGATATAAACCAAATATATGTATACATACATGAAATGTAAAGAGAAATGAAAGAATTTTCAAGAATGTTATGGACAAATAATCAGAAAGATAAAATAATTCTACAAATCACATGTCTCAATCAGCTGCTTTAAAAAATAAAGTAACAACTAACTTCACTAAGAAGAAATACACAAATCTACATCACAGTGAGAATTTTAACACATCTCTCTTACTGAGAACAAGTAGAGAAAATATATCAACAAATAGATAAAATTATACTTGGCCTAATTGAAAAATACAAAACACTGACCTCAATAATTTCAGTATATACTTTGATTAAAAAATTTTTAAAGTGTTAGAACATACTTTGCTTTTTAAGTACACATAGAACATTTGTCAAAATTTATTATACACTTGGCCAAAATTTTTTAGCATATATTAGGCCATATAAAAATGTTTAAAGATTGAAAACTTAAGAAAACATGCTTTGACCAAGTGTAATTAAACTAGAAAACAATTACCAAAAATATAATAAAAAGTTTTTCACATATCTAGGAAATGAAATAAATACATTGCAGTGTTTGCTGCCTTAGTCTAATAATTTAATTTGATCAATAATGATGCTAGCATTTATTGAGTGCTTGCTATGCTCCAAATAATGTTTAATTTTAGAAAATATATTTGATATCTATTAGTAAAATTAACCATTCTGGGGAGGAAAACAATGAGATCATCGTGATAAATAATGATTAACATTTAGTTAGCACTTAACATTGCCTGGTATCATGCCAAGAAATATTTTTTACAAGCATTATGTCATCTAACTTTTAAAAATAAATGTAATAGAAACATTACTACCTATAGTTTTCAGGTAAAAAAAATCTAACGTTTAAATTAATTACTTGCCAAGAATAATGTTATCTGTGAGTAGCCAGGTTGGTGTCAGAAGACAAGCCTCATGATTTCCAATTTCATGCTAATGATCTGCTACTACTACTATTTCTTTTTAAACTGGTTGTAAGTAAACTTTAAATTCATTCTCATTTTTGAAAATAAAAATTCATTTAAAATAAAATATAGAAATAGTAAACATTGTAAATAATCGATTTTAAACTAAAACAAACATTATGTTTAAAGGCAAATCAATAGAAGTAGTCACAACAAAGTCAACATAGGGAAATTTTGTTATGATCCCATGCCCACCCCCAGAACACTCTAAAGTTGAACATTGTGCATGGAGGGCTTTGCAATACATGAAATGTTATAAATACTGACCATTTAAGCAAAACGTCATTGTTTGTAGACATTATGAATGTATACCTCTAAAATAAAAAGAAATCAACTAAACAATTATTTTAATTGATAGGTGTATTCCTAATGTGAACACTGTAAGATATTAAAAAGAAAAAGGGCTTTCTATGTATCAATATTAACCAGGTAGAAAATATATTGAAGACAAAATATCTCATTCAAATAGTAGGAGACAGCCTGAGCACTTAACTATAACAAGAAATATATGGTGTCCTTATGAGGCTATTAACACAAAATTGAATGAAGAACATGAAGAGATGATTAAATGAAGAATATATAATTCTGAATTCATATGTATATATTTATTTATATACTTAGGGCTAATCAAAACTGGAGTAGAATTATTCAAAAAACTATGTGTGAAATTCATTTAGAAAAGAAAACATTCACAACTAGTTAAAAGAAAGTTTGAAAAGAAAGAAGAATAAAAATTAATGTATGTATCAAATATTGAAATAGATGCTAAAGCTGCAATAACTAGGTATTTTCTAATGCAGGATTAAGCAATATGTTATTAAATTCTAATACATTTGAAACAGCAGAAAAAGACAAATACATATGCTAATTTAAAGCATAATAAAAGTGAAAATGACAATGAAGGATGATGAATAACTGCCTGATTCTTCTGAATAAAGTCAATCCCTAACTGAATCCCCACCTCAAAATTAAAGCCGGTTGTTTTTATTCTGAAGCTACCTGCATTCCTGGACTCGGGGGTCTCAGCCAGCCACCTCTGCTTCCATCATCACGTCCTTCTCTGACCCTAACCCTAAGTCCAGCCTCCAGCCTGCAGCTTCCCTCTTTCACTCATAAAGAAATTTGTAGTTATACTGGCTTCACCTGAAAAACCCATGATAATCTTCCCATCTCAAGATCCTTAATTGAAGCACCTGAAAAATCTCTAGAGTATAGAAGGTGGTGTGTTCACATATTTCGAGGATTACTATGTGGACATTTTTGCAGGGAGCCAAACAGTATTCTGCTTACTGCATCTCTTCTTATGGAAATCAGGAGGGAAAAGTGGACAAGTTGGGCTCTTCTCAAAATTCCCCAGGTTTTTGTTCTGTTTCCCCATTGAGCTCAGCCCTTACCAATTAAAGACATGGTTAAATGGCTGCTGCAGAGATGGTTGAGTTTGGCCTATCTCAGGATTACTCTGCAATCCCCTCATCTTCCACGAGGCCGTTCCTTGAATAACAGCTAGAACTTTTGGGGGTTTTACCCTTGAACCGGTTGGGAGCACTTCAGACTGTCCTTACGAAAGTATAAAATGGGCCAGAATTATATCCTATACAATTAATTCAGGGTCGATCTTTAACCAGGGTTGAAAATTCACTTCCCGTTCTACTTTTCACCCCATCCTTTGACCAGTCACATTGTTCAGCAGAGCGTATTCTGAATTCATTGGCCATTGGATGACGGCAGTTGAGATGCTCCAGTAGTAAAATACACAAGGATGGTACAGCACCAATCCCAGAGTTATCTCAGCTTCAATTTAAACCTGCCTCATTAATAAATTTATAAGAAAAATAGAAGTACCAATATGAAAACCCCTTGCAAGTTGAAGACCAGAATAATAACGTCAAAAACCCAATTCTCTTTCCCTGTGTGGTTTAAGTTCAAAGAATTTTGTTGTCCACAGTTTCATATTCGGTCTGGTCTCAGCCAGAGATATTTTCAATTGCTGGTGGCATTGAAGTTTCAGCAGCAGCTGTAACCTGGACTGTCTTTCAAAAGGATCTGTGTACTTTCTACAGTGTCTCAGACGATGTGTTAACTTATTTCCAAGGCTCTAATGTTTCTAACCTTTTAAAGATTACGGGGAATTAATGGGACACATGAGATTTTCCTAGCACTGGCCTCACACCAACACTTTGGAGAATGAGCCAATCCTCTTCCTCAAGGGCAGTATCCCAGGCAAAAACTGGGTTTCAAGATCCCAGACTTGTGTTGCCAAAGACTTGCGTAGCGAAGAGTCAGTGGCACTGGGGTAAGGACGATAGATGGAGAAAATCTCAGTGTTCGCACTGCAGAATTACTGAAGGCTGGTTAGTGGTCTTTTTTTCTGAAATGCACCATCTGTAAACTTAAACTCATATTGGAGAAACCTCTGAGAAAAAGACTAATTTTCGCTCTGCCAATTTTCCCAGTCTATGATGGGCATAGACTCTATACATGTTTACAACACGCACCTTTTCCCAGAGAGGCCATTTCCCTGTTTTGTTTCTCTTTCAAAATCCAGTCCTTAGCAATGTCGAAAGCCCCAGTCTCTAGGATTCACTTTAGGTATCTTTGTTCTCATCCAGCCTATTCGAAAGCTCTCAATTGATTTCCATTTCTTATATTTATGGTCTTACATGAGCATTTCTGTGATATTCTGACACACTGTTTCTCCATGAGCAGACCTTTCCCATCTGTTTTTCATCCTTTCTTGCTAAGGAATTATGTTGGTGTAATATTCCTGCCTCTCAGGGGAGTTTTCTTCTGTTTAAGTAATTTGTCAGGTTAGAGCCAATATGAGACCCTTTCGTGTGGTGCGACTCCTAGTTTATAAACATGGCACATCTCCTTCTTTGACAATTCTTTCTCTTTTCTGACTGTGGACAGTGTTGCCCAAGGCTGTTTCTTTCACCATTTTGTCTTGTCGCTACTAATGACCCACATATCTCTATAGTTTCAACCCCAAATTTTTGCAAATTTATTTTTGCTCAGACCTCCCATTTATTTTCCAATACATAATTTCAGTTTTATCAGGCTTTTGGTTTTTTACTATCAACTTAAATGTAACATGTCCAAAATGTAAATAATTTTTGCCCCCTCTTACCTATAAACTGGTGCCCAAATTAATTCCACAGCATCTTCACATGATGATGCTATACTTTTGTCCCCCAACCTTGACATTTCAGAATCACTTTTGACTGTTCTTGATCTATACAAAACCTATTCATCCTTTTAAGGCTGCTTCAGCTTATATGAGTATATAAGTATATATTCAGTGTATCTTCCATAAAGTCTTTTCTCCTAATGGAAGATATATGGGTGTGTATATATCACACACACATAATGCAAACATGTTAAATTAAATATGTATATGCATATATATATATATTTATATTTGTGCATATATATGAGAGAGAGAGATACTGAGTGAACTCCTAATTTTTTTCTCATTCTATCTTCTAATTTATCCTAGTTCTTGTCAACCATAACATTATTTTCTCCTTTATAGACATAAATATCCCATCATTTTTCAAAGCTAACAGTTATGTCTATGCTGTCTTCTTCATCTTCTCTAGGTTTTTTTCTCATTAGGTATCTCCTCTATTTCACAAATTGTATTTTTTATTAAATCCGAAGATATATTCCATCTCAGGCTTAAGTCTCTATTCTATTTTGGGTAATGATATCACTATTGACTGAATTCCTCAAACCAAGAGCCAAGAAATTATCTTCATGGCCTTCAGTTTTACCACTCATATTCCAGTTGTTGTGAGGCCCCACTTCAAAGTAACTTTTCAATATATATCTCTTTACCACTCTGGTTCATCTCTTCTTACTCATAGGGATTATTTCCAGTTACCCAACCACTAGTCCTGACCTCAGGAACTCCCCTATACTTCAATTAATTCTTCGTACTAATGACAGATTTATTATCCCAAAATAAAACCATGCTCATGTTGCATCACTTCCTTGCTTAAAATATTTCAGTGACTCTCTAGTTTACTGGCTGAAGCCCAAATTCCTTGGGGTGACAAGCAGGAAACTTGAAGATCTGGTGCTACCCTCATCTCAGGCCACTTTCTCCCATACTCCAATCAAATGGACTCTCTCTCTTAATAAGACTGTTTTCCTCTATACACTTTTATGGATACTGTTGTCTCTGTACCTAAGAGGTGCCTAAGTATGAATCACACTTTTTCTGACCCTTTCAGCTAAGTACTGCAAAATTTGAAAAAAAAATCAATTTTATCTTCTTTAGCCCCCTAAGAAATACTAGGCATTATCCCTTCCAGGCCCCTTTTTCTTTAAAGTGTTATTACTTATTACTTGGAGACATAATTATTGTATTATTTTGATAATTACTTATTCATTTGCTCTCAATTTTTCATGCTTCCCACATTTAGAATAAAATTTAAATGTCTTTTCATGTTCTATGAGGCCCTGACCTTGTATTTGGCTACATTCCTGACTTCATTTCCTTTCACCTTCTTTCCAATGGACTCAGCTCCAACACCATTGGCCTCCTTCCTGTTTTTGTGCACATTCCCCTATTCAGTCTTTTGTACTTGCTGTTTCTTTGCCTCTTGTCCTGCTCCCCAGATATTTGTATGGCTGGTGTCTTCCTTCCACCCAGGCTTCTGCTCATGCATGGTTTTCCACTGAAGGTTGTTTTTTGCTGAGTATGAAGTTTAGGATGACCTGTGCCTCATATTGCCAGGGCATCTTGAATTACATCCACCATAATAATACATTCCCAGCCTGCCTTCTAAATTATAATCCCTTGACTTGTCCGTAAGGGTATGTGTGCAACTTGTTGATCATGCTGTAAGCATTCTGGCACTTGCAAAGCATGGCTGGTATTGAAGTTTTCTTTTGAAAATAATACTAGAGCCAAGTTTTGGTTTGAAGGTCAAGATTAACTATGGATTAACATAAATTCACAAGAGTGTTTTGGAATATTTGAGTACTGTTAATAAGGATAACATGTAATGTAACAGGATGTTTATCTGGGCTTATTGTATAAACAAGCATATCTCAAAGCAATTCAAAATGTATACACATTATTTTTTTTTAATTCCACAGTGTGGGTAGTAGCTTTATATGCTACATAGTTGATATGATATACATAACCAAGTTGAATTTTGTAGCAGATGGTGGATAAGCACTACTGTGTTCTTATAGATTTTATTAAAAATGAGTTTTACCATCAAGAGTAGCTTTTAGTTGGATTATCAAATATATGCCTTGGATCTAAAAATTCAGGAGAATCTTTAGTGTGAGGCTGAATGTTGGCTTGTACTGACCAACATACTGAGTATGTAACCAGAGATCATTCCAACATCTGTTTATAACAGACAGATGTTACCATTACACACCTTCATCAGCATGCTTCTTTATAGTTAAAGAGGATGACTCCCAAACATTGAGCTCAAAAAAGCAAGCAACAAATGGAGAGAAAGAGTGAAAGGATCCTGAATGTTTTGAATAAGAGGTCTCAAGACCAGAGGAGGAAGAAGGAAGCGGAATGGGAAAGTAGAGTGCATTGCAGCGGTGAAAGGAAAAATCTCCAGCTACATATAAAGTTTGTCTCGTGCAAGATTTTGCAAGTGTATAAAACCTAATATGCTTGTTTCATTGCAAACAGGAGGATGCTATATAAAAAGCTGGAGCAACAGCATGCAGCTCATAAAAGACACGCAGCTGAAATTTGCACATGCATCCAACATGGTGACTTGTGCACCAAAAGGCAGATCAAGACAGTTCATGGGAATGGAAGGAAGTGCTTCCTTCTCCAAACCAAAATTTTTCAGTCATAGCCAAACATCTGAGACACACAGGCATCAGTGAAGAGAGTGAATCTTCTGGACAATAAAGAAGAGCTGATTTTATACTTCCACAAATGGACAAAGCAGGGTGACTGAAATCTCATTGCGGTGAAGGAAAGTAAAGCTCCTCATGCAGGGAAGTCTTTTTATTCAAGTGACATTTATTTTTCCCCTACATCTTGCTTCTTTGGCTGGGCCCTGAGAGTAGCAGGTGGTCAAAGTTTTAATGCCAAGTTCATTTTTGACCACAAAATTGTCTCTAGTGGGTTTTGTGATTCAAGGCCTGGGAAGAAGGAAAGGGCATAGTTATCAACTGGTCACTGACATAAAAATTGACATCAGCATGTGGATCTCAGCACCTCCCCTTGGAGGTTGGCTTTGACCCAAAACCACTTGTATCTCCTGATAACAGATTGTGATATTTGCGTTCCAGTGTCATTGATCAAGGCTGCCAGCAAGGTTCATCGTACTTAGATTTTATCCACATGACAAAGAGAGGGGTAGGTAGATTTGGCACCAGGTGATTTGTTTGGGTCCTTGACCCTGCCTAGGTATGGTGCCTTCTAGCAGATCAATATTTTGTGCTCTTGAGTTTATATCCAGTCCCAATCTTGCAGCTGCATTAACGGGAAACTCCCTTGCAGTTTCTGTCAAGCCAACCCTGTAGTCAAATGCTCTCACCAGAGATCTGTAAAGGACAAATCAAACCATTTACTCACACAGACCTATTTTTCAGAAAAAAGTCCCACAAAACCCTGCTGTAAACACTCTTCCTAAAGACAGACTAATTACACAGTTTAAGATTGTAATTTGGTGATTTTCAGGGAAATCTAAAAGCTACAGACAATCCAAAGGGTTTTGTAAGCCTTTAGAATGCACACTTACACCAGCATAAATGAGGGCTTCTCTCCCATTAGGGAACTGGAGTCGGTTACATTATCCCCATTGACTCTCCTAATGTCCCTGGCTCAGCACCATACGCAACAGATGCAAAGGGTCACCAGTGAAGGGCAAAATATTTTTGAAGATAATAGAGCTATGCTATCTACATAGCCAATTTCCCCCACTCTGCACTTTGAGTGCTATTGCTTTGTTTTCATGGAGTGTTTTTTTATTTGGTGGAGTATTTTTTCTTGAATAAGATAGAAAGAAAAAAAGGACAAGAAGAAAAAAAAAGAAAGTCAAGGTCTCTCTGTTTTTTTCTCCAAGTATTAACCAAGCACTGCCCAGAGCCTCCTTCAAATGGGCCTTGTCATCCTAAGGCCTTATGTTACCTTTACCCCTTCCTGAATCTGAGTGATTTATTTAGGTAATCGATTGTTGATAATATGTAATAGGCAGGACAAAACCCACTAAAACATAAAAATGGTTGCATCTGTTTTCTTAAGTGTAGGAGAACAGCAGAAGTCCTCTCTGGATGTTCTTTGGTTTAGGAAGACTTACTGATGGGATTTTTGGGTTATGCAAACTTAGGCTCCCAAGACAGGTTCAGGATGGGGAGGGAGACAAAAGAGCAAAATCACTCTCTGTTGTCAATGGTCAAGAATTTTGCTTTTGTATCCTGCTGATTTTGAAGGTAGGGTGGTGGTGGTGTGTTCTAGAAGTAGAGAAGATAGAAATAGAGACACACATTACGTAAATGCACTCATACAGAGACATCAGGAAATTACAGCCGTCTGGATCCTGAGCAGAAAAAAGACTTGTGAGAAATTTCTTGGAGTAGAGATGGCTGAAAGACTATTACCAGTCATGTAAAATAGTAATCTTATGTTATTTTATCATTCTGATATAATACACCCTAACCACCCCTCCTTTTACCAGTACTTCTGTATATATAGTTCCTCTATTATTCAGTTACTATATGTTATGTTCAAAATCACCTTGAATTAGTGGTTCTTCCAGTAAAGAAGGAGTGAGGCTGTGTCTATACATAGAGCCAGGTGGCATCTACGAAGTTCAGGAGATGCAGAAATAAATAAGAATTTCAAAAGCAAAGACATGCAAGGAGATCCAGAAGTAAGAGGAAGGCAGGAAATGTCAGATACACGAATGTGCAGAAGTACTCAGGAAATGGAGAAGGGGGCTTGCATCCTCACAGCATTGGGGATGGCGTCACATTGTCTTATTTGGATATAGAAAGTGAATGCAGCTACAGCAGGTTGCTATCTTGCCACCAATAGAACAGCTCACCGTGGTTTTGGTGCCCCGCACCTGATACCTACCACCTGAGGCAGCCTGGTTGCCCCTTTCCCAGTCTCCAAGCACCATCTATAACACTCTCATGTTCTGACCTTGTTGAGTCATTTTCCTCCATCTGAAAAGTGCCTGGCTTCCAACCTCTGCTTACTCACATGCCACCCAGTCTTCAAGATCCAATTAAAATTCCACCTTTTTTTAAATGAAGTTGACTCTCAGATCCTACCTTTTAGATCTCCCATTTCTGAAGCCCTGTATCATTCATGTCAGGCAAGTCATAATACAGCAGTGTGATAGTAATATTCCATTTTCTGTTTCTTTTACTTTCATTTTGTTTTCCCCAAACAATAATGAGAAGTTGTAGAGTGAAGAAAAGGTGTCATTTATTTTCTCTGTATTTCTTGACTCTACCTAGCCTATTTCTGGAAACCTGCTTACCTCTCAATTAGCTTTTGGTTAATGGGCAAGGAGTCACATCAGTCTTCAAAGTAAGCAAGTGTTATCCAAAAATGCTCACCAGCGGGAAGCAATACTCATGCATTATTGGATCCAGTCAAGCATTATATCCTTAGCTCATGTTGCCTAGGTGGGCCGCTGTATAGTAAGTTAAATTCTCACAATAAAAAAATTGTAACATCTTCAGATTTCTTCCTTTCTTTCTGGTGCTGTCCAATTCAGCATATTTTCATCTCTTTCCAATATAACATGAAAGAAGCCAAAATAAGGTAAAACTGAACAACTATCTTTAGTGAAATAGTGATTCAACTTGGGAGAACTTATGAAGCATTTTAATAATTATTTAAGTGTTGAGAATATAATTAGCTTAATGAGAGACTAGTATTTCAAACCTCAGATCAACTTGAGTACTGCAGGTTAAGGCATTAAAGTACAACCACAGAAACATACAGTGTATAATTTGATTTGCTACATGAGCCAAGGGCACTAGAAATCCTATAAAATTCATTGTGTATCTCCATTTTTATCGCTAGATCTTGCTAGAACCCTTTTTATGCTTTCCACTCATTGCGTTCTTTTCCTCTTGCCCTCTATCTCTTTTGCTCCAAGCTTCTCTGTTTCTGCACATTGTTCTGCATTGGGCATTCTAGTGGCTTCTCACAGTGTTTTCTCACTTATGAGCTGTATTGGGCCACTGTCATCTTAAGGAAAAGCTGTATCAACTGAGTACACCAGGAAGAATCTTGCCACTTACACAAGGACCAGATTCTAAGGTCAGAGCATAAATAAGAAGAAAATTGCATATTATTAAATTATCCATGTAACTATGTTAGGTAGGTGCTAAGTAGAAGATCTTCTTTAACCAAGTCAAACAAATTCAGTGTTTCCTCTAACAGTGGAATCATACACTCTTTAGTCAGGTGAACCACAGATAAACAAGTTGACTTCTTTATAGAGGCCATATAGATCTCAAAATGTGATTCTTTAAAAGTATATAATGGGATGGGATGCTAAGGTTCTGAGAGGTATGCAGGAACTGAGACCCTGGCTGAAGGGGCGTTCTGGGCTCCAAGTTTAGGGTAGTTTGAGGGTATTTGCACATTGATGGCTGTATAGCTTCAACATGAAGTATCAGTTAAGTGAGTGTTTCTCTCTTCTGTTCTTTTTCTCCCTTTCCTTTCCTCTCTCCCATCCAAATATATGTGTTGATGTTCCATTGAGATGGATATGTCTATGATATGACTCTATCCTTATATCTGGAAATGCCCACTGCTCTGGAAACAAAGACCCATTTCTGTAATGCTTTTGATGATTCATTTGAAAATAATTAAGGCTACATACAAAGCTTTTGAACATCAAATGTGACAACTTACAGGGACTGGAAAATGGGTGTTTGGTTTTAACTTTTCACCACTTTTCATGTTTGAATCATGTGAATAGATCTTGTTAAGTAGAAAAATTGTGATAAATATTTTAGCTTTATTTTTGCCTTGTCTTCTAGTCTTTTTCTTCCTACATCCCTCAGTCTAAGACACAGTGAACTGAGGTGTCAGTGGACCTCGCTCGTCACAGCCCTGCTGACACAAGTCATTTGGCTTCATCGGACCTCTTAGCTCTTTTAAAAATTTTTAGTTTATTTTTATAACAGCTTTATTGAAATCTAATTCACATACCATATAATTCATCTATATAAAATATATAATTCAATGATCTTAATATATTCAGAGTAGTGTAATCTTCACTGTAATCAATTGTAGAACATTTTCATCAGCCCCCAAAGAAACCCCAAGGCCTTAAACTATAACATTCAAGATCCCCTACTCCTATAGCTCTCCAGCCTTAGGCAACCACAAATTGAATCTATTTTCTATTGCTATAGATTTGTCCATTCTGGACATTTCATATAAATGGAACCTAAGTGAGGGGGGGAAAGGGTATGGTATTGAGAGTCTGGCAGCACTTATGTTAGAGAGGAGGAAACATATGCAGATCTGTGTACTTCAAACTAGTTTAGATGACTCAGTGAATTGGTCTTCAGAAATAAAAATCACGTCTCAGCATTTAACTGTGTTATACATCACAGGCACGGATGCAACTTATCTCGGAGCCGGCACTGAAAATAAACCATGAAGCTCCTACAATACATACTTTGGTTGTAGATCAACCTCAGGCGTATATCAATATTTTTTCAATGACAGTAATAAATTTACTGACACATAAAGATATATCATACCATTCTTTACACTTGTCATCCACTGGGCAGATTTGGGAAAAATTGGACAACCCTTATTAAATTCATTTTTTCAGTGATGGCTTTATTATTTAACTTTATTAAAAATAGATTACTCGATGGAGAAAAGGTTTTTCCAAATACAAAAATAAAATCTATAAGAAAACATTTTTCTTGTTGATAATTTTTCTAACTGTATTTCAAGGATATCTCTTTGATTGTAAAATTCAACATGGCAACTGTAATTGATTTACCTAAGGTTTTATTTGCTGATTTACATGTATATATTAGTATGACTTTATAGGCCTAGTCATAGTGGCAGCAGTATAAAAGATAATTATTGACCTGAGGAGCAAGCTGTGTATATATTTTATACCTTTAAGCATATCTCAGTTTATACATGTAGTAATTGGAAACTCTCAAAACCCAAATGGCTATAGAAGGGATAGAAAGGAGGCACTCCTCATAACTAATCTCTTAATCATGATGATAGTACCATTCACTAAGTGCTTATTGCAGGACACAAGATAATATACTTTCACATTGATCTTTACAACATCCCCGTGAGGTTAAGGGAGTTGCCCTGAACTTCTTACTGAAGTTCATGTATCAGGAAACCAGCTTCAGCTTATTCAGCCTGTTGGTGGCAAATCCAATAATCACAATTGCTTTGCTTTTTCTTTCTGTATTTCCTGCTGCCTTTTGATTTGGAGTTAACTCTTCAATCTCTCAAATGGAAAACAGTAACACAAAAATTCATCCTGTTGGCATGACATGGTGGTAATATAGACCAGGTAGGTTTCTAAGACAAGGTTGAGATGAGCTGTGTAATTGTAAAGTGTTACCTGGGAAATGCCCAAATTGGTTGGTTATTACCCACCCACATCCAAGATTGGCAAGATTTCTAGCCAGGAAGACTCTGGCATCACTATACTCTCCTATTTTCTGACTTCTCAAAAAATAGGGTGGGCTTGTTTTCCCTAAAATTGTTAAAGAATTCTGATCTGACTGTTTTTATAATGTACCTAACATGACCTTTAGATGCATGTTTTTCTTTATAGTTTTGTTTTCTTTGATAAGTTTTATTTTCCTTTTGGTTTATTAGAAGGAGACTATTTTACTGGGAAATGAAGCATTGAGACTCTCTAAACATCAGGCAGTAAGTGTTTACTGATTATCCACGATGGGGGATGTTATGGAGGATGCAGAAGAAGCATGCAAAATTAGTCTAACTCTTAAAGAAGCTTCAAACCAGCTGAGGAGGCAAGTATATTTGTGAAATCAATAACACTGAAACACAGTATGACTAAGTGGGAAATGACTGGTGCAGAAAAGGAGGGCAGCCCTAAATCTTGTGCAATTTTATATTAAGAAACCTAGTTAAAATGTGCTTTTCTCCCTAATGTACGAAAGTAGTTAGTGTCAGGGACAAGTTTATAAAAGTTGCAGACATCATAACATTAAATATGGGATCTTTGGAGTTAGATAGACTGCCTTCATATCTGCCACTTATCTGACATTTATCAGCTGTGTGATTTTAGAAAAATCATTTAACCTCTCTGGACCTCACTTCCTCATCTGTAAATAAAGTATATATTATTCATAGATTATGTCATTTATGTGGTATGAGCCATGCTCATTTTTGCTATACTGTTCTAAGGCTAAATATGGTATGAGTTGTTGATTCAGACAGTTGCTATCAGTTAAATACTTAACAGAAGCCATTAGAGGTTCATACTCTGACTAAATTCTACTCTTATGTACTTATTATAAGAAGGAAGTCCAGGGGTAGGGTCTATTAACATTAGTTGAGACTACACTTGGTAAAGTCCACAGCATATTTAGAAAATTTAATCTCAATGAAAACCCTGTGATCTAGGCCTAGGAACCAGGGAAGTCAGTTAATTTTCTTGTAAGTAGGAATAAAATTAGCCCTCAACACATACCTTTATTAGTACTAGGCTCCTAAAGTCTACACTAGTCATGCCTAAGTAGAAACACATTTCCAGCTACACAAAAGTTTTTGAAATATAATTTATTACAATTAAAACAATTGGAAACAATTAAAATGGCCAACATCCAAGAACTAGTTTAATTAAATATGGTAAATGAACATAAGTGAGTGAAGTTATTAAAGTTATAATTAAGTATAATAGTTATTAAAACTATGTATAAACATCATAATAAAATATATAAATTATTTTATATATATGTAAATGTGGATGGCATATGCTAACAAAAAATAATGGTATGCATTATATATGATTTTATTTATTTAGCCTGTATTACATCTTACGTAGAACTTCTACAAGGACAAATTGTGAGATAACATTATTTTATGCATTACTAAAGGTCATTGATTTGTTTGTAAAATTACTTTAAAACTATATAAATTAAAGACTCTTTGTAAGCTACTATAGTTTTATATATATAAATATACATGCTTATATATTTATATATATGCATATATTTATATTACTTATAAATATATATACATATATAAAATATCACACATGCATACACATGCATTTGACAGTCATTTCCCTGAAGGAACTTGCAATCTACTGAATTCAGTAAAACCATTTATATTTTCAAAATATATTTTCTTTTTTCCAAATTGAAATCTAGGTTGTTCAAATATATAAAATATATTTCTAAAACCAGGAGAGTATTTATTATTTAAACCTAGAGTGTGTAATTCATTTTATGAGAAAAAAATCCTAACACTATAAAAGAAATTACTAACAAATTCAACTATTCAAAAATATTTACATATGGTACAAATTACTATGAATGAAGACAAACAAAAATGGTACCAGGAAATCATATCTATAAAACATAGGGAAAATTAATTTACTATGTAAGATTTTGCAAGTGTTAAAGAATTATCAGATAAATGGAAAAAATACCAAATAAATAACATAATACAGCATAGAAAGATGAAGATACAGTTTTTAAAAGGATTGCCTCTATTTAGAATTTCTGAAGCAGGATATGGAGAAAATGGGGCAAAGCCTCTAATCAAAGAGACAATATCTAATTTTTTTTGTGAATTGATGAAAATTGGCAATCTTTCATTTCAAGATAGAAGCAATCCATCCATAGACATATTTCCCTCCAAACTGCAGCATATCAAAGGAAAACCAAAGATCCTTAAAACATCCATAGAAGTGACAAAGAACACCAAGAAGGAACAGATGTTTAGATGGTCATCTGATTTCTAGGTGGCTACCAGGGAAATCGGAACAAGTGGAACGATGACCTGAAAACTACAGAATGGGAAAAAATAACAGTTAATCTAGTTTGTGACTATACAATTCTATCCTCAAAAAAATGGTGGCCACAAAAATAGATTTTAGAAATAGAAACAAAAACTTATACAATGAATTATACTTAAGAAAAAAAAAGTACATACAATTGGGAAGAGAGAGAATAGCTTTAGAAGCAAATTCAAATATTCAAGAGGGTCATGGGAAAATAAAAAAGAGAAAATATTTAAGTATATTAAACAAATACTGGTTGTTACAATGAATAAGAAAAATGTCCAATGAATGTGGTTAAAAATAAATCTAAATAACACAAAAACTTAGCCAAAGCATATAAGTTGGAAACTAGTCAGTAGAGTTGACACACTGAATTATTTTTAATTATTTGTATTGTTAAAAATTGCAAGTGCTGAACATTAAATTACAAACAAAATGTATAACTTTAAAGAGAAAAGCAAATCCTAGGGAAAATATCCCACCAAAACCAACCATTTAAAAAAATGGTATAGACTAATCAATCAGTAAAAGTAAAAAAAAAAAGAAACAAAAACAAACTTTGCCAGGTTAAAAAAAAGGACTTCTGGTAGTTCTATTAAAATAAACACAGCAAAAACTTCATAAGGATAACACAACTTTAAGTCAATGATGGAAAAATTACAAACCCAAATCTAGTCATAGACTTTACAACTATATTAATATAAGACAAAGTAATTTTAAGTCGGGTAGCTTTACTAGACAAGAGTACAATTAATACAGAATAATTTTCACTTATAAAACTTCTAGAGGAAAACAAAGGCAGGGCATTTTCAGATATTCCACATAGCAATATTTTTGCTGATACATCTCCTAGGGCAAGGGAAAGAAATACAGGAAAAAATAAACAAATGGGACAACAGCAAACTCTTCTGCATAGCTAAAGAAACCATCATCAAAATGAAAAGGAAATTGACTGTATGGAAGAACATATTTGCCAATGATACATCGCATGAGGGTTTGATCTCCAAAGTACGCAAAGAACTTATACGACTCTACACCAGGAAGACAAACAATCTGATTAAAAAATGGGCCAAGTGCCTGAATAGATACTTCTCCAAGGAGGACATACAGAGGGCCCATAGACATGTGAAAAGAAGCTCGACATCACTAGCCATCAGAGGGATGAAAATTAAAACCACATTGAAATATCACCTCACACCTGTCAGAATAGCCATTATTAATAAATCAACAGACAACAAGTGCTAGCAAGGATGTGGAGAAAAGGGAACCCTAGTACACTCTTGGTGGGAATTGCAGATGGGTGTAGCCACTGTGCAAAACAGTATGGAATTTCATTAAAAAACTAAAAATGGAACTGGCTTTGACCCAGTGATTCCTGCTGCTGGGATATACCTTAACAATCACAAGTCACCAGTTTAAAAGACCTTTCACACTCCTGTATTCATAGCAGCACTATTTACAATACTCAAGAGCTGGAAGCAGCCTGAGTGCCCATCAATAAATGAATGGATCAAAAAACTGAGGTACAATTACATGATGGAATACTACACAGAAGAAAGAAAGAAGGAGCTCCTACCTTTTGCAACATCATGGATAGAACTAGAGAATATTATGCTAAGTGAATAAGCTGGTCAGTGAAAGAAAAATACCATATGATCTTACCTAGAAGAGGAACCTAGTGAACAATAAACTAACAAACAAAATAGAACCACAGGAATGGAAACATGGAACAGACTGAAAGTGACCAGAGGGGAATAGGGAGGGATAATGGCGGAAAGAAGGGGAAGGGACTAGACAAAGAACACGTGTGAATGGCACACAGACGTGGACAACACATCCACGTCCTACTGTAAACCTGATATTAACAGTGTGGGGATTGATGGGGGGTGGGGATGGGCGGGGGGGCAAAGGGGAAATTGGGACAACAGTAATAAAATAACAAAATAATAAGTAAAAATAAAATATAAAATTAAAATAAACTTACCTGAATTTAAAAGGAAAATATTTTGAGCAGTGGAAAAAACATCTCCATAGATGTGTTACATCAAATGGAAAGTATTTTGAAGCTGACTGAATTTTAAACATGTAGGAATAAATACACAACTTTCTAAGAGTAAATTCCATTTTGGGGGATCAAAAAAAGATATAGCAATTTCACATTTACAACTCTTCATAATGTAGGTACATAATGAAAATTTCCTAGATAGAAAATTAAAAATACTTACAAAAATGGCATGATTTGGCTGAAAAGCAAGGTCCAATTAATTTTCACAAGTTATATTTACTTGAAACATAATTGGTCAAATATAATTAAGCTAGGAATAAAAAACAAAGATATAACTCATTTTATCACTAGAAATTTTAAAATATATATTTAAAATATACCTTTGAACCTGGCTGGTGTAGCTCAGTGGATTGAGCGTGGGCCTGCGAAGCAGACGATGGTGGTTCGATTCCCAGTCCGGGCACATGCCTGGGTTGCAGGCCAGTTCCCAGCAGGGGCCAGTTCCCAGCAGGGGATGCACCAAAAGCAACCATACATTGATGCTTCTCTCCTTCTTGCCTTCCCTTCCCCTCTAAAAATAAATAATAAAATCTTTATATATATATATATATATATATATATATATATCTTTGAAAAAAATCAGCATTCAAAGACAGATCATAAGGGAAATTAAAAATACTTAAAACAACAATAAAAACACTTTGCACTAAATTTTATTGGAAGCAGCTATATTTCACAGCACTTTGAGAATAATATTTAGTTTTTAAATACTTAAATTAGAAAAGAAGAAAACTTAAAAGTTAACACATCAAGCATTTACCCTAACAGAAAAAGGAAAAATAATAAACTCAAAGAAAGAACAATAAAGCAAATAATAACAAAGAATATGGCAGAAATGATGAAATAGAAAAATAAACTATTATGTATTTATTCAATAAAACCATAAAATATTTTACTGAAAAATGTTAATGAATATACATATATAAAATGACAACATAACTCAGGATGCATTTGAGACTGAAATGATAACCTAATATTATCTTGTAAAAAATAGAGAAATGGATAACTAAAACTGCTGCAAAAAAACAAAAACAAAACCAGAAAACGTAGATTACACTCTAACTATTAAAGAATGAAGTCAGTAGTTAAAACATCTAATTTAAAAACAGTAAGTCCAAATGATTTTCTGTGTGAATTCTATAAAATTATTCAAGTTGTAGATAATCCAACTTCACACAGAGTATTTCAGGACATAAAATAATAGGGAAAAAACACCCAAGTCACTTTTCGAGCCTACTGTAAAATTGATACTAAATCTAGAGGAAGACATCTTTAGAAAACTACAGACCAAACTCACTTATGAGAATAAATGGAAAAAAATAAATGGTAACCCCCATCCGAAAATGTATAAGAAATGTACTCCATCATAACCACTCTGCTTGTAAGAATGAAAATTTGATTCAACATTAGAAAAACAACCATAATTATCACATTAGTAGAGAAAAATCACACAATCATTTCAACAGAAGCCTAAAAATTTTGTGATTTAACAATAATTTTTATATCTATATAAAAATCCCCAGCAAACTAGGAATAAAAATAACCCCCTTAACCTGATAAAGGGAATTAAAGAATATTAAAATAATTAGTAATAAATTACAAATAAGCCTGGGTGAATGATATGAGTTATAGGATCCACTGAATAAAATTTTAAAATGAGCTATGACTTAAATATTAAAAATCACAAATCATTTTTATTGGGACACTTATACCTATAAATCTTACATACAGTATTACCTATAAACTTTAATTTTGTAATTAACTAAAATATTTTAATATAAAAAAGTATGTGGGTTTGCTTTCTCCACATATTTATATATGTAACTAATTTCAGGTTTCTCTTTCAAACATGCTAATTCCACATCTTTAAGGAACTTACTGTTTAATATTTAAAGTACAAATATAAACTTCATGGTTCTTCAATATTCATCATTTTTTATTTCACAGTTATTTTTTTCTCAAGTTTAAATATCTATTTCAAAGTATACCTGTAGGGTTGTCCTCATATATATAAATAAAAGCCAATGTGATTTAAAAAGTAAGTAAAACTAATTATTAGAATAAATAAAATTCAGCAGTGTGTTCTGATAAAATATAAATATTTTGATATTTCAACTATTTTGTATATACCAATACCATTTTCTATATGTAATATTAATAAATAGATATAACATCAAAACACACACTCAATTCAGTAAAATTTGATTCTATTTGTATATATTAGTACCATTTTCAATAAAAACAAATACACACACAGGAAGTTAACTAAGAGCAAAATAAAATATATAGAAGATTTCAAATGAGAAAATTATAAAGTTTTATAGACAAATAGAAAATGAAACATAAAAATAATGAAAATAAATATCATGTGCATGAGGGAAAACATTTGATATCTTAAAAGTAACTTCTTGTAAAATTATCCAAAGATTAATGGGTAATTCTAAAAATTATTTAACATAATTATTGACAAGCTGAGTATAGAGTGGTATAAATGGTAGATTAAAGGGCCAAAAGCGGCCAAGACATTTCTAAAGAAGGAGAATACATGTTCCAAATATATAAAAAGAAAAGTTACTATCAATATATAGAGTAGAACAAAAGTAGGTTTACAGTTGGTCATATGGAAATAATACAATTAATAAATAATAATATAAAAATAAATTCTGTTATATGTGCTCACAATACCTACTTTTGCTTCACTCTGTATTAACATTAATACATTACTTTATGGAATAGAGAGGTGAGACCCATAACTACCCATGTGTAAAAACCTAACACATTGCGGTACATCAGTTATATCATCAGAGGAAAGATGGGCTAGTTATTAAAGATGTATGGGTTGTTTGTTTAAAATAAAAAAAGAAGAAATGAATGGATCTTTACCTGACACCATATAAAAAACAGAATGCCAGATGGATTGAGGATTTAAACATGGAAGTCCAACTTTACAAAGAAAAGATTGGAAAAGATATTTGCACCCTGGCTGCTGTGACTCAGTGGATTGAGCGCTGGCCTGCAAACCAAAAGGTTGCTGGCTCGATTCCCAGTCAGGGCATATGCCTGGGTTTTGGGCCCAGTCCCTGGCTGGGGGCATGTGAGAGGCAACCACACATCAATGTTTCTTTCCCTTTCTTTATCTCTCTCTTCCCCTCTCGCTAAAAGTAAACAAATATAATCTTTCAAAAAAAAAAAAAAGAAAAAGGATATTTGTGACTTTAGACTTGAAGAAAAGTTTCTTAAGATAAAAAAGCTGAAACCATAAAAGAAATTTAAATTAAAACTAAGATCTGTGTTTTCTGTTTGATGTATTATAGAATTACACACCTGAAATATATATGATTGTATTAACTAGTGTCACCAAAATAAATTCAATTTTAAAAAATAAAGAAAAAATATTTTAAAATTAACGTATTTATGTACATTAAATTTATTCTCATAAAATAAATATTAAGATAGAAAAATATTTAAATTAAATTAAATTAAATGCGATACCCTCCAAAGCCCTCCATGGAGTGCCAAGACATCTCACTTACAGCAAAAGGATGTGGGAAGGTAAATACTTACAGTGAGTACTTACCAACTACCACATACTTTTCTATAATCTTCACATCCATCTCACTTAATGAACACACTCACCCCTGAGATATCCTGACTCCCATCCATAACTGAGGAAACAGAGAGCTGGTGGGTATCAGCAGAGCAAGGATTTGAGGCTCGGTTAGTGCATATCTGAATCGCCCCTTTTCTGTACATATTTTAAAACCTTTCTCTGACACCCGGAGATAGTGAGCTTCTTGAACGCAAGAACTGAGTGTCATCATCTCCATATCCTTGGCCTGAGGGCACAGATTAGGCTCCTGTGTGTGTGCTCAGTCAGTGCTCGGTTAATAGCATTATCGCTGGGAGTTTAAGGACTGACATTTTTGGCTCTCGCATTCACTGTGACTCATAGTCCCATCCTGAGCCAGCACAACAGGGGAACATTTTAAATTATTGACTTCAATGAGTTCATATTATATTCGAGTAAACTGAGGCTTACTGTGTTTAACTGCTATGCCCATGACACTGCATTCACAGAACCAAGTGGGAAATCCAGCTTTGCGTTTCTCTTCTCCTGGTCTTCTCAAAGGCCTCCTGCTGTGGGTTTGGCTACTTTTTCTTTGGGGAGTTGGGTGGGGTCCAGTTTAAGAGTTTAATTTGGATCTGTTCGTCCAAGCCAATCCCTGATTTAGGTGTTTTCCTTAGTGAATAAAGCTGAGGACATTTTAATTAATTTATTATGTCCCTTCAATTAGGGGACCCAATTAATAATTGAAATGGGTTTTTAATTGGTTTATATCCTCCAGGGTATCATATTAATAACATAAATAAACTAACAGGTTTGCATTAAATTAGGATTCATCTATATGCATATCCGTTGACTCCCAATATATTATCTATTCTTAACCTCCAAAATTGAATGCAACTTTTTAAACAAAGACTTTCCGATGCACTGGTTCTTTTGTTGTTGTTCCACTTTGATGCAAGGTCATAGCATTTTCCAATGAGATGAAAAATGTTGATGTTATTTTTTGTCACTAAATTCATGATTCCTCCAGTTCTTAAGTCATATCCTCATAAAATTACCTGTGAATGGTTTCTCTACTTCTGCCTAATCACAGACTTATGCACCATCGCAGAAAGATCCTTAGGAATCATTTGTTTTCAACCAGTGAAACTGAAAACCACGGAGGTTACACAGTGTGCCCAATTCCACACAGCAGGCTAGTAATAAGGACAGTGGTCTCTATTTAAACATCTTAGACATTTTTCTCTCGTGTCATTTATTTTGGCCTTTTGGTTTTTTTTTTTGAATGTCATCATACAAGGCTACACTTGGATTGGTCTTCCCTTCTCTTAAAAATGACCCAATGATTTGATTTATTTAAAAAAATCAGATTTATATTCTATTATTCCCAGCACTTAGCAAACTATCTGGGGTGATAGCGTATCTATTAAAAGTTATTTGGAGGAATCTGCCCAAAGGCTAATGGTGTTTTTTTCTGCCTAGAGCATTAACTGTCCCAGGCCTCAGTAAGGCATTCTAAGAGACTCCACCCACTACTTAGACCTGAAGACTTGGTCTAAGTGTACTTCTCCAACCTTGTTCCTGATGTTTTTCTTATAGAAGTTCTCTTCTATGTGTGTCTGTCTCCATAGCCATTGAATTTCACTAGCTTATTCTGTCTTCCTTGCCTCTAAGTCCTGATGGTTTTCTAATTCGGTGGTTTCCAAGTCAAATAGTTTCTAAGACTATGATCTGGAAACGTGCAACCCAGGCTAATGATGGCCCCTTCTCTCACTGACTCTGGGAGTGGGGTTAGCAGTCTGTTTTTACAAGTTCTCCGGGTAACCTTGATGCACACTAAAGTTTGAGGACCACTGCTGCAACTCCTTGGATAAGGAAAGGATTCCTAACTAACTCTTGCATATCTTTTAAGACTCTGTTTTTCCTAAATGGCAAAATGAAGCCCTTTCTGATACTCGTACTTAAGTCAAACTTTTTTAAAAAACAGAATCAGATTTTTGTATACTTGGGAGATATACCTTATCAGTTCCAAGTTAATGAAAGCTGAGGGCAACTGTTCTAGTCTTTGCTACTAATTTTCCTTTCAAAAAATGCCTCACACTGAGTGCATCTACAATGCGTATTGAGTCACTAAGGGCGGCAATAATGATGGTGACAATAATAATTACTACAGTGAATATTTGTCCTATTTGTGGCCCCATGTCATCTTTTTCACATTCTTTGTTAAGTTTGAAGATTTCTTATGTGATAGATATCCTACTTTCTCAAAATAAAAAGCCAAAGTTACCCAATTTCTTTTATAGCTAATGTGAGGCTCTGCCAACCAGAGGACTTAAAGACTTGGTGATAGAGAAAGGAAGGACTAGAGAAGTCCTGTGCTCTGTAATACGGATGACAGTAACAATGACTGTACATGAAAACAATTGAATTATAGTTGACATAAAATAGTATGTTTGTCTCACGTGTAGAACATAGCGATTAGACATTTACATGTTATAAAGTGATCAACCCAATAAGTTTAGTACTCATCTGATACCATACATAGTTATTACAATATCGTTGACTATATTCCCTGTGCTGTACTTTACATGCTTATGCCTGTTTTAATAACTGGCAATTTGCACATCTTAATTCCTTCCTACTTTTCACTCACTGACAAATTTCCTCCTCCCCAATCTGCCAACTATTTTTTTCTTCTTTTTTATTTTTAATATATTTTGTTGATTATACCATTACAGTTGTCCCATTCCCCCCCTTCATTCCCCTCTCTCCTGCACACCCCTCCCCCACCATTCCTCCCCTTTAGTTTATGTACATGTGTCTCGAGTTCTTTAGATTCTGTATTTCCCATACTATTTTTGCCCTCACCCCTATCTATTTTCTACCTACCATCTATGCTCCTTATTTTCTGTACCTTCTCCCCCCTTCTCCTTCTCCCACTCCACTGTTGCTAACCCTCCATGTGATCTCCATTTCTATGGTTCCGCTCCTGATCTACCTGTCCTCTTAGTTTGCTTTAGGTGTGGTTGTTAATAACTGTGAGTTTGCTGTCCTTTCACTGTTCATCTTTTTTATCTTCTTTTTCTTAGGTAAGTCCCTTTAACATTTCATATAATAAGGGCATGGTGATAGCTATTAAAATGTCCTCTGTATCTATGTTTGTTTCTATATTACTTTTTTAAATTTTGATTTATTTTCTTTAAATTTTGCAACTAAGTACATTTATATAGTATTAGCCTTTCTCCATCTGATTTATTTCACTTGGCATAATAACCTCTACATCCATTCAGGTTATCACAAATGGTAAGATTTCAATCTTTTTTTCTTAATGACTGAGTAGTATTCCATTGTATATATGTACCATATATTTTTCTATTCATCTATTAGTGGGCACTTAGATTGGTTCCATTCCTTGGCTATTATCAATAATGCTGCAAAGCAATGACTATATTTTGAATTCCTGACAAGGAAGATGCATTATTGCTGGAGGCACCCGCAGTAATATTAAGGTCCTTAGAAATGGCAAGTTCTAAGAGGTCAGTGGCATTTAAAGTTTACTTTGGTATTAGCAGTTTTTTCTTTGTTTTTCTCATCAGAATAGTCCTTGAAAGGCTAGCATCTAGCATGGTTCTCCAGGTTGTCCAATAATTCTATGGGCTAACCAGTATGTTCCAATAGACTCTGTTTCTTAATAAGCCAGTCATCTTTCCTTTCTTTCTTTCTTTTTTTTTTGCTTGCAATATAGAACCCTGTCTGCTGCAGTAATAATAATCACTGCTATGTTTCATAGACTGGTTGATATGTCTATTAAGCTGCCTCAGATCCCCAAATATAACAGAAAATTGACCAGTCTGAAAAGAAAAAGATTGCAGAATCAGTCACATCTATTTGCCTCTGTCAGGCCCCCATACATGAATATGAATATCTGACACGCTCACTGTTCCAGAAGGACGGCATGAAGTAAAAGGCTAAGGCATTCTTTTACACTATAAACTACATCATCCTCCTCAAGGAGACGATGGGCATTGCCATCCACCTCATGTGCCTGGGTGTTGCCAAGGTCTTTCCTTTGTTAGCTCACATTTCTAATCTCTAAGGTCAAGATTCTCTGCTCTTGGCTCATCTTAGATGGGTAAAAGGAAACATTCACATACCAAAGTTCAGACAGCATGACTGATAAAATCACCCATCTGACTCAGGGGGACTCTCTTCCTGGAAAACTACTGAATTATACCAACTATAAAAATTTCATTTTGAATTGTCTAACATGAATCTCATTTGATGTTCACAACTTTCTGATGTGGGCATAGTTGGTTTTATCCTTACTTTATAAATGAGACTCAGAAAGGTGAAGTCAAGGTCATGGTTACATAGCCCAATGTTAGCATAAATAGGATTTTATTTCATATGGATCTAATTCAACAGCCTTTAGCCTTCCTGCTGAAAATGCTGTCTTGCAAGGAAGGTCTCCTCTATCAAGACTTTCTGAATACTCCTTCCCTTCTCCCAAATCCCATTGAACACATTCTTGTTTAAGTCTTAAGTACACTTCTGTTTTTATACACAAAATACTTTACCATTCATATTTATTCATCTGCATATCTACCAATCTAAGCTGTAAGTGCTGAGAGCACAGATTATGCTTTATTCATTTTATCCATTTTTGTTCGCCATGTTCCTAGTGGAGTGCATGGATTATAGTAGTTGCTTAATAACTATTTGTTACATAAATGAATGGTTGAATAAAAGAAGAGGGGGAAAGTCCAATTTTGTATAGGTAACCATCAAATATTAACTTAGCATTCCCCCAAACATACACAGCTCACAGGTAGATGAGCGCTCTGGCTTGGCCCCTTAAACCAGGATGAACTGGCTATGGCCCCTTCAGAGAAGATGACTACACTCTCTGAGATCATTACTCATCAACCCCAACTACCCAAAACATTCCAACGCAGCTGGCACGCCTGGTGACTATGTAGATCCCCTCTCAGTGCTTCACACACGGCCATTTCATTACTGACAAAGGTGTCTTGTGTCTAAGTCTGTGTGTGGAGGCTGAAGTGGCAATACTGCTGCTCATTGCAGCTGAAGGGTCCTCCCCGTCTGGAGCAGGCGCTCTTGATAATGAGCCCTGACTGACAGTCCCCATCAGTCACTTCTCAAAGTCTCTGAGTCACTTACTTCCCCAGGACTCTGGGGATTGGCATGGAACCAGCAATGTATGCTGTGGCCATTTGGGGAATTAAAAGCTGCAGCCGTTATGGTTACATAGAACTAAAAACAAACTAAGAAGCATCCATGCGATCTGATTGCATTGCATTCCACTTGAAGTCTCGCTTGTAACTGAGGAGCAAGGAAGTAGTTCTTTTTTATCCCTTTCTTTCTTTGCTTTAAAGGATGTAGCAAAGTGGAGGAGAAAGAGAATTAGATTTAAATTCTAAAAGACCAAGGCCTGATATTAGTTTTCTCTCTCATTCTTTGTTGACCTTTAGAAAGCTACTTTCTGCCCTTAGACTTCAATTCCTTTTCTGAAAAATTGGTATTATATATGATATCTCCCTCTCGCTCTGCTAGTAAGGATTAAATGAGATGATATGTGTGATGAGATGAGCATCTGCTGCATTATAAGTACTTGGTCCATCTTGGGTTTTATGCTTTCTATTTTTTTAAAAAATTTAATCCTTATTGTATTTTCCCCGTCACTGTTTAGTCCCATTATACCCCCTCCCCTGAGCAGTCACCACACTGTTGTCTATTTCCATGGGAACTTTTCCCTTTTTGCTCAATCCTTCTATCCCCTAACCTCCCCCACTAGCTGTCATCTGTTCTCCATCTATGAGTGTGTTTCTGTTTTGTTTGTTAGTTTAGTTTGTCCATTAAATTTCACATATGAGTGAAATCATATGGTATTTGTCTTTTTCTGACTGGCTTATTTCACTTAGCATAATGTTCTCTAGGTCCACCCATACAGTTGTAAGGGGTAAATTTTTCTACTCTATATGGCCAAGTAAAATTCCATTGTGTTGATGTCCTATAGTTGTTTTATCCACTCATTTACGGATAGACACTTGGGCTGTTTCCATATCTTGGCAATTGTAAATAATGTTGCAACAAACACAGGGATGCGTATGTTCTTTTGGATTAGTGCTTTGGGTTCCTTCGGATATATTTGCAGAAGTTGTATCACTGGGTCCATGTGAAGTATCTGCTGCATTATAGGTACTTGGTGCATCTTGGGTTTTATGCTTTCTTTATTTACCATCAATTTCTTAGTGTCCTTCTCACTTTTTCCTCTGAGCACAGATGTGCATGACATTCTGTTGGGGAAGGCCTGCGGGACTTGCTGAAAAACAGAAGGCCAAGGAAAATGCAAACTTACCACTTATACAACTGCACCTTCTCTCCAAGGATGAACATTCTACAGGCAGGAGAAAGGAATCCATGGAGACCTGGGCCAACTGAAACAGCTGGGCATGAATGTTCATCCTGTGGAAGACATTTCCTTTAAAGTGTTTCTGCACCCTGCTGCATGAGGCTGAGGCATCTGCATTACCTTTGCTGCATGTGTGAAAGGGCTTTGATGTCTTGAGAGTGGCTTTGAGGCAGTGACTTCCCCACTGGTTCTGGGCCATAACCAATTATTGTAAAGCAAATGTAACAGAGTATTCCACCTCTAATTTTCTTGTGTGGATTCTCTCTGGTACACAGGAGTCCACACAAGGTAAAATTGTCTATTTGTTGGGGGCTACTTAGGGTCTGGGTACTTTTTCAGAACATTAGTATTAAAGACTTTTTTATCTATAAATCTGCTATTCCAAAGCAAAACCTTGGCCCTTCCAAGGGTACAGCTAAGTGAGTATTCACATGTATATTCACAACTCTATTGGACAATATCATTTTGTATTTGAGAGTAAACATTTCTTTCCATAGAGTTTGAGTTTCTGGAATGATCAAATAAAGCAGTGATTTGCACGCTGTAGGGTTCCCCATCTACTATGATATAATTTGATCCCCTGAGTTACTCTATGAAGTTGGATGGCAGCGATGATTCCACTTGGCAGATGAAAAGAGTAAGGCTCAGAATACCATGTATCTGAAATGGCACAGCTGGTTAGTAGCAGCACCAGTGCCAGAATCACCATTAATGCCTATGTCCCCACGGTGGACATAGACTGTATGGGTCCCAGGGCTTAATTCTGTATGAATAAAAATAGAAAAATACTCCTTTATAAACTTTATAAAGCATGTAACTGTATAAACACATTTCTGGGGCCACTTCTAGAACCACGGACAGGGCCCAGACAAGTGAGGGTCCTGGAGTTTACTCTTCACTGTCTTCTCAGTGAATATTTCAGTTAGTGCCACGGAATGTGCTTAGGAAGACACCTTCCGCTGGCACAGTGCACCTGCTCGATAACTCATAGTCATTAAAATGACTCTCTTTGACCTTATATCATCACTACAGTGACCCAGAGGTGTGTGTGTGTGTGTGTGTGTGTGTGTGTGTGTCTGTGTGTATATATTATATATACTATTTTACTTATTTATTTTTAGACAGAGGGGAAGGGAGGGAGAAATAGATGGAGAGAAACATCAATGTGTGGTTGCCTCTCACATGTCCCACATAGGGGAACCTGGCCCACAACCCAGGCATGTGCCTGGACTGGGAATTGAACTGGTGACCCTTCGGTTCACAGGCCAGGGCTCAATCCACTAAGCCACACCAGCTGGGGCCAGAGGTGTATTTTTTTAAAGATGGGAGCAATGGGTGAGCTGGCTGGGTCCTCTGAATTCACTGCCACCATCAGGACACCCGTACACGCCTTACCCTCTTCTACCAGCTCACTGTTCCCCTCTTGGCTGTCTTCCTTCCCCAGAGCCTGCTCTTTTTGGCCCACGGTTCAGGTCCTAGGACTGGACTTACAGACTGAACAGAGCTGCTCCTCACAATACTCAAAACCTGGCTCAGCTAAGGGCCTACTACCCCCTCTCTTCATTCTTTAGTATCTCTTTATTTTTAGAAACATGTATTGTTTTATCATCTCATTTTCAAAGGTCATGACTCCCTTTTCCTCTGGTTCTCCTTTGCAGCTATAAACAATGGCTTTTTTTTTTCATTTTTGGCACTCTGTGGAAGCTTTGTAAGCACCCATCTGCCTCTTCCAGGCGTAGTTCAGTCGTCATCCCTCATCTGAAGCATGTGCTGGGCTCACACAGGATGCAGAGGGGGAAGTTAACTAGGTGTCAGGAGACCCACGTTCTAATCTTGGCCTTGACCCTGTCTTCTCTCTGACCTTGTATCATATGCTCACCTTTTTGGAGCTGGAAATAATAGAATCTCAGTGTGTCATAGGGGGAAGAAACTGTAAGCATCCTCATTTAAAGTTTCCATTGAGACTGTATCTGAAACACGTGACACAGTCCTTTGTTTTTGATTTTAACAGAAATAACAATTCCCAGTCTCAGACCTTGTGACACAGAGGAAGGGACAGATAGTCACTACAATGCCTCCCAAAGCATCATCCACAGCCAAACAAAGCAGATGGCAGTTCCAACAGGCTACAGATTATGTCAGGAATTTGAGGACTGTTTTATTTCTTCCTTCTTGTATAGAGGGGCTAGCATGAGATCAACAATTTGAGAAAAAAAGAGAAGGCTTAGGAACCCCTTTTCATCTAAATCTCAGATAATTATCCAGCCAGATTTGAACTTTGATCTGTCGGCCACGCATGCCTCTAACGGGCACCTCTGGGGCTCTACTTGGCCAAACAAGCCAATGGCTGCCTCCTTGCTGAGCTTCCATGAGTGTTGGCAGCAAGAGTCCTGGGGACGGCAAGCCTCCCCAGGGGCAGAGCTGGTCTTTGAAAAGCCTTGGGCGGTGTCCTTGTACATATTGGGGCACAAGTGAGGCAGGGATCTGAGTGGCGCCTACTCCAAAATGCCACTGCTGAGCCTGTGAAAGATCCAAGAGTGGATCAGATTCCCAAGGCCGCAGCTGGCGGGTCTGTAGGAAAATCAGATTCCTGTGAGTCCTTAGAGGTCACAGGAGGGTGTGTGACTGCTCCTGGTCAGAGGCAGGGTAGCTCAGGTCAGAGACAGGAAAGGAGTGAAAAGGGCAAATAGGAATAAAATGTGACCAGAAGAGACTGACTCCTTACGTTTTCAAGTTTGGCAATCCCAGGTAGTGTGTGCATTTGTGAGGACTACACAGAGAGGTGGTCTTTAATCTCAGCACTCATATTCACACACCCAAAGACAGCACACACATGCATGCACACTCACAAACAAACTCACTCCTCACATAAGTAATGGTGTCAGTTCATGAACTCACTGAAAACAGCGGTAGCAGCAGCAGCTAAAAAGGGCATGTGTACGTAAAAACACACAGTCAAACCCACATACTTACAGCACAATTATCTGGATGAACCTCAACTTCTAACCAATTATTATACTTTTGTTAGACTCATGGCTGTCAGGGCTAAGAGTGATACCGTTCATTCATGTCTACATTTCCCCCAGTGCAGTCTACCTGGCACTCTAGCAAATGTTTGTAGGATAAATGAATGGAGGTAGAGAAATGATTGGGTATATCTTTCTTAGTATTGAAAGGTGGATATGATAAAAGCCTCCAAAATCACACATGTGATGGATTGTAGCCAGATAGAAATGTTCATCATGTTTTTAAACAGAGAATACTAGGCCTCCATAAGATTTGAGATCTCTTGGCTAAAAACAAGTGGACTTAGTAAAATCCATGAAATGCATTTACTCCAAGACAGATTCATACAAAATAAGAACGTGTGATGTCATCTGTGCTAAATAGCATAACAATGATCACATTGTACTACTATTTGTTGCATAAACTCCATCTCTTCTATTAAACAGCAGCTCACTGCATCACTCATGTCCACAGCCCTGGTGCCTAGCGATGTGTGTCAGATACAGAAAGAGACTGTTCTGTGCTGACTGAAAGGCACAGAAATGTAAATATTGACCAAAAAAACCTATTTGAAGTGTATGTTTACTTCAACATCACATATGTACCTCTTCTAATTGACCTTGTAAATAAAATGCTTTGCAGTTGAAGGGGAATAGAATGTGTACAGAGATTTTCCAGTGTTTATTTTTACATTGAGCATCAGCTAGGCCCCAAGGCTAATGCTATTGACCTGTAACAAGCATAGAGAGATGGCAAAGCAACCAGTCACTTCGTCAGTGAGCTGAAAGGCCAGGATGATACTGTCCTCAATGGGACACTGCCATCTTGTGTATGCCCCAGGTTAGACGGCCAGTGACAGGGTATAGCCCAGGTCAGAGCAAGATAGGGAGGAAAAGCTACCCTTTAAGTATGTATATGACAAAGATCCTCTGTAGACAAAAATGATCACCTACTTGGTTGGAATCTTGGATCTGAAAGCTTACATTTTCCATAGATGTCATGGAAGAATGCTATGTGGGGAGGAAAACACTTCTTCAGTGTCTGCAATAGGTTAAACATTTGCCATTCATTATCTAGCTCAATCCTTGGTCACCTGACAAGGTAAATATTAAAATGGTCATATCACAGGTAAGGAAATGGGAAACCAGATAAGTTAAATAAATTTCCTGAGGTCACACAGGTGGAACTATAATCAAACCAGTGCTCTTATCCCCATGACTTGCTGCCTCTATGACTTTTAAAATTTTTTCAACAAATAACCTCTTAAGAAGAGAGCCACTCTTCTCTTTCTCCAAAAGTAGTTTTAAATAGGACTAAATAGTCCTCAATATTAAATAATCCACTGCTATAGAAAAGGACACCCATAACTCCTGACTTATCATAACTTATAATGTAGGTGGAGAGAAAGAATCACAGCTTAACGTGATTCTTTTAAGTGATCACACTTAAAAATCAGTGCTCTAAGGCCAAAACATATTATTATACAAATAATACAAGTAAATGTCTGCCATTGATCTATGAAGAAGTACAAGAGTCAAAAAAAAGTAAGTAATTTTAATATTGTTTTGATTTAAAAATTTGATATTTTGTTCATGGTGTATTGTTGCCTTAATTTTATTTTTCTGCTTTGCAAATATAATTTTAAGATTTATTGAATCATAATTGATATTACACTGTGATATAAATGACACCATAATATTGAGTAAGTTTAAGGTGTATAACTTGTTGATTTGATGCATTTATGTATTATATAATGATTACTCCCAGAACATTAGCCAACACCTCCATCTGGGTGGTGACCCAGAGCCATTAATTTTTTGTGGTGAGTCCATCTAAGATCTACTTGCTTAGCAACTTACAAGTATACACTACAGTATCATTAACTATAATTACCTTGCTGTCCATCCCCTAGGGCCTGATCATCTTAAAACTGGACATTTGTCTTCTTCGACAAATAACATCTCCCCATTTCTCCAGCCCTCAGACCCTGGTAACCACAATTTCAGTCTGTTTGCATGAGTTGGGATTTCTTAGATTTTATGTATAAGTGACATCACACAGTATTGTTTCTTCTGACATTCTTGTCTATTCATTGTTTATAGTCACATTGGTAGTTTCCATATGTTTGCTATTGTGAGCAATGATGCAGTGAACATGGCAGTACCAGTATCTCTACCAGATCCCGATTTTAATTTTTTTGGATATATTCCCAGAAGTAGGATTGTTGAATCATAGTTCTATTTTTAATTTTTGAGGAACCTCCATATTGTTTTCCATGGTAGTGGCACCATAATCTTGATTTTTAAACATGATTTTAAAATGCTGTTTATCTTGATTACTACCGATTTGTTTTTCTGTTTGCCTTCTTAAATGTTGTACCTAGACAGAGAGCCTAACTAGTCCTGGTCCTGAGGGATTTGTGGTTGGAAAGATGGCAAGAGTCAACGAAAAGGATTTGTGTGGCACGACTGTCAAATCGATTTTGGCTTCTTACTGTTACCATAATGCACCTTGTTTTCTCATGTGAAAAATTATAATACTACCACGTTCTTTTCCATGATAAAACATTCGGTAGAACATAATAAGATAATATTCTAAACCACATGTACCTTCGAGTTCTTATGCATTTTATACAAATAACAACCATTTTACCCGTATTGAAGCTTCGCTGGAAAATTAGATGACTTATTTGATATAACATCTCAACTACAAGGCACAATACATGTTTTAAGTCTGTTAATCATGGAATGATAAGTACTTGCCATTAAGGGCACCTCAAGAAATTTGAGTCTGTGTGTGTGTGTGTGTGTGTGTGTACACATAGTGTTAATGCAGAAGATGCTATTTTTCTAATGTTCAAAATAAACCATAAATATTATAAGAAAACTAATGTTTTCTACCAACACATTGCAAATTTAGAATAAATAAAGTGCCAACCCATGGATTTTTACTGAAAACAGTTGATAGTGAAAAGTCACAATAAGTAGAACAAAGTCTTCTCTAATGGGTGATGTTTGAGGTACCTTTCATGCAACAATACATCAAGAACATCCTTAAGCCACAAGCCATCTCAAATAAGTGTCTTGCATAGACTTAGACCCAGATTTAAAGTATTTCCAAACAATATAATGTCCCCTGAAATATTCCCTACTGATGGTTAAGGATTTTGTCCAAAGGGTACAAGTCTTAAAACTGAAAAGACTCTGTGAAGGTTTTTTTTTAATTAAGTGAAGGCTTAGTTCTGTTCAGCTCAAGGAGTACTAATTTTATTTCAAATCCTAACAAGCAGAAATTAAGAAGGATGTGTCATGGTACAATAAGTGACTCACACCCATTCCCTCATGTAATGTCATAATCTAGATCTTACTTATGAGAAGGTTTAGTTGAAACTTCCATCCCACACCTTCTGGTAAGAATACCATTTAATGTTCCACTAGCAAAGCAGAACATTTGGAAAACTTAATGAAGAAAACTCTCAGGAGAACTAATAAAAGGCTGGGGGGTGTCTTTTCATATTAATCTTGTGACTAAGTCAGAGTCTGGGAAAAGTTGTGCAAATACTTTTGTAAATTAGTGAGCAGAGTGAGATTTCAGTCAGACAATGGACTTCCACTTGAGAACTAGCTTCTACCCAGCTCTAAAGACAGCTAATTGGAAGGCTGTGGGCAGAATTCCTGCCAAAAAGCAGAGAATCTTCTCAAAAATTAATGATGTCCTCCTGTCAGACTTTTGGATGCTGTCATGAATCTGGTGGCTTACAATTTTATGGCATTTTCATCGTGTCTTTGATCTCACTCTTGGAGCACTCTGAAGAAGTAATATTATTCTATGGTGGGACTGTGAGGCACAATGTAGAAATGTGTCTGTCTCTGTGTGTGTGCGTGTGTGCGTGTGTGTGTGTCAGAGAGAGAGATTTGGGCTGGTGTCTATGCATGTGGACTCATCTCATAAAGGTTACATTATAATACTACAACAGATACTGATGAACAAATTTAGGAGTCTTACTAAGCTTCAGACTGAATTTAAATTGTTCTAAACTCAGAGAATGTGGCTGACATTGATAATAAGCATAGAAGAGAAGAGAACAATGGCACTGAGTCATTTCCTGGGAGACTGTAACACAGAAAATCATCATGTAGGAGAAGCAAAAGGCCCTCCAACTATGTTGGGAAAATTTTTTAAGAGAAGGATAACATTGGCTGTGAGATACAGCTGGCTGATCACATAAGCAGCGTATGAGATGCTGGAGTGCTCCTAACTTATTTTTGAGCAGCTTAACAAAATTAATGCTGTTTCTCCAGATGCCTAATTTACTTCACAGAAGTGTTCTCCACATTGCTTCTCAACCAGAAGTTGATTTGGCACCTGGCAGGCATGCACCCTTGACAACTAAAAACATCAGCAATGAGAGGGTAGCCTACCACCTTCCTTTGCCCAGGAAGAGGTCAGAACCTTGGCACATCACTTGGGAAAGATTACCAACCTTCAGTTTTAGGCAGCCAATTTAAGTGTTTTATCTGAACTACTTACTACTCCACAGCTAAGGGCCTCACCACTCAGCCAATGTGGTCAACTAGGCAATTGATAACTATTTGGGTTATGCCACAGTCATTTTTGGCTTTTGTTTTTGCATACTTGTGAGACTGACTGTCAACTTCATTCCTTGAATTATTTATTTATTTTTTATTATTTTTTAAGATTTTATTTATTTATCTTTAGAGGGAAGGGGAAGAAGAGAGGGAGAGAAATATCAATGTGTGGTTGCCTCTTATGAGTGCCCTGCTGGGAACTGGCCTGCAACCCAGGCATGTGCCCTGACTGGGAATCAAACCACACTCGTTTGGTTTGCAGGCCCCCGCTCAATCCACTGAGCTATACCACATTCCTTGAATTATTGGATGCAAAGATGGTTTCTGTAGACAGAAACTTAAAATTTGTATGGAGGCATTGCAGAGTAGAAATTTTCATGTGGAATAATGGTATAAGAAAAGGTATAATAAATCTTTACATTTATATAGCTCTTTATAGTTTAATATAATGCCAGAAAGCACAGGTGTTATGTTAACTCCTATGAAAATCAATTAATAAAATTCAGATTCCATAATTCCTTAAGGGCTTTGCCACTTACTAGTTATGTGGCTTTTGGAAAATAGTCTAACCTCTCAATGACTTTGTTGGTAAAATAGAGATAATTAATACTTTTATAATACAGTTGGTTTGAGGATTCAAAACTATGCTATAACAATATAATGTGTAAACAAAATTTTATATTATAGTTTCTTGGAAGTAAGTAATCAATGATAGATAAAAATCAATTTTACATATGATGAAGAGCTTCACATAAACTCTTTATAGTCAGGAATGAAATTTTATGAGGATGGTCTAGGAAAACTTGTCAAGTTAGCCAGGCTCTTTAGCTTTCCTCGGATTAGAACAAACAAAACAAACAACCATGTACCTGAACTATGATGTCTACTAGTAAGGGCACCTTTATACTTCTGCTGTTGGAGCATGGACAATATATTAGCCAACTGTCCACAGCATGGTTAAATTCCACACTTTGCCATGACACTCTACTACAAGTGGGGTTATGGTGTCAGGTAAACCGAATATGCATCTTGGTTTGACTGCTACTGACTATGTAATCTTAGAAAAGTAACTTAACCTTTCTAATTCTCATCCATAAAACAGGAGTAATAATAGTTTCTACTGGCTGGTGTGTTTCAGTGGACTGAGTGCTGGCCTGTGAACCAAAGGGTCTGCAGTTCAATTCCCAGTCAGGACACATTCAGGGGATTGCCGGCCAGGTCCCCCATAGGGGGCATGTCAGAGGCAACCATGCACTGATATTTCTCTCCCTCTGTTTCTCTCTCCCCTCCCCTCTATCTAAAAATAAATAAATAAAATCCTTTAAAAAATAGCTTCTACTTCACAGGGTTTGGAACATTCCATGAGACAATGGTTATAAAGGTCCCAGCATTGAGTCCTTTATAAGAGTAAAATAAGTATTAACTACAATTATTCCATCTATAAGAATAAAAGAGGATGGGAAGCAAAACAAAAATGTATTGAGTATCAATAGTCTGCCAGATGCTCTCTTGTGTTATCTTTTTATTGTCTCCTCTCCTCTGAAATATGGGCAGTGTGATTCTCCTCTTCATAAATGAGGAATCCGAGGCTCAGACAGGTTATATAACAGTTAATCATATTACTTGTTCATGTATTGCATCAAAGAAACATGTACTAAGTGCCAGCTCTTTGCCAGGCACTGTTCTAGGTACTGTGAATACCCACCCCTGTCTGCTGTTTTATAGGTCTTACTCTGTGCTGAGTGGAGAGAGCTCTGAGTTAGAGAGATATTGAAGAGCTAGAGAAAGGGTGGGGCTTAGAGATTATGATAACCTTATAGGCCACTGTGAAGATCTTGGCTTTGACTCAGGAAAATGGAATCTGAAGGACCCTAGTACTTGCTTTAATGGTCTGTAAGGTTTTTTGTTCCATTTTTTTTCTTTTAAGATTCATCTTATAGGTTAATTTAACATGAAGATCCTGGCTCAGGGCATGCAACCCAGAACCCTAAGGAGGTACTGAAGGAGCATAACAGGCATCCATTGTAAAAGAAGTCTTGGCATATATTTTTGGGCAGGCAAAAGTGCTACATTGGGTGCCTCTTCACTCTGGCCATTGTATCAAGACACCCAGCAGTCTCCTCTGCCACTTGAACTATCCCCATGATGTGGGCAATGACCAGGATCAACCAGAGGACAGGCTGAGGTAGGAAAGACTTGACTTTGACTGATACGGTTTTTCTGTTTATGACTCTCAAGGTACCATCCCCTAACTTAGACACCTTTCTGCTTTGTGCATCAGGATGCCTCCCATGATGCCACTGCCTTCACCAGATCCAAGATTAGCCATTAGTGTCCCTATGGACATTCAGCCTCCCCAGGGAAAAATCAATAAAGCATGTTCCATAGAGACATAGGAAATTCTTATAAATAAATGAGTGTGCATCTTCCTTATTATCAATCAAAATTTACCTGTCCTGTGTGATTTTCTTTAGTAGACAAACTATTTGACTACAGCAATTTACTCAATAGTGTCCACAGAAACATATGCCAAAGACACAACTCTTCATGTCTTGACTTTATAGAAGACACATACCGTTATAGAGGTATTATAAAAAAAAATGCTAAAACCTAAAGGAATGATGGTGCTTAGTGTGGAAATTATAGGCATCATGGAAGGCTGGTCAAAGAAATGGGTTTTTTAGAACATAAATATATCTTTAAGTCAGTTTTGGAATTTGACCGTAAAATTCCCCTTAATAGATGCTTCCATATTCCCTGAGTTTCTAAAATGAGAATACTTTGAACATGAAATTGATGGCTTGTCATTTACTCCATCTTAGTTGCCAATTCAGAGCACTCAAGAGTCATTGTATAAAATACCAGTGAGAAGAACACTCAGACTGGCACACAAAGTGGGGAGTCTAGGGATACATCCAATCACAGCCATATTTTCAAGATTTCCTTCCTGAAAGGAAGGAAAAGACTACTTGAAGAAATCAACTGGCCTCCTGTGGCAAGATAATGTCCCTCTCCTAGCTTTATAAATTAAACAGTGGCAATAAAACTACCTAAAATATATGTGTGTGTTTAACACACACATACACACACTGTAGGCATACTGGAGTCTCTATCTGCAGCCATGGAAATAACTGATTTTTCAATGTGAGTAAGTGACCTTCACTGTACCCTCCAGGTGCCTTGTTTCCCAAGCATCTGAACATTCCTCCTCTGCTGTAAATACCCAGCATTAATCCAGTGCCTCTCATTAAGCATGGTGAATGTTTCTTTTGACATAGTAAAATTAAGCTAGTATAATTTGTGCATGCCAACGTGTAGGCTTCCTCGCCGAAGGGGTTTTCCCTGCTGCATATGGAAGGCACTTAATTTTTGTCCTCTTGCCAAGAGGTGATGATCACGCACTGTATATAAATCATAAACAGTTTTATGGAGCATGACACTTTGCATGGGTCTCTGGAGATATTAACCAGACTCCCATTTTCTAGACTTGATGTTTCTAAGAATGGAGGAACATGTAACATCCTTCTCAAAATAAGCATGGAGTCCTACATCTCCTGTGACTGCAGAAAAGCAGCATAATCCATAAAATTCCCTTGCAAAGGTTACTGAGCAATAACCATTAACATAACAGAGAATTAATATGATTTCTATAACTCTTTTTTACCCTTTTTTTCATGTGCATATAAGTAGTTTTATATATGAAGTCATCTATCTAATATCTATCTATCTATCTATCTATCTATCTATCTATCTATCTATCTAATCATCTATCTAAATTTTTATGCAATGTAAAATTTCTCTTCCCTAGACTCTCAGAATTATTGCCAAAGACCTGGGAATTAATGGTAATCCTGATGTGTACCTGGAACAGTCCCTTAACTCTTTGAACCTTAGTCTTTCTATCAAAACAGAAAGGGAATAACTATTTCACACTGTCTCCTAAATCAGATTATTGGGTAGAACCAATAATGTGAAAGTACTTGGAAACATGATGCACATTTCAGATCCTAGACAGGAGTTGGAAGAATTAGAATGTAAGAATGTAAATGTCTATAGCATATTTGCATGAATTTCAATTTAGTAGTACCTTTAAAGAGAAATGTGTTCACTCCAGCTATAATTCTTAAAATTACTTCACATTCTGCAGCTTGATATTTGGTGCATTATACATGAAGTAGGATTAGTTTCACAGCTGGACTTTATAGCATGGTGGTACTTAGAATATTTTTGTGGATAATATAGTCAATGTAGTCCTCTTAAATGTTTCTCTCCTTGAATCCTGAAACTAAAATATTATAACAGTATATATTTCTATGCCCAGCAACACTAAATAGGTTCAGGAGATATTTGAATCAATGACAAATTTCCTATATTTCTTTTCACATCTATAATGAGACATTCATAGATTAATCCTCAAATTCACAACATGGGCTAACTCAAGGAGTCGAGAAGAACATCTTGGGGAATGATGCAAGAAAACAATCTAGGTCCAATTTCAGAAAAAGGTGGAAAACATTTGGCAAAGTTAGAAATAGGTATGTGAGTGAACCCTGATTCAGCACATGGAAGCTTGAGGTTTACAACTCAGTGACAGTGAGGAGGCCACATCCAGGGTAATAACCCTCCCATGTTTCGTGGGAAAAGCCCTTCCCTCACATGATCCTCTCAGAGATCTGCTCGTAGGTGATATCATTCCTGTTTTTCAAATCAGAAAATCAAGGCTCAAGCAATCACATGATTGTCATCTTATATATTAATTTTCATTTATATCCATCCTTGTGCCAGGAATAATTTTAGGAAGGCAAAAAAAAAAAAAGCCATGCCAATATCCATGTTCCAATCATTTTACCAACATAAGAGTTTCTTGCTTGAGCCTTTCCCTGAAGTTCTTATTCTTCTTTGGTTGAGTAGAAAACATTTCTTAAACAGCCAGATGGTAATTTATTTTAGGTTTGCAACTATGCCAACTAGGTTGCAATTGAGCGATTCTGCTATTGTAGGATGAATCCAGCCATTGACAAGACATAAACAAATGGGCATGAGGATGCACCAATAAAACTTTATTTGTAAAAATGGTCGGATTTGGTCTATAGTTTACCAACCCTTGATCTAAGGTATCTTGCAAATGTCATGAATTCTTTCCTTCCAAATTCTATTCGAATCTCCCTTCCAGCAAATTTCTTTTGAGCAGTTTAGTCAACAATCAACCCAATATGCCAGCAAATCCCACATTCCCACACCTTTTATACACACTTGTTTGTGAGTGTGTACATGTATTTTATTGTCTGGTTTTTAAAATATTTTAAAATTTATCTTTCTTTTTTAGGTTATATTCTCTTTAAAGATAAAGGGCCTGTTCTCTCATTATAACTGGGCTTGCTCATGTAATAAATCCATTACACTGATGAGTGTTAAACAAATGTAGTTGAATATTAAAAAGGAATAAAAAAGCTCAAATTTATTGTGAATTAAAATACAAGTAAGGATATAAAACTTGTATGGGAAGAATAACAGGAGTTCTTTAGGAATCAAAATGGAATGCATATGTGGTCATTGACATTTCTTAAAACTTCTAGATTTGGTCAGGAGGTTCACAAAATTTATCTCATTTTAGAGGGGGCTTTTCTTTGTGCAATAATAATGGTCACTGTGTCATTGCATCACGGCTCCAAGACACACCATCCATACTGCATTCTATGTCAAACACTGATGAGTAGGCGATTGGTGGTCAATTTACTCTTCTGTCTTGGGCTCTTTCTCAGTTTGGGAACATTTTTGACCCTCATTAAATGCCAATATAGTACACCATGCAGAATCCTATAAATAAAAAAATTTACTTGGGCTAGTTTTGCTTTCATTCTTAGTGTCTGTCAATTTGATTCAACTTCTATTTTAATAACTTTATGGCCAGAACAAGGTAAACATGAGCTCAAGAGCTGCCAAAGTCAATAAATCAACACTCGAGTCTAGAGATGGCTCCCGTTCTGGTTCTCTCACTCTTCTGAATCAGAGATAGACCAACTGGCATATGTTTAGAAAGGCTCTTTTGGCTTTGTATAAAACTAACTCATCAGTACTAATGCTCTCTTTCAGGCCAACATAGAGAAATGCCCTTATTTGTTGGGCTTGTGTTCCTGGACCAATCAGCTAAACATTTTGTTGCCAGTGCCAACCATAAATGATGAAACCAAGAATTGTTTTTCATACACATGACACTTTAAAGTTATGAGTATTCCTGTGGTTGTTATTAGTCATTTTATGGATCAGAGGTCAGCAAACTTTTTACTAAAGGGCTAGATAGTAAATATTTCAGGCTTGTGAAGCTTAACAGTTTCTATTATAACTACTCAACTGTGCCAATATATTAGAAAAGAACACACAGGTAAAGCTTAAAAGAGTGGACAGATAATTGTTGCAATAAAAATTTATTTACAAAAACATGCAGCTGGTCCACAGGCTGCAGTTTGCCAACCACTTGTTTAAACTTTATATCATAAATTAGTCTAAACACTGAAAATTCATCACTCTTTTCTTCCTGAACCTCACTTTAAACTTGTATAGGGCTCTTTGCACTTCACTTGGTAACACAGACCACCCTTGTAACCACTTTGTTAGTGCCTGGATTATTTATTTGGGTATGTAACCCTAGTGTCTATCACCAACTCTGGTTTAATAGTAGATACACCAAAAATGTTTATGGAAAAGTGAGTTTATCAGTATATGTACTAGTACATAAGCTAGAATATAAGGTACATCATGCAAGATGCCCTTGGAGGCTTGAAATGCATTATGGGTCTGTTTTCACTTATTCAGATGCAGCAACATATTTAAGGGTCTTAGTTTTATATCCTTGTAAAGGTCTAGCCATGAGTTATAGAAAAAGGGCAGATAATAATAACATCTACTCTAAACACTATAAGGACATATTGCTCAAAACCAGTAGCATATAGGTGGACTTCCGCCAAGATGGAGGCGTAGGTGGGATTACTGCACTTTCTCACACAATCAAGTTTAAAAACAACAAAGTTTTAGCAACAAAAATGCAGCCAAATGACAGAAAATTGAACTACATGGAAGTCTGACAACAACAAACCCTTCAGCCAAACCAGTAAGAGGGGTAGAGCCAGCAGCAGAGCGGGGTTGGGCAGGAAAGATCCACAGGACCAACCCGGGCACGCTGCCCAGGTGCACCAGCAGCCTGGGTGGATCCCAGGTGTGGAGAAGCGGGTGGACACACTGAGGGCTGATCATGTCACACATTCGTGAGCAGATAAACCAGTGAAGGAGCGAGCAGTGAGACAAACTGCGCAGGCCCCAGTGGCAGGAAGCAGCAGAGGGAACCACCATTATCCCTTTCTGACCCTGCCCCCACATACAGTGTCACAAACCAGTGACCAGGGTTGCCCCGCCCTGGTGAACACCTAAGACTCCGGTCCTCATATGTAACAGGCACAAACAGATCAAAACATGGCTCAAGAACAACTCAGAGCCCCAGAGCTGATAAATCTAAGCAATGAAGAAATAGCCAAACTTTCAGATGTACAGTTCAAAACACCGGTGATCAGGATGCTCACAGAACTGGTTGATTTTAGTCACAAATTAGAGGAACATATGAAGGCTAAACTAATTGAAATGAATGGAAATGCACAGGAAACCAATAGTAATGGAAAGAAAACTGAGACTCAAATCAAAGGAGTGGACCAGAAGGAAGAAAGAAATGACCAAACAGAAAAGGATGAAGAAACAAGAATTCAAAAAAATGAGGAGAGGCTTAGGAACCTCCAGGACATCTTTAAACGTTCCAACATCCGAATTATAGGGGTACCAGAAGGGGAAGAGGAACAGCCATGAGTGGAAAACTTATTTGAACAAATAATAAAGGAAAACTTCCCCAATCTGACAAAGGAAATAGATTTCCCGGATCTCTAGGAAGCTCAGAGAATCCTAAAGAAATTGGACCCAAGAAGGAACACACCAAGGCACATCATAATTACATTACCCAAGATTAAAATGAAGAAGAGAATCCTAGAAGCAGCAAGAGATAAGGAGATAGTCACCTACAAAGGAGTTCCCATCAGACTGTCAGCAGATTTCTCAGAAGAGACCTTACAGGCAAGAAGGGGCTGGAAAGAAGTATTCCAAGTCATGAAATCCAAAGACCAACATCCAAGGTTGATCTATCCAGCAAAGCTTTCATTTAGAATGGAAGGACAGATAAAGCGCTTCTCAGATAAGGTCAAATTCAAGGAGTTCATCATCACCAAGCTCTCATTATATGAAATGTTAAAGGGACTTACCTAAGAAAAAGAAGATAAAAAAGATGAACAGTGAAAGGACAGCAAACTCACAGTTATTAACAACTACACCTAAAACAAAAGCAAATTAAGAGGACAGCTAGATCAGGAGCAGAGCCATAGAAATGAAGATCACATGGAGGGTTAGCAACAGGGGAGTGGGAGAAGGAGAAGGGGGGAGAAGGTACAGAAAATAAGTAGCATAGACAGTAGGTAGAAAATAGATAGGGGAGAGGGCAAGAATAGTAGTGGAAATATAAAATCTAAAGAACTTGAGATATGTGGTCATAAACTAAAGGGGGGAATGTGGGGGAGGGGGTGTGCCAGGTGGAGGGGAATGCAGGGGGGAATAGAGCAACTGTAATGGCATAATTAATAAAATATATTTAAAAAACCCAGTAGCACATAAAATATTTTACCAATATTCCCACCATCATGAGCGGGTGCATGGGGCAGTAAATAAATGATTCTCCCCTGCTTCACGAAAATCCAAGAAGCAGCTGTGTAACACCATTTTTCCTCTGAAGCTACTCTTGATATTATGCTCAGAAAATGTTGGGCACACATTGTTCTTACTTACAATCTAGACTTTGAAGAGAGTAGAGAAGAAAAATAATAGCTTCTGTGTCTTCCATTCTCTGCTTACTTGGGCAAGAAGTTAACTAAGGTAAAATAGACATACGTACATGATCATATGAGAGTACAAAAGAGTGAAGGAGAAAATAAGCATTTAGATGGTCTTGATTTATGCAAGGGAAAATCCTGTCCACACTATCTAAATGTTCTCATAGTTCAGCAGTGCCATCTTTTCAGCCTTTACTTTTTTGTACCAAGACTTAATTAAAATCTTATTCGAAAGCTCACATGTTAACAAGTCTTACTGGGCTTATCTTCAAAACACATCCAGAATCCAACCTCTTGAAAATAGCATTTCCAAGCTATTACCTTTGTCCATGCCCCATCCTTTCTCTAACTTGTCTCTTTGTTTCTGCCTTGCCTTCTTCTTGAGTCTCGAGACATTAGAAATGTAAATTTGATTATGTCACTCTTTCCTCAGAACCCCTAGTAGGTTCTTATCTCCCTCATAGTCCTATTCTTTCTAATGCTCTATCAGGCTCCACATGACATGTTCCTCCTTCCATCACCTTCCTCTCCCCCACTCTTCTTCAGTCACATTTACCTTAGTATTCTGCAAGAATATCAGGCATCCTCCTGCCTGAGGGTGTTTGCACATTGTATTCTCTTTTTCTAGCATGCTTGTTTAAGAGTTACCCATGTGATTTGGTTATCTTCTCAACTATTTCAGATAGTTATTGAAACTTTACATTTTCAGTGAACTTTCCCTGAGAAGCCTGTGTACAGTTGTAATAATCACTCTACTCCAGACCATCTCTATCTACCTTTCTGGCTTTGATATTATCCAGTAGGTGCATACTCATGACATGCTCTATAAGCATTACAACATAAAGTTTATGAAGACAAGATAAATCTATTCACTCCCCTAATCTCGGTGCATAGAACATTTCTTGATACATAGTAGCCTTTCATCATGTGGCAGGTACTAAATGTAACTACTTATCACTATTTAGTACCTTATCACTATTAAGCGATAGACATTATTACTGTTCACCAACTATTTTCATCTCTCTTCCAGGCACATGGTAGGAGTTAAGCATAATCGTGTGCCTTGCTTTAACCCAGGAAATGTGAGTAGAGTAGCATATATCACTTCTTGGGAGAAACTCTAAGATTCAGTGTGCAGTTTATATAATTCACCATGTTCTCTTGGTGAATATATACACATAAGTCATGGGAAAACCTCTCTTGTACTTTATCCCTGAATGACTAAAAGTGAAAGAAACTTTTATGCTTGAGTATGTTGGACATGTAGTGTGAGCAAGAAATAAACTCTTTTTAGCCACTGAGTTTTGGATTATTTTATTTCAGTAGCATAACTTAAGTTGAACTGATACAGAATCATTTTTAATACTTCTTAGTCTCCCTTCTTTATCTGGTAGCCATTAACACTCTGAAATTTTGAGCAGCCTGGTAAAGGTATGCATTTTAGTCAGAAAAGACATAGGAAAGCCTTCAACCACCTTCGCCAAAGTCAACTAGATAAAGAGAATCTTGTATACAGAAGTTGCTGAGCACTATATAGACTCTAATGGGATATCACCCTTGTGTTCTTCAATCCTGCCAAGCAGGACAGCCGTAATGTAAGAAAGGCTGTGCAGAAGTTTCTGATGTATTAGGGGCCTTTCATGAGTAAAATGAACATGCAGACGGATAATGGAGGGTGTTTCTCTTCATGGAAATCACAATATATAATTAATATTAATACAGATTCCCCAAATAACTACTGGATAGTATAATTAGAGCTTAAAAATGCTCTTGTCTTATAACATGTTATTTAACAAAGCTTTATAAATAATTATTAATCCCCATTTTAAAGAGAAAATTTAGCATGAGTAACTTGGGTTACATGAGTACTGAATATCATAAATTAGACACAATTACAAGGGAGTTTAACAATAATACTTTGTTCTCACATTCATTTGCATCATGTATATTTATTACACAATTGCTATTTCAAACCATTGGGCTCATTTATAATTAAAATATTTGAGCACTTCCTACCTTTATGGAAGGATAAATTTCAATAAGACAGCAAGTAGTACACACTGCCTTGTGCAACACTTCAATATCCAGAAACTTCAGTTAATAAGAAGTTTTGCACATTGCTGGGGTCTTATGATCCTACAATTCCAAACAGAGGGTCTGGCATGTAGACAGTTCTCATTCAGTCATTCTTGATGAAGATGATGATGACCTGGGGGCTTTCCATCATCCCAAAGTGCTCCCCAACATTATAATAAGCACAAGATCATTGTGGTGCAAAGTTGGTGTTAAGAACTGAATGTGTCCCCTCAAATTCATATGTTGAAATTCTAATCTCCAGAACCTCAGAATATGTGCGTATTTTGATATTGGACCTTTTAAAAGGTTATTAACTTAAAGTGAGGTCATTAGATTGGCCCTATTCCAATATGATTGATGTCTTTATAAAAAGAGGGGATTAGGACACAGATATGAACAGAAAGGAGACTGTATAAAGGCATGGGGACAAGAGGGCCATCTACAAAGCTAAAGAGAGGGGCCTCAGGAGAAACCAATCCTGCCGAAATCTTGAACTCAGACTTCTAGTTTCTGAATGGTGAGCAAATGAATTTCTGTTGCTGAAGCCACCCCATCCACAGAACTTTTTCATGGCAGCCCCAGCAAATGTACACAGTTGAATTCAAAATATGCATTGTAATTTATAATGAAATTGCTCATTTAGGTGCCAAATTACTTACAGTTATATTCACAGGGTCTGAAGGGTTTGGGATATAATCAAATGGTATCAAAGGGTACCATAAATATTCATTTGGCTCTAAGCACAGTCTTGTTACTAACATGTAATGATGCATCTCTATTTTCAATTACACGTGTAAGTTTTACAAATCTCAGTCTACAATTTTGGATGTAAAAGAAGCTGAAATAAATCTGTCCACCCCAATGTGTAGTGGTGAGATAAATTGAATTTCTGTAAAACTGGGGCTCCTGTATTCTTTTCCTCAAATTGTATCGAGTTCTCAGGGACTTGAGACGTATTTAATAATGGGAAGGCTTATATAGTACTACATGTCAGGGAAGATACTATTTCGACTTTTTTTAATCTGTTCTGAAGATTGTTGCTATGTTGTACCTTCTACTTGGCTTTAGGATCTTCTGGGTCTGAATAACTTTTAGGTAATTTTGGATTATCTGGCATTCAGGAACACCTCTTAAACTGCTGGGTCATACTGTTTCTTGATTACTGTGAGCCTGTTCGCTTCCTCTTCCACTCTTGGGTTACCAGATTCCTTCAGTTACTGGCTTGTCCATTGCTGCCGTATGGGTTGAAACTGCTAGTTAATACACACTATCTATCTCCTTGCTATATTAGTTTTTAAAAAGGAAAAACTTTATATTGTTTAGTAGTAGCAATATGCCTAACAAAACACTAAACGTTTTGCATCCTTGCAACTGAATGAGGCAATGTGAGCAAATTCTGGCCAATTGGAGTATAAGAGGAAGCTGTTGGGTGGGACTTTAAGAGAGAGAATGTTCTTTTGTTCTTTTTTTAAAACTTCATTCCTGCTTTAAAATATGAACGTGATGGCTCATGAAGCCACTAGAAAATAAGAAACAAGGTAATAATGGTGATAAAGATACCTTTTACCTGATAATTGTGGAATTACTGTAAATAGACTACTTTAACAAGAACAAAAAAAATCTCTTACTTCTTTGAGCTTCCGTTATTTTGGAGTTTTGTTATACACAAATGAAGTAAAGCCTAATTGATCCCTGTTATCTCAGGAATGAAATCTTAGACTAATCACAAAGTTATTTCTACTGTGGGATCTTACCCTATCCTAGATTTAATTGGGAATGCAGTATAAATTCACTATTCTTTCAGATTTTCTCTAAACATATCTTGATTTCCTTATCTGTTCTCCCCAAGACTCAGTCCCTGAAAGATTGAATAGTTATCAAGCGCCTCTTCTCAAGGAACTACTGGATTGTAATTCCTCAACTCTTCCCCTCTAATTGACCCTGTCTGTCTACAACCAATGTTATTTTTGATTCAGCAAGGCACAATACTTAAAAGCACAGAGCCTGGAGCCACACTGCCTAAGGTTGAATGCTGGATTCACCATAGCATATGTGTGAACTTAAAAACTTTACTGGGCCTCTCTGTGTCTTAGTTTCTCCATATGTAGGATAAGGAGTACACAATTCATATAGAAATTGTAGGACAACACTTGTCAAACACTGAGAAATGTATTTGTGATACAGTAAGTATCCAAAAATTCTATCATCATCATCTTCAGGTTTGTGAATTCTTACATATACATCAGCACATATGTCACCGAATTTATTTTTCTTATTACAGACTTTCCAAATTCTTTGAGGAACTAAACTGAAAATATATGAAGAAAACAACTCCTTTTTCTGTGTTGAACACTCTATCTTGGAATCAATGAGCACAGACTGGCCTGGTTGACTAATTCTAAGAAAGGCCTCTGTATAGAAGCAAACATAAAGGAGAACAATTTTGGTTGATATTTTAAAATAGTATCTATTTCATGCTAATATAGTGTTTTAAAATGTTTGGTTTAGCAAATCTATAGAAAAAGCCATAATATGATCCAACAATGGCATACTAGGAAAAGAACTAGGACTTGGTAAGGTAATCGACCATCCCATTTTTCCCAGGACAGACAGAATGCATGACTTTCAGTGTTATAATGGAAAGCCCTGCCCATGACACACACAGAGATTAATCACACTAGATTTATGTGAGATAATTGTGAATTAAGTCCTGGTATCTTCATTTTCTAACAGAAAAACCTGTACAGCCTTCCTCTTAATGCTATTCTATAGCTAAGATAATATGCTTCACATATTTGGTTCTCATTTTCACCTGGAAAATGGGAATAATATTATAAGGCACCATGAGCAAAGCATTTGGTATAATAATTGTTAATAATAAATATCATTTCCTTCTGCTCTTTCTGATACTTGAAGACTCCATTTCTCCAGCAATATACTTAGGAAATTCAGGATTGAATTCACCATCAGGCATCTTTAGTCATGTATGACCTGAATAAAACTTTTAACAAAAACAAATGGCATACTGCACCTTCCACAGTGATATGCTGAAACCTTCCATAAAATACCCTATTTTAAAACCAATGAAAAGAAACTCCATCACTCTAGTTGAATGAACATAGTCATCAGCAACTGAAAATGGAAATTAGTTAGCAGAGGGTCCCTGGAAACCTGTGGAGAAATGACTTAGTAATCACAGTGACTGAGACAGAGGTTTCTTTTTTTACCACAGCAAATAAAAGAAATGTGAAAAGTATACTTCCCTGGGCTTTTAGAAATAGCTTATTTAAAACTAACTTATTTATAATAGATACTTACAACTGAAAAGTGACTAGGGAAAAAATAATCTGAATTCAGAAGAAGACATTGAACCACATTTTATAGATGCCAGAACATCTATTTTAATAAGTGTAAACACTCGGTTATCCATTGTAGTCATGAGGTGAAGTTTCCCACTTAATCAACTATTCTGCCTAGTGAGAAAATATTTTGTCTTCCCACCAATTGTCTTAAGAAACAGGATTTGCTGCATCATTCTTTTTCACTTTCTTTCTTGCATCTACTGTGGAAGTCCAAACAGGAGGAAAATTCATCTTGGAGTGTACATGGTAGACCCTCTCCTCACCCTGAGCTCCTGACTGCCTGATACACACACAGAAATGAAATATTTCCTTGCAAATAGGACTCTGCAGCTAAAATAGAATGCATTTGAATACAGACATGGGAAGTAATCTATCTAAGATGACTTTCTAAGACATCTTAGAAAGATGACTTAGAAGTCTCTAACTCTAAGCATGTTGGCTACGTCAAAAAGCTAAAGGAAAAATGAATCTTCCAGAAGAAGAATTGGTCAATCAGGGAAGCAGAGGAAAAGAAGTCAGAGAGTCAGTCCTGGGAAATGCCTATACAAGAACTTTTAAAGTTGAGCACTTGGTTTGGCCAAGGTGAACAGTCCTGTTGTCAAAGTGTGATGGAGTTAAACATCAGATTCCAGCAGGAATATATATTTTTAATTGTTGTTCTATTATGGTTGTCCCAATTTCTCCTGTTGTTCTCCCCTGTCCTGCCTACCCTCCCACTCCCACAATCAATCCCTGCACTGCTGTCCATGTCCATGGGTCATTTATGCCCATTCAATGTTTAGACCCTTCTTCTTATTTCCCCCATATACCCCCCTCTGCTTTGGTTACAGTCAGTGTGTTCCTTGTCTCCATGTCTCTGGTTCTATTTTTCTCATTTGTTTTTTGTTCATCAGGTTCTTATAGGTGAGATCATATGATATTTGTCTGTCACCACCTGGTTTATTTCACTTAAATAATACTCTCCAGTTCCAGCCATGCTCTCATGAAAGGTAGGAGTTCTTTCTTTCTCTCTGCTGCATAGTATTCCATTGTGTAAATGTACCACAGTTTTTTTGATCTACTCATTTACTGATGGGCACTTAGGCTATTCCTAGCACTATAAATAATGCTGCTATGAACATAGGGATGCATAGGTTCTTTTGAACTGATGTTTCAAGATTCTTAGGGTATAATACCAACAGTGTAGTTGCTTGGCCTAAAGGCAGTTTCATTTTTAGTTTTTTGCAGAAATTTGAGAATATTTTCATTATGCTAAAGAACATCCTGTTAACTCCATCTGACACTTGCCAATTCTTATGAAAATATTTTAACCTATAGAACTAGTATCAGGCTAACATACAGAATATTACATATTGATTGGCCTTAAAAAAGAAATTTAGATTCTCAGAGTTTTGGAGGATGAATGTCCAAGATCAAAATGCGAACAGGGTTGGTTTCGGGGAGATGGCTCTTCCTGGCTTGCAGATTGTCATCTTCTTGCTTTGTGCTCACCTGGCCTTTCCTTTGTGTGCACACACTCCTGATGTCTCTTCCTTTTATATAAGGACACTTCACTTAATTAGCTATTCAAAAAGCCTAATCTCTAAATACAGTCACATTAGATGTTCAACATACAAATTGGGATAAGAGAATAATTAAGTTCATAATGCCTATGGTGTCTGAGTTGGCCAAAGTCTAGCCATTAAAGTCAATTCACTTCTGAATTGAAAAGAGTTATAAGAATTCAATATTATATAGATACTAAGTTAACACTTTTAAAATATTATCCATAGATTGTGTTTATTAGAAAAAATCTGGGAAGTTTGTTAAAAATTCAAATTTCTGGACCTCACCCAGTATCTGAAGGATGAAATTCATTATTTTAATCATTTTTATGGTATTTTTTAAATATACTTCAAAATATGGAAAACCATATATAAGCAGTTTAGATTCAGTTAGACTTTAATTTTAAGATAGTAGTTAAAGAAACCTTTCTTAGGGTCCAAAATAGAAACATGAGGCATAGACTGTGGAATGGAAGACGTCTAGATCTATAGTGAGACTTTCAGAATGCACCCCCTATAAAACAAGCTCCTTGCCACAGTGTTTTCTATTTCTCAAAATGTTATAATTTGGCCTAATTACTTCTGAATTCTAGAGAGTTCAATAAAACACTTTCTTTTTATTTCTGAAAATGAGGAGGAGTTTAAGCCTGTAAACACAAACCTGATTATTTACCCTCTCAATATCACATATATATCCTGACAAAGTTTTACTAATTCTATATTGTTAAGTTATAAGGAGAGAAGAAATGAATAGTCAGTCTTATCATAGACATTTGTGTCCATCATATTTTACCAGGAAAGAATTTTCACCCTTTTTTTCTCTAGTCCATTGTTGGGAACCTTGCCCCAGGTCTCAGAGCACCTGGCCTTTAGCTAAAAACATTGCTGTTGGCCGCAAGGCACAGTCCGTTGATTACCAGAACCTGTAATCAACAAGGACTCTCCAAATAACCTCCGGCTAGCTCCCGTGTGCATGCGCTCCACAGGCCAATCAGCTACAGGCACATGAGGTGTCCACGAGTACAAGTTACACCCAAGTAACCAATAAGCAGCCCCTCCTTTGTCTTAAGCTAGCCAATAGCAAGCAACCTAATCTCCTTCCTCTCCCTCCTCCCCTATATATATACCCAGTTCGGAAAAATAAAGTTTGCAGCTTGATCAGAATCTTTTGTCTTGCTGCCATTCTTCGTGCCTCTTGTCCCCCCAACCCATTTGTTCCAGGAAGGTGGTCGAGCTCCAGTTGACTACTCTGCTGGCCAGAGCAGTCCATGTTGACCCTATATCTGCCAGTGAGTCTATGCAACAACCCCTCCTTGCCCTAGGCTTTCTTACCCCTGAAATTTGTAAAGTATAAATAGGAACCCACATACCACAAGTCTAAAAGTTTCAAAGTTATAAACAAAAGTCATCAGTTATTAAATACACCATATTTGATGCAATGACATGTTTAACATTGGGTCTCTCAAAGGGCAGTGTTGGAAATTTGGATTTGTAGCATTTGCTGATTTCTTTTTTTTTTAAATAATAAATTAGATTTAATTTTTAAATTTATTTTAATTGTTGTTCAAGTACAGTTCTCTGTCTTTTACTCTCATCCCAGTCCAAACCTACAGTGCTCTCTACTTCCTTCTCATTTCCAACCCCCTTAGTTTTTGTCCATGTATCCTTCATACTTGTTCCTGTAATACCTTCCCCTTTTCCCCTGAAATTTCCTCCCCTCTTTCCTTTGGTTACTGTCAGCCTGCTCTCTATTTCAGTGTCTTTGGTTATATTTTGCTTGCTTGTTTATTTTGTTGTTTAGGTTCCCATTAAAGGTGAGATCATATGGGATTTGTCTTTCACTGCCTGGCTTATTTCACTCAGCATTATGCTTTCCAGTTCCATCCATGCTGTCACAAAGGGCAGGAGCTCATTTCTTGCTGCTGCATAGACTTCTATTGTGTAAATGTACCATAGTTTCTTGATCCATTCATTTATTGTTGGGCACCTATTTTGCTTCCAACACTTGGCTATTGTAAATAGCACTCCTATGAACATTGGGGTGCATAGATTCTTTTGGATTGGTGTTTCAGCATTCTTAGGGTACAAAAGGCAGATCCATTTTTAGTTTCCTGAGAAAATTCCATACTGTTTTCCATAGTGGTTGTACCAGTTTGCAATCCCACCAACAGTGCACTAGGGTCCCTTTTTGTTGGACTCACAACCTCTCCAACACTTGTTGTTTGTTGCTTTGTTTATGATAGCCATTCTGACTGGTGTAAAGTGGTATTTCATTGTGGTTTTAATTTTCATCTCTCTGATAGCTAGCAATATTGAGCATTTTTCACGTGTCTCTGGATCCTCTATATGTCCTCCTTGGAGAATTGTCTGTTCAAATCCTTTGCCCATTTTTTAATTGGGTTGGTTGTCTTCTTAGAGTGAAGTCGTGTAAGTTCTTTGTACATTTTGGATATTAAATCTTTGTCTGAGGTATCATTGGCAAATATGTTTTCACATACAGTTGGTTCTCTTTTTATTTTAATATTGTTTCTTTAGCCATGCAGAAGCTTTTTATTTTGATGAGATCCCATTTGTTTATTCTTTCCTTTATGTCCTTTGCTCTAGGGGACATATCAGTAAAAATGTTGCTGTATGAAATAGCTGAGATTTTCCTGCCTATGTTCTCCTCTAGGCCTTTAATGATGTCATGGCTTATATTTAAATCTTTTATCTACCTTGAATTTATTTTTGTGTATAGTGTAAGTTGGTGCTTGAGTTTCATTTTTTTTGCATGTAGCTGTCCAGTTTTCCCAACACCATTTGTTGAAGAAGCTATTTTTACTCCATTTTATGTTTCTGCCCCCTTTGTTAAATATTAATGGACCATAGAGACTTGGGTTTTTTTCTGGGTTCTCTGTTCTGTTTCACTGGTCCATATACCCATTTTTATGCTAGTACCAGGCTGTTTTGATTACAGTGGCCTTGTAATACAGTTTGGTATCAGATATTGTGATCCCTCCTACTTTGCTCTTCTTTCTCAAAATTGCAGCAGCAATTTGGGGTCATTTATGGTTCCATATAAGTTTTTAAGGTATTTGTTCTATGTCTGTGAAATATACCATTGGTACTTTAATAGGTATTGAGTTGAATCTGTAAATTGCTTTGGGTAGTATGGACATTTTGATGATGTTAATTCTTCCAATTCATGAACACGATATATGTTTCCATTTGTTTGTGTCTTCCTTTATTTCTCTCTTCAGCGTTGTATACTTTTCTGAGTACAGGTCTTTTACCTCCTTGGCTAGGTTTTATTCCTAGGTTTTTTAATTTTTCTTTTTGCTATATCGAATGGGATTTTTTCTTGATTTCTGCTTCTACTGTTTCATTGTTGGTATACAAAAACACCTTTGATTTCTGGATATTGACTTTGTATCCCACTATTTTGCTAAATTCATTTATTAGGTCAAGCAGGGTTTTTTTTTTTTTGGTGGAATCTATAGGATTTTCTATGTACACTACCATGTCATATGCAAACAATGACAGTTTTGTTTCCTCCTTTCCAATTTGGATGCCTTTGTATTTCCTTTTCCTGTCTGATTGCTGCAGCTAAAACTTCCAATATTATATTGAATAGATGTGGTTAAAGTGGACAACCTTGTCTTGTTCCTGATCTTAGTGGAAAAGATTTTAGTTCTTGCCCATTGAGTATGATGTTGGCTGTAGGTCTCTCATATATGGCCTTTATTATGTTGGGAAGTGCTCCCTCTATTTCCACTTTGCTGAGTGTTTTTTACCCTAAATGGGTGCTATACCTTATCAAATGCTTTTTCTGCATCTATTGATATGATCATGTGATTTTTGTCTTTGCTATTGTTTATGTGATGTATTACATTTACTGATTTGGAAATATTGAACTGTCCTTGCATCCCTGGGATGAATCCCACCTGGTCATGGTGTATGATCTTTTTAATGTATTGTTGGATGCAGTTTGCCAATATTTTGTTGAGAATTTTAGCATCTATGTTCATCAGTGATATTGGCCTGAAGTTTTCTTTCTTTGTTGTGTCTTTATCCAGTTTTGGGATTAGGATGATGCTGGCTTCATAAAAAGAGTTTGGGAGTTTTCCATCATTTCAGATTTTTTTGAATAGTCTGTGGAGGATAGGGGTTAGTGCTTCCTTAAATGCTTTGTAGAATTCTCTTGTGAAACCATCTGGTCCAGGGCTTTTGTGTGTTGGGAGTTTTTTTTTATTACTGCTTCAATTTCATCTGCTGTTATTGGTCTGTTCAGGCTTTCTGCTTCTTCTTCATTGAGTTTTGGAAGATTATATTTTCTAGAAATTTGTCCATTTCATCTAGGTTTTCAAATTTCTTACCATACAGTTCTTCATAGTAATTTCTTACAATGCTTTGTATTTCTATGGTATCAGTTGTAATCTCTCCTCTTTTATTTCTGATTGTGTTTATTTGGGTCCTCTTTTTTCTTGATGAGCCTACTTAAAGACTTCTCTATTTTGTTTATCTTTTCAAAAAACCAGCTCCTGAATTCATTGATCCTTAGAATTGTGCTTTTAGTCTCTATGTCATTTAATCTGCTCTAATCTTGGTTATTTTCTTCCTTCTGGTTGCTCACTCTGGGCTGTCTTTGTTGTTCCTTGAGTTCCTGTAGGCATAGGGTTAGGTTGTTTGAAATGTTTCTGTCTTTTTTAGGTAGGCCTGTATCACTATGAACTTCCCTTTCAGGACTGCCTTCGCTGTGTCCCATAAGTTTTGGGTTGTTGTGAGTTCATTTTCATTTGTTTCCAGAAAATTTTGCTTTTTTCCCTAATTTCATTCTTGACTCATTTATTGTTTAATAGCACGCTATTCAATCTCCATGATTTTGAGTGTTTTGGGTTTTTTCTCTTGGGGTTGGTTTCTAGTTTCAGTCTCTTGTGGTTGGAGAAAATGCTTGGTATGATTTCAATTTTCTTGAATTTTTTGAGGTATGTTTTGTGTCCTATCATGTGGTCTATCTTTGAAAATGTTCCATGTGCATTTGAAAAGAATGTGTATTTAGCTTCTTTAGGATGAAGATTTCTCTCTATATATATCAGTTAAGTATATTTCATCCAGGGCATTGTTCAATACCACAATATCTTTGTTGATATTTTGTTCGGAAAATCTGCCCATTTTTTACAGTGGGGTATTAAAATCCCCTAGTATAACTGTGTTGCTTTCAATATCTTTCTTGAAGTCTTTTAAGATTTTCTTTATGTATTTGGGTGCTCCTATGTTGAGTGCGCATTTGCTGAAGCTGCCAACATGATGTCACTGAACATGGGGTTGGGAATAGATGATAACAGTGAGTTCTCCCAAGACTTTATGAGGTGGCTGTATGCAGCACAACACTAAATCTACTTTCCTTCCTTGATGGGCATCACTTTATTGTGACCTCTCAGGTTAGCTTCAGATTTATAAATCTCGGACTCCTGAGAATTGTGCACCACAACTGGGTTCCTTCCACCACTGGCTTCTGGTAGCATCCCTCAGTTTCCAGATAATACAGCTATGTGCCTTGTGTGTCTTTATGCTGACAATAAATGCATACCTCTGAGCTTTACTCACACTGACTTTATGCAGCTTGCCATCATGAAAAGAGATTCCCCTTTGGACATGTTCTGGGAAAAGCACATATGTACCCTGAAACAAGGATTAGTGACAATTGGAGAGGAAATTTTAAGATTTGAGGATTCTGTGAATTGTGGGGGTAAGAACAGTGGTTCAAGGGTTCTCATGTGGTCCTGTTCCTTAGGTCCTGTGGATGCTGTCCTCTACAGAAAGCAGCATGACCTAAGGACACCCAAAGAATAGGTACTGTATCAGAAATATTTAATATTATAATTTAAATAATTAAAAGTTGTAATCTTCTGCCTACTTCTGTATGTTATTGAATAGAAATGTATTAAACAACATAAAGGCTTCTGAGCAGAACGCTTTTTGTGTGGCTTGACTATGTTAGAGAAGCCAACTTAGTTATGGCTGGACCTACTAGACAAAAGTTCAAAAGTGCAGAAGTTATAATTGTTGGTGCTCCTGTTTTCTGAAAAATCAACTGATGAAAAATTAAGGTGTCACATCAAAAAATAAAAATTTAGTGCTCACTTCCCAGTATTAAATATCACTAAAGAGCCTTGTCAGAGGGTGTTTTGTTGGCATTTCTGATTGTAAAGCCTACTCTTGAGGGCATTGGTAAAAGCTAAAAAATATTATTAATTTAACAGATACATAGAAGTTAGAAAAATTTAAATTGATGAAGAATTGACATGTGGATATCCAAAAGTGTGCACAATTAGTTTGAGCATGGCCATAGATATGGAGGTACTAATATGGGTACTGTATATCCCTTTTGCTTCCATGGAAATAGATTTATAGTTGATATATTTAAATGATAAAGTATGAGGTACTCATAAAATGGAGTCAATAAAAATAGCTTTCTGTATTTCCTTCCACATTTTTCTATGCACAATTATCCATTTATATTCAATTTTTTTCTTTTTAACAGTATATATATACTGACATATGTTAATAAATATAAACTCACACCATGAGTAATGAGAACTGTGTTATATTTTACCCACAACTATCTAAGTAGCTTTATCTTGATGGATATCTAAAAATTCTCCATTTTGTTTCTCATTTTTTTTAACCTTGAAAGAGATGAATAGTTTTTTCTCATACATACATCTCTCTGGACAAGCCCAATAAAGATAAATTTCTAAAAGTCGAACCCTTATTTATCACATGTAAAATTTGACAACACTTAAGTTTATCAGAATTGCTTTAAGGTAATGTGAGGTACCTGGAATTTCTGTATTCTACCTCTACTTCTAGAATATATCCTGGACCTTACTCCTTATCACTAATTCTGACATTTTCACCCTAAGCCAACCTTCTGCCATCTCTTTCCTGGACCCTTGAAGCTGACATCTTTTTCATCTGCCCCCACACTACATATTCCTGACCCAGAAGCCAGAGTACTACTTTAAAATTATGAGTCAAAGTATACAATTTCTCTGTGTAAAATTCGCCAATGGCTTCTCCTCTCCCTAAGAGTACAATCTTGTCTTCTTACTCCAATTACCAAAGCCCTGAACCATTCAGCCTATCTAATGTTTAGCTCTTTCTTACATCATTTTACCCTTCTCTCAATGGACTTCTTTCTTTTATACTGGAAGCAAAAGCTCCTCCCTCCTTTTTGTTTTTGCACTTGCTCTTCCCTTTGCTTTAAATGTTAACTTTCTTTTGAAGGTGGCTTGATCCACCTGGTAATTCAGATCTTAATGCCAGCTTCTTAGAGGAGTCTTCTTTGACCATTCATTAGACACACACGTGCACACATACATGCACACACAATAGCCCTGTGGCCATGGACATTTTCTAACAAGGCATACATTCTGTCTCAGTTCTGTATGAAGTTCTTCTTGTTTACTTGCTTACTTATTTGTTTAAAGCCTGTCCAAATGCACATACATGCAGTACAGCATCACTTCCATTAAAACAGGGACCAAGACTACTTAGTTCTTTTCAGTACCTGGCAGATAGTAGGAGCTCAATATATTTTTTAAATTGAATTTGTGTTGCTCCTGAAGTGTTTCCTCTTGATTCAAGAGGTGCACTGAGATGAAGAGATATAGCCTGGGATATAATTGCTCATTAAAAACAAATCAGACCTATATTGGAATAAAATTGTCTTCATGAAAATGTTTATCCCGGAAGAGTAAGTAGAAGGTAGCTAAGGGCATATTAATGCTTATACTTTTTTTTTAAAGATTTTTATTTATTTATCTTTAGAGGGGAAGGGAAGGAGAGAGGGAGAGAAACATCAATGTATGGTTGCCTTTCATGCATCCCCTGCTGGGAACTGGCCTGCAGGGAACCTGCCTGCAACCCCGGTATGTGCCCTGACTGGGAATCGAACCGCGATTGTCTGGTTCGCAGGCCCGCGCTCAATCCACTGAGCTACACCAGCCAGGGCTAATGCTTATACTTTTGACAATAAAACAATCTTAATAATTTAATCTAGCTTTTAAAAAATCTTTAAATTACAGGGCATTAAGGGAAATAAATAAGAATCTGTGGCCTAAACTTTGGCACATTAAGGACATCATGGTTCATTTTATGAATTCTCCATGCAGGTTTTGTGTAACTTTGAATGTAAGATACCGTCTGTCAGAGCTATTCCATTAGGTTTGAATAAAACTGGGCAGCTTTAAATGCTCCAATGATATTCTCGGTTTTGAGAAAGATGTGGGTGGTATCCCTCAGAAATATCAAAAATCTGTTTGTTAAGGAGATTAAGAAAAATGTTAAGAAGATTTTTCACATCTATATTTTTCTATTCTGAAAGATTGTATGCTCTTTCAAGGCTGCAACCATGTCATATATTTTTGGTAACAGGAAAAAAATTGAATTAAGTACATTGCAATCCTTTTTTTTTCCTTGTCATTCACTTTCTAATGATCAACCAGGCATGTTGTTTTCCATATTGTTTGCTATTATTAATCATTACTCTATCAGACCATCAATAAAACAGTCTGAGAACTGCTCTGCAGATGGATCTAGAGAGTTTGATCACTAATGTATGACTAACCTCTTTCTCTCAGCCCCCACATGAATAATCTAAATGCCACCGAGAAATCCAGCCCACTATGGTGTCTCAATAGGCAGTTTCTCTTTGGTGTATCAGAGGCCCTGAGCTTGGGCACAGCTCCAGCCCTGGGAGTAACTCATCCTGGTATCTATTAAGCTATGAGATGTGAGTCCTTGTCTCACTTTTCTGCTTGGAGGCATCTGTTTATGCTTATTTCCATCTCTCAGTTGATGGATTGATATAGAAACTCAAATACGTCATTTGTTTTTCTACCCATTCCCTCTGCAGCAGTTGTGGATTTGCTTCTGGTGCCAGATTGAGTCCAGGGTAATTTTAAAGTCTAATAAACCAAGGAAAATCTCTTCTCCCGGTTGGATTTCTTTCTTTCTCTTCTTTTTTTTTTTTATGTCTGTTAATATGCAGCAGTTGGGGGAGAGATAGAGTCTGTGGCTCATTTTCAAGGGAAGAATCCAATTTGGATGTTATGGATGTGGCTGTCACTGGTCGGACATTGCTTTCTTCTTTCACCAAGGATGCAGCACCAGGGTTTACTGCTGCTCCTGCTAATGTAGATCTTGCTGGCTGTTTGGGTTGAGAGCATTTCCGTTTTTATGTATTGGAGTAATTAGCCCTCTTGACCATATCTCAGGAAGTGTCTGGATTGGAGGATTAGGATAAACATCTTCAGTCAGGCTTTCTAGTGTGATCAATGTGGGGCGTGAGCATCTCATTTAAAGCGTGTGTGTGTGTGTGTGTGTGTGTGTTTAATCAAGGCTAGGGGGGTTTCCTAGCTCTTTCTTTGAGGAGGCTCTCTTTCATTTGTGGAATCACCAGGGCTGGGCTTAGATGGTTGGGACAAAATTAAAGATATTTTTTCAAGCAGTTTATATATATATTCCAGGGCCCACTTAATCCTGGCCTCTTTCTGGGTCCTTTTCTAAGCACCCATAGGTGGTTGTGAACTCTGTCTCATCTTTGCTCCCCAAGAGCTACAATTCTTACAGACAATCAAAAATACCATTTACCAAATACAACTTTGGTGCGTATCTTAGAGTTGACCAGGTTATCAATTCTTTGAGGGCAGATGCCATGCCCTTTACCCATGTAATCTTTCTCTCATTATGATATTTATAGATTACCAGATAGTTATTAGATATTATCCTGGGTGATAAGAACATAGTGATAAGCATAAATGATAAAGCCCATTCTTTGTGGAGGTTATATTTAGTCAAGTAAGTAAAAAATAAACAAACAAATTAGAAGGAAGATGGCAGCATTAGTAATAGGTATTTTGAGAAAAATAAAAACCAGGGTAAAATAACAACAAGTGTCTACAATAGAGAGTGGCCATATTTGATGTGAGACCCAAAACACGGGAAGACTTGAATAGAGAGAATTCTAAGAACCGCACCCCATAGTACCCATGTTACTTTAAGCAAATAACTTATTCTTTCTCAGTCTTGATTTCCCCTACTATGATTTGAGGATAATAAAAATAGCTTCTAGTAGTAAATGAGTTCATGTGTATAAAGTAGAATGTTTTACAAGTCATCATTATTTATATTACCATTATTATTATTGTCCCTATTAAAACATGTTTTATTCAAATTTTAGAGCAAAATCTTTGTCAGGTTTTGAGCGAGGGTGCTCTTGAATCGCTACACTTAGCACAGTTTCTCCTAAGTGTTCATTTCTTATTCTATAATATCCTTTCTGAAATTTTTAATTTAGATTAGCTACTTCATGGCTACATATTCTGTAGTTTTGGCTGCAGAGAATACAAAATATAAGAGATGAACTCTGATTCCAAACACATTGCCATTAGTTGAGAATTTTTGAAATATGTGGCCTGTTTTGCAAAATGTATCAAACTGGCTCCTCTTTCTTGACTGACAGTGCTTATTTCAGTCTTTCTTTCATGAAGAATGATAATGTTTGTGAAGAAATTAAAATAAAGTGATAGTCAACCATATGGGATTGGTTAAATAAATTATAAGCATGTTTACTGCTACCAATAAATATCAGGTTGTATAACAAATCATAATCTTATGATAGATTTTATTAAAATAAAGTGGTTTATGAAACTATTCTGAAAGAAAATGCTTCAAAATGCTAACAGTGATTAAGTCTGGGTAGTGGGATGGTAGTATTATGGATTACTTTAATTTCCTTCTTTGAACTTTTCTGTATTTTTGTCAACATCTCAAGTATGCATTTGTTTTATAATCCTATATTAAGTAAATTAATTACAAGCAAGATTAAAGAAAATAAGAATCACAATCACTGCAAAATAAATTCAAAGGAAATCATAGCAGATCATATAATTTAACTAGATATACCCCTAAGCTAAAGTATTGCCCATATTTTCAGTTAAATCCTGATATTTTCTATGGTCTGAGGACAAGAGACTCTATTTTGAAGTCACATCAAACATATCCTCTGGTTATCGCCTAACCATTCCCCAGCCCAGGATCAAACAGACAGGAAGTTATTTATTTGACTACACTCTTACTCCAGAGTCACTACTTATTTCTCTGCACTGTACTGTGTCTATGTTTTGTCATCAAAATAGACCTGAGTGTGATGAGACGTGAGAACATTCTATTCCCGTTTCATCCTACTCTGAACTGCCCTTCAATCCCTTCCAACTACACTGAGACTGTATTTCTCTTACAGCCACTAGTATACAAATGATTCTCACTAGAAACTGGCTTCCAGGAAGCTACATATATATTCTAACTGTCTTCTATCCCTGCTACCTATAGAGGGCCTGGTCTGTTGGTACTACAAAACTATTTGTAGAATTCATTGAGGTGCTACCATTTTCTTCCCAATCCCCTCTAGATGTCATAAGTATGGGTCGTAAGTTTGTATCTTTAAATTCTTAAACTCTATATGCCATAAGAACCCGAGAGCCAAATTGCTCTATGTCGTACAATAGTTACATGTCAAGGATTTCCTTGCTTTCAGGCTTTCTCTTCCTATTCAGAAAGTCCTGGCAATAAAATACTTTAAAAAGGAGCCCAATGTCTGGAAAAATCTTTGTTTTCTGACCTGTAACAGAAATCAGCCTCTTAATAAAAGAGCAATTCCTTACCTGCAGGCCAGAGTACAAAACTTCCTTGTAAATGACACTTGTAGGAGCCCCTAAAAAAGAAATTGAGGAGGAGGGTGAGGTCATGTGACAGGATTTCTACTCTGTCTCTGCCCTTCTCTTTGGCACTTAGAAGAGTTGAATGACAGGCAAAGTATAGGACTTCGGCATCCAGGAGAAACAATGCAGTTATTTTAATCATTTGTTCAAGTCTTTAATTGCTCTGTAGAGCTTTCGGGCACAAAGCAATATTCTCACAGAGAAAAAAAAAAAAACCCAGGATGTGGTTACAAGGTAGAGTTCTACCTTTTGTGTTAAAGTGACTTAATAATCAAGAAAAAATAGATTTGCATAAACACTACTTATGGAGAGCACTTAACATAATGGTCACTCAAGACAAACCTCAGTAAAAGGGGATGCAACCAATGTGATGAGTTATCCTCTGTGGTTAAAGCCACCACAAGTGAATGCCTTTTAGTCCAGCCTTCATGAGCCCAGAACACCTCTTATAAGACTTTGAGAGTAACCATGGCATTGAGAAAATACACTTAGCTATTTAGCTATTTGATTGAATCATAAGATTGAAGGACAATCTGATTTAAAAATAATTCAGCTAAGTGGTTTATGAATGCCAAAGCTTCCATTGAATTCAGCCTGGGTCTTTTCTTTTTCTCTCCAGGTCTCATGTCATAAGGTACACGCACACACACACACACAGTGACATCATCTTAAGCTCTGAGTAATAGAGTCAGGATACAAATATAATTGGCAGCAATATCTTCCCATGTAAGTCCATTAGTGATGCTTACATAATCTTCTGGCATCAGTCATTCTCTGGAGGCAGAGGTGTGGTTTTCTGTTTTAGTTTCATAGCTCTAGTTTAGAAAAACTCTTTGATCTTTGAAGAAAGGTAAAATGTAAGATGGTTATTACTATACTGACAATGTCATTAGTATAGTAATATACTTTTCTTAAAACTATTTGGAGATACCCTGAAATATTGAAACCAAATGTGAGGCAGTCTGGCTTGATGACCATTGCCATACCATGGCAGTCACTAGTAATTGATTGTGGCACTCCTTTCTGTTGACATCAGACGGATCAGCAAAGGGCTCTAGGAAGACTGGCAGGTCATTCAGAATGATCATGAGGAATAAAATCTACTTTTCATTCACAGATTATATCAGGAAATCTAAAAATCGAGGTTGGGATTTTCAGGTATTTACCCTTATCTGAATGAACATTTGGTATAACACCAGGTTTTGCAACAACAATTCTTATTACAGGTTGTCCTGATTACTTTAGTTCGCTAGTATTTTAATGAGCTGTCTCCCTATTGCATCTTGTTTTTATTTTGCATTCCTTATAGATCACAGCACAATATGGATTTTACTGTAGTGTAATCAATAAAAATGTGTTGCCTAAATAGTTGATACAGTGATGATGGGTCTAAAAGCTCTTTTGGTTTAAAGGAAAGAATTTTGTACCAAAAGTCAAAACATTTGACTTCTGTTTCCCTTTATCCCTGCAACCAGCCACGGTCTGGTTTAAGTGTTTGAACTTCTCTGGACTGTAATTTCTTCATTTATGGATGATGAATTAAATATATGCTAAAATTTCTTCCATTAGAAAATGAATTTTTCTGAGACATAAACATATATGACTATTCAAGCACTTTAAAGAAAAGGTACACAAATCTGTATTTTCAAAGGCATAACTCTTTTTTTTTCTCTTTTCATTTTTATTTTCCTCAACCCCACCTGAGTTGATTCAGTGTTATTTCAACTAAAGAGTTCCAGTTTTCAGGCAGGGCTACCTCTGAGAAAGAGTAAAACACCTCTCTCCTACATACACCCCATCAAATATGCACACATACAGCATGAGAGGAACTAATAAAATTTTCTAGAGCCACTGATTTCCTAAAAGTTTGACTGAGGTTCATTCACTATCAAAAGAAGTTATTAGGGACCCAATGATTCCATATCCAGAGAAAACCTCACCATTTCTGAAATATTGCCTAGCGTTTTTGCACGTTCTTCACTTTCCCAGGGGAAAAAAAACTTTTACAAGGCAAATTCCTGTGCCTCCTCCAAGACCAAGCCAGAGAGCCAGCTCCTCAATGAAGACTTTGTCATTGTACTTGGCAGTCGGATGCTCTCTCTGCAGTGTGTTCTTAGTATTTTTATTGTACCTATCTATCCATTCAAATGTCTGCCTCTCTCCACTACTTAAAACAGTCATAATCTAGGCCATAGATTTTTAGCTCTTTCATCTCATGGCACACGTAAACTAATTACTGAAATTCTGAGGCACACCAGAAAACATATTATGTTTTTTTGCCAAGCTGACAAAAAAAATGTATAATTTTGATTCATTCAAACAAGACAGCTATTGTCACATTGACTGGTGTCATTTTTTAACTTGACAATATAAGAGAAAAGGGGTCAGTGCCCCTGACTTAATAGTCAGCTATCGCATGTTTTAAAAATTCCTGTGGCACACCAGTGGGCCTTCCATGGCACACCTGTTAAAAATCACGGGTCTAGGCACTTTTAGTTTACCTGATGGGGATATACTAGACATGTTTCTATAAGATTCTGGAACCCACCTAATCTTCCATTCCACCGTAAGTCCCAGAATACACTTCAAGGCATTCTTCACCTTTTTCTGCTACTATAAAAACTAGCCTGTGATACTTAAGCATTTCAAAGGCGGAATCTTCCTTGAGGACCTCCTGAAAGTTTTTAGCCTTTTTGAAAACGAAGCTTATCAGAGAAGAGAGTGAACAAGAAGACTTTAGGTCCCATTACATGTTAATTATCTTTAAAGAAGAATAGATTATCATATTTTAAAAGTAAAATCATAATTTTTCCTTCACATTACCCTGCTGATCGTCTGCATATATTACCAAAGAACCCATGGCCTAAAAATCTTTGTGCCTTGCTCCTGGTTTTCTAGTCTGCACAAGAAAGCTGACTTACACAAGTATCTGCCTGGTATTGGATGCTTCCCAAAGGGGCGCCTTTCGAAATATGGCATTTACATTAATTTCCTCATCTCTCAATTTACCTCAGACATCTGTCTTCACATGGGTGTGAGTCTGTGTGTACAGATTTTATATTTAACTGTATATTGGATCACAGGTTTATAGCATTAATGAGCTACTAGCCTAAAATGGCAAAAACACCTGCCTAATGCATAGAAAATGACTTCCTTCTTCTCTACGTCCAACAACACCTCTTCCTAGACAAATCACCTTTACTGGTGGTCTCTGACAACAGACCTTTCTAAGTCTGATTTTGTCATTTACTTGGTAGACAGGTTGACTGCTGCAAACAGTCCCCTATCTTCAAGTTTTCCAGATGTTTGCACAGCGGGTTTGTTGTTTTTAAACTATCTAAATGATGGTCCCACATGACAAATGTTCATTTTCAAAATTAAAGCTTATTACGAATTACCTGCCAAGTACAATGTGTCAGGAGAGACTGAATGAATTAGAAATTTTGTCCACTGAGAATGAATGGGTGAGAAAAAAACACAAATGAGGCAAGCTATTACACATCTTGGAGGGACGTAGGAAGAATTTTAAATAACAGCCATTTACTAAAAGCAATTGCATTAATACTTACGACTTACTTTTTAAAAGGCCCATCCCTCCCTATTGCCATGAGTCAGGCTTCAACTTTGTTAATAAAAAATAATAGCTACGAAAAACAAAGATAATATCTAACATGAACCCGATTTTCTTTCTTTAATAATCTTTTACACAGGTTCAGCTTTGACATACTGGGAAGAAAAAACATATGGCCTAATATAGCCACCACAAATTTTAACCAAATTCTCTCTTTGCTGTTTTCTAGTTGTGTGGAATACTGCTTGGTATTGATACTTGAACCCCAGTTTTCTCCGCTATGAGGTGGAATAATAATATTTCAACAAGCTGTTGTAAAATTAAGTAAATAAACAAAATACCTCAGTGTGCTTTGTAAATGGTAAAGTACCATGAATATATACTGATTTCAAAATGCCTCCATATTTACTATATGCCAGATACTATGTAAGGCTTCACATATAGTATATTATTTATTTTTTCCATGGTTTAAGGTAGGTAATATCATTTCCATTTTATAGATAGAAAAACTGAGTCTCATACAGAGGTCAAGTAACTGCCCAGAGTAACTGCTAACTTGCATTGAGAAGGACTGGAAACAAATGTGAACCTTCAGAAACATTCACTCAAGCTTTATGATGTGATGCTTACTTTCAATTATTCCAACCTAATGCTCAGTGATGCCACTTTGGCTCAAAATATTTTGGAGCTGCCATTTAAAATTGCCTTCAGATCCGAATTTACTGAGGCACACAAAGCAAGAAGCTGGATGACTCTATAGACAACTCTATTTTTGACCCTGTAATGTATCATCCACTATGATCACCCTGCCTTCTAAATAGGGTGCTGATGAACATGGACAGTCCAGAGTCCTACCCTTCAGAGGACCAGGAGACTGAAACTCATTTTCGAGATGCAGTGGCCCTTTCTTCACCATCCCATAATGCTCAGTGTAACATCAATTGTAACCCTAACCACCTAGCATTTTAACTTACATGTACAGCTTTCAACTAGCCAGAGTTTTCAATTACTCTATCCCAGAGCTAAGAATAGAAGTTTCATACTGGTATATGAAGAAATGAATGATGTGAATTTCCTTGCTCCTGCCTAAGAACATTTTTTGGACCCAGACAGAGAAATATAAAACCAGACTGACCACAGAGTCAGGGATTGCTTCATGGGACAAAATAGAACATCTAGATTTTCCATCTTTAAAATTATAATCAGCAGCAGGAAGCAAAGCAATACCACTGTCTCTGTTATAGGAATCTAAAGGCTTTTTATAGACTGCACAGCAGCAAATGTTATCGCTGTGCTTGAAAAAAACCCATTTTCATTATCAGTTGCCTTTTTTTCAATTGATTATGACTTTTTCTTTAAAAATGCATTTAGGCAAAAATTTTCTATGCTTGATTTAGCCCAAGGGAAATTTGGGGGGAAGTAGGGAGGAGGAGAGTAGTCTGAACTGAATTGCTCTGCTGCCTCTAAACTACGCACACATGGATGACATATATAGCATTCTACTGAATTTTTTAAAAATTCCTATTCCTTAGAAAGACCTTAACAACACAAAGTCCATCTTTATGGTATAACAGTCCTTATTGTGTAAGACGATGAATAGACACAAGGTTAAGGTTCTTCTTTTTAAGTTATGAAGATGTGAGTGGTGGGAGGGAGGATGCGCTTCAAGTCCTTTCCTCTCAGTTTAAAAGGCTTGTGTTAGACTGAAGCCTCTTAACACTGAGGATGCACCAACTGATGTTAGAAACCTCCAAGGTAAAAACCATCAAGGATAAGGCTGGCATTTAGTTAAGACAAACTGAACTAATGGACCTCACGCAAGGTGAACTATGAAAGTATTTATATGTCTGGTTCAGTCTAAGGCTTCTCTGTCCATGGAGGGAGGGCTTGAGATAAGGATTTTTTAAAGCTGATCAGAGCTGTTAGGATTCTTCAGAAAAAAAATTACATAGATGAAAAACCCCAGGCTATACCCATTCTGCTAAACAAACGGGTAGTACTTCCTCAGAGCAAATACTAATACATGTTTGAGCAAAGCAGGCAATTTAGAAACCCAGGACAAAACTGTCTTTCCATTCCATAGAAAAGACAAATAATTTTAGAATAACATTTGATTTAGCGGCTGTAAGGGACCTCTGAATTTAAATTTCAATATATAAATCCCAATTTTGCCATGTAAAATTAATAATGGATTTCTCTAAAGCCAAACCCTCTTCAACCTCCACTGTAATTCTCTTAAGAAAGCATTAAATGAAAGCATTTCACTTTAGTAGAAAATCAATGGCTCTTCAGTGAAGCATACATCTCCCAAGTATTATGGAGTTGAGAATCATACAGTTCTGTTAGTAAGACATAGAGCCTTGGCTTTGGTGGTAATAACTTTATACAACATAGGAGTCTTTGAAAAAATTAATACAAGAATGAAAGAATTGAAAATCCAATGTAAGTGTGCTCAAATTCTTTTTAGGGATGTCAACTTAAATATATCATAATGCAATTAATGATGTGCCATGGTAGGAATAGGAATAAAGATAGTAATAAGCAGAAATAATATTTAAGTACTACTTACTAATAGACCAGACATTTGCTAAACATTTCATGGGCATCATCTCATTTGATTTTCTCAAGAACCTTGTGACTTGCTAATATTAGCTATATTTTCAAAGTAGGCTTGAAGAAGGAAAATCTACATGGGAAGACATGTAATAAATTTAAAATGAATTAAAAGAGTTCTTTATAGGTTAATCTATAACCACTGTAATAATCCATCAAAAGGTATCATAAATTTCATCTACTCAGAAAGTTCTTTCTCCCTTTGCATACTGATACCATTGTATTTCTCTCTCACTGGGGCAATTAGAAGAATGAATAAGACATAGAACCTACCCTCCAGGCACTAACAGTCTGGGAAGAAAATGAAACATGCATTGAAAACCCAAACTTAATTTATAGGGTATTGTTGTAAACTCTGTTACAGAAATGCATTGAAAGCCATGGGAAGTTATCAAAAGAAAAAAAAAAACCAACGATTGTTAGAGCTGGTGTTTGAGTTAGAGGAGGGACAACTCAAGAAAGAGTTGTCCTTACAGAAGGAAGTGTTCATTTAGGCTTGGAAGGTGGGTAGAGTTTTAACATACAGGTAAGAGCCCCAGAGAAATACTGATGTATAATGACATCAGCCCTAGGGTACAGTCAGAATGCCAATGTTGCTGAAATTTTTGACATGAATGGGAAATAATGTTGGTAAAGAATAGATTATAGAAGACCTTTACTGACACTCATTTATACAGTTTTATTATTTTGCTGATGCATAATTATGGTCTTGTTTTTAAGTGCTAGGACTTATGCTAGGCAATGGGGATATAATGATGAATATAGCTCATCATATGCTTTCTCAGAAATTATAATCAAGATAAACATAAAACAGAGTAATTTCACCAATACTACAGGAGAGAAAGTACAGGGTAGCCCCTTCCCTAGCATTAGAATAGTAGAAAAAACTCCCTGAACAAAATGACTTTGAGTAATGTATATGATGTGTATGTGTACATGTGAAGGTCTCTTGGGTAAGAGAGTTGATCTATGAAAGGCTGAGAGGGGAAACTTTGAGGGGAACCTGATATAGGGTTATTTGCTTCACAAGCACATATATTCTTCTTTTAAAGTTTTTTTAATTGTTTATTTTTATTGTATTTTTTCCATTACCATTTATCCCCCTTATGCCCTTTTCTACCTCCAATAACCTCAATTATGTGCACAGGTTTCCTGGCTGTTTAATCCTGCAGAGAGGGCCTGACCATCAGTCAACTTCCAGAAGAACCAATCAAGCATTATGCAAAAGGACCTTATGAAAGCAAATTCTATTGAATTGAATTGGCTCTCTTCATAGACCTTGAAATCATCTGGTCTGACTTTTTTTTAAATAACTACCGAATATGAATAATTCAGTCAAGCCTGAAATCAGCACCTTGATTGAGTGTGGCTTTTAGTGTTCATTCATTTACTCAGTTATTCAGTATGTATTTATTGTTTATCAGTATCATGGGACCTGCTGCACAAGCATTTGCCTTATCTAATCCTTTAGTCATAATTAATCATTTTCTCTAAACACTAACACTCTTTTTTTCTGTACTTTCTTATAACACTTTTTATAGTTTGATTTCTGTCACTGTCAGTTGCATATATGAATGTCCCCAAGTAAACTGTGGAATTTTGAAGGGAGGAATTGTATCTTCATCCCTGCCTTCCATTCAGCCAATGACATTGATGCAATGGGGATTCTGTAAATGTTTGTTGGATGGACACAGACATGAATAAGAATTCTTTTCTGCTTCCATGAATTTATCATGTAATGCAGATTAAGCAGGTACAGTTAAATAGATATATTTTTTACTACTAAAACTAAGTTTTCTCTTTTCAATTTATGTTTACTGTCGTAGTGCTACAATCTTAGCATGATTCTAAAAATAATATGAAAGAACTCTCCATAGGATATTTTGAGTTTAAAATGGTTCTCTATTCTATGTTAGTTGAAGTTTGATTTTTTAAATCTTCAAAAGTACTGATTCTTGAGTTTCCTCTTTAAAGTCATCAAAAAAGCAGCTCCCAATCCCCCATCAAACCATTTTAATATGCTGCTTTTTCCCTTAAATTAGATGGTATTGAGATGGAAAAAAACATAATCAGAATTTTAGAAAATCCCTGCAGTCATCATTAACCCAAGAACATAACAGAAGCATGACTTTGCCTTTGCATGTGAAAGAATTAACAACACTCCCAACCTCTCTCTAGTCAGTGTTCCCATTTGATCATTTTCTCAAAAGTACTGCCATGGTTTTGTCTTTCCATTTAGTCACTCAATACATCTGTATTGACTGCTTTATGCAGTAGGCATTGGCCTGGTCCTCTAGACACAAAGATTCTAAAACTTTAATAGGGTTATCTATGTCGACTTTTGTTGCTTAATAACTTATTTTGAGGAAAATTAAAATTTTTCTTATTTTTGCATGCATTATTAGAGAGGCATATTGTTATATTTAATTAGAATAAACTTATTCAATAACAAAAGGGTGGTTTCCCCTTTAAAATCAAGTTATGTTAACTATGTAACAGACTCTAGTTTATGAAATTGTATTGTGTATCATGAAGGAGACTACAGAAATGAAAATTATAGTCAGAGACACTGAAGTCTGAGTCTGGATATCCTATTATTTTGTTTGATCTGGGACTAAATCCTTAGTCAGCTTCATATTCATCCAAAACTCAGCCAAGGTTTTATTAGCACATATTTTGTTCTAATTGATCACTGCAAATAAGCAATTCAGCTAATTATTTATGAAGCAAAAAAAAAAAAAAACAACAGGAATTTGGAGTCTACCTCTAGCCTTGCCATAGGTAAATAAGGAAGTATCCATGAGTCTTATGTACATTATATTGGGAAGGGTGATTCTTTTCAATAAGCTATTTCCCAGACCATAAAAGGGCATGTGTAGTATTTCTTAATCTTTGTAGTTTCCAGGATTGTAAAACTCAGGTGAAATTCACATTGTTATTTCCACAAGCTAGGTAGGTTGTAGATGAGACAAGCTTGAAAGCCAAATGTTGAGGGTGGCAAGATTCCTGGATGACCTTGTCCCTTCTTTGCACTGGATGGTTAATTGAGTCAGTGTGTTTGGGGGACTCTTCATTACAGCAGCTTAGCCAGTACCCTAAATAGTAAAGGGCTCAGTTTAAAAATCCATGCTCACTCTGGTTTGAGTCATCATTTCAACATATGGAGCTTAGTTTCCTTACTTACTAAATGATGGAGTTGGACTAGACAAATCTGTAGAGTGTCTTCTAGCTCTCAAATTCAAAAATGTATGAAGGCATAAAGATTTGTCCAAGTACCTTGTGGTTTAATGTGAGGAGTTAAAGGCTGCATGATGCTTTAGTCTTCCTCCCAATATACAGGCATCATCAATCTAAAAGCCACTTAGGAATGCTCTGGCTTTGGGGGACAGTGACTGCATATAGCTCTTCCATCAACAATTAAGGATAATGCTATCAAAGTTGCATTTGTCTTTCATTTCGCTAAACAATCACGTGTTCTTTATAAACCTGTAGCACTCCCTTTGTATTGCCTTGGACACCTGGTTTGATTTTTTTGATTTCTTCTTTTCCTAGCCTTTCTTATTTTCTACAATTTTCTTCCATAGGCTTTCTGAAATGTTTTCTGTGTCATGCAGTCTCAGTTTTGGGGGTTGTTTCATATCTTCCCAAAAGCCAGGGTAACTTTAGTGCTTAATATTCAAAAAGCATTCTTGAAGCTCCTCCGGAAAAAGCCCAGGAAATGCAACAGTGCTCAGCTGATGCTTTATTTCCGGCTCCATTGTTTCCTTGCATTTAAATTCTCAGTCTTAAGCTACTTGAAGAAGGATGATGTGGATCTTATTTATCACCCAATGAAGGCACTGAGCATAGCATTGTTGATGTAAAAATTCCCCAATTTCCAAACCTTTAGGAATAGTTAGATGTAAAAAATGTATAATGCTACTAATAAGTATACTTTGTATTATAAATATAGGTGACAGCTTAAAGTGGTTTTCACTGAAGTGAGGATAAATTATAACTGTAATTGAGAGGGCACCTGAAATTCACTATTGTTTTTGCCCCAATTTGAAAATATGGAGTTGTACTCAATCATGGTAGATAGTGACGAGAAGTGTCGATGAGGCACAGAAGGCATCTCCAAGCATTTAGACAGAACAGAGGGGGGGAGACCTACATGCAAAGTCCTGTATGTGACTTGCTCCTTGCACAATCTTGAAGGAGTTACTTTACTCTCTTTACTCTCTCATCTTAGTTTCCTAAATTATAAGATAGCAACAACAATAATTACATGGAGGGAACTGAAGAGGGAACAAATGAAAGAATGTGTCTAAAATGGTTTTTGTTAGGTAAGCGCATGGTAGAAATCCATTAATGCTGTAGTTGTTAATGTCATATAGTTAATTGACATTGACTTACCAAATGGAACTTACAAAAATTCACTCGGCAACACTACTGTTTATGGATCCAGAAGGTAAGGGATGGAATCCCTTAGCTCTGAATGTGGACCACTCTGTAATTTGTAAGAGAAATGTTTCCCTTTGTGAAAAGTGAAACATAGGAATGGGAGGAGTAATGCTTACTAACATCTTTCATGTTAGGCTGGTTAAAATAGTCCTTTGTCTTTACACCAAAGTCAATATCAACTTTTTCTTTTATTCTAATTACCTGTGTTCTACTCATAACACTGAATTCTTGTCTATTCCTTGCCTCTCATTCACCACTTTCTAGACTCTCTAAAGGCTGCCATATTTGGGTCCTGTTTTCAGATGTAAATTCTCCTTCTTTATCTTGCTGGAGCTCTGTGAGAAGACAAAAATAAACCTAAAAAGGAAAGAAATATATAAAAATATAGAAATAGATACAAGAAGAGAGGTTGGGGAAAATTTGTACAGATGAACTAGTTTTAGTATAACAAGGAGAAAGGCAGACTGACTTCTGCTGGTTCATTTGGTCGAAGAGGATGATTTGGGTGGTTGAGTTCTCCATGGTTTGGAGTTAAACAGAGCACATATTTATTAGGTAACAGAAATCTCACCCACTTACATTGAATTAAGTGAATCAGTCCCTAAAGCTCAATGATGTCAGATACTACAGCTATATAATCAAAAGGAGAAACAATAAACTCAGAATAAAAATGATTCATTAAACAAAGTAAAAACCTTGTCCTCAGAAAGTTCTTAAATATATTTGCCTGGTCACTGCTACATGGGAACTTTTTGAATGTTGGTGGCAGTCATGAGGCAGAAATTAATCAGCTGGGTCTGGTTTTAAGTAATGGCTTCAACCCCTAAGGGGTTTGCCAAGTTTCTGTTAAATATCTCACATTATTGAAGATACAAGTCAAATTACTTATCAGCAGTTCTTCTAAATAGCAAGGAACATATATTAAAGAGGCCATGAAGAAATTCCTAATGAGAAAAAAATGCTCTTACTTTCTGAGAAATTAACTGCTTCAATAAATTGAAAAGATAAAGTAGGAAAAGTTATCACAATAATGTCTGTTGTAATAAAACTAAACCGTACAGCTGATAAGTTAAAATGCCAGAAATTGAGTTAACGAAATACAGCTCTCCTAAAAGCCCCTTTGGTCCTTACTCTGAAATAAAATTCTGGCACTCACATATAAAGGATACAGTGGAAGCAACATGGAATGACTCTATATGAATGTTCTACAGATTCATTGCCTATGAACTTTTGGATATATATAAAGTTTAGAAAGCAGAGTATATTAAGTGAAACTTTTGGGAAGGTGAAATAAAGTCATCCTAGGGCCTAAAATTGATTCTTAAACCACAAAAGAAACGAAAGTCTGTGGAGAGACAAATCAAGCTGAATTGTTAGCTGGCATTGGAAAATTTCCATCAAAAATCACAGGCACAGGGCAGAGATAGCGTCACTGACATCTCCTTAACACCTTTCACAGACTCATGAAGGTAGGAGAGGCCAAAGCCAAAGCTTCTGTTACGATTTTCTACAAATTCCCAAGCAAGATGCAGATTATAACAATGTAGGGGACTTCGTATGGATAGTAAGATAATAGAAAATAAAACAAACAGAGACAGTATAAATAGAAACTTGAAAGCAGCCTTAAATAGGAGAGTTGGGGCCTAATAGTTTTACTGTTCATTATTAAACTTCTCTCATACAAAGTAATGATCAAGATGACCTGAATGGTAAAAAAAGGTGTGTGCGCGTGTGTGTGCGTGTGCGTGTATGTAGTCATGCAGTCAGAATGAGAGGGAGAGAGGGAAAGCGAGAGGTGGGGGTAGGAGAGGAGAGGAGAAGGAAAAGAATGGGAGGACACAAGAGGGGAGTAAAACACCAGAGCTGAGAAAGGCTTAGACAGCCAAAGATGCTTAGTGCACACATGCTCAGGCACCAGGCTGAAAAGCCCAGGACCAGCTCCTTGACACATGGTGGAAGCCAAACGGTCCAGGGCATCTTTCAAACAAACAGCAGAAGGGAAAATCTGGCCATCCCCAATTACCATAAGTTCAACAGGAACCAGGCACGTTCCCTATACACATAACCACATTCTGAATAATTAAGTAAAAACAACAAAAGCAGTGAAACAATTACCCAAGAAATAAAGGACATAGGAACCCACAAACTCTCTAAGAAAAGGCATGAAGAAATAGTGGAAACCATGACAGAAACAAAGCTCTGTGCTCTGAGCCATCTGTGCCTCCCATCAGCTGGTGATAACGTGACTCTGATTAGCAATAGAAATAATCAAAGGAAAAGCTTTAAGAAGGCATGGCAACACTAACAGATTCTTTTCTGGGTTTCTGGTCTTTGTTTATGGATAATTATAACTTGGCAAAGCGTTCAGAGGCCCATTATATAAATGTGTCCCTTGTGTTTTATTTAGGCGATGGCTTGCAAAGGAGCAGCTTCGCTTTACCACTACGCCAAGTAAATGCTGGTACAAGTAGAAAACCCCCAAGTGATGTGCAGATTTACAATTATGGGTTGATTTAATGTATGACAGCAAATTCTCCAACCACAGTTTTAGTTAAGTGTATTTAATAGTTTACCTGTCCAGTGAAGGTAATTACAGTTATCTTACATATTTGAAACAAGCCTTGCTTTTAAGTTATGGCCATTTAATGTTATTGTTTTTTAGAGTTTGTTTTTGCATATTCCCAAACACACTCTTATGTATCCTTCTGTTTGCTGAAATCTCAAAGAAATGCAAAGTGACAAAACAAAGCCTTGATGTACATAAGAACAGCCAATTCTGAAAATGAGGTATTTTCATGGAAGGGATGTGGAAAATAAGCTGGTTAAACTACTGTTTTTACTGGCAGGTCAGGTCTACCTTTAAATATGGCTTATTCTTTTGCTAGAAATGAATTCTCAGAATATCAATGTATCAATTTGCATCCTTTAGTTGCAGATGACAGAAACAAATTCTAGTTAATTTGAGCAAAAACAGAAATTTATCAGGAAGAATATAGAATTGCTCAGCGATTCAAAGGGGGAGTTGAAGTTGCAGCAGCTGAGGCAGTTCCAGGAATCCAGGCAACAAAAATTAATGAGCGGTTTCATTAAAGCGCAATCCTTAGGATGAATGAAATCTGACAATTTCAGTCTCTGCATTGCTCAGCTCAATATTCAAATTCCTCAAAAAGAACTTAGTTATGGGCTGAGCTTGAATCATTTATCATTACCTTGCCAATGGGAAGGCTGAGTTTCATGGTTGGTCAGTTTATCAAGACTAACCAATGAGGAAAATCAAGCTGCTGTTACGAGAAGAAAAGAGAAAAAAATGCTGGGAAGTCATAAAGCAATTCTATGCTCAAATATATTAATGATCATTGATTAGTGTATGAAATATTATGAAAAACTCAACATGATAAACAGGTTGTAGGATAGTTTGTTTTCTAAATTTTAATTTATAACTGCTCCTTTTAAAAATAATGAAAGAAATTATATTAAATGCATTCATATTGAGCCAATATTTATTAAGAATATACTGCATTAGGTACTATACTAAGAAGTTTTACATGTATTATCTCATTAAATTATCACCTTAAATTCCTGTTAGGGTTCATATTTCTATTTTGTGCTTAGAAAAACTGAGGATCAGATAGTTGTATTGACTTATTTATTATGACTTCATAAGTAATCGTCATTTATTTATGTTATATTTCTATTATTTTATATTGTTTTAGTTACATTTCTATTATTTGTGAAGAGTGACTTCATTGATTTAATGGTTTCAAAGCACTAACTTTGCATCACTACAGTAAATAAATAAGACTTGGGTAATAATGCATAAAAGACAGAACACTGTCTTTAGGTAGCCATCAGTGCTGGAACTACATCTATAAATTTAGAATCTTATATACAGCATGATGAACTCAGCTATACATAGCAGATTAAACACACACTTACCACCACTCCTTCCAAAAATGTCACTAAAATGAGAATAAAGTAAGGGTATAAAACCACCAGGGGAACCACCAGTAAACCAGAGAGGACAATAAATTTTTGGAACAGGGAAAGCAGAAGAGTAGTTAAGAAGACAGAGAAAGTAGGATACTAATATATTTTCTGAATCTAAGATGACATATATTATAAGATGCACCATTAGTTTGCTTCATTAAGGAAGAAAAATCACAGCTAAATCTAACTGTAAATTTATGATTGTAAATGTCCAGTTATTTATTGTTGTATAACAAACCATCCCTGACTTAGGAGCTTAAATCAACAATCATTTTATTATTATCTCTCACAGTTCTGGGAGCTGGCTGGGCCTGCCTGGGTCAGAATCTCTCATGCAGTTGTGATCAGATATTAGCTGGGGCTGAAGTTGCCTGAGAAAGCTTCTTTACTCATACGGAAATCCAAGTGGGCCAATTGGCTGAGACACTTACATGCACATATTCAGGCTTCCTGGGCTTCCTCACAGCATAGTAACTGTGTTACGAGAGCAAACATCCCAAGAGAGATAGCTGGGCAGAGCCATATTATTCTTTATGACCTACTGGCCCATTCACAAAGCCTCACTTTCACCTCACACTATTGTTTGCATCATTCACAGAGGCTCAACCAAGTTCAATGACAGACGGCATGCATTCCATGTCTTGATGAAAGAATGACAAGGTCATGGGGGAAAAAAGAGGGTATAGGATGGAAGATGTTACTACAGTATCTTTGGAAAGTATAATCATTCAGCAGTTGACTAGAGTATAGTTCCAAACATTCAAAAATGTTAAGATAATAAAACTATTTACCTTAGAAACAATAAATATATTAATTGTCTACAGTTGAAGGGATATCAAATGAGAAGCAAGCAAGTCCATGTTGCAGAATGTTAGAAAGCTCAGGAATTTGAGGCAGCAGCTACCTTAAAAGTAGTTGAAAGTTTGAATAAGGAGCAGTAAGATTTATGGCACTCTTCCCTCATCCTGTATAGCTGGGTAGTTATCCCTCTCACTCTTGACAGGTGAAAATTTGCTATATGGAGAAAATAATACTGGTTTTTTCCAGATCTTGCAGATGAGAGGCAAAGTATTGAAAATAGAGGTATTCACATAAGTCAACATGTTCAACATTAAGATCCTCATTCTTCTCCTTGTTAGATCTAAGAACTTGGACATTGAAGTTTATTCTTTATCTTTTTCTTTCTACTACCCTTTATAGGCAGTGGACTGAAATATTCTTCAAAAGTATGGGGATGACTGCTAAGCAAATAATGTGACTAGAGAATGCACAGAAAGATGTACAGAAATGGACATTCAGATACACTGGGGCAGAGTGCTGTGATTCCAATCACGCCAAAGCAAAGTCTTTCCATATAGATCTTTCAATAATCTCTTCAGTGCTTTAATTTTAAATATGAGTGGGTAATCAGACATGTATGGAAAGCTTCAGCCTGAAAAGTATATTGAAGTAAATAATAGTCAGAGAAAACTTTCCATAAACAGATACAAACAGAAAGTAGAATAAGTCTGAAACAAACCAATTACCATAAATGTTTGACCTTGGAGAGGAAAGAGACAATATTGCATTCTTAAAATAAAAAGTATATATAAAAGGGAATAATTAGAGAACAACAAATAACTTGAAAAAATAGGGTCAATTAAAAATTCAACACAAATTAGGATAATATTGCCCTTATAAAAAGAGTTTAGCAGTCTTCCTTTTTCTTGAATATTTTGGAATAGTGTGAGAAGGGTAGGTGTTAGTTCTCTGAATGATTGGTAAAATTCACCCATGAAGCCATTTGGTCCAGGGCTTTTGTGTGGCAGGAGTTTTTTTAACTGCTGCTTCAATTTCACCAGTTGTTATTAGTCTATTCAGGTTTTCTGCTTTTTCCTGATTCAGTTTTGGAAGATTCTAGAAAGTTATCCATTTGTCTTAGGTTCTCCAATTTCTTGGCATATAGTTGTTCATAGTAATTTCTTACAATCCTTTGTATTTCTGTGGTATCAGTTGTTACTTCTCCCCTTTCATTTCTGATTTTCTTTATTTGGGTCTTCTCTTTTTTCTCTTGATATGTCTGGTTAAAGTTTTGTCAATTTTGTTTATCTTTTCAAAGAACTATCTTTTCTAGTTCTTAAAAGTGTAGACTTAGGTTGTTTATTTGAGATTTTTCTATATTATTTAGGTAGGCCTGTAATGCTATGCACCTTCCTCTTAGGACTGCTTTCGTTGTGTTCCATAGGCTTTGGGTTGTTGTGTGCTCACTGTCATTTGTTTCCAGGTACTTTTTTATTCTTTTCCTTGATGTCACTGTTGACTTATTCATTATTTAATATCATGTTATTTAGCCTCCATGTATTTGAATGTTTTGGATATTATTTTTTTGAGGTTGATTTCTAGTTTTAGGCCATTGTGATCTGAGAAAATGCTTGGTATGATTTTGATTTTCTTGAATGTGTAAAGGCTTATTTGTGTCCTACCATGTGGTCTACCTTTGAGAATGATCCATGTGCATTTGAGAAGAATATATATTTTGCTGTTTGGAAATGTTCTATAGATATAAATTAAAACTATTTGATTCAATTCCAAAACCAGGTTAAGGCACAACAAAGAGAGAAAATTATAGGCTAATATCTTTGATAAAATAGATGCTAAAATCCTCAACAAAATACAGAATCTGGCAGAAATAAGGCTTGCTTCAGTGTGGTTGGTAGGGTACATGAATGTCTCACATAAGATGAACAGCAATTTGAATATTTCACCTAAAATACTACATGGTATGATTAAGTGTGCTATTGTTAAGTTATGGAATTTTAATGTTCTGATTTTGTAATAAGAGATTTTGTAATAAAACAGGGGTGTTATTTGTGCCAGACCCTGTATTAGCAAACCAAATCCATCAATACATTAAAAAGATCATACACCATTATCAAGTGGGTTTTACTCCAGGGATGCAAATATGGTACGATATCCACAAATCAATAAATGTGATACATCACATAAACAAAATAAAAGAAAAATCACATGATCATATCAATGGGTGCAGAAAAAACATTTGATAAAATTCAGCACTGATTTGATAAAAACACTCAGCGAAGTGGGAAGAGAGGGAACATACATCAACATAATAAAGTCCATATACAAAAACACTTACTGTCAACATCATACTCCATGGGAAAAAACTAAAATAATTTCTTCTAGGATCAGGAACAAGACAGTTATGTCCATGATCACCATTCTTATTCAATGTAGTACTAGAAGTCCTAGCCACTAGAGACAAGACAAGAAGAAGAAACAAAAGGCAACCAAATTGGAAAAAAGGAAGTGAAGCTGTCATATTTTTCAGATGACATGATATTATTCATAGAAAACTTTAGAGGCACTGCCAAAAAACTACTCAACTTAACAAATGAATTTAGCAAAGTAGTGGGATATAAAGTCAATATTCAGAAATTGATGGCATTTTTATATATCATAATGAACAATCAGAAAGAGAAACTAAAAAGAACATTTTATTTACTATTGTAACAACAGCAATAACAAAAAGTACCTAGGAATAAATTTTAAAAAGAAGGTAAAGGCCCTGTACTCAGAAAACTATAAGACACTGAGGAAGGAAACTGAGGAAGATACAAATAAGTGGATATACCATGTTCGTAGATTGGAAGAATTAACATCATTAAAATGTTCATACTATCCAAAGAAATTTATAGATTAAGTGCAATTACCATTGATATATCAAAGGCATATTTCAGATATATAAATAATATTGCGAATATATATATGGAACAAAAACCACCCCAAATAGCCTTAGAAATCTTGAGAAAGAAGAAAAATGTTGGAGGGGTCACAATACCTGATGTTGGCCTATACTATAAGGCCACTATAATCAAAACTATCTGGTACTGGCATAAAAACAGACACATAGATCAATGGAACAGAATGGAGAGCCCAGAAATAAACCCAGGTCTTTATGGTGAATTAATATTTGACAAGAGGCAAGAGCCTGCCATGGAGTAAAGATAATCTCTTCAATAAATGGCGTTGGAAGAACTGGACTGGTAAGTTAAAAAAATTAAACTAGATCAACAACTTCATACATCAGAATAAATTCAAAATGAATAGAAAACTTAAATAAAAGATGTGATGCCATAAAAATCCTAGAGGAAAACACTAGCAGCAAAATTTCAGATATCTCACATAGCAATATTTTCACCAATATATCACCTAAGGCAAGGGAAGCAAAGGAAAAAATTAACAAATGGACTACATGAAATTAAAAAGCTTCTGCATAGTAAAACAAAACAAAACAAAACATTATTACTCCTGGCTAGTGTAGCTCAGAGGATTGTGATGGGCTTACAAACTAAAGGGTTGCTGGTTCAATTCCCAGTCAGGGTACTTGCCTGGGTTGCAGGCCAGGTCCCCAGTAGGAGGCGTGAGGGAGGGAATCACACATAACTGTTTCTCTCCCTCTTTTGCCCTCCCTTCTCCTCTAAACATAAATAAGTAAAAAATTTAAAAAATACCATCATCAACGTGAAAAAGAAACCAACTCTATGAGAGAACATATTTGCCAATAGTACATTAGACAAGAGTTTGATCTTCAAAATATGTGAAGAACTTATACAAGTCAACACCAAGAAGACAAGTAACCCAATTAAAAATGGGCAAAGGACCTGAATAGGCACTTCTCCAAGGAGGACATACAGATGGCTCATGGACATATGAAAAAAAAATGGTCAACATCACTAGCCATCAGAGTGATGCAAAATAAAACTACAATGGAATATTACCTCATACCTGTCAGAATGGCCACGATAAACAAATCAACAAACAAGTGCTGGCTAGGATGCAGAGAAAAGGAAACCCTAGTGCATTGTTGGGGTGAATGCAGACTGGGGAAGCCACTGTGAAAAAGAATAAAGAATTTTTTCAATGACTAAAAATGGAACTGTGTTTTCACCCAGTGATTCTACTGTTGGGAATATACCCAAAGAATCCTGAAACACCAATTCAAAAGAATTTATGCACCCCTATGTTCATAGCAGTGCTATTTACAATATCCAAGATTTGGAATCAGCCTAAGTGCCTGCCAGTAGATAAGTAAATTTAAAAAAAAAAAAACAAACTGTGGTACATCTACACAGTGGAAAGGAAGGAAGAATTCTTACCTTTTGCAACACAATGGATAGAACTGGAGAATATTATGCTAAGTGAAGTAAGCCAGTCGGTAAGAGAAGAAAAAGATCTCACTTATAAGAGGAATCTAATAACAGAATAAACAAGTGAGCAAAATAGAACCAGAGGCATAAAATTATGAACAGACTGACAGCTGTAAGCAGGGGGGACTGATTAAAGAAAGTGAAGGAACTAGTCAAATGACATATATAAAGAACCTGTGGACATGGGCAATGGAGAAGGAACTGATTATGGAAGTGGAAGTGGGATAGGTAGAGGGGAGGCAAAAGAGGAAAAAGTGGGGCAACAGTAAAAGCATAAATAATAAAACATTAAAAACAAAGTTTCAGCACAAATGCTATACTATTATTATTGTAAAGTTAACACAAATTCTATTCTTTAATAGATTTATGAGTGTAAAAAATAGCATTATCTGTAGATGCAATATAATACAGTAGATCTCTAGAATTTAGACATCATGCATAACTGAAATTTTATACAGATTGATTAGCAACTCCCAATATCTCTCCCTCCACTCCCTGCCCACCCCCATTCTATTCTTTGATTCAATGAGTTTGACTATTATAGGTACCTCATCAAGTGAAACTGTACTTCTGTGACTGAATTATTTATTTCACCCAGCATAATGTCCTCAAGTCCATCCATGCTGTCTCATATTGCATAATTTCCTTCTTTTTCTAAGGCTAAGTAACAGTCTATTGTATGTATATATCATATTTTTTAACTCATTCATCTACTGATAGACATGTGTGTTGTTTTAGTGCCTTGGTTATTGTGAATAGCACCGCAATGGATTGGAAGTGGTAATATCTCTTCAGTATTCTAGTTTAATTTATTTTGGGTAAATACTCAGAAGTGGGGCTTCTAGAGTACATGATAGCTATATTTTTAATTTTCTACAAAATCTTTATACTGTTTTCCATAGTGGCTCCACTATTTTTTATTCCCAACAACAGATTTCAATAGTTCCAATTTTCCCAATAATTGCTTTTTAAACTAACTGTACTAACAGATGTGAGGTGATATCTCATTGCAGCTTTGATTTGCATTCCCTTGATGATGACAATTACTTTCTTTGAGAATCTTTCATATATCTGTTGGCTTCACCAGAAATTGTTAAGAAGGTAGAATTAAAAAGCTAAGAGTTTTTAAAAGTAGATATGAAAAAAGATTTTTGTAATAAGTGATAATCTTGGAGTTTCATTATCTAACTAAATTAAACTTCAGAAAAAAAAACAAGAATATTGAAAAGATAAAATTACCAAAAAAATAATGTAAGGCAATTCCTCAGAACTGAAGACCCACTGGTATATAGAATAATGAGAGGAAAAAAGAGGAGGAAAAGTAAAATGCCCACACTAGGGCACATCATCATACAATTTTTTGAAAAAGAAATAAATTAAGATTCAAATGTTCCCATGGATTAAAAAAAGGTGATATATAAAGGATGTATAACCAAAATGGCAATTGAGACCTTAAGCAAAACTAGAAACTAAATTTAAAAAAAAAGGAGTAATGTGTTCAAAATCCTAAAAACATATACATTTTTATTTCAACAGAGAATTCTATATCCAGCCAAGTTGGTATGAATCAAACACAAGAGTAGAAGAAATATTTTTGGACAGGTAATTGTTGAAATGACTTATCACCAGTCATTTTATTTTAGGCAATGATATGCAAGCCTCTCAGACTGTGTTTCTTGGAAACATGGAGGAAACAAAGAAAGAAGACCCGAAGTCCAGGAAGGAGCCAGGCCACTGGGAAGGGAGGAGAGAGGCAGCCTCTGATGAGGGCAGCGCGGCAGTCCTGAGACACCAGGTCAGAGTGAAGTAGGAATATGGGGACCTCTAGGAATTATGTGTCCAGGGAGAATGGAGAAAGAAATGCATGATCCATTCTGTTTGCCCCTGTAAATTAGGAAGATGTAGAAGCGGTTAAATGTTTTTTAGAGAATTTATGAAAAATTAATGATAGGGGCATAGAGAGGTAAGCAAAAAATAATTTAAGAACATGTTGCACAGGAAAGGCAATTGAAATAAAGTGTTTGGTGTGGCTTACGAGTGAAAAGTAATTACTAAGCAATCATAATGTAAACACGAAAAACGGCTTTATCTGAACAATTTTAATATACCTATATTGGGAGAACGAAGGAATGCAAAGTAGGTGGCAGGGAATTTGGGTGTTGTCTTCATATTTTACAATAAGAAGACAATAAATAATAAATTAATAAATCAAGAAACAAAAATATTAGCATGTTACTGGAATTAGAAGTGAAAAGTATAAAGATTGCTGACTTTTGCATTTGTTTTGAGTCTCGTAAATATTACTCATATTTTTTAAAGTGATGAGTACGTATCATGTTGATATAAATTGTTGTTAGGGTAAAGACTTTCATGTTAGAGAAATTGAGTCTGAATCCCCACTCTTCTGTTCGTCACTTCTTTGTCAGAGGCAAGTGTTTTCCTTTCATAGTCTCAGTTCGGAGCAGGTGGAAGAAAATGGTGGAAATAAGGGAAAGGCGTTGCTGAACAGCGAGGGGGTCCTGCTACCGGCCACCACTCTCTAGGCAAAATTCCAGAGGCAAAAATTTGGTGAGAAAGGAAAGGAGTCTTTATTCAAAAACTTCACCATTTGGGAATAACGGCTTTCCACAGGATTTACTCACTTAGGCCTACCAATTAAGGCTAGATCCTTTAACATCTTGGTTCTCTTGGCATTCCCCCTGTTAGTTTTAATTATCTTATTTCTACAGGGTTAGTTTTCAAACTAAAACAATGTAAAATACAAAAGCTACACAATTTTTGGAAGAAAGGCAGGTTCCAGAGGTCTTCCCCTCTAGAACACCTGAAACAAGAATAACCCAGCCACCCTCAGCCAGACCAGTGCCATCCTAAGGCTGTGCCCAGAGTTCCTTCCCACCCAACATACCCTCCGCTGTCCATTGGGAAATGCAGGCCCTCATTGGGAAGCTGCAGCACAATCGCCCAGGCATCCTCAATGAAGAGAGGCTAAAAGAGCCCACTGGTGCAGGCCTGAGAGCTGGAGAGCCCTTCTTTTACCTAAAATCTTCTTGCTCCTAATTTGTGTTCTCTGGAGGCATTCAGCTTCTCGGTCAATCCTGTCCTAGGCTGTTTACCACTGCCTTGGTCAAACTCCTCCTACAGTCCTCCTTAATCCTTCCCAGTGGTCTGATCAGATCCCTCTGTTATCTCAGGGACTAGTTCAAGAGCATGTGTGAATGACCCATGCACATGTACAACAGTATGGGAATTGACTGTGGGAATAGGAAGTGACGGGACAGGCAGATTAGAGCAAAGGGGGAAAATTGGGACAACTGTAATAGAAAAATAATTTTTAAATCTTTAAAAAAAGAAAATAATAGCAGTTACCATGTATAACACTTTGACATGCTAAACACTTGACTGCATTAATTCATTTGATCATCACAAAACTCCCGTGACTTCTCATGCTCTTATTATCACCATCTTACAAACGGGATAAAGGAAGCACAGAAAAGTTAAACAGTTTGTCCAGGTTGATATACCAGAAATATTCCCGACTCCTGCCATTGCAAAGTATGGAATTTAAATGAGAGCAACTAGCACTGTGCTTGGCAGAGAAAATGCTCAATAAATATTTGTAAATGAATGAGTAAGTGTTCCCTAAACAACTTCATTAGTGCTTAAAACATATTATAATCCATTTTAGAATGCTGATGTATTGAACTAACACAGTAGTTTACCAGGCCTTCCCAGAGTTTTAGTGTACAATTTAGACATTTGAATTGAAATGTATAGTCATACAACCACCAGAGTATCTGCAATATAATTAATTACACTACAATGGCAGTTTACTATTAATTTATACTGCTGCCTAGTCAGAAAATGTTTGCTGATTGTGAGGGATATTTTTTATAATGAAAGTTCGCACAGGTAAAGAAACCTCTGAAGTTAAATACTACCCAGGAATTATGTTTTTCAAGTCTGTGTTTCAAGAAGGAAATCTTCCACCGTCAGGTCTTCCTTCTTGTCTTTGTACTAGATCAATTTCCCTATCAATTATGCTAATGTGCACTGAAATCAGACTTGCCACCCAGGAGCGGGATGTCTAGAATTGAAAGTCTGCTAAGTCAAGGGGTATCAATAGGTTTTTATCACCCTGGTTAGGTGGGTCTTTTTACAATATTTTCATCAATCATAGAAGGATGTTATCAAAGCCAGTTTGTATTTTATTTCAGTCATCTGTTAATTACTACATAACCACAGAAGTTCTGTCAGTAGGTCTTTAAAATCTTAAATGCCTCAAAGACATTTTAAAGAACGGTAATCAACCAATCAATCAATCATTCTTAAAGATGGAAAAGCCTATAAGGAATAATTTGTTAGCCACATATAGAATTAGAGCTCAAGAAATTTGGCCTTTAAAAAAATATTTAAAAAGAAGTGCTGAGAGGCATTTTTTTACTGCCAAGAGTTTGATGGGCCATCGAAGTATAACTTGAAATGGGAAACTTATATTCCAAGTCCCATTTTTGCATATTGCCAGCTATGAAAAAATGTCCCTGTGAATATTATAAGTTGTAAAATCAAATTATTAAAGATTACTTAATTTTAATGTTAAATTTAAAAAAACCCTATCGTTGGCTACTCAAACATGTCCCCATGGTACCCCATGGTACCTTGTTCAAAAATCCCAGGAGTTTAAATCAGCAATCTGACTTTTAACAAGGTTTTCACTACCTGACATGCAAACTAATTTCTCATTACTGTCCATGACTACCAGATGCAGAGAATTGATTTTGTTTCCATCTGAGTATTAAAAGAATTAGTTTTAAATGAAAAATCTAAACTGAAAAAAAATAGTCTTGATTTTAAAAGGATACCTATTAGGAAACCCTTTCCTTTTTTTTCCCTTGGGAATTTCCACATGGCCTAAAGTTTCTTTGGAACACATCTTGGCATTTTTTTTCCTAAGGTGGATATTTTAGTGTATACTCATTCTAACCTCTCTTAGGCAAAATAAATAAAATTCTGAATTTCAGCATAATACCTTGGGGATACTGTACTTGAAATAGTTTTTGCTTTACCTATTGCTGTTGCAAAAAGCTACTGGATGCTAATTTTAAAAAATGGTTTATTACTCAACAAACTTCAGATATATATCATGGGTCATTTTTTAAAAAACATATTCAACCTCTTTCCCATCTTTAGTAATGAAACTATTGCCAATTATTATAAATTATTTTTTAGCAGTTATTTGGGTAGTGAAAATTTAGTAGGGGACTGCTATAATTAAAAGAATGTAAATAGTTAATCTGGATCATTCAAGTTTAAATTCATTCTCAATTTCATCACATAGCTGTGATTGTGAAAACAAAAGGAAATTCTGTAAGTTTTTTCAAGATATACCTGCTTGGATGGAACATGCTATAAAAAGTATATATATGTAGGATGACCACCTTATTGAAATGTTATCATTAGAACATGGTCAATCACCTTGAATGGCTTCAGAAAAATGAACATTTGTATCTAAGAAAGTGATTCCTTGGGCCAAATGATTATAGAAAGGAAAATTAGGATCCGGAAAAAGTCCCCCCAAATGTACTTGAATTTGGTTCAAAACCCATTTAAATATTGCCGTTGCTACTTTTGGGGACTATCTCCCAATGGGAAAATTCATTGATCTTAGAAGTGATAGATTGAAGATACTGTCCCAACATAGAGCAGCTTGATTAGGGGTTGAGGCTGCAGAGTGGCTTGGAGCTTCGTACGTAAGTGGTTGTGCTTGCTCCTGTGAGAAAGATGCAGGAGCAGGCCACAGAAGTGGGAAGCCAGCATCATGGCGTCCCACAGCATGGCTTTACAATGTGTGTACAAGTTGGTGGAAGAGCACTGAATCAAGGAAACTTAATTTTGACAGGTCTGATGCGTAGTCTAGTTTGCTTAACCAAAAGGAACACATACATTTACTACATTAGAGAAATTTCCATTATTTTTCTCTCAGCCATGGAAATCGATTTTGATGTGATTACACTCAGAGGCCGCTTGATGTGCCTCTGACAGGACAAAGTAGAAAGAGCGTGAGTGGCATGGAGTGTGGCAAACTGGACTCTGGTAATCTGGACTCTGTCACAGACTGAGAAATAGTAGGCATCAAATACCAATTAGGATGATTTGTATGACAATGGACCTAAGGTAAAGTTTGACCTTCCTGTATTTGAATGGTAAGAAAAATTATTTCAATACATCAAGTAAGCAAAGGGTTTTATTATTCATTTTATTGTAAGAATCTCACTAGTTGTAACCAGTGAATATTTGTCTCTTTAATAAAAACAATTGAGCCTTTATTATACAGGGTCTGGCATAAATAGCACCCCTTTTTCATTAAAAAATCTTTTATCACAAAATCATAAGCATGTAATTCTATAATATAACAATATCACACTCAAGCACACTACATGATATTTTAGGCAAAATGTTCAAATTAAAACTATAAATTATTATACCCGACACATGCCTGGGTTGCAGGCCAGTTCCCATCTGGGGCCAGTTTCCAGCGGGGGATGCACCAGAGGCAACCATACATTGATGTTTCTCTCTTTCTCTTCCCCTCTGAAGATAAATGAATAAAATCTTTAAAAAAATTATTATACCCATATTATTACCTTCCCAATCACACTCAGTCAGGACTTACTTCTGCCAGCAAGTAAGGACTTTATAAACAGGCCTCACCCTGTCTATAAAGAATTTAAGAAATCTTAGTTCAGGTTTAAATTTGATAAAGAAAAAAGTAAAAGTTGAAGACTGTGCAGAAGTAGCTAAAATTTTCATTCCTGTTGCCTTTCAAAACTCTTTTCCCACTATTCATAAAACTCTCACTAATTCAGTATGTATTTATTGAGCATCCAAGGCAAAGCATTTGGCTAAGAGTCTGGAACACAAGAGGCAACAACAGACAGTACTTGTTCTCCTAGGCTGCGTAATCTGGATGAGAATGCAAACAAGTAAAGAGAAATTACAATACAGTGTGATAAGTGCTTTAATAAAAGAGTAAACAGAGGGTAAGTAGAGTTTGTTCAGTAGAGGTTGTCCAGTGATGTAGGGGTGTGAGATGGGGATAGGAATCTGTGAGGAGGGAAGATACCTGGGAAAGGAAACAGCACTCTCAGAAGTTAAGAGTGGGGAGAATACATGACAAGGGGAAACAAGATGAATCCTTTATATTGCCTGAAGTGTAGAAAATGAGGCAGAGTGTGGTAATGAAAGGAGAAGATCAGAGAGTGTGCAATGGTTATACATACCACAGGAGAAGACCATCACAAGAGCCATGAACTTTTGCTTGACAAAAAGAGAGGCTATTGGATGGTATGTTCATATGAACTTTAGTAAGACAACTATAATGACAATGGAAGAAGATGGGATGTAAACCAGACCGGAAACAGAAGAAAATTAGAAAGTCAGGGGGCTGTTCAAGAAATCCAAGCAGGAGATGGTGGCAATATTGGAAGAAATATTGGCAGTGGGTATGGGAAACAGTAATAGATGTTAAAGGGTTTGAATTTACATTTATTGTCTATTCATTTATTTGGAAGATGAATTTGTATAAACATGTAGTTGATTTGATCTGGAGATTAAGGAAGAATCAAAATGACTACAGCCAAACAACAAATCCTGTAATGAATATACTATTTGAGGCATCACTAGCTTTGCAAGGGGTAGAGCTAATTCCTAAGTTTTCCATTTCTATTGATTAAAAAGAAAGAATGAAAGACAAAAATCAAGAGAAGAAGGAAGGAAGGGAAGGAGGAAAGAAGGAAGGAAAAGTGGAAGAAGGAAAGAAGAAGGACAAATACAGAGGAAGGAAGGAAAGAAAAAAGAAAAGAAAAGGAAAGGAAAGGAAAAAGAAAAGAAAAGAAAAAGAAAATGTAGAAACTGAGACAGAAGACACAGAGCTAAAGCTAAAAATTCAGGGGGAAGCCAAACTTGCTGGAAGGTTAATGACTGTGCTCCTCTGAGGAAGCAGCAACCTCAGCAAACACCACCAGGAAACTAAAGGGCTGGGAAACGTTTGGGTCTCCAGTGCTGGACTTCAGAAGAGTTAAAATGCTCTGGGTTTCTGGAATCTCTGGCTATTAGCAGAAAAACTTTCCAGGTTCTTAATTTATGTTCATGGGACTGTCATTGATTAAATTCAAGCAATCAACACATAATTTAACAGAAGAAAGCAAACCCTTATGTGTGAGGATCATCAGAAAGGAAAAAAAAAAAACAAGGAAAAAACCAAAAATTCCTGCAGCTGATGAGAATGTCAGACACAGAATATAGAAATACATGCACTTGAGATAAAATGAGATAGAAACAGCAATATTAAAGATCCTCAATTAAGAAGTCCAAATTGCTGGTTACAATGCAGTCACAGGGATATAAAGTACAGCACAGGAATATAGTCAATTAAATTGTAATAACTATAGCTATGCCAGGTGGGTACCAGACTTATGAGAGGGTCACTTCATAAATTATATAAATGTCTAACCGCTATGCTGTATATTTTAAACTAATATAAAACAATATTGAATGTCAACTGTAATTAACCAATAAAAATAAATAAAAGTCCCTTCTTAAAAGTTTATTAGAAAGGAATAGAGTTTAAAGTATTATACATAACTTCTAAACCTAAATATTTAGTGGTTGAAATAAAATTTTCAATTGACTACATTAAACAGCAGAATGGTTACAGCCGAAGAGAGAATTAGTGAACTAGAATGTATGTCCCAAAGCAATGAATGAGAATCAGAGAAAAAAAGATGGAGAATATAAATAAAAGCTTGCAATTCTCTTAGCAACACTCTGAGGTTGGTTTTGTTATCCTCACTTGTGAGAGGGGGATATTAGGACTTGAGGAGATTTTGTGATTTGCCCAAGGTCATGCAGCTAAGAAGTGACATGGTAGGTACACAAATCTTGGACTTCAGACTTCATACCCACTTTCTTTTCAATAGTGTCCCTGTGGTGATACATCTTATTTTTTGAAGCTTTTATTTACCTATTTTTAGAAAGAGAGGAAGGAAGGGAAAAAAATATCGATGTGTGAAAGAAACATCCATAAGTTGCCTCTGACATGCACCCCAGCGGGGACCAGCCTGTAACACAGGCATGTACCCCAACCTGGACTAGAACAAGCAACCTTTTGGATTTTGGAATGGTGCCCAGCCCACTGAGCTACACCAGTCAGAACTGTAGTGACACATCTTTCAGCCCTTATTCTAATAAGTAGTACATTAGAATATCTTTAAGCTAAAAAGCAGAATTCTCTCACAATTCTAAAATAAAAATAATTTCAATAATTGAAAAGCAAAGATTAAGAAGAGATGACCAACAAATGGATAAAAGGGAGTATCAATGGAAGCCAGAAAGTAGTTGTAAAATAGTTTCAAAATGCCCAGAAAATAACTGCTAACCAGAATGGTATAATTAGTAAAATCTAACATTGGAGGAAAGTTTGGAAGAAAGTCATGTGAAGACAAACAAAACTGAGAAATTACCACAAAAAAACTGAACTAAAGAAAATAATAATGTATTTAAGAAATTGGAAAAGTCAAGCTAAAATATGGCGTGATATACCTATCACGCAAGTCAGGAGGAGAGTGATCAAATTTAAAGTATTTCATGGTTCTTAAATTGTTATGAAAGAAGATTAAGGTGTTGTTTAATTTTGGACTTTCTAAAATTAAATGTACATGACAAAAGTTCAAATGTACGTAAAAATATAGAATGAGAAATAAATATAAACTTAAATAGAAGAGGAACGGTAAAAGGAAGATGATAGACATATTTTTTTAAAAAGGTAATAAAAATTGATGTAATATATCAAATCACAAAAATGAATATTTGTATTATACTCATCAGATACAGACATGATCATATTGAATTTTAAAGTGAAGCTATATGTTGTTTATGGAGACATAGCTAAAATTAAAGACATGAAAACATTTAAAGTAAAATGATTGGAAATATATACAAAATGAATACTAATTTAAAGAAACTGATATAGCTGTGTTAGTAGGGGAAATATATCTTTAAGATCAAAAGCATTTTAAGGATATAAATTGTTATCACTAATGACAAAAGACTAGCTATAGCAGCATTCTCTAATTATTCTAAGCTGCTGATAAAACTATCTCAAAATAAATAAAATGTCGATAAAGTTACTGACAAAAATTAATAACTCCTTTATTCTTGTAGAAATGTAAAATACTTTTGTCCATTCCTGACAGATTTAGCTGGAAAATATAATAATTTAAAAAGCAGAACATTTGAATGAAATTATGAATCTAGAGTTAATAGAATTACATGGGGTCCAGCATTTGAAAATAAGAGAATGTGGACTCTTCTCAAATAGCTGAAATATTAACAAAAATCATGAAGTGGGTCATAATGTAGGTGTCAACATTTTAAGAATACGGCCAATACAAAGACCAGGATTTCTGACCATGAGGGCACTTATAGCAAAAAGACATCAGTCATACATGCACTTCTGAATAAGTTGTGCACTACTTTAAAATTGTTATCACTGAGTGGTAACAAAACTGCAAATGAAAACTTTTCCTTGAAAGGAAATGTACTGTTTACTTTTTTTAAAGCTGAAGATTAATGAGTTAAGTGTGCAGCTAAAGAAGATGAGACAGAATCTTGGCATACAAAGGGCATAATAAACCTAAGAGCAGAATCACACAAAATTTTAAAAACACACATAAGTTGGTTCTAATAAACAAATCTCTGAGGGAGAAGCAAAAATAAACAACATTAGAAATGGAAAAGGTGACATGATTACAAGTGCACAGAAATTAAAAAGATATTAAATAAGAGGGTAGTGTTGGGAATGCTGTTCTCATTAGACAACAATGCCACTCAACAAGTTAGGAAGCAAATGAAGAGAAGGAGGCTTGGGTAATCAGACATTGAATTTATGGGCTATGGAGGACCATCCAATGGTGATATAGCCAATCGTTAAACTGGCTTATAAAAGATCCTTAGGTAAAGGCAATGGATAAAGTATGTTAAATATTTCATGTCCCCAGTTCTCTTAAACAATGTAAAAATATTTTCCTAATTAGTGCATAAAACAAATTATTCTATGTTACTAAATAGTCATGGGGATGTAAGTACCACATAGGGAATGTAGCCAATAATATTGTAATAACTATCTGTGGTGTCAGATGGCTACTAGACTTACTGAGGGATCCTGATAATTTATATAAATGTCTAGCCACTATGCTACCCACCTGAAACTAATATAATATTGAATAACAACTATAATTGAAGAATAAAATTTAATTAAAAACAAATAATTTTCAACAATATTTTACAAATAAGTGATCTAAAATTTAGGCAAGTAATTTCTCTATCACATACAAGTAACTGGCACAGTAAGCATACAAACCTTGAACATAGGTCTACTGTCTCCAGAATTCATGCTCTTAACCACTGTCCCGACCTCCCTTATCTCAGCTGGGGATTTATAGATTGGGGTCCATCACGTTACAGATGGAAATTGGTACCCCTGGGAACAGAAAATATTAGTCAGATGGATTATTTAAAATACGAAGGTAAAGGGGCTTAGAGCAGTATTCTGGAGATTGCCAATAATTAAAGGGTAGGTCAAGGAGAGAGAGAGGCTCACAAAAGGGACAGAAAGGAAGCAGGCAGAGCAGTACAAGGCAAACAAGGAGAGAGCTGGAACGGATAAGTCATAGGGAGAGGGCGTTTCAAGAAAGAAGGAGCAGTCAATAGTGTCTGAGTCTGCCAAGTGTTCGGGTAGATAAGGCCTGGAAATTATTTATTGGATTTAACTACAAGGCCATCATCACTGACATTGACAAGAGCAGGTTCAGCAGAGTGGGGGAAGTCGAATCCAGATTTCAGAAGGTTGAGGAGTGAAAAGGAAAAAGAAGTGGAGACAGAATTCAGACTTTTCAGAGAGCTTTGACTGTGAATAGGAAGAGGAAAATATGTGGGTGACTGAAGGGGAACATGGAGATGATATACATTTTTTGTCAGAGAGCGTGTGTAAATGCTGGTTAGAAGAAGTGAATATAGTCATAGAAATTAAGTATATAGGAGTGGGAGGATAATTTATTTGTCAACTGCTTTTATTATGCCCACTCTTTATAAATATTAACTTGTTCAATTCTCACCTCTACTCTATGCAACAGAAGTATTTCTATTCCCCACTTTACAGTTAAAATATGAGCGTGAAGAGGTTAGGTCAAATGCTCATGGTCACTGTCAATCGGTGAGGAGCAATAGTTCAAATCCAGGCCATGACTGCCATGAGGCCAATTATCTTTGGAGAAATAATGAAGAAAGCCTTTGAGAAGGAGCCAAAGGGATTCAGCCAACAAGATGGGAGGTGAGCCTTGGGTAGCAGGAGGGACAGTTTGTACGTTGTAAGAGGAGGAGACAACTTGTACAGCTACAGGTATGTTTGAGGCTCCCAGCAGTTCAAGAATTTCCATGAAAAGCATTCTGTTCTCACTGCAAAATTGTCATTTAAGGACATGCGAGAGGCGGGAGAGGTAGCAGGGTCAGAGATTTGAATCAAATGAAGGTTGCTTGACATGTGTCATTCAGTAAAGAAAATATGAGCTTTTATGAACATAGTGGGACTGCAAGGCAGCTGTGTATATTCATGACTACAAACTAGTGACAATACCAGTGGGCCAGCTTGTGTGTTATTCTCTAGCAGTGTTTTGAAATTCAGGGCATTAGTTTTCAATGAGGGCTCAAACTTTGCTAGGTGGAAATGGAAAGAGTCACAGAGGAAGGGGGATGAGACTAGTGACATAGAGAAATTTCAAGCGATGAGGCTTGGAATCCAAGCTGGATAGGAGAGGCAGGGAAGAGAGAAATGTATGCAGAGATGTAAGTACCCAGTGCTGTGGTTCTCGACCTGCCCGCTCTGTTCACAGGCTGCTTTTACAAAATGCCCCACCCTAAATCCAAAGGACGGATAATCTAAAACAATTGGTTGGTAATGGGACAAAAGGCCTCCCACTTTCCTAAAGCTCTCAGATTGATTTAAATGTGCAGCTAGTCCCAGGGCCAGTCTCAGGTGCTCTAATTAGGTAAGGAAGTTATACAGAAAGAGTTCAGGAGCTGGAGTGGGAGGTCGGATGAGAGAGTGAAGTCACTGAGTTATTTCAGAGATGAGGCTCATTCTGCTGCGGACAAAGTCCAAGTGGCAGCTACTTCGTGGCTCTCGGCCAGCGCTGGATGCATCTGTATCTGGCCCAGAGGTCACCCTGGATCATGGCTGAATTTCCAACTGAAAGAAAGTGTGAACATTTTTTTTTAGTTGAGTAAGTCTTTCTTTGAATAAGAGGATTCGAAGGGCCAAAGTCTTTAGTGGAGTAAGAGGATTACCCCAGATGTTTGTAGATGATAGCAAGGAAGAGAAATCCAGAATGATTCAGCCAGGTGACATGAGCTTTAAAATAGAAAGTTTGGGGTTTATTTTGTTTGTTTCTTCTTTGTGGAGATGAAAGTGTAAGGGTCAGAAGAAGTATTTTTTAAAATTTATTTATTGATTTGAGAGAGAGAGAGAGGAAGAAACATTGATTTGCTGTTTTATTTATGCATGCATTCATTGGTTGATCCTTGTATGTGTCCTGACTGGGGGTCGAACCCTCAACCTTGGCATCTTAGGATGACACTCTAACCAAATGAGCATCTGGCAAGGGCAGAAGAGGTATGTTACAAGTAATTGGACAGTGAACCCAGATCTTGAGGTGTTTGCAGGGATGTAAAAGCAGCAGCTGCCGCTTATGAAAGTGAAATCCTCTAGGAAGGGCCATGTTGTCGTTAAGATCAGGTGCAAAGAATAAGATCAGGCAAAAATGTTGAGGTTGTAATGTAACTTTCTTCTAGAGATGGAAGATTAATAGGAAAAGGAGGCAAAGGAAGACCTGTAATTGAAGTCAAATACAAGAAATTGAACGAAACATAATATCTTAGAAAAGTGGATAATTGTACAGATATAAATATTGACTGTCGAGCATTCACATTGAAATCACAAATAAGATGGAAATGCAACCTACCACTTAATCATCCTAGTAATTCCAAGAGCATTTCAATTTGTCGTAATGGTTTTTCACTTGATTCTACTACATGGTCCAAGTGAATGATCATGTCATCCATAGATCATAATTATTTTGTTTCTCTGCCAATATTTATACCTCCATTTCCATTTATGTTGTTTTACTATTAAATAAAATGTTTTGACATAGATTTTCTTTAATGTATAAGGAAGTAGTCTCTATTCAAAATATTTATGAGATGTGAACACTTAATTTTATGAAATGTGTTTAGAGCAACTTTCAAGGTATTCATATGATTTTTCTCTTTTGCATAATTGATTATATGTGCATATGACATATTAATATAATATAAACAATTAATTTCTCTTGAATTTTTTGAACTCACTCCATTTCATGATATTATATTGCTCCTTAACAAAACACAAATTAGTAGTGCTTTTCTGAGGATCTTAAAATCTATTATTCTAAACACAATAGCAATATGTGCTTATATGCTATTTTGAAGGGTTTTGGATCAGTCTTTTGTGTGGCTCATCAAGTATTTTCTGTGTTCTGAAATAGCCTAAATAGCACAAGAATGATCTCAACATAACTTTTTCATAATATCATCCACATCATATTCCCCTGGCACTATTTTGGAGAAAAAGGCTTTTCTGTTTTATAGTGGTTATGTGTCCTCATGTGATTTTCATAAGTTGCTAATGTTGATCATTAATATATTTTATATTCTATGATATACACATTTTCTCATTTTTAGTTAGTGATTTTTCACTAAATATGATGCTTTCTATAGTATTCATTGTTTTTATTCCAACTGCTTTATAATTATGACTTCCTCCAGGTATATTTCTTTTCTCTCATTTAATATGGCCAGTTTGACTATTCTATTTTTAAATCATCTTTTATATTTGTTGTTCTCCTGCTATTTTGTTTTTGGTGGGTTTTTTTCTAACTTATTCTTTTCAGTTTGTATTTTTACTTATTAGTTCTTTTATCTTGTTTTACTTATTTGATTTTTGTCTCAATTTGTTGTGAACTCTTGAGCTGAATGTTTGGTTGTTTAATTTCCAGTCTTTTCTTTGCATAACATGTGCATTTAGTCTCATATGTCACTATCTAGGTGAGGATTCAGTTGCCTTTCCTTAAGGTGATATATGATGCTTATATTGCTTTGTATTCTAGGACATTGTTATAATAACTTAGTTATTGATATTTTTTATTTTTAAGCATTTTAAACAAATATTTTTCTTATTAGTAGAATTGTTATTTAATTTTTATTGTATTTTTCCATTATCATTTTGTCCCTTACGCTCCCTGCAATCACCACCCCATTGTCTATGCCTATGAGTCCTTTTTCCTTTTTTGCTTATTTATTGCTTTATTTTCAGATAATATGACCCATTAATTAATTTCTTCTTTAACAATTTAGAATTTTTGGTGGCCTACTACATGTTTAGCTTTTGTAAAAGATCTGTAGTGCTTAGCAATGTATATTTTCTCTCTTAAGAATAGGATGTCTGGCATGTATATATAGTATAGTATATACAGAATGGGGCAAAAGAAGGTTTACAGTTTTAAATAAACCACAGTTTATTTTTATATTATTATTGATTCATTATTGCATTATTTTTATATGAAAAACTATAAACCTACTTTTGCCCCACACTGCATAATAAAATAGCAGATAATAAAATTATATATTTGTATCAATAGAATAGAATAAAATTAGGCTGTCCAGAAAAAGTCCAATCATTATTAATATAATGAGAGCAGTTTGTGTGACATCAATGTCACCTGGTAGCCAAGGAGAGTGGACTGGATTAGAATGTGTGAACAATGACAACTTCACTGTACTAGTCAGTGGGAGCAGTAGGTGCCACTAGGTGAGCATGTGTACTGTGTGGCCATCACATTCAAGATGACTGAGCAAGTAGAGCAGTAAATCTGCCTCAAATTTTATGTTAAGCTTGAATTTCCATCTGCAGGAACTATTAGGATGTTTCAGAAGGCCACAGCTATGGGCAACTGGTGATTGGCAGCTTCATCACAACAATGCCCCTGCTCATGCATCATGTCTCTTGCAGGTTTTTTGTGCAACATGAAATCACCCAGGTGACTCACCTGCAGCATCCCAGATTTGGTGCCCTGTGACTTTTGGTTTTTCCCCAAACTAAAATCACATTGAAAAGGGAAGACATTTCATACCATTGATGAGATTCAGGAAAATACAATGGGGCAGCTATGGTGACTGGGAGAAATGTGTGAGGTCCCAAGGTTCCTACTTGGAAGGAGACTGAGGCATCATTGTCCTATGTACACTATTTCTTATGTCTCGTATCTTCAATAAATGCCTCTAGTTTTCATAACGGATAGCTGGATACTTTCTGGAGAGACTCTATAGTGTTATATGTAATGAAGCAACATAACTGTATCACATGATATAATAATATATTTTATATTATACAATTATATAATTATATAATAATACATAGTAATGTGTGAACTATATTTATAGTAATATAACAATTATATAAATTTAACATTAATTAGTATATAACAAAATAGTATGTAGTATACTATATATTATAAATTCATGGCTTTCATATCCTGATTGCACTGCTAACTAGATATGGCAACGATATAGGGACAAGTGGAATGAAAAGATAATTTTTTTTGGAGCAGTGGGCACACGATTCAGTGTGCAGACGATGTTTTGTTGAATTGTGCACTCAAAACCTGTATGGTTTTGTGAACAAATACCACCCCAATAAATCTGATTTTTTAAAAAAGAAAGTACATTAGAGATTTCCAGGGGCTGGAAGGAGGGAGGAATAGGGAGCTAAGTATGGAATGGGTTCAAATTTTCACTTTGGGGTGATGAAGAAGTTTTGGAAATAGACAGTGGTGTTGATTCACAACACTGTGAGTGTAGTTAATGCCACTGTAGAGACTTGAAAATGGTTTGAATGGCAAATTTTGTTTCATGTATTTTATGACTTAAAATAAAGTATGTAATATACTGAATTGTACACTTTAATGGGGAAAATATATAGATGTGTGTTATTAACTCCCTCCAATATATTTCAACTTCTCTATAAATATTGAGCCCATTTTATTTAGTACCATATATATACATATTATTGTGAACTTACATTAGCATGACTCATCATTTCTACAAAATAACTACTTTTGTTTTGTAAATGCTTTTTGCCTTAGATTTTATCTAACTATTAATATTGTGACCTCTGTTTACTGGATACTATTTACACTTACCTGAAAAATCTATTTGCTCATTTTTCTTTTTAATCATTTAGTTTCACTTAAGTGTTTTTATTTTAAGCAGATAACGAGGCAGGCCTTAGACTGTTGGATCTCCCAGTGTTGGCCCTGTGGCCTCTTCAGCCTGGAGAACTCTTCTGAGATTTCTGCAGAGTGTAACTTCCTTGCAAGATCCAACTTTGTCTGCTTTTTCCTCAAATGTACTCTCTGTACTTCATTCCCGTTTTTCTAAAATTCTTTCTCATAGTTGCTCTGTTTTCCTTAAAGACAGGAACTGTGACTTATTTATTTCATAAACAATTAAATAAGTGAATAGATAAAAGTGTCTATAGGCAATATCAGGAAATGATGAGCTATTAGCCTTTGAAGGATATATTCTAACAATGACTGAGTGACTAGATTCTAGAAATTTAAAATGAGATTCATATATAAATATTTGTTGATTTGTGTATATATTTATGCATCTCATGTGTTTATTTATATCTAATATATGTGTGTATATGTATATGTGTGTGTATATATATATATGTATATATATATAGACAGAGAGAATATATATTTATGTATGTACTCTAAGTTTTTTTCCAAACCAGAAAACTTTATGTGAAGGCAGAATGTTTGAATATTTGTATAGTGAAAGGTTTTCTTTTATGACAGAGAATAAAATTATTAAGGAACCTCTTTTTATTTATTATAATATTCTCATTAATCTTTTTATGCTAACTTTCTAGAGAAACTGATATTTTTCTTAAACCAAGCCATGAACATTTTCTGCTTTATTATTTTCTAACCCATTTATGAAAGCAGGAAGCTTCTATCATATGAAAGAAGAAAACATATCCTTATTGCCAGTTTGTTAAATTTAACTTGTAACCCTAAGTCTTATGCAGGGTTAGTTAGATGTACTTATTAAACAAGTTCTTACAGTTTATAGTCACTTACTCAGATCTTCCAATAAAGTGAATGAAGAAAAATGCCTACTGAATCTTACAAATGTAAAACCTGAATGAAATGTTTTAATAACCAATAAATATTTATTTTATATTATATAATAACACTACTATTTTAAGTTAAAAATAGTGTTGATTCCTTCTGGGATGTTCATGTATGTGTTGTTCTTTGACAGGTTCATTTAAATTAGTGGGCATTTTTTCAATACTAAATGAAAAAAAAGAGAATTACTTAAGATTATACTTTTAATACTGTGTTGCAAATCACTTCATGGTTGAAATGAATTTTATCACCCAATTTTCTTGCATACCCTGCAAATGTATCCTTTGATATGAAGAGCTATCATATATAATCCACTTTTAAACCCCTTTCTGCATTCACTGACTACTTCGGTATCTTATCCCCTCTACTCATTCTGCATACTTGAGAAGATATACAGGTAGCAGACAACTCTATAATGTGTACCTCTGGTTTGACAGTAACTATAATGTAATGGATTTCCATTAAATAATCATTTCTTTGTGCTGACCCAGGTACACCTGGCCTGGCTTGGGGATGCATAATGTCCACAGTTACAAACGTTAGAGCAAAGAATATTGCATATCATAGACCTTGTAATGCTATTCAAGAAAGAGTTCCTTCATGTTCCAGCCCTAGGGCTTCAGTCCTTGTGTGAACTTGCATTGTCTCTATACCCCTGAGTCTCAACTTCTCCAACAGAAAAACTGGGGAGTTTTGTGGAGAAATTGAAAGCTCAATGAGGTCTTGAGAGATTAATACAATGAGAAGCTAGTGATAGGCAGGTGGAAGTATTCTAAGCAGAGAGGAGGTCAGAGGTAAGTACTACAAAAAATTCAGTAAGGATATTAACCACCAAGCTCGGTAGAGGGAAATAAAGTATAACATGTTATTTTGAGCCAAACTGTGGAACCATGGAATCCATAAGTTTTTAACCCGATTTATTTATATGCTGATGTTGGCCTGGCCTTTTAACTTTCTTCTGCTCTGTCCTGTTTTTGTTGTTTGTTAGTTTGACTTCTTTTCTTTCTCAATGTTTCATCTCCAAAACTTTTGAGTGTACCTTTCCTCATATACAAAAGAATTATAAAAAGTAACAGATAACATTGATATTCATAATGCATGGTTGCTGAAAATTTTAAAGTATTTTTCCAACAATATTCCTTGGATTTATTCAGTACCTCTCTTTAATGGGCATGAAAATAAATGTACAATTTATTGTGCTGTATTTGATGAAGTCAAATTTGTCAACTGAAAAATATCTAGATAGGGTAATAATGTTTTTATTCATTCATAAACTCACCAATCCATTTATTCATTAATCTTATATTTATTAGGCTCTTTCTGTGTGACAGTCACTGGGATAGGGGCTAGGGACAAGGTCTCCATTCTGTAGACACTTAAGATCTAGTGTAGAAAACAGGAGAGAAGTCAACACAGACTTAAATATAAAAGTCTAGGTTGTGACAGATACTATAAAGGAAAGAGTGAGCTGCTGGAATAGACCACGAGGCATGAACATAACTTATAATATTGGGTAGTAGCTCAGGCCTTATTGAAAAGTATGTTCTTAATTACAGGTTATGGCTTTTACTTCAAGACAAGTAATTTTGGGAGAAACACCGATCTCTCCTTGGCAACTGTAGAGGCTATTATCTTTTAGGTCAACCAGTAGGACATTTAAAAAACAATTTTTGGTGTTTCTTGGGCTTTTCATGTCATTAGTGTGTTTGATTCAATTTTAACTTGCTCTGTAAATGTATCAAGATATATATATATATACACATATATACATATATATGTATATATGTGTTTATACATATATATTTTTTTATTTCTTAGAGAGAGGAGAGGGGAGGGAGAAAGAAAGGGAGAGAAACATCAATGGGCAAAAGAAACATTGATCAGTTGCCTCTTGCATGGCCCCAGCTTTAGATACAGCCCTGCCACCCAGACATGTGTCCTGACAGGAACTGAGCAGGCCGGTGCTCAACGCACTGAGCCACACCAGCCAAAGCATCAACATATCTCTTAACTTGTAGTTTTAAATTTGAAATTAAAAAATACATCTAGCCCTGGCTGGTGTAGCTCAGTGGATTGAGCGCGGGCCTGGGAACCAAGCAACCACGGTTCGATTCCCAGTCAGGGCACATGCCTGGGTTGCAGGCCAGTTCTCTCCCTCTCTCATTCCTTTCCCCTCTAAAAATAAATAAAATCTTTGGGAAAAAAAATGGCTACTTTGTAAGATTAAAAATTAAAAAAAAATACATCTAGTTTTTCTTTTAATTTTAGTAAAACTTTTGAGTCAAGACTCCTATTTTTTCCTAAGATTGGACAACTGGCAATACCTTCTTATTTAGTCTTATAATTAGTTTTGAATGTCGATAGTAATTAAGAGAACAACTTAACATAAATTTGATTTTCCATGTACTCTCATATTATTTCATTTATTTTTATCTCTACAATAGTTCTGTAAACTAGGTAACATCACCATTTATAGATAAGAAAACTTCATCTAGACATTTTGGTTACCTTCCTCAGATTAACAAAACAATAAATGGTAATGCCCCAAGTGGAATAATTAGCTATATAAATTCCTAGCCTATATTTTCCTCTCTGTTTAATTGCTAAGTACTTCAAATATTTGTGTAAACTCTAGAAATAGAAATTGTGGGTTGAATTGTATATGTCAGAAACATATGTTGAAGTCCTAGCTCCTAGTACCTCAGATGGTGACCTTATTTGGAAGTAGGGTCATTGCAGATATAGTTAGTTAACATGAAATCACACTGAAGTAAAATAAGCTCTTAATCTGATATGACAATTTACCTTTAAGGAGACAATATGGAGACACAGACATGAGGGGACAACACCCTGTGACAACAGAGCAGAAATCTAAGTGCTGCAGCTGTAAGCCAAGTCATGCGAAGAATTCCCAGCAAATTACCAGAAGCTGGAAGAGATCAGGGAGGATTCTTCCCTAAAGGTAACAGAGGGATTGTGGCCCTTTCTCTCCAATATCAGAACAAGGAGGAAGGGAACACTAAATGATGACAGTACAGGTCTTCGGAGCACAGCTGAATCGATACTTAAGCCAACTGCTTCTAAGAAACGTGCCCACTTCTTCTAGGTGCCCCTCTATACATGCACTGAGAGAGAGGTAGCCATTGCTTCAACTTTGCAAGGTTTGATGATGCATAAATGTTTTCAATGCCACCCTCATTGGGATGGTGGTGCATGGACCTTCATCTCCCTGATTTAAGGTAAGATGTTGACTCTTGCATATAAATATGACTGCTTTATTCAAACTAACTGAGTTTTTGTAAACAAGACATTGTTAACTTCTCTGTTGAAATGCAATTTTCTTAAAGAATATTCCTGCTCACCTCTCTCACTTTCAGCTCATGTTACTTTTTATTCCCTCCTTACAGCTCATTTAACATCATATCTACTTCCTTTTCCTTCCTCTTTTTCTTCCATCCTCCTTTCCTTTTACTGTCTTCTTCTTTCATTGTTTTATTTTTTCCTTTACTTTTTAAACTCTGTCTTCTTCAGAAATGAATCCCTAGCATCTTTAAAAGTATCTCTGACCATAATAATGTGCTCAAGAAACCATACTTTAAATAAGTTAAATAAATGCAAATATGTCCATATTTAAAGGAAAACATAAAAACAATTATGTTTTATGTCAGTTGCAAATTACCAAGAATATTACTAACTAGGGACTTGGATTAATACAACCAAAAAGAAATCTAAGGGATTGAAAAGTTGTTTGCTTACACTGGCCATGAGTTAAGCAAAACTAAAGTAATTTTACTAGTAAAATACACAAAGTAAAAATTTGATAAGCCAATGGTAAGCCACTAATAAAATAATAAATAGATAATTTGAAGACGTCTACAAACTTGCAAATAGGTGTAACATTTAAGCAAAATGAGTAAAGTAAGTAGACTTGAAAGAATACAATATATTTCAATATGGAATTTACCCCGGGACTCCATGTGTTTAACACTATTCCAGGAAGGTTACAAAAAAATGCCAAAGTGGTTCATAGCATGGAACAGGTTAAAACCCCTAACCTAGAGGGATCTCTAATGATGGTGACAGGCAGTCCTGATGATTTATCATTGTGACACTGGTTAACACATGAGTGAAGTCAGGCACTGCAAAGAGTTTTGATAAGTTTAAGGAAAAGTTTAAAGAAATGGATAATATGCTATTATGTTCAGCTTGAAGGGCGTGCTGTTGGCAATTACAGCATTTTTTCCCAAATAGTCTTGGCTGAGATGGAGGTCCTCTCTGTCCTCTTTTGTCAAGAGAGACTTGATAGATATTTCCCACTTTTCATTAAGTAATATCTAAATCATAAAGCCATAACCATCATATGACTCTCACATAACTATCTGTTTCTAAAAGAATTATAGCACTGATGGCTTTTAATGGCCATTTACAATGCCAGAATACTCGTAGGTGATCTCTGGTGGCATCAGTCCAAATTGGTTACCCGGTGGATTTGATCTTTAGCTAAAGGTCAAATTCAGTTTTACCTTCAAAACTGAGAAGGCTTGGATGAGAAGGTTGCTTCTTAATAATGTCTTTAGTGTAAAATTTACTCTATATTCATTTTGAAAAATCTTTAGGTTGAAGAAAGAGAATAATGCCATTCTTCTCCCACCCCCAAGTTTTTGAAGGATTGACAGCTTGACATGGGGATTTTCACATAAAAATTCAAATCATTACATTCGTTCTATATAAAACTCTTTAGAGAAAGTACCTATGGAACTTCAGCAATCAAGACTTACTAACGCTTCACCAAAGATTTAAGTTTGCTAACTAATCAAACACAATTGCTGAACAGACATAGATGACAGCTCTGTTGGGGTCTGACTGTTTAAAATGTATGTTACAGAGAATTAGAGAATGCATTTTTTCCTGCAAGTAATGTGGTTCCCAAAATATAAGAACAAAAGACCTGACTAAGCTGAGCATATCCACTTTTTTTTTCCAAACTCATCTGTTGAATAACATACTACTTTGGAATGATAGAGACCAGAAATCACTTACATGGAGGGGAAAAAAATAGAGTGAATCTCTAATAGTCACTTCAGTCTTACTTAATATGACTAATACTGAGAACCTAATTTCCCCACCATCCTCCTTACAACATTCTCATCACCCTTCCTCCCTGTTTTTCCATATATTCTAATGGCAAATTTTTCTTGACTCCTTTTTTTTTTTTCACATACTTCACTTCCCAGGAGGTCCACCTGCTTCCAACCTTCATATTCAGAGTCTATTCTCAATACTGTAACTTGAGTATTCTTGTAAAACAAAGGTTAGATCTTGGCATGCCTCCACACAAAACCCTGCAATGACTCCTGTAGTATTGAATGTAAACCAGTTCCTTACAATGGCTTACAATGCCCTTCATAGTCTGTGACTCATTACTCCTCTGACGTCCTGTCTTAGTACCTTGTTCCTTACTGATCAGCTCCAGTGCCATCAGCCTTTCTTCTGGTTCCTTAAGCCTGCAGGCATGCATTCACCCTATGTTCTTTGTTCTGGCTGTTCTTTCTGCCTTGAGAACTATTCCCTCAAATATTTGCTTGGCTGGTTCCTTCTCTTTGCTCAGGTGTTTACTCAATATCACCTACTTAAGAAGGTATATCCTGACCATTTATTACTATAACTTATCCTGTTGACTTCTTTCACACAGCACTTTTTCATTTATTTTTTCATAGCATATAACAATACATATCATATAATACATTTTATTGGTTCTGTTCAATGTTTACTGCCTGCATATTATCATGATATAATATTTGAAGTTCTATAAAAGTAGGGATATTTATTTCATTCACTGTTCTGACCAAAGCACCTAGCCTAATGGCTAGCCCACAATAAGCACTCAGTGTATGCATGCTGAATAAATAAGTCTATCAGATAATCACATTGACTCTACTTTCAGAATAAGTCTTGAATCTGGTCTCTTCACACCACGGCATCAGCAACTCCATTGCCACTAATTTGGTCTTAGTCATTATCATCATTTGCCTAGATTATTGCTATCAACTTCTTAAACAAATTGTAAATATACCATTGTTTGCCTTTCATTAGTCTATTCTAAAACATACACACACACACACTCACACCAATACAACAAATTTAAAATTAAATCAGACTGTGTCACAGCTCCAACTCCCCCAATGCCCTCCTTTTTCACACTGTCTTTATATTGACACTTTCACATTCTACAGGTCCTATCCTCTTTTCTTCCTCTCCTGCCTGCCTAAGTCTACATCACTCTGGCCTCATGTTGCTCCTTGAACACAGCAGGCTCCTGCTGGACTTGGACCATTTGAATGTGCTATTCTCTTTTGCTGGTCTGTTTTTTTTATCAGAAATTTCCATAGGTAGCTCCTGGGCCTCTCTCAAGTTTAAATGTAGATTTCTCAGTGGACCTGCCCTGACCACCCCGCTTGAAATTTCAACCCCCTCCAATATTGCTATTCCCCTCCTCTGATTTATTTTGTTTCGTAATACTTATTGCTATGTCTCATATGATTTTGCACATTTATTTTATTTATTGCCATCCCCAACTAGGATATAAACTTCACAAGGGCATTGGTTTCCATCTACTTTGTTCACTGGCCCATGGTAGGCACTCAATTAATACTTATAGAAGAAAAAATAAAGTATATACTCTTGGTATTATAAAAGTCCCAAGAAAATACATGTGTATTATTCAGTTTCCCAGCAAAAATAAAAGAGACAGTTAAACAAATCTGGGCAGACTTTAACAAAAAGACTATTTACCAAGGTAAGGTCATGGTATAAAGAAGCCACATAGAAGAGTGTTCTATCGCATGGGCTAGAATCATTGCCATCCTACCCACCCCCTCAGTTGGAAGCCGGACAACAAGAGACTCCATTGCCTGATTAGCCTTCCAGGTATTAAGCTGCAGGGAAGAAAGGATACAGATCAGACCCAAAGAGAAAAATAGATGATACCAAGCAGTGGTGATTTTTAATGCTATGACTGAAAAAAAAATTAACCAAATCCCAACCAATCTCCATAATTTCTCTCTCTATACCTTTAAATTCTCTGGAAGTGTACCTGTGAAATATCACTATTTTCCCAACTTCAAACCTACATGCTGCTCATTTTCCAACACTGACTTTAAATGCTGTCCTGTGTAAGACATCCTGGGAGCACAGGTTACTGTGGTGCCACTATCGGGGGACTCATGTAACAGGTAATTGATGACTTTGTGAGCCTGTGTGTATGACTTTTACAAACAAGTAGTATCAAGTTGTTGGAATAGTGGGGAGGAAACACTTAAGGCAAAGTGCTAGAACACAGAGACAGGCACTTGAGACAAGGTAGAAGGCCACGTTATCTCAGTAAGTGACCTAGAAGTAATCTCAGACCTTAGCTCTGAGTGCAGAATAGGGGGAACATTGCCAAGGGAGGGCCAGAGCAAGAGTATGTTGGAGAGAAGAGAGAATGTGCAGGCAAATTTGGGTAGCAGACCTCTCAGTGGACTCAGAGCATGGTGAATGAAGGAAACTGGGGGAGGTAGAAATGAAGTATCAGTTTGGACAAGGACCAACCAGATAGTTTGTGACTTTATAGGCCATCGAGCAAATTGATATTTCATTTGAAATACATCAAGAAGCCATTGGAGGGCTCGGAACCTGGGAATAACATGATTTAATACACATCTAAAAATATTCTCTGGCCAATCTGTGAAGAATAATACAACGATTTATTTTTGTAAAAGTGTGACTATATCTCTCTTATCACCTTCACTTCTACATTTATTTCACTTGTTTTAGCTTTTTCTCTCTTTTTTGTACTTCTAAAACAATTTTTTGAACTTAATAAATCCAACAGTGTTATTCGAATTGTATTTTATACCAGAAGGATAAAGAACGTGTGTTCTGTTTAGACACATGACAAGAATCAGGTGTCCAGTGTTCCTGAGTAATGCATGCCAATTTTTGAATGAAAACTCAAGACACAGTTAAAATAGAAGTGGGGTGTGATTCAAAGGAGTATAGAGGTCATGGGAGAAATTAATATCAAATGTGAAAATTACTCAAGCATGTTCCAAACTAACTGATGAAAGACATCAATCCACAGATGTTCAATATTTCCTAGGCAAAGGAGAGAAAAATTATCTTTCTTTTCATTCTTCATTCCTCCTGCATTTCTGGTTTTCAATTTGGGATTATTTTCCTTTGGACTTCATAACTCACTCTAGTGTATTTTCGTTGTCAAGTCAGCTAATAATTAAATGTTTCACTTAAGTGTTTCCCAAAGTATCTTTATTTTTATGCAATTCTGGTTTGACATGATATTTCTTTTGTCATTTTTTAAAAGTGGTGCTCTGTTGATGAGCATTATTCTTGCTTATTGGGACTGTGTATTCTCTAAAATCTTTTATGTTAAGTTTAGCTTTTAGTTCATATTATAGCTGTCTCTTGAATGACATATTGAGATTTACTTTAAATTTTAAACTTTTTAAACTTTCTATATTTTACTTGAATTAGTACGAACCATTTTATTTTGATTTTTTGTCTATGCTATCCCTTTTTTGGTGGTACTCTGATATCAAATACATAATGTTTGGACATTATGTATTCTACTTCTCTTCTTATATGCAATTAATCTGTAGCATTTATATTTAAAAATTATAGTGATCACAACCATAAACTTAAGAGCCAAACTCATGGATTCTAACTTTAACTTTACAACTTACTACTTGAGTGATATTGGAAAATTACTTAAGCTCTCTGTGCTTCACTTTCCTTATAAGTAGAAGAGAAATAATAGCACACAGTTCATAGGGTTTTTGAGAACATTACATTGGTTAACAATCCAAAGCATGCAGTGCTTTTTCTATTGTTAGTACTATAAGTGTTTCTTTTTGTTGTTTAGTAAATTTTAGAAATTGTACAGCTTAAATTATGACCTCCTAAAAGACATGTCTATCTCCGAATATAGCCTTATTTGGACAGAGTCTTTGTAGATGTAATTTATGCAAATATGTCAAGATGATATTCTGGGTTAGGATGGATTCTAAATATTGTACAATGGCGGGTGTCTTTACCAGAGACTGAGAAGCACATGCAGTGGGAAAGGGCGTATGGGAATGAAAGTCGAGATTGAAGTGATACACCCTACATCCCAGGAACAATTAGAATTCCTGGCTGCCACCCGAAGCTGGTAGGGGGACAGGGAATAGATTTCTTTCTCAGAACCTCCAAAAGGAACCAGCGATGCTTGAACTGTGAGAGAATAAATCTCTACTTTTTTTAATCTTCCAGTTTGTGGTAACATTACAGCAGCTCTAGGACACTAAGACACAAGTACAGTGTTTAAACATATTTTGGTTTCTCCCTCTAACCAAGACAAAAGTCTTAGCTTACTATTAACTCTCTTCTGTGCCCAATGCCATTCCACATTATCCAAAGCATCCAGCAATCAGTAGCACTTCTCCCAACTTTCCACGGTTACTGTGAATTTATTCTTATATTTCTGCAATTGTTATGATACAGTTTGGAAGAAAAAGTTTACAAAAAGCTTTTGATCGACCATGTTGAATCAGAATAAAGGTGTATTTCTGGGAGAAGTTAATGATTTAACTTTAAGGCATCCTGATGCATCCAAACTTGCTCATTAAGCAAAGGGGACAGCAGGGATCATAATAGCCAATGAAATTGTCAAGAGAGAACAGAGGATAGCCCCGCCCCCATATATGGCCTCTATAATTTTAAAACAAATATATTTGGACTGTTTTAATACATATTAGAAATGCACAATATGTGCATCTATTTGTTACATGGTAATTTACATATTTACAATATTATAAATCACATATTTACAACATGTAAGTTGACGTGTAACAAATGTGTATGTTGACATGTAATAGATAGATGATTCATAAAAGACCATGTGTCCAGATACTTTTGTCTTTGGAGATTTTAAAACAGAAAGCGTGTTTCATGTGAAGCCCTCAGAATGGGGTTTACAAGGTATGATGATAGTAGGAAGCCGCTCTTAATCCATTACTTTTCCTGTAACATGGGGATGCAACACCTAAGGTAAATTGAAAGGCGTAAAATAGAATTTATATACTCTGTCATTAGAGTTATCATTGTCATTAATGTTATCATTATCCCACTTAAGGTAGTGTGGCCCCTAGAGCTTCAAACACTCGCATTACAAGGACGACAGGTGAAAACACAGATTTTGGAGGCAACGTGTGTGTCTGCATATGTGTGTGATTACTTTTTGCTTTTCGCTTTCCGGCCCTTTTTCTACTTATCTCTTGCTGTATTTAGCGACGTAGTCTAAGTGCCAATTATTCAAACATGAATTAAAAGAGGAGGTAATCCCTCCCATCTCTCGTGTTTATGATTTTCATAAAGCCCATCATTAGAGGAAGTGCCATCACTTTTACTTTTCTGCTCAATTATTTAGACATTTCTGGAGAAAGGTGACAGAAATATCAACACCTTTAAAAATGTGCATTCTCTAATTTACAAATGAAATTGCTTAAACTTCCCAGAAGAGTGTTTGGGATCTTCCATTGGCAGCGCCAGTTGGTAATACTGCCAAGTCTCTCATATTTCATTGAATTATTTAAAGTGAGTTTCTGGCCCATGTCCATCATCCCCCAGCCAGCCAGTCCTTCATTCAACAAAGATTTTTGAGCACCTGCCCTGCGATGGGCCCTGTTATTGGACAGGCATTCCAGAAGAAAACAGACAAGGCATAGCTCTCAGGAAGCTTCCATCCCAGCAGAATTCTATAGACCATGAACAAGCAAACAAGGGAAAGATGTTCGCTGAGATACTGATAAATGTCACAAAGAAACACACTGTGAGGAGGGGCTGTGCAGACGTTTGTTTTACTTGAAGATTTGGTCTTCTGTGGATGTCTATGTTTTCCAGTTTCATTTGTTGTTTTATTTTTCTATTTTATGGAAGTCACCCAGAACAGGAACATACCAATAAACACCAATGTAGGGCTTTAAAAAGAAAAGGGAGAAAGGGTCACCTGAATCCAAGTAGAGGAGCTCATGAGCAGTGAATATGGTCAGTTTTATGGGTCCAGCATTACTCTGGCACTGAAACCAGACAGAAAAGTAATAGCATGGGAGCTGAATATTATAGGGTGATTTTATTGATATACCTACAAAAATTTCAAAAAATGAATAATATGCCACAATGGATCAGTATTTACCTCAGGAATGTGAGTCTCACTCATTTTTAGGAAAACTATTAATTCACCATATAACATACTAAAGAAATAGAGGCATAAACTGCATTAGGTAAAATTTAATCATAATTCGTGATACAAGCTCTTAATAAACCAAGTAAAGGAAGGAATGTCTTAAAATGGTAAAGAACATCTGACCAAAAACCACTGCTAGTTTACCCATAGTGAGAAGACATTAAAATTATTTCCTTTAAATTCAGAAGTGAGGTGAGACTGTCCACTGTGCATACTTCTTTACAGGATTCACTTTTTTTCCATCATTACCAGGAGATCCTAGTGGTAAAGCATTTAACAAACTGGTATAAAGGTTTTAAATAAATAAACAATTATGTCATTATACAAATGTGTATTATCTGCAAAGAAACTCATGTGAATATACTAAGAATTTCTTCAAGTTAATAAGATATTTTATTAGATTTGCTGAATGCAAAGTCAATATATGCCCTGGCCAGGGTCTCAGTCAGTTGAAGCATCACCGCATATGCACCAAAAGTTTATGGGTTCAATTCTGGTCAGGGCACACACTTAAGTTGTGGGTTTGATCCCCTGTCACGGTGTATATGGGAAGCAACCCATTGATATTTCTCTCTCACATTGATGTCTCTCTCTCTCTCTCTCTCTCTCTCTCTTTCCTTTCCTCTGTCTCTAAAATCAATAGTAAAACATATTCTCAGGTGATGATTAAAAATATCAATATATAAGGCCCTGGCTGGTGTAGCTCAGTGGATTGAGCACGGCCTTGCGAACCACATGATCGCGGTTTGATTCCCAGTCAGGGCACGTGCCTGGGTTGCAGGCCAGTTCCCAGGAGGGGACTCATGAGAGGCAACCATACATTGATATTTCTCTCCTTCCCTTCCCCTCTAAAGATAAATAAATAAAATATTTAAAATAAATAAATAAATAATAAATAATAAAATTTTCAATATATAAAAATCATTTGCATTACTATAACACAACAGACAGAAATGTAATTTTAAGAGAACATAAAAATATATGCTACATGGAAATAAAATTAATAAAAGGGGCAGTGACCTTTGTAGGAAAACTTTTAAACTTTACTATTAAATAAAAAGGCTTAGCCCTGGCTGGTGTAGCTCAGTGGATTGAGCGTGGCCTGTGAACCAAAGGATCACGGTTTGATTCTCAGTCAGGGCACATGCCTGGGTTGCAGGCCAGTTCCCAGCAGGGGATGCACGAGAGGCAACCATCCATTGATTGATATTTCTCTCCTCTCCTTCCCTTGCCCTCTAAAGATAAAAAAATAAAATCTTAAAAAAAAGGGCCTAAATAATGAAAAGACATATACCATGCTCATGAATAGAATGTTTAAACAAGTCAATTCTATTCAAATTAATGTATAGATTCAACCAATTCCAATAAAAGCTCCAACAGAGACTCCTATAGAATTAGATAAGCTGATTATAAAATTAACATGAGTGAGAAAAGGACCAACATTAGAATTCACTTTTGAATTCATTTTTGAAGAAGACTCAATTGAGGGTATATATATATATATATATATATATATATATATATATATATATACTTTATATATATATAAAGACTTTATATATATATAAAGACTTTTGATAAAAGTATAGTAATTAAGACAACATCATTGGCACAGATTGAGACAAAAAGATCAATGGTAAAGGATGAAAAGTATAAAAAGTGGACCGGTACTTTTTTTGATAGAAGCGATATTTCAGAGCAGTGAGAAAATAGTAGAATTCTCAATAAATGCTGCAGAGGCAATGGGTTATCTATATGGGAGAGGGTACAATTGTATCTCTACCTCAAACAATTTCTTTGCTTTTAGGGGATACATTTGAAATGCAAACTTTTACATTTTTAGAATTAAATATACAGGAATGTCTTAACGAACTAGGTGTAGAAAAGCATTTCTTAATGCACATAATCCATAAAAGAAAAAGAACAATGAATAAAATTTGTTTAATTTTTTTAAACTTCTGCTTATCAAAGGTACAATAAAAGAGTGAAATGAGCCATAAACTTGGAGAAGATTTCTGTAAATCTTTAATTCAAAATATGCAATGAAATCTTGTATGTAATAACATTCTATCAATCAATAATTAAAAGACAAACAACCTAACAAAAAATAGATAAAATAGATGAACAGGCAGGCACTTGACTAAAGATGAAATCCATATGATAAATAAATATATAAGCAAATGCATAACTAGAGAAAGAAAAGTAAAAACCACCATGAGGTATCATTTCAAAGATTGAATAAACATCAAAAAAGAAATTTGGTGATGCCCTGGGTAGGCAAGGGTATGAAATAATAGAATTTTACATATTGCTGTTGAGAGAAATACTGCTACAGCCGAGTTTGAGGGGGAAAAACTTGACATTATACAATAATGTTGAAGATGTGAATATCTTGTAGCTCTATAATTTCTCCTACGGGTACATAGAGAGAAATTCCCATGCATTTGAGCTGGAGGATATGTTCAAGAATATTTGCAAAGCCCATTGCTAACAACTTTAAACTTGGTGCATTCCAAAGGTCATCAGCAGTACAATGTTTAAATAAAATGTTGCCTATTCTAACAAAGAATACTATGCAATTCTGAAAATGAATTAGGTAGACTATGCACATAAACCATTACAAAAAGTAAATTTTTGAAGATTTATTTATTTATTTATTCATTAGATTTTGTTTATCTTTAGAAGGGAAGGAAAGGAGAGAAGGAGAGAAATATCATTGTATGGTTGCTTCTAGTGCATCCCCTGCTGGGAACTGGCCCCTGCTGGGAACTGGCATGCAACCCAGACATGTGCCCTGATGGGGAATCAAACTGCGATCTTTTTTGGTTTGCAGGCCGGTGCTCAATCCACTGAGCTATACCAGCCAGGGCTTTTTGAAGAATAATTTAATATTTTAATAGTACTCAAAACTAGGCAAATGTAAGATTAACATAAAATTCAAGTTAGTGCTTTTGTCTGGGATGTAAAGATTGAGATGGAAAGAACCAAATCACAGAGGGTATCCCAATGGTCCTAATAATGTTCTATTTCTTCAGCCAGAATTACATGATCATCTGTTATAAAATTATCAATATATACAGAAACACATTGTATGATGCATATGATATATCTATATATATCATATAAGATCATATATGGCTGTATAATATATCACATAATAATTTAAAATATCGGTACTAGGCCTTAAGACAAGTCTACTTCACCATTCAGGGGTCTTCTGGTTACAAAGGAAATAAAACACAACCAAAGTTGACCTAAGCAGAAAATGCATATGTTGGTTTAGGTCATTGAAATTGCTGTAAATGATGGTTTAAATGATGTACTTAAGATTTAATCTCTTTGCTGTTTCTTACTTTCTCCTACTGCTGGCTTCATTTTAATCTTTTTTTGCAGTGATAAGATAGCTGCAGTAGCTCCAATTTTATAATCTCTCAGGTTCAAATCCAACAGGAAAAGAATAACCCCTACTTATGGTCTCATAAACAAAATCTTTGGGATTAGTTTGGACTGAGTTGGACTCTCCTGGCCTGAACCACACACCCAGGCACTTGGGAACCACTCAATGTGGTGAGCAGAGCAGAAATGCTCTCATGTGCTAGGTGTGTGCCCCGTGTTCCAGTGGGGATCCTAGTGGTAAGTGCTCATCCCCCAGAGGGCCCACCACTGAGTTTCTGAGAGTTATTTCCCCAAATTAGAATTAGGATGCTGAAATCCGGAAATCAGCAAATGGAATGGAGCAGGGAAAGGTGCCCAATATACCCACAAAAGCCTATTTAAATTCAAATAAATTATAGCTCACATAGAAGCTAATTACCATTCAGTAATTAATTTATGGAAAGACTGTGCACTATAGAGGCTAAGAACTTGGGTTTGGAATCAGGCAGAATTGGGTCAAGTCCCAGCTTTCTCCATGATACTTGTGTAAATTTGTGTCTTTCTTCAACATAGAAATTATATTTCTACCTCACTAGAGTGTTGTTAGGGTCAAGTAATGTTAAAACTGAGTTACTACAACATAACAAATCTGCAATAAATATAGGCCATCTTCATCATTATTGTCATCATCATAAACTTTATTTTCATCATCATCAGTATCATCAATACCATCATAATCACTACTATTATCATTAACTTAATATTCACCAGAAATATGTTCCTGTGATTTTGTAGTAATTTTGAGCTTTATTTGGAGCTATCAGATAAAAATTTTTCTTACAACTCATATATTTTTTTACATTTCCCTATTATGGTGCTTTTTATAATATATTATAATTGTGTTTCCATGTTTATTATCTCAGCAGATTGAGATCTTCTTATAGAACATATATTTAATCCATCATCATTGTTTCTCTTAGTATATCATTCCTTTCATACAATGGGGAAGAAGAGGGATTATGGCATAAAAAAATTCATACTGATTAGAAGTCTAATATGTATAAAATACTATCTAATGTATATTATATACATCATGCTGTTTTCTTCTTATAAAAACACCATTACATAGGCAGTGTGTTAGTTTAATTTTTAAATGACTATCTTTAAGTCATCTAATCTGGCTAAAATAAAGCATCTCATAAATTTTAGACCTAATATTAGGATTCCGGTTTCTTTTAATCTCAAAACTACTCATTTTCACTCTACACTAGCATTTCTGAAACTACAGCATAAGGTTTTTGTGATTCTTCATATAAATGTTTTAGGTCTGTATGACCTCTGTGGATTTTTTGTTTGAGTTTCAATGATGATATTAAAAATAAATACAAATATTATTAATGATAACTCATTGCTGGTATAATGTTTCAAAGGCTCACATTTGAGTCTGTTTGGAACAACACTGGTGTCAAGGGAACAAGTGAAGTGACAGCCTTTAACTTTTACAGCGGCACCTCACACTCTGGCATCTGCAGACCCCCGAGGATCACTGCACTCCGCTTCGTAAACGTTGACTGAATAAGCTAATGATTAAGGTCTCTCCAGAGAAAGGATCTTTCTGTGGCAGGATCCAGGACTTTTCCCTCCCTCCAAACCCTTCCTACTCATCAGTCAGTGACAACAGGGTCTCCTCAGTTTCATTTCAAGCTCTATGTTCCATGGCTTTGAGAAGACAGGGGCTAGGACAGCCATGGAGAAGGACCTGGGAGATAAACAACAGATGTAGATAAATGCTTCCTTGCCTAGGAAGGTTAAGACCCTGTGGAAGCCTGAGTTTGGGTACCTTTATCCAATGTAAACTTTAGAAACACATTTCAATGTCTTTCCTGTGCTACTACCCTATGAATAGAATGATCCTCTAAACGCCACAGCAACTGAGTGGTCCCATTACTTTCCATCCCTCTTTCATCCTGACTTCATTGTCCCTGATGAAAACAAAGGAAATCTGAGGCTTTCCAAAGAATGATTCTGCTGTGATACATAAGTGCACACACGGTAGTAGCATTTAGTCATATAACTCTTCGCTTTGCATCCAGTATTTTCTCACTGTCTTATTCCTTCCTCCAGAGAGGGGGATGGAGCAGCTAACTTTGGTTAGTGAGAGCCCAACTTTCATAAGGCTACATTTTCACTGGTGGGTGTGGGCACCGTGCAGCCCATCACTGCTCACACTGGGCACGGGCGCTTGCTCTCCTGGAACCACTTACATTTATAGGGAGTGAGCTTTCCTTCTCTGTCCTCTGTTCCCATGAGATAAATGCCCTGCAGGAGACCTGCCATGTCTCCTCTCTCACTCTCCAGTAACCATGTGTGAGGCAGACCCAAAGTTCTTTCAGCAGCTGGTTCTGTGTCACTGGAGTCTGTTTTGCTGACCCAGCTGTCCTCATAGGTCTTATTTTGGAAAGAAAATTAAAAAGTTTTCATTAGGCTTTAGTTGTAAGCTACTTTCTCTAATGTTCAAGTTCCCTGGAGTAGGGGGACAACTGGGCATCTGATTAGCCATTAGCAAAGCTAATATTTTATTGCATTTAGCTAACAATCTTTGTGTCTACTCTATTTTTGTGACATGGCAGGAAAGAGGAATGATGAGGCTTTAAGCCTGTAATCTCCAAAATCAGATTTTAAGGGATTATTTTCCTATGTCATGCTCTATCTTTTCTTCCTTAGTTGGTGTAGAGAGAGGTAAAGATACAAATGGATAATATTCTCTGATAGATAAAGGTGGCCTGAAACCTTTGTACAGAGCACATGATAGCCAAAGATCACCCAAAAATATAAAATGCATTGAGACCAAGAGAAAGACACTAGAAAAGAAAGAATAACAGTGATTTATTGGGGAAAATTTCTCTTCAACATCCACTTATTACCTTAGTTCCTTGGAGCTATTTATACATGAAGGGCATAGAGAAAGTTAGCAGACCATCAGTTGGAAATATTTTTGGCAAAGAAAATACAAACAGCTATAATAATATAAATCAAAATCCCTAACCCCTAACATACTGAACCCAGAACTCACCAATCTAAATACTGGCATTATCACTGCTTTTAGAAAACCTAGTATTTTCAATCATATTTGACTACACACTTGTAATATCACTATGTGGGAGTAAATCCAGATGGGAAGATATTCTCTCAGTTAACGGAAATATGTATAATTTTCAGAACTAGTAAGTTATTTATGCAAAATTAATGTGGCCACTGAAGTTGTCCTGCAGAGAATGGAATTGAGAATTTGATGAAAATGCTGACACCTAAATCTTATAAAGTCACAGTTTACTGCAATAAATGCAAAAGGTGTGTTTTGGGTAAACATGGTCCTCAAGCTGAGGATATTCAGTAAGCACAGCTTTTTAAATATCCACAACCAAGGATAAGAAGAAAGGAAAGGAAATTTGGGGGTGGGGGAGAGGGAGGAAAAGAGGACTGTTATGGTTTATTTGAGTTATAGTTGATCCTGTCTGCATTTTCCTAAAGGAAATGAAATATATAAACCTAACATTCAAGCAGCAGATTTTAGACACTGACAGTGTTGGGTTCCAATTACACCTTTGCCTGAGACCAGCTGAATATCCTTAAGATGTAGCTTTCTCTTTTTTAAAATATGCATTATCTTATTTATTTCATAAGGTGGTTTATATGATTAAACAAACTGACAAAGTCCCTCTTGCATAACCAGCATATAAAAAAGTTTCATTTCCCTCCTTTAAACCTTACCCCCCTAAAATATTCTACTGGACCACAAAACCCTTGAGGAGTATTTTTTTATTTGCAAACTAATTTTTTTTATTTGCACAAAAATAAAAAAGTAGTTGTTCAAGTAATATTGAGTGAGTGTTTTAATATCTAGCTTAAGCCTGAACTGATTTTACTAATATAAAACATAATGGTTATAAGCAAGTTTTTCCAAGTAGTGAAGTTTACCTACCACTCATAGAAATCTGGTTGTAGAGGAGCCAAGAGGCTCCTAAAAGAAAATAAAATGAGGACCCTTGCATGGAGGCAAGTGTAAGATCATAAGATAAACTCCTTACAGAATGCTAGGACATTATTTTACTTCAAAAAATTTGGGGTGGTCACTTTACACTCTTCCAGAAGAAAATACCCATGCTTCTCTGATTAAAGGATATTTGGGTGCAAATGTCTAAGAAATAAATATCTAAGTTAGACATTATATACAAGTTGCTTAGGAACCAAACTATAATATAATATGCTTTTCTAGGTCTTTTAATAGTTCTCAAATGAGGTGCCAAGGTTAAAAAATCAAGAGGGTTCACATAAAAGTCTGGATTTGGGCTTTACCAGAAAATGTAGATCACTTATATTTGGCTCACATCCTAAGTTGACCTTTGGATCAAGTTGAAGGATACTCCCTTTAAATAGAAATGGTTATTTCTTTCTTTGCTAGAGAACCATCCCAGACTGATTCACTAATTTATCCACTCTCAGCCTTTGCAGGCCTATGCACCTCTCAGTCCATGGAAAGAAAAGTCAAGTAGAGAGGCTTTGCTCAGTTAGGAGGCATTCTGAATGCTTCAGAGGGGATAAAGAGCTCTGATGGATACCCCTGTACCAAAGTGTACTTTTAATTAAAGAGGGGGCAATATCTCCACTACTGCCAGCAACACAGCTTCTGTTTATAAGTTTTCTAGAAGAGTCCACAAGTTGTTCCACAGCGTCACAAAGGTAGGTAAGCAGTGGCCCTCAAGAGATGATGCAACAGGAGGGAAGAGTGGCCCAAATATGGAAGAAGATGCCCAAGAGAAGATGCCAGACCCAACTTTCAGAAAGTTGTAAAAACCAGAAAATGGGACCTGCTTATAAGAACATCTATGACCACCATCCACCTCCACTTAATAAACCTCTGAAATACGTCCTTGGTAGAACTAGCTACAGGAACTGGCATCTCTGTTTAAGCCCATGGGAGTGACAGCTAAGGAAATGCAGAACATGAAGCAATGAGTGGCAATTTGCAGGCAAGCTACTAGAGTCTTATATTATTTTTGGACCTCTCTGCACCATTACTTTTGACTAAAATGGAGAGGAATGAGTGTTAATACAAGTGTAGAATTACACGACAAGTTCTATTTGTGTGTAGCCCTGCCATTCAGGCAAAAGAGGTAATAATCACTTGGAGATCAGATTGGCTCACTGGAGCACAGCAGTAGCAAAGAAAAGTCCAAAATGATTTACACAGAGGGAAGAAAAAGAAGGCAAGATTGGCCTTTTTATATTCAGCCACGTTTCCTTCACTTAGTCTTACTAGGAGCTATTAAAAAATTCTATTCACCAAAATATTTGATCCATGAATTAATTCATGAGGGATAAATGAAGACATTTTTAATTTCTTGTGAAACTGAGGATGTGAATTATTACTTTTCATTTTAAAGATATTCATCAAAATTACTTTGAAGAAGGGTTCCGTGTTTCAAATGGCCAATGATCACCCTCGTTCCCATCCCTGGCAGTCCACGGACCAGCCACCACAAACACCCAGAGGGCATCTCTCATCACCAGATACATGTAAAGATATATGTATCCTTTGTACATGTGCTAACATCAATGTCAAGTGTATTGTAGTGATTCATTATTTTTGCTTCTTTAAAGAATTTCAATTAATTTAACAGAATCTAAAATTTCCTTTTTCTTTCACATTTAATCAGTTTATCTATATAATTGAGTCACAAAATCACATTCAAAAACACATTGTTTGGCCCCCACAAAAAACATAGGAATGAACATGATTGGTTCTTCATAAACCCATACTCAGCTGGATGGAAGCTGTTGTATTTAGTGTGCTGAGGGCAGTAGTCTGTATGGTTTATTGGTGAATTGAAGGACTGGTTAATCTGACAAGTTGGCAGGTTGAAAAATGTTTGAGAGAGCCTTTTCGGTATTACTTATTCTTATGTGCAGATTAATAAAAGGCTATGTGATGTAACAAAAGCCAATGGAATTCCTCATTCACTTGAAAAACCCACTGTCTAGAAGCATCTGATATATAATAACATCTTAATTAATATTTGTTGAATAAATAGGTGTTATAAATATACATTTTCATGTAAATATAAAAATCTAGGTATCTTTCCTAGGCACATACCTTTGTTTTCTTTGCTGCTAATGTATTTACTTTGCTTTACAAATGATTTTGCTAATTGAAAAATGCTGGCATTATTGACAACATTCCAAATGCCAGTAATCCAACACCTAATTGTTAAATTTTTAAATATTATTCTTCCAAACATGGATATTCTCTTTATCGGCATTATTGTCGAGTTTGCCAAGTTCTCCATGCTGTGTTGTTCTCATCTGGCCATCGCAATTCCCCCTTTTAAAAAACATAACGAGGTTATGAGTAAGACAGAGAACAGAGAAAGTGTCTATCACCCTGCATCTAGCGTACCTTGGTCCCCTAAATCTATTGAATAAATAAATGAATGAACTGCTCCAGATCGCAGACATGCATCCCTCAATGTCACACTGGTGACACTGGCTAGAGAGCCATGAAACAGACCTACATCCTCATTTAGAGAAAAAAGGAAGAAAGAGACTTTGATTTTAAGAAAACATATCCATACAATTCCATGATGTGATAGGGCAATTTGAGAGTGGTTGCCATGGTTCTGAGTTATAAAAAAAACCTTCAAGTGGCTTCATGAGGATATGATGTTAGTGGCATAGAATCTGGGTGAGAAAGTCATGAAACTCTCATAGCAAAAGGCCTTGGCTGGCCCCTGAATTAGCATGCTTGGCCTCAACATCCAAACTTGTTAGGCAGTTCTAGAAACAATCTAATATTAGGTGCCAGGATGCTTGACTTATGAGGAGGGTAAGAGCATCTTCACTGCCCTCTGCCATGTCTCTCACATCCCACCCATACTTTCTCATCAGGTGTGTGAGCATTGGGCCACAAGATCAAGGTGCTGAGTCATCACCTCTGGAACTGGCATCGAGAGCACTCACTAGTAACAATTGTCCTGGACACATCTGATTTCACATTATAAAATCATTGGGACCCACCTTGAATGAATCAGACCTTTGCTATCCTACCTAAGATCTCAGTGTTTAGCAGATCAAAAGCAGGTGGAGGGGAACTTAGAAACAATGGAACATTTGAAAGTGAAGTAAGTAAGTCAGTAAGCTTACAGAAAGAAAAATAAGAGTTGTGCTTTGATGTAAATAAGGCTGAGAAACAGGGCAGCCCATTTCCAGCATGGAACAGGTACAAATTCATCAACATGACTTTGGAAAGTCATTTCTTTGTAGCATGTTTTCATTATTTAATATCAACAAAACAAACGAGCAACATAGAACCAGAGTCATGGAAATAAAGAACAAACTGATAGTGACCAGAGGGGAAGGGAGGTGGAGAACAGGGGAAAGAAGAGGAAAGGGCAAGTCAAGTAGCATGAATAAAGGACTCCTGGGTACAGACAATGGTGAGGGAAATTGACTGTGGGAGGGGGGGTGGGGGGGTGGGGGCGGGGCAGAGGAGAGCAATGGGGAAAAAGGTGGGACAACGGTAATTGGACAATAAAAATAATCTGAAGATCTGCTAAGAAAAATATGAACTAGGGTAAATTTCTACATGATCAGAGATGTCTGTTTTCATGAATTAGTAGAAACATATCTCCATATAAAATAAAACTTATAACATGATCATTCGGTTTTCATATTCATTTCAGATTTTCTAGACAACTGCACTCCTCCATGATTCTAATACTGATGATAGCAATCACCCATTCCTGAGCTTTTAAACTGCACCAGGCACCCTGCTGAGCCCTCTCTGTATATCCCTTTCTAATTCCCTGAACAAACCCTATTAATTTAGGCATTGTTCTCATTATACTGATGAGGAAACCACAACTCAGAGCGGTTTGGTAACGTGCCCAAGTCATAGAGCTGAGAAGCGGCGGAACCACTGAAACCCAGCTTTGTTTGACATGACACCAAAGCATATGTTTTCCTATCTATTCTGCTATTTCAGCATAGATACTCCCCGAGAGTCCATTGCAGGCATTTGGGTAATACTCTGAAACATGCTGGGCCCAGATGAAAGAGAAGCAAGTGACACAAAAATGTGTGGACAGTGTGAAGCAATTCGACTTCTAAGGCAGCTATGCAGTAAGCTCTAAGAAAGCTTTTCAATTCATACTTGTTAGTATTTTCATGTAGTAGCATCCATAACACTACTGTGTTGAGGAGGCAGATAAAAAGGGCCCTTTTTTATGTAAGTGGAATAAAATAAAATGCCTTGGAGGCGAATTGACATAACATAGAAGAGACGTGAGACCCTATTAGACACTGGACTTAGTGATAGGAGACTTGTTTTTCTTTACAAACCAGTAAGCAGGCAGGTAACCTGATAAACTGCACACCTCCACTCTTCATCCTTCCTCTTTTGAAGCAGGAAAAGAGAAGGAAAACAATCTTTATAGATAAATTAAAAATCTAACTAAAAAGCTAATTATAAGTGTATTTGTTTTGTTGGAGGTGAGGCACATCTATTATCAGGAAGATAATTAACTCGGTCTGACAGATCTAATAAAAGGACAAGTTTAGCACTGGCTTAGCCAGAAGCCAGAGGCAAGCAATTCTTATAATTACTAGTTATTGTAACTGGGATCAGAGAAAATGGGCTGTGATATTTAAACAGTAATGTTAATTCGCTTTTAGACCTGTCCTTTTTTCCAATGCGAGAGTAAGTAAAGGACTTATGAAAGCGGCCAGAATGAAAGTCATTTCATCTATAAACTGGAGAATTTCTCCGACCGGATAATGAATGTTCTTACAACATAAATGTTTTAACAATCCCTGAGCAATTAAATAACTTAACCGGACTTTGCAATGCGTCAGAGGAAGTTATCCAGTCTACAAGGATTGGGTCAAACCACTCTGGCCCGCCTCTGTTTCATGGTCCTGTTTATCAGTGTGCACGGTGGTGCTTATCATGGAATGGCCCTTGAATTGAGGGGATTAAAAATAATAATTAAATAAAGAGCATTACAAGTAGATAACTGAGAAAACTGACTTTCTAGCCAATTGCTTGCTGTGTTAGAAAAGATGAGGGAAATTTAACAAACAGGTAGCGCTCACAGGAGACGAATGATTTCCATTTCTACCTGGCAGAGGCCCTTAAGTAAAGCTTGTCTCCACATTTCACACCAGGTTCCTTCCTGGAGCAAAACAAATCAACCTTTTTAAGACTGGAAGTTACTCTTTAACTGCTCTTATAATAAAGGCTGTAGAAATGAGTAATAACCAGTGTCAGAAAATAAGTTCATAATGCACCAAGAAAAGCACTTTAAAGTAAAATACCTGATAGTCAAGCACCCGTTTTATTCTGTTCTACAAATATGGTGATAGAATCAGCCCATTACATTTGGTAAATATGTTGTATAATTTCTCCATATAATTTCCTGTCCATTCTTCCTTTTCCCAAGGAGAATATTTAACCCACCAGCCTAACTAATTGGATTACAAATACTTGTATAGAAATGCTAACAAAGTTTATAGCAAATAGTCTTTCTCCCTGCACTATTCAGGGAGGAGTGGCTTCTGGTTTATTTATTGTTTTCACATTTTCCTTGGGTTTTCTTCATTTTAAAACATTTTGTTTCTTTTTCTGAGATATTGTAATTAGGAAAGCAAGTTTGACATAATGTCTTGCTTTTACCTTTGCACTAGGGAATTACATTCTTTAATGAGGAAAAAGTAGAAGGGCAGTCCTGTGAAGGATGACACTCTGTTCCCACATTCTTCCTCTCTTATCTGCATTTCCACTAATACCTCCATTGGCTCCTACCTCTAATCCTAAATGGTTCGGTCTCATATAGTCACTTTATTGTATTCTTATTACAGGCCTTCTTGATGCATTTTCACCTAATACACATTTATGCCTGTTCTGCGCAACTCTATCTGACTCAGGTTAAAATGAAGTAATCTGAGATATTTTAGGCATTTGTATATTTTTACATTCTCCTTTTGATTCTAAGCTGTTAAAAGTCAAGGACTATATCAATTACTTCAATTACAGAACAAAAACTAAAAAGTGACAACAAGCTGTTGATTGTCTGTTACTGAAGAATCAGGGTAAAAGAAATTTAAAATATTGAAGTACTTCCACAGCATAGATAGGGTACCTCTTAATTCTTGTCATTATTCTTGGTACTGCCCCATTGTTACAGATTTGAAGCATCAAAATGAAGCCCTCAGCTTTTCTGGTGGTAGTAAGGCAGTAGTCCTTAAATTTATGAGTTTTTAAATAATTTCCCTTTATCCAGATGTCCATGAAGCAGACAATCTGGAATTGATATTTTTTCAAGGTTCCATTCCAGGTCATTGTTGGGAATGTACCAGTGGCAATGGAGCTTGACAGATGGGGAAAAGACTGATGGAATAGGAGACTCCAACCTTTCTCCACAATGGGCAGGCAGAGCACATGCTTCATTTCTTATGATTGCCAGGGGTCACTGTCTAAAGGCAGGGTTCATCTGCCTGAAATTGAAACCGAATTGACTATTATTTATATAGTCTCAGGTAGGAATGCATAGCCTTGTGTGGTAGGAGAAAGTTGTTCAGGGATAAGAGCTAAAACCCAGCTCTAAGTCCTCACCCTAGTCTTTCAAGTATAGCATCATAAAGAACAAATTAAATCAGAGGACCTGAGCAGGTAGGAGATCCCTGTAGGTATACCACTTCCCTGAAGAGGTGGCAAAGACATTCATGTTGCAAAATGCGACAGCAGTAAAATTGAGCTATTGGATTATCACATTACTTTAGGAGAAGGTGTGGCACTTTGAGAAGGCTGTCTCTTTACTTGAGTGGAAAGATGAGAAAGGAAAGGATGTGAATGAGGAAAGGCTTAGATAGGTATGAAAAGAAAAGACAGAAACTGCACGCAGGTCCTGACTTTGCTTCCACCTCACCTTTTCTTTTCTTTTTGCCATTGAATGCAAAGTGTAAGTGATTGAACAAGACCATAAACACTGAATCAGAGAAAGAAAACGACTTAAATGAGTATGTTTTCTTGTAATTTCCTTTTAGAAACAGATTTGTGGATGTATTGGTTAAAAGAAGGAATCTGGAAGAGCCCGACCTCACTGAAATTTTACTGAAGCCATTTCATCCCCATTTTAGAGGCAGTTTAATGGGTGAGGCTCTCAGGAAAGAGGCTGGCTCATTTTAACTGTGATTCATTAGTGGAATCAGTCAGTAGAGGCAGGGCCACACTGCCTACTCTCAGTGTTAAACAAAGGCTGCTCATTTTTATTATTATCCATAATTTCTCAGACAACAGGCCTGTTTCCACAGAGCTGCTCAGAATAACTGCAATTCCTCCTCAGCTTTTAATGCAGTTCAACGTGGGGGCCTTAGGAGATTGACTATGGCCCTTTAAAAACATTCTCTGAGTTGTGGTGCGTAATTAATCACAGCAACAGAAGAAAAATATATTGTTTCCTTGCTGAGAATAGCATGATTTCTTTGCTTATGAATTGATCCCTTCAACATTCCTCATAGGAATAAGTTTTTCCCTTCTCATGCAAACTGGCTTCAAACTACAGATATGCTAATCTGTCTGTTGGAAGTTCCAGGGCTCATTGATTGTGGGATGCATAGGTATTCATCTACTTTAGACAGAAAACTGAAAGAAGGAACAATTAATTAAGTCAACCTGCAGTTATTTTTCAAAACTGTAACACAAGCAGTGATGAAAAAAACCCCAAGGCTTTAGAGTTTGGATTTGGTTTGGATAAGCATCTGAACTTTTGCAAATTGGATTGATTTGAGGAAAAATAAAAAACATTGCATTTTGCATTAGGGGATGTACACACTACACTTCTCATGTAGAGCTTATTTCATTCAGCTTTCAGTTTGAGGTGCTTGTGTGGTGGTGTGACTCTTTTTGTGTGTTTGGGGGATATGATCTCCCCTATTTGACTGCAAAGGCCTTTACAAAGAGCTCTGCCATATACCATTCCCATGCTGCTCAGTCACAGCAAATACCCTCTACTGCATGCAAGTCATCCATACCTTAGGTCTTCAATGAAACATCCGTTCATTGTAACAAACGCTAACTGTGCACCTACTAAGCATCATCCCTAGGCTCAGGGAGCTCACAATTAGTAGAAACCCATGATCATTATTTAGGGATAAGTAAATGAATCTATTGTTAAGCTCGTTTTATGAACCAATGAGTTGTTGAGAAGAAATATTCCCATAAATATATTCTCTGCACTATGCCCCAAATCTATTTTTGAAATAGACAAGATATAAATATAAAATAAAAATATTCTTAGTAGAATTATCCATAGTAGAAAGTCCACTAAAATATATAGGACATCCACAAAATGCAAAGGGAAAAGCTAAGTCTGCTGGTATCACATCTGTTAGAGACTTCAAAGAAAGCAGCAAGAACGGTCCTTCAAAAATGCATATGGAATAGTCCATGACCATTATAGGAACATTCAGTGAAGCCCCAACTCTTCAACACGGCTGATGTGGCCTCCATGCTATGAACACTTTTCTTTGGTCTCCCCAGTCTTCATTGTTCCTATGCCCTGTGACTCCAGGTGTTCTGACAGCCCCCCAGTTCCTCAGCCCCCCACTGGACCTAGACATACATATACTGTTGGTTTTGCCTGAAACTTCCTCCACTGCCATTCTATTCCTTATTCTCAAGCCTCTGCTCAGACTTCATTCTCTTTCTCTTAGTCTTTCCTTATTTCTAGATCTGTGTTCACGCATGGAAGCCAAAAACAAACAAACAAAAAAGAACACCCTGTACTTCTATTGTCATAATACTCAATGTATAGGAATTTTGGTTAAAGGCCTGTCTTCACTGATTTATTGTGAGCTCCTCGGAGACAGGGTTGTATCCCTGACAAATAGCATGGAGCCTACTAATTAATATGCACAGTGAATATGTATTGTATGAATGGGTAGGGAATACATGCTCTCTCATCAAACTTCAACAGAATTATTAAATAACAAAATATATTTAACATTGAATACACAAAAATACACATTTGGAAATTTCTTTTATTAGGAAAGTGCTATGGGATTTCTCAGTGACTTCAGTCAATGTTTTAAATGGAAAGAGTCATTTTGCTGCACATGGTTAGAATTAAAGTGTTTTGTTTCTTTGTACCAAAATAGTTTGAACAGTGCCTTCTTTATTTTTGTAGTGCAATTTACAACATAGAGAAAACATCTTTAATACGTCTTTGCAAAATCCTACGCCTTTCTAAGTTTGTATCACCTTCCAAAATTTTATCTTTTACTATTTTAGTGTCATGAGAAATCTTTGAGTTTTTATAATGTAGAGTTTTTAATGTCATGACTTCCATTAAGAAGAGGCCATTTTTTCATCGTAACCACTTTCTTCATATATGTTGATAAATTTCCTTCATCAATTTCCTCTGCCTTCTTATCCAGAGTGTCTGAGTGTGTGATGGTATCTACCACAACTTGGAAACCACTGATATAGATGCCGAGTGGTACATTGGAAAGCAAGGGTAGAATGAGGGTAAAGCCTTATTTCTTAGGTGCAGTGAGTTGGCAGAAAAGGTTTATTAAGGTTCTGTGAATCCGCAGTGCCTCCAGAAATGGTTGCTATGTGGTTAGGCTTTTTGAGGTTTACAGTATTTAGGAATATAAATTCCTAGCAGAAATCAACATAATCATTTCAAATCTATGTTGTCTGGACCAGGGAAGATCATGGTTAATAGAAGTCATTATCTGAGACACCACAAAAGTTACACTCCCAGTAACTGGCAGAGAAAAATTTTATATTCAGGTCTTTTTGCCTTAAAATTTTATGCTCTTTAACCAATATCAGACTGTCTATTCATGGTTTTGGACAAGCCTAATATAATGAAGACCTTATTCACAGGTTCAAATTCAAATTTCACCATTTAATGTGTGTATGATTTGGGGGATAATAGTAACCTACTTCAAGTGGTTTTGAAAATATTAAAGGAGATGAATAATGTAGATAAAGTTTCTAGTTGGATTAATAATACTTAAAAGAACTCTTTCTTTGATTGCAATCTTCCATTTCTTGGTATTAACAATATAGTAACATCATAGCCATAAATATTATATCTTAATAATTTAAGATGGCAGAGATCTTTGCTTTACTCAATATTCTATATCCTAAGATCCTAAAATTGTGCCCAAAACACAGTAGTTGTTTAATTAAATTTTATTGAATGGATGAATGACTCCTCCTACTAGTCCTAGTTCAAAGTCCTCATTCTCTATCAAGATAACCTCGAGAACTTTTAAAGCATTAGAATGGTTATGTGAGAATAAAAATAATGTTTACACATTGCATGATAATGCTGAAGTTTTGTCTCAACCTTGTTTGAGGAACTGAGATGAACTCCATGGAAGAAGCCTTCATGGAGAAGATGGCCATCTGAAAAGCTGAAGAGCTTAGCATTATATATTATGGGATAAAGATGGCAAAGACAGGGGGAAATGTAAATCACATTCAAGAAAAGAAGCAAAGGCTATAACTAGAAAAGTGCCAGGGTGAACACATCAAAAGGTCAGAAGGTAGAAGAATGAAGTGCAAATTAGGGAATGGAGAGTGAGATGGATCCAGGCAAGTGGTGCAGGAATAACGCTATAAAAATTTGATGCCCTATGGTGTTCTCTGCATGGTGCTAAGACTTGCAGGATTGAAAAATTTTTCTTGCATGCATTTTAAATGCTTTGATTTGTACTTAATGATAGGGAACTTGTATATGCCACTCAGTAAAGATGGATTTGTCCAAGGCCCTGCTAAATCAATGCATATTCACTGAAATCTCTTGTCATTGTTCTGTCAGAGAAAGCTCTGCATCCATTCTGCCACATGGAGATCTGGAGAGTCTGTGTCTGTGTTTGTAACCAGCTGGGACTTTTACTGTCTTCATTATGCCATTTATTTTACCAGTAGACAGTTTTCCCCCAGTCTTTGTTTTCCATGGTGGAAGTTATGCTCCTTTTGTTTCTGTTATAATAGAGAACAAGCCATTTCCTTTTCAACATCAAGAAGCCCATCAGTCATGCACTTTGACTTATAATTTTGAGTGCCTTTCAGCACTTTTAGGACCAAGAAAAGATGACTTTATTCTGAGCCACAACATTATGAGGGCAAGAAATTCCCTCAAGAGGTCATATAATCTAATCCTCTGACTCCAATTGAACATTAGCTCTTGAAGAGATCATCACTTATAGATAAAATCTTCCTCTTTGCTTTATATTCATCTGACATTGAAGGGGGCTATGTTTTCTGTGAGCCTAAAGGAAGAGAAAATGGCTTTCTTCAGGCCAAGGAATTTCACTTCCCTCTTTTACTAAGATTTACAACCTGGCGAAGAAACCTGTAAATGGATCATCTTTGTAAGTCACAATTCTTACTATATCTAATAGTTGAAGGGCTAGGCTGGTATATTTGCTTTCTCCCACTCCATAACAAATTACCACAAATTTATCTAAAACAACATATGTCATTGTCTCACCGTTTCTATGAGTCTGGGGTCCAGGAATCTGGGTGCTTTGCTGAGTCTCCTGGGGTTGAAATTCAGGGGCTGTCTGGGCATGTCATCCCTCTCATCTTTGGTTCAGCTGGTGTTGAAAGTTTTCAGCTGAAGAACTAAGTTTGCACTTAGTCCTTGCTGGCAGTCACCTGGGGGCTGTTCTTATCTCCGAAAGCCGCCCACAAGATTCTCAGCCAGCTCTATAACATTTCAGATTCTTTTTTTAAGGCCAAAAGAAAAGCCTACTTCTGTTTCCAGGCCCTCCGGTCTCTTTTATGAGCACAGCTTATTAGGTCAGGCCCACCCAGGATAATCTGCCCTTTGATTAACTCAGAATCAGAGATCTTAATTACATCTCAAAATCCCTTCACCTTTGCCTAATCTCGGGAGTGATATCCCCTTATATTCCCAGGTTATATAGGGCATGCCGAGCACAAGAATCTTGGGGACCAATTTAGAATTCAGCCCACCTATCACATTTAGAGGTGCAGTAATCCATTGTGTTAGTTTTTGATGCTTATAAGCTTCCTTCAAATTTAGTAGATTAAAAACAATAATTGATCATAAGCTTATAATTCTAAGAGTTTTCAATTTGGGCTGAGCTCAGCTGAAAAGTTCTGATCATCTCAGCTGGATCTACTCATACAATTGCAGTAAGTTGTTGGGTTGACTTGGGACGCCTTGGTTCCAGATGGCCTCACACTTCTGGTTGGTAACAAGACCACCTTTCTCCAGAGCATAGAAAGCTATCAGTCTCTTTCACAAAGTAGCTGAGTTCCAGAAGTAGCAAGAGGAATACAAAGCACCTTTCAACATTGGCTTCTATCATATCCCCTAATGTCACTTTCATCAAAGTGAGTTACATGTCCAAGCCAAGGTTCTCAAAGGGAAGAAATATAATCCCAATGGTAGGAGCTGAAAAATAGTGTAGCCAATTTAAAAAGTCTGCCATGCCCATCAGAAATTTAAAGTCAGTCAAACAAGGTATAAAGAAGTCCACTGGGTCAAGAGTACCACAATATACATAAACTCTATTATTGTAAAGAAGAAAATCATTCTATAAGTTATTTTTAAAAAACTCTTCAGTTAGCTTTTCAAATTAGACTATTCTATTTTAAGCTTGGACTTTTCTATATTTCTTTAAATTTCTCTTTTTCTTCTGTTTTCTTTTTAACATATATTTCCTCCTGAAAAATATGTTGAAAGATATGAGCCACTATTTCTCCATTACCTCCTGAAAGATTTTGTAACTACATGCACCCTTATGACCCCTTCTCATTTCATCTTCATTAAAAATTAGGATATACAATTAGAATATGTAATTTGACTGAAATATATTCAGAACCAGCCAGGACTTGGACCTCAGCTCTAATGACATTGAAGCCCTCAGCATTCGAAGGAAATTACAAATGAATCAGCAAATTTAATGATCCTGCAGGCAGCTCTTTTTGTGATCAAAGACTATAAGAAAGAATGAAAATCAAGCAAAAAAAAAGATTAACAGGAGGAAAATATGTGCATTTTGTTTCGTGTTGTCAATAAAAGTAAACCAAAGTAAGGAAAATGTCAAGAGTAGTTTCTGGGAAAGCAGGAGGACAGAGGAACACTGATATCATTTTAAAAGGGGGTTCCATGACATGGGATTCTAAAAGAATAATGTTCAAGGTGAGTATGTGATCATGAAAGGGAGGGGAAGCAGAAACATGAGGGGAGGGATGGATAGTGTAGCAAAAGCAAATGTTTCTCTTACATGTGATTAAAATGCTTAAATACATTCCACATTACTATACTTAGATTTCCAAAGAACCACGAGGCGGACTTCATATAGACACACCTTCCCCTAATACTACCAGCAGAATTACTTTTTGAACATAGGTATGTGTATCATTTACTTGCTTTAAAACAAAAACAAAAGCATTGATGATTCTTTATCATCCATAAAATAAAGTTCACACTCCCTAGCTCTTCAAACAACCTGGCTATGACCTAATGCATACAGTAAGCAACTTCCACATCTGTCCCTGGTATACCTAAGATAAGCTATTTAACATTTCTGTGCTTTTCCTTTATTTTTTTCACCTTCACTTGGAGGATTCATTATTATATTCTTGGTCAATTTTCCAGGCAAGAGTACATCTTTTTCTCCCATCATTTGCACTGTACAAACCATAGTTGTTGTTTTTTAATGGCATTTATACTTCTGCACAGTTAATATGGGTTTATTAGTCTTTCTTTATTAGATCATGAATGACTCTGGAACAAGGACTATTGAACTTGCAACACAATGCCTGAAACATAGAAGGTGCTCATTTGGTGGGAATAAATTAATGGATCGACTATTCAAGAATAAACAGATAAAGTTGTTGATGTGGAATAAGGGAATCAGAGTCTAACTACTCTAGCCTTCCAAAGAACTAATGATGGATCATCAGTAGTCCATGGGACTCCCTTGGAAATCACCTTTATATATCACTCATTTATTTTGGCTGGTAAGAGTGACACCAACTAGTAAAGGAAGCCAGATGTTGGGCTCAGTAGACTCTCTAATCAGTATTTTGGGGGGCCAAGTTGAGTTGTTCTTTGATTTAAGTGAAGTGAAAAATACCCATACACTCCCTGGACTAAAACTGATTTAGGTCTCTGATACGGGGACAATTTTTATTTGTGTCCCTTTTCACTAACAAAGGTGTTTTGTTTTTGTTTTTGTGTTTTTTTTATGATGAATTACACAGTCATCCTGAAGCTGAACTCATTTATTAGATTTATGTGTCTAATTCATGAGAATATTTAGAAAACTTAGAGTAAACTAAATTTGAAAGTAGAACATCAAGGAATTAGAAGATTTGAGTTAGAAATGAGAATTTAAGCACTGCCACGAACTAGATGTGGTTTTTATTGGACTCTAACATTTAATTTACTTCAGTTACATTATCTGGAAAATGAAATAGGGGAGGGAGGAAAACGATATAATATGATACTTAGGGTAAAAAAAATAAGTCAAACTTGATAGTACAAGGTTAAGGAGAAAAAACAGAGTGTAGAGAATTGAAACCTACAGAACATCCTCAGTTCTTATTGTATCATTACTTACTTTACGTTTCCCCTTGCTAAACTTTTTGCCTGAGTTGCAAGCAAATAAAATGTGGCCTGGTTTGGCTATCTCATCTTTTATCTCTAGTGAAGGTGCAAATGAGCAATAAAATGGTTACCTTGATGATAACAGAAGAGATAGTGAAACAGTACAGGACCAAAGCACTCCATAAATGGGATAATAAGAGCCAGGGTAACCAAATGGATTGCAGCTGATATTGTTTGCTTCAGAGGAAGAGGGGAAGGAAAGTGATGTATACATACTATTTCAAAAAGACCTTCTGGGATTAGTCATGTGAAATCCAGCCAGTAGTTTTCTCAGAGGTTAACAAATGACTTGTCCAACCTCAGAGTGCAAGAAAAATGTGTAGCTCACCATTCACTACATTCTCAGCCTGATCCTTATAATAAAGGCATATTGACATCTGTTCATTCCCCAAGCACATCATGCCGTTTTAGAACTTTGCACAAGCCCTTGACACTATTTGCATTGCTTGATGGACTTCTTCTTGTCCTTCAAAGGTTAGGCTTTATATTACTTTCTGCTCCTTCCTTCTCTTCCACTTCAATTTACTGCAACACATGTATCACCTTGCATGAACTTAAGAGCAGTTTGAAAGTTTGTTATTTCCCGAAACCCAGCCAGCACTTTTGCGCACACTTCCATTGTCACACGTAACTCCCTGAACTGCTAATGACATGAACTGTGGAATCAGAAATGTTTGGATTTGACCTCTACCATAAGCCATGTATCCATGGACATTTTAAAACACTTCTGCTAATATTCTCACCAAAATAAAAGAAAATGGTGAAAATAATGTCAATGTCATAAGATTGTTTTGGAGATTCAGTGAAATAATGCACACAAATTGTTTACCATAATGCCCAGAAGTCAAGGAAAGCTAATGGTAAGGATGATTTTTTTCACAAAACTGTTTAATAAAAATTTCATTTTCTTCTTTTATTAAAGTTATTGGGGTGACATTGGTTAATAAGATTATATGGGTTTTCGTGTACATTTCCACGCAAGATGATCTATCATATTGTATTGTGTGATTATCATCCAAAGACAAACCATGTTCTGTCACCATATATTTGATCTCCTTTACCCTTTGGTACTACATTTTGTGTCTTTAGCACCGCTCCTTGGTGTCTGTATCAAATATAAAGTGTTTTAATTTTTCATATTATTCCCTTATCCTGCTTTGTGCACCAAATCAAAAAGAACTGAAATGAAATTCTATGATTATATTAAAATTAACATCCAGAGAAATGTGTATGAATATTGTCTCTATGGTTTTATGTGGAGAAAATATCCCAGGATGCCTAAGAGTAAGCCTATTCTTAAGGACACGTAGATACACATGGGTAGCAATGGGAGCGCCATGTGCCCGCCAACTGGCCAGGGGGGAAAGAATCTTTTCTTAAAAACTGCAAAAATGTGAGCACTACACCGCAAGTACAGTCCGTTGTTTTACTCTCTGCAATCTGTGAGAGATCATTCCTATACAGCACTTCCTCTCCCTGAAATTCACTGTGTACTTTCTTCATTCTCTTGCACATTGAATTCTTCCCCCATCTCATTCAGATTGCTTGAAAAATTTGCCAAAATCATCCATTGTTTCGGAGCAAGTTGAAAATTCTGTTTCAGAACAATGGACAGCAGATCATGTGTGTTCTCCAGTTCTGCCTCTCCCTCCAACCCAAAGGCATTCCTTCTGTCAGTGCCTGGCCATCCTACCTATCCACATTGAGAGAACCTATGAGGAGAAAAGGTAGCATATGAACTATTTTCAGCACCACTATTTCCATACTGGTTTCCAGATGATAAAGAGGAAAACCCAGGTCAGGAATTGGGAGGCAGAGGAATGCTCTTGGGTCTATGATGGAAACTGAAAGAACAAGATTACAGGGCTTCAGTCACAACAGCTGAAGATAGCAACAGGATAAGCCTAAAAAGTCAGGTGTATAACCAGATCATCTTGAAGCTGCTTTAAAACTTTACTTGTATACAAGTAATATTTAAAGGTTTTCTATATTTTCCCCAAGAGCCATATTAAAAACTTCAAAGAAATATAAGCAAGTATGATCAGCCTAAAAGAAAATATATGGAACTGGGTTTGAAAATGGGGCCCAGGGTCTCATTCTGCTATTATGGCCTAAAGAATGTTTCTTCATGGTCATACTCCCTATGCTTCTTCATCTTTAGTATGAGATGTTAACCTAGATAACATATTAATTAAGGTGCACAAGTTTCTAAAAACTATAATAAATCATTGTATTCTGAAATGTTCACAAACTTGTATAGAATTTTTCACTTTTGCAACCATGTTAAACTAGGACTAACAGCTTCTGAACTCCTCAGAAGCATTACAAACGTTAATACTATGTAATCCTTTTAACTCAACTATTACTTTATTATTTAGATCCTAAAGAACTGAGTATGTTGAATTCTACTTTATAATAATAAAAAAGTAGCCATAAAATGATAACCCGGAAGTAATTTCTTAGAAACTAATGAGCAAGTAAAAACAAAGATGGTAATAAGAGTCTACCTAACATGGACTTCCAAGGTGATTATAGTCCCGCAAAATGCTTCCTACCAACAGACATCAGATCAACTCTCATATTAAACAAATTATTACCAGGGTTTCTAACCAGATGGTCAGCAATCACAAGCTTCTTGCTGAGCAGTTGTTGAAAGGGTACCAAGGCAGTTGTGTTGTTCTCGTGATCTTGCTGGATGTTGGCCACCTTGTGCCCCATGTGACTTATGTCCTGGGGACAAATGCTGGTCAAAGTGTGGTCACTGAGCTGCAAAAGCCACATGACCAGGAAGTGCATCTTCAACTGAAAGACAGAGGTAAATGCATACAATTTTCTAAACTCAATAATGGAAACCTACTTTTTTAGTTATATTGCTAAAGGATTTAATGGGATGTTTTTTAGGTACCAAGATATCCAGATATGTTTCTAAAGGAATGTAGTAGAATGGGCCATTTCATTTTCAACAAATATTATGAATCAAAAATACTTATTTGTATTATATGTGATTGTAAAGATAATTAAGCCTTTCACTTGACATTGGTGGGAATAACTCCCAACTTTTTTTATCCTCATCCAAGGATATGCTTATTCATTTTAAAGAGAGAGGAAGAGAGGGAGAAAAACATCAATGTGAGAGAGAAACATTGATTGGTTGTCTCTCATACACATCAACTGGGGACAAACTCACAACCTAGGCATGTGCCCTAACTGGAAATTGAACCTGTGACTTTAGGTTTACAGGACAATGCTCCAACCAATTGAGCCATACCAGCCAGGGCAGCTCCCAACTTCTAAGAATCTTATTATCTTAGATCATTTAATGATTTTCTTTTTTTTTTTTTTTTTTACCATACTGCACTTTTTTTTCAGATGGCTTTGTACTAACAGCTGCATTGTCAGTCACGTATTAGAAAATTTAAATTCTTAGTATTTGTAACTACCCGGACTATTGTTTTATGACAGTAGACAAGTCATTAGCTTTCTTGAGGCTCAGTAATGTAAACTGAGGAAACCAGAGGGCTTTTTATGTCACTAGCCTTTACATCTATGGCTCATAAAAAATAAAGAGTGATTTCAACACATTGAAACTTGTTGAGGTGGTATATTATTTGTCAAAAGACTAGAAGATTCTTCTTCAAGCTTGTGAAGTATTGGGAACAAGGAGGAAAGGGAGGGTGTATACATATTTTTCTGCAATGTTTCATTGAAATTAATACTTTTTTATTTCTGTTTAACTTCTGATTATAAACATAATTTTAATTGCAAAAGCATAAAAAGTATAGACTGTCACAATAATATGTAAATATCTCAAATAACTATCAAAGAAGAAATAAATACTGTTGAAATTTTGAAATAGAGTTTTCAAATCTTTTTTCTATTCCATCTCATACACATATATCTTTAACTACTCATGTTTATCTTTGATGAAATTGAAATATCTCCTTACTGTTCATAATCCAATTCTATTATTTGGAATTCACCTTGAACTTGTTCTATGCCATTAACTACTTTTCAGCAATATGAATTTAAATAGCTGTCCCTTAGGCCTTCATATGTATAAACACTAATGTATGTACTTAATCATTTTTTATTGTGAGGTTAGTTTGTTCCCTACTGTTATCATTACAAGTGATGCTGAAATAAATATGCTGATAGACAAATACTCTTGCAAATAACATATTTCAATGTAAATTCCTAAAAGTGAAATTACTAAATTCCGTGCCAGAATGGACTTTCAGGACTTCAATATTAAGTGTATTGAAATGTTCTTGGGATGTATTTAACATGAAAATGATAGGGTAAGGAACTTCTACATGCACAGAGCACATCTTCTGTGCTCTGTGGAGACCACAGAAAAGATCTCTCATCTTAATATGGAAAAATCTGTTCCAGGGTAAGTACATAAATTTCTCCACCAGTGATTGTTAAACCCTAAGATTAGAATACTAGTCTAAACTCCAGTCCAGTGTCCTTCTGTTCAAAACTATGTCTTTCTCCTTTCCCTGACAGAGAATTTTCTTTGTTCTAATTTCTTTTCATGATTGTATTTGTAGTGACAAATTGGAGAAGGCCACAGAATCATGAGTGTTGGCTGTCCCTCCAAGGAGAGTGCGGGTAGAGGAAGTCAGCGTGCTGTAGCTATCTGTTCGCACCCTCATGTGATGGAAACAGACCCGGACTCAGCACTGCTCTCCTGCTTTCTGGAGGCAGAGCTACCAGAGCGAGACAGTCCTTTTCTCCCCCCGCAGCTATCTTATCAGTTTCCTCTCCTGATCCCCTGTGGATGCAGGGGAATTGTCAGCATAAACCCTCCGTAAACAACTCACTGGGCTGAAGTGCCAAAATTAAGCTTCTTAATTTAGCACTTTGATTTGAAAACCTTCGTCTCTCTCAGTTCCGCGTCAGGTGCTTATAAAAGTTTTTTACTTATCTGACGGAGTTCAGCCTCTTTCAAATAACTTTCCCCTCCCACTGGGAAGCACTCATCCAGTCACTTACCTTGAAGCAATGAAGAAAATCATCCTGCAGGTGAAGGTTTCTGGGAATTGACAGAAATGGAGGAACTCCAAATGAGAAAGATCCTGATTTTGTAGAATTCAACATAGAAAGGCAAAAATCATCCAAGGAAGTCACTGAAACCATTAATGCTTCCTGTTTGGATCCTGGAAAAAGAAGATTTCAACCTGAAATTCACATATGTTGCCCACTCACAGCTCCAATGTGAATCAGAATCCATGAAATTAGAGCTAAAAAAGATGGTAGAAATAATCTGCTTTAGTCTTCCAATGATGCCGGTAGATTGGACAATTGGGCATTTAAATCCTGCACCTTTTATATTATAACTAGAAAGGAGATATTTAATGCAATTATGCCAAGTGCTTGCCATACCTCAAATGTCCTTTCAATGATGCAAGAAAAACTAAATAATCTTCAGTATGTTTCTGTGAACTGTTGCAGTGTATTCTTGTCTTTAGATATCTAGAAAATTTTGACATTGCCTAATTACATTTGATATTTTATAAATATTGTATAATGTATACATGAGTTCTTTTTTGCTTTGCCTCTGAGAAGTAAATATGAAATTTAATTAATATCTAAACTGACCTTTATAAACTGTTTCTTTTTGTATGTATACTTGTTCTTAATTTTCTACTTGTATTTTATTTATATAAAAAAGTGGCTTGAATTTTTTCATGAAACAAGTAAAATGTATATCAAATTAACTTAGATGTCTGGCATTTTACTTCAATATAAGATGTTAAGTTACTGCAGTATTAACCAAAACCTTTGATAACTGGATTGTAGAGTAGAATGGGAAATAACATAAAATCTTAAATAATTTTAAATGGCTTTTAACAAATTAAAAACATGCAGTTAAAATAAATTTATATGGTATCTCAGGTGTCACTCTATTAATCAGTATACTTAGATTAACCATTTCTCACCTACCCTTAGATAATTAGGTATTTCTGTATGATAAGGAAAATTTGCTACCATAGTCATTGTCAGTCTTTGGTAGAATCATTTTGCTGAATTCACAGGTTTGTCTTAATGGAAAAATGTATCAAAGTGGTAAAATATATTAGTGTTTTTTAATCTATAAAGTAGTCTTTCTATATCAATCAGTACTTTGAGCAAAGTCAGTGAGAAAAACAACATGTCTCACTATAATTATTTGCCACACTTGTTCATTTATCGAGTTTATTATATGAGAATCAGTGATGATAATAAAGGTCATACTAGGGCAATCATAGCTGCATGCAAATTATAACTCACATAGGGGCTCACACTGACATAGCATTGAGTCACAGAAAATCCTTGGAGCTGGGAGTCAAAAAAATGTGAGTCATTATTCTAGCTCCACATTTTTCTGTTTGGCATTGCAGAAGTCACTTTCTTGTGTGAGCCTTTCTTCTTTTGTTCTGTGACATAAGGGCACTGTAGAAGGTGGTCTTGGGACTGAGGATTCTACTGATGTTTATCAATCAAAAGAAGGAGGAGGAGGAAGAGGAGCGGGAGGAGGACGAGGGGAGAGAGAAGAAGACAGAGGTCCCATTCTGACATTTGGAAATGAACAGGAGGGAGACAATGAGTTTCACAGAAGTGGAGAGCATAAATTTGATTAAGCACCTGATGCAATATTGAAAGCAAAGTGACCGTGTCTCTGTTGATTGCTGAGTGACAGGCTCCACGGGTGGCCCTGCTGGCCCTCTGAAGACAAACTGTATTGGCAGTCAGCATGGAACAGACTGCAGGTCAGGAATGAGCCCTCTTTAGCCACACTTGAATGACTGGATAGCAGCCTTGTCAGATGTGCCCCTGTTCGGTGCTGAGAACAGTGATAGACATATGCTGGCCATCTTCCCATCCGTTAATATTCTAGAAATTCAGGAAGGATGTCTGTAGTTCAAGAAGTTAGAAGCCAGTTACTGGATATGCTCAGATTTTTCTAGATAATTTTGCTGTTCAAACACCAACTTTTAATACTTGAATATTAAAACACCTGTGGTACTCCCTGGTGACCATGTCTTTCTCCTTCTGAGCAGGCAACTTAAAACTTCTTCCTCAGACTGAGTCCTAAAATTCTTGCTAATTGTTTTTGATGTTCTGGCTTATATTCTCAGTGTTGATAACAAAGAAAAGTTCCATTGTCTTTGAAGCAGTCTGTTCAAAAGGGATCCCTAACATGTACTTTGAGATGGAAACATCTATCTCCTTATACTTGCCAAGCAGCACGAGTTTATATATAAAAACTCCTGATGAGAATTTAACAGACATATCTGTTCACAAATCAGTACATACACAAACTTGGGACAAAGAAAGAGAAAAGTGAGTTACAATAAAATATAAATAAATAAAGCTTTAAAAGAGTAATAAATAAACAGAAATGCAACTAAGTTTCGAGCAGAATTGCAGAACTGAGAGGAACTTAACCACCATATCAAAATACCTCAGTTAATAAACAAGGAACCTGGGACCCAAGATGATAAAAATTGCCTGCTCATAGTCAGCCATCTAGCTAGTAATAAACCCAGAATTAGAAATCATATCTCTATGAGAGATTTATTCCATTTGAAATGACAAAATTACACGGTCAAGACTTTATGTAATGGTATTTTTTTAAATACTCATTTATTAATTCATAAAAGGTACTCTTTTGGGAAAATATGTTATGTCATTCATATTAATTTTACAGAAATGCACCTTATAACCAAGTGTCAGAATGTTCCTTAGTATATACTTTTTCACACTGGAATTATATGATGAGATATTTGCATAATTAAAACTTTTCTGGCAGGTATCACATAGTTATCTGCTACCTGTAACCATGAACCAGACCCTGAACATTTTTCTCCCTGGGGAATTCCAAAAGGTGTTTGGGAGTATGGGAGAGAAATAAACCCAAGGATTCAAATACACAGGGCTCAGAATAATAAGATGGGCACCACAAAATGAATTCTATAATAAAGTGATCAAGAATAAGATATGTTTAACTTGGCTAGTCATCACAATGACGTGTTGCAATTTGTTCCAGAGACTGGAAAAGACAATGTAGATGGATCACTAAGAATTCATCACAACAGCTGGAACACCAGCTTCAAGTTCTCACCCAAGAGAATGCAATGTATAATCATCACTTACATATATCTCCCAGATATATGTGCACATACAAATACCAAAGTGAACTATGCAGACTAATATATATTGTGTCAAAAGAATGATATAGAGAGCAGAGAAAAGCCAGAAAAGGAGTGGAATAAAGAAAAACAGCATTTGAGCAGGATGTTCCCTGGGCCAGAGAACTATTTTATACATGCTATTTGCACATAATTATATTTCAATTTCTCAATAAGCAAGTAAAGCAAATAGTACTCCCACTTTGCCAATAAAGAGGCTGGAATTCAGGAAGTTTAAATAACCTTTCCTAGAACATACAATATTACAATTGGCAGAGTCAGAATTCAAACCTCTTCTGAAGTTTAAAAATGCAGATGTGGAAATAAGGACATATTCCATGATGCTCCTGAGGGACAGAGCACCAGCTATGAGAAACTCAGACACATATGTATTAGAGTTTTGAGATCCAGCAACACTAGAGAGAAACAATTAGCCTGGTGGGGCATCAACAGAGGCTGCAGCCATGATTTCTCTGAATGTTTCCCAAAGAACTGCTGCATTGGAAGGAGACCAGTCTTCTCTGTCTGTATGATAATATGATTTTATATTCTGAAGGCCTGAACTTTTAGATTTCATGGGTTTCAAATCATGATGGGACTCAAAGGGAATATATGAAGCACATTAATCATAACAGTAGAATAAAATAGCACTTTTTTCATGAACACCTTCATGGTAAGTTGTTTTAAGACAGCCTAAACTTCCGGCCCAGGTAGTCAAATAGTCACCACACGACTACTGATCATTAATTTCAGCTCTGATATAATAGACTCATTCCATCCTAAGTACTCACACTTTCTATTTTTGCTTGTTGTTCTAGTGGTTGCCCAAAACAAACAAACAAAACCCAAACCTGAAGTGTTTTAAAAAATGTATTAATCCCAATAAAACAATAGAGAGAAGCCAGCTCCAGAAGACTCTCAGGGGAAGGGTGCCACATGAACCAACTGCAGAGTCATTTTTGCAATGAAGCTGAGTGGTTTTTAACTTTCAAAGCATTGGGTGGGGAACTAGGTTCAATAATGTCCCTTCTGACATCAAGCTATGTTATAGAAAGTATTATTGTAATGTAGTTTGTATTTAAACAATATTTAATATAAAATACAAAAATGTTTTAAGTATATTACACATTACACATTTGAAAGTGGCTTCTGTATATAATTCAATTTGTATATATTCTACAATCTTCCCATGTCTCATTTTTCCTCTTTTAACCATGTCAATATGATTATTAGAAGCTCCTTAACAAGAAGGGCCGAGGTTAAAGAAAAGAATAATTATGAATATCGGTTTAGATACAGCACTAATAAAATTTTAATGCAGACAGTTGAAATTACTGGTGGGAAGCTTCATATCTCCATGTACACTTTCCTCTATTAGTAGGTGTGATTGAGAGTTAATCTGTGTAGGAGTTCCATGAGCCACTTCAGAATATGATGTTTCTTTGCACTTAAATATTTTTAAATAATCATAAGATATTTTAAACTATTATCTGTGAGTAGATGATTTGCTTCAGATTCCACTTAAAATGCAATACTCTTAGTCCTATACATTTGCCTGAAACGGTTGATAAATTTGAACTTAGAAAATGACTTCTAGAAAATCAGCCATTACAGGAAAAAAATAGTAGTAGGAGAAAAAGAAGAAGGAAAAATATTACCATAAGCAGGTAGGTCTAAGATTTAACATACAGAAGAATTTGGGGGGTAGCAAATATTGGATTAACTCTCAGAAAAACCAAGGGAAAAAGGTAAAGGAATTCCAAGCCTTATTGAACATGGGGCACATTCTTCTTAGATGTTTTTTTCTTGTGGCTTTACTGGAAGGCAAGGTGAGTTTGATGACATAAATCATAGCTCCTTCTAAACTCAATGGTCCTGTGCAAATCACTTCAGCCTCTTTTGCTTAAAAAGTCAATTGCACATGATTCCCTGCCTTTGTGAAGTCTTTATGATGTTGCTGATGAATTCTTATATGCGTGGTAGTGGGAAAAAGTCATTTCTGTTTAGATCCAAGAAAGATTGCCATCAAATGCCACTCTGCTGTTTCAAGGAGGATTTCCATAAGAACTGTTCAAGAGGCTGGCAATTACATCACAGAAATTCACACATAACTAAGGCAAAAGAAAAAAATCACCTTTCAAAGCTCTAAAATAATCTCTGAATAGAGTAGTGGTTTAGAATATTATAAACACACTGAAGCCACATTGATTTATATTCCACTGTTATGAAATTTATAATGGTTACTTGACAGATAGATCTAGAAAAAAGTTTTTGTATAATTAGGTAATATAAACAACATGGCTGAGATAAATCAAGTGAATGTATTAATTTTGGAATATTAACATTGAGGCAAATGATTGACCAAAGTCATCTACTACTGAATAGGCTCAAACACTATTTTGAAAAAAATTTTTTCCTGAAACCTGGTTGCCTTTCAGGTTTTCTCAATATCGTTACATCAAATCAGCATCTATCATTCTCCATGACATAAGTTGGTGTTGATATTTCCATTACTCCACAAATTTAAACCCTGGATCAAACCCTGTCCTCTTCATGGACCAGACAGCTCTCATGCCTGCCTTCATCCCCTATCACCCCCACCATCAGCACCACCCTAGTCTAATGACCACCATCTCTGTCTGCGCTTCCACAATAATTACCTCACCATTCTCCTTTCCCTATCCTTTTCCCTCACAACAGCTAGAAATAACTTTTTAAAATGTCATCTTCAACCTATGCCTCTTAAATTCTTTATTGACTTCTTGTTATTCCTAAGACAGAATCCTTTAAAGTCACCTTTAAGACTGAACTTCGTGTCTAGCCCTGGCTGTATCTTTCTTTATCCTCTACCTGAAAACACCTTTTCTTTATTTTTTGGGGGGGAAGGGGTGTAGAATTACTCATTCCCCTGCACACCTGCTTCCCTATGATGAGCAGTCCACTTTGAGTAACATGCCCAGCCTTTTGTGCTGCCTTCATCCCTCTGCTGCCTCTGCCTCTATTGACTGGTTCTGGGCGCTTTTGAGGATGAGACAGGCATTTTATGTTGACCACCTAACACAGGCAATAATATTTTCTTTATTCTCAGCACTCGAGTCTTATGCCTTCTGCTACAGATTTTTTTCCATGCTGTTCCTCCTGCTCTGGACACACTTCCCTTCATTTATAACTTCTCATATTTCAGCTCAAGTTTTCTTATCTGTCTCACTGAGGCAAACTCTTGTTTTAAAGGCTCCTGCAGCAGGGCCTCACTGACCACTATAGCAAGGGTGCAAGTTGTTTTTTATCATGTTGAGTAACATCAGTCTCTTGCACCGCTCAGGAAACCCTCTGAAGGCAGGAACTACCTGGGTTTGTTCTCCACCAAATCTAGAACCAAGTGATGCTGAAATATGTGTTGATAGGCTGAATGACTGAGTGAATGTCAAACATTCTTACATAATAATTTAAATGATAATAGAAACTTAATTTGATATCAGAACTCTAAAGTTGGAAGAAACTTTGGATGAATTGGTATTCATCAAATTCTTTATAATTCAATATTTTTATATGTAGCATAGATTTTCCCTTACACACACTATGTTATATTGCCAAGGTTCTATTTTAGGTAAATAATTAAATAGGAGGAATGTCAAAAGAGAGGGCTAGGGAGCAATGTATCAATTGATTCACAAAATATTTGCTAAGTGCCTATTTTATATTTGGACATATTGCTAAAAGTCTGACAGGTGAGCCTCATTTTTTTAAGAATGAAGATAATGTCCATATCACATGACTACCATTAGAATTAAATGGGAAGGTAAAGTACATGAAATTGCCCCGCATATCACCTTTCTGTTGATCTCACAGTGATGACTTTGTGCATTTATTGCATAACACTTAACATTTTCTATTTTATTTTATTTTATTTTATTTTATTTTATTTTATTTTATTTTATTTTATTCTTACAATAACCAAGCAACAAAAGAATCATTTCCATTACCTCTGCTTTATAGATCAAAAATTGCAGGCAGTTTAAGGGGCTTGTCTAATGTTACTCAAGAATTAGAAAGAGAGCTTACGAAAAAAAGTTAATTCTCCCGAATTCTACTCTACCATATAATGATTTTAAAGAAGGGATACTTGGCCAACTTAAAATGGTACAACCTAAGTACTGTTAGGAGTCAAAAGAAAGAGATGTTGTTCAGTAACTATGGAGGTAACGCTGGGCTTGTGAACCCTTGTGACATTTACAATCAGCTGAGATTATGCCTTTTTCTAGATTTGAAAGATTCACAAGTAAAATAGCCTCTGTAATTAAATACAGCAAAAGCAAGTAATCTAAAACAATAACTGTACCCCATTTCAAAAGCAGGAGATAAAGAAGTAAGAAATAAAATTCATTCACACATTTTGCATTTAATTCTGTTCCTTTTCTATTCATATTTGAAGGAGCTTCCCTTTTTATTTTATTTCACATGCTTGAGCGCATTGTGACCCTCCCTCTGAACACCTCTGCCTCGCCAGGCTCCACACACTGGCTCTTGCAAATGATCGGCCTGCCTCCTCCGACACTCACAGTACTCAGACGTCTTCATCATTTGCCCTAATTTTCACTGGCATCTTCTCTGTACCCTTAACTTGGTATGCACTTGCTGAATTTATGTTATGCACTTGCTTAATTTATGTGTGTTTTATACAGCATTCATTGCCAAGACATCGGGTTCCTTCCAGTGATGAAAAACACATAGGAAGAAAGAATATGTATTTCTCCAATGAAAAACATCTACGGAGTTAAATAAATTCATTAACTGAAATTCTCAATTATTTTCTGTTCTCTTTTTTTCCTAATCTTATCTGCCATTATTTAACATCTCCACCTGTGCATTTCTGCCTTCCTTTCTCAGATATTAGCTGTGTTGTTCCAATCCCTTCACTCCCTCCTCAGGACTGCAAATGAAGAGATGATAGAAAGGTAGCCCGTGCATATTTCTGTGAGTGTACGTGCACACATTGTGTGCTTGTGTGTCTGTGTGTGCTTCTCACCCTCACAGATCAGAAGGGAAGACAAATAATCATAATTAAAAATATCAATAAAAAAGGACAATTTGTTTCTTTTTTTCATGTTGCTTAGGCAATGTCTACTGGGCTGAACCATATGTAATTTCTAATATTCAACTGTTTCTGACCATAAAAATGCCGTTGTCGTATTGTGCAATCTAATAAAAGCAGTAAAGCCATCTGTCAAAAAGTAAAAACTATTGTCCCCCAACTGGACTCAATTGGTCTGTCATGATGAACTCCGATGACTGCAATCTCACTTTTTAAACGAACTAACAGAAGTGGCCTGTTGGGGCCCCCCAGAGAACCATTTTGATTTAAGCAAATTTTTCTTCCAATACTCTTTCACTCACTTCTGGATTGTAGTTAATATAAGGTCAAAGGATAGTGACCCACTAATTGGCCACGTCCTTTTGCCCTCTTCCAGTGAAGTGGGCACAGGGTGAGAAATCTGCCTGCTGCAAGCCCACCACTCATCTCGCACTCCCGCACAGCTGCCCTCCTGCCCCTCTCTGACTGCTCCCAGACAGGCTTACCCAAATATTGTTGTTGGTGCTGTGTTGTGTTTTTTCCCCAACAGTCAGGCAATATTTATCCTAACCAACATTTACCCAAATCAATACATTTTAATTGAAACTAATGGCAGTTAGCTTAAACCAACAGATTTTTCACTGGCCTAAATACATTAAATCAATGTATTTATCAAAATTGCTATATCTTATGTAAACAATGAATTTTCATTTTATCCCGGACACATTTTTATTCCACTCTAATCGGCCAAGTTAAAGAGTCAGACTGAAGTAATAGATTTTTTTCATACCAGCCCTAAGATCTTGAATGAAAGAAACATATTAATCACTCAGATATATGAATTCAATTTAATGTAACAGACATTTATTGAGCACCTACTGTTTGTGAGATACTGTGTTTGACACTCTGGAGGGTACAAAATGATTAAGATAGAGTTCCTGCCCATAGCAGCTCATAATTTTGTGGTGAATGCATCTATGGACAGAATTAATTATAAGATAAATAGTTAAGGAAATGCAGTTGCAGAAAGTGGTAACTGTGACTGAGGGATTCAGGAAGAGATGTGAAGGAGGTTGCATTTCTGCTCCTCATTGAAGAATGCATAGCCATAGTGGGAAAAACATGCTAGGTAGGTAGGATAGATGAAGCAATGTATTAGTCAAATAAGACCAGATACTACAACTATATGTACAACTTAATTTTAGTTGCTTAACAGAATAGAAATTAATTTCTCACTCACATAAGAATCTATGGTAGCTGCTTCTGATTGAGAGTCAACTATTGTTAAACTTGATGTTTCTAAGATGAACAATCCTTCCAACTTGTGGGCTCAGCCTTCCCTAGAACTTTGATTACTCTGCATCTAACAAGGGAGAGGGCAAAGAGTGTGGAGAAGATACATCTGCTTCTAACAGCCTTAGCTGGGAAGTGACACCAGTCCCTTCCATTTATGTTCCATGGGTAAAAAACTGACTTCACTGCTTCTACCTTGACGCAAATGGACTGAAAGATGTAGACCTTATCTGGGAAAATCCATCCTAGTGTTAACTGTACGCTATGGAAGGAACTACATGACTGTAAATGGACATCTAGCTACTCTTTCAAAACAAAAAACACAAGCTGAGAAACACAGAGGGTTATAAATATGGCATAGAAAATGCATGATGAATATTTTAGGAGCTAGGCAAGGACCAGAATATGAAGAGCTCTCTACCCCATCCTAGAGTGTTAAATGTACAGAAATGGAAGTCACTGGTTGGGATTAGTGTTCTCGTTTTAAACAAAAAAACAAACATAGAGATTCCCCATGCCCTCCCCCAGCTGAGGACAGAGTGAGAAGTCAGAGGTGTGCAGTCTGGAAGAGAGCCTTCACTACTACCTGGACATGATGGTGTCCTGATCTTCAACTTCCAGCCTCCAATACTGTGAGAAATCATTTTCTGTTGTTTACAAGCTTTCCATTCCATGATAAATTATGATAAGGGTCCAAATGGACTAAAACAGATCTCCACTTAATTTTCTCATCAGTAAAAATGGAGCTCACAGTATCGCCTTCACAGGGTGGTTTAACCGTGATTTATGTCTGGATTCCCCAAGAGGGCAAGAGACTGGCTTTATGTAATCATTCCTCTTAAAATAAGAATGCATGTTGATGTCTCTTAGGTTATTAGTAGACAGGGAGGTAGCCATCTCTTGAGGAAGTACACAAGGTGCGTTACATACATTATTCCTAATCTTGACATATTTAAAATACACCTCACTTTAGGATCCACTATACATAATAGTTTTGGCTTTCACATAGCCTTGTCTACCTGCTTTACTTAACCCATTGAATTTCAGCAGTATCGCTGGGATAGGAGTAGACAGCCTAAGTGCTCTGTTTTTGAGAAGGTGTACCTGTGCGCATTGGCAAAGCTGGCAATTGCATGTCTAGTGGAGCCCATGATTGCACTCTGCCAATGTGCCAGCATTTCAAGCAGGGGGCCACCCATGAGAAATTAAACTAAGTCTTACCTTGGCAAGAGCCTCCAAACGATTGTTTGACCCTCATCTGGGGATTATGGTCATCTCTTTGAGCATTCAATTACACATGCACAGGATTATTCACTGCTTGACTGCATACCTAAATTCACTCATGAATTGGGTAATTATGATTTATTGAATATCACCAGGTTTGCAGAGCTTTGGGTCTACATTTTCTTCCTGTCAAATTTGCAAGGGATAATAAATGTGATATTTACATTGGTCATAAGTATGTATGCATTTTTTATTTATGAAAAATGTCACAGAGACTGAGACTTGGTTATTGTTGTCTGGGGATCACAAAAAAGGACCACAATGTAGTACGCCAAGGAAGAAGGTGAGAACACTTCCCACTCCACCCCAGTTCCCTGCAACCCTTAAAGGGCATTAGTGAAAAAAACAGCTCTTCCTGATTTCTAAGGGCCCAATGCTTTGAGGTAGAAGCAGGTACCCTGGGCCGGCCAAGTGTTCAAAACTGAGACAACATGTGTGAGGCATGGCTCACTGTTAAGAGCTGAAGAGAGTCACGACTCCCTTTCTAAACAGGCTGACTGTAATAGAAAGTGTTAAAGCTGATCACTGCCTTGGCAGAACTACATACAGTTTCCACACAGAGACCAATCCATTGGAAGAACACCAACAATGAGTGGAATGGGCCAAGCTAGTGGGACATTAGAAATACTACTGCACAAGCAACAAGTCTGAGCAAATGGTTTCTTCCTTACCTACTCCCTTTCGTCTTCTTAATATTTGACAAAGCTTTGAAAGTAGGGAGATAGTAAAATAGAATGAAGAAGGATAACGATGGCCCATCTCAACCTCAGACCTCTTTGAGCCATGGGTAAATATATATTGGGGGAAGCGATAAAGTAATAATAATGAAAATACTGATTATTATAACAAGAGCTAACACGTACTTCTCTCATTTATGTCAGGCAGTATTCCAAGTTCTCCACAAAGAGTGAATTATAAAAGCTATGTAATGTAGTTTTTTTTCAAAATTATCTACTTTTGATTGCTGAGGAAATGGAGCCCACTTGAATTTGAGGGTTTAACCCAAGAAACCAAAGGTAGTTGGTGGTGGCTCTGGGATTCAAATCAACAGAACCTGGCTCCAGCATCTGCACTCTTAACCTTGGGATCAAAATCGTAACCTGGACTGAAATTTTAATAATCAAAATGTCTACGAAACTTCACATTTTGAAGGATGTGAGAAGATAATTTGACAGAGCAAGTTGGAAGACATATATTGCAGAAAAATAAAAGTATCTCATATTTATAACTCATCAAGTTAAAACTGTTTAATAAACTCTCAATACATTGTTTTTTTCTAATTTTTTAAAAGATTTTATTTTTCATTTTTAGAAAGGGGGAAGAAGGGAGAAACAGAGGGAGAGAATCATCGATGTGTGGTTGTCTCTTGTGCACTTTGTACTGGCAACTTGGCCTCCTTGGCCAGGAGTCAAACCAGTGACCCTTTGGTTCACAGGCCAGCACTCAATTCACTGAGCCACACTAGGCAGGGATAGAGTCATATTTAAAAATGAAAACAAATTGCTTTAAATGTAGAAATGCATCTTTTAAAAAAAGGAAAACAAAAATCATTTAATTCTCTTCCCTCTCAGGGCTAGACATTAACTTAGTGGTGTAGCCTCTCAATTTTCTTTTTACATGTGTATGAGCCCATGTTCATGCATGTATAAATAAGTTGTTTTTAAAAGGTAAGCAAATACATATGATTTACTGTGTACATGTCTTATACATATGTCCATGTACACACATGCATATACAGGCATACAGGGTGGGGCAGAAGTAGGTTTACAGTTGTTCACATGCAAAATAATATGATACAGGAACCTAATCAACAAAACAAACAAACAAACAAAATACAAACAAAGACACTGAAACAGAGAACAGGCTGACAGTGACCAGAGAGGAGAAGGGAGGGGATTTTAGGGGGAAAGGAGAAGGGTTTACAGGAACAAGTATAAAGGACACATAGACAAAAACAAGGAGGGGTGGAAATGAGAATGAGGTGGGGAGGGCTAGGGGGGGTGGGCTGGGTTGGGAGTAAAAGGCAGAAAACTCTACTTGAACAATTAAAATAAAAATAAATAAATAAAATTAATGAGCCCTCCAAATAATAATACAAGAATAAACGGTGGTTTGCACACACACACACCTACTTTTACCCCTCCCTGTGTGTGTTACGCATTGAAGGCTCATAAGGCACCCAATACATTTTTGTTAAAAGAATATAATGCCACTAAAATAACAATGACCACTCTAATGTGGATAACTGGCATAACACATCTGAAATTATACGCAAATATTAGAAATTACTATAGATTCCAACTGACATTATCGATCAATGGTATCAATATATTGGATGTATCTTTATTTTCTAGATATTCACCATGAGCTTTCTTCACTGAAAAGCCAGAGAAGACAAACATAGAAGCATCCTCTTAAGAAAACTCTCATTCCTTATATTTATGTCATTACTGTGGAAACAGTAGATGCCTGATCACAGGGGAAGCTTAATATTAGATTGAAGAAAATATTAAAAAGTACGGCAGACTGGCTAAAACAAGTCTGTACTGGCACAGGGGAGGGTACAGTGACATTCTAGGTCTTCCCCACATCTCATTTTGATAATATGATTGATGATGTGATTTCTCGTAAGTGGTGGAAAGAAACAACATCAAAACTAATCACATTAGGCTGGCATTTGGAAGTCTAAATAAAAGGTATGTGAACTCATTACAGAAAGATATTTTTTCATTTGAAATTTAAATTCGCCAGCCCATCCATATTTGTCTGGAAATGTTGTAAATTTGTTTGTAGATGAAAATGACCAGAGTTGAATAATCAGCTGCAGCTGATTACACGTTATGATAGGCAGCCCAGGGACTTCCTGACAGTTAAAGATCTGCCTTTACAAATCTCAACAATAGGAAGGATGGCACGGTGTCCTCAGTCTCTGTAGCCATGTTTCTCTGTCTCTTCAAATGAAGAAGTGAATCCCCAGATGCTCATAGAATTTCTCCTTGCAAATGTAGCTGCCTCTGTGGTTTTTTTTTTTTTTAATGAGAATGTTGAATGGTTTTCAGATGAGAGGATAGTGTGACTTTATTTTGTAGACTTTTCAATGATACAGCCACGACCACACGACAGCTCCTACCAAGGGGGAAATTAACGTTAATATAAAAACACACAGCTAGGAGAACTCAAGAAGTCTATCATTTTTCCAATACGCAGTATTCAAAACCCACAGTTGCACACCCTACACTTAAGCTATCAAGAAATTTAGGCTATTCGAAATGTTACAAATGTGCAAGCAATACCCATTATCCTAGATGGGCGATACAATTTAAGGACTATATATAAATAGAGGGAAATTTAGTATGTTTGTTCAATATAGAGTAGGTAATTGAAATACAGGATCCAAAGGAAAACCATAAACAATAATTAGATAGTGAAAATGTGGAGAGTTGACTGTGACCCACATAATAATACAGCTGAGCATCAGCAAAGACAGAAGCTGTCTTGCAGTTGGAAGCAGATTTTAGAGGGAATGTATGCTTAATAAACATCTGGGGAAACTGTGATAGTATCTGAAGAAGAATCTTCTGAAGAAGGGAAATCTCTAATCTTAACCTTATAATCTTAATTTGTGGAGGAACATATGATTACATAGGTGATATTATGTACATCTGGAGTGGGGTTAGTGCAAGGTCTCTGTGAGCCTCAGCATTACTACTTTGCCACACACACACACAAAAAAAAAACGTGTCAAGTTGCTTAATACATGGAGTACCACTGGTAATTTCCACATTAAACATTCTCCTGAAGGTTGTTGTACTGTGTACGGTTTTGGGGGCAAATGACAGAAAAAGAGATTCTGTTCATTTTAAGCAAAAGTAGAATTTAATGGAGGTGTATGAGAGGCTCACAGGATTCCTGGGGGGTTGGAGAACTGAGTTGGACAAACAACTGGGCCTCAGTAGCAGGAGCAGCCAGGACAATACACCATCATTTCAGCTGTAACACACACTTTCTAAGCAGTGGCCACCACACACTCAAGAGTCAAAGCAGCAGGGGAGAACACCTGACCAGCTGATGATACACTGAACATGTAGCCCTCATTGTACTGGGGCAGGGAGAGGTAGAAAATGTGTTTTTCTTATATGATGTGCTCTTGTGGTTTTCTTTTTAAAATTATTTTATTGTTGTTCAATTATAGTTGTCTGCATTGACTGCCTACCACTGCCGTCCATTCCAGCCATCCCCACCCCCTCCCCTGCTTCCACCCCCACCCTTAGTTTTGTCCTTGTGCCCTGTATAGTTGTTCCTGAAAATCCTCTATCCCTTCCCCCCACTGAAATTAAGAACAATCTGACAGTAACCAGAGGGGAGGTGGGAGGGAATAATGGGGGGAAATGTCTTTTGAAAATTTTCTCAAGAAACATATGCTTTTTAATGCCTATTACATAATTATGTTATATAATAGATGTTTTTAGTATCTATTATGTAATCATATAATAGGTACTTTTGAGTGTGTATTATATAATCATATTGTATAATATATAACAGTGACATTATATAATAAACACTGCAAAGCACAAGGATGCAAAAGTTCTGCTTTTTAGAAACGTCTTTTTTATAGGGATCATTGCAGGAAGTGGAAGGAGAGAGCAACACAAGATAGAACCTGAAGGGGCAGCTACTACTCTCTTCATTTTACATATGAGGAAAGAGAAGCCTAGAAAGGGAAACCATAAACAAACAAACAAAATCAAAATAAAACAGCTTGAAATAAAGGAAATGCTATGTTGCGTAATATCCAATAAGACAATTAGGTGGCCATAATTAATGGACCAAACTGGAATACTTTTAAGAATATGAAGATCTCTGTTAATATTTATTCCAGGACAACAGGTTTAAAGGGGAGTATGCTTAGCATATCACATCCTGGGCATAGCAGACTGTAGTAAAGCCTGAGGGACACAACATTATACAAAGGGCACTGCTTACTGGCTTTGCCCACTTTAGTCAGAAGCAACCAGAACACTGCTGTCCAATGGAACATTCTAGAGTGATGGAAATGTCCTATTTCCATATGTGCAATATGTGGACTTTGTTCCAACTGTGTGGCAGTCACTAACCACATGTGGTTTTGACCTCTTGAAATGTAGTTAGTACGGTTAAGGAACTAAAATTTAAATTATTTAATTTAAATTAATTTAAATGTAAATAGCTACATATGCCTAGAGGCTACCAAAAATAGCATAGAACTAAATTGTGGTTTTAGCCCAGGGTTCAAATTTTCTTTTTTTTATATATAGTACTTTCACAGGTGTTTTTACTTGGGACTTCATCATGACAAAGAAATTAATGGTTGTCATAGATTAAAAGTGACATTCAATTGGCATAAGTGAAAATATATACACTAAACATGGCAAGCGGTATACACCAAGACTCTGATATTTATTTCTAAATCCATTTCACTAGGAAATTGAGGGGCTGTGTAAGTCAAGAACTAGCCATAGTTTGTCCACAGTCAAGCCCTAGAAAGTAGGGACCCATATTTATAATCAAATCTAAAGTTTTGCTTTTTTATTTTGCCTTTTATTTTGTTTTTTTAGAAAAATATGTACACTGATCTTTCCCTATTTCCTGGAGTTTCTCCTAATCTAAGAGTCAAAACTGTGTCATTGTAAGCCATGCTGTCATTGTCTGTGCGTTTACTCAACAAGAACTCATTGAGTGTCTCACACATTAAAGACCATGCAACTTGCTAGGCCTACAATGGGGAATGAGTCAGATGCTTCTGCCCTCAGGGTACTCACAGTGTGCGACTGATTGTCTATGCAAAGTAGTATGGCGGGCAGCCTTCTCAGATACAACCTGACAATGCACTTTACATGCGCCATATCCTCTGTGTAGGCCATTGTTTCCCACACTGTCAGGGCTGAAGGCGCAGTTGTTTTGTTTCTAATCCATTTGTCAACTAAATGTAATCCACCGCCCATGATGGACAACACTAAAACCAACCAGTAAACAGTGCAATGACACAAGCACGAGTCCACTGATGAGGGGCTTGAATGTCACAGCCATGGCACGTTGCCATAAACCTTTCTAGACACTTTTCATTTGTGTACGAGCAATAAACAGCGTGTGTGCCAATTCCTGTCCACAGATCATGTGGCAAGATGTAGAGACGATGATAATCCAGGAATAAGCTTACCGTGGTTGGGCTGCGGGTGAAGGGGAAGACATGTCTTCGTTTTAATGGGCTGAGTGCTGGATAGGCTGCAGATAACCACCCTGTTCTTACTGAGATCAGAAATGTACATCTACACTCACATTCACAGCTCCACCATTCAGTTCCACGGGACCCTATCCAGGGAATCCAGATGACAAGCTCTGCAGCTGCCGTAGGACAGGGTTGAGGGAAGGCGTTCACCACTTGCTCTTGTAAATGACTCACATAGGAAAATAAATGGGAAATATGTAGAGATCTAACTGGCAGTAGAACAAGGGATCGATGATAACAGTAGCTATTATTATAGTTTCATAATTTAGCATCCCGAGAGAATTTTCTATCACTTGCTGAAAAAAATTAATGCTGCTTTTATAATTAGGCATTTTGCTCCCACACGTTATCAACTTTATCACGTCAGATCATATCCTATTGACCATCTTTCAGAAAGGAAAACATTTAATGGACTAGTTTATGACATTTTCAAATATCACTAATAAAAATGCATTTATCTCAATTTTTACTATAAGCTAAAATGACCTGGGTATATTTATTGGACTTAGGCAGGGGCGCTGACACTAATTAGTAATATTTGTACATGTCCACTGTTTTCCAACTCCTCCAATTATTTTCCATGCTCTTAAACATTGGACAATGATACTTGCTTTTTTTAAATGAAATGAAAATTAAAGAATTGTAGAGTCTAAAATTATCCATAATTATAGCATGTGAACTCAAACACTAAATTTACCTTGTGGTGTATTCAGCTCTATTTTTTCAATACTACTGTTTTTGCTTGAAATAAATAGGCCTGCTTAATATTTCTACTTCCCAGAGTAATAAGTTTCTGTGGGAAATGAGGATTCAAACATTGCAGTAGAGCTTTGAGCTTTGAATAACAAGCCCTTTGTTGAGGTAACCACTACAAAGTTTGACTGTATTGCTCTTGTGAATAAGACCTTGATACTCACAAAAGAGGAAATTACCTGGAGTTTTTAGCTCAGCAAAAATCGATTCTTAAGTCATATCTGAATTTTTGTAAACTCAGAATTAGTGGGGCCTGAGTTAATGAGGTTTGATTGTATCCAAGGCTATTGGTAAAATTGCCATCACAGATTCTACGTTGTGACTCCTCCTCGAGTTTAGACTTACTGCTGCTTCAACAAGGGTTGAAGAGGGCAGATTCTTCCTGGTACCCAACATCAGCGCTTTTTAATTACACTATTATGTGGTGTAAGGTGGACCTATAGGATGACCTACCGGAGGAAGTCAGCATTTTTTGAGTAAGCGCCAGCACATTTTTTACTTTGCTCTGCAGCCCCCTATTCTCTTTCAAATGGGTCAGGTTTTCTTTCTTTAGATCTTTAGCTTTTGTCCATTAGAGTTTCCCCCAAAGACTCTTTTATCAAACAAAGCAAAACATTTTAGACAAGATTCTAAGTTCTCTGCAGAGTTATAGCCCATGCTTTGTTTATGTATAGTGAATGCTTACGGAGTTAGCACTCCCCAAAGAAAAATCTGGGGAGATATCAGAAAAATGTTTTCAGTAATTGCTGCTTGGTTTGGTCTCCTGGAATTTTGTGGGGTTTTATGCAGCATTAATGATATTGCCTGAGAGTCTCAGGGTACAAAAGAACTTCTAAGTAAAGGTCCATTATCAAATGGAAGGGAGTCATTTTCAGACCTGTGATGGAATCAAGTGAGGTGGTATTTAAATGCTGTTCTTAGAGGAATGTGACAACAACATGCTTCTAGAAGGTTCGATCCATTTTAATGTCCATGCATGTGTGTGTACACACACACCTAAGCACAAATCTTATGGGTAAAGGTTCAGCACCTCTCTGACTAACACATAGAAAAGTCTAATTGTTATTTTATTATTTTTTAGGCAAACCAGTCAACTAACTTTCAGTATCATTCAAATACATGCTTGTAATTTATGCAAACAGTCTTTCAGCTTCATTTAATTTGTTATTTAAGGTCTTTAAAGCTTGAATTTTTCCACTCACAAATACTTGTAACTTGGAGAGTAACAGAGGAGGCCAGGGGATGGTCATGGACAAGTTACCAACACTTACTGCCGTGGGTAGTACATGAAGTTCACCTGCCCAGTGACCAAACTCTCCCGCTAGACCTGAATTCTGCTCTTAACAATGGGTAATAAAAATGCTCATTTGTTTGGTGCATGTAGACATATTCAAGTTTCTATAGTCAACAGGACATGCTGTATTTTGTTTTCCATGTTATATATGTTTATTTTGCTCTACCTTTATCCTTGGATATGCTAAATGTATACTGCTAGATTGCAGGAGCTGCGGGAAGACTCTAAATGTATCTGGTTTCTAGTCCCCACAGGAGTGTAAGCACAGGAGCACAATCAATTGCTGGAATTCTAACTAAAATGGGCACAAAAACTGCTTTTCAGATGGTAAGTGGAAATATGAAGTACACTGTTATGACTCTGGTTTTTTGAAGAGATCAATCTGAATTCCCACTGCGTCACTTCCTGAGCTTCTTGGTTAGGCCTCTCACATGCTCATCTTTTCTCTGGTGTCTAATGGAGTAAAAGGATATACATCACGGTGTTGCCATAATAATTAAGAGATGAGGTTTATAAAGAACGTAATGTGGATAGTTGTAGCTTTATATGGTGGAAAAAAAGAGACTAAATCCTTGACACCTTCACAAAGAAAAGAAACGAGGAGTATATATATTTAATCAGAACATAAAAAAATGACTCTATAAACTCAGTTGTTAGAAGGTGTTGGGGTTCACAGGAAGGGTAAGAGGAGTCTGCCCGGTATACTTGAAGCTGTCTACCCATTGGGTATAAAAAAGACTCTGAGATTTCACATTCACGTTCCTCATGGCCTTGGATTTTAAAGAACATAAGTGAAAACATTAAATAATAATAGAAATGGGATAATACTAATTAATATAAAACAGGTGATTTCCAAGGAGTAGACTCTGAGATAGGATACTTAAGTATATTATCTCATTTAATCATGTCAGTATGAACAATAGTAGCTAATATTTATTGGTGGGCAATTTTCCAAACATTTGATTTAAACTAAAAAAAAATAATCATATGAACTAGATATGCTATCATATGCACTTTAAGAAATGAAGGAACAGAGACACAGGTTGTGTAAATTATTTGTCCAGTGTTATAATGGCAAGTAAACAGCAAAACCAGATCAAGAACCTGGGCAGTCTGATTTAAGTAGAGACCATTAATGCCTAAATTCCCCAAAGAGCACTCTATCCCCACCACACTGTGCTTTTTATATGAACATCAAAGTGTCTATCCAAAAAAGCATAAGTATGTCAACTTTTTGAGTGGCTGTAAAACAAGAAAGTAATTGTTTTATGTGTCAGAAGTGGAAGTCTGCTATAAGCACAGGTAAATGTGATCACGAGAAAGTCGTGGTAGGTGGCTGAGTTGTGCTGGCTCTGCAGTTGCATGCTTAGTTTCAAATCTGGCTCTACCACCTCTCGGAAATTACTTATTTCTAGCTTAGTTTCCTTATCTTAAAACAAAGGTTCAATTGTGCCATCATATAGATTCTCTGAGTTAATATATAAGTTAATGTGCTTAGAGTATTTGACAACCATCCCTGACATAGTAAGCAATGTTTAGGTTAGTTAACATCATTATCACCTCTCTCCATATGCACAGCTGGAGTCAAAATGTAGATGTTTAAGGGCACAGATTTCAACTCACTAAGAATGTAGTCAAAAGATTGTCCAAAGGTAGAACAAGGAGAAATAAGCTCATTGTCATCGGAGACATCCAAGGAACCTAGACTTGGTACGGATTCTGAGGGGTCTATTTACTCACTGGATTGCTGTCAGAGAAACTTGCTGGAAACCAACTTCCAGTTCAGAGGCTTTGTGCTTCTGTCACCCTTTATAACCTTGATCAAGGATAACCACCATTACACCAGTTAGTGTAGGAGAATGGGAAGAATAAAGCCATTGGAGCAGTGAGGTATTGTGGAAGATAACCAAAGGCTTACATCAGCAGAGGACTTGACCTTGTGACATTGTGGAAACCCCTTAACTGCTTTGAATCTACTGAGAGAAAGAGAGAGGGGTGCTGGGATACAAAGCACATAAAAATGCTTAGAACCTATAAAGAACCAGAGGTGAGGACTCCATCAAGTATCAGGGAGGAGTCAAAGGAAACACTATCCAGAGCTAACCAAGGGACTCAGGAGGACACTGGCTGGCTGGAGGCACTGGGCAAAATGGGACAGGAGAGCACAGAAAGGGAGGAGGAACCAGGTCTGAAAGCAAAGCCAATTGCTGGTTAATAAATCTCCGTGAGATGTCCAGCAACATCTCTGCCTCCCTTGTTTTGAGGACCAACTCTGTTTGGGTTTCCCAGTCCTGGCCTATTCTAAAGAACACTGGTGGAATAAATCATACCCCACGCCACATTTCAGCTGCCTCTGGCTAATACTATAGAAGCCACCATTCTTAAAGAGTGTCATCTTTTATTTATTAGCATCATGAAACATCCAGGAAGTAACTGAATTATGCGATCAAAGTTAATGCTAATCAAAGTTATCAACGTCGAGTGTTCTCTTCTCCACATGGCGTGGTTCTCGCTGCTCCCATGATGCCAATTGCATGATTTGTACATAGCCCTAATTTACTGATTACACTGATCTTCTCAGTTCCTGCTATTCTGAGTTCTTACCCCCTTGCTATTTTTGGTTTCAGTTCAGCATTAATATTAGGGAAATGCCATTAGAAAGAACAAGGTATTCCAGATGAAATCCAGCCAAATAAATTTTAGAACTTCAACTATGTCAGTCTTTTGAGTACCTGAGTTATTAATCATTAAATAGTTCATCAATAATTCAATCAAATTAGGGGGGAAACTGACTTTAAAATATATACGTTTATTTCCCATATCTGCCTCAGTCAAAATTTAAGTGGAATCTATAAGTTGCCTGCCAAGTACAGGAAGTACTTCCCATAATAAGTGCATCTTGTCTTACTTTATTTATTCTTGGACACTAACTACAAATTCATACATAAACGTGTTAGAACATCAATACATGATACTCTATTGCTTCTTAGACAGAAGGGAGTTTCTGGGATCACAGGAGATGATTCAAGGGGTGGAAAATGGAATGAAAGGTAATATACACAGTGGGGGCAAACTCTCTCCCATTTTACTGAAGCAGGGAGAGCATCTAGGGTCCCCACTTCTTATTGTCCCCAAGTGACTTGGGACAATAAGAAGTGGGGACCCTAGATGCTAATAAGCAACAAAAGATAAAACGTCTCTGCCACTTGCTGTTCAGTGTGGCTTTGGGAACTTTATTTCACTATTTCCCAGGGGATTGTGAAGACAAAACCAATTGGCAAATGAGAGCTGCCTGTTGCAAGGTTGGGCATGGCCCACAGTTAGTGGTCAGTCATTGCTCTGGCCTCCCTTTCTGACTGTGACACCACACCCTTACCTTTGCATCCTTTGGCATTCATCTGACTTGGGTTTAGCAAAGCAAAGATGTGTGTGGGGTTGAAAGACAAAGAGTGGGTATTCTAAGCCCTGCTCATCACTATGAATGATTCCACTCTGGCGTGGGAACTGAGCTCTCCAATACATTCCCTGTTTAACATTTATATACTCTTGGTACAGCTGTGAATTTTAAACAATCCTACCACACTATCCCAGTGTTTAGAATAACCTTCATTGTTTTTCAGATTATAAAGTTATTACTTATTTAATATGGTAAATTTGAATTTAAAATGACAATAAAGAAAAAAATTATCCATATTTCCACAGTTCATTGTTAATATTCCAACATTATATACTTTTCCTGTCTCTTTTTCTTTTTAAGATTTTATTTATTTATCTTTGAGGGGAAGGGAAGGAGAGAGGGAGAGAAATATCAATGTGTGGTTGCCTCTTGTGGGTCCCCCGCTGGGACCCGGCCTGCAACCCAGGCATGTGCCCTGACTGGAAATCGAACCATGATCCTCTGGTTCGCAGGCCCACGCTCAATCCACTGAGCTACACCAGCCAGGGCTCCTTTCTCTCTTTCTATCTATCTATGTGCCCATACATATCTGCATACATATAAGCAAATACATATACAACTATATACACATATACACATATATACCTATGATGAAAAAAAGGGCTCTAGGATAAGCTTAACATGTTCCAGGAGGTCACAAGGGAGCCTGACAAATGCAGTGATCAAAGTAACTACGCAGGATGGACTGATTGTAAATTCCTGCCTGGGCAGGTCAGACGGGGCAGGCACGTCTCAGACCTACAGCTTCCTTAGCAAAGGTCAGTCTTTACCTTAAGTGAGCTCGGTCCATTGCTCTTTTGCATGTAGGCTGACATACCCTTGGAGTGTCAGAGTAATTTTCTTTTCTGAACCCCCCCCAGGGCACAACCGTGGGCCCCAGAGCACCAGTCCCCAGAGCCCTTCCTTGTTATTTGTTTCCCAGTTATCCTCTCTGTGTGCCGTGATACTTGTGAACTATCCCCACCTACCAATGTAAAAACTGTTTCTCCACTTTGCTTTGTATCCCAATCTAGGGATTTTCCCACCTTGCTTTACCTGGTGCCCTCAATCCACCACAAATGGATTCCAAGTAACTTTCCCTAAGTTTTCTCCTTTGACTCTCACATATAAAATGAGCTGCAACACTCACATTCTCCAGAGCATTTTTTTAATCCATTGAGATTTTGCTTCTAGACAAGTTCTCAAAATTGGGCTCAAATAAACTCTTATAAAACTTTTCCATAGGCTGGACATTCTTTTGTTGACATACCCACAGCAAAACATATACATTTACAAGTATGCAGAGATATGTATACAAATACGAATAAATGCATGCACTTGGCATATCTTATATGCACACACATATACTAATGTATGCATATGTAAAATATATGCTAATGTAAATGGTGGATATGTGTATGCGCACAAGTATGTCTATGATGTATTAGATTGTTTCCCATGTTTTCTATTATCAATAATGCTGTAACCTACGTATTACAAACATTTATCTTAATTTATGCTATAACTTTGAGATGAATTTCGAAAAGTAGACTCACTGAAGCCCTATCAAGTCTAATATTTAGTGGCTATGCATTCAAATGGCATCTCTGTTGGCATTCACTTTGATTAGCTGGTGGGAGTGCCATATCAATAATTTAATATTTTGAATAAGAACTGTGTTTTAAGAGTATGGAGATTTTCAAATGTGTTGCTTTTTAAATTAGATTTTTACAATTCCACCTGCATAAGACCCCACCACACTGTGCTGGGAAAATGAAATAGACTGGGTTATCTTGAAGCTCTGTGCTTGCAAGCACCTGGACCACAAATTTATCACAGAGGTTTCATCAATAGAATATAATGTAGCAAATATTAAATCTGTAGATTACCTCCCAAATTGAAATTCCCCCTCATGTCATGCTCTTTGTAGTGCAGATCCATGCCCCAGGCACACTGCAGGCACTCGGAGAAGCAAGTGGCTTTTGTGTGTTGTGCAGTCCCTGCTGGTCTCAATCCCCTGTCCCCATCTTGTCCCGTGGGCCCTACATTCTGCTTCAGAGAGACATTTTATGGGTTCTGACAAACAGGCTCTCATCCCCTCTTCCACCTTACTCAGTTCTCCAGAATCTCCTTTGGTCTTACTTGAGGAGGGAAGACCCCATTCTTAGGTCTTCTTTGTGATCTGCCACTTGTTCTTGTCCCCCGGAACAGGACACAGCCTCTACCTACAGCACACATAATACCTTTACCTAGGCTCTTTCTGGGCAGGCTTTGTAGACCCTGGTGCTGGTCTGTTTCCCCTCGGGTAATACAAAGATAAAACTCTCCAGATACCCAGAGAAGGGTGTAAAAGGTACATTCACTTTGGTCTATTGGTCCTCAATGAATGTGAAGGTTAAACAAATGCATGTAAAATAAGATATTTAAATACAGAGATTAAACAAACAAATAAATGGTAATGAGTCAACTTTTATTTTTCTATAACTGTCTAATCTTCCTCAGGAACCCCTGTCTGATGGCTAGTTAAGGAGGTTCACAAAACTTACCAATTATGTAGAAACCCCTCTCTTTCAATTTACACCTCTCTCTTTACCTTGCAAGTGGTCCGTCAAGGCCGCCCTCCCTTCCTTTGCTCCTTACCAAGATGGTATCTGACAGGGAGAGGAAGTTTTCACCCTTTATATACAGATAAAGATGTGACATCTTGCCTCTGGTTCCTGTTCTCCAGATCAAGGCAGCTGGTCTGGGGGTGAGCCCTGTCTGGCATCCTTTGAAATACACATCTGGTTCAGTCTCAGAGGTTTCTGCTGGGATGGGCTGCTGCTTTCTGATCCAGGAGCTCTTGCGACCTGTGCATTTGACCTGAGCCAAGCTCTCAGCACCAGCTCACTTCCTGTGCTGTGGGATGCCTCCAGAGACCCGGATGTGACCATGAGATCATCTGGGTCCTTCTCAGAGGCCTTCAGGTACAGAGCCACACCCTCTAATCAGAGAAAAGATCCCTGTTAAGTGCCCCAACCAGTCCATCAGCTTCCTCATGATCCCCTGGCCCATCACACCCTCATACACCTTTGCCAGGTCCTTGCCACTCAGGAGATCAGTATCCAGCAGCTTTGAATTTTTACCTTGGGTTTACCCTTGACCACTGCTGCTCACTCCACCCCTTCACGTGGGAGAGGGGCCACATAATACAGACAACTTCTTCAAGGAATGTAAGGAGAAACTCATTCAAGTGCTGTTGCTTTTGTCTTACCTTTGACTGCAAAATGGGGGGCTCACTTTGGGAGCCAAACATAAAGAAAGATACTAGCAAAACCAGGTCCACTCAGATGAGGACTAACTAAGTGATGGGAGTAATAAAAGTCAACTCCCAAAGAGAGCTTGAAATAGACATTCCAACTGGAGAAGAGAAAATGATACTGATCCCCAAACCCTTAGAAAGCAGCGAAAAACCGAAAATAGACATGCTCTGTTCCCTGAGACTGCAGTTCTCCCAGTGGGGCACGCTGCTTTTGGTTAATAGGTGAATCCCAAGCGTGTGCTACTGAAAACAATTAAAGACTGCAAGTCTGGGATTGAGTCTCTGTTGTTATAAATTAGAGAAGACTGGAGCTATTCCTGTAACATCACTTTTGTTCATTTTTTTATTGAGAGAGAGAGACAAGTGAATTTATATCTAGTAAAAGACAAATTACACATAAACTCAGTTATTCTCAAGAGACTCTGTGAACCACTCTAGAAGGTGGAACCAGTGACTTCAATTCAATATAACGATATGGGATCTAATAGTGGAGAGGTCAGAATATGACCGGAAAATACAGATACTATTAGATGGATCCTGATATCTGGAATGTGGTATGAGTGTTCTTTAAGTCAAATGATAGATTTTTATTGAAAAAAAGAGATTTTTTGACTTTTTATTCTGTGTTTACCTTTAGAATTCACCTTGCTCCTCCTAATTATTTGTTTCATATAGTCCAACCTTTACTAAATCATGAAATACATATTATATAATGTATAATTTTAGCAAGTATTTGAAGCAGGTTTAGTTTGTGGTCCCTAAAATTTAAATCAAACAGAAACAATCTTCTCAATCCCCTTTTGGTCTTATTAAAATAAGGAGAAATTTCCAGTTTAGCCTTGTCCACCTTTAACACATCTTAAATTCCTGCCCATCTTCCTGTACTCAAAATTCTTTATTTTACTTTATTTTATTTTTTTAGGCAACTGTGTCCAGAACATTGTGTTTTCATTTCATCCTTTATATGGTTGCTTTCTGTGTAACTCACCCCAATTTATGCTGGTAATATAGACTGTTTTATATGGAACTATTTAAACATAATAGTAAATCAACAGAAGAGACTATGGAGACTGTGCCAACATAACGAACATTAAGTAATAACGCAGCTAGTATGAGACATGACCAAATTTAAAAATACAGTTTGATGATGATCTGACTTAGGAAACACTGGGCAAACACTTCTAAAACTCCCCACTTTCATCATGAAACATATGAAAATAGTGTGATGCAGGAATATGAATATTGTTATTCTTTACTTCACCACTCATTCTTCTTATTAGATGACCATCTTTCCTCCCTCCTCATTTACTCAGGGTTTTTATGCACTTCTGTGGCAGCTGGTAACTGTCCTCATTAGGGAACATGGACTTCTGTACTTAGTGACTGTTAACTATCTATTCTTCCAGAATGTAAACTCTTTGCAAAGAAAACAAAAAGCAATAGATCTTGAGTCCCTGTATATTTCCAGTAAAATGTGTGTGATATACTACATGCTTAAAAACTTTGGTTGAATCAGTAAAATTGCCCACAAATAGAATCATGATTTGCATAGCCCTATCTAAGCACTTAGGGGACTTTCCCTCTGGGGCTGTGGGACACGCCGAACTTGTTTCTCACTCGGCTGACTTTGTGCAACAAGACCTCCATGACAATACTCTGCTTTCAGACTATGCATTGGCATTTTGTATTTATCAGGCTTCCAAAATGTTAGGTTTCCTACGGAAGTTTTGTTTGTTCTTAATGTGAATGTTTTTGAACACTATGTCAAAATTACCCTGACATCAAGCCAAAGGTTATAACAAATTAAGTACATCATGAATGCATTCTATATTGTGAACACTGAACTCACTAAGAACATAGCTACTAATTGTAGGATCGAATTTTGTGCCCTTTGATATCCATGGTCTTAGAAGTAAATAGTCATATTTACAAGACTTTTAAAATACCTGGGACTTAATCTTACAACTGAGGAAATGTATTTATCAGTAAATTAAATATACTATTTAATTTAAGAATTAAAAAGAAATAGTAACCTAAGGTTTTGGGGGCACTTCTGGTTTCTGCCCACCTACCAACTGTGATTAAGTATCATTTAGTTTATGCTTGATTTATAAGATGTTGCTTTTTCTTTTCCCAAGAAAACCACAGTTTTTAGTACCATTGTCATGCCTGTCATTTCTCCTGCCATATTCTTGGACTTAGGGCCTGAATGTTTGGTTTCATGAGGTTGATTCAAAGCTGACCATATTTTTTCACACATTTCTTTGTCACTTACTTCGGAGAAGTGTCCTACTTCCCAAGGTAACAGTGACTCACTTCCTTACCCACAACATCTGGATAAGTAGGAGAAAACTGGAGAAAACTGGACAAAATAAAATCTGGACAAAACTCTCTTTAAACCTCACTTTTTACTCATTTCTGTGGACCAAAATGTACTTAGGGTAACAAAACCATCAGAAGCCAAGCAGCTAAGCTGCCAGAGTTCTCCTCCTCAAAATGACGTATTATCCCATCTTTCTTGTTCCAGATGTGGTAATTCATCTTTAAATAAATGTTTAATGTGATTTTAAAGTGTTTTCTCCCTCTTCTCAGACTCCAACTTGTTCTATGTTCTAAGAAAAAGATGAGGATGTATTTCTCATTGGAAACAAATCAAAGGAGAGGACAGTAGAGCAATATTGTTAAAGCACTGAGAGAGAAAACTGTCAACTTACAATTTTATATCCAGTGAAAATATCTTTGGGAGCCAAAGGCAGGTTTTCTGCTTTCAGCTCCAGCACCTAAGTGCTTAGAAGTCATCACTCTCATCCTTGCAATAGGTAGAAAATTAAATAAGCTGAAAGTCAAGAACTTTTTTCAGACCCCTCAGAGAATTTATGTCACAGGGAAAACTACAACCCCAAACCTGGGAAGAGAAAAATCACAGCCAAGATCACCTACACCAGAGCAGAAGCCGCTGGGGCCATCAAGTGGTAAGAACGCTTAAAGGTAACTTTGACAAACTGCTGGAGGCTTGGTGTTGCTTAGTATGAGGATGAAAAACTCCTAGGGGCCTGCAATCTTAGATCCCTCCACCTCACACACAAACATGTATTGTGTAGATTTTGTGTTCATCAATAAAATTGGCAAGCCTCTAGCTAGACTAACCACAGAAATAAAAAGAAAAGATACAAATTACTAATAATATAAATAAAGAAAGTGTCATCACTACAGGTCTCAGAGACGTTAAAAGAATAATAACAGAAAATTATGAGCAACTCTGGGCCCACATATGTGATAAGGACCAATTCTTTGAAAGACACAAATTACCAGAGCTCTCACAATGGGGAAATAAATACTATGAATAGGCCTATAATTATTAAAGAAAATGGACAAATAAGTAATGATCTTCTAAAACAGACAGCACTAGACCAAGATATTGGTAAATTCTACCAAATATTTAATAAAGAAAAAATAGAAATTTTTATTATCTTTATAGAAAATAGAAATGGAAGCAACATTTTCTAAGTCATTCTATGATATGAGCACTATACTAATATAAAAAATATGTCCTTACAATCTGTAGAGACATAGAAATAAAGAAAACTATATGCCAATATTTCTTATGAACACAGATTTGAAAATCCACCATAAAATACTAACAAATTGAACTCAATAATCTACCAGACAAATTATACAAATTGACAAAGTGGGACTTATTGTTGGTATGCAAACCTGGCTTCACATTTGAAAATCAGTTTGTGTAATCTACTATGTCAACAGGATAAAGAAAATAAATCATATCAATTGATGTAGAAAATGCTTTGGACAAAATCCAATACAAAATCATGATGGATACTCTCAGAAAATTAGGAATAGAGGGTAATTTTCTTATTTTTTATTAAAAAAATCTCTGAGCTACCAACAGCTAACTCCATACTTAATAGTGAGCACCCAAACAGTCTCCTCCTAAGATCAGGAACAAGGCAACAATGTCCCCTATTTCCCACTCTGAGTCAACAGCATACTGGAAGTCTTACCTGGTACAATAAGTCAAGGAATGGTAATAAAGGTATTAGATTGGGAATTAAAAATAAAACTATCTTTGCTCAGAGATGACAAGATTTTCTATGTTGAAAATCCCCCCAAACTAACCAAAAAAAAAATCAGGAACTATTAAGTGATTAGAGCAAGGCCACCAGATACAAGGTTAATAGACAAAAGTCAATTGCTTTATTTTATGCCAGTGATGAACAACTAAAATTTGAAAGTTAAGCATAATACCATTTATATTAACATGAAAATTAAGTGTTTAGGTGCACACCTAACAAAATACATATATGATCTACATGAGGAAAACTACAAAAGTGATACAAAATTTAAAAATCTAAATAACAAAAGAGATATTCTATATGTATGGTTTAGAAGACTCACTGTTGTTTGGGTGCTGATTTCTCCAGACTTGATCTATAGATTCAATACAGCCCATTTAAAATATTAGCAAGCCATTCTGTGAATGTTGACAACCTAATTCTAAGGTGTGTATGAAGACCAAAAGATCCAGGGAACCCAACACAATACTGAAGAAAATGAACAAAGTGGAGGATTAACAGTACACATAATCTCAGTGTTTCTTGTATCCTTTGACATAGCCCCATTATAATAGAGTTTCAAGAATTTTTTTCTTACTTCTGGCAGTATAATACACTCCAGGCTTATCTTTCATATTTCCTGTCCCTGTCCCTGTCTTAGTCACTCCTCCAAGGAGCCTAGATCCTCTTATTGAAGAATGGTACTTGGTAACAAGATCTGAGCACTACATGAACTTGTGGGTACTGGTACATTGTTTTTTCCAGGCTGTCTCAGCTAAAAGAGCAAAGAAATAAATGTGTATATATGAACCTATGTACAAGGTCTGTCCAGGAAAATGTCCAGCCATTGTTAATATAACAAAATGGTTTGTGCAACACTAATGTAACCTGGCAGCTAAGGAGAGTGGACCGGAATGCACATGCATAAACAGTGACAGCTTCACTGTACTAGTCAGTGGTGGCAGTAGATACCGATATTGAGTGAGCATGTGTACTGTGTGGCCATCATACTCAAAATGACTAAGGGAGTAGAGCAATAAATCTGCATCAAATTTTGCCTTAAACTTGAACGTTCCTCTGCAGAAACTATTTGGATAATTCTGAAGGCCACAGCGATGGACAGTTGGTGAATGCCAGCTTCATCATGACAACACACCCACTCTTGCATCATGCCCCATGCAGAGTTTTTTGGTGAAACATCAAATCACCCAGGTGACTCGGCCCCACTATAGCCAGATTTGGCACCGGTGACTTCTAGCTTTTCCCAAAATTATAATCACCTTAGAAAGGGAGGAGATTTCAGATTGTCCATGAGATTTAGGGAAACACGACGGGGCAGCTGATTGTGATTGGGAGAACTGTGTGAGGTCCCAAGGTGACTTCTTCGAAGGGGACTGGGATATCATTGTCATACAAACAATGTTTCTTATATCTTCTTCAGTAAAGATCTCTAGTTTTTATATTACATGTCTGGATGCTTTCTGGACAGACTTTACATTTGTAAATATTTCTATATGTTACTATCAGTACATAAATTAAGTTAAATGTGAGCTCATAGTGATGTCTTCAGTTCTAATCCATTAAAGCACAGATTATTTTAGCCATTTCCTTTGCTTATCTGTAAATTCTTACTTCCCACCTGGCTCCCAATTTCTACAATTCATTTACTTAATTGTTCAATTCTTGTACATATGTATAGCAGTATGATAATTTTAAACTAATATCCCTGTGGGAAACAACATTATCAACTAAATTACAGTAATTATGTACTGTTCTTGCCTTTAGGTTTTACAGATTCCACTAATTTCCAAAGTACTTAGATCAGCACATTTTTCCTCATCTCCTTTAGTGACTTTGTTTCCTAAATGTTTAATACAGTGTTTAAATTGTTGTGCTCTACTCTGTACTCTACCCTGTGATTTCCCGGTCACTGAAATTTTTTAAATTAATGTTATGTATGTAGATAACTCAACCTGAGGAAAGTGGAACATGAACACCTCACTCCTTGAGTGTGCACAACACATAGCTAAACACATAGCTAAAGGATATAATATCAAAAGAGGGAAAGAAAAAACTAACTTACTGCTGAGAAACCTGACGGATACTACCATGGCCAGAGGATCAAGGTGAACATGAACAGTGGTAAGTCCTGTCGATGGCATGCACCTTTGAAACTAAGTAATGGCAATGGCACTTGTGGTCGTCTTCCCCCAAACCTACAACCCTTATCTAACCATGAGAACAACACTAGACAAATCCTTTTGAAGGGCATTAGACAAAATAATTGACCACTACTTCTCAAAACTGTCAAGTTCTTCAAAACAAGGAAGATCGTGGACAAAATTAATGACGAGAGAAGTCCAAGGAGTCTATGGAACTTAGAAAAAGGAGTAATGACCAAGGAGTTTTGAATAAAGGATACACTTTAATGGTAGTGGAAAACATCATTCATAAACTGTAACAAATGTAAGATGTTAATAGTGGAAACAATGAAGGTTCTAAGAAAGCCCTCAGTATTATCTTTATAATTCTCTTATAAATATAAAATATGCTAAAGTATTTTTAAATGGCATACAGTTGTTCTATAAATATCAACTACTCTAAAAGATTTCTTAAATGGTATATATCACACTATCCTTGATAATTAAAAGAAATTTACCTTTTTTATATATTTCTACTTTTTTCATTGTAATCTAGTATTTTAGAACATAAATATTGCTTTTCATTTTAAAATATCTAAATCGCCTCTTTAAAATTTCTTTTCCCACCAAAAACTTTTAGAATTAATAAATAAATTTAATAAAGTTGACAGATACAAAATCAACACACAGAAAGCTGTTGTGTTTCTATATACTAATAGACTACCAGAAAGAGAAATTAAGAAAGCAATCCTATCTACAATTGCATTAAAAGAACAAAATATCTTGGAATAAACTTAACCAATAAGGTACATGAATGGATAAAGAAAATGTGATATACACACACACACACAGGAATGTTATGCAGCCATAGATAAAAATAAGATTTGTAACTTCAACAACATGGACAAAACTTCAGGGCAATAAGCTAAGTGAAAAAATCAGAGGAAGACAAATACCATATAATCTCGCATTTCCACCCTCACCTAGTTTTTGTCCATGTGTCCTTATATATACTGGTTCCTGCAAACACTTCCCCTTTTTCCCTAAAATTCCCTCCCCTCTCCCCTGTAGTCACTGTCAGCCTGTTCTCTATTTCAGTGTCTTTGGTTGTATTTTGCTTGTTTATTTGTTTTGTTGATTAGGTTCCTCTTAAAGGTGAGATCATACGGTATTTGTCTTTCACCACCTGGTTTATTTCACTTAGCATGATGCTTTCCAGTTCCATCCATGCTATCGCAAAGGGTAGGAGCTCCTTCTTTCTTTCTGCTGCATAGAATTCCATTGTGTAAAATGTACCATAGGTTTTTGATCCATTCATTTACTGATGGGCACCTAGGTTGCTTCCAGCACTTGGCTATTGTAAATTGTGCTGCTATAAACATTGGGGTGCATAGGTTCTTTTGGATTGGTGTTTCAGGGTTCTTAGGATATAATCCTAGCAGTGGAATTGCTGGGTCAAAAGCAGATCCATTTTTAGTTTTTGAGAAAATTCCATACTGTTTTCCATTACCCCAATAAATTTAATTAAAAAAGAAATGAATCCTGAATCATTACATTGTACTTCTGAAACTAATATATGTCAATTTTACCTAAAGAAAAAAAGAATGCATTGTCATATTGCAAGTCAAAATCCACATTAAAAGTAGTTGCTTCCACCTTGGCTGGTGTGGCTCCGTGGACTGAGTGCTAGTCTGTGAACTGAAAGGTTGCTTGTTTGATTGTTGGTCAGGGCACCTGCCTGGGTTGCGGGTTGGGGTCATTGGTTGGGGTTGTGTAAAAGGCAACCGAGTGATTGATGTTTCTCTCCCTCTCTTTCTCCCATCCCCTCTCTCTAAAAAATAAATAATATCTTTTTATTGCTAAGTAGCTGCTTGGGAATATGTTTTATTGGTTTATTGTTCACTGATATTTAACTAACACTACGACTTGAGGAAGTTGGTTCGTGTGTCTGTAGGAGCACTTCTCTGGATGGTGTACATTCTCTTAGTCCTTTACGTATCTTCCAATTCTTTTATTCTCCAACAACAATGAAATTAAAAGAGCAATTTTTTTCTACCTAAATAGTTTCCTTCTCATTTTGTCCTGGAGGAGGACGGAACATGGTACGGAAGTGTAAATCTCCTCCCCTTCATGCAGGAATGCTGGAGTGCTGAAGGGCCCATAGGGGAGAGCAGGCACATTGGGCAGCAAGAGAGTGCAGGAAGCAGCCTGATCAAAATGCAGCAGGGTAGTGAGAAGGAAAAATCAACAAGGCTTCAATGAAGGATATTAATCACAGGAAGCTCTGTGTTGTAATCCAGGCTTTTCAATATTTATCCTAGCAGCAACTTGGAAGATAAATTGGAGAAAAGAGAGACAAGAGGAGACGATTGCAAACAGAAAATAATTATAAGTATTTCAGGTAAAAACTTATGGAAAACTGTGCTAAGGCAATCACCAGTGGGTCATGAGAGAAAAAGATAAGTTAGAGTATGTTTCTCCAAACCTCATCATTTGCATAACCTTCTCTTGACTTTCCATATCTTAGTACAGCAATGCCTCATTATTTAATATTTTTCCTAAAATTAACTATTATTATGTAAATACATTTGCATAAAGAAAACTATTCATGCTACAAATGTAAAACAAGCAACATTTATCATAAACAGAATGTTAATATAAAATTGACAAAGTCAACCCTTTTAAAGTCTAACTTGTTAAAAGATGCTAAAACTCATCTTTATTTGTTAAAATAGGAGTATCTGAAGTTCTGCAGAAGCATTAAAGGCATATTAAGTTTAAAACAGAAACTTTCTTCTTGATGTAATCTGAAGGATTTGAGTGAAAAAAATTAAAAGAAAATACTATTTTCATTATGTAATTTAATGGTATCTACTGCTATGGGTATATTGAACCTAAAATTATCTTAATGTATAACAATAGTGATGTCATTTATTGAGACAAATGATACAAGCAAGGGACAGCTTTGTAGTGAATCAGGCAATAGATTCAGTGTTGCATTTTTTAAGATTTTATTTTATTTTATTTATTTTTAAAGAGAGGGGAAGGGACAGAGAAAGAGAGGGAGAGAAACATCAATGTGTAGTTGCTTCTCACACCCTCCCACCCCACAATGGGGACCTGGCCCACAACCCAGGCATGTGCCCTGACTGGGAACCAAACTGGTGACTCTCTGGTTCACAGGTCAGCACTCAATCCACTGAGTCACACTGGCCAAGGCGAGTGCTGCGTGTTTCATATTTGAGTTTCCTGTGGGCTATTCAAGCAGGGATATTCAGTAAACAATTAGACACACGAGTTTGGAGTCAGACATATTGCTCAGGTTGCAGGTATTTTTTTTTAATGTGAATTCTCAGAAAGTAGTAGTTGAAACTTGAGGTTTAGATTAAGAAGGAAAGAACACTCAAGGGGGGAATTGTTTGACAGGTATTGACATTAAGTGTGAGGGAGAGAAGAGAAGTCAGAGCAACCGATGCCCTGAGAGGAGCCTCTGTAGACTATGGTGTTCTGTGAATGGGCAGGAGAATTTCAGTGAATCCAAAGCCACCAGTGTCAAAGGAGTGAGTGACAGGAGGGTGGCCTGGCAGGAGAGTTAACACTGTTAATCACTTCCTAGAAGACTTTCAAACAATGTCTAATTTATTATTCCAAAGAGCCCGCTTAGATGAAATCAATGTTACCCCTTAACTGCACAAAAAACTAAAAGCTAATGAGTCACATTGGTAAAAAGCTGAAAGATGAAAACTTATTCTGCAGGCCCAGTCAACATTTTCTTCCTGTCTCTGTGAACAATGAGTGGTACAAACAAGCAATGTCTTGAGCAAACAGTTCTAATCTAATGCCAGTGGAAGAAGAGCTTAGATTTTTAGAACATCGAGAAAGTTATTGGAAATGAGAACATGGAAATTATGAGGATAGACTACTTTTTTTGAAAAGGGAAATGAGGTCCAAAGTCAAGAAGGAAGTTGTGAAAAAGGGAAACAAACTTAAAAATAGAAAGGCTCTTTTGATCAGGTTGGGTAGTCTAAGAGAAGGAACTAGTAGAGAAGAGGTTGAAGATACAGGAGAAATAGGGGGAAAGAGATGGAGGTGCTCCCTGAGGTGTCAGGGGAAATAGAGACCGAGCCAGGAGGGCTGATTTGGCTTCAGAACAGAATTACCTTTCACTGACAACAAAGGAATCGTGAAAGAAGGTATATGGCTAAGCATGCTGTTTTATTATTTTATAGGCAGAAAAGGAGAAGTTTGTGAACTACACAAATCCCAACCTGATGGCCTTTAGGTTTGTTTTTTCTGGTGATATCAAAGATGAGAGTGAGGTATGTGATCAGGTGACCTAAAAATATTATAATTGCATTATATGGTGGGTGAAACTGATAAAGGGAGTTAGCATGGATATTTCTGCCTACAGTTCTAAAGGCCTCCTGAAAAATGGGGAAGATGAGCTTATTATGCAGTGATAGGGCATAGAGCTGTGGGGTAGATTTGGATGTAAGATTAGACCCAAGGACTGTTTAGCAAAAGAGTGGAGTAAGTGGTATGTCCAAGAACACTAAGGAGAATAACTAGAATGAAGGAAAAGAGTGGGTATAGGGGCTATGAATTAAAGAACGGTGATGATCTAATAATTCCAAACCTGGTTGTCTGTGGGTCACTAGGCTTCACTGTTCATTTTTAATTGCTTACCTAAGTTTAGTGAAAGCTATTCCAAAATTTTAGTTATTCAGAATAAGTGTTAGTGTACTCAATTTCTTGAGTGAAGAAATGTCCCAACTTTTATTAACCCTATTCTCCTAAACTTATTTTACTACATACTATTTAATTTTCCTCTGTATAGATCCTCACCCATTAAAACACAGATGTTCCATGAAACAACATAATTTGGTCATTGCTGGTGTGAAGAAAGTAGAGAAATGAGGAAACTGGCATGAGCATGAACTGTTCGAAGGATGGAGTATCTGAACCTAAATGCCCAGACCTGAGGTATGTATGTATTAAAGGTGCAGAGTCAGTAGCATATGTGAATAATAATGCAGTGTATGTAAATTACAGTTGAAGGTCACTCGAGTTGGAAAGGTCCAAGGGAAAATGAGGTAGCTTTTGGGCTGGTTTGCCCATGGCGATACACAAGTAACCTCTGGTCACACCAAAATTTGTTATAAGAACTGTATCTGTGGTGAGATATTGGGTTACTTTTGAGGTTTGTAGATGAAAATACGGCAGAAGAGTGGTTGGTATAGGTGGCTAGTAAGAATTTGGAAGAAGCAAATGTTAGCAAATGTAATAATTCAGGAGCGTCTTTAGCAATGATGAGACAGGTACCCTCATCTCCAGAAGCTGTGCTCTGAAAATCACAGCAGTGTGAAGGACCTCTCTCCTGGAAGGCCAACAGAGGATGGGCAACACCAGTGGGAAGATGTCAGTTTTGTGTTGTTGTTGTTTCAATAGAAGATGCTGTTAAGTTGAATTCTGTTTCCTCAATACTCATATGTTGGAGTCCTAACCACTAAGTGCCTCAGAATGTGAACTTTCATGGAGATGGGGTCTTTATACCAGTTAAAAAGAAAATACTAGGATGGTCCTCCTCAATCCAACATAGCTGATGTCCTTATGAAAAAAAAGAGAAATCTTAAAATTTGGACCTTAAAATCTTAAAAATAAGACATACACAGAGAAAAGGCAATGAGAACAGACAGGGAAATTATGGCCCTCTATAGCCAGATAGAGGGGTCTGGAATAGATCCTTCCTCATGGCCCTCAGAAGGAACCAGCTCTGTGGATACCTTGATTTGGGGCTTCTGATCTCAGAACTGTGAGATAAGGACTTTCTGTTTTCTAAGCCACTCAATTGTGGTGATTTTTTAACCATGGGCCTAGCAAACTTACACAGATGTATTGCACGAAATGTTGAGAAAGAACAGAAAGTGATAGGGGTTTGAGGGGATTTTATATTATTATTATTAAAATTATTATTATTATTATTCATGAATGAGCTTTTCCAAGAATACAGTTAAAAAGTTTAAGACATAGATATCAGGAGTTGGGTGTCTCTCCCCTAGAAATCTGACCCTAAGCCTTAGAGACTGAAAGTGGTATTGCTAGATGGGTTGGTCATTGTTGCTTCTTGATAGTTGTTGACAATAAGGAATTAGCAGTGTTCTTTTCCTTTAATCAATGTGCTTTGTAATGTTCCAACATCATGGGGGGTTAGAGATGACTTGCATGTTGTAAAGCAATCTGCTCTCATACTGTAATTTCTTTTGGTGAAAACAAATTCTTGGCAAATTAGCTGACATTTTCCTTCTCAGAGAAGGAACGGGAAATGTCTCTCCATGGCGGGAGCCATTCTGTTCACATCTTCGTCCTTGCTGCATTTACTTGCTCACTACCTAAGGCACTTGCTACATAGAGATTCATGTTTGGAGGGAATAAGTTTTTCATTGCGTATGACACCCTGAATGGTAATACAGGAGCCTATGACACGCTGATGTGCACAGAACTTGAAATTTTAGCGAATCAGTCCACCGGGGTTTGGAATTTTCCTGTGCACTCTAAAATATTTCTGTTCATGGTAGACAGCAGGCAGAAGAACTGCTGTTTGAATCAGAGTCAGGTGTAGTAGGGTTTTTTTTAATATATATAAAAATGAGTGCGGTGCAGACCGAGGTGGCTCCTTTTCGGTCTGTCAGCACATTCTTTACAACCGTGCATAAACCTTATTATCGCACTCAGTGTGTTACTGCAAAAATTATCCCAGCCCTCAGATCAGTCTCTCTACAGCTCTGAGTGGAATTCAAACTTCAGTGCAGTTAATGTATAAACAAGCAACCTGGTAAATGAGGGTGGAAAGCAATAGACATTTTCCTTTCACAGGAAATTTGCTAGACTCCTTCATTTTAGCATATGAACAAGGGTAAATATTTTGCATTGAATAAAATAGTGGCTGGTGACAAGCATTGGGCCTTGATCAAATTTTCCACTGTACTCACATATATTAACCTTTGATGAAAAGACCACGGAAGGAAAAGGCACTAGAGGAATATGGCATCATTTCAGAACTCTTTTTTTTTCACATTAACCTTTGAGTTCTGACCTGTTGTAGTTTTGTGTTTGGGGGTCTATTTGGATAGAGACATTACTGCCATCCTGTTCATATTTATGGGCCTGACCTTTGTATTATAGTAGCCTGCTTTGGAGCACAGTTATTTTTAATTGCTTTATGTGTCCACGGAGACTGTTCTTTGCCTCCATCAGTTATATACAGCACCCTGGCACATATGTTTGCTCAATGAATCTTTCAATGGCTGAATATTTACAACTGCATCTGAATACAAGAGGAGGAAATGCAACATTTTGGGATGGTGTGTGCGTTCTGTGTGGGCGTGAAAATTTGTTTTATTGTCAATGTTGCCGTATACTTAATGAGGTGACAGAAAGAATTAAAAGTGACAGATTGTTTGGCTGCACCGAGGCCATCTGAGATACAGTCTCCTATAATACAGCTCCATAAAGCCGGCCATGTGAGGTGCTCAGTGCATGATTCATGGTCGCAGCATGGCTACTCACAGAGGCTTAACAAGACGTGATCATGGGCTGGGCGGCAGGAGGCTGATATTGCTGTCAGAAGACAACAAAAAGTGCTGCGTGCCAAACCCAGGCCTGCGACTGGCATGGGTGCCGTGATCAGCAGTGTCTTGAATGGAGTCATTCTGTATGTGCCTGATGAGATGGTAGAGGAATGATTGTCGAAAAGATGCAACTCAGGGCAGCGCGTTTGGAAAAGAGACCTGCACCTTCCTTTTCGGTTGGAGAAAGGATGTGCTCTGTGTTCTTGTAAAGGATGATCAGTTGGGGGCAGGGGCAACAAAGGGCACAAGAGAAACATAAGGGAACCAGTTTATTATAGTCAGAGATCCCCTAGAGAGGGGATCACACGTCATGCAAGGTTGCAGGAGGAGTGCCAGGTTTTGGTCAAGTGACAGAAGGTAGGAGTGCGGGGAAAGCTTAAAACAGAGCTTTATGGGGGTTTCCACAGACAGGCAAGGCAAACAGGGCAAAGTGAACAGTGTAGAGGTGGCTACTTTGAATAATTCCAGCGAGCTGTGGGCTGTGGGGTGGTCTCTAGCTGCCTACTCTCTGCCTCTGATGAGCCAGGCAGAGGAACACAGCTTTCCTGGGTACACGGGCCAGAAAAAGGGGATCAGCCTCTGGACTGGCTAGTGTACATATCCAAGCCATGCTCCAACATGAATCCTTTGCTGTCTTTAAGAACTGGCTAGTCCTGGGAGGGACAGTCCCCAAGCAGAAAGGTATTTTTTAAAGATGGCAAAATGCCATAATGTACAAAAACAAAAATATACACAGTACAGCATATTCATGAAATGTCTTTGGCAAATAGGCATTTAGGTTGTGACAAAGCTACCCTGAGACACCAATTATTGAACTCAGCTGAGCAAGGGCTGCTGAAATGGGGGTCTCTGAACCTGCAGCCTCACCACCCCTGGAGAGCTTGTAGGAGCGTGTACTCTCTTGTCCATCTCAGATATCCTCAATCAGAATTTCCAGGGTCTGGCAGAGGAGGGATGAGAGGAATCTATGTTATAATAAGCTTTCTAAAGTCCAGCCTTCTATGGATAACACACATGACTGTATGAAATAAGAAAATAAAAGTAACTGTACTTATCAGAAACTCAGTTCATTTAAGGTAACATTTCAGCTCATGAGAACTAAAGAGAATCCTGAGGACATTATGTATTTTTACTCTACTGTGTATTCACTTGTACCTTCAGTAAATTTCAACCTACCCAAGATTTAAGCCCCAACCCTGTAGTAAAATGAGAAACTTAATGATACCTACATCTCAGAATTTCTGAGACTTAAAGAAAATGATGTATTTGCAATTCATATTGTAAAAGGTGAAGTGTAGACTAATGTTAGCTGTCCTTAATATTAAACCATCCTTATTGGGCATACCATCTGAAGATCGGTCACAATGAAACAAGTTCACAGCAAGACTGGGGTAATACCAGCTACCTTTTTTTGGTTAGTGTCCTATTGTGTACCAGGCAGTGAATTAAGCATCGTACCAACTTGACCCCATTTCATTCTCAAAGAAACCCCATTAAAGAGGTCATAATACTTTACCATGACAGTTATTTGAGAAAGTGAAGCGAACAAAAGAAGTTAAGCAATTTGCGGAGAGACACACACACTGTCAGCACCATTGCTGTGGTCCACACACAGAGTGTCTGACTCCGTGCTGTCTTCACCCCAGTACAGTGTCTTCCCTGGGAGAAGACAATAATTTGCACAGCAGTCTCTAGCATCATGACATTGTGCAAGTCTTGGTCTACAGTACCATACTTAATGATGCCCTTGATGTACAGCAAGAGGCCTTGAAACTTAAAAAAAATGAATGAATAATGGGGTTACTATCTTCTGAGTACTAAGGTAGAAAAACATTTTAAGTATTTTTAAAAATTGCAATAGTATGAAAGATACTAAGAAAAGTTACCTTGTGACCTTAGAGTTAAATTAGTGTTCATTCTAAAGCATCTTAGTTGCGGAAGTTCTCACTGCCTTATATAAATAATATTACGCAGCACATCGTATTGCCAGACCCAGACGCCCCACCCCCAACCGGGACCATTGTGTGATTCCTGATGTTCATATTTTGTTTCATCAAAAATATAAAATAAAAGATCAAGAAATATATGAACCACAGACTTTTCAGACGTCAAGAGTTTAACTATCCTTATAGCACATTCCCAGAGCTCATCTGTGTGTGCTGTGTTCCCTGTTTGGTTTGATTTCTCCCTGACAGAGGAAACGAGGGCTAGGAGCCTTTAAAGTGACTTTGTACTAGTGAATCAACCTAGCTCGTGAGTCTCAGGGCTGACACGGCCTCCCTCTCTATCTTTCCCTCTGTCTGTGTGTGTTGGAAACTGGTGAAGGGGTCTCACTCCCTCTTTTCCTTTCGAAGCCTGCCCAGGGATTGCTATGGAGAATTTTCTTTGTAAACTAAACACTGGAAAAAAACTAAAGCAGGCAAAGTGGCAGGAGCGAAATAGAACAACAGAAAGACACAATGACAGCTCCCTTCCTGAAAGGAGAGCCATTGTGTCACACGATGGTCTGGGCATTTCAATGCACAGAGCAGAAGAGAGTACACTAAACATCCCTTTGCTCACATCCTGAAATGTGAAAAAGGTTGTCCTAGTTTCAGTCATTTCCTTTTATTCTTCCACTCAAAGGGAGCTAATGAAACAAAGGTGAGGTCTATGCAACCGTAGCCCTCTGAGCAGGCTACTGAGGAAGTGGCATTTCTGTCCTTATTCCTATTCTTGGATTGTTTCTGAGTCTGAGGAAAGCACTCCTCCTGGTGAGACAAGCTCTCGTGGATAACAGGATCACCTCCAAGTTCTCAGTTTGTCTGCTAAGGTCCAGATGAACACTGCACAGTCCGCTGGCCCAGAGGGATGGAACAGTAATGGAATGGAACCCAAGTGTTCCCAAAGGTGTAAGATCACCTCTCCGTATAGAAGCTGATAGCATAACCTCTCTGTTTTTGCTCCCTTTCTCTTGATTATTTGATACATTATTCAGGACATTCTGGGAGGCAACATTATGAGTGAATACACATTTTAAAAGCCCAGTGAACTAGGGAATTGTATTTAACCTTTCTGAGTTTCAATTTCTTAATATGTGTTCAGAATAATAAAGCCTAATCACAGTGTCTGTGAGGTAAGTTAGCTCCATATTTAACTATTTCTTCCTTCACTAATTCGGTCAACAAACATTTCAAGTACTGACTTTGTTCCAATACTATACAAAGCATGAGTATATTAAAATAAAAACTTTAAAGGTGTTATGATATACAATAAACATTCTAGAATTTAGGTTTTCCATGAAATTGGTTTGAAATTATAATTATGGCTTTATTTTCAATTACCTCTAGAATTTGGCATTTAAAAAATTACAAATATAGGCAACAAGCGACAGTAGTACTTTATCACAAGTAGAAATTACATGTTTTATATCAGAGTAGTGGGGGATAGTTTAAAGTATTGTTTTTATTTACCACTACTTCAAAATTACAATAATTGGTAGATTTGCTACTGGACTTTCTTGTTGATGGTTCAATAAACAAAATATATATTCTATTATATATTTTATTAATATTTTGATAACTGTATTTCATTATAATTTATTTGTTTGTAATCATATCTTGATTTATGTGTGTTTAAAACATGATTCTAAAAATAGGTCTATATGCTTCATCATATTGTCAAAGAAGTTCATGGTATGAAAGAGTTAAGAATGCTTGCTCTAGAAGAAGAGATAGATAAGTAAATCAACAATCCAAATATATTATAATATGTATTTACTGAAGCTGTACAGCTAATGCAATGGTAGGGATATTATGGTATCTCAGCTTAGGCAAGTGTGTACCTGTGTGGATAGTAAAGGTATAGGGGAGAGCAGTCTGTGTGGGTTAGTCTTGAGAGATTTCAAAGGTAAATAGTGCTTTAGCTAAGCCTTAAAGAGGAGTTGAAAATCAACCAGGCCAAAAAGAGAGTGCAGGGTGAAAGGTAAGGCACGAGGGAAGGAGTTGGGACACTGTGCAGCATGTGTGAACCCAGATGTGTGAGAAGACAGTGTGCTGGACTCCGTACGGCCAGGGTCCAGGGTGTGCAGGGGAGTGTGGGAGATAAGGCTAGGGAGGTCAGCAAGATCCAGAGCATGAAAGTGTTCCGATGCCTTGTGAAGGAATTGGACTATTATCCTGGATGTGGTATGGAGGCACCAGAGAAGAAATATTGTCATCAGATTTGTGGTTTAGAAAGATCATTGGCTGCAATTTGGAGGAGGATGTATTAGGGTATAGCAATTGTAGGGGTGGTGGGAAGTAGTCAGGGGACGAACAAGATCCATTGAGTTCATGATAGGAATCCAGGCAAGAAGCAATGAGGGCCTGACCACGGGCAGCGGCAGAGTGAGAGGTTCCTTTGGAGAGTGTCAAATGCCACCGTGGGGTTAAAGGAAGGAGGATTAGAAAGAAAGAAGAGGAGGAGAGAAGAATTGAAAGAAATAGAATACAGAAAGTAAGAGAAAGAAGGGGACAGAAAGGGATTATAGTCTTCAGCTAAGTAGACATTTAAAGACAAAATGTTTTATTAAACTACAGTCACAACTGTTAGTCTGCCCTGGAGGTGCAAAGGGATTACCTGTACACCAGGTCTCAGCCAATGAGCCAGATGGCCACTAACTGGTTCTCCTGAAAACTAATCAGAACCCCTCTTCACTGGTTCAGTTGCTACACAAATAGCCACAGACAAGGTGATTTCAGTGAATGAAAGCTGGTGTCAAGTACACACTCAGAAGGCAAGAGCAAAGGCAGCACAAGTCCTTCTTGACAGTCAGCAATAGCTAGGCTGGTTTACAAATTGCCAGAGCCTGACACCACTCACACACATGCACACACATGCACACACATGCACACACATGCACACATACACTGCCGGTGCTCTGTATTTAAGAAACATGACGTAGGCAGTATTTCTTATTGGATTCAGTAGGAGAAACTTTGCAGGAGCACATCGAAGGGGATAATCTGACCCAGAAGAAGTAAATCAATACACAACCGTTGTAACACACATAACGTGGATGAAAACAAAATTGTAAAGCAGTCATGCGGGATGATATCTGAGGATGGCTTCAAGGGAACCAAACTGTTTTTAATGGGATCAATTATGTCAGTTTTCTTTCGTTCTTTTTCTTTCCTTTTCTTTTCCCCTTTTTTTGGTATTAATTGTTGGTGTCAGATAGAAATCACTTGTTAGACACCACTGAAGCTATTTTCAAGAGCTTTGAGCTTATTGAAAATTGTTCTTGTATGTGACTCTATTCCAATGACATTTTGTTTTCATCTTGGTGAAGTATCGAATAATGGAATAATGGTCCAGAAGAGAATAAGTTTGAGTTTGGAAAATACTTGAAGTCAAAGTTGTTAAGGGGAAGCCTCACTTCAAAAGACATAGTTATGCAAGCAAATGCAGTTACATGCAATTTTAGAAGACACCCTAATTTGAAGAATTCTTCCCATTCCACTCTGAAGGGTCAATTCAAAGTTCACTTCTCAATGGATTAGTTTTTATGAGGTGAGAGGGGCACAATGAAGAGATATTATACCAAATAAAGTAGGAAAAGCAAAAGAAACCCATCCTATTAAAGTTCATGTGCACAATGACACAACAAAGCATAAGATCATTTTTTTTAAAGTGTCAACAAAGAGAGCTATTGGGGATAAAACTTACATGTCCTTATTAAGTGGATTAACACTGAAATTCATATTTTCAACAATTTTGATGGTATCTCTGTAGCTAAAGTCTGCTGCACTCTTGTTTCCAAGATTTAAGATTAAAACATTCATGTGAGTTCTATGCATAAAACCCTGTCCATTTTGAGGAACAGGGTTTGTCTGATGATGTGCTAGCCCAACAGAAAACAAGGTCTTGAGTTGCACAGTCTCCATAAAGCCAGAAGCGTTTTCCAACATATTGCAAAAGCCCCTCATGATACTTTACCCAGTGCAACCTCCTGAAGTTCAGTACATAATTAATGTGGTTGTGGAAGTTCTCTAGAATTAGTTTTCATCAAAATAAAGGTGCCCGAGGTTTATCTGTACCCTTTGTACTCATTGTGGCCTTGAATATACCGAGCTTCCTGTTGGTACAAGGAACTATCGATTTGCTGACTAATCTTTTTATCTGATCATTATAGATTGTAACTCTCAGTCTATAACCTTTACACACACTGCTATTGTGGTTAAATAAAACACAATACAAAATAATTAACATATTCCCATATCAATATTTCTCTTCCAGACAAAAGGAGAAGTGAGTCTTGGATTTGACAATGGGACATTTGCATTTTTAGAGAAAAGAATAAATAGAAGATGAACATACAATTTTTAGTTCCTTAATGTAAATTACTTAAAAAGAAATAGTCGGTAGCCTTGAGAAATCAACAGCTTCTTCAATTGGATTGCTTCTGTCACTGCGTGGACACAGTCTTGTTTGATGTCCTCCTACCATTTGTCTTGTATGGAGTCTTTTATCTAAATCCAAAGTAATGCGGTCATCAGGGCTGCAATTCAATAATGGCTCCACAGGAGCCGTCATCCGCAGTTTGCTATTCATCTTGTAAAAGGCTTTGAGTTTTCAAAGTACCAACGAAGGTTGGCATTTCAATGCCCGGGACAGATCGCTTAAAGTTCTTTTGTGTTCACAAGAAAGGGAGTGAAATTGAGAATAGGGGAAATTAAATGGCCAACCTGCTACTCTACCTGACTACCTAGAGGTAACCCCAAACTACCCAAGGGAGTGAAGACATTAGGTGATCTGACCCGCGCTGTAATAGGACATTATGATGAATGGGGGGTGGATTGAGTGGTATTTAATTCACACTGAGCATCACTGCTATAATTAAGAGGCAAAGCATTTATAAAAATTGACCAGAAAAGAGAATGCTGTGTTTCAGGTTTTTTTTTTTTAAGCAGTGATGAAGCAGAGTATTGCTTCAAACATTTTTGAATTAAAATATTTTTAAGAAGATTTTATGTATTTATTTTTAGAGAGGAAGAGAAGGAGAAAGAGAGAGAGAACATCAATATGGGGTTTCCTGTTTTGTGCCCTGACACTAGGGACCTGGCCTGCAATCCAGTCATGTGCCCTGACTGGGAATCAAACTGGCAACCCTTTGGTTTGCAGGCTACCACTCAATCCACTGAGCCACACTAGCCACGGCTTGCATTAAAACATTTTAGAATTAAGGGCATCTTTAATGGATTTAGAGATGGATAATAAGGCCGACGATGTGAATTAATAGGCTCAAGTTTTCATGTGTGGCTGTTGTTTTTGGTATGTTGGCAGGCTAGACGGCGATTTCCATCCCTGAAGATGCTGAGCTCTTTGGCTGGAAATATGGATATTTGCTGTTTCATTAAGACTCAATGTCCTCATTCTTCTGAGATGATGGTAGGTTTCTAATGAACAACTAGCCTAAGAAAATATACACTACGAAGGAATTCAGTCAAATACAACTTCACCGGATCTCTTGACACTCTACTATTTGCTTGATGGCTCCTGAGTGTGAAGGTAAAGACCCTTAACCTAATGACTGAAGCCACCCAGGTCCTGCACTGGTTCACTGTGACCCTGGTCTTCAGCTTGCACTTCTGGAATAAGGAGCTTGGCTGAGGGTGGCCATGACATAATAAAAAGAGTTCAGAGTAGTAATGGAGACCAAGATTCTAGACTAGCCCTGTCATTTTGATTAACTCTCTGATCTTAGGCCAGCCTTTTAATTCTTAAGCTTTTATTTCCTTACCTAAATAAAGAGGGATTTAGAATAAACTATTTCAGAGGTACTTTTCTTCCCAACACACAATGATCCTGTGAATGTAAAAGGCGAGGACCATGTTTTTCTGTACAGGTCATAGATTCACTCACTCACACACACCACATCATTAACAATATCAGTACCTAGGCATTGTGTTCTTCTATTTGTCCAGTACAGTGCTGGTGGCTGAGAATAGAATGGGCTCTCAAAACATGTTTTGTTCCTGACCTCCAGAACTTGCAGGATAAGGAGGGAAACAGACACTGTATCAATAATGGCACTAGTTGTAAATTTGCAGTTGTGATAAATGCTTAAAACTGTGAAAAATGCAGGGTGCTATGAAGTTGACCTGGTTGAAGAGGTCAAAAAAAAAAGCTTCCCTGAGGATGTAATAGCTAACTTGAGATGTGAGAGCTGGCGAGGTGATCTTGTTTGCTGTGTCCTGTCTAACCTTCATTCTGAATAGACTCAAGAATCATTGGAAAATGTTAAACAAAATGTAGCACAATCAGATCTGTATTTGCATGAGATTTTAGAAAGACCATTCTGTTGGAAGTATACAGAAAGAGCTGAAGGAGAGCAATACTAGCAGCGAATTAACCCTCCTCATCGGACAAGGAGAATTGATTTTTAGCAGAAATGTTAGGGGAAATAATGGCAATAACACTGGAGATGCCAAGAATTGAAGCAGAACATGGGTGGCACTTGGTATGATTGCCCCCTCAGATCTAGTTCTCAGGGTTTAGCTCCTAAACGAGAAAAATCATCTTCTTGCAGTTTATGACCACATTATAAAGGTTTTTTTTTAATCAATTTGCAAATGCGAGTTTAAAGAGTTACAAGTTGACTTTAAAGAAAACAGTCTGTCTTCACCCTTCTCATTTAAGGAATGGTTGCTGTGGGAGCCAGTGTTACTATCTGGTGCAGTCATAGATAATTCTGGTGAATGCCAAAGCTGAATCATTACTCTATCATGGCTGGGCTACAGTGAGCCCCCCACAAAATTTTGCCAGTCTTGCAGTATAGTCCATAATCTGTTAAATGTTATTTTGTGAACATGCTTCTCAGAAAGGTCACGGGTAAATGAAAAATCCTGATTGATCATTTTAAGGGTTGTTCATGGTGATTGACACATTACTGAAAAGGAGGGATTTCCAAGCAGATCCAAAATATTTCTTTGGAGCAACTTCTAGCGGGCCTGTCACATCCACAGTTAAAGTGAAGAAGATAACTTATTTTGGCTTGAAACCCCCTTTCCAATTTTATTACAATACTTCTCTCTAATACATCCATCTTTCCAGATTATATTTGTCATTGTTGCCAAATAAGTTTCATGTGATCTCATCTTCACCCTGTATGTTAATTCGTGTCTGCATGCTTTATCCCTCTCATGCTCTCTTACTCAACCTCTATCATCCTTCAAGGCCAAGTTCAATTTGTCCTCCTCAAGGAAGATGTTCCATTGTTTCCTCTATCAAAATCTCTCTGTCCTCTAATTTTCTACAGGTTTTATTAGGGATAGTAGGCTTGATCTTTACATCCTTATACTGAATTCTGTTAGCATATATAGCATATATATTCTATATAGAGATAATTGCTGATAGATATCATATATGTATGATTTAATAAGTAGATTGAGAGATCATTTAAGGACTGAGGCAGAGACATTCACTTTCATGTCTTCAACCCTCCATCACCTAAAGAAAAAAAATCACCTGAAAATACAGACAGTAAATATTCACTTATCAGTTAAAATAATACCAATTGAAAAATGCTTCAAATCCTTCCAAGCAATTAGATCACATACTGTCAGTATAAAGAGTAAAGTCAGAGTCATAATATTGCCAAGAAAATTGATTGATTTGGACTAATTTTTCTAAACTATGGCCAAATATACTGGCTGCTTTGTAGCATATGGATTTCTGAAATCAAGAGTTAATGTGTTGGTCAGGGAAATAAAAATAGAGAAGGAATTAGAAAACCTGGCCAGAAATCTCTACTGCTACTTAGGGCATTCATGTAGTGAATACAGCCTTTGCTAAAATTAATGTTTTGGACAGTTATTAGAGGGTTTTATAATACTAACTTGATATCAATAAAACTTAAGAGGTGGTCACAATCAACCTTCCCAGAACTCATCCAATTATAACTTCCGTGACTTTCTTTGGAAACTTCAAGAAAAAGAAGAATATGTAGCCTGAAATTGATTGAAGGTTTGGAAAGCTATTGTTGAGCTTAAAGAGAGCATGAAATGCACACAAGCAGAGCTGACCTCTCAGTGCCCTTGAAAGGGTCGGGGGGCCCACAGGTATCCCTGGACTCTGTTTGGAAAAGTACTAAACTAGGTGTTTAGTGACTGGTATTGTTTAATTTTAAGAGGGAATTACAAGAATAAAAATGTGAATTATTACTACTCACAGACAAACTTTCATCTCAGGTACCTGTTTACAACTCTAAACCTTCCCAGAACTTTCAGCTCAGATAAAGCATCAAAGTGATGAGAAAAGAAAAACAGTCTGGCTTTAAGTAATTTGATTTCACATCAATCTAAATCCATTTGTCTTTCCTATACTTTATTCATTGGCTAGACTTATCTGAAGAAAAATAATGAACATAATTTTGCCCCTTTATATTGGCATATAATCTATATTTATTGATAGATCACAAAAATAAAGCATTGATTTTTTAAACCTTTTTTTGAGTAAGGTCTGAAAATTGCAACATAAAATACACTTTATATTTAGACTCTCTCCAAAAGCACTGGGAGGTGTCACTTTGAAGATAGCGAAACGGCGCTGCGTGACTAAGAGCGCTGACCTTCCTGGAGTCTCCTTCACAAAGGAGAGCCTGGCTGGCTTTGCGGAACACCCCAGCGGACATCCGGGTCTCTATCTCTGACTCAGGCAATTTATTAAGATATTCTTTAAAAGTTATTCTCCAAGAATTATTCATCCTCATTCTGTAGTTAATGTATCACCTTCGTACTTTTTAAACAAGAATACTTTCTCTGAGGGAAGGGTGTAACAAAAGTTTCCCCGTGTCCAGAGTGGCAGAGATGGTGGTTGAAAATGAGATTCATTGGTTCCCCCATGGGGTTGTTAGGATAAGATTGGGGATGAAAAACTCAAACCTGTTATTAGGTAAAATCAACAGAGACAGCATCTTAGAAAATCAATAGTGTCAGCTGAAGCTGGTGCCCTGCCAGCAGGGGGAGACAGTGAGCGCCTCATCAGGCTTTGCTAGTGCAAGGGGGACAAGGTTCACTCAGCAGCAGCAGGCCCAACACAGAGACAACCGAGACCAAAACAAACCCTCTCTCCTTCTTTATTGCCAGGATAATAGGTAAACTCTGCTGCAGATCTTATAGAAAGCAAGGAGAGGAAAAACCTGAATCACAAATTCATTTGAAATGAAGCTCTTAAATTGTCCTTGAAGACTCAGTTTTCAGTCAATGGGAGGAATAGAGCCTTGAAAGCTAAGTTTATTTTAGTTATAGAGAAATAAATGTAAGTTTTGGCACTTCACACTTAGAGAATATTGTGACGGTGAATTTTATACCTGTTATATGAGAACATAAAATTCTTGCTCAGGACCACCCCACTGATGGCAAAACACTAATCAATATGGACAAACTCAAATGCAAGGTCAGGCGTCCAAGCCTTCATTTGCACTATAACACTCATGACTTTCAATGTATTATTTTTATGTTTCTATGTATTTGTATAGTCTGCTACTTTCTCTTCCACCTCCATCCAAGGGTAAATTCTTTGAGATCAGGGAGTCTATGTCTGTTTTGCTTATTAGAGTATTCAGGTGTCTGGCACTCATTAAATGCTCAATAAAGGGTTTTTTTTTCTGAATGAGTGAATCATCTGACAAGTGAATGACTTAATCAGAACCTCCTGGGAAGCTCTATATAGGGCAGCTCTCTGGCCCCAGCTCCAGGGAGCCCCGAGTCTGTGTTATTAACAAGCTCCCTGGATGATGCTGATACTCGCTGGGGTTCAAGAATGACTGAGTGACTGGGAGATGAGGCTAGCATAGGAAACCAGGTAAAGAGAGTGGGGTTTGGGGGGAACGTAGTTGGCAGAGGAGACTTAATGTGCACTTGGCATTCAATCTTGCCAAAAAATGACCCCATAGCCTGTCTCTATTCGAATTCTTATCTTAATGAATGATTTGTGATTTTCACATTGACCAAGATCAGAGAAAACAGTGCCTTAGGTATCACAAATATGAAAGGTGATTGTCTGCATCTTGATCGTTTTTTCATGTTTCCAATAGTATTTTTTTCTTTTCCTTTTCTCCGCCATGTCACTATATCACTTGAAAGCCTCATAGGTGTTTCAAAATTAATATGTCCCACGTACAGTTTCTCATACCCACTGATATAAAATAAGTAATATTGCATAGAAAACTTTATAGTTTGTAGCAGCTACCACGATTTCAATTATATTTACATTGGTCAATATTTTTTAAAGATTTTATTCATTTATTTTTAGAGGGGAAGGGAAAGAGAGAGGGCGAGAAATCTCAATGTATGGTTGCTTCTCAATGTATGGTTGCCTCTCATATAGAAACTTGCCTGCAACCCAGGCATGTGCCCTGACTGGGAATCGAACTGAGATCCCTTAGTTCGCAGGCCCATGCTCAATCCACTGAGCTACACCAGCCAGGGCTACATTGGTCAATATTTTTAAAAGTTTTGTTATTGTGATAAGAACACACAATATGATATCGAGCCTCTTGCCAAATTTTTAAGTGTACATTATTGTTGACTACAGGTAAGATGTCCAGCAGATCTGTGGGTTTAGTTACCTTGCTTGACTGAAACTCAATGCTCGTTGACAGGTAACTCTTTATTTCTTCCTCCCCCTAGTCCCTGGCAACTATTTTACTCTTAGAGTCTATGAATTTGATTCTGTTAGATAAGTCATATGAATGGAATGATGCAGTCTTTCTGTGACTGGCTTATTTCACTTAGCATAACATCCTTAGATTCATGGATGTTGCATATGGCAAAATGAAAAAGCTGAACGATATACTTCATTGTAAGTATACTCCACATTTCCTTTATCCATTCCTCTATTGATGAACATTTAAGTTATTTCTACTTCTCGGCTATTGTGAATAGTGCTGCAAAAAACAAAGGAGTGTTAATATCTCTTTGAGATGCTGATTTCAATTCTTCTGTGTAAATACCCAGAAGTGTGGGATTGCTGGATTACATGGAAGGTGCATTTTTAAATTTCTAGGGAAGCTCCATAATATTTTCCATAGCGACTCCACCATTTGCATTCCCACCAACAGGGTGCAGGGGTTCCAATTTCTCCACATCCTTTCTAACACTTGTTGTCTTTGGTCATTTTGTTATTTATGTCTGTCATCTACACTGGAAGCAAGGCTAAATGAGAAGCATTCACTGACTGTTGTGTTTCCATTACCTACAGTAACATTTGATATGGAACCGACTCTCAATAACACGTGATGAATGAACACATGGGGGAAGGAGTGAGTGGAGATGTGCCCTGAACCATTGCCTATGTGTAAACTGAAAAATACTGGTGCGCAGGTCACAGCAAACCACTGGGGCAGAAGCTCAAGCCTAAGAGTGAACAGAGCAGAGATGGGGTTTTGAGCTGTAGCTTCCTGGATTTCAAGGGAATGGGTATCAGACCCTAGGATATCAGGCTAGATTGCAGTCAAAATCTGAAATCCAGGAATAAGAAGATATGGAAATTTAAACTTGAACCCTTGAATAAAGGACTGAGAAGATGAAAGCAGAATCATGGAAATACTCATCTGGAAGCTACTTATAGAGTGAACATCCTTGTAAACTGTCCTGCAGGGCTCCCACTTCCCTCCCTCCTGAGGCAGCAGAGGCAGAATGAATGACTCTTGCTCTCGGCAGTTCAATCCTATTTTTTCACTTGTTCCCTGACCAGCAGTCTATATGAGTGAATCTGATGCCCAGCTACTTAAAATCCACAAAACGTCATGGAACGAGTCTTTTAAACCAGGATATTCAAGTGTATGACAATAAAACACTAGATTAAAGTTGACTAAATTACCAACTGAATATGAATCTAAAACATGGAAAATACAAACAAAATGTGTAGTCACTTTTTTCTGCTGTTAAGTCATAATGGTGTGTTGACTCTGGTTCTGGGCATTTCTAAAACACAGTAAGAAGAAAAGAAGGAAGCAAAAAATAAAAAGCAGACACCAGTTGCTTATGGATTTAGGCCTGTTGCTTAATTTGGAAAAGGATCTAAAGGGCCACTTCAAATTGTTTTTAAGACAATAAAGGAGTGGAAGGAATAGGAAAGGTCTATGTTTTACCTTTATTAACTCAACTAGTGCTCAAACTCAATTCCAATGGAGAGTTTCTATCTCAATCCCCACTTTACAGATAGGGAAAATAAAAGTTCACAGTATCAAACTGCATGCCCATATCACATTGCCTGTGACATGAACCCCTACAGTGTCTTGGTGGCTGAGTACGCAGAATGCCATATGGTTTTATGGGGCACAAGTTTCAAAAATGTCTTTGTGGACATTGTATCTTCCTGACAGCCCTATGAGGCGGACATTATTAGTTTCCCCATATTACAGACGAGGAAACTGAGGCTTAGAGAAGATAAGTGACTTGTCTAAGGCAACACAGTGTGCAAGTAGCAAAGCCATATTCAAAATCTGGTGTGCCTGTTTATTCTAATATTTTGTTGTGTTCTCCCTACAATCTACACGTTATCTCTGGCACGATTTTCCTCCACAGAGCCAATCAGGTACAGAAAGAAGCAATGATCCTAGTTATAAATGCAATAGCAGTATTAACTCAGCTCAATAGCTCTCATGTCTGGCCAGAAGCATTATGGAATCTTACCCTTCAACTTCAGCCTTCCCCCTATGGGCACCTATGATATTGCAGACCTCTCGTGGATGCCCCACAGTCCCAAAGCTAAACCCATTCACTGGGTTCATTTGACTCTCATTCACTGTCTACTGATTTGCTTAACAATTTTTTTAAAGAAACGTGGCTCTGTTTTTTTTTTCCCAGTGTACCAGATGGCAAGCAGAAAGTTAGGAGAGCAGGGTATTACATGGGACAGGTGCCGAAAGAGAAAGCTGGCGCATGATAGTGAGGTAGAAAGAATAGAAGAAAAAAATACTGGGTAAAGAGTATATCTCTTAGAAATAGAATATTCCATTCTTTTAGAAATAGCAGTGCTGAATCGTGAAGAAAACTTAAATTATATCCAAATACACTCTTTTTTATAATGATCTTCATTACAGATAGTTTCCAAAGTGTCATTTGCAAACTTCGACTATTTAGACAATTGTTATTAGCTTTAACGATGATAGGCCAGTGCTCACTCTTATTCAAGAGTCTTTGAGGTGATACATCTGATGGTCTCCAAAAGGACATGGTCACCTTCTCTGCCTTTTTTGCTTTCAAATGCTCTCTATTAACCACTAAATCCAGTGCATCAAACCCAGCAAACTATTTACCCCATCTTCCAGATTTCTTTGTTATATTCTAGGTCCTCATCACAGTACCCTTGTCTTACCTACATTTGTCACCTTGGGTTTGCTGCTTAGCATCTATTCTCCCTCCTTCTGGTACAGTACCTTACTTGGAGCTCATGTATTACCCTTTTACATCATAGCCCACATACTTCAGAGAAGCTGACTTCTTTCCTGTCTTAGAAGTGGAACTTATGAGATCTCAGCCACGCGGCCACAGCAAAACCCTTTCAGGGATGAGAACATGACTTAGGAGCCAATAAAAATAAAGTCAAAGTCCAAGAGTTTAGTTTCATGTTTGAGAGAAGAGATGTACTCTGCTTTTTTGCATATGTACAAAGGATGTGACCCGTAGAGGCCCTGAGACAATAAGGAAATATTATTGTTGAACCTGGATTTGAGACTGAATAAATAGAGAAACCAGGTCCTGGTTATTGATTCAGTAGCCAGAGTTAGATTTGAAGGAAGTCAAACATGTGATCCAACAAATTCTGTTTCAATTAAATAAGTGGGATTTTTGTTACATCTGACCAAAAATATCTTAATTGATATAGTTAAGAGTCTTTGAGGTAACAACAAGACTCTGTTTTTCCTGCCTCTGTTCCAATCTATTTTTTACATTCTTATAATAATAATTTTTCAGCAACATATCATTGCCTTTCTCCATGGGCCACAGGGACTCCCTCTTTTGCTGTTCACCAAAGATCCTCAGATTCCTGTCTTATCAAACATTTTTAAGTGGCTCTCATAAGTATATTGTTTGTTCAAACTAAGTTAGTATGCTCACGATTCTCAACAAAATCAAACCATTTTTATACTCTATGATTTGCAGATATCAATCCTCCTTTTTTATTGTCTCATTGAAGAACATCCTTATAAAATTGTTAACTCAACAAACAAGCTGTGAATGTTTTGTATCTGATTTCTATATGTCCCATTGTGTCCCTTAGTCATAAAGGAATATGCAAATATGTGAATTATATCTCAGTTAAATAGAGTATCAAAACCTTAATAGCACATTTAGGTATATTACTTCATTTGAGTAGCACAGCTTTTAAAAAAATTAGAAGTAATTATAAGTTGTTATCTACTCTGTACACATATTATAGTATGATGGAAATAAAAAAGATTGTTTGTGTGGATTTCCATCAGGTTTTGTCACATAATCATTGTATAATATTGGATAAATCACATACACATACCAATCTAAACTTTCCATGTTTTAAAAATGGAATTGTCACATAATGTGATCAAGTATAATGGTGTTTTAACTTTATGTTTCATAATATTTGTTTTCTAATGCATAAATATCAGTGTAATTTTAAAAGTTTTTTCAATAAAACCAACTTTTAAAGCATATTTTAAAATATTTTCACATTTCTATTATTTGGCTCAAGAATAATTTTTGAGTATGTATGTTTTTATTTTATTTTATTTTTATTTGAATATGTATATTTTATTATTTACACTATTACATTTATCCCACTTTTTTCTCCCCTTTATATCCTCTTCTCTGAATGCCCCCAACCCTCAGTTCATGTCCATGGGTCATACATACAAATTCTTTGGCTTCTCCATTTCCTATACTGTTCTTAACCTCCTCCTATTTTTTACTCACCATTTATGCTTCTTATTCCCTGTACCTTCCCTTCATTCCCCCCTTCCCTCTCCCTGCTAATAACCCTCCATGTGATCTCCATTTCTGTGATTCTGTTCCTGATCTAGTTGTTTGCTGAGTTTTTGGTTTTGTTTTGTTTTTTAAGTCAGTTGATAGTTGCGAGTTTGTTGTCATTTTACTGTCCATAGTTTTTTATTTTCATCTATTTCTCAGATAAGTCCCTCTAAAATTTCATAAAATAAGGGCTTAGTGATAATGAACTCCTTTAACTTGACCCTATCTGGGAAGCACTTTATGTGACCTTCCATTCTCAATGATAGCTTTGCTGGATAGAGTACTCTTGGTCGTAGGTCCTTGCCTATGGCCATACCATGCTGAATGCATCTGATCTTGCCTAAATATGTATATTTTTTTCTTTGCAAAAGTAACATATATACTTTATTGACATACATATATGTTGCATTATTACACATAGTATACATTGTATGTATACTAATACATGCACAACATGCACATTGTCAGAGATTTAGAAAATACAGAGGGACAAAAAGAAGAAAATACTTATATCATCCAAGGGATAACCATGGGCAGTATTCTGGCACATATCCTGCTACTTGGTTGTTGTCATCATTGTTGTCAAAACACTTCAGGTAAGATCCACCCTCAGCCACCTGGAACTGTGCAGTGTGGCATTGCTGATGACAGGAACCGTGCTGTGCAGCAGATCTCTAGGACTCAGCCCACTTGCTTAACTGGCACTTTTAAACTGACATTTTACATATCAATTCTAGAAATCAGGTTTTTGCAACATTACCTATTTCCAGTATACAGGTGAAGTCTTAAGACTGCCTTCTTTCTGTTGTTAGGAAAATCACTTTATCAAAGAGTTTCTTTCTCATGGTTCTTTTAAAAAGCATCTGCTATCTGACATTTCTCCCTCCCCAAATTAAACAAGACTTCGCTCTCTTGACTATCTCCACAATTTGTTTGGGGCACGTTACTCATGTTCACCAATATCAGGTTCTTCTCCCACTCTAATTCTCAACCATTACACAAATGGAGGAAGCCACGAGAACAGATCTGGCCAGCGTCTGTGGTCACATATGCTGCTGGGCACACGTACAGAAGAGCTGGTCAGCACCTTTCCAGTTGTTCCTTCCTCGACAATGTTGACAGAGTGGATCACTTACTCTTGGTGGTACAGGTGTAGGATGACAGAGCTTTCCCGAGCCTGGACGGCTGCCTTAGAAAGTGGACTGTGGTTTGTGGCCCCAAGAGACATGTAAGTCCTAACTGGTGAAGGCAAATTGACTTCTCCACCTGTATCTGGAATAACCATACTGTATAACCTCTTTGGGGATATTGAAAAACTTGTTGAATTGAGAGAAGTTGCCCCTAAAAAGGTATCAGATTTGTAGTGGGCTTTGCCTGAGTGGGAAAGAAACTTTCTTCAGTTTAGTTTAGTCACTAAGACTTTGGTTTGTTGTTGTTGTTGTTGCTATTATTTTAGGGGGTTGTATATTTGTTTTTGCCACTACAGAACAATGATGTCTATTCTAATACTGACATTTTAGGAACATCCTACCTTGAACAGCCATTTCAAATTGTCTCAGTGAGGAATCACAAACCAACTTGCTTCATAAGCAGGTAATTTAATTCTTCACATTACACTTTGAAATGGCTAAAATATATCCATTTCCCTATTCTCAGAGACTACATCTCCAGTCCTCTATGCTCTCACAGTACTTATTTGTATTATTCTATGTATTTATATTATCATTTTCCTTTTTAAGTGTACTTTAGTAATATTTAGATGGCTCTTACTATTTCAGCCTGAGAGAGAACATTCGTGATGGTCATAAATATGGTCTATGACTTGGAGTTTCCATTCAACATAATTTCTAAAGACACAAGCATTCTAACTCCCTCTTTTCTTCAGGCAGAGTCCCAAGCATCTCATGTGATTTCCTTGGCAGTCATTCAAATCCTGATAGAGCTACTAGTGCCAAGCTCATTTCTACCCGCTACCCTGAATCTGCTGCTGATCTGCCTTGTGACTTGACCTTGACATTGCTGCGGGAATGTGACATTGCTATCGTGTCCCACATTGTTGTCATTTCCTCTGTCAGTGCCAATAGTCTTTGTTGAAATTCAGGAGGTGCCTCTACTTTCACCCACACCCAGTGCTACCAAAAAAATACTGGGAGAAAACGGAACTCATGTTTTGGGCTCATTCACAACATTGGAGAATCTTTACAATTCTTTAATTAGCAATAACCTATTGATCCTATGACTGTGAAATAGAACTTAATTCTGATTTGCATCAGATGTCAGGCCTTTAATCTTTGGAAACACACAGTGCCTCCGTCCAGAGAACTTCAAAGACTTTGGCAGAAGTGAGTTTGCTCCAGTGGACCTAACTATGGAATGAGACTTGGGGGTCTGGCAGACAACAGGTATAGGAGAGTGAAAGTAAAATAAGGGGAACGCAAGGCATAGTGTTTTCAATAAAATGACTTTGTGGTAACTGTGATAGAATTGCTCTAATACACTGAGACTCAGGAAACTCAGTTAATCGTAAGCATGATTACTATGAAATACTTAGGTATTGTACAACAGAATAAAGCAGTAAGAGCACAAAAGTAGAGTAAAATCTTAATCAGAAGCCAAGTTCTATTGTATATATTCTTCCTCTAATATATTTCTAACATTTGACTACTTTCTCCTGTCTTCAAAGTGTCCATTTCCTGTGCATGAACAGTGAAATGGCTTTCTAACCAGCCTCTCATCCTCCACCCTGGTGCTCCTCCCATTCTTTCCCCAACTATCAGAAACTATGATCTTTCGGAAGTGGAAACCCATTATTACCATACTTCTGCTGCATAATCTGAATAAAATTCCATTTATCCCGGATATGATTCAGACTCTACGGCATGATGTTGAAGGCTTTCATCAATAGGACTCTGCCTTACTCATCAATTTTGTGCCTCGCTATTCTCACTACCTCTGGACACACCAGACTTATTTTATTTCATTTAATGAATCATCCTCTAATTCCCAGGTGTTCTAACATTTTTTTTTACTTACCTGGGATATTTTCTTTTTTCATCTAAATATCTTTTATGCACTTTCAGTTCTCAGTTTAGATGTCTTTTCACCAGAGGCTTCCTCAGCTAACCAAGATGAATTTTAGTATTTTAGCTTCCACGTAGGAAGCATTCACAATTCTCCCAGAGTAGATGTGATTGACCTCTACTTTGGAAGCGTTTATTATGATAATAATTGTTGATTAGTTTCTATCCTGGGGTATTGAACCTTAGGTTCTATTTTAAGACTTGGGTTTATAAACTTCTCAATGGCACTGTATGGAATACAGTTGCTAGTGCATAGTACAGAGTGCATAAATATTTCTAGAATGAGCCTCGATGAATGAATGAACCAAAAGTATAAAAGGTAAGACTATGTTTCAAAAGTTGTTCTGTTTATTTTAAAGATGATTATTCAACAGATTCATATTTAACCTTGGTCATCATAAGAAAAATAATCAAATACTGGCAATTAAGGTAAAAATACCCAAAACCTCATATCGTATAACTCAGTCTAAATCTTCAGGTATACAAAATTACGTTAATCACAAACTTTGGCACATTGTAGATTGTAATCATTGATATATACATGATTCTTATTTATTTTCTCATCTCATTTATTTATTTGTCTCTACATATACACATTCATTCATTGAATTGTAGTTGCATTAGAGTGAAAACTTGTGAATTCACTACCCAATTCAAATTGAAAAGTACTTCTTATAGACATCCTTGTACATGTCTTTTATGGTAAATGTGAAAGTATGTCTCTTACGCTTAAGAGATACTTCCTTGAACAAGGTATATGTTTCCATTTGTTTGTGTCTTCCTTGATTTCTTTCTTCAGGGCTGTGTAGTTTTCTGCATACAGGACTTTTATCTACTTAGTTAGGTTTATTCCCAGATATTTTATTTTTCTTTTTGCTATATTGAATGGTATTTTTTCCTTGATTTGTGGTACATATAGACAATGGAATTCTATGCAGCAGAGAGAAAGAAGGAGCTACTACCCTTTCCAACAACATGGATGGAACTGGAAAGCATTATGCTGAATGAAATAGGCCAGGTGTTGAAAGACAAATACCATATGATCTCACCTTTAACAGGAAGCTAAACAACAAAACAAACAAACAAGCAGAATAAAAACAAAGACACTTAAATAGAGAACAGGGGGACAGTGACCAGAGGGGAGAGGGAAGAGAATTTAAGGGGAAAAAGGGGGAGGGATTTGGAGGAACAAATAGGAAGGACACAGGGATGAGAACTAAGGGGGGTGGAAATGGAAGAGAGGTGGGGAGCACAGGGCGGGGCGGGGGGGCTGGGGGAGAAATAGACAAAAAACTGTACTTGAAAAATAACTAAATAAAATTCTTAAAAACTTAAGGATAAAAAAAAGAGATACTTCCAAAGAAACTTGTGTTCCAATATGTCTACACAAGCAATGTGTGTGAGAACATGTTGATTTATAGTCTATCTGACACTTGTTATTATCAAACTTCTAATTTTTGCCAAGGAAAATATTATAAAATTTATTTTCTTGTAGGTTTGCCTTATACTTTTGTTTGCTTTCTAATATTATAAAATATTCAAGTCGAAGTGGCCATAAGTTAGTGAATTTCCCTGCTCTTGATATTTTCAAAGATTAATGAAAGAGTCACCTTACAGGTTTTCTTCTTTGGGCAAGAGGTTGACCCTTCATCATTCATCTAACAAACATAATTTAGCCTCATGTTGGGAACTAAGAAAATACCAGGAAACAAGGTAAGCATGGTGGCTGCTGTCTTGGCACTAGGTTGTAATAATTAATTATCAATGTAATGAGTGTTATGAGCAAGTATAGGAAGCCACAGAGTGAATAACAGACATACCTATTCTGGTTAGAAGATGGGACGGGTTTTAGGAGATGCCACCCATAGGGAGTGACCCGAAAAGCTTCATCCTGGAAAAACTTACCGAAGAGAGGGGACATCAGGGATTTAATACAAGGTGAAAAACTTCACCTAAGAGAGATGACCTCAGGGATTTGGTAGAAGGTTCTAACAGGTGAGGTAGGTAGCATATGACAAGATCAGCTTAGACTTTCTTCCCTCCCAACGCTTAAACAGAAGTCTAGGGCCCAAGACAGAAATGAGTGCCTCAAAGAGTCATTTTTATATTCTCCTGATCTTTTTTTGCCCCCCACAGGGCACTTGTCTGCCAAAGACTCTCAAATACATATCAGGTTCTGATGATGGACCCTGCTCATCAGTTTACAAGGCAGAAGTACACTTGGCATCCAGCTGGGACCCCTTACTACAATTAAAATATAATTATTGAGCATTACTTACAAAGGAATGCAAACTTCAGAGAAGTTTTGGGAGACAGACCTCACAGAAGATTGGCTCTTACGTGGGAGCAAACATAACAATTCCAATATGTGAGTTAGATAAAAGAGTAATAATGGAAACTAATGGGTTTTCTCTAACTGGTATTACATTTCAGCATTCCTCATTACACAGATGCCCTCCCTTATTCTCTGTTTCAATGAGACTATTTCTTTGTTTTTCATTTTTGAGTTGTTTTCAATTCAGTATGCTGAGAAACTAAAAGTTTGTAAACTTATTATAGAAAAGGGTTTTTTATTTGTTCTAACATCAAACCAAATCAGTCAACAATCAACAGTGATTTTTGTGAGCAAAGGAGATATGTATCACTACACTATGATCTAAAATAAAACAGGCAAATACAAGGTGCTTTTATGGACCTCCCAAATATTCACCTCATTAGACACATTTATTTATACATGTATATTATTTTATGTAAACACTTTACATACTATATAAATGTGTACATAATTAATTATAAATAAATATAAGCACTTTTTACTTATATTATTTATATATAATACTTTCTCTTCTGAGGCCTTAATTTGGAAAGTTGAACATGTTCTTTCTCATTATAAAGCCTATGCATAGCCTTCTAATATTCTTTGTAAAAACTATTTGACAATAACAAACTTGTTCGCCTTTAATCCTTGGGACAAACAGTCATTTCAATTTATTTAAGTCTTAGTTTTCTGATTATTAATGTGCAGAGGGTCATATTGTGAAATAAAGGCTTAAGAAATGTCCTGTTTGGAATATCAATGAGTTACTTTTGGTTGTCACAAAGAAAATGCAAAGATTCTTTTTAAAAGTAAATATAAAATTGTCACAGAACTCATTTGAAGGAGAAAAAAAGGAAAGAATATTCATTTGAAACTGCCTGGCTTACAGCTTGCTTGGGGGATGGCAAGACAGTTGCAAATGTGGAAGGGGCTTTAGAACTTCCCAAAGAGCCTATGCCCTTCCCCACCACCCCATTCTGCAGACAAGGAGACTGAGGCCAGGAAAACCAGTACCAGACCAAAGTCACATGGTGACCTTGATGCAGTGTCAGACACCGAATCCATGCCTTTGTCACCAGATTGATTCTCTTCAGACTACACTATGGTTTACCTTCGAGAAACAATTTCATCTCACAAAACTGTGTATGTCCAGGATGAAATGGTGCGAGATTAAAAATAACTGAGTTGGTGATGTAGGCATCCTTTTTTTTTGGGGGGGGGGAATTTTCTTGTAGTGACATTTCTGCCTATTGGACCACCACACACACACACACACACACACACACACACACATTTCGAACAAACATGTATAAATGATCATAAGATACTGAAAGACGAAGCAATCTTTTATTCCTTGTGATCCCACAGGAAAAACCTAGTTCCTTGCATGTAAGTAAGCTGAACTAGAATACTCTAAGCACAGTTCAGCCTCCCTAAAGCACCCATTGTTTCCGTTTTATACTCTTTGCTTGTCCTGACACTCTGCCTTCTCAGTCTCTTCTTTATTTGGTGTTTGAGTAGGTGGCTGACTGGTGTGAGCAAAGAAGTTCAGAATTTCAAGTCAGACAAAACTGGGTTAAAAGCTTCACTTATGTTTTCTTACATGAGCTATTTGGAGAAAGTTAACATTGTTACATTAAACACTTAGTTACCTGGCCCTAATTCCCAGTAGATTATTATATAACCAGGTGAGACAGGTACTTTGGTCATCAGGTGACTGTCCATTTGCTTTCCTTGCATTTTCGTGCACCCCAGTCTGACTTTGTACTCATAACATCTTCATCTTTTTGCTAAGGACTTATGGACACATCAGGCTGGAGGTCCCCAGGAATTACATCTCCACCAGCACCCTCCTGCAGTGAGGAGCACCTCCTTGAACCAGGAATGGATATTGGTGTATAAACAACCCTGCTCCCCCTCTTTTTATTGGAAACAACTCTGAGGCACATATATGACACTGATTCCGAGTTCCCCAGCTGATGTGTGATCCAGTTGCCAAAATGGTAACTTGTATGATGACACAGGCTTTGCTGGCTTCCTGCCCACCCCTGACTCATTTCTCCACTCCCCAACCAGTCACCTGGACTCAGTTCCATCATAAACAATTTCCCTTATGTCCTTATGTCAGGACTCAAATGGAGAGACAAACACGTAGAAGCACATGACAAAAGGATGTATCCAGTACTAGAAAAACATCAAGAATGATATATTAGGGAAATGCTTAATGCACAGTGTTAAGGAGCTTTGTTCAAAGAGGATTTCCTAGAGTGGGTGGTATTGGAGTTAAATTTTCAAAAATATGGAAAGGTTAGCTAGACAAGAAAAAGGTGGAGGGTTCCAGGAAGGAGGAAGTGCAAGTTCAAAATCTTGGAGGCAAGAGACGGTGTGTTATCATGTGGGTCAATGGGCCTAGAATATAAGTGAGCACAGGGGCAAGATATGAGAAAAAAAGATTGCAGAACCAGGCCGGAGCAGATCTGAAAGACTTTTGTAAACTGAGCTGAAGGGATGTTTATTTATGCAAGAGCCATAAAGAGGCATTATGGGAAGCTAGGCACAGCAGTGACATGATCAGATGTCTGTTTCGGAAAGATTCTCGTTTGACAGCACTGGGGAGAATAGATCACAGAGATCAAGATAAAAAGCTTAGGAGATCCACCAGAAACCTGTGGCAGTAATACAGGTAAGGAATGATATAAATCTGAACTCAGTTTATGAGAAGTAGAACAGAGAGGACGGATTTTGGAGATAATGCAGGGGCCAAATCGGCAGGCCCTCTGCAGTGACTGACTGTGCAGGGCAATGGGAGAACTAGAGTTTGAGGACAACTCTGGGTGTCTGGCATTGGTGAGCAGGTCTGTTGCTGGTTACCCTGCCCATTGAGGTGGTAGGCACGGTGGGGGAAGTATACTGAGAATGTCAAACTGTGAATGCCAGTTTGAACATGTTGAGGGTCACACACAGGTGGGAAATTTACAAGGAACTAGACAAAGGTCTGGTTTAAGAGGAACAGAAGCTAGGTCCAAAGATGTAGAATCACCCTCGCACACACAAAAAAGTGATGCTCAAATTGGATGCCATCAACATGAAAGAAAATGTCAAGTGTAAATGTGGTTCATATGTAACCCTGGGGAAAGCCAACATGTAAGGGGCAGGAAAAGAAGAGACAGTCCTGTTAGTAGACTGAAACTTTGGCAAGAATAGAAAAGTCAACAGTGTGACAAAAAGGTCAGCAAAGCCCATTCTTGTGACCACAGCACACAGAGTAACTTATTACAGATCTATTTCACATTGTGCCCCAGTTAGCCAGGAGTCTTCCTCGACTTGGCACACTTAAAGTACAAGGGTCATTGCCACAAAGAGCTATTGTGGGGAATGGGCCCAGGAGCTGACAAGAGACCACATAGGAATTGTAAAGAACAGCTGAGGACCTGGATGAAGCAGGGCACCAGCAATGACTGATCCGAAATAAAAAGTTATTGAATGGTAGTCTCATTTTCTTTCAAATATGAGACATGAAAAAAAAACCCACTAAACTAGGATAAAGGAATAAAAGGAAATAACACTTACGGATGAAACAATCATTAAGCTATATGCTTTACATAAATTATATAAACTTCATGGAAACTATGTGAATGGATATATTATTTCCATTTCTCAGATGAAAAAACTGAGACTGAGGCTTTTATATAAATCACCCAACACTAGTTTTGTACTAATTAGCAGAGCTGCACTGAAACCCAAGGCATTTTGGAACTGAAGTCGGTGCTAAATGCATAAGCTATTATTAAAGATCTTCATTTCTTTAATAATAGCTCATGAATTTCAGCTTTTTATCTTCTCTCTCTTGACATTTCTTGCCTCACATTTAAGGGAATCCCTTCACAGTTAGCTATGGAATGGACACAAAACAAAACTGCTGGTAATTATTTCAATCTATCTTTGTTGCAGTATTATTTCTTCTCAAGCAGTTGAAGAGTATTTGATCTATTTCAGTTGAATTGTGTTTTGATATGAAAATTAAAATAAAGGCCTTTGTCAGTTGAGCTATCAACTGACAAAAGAAATTTTGTCAAACAAAATATCAAACAAAAGATATTTCAAGAACATTTTAATATTTCACATTAATGATTCTTTTCTCCATTCTCTCTGTCTCAGTCTCTCCCAATCTCTCTTCATCCATCCATCTACCCAAGTAATTCTCATTATTCCCTGTAGCTATGTTCTACAAAGTCTTTAAAAACATTGAATTAAATAAATACTGAATAACTGATCCTACATGAAATACAGAGTCAGGTTCCTATGAGCCTCTGGTCACAATATTTTTGTCAGCTCTTCAATACATAACCCTAGTTTATGTGTCTTCTGTTTAAAAACATCTTACTTAGTATTGTTGTTGAGTCATTGACAATGAACTCAAGGCCAACAGCACTTTAAATCTTTCCTGAATGCAGCTGCTTTGACACATGAATTCTTTTTCATAAGGTACACCACAGCCTTCCAAACAACAGTCGGAACATCGTCTTTATACTCAGGGACCATTTTAAATGGTGAAATAACATTAAAAGCACAAGAATATGGAAATGTGGCCCTAACTAGACCATAGCCAAGATACTCACACACAGTATGAGAGCTGAAACAAGAAAGTGGAACACCAATTTGTTAGTCAGAGCTCTTGGCCACGTGAATTTTCAGCACACTGTGCATCGTCTGCGAATGACCCCAAAAAATTCAACAAGTATTATTTTGGGGGTCAAACAAATGTTAACAAGTAAGGAAATTCAAAAATATAAAATCTGTAAAAATGTTTGTGCATGTTTTGGTAGGTGTATTTTCACAAATTTAAAAGCTATTCCAAGTGCCAGCTAGCATTTCTTTACATCTTCAAAACTGTCCCATGCCACAAACAGAAAGGAATGTGTATGGATGGGGAGTTCTTTGTGAAGTTTTCTAAAAAAAAAAAAAAAAGGATCCTTAGAGTGTGAAACTTAGAAACTATTAGAGAACAAACTGTAATATTTGAGCTGCTTTTTCTCTTTTAATAATATGCCTCCTTTGAACGGCCTTCTTTCTATTAATTTTTATATCTTCACATCTCTTTAAATAGCAGAATGTCAAAATGATGTCTATATCCTGAGCACATATGTGTACCTTGAATATTATTTAAAACAGATCTGCTCCTGCTGGGGCATTACAAACTAGTTTTTGGCTTTTCCTGTTTGCACACTGGTGCTCAGGACAAGCTAATACACATTTTTAGCCAGCGCTTCAGCTTATGGTGCTTCTTGTCCTTCAACATTTGGCTGCTACAGTCAGAGACTTACTGTCTCCTGCAAACACAATAGCAAATGGGACTTAAACTCTGCAGCAAAAAAGAATTTATTTGCAGTGTATATTGCAAATAAATTCAAAAAAACAAAGTAGAGAATCTTGGACTATATTTCTGGGCTCAATTATTTTCCTAACCAATCATGTTTTTTTTTAATAAAAATTATAATGACACCCTTGTTGCAGAGCAGTTATAGAAACCATGCATGTCTTGAGGTTCCCAGTGAGCCTCTCCTAAGATGCTCATCATGACCATATAGTTCCCCAGCAATCCTCATCTTCATGAGTCACCATGCAGCCATGCTTTCTTCCTTGGCTCCATCTTGGGAATCATTGTCAAATTCCATCCACAGCCTAAATAATTTCGTATCAAAGTAGATTGTATTTTCATCAGGCCTGGATATTTAAAATCTCTGTTTGAGAACTCGCTATCCTATGGCCAGCTTCACTGAGTGTAACGGTAAAAGCCAGTCCAAGGATATTTTTGGTGTTCAGAACATCACTGCAAGTTACCAGCTCTCAGCTGCCCCCTCCCCAAACACTGAGACCTGATTCATTAGGAACAATTCACCCCTCTAGTGGAAGGATGTGAGTATTGCAGCTTGCGCTCTGACAAATAGCTAACCTTATGGCTGAAAGAGCATCTACAGATTTTTTTAATTATAAGATTCCCCTTTCTGTGCTGCTTTGTTATTAAATACAACCCAATAGAGACATCTATTTAAAATGTTAATTTTCTTTCTTATGTTTGTACACAGAGAAATGTTGAGTTCTAAACAGACAATACCCTCCCTAACTGATTTTTGTTTATGCTCATCTCTACTTTATCTTTGTTTAGAGTCAAATAGAAAGTGATTGGAAAACATGCTTTTTGTATACTTTATAGAGTTAAATAATAATGGAAGATGATTTTTCCCATATGCTTCCTATATACAGTAAGGTTCTGTTAAAATCCACAATTTGGCACCAATGAGAGCAACTCTTTGGCTCAGCTGAATTATAATGGGAAAACAATGATATTACTACCAATGAATATTGGTAGCTACAGTTGAAAGAATGTGAAAATGCTGATGTCATCTCTGCCACTGTGATGCCCTTGTCAGTAAAAATGTTGGAACTGCAAAATACTCTCAAGATTTACTAGACTGAAAGTTCTGAGAGGTAAAATAATTTGCCTAAAGTGACACAGTTGAGCCCATTTCTCCTGATTCAGAAACCCTAACTATTGCTAGGACACCACGTTGGCCACCACAGCACAATTCTAATGTCATTGGCTAAATGAGTCCGAAGGCCTCCTGCCTCAACCACCCTGCACTTTTCTGTTCTCTCTGTACAGGAAGGATGTTTCCCCACCTCAAAGGTGATTTTACAGGAATTGAAATGAGAGGCTGCTGGACAGTGACTGTGTCCATGACAAGATGTGTAAGTACTCAGTCTGGGTTGACAGTCTCTCCTCTTAGTATTATTACAGTGGGCTTTCTAACTGCTATTTTGGAGCTTTCTAAAAACAGAACTTCTTTTCATTCTAAGGAGTAAATGAGCGTGTAAGTTAAGGAAATTTATATCTTTGTTTTTTATTCCATTACTCATAAGTATTTTACTATGAGAGCACTACTAATCTTAACATTCATTTATGCAGTAATATAAGGGTGATATCAGCTGCTTTAAGAGACAATCTTGATTCTTTCAGAGCATCATACGCATTGTCTCTATTAAGCCATATTTGTAAAATAATTCTAGTATAATTTAGATACTATAGCATATTAGAAACCAATGATTATAAAGTGCAAATAAGATTTTTTTTCTTATTCTGACATCATAACAGTTTTTACAGAGCCATTATCATCTCAATGTGTATGGATGTCACACAGTCGTTATCCTTAGATCATAACGAGGTGGACTATTAGTGCCTCCTTTGGAGACCTTATGGTCTTAGATGTTAATGAGTCTTTGGGGAACCCTAAACACTGGAATGGCTGGCAGCGTACTGCGGACCATAACAGAACTTTCTTTGCAATGACAATGGATCCTATCAATTTCTATTAAAGAGCTTCTTGATTCCCCAATCCTTAAGACAGTAGAAGGACTTATTATACAAGCCTATAATCAAGGAAACTCTCGGCCATGAATTCCTCCTGTAGACCCCTTCCCCGTATTCAGTATGGAATGAATAAAGGGTAAGGTTTCCACACGAGGAAATATGGAGACACCATCCATCTGAGCAAAATCTTGCAGGATGAGAGTCTTCTCTGTTTTTTCCCAACTTTCCTCAGCCCCTACTCACCCCTTTGTAAAGGCCCAGCACAATGAGGACTCTTCAAACAAAATGAGAGGTCTCTAGCAATGAGTCTGATGGACATCTCTAATCACAATTATTTGTTGGGTTTGTTTGATGTTGTGTCACTTGTGTACTAAAGCAATTTATTTTTATTGTTGTTATTCTATTACAATTGCCCCACTTGTTTCCCCTTTGCCTTCCTCCGCCCACTCCCACAGTCAATCCCCGTACCATCGTCCATGTCCGTGGGTCATGCATACATGTTTTTTTTGACTGATGCTTTCCCTTCTTGTCACAATTATTTGGATTGGACTGTGTTCAAGTGTTTATGTTTGGGACCATGACAGAGAAGCACAAGCTCAAATCCCTATCTCTGCCCTTAAATAATTTGCAATATTATTGGAAAAAGTAGATGATAAAGACACGATAATGACATCTGAATGCAAGGTAGCAATGCAGAGAGGAACAGAGGGATTTGCCAGGGTGGTTTCCCAATTGGTACAAAGAGTATGTGCTATTAATGAAGTGAGAAAGTGTGTGGAAGTAGGTGCCTAATGACTATGGAATGCTTTCCTATACAACAGGTGAGTGAGTTCAGTGTAAACTGCTTACTATTGACTTATTTCTTTATGCCTCAGTTTTGTGACAGTTAAATGATCAGATTAATACATCTTACTATAAAATATTACTAAAAACCAAATTATCAGGTGGCATTTGTTGTTATTTTCTACAAAAGCACATATTCTCTAGTATGCTAAAGTGATAGTACTATAGAATTATTCAGATAGAGAGAAATACAGGCTGGATTACAAGTGAGGTTTATTATCATAACTCAAAATTTATTGCTTAAAAAAAGCAGGGAGCCAACTAGAAACAGAAATTATGTATTGTCATAAAAATAAAAAATGATAGAATCCAATCCATTGACCTTGAATGTACAAAAACTTGAGGTTTCCTCATTCTTTTTGATAATCCTGGACTTTTCATTTAAATTTCATTCGACCTCAAGCAGACCTGCATTTGGCTTATTACTGAAATTTCACTGCTGAAATTTTCCAGTGTAAGAAGGTTTCCAATCAGAAGTTAAATTTATAGGAACTCTCCCCCATCGTGAAGAAGAAATAAGTGTCTGCTTCTGCATTTTGTGCCTTGAGGATTTCAGGTTGTTTTATTGTGCTAAATCAGGCCTTCCGAACTAGCAGAAGGAATAGCACCCAGACTCCATCTCTGAGTCAAAGTCCTGAATGAACTGAAAATTTACCAAGGGGGCTGAGTTTGCCTTTAAGATGCATATAAGAAGCTCCGGGGCTTTAATCTCCCTCATTTTAGGTAACCGGTGCTTTAAGGGCATTCAGAAACCAATGTCTATGATGTGATGTTTGAGACACTTTTTATTGTTCTATTTAAATTCCTTAATGCCATTTATCTTTTGTTGCTGTTGCTTATAACCACTTCATATCTGACTGTCTCGTCGGGGAAATCTGAGAGGCTCCACTGAGCCCTAAGTGTAGGCACGGTATACAAGCTGGTAAGAACATTTTCAGCTTCCAAGGGCATTTCACTAGCGCTCCTCACATTCATCCATCATATCCACTCCTACCTACTTCTCATAACGGAAAAGGCCCTTTCAAACGCTGACCACTCTCCACTGTGCTAACCATTCCCTATGTGAGCACACAGCCTTCTGGCCATAAAGTGTCTTGAAATAAAAGCAAGAACAACAAAGAGTGAGGCATATGGTTTCTTGCTCCCTGCCTGTCCCCTGGATCCTGCAAATATGATCATTCACACACACAGGGTTTTTCCTTCATCTACTTATACCCCCAAAGGACTACTCTATTGTTAGAGGCTTTTATTCAGAACCTCAGAGAGTACTTCGGAGTTCCACAGGATATCTGAATAAGTTACACAAGTTCTAACTCAGGAACTGAGCATCTTTTCCTGAAAAGGACTGGCAATTGCATGAGCAACCTCTGTCTGCCTTATCCAAGACGGTGTATCCGTGGCCCAGCCTTCAGATGTGGATGATGCACATTTATGGTACTGGAGCTGTGAGAAAAAGATATGACATTACCCCAGATCAAATTAGAGATTTAAAAAATAACTGAACCAAATATAAGCCCTTGAAGGGCAGATATTAGTTAGATAATCTTCAATATTACAAGGCTGACAAGGAAGAATTCTGAGACAAGAATGAAAAGCAGAACACTCTGCTCTACGTTGCTGCTGAAGAAGAAGACAGAGCAAGCCTTGGGCTGCATTGGCTGCCCTTCTTGCTTACACAGGAAGGCAATGTCTGGGTACCCATGAGACCATGGAATTACTGGTAAGGACTGCACCTTCCTTCAGGAGGTGTCCAGTTATACCTAGATGAGGGCATGCTGGGTCAGCACTGAGTGGGGGAAGGAGGTAGGAAATAATAGCTCATCTCAAGCATAAGTGCTTTTCAACTTGGGTGTAAAGGAAGCTATTTGTTTCCTAGTCTGCTAATAATACTCTAGCTGGTGCTGCCCAATAGAATTTTCTGCAGTAACAAAACAATTATGTACATGTTCAGTCCAGTATGACAGCTACTAGCTTTTTCTGGCTATTGAGCTCGTGAATCTTGGCCCATGCAACTGAGGAAAAAAATTATTTAACTTTATTTAATTATAATCAGTTTATATTACATAGCCATCAATGTCTAGTGGCTACCATATTGGGCCACATAACTATAGGAGACAGTATCATGACAAAGATTCTCACAAGATCATAGAATATCAATATGATCTCAACATCTGCTGTTGGGAGCTGTGGGAAAATGGGACAGGTTATTTAACCTTTCAGAGCCTCAGATTCTTTGTTTACAAATGTTCTAAAACTATACCTTGTTCTTGAGGTATATATGGGTACTGCTTAGCACCTCACATTTAGTATTCCAACATCACCGCCATATCTGAGTCTGCATCTGATCCTTGCTCTTCCTTCACACTGTGGTCTTTGCTCTTTCAGGATGCCTTGCAATTTCTTTGAGGTAGCTGAACATAATATACTAGGTGAAAGGAGCTGTGATAGACAGTTCTTTAGTGTGTGGTGGTGAGGTGTGGGGGAGGGGAAGCATTCTGTAGCCCTAGGGTTAGATATCGGTCTTTTAGTGGCAGTTGTCTCTGCACTGGAAAGTTCCCGTGTGCTCTCAGCCTCCCTCCTGACCTCACCTGAGGTGAGCCAGCCTGGCTAAGTCGGCTGAAGTTGAGGATTTCCCTTCCCCCAGGACAGTTAGGTGCAGACAAAAGCCCAATAACTGTAGGCGCTGGACAATAGTTTCTCCTGATATTGTTAAGTATAAAATTATAACTGTAGTAATTATAATTGTAATTACATTTATAATTATAATAATTATATAAAATTATATATTATATTAAATCTTATATAATAAGTATAAGATTATAAGTATAATAATTATGAGATTATTATAATAAGTGTAATAAGATTACACTTATTATAACAAGTGTATTATGGTGTTGGGTAGGTACAAGACTTATTGGTGGAATCACCTCATACATTATGTAAAGGTCTAACCTCTATGTTGTACACGTAAAAGTAATATGATATTGAATGTTAACTACAATTGAAAAAATTTTAAAGTAAAATAAATGGAATTACACACACATACACAAAGAATAGAATGCTTTGGCACATTGCAGAATGGCTGCGTTCCCCTCCTCAACTTCACCAAGGTCCTGGAGGTAAAACTCACAGTGGGGTCTCTTATGACTAGGTCTGCATGGAGCTGAATCTTGAACTCGTTTGCATGGAGCCTCCAGCAATTCACCAATTACAGTATAGGTTTCCTACCCTGGCAATGATTTCAACAAAGGTTTCTGGTTTATTAACTTGTGATTCTCTGTCTTTCCACTTTGTGGGGACAGAAGTTTTCTCTGTGACCTCAACTTTCTGATAGATCTAAGGGGTGTTCCTTTTTCAGTTGGTTTACTTTTTCACTTGTTAGAATGGAGTGGTAGCTTCCAAAGACTCCTGACAGGCTATACCAGAGACCAGAGTCCATGGTACATTACTTTGTGCAACTGGGAGATGGAGCAAAGCAGGGAGGAGAGAGAAGTCAGTTTTGGGGGGGGGGTAGGAAAAAAGGAAAGAGATATAAGAGATTTAAGAGAATATGATGGGTATAAGAAGGAGGGGAGGGAGAGGGAAAGAGAAGATGTAAAAGGAAATGAAAGGAAGAAGAAAATGGAACATAAGAAGGAAGAGTAAAAGGTGACCTACCAGACTATAGGCACATAGTAGGCATTTAATAAATGTGATTTCCCCTTCATTTTTTTTTGATGACTGACTCCTCACAAGACAAAAAGAAAGTGTCCCTTGCCCTGCTCACCATGCCACAACACTTGCTGGTGCCTTACCCGGAGAATGCCTTCCTTGGACTATCCTTATTCATCACCTTATGGGGAGGGTCAGTCATTCCAGATCACAGGTAAACCAAATGTGCGATGAGGAAGACACAAGGATAGGCTTAAAGACCTTAAAGGTCCCCTCCAACCCAGAGACCTTCTGATTCTAGTGATTAGGTGACTGAGTGCTTATTGGGATTAAGCACTTCAATATGCAACCCCCCACAGTCTCATTGGCAATTTCCTCAATTCAAATTTTAAAAGGAGACCATGTTAAGTCATTGTCAATCTGTAATAGCTTGGCATAGATCCAATTATCAGAATATATCTATTCATTATTTAATTTACCAAATAAGGATAGACAATACATCAAGTCCTGGGGATGTTGCAACAGGCAAAGATATGTTTTCTTCCTTTCTTTCTTTCTTTCTTTCTTTCTTTCTTTCTTTCTTTCTTTCTTTCTTTCTTTCTTTCTTCCTTCCTTCTTCTATTTTTTTAAGATTTCATTTATTTATTTTTAGAGGGGAAGGGAGGGAAAAGGGAGGGAGAGGAACATCAGTGGGAGGTAGGAACAATGATTGGTTGCCTCCAGTACTTGCCCTGACTGAGACCAAACCCTCAACCCAGGCCTCTGCCCTGACCAGGAATTGAACTGGCAACTTTTCGCTTTGCGGGATGATGTCCAACCAACTGAGCCACACCTGGCTGCAGTTTCCTTCTTTACTGAGCTCAAGTGATAGAGAGAAGAGTCTGCATGAGTGACAGGAAAAGTCAAACATGCAGGCCAGGCCTAAATAGGCAACTTTGGAAACATCCACCATAATATGGAAAATAGCAGGAAGAGCAAAAAAGTCAGAAATTGAGTTACAAACAGATAATTGGCTATCTACATATATTTTATAGCGGCATTTAAGAATGGCACTGTCTGTATTCAAAAAAGCTGTAAATTTGCAATCAGTAAAACTTAAAAAGCATAATTAACAGTGAAGCATATCCTAGAAGTAGACAAAAGTTTAATCTGGCTAAGGACAGCTCTCAAAAACAAAGGCAGCATACCAGCACCCAGATGAGATTTTCTAATGCCATTCTTCAACTGAAGGAACCAAAAATCCTTGCAGAATCTGCTAATTCTAAGGTGGGAACAGGAAAGGAGTTGATTGATCTGGGAGCATTTTGTAGTGTCGGTAAGTAATGAAGTGCTCAAAAACCAAAACGACGGGAGCAGACCAAAAGGACAGCGGAACCAGCTCAAAGACCCTCCTGTTGGCTAAGCTGGAACCCTCTGAACAATGAAAGAAATAACATGGAATCACATTATAACCCAAAGTATAAAATGAATTTCTGTGTGTCTGTACTGATACAAATAAGTAGTTGAATAAGTGAATAAATGGGGAGAAGACACAAACCTCCTATACAGAAGAATTCCAAATAGTTTATATAGATACATAACATTCAAGGATTAATGTGGTTTATTGTTTATTTGTGGTTTATTGTTTTAAATGTATTTACTTATTTTTATTATTGCAGATCTTGCTGTTTGTAATATTGTCAACTCAAAGCTGGGTATATTGTTTTATTGTTTGTTTATTTTGGTTTAAATTAGGGGAGAGTAATAAAACTAAGAGATATCAGTGATAGTCAACAGGAAATGTTATTCAAGACCCATTCAAGTAAGTGGGCCAATGTATGGAGAAGTAACAGAATTATTGGAAAAATAGTGATCGAAATATTATCATCCACCAGTTACCAATGTTGCCCTATGATGCTTTCCGTGTGTCAGCAGTCTCCAAGGAAATAAGCGTGTGATGTCACAGCTTTGTCCTGAGATCTTTCTAAAATGAACATCTAAACTCCCAAACCACAAATACGTCTTCCCACCACCTGCTTCAACATTATCAATGTCTCCCTCGATACCCTGGGATAAAATGCAAAACTTCTGAATATATAGTATCCTCCCTTATCTGCGGTTTCAGTTACCCAGAGTCAACCATGGTCCAAAAATATTAAATGAAAAATCCAGAAATCAAGCATTCATAAGTTTTAAACTGTGCACAGTTCTGAAAATCTTGCACTATCCCACTTTGTCCTGCCCTGGTCATCAATCATCCCCTTCTCCAGAGTATCATGGGTGCACACGCTCCTTGCCAGTTTGTCACTGAGTAGCCGTCCCAGTTTATCAGCTCACTGCTGAAGGAGTCGAGTGTCATGTTCAAATAACTCTTATTTTACTTATAATGGCCCCAAGGCACAAGAGTAGTGATGCTGGTAAGTCTGAGAAGCCACAGAGTGCTTTGTTTAAGTGAGAGGCACATATACATAGAAAAAAATAACAACCCTCCCACCCCAGGAAACCACTGGGAGTCTTGGAGTGTACTCCTTTAGATAAGAGGGAGCTATTGTATAAGGCAGGTGCTTTATGATCTAGAACTTCCTTTCCAGCTTCATCCTCCATAACTCCGTCATGCTTTTCTACAGAGGAAACTAAACTTGCACTTCCACAGCCTCAACCCATGCTTTGCCTTCTGTGTGTGGTCCTCGCTTCCTGAGTGGATGTCTCACCTGACCTCCACCTGCATCTCCACGTGGGCCACTTGGCAAAGCTCCTTTTACCATTCAGCTCTCTCAGCTGACACTTCTACTACCATGGAGGGTGACCAACCATCTCGGTTTACATGGGACTAAGGGGTTTTCAGGGGTTCAAAATTTCAGTGCCAAAACCAGAAAAATTCCCACCCCTCCTTGAGAGCATTAGTTTCTCTTATCTCGACACATTTTTATTTTTAATGTTACTATAAGTGGCACACTGCATTGCATTTACCATTATTCACATTTTTCCCACTAGAGTGTAAACTCAGAGGGCATGGAAGGGATTTATTTATCTTTGTAGCCCTAAGTATTATTCCTTCAGGGCAGCAGCATGTGAGAATCTCCTGAAAAGCTTGCTGTTGTTGTTTTTCTTTTTTTAAACACCTTCCAACTCCCACAGATTCTGATTTAATTGATCCTGGGTGAGGCCTGGGCATGGGTTGTATTTTGAAGCTTAACCAAGTGATTCTAATGTGCAGTCAAGGTTGCTAACACCTGCTCCAGGGTAACGATTCTCAGCTGGGGTGATATGTGCATCAAAACTAAACACATCACCCTGGGCTCAGCTACCTACTGACTCCAATCTAATCCATCTGGAATGCGGTCCAGGCAGCTGTAGCTTTAAGGTCAAGTGATTCTAATTCATAGCTATCATTAACCCCTGTTTAAACACACAGTAAGTCCTCACTGAACATCATTGGTAGATTCTTGGAAACTGATACTTGAAGGGAATTGATGTATAATGAAATCAATTTTGCCATAGGCTCATTGATATAAATAAGAGTTAAGTTTCTATAGTTTATTTCTGCTCACAAAAACATCATAGAACTTCTAAATAAAGACTCAAAATGCTTCTAACATTAAACATTGAAATACATGTGAAATATACATATACTTAAGACAAATTAAGAAAAATACAAGGTCTGTCCAGAAAAAGTCCAGTCATTGTTAATATAATAAGAATAATTTGCACAACATTGATGTAACCTGGCAGCCAAGGAGAGTGGACTGGAATGCACATGCATGAACAATGACCACTTCACTATACTTATCAGTAGAGGGGCGGTAGACACTGTTGAGTGAGCATGTGTACTGTGTAGCTGTCACATTCGTAATGACTGAGTAAGTAGAGCAATGAATCAGCACCCAATTTTGCATGAGGCTGGAACATACCTCTGAGGAAACTATTTGGATGATTCAGAAGGCTTCAGCTATGGGCAACTGGTGATTGGCATCTTCATCATGACAACATGCCTGCTCATGCATCATGATCACCCAGGTGACGTAGGCCCCTATGGCCCAGATTTGGCACCCTGTAACTTTTGGCTTGTCTCCAAACTAAAATCACCTTTGAAAGGGAAGAAATTTCAGAGTGTCTATGAAATTCAAGAAAATATGATGGGGTAGCTGATGGCGATTGAGAGAAATGTGTGAGGTCCCAAGGTGCCTACTTTGAAGGGGACTGAAGCATCATTATCCTATGTACAATGTTTCTTGTATCTTTTTCAATAAATGTATCTATTTTTCATATTACATGGCTGGATACCTTATGGACAGACCTCATAAATCAGATAATGATTTTTTATCCCACAGATTCCCTTTCAGGTTCATGGGGAAGTGGAGAGTCAATCCCGGCAACTCAGGACACTATCCACCCTAGACAGGACGCCCTTCCAACATAGGGCCAGTCACACATAGCCACACTCACTCAGCCTGGGACAATTTAGACACACCAGTTTATCAGCACAGCCTTGGGATATGGGAAGAAAGCAGAAGACCCAGAGAAAATTCACACACAAATGGCCGAAAACCTGTAAACTCCTTGCAGGCAGCAGTGAGGACCTGCTGTACACATATGAACATATGACCAAAACAAATAGGGATTCCATGCCATCCCTGTTGCCCTTAACTCTTGCCAGGCTTCTAAATATTAAGTGATGATCATAAACAGATGCTAAGAGCTAATGGAATTAATGCCTTCAGTTTTTTGGCTCATGCCATTATGGAAGGTTTTTTTCTTCCAGAGTCTCTCCAGCAGCCTCCTTTGTATCCACATCAAGCGAATACATCTTTTTCTAGCTCCAGGCCCTCACTCATTCCTTGTTTTTCTGAGCCTTTCTCCCGATGTCTGTGGTACTCCACTGATATTGTCCTGTTGTCCTTCCTTCCCACCAGGTAACAATAGTACAAGAATGATTTTCCGACTCTGTTGTGCCATTTGTCTAACTCCCTGCAGCCTCCCTTATGACCAGCATGGTCCACGAACACACTGGATTTCTTTGTTTCTCAGACCCCCTAGGCTAATTCCCCTAATCAGAAACCCTCCACTGTCTGAAGGGTTTGCTTGAAGATTTAAGTGTCCTGGTTTGTTCAGGTCACTGAGGTATGAGCTCAAATATCACCTCTTCAGAGAGGCCAGCCCTGCCTGCCAAGTCCAGAGCCACCAATCTCTATCATGCCAGCCTCTGCTAGTTCCATCACAGCGCTCATCATTTTCTGAAGTCATCTCATCCTCATATTTGCTTTTTTTATATCCCACTCCCCTTTTAGAATGTAAACTCTATGAGGAAAAAGAATGTGTGCATCTTGCTTTCTGCTGTATCACCAACAGCTACAAAAATACCTGGCCAACAGCACTTCCAGAAATGCAATAAATACCTAGCTAAGCAAGCACCAGTTTTCAAAAGTTTGCATTACACCCCTTTGCTTTTATGAAAGACATAACATTTGTATCTGTTTTTGCGAAGCAAAAGAAATGTGAAGAGAATTTTTGTTTTTACAAAAAGAAGGTGAAAATTGGAAATAGCATTTCGTGTTTTGCAGCTGACATTATAGAGGCAGAACTTACTCCCAGCAGCAAGAGTGGCACCGCCAAGATCCTTCCCTGGCATCTCAGCATCGGGCTGCCGTAGCTTTGAACTGTGTCTGTGGGCATCTGTGCTTCATCTCCATTTATTCTGCATATCCATTAACAAGCTATGTTCTAAGGTACCAGGAAAGCTTAAGAGAGCCCATAAGGGTGTTACACTTAGTGTAAAATGATGTAATTAAGCATTTCCCCCATAGTGAACAAAATAAAGACATCGTACATGCCCTGAACTTGCCTGTGTCCACCATTCATATTATTTATATACAGAGAAAAAGAACTGGAAAGCTGCTGGAGTTACTGTCGGTTCTGTGAAGAGCAAAGTGGGCTCTTTTAGTCAGCATCCAATAATGGGTAAAATGGAAAGTCTATTGCTTTAGGGGATAGATGAACGTACAAAGCATTGTGTGTATTTCTCATATCATTTCTGTGTTTTCAAGTTAGTGTTACTTTAGGATTTATGCATTATTTGGTATGATCTGGTAGGGTTTTTTTGAGTCTGAGAACACTCAGAAATCACTCCATAGATAATTGGTTAATTGCTTCATTGTATTATGCCATTTTGGCTTATGAAAGGTTGCATAGGAACCCTGCTTTCAGAGAGCAGCGGGAACCAGCAGTGTGCTCTGAGCTTAGACACTGCTTGGTGGGGATGCTCTCTGTCCCTTCCTATCTGTGTCACCCAGGGCAGCTTCACTCAGTGACCACCAACATTAGCATCACCTAGGAGCTTGTTAGAAATGCAAATATTTGGGCCATGACCCAGACCTACTGACTTAGAATCTCTGAAATTGTTCTATCAAGCTTTTCTTGTGATTCTTATGTACACTAAACTTTGAGAAAAACTTATATAGGCAAAATTATGAAACCCTCTGACCCCAGAGCTTCCTATATGTTGTAAAAACTATTAAGAGGACAAATGATAAGGATGTATGCAGAAATGCTTAGCATAGAGGAGGTGCTGAGAAAGATAATGGTTTCCTTGCATTTACTTTTATTTTTAAGGACATAATATAAATCTAATTATTTTCCATAAGGCAGAATTCTGGGAATCATTTTGTTCCCTGTATGTTCAACTAGGAGAAGAGAGAAGACTGTACTATTGAAAGCAAGCTGACTGCCTATCCATAAGGAAGCATGTCCATCTGGGGCCATTTAAGACTGGGGCAAACAGTCCTTCATACCTCAATAGTCCCCTATACTACAGCACAGTTCAATAATTGATGTCCATAATGATGATCCTGCATTATTAAGTAATTGCAAAATTCTTCTCTGGAGTCTCTGCTCAAGTGTGTTCAACTTCTATTGGAAAGATTTTCCATTTGAAATTTTTAAATCACTTTTGGGGGCCCCAGACAAGACAAGCTTTGGTTATTTGGAACATTTTACTTGATAAAATTATCTTATTTTCTGCAGATTCTGTAAGAATTAGATACTAGTATCTATTTCTCGACATATTTTTTTCTGGTGAGTAGGGCACTTATTAACTGAGGGGGCTGTGTCTTCTCTGCCCTTGGAGTCGCATTCAGCACCTAGTTCAAGTGACTCCATGCAAAAGGTCCCTGGAAGGAATGTGTTGTGAGCAGCTGGTTGACCTCCATAACCTGAATTTTCTGCTCTGAAGACAATGGGTCATCATTGTAATCACTGCCCTCTCCAATACCCTTTAAGCTTGTGCTCTTGCCAGATAAGCGAAAGAGATAACAATTCTCAAAGTCACTGGCATTTATTGAAGCCAAAGAAATTAGTGAGCTCTGACATTTATAGGTCTTAAACATTAAAGAAGTTAAAAGTGGTTCGAGCAAGGTTCAAGTTTTAAATGTAATGCCATGCGAGTTGCTGTTAATTCTGCAATAATTACTCTATTTATTATTTCCAGATTTATAGTTCTAGTTAGTCCCAACTTTAACAACATGGGCCTTCACCTTCCAAACTTTTCCACTTTTCAGTGACCTAGGCTGTCCCTTAGGAATAAGGAATGATGAGGCATTCTGTAATGGGACCCGATTTTGAGCACTTACTAAATGTCAAAATGTGTTATATTTGCTTCACATGTATTAATTGATTTAATCTTAACAACAACCCAGTAAGGTAAGGACTAGCATGCAGTTTGTTTTACGTGTGAGGATCTATGTAATTTGCCCGAGATGACACAGTTGGTAGGGCGCACCATGAGCCACACTCAGAATCTGTACTTTTACTTATTCCACAATGCTGTCTTCCAAGGATATATGTTTCAATTGAGGAGGAAACAATGAACTGTTGATAATTCATTGTGTGGGACAGAAGTCATAAAGCTCTCAGGAGGGGAAAGCTAGAATGCAGGGAAATTTCCTGTCCTGCGGCATCCCCTTCTTTCCTGCCCAGGACCTACATCCTCGTCCTCAGCAACACTGAGAAAATGGATGGGACTATCTCCCAGGTTCAGGTAAAGTGACTATAGGACTTCTCTGTGGCCTTTGCAGTCCAAACTCAGTGCAAACTCTGGCTAGCAAAATGTCTGGAAAAATATCATGGTGCAAATTAGGTCAAAACCATTATTAATATGAGGTTTGGGCAGTCTGTGTTGATTTGACTTTACTCAATTATTACTGGACTCCACATCCATTAGCATTAATAATTGATGCCTGGCTACATTTTTTAAAACTACTGACTTTGAATTAAATATATAGATATAGATGATATAGATATAGATACAACATATACACATATATATGCACCCACATATATATGTATACCAATATATGATATACATGAATGGATATGATACATACATACATATATAGTTATATATTAATCTGCAAAGCTAAGGTTTACTTTATAGGAGAAAAAGTAAAGCTCAACACTGGTGGGAAACTAATTCAGAGATGAGGCAAGCATTTGCTTAGTGATACTGAACCAAGTAAACCAAACCTGTCCAACAGGCTTGAACAATAAGCATAGTAAAGCCTTTGGTGAGCACAGCAGGTTCTTCCTTGAAAGAAGCCATTTTGCCTTGACAGGGCTTGAGCCTGAAGTTTGATGCAAGAGCAGATAGGAGTGGTCTCTTTCACCATTTCTGGGGAAGATGCAGGGCTCAGTCAGTATGGGTGAATGAGAAAACTCTTTTGGCTTTTCAGTGAATACAGAATAAATGTCACTTTCTTTGGAAATGACCTTTCTGCTATTCTCATCTTTGTATATAAAGTTGCTGTGTGAGAAAAATCCATGCCTATGAATTTCATTTCTGAAGGCACAACAGAATCATTCCATAGACATTTTCAAGATGGATGGACTAAAAAGTATCAGAAGCAGAGATGAGAGTCGATTTCTTCAGTGATCTTGAAAGAATCAACATCATCAGGTTCTCATCCAGTGTAATTCAGCAGGGGTTTTAGATTCTCATCAGATGAGTATTTGGATCGAGAAATGCAGTACATTTCTTAGAAAAGGGTTTGTCTGGAACTGTTTAGCTCTCATTCTCCAAGAAAAAATGGAAAGCTTGCACTATTCACTGGGCACTGTTCTTGGCTTTTCTGTCCACAAAACACAGTGAGCTGGAATTAATTCCCTTGGAATTTTAGAGCTGGGCATATGCATGATGTTGTTAATAAAAAAAAGTGTATACTCTGTTGTAGAACTGCTTGAAACAAAAGAGGTCTAATACACAGATCTTCAGTGGCCAGCATTTGTAAGAAGGGGATATTCTAGCTTGTACAAGTTGAGAGTTGCTGCACATATGTTGCATTCTTGCAGGACTAATACTGCAACACCAAAAGCTATCAACCTTTAAAAAAAATCTCAGCTGTCCAGCAAATGGATGATCATATTATAGCAAATCACTAGGTACCTGAGAACAAATGAAGTTTACAGTTCAGTGTAATTCAATGGCGAGGTTCCATCACCAGCTCCCCGAAGTAGTGCGCTCTGTCAGAGGAATACAATTTGTCATTTGAATTTGAAGGCCTAACCAAGGTCTAATTAAGCAATCTCCTCCACCCTCCCTTCCTATTTATTCCCTCACCCCACATTCTGGAATCTCCTGTATTCAATAGTATGGTTACTGGTCCTGAATATTTGGGGAGGGGGGTATTGTTTCAAAATTCTGTTCAGAAATCTACTTCATTTTATGCCAAACTACCCCTCAAAACACTGATGTCAGCTTCCAGATGCAAAAGGGAAAAAAAGGGTTGTATATAAGCATCATCACTGGGTTGCAAGCTCTTTGAAAGAAGAAACTGGATTTTGTTGGCTGAAATAGAACCATTTTAGTCCTAGCGTAATGCCTAAGACTCAGCACTGTAGGCACTGGGTAAAATGCTAAAATCAATTTTTAGTAAAATGACACCTTTAATTCAGGATTTAACTCATATACATCTTGAGCTTGGGTTTTGATCTGCACCTTGTTAGGATGAAAAGCCAATTGTTATTTACTCATTTAGGACTGCTAGTTTGGCGGGTTGCAGGTGTGGGTTGCTAGGCTCTCTTATATAGCGGTATTTTAAATGCAGTATTTATATACAAATAATTATTATGCTAATTTTACAGACTCTGGATCTACTCATTAAGGCAGGCACAAAGAATCAGCATGGTGTAGTGAGAAAGCATTCAAAGGCTAATTAGGAGCCCGGGGCTCTGATCCCAGCTCCACCACTCATTACCAGTGTCACCTTGGCCAAGTCTCCTAACCCCTCTGAGTCTGTTCCCTCACCTGCAAAATGAAGAGATTGAACTAGAGCACTGTAAGTGCCCTCCAGCCTTATGTGATATGGTTCTATGATCTGAGTGAATGGCCATGTGGCAGCCACACTCTCCTTTCAGTTCATCCTGTGCGCCATCTCCCTCTTAACCACAGACCCGCCTTGAGCCTCAGATGCTCTTTCTTCCTATTGCCCACACCTCCCTCGCAGAAATGAATTCCTCTGTTCCTTTAGGAAGCCAGTTCCTCAGGGAAGCCTTCCTGGATTTCTCAAGGTAAATTCTAAGTATAATCTTAACTTCTTAGTATAATCATATGCCCCTCTTCACAGTTTATATCACAAGTCTAATTTTTAAATAACATCCATCACCTCAACCACATTGTTAGCTCCATGTGAACAGGACAAAGATGGTGTGTTTTTTCTAACTATTGCTTCTCCAGCACCTTCTATGATGCCTTCCACAAAGCATCTGCTGAGTAGACAGTCACGGAAAAGGCCATCATGTGAGTGAATGTGTGACCCGGTGCCATAGCTGATTGATGTATTCAGAGGAAAAAGAGGGAGGGGGGACCCTGTTCTCCAGACTCTCATTATTATGTGAAATTAAAAGTAATAAGTGTTTCCTTTTTCAATGGTACTTCACTTTTTTAAATTGGGTCATTTATAAATTACTCCAAGGTAAAAAGACTTTTTAAACGAGTGTCTCTATCAGAATTGATGTCATATGAACTTGAACCAAGATAATTTTCACTTTGTTTGTATGGTAACATCTGCAGAAAGATGGAGGTCCTATGGCGAGTTCCAATATAAACTTAAACCCAGAGAGTTTTTCCTCCGTAAACACTGTGATTATCCTGTTTGAATACATGCTCACTTTCGCCCTTTGAGTTTTCCTATTAGAGTTTCTTCCATACATTTGTGATCACCTGCGAAGCTTTTATATGTACATATATATAAAATCTAACTAAACTGTCTTCATATCAGATCATTCTTTGTAGTTTTATTTTGTGTTTCTCCTGTTTTTCAAGCCTGTTATGTTTTCAAGCAGCTTTCCCCAGTCATTTCGTCTGGTTTAAAACCTTCCCATTGGTCATGAATTTCTATCACAAAGCCCAGAAATTTCACATTTCCAGAAGTTCACTGTATGAATATATTTCATGCTATTAACTCTAGTCTCAAATCACATGTAACTGAGCACAGGTGGCCCTGTCATCTTTGTCTCCGGCCCCTTTCTTATGCCAGAGAAAAGAAGAAATTGGGATTCACAGTAAATCGTGGCATAAAAGAGTATCTCATGTGTCTCCTTTTGTGATTGTTCTGGACTTGAAGGATGACATGTAATAATAAATAGTCAGGTTTTTAAAGTGACAGTGTAGAATTTCAAAACAGAGAAATGATGTATCAAATATCACAGTCCCCCCTTATCCATAGGAGATACATTCTAAGAACCTCAACAGATGCCTGAAACTATGGACAATACCAAACCCTCTTCAGGGTCGGACGAAAGCAGGTTTACAGCTGTAAGTATGCAAAACACAGACTTTACTCTTGTATTACCATTTATTAATTATTGTATTATTTTCCATAAGAACAACTGTAAACCCACTTTTGCCCCATGCAGTATATACAATGTTTTTTTTCTATGCAAATATATCTATGATTAAGTTTAATGTATAAATTAGACATAGTAAGATATTAACAATAATGACTAATAACAAAGAGAACAATGATAACAATGTACTGTAATGAAAATTACGTGTATATAGTTGCTGTTTTCAGAGAAGCCCTTGCTGAAGTCTTCTTACACTTCAACGCTTCCTGGTGCAGCAGGTGGCTAGCAATAAGAACACGTTTTCCGTTCATTTCTTCCACCCACGGATCTAATGCCTTTTCTATCTTAACTAAGCACTTATCACTACTGTGGCAGAAACTTTTCCAGTTTAAGGTGTGACGGCAAAAGTAGCACGCCTTTCTTTTTTCTGCTTCGCAATTTCATGGCTAGATTTGTACTTATCCTAGATCTTAGCAACCTCAGCATACAATTTTGTGTCTTTTCTTATTAAGTCAAGAACTTTCACCTTTTTCTGTAAAGAAAGCACTTCACAGTTTCTCTTTGGCTTATCTGAATTGCTAGCATCTCTACTCTCCAGCTTTGAGGAGGTTATTAGGCAAAATCAGCATGACTTGAACGCAGTTGATCCGACAACCGAGAGGGGTCCCGAGTGACTTGTGGGCATGTTCATATAACAGCGTGGGGATTTGGGACAAAGGGCTGATTCACATCCAGGGTGGGACAGAGGGTGTTTATATCATACTAACCAATACACATACAATGTAGAATTTGTGAATTGTTTATTTCTGGACTTTTCTATTTAACATTTTTGAACTGTGGTTGACTGCAGGTAACAAACCATAGCAAACAAAACCATAGATGGGGGGGACTACTGTAGCAATATTACTGTGGCAGACTCTGACCAGCAGAGTCGGCCTGTTGTGGCTGACGATGAGAATGAATGCACAGGCGACAACAATCCTGTAGAGAAAAAGGGAACAGGCACGACTACTCTCTCAAGGGGAGAGTGCCTATGGTGCCTCGGCCACTCCCTCAAGAGGGGAGTGCCCTGACCCTTGCCTAGACAGGCTTTTATTGTTTTCCTCGGGTCTTACATCAGAGAAAGATTTACCATCTATTACGTAGAATATTATTGTCTACATTTCAGTTACAATCAAGAAAATGAAAATAACATGCAGAGGGGAATGGCGATGAACTGATTAGCTCTGTCCGTGAGAGAACTCACACAGGCTTTGGATATTACCTTGAAGATAGACAATGCACATTTGTTGTTTTAGACCAGGGTGATGGAGTTTTAGCAAGAGCAAGCCATAACAGTCTGTATGCATTTTCTAGGCCTGATTCCCACAGGAAAACTCTGTTTGAAGGTCTGTCTTCTGCCCACCACTTCACTTCTGTAGGTTTTCCGTACAGAGCTGAGTCACATTTGCCAGGCCAAAACAAACCGGTCCCCTACATGTTACCATCAGAAGTATGGCTACACAGGTTGAAACAAAATAAATGTAATTTATTACTTTTGCATGTCAGCCCCTGGCTATTGATTCCCAAACTGTCTCTTCATATTTTCACACAGAACAGCAGCTTTTACCCACTACAGTAAGGGAGCCTACAATTTGTATAAACATCATATATGTAGTGGAGGTCTATGTGAAACCATAATTGACAGCCTTTTCGAACTTTGGGGATGGTTAAAAATTGAATTTGGGACTCACTCTCCAAGAATATGTTACTTGCAATTATAATGCCATCATCCTCTAAATGTGTTTATAGATCTGACATGCAAAAGACATTTTATCATCATCATTTGTGCTGGCTTGTATTTAGATTGCTTCTTGCAATTTGTGCTTTTAGTGGTTAAGCATCTTTCTGGTTCACTTTTTAAATGTGCGAATCAAAATGCAGAGGCAAAATTCCTGTCAATGTTGAAAAAAAGATATTTAAGAACTGTTCAAATCAAATTTATAATTCAGTCATTTAATTTCTCCCAAATGGAGGGAAAAAAGCCTAATCAACAGAAGAGACTTTTCCCAGTGGTTCATAATTCTCTTTAAGTGAGGACTCAAGAAAAACATTCTCCCAGCACCACACTGAGTGGAGAAGAAACTCCCTGAAGACATATTAAAACAAGGAGGGACAGACACTAGGGGAGAGAGGGAGAAATGGCCCAGTGGACAGACCCATTGGCCTGACGTGGTCAGAAAGCGGTTGGCTCTGTTTGAATAAACAACTAATGAACCTAGAAGCAGTGGTACCAGCATGAGACACTCATGACACTCATGACACTCACAGCCACTCATGAAGAGGACCCTGCTGCTGGCCACGTAGGATTGTTTTGGAGATACGGATGTCTACAGAAAGAGGAGATGCGGGGAATGAGCAACTTCCTCCATGGTGATAAAGAACAACAGCCACACGTCCCTCTCTGTGTTTTCAAAAGTTTTCCTTTTGAAATGGTGTAGAGTAAAACCTCATAAATTTGGACCCTATCACAGGCCCTTTCTCCCAGCAGTCACGATGGTTTCCTGGGAAAGTTTTATTGCCCAGCTGTAGTCAAGGAGCTCAGTGGGAAAGACTGATGTGACAGTTCAGGTTTGTCTTGCAGAAGCACATTTTTATCCAGGCTTATCATAGTCACAGCACCTCTGCTCCTTTAACACACAACAGGAGAGAAAACTCTCCTTCATATGGGGACTTACTTCCATTCCGTTACAAGATTCTGGCTTGAGCTGGGGTCTCTGCTCAAAGTCACCAACCCCTTAGAGACACTAATTTTTCAAACTACACAAGCCCTCTTCAACTCCTCATTTTGTTTCTTAATAGCTCTTTTTACTACCTAAAACCATCCTGCTATTTACTTGTTTGTCATCTTTCTCTCCCATTAGAATGGGAGTTCCAGGAATCAGGGACATGTTGAGATATATTTAGAAATCTATCCTTAGTTATTAGAATGCCTTGCAAGTAGTATAATAGGTATTCAACGAATATTGTTGAATGAATGAATAAAGTAGTGCTAGCAGACACTACATTATAAAACATAGGTTGTAAGGGAAGGTATCTAATTAGAGTTCTGGTACCCACTTTCAATGTCTGTGGGGGTATGCGAGGGGGGTGGGTTCCACCAGCTGGATGTCCTATAATTCAACTCAATCCTGACACCGTCTACCTGGAGATAGGGTCATATTCCACAGTTAAGGACTTGGTCCCGCAAGATGGTACCTCCATACTACTTCAGGTATCAGTCAGAAACTCAGGTCAGTATCTGTGCTTCTGACCAATCCAGCTATACATCAGAGGTTTTAATGACCTCCTCCTCCAACTTTGGATGCCCATCACAAGTCCAGATGCTACCTATACTTCTGAGTGAAAAACTATAAATCACAGATTCACATGACCCCTCCTCAGGTCCAATTAATTTGCTAGAATGGCTCACAGAACTGAGAGAAACACTTTACTTACTAGATTACAGGTTTATTATAAAGGATATAGCTCAGTAACAGCCAGATAAAAGATATGCCCAGGGCAAAGGCATGGGGAAAGGTGCATGGAGCTTCTGTGCCCTCTCAGAGCTTGCTGTTCTCCAAATCTCCATGTGCTCATCACCCTGGAAGTTCTCTAAATGACCCTGCTTTTAAATGTTTATGGAGCCTTCATTACATAGGCATGACTGAGTAACCATTGCCTCTTTGTGATCAATTTTCTCTCTAGCCCCTCCCCCCTCCCTGAAGGTCTAGAGATAAAACCAAAAGTTCCAGCCCTCCAATCACAAGGTTGGTTCTCCTGGCAACCAGGAGAGCCCATCCTTAAGTGGGGTGAAAAATTCACTTCATCAACATAACAAGTGATACATTTATGCCCACATCATAGGAAATCCCAAGGGTTTGGGAAGCTGACAGCCACAAATCATAGACAAAGACCAAATATATATTTGAGGAATATATTTTGATCATCTAAATGACCAAATATATAGTCCTTATAAATTACAGAATCTCCATATGTATAAGAAGATATCATTGATGTTGACCTCAGAAGAATAAAGTAGAAATTAGCCAAGGCAGCGAGGGCATGGGGCTGACCTAAGAGTGAGCATGGCGGTCCCCTGGGTCCTGGCACAAAACTTAGCTTTTATTCTAAAAGTCATGAGAATCTGACTTACATTTTTCAGTTTTCCAACCACTGTGGATACATTTTTGAAATTTACTCCTATTAACAACTCTGTAGTGTAGCTGCTTTTTTGTCAAACTGAAATAATAGTAACGATGGATTTAAGCAGCTCAGTAGTTCAAAATCTCACAATTAATAAGTGATATGAAAGAAATCTCAGATCTAAGTCCATCCAAACTAAAGAAAGTGTCATTTCCTCTACTCTGAACCCTTTCCAAGCAGCCACAACATTCAAACGATTATCACACCCTTTAAATTTGCTGTTTGCTATGTGAACTATAAACCATTTTAAAGTTACTACATTAAAACATAATTCCCAAGGAGATCTGCTTTGCAATACTTTAGTTGGTCTAGTTTGAGTAATTACTTGCTTTTGAAAGCAATAAGGCTGCATAATCTATGCAAAAGCTATTATTTCTTGAAAGTATTAGGACATGGTCCTTCTTGACTAGTCAACTCCCCTCGGATCATGCTGACAGTCACACGCCATCATAGAGTTCTGTGGAGAGGGCTCTTTGGAGGACTTGAGCTCCTACCATCTAAGCTGCTGGGAAGCCACAGAAACCTCATGCCCCATACTTCTCAAATCTGAAGATACAGGGTCACAGATGATTTCATTTGAAAACTATGTGTCATCATTAATTTTTTTTCTGTTCAAACTAAGTTTCCTGACTCCACATCAGGAAGTGCCTGCCCTCCAGCTTCCCATCATCTTGCAAAAACAATTGACAAAGCCTCTTCTTGCTCCTCTAGTCATTAGGAAGGTTTCGCTCCTTCTGCCCCAAAAGAAAAACCCTTTTCACCAATTGCACCTCTGCTCCTTTCAAACTCTGAAAGACATTCGAGGACTCTCGTGGAAAATGTGTAGGTGTGGCAGCATCACTGTTCACTCAAAGCGAACCTGTGCCCCTGACACCACTCGCTGCCCATCTCCCCAAAGGGTGTGAATCTGTTCAGCAGCACCTGCTAGCAACTGGAAATGGAGAATTTCCTCCTGAAGGGATAATCCCACACAGCACTGGATCTAACTGTGGCAGCTGGAACCAAGACTCACTGTGGAGTCAGGAGCAGTACTATCTCCAAACTGCCAGGCACCACCCCACAAGCATCATCTGAGGCCTGCAGGACGCAGTACCACAGGAGTCGACAAGGGACACTGGTGAAGGGGCTGCTCAAGGCTTTTGGTGGCAGGCTGAGAGCTGAACTCACCCCACCCCCTGCAATGCGAACTGGAGGAGAAACTTTCCTCATTTAAAATACCCCTTAGAGAAATAAATAGCAGAGTGAGCTTGGCAAAGTAATATTGAGTCACTGCTTTAAAAATGCTTATTTCTGTGGACTGGCTGCAGAGGTGGGTCACCTTTTGAGGATGGGGTTCTAAACTGTGCACCTTAGCCCCCTGCCCTAAATGTAATTTTCCGGGTAGCTATCAATAAAATCAGATGATTTATCAGGAATAAAGCAGGCCCGGTACAGGGTCTCCAGGATCCCAGAACTAGACTGCTGCTAATGAAATCGATTGATTTATGAACAAGCGGCTTTACTCAGATCCTGAGGTTAAAAGTCAACAGGGAGAGCTTCAAGAACAACTTTATTAGGCAGCTGCATGCCATGATATTCCAGTCTGAAAATACCTGCCTCTTCTAGCTAAGGATTCCCATGGACTAAGACACATTAAAACACACACATACATATGCTGCATACATTACCCCAGGATAACTTGCTTTTTGGGTGATTAAAAGCACTTGGCTTCAAGATTCTGCCTTAAAATACCCCCAAGATGTATAAATGATGGTTTGACAGTACCAACCCATCACATTTATTAGGTAGAAAAAATTTATTTTTCAATTAGGGTCAATATGTGTAGAAGGAAATTACCAGTGCGGAGTACTTAAACAAGTTGGAAGCAATTGATACATTGCCAGTGTTATTACATAGTTGATGAATTTAATAGCCAAATTTGTAAAGTTAATTTTAAAAACACAGGATCCAATTCTGATTTTAATTGGCATATGACTACTGGCTCCAGATGTAGCCTCTCATGTTTCCCATGAGATATTTCCCAATATTCCTAAACAGAGATATAAATCAGTCTCATAACATCAGCAAATTTTAACATTAAGGCCAACTTAACGGTAGACTCTCTGAAGAATTAATTCTACCAATAAAGTCAATGGAAATACAAACTAAGCAACAGATGAAAAATAAATGTACACCATTTTTAGAAAAAAATATGAATAAATAAAGAAAAATTTCCAAAGTAGCAGTATGAAGGAGAAAAATCCAAAATCAACAAAATTTGATATAATAAATGGTCAATAAATTTTGGAAATCTTCCAAAATGAAGAGAAAAAAAAGGAGGATGAGAAAGAGAGGAAAAAATGGAAGAAATGATATGATGGCTGAGGTTGGAGGCTGGGTCGAAAAGGTGAAGGGATTAAATACAGATTGGTACTTAGAAAATAGTGATGACAACGCAAAGCACAGCACAGGGCACAGAGTCAATAATACTATAATCACTATGCATGATCTCAGGTGTGACTTGAAATATCGGAGGAACATTTATTATAAAGTATGTGATTGTCTAACCACAACACTATACATCTGTAACTAATACAAAAGGATATCAAATGTAATGAAAATTTTTAAATAAAAAGAGAAATACATGATTGGAGGAATAAGAAAGAGACATTCTTCAGAGGCACAAAAGGATCTATGGCATTAAGCCTAAAGAAACCACTGAGATCCGGCACAATGAATAAAAAGAAGACACATGAAACATCGTCACAAAATTTTAAGACCCCAAAGATAAAGGAGAGATCCTAAAAGCTTCTAGAGAGTCAAAACTGATTTATCCAAATAAACAGGTCAAACTGGAAATTTTCTAGCAATACCAACTGCTAGAAAGTAGTAGAATAGTGCCATAAAAATACTAAGGAAATTACTTTCATCCTAGAGTGGGATACCTAGCCAAATTACCTACAAAATTCAGAAGAAAAATATTTTCAGAAAAGACCCAGAACACGCCTTTCACATGCCATTTTTAGAAACAACATGAATCTCTATTGTGCCGAAATTACTCTAGCAGAAAAACCAATATTGAAATTATCTTTTTAAGAATGAAGATTGTTATTCTTTCTAAATTAAAGCACTTAAATTACTTATAAATGAGTATCAATGGACCATGGGTTGAAAATATGATTTGCTTAGAAGATACTTTTTTCTCTTTTTCTGGGTTTCTCTTAATTAAACATTAAAAACTTACACTAACTAACCAGTAGGGCAGTCATGCACAAAGTTTAGAATTCACAAGAAGTGCCAGGGTTTCTGAAATCATGAATCACTAGGTCTGAGATGACATCCATGAATCTGTCCCCCAAGTCAGTTAGATGCAGTGGTACATGGACTACATGTTGTGAAATACTAGGTTGTGCAATTTTTATGAACAGAAATGGTGTTTTTCTTCTTGACCATAGTAAGTGCACACACAGCACAGCATTTTTATTAAAGGATTAAATGCATAAGAAAACTGGGTCTCGGGCCATCTTCCTTGGAATGCCACTCTTTTGGATAATGTGCCACTCATACTTAAACATTATTAATACTGTGCATATATCTGTTCTATATCTAGACCTACCTGAAAGGTCTCAGGAAACAACCAGAAGGAAATATGAAGATGAATGGCACAGCACCTACAAATTATAATCTCTATAAGAAAGGACCATGAGTGAGGCACAGAAGGAAAACCCCGAAAAAATGAAGTGCATTTGTGGTCACAGCTTTCCTGCCCTTCATCTATTCAATGGCATGGAGTGGTGATGGGAGATGAACCCATCTCAAGCCCAAGTAGAACCCAATGATAATTTGTCTGAAATTGTGAACAACTTCAACTCTATCCAAAACCATGATTAATCAGTACTCAGGGTAAAATCCTTCACCTAATTTGTTGACAGATGATTTGACCCAGGGCAGTCTCTCTAGAAGAGGCTGAGACAAGGTTGGAGTGCACCTAGTTTATAGGGGAGAAGGTCCCAGGAAGCTTCAATCAGGAAGCAAGGAAGTAATTAATGGAAGGGAAGGCAGCCAACGAAAGTTCATGAATAAGCAAGATTTGCTGTGAAAAGCTAGTGCTCAGACCCACTACAGATCTCTGGGCCGGAGCCTAGGACAGGCCTCAAAGCTGTCCCAACTGAGAGGTTAAGAACCAGGGCAACTCCCATTCCACAATGGAACTCTGTCATGAGGGATACTCTGGGGATGCTAACTCTCAGGCACTTCTTTCTAGTCCTCACACATGCTGGAGAAGCCTCAGGTGGAGAATCCCAAATGGTAGTAGCTTGCTCAGAGATGGAGTAATGAAGGGAGATGACAGCATCCGTTACACAACTACCTCGAGGAAGCCTGTCTTTACTAGATAAAAGGACAACCCACATGAGAGCATGACCTCATGAAGATGGGGTATATTGTGATAAGGACAAAACAAAGTCTTAAGAGCACAGAGAAGAAAAATACTTTGAAAAACATTTGTTATACTGACCAGAATAATATTTTAGAGAATATTTTATATTCTTAGGATACACATAGTACGGCCTCTATGAAACCAAAGCAGAAAGCCACAGGAGGGAATAAACTGTGATGGAAAGACCAATAGGATGAGAAATAAGGAGAAACTGTGGGGAAAGAGAGATGAAGTTAGTTGCATAGTCAAATTCTGCATTGAAATAAGTAAATAATACAATGAATATAAATAATAGAATGGGAGATATAGAAAAAATCACAGGGAATCTTGGGGAATACATGAAAAAACCCACAAAACAATAAGATTTATGAAAAAGGAGACACAGTTGAAATTCTAGTAACGAGCTATGAGATTGCCTCTGTAGCATCCTCCAGCCTTATTTAGCTATGGAGCTTCTCCCCCACTGCCAAATGAACATACAGGAGACAAAAATAATAAAACAAACAATAAAATAATAAGCTTACAGTTGCTGGACACTTGCCAGGTGACTGTTCCAACGGCTTTATGTGTGCTAACTCATTTAATCCTCTGGCATCAAGCATGTGGACTGAGGAGAAGAAACTCAATGGGCAGCAAGAGAAAGAAGCAGCCAACACACAGAGCCAGCAGCAAAGAGATGAGAACCACAGAAAGACTGTACCTTTCTCACTTCTGTTTGTTTCTGTTACATCCCAGCCATTTCCATTGCTCTTTTAACTCTTCCTCGTCTGTCTTCCATAAACGACTCCAGGACCCTTTACTCTAAGCCTCTGTTTTTGCCTACACTGGTTAGAACTGAATTTCTGTCACTAGCATCTCAAATTTCGTTCTTAGAAATACAGAATATTGATCTAAGGAAATAATAATCACCATTGTTGCTAAGGGAAAAACTGAACTCTTTGGGGTAGAACTGATCATTAGACTTAAAACAAAACATTTCCTGGACTAAAAGTAAGTGGGTTTGTGGTGGACACACCCTAATGTGATTTCCTATACTCCACCCCTCTGAGGCCGGCAAAACTCGCTTCTAACTAAAGGAACACAAAGATGGTGGGATGCTGCGCTGGTGATTGTACTGCATTATGTAAAACCCTGTCTCATCACATGGAGCGAGATTCTTATTGATGGCTTGAAGAAGTAAGCTGCTGCATTATGGGAGGACTTACAGAACCAGGTACCTTCTAGGAGCTGAGGGAAAGCTCCAGCCTTCAGGCAGCAAAAACCCTAAGCACACTGTCATACTGCTACAGGAAAGGGGATTTTGCCAAGAACCTGAAGGAGCTTGGACGCAGCTTCCGCTGTGGGCAGGTGTCCAGATAAAAATGCAGCCTGGTCAACACGTGACATTAGTCTTGTGAGTTCCTAAGATAGGTCCCAGTCAAACTGTGCCCAGACCCCTGAGCCACAGAAACTGTGGGAGAATAAATGGGTATTGTTTTTGAAATGCTAAGTTTGCATTCAGTTATGGAGCAATGGAAAAGTAACGGGAGGGATACAGATTTGCCAAGTTTCCGGCAAAACAAATAAAAAGTAAAAAGAATAAATATGTGGCCAAATTTTTGTATTTCTTCTAGCAGAAATTTTTATTACACAATTATTTTTAAGTGGTCTACATAGAATAAGGGGGGAATAACTGTTTATACAAAAAACAAAACCAAATTAAGTTGTTCAAAAAAATTAACCTTTCTCTTCTCATTTAAAATAGTGGAAGTTGAGAGCAGTTTGGTAACATGAATAAAGCTAGAAAAGAGGTCTCTTAATAAGAATATGTCCACCACTTTTTTTCATGCTTGAAAAGGTCCATTCTTGGTTGTATGAGAACTCAAAAACTATTACATTTATATTTATATGTGTTTAGGTACATTTTGACTTTTGATTGACATACATATGAAGATACATATATATATGTATATATATATAAAGATATAAATATGAGAGTATATCTGAATGTATAGGCACATACATGCAAATACATACATATATAAAAATGAATGCATTATATGTATAAAATGGTTCCTGAGTTCTTGTATCTTTATAAACCTATTTACCTATTGATATATCTTCATATATATCTTTCTAAATACACATATGTATCTTCATGTGTGTGTATGTGTGTGTTATAGACTGAATGTTTGTGCCCCCCCAAAATTTATATGCTGAATGTCTCACCCTTAATGTAATATTATTTGAAGAAGGGCGAGCTCTGTGAGATCATTAGGTTTAGAGGCATCCTGGGGCAGAGTCCTCATAATTGTATGAGTTCTCTCTTAAGAAAAGACCAGAGGACCAGAGAAGATCTCTCTCTCTCTCTCTCTCTCTCTCTCTCTCTTTCTCTCTCTCTGCTATGTGTGTATTCAGCAAGAAGGCAACTGTCTGCAAGCCAACGAGAGGGTTCTCTCCAGAACTTAATCATGGCTGATCTCAGATTTCCCAGTCTCCAGCCTCAAAAGTTGAGCAAATTTGTACGTGTTAATAGTGGATAAACTTTGGAACAAGAAGATTGTGATATTCCTTCTATGAATATCTGCTGTCCCCCAAACTAACCAACTCACCACAAAGCCTTCGGGAAGAACATTAATTTCTAAAATAAATTTGACTAACTAGGTCCCAGTAGGGAATCTCCAAGAATACCTGTACTGAGGCATGAGTCTAAGTGAAAAGAACTTTGTTTTGATTCATTATCTTTTATCATAAAAATAACGGGTAATGAACAAAAGAAAGTAGACATTTAAAATGTCTCTCCTTTAAGATTAGATTTAGGATACAAATAAATGTCATTACAACCCTGTGAAAATGGAACAAATGCCACCTGTTGGGGGGTGGAGGGTGGGAAAAGGAATGCAGGATGCCTGAGAAAATGTGGCAAAACATGAATGCACTTTTCTGGGGTAACAGAAAATTAGAAAAAGAATTAGCCAATTCTTCAACTTTTCTTAATAAATAAGATGACATAAGCCTTCTTACTAAGAAGAATAACTATGGAATAAGAAATAGGATTCTCTTTAAAAACATGCATAAATTTAAGTGGAAATCTGAAGAAATCTTGGGAACATTGGGTTAATACAAAGAGAATGCAATAAATGAACTTGATGTGAACATATTAAATACTGTGTGAGCATAGGAATCCAGACCTTGTTACCAGGGTCTAAGCACAGCTGTATTCCTTTGTTAAGACATATACAAGACCTTGTCTACCTGCCCTCATGTCTCATGAAGATAAGAGTGATCACTAATATGTATAGAGTCATTTTTATACTATAAAGATAATTTCATCTAACCCTATGCCAGTGTGGGTCTCAAGTGTTGTAAAAAGTATTTTAGACAGTTACGTAAAATCGCATTCTCAAAGTATGGCTATTAGTTAAACATTTAAGAGATAATGAAATATCAGAATCTCTATATTTTTTCTACTTTATATAGTTTTCTTACTTTAAACTATAAATACTCTATGTAAGTAACTGGTATTTGAAATAAGAAATTATTCTGTGTATCTGTCCTCTGCTGTGGCTCAATAAAGTATCCCTTCAACTACTATAGAGCTTCTTGTGCATTTGATCAAGTAATACATGTCTGGAAATTAAAACTAAGGAAATACTCAGAAATATAGTCAAATATTATATGCAATAATATTTAACACAGCATTTTCACAGCAAAATTGGTTGCATTCTAAAAATAAAAATAAGGACATGGTTAAATGGATTATGGCAAATTATCAAGCAGATAAATATCATAGTAATTCAATAAAAAGGACTGTATCCAATATCTTGCCTTTTTTAAATGGTTCTCATGAACAAAAACAAATAAAGTAATGATTTAATTACATTTTTGTAACAGTTGCATATGTTTATTATAGAAAGCTAATAAAGTTCAGTACTGTAAAACAAAGCAATAAATCACCCATAATCTACCATAGAGTAATATCCAATATGGGCTTCCTAGTTCTAATCTGTTCTCTTTTAAACAAGTAACATAGTTATTTAGATTTCTAATTTTACTTAATATTTTACCATACACATAATTTCCAGAGTCAGAATGCTAGGTTTCAAATCCCAGCTAGATAAACCCTGATGCACTGTATGTCATTTTGGCAAGATATCAAACATTTCCACCTGTTTGTTCTCTTATCCATAATATGGAGGTAGTAATAGTACTTATTCACAATAATAGCCTTACACAAATAATTATTTAAAAGAATTTAATTCTGATTGAGTGCAGGCCTGCGAACCAAAGGACTGTGGTTCGATTCCCAGTCAGAGCACATGCCTGGGTTGCAGGCCAGTTCCCAGCATGGGATGCACGACAGGCAACCATACATTGATATTTCTCTCCTTCTCTTCCCCTCTAAAGATAAATAAATAAAATTAAAAAAATTAATTCTCACCTGAGGATATGTTTATTGATTTTAGAGAGAGAGGAAGGAGGGAAAGAGAGAGATTAAGTGGTTGTCTCCCCTATGTGCCTGACGGGGGATCAAACTTACAGCTTTTTGATGTATGAGACAATGCTCCACCCAACTGAGCCACCAGCCAGAGCTATTAAATAATTAAAGAATTGATAATATAATACATATTTAGTACTTAACATATATAAAGCAAAGCAGACAGACTTAAAAGAAGTAATAGACAAATGAATCATTTTACAGTAGCTGGAAATTTCGACACCCCTCTTTCTGTATCTGAAAGAACAAGTAGACAAAAAATAGATAAAGATATAAAAGGTGCAAAATTACTTGCACTAGTTGACATTTCTAGTACACACCACTGAATAACAGAAGAGCACACATTTATTTCTACTGTAAATAAATATTACAGAGATATTTAGATAAATCACATTATTAAAAATACAACATATCTCAGTAAACATAAATAAACTAAAATGATTAAAACAAAATGTGTTATTTGAGTACATGGAATTAACTAAAAATCAATACAAAAAAGAAAAAAAACAGAAATGCCTCTAAATGGTTAAAAACCATTATGATAACATATGAATTAAAAAAGAAATCACAGAGTTCTGGGGCCTTCCAATGACAATGGTATAGAAGATAAATTCTGTGCTCACATCTTCCACAACCACATCAAAATTATAACTAAACTGCAGAACAAACACCATTCAGAATCACTTGAAATCTAGCTCAACATAAGTCCTAGAACTAAGGTTATAAAGAAGAAGCCACTTCAAGACGGGTAGGAGGGACAGAGATGCAGAATGGGCTATTTCACACCCACATGTTGTATTTAAAAATTAAGAGGGATGTTTAAACAGTGGAGGTCCCTTTGAGGAGTGAGGGGTCCCAGCCCCATTTCAGGATCCCCAGCCCAAGGTCCCATTGCTGGGAAGGAAAGTCTTCACTATTTTCTGGCTCTAAAATAAACAGCGGGGGCCCTGGCTGAGTAGCCCAGTTGGTTAGAGTGTCATCCCAACCTGCCATGGTTGTGGATTCACTCTCTGGTCAAGAACATGCAAGGAGGAACCAGTGGATGCACAACTAAGTGGAACAACAAATCTGTTTCTCTCTCGCTCTGTGTTTCCCTTCCTCTCCCTCTAAACTAAAAATAAAGTAAAAAAATAAAACAAACTAGTGGTGGTTGTGTCTGAGTGAGATGGAAACTTCCCAGACCCTCCGCTTGAAGGGCTGACACATACACTCACTCACTCACTGACACGCTCTGCTCCAGCACTGAAGCAGCAGCTCAAAACATGACAGGAACATAGCAGGAGGAACTGAATTATCTGGCATCAGAGCTAAGGCTGAAGGGCAGCCTCCTCCCAGACAGAAGTGCTGGCAGAGGCTATTGTTCCTTTTATGGGCGCCCCTCCCTCACGGAGTTGGAAGTCTCCATTAACCTGGCTCACACTGTTTGCCTTGTCCTGGTAACTTCTTCAGATTCACCCCCCAACTAACTCACTGGAACTGTTTTCAGTGACTTTCCCATAAAAATGGCCTATCTTGGCTCATTTGCAGACGTTCCTAAAAGATCTCAAATGAGCAGTTTCTGTGTTTCCTGTACCTCTTGCTAAGCAGCCCCAGGCCTGGAACTAACAGCAGCCAGCCTTGGTTCACAGCTGGACATGCCCAGGGCAATTTCAAGCCTAGCACAAGTAGCAGCCACCTGCAGATCGCCTTGTAGCTCATGTCAGGTGGCCCCAGGCAGAGCACAATAATGGGCTGACTTTGGCTTGCACCCTCCAAGAACCAGTGCAACCCATGGACAGCTTCTGACCACGCCAAACCTACCTACCCAACCACCTCCATTAATGAAGTACCCAAGGGGAAAACTCAGCAGACACTAGTGCCCCACTGAAGTGTGTCCTGCTCTGCGGGGTGGACCCCTGCTCAGCAGATCCTCCACTGTGGTCTCAGACAGTCCTCACAGCCTACCAGCTTGGGAGTAAATTTCCTTCCATTTCTATGTCAAGAGTAATCAAGACTCAAGTAAAAAATGAAGGTGTACACAGTCCACATGGGGGAATTCCTAAAGAAAAAAATAGCTCCAGTGACAAGGAAGGCTGCCCCGCCAGGCCCTACAGGACACCCACTACATACAGCCCCTCTACTGGGCCCAGGAAACATAGCACCTCTGCCTAGTACATAGAGACAGACACAGGGAGGCAGCCAAAATGAGGAGACAAAGAAATGTGTACCAAATAAAGTAACAGCACAAAACTCTAGAGAAAGAAGTAAACAAAATTGAAACAAGCAATCTAGCAGATGCAGAGTTCAAATAACTGGTTAGAAAGATGCCCAATGATCTCAGCGAGACCTTCAAAAAAAAGACCTTTGAAACATAAAAAAGAACAAGTCAGAAATGAAGAACACAGTAGATGAAATGAAGAATACATTATAGGGAATCAACAGTAGAGTAGAGTAAGCAGAGAATCAAATCAATGATTTGGAAGATAAGGTAGCAGAAAACACCCAATCAGAACAACAGAAAGAAAAAAGAATTTAAAAAATGAGAATACTTTTAAGGAGCCTTTGGAACATCTTTAAATGTACCAACATTCACGTCATAGGGGTGCCAGAAGGAAAAAACAAAGAGCAAGGGATTGAAAACTAATTCGAAAAAAATAATGATAAAAAACTTCCCTCACCTGATGAAGGAGATAAATACACAAGTCTCTATATCTTTCTCTCTCTCTCTCTCTCTCTCTCTCTCTGTGCACACACACACATACACACATCGGTTTCACAAAAGATGATATACACATGACCTTGAGCACATTAAAAATGTTAAACTCCACTAGTCATCAGAGAAATGCAAATTAAAAACACAACAAACTTATCTTAAACCATTCTATCAGTCAAGGTTCTCCAGATAAACAGCCAATACAGTACAGACTTATAGACATATATGCATAGACACAAAGATTTGTTTTGAGAAATCTGCTTGCGGTTGTAGAGACTTGGCAAATCTTAAATCTGATGGGGATGGCCAACAGACTAGACTCAGGAAGGAGTTGCAGTTTGAGTCCAATAGTCATTCACCTGGAAAACCAAGAAGAGCTAATGTTGCAGATGAAGAGAGTCTCGTGGTGGAGGTCCATCCTGCTCAGTGGAGGTTAACCTTAGGACTTCAGCTGACTGGATGAGGCCCACCGATAAAATAGAGGGCAATTTGCTTTACTCAAAGTCCTCTAGTATACATTTAAATCTCATTGAAAACTACTGTGAAAACACTCAAATATCTGAGCACTGGGGCCCACTGAATCAATATGACATATTAGAATAACCATTACAAATACCTAAAATTAAAATACTAAGAATATGAAATGTGGGTAAAGATGTGGAACCATTCTAAATAAACACACACCTATAATATTTTACATTCCCACATACATTACTGCTGGGAATGTGAAATATTATAGGCACTTTGGAAAATAGCACAGCAATTTCTAATAAGCTACATGTTACATTTATAATATAACCCAGCAATTCTACTCCAAGAGATAAGAAACATTTGTTCACACACACAAAAAAAAAACCCTGCATGCAAATGTAGTGATAGTGATATTCATAATATCCAAATATTGGAAACAACTCAAATTTCTATTAACTGATAAATGGATAAATAAACTGTGGTATTTTTATACAATAGAAAACTACAGTAAAATGAAGCAAACTACTGATAATGCAACATTGTGGATGAATCTCATAAGCATCAAGTGATATGGGAAAAAGTCATCTGTAAAACACTACATACTGTGAAAGTCTGTTTATCTGACATTACAGGAAAGACCAACTCTAGGCATAGGAAAGAGATTGCTGGTTGCCAGGACCTCAGGCGAGAAGTACAGACAGGCTGCAAATAGATTCAAGGGAACCTACTGAGGGAAGAAATCTTTCTGTATCTCGATTAGGACTGTTAACTTTTGTCAAAACTCATCAACCCATCCACTTGAAGAGGGTAAATTTTAGTCATGGAAATTAAGTTTCGATAAACTTAACTTTTTAAAATTGACCAAGAAATGCTTTGATTAATTAAATGAACAAATTATTTAGACAATGAACTACTCTTTTTTTCAAATTAAGAAAATAGAAATTATTGAAAAATGTTCAATAAGCATTGGGTATGATGTCATTAAATTATCCTCTGAGAACAATATAGTCAATAAGTTAAAACTGAAAGGTCTCTCTCTGCATGTCTCTCTCTGTCTGCTCCCTTGCTATCTCTCTCTTTCTCTCTCTCTGTGTCACACACACAAACACACATACACACACATACATACACACAATTTTCTTGAACACTGGCAGGGCAATAAAGATCCCCTTGGGACCACCATAACGACAATGACGTGACAGGAAACATGTGAGTAAGGGATGGAGTCCCCCGCCCCTTTCCATAATGTTCTGTTGGTGTAACAGTGCTGGCCTGGAGCAAACCTAAGACAGCCAATTTAATATCATGAACTTGGTAGGTCAGATCCACAGCAGTGTTGATACCGGTGGCTATTAAAGCGTTGTTTGGGAGCAGACGCAGCGGCGGAGGAAGTGTGGCAGTTGCCACGCAGTAGTGAAAATTACATGTTCGGGATCTCTCAAGAGGAAGCCCCTGGGGTCTTCCGTAAATAGTTGATGAGAATTTTTTTCCTTCAATGGCAGGTAGGTGTTAACCAGAGAGAAACATTTGACACGAACTCTAATGAGCACACAAATGCTCCAAACCCTGGTGTTTTGATCTTTGATGTAAAAGAAGCTGTTTCTACACTAAGCCTTCAAACGAACCAAAAGCAAAAGGATGTGTGATGTTTATGGATGCCTTTGAATATCAGAGCTGCATGTTTATGTTGCCAGTTGTCATGATGATGGGCATTTGAGGACATGAAATGATGTTCACGATGGCCTAGATTTCTGGAGCATCTGGTTCTAACTCTGCCTCTGCCCGAACTCTGTGATTGGGCCAGGGCCTTGGTTTTTGTACATCTCATTTTCCCTATGAATAAAAAAGGCCAGTTTAATTAAATATAAGACCATAAAATGACTGGATTCAGGACCCAAGCATGTTTTTCTTAGGCATTTTGTTTTGGCATATTTTTTTTGTTCACAAAGTTAGACATGTTGCTAACATGGAAAAATCAGAAGGTCTTCTTGGAAAATAGATTTACAGAGGCTTCAGAACACCCTGAAGGTATGTAACCTTTATTTCGGCATGTGACCAAATGGCGGCATCTAAGTCACGGTCACTGTGTTTAGAGCAGGTGTCACCCCCATTAGCCACGTTCCCGTTCCTGAATGACACATACCGGCTGGCTCTGTAGGCATGGAGTTCACGAGCTCTGAACTCGCTGCTACTAGGTCCCTTCCAGCCTGTTTGCCACCATTCCAATTTAATCACTGCATGTGGCAAAACTAGTGAGGACCGAGACAATCTACCCATTGCTTATCCTATGGTATAATGCCTCTTGCTGACACAGCATCCCAAATACCTTTCTCTCGATCAAATAGTCACCTACATGGAAGCTAATTCACAAAAGAGGGAAGGAATGCAAGAGCCACCAAAGGAGTAAGTCCACTGCTTATTAACCAATAGCAGAATCTAACTCATATGAAAACTTCCTGACCTGACCAACTGTTTAAGCAAATGAAATGCTGCACCTAGTTTTTCCAGGAAGAATAGTGTCATTATTAAATGTAATTGCATGAATATTTTTGGCACCTGCTGAACACCAGACTCTGCACTATACAATAATTAGTTATATACCCACATAGTCTCAGACACATAAATGAATAATGTGTAAAATGTGTACTTTCCATAATATAAAATACATTTTAAATTTTTAATAATGAATAATTATAAAATATTTGAATAAGTGTCTTAATACAAATAGATGCAGTACAGAGAAAACAGGAAGGAAAAGTGATTCTGCAGTATTTGATTTACTGTTCTTCTCTCTGGAACATTCTTCCATTAGTTTCCAAGTGATTCATTCTTTCTCCTCCCTCACCTCTTTGTTCAAATGTCTTTACTGAAAAGAGGGCTGCCTTGCCTGAGTGAATACCTAAGGCCCCACCCCTTACGACTTATCAGGTGCTCCCAGACAAAGATATATTGCCCAAATGAAAGAACACAGCAAAGCCTCAGAACTAAGCGATGAGGAGATTGCCAACCTATCTGATGGAGAATTTAAAGCCCTGGTAATCAAAATGCTCACAGAACTGATTGAGCTTGGTCAAAAAATGAAAGAACAAATGGAAGATACCCAAAATTAAATAAAGCCAAATATTCAGGGAACCAACAGTGACAAGAAGGAAACCAGGATTCAAAGCAACAATTTGAAACAAAAGGAAGAAATAAACACCCAACTGAATCAGAACAAAGAAACAAGAATCAAAAAAAATGAAGAGAGGCTGAGGATTCTCTGGGACAACTTGAAACATTCCGACATCCAAATTATAGGGGTGCCAGAAGAAGAAGAACAACAGAAATAAATTGAAAACTTATTTGAACAAATAATGAAGGAAAACCTCCCCAATCCGATGAAGGAAATAGACTTCCAGGAGTCCAGGAAGCCCAGAGAGTCCCAAAGAAGTTCAACCCAAGGAGGAACACACCAAGGCACATCATAATTACATTTCCCAAGATTAAATATAAAGAGAGAATCCTAAGAGCAGCAAGAGGAAAGGAGGCAGTTACCTACAAAGGAGTTCCCATAAGACTATCAGCTGATTTCTCAAAAGAGACCTTACAGGCAAGAAGAGGCTGGAAAGAAGTATTCCAAGTCATGAAAGGCAAGGACCTACATCCAAGATGACTCTATCCAGCAAAGCTATCATCTAGAATGGAAGGGCAGATAAAGTTCTTCCCAGTCAAGGTCAAGTTAAAGGAGTTCATCATCACCAAGCCCTTATTATATGCAATGTTAAAGGGGCTTATCTAAGAAAAAGAAGATAAAAAATATGAACAATCAAATGACAACAAATTCACAACTATTAACAAATGAACTTAAAAGAAAAGAAAAACGATGAAAACAAAAACTAAGCAAACAACCAGAACAGAAACAGAATCAGAGAAATGGACATCACACAGAGGGAGTTCAATGGGGATGGGGAGAAAAGGGGTGGGGGGGAAAGGTACAGAGAAGAAGAAGCATAATTAGTAGGCATAAAATAAATGGGGAACGATAAAAATGGTATAGGAAACAGAGGACTCAAAGAACTTATATGTACAACCCATGGACATGAATTAAGTGGGGGAGGGATGCTGGAGGGTTGGGTGGGAAGGGTGGAGAGGGAATAAAGGGGGAAAATTGGAAAAACTGTAATAGCATAATCAATAAAAAAAATACTTAAAAATGTCTTTGCTGATCGACCTGTTTAAATTGAAATTACCTTTCTCCCCAGCCTTTGCATTCTATAATCTTTATTTCTCCATAGCACTGATGATCATCTTTTATTCTATATATTTTGTTTATATGTTTTGGTTCTTGTTTATGTTCTCTAGTAGAATGGAAGCTCGATGAGACAGGGACTTTTTGATCTTTTGTTCAAAACTATTCCCATAGTTCCAAGAACAGTGTCTAGCACATAGAAGGCATTGGGTTAACACTGGTTGAATGATTCAAGAAGTGAAGTAATCAGTTCTCCTCAAGAAGGTCGGGGCATACTCCCTGAGAAGATAATGTCTATATAGAAAGATTTTGAAGGATGAGGGAAAATTCACTATGTTAAATGATAAACTGGGGAGGGGGTGTGTTTGAGAAAAGAAAGCAATATGTACATTGAGAGATCACTGTACATTCAAGAGTATTTACTTACAGTTATTACATGTATATTATTACCAGTGAGAGTATTAGTGCAACTATTTCAAGTTATAGCTTCTAAGAGTGTTAGATACTCTTCTAGGCCTCTTATAGATGGTGTTTCATTTCACATTCATATTAGCCTTTGAGGTGATTAGAGTTCACATTATTGTCTAGATGATGAAATTGGGCCCCAAAGGCCATGGCTAGTAAATGCCAAAATGACACTTTAGGTTGGTGTGGTATCTCCAAACCCATGTCTTTGCGTGAAGTAGACTTACATTCTGACTTCATTCAACACTGGCTTTAGCATCAACTAACCAGAGGTTCACCTTAATGAAGGGCATCTGATTATCCTCAAGACTTTGAATCTTTCAGGATGCTTTCCATAAGGCACATACACCACAAAGGGATTGAATGTCATACGAATCTTTAAATCTTTATTTATTTGCCCTAAAATGACTTACTTGAACGTTAAATTGATGTTTTCCCCTCCCAGATTCCATTTTTTTCAAAAGATTTTATTTATTTATTTTTTAGAGAGAGGGGAAGGGAGGGAGAAAGAGAGAGAAATACCAAAGTATGGTTGCCTTTTATGTGCCCCCAATTGGAAATTTGGTTTGCAACCCATGCATGTGACCTGACTGGGGATTGAACCAGCGACCCTTTCGTTCACAGGCCCGTGCTCAATCCACTCAGCCACACCAGCCAGGGTTCAGATTCCATTTCTCTGTCAGTTGGTCTAAAGACGCACATGTCTATGTGATAAGAAGCCGCAAGTTTCAGCTGAAAGTCTCTATTGTTTGCCAGAATCTTTCATGGTATTTTAAAGAGTAAAAGGGGAAGTTAGAGGAAGATAAAAAGATAACTTCTGATTTTAAAATGTACCAATCTTGTCCCTCTAAAGACTGCTATTAGGCATTTGTTTAGCTGGTGCTGATTTGGAAACCAATGGAATATACAGTGTTTATTTCAAAGCATTATTTTTCCTCTGCCACTCTGCAATTTTTCTGGGAGAATATTTGCATTTAGATGCTACCTGTATAAAGTGACAGATTTGACCATAAACAATTTGAAGACGATGAGAAAAAATAGTTAAAGCAAACTGGAAGCAAAGGCAGCTAGATGCAAAGGGAGGAAGCGAGGAGATAAAGTGAGCAAAGGGGACTCCTTGGTTTAGCTTCACAAAAAATCATGGGAAATCAAAAGAGACAGTAAAGAGGAGAGACAAGTCAAAAGAAAAATCAAAGGCAATGAGGGTGCTGTTTTTGTATATTAAAACATAATTAATATTCATCATGCTCTTTAACAGGGAAGTGGAAAATTGAGAGAGACAGAAAAGCAAAGGAAAGGAGTGAATAAATGCTTCAAGATAATAAGGATAAAAAACCCATAATGGAGATAATTGCAAAAGATTGTATGGTCAAGGTCGCAGCATAAACAGTCCAAATGATACTTTTATAATGTTATAAAAAATTTCAGCAAAACAATCCTTCACTGCATCATTCATGCAACCAGTACTTGTTGGGTACCCACTGCATACAAGGCCCTGTGCCAGATACTAGGAATATCAAGAGGAGCAGGCATGGTCTTTCCTTCAAGAAAGCTACAGTTGTATACTCTAGTTATAACCGGATCTTTTGAATAGATGTCAGAAATTCAAGAGTCATTTTATATTGCCACTCCACTAAAAAACTGTGTGTTATTTGAATGTGTTCACTGTCACATGCTGAATGGCAGGCTCTTATATCTGTTTCCTTTATAATGATGCCTTTTGACTTGTACTGGACACTTTATATAACCTGTGTATGTCCTGGATTTCTAGGACAGAAGGAAGAAGGGACACAGGACAGGAACAAGCTGAGAGAGATAAACTTTGCAATTTAGAAAGATTAAAACAAAGAAGAACGTACGTAGCCTTGGCTCAAGTCAGGTTTTCACAGAATACATGGTTGTGTGTTTTCTGGGTGACGCTCACAGAACCAGAAAGAAACTGGGTACGTGCACATATACATGGGTGTGTGTGTATGCACATATGTATGTGCAAGAGGGGTGCACATCCTAACACACAGATGGCTCATTTCATTGAAGCCAGTGAATATCCCAATTACGCTGAAAGAGAGACACAAACTAGTTGACTTAGAGAAGAGATGGTGAGTGTGGTTGTGTGCTGAACAAAGCAAGCCATAAAAATAGTTCTCAGTCAGGAAAGTTATTTCCAACTGGACATTTGCAACAGCCTCCGGATATCCACCTCTCCTCTGCCGTCCTTTGACATTTCATGCATTTTTTTCTTACTGATCCCTGATTATTCTTTCTGGGCCACAGATCTGGTTTGACCACACTATTCCTCTGATTGATTGTGCTTAATATTTCTTATTATCTCTGGTTGCTTATTAAGCATTCAAGGTCATCTAAAACCTGACCTTGCCCTCCCTTTCCAATTTTATGTCTCATTTTACTCTTGGCAAACCAATCATCCCCTAACCTTAGGGAATGCCCTACAGTTTTCCTTTTCTAGGACTACGTGATTCTGTTCACTCTGCCTCTTTCTCCCCGATCTCTTCATGCTTAAATCCTGCCCCTTGAAGACCCAGTTCCAAGACCCATGCCATTTCTTCCAGGAAATCATCCTACATGTTGCCTGATGGACATACACTCTCTTCTCTCTCTGAATTTCTATAGTACATTTTCCGTTCTTTCTCCATGACATTTACGATACTTGGCTTAAGTAAAGTGACGTGTGTTTACCTTCCTTTCTAGAGTATAATCTAATTAAAGAAAGCACCTCTCTCTGAGTCAGGATTGTATCGCCTAAGCAGAGCAGCATATCATCCCATTAATGATTAGGACTGAAGTGGAAAGAAGATCACAGAGGTAGAGGTGGATGGGAACAGTAGGATGGAGTGAGGGACAGAGGAAAATGTAGTTGGAGAGAGGGATGGACAGCAGCTGGAAAACAATCAGTGAGCGAGCTGACCTTGCACAGCCAGGCTCCAAATACCCAGAAATACTATGTTATTTGTTAGCACTAGGAACTATGTTTAATAACAAATTTATTTATTGATTTTTAAGAGAGAGTGGAGAGAGAGAGAGAGAAATGAGAAACATCTGTTTGTTGTTCCTCTTGTCCATACATTCACTGGTTGATTCTTATTCTTGTACATGCTCTGAATGGGAATGGAACCCACAGTCTCGTGTATCAGAACGACACTCTAACCAACTGAGCTACCCAGCCAGTGCTAGGAACTATCTTAAATAAACTGCCAGAAGCTGATTAAGAATGTATATTCTGTGTGATTCATCAATTTATTCAACAATATCCAACTCAAGAATGACAGTTTTCCAGTTACTGTATATTTATATAGATAAATATTAGCCGGAGTTATCCAATGTGTCTGTCTACTTAGGATACATTAAAAACTTCTATACATTTGCTCATAAAATCTCATGTTTGCTTCCTCTCCTTATATCTTTACTGTCATCACTGTATTTTGAATATTTATAACTACTTCATGTCCTACAGCCTTGGCCATAGGGTTTAAAAAAAAAAACAACTTTGAAGTCTGCCAGCACTGGTTTTACCAGGGTGAGGAGTCTGCCTGGATAACTCGGATACATTCTAGAGTCATGGGGGTATGTCTTGATGTGATTAGCCCAACCAACATTTCAGGATGCACACCTGAGAACCATTTTCATTTTAGGTGATCGCAACCCCTCATGACTGGAATATAATTTTAAGTCCTACACAACTGCACCCCAGCTATTGCACAAACTTTGTGCATAACTTTCTTTTATACCTATGGTAAACGTGTATGATGTATTAGATTTTGCAAATAAATTCTGTAAAGCCATAGCAATCATTGCTTTACTAAAATGCTAAACTGTATTCAACTAAATAAATATATATATTTTAGAGTGGTAACCTTGAGAATGTCTATACTCACTCCAGAGTTGGAGCCCCTTCTTACAGCCTCTCTGCCTTCAGCATCTTTGGGGTATTAGTTAGTGGGTACCTTTTCCTTGACCTCATGTTTTCTTGAAGCAACATCAGCTAGAGTAGAATTTCCACGTGTTTATACCAACACAGTGTCTCAGGGAGGAGAAGGGGGGAGTGTCTTGTTTGTTAGGTGCCATTAATTGGTCCATGCTTCTCATTTTGCTGTAATGAATCTAATTAAAACCTGCAATCCTTGGGGACTGTCTTCTTATCCTTCACTCTCCTTTCTCAATCATTCCCTGGCAGCAACACTGGCCTGCCTTAGACATGTGCACACAGGTCTGACCCGTAAGTGGCCAGAGGTCTGCTTCTGTTATGGGGTGGAATCAGTTATGGGGTGGAATGCTCTGTCTCAGTTCAGGCTGGATAGATTAGCAAGGCTGCATTTCCACAGATCTCAAGTTCCATGTTTCAATCAGCATTAGCACTAGAAACATGTTAAGCTGCTCTGTAGCTTTGCAAATCCTATATCCATCTCTTAAGTTGTTTCCAAGTTCATGAAGAAAAAAATACTGGAATGACATATATTAGCAACCCGAAATTCCAACTATGTTATTTTTTATGCTTTTCATAGAAAATCTACTTTTGGGGATGCCTTTAGAATTCAAAACAGCCAAAGATATTTGGTAACTCTTCAGATGAGGTACATGTGGTGGGGTCGGGTGACTGGTGACAAAATTGAGTGATGCCCTTTGTGACTGTAAGACAGTGAGATGACTGTTTTGCTTGATTCCGTAAACTCACACTTAATGTAGATTTTCAAAACTAGTTTTCGGCCATGGTAGCATCATCAGCATAGATTCACAACCTCCCAAGGTGATGATGACTTGGATGTTAGCACTGATTTGGAGGTACACTTCCAGTGTCTTTATTAAAAAATCAATCCTGCTACTTTATAATTATACTTGGAACATGAGCAGCATTACAACAAGATGCTTCAAGCTGGGTTTCAGGGCTTCACAACCCTCGGCAACAATTCGGCCTCTCGTGACATTGTTCTTATAATACGGTATTTGGCGCTTTGCCCCGGGGTTCAGTTGAGAGACACTATAAGAAAAGTTCAGTCACTACTTGCCACCATATTTGTGACAGTGTATTCCATGACATTCCATCAACGCCTCCTTTTAAGGACCCATGGAATAACTTCACTTAAATTTTTCACTATATGGGAAGAAAATAGGCCCTTTCTATACCAAAGGTTTTTTTTTCCTGTCATATTGTATGTTTTTATATCCTAAGGCATGAAACTCTATTTGTAACAAAATGGAGTAGAAATAAATAAATGTAAAGAGATTTACCAAAAAAATTTACATTTACCTAAGTATTATACATCTTATTCAATGTGCTTGAAAGAAAACCTTTTATAAGCCTCTTTGGTACAAGGGCCAGATGTAAAGAACATGCTTGGGGGGAAAAAACACAGACAAAAAAACCCCAGCAACAACAGAAAACATTTGTTGAGCTCTAGGGGTGAGAGCATAAAGCACGGAGGTTGAGAGTGTGAGAGTGTGGATACAGGCACCTGACCGACTGCCTGAGTCCTAATTTCATCTCTGCCTCCCACAGACGGTGACTCAAATTTCCTCCTGTGTAAAATGAGAGTGAAAATGGAAATGCAGGCTATCTACCTCCTAGTGATGTTTTTAAGATCAAATGAATTAACAATAATGCCTGTAAAGAACTTAGAAAAGTATCTGACACATAATAAGTTCTAGAGAAATGTCACTTCTTTCTTATTACTAAGTATTTGCTCTGTTCAGTCATTGCCCTAAGCCTTCAAGAGCACTATCTCACTAAATCGCCACTGCAGTCCTGTGACTCAGGCAATGTTATGTCCACTTTAAAGATCAGTAAACCAAGGGACAGGAATGTTATGTACTTGCTCAAGCTCATGAGGATAGTAATTGGTAATCAATGATAATGACAAAATAATCATTAAAGTGCATCTATAGAAAAATGAGCCCTGTTGGTACTAGAGTTTTGTTGTTATTGTTGTTTTGGAATACGCATGTTTGAAAGGAGATAGCTGCTCAGGGCAGCAAATGAGACAAGGGAGAGGAGTCCTAAGAAGAGACATGGGCAGTGCCTAGTGAGAAGGTGAACCTGAGCTCAGAGCTATCAGACCTGAAGCTTCCATCATCCTCTCTCTCCACGGAGTCAGGATGCATTGCCCGCCTGGCACACTCACTTATATTTGACGATACTCAGAGCATTGCCAGCCAGGGGAGCTCGCCCAAGCTTGGTGTCCCCATAGCCATGACGGACCGAATCAAGGCCTCTGGGGCTCACCGTCCAGTCTCCCTCACCTCGCCAGAGGTCAGGCTGGCATCACATGGCTCACTTGACACTCGAATTGTGTGGCTGGCCTTTCTGAAATGACCACTCCCCATCCTGCATTAGCATAAATGGTCGGGACTCACTATGAATATCACAGATACCCCTATCATCCAGGGGACTGAAAGATTTAGAAACTTTTCCCCAGAAACTGGGTGAAGAGCCCTCCAAATTTTTCATTACATTTGTTACATTTTATTACATTTTTTAACATAGTAACCACTGAATCTTTGGGCTGGTTTGTTACACAACATTACTATGACCACAGCTGACTTACGGTGCATGCCCATCAAAAGTAAAAAAAGGCACTAAATGCCATACTTGTTTATGGAAAACTTCAGTGGGGGTGAGGGGGCAGACAAGGATACACCTGGGTATCATATGGAAGCATACAAACAATTACAACCACTTTATTGTAGGCTGAGCTGTCATTTTAGATTTAAAAAGAAAGATGGCTTTCTATCCTACAATCTATTATATTTTAGCCATCTCCCTTGTTTTGGCCTAAGCCACAGAGTTTCTTAGGACTAGAGATAAAATTTGTGGCTATTGAGAGACTTCCCCGCCCAAGAGGTAGGGGGATCATTGCTCTCCTTGATGTTGAGGTTAAGGAGGGAAAGATTACTTTGTCTCACATCTGAGTTGGGTAGTAAATTACCTAGCTAGAATTAACAGCCCAGGGTCTGGAACATGCTCCACATGGAGCTTTCTGATGTTCTTCCCCAAAATGTCTCAGGGGATTCTTCTTCTCCTTCTTTTTCTTTTTTAACTATATTTAAAGGCATTTAAACCTGGTTCCATCCACATTTTCACAGCTGTTGTGTAATACAAAAGGGAACAAAAAACACTGGTTTACCATTCTGAAGATCCATCTTAAGTGCTTTGTGCTGTGTTTGCTATCACTTTGAACAAGTCACTTCTTTTCACTAGACCCCAAATTCTTTATCCACAAAACAAAAGATGAAACAGCAGATCTTTGAATTCCCTATCAGCTCAAGTAACTTTGTTTCTCTTTGACTGACCAGTATGACGCTGGGTGAACAATTTAACCTCTTCAAACCCGACTGTCTTCCCTTGTACTCCCCAATGCACTCTCTCGTCTCCAAATCCACCTTTGGGGTCAGCCTCAACTCGCGCCGCACACACTCTGCATTCGATCTTCCCAGACAACACATCCTGAGGGTGCCCACTTTAAAATATTCTGAGAATTCAACCACTTCTCACCATTGTTACACCCTGGTCCTCAAAATCTGATATGTATTTCACGCTAAGAGCACATCTCAATTGGGACTAGTCATATCACAAGTGCTTCAGAGCCATACACAGTTGATGGCTACTGTGCCATGTAGCAAAGGTCTGGATAGGACTCTTCTGCTGCTTAGCCAAGGTCTCCATTTTAAAGTCCAAAACAGAGCTGTCTGCCCACGTTCTAGGGCGTAACCACCACCAGCACTGAACCTCACCACTACCACCAGATTTTTCCCCCTTTGTGTATCTCCTTTTGGGAATGTTCTGCTCATCTTTTCCAAATCAATTCTTGCAAGAGTGCTCATAACTAATAAATACCTGGATACATTCTTTTACTTATTCAACCATCTTTCACTGAGCTCCAGCTACCAGCCATCAAGTGTTTTGCTTCCCAGACAACTGCTTCCATAAAGAACACTGAAGCCACCCCAGGGCTGCCCAGAGGTTGAGTGGGGGTCTCCAGCAGTGAGATGCACGGTGGTAGTGCAGTTGAGTTAAGGGCCAGAGCGATTTTTTCTTATTCCTTCCATCATAAATATATTGCTTTCTCTGCTTATGCATTACAGGAGTTAAGGCTGTTTTTTTTCCTTTTCTCATTTATTTGTTCATTATTTTAGTGATCTGTTGAACACTATGTACCAAGAGCTAACCAAGTGCCATTAAAATACAGTTACATAGTGTCCATCTTTGTCAAACAAGGAAAATTAGAATGCTTTTCCTCGATGACGTCTCAAGGCACCGTCTAATCATCCTGAAAAGTCAGAAAGAATGGGAATCTTTAGCTACATTAGATGCATATGTACTTATAAAACCCCTGCCTGACATTTGTGGGGATTTTTATTGTAACTTCTTTTCTAACCTCTTAAAGCATCTCAAGGTGTCAAAATGATAAGTGTTGAAGTATAAAAGTCATCTAGAAATATTTATCCATTCTCTGGGATTTCAGAACCTTTGGTTGATAAGATTTGGGGAAGGATCTCTTCAAGACCATCTAGCTCCATAAGCTCATTCCATAGAAAACACATGTGAGTCAGAAGGGTAAGTAGCTTTTTTAAGAAGCTATAATCAAAAGGAATTATAGGGGACTGGGATTTTTATACTTGGTTTTCATTGTTTTTAGCTCTTTGTACTACAGAAAGCTCTAGTCTGCCTTTGTTTGTGTTTCTTTCCCTATGAGAAATACCCAGTGTTAATGGCATGATGAATTTCTTTCCAAAGAGTGTTGGTTACATGCCAGCAACAAAGTAGCCCTCCAAAGATAAAAGAGTGAGAGAGGTCAAGGGAGAGGGTGTCAGGCCAAGCCACTGGAGGGCACCAAATTCTCTCTTTTAACTGGAGAGGAGAAAATGCTGCAATGGACTGACATGCCTGGGGGTGAAGACAGAGAATGGAAATCCCCACGATTTGGAATTTAATTCCAGAAACTGAAGCTAAAGAAACAGGACATAGGACACGTATTCATGAGCAGGTATTAATTTCTGGGATCAGACGCCTTCCTGGCTTATGTCAGATCTTCAGTAGTCTAAGACCCAAGGTGACTAATATGCCCACAAGGTGCTATTTTAAAGAAGACCAAGAGAAGTTGGTTCAGAGGCTTTACTGAGCCAGAATTATTTTTCACCTTTATTTTACACTGTTCAGCCAGAGTCGCTTGCCGATAGCCTCAGGAAAATATAAGATGAATACCCACCTGTTCAGAAACCTACAGAATCATCTGTTTTCACAGAGATAGGATTTTGTTCAGCGTGTCATCTCCCTTCTTATAATTCACTCTCTTCATCCTCCAGCTGACTTAGATAGTATTTCAAATGGTGACCCTCAAAGCCCATTAATGAGTTTGATGTTCCTTTTTGCTATGCTGGTTCTTCATTTGTCTGAGCGGTGATGAAATGTGGCCTGGTATCCCTGCTCCATGGCAAGGGGAGAAGATTGAGACTCCAGAGCGATTCCACACAGGCTCGCTGTGGAAGGGAAGCACGCTTCTGTAATGTGCATGCAATTCAGAGTCACAAATCTTCAACAGAGTGTGAAAAGCTTGCCTCGTGATGGTCATCAGGGAGAGGATAAAAAGAACCCTGGCTTAGCCTGCAGAAGGAGACGTAAACAGAGACCAGCCCGAATCTTTGTCAGAACGATGCCCTTCTCCTTGGCACTCACGGCGGAGCACTCTGTGGAACTGGGGGAGATGTTAGGTAAAACACATTTATCTAAGACAGAGTATAAATTGTCCCTCCACACTAGTGCCTTCCAAACACCACAGAGAACTTCAGAAACGTGAAGTCCCAGGAATGCAAGTGATTGCTTTTATATCACAGTATTAAATCAGCCAGGAACTGGACCAGCAGGCTTACCTACTGTTCTACTATCGGGCAAGTCACAGAGGAGCTGCTTATCCAGGTTGGAACTGCAATTCAGATAAAGTCTGCCTCTATACTAAGTATGTTTTTGACAGTATTCTATAAGAAGGCTCTTGTTATTTAAGTCATGGAGAATATCCAAAAGAACAATAGTAACAATTAAAAATAGTAAATCCTTCTATATTTGGCAAAGCATTCTTCCCTGGGATCAGCCTTAATCCTTTCAACAATGTATGAATTTAATATTATTATTCCACATTAAAAGTATAGACAAAAATAAAACAAAACTAAGGCACAGAGAGGTTGAACGATTTGTATGAGGCCATGCAGTAATGGTCAAGTCAGTGTTCAAGTTCTCCTTTTTCAGAAAGATTGCTGGTATGAGAACTGGTCTTCTAGAATGTGCGCAGCTCAAAACGCTGTAACTTAACAGATGCCCACACACACTCACTAGGTGAGTGGACTGCTGTTTCTGACTCCTTGTCTCCCATAGGCAGCTCTTTACCCTGGATATGATTTGCTGTGCGACTTTCTCTTTTAGCCATTGCATTGTAACCTCCTTGCAGGCAGAGCCCATGCTGCTTTCACCTGTACATTCCTCCCTCTCCCAGCGGTGCCCAGCTGCATAATAGATCTTCAAATATTTGTTGAATGACACTGAATTAGTTGCTAGAGTGAAATTTATAATGATGAGACATCTTGCCAACAGATGACGGCTCGAATTTCTTCTCAGAACAAAAAACGAAATATTTAACTGTGCCATGCTCCATTTTGAACAGAAAGGACTTTTGAAATGATTTAAAAACTATAAGTATGAACCGTGAGGCCCTAGGCAGCCTCCCTGTCATCTGTGTTCTAGACTTAAGCACCTCAAGACATTTGAGAGGTGGAGAGCTGGAGAGCGTTCTGTTGCAGCAAACAAGACACCACCGTCCTGTGGGGCACATTCTCTCCGCTCGTGACAGTTTTGTCTAGTGAGAGCCCAGGGATCTGCCCGTCGACTCTGTGTTCTCGGCGCAATGGCTCGCACTGACCTGTAGGATCCGTCGGTCTGTCTGGAGACTTCAGGAGAAGGCCCGTGTGTTCTTTCTGTGGAATTGTAAGTGGAAATCGTCTCCTCTTGGTTTCACAGATGTTCTTAGACAAAAGCTGGTCTCAAACTTAAACCTGTTCAGGGACAATAGGGTGAGGATACGTGAGAGAGATGAAAAAAACTAGGAGTGAGTGTTCTGCAGGCAAACATATTTAAAGTGGATATTTATCTGGAGGACTTTTGCCATAGAGTAGGTATGACTGCTACACAATGTACAATACATGTCATAAGTATGATTGATGATGGCCTGGGCCAAACTATAGCCGTGGCTAGCATACCGTGTACAGAGATACCCTATAACTTTGTTCTTCTGCTACCTAATACCTTCCCTCTGGTGATGAATGTAGTTTCATGTAAGACCTTCTCTATCAAAGGTCTATCATTCTTTGACATACTGTTTATCTCCAGGGAGCTTGTAAAGATCTCTTACTTGGGTTATTCTATACCCTCTTATAGCTTTTTGTCCATTTGACCGTCGCCTTCACTAACTATGAGCTTGAAGTGGGATGCAATGAATAAGGTTATTTTATCTTTCTAAGGCCAGTGGGCAGTACAGTGTTTAGCTTGAACTAAATTCTCAGTGAGCATTTAAGGAAAGAGGAGAGGTGAAAGAGAAGAGGAAAAAGAGAGAAGAGAGAGGAATCTTAGAAAAGGATGACCTGTTGGAGCTGTAATGAAAGACAGAATTGAGCTACGACAGTCCTGTCCCTGAGCTGAGAAGGGTGGAGGGTGGGAATTAATTGTGCTACGTAGGGAACAGCATGGTGCTGTCAACCGGGCAGCATCAGAAACTAAGTATTTCTACCACAGTTTTTTAAACTGCCGCCAATGTAAGGTGCCTAAGCTCAGGGAAAATGCTGCTCCTCCCACAAGACTCCACCTGCCCCCAGAGAACAGGGCCTCGGTGACTCTGGTTAAAGAGACAGAGAGCTGCAGCATCTGGCAGACTCTGCTGCCCAGGTCTAGGAGTTTCAGGGATTAGGACAAAGGGAACTGAAGTGAGAAATAGCAGCCTGGGAAGAAGCCACAAGGCAAGGGTGGCTTGGAATACCCATAAAAGGATGTAGACTAGGTCAGAACAAGAGAGAGACATTATCCTACTTATGCTGGGTAAACTGTCATCGTTTGTCTGCGAAGAGTAAGTAGACACAGACATGAAAACACTTGCAGACACACTGTACGGCTCATTGTGTGTGCACAGAATGAACTGTGTACAGCTCCCACCCTAGGGCTGGGTTCATTCTCATCCAAGTTTTTCATTATTGAAGTCTCAGGTTAACATGCCTCTCTAAATAGTATTATCTGTAGGTACAAATAAGTATATACCTGGAAAGGATGAATTCTACCTGAAGATAGAAATCAAGATGTGGATGCTCACTATGAATAAACCAGGTGATTGTCCTTCAAGAACTTTCTAATAAGGCCATCTTCTGCGATTGTGCCACACTCGTAGGTCCAAGAAGACCTTCATCAGCAATCCCTCTGCTTACGTTTCCAGATTTGCCTTCATATTCCTGTCCATAGACTAGAGTATCAACACCGATTTTCTCACTCTCCTCTGCCACATGACCAGGCCTTACAGCCATGTGAGGCTTGAGTCCCTGAGCTCTGTGACTGATGACACACGATTTTTGGCTGTTTCTGGGGACAAAGGCTTAGACCCCAGGCATTCGCCTGATCTCATGGAGACTCATGGCTCACCAGCATTTTCTCCCATGAGCTGTAATCAGCAATAACATATTCAACAGGCCTTTCCAAAGGGCTTCTATATACAGGAAAGGTGTCATTCCCTTCCTTCATCAGTTAAAAATAAGTCTGTATGAGAAAGCTTTGAAAATTATAGAAAGGCTTTTTTTTTTCACTTGCTGATTTCCAAAGCCATCCCTGACACAAATTTCTCTACTTCCACCATACTTCAAGGGGTGGGGGTGGGGTGAATAAATGCCATTGCCCAGGTTTCCTGCACCATGAAGAGGCAGCCTGGTGAGCACAGCACGTAAGAGGCACGGCATGCCCACTGCAGGGGAGAGAGAGCTGAAGTTCCCACCACAACTGCCAGCAGCTCCTCCGGAACCACCATGACACACTTCTACGAGAAATTACACAGCTTTAAAGGCACTGTCTAATACCGTTCCTACATAGTTTATGTTGGAAAAGTATATCTTTGAAATGCCATCTGCCGTCATGGTGATATGATTTTCAAAAGCACGGTATTCTGTGCTGCAGTTATGGTCATCAAAGTCATTGTCAAAACATCAGCTCATTCCTACAATTGCCATATTAGAGGTTTTGAATGAAAACCCGAGAGCCCAGTCATTTCAGTGTGAAAAGCCTGCCATTCTAACCCCCAAAAAGCTGAAAGAGTTTGTGTTATTAGCGTGCTCAGCTGTTTGGAACTTTGATGATTCCAAGGTAGTTGTGCTACTGCAGTAAAAAGCCAACGTTGAACGTTCACTGAAGGAATATTAATGGTGATTTCCAGGAGGAGGGCAGAGGTGAATGTCTCACGATTCCCAATCAGTCCTCTGAGAGCCCAGCATGAGTGTGGCTCCCATTGTTTGCCTCCAGGGTTGAGTCCCCGTGGTTCAGACAAATATGGCTACCCAGCTACCAGTTACTTTTTAACAAAGTCTTGAAGCATACCAGCCATAGTAATCCATTTTGCTCTTTGATTGCTATCCAAAAAGTTGTATAGTTCCCTATGGCTGAAATAACAAAGTGTAAAAAAAGAAGAAAAGCTGTTATCTTAAAACAACAGAAATGTATTGCCTCAGAACTCTGGAGGAATCGCAAATTTAAAGAAATCTAAAATTCCAGGGTTGACCCTTGGCATTTTGTGGCTTGTAGGTACGCCACTCCAGTCCCATTGCCATCAGCTCCCTGTGTGTTTTCTCATCCTCTTCCTTCCATGGATTTCCAAATCTCCCCTTTTTATAAGGACACCGGTCATATTGGATTAGAGCACATATGAATGACCTCATTTTAACTCCACGGCGTGTGTGAAGACCTTATTTCCAAATAAGATCACGTTTTGTGATCATGGGAGTTAGGACTTCAACATATCTTCCTTGGGGAACACAAATCAATCCATACCAGAGGCCTCAGAAAAAAATCAAATCTCCAGGAAAAACACACTTCCAAAAACATGATGGCTTTTTATTTATTCAAAAGAGAAAAAAAATTGAAGCTTATGTTTCCTTAAATGCTCTCATTTTTGAAGAATTTGAATTAGAATTTCAAAGCAAATCATTGATTTTTGGAAAATCAAGCCTAAAAGAGAAAGGGAATTCTCTGTCATTCTCTTCTCTTCCTCCTATGTTTCCATGGACATTCTCATGATATTTATCATGTTGTTGCCAGTATCTTAACCCATATATAACTTCCTCTAGACTGGGAGGTCTTAGGTCAGAGACTACCTCATTTTCCTTTGAATTCCAATGCCTAGCAGAATACCTGTAACACATAGGTCGCTTAAGAAAAGTTTATTAAATGAAGTAGTGAATTGCCAAAAAGTAGAGACTTTCCCAATCTAGTGGTTTGGAAATAAAAACGTTGGAACTCTGTGTCCCTGGCTCTAATCCATAGGCTGTTACTAGTGAGCCATGTATGATCTTGGGCAAATCACTTCATCTCTCCATGTCTGAGTTCATCATCTGGAGGATGACAGTGTTGAAGTAAATGACCTCTGAGGTCCTTGTGGGCCCCCACATATAGGGGATTCTAAGTGCTTTTAAAGCCACCTGAAATAGATGGCAGTTGGAAAATAGAGACAACTGTATTTGAACAACAGTAAAAATAATTTAAAAAATCATCTACTAACTGCCCCAGAATTTTTATGCCCCCTTGCAACTGACTGATGCAGCCAGGGAAATAAAATGAACCACTAGGGACTCGGACCCGCACTAGCTCCTTACAACCTCCTGCCCTTCAACTTCACCCACATACACCCTTGGACTCTCTTGACTGTGTTTACATCTCTCATTCCCTAAGAGCATTTTGTGCACATCCTTCCCGTACCCTTTACTCATAAATCCCATGATCTATTTCTGATGTTCTTTTGGCCAGATAGTTTTTCCAAAGGTGCACAGAACTCTCTGTTGGTCACAGGCCATTGCTTCTTCCACATAGAACATAATACCCACTTGCATTTTTATCAACACCTGATTATGTTCTCTCCCCCTTCCAAAATAGATCATAATTCAAAAATATAGTATGTCAGCCAATTTTCATGTTTTGGGCAAGGGTTATAAATATATCTATGATGACAGAAGAAATTTCTAAGGAAAAATCCTTTCTGTGTTCAAGCTTAGTCCAAAGGTTCTATATCAACTTCATACTGTGTAGTGTTTTCTGTTTCATTCCTCTTTCCATTATGTGCTGGAAAATAACTTGTTCTAGACCAGACATGGAAGGTGGGGAAGGAAACAGTACTTTTTTTCCAGAATTGCATGGAACACAGGAAAAAGGAGCAACAATATACACGAACTCTGGTGCCTCACTTTCCCATTAGCAAAGTAAGTTTAATAATATTTGCTACTCACCTCAAAGACTTTGGGGAGAATTGATTAGGTAAGTACCAAACCCTCTGATCTCCAATAAACATTACATAGGCAACTGACTATTTAGAAGTCTGTCTCCAGTTCTTTCAAAGCCTCCAGACAGAAATTCACTCATAATCAGAATGCTGTATTCAGAATGGCTTTAGTGATTTTCATCTAAACTAAACTAAGATTTAGCTTTAAAAGCCCCAGTTATAACCATAGCTTGACATAAGGGATGTCATGGTTGATCATGAAAACAGATTCATCTCTGGACCCTCAAACCCTGGGACCAAAAGATATTCAAGCACCCTTTCAAAATCAGGCAGCTTCCTACAATGATTCAAAAATATATATATGAAATTTTAAAAAGTGAACTTAGAAAAAACAAAAGTATAACACATTTTGATTTTTTGGCATCAGGAAAAAATACATTGATATCTCTTTATTCATTTAGAAAATCTTTTGTCAATTTTAGCTAAAAACTTTTTGAAGACTTATGAGTACCCTTTTTTTAATGGATATCTGCCTATCTATCTATATCCATCTATCTATAGATAGATGTATAGATATCCATACATATATATATGTGTGTGTGTGTGTGTGTGTATGTATTATGGTAGAAAATATGAATTTATTTTTTGAAAGAAGAAAGAGCCCACTCCCACAGGTTTATGCCACCAGGTACAGCAAGGTTGACTTTGGGCAGTAGAATGATGGAAAATAAAGAAATAGGACACAGTGTCGTTTGTGGAGAGAGGACATATCACCAACTTGCTTAACCCTTCTCAGCATCAGTTTATTTACCTGTAAATGGAAACCACGGAACTTACTCTGATACTTCAGAGGGTTTAGCTTTTCTGATCCAGTTATCATAGATTCATGTTCTTTGATAGTTGTTTTTTAATTTTTTAATTGTTGTTCAATTACAGTTGTCCCCATTTTCCTCCCATTACTCTCCCCAGCCCTCTCCACCCCCCACTTTCCACATACAATCCTCCCCCCCATTGTCTTTGTCCACGGGTCCTTTACAGATGTTCCTTAACTTGAACCTTCTCCTTCTTTCCCTCATTATCCCCATACCCCTCTCCTCTGGTTGCTATCAGTTTATTTTTATTTCCATGTCTCTGGTTCTATTTTGTTTATTTTTTTGTTTCATTGTTTAGGTTCCACTTATGGGCGAGAGCATATGGTATTTGTCTTCCACTGCTGGCTTATTTCACTTAGCATAATGCTCTCCAGTTCCATCCATGCTGTCACAAAGGGCAGGAACTCCTTCCTTCTTCCTGCTGCATAGTACTTCATTGTGTAAATGATAGTTGTGTTCTTGTGGCTCTCTTCCATGTTCTGCCTTTGATTTTTAGAAGCTAGACACATGAGAGGACTCCCTGTATTGCCATGCTGGTTTCCATCACAGCATGAGGTCATATTTTTAGAACTACAATTTAAAGCTCTCTATCATTACTTCTCAAGTCATCTCTCCTTTTAGAAGCTCTGGCCATAGGATCATATCTCTGCATTGCCTGCAACTGTATTAACTGGCTCATTGCAACTGGCTCATAGGTGGTCTGTAACTCTGTGGAATGAATGATGAATAAAATATGATTTTGGTATAGTACTTACACTCAACTATACCCAAAATGTTATGCCTTGGCTGTTGAAGCTCCTAGAAGTTTACTATGTTCACTCTCTCCCAAGGTCTTCATCACTTTGGCTTCTGAAGAATGAAGTTCAGAGCAGAGGTATTCAGGTTATCTTATTCTATCTTAAAAAATAATCAAATCGGAAGCAAGGGAGTCAAAGCTTATTAGATTATTTCTATTTCCAAGAAAAAAAAATATGCCCTGTTATTGAAATCTCTCTTTCATTACTCAACCCCTTAGATCACAGAGCCTCCCTCCTGGGGTGGGCGTGTCAGATGCCCCCAAAGATTTTTCTTGGACAGAATCTGTGCCTTTGTCTTATGAAAGAGTAATGATAGACTTAGATTAGTATCCTAGGGCTGTATGACAAAGGATCACAAACTGAGTGGCCTATACAACAGAAATGTGTGTTACAGATTCGGAGGATGGAGTCTCAGATCAAGGTGCCAGCAGGGTCAGGATGTTTGGAAGGTTCGAGTCAGGAATCTGTTCCAGGCCTCCCTCCTGGCTTGTGGGCATTCCCCTGCTCGTGGCAGTATAATTCCAATCTATGCATGGTGTCCTCCCTGTGTGCAGGCAGGTCTGAATACGTAGCAAAAGATACAAAAGATGAGAGTGAAGGGAGCACTTTGTGTGTGTACATGTTTCTTGGAATCTTTTTAGGTGTCCAGTAAAAATAGGATATAGATTTCTTAACCATAAGGTAGAGGAAAGGATAAGATGTTACTCTTAGGAAATCAAAAGCCATGGATGGCAGACAATTTCTGTAGACAAGACATAACAAGAGAAATGTCAAACAGACGTGCTGACTGATGCATGAGAAATTGGCAATGTAATTGACAGGAAATTATAGCTTGAGCAAAAGTGACAAGTCATTAAATGAATATCAGAAAAAATAAAGAGAAAATGATATTCCCTGGAGATAAATAACCCAGTAAATGCTACCAAGAAACTGCTAATAGGAGTGTGCATGGAGGAGAAAAGAGCTTCAAAGCAGCATCCTGGTGACAAATGATGACAATTGGTGAAGCAAGATGAGTCAACTAGAGAAAGAAACTGCAATGCATTCCAGGACAGTAGCTCCAATAAGACCCATGTAAGAAACCATCATGTGAACCCAAACCTAACACTGGAGTGTTCAACTGACTGGGCTTGATCTCATCCCTTGGGAAAATTAGCCTAGTGTTCTCATTTAAAACCGCAGCCTTGCATAGCCTTACACACCACCGAAGACCTGCTAATGACCTCATTTTTTTTAACAAGTTCACTTTTCTTGCAGAAAATACTCTGAAAACTCAATCCTTTATAACAGATGAAAATCCAAGCAGATTTTATCCTGAAAAAAAAATGCATTATAGTGTAGTGTCCTGAAGCATCGGTTTATCACATCGTTTTTTGGTATGCATGCAGTAATATTTTGCTAATCCAGAACTTAAATTCTGGCCACACCACCTATATGAAATGCAACTGGCAACTAAAACAATAAACACAAAGTCCTTTGAAGAGTCAAAAGAAGTGTCCCGATGTGTTCCAATAAAGTTCATGTGGCTCCCCCTTGGGAGATGTCTCTGCTCCATCTGAAACCGCTTGCCCAGGCCCCACACATGACTACAGCGTATGTGATAATCTGCTTCCGCAACGAGCGGTAGTTGAGGAGCAAGTGATTGAAAGGATACAGTATATCAATTCATGGTGACACATTGATAGCTGCATGAAGTGACAGCTGACAGCAAATGAGAAATCATAGAAACGATAAAAATGAAACCTAAGAACGAAAAAGCACAACAATCTGAAGTTATTTAATAAAGGGAAACAGCTCTGTGCATTTCAACTGTTCCAACAGCTCCACTGAATTAGAGCATGCTCTCGTAGCAGATGGCTGTAATGATGACCCTGAGCCATCAGGAAAAAATAAACTTCGTTCCAAATGCATCTTTTAAGGTGGCAGGAAAATGCGCAATAAAATTGTAGAAAGATCTTCATCCAAATGATTATTTTTTTAAGTTTTATTGCCTAAAGTAATAAACCCTTACTATTCAAAAATTCAGCTTTTAAAAGTGACTCATTTTTGTGGGATTCATAAAATATCTTATCTGCAGTCCTGGCCTGTTTCCTGAGTTCTAGATTCACATTTGAAAAAGTTTGCCAGCGACTCTGTTAATTTGTCCCACTGGTTCCTCCCAGGACACATCTGAACCCAATATGACATCCAGTCTCAAACCTTTTCCTTGTATCAGCTGAGCACCACTATTCACACTGTAACCCAAGTCCGAACTTTCCATGCTAGCCTCAGTTATTCCTCCTGCCTCTCCCTTACAATGAGTTAATCGATCCCACTTTCCCCTCCTCACCTAGCCTATTTTGTGTCTATGTTCCTATTTTTCATGTAAGGACCTTTTCCTGAGCTTTACTATTTTAGCACCTCTTTCTTACAATCCCCCTACATTAGAGAAAAGTGAGATTATTTTCCATTTGTCATCCCATCTGATTCTTTCATGTCCTTCCTTCTGCCCAGTCAAAATCAGGCATGTCCTCTTATTTAGGTATCTGACTTTGCATGTGTGTGTTTATTTACATGTCAGATGTTTTTGCAAGATAATGAGATATTTGAGGTTAGGCACTATGTCTTAGGCATTTTGTGAATATCTCTTGAAATATATACTGAGCAGCTAATATGAGCCCGGTGGTCTGTTAAACACTGGAGGAAGAGCAATGAATAAGATAACCCCCTAGATTTCTGGAATGTACAATATATATATAATTAAATCACATTAATAAAATGCCCAGTTATCATAGTGCTTCCATGTCCATGATATATTTTTAATGAACATAGTAGATAAGCAATTAGTTAAGCTAAAAATAATGTATGCATATATTTATGGTATACAGTATTATTAAGTATATCTTATTGATTATGCTATTAAAGTTTTCCCACTTTTTTCTCCCCTTTATCTTCACTCTGTCCTGCACCTCCACACCCTCCAGTATCCTCCCTCTCTTTAGTTCATGTCCATGGGTTGTTTATATAAGTTCTTTGGCTTCTGTTTTCTATACTACTCTTAACTTCTCCCATCACAGTGTTTTCACTGGATCATCTCATCTGTTCTTCAAAACAGCTTTCTAACAGGCATCTTTTCTGTCCTGGTGATGGTTAAAAAAAAAATCTCACTGAGGTTCTAGTCCCAAGTTTACATTAGTAAGATATGCAAGATGTAAAAGCAAGAGATAGTTTTCTCGCTTAAACTAGTGTTCTTCCCTCTACACCTTCTTTTCTGCCCCCGCTCATCCATCAAAACATACTTTGATCAAATATGAACATCTTCATGCAGAGAAACACAAACATTTAGTGAACAGAAACTGCCTTTGATTTCCTGAACTATGGGTAAGTATTAGCCATTCCAGCCACAAAAGGAACCGGCATCCACTGAGATACTGGTTCATTCAAAAGGTTAATGGACAAAACCTCAATGAGGTCTCTACTTATGGAGAGGAAAAGAAGGTCAAGGTTATCAGCAAGAGACAATGGAGCATCCAGGAACTAGAGACAGTGGGAAGTTGTTATCTGAGGTCTCAAGGAGCAGGAGAGAGAATGATATTACCATTTCTCAAAAAAAAAAAAAAAAGTTGCAGCAATAGAAGAACTGCCATGGAAAAAAGGGACACAGTTACTACCCAAACCATGGTCCTGCAGGGGAAAGCAGAGGAAGAACTAACGCAGACCTTCCCCATCTCCTCCTCCGAGTATCTTGCCAGAGCCTTTCCATGGCAGAACCCAATTAAAAGTAGAGAGAAGAGGAGCTCACATGATGCAGTTCTCGAGATCAGACTTTTTGGGGGGAGTGCAGGGATAAGAAGGGCAAAATGGATCTGGGGGGAAATGGAGAACGGTCAGCTCAGAGACCCCTCTATGCACCAGAGAGAGGAAGGGTGCTATTCTCCTATTAATTCTTGGGATTTTCATGGTCCTAGGATAGGGGTTGCTGTACAGGGGCTTTTGATTACAATGAATTACGTCAAATGACTCTTGTTAATGAGGCCACATTTAAGGTCTTGGACCTTGGAATCTGCCCAAGCAGTTTCCTCCATGAACAGCACTGTGAATAGGCAAGTTTCTTCATTTCTCTGGCACCATGGTAGGAATTCATAGCACGCATAACTTTAAAGACGTATTTCATTTCAAAGACTAAAGTACACCCAAGGAGCGTCACTGCCCAATAGAAAATTCATATTAAGTAGAGAAAGCATGTAGAAAAATATCAAGAACTTAAATATTGTAGTGACTTTATTTTTATATTTATTCAGGAGTTTTTAACCATTTCTGTTCCATGCATTTGTATAGCTGACAAAACTGGTGGAAGATAATATATACTCAGAATAAAGTTTAGTAATATACATAAAAACAGTTATATAAAACATTTGTGTATTTATATATAAGCCAATCAGGAATATTTAAGGAATATATTTATGACATAATAGTGTATGTTCTTTTTCAGTAATACATTCCAAAATGAGACCTAATAGTCACTCTATTGACTAACATAATTTTGAAATAGTAACAAAGGCAACATTTTTAGATATTGACAATAACTATAATTTGATGAAATATGTTTGTTTTCTAATGGTGAGAGACATCACAAATACTACTAAAAGCTGTCGCTTCTCATTCACAGCTGAAAGCATTAGTGACTAGTTAATAAGAGATTAGTAAAAAAAGGATTTATTTTTTCTACCCAAGTTCACACATTCCGTTGGTCTTACCCACAAAGTGCTCGGGGTCCAAGGAACTCTTGCCCTAGAACCTGACCCGATCGGTCACTGGTAAGTAGTACACATTGGATACATATGTGCTGAACTGAAATAAACATAAACAAAGGAGTTGTACTTAGGCACAAAGCATTAAAAAGTGTGTCTTACAGATAGTGAATTACTCTTGGTAAGCCAGTAAGATTGAACTCATGCCAACACGTGACTCCCACCTGTAGGTCCCACCAAGCACAGTCATCGACCACGCGGGGGTGGAAGAGAACCAGCTCTCTGAGTTACCCAGTAATCACAAGGCATTATGGGAAAACACAAATCATGAAGAATATCTATGGAGGATGCTAAGCAATAGACATTTTAAATTGCACAATAAAGGACAAGGTAAACCAGGAATAATAATGCTTTGATACATAAAATTTCCTTCTGAGAAAGAAAAACATTCATATAAGTCCATAAATGACCCCAATCAACATGGTAACCAGTCTATGAGAACATACTCATTCTCCCTGGGAAGCAAAACAGTAGGACCTGAAAAATAACTAGACACTCATCCCATCTATCAAATCATCATAAAGAGAAAATGCTGGGAAGATTATGATGAAATGGAAATTTTCATGACTTGCTCATCAGAATGTAAATTGGAACAACCATCTGGAGGATAATTCAACAATAGGCATCAAAACCTTAAACACTATTCAAGTGCTTCATGTACAATATTTCATTTAGTACTACACCAAGCCCATGAGAACCCACAGGGACTGGGAGCAAAGTAACCTGTCCAAGGCCCTGAACAAGTGAGAGCAGGAACAAAATCCCAGTCCAAGTCTCTATAGGACCAAAGCCCACGCTCTGTCCACCACATCACACCACTTAACTTTTGCTCAGGTAATTAGATCTTTGTTAATTGGATCTAATACAATAATTTAAAAAAAAAAAAAAGTTACGGGTGCCAAGACAGTTACTGCAACACTATAAGGCCTGTCTGAGTGTAGTCAGTGGGGCAATATCATGGGTATCATAATTTATAGTTTTAATGTAAACATTCCACCTAAAATGTCATATGGTGTGCTTGAGTGTGATATTGTGATGCTACAGAATTACATGCTTATGATTTTGTAATAAAAAGGGGCATTATTTGTGCCAGAGCCTGCATATAATATTAAGACAAGCTCAAAGCCCCACAATAAAGGAAATGTTAAGAAAATTATTATGAATTACTTTTCTAATTAATCTGCAGCTATTTAAAATTCTGTGGTAAAGTGCTGATGATAACATTGAGAAATATCTGTGGTTCTGTAAGAAATGAGAATTGAATGAAATAATGGGCAATGCTCACAAATAATTTTTCACAACAAATGGAGCAGATGCCGCATTATTACTTTTAGAGTAACTTTTGGGAAAAGTTGAGAATTTAACATAAATCTATGGAAAGTCAGTGAAAGCAACTCCATAAGGACACAGATGATGTCAACCATGACTATGAGTTTCCGGTTCTCTTCCTTCCTTCCCCTCATTTTCTCTTTCCCTCCCTACCCTCTTTAAACACATTTGGAAACAGCCACTAAAAGTAGCTAAGAATATGGACTTTTTTAAAATCAGATTACTTTAAATTCTTATTCCCATACACACTAATGATTGATCCTGTGCATATGATTTATTCACCCTGCATTACCACTTATAAAATGGGGTTAATTATAATTCCTGCATACATGAGATTTGTGTGAAGGTTATATTACAGAATGCATGCAAAGTGCTTGAAATAGTTTCTAACACATAGTAGGTAGCCCATAAAATTTAGTTATAATAATAATGAATAACTATTTCATAATTTTGGCAATAGTTTTCAAATGCCTATTAAGTATCAGGCAATGCGCTAGGTATTGACTGTTCAAAAATAAATGGTTTTCTGATCTCAAAAAACTTATGTATTATAGGGAGAAAGCCACCCTAGCAGATCATTCTAAAACAAGTTAGTATTACAGAGGATTATTAAAAAACACCAAACCCAGTTTGGTAAATAGAAGTGTAGGAGTCAAAAAAAACTTACTGGAGAAGGTGATGTCTGAGCAAAATCTAATAAGAAAAACACTTGCTTAGTGATATACCTGGTGCCAGAAACTGTTCCTGGTACCTGACTATCTTAACTCACTGAGTCCTCCCAACAAACAATCCTGTGATATGTGTTTATTTCTATTTTACAACTGAGGAAGCTAAGGCTCGAAGAAATTAAATAACTTGCCCAAGGGCGTGCAGCTAGAGAGTGACAGAGATGAGTGACCATGTTCTTAATGATTATGATTCTAGCTACAGTGCCTTAAACTTAAAAGGATGTATGGGAGTTACCGAGGCAGAGCGAGGCGTATCTCTGCAGACAGAAAGACTAGTGTAGGTACCAGGCACAGATGATGGAAATCACGTGGTACGGGGGAAAGAGAGCCGTGTTGCCCAGCAGCAGACATCAGGAATTACGGCGGGAGGATGTGATAAGGGTGGAGGTGTAGGGAATGTGAGATCATGAAGTGTCTTGCATGCCATGTGAAAGAATTGGAACTTGATCCTGCTGGACGTGAGAATATTTATATGTGAGCTTGAAACATGCCACCTGAGCAAAATTTTTGGTCTGCATGATCTTGAGCAGATTACTAAATATCTGTGAGTTTTAATTTCAAATGGAATAAGTAAAATTTATATAACAAGGCAAGCAATGATGCATGAATTCTTGTAATGTACACAGTACCTAGTATACATTCAACAAATAATCATTATTCTTGAAATACACATTATGAGCAGCATGAGTAGAGAAATGGAAGATACATGTGCCCCAAACTCTATTGATGTCAAACTGAAATGCAGGGGACCTACATCCTATACAGGGTTAGGGCTTACTGAGCAACTCCTATGATTGAAAGGCTATGCACTGCCCCTGCAATCAATGTTGAAATCGTGCTGCCAAAGATGATGGTGTTGATAGAGGGGGCCTTTAGGAGTTTATTAGGTCATGAGAATGGAACCCTCTCGAGTGGGATTAGTGCCCTTATGAAGAAGTCCCACAAGGCCCCCTTGCTCCTTCCACCATGTGAAAATACACAGTGAACGTGCAACCTGAGGGAACCCTTGCCCAACCACACTGGCCACCCTGAGTTCAGACTTCCAGCCTCCAGAACTGTGGAAAGCAAATTTTTGTGGTTCAGAAGCTACTCAGTCTCTGATATTTTGTTATAGCATCTGAAATAGATTGAGACAACAGGTAAAGATCACAAGGTGCTAAAAACTGCCCTTGACATTCCTTTAGGGAGTTGCTGACATGTCACCTCTCAACAAGTGCTACATTCAAACATGGAAATCTATTACCATTGCTTCTATTGATCAAGGATATTCATCTATCTTTGTCTACTTGTCTGTGTGTCTTCTCTCTGGATTTGTTTCTATCCCTGTTAAATGAAAAGGACTGAATTGACATGTTAACATAAGTGAAAATACAATACAACTCCTTAAGTAGGCTAAAGGGAAAAAACAAACCATCATATACTTTTTCTATTAAGGGAAATAAATACCTAAGTAGACAATCTGACATTAACTGAATCAAAACAAAATCTTTAAATACATACTTTATATTTTTGAAGGAACTCTTACAAAAGTTACTTTATTTGCCATCTCCCAAATCCCTGAGATTTGTCCATTGTGCAGAGTTGAGAAAAGGGACTAGCAAAGAGTTGATAGTTTCAAATTAAAATCAGGGATTCTACTAGGAGATCTGGGGCTTCACACCCCCCTGCCCCCTTCAGACTGTCTCAGGTCACGGGACAGCGGCACTGGCACAGAGACACTGAACGTCTCACCAAAAAACTGTCATGGAGTAATGACATGGAGTCATGCAGGCCCCAGAGCTAATAAAGCAGGAAGAAAGGGAAAGGAACATAAATATACAGAGATTCAATAGAGTAAGATGTTGTGGCAAAACTCAAGTCTCTATGGGGAAGAGTAGGACTTTAAACTTAAGAACCAAACTCACCAGACTTCCAGCCAAGATGGAGGTATAGCTGGAAACACTGTGCCTCCTTGCACAACCAAGTTTAAAGACAATAAAGTTTTAGTAACAAAAAACGCAGCCAAAACACAGAACATTGAACTATACCAAAGTCCGACAACAACGGCGTTCAGCCAGACCGGTAAGAGGGGCAAAGCCAGCAGCAGAGTGGGGTCAGGCAGGAAAGATCCCCCAACACAGGTGCGCAGGCAGCCATGGGTGGATCCCAGGTGTGGGGTTGGGACAGGCAGACCCAGTGAGGGCGTGAGGTGCCAGGCTGACCGTGGTCACATTCTCGAGCAGATAAAACAGGCAAAGGAGCAAGCAGTGAGACAGGCCACGCGTCCCCAGTGGCAAGAAGCAGCAGAGGGGACCACAATTGCCCCCCTTTGACCCTGCCCCCACATACAGCATCGCAACCCAGCGATCTGGGTGGCCCTACCCTGGTGAACATCTAAGGCTTCGCTCCTCATACATAACAGGCATGAACAGAAAAAACATGGCTCAAGAAGAACTCAAAGCCCCAGAGCCAATAACTCTAAGTGACCAAGAAATAGCCAACCTATCAGACGCACAGTTCAAAACACTGGTGATCAGGATGCTCACAGAACTGGTTGATTTTAGTCACAAATTAAAGGAACAAATGAAGGCTAAACTAATTGAAATGAAGGGGAATGCACAGGAAACCAATAGTGATGGAAAGGAAACTGGGACTCAAATCAAGAGAGTGGACCAGAAGGAAGAAAAAAAGGACCAAACAGAAAAGTATGAAGAAATGAGAATTCAAAAAAATGAGGAGAGGCTTAGAAACCTTCAGGACATTTTAAACATTCCAACATTTGAATTATAGGGGTACCAGAAGGGGGGAGAGGAACAGCCACAAGTAGAAAACTTATTTGAACAAATAATAAAGGAGAACTTCCCCAATCTGGCAAAGGAAATAGACTTCCAGGAAATCTAGGAAGCTCAGAGTGTCCCAAAGAAGTTGGACCCAAGGAGGAACACACCAAGGCACATTATAATTACATTAGCCAAAATTAAAGTGAAGAAGAGAATTCTAGAAGAAGCAAGAGATAAGGGGACAGTCACCTACAAAGGAGTTCCCATCAGACTGTCAGCAGATTTCTCAAAAGACACCTTACAGGCAAGAAGGGGCTGGAAAGAAGTATTCCAAGTCATGAAAACCAAAGACCTACATCCAAGATTGCTCTATCCAGCAAAGCTTTCATTTAGAATGGAAGGGCAGATAAAGTGCTTCTCAGATAAGATCAAATTCAAGGAGTTCATCATCACCAAGCCCTTATTATATGAAATGTTAAAGGGACTTATCTAAGAAAAAGAAGATAAAAAAGATGAACAGTGAAAGGACAGCAAACTCAGTTATTAAGAACCACACCTAAAACAAAAGCAAACTAAGAGGACAGCTAGATCAGGAGCAGAACAATAGAAATGAAGATCACGTGGAGGGTTAGCAACAGGGGAGTGGGAGGAGAAGAAGGGGGGAGAAGGTACAGAGAATAAGTAGCATAGACAGTAGATAGAAAATAGATAGGGGGAGTACAAAAATAGTATGGGAAATATAGAATCTAAAGAACTTGAGACACATGGACATGAACTAAAGTGGGGAATGGTTTGGGAGGGGGTGTGCAGTGTGGAGGGGAATGAAGGGGGGAAATAGGACAACTGTAATGGCATAATCAATAAAATATATATATTTTAAAAAAGAACCAAACTCACCAAACAGGGGTAGACACCACCACTACCCTATTTTTTATCATGAAACTGGACTGAAGAAAACCACTGAATCAGATATCCATATTTAAAGAAAGGGCTTCACAAAGAAGACTGTCATAAATGGAAACAGGTAGGATGGATGACGTGGAGATAGGAAATGGTCTGTCTACCCCTATCTGTCCCAGAGAGTCCAGAAAACAGATGTGCCTTTTGCAAAATTTTTTATGCTCCCAACGCTAATCAGATCTGCACGCTGAGAATGAAGATAGAAGAGATACAGTTTTAAAAGGTTATTTCAGCGAGAAACAGTTGTGAAATGCTCCTTATATATTATAATGAGGCTGATTGTTTACAAATAGAGTTTAGGATATGCTTCAAGTTCACCAGGATTACAAATCATACACAGTTGTCTCTAGAAAAAGAAAAATAACAATTACAAATACTGAAACACCTGTTACTGCTGTGAGACTGTCCTCACAGGTGGGCCAAGTGTCGCCCTCTGCTGGCTTAGTTGACAGGCTGCTGATAAGCCATAGAAAGGGGATTTAAAACCAAGTGTAAATCCTCCAAATATTTCTTTCACATAATACTGAAAACCAAACAAATAATGTCAAAGGAAATAAGACAGCTTATATAAGAAGCTGGGGAAACAAATGTGTCAGGAGAGGAACAAAAATGAAATAAACAAAAACAGAGCAAGATTAATGAATGAAAACAGAGCAAGATTAGAATACCACAGAGAGCAAAAAGCAATCTGTCTTGTGGGGATGATTTTCCCTTTCTGATTATTTAAAATACAAGTAGCGTTTTCAGGCTCAAAAATTGTATTCCGAGTCCTAGTAGCCCAAGAATAATTTCTTTCCAGACTCGAGTGCAGTCATATACCACAGCAAAATTCTAGGAGTTTACAAATAGATTTTGTTCTCTCTCACTTCACATGTTGGTGGCTGTGGTTCAGCTACTACGTCTTGATGGTGTATGGCTTCTGTTTCGATGACACAGGTGAACAAGCAGCCTCTTGCTGGGACATGCATTGCTCACGGCAGTGGGAAATAAAGTGAGAGACTTGGAGGACACTCCAGATACCTCCCAAACCTGCTACTGACATGGGACCTAAACCAAGTCTATTGACCTTCACTGAGCAAAGCACACTGGGTGGCCATTCCCAATAGCGGTGGGTAGGACATGTTCTTTCCCACAGAAAGAGCATGGTGAGGACATCTGATCATCATACAGGGAAGAGAGGACCCATCGGTTGGGAGTAATAATACCACCTATTCACACAGACTGCTCATGTAGATGCTAATATTGCCCTCCTCCCCATGAGCAAAACTCACTCAGCATCCATCCATGGGAAACTACACTCTTAAGGTCTCGGCCAGTCACAGCACTGGGATGCATTCTTGGGTCTCTTGGTCTAAAACATGTATGAGTGTGTTTCTACTTAATTCAGGGTCCTGTGAGCTGAAAAGAATTAGGCTGTTCATTATCTATCTGAGGATTACTTGCCAAACAAAAGAAAACTAAAGCAAAAGTCACTTCCCAATCAGAAAGCATAAGAACCTGAAACTCACAACAGTATTGGGTCAAAACGATTCTAAAGTTCTTCCTGTTTCATCACCCTCTGCAGTCACATCTAAATAAGAACATTCCCTCAACTCTCTCTTAGCCCTGTAGACAAGTGTGGACTGAAAGGAGATGTTCCATTTTCAACACCAATAATCGGTTCAAAGCTTGCCTCTGAGCTGTGAGCACTTTTGACTGTTCAATATTCTGAACAGTTTTGCTAGTGTCTGTTTTAACTCTACTCATCTTCATATGCCAATAGCAACACTCCCAACTGTGTTCCAGACCTTCCTCTCTCTAAAGAGAGAGCAAGTCAAATGTGCATGGCGACATACTCTTAGTCCTTTCTTTCTTGAGTCATTACGTGCCTCGTATGGGCTGACCAACTGACCCCTTAATTCATTTAGAGGTTTTAAAAGAAGTGTGAAGGCCATTTTGAGGAATTCGACCCTCTTCTACCAACTGTCAAGCTGCTTTGCCATGTTTCTAGGCATCATTTTGAAGCGATTCCAGCACATTATCGTAACACACGGGAGCTGTTCCATTTGACTTCTGTACTTCAGTGACAGACTGTGCTCCCCTTCATGCCCAAGGAGTACATTCCAAGACGCCCAGTGGATGCCTCAAACTACAAATAGTACTGGACCCTACATATGCTATGTTTTTCCCATACATACATACCTATGATAGTTGAATTTATAAATTAGGCACAGTAACAGACTAGTACCAATAACTAACAGTAAATAGAACAATCATAACAATACCCTGTAATAAAAGTTCTGTGAAAGTGGTCTCTCCCTGGTCACTGAGACACCTACTAAGTGACTAACAGGTCAGACAGTCTAGACCCACCGGACAAAGGCACATCTCACTTCCCGGGGAGGACAGAGCAGGTGGCACAGATTTCATCAGGCTATTCAGAATGACCCACAGTAAACCATATAAATAGTTCAGTTTTAGAATGTTCCATTTAATATTTTTGGACCACAGTTGACCACAGTTAACTGAAACCATGGAAAGCCAAACTATGGATAAAAGGGGACCACTGTACAGAAGCATTTAGAAGACTCTGCAGAGAAGAATGAATGTGAAAATGAATAATTAGAACATGGTCTGCTGCAATCAATGGTGGAAGCACAGTGCTGAGAACTTTTTACAGTGATGTTTATAAAATTACGTGAGTAGTATAGTTGAGTAATTTCTTGAAAAGCAAAATCCCTGGGGCCTGGTGGTTTCCCCAATAAGTTACCAATCCATCACTCTGCATATGAGTATATTTGCTTATTCACAATCATGTTTGGCAAATTGTCTTTTTATATTCATGACTACATAAGATTTACACCTTCCACTTTCTTGAAGGATGAAAAAATTAAAGTGAGATTTTTGGAAATAGAGGAAATGAAGGAACCCAGTCAACAGAATTTAGAGAGCGTCTGTGGATTAATATTAATCTCAGAAAACTATCTATGTACAAATCTATAGAATTTCTCATGGAACAGTTACAAGTAAAGAGTCCTTGAAACTTATCCATGGGTATTGTGCCAGGGTACCAAGAGCCCCAGGACAAGAATCACTGGGGTCCCTCTGGTCCACATAGTCTATGAATATATTAAACATTTTTGGAAAGACAGCACCAAGCACATGATTCTAATGCCTTTAAATGTTGTTATTTCTAAATTCATATTTACAGCACGGACTTTTTTCTAACCTTCAAATGCCTACTTGACATGTACACTTAGGGACAAAAATCTCACCAGCATCTTGAACACTGCATGTCTCCCACAGACAAGCATCTCTCATTGAGTGCAACTGACTTGCACTCACCCAGATAATCATACCACAAACATAGGAGTTATTCTTGCTACCCTCATCTCCTTTAACATTTCTATACCAACATCAGCAACTTTTACTGATGCTACTCTCAGATTATAACTCCACTCTACCTACATACTCTACCTCCAAGATCACCACATTGGTCCAAGCCACAGCATCTTTCTCAGAGTTCAAAGAGTGCTTCCTAAATGCTAATCCCTTTTCACACTGTCCTCCCTCCGTTTCATTGTCCACAAAGCTTCCAAAAGGATATTTATAAAATCCAAAGTCGGTGACATCATTCCCATGCATGTGCATAAAGCCATTCAAAGTGTATTCATAAACCCTAGAATGTCATCTCAAAACTTTGCCCTGACACTTAAGTCCCAACCTTTGCCACACCCCTGTATCCCCTACTGATGATACTCTCCCCGCACCCAGCATTCTGCAGACGCACCAGCTTACTGTTCTTCAACTCCTTGAACACGTCGTGTTCTTTCCCACCACAGGACACTTGCACAGATTTTCCCCTGTGCTGAAAATGCTCTTGTCTCTACTGTGACAACGAATGAATTCCCAGTTATCTTTCAGGGCTGAGCTTAAATGACGGTGCCTCAGAAAAGTCTTCTTTGATTCCTCAATGGAAATGAGGACGTCTTATGATAATTCCACAATGTTCTAATTATTTTCCTGCAGCAATTTTTAATTACATAGTTTGTGATATTTGCCTGATGTCTGATTACCTACCTTATCAGACTGGAACTTAGATGATGATAGAGATAAATCTGATTTTTAAAATAAGATACACTGCTATATTTCCCACATTTAACACTTAATGTATGTTTCATATTAAAATATATGGGTAAGATGTTGAGCTATAGCTAAGAATATGTTTATACATTTAACTATAAATCCACTAATGCTTATTGAGTGTGTACTCTGTACCAGGTGCTAGAGATACAGTGGTGATGAAGCCTGACCCATTCTCTTCCCTTGTGGATCTTGCAGAATAGCTTGTAGTCACATTTTCCAAGGGCAGTTGTCCAAAGTCCCTTTAAAATGGAATGATGGCACTTAAGCACCTAACTTCCCCCTTACAAAGGACAGCAAGTCATGGCAGAAACACCAGGTCTAAGTGGAAATTCTGCCTTCAGTTCAAGCTACTTTCTCATTCACTCACTCTGCCTACACCAGCAAATCAAAAAGGGACAGGTCATTGACTTTGATCTCAGATTTCTTTTGTTCATTTGTGTCAGAACTGTGATGTTCTTTAACCTTTGCTTTTTTGTGCTTAATGGATCTGAGGGTTCTGATAAATGCAATGCAGTGGTCAATAACACGCCAAAGCTGGCCCATAATTGGCTAACTGGAGGTGCTGGGAAATAAAAGGCCCTGCTGGCTAAGTTCTAAATAACACGCACTGGCCAAGTCTCAGCATTATTCTATCACTGGTTACAGGAATTTAAATGTTCAAATCTGAGTTTTGTTAACAGGAGATATAAACTAGCTGCCCACAACCTATTTTTAAAATACACCCAGATCTATACTGAGTTCTCTATGCCCTTCCAATTTTTACCCATAAAAACTGGGTTAGTACACAACTTCAAATAACTTTTTAGCCTAGCTCAATTTAAATAAATTAAAGTTTGTAAAGCAAACCCACTTTATGTTAGTAGGAATGGTATACAAATTAACCATGTAAAAACTAGAAATATCATATTAAAAGTATAGGGGGGGAAATAGAGTGCCAATTCATCTCCATGTCAAACAATCTGCAATTCCTTGTCACAGCCAAACATGATGGCAGTGTCATTTAGACTTTGCTAATAGTTAACAGGGAACATCTGAGGAATTTTCATGTAACTCCACATGAAGTAGCAATGTACACTGATTGCCTAATGCTAAAAGCATTGACGCTTTGCTAGTCTCTAAAAGGCTGTGGCATGGTAATAGAGAATCACTCTGCAATGAAGCATATAAATCAGAATGCATGTGCTGTGTATCAGCTTCATGTGGTACCTGAAGGAGAGTTTCCTGGCACTCTTTTCAGTGTACAAAGATAATAAGACGGAAAACACATCATTCATCAAGAACACACCAAAGCACGCCTTCACATGCAATTCATGCAAGAATAATGTGTAAAAAGAAAATAACCCATTCAAATATTCAGAGTCTACTAACCAATTCTAAAGCAATAAATGACTGACAAAAACAATTGCAACTGACACAGTGCACATAATCTACACAACACAGGAAGCAAATGAAGATTTGAGAAAACAAACAAACAAACAAACAAAACCAGGCTTCTCAGGTTAAACTTGGGGCTGGAAATTAGGAACCCTTGAGTTCCAACAGACACCCAATGACCAGAGTGGCTATTTCAGCCATATGTCTACATGTAACTCTCTGTTTATTCATTCTGAATTGTCTATTCATCTATCGATATGTCTATAGTTTTGTCTACTTATGTCATCTATATCATCTGTAGCTAGTTAACATATATGTAGATATATTTAACACTCAGTGTCAGATACTGATGCTCGTGATAGTACCAAACATTGAAGAACTCAATCTAATATAACAGACAGACAATGCCCTACAATAGCTAGCACTATGAACTAGGAAGCTTTACTCATTAGGCACCACAGACAGACTGGCATAAGTCAGTGAGCTTTTCAAAAGCTTAAAAAATTGAGACTTAAATTTAAAAACTGAATTTTTGAGACTGAAATTTAAAAATTGAATTTGAGACTTAAGTTTAAAAGTTGAATTTCTGGCTCTAAAATATGAAATTAGATCTGCCAACATTCACAAAGGTTTAAAGAGGTGTCTATAAACATAATACTATGTCGCTTTCATTCATGGTGAAATTCAACATTCATAAAATTCTGTTACATGAAAACCACTTACAGGTCAGATTTTGTTTGGTTACAAAAATCCCTGAGTATGTGCAATGACTCCTGAGAAACTGTACCCAACTTTAAACTAAATGAGAGAAGTATAGCCAAACAATTGGGAAGCCCCTTCTAAAAATCTTCACAATGTTCACTGACCAGATATATTATTTTAAATGTAAGATTTGGGTGCATTTTTATATATTTGATATAGTGTGGGATAGGGTCTCAGAAAGAGAGAAGCCTTGCCTGGGTGTACCAAGGGAAGGTGTTAGCACACATAAAAAGGGATTCTGTAGGAATGTGAAGTTGACATAAGACTCAGAGTTTTCCCACAAAGAGGTGGAAAATACATACATCTGCAAAGACACTTTCATCCGTAGTGAGGCATCAGTAAAACACCCACCAGAACTGGAGGGTCATGTATGCACATTGGGAGGCAGAAAGAGGACCTAGAGAAGTACTGACGCCAAACAAAGAGCACCTCAGGAGAAAAGGAACCAGTGAACGTTTATAAAGAAGAAAACGACATGATCAGATGCACTTATTTATACAATAACCCCGGTGGCAACATGGACAATAGATGTAGCTGGGATACCCATTTGGAGGCCCTTGCAATAGAGGACAGATAAAAGATGATGAGAGCCAAAGCTCTTGCTGGAAATGTCCAAATTCAAGTGACATTTCCTATTGTGAAAGTGATTCTTAGAGATAAAAACAGTGTTCAGCTCTGCACTAAACCTTCGAGAGCAATTCAGGGAAAGAAGTGTTGAGTGGGATCATTTTCTCTGAGGCACAAGTTATTTTATAAAGTGGCTAAGTCCAACTCATAGCCACCATTCACGTACCCTTTTCCTTTTAAAATGCAGTATGGTGCACCTTTGTTGACTCCAGCAACAATCTGAGTACCCATTATGTAAGTAGCGTTATTATCTGCTAGGATTGGAGAAGACAAGCAGATGGTCACCATATGGGGCTGGAACACGGCTCAGCTTCTCCACTACTTCTTTACCTGTTCTTGGTACTTGGATTGGTTTTCCAGCTTCATCCAGTCTACTTGCCATCCTAAAACAATGGTTTGTTTGTAAACCCAGATTGCTACCCTCACCACCCATTTCATCCTCCGACCTTTGAGGCTCTCTTATGCCTAGACTGGACCAGCCTGGGTCAGGCTGTCTCACTTGACCTACAACCTGTCAATGCCATCCAGGAGTACACTGGTTTTTCTTTCTCACCTTCTTTGGACTATATTTGGTCTGCTAAATGTGCAATTCTTTGCCTTTTCTTTTTTCATTCTTTAGGTCTAATCTTTCAAAGCCATATTATAAATTGTCTCCATTCTATTGTGTTTAACCTAATAATATTTTAACATATTTAATAAGATCATGACAACCCATGCAATTCATTACTTTTTCTAGTCCTAAAGATGATAATAATAAAGAAAAAGAAATGTGATTTATGTATCATCAGGTATCCAAGAAACCTGCTTATCCTAAGAGAGGTGGTAGAAAAAGATTTTATTATTGTCTCTTAAAAAATATAGTAACTGAGACAGAGAAAGGTTAACTAGCCTTGGTTACCCATTATTCAGTTTCCCTGCCAAAATAAAATTCATGCTTCAAATCCATTTCCACACCCTCCTCAGAGAATTTTTCTCCATAATCCCTTACCTCAACAGAAACCTAGCACAATTCTTATAAAGGTGTTTGTCTTATAAATTGATGTTTGCCTCTGTGCTTCAGATATTTATTTTTGTTTTACTTAAATTGGTTTAAGTTGCACCCCCTGGAGATCATTGTTCTAACAGCCTCCATAACTCTAGGGGGACAAGGAAGGGGATAAAGGGATAAAGGAAATAATTGGCTTTCTTCTCCTTACTGTACCTGCCCCTACCCCTTCTTTTCATCTCTAGGTTTTCCCATTGTTAAATCTGGTGTCAATAAAGTAAAAAATTGAAATATAGAAAAGAGAATGTCAACAGCACAGGGTGTTCTCTAATTAGCCACTGAGTCAAAATGGCTTTATCCACAGTGGCCTCTAGTTGGCTAAAATTTTAATAATAATAATAATGATAGTACTAGTAATAATAACATATTCGAGGACATGTGTAGCTTAGAGGTACTCAAGGAATTTTGCTATTTTTCTCCTCTTGGTGCACTCCAACCAATAATTTCAGTTCAGGTATTTTTTTAAATCCCCAATTGTGTGCTATTGTAATTATGCATAGAGCATACATAAGTCAATACATTTTTAAATCATTTATTTTACATATCAGCCATCTCATAATTGTATTCATTAAAATGATCTTTATTTGAACATCCATTCTATGCAACCTTCAGCTTGCTGAACATTTCTACGTAACCTCGATCTATGGGCTTTGTTTGGCTTTCTTTGTTGAATTACCAGCAAATAGAGAACTGCTTTTGTGCAGTTTTATTTGAATTTTGAAGCCAGGTAATTTACTAATCCTTCTTTCAGATGCTTCCTTTGTTCTTTCCTGAGATGTGTATTGACTGAAGGTTTCAAGGGCTTCATTGTTTAAAGTCAATTAGGAAATAAAATTCTCTTTGATAAACTAACCTTGTTGACCTAGCACTTTGCAAAAAAAAAAAAAACCCACCAGTGTATAAAATATATGTTGATGGAGGTGACTGTACCTCTGGGTGAAACACATAGCTGCCTGTCCCTATAAGAGGTGATATCCTTAAAGGAGAGCAGAACTTTCTTTTTCGGTTACAACTTTAAATATCCAAAGATGCTGACAATGAAGAAGAGAAAGCAGAAAGTTGATAGAGACATTAATAATGTACGTCTACAAGTCCTCATCCCCAAAGATACTTCCTTCTGCTGCATCTACATTTAACTGAGCACTTTACCCCTTAGAACTACTTCTATACCTTCTCCAATGCATCCTCTCCCACAGTGACCTACATCCGGGCCCTGTATGCGCACTCAGCTGCTCTCCTAAAGTCTCGTCTCACACTTCGCTCAGAATTCCACTGAACTGAGACATTGGCGGAAGAAATAATGAAGAAGCAGGAGACAATGAGTCCAACACTCACAACGCACCACTTCTCACTCTCCAGAAACCACTGAAACTCTTGAGCCTCAGGAATCTCGTACATAAAGTAGAGATCATGATATCTTATTTTCCTAAAATTAGATGATCCCTGAATTCTCTATCAACTTGAAGACTCATTTCAGTATAAATATACAGAATAGACTTTAAGCCTTATCAATACAAACTTTATATTTTAAACATAGGATTCCATGCTTGTGTATGTTATTAACATGATCCAGGCACCTAGGCCTATCTTTCTTATCTCACAGGGCTATTATAAGAATAATATAAAAAATCAAAACACTTTAAAGATTTATATAATGATGATATAAATGTAACCAGAATAATGTTATTATAGAAAAGATGAACAAAATATCTTAATAGCTAGCACAATAATGTCTTTTAGGGTAGAAGCAAAGCTCTCTCTGTTCAGAGAAAATACATGGAAAGGTTGCTTGTTGAAAGAAGGTGAGGTATATGATGGGAAAAATCAAGACAACCGAAGAGGTAGCTAGAATTGAGCAGGTTTCTGGTAGTTAGGCCAGAATGACACCAAAATATTGTGCCCGGTGCAGTCAAGCAGAGGAAAGAGCACGCCAACAGCCGAGGGCCATCAGGAGCCTCGGCTGAATTTATACTTTTTACAGTGGCCGAATGTAACCTCCTCACAGCTGCATCCTAGAAATCCTGCTGCACACACAAAATCCTGGCATGAATCAGTTTTTGCAGTAAAAATCAGGGAAAATGGAATTTTGTTTCTCAGCCCATGCATTTGACTTGCAGGACAACAAAGTCCAGAACTGGGATACTCTCCAAAATGAAATAATTTAGGACAAGTAGAATCTCAGAAAGACAGTAGAACATGAGAAACTTCAGAACACGAAAACCTTATGACAGATGTTAAATTGATTTTGAATCATGGTCCGAGTCTAACTTTTCTGATATCAAGGGTGGGTGGCTGATACCAGCTGATAGCTGGATAATGATGATGATAATGATGATAAGTAAGAGAAGAAAGAGGAGGAACAGGAAGGAACAGGAGGAGAGAGAGGAACATGATGGTGATGACGCTGATGATTGGTATTAGGAGAGTTTATATTTCCAGAGAAATTTAATGATAGAGGAGAAGAATCAATAAGCCCTAAGTGAAAAAAAGGGAATTGTCAGTGAAAAGGCAACTTTATAACCAATATAGTTAAGAACTATGAGTCAAAGACCACGGGTAATTGATAATGGAGAAAATAAGTTGGGACAAAGGAGTAGGAAACAATCCAGAAAAGAAATTGGAGACCTTGAAGGAGATGCTGTGAGGTTAGACTACATCTTAACATGCACAACGAGCTCTCACAAAATTAGCATTCCTTTTTGAATCATAATTATTGTAACATTAAAGAAAATAATTGAAATGAATTAGTAGTCTTCTTCAATAAATGTCTTAGCGACTATTTCAACTAATAGAACAGATGCATTCCCAGAATCCATTTATAATCGTAAGATGAAAAGCAACATAAAATGAAGGTGACTAATGTGATGGAGAAAAAAAAAACTGGACTTAAAGTTTAAAATCCAAATTAAAACCTCACTTCAGCTGTTGAAAATTATTTATTGAATTTCTATGTGCCTGAGTTCGTGTTGCATGCAAGGATATAAAAATGACTAACATGATCCCTGGCCTGCAGAAACTCACAGTCTATTTGAACAAACATGAAAGCAGATAACTTTACTTCAGTACATAAATGCTACCTTAGAGATTTGAACTGAAGCAGTACAGACCACGGAGCAAGAGGCTAGATCTCCAGGGTTCAAATTCTTTAACTTCTGCATTTAACAGTTGTGTGATCTTACATGATTTATAGAACCTTCTTGTGCCTTAGTTTTCCCACTCATAAAATGGAAATATAGAATTGTTTCCTGTGGTCATTGCAAGGATTAAGTAAATTGAACTTGTAAAATACTTAAAACAATTTCTAGCACATTAAGAGGGCTGTTTTATCACCATTTTCTTCACTATCATTATCATCACCAACCACACAGAAATACTAAATTGTAAAGAGTAAATGTTACCTGGGAAAAACAGAAAGAACAAAGAAAGAGTTCACTAAGTAAATGGACTCAAAGTGTACCTTTCAGGTAAATAAATGAGAAAATGTATGCCAAACAGAATGACCTACGTGTCTGAAAGTGAAAACTCGAGACAAGCCCTGCTGTGTTGTGGGGTATGTGCATGGTGGGACTGAAAAGTTAAGATAGAAAAAATTGTGAGAGTCCTCATGGTCAATGGTGTCTTTTAAGTAGGTAAATAACATCACAAGATTTATTTTTCTAGGATGATAACTCCAGTGGCTCCACAGAGAACCATAAAATCCCGATGACTTCCAACAACAAAGAGATGCTCCGTGGACTAGTGACAGCTCTGTTCCATGTCCTCCTCATTGTGGCAGCGAGGCTAGACAAATATCCTTTATTTGAGACATCCCTGTTGTCTTGGTAGAGGGGAAAGGGAGAGGATAGAACCACAGGATGGCTTGTCAAAACCTCGACTCCACAGTGGTACATCATTTCTATGCATATTTTACTGAACAGAGCAAATTATGTGGCTGAGTTGGATGTCATTGAGATGAGGAAGTATAATCCCTGCCAAGGAAGGAGTATCAGAGATCAAGGGGCAAAGCCTAACACTGATGGGGTGGCAGCTATACAAACAAATTTGGAAAAATAATGCTTTATCATCCTGAGTAGCTCTTGTATAACCCATTCCATGAAATTGTGGCTTAAAATAGCAACAACCATTTGTTATGCTTATGAATCTCAGGTTGTTGAACATGGCCAGTTTGGAGTACACAAGGTAGATTTGTTCACTGGCCAAAATCTTTGGCAGGAATGGCTATTAGTGAACTTCAGTTGGGCTCCTCACCCTCTCTCTGTAGTTTCAGAGCTTCTTCTTTTGGTTTCTCCAGCAGTGAGGAGAGAGACTTATTGGTGTCTTGGGGCTGCAGGAGACCAGGGTGGAAGCTGTCAGTGTTCTGAAGGTCATGTGTTCATTGCACTTCACTGGTTAAAGGAGTCACAAGTATACCAATATTCATAGACAGGAAACGTGAACCTTACCTCTTCAGAAGAAGAGGGCCAAAGAATCTGCAGCCACCCTCCATATGTGTAAAGGGTAAAGAGGGACAGATCGAAGAGCCAGTTCTGAGACAGTATCTGCAGGATATGCTGACCACCTAAATGTGTAATGGAAATGAACAGAATAATAAAAAAATACAAAAGATAAAAGGCTCATTTCTGCAATGCTCATGCATAATAACTGAAAAAATATTTCAAAGATAAGGTATTACTTTATAAATTCTGAATTATCCAAGAAATTCAAAGAAAAAAATTGATCAAGATGGTGATCACATCTAGACTTATCTCAAGATGTTATTTGTATGGTTCTTGTAAAAGTGCTATAAAAACATATAAAAACATATGTTAAATCAAAATAAACTTTATTTTAGAAAGTCACTTTAAGTATGTGGTGATATAATTAAGCCTTATTAATATGCTGTTTATTTAACAGATTAAAAATGCATACGAAGCATACCCCATTCATCTTAATTAGACAATATGCTTGCCAGGATTATTTGCTTTATATTTTTATTTTTCATGAACATTTTGAGGATATCCATTGGTGCTATTAGAATCAATGCTCCCCTTGGTTTAAAGTTCTCTGTACTCAATGTCATGGCTCTCTCAAGGCACCACCCAGCATTTCACACCTGACCTTCAGCCAACGCCTAGCTGTTAGATCTGCTCTGGAGCTGAGAAGGAAGAACCACAAGAAAATGACTGCAGGACTTAGTTTTCTTAAGAACATTCTCTCCTGTGTTTCAGAGTTCAAAATATTTTCACTACCAGATATTGCACACAGCTCTGGGTGTAACATAATAGATACAACATAGAATATGGAATACTATACAGCAGAGAGAAAGAAGGGACTCCTACCCTTTGTGACAGCATGGATGGAACTGGAGAGCATTATGCTGAGTGAAATAAGCCAGGTGGTAAGGAACAAATATCACATGATCTCACCTTTAACTGGAACCTACTCAACCAAAGAAAAAAGCAAGCAAAATATAACCAGAGACATTGAAATTAAGAACAAACTGACAATAACCAGAGGGGAGGTAGCAGGGGATAATGGGAGGAAGGGTTTTCAGGAACAACTATAAAGGACAAATGAACAAACAAAGGGTTGGGGGTGGAAGCAAAGGAGGGAGGTGGGTTTGGCTGGGGTCAGGGGCAGTGGTAGGGGGCAAATGCAGACAACTGTAATTGAACAACAATAAAATAATTTGAAAAATAAAATAAAATAATTTTGAGTACAAAAAAGAATATCAAATTCTAGAGCTGAAAGATAGTTTTAAGATTATGCCTTTCAATTATTTCCAAAGTCAATCATTGACTCTACTTTTTCTACATTGCACAAACCACTGACATGCTTTTTTTTCTGTAAAGTTATTCATATATTTTTTTACTTAATACATTTTAAGAGGAAAGTATACACATATACTGCTACTATAAGTGGAAAGCTAGTTGAATTTGCCAAAAATTGAAGGTGGCACTATAAATGAATAAAACAAATATTAAAAAATGTTGAGACTCTAGCTAGATGTTTTTGTTTACCTGAAGCTCAGTGCCTGAGATGCACACAATTTGTTAAAAAAAATAGATTCCCAAGAATGAGATTTGCAGGATCTAACTCAAGTTTTCTCCTTGGACCAGAAGGACTAGGAAAAAGTTGTGGGCCATTTGTGCACCCTTTTGGAAGGAGAATCTATTCAGGTCCACTGTCCATTTTTCAACTGAAGTGTTTATTTGTTTGGTGTTGAGTTCAATGAGTTCTTTATATATTTTGGATATTAACATCTTGTCAGAGCTGTTGTTTATAAATACCTTATTCTGTTCAGCTCATTGCTTTTTTGTTTTGGTGGCAGTTTCTTTGCTGTGTAGAAGTTTTTTAATTTGATATAGTTCCATTACTTTATCTTTGCCTTTACTTTCCTTATCTTTGGGGTTAGGGTTATAAAATCCTTTCTAATATCTACCAAGGTCCATAAGTTTAGTATCTATGTTTCCTTTTGTATAATTTATTATTTCAGGCCTTATATTTAGATATTGGATTCACTTTGAATTAATGTTTCTATGTGGGGATAAACGGTAGTTTCTTTTCATTTGTATGTGGCTTTCCAATTTTACCAGCACCATGTATGAAAATAGGCTTTCTTTTCTCTATTTTATGTATCTGGTTCCTTTATTGAAAATTAATGGCCAAAAGGTATATGAAAAGATGGTCAACTTCACTAGCTACCAGGGAAATGAAAATCAAAACTACAAGGAGATGTTACCTCACACCTGTTACAATGGCTATTATCAACAAGACAAGTAATAGCAAATGTTGGAGAGGTTGTGGAGAAAAGGGAACCCTCATTCACTACTTGTGGGAATGTAAACTGGTACAGCCCTTATGGAAAACAGTACTGAGACTCATCAAAAAGTTAGGAAGAGTTAACCATATGATCCAGCAATCCCCATACTATTTATGTATAAGAAAAAAACTGAAAACAAATATCCACAAAGACATATGCACTCTTATGTTCATTGCAGCATTATTCACAATAGCCAAGATGTGGGGAAAATGAAACATCCTTCAACAGATGACTGGATAAAGAAAATACGGCACACATATGCAATGGAATTCTACTCAGCTGTAACACAGATGGAATGCTGCGATTCGCAACGACATAGATGGATTTTGAGAATATCATGCTAAGTGACATAAGTCAGACAGAAAAAGCCAAGAACCATATATCTCACTTATATATGGGTTATAAAACTGAAATCAACAAATGAACAAACAAGAAAAACAAACAAAAAAACTCATAGAAACAGACATCAGTATGGTGGTTGCCAGAAGAAAAGGGGTGGGGGTTGTGGTAAGGGCTAAACTGGGTCAAAATAAGATGGCAGAGGAAGATTTGATTTCAGGTGGTGGGTACACAGTGCAATATACACATGGAGCATCATAGAATTTTACACTTGAAACTTGTATAATTTTATTAATCAAAGTCACCTCAATAAATTTAATTTAAACAAATATATGTATGTGTATGTATGTATGTATGTATGTATGTATGTATAAGATTAAAAAGGAAAGAAAAACTTGTAAATGCATGAACATCTCCTCCATGTCATTCAGTAGACAGAGCCCTAGAGCCATTTTGGTATTTTTTAGTGGCATAAAGCCCTTGTTTGAGAAACATTTTCTAGTTCTTTTCCCTTCTTAAAGACATACTTATTGAGCATACCTCATGCCAAAACCTTGGTTTCTAATACCATTTCAGTAACAGGAGCCAAGTTTCCTTGGAGAAATAATGATTATAAGACTGAGATAGGAGCTATACAAGATGAGCCTGGTACTCTTGTAGTGCAGAAAGTAAGGAAATTCTGGGGAAAAAATATAATCACAATGATAGGAATATGTCAAGGGAACATTGGAGTTTCCAAGGGTCAAAGTTGAAACAATTTGAGCAAAAATATATGATAATGATAAAGTAGTATTAAATTATAACCCAAAGTATAAAATAAATATCCATAAGCCCATGCCAATAAATAACTGAATAATGGGGGGGAAATAAGCAAATCTCCCATGCAGAGAATTCCAAATAATTTACATAAATATTCCAGCCTCAGAAAAATGAAGTATAACTTCTATTCTGTGAGCATGAGCAGAGAATAGTGAATTTTTTCCACAATATAGAAAGAAAGAAAACTTTGCGGTGACGAAATCTGACAAACATCATCACACCAACAGTGATCAAGGTCAGTAGCAACAACAATAAGTTATGTTGATAGTATGCATCCTTGATGTAATGTGATGAAAATACCCATAAGCCCAGTATAATTATGAGAAAAACATCAGACAAATCCCAAGGGTACAACACATGACTAGTACTACTCAACCCTGTCAATGTCATGAAGAGCAAGCAAATTCTGAGACATGACAACCAAATGGAACATGATATCCAGGAAAAGCACACTAAAGACATTAGGTAAAAATGAAGGGAATTTGAGTGAAGTGTGGACTTTAGTTCATGATAATAATGAACCAATATTGTATTGGTTCATTCATTTTAACAAATGTACTGTGCTAATGAAAGATTAATAATAAAGGAAATGGGACGAGGTGTGAAGTCTATACTATCTTCACAATTTTTTCTGTATCTAAAACATTTCTATGAAGTGAACTTTATTTTTAAATATATATTTATTCACCCACTTAATACATGTTTTTCAAATATCTCAGATGTCAAGGTCCACAGTAGATGCAGGGGACACAAACATGGTGATTGCCCTTATGGAAATAACTAACACAAAGTTTAAGTGACTTGCCCAAAATTAATTGCTCTATGACTTTTGCCACTCAAATTTAACAGCCTATTTCCTTCCACATTTCTGAGATACTCAAACATGTATTCCTTGCTATTTAGAGTGTAAGTGAACCTCTGAATCAATTAGCAAATATTAAGAATGTTCTATGTTCCCAGGACTGTGCTACTTCATGAGGGTTAAAGAGGGGGAACCAGTGGTCTTTTTCTGTGGCTCTACAACAGGTATATAAACTCAAGATCGAGAAATGATGCTCAATAAATTTAAGGGGTAGGGATCACAAAACAATAGTGGTTGAATAAAATGGGAAGGTTTTAGAAAAAGAGGGAATTTTAACTAAGCTCTTATTTTTGGTACAATTGTTTATCCAGAATAAGTATTATTCATTTAGGCGCTATAGTGTGGTGGTTGAGAGCATGATCTCAAAAGCTAGACTGCTGTCTGTTTGTTCTCTGTATCTATGAGTCTGTTTTAAGGGGAGGGAGTTTGGCATAAAAATGGTGAAGGTATTAAGCAAAAAAGCAAAACAAAACCCAGAACCCTCATAGACACAAACAACTATACAATGACTACCAGAGAGAAAGGGAAGTGAAAGGGGGTGGAAAGAGTAAAGGAGGATAAGTGGTGATGGAAGTAGACAAATTTTGTGGTGGGCACACAATACAATACACAGATGATGTATTATAGAAACACGCACTGGGAACCTATATAATTTTATTAACCGAGTCACTCCAATAAATTCGGCTAAAAAAATACTAGACTGACAGGGCTTCAATTCAAACTATTGTGCTGAAAGATATGTGATCTTCAGCAAATTGTTTAGCCCAACTTCTTGCCTCATTTGTAAAACCATGAGGGCTCCATGATGTACTCACCATGGTCCCAAGAGAAAAAGGATTACCCACTTATCCTAGAGAAATTCTAAGAGAATTATTATTCTATTTTTATTAGTCTATGTTATCAATATTTGGCAGAGTTTCAACATTTGGTAGGTGCTTTAGAAAAATTCAGGGAATGAGTGAAGGATGACAGACCCAAAAGCAGGGTAGAGATTGGCATGGTATGTTAAAGCAGCGTGAGTCATGTATACTCAGTTGATCATACATACATGACTGAGAGTGGCATGAGTTTAAATGCATATGAACTTGAATGTTGAAGAATAGTGAGAAATGAAGTTGCAGGGGTAGTTCTTGAAGTTTCTTCAAAACAAACATTACATTATTAAAATATTCAGAGTGGGGCAAAAGTAGGTTTACAGTTGTTCGTTTGAAAAATAATGTTCAGTACAACTAATAAGTCATAATACAATAATAAATTCTGTTTTGCATACTCACAACTATAAAACTACTTTGGCCCTATCATGCACACTGTTACATGCAGAGGGACAACGTAGGGAGGGGTAAGGAACATGTGCACTTACATTTCTGTGACTTTCAGTAAGCTCCTTTCCCCTCTGTATTTATGATGGTTAATTTTATGTCAACTTGACTGGGCCATAGGGTGTTCAGGCATTACTACAAACATTAGTCTGAAGGCGTCTGTGAGGGTGTTTCTGAATGAGATTTACATTTGAGTGGCTAGTCTGGAGAAAAGCCAGTTGCCCTTCACCTTGCCTAAAGTGAGTGGGGCCCATTCAATTGATTGAAGACCTGGATAGAACTTCCTGCCTGAGTATGAAGGAAGTCCTCCATCCTGACTGTTGAATTGAGGCACTGGAGTTTTTTGGCCTTTGTGCTGTAAGTGAATCCCAGCTTTTCTTGGGTCTTAAGCCACTTGGCTTTTAGATTGGAACTTATACCTAGTTCCTAGCTCTTAGACATCCAGACTCAGACCAGAACTACACCACTTGCTGTCCTGGGTCTTTACAATGCTACCTATAGATCTTGGAACTTATCTTCCATAATTGCATAATTCTTTTCCTTATAATAAATGTCTTTATATAAATATATCATAGAATTTATATATATAAATTTTCTATATAGAGAGAATATATATATAAATTCTATAATATATTATAGAAAATATATATAATTTTGGTTCTGTTTCTCTGAAGAACTTTGACTAATACAGAGCTTTAATCCCTTATTTAATATAGAAGAAATTATTGGTATTTAGTGAGAAAACTCTATGCAAAGTGGCCAGCACATAGTAGGTACTCTATGAATGTGTTTGTTCTTTTTGCACACTTCAAGGATAGAAAGCACCACCAGGAGAAATATAAAAAATAAAATTAAAAAGGGCTATCTTTCTAACAGACATCCTTCCTGCCTCCTGTCTTTAATAGAGTCCATTAATATCTATCAAACATTCCTGGGAATGGAAATATAAAGCTATCATTGCAGTATATGTGGCAGCCTAATGAGCCAGCTTCTCCCAGTGAGGCAATAATTTACTCAAAGGTCCCAAAGTGGTCACAATGAGTTAAGACAGCTTTCCAAATTGACCAGTTCCTGCACAAAGAGATTTCATTATTATGCTACCCTTTCTTTGTGATTTGTTCAACGAAGCTCTGCACAGGATAAACCAATGTGCTGTCTGCCCTCTAGGACCTCTCCCTGCAGGGATTTCAATGTCAACTTCAGTCCCCTTTGGAAATCACACAGTCAGCTCTCCCGGTTCCAGGCCAGTGGAGTTTTCTTTAACTGCAGCTTTCTCAGACTAACGCAGGTATATCCGTTTCTCCGGGAGGGGCCTAAGGCAGGATGACATTGGGCAATTTCTCAAGCTCCATGTCTCAGTAAAATGTCTCAATATTTGTACACCTAGGAAATTTTTAATGTTGGCCAGTCCATATCAGGTGATGATATATGTCCCTTCACAGTGATGGAAGGCCCAGCTGCAGTAACTGTTCTCTGAAGTCAAGGATTGCAGCCCCAGTGCTAATTTGGAAAGAGAGATATTTACAACCTTAACAATGGTACCAGAAGTCTCTCTGTGCTCCCTTCTGGGTCTGGATAGTGCCTGTGGAAAGGCTGAACTGTATTTTCTTTTTTTTTTTTTTAATTGTTGTTCCAGTACAGTCGTCTCCATTTTCACCCAACCATGCCCTGCCTCTGCACTCATCCCCACCTCCCCCCTCGAACGTACCCCCTTTGGCTTTGTCCATATGTCCCTTATTCATGTTTCTTGATGGCCTTTCTCCTATTATCCTCTATTATCCTTCTCCCCCCTCCTCTCTGGTTACTGTCAGTTTGTTTTTTCTTTCAATGTCTCTGGTTATATTTTGCTTGCTTGTTTGCTTTGTTAATTAGGTTCCACTTATAAGTGAGATCATATCGTATTTATATTTTACCACCTGGCTTATTCACTTAGCATAACGTTCCCCATTTCCATCTGCGCTCTTGTGAAGGGTAGGAGTTTCTTCTTTCTTTCTGCTGCATAGTATTCCATTTTGTAAATATACCACAACTTCTTGATCCATTCATTTACCAATGGGCACCTAGGCTGCTTCCAGCACTTGGCTATTATAAATTGTGCTGCTATGCACATTGGGGTGCATAGGCTCTTTTAAATTGGTGATTCAGGATTCTTGGGATATAATCCTAGTGGTGGAATTGCTAGGTCAAAATGCAGTTCCATTTTAGTATTCTGAGGAAATTCCATACTGTTTTCCACAGTGGCTACACCAGTCTGCATTCCTACCAACAGTGCACTAGGGTTCCCTTTTCTCCACAACCTCTCCAACACTTGTTCTTTGTTGATTTGTTTATGATGGCCATTCTCACTGGTGTGAAGTTGCATGTCATTGTGGTTTTAATTTTTATCTCTATGATGGCTAGTGATGCTGAGCATCTTTTCATATGTCTCTGGGCCCTCTGTATGTCCAGCATTTCTTCACCAGAGTTTGATGTTTAAAAATACTAGAAAATACTTAGCAAATCAAGATTACTGAATAAAATGATATCAAAAAAGAAGCTAGCAGAAAGAGCACTCCTTAGAAAGTGTAAAACTAAGTTATTGGAGCCCTTCCAGTCCTAATTAGCAATACCACTTTTGGTGATTTAATCTTTCTGGGATTAAAATGTACAACCTGAAAAATGGGTTAATAGTAGCACTCTAACTTCAAAGCCTAGAGATAGTAAAGCTTCTTTTAGCTCTTAGTGTATCTAAATTTGTGCTTTCTAACAGGGCAAAAGCAGCAAGGATCAGCATCAGAGTATTAACACAGGGGTGGGCAAACATAGGTTTACAGTTGTCCATGAAAAATACACAACACTTAATAATAACACAAGAGTAAACTCTTGTTTTTCACACACTCATGAATGTAAACCTACTTTTGCCTACTCCTATACTTGGTGATTTCTTTTGTATGTTGCTTTTGGGTTGACAAAGTATTTTTACATCCATTCCTGAATTCAATACGCCCAGCATTTGTCTTGAATTTAGGCAACGGAAATTATCATTCCCATTTGACAAATGAGAAAATTAAAGCTCAGAAATGATAAATAACTCACCCAAGATTGCTGTTCCAGGAAGGCACCAAGACACTGCTGCCTAAGTTCCTTGGAGATTTCTCTCCTGTGACTCTGTGGCTCTTCTTCACCTCATTCTGTCTCTGCTCAGATGATACCTTTTTAGGGAGGTTTTCTTCCCTTACAAGCCTAGATAAAACATCATGACTCTATGCCTTTGCCTTTTCTTATTTTTCTTCGTTAAGCTTAATATTTCAAGAAACACTCATTTTTCATGTGTTTATTTATTTCTGGGTCCCTTTCCTTCATTAAAAAGTCAGCTCTGTACAAGTAGGAACTTTGTCATTTTTTTGCTTATCCTTGTATTCTTAACCCCTACAATGGTGTCTGGTCAGAAGCAGATGCTCAATAAATTATTGTTAGCAAATGAATGGGCAAATGAGGTGAAACAAGCAAGCCGCTGAAAACTTTCATTCTTATCTTTTAAAAAATAGGTGTTCGTATCCATTAATATTTAAGTTTTGGTTCATTTCCTAGGCCATCTTGATTTAAATTTTTCTTATATATGTCTTTGTCTCTCTTTCTCAAGAAAATTTAGAGCCTGTTTTACTCTTTCTATTCCTTAAATCATGAGAAATATGTATTTTTTTATCAGTTGAGGATTCAGAGGAGCTGTCATTCAGGTAGAAAATAAAAAAAGATGAGTGGTTTCCAAACTTGGCTGTATATCAAACTCATCAGGGACATTTTTAAAACTTAAATTCCTAAGCTCTGCTCCTAATTGCTGGGTTTTCCATAGAGATAGAATTGAACATTTCCCAGATGATTTGAATGCAGAGCCTCTTGGTAAAGTAAGTTCTCAGACAGATTCTTTTCTGCTCTGTGTGTTGCTACCTGAGACTTGAACAAGTTCTGGTTAAGTTCCAGCCACAATATTTGCTGCGGAAAAATAACTCATATTCGTTCAAGGTACAATTCCAAAAAGAGTTAGCCATGGGGATTTCTGATTGAGTAGACTGAGAGCAAATTCAACCAGGTATACTTTCCTTATCCTAAAGATCTGCCCTCAGGGAACAGGAACCCATTCTGCTGGCTATGGAATCAAACTTCAATCCACACAAGGACAACTGGCCAGTAAGAGGGAGCAATTCCACTGCTAGGATTATACCCCAAGAATCCTAAAACATCAATTTCAAAGAACCTATGCACCACAATGTTCATAGCAGCACAATTTACAATAGCCAAGAGTTGGAAGCAACCTAGGTGCCCATCAGTAAATGAATGGATCAAAAAATTGTGGTACATATACACAATGGAATTCTATGCAGCAGAGAGAAAGAAGGAGCTACTACCTTTTGCAACAACATGGATGGAACTGGAAAGCATTATGCTGAGTGAAATAGGCCAGGCATTGAAGGACAAATACCATATGATCTCACCTTTGACAGGAAGCTAAAGAATAAAACAAACAAGCAAACAGAATAAAAACAAAGACGCTGAAATAGAGAACAAGTGGGCAGCGACCAGAGGGGAGAGGGAAGGGAACTTAAGGGGAAAAAGGGGGAGGGATTTTGAGGAACAAGTATGAAAGACACAGAGATGAGGACTGGGGGGGGGGGGGGAATGGGAGGGAGGGGGGAGACCGGGCGGGGGGTGGGGTGGGATGGGAGAAATAGATTAAAAAAAAAATGTACTTGAAAAGTAACTAAATAAAATTTATATTAAAAAAAAAAAGAAGAGCACAAAACCTGAAAGTAACAATTAAGACAAAACTTGGCTCAATGTGCTGGGTCATCATGATAGATGGTAGGAAGGTACAGCTGAAAACATTTACTTAGCCTTCGAGGGATATTTATTGAGCAACAACTAGGTCCTAGGAACCTACCAGTGAGTAAAATGTGATCTTTATTCTCTGAGAACCTACTCTGAAGTAAGAGAGGGAAATACACTAAACATAAGAACACAGAAAAATGTCTACTCAGTAATAGGATGTGACAAGTTAGCTATATGTTAAAAACTAAAGGAGGTTTAACACTTGACAAACAGAAACTAGAAAGAGGGCAAAAATAAATGTTGCAGGAAAAAAAAAAAGAGCAAAGAAGATGTCCCAGATAGAAGATATAGCTTCAACATTTAAGGAAGTGAAAGTCTAAAAAAGAGAGAATAACAGAGTTTAGAAGTCTGAAGTGGTACAAGATGAAGTTTTAGGAGGTTGAATATAATATTTTTAAATGAGCTCTGAAAAAAGAACCTCAACACATTTTTATTGAATTCACCTAATATTTATATGTATCTAACACAAATCATTCATTTGTTCTAGGTGTTAAAGATACAGTGGAAAACAATGACAGAATAGATCCTGAAAACCTCAAAGCTAATATTGGGCTACTTGATTAGACAATAAGCAAATAAAAAATCTTAATGCAACAATAGCTTAAGTAAGACATGGTGACTTAGGCTGAGTGTGGCAGGGGTATAAAGGAAATGAAGAACTCATAAATGAACATTTACAGGGATGTAGCATGAAGAATGGGGATAGAATGGGATGCTTGTAGGGGTCACCTGATTCTTACTTTCTCTGGATGAGTGGCTGAGTTCTAAGCCCCACTACATGAAGGATATTACATAGTTTATACTCTGCCTCCTTCAGTCCATGGATTTCAGTTCTGTGGATCCAGCTGAAAAGCATTTGAAAAAAAATAACAAAGAAGAATCAAGGCTGAGGCTGACCCCTTTTATGTTTGCAGAATAAACAAACACTGTACATTTGAAATGTGTATAATTAAGATAAAAAATTGATGTAAATATGAGACATCTGAATGCACTCTCTAAACCCCAAAGCACATTAAATTAGCCTTAAGATAATTGTTGAAGGTGACAATAAAACAAAGGGTTTAAAGTCAAGGCTAAGCCTACATTTATCTTGTTTCATTTTATAATGAGGCAAACTTGTTTCTTATTCCCTTGAAAATCAGATATCTGATAGCAGTACATCTTTTGAATTATTGCATTAAGATCTTCTCAACCTTGTGTGTGAATGATTCATAGATGTAGAATGAAAGGGCTGGCTTATAGCAGATGGAGGAAAGTATCCATAATGCAAATGGACATAGGCAAGAAGAATTAAATCATGGTAAGACAAACAGAAGAGACAAGATCTGAACAGGTTAAGAGAGGTTAATCAAAATGTGTTTTCACTTCAGAAAAAAAGGGGAAATGTAGAATAATTAAGAGCTTTAGGAGAAACACAAAAGCTGTGGATAAAAGAAAAAATACACATGTCTAGAAAGGACATGTTAGGAAAAATAAGAAAATCAGGATACAATCGTTTTTAAGAAACGGCCTTTGTGATGAAGGCAAAGTCATGTGACGTGAGATTGCACTTTACTTTGGGCATTTTAATTTCCTTCTCAATCACCCCAAGAGCTTTTTCGTCTCCCTTCTTCAAGTCTTTCTTTATCTATTTCCTACACTCAACTACATTGGAATAACCTTGATCTTGTGAGTTGATTTCTAAATGTGTTTTCAAAGTAGGTTCATCTTCACCACTTAGAGAGAGGTTTATCTGCTTTTTTGTATGACAAGCTGCTTGATCGCATCATTGAATGTCACATATTTGGGATACAGGCAACACGAGTTGCAGAGATCAAGCAGAGCTTTTCACTTAAAATGAGTATGTAGTTGTAGACTGACCTCTAAGAAAAGGCAATGTCCTATTTTCTTTGGGAGTTAGATGAGTGGGTGATTTCTCCACCTGTTTTTATGTTCTACTTCCAAGATGATTCTAGCAGACTCCATTCAATCCACAAAACAAATGCTCAGACTGCCAAATAACATATGCAAAAATTGTATCCACATTTAAACTCTGTTAGCTACAAACAGACCCAAACTGAAGATTTCTTTAAGTGGGTTAATTTTAGATGCTTTTTGGAACTGAAATAGCAGCTACAGAGACATTACATTAGAATATGTGTTTTTACAATTAAATTATAGCCAGTGTGATTTTTTCTATTGTTGTTCAATGGCTCTGACAAAATGTATCTTGAATTTAGAGAAAGTGCCATGCTATATAAAAAGGGATATAAACTGCCAAATCAGCCCACTCCATCACTTGTAATTTTGAAGAACCATACCTAATCAGTACTAGAAAGAGAGCAGCTGAAGAGAAACACTAGTATAATTAATGTATGTATAGATCCCTAATCTAACTTCTGAGTAAGATATCTAAATTGATAGTGTTATTTGTGTACTGCTGCATGAACCCATAATCCAATGTACAGCGATATGAAAAAGTCCCTTAGAGAAGTTATCTAACAGAGCGACAGAAAGAAATAGAAATGCAAACACCAAATTTCAAGTAGAAACTTTGAATTCACCCTGCTTTCCCTGTCACCCTATAAAACCCCATCTAAACTGGCTCTTCCCCCCTAATCCTTAGCTATGTAGTGTGGGATTGTAACTGCCAGTTGCGGGGTAGCAAAGATCTCGTGGATTTCTAAGCACTGAGTTATCTTGCCTCTCTGCATGATAAAGCCAGTCCTGACATTGAGAAATTTGATCCAAGTGGTTTAACTACCTAGGAAAATGCCCTTGGTCACCTACCTTTTTAAAGAACACTGTTCCAGCCCATCATTAGTAGAGACAAAGTTAAGAGGAAAACTTAATATCTATAAGGCTGGACCAAAGACTCAAAATCCCTATTTCTGCATGAGCTATATTTTGACAGATTCTATCAGTAGATCTGAGAGAGAAATACAATATGTAAAAGTAGAATAACATGACTGCTCTATTTCAGCCTCCTTCAAAATGCTGAGCCTTTGTTATCCTAATAGTTTTCCTTCAATATCCATGGAATGGAAAGCAATTAAATTCCTCTGAGAGGCAGTGAACTGATTCAATAATAATCATCTTTATTTCTCCTTTGAGGACATGCATAAAGAATAACTTTTAATGTTGCAGAAAAATAAGACTATATAGAACCCTCTTCCATCAGAACAATAAAAACATATTAATGGACTAACATTTTTAAAGGTATTTTATATTATGAATTCTAGCAATAACTGTGGTCAACTGAACCACTATTTTCCACGAGAATAAAACCACAGATCTAAACCTCTTATTTTATATACGAAAAACTGGTGAGTTACAGAGCTAGGGAGCCACAGAGATAAGAGTAGAAATCAAGAAAGCAGTTTTCCAGACCAGAGCTTTTTCTACCCCATCCTTCTGTCTCCTCCTGTACCTTTTCATTGTAAAATGACTTGGACACAAAACTGGGAAAGGCATGGTAATTTGCAAAGGATCATGTGCTGGGCCTTGACTGTGGAAGAAAGCAGCATTGAAGGAGAAAGAGAGGCATCCTTAATATCCTAGGAAACGAGGTCCAGTTATTGAGTAAGATAACCCACAAAAGATGGTTAAAATGTTGCCTAACAGAAAGAATGTCCACCCAGCACTCCATAAATCTGAGCCACTGTGATCTTCATTATTGACAACTGTTTACTTCACTTTACAACTACCTAAAGAGAAAAAAATGGGCAGGTGAGGGTTCTACTCCACTAAAGGGAACGTGGAATTCTTCCAACTTTGAACGCATCTAAGCAGCTTTTCCTTGATTTCTTTGGCCAGTAGAAACACATATCCACAAGTCAATATCACATCATTAGCTTCCTCTCCGAAATATTTCCTAGTGTTGATGTTGAAATAAAGGTCTGCAGAGCCACAGATGTGTTTTCTCAAGAGATTATGACATGTGCATTTTCCCTGAAAGCATCCCTCCACCTGGAGCCAAGGTAGGGGAAGAGCGCAACGGACCCCTCAGAAGAGGCGGGCCTGACTCGAATGTTCTGCTAGCAATCTTGGCTGCTTTGTGTGAAAAAGAAACTTAATGAGGATGTTTCAATATTGAAATAAAATTAGTTTGAATTTTACTCCTCAATATTGAGGGGAATTTAGGCTTCATTTTTAACTGCATAAGACAACTTTTGATTCATCTGCGGAGTGAAGAGCAGCGCTAGTTTGATGAACACGTAACTGACTGCACACAGGGCCTGCTTGGGGCCTCTCTTCTTGTGGGTACAACTTAGTGTCCAGACTCCTGCTTCTAGAAGCTTTTGTAGTCACCTCATATGCCACAGGCCAGCCCTGCCAACTATTCATGTTGGTTAAATGTCTTTAGCAACAATAAACATAGCCAATTATAATGACCTATTTTACTCATATCCCATTTCTGTGCTTAGTAATATTGGACCAAAGTAAAAGGCTTAGAGAACTACTTTGTATAGTTTAGCTAAAATGTTTTTAATTCTAAACAGATTATGTATAATTTCATACTATCACTATCATAGTATATTAATGTATTTTTAATGTATTAGTAAAGTTTAAAAATCATGTAGTGAATTAAATATTAAAGATCATATAGCCAATGTGGTTTCACTGCTCTCTAAAAGCCTCTGGCAAGGATTTAATTTAGATTTAATAAAAGAGTTATTATATTATTTATTTGATTATAAATATGCTAATGTAAGTGCTATGCTATAAATACTTCTGCTAATTAAATACTAGCTGACTTATGAAGGTTTATTTAGGTGTAACTAGCAGTTTATTAAGATCTATGAGTTGAAACTCAATAACCATTTTCTCAATAATCTATTGATGTTTAATAGGTAATAGCCACATGATACTCAAAGTATCACCTTTAGATGTATTCTTTCTATTGAATGTTAGTTTAAAACTAATTATTAGTAACATATTTATTAAGCTTTGATTGTTTAAGAGATATTCATCTTAATAAAAAAGGTTGTTATGCTCCAATACATGTTCATAATAATCAGTTGATATTTAATTAATATATAATAACTCCTTCATTAAACCTAAATTACATTCTTATTTGAAATACTAATTTAACGTGAAACTGAAAATATCACTATAGAAATTTACACAGCCTACCCTGCACTGCTTTTATAAGCAAAGGGGAAGATGCTCCTAACCACCTAAGATGGAATTTCATAAAACATTGAAGGATGTATAGTTTGCTTTTTAAGTTCATATATAGAGAGAGCATAAAATAAGACAAGTTTTAACGTAAGCAACATTTCTTACTGAGCCCATATGTAAATGATTTTTAGCAATCAGTAAGTTCTAATGAAATAGAAAGTAAACTACATGAAATACTAAAGCAATTGCTGTTCTTAAATAATATAAAGCCAATCAAGCTCAAAGGAGAGTTATACCAACTATTTTTCATTTCTCCCTCCAGACCCTCTCTCTACTCTTAACTACCCAGCTTAAAGACCTAGGAAGCTGACTCCTCAAGGAATGTGTCACCAGGATTCCTTGCCCTGTACATTCCAGTGACTTTAGCCAATGGGGAGCACTACCAGGAAACTGAAGTGAAATAGTAGAGAGAGAGAGAGAGAGTGTTTAGGGTCTTTATTCTTTATTCTTATTGAGTTATGGTTTGTCAATGGTTATGTTCCTCTACATAAAACCACAGATTCTGTCTGGCAGCCCTTCACATAGCTCTAGTTCTAACTGTGTTCTGTAACTCTTCTTTCCATTTGCCAATTCAGGTATGGGGTAGGTAATGGTTTCCCATGTTTGCTAGCCCTAGGGTGTTTGTATTTTATTAATATAGTTATTATCAGCTACTCTTTTTTGAGTATGCTATTTCCATCTATTTCATGCCTTGGACTGATATGCAGTTTAAAGAAATAAAATAAATAACCACAGGAACAGCGGTAACAAACCTTTTCAAAACATTTTCACATGGATCATTTCATTGGATTCTAGCAGGTTTTATTTTCCAGCCATTTGTCTGGCAAAGAAACTGAGGCTCTTGTTTCTGAGCAAAAGCACATGGTTAGTAAATGGAAAAGCCAGAAATAAAGCCCAGGTGTTCTAGCTCCATATCCTAAACATCTTCAATTATGCCACCTAGCCAGAGGCTTAAATCCTACTAGTTTTAATCAACATTGTAATAATTTAGTAGTTTACCAGCTTTTCGAAGACATTGAATCCTTTATTTTTTCCAAACAAAATCCAGAGTTTCAACAAATAAAAGTGATCAAACAAGAGCAGCTTGGGTTGAGTCAATCTTGGGTAGTCCTGTTCAGACTATGTTGGGGTAATTCTGAAACACCATGCCTCTGGGACTGTTATATGTTCCAAGCCTGCCCAGTTAGAGATCTCTATCTCCCTGACCATCATGGTCCATTCACTGAGGATCATATGATCCTAACATTCTCTTTCTTTTTTTTTAAACATACTTAAAAATATATATTTATTTTAATTGTTGTTCAGGTACAGTTTTCTGTCTTTTACTCCCATCCCAGCCCACCCCCCCCCCCAGTGCTCCCCAACTTCCTCCCATTTCTGCAACATTCTCTGAAAACAGTGTTTTCTTCTTCTGGAATGTCAAACTGAGAATATAACAAAAGCCTTAAACCTGCCAGCAGTTACCTTGGCTGCCGTACAGAACAAACAGCCTGAGAATAAATCCAAGCATAGAAGATCTCTGAACGAGGAGAAGGGGATCAGAGAGTCTAATAGCACCATTTAACCCATGGATCCTACCAGGACCAAACACAATCCTGTCCTCTGAAATTATCGATTATGGGGGTCAATCAATCCTCTTTATACTTAAATTAATTTCCATTGGATTTCTTCCACTCACAACCGATAAAACAGAATTTCATGAAATTACATAAATAGTTGTTTGGTATTGACTTCTTTGCCAAAAGACATGGTTCTCCCTGATTTGGAATATTAGCAGGAAAGTTGATGGTTTATTTCTAGATTATTCTTGATGGTAATCCAGTTGATCTTCATAAAGAACTGATACAAAAGTTTTCAACCCCTGGCTGGTGTAGCTCAGTGGATTGAGCACGAGCTGCAAATCAAAAGGTCTCCAGTTTGATTCCCAGTCAGGGCACATGCCTGTGTTGTGGGCCAGGTCCCCACTGGGGCCACGTGAGAGGCAACCACACATTCATGTTTCTCTCCCTCTTTTTCTCCTTCCCTTTCCCTGTCTTTGAAAACAAACAAACAAATCAATAAATAAAATTCTCAAAAATTTTTTTTAAAGTTTTCAAAATATGTTTAACTTTTTTGGTCATAGAGTATAAAGAGCACTAAGACCTTCAACTTTGTAGCTGCAGCCTTGCAAAGCAGATTCTCCTATTCTGAACTTAGATTCCTCAATAATCATAAATTAATTTCATGAATCTTGCCTTTTTGCAGGGTTATTGTGAGACTGATATTGGGTTTAAAATTTTTTATAATGGAGAAAAGTTCTATATTGTATAAAATGTAGGGCAGCTTACCAAATGTCAATTTTAATTATTTTGTTAATATTTTTACATATAAAAGCATATCAAGTTATACATTTAAACAGGTATTCTCAAAAGAAGATAATGTGTTTAAAAATAGGTGTCACTCTTTGCTTCTTTCAGGCTGAACTCTGTAGTTAATGATCTTATAGCACTTTACAACCATTAAGTGGTAAGACTTCTTAACAGCCTTCTGACACAGCAGTGTTATAAAGGGGAACCCTTCACTGCTGTAATGTAGACCTGTATTTATTTTCTAAATTTTCAAAATTCACTTAGGGAGAATCTGGGCATTAAAAATCAATTTAAAATACAATTAAACTATTAGTGTATCCAAAAGAGACCAATAGCAACATTAGGCTATGTCTATTCTTGAGCCAAATGAGTGGGGAGTACAGGCGAACATCCAGATACATAGGATATAATGGTTTAAAACAACTACAGGAACAGGAAAAGGATGGGAGGACTTCACTTTTCCTAAATGACTTCCCCCAATGAAATTTACATATATATTATTCTACTTCCATGTGCCAAAATAAATCCAGCATCTGGGTTTGTGTGTGTGTTTAAAACCAAAAGTTCAGTTGGTGTGTCATAGGTAATCTTAAGGTATTGAATTTTAGATACCTTATTTCTGTTGATATTTTAAAACTAATTATTAGTAACTATTATTTACAACCAAAGTGTATTCCCATCTTGTATTCTCATCCACCCACATGTATAAATATAATCACTGTCGAATTAGGGTTTCCTTCCTTTCAACCTAGACCCACCTGAGCATGAGTGAGCCCGAATTTAAATAGCAACATCCCATGCTACCATCCTGGCTCTGAGGGGAAACAAAACAATCAGTGTTTTCTGGATTTGTGTGACTTAAAAAATATTTTCCTAATGAAAAAACTAAAATAAAGTTGGCATATGTTTCTTTTTGCGTAGTTCGCATATACAGAAATATAAAATATAGCATGCTACCTATATGAAGTACTAAGGAAGCGCAGAGGAAGAGCAAGACTTAAGCTATCTGGAAATAATGATTCAAGATCAGCACTGTGCACAGCCTACTGGCAACAGCCCCTCACATTCTCGTATCATTCCAAGACATGTGCATCGTCTACCAACAGAGACACATTTAGGCCACCTTATATATACAGAACAAATAACAAATATTGTGGGGCGTTTGGTTTGGGCCCTGATTTCATATCTGTAGTCATATAGAACCAACAGATTGCTTGAACAAAGGACTCTGGGGCTGTCTTCACTCACCACATGAGAGCGTGTAGAGGAGAGATCAGGGATATGTGCTCTGGTTTCAGACTGCCCTCAGTTCAAGTCCTGGCCACACCTCTCTCCCATCTTGTACTTCTTAGCATTCCATTTCTTTGTATGTGGAGGTCAAAATAAAATCTGCCTCATGGTAAAGTACTTACATGTGTGTTTCAAATATCTTAAGTAAATACCAAATATTAGCAATTGCTAAGCATCGCTTGAAATGCTAACTCAGCTAAAATACCACCCTGACCCTGTCCAGTTGGCTCCTACTGAGTTTTATTTATTTTGTTGTTGTTGTTCAAGTACAGTTGTCTCCATTTTTCTGCCACCACTTTTCCCTGCCCCACTCATCCCACCTCCTACCCTGAGCCCCTCCCCTCATTGTCATTGTCCATGGGTCCTTTATACATGCTCCTTCACAACCCTTTCCCTCTTTCCCTGGTTACCCCTTCCTCACTCCCCTCAGATCACTGTCAGTTTGTTCTTTAATTCCATGTCTCTGGTTCTATTTTGCTTGCTTGTTTGTTTTGTTGATTAGGTTCCACTTATAGGTGAAATCATATGGTATTTGTCTTTCAGTGCCTGGCTTATTTCACTTAGCATAATGCTCAGTTTTAGGTTTCTTTGTGCCACACAAGCCTCAGTCTAGATCCTGCCTTCCTGTTAAATGCTTTCATACCACCCTGAACTTTTTTGGAGATATTATACTGCTTGTTATTATATGTTTATGAGTTGCATTAGTTTATATTTATATCTTTCATTAGACTTTAAGTTACATAAAGAAAATATTATTTTTAAAGAAGAAAACATTATATTTTGTTCACAATTTTATTTGTAGTTCCTAGCAGTGTCTGATACAGAGTAGGCCCTCAATAAACATCTGTTTCATGAATAAATGAATGATTATAATATACATCTTAATTGTATTTATTCTTCACTTCTCATTTTTCACACTGTAAATAACCAATGCTGCAAATAATGTGGCCTCCCAATAGTCAAACTTCTATAGTGCCAGCTGCATTGTGTAAAGCACTGAATTATTTTTCATGATTAAGATAAGCAAGATCATATCTAAAACCAGCATTTTATAAGACTTACAATATGACTAAAACAGATTGAAAGCAATGCATTTGCTAACAGTGTTCCCAAACTAATTCTAATTTACTCTCTCTCTCTTTTTATTCTGGCAGCAATGTAATGGAATTAAAAGTTTTCTTTATATTGACATAAATTAATAAATAATTATTTGTTTTACATCCACTTGGCTTAAACACTATGGCAAGGTATCCTATTTATAATAAGCATTGTAGCTGTTTTCATTAGCACATAACCATGTAAGGGCTCAATGACAAATAAATACATCTTAATGTCAATGAAATAAATTGGTGATCACAAACCAGGACCAATAAAAGATTTCCGGAGTCAGAATTCCAAGGAATTCATTGCTAAAGGAAATGAAACTGCCTAGGAGCTCCACGTGGAATGAATGCTAGAAATTACAAATGCAGTGGGAATATTGGAGGTGTCCACCACATTTGAGCAGAGTCATCACCATCTCCATGGAAACCACCACCTCCCCAACTTCTGGGAGAAAACAGCAGCTGTTCACACCAGCACACAACCAAGAAAAATGCAAACTAGTTGGAAGTGGATAACTCAAGATACATTTAAAATTAAGAGGATGTCCATGTGTCATTCATAGATGTCCCTGAAGACCCTTCCCCCCTTTCTCCTCCATTATCCCCTCCAACCTGCCCTCTGGTTACTGTCAGTTTGTTCTTAATTTCAACATCTCTGGTTATATTTTTTTGCTTGGATTTTTTGTTGTGGTTGTTAATTAGGTTCCACTTATAGGTGAGATCATATAGTACTTGTCTTTCACCAAAGAGCTTATTTTTTTAGCATAATGTTCTCCAGTTCTATCCATGCTGTTGTGAAGGGTAGGAGCTTCTTCTTTCTTTCTGCTACATAGTATTCCATTGTGTAAATGTACCATAGTTTTTTGATACACTCATTTACTGATGGGCACTTAGGCTATTTCTAACACTTGGCTATTGTAAATTTTGCTATGAACATTAGGGTGCATAAGTTATTTTGAAATGGTGTTTCAGGGTCCTTAGGGTGTAATCCCAGCAGTGGAATTGCTGGATCAAAAGGCGGTTCCATTTTTAGTTTTCTGAGGAAATTCCATACTGTTCTCCACAGCAGTAAAGGAATAAGATAAAGAGAGCTCTACTTTTTGTTGTTTTTTTGTTTGTTTGTTTGTTTTTTAAGCACATAAGGCTCTATTAGCCTCCTGTGCATTGGGAAGAGTGCCAGAAAGGTAGAGGTACAAGATAGATAGGAATTCCCTTCAGATATCATTCTCTCACCATATTGGAATAATACATTGCAGGGATTTTGCGAAGTGAAATCACAAGGAAAAAATTATAGTTTTTAAAGGAGGCAACCAGGGAAAGTATGTTGAGGGATTATTTTGAAGAAGAAAGGGGGAAAAAAAGAAAGTTAGAGCATGCTATTGGGTCATAGATAGAAAGAAATTTGGAGGAGGAAGGGAAATAGAAGACTGCATTCTATGGACATAATCTATCAACCCAATTACTTTATATGCTCCCGTCATGTGAGCATTTATGTGTTTCTCGTGGGTAAATACTCTGCTGCAAAGTTTTCATTGCTATGCGCTACTCAATACTCAAGTAGGGCAGCTTCCATGAAGTCTTTAGATAAACACAAAGTGCCCAAATTAGGCACTTTGGGCCATGGCAGGAAGGACGAAGATCTGGATGGTTAGGGGTGTGTCTGCATGGAGAGGTAAGAGAAACAGAGAGAGAGAAGAGAGTAGAGGAAGATAGGAGGCATGGAGGGGCAAGGTAGGCAAGCAAAGAAGCGACAGAGACAGTTTCTACTGGCTGCCCCATTTCTGTCTCCAGACCCATTGCAAGTCCCAGCTACCTTCTTGCCTTCGAATTTCCAAACACACCCCATTATCTTTTTAGAGATTCCCCTTTATTACACAACACAGTCCAAGTCTATTTCCACTACTGGCAACCCAAAAAGAAGATTATTACATCTTTTTACCACACTAAATGCCCAAGCATAAAGGGCATCTTTAACCTCCTCTGATACAAACACATACACACATAATGGTTGGGAAAAGAGGTCAGTCTGAAGGGAGAAAGATTCAGAATTCAGACTATGTGAGAATAAGTACAATAATCCTAAATGAGAAAGAGTCTACTGGATTCATCAAAATTCACAAATGTATACCTCCTAAAAAAATACCAACTCATTTCTTTTAATTTACTCCCTGTTCTGGTGAGAATAACTAACCTTTGTTATTCTTGAGGCTTCCCCTGCGGTTATGCCAAGATCCTAGGTCAACAGCAGTGTCAAGCATTGGGTGGGCCATTGTAGTCCTCTGCCCCTGGCCCACCATGGTCATGGTTGAAATGCATGTTGGCCCTGCTCGTGTGGACTTTTCAGGTTTGTCACTTTTGAGACTCAGGCATTTGAAAAGACCAGAAGCTTTAGGCCTAAGTTACCCACTGAATGCCTCCAGCTGTATGTCATATTCTCAGGGTAGTGCTCTGAGACTCACGTGGAGCTTATTTTCTAGAAGAAAGCATGCACTCTCTCTCCCTTCCTGCTTCTTAGGAAGCACTCCACCTTATTCCATTTTTTAATGCACTTAGTCTTTTGGAAGCAAAAACCGGGGAGTCTTGTAGTGCCAACTTTCTGATTTGCCACATTTTTCTTCTTGGGCTTTGAAGCATAGAGCTTGAATGTGGGCAACAAGAGAAAACAGATGTTAACAAAAATAAGAAAATAATCAATATATTAAATTATTTTCAGCCCACTACCCTGTAGGTTTTCAAAGACTTTTCTTTGAAAAAGCCTCAAATTCTTATGAGATATAAAGTACAAATGTTAAGGCTCCACACTGAAATACCTGGGCATAGCTGAGAGGGCTCAAAGCAAGACTTCTTTGTGACCTGATGCAAATAACAGGGAAGGTGTCATGATGACAGGTGGGTTTTCAGGAAGTTGTGTCCGAGGGTCAGTTTCTGAACTCTCCAAACAACATCAGTGACACAGGATAGTTCTAAGAGAAAGTTCTGTACTTTGACTTCCATTGACCAGTTGACTTTTGTGAGAGAATGTGAACACGTTCCCACAGAAAATATGAGCCTCAAGATACAATAAATCACATGTTCTGGTACAATAAAGCTCTAAAAGTACATATTTAAAAGAAATGGCTGATTTCCTGATAAAATATTAATACTGTTGCTCAAATTAAGTCACTAGATAGGAATGCAAAGCAGCCAAAATTATTATGCTGTTTTGTGTGATAGCTTTAAACTCAGAGAGGAAAATAGCAACGTTCACTCAGTGAAAAGTACTTAGTTGATTGCCAGGTTAGTCAACTTCTTTCGAGCCCATTCTCTAGCTTCTTAGCAGTCTAGTCATTGGGGGAGACTCCAATAAAAAGGTAAAGAGACAGAAGCAAAAACAAAGGACACTGGGCCCTAAACTTGAATTAAAAAATAAGAAGCAAATTCCTAGAAACGCATCCAACCTTCCTTGTCTTTCAAAATACCCATTCCTATCACCCATCACCTTCTGAGTCTCCTCTCTTATTCTGTACCATATATCATTTTCTGTGAGTGTGATAAATGACTTAAGATAAGAAGAGGTTTTAAAGTCATATATTATTAAATACCATATTATAAAGATGCTAATATAATCCAATTCATACTATATAAAGACAAATTTTAACTTTGTTCATTTAACAAGTGATGCATACTGTTTCATTTAATTTAAATTGATTATGTAATAAAGAGCATGAATTGTCAACAAATAAATTCAAAAATGATATATATTGTTTTCTCTTTGGAGAACTAATAGGTATTAAAATGTAGATTAAAATTTAACTATGCTTCATACCGTCAAAACATAAGACAAAACACTTTTTGGTAACTTATAATTTGGAGTCCTTGGAAACTGCATTTTAAAGACAAGTCATTTATTTTTTTTTAATTTATGCTTTTTTTCCCTCCTTGATGGGATGTAAATGTTCCAGGTTGATTTCTTCCAGCAGTTTGCAAATAGCAAACTGAGGGTGTAAATACTCTTTATTTCCATAAATCAAAAGCCGAATTGGATTCAATTGTCACTACTTCTTCAATACCAGGTGGTCCTACAGAAACACCTGAATAAATGCAAAGGGAGGTTATATTTGTGGGAGGGAAAACATAACATCATATAGATATTAATTTCCCCTACGTTAAACTAGAATTTCAGCTAAATACCTATCAAAGTCCCAACAATATTTTTTCATAGAACTTGGTAATGTGATTCTATTTGTAGAAGAAAAATATGCAGTGTGCTGGGGAAATTTTTAAAAGGTAGAATAACGATGAGGACTTCCATTACAAGCTGACAAGATATATTACACAGCAACAGAAACTAAAACACTATGATATTGGTTGAGGACAGAGAAATAGATCAAGGAAAAACTATAAGTTGTCTAAAATCAGACATATATATACATATATATGTGTGTGTATATATATACATATATGTGTGTATATATATATACACACATAAACATACTATGTGTTAAACTTAATGTATTTCAAGTTCAATGGGCAAAATATAAATAATTAAATGCGTAATTCAAAAAAATAAATAATTCCTATTCTATATAACAGTGGCCACAGAAATAAAAATTATAAGAAATAAAAGCCTAAATAAAGGTTTGAATGGTAAAGAAATTAGGCAAAAATGTGAGACTATGCTTATGACTTTAGGATAAAAAAATTTTTTTTAATGTTTTATTGTTGTTCAATTATAGTTGTCCCCATTTGTACCCCATTACTCTCTCCTGCCCTACCCAGTCCCTACTTCCCACATGCAGTCCTTCCCCCTGTTGTCTTTGTCCATGGGTCCTTAATATGTGTTCCTTTACTTGACCCTTCCCCTTCTTTTCCCATGATCCCCTCCTTCCATCTGTCTGGTCACTGTCAGTTTGTTCTTTATTTCCATGTCTCTGGTTCTATTCTGCTCACTTGTTTGTTTTATTGATTAGAACAGGAAAATCTTAAAATGTAACACGAATACCAGAAAGGGGGAACAAAGACATAAATTTTAATTCACTAGAATATTTGCATGATTAAAGATAATTATAAAGAGTCAAAATAAAACCTACACAGAAAATATTATCAACATATGTGACAAAGAATTTATTTTAATAAAGTAGAACAGGTATTTAAATTAAATAAAGCCAAATAATCCAATAGAAAATGAGCAAAACATTTTAATAAATAATTTATAGAGAAGGAAATGTAGATGATCAAAAAACAAAGAAAGTTGGCTAACACTAGAATAATTAGAAAAATGTAAAAAAAATAAAGATATATGTGTGTGTGTGTGTATATATATATAAAAAGGGCAAACTGAATAATAAAAATTAAAAAAATTAAGATATATGTGTGTGTGTATATATATATATATATACATATATATACACACATATATATACATATATTCATCTCTCAACTGGTAAAAAACCTTAATTGTAAATATCTCATGTTGGTTAGTGTTGAAAACAAACATTTTTTTTACTGAGATTATGGTATATGGAGAAAAATTTTTGACAGTATCTGATGTTGAAATATATAAAATGCATTCCCTTTTGATCTATATTTTTAAGAGGCCATCTGAAATATTAAAATATCTGAAATGCTGAGATGATAATGAAATAATTTCTTGTTAAAATCACAGTATTTGTTATACACATGCCTGTGTGTGTGTGTGTGTGTGTGTGTGTGTGTGTGTACAGCTAGATTCTTGGACTCCAGACTAGATCTTCTGACTCATTTTCTCTGGGGATGATGCCCAGGATTTGTATTTTTAAAACACTTCTCTGATTTCCCTATGCAGTCATACTTACACATTACTGAAGTGAAAAGAAAAGAAGTCCTCTTGGCATTTACACTGTTCATTCATTCAGAAACATTGATTGAATATTTCTTATGTACTCATGTGTTCTAGCCTCTGGATATACTGTACCGCAGTGAATAAAATAACATTGGTGACTCAATGGAGCTTCTTTCTTAGGAGAGCAAGTAATGAAATAAGTAAACTTTTTGCAAACTATTCTCCACTCCAATCTAGATGCAGATTTGTATTTTCTTATTCAATAATACAAAATATAGAGCTACTCTCTTTTAAATATACTAAAAGTTTTTTTACATGAAAAGGAGTTATTCATATTTCAAACAAGAACAATGACAAACAAATCATTAATATAGATCTGTGTTTTCTAGCTGGTGCTGTATTTTGCCATGTATAATGCATACCCACGTTTTTGCCCCAAACTTTCAGGGAAAAAATATTCTGTTTTAATTTTTCAATTCAATTTTTTATGTATTTATATTTAGATACATTTTTGTATTATAAAGGGATTTTCATGTTTATTTTTAACATATGATACAAGAAATTGTATGTAACAAATAATTATAAAACACAAGAACAGATATAATGTATTTCAGGTAGTACCCATGTATAATATGCATCCTTATATTTTCCCACAAAAATTTGAGCAAAACAGCACATATTATACATGGCAAAATAGAATAAGTAGTATACCTCCCTAGGTTTCAAGAAAAATTTTCAGGATGTTCACAACAACTGAAGTGATAATGGTATGTTAGTTTTGCTTATGCCAGTACCAGACATTGCTGAGTTTCAAGGGGAAGGAATTTATTTGAAGCGGGTGAGGAGGTGCTGGTAATTCTCCAGAATGCTAGCCACCTGCATAGACAGTCTGGCAGAAGTCAGAGGAAGCCCTTAGAGAAAACCTGTACACACTCACAGTTAGACAATGGGTACTGAGATGGGGTGATGGTCTGTCTTATATGTTCACTTTGCTAGGCTGGAGGACTCAGTATTTCATCAAACACTCATCTAAGTGTTTCTGTGAAGATAATCTGTAAATGTAGTTGGCATCTACAATCAGTTGACTGTAGGTAAAGGAGATGACTTTCAGACATGTGAGTGGGCCTCATCCACTGAGCTGAGGCTTTAGGTGTAGAAACTCAAATTTCCTAGAGAATAAGAAATTCTGCCTCAGTAACAAAATATCAAATGCTACTTAGTTTCCAGCCTGCCCTATGGATTTCAGATGCTAGTCTCACAATTGCATGAGCCAGTTTCTTCAAATCGACTGATCTCTCCCATAAGTATTTTTTTTTATTCTCTAGAGAACTGTAACTAACGCAAATGATGAGGGCTGGAAGAATACAGGTAGGGCATGGAGCACCTGCTACAAATGATATTTATACCCATTTCTTTCGTTTAAATTAAAACACACAATAAAGCATAACTCCCACTCCACTTCTATCATGAAAACTAAAGATCTGGAGAACTTCTTAGTATGTGTTCCATTTGAGCATGCGTGGACTTGAGTGGAAAGCAGATGAATACATCATATCCGAAACGGTGCATTCAGCTAAAACCAGAGAGCCAGCATGACATCCATGGCTGCTATGTGCATTTAATCATGTATCTTGATGCATTTTTTATTGATTTCCAAACTGACAATTGTTTAAACATAGGGTTCATAAAGAACACTGCTATTTAAATACAAATTGATAAACATAATAGAAATAGGAAGTGAATCATAAGATAATGTACCCAGATCATTTATCTGATCAAACTTCTTCTATGAAATATCATTATATTATTAAAATATTATTGAATTAAGCATTCAATATGCAAATCAACTTCTTTTTAAAAATATTTATTGATTTTAATGAAAGAGAGGAAGGGGGAGGAAAGGAACATCAAATTGTTGTTACACTTATTTATGCCTTCACTGGCTGATTCTTGTATATGCCCTGACCAGGGATCAAACCTTGCAACCTTGGCAGATTGGAGCAATACACTAACCAACTTAGCTACCTAGTCAAGGCAAATTCACTTTTTAAAATCAAACAGTAAAAGTATATTGATTAAAAAGCAGATATAGTACTTAGTGTTTCTTTCTCCTCTCATCCTTCCTCCATAACTCTGATAAAGACAGACATTGACTACTGGGAGTTATATTTCTAGACTTTCTTATATACACATGCAATGCAGCCCATCAGTGGACTAGACTTTAGAAAATAGCAGAGGCCTGGATGGCCTAAGGGGTTGATAACTTATCTCTTTTTTGTATGTATCTGTCAGGCTCTGATTTATTATATGTCTTAATCCTGTTAATACAGTAGACATTGTGTAAAACCTACCTTCAATGAATTAAGTTCTACTTATCAGTTCCAAAAATAATATTCAACTTATGAAAACTTTATATATATTTATAGATATAATACAAAGATCTAGCTATCTATTCTATCTATTCTAACTATCTATCTATCTATCTATCTATCTAGTCTGTCATAAAGAAAGCTCAGCCATTGTTAATGAGAATTGTTTGTACATCATCAGTGTAACCTGGCAGCCAAGGAGAGTATATTAGAATAAGCATACTAGAACAATGACTACTTCACTGTACTAGTCAGTGGAGAGGTACATGCCATTGAGTGAGCATGTGTACTGTGTGGCTGTCATGTTCAAAATAACCAAGTGAGTAGAGCAATGAATCTGGATCAAATTTTGTGCTAAGTTTGAACACCTCTCCCTGGAAACTATTAAGTTGATCCAGACAGCCTTTGGAGACAATGCAATGAGCACAAAACAAATGAAGTATGGCATAAATGTTTCAAAGATGGTCAAGAACCTGTTGAAAGTGATCCACATTCTGGAAGGCCTGCAACAAGCAGAGCACCTGAGAGTGTTGAACGTGTATGGACTGCAATCAACAATATTGGTGACTGACAGTGCGAGAACTAGAAGCTGATCTGGGGATTTCAAAAACTACTGTGTCGGAGATTTTGACACAAGATCTTGGCATGAAACATGTCACAGCAAAATTTATTTCATAGGTCCTGCTGCCAGAGCAGAAGGAACATCATGCTGCAGTCGTTAACGACTTGCTTCAATCCATTACCAACGAACAAGATTTCCTCAAGAAGGTCATAACCTGAGATGAATTGCTGGCCTAAGGCTGTGATCTGGAAATGAAGGTTTAGTTATCCCGATGTATGTCTCTTGGTTCTCCACTCCTGAAGAAGTCTCAGCACAGTCACAGCAAGATCAAGATCTTATTAACTGCGCTTTTTGATTGGAAGGGTGTTGTCCATCACTAGTATGCTCCTCCAGGCCAAAGAGTTAATAAGGAGTACCACTTCGATGTTCTTCATCAGTTGACAGATGTAACATGATGAAAGCAGACACAACTATGAGCAACTGGTGATTGACAGTGTCACCACAACAATGTGCCTGCTCGTGCATCACATCCCCTGCAGAGATTTTTGGAGAAACATCAAATCACCCAGGTGACTCAGTCCCACTATAGTGCAGATTTGGCACCTTACAACTTCTGGCTCTTCCCAAAACTAAAAACACTTTTGCAAGGGAAGAAATTTCAGACCGTTGATGAGATTCAGGAAAATACAACAGGGCAGCTGATGGTGACTCCAACAAAGGATATTGAAGAGTGTTTTGAACAGTAGAATAGACACTGGGAGAACTGTGTGAGGTCCCAAGGCAGATATTTTGAATGAGACTGAGGCATCATTATCCTATGTACAATGTTTTTTGTATCTTGTATCTTCTTCAAGAAATGTCTCCATTTTTTATAATACATGGCTGGATATTTTCCAGACAGAACTTTGTGTGTGGTGGTATACTATAATCTGTCCAGAAGGTATACAGGCTTGTAATATGAAAAATTGAGACATTTATTGAAGGAGATACAAAATACAAGAAACATTGTATGTAGGTCAATGAAGCCTCGGCCCTCTTCAAATTAGGCATCTTGGTGCCTCACACAGTTCTCCCAGTAGCCATCAGCTGCCCTTTCATATTTCCCTGAATTCATCAATGGTCTGAAATCTCTTCCCTTTCCAGGGTGATTTTACTTTTGGGGAAAGCCAGAAGTTGCAGGGTGCAAAATCTGGGCTGTAAAGGGGCTGAGTCATCTGGGTGATTTGATGTTTCACCGAAAAGCTCTACATGAGACATGATGCATGGGTGGATGCATTGTCATGATGAAGTTGCCAATCGTCAGTTGCCCATGGCCATGTTTCTCTAAATTATCCCAATAGTTTCTGTGGAGTTCAAGCTTAATGCAAAAGTTGATGGATGCAGATTCATTGTTCTACTTGCTCAGTCAACAGTCATTTTGAATACAAAGGCCACACAGTACACATGCTCACTCAACAGTGTCTACCACCCCCACTGGCTAGTACAGTGAAGTCATCATTGTTCACACATGCACATTCCAGTCCTCTTTCCTTTGCTGCCAGGTTATGTCAATGCCATGCAAACTGTTCTTATTATGTTAACAAGGTCTGGACTTTTTCCTGGTTTCAAATAGACAACTCAAATTTGGCTCTTAACTGTGCTGTCCAGGACTCTCCTGGGAGAAAGTGATGGCGAGCATGCTTGAACCAAAGACATGAGTAAGATTAATATGTACATTAATATCATGGCCAAGAAGATCCTCAGTCCAAATGCACATTGAAAGCTCCTGCCTGAAAGCTACTGGAACTGAGAGCAGTAAGGAAACCATAGCAGACTAATTGGCACAGTATTATTGATCTCTCCAGAAAACGGGGCCTGCAATGGACAGGATGTTTGTGTCCCTCTCAAAATTCATATGTTAAAACCCTAATCCACAATATGATGGTACAGTAGTCCCCCATCATATGCAGGGGATATGTTCGAATACCCCTACTCTTCCTGAAGTGGCAGATAGTACCACATCTTATATATACTCTCTTTTACACATACCTACCTCTAATAAAATTTAACTTAGACATTTAGCACAGTGAGAGATCAACAACTGATAACATAGGAAAATTATTCCAATTACTGTAATGAAAGTTATGTGAATGTGGTCTCTGTCTGATAACTCACCTGATAACTGAGGTGGCTAGTAAGAGACTAATGGGCAGTTAGCATGGAGAGCATGGGTACATTGTTTATTTCTGGAATTCTTATTTAATATTTTCAGACTGTGGACTGGAACCATGGCAAGTGAAAAAGCTGATAAGGGGGATGTCTGTATTTGGAGATTGGGCCTTTGAGAGGTAATTAGGTCATGAAGGGAGATTCCTCATGAGTAGAGTCAGTGCCCTTAAAGGAAAACACATGAGTGCTTACTGTTGCTTTTTCCTCTTCTTTTTTCTTCTTCTTTTCTTTCTTTTCTTTTTCCTTCCTCCCTGCCTCCCTCCCTCCCTTCCTCCCTTCCTTTCTTCCTCTCCCTCTCTCCACTATGTGAGAATACAACAAGAAGGCATCCCTCTGCAAACCAGGAACCTAACTGGCCAGCATCTACATTTTGGATTTTCCAGCCACCAGAACAGTGAAATGAAATTTCTGATTAAAGGCTTGAGCTGGAGGCAATGGCTCTAGCTAAAGAATATAGGCACCAGAGGTCAGCAACTGTCTTGACATACAAGGACAAAGGAGAGTTATTTAGGGAAAAACCTGTATTTAAATTCCTGTTTTGGCTTCATAATTCACAACTGATTCACAAGTCAATATTTCTACTCAGTGACCTGTTGAATCTTACTCATGGCAGATGTGTTCAAGAAAACCCAACTTCCAGATAATCTAATGGTATAGAGCACCTTTTGCAGAGATCAATAAATACTAAATTCCCTCCTGTTAAAAAAGCTTCAAAAATGTTACAGACTTCTAATATAAATCCCAAATATGGATGAGTTGCATTAGAATAAAGGCCTAATAGTAAAACTATGAATTTTAATTCATCTTAGAGTATAAGAATGAAATTCATTCTTATAGTCTAAAGTAGCAAGACAGCCTTTATAAATGTTTCTTTTGATCTTTCATTTATCCACAATCAATGTCAAGTAGAAATTTTATAAAAGTTTTTATTTCTGAAGGAAAATAACAGTATTTTTAAATGACTATAATGCTGAATAGACTGCTTATTTAAAATTTATAATCCTGATCATAAATGTGACATCTTTGGACTCAGAATTTATGATTTTCAAAATAACTGGCTAAGCGAGGTAACAAGAGCCCCTAAGTTAATACAGTTTTTTATGTATAATATGTATAAATTATTTTATACATATATATTTTGTAATATGTATATGTAAAGATGTATATATTCACTTCAGCTCCTTTCAGTTTTTTGAGGAAATGCCATCATAAATAAATAGATTTGATTTACAGAGAGATACACATATACAGGTAGATATAGTTGAGATATATACACACATATACATGGACATATATAACGTATAATATGCACTATGTACATACATAAGAAACAAGATCTAAATACATACATATACTAGAAATATGTACTTTTTGCATATTCAATGAATAATATATATTCAAGGACAGGAAGGCCCTAAACCCTTAGTTTACTGAGAAGCCACTGCGGACCAAAGTAAATAAATGACCTACTCAAGGTTACAGTGAGAAAAACATCAAAACTCAGGTGTTCTGATTTCAGCCCAGTGTTTTTCACACTTATTATTCTGATTTTACATCTTGAATTTCGGAAATGGAGAATAAACTATAGATGCTTCCTTTTAGCCCAGCACTCAGGTGACTTGTCTGCTGAGATTTGCCTTCTGAGATTTGGGTTCTTCTAAGGCTCTGTTTTGGAAGCGCCAATTGCCATTCTAATGCAACCTACTGATCATGCAGACAGCCATCCTCTCATAAATCATGTAAAGTACCTGAAAATATGATTTATGATCTAAGTTGTGGGAAATGGGGTTCTTCAATATTTTTAACCCTTCAGAATATTGTTACATCCCAGAGTCTCCTTCCCTGACTCAAGGGAAGGTGTGTGTCTGAATGTTTCCAACCCCATCAGCCACCACCTCCACCCCCATCTAACACGCACGTCTACCCATTCACCTTCATCCATAAGGAATTTGCAGCCTCTTGAAGTCATAAATTGAGTGTGAATTCTTGATTCAAACTCTTACTCCACTGTGGCTATTACAGAATATGGTCCTGGGGCATTGCTTCATGTGGTAATTAAAGAACTGCACTTAATAGCATCTTACTGTAGAATTAAAAGAGCAAGAGTATTACACTGGGTTGCAGAATGCAGTCCACGAAATATCCCAGAAAACCCAAGATGAAACTAATTTAAGCCATATGCCTTGTTGAAAAGGAACATGGAAAAAATGTCTGTAATATGCTGTAAATGAGGCCCATAACTCACCGGGGCCTCCACTGAGTTATGTGTTAAATCCATATTTTACAACATGGTCATACAGGTTTTTAAATCACCCTGTCTATTAACCCTCTTCTTTGTGTGGAAGGATTTATAAGAAAAACATGGCTCTGTGTGCACTAATATATTTACATATGCAAATAGAAATCATATACCAATAGGATTTTTTTTACCCTCTCCCTTATGGCTCAATATATTATTGCTTCACCAAACCAACAAATTAAAAACTATTTCCAATTTGTTCCACAAATACCTCGTGGCTAAATGTTATTAATGCATTTGTTGGAAAGGCACAAATTCAAACATTGCTCAGTTAGGGAAGAAGAATACATAGCGTGCTTGCTTGTGATCAGTTTCGGCAATCTATATTTTCTTCACGGAGGTGAAAGTTTATGTCACCATAGAACAACAGTTATAATTTTGCTTTTGCCATTCATCAACTCTGATATTTCAGAGCCTGAAATCATCACTTTCTGGAGCTCCACAGTAAGCGAGCTGTTGACTATTTCTTTTCAGCAGACTCCTTTGGAAAAAAATTTGCTGCACATTATGGGTTTATCTTCTGTCTGGGACAGATGCTAATAAATCACATTTGCTTTCAGCTATCACAGATTATTAGGCTTTTGTAATCATAAAATAAGCCCAATAAACTATTGCTATTTTCAGAAGATTGAAAATCACTAGGTATTTTCCTCTTTGTGTAAGTCTGTGATTCCCTCATTTTTCAAGAGGGTGGTGTGTTACATTTAGACTCTGTTGGCATATTGCTTGTACAACAATAAAGCTTCCAATGAATTGTTGTCCGGGGGGTGGGAGAGGAAGTGAGCGCAGGACACAGGGAGTTCCAGAATCACAAGGCTGTAGTTTGTTTCTGACATCCTTGAGTTAAAAGTCTGAAGTTTGCTTCATGGTATAAACCCCTGACATGGTTCTCTTTCACCTTTTCTCTTTCCATAGACAATAATTGCTGATAATCTTTTGTAGAACAATGAAATCATTTCAGTTTTAAGAGAGTACATGAAGGCCATCAAATAGAATGAAGCCCCTAAAGGAGATTTATGTGAATTCTTTTTCAACACAATTACTGCAATTAGATACACGTATACCTTTGTGTCCTTAATATTATAATTTTCACAGGGCAATGATCTAAAGGAGTTCCTTACTAGAAATAGATCTAAAACACGGGATTTTGATGACATTCTCAACTAAACTAATTGTGTGAGCTGGGAACAAGGTAATGAGGACAGATGTCAAGGTCAATATAATTACTAATTTCTGAATCTGGGTTACTCTTTCCAAGAGCCTTGCATATATGCTACAACATATAACTGCCACTAATGGAAAATTCAGCTTTGGTTTTTGGGTATGAATGTAACGGTTGTATTTTCCCAGTTGTGTCCCAAAGTGAACTGTCAAAGGAACAAAACCAAATCGACTTTCTTGTTGACTCTTCATCATATCGAAAGATGCAGATGTGAACAACAATGGAAACACTTGGCATGATCACTGGAAATATGTGCATTCCAAAACGCAGCTCATAAAAATCACATTTATCCCTTTGAGAGAACACTGGCACAAAAGAGGACAAATTCAAGGAGGAATCGTAGGGTTGGGTTAGTTACATTTCTAATCATCCTGAAATTATTAGATAGCTATTGTCTTGAATCTTTTTTCCCTATCAGCCACGGGCTGTCTGTACATCCTGTGTCGTAATTGCTATGAAAGGATGTTATTCCAGAAGACGTTCATCTCCAGGTTTTTGTGCCTAAGATGCTGGATGATCACCATGTTTCAAAACGATATCAGTATTTCATAAACAGTGTTTCAGAACTCTATTCACTCATCTTGGCCACAATAAACCAACAAGGGTAGAGAGATGCTGATTAAAAGGCATGCTTTAATGGAACATTATTTCAAGCCAAAATTAATAGAAACTGCTCAACTAAACAGATCTAGGGACCAAGGGGGGGATTGGCAAGTAATAATATAAAACAAAACAATAGTATCTCTCTCTCTCTCTGTCTCTCTCTCTCTCATGCATAGACAGACACATAAAGAATTACACAATAATAACTCACATGAGGTCTTTCCAGCTATTGTTAATATAATGAGAATGGTTTGTGCAGTGTCAATGTAACCTGGCAGCCAAGGAGAGTGGACTGGAATATGCATGCATGAATAATGATGACTTCCCTGTACTAGTCAGTGGGGGTGGTAGACACTGTTGAGTGAGCATGTATGTGTACTGTGTGGCTTTCCCATTCAAAATAACTGAGTGAGTAGAGCAAAGAGTCTGCATCAAATTTTGTATTAAGCTTGAATGTTCTGCTGTGGCAACTATTCAGATGATTCAGAAGGACATAGCTATGGGCAACTAGTGATTGGTAGCTTTATCACGACAACTTGCCCACTCGTGAATCACGTCTCATGCAGAGCTCATTCAGAGAAAAACATTAAACCATCCCAGGTGACTCACTCCCACGACAGCCCAGATTTGGTTCCCTGCAACTTCTGGCTTTTCCCAAAACTAAAATTACCTTTGAAAGGAAAGAGATTTCAGACCATCAGTGAGATTCAGGGAAATACAATGAATGGGGCAGCCAATGGCAACTAGGAGAACTGTGTGAAGTCCCAAGGTACATACTTTCAAGGGGACTGAGGTGTCATTGTCCTATGTACAATGTGTCATGTATCTTGTATCTTCTTCAGTAAATGCCTCTAGATTTTTTATGATATGACTGAATACCTTCTAGACAGACCCCATATTTACCACATAGTTTATGTTATAGAAAGCCTCATTTTTATTCTAATCCTTTTTAAAAATGGACTTATTGAACAGAATTCTACTCAACACAATATTTAATTATTTCATAGGGAGTGTGGATGGCAAGCTTTCTGAGCTGTGATTGTCCAACAGGTTCCTGGAACTAATTGGCTAACTCAGAAAGTCATCTCCTGCCTTAGGCATGACTGACTCTCCCCTCTCTGCAGTGTGGCAGTACCAATCTGCTTCTGCCTGTCCTGACTTCCTCCACTGTGACACTGAGCCTTGTCCTGCCAGTTGTTGGTTTCCACAAAGAAATCCTTCCCTGGTGGAACAAAGCATTTAAAATCCTTATTTTAAAAAAAATTTCAAACTCACCCTCCCTTTAAAAAAAAAGAAAGAAAGAAAAGGAAATATTTCCCTCCTCCGCCCCATATACTGACAGCTTGTCTCTCTCTGTTTTTCATCCAAATAAGCAGAGCTTGTAAATTCTGTCCAGGAGACATGGACTGAAAGAATTAATCAAAGTGTTGTTTATGAGCTGCTCAGAGCAGATTAAATGTTGTGTTGACAACGCAATTTGCAAATTATCTAGCAGCATCAACAGACATACAGCAATGAGCCGAGCCAATTGGATACCTTTGGACACAAGAGGACCATGTATTTCCTAGTCTTCCTTCCAAAATCAAGTCCTTTTGAATGAGTTTTATCCAACATTATTTGCAATCTCATTACTGCAGATGAGTTTCTTTTAAAATTTATTTTGGACTATGCCAGTTTTATTTCTGCCATATACAAGTCAAATCTCCTATAACCTGACCACCAGTCCTCTCCCCAGCCTCCTTTGTCTAGTCCCCTCCAAACACCCTGTATTCCAGTTCACCACCAGAATACAATTAGTTATTCTATTTTTCCATTCTGGAATTTTTATTTTTTATTCTTTGTATAGTTTTCATTCCCTCCCGAGATTTCCTACCTATTAATGCATTTCCATCATATTTTCTATTAATTATTAGATATTTTATGTTAATTCTTCAAACACTTATATGAGCTGCTTTATAGTTTGCTAATGTTTATATCCGTGATCTTCAGAATTGTTTCTAATATTTGTTTACTTGTTTTTTTCATTACTTGAATCTGAGTTTTATTTTTCTGTTTCTTTTTATGTTCAGTGTTTTTATTATGTACTGGAAATTATGAATAATATTGTAGATTCTAGATTCTTTTCTTTTTCCCTGAATGGTATTTATTTTTTATTTCAATCATGGGCTGGTTATCCAAATGGTATATGGTTGATTTTATTTGTTGTTATATGGATCTCTGCATCTAAAACATTTCTTTAGTAGTTGTTGTTGTTGTTGTTTTAATATTATAAACTCTACCTCCAAACTCCCACTTCTAAAGATCTTGTCAGGGCTTGGTTTTGGCTTGGTTAAGGTTGCTCCAGAGTAGATCTGGCTCCAATGTGTAGACCTTACTCCTGAAGAAAAGTGATTCTTAAGGAGCCCTACTCTCTTATATCTGAACTAGATTTCTAAAGTGTTAATGCACTTTTTTCTACTCTGGCTGGGTCAGAATTGCACTGTCCCTTAGCATTCTTCAAACTTTTGTATCCCTGTCCTGCTATTAAACTCAGAGCAGCTGCTTTCTGGTAAATCTAGGTAGTTTCATTGTCTAGGTAGTTTCATTGTCTAGGTAGTTTCATTCTCTCTGTGTGCACCCAAAGGAAAGTCAAGAACTCATGGGTAACTACTGTCCCAAAGAACTTCTTTATCTCCAGAACCCTCTCTTGAAGATTCCAGCTTCTTCAGGAGTCCCATACTCACATCTTAGCTTCTTCAGCTCAGCAGGAACCATTATTCTTCCCTTGGACTCTGGGTCCTTGTACCATAGTTGGAGATTTGTCCAAGGCAGAGAACCAAGGAAATCATGGGGCTCGTCTTACAAATTCCCTTTTTGGGTGATCACTGTCTTATGCTGCCTGTTGTATAAAGCCTCCAGCCCAATGCAATGAATGATTCATGTGTTTTTCCAGTTTTATAGTTTTTTTGTAGTCAATTATGATGTAATGGTCTAGGGCAGTACTCCATTATGTTATTAATACAGTTTTCTTTACATTTTTTAAGTAAAGAAATTTCAGTGCAGATTATTCATGCTTTATGAACAAGGCTAATTAGCCTCCTTTATAACACAAACGGCTCTGGGCTGGGGAGTCAATGTAATGATTCTGCCTACTAGTATGATTTAGATTTGCCAAAAGAGAAAGCTTGCATCTAAACCTTCCTTTACCCACTAATTATGAAGTCTCCTGATATTTTTCCCCTGGCCCAAAATTTCTATTACAGTAATTTCTTACAATGTTACAATAAATGTAGGGATATACCCTGCAAAACACCAGTTAAAATTCATTTTGGCATGTATTTTTGAGGGATCCCAATGAGTGTTATAGAAGTACAATTTTATAAGCCTAGGATTCAGAGTTAATATAGAGGATTGCTTCCCTAAGGCTCAGTTTTCTCATCTGTAGAGTAAGCTAGAACTCTGCAAACTGCTAAGTTCTCTCTTTAGAAAATGTTTATTTTATTATAAGGCACTGATTAAAATATGCTTCTTATTTGGGAGGAAGAGGCAGAGGAAGGGGAAAATGGCAGGTGAAGAATTTTCTATGGCTTTTATCCATTCTCACAAATTAACTTATCAGAATATTTATTAGTATAGCAAATCTGATTCTGAAGGAATGAAGTTCAAGTTGGTACTATTGAAATATTAATAAGAGTTTTTTTGGCATAAAAAATACCCACAGTGTTGGGAAGTGTCACACATGGAAAGAGAAATATAATAAACAGGAGTTTTCAGAAGAGGCAATGAGGATAAATTACATTCATGTAGCCCTGTTTTCAATAGTTCACTCTGGCTAAATATTCATTTTCACCTTCACCAAATGAGCAACTGGGAGATGATATCGATGTTATATAAGCTGCCATCAAATGCCAAGCACAATGCTAAGTGCTTTACATGGATTACTGCACATGGTTGGTACTACTTACAAACATCACGTAGAAAAAATGAAAGCTTAAAGACTGTGGCGAACAGACTTCAAGGTGGCACTCGTGTCCCCTGCTCCTGGGTGTCCATGCCCTGTATTACTTTCTTCTTTCCTTTGTGAATGAGATCTTTGACTGATATTTAACCGACACAATATGTCAAAGATGATGAACCACTCCTGTGATTACAATGTATTATACGAAACTTCATCTTGCTAACATATTCATTCTATTGGTAGCTTTGAAGAAGCAAGTTGCCACAAATCTTACAGCCACAAGAAAATACTGCTAAAGATCTGAAGGAGCTCCAAGTTAGAGGCTTTGCCTGCTGAGCCTCTTATTAGAAACCAACCCTGACTTAAACTTTACTTGCAGCCTTGTGAGGCACTAAGCCAAGAACTCAGCTGAAACTTGCCTGGACTCCTGACCTTGAAATAGTAAATGTATGCTGTTTTAAGCCACTAAGTTTATGGCAACTGGTCATGTATCAATAGGTAACTGACAGAAGAATTATATTAATTTGTTCCAGACCATGCAGCTAGGAAGTGGCAACATAACCAAACCAGACCTATTTTAATTCAAAGTGCTTGTTCTTCAATAATATTCTATATTAAATACCACCCTTCTGCTCTATTGTTCCCAATCCTCCATTGGTGAAAATTTTATAATGTCAAAAATTTTCTAATGCAACCCAGAGTTTCAAATAACTTTGAACCTTGGCTGTAAAATCTGCTTATCCTTTATGTGAGATGGTGGCAAATCCCTCTATGTGAATAACAATAGCTGATACTCCCTGAGCTCCCTGTGAGTGAGGAGCCATTCCCAGGGATTTATGTGCATTATCTCATTAACCCTTTGACTCTCTTGCGAGGTAGAAAGTGTCATTATTCTGTTATAGAGAAAACAGCATGTTACAGAGGTTACCAAATTTGCTGAACATCATACAGTTTCTCCATAGCAACCTACAGATTTGAACTCAGGTGTGTTTTACCCTATTACATGGATGGGGTTTAAGGCAGAGCAATCTCTGAGCTGTTGACAGACATTCCCATAAATCTTAAGAAATGAAAATATTGGGAGTGATGTCGGTTGCCACTGCTAGCCTTTAAGGTGGTATGCACACAATCCTCTAAAGTAGGTAGACATTGTCTACAGACCACAGTACTACACACTGGATTGAATGTTATATTAGTATGAATGATAATAATCAATTTCATCTATCTACTCTGCAATTATTCACTTGTTTTCTAATGTGTTCCAGGATCACAAATACAGCTAAAGAGAAAGGAGAGACATAGTATAGGATTTCAAGGTACTTACATTGTACTGAAAGAGAAAGGCAAGTGAATTGATTATAATTATGGCCCAAATATTGAATCTCTCTATGTGCAGACGTGACTCTTGTATTTATTGGCAAGTGACCAAAATCATCCCTGCCCAAATATGTAACCTCAAAACATTGAAAACCTGCTGAGAGATGACATTCTTTGAGAGTGAGGTATTAGTATTGCAAATGTAAAGGTATCCCTAAATTTGAAAAAGTGATTAAACAGAACAATGTACCCTCTGGAAGGCACTGAGGAAATATCCAGAATTTGATAAGCTTGCTTTGTTGTTTTTATTTTTGTTTTAGAAGGGATGGTATAAATCATTCCCATTTTGGTAGATTATATGTAACTGGATAGATCAACTCAGAGATACTAACTACAATAAACAAATATTTGTCTCTGTACTGGACATTACTGTTCCTCCCTAGATCTTTTACCATCTTTTCCCCACCATGTAGCAGCTCTGCTTGCTCTTAGGATGGGTTAGAAATGACCCGCACATTCAGAATAATCCTACTCCCTTTGCCACAGTGGTGACCCAATGAGAAACTGTTGTTCAGCCAATAAACATGGATACGAAGGAGATGCCCAGGAGCACTTGATGGCCAGCCGTTCTACCACCATGTAAGATAGGCACAACCCAAATGATGGCAGGTCTTTGGTGACATTGCTTCCTACCTAGAATAAGTCTGCCATAGACTCTCCCTTCATGTAAACCAACAGTTCCCTTTTGTTGAAGCCAATGCATATTGAATTTCCTTTTATAGATAACAAACTGAGTGGTTAAGTATTGTGAATCCTTAAAAAAAATAATTATGTGATCTGATAGAGGTATTATCTCATGCTCCAGTGGTAAAAATATTGCAATACATAAATGTATCAAATCAGCACTTTGTATACATTAAACTAGCAATTTTCAACCCATGTGCCACAAGAATTTTTAAAACATGCAATACCTGACTGTTATTTAGTTAGGGGCACTGACCTCTTTTTCCTTAGATTGTCAGATAAAAAATGACAACAGCCAACACAACAATAGCCATTCAGTGTGAATTAATCAGGATTATACCTATTTTTTGTCAAATAGGCAAAAAAAATTTTTTTGGTGTACAGCAGAATTTTAACAACTAGTTTTCATGTACCATGAGATAAAAAAAAATAAGGTTGAAAATCACTGCCTTAAAGATATACTGTACAGTTATATGTCAATTACATGTCAGTTATAATTGACATAAGTTATATGTCAATTATATCCCAATAAATACTATAATGAGTTTTTTGGGTGTTTTCATCTGAATCAGTGCTTTATGATAATGGACACTTATAGTTAATAAGTAAAAATGTTGGCATCTGACATGTGAATCTTTTAGACACCTTCCTTAATCAGTATGGTAGTTAGGCTTCAAGGGAGCACCAAACAATCCTCACTTCTTGGCACTAGTACCCTTTTACAGTTTCCTTCCACACTGCATTAGGACTGGCTATGACCAGTAGTAGAATGGACAGTGTGTGATTTTCAAGGATAAGTCATGAAAGGCATACAAGCTTCCATCCTAGCCTTTCAGATCTCTCTCTCTGGGGGAAGATAGCCATCAGACCATGAAGTATGTAAACATCCTTGGGAGTGTCTCACATGGAGAGGAAGAGAAAGGAACTGGGACCTACCATCAGCAGCCTGTGTCAACTTGCCATTATGTGAGTGAGCCAGTTTGGAAGCCGATGCTGCTGACTCAGTCCAGCCTTCAGACAAGTGGGGCCCAGAGTACTTCTGACTGCTGTCCTGTTAGGAGCCTGAGTGAGGACCGCTGGCCAGCTACTCTTGAATTCCTGACCTACAGACGTGATAAAAAAAATGTAGTTCTTTTAATGTACTGAGTTTTGGAAAATCTACACAAGAATAAATAACTAAGATGATCATCAGGTATTTCATAGATGTGTAGTTTTTATAGAAAGAGAAATAAAACAATAAATTACATCTTTCTGGTTACAAAGAAGTTATTGGAAAGATTTATAATAACACAAATGAAAGTACATTCTTTTTCATATAGCTGACACTCAAAAATGCATCATTAATTAACTTAAAGATTAATATACAGTAGCCTATTAACAAAAAGTTAAATAGTTTAGTTTAAGAACTATCATAACTGCGAATTAGCTGCTCGCCATTTCCTATAGTAAAAAATTGTGTGATATTTATAAGAGTAGATGAACATAAAAATTAGTTTAAATAGTTTTTGATTAATTGATGGTTTCTGGCTCAATGATAAGCAGTTTACATTTTAGGGTTATAGAAACTTTCCTAGAAATGGTTTGTGAGATGCCAAAAAAGCAAGAGAGCTGATACAGTGATCGATCAATAACCAATAACTTTATATAATTAATATTTGAAATGAAAGAAAGGCCTGCTCAAGAATTCTCAGGAATGGCTGAAAATTAGTAGACAAAAATATATGTTGTCCCCTCAAGATAGAAGAAAGGAAAAAACAGTATGAGCATAGTATTTGTGCCAACGCTTTACATTAATGAGGAACTTAAAACATGCTGTTTGCCTTACCTCTACAGTAGCCACAAAGAGCATATGAACTAGCAACTGGGAATCCTTTTGGCACAAAACAAAAATTTGATAAATATGTTTGCTGAGTTCTACAAGATAATTATTCTAATATGTGAAAAATAAACTCCTATAATGTGGTCAGCAATTTGCTGGAGGACCAGGAACATCTAACTCCATGATTTCATTAAGCTATTAGATTCTCTTTGATTAAAATTAACAATGAGTGCTACACCACCTGACAATGGAAGCTTTTCATCAGAGCAGCCAGTTAACACACTGCAGTGTTGTCTCGCTTATCGCTGCTTCCATATGAAACTTGTAAGAATAGAGCTTCCTCAGCCCAACAGCTGGGAAACCCCACTTCTGAGATAAGAGAAGTTGTGTTCATCATGACGAAAAGTACAACATTATGAAGGAATTTGCAGAAATAATAGGATCTACGTGGAAATATGCTGAGGGCATTTAACAAATCCGTCCAGACACTGACTTATGTTTTAAGCTTCTCTTCAAAACTGGGCATTGCATTTAGGGCTGTTATCTAACTTGAGTGTGGCTTTTCAGCCCTGGATAATCACATGCTGCTCTGCATTTTCTCTCTTTCCCTCTTTTGTTTTCTGACAACAGAAATGACATTTAGCAATCAAAGCTCAGAGAAGAATTGACTAGAGCCAGGCTTTCTAAATCTCATAATGTTGTTTTAAGATGTAAGGCTTCTTTTTTAACAGAAATAGAAATAACATCTGCTAGTTACCAGATGCAGCTACAAGCAATTTACTTATACTGACTCACTTCGGTCTCACAGGAACACTGAGAGGGAATTTACTGTGATTACCCCCATGTTACAGGTAAGGAAACTAACCTGTCAGGAAGTTGAATGATTCACCAAAGTCGTATACCTCATGAGCTTTGTCATCTGTCTCCAGACTTGTTCCTATCTAATTTGCTAGAATGCATTTCCTGCTCCCCAACTTTGTTTTTTAATGTAATAGCAATCCAGGAATCAAAACTCTGGACAGAGCTGCCTGATGTTTGGCGGTTTTACAGAGTGATTTTTGTCTGTAGATTTTCTTTGAAAATGGTTTCAGTGTTAGCAACCCACAAGTTTGAGCAAATATAGACATTCTTGAAAATGGCTGCACAAATCCAATACTCTTGTATGCAAAATTATATTTTAAATGAACTAAGAGAACTACTGTTTAAATTACTTTTCAAAGTACACTTTAGAAATTCAAATTCCCATAACTTGGGTTTGGTTGAAGTATGTCACCTTGTAAATGATTTTTTTACCCTTCTTGGATAATAGGTAAAGAAAAAGAGCACAGAAAAGTGATAGACAAATGCCAAATTGTAAGAAGAAATTAATTTTAAATTTATTATTTAATCATATGACCCTTGAATAAACAATAATTAAACTCCTGATTATAGAGAACTCTGTGGTTTACAAAAATGTTTTCAAATCCATTTGTTATTTGATGCATAAAATTATATTATGATGAAAAAACTCCAACTATAATTATAACCACATCGCCTATGGGTAAGTGCTTGCCTATCAACTCTTGAAAGACAGGAATAGGCTTTTCTCTGTTCACTGCTGTATTCCAGCTATTGACATAACATCTGAAATATAGTAGGCACTCAATAAGTAGCTTCTAAACAAATGAATCAACGAATTAATGTGTTAATGTGTGAATGAGAGGTCCAGATTTTGATTTCTAGCCAGACTGCTGGGGAATGAAGTTCAGCCCTGCCACTTAAACATTTTGTAACTTTGGGCAAAATTTTTTTTTAATATCTCTGAGTCTCAGTTTCCTCAAAATGAAAAGATTCAGATGCAATGAGCTAATGCATGTGAAGTACACAGAATAGATTCCAACAGATAGTAAGTGCAAATATATATTTGGTGAATGAATGAATGACTCAATGATTAAGTAATATAAACCCTCAGCTGGATTAAACCATGTAGTTAGTTAATGGGCTGACCCAGACAATAGACCAAGTCTTAGATAGATCCTGGCCTAATCTCATCGAGGGCTTCATCCCATGGTTCAAAGTAACTTTGATAATTTCTTCAAGCCCCCTCTGGAACTAGCTTTCCATTTCTGGAGCCATATAAATTGACTCCTGAAGAATGAAATTAAATTTATATGTCTTAGTTTTATGGTCTTAAATTATGTTCCTATTAAACTGCAAGCTTCTTGAAGGTAAGGATAGCTTCAAACTTGTTCCCCGGAGCTTAGTATGGTGTCTGGCAGTTGGTGGGTTCTCTATAAATCTTTGTTAAAGGAATAGACATTCCACAGAGCAGCTTCAGGTTTTCTAAAATATTTTCTTAAAGTATTTATTTTGAAAAATGTAAGTATTTCAATGCTGTAATAAAAATAGCATACATGTTTAAATGCATTATATCCTAAAATTTCACATACTGAATCCCACCAAAACAATGAATCTTAGTCAGATGAGCTTGTCTAGGTGCTAAGTTGAATAAAGCATTGCCTGCCATTTTCTGCATGCATTTAATTCCTTTAATTCAACAAAAATTGAAGTAAAATTCAAATATTGATTAAGCACCTACTTGTGCCAGGAACCAAACAAGATGTACTAAGTTTTCTACCTTCATGGAGATTACATTCTAATAGATAGACAATAAGCAGCAAACTATGTCATTTACCATAGGGTAATAAAGTACTATGGACTGGAGTTGAGCTGGGCAGGCTTAGGGTTGCAGTTTCAATTAAAGTGATCAAGGTAGGCCTCACTAGAAAAAGTACATGAGAACAGACATGAAGCAAATGAGGGAGTTAGCCTGATGGACATTCTAGGGTAATCTAATTGAATGCTCTCATGAAAAAAAATAAAAATTAACTCATACCTCATACCATAAACAAAAATACATTTTGAATGCAGTAAAGATATATATATATATTACAAAATAAGTAATGCTCTTAAAATTTATATATGAGGATAACTTCATGACATAGAATTGGAAAAAATAGGGCATTAGTTCTAATCAAAAAAGACACATTAATCAATTTGACTATATTTTGTTCGTCGAAGTCATCATTAAGGCAATATATTTTATCATTTTATAACTGACATGAAACTAATATACAGAATATATAAGGAACTCCACTTCCGGGATTATACCCTAAATATTCTGAAACACCTATTTAAAAGATCCTATGATCCTATGCACCCCAATGTTCATAGTAGCACAATTTACAATAGCCAAGTGATGGAAGCAACCTAAGTGCCCATAAGTAAATGAGTGGATCAAAAAACTGTGGTACATTTATACAATGGAATACTACACAGCAGAAAGAAAGAAGGAGCTCCTACCCTTTGTGACAGCATGGATGGATTTAGAGAGCATTATGCTGAGTGAAATATGCCAGGTGGTGAAAAACAAATACTATATGATCTTACCTATTAGTGGAACCTAATCAACAAAACAAACAATCAAGCAAAATAGAACCAGAGACATTGAAGTAAAGAACAAACTGACAATAATCAGAGGGGGAGGTTAAGGGAGTGGGGGGAGAGGGAAGGCTAATCAAGGAACATGGACAAAGGACACATGGACAAAGCCAAAGTGTGGTAGGATTGAGGGTGGGAGGTGGGAATGAGTGGGACTGGGGGGAGTACTGGAGGGAAAATGAAGACAACTGTATTTGAACAATAATTTGAATAAAAGAACTTTCATAAAACAATCAGAAATGATAGTAATTTAAAGGGAAAAAATTGGATGAGAGCCTTGAACAGGTACTGACAGAAGACATTATCTAAATAGCCAATAGCCATATGAAAAGGTGTTCATCCTCATTAGCCATAATAAAAACATAAATTGAAAACACATGGATTATGGATGCAGCCTCAAAGTTTTTTATGGATAAAAAAATTAAAAAGCTAAAAATACCAAGTGTTTTCAAGGATGTGGGACAACTGGAACTCTCATGAACAGATGGTTAGAATGTAAATTGATACGTTTGACACAGAAAGTAGTGTGACATGATGTATTGAAGTCCCTGTGACTCCACAATCCATTTCCAGCTACATATCTCTCTGAACTGCGTACACACAAAAATTAAGAGACGTGTACCAGTTGTCCATGACAGCGTCATTTGATATAATTCAAATCTAAAAGCAAAACCAATGCTCATCAATGGTAGAATGAAAAATGTACAGCAGTACGTGAAGGCAACGTACAGCAATAAAAATGAATAAACTACTATGACACATGATGCCTAGGTAAACTCTTACAAATGTAATATGAGTGAAAGAGACCAGATGTAGAATACATAGGCACAAAGACTGCACGATTGCTTTTACAAAGTTCAAAAAAGACAAAACTCAACTAAACTGCTTAGGGATGCATAACTGGTGTGTTAAATATACAGCAAAGATACCGATATTCAAAATTCAGGAGAGTGATTGCTGGTTAGAAGAGATAGGAGTAGTAACTGGAAAGAAACACATAAGGGCTTTTGAAAATGCTGGAAATACCCAATTTCTTGATCTTGATGGTTTTCATAAAAGTTTCTTCATAATAATTTATTGTTACCAATGTACATTTAGGTAATTTTTGTATGTGTTTTTCATAATAAATAATTCTGAAGTCATTATAAAGATATTAAAAACTTCAACAGTTTTTAAAACTTGGAGAGCAATGTCATATATGGAAAATCTCTGTACCTTCCTCTCAATTTTATTGTAAACCTAAAACTGCTTTAGAGAATGAAGTTAATCAAAAGAGAAAGTAATAAGAAAAAATTTAGAGGAGAAGAATTAGAAATTATGATTATAGGCCATACTTTTGAGAAATTCTGTTTCAAAGAAGAGTAAATAAATGGAACAGTAGTGGGTGGGACAGGTGATCTCAAGAGAAGAATTGATGAAAGAAATTGATCCCATGCATAGAGAGCAAATGAGGAAGAATAGTGGAGAATTTCTGAAGCAAGGTCTTTGAATAGACCCAGAGGGATAGCGTCTAGGGCAGCAGTAGAGGGGCTGATGTTAGATGGGAGCATGGTTCCTTCACCTATGGAAATAGGCAGGTAGTACTGAAAACAGGTGTTGGAAGGTGAGTTCACATGTTGGTGATGCCTTACAAACACTTTCTTTTGTTAGCCTCTATGCTCTCATTTGCATAGGAAACATGATTACTGGAGAAAATGAAGATAACAAAACTGTCTTAAGGATTCAGAAAAGAAAAGAAGGTATCAAATAGTCCTCTAGCAAAGTAGAAGAGTAAGTGGACAAAGAAAGTGCTGTGCAAAGAGCAGAGAGCAATGAGTCATCTGGGAGTTAGTGGAAATGAATATCAAGTGAGAAGAGTCAGCACACTGTGTATTTTTCTTCAGCCCTGTTCAATTTCAGGAGTGTAGAATTTTAGTACACATGTACATACCTGTATAGCCACACACATGTACACACTGAAATATATTCCCTTATATGAACATGTACAAATGTGTGAGTTTTTCTGTCTCATCTTATTAAAATGCAGAATTCAAGAGCTATTTAGTTAGTTAGTTATTTTTTATTTTTTTATTCCCAGCATCCAAAATAGTGCTGGTCATATAGTTCAGTCTCAAGAAATATTTGTTGAATAAATGAGTGAAGACAGTTTTTAAATATTATTAATGCTTTGGTTTTAAAAGAAAAATTTCTACTACACTTCTTTTGAACATCTGGTTCATTTCACTCATCAGGTATTTTGACACTGTAAAGACAATGAACTTAAGAACCAAAGAAATGAGCTTGGCAACTGCTTCTGTTTCAATCACATTATTTTCAATTCTGTGCAATGAAAACAGAATATTCAAGTAAATTAGATAATGAGATTGATCTGATTTCAGCTGTCATCCATAAATACCGATTTGAAATTTTGTGTTCAGAAATAAGCACCTCATTTAGCTAATGTGAAGGACTCTATAATAACTAAGTATTAATTATTTATCTTATAAAATAACATTGCACTGACAAATGTATTTTTTATATTTTAGGATTCTGTGTAACAGTTTGCTTTCGTTCATGTAAGATTTAAATCCACTACTGTGGAAAATAACTAGAAAGACAGACTCATCAAATATGAGAGTGACAAGAAACTACGAGAAGATAACAGATTCACTGATGACAAAACCAACGTGGAAAATATTTTGACAGACTGAAGCATTGTATTAAATCTAGTGTGTTAAAACTTAACAGGGATCTAGTAGCTATTTTGGGGTCTCCCACCAAACCACTACACAAGTACAGTACAGGGACAATTTGACTTAGCAGAACGCAGATGAAAATAATTGGTTCAGGTGGCAAAAGCCTCAATGAGTACCTATGATGAGGCAGAACAGACCCCAAAAGAGATAAGGCAGATTTAAGCTGCATTAATAAATGCATATGTTGAACAAATGAGATGGCAATATTTTCTCTGTGCTACTCATATACTCATAACACATTTAGTGTACTCATCCAATTCTAAGTACCGCAACCTAACACAAGTTAGAACATTTTCAGAGGACCCTGAGTAACATAGTGAATAAAATACAATTATCTTAAATCATTTTTTAAAAAGTTATTTACCCAAGGGAAGAGAAATAGCAGAGAAAATAACTCCTTAAAAACAGTGATGCTGTAGAGTCAAGCCCAAGTTGGCCACCAAGTACAAACCCTGTGGACCCAGGAGAAAGCAATGTGGCTATGACCGCTGAGTCAAGGGGTCTTTGAAGGTTAAGTAACAATGACATCCTCACCTAATGTAAAGTGTTGTATGGCTGAAAACATTGGACATTTGATTGGCTGAACCACAAGCTGCTACTATACCATTCAAAACTGAAAGTAAGTACAAAGCTTTGCTTGCTGGCTCTTTTCCCTCTCCATGGCCCATTCATTATTCCTTGTCCTTTTCTACCTCAATCTTGACTGTGTTAATGATAAAGATGATTAAGGGTAGATCCAAGATTTCACTGTTTCCAAGGGATACTGAAGGCCATACTCACCAATTTAGTATGTAGTAGAACTTTGGGGAGGAAGGGACAGAAACTTTTATGGCTTTCTTAGGATAAGTGCACACAGTTCACTCTCCAACTCAGTCTGGTGATGTAGAGAGGATACCTGGAAGCTGATGGAGTTTGGGTTGGATTAAGACTAGGAAAAGAAAGAAGCATGACTTTGTGGATGGAGGCTTTGGCCAATTCAATGTACTGTTCCTGTTGCTGCTACATCTGAATGTATAAGAGAAAGGGTTGTGTTACATGCTGATACTTCCTCATCCCATAAGTGCCAGAGGAGTCTTCTGATTGAGAAGAACTAATAACTTCTTTAGAAGTTATTAGTTCTAATAATTGCAGAGAAGTGCTAATAAGTTGGGAATCACAATCCTAATGACCCCTTTAAGATAATAATCTCTGTGACTGAAGATTTTGTCAACTGAAGGCTCAGGATAGAGGTGATGGCCTCAACTCAAAGGATACTTTTGGGTTTTGGATAATATTTTGTGTTTCAGTGCCACCTCTAGAACTTCTCTCATTAGGAAATCTTAAAAAAACACCCCAGTACAGCTCTCCCAAAATATTGCCAGGCAGCTAGGAACACAATTTCATCATCATTTCTCTTAACCTTACTAAGAAGTCTAGCAGAAACAGGTGGGGATTCTCAGTTCCTGCACCTGCCATGCCAAATACCTATCAGAAGCTCCAGATGTCTTCCTCATCTCCATTTCCATAGCTCTTGCACAGCCAGTGATGTAGGCACACAGGACAGACAGGATTGACTGTTCCCAGGCAGTCCCTCCAGGAAGAAGAACTAGACTCAATTATTTAAACTTAACTGGGAACCATAGACCTACTAGTCATCTGAGGGCATATAGGAGGCACTGTCAATCCATGTCCCCCAATTGATGGAGGTCCCAGTTGGTGGGGAGCAGGGACAGTTATAAACATTTTATTACAGGAGCACCCTGTATGCCCCCAATTCTGTACTTTTTATATAGAAGCCAGGCATTAACTTGCCTCCTTGACAATAATATGGTAATTTGCACCACAGCAAGATTAGTGTATAGGGATGGAAGACTCCAGAGGAGTTCCTGTGAGTATATATGGGGCGGCATTGAGAGAAATGGGTGCAGGCATAGAAAAGAGCTAGTTTTTGGTAACTGGACCAATTCTGGATAGAATGCTTTTGTATAAAAAGAATGTAAACTCATATTGCAGTTATATTGTAGGATTAATGAAGTAATATATCACATAAGGTGGAACAGTTAGAGTGATGATTAAATTTGCTGATAGTGGGTATTCTGTAATTGGGGGCATTCAACTATGGAATATATGGTTATTTAGTAAAAGCATCTTAGGAGAATTCAAGTATTGACAGCAAGGATAGACTAGATTCTACGATCTTACCTTTCTCTCACTTTCGATCTAGGGGAAAATAAAAATACTCCAGCATACAAATGCACAAGAAAATTTTAGACTCCAAATGTTCAAAACTCCTGAATAAGTCATCAATATAAATAAGTTGTCTGAATAATACCGCCCTTCTCATTCACCTGAAATTCTTTGAGTAAAAAGACATCTCAGAAATCAACCAGCTTCTTGCATGTATTTCACAGGCAAAGAAAATTATACTCAAGCAATTAAATGGTTTTCTCAAATTTTCACAAGATTTATGATATAAAATGAGAAAATGAGTACTATGGCTTTCGACCAGCCTTTCTCATCAGGAGTTCCTTATTTAAACCACAGAATTCAGAAAAAATTATTTGAATGACTATTTTCTGAATTCTCCCAAAGTTGTTACACAACATTAGGAGATGGGTACTGATGTTGAGATGCACAGGAGAGAAGGCAGGTTCATACATGTGTGGATACACAGGACACTGAATATTATTCTCTCCATGGCTGACCTTGGCAATTGGCTGCATCTCTCATGACATCCAAATCAGTCATTTTATCAGTAGAAAGGGTTGTTTTCATCTCTGCATTATCGGGTGGTCCACATAACACAAGAGCCATAGGAAGAATACACAGTCCACCTATAGTTTTGGGGTTCTTTGGTAGAAATTGAACGAAGCTCGTGTAGAGAATTTGCTGAAAACTAAGTTGGTGCTCTGGCCACTAGCTGCAAGCCAGAAGTAACCTTACATCACCAAGGTTCATGCCATTTCAGAGAAACACCATTTTTACCCGTGATAAATTGTTCACTGAGAAAAATGCCCAGTTGAACCACTATGGGGTTCAGTGCTGATTCATTCCTTATTCTTTAAAGAGAAGCCCTTTTCCTGAGCGCTTCAGAGGAAAGTGGGGAGGCTGCGGGTAATGCCCAATCTGGGTTGTTCTGTTCTCTTTGTCTCTAATGAAAACGGGCTGCTAGGGTGTACGGTGTGTAAAGGATTATTTTCCTAACATTAAACATTTGATTTCAAGCATATTCCTTATGAGGGAGGGCATAATTTTGGAATTATTTTAAGTTTCTAAGTGGTTAGAAACTGGGTTTATCCAGATTTCTAGCTGTAAGCAAAAGTCAGCCTCGGATAAGAAGCTGTTGTACTTTATCGATGTAAAGGAGGTGAGTGCCCTCTTGGGATTTTCTTCCTTCGTTCAAGAGCATCCTAGTTGTTATTCGCAAACTACAGTGTGCAAATATGAATGTTTTTCAGATACATCAGCCCCACACAACTGAGTTCTCATCAGAGAAAGCTTCCAAGGGCCTGGGTGAAGTTTTAATGTGGTCTTGGTTGTAACATGGGTTTTGTGAGGCAGGAAAGCTTCTCTCTCCATTACCTATTCATATGCAACATTGAATTATAAAATAAAGCACAGAACCAAAATAGATAGACTTTCCAACAGAGAAACATGCAGCAGCATTACAAAGTCAATTTTGTATATGGGATCCTGCGCTGAATCATTTAGCTATTTAGGAATGCGTTTCACAGCTAACTCATCCTGGCAGGCCCAACGGGACGCAGTTCCTCTTAAAATAAATATGGAGTCATCAAACAGGCATCACTGTGACAATTATCAGCTGGGTTTGAAGGAACTTTTGCTTGGCTTTTCAAAGCAACCAGAACAAAAAGAAAGGCTCCATGAGTCACAAGCTTAATCTACATATGGGAACAAACTTTTGCAAACATCAATCTGAATAAATATACTGCCTTCTTCTTCTGTTTTGCTCAGTACACTTATCAAGTGAGGGTTCTACATAACTGAATTTTCCAGGTAACTTGCAACTTAGTACTTAAAAATGAAAATAAAGAAAAAGGAAAGAGGCAGTGGGATTGAAACATCCCTGAATACAGGGTCCAACACAAATAACATACTTTTTTTTATTACAAAAACATAAGCATGTAATTCTGTAACATAACAATATTATATTCAAGCACACCATATGACAGTTTAGATAAAATGTTCAAATTAAAACTATAAATTATTACACCCATATATTTACCTTACCAACCATACTCAAACAGGCCTTACTTCCGCTGGACCCTGTATATTAATTACATAGACCTCAGTTTTCTTAAATAGAGGCTGGGTTATAATTTCATTTAGAAGGTTTTTAGTTGACTTGACATCACCCATTTGGGAAGCTCTTATAATCATTCCAGGGAGGGTTGGTTTAAATCTGGACCAGGTGGCTGAGGTAATAGGGAGGAGGGAGCAGATTCAAGACATAGTCTGGAGGTAGATTGATAGAATTTAGAGACCAGTTGAATATAGTTTTTAGGCTGAAGATAAAGGCATAGATGATACACTATTTCTGAGACAAGTAACAGGGAAGATAAGGTGCTGTGCATGGTGATATCAGATGCAGAAAGCGAAACAGCCTGTAAAGGAAAATATCAATAAGATCAATAACCTGGAACTTAACAGAACTCAGAAATAAAAGGAAAGACCCCCAGAGCCAGGGAAATGTCTGCAAAACTCAGACTTGAGCTATATACCAACGTTGGCGAGGCCCTCGCTCAGAGCGCATTGACCCTTGATTGATGCTCAGCTGTAAAGTATGAGATTCCCTGGTTGCATGGTTTTAGCTGCAGGTCGGGAAGAGTGCATGAAAGGGGGACAAGCCTGCATGAGAACGACATTCAGTGACTGTGGTGGTTCGGAGCCTGAATGGTAAAGTGGTGTATTACAATGTGGAGCAGTTGGTCATGTTTATCAAAAATCCCCTCTGCTGAGTGAGGATTAAGTGAGCTAGTACCTTTAAGGCTTGTGGTTCACCATTTCTTTTAATATTCAAAACAATCATGTGTGGTAAGAGAATTATCAGCATTCTGCAGGTGAGCCACGGATACTCTGGGAGTTCATGCCATTTGCCCAAACTCACACACAGTGAGTAGCTAAGTTGCAGTTTTGGTAAATATGTGCCTAAGTTCAAAGACTGGCTATTTTTCCCTCTGAAGCTTGACACTGAAGCCAATGAATGGGACGTTGGATGATATAATTAACAGCTCAGTTAAAAACAAAAATTCTTCTGAAAAATTAGAACTCTACATTTAAAATACTTGGACTCATGAAGTAATGAGCTACATCTCCCAAACTGTTCAAGGACAAGTAAGTAACCTTTTATATCCATTATATTCTCAATGGAATTCCTCTAAGGGATGGAAAGAAAAGACGGCTAAATTACTTTCAACAACACAATTCTATGAATTTAGAATCCCAGTTCAAATAAAATTGGGGCTAGATAAGTGCTTCAGACATTGTAGAGTGATATTACACTGTTCGTATTTTTGTTATTTGAGCCACTGCGGACATGTCAACAAATCCCATTCTGCAGCAGGATGAATTAGCTAATAGTTAAGTATTATAATCAGAGGAGACTGCACTGCACTGCCCACTCTCTTCTGCTTTATTCTTTCTCTCTGATTCTTTCTAGATTGAAATACATGTCATTAGAGTTATTTCCTTAAGTGACTAACAAAATTAGGCATTTTCTCCAGAAGGCCACTATTGAAATGAACACGTATGCCAGGGATTAGGATTGTTGGAGCTCAAAGGCCTTCTCTCAGTCTTTTGAATACCACTGTCATTTAGATGAGAGAGTTTAACAGACCAGCTAGTGCCCTGTTTGGGAGGTAGAGACACATGGGCAAATTGCCTTTGATTGGAAATGATGAGAAAATGTGGCAGAAAGCCTTTTGCATTACTAATTTATATATTTTTTTCTCTCTGTTTTTTTCCATGTCCTTTGTGCCCATTCAAGCAGGCACCAGTCTCAAACCAAGAAGGATTTGTGAAAAGATGCCTGGCTTTTATAGTCAAAAACTTAAGCTCATTAAGAGCAGCAAGGTTTGAAGTAAGAGCACATACCCAACAACTAGAAGAGATTTACCTGGGAAAGAACTGGGAGAGACTTGGTAGGAGAAAAACAAAGTTGCATTGTTCTGCATTCAAGGAAACCTGTCTGCTGCTTCCTTGTAATACCAGATGCTGTGCCAAAAATTTAGTGAGTGACCAATGAGTGTGCCAGAGAGACTAGATGCTAGGGTCCAGCGCTAATAACCTTACCAAAGATTCCTTAAATGCGCTGTGGACTATGGAGGACAAAACCAGTGCATTTGTACTTTGTAGTAACCCCAGGACCTTGACACAACCTCCAGGAAGTAGTAAAGGGAAGCCCCACAAATGTGTAGTTCAATTTTCCATAGGCCAAAAACATAGGAGCTCAAACTTGAAAGTTTAGTTGGCCTAAAATCAAAAGACATGAAAAAAAATGTTCCTCTGAATGAGAATGGAAATGATGATGTAAGACACATATCCAATGCAGAATCTAACTCCTCTGAGGACACGCAGAGGAAGGAACTAAATGGAGGGTCAAAGTGGAACATAATGCTCTGGCAAGCAAATCCAAGGAGAACCAAGAGTTCCTGAAAAGATATGAGGTAGGTGTGACAAACTCTAGACAATGGATAACCTTGGAGTTAAAAGGAAGCTGCAAGGGTGCATGCCCTCCAAAGAAGAGGGCATCTTACATCTCCTACGTCAACTTTGCATGTGTCCTGAACAGCAGCCTTTCCTATGAGATTCAAATTCTTACATGTTTTCATGGCAAACTTTAATTTTACCATCTCCAAAAAGGCCAGGCAGAGCCTAATTTAGTGTGACACTTTCATGTCCAAACTACTTTTACTCCTTAGAGTGAGCTGAATCTGAACATCAAAATGAAATTTCTAACAGATTATTTTTTCCCTAAGCCCTCAAACTTTGGCTAGAAAATTCATGACACTATGAAGGATACCTATTCTGCCTTATAGTAGGGTACTACAGTTCCCACTATGGGTAGAAGAATTTCACTGCTAAAATAAACTCCAATAATTAATCTCTTCTATGAACAAATGAAATCTCAGTTTTTCCCTTTGTATTTGTGGAACCTGGCTGAATTTGTTTTCTTCCCCTAATCCTATTTTGGTAGATAGTCTTCAAAGGCCACTATCATCACCTTCCTTCCTCCCTGTATAGGAAGCTGCATGTGTACGGGAGTGGGGGCGGGGAGTGTATTTCAATCATTCTCTTTGAATCTGGGCTGGCTTTGTAATTAACGGAATGTTCAGATGTGACGTTGTGCTTGTTTCAGACCTTACTTTGAAGAGCCCTGGAGCTTCCGCCTCCGTGTCTCCAGGGAAGCCAGTTTCCATGCTATAAAGGAGCTAACTAGACTATTAAATAATGAGGCACAAAGTAGAGAGATAGAGACGGAGAGAGAGACAGAGAGAGGGGAGGGAAGGAAGAGGCAGGAACAGAAAAAGAGACCACATGGGGGTGCCCAAACTGAGCATTAATTAATCTCTTATCTTCCAGTCAGTATAGATCTAGCTGAATGCAGCCAAATGTGTACCCTAAGAGATGCCATTTGAATAAAAGAACTCTCTGCCAGGTAAACCTCACCTGAATTCTTGGCTGAAAAACAATACATTGTTGTTACTTTTAAGCTGTTAATTTAGTGGTTATTTGATTTGTGGCAATAGAGAACTGAAAGACAAATCTAGACCTCTTGATATATTATTTCAACCATTCTTCTGCACTTCAGTTACCATGAAAGACCTCAATTCAGTACAAACTTAACATTTATCTCCTAAACACTATCTTCTGGAGAAGGGCCATTGCAAATATACATTCTCTGTACTCAGCTGGACCTCAATTCTCATCAACAGTTCTTCCTTATGGCCCTGATGGCTCTTTTATTACTCACAGTGGCCATTGTAGATATTCACTATGCTTCTTCAAGCATCCTAGGCCTTTCTCACCTCCATCAAACATAGGAAGACTTCCCTCAACCTCGCAAAATTTATTTTAGAAAGGGGGCTTCCTAGATCACTGGCCTTGTGTGTTCAAAATGAACTGATTGGCTAGTATGGCAGGAATGATGGGATGTGTTCACCCCAATACCTTTCTCTCTTTGAGATCCAGCTGTTCACAGGAAACTGCATACTCTCATCTGCACAGGTGCTCTTGGCCTTGCAGTAGGGGGCCCATCTGTGTGGGCAGTCACAGAGATGTCCAGATGGCCAGGCTCTATATGTCTGTCCAATTTAGGACTAGAGTATTGTCCAGTCTATATGCCCATAGCTCATAACTACTTTCTCCAGTCCATCTACCATGTACAAAGCTTTCACATTGGGTTTTCATCTCTTCTGCTTCACTGTGTTATTCTTCATTTGGTTCTGAACTCATGGAACAAGGCAGGAGTTCAGAGGCAAAGTTACATATTGATTCCATAAAACTCTAATGTTTTCTGTATATTTAATTGTGAGCACCACCATCCTTTTCTCTAAACTCCAGAGAACAAGTAACTTCTTTCTTTTTGGGGTCTAATTCCTCTACCTTTTATCTGCATGGCAATTCCTACCATTCCCCACACATACTGGGCCCCTTGTTTCAAGGTCAAGGACAGCTTATCCTCTGTCTCCATTTTCAAACTCTTCCTCAGTGCTAACTACCTTCCCAACAAATCTCTCCTATAGCCAGAATTCCCCTCTCTTCAACCTATGTCCAAATTCTATAACTACCTTATTATTGTGCTTCTTTTCACAGCATGTTTCCTAAATACTCATCTATAATTATAATCTCCAATGCATCATATCCCTAGACTTCTCAATATATCATAGTTTGGCCTCCATCCCCACTGCTCCCCTAAAATTTTTTCATAGGAATTTGAGCAAACACTTGGGCTCTCTATTCCTTATCTGCCATGGCCTCTCTATGGTGCCTAATCACAGTGGCCATTCCCTCCTTTCTTGGCTTCTGTGGCACCACTAACCATCTTCATCTTCCCAAATTGTTGACCCTTCATTCAATACCCCATCCACAGGCGCTGTTTTCTATGCCTGACAATTAAATGGTTACTTTCCAGCCTCTCATCACTCTGCAGATTCTGGCAGGCCCACAACATAGAACATCGTGATTTAACTGTCATTAACAATCACTGTTCAAGTCTCTACTGTTATCCTCCCAGACTTCTTTCTCAAGTCCCACCACTTAGTTCATTTATTTTTATTGCCTCATAACTCTTTTTGGAAGTTCTCTAGCACCGCAAACTCAACATTACTTTAAAAACCATAATTTCCCCAAGCCTGTTCATCTCTTCATTTTCCATTTGCCACTAATAGCATCAGAATTCAACAGGTCACCCAGACTGAAAATGTCAGAATTATCTTAGACTGATCCTTCTTTTCCCTTCACATGCAATCAGTCACTGAATTATGCTAGGTCTTCCTTTCAAATCTTTCTCAGACATAACCCCTCAGTTCTCTGCCTCCACTGCCTTAGTTGAAGTTTCTACCAGTATCCTACAAATGGCTTCTTAGCCTCTAGAGCCACCTTTATCCTATAGACTGAATGCTATAATATTATCGCTGTCGTTAAAAATTCAAATCAGATCATTCCATCTCTACCTAAAGCTCTTCAATTAATTTCTGTCGGCTCCAGGACAAATCTAATCACTGTCACTTTGCAGGTAAGACCCATCATCACCTGACTCCTCTCTATTGCACCCTATGCAACCTCAGTGCCAAATCTGCCCTGTAGGTTTCCTGTAACAGACCTAGGCAAGCTGTGTGCATTCTCCTTTGCAACACATATGTAAAGTGGCTTGTTCTCTTACACATCAGTACCTTGACATATACTGTTCTTTTTATCTTGAATGCCCTGCATTCCCCTTGATAGTCTAGTATGCCTGGTGAAATTTTAATCAAGCTTCCAACTCCCACACTAATGTTATCATTTCTCTGAGCACTCCTTCAGTTTTGTCTCCATCCCCATGCTAACACATAAGGAAATTTTCAATTTTTGTTTTAAAAAACAAAACAGATCTGTCTCATCACATTTACCAATTGCATTGAGTTGGCCAAATAGTTCTTTGCTTTTTTTTTTTGTAAGATGGCTCTAGTAACACTTAGTTGTTTTTAACTTCGTTCAAAACAAGTTTGTTTGATTGTATTGTGATATCCATCATATTGGCATGCATTAAAAAAAACTTACCAAAATTGGTGAATTTTTGTGTAGCCACACAAAATTGAAGTTGTGTGGAAGTTGGATATTGAAGTTGGAAGAAATATACAGCATTTTTGGCACATTGTGCTTTATTATTTCAAGAAAGGTAAAAATGCGAATGAAATGAAAAAAAGATTTGTGCAGTGTATGGAGAAGGTGCTGTGACTGACCAAACATGTCAAAAGTGGTTTGTGAAGTTTCATGCTGAAGATTTCTTGCCAGATGATGCTCCACGGTTGGGTCAACCAGTTGAAGTTGATAGCAGTCAATAGAGAGATCAATTGAGAATAAGCGATGCTATACCATGTAGGAAATAGCTGACATAATCAAAATATCCAAAGTAATAAAATTATTGGTGAAAATGAAAAATTCCACACAAATTTTTTGGCCAACCTAATATAATGTTTTATTATGTTACCTGTCTCTCTCCTTGGAAATAGTCTACTTTGACTTAGTCAATAAATATTTATTATGTATCTGCTTTTCTCAGGCACTGCTTTTCTAGGCTCACAGAGCAAAAAAGATCCCATTGTAATTGAGCATATATTCTAATGAGAGAATGACAATAAACAATCAACATAATAAATAAGTAAATGGCACACTATATTAAAAGAACAGGGTAAAGGAAATCAAGAATGCCAGGGTTGAAGGAGGGGCAGGAGGGTTGCTTTTTATTTTAAACAGAGTTGTCAGTGGTCGTTGAGAAGGTGAAACTTAAGCAAAGACTTCAAGAAGGTGGGAGAACCAGTCATTCAGATATTAAGGGAAAAGCCAACTTAAAAAGCTCTAAGTTGGGAGTGGGCCTGTCTTGTGTGGAAGATAAAAGGAGGAGATGAGCTCAGCCACTGTGGGGGAGGCTGGATCATGTAGGACCTTACAGCCCCTGCACAGGCTTGGGTGATGTGGGAAGCCATGCAGGGTGTTTTACAGAGCAAGAGTGTGAGCTGACCTATGTCCTAAAATGAGCTCTCTGGGTACCGTGTGGAGCACAGGGCATAGGGGCAAAGAAAGACTCAGAGAAACCGGTTAGAAGAAATTGCAACAAGCCAGGTAGGAGGATGAAAAGGAAAGAAAAAGAAATAAGAAAGAAAGCGACAGAGGGAGAGTCGGTGGGGTCACTCCTCAATTGAGAGTCACTCCTCAATTTTCTGCCTTGTTTTCCAGTAAATCTGTGTTTGGGGAAAATTCTATCTGTTTTTGCCTCAAGAAAATGTTTGTGTTCCCTTAGCATAGTTAGTAGGATGCTAAGAAACGAAGTGATTCAGCAGTGATTTGGGTGTGAAGGGAGAAGTCCTGAGACACAGGGCAAAACCAAGATCTCTTTGGCAAACCAAGAGGTTTCCTGCCTTGAGAAAACTGTATTAATTGAAATCACATTCTTAAATTATTGGAAATAGCTACTTTGAAAATTGTAAGTTGCCCTGCATTAGTAACATACCTAGTTTCCTTGTACACTTTCTCATGACGTATCACCTTGATTTTTAGCTATGGAAGAGTAACTCTCCGTGTTTCCACAGTTATTTGCTTGTTTCCCATGTTCCTTCCTAGCTGCCATTTCATTAAAATATTGTTTTGCTCAAACCTTGCTAGGATATTTAATAATTGCCTTCCTCTGTTGGAAGTTGTTCTATTGATCACTTTGAGATAATATTTACTTTTTTGGTCTGCATCTATTTGTTCAATGCATTCTTAATGCAGTCATGGCAATTATCAGAGCTAATTCTTGAAAGTCAAGCAGTCTCAGCCCTGGGTTCCTCTCTACAGGTTTTATTTCACTTCTACAAATAATGATTTATGAAAAGTCACCAAGACAGCTATTGCTTCAATGCAAGGTTTATTATCTCCAAGAAGAACAGCCAAGTCATTAAGCGCTCACGGAAGGATTAGTGTAGAGAAAGATCACCACATTGTGATTTTCTGGTTACATGGTTCAATACAATGATGGTTTAAGGAAGTAAAAGCCAATTTTAGCACTGCCATTATGGGGCTGTGTAGATCATCAATAGGCAGTTATAAAAGCTGTGACTGATAGGAATTTCCTCACTATAAAAGTTCCTTCCATCACATACCCACTAAGTGAGTCACACAGAAGAACTTCTAAAGGGTGTGATTGATTTCCTGGCTTTTATTTTCTGATATATTTCTTATATATGAGGCAAGGCAATATAGCAATAAGATGGATTTCACAATAACCTTGTGCAATTAGCCTCATTACTTTAAAGCCACATTTTATGCATGTATTTATCAGTGTACAGAGCACTGTGGGTCTGTGATGGTATATGTTGTCCCCAGCAGAGTTCAAGTCTTTTTAGCGTTCTACTCCTGTGGGAGGGGCATCTAGGTGTTGACCAGTGGATGTATAAATAAATTGAGTGGATGCACCAAAATCCATAGATACCTAACTTATCTCCTTGCCTCCCCCATCCTTTATATTAATTTACTCTAAATAGGGATTCTAATTAATCATTTCGTTACCAAAAAAAGATTCAAATCCCTCTGCTTTTTCAGAATAAAGCCCTGTCTTATGAGTATGACATTAAAAATCTTCTGTGGTCTGGTGCCAAACTCCTCCAACCAGGTTCCTGCTCCTTCAGCCCATGAACCTCACCCACAGTCAGACGGGCCCAGGGACACCTACCAGGCCAGCAGGATCTCTGCCTCTCTATCTTTACTCCCACTGGGCACTCACCTCTCTTCACCTCTTTAGTCAAACTTGCCAAATGTTACTGGCATAGAATAAAAATAACAACAAAAACAATGGGAGAAGCAGGAGTAGAACTGAAGTTTGTACAGTTAACACAGTTTAGTGAAGAACAGATTTGCAGCCAGATGCCTGGATTTCCATCACAGCTCTCATGAGTCCCAAAACAAGACTTTTACTCTCTCTAGACCTCAGCATCCTCCTCATCTTTAAAATCAGAATAATAATGTACACTCTTTGTGCACAGGGTTGTTGTGAAGATGAAATGAGTTGATACCTGTAAGTACTAAATATAAATGCTTGATAAAATTAGCTCTGACCACAGTGTATTTACCATGTACTAGGCAATATAATAAGTGGGCTTTGCCTGTCTTATTGAATTCTCTCAGTACCTTCTGAGGTAGAGCCTGTTATTGTCCCATCAGGTTTCTGATGAGGAAACTAAGGCTAAGAGTTACTTCTCAGAATAACTGAATCAATTTATTTAACCGAAGTTCATGCAGTACAGGGGTGGTTGGATTGTAATTCAGATCTTGGTAGCCAGACTCCCGCTCTTGCTCCTTAACCACTGTGATTTTATGTCTCTCCAAAAGCCACTAAAAATTTTGTCTCATCTTTCACACTTTCATTAACTTTTAAATGCTTCAATGTTCTATATCATTTGTTTATTACTTAGTAAAAGTAATACATTTTTACTAAGTAACATTTTTACTAAGCATCTAACAAAACTGCCTTAACTCATTTAATTTGACATTCATAATTTAGTATTTTTAAATCTCTCTTTTGTGGTTATTAAAGTTACTTATATGGCATCAGAGTAGCAGGACTTGACTCTTATAACCTTTGCATACCCAGCACAAACACATAAAATGTTCCTTAAACATAATAGATGCTCATCAGAAGTATTGCCATTGCTTGTTTTGGGTGATACAGGCATTCATGATAGGTAAGTATGTTATGAGCATATGTAATCATTTTAGTTTAAACATATTATGTAAAGCAAGGTGATGAATCTCTCAAGTTGTAGAAGGATACAATGAAAGCCATTTTGTAAAGTGGATCCACCACTTGGTGAAGGTCAGGAATCTGTGGGTTCAGGCCCTCGATTTGTCACAATGCTCTGTGTGGTCTCAGCAGTGTGGCTTGCTGTGGGTTTTTTTGTTTGAATTATATGCAACAATGTGTTAGAAAAGTGTTGAGTTGGTCTGTCCCACAGAGGTGGTAAGGTCCAAATAAGATAATGTTCATGAAGGAGTTCCTGAAATGTACACAATAAACTCCTAACGTTGATGAGGGTCACATATCAAGTGAGAGTTTCTTTTTTTTTTAGTTTATTTTTTTATTGATTATGCCATTACAGTTGTTCTATTCCCCCCTTCATTCCCCTCCACCCTACCCCCCATCCCCACCATTACTTCCCCTTTATTTTATGACCATGTGTCTCAAGTCCTTTAGATTCTATATTTCCCATACTATTCTTGCCCCCCCTATCTATTTTCTATCTACCATCTATGCTACTTATTTTCTGTCCCTTCTCCCCCCTTCTCCTCCTCCCACTCCCCTGTTGCTAACCCTCCACATGATCTTCATTTCTACGTTTCCACTCCTGATCTAGCTGTCCTTTTAGTTTGCTTTTGTTTTAGGTGTGGTTGTTAATAACTGAGTTTGCTGTCCTAAGAAAAAGAAGTTAAAAAAACATGAACAGTGAGAGTTTCTTAATCTCCAGTTGTATCACTGTAGCATACATTTTCTTCATAAAGTACATTCAATTACAGCTACACATTTTTAAGCTGTGTCTGTAAAACCTTAATTAAAATTACTGGGCATGCAACAATAAAATGAAAACAACAGGAGTGCCGTGAGCTGCGATTCGTGGGCAGTCCATCAGGTTCCCTCATTAACTGTTCCTGACCACGGAAAGTGTGCTCTAAGGACCCACATCACATCAGCACCCTAGAGAAAGAGCCAAATCTCGGCTCCTTTTCAGACCTCCTGAGTCCATAGAAGAGCTTTAGTAAGGTCCTCTGATGATCTGTGTGCACGGTTCACGTAAAGCACTGTCATCGGTACCTCAACTACCCAACCTGGTTGCTTTCCATACAGCTGATTTGAATTCACGCCCGAAAAAAAAATGGGCTGTTTCTATGTTTCAAGGATGCCCAAGATTATACTCAAGACATCAAAGCCACAAATCTTATATCCCAGGACTCCCAAAGGTTGCTGGGAATGGACTATATACTTAAAATATGCCGCATTAGCACTAACTGAAGCTGTTCTAGTAGCCTAACAACCAAGTGATACTGCTTGATAATGGGGGCCATTCTTAGATTCAAAGATTTTTTAAAAATTCACTTTCTTGGGAATAACTCGCCTACCAAAACCAGTGGCAGATAAAAGAGAAACAAGTGGCTCATAAATGCAAAATGTATTGGTGGCTAATTTTCTTTTTGAAAAAAAAATTTGTTTCCCAAAGAAAGAAGGTCATGGCATGTCATGGTAGGTTAGTGATCTACCATGTCTATGGGGGCTCAGCCTATGCACATGGGTGACCTCCGGGGGTTATTGTTCACACTATGTGTTTGGGTGAGATAATGAAGAAAATATTTAGTTCACTAAATAATTCACAAATGTTTCAGGCACAATTATGGTCAACAATTCTCTAATTCCCATATAATACTTCAGCATAAAGGCTATTACCATTTCATGAAAGCAGAAATTATATTACTTCAATATTGTCCACCGAGAAACAGAGCAGGGACCAAAAAATAATTTAAAACATTTTGCTTTATCTTCTGTTCTTCAAATTTAATTCTTTTTCCAAATAAATGTTTACACGGGGTCCCAAAGGGTGTTTAAGGCAGGTCAAGACCACAGGAGCAGTTAAATGGAGTACAGAAGCAATTATTCACATAATTTGGGATAATTTGCTTCCACCTGAATTGTAATTGAAACAAGAAGGGGAATGAGGGTTTCCTGAGAACATAGATTTAGTTTGTGCTATTCACTAACATGTTCCAAGTTTCCTGATGGGAAAGATTTTATTCTTTCTTGCTATGCCCCTGGCTCCAAAAAGCAGGCACATGGTGGGTGCTCAATATTCACTAAATCAGTAAATTCCCATTTGTCTTGCATCCCTAATTTTGTATAGGAAAACCTAATATCTAAACACACATCACAGTATCTCATAAGATTGTCACAAGGCAAGAAGGCAAATCATTGATTTCTCTGTGTATTGACCATTTAAAATTGTTTTTTTATTTCATAGATTTTCTGATTATTAGATTGAATTTATTCAAATTGTCAAGAGTATAATATCATGGGAAACAACATAAAATAATCAAAAGAATATAGATTTTGAAGTTAGTCAGACTTTGGTATGAGTTCTAGCTCTAACATTAATTGCAAAACCTTGGGCAAGTTATTCACCCTTTAACTTTCTAATCTTTAAAAAATAAGGACAAAAGTATCTTCTTTAAAAGAACATAGACTTCAGTGTGAAAACAAAACTGAAAGCACTTAGCCTGGCACTTAACTATACCACTTATTATTTTCACTAATGTTAAAATTATTTGTGTAATCATAAGCTGAGTGAATTTTGCTGTACGTCAATGAACATATATGACCATAGTCTTAGGACATTGTACATGTTAGAAAGGGTTAGAAGTGAAGAAAAAGAAGTAAAAATTATTTAAGGAGAAAAAATTGTACTAAAAGCAGTAAGATTTACCTTTCCAACTAAGAGTCAATTCATTCAGCCTTACAAGAAACTTGAAAGGTCATTAGATCTCAAAGATCCCAGTCATCCTGAAAGGCTTGCTTTGATACATTCTCCAGGCCCACCTTGAATAATTTTTGCTGCCTTTTCTGCTGAACTTTGTGGCATTTTGACACAGATAGAGATTTCAGGGACAAATCAGTCTCAGGAGAAAATTTTTTTGATAATAAACGTTTCTACAAAATTCTACAAAATGAAGGCTATTTGCACTTGAAATAAAGCTCAGTTATGCCTGTAGCTTGACTTTTGCAATGTGCTCAATATTATAATAACTTGGGTGAAATTGGAGACTGTTTATAACCTTTAGACTTTCAGCAAAATATGAAGTCATTCATTCATTCATTGATTCTTTTATTATTCATTCATCCAGCAGACATTTATTAAACATTGTGTTCTTATGTCTATACTGAGTGTCGGGGTAAAGGGATTATTAAGACTTCCTTCTCTCTTAAAAAAACTGTTACACAACCAGCCTACTACTATACACAATGACATTTTTTAAATACTAAAGACAAGTGTGAATATCTTTGAAAAGATAAAGGGTGGCCCCCCAGCCAGATGAGTCTGCCCCAAATGCGAATAATGGCTTTTGAGTGGCTATTCCTAACTTACATTTAAGAAGAGCAATTTTAACATTGCATGCCAGCAATAAGGAAGAATGATTTGAGAAGGCTTGTCTGAGAGCACCACAGTGCTGGACTGTGACTTGTCCAAGGGCAAGAAGGAGGTGACTCCACCAGTTAAGTTACAATAGAACAGGGTCCATGGTCCTCTGTCCCTGTCTCTTGCCCCCAAGCTTTTATGCATCCCTCACAGAAGGAAATTTAAAGTAACCACCAATCCTGCACTTTAGGATCCACACTAAAGACGACCTTCCTCCCACCCCCACCACCAATCTGGAATGATGAGTGGCTCCCCCTTTTATTCCACATCCTGCAATTGTACCAAGATGAGGACATTATAGTGGACTTGTTTACATAGAACTCCTCCACTATAATTCAGGGGAGTACAGATTCCCTCTTATTCTTCTTTGCATCTCTAGCACCTATTTCAGCTCAGTGTTTGTTGAAAGAATCAATGAATCCACAGAACTGCATGTTTTACTGCTTCCCTCAGCTCCCGCTATTCAGTGCTTGACATACAGCACTCAGAAATTCTAGGACAACCCCTTCTCCCAAATTCTGTACAATTTGTTTTTTTCAGGGCATCATTACTTTATTTTTTATTGAATTTATTGGGGTAACATTGGTTAATAAAATCATATAGGTTTCAGGTGTACACTTCTATAATACCTCACCTGTATATTGTATTGTGTGCTGCTCACCACCACCCCAAGTCAAATCTCCTTCCATCACCACTCATGCTATCTATACCCAATTTGGTTTGAACTCCCTCCACTGGGGTAGCCAATAAAAACCCTTATGACTACGGATCTAGTTTACAACATTGACTGAGAAGAAGGGAATATGACCAAGCAAAAAAGAGTCTAAAATGAACAGCAATTCCTGGGGAGCATTAACTTCATCTTTAAGAGAGCATTGCTCTGTTCAAGGAAGCACTGTAAAAAAGAGTGAACCTTACAGTCGGTTTTACTGTAGTTGCATCTAGGAGTAAAAAGCAGAGATTGAGAAGCCTCCTGGATGAGGTAAGAAGAGGACTAATGAGCGAGAAGCTGGGCATGTGATCCTTAATTGTACATTTCATTGACTGTATTATTTTCTATTACAACTTTATAGCTGACTTAACCATGTTTTCCAAGAGCCAGTACTTGGCAGTAAGGATCAGTTTAAGAAAATAAAAAGAACCTCTCAACTTCTTCAGAAACTTTTTTTCCCTTTAATAGATTTTCTCCTCTCTCCCCTGAAGCATCGATTCTTTCAAAGACAGGCACACTAAAGTTACTTCAGAAATGAATAGGGAACTTTTTAATAGCTCACACTCCCTTTCCCCTCACCTTAAGATGTTTCTTCTTGTATTTCAATAAAAAGCAATATCCTGAGTCATAAAGTTCATACCTAATTATTACAAGTGAAATAATTGAAAGTAATGGAAATGTATTTTACTTTCATAGTGTTTAGGAAATTCAAGCATTTTATATATTATAAATGACTGGTGGCTTTGAAGAGTGCAGAATTGGGAGAATCTCCATTCCACTCAAATTCCCAGTTAGATAAAGTCAGTTAAAGCACAAAAATTCATAATACCAAACACTCGCACAGACTTAAGTGCTGAAGAAAAAAAAAAGGAAGAGCACAAATATTTATTTAGTGTGCAAAGATGTGTACAAGAGATATTCATAAATGTATCTCCTATTTAAGCCAAATTATCTTCATGAAAAAGTTCGTGGAAATACATTTGTTTTCCAAAAGAGGGACTAGGCCTAGAGAGTCTAGGTGACTTCCTTAAAGTCACACAGACGATGAGTAACAGAGCCAGCACAAAATTTCAGGTCCATTTATTGTAGAAACTGAGAGTGAAAAGGTGGTTGCCAGGGCTTGGGTCGGAGCTAACAGAAAGGTTTAATTGAATGGCGCAAAATTTCCATTATGCAACATGAATAAGTCCCAGAGATCTACTTTATAGCCTAGTGTATATTTAGTAACACTGCATTAGAGTCTTTATTGTATTATTAAGAAAGTAAATCTTATATTGTGTCCTTATCATAAAAATATAATAATAATAACTAAGAGGGTGGGAAGAAACTTTTGGAGGTAATAAGTCAATCTAGGACATAGATCATGGTGATGATTTCATGAATGTATACTTATCTCCAAACATATCAAGTTGTATACCTTAAATATGTACAGTAGTTTTGTATATCAACCATGACTTAGTAAAGCATTTTTAAAACAAAAGAAATGCCAGTCTTCTCACTAATTTTTTTGTTGTGTTAGGGAACTTATTTTTATTAAAAATTACTATTTAAATTAATTTAAAAGCCCTTCATGGTTAAGTTGACTAACATTGGACAATAAGCAAGATTTATTAAATAAATTTGTTATTAATGACCTCCCACATATCTTAAATTAATATAAATGCATGCTGTGGAATAATTTCTACTCATACTTTCTTGCTAGATGGAGAAGTCTATGCATCTTCATTCCCTGAAAGTTCCAGTAAATTCTTTAAGTTTGTTCTTCTTTTGGTGAATAGCGTGCACACTAAAGAAAAAAATCCAAGTCCGCTGGAATCTAATGCTTCTTGGTGGTGATTATGAACAATTTTTTCAAGGAATGTTAGAGTTAGAATGAATTGTAGACATTCCCCGTTTTCTAATACTCTCAGTGACAGGAACAGTGAGGCCTAGATCTAAAGGAGATCCGTCCTGATGAAGTCTGTGTTAAAGCGTAGACTACCCTTTGCTTCACTTATCCGATATTTCAGTTGAAGTGCTTCAGAGAGCTGACTCATTGCAGAAAGTGATCCAATTCTGTTTTGGCAAACAACAGCTCTGTCCACATGCGGTGACTGAGTTGAACTAAAACTTGAAACAGAGTCAAGTGATTAGAAGAACTGCCCAAATTATCCATTTCACTAGGAAATAGCACCTCAGACAACCTTGATTCTTGTTGTTTTGAGGAGATAGTATATCATTATACTATTTTATTTCATTTTTAAAGAGATTTGCCAAGCTTAATTTCAAGATTTTATTTATTTATTTACTTTTAGAGAAAGGAGAAAGGAAGAAGAAAGAGAGGGAGAGAAACATCAATGTGTGGTTGCCTCTTGTGTGCCCCTCACTGGGGACCTGGCTCACAACCCAGGCATGTGCCCTGCCTGGGACTGGAACCAGTGACCCTCTGTTTCACAGGCCTGCACTCAATTCACTGAGCTACACCAGCCAGGGTTCATTATACTATTTTAAAATATATATTCCAGTTACTGACAAGAATTTTTCTTTTGAGATTCTATTCAAAAAGTGTGCCAAACTTGCCCATGACTTCTGAATAAATAATAACAATAAATGACTCCTTGCATGTTTAAATGAGTGTACTGTGTTCTCTGGCATCACTGTCTCATTTGATCCTCACAACCACCCATTAGATGAGGAACCAGAGAAGTTAAGTGATTCTCCCTGAAAATCCTAATCTTTTGAGTCTAACTCTAGGACTCTCCTAACTCATATTTTTGCCAACCAGAAACATTGCACCTGGACCGCTAAGCCCCTCATATACCTCCTCATGGGTCACATTCAGATAGAAGCACTTTAGCATTTCACTTCTTCAACATCACTGACAAGGAGAACAGAAGATTGACAGCAGGAAAAATATTCCATCCTTTCCTTCTTCTCCTTAGGGGGCCAGGATCTCAGGGAGAGAAGTTTCACCTTCAGGAATCTGAAACACAAAGTGTGCCATCACCCACAAAATAAAAGAAGAAATAACTGAAGACTCCCAGACTCTTGTCTGAGAGGGTGAGGCTGGGATGTGCTATGGCACTGTTTCTCCTCTCATCTGGAGTTGATGCACATGGAGTATCTTTCATCCAGGAAACACTCACCCAGACCATCTTCTCCTGGCCAACAAATACTTGCTGTTTCTTCAGATTGCAGTTCCATTAACAGCTTCTACAGAAGAGCTTTTCCCTGGTCCCCAGGTTAGATCAACCTCACTTCCATAAGCTCTCCTAGCACCATACACCTGTCCATCTTTGCATTTGTCATAATTTTAATTTTATATTTCTGTTGGTATGCTCTATTGGTTAATGTCAGCCTCTTCTAATGAATTTAATTCCCATATAAGTAGGGACTATGTCTGGCCATCCATTGCTTTTCCAGTGCTTATCATAATATCTGGTATATAACAGGTGTCTGTAAATACATGTTCAATGGATGAATAAAGAATGAAGCAAGAGAATGTGAAAGAAGAAAAGGATGTATATCCTAGGATCACATGCAGAAATAATTGGAGTGTTTTCAATCTCTAATATGCTGACACTTACTTAAATGGATGCAATGAGGCATATTCATTTTTGTTGTTTTATTGTTATTTTGATGTTATTTTGGGTATTTTCTGAAGGGGAGATTGGAGAATGAGGGAAGCACTAAAGATAAGTAAAAATAAATAAATAGGGAAATTATTTGATATAATACTTCTGGTTTTCTGCCCTAATAAATCAATAATTGGGTTGTCAATACAATAAAGCATGCTTCAAGGACTGCATTTCTTGCTATTTCTTAAGAACAGAAAATCCAAACAGAGTATATTTCCAATTTGCTCTTCAATTCTTTAAATAGCCTAAGACTTTGAACTCCAAGAATTTTCACAATCCAATTCACTTTCATCATCATGTCCTACATTCGGTTTTTAAACATTCCATTCTCAGAGCTATTGTATTACAGTTCACAGCAGAAATGCTTAACTCCCCCGCCCCCCTGCAAACATCTGTTTTTGCTCAAGCAAAACAAAAACCATCAATAGAGTTGAAGTTCGGTAAATCTTATCTACAATCCACATTATTTTCATTGGGAAATAATAAGAATTCCTCAACCTGAGAATTGAATACTCCATTCCACTTCTGTAAAGATTTCAATCAGCAAAACCCAGAGCATTCAAGTATACACTGATGTGATTAGAGTCTACTCACACTGTTGTATTGTTTGAGTTATCAGATAGTGCTACTTGACAATCTCTGTGTTTTAAGACCTAATGAAGTTATGGCCAGGATATATGCAAATTAAGCTCCATATAGAAAGCAATTGCTTTGTCCATATCACCAGAAAACCTCATATAGAAAAAAAGCATTTCTGTGGCTTGGGGTAGCTAATTATTACTGAAAAGGGAGGGTGGCAGTCAGAGACAGAAGTGCAGGTGGAGAAAGCGGACACCTGCAAAAAACAGTCAACAGAGATACAGGGGGCACTTGACTGCTGAGATGGGGAGACAGAACAGCCAAAGTCACCCCAGCTTATCTCCCAGCTGTAAAATCAGTCCAGGATCAGATGAAAAACATCATTAATTTGAATGTAATTAAATATCATTAATAAGATGCTCTGGAGTGTGTGCTGCTTAGAGATAATGGAAGCCCCTGGGCATGACCTGTAGGGAGGTTGTATCTCAGGATCACAGCAGCCCTGGGCTCCTGCAGAGCCGAGAAAGTAAAAGTCGTGCACTTAGTTAACTTTGTTTATTGACTTCACAGCTCTTTCAACAATACCACCTCCAATAAAAGAGATCAGAGATCATGGTCCACGGCAGCCATAAAATTTATCTTCATTGAATCAACAGAAAAACATGACATTTCCTAAAGCTAACCCAGACAACCAGTTCTCCTTAACAAAAGCCCTACAAATAAGTGTGAGGTAGGCATGCCTTAATACATGGAAGAGCATCTTATAGGGGTCTCAGTTCTATACTCAGCATACTAATTACCTAAAATCAAAACAGTTCTGGATTGCGCTGGCTTGGTGACATGCTAACACATGCCTGTGAGAGGTATTGATGACCATGAGGTTGTTCCTTGTTCTCCATGAGTGTGAGACTCAGTTATGACCCCTTGGGTCTGGAGAGAGAGATACAGCGTAGAAGCATGGACCAGAAGAGCAAGAGGAGTCTCCCTTCGTGTTGAATTTGATTTTCTTGTTCTGTCTGTCTCTCCATCTCTCCTTCCTTTTCTCCCTCTCTATATCTCTCCATAAATGAACCCAGGAAAATAAAAGGTGTGTCTGATGCCTTTATACCACACTCTTTCTTCTATCTGGAAGATCGTTTCTCTCATTTCTGTTCTCTCACCTCACTCCTTTCACAGCCCACTTATATCCAACACATCCTTTGAGACTTCACTCAAGTCAATTTCTCTGACTCTCCAAGTCTAATTTAGTTGGCCCTCTTCTGGGCTCTCTTGGAATCCTGTGTGCCCCTGCACACAATCACTTATCGTGCCTAGAGTAATAATTGGCTTACATCGCTGCTGCTGTGCTAGAGTAAGAGTTCAGCAGGCTGTGTCATGTCTCTGTATCATTAGCACTGAAAACAGTGTGGGCATCTGAAAGTTAGTGAAGGACAGAAGGAAGAGAAGGAGATATGGAGGGAAAAGGGAAGAAGAAAAGTATGAGAAATCTGTGTGGATTAAGCAGTTCTTCACTCCAAGGGGTATCAATTTCCTCATCTGGAAAATGATGGTGTGGCTACTTCCAATTTTTGAGAGTATCATCCTGATTCTAGACTTGGAACAACCTCCCTGAGACCTAGTATCAGGCCAAAAGGAAGCAATTAAAGGAAATACTTTTAGATAAGAAATAGTCTTTAAAAATAATCCAATCAGCAGAATGTATCTCAAAATATGTACACAGCTCTGAGCCACTATCTTGAACAGTTGGGAAGTAGCATGTTCAGCAGTGAAAAACTCTCTAGGGAGTTGGCCAATATGAACTCACAGATGTTCCTGTTGAAGTCAGCTGATGAGTTTCCTCCAAACCCATGTTTAATCAGAGTCCTCAGTTCACCTCCAGGGCACAGCCCACTCCCTTGGCTTATAAAAAAGAGAAAAGAGAGAGAGAAAAAGAAAAAAATATTTTTCTCCTAATACAAAGAACACAACTCCTATCTTAGTGCTCCAAGAGTTGCTGACCTCTCTCCTTCTAAAGTTATTATTTGAAGTAAGAGTGCCAAAACAATAGATTTACTCACTGTTTTATGGTTTCTCTTCACTTACTCTCTCCATGCCAGAAAATCCTGCTACTATCCCCAGGCAGTAGGTATAGAGATTGAAAAGGGCATGGATTTTCTTGTCAAGAGATTTTTTTTATTGCAGATAGGGAAACTGGAAAGATGTAGAGAAGAAATAAATAACTTGTTGAGTGTTGACTCTGCAGCAAAACATTTATACACAGTGTCTCAGTAATTTGAAGCTTCACAAGATCCCTTCCAGGTACTATAAGCATTTTACAAAGAGGAGGAAATGGAAGCAAAGGGACTTCATGATAACTTACTGAGATCACCCAACAAATAACAGAAGTAGAATTTGAGCCTCAGCCTTGGGCAGTGCTGAACCGCCAAAATTCCTCTTGACCTAAATCCCACCGGCTCAATCAATGCATCCCTAGTTACCCCAGAACTTCTCAAACAAGGTGTGAAGGGGTGTAATGACCAGAACCTCGCCCTCAGGACCCAGAGCAGTTTGGAGGCGCCAGCACAGCACCAGTTCCTGGGCCCATCGCTTCCAGTCACAAGTGGCTTTATCCGTTTCACCCAGCGCTCTAAATGAATTAGGTAGACATTTGCTCTAGCATTGTCCTTGTCACCCTACATGTATGATGACTGAGTCACACAAAGTTATATGATACAATAAACTTAACATATATAAGTAGATGTTTATATTATGCCTGTGTGGATTTACTCAGGATGTGTCCACTATATACAGCACCTTCTGCTTCTTCTGCTGGGTAATTGCTACCTTCTTCAAAAGTGGTTGAAATTCTAGCAGAGAAAGTCACCCTCCTATTTTCCCTCAAGCACTTTGGTTTAACCCTTAGTTAGGGTCCTCCTCACGTTGTAGTGAAATGCGCAAGTTTATGTAGCTGTCTCACCCACTGAAAGCAGAAGACAGTAAACACACGCTGAATGCATGGTGTGTGTAGGAAAAACCACATTTTAACTATTTTAGCATTACCAGCAGCTGGCTGAAGAGTAACAAACTGGCCTCGGCCAAATCTGGCTTTTGTACTTTTTGTTTGTTTGGTTTTGGTTTTTGCTTCTTTAAGGTTTTTTTTTTTTACAACAGTAGTCAGTTCACAGTAAAATGGAGCAGAAGGTACAGAGATTTTCCATATACCTCCCTCCCCGACACATGCAGAGCTGTTCCGGTTACCAACATCCCCACCGGACAAGTACGTTTACAATTAATGACCTAGATTGACACATCACAATCACCAAAGTGGTCTGTTTTTTCACAGGCACAAACTAAGAATGGTTTGTACATCCTTAAAGAGTTGTAAAAATAAAAAAAAAGTGAAAGAGATCCTATATGGCACACAAACCCTAAAATATTTACTATATCTGGCGCTTTATAGAAAAGTTTGCCAACCCTCAATAATTAATTTAATCAAGATGGACTGGCTGGTTCCATACATGTACTATGTATAAATATTTTTTCTTTTCAACCCTAGTACTCTTGTTTTTTAAACTATCCCTTTTCTGCTCTCAACTATATCATTTTTCCTATCATTCATCTAGTCAATATTTCCTCACTTATAGGTGAAGTACAACACATATATAAAAGAGCCAAAAATCACAACTGTAGAGCTCAGTGGATTCTCACTAAGTGAACACACCCATGTGACTACCGCCTAGGGCAAGAAATAGAAGATCACAACAACTCGGAAGCCTCTGTACCTGTTCCTGGTCATTAGTCTTCCTTAAAAATAATGGTATCCATGACTCCTGAGGATAGTTTGGCCATTTATATAATTTGTATCTTTATATAAATGAAATAATACAGCATGTGAGCATTTATATCTCGGGTTTTTGCTCAGCATTAAGTTTTGAGACTTTTCTACTTAGTTGTGTGTAACACTAGTCTGTTCATTTTCATTGCTGTATAGTGCTCCGTTGTAGTAGTTTTTTTTTAATCTATATTACTATAGGTGGACATTGGCATGTTGTTGTGATTTGAGATTAATGTGAATAACTCTGCTTTAGGCATGCTTATTCCTGCATTTTGAAGACCTCTCTGACTGCTCTGCACACTCATTTCAGCTCTGACATGATCATGTCCTCACCACCTTCTGATCAGCTCCTTTCTCTATAGTTACAGACCCCGGGGCACTTCAGAGGGATAGCACAGTGTTGGGTTAAGAACTCAGGGTCTGACGGTGGACCACCTGCATTGAAATCTGGATTCCCCTCTGCTGTCTATGCAATCTTGAACAAATTACCTACCTTTTCTATATAACCTTGGTTTTCATAACTGTAAAAGCAGGACAGCAGAATGAATTAATATTTACAAACTGTGTATGCAGTGTTTGCCACACAGTAAGTAGAATACATGAGAGTATATATTTTCTTAATAATTAAATAGTTATATGGAAATAACTGTTCTACATTTAGGTCATTTTGAACTATTTATATGGCATGTGATGACTACTTCCTTCTATTTGAGGGATATAAAAACATCTAACTGTTCAGGAGTTGACAATCAGGATTAAACCCTCAAAAAAGTGATTATAGCCTCAAGTTTTTGCATAGGGATCCATCCTTCATGCACTCCACCCTCAATGCACAATTGAAAAGCCAGGTGCTCTATAGGAGCTCCATAAAAACGTATTGACCAAATAAAATAAATCCCATGTCAAAAAATATAAGAAGTACTGATCCTTATAGTATTAAAATGAAAATCAGTTCACCAAATGTCTCACTGTTTCATTAAGCACAGTTTGTCAAACTACCTGAGAAATAATCTGTAATTAAAATTAAAATACAAGTATTTGTTAAATCATGATATTAGTCCTGCACTACATTCTGTGAAACAACAGAAGTATACCATACTATATTTTCCATCGCATGCTTGCAGTTTCGTTTTCCATTCACACATCCTGTTTCGTGATTGTCTATTGGGTTCTAGGCACTCACAAAGCTATCCTTCCCCATACGAAATGATTAAAGAACGCATGACGAGCGCTACTTGGGTACAGCAGGGCTCATTTTGTTCCCAGACCAAAACAAAATCCCTTTCTAAGAATTGTACAAGCTGAAACAGCACCCCCAAACCTCACTTTAATTAGATCCATGTTCTACATGAATGCAATTAATGTTCAAATCAAGTAATACGATATGTTGATTTGGCAGCATGTTTATAAAGTAAAAAACTCTGATTTCTCTTGAGTCTAATGCAAGTCCTGCCTATGTAGTAAGGAATCCTATAGAAAATACCAGATGGAAAGAAGAAAGGAAATGTAGGCAACGGTGTACTAGTAAATTCCTGACAACCAGCTCTCTAAAGAAAAGAGCCTGATTTGTACCATTTACCCACTTTCACGGTATAAAACTCCCAGCATAGCTGCTTTCAGGTCCCCAAGGAGATGTCCCTTTACATGAAATTGGAAAGCTGTGCATCATCTATCATGAGCCAGTGCAAGCTGGTTCCAACACACACTGAGTGCAGAGTAAAAGAGCTGCAAACTGTCTTTGAGGACTGGCCCATCCCCCACTGCATGGTGAGCCTGACACCCTTGTCTGGAGGAGTGACTGTAAGAACTGAACAGGTCACGTAGACCCCAGCTCCCAAGACCCTGAATCTTGAGTAGGGTACAAAGAACAATGGCTTGGCAGAAATCCTTAACAGTTTTTGCTCTCCAAACCTACCTCCCATCCCATGTCCAGGCTCAGTCTATCTGATTTATGAAACATGGGTTTTTCAAGTTTTCCCATGGTTATGTGAGCTTTCTTAATCATTCTAATAATTGTCCCTTTAATCTGTCCACAATCAGTCTCTGATTTATGTAAAGAGTAATACAACAGATTTTATATTTATTAGTTTGTGATAATGTGTACTTAAATAGTTGCTCCACAGTACTCTTCCCCCAGACTCATTCCAAGTCTTCAGAGGAAGGAAATTGTGTAGGACTCAAATACAACTTATTTATGAAGGCACAAGGTGACACACCTTTTTCCCACCTTTTCTCATGATGCCAACTAATCATATCTAATGTTCCTATGAGAGTGGTTTTGGTGATGAGTGAATAATACCATATTATTCACTCATCATGAGTGAATAATATGGTATTATTCACTCATCATGAGTAGAAGTTAGTTGATGTAACAAAGGGATTTCAGCAATAGGGGGGCTCAAAGGAGAAGGATTTGATTCCTCTGTCCTGTCACATTCCCCACGGGGGAATCTGGGCAATGTGAGCTTCTCTGTTCCATCTGGCCATTCCACCACCCGGGCTCCTGTATCTGGTGCTCCACCTTTCCTCAGGAATACTATTTGTATCATTGAAGCTGGGTCTCTGCCATACCCAGTTTCCAGTTATCAGGGAGCAGCTAGAGACCAGGGAGGAGGCATGATCCCATTCCAGGGATGAGAACTTCACCACAGGAAAAACTATGATTAACTGGTCATGCACATATCTGGACACAACGTAGTTATAATGAAAGATAAAAAGGCAGCATTGGATAGAAAACTAGCCATCTCCCCAACAAGAGCCTTTTAGAGCCATTTGCCATTATTATTTTTTTTTAATACAGGGCACAAGCACAGATTATAAATGTGAAACATGCTTCAAAGGATTAAAATAGAAATAGTCCAGCTTTCTTTGTGTTTTCTATATAAGTTCATGTAGGTCAGCGATTCTAAACCAGAGTAACATCTTAAACACTTTTGGAATATGTCATAAGAACTTTGTGACAAATAATCATCAAAGTACTGAAAGTAGAAAATAATTTGTTTTTGAAAAATTAGGACCAACTCAAGATTATTTCAAAAGCGATATTTTCTAAACTTCCATTACTCAAGTACTACTATCAGAAATTTCTCTCTATGCATTATTCTGTAGCATACTTGCAATGTTATGTGTTAGAGGACATATCTTACTGTCAGTTACTGAAATATTTTTTTAAACAGGTCATGTTTTGACTTAAATGTATTTATAGAATAAATTTTGTCACTACTCTAAATAAATAAAAAAACAGTATCGTTTGCCAAAATGGAAAATAAATGTACATATAAATTACCAGACAATGATGTTAAGTTTTAGTTATTATAGCTACTGTTGCTAGCTGAGAACTCTGAGCCAGAGTTGGTGCTTTGCACTGTGTAAGGGAGAGTGTAAGAGCTGAGATGTTTAAAGAAACACAGGCAACAAATTGAGTCGTTCCCCTCGATGTGATCTGAAGAATTGAAAGAGAATTTAAATAGGATTAAGTGACTATGTGGGTCAATGTTATTTGATTCCTATCTAAGAACAAGCTAAAACCACTCTTTTGTGGAACCCTGCCCAAAGAAAAATGCCACTTTTACTCATTTGCACAAGGATATGTGTTTTCTTTTCTTTCTTTCTTTTTTTTTTTTGAGTGACAAAGAGGGAAATGAAGTACAGTAGCACACTGAGAAATTCTAATAATCCTGCCAATGCCACAGGCTCTGAACATCATCATTCATGTGTGTCCAGGTGGTAGAGGGGTAGGGAAATGCTGTCCTCAATCCAGCTATTGTTTCAGAGCCATGAACTGGAAAAAAAAAGTGTCACAAAAGATTAGTCATCCATGCACATGGGCCTCAAGTCAACCACCCTTTTCCCTCAGAATCTTTATTTGGATGAATTTGATTTCCTGGCTGCAGAAGGCTGTTTTCCATGACCAGATCTCTTTGACATGTTCTCTGGGATATTTGTATCAGATGCTGCCTCAAATGCTTTAATCAACCAAACACTCCTCCCATGAAAAGATGATGATTTGAATATCTGGTCAGCAAATCTAACCTATAATTATGCTGAGTATCTGACTGCCTTTGATAGTCCTAAACTTCTATTGCACTTTAGGAAAACATTTTTTCCTTCAGAAAGTCATGAAGCATGAAAATAATTGCGACAGCCAGTCAGTCCCTTCAGGTGGCATCCAACTATTGCCAGCCATCATGGTCACCAGGAGGAAAGGTTTCAACTCCCCAGAAAAACAGCCAAGGATGGATTAGACTACGTGAAGGAAGGGCAGCAAAATACACCACCCCAAAATATGTCACTTTGGCACAAGGATTATTCCGAGCAAAGGAAATTGAGAAGAAACAGATAAAAGAAAAGGTTTCTGCCCTCCCTCTGTTTGACTAAAACCAGAACATAATTTGAAAAGGTGTCCCCTTTCCCCTTTTTACCAGGAAGCACAGATGTGAATCCCTGGAGGCAACTGTAGACCTTCATCAGCCCCGAAACTACACCAGGGGAACAGACCTAACTAACCTTGCTGAAACTACCTTTTACCGACCATTACTTTCCCCATATTTCTGTCTTCCCACAATGTGTCTCTCCCAGAAGCTCAAAGTCCTTTTTCTGTGTCTTGTCTCTTCTCTACTAAGTTACCGTTTTTCACTAAGATGGTACATAAGCTCAAGTTCTAACCACCCTCTTTGAATTACTTATTACTATATACTCCCATGTATATGAGTGATACACATGTTAATAAACTTCTGTTTGTTTTTCTCTTGTTAATCTGTCTTTAATTTATAGCGACCCAGCCATAGAACCTAAGATGTAAAAGGAGAAAATAAATGTGTCCTCCCCTACACAATGATGTATAGACCAGGTGGTCCTAGTCTGGGATAGAGACTAGTGATAGAGATCAAAGTGTAACTAAAATATTTGGTTATCATAGGAGATGCAAATTTAAGTGTGAGTGAACTGCATTTGACAATTAAATGCCTTCTGAGATAACTGAGAAAGTACTGTTGATGGTGGACATAAAGGGGTGATATTTACTGCATATCATTCCATTTTTGTCATTGTGCAATGTACATTATAAAGATTAGCTAATTTGTCTCTCTCAATTCTTTCAAGATGTGTAGAGAAACATGAAGTCACCATTAATTCTTACTCCCCAGTGGTTAGCCAATCATATACTCAGGCTCAGCATACTCTGCAGGCTTCAGACACTATTTCAGTTTCAAATACCTATTGTTTGCCCCTCCTCTACCATTTGCTCTCAACATGGAAATGATGAGGCTTGGGGGGGGGGGGAGATATATCAACATCATATGGGGGCTACAGCATTTCTCTGTACCCCCAGGATGCTGTTGCCCTCAAGTGCTCCCCTGACCCACCATTGAGGATCACTCCTTTAGTAAATTTCTGCAACTAAGGGTGGTTTGAAACATCCTTCAAGTAAATTGTGCAAGTAAGTAAGAACCACTTCAGCAACTGGATCAGTAGGTGGCCCCTGAAAGTTTAGTATTTCAGAAACCTGGGCTACATATCTAAGACTCCTCCTTCCATTGAGAAATGTCAGTGAAACCTTTTTGAGACCATATTATATTCTCTACCTTTCTTCCCTGGGTAGAGCCCACATCTTCAAAGTTTATGCCTCCTCATTCCACCTAAAGTAATTTCCCTGGTGTCCCAGGGACATGTATAGGAAGATGTCTCCACATGCCCTCCACCTTTAGAATTCTATGGTCCCATAATATAATCAGAATAGAAACCATCATTAATATCTGTCAGGTAACAGAACCCAAATATCTCCAAACTTAAAAGAATCCTATTATAGCCTTTCCAGTACTTCTTAAATGAGAAGAAATGACCTTATCTGGGGAATTATTTTCAGCTGCAATTTTTAGCCAATATAAACCAGGCTTAAAACCCAGAGCAGTTATTTAAAGATCCTTAATTTACATTTAGAAAAATATATTTAAATATCCTTACACATGTGTATGCATTTATTGTGTGTAAGTAAATTGCCTGATAACAGAAGGCTTAAGAATTCTTACAGTGGCGAAGAGATGTAAGTGGAAAAATGTTGCACTAGTCTGGTTCTTTAATTACTAGCTGTTTGTCTGTGGGTTGTATATCAATGAATTTTTGTTTGTGTATCTACAGGTTGCTCCTGGATATTTGCAAATAAACTGTAAATAGGAATAATAAAAATGGTTTCATTATTCCTCCTAAAGAGAGTCCCATGATTTGATCCTGTTTTCCAAAATCACAGAGACATAAAATTTCAGGGTTAGAAAGGAGATGATGTAGTCCAATTACTCCATTATTGAATTTTTCCTACAATGTGCTTGACAAATAGTCACTCAATCCCCATCTGAGTGCTTTGAGTCGAAGGAAATTTCTAGAAGAGTGTAAGCACTTGCAGCAGATGACTAATGTTTTAGCTCTGCATCTTGCATTTCCTCTTTGTCTGAAGGAGGTACCCTGCTTTTCCTTTGGGGAATTGTCCTTCCCCATCTAATGCTACCTTAATGGAACTATCAGTCAAGGTGACCTCTTCTCTTTTAGCCAAGAAGTGCTCATGTGATCCAAGCTATGACCATCGAAATCTATCCCTTGGGGATTTAAATTCTGAATGTTAGGGAGTAAGAGAGAAAAACAGTTGGAACCAATTTATAGTAATGGCAGTACCTTGAAGATCCTGGTTTCCTGAAGGACCCAATTTTTCAACTTTAATTTCATATCTGTGAGCACCCAACACTTTATCATAAATTTGATTTTCACCTAAAAACAGGTAAAGTCAACTTATATTAATTGCAACCAAAAAACTGTATTTGATACCCCATTGGTCTTGTACCTATCCCACTGGGGAAATATAGAGAGGCATACTCCCTCTTGAATGTTATAATCTTTTGTACATGTGATCATTTAGCATATTCCTCTTCAATCATTCCTTATATGACTTTTTAAGGGGCCAGCTCATCTTTGTTCAACTTCAGCTATGTCTTAGCTTTCCTTTCCTTTCTTCATTCTCCTTTTTCTCCCCCACTGTCAGGTTTTCCTGAAAATATCTAAAATACAGGACAACAAACGCTTGCCTGATTGTCATTCCAGCACTTTGTAATGGTTGGTAAAAGTTTTGCAGAAAGAACTGCAAAATTTTAGGCATGAAAACCAACAATTTGGCATATGACGATTGAAAGCTGGATTTCCTATGCCATAATATTTCTCTCTTATACACAGCTTTTCTTTCACTCTTGGTGACTGAGGTATCTCCAGTCTCCTTGATGTGCCTTATGCTTTAAGATCTGTTGTATATAATACAGTGTTTCTGGCCTTCATCATCCTTGGGGCCTTGGTTATTGGTGTTACTTCCCAGGACCCACAGAAAGCATTTCCATTTGTGTGCTTGGCTACCTAAATTTCTTTGTAAAGGTATGGACACATGTTGCCAAATAACTGGGGCAAAAGAAAAAAAGTTATAAATCCTCTCTTTGCATGACACAATTGTTTTCTCCCTTTACATATAGCTCTCTCATCCTTGCTTTTGGGACAAAGGATAGAATCACTACTGGCTTCTCTGGAAGTCCCTCTTCCCAGTTGATCTACAGACCCCACCCATGGTTCTCCCTATGAGGGGAAGCCCCTGCTTCCCAACTTTATCCATCAACTTGCTAACTACAGCATGACGTGATTCCTGCTGGGGTTCAACATTTCAAGTCCTTTCTACTTGGTCTTCTCTGACATGTTCCTGCTGGTCTGTTCCCCTCAATTTCATAAGTATATACAGGCACACGTGGGAGATATCATGGGTTCAGTTCCAGGCCACTGCAATAAAGTGAGTCATAATCTTTTTGCTGATGGAGACTCTTGCCTTCAATTTGTAAAAAAAAAAAAAAATCCCCAAAACAACAACAACAAAAAACCCCACATCTCTGAAGTGCGATAAAGCAAAGTACAATGAAACAGGATATGCCTGTACTGAGTACCTACTAAGTGCCAGGCTCTGTGGGTACATAATGGAATTGGACATGGATCCTGCCCTCCCCAGGGCAGGTAGATGCATGAGCAATATGGCAACCCAAAGTGATGAATGGAATAGTGCAACTGAGCAGGCACAAGATGGCAGTGATTAAATTGGCCTGGTGAGCATGGGGTCGGGAAAGCTGTCATAAAAGAGATGACCTTGAGCTGGCTTTGGAAAGATAAATAGGAATACACCAAACAGGCAAGGGGGCATTCCACGCATTTAAAAGTGAATGTGTCACCCCAAGTGTGTGGAGGAGGGGGAGTGATCATTTTCTTCTATCCTCCACGATTGCAGCCTGTGATCGTATCAGTCTTCTTTGGCAGCCACAACACAACACGCAGCTGGCTCACAGGGAGCTGAAGCCACTGTCTTTCCTGCATTGTTTTGCCACATCGACCCTCATCATTCATGCCAGGGAGTCGTTAGTCTTTATCAAGAAACAAAAACGAGCCCCAAGCTCCTTCATCTGTGTCTCCTTCCTCACTGTGACTTGGTTCTGGAGATGGCAGCCGCGTCTGTGGGGCACTGGGTGTGAGAACCCCTCCACTTTTGCCAGTTATCCCTCCTTCTTCCCTCACACATCCCCTTGTGAGATGGTGCATCCCAAGCTTTGCAGGAGGCAGAAAGGATCTTTCCACGGTTTTACAGAGGGTTAGATGCAGTTTCTACCCAGCTGTTGTCCAGTGTTCTTTGAAACAAATCACAGGAAAAGAACCCAAAAACATGTTTGCAAAAATCAAATTAAAGCCAAGCCTGAAGGAGTCTCGGCTAGCTACGCCCATGTGGGCTGCCTGCCAAGAATGTTTTTAATATAATAATTGCTCATCCATAGACCCATAATAATTGATATTTGCAATTTGATAATGCTCCTTAACAATTTTTTATTTGTTTCCAATCTCCCTGCTTCCCTCCTCACCTCATCTGCCCAATAGCCCCCCTGTGTCAGCACATTCATGGCTCATAATGACCCTTTCAACAGCTACTGATCAAAGTCAAATTTTAATTACGATTCTAATTTTGGAAAATTGCTTCCTTTTAATCTAAACTTTTAGAAGGGAGTCAAATGTGGGATTGCAACAATGCATAGGAAACACATCAAGCAGCAGGGCTCTTTAATTGGACAAGTTCAACTAGTTTTGTGCTTCATGCTTCGCACCAGCTTGTATCTAGCAGGTGCTCACACCTACAGAATGTGAAGTACCCCACAAACGACTGTCTTCTGTCCTGGGAAGGCGAGGAGAAGGAAAATAAGAGGCAACTGTGTGACTGCAGAACTTTGCTCTCATTGTTTAGAGTGGCTACTTTTTCTCCAATACCCTTTTCTTTCCACACTTCAGTCTGAGCCCACCTCAAGCCTTCTCTGCACTTCTGCTCTAATCCCATCATCCTTTTGAGAATATTTTACTTTAGGTGCTTTGGAAATGTAACCATTCTTATTATACCTTCTCAAAACTCCATCTTTTCATGAGCCTTTTCAGTAAAAATGACCTCCCTCTGGAAATCCAAGAGCGCTTATTGTCATCGGCACTAACAGGAAACCATAATCATAGTAGCTGGCATTCACTGAGTGCGCACTATATAGACAAATAGGAACCATTGTCTTACTTCAGCCTCCCAGTGATCTTATTGTGTACTATTATCATCCCCATTTCATAGATAAGGAAAGAGAATCCAAATCATGTAAGACACGTGTTCAACGTCAAGTAACTGTTGAGTGGTAGCCCGACAATTTAAATGCCAGGTCCATCACAGCATGCCACAAGGATTTGTACTCCTCCTACGTGCACAAAAATAATCTCGATTAGAATGTAAGCCTGCGCAAGGAAGAAAATACATCTCATACTTCTTTGAATCTCCTGGTGTTCACAAAGTTGTCATTTAATAAATATTTTTGGCTTGAAGACTCCCTCTTAGAACAAATGCAAACATATTTAGAAACTTGCTCATCAGGAGGAATAAGTGACTGTTAAAATTTTTTCTCTGCTTGTTAAAACTTTTTTTAGAGATTTGGTATTTCAAAAAAGATAACTAAGATGATATCTACACATCATTATAAGCTTTCAATGGAAAGACAAAGATTCAGAGGTAGATGTGAATAAGTCGACATTTATGAAGTACCCAGTATTTGGGAGGTACCATGCTCAGTGTTGTAGAAGACATGGAGATGAGACTGATTGACCCAGCCATCAAAGTGCCATCTAGTTTAGGGGCCAATGAAAAGGCAACATTGTCTTCTGAAAAGGTTAGCTAAGGATAATAAAGGAGTTCCCGTTCTGGAGAGCATGGGCATGAATCAGTGAGAGTTTGGAGTAGGAGCCAAAGGGAGAACACGACTGTTATGAATAATACAGGAGGAGGCATTCCAGGTAGACTCTGGAATGAGAAAGCAAAGCAGGAGAGGGAAACTATTGGTAGCAATGTTTTTAGGAGCCAAAAATAAAAAATGTGTGCTGTGAATTTTTAACCAATGTCGGATGCAAAGTCCAAAGTCCTCCTCTATCAATTCTTCAGTAAAGTCTACACCGATCACTTATCTTATGGAAATGACTTTTTTAGAATTAACAAACATGTTACATCCGTGTCAAAGCAACCCAGTCCAGGGATGAATGAGGAATGTTGGGGGCCTGAGAACTTTGCCCTCGCTAACAGTTAAGAGCAGTTGCCACTCAAGATGACCCCAGGACCTATGTTTGGCCCCTGCCCATTTCTTTCTGTGTAGGTACGTGTGCTTACTCTCTTCCTCTTGCCTATGGATTCCTGGTTTTTACAGCCCCAGGTCCTGCATCCTGACCCCGGACCCCACGGTTTTAGTGGAATTCCTTTCTCGCTTCTTAGGCCCTGCACTGGGTTGAATAGTGTCCTCCAAATATTTGTGTTTGGAGGTCACCCAGAACCTCAGAATGTGACCTTTTCAGGAGACAAAGTTTTAGTGGAGGTAATTAACCAAAAATGAAGTCACACTGGACTAGGGTGGGCTGTAATCTAATGACTGGTATAAGAGGAGAGAAATTTGGGCAGATACTCAGGGGGAGCTCCACGTGACAATGAAGGCAGGGACTGAAGTGACACATCTATGAGCCAAGCAAGGCCAAGATCACCAGCAATTGCCAGCAGCTGGGAGAGAGGCAGGGCAAGATTATTCCTCAGAGGCTCCAGGAGGAAGCCAGCCTGCCAGCACCTTGGTGGGAGCTGTCTGACCTCCAGCGTGAGAGAGGGGAAATTCCTGTTGTTTTGAGCCTCCCAGTTATGGCAGCCCTAGAAAATGAATACAGACCTGTATGTTCCTAACTTAGGTCCTGGCATCGCCCAGTACTCAGTGGGACAATCTTCCTCAGCCCCCAGCTCAGAACCCACTTCTAGCTAGACCTGCCTCGGGAAGTCAGAAGGCTCAGTAGGGATCCCTAGAGAACACATTTAGCTTTTTCCTAAGACCCTGACAAAGAAAAGAGGGAGGCCTATCTTTTTTCCTATCATAACTCATCATGATTCTCTATATAATGATAGCCCTGGACTCCAGAGATGTAGGGCTGCTGAGTGATCAAACCACTAGCAGAACTCAGTAGCTGGTTATGTTGACAGACAGTAAGTACAACATGGCAAAATTCATTTATATTTGAAAACATAGATGATAGGACTATCACTGTCCACAAGCTCATGGGTGCTCCTTGCACACACACTGCACGTAGACAATAAACACACACTTGACTAGAGTTAGGATATTGCTTTGCCACATGCGCAGTTTCTTAAAGGACCCTGTCTAAGATCTGGTGTATGAAGTGTGCTCAACACGAATACTATGCTGCTCTGATAAATGAGTCTTCAGTGATTCATTTGACAAATATTTATTGAATGAATATAATGGGCCACAGGATTGGGACTTAATTATTTTTTTAAAAGACATGGGAGTCACAGTATGGATAAGGAACAGGAGACATAACACTGATTTGTAATATGTGGAGGGAAGTATTACAGCCTGGGCACCAGGGAATTCTTAGACTTAACTAAAGTTTTTCATAGGCCTAAAGGAGCTGAACACTCTCCTTAAACAGATTCGGATTGCTGGGGTCAATCGTTCATTTGGTGGGGGAGTCTGGCTGTCATCAGCATCTGTACACAGATCTGTGGTTCTCTGTTCATCTTGTGTGCATACTTACTCCAGCAAGTGATAAAAACCTTGTTTCTTTGAGGGAAATGATCCTCAAGTGAGAGATAAAACTTTAGTGTGAGATGAAAAAGGCGGATAACTTGCCTTGTGCTTGTAAAGACTGGAAAACACCTACAGGCATGGAATTAAGAAAAAAAGCTACCTATTCAATATGGTAGCCCCCCCATTATGGGGCTATATTCCAAGACCCCTAAGCCCTACATATGCATATCTATGATAGATTTTAATTTATAGATTAGGCAAAGTAAGATATTAACATGGTGACTAATAATAAAATAGAACTATTATAATAACAAAGGTAATAATATTCATATGAATGAGCTCACTCTCTCTCTTTCAAAATACCTTACTGCATTGTGCTCACCATTCTTCCTATGAGGTGAGATGATATGTTGCCTTCCTGGTGAGATAGGCTGAGATACTCAGAATGGCATGGAATATAAAGCCTATAAATTACGTATTTCTGAAACTCACCATTTAATATTTTTGAGACCACATTTGACGGCGGTGAGTGAAACCACAGAAAGCAAAACTGCAATAAAACGGGGACTACTCTGTTTTTAGTGTACAAATTAGAGATATTAGAAGCTGGGAGGGATGCGTACACACAGCGTGTGAGGACACAGAGAAGGTGGTCATCTACCAACAGGGCAAGAATGAGGCCTCGAGGGAAACCGATCCTGCCCTCATCTTGATCTTGGACTTTCAGCCCCAGTGAGGAAATAAATTTCTATTATTTCTGCCAAAAAAGAAGAAGAAGAAGAAGTTGCCATGATGGACCATGGATAAATGACAACAAGCCTACTTTAGTGAACGTAGGAGAGTTGAGTGAGGAAATAAGTGCTCATGCTCTGTGAGTGCAATTAAGTCATGAAGGCCTGATTGCTCTTTGTTTTGGAGTGGAAGTTGGTGAAAGGGTTGGAAGAGAATCTGCATCCTCCTGTCCAATTAGAGTAAAAACACTGGGCTCTCTTCTCCATTCTTATGGCCCCTGCAGGAGAAGGACATATGAATATTAATCAAATGGGGCAAAAACACTGGGTGCAAGTGCATTAGCTTGTTTGGTTCTGTTTTTCAGAAAACCTCCTTTATGATGCACCTCTGTCTCTCTGTCAGAAACTTGTTGCTCAGACAGAGCAGGATAGCAGTTGCTGCTTCTGCCTTCAACTCAGTGAGCAAGTTTCAGTAAGTAAAAGCAAGTCTTTCAGAACTTAGTTGAGGCACAGACTCCCAAGCTGCACCCCAATCAGTTTCGTCAGTCACAAAGCTGATCTCGTGCTCCCAATTTATCCAACTCCTGTATCTACTCCTCAGTTGGCTCCGAACTCAGGAAGAAAAATATCAGATGTTATTTATCAACCCCTCAGCCACTCACTCCTTGCTGACCCCCTTCTGTATTATCCACAGGGATCCTCTCATATCTCTTCTTATCTCCTTCATTCTGCAACCCACCCTGCCGGGTTACTCCATTATGACATTTTTTTAGGCAATTTCAAATGCTGGGGAACTGTGTGTCCAACCGCACGGTCTCTCCTTTGAGTGAGCATCCACGGCCTGGCACGACCGTGATTCCAGCAGTTTCATTCTCTCCATCTCTGCTCCATCTGCCCTGCTAAACTTGCAACGCTGGCTGCGCCATGCACACCATCCTCATTCCTCCTCCATCCTTGCAGCACATCCTTCAGCAATGACTGAAGTCATCTTTACAGTTTCAATGGCCTTGTTTGCAGTGTTTGTCTAAAGAAACCCTTTTGTAATGCATGTCTTCAGTTCATTAGGAATCTTTATTCTGATACCAGTTTGTCCCATTTCACCAATTTCAAGGTACAAATATCACAATCCCAGTTAACTATTAAAATACCTCTATGCCAATATGAGCAGGAAGGCTCTGGGTGGAGGGGAAGGGCCATCTCTACCACAGTGCTGTTTAGACAGACGGATTTATCTACGGGGGTCAGAATTGCTTCCAAATGGCAGTGGGAGGGAGAAGCAGAGGGTCTCTCCAGCGGTCACATGGCATCATCTAGGCATCCGATAATTCTTGTCAGTCATCCATCCTTTCCCCTCATGGAAATTGTGATGCCGTTTGTAACCTTAACTTTCTTTCCTACTAGTCAGTCTGGACCATCTCAATCCATCAAAGAGATGCAGGGTACATCCTGTTCTTCTAGGAGACTCTTTGGTCCCTACGCAAATTTGCCTGATCCCACGCTGGTCTGATCAACTCTACATTCCTGAGATTTAGGGCAGCTTTGCTCAGGGCTCGATAGTTTTGTCCCAGACTAATTATATGCACACTCATCTTCCAATTAAAAAACTGAATAACTCTTCCCTGAAAATACACAATGCTCTAAACATAAAGCAACTCACAGTCTTTGGAGCTAGAATTTAAGTTTGGTAAAATAAATAAATCTATGTCAACATGCACCTCACTAAAATTCCTTATGCCCAAAGAATATATGTGTGTGTGTGTTTGCCAACACAGAGTTACAAATTTTTTTCATACAAATACCTTTAGGAAAAACACATAAAAGTTCGGTACAGGATTCACTTAAACATGGAAGCTAAGCTTTAAGCCTGGCCTCTGCAGGCATTGGAGTTTGAGCACTTTGCTTTATGGATCCACATGATTAGTTACACCCCTGGGGGTCTGGGGATAAAGATACACACACAGGAGCTCACATGAGCTCATGGAGACTATCACCATCTGCACAATATTGTATATTTCTGTTACTAACAATAGAGCTTTTTTTGAGCAACTTGTCCTCTGAACGGCCCCAGGTAGAGGAATGGAGACCAAAGCTCATCCATAGAAGAGAAGACCACACCACCATCAGCCAGACGCCGAGGCTTCTCCCAGCCACGCATGTTACTGTGACACTGAGATGGTTGAATCATTGCAAAATCTGCTCTATGGAATGTGTTAAAGTAGGTTGGCCATTGTCCTGTGAGTGGCAGCAGAGTCCATCTGCAAGGCATGGGATGGCCTGAGGGGCAATAAAGGGAAGCCAGCCCTCCCACCACCACCACCAGGTACCATCTTCCATGAAGGAAGCTCTGTTTTTATTTTACATATTAGCTTCTTAGCAGTGAGTGTAAGTAAAAAGGAGATACAAGATCTAAGCTACTGTTCTCTCCCACTTCCCTCCTGAAGGCCTGATTGTTTAAATGACTGATTGTCTAAATCTCCCAACATTTCATTTCCCCTTCCCCTTAAAAAAAAAATTGGTGTCAAAGTAAGAGTCCATGAGAGCCTGCCCAGACTTGGTGAGATGTAAGAGGCAGTGACTGGCATGACCACCCAGAAATGGTGTTTTGAGGCCGGCTCTGCTAGAAGGGAGTTCCTTGCAGAGGGCGCAGTCTCTTGTGAGAGAGGAGCTCATGAACCCATCCCTCACAGAACCATTTAGACCCAAGCTGTGGTCTGGTTTTCAATCCTGAGTGTCCTTCCCTTCCACAAGCTATAGTGAATCAAGAGGAAGTACAGTCCATTTCTCTTTAAGAGTAAAGAATAGTCATTACTTTACACCTTCACTCTACAACTAAATAAAAAAAAAAAACAAACACGAAACTATAATATCTTTTGGGGGGAAGTCAGTCAGTCTGGTAAATATGCTATATCCATGACAGAGAATAACTATCATGTAGGAGGCTTTTCCTTCAGTGGGGAGTGGGGGGTGCCGGCCAGGGTGCTCAGTGTTCTATAAGCATTTTCTCAGTCCCTCTCTACAGCAACCCTATGAGGTGATAGACGAGAAATGGGAGATTTAGAAAGTGGCCTGGTAGTTTCTGAAATAGTTAAGTGGTTCCTGAACCACTTAAAAAGTTAAACATAGCATTACTTTACAAACCAGTAATTCCACTCCGAGGTCCACAGGGTAGGGCAAAGGTAGGTGTACAGATGTTCGTATGGAAAAGAATACAACAATTAAGAAGGAATAATACAAGAATAAACTCTGTTTTACATACACGTGACTGTACACCTACTTTTGCCTCACCCTATATGTCCTGAAGACTTGAAAATGGGTACTCAAAAATTACGGGTTAAAAGCATTTATAGCAGCATTATTCACAATAACCAAAACATGGGAACAACCCAAATGTCCATCAGTGGAGGAATGAATAAACAAAATGTGGTGTATCCATATAATGAAATATTATTCAACCCTAAAAAGGAACAAAGCCCTCTTTGTTGATACAGTATGAATGAGCCTCATTTATGCTAAATGAAAAAAACTCAGATACAAAACATCACATATTGTATGATTCCACTTAGATGAACTATTCCTACTAAGTAAATCCATCAATACAGGAAGTACATTAGTGGTTGTCAGAGACTAGGGGGAGGAGGAAATGAGGAGTAAGCACTTAATGAGCACAAGGTCTCCTATGGGGAAGATAAAAATATTTTGAAACTAGATAGAGGAGATAGTAACAGGACATTGTGAATGTACTAAATACCACTGAAGTATATACATTTAAAATGGTTAATAGTATGTCATATGAATTTCCCTTCAATTTAAAAAATGTTAAAAAAAATGCTAAATGAGACTTAGAGTCCGGAGTAGCATTGGAGTCATTCCACTCACATCTTATTATAAGACTCACAGCAAGAAATGTAGTTGGCTGATAGCCTCCAGCTGCCAAATTTATGGATTTCCCTACAGTATTTATGCCCCAAGGCCCTGCTTTGCATTGGGTTGCTCCCAGTCAGTGATTGAGCAGAGTGGAGGGGCTAGGGGCTAGACCACGCCTGCCCAAAGCAGGACTCCCCTAGCAGGCAATCTTTGCCTCCCAATGCACTGCAATCAGGGCTTCCTTCCCTCTCTTCTTTCACAGGCTAGACTTGTGTTTTGCCCCCACACCTACTTCTGCTCCTATTCACATTATCTGCCGTGTCTATTTCCCTTCAGTAAGTTTCTAGCATGTCTAACCCCATCTTGGTGTCTGCTTCTCAGGAACCCAAACTGACGCAAGAGTCAAATAAATTGCCCGTAGTTACACATTTTCTCACAGTCACACAGGTGGCAGAGCCAAGACTCAGTGTCTGTATTACTAACCTTCAGCAACTGCACAAAAACACAAAATTACATTCACTTGATGAAGAGAGATATCTAAATAGGGTTTTCCCTGGAAGCATGGTTCTGACTCTCTCAGTAAATAGTTGTCATTTTTGAGCAAAGTACTTACTTTTGTGTATGTTTCAAGAAAATATAAAAACAAAGGTCACCCACTTACACCTTATGAATCGCTCCTACATCATGTGTCCTTGGCTGACCTCATTAATCCATCCTCAGCCCTGTCTCAAGCTAAGGCTCCAGGCACCTATTCTAATTGACTGGACTTGGGTGTATCTGTGATGAAACTTATTGGCTTCCGATGTATTGAGGTCTACTTTAGCCGGTCAAACCCAATGTGATTGAATTGTCATACTCTTTTTGACTGTGGCATTACCCAGAGCAGTGAATTCTCCAAATAAGACCTCCATTCCTTCCCATCCAACATTCTCACCACCAGAATCAGAGTAAACCAGGATATTGGGATGAATTGATCTTACCCTGCTTCCAGATGTATGTCAGTTAACACCAGAGACTCCATCTCCCACGTCATCTTCCACCCCCCTATAATTTCCCCAATCTGACCCTGTCTCCTTCTCCTCACCATGAACCTTCTAGAATTCATGGTCCATTGTCAGCAAACTCACTCCCTTTATCATCATTCCTTCTGCTTCTCTGACTCACTCTAACTGAAATCTTGTTCTGTGCTAAAGACACTGTACCCCCCATCGTTCTCTTGAGTGGTGATTCCTTTCTCTTCCATACCCCTTCTAGGCGGGGTGCACCTCATAGCCATTTGTCTTTTCCTATCTCTGAAACTCCCAGATGTGACCTTAATCAGATTGTACTACCACGACCACCCTGTTCAATCTACCCCTTAGGCACTCCTCATTTCTTAACCATTTTGGTACCCAGATCATTGTTAGTTTCCAGTTATTATATCTCCCATGACTCTGGGTGACTTCAATATCCACATAAACAGTCCTTTTATTACTCTGGGCTCTTGATTCCAGGTTTCTTGACCTCCCTCCTCCAGGATGTCTTGTGCACTCAGCTTCAGCCACCCAATCCCCAGGACATTTCCTGTATTTTGTCATCATTATAATCTCCATTTCAATTATCCTCTCCTCATACCACACTTCCTCTCTGTGTAGCTTACTCACTCTGTGTCATGACTCAAGCAATTAATCCACACAGGGACCAGGACATCATCGATCCTAGCACTCATTCTTCTTTTGTCCTCATTTCCCCTCATACCCAAATTAGATTCCATGGTTCTCTGCCAGTAGGTTCAAGTCCCTTCTCCCATCTTCTTCCATCATGATTCCTTGGCCAAACACCGACCTTGAAAAAATTTAATTCTCCACTTCTTCTCTGCCTGCATCAGGGTAATTAAACTTAGCCGGAGAAAAACATACAGAAATGCTCACTCATGTCACTTACAATCATTACCATGGTTCTCAAGGGGATCTTTAAAGCTGCCTGACAATCCTACTACGGTTTCCAATGCTATTTTCTCTCCTGTGATCCCAAGTGACGATTTCCTACCTTCCCTCTAAACTATCAACACCTTCTGCCTTCTCTTCACTCTCCCCAGAAAGTCCCCTCCAAGCACACCGAGAAGACAGAAGCCATCAGAAGAGAACTTTTTTGTCCCCACATTTACTCTCTGCTCATCCCTTTTCTCTTATTCTCATGTTTTTTAACCAGCAGTTAAAAATTACCCCACACCTATTATTTATATAATAATTTTATCTGTTTGCATTCCACTTTCCTTGCAGTATCCAATTCCCCAAATAGTAGAGATTTGTCTTGTGTGTTGCTATATCCTAAGCACCAGAGCAGGGCCTGGCATGTGGCACCATCCAATAAATATGAGATAATTGGGTAGCCATTGGATTGAACAGACACAGCTCATGGTTTGTGACCACAACACACCCTTACTTTGTCTACCACTGTCCTTTGAACCCCATTCTCTGGGTGCTAGTTCTGTCGGGAAGCTCTGCAGGGCTTGTGATATTTTTTTGTCATTGTTCAGTATACAAATAGTTTCCTTGTCACTTTAAATCACAAAACACTGTCTCGGTTCAGTAATGAAAATGTATAGCTCCAAGTATCAGTATATCTTCCATTAAAATTAGAGTTTCTTCCTTTCTCCAGCTCAGACTGCTCCATGAACAAAAACCTGTGGTCATAAGGGATTGGGTTGCCTTCTCTCTGTCACAGCCCTTTCCTTTTTGCCCAATTTGCCGTGCAAGTTTTATGATGGCTTCCCTAACACCCAATGTTGAGGAAAGTTAGAAAAGAGAGTGCAGGGAGGAGGAAATGTCTTGTTAGCTGACACTACTGTGTTGATTTGTCATTAACTCTTCCTGAAGTTGTTGGATATTTACAACTGAGTCCCTTAGGAGGCTTTCCTGAATCATCTGATATCCTTCTGATCACTAGTGGTCTCACTTGTCATTTCCAAGGCAGGGCGAATGTGTCTCTCTTTTGGCTGACTCTTGTCCCTTTCCTCTAATCATAGGTATTCAGTAATATTTCCAGCTTTTCTCTGGTCATATCTGTTCACCTCTTTAGGACAAGACTTTAGACTACCCCATGTAGATCTCCTTTGCATGTAGCCACACGGGTTCATAAGAAATAGTCATTCTTTTTTACTCTCATAGACCATTAAGTGGTGGCTGCCCAAAGCAGCAAACTTACTTTTTTTTACCAGTTGAGCATTCAGCCATCCAGCTCCATCCGTGCTGAAATTTGTCAGCAAACTTGATATGGTCTCCAAACAACTGTATCCTAATAGATTATACTTAATTTGGTGCTTATTACATTCCAACAGCCTTTTGAGTGCTTCCAATACATTAATTTATTTAATCCTCAAACAGCCATTAGAAGTAGCTATTTCCATCTCATAGATAGGAAAGTGAAGACCCCTCTTTTGGGAAAAGTCCTGCAGGATGGGTTCTAGCTCCACATTTTGGGACATAATTTTGATTATCTTTAGCCTCAGCCAAACCAACTGAAATCATTCACTAATAATTCCAGAGTGGATCATTTCTGAGGTCCATTTCAGTACTTAGAAATTAAAAATTTTTAAACGTTCCACCCACCCATGGTGAGAAATTGGAATGGGATTTATCAATGGTGCTGGTGGCAGTAAAAGATTAGGAATGAATTTTCCTGGCCTGAATCCCCAGAGGACCCACAGTGTGACTCTAGCTGTGACTTCATAGTTCAGCAGAAGACTAACACAACATAGGTGATATATACGGAGTTACAATTTTTCCCTGGTCCTATTAACAGATGTTTAATTGGCCATTTGAACTTGCAAGAAATTGCATGAAAGAGATGAAAGCATAGTACCAGAGAGACTGGACAGGAGGGCTTGTTTTTCGTTGTTGTTTTGTTTTGTTTTTTAAGTTTATACTTAAAAACCAAAGTCCCAACTGTTTATGTGTCTCTGCCCCCACGCAATGCTATTCTACTAACCCTTCTATTGAAAATACCTGAGAAGAATGGGAAGCAATATTAATTCCTTGGTAACTACTTGAAGGTTTTCTGATAAAGAAAAAAAGGCAATAAATTTTAATTTTATGACAGGATTTTGGTTCTCCCTGCTGGGACATCTTCTGCCTTAAAGAGAAGGATCTTGGGAACTCATCTATAAGTTCAGGAAGATATTTACATTGGCTTCCTGAACTGTGGTCTGTGAAGATTGTAGACCTTTGTTAACATCCAGCTGAAAAGCATCACCACAATGCAGGAATAAGGATGACAAGGGAATATCAAAAGTTTGAAAGTTCTAGTGTCTCATATTTTACATTTTGAAGGCTCTGAAGTGTACACCAGCCTCAAGAGTCCCCTCTGCCAGCCTGTATCTGTGACTAGTGAGGCATCTGTGAACCCAGAAACAAAAGCCAGGAAGAATCCATTGAAGTAAGTAAGTAATAGAAAGGTGAATGTAGAAAGAAAATCATACCAGGTCCTTACCCATCTGTCCTCACTACTACAGTCTCCCTTCTTTCCATTGCAGTTATCTCTTACCTCTTTTCTCTGCTTTTAGCCTTCCCTACTCCTATCCAAACTCAACTCCATGGCCAGAGTCATATTTTTAAGATAAAAATCTGATCTTGTCACTTCTCTGCTCAAAAACTGTTGCTCCCTACTGCTGACAGGCTAGAGTCCAAACTCATTAACATGGAAGTCAATGGCCTTGAAGAGCTGGCACTGACCCACCTTCTGGCCTTATCTCTCATTGTGGTATTTCCAAACGTCATGTTCTCTCCTCTGCAAGCCTTTGCACATGCAGCCCTCCTGTCTAGATTTCTCTACAGTTAGAAGGGGACCTGTTGCAATTACAGGGAATAGCTCAAAGAGGCTTCGACCATGAAGTATATATATTTATTGGCTCACAGATTGAAAAGTCAAGAGGTCGAGAGAATTCATATTTGGTTGAACAAATGGCTGACTAGCATGGCCAAGGGTCTGCTCTCTCACCCTCACTCTCCTCTGCCTTCTGTAGCACCTAGTTCAGTATCTGGGAGATTCTTCCTAGGGTAGCGGGGTGACTATCAGCAGCAGCCAGATCTGCATGAGGTGAAGCCTACTCTTGAAGAAAGAGTGGTTCCCCAGAGAAAATCTCATTCTGGATGCAGAATGAGGAAGCAAAGGAATAAAGGTATAGTGCATCTCTCAAGTCCCAGATCAAATGTTCCATCAGCTGTGGGGAGCACCATCCCCCATCTCCCCAGCTAAGTTAATGTGTTATTCCTTCATGCTCATCTGGCATGTTATACATCATTCTTTTATTAATATTTGTACAACTCATGAAAGTCTTCATATGGGCCTACTATGTGCTGACTATTGAATATACATTAACCTGCTTAACACCATTAGTAAAACTTTGACATATATATTGGTTTTCATGTTTTAATTAAAAGGAAACTGCTCTGCAAGGTTAAATGACTCTCCCAAGGTCTCAAGTTTAACAAAACTTTCCAATTTCTGAGTTCATATCCCTCGACCTATGCTGTGTAATGAAAACACAGACACCCACCATAGGAATATGTTGAAATTTTGCTTCATTTATGGGTCTCTCTTCCACACCAACTATAAAATCCTCATAAAAAGGGATTACATGTTATTTCCCACTGAGAGCCCTAAAGTGTCATGATTAAAATCATGGGCTTTAGAGACAAATTAGGTGGGTTAATACCTGAGTTCCATTACTTCCTGTGAGACCTTGGCCAATTTTCTCAACCACTCTGTGCCTCAGTTTCCTTGTCTGTAAAATGGGGATAATAATAGTGGCTACATCATGTAGTTGTTATAAGAATTGAATAAAACACAGAAAACCCAACAACTATACTTAAAACACCTTGAAAGACATTTATCTCAATAAATATCATCTGAAAGTATTGTTATTAATCTTTTATCCTCTAAGGATAGTGCCCAATACAAGGTGAGACAGTCAATAAAATATGATCATAGTCATGGGAAAGATCCTTACCCTGCAGAAAACTTAATCTATTTCAAATTACCCCCCATTGCATTATAGCTATAAAGACAGAGAAATATTTTGTTACTCTATGAAGCAACCAGGACCTGGTTAACACTGAATAATGACGTTTTAAGAGTCCTGGAGAGAACACATGGGGGAGAAAAATATCATGTTATAGTAAGATGGAAATAAAACATAGTCTAGGAATTGAGATATTTCCATTCCCAGAGCTGCTTCTTTTTAACTATGTGAGATATTTGGGCTGAAATCAATAGACCTTGATGACTCTCTGAATGTGGGGATTGAGAAAGAGAGAACCTTAGGAGCACTCTCAGTTATTCTGATCTTGGCCTCTCCTGTTAGTGCAGTGGGCCTTGATTTTCCCATCCATAAAATAGGGCACAGCATCATCAGCCTTCTTCACTAAATTGTTCTAAAGAGGAAATATGCTTCACATTTAAAGAATAGCATTCAGCGGGAAAGAATCAACATAGGTATTTAAGCTGGGGAAGCAGCCATTTCAGTGTTCAAGAAGGCAGGGTCTTGTACCTCATCTGAATATGATGAAAGATTAATTGGATAAAGATTGTAGAAAGGCAAAAGTAACAAAACCAATTCAGAGTAGTTATAGAAATCTCAGCAAGAAATAATAGGATATTGGACTGGGTTCTAGCAGTGGGAACAAAGAAAGTACATGGACATGAAATGTATTGGGGAGGTAACATCAATAGACCATAGTGACTGACAATGTGGGGACTAATGATGAAAGAGGAATCGAGGCCAATTCTTAGTTTTTCTGAGTTATCCGAGGCAGTGTTACTTTTTAAGATGGGAAAACAAGAAAAATATCGGGGTTGAAAAGGATCATTCTTTTCAGTAATTAAAACAAGACATAAAAGAATCTCTTACCTGTTACATGATATAATATGGACTCAGATTTTAATATAAGGTAGACATAGAATCTTACGTACATCATTATTGGACCCAGTCTGGAGAATAAATATATGAAATTAAAAGAAACGACAAAGGGGGAATTTATTAAGTCCATCTGTTCACTCAGCCAATATGTCAGGTACTGTTTGAGGCTACAGAACACCTGCTATACCTGCTACCACAGTGAAGAAGAGAGAAGGTCCTTGCTGTTAGGAAGCTAACTTTAATGGGGGCAAAATATATCATTAGCAAAAAAAAAAGGAAAAAATGAGATAGTCATGAGGATTCTTCAAAGTGTTAAGATAAGTCAATATGACAGAAAGGGCTAATTTTGGGTTATAAATTAGCCCTTTATAGGATAGCTTATAAATTAGCTACCCTGGAACTATTTAAGCTGGTGCCTAAAAATCAAGAGGAGCTGATGAGTCTTCTTAATTAAGAGAAACAGCATCCTAGGTAGAGGGAACAGCTGATGCAAAGGCCCTGCAGCAAGATCAAGCTCATGTTGTTCCAACCAACAATAGTGTATAGTGGGAAGAGTGACTCAAAAAGCCAGAGAGGTAAGCCATTCATGTGTGGCTTGTAAACTGGAGCTTGGAGTTCAATTTTATTGTATATGTGAAGGGAGACCATAAAAGAGATTAGATTGGTTTGCATATGTAAAGGTACCCTGGCTGATGTATAGAAAATGGTTTGTAAGGAGCCACCAGGGAAATGTGGTAACTGCTTAGGTCTCAAGTGAAATCCGTGTTCTGCCACCTATCAGCCAAGATGCCACGGGAACGTTACTAAATCCTTTCCAACTTAGTTTCTTCATTACACGAAAGAAGAAGAATATTAACATTTATATCATCGAGGTCATAGAAAATATTGGCTCAATGCATGGGCAGGGAGACATAAGAAAGGTTTCCTAGTCAATTCTGTTCTCTCCAGTCTTGCTGGGGAGAAATAGCCACCCTTCTACCAAAACTATACCTTTTATTCCCAGCCCAAGGCAAGTCGAAAGTGGTGGGGAGAATCGAAGCAAGGAGGAAGGAGGAAGGGAACACTGGTTTACCAGAGTACAGTGCATTTTAACACACCATAAATCTCAGGGAACTTGTTTCCTGCCCATTAGAATCACATCCTGCTGGCTCTCTAAGTACTCTCCTCAAGTCCCTAAATGTATCTGGACCATGCATAAACTACATTTTCCCTTCCTCTTTTCTCATCTGCCCACATTATGTTCCCTCCACGAACGCCATCATGCTCCTCTGGAAAAACATGAAGCTCTCAGCTTTGTCTGTCACCAGGAAAGTTTCAGCGATTTGGTATGAAAATCACTAAAGAAAAAAAAATTTGTGTTCTCTCCTCCCTGCCCGAATGGCTGCTGCTCTACCAAATTTAATGAAAGATTGCCATCAGGTGTATAAATGCTTAAGCACCCAAAGGTCAGAGATTGCCTTACCTGCTGTTCCATAGCCTGATGCCAATCACAGACTCATAGAGTCCAAGGGGGGAGAACAACTAACATGTAGAATCACTTAACTCTTTTTCCATTGTCTTGGCCAGATTTTTATGTAAAAATTTTTAAATGTTAAATGATTTAAAATATTTTCCATGAGAAAATGTTAAGTCAAAAACTCACCTTTTTCATAACTTGCTGTGTTCCTACATCTTTGAAATTTAAAGGTTTTTTTCTAAAAATTATTATTAGGATGATCTTTTTCATTCTAAATGTATTAACCAAAAATATCATCCCTTTTGAGTGAAAGTGAAATGATGTAAAATATTGAAGAGGTTTCAACTTTTAGAAAATTACAACTACTTCAATATTTTATATCATTTATGTCATTTCCTGACACTCAGGAGGGTGATCTTTTTGGTTGGTACATTCATTTGTTTAACCACTATTTAATGAGCTCCTACTAAGTGGTAGAGACTTTACTAGACTCCAGGAAGGAGCTGTAGAATAAGCGGGTCCCTGCACTCAGAGTTTGCGTTATAGTTGGAAGCTGAGACTCGAAGTGGGAGAGGCTGAGGATAAACAAAAATAAATAAGCAATTTGATTACAGAGCCTGAAAATTGCTTTGAGGAAACACAGACTGGGTGGGAAATCTAAGAACCCAGAGGAGAGAATGCTCAGAAAAAGGGTGCCTTTCCTCTAAGGAGGTGATAAGAGCGCTAGAACCTGAAGAATGGGAATGAGCCATTCGGATGACAGTGGGTGGGGGAGGGGTGCAATGCCAGGTTGAGTTTTCTGAGCACTGAAATTTGCAAATACAAAGACCCCGGCTGGGAAAGAAATTGGCATGTTTATAGATCACAAAGGGAGCCATAGACAGGGTGCCTAGGGGGAAGAAGTGGATGGAAGAGTGGAAGAGTGGATTATGGGTCCTGAGAGAGCTATATCCAAAACTAATTCATTGCCTTTGGACCCAGGTATTCATTCTTACCCACTTGAGCTTAATCTGAGGGGAAAAGTACAACAAATCCAGTGAGTGTTTTGACTTCCCCTTCTTTTGTGGGCAGTGTCCTATGGTTTACCAGGTTTACCTATGCAACATTTTAGAAATTCCACCTGGAGCTCTGGCCTAATTGAGGCCCCGGACATATTTCATCCAGCCCATTAAAGAAGCCCCAGGTTCTGGCTTCCCACTGCCTCTCCTCCTTCAACCACCAGTTCTTTCACTTGGCAGCAAAGTTGGCTTGTTCCGGAACCTCTGACTAAGAAGCTCCCCACTGCTCTGATGCTGAGCACACAACGGAAAACCTCTCACTGTGCAATCCTAATTTCCATTTCCTGCTTCACCTCCTTCATTAGAGCCCTAGCGCAGTCCTAACCAAGTGCCACAGACTGGGTAGCTTAAACCACAAAGACTTTCCCAGACTTCTGGAGGCCAGAAGACCCAAAGCAGGTGCTGGTTTCAGCATCTAGGTGGCCATCCTCTCCCAGAGTCTCTTGACATCATCTTCCCTCTGTGTGTGCCTGTGCCCAAATCTCCTGTTCTTACAAGGATACCCATTATATTGAATTAACACCCACCCAAGTTGCCTCCTTTTAACTTCATTACCTCTGTAAAGACACTATCTCCAAGTAAAATCGATGCTAAGGTGCTGCAGTTCAGGATTTCAACATATACATTTGGGGGTTATACAAAATTCAATCCATAACACTTCCCATTCTCCATCTAATACTCACCCTATGTTCTCATCCTTTTAACACTCAGTGCCCCCAATCAGCTAATACTCTTGACACCACTCGGTGTTTCCTCATTCTTTTCCCTCTGCACATGAATTTCTCTTTATATCTTACTCAATTTGGTGAAATCTTACTCATCAAAAATGACAGCCTCAACAGTGGTGGCCTGTGTTAAGTCCCTTCCCACCCCAATACACACAGTTCTAAATTGGAAAAAATGCTCTCACCCACTTGCATGTTTGTACCAATTTATTTACAACTGGACATTACTCGTGTTTCATTATAATAATTAGTTTGGAGCATGTCCATCTCCCCACAGAGCGTGCTGAGCTGCTCCATGCCCTGCATGTAATAGACACTGGGTAAGTGCTTCGTGAACCATGGTGCTTGCCATTGTTTTTGGTCTTAGTCAGTTGGTTTTCTCTTTAGAAATATTTTTGTTGGAGAACTTTGACAATGATAAATGGCATTATCAAAATAATGATGGAGACAATGTGATGGATCATGTTGTCAGACTCTGCAGTTTCCTTTATAGATGAAGTATTGACCAACTGTGTGATTGAAGTAAAAGAAAAGTATTATCCATTGAATGAGTGACTGGACTAGACAACCTTTAAGCTTTCTTTGACCTCTCACACAGTATGACAGAACTTTCAGTTGGATTTGAATAGCTGCTTAATTGCAAACCCATCCCATCCCTAGCCCACAAACAATACTTTATTACACAGATTTTAAAGGTGTATTGCAATAAATAATAATCCAAATAGTTAGCCCACAAATACAGGTGTGCCATGATCAAATGAATTTGACTAAAGCCAAACTCCAAATCTCCCTCTTAAAGATGACAATGATGTCAACAGATTAAGACTTGGAAAAATGCAACAGCAAAGACTTTTTAAATGTTTTAACATTTCTCCATTGTATTTGATTATATATATATGTATATATAATGCATAGATTTATAAAATATTTATTTGCATGTATATGCATATATTTACACATATTATTTTGATGGCCCCAGGGATAAAACAGCTCTGGCCAGCAACACAGGCATCAAGCTAGCATGTACCAAGGACTCTACATCTACTTTGCCCCTGACTGATACAAGAGCAAACACCATCAATCAGGTGTCTCCTTGCCCATTGCCAAGGGGTGTTTACATATATTATAAAATTCATGTTTTGTATATAAATGCATATATAAATGCAAATAGATATATAGATACTAATATTGTGAGCAGGCTTTTCATCTCAAGAAATTAGTGTTTTGTGGAACCTACTTTAAAGTTTCATTCAGTGAATTTATAACAAAGGGGTATGTTTTATTAGAAGGGCCATTTATATTTATATTACAATACTCTATACTTGTTTTTTTCTCCCACACCACATACACATGGATTAGAGGCAGTGATACAGAATTCATGTCTCAAACTAATTCCTCCCTAAAGACATTATAGCATCAGGAGCCCTGAACCTCTGAAGCCACAGTAAAACTCCTGATTATAATTTTGAGGTGAATTGATAGTACTTTAGGAAACAGATTCTTGCAACATTTGGTCAGCTGACATTGTCTGTGATTTGGGAAGAGTGCTACATTTGGTCTGCATTAGACTCATGAGGATTTTGCAAATGATGATTGTGATGATCAGTTTTATAGGCCAATTTGGCTGGCTCTAGCTGGAGGTTATTGAATCAGATACTCATCTAGGTGTTGCTCTGAAAGTACCTGGGAGCTGGGATTAAAGTCTGTAACCAGTTGACTTTAAATAAGAAACTTTGTTCTAGATAATCTAGGTGGATCTGATTTCAATCCCCTGGAAGATTTTAATTGCTGCTGGGGTTTTCCTAATGAACCAGGAGTTCAGCCTGTAGACAGAAGCTTCTATGGAATCCATGACTTCCAGCTGGCCCTTCCTGATGACCAGCCCTATGGATTTCAGGCTTGCCTAGATATTCCCCACAATTGCACAAGTCAATTGATTGCAGTAAGTCTTTTAATATTGTGAACATAAGGAACACCCAAACCTGTAGGGAATTTTTTATAAGAGTTTGTTTAAGCCAAACTGAGGACAATCACCTGGAAGCAAGATCCCAAATATTCCCCTATGGGCAGTTCTCCCCGAAAGGTCTGGAAAAGAGAATCACTCCCGCAATTCAAAGGTGTGTTAACCCAGGTGAATGAGGACAGTGGGCAGGACTTCCTTAAATCTTTTACTAAAGAAGTTACAGGCCTGAAGCATCACTACCCACCCATGACCTGCCTAGTTAGGAATTTATGACCAAGTCACCCTGTGAAGTTGCTTTTGGTTAGATTTATTAGAAGTCTTACCAGACTTTTTCACCTACAATGTGTATCTATATCCTACTGGTTCTCTGATTGAGTAAGCAATGATTGTCACCAATATGATATGTTTCCTGAGGTCACCACCCTACACTTTCTTTTGCCTTTTTTGATCAGGAGCCTGTTGAGGGCATGAAGCAAATATTGTTCATCTCCGTGGGCCCAGTACCTATTAGACATGGCAAAGTTGAGCTCAGCAAATGTGCACTAAATGAAATAATCAATAAATACAGCCTGGATACATTGCAATGACACATTTATTTAAATAGGCTTCTGTGTGGTTTTTATAATAATAACCTATTGAGGTCATTCTTTGTGGTTTTTTCTGATAAAGAAGAAGAATTCTATTTTTCTCTATTTTTCTATAGAATAAAAGGAAAGTGTAAAAGTGCTATAAACACAAGCCTTGGCTAATTATTAGGGAAATTACATGGAACCAGTACAACAAAATAGTTTCAAGGGTAATAACACTGTGGCATTTTATATAACCACAGAATTTATAACACAAAGGTTCTTTATCAGTCTTATGATAAAATCTCATAATTTTGCAAATAAGGAGACTGATTTTAAAAGCATTTTATCACATTATAAAATGCAGGTACACTATAAAGAAAAATGCAGAGTTTCAATAGGGCTGTATTGGTAAGGAAAAGAAAAACGATATAATTTTCATTGAATGTATATATGATAGATGTTACACTGGGTCGTCTGCATTCCCCACAAATATGTTCCTCCCTCAAGAGCAGGTCAAGTGATTATGATAAAGTGAAAGAGGGTTATTAATGTACAGAGGATACGTGTATGTGGAGGTGGAGAAGGGGGAAGATAAATAAATGTTATTTGTTCAACAGAAGAGAAATGAGGAAAATAATTCACAGTAGAGTTCTACTACATGCCAGCCTCGGTGATATAGAGAGATAATGAAGTAAGTTATACATCTTACATCATTTAATCTTTACAATCCCGGGAGATAGGTTTTGTTATCAATATTTTACAGAGGAGGCTTGGTGAGGTTGAGTAATTGGGTCGATAACTAGTCAAAAAGGCAGGATTTGAATTCAGGGCTGACTCCAAGGTTGGTGTTGTTTTTCACTACATCAATGCTTCCCTTGCATTTTTATCACAATTTATACTGGATAAACTCTTTAATATATGTTTGGGCTTGGGATCATAAATAATCACCCCTATTTCTCACATGAATCTTTCGAGAAAGGAGCAGTAAAGTTAGATAGATGGAGGACAAATATCCCTTTTATTATAGGTAAAAGTGGAAGGGAGGAGCCAGCTTCAATGTGCACCCACAAAAGGGCTTCCTAATAAACTGACCCCCCCAAATGTAGACCTTGGGAAGAACCACCTGAGGGAGAATGTAGACGTACAGGTCACACACTGTTCCTCAGAACATCTTGACCCACATAGCTTTTTCCTTACTAGTGGGGAAAGTTACAACCCAGCCCGTCTTTCAGAAATAGGTTGAGGCCCAGATCCTCAAGTACTAACCATGGGGAAGACAAAAGCAGAAAACACGTGCATTGTGATTGGCAGAGCAAAAGGGAGGAAGCAGAAGTGAAGTCAGACATACACATTCAGCAGCCCCTTCATAATCTCACCCACCAGAAGTCACGCTTCTCCAAAGACAAAGAGTGAGCGAGTGGTAGAGAAAGATCAGAAGCACACCTTCTAAACCTTTCTCTCAGGAAAACATGGAACCCAACTCCTCCAGCATTCTTTCCAGAATTTAAGGAATGAGAATAGGGGCCCTTGCTAAGATCTTTCAACTACATCAGTCAGAACATGGCCACCTCTGTGGATGGCCCTAGTGAAGGAATGAAGATCAGCATTTTATTTGGCACGATCTTCCTCCTGCTTTCATGAGGTGGTTCTCCCATGCTGCAGATTATTTGAAAGAGTGGGAGAGCTTTTCCTTAAAGAAGCCTCTGAAATTGTCAAAGTAATAGACTAGTTCAGCGCCAAGTCTAAGGTATACCCTCGAATGCAAATTCATTTTCTGGTCCATTTACCACCTAAAATATTGACCAGTAAATTATCCTACATGGTTACTACCATGGTATCACCAGAAGGAGCAATGGTCATATCCATTTTGCCCCTTGGGTCTCACTGGCCTTCATTGCAGTCTCACTGGTCCACCAGGCCACCAGGATGTTCTGCACCAGAATCCACTGACATGTGGCTGAATACACCTGAGTCCTTCGGACATGGCATCCCTGTGGTCTGTGGTACCTTTCAGGGCCTACATTCAGACTACCCCACCCCAACCCCACCCACTCAGCCAGTTCTTAACAATGCCCCTGTAAACAGATGGGGCCTGGGAATTCTGAAGGGCTGTCTCCAGCCCTCACCAAGGTTAGGGGCACTCAGTGAGACCACCCTGACTTCTACCCCTCAAGCATTTTTATCAGACACAATTATGGTGCTGCCCACAAGAGGAAAGCCAACAAACACATTCCTAACTCTTCTGGAGTTCTCTTTCTGTCTCCCCTTCCCTTTCCTCCCTTTCTCCCCCCCGCCATCTTTCCTCCTCGTTTTCCTCCTTCCCCCTTCTTTACTCCCTCTTTCTTCTTCCCTTCATCCTTCTCTCCCTTTTTCTCTTTCCTCTCTGGTTCAAATACTCCTAGAGATCAGGGGTCTTTTTTTTCCCCTCCTGGGTGACACACCCTTTCCTCGGGCTCTGTGTTGTCCTATGCCTTGTTTACAAACTACAGTTTTGCTGACCTCTGACTTGCAGGTTTGCCTCTTCATATGTAAAGTTCACCTTTGGAAATAAAAGGGGGGAAATTGTCCTCTCTCAGCACAGCCATGCTCCTAGAAGCATTGACCCTCATTGGTGGCAGGAAGGACCAGGAATAAAAATAAAGCTATTTTTATAGTTATGTGTTTTTTGAGAGTTTTGCAGGGGTTAAGAAACTTGGAATTGTGTGGACTTCTGTAGACGAACTGGCCTAACAGACTCAGCTGTGAAGAGGATTAGTTATAACAGAATTTTTCATCCCAGTTAAGGCTCACTTTAAAGTGGACTAAGTGGGGGTACGTTGACTTTTTGAACCCTGGTTACTTTGAAAATAAAATGTTTATTATACTTCTTAAATGTTAGTTGAAGCCAACACTTTCAAATGCAAAGGCTGAAAATTTCCACTGGACTACAGGCCAGTGGCATTTGTGGTTTGATCCTTTAATCATTATTTTTAGGAATAAAGGAGGGGTGTCTATTGGCTGTTCAGAATTTGGGGAGTTTCCATCCTTTTTGAACTACCTGAACACAGTGCAATGAGAGGGCTGTGTGGGGGTTACCTGCTTTTTCATGTCACCAATCCACCCCCCTCCTTGTTTGTTGTCACCACTGAGCTTCAAGTTGACTCTGGACTGTTCTTTTTAAATGTTTTCAAGCTCCACTATCAAAGGGCTCATTCTAGGCAGACAGAATAAGAACAATGACAATAGTGTAGAGTACCATTGTGGGGAGGGGGGAGAGAGTGCGTACTAGAGTTTGTTTGACTCAAGTTTGGATTTTGACTCTACAGTATGCTGTGAAGAGCCATGATTGTAAAGTTTATTCAATAGACAAGAAAAAACCATTAAAATATTTAGGTTTGTGCATAATGTAACTGGACCAAGTCTAGGGGAAAAAATTAATGATCTGAAACAGTCCTCTCTAGGAGCTCAAATAGATGTGACTTTGGAGGAAAAAAAACATAATTTGCAGGCACAATATATGGACAAAAGGGAAATATATCCCAGAAAAATGTCCCTTTCTCAAAAACAGTACCAATAATTTTACCCAAAAGACCATAAAACTTTCTTTAGTAAAAATGGCTACTTATATCGTTAGGGCATTGGCACAGTCTTGAGAGGTACAAAACACTACAAAGTAATTTTTGAAAACATTATATATAGGTCACTCACCAATGTCCCTTCTGCTTATACTTAGTGCGTTCAAAGAATGTTCTGATGACTGGGTCAGCTGGTTTGACTTCCAAGTCATAGCAACTGAGATGTCCTTTAAAACTAGGTTTCTGTTAATTTGATTCAAAATCAATTACATTCTATTTGAAACATAATTTTAGGGAGACAAATCATAAAAATGATATCTTTTACAATAAACTAAAAATGGGGGTGCTTGCATAATTAATGCTCTGTGCCTCAGAGACCACATCATACTTCTAGTCACCAGTTGCAGGTAGATGCTGAAGAAGAAGGAGCAACTGGAAGAGACTGTCCCATGCAGGTGTGGACACCAATCAGTCACATAGATCTCCACTGGTTCTCTCATGAGCCAGCCAGAAGCCCGGTACATATGCCAATATGGCTGAGAACAAAGTCTACATTTTTTCTCTCAAGTACTCAACCACGAAGAACATACAAAGCAATGAACGTCCCCTGCCATTTACTTTTATCCACCTCAAATGTTACTCCTTTGACAAAGCTAAACCTGATGCCCTCAGCTTCAATTACTAAATGACTTCTCAGAAAAAATATGACATGATCATTGGCCTCAAAATTGCTTTGAGATTCTACCTTGTTCTCAAAGTATGGCCCTCAAACCAGCAACATCAATGTCACCAAGGAGAGAACTTGAAATGCAGGAACACAGACCCCACCCAGACCTACAGTGTGATAGATGCTCAGGTGGTTTATCTAGACGTTGAAGTTTGACAAGCAGTGCACTATTTCTTGTTTTTAGAAAAGACTTTGGAAAGAACCAACCTTTCTATATATTTTGACATAAATGCCTCTTTTCATTTTGATGTGTTAGCAAAGTCACATTAAAATGAGCAAATATTTCTATATTGGGGACCACCCACCCCTTCCTTCTGAGAGGTAAGAATTATATGAGACAAATACACATCGAACACTTATGCAAGGCTGTTACATTTAAAGCACTTAGACCGGCTCTTATATAGTTGGCTTATTAAATGTTAGTTAATACCACCATTATCTACATTGTTATGGCAATTATTTCCTTCAACAACAAGGTGTGTTCTCAGTGTGCTGGGCACTGTATTCCAGTGTAACTTGGTTGAATTTCCCTTCCGCCGTAGAACAGACAAGTGACACAACTTTGTAGAGCACTTATTTTATTTTAAAGTAAGAAAAACAGTGGAAAATGTGAACATTTTCTCTTGTAGAAGATGAGCCTTCAAGTGAAGAATACAATTATTATGATCATCCTGTAGATCATTTCTTAAGTAGCCACTGGGTGTCTGGGAAAATCCAGAGCCCACAGTAAATATACATTCTATTCAGCACAGTGTCAATGAATGACATTGGGGGGTGTGGGTGGGCATGAGAGAAATGAAAATAAATTTCAAATTTTTCACCATTTTCTCATGGATTGTGCTTCTTAAAATGTCATTAATAGAAGATACCCCCTCCCCCCAAAAAAAACTGCTGAAAAAGTAGACATTTTAGTTTTTGAACTGATTCTTGAAGGGCCTATAAGAAAATGAAGTACATAGCTCAACTGTCCCGTTATCAGATTGGGGGTGGGGTGCATGATAAGATTCCCTTCAGCAGCCTATTGACTCTTTCAACCTTGCCTCTTGAAACCTATCTGAGCACAGGAGCTGATACTGCAGGTTTTATATTTATAATGATTAATTAATTCTGCACTAAGCAATGTTCTTGACTGCAAGAACAGAATCCACTTTAGAAAGCCTAAATGACAGCTTGCCTAAAATAATTAACACCCATACTGATAGAATTGAAATGTTCTTACTCTACACAGGCAGACTTCAGTCATTCAATTACTGGTATTTCTAATTGTTTTAGAACTATAATAATATTAAGGAGAGTTTGATAAAGCAACGGTATAGATGAAAAAGTCAAGCGAGGAATACAAAACGAGGAAACAACATTTAGATGTGAATTGGATGTAAAATTAGTACATACAACCCAAACACAAACATGTATTTTGGATTTATTGAACACAAATATAAAAATGGTCCAGTCCAGGTTTGGGGAGAATGCTCTCGGAACACCATGTGACTTTCTGAAAACATTAAACACCCCAGTGAAATATTATATAACTGTGGCTTCTGAGTGTCAGAGGTTTAGCCTTTGCTAGAAACTCCTTGGCCCTAGCTGTCAACTTTAACTATTACCTACTTCACTGTGAAACTTAAAATCTCCAAATTTAAGAGTTCTGACAACTGGTTCATGTGACGTAAGAAAATAAAAGAAGCAGAAGCATATGCTATTGTCTCTCGCATTTTCCCATGAATTTCTGAGTAAAGTTCATAAAATTATCTTCCAAGTGAGAGCTCTCAACCAAAGCAAACTCCGCCTTGTGCCTGTCAGATTCCATCCTTATAAAGTGACACCTCTCCCGATGAAGGACCTGGGTGGCATTCTCATACTTCTTGGTCTCCCATCTCCGGTTTTGTATTCCCTAAATACCTGGTCAATTAATTCTAAATATTTCCTTCTGTCCCATATAGAATACTAATTACCTTTTTAATTTTTTTCTTTAAAAATGGTAAACACAAACAAGATCCTATTTTGAGTGGACAGATCATTTTTAAGGAAAAAGTAAGTTAGATTCCTCTTTGTGGATTTAGCTAGCATAGTTCAAAATTTCACCGACAGCATTAATTCATAAAGTCTTTGATCACATTTTTTCCTTTTTTGTCACACTTGCTGTGGGTACCAATTTCAATGCCTTCTGTAGCTTGGACAATCACCCACATTGACAGAAGCTGTGTCTAAAGCTATGCTGTCCAATGTGGTAGCCTCTGGCTACCTATGGATTTCAAGCAATTGAAATGTGTCCAGTCCCAATTGAGATATGCTACAAGTATAAAATATTATATACTGATCTCAAAGACTGAGTAAAAAAAACTAAAGAAATGTAAACTGCTTTATTAGTATTTACATATTGTTTATACATTTAAGTAAAAATATTTTACATTTATTTAAGTGAAAGGAAGATTTCCCTCACGCCCACTCACACCCCCCAATGTCATTCTTTGACACTGTGCTGAATAGAATGTATATTCACTGTGGGCTCTGAATTTTCCCAGATACCTAGTAGCTACTTAAGAAAGGATCTATAGGATGATCATAATAATTGTATTCTTCTCTTGAAGGCCCATCTTCTACAAGAGAAAATGTTCACATTTTCTACTGCTTGTCCTACTTTAAAAAACAATAAGCGCTCTACAAAATTGTGTCACTTCTCTGTTCTATGGTGCAAGTGAAATTCAGTGAAGTTACATTGGAATACAGTGCCCAGCACACTGAGAACACGCCTTGTTGTTGAAGGAACCAATTAGCATAACAGTGTAGATAATGATGGTATTAACTAACATTTCATAAGCCAGCTCTATAAAAGCATTCTGGTAAGGAAATTGGGACACCAAGCATTATTAGCCACATTTTACAGATGTGAAAATTGAGGCTCAGAGAAATTAAGTAACCTCCCAAAGTCAAACAATTAGTGAAGGACAGAACTGAGAGTCAAACCCATCGATTCCTAAGCTGTTCTTTCAATTCCCACAACAGAGAGTCTGTCTGCACCTGCCTTCCCTTCATCATTTTGTTGGTCCCTCTTTTCCTTGCTTCCCTGTCTGCCCTTCCTTCTTCCCATCCTCTTCTTGCTTCGCTTCTATTTCCTTTCCTTTTACTCTCTCTTCTCACCACCCACCTACAAGAGGCCAACATACTTATGCAAATGCAATTTCATCTCCCAGCAATGTCCAGTCCGGTGTACTAAAGAACTGTGTTTTTAAAAAACTGTAAAGCATCTCTAAAAAATGGTCTCTGCCTGTGATGCTGTGTTTGAACTTTGATCTGTGAATGAAGGTCCCATGTGTTTCCCTTCCTGTTACTGCTCCTCTAATACGTTCATCAGTGGTCAGTGCCTGTGCGGGGTGCTTCTTCGGAGCTGCAGTTAAGGACTGTCAAATGTCTGGGCAAGACAGAGTCATCACACGTGGCCACAAGATTCCACACCGAAGAGAGGATATGTGATGTCACATTACAAATCACAGAATTCAGGACCCAGCATCCCTTTGGAAGTAATCTAATTCAGCTCTGTATGCTTTACAAGAAGGAAACTTTATTCCAGAGAGTCTGTGACCTGATTTTGATGTTCACACAGCTGCTTAGCCATTAAAATCTAGACCCATCCTATATGAGTCTATATGCTAAACTTTTCTTATCTTTAATAAATAGCTCAAACTCTAATGTTAAATTCAAAATTTTATTTAAGAAAAGAAAATTCAGGGAAAGCAATATTAAAATGTTGTATGACTGAATCCCACTATTAATTTTTCAAACTGCTTAACCTATATTTTTTATCTTGTTATAAAATGTACCCAGGTTCCCATAGATAAGCTTTTCTTTGCTCAAAACTTCAGTGTTTGGTGGTGTTTGTTTAAATACATCTAGCCTGTGCTGTGGTATTCTAAATGACTTTTTTCCAAATCTTTGATCATTTAAAAAAATAATAAAACTTCAGTGCAGAAGAAAGTGACTTGCCTTATATCCTGCACTTGACCTTTCAGCATTCAATGAAAAACTAATTGCTTAGTTTCCAGGCTGCAAATCCAGCTCACAAAGTGAACAAAGATAGCAAGTTGTCCGGTTGACTTCTCTGTTACACTTACTTCCTTCCACAGATCTGAGCCCATAAAACATACCACTGTTCTACTTCAGAACTGGAGCTTCGCCCTTTTAAAAATCACTCTGGCAAATGAATGACATCCTCTCAGTTTTTCTGATCCAACCTTCCCAATCATTTCTCCACATAACTCTTTAAAAGCTTTTCACACTTCCGAACACCACTTCCTGTTTACCCTTCCTCAACAGCAGCGGGTCATTATCCAACACCAGGGAAGAGGAATGATTTCTAAAGGACTTTACTGGTAAAACCTTCTCCATTTGTGAGAATATTGACAAATCCTCCCTTGTGTCAGTTTTCTCCCATCACGTTTCATGTAATTTCCCCCACCCACCATTACTTGTCCCATTCCAGAATCAGTTCTTATTGTTATAGCCCTAAAGAAGGTGGCCCAAACAATCACTTATTGTTTTACAGCTTTAGCTTGCCATTGAGAAACGAACCACAAATTTATTAACCTTGACCAACCTATAATAAATTTGGCATTTAATGTTAATTTGTAGCAACCACAGTCCATGCTCACATCCCTCTAATCTTTGAGGCCGGTTACCAGTCCTTCTGACCCATAGCTCTCCCAGGGGCATCTAAATCTTTCCCGTCTCATGGGAAAGATTTGTTTTAGGTGAGGTAGATGTATCATCCAATGGTGCCTTCTGGGGAGTGAACAGAAAGGAATCACCAGCATCAGCATTTTCAAGGAACGTCAATGGAGTACTGTCTCCACCCAGCAGGACTCCGGGCATCATATGAAACGAATAGATAAGCAGAGGTGGTCCTGCCCTGCAGGAGCTTAACCAGCTGCCCACACACTTCTGCTTCTATGTGGTGGATGCATCACTCACTCTATAACGAAAATACTGGGTTTTAACAACAGTTATGCCTGCGATCTCTATTTACGTAGCAAATCTTGTAGAAAGGCATGAAGCACTTTCCTAAAAGAGTATGTGTTCAAAACTTGTGTTGACCACCATTTTGCTTCTTGATTGAATCATTAATTGAACTTAAATTATAACTTGATGCCTGTCCATGCTTCTTCCTCTGGCGTTAATCAAACCATCATGTAAGGATGCAGATTTCTGACAGACGTGGGCTAGATGCCCAGGGAATAAATACTATACAACAGACTTTGAATAACACAGAGAGAATAGTTTAATTAAAATGAAACAGATTCCTATTTCTCCTATGAGCCCAAACCTAGTAGACTGAGTTTAAGCATGCTTCCTTTGAGAGTAACCACTCTTGGATGCCTGCTGGCCTCACCTGCACGTTAAAGGTATTCTGATTTCCCTCCTCTAAATTCCCCGTTATTTCTAGAGACTTCCATGTGTGACACATATCCTTATGAAGAGTTTTCTTGCTGTACTCCAACCCATGCATTGAAATCCTATTCTTCTGGAAACTTCTCCCACTCTTGTTGCCTTGACAGTCCTCAGTGGGATCAAAGATATCCACCTGTGGGTTGGAAGCAGAAAGTCTATCTTCCCCAGATTGTGAGCTGAGGGGCTAGAGTTGCCAAAACAGCACCGTGATCCTCTCAGGCCTCCCGGAAGTGGAGGAGCCGTACCACGTTTGACGCAGAAATGAGGAGGAGCCCTGTTCTCCTGGGCTGTCCACACAAACAGACTCTGAAATAGTGCTGCTTGAATGCAGGCATCCCAGGATCCTCCCACAAATCAACAAAAGCTAGTCCAGGAAGCTGAACGCCAAGCATCAGAGAGTTTCTCTCCTGCCACCCTTAACCTCGCTCTCCTTCCTCCTATACAAAATCAGGTTATGAAAAATAGATGCCTGGCTCTTAAAACATCAAATTGAGCCAGGCAGGGGCTTCCCAGTCAGTAAAATAATTTCTAAACCTTTTAAAGTGCCTAATTTAAGCCGGGCATTGTTCTAAGTGCATGGGGTGTTCAAATCCTGACTCTGCCACTTGCAACTACGTGACTTTAGGCAAAGTCTACACTCCTCTTTGTCTCAGTTTCTTGAGCTTTGAAACAATGATAGTAATAATTATAATGATGATGATGATGATGATACCTGTGTCCTGGGGTTGCTCTGAGAACTAAAGGATTCAGACATAAAGCTCTTAGAATAAGCTCAATACAGTAAGCACGATATTGCTCTTAGTTGTTATCAACTCTTACAATAACCCTCCTACAACTAATATTCTCAGTTTGCAGATGATGAAACCAAGGCACAGAGAAATAGTGTAACTTGTTCAAGGTAACCCAAATAGTAGCCCAAGCTCTTAACAGCCTCCCTCTCAAATTGTCACATGTGTGCAAAAAAAAAAAAAAAAACCAAGTCAGCAGATTACAGATCAAGAGCGTGGTAAAATCCTCCTTTGAGCCTTCTACCCTATTATCTCTAGTTTTCTCAGAATGGAGGAAACGAGGAATAGTAAGCAAAGAGGCCTCTACCAGGACCCTCTGCAAAGATGTCAACACCTATAATCACCAACTGCCATTCCTCTCAGATTTTGTCTCAGGTTGCTCTGTTTTGTTACCCTCCAGCACTAATACTGCCTTTATTTCCCGCTTCTCCACTGCAGCTGGATGCCTGCCCTTAATTTCCTCTTTTACACTTTATTCCATTAAATTACCTGTAATCAAACTCTGAAGTAGAAACTTGGGCAGTACAGCCCTCCCCCTAGTGGTGACACAGGAAATATCCTAAAATTGCCTGGGTTATAAACACATGCCTTTTTGTTAAAACCTACTTTTTGAAAGTTACCATGAATAGAAGAAGCAGACAGGTGTTGAATGTCAAATAATGTGGATGAAGTATGTTTCTTATGCCCCACCACAAACGTAGGCACTTCAATCATCATGCACATGAGTGAGACTAATCGAAAGGAAAGGACAAGAAAACCCAATTTTGCAAGGGAGGTCCAGGTGGCGCATTCTAAGTCCCTGAAGCAAAGAGAACAAGTCACATGGGGAGTGGGGATAGGAAACCCAGGGAGGCCAATGGGGCTAGAATGCAGAGAAGAAAGAGAATTAGCAGCACCAGGAATGGTTAGTTCTTCTAGGCAAAGTTCAAGTTTGGGATTTTTGTCCAAAAGCAATGGGAAGCAATTAAAGGTCTCTACTCAAGGAAGTGACATGATCAGACTAAAAATTTAAGCAAATGCCTTAAGTCATACCCAGTCAAGCCTTGTCAGAGTTCAGTGGTTTTGTTTTCTCCATTACCCTCACTGCATATTCCCGAACATGGATGAGACCAAACCATTGCAGTGAAGGCAAGAGACAGGAAGAGAGATGCTTCTCCTGGGAAGCAAGGAATATTCCTAACGTGGCATTTCCTACTGGGTGGACATCACCTCCAGTTGGAAATGGCTAAAGTGACTTGTAGGAGACCATTCTGCCTGGCATGGGCCCAGCCGCCAGTGGCAAACATTCACTGCAGAGTAACTTCCTAAAACCCATGCTAAACCTTCCAAGGACCAGTGTAACCGGTCCAACCACCTTTGCCTTTTCATTTGCAAATATCCCTCTTCTGGAATGTGATTAGTGGCATGGGCTCCTTTGTTTTCTGTAAAAGGTAACCACCTAAAGCAACCTGTGCATAGTAAATGAGGACCATCAGTAATGTGCAGAGAAATCCATTAAAGGCAGGTCACAGCAAGGGTGGGGGGGCTTTTGCTCCCCTTGAGAGAGAAGCCATGCTGTCCCTTTTCCCCCACCAGACTCGGTAGTCTGTGTGAATGTCTCATTTCATCCATAATGATGCAGACACTGTGGGCCGGTGTCCGCATCAGTGACTTACCGGAATAACATGCTTAATAATTCCTTGGCTCAATTTTCCTTCTGTGAATGGAAAACAATAAATGTTTCTCTGTAGTTCTATCTACTTATCCATTTACTTACACAAATGGTGTGGGAATCCCAGAGAGCCTAGAAGGTAATGTTGCCAAAACTCTACCCAACCCTTAGGCCTTTTTCCATGAAGTCCCTCTGCCTGTAATCTGCCTCCTTTTTGCTCTCCTATAGTTATTGACATCACCGCTTCGATCTGATAGTCAAACTGTTACCGAACAAGAGGAGGTGGTCCGAGGGAGGGGCAATACAATATTTGGCCCACCTAGGGATGCCCAAAACTGCTATACAACAGGGGCCCCTCCCAAAAACCAAAATACTAAAATCTACTGGGCCCTTCTGTCCGCCGCCAATTGGAAACACATCTCTTAATGCCAGAGATTTGTGAAAAGGAAAACAAAATGTTTATTTAATGCTATTCAGGCCTAACGCCACTACTAAAATATCAAAGTCCTTTAGGGTATACACCTACACCCACACAGCGTTCCCTTCCCTCTTGTCCCAACTCCGGGTACCGTAAATCAGGAAAAGAGCACACGTCTGTGTTGCAGGCCGCTGGCACCGTCAGCTGTGTCACCGTGCAGGATCTCGAGTTAATCCAAAGTACTGTGGTACCCTCTCATAGTCCACTGGCAAGAGTCCTTTGTACCCAGTTCCAGTCAAAGTCTCTGTTGCTTTTCAGGCCCCGCAGCCAAAGGGGGGCACCCCAAAGCCGCGTGGGCCTCTTCTACCAAAGCTGCAGGAGTCCGCACTCCACCAAAAGCATGTGGCTGTCTTCTTCACCTGGCTGCAGGGATCTCCATTCTGGCAAAGCTGCGTGGTTCTTCCCTTTCACCTGGGAAAGAGGGGGTCCACACCCTGCCAAAACCGCGTGGCTCCCTCTTTCACCTCACCTAGAGGGGGTCCTCACTCTGCTGAAACCGCGTGGCTCTCTCCCAATGGCTGCCGTGCCTGGCTCTTAAATCCCAGCACCCATCTTCCTCTGTACCCCTATTTCCGACTCCTCCCAAAATCAGTTACACCTGCCAGTATTCTGTATTAATACAAGTTTACTGGGCTGCCATCGTTAGTCTGGGCAGTAATCATCCCATGTCCTCGAGCCAATCTTCTCCAAGCCCCTACGCAAGCGCTGTAACTTGGGGGGACCTGGCCCCAGTTACATCTTGGGGGGAAGTGACTTCATCCCCCTAGCTCCAAGCCTGGCCACAGCCATTTAACATATCCAAGTGACCGCCAGAGGCTATAGATATGTTAAAAGACAATGCCATGGATTAGCTGCAAGGCTGTGGCTGTGCAAAACTGTCCCTTCCCCCCAACTCACACCTGTGGGGGTGGGGTGAGGACATCTTATATGTCTCTCCATTATTCCCATACACTTTGAATTCTGGACACTATTCCAAATCTTTTTCTGGGGGGCCCCCTTTGGCTGCACCCTGTATCAATATCCCTCCTTTCAGATATACACCTTTATAATCATATAAAGGAAAATGGACGCAGATCTCATCTTCTTGTAACTGCTTCGAGCTGAAAATGGACGCTGTCCTACGTACTCCGAGGTCAGGGGTGCCCTGAAAGGGGAGGGGAGTGCAGCACAGAGGGAGTCCTTCCTGCAAGGGGAAAGACCTTACAGGGTCCTGGTCAGTTGGCTGTCACCTGGACGTCGCAGGCTTGGTGTCCAAAGGCTGGCATTACTGGACTGTTGGCATTCTGGTCAGGTCTTATTCTGGAGGTGACAGATTAGGCAAGAAATTGGAAGCACAATTAAATCATAACCATTAATTGACAAAGGCAGACACTCCAGTAAAGAATGGCTTATCCAGTGGAAGGTGTACAAGGCATGCTACACCTATCTAAAAACTCTTGTGCTCCACTATACTTCACTCAGGCTGAGGGGAATACATTAAGATTTCCCTCCTTTCAGATTTCTGCGCCCCTTTCTGTCCAAGCCATCAAGACAGAAAAGGGAAAATCAGTTTCAAGTGAAGCCCACAGACTGCCCCAGCCCTTCACCAACCCAACTACTTAGTTCAGCCAAACCGTTGAGTCTCAGGGGGGGCAATGACGAAGATGGGCTCCTTAAGTGAGGCCTATATTGCAACCAATCACTCACAGGCATAGGCAGGTCATAGGCATACACTCTATGAAAACAGAAGAACATACAGGTTAATTCACACAACAATCCCCAAACCAGTCTCTGCGCCTGTGAGACTGTCTTTTGGGAAGACATTCCATTGCAAGATCCTTTGCACCTGTAAATTGTACATCTTCAGTAACATCACAAAACTGGTTTCAACTTTCAAATGAAAACAAACTTTCAAGACAATTAGCTGCGCCATTCTGATGTGTAATACTGAGCATTGTGATTTTCCTTGAATTATAATTTTTCTCCCTAAGATCACCCTCACTGTTATTTACAGGGACTACTTTGGGTCCCGCTTTTGATTTTGACTGTTCGTTTGCATAAACACACCAAGAGCAGCCTGGATCACTTATGATCCCTAAGTCTACTTTGCTGGAACTGACACAGGGAACCCTCAGATTGACTTCTCACTCCGCCCCTCAGGGCACAAACGCAGAGCCACACACCTGCCATCTGGCTTCGCCTGTACCAGTTGTTTCACTCAAGTCCTTGAGCCTCTATTGTGCCTACAGGTTCCTTCTTAGCCATCTTTCAGGAAAGTAACCTTCGTTCCTTCCCTAGAAATACTGGCATGAACCGCACAACCAACTAAAGTACCAGGCTTTTCTTGTGGGCTTTCACTAGCTTCACAGGTCAATCCCAGTTCCTCTGAGCTTTCTGGTAACGACCAGAACTCATACATGCCTCCTTCAGGCGTGACATTCCAGACAAAGTTCTGGTTAACAAAACCACTATTAAAGACTGGTCTTACTGGTTTTATGCAAAGAAACCTTATGTCATCACTCATTCCTTTAGACTTCCAAATTCTGGAGAGATTAGTTAGGGAGAAAAATACAAATCATAATGGAAAATCCTTTTCCTTGTTCCCTTTCCTATGGAGTATGAAGTTTCAATCTTTCTTGGAATCCTCAATTTCCTTTTCAGAGCAGATACAGAGCAAAATCTGAAACACAGTGTTCCGAAACAATACAGGTAGAGACATTCTCTCGCACCAATGCTTCCACTGGTGCCTCACAGAGACATGCTCCTTCAGGCCCGGTCTCTTGGCAGAGACATGCTGCTTTGCCTCAGGCTGAAGCACTCATCAGCCCCAAATGAGCCTTCCTGGGTCCCAGGTGGCAAAGGCATTCTCCCCAACCGGTTACAGGTGACCTTAAAAAGGTCTTCAGATACAGGTTTGGAGACATGCTCCTTCAGGCCCGGTCTCTTGGCAGAGACATGCCGCTTTGCCTCAGGCTGAAACGCTTGTCAGCCCCAAATGACCCTTCCTGGGTCCCGGGTGCAAAGGCATTCTCCCCAACCGGCTACAGTGACCTTCACTAGGTCTTACAATATAGGTACACCGGGTTTCTGATCAGAAGCAAAACCAATGGCAGAGACTTACTCTCTTCCAATCCGGTCTCATGGCAGAGACATGCTCTTTTCTCACAAAACCAGAAAACAAGTAGCTGAGGTTTCCTTTATTCCAGGTTTAAAACTTTCATATCCTTTATACATATTTCTATTTATCTAGATTTAACCATCATTCTCTTTTAATCTTGGTCCCTTTCCCACACTGGGAAGGACTATACTTAAGCTCAGTACTTGGCAGCTAAAAGTCCATAGCACTACAGGTACCTTCTACTGAAAGTCCCTCGGTTTGCAGGGACATTTTATAACTTTCTGAAGCTTAGACCTTGCAAATACCCTATAAATCAGATGGTCATCCTTGGACCTTAGTTCATGACCTTCAAAACCAGAGCCATTACTATCAGAACCAGTTACACAGAGAACCTGACTGCTGCAGTGCCCACACAGCAGCAGCATACAGACCATAAATCAGAAGAGAAGCCTTATCCAGTTCCAAGATGGTGGCGCCCATGCACGTGGAGTCATCCAACATGGCGGCACCCAAGCGTGCAGGGTCATCCAAGATGGCGATGCCCGTGCATGCTCTGTCCTCCATGGTGGGGCACTCACGTGGCTCATCCATTTTACCCAAAATGGCAGCACCCCGACTCTGGTTCCACCCACCTGGGAAGGTTCCAGGACTCCGGTTTTAGGAGCCCTGGAAGCCCCCAAGGCCCCTTCCACCAGCGGGCAAGGGGACACCACAAAGCCACTCTCTACCCAGTGGGGGTGGTGCACTGAGGCTGCAGTCACCAATGCAGGTGGAGAGCAGGCTCCACCCACCTGTGAAGGTGGGGGCTCTGCTACTCCGTTTTCGGGAGCCAAAGTGGCTCCTGGCAACCTCTGCTGCAGTGGGTGAGCAGAGCCCACTTGCAGAGGCTGCGAATCCATGGTGGAGACTTCTCCCACTTGCAGGGCAGGAGAAGCCACAGTGGGCCTCACCTCCCCAGAAAGCAGTGTCACCACGGGAGTTACTGCTGTCTGGGGTCCCTCATTCCCCAGGTTCAGAGCATTAATGAGGTTTCTTTCCTCATCATCTCTCTCCTCCTGTGATCTACAATCAGGGAGGGGTTCTAAGACCCCTTTCTCCTTCTGGACCATTACACGCTTCCCTGTAGAACTACTCATACAGTCCCAACAAAGCAAACAAAGATTCAGAACAAAAAGAATACAGATGGCATAAAGATCAGGTATTTCCCCTGCTTTCACCCACAATTCCAGCTCCATTATTGCCAAAGAGCAGTCAGAAACCAAATTTTCAACCCAAAACACTTTCACATCTCTGCTCCTTCCCCGCTTTGTTTCCTTTTCACCTTTCCAGGCGTGACTAGGCGGCCGATGCCCTCAAGAGTGCAGAGAAATCCTCAGAGACTGGGAAAATTCCAAAGCCTCACTCTCTTGCACCTGAGGGGGTCGGTCTGCCACGGACAATTATCGTCCCGGCGGAGTCGCCAAAAACTGTTACCGAACAAGAGGAGGTGGTCCGAGGGAGGGGCAATACAATATTTGGCCCACCTAGGGATGCCCAAAACTGCTATACAACAGGGGCCCCTCCCAAAAACCAAAATACTAAAATCTACTGGGCCCTTCTGTCCGCCGCCAATTGGAAACACATCTCTTAATGCCAGAGATTTGTGAAAAGGAAAACAAAATGTTTATTTAATGCTATTCAGGCCTAACGCCACTACTAAAATATCAAAGTCCTTTAGGGTATACACCTACACCCACACAGCGTTCCCTTCCCTCTTGTCCCAACTCCGGGTACCGTAAATCAGGAAAAGAGCACACGTCTGTGTTGCAGGCCGCTGGCACCGTCAGCTGTGTCACCGTGCAGGATCTCGAGTTAATCCAAAGTACTGTGGTACCCTCTCATAGTCCACTGGCAAGAGTCCTTTGTACCCAGTTCCAGTCAAAGTCTCTGTTGCTTTTCAGGCCCCGCAGCCAAAGGGGGCACCCCAAAGCCGCGTGGGCCTCTTCTACCAAAGCTGCAGGAGTCCGCACTCCACCAAAAGCATGTGGCTGTCTTCTTCACCTGGCTGCAGGGATCTCCATTCTGGCAAAGCTGCGTGGTTCTTCCCTTTCACCTGGGAAAGAGGGGGTCCACACCCTGCCAAAACCGCGTGGCTCCCTCTTTCACCTCACCTAGAGGGGGTCCTCACTCTGCTGAAACCGCGTGGCTCTCTCCCAATGGCTGCCGTGCCTGGCTCTTAAATCCCAGCACCCATCTTCCTCTGTACCCCTATTTCCGACTCCTCCCAAAATCAGTTACACCTGCCAGTATTCTGTATTAATACAAGTTTACTGGGCTGCCATCGTTAGTCTGGGCAGTAATCATCCCATGTCCTCGAGCCAATCTTCTCCAAGCCCCTACGCAAGCGCTGTAACTTGGGGGGACCTGGCCCCAGTTACATCTTGGGGGAAGTGACTTCATCCCCCTAGCTCCAAGCCTGGCCACAGCCATTTAACATATCCAAGTGACCGCCAGAGGCTATAGATATGTTAAAAGACAATGCCATGGATTAGCTGCAAGGCTGTGGCTGTGCAAAACTGTCCCTTCCCCCCCCAACTCACACCTGTGGGGGTGGGGTGAGGACATCTTATATGTCTCTCCATCATTCCCATACACTTTGAATTCTGGACACCATTCCAAATCTTTTTCTGGGGGGGCCCCCTTTGGCTGCACCCTGTATCAAAACCTTAATTAACATAGTCAGTACAGAAACTGTGGGTTCCTCTCCTGCTCCCCAACCTCGTCGCTCCATGTAGAGATAAATGCAGAGATGAGGTTTTATATCTACAAGTCAAGCAATGCCAAGGATTGTTGGCGAGGTGAGAGATTCTCCTTCCCAGCTCTCCAAGAAGACCATCCCTACCAATGCCTGATCTTGGACTTCTAGTCCAATAAATTTCTGCTGTTTAAACCACTCCGTTTATAGTACTTTGTTAAGGCAGCCCTAGCAAGCTACCAATAATATAGCTTTCTGTTTTAATCTTCTATATCTGAGGAAGTATCACCACACTTTCCCCCTAAAAAACAAGGTTAGAAAGTCAAGAGTCATCTTTCACTTGTCAATTCTCTTCAACACCTCCCTGCCATATTCAAACCATGAATAGGCATCTGGTCAACGAGAAACGTTTGCCCCTCCCTCCATTTTCACTTCTATCCCCTAAGCCCCCCATACTTCTTGACCAGACTATTGCAAAAAAGTGTTTTGTTTTTCTATTTAAAACCTTCCAGTCACTTTGAGCACACTGAAAATAAAACCCAAAATCAACCCGATGGCCTCCGGGGCCTCCCATCATTTTGCCTTGCCCACCCCCCCCTTACACGCCTTATTTCCCATGGCACCTCTTTTCTGTTGCTAAAAATCACGAAACCTATTCCCACCTCAGGGCCTTTGCTCTAGCTGTTCATTTCTGTCCAGAACACTTTTCATCCAGATATTTGCATGGCCAGCCCCTTCTATTTTTCAGCACTCAGCTCAAATCTCATCGGGGCCTTCAATGAGGCACTCCCTGGTAGTAATTTCTCGGTCCCTCTCTATCATGTCATTTTATTTTCTTCCTAATACATTCTATTCTTTGCTATTGTGTTTTTGGTCAATTAAAAATATTGATTGATCATCCACTCATTGTGAGAACTCTTCCAGGCACCGTGGAATGCAGTGGCAAAATGGCAAAGTCTTTCTTCTCAAGGAGTTCACATTCCGACGGAGCAGGAGAGATAAGTCACATATCCCTACCCATTTTTTTTCTGGTTTATTTAATTTTTAATTGTCTGCCCAAGCCACCCCTCCTCCAACTAGAATGTAAACCAATAGGACATCAGGTACCTCTTCTACCTTGTTTATCTCTGTATCCCCAAGGCCTTAAACAGACCCTGGGACATTTTTATTCAAATAGAAATACTGAATAAATAAGAGAAAAGAGAATGAATGGTATTGTACCTACAATATGGCATTGCAAATCTGCATCCCAACCCTCCAATGGGCATGCCAGTTTGTACGGCTGAGCCTCAGTGAACTCATCTGTAAATGTGGGAGTAATAATAACTGCCTTCAGGGTCATTGTATGCACAAAGGAGATTCTGTTCGTAATATTTTGCCCAGTGCCTCATACACAAGAGATGCACAGAAAATAAGTAATGAAATTTATGAAAGTAATTAGGATCCTTTCTTTGAAACCTAAACATTATGACTGGGTTCCCAGGTAAATTTTTATTAGTACCTTAATTCCCCAGACATCTTCCCTTTCTCTGCACTTCTCTGCAACCTCTTTCTTTCAGGACTTTGGATTTCCTAGTTTAAACCACAGGTATTCAGATACATGTTTCTCCTGTCACAAGCAAGGTTCACGTATTTTTACAAAGAATTACATGACAGTTGCATTAATTAACTATTTCTGTTAGTTTTGGGCCATTTCTTCAATTCACTGCCGTCTTCTTGGGAAGAAGAAATAACTCAGCAGCCTTTTGACTGCGGTAGAGCCCACTCATCACTGCCACACAAATCAATTCTGGGTGCCATGTTGGTCCTCAGTCACCAAACACTTGTTAACTGAGTGGGATTGATGGTGGCAGCCTCTCAGACAGCTCTGGATGCCGCCTACCTCCTGATATTCTGGACTCTGTGTAATTTCCCCCCTTTGAGGGTTGGCTGGACCCAGTGATTTCCTCCTAAAGAATAGAATACTGGAAAAGTAATGGTATGTCACTGCAAAAAAAAAAAAAGACTCAAACTTTCCTTCTCTCTGTCTCTCTTTTCCCCCCATTTATCTTGGAGCCTTCATTCTGGGGAAATAATCTGCCATGTTGGGTACGCCTAAGGAAATGGCAACATGACATGGGACTGATGTCTCCACTTGACATCCAGCTAGGAGCTGAGGCCTCCCATGGCCATCTGAGTGATCTCGACAGTGCACATTCTCAGACCTGTCAATGGCCATGTGAATGGACCTAGATGGGCAACCTCCTCCATTGAGCCTTGACATGACTATGGACTCAAAAGATACTTCATCTGCAGCCTTGTGAGAGAGACCTTAAGGCAGGGGATTCCAGCCAACCTATTCCTAGATTCCTAAAGCATATACGCTCTGAGATAACAAATGTGTGTTGTCTTAAGCCACTAAATTTGGGGATAACATGTTTTATAGAAATAAATTACTAATACACTGATCCATGGCACTTGGTGGTTGCTCAATAAATATTCTTTGAATAACCAAGTAACTATCTTGTGACTCTTTACTGACAGCGGAAACACAAAATCCGAGATTTATAAAAGCATCTTCTTTTTATTTTACTCGGCAATCTAAATCTATAGAAATATAACAGCATAAATCAGATTATTTATTTAATTAACAACTTTTTTAATGACACTATGTGTCAGAACATGAATTGATACAATTTCTGACTACAAAGTGGGCCTTCTGATCTAGAAGGCACAGACCTTCCTACCACTCACGGGTGTCTCTATGTAGAATTCTGGGCAAAAGAAAACTTCATAAATCTGATCATTATTTTTAAAACATTTCTGAGCCAGACACATGTGTATATAATTCCTGGCTCTCCACTGACTAATGACGATATCTGGAAAAACCAAATAAATCTCTCCAAGTCCTCGCTTTCTACACTAATAGAAGAAGCATCATGATATCTACCTTGTTAAGATTTTATATGGCCCAACCTATGGGTTCATAATAACTAATCTAAATAAACTAAAACATATTTACAGTTTTATTTACTGTCCTTCTGGAAACAGGAACATTACGTGTGGAAGATGCAGAGAAAGTGGACTACAAAGGATCCCACAGAACAGCAAGCGAGTGGTGCAACCTCACAGGCACCGGGATTTCCGACTGCACATGACCACAACCGAAGCTCTAACATGAACTAGGATACGCTTAGACCTGAGACTGCCTCTCCACATCCCCCAAACACATGTGGAAACAGGAATCAAGGTGAGCTGGGGAAAAATAAACTTAAAACATGACCTTGTAAAATAGGTAATAAACATAAGAGATGTCGGATCCTGAGAAATGGAACGTAATGAAATGGAAATACAAAAATATATAACCTAAAGGGGATTTACAAATTCAGACTTTACCTGAAAGACCTTTAACAAGAGTCTATAAAAGGGCAAAATGAGTGTAACCCAGTTTAGGGGTGTCTATTAGTCTGCAGGTTGCCGGTGGTTTACACATAACTCGAACCCCAGTGGGAATCCAGTTGTTCAATCCTCCTGAGATTAAACTCCGACAGTCGCCTAGTCAGACAAGCTGTAGGTACTGGGAGACACTAGTCTGACAGACAGAAGACAAATGAAAACAAATCAGACTAAAGCCTAAATGAAATTTTTAAAAAGATCACTCTGGAGCCATTCGATGAAGAGGAAGCAAGTCCTATATGTCCCAATGACATGAGTGTACACATCACAATTTCATAGAATCCTTCCAAAGATGCAAAACACAATGTTTTGCATTTTGTCTTCTGAAACTTGAAAGTATCATAACTTTTTTAATAAAAATGTATTGTTCCCTGGCTGGTGTGGCTTCAGTGGATTGAATGCTGTCCTGCAAACCCAAGGGCCGCCAGTTCAGTTCCCAGTTGGGGCACATGCATGGGTTGCAGGCCAGGTCCCCAACAAGGGGGGCCCTCCCCTCTCTCCATCAACTTTATTTGTATGTAGTAAACACCTTTTTACTTGACCTGTTGGATGAATTTTGGCGAATGGACACACCTGTGTGGCCATCGCCTCAATCAAGAAAGAAAATGTGCCACTGCCACCAAATGCTACCCAGTCTCCCCTGCCCATCCCCCCACCTTCTGGCCCAGGCAACTGGGGATGTGATTCCCACCCTTATAGATTAGTTTCACCTTAATTAGAATTTAACAGAAATGGAATCAGAGAGAATACAGTCTTTCATTTAACATAATTATTTGGGGGTTTCTCTCCGTTGCTGAGCCTTTCCATAGTTCATTACCGTTTATGGTGGTATGCTGGTCACAGCAAAGACAGTGTCTGCTCCCACAGAGGTTCCCCCCAGTCCCGCCTTCCTGGGTTCCCTCGAGTCCACTGCCACCTTTGTCAGCTGCCCCTTGAGGATGCTCTTGTCTATGATCCCTTATGGACAGGCCTTCTGTCTCCTCCTGTCACTGACCCTCCGTCACTTAGGACACACGGTATTAGGAGACTATATAAACCTTTTGTCCTACAAAGTAATGACTGTGTTTTTACAGGCCTTATTCTATCATTTTGCTTTATGTCCCTCTATGGGAAAGTAATGGAGATAACAGCCTTTCTTCATGTCAAAAAGAAGTGTGGAGATATCCAGCTCCTGGCTTGGGGGAGGCTGTGCAATAGTAGGTAGAAAAAGGATGGAGGCAGGAGAGCCAGGAGCCCTCGGATTTCTAAACCTTCAATTATTTAAATTAAATGCCCCTCTGATTATTTAAAAACAGTCTACTCCTTCAGATTATAAAAGATAACTATGTTAAAAGAAATTGAAAATGCAGAAACATGTAAACAGTAGCAACAAAAAAATCATCCATAAACCCACTTTCTGGAGGTAAATGTAGTATGTTCCTTTCCAGTCTTTTTCCTAATGACCCTTATACGACTGTTTTAAATAAAATTAGATTGTCGGGGAGTTTTGTTTCTTGGCCTTTTACACCTAAGTATAGATTGCAGCGTTTTTGTTATCACTTAATATTATGTGCAGATATTATTTTTAATGACCACGTAAATGGTACATTGTGTAACATACACGTTCAACAACTTCCCTATTGTTTGTGATCCTTTGCTTCGAACAGAGCGTCTAAACTTTGCAATCAGGTTTGCATTTGCTTAGTGGACATTATGATGATTTCCTTTGATGTTTGGGGCCAGCCTAACTCCTAAACAGAATTTAAAATCAAGGAACTTAACAATTGAGGGAAAGGTGCTTGACAGCTAATCAACGCGCTTGGGGAATATTCACTGGGCCTAACAAGGAAAATCGTGGGGCTCTCAGTCCGCACCTGGAGGTAACTTCTAAAGCCAGCCCTGCTGAGGTTCAATTAAGATGAGAAAGATCAGGTACCTTTGCAGGAGGACCACGCTTTGATTTCCACAACAACAAATGTTAAATGTTGCCATTTTAGCTGTTCTGAGTGACTACCTTGTTATTTCTAAGGGTTTTAAGGGTAGTATTTGTCAATGGCCTATCACTAGCTTTTCAAAGTAATTAACTCTGTATCCAAAAATAAACGTAATTGTTTAACCACCAGTGTGTTAGGCACCATGGGAGGGATGTACCACTTTTTTCGGGGGGGGGGGGATCTGACTCCTCCATCTCTCCAGGAATGAAGGTATTGTCTTAGATATGGTCCACCTCTCCCATTATTTCCTAAGCGGTTAGGCTGGGGAGAAAACAGTTGTATTGATATATGAAGTTGAAGGCAGATGCCAAGCTAATTGATCTGAGTAGGTTAAATGGGAGAAAATACTTCCAAGAATCAATAGAGATGCTAATTCGGCTAATTGTTGGATAGTGTTTCTTTTTTAAGTGAGTGATTTTCCCAATTACTGTTTATCATGTTGATTTTTTTTTTACTCTGAGTTTATCAGTTTTAACTTTACTAAACCTTCTGTGATATTGGTTTCCAATGTGTCTTTGTCCCCAGGTTTTTATTGCCAACCTGGTGACAGGCAGTTTTCCTGGATATGCAGATCTCACGGTGCAAAACCGAGGGTTGGACCTTCACCGAGGCCACTCCAGCAGAGACTGTTTTCTGCCAATGGCATCCAAAGCACAATGACAGTCCCCGTGTTACCAGAGTCGATGGACCCAGAAACAGTAGTTGAAGTATATTATTTAAATTTGCAAGGGTAACCAATAGAAAAACTGAGAATTAATCGTATGAATTAAAAAACAGGGAACAGTTCAGAGGGAGTGGATAATACACAAATTGTTTATCCTTTCAGAAGTATTGGGAGGGAAATGTCAATAAATGTTGCTGAAGATCGATAGTTCAAAACATAGTTGATAAGAGATACAGAGCGGACAAGAGGGAAGGAATGAAGGGGCAAGGAGAGACACTTTTCCTGCCTTATTTTCCTCCCTTCTATGTAGTAATTTACAAAATACTCGTAAGATACACACAAAGGTGTTGGGAGTTTGGAAAGAATAGTGAAGAGGGAGGTGGAGTGCTAGCATCCTTGAATGTTAAGGACTAAGATATAAGAACAGTCTTTCACTCACCCTCTACCTACCCTCCTGCCTTTACAAATGACAAAGAGACAGATGGTTGAATAATAGAGAAGATTGCAAACACTGAGACTCAAAAATGACAAAGCAGAGTACACTCCATTGATATGCATGATATTTTCTTAGAATAATACTTGGACAGTTCTCCTTGCTAACCACCCCCTCCCCACCCGCAAGCCCGCTCACTAATGCCTGAAATTCTTGTAAGATGGGGCTCAGCCTTTTGTTCCAAAATGAAGGATACCCTCGGGGAAAATTTACACATTAACTCAGGGTTCTGCTTGAGTGGTTTTGACCTAAATTGAAACGAAGGTTTAAATGTCTGATAGTAGAAGAGAACAAAACTCTGAATGCTGAAACAGAGGAAGCTCAGTCTATGTGAGATCTCAGCCTCACAAAGGATGGCCAGAGGCAACAGATACAAATATTTACATTGTCTCTGTCTCCTGCTGTGTTTCCTGCTGGTCCACTCTCTCTGCCCGGCCTCGTTCTTTCTTTCTGTGCAATGGTCCATGATGTTGGAGTATTTTTTACAGCCAACATCAACAACAGAATTGGAATTCCAAATAGTCACTGTCAGATGTTGGCCGAAATCTTTGGCAGATCCCCTGCTAGAGTTTTCACTTTCATATCTGGGTGGTAATGATAAAGCCAAACCAACCCATCAGCTGGTGGTAAACTTGGACTAGAGAAGAAAGATTCAAGGTCTGTCTTAGGGCAGCTGGAGGTCACTGGCAAAAGGAGTTCACAGAAACATCCGGGAAACAAGAAGTGTCTAGCTGAGAATAATGTGTCGTCATCATCATCACCATCATCATCATCATCACTATCATCAGCAACGCTACACTCAAGTTGCCATGTGACCTGGAAAATTCACTTCTTTGATGATTGGCCTGCTCATTTGTCAAATGGAGATACTGAACTTTGTCATGCTCACCTTATAGAGGAAGGAGATGTAAATGTCAAGAAACAAATGAGGTAAAGAAGCATGGAAAAGCCACTGGAAAGCACTAAGCAAATATGAAAATAATCAGAAATGATTCCAAGGTGGTGAGCTCTTTGAGGTCAGGGAACCTATGCAGCATTGCATGGAGTGCTGTGCATTGCAGACATCCAAACTTGTTTTAGTATATTTAACTGAGAGAACAGGGCAAAAAAAGACAGAGCAACTGATTCTATAAGACAACCTATTGATGGTCAGTGCTATGATTTTGGAAGACACTGAGTTCTCTCCAGGAAGAACTCTAGACTGAAATTGTGCAGTGAGCACTTTAGTTTGGCTCTGAAAGATAGACCAAGGCTGGCTAGCTATAGAAAAAGAAAGAAGACAATCAAAGACAGAGGCAAGGTATAATTGGTAAATTTATCAAATGCTTATAATATATCGAGATATGGTTGCCTGGTAGCCCTTTACATGAATTGGTTAGTTTTCTCATCAATTTTCTGGGGGATGAATATAAATACTAGTAGGATTCCTCAATAATTTATATTTTATACATAGAATGTGATACAAAGAAGTTGAGTTGTCTGAGGTCACACAGCTAATAATGGGGAGACTTGTGTGACTGAGTCCAAACCCCATGCTCTTCACCACACTGCAGAGTGGACACGTACTTACATTCACTTAACTGCAAGGTGACATTGATGCTCAGAGGGTGTTCAGTCCTGACATTCCTGGAAGGGATGCTCCTTTGTAGCCTAAACCCTGTGAAAAAGCATCTATAACCTATCCTCATTATTTGCAGGTTCAGAAAGTGAGAATTTGCCTACTGGCCAAAATTGATACTTGGGGCACTTTTGTGGTCATTTTAGACTTGTGCAGAATGGCAAAAAAATGTGAGTCTTCTGATGCTCCCAGCTGAGGCCCAGCACAGCAAGGCTCTGCTTTCTTTCCTTGGTAGCTCTTGGTGCTGTTGGCAGGATCCATTCAGTGCCACGCCTTTCACGTATGTGCTTTTCACTGGTGATTTTGCTGTTGAAAATGACCCCTCCAGTGTAGTGCCAAAGTTCTGTCCAGTATACCTGGGCACAGCAGAGCTATGATATGAAAAAGTGCATGTGTTAGATAAGCTTCATTCAGGCATGAGTTACAGGGCTGTTGGCCACAAGTTCAGTGTGAATGAATCAAATAAATAAATAAATAAATATATAAATATAAAATAAAATGTCTTTAAACAGAAACACACAAAAAACAATGTCATATATTGACTGCTTGTCAAAAATGGGGCCAGAGGCTCAGAGGCACCTAACCCTGTGTGTCCCCTAGGATCAGTGGTTCAGTACTCTCTAACTCGGTGTTGACAGTGGCTTTATAAAACATAACTGCCATGAATAAGAATCAACTCTATTTCCTTAAAGGCATAACATGTTGCCTGCAGTATCACTCACTAGCTACTTTTCACAAATAGATTTATTGGCATTACCAAGCCCTCTTGAGGAGAGTGAGGAAGTGAGAGGCAGGGGCAGAGGTGGGAAGTGGGATGGATGGTGTCCTGAGCCAGCTGGATAAGCAGAGATGACTAATCACAAGAGTGAGGAAGGTGGCAACAGCCTGATCAGTTGGAGAGACCTGGGTGGTTGATACTCTGGGTATGAGAGATGCTAACAGGAGTCAAGGAAGGAGCTGGTGACCAAGGCTATAGCTGCTCATCATTTCATCCTTAAGAGTAGGGCCCTTGCCTATATGGGCAGTGCCCATTTTAGTCAATAGAAATTCCCCATCATCGCTGCCTTCTCTCTAAAAGGCCGGGGAACTCGGCACTTTCCCATTCAGTGTGCTGAGTTATGATTTCTGCAGTCCAGGCCATGCTTCTACAGCATCCGTGGAACCCAGTGCCCCGTGCCCATCAAGTCAAAGGAGAGCGGACAGACTGTCCAGCACCTGAGGCCTATCATCACAGGTTTGAAGCTTCTCTGAAGATTTGTTTTATCTTAGACACTTAGGTAAATTTTGCATTATACTGTAATACACCAATACCTATAAAGGCAACAAAAAGTAACATACAGTTAAAACTTTACGAATAATAGTTCTTATGTGTGGAATACTGACCAAGAGCCAGGCACTACTCTATGCACTGTACTCGTATTGTTTTTTTAAATCCTTGCAACACAAAATAGTATCATTATTATCATCACATCCCCACTTCACAGATGGAAAAACTGAGGCTTGGAAAGAATCATGACTTTGCCTGAGCTCACTCTGCTTAATCAGTGCTGGATGCAGAAGTGAAATCCAAGCCCGCTGGATCTAGAGCTCTGCTGGATGGTTTCAGGGCCAGCTGAAGTTCTCCAGCAACCCCTCCGTTTCCCTTATAATGAGATCAGTGTCCTCTGAAGTCACAGCATTCACCATCTACGCCCCTTTCCTAGTCATACACTCCTTATGGCATTAGACACATTGTTATTTACATTTTATCTTAACACTATAACATGCCCACCTGAGGGCTTCTGGAACCTCCAGTCCCAAGACTTCAAGTGTGAGAAAGACAAATGTACCTGATCGGGCCTGCCAGGGAAATTCTCAGGACTGTGTAAGCTAAGCAATAGGTTTCGGCATAAGTCACTGACCGCCTCACAGCCTCGAATGGAGGGAAGAGAAATGAAGAGGGAACATCAAAGTGGTGGTGAAAGGAACAAAGTGGAGGAAGGCAAAAAAAAAAATACTATTAGCAGAGAGAAAGGACACTGAGTTAGAAAAATAAATAAAGTGGTGTATGAGCCTGGGCATGGCAACAAAGGAATGATGATGACAAAGGTGTCTGTCATAGCCTTTGGGCCGTGGGAATGCCGGTCTGTCATAGGTTGGCCTAAGTTCAAGGCTAGTGTTTAATAAACAGGAGCTATGACCCCATGTTCATCACTGATATGTTAGAAACTCTTGAACAATTCAACCAACCTCCAGCTGGATTCCTTGTCAAGTATTAAGATCCTGAGATGAGCAAGACCTTGTCTCCATCCTCCAGGAACTCACAGTCTGGGCGTGGAGACACAGGGTGTTAACAAATGTATTTCAAAACAGATATGACAAGAGTAACACAAAGAACACATCCCCAAGAGCAGGGAGGGCTAATTGCATCAGGGCAAGTCAGGAGACACGTCATAGAAAGAAAATGCAGGTATCAGTGCTTATTTCATGGGAGATTAAAAAAAAAAGAGGGAGAGACAAAAGCAAATAAAAATGTACAGCTTTAAGCCCACCTGATTCAGTACCAATGTAGCAATATATTTGCTAATGTTCTTCTTCCTTTCTCTGCAATTGTAATCAAGTCCAAAAAAACACGTGTGAGATTGAATCACCACCCATCAGACCTTGATTTATCCAGGGAAAATGGACTGTCTCAGCCTCCGTCCCCTGAGCAGAACAGACAAGCCAATTTTGCCTTTAAAAAATCAACAGGTAGAGGCATAACAAAGGTCATATATTATGAGGCTGCAGATGGAAATTCAGCCCAGCAGTTACATCGACACAGTTATTACTGTTATTACAGCTAAACCTCCTCATTCCGCTGACATTATTAACCAAGACAAATGCGGCCCTGCAGCTTTATTTCATGGGTAGATCACCTATTAAGCCAAGAACAGTATCATTGTCTTTTGCAGCACTTCCAAAATTGCTTCCTGCCTCTGAGAGGTTCCCTGGCCCTTTTCCCCCTCACCATCAAAATAGACACCATCCATCTTGTCCATGCTGTTGCCTGGCCAGACTCTGTTTGCATATCCCAGCAAATCCCTGCAATATCCATTCAGGTAAGAGACATGCAATTGTAGCAATCATCTGTGCAATCATCAATATGCTCTCTGGCAACCTCATTGAGGTGCTTACAGAGTGAGTCAGCCCCTTTAAAAAAAAACAGCATTTATCAGGCTATTTTTCCCCCTCTAACCAAAAATGCATGTTTCAGGATCCATTAACGAACTCATCCAAGAATTTGAGAATGCTACTTCCATCTGGAGGACGAAGTCCAGCCTCAGACAGTTCAAGTGATTTGACCCAATTTACACAGCTTTCTGGGACTAAACAAGGACTAAAACTGAGGTCATTTAAGAATTTTCCCCACCTATTTACCTGGGGAAAATGGCCCCTCTTTTCAAACAGGATTGTAAGTCACTACTTACTAAGTGGTGATAACTAAAATTCAAGCCACTTTCATTCGGCTCATGGGTTGAGCTAATTTTTGCATTTCATTCGTTTAATGCCTCTATCACCTCCGTGTATTTACTGAGTAAATCATTCCCACACTCCAGATCACATACCTTGGATTTGATCATGTTCCCTTTTCGTCAGAGCAGGGACAATTTATCCTGGGACTGGCAATATGGACAATTTTTAGTTTGCAGGCCCACGCTCAATCCACTAAGCTACACCAGGGCAATATGGACAATTTTTGACTGAGCCCTAGGTACACCCGATAATTATAAATAAGAACTCAGACAGAAGTGATTGAGGTCATCACTTGGTAGCGGCCTCGGTTCTCTCGTGAATGGCCAGATCAAGAGGGAGCAGTGTAGGACAACCTCAACCTTAAGAAAAGGGAAATATCTTTGAGGTTTTGTGAAACTTCAAATGATCAAAGCTGTCCATGGAGGTTTGCCATATGGCTTGAGCTTTTGCTTTTCCTTTTTCTTGAATTTTCTTTAATAAAACGCACCAACTCGTCGGTGTTGCACAAAAGCAAAATAGCAGCACTTGACGTCCCAAAGACGCCAAGGTCGGCAGGCTGACATCCGAGGGCCTCGGTGGGCCGCCCCTCCCTGGGCAGAGCCCTGTCGTCTCAGTGGTTCTTCTGGTCTGTGGGCAGCCGACTGATCCAGGGCCAGACCCGGCTCCCCAGCTCTTTGCCTTTTGGCGACCCGCCACCTGGAGTCTGTTCAAATGAACAAGCTGCCTTTTCCTCCTGCATATTGGTTTCTCCTCCATTTGAAAACAAAACTCTTCCCCATCTGCTTGCTTCTGGGACCGCCATAATTGCATGGAGGATAATTGGCGGCAACTCAATCTGAGGAAAACCCTGTTGATTCGAAGCAGAGTCTCAATAAACGTTTGTGTTTCATCGTTTTGCTAAATGGAGCCTGTGTCCCAGCCAGCTTTGCTAACGCAGGAGTGGAAATTAATGGGAGGCATATGAGGAGGAGGGGCAGCGTCGAACAATACTCCACCATGACCCTCTTTGTTTCCAAGAATTTTCTACTGTCAGGGGATTCACTGATTTGTCTGGACCGTGTGCCCCCAATCCATAAAGCACCAAAATGAATGATGTCAGAATGGAGCCCTAAACCAATAGGATTGGCAAGAATAGGACCATTTCCCTGACTCCATGCACTGAGCTGGTCAACTCCCATTAAAAAAAGAAAAAAAAAATCACAGCCTGAATACCTAGCATTTGCTTTCTGACATGGTCATTGGCTGTCGTAGAAGAAGCAACTCCGGTTTTTGTACTCAGTCCAAGCAGGGCACAGTAGTGCAAGAAAATAAGCTTGCCTTTCACATATCTGGGTTCAAGTCCTGCCTCTGACACTCGCACACTGTGCGACCTTGATTAAGCATGTCCCTTAATCCCTCTCAGCCTTGGCTTCTCATCTCTTACTTGGGGGTTAAAAATCATTTCCATCTCATTGGGATTCTGTGAATGAGATCATTCATGTAAGGATTACATCATATCTAATGCACTGTAAGATCTGTAAAACTTGGCTATTATTGCTTATTGCAGTTGGTAATTCAACACACTTTTACTTAGCATTTGCTCTCCATTGGGCCTCATTTGTGGTCTGAAAATACAGCACAGAAAAACATAGACCAGGTCTGGGCAATCATGAATATTGGATGCTTGTAAAGGTGACAGACAGCAAATGCTGAAATAAATTTATAAACAAAATAATTTGAAAGAGCAAGAATTTCCCCGAACAAAATAAAACAAAGTAGATGGGATAGAGAGAGTGGCGTGGGGACTGCCACTCAGGGCAGGGCATTCAAGATAGACCTCTGTCTAAAGTGGAAATCTCTGAGTTGCAACTTAAAGGCTTAGACATATAAAAGAGCTAGTACCAAGTTCCATAGCAGCATGGTCTCAATATGGCCCAGGGAAAAAGACCAGGGAGGCTGAAAAAGAGTGAACAAGGAATGAGAGAGATGTGAAATGAAGTCAGAGGACTTGGCAGGACCTTGTAGTTCAAGGTAAGTATTCTTCTGTGCATAATGGAAGGCTCTGTGAGAAACTGGTGTTAAGTAAGTTATGTTTAAATGTTCCCTCTGGCTGCTGTGAGTACATGGTCACAGTCAAGGGCAGAGGCAGAACAACAGGAGGCTGGTGCCGTGGCCTTGTTGAGAGATGATGGAACGTGGACTACAGTGGTAGCTGCAGAGATGGAGGCCTGTGCACAACATACCAGTCCATTTCAGCAAGGCTCGTAAGCCTTGCACAGGCTCGTTTTCACTGATCTGATTAAGCTTAAGTTCTCGATTTCAGTCCTGAGTTCACCTGTCCAGCTGTATACACGTGGACAATGGATAGAATTGAAATGAGGTATATTCAAGGGACTACTTTCACTATGCAACGTAGACAGGATAGGGGAGTGGATGGGGCCTTTGTCTTTCAGTCAAAAGAATGAAGAATGGGCTGCACTCTACCACCCACCAGCTGTGTCACTGATCAAGACGCTCAGTGTCCAGCCTTCCTTAGCTCAGCTGTAAAACTCAGGGGATCGTCCTGCTTGTGGAGTTGTGAAGATAAATACATGGAAACTGTTCTGTACCTTTAACGTGGTATTAAACTCTAGGGCAGTATTTCCAAACAGAGAGCTGGGACGGACAGCTTCTGCCTTTCCTGAACTTAAGTGCCTGAACACAGGGCCAACTGCACCCCATCTTGTCTGAGTTTCTATATTTGTTTCCTGTGGTTCCTGTAACAAATTGCCACAAACTGGGTGGCTTAAGCAACATAAATCTATTCTCTCACAGTTCCAGGGGCTAGGAGTTCCAAATCAAGGTGTTGGTGAGATCATTGTCCCAGTAAAGACTCTGGGAAAGAGTTCTTCTTGCCTCTTCAAACTTCTGGTGATTCCAGGTGCTCTCTCTCTCTCTCTCTCTCTCTCTCTCTCTCTCTCAGAGCAATGTGACTCCAATGTTTGCCTGCACCTTCACACGGCCGCCTTCACTCTGAGTCCGTGTGTCCATCGCTCTGCAAGGCATTCTCTTCCCAGGTTTCTCTTTTCTCTTCCTGTTAGGGCGTTAGTCATATTAGATGAGGGCCCCACCCTCATTGAACTTGACCTCATCTTAACTTGATTATCGTCATCTGCAAAGACGATTTCTGATGAGTACCAGCTATCAGCGATTGGGACTTCAGCATCTCTCTCTCAGGGACACTAAGACGGGAAAACTCAGAACTGGACTGTCCTGGTATCTTACTAAATGGGAGAACAATGGCCCATTTTGAGTTAGTGGCAATGTCTTGGCAAGAGGGCAAAATCAAGAATCTGGGGATTAGAACCATTGGTGGATGGGGTAAGATCGGAGAAGGTTGATGCCAAGACTAAAATTGAAGCTGGAGCCATCTGGTGGCCCCAAGGAGAACTACCAGGTTGGAAGAACTAAGGAACAGAGGAGGCAGCCTCGTTCTAAAGAAAGTTGAACTGTTCCCACTGGGGGCGAGGCGGACGGTTGCCTCCCATAATGGAAAGGCCTGGTCATTCCACTTGCCAGGCAGACAGTAGGTTACCCACCAAGAAACCAAGAAAATGATTCCTGGAAAGCAGGTTTCAGGTTCTGCAGTTGACCAGTTCAGCACGGGTGGGAGCCCTGAAGAACTTAGGCCATAAACCAGTTTGAATTGTATGTGTCTGAGCATCGTACGTGGTTCCATTTGGCAGATAGCCATGATGCCAGGCAGACAAGTTGAGGAATTAAAAAAAAAGTCTTCCCTTGTTGATTCACTTTTTGTTTTATTAAAACTTCAGCTTAAGCCTTTTGTGAATACACACTTCATTTTTAAAGAGCTCTAGTAAGCAATAATCTCAATTTATTAACAGTTTTTTTTTTCTCTTAGCTGGGGAGGGACTAATCCTAGAATTAACTCAGTACATTTAAAAACGTTCAAATGGAACTTCATGGGGTATCTTCTGAAAGAAATTAATTCAAGGAATGTCACATTTTCTGTAGAAAGGAAAGAAGCAGAATATTCTCTTTCCACACACTATCACACTGGCTTTCAGGGATCAAAGCAGTAGGCAAATCACTCTCCGAGTGTTGATGAAATGAAATGTGGACTTTGAATCCGTAAAGCAGAACTGACGGTGTCTCTTTCAAAGCATCAGTACTGCCATGTGAATTTCACTGGGTGTAATCACTCCACCACACGCGTCCTATCAAAGCCCATCAGCAAACACTGATTAGCACCAGCACTGCACCAGCATCCAAGAGCTACAGTGACAGGTCAGTGTCCTTGGATTTCTCTGTGTTTGTGCGCTTCCTCACGTCCCTGCCACACTGGAATGAAAGCCCCCTGACAGCAGGGTCTTTCCTGTCCACATTGCGGGACCACAGTGGAATCCAAACCCAAAGGCTGAATGTACCTGGCATATACACCTTTCACTTTCCCCTGGTGGTATGGAGGAAACTTTCTGGGAAGAGTGGCTTCTGCAGGGAGAACAATAGGACATTGCAAGCAGAGAAAGGACATGAGCCAAAGCATAGAAATCATTGAGTCAAAATTAGAAGATGGTAAGTTTGAAGTTAAGACCGAAAAGTTAGTGACATACAGTGGCCCCACGCAAGTGATCCCCACCTGCCCTTCTAGACTTCAGCACCAGCGGGTGCTCCCTCTGGAGAAGGAAACCAGCCTGGGTGTTCTCATCAGGAAGGGATTGCACAGCAGGCACAGGGAGATTCCAAGATTCTTGGGGCTGCTGGACTCTTGCGTTCCAGGCTGGGCCACTGGGGACTCCAGGGACATCTCCCAGATCGACACAGGATGAGCCACGAGGGGAGCTGTGCCTGGCCCAGGAAGCTGCACCACCTCTGGCTCCACCACGGCAGCCTCCGAAGCCCTGGGAGGCTGACAGTGGACAAGGGACACTGCTGAAGAAATACCGCTGTGCACACCCTTGTCCCAGAGGGGTAGGGAGAGGGCACTTTCCCAAGACTGCACTCAAGCACTCTGGGAGAACCTAACTCAAATCCTCAGCTTCTGAAATTCTAACTCAGAGCCTTCTCCATAAAGAATTTCAGAAAAGGTTGTTTTACTTTGTCTTCAGCTTTTTTTAAAAAAGATTTTATTTACTTATTTTTAGAGTGGGGAAGGGAGGAAGGGAGGAAGAGAGGAAGAGAAACTTCAATGTGTCATTGCCTTTTGCCTGAGCCCTCGACTGGGGACCTGGCCTAAAACCCAGGCATGTGCCCTGACTGGGAATCGAACTGGCAACCCTTTGGTTCTCAGGCCAGCAATCAATGCACTGAGCCACACCAGCCAGGGTTGTTTTCAGCTTTTTAGCCTCTCCACCTGGAAGGAAGCAGGGGTTTCAGTGATCCAAACCACAGTACTCAGAAAACATATTCAAATGCCGATGCTAAAAGCTATGGCTTGAGAACTTTTTGCCAGGATGAATTAAACAGAATCTGAAAAGAGAGAAACCGACATAAATAAAAAAATTTGTTTATAACAAGTGAACTAGTGATCAGAGATTTTCCTGATGAAAAATATATTTTTAAGAAAATATCTTCTTTCCTGCTTCTGAGTGTGTGAGTGTGATTTCGAGAAAACTGCGTCATGACTGATAAGGACACTTGTCAGTAGGGAACAAGGAAACACGATAAGGAGAAGCCTCCTCAGCCCAGGAGGACCGCCTCCGCTTGTCATCTTGCACTGTGACTTGCTGAATCCTGGAGTCGTCGACCGGATTTCTTGAATTCACTTGGCATTTCAAATATCAGACACAGTTTTAGGTCAAGCATTGCCTTAAATTTCTGTGGGGCTCATTCAGTACGGTGCCTCAGGTCTGGGTATTGGCGAACTGTCATTGTAATTGTGCATCTAATTTGATGTGACTTCAGCATGTACCTCTCACTAAAACCTCCTAGGCAGCTTTTAAAATCCTTGATTCATGTAGGAAAAGAAAAAAAAAGGTCTCCATTAAAAGAAAGAAATAATAATGGCCGCACTAGCAGTGAGGCTTTTAAGATCTGTGTCTGTGAAGGGACAGAGTCTCAGGCACTTCACAGCTGTGTCCCCACTCGGCTTCTCTCGGTACGGCCTCAGGGCAGCCAGGACAGAGGTGTTCGGCCTGAGCTGAGTCCCAGTGTGGCTCCTGACCGGTGCGGTGATCTCAGGCTGGGCACTTAACTGCTCTAAACCTCGGTTTCAGCTTCTGTAAAACGCACATGACACGTTTTATAAGATGGTCGAGGGGATTAATAAGATACATGATTTCTGGGACATTGTATGGCTTTAATAAATGTTAGCTCGCTCTCTCCTTTTCTCCTTAATTGTATGCTTAAGGAGCATACTGTGTGTCTCCTTGTTCCTGGTACCTATGTGTATGACTGGCATATTTTTTGGATAGTTAATTAATGTCAGAATGAATTGGACAGATGGATGGATGGATTGTTCAGAGTAGCCACTCATACTATGAGCCCTTGTTGGCTGATTATCTGGGCTGTACCTGCATCTCAGGGATGCTGGCTGGTGAGTTTATATGCAGGCACCAGCCCATGCTAAGCAGTACAGCAACAGTCATTTTCACTCCTGACTAGAAGCGAACAGGAACCTCCCCTCACTGCCACGGGAGACTTGACTTGCATTTGAGGCCCCGGGAGTAATTGTCCTTTCCAACGGGCTTATTTCACAGTCGATTATTCTGTGGCAGCCCAGACATCTCATTTTAAACATGTATAGCATGTCCTTGAAGAACCCAATTGCTTCAACAAGAAGCAGTCACTCAAAATATTAAATATCACTCAATCTTCAAAGCAACTTATCATATCAAGAAGCCTTTCCATGGCAAGATCTGCCATTATCATGAAATGAAATAAATATACAAAGGAAAAAAATGCCAGGCTTGGAGATACAAAGAGTCAGTTACCAAGCCGTGGTACCCACAGTACGAGGCCCCATAGAAAACACACCACCTGGTGAAAGGCTCAAACACAGCCACTTGGCTACCAACATTTAAACAAGAACTTTAGACCCAATGAATACAGGGTTTCAGTTTTCCACACTTGCAGCTCCCATCATTCTGGTGGGAGCCCCATGCCTCACTCTTGCCTTTCAGTGCCTCCAAGTGGTTATTTATCTTGGCTGCCTAACCCACCCCTCGTACCATGTAGTGACGGAAAAAAAAAGCCAAGGCCTCTTTCTTCACTGCTTTCTATTCACTGTGGGCAAGAGACACAGGGTGGTTTGGCCAACTCCTAGGTAGCAGGCTGCTAGAAGAGGTGTTCTCTTCTCCTGGAGAGGTGAAATTCCATGAGGCTTTTATTTTCCTTCTCTGAAGTGAATTTTAGGCCTGTGGAAAGCACCAGAGGCAGCTGAGCGGGCCAGGGAAGTGAAGAGTTGTATGTGCCAATGAGAAAGGTCAGAGAGGAGAAACAACCCGGCTCTCAAAGGTCAATTTTGTCCTCCCCTGTCTAAGGGGTTTAGGAGAAAGCAGACCAAGAGGCAGATTGTTTCCCATCCTGGCTACAGTCTAGCAATTTGAAAGCTTGGCCGACTTCCCTGCTCCACCTCAGTTTTCCTTCTGGGTGAGTGGGCAGCCTCACTCAGGTTTTTGTCCTCAGAGATATTTAAGAAGCCAGGTGCTGTCTGGGTCCAGGTGCTCTTGAGTGCACAAGCGTGCTGGCCACTCTGTCAGCAGAGACAGGTCAGCTTTGGGGCTCTGAGGAATGTGCACGGGGAAACCACTTACCCCCTTGTGTGCATAAATTTCCCACCGCATCCCCAGACTGTGCCCACCTCTGTGGAACAGGCAGAGAGGGAGATATAGGACCCTGCCTTCAGCCAAGGATTCTCTCTGCGATTTCCAGAAACACAGGTCTACCCAGAAAAATAAAGCTAAGCCAATGACTAACTGAGAAGGAAAAAAGTTAAACCAAAATCGACTCAGCGTAGCTTCACGACAGAAAAGTATCATGGAGGGAGTGATTGCACTAAGAGGCTACCACTCGCAGAGCTGGGGAAACTAAGGCGAATGATTAGCATCATTACAACAGAACAAAGACCAGGTAAAGCTGAAACTCATACCTTGGAGGAGGGAGCGATGCTGGTATCTCTGAGGATTCCCGACAGTGTTGGTCTTCCAAGTGTTGGAAAAACTTGAATGTGCATTCAGCTACTCGGGTGAAGAAGCATCACCTGAGTGCTACGGACAGGAACCGGAAGTCCAATGAAGGAAACAGGAAGCAAACAAGAAGAGCAGTTCTGGTCTCCCTTCCAGCTTCGCTTATAGTCCTCTAGTGCTTCCCTGTGGCGCGACTTACCAGGGAGCAGCGAGCAAAGCAGAAAGGTAGTTACAGATGCCCAGTGCCAGCAACACAAAGGGGAATAGAGAAGGGTCAGTTTGGAGTGGGGAGACAATTCCTTAAGAACGGGCACTGGTGAATAATCAAGGAAAGAAAGATGTATTCAGGGATTGATGCTATAAAGATGCAGGGCATAAGAATCAGGAGAAGCAGAAAACTGCAATGACAGGTAACCAGTAAACAAAAATGTAAGTCCTTAGAATTCACAAGCAAAATTTGAACAGGGAGTAAATATAAAACAGAATGTAGTACTAGGCAAAGCCTTTGCGTTGTGGACAGATGGTAGTGAGCCAGATAGGTCTTAAAGGATAAAACCTCAGGGGCATGGACTTATTTAAATACAAGTCTCATCAACTATTCAAAGTATGACCTTGGCAATTTTCTCAAAATCTTTGAGTCTTATTGTCCTTATCTGCAAAGTGGGGATAATGAAGCTATCTCTGTTGTAATGTTATCATAATAAAGTGGTTCAGATGATTTTGGAGAAAAAAAAACAGTAAAGTGATAGGTATAAACAAAATATTCATTGTTTTCATATTTTTAAATCAATTTACACCTATAATTCTCATCAGTGATGCTGTGGAAGAAACTGTTCTTTGTGTCCTGATATTCATTTTTTTCCTTCAAATGTAAGAGTGGAAGTTTTAGCTGGGCACACGGCTGTGCAGAGTAATGACTTCATTTCTCAGCTGTCCTTGTACCTGTAGCCAGGAGACTACGTTTTGGTCAGTGGGATAATAAACCAAGTGATGCTGTGACTTCCAGTGGTGACTTGAAAAGGAAGGGCTTTCCCCTCCTCTTCCTTCCGTCCTTCTGGAATGCAGCCATGGTGGGGAGTCATCTCAGACTTTATGGATGAGCTAGGGCAACACCCCAGAGATAGCAAAGCAACAAGATAAAAGGAGCCCGTTCATATAAGAACCTCACACAGCCAGCACTGCAGCTTAGACTTTGTGTGAGGGGGAAATGGGCTTCCACTGTGTTGAAATCACTGTAATTGGAAGTGAACTAGACTTTGTCACTGTCCGAATGGTGCTTGCATTCTAGAAGCAAAGTGTAGCTGTCATAAAGGCATACCAGATAGCATACTTTTGGTTCCAAGAGAAAGAACAATCAGAAACTAAGAAGCTTTGAAATAAAGGTCTGTTTGTCTCACTTGCAAAGGAACTGGAGTGGTTCCAGGGTTCATTCAATGGCTCAGCAACATCAGGGCTTTGGGTCAGTTTTTCTTGATGTTCTTGGTTGGACCTACTCTCATGGTCGAAAGATAGCTGCCATAGCACCAAGCATCACATCCTCACACCCGAAATGTAAAATACAAACGATTTGCTTGTAAAGCAAGCATAGTGGGGAAAGATGTGCTCTCTGTTCTCTCCCATCAGGATGTAAAGTCTTTGACAAGTATCCTTGTCAGGGTTGGTATCAGACCCTCAGGTCCCACTGGTCAGGATTGGAATCCATGCCAATGCGCTAAAAGCAAAAGGAAGCCAAACAAGCGGAAAACTGACCATTTTCAGCCTCTGTAGGCTTTGGGAGGTGAGCTTCGTAGGAACAAATAAATGTAGTCTGGCAATGGTGTCCTCAATCTTTTTCAGGAACCCTCCTTTACCTTCTGTCATTTTCATGTGGGCAGATTAGTGTTGAAATGCTTCTCTAAATATGCTTATTTATATCCTGCCTCTTGTTGAGTTATCCCCTTGTATTGCAAAGGAAATAGGGTAGGGTTAATTACTTTTTTGAAGAAATATTTGTAACTACTATTTAATTCAATTCTATCAGCCATCAAGCTCTGTATTGAGTACTCAGTACACATTATATCACTTAATAAAGCATGCTTTCTGAAAATTGCTAGTCATCTGCTTGTTACCTTCCAAAACACTGCATTTTGGTATGGATAAAAATAAAGCTGGATGATAGAAGGCACTGTGAATCAATTTTCAATATGCTCAAGAATCAACATTACAGAAAGCAGACATTACCTTGGCCAAACTACAGAAAGTGTTGGCTTAGCTTTTAGCCATGGATTTAAATCTGTTCTGATAATGGTGACAGAAAACACAACAGAAAACTAAAACATATCTGGCATTTTCCTGTCAAATAAACCACCCATTAGGAAATGAGACATTAGTCAAGAGTTTAGGTTGATTCACCAGGACCATTCTAGGACATATCAAAAAGTCTCAGAGGTCTTCTAATTGACTTAAATATTTACTGCTGAGTTGTACACTCTGTCAGTTATTTGCAATGCATAAGTTGCTACACATTCTACTTTGGGCCCGGGGCTTGCCTTTAAATCTGCTGAGTTTAAGGAATTAATGTTCAGGGACTTTATTAAAACTGTCACCGTCACAAAGAGACTTGACTTTGGGTAGTGAACAAACAATACAATATGCATATGATGTGTTCGAGAATTCTGCACCTGAAATGTGTCATTTTGTTAACAAAGATTATTGCAATAAATTTGGTAAATATTTTTAAAAACCTGTCGCCATCACATCCTATCACTCACAAGCAAATTGTTGTGTTGTAGATCTGGTAGAAGCCTGCTGGGGATGTGGCAGAGAAAGTTATTGAAAGAATTGTCCAATGAGACCAGACAGATTCCTTATCATGTGGCATGTGCAGGATCTCATGTCTTGGCTACAACTACACTTCTAGGTGTTCATTCTCAACATAAACCGCGTAGAATCATTTGTTCTCAAATTTGGATATAGTCATAATCAAGTAACAAGCATATTAAATTTACAGATTCTTGTATTTTATCCTAAAATGTGTAGCCAACAGGTCTAGTTTAAAGTACATGATTCTTTATTTTTAACATATGCCCCAGGTGGTTCTGATGTAGGTAGACTGGATAACAGATTATAATTTGAAAATTATTAATCTTGGCACTGCTTGGCCATCATCCACTTATCCAATTTTAAATTATAAAATTCAATCTTTGCAAGTAACTTTGAAATTGGCCTAAAAATTGATTCTTTTAAAACTAAAATCATATAGGCTAAGTTATGCAATGGTTAGATCTCAGAAAAATCAATGGCCATTACCATGTTGACTGGCTGAGGTCTATGTACACACACACACACACACACACACACACACGCGCGCACACGCACATCAGCCTAGTGACTTGTCAGAGGCAGAGCTGTTAAAGTACCTCATCTCAGTCACTTAGTAGATAAATTATCAAGTATTCCAGAGACATAATTTAAAGAAAATAACTATTTTAAAACCACCAAGAACTGCTGTAATCAAGTTTCCTGGTAGTTTCATACACACTAGGATGACAATAAACTTGAGGCACTCTTTCGGGATAAACCCTATGTTAAAGTTGATGTTAATGCTAATGTTAATGGTTGTTAACGTTAATGCTAATGTTAGGGACTTAGGGTAGAGGTTCAATACCCAAGGACTTCCAAATTCTCAAATCTTGCCATGATAAATATTCTTACCTCCCCATAAAGTTCCCGAGAGAAATATCTCCAAATGCAGAAGTAGAATGTTTAGAAAAAAGAACCACTAAATTAATAGCAGCACAAGGTCCTCCTACCATCTGACTCAGTTACGTGGCAGAATCAGAGCAAATTTGCTTTTGGTGGACACCTAAGAGGTGCATCAAAGTCCCTTCCTCTTTCTGCAAATCTGCATTTTTAGACAATTATACACAATCAAATCTATGGGGGGCAGAAGGGACAAAAGGATGGGAGGGAGAGGGAGAATATAAGAAGAGAAAAAATAAGTGAGTAAACATGGAAAGCAGGTCTTGACCTGGGCTACTACCCCATCATAAGCTGAGAGATATTGAATGAGAAGTTACTATGGTTCCCTAGGATGGCAGCCCTGCCCAGATCTTCTTACTATGTGAAGTGAAATCATAAGAGATAGAGAAAGATGCCATTGCCACCTTTAAGGACTGTAAGCACACCTGTGAGACCAGCATGGCCCCCAAGAAGTGCTTTGATCTGATTGCTCATATTAGTAACTGCTTTCTTGAAGCACAAAAGGGATAGGGTAGGGGTGGTGGATGGGAAGTCCAAGTTTGCCCTGGCTAGGATTCACCCGATGATGGGTTTGGACATTGACATGAAATGGTCAATCTCTTCCTTCATCCCTATCCGCCTTTCTAAACCACACCCACTTTCAGGTTTCAACTCAAACAGACTCCTGCCTGACATCTATGCAGGCAATTTTTTCACTGTGATCACATGGGTCACGCCTATGCCACTCCTTAGCCAGCTCACTTGTTGACAGGGAGTGAATAATTATACTCATTAGAGAGGAATCAAACCCCTGCATGAATTCACAGAATAACCAAGAAGCATCTTAGATATGTGATTATGCCTTGTCTTCCTACCTGGATTTTCTGTTCTTCAAAGATAACAACTCAGTTTTACCTATTTTTGTAATCTTTGTATCACCTGTAATGCATAATCCCAAAAAAACTCTCCAATTCCAAACATTCAGTTTACAAGCTTTCATAGAGACAAAGATTCTTATTCAGGCAAAGTGAAGCAGTCTGCCAGCCATCAACAGATGGTTGGGAATGGTCCCCTGAGACTTGGCAACCGGGACTTTTATTAATTAACTGAATGTCTGAAGCAGTATCATGTTATCAACTTATTTGCAATAAAAAAGAAAATTATGGACATGCAAATATATTTAAGAAATTGTGGGTTGAAAAGTCAGAACTGTTAAATACATAATGTTCTTTCACAAAACTTGACACAAATGTGCTAGCAGAGATTGTTGGTCAAGCATCCTGGGACCTCTGGACAAGTGAGCCACCCAATAGCCCTTTGGGTCCTGACTGGGTCTTAAATTAAAGAAGAGTTGAACTATGTATGCTATGTGGTAAGTGGTCAGTAAACGTTTATCTAATTTTAATTTCTTTGACTTCACAATTAAATTTTAACCTTTTCAAATGCAGAACCACATCAAAGTCTTCTTTTACATCCCCCTCAGATGACCAAGCATGGTATTAAACAGCATTGCCAATCATAGAAAGAGAACGAGGTAAAAAAATAAATCAAAATTAGTCTGTAGCACATACATGTGTGTGTGAAACTCTACCTGCCAACCTAGACATTTTCCCTCCAAAAAAGAACCCAGGGAATAAAGGGAAAGGGAAGAACCTGGAGAAGACCTTCAGACACTTGTCTACAGTGGAGTGTGTAAGTGTAGGTCAAACAGTCCAATTTCTATACTCATTAAGTGTATAACTTTAGGTGAGTTGCCTAGCTCTTCCACACTCTTCAGTGTACTTTTCTATAGCTGGACTGACCCTAATAGGAGGATCCATCTCATGTTGACACTCTGAAGCTTCAAAGAGTTAGGGATGGGCAAACTATAGCCCACAGCCCAAATCTGGTCCACCACCTGCTGTTTATAAATACATTTTTGTTAGAGCACACACACACACTCACACACACACAAGTTAATGTCTTCGAAGGTCTCAGAGTTTTGCCTTTCTCCCAGCAAATGCTCAGTGGACGTTCACTATTGTTTCTGTTGTGTGAGAAGACATACGTGATCTTCTGTGTCCTCATCTGAGATAATGGAAATATTTAAATATTTAAACCCAATGATCTCTAGCAAATAATCTCTACCTAATTCTAATTTGGACTATTCACTAAATACATATGGTATTTGAAAGAAAACTATCGACAGGGGAAACAGGAATAGAGCAGAGTCCATTATTTGAGAAAAGGTCAAGGCCTTGCCCAGACTAGTGTGGCTCAGTGGGTTGGACGTTGTTCCACAAAGCAATGGGTCACCAGTTCAATTCCCAGTCAGGGTTGCCATGCCAGGGTTGCTGGTTCAGTCCCCTGAAAGAGGCAGCCAATCCATGTTTCTCTCCCTCTCTTCCTCCCTCTCTTACCCTCTCTCTAAAAAATAAATTTTAAAAAAGGGTTCTGCCTTCCCCCTTTGCACCCCAAATAAAAAGCAGCTAAGTTTGAAAACAGGATATAAAAAGTGATAGTGATATTGTAACAAGAAGAAAGAGACAATTTTTCACTCAGGGGTCTATTGCTTTTATTAACTGGGAGACAAATTCACTCAAAACGTTTAATTCCTCAAATAACAGGCATTGCAAACACCATTATCTGTTTGCTTGTGCCCATAGCATTTACTGTAATTCCTCAGATTAAAAACTGCAGCTTCTAACATTACAGGACAAGGATGGAGTGAGGAAGACTTAATGCAGTTCAAGATATTCAAAGGTAAAAAGCTGCAAATGAAAATTATCACAATGAACAAGAATAAAATTATTATAAAACTGTCACATTTCCAATATTTCATATCACTTCTGACCATAAGCTCTGCAGCTATAAAAGCAATATCTTTTACTCCCCAGCGTGCAGTAGTGATGGTTCGCATTCTTCAAGGCTTATGATGTTAAAATGCCTTTAATTATGTTCTGGATAGCTATTCGTAAGGCATTCTTAAACCTCTCCAAGGTCAACGTCTTCCTTCTCACTGCTTCTCAGATCATCACTCTCTGATTCTAACTTCACTGACACAATATTCATTTTATCCTGCGGAAAGACACAATTGCTGAATTGGTCACACTGGCATCCGGGACGGGAGCAAGAATTGTCCCGGAAGGTTCCTTTGCCGGGCACTTGACGCCTGCATGGGTCTCCTCTGCCTTTCTTTAGAGGTCAGCCAGACAGAAAATTCAGACTGCTACTTAATGCGATTCAAATCCGAGCGCTGCGCACAGCCGCCACCTTTTGGGGCCATTCGGAGACCTTGAGTACCAAGCAGATGGTAAGCGGCAGAGCCTCTTACAGATCTGTGTTTCTGGCGACACCTTGCAAGGGGAGGGGGGGGGCACGAAAGCAACGTTGAGTCGCCAATAGCAGTGCCCAGTGGGCGCTCTGAAACCCGAAAACCTAAGGCTAAACCTATTGTTTAGCCTGGATATAAACAATTGCTGGCTGTGCTGCACGCAGTAATCGACTTTCCTTTCAAACCATTAATTTAAATGCTCAGACACCAAAACCCAAAAAAGAATCAACGTCATGGATCGCTGGCCTTGTTAACAAAGCGAATGGGGTAAGTTGTATTTCAGGAGCCCCGGCTCACCAAATTCTTGTTAAGGGCAGAACAACTTTGGAAACGTCCTTGCCTTCAGGGACTTGCTTTTCATCCACATCCACATCCACCCACACAGACCCACGCGTCTGTTTCCCTTCTGTGAAATGTCTGTAAGGCTGTGAAAAACAAGTGGACGGGAAACCGGAGCCCAAAGCGATGCAGGAAAAAGACCAAGTACAACACGGGATATGAAATCATTTCCAGGGGCCACCCAAGTGATGAGGGACTACTTCATTTCCTTTTAACAATTTTCACTAGCAATTTTCATGCCGTTTCTCTGCTTATTGAGAGAAATCTGTGCCCATTATAGGAAACGTGGAAAGTACAGAGATGGTATGCAGTAAATGCTACTACTCAGAAACCACCACTAATAACATTTTGATGTATCTTTACCTAATTTTTTTCGAAGCATCATTATATTGTCAATTTGTTTTACAGCTTTTCATTTCTAGCTTAGACCTAATCCCAACCTTTAAATACTGTGCTTATTTATTTATTGTCTGTCACCCCATCAGTGCCTTCAAACCCTCTTCCTGTTCCAGAAATGACGCTCCCAAGGGAAGAGTTGTGGCCGACCCTCTGCTTAACACACAACAGGTTGCTGAATGCACGAATAACTGAGGTTCTATTCAATGTGTAACTTCAGCTCTGGCATTTCTCTCCTAATGTGATAGCAGTACAGTCAGCTCACCTGTGTCTCACCACATGGCCCTTGCAGTCCCTTCACTGCCTCTAAGTGCTGTAGGAGCAATGGCTCCCAGCAGCCTTGAGGAGCTTCATGCAAGAGCTGCTGGAGGATGCCTGGCATGGACTTTTCTTCCAGCCTGAGAGCTTCCCTCATTCCACAAATAGGGATGTTCATGGAGTCTTATGGACAGCCAGGAGTGATGACCTCTTATTGGCCTTGACCAACAAGAGGCAGGAGCCAGTGGAAAAATTCTTCCTCTTTTCATTCCTGAGGGAGATGGTTCTAAGTTGTATCTGGAAGACCCCTCTGCAAATCCTGGTGGGATTGAGCATGCTGGCCATGGACAACATAAAAACACACCTTTGCTTGGGTTCTCCTAGTTTCACCCTGTGTCCTGACAGCTTGAGGCACAGAATCCCCACCCCCCTCAAAGGTACAACCTATGCACAAACTTTCATCTCAGATTCTACTCCCTGGGAAATCAGCTTCAAATGATGGAATTTTTATACAGTATTATAAATGATTCACAACATAATTTTAATGGTTGTCTAATAGTCTGCTAAAATGAATTACTGTGGTCTGTGTACCAACTTTAATATTACTGAAACTTTAGGGTGTTTATAATTTTTAATCTTACACATACAGTTACAATAATCACCTTCACATGTAAAGCTTTTTTTTAAATTTAGGAAATAGAATTAGTGAGTCAAAGTTAAGAATTTTTTTTAAGTTTCAAATCATATTGACCAATTCGTTTTCCAGAAAGCTGCATCATTTTACAGTCCATTAACAATACATGAACTTGTTTGTTGGTTTTTTTTACCTCATTGCAACTTTGCCAGCACTGAGTATTATCATTATTTCTATTTTTGATAATTTGGAAGGCAGAACATCACTTTTCATTGTAATTTGCATTTGTTATTTCTAATGTTTCCTCTTTTACTCACAGCTTCTCATTGAAGACAAATACTTTCCAGAAGTTTATGAACATCTAAGTTAGACATATCATGCAACATGATCTAGACACTCAGCAGATGGCCATGGGAATTAGTGAGTGCTGGAGAGGAAGTCTAGGGAAGGCTTGAACTGGAACAGGAAAGTGAGTTCTGCAATTGAATAAACGTGAATAGATACTAGAGATTCAAAGATGAAAAGGACCCAAAACTGTTATCTTGGAACTAATAGTCTAGTGATGACGCTAAAGAGAGAGCTGTATGTCTAGTCATTCTAGAGAAAGCTTCATTAAGTTTGGTTAGACTGGAAAAAAATACTAGTTCAAAATCCTCCCAGAGCAGGTTAGGAAAAGTGGGTTGTTTGGGCTACGTTCAGTTTGGTTATTAAAAAAAAAAATAGACAGTGCCCTGTCTGGTGTAGCTCAGTGGACTGAGTACGGCCTGTGAACCAAACAACCATGGTTCGATCCCCAGTCAGGTAACATGCCTCGGTTGAAGGTCAGGTCCCCAGTGGGGGACACATGGGAGGCAACCACACACTGAAGTTTCTCTACCACTCTTTCTCCTTCCCTTCCCCCCTCTCTAAAAATAAATAAATAAATAAATAAATAAATAAATAAATAAATAAATAAATAATTGTTTAAAAAATAGACAATGCTTATAGTTCAGAGCTAGACATAACAGGTTTAGGCTCAAGTGCTACCAAGAAGGGTAGGTATAAGAAGAAGGCCTGATCATAAGCCTCAGGCAACCCTTGTCTCAACACTGAAATCAACAACTTTTAGCTTATGGCCTGGGGCGAGGTAATTGCTCTGGTCTTCTATTTTCTTATCTGTGCAATGAAAATTATAATAACTCCTTGGCAGGGTTGTTATGTGAATTTAAATAAGAGAGAACATAAAAGAGCCCGGGAACTTAAAATAGCATGATGTAAATTACCAAAAAAAAAGTCCTAAAGTAAAAAATGATAGTGCTTTTTTAAAGTCAAAGACAAAATTACTCTGAGAATGAGAACTGTATTTTGTCAAGTGAAATATATCAATGTCATATTTGACTATAAAAGATAAACCCCAGACCAGAGTCTGAGAATGGAGGAAAGACTCTAGAAGATAGAAACTATTAAGGAGATAAGAAGTAACAATAATAATAACAAAAACAACAACAATTAAAAAAACAATTCTGATTAAAGAAACTGTCCCACAACTTTTTCAAGAACGAAGGATATGAATGCAGTATATAGATGATGTGTTACAGAGCTGTACACTTGAAACCTGTATAACTGTATACCCAAATAAATTCAATGTCACCCAAATAAATTCAATTATAAATTAAAAATATACATGCCCTCTTTCTAGCAATGCAATCATAGAAAAAATTTTCCCATTTAAATAAAAATACTAGTATGGAAAAAAAGAATTAAGGATATGAAACATTCACATGAAAGTTGTTTGCCACATGGTGACTATAGTTAATAACACCGTGTGGTGTAATTGAAATTTACTGCGAGAATAGGTCTGACATGTTCTCATCAACATACACACAAAAGGTAACTATGAGAGGTGATGGATATGTTAATTAAATTGATTGTGGTAATCATTTCACAATATATATGTAAATCAAATCATCACATTGTACATCTTAAATATATGCAATTTTTTGTCAATTATACCTTAATAAGGCTGGAGAAAATATAAAAATGGCTTTTTCTTACCTGCTTACCAAAATTGGATCTGCAAATTTTGACAAAAAATTGTATTTAATAATTGTCCTAAATTGCATATTTTGTAATTAGTAGGATTGAAGACATTCCTCACATTGACATAATAAAAATATTCTCTTATAAAAATGACCCTTGCTGGGCAATGCTGAGATGCAACCCCTCCATCTGCATCCAGGACTACAGCACAAACACCTCCGGGATGCATGCATTAACACTTTGATTCAGGGAGTCACTTCACAATGTGTATGCTGTCAAAGCACCACATGATACACTTTAAAGGTATCACAATTTTTTGTCAACTATTCCTCAGTAAAATTTGGGAGGAAAAACAAACACCTCTAAAAAACTTTGCTACGCACATAGGTTAGTACCAAGTGTGTTAACTAATACATATATGTGGGTTTAAGATTACTATTAGCTCTCATTTCTCCCATAGCCAGGCCCGACTTATTGAAAAAAAAAATGGTTAGACTGGGGAATTATAAAAAATTTACATATACACCTGCAATATTTTTCTACTAACCTTTGTATTTAAATCCAATGCCTTCTCATCAAGTAAAGTTCTCTCTGTTAGCTTTTTCATTATCTTTCTTATATAAACCCTAACTATAATACAGCATTAATTTCTATTTTTATTTCTCTGTAGGGGGAAAAGAAATTAAAGACAGTTACAAAGTAATTTGAGTACAGAATTCTTCTAGATCCTTATAAATTTTCCAAATAGTTTGCTGTTGTTTCTCCCAGGTTTAATTTTACGTTCTTTTCTTAAACAACTGATCTTTATTGAGACTTGCCATCATTATTCAATAATAACTAAAAGCTCTCTTAATTGCTTAATCAGCATAATAGTTCTATAAATTAATTGGTTGTAATAAAAAGTCTGAGGTAAACCACTGGAAGTAACAGACACCTCTATGTTGGTAAGCATATGTCTTGACAGGTAAAGGTGTATGTGCATGGGTGGAGCCCCTGATGTGACCTAATACGACTTCTATTTCTAGCAGTATGACATACTAGACAATTCTAAATAAACTTCTTGAAAGAAAGAGCTAGAATATTGGATAAAACACATATATGTAAAGTTCATAGGGCTCAGCCCCCAAGAGCAACATCCTCATGGTAAACAGAGACTCAGGAGAAGTAGCATTTAGCAATTCATTGCATTTATTGATTCTCTACTGAGTGAAAAAGGAAAAAATTCACTTGATAATTTGTTACCAGTGGGCAATCATTATAGAAGCTTATAATATAAATTCATATTTCCATTTTGGTTAAAAAAATCCCACAGCGAAGTAACCCTATCTTGGGAATGCTGTCAAATAGCCTGAACAGATCCAAATGTGGTTTAGAGGAATCCAACTGCACACAGACAAAGTGCCAAGGAAAATGAGCAAATCACACCCCAAAATAACAAAACACAAAACCGACAGCCAGCACATACCAAGAGATGGCAATGACAGAACTGGAAGTCCTCAGCAATTACAATATCAGATGCAGAATATAAAATACGCAAGTTCAATATGGTTTTAAAAAATGATGAGCTTGAAAATATAAGCAACGGGGGAAAAATTGGAACAACTGTAATAGAACCAAAATTAAAAACAGAACAACTAAACAGAGTTGGAAAAGATCCAAATTACACTCCCAGAAATAAAAACAAATTAATTAAAATTAAAAATGCAATGGGCAAATTAAATAACAAATTAAAGACAACAGCCAAGGGTGTGAGAAACTAAACGATAGATCCAGATAAATTATGTAGGATCATCTCAGAAAGAAAAGTTATTGAAACATTAAAGAAGCTAAAAGGCATAGGGGATGCAGGGATAATGTGTGGCATAAACATCATTGCTGGTCCACAAAGAAAAATTATACTAGTCAGAATGGGCTAATCTATGGTGTAGTGACAGTGTAAGCCCCAAATTTACCAGCTTAACAAAATGAGCGTATTTTTTACTCACACAAAGTCCCATGTAAATCAGGCAACTGTTTAGGGAAATATTTTCCCTTGGGTGCCCCTGACATTTTGTGGCTCTTCCATCTCAACAAGTGGTCTCCACAGCTGCTTCCAAAAGAGAAGAGCAAGCTGGAGGGGTCCCAGAATACACAGGGATGGCATGGCAAAGGCACAGCCTGATCTCGGCCTCCCTTTGCTGTTCGGTCATCACATCATTTTGGTTTTGTTGCCACACACAGAACACACTCAGCACCGATCCAAAGTCCCATCTAGCCACTCTCCTCAGTTAAAAACCCAAGAATACCAAGTCATATTTAGAGTAGTCTCAGGAACGGAGCATCTCTTGTTCCTGAGAGCCAGGAACTAAACCATTGCCATAAATCCCCAGGCCATCCAATCAACAACGGTGAAACAGGAACAAAATAATGACAGTAAATATTCCCATTCCGAAAGGAGAAGAGTGAGAGGCTGACACAAGTCGCTAAAGTCTGCAGCGCATGTGCGGCATGTGCTCCTTACTCATGAAACGAGTTTCTTCAGCAAGCCCTCATTCCCTCCTGTGGAAGGATTTTTGTCCATTGGCTTCATGTCTGTGGTGCCATTCTCTGTAATGCTGTTCCTTTTTAATCACTAGCCTTGGCCACATGTGGGGTGGGCTTGGGAAGTCAGCCATCCCTTGTGGTCTGCCCGGGTTTCACAACTGACTTCCTGTTTATGGAAAGTTGGAACCGACAGGCTATTTTAAATCTGAAAAAAAATACCCTCTGTGTCTTAAAAAAATCCATGCCCATGATTTCTTTGTCAATACAGGTTTCCTCAAAATGTATTAAGCCTCTGATCTATTTGCTTTCAGTCAGTTACATGTGCCAATAATGATACCGGATCTACGCTTAGAGGCATTGTTTTCAGATATGATTTCTTTGTTTTCCCATCCCACACACCTCTCTCTCCTGATCTGCTGGAAGATACAAAGAATCTGCAGTAATGAGTGGGGTCACCAAACCTCTCATGTGGTTTTATCCTGGGCCATTTTATTTATTGACAGGTTTTGCTGGTTGCAACTTTTAGATCTTTTGATGTTCTCAATTCTCTAAAGCAGGGGTGACAAACTCATTTTCACCAGGGGCCACATCAGCCTCGCAGTTGCCTTTAAAGGGCTGAATGTCATTTTAGGACTGTATAAATGGAACTACTCCTTAACTAGAGGCAAGGAGCTCGGCACTGCTGCCGGGTAGAAACAAGCTGCCAGGCCAGATAAAACAAAGTGGAGGGCTGGATTTGGCCCACGGGCCTTGTGTTTGATGCCTGTGCTGCAAAGTTCTGAGTTTCAAAATCTCTGAGTTTCCAAAATCTACTGGTCTTTGAATATCTGGGAGGTTAATAAAGTGAAAGTGGTGGCGATGGTGATGGTTCTGTAAGTATGTTGAAGACGCCACAGTAAAGAAAAACACATTGAGCACACAACACCCAAACACACAGAGGGAAAATAAAATGAGATTATTTTACATGTATACTACCTATAAGTATAGTAATATGATTATATTAGAAAGCATCAAAGTGAAATAATATACTTTTAGGTGTACGTATCAAACAATGAAGGAAATTTAGAGAGCGATTTAGAGGAAATTCAGCACAGTGGTCGCCCTGGGGAGAGTGCAGGGGGTGTGGGAGCCACAAGAGAAACACAAGGAGGGAGGGGCCCAGCGGTGTCTCTTTTTAAAGCTGGATAGTGGGCGCTGAGGTATTTATTTATTATTATCTTTTGAAGGAACCAGAAATGTTTTCAATTTTCCTTAATATGCATGACATATTTTTATCAAATACTAGTATGTTTTTAAAAGATAACTATGTGAGTATGTGAGCTAACTGGATTGAGGGAAAGCTTTCCCAATGTAGATGTGTATCGGATCGTTATGCTGTATGCTTTAAATATACTATGACTTTTTCAATTACACTGCAATAAAGCTGAAAAGCAAATAATAAAGTAAGTAAACAAGGAAATCAACCTAAAAACGCATGGCCCGCTAACTCTGAATCGTCAGAGTATCATGGATGTTAGTGAGTCTAGATTGCCAGCACACATATTATTTTAGAGAAGGAATAGAGGGTATCAATGAATACAATCAATCAATCCATCAGATATGTTAAGTGTTAAAAATAGGAATCCGCCAGTTCAATGAAGTGGAGACCAGTTAAGAGGGGCTCCACGCTGAGAGTGTAAAGCCACGTGGATGTGTTCCCCTGGGAAGGAGAGGAGAGGAGACCTAGTCTCGGTCACTGCTTCTGGCTTAGTTTCCTGGAAACTCCTCTCAGTCTTGGGGACAGGTTTGTCTCACTGCTAGAGTTAAGACCCTGTACGTGTTGACTGCATTAACACAGTGTGCACATTGAATTTCATTCCGTGGGCTCTATCTGCCTCACTCTATAGAGCAGATGTCCCTCTATGAAAAGCATAGCAACAGGTTATGGTATAACAGGAAAAAAAAAGATGAGAGTGTACCAGGCATGTCTTTCTTCTACAGTTGCTTGAATAGTGTCTGCTCAGCTCCCTGAAGAAACTTGAGTGAAATAGTGGTGTACATTTTAATAGAATATGCAAGGAGTTTGAACATTAAAACTGCCATTATCAGTATTACCATTATCAGTAGAGAAGTTGTATACCTAATTTTGCATACATTATGATAAAAAATGAAAGCATTATATCTAATACAATGTCAAAGACAATGTTAATGCAAAAATTAACTACAGCAAAGTACAAAAGTGAAAGAAGGGAATTCTAAATGAAAAGATTAGAAAGATGGCAGCAAGAAGATATTATGAGCTTCTGGAATTAATGCAAAGAGTTCTCTAATGCAGGACTCTGGAAAAAAATTCACTCATGGAAGTTCCACCTGTAGTCATTTACAGTTTCATAAGTGATATGTAAAATGGCTAGTTAAAATGCAGTATTGACATTAGGTTGGTAGTGAATAAATAACCAAGAAATACCCAAGAGTGTGTTCATCTAAAATGTCACAACTGGCCAGACACTGTGCTTGGCCAGAGTGAGTGAAGAAGCCAAGAAAAGAGATTCCATGATCACACAGTGAGTCCTTGGTTCCCAGTTCTCCGTCTCTTAGTGGGTATTCACTGACAAGTGAGTTGAATTATAGTAATGTGGTATATTGGGTCAAAGTGCCTTCAGAATGCCAAGGAGTAGGTTAATATTCAGGCTGAATTTTTAAAGAAGCACAGGACGTTTCTAAGAAGAGAAGTATTCAGTTAGCAGAGATCAAGGGAAGAAAAAATTTTTTCCCATTGAAAAAGTAAGGTAATGTAGAGGAAAATAGATACGAAATGTTCAGAGTACCTGGACGAGGGTAGGTTGGGCCATACTAGGAAAGATACCTATTCCAAACCAGAGGGCTTGTACTTTTTCCTATAGAAGATATAGAACCTTCAGAGGTTTTTCTGCAGGGGAGTATGTGTGCTGGTTTCTTTCTACAAGAAGGAGAACTTCTAAAGCAAAAGAGGATGGATTCAGGGAAGGGCAGCAAGTCTTAGGCTCTGTGTTAGTGACCATGCAAAACCAGACACAGTCATGGCTAAACGGAGGGTGGAGCCTAGTGGCAGGCAGGCCAACTGGGAACAGATCATTGCTATACAGAGACTATTGCGTTGTGATAAAGGTACGCACAGTCATGTTCTGGAAGTACATGGCTATCTACTGTGTGGTAGAGAAGTCAGGGAAGGCTTCCAGGAGAAAGTGTCAGCTGAACTGAGCCAGAGAAATCAGGGAACAAAGGCTTTTCTTTAATGCACAGCTCAGTCCACACCGGAGTGTTCAAAGATCATAACTGATTCTTATCCAATGGTGTGTAGTTTGGGGAACATGGCAGAGCATACATACAAAAGCAATTAATTTAATCAATCAATGAAATCATAAGAACAGCATTCAATCTTGTTAAGCACAAGGAATGTTTAATGCACAGAGAATGTTTGTCAAGGACTAGACAGGAAAGAAGCTTCCAGAGAATTTTCAGGAGTGCCAGAACTGTGACCAATAGGATTCTGACATTGGGATGAGGGCTAGAAAGGGTCACGATTTTCTAAGTCCCTTCGGTTATTGAGGTTTCATTTCTGCCACTCTCTAGTTCAAAAAACTTATTACCTAATTGATAAAGCAGATTTTTCATGTCAGAAAAAAGTAATAGTCTAAAACAATGTTCATTAAAAAGGTAGTACTTAGCGGGTAATGGTACAAAAGAAACCTCTGGGGGGTTCTGAATAACAAACTGAGAAATGTGGAGAAAGGATTCTAGGCAGAGAAGGTATTCTGAATGGAGAGCCTGCCTCCCTCACTTCTTCCCTCTCTCATTAGTTCTTCCAGTATTACTTCCTTCCAATGGACATTTACTGAGCCTAGAATTACTTTTTTAATCAAAAACTTATCCCTTCACTGCAAGTTGGTCACACTTTGGTAAAGGGACACCAGAAGGAAATGTACCCTTCCCCCTTCCTTCCTGCATCTAACTCCATCTTCTGGAGGCAGGAGTAGGGGGCTGATCAAGAAACATAACCCAAAGAGGTGATACTCAAACTAAACCACAGTGGGGACTGGAAGGTCTCCAGGCAGGAAATAGCTCCCTCCCACCAAAACAAAAGAGAGACTGTGGCATGTTCCAGGAGCCATACGGATTTGAGTGCAGCTGTAGCTTGGGGCGTGACAGAGAGGGACTGGGACTCAAAATGTAGTGCCATGATGACCCACAGGACAGGACCCTGATCTGGCCCTCCCAATGGGGAACAGCAGGAGCTAAAGTAGAAGACCTTATCAAAAGCCCTGCTAGCTGGAAAATAACAGATGGACTTTGCCTAAAAGTGGTTCCGGAGAGTTCTTCAGAACTATGTTTGCTAAGCAGTTTTACACACTTGAAAACCATCTGCACACTTTAAGCCTTCTCACTATAGTTTGTTACCTGTAATTATTATTAATTAAGGCTGAGACTTGTGTGTATGAAAGGAGCATGGAAATCTGCAGGGTTCATTTTTGTATTTGTCAACTTTTATTTGAAAACAGCAGGTGAAAGTGGGATGTGAGCAACGTTTAGCCTCAAACTCTCATGCAAATTGTTTTGGTATCTACGTAATTGCAGAAGACCGCTTTGGTCAGAGCTCCTGAATACTTTTTATTGTCAGTTTTGGCAATAAACCTGTTAATTAGTTAATTGTAAAACACTACTGAATCAAGCAAAAAGAATCCATCTGTTTATAACATTTGAAAGATCTCTTCTGGGCATAACGTTTAAAAACAAGAGCTGGCTTGCACTGTATTGCCCGCAAACTACAAACTGCCTCTGGAATATTTGTACAGTCTCATCGTAGGGCTAAGAGGTGATATTTTAATGCAACCATTTGTCGTATTTGAAGGTAATTTCACAGGCACGTGGTGCTGCATACAATTTATTTCAGGGGTTGCTGGAGATGGAAAAATTGGTGAGGGATATATGACTTTCTCATCTATATCCCAAGCTGAACCTAGAAATAATTAGCCAGGCTGGAATAAAAAGCAGAAGGGCATTTCACACAGAGAAACACAGTTATAAAAGCCAGAGGGAAAAAAATCAGAGGACTGCAAAAATTCCTTAAGGGAGGAAATCTGGAGTGTACCTAGGAGAAGGGCAAGACTGGTGAGCCAGGCAGGAGCCAGAATGAACAACTAAATGTCCAGGAAGAGGGATCTTCCTGAAATTTTACCATCAAAGTTAGAGGAATTCAGTGATAATATTCTATCTAGAGAGTATGACAAAAACTGTTTTTAATAAATGTTGCCCATCAACCATGTGGAACATTGGGAAGAGTCATCAGGTCCTCCTCCCAGGGCCCAGAGGGAGTGTGGCAGGAAGCCCAGGAGAAGCCTGGGCACCCAAAATGAAGTAGGGAAATGTGACCAGACCTGAGTAAGAGATGTGAGCTCTCATCTCAGGTCTGACTAGCTGGTAAGCAAAGCTTTGTTGTCTATCTTTCCTGGGTGTCTAGTTTTCTCTGTTAATGAGAAAGTGGTTCCAGAACTCATCTACTCTCAGTTTAGGGAGATAGATTTATATGGTTCCATTCATTGTCACTTCTATGTATAACTAAGTTGTTAATAGCCCTATGGAAGTAAGGATGGCTTTCAGAAGAATCTTACTGTGGACTAATTTGACCTCCTTACATGAAGGTGCAAGGCCAGAGGCCATATTGCATTATGAGCTAAGACACCCATAACTGGATGGGTATATAGGTATTGGGGAAGAAACAAGGTTTGAAATATAAGGCAGCAGAAACTAGTCTATGGCCTAAAATCATAAGCAGAGTTTTGATGGACACCTAATCATAATAGAAGCTATTGCTTTTGTTGTAATCTGAATCTTTTGTTGCTGTTTTTGCCTCTCAATGTCAGAATAATTTTTTATTGATTTTTTGCTGCTGATCTTCATATATTTTTGTTTTATATCCCCTTTATCATCTGACTTTTTCTCTTAGATCTTCAATAAACAAATTACAAGATAGCACAAGATACCCTTCAGATATGTCTACTTTCAAGTCATGTGTTCTGTTTCTTTAAACATTCTCAAATATCTTTCTAAAATGCAATTAAAATGAGGATAGATCAGGCCTCTGGAGAGGAGCATCAAAGGCTTCAAAACTCTCCTTCATTCTGTCTTTCACTTATGCCCTTTCTGCAGACTTCGTTACTATATCCTATCCAACTAGCTATTTCAGCATCTGGGCCTGCCCACTAACTTTCATGCTCATTATTTCCACCTTTACCATAGATCACCCAGTCATAAGTTAAAACTCCATATATTTAATTATTTTAAGACTCTCTTTGCTTTGACATTCCCACCTGGGGACCCAGTGGACATCTGTCACAAAGTACTGATTTGTTCATGAAGTCCTCACTTAACTATTCAGTAAAACTCGAAGAAGAGAAGGTAGCATGATGTGATGAATTAAAGCAGTGCACTGAGTTCGAAGTCAGGAAAAGTGGCCCCTAGTGTAGTCCTGAGTGGCCCCTGTATCACCTTCAATAATTCATCTCATTATATCCTAAGTACCCTGAAACACCAATCCAAAGGAACTTTTGCACCCCAACATTCATAGCAGCACGATTCACAATAGCTAAATACGGAAGCAACCTAAGTGCCCATTAGTAAAAGAGTGGATCAAAAAACTATGGTACATTTACACGATGGCACACTATGCAGCAGAAAGAAAGAAGGAGCTCCTATCCTTTGCGACAGTGGAGATGGAACTAGAGAGCATTACACTAAGTGAAATAAGCCAGACAGTAAAAGACAAATACCATATGATCTCACATTTAAGTGGAACCTAATCAACAAAACAAATAAGCAAGGAAAATATAACCAGGGATATTGAAATTAAGAGCAAGCTGACAGTAACCAGAGGGGAGATGGGAGGGGACAATGGGGGGAAGGAGGGAAGGGTTTTCAGGAATCTCTATAAAGGACACGTGGATAAAACCAAGGTGATGTGGGATCAGGGGTGGGAGGTGGTGGTGGCTGAGGCGGGGTGGGGGTGGAAATGGAGACAACTGTACTTGAACAATTAAAAAGATAACATTTTTTTAAAATTACAAGCCCCAGTTTTTTTTTTATTATCAGCGCAGGGTTGACCAGATATCATTTTAAATTTCTTCCAGTTAAAACATACTGAGATTTGATTTCCCAGGCTGTTTGGGGGGCATCTATTTGCTTCCAGCCCAGGCAAACAGAGGCCAATGCTATTGCAACCTGACGGCTGGAGTGAGAGAGCAAGAATGAAAGCTTCTCTAGGTATCCCCAATGCTCCTTTTTTTTTTTTTTTTTTTTTGTAAATAAATGAAAAGACTTTACCTTCCAGAGCAAAGCCTGAGTTGCAAATGTCATCTTTTTCTTCATGGGGAGGTGAAAAAAATTAGCATTTAAAAATGTGCCAGCATGTAACATTTCATTTGTTTCCATAGTGTCTGATTTAAGGATAAAGATTTTTTTTAACACTAAAAGTGAAACCTCCTAATTCATCTGGCTTATAGGATCATTTACATATCCAATGGAACATTTATTTTATCTGAGCAGAATTGAAGATAATACAACATTCCTGGCTGAGATTAAAAATATATAAGGATAGAATATTGATGGCAATACACAATATAGGGAAGAAGAGCTCAAGCCAATGCTCTGTGGATGATAAGAATGAAATGGTTCCTAGCTAAAGTAAAACGATAACCTCAAAAGATATAGATTAATGAATGACAGTAGTTTTTAAGATTGAAAGAGGAAAAGCAAGGATAAAAGAGGAATAAATTTAAGCATTTCGACAAAGAATGGAGAAATTGAAAGGATAACGTTAATTGAATTATGTGTTGTAACCAGATAATACTCTATTATACAAAGATGAAAGCCACAGTCATATCAAACCATCTAGTGGAATGATGTCAACTTGAATCAGCAAGGGTTATTTTTAAAGTGGCAGATTCTAATGTGAATCTAAATTTCAGGAGTACAATTTTACCTTAAGCTTCTTCATTTGCAATAGTGATAAACTTAGTTTGATTGCTTAGGAACATATATCCAGCTTTACAGCAATATCGGGATAACTAAATGCAGTTATTTTTCACCCACAATTCATTGATTCATTTATATATGTATTGGGTTCCCCTATGTGTCCATAATCCTAAATGGTCCAAAGGGTCCCATTTGTTTTTTCAATCTTCACTTGTTCAATAAACCTTTCCTAATGACCCTCTGAGTGGAAAGCACTGTATTAAATTTCAGAGCCTGAAAGAAATTAATATGTTCTTTTAGGGCAAGTGCTATATCATCTTTATCTTTCCATGCCTAGTAGGAGGGCCCAGACTAGTACATGTAGTTGATAAATATTAAAGGAAATGAAACATTTTAGGGAAGCAGATATACATAAAATTATGAATGAAGAGAACCAAATAAAATCTTACACGTCTAGAATCATGAACTGAAAATGTTGGAAGAGATCTTATATGTCATTGAAACAAATGTTTCCTAAGTTTGTTTTACATAGTTTAACAGTAATAGATGCTACTTAAACAAAGGGGATTGGGAGATTCCGTGATCTAATAAACTTTGAGGAAACAGAATCAAACAAGTTTCTTCACTTCTCAGAGACTTTGGTACGTTGAAATTTTATATTTCTCTCAAAATCAGATATGATACACAACATCTCCAACCCTATGCATCCAGGGGTCACTTTTATTGAGTCACACCATGGGAAGCTACTGATCTGATTTTGGGAAGGGCTCAACCAATACATTCTCTGAGCTTTAGCCTTCAATCCCAACCACACCTAACCCAGTAAAAGAGAATTTTATAACCCTGCTTAAATAACTCTATGAATGACTAATCCATCCCACTTTTTTGAGCAAACAGGTTTTTATTATCAGATAACTTTAATTTCTAGAGATCTTTCGGAATTTAGGCTAAAATCTTCCTCACAGTCCATTATAAGTGTTGGCAAACAATGGTCTGCAATAAAAAATAAAAAGAAGTTATATCCAGACTTTTCAGTCATACACTCTGTGTAAAGCACCCTCTAATTTAGAGACAAAGGGTCCCTGCATCCTTGTATAATCCCCTGCTCTTGAACGTGGCCTAGATTTAGCAGCTCACGTCAATTGTTTTATTATATTGGATTGGGTTGGATTCTATTCTGTTCTTTTCTATTCTGCAGATTTGCTTGCTGAATAGAATATGAAAAAGTGTTGGAATGCCTCTCCTACAATTAAATTTTTAAAAGACTGGCTTCTGATTCAGACTTTTTCTCTCCCTCTCTCACCCACCTTCTCTGAGGGGAGCCAGCTGCCATATTGTGAGCTAATCAATAAAAAGACAAGGAAAGGAGAAAACCTTCAGCCAATGGTGGTGAGGAACTAAGGCCTTTATCCCAACAGTCTACAGGGCACTGAGTCCTACCAAGAACCAAGAAAGTGAGCTTAAAGCAGATTCTCCCCCAGTTGGGCCTTCAAATGTGATCACAGCCCTGGCCAACAGCCTTATTTCTAGTTCATGAGAGATCTTGGACTAGAGGAAGCCAATTAAATTACACCCAGATTCCTGACCCATGTAAACTATGAGATAGTAAATGACTGTTGTTTTAACACATTGTATTTGGTGTGATTGTTACCCAAAAATAGGTAACTAAGACATATTCTAATTTATAAAAATAAAATTTGGAGTATGCAGTTCCCATATATATATATTTAGTTATGAATAATATGTACTACTGCAAACTTTCAGTTTATGTACTATGAAAGCTTACATTTTCCTTAATTTTAGATAGAGAAAAGTTTTAATAACCTGTTACGGGTGTGGACCCTGCTAGACTGGGTCATTTATCATTTGATGTATCTACATCTATTCTGGAAAACACTGTGATGGTCACAATACAAACATTCCCAACACTGTGAACACAGAATTTTATTTATCTGACAACTGTGTCATTCAACAGAATCAGATCTTTTTGTCTGAAATATTTTATTTGTTCATAAGTGTTAGCTCCTTATTTATTAAGTGGACAACTCATCACAGATGTCACCTTGGAAACCTATACTTAGGTTTGTAGAAAATTTTCAGATGTCTAAGAGAGTTTATCTGTCTTAAGAGTTGCCTGGTCACTAAAAGGGAATGTTAACAGCTGTGGGAGAAGCAATTAGTGTCCATTCTATCCTGATTGACAATTCTGTGAGAGGCCCAGTGGCATTTTCTATGGTTTTACAAAATGGTGACCTTCTGTTTCAGAGTGCTGGGTAGCTATTGAGTTCTGGATACAGTTATCATCATGCAGATGCCCCATGTGGTTTCCAATTAGGGAATCAAGACTAATTTCACTTCCCAACCAGGCTGAAATATAAAAGAGAGAGATAAGACCATCATAGTGAGGTATGAACAGAGATTTCAGGCAAGCAGAATACATGAATATCAACTTTTAGGAGCATTCAATTAGAAATGCAAAGGCAGAGCTGTCTGAGAAGCAGGGAGGCTCTGGATGAAAGGAGAGAGATTAGTAAGAACCCCGCGATGAATGCACAGTTTTCATACAATGCCCTAATCAGGAGGACAAGTGGCAGTTGTTATGAAGCAGTGAGACTCAGAACAATGCCTTTCCCAGGGAAGTCATCACCACGAAACAAGGGCTGCAGGAGGACAATAGTGACTTGTACACATGAATGAGGATAATTACTTTAAGACATTATGCCCAACATCTGGTGAGTTTCCTTGGACTGAAAACAAAAATACTAGAAACTTGGAAGTAGTGGGTAATTTTTCCCTTGGCTTCCAAACTTCCTATTTTTCTCACTATGCATTTCATATTATCCCAATTATCTAAGTTAGTGCATTAATATAGAAATACTATGATCTTCCATTTTCCCTCATTAAGACTATTAGGAAGACATTTTATGCTCTTATTTTGATAATGAAATTCAATTGGAAGTCACTCTATCAGATCTTATTAGCAGCTGCATTATAACATATAATATTTCATTGGGGGCAAAATGCCTAAATCAAAAATTAGATCCAAACTTAAAAAATACAAACTATGATAGTAACATAGTCATGGTCTTTTGCATACATTTCATTCTGCATAAAGTAAAACATTCCTTGTGTCAAGTTTTAATCAACAATGTCCCCAGGAAATACTACGGCATGGGAGAGCTGGGAAGGAATTTACCATTCCAACTTTTTATTAATCCGATGTCCAAATTAAAATTTGCACATATTTTAAGAAGGGTGTGAGAGGTGAATGGTTTGACCCACATTACACCATTTTTAAATAAGTAAAATGGGAAATTTTTATTTAATTAATACAGCTAGTATATTGAAGTGTTATCAGCATGCTAAGTGTGGAGCTGGGCACCATGGGATGGGGATACTGGAAGAAGATATCCCCAGTGGCCAGCACCCATGGCTGCTTCATACCACATATTTGAATAAATGATAAAAGAGCTTACTTTCTTTTCTAAAGGAACACGTAAGCCAGTTGGAATTAATAGACATTCTCTCATGTGATCTCCACCACACATCTGGGAGGTTCTGAAAGGTTACTTATTCAAGGTCAGAGAACTAGGGGGTGGTGGAGCAGGGAATTTAACCCCGTCTGTCTGACTCTGGAATCCAGGCTATTAACATAGACTTTAATCCTTCTGACATTTCCCTGTTCTGAGAGCTAAGGACTACTCTCAGTGATGTCCTGCTAGTCTTGCAGTGCTGGACTCTTTTCAATGTTTTCATCCCTCATTTATTATTCTCCCTCAGAAATGCTGTAGAATAACAATCCAGCCTCCTACAGGAAATCTTCTAGCCATAATTATTAAAACACAAGTAAACATCTACGACATCTCCCCTGCAAAGGTTGAGGGAAAATTATATCAAATCAAACCTGGAGGCTACCTGGCAAGCCACTTGGCATGTACCCAGAGCTCAGAATATCCACCACCAGGACAATTGATACTCAGGGATGTTTTCTTTGTCATTGCAGAACAGGAGGGACCTTCCTCAATGATTTTCTGTCACCGCATGAAAGTGATAAGTTCTATGAACAGTTTAATGGCCAAATAAAGGATTTCTGGGTCCCCCATGGAGGGGATTCTCAATTTTGCTGTGCTCTCCATACACCTTGCAGAGATGCTTCAAGGACACATCGATGTTCAAATTTTCTCCACGGCTCAGAATCGTCCATTTCTCTTGGAACAGCTCCGCACCGGCAGGGCTCAGCTGAGATGGTTGGCAAAATGCGGGGCCTTGTGTAAGAGGACAGAAGGGTTTTTCATTTGAGGTCTAATTTTACAAAACCTTAATAATAAATTTGAATAAAAGGTGCTGTACAGTAGTAAATATGCCAGAAGATAATGACAATTGGGATTCCTCAACCAATGAGAATGAGTTTCTTCATGTAGCCAAAATAGTTTATTGCCTAATTCTGATTTTTCTTTTTCTTTTTACAGCACTGTATTTAAACTATACCATTTTTTCTTAACACTCCATCACTCTTGAGGGAGGTTCAGCTTCTCTTAGCTAACAGGCTTCATCTACTCACCCAGAATCTGATTTGATGGAGAAAACCGACAACTCTGGTTCCCCCCCAGATGGACAGATTGCCAAATGCAACAAACAAGGAATTTATGGAAACACCACAGGGTTGGTCACACTCGATTTTTCTGTTATGTCTGATTTCTAGTGCATTTATAGTGTAGGCTGCATTCTTCCTGTGACTGTGATTTTTTAGAGATCAGCGATTTTCCCTCCTTATCCTTTGGGAAGCCTTCCCCGATCTTTGGCCCATTGTTCACCAGACACACTAGACAGAGATGTATGATCATGGTGAGAATTAGAAAAAGTTTTCAATCTCAGAGGGCTTTTTCAGTTTACAGTATGCTTTCAGATGTATAATCTGACCCTTGTAGTAACTTTGGTATAAAAATATGCATTCTATAGATGAAGGAAGAAATTGGGAGAAGTTCAACAAGATTAGGATGATGATGAAAGCATTTACATGGTGGAGAGGAAACCCACTCAGGTCTTCTGATTCCTAGGCCAATACTCTCCCCACCGCCCCACCATTAAGGTCAACTCACTATATGCTCCAAGGCTTCTCAAAGTGGGCCATAGCAGTATTACCTGGCAATGCCTGAGAAATGCAAATTCTTAATTTCAATGTCTCTCATTATATTCTGCTTGCTTGTTTATTTTGTTGATAGGGGTGGGGGAGTGTGGGGAGGAAATAGAGACAGCTAAACTTAAACAACAATAAAAAAAAGTTAAATAAAAAAGGAAATGCAAATTCTTAGTCACCCCATACCCAGACCTGCTAAGTCAGGAAGTCTGAGATGGAGCCCAGCGATCTGTGTTTGGACAAGCCGTCTGGTGAGGCAGATGCCCACTAACATCGGAGAACCACCGGTATGTGCTAAACATAGTAGCCTAGGTGACGCTGTGACTGATATCAAACTTTATATCAAACTTCCCAAGACCATGCAACATGTTCCCACTTATGGTATCATAAAGTCATCCCAGGAACAGCCCCTGTAGTCCTTATCAGTAGCCCTTAGATTAAGCCTCCCCCAAAAACTCAAAGCCACAAGGAGCAGAATGTTTAAGGCCTATCCATACAATGAGGGCGATGTGGCCTTTACTTCCCTTCTCTTCATCTTTTCTTGACCATTTGGAGATAAAGAAAAGGGTTTTTACTTCTTGAACTTGAGACCCTCCAACAACTTAATTTTATTAGAGTAAAAAAATCATGATCTTAATGCAAGTCCTTTCTTAAGAGTCTTCAGATCTTTCTTAACCTTCTCCAAATAGTGTTCTTACCCAATTCAAGGGCAGCCAGAAAGAGCCATTACTTTTCCCACCTGCACCCACTCGAAGAACTGTAAATATCAATTCTTTCAAGGTCTTTACTCCACTATAATTTAAACTGTGTGTGTCTTGGATTTAATCAAGAAAATAGAAGGTTAGGCCCCCATCATATGCTCCAGAGCTCTCTCCTTTACAGCACACATCACACTTCTAATTACTTGTTCAGTGTCACTGTCTAATTACTCGGTCCCCACATGTTCTCTAGAAGACTTTTAGAGGCCCTAAGCTTTGACAAGATAATGGTATCTCCTCCGACACCATATGGATTTTGGAATTAAGAAAAAAGTCTAAACTTTCAAGTAAGTTTAAGTTGTCCAACAAGGTTCCCATAGTCCCCATCATGATGGCTTCAGAACTTTACTCCAAATATTCCAGACGAAGCCTAGTTTGTGAACGAGGGGAGGAAGGCGCCCTCTGCCCTTGCTGGTGCTCTAAGCATGTGATTGGTCCTCATGTTGGATACCCCAGCATTGTTTCCTCACATACTGCAAACTTCATGAAGACCAAAGCTATATCTGTCTGGGTCACGGTGCAGCCCCAGTGCCGGCATAATGCCTGACCCAATATAGGTTCTTTTTTAAAAAAAAATCATTGAATTTATTAGGGTGACATTGCTTAATAAAATTACATAGGTTTCGGGGGTACAATTCTCCAATACATCATGTGTATATTGTACTGTGTGTTCACCACCCCAAGCTGAGTCTTCTTCCATCACCATTTACCTTCCCCCACTTTACTCTCTTTACCACCCCCCGACCCCCTTCCCCTCTGGTAATCACCATACTGTTGTCTGTGTCTGTGAGTTTGACTGATGAAAGACTAAGAGAGTGAGACAGCTGGTGAGTAAGTGAATGAGTTGGTGATACAAGATGAAGAGAATGAGGTAGAAAAGATAAAGAGGCAAGGAGGAAAAGATGAGAGAAAGAAAAGAGGGGAGTAGAGAGAAGGAAGAGAGGGAGAAAGGGCAGAAGGGCAGGAGGAAATAAAACCGGTTGGTTACTATCTTAATTTTGCTCTAGGTTAGAAAGGAGATGTATTGGTACTCAACCCCCTATTCTATTGCCGCCATTCAAAGAATCATGTTTCATTATTGCTTAATTCTAAAATAAATGTTGTCATCATCCTTTTATAGAATTATGAATTGTGTCTTTATTTACATATAAAATGGTACCATTTTCCAAAGTGCAACAGCCCATTGCTCAGGTTGTCTTTGCCATGGGATTAGGGAAATGTAGCATCAGCTTTACATGTGCAGCTGCCATCCAATCAGCGAGGTGGGCCCACAGTGCGGGCAGCACCATGATGCATGAAGTTAGCTGTTCAACAGTCCCAGTCCTTGGGAATTTTGATTTCTATCACCCTGGAAAATAAATAGCACTTGTGCTGACAGCTTTTTTTCCCTCAATTCACCCCTCTCTAATGAATCTATTCTAAACCAAGATACACATTTAAATAAATTTTGCACACCTATCAAAACAGCCATATTAACAGTGCCTGTTGCTACAAAATCCCATGCAAATTATGGGGAACTCTTGCATGCAATACATTTAGCCAAAATGGGGCTTTTAGATGACATCAATCTTACAAGGCGTCGACATGCAGCAAGGATACACAGACCTTATTTTTTTGTTTTTTTTTTCTCAATGAGAACAAAAGTAGGCTTTGGCACAGCATATAAATTCATCAAATAAGCACCCATGAACCGAGTTACTGCACAGGCTAAAGTTGAGTAAAGAAGGCCCATATGCTGTGCAAAAAAAGCTTCTATATCTTTAGGTCCCCAGATCCTAATGTGACAACAATATTATTATCCAGTAGAGTCATAAAGCCTTTTATAGAGATATTTTCCCCTTAGCCCTGTTATTTTAATTTGTGCACAGATTTTAGCACAGGCCATTTCCCTCTGCAAGGGCTTTGCACTAATAGAATTATACTGTCTTAGCTCAAAATGGCCTTTGGTTCTTAGTCCACTGGGCTCAAAAGATTAGTTTCTGACAGTGGAGAACTCCCCACACCGCCTGGGAGCCCACCGTTATCTGCACTGAACACCCCAATCCTCTACATCCTTCAAGAGGCTGCACAGCTGGGCCCAGCATGAGAATGACAAGCATTAGGAAGCTCCAAGAGTTTATTTTCCTTTGGCTGGGCATCTTGGCTTCTGGATTCCTGTCAATGCCATCACAACGCACGCCTTTCAATAAAAGGAGATCCTAACAGGATTAAATGTAATTTAGAGTCAATAAGGAGAAGTTTGCCATCGGGCAGAATTATAATAGACAGTATGATCAGAAAATAGACAATCTGGAAGGTTTTCAGAGATGCATTCTACTGTAAAAATGAAACACGGGAAAGAGAAGAAATTTCATCCTTAGCCAGATTCTTCGACTAGATCCATCTTGCATGTGAACAAATTTTGCGGTCTATCAAAGTAATAGAAAGCCGTGTATTCTCATTTAGGGGGAGGAAAAAATAGGGAAGGACACTTATTGGAGAAAGGAAAACAGAGTGCCATTTCTCCATCCATCTTTTTCAGTTATGTGAAAGGTGACTAAAATGTTTTCAGTTCTGCATGATGCGGAATATGAATCCACAAAAGGCACATGAAGCCCACCACAGAATTGTATTTGTGGCAGGACGGTTTCTAAATCATCACTCAGCAGGCAGAAGCTTGGGAAGGCAGTCAGTTTTCTAGATGGCGGCCCCATTTCCTGGGCAGCGTAGGTCTGGGGAAGTCATGGAGAAACTGAGTATTGGGTTGGAATTCTGGCCAGGGAAGGATAAGCCTCCCCTACGAGAAGAGTGAGCCATTGTTTTGAAGCTGCAGGTGACTGCCCTTCATCAAATTCACCGAATCAACTACCTAGTGCTGGTGGAAGGAGCGCGGAAGCAAGATAGGCACGGAGCAAGAGTTGATTGCCTGAAATAATTCCTCTAATTTTAGAGTCTTTGCACTAATATTAACAGAAAAATAATAATAGTGAGCACTTAATGGACATTGAAACTACTACTTAGTGGACAGTGTTCTAAGTTGCCTTGCACATACCATCTCATTTAATTCTCGACAATGCTATGAATTTGCTGGTTTTATTTTACTTCTCACTTCACAGGTGAGGGAAGTAAAAATCAGGGATGTGTGTCAGTTGCTTGAGGTTGCACCTTTCACAAGTGACATGGATGACCTCCCCCTCCCCCTGGGCTTGACCACCACATCTGTTCATGGGGGAGGGGGTGGAAGTGCAGCACTTTTATCCGTGGAGTCATTTCATTTTGTCAATGTCATTGCTGGGAAGAGTAGTTACCTTATTAGAAGACAGGATTCGAGAACAACGTAGCCTGTTAAATACAGAAACAAGGATCACAATGTACAGGTGGACAACGGTTCATTTTAGGAAGGAAACTACACAATTGCTACTTTGTGAAATGTCTAGCTGGGAAGTGTGGAAAATTAGCTGATGCTTTGGAGACACAGAGGATCCTACACTGAAATATTGTGATACAGCTAAATCATATGCCAGGGTAGCCCAAGGACAACAAACTGGATTAAGCAAACACACACACACACACAGCAACAACAACATAAAAAGAAAACCACAACACAACAAAAAAAGAAATGAGGCACAGACAACAGTATGGCAATTACTTGAGGGTAAGAGGGGTGGGCGAAGGTGGAAGAGGGTAAGAGGGAGATAAATGGTGATGGAAGGGAGGAGACAATGGTGATGAGACTCAGGTGGTGAACACACAATATGCAGATGATGTAGCATAGAAATGTACACCTGAAACCTACATAATTTTATTAACCAATGTCACCCCAATGAATTCAATAAAAATTTTTTTAAAGAAAACACCTGGGAGCTCCAGGCCAGGCCTGTTCTACCACAACCTCATGAAGAAAGAATATAAAGTAGCATTTCGGTGTCTGCAAACAGGCCACAAGGGTTTTAATGTGGTCTCCACCACTCACTGGCCCAGTGGCTTAAACAAGTGATCTTCTGCTGCCTTAGTGCACTGGTCTGTACCTCATGGGGTTCTTGTAAGGATTCAGTGAGTCAATCTGTGTCTTAAGTTTCTATTGCAAATAAGAATTTGACTACCTAACATCCACTGCATCAATATTTGCATACACATTTACAAATTGCTTAGATATGCCAGATATCATGCTAGGTACTAGAACTATTACAATGAAGAAGACCTCCAATCGTTCACCATCTAGACGAGCACCAGGTGTGACAGAGGTATAATAAATTAGTGATTGCAGACTAGAAGTAGCAATTAATTTTTGAATATCTCAAAACAGTAATACGCACTTACAAAGTATTTGTTGCCATGACATGTTTAAAGTATCACCTGGATGAAGTCGTGTGTGTACTTGCCGATTTCTGTCAATTGCACCATTGTTCCCATACAAAGCCATTGCTGACTTAGCTATCTCCACTGTGACAACAGCCCAGGAATCACTGGCCTGCTCGTTTGATTTTTAAAATATATTCTAATAATTAAAATAAAAACAGAAGCTAAGTAAGGAAAACTTGGGAGCAAATTACAAAGTTTAAAAAAGCTATAATATCACAACCCAGAGAGAAAGAAAAAGGAAATATCAGGACATTAACAGTGGTTATTTTTTCCTATATTTTGTCTCTGTATGTACATAATATATGTCTCTATCTAATACATTCTTTGAATAGAGTATCAAGTCTTACCAAGTACATACTAAAAAACTTTGGGTAGGGGATAATTTTGGATTTACAAATGAGTTGCAAAGAAAAAAATGAAGCATTCATATATTCTTTACCCAGCTTCCCCTAAAACATCTTACATAACCATTGTATATGTATTTATCAAAGCTAAGAAATTAACATGGGTAAACACTATCAATTAAACTAAAGACCATTTGTAGCTCCCAGTTTTCTGCTAATGTCCTTTTTGTTCTTGTTGTTCTAGGACTCCACCCAATAGACAAGTGTTGCATTTAGGTTCCTATGTACCTTTCACGCATGAATTACACATGAACTCTTCATACATGCAGTTCTCACCTTAAATGGGCCCCTTACCACTATGTGTATTTATTCTATGAGAAATTTTCCATCTGGTTCCCACAGGTTGCCTTCTTTTCCATTTTTCAATAGGTTGCTTTTAGACCTGGACATGCTGCTCAGAAATCTTCCACTTTGCTCTAAGATAAAACCAAACATCTTTGAAGAACATCAGAGGATCTCCGTAGAGTAATCCAAACCTGCTCATTCTTTTCACTGTGGCAAAGTGGCCTGGGTGCTTCCGACACCTCCAGCAGGCCTTATGCTTTCCACTTTCATACTTTTACTTACATTATTTGTAGTATCGTCGTATTCGCTACATTATTTTTATATTTCATGTGTTTTCCTTGCCCATGAAGGCTTACTGATGCACCCCAGCAAGCAGAGACCTCTCCCTCCTGTCACTGCATGGAAAATTCCCCTGGCATTCATTGTCTACCATTTGGGGTCTCTGTCTTGGCTCTCCAGCCAGACCTGACCTTCTCTGGATGCGCACTATCTTGTCTGCGGAATGGCACCTGTACAATGTACTGCACAGTTTAGTTTAATAAACATGTCCTGTTGAGACTGCTGGGAAACTTCCATTCCAATGATTGTAACAGTAACAGCGCCTTCCCACTTCTGGTCCAATATCCTTGTATAAAGGAGCTTGGAAGACATTGCTCCCTAATGAGAAAAAGCTGAACCAACTGAAAATTAACAGCTCTTCTCAGATCAGAGAGTGGATGTCATGTGGAAAATGGCTGCCACAGACATTAGTGAGACGGTGAATTACAACCCACCAGAGTAGGCACCTCTGCAGGGACGGAGGTAGGGACCATCTGAACTGTAACTGATGAACTCCTGTTGGATCACCGTGGGCAAGTCTGAGAGTTAAAAAATAATGGCTCATGCTAGTCGAACCCTTGCCATGTTCCAGAAACTGTTCTAAGCATGTAACCATCCCTTTATTTAACTCTCACAACAGCCTTATGAGGAGCCCATTTTATACAGAGGAAAACTGGGGCACAGGGAAGTTCAGTGAGTTGCTTAAATGCGAGAGCCAAGATTTAATTCCAGGTGAATCGGCTCCAGAGCCTGCATTCATAATGATTACATTACATTTGCCTTATACTGGATACCAATAGCCACTCAGGCAAGGTCATATTTAGCCAGTCATGGGTCAGGTGACACTTGTGGACACCAAGAACACCTGAGACAACAGGCCCTGGCTACTCCTGCAAGCAGCACTCACGAACTCTCCTTGCCTTTGGGAATCACTCTTCCCTGTGACCCCAACCCAGAACTTTCCCACATGGTACTGGCTTCCCTATGGCCATAATTAAGACGGTTGATTCTCCTTCATGCTGCCATAATTCTAAAGGCCATCGTAAAGTGTCTCAACGTCAAAATGTCTTCTAATTTCATTCTTTAAGACTCATCATGCTTTGTGCTCAGTACTATCTCCCTCCCAGGACAACTGTAGCCTAAAATACTGTGCTCAGTGATGAATATGCGTTCTCTGGGTAAGGTGTATTGCTAGTAATTAAACAGTATTAATTCCATCAGCTTTGATTTATTCTGCTCTTTCAGTAATGAAGCTCAGTATTTTATTTTCTTTCTGCTCAGCACTGAGCCATAGAATTGGTGTTTAAGGATTATCATATAAATCTACTTTTTGGTCAGTCAGTGTTGAGGAATTTTTTCAATATATTACAAATGCATTCATTATTCCCTCGTTCATAAAAATAATTAAAAGCTACGGGCCAAACACGAACTCCCTGAGCACAAAAGCCTGACTAGAACTCTACGGCCAAATACCATGGTTGCCAACTTCTTAGTTTATGGGTTTCTTAATGAGAACTCATGCCTTCTCACTCACTAAAGGGCTTAGGTGGACACTTTCTGGGGGTGTTTGTGGGAATTATAATATGAAAGCCCTACATATCAAAATGACAATAGGCTATGGTTATCCCCTGCAAGTTTTTAGCAATTCAGAAATGATCGGCCCTAAAATAAAAACAATTATTTAAAAATTATTTGAAAATGATCCACAGATATTAATAACATGTTTTCATGTTCCCTTAAAGGGAAAAATAGCAAGGAAGGAAGGTAGAGAGGAAGAAATACAAGGAAATTCAATCCATCACTGTGATATCCAGGTTTCTCCTTAGATAAAACAGACATAAAACATGTGTTTTACAAGCCTCAGATGACCTTCAAGACATCTAAGTACACTATCTATGGATTTTTAAGTATAATTAACAACTCCTGTTTTTCCACTTAAAGAATCCAAGTTCTGTTTCCCTGACAGGCAAAAGCCAATCAATCTCGTTTTCAAATGCTAATATAAGCAATTAAAAATAACATTAATTAAAACAGTAGAGGGGCTGTTAGGTTTGGGGCTGGTGGATTTTGTTTTTTCCCTTCAGCTTAACCTCGTGGCAATCCTAATTTACAGGACTAATTAGGGAAGCACTGTTGGCCTGATCCACCTCTGGGATGAAGAGCTGGCTTGGAGAATCCAGCCCCAGGCTGCAGAAGGCCACCACGCCAGGAACAAGCTCAGGAGTCGCAACCATCATGTTTATTTCACCTGTTGGACACTATGTGACAGATCCTTTAATTTATAATGTGGAGATTAATTGTCTGGTTTGGGTGTCCAGAATACAGTGATCATTTGTATTGCTGTAAAACTAGTAAATATGCGCGGTAGGATAAGTAATATTCAAAGCAACATCCTAATTAAAAGGAAAACTCAGTTGTCTTGCAAGATAATATAAGAGGGCACATAAATTGTAAATAAGATACATGGTAAAAATGAAAAAGACAGGCTGGATAGGAGAGGAATGAAATAAGATTTGGAAATGTGCTTTTTAAATGAACACAAATTGTGAGATAATGTCTCATTGAACAATAAAAATAACAAACCAGCATAAAAGATGTAATAGAATTTCCTATGTAGACCATTTTAATCTTCATATAATTTTCCCCAGTGCATCCACGTTTATTGAACTACAATGACATTTCTTTCTCACTCTGTCCAAAGTTACTGAGACAGTGTTCTTTGCTGTAAATAATCCCCCGATTATGAACATGAAAACGATCCAGAAATTGACCACAGTTTTTTAAAAAATGACATAGCGTCTGTTCAGGGCCAAAAGTCTCATGAGCAGTTTCTTCAAGTACGCAGACTTAAAATACAGAAAACCACCTTACTCACCCATCTCCCCCTGCATAAGACAATTCCAGACCTTTGCTCCTTTCCCCCCTCTATTCAAAAGATGCAAAGCAGACTTCCAGAGTACGCGACAGAGCGCAGAGCTGATGCAAAGAGGTTCTGGGTCCTGTACACATGCCCTAACGTGACTTCAGGAACATGCACATCAGTCCTCAGTTTCTCAGTCTGAAAAAGGGGGTGATAATAATCATCTCTTACTTTGAAACCTGACATCCAAATGAATGTTTAGTAAATACTACTTAAACAAGGATGTGAGAGTCCAAATTCCAGATATGTGGATTTGCTGGAGGGGAGACATGAAGACCAGAAGGAGCCCTGCACCTATTACTGAAGATCAGAAACACTCGGGCTTCACTCAACCCCATAGTCATCCCAGGTGCTTCCACTACCGCTGGAACGAACGGCTCTGCCGTCTGCTTGTGCTCCCAGTCAAGCCATCCGTGCACGTCTTCACGGGTGTCATCAATGCCCGTTTGGATCTTAAATGTTTTAATATTTTATTTATTTATTTTTTAGAGAGAGGCAAAGGGATGAGAAAGAGTTGGAGAGAAACATCAATGTGTGGTTGCCTCTCCTATGTCACTTACTGGGTACCTGGCCTGCAACCCAGGCATGTGCCCTGACTGGGACTTGAACCGATGACCCCTTGCTTCACGGGCCCGTGCTTAATCCACTGAGCTACACCAGCCAGGGCTTAAATGTTTTTTAAATACTCAAAAGGCAAGACCACACCCTGCTATTTATGTTGCTTTTATTTTGTTGTCACTGTAGAGTAGGAATCCAGTTTCTGCTAAGTGTCAACATTCAAATATTATTTCTGGCATTCATAGTCTAATTTGTTTTTATTAATATGTTATTTGCCAAAGTTCATCAGGCAAGAGAAAGATATACTTCATAGTACATAAATAAAATATATGCCAAATTTGTCAACAGATCCATTTTATTAAATGTTATCAATTAATCCCTTTGGTGAACAGAATTCATAACTATATAATGTGACTGACTTTCTATTTTGATTTTGTACGTTAGATTAAATATTAGAAAAGTTATTAATCTGATAAAAAAATCATAGCTTGTGTAACCAGAAAAAAATAGGCTTGTAAAAATAAGAATTTTTATAGTAGTCTGTTGTTAGAGTTGCAAATCATAATAAATTTTGTATTACTTCTAAAATGATTTAAAGAATTTAAATAGAAGTTTCTAAGTCTATTTGATTTCTTAATATAAAAATCAAATCAATTTCAGCGGTTTTCTATTCCATTTTTTTTCAAAGCCCCATTGATCTAAATTCACATGGAGGAGAGGCCATCATTAAATACCTCCCCAGGCACTTCGTATTCAGACTTCACAGTGATGGACCAGCTGGGAGGACTTGTTGATTAGAAGGCAACTTGAGATGGGCAGAGGGATCAGCAAAGCAGATTCTTTCCGAACGCAGAGGCCTCTTCTCAAGCTGATATGCCCAGCAATTTGGTCTATGGATGTCCCTCTAAGCCATTGTTTCGAATGACCTTGGCATATTCCTTGGCTGATGTATAAGGGACTCTCTGTCTCTCTGGATCTTCAAAATCAATGTAGAAGAGACCAAACCGCAGGCTGTACCCATCGTTCCACTCAAAGTTATCCAGAAGGGACCATACACAGTACACTTTAAGATCCACTTTATCAAGCTGGATAGCTGAAATTAAAAAAAGACAGGGACAATGACCACGGCTGGGAAGCTTTGATGAAACACAGACAATATCCCTGACGACCAGTGTGGGGATCTCTCTTGAGCAGGAGGTCACCGTGGGTACAGAGAAAAGCCTCTTGATCCCCTTTTCTAATTTCCTGTTTTAGCCAAGCAGGGACTTCACTGAAGAAGTCAAATGACATATTATTGTAGTTATTTGGTTATTTATTCATTAAGACACATATTCATTCATTCATTTCCTTAATATACATCTTTTCAATATACTACTACTTTTCAAATACACAGAAACACACAGAGTTTCCTCCTACTGCCTAGCATTACATTCAGTAAAGGCGCTGCCCAGCATCGAAGTGTAACTTCCAGATAATTGAGAAAGCCCACTGGTAAATTCAAAGAGATGATAATAACATGACTGAGAGGCCCCAGCACTTACCTTGTATCTCCCTGAGCAGACAGAGACATGTCTTATAATTCTGGAAATAGAACCTCCACAATGAAAAGAGTCAGCCCACAGCGCTGGCTGCTCCTGTAGCCCAGACTGAGTGGGCATGAAAATGCTATGGCACCTCCTGTGCCCCACATCCAGACTCAGAGTGGTGCTCAAGTCCCTTGAAAAGAGCCAGAGCAATGGACTACCCCCCAAATATGCACATGCACAAATACTACATTCTTTGTAATTCTCTAGTTCATTTGTAGATGCCCCAAAGCCCACCTACAGATTCCATATATGACACAAAAATGTAGAGAACTCTCTAAGTTTTACATTCAGTGCATCACTTTGGTCACAGAACTGAGCTCATTTTGATTAGTATTTTAAGTTCAGCAAAACTTGGGGGTTGAACAGATCTTTGCATTGAGTATTTTTTTAAATAAAAATAATAAGCCATATCTATTGAGTGCATGCATAACCATATGCATGCACACACATTTCTCATTTCAAAAACTAAATTTAAAAGGAGTGTTTGTTTTATAATATCACATATTCTAAAATAAGTTGGGTGAAAACACACAACCACATAAGAAGTCAAATTTTAATTGTGCCAGGAATTGCTTTTCCACCAAAGTGACTCTTCCAGCTTCAGCAAAGGAAGGCCCACCGTCTAATTTTTTCTTACTGTAAACCTATGTTTTTCAGGTCTCTCGTAAGCAATATGTCCATAAACAACTACATGTGCGTTGGTCTCCAAATCTTCATAGACAAAAGGTTCCTGACGGGCTAATTGATGCATAACCCCTCTACCTTTGTTCAGGGAGGTGTGAAAAGTGCTTACCTTAGAAAGGGCTGTATGAATGGCCTCCAGGCAGAAATCAAGCCAAGCTGTATTGGCTCTTTCAAAATAAACTATTGTTGGAAAATTAACTATGTAACATGCAAGCATATCAAATTTTGCAGGGATTAAAACATTTACTACATATTCCATCTTCTTCTACTTGTCCCCATTGCTATGCGGGTCTCCACCCCTCTCTGTCAACCACAATTTGCAAAACACCAGTTTTAAAAAATAGTATTTTAAAAACTCTAACAAGTTCTGGATGGTATATGTTTAAAAATTCAAACAAGCAAAGGCAAATATCAGGCCAGAAAACAGCTACCTCCTTTGACTGCGCTGTATTTCAATCTGGGGACATGGAAGGATCTGTATATTTCCTTTCTCTTTTGCAGAACCACTGCCCAGCAAGCACACCTGCCAGGTATAAAGCCAGACAGTTTCCGAAAACATGCACAGTCACGTACAAAAGGATTGATTCACGTGCTTAACCGGGGGATAAAAATGATACCCTGCCTGCTTGGAAGGAGACAAAAAGGAAATCTCAACAATTTCATTGTTAACTGCCTGGAGTTCTGCAGCGGGTACTGAACTGCCCAGAGTTCCACAGCGGGTACTAAACTGCCCGAGTGACACTGGTGGATGTCTCTGCGTTTGCAGTGCAGGAGCAATTCAAGGAGGGAATTACTGAGTTGGGGCTGAGGAGTCAGCCTGCTGGATGCCTTCGCACCGTGCCCTCACTGGGAAAAATGACAGAACCGTGCTGGAACCGGCACGCCTCTCCTCCTCCAATCTCAAGAACAGAAAGAGACCATCATCACATTTCTTGTCACTGTGATTTATGAGGTTCTAATGCTTAGTAGGGAAAAGCGGCTTCTGTGGTTCACTTTCTTCCTTTAACCAGAGTTGGAGGCGAAGTAAACACAGATGTACAGGAACTGTAGATGGATACAAAACCCACTGGGGTGAAACCCACTGTGGTGAAAATTCCTCTCATCACGTCAGAGGCGGTGTGGACTAAAAGGCCAGGGGAAGGGTCTCACAGCACGTTGAATATAAAGACGCAAAGATAAAAGTATCTAAGCCTTGCTCACGTGCTACAGCCATGGTCAGGCAGTTTTAATAAAAAGAATGCTATGTCAGTGTTGTATTATACATATAAATTCATACATGCATATGTATGTATGTGCACATATAAATACTGCCCAGTGTTAGCCAAGTTGAAAAGGTGGTAGGCACAGTCCTCCACGAGAGTGGCCCAATTTTTAACACAAATTGTAGTTCAGAGGGTTCCCAAAACTACCCTCAGTTTCAATAACATGCTAGAAGGACTCATAGAAGTCACAGACACTGTTATTCACACAGTTATAGATTATTACGGGGAAGATACAGATGAACATCAGCCAAGGAAAGAGGCATCCAGGGCAGAGTCTGAGGGGCTCTGAACACTCAGCGCCCACTGTCTGCTCTCCTAGGCACAACTGTGAACCTATCCGAGAAACCACTAATCCACAGGCCCATGCACTGTGACAAGAACCGGTGGGGAGTTTCAGGGCCGTGAAAAAGGCAGGAGACCTCACAAAAGAGAAATGAGAGAGAGAAAGGCCCAGGAAGAAATGAGAAAAAGAAAATAGCCTCCATATGTGGGGATTCAGGTACTGTCAGGCTGCATTATGAGACAACCCATCTAATGAAAACAAGTAAACGTGGTGTATAAAATTTTAAAAGCAAATCTTTGAAACAATGGAAAGCTGACAATTTCATAGGGAATTACCATGCCAAGGGGGAAAGTGACATTGAGATTGGCAGACCTGGCAGCTACTTTTGCCTGATGGGATTTTCTAATCTTGGGAAATCAGAACCTCTTTCTCATTTCTGGAGTGAGGATAGGTGTCAAAGCACAGAGCCAGACCACGTCAAAAAACTAGTATGAGACCTCACACAGAGAAAACTAAGATCTCCAAAGACTAAACTATGAGGAGAAGGGCAAGCCACAAGCAAAATCAGTCATTGGAAAGTCACGGGTCACCTTGGTGATACAGAAACCAATAAATCCAGAGTTTAGGTTGAGGTGATCCCAGACTTGCAGTACCCCAAGTGCCCAAAAGATGTATGTTTAAATTATTTATGATGAAGAAACATGCATATATTCTAGACTTCCAATTGTCACACAAATATTTTGAGTGTAATTGTCAGCATGTAGAGAAATATAACCAGAGAGACATGGAAAATGATGACATTTAAAAAATCACAAGAATGAACAGACAAGAGGAACAAACCCACGAGTATTTCAGTTAGAATTGCCACACTATGAAACAACCATGTTCCCTATGTTTGAATCATAGAGACTAACCTGAAGCATCTTGGAGGTGTGGATACCGTAAAAAAGTATGCGTCAGATTTGGAAGAGGACCATCTATCTACATGCGGCGGTTGAGTCCCAGGGGCTGCAGCCCTACAGATGGAAGGGATCTCTCATGTCTCCCGTGTTGTAAGGATGAAATGGGAGACCATGGACCCAGGTGCAGTGCCCAGCCCATGATGGGCTTCTGTTGCTGCCCTCTCTGGCCACCCCGTAGGAGAATGCAGAATCCACAGGGAAAATATACTTTGTTGTGTCCTCCCCCACAACCAACACATTTAGGTAAAGTAGAAGTGGGATTTACATGAAAATCCTGGCCTGTGCAAAAGGGACCACATTCAGACTGAGAAAGTGAATTTAAGGGTGAAGTGGCAGGCATAAACAGACCGTGTAAATCTGAAAACAGGGCTCTTCACATCAGCCGACAGACTCCTTTCTTTCCCCCAGAGTGACACACCCAAGTTATGGCCTGGCTTTTTGCCTGAGTTCTGAGGTGCAGTCCTGAGGCCCCCTCAAGCACTGAGTTCCATGTGTTCAGACCCTCAAGCCTGTGTGATGTTAGCTGGGCAGGTGCATTTTGGAAATCAGTTCTTGAGCAGAAAACCCTGTCCCAGATGGAAGAAACTAGTAGAACGAGTGTGAGCCAAATTCATAGGTAGTGTGTGTCTGAGTTGTGGTCATAACAAGTCCAAAAGACAGGATTCCAAACAACCTCAGATTCGAAGTCATTGAAATACAAAGGAAATATCTGAGACAAAGACACAGGAATTTACGAGAAGTCTTATGGAGTGACTACAAAGGGTCATGGAGAACCTTCTATAGGCATTAATAATGTATTGTTAATACGTGGTATATATTATTATTAATAATGTAAGAATCAGGATAATGTAAAGAATCAGGATAATGTAAGAATCAGGATAATGTAAAGACGTAGAGTCAAAGCAAATGTCAAAAACATCTCAAAGTGTAGACTCTGACCACCTAAACTGGTCGCAGTTACCTGGGATATAGCCTAAAATGTTCATTGGCACCACTGTACTAAAATCTGAATCTTCTGGGGTTATATTATGGGCTAAATTCATATGTTGAAGCACCAGCCTCCTGTACCTCAGTGTATGAACCTTGTTGGAACAGAAAGTGTGTAAAGAGGGGCAGTTTGATTTCTAATGAGAGAGAGAGAGAGAGACACCACGGGTGTATTTTCACAGAGGAAAGACCAGACCTAGCCAGAAGGTGGTTATCCGAATGCCAAAAAGAGAGACCTGAGAGGAAATCAAACCTGCCGAAATCTTCGTCTTGGACTGCCGGTTTTCAGAACGGTAAGAAAATTAATTTCTGCTGTTTAAGCCACCTACTCTGTGCCATTTTGGTACAGCAGCCCTAGCAAACTAATATATATGGAGACCTAGGAATTCCTATGTACAATAAACTGCCTAAGTGATTGTTATACTTAATCAATTCTGAGACTCATAACTCTAGAATAAACTCTGATAGGCCACTAGATTTTCTGAACACCAGTTCCAAACCCAGAGGCTCACCTATCCAGTCTTATAAATATTGGAGAAAGGCCCTCAGCCCCTCTCCCTAAGATGGGTAGGCAGAGGAGCTCTGGGGAAAGAGTCACAGCTATGTGCAAGCCAGGCCACACCACCTTCCAAAAATGGATGGATACTAAGAGGCCAAGGTGAAGACATGAAATGCTCAGGAAGAGGGGCAGAGAACAAAACACCTTTTCATCCTGCTTCTTAGCCAAAGCCTAGCCTTCTTCCAGGCATCGTGAGAAATCCTCTTACTTTATCATGTGCAATGCACTGGTTGATCCACCACCCAAAAGATCTGTTCATTCCAAGCCTGGGCATGTACCCTTACTTGAAAAAAGGGCCTTTGCAAATCTAATTAAGTCAAGTATTTTGAAGTGAGATCATTCTTGTTAATAGTGAATCCTAAACCCAATGATAAATGTCCTTATAAAAGAAGAGAAGGGAAGCAGGCAATGTGAAGGCAGAGGCAGAGATTGGAGGGATGTGTTTATAAGCCAAGGCAGCCACCAGAAGTCAGCAGAGAGTCAAGGAACAGATTTCCCCTCAGTTTCCAGAAGGACCAATCCCACAGATGCTTGAATTTCAGACTTCTGGCTTCCAGAACTGGGAGAGAATACATTTCTGTTGTTTTAAACCCCCAAGTTCGTAGTAAGCTGTTAAGGCCGCTATAGGAAACAAATGCACCAGCAGTTGCCAACTAGCCTATGAATCCCAAACCATCCACCTGATTTTGCTGAGGTCTTAGGGGAATCTCCCTTGAGGCTTGTCAAAGCCAGAGAGAGGCCTTCCCAGGACACGGTTTGAAGCAGGACTCCAGATAATCGCCCCACAGTGAGTTTCAAAATATGTTCCTCTAAGTTTGGCTAAAACACACAAGGGCACCACCGAGGGAGGACAGCCTGCACTGAACGCCGCTTCCTCCAGGGAGCTGGCGCACGGGCTGTTCCCCCTTCCTTTGGAGAAGAAGGAAATAAAGCAACACCACCAGGAAGATCTAAACACAGAAAATGCACAATCAGCATCCCACCCCAACTCCAGGCGGGCATCAGTGGCTGGACAGCATCTGTGAAAATGCCTTAATAATCCCAAAGTAGGGGACTCACCTGCACTGGGAGCTCTTAGTAGCGAGAACTGTGACTGTCCGAAAGGAGTGTCTCTGAGAACCAAAGGCTAATCTTTAAATATTTTATGGGATAATGCCAATTAACCAGAAACAAGCAGTACAGATTCCTTAATTATCTGTATTGTCCCCTATTACTTACATTAGGCTTTGGAGGAAAGAACCTGCAAATAGCAAGCAGTTGAAAGGGATCATGTAAAAACATCTGAATAACAAAGTTAATCTGAGGCTAGATAACATATTCAGTGTCATATTATATTTCCCACCAATATTACTTTTACAACTGTTTCTGCTGCAGGGGAGAAGTTCTTATGGAAACCAAAGTTCTCAGCAAAGGAAGCTTTCTTCCATCAGGAAAGCTTCCTCCTTTCCCCCTTCCTTCCTTCCTTCCTCCATTTTTCCTCTGAGACTTACTTTCCCCTTCTGTAAAATGAAGGTCTTAGTATCTCCTCCCTAGGATTGTGGTGGGCATTAAATAAATTAATGCGTACAAACTCAATGAGTAATGCGCAGTTTATAGTGAGCACTCGATATGCACCCCTTGCTGCTACTGCTGTTGGGATTTCTCTCAAGCTTGGGAGGTCAATGAATGAACCCTGTTTTATCTCCTCCTTCCATCTGGCTTCCAACAGCTTTCAGAGGGTGTAGAGTCAGCATAAAATGCTCAGTGCTGAGAACCAGAGAAATCAGGGCATCAGGGGAAAGTGTAGCATCTGGGGCAGGGCTTGTGCTCTGTGGGAATGGGTCAGTTGTGGGTCATGACAAATACATCATCCAGGAAAAGGAACGCAGGGTGGGGCTTCCAGGAACTCGGGTGCTGCCGAAGCTCCTCTGCTTAGAGTGGTCACCAGTGGGGAAGGTGTCTCTCAGGGTTTCCAGGATCCTACAGAACAACCACCCTATGTTTATCAAATAAACATATATTGTGCTAGGAACTGGGAATGTAATGGTAGGAAAATTAAAGAGCTCCTGCTTTTATAGAGCTTAACAGCCAATGCGAACGATATATCTTCATCAAATTACTATCCTGTGAGCCTTTAATGACAAATTGTACATGGTTTAATGACAGAAAAGAATTGGGGACTGGGAGAAAAAACATATTTACTAACATTTATTGAGTGAGCACTTAGGTACCACTTGAAGGGTTTCATGTATGCATTCACCCATTTGATCTTGACAGCAAAGCTATGAATTAGATAAATTGTATCATTTTACAGAAAAGGGAATTGATGCACAGAGAGAGAGGTAAGGTAACCTTAACAAAATTTATCTATCAAGTACATAGGAGAATCAAGACATTGGAACCCAGGTAGGTTAACAGCAGAGGCTGCAGGACAAGCCATGACACTCCTGAGTCCTGACAGCATGCTCTCGTGGAAGGTGTATCTTAACCAGCAACGGTGGGAGAGGGGTGACTGGGGCAGTTCTCTGGATGAACTAGAGCTGAGAGCTCAAGAACTAGTTGAAATTCTCTACACCTACTAGGCAGAGTTCTTTCTTAGCAGGAAGTAACAGAAGCTGACCTTGGCTAATGAAGCATAGAAGGGGTCAAGGTGAAAAACAGGATCAAACAAAACTTTCAGGAACCATGCCCAAAAGCACACCACAGAACTGGTGAGTGGAAAAAACTGCCTTACCTGCTAATAACCTAATGAGCACTAGGTCCTATATGGCTCACAGTGCTGCCAACACCCACCTTTCCTACAACCACAACAGCCACCAGCATCTCGGCTAGTTCTGCACAGAAACTAGACATGGCAACCAGTGTCATTCTCAAGAGCTGGGTGCTCTGCTGCCATACACAACAGCACAATAGGTTCGGCCTTTCTCAAGCTGATCACTTTCAAATTACATTCTCACATGAAAAGTCTGATTGAGAGAGACTGGCTCACATGTCTGTATTCTTGCTCCAAGGAAACTTGGAGAATGTCATCCTTGCCTAGACAAAACTCCTAAATGTGGACATTCCTCAAAGGTAGCAAGTAGAGTCGACAAGGGCTAGACAGCTGGCAAATATGACAGATTTTTTTTTCACTAGCTGAAGAAGGGCAAGAGGATTCCAAGAAAAAGAACGGCATGTGTGAAAGATCAGGCATGGGAAAGTTCACAGCACATGTAAGGAGCTTAAAGAAGATAGTTTAATGGATCATGAGGAGTTATCAGGAATTTCTAGAAACAGAGGGTAGAATGGTGGTTACCGAGTCCTGGGGGTGGGGGGATGTTGCTCAAAGGGTGCAAACTTTCAGCTTTAGGATGGATAAGTTTGGGGGAATCTATGTACAGTATGGTGATTAAAGTTAACAATTCTGTATTAGGAACTCGAGAATTGCTGAGACTAGATCTTAAATGTTCTCACCACAAGAAATAAATGGTAATTATGTCAAGGGATAGAGGGTGTTAGCTAATGCTATGGTGGGAATAATTTCTCAATAAGTAAGTGTAGCAAATCAACACAATGTACACCTTAAACTTACATATTTTTTTATTTTTATGTTTTACGGTTGTTCTAGTTATTTCTCCCTTTGCCCCTCCCACCCACCTGCCCCCACTTGCTTGAAACAGTGTGAAGGGATTAGTCAAAGAATATATATGAAGGGCCCATGGACATGGACAATGGCGCAGGGATTGACTGTGCAATTTACACAATGTTATATGTCAATTATAATACAAAAAAATCCAGAGGTAAGAAACAGATTATCAGGAGAAGGCCACAAGCAGGGGCTCAGACTATATCCTTCTATGAATCTTAAGGATTTTGATCTTTATCTTACCAGCATTGAAATGTCATTGAAGGAGTTTTAGCAAGAGAGTGACTTTAGCTAATTTGCATTTTTAGGAGACTACTGTGACCTCTGTGGAGAACAGAACTGAGTGTAGCAAGAATGGAATCTGGGAAAGTACTTAGGAGTGATTGCAGTAAGCACCAGGGAGAGGATAGGTGTTCATCTGGGCTGGTATAAGTGCAGATAGAGAGAACCACATAGATTCCACAGATACTCAGATGAAATCAACGGGATCGAACATTTCACTGCTGATCAGTGCGAAAGAGATATGGTAGCAAATTTAGCACAATGTAATAGATTATGTGGAAGTCTCTGAGGTAGAAAACAACATAGACAAGTTTGGGGGAAGGCATGGAAGATAATAAATCAAGCTTTGTCTACGATGACTTTTAGGTACCATTTTTGATCTCCAAAATGAAGAGGTGGACAGATAGTTGAATAAGTAAAGAGTGCAAACTAGAGAATGAGATGGAAATGTAAATTTTGGAGTTATCATGCAGAGATGGTAGTTGAAGTCATAGCTGTCGAACAGAATTCATAGAATAAGAAAACAAGACTTTTCAACAACATGGATGGAACTGGAAAGCATTATGCTGAGTGAAATAGGCCAGGCATTGAAGGACAAATACCATATGATCTCACCTTTGACAGGAAGCTAAACAATAAAACAAACAAGCAGACAGAATAAAAACAAAGACACTGAAATAGAGAACAAGGGGGCAGCGGCCAGAGGGGAGAGGGAAGGGAACTTAAGGGGAAAAAGGGGGAGGGATTTTGAGGAACAAGTATGAAAGACACAGGGATGAGGACTGGGGGGGGGGGGAATGGGAGGGAGGAGACAGGGTGGGGGGAGGCTGGGATGGGAGAAATAGACAAAAATGTACTTGAAAAATAACTAAATAAAAATTAAAAAAAAAAGAAAACAAGACTTTTGAGTCAGTCTTATGGTATTCCATCATTTGAAGATAAGTAAATAAGCTGAAAAGAGATCTTGAGAAGGAGGGCCAGAAATGTCCTATGTCCTTGACCTGATACAATCACAGGTGACACTTTTTGTAGATATAATCTGACCAAAGTGACACATTACAAGGGGAGAATTTTGAAATGAATCCTGCGGCTGCCTGACTCCAAAGCTCACAATCCTTATATCAAAATAACCTGGCAAGATTGCAAATCTATGACTGAGGGTAAGACCCAAGGGTCGAAGCCATCATGGAAATCACATAGCAAGACCACATGGAGGGCATGAAGTGGGTGGAGGTGAAGGAAGCACCAGTAACGTCAATCCCCTAAGGGCAAAATCTGGGCATTGAAGTGTAGGGGAAACTCTCAAGGTTCCTCCCAACTTCTCTAATCTTCTTACATCTCCCTAGGAAAAATTCAGGATCAAAACCAGAAACTTGCCCCCTGAGAGAAAGAGTAGTATTCCATTTAGAGGACAGTAATTCCATCAAGTTTTTGTGGGGTGATAGTTTTAAGGGGAATCAGATTATTCAGTTATAGCACAAAGGGGTTGGGGTCTCTCTTTCATGCTGTCAAGTCAGTGGTGAGATGGCACAGTCTCTCCCCCTTGGAGCCAATGCTCACACTTTGTTTAAAGTTTCTCTTTCCCTTATTTGTCAGAGGCCCAAAGCCTCTTGATTTGGTTAGGCCTGGGGCAGAGGCAGGCTTAGTGGGCTGCTGTCTGTTGTTCTGGCTCCATTTGCTGGGATTCAGTCTAATGGTGTGACTTTTCATTTTATTAGAAAGATAAGTTCAGAACTCCTAAGATGAATTTAGGGGAAACTGTGGATTTTTCAGGCTGTTTTCATTCTAGCTTGTTTCTAATCTAGGCAAATAAATTAATTAATTAAAATTAAAATGCCATGTGGTTTAGACTAGCTCACTAGACTTCTAGAGACAATTTGAGGACCAAAGACCCAACCATATTCAAGGGTTACTTTACTTCTTTTGTCTTTTAGTATCTATACCTCCACTGGAGGGGGGGGCGCTGTAGATATGACTCAGCTATGGAAAAATTTGGGTCATTGAGTTTTCTAGCCAAATACTCTATGATTACTCAAAAAGTTGCATCTTCAGTTCTGGCATTTCTCTAACCTAGAAAAATCTACAAGTAACTGATTAGATGACTGCTTCTTTTGGGGGTATAAATGACATTTAAAATTTAACATGCATATTTATACACTAACATTTAATTCAGCATTATTCACAATAGCCAAAAGATAGCCATGACCCACACGTCTCTCATTGGGTGAATGGAAAAACAAAATGTGGTGTATAGCTACAATGGGATACTTATTGTGCAGTGTTAAAGAAGAACAACATTTTGATAATTTTAAAACATGAGTGAACCTTGAAGACACTATGCTAAGCTAAATAAGCCAAACACATAAAACACATATTGTATGGTCCCACTTACTTGCATTACCTAGAATGTCAAATTCACAAAAACAGAAAGTAGAATAATAGTTCTCAGGGATAGAGGGGGATTTAAATGAGTACCAAGATTCAGTCTAGGACAGATGAAAAAGTTCTGGACGTGGATAGAGGTTATGGACGTACCACAAAAGGAGTGTACTTACTGCCACTGGCTTGTACACCTGACAATGGTTAAAACGGTAGAGTTCACTTAAATATCTTAAAACATATTTATTTATTTATTTATTTATTTATTTATTTATAGATTTTATTTCTTTATCTTTAGAAGGGAAGGGAAGGAGAGAAGGAGAGGAATATCAATGTATGGTTGCCTCTTGTGAGTCCCCTGCTGGGAACTGGCCTGCAAGCCGGGCATGTGCCCTGACTGGGAATAGAAGCGTGATCCTTTGGTTTGCAGGGCCGTGCTCAATCCACTAAGCTACACCAGCCAGGGCCCTTAAAAGGTATTTTAATTTTGAAATTTTACAAATTAAATTTAACACTTAAAATTTTAATTATAAATTTTTAAGTAAGTAAATAAAATTTGTGTATAAAACAGAACTCTTGATTTTCAACCCATTCCTCAAACCTGCCCCTGCTCTAGCTTTCCTAGTCCCAATAAATGGCACCACCCAACCAGTTCTTCAGAACAAGTACCTACAAGTAAGTCACGCATGATTTTCCCTTTTCCTTATCCTATTCCCTGCCCTTCTGTAGCTGGCTCCACCTCTATTTACTCTTCTCTCTCTCTAAACTAGCAAAACAGTTTCCTTATTGGTCTTTCTGCCACAATCCTTGCACACAATGTAGCTGGAAAGTGTAAATCTTTGAAAAAATATTTCCACTATGTCCTTCCTCTGTGTAACTCCCCCACTAAATGGTTTCTTGTTTCACTTAGTGCAAAATTTCAAATCCTTATACTACCTTTAATAACCTATGTGATCAGGCATATGCCTGTCTTTCCTACATCTTTCCTTCCTGCCATCCACTTGCCTTTCTCCAGACACACTGGGCTTCTCACTTTTCTTGAATTTTCCCCTTTGATTCCCAACTGGGTATTCAAATCCTAGTATCTCCAAGCTCAAAAACCAAGACTTGAAAAGCCATTAACTCCAAGTCCCCACCCAGGACCTGATTCCCTGTTACTACATTTCTGGACTGTCCCTGTTCCATGAGAAACCATCCTCTGCTTCCAGTCCCAGCCTGGGTTCTCCAACTCTCAGTCTACTGAGATCTGGGACTCCCCATCACTTTTGCTGGCCTCCCACTGTTTGATATTTCCCAAAAGCATCCACAGTCTTGGCTGCTGCTACCAGTCTTTACCTCTGATTTCTGATATATCTCAAAGAACCTGTATTTGACTCTTAGCTGTTTTTCTAGAGTATTCCTTCTGGGTGTTAGCCCTTTCCTGAGACCTCTGGATGCTCTCAATACTATTGAGCCATGTCACTATACTCCCCTGGACATGGTGCTGAGCTTGACCCCTTGGTCCAGAAGTCCCTTAGCTTCCACAGTAGAGCTCCGGAAGAAAACATTCCACCATATACCTATATCCCTAGGTCTGAGGTACACACTTTAAAATGGCTATCATTTGTTAGGCCATAAGAATATTGATCCACTTGTATCTAGAAAGAGCCAATATCTAGTAACTACAGCTACCTAAGAATAACCCTCAAAGAAAGTAGTTGGCACCCCTGGTGGAAATAGCAGCGTCCTGTATTTCTACAGATTAAAGGCTAAGTTCCAGGTTCTATGGCTCTGTCAGTGGAAAAATATGAACCATGGGTGAGTAAAAATTGGCATAATTACATGTGAGGGCAAAGAAAAGTGTGTTGTTTTGCTCTAAGGCCTTAGAACTGTAATTTGTCAAGCTGTATCCTTAAATAAATGGACTAATAGTAGGAACACTTTCCTCTTAGCTTCTCTCTTTCATTCCTCCTTACAACTACAAAATACTTCATTAAGTATCTACTACACCCAAGTTAATTGTTTTAGGCAGAGTGATTCTCACAGATGGGAAAAAAATCTAATGTAGACCTTGCCCTCAAGGTCAAGTGGTCAAGCAGAACAAGGTTCCCTGCTATGTGCCTCACTCAACACCCTTAACTTCCCTTTAATAAGATGAACAAGACGTGAAATTAACTATTTGTTCAGTGCCTGCCCTGTACTCCAGACTCTAAGCTCCATGGGGGCAAGAAGCACATGATCTTGTATTCCCAAAGCTTAGCACAGTGGCTGGTAAAGAACAGGTGTTTAATGAATACTGCTTGAATAAATTAATGACTACAAATAAATACAAAAAACTGAACATAATGTTAGCAATGTAAGAATAGGCTAAAAGAACATTTACCCTATGGGTGAAAAGAATAAAGAAAGGTAGTTCCAAAGATGGCAAGACTATTTTCTTGACCAAGTTGATAAAATTCAACTCCAAATCTTACCTTGTCCAAATAAAGAGAAAGAAATATCTTCTGCTGATCTGACCAGCCCACTGCTCATTTTGTATGCCAGAATATTTTTCCAGCATCACTTGACTTCAAGATCATGTCCCTTGTCAGTTACTGATATTCCTATACATATACAATAAATGGTGAATAAATTATATTAGATGCTCCTTAAAAAGCCATTCTCAGAGGAGTCAATGACACCTTTTGTTAATGATCAAGGGAGAAGAAGCAAGCATTAGCATTATCTTCAGCACAGTAACACCACACAAAAAAAAAAACACTTCAAGTGCTTGTTTACCATAGCCACTGTACCTGCATAGAGTCAAAAGACAGAAGAAATTGAGTAAGAGAGAGTTGAGAAGAAAGAACAATGACACCTCTTTAAAATGCTACCGTGTAAGTTTTCACATTGCTGGCACCAAGTTCAAGCCCAGGTGGGTACACTTCACCCAGGCTGCCTGTCCTGGCCTACTGTACAAGTCTCGCTAGTCTGCTTTTTAAGGACAAGGAAGGACACTGCTTGGTGATATGGCCACAAGCTGTTCAGGGAAGAGACTTGCTCAGCACATTTCAGCTGCGGAGCGAGGCTGGGTTCGTTGCAGAGAGCCACATAAAATAAATAATCATGCAAAAGCAGATTTGTTCTGATAGGGTTCTGACAGCTGCTCCGAGAGGTGGGTCCTTGCAAGCCCATCTTTCAACAGTGAACTGACCCAGAGATCCAGGAAGGCTCCAGACAGGACCATATGGCCTGGAATAAAAACATATTTCAAACTCTGTTTATTATGCATATCTTTCAAAGGTTCACTACTCTGTGATGAAACATTGCACCTGCAAGGCTTTAATAAGCTTCCCAAGCCAGTGCAATTATAAAATCGCAGGCACCTGAAGAATTTGTCTTCTCTAACATTTAGCCATGCACTGCCCACCAATGGCTGGTCTCATTCTTTTTAATTACACAGGTTTGCAGTATTTTGTAAGCTGCGATCAATACTTATTCAGATAATAAAATTCCTTATAGACCTCAGAGTGAGGGCCATGAAATATCTCTCCTCCTAAACTTTGGGGACTCCAACATTATGGCATAAAAGAAAGCAGCCATTCAATCATGCAGCCCTGCAAAGACGGGAGAGTATTTGACCCGAATTTCAGATGAGCTTTATCCATCGAAATGGCAGAGGAGGAGGGGCATGAAGTTTCTCTCCACAAGTGAGCTCTGTGACTCCACATCTGGTTCCAGTAATTGAGAAGCCATGTTTATTCATTATTCACTCAACAAATATCCACTGAGCTACTATTATGGACCAGACTCCAGGCTAGGTGTGGTGGTTCAGAAGTAAATAGCGTGCAGTTTCTGACCTCAGGAGTTGAGTCTCACTGAGAAGACAGACCCAAAAGCACTTGTTTGGGAAAACAAAAGGGCACCGTGGGGTGATTTAGCTCCCTTGGGAAGTTCAAGGACAGCTTTCCAGAGGAACAAACATTTGAATCAAAACTTGAAAGATAACTAAGAGTTCACTAGCTAAGTAAAAGAAGATACAAGGCAAGCCAGAGTTAGAATTTTGTCCACATGTCCATGTTAATGGCCTCTTCCAAGGCCATGAGCAGAGTGATTCAGTTTGAGGTTCTGAGTCCTAGTTCTATCTCCACCTCTAATTAACTTATGCATGAACCAGACATGTGTCCAAAGTTGGTCATATCATCCAGTGATTGGTATAAATTGGATGATCTTACAGGTCTATTGGCATTAAAATCTCTCTAGGGTTCTTCCCAAACTAAGAATCTATACGAAATTTAGAACTCTTTTAGTTCTCCACCCCAAAACAGAGCAGAGTGGTACATGTTTAGATTTTAGAAATGTATTTTAGGTAAGATGGCTTAGCCTAACCATATACAGAGTGATGAAATGGCTAAGTTTTAACTGCTAGGATCCTGACTTATTACTCTTGTGCCCATGGTCCCACATCAAAAGAGCCTGTGAATTGTATCATGGAAGGATTATACCGTATTCAAGCTTCAAAATGAAGAGTGTAAGATGACTAATAATGGTAGAAGAAATAAAGATTTTTACTATGAAACTATATGACAGACCAGGAGACACATGAAAGAAGTAACTGTGGCTTCCTACAGGTGCTGAAGATGCCATCAATAATATGCTAGAAGATGAGTTTCTTTGACCAGGGCTTTTCATTTGACAAGTGCATGAAGGCACAAAAGAAAGGAAGGGTATAAGGGAGGGAGGGAGGAAGGAAGAAGGAAGGAAGTAAAGGAGGTTAAGAGAGATAGGGAAGGAAAGAGGAAGGAAGGCAGCTAGAAACATCTCCCTGCTACAATCAACAGTATGTCTAAACTATGTTTATCTCCAGGCTCCCAACAATGGCTCACAAGTGTGTAACCACAATGCCTTTCAAGTCTTTTCAGACTTGAAAGGCAGAGATGTTACCAAAAGATGGCACATGTCATTGTCCAGGTACATTTTTATAAAAAGGCACAGCTATAAATTATTGATAGGAAATCATGTTGTTCACATCAACCCTTAAAGATTGATGGTATTATATCCATTATATGGACACAAAAATAAAGTTCAGAGGAAGTAAATGTGTTCAAAGCAATTTAAAAAAAAAACAGGTAACAGAGAAAGAATTGAAGCCCAGACGTCTGTCCCCAGAGTCCATACTCTTTCGAAGACCCTATCGTGCCCTTTTCCTGATTCATCTTCATGGGACTTCACATCTTTGCTTAGGAGGTAAAGAAGAGTGATTTCTTTCTCCATTGCATTTATTCTTTGAAAGACTGTTGATCACAGCTGTGTAGGTGACCACAGCAGATGAGTGTCAGAGAAATTCTGGAAAAGTGCCTGACTCTGAGCATGTGACTGATAGGGGCGTATCTGACCAGTGTCTCTTTATTTGACTGTGCTGTCTTTCATATATCAGTTAATTTTTTCTGATTCAGTATTAAAAGAACAAAAATATTTCTAAAAGGCATCAACCGAAGGGAAATAGAGCAGGGAATATGTGTGGGAGTTGAAAATCTTACATTTTCCTTTGAACTGCAGGGCAGAATAACAACAAAGACTTTTGTTTTCTTTGGCTTATGCCAGGTCCCTACAAGTTTTAGAATTCTATTGTTTTTCTTGATAAATTTTGGCTTTGTTTGGATTTTCATAAATCTACTCTTTTATGAGTTACTTTAATGAAATTAAAGAAATTTATAGACCACCTCTCTCATTCAATCTTTCTTTGACCACCTCCAAAAGCAATGTTCCTGAATAAAGGACAGGGTGAATTCACTCCCATTTTGGAGCTAATAAGAGAATAGTAATTCACATTCACTGAGTGTTTACTAGACACCAAGCACTGTTTTATATGCATATTTCATTAGCTTTTTCTAACAATCCTGTAAGGTGAAAACTCTTATTGCCATTTTACAAGATGAGAAAAATGAGACACAGGGAGGCTATGCCATATACCCAAGGTCATGCATTGGATACTACATCTCAAGCAAGGGCTCTCGTAAGCCTCTTGTAGAGTGGAATGGCAACTTGGAGGTGATACTTGACGGATGACAACATTACCATTTCATTGAGTACAATATTTATTCTTTCATTCAATCAACATTTATTGTTTTTCTTTTAAAACACTGGGAATACAGTCACAAGGTGAACACAATTCTAATCCTCAAAGCTTCCTCTATCCGACAAGGAAGAGACAGTTGGGAAAGAGCAGTTACAATGCCATGTGATCAGGACCAACACTGGGTGTTGTGAGCCACAGAGGGAGACTCCAGCTCAGGGGAGAACTCTTAGGGAAAGAAGATGGCAGACAAGGCTCCTTTATAGTAGGTAACGCTAAAATCATCTTGAAGGGCAGGTAGAAGATAATGAGGAGTAAAAGGCCAGAAAGCACAAGAAAAGACAAGGACATGTTCTGGGAACGACATCTAATTTGGTACGACACAAGGCATCGATGAAGGCAAAAGGGCAAGAAAGACCCTGGGGAGGTGCGTAAAAAGTGTGTAAAAAGCCGTGTCATAGGAGGACCTTGCTTGTCATGCTAAGAAATTGGAATTTTATGCTGAAGGAGATGAGAACCCACTAGGGAGGTTTAAGTAAGGAAATGAGAAGACTGAATTTGCACTTCAGCACCATCATCCTGCCGGCAGACTCAGACACTAGGGGTGCAGAGGCCAGTTCGGAGGTTGCTGAGGCCTGGTATTTAAGGAAATTGCAGTGGGAGGGGCCAGATACTAAAAATATGAAGGAAAAGAGTCAAATCTTACAGACCACAAAATGGAAGAGTTTATGATTACTTCAGTTTTATAGCTATATTAACTGGTTTAATAAGAAAGAGAATATAATAGAAGGATCCGGTTAGGGCAATTCATGATGCTAATAAACATGAGGTTTTAAAATTCACCCATGAAATGGAAAGATATTGTTTTATTATTTCTGTCAACACCCCTGTGAAGTGGGTGTCATCCTCCTCTCACATGGGACCACTGAGCAGAAAGATGAAATGACTCCTTTAAGCCCCACGAGTAGGAGAGGGAAGAACTGGAAGTGGAACCTTTCCTAAATCTCACTTCATTTCCCTACATAATCTGATACACAGAATAATAGCAGCAAAATGATAATGATAGTGGTTAATGTGTGTTGAATGTCCACACCCTCTTTTAAAAACTTTGTATCTATCAACTCAATCCTCACAACAACCCTACATAATAGGTGTTATTATCTCCATTTTATAACTGAAACAGATGCACCAGGGGTGCCAGCAATAGGCTGAGCCAGTTGGGGCACAAAATGGACCTGTCACCATTTCCCCCGTGGGGAGGGTCTGGTGTCATGGCAAATGGAAGCACACAGCCTTTTGTTTCATACGGGAGCCACAATGCCTTCAGAGCCCACGAGCTAAGGAAAGATGCAGGCCACAGCCCTCATCACTTTAACCCATGTGTGAAAGAAAGACAGGAGCCATTCCCATGACCTCACCCCAGTCCCTTCAGTGTGCAAGTGAGGATGCTGGGTTTGCCTCCTGAAAGCCAGTGCCAGGCTCGGTTCTCCGCCTAGAGCACAGGAGGCAAACACAAGGCCTGCGGGCTGAATCCCGCAGCAGTGATGAGCTTCTTGCCCCTACTTAAGGAGTACTTACATTTATATAATCCTAATATTACATTCGGCCCTTCGAAGGCAACCATGAGGCTGAAGTGGCCCCTGGTGAAAGTGAGTTGGACGCCCCTGGCTTCCAGTTTTTAGTAAGAAAATGTTTCCTAGCAGCCTTCGTGTGCTGGGCTGTGTCATCCTGGAGCAGGATAAACAACCGTGGGCTTGACTGTCCAATGTGTCAGGCTGTGGAAATGGCCCACCCGAGGACACTACTCACCAAAGGCCATTAGCCAATTACTCAGAGCCCGTTTAGTAAATGAGCTCTCTGTGTACTGATTGGAGCCCTGGAAAAGGAAACCTATAGTGAGCAGCCGGTGCTCACAGGCCAGATGCCCTTCTCGGCAGCATCTCAGAACCGGATGTGCTAAAAAAGGCAGGATGGGGCAGTGGTCCAGCTTCAGCTCTAAGCCAGGGCTGCCTGGATTCAGACCCCAGCCCTGGGATCTAGCAGCCATTCAGCAAGTTATTCTGTCCTCAGTTTCCTCACCAGTGAAAGGAAGATCATAGGACTGGGGGGCTCTCAGTCAAGTAATACACCAATGTCCAGCATGTAGGCACTATTCAATAATGTTAGCTACCATCACTTACTTCCCTAGCCTCTTTATGTGGAACAAATCATCTTAGTCCAAGGAATTTTGTATAAAAAATTCTGAAGAGAAGGATTAAATTTACTCAGGGTTGGATAAACAAATGTACCCGGGGCATCTGTGACACTCACTATACCCCTCATGAGGCAACTAATATGCCCTTTATTGTTCATTTGTATTAGCATGTTACTACATGACGCTGCATACTCCTGAGCATCAGTGACTTTATCCATTTAATTTTATGCTTCACAAAGACATGTTTCATGTACCTCATGCCCTCCAGTGGCATCTAAACACTTGATAGACACTTGTGTGTTGGCTAATACCCTTGAGGAAATTTCTGCCATTCCTGATGAAAACTGGCGTGACTGTTGGTGAGTTAGCTTTATTACCCAAGAACACTTAGTTCTTTGAGATTAAAAGACCTCAAATAATTTAACCTCCATTCATATTTTGTTGACAAATTAGACAAATATATGGTTAGATCCATAGGACCCAATAGTGGTAAAATAAACTGAGGCCGGACCTTCTATGCATGAACTGTGGGTAGTTTATTTGATGAGGACTTCATAACAAAGTTAAAGTAGGTAATGACTAAAGCCTTCATAGTCCTAAGTCCACTGGAGTTGGACCAAATTAGCCCCAAAAGGTAGAATGCACTGAAAAGCAAGTTGAAGTTCTGCCTGAATTACTGTAATTATCAGTAAAATTATGCCAACTTGATCGAATAGTTTTATGGTGTGCAAAATTTTAACTATAGCTTAGTATACATGAAAAATGTGGTATTTTTTGCAACATTATTAACCATTTTATGGGTGTGAGTAGTTGATGAATATTTATAGGTGTTAAGGTAAATATTGAAAATAATAATGTCATAATGTGGTAAAAAGACAATTATTAATATTTACTCTATTTTAAAAGCATAAAAGTAATATGTTGATTTGTTTAAAAGAAAAATTAAAAAAAGTCACATCTTCTGTTACGTGTCTGTACCAGTTGAATGGTAAAGTCAGAACTGTATACCTTCAGATGTGTCATTCAGACAGACCTAGGAAAAAAGTTTAATTATTCTTTATTATCAAGTTTCTGTGGAAATAACACTTTACTTTGAAAAAGAGAAGAAAATCCTGAAATAACTCCCTTTCTTAAGTGCGATACTTCTCCTGATTCTACGAGCAGAAGCAAATGCCACGTGACTAACTGCCAGCTACATAAACATTTAAATCCATGTCTGGACATGGCGCAATCAAGTTATGTAATGGCACAGTAGCCAGAAATAAAACCAACACATCAGTGCTGTTTACTCAACATTATCGATGCAAATAAAATCTACACCTACAGCTCTGTGCATTAAAATAACCTCTCCTGAATCAAATGATAGTATTTTGCTATGTCAATCAAATTAAACCACCAGAAACATACAAAAAGAAATCAATTCTATAACAAACCTTTGAAAATTATGACATATATCATGCTCAAAACAGGTTAATTACATTTCTAAACACAATTTGTTCTCTTAAGTGGGGTTGTTTGTTTTCTGTTCTGTGCCGGGAATGTACTCAATGCAAACACTGTTAATCTAGCCATAAAATCCTTTCTACCAACCTACACAAATTAAAAATAGAAAAACAAAAACAAACCAAATATAGATATAAAAAGATAGATGTAAGTATAGATAGATATTTAGTAAGTCCTCAACACTTGAAGCAAAATGTTACACATAATGAAACCAATTTTACCATAGGCTAATTGATAGAAACAAAAGTTAAGTCCCTATGGCACCTCATCAACATTATAACAAAATGACATATTCAAGGGCCTGCTGTGTGTGTATCTCCATCCACAAATAATTCTACTGGAAACAGACAAGTTTAACTATCAATTTTTGGCAAAAGTGGACTAAATCCTATGCCAAGAATGAGACTCCAAAAATTCTGGTGAGAAATGTTTATTAAAAAAGGCTTTGCATACAATCTTCTAAGCATCCATAATAAAGAAATAGATAGTTAATAATAGATTCCATCTCCTTATACCATGAATAAGGAGATGGAATCATTAAAAAAAAAAAACCTCCCCAAAAGTCTCCCAAAATTCCAGAACCAGACAGCTTCACTGGTAACTTCTGACAAACATTCAAAGAAGATTTAATACCTAGCCTTCTTAAATGTTTCCAAAATATTGAAGAGAAGGAAATGCTTCCCAACCCATTTTATGAGGCCAGCATTACCCTGATAATAAAATCAGACAAGGATACCACAGTAAGTTATAGGCTAATATCCCTGACAAATGTAGATGCAAAAATTTTCAACAAAATCTTAGCAAACCAAATTCAACAATATATTAAAAGGATCAAAGAACGACTATAAAGGACACATGGACAAAACCCAGTGGGAGGCGGAAACAGAGGTGGGAGGGAGAGAAGGGGGAAAAGGCAGACAACTGTACTTGAACAACAATAAAATAAAATAAATTTAATCAATTTTATTAATCAATTAATTTATGATCAAGAAGTCAAGAATATATAATGGGTAAAGAACAGTCTCTTCAACTTCCAGCCAAGGTGGAGGCATAGGTAGATACGCTGTGCCTCCTCACACAACCAAAATTAAGGACAACAAAAATTTAGAAACAAAAAAAACCAACCAGAACTGACAGAAAATAAACTGTACCAAAGTCTGACAACCATTCATCTAGACTGGTAAGAGGGGCAGAGTTGGCGGCTGGTGGAGAGGGGTCACAGAAGGAAAAAGCAGTGGCTGGTGACCTGGGCACACGGGCAGAAGTCATGAAAGGCAAAGACCTACATCCAAGATTGCTCTATCCAGCAGAGATTTTATTTAGGATGGAAGGGCAGATAAAGTACTTCTCAGATAAGATTAAGTTAAAGGAGTCCATCATCACCAAGCCCTCATTATATGAATGTTATCTAAGAAAAAGAAGATAAAAAATATGACCAGTAAAAAGACAGCAAACTCACAGTTATTAACAACCACACCTAAAACAAAAGGAAACTAAGTAGATAGCTAAAACAGGAGCAGAGCCACAGAAATGAAGATCACATGGAGGGTTAGCAACAGGGGAGTGGGAGGAGGAGAGATGGGGAAAAGGTACAGAGAATAAGTAGCATAGATGGTAGATAGAAAATAGACAGGGGGGAGGGCAAGAACAGTATGGGAAATGTAGAACCTAAAGAACTTATGACCCATGGACATGAACTAAAGGAGGAGGGAATGTGGGTGGGAGGGGGTGTGCAGGGTGGAGGGGAATGAAGAGATGAAATGGGACAACTATAATAGCATAATCAAGAAAATATATAAAAAAGGAACAGTCTCTTAATAAATAATGTTGGTATAACTGGATAGTCACATACAAAAAATGAAACTAGATTATTATCTTACACCATATCTTAAAAAATAAAATGCATTAAACACTTAAATGTAAAACCTGAAGCCATAAAACTCCTAGAAGAAAACACAGGTGATGATCTCCTTGACATCAGTCTTAGTGATGATTTCTCCATTTGACTCCAAAATCAAAAGCAACAATAGCAAAAAAATAAACTAGTGGGACTACATCAAACTATAAAGCTTCTGCACAGCAAAGAAAACTATCAGCAAAATGTACAGGCAACCTAGTGGAGATGAAAAAGTATTTGCAAATCATATGTCTGATAAGGAGTTTCAAAAGAAGACATACAGAAAGCCAATAGGCACATGAAAAGATGTTCAACGTCACCAATCCTCAAATGCTAACCAAAACCTCCCAGCTAATGACACCAGATGATATCACCTCACATCTACCAGAATGGCTATTATCAAAAAAGATAAGAAGTAAGTGTCATCAAGGATATAAAGAAAAGGGAACCCTAATGCACTGTTGGTGGGAATATAAACTGGTGAAGCTATTATAGAAAACAATATAGAGGTTCCTCAAAAAAATTAAAAAATAGGACATCCATATGACCTAGCAATTCAACTTCTTGGTATTTAGCCAAAATAATGTTAATTTGAAAAGATATGTATGTCCTGATATTTATTGCAGCATTATTTATATTACCTAAGATATGGAACAACCTAAGTGTTCATTGATATATGAATGGACAAGGAAGACATGGGGTGTGTGTGTGTGTGTGTGTGTGTGTGTAATGGAATACTACTTAGCCATAAAAAAAGAAAAATCTTGCCATTTATGAGAACATGAATGGACCCTGAGGATATTATGGTAAGTGAAATAAATCAGACAGGGAAAGATAAATCCTGTTTTACCTCACTTATATGCGGAATCTAAAAGACAAATCAAACAAACAAACCTAACAAAACTAAGCTCAAAGTTACAGAAAAAATAGTGGTTGCCATAGGGGAAGAGGGTTGAGGAGTGGGCAGTTGAGGAAAGGGGGTCAAGAGATATAAACTACCAGCTATAAAATAAATAGGTCTTGGGATATAATATAAAAAAAAAGGAAGGACCCCCATCCCCTTGTTCGCTGTCAATAGCTTCAGAGACTTACTGTAAAATCGCTTCTCAAATCTACTTAACTAAAGAGAGAGAAGCCATTTCTGATGGGCTTCGGAGCCCTGAACTTCACATTGCTCTGAAGATGAAAACAGCCTCAAGGAGCCCCTAGTCTGAAGAACAACTGCACCACCCACTCTGCCTGAGTCATATTCCTAACTTGGCAGCCTCTGCATCCACCATGAGCTCACATTTGAAAGCTATGGTTAAGGCCACTCTTCTAAAATATGTACCACCGTAGCCTCAACTGCACATTATGAGCAGATGAACAATACAGATGCAGAGATGAGGAGCAGTGTCTGCTCTCAAATGCATACAGAGTGAAATGGAAGGGGGAAAATGTGTAGTGTGTTCAGTTCAAGGCAGAAAGAGGCTTTCCCAGTTCCCTAGTCTGGTCTTGTAGTTGCCATCACAGGAGAGCGTGGGAGTAAATGTGGAATGTAAAACTTTCCCCACTGGCAAAGAAGAGATGAATGGGCAGTGCCAAATGCCCCTGGGGCCACTCAGCATTTGTGCAGGTACCTGGTTATGCTTCACAAAAATAGAAACAGTCAAAACTAGTGTGTCAAAATTAAGAGAGGAGCTGGCTTTTCTGCTGGGAATTTGAAATTTGCATTCTGTTAAAACCACTCAACTAAAACTTCAAAGTAAGTTTCTTTGTTTTGCTTCAAATTTACCATATATACCCTAATTAATGCATCAGTCACTCCCTTATTAAGTCAACAAATGTTTACTGAGAGCTACCGTCCAAGGCACTGCTCTGGATGCAGGGTTGTAGCAATGAACCAAGCTGAGAAAGTCAGGTGGGAGTGGCAATAAACAAGTACAGCCATGTATATATCAGACGGTGAAAGATGATATAATGAAAAAGAAGTCAGGCTAAGAGTTGGGACTGTCAGCAGATGCTATTTTATACAGAATTGTCAAGGAAGGCCTCACTGATAAAGTAATACTTGGACAAGATTTACAAAAGAAAAGGAGAAGATCCCGAGAATGCACAATAAGACTGTTCTGGGTGGAGGAAATGGTGAGTGCAAAAGCTCTCTGGTGAAAGCATCTGACATGTTGAGGAGCAACGAGAAGCCCGGGCTAGATTTAGGACAGAGGAACAGGGTTAGGGCATGAGTGAGGGGGGAGTGGAACCAGATCAGGTAGGGGTCTTCTGGGCCAGAGCAAGAACTTAGATCTTCTTCTGAGTGAGATGGAAAGCCATCGGAGTGTTTTGAGCAAAGACGTGACATTATTTTCTGACTTGGCTGATGTGAGAAGAATGCGGTACCAGGAAGCAAGTGCAGTCCTGAGAATAGCCAACCATCAGAGGCAGCCACTTTCCCACAAAGCTTGCTTCAGTCAAGACCTCAGTTTATCAGCCCGTACCACAATCACTGTCAACACCTCCACCCAACCCACTCAGTATGAGTAGAAGCAGGAGGAGAGAGAGCACCTTATGACAGCTGGCCGAGCAGCAAGCATTCTTCCTCTGGACCCCTCTGTCAGCCCCTTCTGTAATACTGAGGACACACTATGTCCTTTCCCCATCCGCCAAGTCAGTGGCTAATGATCATTTTTTTTCTGAAGGGATGAATGACAGGAACCTCAGAGTGCAACAGAACCTCAGTGTTGCAAAGAGGGGGACACAGGAACCTCAGTGTTGCAAAGAGGGGAACACAGGGCAGCAGCCAGAGGGCAGAGGTAAGACAGGCAGTGCTTTGGGGGATGTCTGCCCTCAAGCAGATTCCCAAGGAAGGATATAGGCATTTCCTATGGGTCAACCAGATGTGAGATGATAGATGGAGTAAAGCAGCTCCCCAAGAGTCACTCAGTAATGAGGGGACCCTGCAGCAAGAGGCCCTGGGGTGAGTGGCCTGCCCATGGTCTGGACTGAAAGTGGCAGGAAGGGGTCAAGACTGGGCCAGCAAACTGTGCAGTGAAAATGTAGAGGGCTCTTCTAAGAGCACTCATCCTGGTAAGCCTTTGGGAACCTGCCACGTGGAAGAGAGACAACCAGTCAGCAAAAAAAAAAAAGTGAACTGAAGTAAACCTGAAAAAAAAACTGAAAAGCCCCTTAGCCTAACCCTAATGTGTTCATGTAATAGTAATGTAATATCACCCCGAGGAATCTGCAAAGATGGCTATCCGTGAATACAATTTAAATTGTGAAAATATCCCAGTGAAATTTTTCTCCATAAAAGTCATCATAAGAGACTAATTAAATGGAGCTGATATATTCTCCTTTTACAGAATTAAATTCAAAACAATTCTACAGAGAAAGTTTTAATTGTTCTCTCACAAAGTTACATTCGCTTGCTCTTGGGGCTTTCCAAATTTTTGGAACTGTGTAAAAATATCACTATAAAAATTAACTAATTTTAAAATCCTTCATCCTGTAAACCTAAGAAACATCCTAGTCTGGAGGAAGGGCCTTGGACTGGGGTTAGGCTGGCTCTGGGTTTTTCACTGTGATTCCAGGCTATGGCGCTTCATTTTTCAGAGACTGCATCCTCATGAAGGAGCTCCAACAAAGTGTTCCTAATCTGTGTATATTTACAGTCCCCTCAAAGTTTCTGAGAACCCACGTGTGAGTTTCTTATGGGCACATTAGTGTTGCTTATCTTGCATCTCTCTTCACCAAACTCTTGTAAGAACACCTCAGTTTTTCTGGAGAAACTGTGCTGCCCACACTCAGTGCACATGATTTAGATGGGACTGGCCCCATCTTCTGAATCCAAGTGTGGGCACAAGACCTATTTCTTATCAATCAATACTTTCCAAAACTGAAGTCACAGTAATTGGTCCAAGGATGAAGTCCTGACTCACTCTAATCATGACTAAACCAAGCATGGAGAACATTGTTCTCTTGCCTCTGAGCTTGAACTTGAAGGATATAAACCTGGATCTACCAGAAACCATCACAAGGATTCAGTCTTGGAGTTGAAGAAAATGCACAGAAAACAGAGCCAAGAGATGGAGAAGAAGTAGCTCTCTTTGAGCCTGTGAGTCCAGTTTGTTTAAAGAATTTGGACTTTTCAGCCTTTGCTGGTATAGCTCAGTGGATTGAGTGTGGGCCTGCGAACCAGAGGATTGCGGTTCAATTCCTAGTCAGGGCACATGCCTGGGTTGCAGTCGGTTCCCAGTGGGGGGCACACAAGAAGCAACCATACATTGATGTTTCTCTCCCTCTCTCCTTCCCTTCCCCTCTAAAGATAAATTAATTAATTAATTTTAAAAAACTTATAAAAAAAAGAATTTGGACTTTTCAGTCCCTTGAGCAAATAACTGCCCTATTTTTGTTAAGATTTGTGTAACTGAAACCAGTTTCTGTTAAGTTTTTGGTAATTAAAATAGATGTGTTTGGTATACATAATCTATAAATGCAATAATTTATTCAGTCTAACACAGAGATATGCAAATATTTTACAATACCTTAATAGTATGCCAAATAAAATATATTTCAGTGTAAAAGTTTTCTAATCATATTTATTAGGAATTTTGTCAATCAGTATATAGTGAAGGTACAATTAGAAACTTGTGGCCTTGGCCAGGTAGCTCAGTTGGTTAGGTTAGAGTGTTGTCCCCTATGTTTGGTGTTCTATCTTGGGTCAGGGCACATACGAGAAGCAATGAAGGCATAAATAAGTGGAACAACAATTCAATATCTCTCTATCTCTGTCTCCCTTTTTTTCTCTCTCTAAAAATCAATTGATGAATAAAAACGTTTTCAGAAAATTTTGGCAGTCCCTTCAAGGTTCTAAACCCTAGGATGTTTAAGAGCTCTTGTTTTACATAAATCAAGGTATAAACCTCCACCTAAGATGGCACAGGGGAGATTTGTCCTCAGAGATTAATCAGTAAGCAGCTGTGTACGTTCACTTGCTATTGTAGAACACAATAACTTTGAGACAATGATGTTACACTGTGGGTTTTACAGATTACAGACATAGAGAGAAGGCCATGAATTCTGAATGAAAGGAAAAAACATTTAAAATACAAAAGATGTCTTTTGTTTCAAGCCTTTTTTTCTGGTGCCAGTAGAAATTTCACACTGGGTAATATAAATCACCAATGTGCTAATTAAGCAGTGTCTCCTACTTTAAGTTCTTTCTGTGCTTCACTCAAAGTGATAAAAAATGGAGCATCATCATTTCCCTTCGATCCGAGATCACAAAATGTCCACAGCAATATACAGTTGTAGGGATACAATAACCAACAAGAAATAAGGCTTTCCACATCATCCACTGCAAAACTTAGAATATAAAATGTGAAATTTGCAGAGGTATGACTAATGGGGTGATTTCTATTTTTCCAGCAAATGAATATCCAGTCCATGAACTGAGCACATATAGTACTTAGAAAACAGTCTTAGAGAAAACTGACAGATATATAGGGCATTTTATCTTCCATTATGTGATTTGTAGAAGTAATCTCAACTGGAAGTACTTCTAAGAAAGGCATTAAACAAGTGTAAAATAACTAATCTGCAAAGTATTTATTAAGCATTTGCTATGTCACCAGCCAAGTCCAAGGTGATCGAGTAGGAACTAAGAAAATGAAATCTGAGGATCCCTTTACAAAAATGTGGTAATGAACTTTTAGGAGAGATCAGACAGCACAGGAAATGACAGAATTCAAACCTTCTCTCCCAAATCTCTGTCTCCACTGCTCCATGCTGATGTTACCCGTCTGACTGTGGGTGATATGGATACGACAGAACTGTGCCTGGGATGGCTTCCCAGTTCAGAATGCAGTATGGCCTAGGCTCTTCTCAAAGAGACGTTTAGCAGAGTGTGGACGTACACTTGTGTATAGGGCCTGCCTGGCACATGCTTTTTAGGACTCACTGCTTGTATTTGATTGGGGCTAACCTTTTCCATGGCATATATATTGTGAGCTGAGGGATGCTCAATGTCTGCCACAATGCCACCACCAAATATGAACTTTTGAGTTATCACTCTGCTATACTCCAGTAAAGGTTTAAAACTTACAACTGAGTATCTTCCATAATACTTCCTTTTGAGACTGATGAAGACCCAGTCCTAAACAATGAAGATTTATAAATTTAGGTAATTAAAAGTCTAGAGACATAATGGCTAAAGGTAAAGGTAGACGCAGCAGTTCAGATGATCTCACCGAGGATCCAGGTGGTCTCCATCTGTCTGTTCTGACTTCCAGGAGACCTGCTTCAGTTTCCACAGCCCCTCGAAGCCCCCAAAGCTCCCGGATCTCCCTTTGTGAATATAACACAGTGGCCAGAGTTTCAGACTTCCCTTTCCCACACCACATGAGGAAGACCAAGAGGTCACTTCATAGCTCCAGTGGAAGAGGGGGAAATCATCTTTGTAGAAACACAGACAAATATCTTGCATCCCTTGATCTCTTACTGGGCTACATCCCTGTCCATGCTCCAGTCAGAGTGTCTCAAGAATGAGTCTCTGACTTGAACTAATTAGGCTTTCTCTCTGAACCTAAGGGTGAACTCATTCTTGCAATTAGATGGCTGAAATGGAGACCAAATGAATTACTTAAAGGAAATGTGGGACAATGTTTGAAGATGTAGTATATGCCCATTAGGAAAGGGTATAAACCATTTTAGGCTGTTAATTCTTTATCAGGATACTGGCATGTACACTGATTGCCAATTACAGCACTGAGCCTGGTTACAAGGCAACGAGAAGAAAGCTGTGCAGAGGATGTAAATCTGGGTGGGTGAGAAATTGATGGAGCAGGCAAATGCAAGAACTGGGACAACCTGGGAGGACTGAGTGCCTCAGGTCACCTGTGAGTATCAGAAGTTATGAGGCAGAGCAAGAGGAGGAAGACAGAAAGGTACAGAAAAAGAGAAATTGCCTACTTGACAATTTTGTCTTGTCTGTGAGGCATGAGCCAGAGGACAAGCAGGCTACAAAATGAGAAGCGATAGACTCTGCAAAAACAAGCATACATTATAGAAATTCTCAGATGGGATGATCCTCCCGAGAATTTTGTTATGTCCTAGCTAATTAGCCGAGTAGATGATTCATTTTACTCTTGAGATTCCAGTTTTTCCCGAGGGGGGAAAATATTCAAGGTCTGCAAAAAGAAAGTCCCAGATTACTGTATTACTAAATACCAAACATTCACCCTCCGGGACCTGAGCCCAACAAGGACAAGGAAAGACACATTATCTGCTTTGGAAGTAGTTACTCCCCTCACACTTCCCTCCATCCCCTTCCATCTAATTTTCCTGTCCCCTCCCCTAGCATTTAGGCCTGGAGATATCCCATGCCATGAGAATTCAGATCTTGGAGAGAATTTCTTGCGTTACTGCCAACAGAGACAGCAGGGAGAATCATGCGGTATGATGTGGGGGGAACCCAGGAGGCATGCCCAGTGCTCGGTGAGTTAGAAGAGCATCACTGTGCTAACAGTGGGTGAGAGCAGACAGCTGCAGACTTGCTCCTGGGCAACACGGTTTCCCCTAGTACAGAGCAGGGCTGACGAGGGCCAAGAGGAAGGCATGGCTATACCCAAAAATAGGATGCAACAAGAGAAAAGAAATTCAGCCATGAAAACATTTGCCAGAACGTGTCTAGCACAGGCAGAGTCTGAATGCCCTGAGCAACCAGTATAATTTTTTTTGCCCCGTGAGCAATAACATCATAGTTGAGGTGGGAACATCAGGTTAAAAGATGATGATACTGTTAGTCCTTCTTGTGCCATGGCCATTAAGCCATTTTTAAGCTTTTCTTCTATTTCATTTACAGCTTTCTTCCAGAAAGAGAATGTGTCAACTAATTGACACACATATCTGAGGTCCTTGACAGTGTATTTCAAGTCATAATTAATAGACATTTTTGGTTTACATATCAGTGTCTTGCAAGTGACTGAGATGAGTCTATTCCATGAGACATTTATATATTCTGGGATAGTTCCCAGAGTATGTAATATTCCATGAATGTTATCACTGTCCAGATAAAGTCTTCCCAAGGGCCTAGCCCAACTGTCTGGGTGGATTTTTCAGGTATCATTTCTTCTGCTCACGCCCTTCAGCAACACAGAGTCATCAGCTCGGCCAACCTCACTGCAAAGGATTAGCCTCCACCCTCATTATAAGAAAGGCCTTTTTATGTTGAAAGGTTGTGGTCACTCTATTCAAAGTAGCCCAATGTCAAAACACTGTACAGAATTTATAAGCTGTTAGTGAGCCCTCACTGCCCAAGTGACGGCAAAGGGTCTCAGATTAGTCAAATGGCTTGCTGATGGCCACATATTTTTGGCTAAAACAGGGCTTCAGAGTTCTTGGTTTAAGTCTAAGTTTCTTTCACTGCCGCACAACAGCCCCCACAGGCCATCAAAGTTATCACCCTTGTCACAAAAGGTGAGTTTTCACACCTTTTGGATTCACAGTTATTCTTAAGTGAATTAAATTCAAAAGTAGAGCCAATCCCATTTGTTTGTCATCCCTCCAACAAGAATGCAGAAAATTTTATATTTTAAAGGTGAAATGTTCTCATTTGTAACCAAATTGTAAAAGTTCTTATGGGTCTTCTATGTCCTAAAATTTCAATATAAACCTAGTGAAATAAATCTTCATCTCGGTGTGATTTCTTTCTTTTTTACATGGCACACAGTAAGTTACTGATATAAAGTGACAGTCAAGTGTGTGTGTATATATATGTATGTGTGTGTGATTATATGATATATATATGATAAATATAAAATATCATATATATCATATATATATGTATATGATATCAAATATATGAGTTACACTGTTTTTTTCTCTTGGAGAACTGGCATGTATCTTTTTATTGAGTAAAGAAAAGTATGCAATTCACAGTATTTTCCTCTTTGTCCTAGCTGATAGGTGACTCAGCAGTGACCGAGCACAGGAGTTGTGTTAGCCCAGAGTTTGGTTTATTCATGCCCTTCACTATGTGCTGGCCATGCTGGGCTCCAGCCATGTTCAGAAAGAGCTGCCTGCAAAGAAACTATGTAAGATCATGAAGACTAGAGAGCCTGGTAATGGCCAGCTACATTACATCTGGGAAGAGCTAACTAATAGATGAAAAGTCAGGAAATTAGCACAGTGAATCAGAGTGAAGACAGAAAGTACAGATAATAAAATAGGAGTGAAGCTCATGTTGGTCAGAGATAATGGAATCTAAGGAAAGGGGTGAGGCAGGATGAAAATCTGCTCATTTCGGCACCAACTGCCTTATGGGTATATTGATCGGTTTTCTAGCCCCGCTTAGACTCCTAAAGAGTCATCTTCTGTTAGTTTTGCACTTTTGTTACTAATCTGTCTAATTGTACATGTTAATTTTGTTTTAACAAGAACAAAGTTCTGAGATGTTCTGAACTAAATTATAGCAGGCAGGAGAATGAAAGAGTTAGAGCAGCTAGCCTCTTAATATCTGGGGGCAGCTGAAAAAAGGACCACTCCCATTCCTGAGTGTACAGTGCAGCTTTGAACCAACATCCAGGCTTCTACCAACCCTCCCTGACATGGGCCACCACATCCTACTTATGCATGAACTTCTGGGACTGTTGCCTGGAACCAATCAAAAGTTAGAAATATTTCTTCCTTATAGGCTGTGTTCCTATCACAGAACTGCCCCCACTCCACCTTCTCCCACTCTCTTATCTGTAGCCAATGTAACTTTTTTCATAACAACCTTTATTCCCTCTATTTGATATATTTAATAAGTACATTGACTCCAGGGTGGCAGACACATGGCCTTGCTCTCCCAGCATAGCTGCTGGTGGTTTACACCTCAATCCCCAGGACCTGGTCCTTTACAGCTCAATAAACCCTTTGGTTTTTTTTTTAAGTCTTTTGATCATGGAAGTTAAGTTTTTATTTAAGAGTTTTACAACCCCTCTACTCCTTTATGAAATCAAGTAGACAGAGTATAAAATCTCATTTAAAAATACTTACATGATGTTTGCAGGGCTTAACGTGTAATGCATAAACTATAGGTGAATGGGCTAACAAACACTTGTCTTTAGAAATATGACTCTAAGCTTCCTCTAGGCCTGGAGCCCTGAGGAACAGGAAAGAACAAGTGTGGCTAGAGTACAATGAGGTGGATGGAATAACTGCAGATGAGGTCCAAGAGTTTGAATAAGAACATGACTATGTAGGACCCTGTTGATCAGGGTTTTTACTATTGTTCTGTGCAAAATGGAAAGCCATGGAAGAGCTCAATACAGGTTATTTATATGATTTGTGTTATGTTTATTTTATTTATTGATTTGAGAGAGAGAAATATTGATTTTTGTTGTTCTACTTATTTATGCACTCATTGGTTGATTCTTACATGTGCCCTACTGGGATCAAATCTGCAACCTTGACATGTTGGAATGATGCTCTAACCAACTGAGCTAAACAGGTAGAGCTGATTTGTCTTATATTTTAAGAGGATAAGTGGCTGCTGTAAGAGAAAGAAATAAGAAACCAGTTAAGATCCTATTCCGTTACTCCAGGAAAAGATGATGGTAGCTTGAACCTAGGTGTTCAGAGACTAATTTGCTGCAAAAGCACACAAAAAAAGAGAAGATAAAAACGACTCCATAATTTGGGGCTCAAGTCATTGGAACCTTGGAGTTGCCACTGAATGAGCTATGTGGATACAGAGAAGAACAAGACACAGTGGCTCTGATAACCCACACCTACCAGAGAAGATGGACAAGAAAAAAAAAGTCAACAAAAGTACGTTCCATTTCTTAGACACTGACTTTATACCAGGCACTGAACTCAACATTCTACAAACAAAGCACAATTCGGTCCTGACAATTACTTAATGTGGTTGATGCAATTAGTCCTATTTCACAGATGAAAAAGAAAAAAAGAAAAAGAAAATGAAGCTCGGCAGGGCAACATGACTTACCCAAGACCTAAGAGCTGAAAGACGGAATTGGTTTGAACCCATAACTGTCTAAACCTTAAACTTATGCCCGTAATGACTGCACTTTAGTCTAGCTCTGGCTCAACTTGATTTGAGGAAATCAGGTAGGCAGGATGAATAAAGCTGGCCCACGAGTGTGGGTGCCGTTTACCCACGACAGGATGATTGCCTGATCTCTTTTAATCCATAAAACAAGAAGGATGGACTCCATGATTTCCCTGGTTCCTCTCAGGTCTAAAAGCCTATCATTTTAAAACATGGTGATGCTTCTTTTCAATAAAGTGAAAGTCATTTTTATTCCTTAAGATTGAATAGCATATAACACAATTCTCTTATTTATACAAAGCTATTCCAAGCCAGGCTGAATGGAGCCTCACAGCTTAGAGTGTGCCCATTTCGAAATAGAAAGAGGGTTAAGGGTAAAAGAATAGCAGTGAACAAAGAAGGGTGAATGAAGAAAAGGAAAAGGCACATCAAGGAAATTAAAATGAGGTTTAAAAACTGTCTTCCTCCAGAAAATGGAAGAATTATTACATCTTTTATACTGAGGCACCGTGATTGTTGACTAAAAAAAAATTCTGCGACAACTAAAAATGTATCTTGCATGTTAACAGAAACTGTAGTTTTCACAGTCTTTGTCGTTCCCAATCCTGGGTGGTAATATCACACTTTCGATTTATCACAATAGCAAAATCAAATGAAAATATTTTTACCCAGACAGTATCATACACAGCCAGAAAAAGAAAATGCCATATATTTATGTTTGCCTTGGATTTGCAACATGTCGATGAGACTGAGGTGAAATTTGGCCTAGATTTAAGGAGTCATAAAAACAAGTTTGGGTTTAATTAGGTGGGAACGGGCAGCCTGTTTTTCTTCATCATCATCACTAACTTCATAAAGGGCGTCCCTACCGCATGTGTGTATTTCTGCTGCAGTAGGCAGCTGCAGGGATTCGCCGACATCGAAGGCAAATGAAGTTACAGTGAAATGATACCAAAGTGTATCAGGACTGTGAACACAAAGGAGAGGGCTCTAACCTGGCATTTAAGCTGTGCCTCACGGACCGAGAGTGCCACAGTCCAGAGGGAAGAGCTCCCCCATCTGTCCCTATATCTCCCCCACCTTACCCACCCCTCCCCCACTTTATTCTCCTTTGGATACCTTCATATGATGTCCTTTATATAATGACTTCTTAAAATATTAACCTTTAAAAATGTGTTAAACTGCCACTAAGATTATAATGAATGGATTTACTGTTTAAAAATATAAATAAGATTGAGGACTTCACCCCCCCATATATTAAAATCATCGGCATGGGGGTTGCTGGGGGGAGGGGGATATAAGGGAACTATATGGTGATGGGAAAAATACAATAAAGAAGGAGACAGTCATCAATGTTCCTATATACTTTCTGGGGATTGCTGGGGGAAATGACACTTAGTTATTGTAATGGTTACTATTTTCTGAAAACACATGCTGAAGAGAAAAACCACAATAGAATATTCAGAGGACACAACAGACACCTCACACAAGAAACTCAAGTAACAAATAAATAAAACAGCCAGTCTTTTCTGAAATTAAAATAAGTGCCAATGAAAACACATTTGCAGGTTTTTATGTCACATTAAATTAGCAAACTGTATGTTATGTGGATGTGTGGGTTTTAAGGATAATACTTGGTATTGGCGAAGTGTGGCAAAAGAGGTATCCTGAAAAGTGTTAAGGAAAAATGTTTCCAGAAGTCAGCTTGAAAATATATATCTAAATGTTTTTAAAAGTGCATCACTTTTGACTCAGTGATTTTTCATCTAGAACTGTTATATCTTAAGGACATCAATAGAAGCGGGGTCAAAAAATGCATTCCAATGATTTATATAAGCTGTTCATGTGAGCAAAAGCATCTAACTCTCCCAATTTCCTTATTCCTATAAACATTTCAAAATAGACAGTAGGCCAACCCTGCATGAAGTCTGCAAGCTATAAAGGATTGGTTCCATCTGTGAAAACATATACAGTTTCCGGTATGTCTGCTGTAGGGGCAGGGCAGGAGGCACGTGACTGAGGGAAGAACGGAGGGTCGATCAGTGTGCACGAGAGGTAGAGAACACACCTGTGGAAGGTAGACCCCATCAGCAGGAAGGCTGCAGCCTGAATTCCCCACAGCTGAAGAGGAAAACAATTAGATCCCAGAAAAGGTATTCCCTACCTTAAGAAGAGAATGGTCTTCTAAAAATGGTGGTAGAGATGAGATAAGAGGCCTAGCTGAAAGTCAAATTAGTCAAAGGAAAGACAGGACTGGAAGTCTGTCTAAATCTTCTACAAAGGCAAAAGGATTTAACTGTAAGAGACAAAGAAAGACATGAAGAACAGATTTAGAAAAGCCAATACTCCATATGTAAACATCAGAGGCCATGCCTTCACTTAGAGGCCATGGTAGAGATACAACAGCACAAAATATTCCTGAGCTTAAGACAAACCTAAAACCATTGTTGCAAATGGCTACTGGCAGGCTACGCTGATAAAAAGACAGGAATCGTCTGTTAGGCATCTGAAGAAAAAACAAATATTCCCATAAGCATCCCATGCAGACACTCAAGCCCCAGCAAAGAAACACAAATCAGTCTGCATACACTGCTTCCGCAACACTGACATCCAGCAGAAAATGGATCGAACCCTGAATTCAAAACAGAACTGAAGAAGGAGCATAGGGAGAAGGAGGAGAATTTTGGACACATTCCGACGGCTACTCATGTGCAAGGGAAACAGTAGCACACTCCCCAGCAGAATGTTTCAGAAATGCTTTGCAAACATTACACCTGCATAAATCTCTTCCTGAAATATTTTTCAAAGAGATTCTGGCACTTTGTCGTCATTGAACATTAAGGAGAACACTATCCTGAAGTATCTCTTAGAAACTAGGTCTTTTTTCAGTTCTCAGATCTGGACAGTCAACGTTCTATGCAAATAATGTTCCACTAATAATAACACAAAAAAGTTTAGATTTATCTCCCTTTTAAAAATGATTTTATTTATTTATCTTTAGAGAGGGAGGGTAACATCAATGTGTGGTTGCCTCTCCCACACTCAGTACTGGGGACATGGCCTGCAACCCAGGCACGTGCCCTAGTCTAGGAATGGAACCCGCTACACTTTGGTTCGCAGGACAGCACTCAAATCCACTGAGCCACACCAGCCAGGGCGAGATTTCCCTTTAATGTGAGAAGATCAAAGCCCTTACACCAGTGATTCACAGCATTATTTGCACATTAGAATCTCCTGGAGAGCTGGTGAAATCTCTAAGGCTCAGCCCACATCCCCAACATTCTGCTTCTGCACTCCCACTTTTATGGTGGCATTATTCATAATGACAAGAGAGGAAAACAACCTAATGTCGACAGATGAATAGATACAGAACATGTGAGAGAGTAGATGGATGGTAGCCAGATAATAGACACAATGGAGTATTACTCAGCCACAAACAAGAAGGAAACCCTGCCATTTATCACAACATAGGTGAAACTTGTGGGTATTACGCTAAGTGAGATAAGTCAGATAGAGGAAAACAAATGTTATAAGACCCCATTTATATGTGAAATCTAAAAAAAAAGCCAAACATAGAAACAGAGAGTAGAATGGGGCTGAAGATGGGGAAATGGGGAGATGTTGATCAAAAGGCATGAGCTTCCAATTACAAGATAAATAATTTCTGCGAATAGAATATGCAACATGGTGACTATAGTTAACAACAGTATATTACATACTTGAAAGTTGCTAAGAGAGTAGATCTTAGATGTTCTCACTACAAAAAAAAAGATAAAAAGGTGTGAAGATAAAATGTGAGAAGATGGAGGTCCTTATTTTAATAATCATTTTACAATGTGCACATGTAGTTAAACATCACCTTGTACACCTTAAAATTATACAATGTTATATGTCAATTACATCTCATTAAAGCTGGAAAAAAATTATAATCACCAGGGGTAGTGCCCAGTATTTTTTAAATCTCCCCAGTTTCTTCCAACATCTGTAGTTAATATTTAGAAGCTCCAAATCTTTGCTCTACATAGAACAAACACTGAGTACTAAAAAGGAGTAATGTAAGGGTAATGTTTTCTTTCCCCATCAGAGCATGCAAACTTCTGTTTTAATATTTGTAATTCCCCAAATGTACAGCTTTGTCAGTTAAGATCCTGTTAAAATACTTGCTATATGGACGCTGTACGCCCTGCTGGCTGATAGCCCTTTGCGATTCCAAAGCAATGGCTTGAGAAAGCTGTCTCTGCCACACACTTCCTTTGTACTGTGTTCCTTACTCTGAACACATGAATCTGAACTGCATTTGAACAACGTAATTTTAAACTGGATGAATTCAAGGTCAACGAATGAAAAGTAGACACATACAAAGAGACTTTTGCCAGTAGAGAAAATAACTCAGTGCCCAGACTACCCAGCAAAGGAATATTTTTAAAGGCTGCACAAGCATCTTGTATATTTACTAATATAATAATACAAGCAAACATTAACTGTCTGGGGCTATATTCTACTCAGGGTCAAAGTGCTTCCCAATGTTATATTAAGCAGTCCAAGGGAACATATTGATTTCTCAGGTCATTCTGATGGAATGTGGATCAGTGGCTGCAGAAATATTCTATATATTAATGAGATTCTAACACAGCTGTTTCTGAAGTGTGTGAAAGACAGAGAGGCCATATCCATGAGACAGCCAAGGTCATGTCTTTAGCATAGATCAGAGGATTCAGACCAAAATGTCATGTTTATAATCTGATAACCAAATCTGATCCCAAAAACTGTTTCACAAAGATATTTATTTATTAATGTCCTCCGCTGCACTGAAAGATATCTCTAAGTCACTCTGTGATCGATTGGAACAGATGTGACTTAAGCGTGCTTACTTATAATTCCACATAGTCTCTACTTTATAATTCATGTTTTTGTCATCAATGAGAATCACAGAGATCCAAGTCTAATAAAAAATATTTATTTCAACAGAGTTTGATTAAATAAAGCCAATAACACGCATTATCCTGAGCTTAGCATTCATATTAACTTCTGAGGCCAGAGGAGAAGTGAACCAAAGAAAAGAAACTAACCTTTTATATGCAATAAACTTCCATGTCACAGAAGCAAAGTCACTAGATCTTACTTATTCCAAAAACTAAAAAGAAATGACAATATAGGGCATAATAGAAGTACTCATTATTACTACAATGGCAATCATTTTACAACTTACAAATGTACCAAATCGCAATGTTGTATACCTTAAATTCACAAAATGTTGTATATCAAATATACTTCAATTTTTTAAATAAAGCCAAAAGGCAAAGCCAAAGCTTACGCAGAAAGACAAAAGCAGGATTTGGCTATGAAGTGGTATTCCACGCCCTGTTCTTCCTGCTGGGCTAAAGGTTAAGTGTAGCAATGATGGGTTGGCAGTGTTTTGAGACAGCTCTCATGTGGAATTTGTGAGAATTACATCAGAGCCTTGGTTAAAACTCCCTGAGGTCCACGGAATTGAGGACTAGAAGTTGATCATGTCCAGACAGCAGCTGTGCCTTATACATCTCTGTATTGCCCCCCAGAAGCAAGAGCACCGCGGGTACCCCATATATATTAGGTGGTTGCCCATACTTGCAAATGACCCCCCCACTACGTGGGGCAGACACTCTCCCAACAGTGTCCTTGACAGATGGGCATCTGGCATCTGCTTCCATGCCATCTATTGACAGGTATCTAATGATCTCCTGAGGACATTCATTCTCTGACTCAGGGCCACTAATTGTTAGAGAACTCTATCTTATGTTGAACTGAAACTTGCTTTCACATAATGGGCCCCCACTGGCCTGAGTTCTGCCCTCTCTGACAACACAAAATGAGTCTTTTTAGTCTTCTACCTGACAGTTCTTTAACAATTAAAAAAAAATGATTAGGGCCATCCTTAGAAGAGCTCATCCTAGACACTCTTTCCTGGGTTCAATTTAAATTGTTAATAGTATTATTCATACTCAGTGGTGCCATGAATGGAAGGTAATAATACAGATATAAACCGACGGTGATGCTTTTCATTTTATAGTCAGTAGATTTGCCACTGAATGAAAGCAAGAGGCAAGTTCTTAAGTGACTACACAGACATGTTTGCCTCCATATTCAACAATGGCTGCCAGGCATCTAGTTCCAACTCCTTCTAAGTTTCATTTCTAAACCAGGAATCCGATCAGATCACTTCTTTATCTACTATTCCTCAATAAATCCCACAATTTTCTTTCAATCAATAAGAATTTACTAAGTTCCTATTAATGTGCGAGGAATATTCTACATCCTGGAGTTCCCTATTCAGAAATGAATAGGGAAGTGTGCTTCTCTCATGAAGCTTTTAGTCTATGGAGATGTGTCAGGAAATAAGTAAACAACGATAGTTAAAAACGTAGGTTAACATATAAGGTTAACAACTGAAAATAAAGGTAAGCAACTAAGGTTAAAAACATAGGCTAAGGAAAAAATGGCAGAAGCTGATCAGAAATGGAGGCCATATGTTGATCCTCAGTGAAAGCATCTGTGAGGAGGTGAAATTTCAGCTAAGACCTAAGTGATGAAAATGAACACACCACCATACTGCAGTGGCAAATGTGTTTTTGCTCTCTCCTAATGAGCTTTTTGTCATTTGCTAATTTGAAACACATTCCCTCAACTCTACACCCAAACAATCGATTAAAGTGCTGCATGTGACAGGGTCAAGCAGAAAGAAACTATAGACACCTACCATGTTCCCTGGTAAACTGTCTTGTGCGACATCTCATTACAAGGGCTTTGCAAAGCAAACATTAGACTTTCAAGACTTCCAGAGCAGGGCAGAATCTCTCCCTTATTAAACTCCTCTAAACAATACAGGGTGCATCGCACTGCCTGTTGTGGGGTTTTCATCTCCGGGCGAAGCCACCTAGTGAGGACCAAAGGAACTTCAATCAAAATTCCAATGTATTGATACTCGCAGCACCGGCTGCAGTGGGAGGCTCACAGTTTGGTACCCCAGCTCAATACAAGTCTAACTTCCCTTCCCAGAGCAACAGCAGAGTTTACGCTTCCATAGGAGCATACAGTTGAGTTAGCAGATGAGGCCTAGCAGAAGTCTGCACTGTACATGTGCATACACAGAAGGGACTTGAGGACAGTGTTCTGGCAAGGGGGAAACTGATCTCACATCTTCATGTCCTCACACCTTCACTTGGTTCTGCCAGCCTGAACCATTAGCTAGAAAAGCCTCATATAAGTATTAAGCATACATATTGTATTTAGATTCCAGTTGCTAACCTGTTGAGCACACTAACTCACCTAAACTCTCTGTATGCTATGGATCTTTGTACTTACAGAGCCCCCTATATCCAGGGCTGCTACTTATGACTTGAACAGGTTTTACTTCACCTGACTCTGGAGGACACCCTTGTCATAAGGTCACTGTAGATTTTTTTGTTCTTTGTGACCAATTTCCAGAAACATATAAAGTGTTTTCAGGAAAGGAAGCCTCATTCTAAATGGTACAAAGACACCATGTGGGCTAACTGTAGGACTGCTTTATAAACTCCCATGTATAAAATGCCTTTCAAACAAAGGAGCTAGTGAAGGATATTCAATAAAGCACTGTTTGTGAAAGTGAAAAAATGTCCATAATTTGGACCCCAAATGCCCATCAACATGAGAATAGATAAATAAATGTGGTTTGTTCATGTATCAAAATACCATAGATCCATTAAAAAGAGTGACTTAAAGCTAAAAGTATCAGCATAAATAAATCTTAAAGAACGTAATGTTGAAAATGGATATGCATAGTGTGACATCATTTATATAAATAGTAAAATGCACAATAAATATACAAATAGCTGATGGGTACATGCATTTGTATCAAAATATAAATGCATTAGGTAGATGTTCATCAGCTTCAGATTCATGGTTATCTCAGGTGTGGCAGGGAGGAGAAGGCACTAGGGAAGCATACACAGGGGCTTCACCTGCATCTATAGCATTTTATTTCTTCTTTAAAATGTAAAATATATGTGACAAAAACATTTGTTAAATCTGGGTCACAACTATACAGGTACCTGCATTTTCCTGTATGTTGAGATAAGTTGTTGGTTTGGTTTTTTTTAAGTAAAAGAGAAAAGAACTTAAGCTTCATTGCCTTGAAGGAACTACTATGTTTCTTCCCTTTCTGATAATGAGATCTTATTAGTCAGGGCCTTTCCACATTTCTTTTGTTTTTTGAAAGCAACAGTTTTCCTTTCAAATGAACATCCTTATGGAGTCCTAATACATACAACCAGTAAAAGTGGAGGTGCCCCAGAGCCCTGGTTTCTCACCTTCATTCTAGGCAACCTAACAGTGTCCCCAAAGATACCTCCATGGAACCCAAGGCTTCACAGAGCACAGTGACAAAACCACTGAGGTGACTAATGGTGAAGCCCTTGTGACCTGAGTGTCAGGAGGCTAGGACCACTTTTCAAGGTTTATGTCAACCTCTCTCAGCAGGTTATTTGCATTCCCCCATTCCCTCCTGTGTTTGGCTAGTATACTACCTGATATTTCTTTGTTTTCTTTTTAAGACTTTATTTGTTTATTTTTAGGGAGAGGAGAAGGGAGGGAGAAAGAAAAGGAGAGAAACACCAATGTGTGGTTGCTTCTTATGTGGCTCCTACTGGGGACCTGGCCTGAAACCCAGGCATGTGCCCTGACTGAGAACTAAACTAGTGACCCTTTAGTTCACAGGCTGGTGCTCAATCCACTGAGCCACACCAGCCAGGCCTGATATTTCTTTTTATTAAGAACCTGAATGTAATCAAATGGCCCATCTTCAATAATTGACAAAAATTAATACTTCTCAACAAGTTTAAACTGGCAGTTTTTAATTGCCCTGCTTATCATTACTCTGAATAACAGGTTTAACCATGCTTGTGTTACACACAAAAATATTTTTAAAAAAGAAGTACAAAAGAAAAATACACGTTTAAATAAGCAAATCTTCCTTAAATAAAAGGAAAGCAATAAATGACTTAGAATGAAGGCAATCACCTATATTTATAAAAGACCCCAACTTTAGGAATGTCAAAAGTTGAAAACAAACTTAAACTTATTGTGATCATTCCACAATATATACAGATATCAAATCATTATGTTGTATACTTAAAATAATATAATTTAGATGTCAATTAAACCACTATAAAACTCTTATAAAAAGTTAAAATAAAAAATATGATATTAACTTCCTTCAACTACTGACAAACACATTCAGTACAACATTTCTGTGACCAATAATGCATTGGTACAGAAGATGAGTGAAGATATCTTAATGCCCATTTCGTGAATGTTCCTAAGTTTTATCACTCTATCTTAACATGATGTATTTGTTCTGCCAGGTGATCTGATGCTGTGTTCATTAAAATGTCATACTTGTTAAAGAAGCCTAGTCAACATTGCGATTGACCATTCCAATTTACCCAAGTTCAAAATCATGGTTCCCAGAAGATTCAAGAGTCATATAATATAAATGCGGTTTATCAAACATGAAGAGTGTCTGCAGTACTTAAATAGGTATAGGTTTTCTGTAGCTACAGAAGCAGTGATATCGATACCATTGAGTTGCTGACTTGTAATATCTATCTGTAAGAGAAAAAAATCACTTGGGGGAGAAACTACACACAATAGCGGTAACAGACAGCTTACCTTATCAACCGAGGGAAAGCTACCTAGTGAGCTGAGTCTTAGATAAATCGCAGCAGTGGAGCAGAATGCTAATGGCTGCTTTCTGGCAATACACCCAGGCCCCATATCCTCACCCAGCACCCACCCAGACATCACCAAAGAAGACTTGTACATTGTGACCAGAGCACCCTACCCACTATGGCCAGCATGCCAGGGTCAAGTGTTGCCTGGGCATGGAAAGCAAAGTTAACTTTTCACCATCTCTTTCCCCCTTGGCCTTGCTCTTTCTTTGAAGGTAACAATCAGCATCCTTCTACTGCTACCACTGCACTCTCTGTCTGGGGATATCAGCTGGCATGTGAAGAACATTATGGAAGAGAAGACTATTGGGTAGAAAGGGGGGATTTCAGGGCTAAGCAGAGATTTTAGAGATGGCAGAATGAGCCTGGACCAAAAAAAAAAAAAGGATTAATGCATACTATGTCCTATGGTGATCAATTAAACCACTGAAGTCCATCTGTTTCCCTGAAAATGAACATACTGAGATCACAAAGAAACAATAATGCTGATAAGTTTTTGAAGAGACTTATTTTTAACAAAAGATAGTTGTTAAGCCACATTTTAAAGCAGTTAAGGGGGAAAAGGGGGAGGGATTTGGAGGAACAAATAGGAAGGACACAGGGACGAGAACTAAGGGGGGTGGAAATGGGAGGGAGGTGGGGAGCAAGGGGCGGGGGTGGCTGGGATGGGAAAAATAGACAAAAAACTGTACTTGAAAAATAACTAAATAAAATTAATTAAAAAGAAAAAAATAAAGCAGCCTATGACATCATGTGGGGGAGTGGGGCAAAGAGGAGAGAGACTGTGGTAGGTGAAAAGAAGAATCACAAAAATGATAAAATGCATCGTGAAGTTTTCCTCAAAAAGATTATTTAGACTAAAAAACCCTGTGAAAATAAGTCTAAAACATGACTTCACAAGAGTAAAGGTTAATAAAACACCAAGACAGATTGATTACTAATGTCAGTTGAGATGACCATCTCTAAAATCCATTTTTAAAAAAATCAGACAACCTGAAGGGCTAGAATATTTAGTTACTCTTCTGCACAAAATCAGATGGGAGGACCAGCATTACAACTTTGTGATCAAAATGATGCAAGGAGGACCTTGTGTAGGCTAAGACTGTTGTCTAAGGATGTTTAAAGATTAATTCTAGAATTTTCAAGAGGCAATAAGTCTACACATTGGCTCTAAGGATGGATGTAGAATTGGTGTGAAATCAACCCACCCGGCAAATGTCCAGTTTATCCGCAGGGCAGAAATGGGGCTTCAACACTATACAGACCATCTTTATTAGGCAGACAGTCAGGAAGTGAAGTGCTTCAGCTAATCAAATATTTTTTGTTAATTGTTACCACATGCAGAAGGATTACAAATTTTTAAAGAATGAGAATAAATTAAAATATACTTAACACTGAAACTAAACTGATTATAATTTAATCTTTCTCTAATTATTCAGAATGCATTTCAGGGTCATCAAGAGAAGCATAAATTATCAGTGCTTGATGACTGTGCAGGAAGTCAGGGTTTTTCTAAAATCCTGTTTAATAGATGCTTGGTAACAAAGAATTCACTGCACTAGTTATCATTTGGGGGATTTATGTGCTAGGCATTTTGCTGGGATGTGAAGTATATCATTAATCCTCACCAAAAATAAAATTTTGCAGATGATGAACTGATATTCATAGAGTTAGAATAACTTGTCCAAGGTCACACAACATGAAAGGGTGTCAGAGCCAGGTTTTGACTGTAGAACTCGTCAAGGAATATTCCCTTTCACTGGGTCAAACAAGCAAGCCTTGCCGTGTAAAAGTATTCATAAAATTCGCCGGCTCCCTCTACAAAACTTATATCCACTCAGTGGGTCATGTTGTTTATTTTTCTGCTAAAGGTTTTTTTCTGAGCCATCCCTGAGACTGCTATCATGTATTCATGAGGCCAGCAAACTTTGTCCATAAACTGTTTTTGAAGTTTTCTTTCTTTTTTCTAAGTGAAAGGCCAACAGCTGACTCAAAGAATCAAGAACATAGCTGGAACATCTTTGGAAGAAAAATGTTTTAAGAGACTAAACCAGCAGAGCCTTGGCCACATGACCAAATGATTGACTGATAAACATATACTTAATATATACTCATTTACTCATTATTATGCTGTGATCTAATTTTTGAGCCTTTCCACTTATGTTTAACTATAAAACATATTGGATTTGACTATGACTTAGAAAAGACTCTGGTTGTTTACAATTATTGAAAACTTTAGGCTGGGTTTAAATCTATTAAAGAAATGTATTCCACTTAATTAGGAGGGGGGAAAATTTATTTTGTCAGCTGAGGTAAGACAGCTGATCTCATCATCTGCTTTTTAGTTCCAAACTCCTTAATGTGTTTTTTTTCTTTATTTTTTATGGAGATTTTTTTCTTTATTGGAAAACTTAAGACCTGGATACATTAAATAAAACCGATTTCTGGGGGAATAACATCAAAACCCACAACAGGAAAAGAGTCAACACTGTCTGGGCCACAGCAAAACCCAGAGAGCACATTCTCATTGAAACATTCTAGGTGCTTCGCACGGGCTCACCTGCCAAGAAAGCCGCTCCCTAGAAGGTCGGCACTGTTTCTGAAACGGCCCCTTAGGCGAGGAAAAACCAGACTCCTTCATGTGTTCACACAGAACATTTATGGCTTCTCATTCACCTTCACTCACCAGCTCCCGTTAAAACTCTCCAGGGTTCAAATGCCTTTTCTTCCTCCACCCACAATGGTTTCACTTATCTCCAAAGCAGGCAGTGACTCCTCTAATGGGATTTCACAAACAAGAGGGGAGATGCGGCTGAACTGTAGGATGGCACAGAATAATCTCAGGCCATGATACTGTCTCAGCTCATCTCATTCACACATAGGAGACTTTGTGGCGGCTGAGGTGACCCTATTTAGAGAGACAGGCCTCCCTCCCCGCACCCAGCACAGGGCATTTCCAGATAAGCCATGAGAACCTTTCTATTCCAAAAGAAACTATTTTCACTTCTAGCACCAGGCTAATACTTTTATTGCATTGAAGAAAAAGCTACCTAAACAGTAACTTGGGGTAAAAGGAGTCCTGATGAGAGGGAGCTTCTTGTTCAAAAAGTTCAGAATAGAAAAAGAGAGACTGCCCATCTATGAAGTCTCTACACAAAATGATGGCAGGAAGGTAATTCTGAAGATGCTACAGCTTGACCCCACCTTCTAATTAAGGCTCTCACTCACAGACAGAAGTTTCATGCTCAAGTTAAATTTAAAGAAAGTTAAAATGACTGACTGCCTAACTAAACCAAATTACACATTATGTCAAAGCTTGAAACTCATACTTAACTGTCTTAAAACTTGAGAGATGAGGCGGTGCTTGGCATGATCGTGTTTTGAAGGGGATTTCACTGCTCACGACTGGAACTGCTGTCGCCTTGTTCAGCGGGAGGTTTTACTCCAGTGCTTTGGACTGATTTGTCCATTCCATTTCCTCTCTGAGATTTTATGCTCTCTAGAGTAACTTTGTTAAACCTGAATCTGGGATGGCCCTCCTGACTCTGAGCTCCAAGGGATAACTTTCTCAGAGGAAGGAAAGTGAGATTCATTTTCAATATGGGTGAAATAGCAGAAAGAAACACTCAAGTTGAAGGTCAAGAAAATGTCACCTGGAACCTGAATCAATATCAATAGAAATAGTTCACTGAAGACCAAGGTCTAATTTTATGACCAGGTGTTCAATATCAAATTAAGTAGCTAGGGGAGAAGAATGATGAAAGTTAAAATAAGACTATTAATTATAATTTCTTAGACTTAATTTTATAGCCTAAGAAATTATAAAGAGTTCTAATAAAATGTGATTCTCAACATCAATGCCTAAAAAAGATATTTAGAGGACCACATAACTCTTAAGCTGGAAAGATCCCCAAAGTATAGCTAGTTCAACACTTTTATTTTTCAGATAAAGAAACTGAGGCACAGAGAAGTTAAGTGTTTTTACATAAAGAAAGTTTAAAAACTTTACCTTATACTCTAACTACTGTCACAACAAACCCAAGTTTAATATCCAGTGGTACAATTAGCACCCGTGAATAATCTCAATGCATAAAAATCATTCTTATAATAGTAAAAGCAATCTATTGCACCATATCTTTAGAAATTAAAAAATAATAATACAGTGGATCTAACATTTCATTACAATTCCCAAGAGTAATTCAGGTTTTCTGCTAATCTAGACTCAGTCACCTGGTCACTCCTTAAACATTTACTGTGCACCTACTGGGTGTTATGTATATATAGCTCAAAACTCCAAAACTGTACTCTAGTTGAAATTTTGCCTTCAAAGAATAGTGAATAAAATCTTTATAGACACTTTTCTTACCTATGAGTACTTATACCATTTAATAACTTCCATTTTCTCCTAAAATGATTTTTTCCTTCCTTTCAAGGATAATAAGGGCCATTATCTTCAATAATCTAAATGTCTTTCAAGTTCCAGCTATTCAGTTATCTTATTCAACACATACTTAATTGTGATAAGCCTACGGGTGTGTAAGAGGCCCATGAATCCGTTTTAGCACCAGTTTTTAATGTTTCCATTCATAATATGGCTGATTTTCTTCTACAAGGTGTCATGGTCTTTGCTGGAAAGATAATATAGGGCATGATTAACCAGTAACTCACCCAACGAGTCTAGTAAGGCTGGCAGAAACAATGTTAATGTCACTGCAGAGTGACTAACCAGCGTAAGTAAAGTTGAAGTAACAAACAGGTAAGGTAAGAAGACCCTACACAGGAAAGCTGTAGACCTAGCAACATTCACACTGCTTGAGGTCTGGTTGTCAATACTACAAATCCAGAAACGTTTTTTTGTGCAATCAAAGCTAATCCTCACTGATGAATATGCAAGATGTCAATTTGCAAAACACCATGTTGATGTATTAATTTATAATGGAAAATATCCCTTCCCAAGCTCTGGAAAACTCATGTTAAGTTTCCTGAAAAGGAATGGTTAACATCTGACCCTCCACTTCTCCCTATTCTCTCCACATCTCTACAGCTGTCCAAGGGAATCCTTCCTAACACAGTTACCCGGGCAACCCCTGCTAATCACACTGAGACAGATTCCGTTAGCTTCTATCCCAGACGTGCTTTTTTAATTCTCAAGATAACTAAGAGGACAGGTAATTATTTTCAGGTTATTTTGGACATCAGGAAATAAGAGCTAATGCAGGCAGATGCTTGAAGACCACTTCACCTAGGTTGTACCATGGGTACAACCTTATAAGTTCACCCTCTCTCAATTCCTACAGTCCTCCCATCACCTGAATATTCCAGCATTGCTCTCTCCTGGAATGGGTTTTGAAACATCCTTATCTGTTCAAACTCCTATCTTCATTTCCTTTGAATATATGCTCAGAAGTGAGATTGTTGGATCAGATGCTAGTTTTGTTTTTCATTTTTTAAAGATCCTTGATACTTGTTCCATAGTGGCTGAAACTATTTACATCCCTACCAACAGTGCACGAGGGTTCCCTTTCTCTACATCTTGCCAACACTGACCTTGATGATAACTAAGATATATATGCACTACTATATTTATTGCATTATTTATAATAGCCAAGATATGAAAACAATCTAAGTATGGATCAACGAATGAATAAAGAAGTTGTTGTTGTGTGTGTGTGTGTGTGTATATATATATATATATATATATCATATTTTCAAACTATAAGACACACCCCCAAATCTGGGAAGAAAATGGGGGTGCATCTTATCATCCGAATATAGCCCACCTGGCTCACTGTGGGGGGTGGGCCAGTGGTGGAGAAGGGCCACAGGTTATTAAATATTTTACCACATTTTTGCTTTTTCCTCTATTTTTTCTATTTTCCTCTTCTAAAACCTAGGTGTGCCTTATAGTCCTAATGTATAATACATACATATATATATACACACATGTGTATATATATATGTATATGTATATGTATATATATGTATATGTGTATATATATATATCCATACACATAATGGAATATTATTCTACTAAAAGAAAAAGGGAAGTCCTGCCATTTTCAACAATATAGATGGACATTTCAGTCATTACGCTAAGTGAATTAAGTCAGGCAGAAAAAAGCAAACACTGCCTGTTACCACTTATATAAAGAATCTAAAAGAAGCCAAAGTCATAGGAACAGAGAGCAGAAGGATGGTTCCCAGAGGCTGGGGTGGAAGGATTGGGGATATGCTATTTAAGGGTATGAACTGGGAACTAATTGATCAATAATTGCTGGAGAGCTAATGCACACCCTAGTGATGTAGTCAACAATTTTGTGTTATACATTTCAAAGTTGCTAAGAAACTAAGACCTTAATTATTCTGGCAACAAAAATAAATATGATAATCTTATAATATAATAGAGGTGCTCACTAACAGTGAGTGATAATCATGTTGCAATACAGAAATCTATCAAATAAACATGTATAACTTACACTTACAAAATGTTATATGTCAAGTATATTTAATTTAAAAATGATTATCAAATTCTTTCTCTTTTTCCCTTTTCAACAAGATTCCATTCAGTCTACCCTTCAGATTGGAAAAGTATATTTTCTTCTGATAAATTATACTTCAATTATTTTACAGTTTTCTTTTAAGTTATAAAAATAAAACTGAGCCTCTGTTTGCCACTACATCACACAAAAACTCCTAGACAGATTGTCATTAAAAATGGAGGGTATATTTGGAATGGTCTGAATTGTTTTGTTTTTGTTTTTTGTTTTTTGTTGTTTTTTTTTTTTTTGCAAAAGAGGCTTTATAGTAGTTATACAGTGCACTGGGCTTGGGATGGTGGGGGACCTTAAGTAATTCCCCCCTCAGAGAAGCTGGGATTGGATTAACAGGAAGCCCAAGAGAATGCCTGTCAAGAGGAGCACAGGGTCTATATTAGAGCGCTACAGAAAGGGGAGGGAAAGAATGAATGGCTTCAGCACAGGGGCAGCTTCTCTGACATGAGATACAGCTGCTTCTCCCATGACAACTCCATGAAACCTGTTCCCCAGAAAGCGAGGCACCAGGTCCTGCATCTCTAAGAGGGTGTGCCTGCTAAATGGTGTATGTCCCTGATCACAGCAATATGTGAGCTGCACCTGGGAGAAGTGGCTCAACAATGACAAGTGCGTGCGTGCGTGTGTGTGTGTGTGTGTGTGTGTGTGTGCTTCCTAGCTTTGACGAGTGCTGCACCAGTCACCTGGCCATACCATGTGTCCCCTAAAACCCCTAAACTGATGACACCATTAGAGCAGTTGAGAAATGAGCAGAAAGGATAGGGAGTCTGGGGACTGCAGGACTGCAAACGGCGAAAGAACAACGAACACCAATTCCGTCCCTTCGGGGAAACACTGAGATCCAGACCATGCATTTTGGCCAGAGAGAAAATATCGAAAGTGTGAAGTAATTAGATCAAATATGAAAATACTATTTAACATTTTAAGGTGTCTGGAGCACACACAGATATAAGTTAGCTTATATTTCCACAAGCGATTCTGGGTTAGGCAGGGTAGCAGTCAACATTGTCCTGTCAAACAGGTGAGGAAGTTGACCCTCCAGGAGCCCTAATGATAATGATAACTTCCCCAAAGGCGTACCCCTAGTCTGATAATGATAACTTCCCCAAAGGCACGCCCCTGGAACACGGCAACTGAGTCCCCGCTCTCCCAGCCCTGCAGACTTTTCGCTCCACCACACTTCATAATAGGGGCAATGGAGGGCAAAGGTAACTATGCCGCTGAACGGAAGTAAAGGAGAAAGATTCAGGGACGGTCATCTGGCATATCCATCCGAGGTCCATCCAAGGTGAACTCTGTAATCTCTAGCTGTCTGATGTCTGTGTGGTGTGAGTATGTGGGATGGTGAAACACAAATAGGTTGGAAATTGTCTTCTTCACAACTTCAAATTCCACAAGTCTGTAAACTAGCACACAGTGATAGCTGTCATCGGGCATAGACTTCGAATCTCCTCCTTCTTTCTCTGCTCTGGCGTCTGCTCCTCTTCGGTGGCTGCCATCCAGTCCAGCCAGGGGCACCAGTACCGAGGGACTCCACCATCCCCCTCCTCAGAGACCCTGAGCTGTGAGCCATCTCGAGCTATGGCAGGAACTGCTGCTTCACGGAGGCTAAGCTGACAAAGATTCACTTTAGGCAGCAGTAAAACAGTAGGTATAGAGTGGGCATCAATATTCAGGTACTTGGGTCTCTATTCTGAGCTTGCAATGGATTTTTAATTGGTTAGTTTTTCTAAAAGGTTAATGTATTAACCTTCGAGATCTTCCCTTAATTCTCAGAATTTTTAAGTGCACATTTAGAAAAACAGGTGCTTAACACATTTTGTCCAGCTAAATGGGCCTCTGTGATATGAAATTGACCTAGGCAGGTGGCTGCCAGTTCCGCACTATGCGGGAAATGGATGTATTTCTCCTCTACCTGCTCTCCAGGGGAAGGGGAAGCGGAAAGGGGAGGAGAATACTGACAGACAACAGCAGGGTGAGTCTGTGCGCAGCATCTTGTCTTGGTGGTATACCCAAGCTGCAAGATTTATAATCGCCTTGTTACAATGCATCAGCTTCAACACTTTCAGTGAAGTCTTCAATAACTTTGATGACATCTTGCTGAGGGGTTTTGTCATTAGAAGCTGAAAGCTGGTCATTAACAAACCTTCTCTGCAATCGTCTACTGCTGTGCCAACTCAGGCATGGATCTGCCTGGAAAGTTGGGCTTGCTCAGAAACTTTCCAGAAGGCTGTTTTTGTGTGTGTGTTTTTTTTTCTGCCCTGTGTGGGCTATTTCTTTAGGGAAATAAAAGACAGTTCCCAATCACTTAAACATTTATTTCTCATTATCCATTGACTGAGTCTTCTCTGGTAGACGCAACCCCATTGGACAAATGTGTGTAGAACACCTACGACCCGACAGCAATCATGCCCAGGACCAAAGATACACTTATGAGAAAGACACCGCCCCAGCTCTAAGAGGGTGTTCAGAGTCCCTTCCCACAAATTACCCATCACTTACAAAATTCTTCCTCACATGCCAGACTCCACATGTAGGCATTATAAGCATTGTTTTATTTATTTTTACCACTCTTTAGAATAGAAAGAAAAAGAGTGGTATGTTCTTCTTATCTCAATTTAAAGATCAGATGGATAAAGCAATGTCTAAGTATCTTCCCTAAATTATTGAGCTTGGAAGAGGTTAAAACCTGGCAGAACTCGGTTTCAACCCATGGCTTATCTGACTCGAAGCAAGGTCCTGTGCTCCAAACAACAGGATTGGGCCAGACAGAAGGCAAAGACCGTGGCACTCCAGGATGAGGAAAGATCAAGTGAACGGCAGGCACACACAGAGGAGTTATGAGAAACAGTCTGAACACAGGCTCAAATGCCCTTTGGGGAGAATTCGGCCATGATTGGAGTATTGCACCTTGGGAATAACCTTCACACACCTCTCGCCTCTCTAAGAACATTCAGATTATTGAGGTATGCACTGGCGTGTGTGTACACATGCACCTCAACGTGCCTGCTGGCTCTGCAGCAGCAAGGCCTGGTGCACATTTTATGGGCAGAACAGAGAGGGGATACGGCGTGAGAAAAGTTTAACTCTTTGAAGAGCGCTGCCTCCCAAACACCTACAAAAGGTTAGGTGGCAGAGCGGTCCAGCTACCCAGTTGCTTGACAGTGGTACCTGCTACCAGTGATTGACTTTTCATCTAATCATGTAGCCTCTCTGAGGGAAACAACGCATGAAGGGAGGTGTTGCCGCTCTCACCTCCAGAGGACTCACCATCAGTGTTACAACACTGTTCAGAGCTTCCCCAGAATAAATGAAGAGAGAAAGGCCGACATGAAGAACATTCTGCTATACCTTAGAGACTCGGGGGTAGGAGAAGGATTAAAGAAAGTCTCAACGTGACATTTTTAGCACAACAATATAAATAAGTTGAGGTGATAAATATATTCTTCAGAGTGCACATTTTATAAAAATAACAATTATTGCCATTGGTTGAGGGCCCGAAATGTGCCAGGCCGTTGCCAGCAGGAGGTGCCACAATAGCTCACTGAGTAAAATCTTCACAATTGCCATGCTAGGGAAATTGCTATCCCACTTGTATAGATGCACTGAGAGTTTGGAGGCTGAGCAATTTGCCACATGCCCCTCATTGAATATTCAGCAGACCTGGAGTGCAAGCCTGGTTGTCTGTTATTTCAAGTGTTTGGTGTCTGCACTATGTTGCTTTACTCTTATCTCTACCTGCATTAATTAAAACACAACCTATTTAAAGGCATTTAAATAATGCAACAATTAAAAAGACATCAGCTGATTTCTTTTTTTTCCCCTGAAATGACATGTTCCTTTTTTTCCTTTACTCAAAAGGAGACAAAAATATTAGCCTACTATTTACTCCCCCAATTAATGCTGTGGGACTCTACCGGAAAAGATCAGTGCGACCTCTAAACAGACACCACTAATCCCACCACAGTGTCACTTGGCGCCTGTCCTTCTGTGTGCTGTCGGAGGCAGGAATTGTTCACGGCTCCCCGGTTCTGGTGGCTTCTCACCTGCAGCACTTCCCTCGAATATCTTCCTTGGCCTGTTATTATTTTTAATTGCTTGTGGTGTGTTTTTTGCTGGGAAAGTACTGTGCAATCAAGATCATCAGTGCTACTTCGGAGGAACCTCAAGAATTCGATTAGTAAGTGCAGCTCTACTCCTCTGACGACAGGCAGGACAGGAGATGTCTGAGTGTTGTCCAAGGTCATGGGACCTGGCAGCCCTTGCAGAGACAGCATGAAGCACCTTCAAAGAATCCATGGAAGCTCTGGCTGGGTACCTCTGTTGGTTAGAGCATCACCCCAATATATCAAGGCCATGGGGTTGATCCCTGGTCAAGGCACATGCAAGAATCAACCAATGAAAATAAAAATAAGTGGGATAACAAATTGATGTTTTCCCCCCTTCTCTCCCTGTCTCTTTCTGATCAATAAAAAAAATTAAGAAACAAACCAAAACCACAAAGAATCTATGTCAGCCCAGAGTAGCAAAGGTAAGGAAAAGGTTCTGTGCGACAGAACAAGGAAGCACTCTGAGTTGGAAAGCCCTGGGCTCACAGATCTTAGCAAACACATGAACAGTAGCAGTAGTAGCAGTTCTAGCAGCAGTAGTAGTAATACACACAGTCTACCTTGTTCCAGCAGATATTACTTAGTGACTTTGTGATCTTGAACAAATGACTTATTTTTCATAACTCAGTTTTCTCCTCTGTAAAGTAGGAGCAATCATATCAGGTTACATCATGTTTTGAGAACAAAATGAGATGGTCTCAATGAAGACTCTTTGTTCCAAATGACAGGAACCCAATCAGAGCCAGGTAAAGTAGAAAGAGCACTTAATTAAAAGTAATGTCTCTCGAAAACATCACACAGCTGGGTCTGGGGAACACTATAATTAGAGGCCCATGTGCCATCCAGAATCTCCCTCCATTTCCTGTCATCACTTCCCTGGAGGCACCTGCAGTGGTCCTGCCCACTGCTTAACCACAGGTGTCAAACACAAGGCTCTCGGACTGAATCTGGCCCTCCACCTTGCTTTATCCAGCCTGGTCCCTTGCTTCTACCCAGCAGCAATGCTGAGCTTTTTTCCCCTAGTTAAGAAATAGTTACACTTATACAGTCCTAAAATTACATTCGGCTCTTTGAAGGAAACCATGAGGCTGATGTGGCCTCCAGTGAGAATGAGTTTGACAACCGTGGCCTAAGCTGACATGGCAGGACACATACACCAATGTCCCTCAACCCAGACTGAGAGACAAACTGGTCCAAGTTCTGAATCCCAGGGAAGAACTGGGATTGGCCCAGCTCATGTCATGTGCCTATATCTAGACCAATCAATTATCTGCTGACAAGATGCAGTATTTTATTCTACTTATATGCTGCCCCTATGGTAAGTCTGAGGATAGGGAGAGGTGGGCGTTTTGTAAAAGAAAGGATTAGTTACTAGAAAAGAGTTTCACCACAGATGAAATAATTGGTATCGATTGCAACAATATATGAAAAACAGTTATCACTGCACCCAGTCCAGAATAGACACACATATGTATGGGGGTTTTGGTCAATATATAGATTTCTGCACATTTTGAAAGGTGATATTTTTAAAAGCAAAATAAATACAATATTATGTGTTAATTACAATGAATATAGAACATCTAATGTTAAAAATCATAAGAGAACATAGATGCTGTGGACAATTTATGTTTTAGGTGCCTAGTACTTTCTCCATCAATTTAAAGACAATAGAAAATCAACACATTTTAAAACAGAATCTTGTTTCCTTACCCTATCCTCTTTCTCCCATCCCTCAGAAACTCAAATCTTCTCACTTTTCCACTCTTGCTTTCCGTCATTTTTCGGTCTTTAGTTGTTTTAATTTGGGGGACCCTTTATCATTAAAGGTCTAGAGGACCATATACAGTACAGGAAACTATTTCAAAGAGCAATTGAATGATCTTACATGGTTATCACTAACCATTGCTCCAAGCCCGAGATGAAAAAAGACAATTCCTGTTTTTCCATTTTTCCCCAAAACACACAGGACAATTTTGACAAGTCATTTGTGATCCCTGCAGCCTCTTTAATCAGCGTGGTGGTTACAAGCCCACTTTTCTCTGGGAGTCAGTCTGGGGACATCAGCAGATTAAGTATGCACAGGTCCAGTCACAGGGAGAAGTGAAAGAAGCAGAAAACAAGATACTTCCCTTTCTTATCAGAATGGGAATTCCCACGCAGAGGAAGAATGTTTTCTGTGCAAGAAGACAAAGGGATTATTATGCTTGAGTTAAAAATTATATGAATCCAATTATACTCTGACAATAAACTCCAGACCTCGATAAGGGATTGAGTCAACATATTTCAGGTTTTAGAAAGAAATCACTTTGTGTTGCTTCCCAGAATTCCTTCCAGCTGATTGCAATATATGACTAAATTTTTAAATATTTTATTTATTTTCAGAGAGAGGGAAAGGGAGGGAGAAAGAGAGGGAGAGAAACATCAATGTGTGGTTGCCTCTCACGTGTCCCCCACTGGGAACTGGCCTGCAACCCAGGCATGTGCCCTGACTGGGAATCGAACCACGATCCTTTGCTTCACAGGCCCCCCACTCAATCCACTGAGCTACACCAGCCAGGGCTAATTTTTAAGAAAATAGTTTCGCCCTGGCTGGTACAGTTCAGTGGATTGAGTACCAGACTTCGAACCAAAGGGTCAATGGTTCAATTGCCAGTCAGGGCACATGCCTGGGCTGTGAGCCAGGTCCCCAAAGAGGGCGCACTAGAAGCAACCACACATTGATGTTTCTCTGCCTCTCTTTCTCCCTCCCTTCCCCTCTAAAAAATATGCATAAATTAATAAATTAATTAATACTTTTTAATTAATTAAAGTTTCAGGACCTGCCAAATAGAATGAGGCGAAAAAGAGTATCTATCATGTTAAAAAAGAAAGACATTGAAAGTCTCATCTTGCATTGAATTTTGTTGCTATGACATGATTCCTCTATAGGAGGAGAAATTAACTTGATACAGCACTAGGGTCCCCAGTGGCAGTAAAAGGAAGGAATTCAGTGGTTCAGAAATCTATGTTAACAGATAAAGATTACTCCACATTTGTTTTCAAACATGAAAAGAATTCCATGAGGGAAAGAAGTTACCAGAATAATAATATTGTCTTGGAACAAATTTTACAAAATCCATAGGACAAAAGAAAAAGTTCCCAATGGGGCTGCTTGGTTACAGCTTAAATGAAACATACATTGATTGAAGACTCACACCACTTAAAGTTTATTACACAAATGCTCAATTTTTGTCCTCTAAAAATTCTATCAACTCCTTTCTTGGTGGCTAGGGTATTAAAATATGCAAATAAGCATGCTCTAGTTGATCAGTGTTAATCTTTTTGCAATAACTAATGTTCTCTCTCAAAAGCCACCAACTCCTTCTGTTCATGTCACCTTCACCCAGGAGTCACCAAATGCTGAAGACAGTTGCTTTTTACTTGATTAAATTTTAGGAGGTTGAAGCTAGGCCAAAAACCTCACCCTACTCTTTCCTAAATACTTTTCCTCCTCTTTCTTAATTACATGGCTTTCTACTGATTTGCATGAATTTCAGCTTTCAAAATCATTGGTCTTTGCTGAATGCAAATAGGCACATAAGTTTGCACAATTGATCTTTCATCATTCCAAATGGTACCTTTGAACAGTTCCTGAAATGTCTGTCTGAAATACTCCCAGCGCTGAGAGTCATCAAGAGACGTGGGGTCACCCTGGGGAAACCCATTCTCAGTGATGTAAATTACAGGGTTATTATACGTATCCTGGAACAAGAGAGCAGAAGTTTTATTCCAAACAGATGTAAAAAAAAAATGGCTCATAAAATCAGGTGCATTATCCTCTATCTTCTTTAAGCTACAGCCCCAAACTAGTTTTCATCAAATTGCACTGACCCTATTAACTTAATTTTCCACGCACTGATCTTTTATGACTAACAATGGAAAAGCAAAACTGTGCAAATGTGCATGAAAGAGTCAAATGACTCCTCTTCTAATGGGAAGACAGAAATATCTTTCTTCCCTCAGCATCTGCTGATTGTCACTGCTCCTTAACCCTTTTGTGCCCCTAGCAGCTACACTCTTTATCCTCTCCGCAGAAGGGGTCCTGAAAACTGCTAACTTGAAGTTTTAATTTCAGCTACCTGCACACACCACCCAGCATAACACGGACTTCAAAAGGACCCAGCTATTTCAACCTTAATTCACCTTTTAATAATCACAGTCCTGACACCAGCCTGAAAAATATCCCCAAGCTTTTTCCTATGGCCATGGCTGACTTTTATTTTTTTTAAGTATAATTTAATAGTGAGTCCTAACTTTGACCATGGTTTCCAAAGCCTTTTATCAGCTAGTTACTCCTCACCAATTTATATCTTATTTTTTTCTTCCCAGGCCAACAAATGCATATGCTATTGCCTAAAATCACTCTTTTTTTCAGGTTTATATACACATATACATAGGCCTATCTTCCCATCCTCACGTATGTGGGTGTACATAGACACAAATGTGCACTTACCTTAATGTATTTCAATAGTTTACGAATTCCCCATGGTACCACATAGACCCAGTCCAAGCTTATCCAAGACGGGTCTGTAAAATATTCGATCTCTGCATCCCGAAGTACACCCAGTTCTCCTTTATCATTCTCCTGGTACTTGACTAGGCGAGTGGAATAATAGTGCATAGCAAAGAAATCAGCTGTGCCTTTGATCATCCTCTTCTCTTCTTCTGTAAATTGTGGAAGCCTTGACGACGGGTAGCCCTGCTTTTGGCTCATGGAGGCAACCTGGGACTTGACAACTTCCGGATAATCACCATCGATAAATATGGGTTTAGCAAAGAAATCCAAGTGGAATGCCAAGGCTCTTTTAGCAGCTTCTTGATCAGACACTGAGTTGGGGTCAGCTGGTTCCATCCAGGCAGAAAAAATGGTGAGGGACACCATACCCTTCTGCTCTTTTCGGAATAAGGAATCATAGCTGTGCCAGGCTCTCGCGTGGGCTTTAATCAAATTGTGAGCTGCCTGGTAGCCTCCGGTTCCTGGGTGAGGTACACCAGGAGGAAACGTGCCAAAATCGTACGCCCTCAGGGCAAATACATTAGGCTCATTGATGGTGATCCACAGCTTTACTCGATCTCCAAATGTACTGAAGCAAAAGCGGGCATATTTATCAAAGGATTCAATGGTTGCCTCTGCCAGCCAGCCTCCTTGGTTTTCTAAGGCCTGAGGCAAATCGAAGTGGAATAGTGTCACAAGGGGTGTAACCTGATTTGCTAACAAATCATCGATGATCTTGTTGTAATAGTCAATTCCTAGGAAAAAGAAAATGAAGATATACAAGAAGAAAAGTTACTTTTAGTACATTAACAATAACTTTTAAGAGGAAGGAGACTGGGAATAATTTCCTAAATAAAGTTCATTCAAAATGAGGTTTATTACTTCCTACATGTAATCAAAGACTGAGAGGAAATATTAAAAAATCCCAAGGAAGACTGGCTGATTTGGGGGGTGGGAGAGTGGTGGGGTGATGTGTTCATGGGAGAATGGGATACATCTGGGCACACTGCTATCTCATAACTTTGTGTTATTGCTACACACTGAGGTCAACTTATTGATTTGTCTGTATGCAGCATTTGCCTGTTAACTGCACTAGAATACACCCCATAATAGTGAAATCTTTGTCTATTTATTTTACTTCAGGATTTTCCAAATCCTGGCACAGTACCAGAAATTTAGTAGATACTCAATAAACACCTGTTAAGTGAATGAACAAACCTCAATGGTATTGAATATAAGGTAGAAGAAAGGAACCAGGTAACTAACTGCCTTAGTGCTTCTCCAGAGCCATGAGTCTCAAAAGTCTAGGGAAAAAGACACACTGAGCAACAACAAGAGCTCAGCACGTTTCCCAGAATGTGGGACACAGGGCAGCTAGGACACTAAGGAACATCAGGTTGGGGAGTCTGCTCTAAGCTTGACCTTGTCCTTGGGAATACAGACCACCCCTGGCTCTGGCTCTCAGCTGGATAACCAGTATAATTTCATTTTGGCATTGTGTTTCATTCCAAGTTTGCATAGAAATAGGATTCCTTTCCCTTTTTTTTTAAACTTACTATCCTCCAATTTAAAAAAAAAAAAAACCTGACAATCCAAACTTTATATGTGTCCCCTTTAGTCCATCATTCATTTATTCATTTCTTACATGCACATTTATAGAGAAGCTACTGTATGCTGGATTCCCAAACATATTTAAAATAAACACTATTCTCATCTTCAGGGAGCTTAAAATTTAGTAGGGACTCAATAAATCCACAAATCATTACAATAGAGTATTATTAGTAAAGATGAAGTACAGAATGCAATTTAAGTCTATGATAGAGAATACCCATCCCAAATTGAGGGCATTTGAAATTTATTCTGAAAGCAATGTATCATGACCATTTCAAAAGTGAACAATGAATGCCAAGCTACATCAATTCAATGCCAACTCTTCAATACTCTCTCAGTGGCCTTGGGCAAGTGACCTTATCTTTCTGAATTATCTTTCCCTTTCTATAAAATGTAAACAATAATAGAAACCCACTTTAACAATTATTATGAGAGTTTAATGAGTTAAAAAATTGAACCTGCTCAGCAGAGTTTTTGGCATAAGATAAGGGCTTAGTAGAAGTTAGCTATCATTCTCAGAATAATTATTACTGTTACTGTTGTCATTCATTACATCTAAGCTGATACTCAAAAGATGAATTCAAAGTACCCACACAAGGCAAAGAGAAAGAGTAATCCAGGAAGAGAAAAAGGGAAAGCAAATGTCAGAAGACCAAAGAAGGTATGGAAGTAAAAAGAAAAACAATACACCCAAATGTGAACAGAGCTTGCTAGAGTAAGGGAATCAGCCATAATCACTGGGCAGATACTCAAAGGCTGTCAGGGAAGAGGGGAAGAGGGGACCTTCACGTGCATGCTGATTAGAGGTTGTTGGCACAGAGCAGAAGTGGGGTGTCTCAGTTTGGGGGGCATATGTGGCTTTCTCTGGTTGGTCCTGAGTTGAATGCTGGGGACAGGGGAGCCTGCAAACAGAGAAGGCTGGCAGTTGCGTAGCAAGTTCTGACTATCTGGGGTGACCGCTGCAGAGGCTCTAGTTCACCTTCCTGGGCTTCTTAGGTGGGTCAGAGTTTTATCGTCATACATGGCTGAGGTACTGTCCATTTGCATTTTTATTCCCCTAAAATACTATGGATTTTCCTGGGAACTAACAGTTTGGTATAAGGAGAGAATATAGCTCAGCGAGGAGGAATCAGAATGGTGAGAGGTAAGCAGGGTAAACAGAAGCCAAATTATGGAGGTCATGTGTTGTCTGTCTGTAAAAGTGGTATTTTTAACAACAGTGCACGTATCTTGCCAACTAGAACATAGTGTGAATCATGTATAACAACTCTACACTTGGAAAGTGGCATCCCATTTAAATGGCATTACTCACTTGGTAAACAGAATAAGCCCTCCACCCCTAAAGATGCCCATGCCTCAACCCATGGAACGTGAGGATAGGTTGCTTTACACAGCAAAAGGGACTTTGCAAATGAGTAAGGTTGAGGATCTTGAGATGGGATGATTTCTCTCTAGTTTGTTCAGTTGGCCTGCATCTAACCACATGAATCATTAGAAGTAGAAATGGATGGCAGAAGAGTGGATCAGAAAGATGTAACTGCAGAATACACAGAGGGGATGGCAGGTTGGGAAAGGCTCAACCCTTTATTGCCAACTTGGAAGATGGAGGGTGGGAGCCATGAAATGTAGGTGGCCTCTAGTTCTGAAAATGTCCCTCGGCTGACAGCCATCAAGGAAATGAAGACTTCAGTCCTGTGACCACAAGAAACTGAATCCTCCTAACAACCTGAATGGGCAGAGAAACAGGCTCTCCCCTAGATCCTTCAGAAAAAAATATAGCCCTGTAGTCACCTTGGCCAGACCTGTGTCAGACTTCTGACTGACAGGGCTCTAAGGTAATACATTTGTGTTGTAGAGTCAAGCTTGTAGCAATCTGTTCCAGCATCAGTAGAAAACTAGTGCACTCACCAAAATGTATGAAACTTTTCTTTCCTCTCTCAGTGGAAAAGCACCCCACCACCCCATCTCTGGACCTCTGTAACCCCCCAGGTCCTCATTTGTAAAATGGGATATGCAAAGATGGTTTAATGGAGTCATTTTGGAACTGGTACATGTTATGGTTCATATAGTCAATTCCTTCCACTGGCTTTGCATATTAAAATATCAGCTTTTATTTATTACATTCATACTTAAGCCCAAGAGGTGGGTATTTTTATCCTCAATCAACGTAAGAGAAAGCTGGGATTCAGAGAGAATTAGAACTAGACTTAAAGCACCAACACTGAACTCAAGTTGTCTTACTGCAAAGCCTGGGTGTTTTGACAACACTCCATTTCTAATGGAGTGTTGTCACTAATGCTTCAGAATCAGACTGTTGTAGCTGTCCTCTGTCAGCCCCAGTAACCACACACTTTAGAGCTGACTCATAACATCAGGTTCTTTTCCTGTTTCTTTTTTGGAGGAACCAATGATTTATCTTCAGTAGGCATCATTAGATATGGCACAACCATTAATGATGGCAATCATTGTAATTCAAACAACATGGTAACCTTCAGTTGAGTTGAAGATAAAAAAAATTAAGTAAATTTTTTCTCACTTACTGGAGTGTCAGAGCAACAAAGCATTGCACAGTTAGTATTTAACATCTTAGGATGAAGCATTTTATTCCTGGGTTGCACAGTTTATTTGGTGTTGTAATGAAACTTTCCCATGATGCAGTGGAGTAAGGTTTCTAAGAGCAGAGCTCCAGAGTCATACAGTTCAGTCAAAAGATCATGGATAAAACACATGGCCTCTCTACATCCGAGTTTCTTCATTTGTAAAAGAGGAATATTAATAGTGCCACCTCGTGAGTGTAGGAAGTATCAAAGAGGAAAAGTCATCAGAGGGTTCTTCAGCTTTCCCAGAGTGGAACAATTCTCTGCATAAATGTGTGTTTTCAAATGACCATCTGTTACCAATCTAGGGATCTTGAAACTTCAACTGTCACTTAGACCTTGTTCTGCATCTGGATATTAGTAGAGGATTGATAATTTTAAGTACCGAAACTTCTGTAGCCTTCTTACATTGTTACTACCAGGTTCTTTGTTTCCATTAAAACTATTTCTTTTTATTTAATCTTTGAAAATATGAAGTTTTTTGAGTTAAAGGTCTTTTGGATATTTAAAAAATCACTTTAAACCAAATATAAAGGTGGAGTAGGGACCGGTATCTGGTTGGTATGGGATGCGGTGAGCATTCTTTGAAATGATCTAGAGAAATCATATGCCCAGTAACAGAGAATGATTATAAGTGGAACTCAAGGGACTTGAAGCTAGAAGCTGAGAAAACCTTTGTCTCAGGAAATTCTGGTCTCTCCCACCCCAGCTTTTCCATACACCTACTGCATGCCTTTCTCACAGAACCAGTTTTCTCAATGCCTCAGATTTGCCCTGGTCTCAAAATGGCCACTCCATCTGCCAAGGCCAACCACTGATCAACTCAGCCTCTTGGCTCCTTAATTCCAAACATCCCTGAGAAAAGAAAGCAACAGAGCAAAATGCTCTTTTTCAATGGAGTTACACAAATGAAAAGTCCCAAAGAAGTCTTTCTCTCCTACAGTCAGGTGTGGCCGGAGTACAGCAGGATTGTGTAGAACAAAGAAATTGGGAAAATTTACTGAGAAAACAATGTGGCTGGAACTTGCAAAAATGATGTCTTGATATAGAAAATAACTGAACCGGAATCCTCCTAGGCAAACTATAAATGTACAAGTGTAGAATTAATTGTGATAGAGAGACTGCCATGCGTCAGACATATATCTAACTCTCTAAGTCCACCCCTCTCTGGATGCACACCACCCATTTCTTTCACTGCTCTAGGTCCCCCTGGCCTCCTGATGCATTCGTTTCCTGCCGCTGCTGTAACAGATCAGCACAAACTCAGTATCTAAAACAACGTGAATGCATTATCTTACATTCCTGCACGTTGGATATCCAAACTGGTTCTCACAGAGCTAAAAGCAAGTTGCCAGCAGGGCCGTGTCCCTTCTGGAGGCTTTAGAAGAGAATTCACGCACTTGCCTTCTCCAGCCTGTAGAGGCCCCTTCCCCCATCTGCAAAGCCAGGACTGTAACATCTCTCTTCTCTGAGCTCCGCTTCGGTCCTGGTATCTTCTCTCTCTCTTTACTTCATCCTCTTGTGAGGATTCACGTGATTACATTGGAACTACCCAGGGAATCCAGGATGATCTTCCCATCATAAAGTTCTTACTTAGTCATGTCTATATAGTCCCTTTTACCAGGTAAGATAACATATTCACAGTTTCTAACTATTAGAAAGTGGACAAATTTTGGGAGGGGGGCTGCTACACTGCCCAACACAGAGTAAGAGATCACTAAGATTTCTGTTGTTCATTTATTTAGTTAACATTCCTACTGAGTGTGCTCATATTTTAAATCTCAAAGTGAACAAGAAATTCTACACAAGCATTCCTTTTTATTTCCAATGCCTGGGTCTCCTACTCATCACCTGAAACTTGAATGTGTGGCAGATACAAAAAGGTATTTGAGCACTTGAGAATAGAAAAATATGTGATTTCAGTTGCCAGCTCAACCTCTTCTTGTTAAACCTTGAAAACTTGACATTTGAAAGAGAAAGACTGTGTAACAATTCTATTTTGTAAAATACTTTTTCAATTTAGGAACATAGGATTTTATAAGTTTCCAAATATCTTTTCCAATCAAGCTTTAACACAGAAAGTCAAACACACACACAACAGGGGTTCCTTGGAAGGAACGGTGACAAGGGATTACCAATTTTTTATGTGCTCTTTGAGGAAATATTTAAACAGGAAAAAAAAAAAACCCAAACGATGGCCTTTCTGAGTTAAAACAGTTCCAATGGCTTCAACAGATCACTGCACAAGCGTGAGCAGCTGCTTATTGAGAGTCAGCCTCCTGGAAGGACCTCCAATGCCCTCGTGTTCATGGAAAAGTCTGAGCTATTCATCAGCAATGGTTTTACAAAAGCTGGGCAAACAGAAAAAGCTCAGGACCAGGGGCACATGACCCCCACGTGAGATCTGCACCCAGGGTTTCCCCACATTGTTCAGGGGCCTCTGGGACTCCACTCCACCCACCAACACCCCCTATAGCTCTTTGGCTTCCTGCCCTTGGACTGCCAAGTGGCAGTGTGTCCTGTGAACTTCTGGACACCTTCAGTGAATTTTAAATAGCTTGATCTGTTGACACTGGTACAGGTCCCCAGTCCTTTATGTGAAAATCTGGGTGGCCAATGTGTTCAAAATGTTTGGATTTTAGAAAGGAAACATCATATATTAACTCTAACACCCCTGGTGATATCTGAGTCAATATCTCTTACTATTTCTGCATTAAAATATACGGTAAACATCATTGAGCAGAATAAACTGAGGTGATAAAAATCTTTCACATCAATTTAGGTCAGTGTTTGCTGCCAAATTAGTTTTAAAACTCAACTTGCTAAAAAGGATTCAGTATTTGGAGGCTTTTTGGGGGGGTTTTAGAATTTCAGATAAGGAATTATGGACTTATGTTACGAACTGGTGGGTTATGTTTTTATTCTGTTTGTAATTTTTCTGTTCAGTGAAAAGTCAAACTCTTGGAATCATAGGCTAGAACAGCGGACTGAGTTGTAGCGATGGAGTGTTTTCCGCTTCATTTTACCAACAGGAAAACTGTCGCACAAAGAATACAAGTCATTTGGTCAAGTTAGAGATGGGTCTGGACTAGTAGATTCCAGGTTTTTAACATCAGACAGATGTGGGCTGGATCAGCCCCACCAAAACCTGTCACCTTAGCAAATTTAGGCTCAGACCTATACCCAGGGATGCCCTCTGATTAGAAATCCCCCTCGCTCATGGGCTATTGGGGGAATTAAAGCTACAAAAACAAGTACAATATGAGCACTGTGAGTTGCTCATGGTACACACTCAATAAAAGGCAACCATTCCTAGACTGAATGTTATGATTGCCATTGACCTAATTGAATTACATGCAGTAAGTGTTTCCTGAATTCCTGCCTGCAAGGCACTGGACTGGATCACGGGGGTGAACAAGGCAGAATTACCTCCCATGATACCATAAGCAATTGGAGAGACTGTCTTACATCTATGGTGTGAGGACACAGCACACTTGACAGACAGACGCAACACATGCTTGTTGAATTGAATTCAACTCATATGTTCCGTCTATCAGGGAATACAATAACACTGCGGGGGAAGAATGTGAGAAATACCCTAAGAGTTCTACAAGATGCAATGAAAATAGAAAACAAGATCTCTTCTGTCTTTAGAGGAAGATTTTTTTAGAAGAGGAAACACTTGTGCTAGGTTTTAACAGGAGGGTAGACATTCAGGGGATATAGTTTGGGAGTTCAGGAAAGGCCGTTCCCAGCAAAAAGAGAAGAGTGAGAACATTCCGACAGAGGTGGAAACTCACATAGTGTGTTGAATGGGTGGTGGGCTGTGTGCTCAGGGAATTGCGTGGGTCATACGCATGGTGGGATGTCAGCTTGAAGGAGTTAGAGTGAGTTACACCTTCACGTAATATTCTAGTATATAAAAGGAGCATAGACTGTACTCTGAGGCTTGGGGTGACTCAACGTTTTTTTCAGATTGCTTTGTTTTTAGTAGCAATTACATAAATGATGTAAGCCAGATGACTTGGGCCAAGCTTCAGGAAAATTACTATGGTAGCATTTTGTATACAGAATTAAAAGACTAAGAAAGAGAACAAAAGTACAGTGCACCCTCAGTTCTCAAACTTAATTCATTCCGGAAGGCTGCTTGAGAAGCGATTTGTTGGAAAAAACAAATCAATTTTTCCCATTAGAAATGATGTGGACTGAATTGATCTGTTCCAGACCCCCCCAAATGATGCCCTGTTTTACCCTTTCTTATATACAGTGCATGTCCGATGTACTGTTTAGTCTGTGAATAAACACTTTAAAAAGAAAAAGGACATGAAATGTAAATGAAAATTTAACAGAACAAAAATAAAACGTACAATTAAAAATGAAAGTTGATGTACACACTAAAACGAACCTTTAATGCTGAGCGCTATGGATGACCGAGTATGGAGGGGGGGATAGAAGGATGGAGAGGTGCTATCGCTTGGCAGGGGAGCCCCTTCCTTTAAAATGTCAGGTAGCTTTGTTCTCCAGGGCTTCCCCTTGTCTTTCTCTCTGCCCCATGAGAACTTGCTTCAGGCTCACTGGGCCTCTGTCTCACTAGAAACCTATCCAGTGATGTTTGTTTTTTGCCTGCGTTTTCACACTCGCCTGGAGTGAAACACTGCATTGTCACTGAACAAGTTTATTGCACGGTTTGCTACTTCTGTGTCAGGGTGATATTTCTCAATAAAACTTAGCATTTCTCCCCATTTCCCAAGCATTTCCTTGATCGGTGAAGTAGGAATACCCTCCCTTCCCTCTTTTTTATCTCTTCAATTGCAAATTGAACAAATTAAGTTTGAGAACTGAGATTCCACTGCATCAGTAGGAAAGGGTTGTCAGCTCAAGAGCTGGAATTTTGTTCAACAACCCAGACTTTTTTTTTCCATGCGCAATTCAAGAACTGAATTGTTCGAGATGGGAGACATTTGAGATCCAAGGTTTGACTGCAAGTAGACTTATCAAGGGTATATCGAAAAGTCCTTGATGAGAAGGGTAAACACCTAAACTAGGGCAGGGGCAGAGAAGATGGCTAGGCGTGGAGAAGTTAAAGAGACATAAGCAGAATGGATCATACTTGGCAACCAAATAGATGGAGAAAGCAAAGAAAAGATTCTCTTAGTTTCCAGTCCTTGGGGGTATGGTAGTACGAGAGGGGAGAGAGGGTGCTGATGATGGGCCAGGACGGTAGACAAATATGAGTTCATTTTAAAACTGAACAGCACATTAACTTCTGTTCACGATCAATAAAACTGGCCAATGATGTCAAAAAAGTAGACATTCGACCAGCAGCAGTTAGTAATGGGGCTAAGGTCTTCAGAATCAAGCAATGGACCTGCTCATCTTGTGTTGTTCCCATCAGGTGCAGGCCAAGGATGAATCTGGGAGTCATGGTTCCACATCGCAAGGCAGAGATCCCACCTGATGTTCAATGAGCATTGCCAGTGCATGTGTCTATCTAGGTCTGGTCATCTTACATTGTTCTTAATATGTAGGAAGTCAGGTCACTTACTCAGAAGGCCTTAGTATTCATGAAGGCTCGCTGGGCTGGGTATGTGCTAAGGCAAGCAGGTGCCTTTCCCGGGGTTCCTGCAAGGGCCCGTCTCGAACTTCTGAGCCCCTGAGAGTGAATGAGGGACTCAGGCACCTCCCTTGTCTCAACTAGTCCCACCCCTGGGAATAGCGTAAGATCTTTGCCAAGACAAAATAGCCATAAAGGTACTTTATTAAGAAGCAATTATGTTGTAGCACAGGGGTCACAAAACTTCCCTGTAAAGAACCAGCTCATAAATATTTTAGGTTCTTTAGCCTATAGGTATCAGCCCCAGCTAGTCAATTTTGTCACTGTAGTGGGAAAACAGCCACAGACAACATGCAATGACCGGGCAGGGTTCTCTTGCCACATGACTTTGCCGACAAGAATAGGTAGCAGGCCAAACTTGGTCTGCCTCAGCTCATCACTGGCCAGCCTCATTGTGTGGAAGAGGCAGCCAGACCTTAGATTTAATTCCGGACCCGCCCTTTACAAAATATGTGGATTTGGACACACACCTCTGTAAAATGTGGTAATTCTACATTTTAGAAAGTGTATGTGAAATGCCTCATCAATAACAATCTTTCAAACTGGGTGTCATCTTTGGAATCACAAGGCATAATACAAATAATGGCTAACACTTATTGAATAATTTTATGATATACCAGCAAATGTAAAGACCAAAAAGATTATTTTATTTAATCCTCCAACAACTCTCTAAAATAGGGACTGTTATAGTATCCCTTTGTACGTGTAGGGAAACTGAGGCACCGAGAGATGCTTACCTAGACAAGAAGTGGTGCAGCCGTCACTGAACCCCAAGTCAGTGGACTCCAGATTCCCTGGTGCTAGTCACTTAGCACCATTAATTCAGCTCCTATTGAGATGCTTGGACTCACCTCCAGTTCTCCGGGGCTTTTCACATCTCATCCCAGGGTAACACAACTGAGCATAATTCACACACAACTTTTGAAAATTCACCTTCGGGGTAACACTCAAACAATACCATACATAAAACATTTATTCCAACCCTCTTCCTACCACTGTATTTCCTCCCTCCCAACAGAGATCTGCAGTTAAGGGAAAAAAGAGTATCACCGAGAGAGCTAATGCAAGCCCATTTCAAACAGTGTATCCCAGAATCACTCCAAAACACAGGCACTTTCAAAGCTACCCTGCAGAATAGCATACTGGATTAATTATGCCAGGCTGCTGCAATAACCTTGAATTAAAGCTGCAACCTTCTATTTTTAAGAAACACTTGCCTTTCTGGTTGATGAAACCTGTCGTCCCATCAGGTAACAGACGTGACCAGGAAAGAGAGAAGCGGTAATGAGTCAGTCCAAGCTGTTTGATACATTTCAAATCTTCCTCCCACAGAGTGTAGCTGCCACAAGCCACATCGCCAGTCTGGTTCTTGAAAACTCTCTCTCCTCCCTGATGGCTGAATGTGTCCCAGGCACTGGGGCCTTTCCCATCTGCATCCCAGCCTCCTGAGAAAACAAGGAAAACCAAGCAGTTACACTCTTGACATCGAGAGGCCCATGTGGAATGTAAATACTTGTCGCCCAAAGAAAATACCTCATTAGCTCAATGTACCATATTTATAACTTTAAAATATGCCTTTAAAATAACATGCGTGAATGGGTTATGTGTTTCGCTGCCCTTGATCCCTGAAGCTGACTGGTGGCAAATGAAAAATTATTGCACGGTGCTGCCGCAGAGCAGGATTTCATGGTTCATTATCTGAAGATCTCTCTCTCTCGGCTGGTCAACAGAGGCGCACTCTAGCTTATAGTGTCTGAGTAGAAAACATCGCCTTGTGGACATTTCTCCTGGCCGTGACTGACATGCCTTGTCCTCCAGGTGCATGGCTGAGTCCCAAGCTCTGATCGTTGGCCTTGTACACTTGAAGTCTATTCTCCTGTTATGTAACAATAGAGCCTGTGATGACCAGGTTCTTTACTGGTGGGTAAGGTGTAGGTTCCCACCATTGCTGACATAGTATTGGTGCCCTACATTCAGTCATTCACACAAGGTGATGTGTCAGGCACTATGCTGAGCAGAGGGGACACCAGTGGTGGGCAGAGGGGGATGGGGACTCTGATGTGCTTCCTGTCTTTAGGGAATTTAGCTATGGGCAATGGTGGAAACAACCAACCCAAAGGCCTTTGCAAGATAACCAGGAAGGGGTGTGTATCCAGATGTGAGCTCCAGTCCAAAGTCTCTTACAGAAGTGACTTCTAGAATGAAATGTAAAGGCCAAGTTGAATCATCAAGGTGAATTGCTTTGAGGTGGGGATTGGGAGAACAGAAAGAAAATAGTTAGGTTTATGATTAAGCTCAGAAGTAAAAGAATGTTGCACATTAGGGGAACAAAAAGTAAAAATTATATTAATTTGGAATATCTGTTCATATAGAAATTTTGTTTAAAGAGGTAGCTATAAACCATTTTGAGGTATAAAGGATTAATTTTTAAATTTTCACGACCCCCTAATTTTACTACAAGGTGCATACCCGGCACACACACCCACATACGTTCACAAAGAGATGACATGAGGCAGGAAAGCCTGTACCAGCAAAACCCTGGAAACAATGTATATCCTAGTCAAAGCAGGACAGGTTGTAATTTGAGGTGTACCAATGGGAGGAAACACTCGTCTGCAGTGAAAATGAACAAATCAGAGGACAGATGACCCTCTGCTATGGTCTGTAGGTTAGCACCCCCTAAACTTTGGGTGTTGAAGTCCTAATGCCCGGTGCAATAGGATTAGGAGGTAGGTCTCCGGGAGGCATTAGGTCCAGAGAGTATGACCCTCACAGACAGCGTGACAGCTTTTCCAGAAGAGGCCCCACTGCGCTCCCTGAGCCTGTCCGTGAACCAAGGCTCTCCCCCAGCCATGCTGGCTCTCTGATCTGGAACTTCCAACCCGTAGAGCTGTGAGCAATAAATGTTGTTTCTAAGCCACCCAGGCTGTGGTCTTTCAGCACAGCAGCCCAAATGGACTAAGATACCTTCAAAATTATAACGTTAAAGAACAACAACAACAACAAATCAAGACTCGGAAGAATATACCCAGAGTGAGTAAGTGAAGAAGACAAGTTTTTAGGGCGATGAAACTATTCCTTATGGTACTGTCGGGAGGGATACATGCTCTAATACATTTGTCAAAACCATAAATGTAAAGTTAGGTGAATAACGTATCAATATCCCTGCATCAGTCACAACACACATCACTCACCCATGGGAAATGGTAACAGCGGGCTAACGGGGAAGGGCCTGTCTGGTAACTCCGTGCTTTCTGCTCAGTGTTTCTACAAACCTCAAATTGCTATAAGATAATAGACTTCAGTCTGTAATCAAAAAGAAAATAAATATACTATACATTGATTATGTTTTCTATATTTAAAAATATGTAAAACAGCCCACAGAGTTTTGAACCTATACATGTGTGGTAAACGTATAGCAACATGCCTGGGAATTACAAAATTAGGCTACTAATGACATTTTATTTCCAGAGCCCACACGCTTCACCATTATGCCAGATGGGAAAAACTAAGTAGGTCAAAAAGAGAACCAGAAAATCAGGAAAAAAAGAAACACAGACATGGCAAAAAAAATACAGGCATAAACTGAGATAGCAGAACAAGGCATAAGTCACCACTTACAACAATAGAAGTCACTGGACTGAAGTCCCCAGATAAAAGAGAAACATGGTCAGACTAGATTTTTTTTAAATTCAGTGACATGCTTTTTACCAATTCACCTAACGCATGAGAATATAGACAACTAAAAGTCAAAATATGGATAAAAGATATCCCTGCCCCTCCCCCCACCAAAGAAAGTGAAGGACTTCAAGGAGGACAGCAGAATGAAGATAATGTGGTCACCGCAGAATGACAGCACTGTTTTCAATGTGTGTGCACCTAGAATCTGGTTTCAAAACATGTGACACAACTGAAAAGGGACATCGACAAACCCACCTTATAATGGGAGATTTTCATTAATGGGAGTTTTACCAAACATTTAAAAAACAGAACAAAAAAAAAACTTGATTATTCCATAAATTATTCCAGAAAATGAAAAAGGGAGAATTCCTTGACTCACTTTATGTAGCTAGAATAACCTTGATACAAAAAGACCTCTCTCGGTAACTGAGAAAAGAGAGAGTAAGGATGGCAGATATTAACAAGCTCGATCTAATTGATATAAATGACACTGCACGATAGTGAACACAGCAGCTGAACACGCTCCATTCTTTTCAAGCAGACAAAACCATTATGAAAGTTGAGTACAAACTGATCTATAAATAAAGACTCCGTAAGTTTCAAAAGGTTGGAGAAATGCATGTGACAAACTAATAAATTAGATTAGAATTTAATATTTAAAGAGCATTAAAAACCCTGAAGCTCAGATGTCTGAAAAGGTACACTCGAATAACTTAAGGGTTAAAGAAGGCATAAGAGTGGCCACCAGAAAAATATTAAAAATTAACAAAAATGAAATATTAAAACCTTGTTGCATCTAGTTTAAGATCCTTTCAGAGAAAGCTTTAACGTGTTTATGAGAACAGAAGCAAGCCTCAGAGTCGGTGAGCCAAGTATGTCACTAAACGTTGAAAAAAGAAAGAAAAAGGAGGAAGAAGAAAAGGAGGCCTGGCGAAGAGGGAAGAGGGGACAGGAGTGACACAGACGGGACAGAAAAGTACCAGGGATCAGGGATAACAAAGGGAACACGCAGGAGAGAGGGTTGTCAGAAGCAAATGATAGTTTTTAGAAAGGTCCAACAAAATAGGAAAAAATGCTGCAAAAATAAAATTTTTAAATAAGAGGAAAAAAAATCAAAGTATTAGTAATACAAAGGGAAACAGCAGAGAAACCGTGGCAAATATACTGATAAAAGAGTATATTGTTTTTAAAACGTTATATAAACAAATGTGAAAAGTTACATGGAAATCACAGATTCTAGGAAATTAAAACATGAAAATAGACTCAAGAAAAAGTAAAAAAAAAAAAAAAAAAAAACTTGATTTTTTAAACTATTTAACCGGCAGTTAAAATGTTCCATAAAAAAAAATCCCATGCCCATTGGTTCTAAACTGGTTCTATTAAACATGTTTAATAGAACTCTTACAACTAGTCCAAAAAGGAAATAGAAACATTTCTCAACTCATTTTACGCAGCTAGAATGCCCTTGATTCCAAAACCAAGAAAAGAGCCCTCCCCCCACCTCAAAAAGCAAGTCTCACCCATAAACATAGGTGCGAAAGTAAGCAGAGACACGGAAGATTTTCTACAAATAAAAGATCTAAATTAAACTTCAAGAGATAACAACTACAATACCTGAGACAAAAGATGTACTAGGTGGACGTAACAGTAGAATAAACATTGCAGAAGGAAAGAATAGTGCACTTGAAAGCTCAGCAGTAGAAACTCTTAAAAATGAAACAAAAGGACTCAATATATATAAATCGAGGATCAGTGACCCATGAGGTACCTTCAGTCGGCTTAATAAACATGTAATCAGACTCTCCCAAGGAGAAGAAGAGAAGGACATGGGAAAATATTTGTAGAAATAATGGCTGAAATTGTTTTTAACGTGATAAATACTATAAACCCATAAATTCAAAATCATTGAGCCCCTAGCACAAAACAAAGAAAAATATGCCGAAGCACATAATGAAGGTCAAATTGCTCAAAACCAGTGAGGAAGAGAAAAATCTTACAAGCCGCCAGAGGAAAAAGATGTAGGGGAACAAAGATAAAAAAATACAGGAGATTCATTGTCAAAAAATAATGCAAGCTAGGAAACAGTGGTGTAACATCTTTAACATAATAAAAGGAAAAGAGTCTGCCCAACTAGAATTTTAAATCCAGGGAAAGTATGTTTCAAATATAAAGGCTAAAGACGTTTTCAGACATACGAAAGCTCAAAGAATTCATCACCTGCGAGCCCACTCCATAATAAATTTCTGAAAAGTCCTTCAGGCAGAGACACCAGATGGAAGTATGAATCTACACAGAGGGAAGAAGAGCACCAGAAATGGTAACTACATGAGTACATATGTAAGACTTTGTATAGACTTTTATTCTATCAAAATAAAGCCTTCAGATAACAATCGATAATTTACTGTTTGAAGAAAACGAATAATAATGTAGCACAGTGCTGATAACATGTGCACATAGGAAATGATGGCGGCAGCAGCAAAAGGCCAGGAGGGGAGAAATGCAAGGTTGCTGTTATAAGTCTTCGATTATATCACAGGACAGTAATACAGGGTTTAAAAATAGTCTTGGATTACACGCAAAGTGGTACAATATCGTTTGAGCACTGACTTTAACAAGCTAAAGATGTATACTACAAATCCTACGGGAAACACTAAAGAATATTATAGCTACCAAGCCTGAAAAATATACAATGGAATCATAAAAATAATCTAACAGAGAAAAAGAGGAAAAAGAGAAGGAAGATGAATCAAGCAGAAAACGAATAGCACAATGGTAGATGTGAACTTAACCATACCAATATTTTCACTAAATATAGATATAGCACAATGGTAGATGTGAACTTAACCATACCAATATTCTCACTAAATATAGATGAGTCTAAACAACCCAAATCAAAGAGGTGATCAGATGGAATAAAAACACTAAACTCAGCTATGTACTACTTACAAAAAACTCACTTTAAATATAAAGATAAAAGGTTAAAAGTGATGGTTCAAAAAACCATCACACTAGCACTATCAAAGAAGTCTGGAGTAGCTTTGTTAATACTAGTGTAGATTTTAGAGCAAGAACATTACCAGGTATAAGAAAAGTATTTCATAATATTAAAGGGGTCAAATTATCAAGAGGATTGCAATTTTAAATGTTTATGTACCTAATAATGGACATTCAAAATACATGAAGCAAAAACGGAACCTGCTAAAAAAAATAGACTAATCCACAATTATATACAGATATTTTAATTAAAAAGACCAACAACACTACAGAAAAATGGACCAAAGATGTGAATAGTTCTTTCACAGAAGGAGAAACATATGGCTAGCAAACGTTTTTAAAAATGTAAGAGATCATTAAAAACCTGGGGAAAGCAAATAAACACAAGATACCATTCTACACCCACACAGTTGGCACACATTTAAAAGTTGGGCAACATGAAGCATCAGAGAGATTATTGCGTGGCAGGCATGTTTATACACCATTGAAAGGAGAGCAATGTGAAAATATCTAGTAAAGTTGAAAAAGCACATATACCAAAACCCAGTGATTTGTGCACCCCACCTCACCTGTTCCTACAATGCAGACCGGGAGACATGTATATCCAGGAGGCAACAACAACATCAAAACCCGCACTGGAAACTGCCAAAATTACCTTTGTCAGGACAATAGGTCAATGAAAAGTACAAATAAATTATGGAATAGTCATATAATGAAAGACTGTACATGAGGAAGAATGAATGAACATCATTCATACAGATCAACATGGACAAATCTCCCAAACATAAAACAGGGCAGGGAGCAAGTTGCAAAGAATACGCACTGTACCTTTCCACTTACACCATATCCAAAACATGTCTAATTAAATAATAAATTGTTTTGCTATACATTTCATGGGCTAAGACCATAACAAAAGGCAAGGAATTGATAAATGCATAATTCATACCTCTGGGAAGAGGGATAATGAGAAAATATTAGAGAGAGGTTCTAGAAAATGATGCATAGGTGGATATTATTTTTATTTTTTGTATTGTACACATAAATTAAAATTGTTATTTTATCTATTTTTATAAGACATTGCATTGTTTACAGTAAACACAATTCATTGAGTCTTTACCGTCAGTCCTGTATGGACAACTTGCATCAACCACCTCATTCCTTCCCTCCCAGTAACCCTAGGAAGATATGCTGTTATTATTACAAGTGAGAACAAATGAAACAATGACTCATAAAGATTAGTTTTGCAAGATCGCATATCATGCAGCCAATAACTGTGAATATCAAAATATGACACGCAGTTCTACTTTTACTGACACCAACAGATTAACCTCTGTACAGTCTATTATTTATAACTTAGGTGAGGCTTGGACTAAATCAAATCTTTCTTTGTGAATTAATGTTTTAGTCCACATTTAGACATTTCATATATAATTATTGCATATCCATTTTCTTTTGAGGATTTCACAATCTACTTAATATCAGATGAATAAAGTCTTAGACTACATTAAGAAGTGTTATATTAAGAGCATGTAAAAATACTATGGGTGCATCAAGAAGCAAGCATTCATGAGTTACTCTGTCATTGGAAGTCAGACAAACTTGCCCAAGAGAAAAGTGGCCAGGTTTCTTCAAAACCCTGAAGCAACAGTACCACATCACCTCTTTAGCAGCATTTTCTGAGTCTCCACCACAGTCATGCCCTCCTTGGTTATATACAGATAACAGGAGATGGTAGAGTCACCTTTTCAAATATCTTGGAGGTCTGGCAAGTTGGCACAGGCCAACTTGTTCTCATTCATCTGTGTCTTTCCAGTAGCAAGACTGGTATATGGAAATAGTATGTGCTGACTAAAATCTGTTTTGTGTGCTTAACATGAAATAGGAATAATAGTGTTTGCTGTCTCATTGCCTCACAGAGATATGAAAAAGTTATTTCATGCAGTAAGTCATTGTACATTCTGTATTTTAAAGATGAAATGTGCCTAAAAACTCAAGTAATCACCATTTGTGAGTTATGACCTGGTGTGCTTTCAGACAAAAATATTTATTTCTATCACTAACATTCATTAAGTGTATTAGACATGACTATTCTTTGTGAAAACTTGAGGTTGTGGTGAGCAAAGGTACCCTGATCTAGGAGTCCTCTGTACCTCTGTACTATGGTTTAAAAGGGAAAAGGGCCCACAAAGTGACAAGGAAAACCCCCAAACTTCAAAGGAAATGCATTGCACTATGGTGTCACAAGAGAAGAGTGGGTTCCAGAAGGAACATCTCCAAGGGGGGAAACACTGATTAGTGCCTGATGTGTTTGAACACGTCAAGAAGCAATTTACATTTCTGGCAAACAGCGTGGGGAAGAACAAGTGAAGCAGTCCAAGAAAGGAGCCAGAGGCAACAAACAAGTATTAATTCTCGGGCAAAACAAAATCGTTAGATGTCTCAGTTGTGCACAGTATTTACATAAAACAGTGATGTAAAAACTCAATCATAATTTTAAACAAAATTTGTTAAGTAACCAAAACTTTAAACTTATTTGTTAAGTAGAAAAAGAGAAAAAAGAAAGTTTACTTTGTGAGTATAAGGTTGTAAGCAGGCTTTTATAATCTCATTTTGCATATGGGAAGTCGGTATTTTATATTTTCAACTAGAAACTATTTATATTTTCAAATAGTAACTATATACCCATGCAATTTAGAAACATAGAAGTACCAGAAAAAGATAGTGAAAAGACTTAACAGCATTGTCTTTGAGGAAAATAATAAGTAGAGTGGAGTGAATAACCTTTCTTTGTAATTGGGTATTATAGCTCTTACAGTACTTATCTGAGTTTTTAAACTATGCACATATGCTCTGGCTGGTGTAGCTCAGTGGATTGAGTGTGGGCCTGCAAACCAAACAACTGCAGTTCAATTCCCAGTCAGGGCACATACTTGGGTTGCAAGCCAGTTCCCAGCAGGGGACGCACGAGATGCAACCATATATTGATGTTTCTCTTCCTCTCTCCTTCTCTTCCACTCTAAAGATAAATAAATAAAATCTTTAAACAAAAAATAATTTAAAAAATAAAAATAAACTAAGCACATATGTCACTAACATAGAATTTAAGATAGTTTTTATTTATTTATCTTATTTTAATTGTTGTTCAAGTAGTTTTCTGCCCTTTACCCCCATTCTACCCCTCAGCTCTCCCCACCTCCCTCCTGTCTCCACCCACCCCTTGTTATTTTCCATGTGTCCTTTATACCAGTTCCTTCATAGTTAGAAAAATTAAGATAACCACGAGAGAAGAGAAACTGTGGGCACAGTCCCAAGCTAGTAAGTTCTGGGTCAAGGTCAGAAGTGCTATGACACCCAAAGGAGGGTGTGGAAACGAGCAAGTTTGCTTTGTTTATCCCATGACTGTGGCGCTACAGACATTTAGCGGCAGGGCCAACCCTGAGGTCCTGCCCAATGCAGAGCCTCCACGCAGAACCAGCAACAGTCAGACCATTGCCAGCTGCACCTGCGCTAGGAAACACTGTGATAGATGGGAACAGGAGTGAAGAAAGGGTGTAGATATAATGGGGGTGCAGCGGTAAGAGGGTGGGGGAAAAAATGGAACTACTGCATTAAAAATAACTAAGAATGATATGGCAGATTAAACTTAAAACATGGGTATTCATAAGAATCATAAATCTATTATATAGCTCTGTTGAAACAAAAGTAAGGGCTAAGAGGAAAAATATTTTATCATGTAAATACTGATAAAAATAGTCAATTTAGCAATATTGATTATTACATAAAAATGAATACAAAGAAAACACGTTAAATGGAACGAAGTAAAATTTTCATATTAATAAAAGTGACAGCTCCCGAATACTTTATAGTAATCATGGACTTTTGTTCATTAACAATATAGTTTTAAATGTACAAGAAAAAGCGCTGCCTTGACTGCACAGGTGGATTGAAAACCCCATCAACACAGGGAGAGACTCTGAAACTGTCAACGAGACAGATCATTTGATTAACATGGTTCAATAAGCTTTTTCTCTAGTGGATAGATGTGGATGTATGACTCCGCACACATAGGTATGTATGTGTGTATGTATGTATGTGTATATCTACATGTGAGTCCCACACAGATGAAGGAGGGACAGAGATTGCTACTCATCAACAGAAAACTATTTTCAAACACCTTGAAGTGTTCACAAATATTAGAAATCACGCAGGCTACATTCTCTGATGATTAAACAAAGAAGCAGAGAGGAAAGAAGGAAGGAGAAGCGAGAAGGAGGAAGGGAGATTAGCAATAAGCCAATCTAATCATCTAATTTTTTAAAATTCTAACTAAATCTTGGCATAAATAGAAAATAAAACAGAACGACTTTTAAGGAAGAATCTGTTTTTAAAATTATCTTAAGAAAAAGGTATGAACCTGAAGACAAACATCTTTCATGCAGCTAAATGCTTGGAAATGAGCTTTTCCCTGCAGATGGAGGCCGAGGTCGATGGCTAGAGAAAGGAAGTGATATGCCGGAGGAGACAGCTTTACAGGCATCGAAGGGATACTACCCACCAATGGGGAGGTCTCTGAAGAAGCCGCAGACTTGTTCCTGAGAAAAAGAATCAGCTCAAATATCTGCCAAACTCAGATGTTGCGAAATGATACAGAGAGATCTGATTAAGGTAACTCAGAACTCGGGGGCGGGGGAGGAGTAGGGATGGGCCGTAGGAGGAGTTTGCAGAAGCAACTGTGGTCAGTCTAGGACGGGATTAGCTGAGAAGCTGAAAGCCCCAGAGGCAATGGAAACAAAGAGGGCTGGCTGGCTCGCTAGCTCTCTCTCAGGCTCTGGCTCAGGCTCCCTCTCTCAGACTCACTCACTCTCAGGCAGTTCTTCCCCGGTGGCTCCCGGATGATCGTGCTGCAGCCTCCTGCATTTCCCACCAGACAGTATTTAGTGCAGAAAGGAACTCCGGGCACAGCCAGGATCAGACCGGCCTGGCAGAGGGCGGCAGGTTTATTCTTTAGGTGTTCTAGAGGGAACAAGCTCGGAGACAGAAGCCTGCCATGCTTCCAAAATTGTGTACTTTTTGTATATTATGTTTTTTTTTTTTAGCTTGTAAACTAACCCTATACAAAAACAAGATAACTAAAAACAGGGAAAAGCTAGAACTCAGATGTTAAGAATTTAGCCTTAATTGATAGGCTTAAGTGATTGAAGCTGTGACTCGATAGACTTAAGTAACTGCTTTTGAATAAAGACTCCTTTCCTTTACCACCAAACCTTTGCCTCTGGAATTTTCGCCTAGATCGTGGTGGTGGCTGGCAGCAGAACCCCAAGTGCTGTTTGGTAACAAAACAGCTCTCCGAACTTTTCATTACCTCACCTTCAACCAGGGGAACTAGTTTCAACCAGATCAGAAGCCTTGGTAAATAAGTGGAAAAAAAGCAAAGCAGGGAAGGAAAGAGGGCGGCGCACACCCTCTCCTTCCTAGACGTAAGAAAGAGGCTCGACCCTCTTTGGAGTTTCGATCAGAGTTGGAGTTTAACTATTTCATAGATTAATTACTCTGAACACCAAAAATGAGACTGTGCTTTGCAACTAGAAGAAGCCATATGTGTCAGCCAGGGTCCCAGCTGGGAACAGATGGCCCGCGCACTGGGAAACCAAAGAGACTTTCATAAAAGGACTGTTTACAATGGTGTAAGGAGCGTTTGGGGGTGGCAACAAGTGATGACGCAGGACCTCGGGGCTGGCAGCATCAGGAAGCCATTAGTGCCCAGGAAGGGGCTGGGAGCGGAATCTTTCCGAAGCCTACAGCCAGCAGTGGCTTGCTGAGAACTGCCTGGCGGGAGAGGAGTCCTCCGTGGGGGGACACAGCCAACCCACTGCAGTCCAGCAGGGAAGGAACCAGAAGAACAAATGCTTGGGCTTCTCTCTCCTCCCACCCAACTGTACTGTCTCCGGCTAATGCTTCCCAGTGATGAAGTCCAAACTGAAGCCAAAGGACAATGCTACCCACATAGGTTGGCCACCCAGTGCCAAGAGCAGGGAAAAGTGGAGAGTGGATCTGGATGGGCAAATAGAAAATACCCAGTACACGATAAGACATAAGGCCACTGAGAAACAGAACTCCACGGTGTTTATTCTCCTACAGGTCAGGGGGGAGCTGACCCCACTAAGTGAAAGGTAAACAGAAGCACAGTGTTCTGCTCATGGACTGCACGGTCATAATGATACAGGGTGCAGCCAGGGGGACCCCCCAAAAAAAGATTTGGAATGGTGTCCAGAATTCAAAGTGTATAGGAATATTGGAGAGACATATAAGATGTTCTAACCGCCCCGCCCCCAGGGGGAAGAGACGAATGGAGCCAGGCCATTGAGAGCTGTTTTGCATAGCAATAGTTTTGCAGCTAACCTCTGGAATGATTATTTAACATATCTATAACCTTTAACTGGTTTCATAGATATGTTAAATAGCTGTGGCCAAGTTTGGAGCCAGGGAGAAGGGAGTAGTTGGGGACTCAGGATGGTTACAAGGGGCTGCGCTCCTGAGTGAGTAGGCCTGTGTGGGAGCTTGGAAAAGACTGGCTCCGAGACATGAAGGATCCCCGCTTGGCCAAATGAAAGAGAGAGCCACGCGGTTTCAGCAGAGTGAGGACCCCCTCTTGCCCAGGTGAAAGGGAAAACCACGCAGCTTTGCCAGCATGGAGATCCCTGCAGCAAGGTGAAGAAGAAAGCCACATGCTTTTGGTGGAGTGCAGACCCCTGCAGCTTTGGTAGAAGAGGCCCATGTGGCTTTGGGATGCCCCATTTGGCGGAGTGGCCTGGAAAAGCAAGAGAGACTTTGACTGGAACTGGGTACAAAGAACTCTTGCCAGTGGACCATGAGAGGGTACCACAGTATTTTGGATTAACTCGAGATCCTGCAAAGTGACACAGCTGACGGTGCCAGCAGCCTGCAACACAGACGTGTGCTCTTTTCCTGATTTACGGTACCCGGAGTTGGGACAGGGGGAGAAGGGAGAGCTGTGTGGGTGTAGGTATATACCCTAAAGGACTTTGCTATTTTAGTGGTGGCGTTAGGCCTGAATAGCATTAAATAAACATTTTGTTTACTTTTCACAAATCTCTGGCATTGAGAGATATCTTTCCAATTGGCGGCGGACAGAAGAGCCCAGTAGATATTAGTATTTTGGTTTTTGGGGGGAGGGGCCCCTGTTGTATAGCAGTTTTGGGCAACCCTAGGTGGGCCAAATATTGTATTGCCTCTCCCTCGGACCGCTTGTTCGGTAACAATAATATAGCAGAATGTGACTATCATTTAAATACTGATTTAGCAATTCAGAAAAGTGATCAGTCCTTTTAGGAATGAAGAGTGGGAGGAAATATTTCTGTCTTGGTTCTGGGACTCAACCTCCTGGACGCCAACCCTGAGCTTGTGTTTCGTTTTCTGACAACCACGGTATCTTCAGCTGCAAAGACTTCTCAGGGTCCCTCTGCATGGACTTCAGTCCTATTTAACATCTGTGGCTTTTTGTCCTATGGCTTTTGCCTTTCTATTCTCATGCAATTACTTCTATCTTTCAATTAGTCTCTTTGCGTGCAGCCATTAATGTGCGGTATCACTCTCCCAAGTGAAAGACACTCTCCCCGATCTTTGAATGAGAACCTCTCCTATTCTTTTCATCCATCAGAACACGGTGTGAATCTAAGTGACCTTCAGCTTCTGATTGCCACTATGCTCCTTTGAGCCCCATTGAAAAGGATGGAACCATATACTAGAAAAAGCCTCATGATAGTAATAATAGGTATCATTGATTAAGCCCTTACAAGCACTTTACATGTGTAAGGAAAAGTTTTCCTTGACTCTCTTACAGTTCCCGGCTAGGTCTGCAGATTAAACTGACAAAGACAGAGTAACAGGAGAAGAGCATTCAAATGTGTTTAATATGAAGGAATGAAGACTCAAAGAAATAGTTAGAGCTGTGCACTTTGTGCCAGGGATGATGAGGAGTGGGCAGTCACGGAGGAATAAGATGAGGCAGACAGCACGAGCTAATGTAGTAAACCGGGGGGAGGCTTAGTAAGGCCTGATGGTTGAGATTCTTCTCAGTGTCCCTGTGTTTCAGAGCTAAGAATGTTCCTCTCCTTCGGGGACACAGAAGGCACCTCTCACAGGAGTGTTTTATCATCTGTTTTGAGAGAGAAGGGTGGGGTGAGGATCACAGTCACCTCCCTGTTACTGCTATTTTCCCAAACGCCTTCAGGTTCCGAGGCATCGTATTTGGGTGTACCATGTCCTGAGCCCCGTCACACATTCATTCCTACTGATATCACCCTCGTCTCTGTATAAAGAAATTTAAGGGTTTGGAAAAGCTCACAGCACTGGTACCTGATGTTGCAACTGAACTGGGACTGTGCTCTTCTTGACTACATCATATGGCCCTTTCTACATGTTAACTTCTCTCTCCACCTGACTGTATTTGTGACCTTCAGAAATTCACTCATCTCTGTTTCTTAGTTCCTTCATCTGCAAAATGAAAATGACAGTAATACCTGGGTTGCCCTTCTTGGCAGAGCTGTACAGAAATATCACTGGATGCATGACTGGAGTTGATGCATTCAGAATGGACTCACTAGGGGGCAGTGCAGAGTGTTGTTGGTGATACACAGGTTTTGTACCTACTCCTCTAACTAAGCTATACTGTCTCGCCTAAGAAGAGAGCTAAGAGGAGCTCGTCCTCTTAGAAACGCACTGGGTCTTCCTGGCCTCCCTGAGGACCACAGCCCTGGTTCCCTTTTCTGGACCAGCTGACTGCACTGGCTCTCCGGGCCAGGGACCACCCAGACCTGTTGGGTGGGCCCAAGGAGCGCTGCCCACACACAGAGCTGTGGTTCCCCGGAGGCCAGCATTCAGCAGCCACCCTGACTGCACCTGGAGTTGGGGAACAAATGACCCCTGGACAAAATGCCCTGTCAAAGCCATCCCCCAGAGGCAAGTACTTTTCTCTGTGGCCTTTTGTCCGTTTCCCTTTAAAAGTAACAATAATAATTTACTCTGATAACTACAGGACAAGAGATCAAACGTCAAACTGCTATTGCCCAGGAGAAACACCCTCTGCAACATCTAAATTTTTTAACTCTTTCCTCCCTCCCCTGCAGGAAAATTACAAAGAGTGCTATGCGGTTAATCTATAACTTTCCGGTGACATCATGTGAGACCGAGAATATACCAAAAACTCCTCAACTCCTGGGAATTTGCCTGGCCCGGTTCCAGAGGCATATCAACCCAAGAATTTTATAAATGCTAATTTGATTTTCATTTTTGTCTTATTAACCAAAAAACACATATTTTTATTGTACCACATAACTAAGCCAAAACATGAGCTCCCTAAATCTATTCTATGAATTGGGCCAGGTAAATCAATTCTGCTTGTCAGTGAAATTCAAATGTTTTACTTTAATGAATTCCATTCTGATGTGTTTCCTAGAATGCCTCTCTAAACTTGGCATTTGTGAAAATGGGCTAATGACATCCTTCTTTAACAAATGGAAATCACAGGCTTCAGGGTCAGCGGATCTTTCTTTTATCCTACCAACCGTATTTGGGGATCACATGTGTTGCAGATCCTGAGGCATAGTTCTGGGGTTTGAATCCTTGTCCCCATTTCCCAAGAGAAGTGAGACCATCTAGGGGTGCGTTAGACCCAGAGAACTTGACCCAAAGAGATGGGGGTCATATCCGGATATTCACACTTAGAGAATTCTGAACCCACCAACTGATCCCTGACCATCTGCCTAATCAGGAATGTGGGGGGTTATTTTTTGCTATAACCAAAAAAAAAATGTCTAGAACTCTTACCTACGAAGTCACCCTGGGCAACTTCACATCTTTGAATCTTGTGTTCTCATCTGTAAAAACAAAGTAATTATGTAGGATACGGGTGAAATACCTGCCATGGTGGCAAATAGTAGTTGTTCGAAAACGCAGTTTTCATTGCTATTGGTACTATTCTTTTTAAAATATTTTTATTTATTTACTTTTAGGGAGAGGAGAAGGGAGAGAGAAAGAGAGGGAGAGAAACATCAACATGTGGTTGCCTCTCATGCGCCCCCTACTGGGGACCTGGCCCACACCCCAGGCATGTGCCCTGACTAGGAACCAAACCAGTGACCCTTTGGTTCACAGGCTGCCCACAATCCACTGAGTCACACCAGCCAGGGAAGTATTATTCTTTTCATTCCCATAATAGCAAGCTTTTCCTATATGTCATTTTTACATTTTCAAATACCTTCTGAGACTTGCTAAGGTACATTTAGATCCGTGCAATATATCCAAATGCATTTAATGACAGGCTATGTCACAAGGCCACTTGGCTATGGTCTTTGTCTTTCAAAAAAATGCTGTTCAAAATCAACGAATCACAGAAATTAAGAGCCCAGCCGGAGGTATGGTTGAGTCAGAGTCCGGCCCGAGGAAAGCGGAACCCTTCGCACCCCGCAGACAGGGCTACGTGCAGGACCGCTGGGTCTTACCTCTCAGTACGCGATCTACGTTTCCTTGTACTTGAAATGGTTCATTAGAAGAGGTGGGGGAATCTGAAATGTCGCAGCGCATTTCTCCTGGCCCACCGTCACGTTTCATGAATTCCCCTGCAGAACCCATTTGGGGTAAGCAGTGACCCGATCCCAGCGAATTGCCTCTGTGCCTCTCATCTCCTGTCCCCTCTTCACACCCTGACACATCTGCATCGTGAGGCTCAGGAAGATCCATGAAGTCCTCAGGCGGTGTTTACGGCTAATGTTTTATTGTTTTTTAAAATTATTTCTTTGAGGCTCAGCTTTCTCACAGTAAAGTGATAGAAAACTACTGTGCAGACAGTGAGGAAAACACTTTTTAAAAAAATAGGGAAAGAAAAGCATAAGATACACAATTTCAGCCTGGGAATTCTTAGAGCAACCCTGCGGATGAGAGACAATATCTTCGAAGTTTTAGATAAAGACACAATTTGCATTTATTTGCAGACGCCAAACTCGAAGAAAACATTACTTTCTGTCAGTGGCGTTGGCTTTAAAAATATTTATAAGATTGAAATAGTTGCCTGGAGGCAGACATTTCATTTGAATGCCATAGGTCAGGCATGTTGGCTAACACCCCAGATAATATTGATGTACCTTCGAAATTTAAAATAATGTTTATAGAATTTATTTATTCATTCATATATAGAGCACCCATCCTGAAGTATCTGGGACACTGAACAAGGTTTACATAAATCTGACTGTATTTTTTTCCTCTGGGCCATTTGGCTCAGTCTGGTAGACCATAAATATTCAATAATACTTTACAATGGCAAAGCATCTTTTATGCAAACATCTCTAAGTACATTATTCACCAGTTTTGCAATCTCCTTTTTAACCTACTGGTAAAGTCACAGAAACTAATTGACTTTCTCCAAGGTCCCACAACAAATTGTTTATTTGTAGATTAGAGTGCAGGTGCCGTGATCTTGGCTATAACTAAAAAGGGAAACAAACAAACAAGCACATGTTTTGGCTGCTTATGCTGATGACCTACACTAAATATTTCTAAATTGAATCTATTAGGCAAACCGTCCTCCTTAAAGATGTTAAATGTTGGTGATGCACCCCATTGAATCTTATCACTTTTGTTCCAATTTGCCCAAGGCCAGTTACCATTTTCAGAGACCCGAGAATGGCCTATTTTAATTGAATCCTGCTACAAACACTTAAACTTTTACTCTTTAATCAAATCAGTTTTCTAAGTAGAAATGAAAGTTGGATCAGAAAAAGGAAACTTTTCATGGCAGTAACAGCACAGTAACATATTTAAGCCAAGTGACAAGTGGGGAAATCACTGGGAGACTTGGGCCGGCCTCAAACAGTTCAGCTCGTCCAAGCAATAGAATATAGTTTGAATTCTTCATTTTACCTCTTCTCCCAAATATTGACAGGATGCATGGTAAATATAGAAAATTAATAAAATACTGAAAAATGAGAAGAGTTTAAAAATCACTCACCACTGTGACAGGCTTAGGAACACACGTGGCAAACCTCCGACCTCGAGGACCATACCTGGCGGATGGCCCCAGCTGCAGAGCCCAGAAATCGAGATAGTGCCAGGATGTGCACAGGGTAACCCTTCCCCGGGCTGATGCCAGCCAACACCCAGCATGGCAAAGCTGCTAGGAGCAGCTGGCTCCGGGAAGTTGCGACTCTTCAGACAGGTGCCTTTGGATCAAGGATTCCCCAAAGACCTTGTGAACTTTCCTTTGCACTGTGTCTCAGTCTAAATGCTTCACTCAAACTTCCTTTTTCCCTTTTCCTCTCTCCTTCACTCGTCATATCTACGTCCCACCCTCTCCTGGCTCCCACCTTAGTTTCTTCATGGCATTTCTCCTGATAAACATGCATGTCTAACATCATCGCAGCATGGGTTCATCCTGGCATGGGCCCAGAAAAACACACCACTGTTGGTGTTGATGGTGATGGTGGTGGTGGTAATGGTGGTGGTGACAGTGATGGTGGTGAGGATAATGATAATAAGGACTAACAATTATTCAGTTCTTTAAAAAATTTCCAGGCCATCTGCTAAGACGTTGTTTAAATGACTCTATGTGCTACTCCCAATCACCTCTAAAAGGTAGACGAAAGTAAGTCATGAAAATATTAAGCAAAAAGTCAAGATCAATTGTTTGTGAAAGTCAAATTAGAAGTCTTGTTTTTCCTAAGACAGTAATTGTTCATAGGTGCCAGTAACTACTAGATTATGTTACCACTCTATTAATATTTTATAGCCTAATCTTCCAGTCTTTTTTCTGAATCATTATTACATGGTTATAATTCCATTTAAAATAATAAATATCATAAGTTAAACCTTTTAAAAAAATAAATTTTGATTCCTCTAAAATTTGCAATTGTCTATTTCACTCTCCTTATATCAGTTTGGTCCAATGTTTCAAATACCATTAGTTAACTTATTCAAATATTTTACATATTTGTATCACATATATGGAGAGTCACTACATAAATTTTGTGTAGTTGGGGAAATTTCTCAAGCCATTAAAACAAACAAAGGTCAAACAAGACAAAGCCAAGTAACTTAGACAACCAGAACCATTAAAACACCCCAAGTAACAATACCTAGTCTCCAATTTTAGAATTTATTGACACTATTAAATAGCCCACTTAATAACAACCTAATGGGCTTTCTTTCTAAACAAAACAATTGGTACAATGAAATACACTTAAAAAGATGTATGTCCCATAAGCATCTTTCTAAGAAAGAACATCAGCTTGGAACGTGCAGCATCTTGCTGAGTCCAGAGCAGAACTCTCTGATAACAGCAAGTGCCATTTAGAGCAATCTGAGGTTCCTTTGAAGCATAAATGAATTGACTTTCCTCAAGGTACCCCAAGAATCACCAGGTTCATCTTCAGTCTTGGCAGGTTTCTGCTGATGTCTCAAAACAACACCCTAAATACAGAGTTTTCCAGACTTTTCCTGTTAAAGATTGACTGGTCACTACCAGTAGTTTTCTACTGTATGCCCACTGGCAGTGTAGAGAGAGGAGTGTTCCATCAACAATCCCCCCAAAAGCAGATTTCTTAAATAAATATGCATTCTAACAAGAAGAATATGCTTGTTCTGCGAATATAACTTTAAGACAAGTTACTAAGACGTTGCTTCCCAAACAGGTTGCCCCTCCACAAGTCCCTCCCCTATGGGATGGAAAGCTACTCTGTCCTTCACTCTGACTTTCCCCCTTGCCTCATCTTTAAAGCGCCCCATCTTTATAGTGCCTCTTCTGGAATTTGGATGGGATCTGAGCAACATTTGGGATGTAATATATGTGACTACTGCCTCCACGTCATAGATGTTGGAAAGACTCTCTTACCCCAACCCAGCCCAAACCTTCAGCTCTGACTTTTAGATGGGCCAGAAAATGAATCCCTACATGTTCTCTTTGCCTCTAAAACTGAGCACCCCTCTGACTCCTTCCCTGGTTGGCACTACTTAGAATTCTCCCTTCCCTGGGAAGCTCGTACTTTCTGCCCCACTCATTTTGGCTGTGGGTTCCGCATTGCCTTTTGTTGCTCTGTTTCTTGTGAGGCTTTTCATGCTCCCCCTCCGTCACTAACAAGTTATGTGATGTTGATCCTATCAATCCATTCCTTTGCCTCTATAAAGTAAGGAATGTGTGTCCATGTCATGAAACCATGTTCCCTGGAGAGGACTCAAGAACTGCCACATGGGGAAAAAGCGATAGAGAGGGACATGCTGGGCAAGAAGGCACAAGTTCGGCTGTCCTCTACTCCAGCCACAGAAGCTCCACTTGCATCTGTTTTGTTAGAGATCTGAGTTACATTTTTCTTGAAGACCTAGGTCTGCCGCATTAAAAAAAGATTTTCAAATCACTGGACTGAAAGGTTTCTAAAGTTCTTTCTAGTCTTTTCTATATCCTAAAAGAATGTTGGTTTCATGTGGGTTCCTTCTGAGTCTTTCAATTCTTTTCATTATTTAACCTAGAATTTGCAACTTTTGCTCCTCTTTTCATATCCCTCTAAGACCCTAGTTCAAGTGTTGTCTTCCATTATCACTTTAGCTCTCAGCTGGCAACGCGACTATCAGCAAATCCACCCAGAAATGGGGATGTAAATTTCCAGTCACCTCCCGGACATTTCCATTTAAATCCCCTAAGCGAACCACAAACCAAACTGAACCTCACCACACAAACTCCAAATCTGCTTCACCTCCAGGGTATTTTATTCCTGCTCAGAGTACCATCATCCAGCCAGCTACCTAAATCATGATCACAAGAGTCACCTTAGTCTTCCTCCTGTTTTCTTCACGCTCTACATTGCTTTCATGAACACATCCTGGTTCTTCCTCAGTGATGTCTCTTTATGCTTTTTTTTTCCACCCAAGTGCTGACCTCATCTTTGTGTGCCTCATCTATTGCAATTACCTGAGAACAGTTCCCTAGCCTCCCCGTCTCCATCCTTCAATGCATCCTCCACTCTGCGGGCAAACTCTAATATACAGACCTGATCATATTATTCTCTTAGCTCAAGAATATTTCATGGCTATCAAGAACCTATTACACATGGCCTAATACCATCTCCTTCACCTGGTACCTTCATACATCACAACTTGGACCTGTTCTATCCTTCCAGCCTCAAACTCTGCCAGTCATCCTGCCATCAGAAAACATGGCCTGGAGTAGGCTTTCTCAGAACAAGTGCCAGCTACTTCACAACCACATACAGCACTTGTAAAAAATGTAACTTCCTAGGTCCCATCTGTAAATACTGCTGTTACCTAGCTTTGTATGATGCCCCTCAAATCCATACTTGAACAGGAACTCCAGGTGATTCTAACACGTTTTAAAGTACAGGAATTCTAAATCACTTCCCTGGAGGTGACCATATCATTCTGCAAATACAACATAAGTATTTATACTTTTGTGCCTTAGGTCAAAATGTCTCCTCCGCTTATATACCCTTCCTTATGTCTTTCCTTGGGAAGAAAACAAAACAAACTTCTTCAAAGCCCAGCTGTGATGCCCATAGGATCCCCCTGATGTTATTCCTGTATCATCACCCCTCCCACCTATTCTCCAATAGCATTTCGTCTGTCTACTGTTAGAACTGTTACATTATATCTTCGTCTTCCTCACTAGCATATTGAGTTCCAATGATCCATACCTGGTGGTATTATTTTTTATACCACCAGGCTCTATTATCCACAGTAAATACATATCTAATGAGGATGAGCTACATAGTAGTAATTCAAATAAATATTCATTTAATTTAATTATTAACTCAAGCCACAGAACCCAGGTCTTCCAGTGTGACATACAGACAGACCTTTTCTGAATCTTGCATGATTTCTCTCCCATTAAGAGAAAAGTCATCATCTACAGCAAGCCAACCATATCATAGTTTTAGTGTGGTTGTACCTGGTTTTTACTTGAGCCAAAGGGAATGTCCTGAAATGACTCTAGAAGATGTTTTGGCTTCAGCTGTGTAATATTTATGCTGAGAACCAACCCCCCAGTTCTCACTTCAGCAAATCAGACAAGAATTTATTGTGTGCCCACATTTGCCAAGTTCTTGGCATGGTGAGGACCCAGAGGATGCATCCAAGCCCCCATCAGCTCCATCCCCTTTATCTTGATTTTTACACAAACACAATAGGCAATGCCTGAGCCCATTCGTAACATTTCCCATGTGATAGAGCCTTAGATGGAAGGGCCCATGTGCATCCCCACGTGTGCCTGCAATTTAGACCTGGATAATAACTTATTGTAAGTTATGATACATGAAGGAATGGACCATCACGAGAAAATGTCACTCTTTCAACAGTCCCCAAGTGTGCATCTGCAGGACGGACTGCACTGGCTGCACGGGAAGGTCATTGTCCTCACAGTAAATAAGGTGCTTTCTTCCCTTCTCAACACCTGTATTTAAATGATTATTCAGGGGTGTTGGGGAAGACTTTAAGCCTTAGCTTGGTAATTCCCAACATAAAAATGGGTGATGCTTCAAAAGCCTCATTTCTGAGTCAACTGCCCACAAACTCACCATTGTGTCTTACAGTCTATTCCAATTTCCCACGCCACCCCCAAAGTGATTTATCTCATTGCACACCTGAAAGATGTTCAGTGATACCTACTCCTATTTACAAGATTGGTCCTTAGACAAAATGTTCTCTAAATTCCCAGCCAAGTGCCATGTAAATACAGTTCTCCCTGCATTCAAAGACACATGGAGAAAGATGAGAGGATGAAAATGAGAAGCGAATGAAATCAGATATTCCCAGGAATCAGAATCCTGTTAATTATATATATATATACATTCAAAAAATGTCCTTCTCCTCATGATGATTGCTCATCAGGGGCAAAGATTTGTAGTCTCCACTGACATGAGATAAATTTTGAGAATTTGAAGTGACTTCTACCCTCTCCTGCTAACCTAGTTGAAACATAAGAAGATTTGACATTGAATGTGAAACTGGCCAGCCTCTTGTCTATATTTGAAATTTCCCCCCTCCCTCTATTAATTACATATTGTAATTAGTACACATTTTAAATAGGTTGTAAATGTTGCATCATAGAAAAAATCCTACTTTGCATCAATTTAAAACTAAACAAATTTACATTTTCAAAATATAAAATAGGCTTCTTAGATGTAAAATAAAAAGAAGTACACTAGGTTAAAATTTTTTCTATTATTAAAATGTAAAGGATTTTTCAAATCTCATTTACTTTGTCAATTGGTTCTGCTTAACATTCTTCAGCCCAGTCCACTCTCAATTATCCACGCTAAGGAAGGGGGATCAGTGGCCTGGATCATCTGAAACAGCAGACAATTTTAAAAGCCCTTGTGTTTGGCCCAGGCATACTTTACAATCACACTCTGATTATTCACACTAATGAAAGGAAGGGCAGGCACCTGGAGAAAGAGCCAACGACAGTACAGACCTGCTCATCTGGTTTAGGTTCCCTCCAGGCAGAGGCCCTCGGAGCACAGCAGAAGGAAAACAACCGAGCCCCAGCTGCTGCGCAAGGTGACCACCAAAACACTGATGCTCAGCTACAATGTCCACATCAGCACCTTTGCTGATATTAGTCATCTTTAGAAGCATGGGGTTAGCTCCAAATGCCCTCAGGTAAAAGGCCACATTATCCATGTTCCAAATAGTTAGGGTAAGAATAGACTGTTTACATGTACTGAACGCTTCTTTGGGGGTTCCCTCGGGCCCACCTTACCCCGAACCCCAAGTACTTCTACCAAGCACACTCAGGAGAGTAGCAGGAAGGATGGATATGAAAGAGGCAGTGTGCTGGAGTAGGAGAAGGCCCAGCCTGGGCGTCAGGAGGCCTGGATCTCTGTCCCCTGTCGGTCCCTGCTAGGGCCAACAGCTGCATGTGCAGTCAGGCAGAGGGAGCAGTATGTGTGACAGCACCTGAAGGTCACAGCACATTAAAGAACCACATATACTTCGTTTTGGTCAAAGAACAGATGGAAAAGAAGCAAGACATAAAATCAGGATGTAGTCAGAAGTAAAAGACAGAGGGTTTTTTTTTAATGCCATGCAAGAGAAAAATAAATTTTTTAATAGTCATTAAAATGTGTTGAACACATACAGCTTGTCCACACACTGCTCCAGGCATTAGACATTCACAAACACATTTAATATTCACAACAAACCTGAGATAGACACTATCAGGGTTCTCATTTTACAAATGAGGAAACTGAGGCACGCAAAGCTTAGATATCTTTCTAGATCACCCAACTGGCAAGTCGGGGAGTAAGGGTTCTGTCCTAGTCTGTTTCATTTCAAGGTTCATTCTCTATCTCAAGAAATGGATGTGGGCAGAATTTTACAAGTTCAGGCTAGAAGCAGTGCACCAGAGAGATGGGGGCAGAGTGGAGTGGAGGGAAGCCGACTTTAAGAACACATGGAATGGTGAGTTTAGTACTAAAGGGAAAATAATAGTAATGGTGAAGAGGGGTATAAGCGAGAGTTTTAGAGAACATAGAACAAAAGCATTGGTTAAATAAAGGAGAGAATAGGAGGAAAAGTCTAGCAAGAGTCCATGTTTCTAGCTTAGGCATTGTGGGATGGCCTGGTGATTTTTAAAGAATCATTCAATCTTGGGCATCCGTGAACTTACCTGGAAAACAACCCTACTAGATGGGCAGGCCCGGGAGGGACCAGCACAAGTGATGCCTTTTATTTCCCAGTATGACGCTGCCATGTATCCAAATACACAAATGTCCAATCTTAGCTGATGGAATTAGTGGTAGCTAAACCAGTTATGTCCAAATCTGTAGGACAATATATAGAACAGACACTCCAAACAAGTTACTGAAAGGTGGAAGACTTTTTTATTGTTTTTCAAAATTGAATATATTAACTCACATTTAGCTTTTCATGTCATATCCATGTGTAGCTATAGAGAGACAGGTAAGGGAGAAGGGACTCCAGAAGAATAAAAAGGAGGCAGACAGGTTAGAGCTTATTGAGATGTTTGTATCTTAAAGAGACAAAGACCACTTATGGGATGTTCCTATGAGGGCAATAAAAAAATGGTATATGTGCCTGAAAGTCTGTGAATGTATAGAAAAAGACAAGAAGTACATACTCAAAATTTGAAAATAACTCTAATTTTTATATTTTAGTTCTTCTTCATTTATATGTTTTTAATATCCTACAATTATCATGAATTGCCTTCATAATACAAACATTTTGTTTGTTTCCAACTATGTGATTAATATCCACTTTGTATTTAGAACTTTGCCAATATAAATTGACACACAGCTGGGAGACCCTCACCGATGAATAACCCACATATGATGATAGTGATGGCGGTAGACACCTTTCAGCACTGCCCTTGAAGCCAGCTGAGACACTGGAACGTTTGGTACATGGAGAACCTGTGTGTCAAGAATCAAAGGAGGTAGGAAATGGATGAAAAGTGCAGACGGCTTAGAGCACCTGCCCTTAGAAGCACATGCCTGGTCACACCATCTTTCTTGGTTGTTGCAGCCTTTCTTCACTGTGGCTTTCCTCTCAGTGTCTGAATATCTCACTTTCTCTTGTTACAGTTTCTGAAATTCCATGTTATCTATCCCCTTCTAAAAGCATAGGACTAGAAAATTCAGATCTCACATCCAGAGGATGGACATGGTAGAGAGGATGAGGAGGGTGATCATGGTAAGGAGAGGGGGGAGGATTCCTTTGTTAGTGTTCAATGGTACTTCGTGGTTTATGAGGCGCTTCCATGTATTTCACATGGCAATAACAATTTCTAGTTCAAGATGGAAAACAGAGTACACACATTTCATTCTTCTCCTCCTCACAACCCCATTGAAATGGGAGTGATTTTTTTAAAGAATCCACCACAAAGCTGAAAACAAAAGAATAAAGTTCCGGTAGAACACACTTACTAAATAATTTCTAGATAACTGAAAGAAAATAGGACTGAATTGTCTGATAAACTAAAACAAAGAATTACAACGTACACTCTCACACCGAAGGTGACCAGTAGGGATTCAGAGGGGTCCCTCCAGAGGGTCCGCTGGCCTGTCCCACATGGGCTGCTCACAGAGAGCATCCATTCTCACTGAACAGTGCAGGTTTACAGTCGGCATCTACTCTGCACCTACTGTTTACAGTTGGCATCTGATTGGTAATTGTATCAGGTGACGAATATTGAATATCATCTCTGCTTTAGCCCATCTGTCAACAAGGCCATATAATTTCAATCACAAAAGGGCCAATATTTGAGGATTTTTTGTGGGTCTCAAATTTGAAGCTGGAGGGAGGAAATGAGGGTGGTCTCTGTCATAGCAACTTTAAGGCTATGAGAAATTTTATAGAAAAATGTTGACCTCTCTTCTTTCATTTTCCCTATCCACCATGCTTGTAGAGTTTTCCCTCCTTCTTTCCTAGGTGGTTGAGACAAAGAATAGGTGAGCCCTGTTCTAGAAGTCTACCAAAGGTAGCCAAAAGATCAAGTCCCAAACCAAGATGTTAAATCCAAGGGGCATAGCAGACTAGAGGAACCATGATGGACAGCCCAAACTGGTTGAATGGGAGAAGCAAACAAGAAGCAGTAGAAAGAAATACGAGGCTCGTGCTGACAGCAACTGCAGGCAGATGCACTTTGCCTCCAGCTCAGGTTGCTGGCCGCCAGCTGAGTTCTGAACAGGCACCAGAGAAGTAATGGCCTCAATAGAATCACCACAAACCGGACCTAAAACCCATTATTTCAGCTGCCCTATTTCTTCTCCCATCTTTTAGTGCAAACTTACGCCTAAATTTCTTAACTATATAATTTCATCTTTGACACACCAAAACTAATAGATGGCCAAAGTTTGAGGTCAGCCCCAATTTCTGCCAACATAAAGCCAAAGTCAAAGTTAAACCAAAGTCCAAACGTTAGATTGGTATCCACTGTGGCTTCGAGGTTGACAATGGCATTCGTAAAACTGAGGGCTTTGCTTCCTGAGGAACCACAAGCTCAGATCCCACCAGGAAGTGCTGACAGGGTCGATGAGACTTTGTTGAGGATTTGTGGGGATCTTCAGAGCACGTCCGCCCTTCGGAGCCCTTCCTGACATCACTGGGAGTTATAAGCTCCCAAGGGTGGTAGAACTGGGTCCTGAATGTCATTTTCATAGCTCCTCCCTGGCTAACCAAGGAGAAAGTAAATAAAATGCCACTGAGCTACCTGCCATTTTGTGTCCCACACACCCTCCAGCCAGAAGCAGAAGTGGCGTCATCTTTGCAAAAGGTTAAAAATTATGGGAATTTTTTCTGTACTTTGAAATATTACATGAGAATCACTTCTATAAAATGATGATTATCTGCACTTTCCCCCTGTCTCCCAATCTAATAAATACATTTTTACAGGGTTTACAATGTTTTTTTACAACCCACCTAAAACATGTAATTTTCCTCCTCCTATACCACATGTTTAATACTTATTAGATTATATTGTGCTTTCCTCCAAGGAAAGGCTCAAGGTCCCACACAGAACTCTTATGTAACAAGCATTATGTGAAACTCATCTTTAAAACTATAAACAGGGAAGTCACCTGTGTGGTGGCAGAAAAGATATGAGCAAGGACAGGAAGAAGGACCGTGGATCTGGAGAAATATGCGACCAAGTAGTGTGTTAGGGGACCCAATGATCAGGAGACTCTGTCCTGCCCCTTGCAGCCAATCCCACCCGCGAGGCCCCTGGCAGTGCCCCTTCTTCTACATGACGGAGCCCAGATAACTCCAGGGGTGCGGTGTGGGTATACAGGTGAGTGAGGAAGTAGTGGAGCGTGCTAATTAATCACTCAGGGCTCTTGAGAGGGTATCTTTGCAAACAAAGACACCTACACAGACAACTGTGTTTTGAAACTCAGAGGAAAGAGCTGCATGGCGATGTTTTATAGGACATCATTGTTACACGTCACCAAAACGTTAGATGTCTGCTTTCCAACCTGTACAGTTTATGTTCAGTCCTCAGTTCTGCTGAGTGTCTGGGACCTCCAAGGGCTCTGCAGACTCTCAGAGGCCAAGGTAGCACCAAAGTTCAAAGATTCTCAGTGATTCCCAGGCTGCATCGATTTAACAAAGCCACATGTTGATGCCCCGCAGGTGTGGTCTGTGCAAAGGTGGAAGGGAATTTAAACAGCAACTCTCCCAGCAGCTGCTGGGAGTTTGCTGTTTAAATTCCCTTCCAATGAAGGGAATGTTCGAATTTTTGAAGGCAATGAAGGAGATGTTCGAATTTTTCAGTCCAGAGCAGAAATGAGCATTTTCACTAAGTAGAGCAGACAAATAACTCACCTGTCAGGGCAGAGTAGGAGAGACTCTAGCCAGGAAAAAGAACAACAATACTGTTATCAGTCACAGTTATAGAGGTTCCTAGAGTTAATAATAATGATGCTGTCGTTGTTGTTGTCTACTGGGTGCTGTGTGCCAGGCACTCTCGTGCTCCAGTTACACAGGCCAACTGGCTTAATCTCCAGAACAAGCAGACATGATTATTTCCCTCATTTTACAGATAAGGAAACAGACAAGTTATTTGCCCAAAGTCACTCAGCTAGTAAGTGACTGCACCGGGATTCAGACTCAGCTCAAAAGCATAGGTAAGAGGGGGAAACAAGCAAAAAGAAGTCACCGTGACTTCTGTGCATTAACAAAGGCAGCAGGCACTTGGGCTCCAGTCCCCCCGCCAAAAGCTACTGATAGAGAGTAAACAGCACAACAGCTAGTTTGAGGCAACTGATAGATGTTTCTCTCCCACATTTCTGTCTGTCTGTCTCTCTGTCTCCCTCTCAAATCAATGAACATACACTTGGGTGAGAATAAAAATAATGTCGGGCTAGACCCCGAGTCCAGGGAGTCTGGCTCCAGAGCCCATCGTCACTGCTGCCCGGCTGTGCTGCTTCTGAAACCCTATTCTATTCACTCCCCCCCAGCTCTCTCTCTGCTTCTCTCTGTGACCCCCTTTCTGATCTGCCTGACCTCTCCTGGTTGTGTCTCTCATTTTCATTCCCAGAGGGCCAGTCCCTTCAATTACCCAATATTTTTCTAGCCAATAGGAAAAATTGTTATTTTTAGGGGCACTGGGGCAAATTTGAGGAAGAAACCAGGGACCAATGTCCAAAGCAGAGGGTGAACAGATGTGAACAGATGTCTGATGGGACACCTGGACTGACGGAGACCACTGTAGCAGCTTGGTGTTCAGCCCTCCTCACCACCGCCCTGGGGTTCAGCAAAGGATCACAGAACATGAGCCCTGCTGTGTGAAAAGGGACTTGGTTTCTTCTGCACAGTTGGAGGCTGTGCCACCCTCCTCCTTCTTTGCTTTCTGCCTCCTTGCCCCACCCTATGCCCCAGACAGGCAGAACCCTCCAGAAATAACTCATCCCAGCCCTGCCTGCAGAGGGGAAGGAGCTTCTCCTACCTTCCACCTGGTAAGCTGCGGTGGCTGCCCCCCAGCCAAAGCCCACAGGGAAAGCCATGATTGCCGGAGGACAGCTGGCGACCTGGAACACACGGCCAACAGGAGCACTGTGCTCTTTAGTCCCAGCAAGCAGCCCAGCCACTGCACCAACAATGGTTATAAACCCTCACCCCTGACAGGGGTCACAGAATGCAACTGTGGATGCCAATGAGACAGGGCCAGATTAAAGGCTGCCACTTGATTGGCCACCGCCTTACTAAGGAGAAGAAACTTTGGACCAGAGGAGCAAGCTAGCCACTGCCCTTCTCCTCCAGGCCATCACTCCTAACAGAGCCGGATGGGCTGGGAGCCAACACGCTGCTGCTTCGACAGGTCTCCCACTCATCAGATCTTTGGCCTTTGATTGAAACACATGGGCTTTGTTTTTTAGAGCCACACAATCCTACTAGAATTTTCCCTTAAACAATTCCTCCCAATTCCTAACCTACACTCCTTAGTAGTAACTATTGTCAACTATTTCTTCTGGTACAGTAGCAGACCACCCCCCACCCCCTGCGTATTTGAGGGAGATACACACCAAGACGCCCTTACGGATGCCTGAAACCTATATATACTCTACACACATATACCTATGGTAAAGTTTAATTTATAAATTAGGCACAGTGACATACGACAATAATGAATTATGAAATAGAACAATTTTAACAATACACTCACTGTAAGAACAGTATGTGAATGTGGTCTGTCTCAAGATACCTTGCTGTGCTGGACTCACCTTCCCCTTGTGATGATGCGAGACCCTACGAAGTCTATGTGATGAGGGGAAGTGAATGTCAGAGCCATTGCGGCTCAGCATCGAGCTACTCTTGCCTTGGGGGCCATTTTTAAATAAAATAAGGGCTGCTTGAACGCAAGCATCGTGTCTGAGAGCAACTACACTGTGAGATGCTGGACAAGGGGATGAGTCTGCTCTTGGGCAAGACAGAGCCTGATGTCGCAAGATTTTTTTCTTGCTACTTAGGCGTGTAATCTAAAACTTAGGAATTGTTTACCTCTGGGATTTTTTTACCTAGTATTTGCAGGCCACGGTCTACAGCAGCTAACTGAAACAAGTGAAACTTGTGGATAAACTTACAGGTAAGCAAAGTGAAACTGCAGATAAGGAGAGAACACTGTTTTCTTCCATGTGGTTTAAATAGTAGGCTGATGCTCATGCTTCCTCGTTTGTTTTCCGATTTCCGATGATGATTACTGACTTCTAGATATGAGTAGAAATCCTACTTCAATTTCTCTCTGTCTCCCCCTTTCTCTCTCTCTTTTCCATCTACTGAACAGGCTAAGCTTACCTTTTCTGTTTAAGTAAATATTTCATTACATTCCTATGACTATATATGGTTCAAAATTCAGCCATGCATAAATTGTTGCTTACATGTAACTTTGCATTTTCTCTGGGGTTAATCAACTACGTGGTTTTCATATTTAATTTTTCTACACCTGTAACTAATTCACCCCCAAACAATCTGACCAGACTATAAATCTCTGGGTTGTTCAAACTCCTCTATTTCCCTGCTCCGCTCTGCACTGTTGCCAGCTATAATCTGCTGCCTCCTTCCCCATCTCCTGAGTTTCCCCATCTTTGTTTCTCCTTCCTTTTTGGAGAAGCAAGTCCTCAAATAACTTTCTGATAAAAGGGACATGAAAGGTACACTTTTTGAAACCCTGTAGTTCTAGAATCGTCTTTATTCTAACATCACACTTGATCTGTATTTGTGTATTATGGTGTTTGCTGATGGACAGCATTTTCGCTCAGAAATTTGAAAGCATGGTTTCATGGCTTTCTCGCTACTGATGTGGCTCTTGCGAACACAGATGCCCGTCCCAGTCCTGACCTTTTCTATGTGACCTTGCCGTGTCCCCCAGGCTTCTCTTTCTGCGGTTTTAGTCTGGTGCCTTGATGTGGGACTCACCCAGGCAGGCACTCGGTGTGTGACCCAGAGTGACGCGGAATGCTGGTCCAGAGAAAACTGGGGGCCACACTGCTGTCCACACTGTCCTGTCTTTGTAACTTTTCTGTATCTCCAGCACAGATCCACAATTAAAAGTTCATCTTTTTAAATGCCCATAAGAGAGGAGTTAGGCAAAACCAAAGTGAGAAAAGTTGCTTTTCAGTTCCCTCAAGTCAGCACTGAATTACCCTACACCATCGGACATAAGGAACACAAGGTCGGAATGAGGTGTAACTAGGTCGAACTCTCACCCTCTCTGGTTATCCTAACCCCAAGAGGAAAGATGTTAATAGAAAAGGGAATGAAGGAAGGCATTTAAAGGTACATGTTTAGGGATATAAACATAAAAAATACAGGGCATACTACTAAGCTGAGTCCTCACAGTCGTTCAGTTATGAAGCAATCAGGGTAACTTCGGTTAAAAATGCATATTAAATTATTTTCATAAGGCCCACTAGATGGCAGCATTGCAACTTTTTTAGGTTTACGAGTTGCTGTACAGAGTGTCTCTAAGATTCAGTTATCCCACCAGGGGCCAGATGCCCCAGCAACCCCTGGCTAATTGCTATGGCTCTTCTACCGAATTCTCCAGAAAGAACACTCTACCCTCTCAGCATTCCACATTCTCTGAAGTTACTTGACCACAAATGGCAGAATTTAATTTTTCTCAGCTCTGATGGAATTCTGTAGGATAGGGTTGTCAAGAGTTTTGGTGTAAAGACATCTTTATACTCTTTAACTGAGGCCTTTGAAGAGATCTTTCGAATGTGAGTTATATATTTTTTAAAGATTTTACTTACTTATTGAGAGAGAGGGGAAGGTAGGGAGAAAGAAAGGGAAAGAAACATTGATGTAAGAGAGAAATATCAGTCCGTTGCCTCATGCACGCACCCCAACCAGAGACCAGGCCTGCAACCCAGGCATGTTTCCTGATCAGGAATCGAACCAGTGACTTTTCACTTTGTGGGATGAGCCGCAACCAACTCAGCCACACCAGCCAGGATGAAATGTGGGTTATGTTTATCAATATTTGCTCTATTCGAAACTAAAACTGAGACTTAAAAATAATATTTACTGATGATTTCCTCTTAAATAGTATTAAAAGCATGTGAACATAAATAACATATTTTATGAAAAAGAGTCATATGCTCCAGAACAAAAAAAAATTTAGTGGGAAGAGAGTTTTACGTTTTTGCAAATCTTTTACACGCCAGGCTTAGTGGTCAGGTGGGGGCTCCCGTCTGCTGCTCATCCTGTGCGTCGCCTCCCGAAAGCTCCTCTGCCACTCACAGAACAAGAGATGAGAGTGAAAAAGGGCAAATGAGTTGCCCTTTGAAGCACAGGGGTCCTCTCAGGGTGTCACGACCCAGAGAGCTTCGACCGGGTGGGCGCTCAGACAGGTCTGGACGTCGGCGGCGGGGCCTGCACCACCCGGGCACACTCCCCAGACCCCGCCCCCCATGGCTGCACACACCCCTCTGCATCTGCTCCACTTCAGAGATCTCGCTCCAGGAACGTTCTCTGCACGAAACCCCTTACGGCTGTAAGACATGAATTTGCAGCTGCTATCTTGGGTAAGAAAAAATTATTTACCTCCTTTTTTTTCTTTCTACAAAAAGATTTCTGATATCATGGTCCTACCCAGCAAGGCTGGCTGGTAATTTCATATGTCATTATTTCAGTCTCCTCCAACCCATTTTAGGGCCCTGCAAGAAAACGTGCATCTTACAAAGACTACAGGTGAGGAAAGATGCCTGACGCCCGCATTCCCTCACCTCACAGCGTCGGCCCATACTGATTGGTGCAAAGGCATCTGCTCTCCAACCCTCACACGTGCCTGCTATGGTCCCTTCAAGTCCACTGACTCTCTGCTTTGAAGCACAGGGGTCCTCTCAGGGTACAAAGCTAAGGCCTTAGGTTTAACTCCCTCCCCCAGAGCACACAGTCATCTCTCTGAGATCCTGCCACCTTTCCAGGGTACTACCTGGGAACCACACAGCAAACACTGCCTGCCACTCATGACAGCCATGACCATCCACAGTCCAAGCTGGATGAACACACAAGTGTCTTGTGCTAGAGATTTGATAATGGGCGTGCTCTCTCTAGAAGGCCTAGGAGTGGGAAGAGAGTATAAAAACAGTGTCCTCCAAGGTAGTATAAATATGAATACACACATCTTGCAGAAACCTTTCTTTGTTAACTGCAAAACAAGCTGTTATTCAATATGGACTCAGCCCCATTAGTCTTGACTTTCACCCTCCCAATTTGAAATGCCAAGAATCAAAAATCCTGACATTCAAAATGTTCCCATGTACCTGCGTCAGGAGAAAAGTACAGTTCTAAACAAGCATTTCTCTGTCTGCAGCGAAGACAGCCAAGAGCCAAGTCCTAATTCCTTTTCCATCTGGGCCGACAATTGGACCACACTCGTCAGCCCCTCTGGTTAGATGTGGCCATGTGACAGAATCCCATGAATGTGGGCAGAGAAATATAACATACACCACTTCCAGGCAGGGTTGCTGGAATCTGCCCACGCGGTCACTTGTGTTTCATCCTTCTGTCCTCCGTCCCCTCTCACCCACCGGCTGGATGCAGAGACGCCTTTGGCAAACAGAGGCCCTGGGAACTCCCTGATGGAAGGAGACTGTTTTCTGTACACCAAGTTGGAGCACCGCCCGCTACCAACCCCACAAGCAGCACACCTCGGACCATGGTCTGAATGTTGACTTTGCTAACCTACTGAAATTAGGACACTGCTGAAGAAGACGCTGTCTGAATAATGACTACACTTGGTAAAAAGGCCATGGGAAAAGTTCCGTAAATTCAAAGAACTTTTCTCCAGCAGGGGAGCCTCTTTGGTGATATGTCACTGGAGGAAAAAGAAAGTAAAAGGGAAAGAGCAGGAGGGCCAGGTGGGGGAGGCACCAGAGGGCAGACCCTCACCCCGCCCACATTGCAGTTGCTTGCGCAATGGATTATTCATCTTGACTCTCTTCCTTTGCCAACAAGATCTAGTCGAATCTCGAATGCGGATGCGCACTCACAGAAGTGCTTTCCAAACAGGGCCCTTGACTCCTGAGAGTCATCAAGCTGTTTTTAATATTTCAATAATTCTAATTGCAATTATAAATTCACTTCCTATCAGCTCTCCCAGGCTATCTGAAACGTCCCTTTTATTGCTTTAGACTAAATTATACAAACTCATTGTGCTAATACCAGCTTCTCATGCATGAAAATGCACAAATGAATTAGTAATAACAATGCTCTTGGTTTCTTAGTGGACAGAATCTGTCAAAACATGAAGTCCAGAAAGTAAACCAGTTATAAAAAAAAATTTTGCTTGTGAAAATACCGACAGCCGAGGGGTGTGTGTGTGTGTGCGTGCTGGGGGCAAGCCAGCGGGGAGCAGGAGGCACTAATCTGGGCCTCCCAGGATTCAGCCGACTCTCAGAGTCCTCTTAATAATACTCTGCTGTGTTTTGGGTGTCTGCCTTTCTCTGCTGCAGCTTATGGGCTTTTGCAGAGGCTGATGCTTCACCCCACCCAATAACCCGACATCCCCTTGGATTAATGCAAGGCCATTTTCATATCTCATCTCATTTTTGGAGACTGGGTTAAAGGTGGTCTTGAGACCCAATCAAACAATGCGGCAAGAGAAAATGTACGTTGGGTTTCTGAGACAGCAGCTTCTGCCCCCTTCCGTGGAAGCTGTCTAAAAAAGTAGACCCTTGCCGCCACACATGAGTGGGGAAGGTTGGGGCAGCCATTTCATAAACAGCCTGGAATATAAAGGAAGGATGGGAGGAACTGAACCTTTAAGACCAATAAATTTCCTTTATGGTTTAAGCCTATTTGGGTTGCTTTTCCTGTTACTCATAACCCCAAAATTCATATATGGTAAACACATTATATTTGGGATAGGTGTGTATCTATCTATCTTTATATTTATATGCACACATATATGTATATGTATATGTGTACAATAGATGTGTATGTTATGTCTATGTATTTATACATGTGGTTTGATGCAGATAAATGACTACATACATAGACATATATGAAAGTAGATGTGTGTTATACAAGTGTACACAATTCATTCACATGCATGTCTACATATGAAAAACTCTGTCCAAATAAAGTGCTGGACATTTTTCTAGCTGACTTGAATGTTGTCCCAATAGCACCAGCCCAGAAATGAAGATATATGTGAGCTAATTAGTGGCAGGCTCAAGTGGATTCAATTACATTATTTGCATTAATGTATCGAAGGCCATCTACCTCATAAGATTTATTGTGAAAGCAACCTAAAACAACACCAGTGCATCTGTCAACATTTCAAAAAGGCATATTGCTATACAATTAAGGATTTACTACTGAGTAATTTTCAAAACAAACCCCAAAATGCTCGCCTTTCAAAGTGTCGACAGGTTGGTACTAACAATGTCATACAAGGAGTCACAGAAACCACTTAGTACCACGCGAAGATCTAAGAATAAAATGCAGTTGGCAGAGACAGGGCCCTTAGAAAGCCTTTTCTGGGGCCTCCCAGCGAATGCCTACAGTGTGGTATCACATTCCAGTAATAACACATTTGGGGGGCATTAGCCACGGTGCCACTGCCAATGATTCTGTCCACCTCATTTAGCCAATCAGATCGTCCTTTACCAATACAGCCTCATACTAATACAACCTCAAGTACCCTGTATTTCTGTGCCGTATTTGGGGAAGTGTTCAGCGGAACCAGTATTGGGCTGCAATAAGAGAAGCATGTAGAACACAAAATATAAGGAGGTGATGTGACTCAGTCAGTCTCACCTCCTGATGTTAATGACCATCAAGAACACACTCAAATTCAAAGGCCTGGATAAAGACCTCGAACTAATTTTCCATCTAAGCGTCTGCATCTGCGTCAACACGCAGGTGTGCCTTCTGCCTCAGGACTGGCCTGTAGCTAATCCACCTAAATCCCAGGAGTGTTTGCACATTTGAGAGAAGCTTTGATTTTTAATCTCACTTCAGAGATTGGGTTTGGAACTTCAAAAGCATTTTCTCCCCACAGTGAATAAAGCAAGGCGTTGAAGGCCCCCAATCTGGAAAGAAAGCATAAAGGAGTGGAATGGAGCCAAATAAAATAAAAACCAAACTGAAAAAAAATAGTTGCAGTCATCATAAAATTATTGTAGATGAACTGTATTTAGAACAGTGAGCAATGCTTTCTGTATAGCATGAGACAATCTGCGAGAAGCTACCCTGACCTTTTTCTTTTGGGTCCTCAATCAAAGACTGTTCAGCACCTCACCTGGACACCCCTCTGAACCCTTCCCTTGTCCCCCTCCGACCCCCTACCACAGCAGCCCACCTCCAGGCTCTGCTGACCCTGAAGCCTTCATGACCCTTACCTGTGGCAAGTTACATTCGTCCCTGGGGCCTCTTCTCTGTGCAAAGGTAATAGAAATCCACTCTAGACTAGAAAGTTCCACATGGATTCCCAACTTTCAGTTTTATTTTTCCTTCATTCAATAGACTTTATTGCAGCCTTAGCTATCCTTCTAAAACAGAAATTGTTCAGAGCTTGCGAACCCTCAAGTTCAAACTAATTGACCTATACAAAGCCCCCGTGACCGGCATCTCACTTCCTTCTGTTCATATCCACACCTGTGTTCCTTTCACAAGCTCTTCTTTTTTTCAGTTTTTCAAATATACCACGCTCCATGCACTTCCTCAACACCACTTCTTGACTAATGATGCACCTTTGCCTAGAAATTTCTCTCTGTTTTTCTGGGCTATCTTCCTTACCATCCACTGGCCAGCTTAAGGTGACTTTTTAAAGACACATTTCCTAGGACAAATTAGATTTCTGTTTTGTGTGCTCCTTATTGTAACACTTATGAGATTTTATTTTAAAATGTGTTCAGTTGTCTGACTTCCCTATCAATCTACAACTTTTCCGAGAGTAGGGGTTGCCTTGACCTGTCAAGCTAAATATGAAAGTCTCATTGGGACTATTTTCTGCCCTATTCATCAATTCATTTACTAAATGAATATTGAGTGGTAACTATGAGCCAGGTACCATGCTAGACCCTAAAAAGAAAGTGCTCAGCCAGTCCTACCAAGTCAGCCCCTGAATGAACCATCAAGGTTGGAGTCATCTTCCAATCTCCTACTTAAAGTTCCCAACCAATACAACTTTGTTTTAATAGCATCCTATTTGACCCCAAGTGACTCAGGGAAAACCCGAAGAGCAAGTGGAGTTACCTACAGTTTTCCTAATGTATTATTGACACTCTTTTCCCCAATATCTTACAGATTCAGAGTAGAGAAAGGACAGGGAGGAGGAAAGAGTGTACCAAAAACTAAGGAACATTTTGTTCTGTTGGACCATGTGATTGATGGAGAGAGAACCGTTTGGAACCATTGCCTGAAGTGGATTTAGGGTTTAAGCCCACAGTGATATGAAAAAGGATGCTCATATTCTAAAAGTTGCCTGTGAAGCTTTTCAGCCTTGGGGTAGCTGCCATAGAGATCCTCTGCCCAGGGATGGTGTGGGCATCTCCCAGCCCCTGCACCACACCAAGGAGCTGCCCTCCCGGTGTCCCAGAGGGCAGCAGGGCCATGAACTCATATTGCATTTTGGGAGCACCCCTGGATTGAAGAATGACATGTTGGCACAGCACAAGCCCTCAACTCACATTTCCGTTCATACTATTTAGAGCTAACGTATACTCTGCCCATTTTAGTGACTATAAAAGATTAATATTCTCATTTCATGTGTGAGTTTTATGTAGTTGCATTATGACTAATGATGTCTTGCACTGTAATTTTATATATAACAATCAAAAGGCATAAAGAATGAGCAATATATTAATATGATTCATGAAGTCAAGGTGAGCCCATTAAAATACACCAAGACAGTTCAAGTCAGTGGGAAGGAGCCTGTTCCAAATGAGAATTTTCCCTGCAAACTTCTCTTGATAACATTCACTTTATGTGCTTGGAGTTTCATTACACGGACTGACATTCTATACACAAACAAATAAACCCCATAAAAATCTACTTACAACAGTGGTAGAAAATAGAAGTACTGGCTTCTGATAATGGCAGAGCAGTTCGAGTCAGAGTTAGCCTATTGCCAGTTTCAAGGGCAAACTTTAAGCATAACCTCAAAGACAGTTCTATGAAGGAACTAGAGGTGATGGAGAAGTGGGAGCACCCTGGGGAAGAATGAAACCAAGAAGAGGGTGGCCACCTGAAGTGCAGCCCATTCCTGCAGGGGTGGCCCTTGGGGACACTCCTCCTGGAACGCCAGCAGGAGACCTCTGAGGGGAAGGAGGGAGAGGGGGTTGAGGGAGGAGATGGGGCTGGACACTGAGGGCAGAAATCAAGAAAAGGAGGAGCTAATATTGAGTAAAATTGCCATGTTTTCACTATATGTATATTTTGGGGGGTTACCTTTTACTTAAAACATGTAACACCGGTTCCCCACATGCCGGCATGAAATAAATTTTCCTTTATGAGTACATTTTTGATTGAAAAAGATGAGTCAGATAAAGTAAGTAGTAATGCAGGTGTCAGAAAGCTCTGGCAAAATTAAAAGGTGGTGTTCAGCTGTCTGAGACTTAAGAAGCTCTGCCTCAGGCTGTTATTTTCCCCCGTGCGAAGCCCGGGCCCCAGTCGATGGTCCCCTAGAACCTCACGTGCCCTCCAACATAAGGGTGATGTCTAGTTCCACTGGTGGCTTCTACTGGGAAGGCAGCTGGAACATCAGCTGTTTCCAAACGGCAGGTGACACCTCTCTCCTGGGACTGGGAGTGGCAGAGGCATGTGGTTGCTGTCAGTGGGCAGGTCCCAGGTGAGGCACACCTGGGCTGTTTCCTACACACGAAAGTGGACACGTTTCTCGACATCTCTGAGGGTCTTCCCACCTCTGAACTAATGGGCTCGGTGCCTAGTTCTCAGCATTGTTGTCGGGGTTAAACAGGATGATATGTGTGAAGAACAGGGACACATGCCAGACCCACAGCTGACATGTCATCAGTCACAGGTAAGACACTGTTGTCCCTATAAAGTCATTTGACTTTCAGAGCACTATAAAGACAGTGATACACTGGCTTGGGCAGAGATCCCTTTCTGCAGAATATAACTAACATCCAAAAGGAACTAGTTCCCTGAGTCAATTTAATACGGCGGTGGGAGGGAGGCAAGAGGGCAGCTCTCCAGTCTTAGAGTGTTCGAGCTCAGCATGATGACCTGTATTGGAACAACGTCTTCCTGTGGTTCACATCACCCTCATTAGACACCATTTCTCCGAAGTGGATTCTCCCACTTCTCCAGGCACCTGCTCCTGGTGGCACAGTCTGACCAAGGAGACGGGCCAGAAGTCTTGTGTGTGTCAGCAGTTCACCAAGGACACTGTGGGTCATCAGGCACACCCCCTTTTCCTGGACTTGGGGCTAACAGTCCAAGCTTCTAATCATGTCTTGGACTTTCTGGTGACCAGCCCTCACCCAGATGGCCACCAAAAGTCACCTCACTGGGACAAAAGATGCTTCTGCCACCCAGGAAATTATAAGGGTCTTAGAAACTCTGTGTCAGGGACTGGGGACATCATATGTATATACATAAACTTAAAAAAAAAACACTGCATCTTTGGGCTCATTCATTTCCATATTCCAAGCAGTATCTGTTACACTTGCTACAATTATATTTCAGGGCAGTAATACAGTCTGAGAAGTTCTTTATGTGACTTCGTCACAGGGTTGGCCTAGAATTCTTTGGCATGGCAATCAAAAGCTACAAAAATAAGAGAAGACATGGGGGATGTTAAGGAAGAGGTTCGGTCCCTCCTTTTTCAGTGCACTTGGATATTACTTCTGTTGGGACAGACGCCAGTGGGCACCGCCCCACCCTCTTCCGGAATGCGTTCCCCATCCTGTAGCTTGTGTGCTACCTCTGCCTCTGCTACTTGGAAGCCTGGAGCCCTCAGCTAGAAATGGGGACTTTATTTTATGGCATAACAGTTAATGCACAAGGCAAATACTTCATTTGGTTTGGGTTTTTTCCTCAAACTAATTGACCTCTTAATCAATAATTGTTTTATTTCTAAGTTGGATTGCCAATGATTAAATGGCAAACATTGTTAAATTCCCTCAAATTGCCTTTATTTCCCTACAACGTTAATCTATTCCATTTTGCCTCTGGCCTCTTGAGCTCTGCCTGTCCCAATTTTCTTCTCACTCTCTCTCCTGGTGCTCTTTTCTCTTCCTCTTGTGTATGTAGATCTAAGCTTCCAAAAACTCTAGTGACTGGAATTTTGTGGCAATCAAAAGGAGGATACTTACCAAAGATCTTCTTTCCATATATATCCCCACTAAGAAAAAAACAAACACCCATTCAAAGGAAGTGCAATTCTTTATTTTACCTATGGTTTTTTCCATGCCTTAAGCATAACTGTCAATTTAGCAGGCTTTGGAAGAAAACATTTTTACTTGCAATAATTTCCACAAATATGGCTCTTACGGTTAAAAATGCATCATCTCCTCCAAGTGCAAATATTTTCGTGGGATAAGAAATCCTCTGAAACCACAGGTCCCCAGCCTTTGTGGTTGGTAAAAACAAGCTCTGTTTTCAGAGCTTTCGTCTCAAGATGTGACAACCACGGTTTTCTTTTAAAGGTTATTCTTAGCATTAAAAAAAAATGTTTGCAAGCATTTATTCGTATGTGGTTCAATGTTTCCACATCTCTGAAGTCACCTGCTAGGATCAGCCCCACTTTACATATGGGAAATCATTTATGGGAAGTGAACAATATTTTCTTTGTATCTACCACCAGCTGGCTCAGCCTTACCTTCACAATTAACTGAGTTTCCAAAATTATTTTCCTGGCATGCACTGTGATTCTTTTCTTCTCTCAGACACAGAGGACAAAATTGCCTTATCCAAAGTCCTTGCTTTGGCTTTTGAATGTCAGCAATGCTTTTACACTTCTCACAGGTTCAGCCGGGCCCCTGTGGATGGGGGGCACGGTGCACAGAGTGTGGACTTGTTTCAAAGGTTACTTAACTTCTCCAGGTCTATTTCCATAGGCACATTGCCTGCCACCCAGGTCACTTTGGCTTCTTGCTAATGTATTTCTTAAATGTTTTATTTGTAAAATGTGGTCATGTTTTAGTGTTGAGGTTCTGATACTTATCTTCACTTTCTTCTATATTTTTACAAATGTTTGACAATAGTTATGTTATATATCAGAAGGAAGAAAGTGTTTTTCTTAAAACAAGACCACACAAGGAATAGATAAATTTTACTGAGCATCACCAGGCCCTGATTCTAACCACTAATATTTTTCAAAGCAGAAGGTGTGTGAATTCACTCTACCACGCTAGAAGAGAGGAAAAATAGAGCTACACAGGCCTACTGTTCTCTCTTGAACACTTCCAACAACTGTTTTGAATGGCAGCATGGATACATTGAGTAATAATGTCACAGCTGGCTGCCAATCACTCAGGGCTAAATAAAGCTAACCTTCCACTACTTGGTCTTTGTCCACTTCAGCACATCATTTTTAGAAGGAGAAATTCTTGTAGCTGTTCTTTGTGACACGTGGTGAAGAACTTAACTACCCACAGCCCTTCTCCACACCTCTCTCCTCCTTTTCTACCATGGTCAAGTGCAGGCAAGACCTTCTTCCAAAGATTATAAAACATAGAACTAAAGGACCCTATTCATGGAGTTTGAAGAGGAAAGTTCAGTGAAGATCACAGAGTCCTGTGAGCTAGAAATCATGTCAAGGTCACTTAGTAAGGTGCAATCGTTTGTGAAAAGGAAAAGGGCCAAGGAATTGCCTGGAAAAGCACTGCTACAAGTCAGAAAAGCCAGAACTCAAGTCCAAATATTTCCACTCCAAGGCCTGTCTTTCCTTCCAGCATTTTTATTCCATTTGAAGATACAGGCAGTTATTATTCCAGAAGGCTGGCCACATTTCCTCCCTCGTGCCCAAGGAAAAGTGTTACCCAAATTTTCTTTGATTTTTTTTAGCTTGCTAGGACATCAGAGAATTATATATTCGTTTTCACAGGCACTTCTCTGTACATGGTAGTTCCACTTTTCAAAGGCCTTTAGCTAACAGTGCCCAAAAGGACTGTGAATACTCCTCTCCAGGCCAAAGTTCCTTCGCTCTGTGCCTTTTTCCCCCTCATTTAAAAAAAAAATCACCTTCTCTACCCTTTTCCTCTCTTTGCCTTGTAGGAAAGTAAAAATGGCAGAGGTAGAAACAAATCTGGAAATGTGTGTTGATATATGCTTGGCAGTGGGTCCCTTTCACAGCACAAGAACAGAGGAAACTGATGAATTGGTAGCACATGAAAGGAATTTGTAGCACATAGACTAGAAAACAGTGAACCAGGTCTCCAGACCAAGAGAAATATGTCAAGGAGTCAGCATATTTTGAACAGACAGCTCTTGCCAGGATCAACTTACAATCAGAATGCAGGCCCTCCATTTTTTGTTGGATTGGCACTATACTTAAAAAAAGTTTTTTTTTAATTTCTCCAGATTGCCATCATCCCATGAAAAAGAAGACAAAGAACCTACTTGGGTTAATTTACATAAATTAGAATAACAGTTGCCTTTGACAGGATGGAAAAGGTCAAGTTTCCAGGAATCAGTCCAGATGAGCTCTAGCCCTTCAACCACTTCAGCCTGGACCTCACTTTCCAAAGCAGGGCCTTATTCTAGAAAACAGTGTGGTAAGATCAGGTTTGAATATGGGAGCTTTCCAAGCCAAGAGGTGACTGAAGAGCTTCAGAACAGGCCTCCTTAATATGCGCTACTTTGGCATGTGGACTATTTTGAGCTAGAGGCATTTGAGACTCCCTAGGTTCAGGAGAAATGTCTGCTCGTCCCTTAACTACCTAGGAGAATCTAAACTGGGAGGCCTTTCCCATAATAGAAGTTATTATCAGAAATAACTTCTCATAACCTATCTGTATGGCAAGGCAAACATCTAATTACTGCACATCTGCTCTTTTTATTGTCTTGCGAATGACCTTCCTCCCCTCGGAAGCCCCAGGTACCTCACTTCATCCTTAGCTTATAATGTGATATATACCAGATTTTAATTTTCTGTAGCTGAATCTGTCATGTGTGTGGTCTTTGAGTCTCTCATCAATGTGGGGTTCCCACACATACATATATTAATTAAATTTATTTGTTTTCTCTTGTAAATCTGTTTCATGTAGATTTAACAGTTAGAACAGCCAAAGAAACTGTGAAGAGTAAAGGACAGTGTCTTGCTCCCAGACTTGAACACTTACCTTTTCCTTTTCCTTTCTCCCTTAGTAAACATCTGATGGAAAGGCAAATGGCTGCTGAAGGCACTACAGATGTTTTGGAAGGGAGAGAGATCACAATAATAGACACTATTCTTTCAATGACTGTTGGTAATATGTATGGGAATCGTTTACATGGCCGACAACTTGAACCACTCCAGTTTGGCTTAAAGCTTTCCCCATCCTTCATAGTGAAACTGGGTGCTCATGAGGAGGGTGAAGAAAATCGATGAGTATAGACCAGGGGTCATCCTATTCACTTAGCCACACAGACTCGCATTAGTGCTGGAGGTCAAGAAGTCTTATTTCCTTTTTAAAGATTTAGAAGTGGAGGGTTATCAACGTTGAGCTACTTTGCTTAATTCAAACCTAGAGAGAAGAGCGGTATTGAGATTTGTTTAATGCTTAAGAGCTTTGCCCCAAATCATGACACTCAAAGCTGATTGCCCATGTATGAAGAGCATATGGACACCTGAACTTGTCACTCCTAAGTGAGAAGAAGATGAGCCTTGAGGCCACTCTGATTCTGCCTTTCTGTGAATCTGAATCCAATAATGTCACTGTTTTCCATTTAGACAAAAGCCAGACCCTTCTAAACCGATGGTGGCTGAGAAGGAGGCTTAGACACTAGAGTAGGATTGTGTATTCGTGTTGACAGGTGGGGGATGGGGCGGGGAGCCCCATGAGTGTGGGGACTCTGCCTAACTTACAGGCCAGGGTCACAGGAGATGGGGGCCCAAGAAGGCCCTCTCCCGTTTTACTGGAAATCCGCTGTGGCACAGATCATCTGTGTTGTTTGGAGCTCTGAATTCTAAGTTGTTGGGTGATTAACACCTTCATTTAAAAAGCTTTCTCTCCCACAGACTGCTTCCTTTGTCTAACAGAGGTCTTGCCCTCTCTTTCCAGAGGTAGATTTTAAACTCCTTGAGTGTACTGGCCCTGTCTCAAGTATTCGGACATCAGCAAAGAACCTGGACTTGCACTCTGGTAGAACACTATCATCTGGTAGAACAAAAACATTTGAATAAGACAGACACACAGGACTGCATTTTTGCTAATGCAAATAATAATAATAATAATAAAACAACCTGCCACTTTTCCCAGCTTTCCAAACTCCACCACATTTTTTCAAATTCATTCCCATGAATCACTTTGGTTGTTCTCTTTCTCATCTTGATGCTTCCCTTTATCTTTTATAAACTATGAAATAGACAATCACTCACACATAGCTCACATGGATTTCATTGGCAAAAATTCATTTTCTCTTGGTTGACAAGCCTAGACCCTAAAGCCTCATGAGTTGTGTCCTGTTCACTAGGTATGCAAGTCACTCCAGGAGAGCAGCACCACAGGCTGGACGGGATGCCCCTGGCAAAGACCACATCCGTGCATGGATGTGCCTCCCCACGCAACAGTGTGAAGAGAGAGCAGAGAAAGGGAGACTGCTGGTCGTTCTTACATATGATGAGAAAGTTTCTTAGACACCCTCTCTGCTGCCCTGTCTTATGGGTGAGGAACTTAAGACACTTGCTGGAGCCACGAAGACCAATGGGAGTGAATCCTGTAACTTGTTGCCTTCCACACATAGTCACTGCTTGCGGCTCTAGGGAAGAGACGGGTGTTCATCAAAGGTTCAGAATGCCACAGAGATCACCTGAACAGCCACTGGGAAACCTAGAAATGTGCATTGTTCCTTTTAAATAGATCATGGCATACTGTGATTGCCATTACAAGGCATTGTTATGGATATGTGGGAAAGCCCAAGAATAATTCTGTAGTCTCAGAAATGCTTCTTACTCTGCATTTATATCAACCAAATTCCTCCCAAAACTCTTGCTCTTAGAAAAATATAGCAAGGTGGGGCTGCTACAAGGTCACATGCATTTGCCCTGGTCTAAGGGTTGAAACCCAGGCCCTGTCACTCAATGGCTGCAGGCACATGGAGCGAACTCTGCTTCAACTTCCTTATGTATAAAATGGAAAAGGTACCTGTTTTGGATGGTTGTTGTGAGTAATATATCTTTTTCACAGAGAACATTTAGAGCTGTGCCAAATATACAGTGATCATTAATGTTAGCTATTACCATTTATGCTAATGAGACATCTCAGACTTTTATCAATTTCTTTGTGAGAAGGAAAACAAGATGGATGCTTTAAAGAAGAAAACACAGAAATATAAAATGCCAGGGCCTACCATGAGGATACTCAGAAAATTGTGAGCCTGGAGTCAGAAGATTCGGAGGTACCTGTAGGCACAGGGTGGGCTGGGGAACGTCACCTAAAAACCCATTTCTCAAGGTTTTCATCTGCCTGCATTCAAGATTAAGGATCAGATGAACCCTGAGCCAGAACCTGTTACAACCTGAGAGACATGATACAAACGTCAGTTTAGTTATTTGTGTTAGTGTTGATTTTTACCTAAATTATCCCGACAATAATTCTTACTAAAGTCTGCTATAAGTTAATTCTATGTCTACTTCCAACTTCTCAAAGCACGGTTTTGATCATGACTCCCCATCGGTGGTTCCTACAAGTGAAATAAAATTTGCTCACAGACTGATTATTTTTTTATTCCTTTTCTAATGCATTCCTGTGCAATGCCCTTATTCCTGCCATGTGGCATGCGTCCCTCTCTCTGTCTCCATCTGTCCGATTCTTAGTCATCCTTCCAGGTCCCAATATCACTCCTATGAGATCTTACCTAATTTCCCCAGAGTCAACGTGATTTTCCTCCTTCCCTGCACTCTGTTGTTGCTTTATGTACAATGTCATGGGAAATCAGAGCTCATCGAGCATGTGTGTCAACAGCCATGGCAAATGATTCGCCCTTCCCCATATTGACTCTGCCCCTCTCTCCTGGGACTCCTTAGACATCCGGGCTCTACAATCTGAGATGCCCTCCCTTCTCTCATTCACTTTTCGGACATCCAATCCTGTAAACCTTAGTCCAAGTGCAACCTTGTCAGCCAGGGCTCCCCCAGACAGAGTTAAGTAAACTCTTCCCACCATCTCATAGCACCTAACAGATTCCAAGCACCTCGGGAGCAGTAGAAGGTATAGGTTTTGAAACTTGGCAACCCTGTGTCTGAATCCTAGCCCAGCCACTTATCACTCTGATGATTTTGATTAAGTAAGTTAAACTTACTCTAAACTCCAGTTTTCTCCACCAGAATTTGAGAAAATGATTGAGAGAGAAAGAGAGCATATTAATGTTGGGGAGGAACTGCTACAATAGCTTATAATGTCTTGATAATTTGCAGTATTGGGAATAAAGTGCATGGCACATTTAGTACAAGTCAAATATCATCAGATAACTCCATGTCAGTTCCCACTACAATATATCACAATTTTTACTGATGTTCCCCCATGAGGCTCAAGAAAGCACCTGTCATGATCAGAGTCTGAGAGGCTGACGAACACCTGGGTTTGAATATCAGCCCTGCTACTTAAGAGCTGAGGTCATTGTAGCAAGATCCTTCCTCTCTTTATAGCTCAGCCTCACCACCTGGAGCATGCAGGTGGCGCTCGCTACGGGGCAGCATGCAGGTAACTCTCGCTGTGGGGGAGGGCTGTTGTGAGGATCTGGTGAGTATAAATAAGATGCTCAGAAGAAAATATAAGACATAGTAATTTCTTCGCACATGGCATTTATTTGTAACACCAGTAGCTAAATATAGAGCATAGTCAATACTAAATAAATGTCTTACATAAAGAAATGAGAAGACTATAAATACTGTATTGATATCAATATTATGACTATTGAGTTAGTAAATTATTTCATCTCTAAATCCAGTTCTCAGCTCTGTTGGGCAGGAAATTTGATTTCATCATTTACTTCAGTCCCAGTGAATTGAGCTCCAGGAGGCAGATAAAGGAGATTCAATCTTTTTTATTTTTCAAGTGCACTAGACATATACCTGGACCAATAGTCAACATTTATTTGTATGCAATGATATAACTTATCTGAGTATCTATGAGCAGGCTCCATATGGGTCGAAACAAAGAAGGGTGCGTCTTACTTTCTTCTGGAGATTGTTTTTTGTAAGAACCTTCTAAATCCCTACAATAAACCACGATATTTGTTGAGGGTCTTGAGTTTGGCGTGCATAATGTAAAAGCTTTGGAGTAACTAGCTTTTTTTGTTGTTTTATTGAATTTATTGGGATGTAACCAATGGTTACAATTGGTTAGGTGTACAATTCTATAACACATTGGTTACACATTCTATAACCAATGGTTATAATTGGTTAGGTGTACAATTCTATAACACATTGGTTACACATTCTATAACCAATGGTTACAATTGGTTAGGTGTACAATTCTATAACACATTGGTTACACATTCTATAACCAATGGTTACAATTGGTTAGGTGTACAATTCTATAACACATTGGTTACACATTCTATAACCAATGGTTACAATTGGTTAGGTGTACAATTCTATAACACATTGGTTACACATTCTATAACCAATGGTTACAATTGGTTAGGTGTACAATTCTATAACACATTGGTTACACATTCTATAACCAATGGTTACAATTGGTTAGGTGTACAATTCTATAACACATCATCTGCATACTCTACTGTGTGTTCACCACCGCAATTCAAGTCTTCTTCCACCATAATTTACCACCCCTTTTACCCTTGCTCCTTCCCCCACCCCCTTCTCTCTGGTAATCACCATACTACTGTCTGTCTATAAGTTTTTTCTTTGCTTAATCCCTTCCCCTTTTTCATCCAGCCCCCAAAACCTTCACCCCTCTGACAGCTGACAGTCAGTTCTCTGTATCTATGAGTCTGTTCCTATTTTGTTCATTAGTTTACTTTGCTCAGTAGAGTCTACATATGGTATGAATACTTGTCTCTCTCTGACTGGCTTGTTTCACTTAACATGATATTCTCCAAGTCCACCCATGCTGTCAAAAAAAGGTAAGATTTCCTTCTTTTTAATGGCCAAGTATTATTCCATTGTGTAACGGTACCACTAGCCTTTAAGATTCTTTCTGCAGCGTGAAGGTGCTCAGAACTTCATTGGGGTCCATGGAGAGATGACGGAATATGAGGCATGTTCCCTTCCTTCATAGAGCACCTTGTTTCCAGTGTTAATATTTTTAAATAAAACAAAGATAAGCAACTGATTAGAAGCAGAGCCCACTGGTTCTCAGTTTAAGGTGAACAACATGGCCTATTCTTATTCCGATTCCCAGCATTCTGTGCATTGCAAGATCACCTGTACATTGTTAACACCAAGTTTCACGGGACAGGCATTTTCCATGGCCATCTCCTGCCTGCTCCTTGCTCATCCCCTGTGTTCCTGACAGCCAACCAGGGCGCTGCCTTTCCGACACGGTTCACTTGTTGTGGGTTCTGATGTCTTTCTCAGCATCCGTAGTATCTCAGCCACTTGTCTCCTCACTTCAATTACAGCAGCATCACGGCTGACAGTGAGGTTTGGTGTGAACAATAGGTAAATGAAGCACCATATTGTTATTTATGACTTCCATTGGAAAATTTTTTAAGACACCTCATTTAGTTTTAAGTTTTTGGCCTGTAAGAGTTACCTGTGTTGTATGACTTATGCTACTGTGCACCTTCCGTGAAACTTTTTTAAATAACTTCTTTGCTTTTAAATATCTTCTTCTTTTAAATATCTTCTTTTTTAAATAACTTCATTAGATATTTATTATTTTTCACTTGTATAATTTTAATTTTATGCTAACAATTTAATTATGTGTATCTTTTTTCCTATTTTTCCTGGACAAAAGCCATTATTTTTAAGTGCTTAATAGGTATCAGACACTATTCTCTGAAATTTAGTCCATACAACCACCATAGAAGAAAGACATTGTTATGATTAGCCCATCTTATACCTGAGAAGTAGGCTTATTAATGGCATATACTTTGCCCAACAGCCTACAGTGAGGAAACAGAAAAGCAAGTACAGAACAGGTTTTCTGACTCCAAATCCTGCATCTTTAATTACTAGGTCTTAGCAGCTCCCAGACCATGGGGAACTTTTCTTTAGACCAGAAAAAGGGTATTTCTCTGATCTCTATATCTCTTCCTAATTCCTAGCACAGAGCCTTTCCCCCTAGTAGCTTCTTAATAAATACGTGTGAAGAAGAAGAAAGAGGAAGAGGAGGAAGAGAGAGGGGGAGGGGTGCGGGAGAAGGGGTGAAGGAGAGGAGGCAATAAAATCCAAGAATGATGCATCAACTGCACTGAGGTTTCTTCTTTCTGAAGGTTTCCCCCATGCTTCTCTCAGCACCTTGGGCCCCAGCCGACCACACCCACTCAGGGTGTGGGGGTCAGGATGGGAGGTGGGCAGGCAATGCATTTCTAATTTTCTGCATGGATGCCTTAGTTACTATTAAGATATTGTCAAAAGGAAGTAATTTCAAAGAGGAAAAGCTAGCCTGATTAAGAAGATCGATTAAAATGGACTTGAGAGAATATTAACAGCTCAAAAGAAAAAGAGAAGATGCAGATTAGAAGGCGTTAAAGGAAGCCTTTTTTTTCTTTTTTTTAATTTTATTATTATTTTTTTTAATTTTATTTAGTTATTTTTCAAGTACAGTTTTTTGTCTATTTCTCCCATCCCAGCCTCCCCCGCCCCTTGCTCCCCACCTCCCTCCCATTTCCACCCCCCTTAGTTCTCGTCCCTGTGTCCTTCCTATTTGTTCCTCCAAATCCCTCCCCCATTTTCCCCTTAACTTCCCTTCCTTCTCCCCTCTAAAGGAAGCCTTTAGATATCGGAATGACCGGAGACAGCTGCTCTCGTTGGCACGGCAGAGCCTTTATACACGCCCCGCCCCTCCTACCAGGGATCCCAGCCCCAGTGCGCAGGGCCAGCCCGAAGGAGACCACCCAGGCCCGTGGGAGCTGTGGGTCTAATAAGCCTGCCAGGCTTCCATCCTCTCGCTGAACAGATCAGGGCTTAGACCCTAATGGGAACACATGGCCTTTAACTTAGTTCCGCTCTTAGATTTGGCGAATATTTCTTTCTTCTCTTCTTAGAGATTTGCTGAGAGCAAAGAAACCATGCCAATCACCTCTCATTTAAGCAAGTGATATACGACTTTTACACAAGAGGATTACCATATGTCAAGCGAGTAGCTTGCAGGGGCCTTGGCACACCGACTGGATTCCTCTAAACGTCCTTCCCTCCCGGCCAAGGCAGCCTCGCGGCCGATGTTCTGGCCCTGGGCCCCATGAGTGTAGCCAAGAAAGGACACCGATGACAAGTCCTTAGGGGATCTCGGAGTAGGTCCTCCGGGACAGCTGACCTGGAGATCCACACTCCTTGACCTCTGCAAGGAATCGTCCCCATTTCCACGTCTGGGTTTTGCATTTTTAGCAGCATTTGAAGGCTGTCGCTCAAAACGGACTCTGGCCACTCGTGTTCTGGTCGGGCCAAGTGTACTCTCATTAACTGCTCTTAACACAGACAAGTGAGGAGAACCCTGCCCCCCCCGGCCACTGCGGGAACTGCAGCCAGTGGCAAACGCCTGGGAACTCTCCTGCAATTAAAACACCGGCATCCCCAGGAGGCACTGGGGCAAGGACATCGGACTTACCAGGAAACTAGAGGGTCCTTTAAATTTTTCTTCTCCTACTTTTTCTTTAGGGTAAGCAGCCAGTCCCTGAGTTTTGAAATCACACGTTTTCACAGAGAAAGGGACTGATGGTAATGCCCCCCCATAAGTTTGTAGTGACAAATGGACAGGAGTTAATCAACCTTCACCGATGAGGCACAGCAGTAAGGTTTTCCTCAATTTACCCAGAGAAACATGAGACTGCAATGGATGAGAGTTTATAACTTTCCGCTGCCACCAGAGCCATTTGGTAATGCTCTGCTTTCAGAAACCCAAAGTTTGGGCCTGTTCGAGAATGAGGGGGCAGATCAGAGACACACAACTGGCCTTGAAATTAGGCATGAGAATCAGCATATCTTCTAAAGTTACATCTGTCTCTCTCAACTCACTAAACTCCCACATACTTCTATGAAGTATGAACACTTTTTGATTTCTTTCGGATGTATCAACTTAAAATAACTTTTACTTTCTTATTTCTGAAAAAAATAAAGAATTATTACAGATCCATTAGAAAGAATAGGGAAGCAAAAATAGGAAAAGAAAAATCCCACTTACAGAGGTAGCTAAGATGTAACATCATAAATACATCCTGTCGGTCATGTGTTACATTTTGTTATTTTGAATATAAGAAGCCCATTTCCTTCTGTATCTCTCTGCAGAGTGCTCTTCGGTAGAACAAGAGATGACTGTCTTCAACCCCACTTTTAATATCTACAGAGTAGATCTCAGGGGGCAGAAGGATGGAATGCAGCATCTGTTCGTATGTGCACAGAGAATCCGGGAGAACATTTTAAAACTAAAGGGGCCTTCAAATTTGGTTTGACCCCGTGAGGCAGTAGGGGAATGACCCCTCTTTTCCCACAGCTCACGAATGGCCACTTACTCTGGGAAGACAGTCCAGGCAGGTGAGACCAAATACTGAAAACTGACTGGAGAGGCCGCCTCAGTAACTTGCTTTTTCCCCCCAAAGAGCCTGGGACTTACACACAGCTCTGCTCCCTACATTTGCAGAATGCAAGGCGAGAGCAAATTTAGAGGGCTACCCATGGCATGGCTAAATATTAAGGTTTAAAAAAATAAAGTTAATAAACTCTTAAATTAAATTAAATATATTTTGCCCCCTCACCTTGACAAGAATATTTTTTTGTAACACCAGGAAAGGACAATGCAAACTCACAAGTGTAAGATGCATCATTCTGCTGCAGGATGCGAAGATGGAGGGACCACAGTCTGGGGCCCCAGTCTCCAGCTGGCTCCATCCCCTGTAGAAAGGGCCTCATGCTCATGCCCACACATTCAAGCTCCCTCTGTACCCCATGAACAGCCACCCCAGGGCTCCCCCTCAGACCTAAACACTGAGAGATTGACCATACAAACGGCCAACATCCAGAACAGATATAAAAATAAAACGTTGACCCACAACATGCAGCAAACTGCCCAGGAAACCGAGCCCTGTATCTACAATAACCCAAGAAGGCAGCATGTCCTAAGTCACACTTGCAGAAAGCCACACGGCTATCTCTAGTGACAATCCAGAAAGCTAAATCAAAACAGCTGTAACGATTGGCCCTTAGTGGCCAGGACAGTGTCCCTAAATTTTGTTCCTGCTTCCGACTTTGGAGACAGTTTTACCAGCACTGCCGGTCAGTAACAAGAGTCAAGGCCAGGTCTGGATACGTGTGCAGCTAGCTGCAGGGGCCTGGGTGGTCAGAGCTGGGCTGTGGGTGTGCACAGTAGGTCTATCTGGGTGAGCCACAGACACGCACATGGTGATGGGCTCGGCTGTGGTGGCCTGGGCAGGCCTTGTGCACACACCTAGCTGCAGAGTCTGGGGCTGGCTAGTGGTGGGGGCCTGAGACCTGGGGCTCAGAGCCAGGGGCACCATGGCCACACTGGCTAAGGGAGGTCTGGCAGAGGGTGGAGGTAGAGAGGGACTGAGGCAAAAAATAGCAAAAACCATGGAGCCCTCAGAGGAGAAGCCTGCAGGGGTCCAGGCAGCATCTCTGGCATCTGTTGTTCATGGGGAAAGCTGCTACAGTCTCTGCGGAGCATTCCCCCGGGTCCTTGGTGGAGTGCTCAGTGATAACACCTGCCAACAGTCCATTGTGTGCGCCAGGGCTGCTGAAGTCCTCAGTAGCAAAAAGCACTGGGCTCCTCTGCAGAGCAGCCACTGGGACCTGCAGTCACTCCCACCTTGCAACTGACACTGGTAGCCCCTGACGTTCTTCCTTGTTCCTCTCTCTCTGCATCTCAGCTATGCCAGTCTCTGGGTGGGGTGGCAGCAAACAGGACACTTTCTGCAGAGCCTGAAGGCTGGGGTATTGGAAACCACCCTGTCTAGTTTCAGGAGCTATAACCCCCTCCTCCACCCCCGCCATGGCTAAGGCTGAGTGAGCCTTATGGAGAACCTTCAGACCACAAGCCACTAAAGAGACAAAGTTTATCTCTCTGATAGGAGCGCCGCTTCTGCTCCTTTTACTTCACCCTGCCTGGCCCCCAATGCTTGATCATTAGCCAATGATGGGTAAGATTCCTTAAGGGGGGGAATAATCTAAGACAGGCACAATCATGGGGAGGACCCAGGGAAGGACTTGGGGGGCTATAGCAAATGGGAGTGATGAACCCTGGCCCCTCAGCTTTGACATGGCCTGAGTCCTCATTCTGTCTGCAAGAAGTCTCCTAATCTCTTGGCTGCCTTACTTCCCCTGCCTGACTTAAGCCTGAAACAATGACAGAGGGCAGTGCAGCCCCGTGTTGGAAAGGGCAGGTTCCCGGGTGATCAGGCCTGAGAAAGAAGGGATAAAATCCTGTGAAACCTGCTTTGTTTAGAATGCTGTCAATTAAATGATAAGGGTCCAAGCAAGAAATGGGTTTGTTCCTCTAAGTTTTATGGCTCTTTAGCTATCTGACCCTGACTCAGAATAAGGCCTCAGAGTCCTTTGTTATCTATTGTTTGATCCTTATTGCCTGACAATGATTAATGAGCTTTACCTGGATTCCTGTGCAAAATGAACCTAATAAAAGCCCATGGAGGAAAAGGCTCTTGGCTGTCCTTTGAGAGATTGGCTACCTTTCCTCCCCAAGCAGATCAAGTCTTGGTAGACTTATTCTCATCTGTGGCAGTTGGGGGGGGGGGGCCTGCGGACAGACCCCCCCCCCAAAGCTGGGGAAGTTGGGAGCTCACCCTGGTGAGAGATGGTCTCTCCAGGGGGCAGTTCCTTCTTGGTGCTGAGCAGAACCAGCCTAGGGGACAGAAGGCCAGCAAAATGCAACTTGCAGAGCATGGGGCCAAGTTCGGGCCTTGGAGGCAGGGAGACCAGGGTTTGAATCTGGGCTTTGCTACTTAGAGCTGCAGGATCTTTTGCAAATTGTCCTCATTGAAGACATTTATCCTTATTTATACCATTTCCTCTGGTATAAAATGGGGATACTATCTTATTGGAGCGATTGATGTTTACATTGGAGCTGGTTATATCCTGGTGTCTGGCATAGAGCGGCTGTTCTGTAGATGTTCACCACCACTGCTGCTGCTGCTGCTGCTGCTGCTGTTGAGGTTACTGTCCGTCCTCCCCCTCAGCATTCCACTGGTTCTATCTGATTTGGTTGAATGTTTACTTCCTGTCAAATTTATCTAAATGAGTGTGTCAATTTGTGTATTTATGTAGCTAGGAGAGAATTCACACACACACTCACTGCATGTCACAAAACCATCTTCCCTTGACAGGACAGAGGACAGGGACCCCCAGGGCTTCTTTTCCATTTCTAAATTCAGTCGCCCCGTGGTCCTGCAATTACGATAGCCAGCTAACCAACTAAATGTAATTACTCACAATTCCAAACACGTTACGCAGTAACACAGCCTTTATTTTTCTTTGTGCCATTAATGCTTGTATCATTAAAAATGTAAAAACGGAATTTAATTTGGGCTCACAGAATGGAAAATCAAAGGAATGAAGGAGAAGATAAGACAGCCTAAGGCTTTCCTTCCTTTTTTAGTGCTGAAATATATACACGCGTGCATCAAATTTTAAAAGCGTGTTAATACCCTCAAAGCTTCTAGATCACATGGGGGAACTCACCTTATTCAAGTCATACTGTAGTGATTTTACCCTGGAACCCTCTGAGATCACCTGTGAGTAAGTCTCTTTGATGAAATGCAAATAATCCAAAACACTCTGCAGAAGCTGAGCATGTCCATTCCAGGGTCACTGGGATGTGTCTCAATTGTCCCACAACCGGGCAAACATGTCCGACTCCACAGCATTCTAAGTCCGGACTGTGTGTCTAAATGGGAAAAAATAATTTCAGAAGCATATTGCTGACAAACAAGTCGGAGCACGGGCCTCTCCACAGTGGTTATAACTCTGGTGGCATACCAATAAATGACATAATGAGTGCCACCCTGCTGTATCATCTATAACATGGTGGATTAAGTCTAAGCATTATTATCTCCAATGATGACACCTAGTAAAATTCTCACAATGAGCACAGAACTAAGGCATACATCTCAGCCAGTGTCTTCCACACACGGCCCGGTATATACTTTGTGGAGAGGCCAAGCAAAACATTGCACACACTTTCAAAGTGAAAGGAACAGAGAGTCCCACCACTAATTTGGGAATTATTTTAACAGTTCTTTCTGCACCAGCAGCTGCAATATGGTGGTACTGAGCCCCGTGTCCAAAAATGGACAAAACTACAGGTTCTTTTAAATTCTAGATATGTAAGATCCCAGTTACCCTGCAACCTGCTCTAATTTTAATCAGCACAACAAAAATGTATTCCATGTCCTCTCAGACCTCTTTTTATTTGCTATTTAAATTTCCACGGAGAACCCTGAGCATACCTAAACATTCATCATTCTCTAAGCACAAACAAGGTATAAATATGGATTCCAAAATTTGCCCCTTCAGTTTACCCTGAATGGACATACATTAATTCTGACTAACTCTATGAGGTACTGTCATGAATGAGATAGGAAAAAAATTAGAAGTGTTTAAATCCAACTAGCTAGAGCTGATATTTCAGGATCCAGAGAAGAAATACCTTGTACTTTTCTTCCCATCTCTTTTTTCTTATGTACTCCTTTTCTTCTAGAAGCTAGAAAAAGAATGTTGAGCTTAACATCAAAGATATATTACTCTCAAAAAGGAATATTTATCATAGAAAATATTCATTGGTTGCTGGAAAGCAGAACTACGAAAATTAAAGAATCTGGGTTGAAATGAGAGCTAAAAGCTGGAAAATGTCACTAACGAAGAATGGAATTTCCTTTTATGCATGTGGGAGTTTGCATGCCTGTGTTCACGTTTTCCCCAAACATATAAACTGTTTAGATGAGCAACAGCATGTCCTTAGCTTTGCCAGGCGAGCTTTAACTTCGCTTCGGGTCTGTGATGGGAGACTTTCTCCCCCTGACTCAGTATTACAATTCTGCTCTCGGTCGCAGAAGGGCCTGCGCTGCTGCTAAGTCCCTGACAGCTGCAAGCTGGGGAGACAGAGGAACACACCCCTACTTGTGATCTGGGCTAAGATGCATTGATAAGAAGCAATATTCGAGAAGGCCACTTTGTGTCCAGACAGAATAAGTAGGTGGTTCAGAACCTGCCGTGTTTCAGCTGGGCGTCCGCCAGTCCAATCTAATACATTGCAATCTCAGCACAGAGGCACCCGAGTAAGAGTGGGTTTGGGAGGGAGTGCGTAAAGACAGCGGGGCAATGGCCTTCGGGAGTTCTCGGTGACACGGAGAAGAAGATGAGTGTCAGCCATCCGTCTCGCTTATTAATTTATTTGCCTAATAAAACCCCAGAAAAGGATTAGGAGTCAAAGAACCAGACATAACAGGAGTGAGGGGGACAAGTGACTCTCGTTGCTGCACCCCAAACTTCAGCTTGCCCTTTCCTCCTGCCCTCTTCAACTCCCCGCAAGACATACACACAATTGTTGGGGTTGGGAGATATAAAAATCACTTGTGAGAACTCATCCTTGCCTCTTTATCTTTCTGCTGTCCATCACCATGCTCATCTATAATCAGCTGTAGCACTTTCATGGCCCAAACACGTTAGCCTCAATGTCAACAATTATATTGATAGCTAATGTTTATTGAGCACATATTACATGGCAGGCACTATTCTTACTGTCCTTTACCCTTTCAGGTAGCTCGAGCCTGTTGTGCGCATACTATTACCACCCCCATTTTACAGAGAAGAAAACTGAGGCTGAGAGACTTCAAGTAGCACACTTATGGTAATATAGCTTATATGGGATGGGGGAAAGGTTTGAACCTTGATCTTCTGATTCTGCAGCGTGCGCTTTTAATCACTGCTCTTAGTAATACTTTTTCCACCCCTTTTTCTCCTCATCAAAATGTAATGACCAATCAGCATTGTTGTGAATGCAACTAAAGTTATGTAAAGTTCTTAGACAGTGGTTGGCTATCCTAGGGGGTGCATTCATATCCCTTCCCCTCTTTTCAGTAGTAAATTATAATATGAACCAGCCAGACATCTTGTTTAACTCGACTGTTCATCTCCAAATACCAATGCCCTAAATCACTAAGGTACAAAAAAAAGATACTGAGACTCTCAGGCATCCTGGGAGATGAAAGGGCAACTCTCTCAGAGCCTCCTCGGTTATAGATTCCAATGGAGGGGTGCACACCATAGCCGGGCAGGCGATACCAAAGGACGTGAAGCTACTCATTGATTAGGGAGGAGTGCCACTGATGTGGTAGAATTCTAATCCAGGGCCGTTATCTAATTGTGACCAGGTGCTAGACCCTGGGGGCTATAAACGAAGGAGACTGGGTCTGGACTCCAGCAAATTCTCACGGTTGTTAGACAAGTGAAGAGGCCATTACGGAGTCACAATGATGAAGTCCCCAAAAATGCCACTTCTCCTGACCTACACGACTGTCTCAGCACTGATGTCGATTTTATATGAATTAACATCAAGACCAAAGGCCATTGTTAGGAGTAGCCAAGTAAAGGGAAGAGGGAGGTTTTAGATTAGGAGGGAAAAAATGTTCAAATGTTTCGACGTAGGAGAAAGGAAACACTTTCATATTTCTGGAAACAAGAAAAAAAACCCAAGTTGTAATATGGCTCAGGGATTTTTGTGTTTTAGGTATTTGAATCTGTATCTCCTTATTTTTCAGAACTCATACTTACTGAGCTTAGTTATAAACATGGCCCCAGCCTTGGATCTTGTGTGCATCTGGGCTGGTCCAAAGAACTGGTGACCAGTGACTCTGGGAGGGGATTTACTGAAATGTTTTTGATGAAAGAGGAACTTGCTGGAGGATCTGGCTCATATACTCAGAATGAAAGGAGGAGAAAAGGACGCTGCTGGATCTAACTTGGGCCTGTCCCTCAGATTACATACAGCGTCACAAACCAGCGACCTAGGCGGCCCTACCCTGACACCTAAGGCTTCCCTCCTCATACTTAACAGCAGCGAACAGACCAAAAATGGCTCAAGAAGATCTCAAAGCCCCAGAGCCCATAACTCTAAGGGATGAAGAAATAACCAAACTTTCAGATGCACAGTTCAAAACACTGGTGATCAGGATGCTCACAGAACTGGCTGATTTTAGTCACAAATTAGAGGAACATATGAAGGCTAAACTAATTGAAATTAAGGGAATTGCACAGGAAACCAATAGTGATGAAAAGGAAACTGGGACTCAAATCAAGGGAGTGAACCAGAAGGAAGAAAAAATGACAAAACAGGAAAATATGAAGAAACAAGAATTTTAAAAAATGAGGAGAGGCTTAGGAACCTCCAGGACATCTTTAAACGCTCCAACATCTGAATTATAGGAATACCAGAAGGGGAAGAGGAACAGCCATGAGTGGAAAACTTATTTAAATAAATAATAAAAGAGAATTTCCCCAATCTGACAAAGGAAATAGACTTCCAGGAAATCCAGGAGGCTCAGAGAGTCCCAAAGAACTTGGACCCAAGAAGGAACACACCAAGGCACATCATCATTACATTAGCCAAGATTAAAATGAAGGAGAGAATCCTAGAAGCAGCAAGAGAGAAGGGGACAGTCACCTACAAAGGAGTTCCCATCAGACTGTCAGCAGATTTTTCAAAAGAGACCTTACAGGCAAGAAGGGGCTGGAAAGAGGTATTCCAAGTCATGAAATCCAAAGACCTACAACCAAGATTACTCTATCCAGCAAAACTTTCATTTAGAATGGAAGGACAGATAAAGTGTTTCTCAGATAAGATCAAACTCAAGGAGTTCATCATCACCAAGCCCTTATTATATGAAATGTTAAAAGGAATTACCTAAGAAAAAGAAAATAAAAAAGATGAACAGTGAAAGGACAGCAAACGCACAGTTATTAACAACCACACCTAAAACAAAAGCAAACTAAAAGGACAGCTAGATCAGGAACAGAACCATAGAAATGAAGATCACATGGAGGGTTAGCAACAGGGGAGTGGGAGGAGGAGAAGGGGGGAGAAGGTACAGAAAATAAGTAGCATAGATGGGGGAGGGCAAGAATAGTATGGGAAATATAGAATCTAAAGAACTTGATACACATGGTTATAAACTAAAGGAGGGGAATGGTGAGGGAAGGGTGTGCAGGGTGGAGGGAAGTGAAGGGGGGAATAGAACAACTGTAATGGCGTAATCAATAAAATAAAAATAAATTAAATAAAATAAATACATTAAAATAAACACATGGCTCGTGAGAAGAAAAGGTTCTCCAAATTATAAATTGTCATTAAGAACATGAAAAATGTCAGACTGGGAGAGAATATGAGCAATAGACAGCAGGTTGGCCAGAAAGTTTGGTTTTCCCTGTATGGTGGCTTTAGCAGCACTTAGTTACCTCTACCTCCATTTGAAACAATTCTGTTAGATTGTATTGTGACAGCTGTCATATCAGTGCGCATTTAAAAAACATATTGGAATTGGTGAATTCTTGTGTAGCCATTTTAATATTGAAGAGGAAAGAAAACAAGCAACATTTTTGGCATATTACAGTTTGTTATTTCAAGAAGGGTAACAATGCAACTGAAATGCAAAAAAAGATGTGTGCGCTGTACAGAGAAGGTTCTATGACGGATCAAACATGTCAGAAGTGATCTGAGAAGTGTCATGCTGGAGATTTCTCACTGGGCGATGCTCTGTGGTCAGGTAGACCAGTTGAAACTGACAGCGATCAAATGGAAACATTAATTGAGAACAATCAAGATAGCTGACATACTCAAAATATCCAAATCAATAAAGTTATTGGTGAAAATGAAAACTGTGTCTTTTACTTAATAGAAAAAAATGAAACAGAGTCTTTGGGCAACTCAATACATCAAAGGACTTGTATCCAAAAATATGTAAAAAATTCCTACAGAACAATAATAAAAGACAGATAGTTCAATTGTTTTTAAATGGGCAATTTGAAGTTACAAATGAATACTTCACAAAAGAAGATATACAGATTACCAATAAGCACATGATAAGGTCCTTAATGTCATTCATCATCAAGGAAATGACTATTAAAACAAAAATAAAATACTATTTCACACCCAGGAAAATTGCCAAAAAATTAAAGGGCTTGGAATTTCAAGTGTTGACGAAGTTGAGGAACAACTGTAACTCTCATACAAAATGATAAAGCTTCTCTGAGAAACTAGAAGATTCCTAAAAAGTTAAATACATTCCTACCCTACGACCCCAAGATTCTACTCCTAGATATTTACTGAGGGGAAATGAAAACCTATGTTCCTACAAAGACTTGTATAAAGATGTTTGTAGCAGCTTAATTCATAGCAGCCCCAAACTGGAAACAAAGTTCATCAACAAGAGAACAGATAAACAAGTCCATATGTATCTATCTATCCATCCATCCATCCTTATGTTGTATATGTACAAATAAATATATATGTATTTACATATAATTTCATTGTGCTATAAATAGTAACTATTTTAAATGTAAATTCGGTGATAAAAATATCTACCAACTACCCACAAAAAGGTGGATTAATCTCAAAAATATTACCTGGAGGAAAAGAAGTCAGACCCGAAACCATGTGCAGCATACAGTCTCATTTATACGAAGCACTCAAACTGGCCAAAGGGCCCTATGGCAATAGATACTGGAGTCACGGTTGCCTCTGGTTTGCACAAGGATTAACGGGGGAGGGGCAGAGAAGACATTCTGCAAGGATGTAATGATTCACATCTCGAATGGGGGGCAGTTAAACAAGTGTGTATACTTGTCACCACCTAATTTTGCACCTACAATCTATAATGTTATTACATACTAAAGTATGCTACAATAAAAAATGAGTTTGGGAAAAAAAGTGTTTTCTATGAAGAAAAAATAATCCAAATACAGGTTTACTTTATTAAAAGCGTTTGTCTCCTAAACCAATGAGTGTGTCCGTCATTCAGGACCTGAGCATTCAGTGCTCAGCTCTGACAGGTGAGCACCTGACCACGGCAGGGAAGGAAAACTCTTCTACCCTCTCAGGTTTGGCATCCAAGGCCTGCAAATTGCACTATTGAAAGACTAACAGGAGAAAAAAATCTGTGTACACACAGAAGCCAACAAAAGAAGTAGCTCTCTCCTTAAAAGGTTGAAGTTAGAGGCTTCTATACAATACACCCAACTCAATGAGAGAAAGTTAATTCACATCATTGCAGTCAAGAGCACACAAATTATGTGTAACTTTGATTACAACGTTAGTGAGTTCACTGAAATGCAGACGAGAAAAATAAGTTTTATAGTCTATAAATTAATCTTTATTACTTATTCATAAATCTTTGCTCCATCAACAGAACATCCAGCCATGTCTGAAAGTAATAAAGTCAGTCATCCTTAATGGGTATGTAAGTTTACACATATTTTTCCAGTTCGTCATCAGGAAGGCACATTTTTTCTGAGGTAGAAAATATTTCATATGTTATTTAATGATCTGTTATTTGACTTGTGCCATTTGGGTAACTAGACATTAGTATCGAAGTCTCCATTTTCACTGATGTCCAGGGCTGCGTACATGGCAAGAGCATGAAGACAAGCACCCTCACAGGCCTGTGACCCGGACCCTGCGTCTCTACTGAAAGAATCACTCCTTTGGTGATTGTGGGACAACCTCATGTTTGCCTCAACAGGAAAGGTCTTGGGCTCCTTGATGCCTCTCGCCCAGTGTGGGGTGTGGCAACCTCTTCATTCTTCCTATGGTCCTCTGGCATCCTGTCGGCTAATGCAAATACATCCTCAGAGTGGGAGGAAACAGGGCTTCTGAGAAAGGGACCCTTTTTTTTTTCACTTTATGGGCTTTCTGTTCTCCATAAAGTAAGTAAACAAATCATTATATAGAAAGAGAATTTCTTAAGGAGCGCGTAAGCCTCCAAAGGCTTCCCAGCCTACGGAGAATTTCAGTTCTCATCTCTTCCTCCTTTGCCAACCTACACACAGAGTTTTTCCTACGCATAAGAAATTGGAGTCTTTCCAATAACTTCCACCCTACCCTTCTTCATCATTCTTAATCCTATGAAGCCTCAATAGAAAGTTGGAAATCTGTTTGTTTTTTTCTGTCTTGGTCTAGATACAATTCCTAGTCAGGGTTTCTACCTACCAATATTCTTTGTAACCAGGAAAAAAAATAGTACAAAGATTTTTTTCTCAGTCTTTAGAGTAAATCATTATGAATTTTCTCCAGTTTTCCAGAATGCTATAGCCCGATCGAGAATGAAGAGCAGTTTTTTTCTCTCTTCCTGTCCACATCCCTAGCACACGGTGCCCACATGCTCATGCTGCTGCCCCAATTCTGTTTCAGGCCGGCCACTTCGCCACTCCTCAAGGACATTGCCAAGGAGAGTGTGGGTGTCAAACACGTTGGACTTGCTGCGAAGCTAAAGAAGCTTACTTCAGGATCCCTTGCTTGCATAGGCTTGTTCAAAGCTCTAGAAGAGGCCCTAGCAACGTGTCCTCATGCTCATGGATTTTTGTGAAATTTCCAAACGGGAGGCCACTGGGTCCCCTTATCGTGACCTCTTCTCTGTGTTTCGGTGATGCTGAAACTGCCAGGGGCATCTCTTTTTCAACTCCAGCGAGGAGAAAGCTGACTTAGAATCCTTTTAGTCTGTGTTAAGTGGGATATAGTTACGAGCTTTGGAATCGCTGCCATCTACAATTAAGCTGTTGCTGCCTTTCCAGTGAACAAACCCTCCTTTCACTCACCATGAAGACTCAACCAGCACGACACTCTGCAGGTTAGGGCAGGAGGCCACCTCGCATATGATCATCACGATTCATTATGATTTTGTTCTCACTTCTAATGAGTAGTTGCTTACATATATAAATTCACAGGTAGAAATCTGTATGCTTTATTTTAAAGAAGATCTCCAAAACATATAAGGCTCTGGTCCCATAAAACCCAGGTATGCCCCTACTGGATGTTCTGTAAATGTTTGGTGCAGGAGTGAATGATCCTCCATGATCAGATAAATTGAAATTTATCTTATATAGCACCTGACTTGTATTTAAATAATTAAAGGCAGTAAATTAAATGCCTGAATCTTTACATACTTCAGTACATTGGGAATCGTTGGAAAAAGTCATGCACTTTGGAGTCATACAGAAATGAGCTTATACCCTTCGTCCTAGTTTAAACTTGATTGAGTTCCTTTCCTTGCTCCTCATTTTACCTATCTGCCAAACACGGGCAGTAATACTATTTGCAGAATTATTCTGAGAATGAGAAGACATGAAATATGTGTAGCACCAAGTCAGAGTGCTGAGCATGTAAAAGTCACTTTTAAAATGTTGGAGGTGCCTTGGTGAGTGTGGCTCAGTTGTTCGGAGCATCCTCCCATAACCAAAAGGCTGTGGGTTCAATTCCTGGTCAGGGCACCAGCCTGGGTTGCGGGTTGGATCCCCAGTCCAGCCACGTACAATCCCTGGTCCAGGACATGTTATCCCTGGTCTGGGTGTGTATGGGAGGCAACTAATCAGTATTTCTCACATCCTCTCTCTCTCTTTCTCTCTCTAAAAGCAATGGAAAAATGTCCTTGGGCAAGGATTAAAAACAATGTTAGAGGCATTCTGGAGAGTTTGAGCACAAACAATCCAGGACAAATTATTTTACTTCACTGTGCCTCTGTGTCCTCATCATTAAAATGGGAATAAAAATAGTATTTATATTATAAAGCGATTATGAAGGTTAAATGATTAGTATTTCTAAAGCACTTAGAATGGTGACTTTGGCACAAGATGTGCTACATAAGCATATATTAAGTGGTCGGCTATTTACTTATGGAAAATCTTTATTCCACTGGACCCCAGCTGTTCCATTTGGGGCATGCTATAGAAGAATACTCATAACTATCTCTGAAAATGTGGGAAGTTTATTTTAATTAAATCCACAGTTCATTGTTCAGGTTTCTTGTAGTTGCAGATTCATGAATAACCTTTTAGAAAGCCAAGGTTTTGAATTTATGGCAACATGTTCTGCCTTGTTATTCTACATAAAGACCCCAATTATACTACTTGGTTACTGCCTTCAAAAGTATTTTTGGTAACAGGTTTCAAAAAAAAGAGTTCCAACAAAAAACTATTGTTTTCTCTGGATCCAAGAAAGTTTAATTAAAATGCCAACATGATCAAGCAGGCTAAGAATGTTTTCTCATTATTCCAATTAAGAGTCAGTAGGATTTGATTAATATTATTCTGACTGCTTTGGGCTTTGGAAGAGCTGTATGTTTTCATTTAGTTATTCAACACCAGTATATCCTATTAATTATCTCTCTTTCTCTCTGCCTTTCTCTTCTTCATTATAATCCCTTTTTTTTATTCCTAATGGCCTCAGGAACTTTTTTCTTAAAATAGTAAGAATTATTTAAAGTGCTACAGTTAATTTTAGTCAAAACTTTAAATATCATTTTGAGTTAATTCATATTTCAGATTCTTCATTTAAAAAGAAATTGTAAGTTTTAAAAAATGGAACTTATCCAGTCTTGATATAATTTGCTATGTATTCAGTGTCTCCCAGAGAATTAAAATGATTATTTGCACTCCCCAGACTCAGAGAATTAGGGAAATTCAACTGTGCTGACTTTCTGAACACAGTTGGAATTGTTTAGTGATGCTTCATTTGTATGCCAGGAATCCAACACATTAAAATAGGGACACACTTCAGTGCTGGTTTTAAGAAAATAAACTTCAGCCAGTTTACTACCAAAGCTTGTATATCCATATTCACCACCCTCCCCCAAATCACATAAATGCAGTGCCATGTTTTAAATATTAATTGATTAGAAGCCTAAAATCCAAAACTATGACTTCCAAGGAAATGATAACTCATTCTTTTATGTATTTGCAATATTAAATTCTTGACTTAGTATATAATTCTGAGTAGGCTGTGAAATAGTTTTCTATGGAGAAAATGCCTAGTTGGTACTTTCGTTCAGTCTGGTAATTTTGCTGGTATTTTTAAATATGTTATGATACCCAGAGGTTTTAGAAAGCATGACAAGTTTTATAAAAACATGAAGAAATGTGAGAGAATTATGCAGCAATTTCTGCGAAAAACCACAATTCTGAATTGAATGCATCTTTCATTCTAAAACCTCACCTGCATAAACATGAAAATAAAATGTGAGTTGTAAGGGGAGTCATCTGTACTTATATTCTAGGTATTGTGTGTGTTAGTTTCATGCCTTTGCAGGCAATGCGTACACACATTGTTTTTTTTCTGTTCTATGAAAAAAATCCACCTAAAATTACATCTTTATCAAGACATAATGCATTATGCATGACAGCATCAAGAGTTCTTACTTGTTATGTTTGGTTTAGTTTTTTTTTTTAATTTTATTTTTTGTTTTCTTACTTAAGAATTAGAAAAATATTTACATTTACCTTTCCCTATTTGCCCACTATCATCACAGCCAGAAGCTGTCTGTCACACCTGACCCATCTCTTCCTCCAGGTGTGAATTTGTGCCCCAGAAAAGTGGCATTCTTGACAGTGATTTTATACACAAAATGTTCTGTAACTTTATTTACCCAGGCTGTAGTATGCCAAAAATGGAAAGAATTATTATGGTTTTAATCATTATAATTTCACATGATAAAACAGTGTTAATTTATCCAGCTCTCTAATGATGATATAAAGAAAATAATTCTAAGCGAAGAAGTATGTCTTTTAAGAAATGAAAAATTAGCCCTGGCTGGCTAGCTCAGCCAGTTGGAGCGTCATCCTGATACACCAAGGCTGCAGGTTTGATTCCCAGTCAAGGCACATACAAGAAGAAACCAATGAATGCATAAATAAGTGGAATAACAAATCAATGATTTTTTCTCTCCTTTCCTCTTTTTCTCTAAAAATCAGTAATTAAAAAAAATAAAAATTAAAGCTCTTGAGAGACACTGGTGGCTGGGAAAATTTTCCTTGGAGGAATGGAAATGAAGCACCCCGACTCACACTTTGAGGGCAAAGGGCAAAACACGATGTGATATGTTGGTCTTATAATTGTTTTATTTCAAAGTACATGCGAGCCAGTCTTTAGCCACGTTATATCCTAATTCTTCCCCTTGCTGTGCATTTTTTTAACCTCAGGTTTCAGGTTTAATGTAAAATGAAGAAAATACACTGCTATTTCTTGTGTTGATGACGGACCTCAGTTAAAATAACTCAGCTGAAGCCGTCAATGCCCCGTGTAAAGTGCGCACTTAGCAAGTCTTACTTCCCATTTCAAAACTGGATCATAGATGTTTCCCTGTAACGACAGGTGTCTTTTCTCTTCAAAGCTCTTACCTTCCTCCTATGCTTATAGCGTACAACAGTGTTATCTTAACAAAATACTTACCATCACTTTGGTATGATTCCTTTTATCTTACTAACGATTTCCTGTTAAATTTGTAATTTTAAAAAAATCACTCTTTCCTTTCAATTCTAAAATTGTAGGTTTATAATTTTATTCACTAAATATGTTTTGAAGCCAAGCTCTTCACTTTTGTGTATCGATGACAGAGAACATAAAAATTTCTTAATTTTCATCATAGAGTCTTCAATGTTGTTGATAAGTGATAAACAATGCCCACTCCCCTAGCCTCCTGAACTCTCAACAATTAAACTAAAACTCGGACTTAAACATTTTGGAGAGAAATTGAAATTGTGTTTAAGTTTTAAAGTTAGCTAGAATTAAGACAGGGTGAAGGAGAAATTGAAAGTAACAACTTGTACACTACCCAACCATGTGTTGTCTATAAGAAACTCACTTTAAATATAAAGATACATAGAGACTAACAGTGAAAGAGTAAAGGAAAATACACCATGAGAGAAACAACTTGTTGTAGTTGAACTTAAAAGTGTCCCTTGGTGATGGTGCTTGTTAACCACATGAATTGCATTCGGGTGCAGGGCTCCTTCATCTGACAGAGGCTGCCAAGGATCTGTCTGAGCAGCAACCTGGGTTCATGTGCAGATTATTGTTCTTCCCTTCGGAAAATGAAGTTTTCCACAGCATCCATTATCTGTATGTGTTGGTTCGCCTCAGGAACTGTTTCCCAAATGGTTATTAATTGTATTTTTGTTATTTCTAGCTCTGCTTTCACTAGTTCTTTGTGCCCTGAGTCCTTGGATTAAAACAGCTGTGACATGTTCTGGAAAACTGAGAAATGGATCCCAAGTATCTCAGGTTGCATGACCCCCCGAGACCTTGACCATCTGGAGAGTCTCTCTTCCACCCAGTGAGGGACCCGGAGCAGCAATCACTGAAGACATTCCAAATCTCTCCTCATTATCTATAGTGAACCCCAAGAAACATTAGCCCCCCAACTGCCAAGACATTAGTGGTCAAAAATTGGGAAAAGCAGTGTCCTGTAAACCCACGGAGAGCAACTTCTACATTGTTGATCACAGCGAAGCTCTCAAAAGGCATTTGATAGTCTTAATTAACTAAGATCTTCCCAAATGTCTGAGCACGGCATGCTTTAAACAGCCATAAGTCTTCCTCCTTTTTACCTTTCCCTGTTCTCTGAGTTTTCTGTGATGAACAACTGTGACTAGAAAAGTCAGCAAACGTGTGGAAAATGAAATAAAGTAATCACACGAAGAAAGGAGAATTGCTGGGAGTGGGTGTGGAATTCTCTCCCCTCACCACCTTGCCCCCACAACTGAAGTCACATTCTCTGACCCAGTTTACTATTTAGAGCAGCATTTCTCATGTCCTACAGACCATTAGTTCCCAGAGATGTTAATGAATGCTTCACTAAAACAGAGTTTCAAGGTCAAAATCTGGAGATCGGCAAAGTTGTGTTTGGGCTTCTCAGAAACTTTATTTGTCTAACATACATCATGCATTCCTAAAAGAGATGGATTTGTGGTTTCAGCAAATTCGTTTGGCCATAGATCTCCTTTCTGTGAGCAGTATCCTGAAGGGCTTTCTTCTACCAAATGGACTTCAGAGAACACTGGTTTAAAAGTTTAGCCCAGGAAATGTTTGCAGACCCAAGAAGGCAAGGATTAAAATGGTTTTCAGTAGCTAATTTAAGTCCCTCTCTGAGCTCTGGGAGGCTTGCGTAACAATGGTCAGGAACAGCTTAGAAACCAAGGGACTTAGTTTTTAATGTCAAGGAAAGAAAGATGATATGGAGATAATGATGATAATAAATTATATATATACCAACTGTATTTCTCTAACTGAATGAAAGGATGTGTGTGTGTGTGTATGTGTGTGTGTGTGTGTGTGTGTGTGTGTGTGTGTGTTATTTTCCTTTTATTGGGTCAATCAATTCAGTGCCAATTCAGTTCCAAAAGCACTTAGGTTTGAGTTCAGGACCTCTAAGTGCACAATTCTGTTGATGAGGCAGCCATGCAAATAAACACAAAACTATGGGCACCTTAGGGACAAAGGGACCTCTAGACAGCTCTAGGAGCAGAGAAAAGGGACAGCGGGACAAGATTTGCTTCAGGGAGGCTTTCCAGAAAGGCAGGTTATGGAGCGGAGACCCAGCCCAGCATCTCCCCATTCCCTAACACTGCTTCCACTCAAAGGTCTCACAAAGCATGAAATTGCATGCTATAAAATTATCTTCTTTTTGTAGCTCTGACAACAGTGGCAATCTCTTTAAAATTTGAATTGAAAGCCATGTTTACCCAGTGGTAATGGAATAGTGGCATTGAGATAATAAATGTGACCTCCTGTGCTTTATATAGAATAAGAAATTATCACTAACGAAGGCAGAAAAATAGAATTGGCTGCAAGAATGAGGTGGGACTATCATTCAGATCATCCGTGTTGAAGAAATACTGAAAATCTTCTTTTTGCTGACTGCAATCTGCTGCTGAATTGAACCTTTGAACCACCGAATCATCAATTTCAAAAAAAATTGCTTTTCTCCAGTCAATTATTCAGTGTTCCGTGACATGATCAATGATGTTAAAGGCTTTCAGTTCATTGTATTAATCAATTAAGCACAGAATATATACAAAAAAAAACAACTGTCAGCTGATCTGGGTGTGCTGCTGATGAACTGCTGTTCAAAACAATTAATAATGAAATAATGCTGGAAAACTAAGGGCAAAGGCCTAATTGATTTTTCAAAAATAAGAACACTCTAAATGCTCAATTAGTTAATAACTTGCCTACTAATTGATTTCTTCAAGGTGTCTGGCTGGCAAAATTGAGAAAGGTTCTATAATCACTATCCTTCTACAAAAAGCTCATTTCTAGGCAACTCAGAAGGTTAGAAGATCAATTTAGACTCCCACTAATAGTGCAGGAAATTTTCTCCTGAGATGAAGAAAGCAACGATCAAAAACAAAGAAATTATCAACTAATAGAACTCTGGGGAGTGTTTTATGAAATGAAGCAATTTCATGAAGAATATTAATAAATGAAATGGGGGAAATAATAAAATGATGCAAACATCTATCAGAGATAACACGTTTGCCAAATGCAAAAGGAAAATTTAGAGACTGAGAGACTTGTAATTACAGTACTTTTAATTGCAGATAATGGCTATATAAAAAGAAATAAACATACATGGGTGCTAAGAATTCCTCTAATGATTTTTTACTACCTAACTCTATGTTTTTACTGTACTGGGCAGGTAATGCAACTTTACGAATGGTATGTAAATGGTGTAAGAGATTATAAGTGTTAAAAAAAAGTGTCCAAAAGCATCCTGAAGGTGGATTATAATACTCGCAGTATGAATAGTCATGGATAGCAGTTATCGAACATTTACGATGGGTCAGCCACTTTTCTAAGCATTTTACACAGATTAACTCATTTAATCCTCATAAATTCCTAGGAGAATTTGTCTTTCCACAGGATAAATGCTATTTCAAGAATCTGAATACAGACAAAAGACAATCTTGAAAAGTTTGCATCCTCATCTCCCCACTGTCCTTTATCAAGGCAGGCACTATTTTAGTACTGCACATAGGTTTTCTTGTGTAAGCTCATGACAACCCTGTCTGTTTGGTACTAACTTACCTATATTTTACCAACTATGAAATTTTGATCAAGTAATTGTCCCAAGGACCACAGGCCAATATACAGTGTCTTAGCAGTTTAGAGGAGTAACATCAGAATACCTGGTCTCTGAGCTGGAGTGTGAAGAGACAAGCCAAGCTTCTACATCATCTAAGTCGCTGGGGTCCTTAGATTTTTACCTGAGGGATTTTATTCAAACTCCTCAGTGCTTCTCTTTCTCCTCTCTTCCCAATTTTAAAACAACACTCTGACTTTACTTATTTTGGGGGGGGGGGTACTGTGAAAATATGTTTAACAAACACAAACTGTGCGTAAGAATGATAAAATAGAAAGCTATTTGAATGGGTAAGAATGGATGGGTTTATGCGTATAAATGGTCTAAGTTCATTACTGTAAATTGCCTCACATGATGATCATAAAACAAGGTTAGCTAAAGCATATGGTAGCTACTGAACTAATGGCCAGAAGATAATTTTATGTTTAAGAACCATCTGTCAAGGGAGGGATGCAGAAGACCGAGAACCTGGAGGGAGGAAGCAGAGGAAAGGCCATCCAGAGAAGAGGGGTGGGAGCTGGGACCCAGAGTCCAGGCTTTAGTCTCTAACTTCATAGTCACCCACCACGGGGAGCTGCAGCCTCAGCAGTGGCCACCAAATGATCTGAGGACCTAAAGAAAGGTTGAGTCCCCTGCATCCCTTCCTGCCTTTTTGTGTATCTTCTGGGTAAGTAGAGATGCCCATCAACTGGAGCAATGCAGTGCTAGGTTAAAGAACCGGCATGGCCACCATTCTTCTTGCTTCACTCACACCTTGGGTTAAAACTGTCTGCTATGCACAAAAGATAAGGGCCCTTTGTTAGGGTTTTAAGACTCCAATCCCAGGTCTTCTTTTTCTCTACTTTGAAATCGGACATCAGTTTTATTCTGGCTTATGTGGTTGTGGAGATTAATCTGAGTATTCATCAATGTACCTGTGCACAGTAAGTGTTCAATGCATGTTATTCGCCCTTTCTACACACATAAGCACCCAAACACACATCTCCTTCCCTGTCGCTTCCTCACTGCATCGAGGAGACAATTGCTGTACCCATATGTTGAAGTAGTCATTTTTTTCCAGCTTCAAGTTCCAGTCACCCAAGCCAAACCCTCCAAGCTGCACACTCTAGCACCATCTTCACTCCTCTCCCTATGGCTCTCTGTGGGTCTTCCTGGCCTGAGAGGGAACCTAGAATCCACTTCCCTTTTCCCCTTTGACCTGGACGTATGCATTGTCTGAGGGCAGGGGTTACATGGAATGAAGAGAACAAAGAGGTATCCTGGTTTAGAGTTCCAAAACTTGCTTCTGAACCTCACAGCTTAAAAAAATAACCTTGAAATTATTCTAATTTATGAGTTTCAGGATTTTTTTTTCTTCTCTCTCTCCCTCTCCCACTCTCTTTGCCTCTCAAAAACACAAAAGTTTGGTCTTATAGTAGGAAGTCAAGCAAAAAAAGACAGAATTAAGTCCCAAATTATGTGCATAACACTAGATTAAAAAATAGGTAGTGGAGGACCAGAATAGAACCTGGATAAGTAGAAGAGCATTTCCTCCTGAGAGAAGAAAATAGCACCACCAGCTGGTCCGAGTTTCTGAGAAGGCAGGCAGGCGAGGTAAATGGGAGGCAGGGCAGAAACCACATGTCAGTTTAGGGGGGCTCTCAGCATGGGGGACCTCAGCCATTGAAGTGACCTTGGTGGAAAGTTTTACAGAGATTTCACCAGCAGAGCACCATGTGGTAAAGGAGCCAGAAACGGTGGCCATGTGTGTCCTGGCAGAGAGGGCCCGTGTCTATCCACTGAGCTTCTTCAATTCCAGAGAGCATGAAGAAGCATCCAGAAGTGTCTCCTGATCTTGAGAGGATAGGAGATGTCACAAAGAGGGGACATCACACCAAAAGGGAACTTTCATTAGGACAGGACAGAGTGAGTTCATTAACCTCTTACTAGTAACCAAACGGGCACTTCATGGGTGAAGACGGTTAAGGACAGCCTTCACACTTAGTTACTTCTTCCTTTAACAATGTATATTTGTGCTCCGATACTACCATGCCCTCCAAATGGAAGGAGTTTGTTTCAAGTAATGTCTAAGCAGCCTCTCTAGATGTCTCAACATGTATTGGCAGTTTTGAAAATGGGTATGTTGACTAAGAGTAATGCCAGTTGGTATGTTTTTAATTTGCCACAGATAAAAATACTTTAAGGGGTACACATATGTTTATGGCAGCATTATTCTCGTAGTAGAAGGTAAAAACAACCCAACTCCATGAATGGATAAACAAATTGTGCTATACACACACACACACACACACACACACACACACACACACACACACACATATACACGCACAATGGAATATTATCCAGCCTTAAAAAAGAAGGGATTTCTGACAGATGATACTTAGATAAACCTTGAGGATGTTATGCTAAAAGAAACCAGTCATTCATAAAGGGACAAGATACCATAAGATTTCACTTACATGAAGTATCTAGAAACATCAGATTTTAGAGACAAAAAAAAAAATTGAAGAACGGTTACCAGGGCTGGGAAAAGGAGCAATGAGGAGTCATTGTTTAATGAATACAGAGCTTCAGTGTTTCAAGATAAAAGGAATTCTGTGAATGGATGATGGTGATGGTAGCCCAACAATGTGGACGTACTTAATGTCATTGAACAGTAGCATTGGGGACCACTCTGTGGTACTGGAAACTGTTGCCCCGCAAGCAAGGCCTTGCCTGTAAGTCTCCACGAAAGGCCAGGAAGGCAGGTGTGACCTGACACTAGCCCCGAGGGTTCCCCTGGGAGATCAGCAAAAGAATGTGTTATACCCCTTGAGGCTTCCTGTGCTTTGCTTAGCCCTGTTGATATAAACCAGATGTGTAAGTTCAAAGCTTCAGGGAGTGAACCCCTTATCTCAGGAAACACCCCTTAAAGGCTATCTGGCGCCAGCAAATCTAACAGACTCTGACCTGAGGCAGATCTCTGTGTTTCCTCAATTGTTATCTATAGATAATATCTGTTTTCTGTAACTATGGCCTTTGGATATTGATGAGCTTTGCATGCATACTATATACCTCTGCTTCTGCCAATCTCAATAAAAGCCATTTCAGAGACGGGCTCAGTGAATTCTCTACTAGAGGGATTTGCCACCCACTTTTCTGCCAGAACAACAGACTGTTTCCGGGATGACTTACTCTCCTCCACACCGGCCCGGGAGAGCTCCTTGGGATGGAGTTTCCCGTACAGTAGTACATTTAAAAGAAATTCAGATGTTCAGTTTTACATTATGTGTAAGTTAGCACCATTAAAAACTGTTTAAGATTAAGGTGAGAACAAAACATTTCGTGCACCAACAAGGAGCTTCCGATTGCATGCACATAGCTCCTTCCCGGACATCTTGGCACTAGCAACCCTCCCCTGGACAAGAAGTTTGGTGACCACACAGGGCCACAACTCTGCCAGTGTCACACCAAGGTCTCCTGGATCCTGATCTAGTCCTCCCTACATTAGCTCTAATAGACGAACATTTGAGTATATTTGAGGAATAGCATACACACAACCATACGAGTACAAGGACAGTTGTGTGTGGTTCTCACTAGGAAACAAAATAATAAATGCACTTTACTGAGCATTTTAATGTTGCCTTTGATTTGTGAATTTCAGACCAATTTATCTGGAAATAAGGAGTATTTTAGAAACTCTTTGATGCCCCAAAGTCTACTAAATCTACTCAGAGACTTTGTTCTTTGAAAGAGTAAATCAAGTTTACTAATTACTTAAATACTAAATGATTCATTTTCAGTTTCTAATTCAAAACCAACAAAAATTTATCCACGTCTACTTCTTTAAAAGTGTATCTGAATTTTGTGTGCTGCTTGTTCTTACTGAAGTTAAGTTTAAAAAATCTATTTATAGTATGTATGTGAAATGAGAAATAGATGGCTGCCATTAAAATCGAGAACCATTTTTACATTACACAATGTTTAGATGTTATAAAAAAGAACTCACAGGTTCCAACAGACTAAAAGCTTATATTTAAAGTAGGAAAAAAAAAGCAAACATATATTGTATGCTTAAAAGCTTATTTCACTAAATTCTGCATGCATCTGAAGTTTCATTTTGATGTAGATTTAAAAGAGATTGTTTTGTTTTGTTTTTTTCCACAGTCAAACTTGGAAGGGTCACAGAACTTTGTGGGAGAAGACGCTGGCAGGGAACTTGGGCATCCCAGCTCTTCTGCTGTGCTATCTTAAACAAGTCATTTCACCTCCCTTGAGGTCACCTTTCTCCCCAATAAAGTAAGAGAGTGAGAATATTTGGACTCGGATATTGTTCCATCTTTATATTCCAAGACCTCATGCTTCTGAGATGTCAGTGGGCGTGTCAGACGTGCAGGCTGCACTCATGACGCGGTGACCCCACGCTCTCTCCTTCTACCAAGTTCAACTAAACCAATTCAATTAAATTTATCATTACTGAGGGCCTTCAGTGACAATGATAATGACAGATGAGATTTACTGAGAGCTCATTATGTGCCCAGCACTGACTATGGGAAACTGCCTGTAAAGACAGCCTTGGTTCTTTCCAGCCAACCTCATGTCCATGCTTCTTGTAATGTGACTTTGTAGCTCCACCTATCATGAGATGGAGTACATCCCCTTGTCCTCTGAATCTGGGCTGGCTTGTGACCTGCTTTGACCAATAGCATGCACTGGGCATAGTGACACACCTGCTCTGAGCCTAGACTTCCATGCATGCTGGTGGAACTCTGCCACCAGCACTAGAACAAGCCCAGGTCAGTCCGCCAGAAGATGAAAGGAACAGGAAGAAGACAATTCTAGTCATGACTCCCGGCCCAGCAGAGAGCCCAGCCAAGGTAAGCAATATTTCCCAGCTGACTCACAGCTGGCCACAGACACAGTAATCCCTCCAGAGCCCAGCTCAGCAAACCACCAAGCTGAAATAATATGGGGTTATTGCTTTAAGTAAGCCACCAAGAGCTGGTGTGGTCTGCTATGCAGCGTCACTGTGGCAAGGAATGACTGTTACTCCACTCTGAACACGTCACATGGTTTTTCTCATCTACTCCTCACAACAGCCTTAGACGAGGGGGGTTACTATTATCCCACTCAAAAGATAAGAAGACTGAGGCACAGAGAAATCAATTTGTTCAAGATCACAAGACTGTGATATGTTACATATTATAAAACACCATCAATTGTAAGATGCACCATTATTTTATTTACCACTGCTGAAGAAAGGGTGCTACTTAAAATAAGAAGTATCCTAATTTCGGAGATGTCAAACGTGAAAAAGAATTTTTGTGGTTGCGTGTTTCAGTGGTTGCCAGGGGTTAAGTGTAGTGAGGGATGGATGGGGCAGCATAGAGGACTGTTACGGCAGCGACACTACACCATGAAATGTACAACACCAAGAATAAACCCAAGTATAAAATATGGCTTCTGGGTGACAATGATGTGTCCATGTAGGTTCGTCCATTGTAACGAGTATCCCATTCTGGGAGGGATGTTGAGATCGTGAGAGGCTATACACGTGTAGGAACAGAGGGTGTGTGGGAAAGCTATGCACCTTCCTCTTAATTTTGCTATGAACCTGAAACTGCTGCAAATAATAAAGCCCATTTTTTAAAAACCTGAAAAAGAAGAAATGCAACTTAGAACCGATGAAACAAGGGAGTAAGTGGTGGCACCAGGCCTTTGGACTGGGCACTCTGAGTTATTGAAATAATTTAAGGCAGTTGAGTATGTAACAGGTGGTTTGGGGATTGTCTGAGTATTCCCAGTTCTCTAGAATGGCAGATGATGGGTAAGGGACCTGCTTCTGTTAAGAACCCTTTGTTAGTGCTCTGGGATTTAAATTCTTTCTCTGCCCCATTCTATGAAGTGAGCTATATGGCTTATGCTCTAACCAGGGCCCCTATTCTTTGCTATATACTTCATTGCCTGCATTATTTCATTAACATTTCCTCTTCTAAATCCCTCTCTGGTTGGTTGGTCTCCTAAAAATTCCTCCAATTTATCTATGTCTTTTAAAAGAAATTAGATGCTCACTTACTAAATATAGTATTAATGAGACCTAATCACTACTGCTGAATTAGATTAATTACCTTGCTTGTTTGGAATGTGACACTCATCAATCAATTAATATTCCACATATGTGTGATTGCTTTATTGTATTCCCCAAGGCAGATTAGTCTTACCTTGGCTGTTGGAGGTAATAGCCTACAATCGTATATTGCTTATTTCTGCTGCTTGATATTTGTATAACCTTGGATAAAGTACTTAACATCTTTGAAATCCAGTATCCTAATATAAAAATGTATATGAACACATCCCAGCCTGTCATCATTCATATTTGTTCAAAGAAATGGAATTAATGGAGGAAGATAATATAGATATATAGATGCTATCAATCAAGATCCAGACATACAGATACAGGTATAGATAGATATAGATAGATATAGTATACAGTGGAACCTCGGTTCTCAAACTTAAGTTGTTCCAGAAGGCTGTTTAAGAAGTGATTCGTTCACAGACTGAATCATTTTTTCCCAGGTATCAGCATGAAATGGTTGTTGGGTTGAGAACTGAACTTTTGTTCAATAACAAAGATATTTTTTTCCATGAACTACCTGGTCGAGAACAGAACTGTTGGAGATGGGAGACATTTGAATACCGAGGTTTGACTGTATGATTCATTCCAGAGATTTGATCTTATACAGTCGTGGGAGCTGCTGAGACCAGCCAGGCGAGGCTGTCGCTTTTCAGTCTGCTGCTATGGCCCCAAATCTGCAGGGCTAGCAGAACATGAAGCAGGGAAATAAGGACAAATAGGAACCCATGAGGCTGAAGGATTCTATGAGAATGTTCCCAAACCCACACTGGTCTCTTACTGTTTCCAAGCTTCGAGCATCAGAGATGAGTGCTGCTCGACCAACTGTTCCCTTCATCGTTTTTAAAAGGCTACACAATCTTCTGTGGCGTGTTGATACCGCATTTTCTTTATCCATTCATTACTGATGGACACCTGAGTGCAATACACATCTACAGACAGGCAGCAAAACTGAGTGGGGAGACCTGCAGTTGCTGCAGGGGCTGCAGACCTGGGTAGCAGTGGAGGGTGAGCCCACACTTCCTCCGCAGTGGGCAGGAGCTCCAGCGGGGCTGGGGCCCAGCCCTTAGACTCGCCAGCTTTGGCAGACAAAAATACAGCACACCCAGCTAAATTTGAATTTTAGGGAACTAATCATTTTTACATAGAAATCTGTGCCAAATATTGCACACAAACACTTTCTAACACAAATATGTCCCATGAAGCACTGGGCATACTTATACTAAAACACATTTTTGTTTTAACTTAATTGGGCCTCGCATGTCTCATCAGCAACCCTTCCTGGACTGGCCCTCAGAGTACGTCAAGGTTATGATCACTATTTTTCTCTTACTTTTGAAATTACACATAAGAAGTCTCCTGTGAGCAAATCGAAACCACAGTGAGATATCATTTCAAACCAGTGAGAAATACCTCTATCAAAAGCAGAATCACAGACATGGAGATCCCAGGAGGGTTTTCAGCAGGGAGAGGGAGGGGGGAGAATAGGGGAAAGGGTACAGGAAATAAAAGCATAACCGGTAGGTACAAAACAGACCGGGGGAGGTTAAGAATAGCATGGCAATGGAGAAGCCAAGGAACTTACATGTAGAACCCACGGCCGTGAACTAAAGTGGAGGGGGTGGGAAATGCAGGTGGGAGAGGGGGTGCAGGGCAGACGAGAATAAAGCAGGGGAATGGGACAACTATAATAGCATAATCAAAAATATATATTTAAAAATAAGATAAATAAAAGAAGGAAAAATAAAAGGCTGGTACCTCAAAAAAAAAAAAGCAGACTACAACAAGTTTGATGATGATACAGAGAAATTGGAATCCTTGTGTCCCGTTAAAAATGTGAGATGGTGGCACTGGTATGGAAACAGTCTGGAGGAATTTTTAAAAATTAAAAATAGAATTGCCATATGATCCAACAATCCCCTCTGGTATGTATTTTCTAAAAATCAAAGCAGGGCCTCAAAGAAATATTGGCACATCCATGTTCACTGCAGCCGGGTGTCCATCAAAGGCTAAGTGGACAGAGGAAATGTGCTCGGTGCACACCATGGAATACTATGTGGTCGTAACAAAGGAACCCCTGCTACCTGCTACACCATAGATGAAGCTTGAGGACAATAAGCTGGTCACAAAGGGCTGAACAGCACAGGATGGCACTCGTGTGACATACAGAAAGACTGAACAGGAAAAAGCAAAAATAAGCAACACTAGGAACTTAAAAGGGAACCCAACTACAGCGCATTACAGAGAAAAACAATGCAAGGTTTTAGAAACCCCTGAGAGGTCATTTTTAAAACTTAAGTGAGAGATTTTTCTCTTAGAAAATACTAAATCATTGGAGCTGACTTAAAAAGTAGGAAGCTAAATGATTCTAAAGCCAGTAAATAAAATCACTCATTTTAAATCTTTCTACAGAGAAATATTATGTCCGTTTTTTTTAAGACTTTTTATTTATTTATCTTTAAAGGGGAAGGGAAGGAGAGAGGGAGAGAAATATCAATACATGGTTGCCTCTTGTGCATTCCCCTACTGGGAACTGGCCTGTAACCCAGGCATGTGCCCACATCGAACCACGGTTGTTTGGTTCGCAGGCCCACGCTCAATCTACTGAGCTACACCAGCCAGGGCACTATGTCAGGTCTGTAGCTGTGGTCTATCAAGTTTCCATTTCAGTCTCACACAGATTGTATGAAAGAGCAGAAATGGTAGGAAATTTCCAAGTCATTTTGTGAGGCTAATAGAACCTTAACACAAATGCTAGACAAAGACATTGTAAGAAAAGTCAACTGAGGCCCTGGCTGGTGTAGCTTAGTGGATTGAGTGCAGGCCTGCGAACAGGCCAGCTCCCTGCAGGCCAGTCCCCAGCAGGGGATGCACTAGACTAGAGGTAACCATACATTGATGTTTCTCTCCCTCTCTCTTTCCCCCCTAAAGATAAATAAATAAATATAAAAAAAAGAAAAGTCAACTGTCTCACATGTGAACACACATATAAAACCCCCACAGAAAATGATGACAAATGGAATGCAGGAATCAATTTGAACATTCGTGATGACCAAGGTGGGTTTCTTGTAGATGGGCCTCTGATACAACTTTGGAAATATCTTGTAACGAGTTGTTTCTGGCAGCAGGGCAGCCTGGATCTGCACACTGACGATGCCACTGAAACCAACTAAGTATTCAAGATTGTTACAAATCGCCATCCAAGCATCAAGGGGCTCGATGGAAAGTGATCCGGGCTCTGACCAGAGACTGCAGGGAGGTGAGCACCCAGAGAGCAATGGGACGTGGAAGCTACCTTTCCAGGTGGAAGCTTTCACCGAGTCCTCAAACACTTATCCTTGCTTTGTTATGGTTTTAAATGTATAAGAAACTAGGCCCAGCACCTAAGGAAACCCTCTCTTCCAAGGCCAGAACCCCCAAGGGGCCTCATTTTTTCAAAATAAGGATGAACTAGAAATAAAACTTTTATTCCATACCCCCAGAGGTCTACCAGAAAAATGTCCGTCTGACGCCTGTCCCACCAGCAAAGGGGAAAACCCTCCTAAGAAATGTTGACCATAAGCCGCTCTGACACTGGTCTGCAGCCTGAGCTGGTTGAAACTGGGTGGTCCAAAAAAAACCCCAAGCAGAGAACTTTACTTAAAACCAACCTGGGAATGGACAGAAGGGGGTGAAATGGGCTTAGATAGAGAAAATGGACTTACTGGGGATTTATGTAGCCAGGGGCGAGGGGGGAGCTGCGGAAGGAGAAGAAAAAGTCACTCGAACCAGATAAAGAAGCTGGAGAGCGGGAAATTTGAGAGGTGAAAGCTGTAAGCAGAAGGGGTGTGTAATGACAAAAGTCGGGGAAAAAGAGGTTATTAATTATGATTGGGGGCAAAGGGTATAAAAAGACCTCGGGATTTTAATTCGAGGCATGGCTACTTACAAGCATTACATTGTCGGAAGGATGAAGAAGAGGCGTCACCGCACCGTGCCTGCAGTCCACCACACACCAGCGTTTCAACACGTACAAAAGAAGGCTTTCATTTATGCCTGAACGCATGTGTGCGCCCCGCCAAGGTTGCCTGTGGTCAGCAGGGAAAGGAGGACCTCTTGCCAATCAGACAGGGCAGACCAGGCACTTGGATGTTCGGCAGCGGAGAGAAAGATGCACTTTGGAAAGTCATGTAAAAAGCCACTGGAATGTGTTGTTAATAATATACATGATACTTATCAAGTAAAATATGTGGGCTCTCCAAAGGATTATGGTATTTGTGCAGATGTGTAAAATCAAGGATTTTATTTATCATTGAGATTTTATTTTAACCTTTACAATGTGCGGCAAGAATTCCTGTTGACTGGGGTGGGGTGAATTCCACATCCACATGCCCTTTTCTGGATGAACAAATTGACCAATTTTTCCTTGGACATTTATCAGGCTATAAATCTGCCTTCTCAATGTTGTAATTATGTGTTCACTATTTGTCCAAAGTTGCTCGTTATTTCTTTAAATGCCCCTGGAGGGTGGTGAATACGGTGAGAGTCAGGGACGGGAGAGCCAGCCAGCGGTGGCCCTGAGGTTACTGTTCTGCTGTTTGCCAGATCTTTGATTGTTTGTTTTTGTTGTGGCGTCCGCTCAGCCAGTGAAGAATGCCCCAAGATGATTGCCTTTTCCTTTTTTAAGTCTGAGGCGGCCACAACATGGTGAAAATTAGGAGCTCCTTTTGGGATTTCCGAGTCTTCAGGAGTATCTGTGATTTAAAGAAATCTACCCTCTTTTGTGGTCATTTTGACATCGTTAAGACCCAGAGTCCACAGGCATTTGGTATAGTATCGGGAGATTTACGAGGAGATGTGTGGGTGCCCAAGGGTGACCCCAAGTGCAGTTCCGTGATAGAGGTAGTCAGGGGAATTTCACAGGGCACGGTCCATCCAGGTGCAAGGTCGTCTTTAGTACAGAATTTTATACAGACCCAGTGTCAGACTGGAAAGAATGTGTTGATGTGGAATGTTACTGACCTGGTAGCACCCATATTTATAGAATAAGTTGTTGTAAATGACACATCCGTGTTCTCTGCTTTGGGGAGAAAGAGTTGTAATATGAGCAGGAGCCTTTCATGCCCATTTCAGTGGCCTGAGTTCCTCCGAAGGAGGCAGCTCACAGGTCCACCGGTCACTAGAGGGTCACCGGCCACTCACACCCTCATTCACTGAGAAGTTACTTAGTCTTTCCTTAACATCACACATTTCCTTCTCTCCTTCGGAGGAAAAAAAGTTCGATTTGGATATTTAGGATTTCACATACATGTGGAAATAATGCCCCATGATTTGATCTAAAGGCAGGCGTACGAGCCCCAGCTATAATCCTATTCCTAGAGTGAGTTATTTCTGATACTAACAGGAGATTTGGGCTTATCTAAAGAGCAGGTAGAGAACAGCAGGACATGGACTTGCCCCGCCTTCCCATAGAAAATTCATAGTCATTTCCTAAGTGAACACAAGACCCCCACCCACCCAGTGGAACACTTCGCCACAGTGGTACTGGCTTCCCCGCTTTTTGAGTAATATAAGTGGCAAAGACGGGTCAGAGCATACGGTGAGGTACCAGTCACTGGGAAAATAAGCTGCCGTGACTGTTATTGCTGCTGCTGTTCTATCATCCCAGGTGTGTGGCTCAGCGGAATACCTGCACTACCAGGACAGGGAGCCAGGAATGAGGCCCGGGGATGCTTCCATGGGTGCAGCTAAGGCCTGGGAACAGGAAGAGTAAGCAATCTGTATGTAGGTAGCCTTTAAACAAGCAGGGTTCCAATTTGTAGCTTATGAGGCTAAACAATTAAGTGTCAGGAAACAGAATATGGTGACAATGTGGAGGGGCAATAGTCCATGGTGGAAGTGCCTTTGCAGCTGAGTCACCGCAAATGTTTCCCTTTTAAATACTTCAATGGGCTAATTCAAGGAGTGGAAATTTCCTGGGTATTTAATGATTCTTATAATCTAAATAAACAGAGCTTATAACTATCTTAGATGAGCTATAACTGTATATGTTTATTTCTTAAAATCATACATCTAGATATACTATTTAAATAGTCATTTCAAGTTAAAGACTGTACTCCAATAGACCAAATTCTCCCTTTTATTATTATAGTGTATACCATATCAGATAGGCACAGCTTCTAACATAAAAATACCAACACAAATACTATACATTACTAATCTATATGTATGCATACACAATTTAATTTGAGTACTTCGTGTCTGGTTTAAGATCAGAACTCAACGGTGTCATTTTACTCATACTCCCTTTGAGTCAGAAAACACATTTGCCTGAAGTACTTGCATTTTTTGTTTCTATACTCTTTAACAATGCAATAAATTAGTCAACAACACCAACATGATCGAATAAGACTCAACACTTTAAGTTGGCTTTCCTCTTTTGTACAGAATGATCTAGTAGCAATTTTTCAGATTTACACGGTGCCGATTGACCAGAGCCATTATCCTCCTTTTGGTGCTCAAATTGTCTCAAGTACACTTTAAATTGGTTCCTGCAGTCTCTTGACATAACACCATTAATCTTCGAAAGCTTCCCAGCTTTCTGGCACAACTAGATGCTCCCATCTCACACTGCACCTTCCAACCCAGACATGGAACCAACGATTTCTCTGAAAGGTCCATGCTCCTGGGCACAGGAGCGCATCACAAAACAACCTTGCTCCTGGGTCCTGTCACTGGATGGGGCTAAAAGTGATATATTTCCCCCCACAGAATGCCCTGAATTCATTTTTTTCAGCTTTATAGAGATAAAAGTGACAAGTAAAAATTATATGTGATTAAAATGTACATCTCAATGTTTTGATATACTTGTACATTGTAAAATAATCACTAAAATCAAGCTAATTATCAAATCCATCACCTCACAGTTACCATTTTCTTTCGTGTGTGTGTGTGTGTGTGTGTGTGTGTGTGTGTGTGTGTTGAATATGCTTAAGATCTACCCTCTTAGCAAATGTCAAGGATACAGTAAGTACAGTACTGTTATCTATAGCCACTGTGCTGGACATCAGATCTCCAGAATTATCCAGCTTATATAACCTAACCTTTGACCAGCATCTCCCCCTTTCGCCTCCACTGCACCCCTGGTCACCACTGTTTTACTCTCTGCTTCTATGAAGTGAGTTGTATTAGATGCCACATATAAGTCAGATTGTGCAGTATTCGTCTTTCTATGTTTGACTTATATCATTTAGAATAATTCCCGCCACATGCATCCATGTTAACTCAATGGGCAGGATTTTCTTCTTTTTCAAAGCTGAAAAATATCACATTGTAGATAGATGGATAGATAGATAGATGGATAGATACAATGGTAGATAGACATGAATATCTACACTACATGTTCATTGCCACAATCTTCATAATAGCCGAGCTACAAAAACAACCTTAATGTCCATGGATGGATGAATGCACATAGAAATGGAATAAGCATGTAAGTAGAAATGCTGTACCACTGGAAAGATTAACATGAATACATGCCACTGCACAACGTATGAAGAAGACAGAATTTTGGACCCCTAACCATCTCAGTCACCACCCACCACATCGGAACAATCATGAGTGAAACCATAACTGCTATGCCACTTTTAACATTTTTAATCTGTATGTATTGAGGGGTTAGAGAAATAGAGACATTGATTTGTTGTTCCGCTTATTTATGCATTCATTGGTTGCTTCTTATATGTGCTTTGGTGCTCCAACCAACTGAGTACTGGCCAGGGCTAACTTTTCTTAATTTTTAAATAAATGACTCTTTAAGTGGGGAACACTGTATCCAAATATCGTTCTAATAATGTGACAATAAAGATAAGTTAAAAATTCCTGAAATGCCTTAATTTATATTTCTTTTATTAAAGTAAAATATATCTCCCTGAAATGTTTATTGGACATGAGTGAAAATTAAATATCAGCTGTAGATATTTGTCACAAAATGGTCTCCTTTTCTAACTATCAAAACCAACAAAACTAAAAAAAAATATTTTAAAACCTCATGCTGATAAAAAACAATCACGTCTTTTAATTGGCTTTATGTGGGTGATACAATGTCAATTGTTTAGAAAACCTCTGTGGCCTATCCATGTTAATTTTAGGTGAACCGTTTCACAAAATGAAAATGTTATCCCAGGGAGAGGAGCAATAATGCCATGATATGACAATGCAAATTGGTGCCTGAGAACATCAATTCCCTGAGAGCCCTAAACGTGCCAATTTAATCTAATTTCTGTTTCTGCAGCAACAAAAATAAGTAGAATTAGTGTAACAAATCAAAAACAGCTTAAAGATTTAGCCCAGTAATGTGGTAGATAAAATGAGGTTGGTACTTCTCTGGCAGCGCTCCCCCAGCCAGGAGGGCCTCCTACCCTGGAATCTGGGTTGGGCCCGGGCTCTTTGGCAGACAGCATGTGTGGAAGTGACCCTGTGCTGATTTCCAGAGCTAGGGATCGGCACTTTCCACTTCCTGGCCTCTTGGAACACTGGTTCTTAAAACCCTGAGCTAGCTTGTAAGCAGCCTGATGACTCAGCCAGGAAGATGATGAAAATAAGCCCTAAGACTGTGTGAAGAGAAAAACCAACTGAGCCCAGACTGCCAGCTGTCCCCAGCAAGGCACCAGACAGGAGCGCGAAACCCTCCTTGGATCTCCAGACTAAACTAGCCTCTGACTAAAAACCACTATGTGAACCCAACTGGTACCACACAGAGTAGAAGGAGCACCCAGCTGAGCCCCGTCAAAACTCCGACTCACGGACCACAAACATAATAGACTGTTTTTACAAACCACAAAGCCTGCTATATTTGCTCCACAGAAATAGATAACAAGACAAAGTAGATAGAGTTTCAGGCATTTAAAACGGGAACTCTGATGCAGCAATGCAAATTTTCTGAAATACCTCTTACTGTAGAATGATAAAATACTGGATAAAACACTTAAAAATTACTTCAAATAAATAGCTAAGCTCACAAGAGGATAAAAAATATTCAGAAGTGAAGGAGTCCTGCATAAAGCCGGACTAGCTGGCAAGGCTAACCTGGTAGCTGCCTAAGGACCCCCCCCTGCTCCAAAAAGCAAGAGCCTGTGGTTTTAATGGCTAAGAGGAAGTGTTGGGCCTTCACAAAACAGGGCATTGGAATGAAGATGCGGAATAAAGCTCAGAGCCTGAGGACTGTCTCCCAAACAAGAGACTGAATAGAAAAATATTAGCCCTGAAGAGGGATATAACTGGGAACTGATTTTTGGCCCTGAATGAAGCAGTTAAGAGAAACAGTCTTCAAGTGGAATTGTGGTTCTAATTCGAAACTACCTGCATGTTCAAAAAAAAGAAAAGCTAAGCAATTAATTTAAATTGGCCTGAACTTGAGAACAGTTCTGGGTCCCTACCAAAAGCAAAGACAAACCCCTGTAAGGATTGGACACTTGAGAGTTATTTAAGAGAATGTCTATGGAGAAGAGAAGTGAGCTGACAAGGGCCAACCTTCAAGAGACGATTATACTGTCTTCTTCCCAACTCCACCTTCAGCAACACTCATCTGGTAGTTTAAATAGGCTATGGTGGGAGTATTTGCACCACAGAAATTGGAAAACGCCACAAATTGTCTTTTAAAGGAGGCAGCTCACGAGCACAGCACTAGATAAAGGCTGCATACACGGGCTCACATTAGAAACTCTACAGAAAACCACAAACAAGAATAAATAGAACACAGCACAGCTGAACTCCTAATGGCTCCACAAAATTGCATTATAAGAGAGAGAACATAAAGTGAGAATCTTTCACATGCTTATAGAAAAAAAAGGGAGTCAGAAACATGGGCAAAGGACAAGAGATTATTAAAAGTGATTAATAGATCTGATAAAGAATTTAAGATTGTAGAACAATGAGATCAAGGGACTTGGGAGATCGCCATCTTTAATTATTCAGTGATCTAGTGAGATTCTGTGCTACCAGCAGCAGACGGCACCTAAAAACGATGAACTCTCCAGCACCACCCCAGCTGCAGCTGTGCCACCGCTGCTAGTCCTCTAGGAGGCAGGCTTCCGATCCCACTTTTTACGTGTTGTTCACAAGGAATTATTGCCGTATCTGATGAATTAAAACAATTCCTGCGTTATTGGTATTTCTAGAGTTCATTATGAAACACATCGTCCTTACAAATAGAAGAGTAAGCAAAAGCAGGTTTGCAGTTGTTCATATGGAAAATAATGCAATAATTAATAAATATCGGAGAAATAAACTCTGTTTGGCATGCTCACAACCATAAACCTACATATGCCCCCTCTGTTGTAGACATTAATATAATGAACACCCAGGGATGACAGTGTGATATCGTAAGCAACCTATTTGGTCTTCATTGCCCATTCCTGGCCCAGAGCCCCGAAAAAAAACTTTGGAATTTCATGAGTGACAAGAGCGACATGTCATTTGTTATAATGAGACTGCTCTTGGTGGGCCCTTGACAGCTTCAGTGTGAGAGGCTAGTGTCCAGGAAGATCAAACCTCGGTTCAAAGCTTGGAATGTTCAGCCCCACACCCCAGGAATGAAGCTGCTGGAGCCTATAGTAAACATACACATAACTTTCAGGAGAATTGGCAGTTTCTCACACTGTATTACTTTGCATCTTCTCTAGCAATGTGTGAAAGTAACAACTGCTTCACGTTCCTGCTTACACTTGCTATTGTTAGTCTATTTAATTTTAGCCACTCTGATGAATGTAGTGAGTGGTCCCTCATGGTGGCTTTAATGAGCATTTCCCTGATAACTGCCGATGTTGAAAACCTTCCCATGGACTGAGTGACTTTGCTCTATCCTCTTTTGCAAAGTGTTTGTTCACATTTTTGGCCCACTGTGTACCAAACGTCTTTTACTATTCATCTTCTTATTACTGAATTATAACAGTTCTTTATATATTCTGGAGACATATGTGTGTGTATACACACACACACACACACACACACATATATATATACACAAAGAATATGGTTGATACATAGAGATACGGTAAAATATAGAGAATATTTTCTCTCCCAGCCTATGGCTTGCCTTTTTATTTTCTTAATAGTGTCTTTCCAAAAGCAAAAAATTAAATTTCTATGAAGTTCAGTTTGTCAGGTAGTTTTTCTTCTATACTTCATGATTTCTGTGTTCTACCTACCTTAATACACACACACACACACACACACACACATACACAGTTTACTTATATCCTTCAACAACTACACATGTGATGGATTATTACCATTACATTCACCTTCCAGAAGGTGAAAGGTAAGCACACACAGGTTAAGCACACACCAAGTTCATATGACTGGTAAGAAGTGAAGTGGGGATGTCAACTCAGGCAGTAAGTCATCTAGAATTCATATGTCTAATCACAACATTAGAGTCACTTTCTGAAAATGTCCCTGTATTCGTTTGCTGAGTCTGACATAAGGAAATACTGGGGGGCCTCAAACAACAGAAATGTATTCCTCACAATTCGTGAAAAAGTTAGAAGTTCAAGAACAAAGTGCAGATTTGGTTTCTGCTGAGGCCTCCGTTAGATTGTGAATGACCACTAGCCACGGCCGCACATAGCTTTGACTCTGGGCCCTGGACACTTGGCATCTTCTTCTGAGAACAGTCATATTGGATCAAGGTCCCACTCTTACAACCTCATTTTACCTCATTCCCTCTTTAAAGGCATTATTTTCAAATGTGAGGCAGACCAAAAAAAAACCTGGGATTTATTTTTAAAAAAAACATGTATTTATTCTTATGTGTTTACTTCAGCGTCCTTCAAAGTACTCTCCACTTGATGCAATGAGTCTATCAAGACATTGCTTCCACTGCTCAAAACATTTTTTCAACTCATTGATTTTGATGCCTTTTAGTACTTCTGCTGTTTTTTGTTTCACCTCTTCCACATCAGCAAAACATTTCCCTTTACGGATTATTTGCAACTGGGCAACAAAAACAAAAAAGTCACTCAGGGCAAGATCAGGTGAATAGAGAAGGTGGGGATTATGTCATTTTTTGGTCAAAAACTGCTGAACCCTTAGTGCAATGTGGGCAGATGCACTTGTAAAGCATTCATCCTGAAATGGGCAAATGTGTAGAAAAAGTCTTCAAAAAGAATCTGCAAAAGCTGAACACAGCCTCTCACAACAACACCAGCTGGTACGCTGATTTAGATGTGTTCCTAGAATACCCACCTAGCTGGGGAAGCCTGTCCAAAAAGGGGCCCACCCTCTAGAAGATAATTCTGAGGTTTCTTTGCGTCCCCCCTTAAACGGTCACAATTGGGATTACGAAGTTAGGAACACAATTCAGTCCATAACACATCCCTAAATCTTTGAATGGAAATCTCACCTCAGAAAACTGGGTTCATGATACCAGAGTAAATCACTTAAGTAAAACAAATGCAGAAATTACTGAAAAGCAAACACACAAAATGTAAAAGTTAGGGTAGCTAATTTTAGTTATATAAAAGGGAAGATTATAAACTGTAGGGACCGTATGTTTGCAGTGTAGTCTTTCTGGTAAACCAGCCTTCAATCCCCGCTTGGATCATCTGATCTGGGCCTTAAGAACCAAAAACGCCTACCTGCCTGTGCGACCACCGACCCTGCAGGTGACACTGGCACCGAGAAATAACAGGGGAACAACAGAAGTGACTATGCCAGTCACTCGGCTTTTATTAATCACATTTAATCCTTAGACAATCCGTACTAACCTAATAACAATACTAATCACTCAGAAACAATCCGTGCTAACATCTCAGAAGAGAATATGGGGATAATGAACCTGAGTCCCAGAGTCTCAGTCTGCACAGCACGGTGGGCAGGGGAGCCATCAAGGTCTTACGAGGAAGGGTCTCCAGAGCCAGGTGGGCAGCAGGACAAACCAAGTCCTGAGTCCTCAAGGACAGAGCCTCCAGCAGCTTGATGCCAAGTGAGATCAGCACAGCCTGGAGCAGCACCGTGGTGCGCGGAGCTCGGCTGTCTCAGCAGTGGTCTGGAGCCCACCTCGGTTATACCCTTGAGAGTGGTGCACTCCACACTTCTGGGTCGTTTTGATGAATATCTTGATACCCCTGATGGCAAGTGGGGAATTTCCTCAGGAGCCTACCTGTGGGTGGTCCCGCTCTGCAGACACAGCTGTTCTGATCACGTGTGCAGATATCTTGTGTATGTCTCCTGGTCAGTTGTGTCTAGTGTGACTTAGGTAATTTCCCTCTAGAACCAAAGTGTCATGGCTGACTGGTTGACATGAGTGACTCCACTTTTTTTTTTTTATACACTTTATGCTGTCTTGATCCAACCAACACCATTTTTTGGAGGCCCTGCTCTCTACATAAGCTTACTATACATGCACATATGCACAAATAACTTAGTGGATTGGAGATCCTTGAGAACCTATAAACTAGACAAGCACCGTTGTTCTGTTAACATCACTGTGGTTTTGTGAAGATGAAAAATAACTAGCAAATACCTACCTAACACTGTATGTCTTCCTTCACACTTTATCCTCCAGGAAGAAGCAGTTACCAACTGGACACCCTTACATGCCTATGAAAAGGGAGAAAACTAATTTAACGCTCTTCAAGACTTATTGCATAAAAATTGAGTCACTTATAAAATTAAAAATTTATAACAAGGATCACAATTCTATACTACCCTGAGTTATTGCCCTAAAGCTTCAAATTTTATTTTCTAAAAATCTGTAAGGTATAAGGAATATTTGGAGGAGCAACCTTACTTTGTTTATATGTTTTTTAATGTATGTATTATACATATCTTAGCTTTACTCATTGTTTTGCAAATTAGTCATTTATACATTCCCAAAATGTGCTTGCCTTTGGGCTGAGCTTAGCACCTGGAATTTGTGAACCTCTGAATAGTCATTTTCAATAGAGACATTCTTTTAAACAAATGTATGCTTCCCTATAATGAACAAATAATGTCAACTGCCCAAAAATGACAAGAAAAAAAACTCAATGCATATATTAAAAGCAAAGCGTGAGAATATATTATTTCAAAATCATTTCAAGTAGCTAGTAAGTACAATTCTAAAATTAAGTAAATTTACATAGTCTAACACATTTTCATCTCTTAAAAGAGTTATATAAAGAAATTGACTCTTTGTAGAATGTCATGCTTTGGACAGTCATTTAAATTAGTGCTCCATAAATGATCATTAATCTCATTTAGCACATCAGTTCACATTAGTTTACATACACATGATTGGAACAATAAAATACTCTTAGTTATGTAATTGTTCATAATTAGAATATTAAGTTACTGCCCTAGTTTTTGAATTTCCAATCAAAATTTTCTAAATAATTATTTGGTGTTTTCTTATGTTTTTAGTGCTAAACTTAGACATCTACTTGAAAAGCTCAAATATAATTTGTTTAATGGGGGAAAAAGGTAAAACATTTAGGTTGATGTCACAGTAGTTGAATGTGTTAATCTTGGAAACAGATGCAGAAGCTCTGACTCCTTTCTGAGAGCAACTTAAAACCCCAAAATGAAATATATTCATGTATCTATAAAATCTTAAAAGCCTTATCCATGCAGAACACAGATATATTAGAGTTTTGTTTGAATCTGACTTTGCAATCTGCAGTGATTCTCATCATTTGTCTCTGACAGTCATATCACTGGGAAGAATTAATCCATCAGAATCAGCATCTCTCCCCCTTTCTCCCCTCTGTCTGCTGCAATGATTCTTTCTCCTTCTCTACTCTTACTTTTCCTCTTTCTTTCTGTCCCCCTTTTTCCTTTCTTGTCCTAATGTCAAAAAAAAGCTTACTTAATTAAATCACGAATAACATACCTGGCATCCTGGAATTTTATAATTAAAGGCTTTACCTTCATAGAAATTTCTGTCACAGCCATGACATAAAATAATGGGTTTTGGAATATATGATTGGTATGTCTAATGTAGGATTTTCCTACCATCAAACAAGAAAAGTCGAATAAGCAAGAATTAGTCATATTTCAACCTTATTTTGTGAATAAGAATACTGCAATTATGCAGATGTCATTTCAAGTGCATTATTTTAAGGTCTATTTTAAGGCTCTCCAAGAAGTCTTTAGAGAACAGGTAGCTACTATGGGTTCAAGCATATCCCGCCCGGTTTCCGCCTTGAAATCCAAACTTGCAGTACCTTAGACTGTGACCTTATCTGAAGAGAAGGTCTTTGCAGAGGTCATCACGTTAAATGAAGTTATTCAAGTGGGTCCCAATCCCATGGAGCTGTGCTCCTCATAAAAAGGAGAAATTGGAGACCGACACCAGGTATACGGTAGGAACCCCATGTGAACATCATGTGCATAAGCTAAAGAAGCTCAGAGATTTCCAGTAAAACACCAGAAGGTGCAGCACAGATACAGAACAGATTCTTCCTCCCAAGTCCACAGATAGAGCAAACCCTGCCAATGTCTTGTCCTGACTTGGGAATTCCAGCCTCTGGGACTGCAAGACAATACACTTTTGTTGTTTAAGCCACTCAGTTTGTGGTACCATCGTTACAGCAGCAAACCAAACTAAGACAGTAGCTAATTTTCATGTTATTTCCATTTTTAACTTTGGGGTTTCTAATTCGGATCATTTTCATTTGGGTTGGAGGCTCATTGCTACCAAGGCTGGAAAAAAAACAGCAATTAGCAGGAGTATGGCTGCTATATTATAATAATAGTCATTGGTATTACTGATATACAGGATCTAGCACAAATAATTACAAAATCATAAGCATGCAATTCTGTAACATAACAATATCACACTCAAGCATACATATGACATTTTAGGCGAAATGTTCAAATTGAAACTATAAATTATTACACCCATATTACTACCCTACCAACCACGCTCAGGCAGGCCTTCCTTCTGACGGACCCTGTATTTCGGCATTTTTCTGCCAAAGAGCTCAGCATTTTAAAATAAGACTTTTCCAGGCTGCAAGTTTGATACAAAATCAGTTAATATAATCGATAGCATCGTAGAAAAAAGGACAAAACCATGCGATCATCTCCATGGACATAGAGAAGTCATTTGACAAAAACCAATAATTTCTCATGATGAATACAATCAACAGACTAAGACTGGGGGGAGCTTCCTCAATTGAACAGAGGACACCTGCAGTAAGACCACAGATAACACCATACTTAGTGATGGAAGACTGCATGACCACACTCACACTTCTCGCTTTCAGAAATCATTACCAAACTACAGTGATCAAGATGATGTGCTACTGTAATGACAGACATATAGGTTCTAGGGATACACTAGAGAGTCCAGCAATAAGCACACATATCTATCGCTAATTAATTTTTGACCAACATGCCAAGACAATTTGAGGGGTAGTGAATACAATAGTCTTACATACAAACCTGGGATAACTGGACCATGTGTGATAACATATAAAAGAATGAAGTTGGAACCATTCCTCACAGCACATATAAAAAATAATTCAAAATCATCCACAGTCCTAAACAAAAGAGCTAATATTCTTAGAAGATAATACAGGAGTACGTCTTCATGACCTTGGGTTAGGAAAAGCCTTTCTAGATATGAAAACAGAATTATACACAATAAATAATTAAATTACAGTACTGGTCGCCACCACCTACCTAGAAAATGGGGGGACAAGAGTGAAAGAATGAGAAGAAAAAGATTCTACAACTGCAAATTTTTCCAAACTGGGTATATATAAGGGGGGAGGGAGAGGAAGGAGATTAGGTTGCTTGCTATTGGCTAGCTTGAGACAAAGAAGGGCCTCTTATTATTACTTGAAACCCTCCACAATAATTACAAAGCAGATGAAGGTTCCCAACACACTGGTCAGGGTTCTCTAGAGGAACAAAACCAACAGCATGTATACATACATAGAAAGCAATTTCTATATGTACGTAGAAAGGAAAGGACTCATACAATTATGAAGACTGAACTAGAGAGCCAGGAGGGCCAATGATGTAAGTTCCAGTTGCATAGCCAGCAGGCTTGAGTACCCAGAAGAGTTGATGCTTCAGTTCAAGTTCAAAGGCAGAAAAAGACCAATGTTCCAGCTCAAGCTATCAGGCAGAAGGAGTCCCTCTAACTCAAGGGAGGGTCAACCTTTATGTTCTACACAAATCTGGGATAAATCTGAAGATAGATCTGTCTTCAACTGATTACCTGAGGGCCACCCACATCAGGGAGAGCAATCCACTTTACCCAGTCCACTGATACAACTGTTAATGTCATGCAAGAGCACCCACAGGGACACCCCCACAACATTTGACCAAATACCCGGGCGCCCTACTTGGCCCCATTAAGTTGATATAACATTAACTGTCACATAGACTTTATCAGAGTTTAAAACTTTTATGTTATACACATATCAAGAAAGTGAAAGACAACACACAAATTGAGGGAAAATATTTACAAACCATATATCTGATAAAGAATTGATACCTGGTAAAGAGCTCCCATAACTCAATAACTTCATTTGGCTACAGGGGTCCCAATTCCGGCAAAGCCGAGTGGTACTCTTTCACCTGGACAGGAGGGGGTCCTAACTCCGCCCCAAACCGCATGGCTCTCTCCCCAGTGGCTACCGTGTCTGTGTTTAAATCCCCACGCCAGTCCTCGTTTGCAGCCCCATTTCCGACTCCTCCTACAATCAGTTACACCTGCCAGGACTCCCATATCCTCCCAGCTTTACTGGGCTGCCATAGTGAGTCTGGGCAAGTGTGGCCCCATGGTGTGCAGCCAATTAACTCCAAGCTCTCACGCAGGTGCTATAACTCAAGGGACCAGCCCCAGTTACATCCTGGGTAGAAGTCACTTCCTCCTCCCTGGCTCAAAGCATGGCCACAACTATTTAACATATCCATGAAACCAGTTAAAGGTTATAGATATGTTAAATGACCATTCCAGAGGTTAGCTGCAAAACTGTTGCTATGCAAAACAATTCTCAATGGCCCTGCTCCATTTGTCCCTTCCTCCACTGACACCTGATTGGGGGGGGGTGAGGACATCTTAATATTTCCTGGACACCCTGAGCTCTGGACCCCATACCAAATTCTTTTTTGGGGCCCCCCTCCTGGCTGCGCCCTGTTACACTTACATTAGCAATTTAATGGATAGCTAATTTAAGGAATATGAATAGTTTTTTGTTTGTAAATGGGTTTAATATGACAATTATATTTTCAAAAATGAATAAATTGCAACTTTAATAATTTTAGTTAAAATGTTCTTTATTATTTGTATTTGAATTTTAGTTTTGAATAACTAGGATAAAAACTGAAAACTTGCAAAAGTTATTTTGAATTTTTGATATTTTATATTGGTTTTATATAAAAATATATTGACACATATTCATTTTGAATACAATAGAATTGTTTGATCTTTTATATAATGGCTGCTAATAGAGTATTACAAGGGAAAAATGATTATAATAACATAATTTTTGATACTGCAGAATTGGAGGCAAGAAAACTAAATTTCATGGAATAAATATATAATGATTTACGTAACTTTATTTTATCAGTCATACTTCCATCAAGATCGGATCTAGATATATCCAATTAGTAATCAAATTGAATTGTCTTCACTATTTTGCTTCCAAGCATATAAAAAACATAGTTTAAGTTATTTTTGAGTTTCTTATGTAGCAGTACGTTTGTTCAGGTAGGCAAGTAGTACATGTTTTACACAATAATCTGATCTTAATTTATGACTTTTACATGTGAAAGTCTTGTGTTCGCGCTTTGCTTGGGGGCTCCCAAACGTCAGGGGCAAGACCATTCCCTCCTAATCTTTTTTTTTTAAAAATATTTTATTTATTTATTTTTTGAGAGAGGGGAAGGGAAGGAGAAAGAGTGGGAGAGAAATATCAATGTGTGGTTCCTCTCATGCCCCTCAACGCCCATCCACTGAGCTACGCCAGCCAGGGCTCCCTCCTAATCTTAAACCTTAAAGGTAATTTTTTAAAATGTACCTTCTTTTTTTCTTAAAGATTTTATTTATTTATTTCAGAGGAAGGAAAAGGGAGAGAGAAAGAGAGGGAGAGAAATATTGATGTGTGATTGACCAGTTGCCTCTCGCACACCCCCAACCAGGGACCTGGCCCACAACACAGGAATGTGCTCTGAGTGGGAATCGAACCAGTGACCTTTCAGTTTGCAGGCCAGTGCTCAATCCACTGAGCCACATCAGCCAGGGCTTACCAGTTATTTTTTATTTGTACTTTGTTTTGAAAGTGACTGTAACATAATTTGCCTCTCTCTTTATTATGTATATATGTGTGTATGTGTATATATATATGGAAAAAAGTAGGTTTGCAGTTAATAACACAAATAAACAATACAACAATAAATTAATATAAGAGTAAACTTTCACATACTCACAACTGGAAACCTACCTGTGCCCACCCTTGTATGTGTGTTTATACTGCATATATATAATTTTTATTCTTATTTTAATTAAAAATAAACCCAGTGTAGAACTCTGAAGCCACTATATATAAAAAATAGGTATTGTTTTAATGTCATACAAAGTCATACTTGCTAATTCAGGATATTATAAAATACTACCCAGAGTTTCTCAAAATGAAATCCAATTAAATTTTCAAAAGCTGGACGTCACATGAGATCTTACACAAATAAATCAGACCATCGGACTGGACCGTGTTCTGCCAGAACGTGCGTGTTGAAACCCCGGCCCAGCACTCGCACCCTTACCACAAGTTTCCCCGTTTTCTGCCCTAGAGCTTAACTCACATGTAGCTTTTAACACATGAAAGTTAAAAGGGCTTTGGTTGTGTGACTTTGGGGGTTTATTTTTACACCCAGTGCACCCAAGGATGCCCGCTGCCGTGAAGCCTCACAGCCACGCGGTTTCAGCAGAGAGACAGCTTGTGAGGAACCCACCTCTAAAGGTGAGGTGAGCGCAAAAAGAGGCGAGAGCCACGTGGTTTTGGCAGAGTGCGGACCGAACCCTCTTTCCCAGAGTGAAAGGAAAAACCACGCAGCTTTGCCAGAATGGAGATCCCTGCAGCCAGGTGAAGAAGACAGCCACATGCTTTTGGTGGAGTGCGGACTCCTGCAGCTTTGGTAGAAGAGGCCCACGCGGCTTTGGGGTGCCCCTTGCTGGCCGCGGGGCCTGAAAAACGAGAGAGATTTTGACTGGAACTGGGTGCGAAGGACTCTTGCCAGTGGACCATGAGAGGGGTACCACAGTACTTTGGATTAACTCGAGATCCTGCCTGCGGTGACACAGCCCCACAGCGGTGCCAGCGGCCGGCCTGGAGAAGGACGTGTGCTCTTTCCTGATTTACGGTACCCGGAGAGTTGGGACAGTGGGAGAAGGGAGTGCTGTGTGTGGGTGCTAGGTGTATGTAAGGGACTTTGTATTTTAGTGGTGGCATTAGGCCTGGGCTAGCATTAAGTAAATTTTGTTTCCTTTTCAGAATTCAAAGTGTATAGAAATATTAGAGAGACATATTAAGATGTCCTCACCGCCCCCCCCCCAGGGGGAAGGAACGAATGGAGCCAGGCCATTGAGAATTGTTTTGCATAGCAACAGTTTTGGAGCTAACCTCTGGAATGGTTATTTAACATATCTATAACCTTTAACTGGTTTCATAGATATGTTAAATAGCAGTGGCCAAGTTTGGAGCCAAAGAGAAGGAACTAGCGGGGACTGAGGAAGGAACTAGCAGAGACTCAGAATGTAACTAAGGGCTGCTCTCCTGAGTGAGTGGACTGGGACTCAGGAGGATGTAACTAAAGTCTGGACTCCTGAGTGAGAAGGGCTTGGACTGAGGAGGTAATGAGGGCTGCGCCCCTGAGGGAGGGTGCCGCTGTGTGGGAGCTTGGAAAAGACTGGCTCCGAGACATGAAGGGTCCCCGCTTGGCCAGATGGAGAGAGAGCCACGCGGTTTCAGCAGAGTGAGGACCCCCTCTTGGTGAGGTGAAAGGGAAAAACCACGCAGCTTTGCCAGAATGGAGATCCCTGCAGCCAGGTGAAGAAGACAGCCACATGCTTTTGGTGGAGTGCGGACTCCTGCAGCTTTGGTAGAAGAGGCCCTCACCTCGTCTGGAGATCAGCACTGACGGTCTCCTGGCCCCCAGCAGGGCTGAAATACCCCGCATACCTGGAGGGCAGAACTTACTGTCACCGGTCGGCAAACCTCAGAAGGTCATGGGAAAGGAGTATTGATGTCATTTTTGGAAGACTTTATCTTATTAGGCAAAACATTTAGGATCTGTAAAGAAGTTACAGTATCTGTCCCCAAAATAAAATACTGGTGATCCAGAACAGGGACAAGCGAGGACAAAGTTTTAAAGTCGAGGTAAGAGATACTCAGGTTTTGGATGAAGTCACAGCAGAAAGCTCAGAAGGAGGAGATTAGAAGGTAGAGACGCTGCTGAACTTACAACTAAAAAGACTCGGCGAACGAATGAAGAAGTAACAATGAATGATAGTAGAAAGAACACTGTCATTTGCAGCCTGGGAGAGCTGGGTAGACACGAAGTGTTGCGGATCATAGAGCATCCTGTTTTCCTCTTGAGCTTTACTTTGCCACGTGAATTGTAACCCAGTTAAGAATCTTTGAACACACAGGCTTCCAGCATGGAAGCAGGAAACCCAACCATGCGGGAGTATTCAAACAACAGATAACCCTGATGCACGTGATACATCAGGTGCACCACCCTGAGCAGTGTTCATGAAAACTCTCAGGGTCTTCATATTTAAAAATAATTTTGCTCTCCTCTTGAGAGGCCTGGCTCCTAGTTAAGAACAAATGTGTGCTTTTCCAGGCCTGACCACAACCAATTAATTACAAAGGCTGTACCCAGCGGGCCTCCCAGGAAAAGGTACCCCCCACCCAGACTTGGGGCACAGCCTGGACACTGCAGTCTCTGAAGTGAAATGCAGTCAGGGACATGGGCCCCCCCTTTATGCGTCTCTGCACCCCTAGCCCAAGTTCCTCTAGCTGGGATTTTTTATCTGAGGCCTTCAGCCGAGGTGCTCTTCAGGTATTTCTGCCAAGGCTTTCTTATGTCGCCAAAAAGAAAAACTTGAAGACAGCTCCTCCATTCTCAGCATCCAGTACTTTTCCATTCTTAGCCCTTCTACCACTCGGGGTCCAGAAAGATGCCATAGCCTTTTGTTGGGGGGTGTCCCCAATGTCTGCACTGATCCACGGGACCCCTGACCGGTGCTCCATTTCATGGAGAAAAATGGAACAGGAGAAGGTAACAGTTTCTCCAGTTTTAGCCTCTTGCTGACACCATCTCGGTAAATGATCAAAGGCGTCCCTCTTTTATTTTTGGCTTGCTACTTTAATCAGCTTCTCTGACATCTGGCAGCTAGCTCAGCGCTCTCATTCCCAGCTCACTCAAGCTCCTGATATGTCTGTCGATGCAGCCAGGTTATCATATATCCAAAGCAATATAATTAGGCCAACTTGGAAATCCCCTACTCTTGAACTGGGTGATTCTTTCCAACAAGGAAGCCAGGATGGACACTGGGCCAGAGAGTCTGATGAGCAAACCTGACTGTGTAGTCTATACAACTGAGACCTTTCTTTCTTCTCTTCTCTTTCTTTTTTTTCTTCTTCTTCCTCTTCCTTCCTTTTTTCTTTCTTCTTCTTATTTCTTTCTTTCTTTGTTTCTTTATTATTAAACTATTTTATTGTTGTTCAATTACAGTTGTCTACATTTTTCCCCCACCCCAGCCAAACACACCTCCCTCCCCTGCTTCCACCCTCCTCCTTGGTTTTATCCACGTGTCCTTTATAGTAGTTCCTGAAAACCCTTTCCCCTACTATTCCCTCCCCACTGCCTCTGGTTACTGTCAGACTGTTCTTAATTCCAGTGTTTCTAGTTATATTTTGCTTGCTTTTTTCTTTTGTTGATTATGTTCCAATTAAAGGTGAGATCATGTGGTATTTGCCCCTCACCGCCTGGCTTATTTCACTTAGCACAGTACTCTCCAGTTCCATCCATGCTGTCACAAAGGGAGAAGCTTCTTCTTTCTTTCTAATGTGACCTCATTACTTACTTCTCAGTACTATTGGTCACACATATTTGTATTCAAATATAAATACCAAAGCATATTTCTTGTAGTCAAAGAATCCTATCCACTCTGCCGTACATTGATATGAATATATGAGAATGTTTTTTAAGTAAAATAAAACTCAACACAAAGTGACTAAATTAATAAAAAAAAATTACTGGCTGCTCTCCATGACAGACCAGGAAGGAGGACAGGATTTAGGCATGGCTCATAATGTCGTTACCTCAGTCTTGCGGTGGTTCTCATCCCTTTCTTTTTCTATGTCACCTTCTTCTATCCACAAGCAGGCTTTAATAACAAAATAAAATGACTTCTAGAGTTCTAAACTTCCCATCAGTGGGTCACCCCATCTGGAGCAAGAGAAGGACCTGGCTTGCTCGGAGTTCCCTCTCTGGGTTTATACCAGCTGTGGTCACGTACCGATTCCTGAACCAATCAGGGCAGCAGGAGGAGAGCTCTGTTCCAACTGGCTAAGCTCAGGTCAAGTGCTGTGTTCCTAGAGCTAACAGATGTAGTTGTTACCTGCTCTAAAACCACATAAAATCCCAAGTAGAAGTCAGGGTCTACTGAGAAGAGCCAATGGGTTACTGGGGAGACAATACAAATGTCAAATAAATTTTGCAATAAAAAGTTGACTATACCTTGTATTTGGTCCAGAAATTAACATACAAACCACAAATTTTCTTACTACTCTTAGCTTGCTTAACTGACACAAATGCAATTTTCACAGCTACTATTTCAAGGCCATATTTAAAGTAATTACATCAAAACTCTTTTTAAGGAGAAAAAATTTTTTGCCATTATAAATTGTAAAACGCGTCATTATTGCAATCACTTTCTGGGAAAAGATTTAAATATATAAAGTACTGGTGGACACATTAACCTAATAAATATTACAACAACTTTTAAAGTATCTCAGTTTTTTCCATTTCTAAAAATAAGTTGGTGAAAAGTCAACTCGAAGCACTCTCCAGTCCAATGTGGATTAGTCTCTGTACAGATCTGAACTAAATGAGTATGTATTTGTAGTAAGTCAGAGGTAATAAAAATGCACAGAAGGACCTCGAGACCAACAGAATGTCTTCTCAGCCTGCCCTGAACACTGAGTACTTCCTGTAGATAAGGGCTCTCCCAAATGAATGTGTTAGCTACTCCTTACAGTTACTGCTGATCGCATTATATTTAACCAGTTTTAAACTGTCACTGGTGTAAAATATATAATCTAATCCTCACTTTTCTCCAGTCTAATTCATTCATACTGAAAAGAGCAAAAAGTATTCCCACCTCACGAAAAGTTTCGAAATAGATCTCATGTACATAAACAAGACAGACTAACGCCACCATAATGAAATCTACAAAATGGACTTGAGAGACAACTCCTTTTCGTGTAGAAATAGCGTATCTGTATGTTTTTAAAAATCTGAACCTCACGCGTAGGGGATTTTATCAGTGTAAAGATGGATATTTATGGAATGTTTCGGTGTAGTAGCGCTGGGGCTACGAAGGTAAGTAAGACAGCCTCTGTGTTCAAGGATCGCACAGTCCGCTGTTGGAGACGCAAACATAAGCAGAAGTTAGCCCCGAGAACGCAGGAGCTAGAGAGAGACTAGCTTTACCTAAATTTATCAAAGCCACACAGAGGAAGTAACATTTGTACTAGATCTTAAAGTATGGGTGAGACTTCTACAGTTAGAAGGAAGACGGCAGAGCATTCTAAGAAGAAGGTCAAACACAGGTGAAATAAAAGAAAAATTTGAAATTTCTGAAACTGATTTAGAACGGAATCTGAAAAGGACATAGAGTGTCAAAATTCTAAGGTTTGATTTTGTACGCAGTGAGCAAGAAGGTATTTAGGAAGGAAACAGTACAATTGGTTTTGTTCTTAAGAAGGATGACCCTGATAGAGTATGATTGTATACTGAACTAAGGATGGAAAGCAGTGGGATGAGGCTTCAAAGACCAGGTGAGAGATGCTTAAGTTCTGGATAAAGTCCATAGCAAAGAGGTCCGGAAGGAGAGATTAGAATGCAGAAAGACTTGGTGAATGACTGAATGAAGGGGCACCATGAGACAGCACAAAGAAGCCTGGCTATGCATCCTGGAAGAGCAGGGTCGACTCCAGGTTCTGCCATTTATTTGCTCCTCAAGCTCATAAGTTATTTTATCCCTATTACTTATAAGATTAAATAGAACCATACCTACCCAATGGGTTATCATGATGACTAGATGTAATATGTATAAATCCCCTCCATATCATTAGATTTATTATAATTACTATTCAGAGTATGAGGGGGAATTCCTGGATGCCTCCCAGTGTTACAGTATAGGAGACTGGATGAGTGATGAAGCCATGAACTGAAAAAAAAAAAAAAGACAGAATTAACTCTTAGAAACAAGCATGAATTAATTTCCCGTCTCCATAGAATTGCAGGTTGAGATGCTAGGGAACAACAGAAAATATGAACCAGAAACTTGTGAGAGCCTGAGGTTTAAAATACGGACTTTAGAAGTTGTCAGCATGTAAATGACTTTTGAAGTAAAAGTAGTGGATAAAACTGGCCAGAGAAAAAAGAGCTAGAAAAGAGCATTTTAAGACCTGAACTTATGTTAAATGACTTTAAGCCCTGCCTTCCCCCAAAAAATTATGTCTCAGGTTCTTTTGCGAAAGATCTGTGATTACCAAACTCCCATTTTGCATTAGTGTGTGTGTGTGTGTGTGTGTGTGTGTGTGTGTGTGTTGTGTATGGGGTAGAAAAAAATGCAAAGTGGAATTGAAGTTCTACTGTGGAAATTTGGGACCGTAAGGAGCTGGACGGATTTGCATCGTGTAAAATGTCCTTGTTGGGGACAACGAGATGACTGCCGAGATCCATACAGTGTTAACTGATCTTCATCCATGAGTCTCTCTCACAAACACTTTCTCTGTTTAGCACAGTCTCTAGAACTTCTGGCATGTGCTCTCACTTAGTGACCTTAGCTAGTGTTGTGGCTTTAAGTACAATGTAAATAGTGATATCTTTCAAATTTGTATTTACAGCTCACACCTTTACCTTGAACTCTGGAACCATACATACCACTGGCAAATCAACACCTCCACCTGGATGTCACAGAGGCATCTCAAAGTCAACATGTCCTAAACCTAACTCCTGGTTCTTTCCTCTCCCTGAGAAAACCCCCTCCACCCAGAGTCTTTTCTAGTTTAGAAAACAGCAATTGCATCTTTCCAGTGACTCATACCCAAAATCTCAGAGTAATTCTAGACTCTAATGTTTCTCTCATACTCCATATTCAATGCCTCAATAAGTATTAGTTTGAACTTCAAAAATATATTCAGAATCTGCATGAGAAGGAGGGATTTGGGAACTATTTAACACCCCACTCCATAAATAAGCAAATAAGCACAGAGATATCAATAGCCATTAACAATATACCAGTGACATCCTAACTGAGCTCTGATGTCTGTCCTTGTCTCTCTTGCTTCTGACTTGGGTCCCAGTGATACCACCTCCTGGTAGCCATGCCCCCACAGTAATCTCCCCCCCTTGAATGTGGCCAGCCTTAATGACTTAATGAACCAGACACAGTATAGTGATGGGATGTTACTTCCATGACTGAGTTACCAAAGATAGGGACTGTTATTTTGCTAAACTTTCTCTCTCTGGCTTTTCATGCTCGCTTGCTCTGATGGGGAAAACTCCCTGGCAAGAAACTGAAGATGACCTCCGGTTAGCAGCTAACAAGGAACCAAGGCCCACAGTCCAACAGCTCAGAGGAACTGAGCTCTGCTGACAACCCCTGAGTGAGTCTGGAGGCAGATCCTGCCGCAGTTGACCTTGAGATTACTGAGGCCCCAGCCAACACCTTGACTGCAGCATTAAGAGGCCTTCAGGCAGAGGTTCCAGCTAAGTCATGATCAAATTCCTAGCCCATGGAAACTATGTGATAGAAAAAAAGTGTATGTTGCTTGTAGTTGCTACTTTGAGGCAATTTGCAACAAAGTAATAGACAACTAATGCCTCTCACTTAAATCTATTCTGAAATAGCAGCCGAAGTGAATGCAGAAGAAATCAGATCAAGGCATTCCTCCAGTTCAAGTCACCCAATGGCTTCCAGTTTCACATGGAGTAAAACCCCAAACCCTACAATAGCTAATGTGGTCCTAATCAATCAGGCTCCTTCTTAATCCTCTGACTTCATCTCCTGTGAGTCTCTCTCTCTCATGCCTTTGTTCCACACTGACCTCCTGGCTGTTTTTGAACCTGCAAGCATGCTTCCTTTTTCACAGTACGCCCACTTACTGGGTCATCTGCATGGAAGACTTTTCTCTGCATAGCCATGTGTTTCCTTCACTCCTTTTAGTCCCTGCTCAATGGTCTCCTTATCAGCGAATGCTTTTAAAGCATCAACAATTTCCCTCCCTGGCACTTTCCAGCTTCCTTCCATACTTTATTCCCCCTTATTTCCAGCATCTTACCTATAGCTTTACTTGTATACTTACGGACTCTCCTCCCCCCTTACTACAACAAAAGCTCCAGGAAGGACTGATTCATTCACTGCTCTACCCCCAGCATGACAACACAGCTTAATACACAGTAAGCACTCAATTTGTTGAACAAATGAATGAACTTCTGGTACTTTAAAAGTAAAATTGGCATATTTAAGGCTGTAAACATTAAATGGGAGAAAAATGAGGGTAGGAGAGGGCTTTAGGCAAGAACTATGTTGCAAACAACACACAGTCATAGAAATATGAATTGCTATTAAAAAATGTTAAGCTATGGAGCAAAATTATAATGGAATGCTATTGTAAGCTAGTAATTTTTCACCTGGAGAAAAAAAAATCGGTTTCATAATCACAGACTGTCCCCCTAACCTTGGCTAATCATCTTGCAAATGCACACGATTAGTCACAATGGGCAACGCGGACGGAGTGTCAGCAGCGCGGGCAGTACAATCCATCACCGCCACCGGGGAAATGGCTCAGATGCCGCGTCCTGCTAATGGTGGGTCAGCAGCAGCAATTCATGTTCAAAGGGCAACAACACAAACCAAATCCCCTAAAATCCACCTGAAGTTCCATAACGACTCTCTGGTACAACTAACGTCATCCAGCCAAAACAACGCTGAAAGAACTCGGAGCAGTTTGGAAAGCAAGTGAATTAAAAGTGAAAAATCCCGAAGGGCCGTCTGGTCAGTTGTTTTGATAGAACGTCCTAATGTACGGCTATGTAAAGAAAAAAAACAGCATTTCATCGAGATGTCAGAAAATCTGACCCATTTTTTATGGAAACTAATAATTTGATTCCAATGGCCCTTCAATGCAAACACCATATATTGAAAATCGGTCAGAAGGTATCAGATGGATCTGAATGGAATTGCACCGGCGTCAATTCTAGGATGTAATATGTTGAGATTGGCAGATGAATATAAAGGAATAAGAGGAACCTGTAACAATAGTCGGGAATGTAAAAAGCGCAGTGAATTAGGCTATCTAAAGACATGAAAGATGACAGAAAGGGATCTTTCAACTGTTTGTGGCAAGAGAAAATGATTGGATAGACCTACCCTTTAAATACTACAATGTTAACAGAAGATAAAACATGAAAATATTTCTACTTGGTCTCCTTCAAGTTGGAAAGGTCCAATTTAAAAAAAGGAATTACAGCCTAAGATAGTTGAGAAGATAGGACAAAAGGCACTTAGCCACTTTAAGTGACTTTGAGTCTCTAAGACCAAGCAAATTACATCCTCAGAAGCTAAAGGAATTTGTAGATGGAATCTTAGCACCACTGTTTGGCATGAAGAAAGAGGTGGAAGTCAGAAAATTGAAGAAAGCTCTATGTTGCTCTGTTTCCTTTTTTTAAATGGGAAATAGATCATCTTTATTTTTTTTAAATAATAAATAATAAATGGCAGGAAAATCTAAGAGTGGATTTATGAAGTGTAAGCATTTTAATCATCCAGAAAATAATGCAGCAATGGCTATGCAGCAATGAGAGCTTGCCTAAGAGCTGAATGAACTTGCACTATTGTTCTGCTTTTGGTTTGTTGTTAATCTGGTTTGTTTTCAGATCAGATAGTCCAGATTTGCTAGAAAGACTCCCTGAGCTTTGGAGGCAGGTTCTGAACACGGATTTGAATCCTGGCCCTAACACTTTCCTGAAAGATCCTGGAAAGCACACAATCTCTCTCTCTCTCCCTCCCCTTCTCCTTTCTCTCTCTCTCATTTACTCACAATGCTGTCTCTAAGAGCTCTTATAAAGATCTTGTAGGCTAATCACAGTGAAGCCCTTGCACACTTCCTGGCACATGGCTGACTCAGTACTGGGTGCTAGTGGAAATCCTCCATTTCTGGAGTTCTACCTTCCCTCAGAGAGAGGCTTCAGCAGTAGCCACACTCCCGAGTTCTTTCCCTGCTCTTATTCTCCTTATTTGTGTACTTGGGAAAAGGCGGTGGTCTTGTCAGGCTCATACCCTTTTCCTTTCTCTTTGGAACCAGCCTCATTGAAGGACACACATATTCTTGCTGTGTTTTCTGCCAAGCAGAAAGTGTACGTGGCCAGGTTTGTTTTGTTTCATGCAAAGGGAGACACAAAAGTTGTCCAACACTGCCTACGACCGGATGTGTACAATGAACTTGTGCATATGAGGACGCCCTGGGGGCCACAGATTAAAGCACATTCTTCAGTCTTAGCAACGATCAAGCTGATATTCTGATCTGCAATCTGAATCTGACACTTGCATTTCAGTCATTGTGGGTAAAACTGGGGGCTGAGTGTAGAGAAAAAAGCATTATTTATCAGCCAAGTAGAACCCCAATGATATGACAACAACAAAGATAAAACTAGTAAGTCGGGTATGATGCTCTAATATTTCACACTTGAAACTCAACTCCTTAATTGGCAAAACCCACTGCACGCTGATGAAGAAAATGGTTAAGTGCATGTAAACCAGATAAGTAACAAATAATACATATCAAAAGGATCAATAAATAATACTTAATAGTTTGTTGGCATTTAAAAAACCCTAGACACTTAGCTAAGTGCTTCACATGTATCATCATATTCTTCTCAATACTCATATGAGGCAGGTAGTGTAATTCTGTATTTTCTTTTATTTTTAAGTATGTTTATTGATTACATTATTACAATTGTCCCATTTTCTTCCCCTTTATCCCCCTCCACACTGCACCCCCTTTCCCTCCAGTATCCCCCCCTTAGTTCATGTCCATGGGTCATACATATAAGTAGAGTCAAAGGTTAAGTGATTTTCCCAAGGTCACACAGTTAACAAGTAGAAAAATAAGGTTACAAACTCAGCTCTGTCTAGTTCCAGAGCTCATATTCTGATCGAGGGGTTGGCAAACTACAGGCCAAATTCATGCTGTTGCCTGTTTTTGTGAATAAAGCTTTATTGCAACAGTAATGCCCATCTGTTTACATACTGCCTGAGGCTGCTTTTGCACAATAATGGCAGAGTTGAGCCATTGTGACAGAAACCACGTGGCCTGCAAAGCATAAAGTATTTACTATTTGTACCTTTACAGGAAAAGTTTCCAGTCCTCTGCTTTAGTGTAAACCATTATTGCAGAAGGGCTCTCATTCCTTGCCAAAAAGGAAAAAAGAAAAAGGACTCAAATTTGGTTCTTCCTTTGACATCAGGTGACAAGATAAAAGCTGGGACAATTATACTACATTTTCTATCCAAAGCAGAGTGGCTTGAAGAGAAAGTGCTATTCAAAACCCATCATGGAAAGAGTATAGAAACAGTGCATATCATGTGGTATCAAGTCACCTCAATTACTCACCCAACAGTGAGTCACCAGGGGTCAGACATAAGAGAAAGTTCTCACAATGAATGAAGGTGGGGGCAAAAAAGATCATCCTGGTCATGCTGAGCCAACAAAAATAATAAATATACCATATGCCACAAATTATTGAAAGTTCCTCCACCAAACTTCCCAAAACTATTATATATATGTATCTCAAGACTACAATGAAGCTGTGTTTTAAGAGAGCAGGGAGAAGTTATAGTAATCTATCTTTTAAATACGCCAGCACAAATTGGTCTTCTATAAATGTTCTTGAAAGCTGGAAGCATAATTCTCCTGTAGGCGAAACAACTAAAATAGACTTTGTTGAAAGCTGGCTTCTCAAATATTTCCAAACACAACCTGTGGATAAGACATAGCTAAGTGTATTGCTTGCCATATTCATGCAGAACACATCTCCACAAAGCATTGCTCATGTCTCAAGAGGGAACAGTCAGAGTTTATTGATAAGTCAAAGTTTAGTTCATGGTGTGTTTTTCAGTGCAAGAGGGCTTGATGAGAACTGTACAAGGATTAAGATACCAACTGCACAGGGTACTTGAAAATAGCAAGGCAGGGATTTTTTGAGGCAAGACAGTCCAAGAATCTTAGGATTCAAACTGTGTGTTGATGCTTCCATTGGAGTCTGGATGGGTCTTATGAAAGCCACACCAATGAGGACAAAGGATGATTAAATCTTGTTAAGATAAACCATTATGGGGAGTGAAGGGAGTAGGAATTTTAATTCCTGAATGACCAAGCTATGGGTAAGTGTTGCTGGTTTCAGTTCTCAGGCTTATTCTTCAAGTCAGAAAAGTTCTCTTCAAATAAGCTATAGGTAGGCAGATAAGCTGCCTAATGACAGATAGATAGACTCTCTACAACATTTATGTTTTAACATAACTTGCTCTGCAGGGGTTTGCTCTGCAGGGGTTTGAAGCAGGCCACTTTGAAATGCGGATTATTTTGAGCCAAAGGCAACTGAGACCCTGTGGGCTCAAGAGAAGATTTTACCTCTCCTTAAAAAAAAAATTTAAATTGGAGCCCTTGTTCATAATAAGAGTTACTACCAGAAATAACATTTTCATGACCTATCTATAGGGCAGTGCAAACATAGAACCAGAGAGTATCTGCTCTTCTTATTGTCCTGAGAACGACCTCGCCCCTCCGAAGCCCCAAAGCACCTTATACCTCATCCTTCGTTCATAGTGTCATGTACAACTCACTTTCCTTTTCTATCTTTGAACTTCTCAGGTTGTGGGGGGAGGGTCTCTCACTCTCTCATGTATGTGTGGTTGCCACACGTAAGTATGTAATTAAATGTGGTCATTTTTCTCTTGGTAATCTGTCTCATGTTGATTTAATTATAAGACCAGCTGGAAGGACCTAGAAGGGCAGAGAAAATTTCTTCCTGTCCTCAAGTCCACAAAGTGTTTAATTAGTCTACCAGATGGGGTGAAGATGACAGGAAAGAGGTTCTGAATATGATTCGTTGACATCTTTCCTCTTCTTCACTTTGGGTTTGCCAATCTTTTTCTCTTGTGTCTCCTGAGAGGTGGACCTGCTTAATGCTCCATATCCTTAGTCAGAAGCTTTCTACCAAGTGCAGAGAACTTCCAGTCTCTGCATCTGTAACGGTTCACAGGTCAGATGATTAAAAAGGTCAGATGTACACTTCAACTGCAGTAAAAGGTTAGGTGTCTCAACTGCTTCTTTCCACCTAACGGTTGCTCCTAGTTATTTAGAAACCAGATTTTTTCCCTGTTGTGTTATGCAGCATTTCTGAGATGTGTCATGGATGTTTGGACTATTAAATATCCTCCCAGTACAAGGGTTGGAGTTTAGTGCTTCTACTTCTCAGCTTTGAGCCCATTCATTGTTCTGCACCATATCAACTGGTATCAACAGATGATGAATTACAGAGACATTTGGGAGGCCCCAAATCATGTTGCTGGATCAGTTACATGAGTGGGAAAATCCAAAGATTTAAATTTTTAGTGTCACTTCTTTTTTAAAAAAAAAAGATTTCATTTATTTTTAAAGGGAGGGGGAGGGAGAGAGAAGGAGAGGGAGAAAAACATCAATGTGTGGTTGCCTCTCATTTAACCCCTACTGGGGACCTGGTCCACAACTCAGGCATGTGCCCTGACTGGGAATGGAACAGGGACCCTTTGGTTTGCAGTCTGGCACTCAATTTACTGAGCCACACCAGCCAGGGCTCCAGCGTCACTACTTTAAGGGATCGTGTCAATATGGCCAGTGCTCACCCTCACTCAAGATAAGACTCATGAACTATAGTTCTGCTACCCTTGAAGTGGATAGAAAATTCCAAACTCTCCTTAGGTGACTGGCATTTCAGCTGAGAGTCTAAGCCATCTGGAATATTAGGTCTCTGAAATCCTGGGAGAACTAGCTCCTGAGAGGAGACCCTTAGGGATTCCTGGACCAACTCACCCTAGAGGCTCCAGTGAAGGAACATCCTCCTGTGAACATCACTCACAGCTGCCTCTTTCAGTTGCCTTACCTGACTAACCCAGCTTTTAGCCTTGACAATCTTCCTCTGTTAATAGACCATAACTTCCCAATTATCTGACCATCTGTTCTGTATTTGTCTTGCACAACCTCTCTGTCTCCCCAGTAGTCAGAGCACGCTTCCAAATCGCTGATTTTCCCCTGTTCATTGAATGACTGGTCTTGACTTTCCTAAAACAGCATGTTCTATATAAAAAACCAGCCACTCTGTTCTTGTCTTGTCTAAGGAAACCACTCTCACTTTAATAAAACCAAAACTCATCTCATCTCAAACTGGAAACTCGGAGAGACCATCTGATGAGCAGAGTTTTGTCCTCGTTTTGTTTGTATGGTGGGGCAGAAAAGGACAAAAAGTACAAAGAGGGACAGTACCTGAAGAGGGGAGCTTTAAGGTTTCCTTTGCCATGATGTATAATCTTGCAGAGCTGTGGGCCAAATTTCAGTCAAAGGATGAGGAGAGACCAGGCTGGGTGTCTGCAAAGCTCATCTGAGTGGGTACAAATCCATCCTGTTTCCAATTAGCCTTTTCGGCTTCAGGGGCTAGTAGTGATTACATCTTAAATTCCTTAAATAGAGTTTCTGTCACTAAGGGAGGTTTAGTAAAGGGGAGTAAGCAGTGGTTGAGGACGTGTTCTTGGGAAAAGACTAGCTTAGTCTATTTGTCCCCAGGGAGTTTTCTTTAGCTTCCACAGTCTAGCTACAAGTCTGAGGTTTAGTTTTGAGAATTTTTCTTGAAGAGCCTAGGAATTACAGATTTTTGTTGTGTTCCCATTATCAAGGTCGGAGGGCCTCTAGCTGTTCATATCTTTTGGATGATCTTATTACAGAATTACTTTTGTAGAATATCCTGTTTTTTTCCTATGTCTCAAATCAGGTAAGTAGTAGGAATCTGAAATGATGTCAAGCCATAACCATGACTTGCTTTTATGGAAAGGATGTATTTTATAGAGAAATAATATTGATTTTCTGAAAGTTGGTCATTAGATCATCTTTAAAAACCTTCCAGAGAAATCTGCATGACCTCATTGCTGAAATTCAGGTCAGGTGGCCTGGATAGAATACAGATAATAAGACTTGTACCACTTGTAAAAAGAGTGGTGCCCCATTCCAGCCTGCTTGACATTGTTGGCCCAAGGTCACTTAGGATGACGGCTCAGGAGACATTCAACATTTATTTCAAGAATTCATTTTGATTTTTGCAGACTGATATCCAGAGAACTTCTTGGGTTAGACTCCCTGCCCAAACAGCTCTAAGTGCTTATAATTACATTGCAAACATCTGTTTCAACCATCAGGTCCATGCTGGTTTTTGTAATACAGGGATTGACAGACACCATTCTTACTGACAGTAGTTCTGATTCAGCCGCAGCTTGAGTGGTGAGAATTTGTAGTTGGAAGCCTTATCTGAGCTGTCACCATGAAGTCTTATCAACTCCGGGCAAATGGCTGTCCCCGGACGGCGCCAACTGCACAGATTGCCCTAAATAAGAATGTTGGGAGAGCCGGACTCCAATATTCGCCAGATGATTTTGTCCCCCAGGCTTTAACATTTTCATCTGCAATAGCTGAAACTGAATTTTCTGAATTCATGGGAGTAGGGAGGAAGGAGGTGGCAATTCAAGTCAAAACCTGCTCAGCGGGTCTCATCTCAGGCGGCAGTCAGTCCACCATTTACGTTCATCAAGTCCACAAGCTAAGAGAGTTTTTGTGTTTTCAAATGGATGGGGGTGGGTGTGGGAAGAATGGCATTTCATGACACGTAACAATTACGTGAAATTCCAATTTCGGGCTCCTAAAGTTTAATGATATCACAGTGACACTGATTGATTAACGGATTGTCCATCACTACTTTCTCCATGGGAGTGGTACCAGAGATTGTATAGCCAGCAAAGGTGGAAATATTTACCACTTGGCCCTCTGCTGAAAAGGTTTACTGACTTCTGCTTAGAATTCTGAAGACAAACAAAAGGAAGCAAAACAAAATAAAACAAAAACACCTCCTCTGGAAGTCATCCCCATATTTTTACCTACTTGGCCAAAAGACCAAATTTTGCTGGAGACTTTTATCCAGCATGAGGAATTTATCTTTAAAAGACATAAATGGGCAAAAGATGGACCGAGTTCAATGACTCATTGAATAGGTGTCCTTTCATTATGACTTGTTGACAACAAAATCCTCATACATGCCTTTTCTGGTGCCATCTGGCACGAAACTTGAAGCTGTCTTCTAAAAACTGAGCAGGGACACAAAGAAAAGAAAACAACCATTCTCCCTGGAGTCCGCAGCTGCTGAAGAGAAGTCAGCTGGAATTTCCATGCTCATTAGTAAAACTCAGAAGCCATCTCCTAAAGAGCTTTGTCACCAACGGCAGGGATTCCGTTAGCTCCGCGGCGAGGATGGGGCTGGAGGGTGGATTGTCGCTGGGTGTCCCACGCAGGACAGGCGATTTTGTGCTTGTAGTGCTAGTGTTTGTTGTTCCTTTGGTGTTTAAATTAGTGTTCACCTCCTTTGGTGTTCCAGAGGCGAATTAAAAAGGGTAGATTTAAAATAGATCTTGTTCTTGATAAAGAAAGGTTTCTCCAAATCTTACTCATCACTGAGTAATCTCATTAACTGTAAAGCAAGGAGAAATGAAATGATCACAGTGACTTATCACCAGTCACGTGTTGTTACAACCTTCGAGGTTTGAAATGCCACACTCAGGCTTCGTTCCACTTTCTCTTGTTCCTCTTTCTCTGCTGGCAACTCCTTCTCCTGCTCCGCCTGCTGCCTGCCGGCTTCTCTCTCAGTTGACAACGTTCATCTTTTAGGACTGATGCTAGCTAATCCCTTTTCCTTTCTTACTTTCATTATTTATTATAGGTATATTTTACTTAGGAAATCTCATCCTCACTTATACCTCAAACACAATTTATGTGCTCTGACAGGAAAAAAAACGAAAACCCTTTATCCTGAGCCCTGCTGCAAACTCACGACTACAGTAGCGCCTTTTCAGCACACCACTTGAATGCTTCCAGGAGACCCAGGTCTTAACAGGCCCGGCAGACTCTTGATCCTCCCAGGCAAACTGCTCTTCCTCCAGGGTTTTCCTAAGTTGGTAAGTGATACGTTCACGCACCCAGGCAAGTCAAAAACCTAGGGGTATCTTCAACACGCTCCCTCTCTCCAAACAACCAGAAACTGGAGTCTTGCAGTTTCTTAAATACTATATCATTCATATATATCCACTTCTCTTCATCCCTATGCCCACTACTTTAGCTTGAGTTACCAGGATAATCTCTCATCTCTGGCTAGAGACACCTAATTGTGTCACAGACTCTATTCTTGCACAGGCTTCCTATGCCCTCCGACTTCCACGTAGGAGCCCAAAGCATGTAACTTCTACTGTGTCTTCCCTTTGCTTTAAACCCTTCCATAGCCTCCAACTGTTATTAAGGTGAAAAACAACGTTCCTTAGGAACAAAGACACAACCCCTGCTAGATCTTACCTTTGTCTCCCTCACGGATCTCAATGGGCGGCACAGTTCCCCTCCCTTTGAGTCCCTGACACATTGGACTTTTCTCATTTTCCCAAACATTCCATTTTCTTTCCAGCTGCAGTAGCCTCCCTTGGGCAGTTCTCTCTCAGCTCAGCTAAAACGTTGCTTAAAACACAACTCCCTCAAGACCATTTAAGTCTATCAGAGACAGAAAGCCACCGAACCTCAGAGGGTTGCTCCTCAGTCTCCATCCCTAATTCCAAGGAATCTCCCTATGCAGACTTATCCACCTTCCCTCCCTTCCCTCCCCCCTCCCCAGTGACCTGCTCTACATTTGAAGGGATATTAAAAACAAAACAAACAAACAAAAAAGATCCCCCACCCCCCATGGACTTCCTTAGGGCAAGAGATACTTCTTTTGCTTTATAGTTTTTGTACTTACATAACCATATTTTTTAGAGGCTTCCTTCGAGAGATTCTTCTTGGAGCAATAAGACATACTGTGATGACTTGTCTATTCGTGGTGAATATTGAAAAACATATGTACAATTTCTGCTCTCAGTCTATTTCTAAAACATTTGGTCTTTTTCTTAAAAAGGAAATACATGTATGTACAGAATTTAAAAAAACAAATGTAAAAAAGGTGCCCAATGAAATGTAATTCTCAGAGCTTGTATCTCTCCCAAAAGTAAGCCATCAATCATCAAGTTTCTTTGCACCCCTCTGAAAGTACTGCATGTACCCTCAGTACAAATACGCTCCCACTGATTTATAGAAATGAAGACCACTGTATCTCTCTGTGCATTTCACTCGGAGATCACAGCACACAGAGATCCTCTTTTTCTCTTTTCTCAACTCTTCACTTGAGGTGAAATGTCATCCAATGTGGTTTAACATAATTTATTGAATCCACTCTCTTTACCCAGCTTAATAGACATATATGTAATTTCCAGCCCTTTGTCATGACAAAACACATGCACTGATGTTCCATGAAATTGCTGTATCAGAGGGTATTTGCTGTTAATCTTTTTGAAAGATGATTCCAAATAGTCCTGCCAAAAACTTGTACCCTTAATTTACAGCATGATGATTATAGCTAATAATAATATACCATGCACTTTAATATTGCTGAGAGAGTAAGTTTCAACTGTTCTCACCACGAAAGAGAAAAGTCAACTATGTGACCAGATGGAAGTGGTAACTAACAATTAGTGGTAATCATTTTGCATTTTATAAATGTACCAAATCAAATCTTGGTAACTTTAAAGTTACACAATGTTATATGTTAATTATATCTCAATAAAGCTGGAGGGAAAAGCAAAGAAAAAAACTACCCATTTATATTGCCTTCTTCAAGTAGAAGGTTGGCTTCTTTACCCCTGGAAATCACCAAATATTATGTAACTCTTTCATTTTTTCCATTTGGATGGGTGAAAATTAGTATCTCAATTTTTGTTGGTGAGTTTGCCAGCTTCATTTCTTTAATTACTAGGGAGGCTGATCATCTTTTCATATTTCATACTTTTTATTTTTCTTTATCTGTGAGATAGCTATTCATACATCTCATGTGTTGAATGTTTTTTTACTGATTCATAAGTTTTTTATATATAATAAAGAAATTATTCTCTTATTCCTTTACCCTATACACTGAAAAGTTTTTTTTTTTTTTTTAGCAACTTGACTTTTGATTTTTTTACATTATTCGTTAAGGCAGAATATAAAATTTTATGACATAAAATTGATCTATTGGAGTTCTAGGCCTCATTGTGGTATGTATGTGTACATGGACACATACACCCATATGGTTGTATGTATATGTGCAAATAAACATGCTTTTTCAAACACATTTTTTTTTTACATTTAAATCTTTGATCTCTGCTGTGAAAGAGGAAACTGTTGATAAGCAGTGAGTAATAATAGCAACTGTCCTTATACAGAAAGAATCTAAAGACCTTCACGGTAGTAATTAAGTAAGTGGATGTTGTCCTCCCCAGCTCGAAGGGCGTCATCGAGACTTTTTTATTCACCGAACCTGCTCTCGGCACTGAGAAGAGCACTTTACCCACACTGAACTCGGTAACACTATCCATTCACTTATTCAATAATCAAAATAAATCAATTCGAAAAATAATCCATATCTTTAAAATTCCATTAGTAATTTGTGTACATTCTAAAAAGTAACAAACAACATAAAATATTTCTAAAAGCCATTAAAAGTCACTGGCAAGCCTCTCACCCAGAAATACCTGTGATTAACATTTTGTGACTTCCTATTTTTGCTCCTGTGTGACATATTGTACTCTTAGAGGTAAAGAAAGCACAGTAGACAGTTTTTTTTCTTTCTGCCATCAAGTATGTATTTGGGGAACTCACCCTCTCCTACACTCATTCCAAGAGGAGTATTTTCAACCCAGACCAGGTCAGCAGCAGAGGACTCCACTGCCCCCACCCCTCCTTCAGGGATGTGACGCAGGAGAGACCAGTGGCAACCCTCACTGGCAACACCTGGGAAAGGGCTGTTGTTCTGGGGACTTTACAACCCAAAGGTGACATAAGGGAGGAGCTGCCCATGGCTCTTCAATTACTGGGCGAGTCCTTCTGGCTGGAGAACAAAGCCAACAAAGTGTGGAAGAGATGGAGAGCGAGAGAGACCCAGGGACATTTCTTCAGTTTCTAGTCCATCTGTGGCTGAAGTAACTTCCTGTTCACATGATTAAACCAGTTGGAGTTGTGTTTCTGTCACTTTCACCTGGAATTGCTTTGACAAACAGGAAGTAGGTGATGGAATTTCCTGGTGTTATGGCAAGGGACCTAAAAAATTCGTGACTCTTGACTCTCCTGTTTTCAGGGACTTACCGTGGGAGGAGAGGAAGGGGCTGGATACGCAAAGCAAAGAAAAGCAAAAACAGAAAATAGTCTCAGCTGACTGAGTCACCAATAACCCCTGAGATTCTCCAGTGCAGGGCAGGCACAGTCCTGGACAATGCTCTGAACAGAATCTCCCCTCCCCTAAGACTCTACACAGGGTGGGGCAAGAGTGGCTTTACAGTTGTGACTACACGAAACACAGAGTTTATTCTTGGGTTATTATTTATAAACCATTGTATTATTTTCTGTACGTGAACCTACTTCTACCCCACCTTTTATATCACCGTATTAGTTGCCAGACCAGTTGTTTTGATTACATAGTGCCATGAGAAAGGACTGAGTTTTATATAATGAATCTCAGAGAAGCTAATTAAGTGTATTTAGAAGTTAATATACGGAGATTTAACAGCCCAACAAGCTTCAATTAGATGAGTAACTCTGCCTGATAGGAGCAGGCTTTAGAGTCAGATGGCTGGGATTTTACCATTTATAAGGTAGCAGTAAGAGCATCAAATATTCAGACAGTTTTAAGAGGTGAGTGCACAGTCAACTGAGCTGAGAGTTGACTTCATGAAGGAAAATTTTGCCTACGTTACCATACAACGATTAGATTATAATTATTTGGTAGTCACACACCAAAAACATAAATAAAGAAATATTATGCATTCTTTGGTTCCTTCATTCATTTATTCCTCCCTTCACCTACTCATTTGACAAACACTTGTGAACTGCCCACTGCCAGGCACTGTTCAGGCGCTGGGGACACAGTAATGAACCAGACAAAAGCTTTCCCTTTGGGGACCGCACCTCAGAAGCATCTCAGGTATATTGAACTGAACTTAGAATGCCCATGTATTCATCTGTGTAGCCGTGAGTGTTCACTTGAAAAGGGATGAGAAGGACTGAGTAATACCTCAGTAATTACGGGACAAACAGAACTGTAAAAGTCAGACCCTGTGGATTCAATGGGCTTGCTTCCACCTGAATTTTCTGCACAATTGTCTCCGTTCTCCATTTTGCCTTGCTAGTAGAACTAACAATTAGCTAAGGATGTTCACAGCACTTACTGTGGAGGAATTTAGAAATTTGCAGACAAAAAGAGCTGGTATAAAATTGTAATGTAGTGTCGCTAACAATGAAATGTTCTGTAGTTCATAGTGTTTATAATAATATGTTAGGATCACACAGGGTGTTTTCCCCAGTGATTTATTTCATGCATTACTCTGTACCTTTCCAATGTTACCAGGTTTTTGGGGGGCCATTATCAGTCCCTCAATATTGCAGGTAGGAAAACGGATATTCAGTGAGTGACTTGTTGGAATCACACGCACAACCAGGTTTATCAGAAAGTCAGATTACTGGTTTACAAGGGAAACCAATTACACCTGCAACATTTTCCCAGCTCTCTGGCTCAGGTTTCTCATGAACCAAGGGTATGCCCTTACGCACATTCATTTACCGTATGTTTCAGACGATAAGACGCACTCCCCCCAAATTTTGGAGGGAAAGAGGGGTGTTTCTTATAGTCCAAATGTAGCTTACTTGGCTTGCTGTGGGGGGCAGGGGGTGGGCACAGTGGTGGAGCAGGGCCACAGGAGGCAGGAGCCTAGTCGCTGCTACATTTTCCTTCCAAATTTTTGGGTGCAAAGTGTGACTTATAATTCAAACAATACGGTAAACTCAGGTTTCAGCTGCTTCATCTGAAACAGGAGGCAATGAGTTAGATTCAGGTTCAGCTAATTTTCAGTAGATACCTGTTATGGGCAAATCATGTGTAAGATGCTTTTGATGTTATCATAGTAGATTGAATTAAATTTAAATTAAAACTTAAATGAAGAAACCTAGGCACCAAGAACTTAAGTGACTTGCCTAAGGAAACCCAGCTGGAGTCAATATATTAATCCAGATATTATGACTTCAAAAGTCAATGCTTTTACCTCTTTATTAATTTTCTCTATATTTTAGCATTCTACAAAGATACAGAAAACTATACATGCATTTTGATTGGTTGACATGCAACCAAAACAATTCTATTATCCAAAATATATGTAATCTGAGTAAATTATTAATATATATAAATTAAAATTTTAAAAGATTGATTAAGTTTATATAGCCAAGTTGTTTGATTTAATGATGTTTGAGGCTTTGAAGTGCTATGAGGGTGTTAAAAGTATACTATAGAAATCCAACAATATATTGGATCCAATAAGATATTCAATGTCTTATTAACATACTGATTGAGAGATTGATTCAAAGTGCTAATTATTTTGTTGACAAATGTCTAATTTCAAATATATCTTCCATTCTGTTCAGCTCATCAAATGAATTTTTTAAATATATTTTATTGATTATGCAATTATGGTTGTCTCATTTTCCCCCCTTTATTCCCCTCTGCCCTAGACACCCCCTCCCACCCCCATTCTCCCCTTTAGTTCACGTCCATGGTTCATACATATAAGGTCTTTGGCTTCTCCATTTTCCATACTATTCTTAATCTCCCCCTGTCTATTTTCTACCTACCATTTATGCTACTTATTCTCTGTACCTTTCCCCCCTCTCCCCCTCCCCCACTGATAACCCTCCGTTTGATCTCGATTTCTGTCATTCTGTTCCTGTTTTAGTTGTTTGCTTAGTTTGTTGGTTTTATTTAGATTTGGTTGGTAATAGCTGTAAGTTTGTTGTTATTTTAGTGTTCAGATTTTTTATCTTCTTTTTCTTAGATAAGTCCCTGTACCATTTCATATAACAAGGGCTTGGCGATGATGAACTCCTTTAACTTGACCTTATCTGGGAAGCACTTTATCTGCCCTTCTATTATCAATAATAGCTTTGCTGGATAAAATAATCTTGGATGTAGGTCCTTGCTTTTCATGACTTGGAATACTTCTTTCCAGCCCCTTCTTGCCTGTAAGGTTTCTTTTGAGAAATCAGCTGATAGCCTTATGGGAATTCCTTTGTAGGTAACTATCTCCTCTTCTATTGCTGCCTTTAAGATTCTCTACTTATCTTTTATCTTAACCAATGTAATTATGATGTACCTTGGCATGTTCCTTCTTGGGTCCAACTTCTTTGAGACTCTCTGAGCTTCCTGGACTTCCTGAAAGTCTATTTTCTTCGCCAGATTGGGGAAGTTCTCCTTCATTATTTGTTCAAATAAGTTTTTGATTTCTTGCTCTTTCACTTCTCCTTCTGGCACCCCTATAATTCAGATTTTGGTACCTTTAAAGATGTCCTGGAGGTCCCTAAGCCTCTCCTCATTTTTTTTGAATTCTTCTTTCTTCATTTTGTTCTGGTTAAATGTTTCTTTCTTCCTTCCTTCTGCTCCAAACCATTGATTTGAGTCTGGTTTCTTTCTTGTCATTGTTATTTCCCTGTAGATTGTTCTTTATTTCACATAATGTGATCTTCATTGCTGTCTGGGTTTTTTTTTTTATGCTGTTGCAGTACCAAGTGAGTTCCTGGAGCATCCTGATAACCAGTGTTTTGAACTGTGCATCCAATAGGTTGGCTACCTCTCTGTCACTTAGTTGTATTTTTTCTGGAGCTTTCAACTGTTCTTTCATTTGGGCCTTTTTTTTTTGGTCTCAGAGCATCTGTTACGTATTAAGGGGCAGATCCTTAGGTGTTCACCAATGCAACCCATGCGCTGCGCTGTGATGCTGTATGTGGGAGAGCGGTCTGAGAGGGAACAATGGTGCTTGCTCTGCTCTCTGCCAGTTTTCAGTCACTTCCCCACTTCCCGCAAGCAAAGTGGACCCTTCTGTGCTGATTCCTGGGTAGATGATTTGTGCATATTCTAGGGCCCTGTGGGTCTCTCCAATGAACTTCTCTGTGAGGCTGGGAATTTCTCCTGCTGCCTCAACCCCCACAGGTGTTTTCAGTCAGAGGTTTGTGGCTTTATTTCCCTGCACTGAAGCCCTGGGTTGTGTATTCTGTCCTGCTCCACAGTTGTTCCTCCTGGTTTAGCTGCACACAGATGTGGGACCACCCAGTCCTCCACTGCCGCTTTGCCTGGAGTCCTCTCTGCCCAGCTGTCCCTCCTACTGGTCTGGATGAATGTTTCTTCTTTAACTCCTTGGTTGTTGAACCTCCATACAGTTTGATTTTCTGTCACTGCTGGTTGTTTTTTATTTTTAAATTTGTTGTTGTCCTTGTTTTGGTTGTGTGAGGAGGCACAGTATGTCTACCTATGCCCCCATCTTGGCCAGAAGTCCCTTAACAAATGGATTTTGATGTTCACTGACACTAAGAAAGAAAAGCTACTCTTTCTTAAAAAAAAATTGGATAGAAATTTTATGATTGACATATTTGCTACTATGCTTATCATTAAAAGTTATTAGTTGGTTGAGAGAGATTTGAACCATTATAGTAGGTACATAGAACTAAAACATAATAACACAGATAGCTGATATAACAAGATAGTTTCTATGCACTAATTATATTAGGGAAATAGTCAGGAAATACTGCTATTTGGGGAAGCTATCTATATCTCTGGTATGGATTATATTTCTAAATTTCCCAAAAGTCTGTTGTTTCATCTGTCGTGTAATTTTTTTACATGTATTATTTGAAAATATTTTAAATATTTTTAAAAATAATTAACTCTGCAATAAACCAATAGAAAAAGGCAGGATAGAGGACATTAAGCAGAAAAGCAAACAGCTTGTGAGACATGGTAGACATAGACTAGGAAAGAACACATGTGTGGTAAACAGGTAAAAATGATGGAACAAAGGTGGAAATTACCTATCGGTAGAAAAGGATGAAAGGACACTGTATGCACAAACATTTATAATTCACTAAGTATGCACCAGGCATCTGAGGCACTCAGTAATTACAGGGCTGAGCATCCTCAGCAATCCACAGGTGACATACAATCTGGCTCAGCATGTCCTCTGTCCAAGAAGCACAAATAACACCCAAAGGCCCTAGTAGCTCCCTAACGGAGCCTGCAAGGGGTTGGCCCCAGGGATCCTAAATCTGTTGGGTCAACTTGTTCAAACTCTCATCTTTATAACCACGCCAGCAGTGGGGAAGTTTGCCATATCTGAGTCAGAAGAGAGACAGACAGATGGATTAACTCAGATCTGTCAAACGAACATTGTGTGACCCAATATTCAGGCAGTGTGATCTCTCATCTCTTTGCCTCCTATTCGTTATGGGTTAACCTACCTCACCACCTTTTCATATTCTCACCTGAGAATGTGTTTTCAAGGGACATGGGAAGCTAGCTGTGTGATAAGAGCACCTTAATTTGGACCGTGAGCCTTCCTGTTCTGAGCCTTACGTACTGAAATGCTGGGTGGTGCACTTGGAGACAACAGTCACACCAACATAATTCCCCACGTGGCAGTGCCGGCCAATTTTTGTCTCGTTTCTCTTCTTTATTTTACAACCGATGATAATTGCATTGCAGTGGGTAAAGAATATGCCATTTCAGAGAGATATTCGGTCATTTAAGAAAAGCATTTAACTGCCACAGGGCTACATTTCAGTAATTGTCTGGCTGCAGCGCTCAAACAAGAAAAGAATTCATGGTTCAGCAGGATAAAATCAGAGCGCTTGAAAGCCGGTTCCAATTCCAACTCTCATTTTGAAAGGTGAGATTTAGAGACAGGTCAAAGGCCACTCTTCCTACTAACTCGCCGGCCAGGACAGGAGCTGAGCTGTCTGAAGAGGCTTGGAGGTCATCTGAGATACTGTGGCTGTTCCTGACTGGGCCCTGGATGACGACCAAGCACACATTCTATCACATACTATGTAAAACTAAAAGTGTAAATTACAGCTGTCACAATTAACACATTAACATTAAATGATGCAAAATAAACAGAGAATGTCTCTTTATTAACAGGGTTTATGCAAGTGTCACGGAGACATTGCAAGTGCTAAAAATGGCTGTTCTTTGTCCTGTCAATTTCACTGCAAAGATGAAATTTGCTTCCAGAAGACTAAACTTTCATCAGTCTTTTTTATTTTTATTTTTTGCTTCTAGAAGACTAAACTTTAGTTGATCTTCTTCTCAAGTTAGTTGATTTTAGCTGGCAGTTTATGCCCAGTTATTCAAAATAGTTAATTGGAAAAAGCTTTCACTCACCAGCCAGTGTACATGAAGAACTATGCTGGATGTTAGGAACACAAGAACGAGTAAGATTTAAGTCATGTGAGTCAACTTCCTTCCGTGTGCCAGGCACTGTTCTAGGCACTAGAAAACTGCAGTAACAGAGGCTTGGCACACAGGATCTTCACTGTCACTGAAAAGAAGCCTAGAGGCTCTGTTGGGTTAGGACAGGACCTATCTGAGGTCCTATCTGCTCAACTAGGATAGGACCTCAGTGATCCAAATGGCTTTTGCCTTCCTATTTCCTCTCGCCATTTTGGAACTTTCCTTTGAGCCTTTTGCTCTGTGGTCTAAAAACACCTGTTTCAGCTTCAGCTGTCATGTCCTCACAATGCCATCTCGAAGCAAGATGAATGAGGATGGTGGAGAAATCTCTTACACATCTCTCTTTGTCACACAAACAATTTCTATCCTAAGGCTTCCCAGAAGACTTCCCCATGGATCAGTATGGGTGGTGGAACTTCCTGTGATGTTGAAACCATTCTGTAATCTGGGCTGTCCCAAACAGCATCTGCCAGCCACATATAGTTAGCGAGCCCCTGAACTGTGGTTCATGTGCCTACGGAACCGAATTTTTAGTTTTATTTAATTGAAATTGGAGTTTAAATACTCAGATGTATCTAGTGTCTACCATATTGAGCAATGCCAGCACTGATTCTGTTTGGCTGGAACTATGTTATAACCACCAGTACCTGGAAGGGTGGCTGGGAAATGACTGGTTTTTTCAGTCTCTAAGGGAGAAGTTTGGGAACGGCCCTTAGGCAACATCCAGCAGTGTCTGCCATAGAAAGTAAATACTGTATTTTACCATGTATTATGCGCACTTTTTTTGCCCAAAATTTTTAGGGAAAAATAACGATGCTCGTTATATATGGGTTGTACTAATCTGGATCTGTATAAATGTTCGTAATTCTTTTATTTATGCTCGTGAATTGAAAGTGTAACTCTAGAAAGCAATACTGATATCTGTATGCAAAACAATACCCTGGAATCAGATCATTGGCTTTGTTTCTAAATGTAAATAAATCAATCACTGAGTTAAAAAATTAAAACAAAAGATTTTTTTTTTCCCTGAAAGTTTTGGCCAAAGATGTGGGTGTGCATTATACATGGCAAAATATGGTAAGACGGAGTGTCACAGAGCTGGTATTGTGGTAGGGAGGCCAAACAACATGTAAATGTAAATTATAAACGGTAGGTGCCTTCATTCAGGTCCCAACAAGCCGTGTTATCTCAACTCAGTCTAGATCATTGGTCTAGATTCTAGAGTAAAGTAAGAGGAAATGGCTGAAGGTGGGAGGGAGTAATTAAAGAAGGGGGTTGGGAAAAGCCTCTAGGAGCTCACAGTCTACTAGAGAAGAGAGAAGACTAGCGTGTAAAAGATGGTAATCACTAGGGCGGCATGTGTGTATATGCACACACACATCTCTATCACATATGTACTCACACACAAAATGAATACAGTGCTACGTTAGGAGGGAAATCAGAGCATCTCTGAGGGCTTCCCTGGTGTCTCCCACAGGCCTCACGTGCCACAGCAGGACGGGATCTGCAGCCTGGCAGATCTGGAATGTCGTCCGCCTACGTCCCTGGGGCAGCAGTTGATGCGACTGCATTTTTACTGGACTGCGTGCCCATGAACACGGAGGACGTGCAACCTCTCAAACAGTTTCTACGGGGTGTTTGCAAGTGGGACAGTCGCAAACGCAGCACAAGCTTTGAAAGGACCTAGTTAGTCCCACAATTTCGAATGGTGGGATGGTCTTGACGCTTGAGGGGAGGATCAGCAGTAGACAGACCTGTCTTCCCAGAGGCTGTCCGGGCTGGGTAGCTTAATTAAAGCGAAGAGTGTAGTGTGACCTAGAGTAAGTGACAGTGAGTTTGGGACAGTATCATCCTCCGAGATCTCTGTACGTGTGGAAAGGACTACTTGGGAACTACGCTGTACAGAATGATGGTAACTGTGGGTTGTTATCCATATAATAAAACTTTTCCTCTGTATTTTTTCTTGGAGTCATGGCAACATCAAGATAGCTCTTTTCTTCTGATAATTCTATGCTTTATATAACTTTCTCACCTATACTGAAATAGAATGAGGCTAGGAGACAAATTGATGTCAGTATTTCTGGTAAACAAAGTTTGAAAGAGATATGCATGTTTATTTCAACTATAGGCTGAAATAGACCCTGTGGAACTATTCACAGATTCTACATTCACATGAGAATTTGTGGCTATGTCAATAATGGTACGACTCTTAAAATCTGCTGTATTGCTAAAGTAAGGATTTTTTATCTTGATAAGGAAAACAGATAATGATGATAAAGATTTTGCTAGGGAACAATAATTCTTTAAATAAATGCAAGAGGAATGTGATCAATTTCAGCCACTTAACACAGAAGCCCCCCGTTGCCTTCAAAGGTTATGAATAGACTTAAAGCTTCTTAATGGTTGTGACAGCCCCCCACTTTTTCTGTCTATCAATATTGAGATCCTCAGTGTCCAACATGGTAGCCACTAGGCACCTTGGGCTATTTAAATTAATGAGAATAAAACAAAATGGGAAATAATATTCTTACTTCACTCTAGCTTCAAGTGTTAGCCAGCTACCCATAGTTGCCATATTGGACAGCACAGACCTAGAACTATTTTACTGCAGGACACACTATCACTGAGGAAGGACAGTATTAGATTTACACAGTTGAATCTAAAAAATGTTGGTCAAATGAAGTGCTATTTAAATTAGTGCAGTGGTGTATGTTAAGTGAAGGCCATTTACCCACTATTGAGAAAGTGTGGGTAATTCCAGTTACATAAATGGATTCCTGGGAATTGGTCCCTAAGATAAACTCCATAGGGGACTTAGGTAGTACTGGCCTTGAACCCTTAAACCCAGGCAAGAAAAACCGTGCCCTGGGCTCTGCATTTTAGAGGTCAGCATCCTGTCTCTTCTTTCCAAGGGGTAGAAAATCTCCGGGACCAATGGGTATATTCCCCAGGAGCCTGAGTCTCCTTCCTACTTCTAGACCTTGTCCAAGGTACCCAGGCCCCATGAATTCACTGCTGGAAAATTCCCAAAGTGATTTGCAAGCCCTGAGCAGGTCTCTTCCCAGAATTGTCCTCCCAAGTGGAGGTCCAAGCAACTGCTCTGTGCACTCCTAGGTCCAAGGGGCAGCCAAGGGGTGTGGGCAGAGGTTGGTTGAGTGGGCTGGGTGTCCACGCATGCAGAAAGCCCCTCTTGTTCACGAACGGGGCTGGCACAGGAAGCAAAGGAGTTGGAAATGTGTGAGCCAAGGGTGGGGTGTGGGGGCTGTCTCCTCTCATGTTTTTGGATGGAACTTCAAGGTATCTGTGAGCTCTGTACACAGGCCTGGTCTTACAGGTTGTTGCTAATGTATCTTTCTTAAGGCAGGAGATTAGAATGCATTTTACTTATTAGCTTAATATACTCCTTGTAAATATTTAAACATAGGGTATGTGAGCTCTGGTCTTGCAGACCTTAAGGCAGGGGCAGGCAGTCTTACAGAGGAGTATATAATTGATTGGTCTGGCGTTTCTTGGCTACTTTGCTCACTATTGCTCTAACTAGTTATATATTGGATGTCACGGGGAAATTTCTCCCTTCAAAAGGCTGCTGGTCCAGGGAAGCCCCAATGCATCCTTTGCAGGGACCAAAGGCAGAGCTGCCTAAGGTCAGAAAGGTGTCAGAGTCCCCCTTCCTGGTGAGAAAACTGCTCCTAGCTGTGGTGTATTCTGCACAAATGAGACTACTTAGGTGTGGCATGAGAAAGCTTGAAATCCCTTCCTGGGGAGTGAGATAGGAAGGCGATTACTTTCAAGATAGTTGGTTTGGGACACTTCGATTGTCTCTCCTTTCTCCCAGGAAATTCGGCCCTGTCCTGCTCCCTCACTCAGGCCGGGTCCTGGCTCCTCCGGCAGAATTCCAGGCGGCCCCCAGGGGCGCACAGGGCGGCTTTGTCTAGAAGGCGGCAACGAAGGAGGGGGTGTGTGTGAGGGCCACTCCGGCTGGAGTTTGGACTAGAACTTTCTGCCATCCTCTCCACGAGTTACCGTAATCCCGCGTGGCTCCCACAACTCCTGCCTGGAGGCCGAGGCCGAGGCTGGGGGGGGGGGGGTCGGCCCCAGGGCTGGAGGGGAAGGCAAGTTTGGAGCGCGCACCTCCTTCCTGGAGCCGCAGGCGGTGGGTTGAGCGAGGAGGGGAGGAGACGGGCGAGGAGGCGGTGGGGGAGGAGGAGGTGGGTGGGGAGGGGCTGCCGCCGGCGACGTTGGAGGAAGCAGCGATACTGCCGAGCTGTAGAGCGGCGCTGGGACCCACGCTTCCTTGACCCTGCGGCTCCCCGGAGGCCAAGCGCGGCAGCGGTGGACAAAGGAGCATGCTGGCGCCGAGGAGGGCGCGTCCTTCGGCCGCCATGAGGCTCCGAGCACCGCCGGGCCCGCGCCGCGTCCCCGCCAACCCGGGCGCCGGGCCGGCCCGCTAGGCCAGCGCGCCGCCGCTCGGCCCGCAGGCCCCGGCTCGCAGCATGGAGCCTCCAGGGCGCCGGTGGGGCCGCCCGACAACGCCGCCAGTGCTGCTACCACTAGCGCTGCTGGCGCTGCTGGGAGGTGGCCGTGGCGCACTGGCACTGCCCCCGGGTTGCAAGCAGGACGGGCGGCCCCGAGCGGCGGGCAGGGCGGTAGGTGCCACGGAGGGCAAGGTGGTGTGCAGCAGTCTGGAGCTCGCGCAGGTCCTGCCCCCGGATACGCTGCCCAACCGCACGGTCACCCTGTGAGTAGCCCTCGCTCCTGGGGCTCGCCCTCCGGTGCTTTCTGGTCGCGCCATCGCTGGTTCTCAGCTTGAACTTTGGAGAGGATCCTGCGGGCACCCACTCGCCTTTGTGTGAATGAAGCTTCAGGCAAGGGTGCTGCTGGGTGGAGGGCTTGGCTTGGGTGCATTTGGAGGAAGGCAAGTGAATCTGCTTCCCAGCTGCCTTCTGGCTCCGCTAGTTTGCAAAGTAAAAGTTTTCGGGTTCACCGGCGAGCCCCGCGGTCTGGGTGCAGCGCTTCTGTCGCCGCGCGGTGCCACGTGAGGATGCGAGTAAACATGCACAGTTGGCAGAATTACAGCTCATTCATCCAGCGCTCGGGCTTACAAAACTGCACTTCGTTCCAAGTGCCTGCCCGCTCTTAACTCTGTGCACGTTAAGTTACACTCAGATGCTTGTTTGCAGTTTAACAAAACAATAACAAAACAACAACAGAACCACAGCGGACTCAGAACGCCCCTTTGTGTGATTCCCCCAGCCCCCAGATTATTGATTTGCCTTTTGCTATCTTCATTTTATTACAGTTCAAGAGCAGCTTTTAAAATTGAGTTGTTATGAAGGGCTGGAAACATATTCGAGATGAAGCCTGGCACTTGCCAGCTCCATTTTCGTGTGTGTGAGAGCTCAGATTTAAAAGCCGAGAACTTTGGAATTGAACACTGTGGGAACACTGTGGGTTTGTTAGCCTTCCAATTCGAGGGATTGGTTTTCGGATGGAGTAGCCACCTGGAAGGAAAAAGTTTTTAGTCTCATAACTGAGTGTGTGCTGAGATCCACGGTCCAGTTTTGCAAGGGCGGCTCTGGGCATTCCAGCTGGACAGCTGGCCCCGGTGACTCTTGGTTTTATTTTCTGAACCGTGAATTAGTTTGGAAAAGCTTTGAAGGGTTCCTAATGGATCTTTTATTGAGATGAAATATGAGTCCCTTGGCTACCCATCCCCCTGTGTTGTTTTGGTTGATTTTCTTAGAACAAACAAATTAAAAAATCACCAAGGCTGCCACTATACCATAAAAACATAAAGGCCAGGGGAGCGATGTTGATCCATGAAAAATGGAAATTATGGTTTTTAATTTAACCCAAATTAAGCAGGATATTGGGGATGATAAGTATAAATCTCATTACTACCACCTTTGGTCTTCTTTCCATTTGTTTGAATTAGGAAAGATTTCACACTGGAAAGTGTGTGTGTGTGTGTTTCTGTTTATGGAGGTGTAAACATGGGTAAGGTAGTTTTTGTTTTCTTTGACTCCTTTACCAACCAACACTTGACCATTTGGTAGTGGCAGCAGCTGTATTTATTTATTTCTTAGCCAGATTCTTTGAAGTGGAAACTGGGGGGTACAGACCTTAATTTCAGTCTTGAGCCAACTGGAGAAAACCCCTGTGCTGGAGATGCACCCCCACCCCCTCTTTACTACTTTGTACAAATTAGCCATCCATTGGGTTCTGGGTCAGTGATGCTTAAGTTGATTCAAGTTTAGGTCGAGTTTTTCTGAAACGTCAGCAGTTCCAGATGGATTGATCAACTGTTTGTAAATTGTTGATTTTGCTTTGTAGAAAGGAAAAAAAAGATAAAATAGAAAACCACGTTTTAGCATAGTATCAGTTATTTCACTGAATTTTTCATGTGCTCATTAAGTGACTTTAAAATGTTATTTGTACCAATTTTTTGCACCTTGAAGTTCTTTAAATCAAATCAAAATTAATAAAATGTATTTACTTAGTGGCAGGAACTTATAATTTATTTAAGGATCAAGTAGAGCGGATGTTCTGGATGAAGTTGGCCCCAGGTGTCTCAGAGAGCTGGCAGGGGGCCTTCTGGGCCAGCTCCTTCGTTCTCACAAGGGAACGAAGCAGAGGGCCCCTGTGGGTAACTGACTTGTCCAAGGTGTCGCAGTGAATGAACAGCGGGAGGTTCACGTTCCAGATTCTTGTCCTGCATCTCCGGTGCTCCCCATCGTTCTCCCCGCTGCCCTCCTTTTCCTTTGAGCTCAACACAGTTTTTGTTGAGTGGTCCCATAGGTAGCAGGCAGCAAGCATGCTGAGGTTCGGACGAGGTGTTCGTTTCTCAGAGCTGTGGCAAATGCCCACAAACCGGTAACTGAAAATCCTTTTCTTCTCTCCCAGTTCCCGAGGCCTGAAGTCCGATATCGAGGTGTCAGCAGGGCCAGGATCCTTCCCAAAACCCTAGGGCAACCCTTGCTTCTGCCAGCTTCTGACCTTCCTTGGATTGTAGCAAATTGACTGCCTCTGGCCTTCTTCCCTCTCTTTGTCTGAAACGCTCCCCCGTCTCCTACAAGGACCAGCAGTTACCGAATTTCGGGGCCACCCGAAGTCCCAGACGATCCCACCTCATGATTCGTAACTCAATTACACCTGCAATTTACATCTGCAATGTTTCTTTCCAACTATGATCATTTTCAAAGATACCAGAAGTTAGGACTTGGACATACTTTTTGGTATACAGTATGTAAGTCAGTGCTGAATATAAATGTAAATGTGGTCTTTCTTCACCAGGAACTTGGGGAGATGTTTGGGGAGAAAGATTCATGGATAAGTCTCAGAACCTGGTAAATGCTCTAATATTGAGGTACACATGTAGCAAAAGGAACCCGGTGCAAGGCATCCCAGACTTCCTTGGGGCACAGTTGGTGAGGATCCTGATCCAATTTAAGAAGGTTGAGAAAGGTAATGGTGAAGGACGTGGTGAGGGGAAGAAATGAGGGGGTGGAAGGTGGGGACCCCAGCAGGCCCGCTTGCTTGGAGGAGGGCAGTGGGGCTTGCAGTGCTTCGAAGTGGGTGTTGCTACAATGTCAATGGCAAGCAACTGCTGCCCAGCATGGTGAGAGGGCTGTTGTAGGGACCAGCTGGAGAATAGGCAAGCACTCTGGTTTGAGTTTTAATCTCTTAGGTGTGGCCAACTGGGGGTTGAGAGGAAGGGGAAGGATAGGGTAGGATTTGTTATTATTACTTCTAATGATGAAGAAAGGCTAATTCTACATAGTGGATGGATTGGACTTAAACACAGCCTGAAGCGCAGGCTGTTCAACTGTCTTCACGAACAGCACTCCTTTCCAAAGCCACGTTTAAGGAGAGGTCTAGCAGAAATTCTTGGCATGACCACACTTGTCTCCGCATCTCCTGCAGCCTTTTGGGTTACAGGATTAAATTGCATTGATTATTTTTGCACACCCACTGATTAAAAACTTAACCACATTGAATGTTTTTTGTTAGGAATATAGTAAACAATTTAAATTTTCACGTTTTATGTGAAATGCTGCTCAGTATCTTAAGTTTTAAAATTTGTGAGGACTTCAGTGATAGAAAATTTTGCAAATTTAGCCCTTGCTTTTCCAAATGTGGGTGTTTTTCTCACGGTGCTACATGGCGGTTTTAGACAAAGATTTTGTTGTTGTTTTTTATGATTTGTCAAGTAACTCAGGGGCAAAGTCCAGATTTTTCTCAGACTGTTTAACAGACTAAAAACACTTGCATGAGTTGTGGCTTTTACTTATAAAATGTTACGTTTGTTGGCTGTTGACCCAGATAACTGGACATCACTGGTGTATCCGGCTCCACGCCAGGCACAGGAAAAGGAATGTTTGCATTTTCAGAAGCAACTGAGTTGGGGGGAGTGGATTTCCACCAAAGAAGAAGGCATTTAGGGAACAATTACAGAATGCCTGTCATGAAGTAATAAATCCCGTAGTGCTGCTGACTGTTTAAATGCTTTAGCAGGCAAGGGGAGAGACCGGTGGGGTTTTGAAGGCCCTGGAAGATTGTTTTCCTGAAGGGAGGACTAGAGCTGGACCTGAGGGCAGGAGTGCTGGGATTGGGCTGGGGAGAGGGCAGTCCTGGGTTGTGGTGAGGGCTGCTGATGGACTGGCCCCACCGAAGTGGGCAGATGGTTTTTGGAGCCAGTGGTCATGCATGGTATTTAAAACCTGCCTCTGGGTAAGGTCCCTTAGGGGCAAGTGTGTGGCAGGGAGGAGGAGGCGGCCCCAGCAGAAGCACACTGGGGGCAGGGCAGGGCCCTGAGAAGGGACCGCTGGTGAGGTGGGGAGCAGCCTGAGTATGCCTGGTCATAAAAGCCAAGAGAAGTTCAAATTCGAAGACAGAAATGGGCGCCCCACTTAAGAGATGCTGAGAGATCAAGAACACCTAAAAGAAAAGCAAACTAAGGGGACAGCTAGATCAGGAGCAGAACCATAGAAATGAAGATCACATGGAGGGTTAGCAACAGGGGAGTGGGAGGAGGAGAGAGGGGGAGAAGGTACAGAGAATAAGTAGCATAGATGGTGGGTAGAAAATAGATAGGGGAGGGCAAGAATAGTAGGGGAAATATAGAATCTAAAGAACTTGAGACACGTGGTCATAAACTAAAGGGGAGGGAACGGTTGGGGGAGGGGTGTGCAGGGTGGAGGGAAATGAAGGGGGGAATAGAACAACTGTAATGGCATAATCAATAAAATATATTAAAAAAAAAAGAACAGTTAGACCAAGGAGCTGACCACCAGGGTTAACAGCCTGGAGCCCTGGTGCCTGCCATGCGCAGTATTCGTGGACCAGAGGCCGGAGAAGGCAGGTTGGGGTGGCTTGAAGGGAGAATGAGATGAGGATGGTGGTCCTAGCAGCCGGGTGAGGGCGAAGTTTGGTGTGAAAGAAAAAACAGGTTTCTTCGGAAAAAAGTGAGTGTTGGAGCTCATGAATTCTGAATACAGTTGGCTACAGGAGAGGAAGAAGTCGGGGATGGGAGGTGAGATGGGCTGGGAGCTGGTGCACTTGGAGGGTTGGGCCTTTGGGGGCAGCAGGGACATTTCATCCCTGTGATAGGAGGGAAGGTGATGAGCAGGAGCCAAAAGATAGGAAGGCAGGCGGGGGGAGGGCAGGAGGGCACGGGGAGCACAGGTGTGGGGAAGAGGGAGTTCCTGCTCCATCGCTGTTATTTTCTGAGACACAGAGGCTGGGGAGGCAGGACGGGAGCTGGTAGGTGGTAAGAGAGCAGGGGAGTGGTTCTCTTGGAAAGTGGGAAAATGAGCAGAGCATACAGGGATTGCAGAAATGTCACCAGGGTGGTGGCATGTCCACTTTCGGCTTGAGATCAGAATCAAAGGGAGGCGGTTACCCAGGTAGTTCCCTCCAGCTACATTCAGCCTAGAGGGGCAGAGAGTTGGAATCAGCCAGGCTGCAGCTTTGCCAGGTGAATGAATCGGAGGGAGAGAGGAGCAAGGTGATTTCCATGAATAGCCCAGCAAGGTGCCATGGCCTGAATTCCTTCCCATGGTCAAGGGTAAGGTTTCTATATGTGAATTCACAGTCTTAAGGTCTTACATACCTCTGTAGCCTTATTTCCCTTATTCCCAACAGTCAGCACAAAATATTATTTCCTTCCTGCACATCAGTTGAGGTACTATTATATTGTAGTGCTGAGTGCTAGGGGTTCGGGGTGCTTCTCTCGCTGAAGGATCAGGCTTATCCACAAATTCTCTGCCTAACCACAGTATGCCTCATTGTCCCTGAGCAGAGTTTGTCCTTCACATCTTGTGTACCTTGGCTATATTGGCCACTCTTGCCTCGAGGCCCTGCTTCAGAAAATTCTGGGTCCTTCACCATCTAACTCAACTGCTGTGAACTCTCTTTGGAGTTTTGATTCTTTGCTTCTCTGAACCCAGGCAGGGCTTATCGTCTGTGCCCTTGTGTTCCTTATATGATGCTGATATTACACCTATAACACCCATCCCCTGGGAGAGAAGGACTGTGAGGCCTATCTTATTAGCAGGCGCCTGCAGTACGTGTGGGAATGAACTTGATCTTGATTGACATGAGTAATGCTAAGAAAGATACAGCTGTGGGGTGGGAGAGGGATACAGATTCCAGTTTCACCCCATTATGGCAAACGAGAACTTTATCTATTGAGTTTAGGTCAGCATTTCATAGCCGTGGGGTCCCCAGTTCTAAAATGGGTATATTAACTCTATTCACAGTTACATGTCGCCCACGTGATCTTATATGTGTGGTGAGCACACCCAGGAGACAGAATGCTAGCCAGTTGCTCAGAAACGGTGTGGAATTTTGGGCACACTTAGGCATTTGGTCAATGAATGCAAGTGTTGAGTTTTTCCATTACGATGAGAGAGTTTTGCATGACTCCACCTCGGAGTCCTGTTGCTTCTTGCCGGCTTACAGCCCTCCAGCATCGGGAAGTCTGGGAGAAGCCGGTGGGTTTGGCCGTGGCCCAGAAATCGAAATGCCAGAGACGAATGGGCACAGGAACGTTGGGAAGTGTTGCCCCAATCTGGTTACAGCTTCTCTTTCCAGGAGTCTGTAAAGATGGTTAAAAATAAAACAAACAAACCAACAAAACCCCACAAAAAACAGAAGTAGAAACTCTTTAAAGTACCCATATTTTGCCGTCTATAATGTGCACCTGTGTTTTTGGCCCAAACTTTCGGGGGGGGGGGAAGCTTTTAATTTTCTAATTCAGTTATTTATTTATATTTAGATACTTATCTTTTGTGTTATTAACAAAGCATTTCTTTAAGGAATTTAAGCATTTATTTTTGAACGTATTATGGTACAAGAAATTTTGTGTGACAAATAATTACAAAATATAAGATCCACGGTATTTCAGGCAGTACCCATGTATCATGCGCACCCTTATTTTTCACTCAAAAATTTGGGCAAAAAAATATGCATCACACATGGTGAAAATACCGTAGCTCAGAAAATGACACAGTGAGGTTTTCTGTAAGTACTCAGTGACACTTTCCCCACTCAGCTGCTTCTGTGAAGGCACCTGTTCTTTGTTGGCTTATTTCTGTGGAGGAATCTTAAAAGGCTAGAGAACATCACTGGTTTATTAATGTGCGAACATGTTTCTCAAACACATAAAAATTAGGACACAGAGTTCTCTACATTTTGGTACCTTATTCACTTGGTTTTTGCGAAGATCAGGAAGCGGTAGGTGCAGACGGGCTCAGTGAGTTTTTGTTGCCTGACTCCATTTGTTTAGAAACTTAACGTCATGGTAGTGGTTTAGCTGGTATTTACATTCCAGTGCAGGCAATTTTTGTCTGAAGAGAGAGTGTTAATGAAGCAGGCAATGTATCTCCCAAGCTTGCTGCTGCTTCTGTAATGAAATGTTTTAGAGATTTTGCATGTCTGGTAAGGGACTCTCTGGCCCGTTGGCGTGAGGTGGGACAGAGACACAGCAGGCACCTGACAGGAGGCACACGTCTGTCTGCCTTGGCCACGTTCAGGACCACGGCGGACCCCTTGCACAGAGGGAGCTCTTCATCCAGGGAAGCGTTGCTTGTGCTCCGAGCCTTCCTGTCCAGGGAACAGATGGGAGGTTAGGGGAGACTGGTACAAGAAGAGTCCAGAACAACTCCCTCCCTCACCCAACACCCTGGTCTGCTCTTCCTCTATAGGCAGCCACAAGCCCAGGCTGGAATCTGCCCTCCTCACGTGGCAGGGGCTGTCCAAAGACCAGAACTCACTTCTGACATTTACTCTTCTCCAGGGGCATGCTTCATAATTCATCCCCTAGATTTTTAAACTGCTTGTATTTGCATTCATCCTGCAAATCATTGCTACCGCCTGCTCCGCCTGCTGTAGACTCAGGTGAGCTTCTGTGACTTGTCGGCTCTCTCGGCGTGACTTTTTGTGGTGCAGGGTGGTTATTAAACCAGTTTAATCCCAGCCTCATGGCTATGTAATGTCTGTCAGGCGTCTCTCAGGTTAGACTTGACCATCCAGCCCTTTTTTTTATTTAAAGATTTTATTTATTTATTTTTAAGAGAGGGGACGGGGGTGGGGGGAGAGAGGGAGATAAACATGATTAGTTGCCTTGCTCACGCCCCCACCTGGGGACCTGGCCCACATCTCCAGCTTGTGCCCTGACTGAGAATTTAACAGGCAACCTTTTGATTTGCAGATTTGCAGATTTACAGACCAGTGCTCAATCCACTGGGCCACACCAGCCAGGGCCACCTGGCTCTTTTTGATGAGATTTATCTTGTATCTTCCTCCTTTGTCCTCTGCTAAGACAGCAAGAGATAGGCGAGTAACTGGTAGATATTTAGAAATTATTAAAGGCACTGGATTTCTAAAGGAAAATTCACAAAGATGGGTTAGGAACAACCTTGCTGAAGGGACTGATAGACCTTTTTATTCAGTGACCATCATTGCTTCCCTCTTTCGTCCATGGGTCAGGCACAGCTGGCTGGGCAAAAAAGGTGAAGGGATTAAGCAGCAAACAAACAAAAACCCCTCATAGACACAGATAACAGTGTAGTGATTACCTGTAACCCGTAACCTGGTTGGCGAATTTGCGGTTGAGGTTTTCAGTCTAGTGTTAGGAGTTCAGATGCCTGGACCCCCGACCTCCTGCTCTAATTTCATTGTTTGAGGGTGGGACCTGGAAGCTGGTGTTCCTTCAGAGCTCTGCAGGTGATTCTGATGCCCCCCCCCGGGTTGGGAAGCTGTTGTTTAGCAGGCCAGCAACCTGGAGGGTTAACCAACATCACCAGGGGGCATCGGATGCAACAAAAGAAGGTAGAAGAAACCATAGAGGGACAAATTGGGGGCAGCTGCCTCACCTGGAAGGGAGGGAGGGACAGATGGCTCCAAGTGGAACAAAGAAGAATCAAAGTCAAGAGACATTTTTAGGACAGACCTGAGAGCTTTCACACTAGGTCTTATTTGTAGGAGACAAGAAAAACGGCTCTTCGTGAAGTGGGGAGTGACATGCTGAAGCTGGATTTAGTATCAACTCACAAGGTTCAGTGCGGCGTGGTGCTGAGTGGATTAACCGAAGGGCCCAACAGCAGCCAGCATTTGTCCCAACCAGCATCGGAAGGCCTGGTCCTTGGGGAGCAGGCTGCAAACCACGTAGAATCCAGCCTTTGTGTGGCTGCTATCTTTTATTTTAGATTTAAAATAGAGACTCATTACCTGGTAAAAATGCACTATTAATCTAAAATCATAAAATAGTACAGAGAGACAGTGAGAGGCCCAATGTTCCAAGGATGTACTTCTCCTGGGAAAATTTTTTTCAGCCTTTCCGAATCTGATAAATAAAGAGCGTATTTTAATTTGCATTGTGACTATAAGAGATTAATATATTTTGATGTATTTACAAAAGGACCATTTGTATTTGGCAACCTTCTCTGTTTCCAAAAGCGCCCCCCCTCCACTTGACACTCTTGAGATTTTTAGAGACAACTCATCATCTTAAAGTGTGTTTTTTTCACTGTTTCCTTGCTGCTTTGGTAAGAACTAAGAAGGTGGCACCGTGGGCGTTCTTGTCATATTCTTGACTAAGATTGACACCACGCTGGGCAGACCACACAAGAGGTTTCCTCTGTCCGGTACATGGCTGGCCTGCCCGGCTGCCAGCCCGCATCAGCTGGTGTGTGAGGCATTTGCTAGTTGTTGTTAGCTCGTTATCAATTCAGATGATTTACATTCTTAGTTCTTAATTTAAATAAAACTAAAAGCAGACATCTTTTGTTGTCTTCTTCCCGTTTTTTGCCTTCTCAAGTTTGAACAATATAGTATTTGTGAATAGTAGTGTGTATTTGAAATCTGTGGTCCCTGAGTCATGGGTGGGGGGGTGGCAGGCTGCGGAATTTCATTGTATAATCCGTACAGACAATGCTGAATCGTCCATCACCTGCACAGTCTTTGCTTTAGCTTTGTTATTACATCATTTGAGCACATTGGTAGCTCTACTTTGTAAGCGCTGCTCCCACAGACTCCAGAATTGTTCTTGCAGGCCGAAGTAGCTCCCTACAGGGGCTGGGAGGAGAGACTCCCTGGGGTAGTCTAAGCATCCCTATGCCCCCACACCCCTCATCCCCCCCACCACAGGGTATGTTGAGCAGTAGGTGATCATGAATTCAGTTCACTCCTTTTATGAAGACATTTCTGGAATGGGAAACAAGCTTCCAAGCATGTGACATGGCTTTGTCCAGGCGGTCAGTTCTGTGAGGTCAGAGCCTTTATTTTGCACCCACCTGCAACTCTAGCACCCTGAATAGTGACGGGCATTCAACAGGCACTTCTGTGGTGGCCTCACCTTGTGGCCAGATGGAAAGCAGGCTGTAAATTGCACTCGATGACAGTTAGGTCCAAACCCGCCTTAGATTCAATAGAAAGTCCCTTCGAGTGGACTGAGAGGTGTAACAGCAATACAGATTTTTTTTAATGCCATTGTTAAACTTTTCTTTCTTTAAGACGGTGTGAATCTTAGTCTAATTAAATTGACTCACTTCCCATCAAGATAAGACTTAAAAGCATTCTTTGTATTTATGGTGCAATTTTTCCCCGACTCTTTTCTCATGAAAGAGGCAAGGAGGAGCTGACTGGCGGAGGGTTCCTCTCCAGGACTGTGTTGGTGACAGCTGTGCTGCCTATTAGGTTAATCTCCTTTTTAACCTGCCTTTTGTTTGTTTGCTCCAAACAAGATCAAGCGTTTCAAACTCCCCCTGTTTGGCCAAGACTCCAGTGCTAGGCTGGCTGTCCCTTCCTCTCGACCCTTCCTACCTTGTGTCTGCTTGTATTACTGCAGCTGTCATGCTGTTTGAAGTTACGCATTTACGGCGCTCACCAGATTGTGAACTGATGATGGCCATTCATCTCTGTGTCCTCAGTGTATAGCACACAAACACTCAGGAAGTCTTTGTTTAAAGAAGTCCCATTCCCCTCCCCCCCACCCCGCTTTACCCCGCACCCCACCCCACTTCAAGTAAGAGTAGGAGAAGAATTTTGCATTATTTTTAACAGAGGATGCTTCTGTTTGTCCTGGATAAGCCTGAGTCTCTTCAAAGCAGAAGTCTCAAACCTACAAGGTCAAGGCTTAAACTCCCACTCTTCATTTGACAGTGAAAAGTGTCTCTTTCTTACCCAGATACATTTATTTTTTCCCTGTTTTCTTGATCCAATTTTCTTCTACTCTTTGAAAAAGTACCTCTTATATTTCCTACATTTTAAACTTTCCCTCTTGTTTGTGATGTTTCTCCTTGGCATACATGGTTGTATCCTGTTTTCCCCCGTTAAAAAACATCTCCCTGATCTTCATTTCTAGGAATGAAGATCACATGGAGGGTTAGCAACAGGGGAGTGGGAGAAGGAGAAGGGGGGAGAAGGTATAGAAAATAAGTAGCAGAGACAGTAGATAGAAAATAGATAGGGGGGAGGGCAAGAATAGTAGGGGAAATATAGAATCTAAAGAACTTGAGACACATGAAGGGAGGATAGTGGGGGAAGGGTGTGCAGGGTGGAGGGGAATGAAGGGGGGAAATAGAACAACTGTAATGGCATAATCAATAAAATATATTAAAAAAATCTCCCGGAAATATTCCCTTGTAGCGCTTTATTGGAGTGGTTACTCTCCTGACTTTATAATTAAGCTTCTTGAAAAGGAGCCTGGAGTCCATGTTCATTTCCTTCCCTGTTAGTTCGGGCAGTGCTGCCCACTCTCGGCCTGGGTTCAAACCTCTCTCATTCACCACTGCTCGTGCCCTCTTCCGGCCCTTTAGCTGGTGGTCACCACATGTGCAATCGCACGCACTTAATTACTGCATTTCGGCCGCTGATGTCGTTTGGGCTCAGAAGCTCTTCCAAGGAAAGGGCTGGCTTGACCGCATGGCCTCCCTGCCAGGACAGACCTAGGACGTGCGGCCCCGCCCTGGGAAGGGAGGCTCTGGAGCACGGGTGTCCTCCGGGTGCGTCGACCGCCTTCTTCAGGAGCCCTGGTTCACTGTTCTACCAGGACCTGGTTTTTCAGGGTTCTTTGCTGAAAGTATTTGTGTCCTTCTCTCAGGGATAAATCGGAAGACTTGTCCATCAGCTCAGCTAGAAGTTAGCAACCACAGTTGGGGACTATCTGGGACTGAAAACTTTGTCAGGCTTTCTCTCCTTTTTCTTTTCTTTTAAGATTTTATTTATTTAGTTTTTAGAGAGGGGAAGGGAGAGGGAAGGAGAGGGAGAGAAACATCAGTGTGTGGTTGCCTCTCACACAACTCCCACTGGGGACCTGGTTCGCAACCCAGGCACGTGCCCTGACTGGGAATCGAACCAGCAACCGCTGAGCCACACCAGCCAGGGCTCTCTCCTTTTTCTTTTAATGACTATTTGCAGTTTTATTTTGAATGTATTTTTTTTCTTTATCTTCCAATTACAGTTGACATTCAGTACTATTTTATATTGGTGTCAGGTGTACAGCATAGTAGTTACATATTAATGTTTACAAAGTGATCTCCCCAGTAAGTCTGATACCCGCCTGGCACTGCACGGAATTATCACAATATTATCAACTTTCTTCCCTGGGCTGCACTTTACATCCCCGTGACTGTTTTGTAGCTACCGAATTGCACTTTCCAGTCCCTTCACCTTTTTCATCAGTCCCCTAACCCCCGTCCCTGCAGGGGACCGTGAGTTTGTTCTCTGTGTCTCGAGTCTGTTTCTGTTTTGCTTGTTCACTTACTTTGTTCTTTACATTCCACGTTAGTGTTCTCAGGTCTCTGTGTTAGGGTGTCCATCTTTTCCCATTTCAGCGATTATAAAACCTTTTAAATTTCAGGTATGCTGTGACTGTGTGTCACTGCATGCAGCAGAGACAGAAGGGTTGGTTATGGAGACCTTCTACACTGTCTGACTGTGTCCCAAGGGGGAGCGGATGGTGGCCGCTTTTAAAAGTAGAGGGGAGCCCTGGGCGTTCAGTTGGGGCTGACAGTCTTCCTTTGTCCTGGAAAAGTTTTTCTGGGAGGTGAGCATAGCACTCAGGGTCTCTCGGGTTCTTTTTAAATTTCTTCAATGTGCAGCTAGTTAATGAAAGTATGTAAGCCTTATACATGTATTTTATTCCAAGTTTACTTTCCAGTGATGTATTCCTTTTTCTATTGGGATGCTGCAGGATAATAAAGAAAATCTAAGGATCCTAGTCTTCTTCTCTTGGTTTTCTTTTAAGAGAATATATCAGAAAAGACTTCTTAGCTTTCTGATGAGATTAACTTGATAGACCTGATGTTTCTAGTTTTGATGTGGCTTTAATGGACCACGATTGAGTTACATAGTTACAAAGTGTATCTTTCCACCCTAGCCCAAGTGGCTTATGGTTGGAGTGTTGTCCCATAACTGAAGTGCCGTGGGTTCGATTCCCAGTCAGGGCTCTGTGCCCATACACATGAGCTGTGGGTTCAGTCCTCACTCTGGGTGTATACGGGAGACAGCCAATCGATGTGTCTTTCTTGCATTGATGTCTCTCTCCCTTCCTCTCTGTCTCAAAAAAACAATGAAAAAATGTCCTTGGGTGAGGAGATACACACACACATATGCATATATGTATATATATGTCACATATACACACATGACATACATATTTGTGTATATGTTGTGTGTATATATATGTACACACACAACACACACAACACACACATATATATAAATGTATATCTTTCCGGAGGGTCGTGACCCTCCAGTAGTATGTTAGCTGTTGATATCTTTGACTTGCTGTCTCATTTAAAATAATTGCTCACCTTCCGGAGATAGAGGTTAGAAGTGCTGTTGCAGACAGCTTCAGGAAAGCAGGTGGAGTGTATGGAAATCTTCCCTGATCCCTCACTCACCAAATCTGTAGAAAATGCAGGGTGAGACAGAAGCAGGGTGAGGCGGAAGCAGAAAGTCGTGTTAGTTTGACTTTCTCCTAAAGTGGATCTCATGAGTATCTTGGACTACTATGAGGAGGGAAACCTAAGGTGTCCACAGAATCTTTTGGCCTTCAGAACTCTATATACAAGCAGCCTTAATTGATTTAAATGTTCTAATAACAGTCGGCATCCAGACCTTTGTCCAGGTTCTGTGCCAAATGCAGCATCGCAGTTGTTGAAGCGACTTCATGAGGTCAGTACTGCCCCCATTTCACAGATGTGCCGGCTGAGTGGGAACAGGTACGTTGATCCTTCCCAATTATTTGCTTTGAAGGCTCTGACCCAGGCTCGTGACCTCTTGGCCTGTAACTCTTACTGTCGTCATAGCCGTGGGGTCAGAGACAACTAAGTGCTCAGTGTGGCAGTCGAGGTGCGGGTGAGTCTTTGTAGAAGAAAAGATAGAGAGGACCTGTCTGCACTGATCCATCTCTTTCCAAGTGGCCGGTGGGTGGGCAGACAGAGTCACTGAGGATTTTCACCTGGTGCCTTTGCTGTCCTGGTAACTCACTGTTGGAGGAAAAGATCTTAACATCCCATTTTAGCATCGTCAAGTGGCCCTGGGAATGACCAGGGGCAGTCATCCCCAGACCTGCCTGCAGTGTGGTGTTACTGACTATTAAATAATCGGTCCTTTTCTTCTTTGTATCCTTGGGATGGAGAATCTTTTGCTCGAGTAGTAAATGACCGATCTCAAACCTGGATGCCAAGTGAAGACGAAAGAAGTAAAACATCATCAGGAGGGTGGTTGCATTTTCCTTAGATCTTCACCTGCGGTGAAAAGAAGCCCTACCACTCTCCGGGTTTAGGGAGGGTTCACTGCCACCTGTCACATTGGTGCTGGGTGAGCAGAGAACTGGCCTTCCTGCCCCTTACTTGATAAAGTGATGAGAAGGGAGGACACTGAGGAGATAGCAGGGAGATTAGATGGGTGTGGGGCCTCAAGTTGGCTTTGCTTCAAAGCAGAATTGTGACCTGTAGCGGATCATACTTGATCCCGGCTTCACTTCCTGAATAGTGGAAATGAGGTTTTAAATGAGATAATATTAAGGTCTCTTTGCTGAAATTCTATGATTTTACATATCCCATAAAACCAAACTAAACCTGATAAGATCACTGAGGTAATTTTAAAATGATCCACAGGCTTTACAGACTCATTGAATGAAGCACAGACCATGTTATTGGAAACCATCCATTGCACCGTAGCAGCGAGTCAGTGCAGGGGCTGCCTTCTCGGGAGGGCAGAGATGGGCGTGGGGTCTGTGGCCTGTGTGGATCCAGAGCCTTGCATGGCTTTCTCACCAGGCTTACCTGGTGGTCCCCACTCCCCTGCCTGGACCTGCCCTCCGTGCCTGGGGCTGATCCCTGCTTGGGGCCCTGTGCTCTCCTCCTGCTAACTGGATGTTTTTTTGTCCCTGAGTTCTTGTCTTTCAGTTCTGAACACTTGGAGAGCTATTTTAGCCTCTGAACTCTAGTTATCTCTTGGCATATCCCTCTTTCTTCCTCTGGGACAGATTTTTAGAACATATGTTCCTAGGAATATAGATTTTTCACCCCCCAGCCCACTGAGCTGACCAGCCTGCTTGCCGGAATTTCTGAGTACAAAAAGAATGCGCAGCATGTCCACGGTGTTTGGAAACAGACTTTTTTTGGCATAGTGAAGACACCCTTCATGACTTCCCACACACATAATTCTTTTTCCTTTTATTTCCAGACTTTATGGACGTCTTGCAGACTCTGTCACATGGTGGTTTTTCTTGCCTGCATCCCTCCCCCGTCCCCAGTCCTGCACTGCCTGTATCATAGCCTGTTTTACCAGCGCGCACCCTTCAGCACGCGTGTTCTGGCTGTTCTGTGTCTCAGCAGTTCCCTGTTGACTCTCCACCCCTAACTCCCTCCCTGCGGTGAACAGGCCAGCTCCTGGTCAGGGTCTGTTTCGGGTCCTAGTTGGCTGTGACGTCACTCCTGTGCTGGAACCAGTGTGGCAAATAGATTTGCTGAAGGCCTGCGCCGGTGAGGTGGGAGTAGCCACTGGGACGGTCGTGTGAGCTCATCAGTCAGGAAAGAGTCGGGACTGAAGAATGAGTGACGGGCATGGGACAGGAAGGTGGTACGCATGTCATTGTTTGCCAATGGCCCTGGAAGCCCACAACTCTGTTAATGACTTTGTGTACACACCAGGGCTCTACATAAGAGTTTCACCAGCTGATTTTATTTTCATTATTTTCAGAGAGAGAGGAAGGGAGGGAGAAAGAGAGGAAGAGAAACATCAATATGAGAGAGAAATGTCAACCATTTGCCTCTTGCACACCCCTAACTGGGGACCCGGTCTGCAATGCAGCCCTGTGCTCTGACCTGGACTCGAACTGGTGACTTTTAGGGTCATAGGCCTGTGCTCAATCGCCTGAGCCACACCAACCAGGGCTTGACAGCTACTTTAAAGCAATGTCTCAGCCACCTACATTTACAGTTTCAAGAGATTTCTTACCAGTAGAATTATTTAGATTCTATACTTAGTAGTAAGTTGTATCCTTGTAAAAGTAGTTGATTTCATTCCTTAGTGATAGTTTCCAAAATGCGTTCCCCAAATACCTTCTGGTAGAGAGTGGCTCCCAGCATTTGACCAGCTGCTTAAAGATCTCTGGGGGATTGCACTGGAGAAAAATGCTGGTCCCATATATTAGGAACTCCTAGAAATTAGTGGAAAAACTCGGGCCGATTAGAAATATGGGCCAGTAATAACTTGTAGTGTCTGCAGAGTGTGCGAGATCCTGTCTGAAGTGTTTTAAGTCTCGTATTAGTTACTTCTCATATTTCCCTAATGAGGTCATTATTAGTCACAGCCCTCTCGTGTGCCTGAGGGAGTAGAAGCTCATCAGTCCCCTCAGGCCACCCAGGCAGTAAGTGTTGGAGCCAGGATTTGATTCCTGGCAGTTGGACTCCAGAGTCCACGGACATTCCAGACCAGCGCAGGGAGGGAGCACAAATTCACAATGGGAAATGCAAATAGGTTAAAATTATGAGGACCCACTTTTCACAGTTCCGATTCGAGTGAGACTCTGACGAGAATGCTTCATGAGTGATGCACACACTTGCACCTCCCCTTGGCTCCCATGAACTGAGGAGCGTGCCCCCACTGTTAGGGACCCGGTTCTCTGCAGCCGCTCTGTGCCTGGACCTCTCTGCCCGGACCTCTTTGCCCGGACCTCTGGTCTGCAGGGCTGGGAGCCAGTGAGTTGTGTTGGTGTGGGCACTCAGTTTATGGCAGTTTGTTAATGGCAGTAGAAGACTCATACGGACTTTTGTGGGGTTGGTTATCTCTGTTGAAAAGGATTTTTCCCTTCCTGCCTGCCTTTTACATTTCAACTTTTTTTTAAAACAAACTTCAGAAACATTTTCCTGAATCCTCGTCCTTTTCAGCAACATTGCATCTCTGTTCATTTTGGATCAGTCTGCGTCCCTCTGGTAGCACCTGGCACTTGGAAGCAGGTGTGCTGTTAGTCCTTAAGGTCTGTTTTTGGATCCTTGCACATAGTGCAAGTGGGAATGTGTCATTCCCAGCACATAGTAGGTGCTCAGTTATATTCTCAGTGAATGAGTAGTTGGTCCATCATGCATTTCCGTTTAAAAATCAAAGATCCTAGAGGAACCTCAGTAGGGTCTCAGTAGAAAATTCTCCATTCACTTAAAAGGCCGATTAAATTTGCTTTTATTGCATCCATAAATATTAAGCATCTAGTATTATTTATTATATGCACACACGTTGAAAAATGGGCGGAGCTGCTTTGTTCATCAGAGTAGATGAAGTATTATTTAATAAACAGCTTTTCATTTTTAGGCAGTTTTGAAAGGTATCTAGTATGGCATAAAAACCCTTTCGTTTTTCTTAACCACCTGAATGCTCTTTAAACACATGTAAACTCACAGTTTAAAGCTAAAGCAGAAAAATAGATTTTTTTCTTTTTACTGGTGAAACTGCTGAATAAAGAATCTGAACTAATTATAAGAATAACAGACCTTTAAAAATGCCAGGTCTTTAATAGAAAAGCCTGCAGACTTGAGAGGTTGTTCAGTGAACCATGTCAGGAGTTAAGGGTGGCCAGGGGCCTGGGCTGGCACCTGCGGTCTTACTGTGAATGTTAATGGCCTCTCCTTTTATTCTCAGGTGTCTTTCTGATGATAAACTATGTCGTGACCCTCCAGTAGTATGTTAGCTGTTGATATCTTTGACTTGCTGTCTCATTTTAAATAATTGCTCACCTTCCGGAGATAGAGGTTAGAAGTGCTGTTGCAGACAGCTTCAGGAAAGCAGGTGGAGTGTATGGAAATCTTCCCTGATCCCTGACTTGCCAAATCTGTAGAAAATACAGGGTAAGGCAGAAGCAGGTTTACAGTTGTGAGTCCGTGAAATGCCAAGTTTATTCTTGTATTGTTATGTATTATATTTTTGATACTTTTGCACCGCACCCTGTAAATTAAAACCAAATAATAAAAACACCCATGTTTTCATGTCTCTTTGGAAACTTAGAGGATCTTTTTCTTTATCATGGAGTTTAAAAATTTTAGTAGAATATGCTTGGGTCCCTGGCCCTTGATTACTTTTTACAAGTCTGCCTTTAAACTGGAGACATTTCTTTCTTTTTTTTTGGCTTCTGTACATTTGTTAGACGTTAGTTTTTTATTGTGGTAAAAATGCATGTCCATCGCCACTGTGACTCTCTGTCAGTGTACAGTTCAGTGGCATTGAAGACACTCGCAGTGTGTGTGCCTCACATCCCTCTCTACACCCAAATACTTCATCATCATCCCCGACGTAAACCCTGCACCCATGAACCATGAATCCCGACTCCCTCCCCGCCCCCGCAGCTCTTGGGAAGCCCTGTTCCACTTTCCGCAGCGGCGTTCCCTTTGACTTCTTTAATTATGGCCGTTGTTGCCCCCTTGGAACTTTTGTTACTTATGTGTACTCCTGGTTTCTTCATGATTTGCTTCTCAGTCATCACTGTCTCCACTTTATCTTTTGAATTTTAAAAGTCAGGACATGTTTTCCAAAAGGTTGTAAATTTTATGCCATCCCCGCGTCCCCTTGGGTTGTGTTAGTTTTCTCTCTATTTTTGTGCAGTGTTATTATTATCTCTGTCCCCTCTGACAGTGCTGTGTCATCACAGGCCGCCTGTGGATTGCCCCCTCCTTTCTCTGTGCCCGGAGGTGGTCACGGGGCCCCCTGTGGCCTCTTCACAGGGCAGAGCCCTCCGCGCGCTGGGAGCACAGTGAACTTGTGAGTGACCGGTGGGTGCTGTTTTGCTCTCTGCCCCCACAGGCCCGTGACACAGACACGGCAAAGCCCACCTGGGAACCTAAGTGATGTCGGACCCCGGTGCCCTATAATTTTGAGTTACAGTAATTGGTGGGGGGCAAGGTGTTTTTTAAAGCTCCTAAAATGATTGGGGTTTGCAGCCAGAGTTGAGAACCCGTGTTCTCCATCAGGAGTGGACACACCGTTTCTTTAAAGGCTTCCATAGTGAGTCTTTTAGGTGTGCAGCTACTTAACTCAGCCATGACCCGTTTATGAATGAGTGAACATGGCTGTGTGCCAATAAAACTTTATTCATAACAACAGTTCACAGCCCGAGTTTGCTGAGCCCGGCTCTGAGCAGATCGGCAGAGGCCCCCCCATTTATGGACCGCGGCACAAAGGTGGGAGAGCAGCTCACTTGGTAGTGCGTGACGTGCGTGGCAGTGCTGGGTCCCCAGCCAGGCTCCTGACCCACAGCCGCTGCTTTTGCGCACACATGCAGCGCAGCCCTCCCCACAGTGGGCTTGGCAGGCTGCAGCATCATTATCGCATTAAAGAGTTTATGGGACACATAAATTTGAGGATTGCTCAGATACATTTGAGGAAGTGTCTTCAATTCAGAGTGGTAGTGTACACGCCGGATATCTGAGTAGGGGTTGGGGCTGGCGGGCAGTGTGTTCTGAATGCCTGTGGTACCAGAAGTCAGTGGCAGGTTGTGTCCCTGAACTCTGCTTCTGCTCTGTGGCTCTTTCGTTTCTGAAGCTAGTAGTGCTTCCCAACGTGAGTTGTGTGTGTGCCATCGTCCTAATGTGTCATTGAAACCACTTGTACTGTACTTATATTGTCTCAATTTAAAAAGGCATATTTTGAACAGTGTCTGTGAAGTTACAGGTTTGAGGTACTTTTAGTTATTGTGACAGTGTTAAAAATAGGGAAAAAGGCCTTAGGAAAAGTGTCCAGGAACCTCACTGCTGTGAGATAGCAGTTGGGTTGGTGGAAGCAGACGCTGTTGATCTTGTGAGAAGGCAACACAGTGGCTGGGGGCAGTTGGTCACCAGCAGACGCAGCTCAGTGGAACCAGGTAGGTTTCGGCTGCACCGCTTTCCGGGTGTGATGCTTTCCAGTGACTTGGAATTCTCCAGCTTGTGCTTGAAGTGCTATGCCATGTACGCTCTTCACAAAGGCCCCATATTTTCTCTCGGAAATGCCCAGGATGTCTTACAGATGAGGCATTAAGTGATTGAGAGGTTAAGGAACTTGTCCGAAGTCACGAAGCCAGATCCTGGAGTCAAGATTCACGTTTGGGTCCTTTGAAATCTGGAGCCCACCCTCTGCCACTGTCTCCCACGCTCAGTGGCCATTGGAACACAGCAGAGGCTGGAAGGTGACACCAAACGAGAGATGGGTTCCAGTTGCCAGGTCAGGGAACAGAACCTCACCTTCCTCCCACAGGCCTGGCATCTCACTCCCTTGCTTCGCACTTGGCAGTTGGATGTTGGACCAGGATGACGGCGGTGCTCAGGGACACCCGACGTGTGCAGGGAGCCTGGGGCTCCAACTCTGGCCAATATATGAAGTGTTCTGTTTTAACAGGCACCCTTGTGATTAGCAGTCATCATTCTGTCATGTGAAAGGGAGCTGAGGTTTTGGCAGAGTTCGTAAAGGAAACTTCAGCCAATCTGCATGAAGGGGAACGGATGGACTATAAACCAAGCCTGCCCCCAAACCATTTAGCATCCGGAGAGGCAGTCGAAGAGGAAATAGTCCTCTTTTTTTAGGAAAAGACCCCTTTACAGCCTCCCTAAGTGGATATACATTGAATCATGTTTGTTTACTTTTTCTCCTTTCCTTCCAAAATTCTGTTGAAAATGACAGGGAAAAACCCCCATAAAAATACGAGCAGCCCCATAACGAATGGGGCTGGAAAATGAGAAAGGTGTGCCAGGGGTCCCGGAGCTCTGAGGCTGTTGTGGAATAAATAAAACAGATGGGATCAGATCGATGGTGACATTGCACAGCCAAGGAACTTACAGCCCAGTGGAGACGAAAGCGGGAATAGCGAGAAAGATGAATTTTCCTAACGGGATCCTGGAAGATTTCCAAGAATTGAATCTGTAGGGAGTGGCAACAAACGTGGGTAAGGCGAGCAGCCGGCCCCGAATGAATAAGCCCGAAACAGCTGCTCTTCTTCTGCTTCCAGCGAGTTTGGCGTGGTGGCGGGGTTTGCCTGTGCGAGAAGGCCGTTCAGCTTAGTTTTCAGCAAACTGGGGGACTGGCCAAGGCAGAATACTGAGGGGGGCTTGCAGCTGGAAGGATAAGTCCTAGGGGACCCCAGGATTCTTTAGTGTCCCTACCTTCCAAGGATAGGTGACTTCTGAACCTTGCAATAAACACACCGTTGTCCCACCTCTTTTTCCTGCTTATTTACTATTATTCTCCTGTGTGCTAAAGAAACCCTCTGCTGTGCACTGGCCAGGTAGCTCAGTGGGTTAGAGTACTTCCCCGAAACACTGAAGTTGTTCGTTGGTTCGATCCCCGGTCAGGTCACCTACCAGCAGCAGCCCAATGAATGTTCGGGTGGGTGGAACAACAAAATCAGTTATTTCTTTTCCTCCTTCGTTTCTTTCCTCCCTCCTCTTCCTCACGCCCTATAAAGGGAATTAAAAAAAATTGAAACAAGAACAAACCTCTGCTTGTTTTGGGGAGCCCCATCAGTCCAGACCCCATTTGCAAGAGTGAGCAAGCAGCCAAGGGTCATCAGACATTTGAGAGGAAATCAGCAGGGTGCACAGTGAAAAGTTCGGACAGGGAAGTTGTCATTCCTGGTCTCTGATCCAAGGGAGCAGCCAGTAAAGCAAGAGCAGCCACGAGAAAGAAATGGTGAGGAGAGGAACGGCCTGAGAAGGTCACCGAGAGGAGGCGAGGTTAGGAAGCTCTGGCTGGGGCAGGAGATGGGGTCAAGAGCAAAATGCAGCCTGCTTATGTCTCTGAAAAAGCGGTCTGGAAAATTGAGCAGAGGTTTCTTCCAAAATGCAGAGCAACAGGTTTAAGCTGAGAATTCGGAGGAAGAATGAAAAGATGTGGAGGATGGGTGTAGGAGACAAACACCCAACGAAGAAGCAGATGGAGCAGGGAAAGGAGACCCCTACTTCTTTGAGTCTAAGATGCCCTCGAAGATCGGATGCTTATTTGCGAATGACTTACCAGCTAGGAAGCTGAGAGGCAGGACGTTTAGGAGCTGGTTTTCCTAAACATGTTTCTTTTTCCCCCCACACCGTGACACTTCAGTTCTTCAGGACCAAAGTGGACACCCAGCCTTCTCATTTAGAGTTCTTGGGAGTCACTGGACCCTTCTGGTTAACACATGGCATCATTTTAACGCAAGGGTTTCCGCATTGTGTATTGGAAAATAATATTAAACTTATGTGAAAGTTAAAAGAATCAGGATTGGAAGTTAGAAGCCCTGTATAGATTTTGCTGTTACTGTCATTTTATGCCTTTGCTGTATCGGTTGTTCTTCTGCTTGTGAGTGCGTGATGAATATGTTTTAAATCACTTGGTAGTATGATGCATACGTCATAACCTACTGGGCTTCTTATAAGTGACTTCGACTTTTTTTTTACACCTTTAGTCTTAATAATATCTTTTTCATTTTTAAAATGTATTGATTTAAATGTATTGGGAGAGAAACATCAATTTGTTTTTCCACTTAATTACGCATTCATTGGTTGACTCTTGTGTGTACCTGATGGGGTAGAACCCGCAACCTTGGTGTATCAGGATGATTTTGTGACCAATGGAGCTTCCTGGCCAGGACCTTAGTCTTGATAATATAATTTGGATATCTGTGAAGATGTGGTTTTGTTTGTCCTATTTACTTGGTTAACTTAACAAGCTATTGTTTTATTTATTTTTTTCCAAATTCAAGCTAACCATGCATCACTGGAGGTTTAACTGCTTCCCTTATAAATTAACTGGCACCTGGGAGAAGGGAGCTGCTGGAGTAATAATTCTCCACGGCACATGAGTGAATCCCACCAGCCTCTCCTAAATGTTAAATTCTGAGAGATTTAACATTTCTGCTCCTTTTCATTATGCGGATTGCCAGGTACCATGCAGTCTTCTATTACACAACTTTTTATTTCAGTGCTGTGTCGTATAAAACCTTAATGTATAAACATTGAGCCGTAATTAAGGATCCTGACGTAAAATTCAACCACAGCTTGCGTATGTGCCAACATTGACAACCACTGGTAAATTCATAACTTTCTCCCAGCAGCTGGAAATTTCTTTGGATGTCATTGCTAAGAGGGTCCTAATTTTAGGAGGGTTAAATGTAGAGGAAGTATCTTAGAATGCTCTCGTTGCAATATTAAAAAAAGAAAACTAGACAAACTCTGGTACAATTTTTGATTCCCTCCACCCCCAATTTTTCCTAAGCCTCAGAAGGAAGAAAGAATGAGAGGGGACTGATATTTGTACTTCTCATCTGCCCCTCTGGGTGCCAGGATGTCATACATTTTGTATCATTAATTCCTTAGAGTGGGATCTTTAACCATGAATAGAACCTTACATCCAGCCGTATTTTTATTCCACTCATTTACTGAACAGATACTGTGGGCATCTGTCAGCGGATCCTCTGGGAAGCACATGCCAGGGTGAAGTTAGAGGCACAATATTTTTACTAGAGAAATAACTGAAAAACAAGGAGATGAGGCAGAAGCGGGCATGGGAAACCTTTGATGGGATGCAGGTTTGGCACCTCTGAAAGGAAAGGAGGAGGAAGGACCGATGGGTAAGATGGTACAGGGCAGCTACAAGAAAGTCTTGGCCGGCCCAACAGGAAGCTGTGGTGCCAATTGCCCATCATGGAGTCTTTACGGGCCGCAGATGGAGAGCTTCTTACTGCTGCCATGCTCAGTGCTTGGCTGGCATCGCCTTCAAAGGGAGTGGTGTCTGCCTGCAAACGGAGGCAGCTCTTCTGGACAGTGGCAGGGAGATCTGAGCAGGGCACACTGCACGCCACAACAGTTACTTAAGCTCTGCCACTTGGTCTGTGTGTGAACCTAAGCAAGTTACTTTAACTTGCAAGTTTTTGTTGCTGTTGTTTTGGTCAAACAACAGTACTGATCCCATGGGGTTCTTATGAGGCGTGACGGAGTAGTATATCCTCATAAAGAACGGTGGCTGCACAATGGGGTCCCTCAGACATTCACCATTATGTCCTTCTTCCTGGGGATTCGGTGATGGTCAAGGTCTCTACACTTCACCGGTTTGACCTTGACGTGGGAGACATGGTAGATACACAAATACCTGAACAGAGTTATTTCAGATGATAAGTAGTGCTATTAAACCAAGGTGACGTGGCAAAGTGAGGGCAAAACATTTTTTAACATCAAGAACTAAAAGATACCGCCCAGAATTTTATCTGCCCGAAGGAATGAATGAATGAGTGAGTGAATGAATGCCGTTAAGAGGAAGACATACTGGTGACCAGACTTACAGTACTGAGGACAAAATGTGTGTCATTGCCAGTGGCAGGTGGGATTAAATGTGATTTTGACATAAAGATTACTCAAATTGCTGGGGAGTTCTGGAATCCTGTAGATGCTCTCCTATTCTTTCCAGCCAGGGAGAATTAATTTAGAAATCAACGCTTGATTTTCACTTGCCTGAAAACAAAGAATAAACTGGGACGGGGTGTGCTGAATCAGGAGTTGACAGATTGTTTTCCTGTGAAGGGTTAGACAGTAAATGTTTGGGGCTCTGCTGGCCAGCCAGCCAGTCTGCCAGTGCGTCTCAACTCCATCATGACGAGGAAGTCGCCACCCCCCCCGCCCATGTGTTCCAGTGAAACCTTCAGAACATTCAGATTTGAATTTCACACACTTTTCATGCATCATAAAATATTATGTTTAATTTTTCTTTTAACCATTTAAAAACATAAAAACCATTCTTATAGCTCGAGGTCTCTCAGGAGAAGAGGTGAATATTGGGTTTGGCTGCCCCAGGACTAGAACTCTGAAGATTTGTGGAGGAACCAGTTTTCGTTAGTGGATAAGTGAAGCAAAGCGCTAAAAATTTCCTTTTGAGGAGTTAGCATTCCTGGTTTTAGCTTATCTCAGGGGTTGTAAAGGTTTAGGCCCTCTGCCTGTTGAGATTAGTGACTCAAAAGCATAGTCTAGCTCTATTGTCCACTTTTCTTGCACTTGATAAAGACATAGCAATAACAACTGTTCATCTGCATGATAAATATAAGACACAGAATCAAACTGTATCACCACAATTTGCATTACTTGAGCAAATTATAAATGTCAAGGGGCGGAAACTTTTAATACTTTAATATTTAAGGGCATGCCTTCCATCCTCAGTATGTCATTGATCTTTCAGTGTGAGCACCTGTGGAGACCATCTGCTCCCCAGTTCTGCAGCCCCCCATCTGCATGGCCTCTCACGGTGCTGACAGTGTTAACCAAGTCCACGTTTCTGGAACCGACCTAAACACCCAGTCATTAGCTGTAACAAACAATAGTGTAGCGAATGACTTTGTTGTGTAAATATATAATCATGCAACATTTAACACATAACATGTGAGTCAAGTATAGTTTTTGGATAGATTTCCAGAAGGGGAATTAATGGATCAGATACTCTACTTATATATGCATTGGTAGTTTTACCCTTAATAGTGAGTGTACTGATTTATAGCAAAATATGAGCAGATGTTTCCCTCTGGAAAAAAAGATCTAGCATACTTTTACCCACCCTCCTTGATTTATGGTGTCTTGTTTTAGTTTTAATTTACATTTCTCTCATGATTGGAATTGTGGATCCCCTCCTGTGATTACGATCCATCAGTGTTGACTTTTACCGAACTATCTGTTCATGGGCTTTGTTAGGTTTTCCCTTGGGGGTGTTTTTAAGAGCTCTTTATGTATTTGAAAAATCAGTGCTTTGTTTCTTGTTTTGTTTTTTTTTTAAATCCTCACTTGAGGATATGCTTATTGGTTTTAGAGAGAGAGAGGAAGGAAGAGAAACAGAACAGTCAACTCCCACACATGCCCCGAGTGGGTATCGAACCCACAACCTCGGTGTGTAGGTATGTGTCCTGACAGGGAGTAGAACCCGATCAGTGCTCTAACTAACTGACCCACCTGCCCAGGGCAGTTCCTTTGTTTTTGTTAGTAGTTATAAATATTTGTTATTTATCTTTTAACATTGCTAATGACTTTAAAAGTTTCAAAAAGGAGTTTTTAAACTGTACTACAGTTTAAAGTATAGTCTCTTTGCTCCTTTCCTTAGGTCTTAAAAATCTTTACTTATTATGGCTTCTAAACCTGCCCGGCTTTTTTTTTTTCTTTTTTCTCTTTCTGAGTCTGTCTTGCCTTTCATCTGACTGTCTCTGAGTCTCCTGCCCCTCTCTTCTTCTGAGGACACTTGGCCTTGGACTTGGGGCCCACCCTAATTCAGGGCGATCTCATCTCGAAATCCTTAGTTTCATTGCAAACACCCTTTTTCCATTCGCAGGCTCCGCATGGACATGTCTTGTGGAGGGCCACAATCCAGCCGACTACAGTAACCCTGTGTGATCCCTTACCTGATTTTTCCCTCCAGGGGTTGACTTTAAGAGTTATAGTCCTCACATTGGATCTGAATATTTAATGCTCTTGAAATATATTTTCATTTCATCTCAAAAGGAGAATTATTCTCCACCTTCTGCCACGCAGAATATGGGTGCTGGTAACCCCATTCCATTCTGGGACTTGCAGTAGCAAGGGACTGAGAACACGTAATACTCAATTTTTATTTCTTTCTGTCCCATAAACTGATTTTATAAAAAAAACAGGTATTTACATGGTCTTATTCCTTTCTCCATTTTCAGCATAAATGACATACCGAAGCATCTTGGATCCATGCTGAGGTATAATGGTGGACACGAGACTTGTCTTCCAGTGTTAAAATGCAGGAGATGAGAGTCCAGAATAGTGTTTCCTTGGCATGGTCCATACATCATACATGTTAACACCATTAGTCTAGAACAGAAATGGGTATATATGAGCCTTATAACTTTGGTCACGTTTTATATTCTTTATTTAGTTACCTCCTGGATAGTTTGAAATTTCAGAGATGTCAGCAAAAATATTGATTATGAGTGGGCTTTCAGGCTTATAATGATACAGGCTATTATGCATTTTTAGTTTCACAGTTCCTCGTCTCAAAGTTGAGTATAAAAACTGTCCGCAGGGTAGATTTATTCCTACTGATCCTGTTTTCTTGCACAGAATCCTTAAGCACGTCAAGTAATATGTAGACTGAATATATTAACACGAGGTTGTAAACTGTAGTTTTAAGGTTACAGTTACAACTTTTTAAGTGTGATGAAACGTCTTTTGACTCCTCCATAAAGTCTGTCATTTATTGTAGTCAAGCCTTTATGGGTCAGCGAATGACTGTCCTTTCTCTGACGCGCTGCTTGCTGATCGCGGTGAGGGCCCTATAGTCGCCTCCCTAGTACTTTCTCAAAAGCTGCTCCCGGATTTGGGTGTCATTCTTCATGTGGCACCAGGACACTAATGTCATGGGGCTTAGGAAGTATTGTGTGGTTTTCTTTATTTTTGGTTTCTTGGTTATAAATTCTTGGTCACTGTAAACTTCATCAGCTTTGCTCATTAAAGCACGAATAATTATGAAAAATTACGAGAAGCTGGAAGAGATCTTGACGATCATGCTGGCCTAATATTTTCCATCTTCAAAATGAGCTCGACCTAGAAAAGCGATGTGTGCCACAGAAGTGACCCATCTGTTGCTGGTGGTCTTCACAAGTCATCACCGCTGTTCTTTTAGTGCCGAGTAAACTGCAGTCACTGCATAAACATTTTTTTAATATAAATAAATGCGAACCGTTAATCTCAGAGTATAAATAAAACATTATTTTTTATTGCTTGGATATAATGGTATTCAAAATTAACTCAATTTAAGCTATGCTTAGTTATTAAGGAGAAAATATGTTACCATCGAATGAAAATATTTTACAAATAAGAATCATAGTGTAGATATTTTAAAAGATACTGCAAGATTATAAAGAATAAAAGAGAAAGTAACAGAAGATAGTGATCGTTTTGATGTGTTTCTTCTAAATCTTTTTTTTTTTTGGCTCCACCTGGATTCTTTGCAATGGGTGGTGTTAGTTTTGTTGTTTGCTTTATAGCTGGTAGTGAGCATTTGTCTTTTCATCGAGTTTCGTTTAAAAGAATCACTTTGACTGATGGGTAACCTTTTGGTGTTTGGACGTATCGCAATAAGTTTTTCCCTTCCTCCCACGTAAACTGACCTCTTTGGTAGTTTCTTATTCTGTCTGTCATAAGTCATGCTAAAATAGGTCACTGAGTATACTCTCGTCAGACCCGGTGGCTTGTTAGCTTCGGGTCGATGCCTAAGTGGAGGGCAGGTTGGGTGTGCACCACCAGGCTGCACGGAGAGGCTGGCCCCGTGCCAGACGGAGTTTGCTTTGGCCCATGCCGACCACCTCACTGTGAAAAACCTTTGCAGTTTTGGCTCAAGAGCACAGTATTGTATTTTAATCAGAATACTGTTGATCATCGTGTTCTCATAGTCCCCTTGTCCCTGCTTTAGTAACAGCTTTGGGGGTGGGGAACGCCAAATACTACACAGTAATACACTTTGATTGCAAGAAACATTAAAATGAGAGAGGGTGGGAGTCTTAGAACCCGGGAAACTGAATCTGACTTTTAAGGAGTACACACTTAGCATGTTGTCCATTTTCTAATTTCCTTCTAGTGTTTATGAGGTAGGTATTATATTATCGTTTCCATTTTAGGAATGAGGGGACTCTGTTATGGAGAGATAGAATGATGGGCCCCAAATCAGTATCACTTGAATATGATTTAAGAGCCAGGTTTCAAACACAGATTAACTGGGTTTAAGAAGCTCCTAGTAATCATCCCACACAAGAGATTGAGATGTTAATCTGCATGAGTAGAGATTTTTAAAAAAAATATTCTACTTACATGAAAAGAAAATTAGATGTCAAATGGGTATTTTTGTTTTGTACATTTTTGTAAATTTTTAGGATGATGAAAGTAGACAAAGTGAAAATGTACCCGAAAGTTTAGGGCGCAGAGGTATTGTGTTAACACTTGTGCGTAGAGAATTGTGCGCTGTGCTGTCTGGAGAGAGGAGGGGAGCCACTGGTGCCCCTGAAGTTGTGCCACACTGAGTGTGGTGGAGCATTTTCTGCCCCAGACGCCAGCAGTGTCTCCTGACCAATGTGGGCGCAGATCGGAGAACGTGGGGTTGGAGTGGCAGTGTCCTGGCTTCACCATTTGGCTCTGTCATTTGCTGGTGTAATCTCTCGCCATCGATGTAAGTCTTCTGTGCCTTGGTGTTTTCATTTTCTAATCTTGATGTCCCACTCCCCCAAGGCAGGTAGCTTTAGCATTGCACTTCATTTATGGAGTCTCTTCACTAGTATTCAATCCGCCAAAGGTGCCCAGTCCTGCAGCCTAGAGAGGAGCTAGAATATGGGTACGTAGTCTCCTAGGCAAGGGCGTGGAGGCGGCTTGAGTATGACTTCCAGTAAATTTTTGTTTTCAGTTTATTGTTTTAAGAACATGGTCTTGACACAGGAGGTGTAACATTGTGGGACAGCTACTCTCTCTGTCTGTGTGTAAGTGCCCGTGGAGAGTGTATTTTCACACAGATACCTCGATTTGCATGCTGTCAGGTGACAAATAATAGCATCAGTGCAATAATCTCCAGAGGGTGCTTTATATCTGTATCAGGTCAGTATTGTATAGAGCACCACACACATTTTCCTATTACGTTTCCAATTTTTAAATAAGGATTCAACTTGTATAAGTTGGTTGATTATATAAATGTATGTGGCATTCTTTATTCTTATATTGAACTGAGAGCCGTTTTGTGTTGACTTCTCTATTTTAAATTTTTGCTTCAGCGTGGTAGGAACGATTTAAGAGGTGAGCTTTTGAAGGTGGTTTTTTAAAAAACATAAGCTCCCTTTTATTTATTTTTTTGGTCAGGTATTTCAAAAATTTGGGTGGAAATAAATGACTTAGAATTCATCATAGGTTTAAATAGAAAGAGCTAAATTACTTTGACATTGATGGTGTACACATATTAGGCAACTGACATTTTTCTTTTTCTGTCCTTTTTAGGATTTTGAGTAACAATAAAATATCTGAACTGAAGAATGGTTCATTTTCTGGGCTAAGTCTCCTTGAAAGATTGTGAGTATTTTTTTAATTATCATTTCTTATTGTTATTTTACTTTATGCATTTTTATCGTAAATTTAGTATTAAACGCCCATTTCAAAATAAAAAATTGAGTTTCTCCAGTGTTTTATTAGAAATTTCAAGAATTGAATTCTAAAAAACAACTAATTGTGATTTCACTTACACGAGGCATCTGAGAAACAAAACGAAGGAACAAACTTAACCGAAACAAACACGGAGACACAGAGAACAAGTGGGTGGTCCTCAGATGGGGCGGTTGGGGGGACGAGAGAAAAGGGTGAGAGGGATTAAGCAAGTACAAACTGCCAGTTATAGAAATGGTCACAGGGGTGAAAAGTACAGCCTAAGAAGCGAGTGTGGTCAATAATATTGTGATGACTATGTATGGTGTCAGATGGGTATCGGCGCATTGGCGTTGGGGACATTGTAAGAAATGTAAGTGTAACTTTGCAAGGTTGTATAAGCTGCATAAACTAGTTGTACAATATAATATGTGAACTGTAATTGAAAAATCAATTAAAAAAAGAAAAACTAGTTAAAGTAGAAGTTGGCAAACTTTCCATAAAGGGCCAGAGAGTCCGTATTTTAGGCTCTGTGGGCCACATGACCTTGTCACCGTGACGTGACTCTGCCATTACAGTGAGAGAGCAGCAACAGCTGATAAATGAGCGAATCTCTGTGGAGGCCACTCTGTTCACAAAACAGGCCGTGAGCCTTGGTTTGTTGACCACTGGCTCAGGAAGTAGAGCGCACTTTTGAAGTTCTGTTGTGACGCCTTATCAAATAGCCACACAGAATATAAAAGCGGGGGCAGGGGACTTTTGGATAAACTTTGATATTTTATCCATATGTCTCGGAATGTGATCATTTTGCCTAGCAGTTAGGTACGGTTTTGCTTCTGATCAGATGTGTTCCAGGTAGTACTCATCTTTGGCCTTGGGAGTTGTACACGGTGGATATTTAGTTTGCTTGTTTTGCGAATGCTGTTGGTTCTAGGGTCGCGTTTCAAATTCCCACGTTACCCATACATCTCAGGTAACATTTCAGAGTACACAGGGAGCCACTCTGTGACCATCTTTTCTGCTGAGGATCAGACGTTCCTTTTTTCTTAGCTCTTTGTCATGCTTCACTTTCCCGACTCCCAGGTGGCCTTTCCTTGACCACGTCACCTGTGGCTTCTCCCACAATTGAGCGCCCACCGGACTTCATTGCTTCTGTCACTGCTGTGTTTTAAGCATATACCATCGGTAGTGTTTGACCCTGTCTCCAAACACAGCTGCAGTTTGAGATATTGTGGGTTAGGACTTCAACATAGGAATTTGGCGGGGACTCAGTTCAAACTGTGTTGTTCGAGGATGCACTGTGTATTGTTTTGAAAAGAATTGTCTAAAACTTATACTCCCTCTACATTTTTCTCTCAATTTTTTGGTAAAATTTTTTTTTGGTATTAGACTTTTTAGACTGTTTGTAATTGAGACTTTCTGTTATTTATCTGTTCTTCCACACGCTCATTCATTTCTCCTTCTCCCCCTCTATCTTCCCTCTTCATTATATAGTCTCGTCATCCGTGTGCTGTGGTACGTATTGGTCGGAAATTAGTGTCACTCGTGTGCACTCTCCTTACTGACTCCAGAATTGCACAGTGGTCGGTGTGTCTGACTCTTCAGTGCTCATTCCCCCCGCAATGGTGGGTCTTAGGCCACCAAAGCATCTCTTTCCTGTGAACAGCAGAGCCAGTCCTCACCAATGAGAGATGAAGGGGGGTTGGCTGTGAGGCTTCGGGGAAAGACTTCCCAGCCCCTGGGGAGACAGAAGGAGCAAGCCTCCATTCTTCTCCATGACTTTGTGCTCGGAAGTGGTTTTTGGACCCGAGATCCGATGTCGGGGCAGCCTGAAGGCCAACTTGACCTTGTGAGAATAGGGATCTGAGAGAGGGAGGGACCAACCACGAAGGCTGCCCTGCTTCTTGATTTCCTGTAATATCAGGGAATTACTTTCTTTTTTTTTTTTTAAAGAGGGATGGGAAGGAGAAAAAGGGACAGAAACATCGATGTGTGATGGCCTCTCACATAGCTCCCACTGGGGACCCGGCCCGCAACCCAAGCATGTGCCCTGACTGGGAATTGAACCGGTGACCCTTTGGTTCGCACCCCGCACTCAATCCACTGAGCTACCATTTTCTTTCTAGAGGAAGCTTTTTCAAGTAGGGGTTTCTGATACCTGCAGCAAAAAATTGTCTTTTCTGATATACTTGATATTCTTGCCTAAATTAAGAGCTAACTCCTTTCCCTAGAATTGTTTAAACATTCCTTCAATTTCGTTGAAGCATTTTGTGTTCACCTTTTTTCATTTATGTTTTAATGACCCAGCCTATTCAGATTCTGCTGCACATCCTAACATCAGACTTGTGTTCACCAGAGAAGCTCTGGGTGGGTGAGGAAAGTGTTGAATGAGAGAACCCGACTATAAATATCTTTTGGCAATGCCTGATTAATATGACGATTATTAAATATAATACAGTATGTCAAGCATTTTTTTATTAAGAAAAAGCGTATCTTTAAATCATATTACATTACTTAGTTATTCATGAGTGGTGTTTTTTAAAGACATACGCAGTACATCATTGACCGCAGATTCATGTTGTGCTTTAGCTGAATTATTTCCTGTTGTGGATGTTTTTCAAACTCTGAAAAGGGAAACATGGTTTTGGAAAAATGGAACTGACATTATATGTATTTCTGTTTGCAGAGATTTTTAGCTTACACAATACCAGTCAAACACATGCTGACCGAGTTTTCTCCAGAAACCTTCCCTTTGGGGTGTAGGGTTGGGATCAGCTGGGGAGGGGGAGGGGGGGAGAGGAAGTAGTACATTGGGCCTGGTGGTGGACTGTACGTCCTGGAACTTAAAAAGTTGGCGACAAAAACTAATTTGTATTATGAAACATTTCAGACATACAGAAAAACTGAAATAATAATGGAGTAATCTCCCATACCCCCAATTTACTTACCCAGACTCAGTAATTATTCACCATTTGCAGTCACTTTTTAAAATATTGGAATATGCCTACACATACACAGTCAGCTACATTGTTTGAAGGTCAGTTGCAGACAGGATCCTGTACCGTTACGAGGTGTGAGTGTCCCGAGTGACGACGTGCAGTAATCTCCGCGTAGTCTGATTTCATGAATATTCTAATGATTTCGTGCATAACCATAATTTACTAAGACGACTTCTGTAGTAAAGCTTAGGTAAATGCAATTCTGTCTCTCAGCTGTGGCTTCCTTTTTCATCCGTTTATTATCTATCTCTGTCTGTTCTGGCTTCTCTAACAAACTACCAGAAACTGGGTAGTTTGTAACGACATTTATTTCTCACAGTTTTGGAGGCTGGAATGTCCAGGATGAAGGCACCGGCAGGTTAGTGTCCAGTGAGGGACCACCTCCTACTGAAACCTCACGTTTTGGAGACAGGAGAGGGAGCCATCTCAAGTCTCCTTTTGGAGGCCATTGATCTCATTCCCTAGGTCTCTGTTCTCATGACTTAATCACCTCCCAAAGGCTCCACCCCCTAATTCCATCACCTTGGGAGTTAGGTTTTCAACGTATGAATTTGGGTGAGAGGGGCAGACGTTGACAGGGGTGTCCAACCTTTTGGCGTCTCTGGGCCACACTGGAAGAAAAAGAGTTGTTGTGGCCCACACATAAATACACAGACACTAATGAAAACTGGTGAGCAAAAAGAAGGTTTCAAGTAAATTTATGATTTTGTGTTGGGCTGCATTCCCAGACATCGTGGGCCACATGAGGCCCACAGGCTGTGGGTGGGACACCCCCATACCGCTGTCCATCTGCCCCTCTCTGCGTGCTGAGTTCTCTCACGCTCACTAAACAGTCACGAACTCTACCCTTGTGGAACTTCTGGTCTCGTGGGAAGATGGTTTAAGCACTCAAAGTACAGTGGGATGAGGCCATGAGAGGGAAGCACGGGGCACTGTTCACAGGTATTTTTCCAGAGCAGGGAATGGTGTGGACTCCAAGGTCTAAGGATGAGTAGGAGTCAGAAGAAAGAAGCAGGACAGGGGTGAGGCTATGAGATGAGGGAGACGGGGGTGTGTGTCAAGGACAGGGAAACCTCATGCAGAGGTCTAGAGGTGAGAGAAATGTGACTCTTTCTAGAAACATCTCACGGTATGACTGGTGTATATGAAGAAAGACAGACTGAGTGAGCGAATGTTAAAGGAAGGCGTTGGGCAGCATGGGACGTGAGAGTCAGAGTCGGAAGATGGGCAAGGTCAGGACTGTGGATAGCCCGTAAGTTACCCCAGAGAGCCTGAACTCTCCTCCAAGGGCACTGTGGCATCTCTGGAGGATTTAGCCAGACAGAGACATCAGATTCATGCTTATGAAGATGTAAAGGAGGAAGAGTTGAGAGAAGCAAGAACGCACATCAGTCGGAGCTATGTGGTGTATTACCTGGGCTGGGGTGATACCCTTGGGAGGACAGAGCAGTGGGCGGCTTCCACACATACTATATTTTGCTGCGTATAATGTGCTCCTGTGTATGATGTACACCCACATTTCGTGTGCATTATACACGGGATTATACCCATGATATGTAATCATTATACCCATGTGTAATGTGCATCTTTATTTTTCCCTCAAAAATTTGGGCAAAGAAGTGCACATTATACATAGCAAAATGTGGTAGTTGGCAGGTACATGATACCACATGGTATAGTTGGTTCAACGTGTTAGAACATTTTTCAAACATACAAAGCTGTTGAAAGAAAATATCTCTAGCACCTTGATTTAATTATGGCCAGCTTTTTGGTATGTATATCTGACTCCCTCTTGCTCTAGGAATAAATTTGTTCAGTTCCTTTAGTAAATGTTCACTGTGTCAGTAGGAAAGATGTGTTTACTTCCAGATGTGGCTACTTATTGACACCAAGACCTGGGCCAGATTCATAATCTCTCTGCACATGAGTTTCCTTGTCTGAAGCCACAGTAATACCTCCTAGGACTGAGTGTGAGATCTTAATGGGATGATAAGTGACAGATACCAACTCACTGATTTTAGTGTAACTGAGGCGCCCAGAGTGAGAGCTGGACTTCAGGCTTGGCTGGACCCAGGGACTCAGCATTTATTTTCTTTTCTTGTCTATTGGCATCATCAAGGAGGCTCTTCTATCATGGTAGCAAGAAAGTCACTTGCAGTTCCAGGCACACATCTCGACCTCTTATCAAGTCAGTGGAAAGGGTTACTCTGCCTCCCTCAAGGTCCTAGGTTTTGTTCAACCACAGTCATGTAATCACGATTACTAGGGCCAGCATATATGAAAAATCAGGACAGGGGTTGTGCAAGTGCCATGCCTGTCGGGGTGGAGTTGAGAAAGCTGGCACTGTCTGGCGCGCACCGTATGCCGTGGGAAAGTAGGGGCAACGAGGGAGAAGGCTACAAAAATAAAAATGGTGCTTAGCGCAGTGGCTGAACATTACATAATTGTTCCTGCAGTTATCGTTGTCGAATTCTGGAGCCTTTTATAATTACAGTATTTTATAGGACTGTAGTTTACAACTAACTGCGGATTTGAATACTACCAGGGTACATATATCTTTTTTGACATATACCTTTGTTCTTCTGTTGGCCAAAACAAATGGCTTTAGAGTCTGATTCCTCGCATTTGGATTCTGGCTCTAGGTTCTTGGTTTAGTGTTTTGGGCTTCAGTTTCCTCGCATTATTTTTGTTATTGTTGCTGTCTGTATGGTAGTTAAGTGTGATGTGCCGAAATATTTGTTACAGTGCTCACGTGTAAATAATCTGTTTTGTTTTATTTTTCACAGGGACCTTCGAAATAATCTTATTAGTAGTATAGACCCAGGTGCCTTTTGGGGACTGTCATCGCTAAAACGATTGTAAGTGTTTGAATTGCTTCTTATGAGTTTCAGCTGTTTCTTATATAAGTAATTGTTCATCTACTCTTACATGATAAAAAAGTTGGTTTTTAATGACGTTGAGACGTTCACCTGGCCAGGTCCAGGATAGAAAACAGAGAATATTTAATGTAAGTAGCTTGGAAGGCACTCTGATTTGTGTGGTGGTTGTGTCGCTCTCATGCTAATCAGATCATCGCTGCATTGGCTTTGCCAGCTGTCATTAGTCAAGCTGTGAACACGTTCAGATCCTGTCTGTTGTAAATCCCGTATCAGTTGAGGTCCCTTTCTATTAATGATATAAAGTCTGGCCATTTTCATGTATACTTTATCTTATTTTATATTGTTATTATTATTATTTCAAATCCTAAAGACCAGTCTTTATTCTGAAGATGAAAACTGGCCCCCGCGGCCTCCCCTTACGCTGTTTCCCAGTTGTTGAGACGTAACCCTACACTCGAGCCATGTGTCCCTCCATCCTTTATTCCTTCTAAAGGCATTTAGTACGTGTTGGCTGCTTGCCATCTCCGACTTCTCTGGAACAGCTCACAGTCTCTTGGGGGCGAAAATAGGTGGATAATGAAAATACATCAGGCATATGTGCTACAACAGATAAAATAATAACCATCTGCCAGGGAAAGGAGGGATGATCTGAGAGGGGGATGGCCAGCCACGGGGGCAGCGAACGTTTAGACCCGACCTCACTCCCTGTGCGAAGACTAACAGAAGCTTGGAGGACGAAGGTGTGAAAACGTGTCTCTTGGGACAGTGCCTTAGTTCCTTGGCCACAGCCTAAAGTAGAGAGAGGGAGAAGAATGCTGGGCTGTTCGGGGCAGGACTAGGCTTTTGTGGGCTTTGATGACCTCTTGCCATATTGTAAAAATTCCAAAGCGATTGTTTAGATGGGTGTGGGGGGCAGGCAGAACTTTATGAGTGTGGAGTTGATGTGATCAGATCTGCGTTTCAGCGTGTTCCTGATGACAGTGGGGAGTAGCCACGTAAGTGCAGAGATTCAGGGACAAAAGACACCATGGAGAGAGTGGCCAGCTCCATGCTTTCATTCTTTTTAGAGGTCACCCCGTTAAGTCCCCCTGTCTTTCTGTCTGTCTCTCTTTTGGTTTTATCACCCTTTCTTATTATTTATAGGGGTAGGTCAGTGGGGCATGGAAATTGCAGTTCTAGAAAAGGAGGATAAGAGTTGGAGGGTGGCAGGCGTTAGGTAGGCATCAGGGTTGCAGTGGGTCAAGGTGGAGTTCAGTAACTGTATCATCCAGGTGAAGCAACATAAAGTGAGAGGCAGAGATCAGCATCAATGTAATCGTACCCCTTTTGCTGAGTGTCTTTGCCCGACAGTGAGCCAGGCTCCAGAGAGATACCAGGGTAACTGGGGGCTCCTTGAGGGTCTGCAGTTTAGTGGAATCATACACACTGACCAAGAGCCCAGGTATGAACTTGGCATCTCCTTGCAGAGGGGTGGAGCCATGGCTCGAGTTCAGCTGCCAAGAGCCCTGACAGCTGTTAGGATTCAGCCAGACTGACACCGGAAGGGGTGCGGGGCACAGCTGTCAACAGGCAGCACATCTCTCCAGAAACAGCGTCACCGTGGAGTGGAGTGGGGTGGCTCAACCAGCTGCATGTGTCACAGCAACTCACGTTCTTTGTGCTTCTTACCAGGGGCAGCCCAACCCCATGTGTGGATGGGTCAGCTCCAACCTGCGCCTGAGCAGGACTTGGGCCTCTGGGTGCTACATCTACCCTTTCAGAAACTCTGGGGCCAAGGTCAAATCATCTCTGGTTTAACTGTCCCTCCCGGTCATTCTGATGCGGAAGTGTCCACACTTCTAGGGTATTTGAAGGTTTTTCCCACCAAATTTTTTTCTAGGGGAAGCAGTGTGACATCCCACTGCCCGACAAGATCATTTATTTTTGTCCTCTGTGATCCACGGATCCACGCCACTGTAGTCACAGCTTTTTTGGAAGGAAGCACGTCTCTCTCTCTCTTTTTTTCATTTTGAAGATTAATGCTAACAGTCTGTCCATGTCAAGACAGAAATTGGGCCCTGGCTGGCGTAGCTCAGTGGATTGAGCGCGGGCCTGCGAACCAGAGTATCGCGGTTCGATTCCCAGTCAGGGCACATTCCTGGGTTGCAGGCCAGTTCCCGGCAGGGGACGTATGAGAGGCAAACCACACATTGAGGTTTCTCTCCCACTCTTTCTCCTTCCCTTCCCCTCTCTTGAAAAATAAAGAAAGAAAATATTAAAAAAAATAAATAAAGTAGGTGAAGGCCTTATCATGGGCCTAGTATTTAAAAAAAAAAAAAGAAATTGAAGGAAACTGGACTGTTAATATAGAGCAGTTTCAGGATGATGTTTAAGGACACTAAGGTATCTTCAGTTCTCCATCTAGTTCTCTACCCTTCAGTAAATAACTCTTCAATTACCACCATCCAAAATAAATATATAGATTTCCTGTTCAGTAGCATTTAATTTAATTACTAATATTATGCCAGGCATTGCCTTAGCATTTTGCATTGCATTACACATTAAGTAGTCTCTTGTGTTCTTGCCTAAAGATAATTGCCATTTATAATGTTCTTCCCACTAAAAAATGTAGTCTTCATTTCAAACCACTGACTTGTAATAGAACGTATGGTATACAGCTTGCAAGCTGAGAGAGTCTTAGATGTAAACTCAATGAGATATAAAGATTCTCTGCCGCAGTAACGTTTCACAGTTGCTTCGAGATGCAGGCGCTTTTTCTTATGGGGCCTTAAATCATTCATTTCAACTGCACATCTCACTTGACAGCTGCTTGATAAGTGTTTTTGTAAGTGTACCATGCCTTTGCCTTTATTTTGTAGATGATTTGAATCAGGAAGATTAAGTGGTTTCTGCAGAATAAACTGCCAGAAGTAGGTAAAACCTAGACCCACTCGGTGTCTCATTTTGCTTTATCAACAAATTCATGCCGATTTTCAATCTAAATGAACACTCATTATCAATACCTAAATACCATTTTAAATAGATATAGCCATAATGAAACTGTTTCCCAAAGAATCAATGGTAATTACACTATTTAAAGCTCAGAATTGAGACAAGAGAACGAATAGAGCCCAGAAATGCTTGTTTAAGCAACAATGCACAAGATGACGCCTCATTTTCTTAAACAGTAAAACCTAGAAATAAAAGGAAAATTGGCTGGAATTTTAAAAAAAAGGCCCACACGATTAAATACTTAGCTTTAATCGTCCGAGGAGCTGGAAAATAGCAAGTGCAGATAAAGACTTATATTGCTTAAGATTCTTTTATCAAAAGTTGACACAAGAAAAGAAAGGCAGAACTGTGAGATACCAGGACTCCAGGGTTACTCAGGCTACAGGGTATCTGGGTGAAAAGTTTCTAGTGAGTTCAAATGCCACACCCTTAAAGTTTCTCATCAGACCAAAGCATTTTCTTCCATGACCAGGTATACAATTTATACTCCAACAACTTTAGCAGTGGGTGGTGCAAACCACGACTCTAAAGAGGGTGACTCAGAATGTACCTCAAAGGAAGTGTAAATTCTCCGTGAAAGGGAATAATATGGACATTAGAGAAAATGTGATAGAAATACTTTTGAAAGTTTGGTTGAAAAAGCTTGTTCATTCTTTTAATCAAAATTTAAAGCAATGAATCATTTTAAGTCTAACAACTGACAAAAATGAAGATTCATTGTTTTAGGTTTTTCTTGGGATATTGTTTGCTAAATCCACTGGTAAATGATGAAAGCCATGCCATCTTGTTTGAAGGTTCTAGAAATTATCAATTATTTTCTCCCTTTTAAAATGTAATGGCCAGATTAAAGTGTAAATTGTATTCACTGCCCTTGGTGAGAAAAAATACAGTGAAGAGACAGTAAAGCACAGAGGTGGGCAAAAGCAGGTTTACAGTCGTGTGGACTCAAAACGCAGAGTTTATTCTTGTGTTATTCGTTATTGTATTGTGACTGTAAACCTACTTTGGCCCATCCCTGTGTTTACCAAACAACTTTACATAGATGAAAATGAAATAGTTTCATGGATTGAGAAAAAAAAATTATTGAGAAAGTAACATTTGGTGGAAACTGTAAAGGTTTAGGGGTGTTGGGGAAAACACTGAGCCCTTCCCTAGATAGTGTCCAAGGAGGGCGAGGTAATGGCCCACAGAGTGGACACGTAAGTGGTGGATCTGAGAAGTAAAAACTAGCGCAGGTGTGTTTTATTTCCATTGAGAACTTCTGAGTATTTAAGGAGAGGAAAGCCTGAGCGTTTATTTTGATTGTGTGTCCACTAAGCCACCGTGCTAAGTGTTGGCTGAGATGGGGCTCTGCTCCCTCACTTGTCCCTACGGAGGCCGGTGTAGGTCGTCTGCGGACTGTGTCATAGACAGTGAGTAGATTCTGTCTCACATGCACTCCTCCACTGTATCTTGAGTCATTTTACAGGGGTCAGTGCCTGAGACACAAAGGGCACTCGCTCTACATAATTCATGAGCGTTTGGTCTGCACGTGTCAGAAGTAGGTGAGAGCAAGGGTTTGTGCCTCCTCGGTGCCGTCATATTGGTAGCTCAGAGATGCTGAAAAGTAAGGTTTTGTGTGGTTCCTGGCTGCTCTTTCAAATATGGAATGTGTGCAACCTTCATTTACCAAGAGAACTAATTGAAGACATTTCCCCCCCTTTACCTTTAGAGATCTGACAAATAATCGAATAGGATGTCTGAATGCAGATATATTTCGAGGACTCACCAATCTGGTTAGATTGTAAGTATATCCTTCTTTCCTATTAAGAGATAAGGAAACATTTGAATCAGTTTCCATATATGTATAAATACCTATGATGTGGTTAATATTCATGCAACAGCTATATAGTAGCAACTAAAGTGGTAGGGAAGAGGGACCTTGGAATTTAGTCATGGAGATACTTACAGTGTCATCAGAACATGATACTACCTTACGGTACACACTGTAACAATCAATGGCATCTACAGAGATGTACCTGATTCACATCCTTTAAATGCTGTCCTAAAACAAGTTGTCAATTGGAGGTGGCTTCTGAAACTTCAGGAATGGAGGGTAGGGATGGGCAAAACGGGTGAAGGTGGCCCGAAGGTACAGACTTCCCGTTAGGAGATAAAGACGTCTTGGGGACGTTAACACGCAGCATGGTGACTCTAGTTCACAAGACTGTCTTGTACATTTGAAAGTTGCTAAGTCAGTCTATCTTAAAGTTCTCACATAAGAAGAAAACTGTAACTGCGTGTGGTGATGGATGTTAACCAAACTTGCCGTGGTGATCTTTTTGCCCTAGGTATGTATGTATGTTGTGTACCTAAAACTACTACAGTGTTATATGTCAATTATATCTTAGTTTTTTAAAGAAATTAAAAAGAACTGATTCTTTCACAAGAAAATAAAAGATAAGCAAAACCCCACCACAACCCCACTCCAAAAGAAAACATTCAGGAATTTATGCAGTGGACTTGCCCCTACTAATTTGGGTTGACATGGCCCGGAGTTAGTTTGGATGCCTGTTCTGTTCCGGCTGCTGCGTCCGCCAGATTTCTGGGCACTCGGAGCCCAGCCGTGTGCCTGTTGTGAAGACTGGCGATAATCTGTGTTTTAGACTTAGAGAATACACCGTTTTCTCAACCCAGCAGGTGGAAAAGAGCATCTGATAAGTAACGGGCTTTGGTACATTTCTTAAATTGGGAATTGGAGAGTCCCCTTTCACTGCCTCCCACAGGAGAAGTACACAGAGGAGCAGGGGTTCGAGTGGGCCTCTGCCCTGCGCTCTCCTAGGCTACCTCTTCAGCTGACCTTTCTGGGTCACCCAGGGGTGCCGGCTCTCAGACTGACCAGGCCTCTTGGCCAGGAGGCTGGGATGGAGGCCAGCAGTGCTGTCGCCCAGACTTCGTCTCCTTTGGAAGCAAGTGTTGGCTTTGGAGGTTTGGGTGAAATACCGAAAAATAAATGTGCCTCAGGCTTCAGCGGATGTGGGTGTGAGTTTGGAGTGGACATGGGGTGGATTAGTTCTATGCATTGACCTCGCCTTTGCTGATGGGGAGAAGTCGGGGGAAGACGTGGCCCAGACAAGTGCAGCCGTGCCTGGGAGGTCCCCACCCATCCCTTCCACACGGGACGTGCCTGGCAGACCACAGATCCGGGGACCGGCCAGTCACCTGTCCTTCACTGAGGAAGTTCATTTACAGAGAAATTCTCACGGGATTACCAAACCAGAAGCGTTCCTGGTTTTTGCTTTTTAATGAGTTAAAAACCTATATTTTTCCTAAGAAGTATAACTTTAATATTTTTCTTTTAGAAATAATTGCGGAATGATATTTATAAGAACTTCCTTTATACAATAAAAAAAAATCACTGATGTCGTTAAGCAGCAAAACCATACAGTGACGTGAAGGAAAAGTTAACTCCCTCCCCCTGTCACTTCACAGACACCGCTCGAGAGAGCCTGCACTGACGATGTGGTGTATTTACTTTCAGATTTTGTTGCCCCCACAAATGCATAGGCATGCATATGAGGCTTTAAAGATCTGACAACTTACATTTAAAAATTTTTTATTTACTTAATTTTAAAGAGAGGAAAAGGGAGGGTGAAAGAGGGAAAGAAATATCGATGTGTGAGAGATACATCGATGAGTTGCCTGCAACACACTCCTGACTAGGACCTGGCCTGCATGCACCCCAGCCATGTGCCCTGACTGGGAATTGAGCGGACGACCTTTCAGGTCACAGGCTGGTACTCAGTCCATTGAGCCACACCAGCCAGGGTGGCAATGTACATTTTTAAAAAAAATTACCAACATGTTAATCTTTGCAAGAGCATACCTGTTGATTTAGTTTGTGCTTGCTAACAGCTACAGAATATTTCAGGTATAAAACATAATTTAGTCAGTCCTTTCTCTGTGACAAGAGATTGGATTGCATTCTCTCTACCTTTAACAAATCTGCCCCGGTAAACACCCCGGTAGACACACAGATCGATGTACCGTATCTATTTCACTCCCAGGGATTCAAATATATCTGTTTCACAGAAAGTAATCAAATAAAGAAAAGTTACGCAAGACGGTGACAAACAGTGGCCCACAGGGTGGGAGTGGGTGGGCAGGGGATGGAGAGTTCACCTGCCACTCCTTCCAGCGACTTTATGTGGACGCGGGAGCAGTGACTTGGCTGGCCCCTTGGCATCGCAGTTGCCGTTTGCTTTTCTGTGTGTAAGCATCTCAGAGCTGGAGTGTTTTAACGTTTGTGTGAGTTTCAGTGGCCCCTAAACCAAAGCCAGACATCACTTGGTGTTGTGCCAGGCACACAGCAGCCTGCTCCCACCCTGGAGGAAAAACCGGTGTGTGGTGGGGTTTACTGGGGAGACGGGTGCGTCTCTCTCCACTGTGATTCCTTCCTCTGGGATTAGTAAGGGAAAATATCTAACAATAGCTCATAATTAGAATAAAATGCTAATTAGAATCCAGTGGTCCCTGTAAGATGTAATTATTTCATTTAGGGTTAAACTGTGTATTTGCAGGACAGATTTTATTTTCAAGTTACCATTATGGAATCTCTTTCGAACATCTGAAGAAAGACTCAGTTTCAACACTCAGCCTTAGCCCTGTTTCCATTTTACCTCCCATCGCCTGTCTTGCTACCTACATTATTTTAACTGAATCCTGTAGTCATAATTTCACATAGGAAACCTTCATAAAGGTACAGTTGTTCATTTTAATTGCACCTAAGTTACTTTCTTGAAATGTTACACAGTGATTTACACTGCCATCAGCAACACCCTTTCCAAAATTCACATTCGGTAGCCACTCCTATAGGCCAGAAAAGGAAAAGGGCATCTCTTTCATCATTCTTTTTTATGTGCAAGCGTTCTTTTTTATTTGTTTGCTTTTTGAGTTCCAAGGCAATTCTGTGAGGAGCAGAATCATTTTGTCCAGCCTTTTACATCAAAAGACATATGAGAAGTGATGTTCTGATTGAAGTTCATTATATGTCAATTGGGGGAGGATTGGCATTTGTGTAACATTGAGGCAGCAGGAATTCATGGCTGCAGGTGACATGAGGACAGCTGATTTCTCCCAGCTCAGCCTTCCTTCCTCCCCCTGCTGGGCATCTGGGGAATCGGCTGCCCGACTGTCGCTTTCCCACCTACTGGGAGCATTCAACCCAGACTCCGAAGGCCTCCTGGTAGGTCCACGGATTTCTTCCTTTTTTTTAAAATTATTGCAGTTTTCCTCTTATACTTCCCAGCCTCCGTAGTCACCACACCGTTGTTCATGTCCACGAGTCCTTTTTCCCTCCACCCTCTACCCTATGAGTGTGTCTGTTTTGCTTGTTGGTTCCCTTTGTTCATTAAATTCCACATATGAGTGAAATCATGTGATACTTGTCTTTCTCTGACAGGCTGATTTCACTTAGCATAATGTTCTCCAGGTCCCTCCATACTGTTGCAAAGGGTAAAATTTTCTTCTTTTTTACAGCTGAGTAGTATTCCGTTGTGTAAGTACCCCATACTTGTTTTATCTATTCATCTACTGATACACACTTGGGCTGCTTCTTTATCTTAGAGATTGTAAATAACACTGCAGTGAACATAGGGATGCTTATGTTCTTTCGAGGTAGTATTTTGGGTTGCTTGGGATATATTCCCAGAAGTGGGATTGCTGGGTCAAAAGGCAGATCCATTTCTAACTTTTTGAGGTAACCTCCACACTGCTTTCCACAGTGGCTGCACCAGGCTGCAGTCCCAGCCACGGTGCACGAGGGTCTCCCTTGATGCCACAGCAGACACAGACCTGATCTTGTGGTGGGAGGTGATGCTGCCGTCCTCCCAGAGCCCTTAGTCCCCTTGCATGTTAGGAGCCCCCCAAAGCTGGGCTCCATCACCACTGAGCACCTGCTGTGTACCTCAGCATGTTACTAGCTGTCAGATTTACCCCAAAATAAATAAGACACACAGGTCTCCCCTTCTGAAATTCATAGTCAAATGTGGACGAAATACTTCCGTGAAGTCACTGTGGGTGTAACAGATTACTCAAATTGTCGTATGGGGTGTTTGGGGTTTTAATTCATACAGTGCTCTGTAAGAGTTTAGACAGGTATTTCTTAAAGGCATCTAACACAGAGAAAATGAGAGGAAAGGCCAACACCGCATTGTATCCCAGGTCTTTCACTTTAAACCCTGGACTCTTGCTACTCTGGTGATATTTTTACTCGGTTACTGGGGGTGCTGTTGCTGATCATGCAGGTTGTCTTTTTCCTTTCTTTATTTTTTTAATTTTGCTTTCTCAAGTGATACTGAGTGAACACCTGATGAGGAAATCTGGTTGCAGTGAGCACACAACTAAAGATCTGGTTCAGTGAGGCGACTTGCAGGCTCACCCGCTATTGGACGGAAAAATCCTTATGTAGTAGAAATAATTTGTAAATAGTTTTGTTGACTGCTTTATGTAAGAAAGGTTAAGAACAATTTTGTTTTTCAGCCTTGGACAAATATTTACTACTTGTTCCCTCTGTATAAAAACACCTAAAACAACTTTTATAAACTCTTTGTAATATTTAATGATGATACTATACTTTAGGAAATATGAATAGTATAGAAAGATATATTTGTTAGTCTTTTCAAAAGTGAAATTGTTTTCTTTTTTGTTCCCCAGAAACCTTTCCGGGAATTTGTTTTCTTCATTATCGCAAGGAACTTTTGATTATCTTGGCTCATTACGGTCTCTGTAAGTAGGGACTTTCTCTTGTTTCTATAAATATATCTTTGGTTTTGAAAGTTAAAAATGGTTGTTATATGGTTTAACAGGGTTAATGGGGAAACTCCTGTAATATCGTAGACATTTGAATCTTTCCCGCATTCACATTGAAAACCATCCCGTAAACCTTAGTATAATTCGTCTCAGATGGGGTGACGGTCCATCCTCTGCTTAGAATATTGTGTCTGTCAAATCTGTATTGCAAGTAAATGCATTGGTAATATTCTTTCTCTTTGACTTTGTTTTCAAAATAGAAAGTATTTTCTTCTTTGACCACTCCAATCCCCAGAGTGTAAATAGTCCTCCCTCTGAAGAATTTGTGCTTAACAAGTTTTCATACTTGAGGGATTTAGTTTTATCCTGGAACCTCTTTGCCAAACTTAATCACAGCATACTACATTTCTAGGAATGTTTATGTAGAATGTCTGCTTCATAAAGTCAACGTAAGATCATATTTACTCAGTCCTCTGTAGCTTTAGTTAATTGGCTGGGTTTTTTTTTTTTTCTTCCAAAAACAGCTTTGTTAACTGTAAGTTTATACAGGTGTTACTTTTAAAAGTAACTCTATTTCCAGATAAATGTTAATATATTTCAAACATTGTTATATTGTTTTTTATTGGAATCACAGTAAAATACAATGTTTTTCAAGTTTTTATCATGTGTAACTCATGGGATTATGTCTGTTTTTCCCAGGGAAAACTGTCTTCCCTACCAGATGCCTCTGTTCCGTGTGTGTACTGACTTCTTTCCTCCCCTCCCTTCTCTTTTCCCTCCTTTGTTCCTTTCCCTCCCCTCCTCTCCTTGTCCCCTCCCCTTACTTTTCTGTTTCTAAATGTACCACTTAAGTCTCATTAGCCGTATCGTTGGGGCGTAGCTCCTAGGTTAGGCATCCATCTGGCTCCTGACCCCCCTGCTGGACTTCTGTAGGTCTAGGGTCACTAGGTCTAGGGTCACACTGGATCAAACGCCCTCTGGTCTCTCTTTCTGATGCCACTCCTGTTCTTACTCAAAGACGGCTTTTTAGGGGAAAATCTCCTTTTGACATATTTAGTGAGATCAAGTCAGTCATTACTGTGATGTTTAGGAAAGAAAAAAGACTGCAAAGGATAATCTGGCTTTTGAGACCCCGCGTAACAGGAACATGGGGAGTATTTCACCCCCAAATTGGGGGAAATCGCCAGTGTTTTTACATGGTAGTGCTAGAAAAGGACCAGAAGTTGGTGCCGGAGCAGCAGAAGTCGGTCTGATCATCCCTTCGGTACTTTTTCTGTAGTAACTTTCTGTTTGTGTATCTCATTTCCACTCTCCTCCCCCCCCACCCACTCCTATGGCCAAAACCGAGGTGCGGCCTGTGTCAGCGGTCGGGCTGCATCAGATGCACATGTGGTTATATCTGCTCCTTGCACTTGGATGGTTTATTTGTATAGACCACGTTGCAGTCTGTTTTTGTTGTATTTAGGTTTCGTTCCCCTGTTACCTAATGCCCTCCAGGTTGGCAGGGGGCAGCCCCTGCCTTTATTTTTATTAGTGGGACTTAGTGAAACGTACGACACATGAATAGTTGGTGCTTCGTAACACAAGTGTGCAAGAGATTGTTTTGCTTATAAGGAAGCTGTGTGTGTCCTCTCTTTATTTGTCACACCCACGTGCCAAATTGTAAAGCTTCTTGCTGCACAGAAAGATAATTCTCTATTTTCTCTCATATCAAGTATGAGGTGTTATATTTTTGTTTGATTGAGTCTGTATCTCTGAAGTTTGTAAGAACTGTAGTATCACCTGGCATATAACAAAGTGTCAAAAGTCGTCCCTGTCCTTGGCTTGGGGTACTGCAGTCGGACAGATGAATATGACCGTGTGAAGCAGTCAGCTTGATGCTGCCCATATTCACAGGGGAGTTGTGGGCATTTAAACCCAGAACATGGCAGTGATGGTGGGGAGAATTGGAGAAGGCTCCAAGAGGCGGTGGTGGTGCTACACATTTATGTAAGAAGGGTTGGGAAGCTTCCGGTAGACTCAAAGGGTGGGGCTCCGATATTCCAGACCCCTGGGGTTGAGGGGCTTGTTGCAGAGACGAGGGCTAACGAGTAGATTTAATTCACAACGCAACTTGGGTTGAAAGCTGTGTGAGTCCAGGACCAGTGAGGGACCAAGCGGGGTCAGACCCCCCCGGGAAGGGAGCCTGGATCTGTCGGTGGTGCAGGTCACCAGTGTGGCGAAGGTGAGCGGCAGCATGAGTTCAGCATCAGTGGGGGACCGTGCTGGGGTTGGAGTCCCTGCAGGTCATATCACTGGAGAGGAGACGATATCCAGTGTGGTGAGGGGGAGCCCGGTGTGCTCACCGCCCCCAGTGTAAGCCAGTGTGGAAGTGCTGTTTCGTTTTATTCACCCTGATCTCTAATGTGTATCATGTGCACTGCAGAGAATTCCAGACTGAGTATCTCTTGTGTGACTGTAACATACTGTGGATGCATCGCTGGGTGAAGGAGAGGAACATCACTGTGCGGGACACAAGGTGCATTTACCCGAAGTCGCTGCAGGCCCAGCTGGTCACCGGGGTGAGGCAGGAGTTGCTGACCTGTGGTAAGGGAGAAGGACGTCAGGAAGCGTTTACCGTATTTTACCTGCTCCCATGCTTTCCTCGACAAACTATAACCTTCTCTTTACACTTAGATGGAACTGAATATGACCATTGATCTTTATGGATTCGATAATATTTAGTGTATGCCAACAAGTAAGTCAACTTAATGAAAAAAGATTTTTTTTCGCTCAGTATTTAAGGTTCCTAGGTTCTGAACAGCATTATAAAAAACAAATTCAAATGGTAACAGAGACCTTCAAATTTTTATCAGTTGGCAAATTAGGAATTTGTTGATAGTAATAAAATCTCAGGATGCAGTCCCCATTCATGGGAGAGTGAATTGATACAGCCTTTTTGAAGTAGTTTGGTAATGTGTTCTTAAGAAACGGATACAATTTGATCCAGTGCTTCTATATGTAACCGTTTATTCCTAGGAAGTGGTCAGCTATGTGTGTAAATCTTCAGACTTTTTATATAAGCATATCTGAAATTCTCAAAAATAGGAGGTTGGTTCACTGATACTACATAGCTATTGAAAAAAGAATAGTGAACGACTTGAATTAAATGATACATTTGCCATGTGTTAAATGAAAACACACACACACACACACACACACACACACAACAAAACAAAATCCTTAAAATGATAGGAGGAGATTCTAGCTTAATCTTTGTGTTTGGAAATAAACAGTCCTAACATTTTTTTTTTCTTTTTCTCTTTAAAATTTTATGGTTGTTTCACAGGTAAAATATGCTCATTGGATAAAAATTAAAATTCATGAAAATAAATAATGTATATGTATATCAGATCATGATATACACTTTAAATATTTTATAAATCTACTTGCTAATTATCATTCATAGCTAATGTCAGAGACACATGGGTATATTACCTTTTGTACCTTTTTCCTATGTTTTGACCAAAGCATTATATTTTCATGCTTTTAAAGGCTTTTTGAGTTTGAAATGAAGTATTTCTCACTCCATAAACAGTGCAAGGATTACTTTCCTTCTATACGTTAATTTCCTTATATACTATGCTATTATTCTTTTGGGTAGACCACTAAAATTAGAATTGTGTTCGACCATGTACTAAGTCTTTAATGAGCCCATCATATCTGTATACATTTTTGCATCTATACTTAACATTTCTTTGTTTTGTTTTTCTGACCGAAAAAATATATCAGCTTTTAAAAAGTAATTGAAATATATGAGTTCTGAAAGATTTATGCCCCCTTTTCCATAAATGTCCTAAATTTTCTGCAGTGGGTGTGCATTCCTTTTATACCCAGAAGCCAGTGGTGTAAGCGAAGGTAATAAACTCCCCAGGGGCATTTTTGAGCTGTGTGTGTACAGCACTTCCTTATCACCAGTCCCCTTCTCCAGATCCAGGAGTTAGTTTACAGTTGTTCTTTTACTGTTGCTTTTGTGCTCGCTGGGCAGCCTGCGGCACTCCGGGAAAGGAACAGCTCTTACTGTCACAACTGGTTGAGGGATGATTCCATTTTAATTTTTCCATCTTCGTCTTCTTCGGGACCCACTTATCTCCGTGGCAGCCTTGTTGGTGCAAGCGTTAGAATGCTTGTGAGCTGAGGAATATCTGTGTTCCCACTTTTAACGTTCTAACGAGGATTTCTAGACCTTGTAATTCTGGAGCATGCGATTGGTGGTGTATTTGTGTACTGAGTGTGTTTCCCCGTCTGTAGATCCTCCCCTTGAGTTGCCGTCTTTCTACATGACGCCTTCACATCGACAAGTCGTGTTTGAAGGGGACAGCCTTCCCTTCCAGTGCATGGCCTCCTACATCGACCAGGACATGCAGGTCTCGTGGTACCAGGACGGGCGGAGAGTTGAGACGGATGAGTCGCAGGGCATCTTCGTGGAGAAGAACATGGTTCACAATTGCTCCTTGATTGCCAGGTAAACCTGTTTAAGTGAAGGGTTGTCTCCGTGGGTTTTGAATCGTCATCGTTGGAGGATCGGGATGTGTACTTGGGAGCTGAATTGCTATTTTATCTTCTTGCATTTACAAAGTAAACATTGGGTTTCCTGATGGCTACTCATCTTGTAAAATTTAATAGTCATCTTTTCCACCAGATATTTTAGGGGGTGGGGGAGAAAGTACAGGATAAGAAGGGAACATTGTTAAAAAGTTGGACAATTTGTGTTCAAAGTTTCAGGAGGAGAAATGTAAACCTTTAATCATTTCCTGATGCTAAGCTCACACTTTTACTTTTAGGCATCACCCAACTTTTGCTGTGTTGTGATTAATGCTACATTTTAAGATACTTTCTCTACCCCACTGGCACAAAAAAATGTAACACCCGTCTTGTTAACCCCATGACTGGTGTGAGCACCAAACTCTTAAATTCAAATGAACTTTATAAAGTGTAAAAAGCAAAGTAAAATGTATATATTATCACTCGCCATATATTTTATTTCGGTAAAATCTTAACTATAGGCACTGGATTTTCTGTCTTTGTGTCTGTTTGTCTCTCCATGTATCTCTTTCCTTCCCACCAGTTCTTTCTTTTTTTAAAAAAAGATTTTGTTTCTTTATTTTTAGACAGAGGTAAATGGTGGGAGAAAGAGAAAGAGGCATCAGTGTGTGGTTGCCCCTTGCGCTCCCCGCACTGGGGACCTGACCAGCAACCCAGGCAGGTTCCCTGATTGGGAATCAAACTGGTGACCCTTCGGTTCACAGGCCGGTGCTCAGTCCACTAATTCACACCAGTCAGGGCTCCTTACTCCCAGTTTCCTAAAGACAGGATTCTGCTTGAATTTTTGAGAGTGGACGTATGGTTTCTAGACTCTGCTGGGGCACCTTAGGGTAGGGTCACAATAGACCCACAGAAGTGACAGGAAAATATTGTCGAGAAACTGAAGGTTCTCGGGGGCCGAAAATCATGTCTGGGAATTGCGGGGGTAGAATATTCTGTGTTATCATTTGGTTCTCTACTGCAGTTTTCTCTCTGATTATTAGGAGCATATTTTCATTTATGTCTTTTAGCATGTTTACAGTAGGTGCTTTTAAATCCTTGCCAGCTAATTCTAACTTCTGCGTCATTGTGGGGTTATCACCACTGACTGCTTTTCTTTTGAACATGGCTTGTATTTTCCTATGTTTTTAAAAAACTATTATTTATATGTCTAGCAATGTTGGATTATATCCTGGACATTGCAGATGATTGATTATAGAGAAGTTGGCCAAGTACAGCCTATGGGCCAAATCTGGCCGCCTGGGCCTAGGATCTGAGAACCTTTTTTAATGATTTTAAGCAGTTATACTTCAGAGGGCTACATAATAAGTACCTGTATAATATCTTCAATGTTGCTTCTTGGCCTTTGAAGAAAAAGTTTCACTGCTGACTCTGGACTTTGTTCCGCTCACCTGAAAAGAGCTGCTTTTTGTTGTCTTGAGCTGTTAGCCCAACTAAATTCAGACTCCCAGCCCTGCCTTTTCTCAGGTGGTCTGCCTCCGAAATCCCCCCCGCCATTTGCGTGTGCGTCGGGGGTTAGAGAGATGTCCGTAGATGTTACGTGGGGAAGTACAGGCTACAGCCAGCCCCCTTTCTACCTTTGTCCTCTGATTTCTCAGCAAGTAACATTGTGACTTTCTAGATGAGTAAGGCATGTCCTTGAACAAAAGCCATGAAAAACAGTTCTATGATTCCTTTCCAGGGCCACCCCCTTCTTCCTAGTGTCAGTGCCGGTCTGGTTTCCTCTTGCTTCGGGTCCCTCTCAGTGCATGTAGATAGCTGTCGCTGGGTGATTTGGCTAGAGCTTGTAAATACTAACTGTGGGGAGGATGGTGTGATGGGCGGTGTGATGGGCGCTTCTCTGCGATTGCCAGAAGCAGTGTTCCTTCCATAGCTCCTCAGATGGTTAGTGACAGGTTCTTAGGTCCCAGTGAGGAAACTCTGACTGTTACACTGTTTTAACCACAATGAGAATTTCGTAAGTCCATATGTATGTTAAAACTTATCAACTGTGCGTTTTATGCAGTTATTATATGATTAGGCAAAAATTGGCATATAATACAAGAGTAGAGCTTTAAAAATACATGGACACTTTTTCTGAATAAAAGAGATTTGATGAATTTAGAGCCTTTAATTTTGATGACTGTAAAGTAGATTAACTGATACATTTATATCTGTAAGTCGCACTTTAATCTAAACTATAAAAATACGAAGCCTTCTCAGGATAGCAGCCTTGCCTAATATTTCCATTGGTAGGGACACCTGCCCAAAGTGAAAATCTTCAGTGTGAAAACCGAGAAGTCCTCTTTACCCAGGGACGTTGTAGAAAAGAAAAGATGGTTATTGAATTGCCACCTGAGATACTTGTTGATTCTTCATTGTCTCCTCATGTCACTGATCCTAGATTGGAAAGACCAAGAGTTTCTGCTTTTCCTCAAAGATTAAATTGAAGCTGCCTCTTTTTCCTTACATCTCCAAGCATGCTGCATTGAGGATACCTGAAAATTTTATTCCAATAATTTAGGTTTTTTTAAAAGACACCAGAGTTATTGCTAAAAATTATCTTTAAAAAATGTTTACCAACTATTTTAGGACTGTAGGTCCCAACGGGTGTGTTGAGGTACCCGGCGCATCACCGTGAGCTCACGGGGTGCTGCGTGCTATTTTGAGTTTTGGTGAAGAGTAGCGATATGGACATCTGTCAGACTCCACACAACTGCTGGCTGCAGGCAGTTACGGTGTCGCTTTCGATCATGTGACACTCAGGTTCCTTTTACTGGGGATGATCGATCATACTTTGGGATGCAGGGCTTTTGTCCATTACTTTGGTACAAAGCAAGAACCACGTGAAAAAAATCATTGCGGAACAAGAAAGAACGATATCATTATCTGATCTGTGTCTGATGTTTGATTAATTTTGTAGTGCTTAGCAGGCACATACAAGCTAGTAAATGTAGTTATTAAAGAAGGAAATGTGTATTTCAAATTCATGTGTGCTATTCAAATGGCTACTGAATTATTAGGACGTAGATACACAGTTTGGGGATTTAATGTGGTAATTAGCACCACCATAGATATTTCTTTTAGTCTAGGGGCACCATGAAAAAGTTACCTAGTCAGTGAAGGAGCTGTGAACCAAGAAAGTTTGGAAATTTATTGGATTACAGAATAATTTCCATGACTACACACACACACACACACACACACACACAAATGCATATATACATATATGTGTATATATATGCACATATATGTGTGTATATGTATGTACATACACACAGACTTCTTTCTATTTCAGTAGAATCATATGCATAGAAAGTTTGATAACCTTTCTGGTTATTTAAATTTAATGTCAGACTCTGGCATCACGCTGTCTTGGAATATATTTATTTCAGTGTATCGGTTTTCTTACTGACTTAATAGAGATGATAAACATTTTCTTTGATTCAGTGTAATGGTGCCTCACAGTCTTTATGAGAATATTTGTTGTGTAGCCATCGATGGCTTAGGAGACTTGAAAAATATGTGTTGAATTTCAAGACATAATTTTGTAAGTTACTGACAATGGTACTTTCTGTCTAATTACTTATCATTTGTATCTACTTAAAAGCAGAGCCTAATTTGTCCTGTGAGGTTGGGAATAAAGGTTAATTAAATGTTCTGACATTTGCTCTTTAATTAATAGGCTTTATGTTAGACAATTATGACTTCCTCTTGCCAATTATATTTACTGATAACTATTGAGAAATATGGCTGTTTTGTAAATTGAAGTATACCTTTACATGGAAACTCCTTTTGTTAAACCATTAATTAATTAGTAACTTACTACATCCTTTTAGAGACGTAACAAGTTGTTTCTTGTGTAACCCTTCTTCCACAAAATATTTTACCTCCAATGTTTTCTTAATTACATACTTTACAATATTAATCTCCTTTGCTCATGCTCAAACATTTTCCTTAGAATCAGTAGAAAGCTAGACGTAGCTTAGTCACTTCTCCGTCGGTCTCGCTGAAGAATGCGCCACGGTGTTCTGCTTCTGCACTTGCTGTCCTTCCCTCCCGCTGTGCCCCGCCCTCCCTGTTTCTGGCAGGAGATGTCTCAGGCATTAGGTACCATTGCACTGAATTCATACGTCCACTATTGTTCTTACCATGGCATGGTAGGAGTCCTGACCTGCTCACCCTGACTTGCTGCTGAAGTACTGAAATGGAGGGGCCCTTAAGTTCGTTTTTACCCAGCAAGTGCCTGGCCCACCGTGCACACTCAGATGTATTTGCTAAATATGTGGTAGAAGCCTGTGCCGTTTCCCTTTTTGCCTAACCGTATTTTCTCTCTTTTTAAAATCTTTCTTCATGCAGTGCCCTAACCATTTCTAATATTCAGGCTGGATCGACTGGAAACTGGGGCTGTCACGTCCAGACCAAGCGTGGGAACAATACGAGAACCGTCGATATCGTCGTATTGGAAAGCTCTGCACAGTACTGCCCTCCCGAGAGGGTGGTGAACAATAAAGGTGACTTCAGGTCGGTGGCATGGACAGAGCTGGAGAAAGTCTGATTTCCCCCACGTCCTTTTCATCCGTAGAAGCACCTGATTGGTCTCTTAGCCTCTATAAGAATATTGGAGAAATGTATTTGCATTTACATATCTCTTTATATAGCTGAGGACTACCTTTTAGAACAGTGACTTCAACATCATTTATGGAGAATAAAAAGAAAACAAAACAGGTGGCTGAAGTGTATCTCAAATCTGTTGACGTAAGAGTCTCTGAAGGTAGAGCAGAAGTGTTCATTTTTAACAGGCGGTTTTGTCCTAAAAGTTAAGAGGACACTTTGGAAATTCTACTAAAATAGTACAGAACCCAGACAGGCTAATGGGGTTTCCCGCCTTTGTTTGTTTGATTGATTTTTAAGGGTCCTTTTATAGATGAGCTTTGGAAGGCCTTGTATTGCTAGCAAGTCACTTTTAACTACTGGCGGTTAAGTAGACACCTAAATCAGGAGAACCACGCCCAGTTTTCCTCCCCATTTGGTTCTCTGTCAATTAAAGTAGGACGAACTGAAGGGGGTAAGGAAATTGATATATGTGTTTACCTTTTGTTTTTATTTTTAACTCTCCTTGACATGAGTGTATGGAAATCAACATTTATTATTGCCAATAGATAAGTCTTCCGGAAACAGAAGCTGTTGGGGCCTGGGCCTTGGGGCACCATTGGCGTTGGACCTAGTGAACATAATGAGTAAAGGAATTTTTTTTTGTAGGAAATTTAGCATTTGTGAGAGGTGACACCTTTGACCTAGTCTCTCTTTAGTTTCTAAGTTGCTTTAAAACATCTTTAAGTGTATTATTTACTGAATGTTCTTTTATGTTTCTATTTGAATCACGGGTTTGTGGCTGACATGAAGGAAGGGAGACACAGTGCTGTGTGTGTGCAGGCCGTGGGTTACCAGTCAGCTGTTTCCCACTGGTGCCCCGGCTGCCACGGCCACCCCGTGGCTGTCAGCTGGATTTTAAGGATAAGAACATCCTTTGGTGGTAGTCTCTCAAGTCCAAGGTGAAGGAGCAATAACAGCATCCCTAGCTCAGCAACTTCTTCAGTGTTTTTAAAAATATTATCTTTTTTAAGTTTTCCTTGACATGGATATGGAAGTCTGCACTTATTATTGCTGGTAGATATATTTTTTTAAAAGATTTTATTTATTTATTTCGATAGAGGGAAAAGGAGGGCAAAAGAGAAACATATGCAAGAGAACACAGACCAGACCCTAGCCCCGGCCCGGAAACAAGCAGCACACCAAGCGCCACCACCAACCACCCGGTTAAATAGACTAATAGTTAATCTGTAATATGTATATTGTATACCTTAAATTGGAATAGATGATGTTTGTTAATTTTTTATGTTCAAAATCTTTTATTGTGTAATCAGAATATGATGTTTCCTTTTATGACATTTTCTATTTTTCTCATAATGTTTGAGTGTTGTACATTTTTCGAAGTAGAAGAGAAACCTAATTACTTAATTAATGAACTACTCATTTTTTGACATGCTTTAAGTTACTATTCAGTTTGACTTCCATGGCATTTATAAGAATTTCATTGAGTGTGGGTTGGTCTGTTTACACAGATTTTGGTCTTTTGAAAAAATATGTTCCAGTCCCGGATTTTTCTCCGCTCCTGCTGTTCCTCATGCCGTTTTGTCCTCCCGTGAGCAGGTGGCCCCGGACGCTGGCGGGCATCACCGCCTACCTGCAGTGCACGCGGAACACCCACGGCGGCGGGATCTATCCCGGGAACCCACAGGACGAGAGGAAGGCTTGGCGCAGATGCGACCGAGGTGGCTTTTGGGCAGATGACGACTATTCTCGCTGCCAGTATGCAAACGATGTGACTAGAGTTCTCTATATGTTTAATCAGGTAACTAGAACGTCTGCAGATTTACTGAGGTTGCCAGGAAAACACGGTCTTCAAAAAAATACATAGGATCATCTTTTAAATATCAGTCCAGCATATGGATTTCGTGTTCATACTTCACCTGATGGATCTGTGTTCGGAATAAGGTCCAGTCTTCTCAAATGAAGTTCAAGGCCCTCGGTGGCGTTACTCTTTCCTGTCACGGCCTGGCATCGTGCCTTTGTTCGAATACCTGTATTACCTGTATCCACCAGACGACATCCCAGCATCTTCCACATCGGCCTGGGAGCCACCCCTTGGGTTCTGCTTTATAATCCCCTTGTCACAAGTGACCCCTTGGCATTCATACCTGTGCCCCTCAGATGCCTTTCTCTGGCTTTGCTTTTACGTGTCTTTTACAAACCACCCCAGACGACAACCAGATGGGAGATAAGTTTCTGTGTTACACATTTTCTTAGGATCCTTAGCACCAAATAGACCCTTTTTGCAATGCTTGGTGTGAGTCATGTTGAAGTCAATAAAGAAACAAATGTAAAACATTCCTGGCCGTGCTTGGTGTTACAGATACGTGCTGAATAAGTGGTTCGTACCCCTGCGCAGGGAGGTATTGATTCCTCCCAGCTGGAGTGCTCAGGGAGGGCTTTACCAGGCAATTGGGATCGAGTTTGTGTAGAATTTGGATAAGCGAAGAGGAAGAGGTGGGGCGGCGTGTTTATACGATGCCGTTTTATGTATCAGCATTCATTCCAAATTTTAGAAACATTCCCCTCAGGTTAGTTTCCACTAAAATTTTATTTTTCTCAGGTTTGAAAAAGCGTCGTGGGAGGCCATGGTGAGTAAATTTTAAGAGTTGGCATTCATTGCAGTGTTTTGAAATGCAAAGAAAAAATTGTCGAAAATTTTGTTGGTCAGTTTGCTAAGTGCTGCTTTTTGCATTTTCACTGTAGATGCCTCTCAATCTTACCAATGCTGTGGCCACGGCCAGGCAATTACTGGCGTACACCGTGGAAGCGGCCAACTTTTCTGACAAGATGGATGTTATATTTGTGGCTGAAATGATAGAAAAATTTGGGAGATTTACCAAAGAGGAAAAATCGAAAGAGGTATTTTGCTGGTTCTAACCGGGTTGCATATTGCAAGTCAACAAATGGTCACGTGGTTGTCTTGAATCTTTATTTTTAAAGCCTGTTTATGTTTGCTCTATTTGAACTAAATAAATAGGCTTTTCACATCCAAAATCATCATTGAGAAACTCATAATCTATCCATTAGTGACCTTGTGTTGGGAGGCATAGAGGTGACCTATCAGTTCTTAGAAATTGAGGTGCCACGATACAGTGTAGCTGGCGGGAAAAAGGAGGTTTGCCACGCACAGCGGGTCGGTCAGCCAGGTGTGTCGGGCTTCCCAGGTGTCTCTTCTCCACGCAGCCCTCTGCTCTGTCTTCTTCTCAATAAGGTTCAGTCACCCAGATTGTGTGTGGCTTTTGCTTAATTCCTTTTGTAATGTCCTGGAGAAATGCAAGTCTGTTTCAGGAACTTCCTTGGAATTTCAAATGATGGGACTATACAAGTGATGGAAATGTAGTGGCTTTTGCAAAGCTGTGCATGTTAACGGGCCCTTTTTAAAACCGATGACTTGGTGCCCACGTGATACCCTGTAGGGGAAAACATTGACAACAGCAGTTTCCAGAATGAATGAGCAGCAGATCGTGCTTCGAATGAGTTTCAAGACGGCGATTAGTGTATTCTTAAGCTTTAAGTTCCCAGCTATGTGAGAACCGTATATATACTGTTTCTTTTGTGATGTGATTACTTCTATAGAAATGAATTTTAGAGGTAGAAGAAACCTAGGTCAAGCCATAAACGAAAGTCTAAATAAAATGCAATGATTTTTTTCAAGGTTACCCTGCTAGGTTAGGGCAGGGCTGAACACAGAAGCCAGGAACCTTGGCTGTCTAGTCCAGTTTCCTGCAGTTTCACAGGAACCGTCTAGCACAGTGTTGCCCTGCGGGCTCTTTCGAAAGCACTCAGCATCCATCTGTGGGGAAAGTGCGGTGCTAAACAAACTCCATATGTAGGACGCCTCAGAATCATGAATATGTTAGAACATAAAAAAACTAAGCCTTGTTTCCCTTTGTCATTTAAGCCAGGAATGTTTTTGGTACAATGTCTTGCATTTTGAAGGTAAGTTTTGGAAGCTCAGCCCTAGTACATTAGGTGCCGTACTTGATATGATGTAGCTGTTAAAGGAAAGAAAATAGATACATTTTGGTGTGTCCAGACGACTCAGGCCAAGGGGCCACTTGGTAATGAGATAACGTTTCAGGCTTGTTATCTGAACCTCAGATCACAATATTGTAATGAGCTCTCCTGCTTTCTGATTGTGTCTTGGCCACAGCCCACTCCCTGTGGTAAGTTTTCTCTGCCGTGGGAGAAGCTGCCTGGATTCTGGCTCTGGGGTAACTCTGCTGTCCCTTCTTGAGTCTAATCACAGGTTTGCTGCCCACAGGATTACAAGTCATTTGTGGAAGTGGGATGTTCTGAGTCACTAAAGTAATTGGAATGACATTGGGAATGTGCACACTGAAACAGATTTTGCCACCATACAGTACATAGTTATCCCCATGCCTCCCGGGTTCGAGGTGAGGGCCTTTGCTCTCCCTGCAGGTCGGGAAGAGCGGCGTGGTGCCTGGGGGTGTGCACTGCACTGTGTTTACTAGTGTGTGGTGTGCCTGGTCTGCTGCTTTGGAATGTGCTTCGCGGACAGCGTCACGTTGATGGCTGCAGGTAAATCTGTTTTCGTGAGTCATTCATTAACCTTGGGCCCTTTACTTTAAAAATAGGAGGGACACTTGCCCTGCTTAACTTGCAAAATGAGTGCACACGTGAGAAAATACAGGCGAAACCGTTTTTGTGCAGTAGTTGCAAAGCCAGGACGTGATTTTATAGGGTGAGGAAATTTAACATTGTGATGATCTCAGAAGCTAAGAATGAGGTCCTTAAAACAATCAGTGTTCTAGTTACTTCTCTAGAAACATATGGTTTGATGTAGAGTTCTGTCACTTTCATTGGTTGACGTGGAAGGTAAAGTTTGAATCGAGCATCTTTGGAAACAAACGATAGCAACTAATTGTTAAATACGAGCAGGAGAAATAGAGGAACATATTCAGGACCGGAAAACGGAAGTATAGAGGCAGCATTACCCTTGGTGCCGTGACGGACATCCTGTCTGGTTCTTTGGGAAGTCAAACTGAAGGCCATGCCTTTCACCGTTTGTTAGGACTGTGAGACGCAATCAGGACGGCTGAGGACGGCCATCACTACAGCGTAAACCGAGGCTCGGGCATCCTAAAATGCACGTAGCTCAATTGGACAAGTAATTAAATTGATTTTTGTCTTATGTCCAAAAAGCGACTGTCCCATGGACAATGTCACGGCCGCAATACTGTGAACAGTTGCCTTTTAACTCGGGATCGAACTGTGCCCACACAAGCTGGGATTTGGCGGGTAGGGCTGGTGTGAAAAGCTGTCGCACCGCCAGGCCTAAGCGGCGCGTTTAGTAGGGTCTAAAAAACAGCTGAAGGTTGTCTGTCAGGCAGCATATGCGTGTGTTCCGTGTTTCGCAGAGTGCTGAGGACATTAGGCCTCCATGTCAGTGGCTGGGAGAGCAGCAGGGACGACATTAGTGTGTTGGAGTCCCCGCCCTGCCTGTGCTCCAGGCGAGAGATGGCAGTGAGGCTCGCACCTGGCAGCAGTTCACTACAGAGGTCATTTGGCGCATTTTTATGTGCAGGCTTAAACAATGGATACAGTTCATTCATTCGTTTTAAAATGTGATAACCTCTGTATTGGCTGGTGAGTTTCTTGTGTACTTTCCACGTTTCTGATTTTTTTTTTCTTCATCTTGTCAGGCTTTTCTGTATTGTTCATCTTTTCAAAGACCCAGTTTGCTGGCTGTGTAGATCCGTTCCTGGACACAGTTTCTCAAACTTGACCCTGAAACTTTATCACCTGGAGGGTTTGCTACACAAAGTTCGCAGGGGGCCTGAGAGTTCACGTGTCTAGTGAAGTTCCAGGGACCCTGGGTGGCGTGTCTGAGAAAGGCAGGGGCCTCGAGAACCTCAATAGAGACTTTGTATGCTATAGTTACCTAGTTTCCATTTTTCCTTTGGGTTTAACTTCATAACAGCTTTTATAATTTTTTTAATTGGAAAATGGTAAAAGTATAGGAGAGAGAATGTTTTTGTTAATATCTATGTTATACCTTTGACCTTCAACAACTTTCAGTATTTACCAGTCTAACTTCATTGATCCATGTATTTCTTTTACCCACCTTCCCTCTCCTTCCTTCCTTCCTTCCTTCCTTCCTTCCTTCCTTCCTTCCTTCCTTCCTTCCTCCCTCTCTCTGTCCCTCTTTCCCTCCCTCCTTCCCACCCTTCTCCCTCCCCCCCTTCTCCTTCTCTTGTTTCTTTCTCTGGATCATTTAATAGTGAATTCTGTATGTCATATCTTACCCGTAATTTCCTGCAATATAAGGAACTTTAAAATAGAACCATGATATTGTTATTATGGCACCAAAATGAGCCTTTCTGTCTATGCCCTTAATATCATCAACTATTTAGTCCATGTTCAGTTTTCCTTGATTATGTTTTTTTTTTTATTTTTATTGTAGACCTTATTTTTGGTTGCCTTATTTAGTATGTGGGATTTTGTAGACAGAGTGTTAATGTCACCAAAAAAGAACAATCAGTTTTTCTGCTCCTGTATAAAATGGCTTTTCTGTTGTTGTTCTGGTTATGCATGGCTGGTAACAGATATTAATGTGACTGGTCTAGTTTATCATTATCAGGGGTGACACTTGTTTGATTCGCCAAGCGCCAAGGGTCAGTACCAGGGTAGCAGGTTGCTTTGACACGAGTTCTCAGCTGGAAGCTTTTCAGACCATGGGAGTCAGGTGAAGCTCAGGCCTATGTGAAGGTCCACTGGAGTTTGCAAGTTGTTGGGAAATCACTTTTTACCTCCCCCTCCCTTGGGACGAGGTCAGGGCAGGCACATTTCAAGTTTCCTCGTTGCCCCCTTCTTGGCGGGGCTGGTGGCCTGGTGGTTTGCCCTGACCTGGAGGTACCCTGTTTGGTTATCAGCTCACGCACCCACCTTCTCCCGTAGGCAGTTGGTAGGTCCGAGGCCCTGTGTGCACGTCACAGCACAGCCACAGCACAGTCCCTGGTCAGCCGGGTTCACCCCCGGGGCTCCCACACCGGCCTCTGGAGGGGTTTTGGTCTCCTGCCTGGTCAGCGGTGCATGTGAAGAGAGTGGGGGTGCTGGGGGGAGGGGGGTGAAGGAGACAAAACATGGGACAGCGGTAATAGCATAATCAATAAAGTGCACTTCAGAAAACGAAGTTAAAAAGAAAGATAACTTTCTCTCTTCAGCATTTTTCTCTTTTAGCAGGAGAATTGTCCAGAGTACTTAGTTTGCCATTCTTCCAGAAAAGGGAGATGCGCATACATGTTTGTACTCAGAAAAAAACCAAAATCTGCTTCCAGGGGGAGGGTGGAAGAACCTTAGATGTTAAGCTTTTCCAGGCCTTGTGAAGGTGTGGCTGGGGTCGGTGCCCAAGAAGTCCTGCCTCTCCCGACTGGTGTACCTCAAGTGTTTTGTGACTCTGCCACTAAAGCAACTTCATCTGCCTGGAGGAAGTGGTCCCCTTTCTGCTGATAATTGTAAAACTACCTTCACTGCCTTGACTGGAAACATATCAAGAACCAACTGCTCCCAGTCATGGCAGCTCTGCCTCTGATACATATTTTTAACTCGTCTGTGTCTCTTTCCTCTCTCTCCTTCTCCCTCTTTTAAATCATTACCTGAGGGTATGTGTATTGAGTTTAGAGAGGGAGGAAGAGAAAGAGAAACGTTGTTAGGTTGCCTCCTGTACACGCCCGGACTGGGGAGCTGGGGACCAAACCCGCAGCCCTTCCGTGTACAGGATGCTGCTCCAACCCCCTGCACCACCTGGCCAAGGCTCTTTTTCTTCTCCTGTGTCTGTATTTCCCATTCTTTATTTGTGCGTTCTTAATTAAAAATAATTATTTTTAAACTTTTGCTAGGCTCCCTCAAATCCTTCCTGGAAGGGGATGAAGAACACATGCAACATTATTCTCAGCATCTCATCTTTCCCCTCTTCTCTTCTCTCCTGTTTCTCCAGTTCCACCTTCACCATCTTCCTCCTCCTTCCCTTTACCTCTGTGCCCCAGTAAAACCAGAGGTTTGCTGTTTGCCCTGGGTCCCGATGGTTACCCCAAGGAGGCCTCTCGTTGACTAGCGGCAGCCCCCGGGAGCCAGCTGCAGAGAAGCCTTAGTGGAACCGGACACCGTCACGACCCTAGGGCTTGTTAAGAGTGACAAATGAACGCTTTTAAAACTTGACTTTCACAGAAGAGCAGTTTCTTCATTAAAAGTAATCAAGAGGAGAACGTGCCATAAGATAGGTGCCGTCTCGATGTGCTAATTTGTAACTAGGAGAAAATAATGAGGAATCTTGAACTTTCATAATATCAGCTGCTGCTATGGTTATTATTTAGTCAAGTTGGGACTACATGTCAATTCCTGTGGTCCCCATTTCTGTCTTAGTGGTCCCAGAGCAGCTGCCTGGCTTGCTGCTGCGCATACACACTTGCGTCTGCAGTTCTTGCTTTCCTGGCTATAAGAACCAACAAGGATACCTACCTCCTGCTGCTTCAGGCTTGAAAGTGGAAGTGTGGGGAGGGGTCTAAAGAGGTCTGGATTCCTTGTTTTTTCTCAAAAAAAAAAAGACAGACATGGATTGCTTAATGCAGGTGTTTGTCTTCTGCTTTCTTTTCTTTTTTCCCTCCTAATTTACTGTGTTCCAACCACCTTTCATAGGGTTCTTGATCTCATTTTACAGATGAACAGACTGAGTCTTGGAGAGGCTGATAATTTGCTCATGGACATCTGACCTGGGACCGAGTTGAAATCCTAACCCAGAAATATTTAACTTCCAGACATGCAGACATTCTGCCTTCAATGTTACATTTTGCTCCTACTACATTAAAATGAAATATCATCAAGTTTAGTTCATACAGCATCTTATGTATTTCTTATGCTAGCCGATCAAATGCATGAAATTTTTAGATGATTTTGGTCTAATTTTGATCAGAATTCCAAACAAGGGTGGGCAAAAGTAGTAGGTTTACAATCGTGACTGTGTGAAACAGTTTATTCAGCTATGGCAATTGTCATAACCTGCGCATCTTTTTCCGTACGAACAACTTGTGCCCACCCCTGTACTGAGAAGAGCAAGAACTATCCTGTCTCTTAAAACAGATGACATTTAACATTTTCATTGTTATTAATGTGGCATTTTCATCCTTTACCCTTTATCTTTGATCAGGCGTGTTCACAGGCATATTCATTTCACCCTGACCGTTTAGTGAGACAGGTGGCCGAGCAGGTGCGAGATTCCTTCTGACCTCCTGTGGCTGGAATGGCCTTCAGGGAATGAGGTCAAGGGGACAATGGCTTTGGGATGCTGGCTGTGGTTTTCAAGCTCTTTGTCAGGTTTCAGGAATACTGTTTTAGTCCGGTGTAATTTTTCATGCGCCGTTATTTTTGTGTGTGTCCTTTTTGTCACTGTGATGGATTCAGAACTGCTTCCGTAACCCAGCTACACAAGCATACAGCATTTTACCATCACCTGCCCTGGGGGGGTTGTTCGCATCCAGTCTTTCTCCTTAGTTCTTAGCCATTTAGTGAAATAATGAGAGACATTGCTTCTTCCCAGCTAAGACCATCTCTCTGGTCAACTGCATACCTTCTTAGAGGTATTTCTTTTCTTTATGACTTTTAACACTTTAAACGCCGTTACTGGCATCATCGAGTAGCCACAGGAGTCCTTTGATCCTGTAATCATCATCATTTTTCAGTAGAGATGCTGTATGGAGACAGGTCTCATGTCACATCTCCATAAAGTTCGTATATTTAAAACCTCAAGTCTATTAGTAATTGTGCTAATCTGTAAATGCTCCCTTGGAGTAGAATCAGTGTTTTCCTGCGGTTTTTCTTTGAAGTTTTTACAGCCAATGGGAATTTCTTTTTCTTTTCTTTTCTTTTTTTTTTTTGAGAGCCAGGGAGCCTGGTTTACCCTATTCATTTTTGTATGAAAGTTTGAAATAATAATAGGTAAATAATAGGTAAAAATAATAAAAACATAGCCAAATTATTTCAGCTGCTCGGAACTCCTGTTGAGAGGTGGTCATTATTTTTCTAATTGCTGTATAGACAGCTGACTGATCAATGTAGTAATTGACATATTGGAGGCCCTACGGTTCTTCATAACTTCAGACCTAAGCACTTCCATTGGGAAGAAATTCAACCCCGTGCCTGTTTATTAGGATCAGTACTGGGATGCTGGTGTCTTGTGGATCCTGCAGACAGGCTGGGGATCCTGCAGAGCTTCATGATAGGTGCTACCTTGTTCTCTGTCAGTTGATGCTGTTGATGTCTTGGGTTTGGGGGAAATGCCCTTTGCCAGTGTGTGAGTCCACTAAAATGAGGTATTTGAATTAAATTCCATTACTCTTTATTATATAGTCCTCTGCTTATTTCCTTCATCACGGCTATAATGCAAATCACTTTTTAAAAATGCATTTATTTCCTGTTTTCCTCACTAGATTGTAAGCTCCAAAATAGAGCTTGCATGTTTTCCCCACTATTCAGGACAGTGTCTGTCTCACCTGGGCCCTCGGTAAATATTTTGTTAGTGAGTGAGTGAGTTTTGTACACCATCGGCTTTCCTACCAGGGTTATACTATGAATGAGGGTGTAAATGTAAGTAGGACACTGAGTTGCCCCTGCCCTCAGGGTGTTCACATTGAAAATAAAGAGTTTGCGATACACTTTGTGAAGGGCAGTGCAGAGTCAGTAGACTGATTTTCTAATTGGATGAGGTGGCGGGGTGAGGAGGAGAAGGCAGTTTTGCTGGACACATTGGTCCAGTTTAAATGTGAACACAGACTTTAAAAACGCCCCCCTCCTAACACTTCTAGAGCCTGTAATTTTCAAAGAGGGCCTACACTGTGATTCAAGCGGTTAACCAAAAAAAAAAAAAGAGCAATAAAATTACAAGGTGAGCTCACATTTGTTTGAGTGCTTGCCACATGCCAGGCGTGGTTTCAGGAGCCTTACGTGTGTTAATGGAACGTAATCTGCACAATATTCAGAACAGACAGGATTGTTATTATCCACATCATCCAAATAAAGGCAGGGACACGAGGTTAAGTGGCCAGCGCAGCTAGGAGTCAGGGTTTGAAGTCCTGTTCTTCACCCTGGTTCTTACAATAGTTATCTCACTGCATGGTTCCAGGGTTGGCATCTGGTGGGATTGCACAGGCCTGTCTTTGTGAAGGACTCTGGGTGGGATAGACTGAGTGTTTTCCAAGCCCACCTCAGCCCTCGTAATTATACGTCCTGGGAAGAGGAGTGGGTGCAGAACGAGTTGGGAGGCTCACCCGATCTTCTGCGATGATCAAAAGACTTCTGCTGAAACAGCCTTGGCTTTCTGGCCCGGCTTTGGGGCCTCACACCTTTGATGCGTACGTCTTGATTAGAGAACCAGCCAGCTTCGAAATCCTCTGATCCCACCCCTGTGATGCTTTTGTTGTTCTTTCTGCTGTAGATCTCCTTCTCACTGAACATTTTGCTCAATACCAACCCCCTGACACCGGTCTGTCTCATCAGCCCTGCACATTCAGTGCATTTCTCTGACACGGGGCACACAAGTCAGCATGAACATTCCATGGGCTTTTCGCTGGCATTGCTGACAGATGGTTACATCCGTTAGTTATGATCTGAGCTAATGAAAAGGATTCAGTAAATGAGTTCTTTTCTTTAGGTCAGTTCATAACTTAATAAAACAAGCAATGCAAAAGTGAGCACCTCTTCAGATCCATTCATTTTGTGGCCCTGGGTCTTAAAGGGGAGCACAGGTGCATTCGAGGTAGAGGAAGCTGCGTGTGCAAAGACGTGCGATGGCCCTGCGTAGATGGGGGCCTTCCTGAGGTTGGACACCTCTAGAGTTTTGAATGGCACCAGTTTGTAATGAACTGGGCAGTGGATGTTTCTTAATAATACTACCACCCTAACACATACAAAGAAGTGTTCCTCAGTGGTTTTCGACAAAAAGAGTTTAGATCTTTTTGTTTGGGGATCATGTAGATGTCTTTTCCCCCACTCTGGATTTGAGTACCACATGCCAGTCTTTTCACAAATGATTTGGGGGTTACTTTACACTGTTTGGCCCTAAAATTACCAAAAGGCCACAACCGGATGTGCCGTTCATGTCCACAGACGGTTTCCTGGATACAAGTACAGAGGTGTTGGGTTTTCACTGGACTGTGGAGGCTGCGGGCCTGTCTCCCTGTCCCGGGAGGATCTGCACAGTGTAAAACAGCCTCTGTCATTACCTACTTCTTTTCTCCCCCTGCCTGCCAGCTCGGGGACGTGATGGTGGACATCGCAAGCAACATCATGCTGGCAGATGAGCGCGTCCTGTGGCTGGCGCAGCGGGAGGCGAAAGCCTGCAGCCGAGTGGTCCGGTGCCTGCAGCGGATCGCGACCCACCGACTAGCCAACGGCGCACACGTTTATTCCACAGTAAGTGCGATGTTACTCTAGAACTCTGAGAAATGAAGTCCTTAGGCTTAAAATTAAAATGAAGGGGGCATTGCGCATATGTGGTAGTTAGAACGGCACCTTGCCTGTGGAGTAGGCACAGACCTAACCATTCTTAGAAACAGAGAGATGTTGTGTGGTCGTTAGACATTACAGTAAATTCTGTCGTCTTCCTGCGTGGGAAAGGCTGTCCCTTCCTGTGCCCCCTCTGGCCCGGTTTGGATGGTGGGAGCGATGCCGCCGCCCCGCAGACGTCGGTGTGGCAGCTGTGGCAACGTGTCCTGCGTTAGGCAGGCCCCTGAGTTTAGTCTCACTCTTGAGATTCTTAAAATTGTTGGGGCAGGTACCACCTTTTCCAGGTGATTTTCCAGCTTAATTTGAACAGCTATTCATCTACTACTATTTAGATTCGTACCTCCCTGCCTTTTCTTTTTTTAGTTTTTAATAGAATTTATTGGGTGACATTGGCTAGCAAAATGATATAGGTTTCAGTATACAATTCTACATTACATCACCTGTAGATTGTATTTGTGTGTTCACCTCCCCAAGTCCTGTCTCCTTTTATCACCATTTATAGCCCCCAGACCCTCTTGTACCTCCCCTCACCCCCTTTCTCTCTGGTAATCACCACACTCGTGACTGTACACTGTATACTATGGATATGAGATTTTTGTTTTGCTTAATCCCTTCACCTTTTTCATGCTGCTCCCCTACCTCACCCCTGGCGGCATCAGTCTCTTTTTGCTATCTACGAGTCTATTTCTATTTTCTTCATTTATTTTGTTTAGTAGATTTCACATATAAGTGAAATCTCAGGGTATTTGTCTTCCTCTGACTGGCTTATTTCACTTAGTATAATGTTCTCCAGGTCCACTGCGATGTTGCAAAGGGTAAGATCTCCCTCCTTGTTGGACTGAGTAGTATCCATTGTGTGAACGTACCACAGCTTTTTTATCCACTCGTGTTCTGATTGGCACTGGGGTTGCTTCCAAATCTTGGCTGTTCTAAGTAATGCTGCCACAAACACAGGGGTACATTATATTCTTTCAATATAGTGGTTCAGGTTTCTCTGGATATATTCCCAGAAGTGGCATCGCTGGGTCATAGGCAGTTCCACTTTTAGTTTTTTGAGGAACCTCCATACTGCATTGCACAGTGGCTGCACCAGTCTGCATTCCCACCAACAGTGCACTAGGGTTCCCTTTTCTCCACAGCCTCATCAGCACTTGTTGCTTGCTGATTTATTAATGACGATCATTCTGATCGGTGTGAGGTGATACCTCATCGTGGTTTTAGTGTGCATGTCTCTGGTGATTAGCAACATGGAATATCTTTTCATTTGAATCTTGGCCATTTGCATGTCTATTCATGTCCTTTGCTAATTTTTAAATTTGATTAGTTAGTTTTTTTGGTATTGAATTATGTAAGTTCTTTATACATTTTGAATATTAACCTCTTATCAGATATATCATTGTGAATATGTTTTCCCACTCCGTCTCTTAAACTTTTCTTAGTTAGGTCTTTTACACCCTTGGCGTTTTTCCTAGGAATTTTTTGGGGGGTGTAATTGTGCATGGAATTTTTTTTCAGTTTCCCTTTTTTGGTAGTTCATTATTAGTGTATATAAATGCAACTAATTTTTGTATATTTATTTTGTGTACTGCTACTTCTCTGAATTTATATATCAATGTTAGTAGTTTTTTGGTGGCATTTTAGGGTTCACTATTTAGAGTATAATGACAGAAGTGAGCCTGGGTAAAGTTTTTATCTGTGCAGCGTAATGTGAAGAGTTAACTAGATCGTCCTATAAAAGACAAAAAGTGAACATGCCCGGAAGTGCTGGACAAGGCGACTCCCGAGTGCATCTCCCACACCCATTACTCTTCCTGTACTTGACCAGTAACGGGTGTACTGATATCTCTAGCTGATTTTTTTCCATAGTACCCTCCATTTTTAGCGCACAGTTTTCTGCCAAGTGCTCTTTAAATTATTTTAAATTGACTTTGAATTTGTCCGATTCTCTACACTTCATGACCTGTTCTTTTCCTCTTCACTGATGTCTTTCTATTTTGGGACATCCTTTTGTTTTCAGCCTCTTTTTTTTTTTTAATTCTGCCATTGGTGGGCATAGGATCTTTGTTTCTTCAGAGCCTGAGTTCTCTTTTAATTTATGTGCTGTGTCTGAAAATTCTTCGAAAGGGCTTTTCTTTCCATTTGATAAATCTTCTGTAACTTCCGTTTGGTCGGCTTTCATAGTATTCGCCCAACATCGCCTTGGAAGCGTATGTCATCAAGGCTGCCGGCTTCTCTGGGATGACGTGTACCGTGTTCCAGAAAGTGGCCGCCTCTGACCGCACCGGCCTTTCCGACTACGGGAGGCGGGACCCAGACGGAGGCCTGGATAAGCAGCTGAGCTTCAAATGCAACGTGTCAAATACGTTTTCCAGCCTGGCGCTGAAGGTATGTGATGGTCTGTGATTGGTTAAGATCTTTTGCAGTTAGACTAGAATGCTCAAAACGCTTTGCTTTGCAAAATCACATTACAGTTTTCATGGGTCTAGGCATTTTGGCCCTTTGGACTTTGTTCTCCACACAAAAATATCAAAGTTCTGTTTTCTGACTACAGTGGTAAGAAGATGACTATATTAATGTTACATATTAAAACATTTTCTTTGACCTTAAATTTCATTTTTATTGCTCTTGATTTTCAAGACATGAAAGTATTCTGTGCCCTTGGCTTTGTGCCTACTGAACCTAATGGAAAATTGGCCTTGAGACAGGGTGGTTAATCAGGCAGCCTGTATATCAAGGATTTTGGCAAGGAAGTCAAACATGATATGTCTTCAGAAAGCGTGTGTTTTATTGCAGTGAGCAAAATTAAAAGCATTGTTACTGATTTTTAAAATTCAGGGTTTAGAAATGTTTCATTTGAGTACATTGAAGCAAATAGTGGGGAAATAATCCAGCTCCTAATGAAACCACATTTTCTCCATTTGCTTAGTGTGGCCATGGGTCACTGTATGTTCTGTGGATTTTAATTACTAAGTGGTTTCTTTGTTTCTGTCATTTCTGAAGTATATCACAAACAGGATGGCAGTCCCTTCAATGGCTGCATAATAATTGATCTCCTGTGTTAGGTATTGATGCACTGTGGGACTCAATAAATACTGAATGAATGAAAAATTAATGTATTTCGTCATACTTTACCTGGTGACCTCCATAGGAAAAGCCACCTAGCTAAATTTAGAAAGGGCCCGTTCCCATCACCACGCATGACGGTCTCAACTAGGTCAGGATGTCTAGTGCTCAGGTATTTACTTGGCTCCGCATGCTCAGAGGACAAGTGTCAGGATGTGTTTGATGTCCTGCTCTCCGTGAGAGCACCCGATGCCCCCAGCAGCACCACCACGGACCTGCTCCTCTCCTCACTGCAGTTTTTACTGGTAAAAATGTACCACAAAAGGAACAGAGACAGCATCACACACAAGCCCTTGAGAGAAAGGGCTCTCTCAAGGGGCGTGTCTTTGAGGAGCACTTAAAAAATTGACGAATCCTTCTATCTGAGGGGGTTGTCACTGGGAGAAAGGAATTAAAAAATGGTGAAACCCTATCCATTTAATCAATCTCACAAACCTGCCCCCCTGGGTAAGAAAAGTTTCTGCTCTCTAAAGTAGAAAGCTTCAAATGAACACGCAGATTTGTCAGTCTTGTACTCTTCTCGCTTTTGATCCTCTTGTGGCTAGAAGCCAAGGGTGCTCTGCGCTAACATTCACGCTTCATATATGGACGTGACTGAACTGAGGGAAAGGGGAATGTCTTTTGTGACACAAAGTTAGTTAAATATTTTAATGTCAACAGCTCTTTCACACATTAACAGAAAACTTTGTGTTTTAAACTTTGTATTAGGATAATTTATATGCTTTGTGTGTGTGTTTTAATGCCTTGAAGATAGCACTAACTACACATCTCAAACATGAAATAACTGATATACTCCCCTTCAGTGGGAAAATATGCTAGCATAGGAAGTTACACCCAGAGAAACACAGTCCTGAGCATATGGGAGCCTTACTTGGGTTGCTTTCTGCATGTTTCGTGCATCCTTCTCTGTTTACTTAGCGTCACAGCCTGGTCTGGAGGGACTTCCATCCTGTGTTGACCAAACCATGGTTACCTATTGAGTCTCAATGTCTCTGGCTGTTCCTTAAAAATCCATCCTTCTCATATAGATTAGCCTACTTAGGGCTACTGTGTGGCCAACAAGTACCGATGCAACCGTGCCAGTTAGTAAATTATTGAAGTACTTCCTTCCCTGTACAAGTAGCTGCCACCACGGTCTCTGGAGCACCTCTGCAGCCTGCTGGCCCTTCTGCCGGGGACGCCGCCCAGGTGCATTCAGTGTCTGGGGAGCACAGGGCTCTCGGAGCCTCCCCCTCTGCGGAGGCCATTCTGATGGTCAGTGTGTGCATCACTTCGGGGTGTTCATAGTGTCAGCATTATCTTAGATCTACCCAATGAGGAAACTGACCTCCTACCTCCTCTGATAAATACTTCTGTCTCTCTCTGTAGGCTGGCTTGCGGGTGGGTTCATCATTTGTCATTTATCTGTTGTTCCACGTCTCTTCCTACCTCCTCTTCCTTTTGTCCAGTGACAGCAAATGTCCCTTGCCTTGTCTCCCAGTCACTGGCCATTCTCAGGCCAGGCTCATGTTAATTCATCTGCTAGAATTTCTTCCTCCTCTTCTCGCCTCCCCAGCGCCGTGGTTGTGTGTTAACACCCAGCAAAAATGTCACCTTTGAGGAGTCTTAGCTGATTGCATCCTGTACTTCCTTTCCTCTCCCCTCCCATCCTGTGTCCCGTGTTTCTCTACCTCACTCTGCCCCTAACCCTCTGCTCATCTCTCTGTCCTTACATGTCACACATGGGACTGGACGGGTTTCCCACCTCCCACACTGGACTGAGGGCTGTGTGAGGGCAGAGCCAGTGCTGAGGTCATCGATGATTCCAGCGCCTGGCCCCAGGTGTCTGGCCAGTTTGTTGTCTGACTGTCAAAGCGCCAAGTAAAATATTTTCATAACCAAATGCTTCTTTCCATCATCCGCACCATAATTCAGATATGTTTAACATCACAATACATTACCTGTTTTTGATGTACTCTAGAAGCTTTTATAAATTTTTAGTGTTTTGAATTTAGCTGTATTGTATCAGAAAAAGCCAGTTCTTTAAACCTTTCTTGACTGTACTTTAGAAATTAGTTTTTCCTCTACGTATCTCCCATTTCCCTCATGTCAGTCATTTAGGGCTTTAGCCCAAAAGAAGTCCGTTTAATTTTCCAGACCAGTTATGTACAGTGTTTTGCTTCTGCCCTTTTCCAAGCCCTCGGGACCATCCCAGCCTGGGGACATTCCTGCTGTCCTCCCTGTAAGAGTTCTTCCTCAGAGTTCATCACAGCCTGTTAGTCCCACGGTGCTTTGCTCTTCCTCCAGAGTAATTAGAGGCTGTTATGATGGTGAGTTGAGTTATAGGGAGAGAGGCCATAGGAGACGGTGCCTCAGAGTGTGGCCCTTCTGCAGCCAGGCAGCCTAGGTTCACATTCCGCTGCCCCAGGTAACTGCTGTGCAAACTTGGGCAAGTACTTAACCTCTCTGATGTCCATTCCTCATCTGTTCCATAGGAATCATGACGTGGTACTCAAAGGGTTATTAAGAGGATTAAGTGAGGCACACGTATAGACATTTACAACAGTGCCTGGCACAGAGTAAGCATGTAATAAATGTTAGCTTTTTTTATTACTGTTTTTTTTTTACTTGTTGTGGTGTTTCTCTTGTTAAATTGTGAATATTTGAGGGCAGACACATGGCTTATTTCATCGTGCGTCTAGATTCTGCTCGGTGCTGACACAGAGGAATGAAACATTCAGTAAATGTTGTTGGATAAAAATTAATAGTCATACTTAATTAGTTAAGAAAGTCAGTTAAGAAATTAATTCTAAAGGCAAACATAATCCCTGTTAATCTTTAGCAGTGAGATAATCAGAAGGTGGTCTGCAGTTCAAAACTAATTATACATAAGGAAATAATTAGGATATGTCATTATATCTATCTGTTTAAAACAGAGTGTGTAGATAGTCAAGAAAACATGGAGAAATTGGTATTTTATTCTTTTAAATCAGGTGGCTCTTTGACTCTTTCTAATTTTATTGTCAGAATTCTGTAGACATAAACAAATTAGGATGTTAGAAAAATTTAATTTACTAATTACATGGGGGTAGGACTCCAGATTGTTTTGTAAGGAATGATGTTAAAATCTGGAGGTTATTTGAGAGTTAACATTACCTACAATACTTAACATTTTCTTCTTAGGTTAATGTCATTGTAAATAGAGGCATGTACATGAATTAAGCAAATAAATTTGTAAGAGCTCTAGGATAACATTGATTTCATGTGTGTTTATCCTTTGACAGTTTCTGGTATTAAGATTAATACTAGAATTGTAGAAGAAACCTGTGATGAGGTTCTGGGTCACTGTGGGCAGTCAGGGACGTGCTCGTCCCCAGCCTCCCGATGACCGCTCACCACTCGGCAGCAGTGATGATAATAAAAATACCACCCACGGTCCTGTAGCCTTTTGTTCCTCTCATGGTCATGATTCCCTTGGTCCCCACCTCCATCTGTTGGGAGGACCAGGAGCTGTGTTTGGTGGATGAGGCTCAGAGAGGGAGACAAGACCGGGCAGAGTGTTAGGCAGCTACAAAGCGGTGACTCGGGGACCCTGGTCCCAGTTCCTTGTTTCAAGTCGCACGTTCCTTTCCTCGTGGGTGGCGTGTGAGCTTTCAGGAGTAAATGTTAGACACCAAAAACATGTATTTCCTAGAGGATTTTCAGAGAAAATTTCCTCATTTATTAGCTACAATTCGTGTATTTCTATCTGTTTTCATTGCCGTAATCCATGCTCTAAAAACAAATATATGTTTAAACGAAATTATAAACTCTGTGGTCCTCCTCCTCAGGCCAAGTGGCAAAAGGTATAATCATGATAAGTGTAAAAAAATTAAATGAGCTTTTCTTAGTGATTTTTTTTAAAATTAGATTTTAACCTTTTCATAACAAATGACCAGTTCTTTTAAAAAATTAAATACGGAGGTATCACATTCTTACTATAAAACTGGAAACATTATTGATACAGCTGAAGCCTGCTCCTCCGGCAACCCTCCCTGCGTCCCAGGAACCCGTGGTCATTATTTGGTCGGATTCTTTATCCCACTCAGAAGGACGGTGTGGAGACCAGAGGGATGCCGTGGCCTGGATGGGAGCTCTCGTTCCTCAAAGTGCGCTCCGGTCACCCGGGTTTTTTAAAAATCGTTGTTGTTCTTTGGTTGGTTTTACAAAGCTTAAACTTCTGAAGCAAAAGTTTTTGGACTTCTGGAGATTATAGATGTCACTTTCTTTTTCAGCTGTCTTTTAGGAAATATTACTATGATTTGTTAAACACGTGATTTATCCTGAGCGATACTTTTTGACTCATTTTGTATTCAAGAATTTTAAAATATGGAAGTTTTAGTAGATATCTATGCTTTCTCAGTTTTCCCTCCTTTCATTGGTGTTTTTCCTTTTTTGAATGACTTAACATACACAAAGTAAATTTGCACACTTAATAGAAATTTACTGTATTAGCGAATGAGTCTGTAATACCCCCTTTTCCCCGCCAGATTGTGTCCGTGAGAGTAGTAGAAATCCCTTTATGCATTTTCTTAGGTGAAACCTTTCTGGTGTTTTCTCGGCATCTTCAGACCGTCAGCGTTCAGATTTCCAAGGTGCTTTCATTCACCTGCCCAGTCCCAGCATGACTCTAAACACAGCAGTCAGAGGCTACTTCTAAAAATGATTCACTTGCTTAAGTAGAACTCCTTTTTTAAAAAAAGATTTTACGTATTTATTTTTAGAGAAAGAGGAAGGGAGGGAGAAGGAGAGGAAGTAAAACATCAGTGTGTGGTTGCCTCTCGTGCACCTTTAACTGGAGACCTGGCCTGCAACCCTGGCATGTGCCCTGACTGGGAATCCAACCAGAGACCCTAATTAGAACCTGTTTTAAGAAAATAAACATGTCACACAGACTTACTAATGTTATAAGCAGTGGTCTGCCTTTATCAGATATGACTGCCGGGGAGTATTAGTAACATGAGGAGGGGGCTAGAAAGGTGAGTGAAATTAGCGAGTTGGAGGAGCGGTGAGTCAGACTGCGGTACTGCAAATATTGCTTTTGTTAGAGATACGTGCAGAATGTCCAATGAGGCCAGAGGAGGGAGCAACCAATTCTTAAAGCAGTATACTGAGGACTGATAAAATTAATCATCCAAAAAATAAATAAAAAGTAAAAAGCCCTATTTAAAAAGGACTTTGTGAAGTCCTTCTGTTGGCCGCAACCGCCTTTCTTTCCTGACCTGCCCTTCACCTTGCCCGCAGAGCGATCTTGGTAAACATTAAATCTGCGTAGTTTGAGTTTGCCAGGCAGAACAGGACAGCATTCCACCCAAGGACACTGGCCTGTGCAGTGTTTGCAGTGGCCCAAAAACAAGAGAATGCTCAAAAACTGAGAAATCCGGTGTGGCTGGGTTAGAGGTTGTGGCGTGGGGAGTGTTAAAAGCTGAATTTGAGACATTTTTATCCAAAATGAGGTGATGTACTTAGGGCATGGGGGCAGTTTTCCCTAATCCTTCAAGAAACAAAGTGTCATTTAAAATTAGATAACGTGATCCCATTTATTTCATCAGATGAAACTCCCCCCAGCAGCGTGAACATTGGATTGCAGGGGGTGGGGGGTTGGTTGGTGCTGGTGCCAAAGGAAAGACTGTGATAAATTTTTAAAATAGAGAATTTTGTTTTGGATAGTTAATTATTTGCCTCCTGGGTTTATAGATTTATTTTTTTATTGAACACTGAATAATTTATAATGTTAAAATTCCTAATAAAGAAGTCTGCGAACCATTCAGTAATCAGCTGGCGTCTTCTGGTATTCCTGTTTATTGCTGTGTTTTTCTAAACATGATGTGTTTCTTAGTCTCAGAGAAACTTCTAAAGGAAGAATTTGCTGAATCTAAGCTTCTATTTTGTTTGCATAATTTCTTCTTTGGCTGTTTGACAGCCTGAATCCATCATAAATCAACTTAAAGTTCCATAATCCCAAATTAATTATACTCACGTTTGTGATACGCTGCATTTGTACTTATTTACCAAATTTTGTCGTCGTAAAATCGACATAAAGAGTGATCAGAGGCTCCTGATCTGTTTCATGCTGTCTGCTTCAGCAATGTGTCTTATCATGGGGAAATTCACTCTGGTTTGAAGTTATTTTTTTTATTTACTTCTTTAACTTTGAAATAGAGTTGCATTTTCTTTTTATTTTATACTTTGCTTCTTTGCTTTTATGTGGTGTTCAGACATTTCACTGAACCGATCAATTGTTTTAGCTGTTAACTTTTATGTACATATTTTAAAAAGTATTCATCGTATAATTAGAAAGCATTTGTAGTTGTCTAAAATAGTCTTTCTGGTTTCCACAAACTCAGACTAACACGGCAACCTGATTTTGTTGTTTTTCACATGCTTTCAGAATACCATAGTCGAAGCGTCTATTCAGCTTCCACCATCGCTGTTCTCGCCAAAGCAGAAAAGAGAAGTCAGACCCGCTGACGACTCGCTCTATAAGCTCCAGCTCATCGCCTTCCGCAACGGAAAGCTGTTTCCAGCCACGGGGAACTCCACAAACTTGGCGGATGATGGAAAACGGCGTACGGTGGTCACCCCCGTGATTCTCACCAAAATAGGTTTGCATGTGGCATGTGTTGTTATCCGTGCTCACCGGGCCGTGCGACTCCAGTGTTCACTGTTCCTTAAACTGCCGACTGTTGTTGTTTTCTTGTTTTAATGAGCCACTACTACAGAACAAAGGTACTGCGCGTTACTGTAGGTTGGCGTTCAGTTGCACATAAGCTGGTCTCAGACATCCTCTTACTACCCCCTTTTCCCCAGACGGCGTGAATGTGGACGGCCACCGCGTCCCCGTTAATGTGACGCTGCGGCGCATCGCGCACGGGGCCGATGCGGTGGCCGCGCAGTGGGACTTCGACCTGCTGAACGGACAAGGAGGCTGGAAGTCGGACGGGTGCCACATCCTCTACTCGGACGAGAATATCACTACCATTCAGTGCTACTCCCTCAGCAACTATGCGGTGTTAATGGTACAGCAGTTCTGTGCATTCATAAATACACAGTCTTCTCATTTTTCACTTGGTCCTGGTGAAACTCAGATGAAGGTTAAAAAAAATCCCCCAACTTTTAGCATAGATTGCTTCAAGTAAGAGGTGATTTTTGTTGTAATTCTGATTATAAAGAGAAATTTAGACCAGGTGAAGTAGATGAGATTGATTCTGGAATAGGCATTTTCAGTAAACTTTGAAAGTGAATGAGTTCACGCAGACTTTGACCTTCAGATTTGGGGACATCTTGGGTGTACACAGTCCAGCTCTCAACCCAGGAGGTGACTCATTTGCCCAAAGATAAACAGTGAACAGTGATTTTTCTTTAGTGTCCTTGCTAATTAAGAGTACTGGTGGTAATTTCAGTTTAGTCACGTAAACTGAATTGACACAAATCATGTCTTTTCCATTTTAATGCTAATCAAGCAATATTTCCTGTTATCTATCATTATTAATATTTGGTAAAGTAATCAGTTATTAATGTTAGGGACAGATCTTTTCATGAATCAATTATTTCTGTGAACCCAATCCCTGAGTTAATGATTATGAAATCAGCCATGCTAATTTTTATTTTATATTATAAGTTATTATAAGATACTAACATCCTAGGGTATCTGTACATGTATTTAGAGTCTAGTGGAAGGAATTACTAATGAATCTGAAAGACAGTTCAGAAATGGCTCGAGGCTAGCCTGGGAGTGAGGACGCCTACGTTTCATTTCTGCCTTCAGCTCTGAATCTGTTATCTAGACAGTATTTCATGAAAGCCTTAACTAGTCTTGAAATGTGATACATTTTGCTTTTTGTGATTTATTCTTTTCTTGAAAAAATAAGGAGCCTTTACCACTGGAAATGATCTTAAAACCAGCATGAATTAGAATAGATTTCCTCCAGTTTTGCTTTTCCCTTTGCTCCTCATTGTCATATACCTCACCGGGCATACCCGACCAACAGGAAGAGCGAACCGGGCGTTCAGCAGGTGGAAGGCTCGCCTATTCAGTGACATCCATTCACATGTGCTGTGCAGCCCAGGGGACAGTGAGCACAGTCATAGTGTTTAGACTCAGCTGTGTTTACGGAAGTTGTTGATCAGTTTGTGTTGCTAATTTAGGAATATCCTCACAAGTAGAAGATGTTTGATTTCTGTTAAGAGTGAGTCTGGTTTCTGTATGTTCACATTTTATTAATTTGTAGTAACCTTTCTGATTAAAGCATGAAGCATGAATGGAAATATGAAGCATTTTCTCTTTCAGTTTAAAAGCATTTTCTCATTCAGGTTTTTGTTATAAAATAACTAGAAACTATGAAATACTGAAAGAGAGATAATAGAGATCCAGCATTGTCTGAAATTTATATAATAGTTAACAAGAAGAAGTTGGGGAAATAAATGAAACACAAAACACACATAAAATGCATTTTATAAGCTTCACTGGTAATGACATACTATACCGTATGAAACTTTTGTTTTTATTTAATTGAATACCAGTTTAAAACATTTATTTTTGAACTTCCTAGCTGTTCTTTTAAACTATTTAAATTAGTATAATCCCTTTTCAGAAGAAATAAATTATTCTTTTATCTTTCATACTTTAATCTTTAAAAAATACAAAATACAATGCTTATCAGCAAAAAGATAGTACTAAGATTTTTTAAAATTTATTTTTAAAGAATATTCTTTCTTTTGCTTTTCTTAAATATAACTGCCACCTAGAGACCACAATGTGAAATGTACCTGATATTATTGACAAATGTAGAATAAAATTTGTGGGATTTTTAGAGTTGCTAATTAAACATTAACGGCAGTTAAATGAAGTCATACCTACTCTTAAATAATATTTAAAATACAAGAAATGTCCTTTAAAAATTTGGAAATCAACATCTTTTTTCCTTACCTAACACTATTTTGAATGATAGATAAAAACCTTGTATCTTAATGTATGGTTTTATATAGTAAGTCTTACATTTCTGTTTGGTTTTTTTTTCAGGTAGTGCATAAATCTTTTCCTGATCTGGTTTTAAAAAATTTTGTATTAAAAGCTGAGACAAAAAGAATATATTTGTTTGTAAATCTCAAACAGATACCGTAATTCAGTGCTGTAGACAGACTGCTAAGGTGTCTGTGGGAGCCACAGACCAAGTTTAAAGTTAAGCAGAAATTGGGTCTGTTTGAGTTGGATGATCAGAGGTAGCCAGTTTTGTTGGTAAGAATTCTAGGACCTGGGCCAGTAAGAAAAAGAAGAAACATAAATAGCATGAAGGTAATGATTAGGGTCAAACGCTTATGTAGTGCTTGATGCTTTAATGGTAATGGCAGTGAAGGTAAGATAACCTCTGTACTTTGATTCCCACTTGTTGTTGTATTCACCTAGAAATATATAAAACTAGAGAGTGCTCATTTGTCTTTACATCTCGCTAATGTTGCTTTTATATATTGTGTATGTAAAACTTACTGAATGAAGGCAAACTTTGGTTCCATTTGCTCTGTAATTGAACATGAGTTGTAGCCATGTTTCTGTTAAGTAGGTGCTACATTCAGACAGAGCAGGCATTTTAATTATTTCCTCACAGTAATATATAGTATACATTCCTGTACATTAATATATAGTATAGTGAAGACTTGACTTCCACCTCTGTCTTCTGTCACAGTCTTTACAAAGTAGGCAGCCCCTAATACCAGTTTCTTGAATATTGTTGGAGAGAGTTTCAGGTTTAGTAAAACAAAATGAATACATTTCCTTCCATTTTTACAGGAAGGCTGCATGCTACAAACATTGTTGCAAACCAGGCTTTTTTTTTAATGAAATTATGTTTTATGATAATGATGGTTCCACGGGACAGTAGATTTTTGATGATGAGACCTTATGTTAGTGGAGATGGCAGGGGCGAATTTTCACTCAGCGCATGTTCTGAAGTCTGTATGTGTGTTAAGTTATGTGGTCATCATAATACCTCATGAACTGTAGTAACTGTTATCATTCCCCCTCCCAACTTTGTCTGTGGTTGGAGAAACTGAGGCATAGAGAGCTTAAGCAGTATGCCACTGTTTACAAATTTAGTTAGCACTGGAATTGAGATTTGAATGCAAATTTCAGAAATTTGTGTTCTTAATCTTTGCTAAATCTCCTTTCTAAATCTCACATCAGTATAAAAGAGCTTCCTCATTTGCTTTCATCTTTGAATATTATTTTATGTCCCTCCTATAATTTATTGACCTATTCCTACACTTGATCTTAGCCAAAAGGCCGAGAAGCAATATTGACCTATTTATTTTATTTCCAATAATTTGCTTATACTGTATTATTTTACACATTTAATAGGAAATCTTGCAGGATAAATTCCTAAGTGGAATTTGTAGTCACAGGGGATCAACCAACACTTTTTCTTTCTTTCTTTTTTTTTTTTGTTAAATTGAGATATTGAGCAAAGCGCACAGATCTTAAATGTGTGTCTTTCTGATATTTTTCCATTGAAAACACATTTTGTCGCCATCAGAATCGAGATTCTTACTTCATGCACTTGGTAGCTCACCCATGTTTCTTATTAGTTAATTCCCATCATCCTGTCAAGAGATGTGCACCCTTCTGATGCCAGTCACAGTGAGGTTGCTGGTATCATTAGAATTGCACAGTAGGTACTTTTGTGTGTCCAGTGTCTTTCTCATCACAGAGGTCTGGGAGATATATCGTTTTTTTCATGTAGCAGTATTCCTACCTAGTCCTCCATTGTATGAAAATACCCAAACTCAAGCATTCCACTGTGGGTGGACATTCAGGTTGATGCTAGGTTCTGGCTCTCAAGAAAATGCTACTATTACTCATGTACATATTTGTTGATGGAATAAAATTGTTGGATTGTAGGCTATCCCTATCTTTAGCTTCAGTAGATAATACCTCACAGCTGACCAAAGTGGCCGTATTGGTTTTACGGTCTGACCCATAATGAGAGTTTTCGTTGCTTCACATCCTTCCCAGTGCTTGGTATTCTGAGTCTTTAATTGTAGTCTTTGGTGCTGGAATTATGATACATCGTTGTGGTTTCGATTTGCCTTTCTCTGGAGACCAGTGGTGCTAAGCACCTCTTCAGTTTCCTACTGTCAGTTTGGGTATCCTTCTGTGACATTCTCGCTCAAGCCTTAACCTTTTTAAAATTATTGTTGACTCCTTTTTTCTTTGACATACAGCTCTGGGTGTGTTGAAGGTGTATAGCATAAGGACTTATACATATGGTGAAATGATAACCACGATAAGTTTACTGAATATCCACGATCTCTTAAGAATTTTAAGGAAGGAAACTCTTTTTCTTGTGATGGGAATTTCTAGGATTTACTGTCATCGACTTCCAAATGTACTGTACGCAGCCATGTCAACTCTATTCATCATGTTGTACTTTACATCCCCGGCATTTACTCATTTTATAACTGGAAGTTTGTGCCTTTGACCCCCTTTATCCAGTTCCCCCACCCTCCCAACCCTCTGCCTCTCTCCTCTTTGTCTATGAGGGTTCTTGTTTTTATTTTGTTGTGTTTCGTTCAGATTTCACATATGTCTTTGCTTATTTCAGTTTGGCTGTCTACTGTTTACTTATTGACTTATAGGGATTCTTGCTATGAACTGTGAACAGAAGTTTTTGTTGGATTTTTGTGTTGCAGATGTCTTCTGCCAGTCCATTCAGGCTGCTGTAACAGAATTCCACAGGCTAGGGAGTTTGTAAACCCCAGAAATTTATTTCTCGAAGCCCTGGAGGCTGGAAGTGCAAGACCAAGGTTCAGTGTCCGATGAGAGCCCAGTTTTTCTCCTCACATGTGGGAAGGGACGAGGGGGCTCTTTGGGTCTCTTTTGTAAGGGCAGCAATCCCATTTGGGAGGACTGCCTTCTCATGACCTCCTAGAGATCTCGCCCCCTAACACATTACACTGGGGAATAGATTTCAACATATGTGAATGAGAGGAGCACACACATTTAGCCTGTAGAAATGCCTTTATCCTTTTTCTCTTAATTTTTTTTCATGGACAGAGTTTCTTAATTTTCCTGAAGTTGTCTTTTTTAATAGCGAGTGCTTTTTATGTTTGTTTGAGTGTTTAATCTTTCCCATTCAGGCCCCTGAGTGGAGTTGAAGTGACTTGGTGTACATAGTGATGTCGGGGGGGGGGGGGGGGGCGGGCACAGTCTTTATTCTCTGTGTCTTGGGGGAACTGTTTGTTTCTGATTTCAGATCTGTTTTTACATTTTAATTTATTGGTAAGCTCTTTTTGTAATTCTTTATGTTCTGACAGAGAGTACCTTTATATATATATATATATTTAACTTCTTCGGATCCTGGCAAGATTAGAGAGAATTACTGATTTATAATTATCCTTGTTATTGATGAGATGCTAATGAATTCTTTAAAAATGCCAGAGACTTTATATTTTATATGTAGTAATTCTCAGGCTAGAGATAACCTGAAAAGGTATGGATCTCTGTCAAGAAAACAAATATTATCAGTCCGTCTTTCACTTATGGGGTCCTCAGTAATAATGATCTCTGATTTTTAACACCGCCAAGTGTTCTGATACTGCACAGTGTTTCTGGACCACTGGGCTTCTCAGTGCCTAGCTCCGTTATCTGCACAGACGTGACCATGTAGAAGAGTGACTGGGTCACCATGTAGTTCAGTGACGGGCTGTTGTAGACACTGGCCTCAGAGGCTTCCTGTCTTACACTGTTTGCGTCTGTGAATGACAGTCTCACTTTTTCTTCTCGTGGGCGTCTCCTAGTGGCCATTTTGGCACAGTGCATTTAGTAATGTTTTGGTTATAGGATCACGAAGCCTGTATCTGCTTACTAGTACCGTGAAAAATGATTTTGGTTCAGATTTCTGCTTTACCTCTTTTGTTTGGGACCCCTAACATATTTCCTGTCCTTATTTTCTCAACTGTCTTAAGCAGTCTTATATTCTCAAGAATTCGTTGCCATCAAGATAGGTTTTTCGTATCTTATTTGCTCTCCCTGAACCAGGGGCCTGTCAATGCAGACATTTGACCCATGGGCTCAGTTGAGTCATTGCTGGTTTGTTTGTTTTATTTAATTCTGGAAAGCTAAGAGTGATTTGAGAATTGTTTAATGGTTCGTGGTTAATAAGTACCTACATAATAGCCTCGGTTCGCCTCTTGCCTGCGAAGCCTGAAACATCTACTCTCTGGCAGGGGGTCTCTTGCACTTGGGCAGGTCAATTTGTTGTGACAACCCGGATTGGCCCTGGAGAAGCAGTGCCCTCTGTGACCAGGGACGTAGGACTTGTGCTTTTCTCCAGTCGCGACTTTGAATTAGGAGTCATTGGCCTCTGTTTCAAAACCTGCTTTCTTTCTTGTACGACGTCACATTCATTTGGCTTCAGAAAAATGCTGATTTCTTTGAAGCATAGACATTGTATACACTATATAATATATTTTGGGAACTGAATGGGCACTTTGATGTCTTACTAGATAATATCCAGGTACCTCGTGCATTACTCTCTGCCAAGGTCTGTGGAAGGCACACACCCTCCTCTGACCCTTACCCCAAACCTAACAGGTTGGGGGTGTCTCCCACTGTAACTGCCCCCAAACTAAATGGCTAGCAAGGAAGTGGCTGCATGTCACTGGGCAGTTCCCAGAGGAATGCAAAGCAGGCAGTGCATGGAACTGGCCCTGAGGCTAACTTCTAGGTATTGAAAGTTTATTCTGTTACTCATTCTGCACAGGAATAGTCACTTCTCATAGGAATTGAGGGAGAACGTGTCTGCTCCTAACGAGTATCTCACTGGTTCTCACTGTTCCATTTTTTTTTCCATTTTCCCATTAACAATCTGGATCGTTACCAGAATGCACATACGTTGAGACCACACACCACAGACTAATCTTGGAGGCATCTCACAAGGGCCAGTTGTTCCAAATTCCTGGTGATAGGCTTCCGTTCACCCACTGTCAGCCCTCAAGGGCTGTGCCTGTGTTCTGTGTTTTCCTAAGGATCCGGTGCTTGGCATGGCGCCTGTTCACGGTGGGCACTCACTCATCAAAGGCATAGACGCGTTCTGGGTTTGAGACTCACTGCAGCTCGATGGGGTACGCATTTTCCATGCCGTGCCATTAATTTCCGATTCACTGTGATGTTTGTGGGGCTCTGGGGGTCTCCGTTCATCATTTGGTCCAGTGAGGGGCTATTCTGGTATAAATAAAAAAGATTCTTTCAGGGGAATATCCCCTTCCCTACACACCATCTTCATTTTCCTTATCGTTCACATCCTTTTTTTTTCATCTACCCCCCAGTCTGTTTGCAAAGATAATTTAGTGGCAGGGTGTGGTGAGCGGACAGCTTCGACTCCTGCTGCCCCAGTTCTCAGACACCGTGGCCGGCTCCAGGATGCAGGCTTTTTCCCGGCCCGCACTGGTCCTTTACAAGGAAAGAAGCCTTAAGATGTCAGTTGTTTCCTCTTTGGGGGGTGCTGTCTACACTGTGTGGGGGGTATGGACTTGGCAGCCACCCTCCTCCAGATCTAATCCTTAAGCAGTTAACCGCTTCATGCCCCAGTTTTTTAGGCTATAAAATGGGGCTAATCCTATGATCTAGCTCCTGCGGTTACTCTACCAAGTGCTTGCACAGTGCCCAGATTATGGTCAATGCCATGTAAGTGACTTGCTGTCACTGTTCACACTAACTGGTTTTCAAACACTTCTCTCCCGTGACCACGCTGCCCTTACCTTCCTCAGACATTGTTGTGATCTTGTTGTGTCCGTCGCCCCTGTGACTTTCAGCTCTTCAAGGACAGGAACCATGTCTTACCATTATGTCCCCAGTGCCTTACAGTGTGTGGTCCATTCATATTTGTTCAACTTGACTGTGGGTGGTTAGCAAGGTCTGATTAAGCTCTGTTGACCTAGAGATGGTGCCGTCGTCTGCCGTATCAGCTGGTAAATACGCAGATCGATCGATAAGTGGGGTGAAAGGACATTAAAGAGGGTGAAGCCTGGTCGGCCCTTCTAAGTCTCCCACACGCAGGCTTCTGTTCTCTCTCCATTGGCCTCATAGCACTTTTACAGAGCAGATGTAGGGCAACAGTAGTAGAGTGTAGAACACAAGAGTTTGTGTCCACACACACACCCCCATACATATAAGTATATGCATGTATGCACATGTACACACATATATGCACATGTATGTGTGCATGTGTATGTGCACATATATACATACCATGAGTAGTTAACACAGTGGAAGTTAGGAAGACAAAGTAAGACAAAAAAGCACAATGCATTAGTCCATGAAGAAATGTAAGGATTGGAGTCTTGTTTATCAATGTGTCTTAGTTACTAGAGAAAATCGCAGTAGTTCTGTGTCCAGAAACATGCAGCTAGAATGATGCTCTTTCGCCTCCACTCAGGACTTAACAGGATCGGAACTCTACACCCAGGCCGCTGGCCTCCTGCACCCTGTGGTCTACACCACGGCTGTCATTCTTCTCTTGTGCCTCTTAGCGGTCATCGTCAGTTACCTGTACCACCACAGGTAAGAACTAAAGCTTGACAAGTGCAGGACTTTGATGTAGAGGTGTTTATTTCACATTTGAACAGGATGACTCTTGGGTTGTATGCCATGCCATCTTTCCAAAGTAAGAACAGTTACTTTAGAATACATACAAGCTTTGTTCATTCCGTGAAGTTTGAGACATAAATAATTAATACATGAGATGGTCAGTTCATCATTCACAGCATCCAGTCAGCTTTCTGGGTGGGTGTCAGGGAGAGAACGTGGGAAGTCTGTGTGGGAGATGGGTGGTCAGGTGGGGAGCAGCCAGCAGGTGAGGTCACGTGGAGGGGGGCTGGGAGGTCCAGTGGGGAGCAATGGGCTGGGGGCGGGTGAGGTCACGTGGAGGGGGGCTGGGAGGTCCAGTGGGGAGCAATGGGCTGGGGGTGGGTGAGGTCACGTGGAGGCTTGTTACCTGGAAAGATGCCTTTGAGGACCGGACTGCGGTATTATTTCTGGTTTATGACTTTTTCCCTGTTGTGATCTTCTTTATTTTATAGATGGCATTTTTAAGAAAGTTTGTGGCATTTAAGCACGGGATATGGTTTTTGTTAATTGGAGGCAGAACTACAGAAATTTATTTTATGGTAGGAAATAGTGAACTGAAAGAATTCACTGGGCAGAAACTTTATAAGAGGTTTTGCTAGAATGTATTTTCCTAGAATGTATTTAAGCTGAACCTGTATGGCATTTCTTGACATTTAGTAAAGAAACAAGAGGAGATTTTGATATTACAATACAAGAAAGAAAGAAAGATTTCAACATTTTATTAGGAAAGGCCAAGAAGAAAGGCCCTGAGAAGTAGCAGTTCAGGGAAATAGAGATTGGTGCCTTGCAGAAATTTCTAGGAAACAAGTAATTCATCTGTCATAAGACTTCGGATCTAACAAATGCTCACATGTTTCTTATTATGGAGAATTTCTTTAGCCTTTAGTGGGGGCAATGGTTCCATATATGACTTGTCTTATTTCATGTGTCAAGTTAAACATTAAGAATCTGTACTGAGTCAAATGATTTCTCAAAACGTGCGTGTGTCTGGCGGTCTGATGGTATTTGTTTTCTTAAATGTATAAGCATTGAAATGTGGCATTTTATGCTATTGAAATAGTTAACTTGAAGGCAAAAAGTATAGTGTCTTGCTTGAGATTACTGGCCTGAATATAAATGTTTTCTTTTTAACAGTTTGATTCGAATCAGTCTCAAGGGCTGGCACATGCTTGTGAACTTGTGCTTCCACATTTTCCTGACCTGTGTGGTCTTTGTGGGAGGAATAACCCAAACCAGAAACGCCAGCGTTTGCCAGGCGGTAAGTCCTAGTGAAAAAACGAAATGGAAGAAGGTACTGATATTGGAAAGTAATTTCATATGTTGCATAAACTACAAAAGGCAAATTGTTTTCTTAAAAGTTTTTTTTTTCTTTAAGTTGAACTGAATGTCACTTAAACGGTTTACCAGAATACTTCAGGTTTTGCATTGTCAGTTCATAAGGGAATATATGACTTACAGAGCTGGTCTCTTTATCCGTCGGAATTCAGTGGTACTTGTTATGTCTATTATAATGCTGAGCATTTGATTTAAAAATCTTACCAAATCCTGACTTTGGCTGAAGGGGACATAGCATTTTCTGACAGTAGGATTTTAAAAATTATTTCATTTGTTGACGAAAACAGTAGAGCGTTGCTTCTTAGGTGTGGTAAATATGAAGAGTTAAAGATAGTAAACTTTTAATTTTAAATGAATTATTATGTATGTAGCCTTAGTGAATAGCATTCTTGCTGAATAAGCATAAAATTGAAGCGATTAAATATGTGAATAGAAAATATGTAAATTTTTATACCTGTATTTGCATATTGTCTTGATATGCATGATAGTAAGCAACATAGTAATTAAGAATTCAGACTGCCTAGATTTGGATCTCAGTTCTGTTTACTAACTGTTTTTATGAGCAATTTATTTATCCTCTTTTTAATTGCAAAAAAAACGTATAACAAGATGCAAATTAACATCTTAAATTTTTCAGTGTACAGTACAGTATTCACTGTAAGTATAGCAGAGCCCTAGAACTTTTTCATCCTGCATGATTAAACCTCTCCCGCCGTTGACTAGCAGCTCCACGGTGCCCTCTCCTCCCAGCTCCTGGCAGCCTCCATTCTACTTCCTGTCTCTCTGTCACCTTCACTACATAGATAATCTCCTGTAAGTGGAGTCATGAAGTCTGTTTCCTTCCGCGACTGCCTCACTTCACTTAGCATAATGTCCTCAAAGTTCATTCATCCTGTTGTGTACATCAGGATTTTCTTCTTTTTAAATAGCTGAGTAATATCCCATTGCTGGCGTGTACTGCATTGCTTTGTCCATTCCGCCTGCCGACAGATGTGGAGGTCGTTTCTACCTCGTGGTTCTGTGAATGATGCTGCAGGGTACGTGGGAGTACGGATGGCTCATCGAAGCCTTCATTTCAGTACTTAACTCTTCTGTGTCTCCGTTTTCTCACCTGTAATTTGGGAAGAATAATAATAATAGTTGTCAGGTGGTATGATTCTTTATAGAAAAAAGACCCTAAAGTAATTTACAGGAAAAATATTTGAAATAATAGGAAAGTACAGCACAGAGTGAATATAAGTTTATTATTTAAAAAATTCTGCTATTATGCAGAACTGCAATTAGGAGAAAATATAATTAATGAAAAGATACCATTTCTATGGTATCAAAGAATATCAAGTACTTAGAAGTAATAAAAGATGTTCAAGGTTTACAGGTTAAATTTTAATCTGTAATAAGAGACATACATGAAAACATACTCTATGCCCAAAGATAGGAACAGGTACTGTCAGAAAGGGGCAAGTTCTGCTAAGATGACTTGAATACCCTCCACTCTGCTTGGCAAGTGCCAAAGAATCACATGGAACGGGCAGGTTGGCCAGCAGTGCTGGTCCATTCACCAGTCCCAGGTGCCGGAGATGCCTCGTACGCTTGACCAGATCCGGGCAATGTCTTGTTCCGGGAACCAGCGTGCTGTGGGACACAGGAGCGGGATTGGTTCCTGTCAGCAGGCAAGCACGCAGGATGATAGATCAGTCTCGGAGAGGGTGACAGGAAGTAATCTCCGCTCTGGCCCCAGTCTGGCTCATGGGTCCAGCAGCAATCACAGTCTTCTCTCTTCCACAGATGGTTTTAGGATTTATGGAAAAGTAAAGCACTGAAGATAGCCAGGGCACTTCTGAAAAAGCAGTGTAGAGTGGGAAGGTAGTTCTTCTAGTCATCAGGGCTAATTAAGCTGCCGTAATTGAAACTGTAACATTTGGTTTAGAGATCGTAAATTGGCTGATGTAGTGGCATAGACAGGTCAGAAGCAGACCCGAGTGGAACTGTGATGTGAGACACAGGTCGGGTACAGAGAGCCCGCTATATGCTAAAGGGAGCCGGGGAAGTCCTTTCGGAAAAAAAACGAAAGTGGACCTATGCCTTGTGCCATGTTTAAAAATAAAGAAGATAAAAAGAAGTCAATTCTGAGTGGATTAAAACTTACATGGCTAAAACAAAATGTTAAAGTTTATATTCAATGATATTACAGTTCTTGGGATAAGGAGGGTTTCTTTTTTTCTATAATTAAATTGATGGTTTATTAGGTAGGGAATTATTTTTTTATTGTTGTTCAGTTACAGTTGTCTCAGTTTTACCATGTGGCATTAGTGTCATGTTTAAGGGAACCCTCCTCCACAAAGCGGAAAGGAGGGGCTTCTTAATACGACACTAGCAAATAACACATTGACTAGAAAAGAGATAAAACTTGATTAAATTAAAAATAAGAGCATTTGTTTAAGATTCCTTAACAAAAGTGAAAACACAAGACGATGTTCTCCATATATACTACTGATAGCGTTAGAATAAAAATATATCAAATATAATCCATGAGAAGGCCACTGAAAATGCAGTAGAAAAGCAAATGACATAAGAGGAAATACACAGGGTCCATATACAGGTAAACAAATGTTCGACATCATCGGTGGCCACAGAAATGCAAATGAAGACCACCAGTAGTTACCCATTCTAAGCCTCCTCTGTGGGCAGAACTCTAGCCTGGCAATGCCAGGTGTCGAGCAGGTGGGCCCACAGGTTCTGTATGTTGTGTGTGGGAACGTCCGTGGATGACCGTGGGAGGCCGTATCTTCCCCAGGTGAGCACACCACGCACCCTGGGACCTAGCACGCCCACTCCTGGGCTCGGAGAGTAAGCTCGCCCTTATGTAACAGCGGTGTGCCTGGGAGTATGCATGTGCGTATGAATATTCATTGCGGCACTATACACAGCGGCAAAATCCTGGAAGCAGCCCAAATGCCTATCACTGAGAGAGTGAATGAATAAACTGTGATATTATGCAAGAGTCAAAACTAATGAATTACAACAGTGCATAACTATGAATATGTCTTGGTGTCATAAATTACATTTCCTGTTATCTTTTTTTATAACGATAAAAGTAACTAAAAGGAAATGGTACACTTTTAATATAGTGTGCAATAAAACTGTCAAGGAGAGCAAGGGGATGCTAAACACAAGATAAAAGGTGATGCTTACCTTGGGTGCAGGGGGTCATGTGCATCGATGTGGGTTTTGTCAGGGTCTTTTGTCTTGCTGGTGGATTCTCGATATGCATTATTAAAAATAGCTAAGGAAACAACGAATTAAAGGCAGGCCATCCTCAGCCCAATCATTAACCTCTCCCATGAACCTAAGGCAGAAGATTTATCCAATATTCTATATCTGAGATATAATTGAAAATATCAGTGTGTATAAGAATTTTGAGATAATTCAATGACTGGACAGCACCTGGCATACAGTAAGTGCTCAGTAGATGTTAGCTCTTCCTCCTCCTGTTTTTATTGATGAAGCTGCCTCTCAGCTGTGCAGAACACTTCCTTGTCTTAGGCTGTTACTGTACATTGGAAAGCAGCCTCGTTTGGAGCCTCCAAGAAGTTAGGTGCCGACCTCTCTCTGGTCGATTCAGTACCTGCACCAAAAGAAAATGGAGCTTGCTTCCTGATTCTCCCCTCCTCACATGGCTGACGCCCAATTCCAGGCCCCAGTTCACTGTAACTGTTCCAGAGGTACTGTCCTTCACTTCCCCTCATTATCCTGTGGTCTTATTAAAATTCCACGGTGCCTACAAAACTTCGTAATTGACTGGTGTTTACCTACTTATTGTCTCTGGCCTCCAAGCTCTGCAGGGGCAGGACTTACATTGATTTGATTTAAGGATCAGCACAGGACCTGGCTTAGTAGGTGTTTAGCAAATATTTGTTGGGTGAATGAACAAAAAGGCCTCTGTTTGCAAACAGTAGAAATCGTTCAACCCTGGAGCCATTTTGAGCATAAACAATTAGGAGAGTACTTAACACACCATGGTGGTAATAGTCTCAATTGTATCGGAAAATATTCATTGACTTCCTGGAGCAGGCACACGGGTGTATTTCGCTGAGGACTTGAACAGAAAAAAACCATTGTAAAGATGGCTGCTTGGCATTGTCCTGAATGGTATTTTATACCCTCTCTAGAAAGAAAAGGAGAATTACAGGAAGTTTTCATGGGTTGGATCCAATGCCCCTTTGTTAAAGATTGACATGAAAAGGGGAAGTGCAAGTTTTCATGTGTTTGCCCCTGTCCTTTCCTTCAGTTTTCACAATGTCCCCGCCTTCAGTGAGAGACAGGACCTCATCTCCTTCCTTCTGACTCAGACATGACTCACAACAGCCTCTCTGGCTAGTCGCTTAACCTCTTTGGGGCTCAGTGTTTCGGATCTGAAATAATGGGTTGGGCTAGTTAAGTGATCAGCAAGGTTCTTCCATTTCTACAACCGAACCCTAAAGTACACATATTTTACACACAGTTTTCTATGTGCCCGTAATCGGTATGGTCCCGTCTTTCTTGTCTCCATTGTAGAACTCCTCCTGTATTTTGTGAACAGTGCACCCAGGTCCTGGCATAGTTTTCACCCCACAATGACTGGGTGAGGTTATAAAAGGAACCACCAGCCAGGTATTTCCCACTGTAGTTCTTAAGTCAGTCCCAGGGGGTACCTTGGGTGTTTTCTAGAACCTTTAACTCTCTTTCACAAAAAGGAGCCGAGTGAGTGTTAATGGAGTTGCAGGGGCTGTGAACTCCAAGTTGGAAGGGATCTGGGTTCCCGGTCATGAGGTGCCGCCAAAGAATTGCTGGGTCGTTAATTTTCTGGTCCCTGGTTTCCTTAGCTGTGCAGTGAAAGGATTTGGCTGGGTCTCATCTTAGTGACCTTGTGGCTCTACCACTCCATGATTTAATCAACTAAATATAGTACCAGCTGACTTCGAAGTGTCCTCTTCTGTTATCTCAGACTGCTGCCAGGGCATGCGAGGTGCATCGGGGAAGTGTAATCAGGGAATGGTGTGCGCTTTCTACTTACCAACCACGGCAAATGTGTTATCTTAACATTCATATTAACTTTAGAATATGCTTGTTCCTCATGTATTTTGTAAGTACAGAAATAGCATCTAACAGGCTGAACTCACTCGCCCCGAATCACTGGGCCTGTTGACAGCAGAGGCGTGCTGTAGATTCCGGTCCTCACTCAGAGCATCCCTCGCTCCCAGGGGTGGTCCCTGGGTTTCACTCCTCAGTGAGGACCAACATGGATAATAGAAGGGGCGTGGACTTACGAAACCAGATACCAAAGCCTTTCAGTTAAACAATTGTTACCAGTAGTGGAATTTTAGGAGTCTGATGTCATCAGCCACATAAGGAAATCACCAAATATTCCACAAGAACCAGATTAAAGGAGGCTGATGGTTCTGAGCTGTGGTCCTGCCACGGACCATGTGACCTCTGGCAGAGGACGACTGCTTTCAGCCTCAGTCTCCTTCTCTGTATCTCAAGGTTATTAACACTTTATATAGTGCTTTATATAGTTTGGAAATTATCCCCGACCGGATGCAGGTTTTGCAGATACTTTCTCCCCTTCCGTAGGTTGCCTTTTGTGCTGCTGGTTTCCTTCCCTGGGCAGGGGCTTTTGAGTTTGGTGTGGTCTCACTTGTGCTCTTTACCTGGGGAGACTGGTTGCTAAGATCCATGTCACAGCCTGTTTTCTCTTGGCAAGTTTATGGTTTCAGGTCTGACATTCAGGTCTTCGATCCACTTTGAAGTTTTGTATGTGGTTTAAGATAATGATCCAGTTTCCTTCTTTCACATGCAGCTATTCAGTTTTCCTAACACCACTTGTAGAAGAGACTGTCTTGTCCCCATAGTATGTTTTTGCCTTTTTTGTCATAGACTAATTGACCATGTATACATGGATTTCTTCCTGGTGCTCTGTTCAGTCCCATTGATCTGTGTGTGTCAGTTTTCATCCTACTTACCATATTACCAAATGGTAGCAATTACTATAGCCACGTAGGATAGTTGGAAATCAGGGAGCAAGCTACCTCCAGTTTTGCTCAAGATAACTTTTTCAAGATGTCTTCTACGGTTCCATACACATTTTTGGAATTTTTAGGAAACCAGTAGTTATCAGAGAGGGGAGGGGTTTAGGGGCAATCAAAATAGGGGATGAAGAAGTACAAAGTTCCGGTTATAAAAATAAATGAATCATGGGGGCGTCATCTATAGCATAAGGAGTAAAGTCAGTACGATAATAACTTCCGACGGTGGATGGTGATGACCAGGCTTATTGCGGGGCTCTTTCTGTGATGTATACAAATATCGAATCACTATGATGTACACCCGAAACTAATTCGGTATTGTATGTCAGTTACACATCAATAAAGAGAATTTTCTATCTTGCACCTCCTGGGGTGGAAATGTTTTCAACTTCTATTTTTAAACTTGTTTACTTTACAGCCCTGTCTCGTTCTTTTGACCCGGGCATCAAAGAAAAAACACCAGCGGTAGCGGAGCCTGACATTTTCAGTCAGTATCAGCACTTTGTCTTGACTGCTTCTGTTCTCGTGAGCCAAATCCACTTACACTATTTTTACGTGCAGCATTTGGGGCGACTCCAGATAACTCGACGTGTTATTTTTGCCTTTTGTTCCACTTCTGCCTGTAAATTTTGCTTTCACAGTGCAGTCAGGGAAACGAACAGGAACCAACCAGCCACTTTTCTCCCTGAGAAGAGTGTAACTCTGCCTTTGCTCCTTCAGCCCAGCCGGATCCACACTCTCAGCACTTTGGGGTCCTTGCAAGGACCGTGACCTCCTCCTTTTTTGTCCTGCAGAATAACATTTGTGCCTTCATGTCACCAAGTTTTACCTGGAGATTGGCTCTGATTAAAATGAACTTTGAGCTGTGCCTAAATGCTACTATTATTAACCTAGGTTTGATAATGTCCATCAAGTTGATTTTCTTGAGATTGGAGAGCCATCCTTTTAGAATGAAAAGCTTTTTCTTGGAGATTTTTATTAATAGAATTTTACCTATAATAATTACATAAGAAATGGTCAGAGATAGTAAGTAATTAGTCAAAGAAAGCTTCAATGACACGTATGCTTATTTTTAAAAAAAATAGATTTTAAAGCTCTTTCAGCCTCACATACACCTTCATCTAGAATGGTCTCCTTAACTAGGTTTGTTTCAAACACAGGTCAGCCCTCTCAAAGAGACTGGATTAGTGTCATCTTTTACATGTAGTATAGTTATTCACTGTTTATTGAACACTTACTCTGTTCCAGATGCTGCCCATTCAGTCCCTACAAAAACCCTAGAGATGGTTTTCATAGTCCCCCCACTGTTCACATGCCTAGTAAATTATAGTAAAAATCTGTATCTTTTTTACCAATTGCTTTTAATGTACCAGGACATGTGCTGAATGCTTTATAGCATTGACCTGAACCTCACAGGACTTTCCTGGTATTCCCAGTTCACCAGTGAGGAAAACAATGCTTGAGATTTTAGTTGATTTGCTGTAAGGTGTCATAGCAGGTGAGGGGTAGAACAGGCAGAACGTTCTGATTTCAGATCTCTCCCTCCTAACCACCAATATGTTATGTCGCTCTCTTACCACGATCGTACATAAAAGCTCGGAATTAGAACTTGGGTCTCTTACTCTAAAGCTTGTTTTGTGTGCTGTAACTTTTGCCCTCTACTTAGTTACCTTACCCTCTATGTTATTCCTTAAAATGGGGTTTAGAAACTGAACTCTAATTTATAATGTTGCATGTCTGAGAAACATGCCTGTGGTTCATCGTTGTCCGGTAGCCAATTCCATGGTGTATTAAGGGTCACCTTGGTATCAGCTGTGGGCCACCTACATGCAACTGTCAGTTTGCTTTTAGAAGACACAGTCTTCTCTTATATGTTGGTTACAGTGCTTTCTTTGTTTCATTAGCAGGCAAAGGAGTTCATCGTTAGAATATACCTTCATTCTGTTTTTGAATCCTCTATTTGAAAGTTACTCATCAATCTTCGTGATAAACCTCACTAGCAGCTACTATGCTTTGTGATGGAAAAGGAGAATTGTACTTGTCTTTTATAGTTTATGGTTTTTTTTTTTTCATCTTCTTTCCAGGTTGGAATACTTCTTCATTATTCTACCCTTGCCACGGTGCTATGGGTGGGGGTAACAGCCCGAAACATCTACAAACAAGTCACGAAGAAAGCTAAAAGATGCCAGGATCCTGATGAACTGCCACCTCCCCCCAGACCAATGCTCAGGTACCTCGTATCTCTCTGAAGTGCATCATGGTACCTGTCACGCTCACCGAAGCGTCGTCCTAACAAAACTCCTGGCTCCTGCGGGAGTTTCGGAAAGTGGAAGAATGGACTTAGAGGCGGGCTTCTGGTGTTGCATACTGGCTGTGTCTCTTCCAGCCCGGAGTCCTTGTTGGGGTTCTGACCCTCCCTGTGCCTGTCTCTCTCTGTAAAGTGGGGACGATTCTCCCCGAGACAGCTGTTTTGAGAAGAAATGAGTTAATCTGTAGAGCAGTGGAGAAGGTGCTGACTGCACACTAGGCTCTGTGACGATGTCAGCTGTTTTTATTTTCCCAGGGTCAGGTCATAGAGTTTAATCTGCTCAAGCATGCACCCGTTTTATTATTCTCTGCAAAAGACAAAATAGTTTTGGAGTTAGGCCCTTTTTACCAATTATCATTAAAAAATTGTCAGGGGGTTATCACGCTTGATGAGTAAAAAATTGATCAATGTCTCTGAGCTTATTGAATGCCGAATATGTACTTGACTTAAAGAAACCCTCCCTTCCTTGAGGAGTTTAGTCTTTGAGGAGACAGGCGTGTGAAGAACTTACCGATGACAGCTGAAGAACTGCAGTGGGGTACGCTTTTTGAAAGTGCAACAAAGCAGCTGTGAACGGGAGGCTGGGAAGCGGAGGCCTGCTACTCACCGTTTGGCCTCGGGCACAAACCTCCGCTGGTGCTGAGAGCGAAGGGTAGACGCAGCATCTTAGATACAGGATTGTGTGGTGAGGAACTTGGAGAAATGCACTTCGGCTGGAACTGAGGTGAAAGACATACAGTAGCGTGAATTTGGGGTGAATTCAGCATTTCAGGTGCATGGGTGTGAATATGGGGGCAGCCGTTGTAGAATTTTAACTCTAAGGGATTATAACCCGGCAAGGTGGCTTTTTAGGACAGCATGCATTCGTCTGGACGGTAAATTGGAATGCCTGAGGATAAAGAACTCCACTGAGGGCATTTGGGGGCCCCATGAGGGCTGAAACCAAAACAGTGACATAGGGAACAGGGGGGACACATGTTCGGGAGACTTGGGGCAGCTTCTCCAGGGGCTACGGCCAGCCGGATTTAAGAGGTGAGCAAGGCAGAGAAACACAAAGATGCCTGCAGACTGTCTACTCCGGGGAGCTAGGTTGGCTCAGCCGAAGGCGCTTCCATCCATTGAGAAAATCCTGTAAGAAAAGTAAATGGGAGGTGGTGGGGGGGGCGGGAATGGGTAAGCACAGGGGACATAGGCTCAGCACTCCTGTTTTGGGGAAAGGTGACATTTTTGGAAGCCTGGCGCTTAGCAGAGAAGACGAGCTGGACATACCATAGATGGGACAGGACATATTTATGTGTGTGGTCCTGTGAACGAGATCCGCAGAGAGAGGTGGTTAAGGAAAGAGTGATTCCTGGGCTCTGTGTATGTTTAGTAGACAGGCCATAGAAAATAAAAGGGAGAATCATGAATCATAGGAACGTACTCTTGAAACCTATATAATCTGATTGCATAGTGTCACCCCAATGGATTTAATTAAAAATAAGATGAAATAAGGTTTTAAAAATAAATAAGAATACTCTGATGACAAAAAAAATAACACTTGCAGGAGAACATTTAAGATTCAAGCAGAACAACGAGGGGCAGCAGTGGTGCCCGGCCGGACTCAGATTATGGAGTGTGAGGCTTGGCACCTCTGTCACTTACACTGTAAGAACTGGGAGACGGTGTTTGGCTAAGAGACTTGGGGATCTTATCCTCAGGCAGCTGTTCCTGTCTGTTGAGTTCTCAGAAAAAAACCACAAACGGTTAAGTAGAACACAGCTTGGACCCCGAACCCTATGCAGTCCCTGACTGAGACCCCCAAGTACCCCTTTTAGCTTTAGACAGTGCAAGCTACTCCCTCTAGTATGTCCTTCATCCCATGACCTTGAGCTTGAGGAAGGCCCAACAGCCTGGCCCCTGGAGGGTGGGCAGAGGGAGCCTGTGTCTCCCCTATCCCCAGAGAGGGCAGTTTCAGTAGCACTACTTGGAAATGGCCTCACAGTAAGGTTATGAAGGTGAAGCAGATGATGGTACTATTTCCAGGAGTTTGTCACGGAAGGGAGAGAGTGAGAAGGTGGTAGGTCAAGGCAAGTTTCAGAAGAGAGGAGAAAACTTGGACAGCATCTAGGCTGAAAGTTGAGGCAGTGGAGAAGATTTTTAAGCTGCAAAATGAGGGTTAATTGATAACAGGACGTCCTGGTCGTGGGAGGGGTAAGAGGGGCAGGAAGGGATGCAGAACCTGTGATTAATTTGGGAAACGATGCCTTCTTTTCTAGAAGAAGCCCACGGGAAACAATTTAGCAGGGAGGGTCACAGATGTTAACCTCCCTGGATGTGTGAAATAGAAGACAGGGTTATGGTTTTATAGTATAATTCACAGGCTTTTCATATTTAAGAATTTTAACATCATATTTAAGAATTTTAGTACCTGTGAGCATGACTAAGAAACAATCTATGGAAAAATGTGTTATGAATACTGCCTTTATCCAGCCAATTCAGGATTTGGGCTATGCCGTAAGAAGTAGCAAATGCAGGGTTAAGATTCCAGCCGTACCCAGCGGACCCAGCCAGGGCGCAGAGTTGCCTGTTTTTTCAGAGAACTCAAAGAAGCTGCAGCCAGAAAAAAGAAGTTTTTGTACCTAGGACCAGCTACCACTCTGTCACCCTCTGTGCTTAGTGCCCACCTACCCCACCTGGTTTGTCTTGCTCTTCTCAGCAAGTCCAAGTGTGGGAAAGGGGCCGGGGAGGGCACAACCTTTGTGGGAGGCTGCCAGGATCCTGGTGTCTCAGCTGACTGGGGATAAATGCATGCTCGGCTGGACATTAATAATAATTACCATGTTGTTATGTATTTTGTCTGGACTATGGCACAGTGGGATCTGAAAGTCCAGTTTGTAATGGACTAACTTTCCAGTTCACGAGCTGAATAAAAAAAAAAGCAAAAACAAACAAACAAAAAACCTAGTTCCCCCTGAAAGAAAAAGTGTCAGCTAAAACTCTACCTGCTGGAGCTGAGCGTTACTTTGCTTGTCCACAGGGTGGCAGAAGATGACCAGCTTTCCTAGCTTGGAAACTTGGTAGACCTTGGGCTTTGAAAAAAAAGAAATCGAAACAAAAATTTAATAAAAATTTAAAAAACATTACCGCTAAAACAGCAGCCTCTGAAAGTTAACCTTCCAGTTACTACTGGAATAGGAATAGTGATCTTTAAGGAATAATCTTTTGCAGTAAAAAGATGCCTTCATGGTAACTAATTGTACAATAAGTTATTCTTTTATTTTTCCTGCCAGGTTTTACCTGATTGGAGGCGGTATACCCATCATTGTTTGTGGCATAACAGCAGCAGCAAACATCAAGAATTACGGCAGTCGGCCAAGTGCGCCCTAGTGAGTAGTTTGCATTGTCTGTGAGCCTGACCCAGTTGCTTCCCTTGTAACCTTTTCCCAGGCAGAAAAGCGTACTGCCGTTTCATAAACAGCCTGTTGATCTCCGTGGCATCTGAGCTGGTTCACCGTTTTCTCTCCTGCAGTTGCTGGATGGCGTGGGAGCCCTCCTTGGGAGCCTTCTATGGGCCTGCCAGCTTCATCACTTTCGTAAACTGTATGTACTTCCTCAGCATATTTATTCAGCTGAAAAGACACCCTGAGCGCAAGTATGAGCTGAAGGAGCCCACGGAGGAGCAACAGAGGTTGGCAGCCACGGAAAACGGCGAAGTCAACCAGCCGGATTCGATGTCTTTGTCTCTGATTTCCACATCAGCCTTGGAAAACGAGCACACTTTTCACTCTCAGCTTTTGGGGGCCAGCCTCACTTTGCTCTTATATGTCACTTTGTGGATGTTTGGGGCCTTGGCTGTCTCTTTGTATTACCCTCTGGACTTGGTTTTCAGCTTCTTTTTCGGAGCCACGTGTCTGAGCCTTAGCGCGTTCATCGTGGTTCACCACTGTGTCAATCGGGAGGACGTCAGACTTGCATGGATCATGACCTGCTGCCCAGGCCGGAGCTCGTACTCAGTGCAGGTCAACGTGCAGCCTGCCAACGCCACCGGGACGAATGGCGAGGCCCCGAAGTGCACCAACAGCAGCGCGGAATCTTCATGCACCAACAAGAGCGCCTCGAGCTTCAAAAATTCGTCTCAGGGCTGCAAACTGACCAACCTGCAGGCTGCGGCCGCCCAGTGCCGTGCCAATTCTCTGCCTTTGAACGCCACACCTCAGCTTGATAATAGTCTGACGGAACACTCGATGGACAACGATATTAAGATGCACGTGGCCCCACTGGAAGTTCAGTTCCGAACAAACGTGCACCCAAGCCGCCATCATAAAAACAGAAGTAAAGGACACCGGGCCAGCCGGCTGACAGTCCTCAGAGAGTACGCCTACGACGTCCCCACAAGTGTGGAGGGCAGCGTGCAGAATGGCCTACCGAAAAGTCGGCCGGGCACCAGCGAGGGCCACTCGAGGAGTCGGAGAGCTTACCTGGCCTACAGAGAGAGACAGTACAACCCGCCCCAACCAGATAGCAGCGATGCTTGCAGCACGCTCCCCAAAAGCAGCAGAAATGTGGAAAAGCCAGTTTCGACTAGTGGCAAAAAAGATGCTGTAAGGAAGCCAACTGCAGTTGAACTCGAAAGTCAGCAGAAGTCTTATGGCCTCAACTTGGCCGTTCAGAACGGACCGATCCAAAGCAGCGGGCAGGACGGGGCCTTGCTGGGTACGGACAGCACCGGCAACGTGAGGACTGGGTTGTGGAAACACGAAACTACTGTGTAGTGGAGACGGCTGCCTGGGCAGAGCCCCGAGCGGGCTCGCAAAGTCACATTCCTTTAAGCTACGAACACGTCAGAACACACTGTTTACAGCCCCCTTAGGAATTCAAGAGGAATTTGAATTAACTTCAGAGTTGTGGATTTTACTTATTTTCTATGCCCCCGTTGTTGCTGTTTTAAGGAAAGAAAGAAGACCTCTGAAGCATCGTTTTAGTTGTCAAACCACCAGCAGGACCTTTTGGGAATCTGAGACGTAGTGTTTTGAAATCTGTAATAGCAACTTAACATTTCAGACTTGTATTTAATACAATAAATAGGTGTTTGTCATTGTGTCAGTCGTATATTTTTATTTACAGTGGGAGCATCTAGTTCTGTTTTAATGATGTTTATACATTGGGATAGTTTGATGAGATGGATGTGTAAGTCAGTTACCAGGTTTTTTTGTGATTAGCTCCGCTGATTATGACATATAAATCAAAGGGCTCTTAGATTGATGTATTTTATAAATGTAATTTTAAATGCTACAAGTTTTTTAATAAGATGCTTACTAGAGCATCACAAAATGCTTTCTGAAAATGCAAATGCCCGAAAAGCTCTTCCTAAATGTCATTACTTTTGCCGTATCACTTAGATCCCACTAATACTATTTTTACCACTCTTGTAGCTTTTCAGTGGTTTATTTGGGGGTTTAATTTTCTTATTTGATTTTTTTTTGTCCTAGCACGTTATTTTTTAATGTTAAAAGAAGAGCTACCATATAAAGTTCACATTCACTTATTCTGGATTCTTCAGTTCTGCTCTTACGTTGCCTATTGATTCGTTCTTAAAGAGAGGAAGTTCGTTAGATTCCTGCTAATGTTCTGATTTTTTAATTCTGTTGCCAAGGTCAAAGCAGGTCTAATCCGAAAGGTAACATTGGTCACCCGTGCACCACAGTTCTTTTCTGTCCCCAGTGCCCAGTCTCGCCGGGCCCAGTCCTGGGGCCCCCGAGGGTGAGACGGTGTCTGCCCTGACGCCTTTGTGCGTGCTGTCCCTCTGACACACAAGACGTGCCTGAAAAGAGCGACACGGCTTCGGTCTGGGTGTGTTTTTTTTAATGTATTGGGGTGAAACTGGTTAATAAAATGATAGAGGTTCCAAGTATACCCTTCTGGAATATATCATGTACATTGCAGTGTGTGTGTATCCATGTTGACAGCAGTCTGGAGGTTTAAGTAAGATCAGATTTAAACATTTACATGGAAGCCATGGTCAGAGTCAAGTGTACCTGGGTGAACCTCAAAATCTGATTCACTGCTTATTTTTACATAGCAGTTATCACAGCTACCATGAGGTCACTGGTTAAAGTATGAATGTTCTTTTCAGTGGTTACCGCATTGGGAAGAAGTAAATCATTTTGCTGTGCAATAATAAAACCGGGAGTTCTAGTTATGACTTTCAGGCGGTAATAGAGATGTTCTTTTTGGTGGGGGGAGCAAGGCCTCCAGATGGATAGATGTGCCTTTTGACATTGAACCACTGCCTGGCCTGGGGTCTCCTGGTGAGCTGATGTATACGTACAGGATGAAGTTTAGAAATGGCAAAGATACACTAATAAGAAGTGGAGCGAATAATTATTTTTATTGCTATTTAATTTTGCTCTGTGATTTTGCAATTCATTCATTATTCCAATGTTTAACCTGTTTCTCTGACCCACAGGCAAGTACTACATGAAGGGAGAGAATGTCTTTCTCTTTTTTTCCTACCTCTCCATGGGAAGTAATGAATTTCCCTTCCTGAAAATGTTCACCATTCAGTAAGCATATGTACTACTTTAAACATAACTTCCTATAGATAACAGAGGGAATTGAAGCTTGGGCCAGGGGGTGGCGGACTGGGGACAAAGTCAAATACTTGGAATGAAATGAAGAGTCCACAGAATATTCAGGGTGTTTTGATACTCAAAGCATAAAAGTGGTGAGTGAGGCTTTTATGCATATTGTGCTCTTAGCATTTGATTGAAGGACACTGTGGTGCTTGCCTGTAGGAGTGGGTAACACATTATATCACCCATATCTTTGTCTTTTATGATTTATGGTTTGTTGCTGGTTGAAGTTTCTCTGTTTTTCAAAGAGTCCTAAACTCTCAAGAGATGTTTCAGTTTTCTTAGAGATTGGTTTATGCATTTTCCTGATTCGCAATTTTTGGCAACTGAGGTCCAAAGAATTTCTGATGAGCTGGATGCGGCAGCAGGCCATGCTGCGGCCAGGACCAGGGTCGTCTGCAGGGGCCGTGGCCACCAGGGGCCCGTCTCCTTGTTTCTCTGGAGGCGCCCACTAGTGCTCTGCAGTGATTATTCGCTGTGATTTACCAAAATTTGTTCTCATCCCAGTGATGTTTTTGATTTTAAACTTCATAACCAGGCATATCTATCGAAGGACACACATGGGATTTATTCTTTTATTCCATGACAGCATTCTTAATCATGTCGTTACAGACTATAGAATGTGTATGATATACACACATCAGATCCATAACTGCCTGTTATATGCTAACCTATGTTTTAGGTGATAATTAGAAATCGGGTTGGTATATGAGTATTTTTGTAAGTAGATTTATAGATGTGTGTAAATGTATGTTATTATTTCAGGCTATTAATAGGCAGCAAGTCATTTCTAAATCTCAGCACATTTAATTTAGTCTAACTCTACCCACGTTCACCCCATTTATATAAATGGATGTAACCCTCTAAACAGACGGTCCCTAATATATAGATGCTGATATTTAGATTGTGTTCATTATTGAGAAACAACAGTGTTAAAACATTTGGATTTGTGTGTTTCAGGCATGGAGTTCGGAATGCTTAACCCACTAGAGTGGGTTAAAATCATAAAGACTGAGGAAGTAAAAAATTAACCAAAAGCATTTAATGTAGGAATTAAACTAATCACGTCAAGGAAAGTGGTTCATGCAACCACAATCCACAATTTAAAGCAAATGTTAATTTTGTTCTTTTCAGATTCACAGGATCATTTAATTATTTTAGTGTTCACTTCAGCCCTTTATGTAAAAGATGATTTGATAATTCTTAAGTACTTATGATAATGTTTCCTAGATTTGAGTCATTCCAGCACTTTGCCAACTTTGCCGTATTTTCCCTAACATTTGTATTAATAGTGTCATGTGGGTCAACTCACTCTTTTTCCCTGAAGTACAAGTAAAAATAAATCCAACTGATTTATTTGTGTAAATGAAGCAAACTCTTCAAGGACAAATTTGTAACTGCTTCTAATCTGTCAATACTAAACGCCTCTGATTACATGGTGCTTGGCTTTTGACAAAGGCGAGATTGCAATCAGCAAGATTCTGATTTTTTGGTTTCGGTATTAATTGTTTTGAGTCTTCTTCCCAACCTCTCTACCTTGGGGCCTCCAGTCTAGAACCATGTCTCATATTGGTCATTAAAGCTCCTGGCCAGTCACGATATTGCGCTACAGGAGGCATTGATTGACAAATGCAACTCACACAGTGAGGATTACATCCGTTTAGTCCCTGTGTACTGATTGTGTCCTGTCTTGCTGCCTCCTTGGTGCACCCAGCTCGCTATGCAGGGAAGCCCCTGGAAGCCTTTGGTCGTAGTTGTTTTGGGGCTTCCTTTTACTGGGGCTGCCCTGGCCTCGCAGATGGGCACTCAGAGTGGTATTGAGAAGCCCCCATTCATCTATCCATGATGGACCGCTACCTTCGCTAAACTTCTGGTCAAAATTTATTAGATTTTTCGAACTTTAGTTTCATGTTGTTTGGAAAACATACTGTCCTAATTGTGTCATGTTTACAACATGGTAAAAGATGAGAGGGAGGGAGGAAGTGTAATCCATTATCTGCTGTTGCTGTTTCATGGGAGAAGGTACTGATGAAGACTTTTGTGAAGTATTGTTAAGTATTTTTAACATATTCAAAATATTTTCAGAGCGCTCTTCAGGTGCACTTCTAACTGGGTTATTCCAACAGTGTAAGGAAGCCAGCTACCAACTCACATCTTCAGTTTTGCAATCTTGTTTTCAACTCTGCCTTGGCATGTGATATTTTAATGAAGGTTTGCTCACATGGGTAAATTTAGTGTTCAGATACGTATGTTAGATAAGGTAGCTCGCAGAGCTACGTGTGGTCCGGTGTGTCAGCTCAGGTTGAAGACTGTGGTTAGGAAGACTTTCTATGTGAAAGTAATGAGCTCCCGCACTCAACAGGGTGCTTGCTCTGTTATCAATATCCATCCCTTTATACAACTGAGTAAAAGTATTAACTTAGTGGTCAACTATGATTAACAACTTATTGCTTAGTTGTTTTTTTCTAGGAAATGTTGTGTCTTTGTAAACTATTTTTAAATGTTTAGGGCCTTCTCACAGTAAAAGTTTCTTACTGAAGTAATGGTTTGCCCTGCATCCCTAACCTGACAGCACTTCCCAGCTGACAGGGGGTCTCACCCAGCTCTCTGCCCCTCTCAGTGCCCTTTCTCTGAGTATGGAAGACAGCACATTGGGAGATTTGTATGCGTGATGCCTAGAGATGGTGTATGGCATTTCTACCCACAATGCACATTCCGAGCACATTTGTGGCCACGCCCACTGCAAAGGATGCTGGGAAATGTAGTCTGGCCGTGTGCCCAGGAACGGAAAGAAAGATGGGTTGGCAAACAAATAACCAGACTCCCTGTTTATACAACAGTGAGCCTGTTCCCACCTAGCCTACATTAGACCATTAAAATCCTAGTTTTAAGCACTGGCGCATTATGGCTTTCAAACAAAAAAATGCTAGATTTCATGTCAGTTTAAATTTTGGATGGTTGATATTTTGAAAAGAATTCAGCAAATAACATGGAAATTCATTATTCTTTCTTCTGAATTCCTTTGTAGTGAGAAACTGCTTTATTGTTTAAAGTTTATTTATTATTATTTTTTATTTTGAACCATTACCTGCTTAAATCTCATAACTCCTCAGTTCAATAGTTTTTTTTTTTTTCCTTGCATGTCATTAGGAGTTTCCAGGGTGAATTTTGTGTGCTAATGATGCCTGAATGTGTTCTCATTTGAGGAGACGTTGCATGACAGACCCCTCAGTGTAGGCAAAACACTAACAGAGTATCCCCCTGTACTTGTGTAATAATCATGTCTCTGGAGACATGCTGGTCAATCTTCCCCAAAATAGTTTAGCTTTATGGCACACTGAAGAAAACTCTGTAGCTTTAGAATTACAATCAACAGCAACAGGAAACTTTTAAAAGACTGGTTTGAGTTGCATAGGTGTTTTCATTACAACTTAAAAAGATCCTAACATTGAATGCAAACCATGTTTGGTAAGTGGTTTTCAATAGGAGATTTCATACATTTTGCAAACTTCAGGGTTACACTGGCAAGCTGACACTGTGACGGCCATGGACTTGGCTGTTGACCCATACTGGAACAGGACAGATGCCTTAGTACCAAGGGAGGCAAGGATTTGCAGGCAATGTCTCCACACAAGCTGTCCCTCCACAGGCTCCAATTATAGGAAGAAATCCCCCCTCCCCCCACGTTTAGGGATAGAAAACAAGGAAGGTCATCAGTCATGGCCTGGGCCCTGGTTTGTCTCTGCAAGTTTATAACCACATGGGGTTGGTCTTTAATTCTTTACTGCTTGCATCCTTTCATAATGATCCCCACCCAGAGGTGATAACTTCAACTATGGCCTCGCTAGGTGCCACTTCTGTGGACAGAATAAGCAAACAAAATGTGACCCTGGAAATGCCCACCCTCAACAACCTGTAGGATTTCTGTGCCCAGAAGTGAAGAGCCTCTTAGGTGTTTGTTGGGAACCGCTCTGCCTGGTTTCAAGAGCTGTAAACCGCCCCCCCATAAGGATGAGTGAGCAACCTCCGGAATGCAAGCCAGTAAAGAGACAAAGCTTGTCTCTGGTAGCAAACGCTGCCTTGACTTAACTCCCCTGCCCCCAAAGCATGGTCGATGGTCAATGACGGGTAAGACCCCTCAGAGGAGGAGGGGCAAACTAAGCCAGACACGATCACTTGGGAGGCCATCATGGAAGGACTTGGGGGGCTGCAATAAAGAGGGAGTGTTGGACCCTCGCCCCCTGGCTATTCTGACATAGTCCAGTCCCCATGTCCTCTGGGAGAAGTACTTCCTGGCTCTAATCCACTTAAGTCTGAAAACCTGTGATGGGGGAGGCGGTGCAGCCCTTTGCCAGCTAGAGCAGGGTCTGAGGTGATCAGGCATAAGAAAGAGTTCCTAACAATCCTGTGAAGCCTGCTTTGCTTAGAATGCTTTTAGTTAAATGATAAAGGCCCAAGCTGAAAATGAGTTTGTTTTCCCAAAGTTCCATAGCCTTTTAGCTGATAGACCCTGATTTAGAAGCCCTAATGGTTCTTTGTGTACTATCTACTGTTTACTGCCTGACAATGATTAATAAGTTGTACCTGAACTCCTGTGCAAAAAAACCAATAAAAGCCTATCTGGGCAAGGGTCAGCCACCCCTTGAGAGAGTGGCTAAGCTGCTCTGAGGCGCTCCCCCCCCTTGAGGGAGTAGCTGTGCAGTCCCTTTTCCTTGATAGGATGTGGTAGTCTGTATCAATTTGTCTCATGCCTCATCCATGACACCGCGGGCACTGTGAGCCAGTGCACACATCAGGTGTTCAGCATTACTCTATCCAGACACTTGTGGGGTGACTCCTGGTTCTCTTTCTACACCCTCCTGTTTGCCCCCCATCTACATGGACACGAATGACCCATGCCAGGGCAGGTGAACTCTTGTCTGGAAATCTGAATGAAGAAGTTTCTTTTAGTCACTTGACTGATCATTTAAAGACTCAGGATCCTTAAACCTGTTGTATTTCCTGCCATGCAACCCTGCAGCCAGAAAGAACAGTGTAAAGAACCAGAGGGAGTGGAGACAAGGAACAGTCCCAAATACTTTTGAGTGCCTGGGTTTAGAAATTCCCTGAAGTCTTTTCTACCTGTGAATTCTGTGACATACACTCTGTCATTCAGTCTCTCCAACCACTACTTTGTTGTTGTTGCTGTTGTTGTTAAACCTGCCATTTCCTGTTGCTTCCATCCCAGGAATTCAAGGAAATACACCGGTAGAGCCTTCTTCCCATTTTGTTCTGTTCATGTTCTCCAAAATTAGACGCCTCTGTTTGATGGAAGAAGTACTCAGATCTTACGATTAAATGCTGCTGTTCCAGTATTGGATAAACACTCTTAATTCATTCTCATCATTTGAGTAAAAATGTCTAGTATAATGTGAATATAATTGTTGGCATCATTATTTTGTGGGTTTTATAAATGATTTTAGCCATTAGTGGAGAGAGTTATAAGAATGAAAAAAAGACATTTCTTTAGTGAATAAAGAGTATGCCAACGTCACATACCACTTTTAACATTTTTCAGGTGAGGCTGGCTCTTCAGCCAAAATTACTCTTTTTCATATGAACAAAAGATTGGTTGAGTGATAGTTATTAATTCAAGAAGCACCAGTATCACTGACTGAAAAAGCTTTTCAGATGCAAAAATTACTCTCCTAAAAATATCTTTGTATTCTGTAGAATGTTATTCATTTATATTCACCTTTGAATAGTGAAATTATTTTTGACTCATCAAACACATTTTTTCCTGTCACAAAATAGAAGACATTTAAGAAGTAAACAACTCATGATCTATTTATAATTTAATATGTCTACTTTAAGCTAATTGTTGTAGACAAGATGTTAGAATGGAACTCCGCTGCCTCAATTTTAACTAAGGTGATGAATCTGAATATTAGGAAAGCAAACGGAGTGAAAGCGTCACGTGCAAACTTTATAAAGGAAGTGTAGAGGACCTTGTTCCGCAAGTCTGTTCCTGTCTGACATGCTCAGATAGGTCACAGAAGAGCTCAGATAGACTTGTGAAGGAGACTGAAGGAAAGGGAGCTTAGGCAGAGCTGTTGCCATTTTCAGGAAAGGGGTGCTGTGAGCCCCCACTTCCTCCATAACAAATTGGGGTCCAGTTCACCCTTACCCTCAAGAAATGGCCCTCCAAACATGTCTGCATCCTAATCCCTGGCACCAGGGAATGCATTACCTCACATGCAAACAGGACTTTGCCGGTGGGATTAAGTTAAGGATCCTGAGATGCGGAGGCTATCTTGGGTAAACTATGGGCCCAGTGAAATCACAGGGTCCTTTGAAAAGGGAAGCAGAAGGGTTGGAGTCAGAGATGTGAGGATGGAGGCTGAGATCAGAGCAATGTGGCGTGAGGCAGGGAATCTTCCTTCAGAATCTGGAAAAGGCAAGAATGGGTTTTCCCTATTTCTTCAGAGCCTTCAGAAGTAACACAGCCCTGCCAGAACCTTGACTGGAACCTAGGGAAATAATTTGGACCTCTGACCTCCATGACTGTAAAACACCAAATCTGTGCAATTTGTTGTGATGCTAATTAGTGTGTAGGCAGGTGCTTTGATGACAGAGCTCAAAGTGTTGCTGCTGTGATGTAGGTGGACTGGAACTTAGTGTGGGGAGAGAGGAACAGATATTTTCCATGGACCAGATATGAACCTCACAGGAGAGGAATGGCAAGTTTTCTGAGAGGCTAATTCAACAGTGCCCTCTTGTAGGAGCAAGGTGGTCTTACCAGGAAGAGTCTGGAGGTATGCCATTGACTTGCTGTTAAGAATGGGATTCTAAATGACCTTAAGCATACATCTAGTTTAGGGAAACTGGAGCAGAGTAGGACTCAGAGAGCTCAATACCAACATGTGAGTTCTGATTTGAGTAAAACTCCTTGCCTCTTTCCCAAAGTGCCCCTTCAGATCGATGAGGGAGACAAGATGCAGAAATGGAGAGCTGACCACCACCCCTTTCCTACTGCAGGCTCTGAAGTATAGCGGCTCCAACAACCTGGAAGACAGTAGAAGATTGGACAGCAAAGCAAACTTATAGCTTTACGATCTTGAACTGGATTTTCTAATTACTTAAGAAATTTTAATGATGTAAAGGGACCATAGTACCTTCCAGAATTTTCTTGTAGGGAATACATTTTCTCTCATTGAATAAAGTATAAACAGTAGGGGACAAAAGACTCTTACATTTACAGCTATAAATTTTCTTCTAAATTCTGCTTTGGCTGCATCTCCCCAATTTTTTTCACTTTCAAGTCATTTAAGAAAATGTTGATTTTTCTGCCCTGGCTGGTGTGGCTCAGTGGATTGAGCACGGGCCTGTGAAGCAAAGGGTAGCTGGTTCGGTTCCTGGTCAGGGCACATGCCTGGGTTTGCGGGCTGTGTCCCCAGTGGAGGACACATGAGAGGCAACCACACATTGATGTTTTTCTCCCACTCCTTCCCTTCCCCTCTCTCTAAAAATAAATAAATATATATTTTTTAAAATCTTGATTTTTCTTTGACCCATGTATTGCTTAGACGTGTGTTAGCTTTTTCCATATATCTTTGTTGTTGACTTCTAATTTAATTTTTTTATCAGAGAACAAACTTTGTAAATCTTCAGTCCTTTCAAATTTGAGATCTATTTTATGCCCAGCATAGATCTATCTTGCTGAACAGTTTAGGAGCATGTATAAAGAATGTACATTATGCTGTTGTTGAACAGAATATTCTGTAAATGTAAATCAGATTCATTAGATTTATGGGTTTTTTTTTCCAAAATGCTGCTCTTACTGATTTCTCTCCACATGTGCTAGCACTTGTTGAGATATGGGTATTGATTTCCCAAATATAATTTTGAATCTGTCTGTTCTTTCTGTTCTGTCACTTTTTCCCCTTCATGTATCTGAAACTGTAATTAGGTACCCCAAAGCTTAGGACAATAATGCCTGTTAATAAATTGATCATTTTATTATGAAATGTATTCTTTTACTCTGCTTTTAAGATTTTTCTCTTTATTATTGATGTTAGCAATTTCATTATGGCTTTTCTGTGTTCTTCCTTTCTGTATGTATTTCTTGGGGTTCATTGTTTTTATCAAATTATAAAATTTGCAGCCTTATATCTTTGGATATTTTCTCCTTTTTGAATATTTTTCAGCTTGATATTATCTAAAAATCACTGAAGTTCTGTTCATTTTTTGTCTGTTTTTCTCTCTGTGCTTTAGTTTGGGTAATCCCTGTTGCTATATTTGGAAGTTCACTAATCTTTCCTTCTGCAGAGTCTAATCTCTATTAAGGCCATCCAGTGAATTTTGCATTTCAAATCATTGTATTTTTCATTTGTAGAACTTATTTTGGTTTTTCTTTGCATATTCTATTATGTGTATATTTTTCTTTAAAATAAAATATTGATCATCTTTATAATAGCTCTTTTTAAGTTTGTTTGATAATTCCATTAAATAAGTCATTTTTAGTGTTCTTTCCCATTGACTGATTCCCCCCCCCCACCTAGTAACTAGATCACATTTTTCAGCTTCTTAGTTTATTAGTAATTTTAATTGGAGGTTGTGCGTTGTGATTCTATGGTGTTGAGTGTTTGTTGTCTCTCTTATGGAGCTTTGGTTTGGGTTCTTTCTCTTTTTTTATTTTTTCTGGAAGGCAGTTAAGTTGCTTGTGGATTTGTTTAAGTTAAATAGATTTGCTTTTAAGGGCTTGTCTTGTGTAGCCTTTGTTATAAGGCCAGTTTACACCTACTTCTTTGCAGTAATACTTCTCAGGTCTCCACTCTAGGTGGGCAACACAGCCTCTCCTCACTGGCTGGTTAAAACTCAAACATCTCTCAGTCCTATGTGAGCTTTTACAATTTCTCAATTTTCTGTCCTGACTTGGTGAAATGTCACCCTATGTGTGCACAAACTAGTGTTCAGTATAGTCTGGAGTAGATCCCTGTGCAGGTTCCTGAAACTCTCTTTTATATAGCCTCTCATCTCTGATTCTTTCCCAGAATTCCAGCCATAGGAGCATCCCTGAATTTCAGCCTGGTCTGCATGGTGCCTCCAAGCAGAAAAGCTGGGGTGACTGTATTGCCTGCTTTGCTTGTTTCTCCTCTCTTAGGAATGGTAGTTTGCTGCTGCATCTTCTCCAGTATCTAAAAAACAGTTGTTTCACACATGTTGTGCATGTGTATAGTTCTTTACGATGGGTGGGCAAGTCCGATCTGGATACCGGATGTGAAATCTCCTATTCCGTTATGTTTTAAGATAACTTATAATGGGGTTTATTAATTTGCTTTGTATATAACCAAGCTATATCAAACTGTTTGCTCAAAATATATTTCCTATTCATAAAATAAAAGCTGCATTAACTCTTGAAAATTAGGGGAGCTAGTTGTGATAACTACTGATCTTAAGGCAGAAGTGGAAGTGTCAGCTGCTATTAAGTATGTTTCTCAGTTAAGGCAAAATCACATAATTAAGCACCATGAGATGGACTGAGGAAGCATCATTATTGAGGATCTGTGTGCTCTTATGCCTTCATGTCATTGATTTTCATCTTTTTTTGAAGTCTAAGCTTGATTATATTTGGGGCACCATTAGTTCTTGGTTCACATGGCTTTTAGAGACCCTTATTTTTCTGGACCAACTTGTGTAATTTGAAATGATATCAACTTCTTTTCTTTCTTTAGCTGTATTTAAAGAACCTTAGGGAACATTAATTTGGAATTATTTATTCATTTAGAGAAATCAAATGGAGCCTGCTATAGATTTGGGTTCTTTTCATCTTTAGTATGGAAACTTGATTTTCACAGGTTTTTAAAATATTAGACACATAATAAGTGAAAATATAAAAGGCTAGACAATTTTGGATGAAGCAAGGAAACTCTTTCAAGTTAAAGGAGCCCATATTCCCATAGATAAAAACAAATACAAACAAACAAAAGGCTACTAAGTGTACCAGATTCTGTATTTACTGTCATACCCATTCTCGACCTCTTAAACCTAATATAAATCTCTAAATCTAGGGACCTTAAAGATGAAACCCAGCTTTTACACCACTGGTACTAGTGTGGACACAGCCATTCAGGAATAACAAAAATCAGAACCAGAAACAAATCTACCCAAGTATCCGATTTAGCACGGTCATTGCTTCAGTATTTCACGTGTGGCCCGATGTACAGACGCCTCTCTGGAATAATTGTGGATGTGGCTTTTAGGGTATGGAGTAATTTTCATGGGATATGCACCTAATTTTTAAGGGAATTATGCTAGGAGAAGGACTGTCAGCTAGGACTAAAAAGGACAAAGTTGAAATAAGCCAGGCAGTGAGGGAAAAATACCATATGATCTCACCTTTAATTGGAACCTAATCAACAAAACAAACAAGCGAGCAAAATATAATCAGAGACGTCGAAATGAAGAACAAGCTGACAGTAACCAGAGGGGAGATAGGAGGGGATTAATGGGGGGAAGGGTTTTCAGGAACGACTGTAAAGGACACATGGACAAAACTAAGGGCAGGGTGGAAGCAGGGGAGGGAGGTGGGGATGGCTGGGGTGGGGGGTCATAAATGTAGACAACTGTAATTGAACAACAATAAAAAGATGAAAGGCTTCTGGAATTTCCATCTTCTACAGTCAGGAAGAAGCCTGAAAACCATCATCTGTAAACAAAAAATATTTCTCATTGAAAAGTCACATTTCAGAGGGCGGAGCCAAGGATTTGGAAGCTGGAGGAAAGAGCAACCACTGCCACGGAGAAGAGCTGGGCCCCCAGAAATGCTGTTTCCTGCCTCGTGAACAAGGCCTGCCTGGCGGTCCGGGCACTGACTCACTGACAGAGCAGTGACTGCTGTTTGTCTCCTCATGTCCCTCTTTCTGAATGGGAGTGTCCTTATTCCCATCATTGGTCATCCTGTTCTTTTCTTATCAACCAGTGTTCATTGACGAGAGGCCCTAAGTTCTCTTTTTAGTTTTCGGGTCTCTGGTTCAAGAAGACTTGCTCTTTTTTTTTAATTTAGTTTTTTAAATTTTAATTGTTGTTCAAGTACAGTTTTCTGCCTTCCCCCCCACCCCCCCAGCCCTCCCCACCTCCCTCCCATTTCCACCCCCACCCCACCCCCATTTTTGTCCATGTGCCCTTTATACTTGTTCCTGTAAACGCTTCACCCTTTTCCTCTGAAATTCCCTCCCCTCTCCCCTCTGGTCACTGTCAGCCTGTTCTCAATTCCAGTGTCTTTGGTTATATTTTGCTTGCTTGTTTTGTTGACTAGGTTCCTGTCCTTTGATCCTTTGCATCCAAGTAGACTCATCTGCATCTGAACTCAAAATAGGTCTTGACATCATGGCCTTGAATCTAATGCCATAATCAATTGAGACTTTGAGGGTCCTGAGGATGTGGGTTTACTTATTTTACATTGGGGAAGGTTTGAAATGATTTTGTTTAGAAGATAAACAGTGACAGATTGCAAAAGAGCCATGATGCTTTAAAGATTTTTCTTTCAAAACACGGAGTTATTTCTCTACCTCTTGAATTTCAGCTTAACCATGTGACTCACTGGGAAACCAGCAAAAGTGACCGAGCAGAGCCATTCCTCTGAACCATTGCTGAAGGGGTCAATGACTTGAGATTTCAATAATCAACACATGGTTGCGTTTAGAAGAATGGAACCTGGAGTACAGAGCAAAGTCTGTGCTATGTATTTATTCAGTAGTTAGTGTAAGCAAACATTCCATACTGGCCATTCAGGCAGGGGCTGGTCTGAAGAGTCAGCAAAGCCGGGTGTCCAGCCTTCTGTCTGGGTGCAACCTGAATCTGCCTCGGAATCCTCAGAGGAACTCATTTAAAATATGGACTCTGGGGCCCTGCTCAGATTTAATGAGTCAGACTTCTTGGAGGTGCCCAGGAATCTGTCTTCTAAAGACACAATGAGCTTCTTTGAATGCATAAGCTAGAGGTTGAGAATTACTGTTTCAGCTACTGCCTACATTAAGGGGAATGATTCTATAGAGAAATGCCGTGGGAAACCAAGAAATAATTACCATTTTTTAGTATTACCGCCGTAGCTCTATTTATTTTTCTCCATGGCAGATTCTCTCAGGAAGACTTCACGAATGTTGAGATAGTTACAGCGTACTTGTGGAGGTAACTGTGATTATCCACCTGAGAAGCCACGTGGCCTAACCAGGCTATACATCCGCGGATGATTTTCACATCGCTTGCGTACTGTGTAAAGCACTTATTTAAAAATCTCTATTGAAATTACACAACTGAGACAAATCTATTTTGTCTGTTTCCACATTTCTCCATGTATCTAACAACCACTCAGACACTTGCACAGCCAGTTACAGGCAGTTTGGTAAATCAGGGTAATTAATGTAATCACTTACCGCTGCACCACTCGGAATCTAACGGGAGTGTCCTCAGAATGACTGCATTCACCGGTCATCAACAATTACACTTTATGCTTGTGGAGCCAGAACAGCAGAGGAGCCAAAGAATCTTCATTTTTCAACTAATACCTGCTTTTGAAATATCACCCAGAACTATTGTCATGATTAGGAGAAACAGTATTTCAGCCAAACTAAGACAATTATATCCCCGTAGCGTGTTGATGAGGAGTGTTGACTCTGGAACTGACTGGATGGTCTGGACTCAAAATTCCATTCTCGGCTTCTTAGCTGAGTAACCTACGGATATTTACCTTCCCTGTGCTTCAGTTTCGTTATCTGTAAAATGGCAAAAATAAAATAAAGTGAAATAACTGCCCCTCGCTCGTGGGTTTGTTGTGATGATTACATATATACTGAGACCAATGTCTACCACATAGTAAGCCCTCTGTACAGTTAGCCATTATTATTTCTTAGGTCATTAATATATTTGTTCTCAGTATATTTTCCTACCCCTTTTTGTTCTCAATAGTATCTTGAGGTTGTTTTTTTTATTTGAGACATAACTGTCATAACACTGTATTAGTTTCAGGGGTACCGTGTAATTTGAGATTTGTATATATCATGAGATGATCGACATGGTAAATCCTGGTAATGTCACCACACATTGTTGCAGAACTTTTTCTGGTGAGGAGGACCTTCGGGATGCGCTCGCCTAGTTGCTCTCACGTACGCAGTGTGGGACCAGCTGCAGTCACCGTGCTGTATGCGATGCCCCTGTGACTTAGGCACTAGGAGCAGAACACTGAAGTTTCCGTTCTTCATCTCCCAGCATTTTATTTCCTCCAGCAGGACCATGGAGAAGCAGATCATTCCAAATTTAGCACCTTGGAAATGTCTCATGTTTACATCATACATATTTTTATGATTTTTGTGCCTTCTGCTAAATATATCCCACGTGTCGTCTCAGGTGACATTTTGAATGACAGCTGTTTCTTCTGCATCCACTCTGGGGACAGCATGGAGCAAATGGCCAGGTCGTAAATATGTCTTGTATTCTTTTAAATGGATTTCGGTGAGCCCTGTGGTTTGCAAACTGACTGGCCCCTCCTCCCTCTGGCCACCTTCCTTAGATTATAAGTGGCTCATGTGACCTCATCAGCATCCTGATCCTACTTAAGTGACTGACTACTGCTGGCATGAAATGGGGCTACCTAACCTGGAAATTGTCCTTGAACTTGTAGAGAAAGCAGACATAGGGAGGGGGGATCTTAGGTGAAGAGAAATTATACTTTCATTTTTAACCCATTTTGAAATACATGGTATTAGACACTTCCTGTGTCTTGGGGGTTACATTTTGAATCCCGATGATAGCCTCATTGCCTTACTATGGGGTAGATGCTCTTGTACTGTATTGATAGCTGATCCCCTGGTATAGAAGCCCAGGGAGAAGTCATGCAAAGAAACTCTCATAAGATGGAGAGAAAGATAAAAGAGAGAACTGACACCCCAAAATGACCAAGGAGAACTCTGTCATCAGGTTCTAGAGCTTCTTGGACCCTGGGCATGAGAGATGGAATGAAAGGGCAAGAAACCGAGCACAGGCAGGGTGGGGGGAGGGTGAGGAGAGTAGCAGGCACCAGACGGGAAGACTGGGGACTTTCGCAGTGTTCTCGGCTGAGGTGGTTGCAGCTCCCTCATGCTGCCTCGGTTGTTTAGTCCATGGGTGAACTGCAGGATCGGGTGAGTACCGTAGTAAAACCCCGTCATGTAATACTGAAGAATCATTCACTCTCTTCAATTGAGGGGCACTGCATCAGGCATTAGAGTTACAAGTAATAGTGATAATCATAATGATCATCAGTGTGACAGTAATAGTCATAAAATAGTTGCCACTTACACAGGACATACTTGTGCAGCATGTATTTTGTACCAGATACTTTTCCGAGGCTTTGCAGTTACTATCTCCTTACCATCTGTGAAGCATTAACCACTTGCTTGTTTGTTATTGTTTTTGTTTTTCAGGTGTTAACCATTCTAACTGCGCATCTTATGGATGACAAATCAGAAGCACAAAGAAGGGAGGTGTTTGGCTCAGTATCGCTCAGCAGGTAGGCAATGGAGTCAAGATTCAAACCCCAGGAAGTCTGGCTTCGGGGTCTGCAGGAAACTGCTCTCAGATAACCTGCTCCTAGGAGCGGAGGCAGGCAGTGTAGTGACCAGATAAATGACCAAATAACCCACTTGGTCTAGAATATTGAATGGCGGCTATACGGACAGGCTAGATGCCTCAGGTGTGCAGCTGGGAGAGCATGCAGTGGGGGGCTGTTTGTAGAGGTTCTATGATTAGAGGGATTGAAAAATCAAACTCGAACATATAAACAAAGGAAATTCATCAGTGATACAGCTAAAAAAACCCAGGAGTTTACCTTCTGGAATGGAGTACCCAAGGACATGAATGATGTTACCCAGAATATGTTTCCTTCCTGATCCTGGCAGTTTTTCCTCTGTTGGCTTAATTCTCAGTATGGTCCTCTTTGTGGGATCCCGATTGTCACTTGGTTCCAAAGTACATTGTGTCACTGCCAGGAAGGAGCTTATCCTGCTCCGTGTTACCAGAAACAGTTCTGGAACTAAGGCTCACTGACTAATTCCCATGGCTTTAGGGACAGATCTGCTTCCCTGGCTAATTATCCTGTGTTTACCTGGATTTATATGCATCTCTCACACTAGAAGGGCATCTCTTCCAAAATTACATGGAGTAAAAGTCTAGGAAAGGTGGTTTCCAAGCGAAAATTTAAGTGCAGATGCTAGAGGAAAGAGAGATGAACTCTGGGGAAAAAAATAAATCAAGAGATCCCTAGTTCCTGCATTACCCTGTGATATATTGAGGAACCGGCAAGGCAGGTAACAGAGATAACTACAATTAAGGCAGCAGCATGTACAAGTGCCTAAGTTTGCCGTGACTGGGTGGCTCAGTTGGTAGGATTGTCATCCTGTTCACCAAAACACTGTGGGTTCAATTCCCAGTCAGGGCACATACCCAGGTTGTGTGTATGTAGGAGAGGCAACCAATGTTTCTTTCACATTGATGTTCCTCTCTTTTTCCCTTCCTCTCTAAGTCCAATAAACATATCCTTGGATGATGATTTAAAAACAATAAAGTGCCCAAACTCCTTGGGAAGGCAGAAGAGAGCTTCACTGAGAAGATGGGATAGAACTGGACGTTAAGGATGATTTTGAGAGGTAAGGCTGGTAAGCATAAAGGACAGTCGAAGTCCTCGTCAGTGTATGGAAAGGCAGTATCAAAGCCATGTAAAGAATAGTAGGATATGTTTTGAAAATGACAGGTGGTTCAATGTGACAGGAAGAAAAGGGTATAGAAAAGGTAGAGGTGAACTTTTAAATTTTGGCTTGATTGTGGAGAGATCTTGAATGCCAAGCCAAGAGATATTTAGATTTTATTTTGTAAACAATAGCTAGATAACCACTGTCCATATTTCCACAGAGAAATAAAGTAAATCAAACTTAATTTAAGAAGATTAATCTAAAAATGATGGCTAGCTGACCATGGATTCTTAAATCATTTACTAATTTCACGACTGACATATCCATGCACCTGCGAATTGTCTGAGAAAATCATACTAGTGGGAAAATAGATATATTGGTAAATTTATGTTCATTAACCTCTAGTGGTTACACAGCATTGCTGGACCATCCTGATAGTGTTCTTTAGGACCTCACTTCTGAGGTACCAAACTCAGTCCAAACTCTGACCCTTGGCCTCTCCTCCATCCTCACTGCTGCCACACCTTGTCCCAATTCCCTTCCACTTTACCTGGACTTGCCCTACCTGTTCAGGGACCCTTGATTCCACCCTTGTTTTGTCTTCACCCCATCCCGTGGCTCTAGCCCAAGTACAAAGTACTACAAAGTGATGTGGTATTGGTGTCATTAAAAATAGTTGAATGGAGTCCTGGAATAAGGAAAGAAATGACAAGTTATATGGAAGGATATGAACATGTTTCTGGGCCAAAGAGATGAAGCCAGTAGAGAGATTATCACGCAAACAAAAAAAGGGAAGTGATTAGCGGAGCAAGACCCCAGAGTAGGGACACATGGTGTTGCAGTAGAGACCCCTGCCCCAGTTAAGCAGAGGAACAGGGACAGAGACATGTTGAGTGCTGTAGTTGACAAAACGGCAGATTTGCTTGTGCCACAGACTTCCCACCGGAACTCAACTCCAAAGTTGCTGTGGATCGAATAGGACTAGAGAAGTCTATTCAATACTCTGTTTAATCACCTTCTAGGTCTTTCTATGCCTATTGAGTTTGAATGTGAACCTCTATAGAACGTACGTTGTGTTGAAAACTGAGGAACTAATGTAAAACTGTAAGAATCTTCTGGGAGATGTAAGGAAGAGTATACAGAGTGATATGGGTGGGAAAGAGATTGGGGAATCTTTCTAGTTTTTATTTTTAACTTGGTGCCTTGTTGTTTATGCCTGAACCATTGTGCCCACAGATGCAGCTCAGTGCTGGCTAGAGTCCGTGGAGTCAAGTTCAAGTGGGGCCCAAATTCCGCTTAGTTTGGGAGCATTGACCATCAGAGGCAGGTAAGGGGATCAGTTTTGACAGCAATGCTGCATAAAGAAAGACAAGCAGTGTTTTAGCACATGTTTTTAGAAACTTATTGCTCAAACAGACATTAAACAAAATAAAATAATTAAATAATATCCCAGGAGAATAGATTTATACATAAATAGATATGTAAAGTATACACAGAAAAAATTGAGTATTGTTGAACACTCATAAAATATTCACAAAAGTGTACAAATACTTTGTGATAGAGAAGTTCCAGTAAATAAAAAGAATCAACACTCACATAGATGATTTCAATAAAATTAGAAATCAAGGACAAAAGGAAAGTTAGAAAACTAAAACATATTTGGAAACAAAAATCATACTATTAACCTTGTGGGTAAAACCACAAATAATGCTAAAATTATATAATAATTAGAACTGTTATAGGAAATCATTACATAAAATTTATGAAATATAGCTCAGTCAGTATTCAGTGAAATCTATAGCTTTAAAGACATTTATTCTAATAAAACTGAGGTCAAATGAACTGATTGTTCAATTAAGAAAATAATGAATAATATACAAAACAAGAGCAAACAAGAAATAAAGAAGAAAATTAAAATATATTTAATATTTACTGACCCAGGCATTGTTAATACTTAACTCACTTGATTCACAATAATAAAGATAAATATAGAAGTCAATGTAATTGAGTAAAAATAATAGAGGACATTAATCAAACCAAAAGTTAAAATAATTATTTAAAAATAATAAATCAAAATAGGACATTTTTTCTAAGTTCTATCAAATTATCATAAAATAGATAATTCCTACCATGATAATTTTAATGTCTTCTGAACCAAAGCAGAAAACTCATTTGCTAGCACCCAATTCCTATTTATGATAAAAATACATATTTATATAAAACTAGAAATAAATGAAAAATTATTTAACTTGATAAAAACCAAGTACAAACATTACTTAATGCCATTTGATAATAAAAGCAATTACAATCCTATCATTATTTTTAATCAGTGATTTTCAACCTTTTGTATTTCATGGAACATGTAAACTAATTACTAAAATTCCATAGCACACCAAAAAAATACAGTTTTTGCTGATCTGACAAAAAATTGGTATAATTTTTTTCTTTCACACTGAATGACTATTGCTGTGTTTCCTATTGTCATTTTTTAAAATTTGACAATCTAAGAGAAAAAAGAGGCCAGTGCCCCTGACTAAATAGTATTGCATGTTTTAAAAATTCTTGTAGCGCGCTCATTGAAAATTGCTGTTCTTAATTATCGTATTGGAAGTCCTGACCAAGGCAACCAGATAAGAAGAACAAATAGGAGACATATCAGTCAGGATGGGCTAGATTATGCTCCAGTTCATAAAAACTAAACATTTTAGTTGCTCAACCATGAGAATTCATTTCCTGCTCATGCTAAACTCTCCATGGTTTGGCAGAGGGACTGGGCTCAGCCCTCAGAGAGCAGGCTGGTGGAATACCTCCATTTTTAGCATTGCCAATTATTGTGTGTAAAGGAAAATTGCAAGCTGGGAGGGCCTGGCATCTGCAGGTTCCAAGGTGATACATGTAACTTGGCTCAAAACTCCATCGGCTGAAATAGTCACCCAGTCCCGCTCAGGAACAGGAGAGCTAGGAAGTAAAGCCTTAATTTTGACCCAGAAAGGGGAAGGTGTGGAAATATCGGTGGGCATTACTAATGACTACTACAGAGGTATATTGGAAAAGAAGACAAGATACAAAATTGTTCTCCCTTGTAGATGCGTGAGTGTTTTCCATAAATGAACAAGAACTACACAAAAAGCAACAGACTGATTAGTATAATTAATAAGATCTTGAGGCGCTGTTGGGGAATATATGATTGGTTTACAAAAACAAACAGGAGTACCAAGCATCACCAGTGTTATGTCCATTGCCTTCTCTCCTGTTATTATGGGTGAAATAGTTGTGCTTCTTGTCCCTGCAGAACCAAATTGTAATCTCTCACCTAATCAAGAAGACTGCAATTCTCCATTTTTATTCATCCTGGAATATTTCTCATTGGCATGCAGGCATTTTATGAATTCTCAGATCTTAGGAATAATCCTCTATTTATTGATGGCACATCCACCTTTAGCTTCCACCCCACTGTCTTGTCTCTCTTAAAGGCAAAACCCCTTGAAACAGTGCCTTTTCTCATTTCCAGTGACTTTCCTTTCTTTGCCTCTCAAACCCACAATCTTGCACCATTCTTTCCTTGGTGACTAGTGACTCCCAGTAGTGTGTTCTCAAGTCTTTTCTGTCTTGACCTTGTCATTGATTTGATAAAGTAGATCAGATCCTCCAAACCTCTGTTTACTTGACTTCTCTACAACTGAAGTTTGACTCCACCTTCACGGGCTCCTCTTCCGCATCTTTCTGGTTCATTTCCTCCGCATCTCTGGAGAAATTTTGGAGCATACCAGGGTCAGTCCATGGGCCACTTTCTCCCCCATTCTCTTTTTCTTAGTGATTTACTCCAGTCTTTTAAGTGTATATGGTAATATTGCTAAAATTTATATCTCCAGGACTATCTTGCTTCTGCACTCCAGACTGACATATATAAGTGTCTATTCAAATCCCACTTTAGTGTCTAATGACGTCTAAAAGATTTAGGGAGTTTTCGCCCCTTAATTTATTCTTTAGGTAGTCTTCCCCTTTCGGTAATGGGCAATTCCATTCTTCGGGCAATTCAAGATAAGAAACTCTAGAGTCATCAGTGATTCTTCTTTCTTCCATATTCCACAGCCCATTTGTCAACAAATCCAGAATCTGACTCCTTACCTCCTCCATTGCTACTCATTAGTCCAAATCACCATTATCTCTTGTTTAGACCATTGCAATAGTCCCTCAGGTCTTGCTCTCTTTTTCTACTCGTGCCCTTCCTACAGCCTAGTCACAATATAGCCGCCTTAGTAAAGCGAACATCTGGGTAAATCATGTTACTTCTGCAGTGCTTTCCCATCGCACTCAGAGGCAGTACAGAGCAGTATGTAGAGCACAGGCCCTGGAACCAGACTGATGGGGTTTGAATCCCAGCTTCATCACTCGCCACCTGTACCATCTTGGGCAGGTTCTTAAGCTTGCTGTGTCATGCATGGTTTCTTCATCTGCAAGACAGGGCATGATAGCGAGAAGTCTCTCAAAGCATTATTCAGAGGACTCCAGAAATTAATATGTGTAAACTCCTTAGAACAGTGCCTGGCAAAAAGTAGTACAATATATGTGTCAGCTATTATTGTTATTTTAGGGAAAAAAAATCCCTAGAGGGGCCTTTAACATTCTACACTATTCACTTCCACAGTAAGCTCTGTAGTAGTCAGGAAGTTTTGTCTATTTCCATCACATGAAACAATGTCTGGTTGTCATAGATGCTCAATAAATATTTGTGAAATAAATCAATTGATAATAGAATAAAGAAATTTAAAAGGACCCATGGAATATCATGGAGAATTCAGAATCTAGTTTTTATTATGTGGTACAAGTTGCACCAAAAATCATGGGGAAAGGAAGGAATTTTTAGTCTGCAATGAAGAAATTGGCTTTTTATGTGGGGAAAATTAAATTTGGAATTTTAAAGTCTATACCAATTAGAAATCTAAATTTTAAAAATATTATTTTTGGACAACACCCTAAAGTGCATACCCTAAAAGTCAGAAGAAGGTTGGGCAAAGCTAGCTGAAGGAAAAAATAATAAAGATAATGCAGAGATAGATGCAACAAAGAATAACAAAATAAATAAAAAAGAATAGAAGATAGCAGGGGAAAAATGAACAAAATCAGGAGTTGGTTCTGTGTAAAGATCAATAAGACTGAAGTTGAGAAACATCATTGAGGAGTCTTGAGGCAGGAATCCCAGGAAGGAAAACCGAATTTTCTGCTCAACTAAGTGGCATAGGATTGGGGTTGTTACAATTTGAACAGTAAAGGAAGCATGACTTAATTTTATACACAAGCCCATAGACAGGGCATTCCTTATGTGTCATTTTACATTAAATAAGATCATAGTGTACATGCTGTTTTATAACTTGCTTTTTTTCCTTAATAATATAGTTGTGGATATCTTTCCACGATGTAAATTCATAAATGTTAAAAAAAAAAGAAAAGAAAACTCACTTTAGTAAGTGAGTTAGAGTTTGACTACACAAAATTAGAGATTGTTGCCAGTGAAGGACATGGAGGTTATGAAACAACTGACAAACTAGGAACCATGTTTGCAACATTAAAAACCAAGGGCTTATTATCTAGAACATAATAGAAATATGTATTAATCTGCAATTAAAATAAAACAATAGAAAATAGTCAACAGATGTGAATTGGCAGTTCACAAACAGGGAAACCTAAATGTCTTATACATATGAGAGTTTCTTATCCTCAATAATAATCAGAGAAATGTAAGTGTAAAAAGTAATGAGATAATTCTTCATACTGGTCAGATTGGAAAGAGTTAGAAATTAGGATAATAGCAGACATTGGTAATGGTAATGAACTTGGAAGCCTCAGACTCTTCTGGAGAAAGTGCACACTGGCTGAAACACTGGGGAGAGATATCTGGCAGTACCCCATGAAGTAATGTATGTGTGCACCCCAAAGCCCCATAACACTGCTCTGGGTTATAAACTCCTCTTCGGCAAGTGTAGGGTGTTCATGGCATCACCGTCTGCAGTAACGAGGAACTGGAGGGACTCACACTGGGGAAAGAATGGCCAAAACGAGGCAGATGCACGCAAAGGCCTGTTATGTATGTCGCCTTTAGAAGCAGTCCTCAGAGTGCTACCTGCAGCTGACTCTGTACATCTTGAAAGTGTGTTGCTGAGTGCAAAATAAGAAGGAAATAGAACCAGATTTATAGGTCAATGCAATTCATAAGAAATGATAAAGCAAGACCATATGTTTACATAAAACAACCTCTATAATGTTACAAGGGTGCATATATACATAGCCAAGGGCACACACAGTTCAGAGATGCAGGGGCCAGAGGCAGAGGAGGGAAGGGGAAAATCCAGTTGAGAAGGGCCTTGTGGAGCCTTGCAATTATGAGGAGGTAAACATCCAACGTGGGGAAAAGGTGGGGATGAGAAAGCTCAGTGTGTAATTACAATTCTGAGTCTGTTTCACTCATTCTGCCTCCGACCAGTTCTCCATGTGAGGCGCCTCCAGCTCCAGGACTGGGTGGCAAGGGCAGTATCTGAAGTGTTTCTTATGACTGGAGATTTGAGGACTGTTGAGGAAACCTCTTCTCTTTAGTGCAAATAACACCCCTGGGAAAACCTCATAGACATCCTCAGAGTCCCATAGCAAGTGGTACCTTCATGTGGAAAAGAGGTACAAAATTCATAGGAGACCCCCATCTAGAACCAAAACGAGATGAAAGCTTAAGGAAAAAAATACACCTAAGTTAGCAAAAGGGGCAGCAATCTGAAATCTTTCTAAAGTGCAGTTCCCAACCCTCTACAGTCAATTAATATTCGACAAAGGGGGCAGTAACATAAAATGGAGTAAAGATAGCCTCTTCAGCAAATGGTGTTGGGAGAACTGGACAGCTACGTGCAAAAAAATGAAACTTGAGCACCAACTTACACCATACACCAAAATAAATACAAGGTGGATAAAAGACTTAAATATAAGCCATGACACCATTAAAGTCCTAGAGGAGAACATTGCCAAGAAAATCTCAGATATTCCACGCAGCAACATTTTTACAGATATGTGCCCTAGAGCAAGGAATATAAAGGAAAGAATAAACAAATGGGATCTCATCAAAATAAAAAGCTTCTGCATGGCTAAAGAAAACAGTATTAAATTAAAAAGACAACCAACTGTATGGGAAAACACATTTGCCAATGATACCTCAGACAAAGGTTTAATCTCCAAAATATACAAAGAACTTACACGACTCCACTCTAGGAAGACATCGAACCCAATTAAAAAAATGGGAAAAGGACTTGAACAGACACTTCTCTAAAGAGGACATACAGAATATCCAGAGACACATGAAGAGATGCTCAATATCGTTAGCTATCAGAGAGATGCAAATTAAAACCACAATGAGATACCACTTTACACCAGTCAGGATGGCTATAATAGACAAAGCAACAAACAACAAATGTTGGAGAGGGTGTGGGGAAAAGGGGACCTTAGTTCACTGTTGGTGGGATTGCAGACTGGTACAACCATTATGGAAAACAGTATGGAATTTTCTCAGAAAAATAAAAATCGACTTGCCTTTTGACCCAGCAATTCCACTGCTAGGATTATACCCCAAGAATCCTAAAACATCAATTTCAAAGAACCTATGCACCACAATGTTCATAGCAGCACAATTTACAATAGCCAAGAGTTGGAAGCAACCTAGGTGCCCATCAGTAAACGAATGGATTAAAAAATTGTGGTACATGTACACAATGGAATTCTATGCAGCAGAGAGAAAGAAGGAGCTACTACCTTTTGCAACAACATGGATGGAACTGGAAAGCATTATGCTGAGTGAAATAGGCCAGGCATTGAAGGACAAATACCATATGATCTCACCTTTGACAGGAAGCTAAAGAATAAAACAAACAAGCAAACAGAATAAAAACAAAGACGCTGAAATAGAGAACAAGTGGGCAGCGACCAGAGGGGAGAGGGAAGGGAACTTAAGGGGAAAAAGGGGGAGGGATTTTGAGGAACAAGTATGAAAGACACAGAGATGAGGACTGGGGGGGGGGGGGGAATGGGAGGGAGGGGGAGACCGGGCGGGGGGGGTGGGATGGGATGGGAGAAATAGATAAAAAAAAATGTACTTGAAAAGTAACTAAATAAAATTTAATATTAATAAATAAATAAATAAATAAATAAATAAATAAATAAAGTGCAGTTCCCAAAACCACCATTGATGGTGGCTTAGGTGTCAAGCAACAACCATCGTCTTTGGCCTTTGTCCTTCTGCAATGGTAGCTGCTATTGCCAGAGCTCTTACGACAAACTGGCAAACACAGGCTGCCACCTCCATCTGCTGCCCCTGTTTCAATAAAACCAATGTAAACTGTTCATAAACTGCCTTGTATACCTGTCAAAACGTGTCTTTGCCAGCATAATCTGTGATTAGCCTTGTGTTGAAAATTTTAAATCTCCGGTATTATAGGCAAGTGCCAAATTAGAAACCAATTTCCTTGCAAAATGTATTTTGTGACCTTATTGTTTGGAAATGAGAATGTTTTTCACATCAAAAGAGAGTTATAAATGGTTTAACCCACTTCCCTGGGCACTGGACCCACTCAGAGTGGAAGTTGGAAACATCTGACATTTTTCCCTGGCAGTTTCTCTGTGACAGTCCCGGGCTGTGCTTCATACGCCTGACACACCGACCCATGGCTGCACACTAGCTCCTGGGGACATTCTGCTGGTTCTCAGGCCCAGGAGACATGGGGGAGGGATGCGGGCAAAGTAAAGAACAGGGATGTATTGTCTCACCAGTCCTGCCTGGACATCAAAATTGTGCCTAAACATTTTTTGAAGGAAGAAACCAGAATCCCTGCTGGGGAGGTCCCAGCTGCAGAAGCTGCCCGGGTGCAGACCAGCACAGAGTTAATCCTAGTTCTCACGCCTGTCTTTGATGCCAACCAATGCTTCAGGAGCAGCCAGCAGCGCCAGGTGGCTTCTGGTATCTAAAGTCCGTCATGCAGGTTATTTTAAGACCCTATTCTTGTCCTGGCTGTGTAGCTCAGTTCACTGGAATGTTGTCCACGTCCCTTGGAATGTTGGCCAAGGTCGTGGGTTTGATCCCCAGTCAGGGCACACACAAGATACAACCAACGGATGCATAAATGAGTGAAACTACAAATCTCTCTCTCCCTCTCCACCCACCTCTCTCTTTCTATGTCCCCCCCCACAACACACCCCTTGCTAGTTTACTGAATCTGTCATGCCCCCGCACTGACACCCCCTTACCTTTGCCTGGTGTGTCTAGTCTAGCACTGAGATTCTCATGAAAGTGACACCTCATTTTGTTTTAGTAATAAGTGATCAGTGTTTACTTTTGCTCTGGCGAACATAAAAAAGTGAAACTGCAGTGTCTGAAGGGAGACAGGATAGGTCGAATCCTGAAACAGCTGCCGTCCACAGCCAGGCTGTTATTTGTGCAGTCATTCAAGCTTTCTGTCCACAAAAACTCAGAGTCTGTTCTGGTCAGCCACTTCTCCGTGCCCTGGGGCTTTCGTGGGGAGCAAAGCAGATGAAAGTCTGCTTATGAGGAAGTAAAATGTATAATATATATGTTAGATGACAGATAAAGAGAAAAATAAGGAAAGGCTTAGGGAGTTTTTGGAGTTGGGGAGGTACAAAGAAAACCCCACAGGGAAGTAAGTGACATTTGTGAAGTGCCCCAAGAGGCTGAGGGGCGAGCTGTGTAGTGATCTGTTGCAGAGGCAGGTGACATGCCTGGGACAGTGCAGGGGTGTCAGGGAGGCTGGTAAATTTGAGTGGAGTGACAGCAGGAGACCGTGAATGGGAATGATGAGAAATGAGAAATGAAGTTTATTTGACTTTGAAAATCCCCCCTGTCTCAACACTCTCTCCAAGGTCTAGAGCCTTCTCACCAAGTCTAAGATGATCTGGGTCCCCATGTACGTGCCCTATTAGATTTATCTAGGACTTCTTCAACTTTCTTTCCTGAATTCCCCATATCCCCTAAAATAATTTTCCCTCTGTCTTAAACACTATTCTTTGCTTCCACGAAGGTAAGAATAGCCATGTGTTAGAAGAAACCAGTTGAAGTTCTCACCAAGGTGCGTGGCAGAGACTGAATCTCTAACTGATGCAAGAGTCGTTACTGGGGGGAACGAAGAGTTCCTGAAATGTTGCCGTCACCCGGGGGTCAGCTCTGGGGTCGGGGGACCTGGATGCTCACCACACGTTCCCTCTGCTCACTCCGGAGCCCAGTGGTCCTCAGGGCCCGGCCCTCTGCGTGGTGTTTCTTCAGGAGCGATGGCATGTGTTTGGGGTGGTTCAGGTCATGGGCAGAAAGCTCGTGTTTGACTTGGCATTTCCCCCTCGGTTCACTCAGGGGCCTAGCATGGTTTTTGAAAGAACACTTCCAAGAAAGCAATCCCAGAGAAGCTATGTTAGTACAAACATGTATAGATAGATGCTAAATGCTTCAGCTATTTACAGTTTAGGGGGGCTCGGGGAGGGAGAATAATTTTACCTATTGTAAAGTGTGGCACCCTCGGGTACCAATGGACGCGGTTCTGCTAACACCTTCTTGAGGGGCTCTGCTCACCGTTGCCCCTCTGGGAGTGGAACCCTGACTGCCATGGTCAGATGGGCTAGTTTACCAGGTATGCTTCTCAGCGATACCCCAATGGTGGTATGCTCGGTACATAGAAAGGAGCTGTGTATGCTAAATAAATTAACAAAACAATGAGTATTCTATCCAATGCTTCTTCTCAGTGTGCTGTACTTCTTGGGTTAAATCAGTTCTTTCTCTCTAGGAACTGGCAGAACCGTTGCCAGATGTGGCTAAGGGAGTGTTTCTGGTTTTCTTCTGGGTCCTCAGATGTTATCTGTTTTCACATCACTAGTTGGTTCAGAGTGGGTGGGGTTTTATTCTTAGACTTGAAATGACCAAAAAGTTTATTTATTGTAAGGTTTATTTACTATAAGTATTTCAACAATAAAGATGGTTTTATATTTATAAAAGAATACATATAAATTTCAACATCATCAAGCAAATCTGGATTCAATTATTTCTCTCCCTTATTACTTATGACCTTTTTCCCTTTTTATTATCCATGAACCTTTAACTAGCAGGAGGCTTCTCGGACATTCCTAATCACCTCTGATACTGCTGATATTTCTGATAAATAGCACAGTGCTATGTACTAGTTCTAGCTTTAGATGAGTTGTCACTTTGTAATCTACAAAACAAGAAACGTTAACAACCGGACACTCTCAGCCATGACCAAATTCACACCCCACATTAATGTGGGGGCAGCAGCTAAACTGCAGGGAACATTGTGCAGGACGAAGTAAAAGGTTCGGTGAGGTTGTCTGCATCCAGCCGTCTGGGGGAAAGTACAGTGTTCGCCTAAACGCTTGGGGTTTCCTTGCTTGCAGCAGGAGGGGCGGTTGTCAGGTGCGCTCAGCAGCGTTTCCCGGTCCTCCTTGCTGCCGTACAGTGGCAGCATGATGGGGCTCTGGATCCAGAAGCACTTGGGTTTGGGTTCGGGCCTGCTTCATACTAGTACAGCTTTTTAAATTTTATTTTATTTAGTTATTTTTCAAGTACAGTTTTGTCTATTTCTCCCTTCCCAGCCCCGCCCCCCACCCCGTGCTCCCCACCTCCCTCCCATTTTCTCCCCCCTTAGTTCTTGTGTCCTTCATACTTGTTCCTCCAAATCCCTCCCCTTTTTCCCCCTTAAATTCCCTCCCCTCTCCCCTCTGGTCATTGTCCCCTTGTTCTCTATTTCAGTGTCTTTGTTTTTTTCTGCTTGCTTGTTTGTTAGTACAGTTTTGAGTGAGTTTCTCAACCATTTCTGAGTTGTAGTTTCTCCAGCTAAAAGTGAGGATAGTCAGCCTACCTTATGGGAGGACCGTGGGAATTAGGGCAAATGTGAAGCTTCTGGTGACCGGCGTGTCACAGAGAGGGTGTTTGCTAAAAGATCTGATGAATAGCGCTGTTATCACTGTTGTCCTTTTTGTCATTGTCCTCCTCTGTGTCCCATCCTACTCTGTGACAGATTGATTAGGCCCCCGATAGATAGGAAACGTGGAATTCACAGCCTGTCTTGGCTCCCATTTCTAGCTATAAACCACAGAGTTTGCATCCGCCCTGTTGCCCCATCTTGAATCTTGTGTTTCTATAGTTTCTGGTATATTAGCTACTGTGCTGCTGTCACTGAAGGAAGACCGGCATTTTTGCCAGTGTATTCTTTAAGGCAATCAGAGAATTATTTCTGTGGGCTTGGTGATGGTTGTGTAGTTGGGAATCATATAGAACACTCAAAACTGCATGGTGTGTATCAAAACTTCTCTTCCCATTAATCGAAACCTAACCTGATGTTTTATTTCGGTATCACGTTGCTTTTTACACCTGTGGGCTGAACGATCTGGGTTTTTGTGGTTCAAACATTTTATTTCCCTGTAAGTATGAGATACAGCGAAGCCACAAACAACAAAAAACAGTAAGTTATGTGGAGGGAATGCTGTACGGAAATGGCAAAGGCTGTACAGTCCCTGAAAGTTCAATCTTTAGTGGCCAATTGTTGTAAAAAGTGACTGATTTGTTACTGGGACCTTTAAATATCAATGGCTCTCTCTCCCAAGGTATTAAATTTAAATCCTCCCAAGATTTTAATAGTTTATTCTGAATTACTCTTCTTATATATATTTTATGGACCAATGAAGGCACGTGGGTAAAATGCTCTATCACATTCAATTCCATTTATTAAATAAAAATTTATTGAACCTCCACTAAATTCAGAGGGACTAAGCTAAGTGCTATAGGGACTCCAGAGATTTTCAGTTCATAAACAGCTTATTTGCTCTCTTGCCTATATAAAATATAACCTGATTTACATACACAGGTTTCTTTTCATAATGGCACATCCAAACTGCAATCATAGCCCTTTTCATGTTCTGTGGCGTGTGTTTTCCAGTGTGAACAGAATAGTTCATAAATCAGGGTAGAAGGATGTACTGTGCTCAGTTTTGCAAACTGAGTAGTTTGGAAACTGCTTTTCCAAAAAAGCAAGTCACTGGATTTGAAACATTTTAAGTTAATTCATGCATTATTGAATAAGTGCCTTTTAGCACCTACTATGTACCAGACACTTTGGTAGTATCTGGGATATTAATGAAACAAGATCTTTATTTTCCTGGGACTCAAAATCCATTAAATGTACAAATTACAAAAACTATGATATGTCCAGCAACAGGGGTGTGTTTCAGATGGGAAAGAGGCTACTCTTGGTATAGAAGAGAGAGCTGGGGGGGGACAAATCCCTTGGTTTTCTGCTCCAACTCCTCCTTCCTTCGTGTCCTCAGTTGGTGAAGCCAGAAACCTAGGCATCACCCATGAACTGGCTGGCCCTTTCCTTGCCTTCCCACATCCAGTCCATCACCTGGTCCAGCCAAACCCTCCTGAAGTCTAAACCCATCGAGTCTCCTCTCTCCCCAGTCATTGTCCCCCAAATTCAAGCTCCTAGCGAATCTCCTCTGGTCCTATTCAATAATCCTTCCCCTGGTCTCCCCACTCTCGTTTTTGCCTCTCCATAATATATACCCCACACAGCAGTAAAAGTGATCTTTCAAAAACTTAAATCAAACCATGTCGTTCTACAGCCTAAAGCCTTTTCAGTGAGTTCTCATGACATGTCTAAGACCTGGAAGGTCCAACACGATCTGTCCCGTGCCTTTCCCTCACCTTGTCCCCTTTTCTTATCAGCCCCACTACATAATAGTTGGTGAGTATGCAGTTTCTGTACCTTCCTAGTCGCTATGAGTCATTGCAGCTGTGTGTACACCCACCTCCCTTCTGTTTGGAAATGTGTCTACCTTGCTCTCACCTTAAATTTTATGAATGAAATCCTCTTCCTATAAATAGTCCCATGAATGGCTCCTTGTTTTCTTGCTGATCTTAGCTCAGAAGTCACTTCTAACAGTGACTTGCTTTTTCTTGTCCTGAATGAGTAGCATTTACCAATACCTGAAATTGTCTTGGCCCTTCATCTGTTTATTTTTTCTTCCCAGTGCCTCCTCACCTCTGCCCCTACACATGCATCACTACACACTCACACACTCACAGATGTAATAAAGCTTTGTATGATCCAGGATGACCTCTTCTATCTTGTTCATATCCATGCACCCAGAACTTATCTTTATCGAATGGATGCATGAAGAATATCGGAGGGAAGATAACAGTGGAACTAAGTAAGAGCTTGTCAAGCCCAGCAGCTTGTGAGCAATAACAATAAAGCTATAATTTGTTCCCATGTTGCCTAGAAAGAGAAACTTTTAAAGATAAGGGACCAGCAACATCCTGGCTAATATTCCAGTTGGGGCTGACTTCCTGATAAGTAGGCACATTATGGATTGAAATAAGCTTCACTCAGCACATCCAGACTAAGGCCGCATGTGAACACTTGGAACACGTTTTGATTTTTAAAAAAATTTGAATTTCAGACAGAACTGGTATCTACATTCACAAGTTATTGCATGGATTACATCTTTCCAATTATACGTTCACTGTGCAGTATTTTTTAAAAAAAATAATTTCAATTTGCCACTTAAGTGGTTTTGTGGGCTTTTTTTGTAGCTGGGAAAAGGAGCAATGAGAGTTCATTGGCAAATGCTACATCGGTCTGTCTGGGACACACTCAATGACAAGTTCACAAATTGTCCGCAAGAGGCTCTGAAATAAAAGCTCATTTAATTACCTGTCACTAAAGCTTTAAAGCTAGGGGGCCTCAAATGAACAGTGACAAATTCTGCAAAAAGAAAAAAAATACCTTTATTGAATTGTCTGGGGGCCATTTCTGTTCTTAATTGAATTTTTCTGATTTTCATATCATTTATGGAGCTATTGAAAATAAATCGGCTTTCATCTCCTCATTATCTCTATAGGGAGTTTTCCGCTTTCCTAAGCATCATAAGAATTTGTCAGGTGATTATGGAAGCTGGTCTCTTCCAAGCCAACAGTGTCATCCTCTCTGGTACCACAAAATTAGAATGTGGATGACTTAATACAGAGGTTTTTATTCAAGGCAGCATTTATATTTCCCAAGATATTTTATAAACCTAGTAAATGTCTGATGTCAATGGAATAAACATTTTATCATCTGAAGTCTAATCATTTTATTGCCTTATTCCTAGCCGGTAATTAGCCATTGCTGACATTCTTTGGTTTGTCTCTGCATCTGCTCCAACCAGAGAGCTCAGCTGTTTCCAATCACTTCTCTGCCAATGACACCTTGACCTCCTCACTAGACTTATCCAAGCACCAGGCCCATGGTTTTAAAAGACCCCTGGGCAAATAGAATTCAACAAACCCCAACTTACCCAAGAGTCCTTTGCTATCCACTTCCAGCTTTCACTCCCTCATCTCCCACATTCCCTCCCCTGTGTTCCCTTCTTTCTCTCATAACTTCTGTTCAGATTGTAGCAGAGGTCTATGTATATATACATGCCTGTCAGGTCCATTCCCTTCAGTCCCATTGGGTGCACACTTGTACAAACACCATTGCCTCTAAATCAAGTCAATAATGTCCTTGTCTGTCTCCCTGCCTCTGTATCTCTTTGCCTTTCAAATCCACATAGATTTAAAAAATAGCCTTTGCAGAATAAAACTGGTTAGAAAGGGATCCAACAGCTCTTCACTTACTATGAAAAGAAGAGCTTTGCATTATCTATTAGAACAACTCTTCATAATTTAACTCCCCACCTTCCCTAATCACCCAGATCCTTTGTGATCTAGATAATTCTCTCTCTTTGCTGTCTTCTCTCATTGGGTTCTCTGTCGATCTCACCGTGGATGGCCTCATCACTTCTAATCACTCATCCATTTTGACTTTTTCTTCAAGTGGCTTTTGAAACCTCATCTCCTCAAAGAAGCCTTCCCCAGACACTACTCCTCTTGGACACTGGACTCTCCTGTGCTATTCGAGTGCCTGGATCTTGTCCCCCTTTCCAGGACATGAGCTCTGCAAGGGCTGCCACGTTGGCTTTTGCCTCTGTACCTTTCACAATGCTAAGCAATTTCTCAAAATCTTGGTAAATATTTGAAGACTCTTATAGCAACAAAGAATTGGCCTAGTAAGTTTCATGAGGCATGAGTCAGGCTGGTTTTGTTCCCAGCCATGTATCTAGTAGGTAACAAAGCCTGGCACATAATTGGTGTCTAATATATATTTTGTAATTGAGAAAATGAATCAATTGGAGCTAAGAGACAGAATCACAAGTAACAATAAAACCCTCCCATGTCAGTTTTTACAGCACCCATTTAACAAGTAGATAATCAAATGAAAGAAAGAGGTACTGAAGACCATTTCAAATCCAGCATCACCTGTCCAGGTTAAAAAGAGAAGCCACAGCATACAGATGCTAACGAGCTAGCACAGGAGGGCACATCATGACAATCTGAATCCAGGCACCTCCTGAATCCTGAAGAGCATCGTGACTGCTGTAGCATTTGGTCTGGTGTGGAAGAGGACCGGGTGTCATGGAGTGAGAATGTCCCGTGGCTTCAGGCAGTCAGAAATCAAGGGGGAGGGAACCAGCTCACTCCTGGTGGATCTGCCACAGAGGGAGCACAGTGATATGCTCCTAATTAAGATGATATTTTACTTCTCGGTATTAGGGTGAGGGCCCCATGTTAGGAGCTCTCATTTCGTACTCTATGCTCTATGTTCTACTGTAGCATTGGTTACAACTGTAGTACAATTCTTTTTTGTTTGAAATATTTCTTTAATATCTGTTACCCTGCAAAATGCCAGTTTCATGTACTCCTTGTGCCTGGAATAGGGGCTGGAGAGTAGTAGGTGCTCCATATGTTTGCTGAATGAATGAGGAATTTTAGGTCTGTACTCAAACAGGTGTGTGTATACACATGCATTCCAGAGACAGAGAGACAGACATTAAACTACTGGACACACCTGGAGCCTCTAAGAAGGTCTTAGAGGAAAACACTCAAAGCCATCAAGGGAATGGAAAATAAGTGCTCAGAAATGTAAGTTGACAAGGTAAAATTTAGAGATAAAAATGTGGAATGAGGCAGCTCTGGGAAGTGAAAAGTGCCTATTCTTAGCTGCCTTATTTTATTTGTACCATAAAATGAGGATAATAGCAACTTTCTCTTCCATGAGGGTTAATTGGGGTTTTCTATGTAAAGTATTGAACCCTGTCTCTGGTTTCCAAACAAGAAATTGCTCACCCTCTTGGTAATTTTCTTTTAGTTTGTGGCTTCATAAGCTACTTTTTCTTTAGGAAATATGATGAAATAGACTTCAGGGAAAAAATAGAACAGAAGGTAACAAAACACAGTGTAACAGAATGGATTGCGCATGTTCAAAAACCATTCAAAGCTTTGCCAACACCCCCCAAACTAGAAAATACTTCCTGAGTTCATCCATCCGAAGTGTGAGGATGTGTCTCTATCTTATCTCTCTATCCATAGCTCAGACTGCATTGGCCCATGCATTTTCATCAGTAATACATTTTTAGCATTGATATATAAATATGTATAAAATAAAATTTTATAAAACAAAAAAATGAAATCTTTTCCTCTTCCTCATTTTCCTTTCTTCCTCCTTCTCTCTCTCTTCCTTTTTTTCTTTGAATTGACCAGATCAAAACAAACACCAGGATAGTTTTTTCCTGTTACTTTGGAATATCTTACCTACTTTTGATGAACTGAAGTTGTTTCTTTAGAGACTAAAGGCCAGAATGAAGTTTCTATAGTAAGTGCCAGGAAAATGCCTGCTGACCTCTACATCTGGTGAGTGCTGGGCACTTTCCTCCGTTCACAGGCTGGGGGATGGCACTACATGTAAACGGGTTCCCTCCATGCACTGTGGGCCCCCTGTGCAGGCGTGACCCCTGTGCACGCCTGACCAGCTCCCTGCCAATAGGAAGGCGGACAGCATTCACCGAGTCTTGGGCTGGGGACTTTTCCAGAAATAGAAAGGCAGGAACTTGAGATCTCCCTCTGGAAGTTAAATTATTTAAAAAAAACAGTGGGATTATGAAGATCTCAGTGGTAAAACTGACCACACCAGTCCACGCCCCTTTCAGCCAAGGTCCCAAAGAAAGCTCCTCGTGCTAAAAGAACAATAGTTAGACGTACAGTTAGGAGAGGGGTGAAATGTGAGCAAACCTTATAAAATAAGAGCACTTTCTTCTGAATAGATTCTGTTAGATTTTGTCATTTAACAACTAGAGAGCTGGTAGTACCACTTACTGGACATTTAACATGGGCCAGGAATTCTTGCATATGTTATTTAGTCTTTGCAGCAACTCTTGAGTAAATCTTATTATGTTTAGTATATTGTTCTCCTATAGATGAGCAGCCTGAGGTACTAAGAGGTCAAGGCCGCACAGCCAGTAAGTGGCTGAGCTAGGGTTTAAGTCCGGGCAAACAGAGTCCCAAGGCCACGGGCTGTGCACCGCACCATTGTTAGCTCATCTCTGTAACAATCACAGTCCGTCCTTCAGACAGGGGCTACCAGTTGATAGATCATATACAACTGGGTGATTTTTTATGACCCAGACAAAGGGTTGATACGTCTTTATTCACTTCTGATGGAAAACAGGTGCATATTTTCTGCTAGAGAATGAAAAACCCTAACCTCAATAAAGGTTGTGCTACCTGGTGATAATGCACCTTATTTGCAGTTTGCCTGCCGCTGTCGTACGACGGTGGCATCTGGCTTTGCTTCCAGAGAAGCAGGCACTCCTGATTCACTGCCTCTGGCTGTTCTTTTCCCACAGCTGTTTGCACCTGCTCTGCTTTGCGACTGGAAGTTCCAAAGCAGCTCCTCCTGATAGAAATATTAGCTTTCATGCAAATGGGAAATGAGTGGAAGTTGTTATAATTTCGTGGTAAATGTTCAATGAAGAAGGGCCTCTAATAACACATGGACTAAATCTGTTAGACAAAACACCTAAAAATATCCCCAGTATTTTACCAGGTGAAATTGCTTTCCTTTTCTGGTTTCCCTGAATATTCGGTATTACAGACCACCCTGCCAGAGTGTGTTTGAGCTTCCGGGAAGGACCTTAAGAAAGTCAGGAAAATCTTCCTAAAGGATTTTTGAAGGAAAGGAATTTGTCAAAGCTAGAGTGTGGGAGGGGCAATGTGTTTTAAACAGGGGAAGAACATGAGCAAAAGAATGAAGATGAAGGAGAAAACAAAGAGATTTGAAGAGGCTGGAATGCTATGTGGGAGAGTGAAAGTGGCTGGCCACGTAGGTAGGAGGCAGATCTGGAGAAGTCTGTGCATTTTGCAAAGGAATCTAATTTTATTCCACAGGCAAGAGAGAGCCAGGGAAAGATATTAAGCAGAGCGGTAGCATGATTAACTTCAGATTTCAGAAAGCTCTCCAGAAGAATGGTGGTCCCTGGAATGGGAAGAATTAAGAATGTCCCATGAGAGGGCTAGTCAGAAGGCTGGAACAACCTTCCTTACTGGAACAACCCTTGTAAGAAAGGATTGTGGCTCAAACTGAGGCATGGTCAATGAGCTGAGACAAAGGTGTGGATATAAAAGGTCTTTAGGGGTTTGAATCTATAAGTATGGTGACTACTTGTATGCAGAGGTAGAGAGAGAGGTCAAGGATGAATATTAAATTTCTGACTTGACTATTAGGAGGATGAAAGAGACACATGTTTGTCTACTCACAGCCAAGAAGCAGAGATGGTGGAAAATAATGGATAGGCTGGACAGATGGAGGTTATTTCAGGACGTGAGGTCTTGTAAAAACAAGGGGCATGGGCCCTGGCTGGATGGCTCGGTTGGTTGGAGCATCTTCCCATACACCAAAGGGTTGCTGGTTTAATTCCTGGTCAGGGCACATGCCTGGGTTGTGGTTTTGATCCCTGCTCAGAGCACTTATAGGAGGCAACTGATTGATGTTTCTCTCTTTCTCTCTCTCTCTTTTTCTCCCTTCCTCTCTAAAACCAGTAAAAACATATTTTCAGATGAGGTTTTAAAAAAAGAGAGAGAAAAAACTCATAGACATGAACAACATGTTGTCCATAGTGATTGTGGGGTGAGGGGTGGTTGGAGGTGGAAGAGGGTACAGGGGGATAAATGATAATGGGAAAAGTACAACAAATATGGTTAGATTTTTGCCATATTAATCAATAACATTAATAGAGCAAGTTTTGAATTAATGTTAAGACAATGAAAGAAAGCAAGAGGGCATGAAATAGCAATGGGAGGAGAAATACTGCTTTCACTGAACTGAGAGAGAGCAGAGGATAAAGAGGGAAGATAACAGGTAGGTCTGTGCCAGTACATTGAATAGGATAGCAGTGTTCAGGAGATCAAGGGACTTCTGGAACTTACTCTAAAAGGTAATAGACAAGGTCTTTGGACCAAGGTATAAGGTGGAGGATTTGAGGGAGTGGTGAAGGTTTGAACTTTATGGACAGTAGAAAGGACCATTGCCTACAAGAAGCAGAGAGCTATCTAGAAATGTTAGTGGCTTTGGAAGGACTGAAGGAAAAATGGTTCTGCAATTTTTCTCAGTTTGTGCCACATAACCTTACCCTACATTGTATTAGACCTCACTTTTCTTAAAACCACAGTGATGGAAGAGACTGTGTTTCATTAAACCAGCAGAATCTTCAGCGTTCAGAACAGGACATGACCTGTATTAGATGCTCAGTATATTTTTGTTTACTTGAAATCTGAGGAGCTACAAAGCAGCTGACATGAAATGCAATTAGCATACGTAACTTTTTCCCCCAGTACATTAAATAGCAGAGCTTTGGAGAAGAGTGAAAGTAGAACAGTCAATATTTTAGGAGTGTTCTCCCAGGAGTGACATTCTCTGTGTGAATAGAGGTATCTGAAAAGACCAATTTTCTGCCAATAGACACTCTCCTGCTGCCGACTCAGGCAGGGGTGCATGACATAAGGCAAGCAGAACACCTGGCACTGTTGACAGTGCTCTTCCCTCACAGTGACAACCTAAGATTCTGCTCAGGGATTTCCAGGAGGAAAAGGAGGGGAGTTGAAACAAGCAATAGAAGGGAGATAACAGAGAAGTATGAGCTGAAGCCAACCACCAACTGAAAGTTGTTGATTGACCCTTAGTATATGTTATACAGCAAAGAGCACAGAGTGGGACTGGGAAAAAAAAAAGCAAACACCAAGGTTGTAGAGGTCAGCCTCTGACTAACTATATGACTTTTGTCTTGTGACGTTTTAGCAATTTGCTGAGAATCAAGTTCTTTGCTATCAAAAGGGAATAATGCTTCTTGCATCAGATGATTATTTATTTTTAAATTTTTAAAAATTGAGATCTAACAGGCATAATGTTTATTAGTTTCAGGTGTATAAGAAAATGATTTGATATTTGTGTATATTGGGGAATGATTCGCACAGTAAGCCGAGTCCACATCCATCAACATACATAGTCACAAACAGTTTTCCCTTGTGATGAGAAGTTTTCAGATCTACCTTCTTAGCAAACTTCAATATGCAGTGCAGTTTTATTCACCACGCTGTGTGTTACTTCCCCATGACATTGACTTTACAGCTGGAAGGTCATGCCTTGGATGATAAACATTCTGTGAACTTCCATGACTCCTGAAAATGTGTTTATGAACATCAAAGGCCAGAGATAAGAACTTTGATACGAAGCAAACTCACACTGGATGCGTGGAATGTCCATATCTTTCCTCACGCTTTTGCTTTGCTCCTGCCCACCCCAGCCCAAACTTTCTATTTCTCTTTCTTCAATCTCTTCAGAATTTTATCTCCAGGAAAATTCTTACATACAAGTTGAAACTTAAATCTCATTTAGTATTTACTTTCCAAAGTGCCCCTTTCAGTGCATCCTGCCTGATCATTGATACACCATCCTTCTAGTCTCTAAAACTTGGCAAAAATGAGGTCATTTGTCAATGCAATCCAACCAGTGGTTATTGAGTTGCTATTACTTGCCCAGCTCTGTATTAGGGGCAGGGAATACAGGCATGAGGTATAATAGGAAAGATGAACACAACTTCTCCTACTCAAATAGGTGCTAAATGTTCATATTAAATTCTAGAGTATGAAGAGAAACATAGAAAAAAGGGATCAATTAAGTCTATCTGGGATGTTTAGAGAATGCTTCCTCGATGCTGCAATATGTGCCCTTGGCCATGAAGAAGGAACAAAAGCAACACAACTTCACTAGATGGAAAAGGGGTAACAGACATTTCAGGTAGAGAAACCAGCATGGAAAAGGCTTAGAGCTAGCAAAGAGTGCAGCGTGTTCAGAGGGATGACAAGTGGTCGAGCTACCACGTTGCTCATTCTCCAATGTCAAATTCTTACTAGAAGTGTAAAATCATCAAATATGGACACGAGGGCCTCAAAAATGGTTACTTCCATTGCTTTTAGAGGGTTATGTTTACCAGAGACTCTGAATTATGACGCAGAAGGGTTGTGGTGATTGCTGTTAAACACGCAGAAGGCACTGTCACCAGGGGAAACAATGACTTAGAAGGGCAGTGATAATACCTGCTGAACATACAACAACAGCTGTCACCAGAAGAGGTTAACTAGTGTTATTGTGGTGATCATTTTCAATATATATAGATATCTAGTCATTATGTTATATACATGAAACTCATGTTATGTGTTAATTATACCTGAATTCAAAATAAGAAAAACAGCTCTCACCAGGGTCAGCCTATGGAGACCTGTGAACTAAGCCACATCTCCTATGGAAGGGCCCAAAGATGGCCAAAGATTTGCTGTGATTTAAGAAACAACTGACAATGGAGAAGAAAAGGAGTATGCATGTTGGTGTGTCACACACACATGTACACCCACATACCCCTAATCACTTGAGACATTCAGATACCTGTTGGGTATCTAAATTCTAAATCTCATGACAATTGCATACATATAGCTTCTTTATAAGAGCTAGTGGCAAAGCTGGATTTAATTGCAGGCACTTCTACTTGTTATATGTGGGAACTGGGCCAAACTACTTGACCTCTGTAAATCTCAGCTGTCTCATCTGTTTTAAAAGGTGGGAATAGGAATAGTTACTATTCATGATGGCAATGAGGATTTACAATGATGGATTTAAAGCAACCTCAGAATGCCTTACATTCGCAATGTGCCTATTATAATCTCGTCTTAATTCTATTGCTTTTTCCCTATATTTAATAATCATAATGGTTTAATTTGCAAATGTCATCACCAGGTCTCAAAATGTATTTTAAATGCTCTTACTGCCACCTAATTGGCCTTGCAAGAGCCAGAGCTCCTGAGTGGGAATTCATGTGGGTAATAATTTCCTTGTGAGAAGACAGGGGAACAGTCATGCTTTACCTGTCTTGTACATGCCCACACTGAGGCAGGAACCTTGGACATAGTCCAAGAAATTCAGACTGTGAACAAAAACTATAATTAAATGCCTTTACCTCCAGCCTGTAGACATTCTGCAGTATCATCCACGCACCGTGTGCCAGCAGGTGCTGAGAGGATCCGCTCCCATGAAGCTCTCTGGGCACCGGGCAGCATCACTGTGGCATTTCACAAAGAACAAGTCCTTTGGAAAAATCCAGTTTGGAGAGCAGTGAGAGTGATACCAATGCCAGGGATTGTTTTAAATCATATCAAATAATATATGTAGTATAAATATATATACATATTTATATATATGCTTCATATATATATGTATTTGGTGATGGTCAGAAGAAACAGAAATTCATTTTTTTTGTGGTTTGAAAATTGGACTTTCCCAAAGATCAGAACAGAGCTCGGTTCTTTGACTCCTGTTGATGACAATATTGCTAACACTTGCTAACAGAGAACGCAGAGAATGCTGGGAACAAGAACTAAAGCCCATGCACATTGAATAGCTCCCTCAAAATTTATTGTGCCATTTATGTTCTTGAAACTCTGAATGGTAGAAGGAATGATATGTGTCTCAGTTAGGTATGGCCTTTTATAAGACTTTTCATTTTTGAAATTTATTAATATTCCCTTGTCAATTCTTCCTTCAAGAAAAAGGCAGCGGGGGCCTGACATTTAATGTGTTTGCAGCCACATTAAGTCCATTGATCTGAATTAGTTTATCTGCCTTTGCTTTGATGGCTTATTGTTGTGATTCACAGGTAGCAGGATGTATAGGTAGCCAGTTTCGATTGACTATGCTAGAAAATGTATTACATGTCACTGAATATATTGCGAGTTTTAGAGATAATTTACACAGTGTATTTTGTTTTTGTATATTAAATTCTTTTATTTTGACATTAATGTCAATACATAAACACATAAACAACAGTCAGTGAACATTGAGTGAATAAATGAGTCACAACCTTGTACAACATCAAAGAAAATAAGTGGTAGATTCGACATTCAAGTTTTTTTATGCTTGAGAATGTTCAAGTGTGCTGGTCAAGGAGAACCAGGTGGTTTGGTCAGTCCAGGGCTAAGCCCAGTAGCTCATTACTCAGATTTTGATATACTGTTTTGGCTGCATAGTCTAATACTTTCTTAGTGTAGGCTGAGCTGATGAAATTGATCTGAATCAGATTCCCTGAGACAACATTAGGAGCTAGAGACACCAAAGTGATAGAACATGATCATCAGATAGGAATTAGATTTATAATCTGGGCCATGGGCAAGACAGATTCAGGAACTGGTTGGCTATGATTTAGGAAAGTTCTAGGAAATTGCTGAGTGTGCATCCTAGGAGGTCGCATGTGTTTTTGGTCAATCTCACATGTTCATATATACACGGGTGTGTCTTATTGGCTGAAAGTTTCTCAAGTCTGGGCAGACTGTCAGAGCTTTAGAATTTGGTTTAAGTATATAATAAAAATGGCAATTACTATACACTAGGCAGAGTTCTAGGCTTTGCTCTGGATTATTTTACTTAAACCTGATATGTTATCCTCATTTTATAAATAAGGCACTGAGGCCCAGAGAGTTTAGTTTTCACGCACAAGAAAGTGGTAGATAAGGACTTGAAACTTAGGAAGTTGGATCCAGTGTTTGGGGCTCTAAATAAGCAGTACCCAAAGGTAGGATATACCCAGGCCTGGTGGGGGAACCGTTTCCTGTTTTTTTCTTACCCTGTGGTTCCCAGAGTTACTGACAGTCATTTCTGTGACAAAAAAATAAATAAAAGATATTTTACCCTAAACAAACCAACAGAAAAAATCATCCTCTGAATATAATTCTACCATTCACCATTTCTTTATGTCAAGACCTTCTACATTTGGCCTTTTGTGCTGATGTTTACATTCATTCATTTATTCATTAAATATTTACTGAGCACTTACAATGTGACAGACACTGTTTTAGTCACTTGGATTCCATCATGAATAAACTAATTAAGATACCTACCCTCATGGATCTTATGTTCTAGCAGAGGAACTAGAAAACAGAAAATAGAATATATATGTAAATCATAGGGTTTATTAGAAGCAGACTATTATTATAGATGAAAGAAAAAGGAAAGGGGAGTAAGGAACGTCAGGCATGTCTTGGTGGGGTGAAGGGTCACTTAAAATAGTTGAGCGAAGGCTTGGAGGAGGAACGGGAGTGGGCCAGGTGTGTTTAGGTGCAACAATGGCCATTGCAACCAGGACGACAATTGATCTTGGGTGCCTAGCCAAGCACATTAATGTTAACTCTGTGGTCACGGGTGAAGTCAGAGCTAAGGTTCCGTGTGGATTGGTCCCATATCTTTGTCCTTCGCAGACTCTTGAGAAAATTCAAAGCGTAACCTGTCATTTCTCAGCTGACACACTAGCTTGGCTCACAAGTTTCCTCCTGAAAGTGCCTAAGCCCTGCAGTTGGCATGGGCCATCCGTGTGGGCTCTCCTCCAGAATGACATCCAATCTGCCGAATACGGTGGTTTTCTGTCTGCGAACCCCAGGTGGGAGGGGTCAGCCTGTAGAGGGAGCTCAAGATTTGCTCTCCCTACCACTTCCTCAGCTCTCTAACCCTTCCCACCCCCAGTCTCCTCACTTCCTCATCCTGTGACTTGTAAAGTCCAGGATGGTATCAGACCTTAGGGCTAAGAGTGGCAGCTTTTTGGATACAAGTACATCAACTCAGAACAAAAATATGGATGAATTCCTATTAAATAGTGTCTATAGTATTTACCCAGGTCTACAATTAATAAAAAGGATAAAATGAATTATTACTTGGCAAAGGTGATATGGAGGACTGGATATTTTAAAGCTTGGTTTTCATGGAGGGAATGCCTCTTTGCCATATGAGGGAAAAGAGGTATTCAGCTTACAGGGCCTTTTTAAAATTTTTTTTTATTCTTTCTTCTCTCACTGCAGCTTTGGCCTTCAACTAGGGTTGGCTATTTTGTCGGCCAAAGCACAAAATCAGGATAAAAGTCAGCGTTGACAAGAAAAGAGTTATACCAGGGTCACTGCCTTGTTAACTTTGTCTTGACAGTCCAAGAGAAGAGATGTTCCCTTTGCAGACACTTTTATACCAAACCTAGTCTTTCTGAGAGTGGGTTTGTTCAGCCAAAAGCAGTTGTCAAATACCAGCCAGGCCTCCAGACAGTGCAACGCAGGTCCTCCAGGCCCTGGCAATGCTTAGCCGAGGAGATGAAACCAATTTTTTTTTTTTTATAGAATATTTTATGGAGGGAGGAAGAAAGAGAGGTGGGGAGGAACATCGACAGAAAGAGAGAGAGATTTTGAGTTTGGATCTCTGGTGAAACTCTCTATCAGAGTGACTCAGGATAACACAGAGAGACCTTTCTGTCCCCATTACCACTGATGAGATGGGTAACAACGTGTAGTGGAAAAGAGAGGTTTCGGAGTCCAGCAAAGACTGCGTTCAAACACCAGACTGTGCCTCAGGCTGACCTACTTTTTGTGTGATCTTGGGAAAATTGCTTAATCATATTAAATTGCAGTTTCCTGATTTCCGAGAATCAGTATCGCCTCATTTCCCGCCTTGAAGACTTCTTACAAAGACTAAATGAGGGAAGATAAGGGTAATGAGGTAAAGAAACCCATGGGTTTGTGCAAGGCCCTCACTGTACAAAAAGGGAAACTGTTTAATAAGGGGCAGACCCACGGCTCCATCTTCCGATGCTTAACACTGAGCACAGTGGTCTTTCTGCTGCAGCATGCTGAAGGAAGGGAAAGTACTTATAAAGAGCACAGGCTATGTAATGTAACTCCATATAGTTATGAACAAGAGAGCCCCCATTCTCTAATTCTAGCTCTATGGAGCTGGATTTAAAGGCTAAGAGGATGCAGAAGGTGGCTTCAGCCAGCTGGGTTTCTAAACAATGCATCATGGGTAGGGTGGCACAGTGGCTGGAGTGGTGGCCTCCAAAAAGACATGTTTGTGACGAGTCCCAGACTGTGTGAGTGTGACCACATTTGGAAAAAGGGTTTTTGCAGGTATAATTAAGGATCTTGAAGAGATTATCCCAGATTATCCAATGACAAGTGTCTTTATGAGAGACAGGCAAGGGAGCAACACAAAGAAAAGGAGGGGCAATGCTGCCACGGGGGCAGAGATGGCGGTCTTGACGTCCTCAAGCCCAAAGTGCCTTCAGCCACGGAAGTGGGAGGAGGCAAGATTGATTCTTCCCATGGGCTTCTGGAGAGAACACAGCCCTGCCAACATCTTGCCTTTGGCCCTGGGATTCTGATTTCAGATGTGGAGTCTCCAGAACCATGAAAGAAAAAGTGGCTGTTGACTTAAAACATCAAAATTATTTGAATTTTAGGGAAGGTTACAGCAGCCCTACAAACCTGACACAGGTGGCTAAAACATCTGAGACGAAGAACTGGAAACAAGCTGTGAGCTCATGAGGACGTAACTCACATGCAAGTACTGGTGTGGGGGACAGTGGGGGCCCTGTTTCTGAGCTCTCTGCTTGCTCACGGGCAACAGGCAGTTGAAAGGTTTTACTGAAGCTCCATGTCTTGGCGCAGTAGTGATTCAGTCAGTATTTGAGAAATTACAGGTTGCCTTCCCTTCAAGTTACTTATGCCATTGACTAGTGGACACGTCAACAGATACACGAGCTATAACACAACATGCTCAGCATTATGATAGAGGAGGTGTATGAGTGCTGTGGGTCACTTAGAAGTGGGATGCCCAAGCCCCCTGGTGGGGACAGGGATACCATCAGAACAGGCTTCTGAAAGGAAGTGATTTCTGAGCTGGAACCCAAACTTGCTGGCTAAGGAAAAGGAGACTGTGGGACAGATGGAGCAGGGGGTGCTGTTTTCCCTAACCTGGATTCACACACAGGTCTGAAGGCCAGATTTCTATTTATTATTGTGTCTACTCCCCTTTTCCATGACCTAGCATGTCTGTAGAAGGCCCACTGCAGTTGTTTGCTGGGCTAAGATAAGTATTAGACAAAGAAGTGTGTTTGACTAACTCATGGGAGCCAGGTGTTTTGGAAAGATAAGCTCAGAACTGGAGAAGGGCGAAGTCATGGGCACTGAGGACCGAAAGCTTCCATCGGCCAGGTGGAGCTGGTCCAGCTCTCCAGTCGGCAGCTCTGCCTGTGGCTTCCTTGTTTCTGCCCCGGAGGCCCTGCTGATGGCTCTCCCTGCCCTTCAACTCATCACTCTAATGCCTGTCCTGGACGATGGAACTGAGAAGGAAGAGAAGAATGAATTTCTTGTTATGTGTGACAAGCACTGTGCTATGGACGTACGTGACCAACTTCACCCTTACCACATTCCCCGGGAAAGGTGGGGCCATCCCATTTTTCAATAGAGGAAACATTTGCCTGGAGCTGAAGGACCTTTGAGGATCCGGCTACTGCTTACTTCTCACTCCAACTCCAGTCACTTGATGCACACTCCAGCGATGCCAACCTGCCTCTAGTCTTTCTTCCATGCTTCCTGTAGTGATCCTGTCTCAGCTGGGGGTACATTTGTCTTCTGGGGTTAAAATCTGATAATGTCTGGGGGCATTTATGATTGCTGCAACTGAGGGAGGAGATGTGACTGTCACTGAGTGAATAGAAGCCAGGATGCTGTTCAAAATCTCACAAGAAATGCACAGACAGCCCTCTTCTACTGAAGAGAAGAATGACCTGGGCCAAAATGTTAGTGATTCCTAGACTTGGAAATGCTGTATTAGCGCCTGCCATTCCCTCTGCCAGGTCTGTCTCTCTCTCTTTTTTCCCTTTCTCATTTAAGATGCAGCCTAAGTGTCACCTCCCCTAGGAAGTCCCCCCTGATTTCTCCAGGCTCGGCTCTGAGCTTCCTCTCGGGGCTCCCATACACAGCCTCTCCTAGCGATGTCTTCTTACTGGTTCTACACCATCCCCTTCATGAATCTGAGGGTCCCCCCGGGCAATGAACCATATGCCACCGACATTTACGTCCTAGAAGCTGGTGAGGAGACTGGCAGGTGCTTAGTGTTTGTTGGAAGAAAGAAGGGTAATTTGGGATTTATATACCATCTGCAAGGGACAGTGGGAAGAAATGATATAGTTGTTTTCAGTGCAGAATGTTTGGCATAAAAGAAGGATGCCAGAAATCGCTGCTTTGGAGTCTCAGACCCATTTCCTGCTGGTTTTAGCTCTGGTTTCCTGAACCAGGGAAGGGAAGAGAGAGTCCCAGAGGAAGGAAAGGGTGGCAGAATATAACGGATACATGTCCTTTTCTTCTTAATTCCCACTTCCGCCCCATGTGGTGATAGTTAAAGGAATGACAGAGCATGCTCACAAAGGTCAGGACTGGCTGTTATAGCTCAAACAGGGACCAGATCCAGCAGAGGAGGTGTGCAGAAATGGCGAGTTCGTTCAAGGACACGGGTTCCGGAATACCTCACTGGCCCTTTCCTTGCTTCTGTCAGAGAAATGCAAGTGGCAGGAGCACTGGTGTCAGCTGCCAAAGGGATTGGCTGAAAGCAGAAGCTCTCCAAGGCACTTGACGTGCTATTTCTTCACACAGAGAGTCTGTGACAGCCTTCCAGCTCCCTGGCTCCCTTTGGCACCTGGAAGGACTGGCAGTCAAAGGGACTTTGACGATCTGTCCTCTGCACAGTCTCAGGGTTTTCAAATAGCCTAGGCATGGAGGAGAGGTACACGCCACTGTTTCAGGTAACCCCTTCTACCAGTAGCAGAGGGAGAGCCAAAGATAAGGAAACGGGAGTTTGCTGAACATGAAGACTCAGGAGCCCACACGGGCATGGGCTACGTTGAAATCTGGCTCCAGGAATTCTTACAGGATCTTGAGTGCATGGATCTATGCATACTATCTTTTCTGCTTTAAATTTAGTACTGTTTATAAACAGGAGCTTGAACCTTGCACATGACGTGATTATCGAGAACTGCAGTTAGTGTCAGAGTGACCAATAGAAAGGTGCCTGAGTGTGGGCCTCTTTCTCTCATGCTGATTGTTTCCTTCTGATTCCAAATACCCCTGCTTTCCAATACTTGGCCAAGCAGTTTTCCTCCTGAAGGGAAAATATAGTTGGGAAAATATAGTTAGGAAAATTGTGACAAGGCTAGCCAAAGCCATTCCTTCATGGATGACATGCTCCAGGGGGTAGACCCTGGCCAGCAGTCCTGCTAATTTGACAATAATGCAATCAGACTTCCAGTTCCTCCCATCAGGGAGGATGCTGGATGCTGTTGCCCGGGAAGTGCATGCTGTCCACCTCCTTTGCCGTGGACCATCTGTCTTTACCGTACAACCAACCCCAAACTCATCGCCTCGAGGAGGACAGCATTGGTCATTCTCCTCCCACTCCCGTGGTGTTGACAGAGAGGCCTGATGGGCTGGGGGCACGGGCTGGCTGTAGGCAGATACAGCCCAGTGGAAGTCAAAGGGAAACAGCACAATTTAAAGTTTTCATTGGAGATTTGCAATTTTAATGTAATTCACATTTCGAGTTTTTTATTTAGGTTATGTACTTTTCAAAACCCCCTCCTCATCCCAAAGTTATTTTATATAACCCTAAGAAAGGATCATAAAAGTCAGTTGAGCCCTGATCAGCGTGCTTCAGTTAGTTGAGAGTGTCATCCCCAAAGTGAAAGTTTGCTGGTTCAATGTCTGGTTCCGGTCACGTTTCCTGGGGTGCAGGTTTGGTCCCCAGTTAGGACGTGTGCGAGAAGCAACCAGTTAATGTTTTTCTCACTCTTTTTCTACCTGCCTTCCCTTCTCTCTAAAAATAAATAAAGTATTTTATAAAAGTCATTGAAGCTCTGACACAATGCCTTTTTATTGCGTCAGGTATGAAATGCAGCCCAGTCTCAAAGATGTGCATCTTACAATCAGTGAAATATGGTACAAAAAAAAAAAAAAAGATCAGCACAGGAAAGAATTGGACAGTTTATATGCAAAAAATAAAAGGAAATGATCTCTAGAAATCCAGGGTCCTGCAGAGCCAGAACAGTCAGCCGCTTCTGGGCTCCAAGGAAGAGATGTGATCTGAATAGGCTTTGAGAGACAAAGACCCAGTGAGACTTCTTAGTTGAATGGGGCAACTCAGCGTGGAGGCAGAGATTAGCTGGGAGGCCTGAACACTCCAGCCCTGTAGCCTCAAGGCAGCAAGTCTCTGCTGAGAGAGGCAGGTATGAAAGTGAGGAAGTGAAGAAATACACAAATCTGCCATCCAAATCTACGGAACTTTGAATATAGTTAACCGTGCGTGAATCGCACTAGAAGCAAATAAATCAGAAGCATACTAACGATTTGAGGGAGTTTACTGCCAAAGAATTCTGGCCTAAAAAAAGCCCCACTGTTCAGGGAGTCTTAAAGTGGCCCTCCTGCAGAAAGTGGGCCAGGTGAGCTGTGTGGCCCTTGGCAAGGGTACCCTGTCCAATACCCAGGATAGATGTGGCCAACACGGATAATGAACCAGAGAGAATGCCCCCGAGTGCAATCCAGACTTAGGAAAACCAAAGGGCAAAGGAATTTCTCCTTTGGAGAGTGGAGCTGGAGTCTATTCAAGGAGACTTCAGTCCTTCCATTGTAGGAGACCTTCACAGATTCTGCCCAGTGGTATTTTAAGATCACTACAGACCAGTGGCTACTAAGCCTCTCCCCACTTTCCTTTCCCTCACTGAAAGTGTCTAGATGGTTATTCTGTCCCTGTCTCACCAAGGCACATAGTTCTCGGGACTGGAGGAAGATAACCTGTCTTTTTAGTTCGTAGCTTGTTGCACAGTGAGGAGCCACATCTCTGTGTAATGGGAGAGGTTACCCAGAAGTCCCGGACTTTCAGCTGCTTTCAGTGCAGATTGGATGGCTGGGTTGCCTCCCTGGAGAAGGTTCGAACATGTTTTATGTAGGGGAAAAAGAATGAAATGCATATTTAAATGCCAGGAGTTGGGGCATTTGCAGTGACAAGGGTAAGTATTTATAAAACCCAGTTCATTTTCCTGCTGATGACGTTGCAAGACCACAAGGCCCGCTCTCCCATGGTATCAGAGGAGCCACAGGACAGAGTTCTGGCCAATCGGATCTGCCAATGAAAGTGGAAGGCACTACTTCTAGACCCCGCCATCAACCCCCCTGCATAGATGTCCATGTTCTCGCTCTCTCAAAGGAACTCAGAGGCTTTGTACTGTGACGGAAGGAGCTTCCTTAAATGACCGCAAAAACTAGAACAGAGAAATGCACACGCCCATACCCCTCACACCAGTGACTATGGTTGAATGCAATAAAATTTTATTGTGTTCAAATGAGATTTTATTTATTATTTCTTACTGCAGCATAACTTAGCTTCTCATAATTAACACAATCAATCAATTTCCCTCCATTGGATTATTCGTACTGGGCTTACCATATATTCATTAATATTGTCCAACTTGAAAATAGCTCTCTTAGTCTCAAAGCCTCCTCTAGCCTATTTCTTTGTCCTCTGTTCAAACAATGACGTTGTAAATCTCCTTCATGCAAAGTCTCCACTTCTCTTCTCTCTAATTAGTTCCAAACCCAGTGATCATTTCTAGGTCCTTATTTAATTTGAATTCCTAGCAGCTTTCAGAATAGTTGAGCATGTTCTTATCTTTGATTTTCTTCCTACTCTATTAGCCATTTCTTCTGGATCTCTCTTGCTGGCTTCATCCCTTCGCCAATCCCCAAATGCAGGCATGATCCACAGGTTCTTCACTTGGCCATCTAATTCATGGCCTTGGTGATCGCATTGTACCTCTAAAGTGTCCCATATTTACAGTAGTGTAACCCAAATCCATAGGTCTATACCTAAAACTTCTAATCTGAGCACAAAAGTCATCTATTCAACTGCCTACTTCATGTGGAGCCCTACTGGGCATCTCAAACTCAACATGAACGAAAGAGAACTATTAGTAGCCCTCTCCATCATGTCTATTTTTTCCTAAGACTTCCCATCTCTTTCAACAGCATCACTGTCCTCAGGCCCAGAAGCTAGGATTCCTCTTGGACTCCCCCATGTCTCATCTTTTCATCACACCCTTCAGCCAGCCAATCACCACCACTGCACAAACTGTAATTTAAGCCATCCTCACTGTTTGAGTGGATAATATCTCCTTCCTGGTCTTGTTTTTCCTTTTGCAGTCTCCTCAGAGCAGTCAGTGGAATATTCTGGGTACATCAACCCTCCTATCTTTAGGAGTCTCTAATTACAACTAGAATAAAATCCAGGTTTCTTACTTCACCCCCATGAAGTCCTACACAATCTGATCCCTGCCCGAATCTCCAGTCTCATGCACCCCACATGCCCTATCACTTAGTATATGTATATTTTTAAAGATTTGTTTATCTTTAGAGTGGGGAAGGGAGGGAGACAGAGAGGGAGAGAAACATCAAAGTGTGGTTACCTCTCTCGCACCCCCTACTGGGGACCTGGCCCTCAACCCAGGCATATACTCTGACTGGGAATTGAACTGGTGACCTTTTGGTTTGCAGACCACCATTCAGTCCACTGAGCCATACCAGCCAGGGCTCACTTACTGTGTTTTAGTCTTGCTGCTGTTGTTATTGTTGCTCAATCATGTGAAGTTCACTCTTCCTCAAAGACTTTGCATTTCCTGTTCCTTCCGGTTGCAAAAATTTTCTTTAGGATCTTTCATTCAGATTTTATGGCTGCATCCTTGTCATGGGTCTTATCTCTGCCCAAATATCCCTGTCTCAGATAAGCAAAGAGACCATCCCTGTGTCATTTTCCACCACTTTAATGAATTATCATTTTTCTTTATGTGTGACTGACTCATTCTGAGGAGGTTTGACTATATTTTAAATAAATGATATACTTTGAGTATTTTTGCTTTATCATTATTTATTAACCAGTAAAGAAAACGTTGTCTATTTAGCCTTTCTCCTAGGAAATTTCAAGCAGGAGCTAAATATAATGAATCTGGCAGGAATTGAAGAGAAGTGCTGGCTTTTGTGCAGAGGCACCTAATAGAACCATTGGCTCGAATAATCACTTAATCATAGTGTGCCAGCGTTTGAATGCCATCTGATTATGGCTCCGTTTCAGTTTACAGCCAAGAGTGTAGTGCACCCAGCTCTTTGAGGTGCCATGGCAACGTTGCTGCTGGAGCATCTTATTCTTGGCAAATGGTTTTTTTTCATCCTGGTTGCTTGGGCACCACAATCATTAAATTGCAGTCAAGTCTTTGACCTCCAACATGTCTATTTTCAGAGGTAGTCCCACCCTTTAAAGTGCCCACACACTACCTGGTAGAGTGCACTCCCTCAGTCTTTGAAGATATAGATACCCATGCAGACCCTCAGTGATGAAAGCTTCAGTCCTCACATCCCTCTGCTCACCTGCCATTGTCAGCTCTCTTATTCCTGTTCCTGTCCCTGCTTTTGTCCCTCTGGTCTTGATGAACATGTGGCTCAGTTTTCTCAACCCCAGCTCTCCCTGGCAGGCCAGGCCCTTCCAAGGGTATGACGTCCGTCCAGTCACCACACTCCTCCTCGTTACAACCCTGGTGCCTCTTAATCTTGGATGCCAGTTTCTGGGCAGCTCCTTCAGGGCACACAGCCTGGGGTTTGGGCTCAGACACAGCCTGCTTTTTAGCACGTCGTCCTCCAGCCAGAAGACTGGGGGGGGGGAGAGGGGTTAAAGGGCTCAGTAGCTCACCAGAATATAGTTCTGTACTCTTTCCCTAGAATCTTAACTCCTGCTATTAAATCCTTTTATGAGACAGTTGGAGTTAAGTTCTGTTAATTATCTTGTGTCAAGCAGGATGCTTTCAAAGACATCAACCAAGGCATAACTAGTCCAGAATACCTCCTAAGGAACTTGTCTGCTTCTAGACTTTCTGTTTTACTGACCCACTTGGCAAAAGTCCTGGGAGATCTAATCTGAATTAGCACTTATTTTGAATAGATTGAAATCTTTTAAGAATAAACTCTAAGTTTGAATAATTCATAGATTTATCTGAAAGAAAAAAATTTTTCCTTGTTCCTGAGAGTGAACCCATATTAATTTGTAGGGCTGTCATAACTACTTCAGACTGGGTGGCTTAAAAAACAGAAATGTATTTTTTCAAACTTCTAGAGGCTCAAGGCCTGATATTAAAATGTTGTCAGGATTGGTTTCTCCTGAGGTCCACGCGTGAAGGATCTGCTACTGACCCCTCTGTTTGGCTCTTGTACATGACTCTCTTCCACCCAATCTTCAAAGTTTTCTTCTCTCTGTGTGTGTCTGTGCCCAAATTTCCAGTCATATTGGTCCAGGTCCCATCCTTATGACCTCATTTAACTTAATTACCCTGTAAAAACCCTGTCTCCAAATAACAATCCCATTCTAAGGTCCTGGGGTTAGGACTTGAACATACGGATTGGTGGGGGGGGGGGCATAATTCGTCCCATAACAAGATCTTTAACCCTCTGAGAAACATTTAATTCAAAATTACATTTTGTCTCTTACATGATCACCTGTAGCTAAATGAGTGCATGCTTATGAGCACCTTAGTTAGTTTCTGCCTGAGAATGTTTGCGCCGGCCCTTCCCTTGATCTACAATGCTCTTCTCTACATGGCCATGTGGCTTTTGACTAAATATTCTGGGAATATTTAATAAAATATTGATTGAATAAGAGCATCTTCCAGATGACCGATCAGTGTATTCATCCTCTCCCCCCACTAGCCCTCACTGTCACGTTTCCCTGCTTTATTTTGTTTATAGCATTCCGTACTATGTAAAATTTGACAATATTAATTGTGAAAATAAAAGATACTACAGGGGTACCTCAGCACTTCTTGTTAATTCATTCTGATGAGTGGCAAGCAAGCAATGACTGATAAAGCATGTTCTCTGCAGGGCAGCTTCGTGACTCATGCAAGTTCCAGCAAGCGCAATCCCTGCAAGTGAGTGCCGAGTGCTGAAACGATGTTTCTCATCAAAATACAATGAGCACCAGATCTGATGAGTTCTGAAGCCTACACGTAACGAGGTATTACTGTAATAATGTTCACATCCAGCAATCATTGATCATGTACTATATGTTAGACTCTTCTCCAAGTATTTTATACAGAGTGGGGCAAAAGTAGGTTAACAGTTGTTCATATGAAAAATCATAAAATAAATAATAAATAAAAATACAAGAATGAACTGTTTCACATACAACTGTAAACTTATGTTTGTCACACCCTGCATATTATTTTATTAAATTTCACAGCAACCCTGTGAAATTTATTTTTAACAGCATTTTGTAAGTGAGGAAACATGCTTATTTTCTTATTTACCAGTGTGCACTGAATGATGCATATTAAAAACTTCTACATATTTGTCGAGTGAATAAATAAATGACTACAGATGCAAAGTTGAAACAAACAGTAAGGAATAAAATCAGCCACAGGTTTTTGTAATTCAGATCCAGAATTAATTTAGAAAGTAATTGTTTAAAATCACATTGACATGAGAATGCAGCCAGAACTTTCCTGTATATCTCCATGGACGTTTGAGAATGTGTATGTGGAATCCCATGTTGTAGATCAATTATATGATCAGTGGCTCTTGATGGAAAGAAAGCGTCCATCAGAATCAACTGGGGCACTTTTGAAAACTGTACATACCTGGCTCCCAGACTCGTGGAATTAGAACCCTCTGAGGAAAGGTCCAGCCATGTGAGTTTTGAGCTTTATACTACACTTGACACTGCACCAAAGAGAGGAGGAAGGAACATCAAGGCCTTGGAGGTCAAGGCGATCATAACTCTCTCTTGTGTTGTGGAGCCCAGAGGAGCATCTGGGCACCAGCATGAACTCTGGAGGTCGTTCAGGTCACGGTTCAACTCCCAGCCCTGTCCTTGCTTTTGGTGTAAATAACTTAAACCTCCTGACCCACAGAGTCCTCAAATGTAGAATGAATATAACCTTTTCTATTTCATAATGTTGTTCTGAAAATTAAGGGAAATTATATGCTATTTACTATAGTGTCTGCTCAGAAGTAAGTCTTCAATGCTTGAAAACTATTCTAAATAGAAATCTCAAAGGAAAATGAAGGAGTGGTAGAAATACTTCGCTTTGTTTTTGTTTTTGTAAATGCATTAAAACCAGTCTTTGGGATATCTATCTGGAAGACATTTCTGTGCCAGAATTTGCTACTCTAAGCACTCCAGAGCCTTCCAGCTATCCTAAATACCAGCATGGCCCCTGGTCAAAGTTTTCGGCAATGGAATCTCCGATCTCACAAGAAGTCAGAAGTTATTTCTTTCTGCTCAGAGGCTGTTGGAGCTTCTGCTGAGCAGCAACGGCCAGTATCTCCCCGTCAGTTACCAAAAACCAGCACTGGTCCTTTTAGTCACTGTTGCAAGGTGATTACAACCACTTTTTAATTTAGTACACTTGAATAGTCTGGAAAGATCATCAGGGATTGTTTTATTATCCCAGCTCATCCTAATATCCCAGTAGAGACAAGTCACCCATGAAGTAGATTCAAGGGGAGGAACTCCTAGCTGCCCAGGCTGGTTCTCCATCATATGGAGGATCGGACAAGGGTTCCACCCTAAGGATGTTGTCATTCCAGGGTCCTGCAGAAAGTCTGACCTTGTTGGCCTTGACTTTCCCAGTGCTTTGTAAATGCAAAGTTGATTAACGTGCTGTTTGAATCATCCCCCCCTTTTCTATTGTTCACTGCTGAGGGTACTTTAAAGGAAATCATTTGCATAACTGAATTTTCCCTTCTTCAGTGTTTTGGAGGGGCTCCTTGTTGCGAGTTATTCCACAAGGTGAATTATCCTAATAGATTCACTGTATATGAAACATTAACAGATGTTTGTGGCAGTTAAAATCTATTTTGCTTTGTTTAAAGATGTGATTTAAGCTCATCTGTCTTCAAATGATTCAAATAAATGACTAGCCAACCACAGAACACATTACTTAAGGGAAGACTCTGCCCGGAGGAAGTATGTATGCCAAATTGTATTTTAAGTTTTCAAGGAAATGGATGATTTTCATCGTTTGAGGTGTTTACCGTTTTCCAAGGGAAGGCTTGAGCCGGCACCTATGCTGAGCTTTTCTATAGCCTCCAGAAAACGGAGGAAATAAATTTACCAGTGGGAGCAATGTTCTGTGTCAGGAAACATGCACATTGGCAGATGGTCGGGGGAGTGCTACCTGAGTGTAGTGGGCCATTGAGGGCTCTTCAAGTTTAAATCTCTGATTTGAGCTGAACACAAGTGGAGCAATAAACCAATTTGTCACATTTACACTTGGCTCAAGTCAGAAATGTAATATTGGTATTCCGCATACTTGCAAGTAGGTCATTGCTTGAATATTTTTGTATAGCAAAGAAGGTAAATGGATATAATAACATTTGTCATACTGTTGCTATTGTTCCTGAACAGGGCCTGGACCCAGAGCAGGTCTGCCAAGGGCCAGCAGGTAGTGTGTGGGTTCTTGATTTTGTGTAGGAAAGAGTTCACACTATGAGTCCAGGTGATTTTGAGAATAGATTTATTAAGGCTGCGGAGAGTGAGACAGGGAAGGACTGAGGGTGAAGAAGTAACAGGAGAGAGCTTACGTGGTGCTCTGCTCTGGCTCCACGTAATGTTATAGCAATAGAAATGTTAGAAATGTATAGAAATGTTATAGCAAAAGAGTGAGCCACGGTGGGGCTGTTGTTAGCTCACTAGGGAGTCGGAGAGAAAGGAGGCCATGGAGACGGGTCTGGGGGGAAGCCTGGGACGAGCTGCCACTGCCCACTGCTCTCGTGGTTGCAAGTCTTTTGAGACTCTTAGAGTTTAGGAGAAGTTAAAGGTTCATGCCCAAGAAGGGGCATGGGTGGGCTCTAGAGGAAGCCTGCAGCTGGTCTTTGTCTTGCGGGTTTTCTTTTTTTCTCCCAGCAGGCAAGAATCATAGGGGTGGGTTTCAGCAAAATGCTCATGAGCTTCGCAGGTGCATTTTAAATCTGCCGATGCATCAAAATGGGCATATAGGGGAGTTTGGGACAGTTCTTTGATCAACTTTTTTGTTTTACTTTTATCTTGGGTCTGTCTGGCTTTTAGTGGGATTTTTGTTATTTGTTCCCCTGCCTTCATTCCTCCTTGGGTTTAGCTGGCACAAAAGGCATCAGCTGGTTCTCTGTTCTCTGTCTCCCTGACCAGGGAGATTGAAGCTGTGTGTTCTCTGGTCAGGGAGAGGTATAAACCATTCGCTCTCAAGTGTCCTTGCTTAGGGAAGATAAGATCTTGTGATTTACTAGCTGGCTGTAAGTTTTTCAAACTGTTTAGTTTGTTTAATTTTCTTGTCTCAGTTTCTCTGTTCCACTTGCCCAAGAGTTTTCCTTGCTTCTGACTATCTGGCCTCAACATACCTGTCACAGAGTGTTTACTGTGTGGCAGGTGTGTTCAGGATCAGGGCTGTGTGACTCAGGAGAACTGGTCACAACATGACATACATCTTTGTGGGCTAAGCAATACACACAGAGCAGTGGTACAGGAACAAACTATTGATATCTACATTTTTAAAAAACACAGATCTGTTAGTTATTCTATAAAAATTTCTGAGGGAAGCAGTTTAACTATTTTTTAAACCTTCCGAAGTTCTAAAAGTAGTCTTTAATGAAAGTTGGCTATCACTGGAGACAACTGGGCTTTTTGACAATAATAGATAAATAGGCATTTGAAATTCATTAATCAACTAAGAAGTGAATTCCCCATTTACCTCCCTCCTTGAAACTAAATTGAAACTTTTGTTTCCCTGCTGTTTAGAGCGGATTAGCAATTTCATCACTATAGTTAGTGTAGTGTTGCAAGGAAAATTTCCACATAATTTTATTATGACTAAACTTCAATCCTTACATCAGGAACAAAGATATTATTGGAGCTGAAAGTAAACTTAGGAGGCTTTCTAGTTCAATTCCATCATTAAAGAGGAAGAATGACTCACATAAGGTCAAATCACTGACTGATGGCCAAACCAGAAGACAGGTCTAAAAAATCTCAGGTTAATTAGGGTAATTAACACGACCATAACCAAGACCTATCAATAATCTTCCTGCTAATGTTTTATTGTACCGGTTTTCTTTATGCACACAAAGTTTTAATAAAAAACAAAATTACCAACAAGATCACAACTGTGTCGATTGTAAAATCAAATATAATTAGGTGAATGCATCAAATTAACTAGAATTTCTGAACAAGTATGGCTTTGTGGAGACATACATGAAAGAATTGGTGAAGTGACAGGGCTTCCTGGTACTGCTTTCCATGAACCTCCTTCTAGACTTTTCTTCTGAGGGTCAGCATAGCATCGCCAACTGGTCTCTGCAAGAAACAGGAACCCAAGCTTGCCTGTAGGTGGAAGGTTTGTAGAGCTCTCTGGACACTTGGTGGGGACAAATAAAGAATCAGGCTTCTGAGTTAGTCATGTTTGTGTACGTGTGCTTGTGTAGTGCTTTTATGCATGTTTCTGTGTGTTTCTTCCTCCCTTCAAGGGTGAGTACACAAAACATCTAACTGAAGGCAAGATTTTATTGCTGTTTTTGTTTAATCGAATGCCCTTGGAATCCCAGAGTGCATGGATTGAAGTTCACCCAGTAACTCAGTCCCCTACTATCAGTGACACTTTGTAATCAGATTTTTTCTTTATGTGAATATTCTTCACTGTATTGCACTGTATTGCGTAACTTAGTATACACTTGGGATGTGTATGTATATTTTTTACTACATATGATATTTTTCTCCCATGAGACTCCACGAAGAGATAAAAAAGGTTTGTGTTTATAACAATGATAACTTCCTGATGGGTTGAAACTTTTATCATTATAAACTGTACTTGTTTGTCTCTAGAAGTAATTTTTATCTTAAAGTTCACTTTGTCTAGTACTAGTTTTACCAAACAAGAGGTCCGAGGGAGGGACAATACAATATTTGGCCCACCTAGGGATGCCCAAAACTGCTATACAACAGGGGCCCCTCCCAAAAACAAAATACTAATATCTACTGGGCTCTTCTGTTCGCCGCCAATTGGAAAGACATCTCTCAATGCCAGAGATTTGTGAAAAGGAAACAAAATGTTTATTTAATGCTATTCAGGCCTAATGCCTCCACTAAAATATCAAAGTCCTTTAGGTTGTACACCTACACCCACACAGTGCTCCTTCTCCCACTGTCCCAACTCCGGGTACCGTAAATCAGGAAAAGAGCACACGTCCCTTTTTCAGGCCGCTGGCACCGTCAGCTGTGTCACCGTGCAGGCAGGATCTCTAGTTAATCCAAAGTACTGTGGTACCCTCTCATGGTCCACTGGCAAGAGTCCTTTGTACCCAGTTCCAGTCAAAGTCTCTCTTGCTTTTCAGGCCCTGCGGCCAAAGGGGGCACCCCAAAGCTGTGTGAGCTTCTTCTACCAAAGCTGCAGGGGTCCGCACTCCACCAAAAGCATGTGACTTTCTTCTTCACCTGGCTGCAGGGATCTCCATTCTGCCCCAAATGGCGTGGCCCTCTCCTCACCTGGGCAGTTCTCCCCTCATGTCTTGGAGCCAGTCTTTTTCAAGCTCTCACCCAGGCCTTCTCACTCCGGAGCGCAGACCCTAGTTTCCATCTTGAGTCCCAGCCACTACCTTCTCCCTGGCTCAAACCCTGGCCACAGCTATTTATCATATCTATGAAACCAGTTAAAGGTTATAGATATGTTAAATAATCATTCCAGAGGTTAGCTGAAAAACTGTTGCTATGCAAAACAGCTCTCAATGTCCCTGCTCCATTGTTCCTTCCCCCTGGGTGGGGGCGGTGAGGACATCTTATATGTCTCTCCAATATTCCTATACACTTTGAATTCTGGACACCATTCCAAATCTTTTTTGCCCCCCCCTGCCCCCCCCCCCGCTGCACCCTGTATCACTAGTATAATCATGCAATTCTTTTGACTATCATTTGCATGCTCTTCTTTTACTTTCAAGCTATTTGTGTCTTAGAATCCAGTGTGTTTCTTGTAGACAGTTAATAGTTGGAGCGTGTTTTTTTTTTTGGTATTCATTCTGCCAAACTCTGCCTTTAGATTAGAATATTTATTTTATATAAACTTAATGTAGTTACTTACAAGGTGGGTTTACTTCAGCCGTTTTGACATTTCTTTTCTACATGGTTTATGTTTTGTTTCTCAATTTCCCCATTATCACCTATTGTGTTAAATAGATACTTTCTACTGTCCCACTTTCATTCCCTTATGGTTTTTCTGTTAAATGTTTTTTTGAGTTTCTTCTTAGTGGCAACTTTAGAAGTCAGATCCTGCCTCCTACCTAGAGTTTGCTGTTTTGTCTGTTTGTTGTTGTTTGTTTAATGAATTACTTTTTGGACTAAGGCTGAAAGGTCTGTATTCTTGCTGTGCATGGTCACTAAAGTTTGTGTTCAGTTATTTTAGTGGTCAACTAATGACTGGCAAAAATTTCCTAAATACTGTCACAGAAAGGACCGGTTTGGGAGCCAAGATACTGATACTTCAAACAATCCCTCTTCCCCCGGGGGTCTTTCTTTTACTATGGTTTTTTGCCCACCATCATCACATTAGGAACTGTGGCTCTCAATGCCAGAGTTTGGTAAAAAGGAAAGGAACTATTCATTCAAAAGTTATACAGGTTTAAAGTAAGGGTGGAATGTCGCAGTTAAAACCCCAAAGTTCCTTCAAACACCCACAAACACACACACACAAGTGCTGCCTTCCCCAGTCTCAGAACGAGCCAATCAGAAGCACTCTCCTCCAAAAGAAAAAGAACTAAAGTCCTCAGCACACTTCTCCCGGTCACCCCTGCTCGGCTGGGCAGGTCTCCCGTAGGCCCCAGCACCATTGCCTGTGTCACCGGGATCACCAGTTCTCAACCCCAAACCACGTGGCACCTCTTCATGGCCCGCCAGTGAGAGTGCTTCCACCCCTGCTTTTCCTGCATGGTCTCGCATCATCTCCAGTCCCTCATGGTGGCATACCTTTCAGTTTAAATCTCAGCCTGGAACCTCCTGCGTAACCCCATTTCCGACTTCTTACACAACCAGCTACACCTGCTGGTGCTCCCGCACTCTCTGCTTTTCTTGGCTGCCATAGTTAGTCCGGTCAGGTGAGGCCCCGTGGCCTGGAGCAAACCATCTCCAAGTTCTCATGCAGGTGCTGTAACCGGGAGAGCTGCCTTCCAGGTACATCACTGGTTAAAATTATGCATACCTTCCTGGCTCCACTCAGGCTAGGAGACTAGTCTGCTGTTATTGATATGCAAAAATAACTGCTGCTTTTCCCAGCCCCAAACTAGGCTTGTAGGGGGCCCTGGGGCCACTCAGCCTATACCCCCTTACAATACCATGAGCAATAAGCCCCCCACTCTTTGTTGCGGCACGTTGTCAACACTTCGTCAATTTACAATGCTACCTGACCCTTCACTGGCTCTTTGCAAAGAGCCCCAAGGTTAACCAAGGTGAGAGCTTAAGGTCTTCTCAGGTCTTTCTTGGCATGCACACCATCTTCTAGACCCTCAGGAATATGTCAGAGAGCCTTTCCAAAACCTTCCATACACTTTTATTCCCTAACATGTTCTTTTAATTGTTTTTGAGGAGGCTTTTATTTCCCAACTTGTATCTCAGCTCGGGCAGCTGTGATGTTCAATGAGTGCTATTGATGGCTCTGGACAAATGCCCTGGGGTTACGAAGTTTCTAACTCAGTGCACTCTGAGTCAGGACGCAGGAAGGCAAGGCCTGGGAATGGGGCAGGTGTGGGGAGCTGCCAGAGAGCTCAAACCCTGGCAGTTCTCCAGGGATGGGGCTTTTGGCAGGGCTTCAGCCCCTTTCTGCCCCCTTCTGTGTCTGCTGTGCTGGGCCTCTCCAGAGTTACTAGGACTGTGAGACTGATGGTTTCCAAGGCCACAGCAGAGCTGGGGAGGAGGGTGCGGAGAAGGTAGGTTAAGGTGCAGCAAAGCTCACTGTTCTTACTGAGATTCAGATGTTGCTACTTAACCACTCCTCGGATTGTTATGAGCCTTTGGTTAATTTTCAGCATACTGAAAAAGCTGCTTTTGGCAATATTTTGCCCGTTTTCTCATTGCTTTTCCGAAAGAGTAGAATGTTGGAGGTGTTTAGCCTGCGGCTATGGAAGTACATCTCTGCTTGCAATTGCTGAGCTCAGACAGAATTATCTCTTCCAAGAGGCCTGTCCTGGACGCCCATGGGGTAATACGTCCCATGTTATAGCTAAACAATATGCTTCTTTTCCCTTTCTCTCCCCTTAGTCTGTAGGTTCTTCAAGAACATGGACAGTGTCCCATTACTCTGAGGTGGGCGGGGAGGTGGGATGGCAAGGCAATGCTCCTCCTTTTAATGTCCCATTACTCTTTGAGTCCCAGCTCCTTTGGCATGTTTGACTCATTTCAACTTATTTACTCACTGACATTCTCTTCCTTCAGGTGTATACCATCTTCTTTCATTCTAAACCATTCGAGGCAAATAAGAACATAATAGTGAAGGGAAACAGAGTTACCCCCCCAAATATGTCTCTTTGGGATACTGATTAAAGGGAAGAAAGACTGAAAAGGAATCTTTGACCTTCCCCCTAACTGCCTAAAAGCATTTAGCTAGAGAACCTGCTTCAGAAAAGGAGTTATCGCCATAGATAACGACAGTTAAATATGAACAGGTGTGACGGACCGGGAGGAAAGGAATGAGGCCCCTTGGATCAAAGTTCTCTCTGTGTCCGTCCCAGTTGTTTACCAAAAATTTGCTTTTTCATCTGCATGAGAATTACCTTTCTCCCCTTTGACATCCTAACCTCTACCCCACCCCTTTCTCCTTAGCTCAGGACGACATATGGGCCTCAACTGCTCAGTTTGTCCTCGGACCCCAAGTAATCAAACTTCTCTCTTGTCAATTTAATTCTTAGGCCAGCCAGAAGAACTAAGAGGGAAAAGGAGAGCAAAATTTTTCCTCCCCTACAATAGTAAAGGTTAAAATAAATACTGCGGGAACTCAGGGAAATATATTTAGGGCTGAGATTTATACTGTATATAATCTCATACAATGTTAGGTGTTTAGAATGAAAGTCGGCTTTGGGATTCCTAGCTGCAGACCTTAAAATCTCTTCCTGGTTTTGAATATGGAGTAATAGTTATAAAACAGAAACAAAAATTTAAAGTATTTTAACTGATATCTCTGAATATCCATTGTCCTTTCTCACCATCACTTGAGGGGCTGAACTCATTTCCAATGACATCTGCCTAATTCAGCTCTTTCCTTGGCAACCAGCTCTTGCCAATGTAGTCTCATCCCCCAAAGCACCTGAATCATCAGCCTTGATTCAGATTCAACGTGCCCCATTCCCTGTGCTCAGTCTTCCCTAGGAAAAATGGGAGATTTGCTTACGTCAAAGTGCTGTGGGTGACGTACTTGCTGGCTGTGGGCCAAATTCTGGATCAATGAGCCCGGAGAAGACAGATCTTTGAGCTGCTCATGGGGCTCTGTCCTGCCGGCCTTTTGCTGGCATCTCAACAGGTTCTCTCTACGTGGAGTGACAGGGTCTGAGCTGCTAAGTGCCTGTGTGTCCAGCTCCCGTGATCTTCAATTTGTGGTCCTGAGTGGATTGCCAGGAAATAGAGACAAAGCTAAACCAATGGGAAATGACATTTACAGAAAAACAACTTCTTAATCTCATACCAAACTATATATTTATCTGCACAGAAAGGGTTCCGTGGTATTTTAACGGTTATGAAGAAAGGCCTTCGAGATGCTGACGGAAGTATCTGTAATGTGGACTCTCATTATTTTATGCAGCCGTAGCACTGAGCTCAGCAATTCAGAGCCTATAGACTCTCCTTCATGGAAATAATATAAATGAACTCTCCGGAGAGAAATTGAAAACTTGTGACTCAGGGTCAAATGTCTTTCAGTGTAATAAAGACTACTTCCTGGCCACCTGCTATCACTGGTGGTATTTGTATCTTTAGAATTTGTTATTGAATTATAACTTACATATGGAACATGTAACATTTAGACAAGTGAAATCAAAGAATAGAACCCATTTATGTTTGGCCACTATCTCTAATATTATGTTTGTAAGATACACCAATACTGCCATGGATGTTTGTAATTCATTCACTGTCTTTGCTATGTAGCTTTGTATGGTAGAATATACCACAGTGTTGCAGACCCTGTCCAGCAGAGTGTGACTGTTGTGATTGACAATGAGAATCAATGCACAGGCGACAACAACCCTGTGTGGAGAAAGGGAACAGGCACGACTGCTCTCTCAAGGGGAGAGTGCCTACGGGTGCCTCGGCCACTCAAGAGGGGAGCACCCCAACCCTTGCCTAGACAGGCTTTTATTGTTTTCCTGGGGTCTTACATCAGAGGAAGATTTATTATCTACTACATAGAATATTATTGTCTACATTTTAGGTACTATCAAGGAAATAAAAATAGCATGCAGAGGGGGATGGCAATGAGCTCATTAGCTCTGTCCTTGGGAGAGCTCACACAGGCTTTGGAAGTTACCTTGAGGATAAACAATACACATTTGTTGCTTTAGACCAGGGTGAGGGAGTTTTAGCAAGAGCAAGCCATAACAGTCTGTGAGTATTTTCTAGGCCTGATTCCCACGGGAAAACTCGGTTTGAAGGTCTGGCTCCTGCCCACCACTTCGCTTCTGTAGGTTTTCCATACATTTGCCAGGCCAAGACAAACCGGTCCCCTACACCACAGTTTAATTATATACTACCACTGGTGAATGGTTAGCTTTTTTTCATCTTGGTGAACATATACCCAATTTTGTTGGCTGTTTAACTTGAAATAGATTTGCTCGTTCACGTGACAGCATGCATTTAGCATGATAGACACTGCCAACTGTTTTATATGGAGTATTTGTGCAGACTTACTTTTTACTGTGGAAGTTATGACTTCAGCTGTCCCCACTATTTCCACAACATTTGATATTGCCTGCCTGCCCCAAATTCGGTCGTTCTGTGGGGTTTCTAGTAGTTTTTCATGGTGGTTTTAATTTACATGTTCCTGATAATGAGTACAGTTGATTTCTATTTCAAAGAAAAATTATATGTAAATTAGATGTTGTAAAGATGAGGCAAGAAAACTGCATGGAGTTAGACATGGTGAGGTGACTGCATTGAAGTCTCATGCTGAATCTGAGTACAAACGTGAAATGACTGGCTGTGGGAGGTAGTGCTTACTCTGCATTAGAGGACGTTAAAGCTGATGACTTCAAGGGAAGTATAGGCAAGATTTCAATAGTACTGGACTTCAGATAATTTCAACGACTTGTTCAATGGCCTTCTTAAAATGTAAACCTGCTATTTAATTTTAGTATTGTCTCAATTTTCTGAAGGTCATGTTTGGATGGTACTTATTATGGATGCTACTCATTTTTAGTGGTTCTATAGAGCCTGAATTAGTAACAGACTGATTCAACTTAGAGCACAGGCAGCAAACGCAAGGCCCATGGGCCAAATCCAGCCCTCCACCTTGTTTTATCTGGCTGGGTGGCAGCACCAAGCTCCTGGCCCCTAGTTAAGGAGTAGTTACATTTACACAGTCCTAAAATTACCTTCAGCTCTTTGAAGGCAACTGCAAGGCTGATGTGGCCCCCGGTGAAAATGAGTTTGACACCCCTGAGAAAAAACTTATAACATTAAAACATGTTACATGCACATATGGAAGAAATTATGAAAATGATACATGAGCATTTCTATAATTTTTGAGAACAAATGAAACCTCAAAGGCTTACTATAACCTTTCAAAAGAGGAACCCCTTGGTATTTTATCTCTTCATAGTGCCTACAGTTCTTTGACTGTTGCCATACATTTAATTAGGGCTAAAAAAGGTACATTGATCATGGTTATCTGATTCACAAAAATTTGAAGACTATTAAATCTGTTCATATGCTATAGCAGTTACATTGCAGCTTCCTGAGGAGAAGTCTAGTTTTATTATAATACGTCTCCCAGTCAAAACACACATTGCTTTTGATCCAAGTGACAACTCTGCTTAGTTGCTTGCCTCTGTTTTTACATGGAATCAGCCCAAGCCTCTCCTCATCTCATTTGTACATAATACAAAAACCTGTCAGTCACTGAGGACTTACTGGATGCTGGGCACTGCGCTAAACATGCTGCATCTACTACTTCATGGAATTCTACAACCCATTTCACAGATGTGGAAACTGAGGCACATGGAATTTCACTATTACCCAAGGCCATATAGCTAGCAGATGTGGCAGCTAGGATTTGACTAGGCCTTGACTGTGACAGATCACCCTTGAAAGCACAGGATTGTGCTGCAACGCAGTGCAGCCAAAATCCACGTATAACTTTGCTCTCCCCCTAAACGTAAAGACAGCTGGTCCTTCGCTTCCGCAGATTCAACAAACCACTGATCGAAAAGTGTTTCAAGCCACTGTTGCGAATCCACTATCGGGAAACTGCAGTTGGGAACATGAAAATACTGCTCCGGATCCTCATTTGGTTGAAACCCGGAAAGAGGAAGGGATGGCTGTGTTTATTGAAGAAAATCCTGTGCAGTTCAAACCGGTGTTTTTCGAGGGTCAAGTATAGTATCTGGTGCCCTTGGGTAAGTTATTTTAACTTTTTGGGTCTGTCGCGTCACCTGACAAAATGAAGTGGTATCGACAAAATGAGGTAATACTGGGTTGTGGTGAAAATTAAAGAAGATGGTAGCTCTAAAGGGCTTCCTGTGTGCACGTCAACATGTGAGAACTCCGCATGACATTGTAGACAATAATATAATATAATTATTCTTACTTCCTGTTAGTATTATCCTCAGGTATCATATTCGCCAGGTAAATTTCCAGGTGCCACAACAACTCTGCCACTAATGGGTCTCACTAATGCCCTGTGTACTAGTGCACACTGTTAGTGTGCACTACATCCAGTGTACTAACCACTACTGTACTGTGTATTAACTTGCACTGCGTGTGGTTCACACGACTGCCCCGGGTATTATAACTTGCACTGCGTGTGGTTCACACGACTGCCCCGGGTATTAACTCACACTGTGTGTTGCTCACACTGCACTACTGTGGGGTGACTCACACGGTACCCAGGTCAGCGGTTGGTGCTGAGTTTAGCACTATTCTATGTGGGGGCCTCAGGAACAGATACGGATCTTTAAACACTGATCATAAGAACAAGAGAACCTCTTCTAAACTTCTTGTGGTTGGAAGTGTTACTTTCAGCATTTACATGGCTCTTCTGCCGCGTCGATAAGTCAGGACTTCGAAGTACAACGAAGCAGCATGTACACGGCAGAGAGCGCTGCTGTGACAACTTCTAGTCTCAGATCATCGAAGTGTAGCCCAGGAGAGGCTGTCATTCAGAACTGCATCGAGGGGTGAAGGAGGAAACCCTTGTTCTTGAACTTGCAATAATCCACATAGATGGTGAGGCTCACCCACATGCTATCAGGGGTGACTCTCCAACATGGGGTAGTTTGGGTCTGGCTGGTATCGCACTTCTAACTCCAAAACAGGGCCTTCACCCCCAAGAGGCTTAAGATTTTGTTAACAGGTGGTGCAATTTGGGATGGACAAGAGAACAGAAAATGGGTACAGAGAGGTCTTTGAGTTAGTTTTATTAATGCATTCCTCAGATCCATTTCAGCCTAGCGTGCCCTAAAGGTGCCAGGATGATACCCCCCAAAGCAGAGGCTGGTATTGGGTTCTGGACTTATGAAGGTCAGAGCTGGAGGGCATGAATTGCTGAGCCTTCCTGACGCAGACAGCCCCAGGGCCCTGGCTGAGTATAGACCTACCAGACACGCCCAGTGGGTTAAGAGAACAAAACACAGGGAGTGTAGAGCAGAGATACTCTTCCCACTCCTGTAATCAAAGAGGAGAAATCTCCCCTAAACACTCCTGACCTCCCACTTTGCACTGATCCCCTCAGGGAGTGGGGTGAGTTGTCTGGTTGGTGCCTGAGAATTGTTGGTGTCAGCCTTTTGGGGGCCTGGTTTCCTTTCCACGCTAAGGGTTTACAGTACCATCCAGTGCAATGATGCTGGGTAAGTGTGACATTTCTGTAGTTCATACCTAAGAAGAGCTGTAGCAAAGCAGCTTGTTGTTGCTACAAACCAAGCCCCATATTGTCCAGCTTTTGATAAGTCTCCATCTGCCTGAATCTTCTGTATCCTTAACAGGATGGAACTCAGGCAGTGAGGACATGAGTATAATGTATTAGCTTCCTAAAGCTCCTAATGCTTCACATCACTTACTGGAGTTTTATTTGCAGCTAATTTGTACATGATTTGTATATGATGAATATCTGCCTTCCCATTAGTAAGTTCTTTGGGGATTGAGAAGGTGAGCACGGATGCTTTGGATCCCCTTGTATTCCCAGGACCTGGTCCAATGTCCCAAGCCCACATGTACAATTTGTCAAAGGAAATTGATAAATGAGTCTCAGAAACCTGCCATTCTTATTGGGTCTGGCTCTCTTCCCCTCCTGTAGGGTCCTCTTGCTGAGGTGTGAAGAGCTCTCGGGACCAAGACTTTTAAGCCCAGCAAAGCCCACAATACATCTCAGTGCCACCACCCAAATAGACGCAGCCCTGTGCAACTGCATTCTATTCCAAGGAAGAGTCCTGAACTTTCCCATATTTTCCCTTTGGCTCCTTTCATGAGTATACCTTCACAATGTAGTCTTTCCTATAAGTCAGCCAGGCAGCTGCTCGGCTAGCTGCCTGCAGTACAGCCCAGCAACAAGGAATAGACAAGAGTCACACACAGCTGAGTGCATGCTGTGCATTCAGCTTTTACTAAATGCAGGGTCACTCAAAGTAAAACATCAACATACATAATATCCTACTCACACTCTGATAATCTAAGAGGAATATAACACACACATACAGCAATCAGTGGGGGATAATGAACCTGAGTCCCAGAGTCTCAGTCTGCAGGTCTGGGAGACAGCATGGTGGGTAAGAGAGTTGTCAGCGTCCTGCAAGGAAGAATCTCCAGAGCCAGGTGGGCAGCAGGGCAGGCAAAGACCTCAGTCCAGCAGGGCAGAGCCTCCGGTGGCCAATGCCAAGGGAGATCAGGGTGCTGTGGAGCGGCACTCTGGTGTGTGGAGCTCAGCTGTCTCAGCAGTGGTCTGGAGCCTGCCTCGGTTATACCTTGAGAATGGTGCACCCTACCCTTCTGGGTCTGTTGATAAGTGTCTTTGCATCCCTGATGGCAAGTGGGGAATTTCTCCAGGAGCCTATCTGTGGGTGGTCCCACTCTGCAGACATGGCTGTTCTGGTCACATGTACAGATATCTTAGGTGTGTCTCCTTGCCAGATGTGTCTAGCATGACTTAGGTAATTTCTGTCTTGAACCAAAATGTCATGGCTGACCGGCTGCCATCTTGGTTGACATGAGTGACTCCACTTTGTTTTATACCCTTTGCACTGTCTTGACCCGACCAATGCCATTTTATTGGCCCTGCTCTGCACAGCTCCTCACGTCTAGCTGTGGGATTGTGTTTTCGTTGAGAATTCTGGACTCAGGCTTGCCTCTCCTGATACTCCTAGCATGCCCTCATGAACAAACCCTTGTGCTCTCTCTATTGCTAGATGGCCCATGAAGGTCCTGGGATCTGAGCCTGGATTTCAGCGGACTTGAAATCCAAGCTGGCTGACATTCTCCTTCCCCACCCGCAGCCACCCTGGGGTGCAGCAGAAGTCGCTATGGGTCTCGGGCACAGCTCAGTGAAAACAGTTTTGTTTTCAGACTTTCATGGAGGGTGGTGGGAGCAATGTATGGTGCAGAAAATATTTGCAAACAGAAAAGAAAGAGGGTGGCTTTGCCTCTCTTCCAACTATTGCTTTCCTCACTTTTAAGAGTATAAGGGAACATTTTCTCTCTCCTCTTTTGCCTGGATTTTTCTAGGCCTTATTATCTCACTTGTACAACTATTTTCTTTGGGCTTTGTCTCTGAACCCTTCCTGGGGCTCCTTCCCTGCTAACAATTTGATAGGGAACAGGCAAAATAGCATGAAGAAATCGAACAGAACCTGGTGGCTTCCAGAGGCCCCCTGACCCCCTGCCAGAGGCACTGAGGCTGCTTCCAGCCCCGAGACATGTCTCTGAAACAGAGCAATGTGCCTGCGATCCAATCAAAGGTGCTAATAAAAAGATTCTCCTCTTTTGAGTCTGGGTGGGGTTTTTTCCCTCCCAGCTCCAGGTCCTGCTGTCTTCCTCCTGTCACTTCAAGGGAAGGACCCAGGGTCTTCCTCCTGCTTTGAGTGTCACAAGCTTTAGAGATGTAGGCCCTTTTCCTGCTCTGCTGGTGGCAGCTGACTCACCAGGTGGCTCTCACACCTGGCCCTGAGCTGATACAGCTGTGCCTTCCTGTCTCACTTTCTTTTCCAAGATGCAGTGTTTTCTCTTCCACTGTGAAAGCAGTACAGGCCTCCTATAGAAAATCACTATAGAAATAGGCAGAGGGAAAATCGCTGTAGCAACAGGACTAGGAGTGAATTGTTCACCAAACACATGTCCCCCTGGTCCCTCTCCCCCAGTACCCCCCACCCCAAAGATAAACGCTGTGAGTGTGTTGGTACATTTCCTTCCAGACTTTAAATTTTTTTAGGCATCTTTAGAGTTGGAAGATTCCTGGCCCTTGCACTTTGTATTCTTATTCATCAGACATTGAGAATTCCCAGGTGGGGTTTTATTTTGAGGTGGGAGTGCTCTAAGGGAGAGAAAGATGGAGAAGGGAGAAAACCACTGGGCACAGAAGAAGCATAAACCTAAGCACCTTCTATATCTTTGTGAACTCCCAGACTAGTGCTTAGTTGCAACGGTTCACATTTAGATTCCTCTATTAATTAGAAAGAGAAGCTATGAGTCAGCAACTACTTGAGGGCTAACAACTCGTCCCTCTGAGATGAGTAACTTTTCAGCACCTTCAGCTAATCTTAATACAGTAAATAAAGAGTTGGCAGGCAGTTTCATTAATAATTTGGGAAATGGAGAACAGCGCCCCCTCAGGGCAGATGCATGCAGGCACATGTGGGCTCAGGGTGCAGAGAGCTGTCAAAGGCTGGGGTCCAGCCTGTGCCCACCTCTCCTTCTAGGCCCTGTGGGTGGGGCAGAGCCTTCACAGCCATAATAGTGGATAGTGGCATGGAATGGGGAGTCGGGGGAGCTCAGTTTGGGGTTCAGTTTTGGCCACTGTGTGATTGCATTTGGCCAGTCACTCTCTCTAGGTGGCTTGGCTTGTTCCCCGGTACAATGAGTAGCCCCAAATACAATGATCTCTAACATGTAGGTCACACATTCCAGGGAGAGAGCACGATTGCATCCACAGGTGTTGCAGACGCTTTCAGACCTGCTCTCTTCTCTCACCGGAGGTCTCAGGGCCTGAGTGCAGGGCTGAGTGAGTGATCTGTTGCAATCCTGAGTGACCTGGTTCGTGTTACTTAATTTCTATACCTCCCTTTGCTACTTTATTAAGAGGGCATAATAATGTGTACCTTTAAGGTTGTTAGGAGAAGGAAATGAAAAACAGAACTACGTAATAAATAATTCGATAGATATTTCTTAAACATCCACACTATGCCGGGCACAGTTCCAGTCATTGTGGGCAAGCAGCGACAAGCGGAAAGAGGTCTGTTGTCTCGTGTAGCTGTCATACTGATGGGCGGGGGGGCTGTGAAGAAAGGAAATAAATGAAAGTACCAGTGCTGTGCAGACAGTTAAAATGGGGCGCTGTGATAGAAAGTGACCAAGTCGCCACTTCCGCCTGAGTAGATGGGGAAAGTCATTCGCTGCAGGCTGAGCTGTGAATGGAGCCAACCACACCACCGTGGCCAAGAAGCGCGCATTTCAGAGAAAGGGACCTGCCGAAGAGAAGACCACAGGCCCCAAATGGCATCACTTGTGTTAAATAAAGCCTTGATACCACACCTAGATTTAACACCTGACCTAACCACTGTGTGTCTCACAGCCATTCAAGGCCGAGCAGATTCACACGGGATTAGGGCAAAGGGGAGAAAGTTCGTAGAGCCGTCGGGAAATCTGACACGCCTGAGGTGGGGCGATGCACACACGCTGCAAGCCATGTGTCGCACCGCATGTCCCCCTGTGGGGAAGCCCTGACTCCTTTATAAGCTAAGTGCACACAGAGCCGCCAGGGTGCCATTGCTGACCTTCGGATTATATAACAGAGCGTCCTTCTGCGCATGCGGGCCCCTGCTCAAGGCCACCTGAACACTGCCAAGCCACAGCCCCCCGGGCATCCAGGTGAGGGAGCCTGCCTGACTTTATTTCCCCCACACTGTGTAACCTGCCCCAGAGACACAGTCTTAATCAACCAGACTGGGGTATTGAGGTCAACATCACTAAGAGAACCTGTCACTTGGGCCCTCTCCACCTCCCCCACTCCCAATACAAAGAAGGGGCATCTGTGTGATAAAAATCCTTGCCCTTTTCTTCCCCACAAAAGAAGATGTCCTGGTTTAAAAATAACTCTTCTTTTCTTAGGTTAATAGCTTCCCTGCCCTCCCTTCTTCCTATAAAATCCTTCCATGTTGTACAACTTTCTCGGAGCTCCCGTCCTCCTAGTGGCTGGATGGAATGCTGGTCAATTCAGGGATGGCTTAGTAAAGCCAGTTAGATCTTCAAATTTGCTCAGCTGAATTTTGTTTTTATTAATGGAACGTGAGTGCGAAGTGCAAAGAGGGAAGGCAGTGGGCTTCGCATGTGTAGGACCAGATATGACCGGGGTCTGGAAGGCGAGGAGCGGGTGGGCTCAGGGAATGGCAAAGAGCGGGATCACTGAGGCTTCGATAAATCAGGAGAGCAGTTTGGACGAGGAAGAGACGACTTAGCTCATGGATGATCAGAGGGGGTTCTATGGAAAGGAACCGCACAGGGTGCTCTGATCATGGATTCCTGACTGAAGAATGCGGGGGGGGGGGGGGCAGTCACGGCCGGGCTTGCAGCTTCTCTAGTAAAGGGCTTGTGTTTGCCTTGAGCGAGCCCTGTGCACTGTGCTTGTGCATCTGGGTGAACACACCTCTGAAATGCCCCCTTCAGGCCCCTCCATCCTGGTTGTAACACCCAACAGTCTTCCTTACGTTCTGCCCTTCACCTCCTGTGTATAAAAGAAACTGCAAACTGTCATTCTTTGAAGCATTTATCTCAGTCTTTGAGATCTTGCTTCAGGTGTGTCCTCTCTTCAGTTCAAATAAATTACAAAAATTCTCTGCAGGTTTGGATGTTTCCATGTTGACAAGCTCTTGGCCCCAAGGTGCTCTTCACTGAGGGACTTGTCTGTGAGAATGAAGAGCAAAGAAGGTTCTGGAGAAACCTGCTTCCTCCTAACCCCGAAGGATAGAGGTAAGAATCCTTTCACACGCTGCCGTGCCAGATGGGGTCTGGGGTGGGGAGTGTCTGCCCACGTCACACCGAAACCTTGGGGGAGAGACCGGCTCTCTGAGCCTTCAGAGGAGGCACAGTCAGCTGCCGAAAGTGGGGAAATAGTTCACACAAGAAACCTTAAAATTGGTTCTGATGGAGATGCAAATTTAGTTCAGAGCAGGTGTCCCAAAGTCAAGAAGCTTGAAAGAATCCTCAGAAGCGGAAACACGGAAGCCCAAGGCAGAGCAGATGGCTGAATGGACCTGAGCCGAACACTCTACTCCAAGAAAGGGAGTGTTAATTAAGTGAAAAAGCCCCCAACAGCAGACTGCTTGCCTTCATTATCAATAGTATTATTCTTCCATTTATGAGTTGCTAACAGGTAGATCCATCAGAGCTGTTCAGGTCTGAGAGGAAAAGAAGCCAATCCTCTTATTTGCAGAGATCGTTGGAGCTGCCCCTGGGATATTTCCCAGGATTTCAAGGAAGGCTGATGTTCCGGATGAGGAGTAATTACATCTCTTGGTTTCCAGCTCTCTGAGAGGCAGCTCTGAGAGGTGGTTAATTGGCTCTGCTATCTTGGTTTCTTTTCCTGAGGCTACTTCACTCCGCTTCCTCCCTACATCTGGGGAAATTTTCACAGTCCAGCAGACTCTGCACATTTAGGTCACCTCAAAGGGTGGGTCTGCCATCAGGCAACCATGATTTCCAAGCCACTGCAGCTATCTTGGCTGACTTTCTATGGCGCTAAGGACGGCTGGCTGTTCGTTAGCATCCGTGACATTTTCAGAGCACTAATGAGGCCCGTTTGAAGTCTCAGACCCCGAGTGAGTGGAAGTCCTCTTTGCCACAGCATAGCCCAGCCCGGGTTCAGCAGCCCTGCCACCGTGGAAGACAAACCTGTGAGACAGGTGCTGGCAGGAAGGAAAGGAGTTTATTCGAGCGCTGGCACCTCCAGAAGATGGGTGGACTTCTTTTCTCAAAAATCCATCTTAACGTCTCTGGTCAAGCCAGTGATACGTATAGGGAGTTGGTGGGAATTTGGGGGGGGGAGACTTCCCAGTGGGGAGTGTGGATATGGGGGTGCTGGTGAGAGAGGGCAGTGGGAGTGAGAGGCTGTGGCTGAAAGGGGAGTTGTGCAGCCCCTGCCCAGACACCTGTGTCTCATGGGCGGTGCCTGCTATCTCACAACCATGACAGGGACTGGAGCACAGCGTTGATGAAATACTTTGACTTGTTACAGAATGCGTAACTTCGACTACTAGGGGGAGATACTAAATCGTGGTTACAACTTAACATCTCAGTGCAGGCAGAGGTTTTTACAAGGAGGGAGGAGAGGGGAAGCAGAACAGAGACATCGGGGGGAGGGGCTGTGGACGGGCAGGCAGTGTCCTTGCTGGTAGAATATTTATGGTCAGCATCCTCAGGCTGGGCCTCTGGTTTTTGTCAGCTTTGTGGGGCTCCGAGGTCTGGCTGTTTCTTAGCTTTACACAGAACCAGAATCTGTTGATTCCAGTAACATATAATTAGAAAAGAAACTTTTTAACACATAAACTCTAGTTTTGAGAGGAAAATCAGGTTAGAGCAACAGGCTGGGTTTAATATTTACTATTATTGATATCGGTAACTTCACATAAGTACAGGGTATTCATTCCCTGTTCCAATGGGAAGGACTGGAGACACTCTTCTGGCTTATTTAGGCCCTAGTTCAGACCCAAAGGAGCATCAGATTTATCCCATGATGACAATGGTATCCCTTGAAAAGAGAATTTTCTGGAAGCTTGGGATGTAATATTTTGAAAACACTTTATAATGAAGAATTTCAAGTATACAAAAAGAATCACTGTAGGGTAAAGGGAGGCAGTCTGGCTTCCTCACCCAGGTATCTGGGCAACTAAGGGAAGCAGTGTCCCATAACCTTGAGAATGGGCCTGATAAGCAGTGATCTCATAGCCTTGAGACTGGGTCCAATAGGTGGTTCCTGTAGCTTTGAGTGGGCTTGCATGCGTAATGTGAAGCTCTGTTGCATAAGATCTGTTGGCACCCTGCTGGCTTTATTTCTTTCTGGTATTTAAGGTGGTGGGGGCTCCCTGGGGAGTGCCAGGACAGGTGCCATGCAAGGGGACATGTGACATGCAGTGTGCCACTGAGAGGCATCCAGAGGGACATGCGGCTTGCAGCATGCGTGGCTTGCTCGCCCCCCGAATGGAGGCAAGCCCGACATCCGCACGACTCCGTGAATGTTCTTCCATCTGCCTAAATACTGTGAACCTGCCAGGCCTCGAATGGCCGTGATGCAACAATGTTACAATGAACCTTCTTGTTCTCATTGCTTAGACTTTATTAACGTTTTGCTAATCTTTTTGCATCTCTTTCCCTTCTTATTTTTCCTTTGCAATTGTGAGATATATCATCCCGTGCTTAAATTCTTCAAGGTATATTTCTAATGGGTAGAAAATGTTCCCCATGACAATGTTACAGGTTGGGTTCCCTGGAAATCAAACTCCGAGGTGAGAGGAGTGGGCAGAAAGCTTATTAGGAAGTTGCCAGATTAGGGGATGAAAAGAAGCAAAGGCAGTCTCTTTAAAGGACTCAGCTGGCCCCTGTGAAAAGGTACAAAGCTGAGCAGTTCTTAGTTGTCCAGAGTCTGGGGGAGGAGGTTGGGAGTGAGGACACTTTTGACTTTTGGTCCTTTATATTCCTGTCCTTTCTCATGTTGACCAGGCTCTCCTCAGGAAGTGGGTATAACCTTGAAGTAGGTGCCTCTCATTAGCCAATGGCGTTTGAGGGCAATCTCTGGAGAGGGCACATAGTGTGGCTGCTAGCTGGGGGTACTCCTAGAAGCTTAGGGAGGAAGTTTTGTTTTCTTTTTTGAAATATATTTTATTGATTATGCCACTACAGTTGTCCCATTTCCCCCCTTCATTCCCCTCCACCCTGCACACCCCTCCCCCACCATTCCCCCCTTTAGTTTATGATCACGTGTCTCAAGTTCTTTAGATTCTATATTTCCCATACTATTCTTGCCCTCCCATCTATTTTCTACCCACCATCTATGCTACTTATTTCTGTCCCTTCTCCCCCTTCCCCTCCTCCCACTCCCCTGTTGCTAACCCTCCATGTGATCTTCATTTCTGTGGTTCTGCTCCTGATCTAGCTGTCCTCTTAGTTTGCTTTTGTTTTAGGTGTGGTTGTTAATAACTGAGTTTGCTGTCCATTCATTGTTTAAATTTTTTATCTTCTTTTTCTTAGATAAGTCCCTTTAACATTTCATATAATAAGGGCTTGGTGATGATGAACTCCTTGAACTTGACCTTATCTGGGAGGAAGTTTTGATTACTGAGGGAGGACCAGGGCTGCCCATCACAGCACCCACTACAGACATTGGTATGCCTAATACAATCAACAGTAATTCTTTATGGTTTTCTAACATTCTCTAAACAAGGTTATGTTAAATTAAGTTTCAATGTTCCTTTATAGCAGATCTGTTATGCATTTTAAATATGCAAATGAAAACCATGATTTTCTAAGAGTATTCTTAAATGTGCAGCATTTCCAGAGTTTGCTGGACCACCTAATATGTCTTTGGTTTTGTCTTTATTTTATTTTTGGGTACTTGTCTCAAAAAAAATTTCTCTGGAGAATTGAATACAGGGACAGCAGAAGTTTTTATTTTACAGTGTTTGAGTATAGCTAAGGCTAAGGCGATCTTGTATGGCAAAGAAGGTGAATTTGGGAGTGGAACCACAGTGAGAGTAATAAGAGTGAACACTACTGGATGACACAGTCCCTTTGAAGACAGCTGTGACTTATGGGGACATCTGAAGACATCTGACAGAACAAGACACGTGCTAAAATACTGTCCACTTCATCAAGCCCACAGTGTTTCACACACACCACTTTATGACATGGTCATTTCTTCACAGTGGAAGGGCGGCCGAAACATGCGCCAACCAATGAAGAGTCTCCTTGTGGATGCTGTGCAATTATTTTTAGGTGTGTCAAAGCCTCATTTGTAACTGCTACCCCAATCTTAGGAGGCTGGTGTTGGAGACCAAGGAACTGGAAAGAAGTGCTGTAAGGTTTAGTGAAAGGTTCATAAATCAATAGATTCCAGCTATGCATACAACATGGGGTGAGGCTTTGGAATTGCTAGTTGCTTCCCCTGGACTCTATATTGGACTGATGGAGGGAGAGGTGATGATGGATTCAATGGAGCAAAACAAGGAAACATGTATGTAATTAATTTTCATTTTGTAGTATGGTTGTTTCTCTCTTGGGCTTTTTAAATAAACACTGCCTCTCTGTGCAAGTATTATTTACATTTCATAGACAGAGATGAGAAGATACCACACCTTGAATAAGTGCAAAGTTTGGAAACACAGTCCAGACATTTTGAGGGTCACTCTTCCAGTTCTAGCAGACAATGGTGGGGGTTTAGAACGAGGAGAGAACTGAAGGGGAGCTGATAGGGTGTCTGCAATTAGGGGTACAGTTAGCGTAAGGTTTCTCTTGATTCAGTGACCTAAAGTGTTGGATCCCCTTCACCGGGAGGTGAGTGAGACCGTAGGCTTCCTGTAGCAGATCATGCTCTGAGGGGTGTGTTTACCTACTTTCCCACATTTGTGGGGAAACTTAGGCGTTTTCCAAACACATGGCGGTTGCTAGACAGGCCCATTGGGAGAGATGGCCCAGTGCAGAGGAGAGCGGGGGTCTGGGCTCAGGTACGACTGCTTTTATACTTTGTTTCTACTTAACTGTCAGTGTGTTTTCATGCCCCACAGTGGGAATGTTAGTTTTCTGATCCACGAAATGGGAGGAATGATGCCTACGTTCTTACAGAGTACCTGTGAGGATTGTGTGTGCTTTATGATAGGGCCTCGGAGGAGCTTGGTACCTGGCAGACACTCGGTAAATAATAATTTCCCCTTCTCCCTCATGAGATCCCTGATCTTCAGCACAAGGAGTTGTTAGTATCAGAATCAGCTTTTCAATAAACAGAATTTCCTGCCTTCTCCTCCCCTCCCCACCCCATTTCCTGGGAATCTGTGCAGCATATGGTTTTGTAGGGTCAGCTGTGCACTCTACTAAGTTACCATCTATATTGGCAGGCAAATCTCTGAAAGGTTTGTGTTTCTCTGCCTTAATTCAGATGAAGTTTGTTTATTCAGTAGTGAACAGTAATAATGGGCGCTACAACTTCCTGGCTGGGCATTAGGGTCCTTTAGGTGTTTGCAGGCTGTAACGACTGTATGAGGGGAGTCCTGTTGCTACTCCTGTTCGGGTGAGGACACTTTTGCGTTTTGGGCTCTGTAAATTGCCTCAGATCATGGAGCTGGTAAGTGATGGAGGTGGCTTTCCACCCAGGTTTTGGTGACACCACAGTCTGAGAGGTAAAACCTCTGGGTGACAAAAAGCTTGTGACCTTGACTCCTGTGAGTCTAGTGGGCTAGGGCTGCCTGGAGGTAGCAAAAATAAAGAGAGAGCTGGTTGTTGGAGGACCTGCTTTTGCATCTAGTCCAAGTCTCCTCTGGTCAGATGCCCGAGACAGAAGCCCCTCTCAAGTTTGCTTTAGAAAACGGGTGAAATTTACTGACCTCAGTCCTCTCCGTAACTCTGCCTCTGTTGTCCAGCTTTCCTCTCATATTGAAGATATTGCCCCAAGTTCACCCAGGAAATTTGATAGAAGTAACTTTGGCCTAGTTTTCCCTAAAGCTGGTGATCACAGAAAAAAAGGACATACTTCCGTAAGCTCCACCAAAGTGTGTCTGTGTATTAATCGCTGTGGACGAGAGAATGAAGAACTCTTTTTAGCTTGGCAAGCTCATGTTTCTCTAACCCGGGGGACAGGGTGGAATGGAGAGTAGGGTACATCCCATCGAAGGTAAGTTGAATAAGACATAAAAGGAGGAGACCCTCAGCAGATAAAAGCCCTTTCTCCTTAATAACATGCCACTGAAAACCCGTCTGAGTTTAAGTGTTGTTTTCCTGGGTGAAATTTGAAACTGACCTCAGCACACAGAGGTCAAGGAGAGACCAGAGAAAGAGGCAGGCCACTCCGGATTGGTAGGTGGCAGGTTCAGTAAGCAGGGAAGCTGGTGTGGGAGGCTTTCCTGGGGCGGCTACAAGATGAGTAGACCTCGCATTCAGACACCGTAATGTTGTCTATATCGAGGCTTATCTGTGTTCAGGAGTATATTCAGTCCATGCGGTCTCAACGACACAATGAAGGCTGCATCCTTGGACAGGACCCTTGTGTGGAAATGGGGGGGAGGGGCGGAATGTGCATTCCAAGGTCAGGGGAGGTGGGAGTGAACCTCCTGTTGCCCAGGTCTAGCTGGAGGGTCAACCAGAGGTCACATCCTTTGGATGACCTCCTCCCATAGGAAGTCACTTCTTTCTAAAGCTCTAGTCTCTTCACCTGTAAAACGAGAGTAATAATTTTCCTTACAAGTTGTTGTGAGGGACAAAGGCAATAGCAGATTAGAAAGAAAGTGCTGTGTTTTCTCAGAGGCCTGTGGCAACGGGACTCCGTGCTGGCGTCTCTGAAAGCCTGCTGTGTCTCTAGCAACCTTTGATTTGACACATGACTTACATCGGCTGTCCTTTACCACTCAGTGATAACGAGTATGTCCCACACTAATTTGATGAAACTCTACGCATCACCACCAGAACATGTATCCTCATACTCTTTAGCCTGAAGAGAAGTAAAAAGGAGAGCATGAAAAAATCTGGGATACAGTTATTTATATCTCATTCTGCCAAATTCTCTCCCAATGTACAGCTTAATTTCAGGTTTACCTCAAAGTGTCTCTGCTAAAAGGTGAGCACTGGGTGACAAGCCTGTGGATAAAAATAAACAGAGCGTTTATACAAAGGGAACATACAAAGCAGAGAATACAAAGCTCAGGGTCTGCGGGTGCCAACAGCGCCGTGAGCTGATTGTGCGTTTTAAGGTGAGCTGCCACCCTGCCTAAGGTCATGGACCAAGGGGAGAGAGAAGTGCTTCCTCCTTCAAGTGATTGAACCCCCAAATCACGTCCTACTTGAATCCAAGTGAACCTGGGGGGTGGTTGGCCTCCCAATCAGGAAGGAAGCACTGAATTTCAGCAGCTTCCTGCTCTAGCTGAAAAAATCTAATACATTACGTGAAAGCCATCTTTAGAGAATTGCCCAGGTGATGAATCTGGGTCTATGCCTTGAAAACGAGTGTAAATTCACTTAGAAAGTCGCATGTGTCTCAACATTGTAGCCATTGGTTTTTGGACGCCTAGAACTGGCTAGGTTCTTCTACTCCTGGTTGATGGAAACACTGAAGAATTAATGAAAATGACCTAGTCCCGTGGCTGGAAATAAGAAGACCTACATTCTCATTCAGTCGAAATTAATTCAAAGAATTAGCGTCTGGGCATCAAGCTCTGCTCTCGGTGCCAGGGATGGAGCTTTGAGCTCAATATTGTTCTTGCCTTCATGAAGCTTATATTTATCACGTGAAAGGGACACATAATAAAGATATCACCTACGTGGTTATTACTGTGACTTAAAAATCAATAGGGCAAAAGGATTTAGAGGGACATTGAATGCCTTTTTCAGAGAGAGTGGTCAAAGAATTCTCTGATGGGTTATAATTTGAAATAAATCATGAAGGAAGTGAGAGAATAAGACATGGATTCGGGGGAAGGAGAAAAGAATGCTCCTGGAATAGACACTAGTATGTGCAAAGGTCCTGTGGCAGGAGTGTACTGGGCTTATCTGAGAAAGCAACGAGGAGGACAGGCTGATTAGGGAGCACGGAGTCAGGAAGCAGGAATGACAGATGAGAAACAAATCGGAGAGCAAGCCGGAGGCTAGGTCACAGGGGGATTTACAGGTTGTGGTAACACTTTCTACTTTATTGACATGTAATGGAAAGTCATTGGCGAGCTTGAACAGAGTCATGACACGGTGTGATTTATGTTTTAGAAAGGTCATTCCAGCTGTCATTTGGAAAACAGATGGTGAAAGATAGAGGTAAAAACAGAAGAGCGACTGACATCTATTAGAGTAATTTAGGGTGTTCGTGGTTATGGTGAGAAATGGTTTTATTTGAGATAGTTTATGTAGGTAGCACCCAGGGGCTTAATGTGGTTTTTCTGCTGTAGAGCTCTGGTTATGTATTTTGGAATGTGATGAAATATGGCAGACATTCTGTGTAACAATTTTTCAAACATACAAAGGTAAAGTGAACAGTTAAGTGAACTGCGTATCTACCACTCAGGTTTAATAATGTTAAGATTTTTCCAGTCTTGTTTTGCTTACGTCTTCCCACTACGTATCTTTTTCTTTCTGGGATGTTCAAACAGATCCCAAGTATCATATCATTTTACCCATCAATATGTGAGTACATATGTCCAACAAACAAGAACTTTGATAAAACCCCCACAATATCACTTATAAAAAGTCCACAGTAATAACCTAACAAAATTAACAATAAATCTGTATTGCCATCAAAATCACTGTTTGTTCAAGGTTTCCTCTTTTTAACAAATGTATTTTGATAGTTGGTGTGATCAAATCAACACCCAAAGAAGTTCTACCCCATTACATTTGCTTAATTTATCTTGTAAATCTCTTTAATTTATAACCACCTGTTTCCTCCCATTATTTTACTTGCTTATTTATAATTATTTAATTTTGTCTTTTCATTACAATATTGTAATCTTTAGAGCTGTTCGAAGTTTACAGCAAAGCTGAAATGAAGGTAGGGATTTTTCATACACCCCTACACCCCATTAACAGTGCCCCCCTATTAGACTGGTACATTTCTTAAAATGTGCTGATCTCCACTGACACACCATCACCATCACCATCACCCAGAGTTTCTAGTTTATCTGAGGGAGTGCTCTTGGTGTTGTCTGTGGGTCGGGCCCATCTGTTCATCTTTATGGTATCAGAGTGCCATAATGTACTCTGAGTATTTCCACTGCCCTGAAATTCCTCTGTTCTCTGCCTCTCCATCCCTCTCCCTGCCCCCCAGTCTCTGGCAGCCACTGACCTTTTTACTGTCCCCAGGGCTGTGCCTTTTCCAGATGCCGTGTGGTTGGCACCCCTGTGTGCGGTCTTTTCCAGTGAGCTGTTTTCACTTAGTAATAGGCATTTAAGTTTATTTCATGTCTTTTCATGCCTTGATAGCTGATATCTTTTTAGTGCTGAATAATATCCAGTGGCCTGGATGCGCCAGAGTTCATTTATCCACTGATCTACTGAAGGACGTGTTAGTCACTTCCAAGTTTTGGCAAATAGGGATACAGCTGCCATAAATCCACGTGCAGGTTTTTGTGTAGACTTGTTTTCACCTCCTTTGGGTAAACACCAAGGGGTGTGTTGCTGATAATGGGGTAAGTGTATGTTTACTTTTCTGAGAAACTGCCAAACCGTCTTCCAAGGGAGTCGTACCATTTTGGTTTCCAGCTAGGAATGAAGGAGAATTCCCATTGCTCTGCATCCTCACTGTTATTTGATATAGTCAGTGTTCCAAATGTCGGCCATCCTTTTATTTTTCTTTCCCATTTAAAAAAATTGGGAATCCTGAGGCATTCACCCTGTAGAATTTCCTGTATACTAGATTTGTCAGGTTGCATTGCGTGGCAATTGAGAAACGTATCTCCATCCTCCTAATTAACTATGAAACAGCTGCATCTAGAGACTTGGTTATAGTCTTCCCTTTGGCAAGGACAGGGTCAGAGTAATTTGTAGGTGGTGTCATGTATTACCCATATTATTGCGCTGTCAGCCTAAATAAAGAGGTTGACTGGGGCAAGTCTGAATTACCAGAACTTGAGTTTGTTTGGGGATAAGAGGAATTACTGTGCAAAACACAAACTATGGCAAGCTACGGGAGAGTCACAGAGGGTGTCGGGTGAGCGGTTTTTATTGGCCAGCTGGGCAAAGAGGGGGCAGTTTAACTAGAATCCAGGCAGCAAGTTCATTAGCTCCAAGATGGGGAGAGGTCTTGGTGAATATTCAATGGTTAAGGGATACGGTTCCTTTTCCTGAGGACACATGCATGAGATTCTCCATTTCTTATCCTCCAGTTCCCTTTTAGATAGAAATTCTTTCACAGCATTGGGGCCCATGTAATGACCGCTTCTATCCAGGTGGGTTCACGTGACTCCCAGGAGACATTAAAGGTGGAGAACCTATCCCAGCAGAAGTCAGAAGCAGAAAAGTGTGGTAGGAGGGAGGAGGGCAGTCAGGGAAGCTGCCAGCAGGCGGAGGTCTCCTGTGCTGTTGCTGGCTCTGGGGCATGGGGGACACTGAGCAAGGCCCCTAGGAGCTAACTGCAGGACCCAGCTTGAAGCCAGCAAACAAATACACCTCCATTCTTCCACTCCAATGAACTTCACTCAGCGGATGCCTGAAGCAGAAGCAGGTTTGTCCCAGTGTCACCCAGGCTCCGTGACCCCTTTGCTCTGATCCTCTAAAATCCGCAACAGAAAAACCAGTCAAGCAGACCTGGACTTTCTACCGACAGAACAGTGAGATAATGACTTTGTGCTGCTTTAAGCTGCTAAACCTGTGGTATTTGTTACAACAGCAATACAGGCATACCTCAGAGATGTTGCAGGTCAGTTCTAGGCCACCACCATAAAGCAATTGTTTCTGCAGGTGGAGGGGCGGGGTCTTGCCTTTAATTTGTAAAACACGCAACATTTGTGGAGCATAATAAAGAGAGGAGCAATAAAAAACAAAAGGAAGCCTGTCTGCAGATACATATAAGTAGTACAAGTGGACACAGGTCTGTGAGCCTGACCCATCTATTACAAAGTTCTCCATGAATTTTTCACCTACGGGTTTCAGCAGCTGTTGATGATTGTTGTTTGAATCTCTTGCCATTTGTGGTTATAAAATGGTGATTTTTCTAATTCGATCTTTCCCTCTGTATTTGTTAGCTGGCATTCTCTAAAGAAGAGTCTGACCTTATTGATAATTCACTTCCCTAAAAATTTTTGTGTATGAAAAGCAGAATAAATGCCTGATTTTCAAAAAAATCAGTTCTCAAAATACTGAAATGAGAATACAAGGGAAAAGACAGTCCTTTTCCTCATAGAGCTTCCATCCTGTTGGGGAAAACAGGGTGTAAGCAAACCAATAATTAAATCTATAACAAAATATCAAATAGTGATGAGTATTTTGAAGAAAACTGAAGTCGGGTGAAAGCCTGGAGGGTGACTAGGGGTTCATTTTAGGGAGCAAGACCATGGAAAGCATTTCCCAGGAGGAGACCCTTCAGCCTGAGGGATACGTGGCAGAAAACTCTGCCTGTACCAGCTCACACCCTCCAGGCAGGGCAGGGGGAAGTGTGAGTGGAGCGTGAACACTCTGAGGGAGAATCTTGATTGCAGGTCCTTGCCCTGGATTGCAAGGACCCAGTGCTTCGTGAGCGGGGAGGGAGGAGAAGGGTGCTGCCCGTGAGAGTTAGTTTATAGCCAGGTGTGGGCTCTCCCAGGGACTTGGAAGCCGTGGAGAAGATTTGGGGCTTTATTCTAATCATGGTGGCAAGCATTGTAACATTTTTAATAAGGAACATATAGTGTTCTGACCACTATTGAAAATAATCCCCACAGATTGCTCTGGGAGAGAAAACAATTTTCCATTTCTGTGCTATAGAAGTAGGTATTTCGCTGAGTTATGCTCAAAGCACTTTGCGAACAGTGAATTTTCATTCATTCATTTCATACATAAATATCGAGCAACATGCTGTGAGCACCTTATTCAGCTTTGGGCATAGAATGATGAACGAGACATCACTCTAACCTTGTAGAATTTATAATCTAATATTGAGTTTAGAAGTAAACAGAAGTATACTGTTGTAAACAGTACAGTAAGTTCTATAAAAAGGGTAAACAATGAAAGACGAGGGACGAGTGTGCCCGTTGGGCAAACCACACCGCCCAGCCGGTGGGTGGGGAGGGAGGGAATGCGTGTTTACTCCGTCTGTGTTCCGAAAGCTGGGCTGTAGGCGGCTGAGGCTGCCGGGTGAAATGCAGGATGGCCAGTTACGTTTGAGCTTCATAGAAACAACGCATGTGCTTCTTACTGTGTCCCAAATGTTGCCTAGGGCATGCCTGTACTAAAAAATATTCACTGTTTATCTGAAATTCAGATTTAACTGGGCATCCGGTATTTTTAATTTCCTAAAGTTAACCAATCAGGGGACCAGCATGTAGCTGAATAGGCATGGAGCCCAGAGCTGGAGACTGGTGTGTTGAGGGAGCAGGTTAGAGCTGTGATTTTGAAACTTTTTTCATCTCATGGCACACAAACTAACTACTAAAAAAATCTTATGTTTTTGTTTATCTGACCAAAAACAGGTATAATTTTGATACATTCACACTGGACAGCTATTGTGTTGTCCGCTGTCACTTTTCTGTGTGACAAGCTAAGGGAGAGGAGGTCAGTGCTCCAGACTAAATAGTCAGGTATGGCACTTTTTAAAAGTTTTTGCAGCACACTGGCTGAAACTCACTGGGTTAGACCACGTCGGATGGGCCACATGGTCTCCTGCTGTCAGAATCCAGTCAGAGGGCAATCGATGAAGGGATTCCAATAGGGAAGTGACACACGCTCAGGGTTCAAGGTTAGACGGAAACACACACACTCTGGCTCTCCAAGTACCAGATGGAGTGGGGACGCTTTTCATAGCTCGATGACTGGAGGCGTTATAAACAGGTCACTTTTCCGTGCCAGCCTTGTAATTTAATGAACTTATTTTTAGTTTCTTTCATATTCTTCTGAGGAAGGGTTTATGCTCTTTCTCATTAGTGTGCACTAATGTTAATCCTGAACCAGCAGTACAAATCTTGATGGGAAAAATTTTTCATGAGAAACAAAAACAGGGTTTGACAAGAGGAGATCTTCCCCAAGGAGCTCCCAGAACGTGTTCACAGGGGTGACTCACTCGCCCTGGTGGTTTATTACAGGGGGCAGAGGGAGTGGGTGTCAGGAGCTTCATCTCTCAGGTGACTCCCTTCAGCCTCCAGCAAAGATCCCCAAAGGGGTTTCTCTGACAAGCAGGAGGCTGAGGTGCCTGTGGGAGGCCAAGTGCAGAGCACCAGGAGGCCAAGGCCAGCTTTCTCCCGTGCATGGGAAAAATAGGCCTCAGCTCTTCCGCATCAGCCAAACTCAAGATTCAGCCTGACTTTGAAACTGATTTATGAGAGCTGGACGGAATTTCCTTGGAGATGAGAATGCAAAAGGGAATTGCTCATCAAACACAACGCCACAGGCCACAGTAATTCGGAAGCATGATTCCCTTCTAGTAATTTGTCATCTGTATTATCTTCCTGTCAGAATCTGTGGGCCTATTAAACTCATTTTTCTTCATCCAAATCTTGTTCTTCCTTCAAGTCTTCTTCCTATTCTCAGTCACCTGCCTTAACCTCCCAGTTCTTTCCCTCTGTTTTTCAGAGGTTCATCCATTCATTCATTCATTAAATATTACTGAACATCTATGGTAAAGCTTATTTTTGGACTGGTTGCTGAAGAATAAAAAGATGGATCAGAGAGTATCTTTTTTCAAGATATATTTATAATAGTTGGGGGAAGAGAGAGAAACAAATCAGTAATATTTATCTATTTTATTCCTTATTCTGTTATAGTCATCCCATTTTTTCCCCTTTTGCCCCCCTCCACCCAACCCACCACTGTGTCTCACAGTCAGTCTTCTCTCCGTTGTCCATGAGTCATTCATACACGTTTTCTGATTAATCCGTTCCCTTTCTTTCTATGATTCCTCTCTCCCTTTTCTCCTCCTGCAGCTACCAGTCTGTTCCATATTTCTGTGTCTCTGGTCCTATTTTTCTTGTTAGTTTATTGTGTTCATTAGATTCCAGTCATAAGTGAGGTGGTATGGTATTTGTCTTTGACTACTGGCTAGCTTATTTCACTTAACATAATAGTCTTCAGTTCTACCCATGCTCTCACAAAAGGTAGGAATTCCTTCCTTCTTTCTTTACGCTGTGTAGTGTTCCATTGTGTAAGTGCACCACAGTTTTTTGATACACTCATCTACTGATGGGCACTTGGGCTGCTTCTAACACTTGGATATTGTAAACAGCACTACTGTGAACATAGGGATACATAAGTTCTTTTGAACTGGTGTTTTCAGGATTCTTATGGTATATTCCCAACAGTGGAATCACTGGGTCAAAGGGCAGATCCATTTTTAATTTTTTGAGGAAATCCCACACCGTTTTCGACAGTGGCTGTACCAGTCTGCATTACCACCAGCACTGTACTTTTCTCCACAGTCTTGCCAGCACTTGTTGTTTGTTGATGTATTAATGATGGCCATTCCGACAGGTGTGAGGTGATATCTTTTTGTGGTTTTAATTTGCATCTCTCTGATGGCTAGTGATGCTGAGCATTTTTTATATGTATACAAGCCATCTGTATGTCTTCCTTGGAGAATTATCTATTCATGTCCTTTGCCTATTTTTTAATTGGGCTGTTTGTCTTCCTGGTGTTGAGTTATATGAGTTCTTTATATATTTTAGAGTAAACCCTTCTCTGAGGTATCATTGGAAATATATTCTCCTATACAGTCAGTTATATTTTCATTTTGATGATGGTTTCTTTAGCCTTGAAGAAGCTTTTTTATTTGATGTAGTCCCATTTGTTTAGTTTTCTTTTATTTCCCTTTACCTAGGAGATATATTGGCAAAAGTATTACTATGTGGGATGTCTAAAACTTTACTGCCTATAAGTTCTGCTAGGACTTTTATGGTATACTGACTTATACTTAACTCCTTTATGCATTCTGAGTTTATTCTGGTCTATGCTGTAAATTGGTGATTTAGTTTCATTTTTTTTTTTTTGCATGTACCAGTCCAGTTCTCCCGATGCCATTTATTAAAGAGACTATTTTTACTCCATTGTATGCTTATGTCACCTTTGTCAAATAATAACTGACCATAGAGACATGGGTTTATTTCTGGGTTCTCTATTCGGTGCTACTGGTCTATGTGTTGTTATGCCAGTACCAGATTATTTTGATTATAGTGACCTTGCATTATAGTGTGATATCAGGTATTGTGATCCCTCCTTCTTTGTTTTTCTTTTTCAGGATTGCTCAGGCTATTAAGTGTCTAAAAGTTTCCATATAAATACATAGAATATTTGTTTTAGGTCTTTGAAATGTGCCATTGGTATTTTAATAGGGATTGCATTGAATCTATAGATTGCTTTGGGTTGTATGGACATTTTAATGATATTAATTCTTCCAATTCATGAACATGGACTATGCTTGCATTTATTCAAGTTTGCTTACTCAATTTCTTTGTTCAGTGTTTTGTAGTTTTCTGAGTATAGGTCTCTTACATCGTTAATTTTCTTAAACACTTTATTTTTCTTGTTGATACAGTAAATGGAATTTTTCTTAGTTCCTCTTTCTGTTAATTCATCGTTGAGGTGCAAGAATGCCATTAATTTCTGAATTTTGACTCTGTATCCTGCCACTTTGTCAAATTCACTTATTAGGTTGAGAATTTTTTTGGTGGGGACTATAGGGTTTTCTATGTATACTATCATGTTATTTGCAGATAATGACAATTTGACTTCTGCTTTTCCTAATTGGATGCCTTTTATTTCTTTTCCTTGTCTACTTGCTGTGGCTAGAACTTTGCTGTGGTTAGAACTTCCAGTACTATGTTGAATAGGAGTGGTGAAAGTGGGCACCCATGTCATGTCCTGATCTTAAGGGAAATGCTTTTAGTTTTTGCCCATTGAGTATGATGTCGGCAGTAAGTCTCTCATATATGGCCTTTATTATGTTGAGGTATGCTCCCTCTATTCCCACTTTGTTGAGTATTTTTATCATAAATGGGTGCTGGATTTTATCAAATGCTTTTCAGCATCTATTGATATACCATGTGATTTTTGTCTTTCATTTTGTTTAAATGATATAGTATATTTTTTGATTTGCAAATATTGTACCATCCTTGCATCCCTGAGACAAATCCCACTCAATCATGGTATATGATCTGGTTAATGCATTGCTGGATCCAGATTGCCAATATTTTGTTGAGGATATTAACATCTATGTTCATCAGAGATATTGGCCTGTAATTATATTTCTTTGTTGTGTCTTTACCTGGTTTTGGAATTAGGATAATACTAGTCTGGTAAAAAGAAGTCTGGGAGTCTTTCCTCTTCTTGATTTTTTTTTGAATAGTTTGAGAAGCATAAGGGTTAGTTCTCCTTTGAGTGCTTGGTAAAGTTCACCTGTCCAGCCATCTGGTCCCCAGCTTTTGTGTGCAGGGAGTTTTCTGATTACGGCTTCAGTTTCACTAGTTGTTATCAGTCTGCTCAGAATTTTTGCTTCTTCTTGATTCAGTTTTGGGAGATTATATGTTTCCAGAAATTTGTCCATTTTCCCTAGGTTGTCCATTTCATAGTAATTTCTTACAATCCTTTGTAAAAAGGAAGTTGTTACATCTCATCTTTTGTTCCTGACTTCATTTATTTGGGTCCTATCTCTTTTTTTTTTCTTGATGAGTCTGGTTAAAGGTTTTTCAATTTTGTTTATCTTTTCAAAGAACCAGCTCCTCATTCATTGATTCTTAAGTTATATTTATTATTGTGAAGAGACATGGAGACAACCAAAATGTCCTTTGACAGAGTATTGGATAAAGAAGACATGGTAAATATATACAATGGAATGCTACTCAGCCACAAGCAACGATGAAATATTGCCATTTGTGACAATAAAGATGGATCTTGAGAATAGTATGGTAAGGAAAATAAATCCATCAGAAAAAGCTAAGAACCTTATGATTTCACTTGTATGTGGGATATAAAACTGAAACTCATACACACAGACAGACAGCAGTATGGTGGTTACCAGAGGGAGGGAGGGATGGGTAGTAAAGGGAAAGGGGACCAAATATGTGATGATGGAAGATGATTTGAGTTTGGGTGGTGGGCACACAATGCAATATACAGATCCTGTATCATATAGTTGTATACCCAAAACCTATATGACCCTATAAACCAATGTCACCTCAGTAAATTTAATTAAAAAATAAAAATAATGTATGATAATAATAATTTACTTATTTTGAAAATAAGAACTAATGACAATAGTAACAATCTAGTATGTGCTTAATAGATGCTGAAGACTCTTCTAAGAACTTTATATCTATTCACACCTTTAATATTCAGAAAAAGTCCATGAGAAAACTATAGTTTTGTTACCCTTTTATGAGAAAAGTGAGGTGTAGAAAGTCTCAAAAATTTGCTTAAGGCCCAAAGGTTAATGGAAGATCTGGGCAGAGACCAGCTGTCTGGTTCTACAGTTTGTGTTCTTAACTGTATGCTTCAGAAATAGGCATTGCTTATTTTATATATACACACACATACACACACACGCACAAATGTGTTTTTATATAGTTCACTTGTAAAATATGCTATTCATTATTTAAAGATTATTTTCCATGGGTATTCATACCATTGGATAAGAATAAGGAGAGAGGGAGCTTAGTATATTGCTTGACACCAGACCGTCTACCCCAGATCAGATGTGCCAGATGTATAACATGGTGCAGTTGCCCCTGCTACTCTAAAGTTATAATGAGGTTCACAGTGAAAGATTGAGGTTTGGGAGTCATCTCTACCAGGAATTTAAAAGTAGGACATGGATTGTATCAACTGAGAGGGATGTGTGATAGAAAGAGTGGGTAGGAGACGAAAACTCTGAAGCTTCAACATGTATAGGGTGGGCAGAAGCTGAACCAGGGATAAGAAGAGAAGAAAGGGTGGGGGGTGGGAGGAGGTCAGGGAGGAAAAGCCGTGGGTGACCAGGGAACGAAGTCTCAAGGGTGGAGTCATCGTGCCAAAAGCCGCTGAGAAAGCTGCCTCCTTTCCCTACCTTCATGGATAAATGACACTTGACAAAGCTGCACAAAAATGCTTCTCAGCAAGTGACATGTGGTGACTCATACTCTCCTCTGTCCTGGGGTTAATATTGTCCCTTTTCCTTGACTGAGTTGGATACTTCCCTTTCTCTGAGATATTTTTTTGTGTTACTGGAAGCCTTTTGGCCCTCAACCAATTCCCACCCTCTCCATCCATCCTGGGTGAATAAGCACCCTGGCCAAAATAAATAAATGAATGAATAAATAAAGCAGATCTTGATTTTGTTGCTTCTTGTTTGCTTTTGATGGGAGAAACTCGATGACATGACTCATCATTAGAGCAGGATGAATGGAAATGAACTTGCATTAAGGAGAAAAAGACGGAGAGAAGATGGAATCTTCTTAGCAGGAGTCTTAGCAGAAATCACCCTGTTTAAAGAGGAGCAGTGAGTAAAAGTATACCAAGCAAAGGATAAATACTCTTTCGAGGAAATGCAGGAAAGTGGCCATTCCACTCTCAGAAGCCCTTTGAGGTCACTAGCACACTTCTCAAAGAATTCTCAGAAAAGCTGATTTAATCACCCACTTTTCTTCCTGAATCTACCAAATATCCTTCAGGTCTAATGTTGGCAAGGAGACCTGTAATGAGGAAAGAATGGGTCACCATGTCCTTCCCCTGAGGGCAGAAGATGGGGCTGACAGATGTGCTGATTTTTTTTTTTTTAGGAATAAACACAGAAAGCAGAAAATAGACAAAGCTCCTGGTGATTATCCCAGAAGTAGGGACCAATCTCTAGATAAGAGAGTAGCTTCCAAATCTTAGTGAAATTCAGAAAAAAATTGTACCTTTCCCATATCTATTATTTTGGTTTTCCATTATGTATTCCTCATAGTGAGTAGCGATAAAAAAATCCACTCAGAAAGACTCATGTCCTTGATTTGAAATGGAAATTGGGGTGATAGCAAAGTAAAGAGGTACTCTTTCCAACTCCACAGCCCATGTGTGGGGCAGGGATCAGGGAAAAAACACAACAGATGCTGGTCACAGCAATTTTACAATAAATTGGAAGAAAGGAATCACAAGACCTAGGGCAAGGAGGAAAAAGCAAAAAAGGAGAGCCATGGTAAAAAGAAAAAGTACCAGTATTACTATACTTTTAATGTTATTGAGAGCTTGCAATGACTTAGCCACTATTCTAAGTGTTTTAACACATTTAACCCATCTAATAATAATAGGTGTTACTTGTCGCTCTTACTAATGTTACCCGACAAACCGTCCCAATATATAGTGGTACAAAATGACAAACATTTTATTATACTCACAATTCTGAGATCAGGAATTCAGACAGGGCACAGTGAGCATGACTTTTCTCTATCCACAAGGTCAGGAGCTGCAGCTCAGAAGAATTGAATGAGATGGCTTTTCACTCATACATTTGGCTCCTTGGTAAGGATGGATGGTTGCCTTGAAATCTGGGCATGACCAGACCCTGGCAGCCTAGGGAACTTGAACTTCTCACACAGCGACTCTGAATCAGGGAGGAAGGTAGAAACTGCATAGCCTGTTGTGACCTGTGCTGGGGAGGGCCGTGGTGTCATTTCCGCTAGATTCCATCAATGGGATCTGACATCAGCCCACCCAGACCTGAAGGGAGGGAGCACAGACTCCAGCTGTTGATACTGGTATCAAGTAATGTGTTGCCAGTTACAAAATGTTATGCTTTTATTTTCACCATTTTATAAAGGAAGAAATGAAAGGCTAGGGAAGTTAAATAATTTGCCAGCAATGACATAGCAAGTAGGTGGCAGAAGGAGGAATCAAATCTGGCACTTTGGCTCAAAAGCCATTGTTCTTAATCATTATGTTAGTAGGACTATGGCCACCGATGATAGCAATCTACTATTACTCCAGCTAGGACCGCTGCCCCTGCTGTGGCTACTCTTGCTGCTAGAGCCCCTGTTTCTCCTACTACTATTCTGCTGCCGCTCTCACTATTGCTGCTGTCCCCACCACTGTAACTATTACTGTTACCACTACCACCACTGCAATGGCTGCTCTCACTACGAGGCCACCAATGACCAGTCATTGGGTGTAGTTGATAACATTCATGTCGGCCCTTGTGATAAGTCTTACATACAATATTGTATCCAAAGCTTATAGTATTTCTATTAGGAAACTAGTATCACCTTCCTCCTTTTAAGAATGACAAACTAGGTCAGACATTAAGAAACTGGTGTTGGATAATAGGCTGTGGAACCTAGGCCCCCAACCATTCCTGATTTCTGGCAACCCATGGCAGGTCAAGGCTATCCTCTCCACCTTCCAAGTTCATTCCTAACTTGGTGTAAGGCTGTTCTTTGATCTCGGAAGAAACAGCCCTACCTGTTAGTGTTTGTCTGTAAGATAGCAATATGAGAGAATATATAAATAGATGTATTTTTACTTTATTGATAGGGGGTGTGTTTTGAAGATACAGGGTTATGTGGTAGAGAGAGCAGGTCTCTGGGATTTGTCCTGGCCATTCCAGAAGCCACAAGCCTTTGGGTAGTCACCTCACTGACTGCACCCTACTTTCCCTACTCTTTGGTCAAAAGGGTTTGCAAAGCTTCTTGCAACTCTGGTGTCTCATAGGCTGGAATTAAGTGGACAGTAGAGAATGGAGAGGAGATGTGGCTTTCCTTAAGAAACTGTGATATTAACAACCACACCTAAAACAAAAGCAAACTAAAAGGACAGCTAGATCAGGAGTGGAAACATAGAAAGGAAGATCACAAGGAGGGTTAGCAACAGGGGAGTGGGAGGAGGAGAAGGGGGGAGAAGGTACAGAAAATAAGTAGCATAGACAGTAGATAGAAAATAGATGGGGGAGGGCAAGAATAGTATGGGAAATGTAGAAGCTAAAGAACTTGAGACACATGGTCATAAACTAAAGGGGGGGGTAATGGTGGGGACAGGGGGGTAGGGTGGAGGGGAATGAAGAGGGGGAATAGAACAACTGTAATGGCACAATCAATAAAAAAAATAAGTTAAAAAATAAATAAAAAATAAAAACAAAAACAATCACAAAAAAAAAGAAAAAGAAACTGTGTTGGGAGCAACTTCTCAGTGTATCTGTTTTTGGCGAGTCCGACCTGTCTGGGTCTGACAAGGAGCTGGACTACGATAGACCTATCACCCACGGGAAAGGATAACTCATCTATAAGAAGCACGGGTGGGAAAGGGTCATAGAGTGAAATTAGAAATACTTCAGTGCTGAAAGCTGTTGAGCACAGTGCAAATTACATAAAACCACAGGACTTCACAAACACTTCAATGCGTATTCTTTCAGTGATGAAATTACTTTGGGTAATGCATTTCTTGGATATGTTTTCTATAAGGAGGGGGAAATGAAATTGTGCCAAATTAAAAATCAAACGAAAATGAACTGGAAGAACTGAAACTACTAAATATTGAAAAGATCTCAGCAATTATAACACTTAATTTTTTAACAGAAATAGTGAAGAGGAAATCCAACAAAACGATAACATTAATGTGTGAAAATTTGTGCAAATAAGCACTTTAAATCTCTTTACACAGGGATGAATTTGCCTCATTTGGCTACTCAAAAGTTTGTTTCCTGTGTGTGTGTATATGTGGGGGTCTAATGCCATTCTTGGGTTCTGTTTATTAATACCTTAAAAACAGGATTGGTACCAAATGTATTACTTGCAATGTCAGCCTGTGACCTAACCTTATTAAAAAACATGTATTAATTTACTGGGGTGACATTAGTTAATAGGGTGATATAAGTTTCAAGTGTACAATTCTATGACACATCATCTGTGCATTGCACTGTGTGTTCTCCACTCAATGTCAAGTCTCCTTCCATCACCATGTATAATATTTGACACCCTCTACCCTCTTCTACCTCTCCAACCCTGATAACCTTCTTTAACTCTGCTTTTTCTCGAGTGACTTGCAACCTCTGGGAAGGATAATAATAAAACAACGATGATAATATTTATTGACTATTTAGTCTCTGCCAGGCACTTGGCTGAGCATATCTTATTTAGGTCTTCCAAGATTCCTTATGAAGTAAGTATTATTATGATCATCTCCATTTTATAGAGGAAGAACCTGAGGGTCAGAACCATTAAACAAAATTCTTAAGGTCACACAGCTGCTAGGAACCAAAGGAACCAGGATTTGACCCCACCGCAATCAGAGCTGGAGCACAAGGAGCCATGAAATACCAGTAGTTCAGGGTCAGCTTTCAGTCCTGTGCTATTTGTTGCACTGTTCTAGGAGAGATGCTCTCATTCTTTTCTGAAGTTTGCTGTCAGTGATGCTTTTGGTAGGTTTAGTGTATCAGCTGCCTGCTGACCATGAAGCCAGTGTTATTGACTAAATGCTTGTGTCCCTCTCCAAACCCTGTACTGAAGCCCAAACCCCCGATGTGATGGTGTCTGGAGATGGGGCCTGTGCGAGTACTTGGGTTTTGATCAGAATATGAAGTTGGGACCCCATGATGGATTAGAGTCCTTAGAAGAAGAGGAAGAGAGAGCAGAACTGTCTCTCTCTGGGATGCGAGGATACAAGAAGATGGCCCTCACCAGGAACTGAATCTGCCATCCCCTTGAGAGGGCAAATATCTTTTTTTGATATACAGATGGATTTATCACTATTCATTTTGATGTGGGCCAAATGCCTTCTTAAGTCATGGATGTAGAAGACTAGCTCCTATTCTACTTTGAATTCCAGGCTGCTACCACAGTATCTAACATGCAAGAGAGACTTGACATTGGGTTGGCCAAAATGTTTGTGTGTTGTTTTCTGTAAAATAAAATGTACATTTTTCATTTTCACTAATAACTATATTGATTTGGGTATTTTTAGTATTTTGGCTATCTTCCACATGGTATAATGTTGATTGTTCTCAATTAATGTCTTGATTTGATAACCATCAACTTCAACTGGTCGACCCAACCATGGAGCATCATCCAGTGAAAAATCTCCAGCATGAAACTTTGCAAACCACCTTTGACTGGTTCAATCTGTCACAGCACCTGCTCCATACAGTACAAATCTTTTTTTGTTTAGTTGTTTTTACTTTTCTTGAAATAATAAAGCATAATATACCAAAAATGTTGCATATTTTCTTCCATTTTCAATATTAAATGACACAAAGATTCACCAATTTTGGTAATTTTTTAAATCCATGCTGATACAACAGCTGTCACAATACAATCTAACAAAAGGGTTCTAAATGAAGTTAAGGATGACTAAGTGCTACTAGAGCCATCGTATGGAAAAAACTGAGTGAACCCTTTGGCCAACCCAGTCATTTCATAAATCCGTTAATACACTCTGGGCTACTATCTGATGCCTCAAAGAAATTCCTTTGCCAAATTGAGAATTATCCTTCAATCCTTGAGTTTATTCTTCACTTCTGACTTTAAAAGGCTTGCACACAATTTCGGACAGAAAAACGTAATCCTTTTAGCGCATATCCTCTTATCGTTATTTTAATGAGTGCTGGAACTGATTCTGCCTTAGAATTTAGTGTTTCTAGAATCTCTTGTCAGCATTTTAAAAGATCTCTTTGGATATGAGTAATTCACGTTGAAAATCCAAGCATAATTTTCTGTTCAGAAAAAAATGAACCCTATAAAAATTCACCTTTTTGAAAAGATTAAATGTCAGTGTTTAGAAATTAAATATCCATTGCTATCTGAGATTGCTTAAATCTGATGCTTTAATTTGTTTTAAGTCCTGAAGATGGGTTGGCTTCAATCAGTTCTTACATTCTCATCCCCTGTGACTAGGGAAATATAATTTGTTAGAAACCTGCCTGATCCAGAGATCTCACTGGTCTCAAAAAACGCAAAGGGAAGGGAATCGACTTTGGCTGAGAATTCAGTTAATATGTGTCAGAAGCAACAACAGCCCTGTGAGGTAGGTAAACGTTCTCATCCTATAGCTTAGGATGAGCAAACAAACAAACGAAAGCCAAACCAACACCATGCAAGAAAACAACAACAACAAAAGAATGCTGAGTAGTGAAATTTGTGACATAGCTTTAGTAGTAACAATCTTCAAAGTACCTGTACTGAGGTTATGCCTCGAGAAGCAAAGCTATGCATATTTCCTATTTATGAAGAAGAGTGAAGTTTTGAATGCTGTACTGTTTTCTGGGTACAGTAATACAAAGGACAGTTTTGAGGAACGGTGTCCATAGGCATTCTGTCTAGTTGGTCTCAGTGTGAGGCACTGTTAGGAAATTTTCTTTGGTCCCTTGGTTTATGTATTTTTTAGAGGCTTTGATTACAGGGTCCATGGACCCCCAAAGGATGCTTGAATAGAATGCTGAGGTTCTATGAATTTGGATGGGGAAGAATTGCATCTTTTTTCATAATGATTTTAATCATTTATTTTTAGAGAGGGGAGGGGAAGAAAGGGAAGGAGAAAGAGAGAGAGAAACATCAAGTGTGTGGTTGCCTCTTATATGCCCCTTACTGGGGACCTGGCTGGGAACCCAGGCATGTTTCCTGACTGGGAATTGATCCAGCAGCCCTTTGATTCACATGCCCGTGCTCAGTACACTGAACTGGACCAGCTAGGGCAAAAATTGCATCTTTTCTTTAATTAATCTCTAACTAAGCTTTCGTTATGAATTTAGGTGACATCCTTCTGTAATTTCAGGTGTACTGTGGCTTTGTTGTCAGTAGAAATCACATGTAACTTCACAGTGCGTGACAGTTTTGACTGATGTTTTGAAATTGTATGTCTCCGACTATTTCAAAACTATGATAGTTATCAGACCTACTATTATATACTATTGCTTAATGGAATATTAAAGAAGCATATATATATTTTTGTAACTCAAATTTGTTGTCTTAATATTTGCTTACTATGATTAAAATGTAAGTAGATGCTTATACAACCTTATATATGTTATTTTATATGGTTAAAATATTATTCTAAGAAAGAATTTACAGCCTTCCAAGGGTCATGGCACAAAAAAAACTAGGTCTCAAATCTTTGCTGTGAGTTTTATCCTCAGTCTCTTCCTCTGCTGTTTGTTTCTTTTCATTCTCCTCTGTTATCTCTCCTCTTTCTTTCCTTTCTTCCCACACCTGCTTACACTAACATGGAGATTATTATCAGGCTTCTGTTTACTCTGATAAATAGTGAAAAGAGTAAGTGAGTTCTCCTTGAGTCTTTTTTTTTTCTTATCTGACCTTCAAATCTTCTCCTCTGAGAACAGTGCACTGTTGTTTATTTACTCGAGTCTGAAGATTTTGGAGTGAACAGGAAACCCAGTGAGGCCTGTGTACCAGCTGGGTCTGTGTCCCACCTTTGTGACAAAATTCAATTCTCTCTTTTCTTCTGAGATTTTGTTAAATGTTTCACATCAGGGTCCATGCCTGATATTAAAGAGTGAGTCTTTCTTGAAGAAAAGGGAATGAATCCAGACTTTATACTATTTCTCCAACTCAATGAAGACTACTGCAGAGAGAAAGAGATAGAGAGAGAGAGAGAAATGAATATAAAGAATGAACCCCGGTTGTTATAATTTGGTATCCTTGCTAATAGTCTAAAGGAGGGGATACAAAAAGGACTGCTGTTTGTGTGCCTCTTTCCTATCAATACAGATTTCATAAAGTAACATCTTAACTTATTTTCCTCCACTTGTCTGTATTTCTTTTCAGTTCTGGTGTCTGACAAATAATAAATACTTCTGTGTCATTATCATTTCCCTGCCTTTTCTTCTTTCCCAGCTCAAAGGGTTTATATGTCACCCTAACCCAGTGACTTCAGGGAATAGTTTTAAAGCTCTTAACACATGGCTTAGGAGCATATAATTCTGTGCCTCTATGTTGCTTATCCCAAGGTAGGTCCTGAGATATTCCCCAAACATAATTCTACAGTGACTCCTATATAGGTCTGTGTTGATACTCTTTTTTTGTTTCTTTTTGTCTATTCAACAGCAAGGTCTTCATGACTGTCCTTATCTCTGATCAAAACGTGGGGGCCTAGCCTACCACTTACAGTCTGTTTTTTTGCAGAGCTCAAATTGGGCATGTGGGTGGGAGTGTGCTCTGCCCTCAGGACTCAGATTACGGAGCGAAGGGGGTTATGAAAGGTAGCATCTGGGGCCGGGCTAAGACTGACAGACGGTCATACTGCAGCTGGAGCAGAGGACTGAATAAAAGATAAAACGCAGAGCACTCTGGATGGACCGCCAGGATGCTGTCCAGAGGACAGAAGGCAAGGCTTGGACAGCAGCCTTGAAGCATGAAGAGCTAACATCCATCACTTTTTATAGGTGTTTGAGCTTACACAAGGCTGAGGACAGGGAGCTGTCCAGGCCATTTGGAAAGTGTCTCTCCATCTAAATTTTTTCTAATGAATAATCACATTCTTTTATGTCTCTGTTCTTTTGTTGGTTTAAGTAGTGTTCTTGAGATGATTATGGGAGAGAGGAGATTGCTAGCGTGTTTGAGGATCAATGAAGATGCCTATGCTTCTCTAATGAAATTAGAAAGAGGGAAACTTAGGAGATAAGGACCGAAAGGAGCCTAGGAGGTCAGATTATGGAGGTTATTGTATTTCTGTGTGTGTGTGTGTTTCTTATAATGAAAACTTTGTGTTTTCCCTCAGTCTGTTGGGGGAGCTGCTTGAGGGTATTAGGTAGAAGAAAAATATGGTATAGTTGATGTTTTTGAAGAGTCTCTTTTGCTGCTGTGTTGAGAAGAAATTAGAGGAGTGCAAGCATAAAAGCAAAGGGATCACTTTGGAGCCTACTGCGGTTGCCCAGGCTGGAGATGATGGTGGCTTGGACACTGCTGGGAAGAAGGGCGGTGAGGGCTCTTATCAGTAGGATTTGCTGGTGGGTTAGATCTAGGGTATGATAGAAAGAGAGCGTTAAGGATGACACTAGGGATTTGGAACTGAGGAAATAATGGCATTGAATTGCTACCGACTTTGATTGGGAAGCTCCAGAAGAAACACTTTGGGAAGATGATGTATCTAAAGCTTTCTAAACAATGACATAGTTGCCATTGCTTATCATCCAAGTGTGGTGAATTCTCCAGATTGCCTCATTGACAGAATTGAGGGAGAGTACTCTACCATTCTAAGGAACTATTATTGGAACTGTTTTGCCTGTCACTTTACATAAAAGTGAGATAATTAAATTGTACATATTTCAGAGAAAGATGCTGTTGGAGAGTTCCATTACCCAAGTCATTCTTTGACATCAGAACTGCCCACAGGGCAAGAGGAAATGACAATAGTGGGTCATCTGATCTTCCTGGAAGAAACAATCTCGCTGACTTTTCTTAGTGTTATTACTACTTTTTTATGAGTGCAATGACTCAAGTGAAGGTGTCAAAAATGTGACTTTCATGTAGTTCAGTGACCCAGCGTGAGGCCCTTCATGCAGAAAGATCAATAGCCTATTTTATCAGAGAGGATTAGGCCTGTCAGCCAAAGTCATTCTAGCTAATTTAATGACAGGAATCTATCACATGTATTTATAAAAGCATTGGGAAAAGGAACCAAAAAAGCAGAAAACCTTACAATTTGCAGCTGTGGGGAGTGGCTGCCAGCCCTAGGGTTAGGGGATGGAGAGAGGAGCTGGGGTCACCAGTGGAAGCAGGAATCACGTGAACCTGCTCAGGGGGACCTGAAACCACAGAGCTAGCGTCAGAGGGCAGGTGCAGCCATTGAGGAGCCTATGCCAGAGACAGAGACAGGGGAGAAATGCACTGGCTTCCTCTTCTGCTGCCCTTCAGTCTCCTTCTGTGTTTCCCGCTGGAAGGCAGGAGGCAAAGAGCCTCGGAGCATGGCCGGCAGGGCATTGCCACCCACGTAATTTAGAGTAGAGTAGGGAAGTGGAGAACAGGTCTGCAGGCAACCAAACAAATGCTCTGCAGACCTCCTCAGAGAGGTTGAAAGAAGAATGAACTTGGTGAATTTCTGTCTCAGGAATCAAAGGAAAGGAAGGAGTTACACAGAGTTTTAGGTGCTATCAGCATGGAGTCAAATCCTAGAGAAAAGAGACTATCTTTATGGAGAACTTTGTTAGATTTCAAAGCTTTATACTTTCACCGTGTTTATTTTATTTACCTTGTGGCGATAGATTCTTTAAACAATGAGACAGTAAGAAAAGGAGCCCTGTGAAGACTACATTCTTTTTCACTCTATTGGGGGGGGGGAGTCCCACAGGGTTGAATTAGTAAAGAAAAAATTTTAATAGGACAGAGAATAGGCAATCAGTGAAATTATTCATGGAGGTAAACCAGTAGCCCCCAGTGACATTCATTCTCAAGTTCCTTCCTTTTCTGATATCCTAGACCATGGTTGGGAATTTTCTCTGAAATCATTATTTCTACCTCTATTATCATTTGATATATAAGATGAGCAAAATATTTCTCTTCCATGTTAAATTTGTCGCTTTTGAATCGAAAATGGCCCCTACCCTGGCCAAGATGTCATATTATTTCCTCTACATGCGTCATGACCTGGGAGGATTTGTTGGGCATAATCAACATGTGGTCCGTCATTCAGAGATTAAGTCATATTTTGTAAGAACCATTTGTTGTGAATATTACTGTTGGATTTGTTTTTGTTGTGCTCTATTGGAGCAGGACTTTAAAGAAACACTGAAGTCAAAACTTTGGTAATTCAAAATTCAACCCTATGCTTTGTCACTTTTTTATTGTTGTCCAATTACAGTCATTCCACATTTTTCTCTGTTGCTCTTCCCTGCCCCGTCCACCTCCACCCCATCCCCCACTGTCAACCCCCATCCTATTGTCTGTGCCCATGGGTTCTCTGTACATGTACTTTGACTGACCCCTTGTCCTTCTTTCCCTTGTTCTCCCCCACCTTCCTTCCCTCTGGTCACTGTCAGTTTGTTCTTTATTTCCAAGTCTCTGGTTCTATTTTGCTTGTTTGTTTTGTTGATTAGGCTTCACTTATAGGTGAGATCGTATGGTATTTGTCTTTCACTGCCTGGCTTATGTCACTTAGATACTCTCCAGTTCCATCCATGCTGTCACAAAGGTTAGGTTTCCTTCTTTCTTTCTTCTGTGTAGAAGTCCATTGTGTAAATGTACCACACATTTTGGATCCCGTCATTTACTGTTGGACACTTAGGCTGTTTCCTGCATTTGGCTATTGTTAATAATGCTGCTATGAACATTGGGGTGCATAGGTTCTTTTAAATTGGTGTTTCAGGATTCTTAGGGTATAATCCCAGCATTAGAATCACTGGATCAAAAGGCAGTTCCGTTTTTAGTTTTCTGAGGAAATTCCATACTGTTTTCCATAGTGGCTGCAGCAGTCTTCATTCCCAGCAAAAGTGCACTAGGGTCCTTTTCTTCCACATCCTCGCCAGCACCTATTGATTTGCTTATGATGGCCATTCTGACTGGTGTGAGGTGGCATCTCATTGTGGTTTTAATTTGCATCTCTGATGGATAGTGATTTGTAATTTTTTAAAACAAACCAAATTTGATTTTGCTATCTGACCAGCTTGAAGTTTGTCATTCATGTAATGTGACCCTTTTTCTTTAGAGACATATTACCTATATACTATGTGTCTTTTTCAGCTTGAGCAAAGTAAAAATTTGCATAAAAGTTATGGTGAGGAATCCTTTACATTTTAAGAGACTGGAAGAAACTGCTCTTATCTTAGGAAGATGTTTGTAGGATAACTGATGAACTTACTTCAAATATAAATTATGAAAATGTTTCTAATTCTTGATTTCACTTTTTCAGTATACGAATTCTTTTGTATTTTCTGACATTTCATTCATGTTTCTCATGTCAAATTTTTGAACATTCATCAACCCCAAAGTTTTCTCAGGTATTCAAATTTGAATATAAAAAATATTTGTCTTATAATATCAGTAGGCTGATTATTCCAAAATTGCTTAGTTTTAATGCTCTCTCAGTGTAGTAAGTGCTTCATACTTTCACATCTTGCCTTTGTAACATACATTTCAGAAGGTGTGGTTGAGGAGCTTTACTCTTTTAGAGGTGAGAACACTGTGGTTCACTGTGGACGCATGACAACTGTCACTGTGACAGTGTGGCCCTTGTGTTCAGTTGCTGTGGCGGCTCTGTCTCTCTAAAGATGTGTGAAGCACAGCAGAGTGAGTGGCACAGTAGGGGGCCAGGGAGTGATTGCTTTATTCCATTTACTGCCCAGTATTTGACACATTGTTTGATTCTAGGGGGAAAAAACATAACAATAGGGACAATGTATTAGTTCATAGGAAACCTTGGGATCTTTCAGATGTGGAGAAAATAACAGCTTTTAAAGCAGAAAATGAACACACCGGTAATACTCCTGTCCTGTCAATTCTGAATGGCATCATGGCTGTCATTCATGAAGACGAGATTCAGAAACTTACAAAATAGCTGAATACATTGGTAGACAGAGTAAGAAGCCTAAGAGCTTCGAATAGTGATTTAGTATCAAAAGCCCAAGATATCCTGTTTTCTTAGAACTCTTCATTGGAAGGACTACTGAAAACTTAGAAAGCTTCCTCTAGGTAAGATGAAATCTCGACTCCATGGAGGCAAAGATGTCCCCTCTATTATGATTTTTATAAAAGAATTTCTCTTTCTGTTTCCACTATCCCTCAATACTCAGATTTCTGTACATTGTCATTCACAGTAGAAGGGTGGCTCCTGATCAGCAGCATCTATAAACGTACTGACATCTAATTCTAGGTCGGGGACCACACATGGAAATAACAAAGAGGAAGGCACATTCCCTGCCCTTGGAAAATCAGATGGATCCCCAATGGAATTCAATAGCTTTATCATTATTGCAATAATTGCTTTCTTATCTGTCATCTCATTAAATTTTTTTCAGTATCTTGAGGATATTGCTAGTATTTTACTGAGGTTAAATATGCTTAATGTTTCTCAGAGATGACATAGTATCTAAACAAGTGTGGTCTGACTCTTCTTCCAAGGTGGTGGTGTCCTTGTTATTATTGCCAACTGGAACCTACAAAAGCTATTCCTTTCCCTTAGAAAATATTGCCCTCCCCTTGCCTTCACGGCTTCCACAGTTTCCACCATTAGTAAAGTAAGACTGCACCCACCCTTTCTTTCCCTTGGGACAGCTTGATACAATGAGTGTGGTGCCCGCCTATGAAGGCTTGTGTGCCTTAGTTTACTGCAGTGGTTGGAAAAGTAATAGAACTCTGCTTGTCCTAGGCTCCTTTGCAGCTGGGGTTCTGAACATAATTTATTTTCACCAGTACGATGCCCTCACCTGAGACTGGGGAAGTGGAGTGAGGCAGAGGCCGTCTTTCCATGGCCACTATTTTCTGTCATCAAGCATGGCCGTGGTACTGTGCTCACACAACAGAGGTCTGATGTTGGTCCAGCAGGACTGGAGAAATGAGGAGAGGCAGGGTCCTAGTGTTGGAGTGCTGGAAACTCCCCATCTGGATTGTAGCCATCCAATCTTTGCTAGAACAAAAATTCCAGCACATTTCTGCTTTTCCTTTATCCTAACAACAACTCTGAGGGGTAGATACCACTGTTATGGCCCAGAGAGGTTAGGTAAAATACCCAACTCACACAGCTAGTGGATGAAATGACCTAGGTGGGTTTTTTTAATTTGCCTGCTTTCATTGTCTGGGTTCAAAGGCTGACCTTTTAATCTGGCTGTACTGACTTTTATATAGATGAGAGCTAAACACAAACTAGTATCTCAATAAGTTATATGTACAGAGAGGCTTTTTAGAATGGGTGATTAATGGAGAGCCCTACTCAATAAATACTGTGTATAAACAATACCTTCAGTTTACAGACAAGAACCTGAGACCCATATAAAGCAGAGCTATGTCAAAGCTTTTATAGATAAAATATTAAACTGCCACCAGGTGTTCTGATTCGGTGTATGTTGTTCTTTGGAAGCTAAAACTGATAAGAGAATCTGATGAAAACTTTAGATCCCTTAGAAGGAAAAAAAAGCCTAAATGCCATTACACGTACATACAATATTTTATATCAAATTTACTTTATTGTTATAATTGGTTTCTCAGAATTAACCTAAACCTCCTTTTGATGATTCTGACATTCTAGTGCAATGAAAGCAATGGATTAGGAATTTATTTCACAACAAAGAATAGACTGAATATCTTAGAAATTATAATGTTCCATTGTCCTTTTTTAAAAAATTATACCTGCTTCTGTAAAGTTTGAAAGAGATCTAAATTGCACTAACAACAGTTTGTTTGGTTTGGTTTTGATGAGATGTTAAGATTGTGGAGAGAGCTTGTTGATGTAACAACACATATGCATCTTTGACTACTATTAGTTCTGACTCTCATTTTCACAAGAATAAGTGCTGAAAAACCTGATTTAAGTAATAAAAGGCAAACTGAGTATTTGATTATATTTGATTAGGCTCTTTGTTATGTAAGGGTAGCTTATCTTATGAAACACTGGAGAGTTTGGGTTAAATTCATGATTGATTTCTGTTGCCCTCAAATCAGTGAGGGTAATTTATTTTTCTAGAAATTTCATCAAGGGTGCTATGTACGTTCACCAGAACAGAATTATGAATCCTTTTTTCATCTCAACAGAACTAACTTTTGCCAGACTTTTGTAGTATTCTTGAGTGTCTGCAGACTTCTGACAAATTGACTAGATTTTACCATTTTCCACTTCAGCCTGCTGAAGTGCTTCTTCCAGCTTTGGAAAGTTTCCACAAATTTCTGATTCCAGTCCTTCTTCTAACATAGCAGATTGGCCAAGGGGACCCACAGTTGTCCAGCCACCGCCAATGAGATGATTGGAGATCACAGCAGAGCTCCAGTGAGATGATTTGTGTTCTCCATAAGGGCCTAGATAGCCGCCAACTGAGCCAAGACCTAAATGAACTCTGCCTTTTCTGACTGTTCTGGAACTGCGATTTACTGTTATTATTAAAATTCAACTTCTGCTCAATTTTCAATCCAGCTCTTCAAGACTCCTTCTCTTTTGTAAGCCTGGAAGCATGCACGCAGAAGACATATTTGTATTCAGCCTACTCCTGATGAAAATCACACAAAGAGGCAATGATTCAAAACCTAGACCAGATGGAAGAGCCCACTCCCAAGGCAGTAGGCTGTCTGTGATTTCACAACCAAGCAAAGAGATTGTATGACGTGTGCAATTTTCTTCTTCATTAAAGCAGGAAAAATAGTTAATGTGTATGACAGGTGACATATCTGTAGAGAGCACCAAGAATTTGTGTACTGAGTTTGTGTCAGTGAATATACTCTTTATTCCTTTGGGGTTATTAGTTGCTTCCACAGTTCCTGAAGTGGCTTAAAACAGGGGTCTACAACCTCTAGGCCAAGGACTAATAACAGTCTGGGCCTGTTAGGAACCGGGCTGCACTGCAGGTGCTGAGCTTGAACGGAATGTGCTTGAATCAGCCTAAAATAATCCCCACCACTCTGGTCAATGAAAAAATTTGGCAGTCCCTGGTGCCAAAAAGGTTGGGGACTGCTGGCTTAAAAGAGGCACTTTTCATAGACATGTTAGCAAAAATGAGTTTAGATCCTAGCACCATTGAGAGAGAGTAGTAGTTCCATCCAGTTAATGTTGAAGGAGAATAAGATGCATTACTATCTGAAACATATTTAAAAGAATAACAACAAGTTTGGAGAAGATAATAGTGCTGATAGAGTAAGTATACTTTAATTTTTTTGAATTTGGCCCTTTGTAGTTCACATGGTGCTGTGGGCTGAATCATGTGCCCCAAAGTTTGTATTTTGAGTCCTAATTCTTCTTACCTTGGCAAGTGACTGTCATTGGAGATAGGGTATTTAAAGAGATAATTAAGATAAATGAGGATATTAGGGTGAGTTCTAATTCAATATGACTGGAGTCTTTATAAAAAGCCCTTAGGACGCAGACATGTACAGAGAGAAGATCATGTAAAGACACAGGAGGAAGACAACCATCTCCAAGCCATGGAGAAAAGCTCCAAAGGAAACCAACCCCACTGACACCTTGATCTTGGACTTGGAGCTACCAGAACTGTGAGAAAATAAATTTCTCTTAAATACTAGGCTGTTGTACTTTATTATGGCAGCTCTAGCAAACTAAAACACATGGATTCTCTCAGATCTTGACATCCTGTGAGAGTCTTTTTGCCTGGAAATGTGATAAGCATTCTTGGAGGATGCTTCAAAATTAGGTGTTTCAGTGAAGGCAAACCCAAGTTTTGGTGAAGTGACAATCTTTCAAAGCAAGACTTTTCATAAAAAAAGTCTACAATTCTGTCTGTTTTGTCATGATGATCACTGAACATGTTTCTCTAATTGTATTGACTTCAAAAATTATCCTAGAACACGAATGAACACTGTGGCTTTTGTGTCCTATGCTGCTTGAGAAGAAAGCAAAGCCAAAAGATACCTAAGCTTTATTCCATTGCCTATTTCTAAGTTAAGGTAATCCCAATGCAAATGCAGAAACGTTTCTGTAGTTATAATGGCAAGGCATGTTGTCACTGATTTTTTACAGTGATAAGTTATTTTAGACCTCATGGCACCACAAATATCTTAACGAATTCGTGTGTGTCTAGGCTCCATTAGCTGAGAGGAGAAAACAATAGGGACCAGGGAGCCTGGAGAAGACACATGCTTTTTTTAGTGCACTGTGTTGGAAGGAACCATACTGTTTTGGCTCACACTCCATGGGTGAGACCTAGTTACTAGGTCATACCTACATACAGGGAGGTTGGGATATGTCTCAATGCATAGCCCCTTTCCAATTACAACAGCACTCTAGTGTGTGTATTATGTAGTATAGTCCATACTATGTATGGTACAGGAAGAAGTAAGCAGATTTTTGTTGAGAACGGCTGTCTCTGCCAAAATAGCTCATATCTATTTAATGCTCACTGTGTACTTTTATGCCATAAGCCATTTCTGTCATATGGCCTTTAATCTTCCCAACAACTCATTAAGTAAGTTCTGTTGTATTCCTAGAATATAGATGAGAAGTTGAGATAGAGAAATTAAATAACTTGGTTATATTCACACAGCTAGTAAATGAGAAAGCAGGATTCAAGTCAGCTCAAGTAACTATTATAGTTACTTGGTGTGTCTATTAAATAAGCAACAAGATCATAAAATAGTGAAGTCTAAGACTTCATGATTGTTTCATTCGTGAAGATAGTGAAGATGGTATTTTCTCAGGAAAACAACTCAGCTGATGTCATTCCTACTTTCTAACCAAAGTATTCCTAATTTTTCAACAGTTGAGTTAACCTCATGCCTTAGTCCATTTTGGCTGCTATAACAAAGATACAATAGACTGGGTAGCTTATAAACAATAGATACTGCTGATTTCTAACAGTTCTGGAGGCTGGGAAGTCCAAGATCAATGTGCCAGCAGATTTTGTCTGGCGAAGGCATACTTTGTTGTTTCATAGACATCCATCTATTCTTTGTGTCCTTACAGGGTGGAAAGGGGACAGGAGTTCTCTGGGGTGTCTTTTTTATAAGAGCACTGATCTCATTCATGATAGCTCTGCCCTTATGACTTAATCATCTCTCTAAGGCCCCACCACAAATATCATCACACTGGGGATTAGTTTTCACCATATGAGTGATGAAGAAGGCATTCAGCCTATACCATGCATCTCTTTCACATAGAGCTTTCTTACCTGTCTAGCCTATATCTTCCTCCATTTAACTTCCATAGTACTCTGTACCATGCATCTGCTTTGGTTACAGAATTACTTATTTACTGAATGGTTTATTCATCAACCACTAGCCATTTTTTAAAGTGTCTATTATGTTCCAATTACAGTGTTAGGTACTGGTGATGTACTGAACAGAACATGAATAGTGCTTCCAAAATTTCATAGTTGAAAGGAATATGTGTTTGGAGACTAGATATTGAACTGTTCATATTGTTGTGGTATTCTCTTATATATGCTGTGTTTTATCAATGAATTTTTAGATTGTAGCTTCTATCACTACTCTCCCATTATGCCTAGGACAATAATAGACATATAATAGGAGCTTGAAAAATGCCAGCTTTCTTAAACACGCAAATTTTATTCTTTTAAGTAACTCCACATATATCTTTTTTTAAAAAGATACCCATCTGAGGATATATTTACTTATTCCAGAGGGCGGGGGGACAAAAGAAGGGAGGGAGGGAAGGAGAGAAGAGAGAGAGAGAGATCAAGATCAATATGATAGAGCATCTATTGGTTGCCTCCCATACACACCTGAGCAGGGACCAAACCTGTAACCTAGGCATGTGCCCTGACCTAAGGTCAAATCCACTACCTTTTGTTTATAGGACAATGCTCCAACCAACTGTGCCACACCAGCCAGGGCTCCACATATATCTTTAACTCACATATATCTTATAATACTAGTTCAGCATTGGTTTGAAAATGTGCCAGTGAATAAGTAGCTCTATCAGAACATAAGAAAAACTGAATCAAATAACATGATCACCATTTCTTGCACCACATACCTGCTGCTAGGTCTGGTCAATTTCTGTCATTTGGAATTTGACAAAATTGATAATGGAAAATGGGCCAATGGCACTGAGAGAGAAGGTGTCATACAATGCTCAACTTATTTCTAACTTATTTAAATAAAATGTCACATTTCCTCACCTTTGAACTCAAAATAGCTCATATATTACACTTCACAATCAATGCCAACTTTGTATGAGAAGATCAATATAAAGTACTTCACATTTATAATATATATACATACAACACATGGCACACACACAGCTAGATTTGAGAACATATGTTTAATTATATTTGAATCCAAAGCCTCAAAATGCATTCTGCTCACAGTATGGAAATGTTTAATAATTAGTTTATCATGCAGTAGTGAGAAGAAAGCCAGTTATGATGTAGTTGCACAATCAATTCAAGAAGTGAGAAAAAATTAACCAACTAGATTGTGTTCAATGCACAATAATTTACCTAATTTTTCTCTCTGCTGGAAATGATGAAGTTATGTAAACAACATCAAAAACTCTAGTTTTGGTTCTCTGGGGTTTGAGGCTTTTCTTAGAAAAATGAGATAACTGTATTTGAGTTTGAGTAATCAGTTTTATAATGGATCTCTCTGTTGGTAAAATGAAGGAAAATTTTGATTCATTGATTTATATAACTTGGAGAAATAATATTTTATCTTTATATACCTTAAATATTAAGACAAATTAATAAATTTTTTCAAATTCATTGAATGATTCATTACCCAAATCTTTACCTGAATTTTTCTATTAGTGATTTTTAAAAATATTCTTAGTAGGATAAAGTCATCTCTTAGAATTATTGTAATTGCTGTTGAAGTCTTCCAGAGCAATACAAACTCTACAGAGTTTTTTTTCCACAATACTGACTCATGCATTTTTTGACCCTTCATTTCCTTCCCACATACTTCTCTATATAAAATTTGATAAAATTGTATGTATAGAAAAAAATCAAGTAATATTTTCTCCAACAAAATTCTATTGGCCCTTAGGTGATCTCAGGAAGATTCTCTACATCAGAACTGAGGCCCTGAGTTGCTACAAGAAACACAGTTTTACTTGAGGAAACAAATAGATTATGGCTCTTATTTATTTTTAAGCAAAATATGGTAGGCAGTCTCCAAGGATCCTGCTGTTTGCAGCACAGGTAATTCCATTCAATATGAGATATTGAATTTTCAAACTGTCCTCTAACAAATGGAACATGGCCAGTAGATGGAATGTCACTCCTCAGACTGGTTCCAAAAAACTAAAACTAGAATCTAGAATTTTTAATATTTTCTCATTCAATATCCCATAAAATGAATAATTTCCATTAATTGAAGGCTATACATTTCCAGATTAACAGGGCCCACTTCAGCCCAACTTCATGTAGGTGAAGAACAAGACCCACATCAAGGCCTATCATCAAGAAGATGCAGAATATCATCATTAAAGAGAGAATTCTAAAAAACTTCCAGTTAGGAAAGGAATAGCAGGTCACATATGATCAGGAATTATAGTTGCATCAAGCTTCTTAATTGCAATGCTGGCAGATAGAAGACAAGAGAGAAATGCTTTGTGGGCCTGAAGAGATGAATTCTAATTGGAATTACATTCTCTACCAAACTGTAAATCAAGTCTTAAGGTGAAATAACATTTTTAGACATGCAAGATGTCAACCAAGGTATTGCCCATGGCTGCTCATTCAGTGTGTAGGGGTGGGAAGTAAACAATAGGACCCAAGATCCAGGAAACAGAAGCTTCCTGAGAGTAGAGAGAGGGAATAAAGAAGAGAAGGCTCATGCTACCTGACCAAGATGGATTGAGTCCATCCTGGAGCATGTGACTTGGGCTCCATAAGAAATGAGACAAAGTGCAAAGGAAGATAAAGTATTGATGTGTTTTGTCTTGTTGAAAAGCATTTGGCAGAGTTTGAGTATGCAGCAAAGATCAGCACAGAGGACACTGAGCAAACAAACACCCTTGTCTTCCTCAGAAGGAAGAAATAAAGATATCGTCTATAACGGCAAAATCTAGAAATAGCAAAAACAGATCGCATATGTTGAAATTAGGGGTAAATATCACAAGAATGAGCTGAAAAGCAGACTAGGCTAGCTCTGGAGATTTAAAAGTGAGAGTAACAAGAGACACATGACAGGGACTGCTTAGAAAAAAATCTATTTTAGCTCTTTGACTTATGTATTGATTACAATAAAAAAATTCTCGGAACTCATATTTTATAAATGCTAAAATGCCTTCTCCTATTCTCCCTCCTCTCTGTACTCTGCTCCCCTTCATGACCTAGAGACCCTGAAGCTTTTGTATTATCACTGCCTGACCAACGGTCCATAGAGACCCCAGAAGTTCCCACCCCCATTCCTGTGTCTCTTTCCCTCCTTCCCACTCTACACCAGGAAAGTTCTAGGAAAAGGGGTTTTGCCATAAATATGGCCTTCTGCCTTTTTCTTTCTGTCTCCAGAATATCACATTCAGCTTCTGGCATGGATTCCGCATCAAATGGGGTCATTGGCAGGTCTCATTAATGATTTTTCCTCTTCACTTTTGTAGTGGTTTGAAAACAATAGATCTCTCATCTAGACAGTTTCATTCTTAGAGCATATCGGGAATTTTTATTGCTCGTTCCATCTCAGCCTAGCCTCTACCCTGGAAATTGAATGGTCTCTTTGCTTGTTTAGGCTTTTCAGTGAGATTTTACCTCATTATGGTGTGCCCAGGTGAGCTTGCCTGTCATTGATTTCTACATGAATTGCGGACAGCCAGGCAGTTAAACAAACACTGCTCACTGAGTTCCTTTTTTTGGAATGCACTCCTGGGAGAGGATGTCCACACACTCCTATGGAAGGTCATTATCACAGCAGTTCTGGCAGGCCACTGGGATGGAGGCAGAGCAAAAATATGCAGGGGCTTTTGACCATAGATTTCTTTTCTTAGTCTGGGTTCCAGAATATAGAATCTGGTCCAACTCTTCAGTCTGGTGTGAATGAGCAGGCCAATAGCCTTCCCTTCTCTTGCTCTGTATTTCATATGCCTCAGGTCTTAGAAGGGACTGTGATGGAAATAGGGACAGCAACTTCTGACAGCATAGAGCAGAGTTCCATGTTAGCAAATCAGGAAAAGCTTCCCGGGAATGGAGGTGTTAGCACTGGCTTTGCATGGAGCAGAAGGATGCATACATAGGGTGAGCTCTGAGCCAGGTGGGAAACAACTGGGTGTACAATAGCACTAACAACCACACCTGGCATGACCCCTTACCTTTACCAAGCAGTTTACAGTTTATGAATAACACCATCTCCAAGTGCGGGATTAGCAAGTAGGAAAAGAGTCTGTGCTCAGAACACCAGCAATGCCAGGGCCAATGAAATGGGTGCAGTCCAGCTTCAGCAAATTTACCCATAATTTTGCAAGAAGAAAACCAACAAGTGGTCTATTTTAATTGCAGATATATATTTTTTTAGTTTTGGGTTTTGTAGTTTGCATTCACTTTATTTTGTAAAATATGTAGGATGAATAGTAGAAGTGGGGAGGTATCATGCATTTTAAAGAGACTAATATGGTTACTTTACATATATTATCTTTTAACAACCTTGAGAAAGGTTAAATAGGCTAGATATTATTATTATTATTATTATTATTATTATTATTATTATTATTATTATTACCAAGTTAATAGATGACCACACATAGGTCAGAGAGCTGCTAAGGGGCTTGGTCAAAATCATCCTGCTGGTGAAAGACAGAGGTGAGACTTGAAGTAAGAAACTCCACTGATTCATAATGGCCGCTAAGTCAGGTAAGTCTGAGCACAAATCTTTTTTCTTCCATGTGATGAAACTCTTTTACCTCATTCACCTTCAAATGAGGAAAAAATTCATACCCCAAAGAGTTAGAAAATTAAATAAGACAGTGTTGGAACAGTGTCTAACCTAGGACAAGCTTGAAGTATATGTTTAATGGATGGGAGGTCTGATCATCCCACGGTTTCTGGGTTCAGTGCCATTTCCACTCTGCAGTGTGTGAATGAGCGTTCATCTGAAGCAATGCCAGACCAGGGGGAGGGGAGATTGTGTATTTAGCTTGCTCAGGACTAGACCTGTGGCTAGAGTATGGATGTGATTCTGATGATGCTGTTGATAAACTTTGGTACTCTTGGCCCTGCTTCTTCCATTTTATATAGAAACAGCTTAGGTTGTTTGTCCAGATCCTAGATGGAATTATTTTGAATTTCCGTGTTTTTCAATGCATCCTTTCTATTTGGTTTATTCAGTCAGTTTCAGTGGTGGCAGGGGGAGCTCCAAGACCGGCAAGGCTGGATTGAAATTCGGGCTTTCTTTGCCTTCTAGCTGCATTATGTTGGAGACATCAGCACAATAGTCTATGCTTCAGGTTCCTTATCCATGAAATGAAGATAAAACTAGTATCTACATATAGAATGTTGAAAGGATTAGGTGAATTAATACATGTAAATTGTCTTTAAATTGCTTGGTACAGGTTTAGAGTTTATAGAGCATTCATTATATGCCAGGTCCTATTTTAAGCACTGAGTTATTATCAATGACCACAAGAGACAAAGCCTCTATCTCCATGGACCTTAAATTCTAATGTGAACAAATAAGTACTAGTGAGTTTCTCAAACTCTGAGCTTCTAATGCGAGAATGCATTTTGATGCTGCTTGGTGAGAATTGAACAGCAAATGTTTCCAGTTCCCTCTGGGTTTTGCCAGATCATTCAGAATCCTGATGTTATTCCCTATAGCCTGTATCAAGGCTTTAATTTTTTTCTTTCAGGAATGACTTTCTACAAACGGATACTTATGACTTCATGAAAAGCAACCTCTTTATAAGAACCATTTTATGGATGCCAGATAAAAGTTTGCATACTACAGACCAAAGATTAGAAATGTCTAATTTTGAGGTTAGCTCTAACATACGTGGATTATCTGTCTGCTTAAGTTAAGAGTATATAACATTTGTATAATAAAATTTCCATCCTGCTAAATATAACTCTGGTGCATTATAGGCAAAGCTACTGCTTGACAAAGAAATGTGAAGGAGGTGACGTGTAGGATTTTGAAAATCCAGATCTCAGTATCTTCCTTGTTTCTCTTCTTAGTAGTTTTATAACAACTGCAACCTACTATTCACTGCTGTACTTTCCCAACCAAGGGAAGTCCTTTCCACTGAATTGCAGCCAGAAATTTGGCAACCGTTAAATTAAGAATAAAACATTACATTTATGTTCTTTCCATTAGTGCACATAAAGATGAACAAACTCACAAGTAACTTGAGGTCATCCTAAATGTAACAAGTCACTGATGAGCTCATTCTGTGTAGACAATGCACATCTCAGTTTCAGAAGAAGCAGGATCCCATTGGGTAATTGACAGGCAGAGTCCCAAGTAGACATTATTTCCTTTGGCAGTTGCACACTACTACTTCCTGTCTGTCACCTCTCCCACACAGAGCAAGACATTATGCACCATCATAGCGAAGAGCCAGTGACTCTCTCTGTGTGATAGACTCTGATTACTTAATTTCATCTGATTTGAATGTTTTGCAGTGTCCCAAATGCAGAGCGCACATGTCTATCTGGAAATACGCTCGTTGGCTCTCCCCAAACATGCAGAAGGATTTAGAACCATTCAAAACCATCATCTCAGACTTCTAATTTGGAACTTAATAAGCCCCTTCATAATACACATTTGTGGTATTTCTTGTCAAAGTCCCTTCTCTTGGGAAATGCATGCCCCTTCCTCATCCTGCGTCACAGTCTATATGTTTATGGATATATTTTTTATAATTTAGTGTAAGTCTAACCTCAACATTCACCAGGCACCATCTATAAGAGTTGAATTCAAATTTGAGCAGAGTATTTTGCTCTAGAAACAGCACCTGATACTTTACCAGAAGGCACTAGGAAGGCTTTGCTAGAGAGCTTGTACTGTCCCAGGAGCTATATATTTTGAATACCTCCCTAGGAAACACAGCACCTCTGTGAACACACTATCAGCTAGCTACATACCATTATGTACTTATGTGGTCCTTATAGGTAAAGTTTGTGTTTCCAAAAAGTTGAGAACCTTATCAGTCTAACTTTAGAGAACACACAGTTTTAGAGAAAATGATGAGTGATTCTTGTCTTCACTATCTTGACATGATCTTCCCTTAACACTTAATAAACCAAGGGGTAATGCATGAATATGCTCTAACAAGAAAAATATATTGGTATGAAATTTTCTGTTAATCCACTTTGCCACCTGAAGTCACTGACTTGCTTTACTCAAGCACAGGTTTCTCCTTAATTTAGCTAAACTGCAACTTATGAAACACCACACTTAAATTTATAATAAAGTATAACTAAAGGAAATAGATACCATGATGAGTTATAAGTCAAAATTCCAACAACAAGAACCTGGCAAATTAATGTGCTTCAACACTTGATTTTTTTAAAACTGTATATTTGAAGACTCAAATGTAAGAAATCTTGGCTCACATTTGCAACTACTAACTGCATTTCAGATGCTGTATTTGGACATATATTAACTTAGTAATACACATAATCTTCCACGAGATACTTACATTTGTTATCTCAATTTCATAGGTGACAAAGTGGATGCATGAGATAAGTGAAGTTCATATGCCTAAGAGGTGGTGAGCCTATGATTCAAACCTGGGTCCTGTCTCCAGGCACCTTGCCTGCAACCATCACCCTATGAGCCTCAGTAGAAGCAGTAGGTTGAGTATAGTATTTGAAAGACACACTATTAAAAGCAGGTTTTATGCACTCTAACTTTTCATCTTTTACTGTACTATACCTACAATTATCCTTGGGTGTTAGCTGCCTGTGTTCCAGGAAAAAATCTAAATCCAACTCACATGTAAAAATTAATTATGGCCTGTCCTTCCTATGGCTTGGACTCTTGGGACCTTTTGTAGTTCAGCTTATGAATGAAGGTGAGTGCCCTTCCCAAATCAGTCAGTCACTCTGGGATGAATGGCATGATTTAACAGAAATAAAATAAACTCCAGGAAGGCAGAATAGTTGTATCTTTCTCATGATTGGATTCTCAACAGCTGGAACAGAGTTTTCCATATGATCAGTGCTTGTAATTGATTCAACATATGAGTACCACCAGCCCCCAAATTCACATGTTGAAGCCCTAACCTCCTTCCTCCCACCCCTGTTAGGAAAGTAATTAGGCCATTAAGATGGAGCTGTCATGGATAAGAATAGTGTCTGGAGTTCACTTGCCCTCTTTCCACCATGCGAGAGTATAGGGAGAAGTTGGCAGTCTACAACCAGGAAGACGACTCTCATTAGAATCCAGCCATGGTAGCTCCCTGATCTTGGGCTTCCAGACTCCAAAACTGTGAGGATTAAATTTCCATTTTGACAAGTCATCCAGTCTATAGCATTTTGCTATAGCAGTCTGAGCGAGGATAACACTCAGTGAAAACTAATTGAAAGCATAAATATAATGCAAACCCTTGACTTGAAGAAGACCAAATCTTGAACACTCTTGGCTGAGAGTAAGAGTGCTGAAGGAATGGGATTGTCCTCTTTCAAGAAAACTGAGGAGCACACACAAGGACCTGCAGTAGCAGCAAGGCTTAAAGAAATTTAACATGAGGTGCTCTGGCTGGAGATGACCTGGTCCTGACTGAGCTTAACATTGAGTGGAAGAGATTTCCTTCTGTGCCCCAGTAAGCCTTAAATTGCCACTGGCAGATTCTGTCACAACGGTGGGAGGGATAGCACCAGGCAATGCAGATTCTGAGTAGCCAAACCAGAGCAAAGGAACACAAGGCAGTAGAAATGAGGCCTTCTAGTAGACCCATTATGTCACCCAGTTCTCCCTCGGTAAAGGCATTATTAAGCAGGACAGACCTCATTAATCTAAATAGGCTTTGATTTAAGAAGATATGGGGGAAGAAAATCTGTGAAGGGTATCAACTTCTCATTCACCTGGCCATATAGAGTTGGGATAATTAACTGTGGGAATATACAGGGTCTGGCACCCAATAACACCCCCTTTTTATTAAAAATGCTTTTATTACAAAATCATAAGCATGTAATTCTGTAATATAACAACATCACACTCAACCACACCATATGCTATTTTAGGTGAAAGGTTCAAATTGCTGTTCCTCTCATGTGAGTCATTCATGTGCCCTACCAACCACACTCAAGCAAGTCTTACTTCTGCTGGACCCTGTATTTCATAGAAAAAAACATGAATTTGACTATTTGTACCCTAACCTGCTTACAAGGTTCCAAGTAGTTGATGTTTGAGTCTCTGATACCAAGACAAAAAGTATTATGTTTATTTAGAAAGAAATTGAAGGGACAATGATTTCTAAGTGAGTCAAGTCTATGAAACAGTCAAGGCCATTACCTCACTCTTGTGTGCTTTCAGATCTTTTGGATTTTAGCTTTTCTTCTAGTTAATAGAAGTTTTATGTCTGAAATCTCAAATAGAGTTTATAAAATAGGAAGATCCCACAGGAATAAAATGTATTTATCTTAATTGTGACCCAAAACCCAGGCATGTCATATTTCACTGAAATTGTATTTTAGACTTGGTTTTGAAAAATATGACACCTACTTGGGTAGTTAGATTTCACATTGTAGTCTCCTGCTAGAGTTATGGAAAATTTTCTAGGGTTGCCAAATTTATCACCATACTGTAAGGCCTTCTAAATAGTGCAGTAGAGTGCCCAGAGAAAGCTGATCTCAAGACCTTAACTGATAGCAGTCTCTTGGTTCTTATTTTTCATGCCCAGCTTGATGTAATACTACTGGGAACTTGTTAACTCAGCGGCATTTATCATGATTCTGTTTTGTTGTACAAATACAATAGACTCTTCTTTTTACATTTAATCAATACATAGAGTAGTGAGATAGGTAGAAGGGAGAAGAATCATGTTAGATTAATGATTTCTGACTTATGGTGAAATTCAGCTGGAATATTGCACTCACAGTCCTGAGATGGCCTCTCCTAAAAGCAAAATATTTCTAAATAATTCATTGACATTGCTTCTGTACATCATAGCAGCTCTTTCATTTCTTCACTGGAAGAAAAAGCAACAAACATTCCAATCCATCAAGATCAATGTTACTTAGAAGATAAGACTTTTGCAGCCAGAACAAATGCAGATCACATTGGGGTGTAGGGTGGCAGAAAGAGTAGAAGAGAAATGGGCTTTGGAGGCCTATCTGACTACCTAACTAAATATTAAATGTCCATTACTTCATGCAACCTCCCTTATAAATGAAGGGGGTCCATACCTTACATGAAACGAAATGTGTATGGCAGTTGTCCTGATCAGGCAGAAGGTGGCAAATGTGGTTCCAGACTAAGGTCTGTGTAACTCCAAAGCCCAGTCATTCTTTTTTTGTCCCCCCCACCAATAGGCCACAATTCTTTGTGTGGGGAGGGGAGGCGGGAGTGTTGCTTTTATAGTAAGGAGCGACAAATGTGCTGTCATTTTCTATAGTGAGTACTTCAGTGGGAATTTTCCGCAGAATGAAATGTGAGGGTATTTGGTTTGATTTCTCTTCTTAACAATCTTTCTCTACAGTAATATGAAACTGGAGAAGAGAAGACTTGGAAGAGTGAGTTTTAAAGTAAGAATTGCAGAAGTTTAAGGATACGAAGGGCATTGATGAGACTAAAATGAGTTGTATGGTATAAGAAATACTACATATGGATTTACATGCCTGAGATGCATTTGAAGAGAAAATGCTGTGAGTTCTGGAGCAGCACAGAGTAACGTGAGGGCTTGCCATCTCTTCTTGTCTGCCCTGTGTGATCTCCAGAGCTAGATGAGAGGCGGGGTGGTGAGTGGTGAAGAGCAAGGCTTTGGAGACAGGAAGACTTGAATTTGAGTCAGCAGCAACGCAGTCCACCTTCTTGTGTCATTGACTTAACATCTCTGAATTTCAATTTCTTTATTGGTTACGAAGGCTTGATGATACCTATCTTGTGGGGTTGACGTGAGAATCGGACATGATATCGCATGTAGAAAACCCTGTGTCTGGCACACAGTAGGCAGTCACTAAAAAAGTGAAATCACCATGTGCAACTGAAATGATCATTAATAAGGGAAATATAAATTGAGAAGAATAAGGGAGAAGTTGAAAATATGTTGTGAAGACTTGTGGCTTTTCCAAATGCGGTCAACCTTGATATAGTTACAACTATGTTCTGTTGGACATGATTTATCTGGTTCTTAGAAAGCCCATAATATCAAAGGTCAGGTTGTCTTAAAAACCCATTATTAGCTCTCCTTTTGGCTCTTAAAAACTTTTATGCAATGGCATTTTAGGGAGCAAGAATGGTGAGAGAACTGGGAGAAGGGTGATGAACCCAGAACAAACCAAACTTTACCTGCAGCACAATTTGCTAAGACCAGCTCCGCTCCAAAAAACCCCACAGGAAACACATTGGAACTTACAGGTTTGCTAAGCTTAAATATGTAATAGCCTTGCTTTCATTTTGAGAGAAGGCCAATGAAGGGAAAGTCAGAAAGAGTTATTGCTTTACGGGGCCTTAGCCAAGGTTCCCTTTTTGCTGTTGCATACCATTCCCTCCCTTGTAGTTGTTTGTAAAGAATTTTACATTCAAATGCTTTTCATTTTCCCCCCTCTCCTTGGGCAACAATATATGAAATCATTCCAGGAGGGGGAGCACCTTCTGTGAGGAGATTGGCCAGGCACGTGATACAAAGAAATGAACAATAACAGAATGACATAGAACCTGACCACTTCAGGAAATGAGGTCGGTTTTTTTTTTTGCACTTAGGAATGGGTGTTTAGGACCTTCTGAATGCACTCCCAGAGTAATGACTCACTCCACTTAGCGTGGACACCTGGAAATTTCAGTTCAGATATCATTATGACAAAGTATAATTTTCCCAGGCTGTGGTGTTCACTCTGACTCAGCAGACACAAAACCTACCACATGTTCCTCACTTGGGTCATGACTAACACAGAGGCTGAATTGAGAGTTATCATGCTGCTCCTTCAAAGAAGAGACTAAAGTTGTTCTCATTGTGAAGGGTGCATTTAGCATGATACATGTACCAAAGCAAACAGAAACCCACCTTCACTCCTTCGGGTGGCGATTCTTGTTAAATATTGCATATGGAACTCCTTGGGGGTAACACATTATATTGGTTTTTCAGATTCCTTATCTATGTAGTAAAGGGTGTTTGGCATTGACATCAAAACACTTGAAAATTAAATCACTTGAATTAAGCCTAATAAAGTTCTCCATGAAACAACACATGACCAGAAAGCTTTATTGTGCCGATAGTCCTAGGCCTTGTAGATATGAGCCTCTGTTTTGATAATATATTTTTTATTTCTTAAAGCTGTACTTGCATTTCAAGAGATTTAAACTCAGCTAGTTGAAGGCAAAGTATTCATCACTTTGAAAATGAGCCAGTTAAATTCAAATAACCAGTTTCTAAGTAGTCATTATCCAAAGTAAGAAGACTCTAAATTATTTGAACCATTTATTGGAATATTCATAACTAATGTAGAGATAAAAAATTGAGTATTTAATCTGATAATATTTGATAGAATTACTTACAAAATTTTATTTTTTTCCAAAGCCTAGCATAGTGACTCACATGGTAGGCACTGAATAAGTCTTTATTGAAAGAATGGATGGATGAACAAAAGGAAAGAAATTATTAATTATTTTGAAAAGAATTCGGCTATTTGAATCTTTTGACCTTGAAGGAAGACTAATTTATATTAGGAAGGATAACTTCTCCTTCGTTACAACAAATACCATAATGATGATTTTTGATAATGGAAGATGTGTGGTTTTGGGTGTGGCCTGAAAGGAATTCTCTGTACAACAAAGTCTTAGGAAATATGTTGTCACTCACAGCAGCTCTATTGGAAGCTCCAATAGAGCATTGGAGGTCAGGGTGAAGAGCAGTGAGGACCTGGAAACATGAAAAAGAGAAAACAGATTGAAATTAGAAGAGGAGCTTGAGAAACTTGGCAGGAAAGGGGATCCTATAAAAGGGCATGACCAACAAAAGCGTCCCCATGAGGGGAATGGATTTGAAGTTTTAGGTGAGGAAATTCCAATATTCAAACTTACATTTGCCATCAGTGTGTCTGGCTTTAACGTCTTTCTAGTACCCTAAACTTGAATCTAAAAGTGGTTATACTCAGAAGTACTGGGATAGTCTATTTTTGGAGCATAAAAGAAATGTTGTTTTTAGGTATGGGGCAAAATGACAGAATAACGGTGCAAATGAAAGGGCCCAGATTCACAGAGGAGGTTGTACAAGGTCAATATTCAGAAGCCATTGGAAACAAAATTTGAGCTATAGTAACCCAGAGCATTTTGAATCTTAAATACACTTAAGTTTAGAGAGAAGGTTCTGCTTTTTCCCTACCACAGTCACCCACCCACCTCTGTGCATTTTGTCTCTATCAGCTACTTGCAATCATCCCTTCCCAGGAAGATCTAATGAAAAGTACCTTGATCAATACAGTTAATCACTGCTAAGGATCCAGCCTCTGGCAGCAAAGAATATTTTCATTTGATTTCCATTTAATTAACTAGCAGCTGATGAATATATTTTGTTGGAGTTGCCCAGAAGTAGTTCTGAATGTCCTGGTGATCTGACTCATTTTTACTAAAGTGTACCTTCTATCTTATTTGAATAAATGATTATTAAGTAACTCCTAAATTCTGACTCTGGGAGTTTATCATCTTATGATTTGTTTGACAAGGCCTCAGTTTCTCTTGGTCACTGTTTCATGCTGAAAGTTTTGGAGGGCTAAAATCTGTATCTCAAGCCTGTGTCCAGATTCTAGGAAGAAGCTCTGATAAAGAATATTGTATATGGACTTTTTGTTCCTGAAGTTAGGGGAAAATGACAGATTGTATTTGTGTATGTGTGTGTGTATTGAATCCATCAAGTTTTCCAATTTTGTTCTAAATGTAAAGCCCATGTAAGGTAATAAGCAAGCTCTCCAATAATTGGACCCATGGATCCAGTTTTTTTTTTCTTGTTTCCCATTGAGTTGAGCACAGAGTACACATTCAATAAATGTCTGCTGACTTCAGTCAAAGTGGCCAAGTTTTCAAGAGATAGGAGGTGACTGGTTTTTTTTTTTTTTTTTTTTTGCTGGTAGATTCCCACAGAAGCTTGCTTCTCTACTGTGATAATTTGAGCCTGGTAGATAGGCTAACATCTCTTGATAAATTTTAGGGAGACAATTAATCATTTGGTTGCCTCTTTAATCTCTTCTCAACGGGGAGTGATACTCGAACAGTGACTTAGACAGTGGGCAGCTCTCAATGCCAAGAAAGTAGACAAGGCCTTGCTTTTTTCTAGGAGATTTCTCTGTCTCTTTTGAGTGTAAACTTACCCTCATTCTGATGCATCCTTATTGATGGAAACAGCACTTAAAACCCTATTTTGAACACCATTAACAAGTTTCCTTCTACCAGTATATTAGATTCATGCTTTCTTTATAGAATTTTAAATATTTTAGCCCTAATTGCCATATTTTGTTGTGTATAATATGCACCTGTGTTTTTGGCTCAAGATTTCAGGAAAAAATCTTTTGTTTTAGTTTTTTAATTAAAATTTTTATTTATTTATGGTTAGAAACAAAACTGATTATTGTACTGTAGGGTATTATTTTGCATATGGATATCATTATTGCTTTGTAGAGTTACACTTTTAATGCTTAAGCATAAATAAAATAACCCAAAACATTTATATACATACATTAATTAGTACTGCCCATGTGTAATGCACATTCTTACTTTTCCCTCAAAAATGTGGGCAAAAATGTGCACATTATACACGGCAAAATATAGTAGGTATATGTTATTCAATTAGGATGCCGTTCAAAGGGATATTCTCACCTCTAAGTGGGTGAAACCTTGAGGCTCAGAGTATGTGAGACTCTGAAATGTGCTTCTTCCTTGGAAAACAACTGCCCCCTTGTTCTACCACAAAGCAGTTTCCAAAAAACTGTGTGAAGGAAAGGTGGGATATAGCTCAAAAACATAAAATCAGGTGTTTAAAACTATATTCTCTACACTCTTGTAAGACAATCAGAAAATTTGGTTGGCCAGATTGCCATATGCAGACCTCCCCAATATTCACCCAGTGTGCTCCTGATGTAGTATTCACTGTGCGCCTTTATAATTGCAGATTTTGTACTACACTATCAACTCAGTACATGAGGGGAATGGCAAGACAATGGAAAACAGACTCTGTAAATGAATATTGGATGTTCACAGGAATTCCCACTCAAATATGTTTTATTCTATTGTTGAACATAGAACTGTGTTACTGAGAGGCTCCTTAGGATCCATGGGGGGACTGGAGAAGACAGAAGTGTAGCTTACCAACCAGCAGGAGCTGAGAAGAAATTCAGACCCTTTGTGATGAAATCTTTTCAGTTTTAATTCCTTTCATAGGCCCTGATATGACAGGTGTAGTATTTTCTTTTGATTTTCCCAAAAGTCTAGGAGAAAGGCTGGGTGTGGTGTGATTACTTCTGTAGCACATGGCAGTTCTGGTTTTTATATTATTTTATTTTTGGCTGTCTAACTGCTTGCCAGTTCATTGCAGTAATTATCAGACCTCCATTCCTTGCTTCCAAATACCATCATCATGTAATGCTACAACAAAAGAAAAGAATGCCAACAAAAAGCTTAGTGGAAAAAATTCAAGTTGATTGATTTTATACTTCCAAAGAAGGCGTTTCCTGGGCTGGAAATTGTTACATTCCGCTCTCATAAGCAAGAAGGGTCAGAGACGGTCGGGCAGTCAAAGATGTTTTATTGGCCAGTTTCAAAGTTTTACCTGCACAGGGGCGAACTCTCGGGGTGTCCGGAGACACGGTGCCAAAATGGCTGCAAATGAGAGTCGCGCCTAACGCTTACAGGCTAGGGTTTTTATAGAAGCGGGCAAGCAAGCGGGTTTCCAGAAGCAAAGGTGGCAGTTAGCGAAGTAAACCAGCTCAGGTGTGAAGCACTTAACAACAACTCCTGACACATGGAAGCCCTCTATACGTTTTGACCAATTCCTAACTCTCTGGAACACCTGCCTGGGGGTGGGTGCGGTTTCTACTCAGGCTTGAGCGAGCAAACAGCTTAGCACAAACAACTTATTTCCTCCTCGACTCTAACAGAAATGAAGTCAGCATTTCTTCACAATCACTCAAGAGACTCCCGGTGAAGTAAATATATTGTTTTGCACTGGCTGGTATGGCTCAGTGGATTGAGCACAGGCCTGTGAACCAAAGGGTTGCCAGTTCAATTCCCCATCAGGGCACATGCCTGGGTTGCAGGCCAGGGCCCCAGTAGAGGGTGCGCAAGAGGCAACCATACATTGATGTTTCTCTCCCTCTCTTTCTCCCTCCCTTCTTCTTCCTAAAAATAAATAACATATTTAAAAATAAATAAATAAATAATTGGGACATAATAAATAAATTCTGAGACTTTTAAATCTTGACTCATTGATTACTATCCCTACAGATCAAAGATAACTGATATTTTTTAAAAAGAGGGACCTAGAAAGAAGCATGTATTTTGTGCATCTTTCTAAAGGTTAAAATTGTATACTATATACACAAACACAACACATGTATGCATATACATGCATATACACACACACACACACATAATGTTCCTTCACTACATTTTATGCTATTCTTCTTTCTCTGGATCAAAAGTTACCAGTGGCATTTGCATTATGAAATTAGTTTAACCTTCACAGCCTTAAAAACCCTCAGGTGATCTTAATTCTGCAGAGGTCAGAATAATTCAAACTGGAGAAGGAAATAATATACTGTCTAATAAAACACTAATTTAAACTGAAAAAGAAGGAACAGTTAGTTTAGCAACCTATCCAAGACTCCTTTCTGCTATTCAACTTCTCTTTAACTGAAGTCTTGTAAAACTCTTCCCATGTCTTTATATCTTCCGAGACAGACACACAACCATGATTTAAAGAGACTTTGAAGGCACTTGAAGCTTTAGTGGCACATGGCCTTGAGCACATTCTCTGGCTCTTTGAGTCTAGGAAACAGGTTTTGTTCCAGGTTTCTATCGATTCTGCGGAGGTCTGCTGCAGAGTCCCTCCATCTGCTCCTGCAGGCACCGGGTTTCACTTAGGGGCTTACTCTGCCATCTCAGGTAATGTGGCACTATCTGGACTGTCTTGCTGCCGGTCCCCTCTTTTGATCATGCTTCCCTCAAAATCAAAGCAGAGCTAGAAAACCAGTTAGTGATGACCTCTTACCCAAGTGAACTGGGTTTGATTTAAGCTCCAACTTTTCTCAGGTGCTCCTCGAGTGATTCATATATTGTCCCTAGTTCTACAGTCTTGTCTCTCACTCCTTATCTTATTTCCACTCAGACGTCATTTATTGGGACGGTTTCTGTGGCCTATGTTGAACTTCCTCAGTCCTCCAAGAAACCATCCACAGACCTCCCCTCCCCAGCCCATGATTTGGGTTAGGTGTCCTCCACTTGGCCCCCATCACTCATTCAAGGTTTAACCACTTGCACTGTAAAATAATTGGCTGTTCTATGATTGGTTATTGCTAAAAGACAACATTTTCTAAGAGCAAGAGCTATGCCATATGTTTGGTTATATCAGCAGCTCCTAGAACAATTCTAATGTATAGAAAACACTCAGCTGAGCTCAATTTCATGAAATCAGGCCTTCCCAATAATTTAAAACATTTAGTAATATGCCATTGCTTTGTACTAAATGAGCATTGACTTATTTTTTTAGTGAACAATTTAAAATCATGGTTTATTTGTATCCAACCAACAAGACAAACACAAGAGTTGCTGCAGAATCACAAGACAGGGGTTTCTTTGTTCATTCCTGGGCAAAAATCAATGCTAAGACTAGGAAGAAGAGGGGCTGGGCTGCCCACCCTGTGGGGGTGTCAAAGTGAGGCTCTCAGGAAGGTGGGGGAGCAGGCCAGCACACCCCTCTCTTTCTGAGCGTTCTGGACCTATGGAGTAGACATTTTTAAGTGGCAGAATTCAAAAGGAGAAGAGAAAGCAAATCAACGAGGAGGAGGGAACCAAGGAAAATTCCATGGAAGCATCATGCCATTTGTTATAGCAGCCGCAGGCACACCCAGGAGACAGGCTCTGACATCTGTCAGAAACAGGAAGAACTGGCTTCTCTGTAAAGCTGCTAGGATTATTATCATTCTTACCTGGACAGCTCTCAGCAAAGGCTCCCCATTTGTCCTTGCCAGGCAGGGCCTTCTCTAAGGGATGAAAAACGTCAAGATATATAGAAGAACCTGGCTGACTCCTGCAGCTATTGCCCAAAGCTGCCAAGGCAGGGGCTTCTGGAATGCTTTTATTTGGTGACTAAGAGTCATCACTTGACCCTCATTACATTGGTGCCTGCAGCTCAGTGGTTGCTTCCCAGGCCTCCTCTGGTGTAACTTCAATTGATCATCCACAACTTGTCAATATAGATGGCATGGTGGGAAATGCCATGCTCTCCCTTTTATTGTTATTATGATCCATAAGAATAATTTTGGGCACCTACTTTGTGCCAGGCTTAGTATATATGCTTTTATATATCTCAGTTAATATTCATGACCTTTTTTTTGCTAAGTACCAGTTCCCACTCATGTTATAAACACTGAGCAAGTTTCTAAGATGTGGATCCTCATCCTTCTAACTCTACAATGTGTGTTCTTCCTGCTCGTCACCATAATATAGGCCTGTACCATTCTCTTTAATTAAAGACTGGGCATGACTCTGCAATGGTGCCACTGCTATGCAGTCAGTCTTATAACAATTTTTCTTCATCTCCCATTACCTTGCAATAGCTTTCCTGGGCATTGTTTAAATCCCGTTCTTTTCTAAGCTCTTTATTTGGGAAGCATGAATTTGTTGATCAAGAAGCTAAGTAAAAAGCAGAACTACACACAAAAAAATTCAAAGTCAAGTGGAAAAAGTGCAGTCTCTCACTGACCTAAGAGAATCACTTTTGCAGCCCTCCGCAGTTTCCAAGTGTGTTAAATATATGTCCCATCTCATAGCCTGGTAGTCTTGTTGGTATGGACCATAAGGCATAAAATATGCCTTATTAGCCTCATTCTAAAGATGAATAAAGTTAAGACCAAAGACTATTTACCTAAAGTACTAAATCTGTATTTCAAAAAATATGTATTACATGTTTCCTAGCACAGTCTCTGCTCTTATGGACTTTTCATGCTAGTGAATGGAGACAGAATGTAAGGAAAGAAACATGCAAATAAGATGGGATCAGGTGGTGATGATGGGAGTAGGAAGGGCAAGAATGAGAGTTTGAGCCCAGATCTGAAAGCCGAGAGCTGTCCTGCTGTGTGAAAACTGGAATGGTGATGCCAGCAGAAGAAAGAGCAAGTCCAAGGCCTTGAGAGTGGACTAGTACTGGCAAATTCGAGAATGAAGGCATGGAGGGAGCATGGTCGTTAGGAAGGAAAGTGGTAAGGGTTGCAATCAAAACAGCAAGGCAGTACGTGACCCAAAATACTTTCAGAGGACAAAGATTTTTACATATAATAGGATCATGAAAGATTTTAATCATGGAATAGCTAGAATAAGAAAAGTTATATTTCCCCCTAAAGATATCTTAAATACGTGTAATCAAGGTGCCTGGATCCAACGGAATCCAAAGCCCTCAGTTCTGTTCAGTAACTCTGCTTTGTCCACTAAAAACATTTGGGTGCAAAGTATATTGGGCTACAGCTGCTCTGGCTACGTTCTCATTTTGGAAATGGAAAAGGGTTCATTCTTGATTCAGGGTCTTGTATAGGCACATGTGAAATGTCTGAATGCCAGGCCTTTTCTTCTGGCCTGGCCAGCTCCTGGTCATTTACTCAGTCTCTGCTTTAATAGTATTTATGTGGCGAAGCCTTTTGTTATTCTCACCAGTCTAGATGTCGCTCTGAAGGGACTTCGTATACGTGGTGGACATCTATAATCAGGTGACTTTACGTAAAGGAGATGACTCTTCATACTGTGGCTGGGCCTCTTACAATCAGCTAAAAGGCTCTAAGAGCAAAACTGATTATTTTCCTGAGTAGGAGAGATTTTATCTCAAGACTGTGACGTGCCCTCCTGTCCTAGAGTTTCCTGCTTGCCCTGCGGACTGTGGTTTTACCAGTCCCTACAAGTCATGTAAGCCAATTCTGTAAAATCAGAGAGAGAGAAAGAGAGAGATTTCAGTAGAAAAAGAAGGAGCTTAAGGGGATCCTGTTGATGCAAAGCCAAACTTTCCATCTAACACAGAGGGCTAAGGCAGTCCACTCACTCATGGCTTTGACTCATGAAAAAAATGGCTCCCTCTTGCAAAGGTTGGCTGGTTCAAAGGAAAGGCAGACCTGGGATTGGGACTGGTTCTGTCAACGTCTCTTTTAATGACTTTTTCTATGTTCTTTTTTCTTTATTTTATTTGGTTTTCATGCTCATGGTGCAGAATTGTGTAGCATTTTTATATGAGGCAAGGAACATCTGCCTAAAGTTACAGGCATTGGCAGAAAGGCCTTGGAGATTAACCATATGTCCAAAGCAAATTTCCTAGTTTTGCAGTAGTCAAAGTCATCTATTACAAAGAAAAATTAAACTAAAAGTTATAGAGTATAGAGTTATATCTTATCAATCATGGGAATTAATGCTATTATCCTCAAGCTGCTTTCAGAAATGAAGGAAGAGTTATTTGAACATAAATGGAACATTTAAATTATTTAACAAGTTTTCTGTGTGACTCTGGGAGGGTCTCAGTGTTTTGACAACATCCTGGAAAGGAGAGCGGCCCCCACACTGTGACTCTGGGCTTTGTGGGATGAGGAATCCATGATTACTCAGGCTGTCACCCTCTACCCATGCTGCTGAAATTCATCTAGCCAAAATAAGAATTAGTATAATTTATGGTTTTGTTTTTACAACTGGGACAAAGAAAGAATTGATCAACTAGCAATCTATCAGTGTTGCTCAAGGCCTTGCTGGTGTTTTTTGCCCCTTAAATTAAAATGAAAACCATGGAGAATATTGATTAAAAATCTTCCAAATTCTATTTAATTCCAAACTGTGTCTCAGAAACTGTGATCACTTTTGAAGGTGAAATTGACTTATTAGCTGTTTTTATGAGGCTGCTTCATTTTGTACTTCCCCTCATTATCTTTGCTTGACTATCCAGGTAAATTGGGTTGGATCTACTATTTGTAGCAATCTGGCTGGGGCCTTTTTGGAAATAGACAATATTTATTTAATACCCTTGGTTCATCTACCTTGGATACATCCCCTGCAGGGCATACAGAAGAGACCAACGCAATCCCTGCCTTCATTAACTTGCACTCACATGGTATAGATATGCCTCTATTTAAAAATCGAAGTCACAAAAAGAAAACTGGCTACCAAGTCTGAAGGACTGGGTCCTAGTTTGCCTTTTTCTCCAAGTAGCTATATAGCCTTGAGCAGGCCACTACACCTGTCTGTAGTTTACTCAGATCATTTCTATGATTCCTTGATTAGCATGACATAACCGTAGGGCAAGTGTTATACGAGAAGACATAGGAAGACTACTGTAGCAAACAAGATCACGTTGCTTGGGAAAAGCTGGCCAAACATAATTACATAAACTTTTATTGAGCACCTACTGTTTGCAAGATAGGGTGTGCATCACTGAGGCAACATCAAGATACATGGAATACACATCATTCCCTGTCTTTAAAGAGATTACAAGATTTACTGGGAATGCAAAACAGACTTGGAGTCGGGACTAAGGGTCTGATCTCTGGAGAGTATTTGAAACTTATCTTTGCCAACAACTGGCTGTGAGTAAGTAATATAGTTAATTGACCTCTTGGAATAGGGTAAACGAGTTCCTACCTCAAAGGCCTGAATGTGGGAGTTGAAGGGTGGGGTAGGGTAGGGGAGAGTAATGTGGGAAAAATGGGGACAACTAACTGGACAGTAATTTTTTTAAAAGAGTAAATATTTTAATTCATTTAATAGGAAATATTTGAGTGCCTGCTCTAAGCCAAAGACTGCAATTGATGCTGGGTGTGTATTGGTGAACAAAATATAGAAATAAATCTGCCTTCATATGGCTCCGTTTCCAGGGCGAGGAGATTGATACTAACTATAGGTATGATAAGAAAGTGAACTGGTTCATATGTGATGAGTTGATGAATGGTGTGGGGCAAAATAAAAAGTAGATGCTGATGAAGGGAATCTGGGAATAGACACTACAATCTTGGAGGAAGCTACACTTTTAAATATGGAAGTCAGGGTAGGCTTCATAGAGAAAGGTCCATTTGAGCAAAGGAGGTGAGGAAGATTGGCAGCATATAATGTGGAATGAGCAATTAGAGGTCAGAGAACAGCCAACACCAAGCCCAGAGGCAGCAGGAAGGCAGAAGGCTGTAGGGTAAATAAAAAGGCCAGTGTGACTAGGGGACAGTGGGTGATGGGGAGTTTAAGGAAATGAGATCAACTAGGCAACAAGAGGGAAAAACCAGGTCCCGTGGGATCTTTTACACAGTAGGGATTTTGGCTTTAGTCTGAGGGAAGAGAGGGCATTGTAGAGTTTCACTGAGAAGTGACAGAATCTTACTTAAGTTTGAAGTACAATAGTAGCTACAGGGCGAAGCAGAAGTATAAACAATGGTGAAAAGGAAAAGGATCGGGAGACTATTACAGTGATTCTGTGGAGGGGAAATGGTGGCTGGAGCTGGGATGGTAGCAGCAGAGGGCTGGGAAGGGTTTGGAGTCTGGACTTATCTTGCAGGAGAGTCGACAACAGATTCTGGGGGCTTGTAAGTGGGGTGTGACAGAAGACATGAGTCTCAGACAGCTGCATAGCTTTAGTCCTGGGTAAAAGACAATGATAAAGCAGAGAAAGTATGCAAACCCTTGAAAGTACTTAGTACAGTGTTTGGTACACAGTAGGCTCTCAGTGAAGAAATTAAGGTAAATGATGTTTAGAAAGAACTCAGCAGTTCTTTTTCTTTTTTCAACCAGTCTGTTGAAGTCTTTTCATTTTGGGGATGTCAGTGTAGATACACTTATCTGGTAAACCCTCCCGGACTCCCTCTGGGCGATGCACCATTTCTATCTAAGCCCATGCCTACCTGAGGCCTCCCCCATATTACCTCTTATTTTCCATGACAACTTCTCAAAGCGCCTTCTGGGAGAAAGTGAGTGGTAGAAAGATTGATAATCTTCACGTTTACTCTGAAAGATCAGAAAATGTTTTCATCAAGGGAGCAACATTTGAGACGGGACTTGGAAGAATGATTAGATATGCGGCAATGGTTGAGAGAACAAAATAAACAGGGCACATGTTCACGCTCAGAGGAGTCTATGTAGGAGCCCATTCGTAGCAAGCAAGCAAAGAAACTAACTCACTCCTAACTTGAGATTTTGGTTCCATATCCTCTGGTCTGGAAGGTCACTGTACAGTGACAGAGGGAGGGTGGCATTCTCCCATCCTGCAAATTTATACTTTATGTCCTTTGTCTGTGATAAGAACAAGGACCTGGCTTATAGGTATGTATGTGTGTGTGTAGGGGGAGGGGTGATACCAATGGTCCTAAAACATAAATGACATTGTATTTTTCCATTATTTCCTTCCTGGCATTTTCCAATCTTCTACTCTGCTGGATGCAAGGTGTGGGAATGAAAGGAAACGGGGATTAGTGTCTTCATGTCCCAAGCAGATTAAGAGTGCTGCACAGAGTTAGCTAATATCCCCAGAGGTACATAGAGCTTGTTTTCCCCATGAACATCTTCAGGGGTAACGGGATACCCACTGTGTGTGTGGCTGTTTTCCCCACAGAACTTCATTGATGAGCGGACCCAGAAAAGGCCAAGTCCTCATGGTTCCATGATGCCACATTGTAAAGACTATACTATTCGAATAAGAAAATAAAGTGCAAATACATGCAAACTTTTAATCACAAAATATGGGCAACCACACAAAATAGAACTTTTCTTGAATCCGTTCCCATCGAAGGATTGTCTTCTTGCATAGATTAGATGCCTTAGGTTTTTGTAAAATGCGAATTCAAAAATTTCAGTGAAAGAGGCTTTCTTTTTCTGATAGCTCACCTGCAGCAGGCAAAGATATTCCTCATGGCAACAACAAAGAATTTCAAGTGGTGTTCAGATTAAGGTTATTCTGTCTTGAAAATTTTTCTTGTGTTCAATATGCATGCGGTCTCTCATGTGATTGAGGGGTGAAATGAATTTTGGATGTTGCTGTGAAGATTTTTATGATATAACTTTTTCCTGAGTGTGAATGTAATCAAAGCATTTGCAGGTGGCCTGCAGGGAGCCTTCTTATGAAGAAATGGAACATGGTGACATTGATTTCAGGGTTGGTGACAGCGAGATGTACAGAGAAATTATTGGCATCAGAACGTTTTGCTCACAGTCTCCAGGGCGGATTCAGAAACAGGTATGGAATCCAGAGGCAGTTTTTCAATTCCTAGGAGGGGAAATTTTAGCAGCATGTTAGGGGTTTCATTTTCTAGGAAATTGAGATCCCCATGTGATTTATTAGAGCAGGGACCAAGGGTGCGTATGGAGACAGAGCCGAGGCACAGACAGGGCATTTGATGGAGGTGGCCTGGCAGGAAAGGTCATGTATCTCAGAGGGCAAGGATGGTACTTTGGAGTCCTGGTGGTCTCCACTCAGAGTCTGGATTTGAACTGGGAAAGATGGATTTGCAGGTGGCCCAACAATGACAGATGAGAAAGACAAAATGAGGAATCTGAGATTTTAATAATTACTCTATAAACTCCAGGAATATAAAGCCTATGACTCTCATAGGTTCCTGGTGAGAGTGCAAACTGATATAAGTATTCCAAGAAGAATTTCACCATTTATTAGATATTAAAAGGTTAAAAATATGTATACTCTTCACCCCAAATGCTTAATTCTAGGAGTGTTATTATGAGTGAAGGGTACACACAAGGAAATGCTCAAAGGAACTGCTATTTAAATAGTAAATAAACAATTAAAAGTAAAGGGGGAATAAAAGAAATAATCTAAATGTACTATAGAATTTTGGTTAAGTATATTATATTTTCCTTTGCTTGAAAAGAACTCACTTGGCCAGTTTGTTCACCTCACAGATAAATCTTCTCTTTTCATCTTTCAGATAGTTGCACTATTATGTATACTCTAAACCTTTCCTGACATGTTCAAGCCTCGGCGAAATGCCCCCTTCAACAGGCTTCCATACTCTTTTTAATCCTCCTCCTTCATGTCAATTCTTGTCTAACCATATAATAAATGCTTGGTTTATTTTTCTAATACTATTCAAAATAGGGTGATATAAAAACGTCTGAAATGAACACAATGGAGCAATTCCATCCACCCAGGCTAGCACTTAATAAATGTAAAAGGGAGTTTCTTTCTCACCAAAGAAAAATGACACCAGATGGAAACACAAATAAACACAAAGGAAATACAACAGAACTAGCAAAACTGTGGGTAAATATATCAGGCTGTCTTTTTCTTTCTTTTCTTAATTTGTTTGAGAGCCACTTTATTACTTAGAAAAAATTAATAATGACAGATTATGGCTATTGTACCATATGAGGAAGTAACATATATAACAATGGGCCAAGAGAGAGAGGCCAGTAAGAGGAAGTATACTTTGTAAGAATCTTACATTACACACGAGGAAGCACGTTATTTTTAAAACATTACTTGGTGACAGGCTGATAAGTTCGGAATGCATATTGTAATCCCTAAAGCAATAATAAACACCATTACCAATAACAAATGGTAGATATGACTAAGAGGTAACAGTAGAGATAAAAGGAAATACCTGAGTAAAAATGACTGATGTATCTAAATGAAGACAGGAAAGAAAAAACTATGAGCGAAGAACACAATGGGAGAAACAGGTGACTAGTAGCAAGATAATCACTTAAACTCAGCTAAATCAACAATTACATTAAGTCTATGTGGAGTAACCACCCCAATTAATTGATGGAGATTGACAATAGGGAACTAAAATAAAAATCTAATTACAAGCTATTACAAGAGATGAATTTTAAATATGAGGAATAGATTGGCTACAAGTAAAAGGATAGAAAAAAGTAACACCATGGAAACACTGTTCAAAAGATACTCAGAATAATTATATTAGTTTGACAAAGTAGATTTGGGGATATAGAATATCATAATAAACGGAGTATTTAAAAATGATTGAAGAATCAATTTGTCATGAAGGCATAACAATTCTGAAGTTGTCTAAGCAACTAAAACAGAGCTTAAACAGACATATTCAACTATAGTTTATAATTTTTAACACTTCTCTCTTACTAATTAATAGAACAATTACACAAAACAATTTAGTAAGATTGTTGGATAATTGAACAATAATATCCATCATCCTAACCCCATAAATGTGGCATGTTACTGTCCACGGCTGCAAAGCACAAATTATTTTCAAGTGCCTGTGGAACATTCATAAAGACAAATCGTATGTTGTGCTATAAAAACGTCTAAGTTTCAAATAATTTATATTTTCTGAGAAAAATTAAAAATTTATAAAGAAGATATCTAGAAAAGTCTCAAATATTTGGAAATCAAGTAACATACTTCAAAGTAAACTGTGTATCAAAGAAGGAAATCACAGGGATGTTCAGAAAATATTCCAAGCTAAATGGCAAGAAAAGATTATGTTCACAATTTGTGAACATAGCTAAAGCCCTGATAAAAATTTTAAATGCTTATATAAGGAAAGGAAAAAGTTTGAAACTAATCCACTTTGGGAAAGTAAAAAATAAATTAATTAAACCCAAAATAAATAGAAAAAATAATTAAGAGGAAGATAAATCAATAAAATGAATAAAAATGGAGATACTGATAAAATTCAAAGGTATTTCTTGGAAAAGTTTAATAAAATTAATAAACCCTTGGGTAAATAAATCAAGTAAAAGAGAGGAAAGCAGCTTAATATCAATAATGATGGACATCACTACAAATGTTACAGACGTACAAAGGAACAATATTGGGTTGGCCAACAAGTTCATTCTGTTTCCATGTAAGCTGGCTCTAGCAGTAATTACTTGTCTTTAACTTCATTTGAAACAATTTTGTTAGAATGTATTGTGACAGCTGTTATATCAGTGCACATTTATAAAACTTATCAAAATTGATGAATTTTTGTCTAGCCATTTCGATACTGGAGATGGAAGGAAGAATATATACAACATTTTTGGCATATTACACTTTATTATCTCAAGAAAGGTAAAAATGCAAGTGAAACCCCAAAATAGCTTATGCAGTGTGTGGAGAAAGTGCAGTGACTGATGGAACATGTCAAAAGTGGTTTGCAAAGTTCTGTTCTGGAGATTTCTCTCTGTCTGGACATTGCTGCATGATTGGGAGACCAGAGAAAGTTGGTTGTGATCAAATTGAGACATTAATTGAGAACAATCAACATTACACCATGCAGGGGAGAGCAGACATATTAAAAATATCCAAATCAATGAAGTCATTGGTGAAAATGAAAAATGTGTTCTTTATTTTAGGTAAAAAACTAAATGTACTTTTTGGCCAACCCAATATAAATAACACAATATACTCTGAAGAAAAGTTTGATAATTTAAATTAAGTGAACTAATTACTTGAAGTATACACAGTTTTAAAACAGGTACAAGGAGAAAAAATAGAAATTTTGAATAGCCCTATATCTGTTAAATAACTTGACTTCATAATTAAAAACCTCAGAAAAAGTAAAACACCATATCCGGAAAGCTTTTTGGTGTTTTTTTTTCAATTACTGTTTACATTCAACATTATTTTGTATTAGGTTCAAGTTTAGAGCATAGTGGTTAGACAATCATATATTTTATACTTCCTGGTGAATTTAATTAAACATGTCAGGAAGAGAAAATATTAGTCTTCCATCGACACTTTCAGAAAATAATAAGGAAGCACCAATCTGATCAGCCCTCACGAAGGTGTCTATGTCAGGAGATGCAATAAACCTCATGCACATAGATGGGCAGAATAGTAGCAAATGACACCAGCAACATGTAAAAAGTGTAATACAGCACGACTAAGAGGAGTCTATTACAAGAATGTACGATTGTTTGAACATGTAAAAATCAATGTATGTAATTCACTAAAAATAGAATATAGAGAAAAATTATGTGATCATTTTAATAGATATAAAAGTTTTTGAAAAATTCAACACATACTTATGATATCTACTCTTAGCAAACTAGAATTTAGGGGAAACTCCTTAATCTGATTAACAGATGTCTTTAAAATAATCTCAGCTAAGTGGTGATACTTAATGGTAAATTTTTAAATCCATTGGTCTTATATTCCAGAAAAAGGAGAGGGCATCTTGATTTTACCAGTTATCTTCAACACTGTGCTTCTAGTTCTAATCAAGGACAGGAAGAAAATGACTGCAAAAGTAAACCAATTAGGAAGGGCAAAGTGAAAGTGTCTTTATCCTCAACTGACATGAGTGTCTATGCAGAAAATCTCAGGGATTCTACAAAACAAACCACAAAGACCAGTAAATCAATTTAGTAACGTTACAGTATGCAAAGATATTTCTATTTATTACAAATAAATTATTTGAAAATAAAACTTAAAATAACACTACTTTAATAATATAAATGCATAAAAGACTTAAAATATGTTTAAATGTAATGATAGATGTAAAAGATGTAAAGTAGAAACTACAAGATCATTTTGAGCAGACAAAAACCTAAATAATGGGGCAGATGTATCATAATATTAGACTGGAAAACTCAATAGTGTCAAGATGTTTATTAGTTCCAAAATGTTCAGTGCATTCCATGGAACCTCAATTAAAATCTTAGTAAACTCTTTGATAGAAATTGACAAAGTGAATTATATGGAAGAAATTATATGGAAGTGCAAAGAAGCTAGAATAACCAAGACAATTTGTTAATTTGGTGACTTACGCCAATTAATTTCCAGACATACGGCAAAGTTATGATCATCTAGACAGTGTAGATTTGGCATAAGTATAGAGAGGAAGATCAATGGAAAATAATAGAGGCCAGAAATATAGCCATATACTGACATTTACTTGATTTACTACAAGAGTGCTAAAGCAATTCAACGGGTAAAGAAAATCTGTTCACCAAATGGTCCTGGAACAAGTGGATAGTTACATGAAAGAAAAAGTCCACTGCACATCTTACACAAAAGTTAATTCAATATGAATCATGTACTTAAACATAGAATCTAGAACCATTAAGCTTCTAGGAAGAAATCAGGAGAATATATTTGTGACCTTGGAATAAGTAAAAAAATTTTAGAGGAACACAGACACAAAATATACTGGTAAGAAAGGAATATGCAAGCCACTAAGAGAATTTCTTTGCTATATTTAGGTATCTGACAAAGGACTTATATTCAGATGATAAAGGACTCTTATAACCAACTCAACTTAAAAATATACAAACCACTTGAAAAGTTTCATAAAGGAAGATACACAAACAGCCAATAAACACAGGAAAATGTGGTCAACACTCTAAAAATTAGGGACTTGCACACTGCAACTGCAACGGTCACAATTAAAAACCACTAGAGGTACCAAATGTTGGTAAGGACATGAAGCAAACGGTCCTTTCCGACATTTTTGGTGAAATTGTAAAACAGCACAACTACCTTGAAAAACCAGTGTGGAAGTTTTTTCTACATGTAGAAAACATTTTTCTACAATGTTTTTCTTAAACATTCACCTGTTCTGTATCCCAGCAAGTCCACCCCTAGGTATTTACCTGAGAGAAATGAAAATTTGTATCAATAGAAAAACTTGTATTAACATATTTATAGCAGCCTCATTTGTAATAGACAACAAAAAAAGTCTCAAATATTGTATCTAGCAACAGGAGAATGGATCAGCAAATTCTGTCCTGTTCATACAATTCAGCAATGAAACTGAATAACCTGGTGATATATACAATAGCATGAGTGAATCTCACAAACATTAGGCTAAATGATAGAAGGCAGACATATCCGTATGTGCTGCTTAATTCTATTTATGAGACATTCCAGAATAGGCAAAACTGATCTGTTGTAATAGAAATAAATGGAGTGTGCTAGGAAAATGGAAAATTCTATAGCTGGATAGTGAAGGCATTTACACAAATCTCTTGTAGGTGTTTCTCAAAATTCTTGGAACCATTCCCCCAAGGTTTATGCATTTTACTGTATGAAAATTACATCTCAGTTTTTAAAAAAATATGGAATTCTGTTTACGTCATATTATTAAGCAAAAATGTAAAATTTATAAAACATAATTTCTTTATGTAAACCAGTATTTTATTAGTCAGGATCCATCATTACAACCAACAGGAAGACTGTAGCTTGGGATTTGTTTTCAAATGTTTAGAAGCATACTGGATATTCAGGAAGGTCAGGGAATTTGGCGTGAATGCTACACAGCTAAGAACAAATCAGAAGGAGAACCACCCAGCCACAGAATGGCACTGTTCTCGGTGAAACCCCACTGCCGCTGCCATCTGCTACTTGGCACTGAGGGCGCCAGGGTGGAACTTCCATCGAAGCTACCCCAGAGGACCAGATGTCCCCGCCACTGCATGTTCAAGGAGATCTCCTTTCCCTGTGTGAGTCTGTCTTCCCACCTTGCTCATTTTCTTCTTGCAAGACCTAGGCAGTGCAGTCAGCTGAGTGGAACACTTGCTGTGGAAGGCCTGAGAAATACAAGTGATCTGGTTTCTGAAACACCCGAAGATTTGATACAAGATATGAGAGTCCTAAAAGGAAGTGAGTGGAGAATGAGTTAATCAGATTTATCTGTCACAGTTCAACCCTTTGAGGCCTATGACTATACACATCCTTTTCCATGTGCAAAATTCCAAGTAACAGTAGTGCAGTGTTCTTGCATTTAATGCATATAACCATCTTTTATAAAACCAAAATGTGACTCACTTTATGTTCTCCAAAGGGAAGATACACAGTCTTGTCAGTTACGACATCGAAGTCTGAGTTTCGTTTTTGTCTTACCTTAGCTGAATCATAGCCCCACTTCGGTGTTTTTAACCAAGGGCCAAGTAATAATTCTAACCACCACCACCAAAACCCAAAAAGACAGAACCAAGAAGAAAGTCAGTTCTGCGATTGGTCACGATGCTATTGGTGTTTCTAATTTCCTTCCTCTGCTATGCATTTCATGTCACATTTTTCTTGAAAAACACCTTGGGTGATTGGAATTTATCTCCTGGAGGATGAACAAAAGCTGTGTAGTCCCAGCCTGGCTGCTGTGGCTCAGCGGATTGAGCGCCGGCCTCAGAACTCAGAACTGAAAGGTTGTTGGTTTGGTTCCCAGTCAGGTCACATGCCTGACCAGGTCCCCAGCTGGGCACATGCAAGAGGCAACCAAGTGATGTTTCTCTCCTTCTCTTTCTCTGTCACTTCCCCTCTCTCTAAAAAAATAAATAAAATCTTTAAAAAACCTTGTAGTCTTGAGGTATTTAATCCTTTGATGGACTTTCCTATAAAGGTCACTTAAGTTTTATTTTAACATTTTACACTGGACTGGGAAACGCTAGGAGGTACTCACAATCTACCCCAGTGTTCTAGAATGTTCCTTTTTTTGCTCTAATTATGTAACAGCACTTTTCCCTTGGTAATTATGGTTAATAATGAATGCTTTCTGTCTAGTAACATAAGGATCCCAAAATGGCCATATGGCAACTTTAGCTTTAAATGCAATGGAATAATTACCCTCTTGGGCACTCAGACCTATAAACAAGCAGAGCTGGGAGTCCTAGAGACCATAAGAACATTTTTTAAAAGTAGGTCAATAGGCATAACAGTGCAAGATGCACAGCCACTTTTAACCCTTGGTTTTGACTATGAGAGAAATAACATATGTACTGATTGCTTTTCATAGCATCAGCTTTTCAATGTGATGCTTCTTAGCTGGAGATTATCTGTGTCTTCCATAGATCTCTGCTTAACTCTATAAGGTTTACTTTTCTTAGTCAAAGGTATTGCGAACAGACATGTGACTGTGGGAAAGCCAGTCTATACCTCCTGTGCTGTCTCTCCGGTGCCCGGCAGTAGCCCACTCATACTAGCTTGTGATGCCCTGTCAAGTTGAGAAATGATCATTGCCATTGATCAGAGAGAAAGACTTAGTTCCTTGGGTAAGGCCGGCCAGATTTGGTGAGAAGTCCATGTTCTGCATGTGAACATTTTCCAATCTTGCCACCTTGGCCACTTTGAAAACACTTTGACAGTCAGTGCCATGACTAGGGAAAAGGTGAAATTACCTCCACAAGGGGACCATTTGTCACCTCACTAGTACGCATCTCCTCCACTCTCCTTCCTCACAGTGGGGCCCCGTGGTACGCACTTATACGGCCACGAGTTCTTAACACTCTGAGCTCATTAAGAGTGGTTCACTCACATGTTGCTTCCACAAATCTTATTAACAAACTTCAAATTTTTTTCTGAGAAAATGCTACCATCCAGTTCATTTAGACACTACCAACCAGTCGATGTAAGCTCATCTTGGGCCTTCACTTCCATGCACAGGGGCAGGGGATGTATTGCGTGTAGTTTTACCAAGTAGGAACGTTTTTTTACATAACTGTCCTTCAGGCCTCCATCAAATGAGGTTATTAATATGACAGCACTCCACTCTCAGCTCAGCACACATATTATGCAGAGTTTTGTGTAAGTCAGTCATTTCCCTTCTCAGTCAGTTGATCATTGGCAATTCTTTATGAAGTCATCGGTGTAGACTGGGGAAGATATGTTAATTCATTAGGGGTAGGCATGTTGGTAATGAGAGACAATGCTGCACATCACTTGTCCTCGATCTGCTTGTACTTGATCTTGAATATACAGGTTCCACTTGACTATGTATGCTCCTGGGAACACCTGACTGTAGTTTCTTTCAGGGTGCACAGTTAATGACTCTTTTATAGGTAAGGTGTTCCATTCCTACAGAGGTTCAATAGCAAGGCAAGAACACTTTTTCAAAAGGAGAATAATTACCTGCCCAAAGGAACATGCATCAGCTCCCAAACCCATTGTGATTCTCTTTCTCAGGTGCCTATAGCATCCTTGGCTTCACAGAGCATCCTTGTCCATCATAGACATTTTAGGTATACAAATGTCCACAGACATTTTGGATCTACTATGTGATAGAGGTGAAATGGCAAAGCTTCTTGAACTGGTGTTTTCAAGCCCCTCTTGAGGCTGGCAGTATTATGGGCAATTCAATCAATAAGAGTGGTACTTCCACATGACATATGTGATGCTTCCAAAGTTGAAAGAAGACTACTAAATCTTGCATTTTTAGTGGTTATTTAGTGCAACAGTTTTTCCTTCAGTTTGGAGAGGACATGCTAACAGGAACTAGACCCTGTTCATTAACTGAGTAAGAAAGGGAGATTAGATGAAGAGCTTAATTAGAGGGTTGCTTGTTTGTGTCTTGTGGAATCTCATTGGGCTACTGTACATGTCACTGTAGGGATGAAAACGTCTTGTTGCATGTTCCCAGAGGTTACCATTCATCCGATGATAAGCAGTGTATTAGAAAAAGTTCCCTTCACAGCAGTGATCACCAGCTCCATCCTAGCTTCACTGCAAATTATTGCATGCTGTCCCATCTTGCCTCTGGTGGTGAAATACCACATGAGATCTCGTCACTTCTCTTGTAATAAGGAGTTCAAGCAACAGAAGTACCTCCTTCCTTTATCCAAGGTACATCCATTTCTTAAAGTGGATGGTGCTCTGCTCACCAATGTATCTCTCACTTTTGTGGTGAAGGGAATGTTCTTTTGAAACTCTTGGGGGATAAAGGAAAATGGTAAGTGGCTTGTACATAAGGGATTCAATACATGATTCAATGACATTGTTAGTGATTTCTTTTTTACATTATCACAAGAAATTCTGGTGCCTTGATTTCATTCAGAGCAGTCCATAGATGAATGTACCTCAGCCAACTAACAAGCCACCACAGCCATCATTAGTTGTTCCGCTCAGCGCACGGAATCCAGAATTTTGGACAGAAGTACTCAGAACAATAAATTCAGCTTGACCTAAACTCCCTACTCTTCATTCTTTAAAATCTGGCCCTACATCATCCTCCAGGCTCTTTGTTGACACATTGCCATTTTTTGGGTGCACAAGCCTTCTCCTCTTAGGTCTGACTTTGCAATCCTCCACTTCCCACCCCCAGAATCTGATGCTAATTTTAGGCTATGAGATAAAGAGAGATGATGGATGCAAGATAAGAATTCAGTATGAGAATCAGCTCTATTAGGGGAAGGAGGAGATGCTTCTGCTGGCAAAGGAGGTTCAGTGGAATCTGGAGGTTTAGAAAACACAGTTACCAACATCACTGCACACGTGTTTGTTCCAATGGTCAGTATCATGTTTTCCCAATCCGCATCCAAATTCACATGTGAGAAACTTGGCAAGACTAAGAATTTTAACCTACATTGTTTTTTCAATAAACTGAATCATCAGAGTTTTGGTCTGATTATATTGGCCCAGGAATGATAAGTGTTAATACACTATTAGGACAGTTATAAAAACTTGGTCCCTTGCCTGAGTCTTGAGCCAAGAATTAAACACCATGAATCTGTGATTTAATTTTTAAAGATCTCTGCATTTATAAGTAATCAGCCTATTCTTCAGAATTCATGATGGTGTTTCTCACTATCGCCTTCAGCCTCTGATGCGTCTTTAATGGAAACTGCAGTCCAGGGAACCACAGATAATTCCAAATAACTAAATTGCCACTGTGTGCAATGAGAGGCTAGTGTTATATTCCCTAATGACAGTGGACAGTCACTCTCTTCAAATTCAATTAAGTCGGTACCAATCTGCCAGCTCCATTTCTGTGTGAGTCTGTGACCTGCAACCACTTCCGTTAGTAAGTATCCTACTTACCAGGGTATTTACAGAGAAACAATACATTTCACTGTTAGTAGTTTAAGCATATGGATTTTTTTTACAGGTTATCCTATTACAAATAGGTGACCTTCAGAATTATTTTTCTGTGGAGGATAGCACTGGGAAATATAGGGACAAAATGCAGGTGTCTCATAGCCAGAAAAAAAAAAAAGGTCCTGCAAACAGCCATCAGTACCACAGACTGCTCCAGCAGCAATGCCTCGGCTGCTGCTGCCGTCCACTCCACACCTGCATCTTTCTGGGCCAGACCCTGAAACCTTCACCATTGCTGACCTGAAAGAATCAAGTAGTTCTTGGCATTATATTTAAAGATATACCTCATTTCTCCAGGTGTCACCACCTCACTTTACTCTCTTCCACCCTGCACATCCCACGTGAAATCGAGCCTGCATGCGGAACCCAAGTTTCCAGAGTTCAGAAAGTCATGCATGCCAAATGAGGCACAAGTACATTTGTACAGACGAGTTCTACATACAATACACACATAAAAATGTTCACGGTAATTGTCTCTGGCTGGACTTGTCTAACGTATATTCTAGTTTACCTATTTGTATTCCTAAATGCTCAGTAATAAACATTTGTTCTTTATGAAAATAATAAACAGGAAGACAAGGGAACAGCATGAGTAATGTCTCTATGTTCTTTATAAAATAAGAAAAAAATGGTTTCTAAGAACTCAATGAAAAGGCAAGGAGTAAACTAGAGAAACTAAGTGTTGTCTTTAATTTTTCAAACACCACAAGATACGTGCAACAACACACTAAACCCATTCCTCCATGCATCCTTGTTTTAGTTTATCTTCCCCCAGAAGTTTACTGATAGATTAACTACAGGTTCTGGAGATGCAGAGATGCATAAGACATGTGATTTTCCTCCAGAACTATGTTGTCTGCACTTAGGGGTAGATAAGTAAACAAAGAAGTATAATAAATGGGTACCAGTGCCAGGGGCAGCCTGTATATCGTACGGAGGGTTCACAATATATGCATATGAGGTATGTAATATATGGGTACAATAGAAAGAGGACCATGTCTCCTAAAGGAAAAAATGAGGGCTTATGAAAAACATCAAAGATTGTTGGTTACTTTGAACTTAATCTTGAAAAGTAAATAAATGTTTAATATGTGAACAGGAGGGTAAGGGAATAGCATGTAACAGAATATCCTGTTACTTTCCCTTGGCAGAACTCACTTTGGCATCACACATTAGGATTCTTCTCCTTTGTTTCTCCCCAGAAAGTAGCAGATTTACAATTATCATAATTGATTCTCAATCAGGGGAGAACACTGAGTCATCCTGAAGCAGAATATAGGATATGGAATATCCCCATAGCCCTATTATAGACAACTAGAAAGACAGCACAGAGTAAAGGTGAGAGCTTTCAGCCTGAAGGTAAGCACGTCTGGTTTGGGCTCTGGTTCCACCATGGACTAGCCATCTAACCTTAAGCAAGTCATTTAATTACACTGAGCCTCAGTTTCCCACATCTTTAAAGTGGACATCTAAATAATACCTACCTCGTTGGATTGAGGAGACCATTTATTAAGATAATGTCTATAAAGTATCTACCTGCTCAGTTTCTGACCTATAATAAATACTCAATAAATATTAGCTAGTATTGTCAGCTTTATCGATCTGTCTTTTCTTGTGTGAGTTCAAACATCTAATCCTGCATTATCCGATTATTCCTCTCTGAAAATTTAATTAACACCAGATAACACTGAAGATTAATTAAGAAAAGACATTACTTGAAAACCCCAAATTCTCCCAATAAGGATGCATTTTTTCCCCTACTCATAGTACTTGAACTAAGAGATTCACTGTATGTCATTCTCAGTGACACACAAGGAGTAGATTACTTAGGGATGGTTACACAAAAACTCCCATTGACTTGCGCTCAAGGAGAATGCGGTACCAGCGGCAGCTGTGCACGTGGTCTAAAACGAACCTGAGATAATTAGCACCAACACAGTCATTCAAGAAGTTAGGATGGACAGTCGATCAGCTCAGTAAGAAAAAAATCGGACAGATAATGGCAGTTAGACAAAAGCACTCAAAGTGTTGAATTCTCTTTCCATTTCTTCAACTGTAATTGTTGGAGTCCTGTGCAAATTGCTCAAGGTTGCTATATTTAATGCCATGACTGCAGAAAAGACTGTTGACTATACCGCTGCTTTTATACAAGAGCCAACCTAACTCAAATGTATCCCAAGGCACAGGAAAGGGGGGCAGTATGATTAAGATGGAAGAAGATGGACTCTTCCTTGTTTTAATACATGTAGCAAAGAAGCAGTGCAACAGGGTGGTAGAAGGTAAAGATATTGGGACCGGAGTGCCTGGCTTACATTTCTAGCTCATCCAGTTACTACCTGTGTGAACCTGAACAAGCTTAATTCTCTTTGCCTTCAGTTACTCTACCATAAAATAGGAATAGTAGTACCTCAAAGGACGAAAGGAATTGGTACAGATAAAATGCTTAGAAGAGTGACTACATCTAAAAAGCTTTCAGTAAGCACTAGTCTTTTTATTAGCAGTGTGACCTTGGCCTAATTCTTTCTGAATCTCTATTTTCTTCTATGTAAAATGGGGATAATAGTAAAACATACCTGAGATTCCCCCTGAAAAATAAAAGGAGTACAGTGTATATAAGTGTATAGAAACACACACACATTCGTTCATGATGAAAGTAACAGTTGGTCCACTCTCCTCTCCTTTCTGTAATTCTACACAAAGCTCACACACCCTCTCCAAACAAGATGAACAAGAGGAAGGTGTCTGGCCTTCCTCGAGAAAGAACACATACTGTCCAAGAGCTGGCTGTGGGGACATTCCCTAAATCTAAGCATAAATATGAGACATTTAAATATAAAGAATTAGCCATTGTTCTGACTGCTACTCTAATTTCGTTAGCAGATAGGTAGAATTATATTATCACTCAGAAAAGTCTCTTTTGTTTTAAAATTTTATTTATTTATTTTTTTTAGAAAGGAGAAGAGAAGGAGAAAGAGAGGGAGAGAAACATCAATGTGTGGTTGCCTCTCATGTGTCCCCCACTGGGGACCTGGCCTGCAACCCAGGCATATACCGTGACTGGGTATCAAACAGGAGACCCTTTGGTTTGCAGCCCCTACTCAATCCACTGAGCTACATCATCCAGGCTTTCTTTTCTTTATTAGGTTATTCTTGTCCTTAGGAAATTGTTAAATTACTGTCATCTGATTTTATTTTTGGTTATAATGTCTTGCAAGACTTTTCATAGAAGAGTATAAAAGAATGTTATAGATGAAGTGGGACAGATGATTTATAAAGAGATAGAGTTTAAATCTTTCCAGTGTAACATAAGCTCCTATAGATGTGGGGTTTGCATGGCAGACCAGGCAAACTGGAGAAAGGTGTGATTTCAGTTAATGTACACACCCCACATATATTTGACACCTCCCCAGCTCCCCGTGATGGTGTATGAGTTCCTCCATGTCCTTGTCAAGTCCAGGTCAGATTTCTCCTAGAGTAATCCATGTATCTGTCTTTTCCTACTATCTCCTCAGTACATACCTATCCGAGGTCTTACCTCAATGCCCCAACCTTCCAAGCAGTCAGAACTCCAGTGATGGGATGAATCTACCAGAAGTTGACAATGTCTCAATATAGTGTAATAATAATAAGGATAATAAAGTAATATTTATAGAGGAGGTTATGTCTATTGTTGTAAGGTAGGGTCAAGGCCTTCAACCTAGTTAATTATTAATGATGGCTGTTTTATTTATTTATTTAAAAGATTTTATTTATGTTTTAGAGAGAGGGGAAGGAAGGGAGAAAGAGAGGGAGAGAAATATCAATGTGCAGGGGAAACATGGATTCGTCAATCAGTTACCCCTTGCACATATCCAACTGGGGACCTGGCCCACAACCCAGGCATTTGCCCTGACCTGGAATTGAACCAGTGATCTTTTGGTTTGCAGGACAATGACCAATTCACTGAGCTACACTAGTCAGGGAAATGATGGCTGTTTTAGACTGTTAGGGAAATATTTTTGGAGGAAGAGTTCATTAAAGTTTCTCACATCATGTATACTCCTGAGAAACCTTTGTTGGGGAAAATGAGATCACAGGAAAGTGAAGAAGAAATCCAGCCTCCCGGTGGCAGGCATTTTATGTAACAGTTAATGACTATTAAGTGCCACACACTAATATGTGTGTTAGCTAATTTAATTCTCGCAACAACTGCATAGAGTAGGTGGTGTAAATAGTCTTATTTATGAATGAGAAACTAAGGGACACAGTAAACGAGGCTATATTGCTCTTTATCCTGCAAAGAAAAATTCAAAACCAAGCTTTTAGCTTGGAAGCCTGGTCACTTTATCCCCTGCTATATGCCTCCTGGGAAGTAGCTCAATCAGTCCCCACAGAAGCCATGAACTATGTCAGTGCTATTAGTTCCACTTAATGGAAAGATTATTTGCCCAAGGTCCCTCAGCAAGGAAATGGGATGGGGCTTCAGATTCAGCTCGGCCCATTCCCAAAGGCTGTGTTCTTTCCACTGTGAAACATTTCTTCTGTGTCAGCCTGAAAGTTTCTTCTTCATCTCCAATTTCTCTTGCAATGATTTTCTTAAAGGAAGCTGACACATACTATGTACTTCAGTCAGAGTGGCACTTTTATTTATTCATTTATTTTTCCGATGACACCAAGCTGTGGGTGGGGCCTAACTACTTAAGAATATTTTCCAGAGTGCTTTCAACAAAACAAATGATTGCGGCATCTTCCAGCATTTAGGTTGCCTAATGGCCAACTTAAAAACCCAAAGGTGACTTTACTCAGATAAAGTAGCTCCACCTGTGCTCCTCTAAAGTGATTTACTGTCTCGTAATTCCATGTGCCATTAAGGAGCAATTTAAAAAGCATGGTAGATTTCCATGCTCTACACACTGAAGAAGCAAGTCGCAGAACTTGATTCCCACTTCATTTGTTTTTAGAGGCAAGGTAATCGAGGCATGGATCTTTCTGATTTCTTTTCCTGTTGCTCACTATCCTTAATATCCCTCTTGCCATTGAAAGAACATAGTATGTCTCTGTGGTAGTTCTTCAGGGAAAAAAAATGATGCCTGAAACAAAAGTAGAGAGGGCACTGGAAATAATGACCATGGAATAATCTGGAGGGTCCCTGATTTCCAGAATGCTCCCCTCCTCCTAAATCCTTCTTATGTGGCTCCTGAACCATGACTCGCTTAATTGGCCTTTTATTACAATGAGAAAAAGGGCTTAGACAGAAAAAAATGACCCCAGGAGAGGAAAACTCATGGATGGGGTGACTTGTACCAGATTTTTTTTTCCCAGAGAGCAAATTTTATTAGAGGAAATCAAGCGGAAGGGAGCTCCCAATTTTCAGTCTCTCTTTGCCTCTACCAGCTTTGGGATAAGCTCTCTACAGACACTGAAACTTCATGGGACAACTGTGAGCTGGGTATTTATTTACCATCTGGATGTTACAGTTGATGAACTCAGAGAAGTTCACTGACTTGCCTAAGGCTGTACAGTTAGAGAATATCAGAAGCAGAATTCAATCCTCACTCTAAAAATTGGTCTCTCTCTTCGGAGATCATCAACCCTATGGTTAACTTTTATTAACAAATACTTGTTCAGTAGGACACACCAGTTTTGATATTGAAGACATGAAAAAGAAACTTCAAGATGTGAATACTGCCTTCTGTAGGGAGAGGGTGGAACTTTCTCTTCCCATGTGTCATGTTTCCATTTGGAAGGACCCCTATTAGAGTAACACTCCTGGCCTCCCTCCCTTTCCCTCCCTGTCCTTTCCCTGGCAGGGCCAGGATCCCTGTGACTGGTGAGTTAGGGTTAGTGAGCACAGTTTAATCATCTCCCTTATATTTTGGGAACTGCCTGCCAGCAGAGGGGATGTATCCTTCCTCATCTGCTCTCCCATCTGGTGATTTCAGGATTAAAAGCCCTGTCCCTGTGACTGAAGTTGAGTTTTTCAGTTCTGCTGAAGAAGAGTGAGTAGATTTACCTCTAGGGTGTATTACTATTAGAAACTCAATCCAACCTTCTCTCTCTGCCTTGATGGTTTTCAGTATAAATGGCTCTGATAGAGATGATAATTCATAACTCCAATTTCTGTCTTACTGATGGATGCTCTGTCTATATTTCAGAAAATGAGTTGCAACCTCAAAAGCCTTCATGGGTTCACAGTCTCATAGGAGGAGCCAGATGTAGCCTGTGACAGATAACATTACATTGTCATTTACATGTGCTCATTTCTATGGAAGGAACCCTACACCCAGGGCTGGCTTCCCTGGTTCTGATAAAATACCCTCTTGAATGAATAGATGTCTTTTTTTAATTAGATGGTGTTAACACTAAACTTGAGTATATATCAGCACAAATAATTCTAATGAAAGGAAACCTCAAACAAGTCAACTTTATTCCTCAGTGTCTAGGGAACTGTTTTCTCTGTTTTGACCAGAAGCTTTGACATCCATGGACATTTTTTGTTCCTTTTTTTGTAGGGGTGGGGAGAGGGATATTTCTCATCCTATGATCATTCTTATCCAACAAGATGCCAGATTACCAGAGCAAAAGCAACTGAATCAGCCACATTATTTTTTAAATAAAGTAACATATCCAGATGATTCATTGACAGTTTCCAATGATCATCCTGATGTTTCGGTGACTTGATAATGTGGCCATATTTCAAAGAAGGATTCTTTTTAAATAGCCACTCTGAATATCAAATATATTGTACAGAGAGTAGCAGATGTTGGCCATTATCTAAATATTTTGGCAGGTATAGTTTAGTAGGTAGGGGAGGTGAGTACTCATTTTTTATTTAATTACCTGGGTCACTCATCAAACCTTCATTTTTTAGTAACTGCAGTTGTATGGCTTGCAGCCAAGTCCACAGTGCTTGTGAACTCGTTTGGCCATTTTTGGAAAGTGACTCTAAAAATAACAAAAAGGTAAAAAACCGGTGACTAGGTGGTAAGCAAATATTTAGATATATCAAAGTCAAGTGATCTGTTATTTTTTTATCTGCTTGTTAAGTGAAATCTTTGATGCTATGTTACCTCTTTTCAAAAGCAGACCATAAAGGAAATACTTATAATCATAATTTAATGTTTTGTATTTTACTTAATGGGTTACCTAGGTAACTCTACCAGTTTTCAGTGATTCTTAAGACTCATACTTTTATCTAGGAAGAGAAATGGATTATATACTCTTGGAGGATGTGTGAAGGATGCTTTATTATCTCCAGCTGAAGAGGGTCTGCAAGGGTTTTTTGGTTTGGACATAAATATACCTTTACCCTTTGAATGAATTATTCATGTAATTATTTAGTATCTACTATGGTTCAGGAACTATACTGGGCATTGAAATAGACAATCATTAACATATTTTATTGTTCCTTTCCTTGTGATGGAGAATTATGTATATTAGGTATACATATATGTGTGTGTGCATATGTATATATTCATACATACACATACTGAAACACATAGTGCTTATAACTTTTGTTAAATAGGTAGTAATCTTTTGTATTTTACTTCTTCTTTCAATTTATAGACACCAGGTTTATCTTCTTAAACGACAATTTTGCAAAGTCATTTCCATGATTAAAACCAACACTAGCTTTTTATTACCTAAAGGATAAAGTTCAATTTACTCATTTTGTCATTCAGAGCTCATTTGGTTCTAATCCATGTTTAATGCCACATTTTAAGAACTCTGACAAAAACCTTCTATTCTATTCAATCTATTTTATTTGTATTTTCTCTAAGATGTTTGTTGGTTCTTCTCACTGGACAGCTCTCTGCCCCAGGCATTTAGGAATGCCCACCCATCATCTTCTGGCTGTTTTAACTTTGTCTTTCCTCCAAGAAGGATCAAGTGTGACTCATCCACACAAATATCTTTGATTATTTCTACCCAAAGTGATGTTTCCCTAACCTGGACACTAACACTATCACTTACTATGTATGATGTCAGCTTATATTTGTCTGCTTTTTTTTTCTGTCTAAAGATGGTGGTCCATATAGAGTGGGACTAATTTCACCAGCTCTAGTTTAAAACTACTCTTTCTGTTGTGTAGTCTGATAAAATCTCATCTCTTCATCATCTAGATTTTAGTCTTCTTATAGGACAGAAACACAGTCTCAAACCTTTTTGCCTCCATATAGCACCAAGTACAATACCTGGCACAGGGTAAACTGTCAGTAAACATTTTTTCTATATTTAGTATGATGGCAGAGACAATGGTACTACACTTAAAATCAAGAGGCCTGGATTCTAGTGTGTTTCCTGTTTGGAAGGTCACTTGCATATTTCAGAACTTGTCCCATCAGCTGTATAAGGACCGAGTTGATGACTTGGTTTTTAAGTCCCATTTCACAAATAACATGTGACTGGTCTGGTAGTAAAAGTCTTGTTTTTCTCTTCAATTCAACAAATACTGAAGTTGGTAGAATTTTATATAGCTCTATGAAACTTCTAAGGGACTGATTTTTCTTAGTCCCTTTTCTCGGTCCCATTTCTCATAACACGAGAAATGGGCTCAGTGTTCCAGGGCTGGCTCAGGTAGTTTTTCTTTCTGCTCTGTCATCTTTAGTACTTGATTTTCCCCTCTCAGTCACAGCGCGGCTGCTGTACCTCCAAGCCACTCATTCATGCCTTTCCATCAGGAAGAAAGGGAAAGTCTAAAGGGGAATGTGTCCATGGAGCATGCTCCTTTATCAGCACAACAATAGTTTTCCCAGAAGCCCCAATGGTAAGACTTCTGGCCTCATCTCCCAACTGATTGTATGGCTGGTTGAAATAAAGTCATGGAAATGACGTTTTTAGCTAGTTGGGTCACGTAAATAAAGTGAATCAATCGATCTCTCTCTTTCTCTTTTCACGTAAATAAGGCAGAAATGGAGGATAAATAACAAGGTCTTTTCATTCTGCTATCTGTATCTTTACATCTTTATATTTTGTTAATGAATTAGTGTAATAAAACATATGGTCCATAGGCAAGTAAAAGCCAAGAAAATATTTTGGGGGAGAGGGGTAAGAGACTTTAGATAATTTAGTTTGGGGACATACTGTAGTTAATGCCTTTTGATCTCTGATTTCCTTTCCAGGAACTTCAGTGATGTATAATTTATATACAATAAACCACATCCACTTAAAATGAACAATTTAGTGAGTTTTGACAGGTATATACACTCACAAAACTACTACCAAAATTAAGACACCAGACATTCCCATCATCCTGAATATTTTCTCCTGCCCCTTTGCAATTCGTCCCACCCCCTACCCATGCCTCAGACAACCACTAATCTGCTCACTTTCACTCTATATTAATTTGTATTTCTAGATGTGTATATAAGTGGAATCATTCAAGATTTACTCCTTTGTGTCTGGCTCATTTCCCTCAGCTTAGTGATTTTGAGATTTATTCATGTTGGTGTGTGTATCAATAGTGCATTCCTTTTTATGGTAGTGTTCCATGATATGGGTGCCCTATTTTGTTTATTCATTTACTTGTTCATAGAAGTTTTGTTGTTTCTAATTTTTGGCTGGGATGAAAAATGCTGCTATGAACATTCATGTACAAGTCTTTGTATGGACATATATTTTCATGATTTCCTGGCTAAGTGCCTAGGATTAGGGTGTACAGATGGTTTGGTGATATAAGTCTGACTTTTAAGTATCTGCCAAGTTGTTTGCAAAGTGAGTGTGTCATTTTACATTCCATCCATAATTTGTAAAAACTGGAATTGCTTTATATTCTTGTCAGCACTTGGTATGGTCAGTCTCTAATTTAACCATTTTGATGGAAGTGGAGCCTTTTTATTTTGTATATCTTGATCTGATCTTGTCAATAATATTTATTTCTAGTGATAGTTCTATTATACGTAAGTCAATTATTTAGGTTTTCAAAGTAGACAGTTTATACTCTCTGAAAATATTGATCATTTAATTTCACCCTTTTCAATTATAGAATTCATTTTTTAATTTTATAGTTTAATGCAGTGTTAAAATTTGTGGACTTACATAAAATAATGTTAGATTTAATAAATGCTCATTATTTGTTCATATGATATAATATTTATCTTATTCCCAATCTGATGACAATTCGGTGATTCAGCATTTGGGATAAGTGCTTTTCATCACATTAAAAAGTAAGCTTTTAAAAATTGTTGACAATGGTTTTTTTCTTTAATCATAGCTACATGATAAATTATTTAAAGTACTTTTTGGCATTTAAGGACATGATTTTCCCTCAATTTGATTAAAATCCATTAGATGAACTCTTTTTGAGTACATATATTACACATTTTTATTTGTTAGTATTTTGTCCATAATTTTGTTATAACTATTAATAGATGATATGATATTCATATGCCAAGTTTTTGTATCAGAATTGTTCTATCTTTACAGAAATCAATATGGAATCTTTCCAACTGTGTTCAGACTCTGAAATAATTTATATGGCATTGATAGACTATTTCTTGATTATTTGGAAAAAATCATATGAACTTACATATGCTTTTAGAAGAAAATCTCCAACAGACTTGTTGAATGTATTCCAGGATTATTAATATGTGAACGTTTCCTGTTTCATGAGTCTGTATTGACTTTAACTACCCCTGTACCCCCATACACCTGATCCCTCTGACAAACACAGAGAATCACTCATTTTTTTTTATTTAAAAAAATTATTTATTTATTTATTTATTTATTTATCTTTAGAGGAGAAGGAGAGAGGGAGAGAAACATCAATGTATGGTTGCCTCTAATGCGTCCCCTGCTGGGAGCTGGCCTGCAGGGAACTTGCTTGCAACCCAGGCATGTGCCCTGACTGGGAATTGAACTGCGATCCTCTGGTTCGCAGGCCAGTGCTCAATCCACTGAGCTACACCAGCCAGAGCAGAATCACTCATTTTTTTAATAATTAAATTCATTAGCACAGGGTATGATTTATTTATATGCTTAACAATTAAAAAATCTCTCTCTCAATGGTTTGTCTCAATTTTTCCCCTAGTTTCTGCATTTACATTTTCTTTTATTGGATTATATTAGAGTATTTATTTATTATTTATTAGAGCTCCTGTTTTTCTCAAAAAGTACTATTGGATGCGTTCACTCATTTAATATGTTTGCACTTAAAAAAATAATTGGTATTGACTTCTCTTTCTATACCTAACTGTAAGTAGTACCTGTTCCAGAGTGTTCCTTTTCTCGTCCTCAGTCATGGGTGATTGGGTGAAGGAGGTATCAGGGAAATGGATCTCACAGAAGATGCAGCGCCAGTCTTCTCAGTCTTGCCCTGCATAATTTCTCAAGCTTGGTTCATGGTTTTATTTATTTATTTATCTATTTATTTATTGGTGAGTTCCACATTTCCTAGTATTTTGTCTCCACCTACCATTCCTTAATTTATTCAACATAGAACTGGACGTTGATGCTTAAGCAAAACAGATACATTTCCTGCCTTCACAAAATGTATGAAATGAGTAAGAAAGAAAGGAAAAGTAATAAGGGGCAACATTGGGAAAATACCTTGTGTCTTGGGAGCAAATGAAAAGAACTTAACCCAGGTGAGGAAGGACCTATTTTGTTTCTGATTTTTGTTCTAGCCAATTGTTTCCCATAATGGCCAGGAAAAAGCCATCCATTGGCTTTTATGCGGCACTCTGAGACTATGCAAGATTAAGTTGATTTCTCATGCCTTAAGGCACTTGGTGTGGGAGGAAGAGCCTAATCAATAAAAGGAATCAACCAATAATGTTTATGCTCCAGGTCTAAATTGCAAACAAATCATTGAAAAAAATAAATGTAACAGGACAATTAAAATTTCAGAGTATTTTAAAAATTGGAATTAAAAAACAGTAAAAATGACTAGATAGCCACCAAGCTGTGTTCAAACTATTCATGAGATCCTTTTAGTCTTCAAATGGGTAAAACTGCTTTGGCTGTGTGGATGGGATGAGGGAGAAAGCAAAGAAAAACACATCCTTTTCCTACCCAGTGTTACTGCATGTCCTGAGCTATCCAGACTCAGCTTTTCTCTGAAAGCAGAAATCTACCACTGGCTGCTAAATGTGGCAGCAGTATTCATTGGTGGAGTGACCGATATGTCAGGAAGTGAACTATCTTGAATGGGATGGCTGCATCCAAAAAAGAACAGAGCAAATTCCAAAAGGAAAATTATGTTACAGAACTGAATACTTAGGACTGGTAGGATCTGCAGTGAGTGCAAACACTTGCCACTCTTACATCCTGAACCTACAGAGAAATAGACACAATAGTCAGATGAGATGTAAAGTACAATAAATACATATTTAGTTATTGTTAGAAAAATGGAATTGGGTCAGAAGTCAGATTAAGTGAGGGACTCCTATATAATCCCACAACTCCAGACTTTGAGACTCAGTGGCAGATGAATGAGTGAATAGAGCAGCTTCTTAGACCACAGTGGTAGACCATGCCACTTAGGATACTGCTGAGACTGAGGGCCAAGGGTAAGGGCTATCTTCTCAACAATAACCTTTACTGACATGAATTCAGCCCATTGGAAGAACATGGAAGAGTGAATATCATGCTCTCATTATCTCAGGGATCAGATGAGCCCTTCCTCCTCCCACTGGAGTTTCAAGTGTGTATATAGGAATGGCAGGGGCTTCTTTCCTTCAATGCTTCTCTGAGAAGATGGAGATTTGGGGAGACTTCCTATAGTATGAGTTGATGCAGGAGAGGCAGAGGCTGGTTGTCTTCATGAGTATGTAAAAAAGAGTATAAACATGTAATATAAACACATAGTCCCCACTACTGGAATAGAAAGTCACCAGACTTTTGAAATAGATATCACAGTTGAATGAGGTTATGAGTGATTTTTATCATTTTCTAATGGCCATGTGTTACTTTAATAACTGAGAGAAAGGCAATACCATTGATACTTAAATACATTCACAGTGATGGGTTGTATTTTGAGTTTCCCATAATAAACTGGTTTCTGATAGCCCTTTGCTTGGCAGATAGGAGAACATAAATTCCAAAAGGACAGGGATTTATGGTCAACAGCAAATCAATAGATGGACAGTTATTTGACACCTATCATCTTTTAGACATTATTTTATGGGCTACAGATGCCCTGCTGAACAAGACAATGTCCTATCTCTCTAAAAGCTATTATTCTAGCAGGTGAACCAAGAACAAAATATGAACAAACAAACAAAAATATAATTCTAGGTACTGATAACATTTAAGATGAAAAAAGTTAGATTAGGTGGATATATGAAGATGTGTTATTTATGTAAAAGGTGCTGAAAATATAAAGGCCTAATAGTTGGTATTGTACAAGCAAATGACAGTAAAGGAAAGACAGATAACATAGGTCAGCAATAAATATGGAGCAATTGGAACTATGATGATCTGGAGAGTGCAGGTCCCACCTGAAGGAGTCGAGTAGCAGAAATATGAGTCCAATGTTGCTGAATGTTTTGATTTTTTTCCATGAGAAACTGGAAGCCCATGTTGTCAAAAGAATTCTTCTAATTTTTAATGCTTGCTGCCAATGTTCAACCTTTTGGGCCAATAACAAAAATATGCACACAAAAATATGTCTGAATTGAATCAATGGCCTTCCAATTTCTAACTTTTTTCATAAACTGTGAAGTTTAAGGGATTGTAGGGATTATAAAGGTCAATGGTAAATATATGAAAAAGGTGAAGTCCAGATGAAGTGATATGGCTGTTGATCTAGACCTGAGAAAGTTATTCAGACAAGATTCAAATGTACTCTTCAGAGCTCTTTCTGTTACATGTGATTGTATGATACAGGTTTTATTTTAATTGATTCTGGACATGGGTTATATTCCAACATATCAGGTACTGTCTTATTTTCTTTCCTTTCCATACACGGATATCTGGTAGGTCAAACTGAATGAGCACATTTCAACTCTGTTTAATAATCACATGAATTACTAGCATAATGGATTGGATAGTTGATGGTAGGACAGCGTTTGAAAGAACCATAAACGAAATGTGTGGGTGCAAGGGTATTGTGTCACTGAAAGAGTAAGTGAGTCCATTAAAAAATGCATCAAAAATGGAAATGTCTCTCACTTTGATGTTGGAGACTTGTAATGTATGATTTCATAAGAGGAACTCTGCAAGGTCCTGTCACTAGTGCTCAGAGTAGCTGGTAGAGAGATTCCAAAACACATGCAATGTGACTTTTCCTTGGTGAGTGATCTTGTTCTCATCCTTGGAGACAATTCGTTATTATAGTGTCTGATGGCAGAGGAATAATAGCTGGTGGAATAGCAGAGGGACTCAGAAAAGAGAGAGCTCAGCCTAGACAAAAAGCATTCCGAACTTCTTTGTAATCACTTCACAGTTGTGTTTTACTAATCATGAAGGTAGATGTTGGCTTCCTAGTTAATTCCCTATCTGTCTTTTTTCCTTCCCTGTCTGTATTTATTGAATGTATGAAAGAATGAAAACACAAACAGAGTATAGTATTTAATTTGAGTGGAAAAAAGCTGGCTTAAAAATAGTGTTATCATTTGCATATCCTTCAGGAAAGTATTATTTAGTGGTGAGCAGGAAACAGATATCAGAATGGGAGTGAAGCATTTCTTCAGGACATCAGTGGCACCCATTTTGGATTCTGGAGATGGGTTTTATTATGAAAAGTTAAGAGACAATGAGGCATATAACTCAGGAGACATGAATGCTGGTACTGGCTTTGTGGATGTCTGATGTTGGTTTAGTGCTTGGATATTCTGCACCCATGCTGCCATCTAGCAAACAGAACCAATCAAAACATAATATATGTTGCAAGACCAAAAGTTTTAAATATAGAAAGTGATAAACCAAGGCCTAGTTGCTGAAATATCTCAATTAAGAAGCTCTTAGATGCAATGGTTTTTGGAATTTGGTTCCTTCTATCAACAACCTAAATTTATTTTGTTAGGATTTGTTCCTGGTACAGCTAAGGACTTTACCTATATTAAATGCCATAATTTATTTGAAAACACTCCCATGAATGCACTTCCCTGTGGTTGCTACATTCATGGTTTTCTAATTGTGTTTATCTTGAAGGAAGTACCTTAGGCCAGTATCTATCTATCTATCTATCTATCTATCTATCTATCTATCTATCATCTATCATCTATCTATCTATCTATCTATCTATCTATCTATCTATCTATCTATTATCTATCTATCTATCTATCTATCTATCTATCTATCTATCTATCTATCTATCTATCTATCTATCATCTATCTCTCTATCATATGTCTAAAATGGACTGGGATCTAGGAGACTGGTATAATAAGCACACAAGGAATTGATGTAAAACCAGTTTGGCATTCACCATTGGTTAGCTGACTCAGCTGCCATCTAGAGCCCCGCTTGTCCCTAGGATGTTCTGGTAAGGATGATCATTGTCACAGTTATGACTAATGGCTGTAAACAGCTCTAGCACAGGTTTTCCAAGAAGTTTTTGCTTTCTTGATTAAAAAGGACAGATTCAGCAACCACTTCTATTGACATTCATTCCTTACCTTTCTTCCTTATTTTTGCTTGGTATGAGGCTTGGGTACGGAGTAGTTGTCTTGTCACCATGAGGTTACTCATCTAACAACAAAAGCCAAAAGAAATATAAAAAGAGCTTGAATTTGTTGAGGTGGTGCCTCTCAAACTATCTGTAGTTAAGATAATTTTTTTCAAAAAATCCAGTCTATTGTGAACCAATTAAACACAATAATATAAATAAATAAAAAATGAAATTAAAAAAACATACAAAATGTAAGTACAAATCTTTTAACATTAGATTCAACAAGTATATAATAATTCTGCCAAATTGTTATCCAAGTTTTTTAGTGCTCTCTGTGATTCTCTATGCTTACTTCATCTGTATTCATTTGCTAGGGTACCACAGCAAAATACCACAGATGGGGTAGCTCATGCAACAGAAATTTGTTTTCTTGCAGCATTGGAGACTGAAAGTCCAAGATCAAGGTACTGGCAGACTGGGTTTCTTCTGAGGCCTCTCTCCTTGGCTTGCAGGTGGCCACCTTCTCACTGTGTCCTCACATGGTCTTTCCTCTGTGTGTGCACATATAATACAGTTATATTTGGGGTTAGGGCTTCAATACATAAATATGTGGGGACAGAAGTCGGTCTATAACATCCTCACAGACCAGTAACAAGTAATTCATGGGCTGATACCCACAATTCCTGGGCCACATGTTGAGAGGAAGCCCTAAGAGTCTGCACCATCCTGCACTTGCACCTCCAGGATGCTTGTTTACTGACAAAAAAATAACCTCCATTTGTTGGAACCACAATGTGCCAGGTTTCTCTTATGTGCAACTGAAATAATTATTCTCAATGGATATCACCAGGAAGCACAATTTTAAAATTTACATTAGGAAACATGGCTGACTTGAGAGTCAAGCCAGTCACATCCATTGGAGAATCTGTCCACTGTTTCATTACTTTGCATTTCCCACACACATGCTCCCCTTTCTGATAACAGACATCCATTTTCCTTTGGAAACCATTCACATATATTGCATACAATTTTTGTAGACTGCTACTCATGGTGCTCCACCCTTTTCTTGACAGTGAATTGAAACTAGGGCAGGCTTATTCATTCTCTTTGATTAACTGCTGACCTTTGATGTGAAACAAAAAATCTCTGCTAGTAGAGAAGGTTGATTCATAAAACTGAATGGGGATTATGAAGTCTGTTTGATGAACAGGTAATTACAAAAAGGGGAGTACTTGAGCGTCAGTTCAAACACTGCATCTTCTGTCAAACTTTCTTGTTATTTCCAGTTCTTTGTCCATTGTGTTTCTGCGGTATTGCGTACATACTTTCCCCAGAGTGATCATTGTATCACACAGCAAATGTATGTTTTCATCTCTTTTTCCAGTTAGTCAACATAGTCCATAAGGAGGAGATTTGATCCTTGTAATCTCTGTATTTCTAGTACCCAGCAGCGTACTGGTGCATAATGGACACTTAATAAGTCATAGCTGGAAGAATGAACTGAGTATTTCAATTTATTGGTTTGTTGATAAATTTCATCAGGAAAAATGACTCAGAATCTAGTATACACTGTGCTGGAAGTGGGAGGGATATGAAGATGGGTGAGCTGTAATCCTGACTCGAGTTTTTTGGTCTAGGGGCTAGAGAGGTGTTAAGTGGACCCAGGAACATATTATGATGATTCCGTGGGACCAGGCAAATGGAAATAATATTAATTCATCTATCCATGCACTGAATATTTGTGTAGTATTACCTGTGAATCAGGTGTCATGAGCAAATGTACACTAGCTAGGAGGGTAACAAACTTTCCAGGCACCTCATGGAGAGACTGGAGGAAGCTCCTGGGAAAGGGTAATACTTGAGCAGGACTTTAATAAACAAGGAGACTATCTGAAATACCCGCTGAGTAAAATGAGAACTTGTTGAGAACCCAGAGACACCCCATTGGAGATATTTGAGGGCTCAGGTGATGTCTGAGAAAATACTTTGTGACAGCATTTATATGCACAATTGTGATTTTTCTTCAATGCTCAGCTGCAGAGCCTTAGAAGTTGAGAAAGTGGAGGGATTTGTAACTTTTACCCTACATTAAAGATTTACTAGGTGAATAATTATAATACCATTGAGTGCGCTAGCTAAGGAGATAGTGGTTCAGATGATCAGCTCTGAGGTCCAACCTGGGTAGGAAAAAACATCCAGGAGGTGGCTGATCAAAGGTAGAGGGGACAAGGGAAGAGAGAGCCTCCATTGATTCAAAGAGCTGATTGAGCTGCAGGTGAATGTACTTTATATGCTTCATCTTACATTGTCCATACAGCAACCTTAAGAAGGAGACAATTTTATTGTCTGCATATTTTTTTTTAGGGGAAAAGAAATAGAGGTGAAGAAGTCTAGTCACTTACCTGAAATTACATAGTAAGTGAGGAAAATGATATTAGGATAGGATTACATTATCTGACTCCAGAGCTTAAATTTACTTTTTAAGGAAGTATATTAATGTAATATTGAAATAAAAAATAACCTGTTTCTAAAACTATAGTAATACATAATCAGCACATGTTCTCCCAGAAGTAATATCAAATAAACATTGGTAAATCCTTGCTTTTACAAGTTTTGCTTTTCTTCATTGAAGTATTTGACGTTACTGAAATTTTGCCATTCCTGAACTACAAAAACACTGAACATGGTTCACCCTAACATTGCAGTGTTATGGCCATTGTACTCTTGACCTCCAGTCCATATGGCATTAACTCTTTCTGGGCATGTTGATGATGTGCTTGGCCAGAGGACAGTGTCTAATGTCCAATAAATTCTATTCTATCTTGACACAAATCTATTCTTTTTTTGGATAAAGAGAGAAAATTTGAAAACAACTTGAGTAGTGAGTCACTTCTGGTGGGTTCCTTTAGATGAAGACTTGAGAATCCATAGGAGAGGCCACCAGATAATCAGGTGAGGGGCCACCAGATGACCATGAGTCCTTTTTCCTCCATGCCAAATGCAACAGAGAACTTAGGTGAGCTGAAGGTCACGGGCAGAATGTGGGTTACAACTGATGTTTTATTCTGTGTTGATTACTTAATGTCAGGCTGAAACCTTAAAGTTATATAAAACTAACATAAATTGATACTTGGGATACTGCTTTGAACTGATCTGACATAGTGTGATGAACAAAACACAACAGTGGGGGAACTATCTCTTTGCAATGTGTTATGTGAAAGTTTTTGACTTAAAGTAAGCACATCCTAAAAAATGAAACCCTCAACAAACCACACAACAAGAACTTTAGACATTAATGTAATGTCTAAAGGGGGGATAAATCATGTAGCAACAGAAAGCCATCAAATAGTCATGAGAACAATCACCGAAAAAATTGCACTTATTCACTTTGTATAAAAAGCTATTATCTTATTTCACTTTGTCACTCATTATAGTCCTGTCATTGAGAGAACTGACCCAATTCTGTCTTCTTCCTCTTGTCATCGTGTTAGAGAGAGATGAAGGAGAATCATGTTTACTGTGTTAATTAAACTTATTCTTTATTCACTGAAAACTAAAAAAAAATACTTTTCTCTATTAATTTAGATCTTATAATTACTCATTGTTACTATTACTAAAATCATTTCTCCTCATTGCATAAATTTTCAATATCACCAATACAATATACCTAAAATGGTATTTAAATTTTAAAAACTTATTTTTCCCCTTAAAATCATTGTACATGGCTACAACAGCTCATGATGATGAGGGTTGGAATATGTGGTACTTTTTCTCTGAAGATACAACAGACTGTAAAACACTATTAAAGTTGACCTTATTTCTCTAATGCACTCTTTGGGGTCCTTGTCATCTTTTTATACTGATGGGGTCAATTTTTTCTCAGATGCACTCTGATCATTGACTTAAAAGCAGTATTCTGAAGGCAGTAGTCAGAACTAGTTTGACAACCAAATCAATTAAAGCAAACATTTACTGGGACATTATTTCATTACCATTGAGGCAAGGCAATGTAGAAGCACTCTTTTTAAAATAGTTTTTTTTTTTCTTTGCACAGTTAGAAAGAAGGGATCCTATAATCCAAGGACGTGTTTAAGTTGATAAGGTTTTGACAGATGCAGAAATGGGGCTCAGAGAGGTTGAGGGACTACGCAAGTTGGCCCAGCTGGTACATGAAAAAGAGATGCCTGTCTTTTTTTGGCTCCCAGTCCAGTTCTCTTTTTGGTGTTCTCTAACAGATGCAGTTATTTATAAAGTACATTACCTTTGCTATCTCCCTCCTGCAGAGAGACCACCAAAGAAGGGTCAGAGCTGTACCCTTAGTGTCACATTGGATGAGGACAAAAAGCAATGACTTTTTTCCCAGGTGAAGGACCTGGCAATGGATGCTGTGATGACAGGGATTATGTGCCTGTCGCCACTATCCAGAGGCTTAATCCTCTGTGATCTTGTAGCAGTGACTGCACATGGAGAGTCCTTAGGTGATTCCCCCCCTCCTCCGAGAGCCAGGGCTTCCCTAGAGGAAGCGATGCCATAAGCCTTAGATGACAGTGGGGACAACAGCTTTGCTTCCCATTGACAGTATTACACCTGCTTCTATTTGACCAGTTAGAGGTTTTCTTGAAATTTTCTTTGGTGATACAATTCCTACTATTCAATTTCTGTTAGTTTGCCTCTCTGGTCAACCTCATTCTCTTCTCATATGAATCCATGAATCAGTGCATAGATATTTATTAAACATCTACCAAGGGCACTGTCCATAGATTATGCCAAGAGAAATGTAGCATAACCCCTACATTCAGTAAAATCATTGCTCAGCAATTGTGAGAGTGTGTTTGGAAAGGTTCCAGCCAAAAGAACGCACGTAGGCGAATATATCTGTGGCTATCTGGATTGGGTAAAGGCCAATGGTATTCTTTACTGCAGGCCATTGCAGGGCCTCAGGTACACACACTAATGTGGATTGTAATCCTTCCTGGGAAACAGGTAGTGCAATATTTTCCAGGTGATGGGCCATTTAAAGCTATATCGCATGGAGTAATTCAAAAGACTAGCTTTCCTTTGAACACATGTTGGGACTATTCTATAATTCGAGGAGTTGTATTCACTACAATGAAGTTTTTTTTTAAATCAAAATCTTTCCCCATTTGATAAATTCTGTGCACTTTCTTGGTGAAAATTGCTTGTGTCTGGAGTAATCCATGATGCCACAGGGGTGTGCATATCTCTGAAATACATAAAACTTTTCCCCAGTGAGAAAAGAGATAGTTTTCTTCTGATTCGTTTTTTTTAATTACAGTTGACATTCGATATTATATTAGTTTCAAGTGTACCACATAGCAGTTAGTTGTACATCATATAATTTATGAAGTGATCCCTTGATGAGTTTAATACCCACAAGGCACGATCATAGTTATTACAGTATTATTGACTGTATTCCCCATGCTGTACTTTACATCCCTGTGACTGTTCTGTAACCGCCAATATGTACTTCTCAATCCCTTCACCTTTTCCACGCATCCTCCCAACCCTTTTCCTCCTGCGTCAGCTTGTTTTCCATATCTGTGAGTCTGTGTCTGTTTATTTTGTTTCTTTAGATTCCACATAGCAAGTTAAATCACATAGCATGACTTTCTGACTTATTTCACTTAGCAAAATATCCTCTAGATTTGTCTATGCTGCCACAAATGGGAAGATTTCATTCCTTTTATGGTTGAGTAATTTTCCAGGGGGTACCTGAGAAAATTGTTTTAAGAGAATCAGTTTCCAGATTCTCTTTTCTCACATGAAATGTTTGTTTTTCCCACAAATTGAACTGGGAGAGAGAGTCCAATTTTGAAGAACACCATTCTTTTCACAGCATGACTTTATGAAAAAGTTGGTGACATTATTGAAAAGGGAATGACTTTAATACCTGGGTGGAAGAAGTTTCTTTGACGAGACACCTGTTTTCATTTTAATAATATTTCAGGAGTATCTAACTGACCACTTGCCTGATTATTAAAAATAAATTTTGTGTATTTGCCCTGTGACATTTTGGTAACTACATGGAAAAAGTTGGAGACTTAAATGCCTTGCTAAAATAAAATAGTCCTATCCATTTATTTAGATGAACATTTTTTTCTGCGCTTAAAAATATAAAACTGAAAATGAAGAAAGGAATTAATGCTAAATCTCATCTTAATACAATAACGCTACTTATAGTAATGGTGATGTGTAATATTCATTGTTGGATATATGAGTCACATGGAGGAAAACCACAGCACCATCCATTCAATTAAAAAAGTATTACCAATAATATTTTACTTGTTGTGTTAGGAATTAATTACATTTTTAAAAAAAAAGTGAGCCCTGTAATATTTATCATCATAACATAACACAAAAAGAATATTTAGTGCTTAAGGCTTTATGGTTGGTCAATGGGTGTTTAAAAACAATCTACCTTTCAATGTACACACATATTTTTGTTACACTGAAGTATATGTATGATTCAGTGATCACTAAAGGCTTCCATACAAAAAGCGTCCTGTTTAGGATAAAATTCTGTGGGGAAATTGACATAGAAATATGAGCCGACAGGGACTAAAGACTGAGGGAAAATTTTAGACTGGAAAAGGAGAGTGTGCTTTTATTTACTAAACAAATGATTGTGATTCTGCACTTGCTGTTGTGTTTAAGTTACTTAGAAGAGAATTTACAGTTATCTGACAGTTTAATTTAAAAGTGTCATTGTTTGGAATTTGCCAGAAATTATACCTTTGGCAATTAGCTATAAAATAAACACAAAATTTTAGATGTCAACTTAAAAATGCACAAGTTTTTCTAGACATTTTTTTCATAGAAAAATGAGTAAAACAAAGGCATAAAGGTCACTGATGTAAGCCATAGTCCATGGCTACTAGTGCTGTTATAATCCCTTTATTTACTCTATGCATTTTCAGTTTACTCTGTGAATTTTAATTGACCTTGGTTTTTTTTTTTTAATTGTAATTAGGGTTCTTTCATCAAGATAAATCCTCACCTTAGGATACCTTTACACATAACCACCTCCGAGGGCATTCTTCCTTAAACTGGGATTCACATGCACTTTCCAGGGCAAATCAATGAATGACCTCTTTCTCTCCATGCTACATGTATGTTGCCAGCACCATCCTCCCTGAAAAAAGGTGAAGTGTGAAGAGCTGGCTCATGCAAGTGGCCTTGGGTTTCTGGAGAACCGACCATGCAGTAGGATGTGGTATTAAAGAGAGAGTGCCAGTGTTTGGAGACCAAGATTAAAGTTCCAAGCAACTTTGGACAAGTGGTGCTACTGCTCACAGCTTTAACACTTAATCAGTGTACCAGTAAGTTTATTTTCCAATACATCAGATAAGGAGAGTGCTTAATAAGAGAAGCACTAAGTAACTTATCTTTGAAATACTTTTTTTATTTTTGTAAGGACATTTATTTGAGATCTACCTTATTAACAAGTTAAAAGTTTTATTTTATTGTTTTTATTTTGAGATCATTTGAGACTTTAAAAAGTTACAAAAACAATTAATACAATGAATTTTTATATACTTTTATCTAGCTTCCCAAATGTTAAAATTTTACATAACAATATATTTATAAAAATAAGAAATTGATATTGATAAAATCCTACCATCTAGTTAATCTAGAGACCTTATTCAAATTCCACCAATAGTCCCAATGAAGTTTTTGTCTTGTTTTGTTTTGTTTTTCTGGTCCAAGAGCTAATTCGATATTTTGTTGAGTTTATTTATCATATCTCCTTAACCGGGACCAGTTCTTAAAGTTCCTAACTCAATAAAAAGTTCCAACAGGCTTCGACCCATTGGAAAAGCATGGATACTCTTTGTTTGACCAAACTTTAGTCAGGCTCCTGAAACTTCTCCCAGTACCATCCATGCACTTTCCTGTGAAATCCAGCTTTAGCAACAACCCTGCTAAGTTGGTTGAACCAGAATCCCCACCATCAATATCTGATCACCCTCTATACCTGAGCAGGTCTCTCATTCTCCATTATCCCCCAGGTGATGCCCGATCACCCTGGCTTGTCTTTAGCAAGAATCCTGTTAGGTTAGATCAGGCAGAAATGCTTCTTATCTCTGATGTTTACTCTTAAAAATGTTTTTCATATACTGACCCCTATCCTGCTCTTTGCTTATAAATTCCCACTTGCTCATTATCTATTTGGAGTCAAACCCAATCTTTTCCCACTACTACTCTTGCAAAACCCCATTGCAGTAGTCTCTATGTCTATCATTGTGGTCCTGAATAAAATCTGTCTCACCATCTTAAAAAGTACCTTGAATTTTTCTAGAACCAGAAAAAATAATCTTAACATTTATGTGGAGCTATGGAAGATCTAAAATAGTGAAAGTAATCTTGAGAAAGAAGAACAAAGTTGGAGGTATCGGGCTCTCTGATCTCAAACTATACCACAAAGCTGTAAGAATCAAAACAGCACGGTACTGGCACAAAAACAGACACATAGATCAATGGAACAGAATAGAGAGCCCAGAAATAAACCTTCACTTATATGATCAACTAATCTATTATAAAGGAGGTAAAAATATACATTAGACTAGTAATAGTCTCTTCAACAAATGGTGTTGGGAAAACTGGACAGATATATGTAAAAAGAACATGAAACTGGACAACTCTCCTACATTATGTACAAAAATAAACACAAACTGGGTAAAACTTGAATGTAAGCCAAAACTATAAACTCCTATAAGCAAACATATTAAATAAACTATTTGACATCGGTCTGAGTAATACCTTTTGGATACATTCCCTTGAGCAAAGGAAAAAAAAAAAACAAATAGAATTAAATCAAACTAAAAATCTTGTGCACAGCAAAGGAGATATGCAACAAAACAAAATGGCAACCTACTGCTTGGGAGAGGATGGAAACAGTGCAAAACTCTTGTCTAAAGAAAATGAAAACTCTAATTCAAAAAGATACACACACCTCTGTGTTTATTGCAGCATAATTTGCAATAGCCAAGATATGGGAGCAACCTAGGTGTCCACAGATAGATAAATGAACAACAAAGATGTGGTATATGTACAGTGGACTATTATACAGCAGCAAAAAAGGAATGATATCTTGATATTTGAGACAACATGGATAAACCTAGAGAGTATTATACTAAGTGAAATAAGTAGGCAGAGAAAGACCAATACTATTTGATTTTACTGATTTATATGTAGAATCTAAAACAAAACAAACAAATGAATACCTACTCATAGGAAGAGAGACCAAAGGAATGGTTACCAGAAGGTTGGGTTTGGGGAGATGGCTGAAAAGGGGAAGGGGAATATAGTCAATGATGTTTTGATAAGTTTACTGGTGACAGATGGTGACTAGGATTAGTGGGATGGTCACATTGTAGGGTGTAAAAATGTTGAATCAGTATATTGTGGACCTGAAACCACTATAACCAACACAAGATTGTAAGCCAGCTATAAGTAAATTAAAAACATATAAGTATCAAGGGTATATTTTTAAACAATAAGCACAAGTTATTTTGTAGTGTCTGGGGATGACTGTTCTTCTCACAAAATTCTGGGTACACATTTTTGGACAAAATGCCACAGAAATGTTGTGGCCTTCTCAGAACAGCCCACGAGGAGGCAACTGATTCAGATGTTTCATTCCTCGTGAGGTTAACTTTGATCGCTTTGTTACAATACTCTTTGTCAGGTTTCTCCAATAAAAAAACATGATTTTTTTCAGCTCCTTATTGATGTGATTTTTCCCTTACATATAGAAGTCTCGCATAGAAACTTCCAATATTTTTCTGTGTTTTTTCACACATCAGAATGTATGGAATCTGAACTTTGGGTAGTTGGTGTTCATCTCTGACTTCACATTTCTTTACAAGGTATTGTAAAATAGAACTTTATCTAGACTTTTCATGGTGAACCTCTGCCAAGCTCCAGGCATAAAATTAGAGCATGACATTTTAAAGAACATATTGGAAAAAAATACAAAATTCTGTATTAAAATAGCTAACCTTATTCTATTACAAAATTCTGTATTTTTTAAAAAGTGATTTTAAATTTAGAAGACCTAAGATTAAGCCTCTGCTCTAGTTCTTATAAGCTTCACGAACTTTCTGTATTTTTGTATCTTGATTGCCTCTTTTATAAAATGGAAATACTTAAGCCTACATGAGTTAACCTTCCAGTGCTCTTATAATCTTCACAAAGATAACTGTGCACGTGATGTTGTGCCATTTTGGGTGTCCATCTGGCAGCAGCAGGGAGGCGGGGAGAGTACGGCTTGAATGCCTGTACCCTCTGGGCGCCAGCGCCTCCCCAGTGTGGTTCTGGGATTTAGTTTCAACAATACTGGAAGTCAATTTTTAGAATGATCAGAAATGTATTAGCTAAATAGTATTGCACACTCTCTTTCTCTCTCTCTCTCTCTCTCACACACACACGCACACGCACACTTCGACCTACATTTAATGCAGACATAACCAGAATGTGATGCTGGTGTTGAAAACAGACTCCTGTCCCTGGAAGCATTGGTGACAGACTTAGACATCAGTGGTCCAAGGAAATACCTCTGCTGTCCTTAAGGTCCTAGGCTGTGTCATGTCAGCTTACAATGGACTTTCTTACAGCAATTTTTCTGCCTATAGGAGGCCAATGCTTAGAATTATAGGATTGGCAACTGAATTTCTACTACCACAGCTAACTCTTTTTCTGTTTGTTACTGAACAACACCCTGCGAACACCACCTCAGTAGCTGTAGCTCTCCATTTCACAATGATCATCACCCTTCTTGGAGCTGCCCAGGATCCCCCACCCCCACATCTCCACTGCTGTCCTTCAGGTGCTTGACTGTTACAGACAAGGGACCAATGTACTGTCAGATGTTACCTAGGAAAGTGCCTTTCCCTCATTCCCTCCCAGTTATTTCCTCTTTTGCTATACTGTTCATTCATTCATTCATTCATTCATTCATTCATTCATTATTCAACAAGTATTTATCGAGTGCTTCATATGAACCAAGAGTGTTTCAGGAGGTAGAGACCTCAAGCCTTAATGGATCTTAGAGTCAATTTAGCAGATGAAGATGAAGCTGCCTCTCATGACTTTCTAGGACTTGGCTCTTTAAACCTTCCATGCCCATCTCCATGTGCATTATAAAATAAGTGTTTCAAACTGTGAAGAGTTATAAAAGTGGACTATAATTTTTGTTGTGGCTTTCATTGGGTGGTTACAATTGATAAGACACTTCGATCTAGCAAAATTGTACCTCCTTGAATGGCTGTTTTATAACTCCTGCCTCTGCTTACATTCCCTAATTATTATCTTTATCTTCAAGAAACATTTCTCCACCAGGAGCCATTTAACAAAGCCACAGCACCGCATGATGCTACTCAGCGTAGCGAACATCCAGATCTCATCCCGTTATAAGTTCACATGGACTCCGAGTAACTGATGGGTCCCTTCCACTTCCCATCTGTGCTCCCTCCTTTGGTGTTTTTCCAAAGGACCGCTTTCTTCATAAGTACTAAAACACCTTACCTTCTCATACAGTGAAACTGCTGTGAGACCCAGGAATCAGCATTTTAACAACCACCAGGGGTCGTTCTGTCGTAACTTGTCAGTATTATACAACTTGGCAGAACATGGCCATAAACACCATGTATCGCTATATTTTTTGTATCCCTTGTTTCTATCAGAGTGTCCAGAATATTTTACCCTATTTAAAGAGCTGAACCCTGGCTGGTTTGGTTCAGTGGAGTGAGTACAAGCCTGTGAACTAAAAGGTGACTGATTCGATTCCCAGTCAGGGCACATCTGAGTTGCAGGCCAGGTCTCCAAGAGGGGAAATGAGAGAAGTAACCAAGAAACAACCAATCCTGTATCTCTCACACATTGATGGATCTCTCCCTCCCCTTCTTCCTCCCTTCCCCTGTCTCTAAAAGTAAATAAGTAAAATCTTTAGAAAATAAAAAGAAATAGCTGGCGTTGCATGGGTATAGTATTAGATTTATTCTATATCCAAGTCTGTCAGGTGCTCAGGAAAGAAAGAAAACTAAAGCTACCTTGGGGACATGACTCTTGAACAGTCACTCAAATCAAGACATTTGTTTTCCGAAATTGGCTTTTAAAACCATTTATTTTAAAGGGTGAGAACAGTTTAAAAATTAAAGCAGTTTACCTTTTGGGTAGAAAAATACCAATCCCGTGTTCTACTGATTCTGTTTTATTGCCAATAAAGGCCTCATGGGAGCTGCACAGGACTGAGTAGATTCACCTGCAGTAAAAGCCCTGCAGACTCAGTTGATGGGGAACAGATCCAGACTCGTGCTGAATGGTGCACTCCTCCCTTTGGGGTTTGGTTTTTGCACTTTCCACAACCACACCATTTACATCATCTAAAACATTCGAAACAGAACCCCTATGGCAAACCCCACCCCCTATCATTGTTGCTATTTTTATACCTAGGATTCAAGTCTAATAGAAGTAAGTGGCTGTGAGTTACAGTTGTTAAGCATTTAAGCATGTTGATCTCCTGTGTGTCTGCGCACAATGCGGCGGTTGCTATGGCATCTGCATGCATGATTTCTGTGAAGGTGGTGCTGATTGAATCTATAAAAAGATAAGCAAAAAAAGAGATGTTTATGAAACCCTTTTCCGATGAAATTGCTAGTGATGCCGATCTGTGTATTTTGTTTCAGTCTGCATTCCAGTATTAAATTTTTTTTAATGGTAGATTTTTAGCCTGCTGGATGGTTGATTGATCTCTTATTGATGATTTATGAAATCACGATGCTCACTGGTGTGAGGTGAGAGTGAAAGGCAGTGGCTTTACACAGTCCAGATGACATGTGTTCTTAGCTTTTATGCACGCACTGTGTCCCCGAGAAGGTGTTTAATTAAATTTTTAGAAATCAAATGAGGCATGTGGCCTATCTCAAACAATTCTAATGTAATTTCACACGTAAATGATTTTTTTGTGGGGTAGGGCTGATAATCACTCTCTGTGTTCTCCACCAGGGGTCTGACTGGCAGGCCACCTTATTTCAAGTTTAGTGTTTAGACATCGGACTGAATTCCACCACTATCTCTGGGACTTGAGGCACATCTCTCCATTACTCAGGACCTCAGTTTCTCCTGCTTTAAAACTGAGAGGGTTGGAGAGGGGAGAGAGGAGGGAATTTCAGGGGAAAAGGGGGAAGGATTTACAGGAACAAGTATAAAGGACACATGGACAACAACTAAGGGGGGGTGGAAATGGGAGGGAGGTGGGGAGCACTGGGGGGTGGGCTGGGATGGGAGTAAAAGACAGAAAACTGTACTTGAACAGTAATTAAATTAAAAAAAGATTTACATTTCACAAAAAAAAAAAACTGAGAGGGTTGGTCCAGAAAAAACTCTTGCTTCACTTCAGGTGTTAAGTATGATTGTGTGTGCATGGGTGCATATAAACCTACATTATTACATGCCTCATTTGCTCAGGGATGATGTGTGTTTTTGATAAACTGATAGTTCATTTAGGTATATTTCAATGCAATTTGAAATTGATATATTTTAACAGAATTTGTTGAAACAAAGAAAATGGCTTTTGGCTTTCTTCTCTATTCACAGATTCACTATCAATTGTAGAGAAACATATAGCAGAAAGAGACCAGACTTTGGAGTCAGACAGAACAAGCCTGAAATTGAGCTCTGCTACTGATGACTTGCATACCTGGGAGAGACTTGGTTTTGAATTTAGGTAAAAGTTCAATGCCATATTAGAAATGATAGCAGATGCTGCACATGGTTGTCTCTCCACTGAATTTTATAGACTAAAATATTGAGAAAGAGTTTCAGAAAAAGAAGTGTTCATAATAAAGGTATTCTCATATACCTGGAAGATAAATTGAGATTCAGTAATCTGTGAATCAAATTTCCAGTTCCTGTTGGAGGAAAACATACTTTTGGTCACGCAGAAATGAATGGCTCAGAACCTCATCTGAACATTTCCATATCTGTTGATGTTATATGTATTGTCTTAGCAGGAAATGGGGAGGAAATGGGGGCAGGATGGAACACAGAGAGAAGTTAACCTGCTTTGTGGATGCAGCTGATTTCTTAGCTGATCCAACAAGGAGCTCTGGAGTGGGATGGTCCTTGAGATGTCTCAAACCAAGACAAGGGAGGGGAGCCTTTATACTCTGTCACTGTCCAGTCACAAGCCACAGGTCAGCCTCAGGTTGGGGGAGTTCCCTGGAGGTGAGGGGATTGCCCACTGAGGGCACAATCTGTGAGCATCCAGCTGCCAGGATTTTCAGCAGTGGAGGGGCGCGGGTGGGGCAGTGGTGGAGTGAATGCATTGGCCCTGAGGGAGTTCCAGGGGGAGCAACTAGGATCCACCGCGCTTATTTCTATCCATATAAAACTAGGTGTGCTTTGTCCAATGGTCCTCAAAAATGAGCATTTTTATTAAAGTGAGGCAAGCATATTTTCCTAAAGAATGGTACCTCATGTTATTTACCAAAAGGTTCTGTTAAGATCTACTCCCTCCCCGCCCAAAATTGTGTATAATTGATACAATCTTATTTCACCACAGGAATCTATTTTGGCATATCACCAAATAAGGATACGCAGAAATAGATTCTGTAAAACTTTTTTGGGAATTTATGCTGAGTGAAATAGGCCAGGTGCTGAAAGACAAATACCACATGATCTCACCTTTAACAGGAAGCTAAACAACAAAACAAACAAGCAAGCAGGAAAAAAAAAAAAAAAAAAAAAAAAAGACACTGAAATAGAGAACAAGGGGATAGTGACCAGAGAGGAGAAGGAAGGGAAGTTAAGGGGAAAAAGGGGGAGGGATTTGGAGGAACAAATAGGAAGGGAATTTCAGATAAATAGATTACTAGGGTAACTACTATTTAATAGTGTCAATACTTAGAAAATATTTTAACATTTCGACCATTCTCGAGAATGAGATAGGAACACCCACACACAGAGGCCCGCGCATGCGCTCACTCCTCGCTCTGCCTCAGACCCACAGTTGGGCAGATGGCTGTGCTGGTGGTAATAAGACAAAAGTTGACTCTGGTCCCTGGAGGATAGGTGGATGTACCTCTGCAGCTGGCCAAGGCCCCAAGTGCCTTGACGCCTGTGGTTGGCTTCCTGGGGAGGCTGCCAGTGCTGGTGCTGGGGGTGTCCTTTATGAATAATGGAAAGCAGCAAAAGCCAATGCTATCAGGCCAGGATTTTAAAATCATCAAAATAGATGCAAAAGAGAGATTGACCCCACTCAGTGTCAAGACTCAACTGGAACTGGTACTGATGTAGAAGCAGTAGCAAGGTTTCTTGATGCTTCTGGAGCAAAAGTTCATTAGTGGTCCAGGGTGCAGATGACATGATGTGTACAGATGTCAGTGTGTTCGCAGCACAGGGAGACCTGGAGACCACGTACACAGTTGCTCAGGGTTTTAACAAGTTAATCAGATGCTACAGACACCTGGAGAGAGGTTTTGAAGATGAAGTAAAAACCTGCTGCTGTTCTCAAAGGGTTTTTCAGTGTCGTGGAGAAACAAATTGTCCATGTTGACTTGTGTTCTTCTGGCTAATGGAATACTTAATGCATCCATTCTTAATAGCCTTTAGAGTAAGAATTTGGCCAAAGAAGGGGTTTCAGCGGCTTTTGCTGTAAAAGCTCTTTAAATTGTGGGTAAAGGAAAAAGATATCACTGCAGTAGTAGCTGAAGTCTTTGGAGAATCGGCATGGATAACAGGCTGATGGAACTTTTCATGCCAATAAGCAAAGTGTTGAGGCGGACTTTAGGGGGTGGAGGGATTGAGCAAAAGTGAAAAAGGACTCACAGACACGGACAACAGTGAGGGGGGAGGGGATATAAGGGGACTAAATGGTAGTGGAAAAAATAAAATGAAATAATAAAACTTATATTAGCCAAAGTGAAAAAAAGCATCAAACACTTCACAAGTATGGTACCGAGGCAGGTTTCACAGAGCTTTCAAAATATGTTCAAAATTGGCAAACTGTAGGAGCTCATAAGGAACTCCAGAAAGAATGTCAAGAACTTCAGATGTCCTGTGGTGATCCACTTAAGAATATAATTGTGTATGTCAAGGAAAAGATGAAAGCAAAAACAACAGCAGCATCCCAGAACCCACGGTCATCGGAATAGTCTGGGTCCAGTGTGATGAGCATCGTGGAACGGACAAAAAGAGGAGCTTGTAGCAGAGCAAGCATCAAGCACTTCGAGTGGTACAGTACAGCAGTCTGCTTGCTGCCTTCACTATTCAAGGTCAGTCTGAGCTGGCTCCACTGTGGAAGATTCAGGGGTATTGCTATGATCACAGCCATTTCATGAAAGCCTTCCAGAAAATAATGGTGCTGTTTTATAAAGCTGAAGTCTGGGGTGAAGAGCCCATTCTGAAGTGGTCTAAAGATGCACATGTTGCAAAGGGAAAATGTGTTTTCCTTGAACAAATGAAAAAGTCTGTGGAGTGGCTCAAAAGTGCTCAAGAGGAATCTGAGACCGAAGCTGAAGAAGGCGACTGAATTTGGAGACTTCACACTCAGTAAAGCAAGCAGGAGTCGCAGAGAAAATGTCATGTCTCACGTGTCCTGGTTCTTCCATCTCCCTCCCTCCCTGGGTCAAGCACGAAGTCAGGGCTTTTGTGGCAAGTTTTATTTTAACTGTCTCTATGGTTACTGGAAATCTTGGGTTTAGTTTCTGAAACTATGTTTTAAGTAGGCACAGGAGCTACACATTCGAATCCAATATTGCATTAGTCCTTTCAAGTTATCTTCTACCTCCCATCTTTTCTGCTGTAATAATGTAATTTAAGGCCATCCACAGTGGCCAGTTTACTTGTTTCCTGTGTTTTCTATATACACCCTTGTCAAGTTATGATTCAGTTAAAAATAATTCATTATAAAGATTGTGGATTAAACTGTAAAAGTATCCAAAGTCTCAAAAAGAAATGGTCTCTGGGACAATTTTTTATGCCCCCTGCCAATGACAACCTCATCTACTGTAATTGAATTCATTAACCTGACCCTTGGGTATTTGGGCCATTGCTTGCCTGTTAATATTTTCTTGCATTTTTGACCCCAGGTGTCCCTGAGCTCAATCGTTTGTTCTTTGGTTTCATTCTTTAGTGGAGAAGCAGCTTGAAACGAGGTCTTTGGGAAATCGTATGTAGCAGAGGTGGTGAGAAGAAGAAATTTGAGCCTTTTCCCTTTGAGAAACTTCTGCATTCAATTTGTATCTTTGCAGGCAAAACAAATGGGTATTCTTTTCATAGCATTTTCAACTGTACCTTAGAGAAGTCTTGTCATTTAACAAATTTAACACTTGTTATACACATAGATTAATGCAAAAGGACTCATGAAACAGTGTAAGAGAATTGATTATACTAAACCCAGTAAATTATTGAAAATGGTAAGTGTCCGCATGTGCTCATTGGGAATCTAAAATAAACTCATTTCCCATTGGCTTAGAATATTCAATGTAAAGTATGGATAATGTAAAGATTAATGATACAGTTCCACTTGGTCATACAGGACCAGCTTCATTTTCTTAACAAATTCACTAATGGCACAAGCATCTGGCTATTCATGTACCCTATGTGCCTTTTTATTAAAAGTTGCCATGAGCTAAATTTCTCTTCTATGCAATTGATTACTTAATTTTAATGGCTGCCTTTTCATTTTTATCTTTTCTTGCCATTACCCACCTATATATGTAGACAGTAGGAAACCAAATGTGACCACCCATTTTGGTGGAAAGATTTCATCTTTAAACGTGAAGGTTTTGGAAGTTGTTATGGTTGTGGAAAGAAAGTAGCTTGGAATAATGCCACCAGGGACTGAGTTGAAATTTCCCCTTTCAGAGGTGCCATTTTTATGAACCAAGAATTTGGTGTTCAACAGTTCATCTGGAGGGAATAACGTGTAGCACAAAATTTGAAGGAAAGGTGTATATGACCTTATGAAAAAAAGCATGACTACTGATACCACCGAGAATGGGGTAAAAGTGTAACTGAGTAGCTTTGATAAAGTTGCCATGCACAGGCAAACTGTATTCACTCGATTTCTACGTAGTGATCTGCTTTACTTTGTAATTTGTAGTCCCCAAAATACTTTAAAAATAATAAAGTCTGTCTTTATGCTTAAGTTACGTGAGTCAGTCTTCTTTATTATTTTTTTTTTAATTTTTGGTAAATTCCATGTTCGTGTCCAGTGGTAACTACAAGATATACATTCAGGCATCTCTACTACGTAAGCATTAAATAATTGCTTTTCTCATCTTTATAGCTCCCAAATTCTGTGTACACCTACACAGAATTCTGATGTAGCAAAAACTACATAACATTTCTATGACCAAATCATTGCCTGATGCTGGCACTCACAGTGTGCCCTGTTCTATTATATACTTTGCGGAGTGAAAGGATGGGTACTCTTCCAGAACTACATTAAGGCCTTTGTCTGATCAAAGCCTTCTCTTCATAATGACAAAGCAGTGTTTACCTTATACAATATTACAGTAAGTGGAAAAGTCACCAGTGACAGCGTAAGAAAGGGAATGCTTTCTGAAAAGACTGCAGAATCTCATTTTGAATTGTAGGTGGCAATTTTGGAACTCAGCTACCAATAACAACCTCTGGCTTCAAATATGTAATTTTTAATACATATGTTAAAATTGTACTTGTATGACTGGATAAACATTGATTTTTTTCCTAACTAGGTGTCAGTTTCAAAGGATAAGTCTCTTAGATGTATGTTTAGAGCTGGGGGAAAAAAAAGAAAAGAAAAACTAGTTAATTCTGTATTCAAGTTTAGATTATCTGTACCTTCTACAAACTTATCAAAGCATTCGTACATTCTTTTGTTCACTTACTTATTTGTTTATTCAAAAAACATATACTAAGGGTCTGAATGTTTGCCATAGAAGCTACAATGTAAGCTTCATGAATGCAGGACCTTCTCCTATTTTTTTAACCACCTTCACAGTAACTATCAAGTACAGTATTTAGCACCACAAAAATACTCATTCGGTTAATGAGTCTGAGTGAAAGTAGCTACCCAGTGCATTGGACACCAGGAGCACAAAGAAAACACAGATTGCGGTTCCCACATTGCAGAGGCTTATATTGAGTGGGGACCTTCATCACAATGAAAGGTTCAGGGTAAAACTTACTATGTAAATGATTGCAAAAATGATAGTTCCAAAGATCTCACACTGATAAAATATGCAGTAGGTAATTCCCTTTCCATGTATACATAATACTCAAGACCTGAGAATAATATTACTGGGTGCTTGTTATTGTTTTGATACCACTTTTTAGGACTTCTAGGAAGGGAGATTGTAGGATGGGAAGGAGACTTGGCATTAGTGGTTAGAACATGGCAGAGTCATTGTGTCTAATGCTGATCTACATCCTTTCTAATTCTCTGGACATGTAGTTAAATGTGCTGAGAGAATTCAGGGAGATGGAATTCTAACACTTGGAATCAGGCCCGAGCCATAGGTTGATAATGAAATTCTTGCTGTAATTTTTCAACCCTCTGGCTAGTTCTAGGGCTAAACCACTTCTGCCAGCACTGTGTCTCTCAAACTGCCGATCTCATCTCCTCCAAATTTTGGCACTTCTTGAAGAGCTCTCTTCCTGCCCAATTCTGCCACACTTCTCAAAGCCAACAGGAGCCTGGCTTTGGATTGTCAGCAGCTGATACGTTCAAGACAGATGGCTTAGGATTTGAGGGAATGAACACCTGTAGTATGGTCAAAGCCAGGAAATACTCAAAGGTAAAAATGGAAGGTGTTTTGGCAGTAAATCCTGGTCTATGAAGAAGTGAAATGAAATTATGGCGATTCTGTTCAGTTGGATTCAATATTATTTTCATGCTCTTAGACGAACATGGATACTGTATTAGAAACGTAAAATCTAAGTTGCAGGTTTCCTTTGACATTTCTGCTTTTTCATTGGATCATGATTTCAATCTTCTTCACATCATTTGGCATATCTCTCCTCTCCTCTTCATAAGCATATTCATGACTCATTTGAAAATAGGAAGTAAAAGATCCGCAAGTTTTATGGCTTTCAGTTTTACTTTTCACTTTGCATGCTGCCTCAGTATATTGAAAACTTTTTTCTTATTGATAAAATTTCTAATTTTTGGCCCTATTTCTCTATTTGTACTAAGTTTTTCTTCTTTTTACAGTATAAAGGTATGTCCATAGCACTGTGACGGCTTCTTTTCTGAAACAGACTTGGAATTGCATGGCGCCACTGACTGCTCATGTACTCTAAATCTCAAACCTCCTGATGGAATTTTTAAATTAAATGTATTTGGGTGACATTGATTGATAAGATTATATATGCTTCAAGTGTTTATTTCTAAAACACCCATCTGTATGTTGCTTTGTGTGCCCACAACTCAAAGTCAAATAATCTCTAATCCCCATACACTTGACCCTCTTTACCCTTTCCTACCCACCAGCCACCTTCCCACTGGTGACTACCACACTATTGTACGAGTTTTTGCTTATTTGTTTTTCTTGGTTGTTCATGTGTTGTTTTCAGCTGTTTTTTGAATCTGAAGATTGATTGCTTTGACTGTCATTTCTACACACTCGCACGCACTTAAAAATTTAGACTCAGTATGAAGTAAATACTCTTCGTAATAGAAGTAAAGTGATAAATAGAACACAGAGAAGCACTCAGAGAAAGACTGTTGGCTAGGTACAAATAAGAACATTTGGCTAACCAAACTGTATTCAGCACAGCCTAATTTAGTCTCGGGATGGAGATTGCCTCTACACTGAGTGTTTCCTCAGTACCCCTGGTCAGTGGATCGCTTCATTAAAAAACCAGGTGCCCTAATTTGCCTTGAGTCTCTGGCCAGCCCTGTAATCTTCTGTCTTTAAGGAAGCTCTAACTTAAATATAATTTTTGTGTCAGCAAAACGAGACTTCTGCAGTCATTTTTTAAAAATCTAGACACTCGTTTTCCCTTCTCTGTGTTAGATATCATTTTGCTCCAGTGAGTCTATGGAAATGACAGTTGTCAGCAGGCACCCTTCCTCCCTTGGCCCTCATTCATCACCCACTGGAAAGGCAGTTCCACATTCCCATCTGCCCTTCCCTTCAGTTCTGTCCCTTTAAACATCTTTTTTTCTAGGTCCTAAGAGGAGGAAAAATGAACAAGATCATTCACTTCCTCCTTTCCTCTCCTCCACTTATAACCTAAGAACTAACTACCTTCTCTTCAGAAAACAGTTGCTTATCTTGACAAAGAGAAATTTCTCAGCACTTTTTTTCTATTGTGTCTTATTGGATCATATTCCCTTTTTTCCCTAATCAATAGCTAATTTAAACTATGAGTCTTACTGTTGAAATGATAGATGCTTTAAGGTTTTAGAACAACTCAAAAACTGTTTATCAGCTAAAACACAATTGTTTTCAATGTTTTTCTAACCAACAGAACAATCCTTAAACAGGAGTAGATTTTTCTTCAGAGATCCGTCATCATGTATCTTTAAGCATGTTTATAAGGGAATGCAGTGGGGAGTAGAGTGAAACTATTATCTGAGATCTGAACATACCTCAAAGATATTTGTGTAATAACATAAAATTGAATAAATAACATTAAAATCAGCTCCCCTCAGTCTGGGAATGGCCCACAGGGAAGCCTGCCCAGTTTCAGTTCTGTCACTGAGTTCCCTCTCCCAGTGAGACCCCCAGTACAGACAAAGAGCGTGGCTTGGCAACTCAACAGCCTCGTAACCCAACTGTGTGATCCTGGGAAAATTACTCAGTGTCTCTACCGAAAACTGAGGATACTCACAGCACCTAGCTCATTAGGGTGTTGTGAGCTTTATATTTGCAAACCCATACATAGCACTGAGAGCCAGGCATAGCACATGCTGAGCCCTTTATATGTGACCCTCTATTATCTGACTTAATTTAAAAATGTAGTAACAGGCTATTCAGAGAGGAGAACATTCTGTAATCAACATTTAGTTAATCAGCTTTCAATTTTGCGTGTGTTATGTGCTATTTGTTGAGTTGGCTCTGACTCTGGACAACCCTATGACTGAATGATGCATCACTCTCTGTCCTCAACAGCCCTTCTCTTAACACTGACTTTTCTCAGCTTGGTTTTTTATCCTGAGATTTAGAAGAAGCCCTTCATTACCTGGAGTGCCAGGCAGGGGAGAAGTAACTTTTCCCAATGCCCCTCTTTCCTCATGTCCAATTTTTAGATGAGGCTTAGTTTAAGCTGATGGCTCCTGAGGGAGTTCTAGGCCTCAGCTAAGGCTGCGATGCTATTTACAGGGCGACCTGGAATAGTTCTTAATCCATGTGGGTTTTAAGAGCCTGAGAAGTCTAAATCTACTTTCAAGTAAGCAAAGCTGGGGGTACTGGGTCAGAATACTTTAAGAATATGTTTTCCTTTCTCTTTCCTTGTATTTCTTCAATGTCCAATCTCTAAAACTAGGTCACATGGTTTATATTTGAATGTTTTTCATGAAATTTTAAAAAGAATCAAATACTAAAAACCATTAAAAACATCTTGCCCATAATATTGACTTACACAAGCTAACACAACCATATTTGGTGAAAATTGTTTCTGCTCTCCTGAATAAAATAATGTTGATGATAAGGATACCAGTGGCTATTATTCATTGATTATATATTATTGGTTAGGCATTATACTAGGTGTTAGTCAATTTAGTATTCATATTAATCACTGAATCTTCTCAACAACATTCTGAGGTATTATTCCAACTTTATAAATAAAAAATAAAATTCAAAGAGGCCAGTAGCATTCACAAGATGACAACTAGTAGATTGTGCCCACAAGATCTTCCATCTAACAGGATCACTTTATCTCCCTACACTCATGCAAATTTCTGTTTTGCTGAAATGCCTTCACCCCTCTCAAAATTGAGATGCCTTGTTGTCTCTTTTGTGTGCCTTTTTTTCTGCTTGCTAGTAAATTTATGCTTATATAAAATGCCTCTTTTGACTCCAAGGTATTAGATTATTTGATGTTATTATTCTAATGTATGCCCTTTCAAGATGCAGTCAGAGGAAAAGGATTTTGCAAAGCTCATGCATTTCCAGACGAGTTTATAAATAGAATCAGCATCACCCAGTCTCTTCAAATAGAAAGACATCAAGAGAGAGGCCATTTTCGGGATAAGGCCTCTCTTATCTTGACCAGGTCACTTCTTGTTATGTCCTCATTGATGAGCAGAAGTAATTGATCCCCTCTGTCTTCTGAAGGTTTACTGGATGCTGTTTATGACAGTGAGAAGAAACAAAATTCTGTTAGCCTCTTCCCACTCATTTTCTTTTAGTAGTAAGATAAAGCCACACTAGCTGCTTAAAGAAGACAGTGGAATGATTTAGCCCACTTTTATTTGATTCAACAAACATCAGTAAATGATTAGTTAGGCTTTAAGTGTAAAATACTGTAAAGCACATTTACAATGTTAGGTCATATTTAACTCACCAGCAGTGATAATAGTAATTCAGCAGTCTTTCACTGAGTCCGCAATAAAGGGTGAAATGTTATATGTAAGACGTGCACCTGAAAACTAGTAATCGTTTGGTCCCAACTACTTTTTTTAAAAGTCAAAACAAAATATTTTCTAAAAGTATTTCTTAGCTTTTTCCCCATTTGCAATTTGTATTGTGCGTATTCTTTCCACCTCTTTTCACTTTGGAGTTATTTATTAGGGAATTCATATGAAAGACACAACTGAATTAATGTTCACAGTCTTTTGACTAGTCACCTGCCTAACCTCAAGCATTATAATTCATGGAAACATGGTATAGCAGAAAAGGCAAGGGCTTTGAAGGTAAACAAATGGTTGGAATTCTAGTTCAATGTCCTCTCAGCTCTAAAAAATAGAAACGAGAATGATGTGTGCACAGGGCAGCGGTACCTGCGGCATCATGGATGAAATATGAGGCAAATTCACACGGACTACCGAGTCCTGTGGAGGAAAAGGGATGGCATGACCACTCCCTCAATGGGAGAGCACGCTGACCCTTGCCTAGACAGGCTTTTATTGGGTTTAATTTGTGCAGGAATACAGGTACAGCTCATTAATCATTGTCAGGCAGTAAGGATCAAACAGTAGATAGCATACAAAGAACTATTAGGGCTTCTTCTGCGGCAGGGTCTATCAGCTAAAAGGCTACAAAACTTTGGGAAACAAACTCATTTCCTGCCTGGACCTTTATCATTTAATTAGGAGCATTCTTAGGGAGGCAGGCTTCACAGAATTTTACATGTTCTTTTTCAGGCCTGATCACTTGGTGAGCCTGCCCGTTCCAGCACAGGGCTGCGTCACCTCTGTCATTGTTTCAGGCTTAAGTCAGGCAGAGGAGGCAAGATAGCCAAGGAATTAGGAGAAATGAGGACTCAGGCTTTGTCAGAGCCGAGGGGAGAGGGTCCATCACCCCCTTTCTCCATAGCCCCCTAAATCCTTCCCTGGGGCCTCCATGAGATCATGCCTGTCTTAGGTTGTTCCCCCCATGGGAAATCTTACACATCATTGGCTAACTGATTAAGCATTGGGGGCCAGTTATGAATAATGGAGCAGAAGCAGTGCTCCTGACAGGGAGATACACACTGTCTCCTTAGTGGCTTATGGTCTGAAGGTTGCTCACTCAGCCTTAGCCATGGTGGGGTTACAGCTCCTGAAACCAGGCAGGGCGGTTTCCAACACAGGAATCCCAATCTTGTGTGGCTATTAAAAGAATGAAGTAGGATGGGATATGTAATAGCCTAGGCTGATGTCTGATGTACATATATATTGCTTGTTATAGTTGTGATCTTTTTTACCCCCATCGTTGCCCATGAGTCCTGGTCCTAAAGAAGACCTAGTTCCATCGTCATATGAGAATATAGGTCTCAAAGTCAGAGTCCAGACTTCAAGTGTCTTGTCTACTGCTTACTGACTTTTTTAGCCTAGAGTCAGTTTGTATCTCTTCAGAATCTTTAAAGAGATAAAACTATTGATCATAATAATACCTATTTCTAGAGTTTTTTTTACATGAGATGATGCATATAAAATGTCTTTCACATACAAAGCACTTAATACATGTTCGATGTTAATACTATTAATGGGAAAGATATCACTCAAAATGGTCTTACCTAATAATAATAATAATAATAATAATAATAATAATAAATAATGGCCTCTTACATGACAAATGCAGTTCTAAAGATTTTTATTTGCATGAAATCATACAGCTCCCTTAACGACCCAATGAGGTAGATATTACTTACAAAATCCTCATTTTTAAAGTATATTTTATTGGTTATGTTATTACAGTTGTCCCATTTTTTTCTCCTCTGTATTCCCCTCCACCCTGCAACCCCCCTTCTACCAGCATTCCCCCACCCCCCTTAATTTGTATCCATGGGTCATACATATAAGATCTTTGGCTTCTCCATTTCCTATACTATTCTTAACCTCCCCCTGTCTATTTCTAGCTACCATTAATGCTACTTATTCTCTGTACCTTTTCCCTCTCTTTCCCCCTTCCCTCTCCCCACTGATAACCTTCCATATGATCTCCATTTCTCTGATTTTGTTCCTGTTCTAGTTGTTTGCTTAGTTTGGTTCTTGTTGTTATTTTTAGATTCAGTTGTTGATAGTCATGAGTTTGTTGTCATTTGCTCCAAGAAAATGTGTCATGTTTTTCCTGCAGATTTTGTGTCTGTTTAGGAACTTGGCCTTAAATATAAAGTTACCAATGCTAAATTACAAAGATTCTCAAGCATCAGTAGGCTCTATCTAACTTAGTATCAGCATTTGGGACCTCTTTTTTATGCAATGAAGATGTCATCTAACGATATGTGTGAGTGAAGGGCCAAGATGAGCCAATTATCCTGTCAGTCTTCCTAATGAAGCCATAGCTCTCACACTGAACTCTTGAACCCGTATGTTGGTTGCTGGGGAAAAAAAAAAAAAACAGTTATTAGCACATCTGGAGTCACTTATGTTGAATTAAAGTAGTTCAGGGCTACTTTAATTGGTGAGCAAATTCCCTTATTATACCTACTCTTTCTCTCACCCTAGGTATTCCAGTTTTGCCAGAAAATTGTAGTTCTTTAAATGCTGTGTGCTTCCTCACACCTCCCAATTTTGCACATGCTGTTCCCTTGCTTTGGAATATCTTTGTAAGTTCAAAATCCATCTTATGTTAATATGGACTTTTTAACCTAAAAATGTTGAATAAATTTATAATTCTAAATGAAGAGAATGATGAGGGTGATTTAGTAATTCAATATAACAAAGGTTTATTGAATATTTATTTTAGTGTGAGACAGTGTAGAAGGTACAAAGATAAATAAAGTTGAGCCCACAAGCCTTACACTTAAATGAATAAATAATTATTGGGAACATAATATAAACCAGTGACTTTACTCGGAATTGAGAATACAAACATGAGCAAGATGTTTTCCTGGACTTGCAAAACCTCACAGATTTTCAAGGGACTCAAATATATAAACAACAGCAAAAAAAAAAAGCACATTAAAATATGTGATCATATCAGGTAAAGGCATGATAAACCCTGAATGAGGTAGGTGGAGGAAAGGTCTAAAAATTATGGAAAAATCATGGAAAGATATAAGGGCCAGACTACAAAGGAAAAAAGTTTGTCTTATGAAAGTGTTAAATAGGACATCCCAGGGAAAGAAAATGGCATGAGCGTGTTACAATTTATTGCGGGACCCAGGAAAAGAGCCCATACCAGGAATTAGATGAATACAAACTGACGTATACAAAGGCAGAAGAGCAGAAGTTGTATCTTTGGTTTGGTGATGATCCCTCTTTACTCATGATCAATGGGTGATGGCTGCTGCATGCTCAAGGTTAGACACTGGATCACAGTGGATGTAGCTCAGCTGCTATGAGTCTTCACATCTGTAATGCTTACTTGTCCACTGCCCCTGTGGGAGAAACAAGGCATCTTGTTCCCCTTCAACCTTCCAAGTCTTTTATTTCTATCTCTTATTGGCAGAATCTCCACTGCATTCACAGCCACAGCTACAGCTTTCCTTCCTATTCAGTGCGGGGTGGGAAAAACATAAAAAGGGATGGAAATGGAGGCTAAGACATATACATGAATCAGGCACATAGAACTGGGGATGTTAAGACAAATAAGACGTGGGCCCTGCCTTCAGGCAGTTCCCTTTGTCAACACAATCAAAGATGGTTTGAAAGAATATGCTAAATCAGAGTCACATTTAAAACCTATATTTACAGAAAATAATTTAAACATTAAAAAAAGCTAGGTAGATGTCATTTGTAGAATTTACCATGCTTTTACCACAGCACCAACAAAACCCTGTTATCTTTAAGAATCATAAGTCAGTGAGGCTCTGGGTTTCTTTCTTTTTTTAAAGCCAACATATTAGAAAGTATAATCAATAAGTACTTAATACAATTTGAACTGAACTCTCCAACCACTTAGAGAGAAATATTTTGTTTCGTGCCAGGAAGCCTGTTTGGCAGATTGTAATGTCAGAAGTAGTGAGAAAACATAAGTCACCTTGAGAGCTGATTGAATGTAATAAATGATTAATGGCAAATTTGTGGTTCCTTTAATGACCATAGCTAAATCAAATCAAACTGAACCATAAATTTGGATGCTTTCTGAAATTGGGTCATGTAACAGTAAGCTTCATAAAGAAGAAAAATCAATTTTGTAATATTACTATGATTAGACTCATAACTCATGATTTGGAGTTTTTATTTGAAGATTTTTACTATCTATTTTACATATTTGCATATATTTAATTAGGATGGCAGGGTTCTGTAAATGTAATCTCAAAGGGTTCAGCCAAGAGCCATACATTTTCTTTCAGTTGATTTTATTTCAACTACATGCATTAAAACCAGCATGGGTTCAATCATTTAAGAGTAGAGATGATTCGATGATCATTTTGTAAAAAAATAAATAAGGATTTGGACTAGTTTAGCCCTCCATACCAACGCCTACTTAAAATTAGTTGAATGGTTTCAACAACTCCAGATACTTGGTGATATCTTATGCTTCCATGAGAATTAACTTGGCAAAATGGTAGCCATGTTTTGAGACATATTCCATTGATGTATTGACCTCGGGATTTATTGTAACTGAATGGGTACTATTTCTGAGGCTATGCTGTCAAGTTCTGGTAGAAATTTTTGAGTAAACAAAAAATGGTCTTTTAGTGAACCATTCAGGGGGCAAAATGGGGGGGACAGTGGGCTTGGAAAGATACAAATTTGCAGCAAAGTTACCCCTTTAACTATGGTCATTAAAGGAATTCATGGTGAGATTCTACCAAGAGCAGCTGTAATCTTCCTGATCTCAGAGCTCCCACCTATTATCTAAAATGTTTTTCTAGAGACTGCCATGGGCAAAGGCACCAGAGGAAAATGCCAGATGACCTATTCCTTCCCTGTGTGTTCAGATCCAAAAATCAGAGGCCAAGAGGAGAGTCAGCAAAAGGGATTAGGGCATTGAGAGCAGAATTGAGAGAAGGAGGTAGAAGATAAGGTGATAAGGGCATCTGTACCCAAGTGGTAGCCATTCTTCATCTGTCAGTGTAGTGAACACTATAGGGAAAAACTTTTTAGTCAGCCAAATGTGATACTAATAATTGACATTTGACTAAAATATGTATAAAATAAGTTTGTCCTCTCACAACCACCATACTGAAGCTTATTAGGCAAAGAGAGAAAATTGGGTTGGGAAATATCTTTAAAACAACAATGGTAATCATTATTATATGTTATAGAGGGAATAGTCTTCAGCTGAGTTAAATAACAGCAACCCTGCTCGATGGACTGGAGACTGTGATTTGCCAGATTCTCCACTGATCATCCTAAGAGACAACCGGCACTTCATCCAGTTGCTCAAAACCTCAAAATTTGAGTCTTCCTTGGCATGTTTCTTCTTCTCACAGTCCTCATCCATTATTTTAACAATCCTCTGGGATCACCTTCGGGACGTATCATAAATCCTACTCTGTTTCTCCCATTCCCAATCTCATCCTATTCAGTATTAAGACTATTTAGTTTCAACTAAATAGTGTGGACTATTTCAGTGGACTCTTCCCTGGTCTCTTTTCTCACTCTGCAACCAAAACTTAAAATGTAAATCTCATTCTGCCTCCTCATGACACTGTAAAGGTTTTCAACCTTCAGTAAAATAAAATCAAAGCTTTTGACGCACCTCTAAGCTTCAGGTGACTTGCTCTACTTCTGATGCTAACTCTTATTATTCTCACACTTACTTCATGCTGTTCTTTAAGCATCCCAGGATGTTCCCCACTCAGAGCCCTTGCACTTCTTTGTCCCTTCCTGGAATGTTGTTTACCCAGGTAAGTTTGAACCTTTTATTCTCATGTTATCCCTGCTCAATGGCTGCATCCTTAGAGAAGGCTTCCCTGATCTCCTGTTCAAATCCCCCATGATGCTTATGATTACATTCTTACTCTCCTTGCATTTAATCCATATTGTACATATATAACTTGACACTATGTCTTAGTGTTTTTTAATTATTATTTGTAAGCTCCACGGAGGTAAAGATTTCAGCTCCAGGTAGAACAGAACATGACCCACACTAAGTAATAAACGCTTATTAAATAAATGAATGCATGAATTTCTATTTCAAATGCAGCCCATTTTACCCTTAGATGTTAACTACCGGGACTCTTTTAGACAATGAAGTTTGAGAACTATGTCTTTGATAATGTAGCAAGAAAGGCAAGGTATTACATAATATACTGGAACAATTTCATCATTCCGGTTGTTCCAGTTGTATTAAAAAGACCCCCCTGTTTTGACCTCACCAGAGAGATCTATAATAACTGGTTTATGTCCATAAAGACACAGAATATTATGTGTGTATAGTCACTTTGACACTTTTCAGAAATTTAATATTATTTTTTTAATGTTTTCCAAAGTTTTCTTTCCCTTGTCCCAACTCTAAATATCAGTGATTCTCTAAGTTCAGTTCAACATTGACAACAATATTAAATCTTTTTTTCCCCTTGTAGTAGTGCCTTAAGGGTTCATTCTGCAGCACACAGCTTAAAATAGAGTTGCAAAGAAGATCATAGCAGAAATAAACTTGAAAAGGATTCTAATGATGGCAAAAAGCAAAAAGTAAAGTTCAGAGGAGAATTGCCAAAATATAGAGAAGAATTTACCTTCTATAGATATCTTTTTAAGACCTTTCTATGCTAGCAAAAACCATCACCTCACAGAGAATTTATCATTCCCAGAGGCAGAAGAGAAAGATACTTGCATATGGTGAGCTTAAGATTCCTAAATATACTTTTCTCATTAGCTCTTTATAATTTTTTCAAAATAATTTTCACTTTGTGTCTAGGCAATAAAAATCAGAGCCAATATTTCAGTGCAAAGTTTGTGGGAGGAAAGGGATATTGGGAATTAAGTTAGAAGCCCTATATTTGAAAGATTTGTTCTTCTACTTAAAGCTACGACCTAAATAAACCATTTAATGCAGTGGATTAAAATTCTTCTTTGCTACCATATTTGTTCACCCTTCCTTCCTGGCAAGGCCATTCGACCAAAGTTCTCAGTGTATTGTTTTGCCAGGGGTGCTTTAACAAAGTATCACAGTCTGAGTAGCCTAAAAAACCAGAAATTTATTCTTGCACAATTCTGAATGCTAGTAGTTCAAGGTCAAGGTATTAGCTGAGTTGGTTTCTTAGAATGCCTCTTTCCTTGGTGGCCATTGCTTCCCTGTGTCTTTACATCCTCTTTCCTATATGTTTGTCTCTGTTCAAATTTCATCTTCCTATAAGGTTATCAACCATATTGTGTCAGGGCCTACCCTATGGCCATGCTTTAATTTAAAGTCACGTCCTGAGGTATTAGGAGTTAGGGTTTAAGCACACCAGTTTTGGGAGGGGACACAGTTCAGCCCATAATACCAATAATAAGCAGAAGTAATTGTGTGCAACTTTCATCTCATCCACTTCAAAGGAGCTTGTCCTAGATTTGCATCCTCTTTTCCCTCTTGCTGCCTAGAAACAGCAAACACTGGGTCCACCTGGAAGGCCTCATGTTGGACACCCAGTCATGGGGAGTGCCAAGACGTCTTCCCCATGTGGAGACACCCTCTCAACTTGGACTATGGTGGAAAACAGAAAGAGACTTGAGTTTGTTAGATCCACCTCACTGATGTCTGTTTGTTACAGTAATTTATTGTTTACTCTAAAATATTTAACTCAAAATATTTTTGTCTGAGTCCCCAACTTTTGTCATCTCAAACATGGGAAGAGAAACTTGCTCAGAGTGTTGTGATGAAAGTGACATCTGTGTGTGTGAGTACCCAACACAATGATGGCATTAAACTCTAACGGGAATGGTTTTCTGCATTCTACTTGGAGAGAAGCCCTATTGTGTTAACGTATACAAAATTGCTTTATACATTAAAAAAATCATCATTCAAATATGAGGGTTTATTGTTATTAACTTCTTAACCTCTAAACTCTAATGACAGAATTTAATGATAAGCTTCAAGAAGTCTTTGAAACAGAATTTTCAGTACATGTGATTATCTTTCTTCTTCCAAGAGCCCAACATTAAGAACCACTGAATTAAAGGGCCTAATCAGGCTGGCTAAAATCCAGCATCTTTGGGGATTGGTACAAAGGTTGTTCCAGCACAGAATACAGCCTTACAGGACAATAACGGAAGGGCCACTACTGAAGGAGGATGAGAGAGGTTGATGAAAAGCCTCACAAAACCATTAGGATGCTAGTTACATGGGTTCAGAGGTAGAGATGGAGGGATGGACTGGTTCTGAGGGAAGGTGCTACAGCTTGCCCTCTTTGCTTCAAAGTTTGCCTATCCTACTGGTCCTTGATCTCTTCAGTAAGGCCTCCCCTCATTTGCCTGCCATATCTCATTAAAAAGGTGCTATCAAAGTACCATGTTTTTGGACCATAAGACGCACCTAGGTTTTAGACAAGGAAAATAGAAAAAATATTTTGAAGCAAAAAATGTGGTAAAATATTTAATAACATAAATAACATAATATTTCACCAATGTAAATGTAATCGGAACTCAACAGCACCATTAACAACCATTATTCCTCCCACATTTGGCAGTGGGGGGGATGAGTCTTATAGTCCAAAAATGGTAATACAGAGATTTTCTAGGTCAACACACCCTTGTGTTGAGATAAAGCTGAGATCTAGGGAGAAAAAGGGAGATGCCATGGCCAAGGTCACACTGCTAGTCAGTTCAACCAAGCTGAAATCTGGCTCTGCCTTGCTCTGTCCAACAAGCTACATCAGTTACAATGTCATTCCCAAAGGAATTAATAGTCCCCAGGGAGACAATTTTCCAGCAACAGGAGACAGTATAGCTCCGCCACTCTACCACTTTCTCCTCCTTTTCCTCCTCTCTCTTCCCCTCCTTTCTCTATTTTCTATTTTTTATCCGAGTTAATCATGGCCACAGTTTGAAGAGTCACCTGGTTTTATAGGCTTGATTCCCTACCCCATCTACTTTATTTCTTCATCAGTTATAGAAACCACTTTCTCTATAGGCTGATTATTTTGGTATTATCATCCAATGCTCTAAATAACATTAAAATTTGCTCTAAATAACATTAAGCTTTCAATTTTGGTCATCATGTATGAACTTCCCATTTTCATAAATGAATTTGTTTTTTACAGTGTCATGGTTTTATTGAAGGTAAACCTCTGTGAAAACTCAGTTAAATTTTACATTTATGTCTATGGTAGGTACAACAAAGGTTTATCTCTAGAACAAGGGCTGGCATCAGAATGTTTTTAATTAGTGTAATTTCTAAGAAAAAATATGAGTATATTTTATGAAACTGAAAACCAAAATATTTTACTGTCCCCACCGTGCACATGGTTTCTGCATTCATGAGTTCTAGTGGAATGTCACTGGAAAATCAAATATTCATTGAGTTCACACTTAATCTGTTTCTTCAGTAAAAGTTCACAGTTGTTTATGTCTTTCCTGCATTTATGGAAGATTTAGGAATAAAAATCTCATGATGTTTTCTATATAAAGTAAGGCATTTACATTAACGGAATAGGGCTTTAAAATTTATTGAATTTTCTTATTGGGTAGAGATGAATTTTTAGCACTTTTATTTCTCCCTGCCTCTTACCACACATGCATATGCCTCTAGTCCCCCACCTCACCCATGCACCGACCTGGAAGTTTAGCTGTGTCATTAGTTCATAATCACATTATTATGACTAGAGTCATGGAATACGGATATCGAGAATATGGACTCTGAAGCCAAAATGCTTGTTCAAAACCCATCTATACTGATGACTAGCTTTGTGACCTTGGATAATTCACCAAATTCAGTTGCCTTGCCTGTAAAATGAAGAAATACTAGTACCCACTTCACAAGTTCGGGTACTAGTATTTCTCGTACCCAAATGAATGAACACATTTAAAGTTTTTAGACTCATGACTGCACCTGAAAGTAATACTTACATTTTTTCAAAGCTTGGCCATGTTTCATATGATCACCTTTATTTTTCAGAGGAATGTTTCCTCTATAATAATGCTTGTCTTGTTTTTTTATACGAGTAATTTGACCCCACATTTTCAAAGGTGTCCAAATCATCACTCAAAATACCCAGGTGCACTCATAGTCTGGGCATTTTACTGTCCCGAAGAAGCCTTTCCTGGGAATTCCGGAGCCGCTCCAACAGGGACGTCCCTTTCTAGGCCTGTTTTCACAGCTGCTATTCTGGTGGGTTGCACTGTACTTCCATTCTGGAAATTTGTGTAGCTTCTTCCCATTTGGAATGGCTTGTTTCCTGTAGCCCATGTCTTTCATCTTCTTCTTTAGAAAGAAAACATACGAGATAACTCTTTGAGAGCATCCATGTCATAGAATGTTTTAATTCTAATCTCCCTCTTAATGGATAGTTTGCTCCACTTAGCTACCCGTGTGAAACCAATTTCCATCCAGAATATTAAAAAAGTTTCTTATTTGCTTTCTAATCACTACTTTTGAGAAATCAAAGCGTCCTGATTTCTGGTACTTCGTGTGTTTCTCTCTGTGTGTGTTGACCTGCTTATTTTGCCCAAGGTCTTGTGAGATCTTCTCTTTGTCCTGGGGGTTCTGAAATCGAGTTATGTTGTGCTCCTGTTTGCTTTGAGTTCATTTTTTAATTTATTGTTCGGGGGACTAATGAACTGTTTCTGTACAGAAACCCCAATATGTATGTATTTATAAGGGGATAACTTTCTTTTCTCCACTTTCTCCTCTCTTTCTAGGACACCTATTATTCATGTTCTATAGCAATTAAACTAGTCCTTTGATTTTATAACTTTCTTTTCTGAAAGAGAATCTCAACTTGATATTGTAAACCTCTTTTCATGTTATTCATTCAAACTATTATATTTTAAACTTTTAAGTGCTCAGTTTGGTCTCTGTTGCTTTCTGTTTCATTAACTTCTGTTCTTGGTTCCTGGTTACAACATTGTTTTTCCTTCTTCATGAATTGATTGGATTCACCAAAACCCCACCAGGAGGGTTTCAGCCTGTCCGCCAACTCCCTAAGAGCTGAGTGGGAGGAACAGGCAAAGGATTCCCATGTCCACTGTGTACAAGTCTACACTGTCCTCTTGTTTTCACTGTGGCAGCTCCAGCTTCATTTGCCCTGATATCTTCCAGTCCAGAAATCTTTATTCTGTCATCCCCAAAAAATAAACTCCAGACTTGGCTGGTGTAGGGGAGGGAAGAGGCCTAGCAGCCCAAATAGAGATATGAGATTCTGATAGTTTCATAAACACATTTTCAATCAATTCTCTTCTTTTTATCCTGCAAGTCACCCCACAGTTGGACATAATTTACATTGCTGGTTCCTAGGTGTTTGGGAGCTGTTTTGTGACTGTTGTCTTACCCTTCTCTTTTCTTATCCATGAAGACTTAGGGGTTAAACTTTTTTTCTTTCCTGTTTTTCACTAGTGGAGTTCTAGGGGAAAGCAACAGTGAGCATGAGCCCGCTCCCCTCAAATGAAAACCTATGGTCATTATTTGTGGGTAACCTTACCTCCACAGAAGGTCAGAATCATCTCTAATTAGCTTCACCCACAGGCTAGGCACTCATTCTTTATGTGACCCACTGGGGATTTTTCATATTTAGTGCCCTTTTATATAGTAGGAGATAATCAACATCTATAAATCAGGGTATCTGAGAAGACCAAATGAGGTGAATATGTACATACCTCCATATATAAAGTTCTTAGCTCAGAGTCTGGCACATATTAGGCAGTCAATAAACATCAACTCCTTTGCATCTTTTACAATGAGATCATAAAACAATTTTTAAAAGGCAGATGAAGCTAGTATCCCTTACCTTTTCCTCTTCTGCTCATAACCCTAAAGACCTGCTCCTCAAAGCTGCTATCATTCTTTCACTGGGATTATAAAATGCTCCCACATTCAAGTTGATATCAGAAAGACTTCTTTCATTTCTACCTACTTTGTCCATGTTAAGATTCTCGGTACTGGTAACGAGGTAAGACTTGGCAAAACACAGGCCCAGCGAGTGTCAGAGACCTCACAGCCGAGAGCCTAGAACTAGGGGTTTACTGTGTGAAACTGGCCTGTTCCAACTACAAATGAGCTAATAAACCCATGTTAGGAAAACAGAAACTGTCTCCTGGGAAATAAGAGGCTACCAAAATGCCCCGTATTTATGTAATAATGTTGGAGAGTTTGTGCATTTTTAAAAAATTTTATTGAATTTTTGGGGGTGACATTGGTTAATGAAGTTACATAGGTTTTAGGAGCACAATTCTATAATATATCACCTGTACTCTGTGTTCATCACCCAAGTCAAGTCTTCCCTCACCATACTTTTACCCTCGTTCCTTCTGGTAACCAACATACTGTGCGTTTGCTCTGATGTTCTCCAATTAAACTGGAAAGATCTTCAGGCCAGGCAGGGTTCTATTTCCTTTCCCCTGCTGCACATTCTGGGTGGAGGGAGTTTGGTTAGACAATGGCAGTGGATGGCGAATGTCCTGCCCACATCGTCCTAAGTCCAGCGAAGCTCAGAGCTGTTCCCTGTGAAATTCCTGCTGCAGCATCCTCCATGCTGAAGTAATATTCTAATTAGCTCTTTATTTGTGCTTTTCTGGGGCCCCTCATCTCTTTGTAACTTGATGAAGAAAAAATGCTTTCTTTCTCTTCCCTTCATATAGATGCCTTGGATTCCTCCATGAGATTACTCCATGAGGTTGAATCCCTTCATGAAGATGTGACAGCAGAGAAATCTTCCTGCATCCCGAGGACCCAGCCCAGGTTAGAGCCAGGTCCTGCTCACTCTGCCCTGCTCACACCTTATATCCCTGGCCAACTAAAATCCCTTGAAACCAAAAATTATGTTCATACACGTTTACTCCTGATAGTGGTAACTTTTTGTTTAATCACAAGACAATAAGTAAGTTGTAGCCTCAGGATTTTCCCAACTAATTGTAGCAGACTGACTCATTGGGCTTGATTCTCCTCTCCCCATGGTGTAGCAGCAATATGGTACATCCAGACTCTTCCTCAGCATCATGGTGAGTGGAATATATTTCCCCAAACTTTGGGCTTTAGATGTGGGTTTGCTAATAGATGTGCTGCAGTCAAGGGCTGGAAATCTGCCATGCAGTTGGCTTAGCCTCCTGAGCTTCTGTTGTTACCATGAGAAGAGTGTTTTGCAGGATGCTCTCACCCCCGGCTTAGTCACTCCAGCTGGCCTGCAGCCTTCCAGACTGATGTGTAACTAGCTCAGCTGTCTAGCAGATGCAGGAGTGAGAAATAAATGTTTGTTATAAGCTTTTCAGTTTTGTGGTATGTTGGCATGCACCTGTATGGAAAACATTTTAGACTAAGTCTAATAAAACTCTACAATGTTATATATGTTTTAGCTGTTCATATGACTGGTAATATAAATTGATCTCTCAAAAGGTTCCCACATCGCACTTAATCGAAGTACTATATACTCCCTCATCATTATTATTGAATGGAAACACTACTGAATGCCTTTCTTATTTAATGTCTTTCTTACTTAATGTTTTCCTTTTCTGCTGATCTCTGTTTTGTGGTATCTGTGACTATGTCTGATTTATTTCTTATTATACCCCTGGGACTATCCTGATACTTGGGAAATAGGAAGGGCTCAATTTATACTAGTCAAATGAATGAGTAAATAACAATCAGAAGAATAGACCTCTAAAATACTTGGTAAAGATATTTATCCCCTCATCTAAATAATGAACATAAAAAAAGCACCTGAAAGTGAGCAGGTGATAGGAGAGAGCTCATAAGAGTTTAAAATCTATCTGATTCTTAGACTGAAAATTTAGAACTCATGATCAAGATAAGGTGGAAACATTTCAGACAACAGAGACTGAAGACCTCCTAATTTTTGCTGTGGCACTTTAAGAATAGATGTCTATATACATTGGTAAGACTGAGTAATTTTCCAGGGCCAGGTTATTTGGCCAGGTGAGTCATGTTCTTGGTCATGCTGTGTATCCTTCTGTAGGTTATTTCATCTTTTATTCATCAAATAGGCCAAAGGACAGACCAAGAACAAAAGGAAATGGACAAAAAAGGTTATTTTCTAGGACTCAGAAGGAGGGATGTAACATAACTAAGGAAAATTAACAACACCTACATGTGGTCCTCACTGTTGATGATGTAGTGCATTGAAGCTGGTGAGTGTGAAGCTGAACATCTGGACCAGAACGGAGGAGAGGAGCAGCAGGGTGACTTTTTGAGGGTATTTGCCTCTGTGCAGGAAGTGGGCCTGTGTTCACATTGTTACTTTTCAGGTGGTGCCTCTTTGAAGAAGGCGATTTCCTGTCATGTTGAGGAAACCGAGGCAACTCAGCGGACTGCCTAGATCTATGCTGTGTTGTTAGAATTAAGTTTATTTATATTTGCACGGGAGAAGATTTCATGTGTGGTCTCCTGGTTTGGAGAGAGAATTTTAAGTTTAGGTGGGATAGGGATGGAGGTGGAAGTTCAGATGGAGGATGAATGAACTACAGGCCAGTGCGTGCTTTCTTTCTTAAATCATCCTTAATTATTCAATTTGTGGTGAGTCATTTGCTCTTTCTTTTATAAGTCTCAAAATTATCCAGTTTGTGTTTCAATTTTAACTTCTATGGTTGGGAGCCTTGTAATTGTTCCAGTTTTAAAGCAACCTATTATTTTGACTCTTAGGATGACTTCAAGGTGAACCAGCAAGATAGAGGCAAAACAAATGCACAAATTGAAACAGAGAGACATATGGTTTGTTCGCAATAGTGTGACTTTGGGAAAGGCACTTCTCTCCAGGAAATGCCTTTGCAATCCCTTAAGATTATAACTCTCATTACTTACTTCATTCTTGTTGAGATGATTCTTGACACCATAGGTCCTTGGGAACCCAGCCATGTACTGAATAACCGTGACGGAGACATTCAAACTCATTTACAATTTTAAGCTGTTTGTACGTCCTCCCTCAGAGAAACTCCCCATTTTGTCCCAGACATACAGTGATAAAGTTAATGGAATTGGCCAGTGTTCTGGCTCTTCGTAGGCTCAAGCGTTGTATTTCATTATGAACAATGGAAATAAAAGTGATGTTATAAAACAGAGCTTTTAATATGAGACCCAAGCTCCCAACCCCCAAAAAAGCTTGTTGACATTTTGTTAAATTAATAAAATGCTTATATTTTGTCACTAGAAAAATTAGCTAAATCATTTATATAATATCTCATTTAAATTCTGTGCTTGACCTAGCTATACAATAAATAATCAATTCTTCTTCAATCCATTTTCTAGATAACTGAGGAATATACTGTAGTTTTTAAAGTAAAAACATGGAATCCATTTTATCAAAATCTTTTTAAATGCATGAAATGAATTTTACCTTATTGGATAGATAGACTGTGTGCAACACAAGTTAATCTTTCCCCAGTGAGATTATGATTCTTATGTTTGCAATTGTCATGATGAGCAATAAGATGCATGCATCACGCATTTTTCTACACGTTTTTGCTGATTATCAGCTCTAATTTTTTTCTGCCACTTTTCTATATTTAGGACAAGTCAGAGCAACAAGTTCCCAGGATGGCACGTAAATTAAAAGTCCACAGGATCTGAATGGAGACTCAGGGACATGAGAGGAAAGAGGAGAGGTTAGGAATGCTCAGTCATTGTCTGTGAGGCCTTTGCTGTCTACTTCTCTATTTCTCAAAATCATGCTCTTGATATGTCAGGTGTGCATTATACATACTTATGTAAACCCCTGTATATTGTATGCATGCGTGCATTGGTGTGTGTGTGAATATATGCATACATGTACATGTAGAGCTCCAACATGGCATAGTGGAAGGAGCGTGGCCATTTCATTATCCAACAGACCTTGACCAAACCCTAACAATAGTTCCACTTATAACTGTATGACCACGTGCAAATTTTGCTTTATTTCTTAGCCTCACTCTTAGTGATTAAATGGGAATAGAAATATTTAGTTTGTAACACTTAGGGCAACTTCTGAGGCATAGAGTTGTAAAAATATTAATTCATTTTCTTTTTTCTTCATAAATATAGATGGTCTAGACTTTTTAGCTTGTATCTATTGTCAAACTCATTGCTACTAGAAATATTGAACTTGTTTGCTATTATAATTAAAAGAAGCAAAGTGATTTATTCTATTCAATTATTACTTCCCAGCTGATGTGTTTGGACTACTTAGTCCAAGAATTGTAAATACATATTACAGGTGCCCTTCTTTTTCTCTCATAAGTGATCATGATTTTATTTCCCACTGAGCCTAGATAAAACCTCAGAATTCTTTTCATCACAATACCAGCTTCTACAACTAATCCGCCAGAACTGGTACATATGTAAGATGAAGCCTATATTCCTGAATTAGTCACTAGAAGGATGATTTCTAAAATTATAATTATTTTCAGAGACGCAGAAGCAGGTGAATTAAGAAGAGCTGCCTCCAACATGTTAGGGAGTGGTGACAAGGGTAAACCCAGGATTTGTTTGGAACAGAACTCTTTCATAGCAGACGTGGCACAAGCCAGGTCTGGTGAACATTTCTTGTCACTCCATTATCATCCTCTGTCATGATGCCAAGACAATAAGCTTGCTCAGCCCTGGCACTGACACCAAGTCTATCAACTATTATCATCAGTCCTGAGTCAGAAAGGCAGTCCTGTTTGCGTGTTCATCTCACAATGTAGATGTGTTGCTGCTTTTTGTTTGTTTACAGCTCTAACATTCCAGAAATATATTATTGATCTTTCAGTCCAACCTGGTGAGCATCTATGCAGGTCCTATTCTGTGTTAAGCATGCAATTCATATTAGATGCATAAGGGCCTCTCATCTTTCAAGGTTCTCATAGGCACATGGAAGTACACACCTGAAGACACATCAGTGCTGACCACTATGAGAGGTTCCATGAGAAAAGAAGAGCACATTCCTTCACTGATTTCGCTATGTGCTCACCCTCTCTGAAACTCAATAGGCATATAGATGGTCTGGTTTCCTAACTAGAGTGAACTCAGAAGTATATGTCTTGGGTGTTACTAACTAGTAATGTGTGCAAGCTTAAAACAAATCACCTTCAACAGCATCATTCCCTTTAAAAGTCAGCCAGCCCTGGAGGCTAAGCAGACTCTAGAATTTTCAATAAGACATTGCAGAAATGAGTTCTGTAGCTCATTCTTTTGGAATAATCTTTGAATTTATTTGGGAGGGCTATTTCCAGGCAGTGAGCTAAGCACTGGGGATACAGAGGCTAACAAGATCTATGAATGTCTGAGCAGCTCAGTCCATGGAGATAACCAATATGTAAATAAGTAATTAGCATAAAATGGAGACACCAGGAAGCCCCAGCATTTGAATTGCTATTGGATGGGTGGGTGGATACTCATCAGGTAAAGAAATGAAAAAAGGGCATTCGTTCCCAGAGGAGGAATTTCAGAAGGAAGCAGCAAGTTAGGAAGCCTCAGAGCAACTCATGAAGTAACAGAAACATGAGTAATCTGCTGTGTTAGTCCTTGTGGGTGAGAAGGAGGGAAGGGTAGGAAGGAGGAATGAATGACAATAGGACTGGAACCGAGGTGTGTGTGAACTTAAACAAGTCATCTTCATCAGTATCGCGCCCTTCATGAGAAGTGTTGGAGTACATGTCAAAGAGGTTAAGTTTTAACCATAAATAAGGGAGCTGCAAGCTTGGAAAGACCTTATACTAATGGAGAGAAATTGAGCATAACTGGTATCACATTACCTAATTCTCCTGAAATTACGTGAAACTGGTGCTGCTAGTATTTTCTCAACTTTGTAAGTTATGAAACTGAGGCTCTGAAAGGATGTAGGTTGTACAGCTGGGGAATGACAGTCAGCACATGAACAGTTTTGCTTGTGATCTCTGAACCAATGGAATTAGAATACAAGAGATCAGAAACAAGACATTCAAAGGGGAATTGCAGTATTTCAGGCAAGAGATGAAGAGAGCTGGTATCAGAGCAGTGGCAGCGTGGATGAGAGAAACATAAACTGGTGAGCTATGTTTCAGAGATGGATGCCCCTCTGCCAATTTTAGAAGGTGCTAAGGAATATATTCCCATTCTTTTAAATTCACTCCTATTAAAATTTTAAAATTCTGTTACCAAGTTACTCATTTTTTTTGTTATTTGCAAATAGAACATTCAAGGATAAAAAGACTCATACCCACAATGGAAAGTTATAACAAAAATATTGGAATTAAATACTAAAGCAGAATTCCAGAAAGTTCTGAATAACCTCAGTACCTCTGGAATGATGTATGCTCTGTTTAATAATTTTCTCAGTCATTTTTCCAGTGAGGACCTACTTTACTGCAACCCTGAGCACAGCGATGGGGAAATAGTGATGGGATTTAATTTGGCAAGAGCCAAATGGAGAATCTTGTGCCTTAGGATATAAGCTTTCCATGTTACTTGGCAAATAGTAAAATAACAGGTTTTTTCTGAGTGTGTAACTGTGATATTTCATTAAAATATTTTAAAAGTTATCCTTATAATACCTTTTATTCACACCTCATACTCCAGACAATGTTAACACCAGAAGAAAGGTCCCTGGGATGTATTTTGCACATTTATGACAGAACAGATTGCAGCGAAAGACTCTGCTTCTGTGACAATGGCTTTGATTAACACCTATCAAAATAGAAACATCATTTGCTCACTTAAGCATTTGTTAAATAACCCAATCTGCTACTGAATTAGAAGCCAAAAGTCTCTATCTCCACATGTGCTGGGAGGGCAGTTGCTACCTCCCCCTTAGACCTGCAGCCGTGAATGGTCCTAGCCCACGGGAGGTCTCGGGCCAATTCTAGCTCAAGTTTCTAAGAGTCTATGGACTTAGGTGTTTTGTCCAGAGTGGCCTGTGGTGTTTCAGCCATGCCGTTCCATGAATCAAGTAAAAGATTCCATAATGGTGCCCATTCAGTTGGTGCCTGTTAGGAGTGATGCCACACTTGGTCAAGTCTTCACCTCGCACGCTAACTACCGCATCATCTGCAAAGCAGAGTGAGGATCTGGATCAATAGGTCATGTTGATGGAAAGGAGTAACTTACAGAATATCATTTAAGTGATGCTCAACCCCCAACTCTCTCCAGGACGAACGCTGGGTACGAGCATTTAATTTTAGAAGAGCTGTATTTATTAGGATCTGCTTTCCTTATATGTGGTTAAAGTCTGTTTGAAGTCTTCACTCTGATTTTGCTCTCTGAGGCCAAACAGGAAACGTTCATCACACCTGAATGATGGGTATGGGCCCCCCTGCCCCCCATCTACATCAGGTCTTCTTTTTCCTCAAATTGGCAACGAGGGTTCCTGCTGCTTCTCAGGCGACACCATTTCCAGACCCCTTGTCATCTTGAACACAAATTTCTTGCCTTGTTCAAATTCTTCAGGCTTTCTCATTCAAATGTGATACAAAGAACTGCATTTAGCAAGTATCCTACAGTATGTCTGACCAATTAAAAATTATAGGGCAGTATTAATTCTTTACTGCTCCACTACTGAAATCTAAAATATCCTTTGCATTTATCGACAGCCGCATGGATGATTTCTAATGAAGAGCACTCTTGCCTCAGGGCCTTTGCACTTGCTGTTCTGTCGGGGAAAACTCTTTCCTCAGATATTCCCATGGCTCCCTCCTCACTTCCTCCTGTTCAGATGCCCCCTCTTCAGCCACCCCCACGAAAGTGCTGTTCCTCCTCCACTCTCTTACCCCCTTTCACGGCTGTGTTATTTTTCACATGGAACTATCATCAGCTTGTCTATAATTGTTCTGTATGTATTATCTGTCTCCTTCACAAAATGTATGCCCCACAAGGCAAGAGACTGTTTTATTTTCTGCTCTATCCTCTAGTACAGGGAAGAGAGAAGACACTCAACTACTGAGTGAAAATTGGGTATGTGATCAGATACAATTTCTAGAACATTTTCTTGTGAAATGCTGTGAGATGAAGGCTTTGCCTATTCTTCCTATGGCAAGTAACTTGATTTTGTCCTTTAATAACAGCTCAGCCCTGGCTGGTATGGCTCAGTGGGTTCAGTGCCAGCCTGTGAACCAATAGGTCACCAGTTTGATTCCCAGTCAGGGCACATGCTTGGGTTGCAGGCCAGGTCCAAGGTCGGGACCTTGCGAGAGACAACAGATAGATGTTTCACACATCGATTTCTTACTCCCTCTCTTTTCCACTTCCTTCCTTGCTCTAAAAATATAAATAAATAAATAACATCTTTACAAATAGCTTATATTTATTGAAAATATGTAGACAATAAAAATTAGCAAAAGGCCCACTTTAAGTTTCTTATATCAACACTAAATATTGTAATATATACTTTTTCTAGACCTTTTATTTTATATTTTTCCTAAAATGATATCATAATTTACATATTCAACTTGTTTTTATACTGTATTTTTCCTTTTCAACAAATATTTTTACTAAATAAGACCACATAGTATTTTACTATGCAGATATATCATAATTTAACACAATTTACTTAACCAGTCATTAGGTATCAGAAATGAAGAATATTTGCAATTTCTTGTGAACTTGGTATTGCATCAGTGTTGTAGCTAAATTTATGAGACATCCATAATCATTTTTTTTGCTATAAGAACTTGTTGCATCAAGGAGTATAAAGTATACATTACTGCTAACAGCTATTAAAATATACTTAAATTTAAAGACTCAGGAATTTTTGCTTTTTGAGAAGTTAAAAAGAAGACATTCATGTACTACTGAGAAAAGTATAAACTGACATGGTCATTCTAGATAATAATTTAATTGTATCTACCAAGCAAGAAAAACAACAGTAAGTTACAAGTTCTTTTGTTTTTCCAATTTATAACTTTTTTCCACTCACCTAAAGGAAAAATCAAATATATATATATTTTTAAAAGGTTTGTTCCTTCTGTCCTGTTGACATTTTTTTTGACTTCTGAATCCATACCCAACACAGGTGCCACTGCTATAAATTTTGTACATTTAATAAGTAAATCTTCTGTCTCTATTTACAATGAGTAGTTTGTAGTTTTTAACAGACTAGATCAAATATAAGATAATGTTGTGAACTGCTAGACATTTTATTAAAGCTCTCTTTGCTTCTTTTGTTTTATGATGATTAATATGGAGAATTGAAATGACTTTAGTTAGAGAGCTACAAAAAAAGAAAGAAGAGTTTCTAAAGAAATTTTAAACAAGTAAAATATAAAAGAAGGCAGAATAGCTAACAATAATTTATTCCAATGAAGAGCAGTCCCGACTCTGGCTCAGGATCCAGTCACCCTTACTGACCTTTCTAATTCACGCCTTCAGCTGCTGAAGGACGTCTGTAAGGCAAATGCTAATCCATATCTCCACTGAGGACAGAAGAAGAAGAAAACAGTCAAATAAAAGATCAAGGTTTAGATAGGAAAGAACTCCTTACCAGTACAGGAGGTAAAACACATATTAGAATATTCTGCTAATAAAGTTTATGTCATTCTTATATTATCTTTAAGAAATTAAATGGGTTCACTGTAACAGAGCTTAAGACTACATAACCACTTCTTCTATAACAAAAGATAAAACAATAACAGCTTAAAGCAGTAAATTGTTGTTTCTCACAGTCTATAGGTCTAGATCAAGCCTGGCTCATATTGGTTGGCCTGTTTATATGCTTACAGGTAGCCCACAGGTTTGCTTGGGGCTGGCTAGTCAGTGGGAAGGGTCTATGCCGGGATCCATGTGGTCTCCAGCAGGCTCATACAGGCTTCTTCTCAGGGTGGAGTCAGGGATGCAAGAGAGAAACAGAGATGTGTGAGCAATTCCCAAGATTCTGCATGCATCATCTGTTAATGTCCAATTGTCTACAGCAAGTAATATGACCACGCCAGTCAGTGTGGAAGTCAATTATCAAAAAGCACAGATGTGGGAAAATGTAGGGAAAAAAACCTGGGGCCATTAATGTTTTACAGTCATTTATGTGAGACTGTCTAGTAAAGTCTCTGGTTCATGGGAGGCCTGCAGTGGTTATTAACTATCTCGGAGTTTATTAGACCCATGTACCTTGATGGCGCAAGCATTATCACACCTGGAGGCAGAATGATTGTTTGAGGTGTCCGCCACGTTTATGACTGTATGAAGAGATACTGGAAATTAGTTTTTGTAACTGTAGGCAATTGACAAGATTGATATGTATCTTTATGTAGGAATATATTATGGCTCAATTTCAGCATCTTCTTGTGGGTCCATGTTGATAATAGAGATTTTTAACACTCTCATTTGATCTTAATTGTTAGCCTCCTATATTACATATATATTTTATATATGTGTACATATATGATACATATCTCATATATATGACTTCTGTGTCTTAGTACAGTGGAAGGTAAAAAAAGAAAGATATAGCTGCTTAAAAGTACTATAAAATGTACTTTCTTCAACAACTTTGCCTAATTGTTTTATTTAGATCTTAGCAGTGGGCAGCATCTGCTATGAATATACTCAGTATCAAATATAGGATTCCACAAGGTTAAAGAAAATCAAAAGAAGATCTATAAATAAAGTATCTGAAAAAACAATGTGTGTGGAAAAGGGAAGGAGATGTTTGTTAACTAAAAGCATTTTTAAAATTGCCAAAAATTGTCTAACATTCTTTTTCATTTGTTGTTTAGCTTCCTGTTAAAGGTGAGATCATATGGTATTTGTCTTTCAGCACCTGGCCTATTTCACTCAGCATAATGCTTTCCAGTTCCATCCATGTTGTTGCAAAAGGTAGGAGCTCCTTCTTTCTCTCTGCTGCATAGAATTCCATTGTGTATATGTACCACAATTTTTGGATCCATTCATTTACTGATGGGCACCTAGGTTGCTTCCAACTCTTGGCTGTTGTAAATTGTGCTGCTATGAACATTGTGGTGCATAGGTTCTTTGATATTGATGTTTTAGGATTCTTAGGATATAATCCCAGCAATGGAATTGCTGGGTCAAAAGGCAGGTCGATTTTTATTTTTCTGAGAAAATTCCATACTGTTTTCCATAATGGTTGTACCAGTCTGCAATCCCACCAACAGTGAACTAAGGACCCTTTTTCCCCACAACCTCTCCAACATTTGTTGTGAAATAGGCCAGGTGCTGAAAGACAAATACCATATGATCTCACCTTTAACAGGAAGCTAAACAACAAAACAAACAAGCAAGCAGAAAAAAAAAAAACAAAGACACTGAAATAGAGAACAAGGGGACAGTGACCAGAGGGGAGAAGGAAGGGAAGTTAAAGGGAAAAAGGGGGAGGGATTTAGAGGAACAAATAGGAAGGACACAGGGACGAGAACTAAGGGGGGTAGAAATGGGAGGGAGGTGCGGAGCAAGGGGCGGGGGAGGCTGGGATGGGAAAAATAGACAAAAAACTGTACTTGAAAAATAACTAAATAAAATTAATTATAAAAAATAAAATAAAATAAAATAAAATAGCCAAAAGCTCATATAGAAACAAACTGGTAATATTTGGGGTGAGGGGTGTGTGTATATGTGAAATGAAGACATGACTTTCCTCCCTGCCAGACTCAGTTGAAGGGTGGGGGGATTTGACTGGTTGACAGCATGGTTGTTAATCTGGAGTTTGTAACATGAGCACTTTTGGTCCAGTGAAAAGAGACAAGAGATTAGCTGGTCAGGTCCTCTAGGATGAGGAAGGATTGCCTTAAACCTGCCTCAGTCTTACATCTACAGTTGTGGCTCTTTGTGCAGTAAATAAAATTGTCTCCTCTCTCCCCTTATGTATTATAATAGTCATTAAAATATGCAGATTACCTTCTTTTACTCCTGGAAAAGTCCTTTGTGGAAGTCAGGTCACGTAGTATTATTTCCACTTTACTGATGAGGAAATGGAGGATGAGATGCAATCAAGTAACTGGCTCGAGGTGCAGTGCTAGTTGGGGCTCTCACAAATCCCAAATGAGGCTTCCTCCTCCAGCGTGCTCTCTGTCCCGACAAAGGTCCCCACTCCCACCAAAGGCACACCATTGGCTTCCCTCGGCACTTTAGGGGAGGAAAGTGGAGGTTCAGAAGGACAATCAGGCAAGAAATCACTGAATAAATACCAAGGAGAGAAAAATGAAAGGTAGTAAACCGTGAGACCTGAGAACCGATGCAGTACTTTGATAGCTTCATGCAATATGTAAAGTATTTTAAAGCCCACTTTGGCCCCTGTTAGGTTATAAATACAAGCAGATGAGCAGCCTTGGTTTAATACTCACCCTTTTATATATTTATGTTGCTTGCTTGGCTTCTGCAGATTTGATATTGCAACTCGGAATCTGAATTTAAATTAAAAATGCGATGGCGCATTTTAGAAAGTAGGTCAAGAATAACATATTCTTTCGGGTACATAGGCTGCCTGGTTCACAGGACTGGTAGATGCAGTGGTTTGTGAGGGGCTCAATGGACTAGAAAACGGTGTGCACATCGAGGCCGAAACCTCCTTGGTGAGCCTACGGAGGGCAGCGTCTCCACTAGGGCGCGGTCAGCGTGGTGTTCGGCACGCGCTCCATGTCCCCGTCAGGATCAGAGCTGTAGCAGCACAACGCGTTTCTGAAAACTGACTCTGGAAGGAGAAACTGTTGTCCTCATCATGTCACGGAAATTGGGGACTGTGCTGATCACCAAAGCCATCGTGTCGTGGTGAGTTTTGAATTTGATCATGTTTACATCTCAGTTTTGGGCACTTGAGATGTCCATTCACATGGTCTAGAAAACACTGGGAACAAAGGTATCCCACAGGTCTGAGGGAAGAAGAAAACCTTTGTAGTTTTAGCTGCCTCCATTTTGCAGACTCTGCTTCAATATACTGTAGGACAGTGTGTGTAGATAGTTTTGCAAAAAATAGTAATTGAGTTCACTGGAATCAACCACATTTCTCTTGATCTACAGACTCACCTTGAGGTCATCCTCTTTGAAGTTGGGAGTATCTTTTGCCCCTACTAATGACTTTATTCCTCCTCGGTTTTTCAACTCATTTGTCTAATAACGCTAAGCTGGTAATAAACACACCCTGACTTTCTCTAAACTTAGAACCCCCTGCTAATCTAAAAAATTAGAAAATTGGCAGAAGAGGCTGATAGAGATTATTTTATTTCCAATGATAGACAGTATGAGCCAGCCCTTATATAGCATTTACCATGTACCTACCACTGCTGGAAGTGGTTTACATACAAGAACTCTCTCAATCCCTGAAACAACTTTATCCCCAGCTTCCTACCACTATTCCTGTTTCACAGGAAGCTGAAGTGCAGAGGTAAGGTATTCAAGGTGGCACAGATAGCAAGTGACAAGGCTGGAACTTAAACCCGGGTTGTCTGCCTCTTGAGCTCCTGCTTTTGACCATGATGCTATACCTTTTCCCTAGGTCACAGGTGGCAAACACAAGGCCCGTGGGCCGAATCCAGCCCTCCACTTTGTCTCATCTGGCCTGGCACCTTGTTTCTACCCAGCAGCAGCGCTGAACTCCTTGCCCCTAGTTAAGGAGTAGTTAGATTTATACAGTCCTAAAATCCTAAAATTATATTCGGCCCTTTGAAGGCAACTGCAAGGCTGATGTGGCCCCTGGTGAAAATGAGTTTGACACCCCACCCTAGATGAACTGGGGAAGTCACTCACAAATGTCTACTTAGTGTCCTTATTAGGTTCCTCTATTCCTATAATATTCTTCTTCAGAGTCTCTGCCTGCCAAGGTCAAGTTCAACTTTCACCTCTTCTGTGAAGCCTTACCTAATTTCTCCTAGCCTCCATTCTTTTCCCTCCCCTTGTCCTGACACTTGTCATTTGGTGTCACTTTATACTCATCTCTGTCCTCTGAAGTATAGTAAGCACTTTCAGAAAGAGAAATATCATGTAATTTTTTTATATTTATAGATCTACAGTGTCTAGGAGAATGTAATGTACATAGTGAGGACTCACTACATAATGTATTGGACATGAATAAATGAAGATATTTGGCGATGCTTGTTGATTAATAAGAGTAGGGGTTTTAAGTTTATTTTAACTATTCTATTTAGTGCTAATCTCTGGTCTAATGGGAAGTATTGTCATTAGATATTTGTTTTGATGACTATAGACATATGGATCCCTGTTTACTTTAAAGTATTATTGTAATGAGAGCATGGATAACCTTAGGTGGATTTAGGTAGCTTCTTTGATCTTCAGTCTGTTGTTTCTGAATCTTAATTAGCTATTGCTCTCAGTAAATCAGCAATAGCCCATGGGTTATTAAAAAAGAGAGTAAATGGTTTGGCGTAGCTGCTTTATGAATCTCATGAAGTGTATCTACATTTCTCATATTTCATTAGATGTCATTATTTTCTGGTAATTGCTAAACCTGAAATGATGACATTATACACACATTGTGTAAGACTTCATCTGTGGATGTTTCTCTGCACACTTACCGTATGAGACTTCTTTTAATTATTTTCTCTGCAGAGTACTCACTATTTTTTCTGCTATTGCTCTGGGTATTCAGGACTAAACAAATCGGTTATTAGAAAGGAAGCCTGTTTCTTTTTGTGCATTGCCTGGAGGTCTCAACAATCTCATTGTTGAAGGAGTGACTTGTAGAAATATTTAACTCATCTTGCTTGATAGATGTCACATGCTCTCCTAGAATAATGAATGTGCTCTCCAGTACTGAGAAGGCTGTGTTTGGGGTGGTTTCACTCTGACTTCAGCACAGCCTGCAGTGAGGATTTGGTTTGAATCCTAGCCATGTTTTGGCTCAAAATTGTTGAATCGTTTGACCTTGATAACAAGCTCTACAGAATACATTTACAAGGTAAAGGAAAGAATGATTTACATCAGGTCAGAGTTAATTGCAGTCAGTATTTCCTTAAAAATCCATTCCTATTATTTTAGCTTATGATAGAATAGATGAACTATTTGGGAGAGAAGGAAGGTCAATGCCATATTCAATTTACTGCCATAGGTGAGCTTCCAATTGGGGACTTAATTTAAAGAGGATTTAATAAAGAAGAAAAGGTGCCTTATAAGTGTCTAATTACTCTTGCTTGTCAGATTCTTTTACATTCAAAAAAGGGCATCAAACACAGGCTTAATGAAAAGGGGCTTGGTCTTCATTTGATTTCTTCTGAATCTTGTTTTCAAACTTTTATACTTTGCATTTCCCAAAGCCTCTCAAGCGTGTGTCTTTATAAGGGCTACAATACTCTGTGGCCACCATGTATCATTGGGCATATCATATCTTGTTGTAATGGCTTTTTTTCTTATACGTAGGCCCTGCTAGAAGATCCCTTAGGACAGAGATTGTGTCCTTCTAACATTGTATTTGCCACACCTAGGGCAGAGCCTGGGCCACAGTAGCCATTACAAAGTAACTATTGGATTAATTCATTAATGATAATAATAATGCCACATTCATGGCAATAAATACAATTTTAATGGCTAATTCTTTTCTGCAAAATGAAAGAATTCCAGCTCCTAGTTATCATATGTTTTTTCTACTGGCTCCACCATGACTCAACTGATGCCCGAGTCAAGGGCATGTTTTTCAATTCTCCCAGAAGTCACTTCTTTCAAAGTAGTAATATCAGGATGTGTTTCCAAGGATAGCCACAGTGCTGAAGACATTCCATGTCTCTTGTGGAAGTGGGGAGACTATCTCTTTGCTCCACTTTGCTATCTTGGCATTAAAGGTAAAGTGAAACATTTCACGTCTTTCACAAAGTATCCTCACGACATACCAACTTCCTTATAACAAGAATCTTCATCCCTACCTGAAGATCCTCTCTCTCTTCATTTTGCTTCTGTGTCCATGGTTCCTGGTGGGGTACTAATATCTGGTTCTGGTCCCATGCTCCACACTGCCTTCTTATCTTGACCTCGCTGAGGCATCAACTTACATATTTCACTTTTTCTTCAGCATGGAAATAAAATGGAATATTATTTTCTTGTTAGTTACCTTTCTTCTGTCTATCTTCCTTCTTTCACTCATGCAGTCATTCATTCAACAAATAGTTTCTGGATCAACATTATGTACCAAGCACTACACTGAAGTGTGGGGATACACTGAAGAACAAAGCCAATGAAATTCCGTACAGTTTTGTTCAGCAACAGAAGCCCAGATAGGCTTTAATTCCACTTAAGACCTAACTTGGATCCATGCTAGGTCTTAAAATATGGCACATGTTTTTGTCTTTCTTGCTGGGACCTCAACACACAGAAGACTTTCTTTCTATGTATGTTTTGTTTAATTAGGTCAAGGCATTTACCATGCAGTTTGAGGATTTGTGAACACATTAGAAATAGAGAATAAGAAGGAATGAAGCTGATTATATGAGCCTTCTCTTAGGCAAAAGAGATAAAAAGAAAGGAGTGCATAGGGAGATGAGAAAGATACTCCTTAATTATTATTAGGGATAGTCATCTCCTGGAAATCCCCATCCAATATGGCGAAATAGAGGTGGTCTCCATTAGGAACCCAGGAGGCAGTGAAGGACTTGTATCTGGAAAAAAAGACTAACAGAAGGAGCTGGGCCTCAGAGGTCAACTCCAAGCAAAGATGGTCTCCTAACAGAAGGGTTGATGAAATTTGTTGTTCAAGAACCTACAGAATCACCAATTGATGAGCTCTTTGGAAAAGGAGATATACTTATTAAAATGAATATAATTTTTTTGCAAACAAAGTGCAAAATCCTGAAATATTTTCCTTAAAGTTACTTGAAAGCAAGGTGACCTATTGGCCAACAGCCTCAGTCAACCATGGAGAAATGTCATTTTTGAAGAGTGACTCATCAGAAGAAAAGTGATTAAGTAAAGACTGTGTGCAGAGGAAAGAGGATCTGCGATGAGCTAAATGTTCCCTAGGAACTGAATATAGGAGATCCAAAAGGAACTTCTTTGCAAAAATCCCGTTACAGCGGCTACCGTCTCTCTTTTTGAAAGCTTCTTACACAAATGGGAAGATGGAAAGATCAATCACCAAAACTGTAGGAGACAAACCTGAATGACATTAAATGTTGGATTTTTCCTAACGTTGGCACTTGGAAGCCGTTCAGTTCACTAATCACTCTGAGAAGTAGGCTATAGCCCAAGACTGTGAACTATCAGTCAACTTCTTAATGACCATGTCATTTACCGAAGGGAAGTGTTAGATGGTGCTCAGAGCCAAGGACATTCTATATGCAAATAAATTATATAATCAAATACAATTACTTATAGGAAATTTCTCAGGATTACATTCATCCCAGAGAGAATTTTGTTGGTGCTGTTAAGACACTCTAAAAGAGTATAGTATTCTAATACCCATTTCTCAAATTTTGCCTTTTTTAAAAAAAGATATTACATAATTGTTTCTTAATAGACTGGATGCTGAAAAATAGATAGCACACATAAGTCTTAGGTATCACCCTGGATCAATGTATGGGATCACAGTCCATAAACAAAGGTCAACTACCTAGTGGTAACATAAACCTTTTATTGCTTAGCCAAATGTGGTAAAATGCCAACAAAATAGTTTCATTCTTTCTTCTGTTGATCCATATCTATATTATGGGCTACTTTTTCCATACCCTTGGATGAAAACTTAGATTTATAGCATCGCTTTTTCATTCCACTTAGTTCCTAGAGCTATCTCATTTCAATAATGAAAATGTCTAGTCGCCAGCATCATAATCAGAACTCTGATCTGTAAATACATGGAGAGCCCCTCCTCTCCTCCCAGCTTGCACTACCTCAGATCTAAAAGCCTCACTGGGAAGAGGAAGTCAGTTGGCTTCTTCACTATCTTTGATTAGATTTTTGCCTTCTAAGTAGCTGACCTCCTGACCGTTTAAGGTACATCCAGGGAGATAAGGAATCCAGAGAGAAGGGTCATAGCCTCATGTGGCAGGGTGAGCACCACATTCACAGGCTTTTCTGTATTTGAGGGAGACTAGAATTGGCTTATTCACTCAACAACTCTACTGTGCTTCTCAGAGACTTTCCCTGTGGAATAAAAAAAAAAAAGAAAAGAAAAGAATATTTGGTCTTTTCCCCAGTTCCTGGCACACAGCTCCTAAAACCTTGGCATTTCTGAAGTCATCAGTGTCTTATGCTAATGAGATGACTGATGATTGGAGACCCCTGAATAGCTTCAGGTTTGGGGCTGATTACAGATAGAGCAACCATGATAAAAAGGTGAGAATTTTTAGCAGCCCCACTTCCCACCATGCTCCTTTCCCACTTCTCCAGAGACAAAGGATAGAGATTGAGTGCAATCACCAGTGATTCAGTCAATCATGCCTACTAATGAAACTTCCATACAAACCCTTGATTGACAGGGTTCAAAGAGTTTTCCAACTGGTGAACACATGGAGGTACTAGAGGGGCATGGATGCTTTGTGCCCCGCCCTCCATACCATCTCCTGTGCATCATTTCCATTTGACAGTTCCTCGGTTGTATCATTTAAAATAGAAGGGCAACAGTAAGTGAAGTTTTGAGTCATTCTAGTAAATTATGAAATTTGACAAGGGAACCCCTGATTTGTAGTTGGTTGGGCAGACATATGGGCAGCTTGTGTACCCCATTTGCAATACAGCTGAAGTAGGAGCAGTCTTGAAGAACTGAACCCTTAAACCTGTGGAGTCAGGCACTAATTAATTTCAGGTAGCTAGTGTAGGAATAAAGTCAAACTGTAAGATATGCAGTTGGTATCAGAGAACTGAAAAATTGGTTGTTGGTATAGAAAACCTTGATGTATTTGGTGTCAGAAGTGGTATCAAGGGGGAAAAAAAAACCCCTTGCATTCTGTGAATCATTCTAATGAATTATTAAGCTTGATGAGAGAAACCTAGGTGCACACAAGTTTAGGGTGGGCCTCCTAGTTGATGTAAATTCTATTTCCTTCTTTAGTGTAGACTAGAAGGGTATTATGTGAAAGATTCCTTCCAAAACTGTCAACCAGTCTCACAAATTTATTTTCCTTCTTTGTTCCTTGGCTCTATATTGACAGGCCATGGCACTGCATCATTTAAGAATGCCACCTAGTATGCTGAGTGACATGCTTTTGTATCCTGTTTCTCGTTATTGCTTATCTTCCCATCCCCTGCTTGCTACCCTGTACCATCCCTAGAATGTGGCTTCTGTGAGGATGTCCCAGGAATTAGAACAGTGCCTTGGAACGTAGTAGGCATGCAATAACGATACCTAAATGCAAGAAATTGTGCATGAGGTACCCTTTGGCTGGTGAGATTTAATGATGATTTGAATTTATTAATTATATTTTTGCAGGTCTTACAATTATTCTATAGTAAATACATCAATTGTAATAATGAAATAATATAGTGAGTATATAAAATCATCATGATCTTTCTATCCTTAAGCACTTTTCTATTTCTTGAATAATGAATATCATTGCAAACACTTAGCAGGTGATGAAACTGGACCGATTCTAGCAGTTTCAGCTTATGAAAGAGTCAGTGGTTCTCACATTGCCCCAGGGCCTTTGTGCCTGGCACAAGCAGGACCCTTCCCCACACTGACAGGGGTCAGTGTGTTTGCACTTTAATTGCAATTACTCTGGCTGGTTTCCCCATGCCCTTCAGCCAAAGAGATCATATACTACAGAGCGCACCTGCCTTGCCCTCAGAACATAAGCAAATGTAATAATCAAATCTCAATTTCTCCTCAAGTATGTAATTTGTGCTCAATTCATACCGTTAAAAGATGGGCCTCTTCTTTTGAGAGCATTCACGTCAATCAAGAAGTCATTTTAAAAAGCTTGTTGTAAAACACAAGGATGATAAACTAGACAACCGTGTACAGTGTACTTATTTATAAAAAATAAAATTCTGTTTTTGGTGACATGAGAGCTGATGAATGAATATGTCACAGTTAAGAAGACATGACTGTGTGGCATAAGGGTGAGCAAAGTCATGGCCTCGTTTCCCTTTGAATGTCAAGCATTTGGCTGTCTTGAAACATCTCAATTTGGGGCACTATTAGACATAAACAAGCATATGTCTAAATCAACTGAGCTTTTCAGTGTCCACCTGTTTGACAAGCTATCAGAGAATATAGGTGTGTACGATCAACACAATTATTTGACTTTAAATATGATGTTCTATAAACAGGAAACTAGATTTAAGTTTTCTTCATTTTAGAATCATAGATAATGCAGAGTTGCCATTGTTTTTAGAACTCTTTTGTATTTTTTAACCACTGGTAATTCAAGAAAATAGAAAAGCATTTTTCAGTGTGCTTGCTGGGGTACTTCTTAGTATGCAGGTGAAATGTTTGTGTTTCAGTAATTTTAATTCTAGTGTTAATGGAATAATATAATTTAACCTGAATTTAAAACCAAAGCTCCAGCACATTTTAATCATGTGCAAATATTATTTAGTCTCATGTTATTCTAGAAACATTATGACATTAGCTCATTTGCAAGTTTAGCCCACAAATCACCACCTTTATAAAACTGACTGCACTTTCCTTGTTTGAAAGAAGTGTTTCTTTCTTTAAAACACTGTAATGTGTGTTCAGAACTGAACCACATGTAGAGTTGGAAGAAAATAGCAGTTCCCATCTTTAGAGACCTCACTTGCTACAGCCATGAAATACACACATATACATACATACATATTTCTCATTACAGAAGGGGGTGAGTACAATGGAAAAAAAGAAGAACTGGATGTTGTGAGAAACACCAGTAGGTGGTGTCATTAATTGCTGAGACCTCTAAGATGGAGCTATTTAAGTATTTCGGCTCACACTTAGCCTGGGTGCGTGTGGAGGAAGAGGTAAGCCCTGCATTGCTGCATTCCAGGCTGGAGGCCCCCAGGCCCTGACTCCTGCATCACTCAGCTTGTTTAAATGCAGAGAAAGTCAGAATGGTGTAGATTCAATGGGGTGAATCTTTTCAGAATATTCCAGAAGTAAATCCATCAAAAACTGAGTTTAATGTGGGAAGCTTTGGAAAACCTTTGTTCACCTAAGACCCCAGGTGCCATAGGAGAACGATAAGGCCGTCTGAGAAAGCAAATAGCCGGATAGTCAGTAGGGCTGGAACTAGCACCCCCCCGATAGAACAATTATCACATTCTGCTTCTGTATCCCACTTTTGTCACGTAGACAGGAAGACCCCTAAGCTATATAACCCCCCAAGAATCCTTTGTTCAGGACTCAGAATTTGGAGACAGACTCCTCTAGGCCCATGCACATAAATAATAAACCTCGTACTCCAGAATCCCCCGGTGTCTGGTTGCTTCATTTTCCTATAACAAGTTGAGGAACACTGAGATTGACTGAGTTGTCCTTGCCTTGGATGTGTGCCAGCTGCATTTTTAAACTGAATTTTTTCATTTTTTAAAAATAATTTATTGTTATTCTATTACAGTTGTGTCCTTTCCCCCCTTTGCCCTCCTCCACCTAGCCCACCCCTGTTCCCACAGTCAATCCCCACCCTGTTGTCCATGTCTGTGGGTCATTCATACATGTTCCTTGACTAGTTCCTTCCCCTTCTTTCCACCCGTATCCCCCATCCCCACTCTTCTCCTCTGGTTGCTACTAGTCTGTTCCTTATTTCCCTGCCTCTGGTTCTATTCTGTCATGGTTTACACGGCAGGAGTGGGGGTGGGTGGGAGTTGATTCAAATCATTATAAACATCTTCTGTACTTCAGTCATGTTTATTAACATTTGAAGTGCTTGGGGCTGTCCAAGCACCAATAAAAAATTAATGATAACAGTAAAAACTAATAATTATATAGTTCTGATATAGGCTGTAATAATATTTGTTGATGTTCCTATAGCATCAATTTGTTCATTCTCTTCATCCTTATATCAAAATTATGAAGCAGGTACTTTTATTACCCCCTTTTTATAGATGAAGAAAATGAGGCACAGAGAAGTTAAAGAACTTTTTAAAGGTCACACAGCCTTAGAAAGTAATGCTTGACTTGAAACTCACACATTGTCTTTCCATTGCCCATGTTCTTAACCACTTCGCTGTGCTGCAACATGAATTATATTTATAGCCCTAAGTATGAGTGAAAGACAACAACAGATATGACTATAATATAGGGGAAAATAAGAACTGAATGGGAGTATAAGTAATAAATTACATTAATTATGATTTTGAAGATGTGAAGGGTTGACAGGAATCTTGGGGTAGTTGGAAAGAAACCTGTTAATACTTTGTTTAAATTAAAAAGTTCCCAATTATTAACAACTATACCCAAAACAAAAACAAAAACAAACTAAGCAAACAACTAGAATAGGAACAGAACCACAGAAATGGAGATCGCATGGAGGGTTCTCAACAGGGCAGTGGGAGGAAGAGAGATGGGGGAAAAGGTACAGAGAATAAGCAACATAGATGGTAGGTAGAAAATAGACAGGAGGAGGGCAAGAATAGTATGGGAAATATAGAAGCTAAAGAACTTATGACACATGGACATGAACTAAAGTGGGGGAATGTGAATGGGAGGGGGTATGCAGGGTGGAGGGGAGTGAAGGGGGGAAATGGGACAACTGTAATAGTATAATGAATAAAAAAATATATATTTTTAAAGCTCCCAATAAAAGAAAATTTAAGAAATGGAACCAATGGAGAACACCTCTGGTCAAGAAGTGTCCTAAATCAAAGTCAGACATTGTGGTCAAGGTCATACAGCCCTACTGCACTACAAGAAAGATGAGGGCAGGGTTCACACCTACCACAAGGCCGACACTGGGTAAAGTTTTGTTGGATGATTGACAGGAACCCCATCTCCTTTCCTAAGAAGTAACTGGGTAACAGTGGTGGTACTTAGTCCTGTGTGGGGCACCACACATGTGGGGGCCTGGCATTCGTTATTAAAAGCATCAGCAGCATCAGTTATGATGGTCACCATGACTACCCTTCATATAGCAATTTACATGTAACAAAAGATTTTCCTATGTGTGATATTAATGTCTGAAAATTTATTTATTTTGCCCTCACTTTTGTAGAAACAATTTTGTCTTTGCCAAAAATAATATATGCTCATAGTGTAAAAAGTTAAGTGGGGGGAAAATTACTTGAAAAGTAACTAAATAAAATTTAATTAAAAAAAAAGTTAAGTGGCACTATTAAGCCTATTATTAAAAATAAGGGTCCTCACCCAAGGACTTTTTAAAAAATTTCCATCTGTACAAAAGTAATTTGTTTTAAATTATTTTTTGCTTTTTTTGTATTTGTACCCATATATCTAACTGGTATGCTTATATTGCTCTTTCTTGATTTTCCCATTTTATTTTTTAAAACATTTTATTTACTTGTATTTAGAGATAGGGGAAGGGAAGGAGAGAGGGAGAAAACATGAGTGTGTGGTTGCCTCTCATACTCCCCCTACTGGGGACCTGGCCAGCAACCCAGGGATGCACTCTGACTGGGAATCAAACCAGTGACTTTTGACTTGCAGGACAGCACTCAAGCCGCTGAGCCACAGCAGCCAGGGCCAGATTTTCCCATTTTAAACATTATCCATTCACTTCTTAGGAGAGAAGATGAGCAGTTAACTTTTTACCTTTTTCTCTCTTCCATCCTCCTACACACATACACACTCTCAGGCACACAGTTCCCCTCTCTCTAGCCCGACAATGCAATTGTCAAGTGACAATTGTCAATACTTAGCTTATATCAACATCTTTAAAATTAGTATTAGGAAATTTAAATGTAATTCCCATTTTTCTATTATTGTACCATGTGTTATAGCACACATTATTCCCCAACCCCCTTTAAAATATTTTTTTGCACGAGTCTGTTTGGAGTAAATAATTGCCTAAGTTTTTTATTACTTAATTTTCTCTGAATATATCACTAATTAATCCCCAAACTTTTGAACACAACTCGAAGGCTGCTATTAATACAACCAAACTCATCAAGCAGCAGATCATTTTTTTGCTCCAGAGGGGCTCCTTCCTGAAATGCTTTATTCTCCTTTGCACTTCCATCCAGCTGACTTGCTGTCTCCGGGACCGCTCCATCACCTCCACCTACACACTCCCTCCCTGCTGGGCCATTCCTTTGGTTTCTGAATCTTGTTTCTCCTTTACATCTCTGTTTGGTAACAGCATATCCTTCAGTAGTTTCACTCAGAAGAACTGCGAGAAACAGTTTTTGAGATAATGTTCATTTTTCATGATAGACTATGATGCTTTCTCACCTTCAGCACCACGGACATTGGGACCAGATAACTTTTTGTTGTGGAAGGTGATTCCAAGCATTGCAGGGTGTTAAGTATCATCCTTGGTCCCTACCTACTACCCAGTAGCTCCTTCCTCAGCTGTGGTCACAGAAGATATTTCAGGACTTTGCTTAATGTCCCCTGGGAAGCAGTATCAGCTCTGATCAAGAATCATCAGGGTTTGTGGACAAATTAACCATTAAATCTCAGTTGTCTGGCCCAGCAAATGTTTGCTCTCATTCGTGGTACACATGCAGTGTGGGTCGGCACAGTGCTCTGCTTCTCATACTAATTTATAAAATGATTCAGGAGTCCAAGGTGACAGACATGCTACCATCTTTTACTGGCACAATAGTTAAAATCTAAAGTCAAGGGACGGGGGTGGGCAGGTGGGCAGGGAGGTTCCACTATCCCGTTTCAGAGCTGACAGACCTCACTTCTTGGATCCCATGCACCAGGACTGGTCACACACCCATTCTCAATTTCAAGGAATAAAAGGAAAAATTGTCTCTACCACTTTTTACAACTCTAAAAAACCCCCATTTTAGTTTTATCCGATTAATACTTTGGCTGGGTTGAGAACTTTCCTTAAGAAAGCAGTTTGGTGCTACAGATACCATTTGACAGCTGGAGAGACTCCCTCAGCTGCAGAGCTGCTCCGTGGTGCAACTGAGGTCAAGCCTATTGTCCGACTGGTCACTGCACCACTTTCTTTCTCCTCATGGGATGGAATAGACGTGGTGTGTGCCTGGTGCCGGACAACGTGCCATGTATAGTTCTCTATTCCCTTCCTCTCCTCATGGTGAACCCAGAAGCTGGCATGAGAAAATGGGAAGAGCTTCAGTCTCTCAATGACATCATAAAGCCCTGCTCCAACCTCATCAGACATTGAATGATTGAGTTAAAAAGTTTTGTAGTGTTAACTCACTGAAATTCTAACATTAGTTATTTTACTGGCCAGTGTGATTTCCCCTAAGAGAGCACTGAATACTAGAGGTGAAGTGCTGCTATAACAAGAACTTGGAAAAAGTATCTTTAATGTAGTGGTTAGAAGGCAAGGGCCATGAAACTCAGGCAGAAGTGGGAGCCTGGCCCACATTACATGGTGACAAACATTTGGTACAACTGTTTCAGGTAATAAGCTGGAAGATAGACAATACACCTCCTGTGCCAGCAGCTCTAGGGAAAGTGATGGAGCACTTAAGTGTTAGCATATTCATAAATTATTAGAGGTTGGAAGTTGCCAGTTTGCCAACAGAAATGAAAGGATTTAAAAAGAATCTATAAATAAAAATCTTGAAGGACTGGAAAAAACCAATTGCTTCTATACTGCACAGAGTAGAAGACATAATTGAGACATATTTTGAGCAATTATATTCCATGAAGGTCAAGCCTTGGGACAAAGAACAGGTTAAAGATGCGGTGCATTTTAGCCTGATATCCTCAAGGCAAAATTCATTCTATTAAAAGAGAAACAGGGAGTGATAAATTATATAAAACATTTGAGAACTATGTTTAGAAAAGAGCTTTTGGATTAAAATTCATAACAAATTAGGTATAAAAAGGAATGTATTCAACATAGTAAAGGACATATATAATAAGTCCCCAGCTGACATCATACTAAAATGCAAAAAGCTGAAAGTTTTTCTTCTAAAATCAGGAATAAAACAAGGACACCATGCTCACCACTTCTGCTCAGTATAGTGCCGAAAGCCCTAGTTAGAGCAATCAGACAAGGGAAAAGGCACCCAGATTAAAAAGGAAGAAGTGAAACCATCTCTATCTGCAGGGAACATGATCTTATATATAGAAAACCTTGAAGACTGCTCTAAAAAACTGTTAGAACTAATAAATTCCATAAAGTTGTAAAACACAAAATCAACATACACTAACAATGAACTATGCAAAAAATAAATTTAGAAAATAATCTCATATACAAAAGCACCAAAAAATAAAATATTTATGAATAAATTTGACCAAGGAAATTAAACTGAAAATTATAAACTACTAATGAGTGAAATTGAAGAAAACATGAATAAATGGTGAAATACCCAGTGGCTATGGATTGGAAGAATTCTGTTGTGAAAATGTCTGTACTACTCAGTGGTTTACAGCTATAGAGCAGTTCCTATCAAAATCCCAATAGCATTTCTCATAAAAATAGAAAAAAAATCCTAAAATTCATATGATACCACAGAAGACCATGAACAGCCAATGCAATCTTGAAGGAAAAGAATAAAGCTGGAGTCATTATACTACCTGATTTCAAAATATTCTACAAAACTGTAGTAATGAGTGACATTAAATCAGACACGTAGACCAATGGAACAGAATGGAGAGCCCAGAAATAATCCGGACATTTACGGCAAATTGATCTTCAACAAAGGTACTGAGAACACACAAGTGGGAGAGGAAATAAATGCTATTGGGAAAACTGGTTTGCACACGCAGAATGCAATCAGACAATTAGCTCACTCCATACACCCAATGCACTCAAAATGAATTAAAGAGTTAATTGTAAGATCTGAAACCATAAACTGTTGGAAATAAAACAGGAAGGAGCTTCTTGACATTGGTCTGGGCAATGAGTTTTTGGATATGACCCCCAAAACATAGGGAACAAGGCAAAAATTGACTAAAGAGATTACATCAAACTAAAAGGCTTTTGCACAGCAAAGGGAACAAGCAACTGAATGAAAAGACAGCCTGAAGAATGGGAAAAAAATATTTGCGAAGCATACATCTGATGAAGGACCAATAACCAAAATATGTAAGAAACTTAAATATCTTAGTAGCAACAAAACACATAATCCAATTAAAAAATAGGCAAAAGACTGGAATTTATATTCTCAAAAGAAGATATACAAATGGCCAACAAATACGTGAAAAAGATGCTCAACATCACTAATCATCAGGGAAAAGCAAATCAAAGCCACAATGAGACATCACCCCTCACCTGTTCAAATGGCTATTATCTAACAGAGAAAATATAACGTGTTAGCAAAGATGTGGGTATATGGATATATTGAATGCCTCATTCACTATTATGATGTCACACACAACATTACTTTTATTTTACAGCTCAGAAACAAGGCATTGGCTCATATCCTTGGGATTCACTGGCTTGCTATATACCAAATCACCCAAAAGCAACTGAGCAATCTGATTTGCGGAATGGAATGTTGAAAGGGCTGACAATACCTTGCAGGCCTGAGATATGTCCAGTGCAGTGAGATATATTCTTGGAGCCTCTGGCTGATTTATGATTCTCCCATAACCAGAATATAAAGAAAAGTCTTGGAATTAAAAGGATGGAAATAACATGACTTCCACTTTTTCACCAAAGTGAAAAAATGTACCAGCTAAGAAAGTGAGAAAAATGTAATTAATCCGAACCACCTAAAAATGTGCACAAAACCAGGACCAAGAGGGAAACTTCTGAAATGTCACTGACGAGGGAATTGCTACAGAAAGTGATAATTAAGATTTGCTACAAAAACCAGCTAATGAGAGCTGTGAATTGGTCTCTAGGTAAGACTGAGAAAGAGCCCAATATTGCTTTCAGCACCCCACTCCCCAAATTTCCCACTGCAGAGCCTAGTTATCCCTAATAGTCTCCTTGTAGGGTGGCATGCCCTACCCCTGCCATGCATGGGTCTGCTGCTTTTGGGGTTTTAGAGGCTGAAGGAGAAATGCCCAACAGGTACACCCCCAAGGTGACATTGACTAGAAGTAGTGGATGTCAGCTAGTCACATGAGTTCTTCATGCCAGTGTTAAGACAGTTAAGAAAGGCAGTTAGTTTGTTATCTGGGGTGATTGATCCTGATTTTGAAAGACAAGTAAGGTTGCTGCTACCCAATAGGGGTTTAAAGGAGTCTTTTTGAGCCCAGGGAATCACATGGGACTCCCTCCTAGAACCTCAGTGCCTCTAGGTCATAGTCAATGGAAGACTAAAGCAACTCAGTACAATCAAGACCACTAATGTTTCACTCACTCAGGCTAAGTGCATAGGGAGTGTGCAGCCACAGTTACGGAACTAAAGGCTATAGCAGCTATGCATTTTCTTTTTTGCATGTCATATATATATGTATATATGTGTGTATGAATACATGTGTATACATGTATACGTTATATGTATGCTAAAATGTATGTTTACATATTTAAACATATATTTTTTTTACCAATTTCTCTTTTACCTCCTCATTATATTAAGGATTTTGGTGGCACTTACCTTATAATGTAGTCTTTAAATTGAGTAAGGGAGTTGTAAGTGGGTTATAAGAAGAACAATCATCATCCAGAAATGGATGATGAGATTTCTGATGAGACTTCGGGTTTCCTGACTTGTGGAAGGATGAACTTGTTATTATTTGCATGGTGGCTAATTGGATCACATTCATCAGACAAATGATGTTGTCTTGTCATTCTGAAGTTTAAAAATATGTATAAGGTCATATGTGGATGCTGAATATCCAAAGGGACAGTCAGTAGCATTTATTGTTGAATCTTAGCACTGTTCCTGCCCACTTAACCCCTTGCCTGTAGGCAGGAACTAGTTTATGGAGTGGATTTAGCCAATGACTGGCACTCGCCCAACTTTGGAAGGTGAGACAGAAAGGTAAGCCACTATTTTCTGGCAGCAGCTCCTGGCCGACACCTGGGCAGACAGCAGATGTGAAGTTTGCAGTGGTGTCCTGGTGAACTCTGCAAAACACCCGCTTCTGTGCTGCAGGCAGCGGGGTCCTTGGGGGTCAACTTCTCTGCTCTCCTGCCCTTTCTGAGTTTCTAAAAATTAGCAGTCAGATTCTTGACCTTCTATTCCTTCAGTTCTTCCAAAAGTTTGTATGCATTTAGCTTACTATCTTAATTCTCTTCCTACCTAAAATAGCTATAGTGATAACTGGTCTTTGACCAACTGCTGATAAACATCTGACTTCTTTTTTCTTTATGAGACCACCCTGTACCTATTCTGCATTTAGCCCTGTGGGAGGTGATTTAGGAGACCAGGGAGAAGAAAAGGCATAGCTATATGCAATAACTACTTGCTATAGAGCAAAGACACCTCAAATTTAGTGGCAAACAACAGTAACAACCACTTTCCTATGCTCACAAATCTCATGGGCCAAGAATTTTGACATGATGTAACACCGTGGCTTGTTTCTTTGCTGGACAAATTCTTGGCCTGGAAAGATGCATCAGCTGGAGGTAATGTCACAGCTGGTTACTGAAATCATCTCAAGGCTTTTCCTTCATGTGTCTGGTCCCTGGGCCAGAAGGACTCGAGGACTACTATTCCCAACTGGACTGTGTCAAGGTGGTCACTTCACATGGCTTAGCTTCCTCACAGCATGACAGCCTAAGCCACCTGTATTCAGGTGGCTTAGGACTCTCAGCCTCAGTCAGCACTGTGAAAACTGCATCCTCTTTTATAACCCAGCCTCAGAGGTCTTATAGCATCACTTTCACCAAACTCAGTTGGTCAAGTCTACTCACAAGGTCACCAGGATCCAAGGGGAGAATAATACACTCCAACTGTTTGGTAGGAGCATCTAAAAATATTGGGAGCATTTCAAAACTTTGATGCCACTTAATTGAGAAGAGAAAACTACCATACTCTCAATGGCTTTTCCTCCTACTTACAGTGCTTTCTCTCATTACTCTTGATATAGATGCTGTGCCTGCCGGGCACACTGACCTGACACCATATGGCATAGCAGGTAAGCACCCTGACCCTGGCCGCCTGGTTCACACCCAGCTCCAACACATAATGGTTCAGGGACCACAGCAATTACTCTTTCTGTACAAAAGCATCAGTGTCTGTGAGAAGGCTGCAATAGACCTTCAGAAGCTCCTTTAAGACTTGGAGTGAATTGAATGGTGGTCACCAACAAAAGATACTGTCTACTGGGAACCTGCGAGTGGGACCTCATTTGGAAAAAGGGTCTTTGCAAATACAATTAAGGATCTTGAGATGAGTTCATCCTGGGTTATGGTGGGCCCTAAATCCAATAGCAGGTCTCTTTATTAAGGGAATGTTTGTCTTTGACTTAAATAAGTGCTATGTGACGAGATCGGGCACGTTCAGGGTGGTACGGCCGTAGACAATAAGTGCTATGTGAATGTTAGCTCCCTTTACTTAAATTGTCTGGCTACTCTATTCTATGGCTTTGCTTCATAGTTCCTATCAATAGTTCAGGTGTTCTCATTTATTTGTTTCCATACTTATCCTCCACCTTCCTATGTTAGAATGTAACCACCTTGAGAGCAGGGTCCTTGTCTGTCTGTCTCACTGTTGTGCCCTTAGTCCTTTGAAACATGACAGTAGGTATTAGATGATCACTATTGACTGAATACATAGATAATCAGATGGATTTGGGAAAAAATCACAGCAAAAGTAAATGCTATCCTGCATATTCTAATAGGATTTCATATGGGAAATTCATGCTATGATGGAACAGTGTAAAAGATTTCATGAATGAGGTGGAAATTGTGATGGAGTTTAAGGAGAGTAAAAAGTTCAATGTGGCAAAGTGCATGAAGGCAGGAAGCAGGTCTTATTCATCCTTATATTCCCACTTTACATTGAGTGGCACATAAGTAATACTGGAAAACATATTGTTACAGAACAGAGGTCCAAGGGGGGGGCAATATTTGGCCCATCCAGGGATGCCAAAAACTGTTACAGAACAACAGGGGCCCCTCCCAAGGACAGTATACTAATACCTACTGGGCTCGTCTATCTGCCACCAGAGAAAAAACATGTCTCAATGCCAGAGATTTGTGAAAAGGAAACAAAAGGTTTATTTAAAGCTATACACAGACTTAAAGTAGTGGCCCAATATCCCCATTAATATATCAAAGTCTTTATGATAACCACAGACACCTACAGAGCTTCCTTCCCCCCTGTCCTAATTCGGGGTACCATAACTCTGGAAAAGAAGCACACGTTCATGTTCCAGGCCACTGGCACCATCAGCTGTGTTGCCATCTAGGCAGGATCTCCAATTAATCCAAAGTCATGTGGCACCGTCTCACAGTCCACTGGCAAGAGTTCTTTGTACCCATTTTCCAGGCAAAGTCTCTCCTGCTTCCCAGGCCATACAGCCAAAAGGAGTACCCCAAAGCCGCATGGGCCTCTTCTACCAGAGCCTCAGGGGTCTGTGCTCTGGCCAAAACTGCATGGTTCTCTCTCCACCAGAGCTGCGGAGAAGGTAGAGTCGCCACTTTGCCAAAGCCAAGTGGTGATTAGCAGAGACATGGCTGCGGGAGTCCCCATTCTTGGGGAAAGCATGTGGTTCTTCCTTCTCATATGGCTGCACAGGTTCCCATTCTCGCAAAGCTGAGTGGAACTCCTCTGCTAAAGCTACAGTTGCGTGGTACTCCTCTTCACATGGCTGTGGGTGTCCCCACCCTGATCTTGGCAAAAGTGCGTGGTTCTCTTTTACCTGAGCAAGAGGGGATCCTAACTTTGCCAAAACCATGTGGCTCTCTCTTTACAGGGCTGCAGGGGTCCCCACTCTGGCAAAGCTGCATGGTACTCCTCTTCACATGCTGCCAGGTCTGCATTTAAATTCTCCTGCCAGTCTTCCTCTGCAGTCCCATTTCCGACTCCTCCCACAATCAGCTACACCCAGCAAAACCTCCCAGCTTTACAAAGCTGCCATAGTGAGTCTGGGCAGGTGTGTCCCCATGGTGTGGAGCCAATCAACTCTAAGCTCTCACACAGGCGCTGTAATCAGGGGGTGTTGCCTCCCAATTACATCTGGGGTAGAAGTCATTCCCTTCTCCCTGGCTCAAAGCATGGCCACAGCTATTTAACATATCTATGAAACCGGTTAAAGGTTATAGATATGTTAAATGATCATTCTAGAGGTTATCTGCAAAACTGTTGCTATGCAAAACAATTCTCAATGGCCCTGATCCATTTGTCCCTTCCTCCAACTGACACCTGATTGTGGGGGGGGGGGGGTGAGGACATCTTAATATTTCCTGGACACCCTGAGCTCTGGACCCCATTCCAAATCCCTTTTGGGGGGGCCCCTTTTGACTGTGCCCTGTTACAATATTTTTATTAAATTGAATTTAGACAAGTGGACATTCCAGGAAGTGAATAGTATGAACACCATACAGAAGGCTTCCTCAATATATACATAAACTAGAAACAAACATTCCAAAGCCATTTGCTTGACTGAAAGTAAGATTGAAAAATCCTTTTCCTACATATTCTCCTACAATTTATTTACTACTGACTCCATTTTATTTAGAAGCAGAGTCCGTTCTTCTGGAAATATGCCCACTGGGAAGAGACACCCCTAACATTGACCGAAGCCCGGATGTGTAGCCCAATTTCATTGTTATGAAGATAGATAGCTCCCAGGGTATTCCTAATCTCTGTTTATGAAGCTAATGACTCTTCAATTGCCCTGCTGGTCACATCTTTCCTCTTTTCCAAACAGCTGAATAAATCTACCCTTAAGTAAATCAGGATGTTTTTTGTTGTTTTTCTTTTTCTGAATTTTTTATAGTTCTTTCTCTTGGCTGCACATATGGTTATTGCTTCATAAAGAAAAACAAAGCAAATAGAAATTCTTTCTGTAGCTCCAAGCTATAGAAATTCTATGGCTCCAAGCTATTTGTTTTCAAAAAGTATTTTCTTTTCTTAGTTAGGTGAGTGGATTGAACTGAGTTTCCAACTCAATTTCTAAGCATTTTCACACACTGATCATTTAAATCTTCCTTTATTGTTATGGCAGACCAGCAGGTCATTCTCCTGTTTTAGTCTCAGCTGTGCAGTGGCCTGTGTGAATAAAACTACTTTAAAAAGATGCCATAACAAGTAATCAGAATTGTAAACATCTGAAATCACCATACACTGAAAACAACTCTCCAGAAAAGGCAAGCATCCTCCAGAAACACTTGGGTAAGATGAAAACATAAAAAGGAGACATTAGAATACATAAAAAGTGTATACTTTTGCTTCCTGAAGATGGTACTCTCTTTTGTTCTATCTCATAACTATCATGAAATAATGTTGAATGTTAATGAGCACAAAATTACTTACAATTAATTTAAATATAGGCTCTTATTTTCCTATAGCCTCCTTTTGCCTCAGTTTCATCTGTGAAATGGAGATAGTTATGTGACTTTCTGTCTCGGGTTGATTCACTGATAAATGATTTTGTGGGTTTTGTTTGGTTTTACCTTATTCTTTGACACTGTATTTACATGTGGATATTTACTAAAGGAAAATGAAGAGACATGACATTGAAAAGCAGAGCTACTTTAATTTCTTTTTATTTTTTTAAAGGGTACTAGCTAAGCTTACCTAAAGTGGGAAAAAGAAAGAATGGAATTAGTCTCTATAAAACTTTGCAGAATGGATCATTCTTGAGAACTGCTCTGCGGAGCTTGCAGTTGTGTGGTGGGAACAGATTCTGTGAAGATGCTGCTTTAGCAGTCTCCACAAAGGGCCAAAGCAGATCTGCCGGGGCACCTGTGCTCAGGCTGGGATGTATTGATGACCTCTGCTCAGCAGAGGTGTTGAACGCAGCACACACTTTTTACAAACTCTGAGCCTATTTCTCTCCAGACCCTTTCTCCATCACTCCCTCTAATCTTGTAATTAAGTTAGCTACCTAGAGATAGGTGTTATTTTTTCTTCTACCACTGGGGTATCATTTAGTTGAGTCCTGAATTGAGTCCAAAGCAATTTTAGGACTGTATAAATGTAACTACTCCTTAACTGTTAAGGAGTTGAAGTCACATTCTGCCCTTTTTCAGCAACCAAGAGGCTGATGTGGCCCTAGGTGAAAATGAGTTTGACACCCCTGGTTTAGATGGAGGCCAGGGGGAGCAGAAAGCCCAATGTACCATCATCTAGTCTCAGATTTAATTGGCAAATTCTATTTTAGATAGAACCGCATCTGCTCAGCAAAATTGTAAATGGCTACTTACCTCTTGGAGCTGACTCATTTCTAGTTTGTTTCTTTTTTTCTTTCTTTGTCTCCCATAATAGAACAGTAAACAATTCAAGGGTAGGGTTATTTGTTCTTTTTTACTTCTTTGTTGTTTTACCTAGCATCTTCCAGCACACACCTACCGTCCTATTTAAATAACAATTATCCCATGCTGAGTCAAAGCAAATAACGAAGCTTACTGCAGATTGATTTCAAACCCCAGTGTAAGGAAAGGTCAAACCCTGGGAGGAAAAACACTAAAAAATAAATAACTCAGCCTCTCTCAAGCTCCAATAACAATTCCAACAGGCCGAAAGCAGAAACAGTGTCTAAAATATTATCACTTCAAATGACTGAATTATTCCAGTGTCTTAATTTGGAGGCAGAACTCTTATAGACTCAGAATCAGTCATTATGTAGTAATTGAGGCGAGTTTACAAAGCATTTGCGTCATTTCCAAACATTCCTAACCTAACTTGCGTAATTCTAACAATCCCATGAAGTACATGCTATAACCTCTCCATTTTACAGATGTGGAGACTGAGATGTGTCGAGGTTAGGAACTTCCCCCAGGTCACACTGCTGAGAGTGGGATCAGAGAGAGTTGATCAGGTAGGCTGACTGAGAAAACCCCAACTCTTAACAGACAGGCTCTACTGATAACTGCTGTTGAAAGAGAAATGTAAAGAGTGTGTTTTGAAGTGTTCTCTGTTTTGTTCCCTAGTCATTATGCCAGGTTCTCTATCCCTGCATCTTGTCTAACATTATGTCCTTAAGGGAAGAGAAGTAGGTCTGAGAAGTTAGGACTCAGGGAACTCCCCCGGTCATGTGCTAAGAAGACAAAAACCGGCCTCTTATGTTTCTATTGCAAGGAGACACAATGGGAGAAATGGAGTTACACCACTAGTGTCTTAATCTGCCTTTTTTGGGCAGAAATCTGAGATTAGGGCAGGTTAGATAAGGCATGGGAAAAGCTGACAGCAGGGGGACAGGGATTTGGGAGACTAAATCTTAGGATTCCTTTGCAGGAAACTATATGGTTGGATCAAGTTGGAGAGACTGTCTTGGTATTCTCAAGTTGTGGAAGGAATCCTGAGAGTCCCCCATGTCCCCCCATGCCCCTGTGCCCCGAGTTCATGTGGATGCTGCCGAAAGCTCTGTGGTGGTGATGACCAGAGGGGTGATTTGGGCTTCCATCAAAGCCAGACTGCAGGCGGACCTCCTGAGTCTGGGTCAGACTGGCAGTAACAGCTGATGTTTGGGGGCTGCAGAACCAATGAGAAGGAAGGTAAGGCTGAATCGGCAGCAGGGGCCAAGAGACCATGATCCAGCTGAGCTGGAACAACCAGGACGTGACAGACTTCTGCAGCATCTACAGAGCAGATCACATTCTGCACACCAGCCACAGCAGCGCCGTGGGGACCAGGAATGCACCAGGGGCCCCACTGTACCAAGTTTCTTAATTGGAAAATATTAAAATGAGATTTTTTTTAAGCCTCATAGGTTACATGCAAATGCCATCCTGAGGAACAGGGGCCAAGTCTGAAACAAATTAAGTCATTTTAAAGCAATTGAATTACCTTGAGAGATGTTTTAAATTAATCTACTATATCCTAATTAAATTAAAGTTAAACCTTTATTTCCTCTATTATTAAAGTGGAACTCATAAAGAAGAATGACAAAAAGAAATAAATTATTTATCCTGGTGGTATGGTGTTTTGAATTTTAATTTGGCTGCAAAATTCTTTAAAAAATACACATCAGTCTCTCATTTATGGGCAGAATGTAGCATGATGTTGCTCTTAAACCTTTTTCTAAGGGTGTCTATTACTTTACAAATTATTTCCTACTACAGGTTAAAAGGCTGCCAAATATCTTCAACCCTCTTAAGGGATGTTATTAAAAAGTCAGCAAAATTTTCTAAAATGTTAATGTAAATGCTAAGCTTGTCACATTTGATAAAACTTTAAAACTTCTAGGGTTTAAACTATTGGTAAAAAATAATTGATCTTTTTATTATATATTATGTTAGTTTGGCTATCTATTACCACATAGTAAGTTTCCCTAAAACTTACTGACTTAAAATAAACAATGATTGATTTGCTCACAGTTCTGCAATTTCAGCAGGGCTCAGCTGGGTGGTTCTTCTATCTATCCTTCCTGGGGTCCGGAAATCTGGCGGCTCAGTTAAGTCCAAGATGGGAAGTCTTCAAGTATTTAGACACTTGGTGTTGGGTGTTGGCCAGAACTCTCTCTCCATGGAGTCTCTCCTTGTTCAGCAGTCTAGCTCGAACTTTCTTATGTGCATGAAGTATTCCAAGAGAGTGATGGAGAAGCATCAAAGTCTGTTAAGGCCTGAGCTTCAGAACCAGTATAAGGCTATTTCCTCCACATTCTACTGCCATAGCAAGTCAGAAGCTGCCTCAGGTTTGAGGCTGGCAAAAGAAACTCCTCCAGTTCATGAAAGGGGCAACGAAATCCCATAGGTGTGATTTCTCAGTTTAATACATGGACCTCCCAGCCGATCTATGGTTCCTTCAAAATTTAATTCAGTGTATGTTGAAACCGCCATAAGATATCATTACTGCTTTTATATATCCACTTTTTATTTATAGTTATTAACATATTTACCTTTTCTATTATTTTTCATTCCTTTTTACCTTAAAAAATTAATTTTTTTCTTCCCCCCAAAGGACCATGCCAATATTTCTGTTAATGTGAGTCTGCTGTTAATTAATTTGCTAGTTTTGTTTGTCTGGAAATGCTTGTATTTTACCCTCATTTCTGAAATAGATTATCAATTTAAAACTCTTACCTTTATTAAATCAATTTTAATTTTTATTTTGTGAATGTTATTTTTTTATTTTGTTTTTTTTTTTTTTTTTTCTTTTTGGGTTTTTTTTTTTTGGGGTTTTTTTTTTTTTTTAATTTATATAATTTTTTTTTTTTTTTTTTTAAATTAGTCCCTTATTTATAACAAAAATAGAGAGCCTTTTATATTCTAATTAGGATGTTAAGTTCAGAAGAGACCATGATTCTTACATTAGCAAATGAAACAGATCTGATAATAGTTGTCTTTTTAAAACTAATCATGAGGCTTGAAATGAAGGAAACCTAAGTCGACTAAACCACATAAGTAACGAACACCTGATAGGAAACAAGAGACCCATTGCTTCTGTCATTTCTGGTGCCAGAAGTGGAAAGAATCAGGAAGCAAACAGTTGAAACTTTAATAAATATTTAATGACCACGAGTGGCCCAAAATGACAGGTTATTAGAAGCATGGGTAGCCCTCACCTCAGAGAGGATCAGCTTCTTTGTACCAACCGTTTCTCTATTTTTTCCTCTAAGTGCGTGAGTTTGACACCAGGATGCGGGAAATGAGATGTAAAAGGTTCTTCCCCCCAGTGCAAGGGGGTGGGCCTGGGTACTGAGAGCTACCTTTGGACTTTCCTGTCTCTGTCTCCCTGAATTAATTTCCTATTGCTACTGAAACAAATTACCACAAAAGTGGATAATTTTTGTGGGTTTGTGGCTTAAAACCCCACAAACTTAGCCTGGAGTCCAGAAACCCAACACCACTAGGCCAAAGCCATAATATCAGCAGGGCCCCTCCCCCGCCAGAGGCTGATGGAGATAGTCTGTTTACTTTCCTCCCCTGATTTCCAAGCCAAATTCCTTGTGTTCCTTATCTCATGGCCCCTTCCTATATGTTCAAAGGCTGCAGTGTAGCATCTTTAAATTTCCATATCTTTCTGCTGAGAGTTTCTCCCTCCCTTCTCCTTTTCTCCATTTCTCTTACTTGATAAATGTCTGCAGAAACATCTTTTCCTTCCCTGAGAGTTTTAGCACACGTTTGTATTGGCTCACTGTGTGGGTCACACGTCCATCTATCTTTGAACCAGCCACTGTAGACAGAGAGAAGGAAGTCTCTCTGAATTTGGTAGTGACTTCCAAATCACTTGGACTTACAGATGGTCCTAAAAAATGGGTTTGTACTACCAAAAGGAGGAACAGATGTTCATCAAACAAAAGCAGATCTCCTTGGTACGCTTACTAAAAGTCTTTGTACTTTTATAGTAGTATTCTAGTTAAAGCTCCTAATTTGGACTAACTGGGAGGTGGAATTTTTGACTAAATTTATAGAACCTTTAAAAAAAAGATTTTTTTCTCTCTCTTTTAAATCAGTTTCATGTGGGTATGTAAAAGAAAAAATTCACTAATGATTGCTTCCACTTCTTTGAGATGAATTGTTGTAAAGAATACATGGAGAGAATTGGTAATTAGCAGTCTTTTATTTCAATAAGAAAAAAGATGCTTCTGAAGTATTTGAGGATGATTGAAAATGTAGTTCTTTAAGTGGTTTTATACATTTTACTGCAATTCTTCTAAGATTATTAACTTACTTGGCCAAATCATCACAGATTCCAAATTAATGAGGTGTTCATAGATAGGCAGATGGAATTATCTAGTTTGCTTTAGATGACCCTCAAGGCATAATATTTCCTCTACCATTGGGGTAATTGTGCATATGTTTGCTAAATCTTTTTTTAGAGCAAAGGCTTTAAAGAGTGGCTAATGTATTTATTGAAGTGTTGTTAATTTAGTTTGAAGGATGTTCTTATTTTACTCAAGACAAAGCAGGTCCTACTTACTTTGGATCTCCTTTAACTAGAGGGTTTCCTTACTGACTCTTAGGATGCTCTGTCTCTAAGTATGGTCTACAACACCACCAGCGAAGTGTGTTTCCCAGTTTCCAAAGATACAGAAAAAAGCCAAATACAGGAATTGAGAGAATTTAGAAACTTCTACAGCAATTAGGGTAAGTATTTTTGCAACAACTAAATGTAGACTCAGTGGAGTAATCTTGTTGAACATGGTACAAACCAGTTTCCGTGTTCTTGAACTTGCATAATAAATCATACTTGCTGCAAACTGCATCCCAGCAGTGTACAATTAAACCACACAACATTTGTTGTAAAGGATTTTTTAAAGGAAATTTGGCCTATTATCATAAATAGTTTAACAACTGCACAAAGAAATTCTTTGACATCAGAAAGCTACCAAGATTGCGAAGAATTATTCAGCCTAAAGGTAGAAGATAACATTATCTAAGGCCTCAGATAATGTCAGCAATTTTTATATGTAGTGTTTGAAATCCCCAAAATATTATACAAGCATATGAGTAATAAAACAGTGTGATTCAAAGTTAAAATTAGCATTAGACACTAAAAATAGACTTACGCATAATCTAGCTAGTGCATTTATCAATTATGGAGTTTAAAATAACTGTGCTTAATGTGCTCTAGAAATAAGATAACTTTGGGAATATATCAGAGAATTGAAACGTATTTCACAAAAGTACCAAATGAAAATTGTATTACCAAAAGTTGCAACAATGGCATCAAGGATTCAGTGACTGGATTTATCAGTAAATTACACACAGCTCACAGAGAAAAATCAGTGAAATGGAAAATGGCTTGGATGAAAAACATGCAGCATGCATTGAGGAGAAGTAAAATGATAGAAAACACACCACACTAAATGTAAAAACACATAAAGTACAGTGAAAATATATGTGCATATAATTGGAGCTTCAAAGGGGAGGGGAGAGATAATAAGGCTGAATGATATGAATATGAAATTGGCTGAGAATGTGCCCAAACTGACAAAAGACCTCAGACTATGGGTTTAAGAATCATGAATCTTCAGCCAGATAATACAAAGAAAAAAACAATGAGGCACATCACTGCCAAATTGCTGAAAACAAAAGCAAACTAACAAACAAACAAGAAAATCTTAAATGCATCTAGAAAAAATAATGTTACTTTCAGAGAGCTATAATTAGACTGACAGCAGATTCCTCAACAGAGACAATGAATACAGGAAGTGAATAAGATAAAATTTTAAATCGTTAATGTATATAACATATAGTATACATATAATATATATGCCAGCCTACAGTTCTATACTCAATGAAAATATTCCTCAGAAATATTAGGGAGAGAAGGGAATTTTCAGACAAACCAAAACTGGGAGAATTTATGATCACTATATGGCCATAGAGACAATATAAATATTCTGCCCATAAAAGAAAGTTGATAATAGTTAGAAGCTCAGACTTGCAGAAAGATATGAAAAGCAATGTACAAATAACTGTGTGGATAAGACTAAATGAATATTAATGGTTGAAACCAATAGAATATGTTAATACCTTATGCAGTTTGAAATATAGAGAGTAAAAGTAGTAATATACATGTTATAGCAATTGAGAGGAGGGATGAATCAAGCTAAATGTTCAAAAGCCTTCGTATGTCCAGAAAAAGAACAAAAGCTTATTTGCATTATAATTTGTTGAGTCAAAGGTTAGTTTTCATCTAAGGCTAATTTTTTCCTTTAAGGAATATTTGGCAGTATCTGGAGTCATTTTTGTTTCTCATAACTATGAGGATATGACTGGCTTTTGATCTGTAGAAGTCAGAGATGCTGTTAAATCCTACAATGCACAGGAAAGCCACTCTGATAACAAAGGATTATCTGGCCCAAATTTTCAACAGTGTTTATATTGATAAACTCTGATCTAGCTTCATCACTAAAAGCATGAGACTCAAGCTAATAAGAAGAAAAATGATCAAAATAATAAATTTACATTGGGCAACAATAAATAAAAAAGGAAGATAGAATAAGTGTAACAAATAAAAATAAATCAAGTGATGGTAAATTTAAAATTAATTCTGTAAGTAATTGCATTAACTAGAGATGAATGGATGTTCCAATATAAATAACATTGTATCACTAGATAAAATAAGTAGCTATATATGCCACTTACAGTAAATATATGTTAAAAATCAATGCATAAGTACAAGTAGATTTCCAGTTAGAAAATAGTGAATGTGTTTCTTGCAAAACAAATGAAAAAATAATAGTTTTAGCTTTTTCCACTTGCTTTCTAGAAGCATTTGCACTTAGTTCTTTTCTTTTTCTTTTCTTAGACTTTATTCAGTTTTGTGATTGATTACTGTCTTCATATGTCACTAGAGTATGGACTTTATGAGAATAGATTAGGTTTGCTTTTTATTTTTCTGATACAAACACATTGCCTGCCATTGTGCCTAGCATACAGCAAGGATCATCTATAAAGTTATTAAAGTCCACAGGGGCAGGACTGGGGGTTCATATGAAGAAGAATGTTAGGAGAGGAGGTTGGAATATACTTTGGGTTTAGATCATTCTAGGCCAAGTGAGTCATGCTAAGGAATTTGAATTTTATATTCCCCACATAAGGGATCTTATGCAAATTTTCAAGATGGGTGGTAATGTGAATACCTCTGCTTTTTTGGTAGGCCAATATAGCAATCAAGCAGAAATAAATCAGTGTGAGTTAATGATGCAGACTAAAACTAGTTAAAGCAACATATCATGATTATAAGTCAGGAACGATAAGAACCAGAATGAACATATTAGCAGGAAAGAGTGAGAAGAAAGAGCCAGGTATGAGAGGCACTTCTGAAACAAGAAAACTCATGTGACTTGGCAATTATTTGGATTGTGGGATTGAGATAGAGGTCGGAGGGGAGGATAGCATAAATATTTATACACTGCAAAATTAGAAAAATGGAGGTGCTGTTAACCAAGATGAAAAATTCACTAGTCAGAACTGGTTAGCATAATGCGGGGAGAGTTTCCATTTTAGATAGAAGTTAAACTTAGTAAGAAAGAGTCCTGTGTTCCAACTCTAGTTCTTCCAAGTATTCTATATGATATCTTTAAATAATCTATAAAACAGATATATTGACCTAGTGGTAAAGAATTTTCACTCCCCTAAGGAGGAGTCTAGCCTTTGCCCCTTGCTCCTGGCAGGTAACCTTTGCCTTATGCGCAAATTTCTTAAATAATAAGAGCGTCTTTGTTACCCATGGTGCATCCCTCAGAGCTCCCCTAAGAGCTTATGCTAAGGAGGTGACTCTTGGTGGACCCCTTGGACCACACTGTATATCAATCAAGCAGACATACCCATGTAATGTAAAGAAGCTCCAGTAAAAGGTTCAAACACAGAGCTCAGGTGGCCTTCCCGTATTGACAATACTCCCTGCATGTGGTCACACATGAGTGTGGGGTGGGCAAAGCGTCCTGAGGACACTGGAAGCCTCTCATTTTGAACCCTCTTAGACCTCCACATGCATCTCTTTCTTTGGCTGTAACAAACCATATCTGCAAGTAAAGTAGCTGTTAGTGAATTCTTCAAGGCTTTCTAGTGAGTCATGAAACTGAGGTGAAGTTTGGGAAGCTCCTGCACTTGTAGTTGGTGTCAGAAGTCAGGGTACTGGTTTGTGTGGACTTCCCCCTCTAAATTTGTGGTTGGATCCTAACTCTTTATAGTTGGGGTAAGAACTCGTGGGCTGAGTGGGATAACTGTACTCTGAACCTCATAATTGGCTGAACACCAGGCACTCACAAACCTGTGAGGGTTAACTAATTTAAGTTACAGATGTTTGCACAAACTATATAAAAGATATGGTATGTGGAAATGGGGATGCAGCAATGAAACTATTTGCAGTCTCGACCCTCGCAGAGGATATAAACCAGGATGAACTGACGTCAGGTACTTGAAAAGGACTGAATGTTTTTGTCCCCCCACCATGGCCCGCCATGACTCAGATGCTGACGTCTTAACCCCCACTCCTCACAAAGTGTAGTATGAAGGTGTGGGGCCTTTGGGAGCTATTAGATCACAAGGGTAGAGCCCCCACATGTGGGATTCGTGACCTTATAAAATGCACCCTAGGGAGCTCTCTTGATCTCTCCCTGCCATGTGAGCATACAACAAAAAGACATAGTCTGCCGCCCCACCAGGCTGGTACCCTGATCTCAGATTCCTGCCCTCCAGAACTGTGAGAAGCAAATCTGTCATTTATAAGCCAGGAACTCTATGGTGTTTTGTTAAAGGAATCCAAATTGACTAAGACGGTATGTAAAACTGTAAGGAAACTGGCATAAATCCAAGTACCCAGTGAGGTCAGAATAAATATGAATTTCCCTTGAACAAGTTCCACTTAGTTGGAGATGTATTTGAATTCATGAATATGGATGAGGCCATATAGAAAGGGATTTTAGAGAGAGCCCTTGACTCAAGAAACAAAAGGTCTCTTCAAGGTCAGAGAAAGAAAAAGTTCCTAAAAGGTTCCTAGAATGAAAGAGGAAGATTGTTCCATATCTGCTTCTCACTTGTAATTGACAGGCTCCAGCCAAAACACCTGAGCTGACGTCACAAAGATGACTATTTCTATATACTTAAGTAAAGGAAACCCAGAAATGATGCTTTCTTAAAGTATTTGCAGCAAATATTGGAGAAACACATATGCAGAAAGACAACTCTCCAGAAAGAGGCGATGGGGAGTTTCACCTCACTGTTCTAGATTATAACATGGCGCAGCTGCAGATACAGCTCTGGCTCCATGATCTTTTCTGGAGTGAACAAAAACTTTCTTTTTAACACAAGAAATGGTCATGCTACAAGAACACATTTTCTGAATTTGATAAATGAGTTTTTCTGCTTTAAAAGCACATCAGCATTTATTCCTGGTCACTTTATAAATGACATACACAAAAACAAAGTAAATTATTTTATATGTCATACCCAAACACAGAAGGATAAAAAAGTAAGGAAGCCTGGAGAATGGGAGGTGTGGGCAAAACCTCAGGGGACAGATTGTGTAGATGACTTCATGATGGGGAAGACGTCTGCCTGAACACACGTTGCGTGTTTCCAGCACCCACATCACAAAAGCTTTTAACGGGCCTGTAGGAGTTCTTAGGCTATGGAGAGAACTAGCAAGGTTTTACTTCTTGGGATGATAAAGCATGTTCTTCAGTGATTGTTGGAGAAAATAGGTAATTGACTAGGCAACTGCAAGGTGGTATTGTCCTTCCCTCCTTGTCTTCATTTGTTTCTTTATTGTTAAATGGTACTGTGGCCCCACTGAACACATGACCCACAGTATGAAAACTCTCTCAGATTTTACCTTATGCACAAAACAAAACACCTCTTGAAAACTTACTTTTTAGAAAATCTTTTGCTGGGTGAGAACGGTAATAGAAACAACTTATGATGCACTAGACCAAAAAGCCACTGTGTTTCCAGTATTGGAAAAAAGCAGTAATAACACATTTTTGAGAAGAAGGCTCTTTGTACAATGCAGATTAACCACATTTTCAGCAAATTAAAGCATTACATATGTTAATAAAGGCAAAAAAAAAAACCATTTCCCATTGTGTTCCTGGTCGCAGTCAGCCCTGAACATCTTAATGAATACATGACGAGTGTGCAGTGAAATGCTGATCTCTACTTTGTTTTATATCTTCTACTAAACTTTTCAATTACAGAAATTGTCTTCGTAGGGTTTTCCCTGCTGTGTAAACTTACGCATCTCCATGCACAGATTGGCTATGTTGAAACTGTATGATTAAAAGTATGCAAATACTTTACATGCACCAAGTACTATATATTAATGTATTCATTCAACAAACATTTATGACAGGATTGTATTTAATTCTACATTAGGAAGATAATTCCAAAGAGAAAAGCATAAGTACCAGAGGATTAGCCCCTCACTGGGGCATGAATTCTCAAGGTTGGCCCAGTCTCATTTCAGGCCCATGGTCTGAAAACTAGGAACTAAAATTTGATTTCAATACTGAGGAAAATAGTGACAGCAGCTTATTACTGTGTGTAACCCAGTTGCAGTCGGCACTTCTCCGCCCCCGAGAACTCTGGTTGAACTGTGTTTTCCACGTGGCACGTGAGGCCTGGGACAGCCCACGTGACTTCTCCAGCTCTCTCCTGTTTCCCGCAGTTCGCATCCACGTGCTGCTCTCTGTTCTGCCTGCTGGTTCTGCTTTTGCCCAGAGAGTGTGCTTATGAAAGTCCATTTCCTTCACCGGCTCCAAAAGAAACCCACACCAGCATTTCATGGCTGTTTTATGGATGGGGAGAGGCGTCATTGAGATGGATCACAAAAGGAGCACTGATCTTTCTGGTGTACTTAGTGCTTTAAGTTTTATACATTTAAAGTTTCTATTTTATTTTTTTAAATATGTTAATTTTAATTTTATTAATTTATCCTTAGAGAGGAAGGGAAGGAGAGAGAGAAATATCAATGTATGGTTGCCTCTCGTATGTCCTCTGCTGGGAACTGGCCTGCAACCCAGGCATGTGCCCTGACTGGGAATCAAACTGCGATCCTTTTGTTCACAGGACCACGCTCAATCAACTGAGCTACACCAGCCAGGGCTCTACAGTTTTCATTTTAAATAAAACGATAACCTTGGACTCAGAGAGGTTAAGGTTAAGTAAACTGATGAAGGTCTAAAGCCTATTAAATGTCAGAGTCAGTATTAAATCCAGATCATTCTGAGAACCATATGCTGTCTCTTACAACTATGTATCTTTTTCCAATTATTATGTGTCACTGTAATGAGATTGTATAGATGTACATGTACCAACTTGTGAAATTTGTTTTTAATGAGAAGTGCATAAATATACAAATGCAATAAAAATATGCTTTAATTCTAAAAGCAACACTGAAGCAGACTATAAAATTTAATAGAAACCTAAAAGACATAATTTGTAACCATTAATACATAGCTCCCTAGGCATCAGAGCAGTTGAAAAAGGTTATATCTTAAAAAATGAAAGAACAATAAAGATGAACTAGGTCACAATGCAAAGGAAAACACAAATAGTTTACCAGTTCTAATACACTTAGTTTGTGAAATCTAATAACCCCGGTTTAGGTGGAAACGTTGCCCGGCCAGTGCCTAGGACCATATTGACTCACGCATCCTTCCATGTTAAAATATTTAGGAACTTCATCAGCTCGAGCACTGTGTGTAATTTTCCAACTCTTCGGTCCTTCCCTAACATTTTTCTTTGATGAAGTGGTTTCCCCAGGAAAGTGAAATCTTTAATGCTGTTGAGTGATTAATATTAGAAACAAATGTAATTCTTGTAGAAATGCAGCAGCAAATAGTTCCTGTGATCATTCCTGCATAAACAATGCACTTGTTCTCCTACACAATTTCACTTTCCCGAAGAGAAGTCTCCCTGGGATACAGACAGCTGTCTCTGTAGTAGGGTAATTAATGTTGTATTTCATTAAAAAGGATGTTTTGAATATTTTACAAAAATATTAGTTCAAGGTTTCATGTTATTTCCTAATTTTTAATTAACTTTTTATTGTTGTTAAAGTACATTTGTCTCCGTTTTCTCACCATCACTTTCTCCCTCCCATAACATATTTGCCAATGATACCTCAGACAAGGGTTTGATCTCCAAAATATATAAAGAACTCACAGGACTCCACTCCAGGAAGATAAACAATCCAATTCAAAAATGGGGAAAGGACCTGAACAGACACTTCTCCAAGGAGGACATACAAAGGGCCCAGAGATACATGAAAGGATGCTCAGTATCACTAGTCATCAGAGAGATGCAAATTAAAACACAATGAGATACCACTTCACACCAGTCAGAATGGTCATTGTAAAAAAATCAACAATTAGTAAGTGCTAGTGAAGCTGAGGAGAAAAGGGAACCCTAGAAATTGTTGGTGGAAATGCAGACTGGTTATTTTCTAATTTCAAACCAGCCTTACTGAAACATAATAGGCAAAAATGAGATAAATATACAATCCAGGAATATCCTTAAAAAATATGTCACTCTAAAGCAGTGGTTTTTAATCTTAGCATTCATCAGAGTCACCTATAAAATTTGTTAAAATATTCGGTTTCTAACTTAGTAAGCATAATGTTAGACCTGATAATTTACATTTTTAGTAATTTCCCAAATAATTTTGATGTTGTTGATCCAGAGAACATGGTTTAAGAAACACTACTCTAAAGTAATGAAATCATTTTTCCAATAAAAATTATATTTTATACATTCGTATGAACATTGTTAAAACCATATACTTGAACAGCAAAGAAAGCCATCGGCAAAATGGAAAGGCAACCTGCTGGATGGCATAAAATATTTGCAAACCATTTATTTTATGGGACTAATATCCAAATCCATATCTTTATCCATAATGTATAAAGAATTCATATAACTCAATAGCAACCCCACAAACATTCTGATTAAAAAATGGACAGGATCCAAATAGACATTTTTTTCAAAGAAGACATACAGATGGCCAATACATATATGAAAGCATATTTAACAACACTAATCATCTGGGTAATGAAAATGAAAACCACAGTGAGATATTACCTCACATCTGTTAGAATGGCCATCATCAAAAACGCCAGAAATAACGAGGGCTGGCAAGGACGTGGAGAAAAAGGAATGCCTGTGTACCGTTAGCAGGAATGTGAGTTGGGGGAGAGAATCAGTGAACAGGTAAAGAGAAACACAAGAAGAGTTAGGCATGCAAGACTCCATATAGCCCCAAGACTTCAGGACTTGCCAGTGGTCGGGGAATTACTTTAAACACAATCAGAAGGTTTAGAGGGGACAATAACCTGATGAAGTTCTGTTATGATGTGTGTTCTCGGTACTAAAACTCTGTCATTATATTCCTGCTTATACTGCTCACACTGTCTGCGACAGTGGTAAGAGGATTCCATAGGGCTCAATCTGGTTTTCTCTCTTCTTTTGCTTGATAACTGGAAGAGTGTTTTGGGGGTGGTGTTCCTCGTCTAATGTCTAAAAACACTAAAAGTTGATGGTTTTAGAGCTCATTGTGTTCTTTCCCAGGAAGACATCTTCCACAACTCTAAGACACTAGAACCAAATAGGAACAATCAGATTACCTTTAATATTAATTTGGAATAAAGATTCAGAGTTTGCAGCCAACTCGCTGCAAATTGAATCAGAAGTGGCTGCAGCCCTATGCGGTTAATATGTATACCATTTTAGATTGAGAGAGAGAGAGAGCTGGAAGAAAGAGGAGGAGGAGGAGGAGCAGGAAGGGGAAGAGAATAAAGACAAAAGGAAATAAGAGAAGGAAGAAGGAGAGAAGAAGGAGAAGAAAGAGTAGGAGGAAGAGAAGTAGGAAGAGGAGAACAACCATGACGGAAGAGAAAGGGGACACAGAAGTGGGCCAAAGCGCATGCGCAGGACAAGGAAGGAGAGATGGGCCCTTGGCCCAGATCCCCATGTAACTGGCTCCATGTCTTCCTGAAGTCAGTACAGACTTCCTGTTTTGTTCTGTGTTTTGTTTTTGGCTTTCCATGGGGCATCTCTATGGCTCATCAATAAATTCTGCAGTTTTTCTTAAACTAGTTTTAGTAGGTTACTTTTACTTTCTACCTCAATGAGAAAAGAGCCAAGGGAAAAAGCATGATTGTAGTCAAACAGGATGGGGGCAAATTTATTGGGACATGTTTACATGGAAAACTTAAAACTTAGTGCACTTGGAATAAGGGGAAGAAGAAGTAAAGGAGTGACACGTAACTTCAGCAGGTCCCCTTATGGAGGCCAATGTCAGCTCACTTTCACAACCTGTTTGAACTCCCCTTTTTCTGCACTTAAATCAGAAGGAGAGAGAGAAAACAGCAGGGGAGGGAAAGCAAAATCTCCCAGGAATGCCCTTAAATGACCATGAATATTTACTTTTAATGGTAACTGGAGAATTTACAGACTCTTCCTATGTGCTGGTGTTATGATACCCAATTGCCACCTGGTGTTCAAATTGGCTTTGTGTTCATGTTATATCTGGAACGTAAAAGGACGCTCCTTTTTATTTGTAGTTTAGAGTTTGCAATGCTCTGATTTACCTCTCTTTGGAAAAGTTAGAGGGAAAACCCTTCCGTACAGATTATAGGTTTTTCCTCTCTTGTGAACATTCCACATTATTCTGTGAGTAATGTAAGCTGTTTTCCTGTGTGTGCATGTGTGTGTTCATTCCTTTTTCATGCTTAATACCAACAAAGGAGTCATTGACTTCAACTCTTAGGCTCAACACCAATATCGTGTGAACAGCCCGAGTAGGGAACATTACTGGTCTTTTCCATGATCTGGAAAAAACCTTGATGATAAATGGGTATTGTACAGATACAAAAGAAAGCTGATTTATGGAGCAATTATGTCTGTTCGGGGCACATTGTCCCAACCACAAGACAAATTGAGTTTTGGGGGAGTTATGGCGGACAAGCAGGTTGGAGAAAACTTATTCGCAGCATGTTGCTTTCACCTTTTAAAAAGTAATTACATAATGTTGTACAAACATCAGGAGAAGTTCAGAAGGAAACAGCACTAGTGTTAATTCTGATGGGGGTAAGAGGAAGGGCACTTTCACTTTCTGTGTCTTTGCCAGCACACAGTGACATATTTACCGGGTTGCATTCATATGGTAAGATTTTAATGTTTTTTTTTTAACTGAGTACTATACAGGAAACAATTCTCATTATAAGTGTGTCTGTGTGGTTACTTCTTTTTATGCACACAGACTTTTTATTGTTGCAGTATCAAATGCACAGAGAAAGGCATGGCTTGAATTTTCACAAGGCAAGCATCCATGTAACACACACACAGATCAGGAATTAGGACACTCACCCCAAAACATTCAATAAAAAATGAAAAAAAGAGGACACTGCCAACCTCAGATTCCCTCCCCTGTGTCCCTTTCCAGCACTATGCATGCTCCCCAAGGTGACCACTGTTCTCATTTCTTCTTCTTTGATCAATTTTCAACTTTGTATAAACAGAATTACATAGCGCACTCTTTTGCATTTGGCTTCTTTCACCCAGTGTTATTTCTGCGAGGCTCATCCATAGTTTGTGTGTGCAGTCACCTGCCATTCAACGGTGGGGATTTGTTCTGGGATTTGTCATTAGACACTTTCATCATTGTGCGAACATCATTCAGTGCATTTATGCAAAGCTAGATGGTACAGCATACAGTAATTGTTAAGTGCTCTACTCTTATAGGACTGGCAGAGCAGCAGGTTTGTTTATACCAGCTTCACCACAAACACATGAGAAAGGTGTGCTGCAGCGTTACCATGGCTACCATGTCCCTAGATGATAGGAATTATGATTTTATGACTGTTGTGTATGTGATTCATCATTGACCAAAATGTCCTTATGTGCAGCGCATGACTGTTTCTGCAGTATTTTCATTTTATTTAAAAAATTTGATTGAATTTATTGGGGTGACATTGGTTAATAAAATGAAATACGTTTGAGGTGTACAATATTGTTATACCTTATTTGTGTATTGTGTTGTGTGTTCACCACCCAAAGTCAGGTCTCCTTCAGTCCATTTTCATTGATATATAGCATGCCATTGCTTGAATGAACCATATTTTACTTACCCACATTTTATTTATTTATTTTCCTCAAGGTCTTTTTATTAATGAACTTGAGCTTGCCCAAGTCCACACAGATAAGAAGTGGTAAAGCTCATGTTTAAACTCCCATCTAATCAGAGACAACCCTTTTATTCCCTTTTCATTTGACAGAAGCACACTACCCAAGCATCCTTCTGATACTGTTTTTTTTTTCCTACTTGACAGTATATCCTAAGGATCCCTAGCAGTAAAAGTGGTTACACTTTACCCTTTCCTCCCCCAAGTTCTTTATGAATATACACACACTCATTAGCTTCCTAAGGCTGCTGGGAAAGCACACCTCAGACAGGGTGGCTTAGGTAACAGAAAGTACTGTCTTATCTCACAGAGCGGAAGCCAGGAGTCTGAAGTCAAGGCGTTGGCCGTGCTGGCTCCTTCTGAGGCCTGTGCGGTGGGGTCTGCTTCAGGCTTGCTCATGGCCTATGGCCACCAGTGGCCATCTTCTCCTTGTGTCTCCTCATGTCACCTCTGCTGTGCCCACATTTCCCTTGTTGGTAAGAACATCAGTCTAATTGAATTGGGACCCGCCCTAATGACCTTACTTTAACTTTATGTCCTCTGTAGACAGCCTATCTCCAAGCAAGTTCACACACTGAAGTTCAGGGGGTGAGGACTCCAACACACCAGTTCTGGAGGACATAATTCACCCCATAACAACCCATACTTATAATTTTACAGAAACGGAGCTATTCACACGCTGGGGTACTTTTGTTGTGTTTGCTTGCATAGTGGTCCCCTCTTATCTGTCATGTCACTTCAAATTCATGGTAATTTATTGGTTCAAAGGATTACGGTCAATATAGTAAAATACAATATTCCATTTTGATATCACATCAGTCAGTGTTCCTCTATGTGGAAGATATTCATTTTCCAAAACAAACTAAGAGTCCAATTTCTAAATGCCATTGTGTCTATTAATGTGCCATCTCTACTTTTACATCACTGATAAAAATCCTAAAACATTTAGAACAAAGTTTAAACATCACTCAGATTCAAACCTTCCTACATGTGGGTTTTTAAATCCCCAAATTATTATAAGCAGAACTGATAGTTCCAGATTTACTTACTTTGAGTGTTTTCAGCCCTCTTGACAAGCAAGGCCACGCAGGAACTCAGGAGAAAGTCAGTGTTACTAAGCAATGCGATTCAGTGACCCAGGCAGGCAGCTGACTGGGCTCACCTCCTGAGACAAGCTTCGTCAAAAGGAAACAGTTCTAAAATGTGAATGCCCGGAAGTAGGAAAGTGAATGCTAGATAAAGAACTCAAGTTTGACAGGCTTGCAGAAACCTGCCCAGCAATCCACGGGCGAGGAATGAGCCCCAGCCAGTGAAACAGGGAAACCATCCACGGCAGAGGCACCTTTCACTCTACTACGTAAAACTATCGGCTACAAACAGGACTCCCATAAACCTTTACGACTGTATCTTTCATTCAGTTGTGTGTCTCATTAATAAAATACGGGCTCACATGGAGCATAAATCTTTTCCGTAGCCAACTTAGGAAGCCAGCGCCAAACGAGTATTCAGCGGAAGGAGTCCTTTCATGCAGGTCTTAGGATAGTAATGCTATTTTGATCTCCAAGAAGAATCAGCTAAAGAAAGCCTCAAATTTTAGAAACACCATTATAGGCTTATGTTTTCACAGTCTTCATTTAGAAATAGAACATTCTAAAGGTTAATTGAGTGAATGGGCATTTACTCTCTTTTGCATTATGCTAAGATTATGCCTATGAATGTAAAGTGAATGGTATATCCAAAGTAACCATGACCAAGTGCAAATACATTTTTCTTTGTCCTTCAGTTGTTAATATTTCCTAGAGGGCAGAGTCAGCGGACACATCTGTGGGAGAGGGGTGGGAGCCACTGTAGTTCAAGTGCCCGTGTCAGAGGGGAAGACACAGCACACGAGGAATTCTTACAGACAATGCCTTAATATTTCATTCACAAAGAGAAATGACCTTTTGGCCGGTCTTCCTGTATCTAAGACTAGTTTACTACTAGGGAGGAGAGCAGTATGGATTTTTTTGTGAGGCATCTATAGGAACTGAAGAACTGGCTGTGACTTTGTTGTGGTCATGCTATTTCTGAGAACATCTCCCAGTCTCTCCCAAGGCACAGATAAAGCTTGACCCTCCTTCAGAGCATCCTGGGTTCAAGGGATGCTTCCCCAAAGCTTCAAATGCACAGTCTACCAGGCAAAAGAACATACTCTGATTTCAATGAAATTGTGCAGTTTCACACAGGAGTTAATAAATGATAGAACAAGATGATATGCATGATGTCTTTCTTGTTATTGTTGACACTATTACAGATGTCTCCCATTACTGTCCCCTTTGTCAACCTCCATGCAACCCACGCTCCCCCATCTCTAATTGTCAACACACTGTTGTCTGTGTCCATGGGTTATGAGTATATGTTCTCTGGCTAATCTCTTCACTGTCTTTTACCCATATCCCCTATGGCCCCTCTCTCCTTGACAGCTGTCTGTCTGTTTCATGTATCCTTGCCTCTGGTTCTATTTTGTTCATTAGATTTCACATATAAATGTGATCATATAGTATTTGTTTTTCTCTGACTGACTTATTTTACTTACCATAATAATGTCCAGGTCCATCCATGCTGTTGCAAAGTGTAAGATTTCCTTCTTTTTATACAGTATTCCATTGTATAAATATACCACAGCATTTTTATCCACTCATCTACCAATGGGCACTTGGGCTGTTTCTGATTTTGGTTATTGTAAATGACACTGTTATGAATATAGGTATGCATATATTCTTTCTGACTGGTGTTTTGGGATTCTTAGGGTATATTCACAGAGGTAGGATTACTGGGTCAAAAGGCAGTTCCATTTTTAATTTTCTGAGGAAATTCTACACTGTTTTCCAGAGTGGCTGTACCAGTCTGCATTCCCACCCAATGTGCATGAGGGTTTCTTTTCCTTCACATCCTCAGCAGCACTCGTTTGTTGATTTACTGATGGTAGCCATTCCGACAAGTAGGAGGTGATATGTCATTGTGCTTTTATTTTACATTTCACTGATAATTAGTACCACTGAGCATTTTTTCATGTGTCTATCCAGGTCTTTTGCCATTTTTTAAAGTTGGATTGACTATCTTTCTGGTGTTGAGTTGTACAAGTACCTTATACATTTTAGAAATTAACCCCTCATCAGAGGTATCATTGGCAGATATGTTCTCCAATTCAGTGGGTTCCCTTTTCATTTTATTCACACACAATGTCTTAAACTAAGGTGTCACTCCAGAACCAGCAGGAGACTCTGCTGATCAACTGGACAAAGACTGTAGAAAATGGGCAAAGGAAATAGATAAGCAGTATACAGAGAAAGAAACCCCAAATGCACATAAGAATTTGAAAGAGCATTAAAAATGTTTGGCAATCAGAAAAAGACCAAATAAGACAACAGTAAGATACCATTTTGCACATTTTAAGTTGGCAATAATTAGAAAACTGGATATCTCCCAGCGTTGATGGGGAGGCGGAGACCCACACGAACTGCTAAGGAGCGTGAGAGCTGGTGGTGGCATCATTCGGGAAAGCCATCTGGCACTACCTGGAGACCCGTGCACAACACTGTGATATATGTATTTATTTATGTGTCACGGTGTGCCAGCCCGGAGTGTACGTCCCAAAGTCATTCCCACACAGCTCATACAGATTGGTTCAAAGCATTGCTTGTGTTAGTAGAAAGAGTTGGAAATGGAAACCAAGTAACAGAGTTTTGAGGCTTTTTTTTCATGTATTTGCATACTTTCAGGAAGGCATATACTCTCCACTTGAAACAGCGCCTGCCCCTCCTTTTGGCATATATGCAAAGCTTCACGCTTTCATCACATACCTAACCTCTAAAGGCAATTCACTTCATACCCTGCTCAACAGTTCTGTGCCTCAGTGGTATCTCCCAGATACAATGAGCACCTTTAAAAATGCGAGGGAGGCCACTGAGTAGGCATAGGGCTGAGTGTGGAGGAAAAAACTGGCATCTCTCAATCTATGTTTTCTGATCAGCTGAAGAGGAAGACACAGCCCCTTCTTGAATGAGCTAATTATACATATTACACGTTGCAGAACTAAGCATGTGCAAAAGGACTTTTCATAATATTTTTCTTGCTTGAGGAACATGGCAAAAGAAACAGGAGAGGAAAAGGACAAAACCTAAGATTCCCCTTCCCCCTCCTCTCTTCCTCTCTCTTTCTGCTTTAATTTGAGCCATTTACAAATGACACATCACAGGAAGATTGAGCCAATTTTCAGATCTGGATGTCCCAGACAGCTCTCCATACGCAGAGCCTAGAAAGCCAGCAGCCCCCCATTTGCCTGCTTTACGGGCTTTATTTACTCTGCCAAGGCAAGCTTTCCAAATGGACAGATGCAGAATGCTGTTTCGTGGGCTGGATGCTCAAGTCAAAACCCTGTCTGCAAATTGGAGAGCAGTGCAGTCGTGTTACAAATCCTGATGGGGTGGGAGGGAGGGCATGCAGCTTCAGAGGACGAGTGCAGACCATCACCGTTCAGTAGGTCCCTCTGCACATCAGGGTCACCTGCCTCAGAGAACCTATGAACTGGCACAGCCTTGCGTTTGCACCGTCTGAGATCGGTTTGGTAATAAGTCAGTACTTAGTGTATTACAAAGTGTTAGGCGAGTTTGCTAGAGAAAAATTTCATCCAGTGTTATCATCTTCCCATTAGTGTCCAGTTCTCAAATTTACCATTCGTAGGGATAGGGGAGATTAGGCAAGGATTCGGGATAAATCAACCAAAATTTAGAATTATAATTGCAATAGTACTTTCAAAGTCATATATTTCCATTGAAAAAATGCTAAACTTCAAACATGTTATTGCCTTTCAAATGACTTTTTTGTTAAACTGTATATATCCATTCTATATGTCCATAATTAACCCTTAGTAACTTTTTACTGTGCTACAGTCTCTGTGTTAAGTGGTGTGTGTATGTGTGTGTGTGATCACATTTGGTGCACAACCATTCACAGGAGATTTTGATGCATCTCATAAAAGTCATTAAATGTGGGAAATGACCCACCATCTCATTACTTTTGATCAGTCAGTCACAATTTATCTAGAAGTAACTGCATCTAGGTGTTGATAGGTAAATAGATAGATAGATAGATAGATAGACAGATAAGAATCATGTCTTCACACACAATGTACAAGAGTGTTCATAGCAGCGTTGCTCCTAGTCAGCCCAAGTAATGAAATATGGTTCAATCGCATGGAGAATGAGCAACCAAATGGAGCACACAGAGCTTCCCATTTGGTGTCTCCTATGTCTGGAAAGTTCTTGACACAGCTGGCTCTTCATCCTACATGTGGCCACCTTGGATGGTCTCTCCTGGCCATTTTCCTTCTTTTTTTTCTGTCACACAGAATCCAGGTTCCCTTACTTATAGCACTTTTCTCAGCCCCATGTTCTTTATTTCTTTGATTTCCAGTTTATTTCTTATTGCCCACACAAGCCATTTGTCCCACAAAGGCAAGAAATAATTTTATCCTCATCATCATTGACTCTGCAGTGCCAAGAACAGTGTCAGGTTCAGAGAAGGCAATCAGGAAGTATTTGTTAAATGAAGTCTGACTGGACAGAAGTGTTTTGCATACTATTTATTACATAATAAATACACAGAAAATGTTTACTATGTTTTCTTATAGTTATTCTACAAGTATGCAGTCCCCTTAGTAACATGTATCACGCAAACATGGAGAAAAAGAGGAAGGTTTTTAGAATCTGTACCGCGTGGATTCATCTGAAACCTGGGGGCATGCTTTCCCTGGCACACAGAAGAAATCTGGTGAGTCCTGTTTCAGTTTGGCTTTCTTTGAAAACATAATGTATTCAGGGATCACATTCCTCAGAACTTTTCCAAGATTACTATTAAGGACCTTTTCAGGCAGCCAAACAGTCAGGTCCCCAAGGCCCCGCAGGCACTCGCTGACACGCTGCAGCCCGCTCTGGCCCAGGCAGCTGTCCGAGTCATGCCTAGTTTTGGGGAGGGAACCGCTGCTGCCCACCCAGAAGCGCCACAACGCCCACCTGGGCAACGGCGCGGCGGCCGCTGAGAAACCGCTGCCAGGAGCAATGTGTTTCAGACAGGGTGTTGGCATAAAATCCGACAAACACGAATAGATCCAGGTAAGCAAATTACCGTGACCCAAAATGCAGTTTATTTGGATGTGCAATCGGTTAGGAAAGGTTGCCTGAGCGTTATCACTGGCAAGACGGTGCCGGGGCACACGGTTTCAGGGGGCCCGGTCACAGGCTCTGTGGGCCGTGGGCCTTTTCCCCCTGTGATTCCTATCAGGCGCACATGACATTGCAACACATGATCCTTGAAGGGGATCAAACTATGTGAAGTTTTTAACAATTTAGGAGGTGATTGGGGCCCTAGAGATTCCAGACATCACTGTCTATCCTCTTTGAGCTAAGAAGGCAGCCACAGCACTAGGAAGGCCCTCTCGGTTTTCTCCTTGCCAGAATCCTTACTGGTGCTCAGTGCACAGTGCCACCCCTCAACTGGTCTGCTCATTTATCTCATTCAGGGGAGGAAGAATCTGCCTAGCTCTTCTTCCATTTGACAACCCCCTTTTGAAACCTGAAGTTTGTAACCTTTAGCTTGTCCTTCCTCAAGCTAAACATCCCAAATGACTTCATGACGTCTATTTCACTTGGAAATGGAGGTGGACTGGACCCCGGGCCCCTAAATTCATTCAGAATCTAAGAGAGGAAAGGTGATTCTCAGGGTGTGTGAAAACGCAACACTGGGCAGCGTGGTCCTACCAAGGCCACGGTCACCTCCATTACCTGAACACTTACCGGGATATTAACACCCCCACCCAGGGCGGGGACTCCAAAATCCACACTGAAGCATTGTATAAGTATTTACACTCGCATCACTTTCCAAACAATTGGAATATTAATGTATGCATCATTTGAACATATAAATAAGCATTAACATTAATCAGATGATTTACTAATTTATCAGGACAATGACGTCTATATAATTGGCCTTGTATTCTAACTTTTATTTTTAGGGTACATCTTATGAGAATTCTTATAATTTAACCAGAATATACCAAACTGCATTCTATAATAGTTCATTCACAAATTGGCTTCTGTACCCAATGGGCAAGGAGAGACCAATGAAAGAGGCAGATCATTCCAGATTGTTAGGTGGCCCATTTCATAAGAAGGGAAACTAATGAGGCTTGTCTTAGGTGGCTGAAAGGTGAGTAGATTTTCACACAGACTTACAAGAATAGTAAAAGTTGATGCAGAGGCCTTACCTGGGTTCGGTCAGGTCTACGGTCCAGATGGTCTCAATAGCACATGCTCTCTCAAAGCTGGGTCCTTAAAATAGCTCCTACCATAGAAAGGTGGAGGATATATTCCAAGGACATAGAAGGGGAAGGAGCTTCCAAGTGCTGGGGTCCAGATAGAGGATAGCCTGGAGGTCTTGACCTCTCAGTGACCTCTGCCAATGATGCTACAAAAGTGAGCTTCAAGATGTTAGATATTCCTCAAAGAAAGGATACCATTTCAAAAGAACCTATGCACCCCAATGTTCATAGCAGCAAAATTTACAATAGCCAAGTACTGGGAACAACCTAAGTGCCCATCAGTAAATAAGTGCATCAAAAAACTGTGGTACATTTACACAATGGAGTACTATGCAGCAGAAAGAAAGAACTCCTACTCTTCTCGTCATCATGGATGGAGCTGGAGAGCATTATGCTAAGTGAAATAAATCAGGCAGTGAAAGACAAATACCACATGATCTCACCTATAAGTGGAACCTAATCAACGAAACAAACAAGCAAACAAAATATAATCAGGGACATGGAAATGAAAAACAAACTGACAGTAAGGAGAAGGGAGGGGAGAGGGTAGTGACAGGGGAAAGAAGGAGAAGGATCATCAAGGAACAGGTATAAAGGATCCATGGACAAAGACAAAGGTGGAGGAGGAGGATTAAATGTGGGAGGTGGGGAAGGGTAGGGCAGGAGAGAGTAATCTTGGGGGAAATGAGGACTGCTGTAATTGAACAATAAAAAATTAAAATTAAAACGTTAAGAAAAGAAATGATGCCATTAATTCTAGCATCAAGTTTCTGATCTTACCTCTTACTATCATGCCATGTGACAAATAACATTTTAAGAGTACAGTTAGGTAGAACCACTGTACTGTATTTCTATCTTAATTTGTTCATTCTCCAGAAAAGTACACTCTGCCCAAAATTTTTTGATGCATGACCAGTTGTTAGTATTATTTTTCATGGTGATTATGATGTATTTTGTAAATACTAAGTTCATATATTGAATATTTCCTAGATATAATATTTCACTATGTATTATATAATGTTTTTCTTTTTTATTATTTTTAATGTGTTTATGCTGTTAATTATTGGGATAATTTTAATATCAACTATAATATTATTAGGACAGTATATTAGACTTTTTGCTTCTTATTACACTTGGGGTATAATAATATTTAATAATTATTTTTGTTTTGTGCTTTTAAAATATAATTATCTAATGTCTTAATATGGGATATTTTTATGTGAACAATTAAAACCTTTACACACACACTTTTCATAAGTTAGTAGAACACTTAAGTCATGGAAATGTGAAGAGTAAATACTACTCTTAATAAAAAAAAATACACCAACCAAGTTTTAGGAAAAAGGTCTTCTGGTATGTTCTGCCTTTCAGTTTAATACAGAAGAGTTGAGTCACTCTGAAGTAGAGCAGATTCCCTAGTGAACAATAAAAATGTAAGTGCTTTAGAAATTAAAATATTAAGTTTTAGATAACTATTCTGTTTCTTTATTTAATCAATATAGGAAGTTGAAAACTCAGTTTGGCAAGCCCGTGAGCTGATGGCATGGAAGTGTTCTTGTTCTTTCCTCGGAGGAGAGGTATTACATAATCTCCCCTAAACAAATGGATTATGCATTTTATATTTTCCTTTTTTTTTTGAGCCTTGGAAACACTTTGGAGTCTATTTATGAGGCTTTTGTGGTAGATTATGCAGCAGGATAATCTTTATGGGAAAACCATCTTGAATTGGAGTTCTCTGGTGTTTTGGTGTGAAATCACTTTTGAATGTGTCTTAAGATGGATCTGTCTTTATCTCATATTCTGTGTGATACACACAATAATTCTGATGCTATGTGTTGTGTGTGTATGGCCCTGTCCTATGCTCTGCAATGACTAGACAGGCACATGGTCATGCTATGCTGCCAGAAAGAAGTCAGTTTATTTGGAATTCAGAGGATGGTATGAAACATATCTTCCTTGTTCTCATGAGTCTGTCTCTCCTTCAGAGATGGCCAGATGGACTCCACTGCTACTTGTTGTCCTCCTTTCTTCCTTTGAGCCTTTCCTCTTCTTCTGGCTTCTGTCTGCTCCTCCATGTCTGCTCTCCTGTGTCTGCCCAGGTCGGGAGGACTCATGCTTCTCAGCTTCTACATACCATCCTGGCTTCTCATGTGTCTGAGACGCCTTCCACCACTAGGTCCTCAGCTACTCTACTGCTGCCTCAACATTCTTTGCAGGAGAGTTTAAGAGAGAACATTTTATTCTGCTCAGGTATTATCAGCTGAAAGACCACCTTTTATCTTTGAGGGATTGTTTAGGTATAAGGGGAGGAATGATTCAGAAGACTTGTTCTGAAGTACACAGCAATGTTAATTTTTAGATGCTGTTAACTTAAACATTGTCATATGGAGATTGTCCAAACCTGTGGAGAAATTTTATGAGTTTCTTTGAGTCAAACTGATGACAATGGCTGGGAAGCAAAATCTCAACAGCTTGAGAAAAATGCTCTGCAGAATGTGAGTTTTACAGCTGATTTCATACATCAGAATCAAAGCAGATGTGAGGAGGGTTCCATGAAGTTCACTGGGGACAGATTAGGGAGGGGGGGAAGGCAAACAGGAAATCTCTGGTTGGACGAAGAGTGAAATGGAGAGACAAATGCTTCTTTTACATTGGTGGTATGGGGTAGTTAACAATGAACATTTACAGCACCAAGAGGTGGCATTTGGGGAGCAATGAGGGGTCCCACAGTCTCATGCTCTGGTGGGAGGTCATGCCTTGCAAAGTCTAGAAAAAGGAGATTATTCCAACATTCCAAGGGTATGTTATCCTAGAAGCAAAATGACAATAGACTTAGGTGAAGACTAGGGAAAGACTTAGATAAAGATGATAGACTTACAGTAAAGATTAACCTTTGTTAAGGAAGCTACAGGCCTAGGACATGACTACCCACCATGACTTCCCTTAGTTAGAAATGTCTGTGTTCAGACCATCCTATGGGGTTACTTTCGATCTCTGAGTCTGTAGGGCTGCCATGCAGGCCTCCCCTGAGCTTGTCATGTTTAGTGTGTGACCCCTTTTTCATCACAGTATTTATGTACTTTTATATATATGCATTTTACATATGCATATATGTAAATTTGTATATATTTTTACATACATACAGTTCACCAAGACTGGAAAGAGCTATTTGTGCACTAAGAGTAACTTAAATCACACATAGTATCACAGTCAGAATCCATCCATGACCATCACTCTCACCACCTGAACTGTGACTGTTACTAAGGTGATTAACAGTCTCAGTTTGCCCAGGCCATCAGGGAACATAACGTTCATTGCTAAAACTTAGAGAGTCCTGGGAATTTCCAGTTAGAATAAAACCGAGAAGGTACCCAGGGAGCAGGACTTTTTGAATTATAAAACTGAGAAAGTCCCAGGAAATGAGTGGTCACCTTGTGGTCACCTTACTGGCAACCGATTTCTGATTCATCCTGGGAGACCTGAGTAAAGCATGCCCTAGGAGGGTCGAATTGCTCCTTGCTCCAGATTACGTTGGGTAGCAAAAGCCTTTGTCATCATGCAGGAGGAAATGTCCAATTTTGTTGTGCCTGGTTGTCATAACATATACCCTCTTCCCACTTCTCTGTGAAAACATTCCCAGTTTCCCAAGTTGGCACGCCAAGAACCTCAGAATCTGACCTCTCCTTTTTATTCTTCTCTGCCCTGCCACCACTCCCTGCCATACTCCAGTCCTGATGAACTTTGAGTCACTCACCTCAAGCCTTGCAAACTGCACATACATTATTCTTTCATCCCAAGCTCCTGCATTCCCTGCCTCTCGATTTCTTCCCTCCATTCAGCACGCTCATTCCATAAGACAGATCTGAAAATATCTCACATTCCTACTATTTAGACATGTCTTCTTTTTACTAGACTATTGCTCAAAAATAGTGGTCATGACTTATTATTATTTTTATTTCCATTGCTTAATCTCTTGTCTGAGGCACAATAACATTTGTTGAGTGAACATCCTAGGCTGACATGTTTTTTGTTTTTTTTTAAGCAGATGAAAAAACTGAGGCCCTCGGAGGTCAAAGGATTTTTTCTGTATCAATAGGTGGGAAGTGACTGAGTCAGGGCTTGCACTACTGTCTCCCATCTCTAAAGATTGTTGAAACCAGAAAAATAGAGGTTAAAATAGGGACTGCCTTAAAAAGATTTGGCCTGGAGACAGAAACCACAAGGAAATTAAGAAAGAACATAGGGAGTGGAGAAGGCAGAACTACAAAACCAATGGGGCTGAACAAGTAGAGGACCACCTGTTCAAGTGTCTAGATTAAAATTTTTCCATTACTCAAAACCCAGAAAGCTTAGGTCATGCTTGCGCCACCCGAGTAGCCAGTAGCTAACAGCCACATTTGCTTCTATACAATGCTTGTTCGCTCTCGTCTATAAAAAGACTTAGCTGTAGGTGCTTAGCGCGACTCTCGTTTGCAGCTCTTATGAGCACCGTGTCTCTGGACACTCTGAGGGTCCGCCCCTGCGCAGGTTAAAACTTTGGCCAATAAAATAACATCTCTGAATCCTGAAAGTTTCTGACAATATGTTTCTCGTGTTGGTGGATGCAACAAAGATCATGCAGTCATCGCCACCTCAACTGTACATATGGATTGCCAGCAGATGACATGGGCTCTCAACTGTCAATGGTAAAGACTAAGGTAAAGACTAACCAGGAAGAGAAGGGTCAGAAGAGAAGTATGTTTCAAGAGAAGGAGAAAAGAAGTCCCTATTTTGAGGTAATGATCTTCAACACAATAGAAGATCCCCCTCCACGGGAAAATAGATTTTGGAATACAATGCTCTTACGTTGAAAAGAGTCATTGCCCTCTGTCTTGCCTTTTTTAGTTAATCTTAGACCAGACTTGTTGATTTAGGTCAGTTTGCTGCACTTTAGATAACATTCATTTAGTGTATAATATTTCCCATGCAAATCTTAGGAAAAAAAAACTGAAATGGGATTTTGTTTATACTATCTTTTGTGCATAAGAGAGAGGTTACTATTCTGACAATTAAGAACATTCCATTTGCATTAATTTAAACTAAACTCCATGATTTTGTCACATTTCCATCAGGTTGAGTTTGGAAATGTTCCTTAGTTTCTTCAACTTAATCTTCATTAATTAAGGGTCAAGAATCAAAGGTTATGGATGTGCAGAATTTCATGTACCTCAAGTCAATTTTTAAGAGCTAATATCTCATCTGAAATGAATTAGAAAATCTTAAGAAATACTGTCACATTTTTTATATTGAGCTACAATCGAAAGTCTGGTAGTGAATTTTCAGTGCTTTTAATGCAACATCAATGTTCCTAGTTTGGCTGGGATTTATTCTTTCTGCCTAGAACACATTTCCTGACTTTTTAGATGCTTTGTTTCCCCCGCAATTAGAATAACTAAGTATTCAGTTGTCATGGAAATACTCCCCTCTATAAAAATTCTTAAAACAGAAGCTTTCTTGCTTTGTCTCCTTTGCAGAGAAGGAGATTGCTGTGCTACCTTGATCTTCCCTTCTATGGGCTTCTCTTTCTATCTCCGGTACCTTCCAATTCAAACTATTTCCTAGCCCTTTCACAGTGCTTGATCTCTAAATTAAAAAAAAAATGACTCTTCATTTATGAGAAGCAGCGATAATATTCAGATGGTGTCCTAACTTTTTAGTAGTTGACAATGATCCCTTGATATGTAGCTGAAGCATTGTTAGGTCAGCTGCTTTGACTTTCATCCCAGCTCCGAGTATTTTAGTAGTTACTTGGAAATCAACAGTTGCTCGAGGGAGGTAAGCGATGGCAGGACTCAGCGGCTGACACACCAGAACCACATCCTGTTCATCTCCCCGCAGAGATTTCACCTCACACCGTCTGGTGGGTCAATTAATATGTCACCAGTACAATCAATGATCAGGACAGGCACTTAACAATTATTTGTTCAATGAAAGGAAACACCAAATAGGTTCTGAAATTAATTCTTTATCTTAGGGCAGTGAGGTAGGTGAGGTGTTTTTCTTCGAGAACCGGTGCTTAGTGATTGGAGCACGGAAGGTAACCCCTTCTCTCTTCTGTGTCATTTAGGTCGTACTGACTGAGCAGTGACAATATGTAAGCACTGTGCTTGGTGCTGATAACTCAGTGGTCGCATCATGGTGGTGTTACTGTTGCTCCGGGCCCTTGCAGACTCTCAGGACAGAAATCAACAGAGATCAGTAGAGGCCAATACAGAGAAAGAAGTTTCATTTAGTTTGTGCTCAAGGAAGCCAGCACCACAAAGGGACAGGAGAGGGGCTGCTTCTCCAGCAAAGGCTGGGAGAATTTTGAAGAGGCTTCGGTGGGAAAAGTGATGTCCAAGTTTGTCAAGACAGGGGTGTTTTGGAGCCTGCCCAGAATAATCACATGCTTCCTCATAGGTCACATGTCTCTTTAGTATGTGAAAGCTCCACCCAGGGGTGTGTTGTTTGGCCTGTGAGGGAATGTCGCTGGAAGAACACAGTTTCTTACTAATGGCATGTGTGAGCAAAGGGAGACAGCCCCCTGAAGTCAATCTTACACTCAGGCCATCTAATTGCTGATTGGCTATTTGGCAGAAGGCATCAGGAAGGCAAAAGGGACAATTCAGCAGGCCTTGGGTTTCCACCAGCTGAGCCCAGGGACTAGCTTGCCTGCCTTAGTTGGAGGCCGCAGCCCAGAAGAATGGTTACAGGTACAAGGTTTGGAGCCACACTGTCTCAGTGCAGATGTACATGTTTTTGCTCACTAGATCTGTGGGCTCAGTCTTCAATTTCCTCACTTGTAAAATTGTGATTGCACCTATTTTCTGGGGTTGCTATGGGGGTTGACTGGATTCACATTTGTAAGTATTCCAGAACAGTACCTGGGAGATTATAAGCACTCTGTTTGCACAATAGAAATAAGCGAAACTGTTGATTAAGAGAGACAGAGTTTCTGTTCTCATGGAATTTACGATCTTGCCAAGAATCCTTCATTGGTCATATCACTCCCCAGGCACAATCTAAGCACCGAATAAAACATGTCCCCGAGGCAGCTTTTGATAGAATAAATAAGAGAAAAACAAGGGAAAAATGGAATAAGAGAGAGAGTTCACCAGCGTTCTTATGCTCCCCTTTAATCGTCCACACGATTGTCCCTTATATTTACCATTATCCTTGAATGGAGGGCAATAGAGGAAGTGGATTACAATGAATGCACCAGAATATATGTATGAATCACAGGGTTGACTTGGCAAGTACAAATACATCTGACTCAATGTAATAGATGTCTTCCTAAAGAGTTGTAGAAGCATTTAGGGTCTTTAAATCAAATTATATTTCCAATGCTCCAGGAGAAGTATCCGTGGTGAATCTTTTATAAGATATTAGCCACTACGTAATTTATTTGGTTTTTATATTTTGGCTTTTGCATTGGATTTTTTAAGTTATATTTCATGTACTGGTTTTTCCTGATAGGTGCATTAATTAAAAATAATGGGATTTGTTTAAACTTTCTGAGCGTAGGCACTCCGTTCATCTGAACACTGTGAGCATTTGGCATATGAGAGCATTCAAAAACTATTTGTTACAATGAGTAAATAAATGCAGTTTCTTTAAATTATGAAACATGTGGAATTTTAGGTTGGGTTATCAAGCAGCACATTTCTGTCCAAATGAACAATGATTAACTATTTTATTGAGTGTTCTAGAAAAAGAGTTGGACAGAGAAAATGTTTTAAAAAAATAAATGGACACAAATGCATTGACCCTAAATGATGTTAAGAGATGAGCCTGCCCAGGAAAGGGTCCAGATACCCAGCTGCCCCTGGTTTTGTTGCCTCCTCCCCTTCAGCACCACTTGGTTACTTTATATTCCAGAGTTAATGCCAGGGTGGAGCACGTGGATCCAGATTCCCTTCATGTTGAAGCTACACCCTAGGAAAATGCACGAGTCCATGTGTAGAGGGAGGCCAAGATCTCTACAGATTGTCAGGACCCCTGACAGTCAGTCTGGAGTCGAACGCGATTTCCAATCCGACAGAGCATTGAGCTCTACTGGGTATTTCTCAGGTATTTTCGAATTCAGGATTCTTTCCTAAGATTTATGTGGCAGTTCAAACCTTCTCCAAATTATTGGCACCTCCTGCCTTACCAGTACCACCCCCTAGCTTCTTTCGTAGCCAACAGAAGAGCTCACTCCTACTTCCCAGGGAAAAGAGTAGGAGCCCTCCTACTGAAATCCCTTTAAGCTTTTGGACCAAAACTCACTGCATGGACACCTGCCAGCTTCTCATCCTTTCTGCTACAATGACGGCCTTTGTCCTGAGACAATCACTGCAACTGGACTATGGATCTTATCTTCATCTGTCTCCTTAATAAAATGGCTACCCTGATTATTTCATCTCTCTGCTGTATTTTTAACTTATTTTGCTTTACTGGTTTCATATTTTTAAAAAATATTTTATTTACTTATTTTCAGAGAGGGGAAGGGAGGGAGAGAGAGAGGGAGAGAAATGTCAGTGTGTGGTTGTCTCTCACGTGCGCTTCACCAGGAACCTGGCCTGCAACCCAAGCATGTGCCCTAGACTGGGAATCAAACTGGCAACCCTCTGGTTCGCAGGCCTGTGCTCAATCCACTGAGCCACACCGGGACTATTGATTTCGGTTTATCAATAGCTAAAGTGATCAATTCTCACCCATGAAAATAAAAAGGGCAAAGTTTTCTGGACTTCATGTCTGTTTTAGTTACCATTCATACACTTATTGCCAACACAGCCCAAATTTTTGAATAATTATATACTTAGTGTCTACTTTCTCTTCATTTTCTCCTCAGTTGAAGGCAAGTGATTTTTGCCTGGCAGCTCTACTAAAATATTCTTTCAAAGACGCCAATGATGTTCTTGTCACAAATGCAGTGGAAACATCTCAGTTCTTCCCTGGCTTGATGTCCTTGCAGCAGGTGACAGCTCTGACCTGTCCTGAGGTGCTGTTGGCCTCAGTGTCCCTGACATTGCCCTCTAGGATTTTCGTCCACTTCTGCTCTCTTTCCCCTTTCTCTTAAATGTTCCTTAAATGTTGACGTTCCTCTGCTTTTGCCCTCAGACCTTCCTCATCAATAGCAGTGTGGACTCTCCTGTGGTGCCAGGAGCTGTCTGGAGCCTGCTTCGTTTCTTGTTCTATCCTTGCTAATGCCATCCATTCCCCATGAATTAAATGATCAACTATGTCTAGTGTTGAAAGATTCAGCAAATAAAAAATATAATACGCATTAAAGTATCCATCATTTATTTCAAGTCCAAATTTCATTGGTCATCATGTATTTTATTTGGCAGCCCTCCCTGCATCGGAAGTCACACACTGAAATGCCTCCAGTAAGCTAACAGAATGTGCAAAGCAGAAAGGTGTAGGGCAGGTGACGGTAGGGAGGAGGGCCAGCTGAGGAGCGCATGCGCCATCAGAAGACCTTTCAGTTCAACGCCTTCCACTAGCTTGCAAGCAAACAAATCAGGTCTAAGAGTCATATCTAATCCAAAGTTATGGATTTGAACCTTCTACCGTCCATATGCTAATGACCCCTTTCGGTCCTGTGTATGCAACTTTGTCCTAGGTCTCTCCACTTGCGTGTTCTCCTGGTAACTCCAGACGCACAAGAGAGAAGTCTCTAAGTGATAGCCAGTTATCACTCTGTAATACAAATTAGGTTATGCCACTTTCCTGTTTAAACTTTTAACTGATTCTCCATTGTCTTCAAGATAAAATTCAAACTTCTTGGCAGAGTGTACAGGAGTTTTATGTGTCCTCAGGTTACTCCCTCTAGTGTCATCTCTTGTCATCATCACCTCTGTCCCTACTACTCAATGCCAAACTCTTATGTAAGGAATCCCACTGAAAACATCATTTTTTCTCTGGCTTCTAAGACTTCTCAGGTGCTCTTCTTTCTGCCTGGAGCCCGTTCTTCTGCCTGTGTGCACTCTACCTTTGTTGCCATGTGACTTGCTTTGGCCAATGTGATTTGAGCAGAAGGGGCATATGGAAATTTTGGAAAGAGTGTTAAGGCCAAGGCATGCTTTGCTATGCCTGAGTTTCTCTACATCTGTGGTTCTAGAAGCATATACACTTTCCTGGATCCACAACTCACAGGAAAGTAAATAATGCTTCTTTGGGTTAGTGTCTTCGTAGGAGCAGTTCTCATTTGAGTTTGTTACACATCGTAGATCCTTGATGCAAAACGTGGGTGTAAGTCTCAGATATCACTCCAAACAGACTGAGAAAAGGAGAAACAATGTTTTCTACTTCTAAGTGCACTTAACACATAATAGACTTTATTTGTTTATTTCAGCTGAGGAAACATGTAGGTCAGCCTGTGTGTTGGTAAATAGATTTGTTTTTCTAGTCCAAAAAGTCTGTAGTCAGGTGACCATTCTATGTGAATAAAAAAAGAGAGAGAGAGAAACCACACATATTAAGTAACCAAAGGAGCGCTGATTTATCTGCTTTCCTCTGTTATTTTTATAAAATAAAAATGTTGGGTTTCAATGGGGGCATTCCATTAATAAGAAACCATGGCTTTGATTAAACTGGATAAACTCTTAGGATAAACTGCAACAATTTTACTCACCACAGTGAAGTGTTTTCTATTCGATTTCACCTACATTTAATGCTATCACTTATGTTACAGGGCTTGATTCATTTATCATCAAGCATTCATGCATTTTCACAGTGAGCAGATAATTTCTTTCCTGTGAGGAATCATAAATTAAGGCAACATTGACTACAGAATATTATGCAACATTTTTTACAACTGTGATCCCCAAACCCGATGGATCGCTGGACTTGGCTGAAGAGATGTTCCACCCAGAGACGCTCAAGCCTGTCCGAAATCTTGGGGCTGGGAGCTACTGATTTGAAGCTTTTCCTTCTGAAGGGTAGGAAATAAGATTGGGGGTGCTGGCATTTCAAGCAAAGATACAGTTTAATTATTAAATTGCTTTCATTTTCTCTGGAGAATGATCATCTGTGCCAATTAATGAATTAAAACAATGTATAGTCATCCTATCAGTTAAGAAGAGATATTCGATTTTGGCAAAAAAAAAGTCTTTTTGAGATGAGAAGCAGAATAAAGAAATGAGATGTAATGAATAGATTAATTTTCTCATCAACATGGAGCGTGAGATAGTAATGGGGAAAGAGATTAACAAACTGAAAACTCAACAGATCTTTAATGAAAATCTATCATGTTTTGGGCCTTTGGTGTGAATGATTAGGGACCTCGAGCTGAGATAATGTAATTTACCATGGGAGTTTAAATCTCAGCTCTAACTTGCAAGAGGTGCATGAATAGAACAACAATAGTATTTAGTTTCCCCATGTATTTAATAGACATAATTTCTATCTCATAGTACTGACATAAAAACCAAGTAATACAAAATACAAGGCTTGGCAGAAGTAAGGCCTGATGGAGTGTGGTTGGTAGGGTGATAATATAAATGTAATAATTTATCGTTTTAATTGGAACATTTCACCTAAAATGTCATATGGTGTGCTTGAGTGTGATATGGTTACATTACAGAATTACATATTTATGAATTTGTAATAAAAGAGTTTGTAATAACAAAGGGTGTTATTTGTGCTGGACCCTATATATAATACAATATTGGGCTTATTTACAAGATTCACTTTTATTTAGTATCCAATCCTGAGATAGTCTTATGAAGAAGATAGGCACACAAACCAGTGATTTTTAATACAAAATAAGAATCTGTGTTATACTGGAGTCATTGGAGCTAAAGATGAGATGAGGGGCACCCAACTCTGTCACTCATGGGGCCAGTGGCACCAAATGGGCAATAAGGGGCCAGGTGTACTTGGAATTTGTGGCAGGCGATTAATGGCCACCCACAGGTGTTATGTCTTAATCCCTAGAGCCTGTAAATTTGTTACTTTACATAGCACAGGAGAACTGAGGTTGCATAGACAATTAAGGTTGTTAATCAGCTGGCATTAAATTAGGAGACTAGCTGGATTATCTGGGTGGACCTGATCCTTAAATGTACAAGAAGGCGGCAGAGAGTCCGTGTTAAAGTGCTGCAGTGTGAGGAAGACCAACTGGCTGTTGCTGACTTTGAATGGAAGGAGGCCACCAGCCCAGGACTGTGGGTGTCCTCTAGAAGCTGGAGAAGCCAAGAAAAATGGGTGATTCCCTAGAGCTTTCAGCAAAGAATCCACTTTGCCTAGACATTTAACTCAGCGAAACCTCTTTCAGACTTCCGACGCCCCCACACTGTAACATAGTACACTTGGGTTGGTTTAGGCCACTACTTTGTAATAATTTGTTACAGTGGCCGTAAAAAACTAACACAGAACTAGTCTGAATGAGCGGTCAAGGTCGGGGTTAGTCAGTTCTCCCCAGTTAGCGATGACACGTTCAGAACGTGGGGTTGTCGAGACCGAGGCTGCTGGAAGCCACAGCATTTCTGCGCATTTAGAGCGTAGGGGCAGCGGGGTGGGGGGTGTTAGAATGTGACCCCAAACCAAAGGGAATAGATGGTGGAAGGCCATACGCATCCTTAAGAGGAAGGTGGGCTTTACCCCAAAGACCCTAGGGAATCCTTAAAGGACTTTCAAGGTGAATAAAACACATGACAACCCAGAAATAAGAAGAAACAATTGAAAGTGGAAAAATTGAAGCTGCCTCATTTAATGGACCAGAATAGATCGTTATTTCTTTTCGAGATGTGATCTGAACTAGAAACTTGTCATCTTCCCTAATTCGAAGTTTGGCCTCCTGCTGTTCCTTGGGAGTGTGTATCCGAATGTTCGTTTGCACTGGTTCAATATTTCTGCTCCCTGTTTATCCACCCTCCTTGGAGAAAGCGTCTTCCTAAGGTGACTGACGCAAGGCAATGGTATTTTGATTCTCCCTCTAATTCCCTCCTTTGATGGTCAGTTGCTGTACTTGAAATGGAACCTTCGGGCTACTCTGCCCACTGCAGAAAGCCAAACTGATCCAGGAAAATCGACTAATGGGCTGCCTGCATCCTCGGTTGTATTTTAATTGAAGGGAGATAACTATGCATTGTGATATAAAAGAAAGAGTGACCCCTGAAACAAAGTATTCATCCTTTTATGCAACAGGTTTTAATTGATTAGCTATTTTGTGCTAGGCACTGAGCATGGCACTGGAGAGCTAATGGTAAAAAAAAAACAAAAACAAAAACTATAAAAAACAGAAAAACAAACGGATGTGATTCTAGTCTTCCAGGAGATTACAGGGGTGTGTGTGTGTGTGTGTGTGTGTGTGTGTGTGTGTGTGTGTGTGTTGGGAGATGGATATTAAGCGAGTACATTCAAACAAAAGCATGTATTTACAATTTGTGGGAAGCTTTGGGAAAGAAAGGAACAAGGTACTTACTTCGAGAGACAGAGAAATGGAGACAGAGCCAGGGAGGTGAGGAGGTTCCTGCATAAGTGATATTTGCAATATAACCTGAGGGATGGGAAGCATAGTGTTGATGGCAGAGGGAATAATGTGTGGAAGGTCCTGAGGTTGGAAATGCCAGTGGGCTGGAATAAATCAGGAGCTAGGGCTCAGTCCTTGTAGAGGCAATGAGAGTCAAGTTCCCACAGGCTATAATTGGAAATAACTGGGCAATTGTAGTCAAGTTGCTCAAAGCTTCTGGATTTTTGATACTTTATAAAAAGAATTTATTGAACTTGATGGTCCCTACTACCCTGAAAAAGAGTAAGACATCAGTTTCATTGTCCCATGAAGAGTAAAGTGATGAAGGGAAAGCTTTTTAGATGATTGGAAAAGCCTTGGATTTTAGCAAATGTTTATTGAGGACTTAATTTATGCAGCGTACAGGGCAGCGGTGGGTTAGTGGGAAGAGTGAAATGCATCAGCATTGCTTTCTGGGCAAGACTGTTCTTCTGCTCTTTCTCTCTTTTCTGTAGGCTGGTCGGAGCATCCCCAAATACCACCTCCCACAGACAACTTTTGAAGCATTACCGAAAAGCTCCCTGCAGCTTCTGAATAACTCAAAAACTACCCCGAGACTTCAAGATGCTGCTTTTGACTCCTTAACCTTCCTACCCACAGGCTGTCACACTGAAGGGAGAGTGGATCTGGCTTTTCTGCACATCCTTGGCCACTCCGTTGCTCAGCATCCTTTCCCAAATCATATCTAGAGGGGGGGAAATGTGAGGAGCTGGAGGAACCAGTCAGTGCAGACTGAACACACTCTGCATGTTTCCTGCAGTGTCTGCCATTGGTAAATGATGTAAAACAACAAGATTTGGCTGAGGAGGATTTCTGGAGAGAGCCATGTGACCCTCTCCAACCCCTAAGCATCTGTCAGAGAAAGAGACTCTGGATGGTGGGTGGACAGACTGCTACCCGAAATGCCTGGAGAATGTGTTCCTTGACATAAAGAGGGTGTGTTGAGCTCAGATCACAGGGATGGAACTGTCAGGCTGTGGAGTTAATCTTTGATACCTCGATTTCTGTTGCACCATTTTCATTCCAGCCATCACGTGGCAGGAGGGGGCACTTTTGTCTGCCTCTGTTGGCTGACTCTTCTCTGAAGCAATGGTTTAAAGGGAAAGTGTTCATGCTATTCATTGTTCAGTGATCACTACATATGCGGTAATTAAGAATGTTATTTCTGTAGCAGTCTGTGTTATCACCGAAACAAAGCATGCTCTTGTTAAATGGGCAGTGGATGACATGGGGTGAGACCCTTCAGGGCTAACGTCTAAATGCTTAGGCTGTACTTGCTTTTCTTTGCCTTTTTACCTTTGTTTGGTGAACTGTAAATTTTCTTCTTATTGTAATTTCTTAATTACAAATGCTTCCAGGGTGGAAAAAAGCATATATATATATATATATATATATATATATATATATATATATATTCATTATGGATGCGTAAAATACTGAGATTGCTTTGTTTTTAATAAGAGCCAGGGCTACAAAATTTCAAAAGCTTCACGTTGCTCTATTTGAGTTCCCACCAGATTTTGACCTTTCAAAATTTTACCACCCAGATTGATAACTCTGTTAATCCTGTTTGCTTTTTGATGATATTTTCCTGGGCTGTAAAAGTAGCTGTCACAGCTCATTGGAACTTACCCACAACAAGTGCAGAACTGATGAAGAAGGAAGGAAAGCTAGGATGTTGCGTGCTTGTGCCTCAGAAAACAGAGCTTCAGTTCTGATCCCTACAGAAGGAGTTAGAATATCCCCATGATTATCTCTAATGATCATGACAGGGAGCTGGGCTTTGAGTTAGTGCTTGGCATACCAGTGAGAGTCTTTAAAATGAACCGATACACAACGCCAGAAACGTGGTGAGATTTGGTAAGTCACAGCTTGGGTATTAATTGTTCACCTTTTCTCTTTTCTGAGTACACCTGAAATAAGCCATCCTACCCACCCCCTCAAGAAACATAGAGTTGCATTTAGCTCTGAGGATAGTCTGATCTTTTTATTTGCTTTGGTGATAGTTCTAGTGATAATCCCCCAGTTTGAGAGGTAAAGGAAATAGGAGAAGCATGAGAGCATCTGCAGCCAGCTTATTCTTGGAGCACTGTAGTCATTTAGTCTGCTGGGATGAAGATGGGGCATAACCTTCCTCGGCAAATCCTGCAAACATTTTCATCATTATCCAACTCCAGAGAATGCTGAAAATATATGCGTGTTTCAGAAGACAAAAGCATCTTTTCTTTTCTTGAGGAAAAGGGATCGATTTTCCTGCTGCTGATAATTTGGGCCAGGTATGATCAGCATTTTCCTGAATGTCCATCCAGTTTCATTGTTAGAGGTGAGAAGACAATTAGGACAGTGATATAAGGTATATCCCGGGTCAGAAGCTGGAGGAAAGAGTATAGAGGGAGCACTGGACTTTTCAGGGTCCTGAGAACTCAGTCTGAAGGTAGCTCTGCACAGCAGCATGTATCAGGTGAAGAGGACAGGTGTTGGAGGAATTGCTTACGAATTCAGGGCCAGGTTCAACTTCTGAACTTCACCCAGTATCTTGCTCTTCATCCATCTGGGTGTGTGAATCAGAACTTGTACTTCCTGTGTCTAAAGCAAGTAGGTAGCCACCTCAGGAGAGACAGGCCATCAGTAGCTGCTCAGAGAAGACACTCTGCACTGTCCTCTAGACAATGGTAAGACCAAAGGGAGCCCTGAAACTTACTGGGGTGCTGGGGAGAGTTACCTGAACTTAGAGGTTGAACTGTGCATGCTTCAGCTGGGGCACTGGTGTCTGGACACCTCTTTTAATGCTTCTTTCTTTTTCCTGAATAGCTCCGGGAGGTCAGCCCTAGAGAATCCCCCAGCACCCACCTTAGTTAGTAGGCAGACTCACCCCTACACATGGGTAGCATGCACATCAGCCTCGACAATCCTCCAGGTAAAACTTACACAGTGTGGCTTGTTCAGTGTGTGAAAATAGAGAGGTTCTTGCCTGTGCATTGTGCCTTGCTGTGTAGCAGAAAGGATAATCCAGAAAGCACAAAGGATAATTCATCCTTTTATTTAACCAATTTTTTTTTATTGAGTGCCCATATTTCCCCATTTATCCAAAATGCAATGTGATTCCAGTCTTCAGGGAAACAGTTGTATGTGTGTGTGTATGTGGGTGTTGGGAGATGGTCATTAAACAACTAAGTACAGAATAAATATTTATTTGCAATTCCTGATAAGTCCTGGATGGGAAAGGAGCAAAGTGCTTTGAGGGAGAAAAAGACTGGGCTGAAGGACCGGGGCGCTCTCTGCGGTTACAGCAGGCAAACCAGAGACTGTGCACTCACAGAGCTCCACTCGCTGTCGGGGTCCTCACGTCAGGATTTGTGGCTCTGTGATAAGTTTGTGCACTGAGTTCATTATCAGAAAGTGACCTTTAATCCCTATCATGGTTTGCATTCATTCATTGTAGTCATTTCTATTTTATTGATTATGCTATTACAGTTGTCCCATTTCTCTCTCTTTTATTCCTCTCTGCCCTGTACACCCCATCCCACCATCATCCCCCCACCTTAGTTCATGTCCATGGGTCCTACATATAAGGTCATTTCTAGCAATGTGAAACGACCGAGTTTGGGTTGGTTACCAAAAACAATGATTATGTTTTACTTTCACCATCTGCTTAGTTATTGATCCATGATGATATGCCATTAACTAGATTTCTATTAATTAAAAAAATGATGTCCTCATGCTTACCTAGCATCACAAATTGATTCACTAACAGTATTCTTTTGATGATCTTACTCTAAGGCCTCCTGGGCCTTTAATTCAATAGACGAATCATTCCAAATTGTTCTAAGATGTAACATGTAAAAATGTGCAAATTACGAAGGTTATTTTCGCATACGATCACATTTAAACCTCATTTTCCTGCAGAGAAGACTGGCTATTCCCATCTTACAGATAACAAGGCTAACGGGAAAGAAGTTAAATGGCAAGTTGTACAAATATAACTGGACAGTGCAAACACTCAGTCCCTGTAACTCAGTGTGGGTTTTCCTGTGACCCCAGATTTCTCCGCAGCCTGTGCAGGTGTGTTGCCAGGCCTAGGAGCCTTCTCTTTGCACACCTCAGGTATTTTTCCCTTGGCTTTTTGTTAGCAATGTTTAGTTTTCATAGTTTTTCTTACTGGGTTCATTTTTATTTATCCTCTCAGCCAGTAGTTCCAGATTAGCATCTGCCCAAAGGAGCTAGTTGCATTGGTAAGACATGTCATCTCTCTTTACCTCTGTCTTTTCTTCTGTGAAGTGGGCCTTTGATAGCATCTTTTCATACAACTATTTCATAGTACACATACTATATATAAGATATTTTTAAAAGAACATGCCTCATGCTAAGTGTTTAGCAAAGTTTAGTTTTTAATCTTTGTGTCAATATAAAAAATCTTTTTTTTCTAAACATGGCTTTGCAATGTCTAAATAGTATGTGTGTGTGTGTGTGTGTGTGTGTATCATTTATATATGCTGTTGAAGAGGGAATACTCCATGTTGTGGGGGTTATTGCTTGCAAACTACAAGCCCCTCACCCTTTAAATGCCATCAGAGGACCCAAGGCCACGGGCACAGGAAATGTATAGAAAGGAGATGAGTCATGGGAACCTAGGGTCTGACAAGGCTCCAGAGTCCAATTGTCAAAGCCTGCTTCCAAACTGCTCTTTGGAGAGTTTTCTCACTCACTGATTTAGCTGTGTTTCCCCGTCTGAGCAGTTTTAGCTGGAAACTGGGTCTGGACTGTTGAACTGGCCCCGTCACCGAGTGCTGGGTTCAGTAACCACCCTGGCTTGGGACCTGCAAGCCAAAGGCACTGCCCACTCTCCACCCAGCCCTGCCTGTTCCAGAAGGAAAGAGTAGATGTTAGCACCCTGTCCTTTTCCTCATCCTGTTTTCAGTTTCTAACCCTTTTATTAGTTATTAAAATATCTCCGTGAGTGAAGCAAGAGGGGTCTTGAATTGCTATGCTTTAGAAATGCCAGTCAAAATTGTGAAGGCAGACAAAATTGGAACAATTGATTAAAAGGAGACCCTTCAATCAGTGGATACAATTTACAGCCTTCTTACTTCCCTTTGTCATGAAAATGCAACAGGAACTGTGCAGTATATTAAAAAATAAAGAAAGAAATAAAGAAAGACAAGGTCTGTGACCTTGCTAGGTTCTGACTGTTCACGTTGGCTTTGCCTGTCGTCAGACTTGTGATCTCAGCTCACCACCTTGAACCTGGGTGTCCTCACTTGTCAAATGGAAAGGAAATTTGCTACCTTGTAGGCAGTAGTTAGGCAGTAAAAAGTGCCAATTACCGAACTTGGCATATGTTAGGTGCTCAAAAATCATACTTCTTATTAGTGGGAAATACCAATCATGTATAACTTTAGCCTGCAAAATTAAACGGTGTTAATTTTCAAAGAGCAATCTCAAATGTATGAACAAGGAGTTGCTTGTTAATCAGTAGAAGAAGGTCACTAGTGGTCTCCCTGCTCTGAAATCCAGTGGATGTTATTTCAGGCCTCTGTGCACTTGACATCTTATTACTGAGGCCACTGCCTTCTTGGAAAATTCTCTTTTCTTGGTTTCAATGGCACAGCGCTGTCCAGAATTTGGATAAAATACATTTGAAAATTGGTTCCAACCCTGTGCCAAGTCCCAGATGTTCAATGGGGCAGACTGACGTGCTGATATCTTCTACAGGGGGAGTGGTGGAGTGGGATGAGATGGAATTAGGAAATGCTCCCATCCCTACACCACACCTTACGATTTGGGGGGAGAATTTGTCCATTTAGTTTTTCAATTGATATAATTTCCACAACTTTTGTAATGTGCTTATTGGTTGAGATTTTGCATAATGACTGAGATGTGTGTTTTTTTCCCATCTACCTCCCAACGACACAAACTCACACTTAGTACACACCTACAGTTTTCAAGATTGGGTTTTCACACCTCATTCATCATGTGAAGCCAGGATTAACAGTGCTTGCATTGTGCAGGAACAGGCACTAGAGTTTTTCCTCATTGTACCTGAAAGAGCACTGTAACTTCACCATCAGCAGCATAGCTCTGGAGCCAGGTTGCTTAGGTTTGAACGCTGGCTCTAAACCACTTGGGACTGGGTACCTTGATTTTCTCATCTGTAAAATGGGTATACCAGCAGTATTAGCTCACAGGATTATTGTGAGACTTAAACTTGTGAAGTAGTTTTTATTCTACTAAAGTTTATCTACTAAGAATTTTGGGGTTGATACTATCAAAGATAAGCTACTACGAACATTGTCCCAATACAATCTCACTGCTGCTATGCAGTCACGCTGTTTTACTCACCCAAATATTCCTTTAGCTTAAGAGCGCTAACAATGCTCTTTGAGGTAATTTATGAATTTTGTTTTACGGAACTTTGGAAGCATGTGGATCAGTGGCAGAGAGTATTGTGATAGTCGTTCTCATCACTGTGGGTAAGATATGGGTACATGCCCCAAATCGGTAAAGCAAATAAAATACAAATGGCCATTCATTACCATCACCCATCCAAGAACTGTGGACCTTGGAAACCCGATGGCATTGGAACTTTGAAGGTCTCAGTCATCTTTTCCCCTTTCTTTTCTGTTTCCTGTCAGGTTGTTAACTAACACACTTGAACTTGGTGTAAGATACTTCATCTATTTTGACAAGAGTGAATGTGGCAGTTTCACTCCTCGATTCTGACAGATTGTCAAACCTGGTTTGGAATTATCCGGGCTCAGAACTGTGGCGATTATTTTTAACCTTAACTAAAAATATAGAGTCTTGTCTTCTTTACAACTTATCTCATTTATATAAGGAACTTTGCTTTTACTAGTACATTAAAAATCAAATTGAACAATTCCCCCCAAAATGTTAGTTTACTGGAAAATCTTAAATAAAGCGAGTTACTTTCTCATCAGCAATATACTTACAGTGCTTTGAACCACACACACACACACACAAAGCAATGCATATTTTTTTTAAGGGCTTGATCTGTTGGAATCAGTTATTTCAAAAAAACAAGTGATTTAGAATGAAATTCAGTTCTCAGCTATATCCAACTTTTGATTACCAAGAATACTCTAGGAAGAGGTTCATTTAGTTACATTGAAACCATTTTTGGACAGTTTCATTCAAAGTGATAACAGATAAACTAACAGATTCTTACTCCCCAAGGACCTATTTTTAGTCTACATGCAGTACAATGAGCAATTAAAGAAAACACAAGGATAAAAGGTATCAAGCAGTTTGGAATTTAATGAGCCTATCCCCCAGTTATAGTTCAGATATACAACCTAGAAAGGCGGAATTTCGGTGAAACCCTTTCGGCCTTCACTTCATTAGGGATACCAGCCTTAAGTAGTTTGCTGAGCCTCCGGTTTCACTGAATCTCCATTCCAGTGCAAGTTCCCTAATCACTTCTCCTGCCCCATGGAGAATGTAGCCAGCAGATTTCCTGAAATTCTGAAACTGAGAAATGTAGCCCAGCGATATAATAACCTCACATTTATAATATCGACTCATCCTGCAAGACAAAGCTGCAAAAAAATCTGAATGCTGGTGCCCAGAGAACGGCAGTTCAGTTGGCAGTACTCCAGCTCGTGTGAACTGGGCGAGGCTTAAAACACCAAGTACCCAACGATGTCAGACGATGAAGGTTTGGGTGCTGGCTGCATCCTGTGTTCTTTGTGAACATTCCAGTAAGTCTCTTCCTTTCCACGGACCTTAGTTGCTTTGTCTGCAAAGTGGAGGTAATAAATTTGACCTGTCTACCTCTCAGAGTTGGAAAGACCAAATCAGCTATAAACTCAGAAATTCTATAGGATTATCAGAAGTAACCTTTCTGCTTTAAAATAGTTACTACATTTTTTGGGTCTCATCGTGGCATATGAAGATATCTTTAATGTCAAGACCTCCAAGTAGATTATTTCCTCTGTTTATTATAATAATCGCAAGAGATCAAATATCACAAAACAATTTACAGCTGGAGTCAGATGATCCAGTTTCTGGATATTGGCTGCTTGTAATCTAACGAGGCAATAAACAATTCCAGCCATTTGGGTAGGGAACCAGCGCAAAAGGTAGAACAGCTCATCTCACTGGGGGGATTTCATCTCGATGCAGCGAATTGGTTGTGATTACAACACTGAACTCCTCCAGTGCTCAGCGGGCTTTGGGGGCCTCCATGACCTGATGAGCTGCACTTCTCACATTTTAATACCTGAAACCACCTGAGGACGTTGTTGAAATGAGGATACTGATTCAGGAGGTCTGGAGCAGGCCTCCAGATTGTGAATTTCTGATTTTCTCCGATGATGCAGGTGCTGCTGGGTTGCATACCACACTTGGGTTACCTGTCCTGTAGAGAGAGCAGTGGTCTCTCAAAGGATAGTCTCTAGTGTGTATTAGTCTGCTTGGGCTGCTGTAACAAAGGAATACAGATTGTGTGGCTTAAACGAGGGAAATTTATGTTCTCACAGTTCTGGGGACTGCAACATCTAAGATCAAGTTTGTTAATGATAGGAAAAAGTGGCAGGGGACAGGGAATGTGAAGAAGGTATATATGGGAACTCTGTACTTTCTGATCGATTTTTCTGTACACCTAACACTGCTGTAAAATATAGAGCCTATCAATTAAGCAAAAATTAGATTCTAACACCTAGCTCCCACACCTGGTGAGTCCGTCACGGAAGCTGGAGCCCAGGCACTTTCAAACCAACCCTTTGTGGGATTCTTATATACATATCGAAGTTTGAGAGCCATGAGGCAGAAATCGAGAGCTTCAGGTGTGTAAGTGAATGAATGTGTGTTTGAAACTCAGCTGTACCTCTTCACAGCTGGCTGATCTTGGACTACTTACCCTTTATTTCCCCTCTCTGAGTTTCAGTCTTATTTCAAAATCAGGGCAAACTGGCTCTATAAAGTGATATAATGATGTAGAGTTTTAAACACAGAATATGCATAGTAAGCACTCAATAAATATTAAATCTAAAACTTGTACTATATTGTTATTGCTTAAATCCCGGGGAGCAAGGCAGAATCATGCTAAAATGTGAAGGGCTTTCAGAAAAGAACGGGCAATAAAAGTACCGGGCAATAAAAGATGAGGACAATAATAAAAGTAACCCTGGATGCTTCTACAATATTCCAAAGGTTATATACAGCTTTTACTTTCGTTCCCTGGCTTGATCCTCAAAACGACCTTGTGAGGCAGAAATTCTCCTTTTAGCAGATGAAGAACAGAAGCTTAGCAATGGTCGGTGACTGGCCGAAGGACACAGAGCCGGGAAATGTCAGCCTCCAGATTGCCCACATGCTAGCCCAGGCTGGTAGTGCAGTGTAGTAATTAAACACTCTTGGGTCAGACTGGAGGGTTCAAATCCCAGAGGTACTGATGATGACTGGAATGAAATTAGCAAACCAGTTCACCTCTCTTATTAAGTCTTAATTTTCTCAATCATTCAATAGGGATGTAATCATAGTGATTGGTAGTGTCTTGTAAAGACTAAACAAAAGAACGTTCGCAAAATCTGAGATTAATAGCTGGCACATGTTGAGTTCGCTTAGCCTGCACCCATTTTTAAACATGGTCCCTCTAGGGAACACCATGGACCCATGTTACACAAACAGTAACACCATGCATCTATGTTATACAAAGAGCAACCTAAGGGTAATGGTAAAAAATGTAGAGATCTGTGTGCATACATTTTGGGGGGTGTTGGTTTGGGAAGGGATAGAGGGGCCAGGACTGCTACAGCTTCTGAGGGGGAGTGGCGGGCTGGCGAAACATGCTGTGACATGTGAGTCCCTTCCCCATACCTGTTTGAGTTAGCTCCATCCAAAGGTCCATCCAAAGCTCCAGTACGGAGATGGTGCCGACAAGGCAGAGGGGCCCTCACCCTTCAGCCCCAAATCTCCGAATTGGGGACAAAGCAACTGGCAACAAAGAGAGAACCTTCCCTGTGATATTGGGCAATGACTAAGGACCTGAATCAAGAGGTTTTGGGGATGAATTTGTGGAAAGATCCCACACAAATATTTTGGAAAGATTATACAATATTGTCAACTTCCTGAGTACAGTATCCACTTTCCTTGATTGTTGCCTTCTTTACAAGTAGTCCAAGGATAGATGCTTAGTAGGATCAAAATAGACAGATACTCATTGGATTAATTGAAGAAGTGGGTTGGCCCCACGAGACGTGCTAGGTGTTTCATAGATGGAAGAGGGGTCCTAAGTTTCCTCCCAAAGTATGAAGGAAGGTTGGGTAGATCTGTCCTAGATGCAGAGATGCCTTTTCTTCTCAGTTATTACGATAAAGTGCGAGGATGCTAATGACGGTAGCTCTTAACGAGCTCTTATTATGTGCCAATGACCACTGCAAGCAACTGACACCTGTTGCTTCATTTAACCTTTTCCAGGAGTTAATTGAAATAGACATTATTCTTTTCTCCATTTAGAGATGGGAAAGGTAGGTTACATTACCACTACTTGGACACACAGCTAGTAACAGTGGGAACTGGGATTCTGACTCAGGCGGCTGGACCCAAATCAGCACAGGGAGGTGGTTCTGGAAGTGATGCAGCTGGACAGGTATCAGTGATGGTCTATGGACTCAAAGTCGTGAGAGTGGTTTCTGGAAAGAGCTGCTACAGAATTAGAGGTTCCTGTGTGTCTCGCACGGCCCTGAGCCCTTTACATCTAACAATTTCCTGAACTCCTCACAACAAACCATTAAAGTAGATACCATTATTACTCCATTGTTACAGCTGACACAAATAATTGGCATCACGTCACAAAATTAGTAAGTAGTGGAACTAGGATTTGAACCCAGGCCAAGGTGGTGTCAACATCAGTCACCTTCACCACTGAACCAAGAGGCAGGTCAGAGGCCTCAGGAGACCAAGTGAATCACTGGTGGAACTGGGCAGGGAGGAAGGGCAACAAAGGTCAGTGGAGACCCCCTTGGAGTGAGGGGCAAGGTTTCAGATGCTGACAAAAGTGTATGGCAGTGGGGAAGGGTGTCTGCACAGGGAGACTGGATGGTTTTGCAAGCACTTAGAATGGCTTCGGACCAAGTAATGGCCAGTTGACCAAACAATTGCAAGTGGGAGGGAATTCTATTTTGGTTTCCCAGAGAACTGGTCAACCTGACCTTTTTTTCTCTATAGAGACTTCATGCAGTTAACTCCTAGGAATACAGAAGTTGGCAATTTAATTGTGGGTTTCTCATGTACTAACCATGGCCACAAGCGGTTCACTGCTTTGTCCTTCTCAAACGGTCCTGGCCTTGGTTTCCTTAAAAGAGAAAATGACACCGAATGATGAATGCCCATGGAAGCTGTGGAGAGACTCTAAGGAAATCTTCCCTGTGCATGGTTGCCCTAAACACCTCCCCATCTCCTCCACTCCCCCTCTCCAAGGTGGCATTCATTGGAGCCCAAACCTTGCCCTGTGCACCCTGGTGTGAACAGCCAGCATTTCCTGACACCTAGCCAAATCTCATGACTGGTTCTAGCTTCAGTGTGGAAAGTTTCCTGTCTAGGAGTTCCTGGCGCTCTGCCTGGTTCTAGAAAAGGGCATCTCCTTGCTCTTCCCTTCTGGCGTCCTCTGAACTCAGCCTAACTTTGTGCAGCAACAGCTCAGACTCCTCGGAATTTAAATCCCCAGGGAATAGTGTGTTCTTCGCTGAGGCTCTAGACCACGCACCTGCCCCCACCAACCCAAATTCTGGCCTGAGCCTGGCTCTGTGCTCAGCAAGTAGGGGTCCAAGGGGCGCCGCTCGTAATCCGTTGTCAACTCTTGGAGGGGACCCTGCACATCCCTAAATCGCCTCCAAGTCTCTTTAGGGTCTGGCTGCTCCTTCTCCAAAGCCCCTATTCGGCAACACGGCAGCAGGTGGCAGGGGCGGCGCTGGAGAGGGCAAGGGGAGGGGGCTCCTTGCTCTCTGGTTCTTGGCGCCCTGCATCCGTTTCCAGAGCTCTTGCGCCTCGGCTACCCAAAGCGGTCCACGCGCCCCCGCACCCCGGCAGCCTAGCACCGCGCGGCCTCCGCGGCGCCCCCCGCCGGCCTCTGCCCGCACCTGCAGCCCGCTCCGCGCGCTCTGCCCGCTGCTGCCGCTGCCGCTGCCGCCTCTCTCGCTCGCAGTGCAACGGACGCCCCTGGGCCGCACAGCGAGTGCGCTCCGGTGCCAGACCCTTCCACAGACACCCCGGAGCCGGTTGACCCTTGAGTCCCGCTCCCGCACCTACATTCCCAAAGATGAATGTGAGGAGGGTGGAAAGCATCTCGGCTCAGCTGGAGGAGGCGTGCTCCACAGGCGGTAGGACGCAATAAGCTTGCGAGCGGGCTCCGCTTCCACCCTCCTTCCCTTGCGAGCTGAGACCCCGACCCCTTCCCGGGCTGGGGAGCTTGCTGCCTTTGCTGCATGAGACAGTCACCTAGGCGGGACTGGGAAGGGGAGGTGGGGGCGGAGGGAATAGGGGTGTGAAGGAGAGGGGGTGCGCGCAATGTCCAGGTCGGGAAGGCAGAGATGTTTGAAGTGTGTGTGAAACTCGCCGGTGGCAGGGTCCCCTGCGATCCTGTGCCTACTTTTGCCTTCTCTGAAAATCTCCAATGTTGTTTATGCAGCTGCCAGGTGACTTCAGACCACACAGTTCTGTCCCCTAACACCCCGGGGTAAATGAGCTGAAATAGTATCGATCCTCTTCCTCCACCTTTCGTGTATGCTCCCAAACATCTCATTAAAACTCTGTTTTCTCCCCTAGTACTAGGCAGGGGAGTGCTTCCCAGGGCGTGTTCTTCAGAGGGAGCGTGTCTTGTTGTATCAGAGTATTCGGAGAAAATGGTTCTCAGTGACACCTGGGAATAATTTACACACAGTTCAGCCTTGGAAAAGGTACTGGACACTGTCGTGCAAGGGGCTGGGCCTTCAGAGAGTCCTCCCTTCTGCGAAAGCAGGGACAAGACTTGTTCGGATGAGTTTAATGCGATCCCCAGTAAAACGGGATGAGATCCCTACTCTTCCAACAAAGTGTCTTTGGTTGAATCGATTTGTTGTTAGGTGGCTTGGATGTGCACAGGGCTTTAGAAGAGACATCAGCAGAACGAAGGTTGTTGTAGGAACATGAGAGTAACTAAGGTCTGGGTGTTTTCCGGACGGTGTAAAATGAGGGTCACACATATGACTACCGCATAGTTCGAATTTACAGGATGTAAAACTTGGGTGAGAGGGATATAAAAGTTGCAAGGAAAGAGGTATTCCACATTCTACGTGTTCATATTTGGAGAAATGGGTCACTTCAACAAATTGAGCCTATCACTCTAATTTAGACGTTGAGAAATGGACACTTGGCCTTTGTCCCCTCCCACCTACAGGCAGGTTGCTGTAATGGAGAGGACACTGTTCTTATATGAGTGTGAGATTTTAAAGAGAAAAATTATATGACCATCTCTTTTAAAGCCCCAAATTTGGCTTGCACTGATGTTTCGTTCTGGTTGAATTTATGGAAATAGCTCCCACTCATTGCAAACCAAGTATCTTAGGAGGAATGCTCATAATCTTTAAGAGATTGAATTTTTCCAGAATGGCATAAGTGCAGAGGGCTGACTAGTTGTTCAGTTCATAGGGTCTCTGTCTTTGCATTTCCTTTGACTAAGAATAGAGCAAAGAATCTGTTCTTTTAGGCACTTCTCTCATGCACAAGGCAGACTGGAAACTCAAAAGACAGATGAAGTTGTAGCAACACATGTCAGGGGTACTTGGTGGCTTGCATCATTCAGCATCTTGGTGGCAACAGCTTTTTGGAAGGACCCAATCCTCAAGTGGCCAAATAAATATAGAATCATCATGTCCAGTCTATTCGCAGGGTCACAGGTGGCCATAATCTCTATTTGTTACATAAAATGAGAAAAAATGAAATCACATCTGGGGAGTATGACACATAAAAAGAAATGGTTTAGTACCATCTCTAGAATTGGTATGTGTTCTCTGATTGCTCAGAGAATGGAAAAATGTTGATTTCTATCTTGGCCAAGGCTAGACCAAAAGTGGAGAGTTTTCTGACTGTAAATGATTTGACACCTGTTTCTTTAATTGTATTCACATGTGTTAGAATTCATTCTCATGTTAGAAGAATGAAGAAAAATAGCTCAAAGCATTGTTTTCCCTCTTATTATTACTGTTTCAAGGTAAACAGAAGAGAGTGGTCCCCACATGTGTAGCCTGTATTATTTTCACCAAACATACGCTTCAGTACTCTGGTTATTTGTGCTCAGAGTTATGGTGGGCTTTACTAATCAGGTGATAAGAAAAGGTTGCCATTTTTAGGGGTTTGTACTCTATTTTCAGTTCTTGTTTTAAAACAATAGTTCTTGATCTTTTGTTTCCTTTCAAGTAAGTGAGACCTTTGCAGAACTTCCTAAATGACCATAATGGTTTTCCCTTGTATGTGTACATCTTTGATGGAGTTTTAGAAAGCGACTTAATTGGAACTTAAACAAAACTTAACTGGAGGGTCATACCAAGAAGAATGAATGAAGATGAGACAGCAATCAGGAATTGGAGGTGTGTGTGTGTGTGTGTGTGTGCACATGTGCACTTGCGCATCTGTGTTCTTTATGACTTCACTCTAGAGCCAGAATGCTATGAAAAGTGGTTTGCTGACAGGCATAGGAGAAAACCGTAAGGAAGGGAAAGTTGAGGGATACATTAGGGGTGATAGGAGCAGGGTTGAGTTGCTAAACTTTATAATAATATAGCTAAAAGCGTGCTCTCTTTTCAACAGGTAATACGTTTAACATGCTAACTGATCAATGCCACATCTAAATCAGTGTGGTTGGAACATTGCACATGCTATGTCATGCGGAAGACGGACCATTGTGACTAAGTACATACGAGCAGAGAAGGTTTCTTATCAATCACAGTGCTCAGTTTTACCTGGCCTCTCATCAGCCTCCACATTACACCAAAAGCCTGCCCGGAATATGTTTTTCATGTCACTGTCTATTCCCATTAGTTTGCTCCCCTGCTGTAGAATCAGACATAATCCTGCTACCAGTGGAGAAACAGAGGGAGATGCTAATTCAACAGTATGTTTGAAAAAGAATCAGAAATAAGGTCAGAGGGAAAAACCTACCAAATTAGTCATTGGTGTCCATAGTTTGTGCCTTCTAACTGAAGCATGGCAGATGGGAAGTGATGCGATCTCCAAGTCAAAGTGGGGAGGGAATTGTGCGTTGCAGTGGTTGGTGGAGGAGGTCATCAAGAGGATGTGACTGGGGATTGGCTGACCATCCAGTCAGACCCGGCAATGGGACGCCCCTCCCCCCATCGCCGGGATGTGTGTTCCGCCCAACATTCCCACAGCCAGAACCATTTTTAAGGACATGGCCTTGACAGAGCCATAACCATGGAGACCATTTGCATGGTCTCCATGACCAAGCCCAGAGAAGGCCTCTAGATAAACTTTTAAGATTCTGGTGGGTAGAGACAGAGATCTACTTGTTCTAGGGCAACCCAAGGCAAGCCCCACTTAGGGCAACCTGAGTAAGTCCCACTGGGGCCAAGCCTGATGGGGCCGAGCTTTCTAAACTTGCCCCCATCAGGCTGGGTGGTCGGCCTGATGTTTCTTCAGTCTCTGCTTGCCTCTGCGTGTGGGGACAGGTTTTAGGTCTCACCTGAGAAGCTCCCGGGTTTGGAATCAGCAAGAGAGTGAAAAACCTCTTCGATTTTGAACCGTCCTGTGGTGGATGTCTCAGGGCTGTGGCTTATGTGTTGTGTTAATGAAGGATAAGGCAAACAGAAATTAGTAATTCCTCAAGGGTAATAATGAAAAGTGTATGTACTCTGGACCCAGGAAAAGCTTTTTGTCGCACAAGGCGTTGCTCTGTTTTCTTTCTGTTGCTAACTGTGAGAAGGTACTAAACAAGTGATATGATGAAGTGTTAAAAGGTGCCGTCCTGTACTTCTTTCCCCAGCCAATGCTGATGCACAGTTTCATAAATTAAGGCTATGGATAGTTTTGAAATTAATGAGCCGTGCGATATGAAATGTGTGTGTACGATTTCTGCAGAAGTGTGGACCAGAGAGTGGTTGAACCTTTTGAAGATATATCTGGATTTAAAGTACGTGGTCCTTCTTGCTTTGTTTTTTGTCCTTTTATTTGCTTTCTTTGTCCCCACTGGCTTCCTGGAACATGTGGATAATATTGCTTTTCAATATTTCATGGCAGACTGTGCTTGTTTACTTAATAGCCTCCCTTCTTAGGGACCATTTCAAGTAGATTAAAGTGTGTGTGTGGTGGTAGGGGATCCTGAAGGAGCAGGAATGAGTGTTTAATTTGTTCAATAGGCCTTTACCATCCTTAAAAATGGTTTAAGGTTATATAGCTACACTTGTTACTATAAGTTCATTCACCCCTGGACATTGAATTGCCTACTTTTTAAAACATTTTCATTTAGTTGAAGGTCCTAATGGTCTTTCCTCAATTTGCATCATCCCGAACTCGCTGTACAGCTTCTTGCTGTTCAGGAGTATTCCCTGGAAGGCTGTGAACCCAGAGAGCAGAGCTATTGGGGTTCGGCTCACTGCTGTTATCCCTGGCATCTGCATGAAGTCTGTCATGTAACATTGGCTCAACAGCAGATATTTGTTGAAGGAGTGAAGTGTCTGCCTTGTATTCTGTGACACCGAATTATTCTGTTCCCTCCTACTCATCTCAGAGATCTTTTTGAGACTTTATTGTTTCTTCCTAGGTCCATTTTATGCCACTTTTCACCAAACTCTGTCTTATTTTTCTTCTCTTTCTACTCTCCCCCTAGTCCAGCTGTATGTAGTGTGGATGCATGTGGCCTTGATGCAGGGGTCTCTGGAGTCTGTAGCTCTGGCCCAGTCTCCTTCCAAAAGACCAGCTGGACATTTCCACGCCCTGTCAGTCAGGCCCATCAGCACGTTTCAGCAGCACCTCAAAGTCAAGGTGCCAGAAACATCCTCTTTTAAGAACAGCTTATTTTCCAAAGCATGCTGATGGTGGTGTAGTATCTTGAGGCACGCAGTTAACAAGAGAAAGCAGAATCGTTTCCTTCTCTATGGTACGTCCCTCCTCCATCATTTCTGCCTCTTCTGTGCAGAATCAGTCACCACGCCTCCAATTCACATGGCATTTTCCAAGGTTATGTCCTTATGACCATTTCCCAGGCCACCATGGTTGTCTCCAAGATTTGCACTAATTGCCACGGTTCATTCACAGTCAAATACATCTACTAAAACTGGACTTGGGTCAGATCATTCTCCTGTGGAAAAATGTTTAAGGCCTTCCCATTATAGTACTTATAGAACTATAAATATCGTTTTCTTGGCTTGATAGTCAAGGCTCACACAGTATGGCGAAAGTCCTTCATCCTGGCATTAACTTCTGTGACCCTTCTAGGTGTATCCCTACACCTGCTGACCCAGACTGTTCCCCAGTCTCCATGCTGCACCTACCGCTCAGAGTGAACTTCCTGCCCTGAAGTCACCCACCGAACACGGTTGAATGTTCAACAACAAACACGTCCTTCAGGATGCATTTCAAATGCAAGGTCTTTTTTGTGTAGCTTTACTGATTTTCCCCTGACTCCTCCCCAAAGACTTACGCTCTGAATTTTCAAAGGTCATTTTCCTTTTGTTTTGACCAATATCTGCATGACAAAGCAGAATAAACGACTCATATTTGTTTCCTTTGCATTTTAAATTATAACTCCATGGTGGCAAATACCATACATGAATTTACTCATTTTGTACCCCTCCAAATGACTAGCACAGTGCTTTACAAAATAGTAGGTAGGGGCTTAAAACATAGTTAACTGAACTTAAACCACATTGCCCAAGGGAAGACCCATCAAAGACCCAAAATTACAATTCACATTTTATTGCTTGTTAAATAATGTACTGGAAGTGTCCTTCTTTTTTGGTTTCTAGTCTTTTCCATTCAGCAGGCCAGGTTCACAAGTAAAGTAATACAACATCAAGACAGCACTCCGCTGAACTCTGCATGTTCTGGCATCTATAATGCATGGCTATGAGAACTCACATTGTTTTGAAGTCAAGTTTAATAAGTGCCCAGTGTTTTCTGTGTAGTTAGAGCAACAGTCAGTTTTCTTTGGATTGTTGCCATGATTCATTCTCATCCTAAGTACCTTCCAGACCTATTACCTCCAGGATGAGTAGCCCAAGGAGCCCCCAGTAAGTGGTTATCACCTCTCCTGGTTTGCCTCCAAAGGAAAGAGTGGGAAGATCAATTATGTGCTGCCTCTGCATCATGATGGTGATTGTCCACACTGGTCCAAGTTCATGTTACAGAGCATGGCCTTTCCTGACACTTTCCAACCCTGAAACTAAATGGCCACATCACAATGTGCCCCATCAGTATTATCATTTCCATCATTATCCCCATCTGATGATCAATCCTTTCATTGTAGTAGTGGCTGTGAAAAGGAATGAAAACATTAAAAATCTGGGACATCATTCGAGGTACACACATCCATTGCATTAGGTGCATTTTCTTTTGTATCAGACTTCCCAGACAGAATCAGGCTGCTTTGGGAGGGAATTAGAAGGGAAATGGAAACTGTGACTAGTAGGAGGTGAGATGAGGTTCAGCCCTTTTGCTCTAACCACTGTGGCCCAGTGTTTTCACTGTTGGTGCTGTATGTGCATACTAGGCACAGAGCATCAGAAAATCTGCAAAAGGAGAGACTCTCAGCATGTAAACATTAAGTTCTCCCTATACTCTGATAGTCTAAGGAACCATGTGAACAGGGATATGAATATAGAATTTGCCATATTGAGCAGTTGGCCTTTCTGCCCGTCTTAAGGGCTGAGTTTTCTTCCCACACGAAGAAAAAATCAGTCGGTTCGCAGCCAGTGTGGTTGAATGGCTCTCCCCTCAGAAGGAGGCTGTCAGTTTAAATACCCTGTGGATATACCACTGACCTTTTAGGAACTTCTCTGCCCTACATATTCTACCCCAACGATTTATTTAGGGAAAAAAGAATAGTCACCCCTTTTCACAACAACAGTTTATAACTTTCTTGGTTACCTGCAGTTTGCATTGGCTTAGGGAGGAGCTCCCCCATGTATTCAGGCAGCATCTGCTCATGAATAGTAAATAAAAAGTCTTTGGGGAATTAGAACTGGCATTTTTTTATAGGTCTTCACTTTAAAAAGGTTTTGGAGGAAAAATAGACTTTCATCTCCAGATGTCAACACTGCTTAATATTTTGAAGGATCTTTTGAGTGAAGCAGTTTATTTAAGAGATGGCATTATCTGCAGCCCAAATGGGAATCAAAATCAGTTTGGGCTGATGCAGGAACTGCTAGTGTAATGACCATGTGCCACCTTACCCCTTCTCTCCCCACCGCCCATCGTCATTGTGATTTCATCTGTGCATTGCATTCACAGATGCTAAGGTGTCCCCCAGAAGGTCCTCAAGTATGTTTTTTTTCCAAGAGAAGACATGACTTCCAAATGTCTTCATGAATTTCATAATCAAATTGAATAAAACTAGCACATGTAACTATTAAAATGATCTGCATCTCAGAATGGATATTCTGCCAGGGGATTTATTTTGGGTTGTAACTTTTTGTACTTCGATGAATTTTCATTAGACTAGCATGGGAAAGTACTTATAAAAATTGGTCTAGCCTGTACCTTTTAGCCATATTTTATGTATGATGAGCACTCCAGAGATGTGGTGGATGAACTGTTATGTAAAATTTTATATGAAATTTTCATATTTTATACTATGATTATATACCCTGAGGGTAAAGACATCCTCTTATGCTCCACCCCATTCCATCACCATGCAAACTGATCAATCCTCAGACCCAATCAAGATCCTCCTGATCGATCTTGTAGGGTCTGCAGTGAATATGAAAAAAAGAAAAACCAAAAATACACACACAACCAGACAATAATATAGAAATGACAAACAGACATTTCAAAAATAGATCTGTTAAACCCACTTGTGAGAACAAGTTTAATATGGAGAAATTTTATTTAATTTAGGAAGTGGAGCACAGAGAAAATAGCCATTGAACATAACGTTGCCATGTTCCTCTTTCTTCTATAAAACGGTGGTCTTTGTAACCACTTGTGGATTACAGGGATGGATTCTGTAATGCTGAGATTAATTTAGCAAATGTCCACAGAGAAACTGCTTGGTGCTAGGTGAGTGAAATGTGGAGTCTGCCTTCAGAAAGCTTGCTGTTTATTCAATAGATATTTACGGAGGATGTACCAGGTACAGTAAGTCCTTGCTTAACTCAATAGGTTTTTGGAAACTGCAACTTGAATCAAAATAGCATATAAAAGAACCAATTTTACTATAGGCTGATTGAAATAAGTAAGAGTTGAGTTCCTACAGAATATTTCTGGTCAGAAAAAATCAACAAATTTCTAAATAAGGACCTAAAATGGTTATAATATTAAACATTGAGATAAATGTGAGCTACACATCTATTTAAGAAAGATTAATAAAAGCAAGTCAGATAAAGATGTTTTCAACCTGTTGATTCCAATTCAAGGTCATGGGTGGCCTGACTCTATCCCAGCAGTTCAGGGCACAAGGCGAGAGCCCAGGGTGGACAGGATGTCCTTCCATCACAGGACCAGCCACCCACACTCACTCAGACTGGGGCAATTCAGAGATGTGAGTGCATCTCACAGGCACATCTTCATGATGTGATGGAACCTGGAGAAAGGCCATGCAGACATGGGTAGAATATACACATTTCACAGACAGCGATCCTGATGTGGAATCTTTTGTTTGTTTGGTTGGTTTATTGTTTTTTTCTCATCAATGTTATAAAAAATAGGATCGATTAAAATGAGATTATTTTAGGACTTGCTGTATTTATAGTAAAGTAAGGAGAAAAAAGAAATAACTCAATATGTATATTTAAAAATATTCACTATCATGAGATGGATGTTGAAAGGCAAAATTACTTCCAGTACCATTCTTTTCTGAGCAGATAAAATTGTACTGAATTTGACCTTTCTTTCACTGAGATCCTACAGAATAAAACTATCAAAAGAATTGAGCTTGAAATTCTGCATTTGTTCTGTTGCTCAATGTCTTCCTACCTTCTCTCAATTTTTCCATCTGTAACATGGGTTTATCTGTTAGCCACTTAAAGACTGTGATACTATCTAAAGCCATTTTAAAGATTCTTTAAAACCTATGATTCCGACAGTGCATAAAGAATTCCCTTTTTTTCCCATAAAGCAGATATGATTTTCAAGCTTGGAGAGTACAGAAAAAGTAATAACTTTTTAAAATGTTCTAGTGAAGGCCGAGGCATTTCCAATTAGTGTAGGATTTTAAAAATGAAATTGAGTATCACTCTAATTTTTTAATTTAACTTTGTAGAATCAATCATTTATCCTAAGGATATTATTATACTTGATCTAATATTCTGAGCACTTGTGAAAATTAGGTCATGTCAAACCTTCCTCACCTCTCTCCCAATAATTCTTAAATTATTTCCATATCATTTGTTTTCCCAAACTCCTTTCATCTGAGGCTGAATAGCTTCCTACCGGGATGCACAGTATTCTTGCTATCGGTTCCTCATTCCCTTTCTCTCATGGTCCAGTTTCATTGGTTCCATCAGTTTCCTGCTGAAGTGGTGATTTCCCAGAGAGCTGGCGCAGGCCCTGAAGCACAGCTGCCTTAATTTGAAGGTTGCAGGGAGGGAAATCATGGGCGACAGGTATAAAACAATGATGGTTTGGAACCAGGCTTTGAGAAACATGGGAAAAAGGAAGGTAGAAACTGCAAAATACAGCAATATGCAGGGACATGGACCGAGGGAATCTTCCTCACGTAAGTTTATAGAATAAACCCAATTTTCAGTGGAGGTATTGCAAGATGGTTTTTTAAAAAAGGCAACACATCTAAACTGCAAAGCTGGGAGGAAATAAGTACTAGACATTCTGATGTGAGATAAGTTACCAGACTTGTAGCTAAAATCTATAAACCCTCACAGTTAAATTAAATTTGTGGAAAGAGATTCCAAGTAAAAGTTAGTCATTAAAACACTTTTCAAATTATTGTTGATCTGTCAGGATAAACACTGACATTGAAAAATGTATAAACACGACACTGGGAGGATTGAACTGTAGGAATAATTTGTTAGAAACATTGAATTTTAACACATTTACATTTATCCTTGGATCCCTGAGCAGGAGGTTGTATCTTTTCATAAACATTATTAGAATAGAATTTCAGATCTCAAGCAGTGACAACTGTAAGTTCATTGTTAATGGAACTTGTGTTCTGGTAGTTTTAGAAACAGTTCTGAGGATGTTATTCAACAGTCATCTGTTTAAATCACATTAATCAATTACCTACTATCGGAGAGAGATTGCTAAAAAACATTTCAGAATATAAAAAGGCATGCTAGTTGATTAGGGTATAGGAATTAAGGTTTTAAATCATATCTTTCTTCTCCACCCCAGAATTCTACTTGATTTGAATTGTGCATTGACTAAGTAGAACATGCTAGTTTACTTCATTTCCAAAGGCACCTCACTGGATCCTGGCCTGGCGTGTGCCTGGTGGAGGAACTCAGTGGCGGCTGGTGGGACCTGGGTGTACAACTATGGAAACTGGGCAGTGGGAGAAAGAATTGCAGAGGAGAAGGTTATTGAGGTTTGTGCCCGGCCCATGATGATTCGGGCATGTCAACTATTGGGAATAAGAGTTACAAAAGTGCCAGAGCTGGTCAACAGAGTGAATGGCTGCAGAATGTTAGTGGTGGGTGAAGAAGGAAACCTGAGGGTGAGAGTCTGGAGTCAGAATTAGGGTCCGAATGCTGCTGTGTCTGCTACTATGTGACCATGAGAAGCCTTGTGGCCTCCTTGTAGCTGGGTTTCTTTATGAATATCTGCCATGTGCTTGTCCATGGCTTGCTTCCCCATTTACTTAGGTCTCTATTAAAACAGTATAGTCCTGGCAGGGTAGCCCAGTTGGTTAGAGCATTGTTCCAATATATCAGAGTTGTGGGTTTGATCCCGTCAGGGCATATATAAGAATCAACCAATGAATATAGACATAAGTGCAACAACAAATCAATGTCTCTCTCCCTCTCTCTCTCTCTCTCCCCCGTGTCCTTCCCATTCTCTTTTCCTCTTTCCTTTCCTCTCTCTCTCAAATCAGTAAATAAAAACATTAAAAAGACAGTATATCTCTGGTGACTTCATCTAATATAAAACCATCTTGTGTCTTTAGTTCCTTATTCTACTTTACTGTCCTTGATAAATTTTATATACTCCTTCAAAGAGAAAAACATTTATATAAACTCTACTACTATCCTATAATATATGTGTATATTTCTTTATTTTCACTATCCTCTTAAAACTCACTCAGCATGTGCCAATGCTAAATCAGTGAAGAGGACCCTTTTCTATAGACTGCATTAAGGATTAACTGAACTAATGTATATAAAGTGCTCAGCACAGTGCCCAAGAGAGAGGGCCTGATCAATGTGAATTGTGGTCATTTCTATTTTACTTTTTTTGGCTTGAAAAAAAGCCCTTTAATCCTGAGGGTGGGAAGTGCAGAGGGTGGTGAGAATGGGAGCCTGTGAGGGCAGTGGAGGGGCCGAGCTGTGAGGAAGGGCACCTCGCCCTCTGGAAGGGGGAGGCCTTGCTGCCAGGGGTGACCTCCTGGGGAGGAGCCAAGCTCTGATCTCAGCTTTGAACCGCAGGTGGTGTTTCGAGAGATTGTGAGGAAGCATTTAGTGGGTGGCATGAAGAAATTAGTGGGGGCAACAGTTTGACTGGAGCAGAAGGTTGTCAGAGAAGTGCTGAGGCTGAGAAACAGTGTTGGGCAGAGTCTGAGAAATGAGGGTTTTATCCAGTGGGAAGGAGTTCAGGATTTTGAGAGAGATGGTAGCCTATCCAAGTGGCCTTGTTCTGCTGCAGAGGAAGAATGTGAAGAGGGGGAGTGTCCAGGCGCAGAGGTCCAGTTGAGAAGACTTCGAGGCTGCCCAGGCTTAAGGTGGGATTAGCTAGTTTTGGAGGGGTGTCGGTGGGGAAGGAAACGATATTGGCACATTCCGGTGGCTTTATGGCTGGTCTTTGTACTGATGGAAGGTGGGCGTGGAGGAACGTGGGGGATAAGGGAGGAGCAGGGTCAAGTGTGTGCAGGACCAGCCCTCAGACCTTGTCGACCACACAAAGGCCTTTACTCCTGATGATGGGAAATTTTTATTCAGAATACAGAAGAAGGAAATTGTGTGTCTGTGTTTACATGTGAAGGGTCAAAAAAATGAATTTAACATATTTAGTGTATTAGAGTGATTCCCTGGTAAGAGAGGCACTAGATCAATTTAATATCCTTTTAATTGATAACTAAATTAAAGCATAAAGGAGCTCAGTATCTTGCCCATAGTTACACAGCTAGTGATTAGGAGAATGTAGATGTTAACCAAAACCATAGCAATCAATTCACAGCCCGCATGCGATACTCACAGCTCTCCGCTCTCCTGCCTGGACAGGCAGGCCTGGGGAAGACTGAAGAGTGGCACACTGGGCCAGCCTGGTAGTGTGCCAGGAGGCCGGGCTCAGCTCCGCAGAGACAGTGCTTATTTCCCAGCGAGGCTGTTAATGGAGTTAAAGGGTGAATGACCTGGATCTTTGGATCACGTCCAAAGTGAAAAGACATCCAGATCCCGAATGGGGGAAGGAAGCGGGCCTGTGGTTGGGGGGAAAAGCATTACTACTTGAGGGGTTTGCATGACAATGAAAGTAGCCTGCAGGGACCCCTGAAGCTGAGTTGCAGGGCTGATAGGTATGACCAATGTGGGCAAGAGGATGGGGCGGGCAGGGCATCAAAAGTGCGCCGCACAGGGCTGCTTTTGAAGGATGTCTGTTGTCGTGTGCGAAGATGTGATTTTGATTCAGAGAGTGTCCCACCTTCAGAGCTGCCCTCCCTCCACTGCTGCATCCTGCATGTGCTTCTCTATCCCACCCTGTGGGCCCAGGCATGGGCTGTTGCTGAAACTACCTACCTGAGAATGTATGGCATTACTGCAGGCCATGAACTCCAACCCTCCTCTGTCCTGCCAGAATAAGCCATGAATCCCTTTAGTACTGTTTCTTAATGAGTACAGTTTTAATTAATTGTTTGGTATCTGCCAAGCCAGAGTAAAGAGACTATGCACACTTTCAGGACCCATGGGGGCACTCAACTGTTTGTCGACCAATGGATAATGAAGTGTCTTTAAATAACCTGATAAAAGAGCAGTCAGATATTGTCATAACGATTAGGTAAGCCTCCTAATACTGCCACCATGACCTGCAGCTTGAAATCACTTAAGGAGCTCAAAGGAATTTGCTCTCTCATTTCCTGAATCTCAGGACACTTCTCACTTAACTTTGCTCCATTTGACTCACTTATTTAGCAAATTTCATAAATCAAACATTGTGCCGGGTACTCGGGGTTGCAAATACCTCTCTGTCCTCCCAGATGGCCAGCGAGGAAGAAATACCTTCAACAATGCAATACCAGTGCACTGAGAATTTCGGAACAGTGGGTGAAGGATGCTATAGGAACATATGGGGAAAAGTTAATATGATTTTAGGGATAGAAAATAATTTTAAGGGAAGTAGAAATTAAATTGACACCTGATTGACAGAGGGAGATATGAACAGAGTAGGGAACATATTTGAAAAGCTGAAGAAAGTCTGAGGGAGAGAGAGACAGACAGACAGACACAGAAGAGAATGCTGAAGAGGTAGACACAGGGCCAGATGGTTGAGAGTTTTATTTATTGTTAAGGATTTGGACTTCATCTCAAGGGCAATGAGAACTGATAAGAGATTGTAAGCAGGGGAATTCAATAACCAAATAGCCACATCTCATCTTTTTCTGGCTGTGGTCTCTACACTCAGAAGCAAGCATAAGGCAGCTATTCCAATGACCAGAAAACTATCAATTATGTTTTTGTGGGATCTGCAATTATTTTATCATCCTTTTTTTCTATTTACTTTTCCTCTTCTGCTTGCCTAAGCTCAGAAATCTGGCTTGGGTCTGTCATTAGAACTCATTGCTGGCCATTTACTGTCTGGCTCAGCAGTCTGCAGAGGGTTTTGGTCTTGTATCCCTATTGGCAAAACATTTTTTGATCCTGTCCTTTCACTTTCATGGATTTCATCACAAATTCTATACATGTACTAAGGGACAGATGGGCACTAATTCTTAGTAAAGCATGCCTTCTCTCTTTTCTTAGATTAATAATAAATATGATAGAAATACTAATAGAAAACCCAAGAGTTATGACCCCAGTGAGCTCTGGTGAAGCCATTTGTATTTATCCTTCACTATTGTAAAGAGAAAAGTCTAATACTCTAGACTTTATAGCCTAGAGCGAAGTCATGAGCGGCAAAGAACTCTCAACAATGTACAACTGCATCGGCAGTTAGCTTCTGTATATTACGTAATCACTTACACAAATACCACATGTGACAGAGGCTCTGTTACCCTGCAGTGCTGTTCTTGCCTATTTATTCTTCCTAAAGGCTCCAGGCCAGTTGCAGCTGGGTGCAGCCCAGTTCAGAACTATTCTACGTTGTTCAGGACCAGCTTTGTCCTGATTTGTTTCTGGCATACTCTGCCTGCTCTCTGAGTTCTTCGCTGTTTCATGCTTGGTGGCTGTGCCAACTCCAGAGAAGCTGCCATCTCTCTGTCTGCAAATATCTGAAGATTTCATGAGAGGCACAGGAGTGGGTGACCAATAAATTAACATAGGTCTAAATAGGTTATTGCCACAAACATCCTAACATATGGGCGTTTTCTGACTCAACCACAGAGCGCATCTGTTATATCTATTCCACGAATCCATTCGGTGTGGGTCTGGCACCTGCCGATTTGTGGGGAACCTGAGTCAGCATTATGTACCCAATGGCAGTGGGTAACCTGTGGTGGAAAAGTTCCCACGGGCCTTCACAGGAAGGGATTTTTTTTTAATCAAAAAGGGCGGAGCCTTAACCTTTTAAAGATCTCATGTTAGGGGCACATTTGTGTGCCTGGTGTTGGTTGTAAGGGTGAAAGGTGAAATCTAACAATTGGAGATGACCAGCTAGCGGTGATGTCAGAAGCCCCCATAGTAGTCACCTGTGTTAACACTGATTTCACGATGGTTTTTCCAGTGGTTTGCACAAACAAGTTCAAATCATGCCCCAGACTGACTGGCTTAATCCTCTGCAATTAGACTCCATGAGGGTAGATATGGCTATTTTGTTCACTGTATGTTGCATGGGCCTTGGACAGGGCCTGCCAATAGCAGGCTCTCAAATATTTGTTGAACGAATAAACCATCCTGAAAACCTAGCTCCTAGTTGTTGTTTATTCACTGGGAGAGAGGAACACATGGACAAGTAACTCTCAGACCATTGTGACTTAAATGTGAAAACAGAGGGATGTGCAATGTCCTCTTGGGAACAAAAGTGTGGCAGTAAGTAAGTACCTGTGTAGGGAAGGTAAGGAAACCTTGCAGAGGAAAATCATATCTCAGTTAGGTCTTGCAGTGGTTTGAGGTTTATTCACTGGAGGAGAGAGAAAGGGATTCCTAGGTAAACAGAACAGCCTGCGCCAAAGCACGGGTTTCTGTGAAAATTCAAGCATATTCAGGGAATGGTGAGAAAAAGTCCGTGTGGCCTACAACAAGGCAATGGAGGTAGATGTATTCAAAAATGAAGCTGGAGGGTAGATTGTGATAGCTCATTGCAGACTCTCAAATTTATGACAGAGGCATTTGAATTAAAATCTGCAAGCACTTGGGAGCTATTGAACAGTGTTAATCAAGGGAATGACAATAATCATGTTTTAGAAGGAAATAATGAAGATAGCTTCATAGAAGTCAAGGGAACTAGTTGGAAAAGCAATGCAGACAATGTAGATGGGAGGCCTGAATGAACGCAGTGTGTCAGGTGGAAGAGGGGTAGTAGGTTTGAGAACTGTAGCAGGTGTAGTCAATATGTTATTAGGCACTGGAATGAGGACAAAAAAAGCAAGAGTTGGCATGTCTGTGGGTTCGGCTCTAACCATCAGTGAGAATTCTTGAGGATACAGTTGCTCTGGGATTTGCTGAGGTTGAGAGTGCCCGCTTGCAGCAGAAGGCATGCACCCAGATCTCAGAGGGGCCAGAGATACCGACTTGGGAAACCGGTGGATTGCAGACAAAACCATGGGGACAGAGGGGGTCTCTTAGGGAGAGAACAGAGCTCAGAATGGAATATTAGGAGGCAGGTTACAGTCAAGTGGCTGCACCAGGGAGGAGACACCAGCAAAGGAGTCAGAGATGAATCATAAAACAAAGTAAAAGGAATGGCAGCCAAGAGTAGTCCTGTGGGTGCCAGGGAAGGAAACTTCCCCAGAACTTGGTCAATAATCTTAAGTGCTCTGCATGGTCAAGTCAAATGAGAACTTTAAGGGTTTGGCAGTTAGGAAGCTGAAGCAATTTCAGTGGGGCAGAAGCCAAACTGCATTAGTTTGGGTGTGAGTGAGAAAATGAACAAGAAAAGGTGGGCAACTCTTCGGAGGAGTTTAGCTATGAAGAAAAGCGGGGTAGGTGGAGCAGTGGCTTGAGGGAGTAATGGCTGGTGGATTCGTTTTTTCCAACAGGAGGAATTTGGGCACGTCTGTAGGCACGGACCTTGTGAGGGCGGGGGTTGGGCAGTGGGGAGCAACGGGCTGAAAATGTAGCAGAGGGAAAGATTCCTCTACTCCGTCACCAGTGGGCCTGAGAGCCTCACTGTGCTGCAATGCATGGGCTATTTACGTTTGAACTATTTATGAAAACTCAGACAATTGTATAGGATAATAATCACCTGCGGATTGGTAATCACAGAAATTGGTAGTTAATGATTTTACAGAATATATACCGCCAGCCTCCTTTACATAAGGCAGTAACATGTTAATGTCTCTTGCTTTACCTCTGTGAATTCAGTGGTGTCCCTTCTATTCACTTTGCTGTCCTTCTATCTGCAGGTGTAGGTATGCGTGAACAGTGTGTCATATGTTTTGTGCATGGCTGAGTTTGTTTGAGTTGCTGTAACAAAAACACCACAGTGTGGGTAGCTCATGAACAAGAGGAATACATTGCTCACTGTTCTGGAGACTGGAAGTCTGAGGTCAGAGTGGCAGCATGGTCAGGGGAGGGCCCCCTGCCTGGTCACAGATTCTGCATGTGTTCACCTGGTGGAAGGAGCTAGGGAGCAAGCTCAGTGGGGCCTCTTTGACAAGGCTACCAAAGCCATTGATGAGGATTCCACCCTCAAAGGCCCCACCTGCTAATGCCGTCATCTTAGGGGGTTATGAATTTGGGTTAACATATGAATTTGGGGGGAACACAAACATTCAGACTGTAGCAATGTGTGTGTGTTTGAATTTACACATATAGGGTTTTTAAAAACATTGTATCTTGGAGACTAGCTGCATTGAAGGATATGTGTAGTTTATTGTGCTGATTATTATTTGTGCAGTATTTTATTGCTGTGTCTGCCTCCTTAAGAAACTGAGTCATTCTGAACCAGGGATGCATTTTGTTTATATTTGTATCCCCAGCCCCAAATGTGTATTGACTGAATGGGTAAGTGGGCAGGTGTGGCTTGGGGAGGAGTATGGGGCAGTGAGGCTCTGCTCTGAGACATCAGGAAGAAGTTAGGTTTGGGGAGGACTTCCTGCTTGACAGGATCTATTTTTTATGAAGCAGAGGGAATGTTCTGAGAAGAGGGTGGGGATAAGGGTTTAAGAAGTGTGATGTAGATTTATAACCTTTGGCTTAATTAGGGAAAGGTTATTCCAAATAGTTCCTATTTTATTTATGTATTTATTTAAATTTTTTATTGTTCAATTACAGATGCCCCTACTTTCTCCCCTTACTCTGCCCTGCCCATGACCCCTCTTCCATATTCAATCCCCCTCTTGTCCTTGTCCATGGGTCCTTTATCCATGTACCTTGACTTGACCCTTCCCTAAAGACCTTTCCCCATACATTAAGCTCACTTTGTTTTGGGTTTATAACTGATCATAACCGGAAAACATCAGTCAGCTTCTGAAACATTGATGTTTCCCAAAACTTATCTTTCTAATTCATATGTTTCTTTAACACTGGGGAGAAACAGTGGCTTGTTCTTTGACTACAGAGTATTTGGTGATTTCAATCGGTATTAGGGTTTTTGGAAAGCATTCATCTGGTTGTCACTTGGACCTTTATTAAGAGTATTTTTTACACTAGATGTGATAAATGGAGCTGTTTTATGCAGTTTGATCAATTTTGCATGTTGTTAATCCACCATGGCTTATACGCAAGACTGACTGTTTTAGAAGTTTGCTGTGTCTGAATATCCCGAAGGCACCCATCACTGCCCTCAGGCTCCAGAGCTCGTTTCAGGGAATTTGGTCTTCCTAGGCCATTGTGACTGTATAATTCATCACTGATCCAAACTAGAAGATTTTTTATTTAGGTCCAAAGGGAAAACCTTAATGCGGTTCAACTAATATAAATTGGATGTCTGCCCTGGACTAGGCATTCTTCTAGGGTGCTGAGCAGACATGTGGAAAAAAATCCAAAACTGAAGATCTTGCTCTTGCTATGATTATACTGTTCATTAGACTTGCAGCCTACACTGGAGAGGGCTTGGTGTTTACTTTGCACCAACAGGTGTCTGGCCGTGTGTTAGACGGTATGTGCATAGCTGAGTTAGGTCCTCAACTCCACATCCCATGAGTAAGTAGAATGATCACCATTCTACAGACACAGAGGCTCAGACTCAGAAAGATTAAGCGACCTCCTCCAGGTCACAGAGCAAATGTCAGAGATGACAGAGTTCAGTCCATGTCCATCTGACTGCAAAGCCTTTGTTTTTTCTTCTCTTCACAGATATTTTCCAAACTCATATAGAAGACCCATATTTACCAAATTGTATAGAGACAGGATTGTATGAGTTGAATATAAAACAAGAAAATTTAAAAACTAAATTCTCTAACCATACAACTATAAGAACACTCTCTTGAAATGCTGTTGGAGCCCTGGTCTCTGGCTGGGTGTGATGGTACTGAGGCCTGGGCAGGTTGCTCCTGCTTTTACTCTCTTCTGAATTCCTAGGCTCCCTCTCCCATTTTGCTGGGGTCATTCAGTCCCTGTTCTCGGAGAGTTTACTAAGTGTTGCTCTTCTTCCTGGAGAGTCTTAGGAGGTGAGGTGGAGGGAACCTCTGTTGGATCTGTCACATTTTAGTAGACAGAATAGCGGACTCCCTAAAATGTTCACGTTTCAATCCCTGGGACCTGTGGCTGTCACTTTACGTGGCAACAGGGATTTCGCCAATGCAGTTCAGTTAAGGATCTTACCATGGGGAGATAATCCTGGATTATAAAGAGGTTCCAGTCTAATCACTTGAGATATGCAGCTAATACTTTCTGGGTTAGGAAAGGGGGAGATCCTTTCCTGGCTCTGGTCAGAGGGACAGTGCTGCTGACAAATGGTAGAGAATTGCAAACTTGTTGATTTGAAGATGAATGAAGGGAGCCAGTGGCCGAGGAATAGGGGTGGGGGGTGGTGCAGAAAGGCCAACAGATTCTTGCCTCCAGCCTCCAGAAAGGACTCCAGCCCTCTGAACACCTAGTGTTGTGAGGCTTAAAAGAAGTTGAGGATTGAAAACTGCAAAGTGCTTATCCTGGTGCCTGGTACACATTGGTTGTTTAACAGAGCTATGGTAGTGATGAAGATGTTCTAAAGTGTTGGATTCCTCTCAGTTATTTGAAGGGAAAATCACATAGTTTATTAGCATCCACAGCTGGATTCTTGGGCAGAGGTGTGATTGATCTCCCATGAAAGCTAAACTCTCTTCTGAAGAATAAAGGTGAAATATACAGGAGTGGGAAGCAGGCTTGTCTGGTGGTCTCACCCAGGCCTTGACCTGAATCCCAGTTCCATCACTTAATACTTTGTGAATTCATTGTCCTCATTTGGTAAGTGACTTAATAATAACATGGACCTACTAGAAGTATTGTATAGGTAAGAATGTATAGGTAAGATTTAAATGAGATAATGCATGTAAGCCATAGCAATTTAGCCATAGCAATTACCCAATATTGGCTGTGTAGCTCAAGGAATTTTATGACTATTCAAACATAATAGTTTATATAAACCTTTTCCAATTTATAATCTCTTTGGCTGATCATACATCATCTGGCTCTTTAAATATCCTAGTTGTCGTTGGTGATAATGCCCTTTCTATTTTTTTAAAGATTTTTATTTATTTATCTTTAGAGGGGAAGGGAAGGAGAGAGGGAGAGAAATATCAATGTACGGTTGCTTCTGGTGCATCCCCTGCTGGGAACTGGCCTGCAACCCACGAATGTGCCCTGACTGGGAATCGAACCACAATTGTCTTGTTTGCAGGCCTGCGCTCAATCCACTGAGCTACACCAGCCAGGGCTATGCCCTTTTTAAAGATTAGGACATTGAGGACCAGTGAGCTGAAGTGACCTGCCCGAGGTCACAGTAAGCAAAAAAAATGGACTTTCACTAAAACTTCCAGTTCCAACGCTCCTATTCTCATTTATTAATTCAACAAATTTCTTGAGCACAGACTATGTGCTGAGACACTAGGCAATTCACTGGGTGCATTCATCACTAAGATAGAGTTTCTCTTATCATGAGGTCTTTAAACATGACTGGCCTCTAGACACTAAAACAAATTATTTTCATGATTATTACCAAAGAAAGTTAATGATTGTCATTCGAGACCATATCAGGGGAAATGAAACCTCCCCGGATGGTTTGTCTGGAAGAAATAACATTTAATTAGAAGGAGAAGGAAGGGTTGGGCAGGCTGCAGAGGATGGGGAAATGGAATTCCCCACAGTGGGGATCCCCTAGGAGTGAAAGTTGGGAGGTATAAGTGAAAAGACGTCTTGAGTTAGCCATACTGGATTGGACTGTAGCCAATCCAGTATGGCTACAGTGGAGTAAGGGGACGAGGGGTGAGAGATGACACAAGAGAAACTAGAAAAATGCACCCTAGAGATGAGTAAGCACCATTTTAAGGACTCAGAGCACTTGCTTAAGGGCAGCAGAATCTACCAGTGGAGTGGCAGGATGGGATTCGCTTTAAAAATATAACTGTGCAAGGAATTAGACTCTAGAGAAATAATAATGGGGGAAATAGGAGAGGGTGGAGGAATCTAAACCAGGGGGGCAGTATCCTGAAGACATCTTTGCACTGTGAATGTGGAGGAAGTTGTTTGAAATTCTAGGTGATCTACCCCAAATCTAAATTTATGAAGTTAACACTAACTCTTATGAAACTCATGCAGAGGATAACAGATTGCTTTCTGCAGATGAGAGGAAAAACTTCTTTTATCTAACCCAGAGGCCTTAGCCAAAGACCGCTTGGCTAGATTGTATATATGACATTATTAATAAATAGAAATCATGCTTCTGGTCTAAAAACCATTTAAATGTATATAACTATTTAGTTGAAGGAGTTTCTTTTTCTTTATTCACCATGAAAAACTGACATATTAGAGAATATTTATACCTTTGGATTTTCTTGAAATGAAATACAGCAACGCCAAAGGCTGTTGGTCTAAATTATGTCAAAGATTCTGCATCTCACCAGCTGAAGGACATGGTCATCAGTTTGGCCTATGCCTCACCCTCTCCTGTGGCACTATGGGAGTAAAGGTTGGCTTGCTGGCGAAATGCTGGAAATGTGAGACTGGCCATTGTTATCTATTAGTGTGTGTGAGACAAGAAACAAAAGACAGAAACATTGTTTAAAAATTTTTAATGCTCTTCAGGAACAACAACAAAAAATTAATAATCTAATTAGAAAGTTCTTAAGACCCAGATACATGAAAGGTTAAACAGTAATTCTAGGTAGTATACAAAAGGTGCCAAATGGTCAGCCAAGGCGGTGAATGCTGTAGGTAATCAGAGAAGGAGGGGATCACAGTGAGCTAGGGTGGCTGGAGGGGAAGTCTTCATGGAGGAGACAGACTTTTCCAGTTTGTGAATTGGTAGCATTTGGACAGTCGAAGCAAGAGAGAGAGGTGTTTCACATGGGTAGGTGGGTTGACAAAGTGTTATTGAGTAAGGGATATTTGAGGGCCACTGAACAGGCCAGTCTGTTGGAAGAGGGATGGTAGGATTTCTTTTGTATCAGAGACCAGAGAGTAATGGGAAATTGTGGGCCACAGGCAGTGGGTGGGGATGGAGGAGGTGAAGTGGAGATTGGTGGAGGATTGGGTGGCAGCTGTGAGAGGGATGGGAAATAGGGGAACATGCATTTCATTACAGTTCTACTTAATCCTCACCTTGCATAGTGATACAATAGAAGTGTGCATGATTGAATCATGTGAGGCATTTGGAAGTAGTGTCCTTGAATTTAGTAAAACTTGTCTTTCAGGTTGTAATAACAGTAAGCTGTGCAAAAATCCATCCTTCTGTTATTGTCATGTTGGGGGGCGTCATTACATGGGCTTCAGAAGCGAAACCAATGAAGTATTTTCCTCTTTTACTTTACAGAATTCAACTTCTGACTCATCGGAGTACAACAAATGTGATCTTCCCTCTGAACTGATCACTGATTTTGTTTCTTTTCACTTCTGACCTTTTTTGCACAAGGCAGAAAGAATAGGTTTCTTCATAGTTAGATTGATCTCAATTTATATTATACTTATCCATTTTCATGCCATTTTACACCACTGGATAATGGATCTGCTGTCTCCTTTTTCTTTGTATAGCAAAATGCTTGGCACAGTAAGTATTTTGTGATTGAATGGAGAAGAGGTTCCAAAATGTATTTTCTGATTAATCTTCGAACCTTGAAGAACATAACAGAAAAGAACTTTGTAAAGGCAGAGCAGCTGAATGGAACAATAGGAAGTTTCCTACTGCTTAGGAACCCAATAAATGTCTTCACCAGTTCACCAAATATTTATTGAGCATCTGTATACTGTTTAGGAAACAGGGACACAGCAATGAGAGACTCGGATAAGGTCTTTAATTTCCAAGAATATAGATATGTTGGAGGAAGACAGGTAATAAATAGGCAAGGAAATATAAGATAGCAATACTTGTTGTGAAAGAAGAGAAATAGCATGGTGAACTGAGAATAATATAGTTGGCTACTTGAGACTTACTGGCCAGAGAAGGCTTCTTGGAAGAGGCGAGCTATGAGCAGAACCTTGGATCATGAGAAATAGTCATTTGTATGGCTATCTTTCCAGACAGAAGACACAGCTGATGTAAAGCAAAAAGCATAATAAGCCGGGATTGTAGAAAGGTCAGGAAGAAGGACAGAGAAGTTAAAATGTAGAGAGTAAGGTGGAAAGATTGGAGATGAATCAGAGAGGTAGGGGGCAGCCAGATCATTAAGGGAAGACCTTGGACTCTAGAAGGAAGCATGTCGATTTGATTTTTAAGTGTGATGAAGCACTGCTATGAGTCTTTATGCAGAGAAGTGACAGGGTGTAATGTATATTTTAAAGAAGGACCTGCTAGCTGATTTATTAGAAATGAATGATGAGGTAGAAAGAATAAATAGAAGTAGGGAGATGAGTTAGGAGGTTCTAGCTGTATCCTAGGCAGGAGATGCATTAGGTCTGGAGTGTCGATGGACAGAAGTGGATGGATTCAAGGCCTACTGTTCAGGTAGAGTTGACCATACTTGCAACAAATTGGATGCGGGAATAAAGAAGAAAGAGGAAGCAAGGATACTTCCGGTCATCTGGCTTGAGCTACTGCCTGGGTTGGGGTGGTATTTACTGACATGAGGAAAACTGAGGGAGGAGAATATTGGGAATGGTCTGAAGATCAGGAGTTCAGTTTTGGATATGTCTAAGGTATATCTTAGACAGATAAGTGGAGATTTCAAGTAAACAGTTGAATATATAAGATATAAAGCTTTTAGAGTAGAGATTAGGGCAGATGATATAAATGTTTGAGTCTTATAATATACATTTGTATTAAAATTGGGATCAAAAGGTATTCATAGCAAAGTCGTGCACACTAAGTGAGGACTGTATTCTGAGACTCCTTAATATTTAGAGGCAGACCTAGGTAGTTCTCAGCAGACAACACAGAAAATAGGAGGTCAGGGATGGAGAAGACAAATCGGGAGAGTATAATACCACAAAAGCCAAGAAGGAGGGAGGGTTCCACTGAGTCAAATGCTACTGTGGGTTTGAATTACACAGAGAAGTAACAATCTGTTGAATAAAAAATGAGTGAAGGAATAATGTCTGGCTATAGCTATCTAATAACTGAATTTGAGGTCATTTCTGGGTGAGGGCTTTACAGTTGGTTATGCAGAGAAGCTTTTAAAGCCACCCCCCCAATTTTTTTGCAACCCAATACATACTTAGTTTCTTTGTAATTGGGACCTGCATTTACTTGGGCCTGTATCCCTCTCTTGTTTGGCAGAGTGCTAATAAACCATTCCTCAAGATGTTTCATCCTTCCTGGCAAAAGGTGGGGTCTGAACTACATTGTACCCATCAGATGGGCATCTGTGAGACAGCACTCTTGAGTAGAATGACAAAGCCAGGTCACATGTAGGTTATGGAATCCTGAGTTTGAATCTTAGCTCTATACGTTAGCAGCTCTATACGACTGATCAAATCCTTAACTTGACTAAGTCTTGTTTTCCCCACATGAAAAATATGAGTGATACACGTTTGAGGTATGTGTATATGTGTATGTGTATCTCTTTGACTTCAGTAAGTAATGCATATGAAGTTCCCAGAAAATAGTGGTCATTACTAACATTCATGGCCTGGTCACTCCAGTAGGTGCTCATAGGATGGATGCTAAGAGCAAACCTGAGGGAAACAAGCCACGTGAAGAGAGGCCGTTGTATCCGAGTAGTTGATAAATATCAGAGGCCCCAGTTGATAGCAGAGAGAGGTGATGTAAGAATCATTTAGGATGTAGGACAAAAAAAATCTTTCCTACTAAATGTATTTAGTGGGCAGTATTGACTCAGAAGATGAAATAGGGGAGGGCTTTGACATTGATAACGTGAAGGAAAATCCTGACTCCTGATTGGTCCCAATTCTACTCAAAACAGAACTGTGGCCAAGATAAGCTGGGTAACAAATACATCACTCGGGTCATTATTTGAGGGTTCTCAGAGCCTGCCTCACCTTGGGAAATCATTCACTTTGATTTCTAACACTGTGATCCATGCTAAATGCTGAAACTGGGTGACTCTTTGAAAATAAGAGAGTAAATATTCCATGTGACTTTTTCTTTAAACAGTAGCACAGCCTGCTGATGGACAGTACCCAGATAATGGGGAATTATTGATTGTTTGTGTTACACTTGTGACGGGTGGGAAACATGTCATCACTGAGACTCTCCGCTCAGTGAGCCCGCACCCTGAGTTCGACAGGTGCAGGCTCCCAGCCGAGCAGACTGAGGTTGCCAGGGCAGCAGGGCTTTCTTCCTGTTCTTCAAGCGTTTCTCTCCGACACTGATGTCATTGTGTGGAAAGTAAATGGAAAACAAAAGCGTGATTGTAGCGTTCTTCTGAGATATAATCTCCATAACAAGATAAGAAAAGCAGGGGATTTTTATTGCTTAAACTGGACAATGCTGGGGAGAAGCAGATATTTTCAAAATTAGCTTTGGATGGATATATATATATATATATATATATATATATATATATATATATATATTCACACCTGTACTCTTAAATCCAAGTGCAAACACAGAAAGCCAACTGAAATCATGCTCTCATTATTATTTTTGCCCTCTGAGCATGAGAGGGTGTTTAACCCAAACCGGCGGAATCAGGGTTTCCAGGTCCCAGCGGGTCACAGCCTCTCAACCAGGGACACAGAGCAGGATGACAGGCAGGGCTGTGGGAAGCAGTCTGTTGGGGGAACGTCCCCTTGGGAAGACAGACAGCAGCCGGCCTTGCACATGGACAAGACAGAATCTACACCTGTGGTTGTTTACCGAGGGCAGGCAGGATCACGGGAAAGGTAGCATTGGTGTGATGAAAAGCACCGTTAACAATTGTAGCAAAATAAAAGAGAAAGTACTATAGGAGGTGCCAAATGGTAGGCTTGGAAATTTAGTATCAGAAATGAACAAGCTGCCGTGTAGACAAATCACAGACAAAGATGGTCAATCAGTTTGGAAACCCAGCCCCTCTCACAATGCCCAGCACATTGTTAGCAGGAGCTCAGTGTTCGTGGGACTGAAATCCATGTGTGTGTGTATTCGTATGTGTGTATATATGTATTATATATGTGTGTACGTACATAACAAATGTTTATATATCCTTCCAAAAGGGGGGGGGAGTAGTTTACAGCTATAAGAGAAAAATTAGTGAAAAGATAAAGGACAAACAAGGAGATGGAGAGTCAGATATAAGTCCTGGCTCCTTAACTCTGTGATTTAGACGAGTAATTTCTCCTCTTTGAACTCTGCATTTTTGTCAAATAGGTATGATCATGCTTACCTACCAGAATTGCTAAAAAGATTGGATGAGGTCTGTCTGCAAAACATCTTGCACAAAGTCTGGCACATGATAGATTCCCAATAAAGGCTTGTTCCTCTTCCTTAGGTTTCCAGTACCTGTCACTGTGCCTTTATTGGGTTAATCTAAGGCAGAAATCGGCAGTTATGCAGTATTTGGCAACTGTGCCTCTCCGGATAATTTTGATCTTTTTTTTTGTAAATAGAATTTTGCTGGCACATAGCCATGCTCATTTGTTTATGTGTTACATATAGATGCTGTCGTGCTACAGTAGAAAAGCTGGGTAGTTTGCAACAGCATCCTTACAGTCTGCGAAGCCTAAAACGCTTGCTGTGTGGCCCTTTACTGAAGAAGGTTTCTCACCCCCAATCTAAAGTCAAAATTTTAATAGAAATCAAGATTCAACTGGCTTCTTTTCTTCTGTTCATTCTTTTCAAATCTGTTGATCCCTTCAATCTGTTTTCTATCTGTGTCTCCCCCCACAAGAACCTATTATTTCTGACAGTTTTACCACCAAGCCTTAGGGTCTGTATGAAATTTGTCACTTGTTTCTTCACTTGCTCATACATTCATTCATTTAAAAGATGGGTATTGAGCACTCTCAAGGATCTGGAGACAGAGTGAGGAAGGAGGAAGCTGAGGCCTGTGCTCTTGTGGAGCTCACTGGGGACCCTCCCCATGTATGTAAACATGTAAATAGAAGCATGATATACAAACCCCTGAAAAATGTAACCCACAGATAATGTAAAAGTAAGCAGATTTGGGAGCAAGGAGAATGAGGGGTGGTGGAATCAAGGTTGGCTGAGGATAACCAGGGAAGCCCTCTCTAAAGAGGTGGCAGGTGAGCAGATCCGAATGAGACAGGACAGCCTAGCAAACACCCAAGGAGAGAGCGTTCCAGGCAGAGGGGCAGCAGGGGAAGAGACCCGAGTTAGGAATGAGATTGGAAGGTTCAAGGGCTGAGAGAAAGCTGGTGATGCCACCGTGTGTGGGAATACATGTATAGGTGAGGTTAGAGAATGACAAAGGTCACACATTAAAGGGTTTTGTACATCATATGGTGGCCCCGGCTTTTCTCCCCACCCCCACCTCTGTGTACACATCCCAGCAGGGACCAAGTTTTACATACCCCATATCTTTCAGATCAACCCACCACCCTCTACTCCTGGATCATGCCCAGTATTTGCTCACGGGCCACCTTGGCTGGCCCCTCTCCCACTGCCTCCCCAGTGCCGAGTGCAGGATAGTTCTGATTCATCCCCCTGCTTAAAGCCCTTTCCAGGTGATTGTGCAGGCCTTTGCTTCATGCTCTGACCTCTGCAGGCCCTGGTCCTGTCACCCTTTGCTCTCTATATGGGTCATTTCGCTTAAGCCCGGAGGATCTAGTTCCTGAAACCTCCTCCTCCATCCATGTTCCTCCATTCCCCCACCCACTCCCCACTGCTTATATTATTTGGCAATTCCTACTCATGCTTCATTTTAGCTTTGCATTTCCTCTTTTGAGAAGCCTTCTTGCACCCCCCAGGCTGATGCAGACCACTGTCAGAGCCTCTGTTAACTTCCTCAGAGCATCATCACCCTGTCAACACTCCTGACCGCTCCAGTCCTTCAGGCTGCCTTCATTTTCTTTTTATACTTTCATTATCATTCATCTCTCTTGCTAGAATGATGGCTCTCAGATAGCAAGGACCTCGTTTTACTCAGCACTAAATTCCCGGTACAAAGCTTGGTGGAATAATAGTCCTAGAATTTTTTTTCTAAATGAGCGTGTAGCCTAAGCTATTGTCATCCCTTAGAAAACTGCATAGTCTTCATTCCTGTTTGCTCCCACCCACTGCCTGTTTTCTACATGATATTCAGAAGGACATTACAAAGGTAGTCACAGCCTAAAAGAGGTTAGGGCATCTAATTGTAACAAAGGGTATATGGATCATGATGTAATACAGTACGGTATAATATATACAACATAACATCTAAGTTTGCCCCTCAACCCATCTTTGCATGCTCTCTCTGTGGGCCTCTCTAGCTCATCTTACATTTCACTCTTTACTTTTTCTGCTAAGCTCCAGTTACTCTGGCTATGTGACTAGTTCCCCCAATCCTTGGCCGTGCCAGGCTGCTGTCAGCCTCAGGATCTTTGCACGTGCCAGTCTTTGGCCTGCACATGGCTGGTCTTGGCACTGTGGGCTCCTTCTGTGCCCCACATCAGCCTGTACCCACTTTCTCAGAGCCCTCTTTCCATAGAGCCTTCATCCTGCAATATAGTCTGCTCACTCATCTGCTTTGTTTTCTTCACCACTCTTACTCCTACTGGGCGTTTAAGGGTATAGTTACCTGTCTGCTTATTCTTGGTTCCCTCCACTAGATTGTGACCTCCTTGAACACACACCATTGTTCACCCAATTAAGTGTTGTGCAGTGACTGGTGCATACAAAATGTGCAAATGCTTGCGGAACAGATGGATGAATGAAGCTTCTCCCACATTACCATAAACATCCATCTGATTCTCCATTGCCCTGACTGGGTAGTAAACACCTAGATTGCAGGGGCCGTACCATAATCATTTGTGTTCCCACAATGCCCATAACCTCATTCAGCCCATATCAATAATAATTCAGTATAGATCCTAAAGGCCAGCATGTTGAGAAGCTCGGATGTGCTAGATGACAGGGAGCAATGATGGGGAGGGTTTGGTGCTCTGCAGAGGTCATGGAACTAGTCAGAAGAAAGCTTATCTGTGGATGTAGAGTATGGGAGAGCAAGAATCAAAAGGAGAGGTAGGTGGGGGTCAAACAGGCAATGACATTGAGGAGAGCTGGTCTGCACCTAGGGGGACTGGAGAGCTGTCACTGCATTGGGGCCTGTGAAAATGCTAATGGTTGACTTAAAAGATGGGACCCAGCCCCACATGCAAAGAGACCTCAATATTGGTTATGGTATTAGGTGTGGGTCTGGCAGGTACATGTGTGCTACAAATCCCAGTCTCAAGATATGCATGCATGTGTGTGTGTGTGTGTGTGTGTGTGTGTGAATGCAAACTTTCAGGACTTAGGAAGTGGTTTTCAGGACTTAGGAAGATGTTTAGAAAGCACATCTCAAAAAGTCAACTAGGTGCATCTCAGTGTTGAGGCTATAAAAATTATCCATCCTCTCTTTCAGTTTACTTTAGAGCTCATGTGGTTTCATTGCACAGGTAGAAATGCTGGGAAGTAGTGGTTGAAATGAGAGAATCTCATTACTGACTTTCTTTTTCTCCTTTAAGCCATTAAAACTTTGCATAGACTATATAAATAGATATCACCCTAAGTACAGAAAAGTAGCATCTTGCCTAATTGACAAGCACTGAAGCACTTGCCACAGATGCTGGGAGCTGGCTCTCTTTCATAAGCCTTTCTTATCTCACTCTTAATTTTAAAAAGCATCAGCACCTTATCAGGGACTACATCCTAAGCTACTTTTATACGAGAAGTGTTTTCATTGTGAAAATACCAAAATTGATTCTTAAAAAAAGAATCTGTTCTTTGCTCAGTTGAGACTGTCAACTCATTGCGTGAACTGGGAAAACTCTAAAGAGTCATTAAATAAGGTTGCTTTTTACTTTTATATTGAATAGCCTTTTTAAAAAATGGAGAGCAGATTTCAGCTTATCCTTAATTAAGGCATTTTATAGGCTGAGCTAGAGTAAATGATAGCAAATAAAGGGCTTCTGCTCATTGAAAACACTAATCACTTAACGAATGAGCTTTAAAAAAGTCGAGTTCAACTCTACATGTAATAATGGTTCATATGACTTTTTTTAATCTTCTAAGGAAAAGTAAATTAAACACAGAAGCTGTAATGTAACTGTCCGAATAATCAAATTTCATTTGCCTCTTAACTCAGAGTGAGCTAGATTAAAGAGTAATGAAAAGCCTCCCTTGCATAATTTAGTTCCTTATAGCTTTGATTTTTCCCCAAATGCAGCTTTACTGAAGAGCAGGCATCTGTAGATGTCATTCTTAATCATAGCTGTTTTTAGAAATAAAGTGTGTAATTTCAGAATGGATTTGGGAGGAATCTCTGGGGCTTCAGAGGCTGCTCCTAAAACAAGACATATTTAATTCTTCCATGAGACCTGGCAACTTGATTGGTAGAAGCGTTCAGTCTGCTTAGGCTTCCTTTTTGGATGACTGTGAAGAGTTTCAGATTTTCCGTGAGAAGTTATTTAAGCCATTTGAAATAAAACACTTTTATGTATGCAGCTCTTTAAAAGTTATTTTTCATTCGAATTTGATATTAAATCGATGTCATTTAGACGTTGCAGACGACAAGTTGGCTTTGCTGTTGAGAACTGCTTTGCTGTTTGGAAGTGAAGATCAGACCTCACGTCTTGCCCTCACTTTCTCCTTCTGGGTGGGGTGGGTCAGGGTGTGAGTGTTTTATCAGAGGGGGCCCAGTTCCTCTGAGTTTTCCTACAGGCTCTGTGCTTCCCCACCTCCTGCGATTTGCTTTCGGAGAACAGTCATCTGCATTTCTCTCTTCAGCCAATAGTGACTGAGTACCTGCTCTGGGATAGACAAGGTAAGAAGGGCTGAGAAGCCTTCCTGCAGCTTCCCTGGAGAAGACATTCAAGTGCATGAATAAAGACAAAGCAAATGAAGAACATCTTTTCAGCCCAGAATGGGAACTATGAATAAACAAGCAGTAGAGAGTAACTGGATGTGATGGGGAAGGGACAGGGCATAGGAAGGATGTGCAGGTGTGGTTTCTCTCAGGAGATGATGATGTTAAAGCCGAGGAGAGAAAGACAAGAGGAAGGCAAGTAAAGACCCAGGGAAAGAAAAATCTAGGTAAAGGGAGAAGTTTGGTGTGCCCTAGGAACTTAGAGAAATTCATCTGGAGGTGGCTTGTGAGGGCCAGGGAGATCCAAGGTCCTTGAGGGAGAAGTAGCATTCAGTGCCTTACAGGGTTGAGCAAAGGCTTTGGGGCTTATTACATTTAACAAAAATCTATTGCATTGCTAAAGTGTCCTAATCTGTCTTTCTCTCCCAGTCATGAAGTATTTAATGATCCTTTTTTCAACAAATAGTTACTGAGCATTGACTCTATCTTACACAGAATTTTGCCCTCAGGAAGTTTAAGGTCAATGTAAGGGAGGTGGGCACCGATCCAATATCACATAAACTAGAGTTTATGTGGAACAAAACTCAAGAATACATTCCCCACAATACACAAACTTGGAAATAAATGGAGTTGGGTATGAAACAGTGGACTTGCATGCCCTGCCTGGGTTTCATACTCCATCCTTGCTTCTCAGTTCTTGATGTCTCAGAGGGAACCTGGTTAGGACATGCCCATGTCATTTGGGACTCTCAGACCAGTCTGTTGTATACGAGGCACCTTGCACTCTTCATTTTGCTGCATTCAGTGGCTATACAGAGAAACTACAAAGTGTTGCTTTTTCCACTACCTTTATATAAGCTGATCCCACATTTTATATGGTTTAGCGTCGACTATCATTGATTGCCCGTGGCAGAGACTAGGCTGCACTAAAATGAGAGGTGCGCTGCCCAGGAAGCCAACACAGGTGAATGTGCTCTTGTTTGGGTGCTCAGGGCAGGACTCCTTGAAGAGGCGAACTGAGGCCTGAAGGAGGGTGAGCATTAGCCAGGCCCGAACAGGAGGGAGAAATGTTCCAGGCAGAGGGAGCCACAGGAGGAAGCCCTGTGACAGAGGAAGTGAAAAAGGCCAGGGCCGCTGGAGCTGGGGAACGTGGGGAATGCAGACAAGCTCCTGCTTGGTGAAGAAGTCACAGGGGAGTGCGGCAGAGAGTCGCCCCAGGGACACGGGAGTGTGTGTGCAAGCATTCATCCATCCAGAAGAAACGAGGCCTTAAAGCAAGAGGGCTGCCCACCTGGCTTTGGCTTTCTTTAATTTCTTAGTACAAGGAAAGACTTTCAGAACAGGAGAGAGCCCTGGAGGGAGTAATTCAACCTCTCATTTAATGGGCAAGAAAACTTTTGCTCTAGGTTTGGAACGGCAGCCAAACCCCTACGCAGTCAACTCACGTTTTTGCCAACACTCCAAACATGTACTAGATACAACTCAGACCAGGTTTACATTTCAGAAAGGATCTCCTTTCCTTTTTCATTACTTTTACCTCTGTTTCTATCATGACAGATTTAGTCCCTTTTTTCCTACTGTGCCTATGAGGGAGTTACATTTAAAAACATTATTATTGTCTAAGGAGGGCTTTATTACACCGAAGGGAAAACACCTCCCACGCACAGCACTGGCAAATGTTTAAATCCTATGGGGGAACTAGACACACTTAAACACTGCTGTGTGCAGGGTAAATTGGTTTATCACTTTCAGAAGAGTTTGGTATCATAAGATAAGGCTGAAGTCACTCTTGCCATGTGACCAGGAAGGGCCATTCCTGAGTAAAAAAGCTGGCATTGCCCTTAAAATTGGGCACAGGAGACAAGTTCAAGAATGTTCGTGATGGTGTTGGGTATCATAATGGGAAGGGAGGAACAGCTTTAATGTCCATCAGGAGGAGGGCGGCTATAGGAGTAGTGGCATATTCAGACATGGAAGAAACCGGAGCTTCACGTGTCAAAGCCCAGCCTGTAAGAAAATTTTAAAAAATACTATGTTGAGTTCGACAAGCAAGTTTTAGAAGTGTACATAAAAGCGTGCCTTTTCCATAAAATGCTACATGTCCCAAACAATAGCATTTCATTGTTTCAGGGCAGATCCAATATCAGTAAGTGTAGAAGGAGGCCTGCAGGCTTGGGGAACATTCAGACGGATCCGCAAAGGGTGTGCAGATGGCTTTAATGGTGCACACTTTTTGTTTTTTTAATTTAAGTTGCAGGTAGATACATAACTATTTTATTATTTATACTTTTCTGTGCTTTTAAAAATATATAATTCATAAAATAATAATAAAATAAAATTTCCACAACTGTACAATCTTAAACCCTTTTAGCTTTCCAAAACTATCAGAACAATACTGTCTCAGTCTCTTTGGGCTGCTGTAACAAAAACAGCAGACTGGGTGCCTTCAACAGCCAGCATTTCTCTCTCACAGCGGTGCAGGCTGGGAGGTCCAAGCGCCAGTTGCTGCAGACTCGGTGTGTGGTGAAGACCCACACGTGGCCGTCTTCTCCCCGAGTCCTCACGAGGCGGAGGTGGTGGATCGCTCTAGAGTCTCTTTTCTAAGAGAACAAATCCCATTATGAGAACTCTACTCTCATGACCTACTCACCCCCATGACCATCTGGCACCCTGATCTGGGACTTCCCAGCCTCCAAAAGTGTGAGAACTAAATTCTGTCTTTTATAAGCCACCCAGCCCATGTTGTTTTGTGACAGCAACCCAAAGGGACTGAGACTGTGTCTTGAAAGGATGTTTGGTGAGATGCAGGCCCAGTGACCCAGAGTTTGAGGATGTCTGTGCCACCTCACTTCTAAGGAAAGCAAAATTAATATTTGTGGAATGCCTAATTTATGCTAACCATGGTACTAGCTTCTGTTACCTGGTAAGTGGTTCTGTTAGGGTCTCGTTTTGTCCATTTTCCAGACTGGAAAGCTGAGGCAGAAAAATTGCTTAGTGACAGACTCAAGTGTATCATTGTGGCTCATGGAGGAACAAGAAGTGGAATCCAGATACCTGAGACTCCAAAACCCAAATGCTGATTAGGGTGTGAGTCTCTTCTCTTGGTAAGCGCTAAGCTGGGAAGGGGTTGAGGGTTTGTTTGTTTTTTCTGTCCCTCTATAAGACAAAGTTCTTATGACAGGCTTGTTTCAAGAGTATATAGGAAATGTCTGAAACTGTGGCACGTTCATGACCTTGTCTGTCTCCATCCCCAGACACCGTGACTTCTCAAGGAGTCATGCTGCTACATCAGCACAGTAGCAGTGACCAGAGATCTCAGAGTCAACTTAATGATCACTGTTTTGTTAACCACTAAGAGAGTCACATCTACCCTAACAAACTGCGGGATATATTTTGAAGGGACCAGACTATAAAATTGTTTAATTTGTGAATTAAAGTGAAATAAAATGTCTTTGTTGGAAATGCATTGTGAAAGAATGAGACTTTTGAAATTTATGGAAATGAATAAAACTATTGGGGTATAAACATTAGGATGATAAGGAATTTATATTATTTGAAAGAGAAACATTTATATAACTTCCTAGTGGGTCTGCCATTTATGATTCAATAGTTATTTTCCCATTTCAAAAATAGATTGCATATCTCATTATGGCCTATTATCTTTTACTCTGTTGATTTGGTGAGATTTCTATAATTTACTCTGTTAAAAAAAGAATAATAAACGAGCTTAATAATGTCCTTAAGCCTCTCAGCACTTGTTTTTGTCTTTTCATAGGACTATTTAAAAAAATCAGTGTCTGCAGTCTTCCCAAATTGATTCTAAATAGCCATTTCTGTTTGAGCTCTGAAACACCAGTTAATATTGAAGTGGCAACATTTAATCCTTTCTACACTAATCTTAATGGTAGCAGAATTAGCGTATCAACAAAGGCAATTTTTCCACATGTTCCGTAATATTTCATTACACTTTCTTTTTGCTTAAGACAGAGTTGAATTTTAGTTATTTGTTATTTTATTATATTTAGACCTAGTCTATCCAAAGGGGGAGGGTGAGTATTCCTTGTATGACCTACTTACCAGTATCAAAACAATTTGCTTTTAGGTTGAGAGGCAGATGACTTCAGAAGGAATAAAGAAATGAACCATTACTCTACCCTTCTGTCAGATTTAAACATACTGTGCATGTTATTGACGTAATTGGAGATTAGACTCACTAAATTTAATTTGACTTCTTTTCTCCCCAGAGGGTATTAGTTGCTAGCACCAGTAGCTATGCAATGAAGTAGGACCTGGATAAAATTACCCTTCTGGGGGTAAAATACTTTGCCATTTTGCTTAGCCGTTACATATGATAATAGCCAGGGGGTGCAGTTGGCACCCCTCCGCACAATTCCTGGAACCTGAGATGTCATAAAGATCAACTGCACCAGTGATGTTATTATGGGTTTCATGTGACACTTTTTTGTGTCTCCCCTCCAGAGGAAGATCTGGTGACTTCCTGTAAGTGGCTGAAGTCACAACGCCCCTCTTGTATCATGTCTCTTCTGATCTCACCTGTCCCAAATCCTTGCAATATTCGACCACCTCATTCCGTCTGCTGGTCTACCTCTCTGCTCGGTCCCGCCCATCTTTCCAAAGTCATCTAACACCGTTGCCCATCTTGTTCCCCACTTGTCCCTCAGGGCTTCACGTGACATCTGTCCTGTTTCATGAAGGCCTCTTGCTTGCCATTTCCTGGGCCCCAAATCCCCTCCTTTCACTCTGTGATACCTGGCTCCTTATCCTCTGGGATGCAGCTGGAACGTCACCTCCCCAGAGACACCTTCTACGTTTATTCCACTGAACACAGCATTCCGTCCTCCATCTCAGAGCTGTTTGTTCTGTTCTATTACAGCAGACTTGGAAATAATGCAATTTTTTCTCTTTGTTTACTTGTTGTGTTGGATTTTATTAACTCTGTGGGCCCCGGGTACAAAACTTCGTCAACAGTTCACTTGTCTATGCCCAGTGTCACCCTCTCTTCTCACTTGGCTGAGTGCACTCAAAGTATTTGCGAACTAAATAAACAGCTGAGGGTGTCCTTGCCAGACAAGGGGAGCACTGTGTCCATGAAGGCCCAGCCCCAGATCTTCAGAGCAGCCAGCGTTTCTTCTAGAGTTTTCCCCTCTTTGCTGAGATTTCCCAGAGAATCTTCATCTCACCCTTGTGCCCAGGCTTCTGTGAGAGCGCATGCTCTTTAAGCATTTCAAGGGTTTCCAGTCATATATCTGGCATCTTAGCAGTGACCCAGGCATAAACTGTGATGTCCCCAACGGCCTACAGCAATGGTGATAAAGCATTTTATGAGACTTCTGAGGTACGTGTTTGGGCAGATCAGTGGGTGCAGGGAAGCAAAGAGGGAAGAGGACGGCTTGCTAGGATCTGTTCACCCACATTCTTCAATGTGTGCTTTTTTATATTCTCTCTCTTCAAGCCCTGCCAATGGTCCCTTTAATTTAAAAAAGAAAAAGTTTGCTGATGGAGTATTAGATCAAGTTTATGAGATTAAAGCATGATTACTGCTAGATTTCATCTTACCAGTTTTAACTTTTAATAATAAACATATTTATCACTGCTCTGATGACAAAAGTAATTTGTTCACTTTTGCAAACCCAGGCATTGCAACGATGTGGAAGAGAATAAAAAATTACCCCTCACGTCAGCCGCCCTTTAATGCTTAAAAGCATGAACTTGTTCAGGGTTTTCTCTCCAGCTCTGAATGGCATGTGTACATATGGCAAGTGCACCCTAAACATTTTCGAGTAAATAAATAAATAAATAAATGCATTGCCCCTGCCCATAGTTGGATACATTTCTATGTCTTTGTGTGTATAAATGTGCATAATTAATAAGAGTAGTGGCCTGCCAAAGATACAGGCATAGAGGGCATTGCCCTGTCTGTTGAGAGGTCAACAATAGTAATAAAACCAACTAACAGGGACCTGCTTTTTACTTGCACTGTACACGGGCAATTCTAAACAATGGCATCGATAAACCATTTCTCTCCCAGCAGCCTGCCTCCCTCACTGCCACCTGCTCCCCCAAAGGTAAAGAGCCCACTATCCCAAGCATTTGTAATACTTTATCGTAAGAAGTTCTCAACAGAAAACTTTCTTGTGGAAAGCACTGGGCAATATGTCCCAATAACCTTGAACATATTCCTGATCTTTGAATCTCACTTCTGAAATTCTACCTTAAAAGTACATCATAAAATGCAGGTGAAAAGTTATGAGAAATGATTTTCATCTCAGCATTATTTATGGCAAAAGTATAGGCATAGCTTAAGTGTTGAATACTGAAGAAATAAGCTACTTAATCATGGTATACTCATATAATGGACTATTACACGCAGGCTTTTTAAATGGTGCATAGAAAACTCAGGGTTTGTAAGCGGATTTGCATATGAAGCATCTACTCACTGATCAGAAGTACATGCAATGGACAACACACAAAACAGAAACATGGCGGACAAATACACAGTTTCACTGAGAAGGGCAACATTGGAACAAGTCACATGCCCCAGCACTGTTTTGTTCAGCTGTAGATCACACATACGGCGTAGTGCTACGAGATCGTAATGGGGCTGAAATTTTCCTGTTGTCTAGCAGCTTTGTAGCCATCACAAGGTCACAGCACATTGCATTCACTCACGTGTTTGTGGGGATGCTGGTGTCGACAAGCCTACTGCATGCTCCCTGTCACATGGAAGTACAGGCACACATAAAATGTGTGTAGTGCCTGTCACATGTACAATGCTGTGCAGCACATAATACTCAATGGTAATAAACATCTATGTTACTGGTTTCTCTATTTACTATACTATACTATGTATTGTCATTTTAAAGTGTACCTTCCTACTTAGTAAAAGAAGTTTGCTGTAAAACAGTGTGCCATGTTATGCCAGCAGCAGCCTCATAGGTCTCACATTGAGCAGTCTCTTGTGTTCGATCTAATCGTGTTTTGCACAGCGAGGTGCTCTGTGGGTGTGTGGCCCAGGTGTGTAGGAGGCTGCACATCTACACTTGTGTAAGAGCGCTCTGTGATGTCTCCACAATGTCACAATCACTTACCACTGTAGTTTTTAGGATGTATTCCCGTCATTCAGGGGAGTATGGCTGTTCTGGGAAGGTGTGAATTATTGCTAGAATCACAGTATTTTCAGCATTTGGGGGGGGGACTAAATATGGGATCAGAAATCAAAACTTTACATGCAATATTTACAAGTGAGTATATGGAAAGGGTGGTTATGGAAAAGTTTGAAGAATGACTTGAAAGTAATAAAATAGAGTTAGTGAGTCAAACGTGCAGAAGTCTGAATCTCCTGATGGCCTGCTGGGCTGTCTTCACAAAAGCTGTGGCAGTTTCAGGCCAAGGTGCCACACCCACTCCTGCTCTACAGATTGGTACTGCTCTCTCCTCTGCCAGGTACTAAGGCCTCTTCCTGGTCAAAGTAAAGGCCAAGTGATGGCTGCTCGTTCAGGAAATGAGCCAGCCAACCAAGCCAGCTCTACGCTCAGTTAAGTACATTAGGGTTATTAGCTAGGATGCTCTGCTTTTCTTTATACACTACTGCATTTATTTTATTTTTTGGTAATTGAGATGCCTTGGGTTTTTTTATTATTTGTCTTTCTTAATAGATTTTTAAATTGTTGTTTAATCTAATTATTTTTCATTCTGGCTTATCTGCTTGACCTATCAGCAAATCCCCTTAGTGTTAATCTTTTAACCCAAATTTTCAGAAATGAGAAAAATTTTTGATATTTTTACGTTGGAAATATTGGCTTCAGATTTGTTTACCACCATTTAAAAACTGGTTACTATTAGAAAAAGGAATGATTAATGATTAAATATTGCTTTAACACCTACATCGTAGCTTATGGGACAAAATAATTGTGAAAGATGTTTCTAATTGCAAAAGAATTCTAGCCTGATTATTGGGAGTCATTTTCCATTCTAAGAAGCTTTCACAGTTTCTCTGTCTCTCATGGTTTAAAATGTTTTTGCCCTCAAAACTCTGAAAGACAGAAAATGTGTCTTTTTCACTTTCGTATTCCAAACTGCATTGTGTTGCTTGGAACTTATTTATAAATGAGTTAACATAACACTGAATTATGACTAGAATAAAGTTTTAGGAACTTCTCTGTGTTATATAAACCTATTTACTCTTTGAGGATTTTTTTAGAGCAAGGAAGAAAAACTTTGACACTTGGGCTAGAAGAACAGAATGTGAAGTTAAAGCTCTCCTGGCCAATTAAGTTGGTATGCAAATTAGAACCTTGCTGTTAAAGGCACATGATTCTCTTGCTGTCTTATCAATATTCCTGGCATACTAAAAAGTTGTCAAATGGAAAAAATTTTCTTTTTCTTCCCAAATTCTGTGTCTGTAGTCAACAACTTTACTGTATTTTCCTGGGGATTGTAAATATCCTCCAATAATGAAGTGTATCTGGAAGGCACATTGTTCCATTGTTTCAAAAGGAAAGCATAGATTTAAAAACTGTTTTATATATAGCTTTATGCCAAAACATCACACAAGAGAGTCTGAAGAGTTAAGTGCAGGAGAGAGATCCAATCTATCTAATACAGCCAAGGTATAAACAAATACGGGCATACCATTTCCATGGTTAAACTGTTTCAGTGGTTCTTCATTATATTTTGAATCCAGCCAGAAATATTCACCATGGTCACAGGGCCTGCATTGTTGAGCGACACCTGGCCTCACTCGCATGCACCTCTCCCACTCTCCCACATCTCTCCCTTTGATTTCCCACAAGCCAGGTCTTTCTTACCCTAGAATGCGCCATGCTACATCCTGCCCCAGGTTCGTTGAAAACACAAGTTCTTTTTCTTGGACCCACTCACTTGAGCCCTGACCATCACCTGTTTTTGTCTGGTTCCTAGAGCCAGATCCCTCTGAGATATGAACTCATAGCATCTTACACTGTTCCAAGTGTATCACCAACAAGTACGTATCACCATTCCAAGTAAATTGTTAATAGCATTAAAGGTCTATCCTTTTTATAAGGATGTACATTCTAGAAGGGTGATGATTATATCTGTCTGGATCATTTTTTTATCTGCAATTTAAAATGCCAGGTAAATAGGCTAGGTATAAAGCGGGAGTGAGACAGTCTGAAGTGGCTTAGCATGGATCAGAGCAAGTACATGTGTTTTAAGACTCTTGGAGCCCTGGATTTTTGGTGGCGTTGGCAACACTTCGCCTGTACCAACAGTCTTCCTCCACATCCACTGCTTCTTCCTTTCTCTGGGGATGCCCACATGAGTCAGAGAGCATGCCCCTGAATTTATTATTAAGCAAAGTTAAGGCACTTTAATAAAAAGATGGGAAGTATAAGTTAATCAGTCAGTCAATCAATCTGAGCTTTACTGAACATTGTTGGATGACCACCATTTGGAGCAGATCAAGACGAGGGTCCTTCCTCATTGCTGATCTGGAGGCACATTTACGGGCCATTTTGTTCATAAGATGAATAGTTACTATGATCACTTCTCATCACAGTTTTCTCTCTCATGACTGTATCCCATCCGACTCCCACTAGTGTGATGAAATCCAAAAGGTGTTAATAATAATTTAACATTTGAGCACTTATGTTTTGGCAGGCCCTAGTCTAAGTATCTGAAATGTATGAACTTATGTAATCCTAACAGTCGTCCTATGAAATAGGATTATTATTATCCCTAATACCAAGACCTGGAGAGGTTGCCCTGGTTACACAGCTAATGAAGGGTAGAGCAGGGCTTGAATTTAGAAAGTGTGACTCTTAGTGGCTCAGACTTCCACCACTGCACTGTGCTGATAAAATGGTTCTAAGGCAATTCCTGTTCACAGCACTGTTAAATCTGTATTCCAGCTGCCCTTTGAGAGTTTTATCCTCTCTCCTTATGTCTGGAGAAAAAGAGATGTTGGAATCAGTTGTCTGTCCCAGTTTGACCAAAAATGACCTCATCTTCCTGTGTCTTTGCTCAATTAAGATTAGTCATTCACTAAAATACAAAAAAGGGGGGGCAGGCAGAGGGTATTAAGTTTAGCAGGACATTCATATCAAGGGAGGTCCGCTAAATTCTGCAGCACATTCATTTGCTAGTTGGGAAATGGGGGAAAAAGGCAATGGTCTCACAGTGGATGGAAAAGATCCTCTACCCACATGGGAAGTCAGAGGAGAGATTAGAAAACATGGACTAGAGGTGCAGAGGACAATGACAGGCAGCTGCAGAGTAAACAAAACACAGAAGCAGGGGGAACAGCAACTCTGGCAGGGGCAGGTGGACCTGACTTCAAGGAGCAGCCTTTAGAGAAGAGGTTCTGTGCTAAGGAATCAAGACCTCTAACTGAGGATGCTGGCTGCCCCGAGCTGCGGAATGATCTTATCCCTACTGTGTAAGAGAAAAAAGTTAATGTTTTCTTTGGGGAAAACAAAACCAAACCCTAAAACACACAAACGAACAACAACAAAAACCCAGAGTTGGTTAGAAGAGCCCGTATAGTAACAATGTCAAATAACAGGGCACTATTAAATTTTTACTTAAATTATTTATAAGTGATAAAATAACGCTAATCAGAATATGAATTTTTAATATTTGACATTGAATATTCTGTATTTCTCTGCACTGTGCCTTGGATGACATGAGGTACTGAAAATGGAAAATTCCATATTGTCTCGATGTAATTACTCAGTTCCTTCTTTGTAACTTGTTTTTCTTCAGATGGTCTGACTCACAAAGGATGTGCCCACTACTTGTGTGGTTCATTTGTTTAAGATGATGGGGAATTTAGGGAGTACAGCTAGTTAAACTGAAGTAAGTTTATAAGAAATTAATAAATGACTTTTCATTGTTTCACTTTTAAATTAATTTAAATCATCGCCTATTTGATTAACTCATCCATCCATATATATGTGATAAAAGTGTAGGATGCTGCTAGAATCGATTCTTTTCCAGCTATAGGAATAATGCTAACCAGGGCTCTAAAACGAAATAAAGGCAACAGTTACCATTCACACAGCAGCATTAAACATTCAGTTCGGATATAATCCTCTCTGGCACACTACACATGGCCTATAAATTCTCACACTGGTATAGCTTTATAGATTCAAGGAAGAGTTGTTAGCTTCAACCACATTTTAACAACTAGACCACTTACAATCTACGGTCCTTGGCTGTAGAAAACAGCTAGTCTCAGAACGAGTAATATGTTCAATTCAGCCACTCCTTCTTCAGTATTTGCTGTTGAGACGATGTATATGCATACCACATGCAGATGGTGGGTTGTCTTGTTATGAGCCCTTTCTGGTACATAATGAATTCATTTAAGGAGAAAATGAGAAGTCACGGGAAGAGAAATGAAGCAATTTGGATGCCATAGGGATGCACAGAGGAACCTGAAACCATTCTGATTTTATGCACTTTACTTACTTATTATTGGGAATTGGTGTACTTCTTGAAGTCCAGCAATTTTATATGTTTAAAGAGGCCCGGTGTTGACACAACACACTATTAAAAATAAACAAAAGGTGTCCAAAGAAATGTTATTGAAGCCTGTTCTGACAGCTGGTGTTCATTTCATAAATGGAGGAAAAACACCCCCGAAGTGTAAATTGAATCATGGCTCCCTGCATAGACACGTAGTGGCTCACTTTTAGGGATGTTGCTGTGAGGCTGCTCCAAACCTCTAATTCATCTGAGCGTTTTTCACAAACGGAAAAAAAAATATTTCACTTCAGGGTGCCTGGTTTAATATGGGATACCTGTTTGCTCATCAAAGTCCTTGCTCCGTCTCAAAGTAGTTGTTATTCCAACTACGTTAGACTTTCTGCAAATTCATCATGTCTGTGGAACTTGTGATCGGCAAAATGTAGCCAAATAGCACGGATCCAAGAAATGAGCCTGAAATGGTATGTTAACTTTTAAAATAAGGAGATATGTGTGAGAGCTGGGTTACTGGAAATATCAGGGAGAAGACTTTGCAAAGCATTGATATGTGACTATCTCACCACTATCTGTACCCTCGAAACTGATCTCAAACAATATTGAATGTAAACTGTAATTTTAAAAAATTTAATTGATAAAAAAGATAGAATAAGGAGATATTTTCCAAATGAGTGGTCCCAAGCCATGGCTGTGTCACCTGCAGAGCTTCTGAAATTAGAGATGCGTTGACATCATACCTTGTCAATCAAAATCTCCAGGCTGGTGGGATGAGGGATTCTAGTTAGTTGTCATTATAGTCTCATGAGGTGAATCTCACTCACAGCTAATTAGGTTGTAAACCACTAGTGTCAATAATCAGCAGTTGACCAGAACTTTGTAATTCATGAAGCATGTCACAATCTTTAATCTAATTTAATCTGGTGTGAAAAGTACTGTTCCTATTTTATAGACAAAGAACTGCAGGCTTAAGAGAGATTCAGTGACTATATACTCTGTTACAGAACTAACTTGAATTCTAGACTTGTGATGCAAAGTTGCTGTTTTTTCTTCCGTTTTTCGAGGGGCAGGGTGGAGGGTGCATAATCTATATGCAGAAAAGTGGCCACGTGCCGTGAATTCTCCCAGACAGAACACACCCATGGAAGCAGCGCCACAGATGCCCGCCCCTGGGCCCCTCCAGTCACTGATGCCCTGAGCCCCCAACCCTTCAAGGGAGGAGTCACTAACCTGATTTCTAGCAGCATCACTTAGATCCACCTGCTTTTGTGTTTGGTCTAATAGAACCACCCAGGAAGAACTTTTGTGTATGGCGTCTTTCTCTATCTAATGTTTACATGTAATGTAAGATTCATCCATGTTGTTTTGTGCAGCAATAATTAATTTACCCACATGGGTTATGGTGTATATTAGTGTGAACATAAAAGTTATTTTATGCATTCTAGTACTGGTGGGAATTTCTGCAATTCCAGTTTTTACTCATGGCCAGCGGCACTGTGTCCACCTTCTAGGGCACATCTCCAGTGAACATGTATATGCTTCTACTGGATATATATTTAGGTAAGTCCTGAGCCTTTAGAATTATAATTTTTAAGTTGACAGCACTCACCTCTAGCCTTTCTCTTTCAAATCTTTCTCTTCTTTATTTATTCTAATTCTACCACCTCTCCCAAGTTTATTAGTCATGACACCTCTGAAAAAAGGGAAAGGCAAATTGATTTACTGTAAGGCAGGGGTCCCCAACCTCTGGGCCAAGGCCCAGTACCTGTTAGGAACCAGGCCACACAGTGAGAGGTGAGCTTGAATGTAATGCACTTGAATCATCCTGGAACCATCCTCACTTCACCCCCCAGGCTGTGGAAAAATTGTCTTCTACGAAACTGGTCCCTGGTGCCGAAAAGGTTGGGGACCACTACCCTAAGGTATACCATGCCTAGTAATTCCTAATTTATTTCAAAGAATAATATCTTCATTTAAGTGAACCACTTTCTGATTGTGGAGTTTCAGGGCATGAGAAAAGTATACGCAGAGCAAGGAATGGCTTTCTCTTATCTTGACATAGAGTTTTGTTTTAAATTTCTTTAGACAGACTATTATGAGCAAACACAATGAATTGGCTACTCGGTGAGTAACTGTTGTTTGACTGTGTGTTCTTAGGATTACCAACCCCACCGGGTCCTGGTCAGGACCTTCTACCAGTTACCACCGGTCAGAGTGTGCCAACCCACTCGGATAGTGAGTCATAATTACAGCATCAGTGTCTGTCCTTCAGGAGGCTGCCCCTCCGTCCTTTCCTAAGGCTCGATCCTAAGGGCAGTGTGGACCTTTCCTATGGCCTTCTCTCTAGTGATCCCTGGATCTTAACTTTAAGGTTCATGGATATCACTAAGTTCTATTAAATACCTTCTGTTGTCTTCATCCAAGGAGCAAGGGGGAGATTACTGATTAATGACCAATGGGGTTTCCCAATAGGTAAGGTAGTTATGTCTTTAGGCCTCAGTTTTCTCAAGTTCACAACTGGTATAGTCACATTTCCATTACATTAAATAATATAAGAGATATCATGAGTCTAATACAAGTATCTGGTGCTGAATAAATGGTGTCATTGATGGCTGCTAAAGCCCAGAGATCATGTCTTATTCATCCCCATGGTAGTATCTCACAGGAAGGCACTTCGAATTTTTAAGGGAACCTGTGATTTATCCAAGTTTGACTGGCTGATGGATAGCATTCTCACAAAAAAGGAAGCTGCCTTTCCCCAGTCACCAGCTCCATTGCCCCTCTGGATGAATCCCAAATGACTAACAAAACTGTGAAAGCAGTTTTTGAGCTCTGCAAACCTGTTCCCCACAGGGAAAGCATTCTTGGGTGACAACATCACCTCTAGGGGCTTCAGGTAGGGTTAGACCGTATTTCACCAGAGCCCGAGCATATTTTAGAAGCACAGACAGAATTGTGCTGGCACTGCACTCATTAAAAAGTATAAATGATTGAAACTCAGCTTTGCCTGAATCCTCAGGTCCTGCCCCCCGCCATCCTAGGGCAAACATGTTAATAAAACCAGCTGAACTACTTTAATTGTTTTTCACCTCCTAGTCTATGCTTCAATGTTAGCTATTAATTTGCCTCTTGATGGTGATCATTGCCATATATGGCAGATGACTGCAGGACCTCATGTAGGAAGTGGTCATCCATAGACATCCACTCTATTTCTACTGCAGTGTATCCGAATACGACCACCAGCACAGCCCATAAGTCTGCCACCAAAAGCACCAATGGTTCTATCTGGATACCACCACCAAGTGCACCACAATACTACCAAGGATTCTGTCACCAACAATTCCAGTACCACCAGCAATGCCATCACCAACACCACTGGCAATTGCAAAGCAAAGGGTCAACTGATATGCCAGGCTCTGGGAGCCCACATGAATGAAACATGGTCCATGACCTCACCAAGTCTGTGGTTTAGTGGAGGACATGTATCAAAGGCAGCATTGTTCAATCCTGCCTGGACTAGGTAGACTCACGTGTCCTTCATTTCGAGACACCCTGCTGCTCTGACCTCATAAAGTTTTCTCCAGCCACAAAGTTTTCTGCCTGGAGTAGTTTTGTCCCATATCCTCACTAGTTGAAACCTTTCTTTTACTTAATCTTTTAGCTTAAGTGTCACTTCCAGACAGAAACCTTCAACGGCTTCCCCTTTATGTTGGCATAATAGGGATAACAGTTTTTACCTTGCGTGGCTAATCAGCGTTAAACATAAATGAATTCTGAGTGCCTTGCACAGCACTTGCAGGCAGCTAATAGCAGTAGTAGTAGTAATGGTGAAACAAGGCAGATGATCTGTTTGACTGAAAATAAAGAGACAAACTAGAAATGAAACCAAAGCCCAGGAGGCTCAAAGGAGTCACAAAAAGACAGAATTTTCATCTCAGAAATTGGAAGGCAAAGCCTAGAGTTATATGACCCTCAGAGTAGGGCTGAGTTTGGGGAAGACCTTTAGAATGTGTGGGGTAGTTAGTTACGAAGGGGCAGTTGGTGCCATGGAACGGAGCAAACAAAATCTGAAAGTAGCAAACGGGAGGGGAGGGCATTAACTGCATCTCTCATGATTGCCCCTGAGTGTGAAAATAAGTCGTTATTGATGAGATTGGCTTTCAATCACAATTATTCTTATGGCCTTCTAATCCCCTTTTATGCCCTTCTCTTCTTTGAGCTCACAAGCTTTGAGTGCAAAGTTTTTGGAATACAGACTTAAAATTTTCATTTATCTTTATTTCAACTAATTCCTGTGAGTCTAGGCAAGGGGAGTATTTAGTAGACAGTTCTATTTTTGTTGATGTTTTGTAAAAAGACAAAAAGGTATCCAACACAGTTTGTGTGAAATTCCATGGAGATTATCCCGAAGTAATTATTCTGACCCACACCAGTTTCTTCCTTTTATCTTCAACCTGTGCTGCGTGTGAGTCAGTGTTAAACTTGTCTTTGATTTATCCTTATTCATTAGTCAGTTTGGTGTTGGGAAGGTAAGAGCAAAGATTATGGAGGCAGACTTTTTGGTTTCCCATCCCTGCTCTAGGACTTACCATCTGTGAGAACTCGGGTTAGTCACTTAACCTCTCCCTGCCTTTAATTATCACTTTGTATAGTGGTAACAATAATCATACCCAATAGTGCATAAGCCTTGGAGTTATTATGGTAATAAAATAAAATAAAGAGCACAGATCACTTAGAGCAGGACCTGGCTCATATTAATTGCTCTGTAAGTATGAACTGTCATGAGTGGACAACTAATAAAAAGCACTAGATAGAGAATCTTAACAGCTTTTTGTAATTATGCAAAGTTTATCATTGAAAGTAAAAAGTAATCCCAAAGACTCTTTTATAAGTTCAGCTAACATTCCACGAAACCAACCAGTTCAATCATCAACAATGTTTTTTCTTTTCTTTTAAATTTTTCTTTATTGATGAGAGAGAGATGTATCAATTTGTTATTCACTTGTTTTTGTAATCATTGGTTGATTCTTGTATGTGCCCTGAACTGGGATTGAACTTGCAGCTTTGGCATATCGGCATAATATTCCAACCTACTGAACTACCCAGCCAAGGCAACGATCTTTTCTTTGTAAGTTAGAATATATCAACTGTAGTTACAACTGCTTTTAAAACTTGTTATTATATAACCTCACCTATAATAATAGCTGTGGTAGTTAAGGAAAGCATTATTCAAAGAGCTGAATCATCCGCATGTACATGAATTTAGCATCATTTTGTTAAGGGTGATAATCACTACAGAGAGAATATTCATTTTGTTGGATAAATCCATGTGACTGATTTAGCAGAGTAAATGGGAACAGTTCACCATTTAAACTATCTTTGTCACATCTTTGTAAAGTAAAACTCTCTGTCCCCAGGCAGTTCTTATCTACCCTTAGAATCAGCACCTCCTATGTATTTTGTCTCTACAGTCTGTATTTTTACACAGGAAAGTCAGTTATCTCTTTCTTAAAAAAATGTTTTTCTTCGGCTTGCCCTGAAGTGGACCATTATATCATTGGCTTGCTACTTGAGCCCTCCTTGATTCAGACCAAGGCTCTCAGGATGTTCTCCTTATGTGTGACTTCGTCCATTCTTTTCAGTGTGCTCAAATTTATGATCCTGCCACTCTCAGTTGAGGTCCTTTGAACACTCACACACCCTAAAGCCGGGGTGTCAAAGTCATTGTTACAGGGGGCCACTTCATCCTCACCACTGCCTTCAAAGGGCCGAAGGTAATTTTGGGACAGTATAAATGTAACTACTCCCTAACTGTTAGCTGAAATTACATTCAGCCCTTTGAAGGCAACTGCGAGGCCCTAAATGACTGACTCTTGTTTTGGGTACAGTTACTTCATCTTGAGTATCAGTTATCTTTCAAGAAGTCTGTAGAGATAGTTGAAGTTCATAAATGCCACCTCTCCTGATAAGACACAAAAGCAATGATAACAATTCTCTATGCAGAAACCTTTGTATCCATGAATTTAGGGTCCACGGTTCAGACCTAAGCCTCAGTCAGACTCTGTCTTCCACTTCCACAGAAGCTGGTTATGTCTCTGATTCTGGTGGGAAACCCAACTCATTCCCTTTGCAAGAATACATTAGGAGTAAGTGTTGAAGACGGATGTTAAGTACATTTTAGTAATTCGCTGAGAAGTCTTCCTGATAAAATTAGAAAAACTGATGGCCTTTTAGAATATGGGCTTGGAGGAAAAATGGGGTGTTGTGGGAAATTTTTTGTGTTGTGAACAAATGCTTTCTGAATATCTGCTTCTTTGCTTCCCGGCATCTTTAGAGCTTAACTCCTAACCAATAAATTGGAAGGTTATACTGTATACTTTAATGTTTATCATAGTTTTTCACAGTCACAACTATCAGATTCTCAACACCAAGACTGGAAAATCCTAATGTTTCAGCAGAGTTTCTAAACTTCGATTAAACAAAAAACACTCCCTGAGCCTTTTCCCTTCCTAAACAATATAGAATTGTGTGTACCAAGACTCTACTTACTTATATCATAAAAAGAAATATGAGAACACACTGGCCCCATGCACATGGAACAAGACTTCTAGGTGAGTTGTGATAACTGAAAACATCAGGCATATGGTGAGGCACAAGTTAGTGGTTCTCCCTTTTAAGAGGTGAAGGCTGGCTTCTGAATGTCAGTACCCATGTGCCCGTCTTCCCGGCAATCAGGACAGAGAGGCATACTTCCTGCAAATCATCGGGATGCCTGTTTGGAATGTACATAGGCAGGCATATTTAAGGGGTAATATTCTTAGCACCTTGCACAAACTAGCAATCTTTTTTTTATTGGAAGGAAATGTTTCCTCCCTCTTAATTATTCCATCTGAATATCCAGCCCTGACATTTAAAGCAAAGCACGTTCAAATTTCTTTTGAAATTTAAAGTTTGTGCTAAATTAGGGTTGTTTGGTGGGAAGTGAGTTTTGCATTTTTAAGATTTGCTCATAAAAGTTTGATTGACTTTGGGCTTGTGAAGTGGGTGAACAGAGCCAGTGGCAAGAAAAGGAGAAATAGAAGTTAAGTGGGAAGGTGATTCATTGTCATTTCCTGTAGTTCTTAGGCGAGCGGATAAAGAGCTGTGGATCAGGGGTCAGGAAATGAAGCTGTTGCTCTCTCTCAGGATTTTGCAATCACAACGAAACACGGTGCCAAGCATTTACTAAATATGATCTCTAGGTTTTTCCTCAGACTTTCTTTGTGCATTGTCTTCTCTTTCTGTGGTCAAAAATAGCTGCTCAGTGAATGAATCTTAAATAGAACCAGGGGTGACTTAATAAAGAATGTTTGCTGCAAGTACTTCTTTCTTCTGCCCCTGGTTCTCCTTCTTCCCTCTACCTTCTATGTTTGCTCATCGAGCTCAGGTTACGTGCCAGGAATTATATAAAGTGCTAAGGATGCAAGGGCAAACCACACAGAAGGGTTCTTGGTGGTCTGGTGCTTACATTCTAACAGGAACAATAGAATAAAAGAGAGTAAACAAAGTGAATAATTACACATTATAACAAGACTTATGGAGGACCCCATCAAGGACCTATGTTAGGAAATGAAGTTCACCATAGGAAGGATATGAGGCTACGGTTGGTCAGCAGGGCATCTCTCAGTGCAGACCTGAGTATGGACGGGAGCCAGCAGCCCCTGAAGTTCTGAGAGGAGACAGTTCCAGGAAGAGGGAATGGCAGTGGCTATGGTGGTGACATCCCTTCCAGAGTCTGGAGAGAAGTGTGGTTAGAAAGTAGTGAGAAATGGGACGGTGATATTTCTTTTCTTCTAGTTGTCCCTAGAAACAAGTCCTAAAGACAGTGGTTTAAAGCCTTGTCATAGGTCCCTCACCTTAGCTCCCCTGCTGGGTGGGCTTCTGACTAGGCCATTAACGATATTGCCATCCACCATGGCTACCAGACAAACCAACACTCAAATTCACCATGCACTTGTGGGAGCACCTATTCATTCAGTCAACAGGGATTTTTCTAGGACTTACTGAGGCCAAGTACTGTTTTAGGCTCTTAGAGAACTGCCTTGGTCTGTAGGAAGAAAGTCACAGGGGCAGAAGAAGTGGGCAGCTGGGCAGCATGGATTCAGGAAACAAGTTCCTGAGGCAGAGAAGGGCCCTTGGAGACAGATTCAGGCGGTTGGCCCAGGGTGAGCTGCTGCTGCCCACTGCTCCCTGGTTGCAAGTCTCGTGGGGACCTTTAGAACTTAGGACGAAAAAAGCAAAGATACACACCTGAAAGAAGGGATGGCGTGCTCTAGAGAAAGAGAGCAGAGTGTACACCGAGTCCTTTGTCCTAAGGGTTTCCTTAGTCTGTTTGCTAGAGGCAGGACTTTTAAGGGATGTCTCAGGGGAGCGTCTCAGTAGAATCTTCATCAGCTTTCCAGGTGTGTCCTTTAACATGCTGGTGCATCAAAATGAGAATACAGGTCATTCTCTGGTCAGTGTCACCTTCAAAGAATGTCACCGAAGAGGGACTGAGTCAAGTCTGCCCCAGCGAGGTCTGGAATGTGTAAGATAAGGCATTGTGATTTAGTATCTGGCTGTAAATGACTCAACCAGTTTGTTCAGCTCCCTGTCTCAGTTTCCCCATTCTGGTTGCTAAGGAATTCTCCTGGCTTCTAACTCTCCTGCCTCAGTGCCATGCAGGTCATTAAAGCAGGTAATTAAAGTCTATGTGGTAGACTGCTGGCAGAGGGTCAGATGAGGTTTCTGTAAGAAAGTGACATTTAAGCCAAGATCTAAATATAATGAGGGAAGGAACTATAAATGGTCTCTCTCCAAGTGATTCCGAGTGGTACCTCCAAGTGAGAAAAGCTTGGCAGAATTCAGGGACCAGAAAGATCCTGGCCCAAAGTAGCCCCAAAAGTCATTCTGACTGCACGTAATTTTCTGACATGTGAGTCACTGAGTCACGTAATCATATAAAACCTCAGGAGTTCAAGATCGCAGGTGGGGATGGGTGGGGTGGAGGGATGAGCCGGGGAAAAATGGAGACAATCGTGCTCGAACAACAATAAAACAAAGATTTGCTACTAACGATAGTGATAAAATTTACTGAGCCAGTACTATATGGCAGGTAGTGTGCTGGGCCCTTCTATAGGAATTACTTCACTTAATGCTCAGACCCCTACAAAGTGGGCATTAGCTTTATCTCCATTTGCAAAGGAGGGGATGCAGTCTCGAAGTGGAGAGTAAGGTGGGGTCAGAGTTTGGGGGTGCAAGGCCCAGGCCTCGGGCCTGGGTGGTCGGGCCGCAGACCCCGCTGATGGACAGCTGGGCAGTGCACTGCTCTCCCAGGAGCTGTTCCCACTGCATTTGGTGCTGATGGATGTTTTATCATCCGGAGTAGAATACAGACGTATCCTGCTGTTTGTTTTTGTCTGAGGCCTCAACAAACAGCTCTGCCTCTAGGTTGAAATGTAAGCCATTTGTACTTTTGGTGGTGGCTAGGGTGGCAGTTAGATTGCTTGCTCTTAAATGTCATTTAGTATCATTTGGATACATGAACACACTATTTTTAAAAATATTTTATTTCTTTATCTTTAGAGAGGAAGGAAAGGAGAGAGGGAGAGAAACATCAATGTGTGGTTGCCTCTCCTGCATCCCCTGCTGGGAACTGGTCTGCAGCCCAGGCATGTGCCCTGACTGGGATTCGAACTGCAATCGTGTGGTTTGCAGGCCCGTGCTCAATCCACTGAGCTACACCAGCCAGGGCCTGAAGGCACTATTAAAAGCAATGATTAATATATGGGAAGGGAGGTAAATGCATTGGCACATATGTTTCATAAAATTCTGGATCTAGTGGGTCGTGTAGAGACGTGAGAGAACCCACTCTTGTTTCTTTGTTGAATCTGAAAGAAGACTCAGGAATTATCTCTTTTTCCTCCTCCCTTCCCTCCCCCCAAGTTCTTATTTGTCCATTCGAAATATTAAAATTCGGGGCCCCAGACGGTCATTCCATTATGGAGTTATTAAAAAAATAAATCATATTTGTTCTCTGCTGAGTTTTCTAAAGGAAATGGCCCGACTTCATTCAAAGCAGAGCGGCCCTCTGAGCATGAACTTTCTGGGGCTGCTGTTCTCTGCCTCCCTCTTCCGAAACGGAGCCTCATGCCACACGGCAGCTCGCCCTCACGCCCCGGCCAGCAGGCTATCAGCAACTGAAGGCACAGAGTGCATTGTTTGTACTTAGAAAAAAACTGTCTGCTATGGCCGTGGGTCCTGTCTCAATCCTAAAATGTATCTCTCTCTACACCTCCCACAGATTCCCTGCATCCTTTTGTGCCATAAATAGAAGTTAGAACAAGGGGCTCTCAGCTTGGCAGAAGCCTACAAAGCCATGCGAGCTTAGTCCACCCTCACCCCATGCCCGAGTCCCTTCTACTGTATTCCCAGCCAATGGTGACCTGACCCAACCTCGACAACCTCTGACAACGGAAACGTTTAATCCTGCGGAGCTGATTCCAAACAAAGGAGACTCCATTTAGCCATTGATTTGAGTGCTCGTCCAGCCTTCATCCACCTCATTAACTGATCAGTCAGACGATTATTTAATCAATCAGGTATTTCTAAAAAACTCAATCAGGTGTTGAGTGCTTACTAGACGCCAGGCATTTTGTTAGCCAGGGATGCAAAGGTGAAAACATCATGAACAGGTTTTCACCTTTTTTTCCCAATAAATTTATAGTTCAAAAATGATACAAATATTTAGAGAGTTAATGGCATTGTAGACCAATAGTTACTGTAATGAAAATATGTACGCCGTTAATTAGGATCATTCATCTGCAAGAGTAGTGGTCAGAGAAAAGGAAGCGTTTTTCCGTGGAACGAGATGTAAGAACAATGGTCTGTCACACATGGCTTCATGTACCAAGGGCTTTTAAAAAGTTCTGATATTACTATACCTCCATCAATCTAGTCTAACTCCACTCACCTTTTTGCACGTGTTTCATAGTTTTGTCTCTAAAAGTCTTTGCTTTTGTGGAGCTTACTTGCCTGCCTTTGCTGCCCACTTAGACTAGACCTTGAAATGTTATCCAAGTCAAGGTCAATGATGAGTCTATTCTCATTGTATTTCAAGATTCTAAGTAACTGCACTGACTATAATTGAATTTCAGGAAAGAAAATTCCTGTGCAGCATCTGGTTTTCCCTGGTGAGGAGTTCTGAGGGTGTCTTCAGGAACTCCACCCACCGACCAGGTTCCCCTTCTCAGATTGGCTCACGCGCTCTCCACGCACCTAAATCAAAGTTAAAGCTTCCCCGGGTCCATCTAGTTCACATTCCCTTTGCTCTTTTCCTCCAGAAGGCAGGGACGCAGCGACTTGGAAAGGACTGCCTTTTGGCGCAATTTCTCAGTCTCCATTGCCATCCTGCCTGGGCTCCTACACGCTGCCCTTTCTTCATCCGCAGGCTTTTCTTCCCCTGCCCATCCACTCTTGTCTCCACCTCCAGATTCCAAAAGCTCCCCTGCTCCTCTTCTCCTTGAAATGCAGATGTTCCTTAACTTCTACCTCTACCTCTAGAAGGTTTAAGGTCAGATAAGACTCGAAAAGTAAAATATGAAGATTTTGAAGATTTATTTATTTAGTTTTAGAGACAGGAGAAGTGAAGAAAAAAGAGAGGAAGAGAAAATTTGATTGGTTGCCTCTTGAATGCCTCCAACTGGGAACCTGGCCTGCAACCCAGGCGTGTGCTCAGACTGGGAATTGAACCTGTGACCTTTAGGTTGGTTTGCAGGACAACACCCGACCCTCAGAGCCATACCATTCAGGGCAAGACTGTACCTCTTTTTTTTTTCATTTTTTATTATTATTTTAAATTTATTTTTAAATTTTATTTAGTTATTTTTCAAGTACAGTTTTTTTGTCTATTTCTCCAATCCCAGCCCCCCCTGCCCCTTGCTCCCCACCTCCCTCCCATTTCCACCCCCTTAGTTCTTGTCCCTGTGTCCTTCCTATTTGTTCCTCCAAATTCCTCCCCCTTTTTCCCCTTAACTTCCCTTCCCTCTCCCCTCTGGTCACTATCCCCTTGTTCTCTATTTCAGTGTCTGGTTTTTTTCTGCTTGCTTGTTTATTTTGTTGTTTAGCTTTCTGTTAAAGGTGAGATCATATGGTATTTGTCTTTCAACACCTGGCCTATTTCACTCAGCATAATGCTCTCCAGTTCCATCCATGTTGTTGCAAAGGGTAGTAGCTCCTTCTTTATCTCTGCTGCATAGAATGCCATTGCGTATATGTACCACAATTTTTTGATCCATTCGTTTACTGATGGGCACCTAGGTTGCTTCCAACTCTTGGCTGTTGTAAATTGTGCTGCTATGAACATTGTGGTGCATAGGTTCTTTGATATTGATGTTTTAGGATTCTTAGGATATAATCCTAGCAGTGGAATTGCTGGGTCAAAAGGCAGGTCGATTTTTATTTTTCTGAGAAAATTCCATACTGCTTTCCATAATGGTTGCACCAGTCTACAATCCCACCAACAGTGAACTAAGGACCCCTTTTCCCCACAACCTCTCCAACATTTGTTGTTTTGTACCTCTTAATAAAAGCAAGGCAGTCATCTATTCATGGAATATGACCCAAATGAAAACAAAAAAGAATATATGAATTATCAAAGAAAGAAAAATAAAACTGAAAGGGCAACACTGGCTGTCTTTGAATGATGGGATTTTGGTGAGTTTTGTTTTCTTTATTTTTACTCTTCTGTGTTTTCTAAATTATTTAATGATGCGTGTGGCATAATTAGATGTTTAGCAAAGAAAGGGAGAAATGAAGTCCATCCATTGAGCTCAAGAAAACCGGTTAAAAAGCCTAAGTGCAGGTGGAACTCCTCAGTCCCAGCCAAGTTCACCTGAAGGTAAAGGTCATGGTCAGATCAGCTGCTGATCCTAGAGGAGCAGCTCACTTTGAAGGCCTGTGCTGGTGACAGACTGCTAAGGGGTAGGGAAGTGTTGATCTGACCAACTCGTCTAATGCGTTGGTTTGCTCGGCTTAACCGTGGCTCCTCTGGGCTTTCAAACTAACCTGGGGTTCAGCTGTGCTCAGAGACCATCATACCTCATGACTCGGGTCTGGGCTTCTCAGGCTTCTCCACTTCTCAGAGGTCTGCAGGTTCCTAAAAGCGGGGAGATGCAGGAGGGCATAAGGTCCTATTTTCATTTTCCAACACAAAGTACATCAGGGGGAGTTACTGTCTGTAACCACAGTGCTTTTGTAAAAGAGTTTTGCTCAAAAAGGTAGGCAGCACATCATAATCTGAGAATGAAAGACAATGTTTTAATTGGACAAATTTTGCCTCCTGAAAACCTCATCGTATTTTTCTTTTTCATTTTGTCATGGTGTTATGTAAAGCAACAGAGCGACCCAGCATAGGAACAAGATTTCTCACCTAAGGAGCCATCACTAGCTAACGTTTTAGCATCCCTGCCCTGCGTTCTGACAATAGTCACTGTCCCTTTTGTGGGAATGAGGCCACTCAGGCCCAGGTGGTTGAGGGGGGGCAGTGAGCCTTTCTGACCGGGTTTTACTGAATTGTCTATGAGCTCTCAAGTTTGTGTTCATGTTGTCTGGAAAAAAAAATAAAACTAAATGTGGGAATTGCCTTAGGCATGACCCAAGCCTCAAATTAGTAAATTTGTTAAGTAAAATCTTTGAACGCTCATGTCAACTTAGACCCCGCCAGGGCTCGCTATGAAGGCCCAGGAGCTCAAGTCTACAGAGAAGATATATACTTCTTAAAAGGGTAATGGCAATAGACTGAAAAAAGATGCCCCCCAGTCCTGGGAAATTTTGCAAAATGAATGTAGGCAGATAGTGCAGGAACTGATCTGAACACAGAGATCTTGGAACGGAGAACACAGTGACCTGCCAGATAAAAATGCAAGCTTGCATGGACCTCATGTCCCCATACTAGGGCCTTCTAAGAGGCTCTTAGCCTCTCACTCTTGGAAAGTATCTCTATGTCCTCCCAGGGTATTCTAATTATTCTGAGGTCTGGCACTTTGCCTGCAACCCTAGAACATTCTTTAGTACCTACTCGGAGATTGGACGACTAGGGAATAAATCTGTAGATCTTTTATCTCTGTGCTGTGCCAGTATTTACTGCCTAAGAACTATTCCTGTAAAAGGCAGAGGGCCAGAAATAGAATCAGGACCAGAGAACACCTGGTGACCCAGGCAGAGCTTGCCATTGGCAGTGGGATTGGCAACTGGTATAAAAAATGCACTAAATATTTTAGATCACAATAAGTCCCAGCTGAAAATGAGGTAGGCAGGAGGACAGTAATTACCAGAGGTCAAGGAAGAGGGGTAGGCAAAATCAGGAACCAGAAAAGTCTTGTTTGACAGTCGAACTTTAGTGCAGGGTGACATTGAAAAGAGAGGAAACCGGGAGAATAAAACCGAGACACAAAGCATTGCTGTGCTAATGTGGTGGTAAAAGCTAAACTGAAGTATAGTAAAATTTTCAAGAGATTGAGCAAAACTCCTCTGGAATCGGACACTATCTAATTTAGCAGATAGAAAGGAGCTCCAAGGACCTGTACAAATAAAATGTCTGTCCAAGCAGAGAGCGTGGGAACAAGAAAATTATACCAGGCAAAGTTGGCTTGGCGATTGCAAGGTAACTCCCCTTTAGGGGCTGGCGGGCTCACCAGGTGGGTCACCTCACAAGTTTGGTCAGGTGATTCCTGATTGGCTGATTTAAGATTTCAATTTCTTGAGGAGCTGAAACTGTAACGACGTGGAGTGTTAGTTCGGTGATATGGGGTTTAGCGTAAAGTGACTCCATTTTGGGTGTGTTGTTTTTTCTTTTTTCCCCAGGGCATTGACTTTTTTGGTTTTTTGTTCTTTTTTTTTGTACTGTAACTATCCACTCCTGTTAGGAAGTACCTTTTGTATTTCCTCTATGCTGCTGACCCCTCTGATCAATTAGTCCTAGGGTGACCCCAGATGATGGATCTTGGGGTATACACCTAATGAGAACAGTAATTCAGTATTTGGTTTTGATAGAACTTCTTTTTAATGTGATGATTTTTATCTTACTCAATATGGGTTTTTTTCCTGGTCTTTATTCCTTTTTGGTTCCAATTCAAGCAATTGAACGGTGCCTCTTCGAGATTGGCTGGCTTCTGTCAGACAGGCCGGTCTGCACGTGGACCATCAATATCACTACAGGTTTAGGAGTATGCTTTTTTTTTTTTTTAACATCAGCATTTCTTTTATTTTTCATCTTATATATTCACAGACATGTATGATATATTTCATAATAAAAAGTTTTTTTTTTTTTAAATTTTATTTAGTTACTTTTCAAGTACATTTTTTTTTTTATCTATTTCTCCCATCCCACCCCACCCCCCCGCCCGGTCTTCCCCCTCCCTCCCATTCCCCCCCCCCCCCCCAGTCCTCATCTCTGTGTCTTTCATACTTGTTCCTCAAAATCCCTCCCCCCTTTTTCCCCTTAAGTTCCCTTCCCTCTCCCCTCTGGTCGCTGCCCACTTGTTCTCTATTTCAGCGTCTTTGTTTTTATTCTGTTTGCTTGTTTGTTTTATTGTTTAGCTTCCTGTCAAAGGTGAGATCATATGGTATTTGTCCTTCAATGCCTGGCCTATTTCACTCAGCTTAATGCTCATAATCTTGGTTCAGGCTTCCAGTAGACAGAACACATTTGCTTTTATCCCACATGTTGAATAAATGAGTGCTCCTGCCATTTTTTCCTGAGAACTTTCACTCACTTTTTACGGTATATGTAAGAAATTTTAAAAGAGGCTGTATTCTGTCAACCACTTAAAAATCCAGTGTATTCCTTTTTCTAAGACTTTCATGAAGCAAACTCCTTGAAATCTATTTTGAGATTTTAAAATGGCTTCTGTTTTATTTTATTTTTAATGGAATTTTGGGGGGTGACGTTGGTTAACAAAATTATATATTTGTCAGGTACACAATTCTGTATATTGTACTGTGTGTTTACTCTCCCAAGTCAAGCCTCCTTCCATCACCACTTATCTCGCCTTTACCCTTCTTCTCCCTCGCCCACCCCCTTTCCCTCTGGCAGTCTCCATACCTTTGTCTGTGTTTCTTTTTTTCTCTTTGCTTACTCCCTTCACCCTTCTCATCCAGCCCCCAAGCCTCTTCTCCCTGATGGCGGTCAGTCTGATAGCAATTTATTTTGTTCTATCGAACAAGTATATATCTGGTTCTAAAATTAATTCCATTTGTACAGCTCTCATTTTCTCCCTATTCAGTCTCAGGAAAGGAAGCATTTCCTCCTTTTGACATTTTGGTTCCTGTCTTTCTTCTTTTAATACTCTACCAACAGTGGTCTTTCTCTGTCGATGTTTCTTCACCTGAGATCCATCAACAGAATTCAGGGGTTCGTTAAACTTACATAGGAGTAAACATCACATTTTTCTTTTACAAACTTCTAGCTAACTGAAATTGAAGGTGTCCTTCAACAAACTGCAGAAATTATGGGCAACACCATCAGCCATGCAATCATAGATAACCCTAATCACATTTCAACTGCCACACATATGGTTAAAATTACAGTAGTTATTAGACCCTGTTGCATATTCTTAGTTCATAGTTTTACAGGGAAATACATTACTTCATCACAGAATTATATTGTAATATTTTGAAAGCTTTCCCCAATATAATCTGATAATCTGTTCCTGATATAATGGTGTATTTTCTTTGATTCATTTGAAAGTGTTGTTCTGAGAAGGGATCCATAAACTTCATAAAGTTTTGAAAGGGATCCATGGTTTAAAAAAAAGTTAAGAACTTATGCCCTGGCTGGTGTAGCTCAATGGACTGAGTGCAGGCCTGTGACGCAAAGGGTCACCGGTTTGATTCCCAGTCAGGGCACATGCCTGGGTTGTGGGCCAGGTCCTCAGTGTGGGGCGTGTAATAGGCAACCACACATTGATGTTTCCCTCCCTCTCTTTCTCCTTCCCTTCCCTTCTCTCTAAAAATTGATAGACAAAATCTGTAAAAAAAAACATAAAGGGACCTAAATTGGTTTTCTGCAGTCTTCCTTTTCTGTGTAAACCATGGTTTGAATGTCCTTTGCTTATCCTAAAATGCTCCTAAGTAACAAACTTGTATTTTTTTACAAAATCCTATGATCTAATATGTTTTCATATTGCCTGTGACGTAAAAGTCATTCAGTGTCAGCTAGAAAAGCAAATCAGACATTAAATTAGCATTTGCTAGTATGAAATCAGACCTGTGTAATTACCACAGTGCAATCACACTCATCTGAGCACTTGCTGTTTCTCTTTTCAGCATCAAATAATTAGAACTCTTATTTGACCATGAATGATGAGATGTTCTTTTTCCTAATGCTGAATACAGGCATTGATTTTCTGTAACAAAAAATGCTTCTATAACAACTTAATTCACTAAAATATTTATTAAGTGCTTACAATACATTAGACACTGCGAATGATATTCACTTCCCTCGGGAAATGAATGTTTAACACAATATACGGAGAGCACTAAATACCACATCCCCACATTACCATAGACCTTTTTAAGACCAAAATCACTATGTGAGAAAACAGATGAAGAAAAAAATAAAGCACACAAATACTTATTTTTTATATTTATTACTCTGAGTTAAATTCCAGCATTAATCAAATCCTGAGTCTCTATTGGCTCTTGGTGACCTCGTACCTAATGAACAGGCAGGCAGCAATTGGTAAGTCAGAACCACATCTCTCACTTCCCTTTGAGAGTTGATGTCAAATCGTGATAAAAGGGCTGAACCCAGGTGTCAGATGGCCCCAAGTCTGCACCCTGGCTCTACTGCTTCCTAGTTGTGTGACCTAGATGACATCACATCTGAGCCTCAGGTTACCTGTCATGAAAAAGAGAATAATAAAATATAACCGGAAAATAAAATATGAGAATAGTAAAATATAGTTATGGGCACTTAAAGAGTTATATGGAAAATACCTGCCACCGTTACTTCATACATTGTAAGCACTCAAATTTTAATTGTTGTTAATTGTTGTCAAAGCTCTGCTCCAGTGCACCACCTTCCTAGCAATAAGAGTTCAAGAATTCAGTCAAATTCTAAACTGCATTCGACTCTTACATTTGATCCAAAGAACGTGGCACATCTCGGACTTTGTTGTAGGGAAATGCAAATAAGTAGAAATAGTGTATATGTTGAAATCAAATGATAACTTCTTAAAGTTGGTTAAAACATCACTAAATGTTGTGGTGTATAATTACACTAATTAGAATCCTGGGACCAAACAGAAGAGAGTTTCATGAAAGGACCACCTACAAATACTGAGTAAGATCAAGGGAACTTGCAAAGAATGGTGTGCCATCCAAGGAGCAGAGCAGCAATGGCAACCCCATGAGCCAGGGAGGGCGGGACGCCATCAGCAGAAGGTGCAGAGCCAAGATTCTCGCCATCAGAGACCAAGTCCCGAGTGATAGCCCTATGGAGAAGAACCCATTCACTCTCCAGTGCCCTGTGGGAGCGAGCCCTGGGAACATACACACTAACCTTGGTCTTTGTCAAACCCAAACACTGACCAGAAGCCAGAGAGTGCAGAGACCCATGTAAAACAGCCTGTACAGACAGCCTTCGGAGCAGGATGGAGAAGAACAGAGAATGGATTGAGTGCCAACAGAGATTAGTAAGCTAAATACTGTAAGAAGCATCTGGGGACTCAGGGGAGGGTGCCATAAGGATTAGAGTAGTCACAGGAAGCTGTGTTCATAATGAAAATCGGGGACTATAAATAACTCCTGCTTTAGACGCACGTGAGTACATTCAACTTGAGTGTGACATAACCTTCAGCTGTAACAATTCTACCAAATGATATGGTCAGCAGCACCCCCTCCCCACCCTGGTCCACCCCACCCCCACCTCAAATCACAGAGCAGTTCCTTCCTGTGGCTCATCAGTCACGAGTGAATGTGCCACAGCTCCACAAAGCCCAGGATGTTTGCCTTGCAAGTCTTTGAGAAATGTAGACAGAATCTATCAAGTAAATTACCTGGTGTTCACAGAGTGAACTAATGCCTGGGGAGGTAGAAATGGTTACTAACCTGACGCTAGGTCTCAGCCTTGTTACTCCCGCTCTGTCAGTGGCCAGGTAATCTGTTCAAAGATAAATGCTCCCGGTTGTGCTGGAGCCTCTGGATCTTTCACTCGGCTGCCATTGATCGCTCCTGCAAGACCCATTCATTTGAAACTCTCTATTGATCTGTTTACAGAAGTCACTTCAGGACTTATTTTTGTGACAGGAATGCTTTCAACGGTGGATTCCTTTGAGACTTACTTAAAATTTTGTTGTCGTTGGTAAGGATGTTCGTACATTCAAAGAGCTTATCCCCCTGCTTGGTCTTATCATTTTTGTGCAACGGAAGAATCCATTCAGCAGCCCTTTCCTTCAGTGAATCATTCATTCACTGACCATTTTCTCAGGGCCTGTTATGCACCAGAAACTTGGTAGTTATTAGAGATGCATTACTACCTTTAAGAGGGAAAATCATTTTTATTTCTTTGAATTCCAGTGGCCTATTAATACTGTCTTGTGTTGTTCTCTGAACGAGATTTTCAGGCCTGGCTGGGCTCAGCAGAAAAGAGTTCTGTAATTGATGAGCCCTGTCTATGACAGGCATGCATGTTGGGTATAGCAAGCGAGGGAGCATCCTGAAGAAAGTCACGTATGTTTGTGTCTTTCCACAACGCCAAGTTTATCAGGGGAGACTCCCCAATTAGCCTATAGAATCACACATGGGCTACACACAGAGAGGGGAACTTATGTGATAAAAGCAAGCAGAACAATGTGCTGTATGAAGTTACATAGAGAAGGCTGCTGATGATAGAAGTGAGCAGGACAAGTGTCCAGCCTGTAGTCCTAGTCACTGGCAGCATTCATAAGTGAAGAGGTGGACATCAGCCTGAAGCCAGTGGTACTAGGGGTGGCCTGCATCTGGTCCAGTGGAAGTCCAGCAGGGCTCAGAGCCTGACCAGTACAGCCAGACTTGAGTGTTAGGTGGTCAGAGCTCTGAGTTCTGATAGCCCACGATGGGTGGAGGTCCCACTCATACTGCTGTCCACCTGGAGTCCTTATCAAGTGTCCAGATATGTGGCTCTGGGTATTCTGGGCCCCACCTAAAGGCATTCTCATTATGCCCCATTCCCTCAGTCTTGATACAGCACTTGACATAACTGTCATGGCTGACAGTGACTCCATACAGGATTGTCAAAGCTGTCCAGAAAATACTCTCTGCTCTTGCTCTGTACATCAGAGCACTTTCAGCTGTGTGGTCTGCCCACTTGGTTGGTCCATGGCAGCTTTCAGGTTCAGTGACATCTCTTTTTGGACAGAGGAGACCTGTGTGGTAAGAGACAAGTTCACTTCAAGTGCAAAATGGCCTTACACCCAGAGGGCTTTCAAAATCTTTGTTGAATAAATTAATTCAATTGTTTACACACTCAAAGGAAGGAGTCTTTTAGGGGTCAATGTATATTCTTTCTCTCCACTTCCAACTTCTGTCATATCTTGAAAAGTGACATTGAAAATTCACCTAGAAAATAAATGGTGGGTACTCTTCCGTAGTTCACAGTCTAAGGATTTTTACTAATGATATCCATGAATCTGCGTATGAATGTTGAAGTTAATGGAGCATATTTGAAATCACAAATGACTGAGTTTTAAGCTCCTGACCAAGCTGAGCCTGAAATTCAGTTGTAAAGTGAAGAATAAGGTTATATTTTTTTGTCTGTGACAGTCACATGGATGTGTCTGTACTGGCTTCATACAAAAAGTTGGTGGTCCATTTGACCCTTAGTTAAAAATAATGAAACTTTACAACTTCAGAACAATTTTAACAATTCTTGAAAGATGCTTCTTAATACAATATCTTCCCAGGAGCGCCCATGTTGGTGAAATAAATTATATCACTAGTTGTTCTTCTTATATGCACGTTCAGTGAGAAAATATAAAAATAGTGGGTGAATCACAATAATAGATTCAATTATTGATTCCTTCTTAAGGTCATCTCTATCAAATGGTTTCTAAAATTTTCTCTCTGGCTTTCTCCATTTCTCCCTCTCTTCTTTGTGTTCTAAGGCATAAAAACATCTCATTTCTGGACCTCTAGCCTTTGCTTTCCTATTCTGTACCTTAACCTGGATTGAAGCAAGAGTGTATTTATACCTTCAATGGTGGGAGACCCGCTGATTCTAACCTGTGGGTCACTCATGCCTTTAGTGAGAATGATCAAAATGTTCCACAAACTTCAGGGCAGAGGCAGCAACCCAGTAGAATAGATTCTGGCTCACAGCACTGGCTGGAGTTGGGGCCCTAAGCCCTAAGCATGAATGCCATTCACCTTTAGTTCCTGGATTACAGGCAGGTCCCCGGGAGCCCACAGGAAGAACGAAGTAGGTGGGCCAATGATCCTTTTATTCTTGGTGTCTAGGACAGTGGTTGGGAAGCAGTTCAGAACTATTTTAACCTCTGATGTGACCTTAAGGAAACTAACTGAATATCACTCTTTCCTAGTCATTATCTTCTGGGCCTTGCTGTCCCCTTCTCTGAGGGCCACAGAGATTCCCAGGTGAGGGGTTGCAGCTGAGGAAGAAGGGGTCACCATTTTTCACTATTTTTCCTAGTCTTTTGTTTTGTTGTCTGTTCATTTCCCCCTTTTAATTTTTAAATTTTGGTTAGCTGTTATTTATTTTATTACTGCTTACTCAGCTCTGTGTAGTATACTAATTGCTTCACATGCATCATCTCATTTATTCCTGCTGGCAAATTTGAAATGTGGTTACCTCTCCTGTAGACGAGAAAATGAGTTCCAGAAAGGTGCCTCGGATCTTGACTTGTCCAAGGACACACAACAGGCACATGGTGGACGCGGACTGTGAACCCAGGTCAGGTTAGCTAAATAGTCTACACGTTTACGATGATGGTATTATTACCCTTGTTTAATTTCAACACCTTTGGGCTGGCTTGTTCTCTCTCAAAAAGGCCCTGTTGTATTAGAACCAGGTGTTCTGTGTGTACATGTGTGTGTGTGTGCGTGAGACAGAGATCTGGGATCTTCGTCAATGTCTGCATCTACATCTATATTTGTATCCGAAGAGAGAAAAATATCTGTGTAGGGTTTGTAGGCATTTGAGTTTGTGGTTCCTGCCTTACAAGAAAAACATATTTTGTTCCTGGGGAGAATTGTCCTTTTATTTGTGAAATGTCAAAAAAGGGCCCTCAGATTATACAAAGGTAGACCCCAATGGCTGCTCTAAAGGGGATAAGAGGGACCGAGCTGGATTATTTTGTATCCTAAAGGAATGGTTAACATAGACTGACCTCTGGCAGTTCAAGAAAAGTTTAGGGCCCTGTAATTAGGGAGGAAATAAAGGACCAGAAGGGTCCGCAGGATAATGGCCCAAGGCAGCAAGCTGAGATTGAAGGAAGAAAACAAGGTTTGAGAGGATATACTTCAGAGGTGGCAAAGCCTAGAAATTTAAATATGTCATGTCAAAGAATACAGCTTTGATTATATTTTGTTTTGGATTCTGCCCCCTAATGATGTGTGCAGCTTCCCAGGGTCTTCTGGGTGTCCCGTGCACCAAGGAGGGTGATAAGGGATCCTCCACGCTAAACTGAGCTGAGCGGCCACAGGGAGCGGACAGTGTACAGGGTCGGTGAGGATCTAGCTGGGACAACAAATTTGGGGTTAGCAGCAACAAGAGAATATCAGCTACCTCCCCCAGGGACACTGAGAAATAGCGGCAGCAACCCAGATAGGCTGACGTCAACTTGCCTGGATGTTAGAGCAAACCACGACCCCAGATGACTGGAATATGGGGGGCTCCTGTTTTCCAGGGCTCCAGTTCTTTGAGGAAGTGCGCAGTTGCTTTTCTTCTCCTCACATGTGTTTTGGAACCCCTACTTTTATCCCAGTTAGAACATTTTAACAAATATTCCTCTGGCTGTCAGCCAATTGTAGGAACATCCAGGCAAAGAGAGACTGATTCCAACAGGCTCTTATCATTTTTATTTATGGAAATGTGTTCCTGGGGCAAGATATGGGATTGCTTTGCGCTCTATACCACTCTGCTTTTGTAGATATTTTCCATACTAGGCTCCCTCATTTTCTTCCAGTCAGCTGTCAGTGTACCTCTTGTTTAAGGGTCTAAACACATTTGCATTTATTTGAGGAAATAGAACTAAAGTCAATAGTAATGGTTAGCACTTCCCAGGAGCCTGGGAGCCAGATACACTTCCAGGTACCTTAGTATTACCCCTCGGACCTTTGCAAATCCCTGAGAGAGTGCTGTCATCAACAGAAAGGGACTGGGCCCAGAGGGGGTCTGCTTCAGGCCAGCCTGTAGTGCCTGTGTTCTTGACTTTGTGCAGGAAAGATTTCACAGCCGGAGTTCAGGTGGTTTTGAGAGGATGCTTATTAAACCTGGGGACGTGAAACAGAGGAGGAGCTCGGGATGGAACAAGCAACAGGAGGGAGGCTAGGCAGTGCTCTGCTTTGGCTCCCGAGGTGGGGCTGCTCTTAGCTCACTGAAAAATCTGAGAAAAGGGGGCCTTGGAGTCAGGTTCAGGGGGTTAGTCTAGGACAGACTTTCGCTGCCCACTGCTGCCCTGGTTGCAAATCTCATGGGCGCCTTAGGGTTTAGGAGAAAGAAAGCAGAGATACAGGACTAAGGGAGAAAGGCATAGGAGAGAGAGAGAGAGAGAGCAGGCTAGGTTCTTTGTCTTAAGGGTTTTTATTTTTCTCAGCTGGTGGTGGGAATCCTAGGGGAGGTCTCAGGGGAGGGCCTTAACTGATCATTCATTAGCTTTCCAGGGGTGTTCTTTAATATGTTGAGTCATCAAAATATGCATATAGAAGGGTCAGGATTATTTTCTGGTTAGTTTTATTTTCAAAAGATATCATCAAAGAGAGACTTGGGGCCAAGGAAGGTGTGCCCTGGGACCATCTGGAATGTGTGAACCATTTGCTTCTGAGTTTCTTTAGGGAAGATAAGGCCTTGTGATTTATTACCTGGCTGTAAATCGTTTGACTGGTTTGTCCATCTATCTGTCTGGGTTTTCCCATTCCAATTGCCCGGGAATATTCCTAGCTTCTTACGACCCTGCGTCATGCTGGAGTGGCCAGTCCTGACCTGGCCAGGGGCAGGCCTACATGAGGGATTGCAAGAACAGTGTGGGTCCCCTACAGAGGCTGGATGACACCAATGTGCGCATTTAGGATCCTAGAGAAAAGGAACAGAATGGTCGAGCATTTGCAAATTAACTCTGATTCTAGTGATTTGTATCAAGAATGTATGAGATCGAAGGCTTTCTACAATCCCCACTCTTGGTAAAAGTTTTTTTTTAAGGTGAGACCCATTTCTACTTCTACATTAGTTCAGTTAATGACCCTCTTTCTCAGTCTGCAGCATAAAATTCATTAATTTAATAATTTATTATATCTTTATTGTTTGTACTATATCATAGCAGACTATGCTTTACAGTATTAATATAATCTAATGAGGAAGAAGGAAACATACTTAAATCATCCTGATGCAGGTCGGTACTGTAATAAAGGACTCCAGGCTGAGCTATAGATGGGGATGGAATTAGTTTTACTCATTTTCTGGAGCAGAAATAGTGTTTGACTTGGGTTTCTCAACAGCGTACTTGTGCTGTGATGGTTCGCCATGGACAAAAGTGGTACATTCTATGCCCTCTTTTGCTTTTCCATTTCTCTACGCCTTCTTTTCAGAGGTCTTGTATGTGTGATGCATGCAGTCATTCTTATTATTGGGTGCTGGACTCCTAACACAGAGGAAGTTGAAGGACTTCCTTAGCACCTTTGCTTCCGATGGCCACGCATGCCCCCAGTCGGGGACATCTGTGCTTGGATGGGGCGCAGCTCCCCTCAGGCATCGTGACTAAGGGCAGAGGACTTATTCGTGGTGGTGGAACTGCTTCCTGCTTCTTCCCCTGAGCAAACAACACAGCATATGGCTGACCTCGGCCCTTCAGAGGGAGTTAGGGAGGAAGCAAGTTCACGTAACAAATTTCAATTAGTGGCGCCAACGGAGAAGACTTGCTGTGAATTGCCTGAATCCAGAGATGATTTGCAAACAAAGTCTCAGTTCATGGCATTTATACCAATTTCAATTTAAGCTGCTGATTAACAGAATGTATTTATACATGTAGAAAAGCAAATTATTTCAATTACCAAGGCTCCAAAATGTAACTCTGCAAGCTTTATTTAAAACCACCCCGCAGCTGCAGGAATCATTTCTAAAATGATTCTTCTAGTTTCATAGAATTTCTTTTTATGTTGAGATTTATTTTTTTGTCTAGTTTTTAAGTCATTCTGTACATAGATACTTAAAATGCTTTTGGGGGGGAGAGGGAGTTGGTGAGAAGTAAACCTTTCTAATCATTTTAATATTCTCATCATATTTGAATGTGAAATTCAGAAACTGATGCATCCAGTTGCAAGTTTGAGGTTAATCCCTTTTACCTTGGGGCTCCTCTCTCTTCCCTTCCAAACCCTTCCCTCCATCCCTGCCTTTCCCTCCTCTCCTCTCTCTCCTTCTCTTCCTCCCCTCTCTACTCCTCTTCCTCCTCTTCCTCCTTCACTTTTGTTGACAATAGAAGCCTTCAGGAATTCTATTATAGTGAGTGATTGTGTCTCAATTGGCTAATAAATGAATCATCCATTGTTCCATGTGAGGACCCATCTTTCAAAAGTCCAACAGATGAATCATCACCCTGAAAAGAAATGTATTAGTTATTTAACATTTTCCCCTCTTCTCATGAATATGTGTTTTTTATGCATGGCTTAAATTGTTGAACTTTGAGACTGCAGAAAAAAAAGAAGTGATTTCTACTTACAGCTCCTTGGATAACACATGTGTTTCCATTGCAAATGGCTGACTTAAAAAAAAAAACAACTTTATTTGAATAATAGTTGAGTTTCTTTCAGCATTGCCTTGTCCGAGTCCAGGCCGTCAGCACGTGGGAGTTGCTGAACTGCCCTAAATACATGCAGCAGAAACATGAACTTCCTGACTTCACGTCTATTAACCAGCCTTCTCTCTCTGCTTACTGTCACTGGAAGGTGATTTAAGTTCCTTTGGGAACTTATCTTCTTGGGGCTTTGGATCTGTGCTGGAAGGACCTGGTGTTCAGCCTGTGCAATTCTAGAGGCTCCTTCTCCTTTTCTCTTTTTTTTTAGTCATTTTTTCCACATTTTTATTGTTGTTCAAGTATAGTTGTCTCCATTTCCCCCCATGATCCCCCCACCCCAGCCATCCCCACTTCCCACTCTTGATCCTACCCTGCTTTGGTTTAGTCCATGTGTCCTTTATACTTGTTCCTAAAAATCCTTCCTCCTTTTCTCCCCATTGTTGCCTCCTTCTTTTTGATAAATCCAAAGTCTAGGTGGGACATCCATTTCCCAATGCCAGGCATGTGGATGAAAGTAGATGGAACTGTAAGAGCAAGCTTTCTAGTTCCTCAGTTACTGAAACACATACCTCTGTCTCCAGTCCTCCTGTTGGCTGGCTACCCAGCCATGAGTGTGTGTCAGGTGCCGGTGACTGAAGAAGTGCTGGGATTTCTAGCTGCCAGTGTGGGTACAGGGGAACATGAATGAGTGTTTTCTCCATGCTTGTTCACATGGGGCATTTGCATGTTCATGGCTGTCTTTGTAAAATCATGCAGGCATCAAGAAGACTGCCCTAGAAAACATGGCTTTTAGGGAAAAGCATCTTTGCATTACTAGGTACCAGAAATAAAATGGAATCACTGTGTTGAATATTCTAATAAATAAAATAATGTTTATTACATACTTTGTGTGCTTTGATGACAAGTATACGAGGCCATCTTGGTTTTGTACAATATAGACTGCAGTACTATAAACAGGCTCCAGACAGCTTAGCTGTTCCTCAGTGTGGGAATGTGCTGGAGTACAACCCATCTTAGGTTCTTATATACCGGCAGTGTGAGTCCATGGGAATGCATATATGTTCAGCTGATGTGAATTTTGTAATGAAGTCACTATTGGTCAGAATTTAAAAGAATGATTACATTTTTAACAGAGAAAATTATATGCTACTTTAAATATATTACAGTGAAATCAAAGACTAATTGCTTTTGTGTTTAAAGTGAAACACAAAATAGAATTCTAGTTTGTTTAATATGAGCATTTGCCAAGCGCAACTGAGACATGTACTAAGTAAGTTTGTTGTCTCATAAATGTCTTCCTAGGCCTGCTTTGGTCACAGATGTCAGACCAGTTTCACCTTTAACAAGTGGAAACGTGGGTAATGGTTTGAAGCACAGTTGGATCTAGGAGCTCAGACAAAATTATGAGGGCTGTTCCTCTGCTTTCCCCTTTGCCCGGTCCTTCTCTCCTTTCCCTTTCCCTTGCTCTCCTCCTCACTTGCTACTGCTTTGCTTCGAGAACGGCCTTGGCCTTGTGCTGTCTCCATGCTGAGTAGGATGCATTTCAGCCCTGTTTAGTTTATCTCATCCCTTCCTTCCTTGGTCAGACAGGAAAAGTGACACCTTCCCTCCCCCATCTGCATATGAAAAGTAATGGTGTTCTCCCTCTTGGCCAACAGTCCTGCTTGCACAAAAAAAGAGTGATGATTTCTATCTTTTGCCAAATATGCATAAGGATGACTATTTCAGTAGTGATTTGTCAGAAGGTTATTTTTGTTTTATAGAGATTGTTATATACACACATACACACATTGTCTTATGCCATATGCCTTGATAAGATACTCTTTACTAAGACCAATAATTTCCAGAATCTTCTTTCTGTGTGATGTTACTTCGAGAATTGTTTATAAGAAACTGGATAATCCTATGTAATCCTATTTTCACTCCATAATGCTTGTTTTTCTAAATTTACAGCATTTTTAAAATGCAGTCCTAATAACTGGAAACAATTGATACCTTATAAGAATAAGGCTTAGAATACTCTAGAATCAATTATCAACTAAATAAATTTAGGCAAATATGTTGGCTTAAAATTATCATCACTAAGATATTCAAAATGCTGTTACAGGAAGAAAATTTGTTTGATTAAGATTTATGAGAAAAATTTAGGGACTGTATTAAAAAGTTTGCTTTAAAAGAATGCTAATAGCAAAACTACATATAATTGGTAGTTTTAGGGAGTTAACTTGCTTTTAACTTTATTTTAATATGTCACTTTGTTATGAACTAGAGTGTGTATTAAAAATGCCAATATGCTTCTACAATTGATTTTCATTGTTTTATTGTAGCCAACCTTTTGCGTTGAGTCCTTTGTTGTATAACTCCTATTTAGACTCTATAGAGAGTTAGAGGATGAAATAAGGCAGAAATTGAGCCACTAGAGTTTTAAGTAATATTCCATTTCAGAGAAGTCTGAGACACTTTCATTTTTTACTCTTATGCTAGTAATCAGTACAGAAAATGACAAGAAAAATGCTTTTCAGAGTTATCAAGAAATTAAACTTTTTCTCAGGCATTTTTCTTCTTTGTTTTCCTCTGATACTCAAAATATCCAATTATATGTGTGACATGGTGATAATAAAACTTGATAAGATTTAACTAACATGTTTGTCAATGTAGTCACTCATAACTTTATATGCATTTCTAATACCCCGGAATGAATTTAAGCCCTGTTTAGCACTATCCCTCAGGTGTAGCTTCAAGTATTTACTAATTATTATTCTAGAATCCCTACCTCTAATAAGAATCATAGTGTGGAAGTCACAACTGATCACTGTCCCCAGTAGTCAGCCAGGCTGTGTAAATGGGGGAAGGGTCTCCTGTACTATATCAGCACATGATAAATAGCCCCACCTCAGGTGACGTCAAAAAATGATCAGTTTCACCTTGGCTTCACCACATAGTGGTGAAGACTATGGCAAATGAGGCAGAGCTGTCCTTTCCTAATGGGACAACCACTACTCGGATCCAGCAGACTGGGGCCACATGAGCATGGTAGCCTAGTATTGCCAGACCTGTGAAGATAGAAATCTCACTGCCCTGGAAGTGAGATTTTTCAATGTTGGTAACTAATTTATTTGGGCTAGGAGACCTTGTTGAGAATGTTTGAAGTGAAAATCTAACTAGAGGTTTATGTTGGAATATATAACTCATAACTATGTGAGAAAGGGAGGGAAGAGGGAAAGTTTGGAGGGAGTTCAGGATGGAGTGGCCAGGTAAATGATAATGGTGGCCAGTATTGGAGCAGAGAGAGGGTCTGGGAGCAAAGGTAAAGAGGAGGTTAGAGCCCTGCAGGAGATAGAATAGGCAGGCCTTAAAAGCCAGCTGTGTAGGGATGAGAGCCTCAGAAGAAATGAAGTTTCACTTTTCTCTGGGGCCTCAGGGTGAAAAAACACACAAACACACATACAAACCCCAAATACAAAACAAAAGATAAAACCCTGCTGGGGCTCAGGTGGAGTGGGCATATTTTTATCAGTAATCTGAAATCCAATTATCTGTCTTCTGAGAGTGCAGACACCACTCCTGTGCACACAATAATTATACCATGTATGGGCTCAGCTTTGATTTTTCAATCAGAGGATGCACTGATATCATTGCTTCATTTGCTTCAAAGGTCATGGCTTCAGTGTTTCAGATGCTAGAAAGCAAAGATGAAAATAGCAGCAGAATGATTTCACACAACAGATGGGAGAAAAGCAAATGGAGGTCAGTCTGCAGGCACTGGCGGGAGAGAAGCATGAGAGGCAAAGTCAGGAACTGAAATCTCTCATATAGACTGGGATGCTGGTAAAACAGGAAAAGGGGATGCAGCTGAGAATCTCTCCATTCTCAGTTAGCTACACACTGAACGTTGGACCACTGATGGTCCTCTGTTGAGTTCCCTGTAGAGTGAGTGTTCTGTTTATTGCATGAGGACAAGTTTAAATTATCTTTGAAATCCTAGAGGTATCTATCATCTCTGTTTAGAGACAAAAATAAGAAGAACTGGCAGGGGCACATACATGTTGGAACAGAGAATAAAAAGGAACAGTCCTGTCAATTAAATCGCATGTATGGGTACTATCGGAGAGAAGACAAGGACTCGATGATCTGACATTGATTAAGATGTGACTAAGCTCTCCAGGGAGATAAACATTTAAATAACATTAAATAATAGCAGCAGTATAGAACAAATAGTGTGTTAATTACTTTAGATTGAACTTTGGTGTCTAAAGTATAGATATTGAAGTGGTGATGTTTTGTTTTGGGCAGGAAGGACTTGATTTTCAAAAGGGATGTCATGGCTCAAAACAGTTGTTCAAGATATAGCCTGGGAGTCAATTCTAGCAAAGATTAGAGACGACTGACATTTGCCAAAGAGATAATGTCAAGCAAAAACAATGGTGAGCTAAGAGTAGAGCCCAGCTGAAGATTCTAGAAGGGATTTACTGGATGCACACAGGATAGGCAATACCTTTGTCATTCTTGATTTGTACATTGATGGCAGTTAAGCTCTGGGGGTCATAGATATTTGAAAGAGGGGAAGACCAATATAGGTTTGGAGATGATAACTTAATTATGACACTGAGGTCAAGAGAGGTCCAAACAGTGCTCTGCAATTAAAATGTGGGGTGCCCCAGGAAGCAATTTGAAGTTCAATGTGAATATGTAGATTGTACTGAATCCTTCTTCTCCTCTCTTCCATCTGACCCTCCAGGATTAAATCCTGTCCCAACACCTCTACAGAGCTTTAGCTAATCAGGCAGACTGGTTGCTAATTCTACCACTTTTGAGGTCCTAGAGCCCTTATGTCTGTTCCTTTCTTGACACGTACAGTTTGATGATCTTGCCTTATCAGTTCATGTGTAGATGCTTGAGGTCTAGGATGACAGTTATAAAACTGGAATATTTTGGGGGCATGACACTGGGAGAGAGTGCTGTCGGTGCTATTGACAGTCACTGAGGTACAGTAGGTACCGGTAAGGACCACCCCGGGCAACCAGGCTGTGTGGTCACTGGGCATGCTTCCTGACTGGGCCACATGGTTCTTTGATCTCCTCTAGGCCTCACACAGAGTAGCATTCATTGACTACATGAGATGCCCATAGAAAGGACTATGGAGACTGCTAGGCAACTCCAAACTTGATTTTATAGAGGAGGCAACTGAGGTCCAGAGTGGCAATATGACTTGCCAATGGCCACACAGCTAGCTCTACCTTGCAGGTCTGTTCTTTTCATGACTCATCTTGTTTTCTTATGGATACCTGGTATCTTTTTTCAGATACTGCTGTGAGCTCATTGCCTGGTTGATTAATGATGTTGTCTTGCCTCTTGGACTAGATGTTCATATGTCATCTTTTTCTACTTTTTCTCACCCTGATTCACAATGACTGATACTGTGTTGAGTGGGTTAAATGCTCAGCAAATGTTAATTGAATTAACAGGTGATGATTGAAAAATAAATACTTATCAATGAAAAGGGACTTGGAAATAATATAGACAGGTCCTCTCTTAAACAGGGAGAATGAAACTCAGCATTAATAGGATTTGTTCTAAGGCCAGCAGCTAGTCAGTGATAAACCCAAACTAAAATGCAATTCTCCTAAGTCTTTTAATACCAGGCCACTACTTTTTCTACTATGTCCCAGTGCTTAGAAAGTGACAGCATAATATTATTGATCCAAATGTAAGGTGACATCATCATGATTTATATTTTTTCTTGTAGTTTTCCAATTGCTCTCCCATTACAAGACCCTCCACTGCAATGTATGAAGCTGGCTCAGCAACTGAACCCTTTTTCAAATCAGGCGATCAAAACACAGGATTTAAGAGACTTGGTGTCAAAGTGGTTCAATTTCCTCCAATACAGAGAACACAAAGAACCCTGTTCAATCTTAATACTGACCTTAAAATAAAGGAGTTTTGTGTTGCTATTTTTATTTTAATTTAGCAAAGCTCTGTTAGCAAAGATGTTCTTCAAGGAAAGGCTTGAGAATTTATGTTGAACATCTTTCTCCAAGTTCCTTTTCACCCAAGCAACACTGTCCTGATTTACTTTGGCTCTTGTGGGAAATTCTTACAGCAGGAAAATGGTGGTTCTTCTTTATTTTAGCTAAAAAGGTGAAGAACTTTGGAATCATGTACCGAGTGGACTAAGACAATACTATCTGATAAAGCTTCCGGAGTTCTAAATAAAGACATAAATAGAAAACTGCAGAAAAAGGAAATCTTAGAAATTGGCTGCATATCAAACGAGGCTGAATTACTGACGTGTTAGCTCAGAGCAGCATCCGGAGCAAAGTCCACACAAGGGAACTTGGTGTTTCTGCCAGCTTTGCCCTCTTTCTAACTAGGGAGCATTTAGGCGTATGTTTACTGTACTAGAAAACATTGACCTAAATCAGCACAATTAACAAAGTTTCCTGGGTGGTTTTGTTGCTTTGCTCTGCTGAAGTTCAATTGAAACTATTCCTGATTAAATTACATGTGCGTGTGAGAAGAGGTGAACATTTTCTGGTTCTTCCAGAATCTTCACTAAATGGTAGTTGGACAGCTCTTTCCTTGGTGTCCATTGGGATTGTGAGTTGCCTAGTGGGAGACAGGGATTCTGCTTTATCATGGAGGTGAGGCTTCTCCTGACCAAAGCAGCAAGTTATGGTTTGGGATCCTCCTGGCACCAACTCTGGGCCTCCTTAGCCCGATGGAGGGCTTCTCTGCAGGATATGAATACAAGCAGGATTACTCCCAGGCCTGGCATCTTGACTGCTATTCTATCCTTCCTTTTTCCTGTGACATTTAAATAAATAATGCATGTAACATTTAAGACGGTGTTTAGCCCATGGCAAGTGCAGAACAGCGGGTAATGCTGGGGTTCATGCCGCTGTCGCCAACACGGTCCTGGTGTTGAAGGAGCATCCCTAGCTCTGACGGAGACGCCCTTGTGTCTCACGGTTCTTAACCGTGACACTGATCACACCTCAATTGTTGGTTAACTTCATTCTCACCTCCACCAGCCTTTAAGAACTATAACAGCAAAGATTATGCCCAGCACATTCTAGGTGCTGAGTACATATTTGTTAATTAAAGAAAATATATTTAACTAGCTTCATTTATTTTCCTAGTAGTACTGTTCACCCTGACCTTGGAAAGAGCCCTAGTTGATTACATAAGAATTTCTGTTGCATGTCTGGAACAAAATATTTCTTAAAGCAGGGCTCTCATTTTATTTTTTTCACAGATTTGCCATCCTCCTTTTATTTTTTTTATTTTTTAAATATATTTTATTGATTATGCCATTACAGTTGTTTTATTTCCCCCCTCTATTCCCCTCCACCCTGCACACCCCCCCCCCACCATTCCCCCCCTTTAGTTTATGACCACGTGTCTCAAGTTCTTTAGATTCTATATTTCCCCTACTATTCTTGCCCTCCCCCCTGTCTATTTTCTACCTACCATCTATGCTACTTATTTTCTGTATCTTCTCCCCCCTTCCCCTCCTCCCACTGCCCTGTTGCTAACCCTCCATGTGATCTTCATTTCTATGGTTCTGCTCCTGATCTAGCTGTCCTCTTAGTTTGCTTTTGTTTTAGGTGTGGTTCTTAATAACTGTGAGTTTACTGTCCTTTCACTGTTCATCTTTTTTATCTTCTTTTTTCTTAGGTAAGTCCCTTTAACATTTCATATAATAAGGGCTTGGTGATGATGAAGTCCTTGAATTTGATCTTATCTGAGAAGCACTTTATCTGCCCTTCCATTCTAAATGAAAGCTTTGCTGGATAGATCAATCTTGGATGTAGGTCTTTGGATTTCATGACTTGGAATACTTCTTTCCAGCCCCTTCTTGCCTGGAAGGTCTCTTTTGAGAAATCCACTGACAAGAAAAGCAAGGCCATCTTCCAGGCTGCACTAATACATGATGTCATCAGGGAAGACAAAACCACCCAAACACACAGGGGTCTGTTTGTTGCAGTGCAGTAGGAACCCAGTGTTCAGACCCCTGTGTTTGAACTCTGAGCGTGGCTCTGGAAGCCTTTCTGAGTTTTTCATCCGTGTAATTGTAACTTGAACAACTTCCTATGACAACACTCCCCACCTTGGCTTCAATGCGCCTGTTCTCCTCCTACCCTGCACCTTCTGCAGTGGCTCCCTACTTCTGCTGGAAGCCTCAGAAGTTAAAAGGATCAGCATGTTTCACACTTAATTCTGCCTTCTTTTTTATTCTCTAAACTTAGGTATCATCACTCTTTTCTTCACCAAACCTTCAGAGTGTGTGTGTAATTAGGTTATGTGTTAGTCTGCCCTGCAAGACTACAAGTTACATAAGACTATAAGCTTTGTGATGATGGGGGATTTTTATCTGCTTTGTTCGTAAATGTGTAACAATCAGTTGTGAATCTTGCACACATGGTGAGTACACAATTAATGAAGGAATATGTAATGTTTGGGCTAAAATTAATGAGAGCCGGAGAATGCCTGACTTTGGAGTCTATGAGGTGAGATGCATGGGACCACCCCCCTGTTTCAAAATCATCTTATCTGGATCAAACTTAAATGAAATAACATTATTTTAAAAGTTTAGCCCTGGCTGCTACAGCTCGGTGGATTGAGCACTGGCCTATGAACTGAAAGGTTGCCAGCTCGATTCCCAGTCAGGGCACATGCCTATGTTGTAGGCCAGGTCCCCAGATGGGGGCACATGAGAGGCAACCTATCAGTGTACCTCTCGCACATCAATGTTTCTCTTCCTCTTACTCCCTCCCTTCCCCTCTAAAAATAAATACATAAAATATTTTTTAAACATTTCAAATGGAACATAAAATTGAAATTCAACAAGCCCTACAACCGTGCTCAGATTAGTAACCAGTTAAAAATCCCAGTAGTGTTACTCTGAGTCCCGGACTGAGCTGTCGGAGCTTGTTATGGTTGGTGGGGAGGTACAGTTCCTGAGACCTGCATTGGATAGTGGACAATTGTAAGGATTTCTAAGATGCCTTTAAAACAAATTTCCAGATTCAGGTTTAAAGATACTTGAGGTTTATCATTTTGTTGTTTATTTCACAAAACGACTCTATTGCAGTAACTCTGCTTAAATTTTCTATTTTTTTGCCCTTTTAAATGTCATGTAGGTATACTGGATTAGGATTCAAATACATAGGTCCTAGACACATTTCTGTCACCAGTGGATTTTGTCATTGTGAGTTGAGATGCATATCCTCTCTGAATCTACATTTAATTTATGTAGTGAGCACAGAAACTTGGCTTATCATAACTTCTTTCTTTCTTCCAAAACACAGATGCACAAGCAAACACACCTGTTGTCATAAATGTGATAATATAAGATTGATTCATTTCTTTGGGAATATTGAATTTTCTTGTTGTACCTAAAGATTATATGAGAGTACCATCTACCTTCTTGGCATTTTTTCACATCTAATATTCTTTCCCTATACTCTTAAAATAATTTATTTATGATCTAGATTAAATATAAATTTATGTAGCAAGCATTGTTGTCACTTTAGATAAGTATTGCTATGGGTGATACTGATTAATTTGTCTCTGACAGCAAAATAAAACATGATGATCAATGTTTCTGATGGATTTTTTCTGCTGGGATGATGCTAATTTTTTTATTGCTGATCAGCTTTTATGAGGGACAATTTCAATAACTGTTCTGTTTTGATGTGAGTTTCTTCTCTGGCATCCAAATTGATTTGTGGGTAGAATTTGAAGATGCACTCTTCAAAATACCAGAAAGAGACATAGTTGGGTTAATGAAAAAAACAAGCAAACAGCAGGAAGTATGTGCTAACAACACAGTTCTCCTTAATGTTCTCTCTTTACAATGCCCCTTTCGGATGTGTGTAATCGATATTGCCTTAAGCATTCTCCTGTTCTTTTGCTTGGCTAAGATATTAGGGCAGATTCAAGTGCAGAATGCACACCCACAATCGCACCACAGAATTGATCCCATTCTACTTCATAGAACAGCCCACACGTTGAGACAGGCAGATAGGCCGAGCTAGTCTTTGTTTCTCTCAAGAGGTATGATTCCCACAGATGGTGAAAACCCAACAAAGGTTTGGCATGTGCCAATCAATATTTTGATTACCATATTTTTTTAGAGGAAGATAGAGATGCTTACAAAGTAAACCTTGTTTTCTTTTGGCATTATCTCCTTAGGGGCCTCTCATGTTTAGGACACATATATGTTCTCATCATTGAAATATTTGCTGCCAGAGTGAAAATGTTTTCCCGGCCACAACCTCATCCCATATTCTGGATGACACTAATGTTAGTCAGATAAAATTTCAGAGTTGAGTCCTGGCAGGGTGTTCAGGTGATATCCAACACACGACATTTACCTTAGATGATTTTCAGGAACCTCAGCTGATGGACTCAAGTCCTGTTGGGTAATTTAGAGGTTAAAGTTTAAGAGGTTTTTTAAAAAATAATAAATGATAATGGAGACTGGTAGACTGCTTGTGGAGTCCTCTCTTATGAATTTCAGTGAAAAAGGAGGTTTAATACATTCATTTTATGAAAGAGTAATCTGGAATAACTAGCTGGAGCGCACAGCTGGGAAGTAGGGGGGCCAGACTGAGAACTCCTCACTGATTACCTGCCCGTGTGTTTCCGGGTCTTGCGCTGCTACCAGTTATTTCCAGTTCCAATGCCATCCCATCAAGTCTTTGGAGCGCCCACGAATGTGAATCCTTGTACTGGAGGCAGGTGGTACCATAGGCTTTCATGCAAGGCATGCTTCTTTTTTCAGGAAGCACAGAGAATTAACCCAGTGAGTGGAAATTGAGAGCCTACTGAAATACCCAGCTACTGGGACAGTTCAATTTTTAAAAATTATCTGGAGTGCAACTTCCCACAACTTTAAACCTTCAGGGTGGTGCCAACCTCAGAAGTGAAGCATAAAGAGAAAGCTCCTGTGTGCTGGGTGGTTGTGATTAGGTGGAATCAAATACAATCATCAAGATGAATTCAGGGTCTGAGCATACCAACCTGCAGGCTGCCTTGGTCCCACGGCAAGTCCTAGAGGGAAGGTGGGCTTTTATCTCCAGTGAAGGGATAATGAGCAATTTGAAAAAAAAAAATGAGCAAAGAAAGACAAAGGGAAGGAAAAAAAATCAAGAGAGGAAAAAATGGAGAGCAGCATGATAAATGGCAGAGAAAGTAAATGGATGCCTGTGTCAGAAAAGATAAGAGGGGAGGAACTTTGTGTAAGGAGTGACAACTGGGTGTCAGGCGACAGCTGTTCTAAAACCAGAAAAGAAACCAAAGACCAAAGGGGAAAAGTTATTTCTGTGTTTAAGAGAAGGATTAAAGTGCAGAGAACAATTTAATTTCTAGAGATGATAGTCTTAATTCTTTCTATTGTCTTTACTGAGCACTTCCACATATGATATTTCACTTGATCCTCACAATGGCATGTGCCATAGGTTAAGTGGATGCTTCAGTCTCTGCTTCAGAAATGTGGAAACCTGGTGTCTGAGAGGCTAAGGGACTTACCTGCTTACTTGAACAACTGCTGGAGCTGAGACAAAACAATATGCACTTTGGCCCTGTCTAGTTCACATACATGATGGGCTGCTGGGCATCACTGTATGATGTTAAAAGTATATAAATCACAGGATGGCTTTGCCAGATATCAATGGGGGCATGTAGTTACTAGGCTAGGCTGGGCTTCTTAATTTAAAATTGCATGGGGGATTTTATGGGGGATAGAGGTATGCAGAGCACAGCACTGACTAGATTCCACCTGTTGCACATTACTAACCTGAGCTAGTCAGGGTGCATTTAGTATAGAATAGAGGTCAAACATGTCACAGGTGATGCTCCTGGTCACACAACTTGGGCATTCATGGAGGGTGATGAGCCAAAAACACAGGCCCAGTGGCATCTGCAGTAGAAGCAGGAAGCCAAACCAAGCCCACTCACAGCATGTACCAAAGGAGTATGATCTACAGTAGTCACCTGTTCCCATTTGCCCAGGATCTCTTTCTCTCTTCATCTTTTCTGTTCTGAATACATGAGACAGGATGGAACCATCACCCCTCCTCTACCTTCAAACAACAGCAATTGGAATATGCCCCTCGCTGGGCCAGTTATTGCCTTCCTTAGTCACTTTCTGCCAGTGTATGTGGAAAAGGCTGGTGCTGTCCATCGGTGCAGATCAGGGGGTGTGGGCTTGGGGTGTCTGCTGCCTTATCTGCCTTATAGAATGAGCCTGACAGAAAACTCAGTCAGAGCTTCTAGCGCTTCTTGTTGAGCCTCCAGAAGACAGAATCGGTTGCATCCTTGAACTTCCCATTTTAGGTAACAAATAAACACTCAGGTTAAAATGAGTTGGTATCTGGTCACTTTGCAAATTGGAGTTATTTATTATATAAAAATGCAGGTGGATGGTGCATGATGACAACAGGCAATGCTTATGAATGCATGCTATGCTGTGAGGCATTCTTCTAAGAGCTTTTATGCATTAACCATTTAATCCTCACAGCATCCCATGAAGTATATATCATTGCCATTTCCATGTTATAGATAAAGAAACTAAGGCAGAGAGAGGTTAGATCCCTTGCTTTTAGATCACAGAGACAGGAAGAGGGAGAGCTGGGATTTGAATCCAGTCAGTCTAGCTGTAGTCATGAACTCCATCCTCTGGGCCCCAGGCTCTTTTTTTGTCGTGTATGTGTGTGCCTATATGCACAGATGTACTTTATCTTTATGTGTATACTGTACCTCTCACTAATGTGAAAATTCTCAGTAAGAATGGAATTCATGTTACAAGCTAGGAGATTAATGTTGGTTATGTGCACAGAAATGAATATCTTAAATTTTATCCGAGTGTCACTGCGAAGGATAGAAATGACTATTAGAACTTAAAAAGAAGCTACAGATCTATGAGTGTTTTTAAAAGGGTATAAATAGGAACATTAAAATGAATGAGTATAACATTGAAGCATCCACATTTATTCTCAGAAAGGGCAGGCATTTGCCTGTCAAATGTTTTTCAGACGTAAAAAACACAACAAATGAAAAGAAGACAAAACCAAATCCCTGAAGCAGCCCGATATAAGCATCAGAGCACATCTTATGGGGTTACCATTGCGGGGACAGTCACAGTGGGCAGGAATCTCTGAACAGATGCTGAAAACTAAAATGTTTTGTGAACTAGAATATTTAACCAAGTAAAGTACCAGGACATCACAAAATTAAAGATGCTGTCATAAAGGTCTGGAATACAATATTCTATTAGGGAAGTTATAGAAGAATTTTAGATGTTTCAGAAAAATAATCTTGAAGGCCCACCATGGGCAAGGGCTTCTTTAAGGCAATGAACCTGAGGGTATTTTGCAGGGATTCCCAACTCCAAATTGCAGTCAGTAAATCCCATGCCAAGATCTATGCGGAATTGAAAGAGTTAACTCTCACCATGTACCACTGTTATAGGCTACCACACACACACACAAAAAATTTGTTCTTTTAAAATGTGTCAAGCTCCTATAACTTTCCATTTGTATCATGCAAACAAATATAAAAATATAAATAAACGGTTATGGAAAACCTGTTCTGCTTTTAGAAAAGAATGGTCTTTGAATCATGCTTGTGTCTTAGGACGGGGGCAGGCAAATGGGCCGACCCTGCCCTCCACCTGTTCTCGTACAGCTAGTATACTAAAACATTTTTAAAGTATTTTTAAATGGTTGAGAGAAATCAAAAGAAGAATAATATTTAGTGACTCGTAAAAATTCCAGTTTCAGTGACCATAAATAAAGTTTATTGGGATAGAGCTACAGTCATTACTTCAGACAGTGTTTATGCCTTTTTTTTTTGTCTGCAGAGCTGAGTAATTGTGATAGAGACTGCGTGACCTGCGGAGCCTAAAATACTTTCTACCATCTGGCCCTTTCTGTACAGAAACAGTTTGTTGACCCTGCCTTAGGATAATAAAGCAGTGATACTGGGAAGCACTTGAAATGCTCATCCTAAGAGCAGACTAAGTGTCTTCAAACAAACAAATAGACTAATAAATGTGTGCGTGTGTCTGTGTATATGAGTGATTTAACCATCCTGCCTGTCATTTGATTACTTCGTGGATTAAAATCATAAATCATGATTGAATCAACATATGCAATGCCATTTCAGAAATTTTGTGAGTGTGTGACAAGTTTATACAGTCCTCTGGTAAGAAATGCAGCGGGCTATCAATTTCATTATACCATAAACACCCATATTTTCTTTGAAATAGAAGAGCTTTATGAAAACTATGTCCTGTCGAGATATGTACTCTCATGCAGATAAAAAAAGAACACATTTAAGCTTGAGAATGAGGTTTTCTTCAGGTGCCTAAGATAATTCATGAAATGAACAAGTCTTGGATTTCTTTCACCTTATCAATGGATTTGGTAAAGGCCATGGAATAGAAGCTGCCTGTCGGCCAGCAGAAAGGCTGTGGTTCCTGTGTTCCATTATATTGCAACATAGAAATCACAGATAGAATGGTGCAGACCTTCGATAAGCAAGGAAGGAATACTCGCAAAGGTAGAGGAGCTCCGCACTGGGAGTTCACGGCCAGAATTATCATGCTTTGGTCCTTTGTCTATTATTACTAACCAGCTCATTTTTCTCATCTCTACATTTGTAAATTCTAACCATGTATCTTATTTCTTTAAAACCATTTATTTCTTTAAAAATATCTGAAGCATACAACATATATAAACTGTATACCTAACTGTGCCAAGTAAAGAATGATGAAATTGTCTGAAGCCCTGGCTGGTGTAGCTCAGTGGATTGAGATTGGGCCTGCGACCCTGAGGATTGCGGTTCCATTCCCAGTCAGGGCACATGCCTGGGTTGTAGGCCAGTTCCCAGCAGGAGACACATGAGAGGCAACCACACATTGATGTTTCTCTCCCTCTCTCCTTCCCTTCCCCTCTAGATAAATAAATAAAATCTTTAAAAAAAATTGTCTGTGGACCCACCTATTACCTCTCTCACCTTTCCCTCTGTATTCTTAGGAAATACTTTTTATACCTTCTGTTGTCATGGCTTGTGTGTATGTGTCCTATATTTCTCTAAAATACTAAGTTTCTTCAAGGCAGCACCCTTGACTCATTCTTCATTGCTTCCCTGTAGGATAAAGGGCATCACTTTCAACAAAGCACGTGGAATGAGCAAGCGAATGTACAGCAAGCTCTCTGTGGAAAGAAAGGTTTTCTTTCTGTTCCTTATATTCTAATTACCAGACTTAGGGGCCAGAGCAGGCGATTAGCAAATGGTGAAATTGATCTGAACAAAGAGTGCTATTACTCCATTCAGGCACACTCCTGAATGCCAGTGCACAGGTGCTGAGCTGTGTTAGGAGTTGTTCATACATCTTCATGAAAGAGACGACCTTGTGAGCTTATCGAGGTTCAAGGCTACCTTGTCCATTTATAGAAGACCTCTGGTCACATGTACTATAATTTTCATAGTTTTTCCTCTTTTCAGCACTTTCTGTTAGTCATGTCAAATTGGTCTGCGTTTTACTCTTCTCAGTACCTGTTGGAAAGTATCCCTATAGCTCATGTCTTGGGGTGCTTTAACTCTAGGCTGGTCTTGTCTGTTTAAAAAGTGCTCCCACCCACTTTTTAAAAACCTCTTCCCTGTCCTCTTTAGGACATTTCTAGACATTTTAATTTGGGGTTACCAGCCAGTGAGAATATTCTTCTTTCAAGGTGGCATTAACTTCAAACAAACTGTGATTATTCAGCTTGTGCATCTGTACTGATTGGGCTACTTTTGCCAGTGCTCACTTTAAGAGCCTACTGCTTCAAGTTCTAATTTCTAATTTTTCTAAATAGAAAATGGGGCTGTGCTCTTGATATTGCTGTGTTATGTTGTCTTTACTGTTAGGTTGTTACTCAAAAGCATGTTATTTTCCAAGACCAGATAAATGAGTGAGCACAGAGAGCCCGACTCAATTATAAGTGACCTTGTCCTGGCACAAAAACATTTTCATCAAATGCTTTCATGACAATCCACTTTTACCTACTGTGTGAAGCAGCTTCTGGAAATTCTCATTTGGAAAAAAATAACATCGAGTTTAGAACTAGCTAGAAATTTGTGAAAAAAATATAGAAAAAATGATACTCAAAGATTTGGGTGTTGGGATATTAGGTATTATCAGACATATCTATATGCCTAGTAAATTCACTGGGAAACCAGTCAACTCAACCTGCAGGGAATATGTAAATAGTTAAACAAGCAATGTTTACAGTCAATCAAATTTTCACAACAGTACAATAAAGTAGGCACAATGACTGTCTGCACTAACAGAGGAGAAAATTGAGGTCCAGAGAGGACAAGAAATGTTAGTGAAAAAAGAAACAGAGAAGCTCCCCCCTCCCAATGTATAAATGGAATGTCTAGATTCTGTAGATCCCAGGGCTGTAGTGAACATGGACTTCCTTATGGGGATGGGGGGCACAGTCATATCTAATATTCTATTTTCAGTTGTGGCCTATACTCACCATGCCCTAACCCTTCTTCATTACCCTAAACCATTCCTAAAATGCACAATGGCCCTTCAGTTGTGGTTCTTCAGAATGGTTAAGAATCAGTGTGGTGATAACAAAAGAGTTGCCTGCACCAAATATTGTTGGCAAGCAAGCTCTTGACTAGAAAGCTGAGCTGTATTGAAATTCATGAGTGATAGGGTGCAGGGTGGAGAAAGATGATTTGCTCATGGTCTGGGGTGGAGATGTAAGGCATCTGACCTGCACACAACTTACAGGACAGCTCTTTGTCCAACAGCAATTCTTATACTGTGCAAACTTGGTTCTGTGCTCAGCATCCGTTCACATTTTCCAAAAAGGATATACTTGTACAAAAGTATGAATATTCTCTCTTTTGTAGGAAAGAAAGTCACCTCATATATATTACAGTGCATTCTCCAAATACCTGTTTGGCATTTAAAAAAATTTTTGGCAGATTTAGAGACAACAAACTTTAGATTTTTCATAATAATTTGGTTGCATCACATAAACCAATAAATTATTGTCTAACTTAAATAATAGCTTGCAAATTCTAACAGTATATTATTTACTAAAACTGTAGTTTTGATTTACTAATCATTTAATTACAGGCATACCTTGTTTCATTGTTCCATACTTTATTGTTCTTCACAGATCGTTTTTTTTCAAATTGAAAGTGAGGTTCTCCACCAGCGAAAGATTAAGACATCCTTTATTGCAACACTCACTATATTGCGGTTGTCTGGAACAAACCATCAATATTCCTGAGATAGGCCTGCACATTTTCCATGAGAAGTAGATGCCAGGGTAGCTACCCATTTATATATATTAAGTAACTTTTAAATTTAATAAGACTCAGTGATGAGGCAATATAAATTTCAAAGAAACAGAGCATTTATCCTCAAAGCTGTTAGAAGCATATTGTCTTCTACAGGATAATTTTAACATAATTCAAGGAACTTCAACTGTGTCTTTAAAAATGACCCTTTCTCTTGTGTACTGCATTTTAAGTAAGTGACCTATTTGAGGGGAACTCATAAAAAATCATGTACAATAGTACATAACATGGAACTATCATGAGTAATGGGACTATGAAATATTAAAGAGTAATTTTGTTCATTATTTTGATTGATCAAGTGTAATATGGGTAGAAAAGTTTTCAGTCCATTGAGAAAGTACAGAGGTGTCCTATTTTGTTTTGTTTAACCTGTGGGCCAGGCCCCCAAACTGTATTTACCTCCTTATAGATATAAATGTACACCTTTCACATGGGCCAAAGGGGAAGGGTGGAGGTTCAGCACAGAAGTTCATATTGATGTCTGAACTATCTTTCCAGTGATAGGAATATCTGGAATGTATTTCGGTGTGAGTTCATAAAAGGTTTCTGTGCTCTTAGTATTACAACCAGGGAGACATCACATGGTGATAGGCCAGCAGGTAACTAGAATACATAGAAGACATTCATTAAGGAAGGAGTTTCACTCTTACTTGGCTGAGATGAGAGGTTCTGCATGAGCCCCTGCCCTGTGGCCCCGGTCCCAGGGGAGACACCATACAGCCCCATGCACTTCTAGTTCAGAAAGGGCCTCCAGGGGTCCTCTCTTGCAATAACCCACATTGATAGGACTGGAGTTTGAGTGATTTTTCAAGACCACAGACATAATCGGGTCAGCAGGAGGAGACCTGGTGTCCTGGCCACCTGGCTCTTCTGCACGCCCCTTTCGTTGGCTCCTCTCAGTTATTGAGGGTCCAGGGGAGTTGAGGAGAAAAAGAAGTTTCCCTCCTCTGTCTGCCCTTTGGAGCCCGAAAGGAGATAATCAGGTGGAGTGATTCCTTTCTTGCAGCACAGCAGAAGAGGCAGGCTTTACCATCTGGTATAAAATATGTGAATTAGAAATTGCTTTTTCACCCTGAAATTTCACATTTAATATTTTATGGCACTTAAGGGATTAATGAATTATTTTGTCCTAATTCATTATTTATGGAGTGCTTTCGACAAAATGTAATGTAATTCCATAAAGTGACAGGCATTGGGAGGAAAATGTGCCTGGGAGTAATGGGTCTGGTGCTGCCCTGAAGAACTGAAGACATCCTTTTGGTAGACATTTAATGATGGGATTTCTAAGAAGAGCTTATTCACTAACAATGGCAGATAACCAACTTCAGGTTATGTGAGGTCCAGCAATCCAATTTCTAAAATTCTCTTTCTGTCTTTATGCCATCTCAATGAAATGAATTTAAATTCAGCGAGCAAACTCATTTTGAACAACTTCTATGGACACATCATCATTTAATTCTTTACCTACGTCAGGAAGCTCTGGGGGAGAAAGGGGAAAATCTATGGGAACCTCAAAGTGGCTGATTGTTAACTGTTAAAAATCTATTTAGTATCTTTGCCTCTTTCTCTTGGTACTTACCTCAGCTTATGTCTGAGCTTCCAAATCTTTTCCACAAAAACCTCTGCACTTTGGGAAAAGGTAAAATCCATTCAGCTCTTGATGAAAAGCCAGCAGTACCTCCTGGGCTCTCTGAGTGCAGAGCTGTTTTCTGGGCCCTGAAACTAGTTGAACCCAGACATTATGTTTTAGTGTCTTCTTGGAAGAAGCTTTTTTGCTTTTCTAAGAAAGTGACAGGGACATTTCATTTCTTCTCATAACAGCATTCCTCTTTCCTTTAGGGAACCACAGTTTTCACAGTGCGAAATAAGGGGTCACGTGAAAATGCTGTGACATTAGTGATCCAGTTAGTTAATTGCACATTTACTGACAGTCATGATTTGTATTTTTTTAAAAAGCCCTTTCTTATGGAAATGTACATTGAAGCAGATTAAAATGAGGAAACTATAAAGATCATTCTCTTGGGTTAAAACTTGGAAAAATAGAACATCTCTTGGCATCACTGATCCTGGTTTTTCCCAGCAGGTTGTAGCCTCCGGATCACAGATAAGGGGGAGGCAATTATCTCCTTTCTGCTCTTCCTACGTTCGTTCAGGCACAAGCTGTTGATGTACAATAACTGAGTTTTCCCAGAATATCCAAAGAAGAAAGGGCATGTCATCAAGAAGTATAGCTGAATATCATATTCATTTCTCTATGAAATTTAAAATATTTTTGTTATGAACTATGTAACTGACAAATTATATATAATGTAATGGTTACCAAAATGAAAACTGGTCCAGCCACTTTTCTGCTGAAAAGCGAAACAGCAGGTAGTTCAGGAACCCTCGGCTCTGTGTGCCCCTCACTGATCTCACAACCAGAAACCCCAAAGGTCAACAGCACCCTGAATTCTGGTTTAATCATCATCTTGCTTCTCATTAGGGTCTTACCAGCTATGCATCTCCCCATAGGCAATGTATTATTAGTTTTGATTGTGGTTGAACTGTGTAAAGTTGAGTTATACGTATTCTTTTGTGATGGTTTTGTTTAGTACCTGTTTTGTTTTTTATGTAATCTATGCTGAAACTGTTACCCGTGATTCATTCATTTTCAATACTGAGTGAAATAAATATACCATATTCCACTTACCTATTCTATCTTTGGTTGAAACTTGGTTTGTTTCTGGTTTATTATTATTATCGTCATCATTATTATTTAATGTATTGTTTTTCAGTTACAGTTGTCCCACCTTTTCCCCCATGCTCTCCCCGTCCCCTCCACTTCCACAGTCTATTCCCTTGTCCATTGTCTGTGCCCATGAGTCCTCTATTCCTGTCCCTTTGCTTGCCCCCTTCCCTGTTATCCTCCCTTCTTTACCCCGTTATCCTCCTGCCCACTCCCCTCTGGTCCCTGTTAGTTTGTTCTTTGTTCCCAAGTCTCTGGTTCTGTTTTGCACATTTGTTTGTTTTGTTGATTTTGTTTTACTAGACTATGGAGTTAACCCTAGTTTAATAAACTTTTACTAGGATGGAATTTGAGATACACAAGGTCTAACTATTTTTTTACAGCCTACTGAAGGTACTGAAGATTTCATTCAGTACCTATTTAGTGAAATATATAAACACAAGTGCAACTTATTTTGTGTTTTTAAATATTATTGCTTCACACATTCATGTTATTGACCACTTGGGTTATTATTTTAAAATATGGCCCTAAGTTTACCTTATGAGGGACTCTTCTATATCACCAAAATATTGCAGATAAAGTGGCCATAATGCCACAAGCCAGTTTATTTACTCCCTATATTATTCAGTTCTGTATACTTGAAACATTTTTTCCTACTGAGAAAACATACTAAAATATTTGTTTAAGCCTCCTTCTGATGTCATTTTTAGGTTTTCAGTATTTAAATATGAGATAAGTTGACTCTATCCAACTAAAACATAACAATTTCTACTTGTGCACTCAGTTTGAATCATGTAAGTGATGTACTTTATGTAGTTAATTTAGAAGAAATATTTTTGTTATTTATAGCAAAAAGTTTCCTCCAATTTAAAATTACTTGGTTCTTAGTAGAATCATTGGACTTTAGATTACTTGCACATTTTTATTCATTCTTATTTTTTCCATGTGGGCTACCTCTAATTTACTAAACAGCCTGAACACTAATTTACTAGAACAGTTCTATTTCAGTGACAATTCTTTCAATTTCAATAAATACTGTACCTTTCTCCTAGACTGCTGAGTAAGTTCTTTCAAAAAACACTTGGTTGACTAGTTCTGTACTTTTTGTTTTTGTTGGTCGTCTATCAATACATGGATGTGGTAAGACCGAGATTGCTGGTTGGGAAACACCTAGGAAATATCTAAAAGATTTTAACTAGGATGAGACACATTTTATGGACATATTCTGCATTCCTAAACATTCCTAGATTCTCACTCCTTTAGTAGTTAGCATGAAATCACTGTACTCCTTTAGCTAACGATCCATACTTCTTATATGCTCTCGGTGGATTTTCAGAGCCAAATAGTCCTATTGGCAAAAATGACTTACGTGGTTTTCAGTTATATGTAGACATTTCGGATAAGATCTGAACATATTCTAATGGCTTGTGAGACTGTCTATTCTGTCCACTCTACACCTTTCTAATCTTTCCTCTGGGCACTTTCCTTTTGGCTCACTAGGTATTAGTTATGCTAGTCATATTTCCTGACCCAAAAGACCAATTTTATTTCCACTTTAGGTCTTTTGAACTTGCTCTTCTCCCTCCTTAAAATTTGCATGACTGGCTCCTTCTTTTTGTTCAGGTTTCATCTTAATGTTTCCTCCCTGAAAGGTCCTCATTATTCCCCATTCTCATTGATCTGCCATGATGACTCATTTCTGCCTGTTTAGTTGTATTCACAGATCCTGTAAATACTGGAAATCATTTTTTTCTTCCTGATAAAATGTAGTTTCCATGTGAGCAGGGCATTGTCTTATTACCTTTAGTATCCCTGGTACTTGATCCTGTGTCTGGTACAGAGCAAGCACTCAAATAAATCAGTGAATGAGTCCAGAAAATGGAATTCTCCTCAACAAAATATTATCATTACTAGAATAATGATGCATAGCCCTGGATGGTGTGGCTCGGTGGATTGTGTGTCAGTCCGTGAACTGAAAGGTTGCCAGTTCGATTCCTAGTCAGGGCACAGGCCAGGTCTCCAGGTGGGAGTGTGGGGTGAGAGGCAACTGATTGATGTGTCTGTCACACATCAGTGTTTCCCCCCCTCTGTTTCTCCCTCCCTTCCTCTCACTCTAAAAATAAATAAATAAAATCTTTAGAAAGGAGCAATAATGTATAATATTTTGTAGTCTTAGTTTTTAAACCGTATTCACATACTTTGTCATTGTCTTCGATCCTGTGAGAATAATTGGAATTATCAGAAGTGTAATAAAGAAATATTTATGTAAAAGCAGCCTGATGATACAAAACATTATCTTACACAAACACAGTGATGAGAAATTTCACATTCCGTGTAGTTTGCTTTATCCTCTACAAATATCTTTATTGGGGATAAAAGTAAAATGTGGAAAAGCAGTTACCATATAAACTTAGATTTTCAATAATGCACTTGAAGTTCCTTTGTAAACATCAAAACTAAATGTCACAGTTGGTTTTTCCCATTGAATGTTTTTTTTGTGTTTATTACTATAAATTTCGGTTCATTTTATATTTCTTTCTTCCCGAACACTTTACATCTTTCAGTGGTACTTGGTTAAGCAGGACACAACTTCTGGACTCCAGGTGGCCCCATGCAAATAGATGCACCGCATATGTCCTGACACGGGGCGTGTGAAATAATCCGAGTGTGGGTGCTACTAAAATTGGCTTCAGAAACTTCCTCTTCTGCTTATTTTTCTTTTTATAAGAAGGGGTTTATCACTTAGATTTTGCTGTGTGATAAACCACTCACTTAGTGGCTTAAATCAACAATCGTTTATTGGCTTGTAGCACTGTGGGTCAGCCATCTGGCTGGGCCCAGTTGGGCTGTTCTTCAATAGGAATCTCTGGGACTCACTTTCACAGCTGCAGTCAGCTAGCAGGTTGGTTGGCCAGGTTGGTACTGAATGGCCTCCTTCCACTGCAGTCAATAAGTCTGGCTGTTGACTGCAGTGATGACGGCAGCTGGGCCATGTGTCTTCAGCATCCAGCAGACTAGCCCAGGCTCCATCACATGGTAGCCATGAGACAGGGCAAAGCCCCATGGCACTTATAAAGTCTTTAGTTTGCTAATCTCCTATTGGCTGAAGACAATCACAGGGCTAAGACCAAATACCTAGAAGTAGACATCTCTACATTCTACCTCTTCAATGGGAGGAGCTGCAAGGTCAAGTTTTTCAAGGGTATACAAAAAGAAGTTGGAGGAATTGGTGATCTGTTTTTATGTTTTACTAGAAGGGGTTCCTAAAAATCACCCTTTAGAATAAAAACTCACAGAGAAAAGAAAAAAAATTTAAGTATTTTATTTTAGTGCAAGTACAGTTGTCTGCATTTAGCCCTCCACCACACCCCCCACCCCAGCCATCCCCACCTCCCTCCCCTGCTTCCGCTCCCCTTGGGTTTTTTCCATGTGTCCTTCATAGTTGTTCCTGAAAACCCTTCCCCCGTCTCCCTATTCTCCCCTCCCACCTTCTCTCTGGTTACTGTCAGTTTGTTCTTAATTTCAATGCCTCTGGTTCTATTTTGCTTGCTTGTTTGTTTTGTTCATTAGGTTTCACTTAAAGGTGAGGTCACATGGTATTTGGCCCTCATTGCCTGGCTTATTTCACTTGGCATATAATGTTTAATCATTGAGTAAGTGCTTTTCCAACTTAGCTGAATTCCCAGCTAAGTAGTACTTCTCACATTTGGACTTGTGTAAGAAGCATCTTGCCTGTCTATTGATATGCAGATTCTAGCATCATTCCTCTACCCTATTCTGATTTAGTGTATTTGAGGTCAGGTCCAATATGTATTTTCCTTACCTACCAACGTATAGTGTTGTAGGAGAGCTAGCAGAACTATATTTTTCTGAAGACAGAATAGAAATTATATGCATGCTTATGTCTGCACAAGATATATGAGGCAATTTGTTGAAAGTTTTTATTTCTTTGAAGTTAATGTTTTACCTGAAAAAAAAAGAATCATATAATATAGTTTTCTTTAACCTCTAGCAAAAATTCAGGTTAAACTCCAATAAATTAAATTTTCACTTAGCCATATTATATCTTTTTCATGAAAATAAAATTATTTAATATGAAAAAGATTGTTAAAATGTATGTTATAGTAGGGCAAAGTGTTGTCGTGATTGATAACATACCTAGCAGGAACCAGCTCTTATATAATATATTTGTATGCAAAGATCTTCCTCGCTGACTTTGAATATTGTAGATTAAGGAAAGGGAGAAACTGAAAGAGCAAATTAGATATTTCTTCCCAAGAAGTATATGCATTATTTATTTAAAAAATAGGAAAATTATATTTATGTTGTATTTATTTGGCCAGATATCTTATTTATATGAAAATGGTTTGAAAAATATTTTCTTAAACTACTGTACTGGTAATAAGTTTATATTTGTTTTGTAAATTTGATTTATAGATACTTAAATATAGGTAAACTATCTGCTAGGGAGATAATCTCTACCATTTTATAATTCACTCATTGTAACACCATGAATACTAACAATTTACCACGGACCAAAACACTAGATGTCTGTATGGACAGGAGATAACAAGAGTGGAATTTATGTGTACTAATGTTGGTTTGAATGTTATCAAAGAGTCCCAGGGAGATGCTGGGCACAGTACCCTCTGCCTATATGTGCTGGTTTGAGTATCTAGCTGGAACTCTGGATTTGCCCTTAATAAAATCTCAGTGGAAAAAACCCTCTTTCTTGCAACTATGAATAGGAAATCACAGGAAGATGTCCAGAGAATTGTTCGACCTCTGAAGGCTGATTAATTAAATAATTTTATTACCATCTAGTAAAAGATTCCCAGTATGCTGTTTGCCATTTCGTGTTCTGAAAGCATAACAAAAGTGGAAAATAAGGTTGAAGCAAAAGTTGGTTTACAGTTGCCCATATGAAAATAATAGACTAATTAATAGTAAAATAATAAACTCGTATTTTATGTACTCACAACTGTAGTTTTTCCCCACCCTCTATTCTTTGTCGTGTCTCCTGTCCTGTGGAGGTGATGTCACAGGTTGTCAATCTCTCAGTCAATCCTATGCTCAGATGCCAGGTAGAAGTCCTGATGATTTCGTTTGTAATCCTGATGCAGAGTTAATGCCTACTTTATTTCACTATCTGTTAGGGAGTTTAGACTTTATTTTTTTCTTTTCAGGGTTTTATTTCATAAGTATTAACTTCTTAGAGGTGCATCTAGAGCTACTTTTAATTTCTAAATGCACATGTCAAATGTGCTTTCCGTCAGGAAAACCATGGTAAATATGTGACTTAGAGATGTTATTAATCAATTTTCTTATTTGTGAACCACGGTGTAATTCAGAGTCCAAGTAAAAAATATCAGTCTTATCCCCTGGCTGGTGTAGCTCAGTGGATTGAGCGCAGGCTTGCGAATCACACAATCGCGGTTCGATTCCCAGCCAGGGCACATGCCTGGGTTGCAGGCTAGTTCCCAGCAGGGGACTCACGAGAGGCAACCATACATTGATATTTCTCTCCTTCTCTCCTTCCCTTCCTCTCTCTAAAGATAAATAAATAAAATCTTAAAAAAATATCAGTCTTTACTGTTTAAGTCAAGTTCTGTCGCTGTGACATTTAAAAATAAGAGGTTTGATAAATATGGCTTCAATTTTTTAATTTAAATGTTTTAAACAAGAGGTTTACTTATATGTAATATAAAGCAATATGGGTTACTGCTGACACTTTAAGTTCCTACTCACTTATTCAGTCATTTATTCAACTCGTTATTGAAAACCTGTTACGTGCTAGGTCATAGAGGGGCCGTGATGATTCACCAGAAGTTCTGAAATGAAGATTATATAACACATTTTCCACTCTACATTAGGGGCTTATTCAGACAGTTGAAACTTATTTATGATGTTTATTCCCATGTTTGCTACTTTCTGTAAATAATTTTAAAATCCAACATAATAGTAGAGTTCGTTTATGAAAGTTTAAAAATTATCCTGCTTAATTTCAGCTGTCAGTAAAATGTTTAAAGGTTTTATTTCTTTTTTACATGTAATGGCTCTCGCTTTTTTTTCCCAGGGAAATGCATCGTCTTTGATGTTATCTGGTGGACAGCTCAGTGACCTTAAAAATACAGTTCCTGGGAATTATTGAAGCTTCAATGACACCCACAGGAGGATCCTTATATCTTACTTAGAATCAGAGATGAGACTGAAAGTGACCTAAAAAAATATTGCCTTTAATCTTGGTTTCACGGGTGGGTCCAGATGCCTGAGCCGACTGCAGAAGGCCAGGGTGTCCACCTGGGTATCTGGCCACCTGAATAATAGTGGCTTCTAGTCATGCTACACAGAAATGAAGAATAAAACATTTCCCCAAACCAGTAATGGCTAACATTGACATCTGCATTTTACGATTAGGAGTTGTAAATTAAGCCTGTTTTTTTCTTCAAAGGGCAACATGGTGCTTAGAATGAATTGCACGCCCCAACTGGAAATGTATTCCAGTGTCTTCTCTCATGAAGAATATGCCTAACATTCACTTATCAGTGATAACAGTGACAATCCGTTAACAGTGACAATGATTTTGCAACCTGGGAGTCTCAGTATAGGTTGGCCCTGTAATGTGGAAATCAGCTGCTCTCTGGTAGGTTTGTTTGCAGATGAGCAGCCCTATGAGCATAACCCAAATTTAGATTAAGGAGCAAAAGCCTCTTAATGATTATTGAAATAAACTAAAATGTCAGTGACTTTAGAGAAATCCAGTTATGATGTGAATAAGAAATTATCAGCACAGCAAAGTAAACAAGAGTTTTGGAAACTTTCCAAAGCCCACTCCACTTCTAAAATTGCATGAGATTAAGATCATGACTTTATGACTTACAGGGAAAGAGAAAGCAGATTAGTTGCCACTCTGTTAGTGATTTGTTTCTCTTGGTCAACTGAACTGAGTGCCCATGTTCTGACGATTTTATATGGCCTAAATGCATCTTTAAATGTTTATAGATCCAGGCAGCTCATTTTCAAAATGTGTTGTCTGTCTGTAGTAGATAAACCACCTTTGTGAGTGGGTCCATGTATATAGGAAGTCAGGGTTACAATGCTGTGTGTGTATATGGGTGTGTGCATATCTTATAATTTAATGCCCTTTGAAATGACTTCATTCACTGTCTATGGTTTATTCCACAGACATTTTCTGTAAACTGCACAAGAGAAAAACTACGTTCAAAGGGGATATATGATTTTTATGGTCATTTGTTATTTTCTGAGCATGTCTGCCTTTTTTTAAACAAACTGCTTATTTTTAAGATTTTATTTATTTTTAGAGAGAGGGAAAGAGAGTGAGAAAGAGGGAGAGAAACATTGATGTATGGTTGTCTCTCATGCACCCCATACTGAGGACCTGGCTTGCAACCCAGGCATGTGCCCTGACTGGGAATCGAGCTGGTGACCCTTTGGTTTGCAGTCTGGTGCTCAGTCCACTGAGCCATGCCAGCTAGGGCTGCCTTTTTTTTTTAACTTTGTAATCCACTCAAATTAATGGAGTGAAACAATTCATTTAATAGAAAGCCTCTTTTATATTATTCAGAGGACATTTAGTTAGCTCTATCACTCTTAAATGTCTTGCCATCTCCCACTTGTATTTTAAGCCACTAAATATAATGAACATTAAAGAGTAAATCCTAGTTCACGGTGTCCCTAAAAGTGACCAAATCTCATATTGCACATCAAAAATGACTAACTCGTAAGTTCTTCTGTAATAATATGTAAGCATCTCTCAGACCTTAGAAGTATGAACAAAGGATTGATTTTATTAGTTAATGTGATATTTTGAAAATGAAATCTCTCTCTCATAAAGACAATCACAAAAATAAGTTAGTTTAAAATTCTTTCATATAAAGTAAAATCACCACATTGCTTCCTTCAACACATTTAAATAGGATCTGAGATTCTGTTCCTCTCTTCATATAATAGGTATTTCTTAAGTATCGAGTCTTCACAACATGAGATGCTAGATAAACGGGGGTAAATAAAATGATGCCCCCCTGGCATTCATCAAACTTAATGCCTGTTGCAGGAGACAGAGGACAGGTTAACAAATATCAAATTGTAAATAAAGGGAAATGAGAAGGTACTATTAGAAAGAATAAAAGAGGGAACTACTTTGTATTGACTGGTCCATTAAGGCAGCTCTGCGGACATGAAATACAAGGTGAGGACTGAGAAAGTCCGCGTTGCAACATGGGCCATGCACTGTGCTGTGGGCTGTGTGTTGGTGAGCAGGGTGGAGACCTGCCTGTGTCCATGCACTGGGAAAAGGCTGCTGTGGACGGCGCCCAGCAGTCAATGTTGAGAGAGCAGTGACAGGTGAAGCTTAAGTGAACATTCAGAGAAGCTTAGAGTGTATTCTAAGTGCAAAAGGAAGCCATTGCAGGGTGTCATCTAACATTAGTGCAAAGAAAACTGTACAATTCCCTTTTATTTTCCAACACATCTGTATTTGAAACTACGAGGAAATTTAGAAATCTGAGCAAGCATTTTGTATGGGTTAGCTGGGATTGAAGGGCTGGTCATGCTGGCACCACTGAGTGGGCGGGTCCCCATCCTTCCTGATTCATTATTGTGCATTCATTGGTTGCTTCTTGTATGTGCCCTGACCAGGGAATCAAACCCGAAACTTTGGCCTATCTAACCAGCTGAGCTACCCAGCCAGGGCTCCCATCATTCAGAATAAGGGCGTTGTCTTCCTGGGTTGGAGTGTTACCTGCAGTGAGAGACTGTGGTTCTGTCCTCAAAACCGAGTATGCAAAAAAAATGTTTTTTCACCATATTTTTACACAAGTTATTTTAATGATATAACTCATGTTTTCATTTTGAGCCTTTTTTAACGAAAGCTTATGGTGAGATAGAATTTCTGACAGGATAATATTTCTAAAATACAGAGGGTCTTTAACAATCCTAAAGCTTTTATTTAAGTACCATCTGTCACGAGTGCACAGTAGAAGGTTCTGTGATGATGGAAATGCTCCAAGTCTGTGCCGTCCGTACAGGAGCTGAGGCTCCCAGGTGGCGACTGAATATTGAAAACCCGGCTAATGTGACTGAGGAACCAAATGGCTCATGTATTTCATTTTAATGAATTTTAAATTTGAAAGCTGCATGTGACTAGTGGCCTGTATTGAACATCGCAGAACTGTTATCCCCTGATCGGTGTTCTCAGTTAGGATAGGCCGATGGGAAATGCTCAGAACCCGCTCTCCAACAACACACAGACATGCGTGCAGACGGTGACAGTGGTGGCAGTGTCCTGGGTTTGGAAGCGTGGGTGAGGTTGTTAACACAGGGAGTTGGAATGAAGGGCACTGAGAACAAAGGACCCACAGGGAGAGGAGAACACAGAGCCAGCACTGGAGACATGGACATCATCATCATCATCGCCACCTGTGAAGTGCTTCCAATGAGGCATTTTAACTGAGGACAGAGAGGTCAAGCTGGCAGCGACAGAACCACGCTGGGAACTCGGGAAAGTTTAGTGAGAGGCGCGGAGGACTCCTGATGGCAGTGTGGCAATGAGATGGTAATCGAAAGAACAGGATGTGGAGAGACGACAGGCCGGCACAGGTCCTCACAGGAAATCCCGCCCCGAGAGGAGGTCGGGAGGATGAAAAATAGTAGAGGGTTTCTGGAGTTGGGGGTGAAGAGGAGAACAGAGAAGGGGCTCTGGATTGAGAGACAGGGCGGAGAGCAGGGGAGCGTGTCAAGGAGGAGATGTGATGAGTAGACTACAAAAGTCTGAAAGCTCTTTGAGTTGGCTTTGAAGCATTCTCTCCATCCTCACCCTTTCTTTTTATAGACATTTTATTAGATGGGAGATCCTTTGACCTTTTTTAAAAAAAGGTTTTATTTATTTATCTTTAGAGGGGAAGGGAAGGAGAGAGGGACAGAAATATCAATGTATGGTTGCCTCTCATGCATCCCTGCTGGGAACTGTCCTGCAACCCAGGCATTCCTGACTGGGAATCGAACCGTGATGTTTTGGTTCACAGGCCCGCACTCAATCCACTGAGTGACACCAGCCAGGGCCCTTTGACCTTTTTAGTTTCCCCATTCATTTTTTAACTTTTTGGCTATTTTCTTTACAAAGATGAATTGCGTTATAATTTAGTTGTTGAATATCAAAGTTTGGTCAAATGTCCATGCATAGTCAGCTCTGTTCAATGCCAGCTTCACACAATAAACTGTATGATGGAGAGGAAGCATGTTGTGTAGGACATCACCATATACACAGTGTGAGTGTCCATTTTTGTTGTGTCCATTTATAGGTGATTTCAGTGTAACTTCTGTAAACCCACAGTTGCTTTCCATTACAATTGCTTTCTTCAACAAGATCATAACTCTAGGTATGGTTTTAGATGAGAACAAAAACATCCCATTGTTCCCATCTGAAACAGCTTGAATAGAAACTGTCCAACCTCCCAAAGGACCTGCCTGTGAGATTCATCTTCATTATTGAGACTAAGTCACTTGCCACAAAGTGCAACTGGATATAAAATTTTTTATTTGTAAATACAGTTAACCTACATTTTTTATATATATGGAAAACCCTAATTAGTACCAACAATGGAGGAGATATTTCTGGACATCATACCAGCTGGTGCTGTAGATGGGACAGATGGCCAAAGCTTTTTAATGGGGGAAAGGATAATGTGTTGGCTTGGACAGATCGGAATAAGACATTTTATGGACTGTGTTTTCATTTAAAAAATAGTCTACGATAATATTTTCACAAGCAGTAATTTCATGAGGATGGAGGCTAGCTTTAGAAGCATGATTGTTTGCATCCAGCTTTTATGAAATGATAAACCAGCACTTTTGTTTTTCTGTCTCACTGTGTACTTGTACTTCTTGGCATCTGCAGACTCACAAATGGTAATCAGACTGTGTACAGTAAAGCTAGAGAGTAGGTCATCCCATTTGTCTTTTTTAATGTCTATTCTGTCACCTGGCCCTCCCCTTCCCTCCTGGCTCCCCTGCGCTGTGCTTTGGTGGGGTAAGTAAAGTCACCCTGGTGTGTTTAGGAAGTGGCAGGGCAAAGGGGGTTTCTGTACACTCATCAGTGTGCATCTGATGCGTGGGCAGGGGACCCTTTATTTCCATTTTATTTTATTTGAAAGCTCTGAGGAGTCCCTCACTTAAAGGCACTGGAGGTGATGGCTCTGGTGACAATGTTTGTGCTGGTGGGGATGGTTTTACTACCAGACAGATCTGTTGGCACCTTGATCTTTGACTAGCCTGCCTCCAGGTTTTGAAAAATAAATATTAGTTATCTAAGCTGCTCAGGCTATGGTATCTTTGTTACAACAGCCTGACCTAAGACAGATGATATTGATTTCTTACTGAAAGAGGAGTGATTCTATCTTAGGTCTATATTTATCTAGTCAGGTCTTATAAAAATTATTAAATAACATTTCTCTGTGAATATTTATTCTTAGTAGGAAATCTATAGTAATTCCTTATTTGTGTTTTTAACAATGTCTCTTCTCCTTACTGTGTTTTCTTCCCCATTTCAACCAAGTAACTGGCTTTTTAATTCAGGGATTTGGCAGGGCAGAAAATAAATCTGCTTGAATACGGACACACTTGCTTTCTTTCATAGAAACTTAGATTGGTTGTGGAGGTAATTTGAGTTGTACTAAAGAGGTAAGGGAAACCAGCGAGAGGAACTTTTTTCTCCTTCCAGGTTGGAAGAATTCAGATTTTTGGGGGGTTCTCCAAGTATCAGAAACCTTTGCAGATTATGGTTAGCATCTGGAGATGTGGTAAAACATCGGGGGGTGATGTGGCCTCTTGGGGAACCTAGGAGGGCTGGACCAAGGCATGGTTTTGAAGTTTGAGGCAAGTGCCTGGATCCAGCATAGCTACCCTACGTCCCAAACATTACACAAAAACATCAGAACTTCTGGCTGAGAGAAGGGCTCACATTGGCTGAGACAATGAGTGAACCAATGACGTGAGCCAGCGGCCTTACTATAAAGGGTGAGGGTACTCAATTCTGGAGCATTACGTAAGAGCCTGGGATCTCTGTGTGATCTGGTGACTGATTTTCCAACACAAGATGTGATTTTAGTAGTGTTGGATTGTACCGATTTGAGAAAATAAAGAAATTGACATTTTTTGCAATTTAGATTTATGGATAGAGATTAATTTTGTATGCGTTTCTTATGTGGCTAAGTACAATGTTTCCCTAAACAAATTTTATGAGTTCTGATAATAATAACAAGCCTAAACTTTTGACAGCTAACAGCTCATGGTGTTGTCTTACAGTGTTTTTAAATATTTCTGTTGTGTTCCTTTCTTTCTTTCTTTTTTTTTTTTGAGCTACAGTGTTAGTATAGAGATCTTGCATTTATTTCTTTACATCCTCTACAACATCTGGGGTATTTTAGATATCTGTGCTTGAGTCTCACCATTATATTCGTTCTGGAGAGTATTATAAAAAAATCAGTATTCATCATTTATATAGTGCTCATTTCCCTGGATTATCAGAGGACTCTGATCAATTAGCAGTACTAATCTTGAGGGGAAAAATTAAGAAACTAAGGATGGGGATGATCTTAAAAAAAGGAGGTTTCTTTTCTAGAACTAGATGCATTCTCATCTCCTCCTAAGAAAATGAAAGGATAAAAGTGATTTTAAATAAGACCAGCTACATAACATCTGTGCTAAGCATAGCTACCAAGAAGGCCCAAATTTTGTTATTTTGAGTATATTGATTTATTCTATGGGACACCTAGAAGTCTTTGTTTTATTTATTTCACTGTACATTTATTCCGCGCACTATGGCTTGCAAGCATTTCAACCTAACATTGTTCAATAATGATTACTTAGCTGAAAAATGGCATAACAAATAATGAGGGTATTGGTGGATATTAAGAATCTGGACCATCTCCACTCTTTAATTGCCATTCAGTCTCATTTGCAACTGTGACAATGGCCCCCCTGAGGCCTTGCTGGTGTTGACTGAGACGCTTTCTGCACCCATCTTGGAATGCCATTGAATGTGCATATTTAAAATTCCTCTAAGAATCATGCTCGACGCAGCCTTATCTGGCCATGCCACACACTCCCTCTGTGGACTGAATCATGCGTGCTACATTTAGTCAGTCTTGGAGAGAGAGGAGAAGTACCGCTCAGACCTGTCTATAGGCTGTAGGCTGTTTTAGCTCTTCCATCCACAGCCTTTCTTTGGGGAATCTCTTGGGCACATAGCTGGCTTCCATCCCACATGCTAAAATGCCCAGTGAGTCCTGCACACACTGCCCAAATTTGCTGCAGGTACGCTCACATCAGTCCGGTGGAAGCTGGTCATGAGCAGAAAGGTTTTATTGAAAATACCTGGATAGCATCTTAGTTCTCATTCATTAGTTTAGAAGCTTTAAGACATGAACTGTGGCTTAAAGTCTAAAATATTTTTCAAAATTCTACCCAAATCCTCACCCAGTACCATGTATCCTGTGGTGAATAGTAGGTAGGAGGATTCATGGAATAATCAGATGCTGCTAGATTTTACTCTCACTTGTCTTTCTCCATTTTTGAGGTAGCTTATCTATGTAGGATTAAAGGGCCTGTGAGAACTTAGGTTTTTAAAATATTATAAATCAGAAACTTGTTGATATTCATTAAGAGGTCCTCACTTCTCACATCACCTGTGACTTTTGTTCACAGGCTTTCTGTGCTTCAACACAAGTTGTGAGCACAGTGGGCAGTTCTGCGGTGTGCACAGTGGTTTGACGAATGCCTCACTGCTCTCAAGGATGCCAGCTCTGAAGAGGTAGGGCCTGGGCCTCGTTCATTATTTCCTTTTCAAATTCCAGAAGCCATAACACAATGTTTGACCCATTAGAGGTGCTCTACAAATTAAATCAACTCATGACTTGATGAACACTCCATTTACTGACATCACAGACTTCACTGATGTCATCAAGCTACAAAGTATTGGCTAAAACTCAAATCTTCTGTCTTCTGGAGAGAGTCTTCCTTTGACATCCAACCCTTACTTGATTATGGAAAAGAAGTTAAGAAAAGACATGGAGCTGGGAGAGTTTCCAAAAAGTGGGTTCAGGGGTTGGAGTGCAGTGAGCGACAGCATCCTGAAATGAGCATCTTGTTGTGTTAACCAGTCCTACTTGAAATTCTTTTCAAAATCTGAGATTGATCATTTTAAAGTTGACTACCTTGTATTCCCCTGATTAGGAAAAGGTGTTTTTGGAAGTAAAAGAGTGTGTTTTTGAGGGTGGGGATGATGGAAAGAGAAGAATGAAGCTGAAGAAATGTAATTGTATATATGGAAAATATCACTTTCTCCTAGACTGTATTGGAATTTGGTCTCTGTTTTTTTCTTTTTAAATTAATGTGTCATCCTTCCATCCATCCACTCAACTACTGTAGTCATTCAAAAATATTATATTAACATGAATTCCCATGTCCTCTCCCAAAAGTTGAAGATAAATAACAATGAGTACATTTTATATAATGTCAAGTGTGATTTAAGAGTCAGAAAGGCTCTGGTTATAGTCCCAGTTGTGCTTCCATTTTATGTATTCTTCTTTAAATAATTCACTCTTTGTTTGCCTTTATCTTACCATTAATATGAGAGTACAAAAACATGACCCTGTTGTCCTCATAGGTAACAAGCTTTATTTGGGAAAGAAGGAAAAAAAAGTTGTCCCCCAAACTAATGGGCAACATTGGGCAGGTGGTAATACATTACGATCTTTGTTACTTATAAAATGGGGATACTTGTACTGCTTGTTTAAGCTTTTCAGAATAAATAAATGAGGTAAGACATGTAAAACTATATTAAATAATAAACAACCTAAATGATAAATACTGCTCATTACTAATTCTTAAAATACTGATGAATACTGGTTATTACTAAGAAACTAAAATATTTATTTATCATTGAAGAAAGTCATATATTTTAGCATTTTTAGCACAGTGGATAAACACTGTAATTTTTTATAAGACAGACAGATGTTTCTAGGTCTTTAATAGAGTGAGACTTAGAAAAAAATTAGAATAACATTAATTCCCACAGTGAACTTTCTCTCATGAAAAACTTCAAGAGTCTTCTGTACCTTACCCATCTCAAATACATTTTTAATGACTGATATTCTGTTTATTTTTTCTATCCTTTTCCTTCCACTCTTTCCTTGATGGTTTCTGTTTTATGTCTCATCATAGCTATCCCTAAGAAAGTGTTCCTTCCTTGCCCAGCACATCCATCCTGGAGTCACTTGGCTGCAGAGAAACCCCTCTGAGTCATTGATGCCCAGTTCCCAAGCCATGGTCCAGCAGATGTCCCAAACTAGCGTTGCTTTGTCCACCAACCTCCTCATACTGGCCTAAACCATTCCATGGCTCAGCGTCCATTACAGATCTAATGTCCTGTCCATCTCTCTCATACCCCAGGTACAAAATAGGAAGCAAAATTTTGGGGGGAATAGTGTAGGTGGTCATTAGCTTCATTGCTAAGTTCACATACAACCACTGGTCTTACCCGTTAATTACTTATTATTTACCTAGCATGCACATCAATCTACCTCTTTTAGATGTTTTCCTTTCTCCTTGAGTGTGTATATTTATTTTCTCATGAAATTAAGAAAAATAACATGTCAAATTACCTTGTCTTAGTGATATAATGGTAAGAAGGTCTTGGACATGAAAATGTGAAAATCAGTTAGGATATTTATTATCTCTTTAGCTTACTAGTTAAATCATCTGAGGAAAATAGGTAAGATTCTCTGAACCTGAGCTTCCTGCACAGTGGACATACCACTTCACTGGATTCTTTTCTGAGAAATCAATGAGAGGCTATCCTCAAAAGAATCATACAAAATGCCTTGCAAAGTTCTTAATTTAGAGAAAAGAAGCAACAAAAGTGTTTGTCCTGGGCTGACAGAAAAAATAATTAAAAAGAAAAAGCAGGAGAGAGTGCTCATGAGAAACGTTGGCAAATGCTACAACTAAGATTCCTTTTAGAAATCGTAGTGTGTTTGATTGCCTGAGGCATTAAGGGGGTTTTATGTTCTCCATGAAACACTACACATTATGTTTGGGATCTATTGAATTCTGCTATATCTGTCATTTATTTTTGGAAAGGGAGCTCTATATTAGAGTAACAGTATTGAATTTTTCCTTCAATTCCTCTGTGCCCTGTTATTTATTTATTTATTTATTTATTTATTTATCTATCTATCTATCTATCTATTTATTTGGACTTACTGTTCCTTTGTAGATCGTCATGTGAACAATGATGGAAATAACCATTCATTATCAACAGAAAATGCAGATGTTCGGAATGTGGTTGTTGTGTCCAGGCAGATAATTCATCTGCCTCTTTTGATTGTCCAGCTTTTATTTTGTTTGAAAGTATAGCCCCTTGGGAATCACTGTTTCATTTGTGTGTCTGTGTTCTTTGGAAATGATAATAACTTCACCACGTTAATTGATCTGATATGGTTCATTTTTTAATCCTTGCTTTGGCCAAAGAAGGAAAGAAAATGGTGATAAAAGCTTATTGCTAAACTTTGTTAAGTCAAATGTAACTATTATCACATGAAGATGACATGTGAGAAGTGAATTTCAGCAAATCTTCAACATCTCTCATGATTTTAGCTGAAAGGAAACTTCCAGGTAGAGGCCCTCACAGCACAGCCAGAATTCCTAGTGGTCGCGAGTTAGTGTAGTAACCATCTGGATTCAAATGTGCTCACCATTTCCCTGTTGAATTTGTAGAATGAACACTCGTGTGGGAAAGGAATTCATTTCTACTCAGAAAGTTCAGGGGTTTTCTGTAAGTTCAGCTGTCAAAAGTTTTTGCTCTATGTAGAGACTATCTTTAAGAAAATTTTTTGTTCAAACTGAGTGAAGAAAAAAACAACACAGACTATATTTCATAAAGAACCTCCCACCACACACACACACGAATACTAGATAACATATGTAAAGAATCTTTTTAAATGCACCACTGAGCTGGCAAGAATAGAAGGGAGATGCTAAGAAGCCAAAAGAGAAAACGAAGCCAAAATCCAGGGATTACAGAATACAGTGTGAGAGCTGTAAGCTGTCCCACAGCACCTGCTGATCAAGGATACATGTGAGCCCTTGGCTGCTGTACTCAGTGGATTGAGCGCTGGCCTGCAAACCAGAGGATGGCAGTTTGATTCCCAGTCAGGGCACGGGTCTGGGTTGCAGGCCAGTTCCCAGCAGGGGACGCATGAGAGGCAACCACACATTGATATTTCTCTTCCTCTCTCCTTCTCTTCCCCTCTAAAGATAAATAAATAAAATCTTTTTTAAAAAAGGACATGTGTAAATTTGGGTTTTGATGTCAACACCATCTTGGAACCTATGCAGGGTGGGGAATGAGAAAATTTTAAACCTGTATGTCCTTGCATGAATCTGGGACCCTTGAGGTGTGCAGAAAATGAGCATCAAGAAAAGTTACTTGTCCCAAAATGGCATTGGCTAGAGGGAAAAAAATTAAAATTTCCTTTGGAATTTGGGAGCATCATCTAACCCTCCCATGGGTTAGAAGGTCAAGTCTATCATAACTGCGGATTTCAAAAAACCTTAAGCTTAACATTTATTTTAAAGATGTGCCCAAGATTCTTCTAGAAGCAGAACCATCATCCAAAAGACCCAAGGGAACCCAGGAGACAGTCTCACACACTGCAGGTGAGATAGCTTCTTCTTGGTCTCCTTTTCCTCACTGGCAAGAGTGATGAGGTCCTGCTGCGGCGTTCGCTGGGTAGAAGCCGGGCCCCAGCAACTCAGATGTCCCAGGTCACCCTTCACGCCAGTTGGGCTTTCTGCCCAATGAGGTTCTCCAACCAGAGTGCACTCTTTTCTTTCTCTGTTATTCTTCTGGGCAGCCCTTACCACCATCTAATATATATTTCCTATACACCTTTTTGTGTCACCCCCACTGAAATCTAAGTTATGCAAGGGCAGTGCCTTTTGTCTTTCTTCTACTATGTTACCTCTGGTGTCTAAGGCAGTATTTAGTACACAGGAGGTTTTACTTCTACATGAGTAAAAAGTAGAATTAAATATATAATAGTTGAAAATAAAATTGTAAAGGTGAATTGAAATTGCAGATTAAAAAGAAGTTAAGAGGTTATTAACAAAGTAGATAGTAAAAACTGGGGAAATTATCCAGACCAGCACAGAGAGGCAGCAGGATGGAAAAAAATGAAAGGTTAAGAAATAACAAGGATAGAGGAAAAAAGTCTAAATATGTCTGTTTAAATAGGAAGTGTCAATATTTGAAAAGAAAAAGGGAGTTTGATTTGCTTGCCAAATTCTGGAAGTTGTTTTTATGGAGCAGTGAAGAGAAGATTCTAAATTATGATAGACATAAGTCAAAAGGGATTTTAAACAAACTTCCTCTTGTTTTTTATTTAACAATATTATTATTACTTATTATGTGAATCGCTTTTTTTGCTGGTTATTTAATTTATTTTTTTTCTGTAATTATCTCAAAAGTCTAAATGGTCCGGACCTCCTTAGAACTTGGAAAAGTTCTTTTGCAACCTTGACAACAAAGAAAAATGTTTAAGAGCATGAAGTGTGGAATTACCTATCTCTAGATTCGATCCTGGCTCTGCCAAGTACCAGACATAAGACCTTGACCCAGTTAACTTGACACCTCTGAATCTCAGTTCTTTTTTCTATAAAAGAGGAACCATCTCATGCTTTATCCTTTGGTTGTTTTGAATGCGCTAAGCCCCAAGCCTGGTCTGTAGGAAAGGCATGGGAGAGTCACCTACAATCATTACCGATGGCACATCATCCAAGTCCCAAACGAGATGTTCTTGGTTCGCTCACGCTCCCAAGATAATAATTGCTTGAAATTATGAATTCTTTTTCCACATAGATTGTTGTGTAAAGTCAGTCTTCCTTCCAGAAAAATGTCAGCTGATTGAAAATCTTGGTAAGTTTCTTGTGGATTGGAACAGAATTTTATTACACACAGACAGAAAGTATGAAGGGCCACCTAACCAAGCCAAGCAGATGAGTAGTCTTTAATTGGCTGAGAGAACTGCTTTTTTTGAAGCATGATAGGTTTTTTAAAATTTTTTTATTTAATCTTTTTTGTATTTTTTTGTTTGTAATTTTATTAATTATGCCATTACAGTTGTTCTATTCCCCCCTTCATTCCCCTCCACCCTGCACCCCCCCCCCCCACACTTCCCCCCCCTTTAGTTTATGACCATGTGTCTCAAGTTCTTTAGATTCAATATTTCCCATAATATTCTTGCCTCCCTATCTGAAGCATGATAGCTTTTGTTCAACTTAATTTATTTTCATTTTGTATGTATTCTAAGCATTCAGTAACAAAAAACATTTAATTAATGCTTTCAGGAATAGGAAAACATAAAACCAAAATTTAGTGTAAGCTATAAAATTTCAGGGACCATCAAAAGTAATTTCCTTCATGTTACATTGCCTCCATGGAAACTGATAATGCTATTTTCCCCTCTCGCTGTTTGGATAAAATCTTTTAAAATGTCTCCTGGGATTTTCATTGCAAATCTTCATGTATACTACACACATGACAAAATTGTGTATACACATAAGTCTGACAGGTATCCATGTAAGTTTGTGTCCAGTCGCCTAGAATTAGAAGTTAATACGTGTGTACATATATTTTCATATTTTACATATTCAAGCGCACATCTGGAAGGGAGAGAAGGAAGGAAAGGAGAATTACAACTAACAGGTACTTTTTGGTGGGCGGGGAGTAGAGGAAAATCCAGGAGTCTGCCTCCTAAAATAAGCCTTGTCCTTACATCGTAAAGTTCCACTTTATGTCTCCCCACTGCCTTTTCCCTACACCATCTATTTCTCCTTTTCCATTCATCTCATGCATGTGGTGATGGTATTAGAACCTGCAGAGGATCCTTGCCAGAGGGTCTTGTGGACAAACAGCTGCTCTACCTGTGGAGCTATTTGCTGTTAGCTCGTATGTTCAGTCTCAGTTCCCTCTCTAAGAATCAGAAATCAATGTATATCTTGGATTAATATGATATATTTCTTTTGCTATAACATTTGAATACTAGGTTAAAAATTCATTGTACCTGGGATAAATAATCTTACTACTAATACAATAATCCAATAAAAATTAAATGAAATGAAAGCCAAATATAATAATGAAACCCTGATAATGTTGCAAAGAAAAATAGAAGTTGTGAACATTCAAATGTAGAAACCTCTAGCAAAAACTAAGACCACAAGCCCTGGCTGGTGTAGCTCAGTGGATTGTAAACCCATCCCCTGGTTGAGCAGAGCATGGGCTGTGAACCAATGGGTCACTGGTTCGATTCCTAGTCAGGGCACATGCCTGGGTTGCAGTCCAGGTCCTCAGTGGGGGCCATGTGAGAGGCAACCACAGACTGATGTTTCTCTCCCTCTCTTTCTCCTCCCCTTCCCCACTCTCTAAAAATAAATAAATAAAATATTTTAAAAAGCAACTAAGACTACATCATAAGACATATCAAACCATAGGATATAAATGTTGCATAAGAAACACAAATGGATTAAATAGATATAACACATCTTTTTGAGACAGTGAGAGGGGCAGGCAGGCAAAGACGGGGCAGTGATATCCACTTGGGGGGGGTGGACCAATGAGGCTGCAAAGAGGGCGAGAGGACTGAATGGTCTCTGTGGCCCACGGTGGTCGGAAACCCCATAACACATTAACGCCGAGTGAAGGTGGAGTCCCTTGCTCAGAGCATGTGCGGGCTTTGCTAATGTCAAAAGGATTAAATCTAAAGGAGCATGGTGGGCGTCAAGTATCGATTTAAAAGTCTCTTTTAGTGTGCCTCTCATTGTACAGTAGCTCACCTGATCACCTGAAGGGTAGCATGCCCATCACCTTGGGGCTTTTCCATAATATACAATCTTGCCCCGCACAAACCACAGAATTACATCATTGCTAAATACATTCATCACATTCACACTATCAATGTTTATTATTCAGACATAAAAATAAAATTCACAACCCATCATCATTAATAGTATACAGATGTATTATTTAAAAAATAAGCATAGCATACATGTAATCAATTGCTTAGAGATGGCTACTTTCTTTCATAGAATTGGGAGGAGGCCTTTCAAAATGGTCCATTATTGTTATGAGTGCATTCGCTGGGCACATGATTTACCTGGTTCATGACAAATAGTTTCAGAAAGCCTGTGCAACAGATAATGGGAAAGAGAGAAAAGTGGGTGTGGCCTGTGTCGCGGACAGTATGGACCTACTCCCTTCACATCCTCTGAGAAATGGGAGGAAAGAATACAACTTGTGTTAACATAGTTTATTGTTATTCTCCATGAAAACTAAGTCACAGAGATCTCCATGTTCATCGGCATGGTAATTTTCTTTTTAAAAAGTGTGTTGCAGTTTCTAAGTTTACCAGGGATTGCGTACTGTATGATTGCTTCTCTTCATCGATCTATTTTAAGGGAAATATTCAGAAGGCAACAAAAAAACACATTGTATAGAACATATACGTACAAATGGCATCCAGACAACCTGGACCAATTCTAATGGGGAAAGTATTTAAAGCTTATCTGGAATTTTCACTTACTTCAATCATTTTAAGTGGCCTCTTTGTTTTAAAATCATTCCATGCTTATGGGTATTATGCTCAGTGAAATAAGCCAGTCAGGGAAAGACAAATATCATATGGTCTCACTGTATGTGGAGTCCAAAGAACAAAATAAGCAAACAAACAGAAGCAACTCAGATGTAGAGAACATACTGGTGGTTGCCAGAGGCTGGGAGTTGGGGTGCTGGGAGGAAGAGGTGAAGGAACTGAGAAACACGAATCAGCAGTTACAGAACAGTCGCAGGGAAGTAGGTAAAGCACAGGAAGCATAGTCAGTAACATTGTGATAACCAGGTATGGCTCCATCCAGTTGGGTATTGAAATATCGATGGGAAAGCTATGTAAAGTATATGATTGTCTAACCACTGTGCTGTATACTTGAAACCGATATTGAATGAATGAGTGAATGAATGAAGAAGTAACAATTGTTCCATGCTTGAAAACCCAGATTAGCATCATTTTACTTCATAGGTACTGCACAAAATCTGAAAGGAATTTTTATTGAGAATGTTATTTGGTCACTGAGGCTGCCATAACAGAATACCACCAAGTGAGTGGTTTAAACAACAGAAATTTCTTGGGTCTAACTTCTTTGGGACTCTCTTAGCTTCCTGGATTTCCTGGAAGTCTATTTCCTTTGCCAGATTGGGGAAGTTCTCCTTTATTATTTGTTCAAATAAGTTTTCCACTGGTGGCTGTTCCTTTCCCCCTTCTGGTACCCCTATAATTCAGATGTTGGAGCGTTTAAAGATGTTCCGGAGGTTCCTAAGTCTCTCCGCATTTTTTTGAATTCTTGCTTCTTCACTCTTTTCTGTTTGACCATTATTTGCTTTCTTCTGGTCCACTCCATTGATTTGATTCCCAGTTTCCTTTTCATCAGACTGTCAGTGGATTTCTCAAAAGAGACCTTACAGGCAAGAAGAGGCTGGAAAGAGGTATTCCAAGTCATGAAATCCAAAGACCTACAACCAAGATTACTCTATCCAGCCAAACTTTCATTTAGAATGGAAGGATAGATAAAGTGCTTCTCAGATAAGATCAAATTCAAGGAGTTCATCATCACCAAGCCCTTATTATATGAAATGTTAAAGGGACTTACCTAAGAAAGAGAAGATAAAAAAGATGAACAGTGAAAGGACAGCAAACTCACAGTTATTAACAACCACACCTAAAACAAAAGCAAACTAAAAGGACAGCTAGATCCGGAGTGGAAACAAAGAAAGGAAGATCTCAAGGAGGGTTAGCAACAGGGGAGTGGGAGAAGGAGAAGGGGGGAGAAGGTACAGAAAATAAGTAGCATAGATGGTAGGTAGAAAATAGATAGGGGGAGGGCAAGAATAGTAGGGGAAATACAGAATCTAAAGAACTTGAGACACATGGTCATAAACTAAAGGGGGGGAATGGTGGGGACAGGGGGTGCAGGGTGGAGGGGAATGAAGGGGGGAATAGAACAACTGTAATGGCATAATCAATAAAAAATAAATAAAATATAAAAAATAAAAATAAAAATAAATAAATAAACAACAGAAATTTATTATCTCACAGATCTGGAGACAAGAGGTCTAGGATCAAGGTGTCAGCAGGTTCCGTTCCTTTGAGGCCTCTCTCCTTGGACTGCCGATGGCCGCCTTCTTGCTGTGTTCCCTCATGGTCTTTCCTCTGTCACATTCATCCCTGGTGTCTACCGCCCTGTTCTAATTATATATAAGGACACTAGTCAAATTGTGCTAGAGCCCACTCGAGTGGTCTCATTTTTAACTTTAAAGACTACCTCCAAATATAGTCACCTTGTGCAGTCTTGGGGTTGAGGACCTTAACACATGATTTGGGGGTGGGCGGGGGCACACTTTAGCCCATGATGACTACACAAGCTACACTCGCTTAGAGAACCTGAGAGTAATCATGATGTCGGCGGGAGAGGCTGAAGGAACTTCAGGTCTCCACACTGTATGTAAGCCAGAGTCGCACGTTCTGTGGGTGTCCCACGGAGTTTAAGGTCAGAAGCGTCCCTGTGTTGTCCCTATCCCTCGACTCGGCTGCCAGGGAAGGTCTCCTGGCTCGTGCTGGTCGCCGGCTGAATGTTTTCATTACACAGAACAAGTCGTGGAACAGAGAACCACTTCGACGTTAGACAAAGTTAGGTACAATCGGTGATGATGCCGTGCATGCTGTCTGCCCTTGTATTTTCATGTATATTTTAAAGTAGAGATTGTTCTCAGACCCGGAAGGTTATTTACAGGGGTGGATTTCATGATGAAATGAGAATAAGTATTGCCACACACAGGAAGGATCAAGTAGTATTTATCTTATTCTTCTCCAACCTCTTGCATTCTAAGTTACAGATTTTATTTATTTATTTTTAAGTTTTCTATTGAATAACCAAGCACTTGTTTAAAAAAAAAACAACCCCAAGAGCCTTGCTGGATAAGCCCCACAGCCCTTCCTGCAGTAAGACAATAGCGTTTTACATTCTGGATTTGCAAATTTCCATTTCTGTCTGATACAGATTTTGTTTTTTCAGGAAGCTCTCCTAGGCTTTCTTGCCTTTAAAGGTACAGCACGTTGGGGATGGCCACGCCCACTTCACCAGCTCCTCAGTGGTGGCAAATCTCTGCTCCCAGACACGGAAGGGAGTAACGTTACTTCTCACCTCTGCTGCCTGTGAGCCTAAGGATTCTCTCCGAATTTCTTCTGTATACACTTGGCATTTAGAATCTCGCCCTTGACTGCGGGTCCAGTTTTTTTGGTTTGGAATTTATAAACAAATCAAATGAGTGCTTCTCATCGATACAGGGTTAAATCCAATGCATTATTTTATGTCATGGCTCTCCACCACCAGGGGTCCTCCACCATGAACTTGGAGCAGGAGTTAAACCTTTGGGTACCACCCTGTGTCTGCAGCCCTAAGTCACAACTCGCTCTTGTCTCTGGGGCCGCAGCCCAGCTCTGAAATCGAGACCTTCCTTCTTGACCTCCCCTGGGCCTTTACCCTCACTCCTCCTCCTGGCCTCCTCGCAGGCTTATTCTCTAGGGAGCAGGTTTGCCAGGCTCCCCTGATTCTCGGCCACTCTCACAACATCGCCGTTCACTCCCACCGCCTGTACTGTCAGATGCCTAATAGCTTTCTTCACGTTACTAAATTTTGACTGCATACCTTGATTTTTTTAAGGCAACATCATCACTAGCACACATTTTAAAATCTATACTATTTGCCATTCGTGGAAGGTAAATAAAAAATTAACATGACAGAAACAAATTGCTATGAAAATCCTCAGGGTTTACTATGTACCATCCTCTGATTTCTTCATGTAACACGTATTCTGGGCATATGTGTTCCAGACACCGGGAGGCAGGTGGAAGTCAATGCAAGCAAGGTCTGCATGCTCTTCATTTACATCCTATTGAGGAGAGAAACAAAATAGAGGAATAAACAAAAAAGGGAGCCAAAAATTTAAAAAATCACAAAGTACTGTACTAAGTATCTTAAAAAAAAAGGTTGCAGGGACAAAGACTCAGGCGCCATCATGATTCGATTTCTGTAGTGGAGGAAGGTAAAGACCAAGTGCTAACATGTGAGGTGAGCGACCTACCGGGGAAGCGCAGCAGGCCCCGGACCCCGGCGGCCACGGGCGCCGGTCCAGTAGAGGAAGCTCAGTCCTGCGCTTATCACCTTTCCCTGGTGGATACGTGCTCTCGTCTTGTTTTCTAGAGTAAGCCTAAAGGACCAGAAGCACTCATGATTCGTTGCATTGTTTCTTGCCTTTTTCAGCCCCTGACCTGTCTATTTTCCAGTTAACCAAGAAAAATAGCCATCCTCATAAAGTGATGGATTCTAAAATAGGGAAGTTTGTGGCATACGCAAGCCGATGAAAGAAGCACACATTTCAGTTAGGCGAAGGCAGGAGCGAAGCATTGGAGTTGTAAGTTCGGAAGACTGACACACTGTACTACGGTGTCCCGTTAGCTTCCTCTGTCCTTAACTTATGTGATGTAGGTGGTGGCACCCTGCCAAGCAGTCGCTCCTTGTAAAGGTAAGGTTCAGTTCTGTTAGAGATTACAATGTGCGCTGGTGGTGTGGCTCCGTGGGTGGAGTGCCGGAGCTTTGGATGGGGTGAACCAAGGGGTGGCCGGTTCAATTCCCAGTCAGGGCAATTGCCTGGGTTGCAGGCCAGGTCCCCAGTTGGGAGCATGTGAGAGGCAACTACACACTGATGTTCCTCTCCCCCTCTCTCTAAAAATAATTAAACACAATATTTAAAAAATTACAATGCCATGATGAAAGCAGATCACACTGCAGTGTTAACTCAGGATAGCAAGGTACTGACCCATGGAGTATGTGAGCTTTAGGTTTGAGGACAGAGCCCCCTTCTGGCAAGTATGGGTACTTTTGAAAAATTATCTTCAATTATATTCAAAGGGACATCTAATACAAAACTAGTCCTGGAAATAAGATTTTTAAAAAAATCAAGTTGAGCAGCAGAATACAAATGACCACAATGTGAGGTTTTGGCAAGGAACATTTTCCCCTAAAATCAGCTCGTTGCGTCCTTGAAGCTGGAGTGCACTCTGCAAAGGGATCTAAAAACAGGATCAAGTGAGAGTGCAGAGTATCTTATTTCTAAAGTTGTTGTTTGCATGCATTTCCAGCATCGACGAGATCCGGCTTCAATCCACAAGTCCTTTTGCAAACGTTTGAGGCCTGCGCGCTCTGATCAGGAAGTGGTCCTGGGGAGGTCGGCGGTGGGCGGTGGCGGTTCCCGGTGGAAAGGAGCAGGGCGTTTGCTTTGGATCGAGATCATTCCCTGGTCCAGTCATCGTGTCCTCCTGAGGGACACCCGGCGTGCACCGGGCGGCCTGTGGCTTCTTCCCGGGCTCCTTCCGCCCGCCCCCCACGGAATGTTTTGCCCGGAGGCTTTCCTGTTACAAGACCCGCTGAGCCGGCTCCTCGAGGCAGTTTCCCAACCAAAATAGCAGGTCCGTTTTGTCCCGAGTGTCAGGTGGGAGTCGGGATGGAAAATGTGCAGAAACCAAATTTCAGTTCTGGGCTCACAGTCAAATCCAGTTAAACCGAATCCAAACTGAATCCGAAGTTCATTTGCACAAGTTATTGTTGGAAAACCAAATTTGGGCAGATTCCTTTAGAAAGTCCCTTTATTTAAACAGAAGGAGTAACATAAAGTGATTCTGCCTGATACCTGATTTTTTAGAAGTTGGCACAAATATACCTTCTGTTGTGCATGTGGTACGTGCACAGAGAATTAAACCTTTATATTATTTTTTATTTTTATTTTTTTTAGAAAACTGTATAATAAAACTTTTGAAGTTATGAAGGGTGAGCTATGAAAAACACACCCAGCTCTTAACACAGATACAGCAAAGACATTGCGAAGTCTTCAACACCCGCCTCTCTGTGATCCAGTGTGTACATAATAATAATATGGAAATTTACGTTTTTAAAAGAAGTACATTTTGTGTTGCAGATTGCCGACATGGTAACCATGTCCAGACTGGCCTCAGAATGGATGTGCTACTGTCGCCACCTAGTGGTCGTGTTCAGGAGACCAGCTCCAAACGGAAGGTGTCCACTGTGCAGTTAGGAGTAACTCTCCTTCCATTCTTTCCTAAGCTAAGCTGTTCCCTGAGATGAAATACGATTTTTTAATTAAGATGTAAAAGGTGCATTCATTAAGGCATAAATGAAAGTTTGTACAAGCCAAGATGGAGTTATTAAAATGTCTCTCTACCAAAGAACTGAAACATCGGTGTTTGTAGGGATTCTTCCCCAAATGAGCTGGGAATTTCTTGAGGGAAGAGTCTTGCCTTAGGCATCTCTGTATCCTGGGTGAGGCGGGACCTGCCTGATGCCGGGTCACTGTTTGCAGAGCGTTTGTATCTTGTTCCCCGAGTGACCCCTCCGTGACCCAGGCTGCGGTTTTATGAAGGGGGCGGTAAGACTTCTTTGTAACGCTCAGCACAGAGTTTGGAGGAGCTGATTAGCACACAAATAATGAATCTCTGATTGACGTGCTGGAAATTGTGAGCCATCCGCTTTGTCATTCATCTAAATATTGATGTTATTTAGCTAATTAATGAAGACCCCACTTAAACATACATCGAACACCCGTCTCGTTTTATTCTTTATTCTCTAAAGGACTTGACGGGAGCCGCCATTCAGTAAAGGCTCTTCGTGTCCTGTGGACGGTCGGTGGCCGCGTGGGCAGCTGCAGTGCCGCCGTCGGCGGTCCTCAAGTTTTCCTTCCTCCTTTAGGGTTGGATGGTCATGCTTGGTTTGAGGCCGACTGAGTGGCCACTGAAATGGCCTTTTGCCCCCTGCCTCTCCAGGAGGGGCCTGCCACTGGGCTCCTTTCTTACCCAAGATGCTGGCCACTGGAGAGAAGAGGAGAGACCGAGGCAGAGGCCATGGGGTTGGTAGGGGACATACGTCCCACCCCTTGGGATTTCCCAGAAATCACTGAGGCCGGTTTCCCATGAGGTTGAAGACCCTGCAAGCGGAGGCGAGACCCGCAGCTGCCGAATTATCGCTACGACTCAGGTGATGATCACTCCCATTTGTAACGGCTTGCACCACGCTCAGCACACGCAAAGTGATGTGTGGCCTTAGTTATTTAATAAAGATGACATTTATGTGAAGTGACGATTATTACTTTCTGTTTTACGGTTGACAAGCTCAGCAAGCTTATGTCACGTGCCCCAAATCACATGATAATAAGTACCAGGGAGACCATTCGAATCCAGGTGTACCTATTTCTTGTATCTGCCAAATAGTGAAAGTAAATCACCCTGTTCAGGAGGTAATATGCTACAGTGGAAAGAGCTCTGGGCGGCATGAAGGGACTGCTTGTGTGGATGCCTGTTCCCAGGGAGACCTCCTCCTCTCCTTCATTACTCGGGTGAGGACCCTGACGCATCGGGCAGGGAGGGCTCACCCCGGTCACGTGAGCGGTGGGAAGGGGCGCTGAAGCGGGAGCCACTCAGGCTTGGTGATGACCAAGCTTGGAGCCACTGCAGGATGGTGATGACCACGTGAGGCCTGGCTTCCCTCTCAGCGGGGCTGTTTGCTAGACAAGTTGTTGGGTAACGTACTTGACAAATCTGGGGCTTCGTTTCCTCATTTGTAAATTAGCAATCTTACCGGCTCTGTCCTCTGCAGACGCTTTCTGCAAGGAAGAAAGCACAGGTGTGCAAATGCATTCTGAATTTGTGCAATGCTACAAAATATGGCCATTTATGAAGATACTATTTAGTCCTGTGCAGTACACATGCACATGTGGAATACACATCAAATACGTACATTACAGAATGAACCTTTTACTGGTTGTGCCTATTACCCTTCACTAAACAAATGGATCAACAAACAGCTGCACAAAACAGGGTTCCCTTCTTTGCTTTAAGCTTTGACATGGGTTTGACACAGGCACGCAGTGTACCATGAATTTGACCTTTTGGGGACTAATGGCGGATACTTTTACAAACTGACAAGAAAATTCAAAATGAATGTAAAGGTTTATGTCTATAAGCCTTTAAAACAGGAACACAACCTGTTTTTATAAAGTAGTCACATTTTTGTGTGTTTAATTTTTATTCCAAATACTGACCAGGTGTTTTGTTTTTCCTTGTGACTTCTTTTTGGCACGGAGTTCACTGGGGGCACTTAAGGATGGATTTGGTGAGCAGCCTCTACTGGGAACTCACTAGTATATATGGCCGTTCATTAATTGACACAGGTGAAAGGTAAGACACTGACACTCCGGAGTCAATAGTAGGTTCCCTACACCCACGCTCTGCCCTTGCTTTGGTCTGAGTGGTGCTTCTTCACATGGAGAAGTATTGGCACAGGTGTGGGGATTTACCCAGCACCTGTAGTCCTGGGAGCCCGCATGCAGCTGGAACACGGGGTAGGCGTGTTTTGCTTCCCATCTGGTGAGAGCCAGAGGGCCCTTGTATGTGAGGTGCCCGCTTGTATCTGTGTACTCTGGGGGTCAAAGCCAAGGTTTCAGTTTATTTGAATTGTCCCTGTGCTTAGAATATGTCTGCTCTCAGCTCACTCTCGGTCCTGATCACCCTCATGCCTTCATTCCACAGGTGTTTATGAAGCCCAGTCAACACTCGTGGGTGGTAACAAGAGCAAGGTGAAACGCTGCAGAGTTTGCAGCCAGGAGGAAGGAATGAGGGAAAGAAAGGAGGAAGAGAGACTTAGATTTGAATGGACACCTGCTAGGTGGCAGATGGTGACTCACAGATTACTTAATGTGTGAGTCCTTTTCCTCCTCACGAGAACTTGTAAAGTAGATGCCGTGGTCGTTTTGTTCAGATGGGGCAGTTGTGATGATTAAGTTTGACGCTCTTAGAGACACTGGTTGTTCTCTGTCCTTTGACATCTCAGCTCACAGTGTGTTTGGTCATGACCTTCCAGAAGGGCTTAGTCTGAGCGCTGTTGGTGACATGTCATAGAAACCCGTTTGTAACTGGGTGAAGAAGGAGAGATTTTGACATTGTTGTCTTGCACCACAAGAGAGTCCGGGAACGTGGCTGGGCTCAGAGGCTTCCCTGGACTTCACCTCTCCACTTTCCTTTCCGGTGTGGCCTGGTGCATTCTGTACGTGGTTCCTTCATGTCATAAGAGGAACGAGGCCTAGGAACAGATAGTTCTAGGCTCGTATCATCTTCGTTTAACAAACCGAAAGGAAAATGTGAGCCCCGCCAACCCCAGAAACTTGGTGCCTCTCCCCTTTGAACTCAGGTCTAGAATGTGACTTGCTTTGACCAAAGACGTAAAGTATTTCTCTTCGGGGAGGTAGTTTTAAGGACCAGTGTATGGTTCACTCTGACGGGTGTGGCTCAGTTGGTTTGTGAGACATCCTGCAAAACAAAACGTTGCTGGTTCGAGTCCCAGTCAGGACACATGCCTGGGTTTGGGGTTTGGTCCCATGTGGGGCCGCACGCCGATCAATGTTTCTCTCTCACGCTGATGTATCTTTCTCTCTCTTTCTTTATCCCTTACCCTCTTTCTAAAAATACATACATACATACAACGAAATCAACAGAAGCAGCATATGGTTCATCTGTCTCTGGGATCAGGGAACCCTATGCCAGACCAGGGTCTCTGAGTGACTGTAGTGGGCAGAATCTCTGTTTTCTCTAAGTGTCTACATACTTTGCTGTTTTGAGGTGCTGAGATTTTCTGGCTGGTTGTGACTACAACATAACCTAGACTGTCCTGAGTGGCAGTAGATTAAGGACGGACACTGGCCTGTCCAGCGCAGGGGTAATGCCTGTCCTTTATCAGTGTATTGGCGGTGGCCAGGCAGGCAACATACGGAGCAATAGCCAAAAAGCGGCAACAACCTGAATGCCCATCAGCTGACGAACGGATGAGTAAGATGTTGTGTGTGCATACAGTGGACGGTTCTTTGGAAATAAAAAAAAAATGAAGTACCAATGTATGCTACAACATGGATGAAACTCATGCTAAGTGAAAAGAGCCAGATACAAAGGCCGTGCATTGCAGGATTCCATTTCTTTAGAGTTAGAATGTGGATTGGTAATGACTTAGGGCTTTTGGAGGGGAGGTGGGACATGGTAGCTGATGGGCATGGGGTTTGTTTTGGGTGATAAAAATTATCTGAAATGGACTGTGGCCAGAGCCGCACAGTCCCGGGTGTGTAACAGTCTGCAGGGCACACTGTAAATGGGCGAGTTGCATGGTATGTGCATTGCATTCCAGTCAAGCTGTCATGGAGAGTGGGGTCTGAGCATCCATGGCTCTTTTAAAGCTCCCCACCTGGTGCTGGCATGTGGCAGTTGCTGAGAACCACTGGCTTAGCTGGACTGAGCCAACCGGGCTGGTTGGGAGGGGATGGGTGGGTGTTGGGCAGCCAACACTGTATCTTCATAGTCCACGAACAGTTTCAGTCCTGTCTCATATCACCTGATTCAGCCCGTCCAGTGATGAGAGATAACACTGGTCATGGAGGTTTGGAAACATTAAGTGAGTGTCAACTCAACACTGACTCAGAGGTAGTTACCAGACTTACTCTGGCAAAGACTGGGAAGAAACTGGATTTAGGATGTGATCGTGGTAAGATAATGGAGCACGTGGTGGGAAGGAGCCAGGGGTTATACTCATTAATGATAATATCTGCAGTTTACTTGACACAATCGGATTTTCATCGGTTGTTCCACATGAAAGCTTACCTTGGGGAATACAGTATGGTGTTTGGTTTTATGGTTACGCTCTTGAGATTTCTGGCATCTTCTTGCAATTTTTTTTACATTCATAATATGTCTTTACACCTGGTTTCAGGAAGATATCCTTCTATACAAGTTTCTGTGTTGGGCAGGTTGACATCTTAGAACATGAAAAAGCTGAAGATAAAACCACTGACTTCCATAGCATTTTTTAGCTCCCAGTTTTTATTTAAAATAGAAACCTTTATTTTTCAAAGCCAGAAACTCTTTTCCCTGGGTTGCAGAACACTTCCCTGGAGTGTGAAGGTTTTTGGTTGTGGGAAGGGCTTTCAACCTGCTGTTGCACACAGAGTGGTGGGCACAGAGTTCAGTGGAGTCCTCGTGTGCTCATTTCACGTGTGCATGAGTGGCTTTGATTAAACACATTTCTACAAACTTATTATGAGCAGCGACAGCCCCTTCTCCCAATTCTTCCCACTCTTTCACTGTTTCCTTGGTGAAATAATGTAGTTACGCTGGTACTTCCCGATCTTTCAGTGTTGGGCGTCATCTCTTCATTTACTGCAGAGGAAGACGGGGATTTCCGTCCTGTTGCGTGCCTCTCCAATTCCTACGTTTACAACATTCTCATATTTCTGCTACCATTGTGTGGCCATTTTATAAAAATAGATCTTCCATGTTTATGTTATTGTGTCTGTAAACACTCATGTTTGAAGATCCGTGTGTTCCTCTCACATTTTCTGTGTCTTGTGTCCTTTTCCTTCCTTGGGGACGGTGGCTCCCTTTTCGGTTTGCTTTAGTTTTTTTATATGTGTTTATCATTAATGTATCCCGAAACTCATGCCGAGGAGGGTGAGCAGCCAGCAGAAGCCAGGACAGAGGCCTGGGACGGGTCCTCCCTCAGACCCTCCTGAAGGGACCGATTCTGCTCAGTTCATGATTGGGGACTTCTGGCCTCCAGAACGTGAGGGAATGGATGCCTGTGGTTTTAACCCACCCGGTGTGACGGTGTGTTACCGTGGCCCTCGGGAAACGGCAGGGGGGCATGTGTCTGAGGGTCCGTCTGGCCGCCAGCCCTCGGAACTGGAGCTCAGGTGGGCGGGCGGCGCAGGGGCCTGGGGAGTCTCAGGTTGGGCACAAGTCTGTCCTCCGAACGCCCCTCCGTACTCACCCCGGCAGCCTGGTCGCAAACGCACGCGCTTGCATCTAGTCCCAGAGGCCTGGGTTTCACTCTCTCCAGAAAAGGTGGGTCCCCAGCCTTTGGCCACTGAGGGTGCTGGTGACCACGGCCAGCTCAGCTGCCCAGAGTGGGGGCACAATCTACCTGCTTAGGATTTCATTGCTCAGGGGACAGAAAGCAGATGCCACATGTCCTCACAGTTTCCAGTTTCTGAAGTGTGTTCTCTGCCCCCGCTCGGCCTCATTCTCTGCTCATGTCACCACGAAACGTCTGTGCTTTCACCTCGGTGCTTCCTCACCAGGGGAGCGGGTGCGTTTGGGCCCGTCGGTAACTGGAACCGCACACAGGTCTTCTTCCTATTGACTCAAGCGTCTGTTCTTTCTCAAATGATGGCATCTTCTAACAATTGTGACATGCCCTTTCTCATAGAACTTCACTTTTTAGTAATACCATATATATGTGTATGTGTGTGCACATATATAATGCACACATATATATATATGTGTGTATTATATATATTCCCCACCTGGTGCTGGCACATGGCAGTAGTTGAGAACCACTGGCTTAGCTGGACCGAGCCAACCAGGCTGGTTGGAAGGGGACGGGTACGTGTTGGGCAGCCAACACTATATCTTCATAGTCCACGAACAGTTTCAGTCCTGTCTCACATCACCTGATTCAGCCCGTCTAGAGACGAGAGATGACACTGGTCATGGAGGTTTGGAAACATTAAGTGATTGTCAGCTCAACATTGACTCAGAGGTAGTTACCAGACTTACTCTGGCAAAGACTGGGAAGAAACTGGATTTAGGATGTGATCCAGGTAAGATAAAGGAGCATGTGGTACGAAGGAAGTGTGCGCTCGCTCTCTCTCTCTCTCTCTCTGTATATATATATACAGAGAGAGAGAGAGAGAGAGAGAGGCTGTCCAGAAAGTATCCAGCCATCTACTATGAAAGTTAGAGATGTTTACTGAAGAAGATACAAGATACAAGGACCATTGTACATAGGACAATGATTCCTCAGTTCCTTTCAAATCAGGCACTTTGGGACCTCACCCCATTCTCCCAATCACTATCAGCTGCCCCGTCCTATTTTCCTGAATCTCATCCATGATCTGAAATCTCTTCTCCTTCTAAGATGATTTTAGTTATGGGAACAGCCAGAAGTCACAGGGCACCAAATCTGGACTGGAGTGGGGCTGAGTCCCCTGGGTGATTTGATGTTTCACCCCAAAATTCTGCACAAGACATGATGCGTGAGTGGGCGTATTGTCATGATGAAGCTGCCAATCACCAGTTGCCTGTACTGCTGCCTTCCAAATCATCCCAGTAATTCCCATGGAGGAATGTTCAAGTTTAACACAAAATTCGAGGCAGATTTGTTTCTCTACTCAGTCATTTTGAATGTGACAGCCACACAGTTCACATGACCACTCAATGGCATCTACTGCCCCCACTGACTAGTACAGTGAAGTCATCATTGTTCACGAGTGTGCATTCCAGTCCACTCTCCTTGGCTGCCAGATTTTGAAGGGATGTAAACATTCAGTCTATATGAAAGAGGAAAATAAAAAAGTATGTTTTGTCATAACACTATATTTAAGAAGTAAAAACCTGAAATACATATGTATATATATGTATATTACATATTTTTAATGCGGTCAGTGTGCTCATTAAGACCGCTGAGTGACAGAGCACATATTTCTTTGCCTGCAAATTATTAGTCATCTGCTAGGGGCAGAGTTCATAACACAAACCTTAGCATGTGTAATACTGTGGGTGTGCAAACACGGGGGAGCGTGATCACAGGTGACAGCTCCTTCAGGTCCTTCACTGGTGTGTCTCGTCGGGTAGCTTATCCGCTATTGCATCCTACCGAAGAAGTAGTGAGTTGTATTCATAACTAATACTACAGCTAGTATAAAAATTTCAGATTTCTAATTCTGTTTGCTCACAATGGTATGCTTTGTGGAGTATGAGGATACTTTAGTGATTGCTATCTGTTTTTATAGTGACTATTTGAATATCAATTACTGTTATTGAGTTGGATAAGGTATTATTTAAATGTGTCTGAGAGAGATACATCCATGGTGAGTCAGACTGTGGAGACTAAAGAGGTCAGGAACTTGCATTTCTTTCTTTTACGTCAGAATAAAGGGAGACCTAGGAAGGGATACCTCGGAGGAATTTCTGTAGGTCACAGAGTTGCCTCACTTCGTGATTTTTTTTTGTTCCTTACACTCTCTACTGTACCATGTTTCAAATGCAGGCACACCTCATGTACAGAGTACACGTGAAAGCAAATTCCAGTCTGCAATGCCCGGCGCCTGGCCAGCTGCCTGGTGCCCCCTGTCATTGAGTTAGCCTCACAGTAATAGAACCCTGCCTTTGTTTCTGGGTGAACCTTGTGGTGAGTTTTTATTTGCTATAGAATACGAATTTTGTTTTATGTTGATAGTGGAACAGAGTTCATGATCATGAAGAGGGACATGCCATGGGCCCGAGCTCTCCCATTGATAATAAGGGATTCTTTATAATGTTCTCAAAATGTGTTGCACCTCAGTGTCATGATTCAGGCAGGTGCAGAAAAGACAAGTAGCACAATGGGATCGTGATGTGTGGGTCAACCTTCCTTCTCTGGTTGAAACTGGAAAAGCTGGCATTTGTGCTGCCTGTCGCTGCCAGACCCAATAAGCAGAGACAGGGATTGAGTCTTTATGGGCACTTTATTCAGATGGCTGGTGATCTGAGAAGATGGTGGGTTATGTGCCCTAACAGACCACCTTACATTCCATTTTAAACCAACCATTTTTATAAGCAGAAGAAAACTGTAGACAAGGGGTTTGGAGTTTAGGGGAAACATTAATCAGATAAAAGCTGCAGTATTTCTTCATCTGTGTCCTGGGTGGTGGCCATCGCCCCCTGGAGGACTGTGGCTCAGACACCACCTTGATGGCTTGCAGGCCTCCGGAGGCACAAAGGTGGGACTGCTTTTGGTCTCCTGGAGTCAGGGTGGGTCATACTTTTGGTTCCTGGAACAATAGCTTTTTACATGCATTGATTGCTAAGCTTATTTGCTATTATCTGAAACTAAAATATTTTCGATGTTTGAGTCCCCCATCAAGAGCAGGTGACTTCATGAACTTCCACGGGGCAAAATTCCTGGTATCATCTTTTTGCATAGAAAAGGAGATGTGAGCAATTTTCCTCAAAGTAAAATAATGGTTAACACCAAGAGCAGGGAAGTAATTCCGAAGCATTAAACCACAGAGCTAATGACGTGAAAAAGTCTGGTATATTTGACTAAATCAAAATTTTAAATGCCGACTTATTAAAAATATACCATGGATAAAATGAAAAATATAGGATGGGGAAACATTTAGTACACATGTAAAAAGCTATTAATTTTGTTAATTTCCTTTTTATTACGTTACAGACTTTATAATAGAAAAGTGGGCATTGAAGCCTAAGGCATTTAGAAAGGTGGAAATAGAAATGGCCAGAAGACATCTGTAAAAAGAGTGTTTATTGTGCATGAAGTAAATGTAAATAAAAACAGTTTCCTGCTTCCTTCACGTGGCTTCTTAAAGTCTCTCAGAGGAGGCCTTGATGAGAACTTGTGGAGAGAGCGCTCTTGCAGGGGTGTGAGTTGGTGTGCCTGCTGCTGGGGACCTTGGCCACCCAGTACAAGAAAAGCCTTTACACCTCGACATGCTTTGACAGAGGAGCTATAGATCTGGTGATCTGTTCTTTAAAAAATCAGAGCTGAATACAAAGTTTCCAAACCAGGATATCACTATACCTCCCAAAATAACATGAAGAAAATTAAAGAAGCCCAAATGTGCAACAATAAAATACCATATCATATGATTAAATGTATTGTTACTGTGCAAGATTTAAACGACATGAAATTTGACGTGGAAAACTGCATTTCAAGGTTGTGTGCTTTTGAAGCCTATATACAAGGGATTGCCATGTAGAAATGCAGGGATTAATTCCTTATTTGTGATTTTTAATATTTTAATGACTACGTGTATATTTCCATAATGAGAGAGTGTAAATAATTCCAAATATGCATCAAACTTTTCAAAAACCTATAGAAATCTAGGAGTATAAAATAAACCAAGGGAACCAGTGGGTGTGTATAGATTTCTCACTTGCAGAAGTAAATTTTGGTGATGACCAGCAGGTGGCAGTAGCAAACAAGCAGTGTTTTAGGAACGAGGGGCGATACTTGGAAGCATGTAACCTTCTTGCTTAGGCAGAATCATAACCCCTAACATCAGGGTGATGCTTTGGTTTATAATCATCTGTGTGCTCAAATCAGAATTTGCCTCTAAATACAAATGTACTTAGAGATGAAAGAGTCAAAGCACCCTGGAAGGAAATTTTGCTGCCGTTCAAAGGGAGAGGAGGAGTTATATTTTGTATGCTAACGTGCTTATTTTATTATTGCTTGACAAAATAAACTTCATATTTTGATACTAAAATACAAATTGAGTTCAAAATCTTGTAAAAATCTAGGTTGTAAAAATATCTCCAAGAATTATTTTACTTAAGTAATTTTTAGTCTCAAATCATAAACTTGAGAAGCTGATTAGAATTTTTTATTTTTTAAAACCCAGGCCTTTATGGAATATTAACATACACATATACACACACATTCCACTTCGATGTAAAATTACTATTATTTTATACTTCATTTCTAATCCAGTGAATGATTCTGTGCTTATGACAAGGTCAACAGGAGGTGTTTTGTGTGGAGGGTTGGTGGCAGTGAGTGGTTGCGTCACTAAGACTGCTTTTCTATAGGACATTATGTTTTCCAGTTTCCCTTTAAGGAAGGATGTGAATAACAAGAGCAAATTCTTGGAAGTTCTGTCTTTTCCAAGGGTCACTTCTGATTTCCTTAACCTGAACTGAGAGCTCCATACGTACTCAAATAGATACATTTGTGATAAATTTCCTGCGTCCGCACTTGCAACGAGTTGGTGTTTGCCTTCATTAAATCATGAGTATATTTCAAATCCATTTCTGAACCAAATTGTGTGTATTAAGCTCCTACTGTATATATTTTCACTAGGGCAGCAGAACAATGAAGAATGTTTAAATATTTTGAGGCACATCATTTCACTTTATAAATCTGCTCTCCTTCCAGACTTGAGAGGTTTTAACACCTATATTTTGCAGTAGACAATAAAGTGAGACTAAGGGGCTTTGTTAAACTCAGGGTCGCAGAATTTATAAGTAAATTTCCACTCTGTTCTGAGGCATCCACCCCTCTCTCCTGAAGTGCACCTGCTCCCTCACCCTGCCTCCTTGATTTCTCTCAGGCACTAGATCCTCCAAAACCCACAGCTCTCCTCTAATCCCTGGTAGCCCTGGGCACGTCGTTACCTTGTAAATCAGCTCTGCCACAGCGCTGCATGCAACCCTTCCAGGGCTATTTATCATTCTTGGAATAAACTGTGCCTAGAATCATGGCCAGTAGGGAGTGGATGCTCACCGAATTTTTATTTAAGTCAGTTGAATGAATGAATAAGCAAAACCTGCCCTTCCTGACTCCCAGTCCACAACTCCATGGGTCCACTTACCCAGGGGTGAAGTGGGATTTTTGTTTGGGGGTGCCAGCTTTGGGATCGAGCGCATCAATTGGTGCTCTTGCTTCCTCTTTGCTGTAGGGCAAGTCTGGCTCCATCTCTGTAAATGAGATCATAGTAATAATCTTCACTTACTTTATCAAGGTGTGGGGAGATCGTGGTGGGGAATATTCTCATAAAACCTTGCTAAACCGTGAGAAATGATGCAAAGCAGTAATTGTTATTCAATAATTTCAGCTTCACCAGTTGGGCACTTTTGCTTTAGAGTGACAGTGCTGGCGGTAAAGGAGAGCCTGGGGGCATCTATTTTAAGACTTGAGGGAGGGCGTGGACAACAGCAATGGGGAGTCCAGGATTTTGAAGACAAATGAACTTGCAAGTCTCTGCTCAATTTCTTGCAACCTAAGTGAGTTGGTTGCAAGTTATTCAGACTCCCTGGGCCTCAGTTCTCCTTGTGTCCAGTCGTGCACTTGAACCTGTCTTGGGGCTTATGATGGAGACAGTAAATGAGAGCGGGCTGGCCAGGCACAGGGCTTTAGTGTTGTTTCATGTGGGTGGCCTGGGACAAACCTGGCAGAACCCAGTAATCACATTCTCTCATTTTTACAAAATGTACCGTTTAGACTACCATCTGCGATTTTAGCAGGAAGACACCTGTGTTCCCTTTTATTTCACTCCTCCTGTCTTTCCTCTATAATCCAAGAACCCTCACCCACAGAGTCCCAGGTGCAAGCCAAGTGGATAGAGAACCACAATCCTTGTCCTCTGCTGCTATTACATATCCTTGCCACATGGTGTCACTGTTGTGGATGGCATCTACAAAGTCCAACAGCCACTTGTTTACTTAGGTCTTTTCCTAATCAGCTTCCTACACTTCACTGTAGTGCCTGGACTCGGGGGCACCTGCCTGGACTCAGGGGCACCTGCTCTCTCCTCACTCACATATCTGCAGTCATTTTCCCACAGCCTGGGCCTGAGGTCTCTTGGGGGTCCTGAGATACTTCCAAGCATCAACAACATGTGGGCTGAAGAATGGACCCTCCTCCATGACCCCTGCAGTCCTGACTCACTCTCCTCGGGCCCAGTCCCTCTCTGCTGAGCAATCCCTCACTCAGGAATTGCTCACCGTCTCCACAGAGGCCAACTCTGCATAACAGGGGGAGCACGACTGACAAGGCGGAAGAAGACAGGGAGGGCATCAGGGTGCTCTGTCTGGCTCCGAGCTGAGCCTACAGGGACGCACGTGGCCCAGTCCGTACACAGGAAGGGAGCAAAAGCCTCAGCTCATCTAAGGAGCAAGGTCACCATCTTTCATTGACATTAGTTGGCAGTGGTTTATATATTCAGGGCTCTGATCCTGGCCAGACATCATTAATCACCACCAACTCTGGGTACAACTGCGACACACTTCATTTTGTCTTTAAATAAACAAATCACCAAAAACAAATGGCCGGGTGTCAAGATATAGCCCAAGGCTCTTACTTCTTCCACTTTCCCTCCAAATCTGACTAGCTCATTTGTGAACTTTCTCATTGAAACTTCTTATTCCTCTTCTAGTTGCAAACTTAGCACATTAATAGGCACACACTCAATATTGCTGCCTTTAGCATTTGGTTTTTGCCCTAAGCTTCAGAGTTGGTCTCCCTGGCTGCTGTTATAGGTCTTTTCTAGAATTGCCAGTCTGTACCTTCTCTTTTCTCCACCCACATGTCTGAAATAATTTACTTTTCTCCAGCCACTATGGAAAATGCCTCTATTGCACATGTATGACTTTCATTTCTGCAGGTCTGCAAAACTTCTATAATACATGGAATCTCCTCTACTGTTTTCTCCCTATTATCCTGGTTTTACCTAGAGAATTATGCTGTTTGTTACTAAAATGTATAATCATATTTAGACCAAGTGATCCAGTTGCATAAATTTTCTTCTGATCTGGAGTTCCTGGCACGCGAGCCCTTTCCTAACAAGCCTACTTATAACTCACAGGTTGCTTCCAAGTTCCGTGTGTTGGCTCAAGCTGCTGCTGCTGCTGCTGCTTCTTCTTCTTCTTCTTCTTCTTCTTCTTCTCTCTCTGTCTGTCTCCTTTTTTAAAAGCAAACTTGGGAGATTTTATAATTTAAGATCAATTGAAGATTGTTTCTCTTTCTTTGCCACCTTCATTTTTCAATGAAGACAAAGGTGCTTGTACCAAAGCTGAAATGAAAAATTCAGCTTCTCATGTAGAAAAAGCATTCAACTTGTGTTTTTTAATCTTCAGAATAATCAATTGTGAGAGTTTAGTTTGTATTATTCCCTGTTGCATAGCAAAATTGAGACTCAGAAAAGAAGTAACTTGCCCAAGATTAGTCAGCTCAGGGGATGGGCCCACGTCCTCTGTACCCCCATTGCCAACTGACACCTGGCCCCCAGCAGACACTCAAAGAGGGTGAATCAACTCTATGGACCAGCTAAGACTTTTGATCCTCACTTCACAATGGACTTTTGTTTAAGTAGCCAATGGGATAATGTTCAGTGGCTGGGGTTAAAATTGTAAGGCAATTCTTTTTGTTTAGTAAAAAAAAAAAGAAAGAAAGAAAAGAATGATAAACCTTCATTGTTGAAAGAGAGTGAAGCCAAGAGCATTCGGTGGCCACACACAGGCCGACCTGACAGTCCACTGGGTCTCTAAGTGCGGCCCTTGTCAGCACCGACCTGTGTAGAATCAGCACCTGATGTCCTGGGCTGCTATGTAAGGGAACTGCGCAGCTGTAGGCTTTGTTTATTAAGACACACAGTCAACGACAGTAGTTGAAATGGTAATGGGGGCGGACAGATAGTTTGGACAGTGTTCTCATTTCACTGGTGTGAGCTCGGCCGTGGTTCAGGGATTGCTAGCCAGTGAACGTGTGCCGGGGATGCACTCCTCAGCCTCCCAACAAAAGGGAATCAGATGTCTTTGTTTTTTGTTTTTTGTTTTTCTGCTTGCTTGTTTGTTTTGTTGTTTAGCTTCCTGTTAAAGAAATAGAGAACAAGGGGATAGTGACCAGAGGGGAGAAGGAAGGGAAGTTAAGGGGAAAAAGGGGGAGGGATTTGGAGGAACAAATAGGAAGGACACAGGGACGAGAACTAAGGGGGGTGGAAATGGGAGGGAGGTGGGGAGCAAGGGGCGGGGGAGGCTGGGATGGGAGAAATAGACAAAAAACTGTACTTGAAAAATAACTAAATAAAATTTTAAAAAAAAGAAGAAAAAAAAGAATGAAAAGAGTAAACATCTTAAAACAGTACATAAAGAAACTCAATAATTAATATTTTATACATGCAGTCAGACATACTGCTACATATGGAAACTAGGTAGAAGTTAATAGAAATAGAACATACAATTTCCATATCAATATAAATGAAAGTTATTTTGTGATTCTGTAAATCTGGTGAATCTCTCTGTGAAAGCTACCCTTTGTGCTTTATAAACACAATAAAGAGAAATACACACATAATGATAGAAAAGAAAAAAAAAAGGGAATCCGATGGACGGTGCAACAGCCCATCCGTTCTAGAAAGGATGGGTAAGCATTCGCTGTGTACGCAGCACTGTCTGTCCTACACAGGACACCCGCCCCCAGGCCGGCCTCTAGGGAGGGTGGATGCCGACCTCAGAACCCTTCTCAAGTGCTCACAGGAACCCTCCCATTCCAATTCTCTCTCTTCCTACACCCCTTTCCAACCTCCCCAGGCCCCCTTCCTATCTCCTCTTCTGAAGAATTTGTGATCATTGGTTCAAAGAAAGAACCATGACTGAGAGAGAGAGTTTGATTATGGGTGAGAACATTTTATCGTCCCGCCCACTAAAAGCACGGATGAGATGCTTAGATGTGGCCGATGGATGTGGTCAGCTCTCTTCACAGCCAACCATCCGATGTGGTGGGTTTTGACACCCCGCGGTGAAACAAAACACGGCGTCCTCGCTTGTTCGTTTCATGTCGGTTGAAGAACAGTTTACTGGGCTTTGTTCAGAGGCTCGTGTAGTCAATTTCCATTCAAAATTAATTTCCTTTAGTATCGTATAGCTGGGGCCAGTCCACATTTGCGGAGTCTAGTGCCGTACTAGGGACGGGGGAGACAGACGTAAGGCAGGGACAAAGTGCCCATAAAACGGACTCCTCACCTAAAACATAAACATTTATAGTGTATGAAATACAAGTACATGTTGATTTAGATGTACATTCATTACCTTAGGTAGATAGATTGCTGCACTGCTCACCTAGCCGATGGATGAGCTTCGGAAAAAGGAAGCCCCCGCCCACGGGGAAAGCCTAGGGGGGAGGGGTGGCTTCTCCTCGCCCCTCCACCGCTGTCCTGCGGCGCTGTCCCAGGGCCCACGGGCTAGTGTGCCCTTGACGTGTAGTTGGTCGGGACTGAGACGTGCTGTGGAGGTGAAGTCACACACCAGTTTCAAAGACTGAATGTGAAAATGGCAAGGCAGCTCCCTAATCATTGTTTCTTACTGATTATGTATTAAAGTGATGTTCCGGGTACATTGCATTAAGTAAAATGCATTATTGAAATTAGTTCACCTGCGTCTTTTTACATTTAAACCTGTGGCTAGTGGGAGGAGGAATTACATCTGTGGCGCGTGTTGTGTGTCTGTGAGGCTCTGGTGTCTTCGCTGGTTCTCCTGGGGATTATTGCATAGAGAGGCTTATGGCCCATTGTTTACGTTTAGGACTATAACATGGATACTTTCCTCTAACCTTGACTTTTTATCAGCTTTGTAAGAATACACCTCATCTATAGCTAGTGTGTGCATAACCTCGACGTCCTGTTCTGCTTTCGTTCAGTCAATTAGGCACTTCCAGTTGGCAAAATAAGAAATGTTTTTACTTTTACTATTACTATTTTTAATTCTTGCCTGAGGATGTGTTTACTGATATTAGAGAGACAGGAAGGGAAGAGAAAGAAGAAGAGAGAGAGAGAAACATTGAACACCTGGCTCTCATATGCAGCCCGACTGGGGATGGAAGGCACAGGCTGGGTGTGTGCCCTGACTGGGGATTGAACCTGCAACCTTTTGGTGTCTGCACTGATGCTCCAACCAACTGAGCCACTTGGCCAAAACAGGAATATTTTTGTTAAACAATTTGTTTTTAACTATACAATCTCTCTTCCCTTCTCTCCTCATAGGAGTAAATTTGGAAAAAAATAAATCTAGAAGAAGTAATTAAAATTTATATAGTCTCATTATAGGAAATGTTCACTTTTACTGTTATGGTATATATTTTCAGTTTTTTCTATTTTTGACTGTTTTTGTTTTTTGTTTTGCAAACTTATATATTGAATTTTCATGCTTTATTTGAACAGAAGAATTTTATGTTTTCCATTTTAACTTATTGGATAAATTAAAAGAGAACAATATCATTGTAATGGCTGTACAATGTTCTGACTGAATATAACATTTCCCTTTGCTATTGACTTTGTATGTTGAATCCAATCATGAACAATTACATATAATGCACTTTTTTTCCTCCACATTTTAGATCACTTCCATTTGGCCTTGAACAAGCCTCAAATGGACATTTGAGGAAAACCCCACAGAAAAAGACTGGGTTGCACATGCCCGTAACCGCGTGCTTCAGTTTAGAGGTGATGTTGTTGAAAAGCTATGGAGACCTCTTTACAATGAAAATATGTAAGACCCGGTGCCTCCTTTGTTCTTATTTGGCCATGCTGCACCCAGAACACTATATATTCATAAAGCCAATCTCCAAAAGCTCATCATTTTTCTATGTAATAAATTTAGAATATTAACAGACATGTATTTACTCGAAGCTTGAATTTAAGCCAGTCTTTCCACCATTCATAATCGTTAGCACCAGCGCATGGTTTGGAATGAGTGCGAGTGTTCACCCAGGCGAGCAGCTCCGTGGCCACCAGAATCACCCCGCTGCTACTGTGTTTTACTAGGAGCTTAGACCGAGCGCTGAGCAATCATTCTCTGAGCCGCTGGATTCTAGTTGCTGACTGTGGATACGTGTGGGCCGCGGACGTGAAATATTAAGAAAGAGGCTTGGGGCCAGGAAGCAAGTGAGCTACATTCTCAGCACGAAGAGCTGTGAGCAATTGACATACGGATCAGAGTTATGTGTGAGGACTGCTGTTCATAGTCTGCTCTTCTTGGGTCTCTGTGCAGCTGAAGGGGTTCGTTCCAAGCCTGCAGTTCTTTCCTGTTCAGGTTAGATGTAACAGGATACTTACATGGTTGAAGATAGCTAGGAGAGCAACGAGGTCAAGGGCAGGGGACATAGGAGCAGTGTACTCAGCTCAAGCCCAGAGGAAGGATGAGGACTCAGTCTGTGTCTTCCTCCCACTCCTCCCAGATGCGAAGCCCTGGGTGGGCAGGTGTCTAGCTTGGGGCAGAAGCAGTGGCAGTAAGAACAGGGACATGAAGAGTCTGGAAGCTTGGCTGTCATTCCAGGTACACTGACCTCAGCAAAGTCAAGTTCCCCTCTGAGGACCCTAGGCCTCTCAGAAGTCCACTGTAATGTGAGAACCTGAGCCCCGGCCCGGGGTGGTCGATAAGTCTCTTCAACAATTTGCTTGCTTGGGAATGACTTCCTAGAATTCGGTGTTAAAGCCGAATTGCAGTGCCGGCTCAGGGATAAGCAGTGTCCCAATCAGCCACTAATGTTAGTGAACAGGAGCAGGACTACTCTCCTTCCACAGGCCACCAGAGATGACCTTCTAAACTCAATATCCTATCATCGTTTGGTGGCAGAAGGTTCGTGTGTCTTACCAACCTAAAACTAAGAAGATTCTGTTGAACACTTTCATTTAAAAAAATAATAATGTATTAAAGTTACTTGTATGATTTGGTCCTGATTGGTGTGGCTCAGTTGGTTGGAGTTCCATTCCGTAACTAACAGGTTGAGGGTTCAGTCCCTGGCTGGGGGCATGTACTATCCCTGGTCTCGGTGAAACAGGAGGGAACCAATTGATGCTTCTCTCTCACATCAATGTTTCTTTCTTTCTAAAAGTGATGAAAACGTGTCCTCAGGTGAGGGCAAAAAAGACTATTTGTGTGATGTGGAAATGGCACACGACCCACAGCCAGTGCTGGCCAGGAGCTCTGTGGTGGTCACAGGGCTCTGTCTCAGGGGGCTGTGTAAACCATCCAAAAGGGCAAAGTTCACCAAAGCAAAGAGTGCTTCCTCACTGACCACATTCTTGTGTCGACAACTTGTTTTAAAATCTCTAGAAGCAAGAAGCAAAAATGTCACAAGCGATTGCTCACAGTGTTAGGGAAGTTTTGCTTGGGGCAACTTAGTCCATTGTATTTTCTAAGTCAAGTCACCTTTCCTTTCTCTGGTCTGTGGGCCTGTGGATACCTTCTATTGTGGCTGATGTCGAACACTGATACCAACAATGCCTTTGTGAGTTTTCCTCTCTGTCAGGACCCAGGTGAAGTGCTTTATACAACCCCGGTCATTTCGACACAAGCCTTGTAAGTGGGGAGACTTATTTTCATGATCAGGCTAATCTTACAAATGATGAAACTCAGGCACAGAAAAGTTCCAAGACTTACCCAAGGTCACGTTGCTAGTGGACAGCAGAGCTGTTAACCTGAGAGCAACAATAATTCTCATTTGAGCGTCTACTCTGTACAAGGGCCTTGGCCAGGAGCGTCCATTCCCTAAATGATCTCACTTCAGGCCTGTGTCATAGATGAGAGAACGGAAGCTCAGGTGGCTCAAGTAGTGAGTCCACTGTCACCCAGTGAAGGAGTCTGGTAGCTGGGAGTCTCTCACTCCAGAAAACGTGATGGATTCACACTTCAAAGCCTCCCTACTGGAGCTTGTATGCAGCCGTGGGTGGTCCTTTTGTTAAAGCAAAGTGAGCCCACTGCACATACCGAAATCTGAATCACCTTTCGTACTGCAGATCTGCAGAAACAAGAGACAGCAGCATTTCAGAAAAGACATCCCGAACAGGCAGGTGCCCGCATCCTGCAGATCCTTGTACAGTCCACAGCTGCCTAGTTATGGTCACTAAAGGCAAGAGGTCAAGCCTTCCTTCCTCAAAGAGATATTCTGTGATCACCCTTATGTTGTGTGTTTAAAGGGCCTCCCAAACACACACTGTCCCACATACCCCCACACACATCTGCAGGGAGTCCCTGTTCACATCACTCTGTTTCATTGTCTTCAGATCACACGTCACTGTTGATATTGTCCTGTGTGCCCTTTACCTGGAAACAGTTGCCTGGGAGTAGAGACCTTCTGGTCATGTTCACCACAATATCCCTAGCACATAGGATGTGTCTGGTACACAAAGAGTACCTAAAATTTTTATTGAGTGAATTCTGTGCAGTTTTCTTATTAAAAATATCACTCTCAGCAAATATTTCTTAGCTGGTTCCCTGTGTGCCTCACTTTGTGTTAAGGACCATATTTTTCAGGCTCTAAGATGTACTTTTTTGCCACATTTTTTGCTTCAAATTTGTTTTTCCCACTTTTCTCCTCTAAAACCCAGGTGCATCTTATGGTCCGGAAAATACAGTACACATTTTCAGATTTTATTTCTAACAGTAACTTTAGAGAATTGTTCTTGTTAGCGTTGCTTTGCAGGTGAACAAAACCAGGCAGATGAGGTCAAATTGCTAGCAAAAGGACATGCGTGTCTAGTGATTAAGGGCCCCAGTCCAAAGCACAGGGACCATGCCATTTAATACTGACCTCCCCGGAGACAACAATGTCCCAAACAGCTTGATCTGCTCCTTGGTTGGTTTTTCCCAAAAGGTAATTTATGTGTTTTCATTGCTCACTTAGTAGATGCAATTTGAATCCAGCTAACACATATCGAACATGCCCATAGATTCCGTGGCACACATCATTAGTCTCACTTTACAAAGGAAAAATGGGAACTTCAGGCAAGTGATATTGATTTGGTGACAGCCAGTGAAGCCGCAATACGAACCCGGGAGACTGGGAACCAACAGATTCCAAGTCCCCCTGGTCATTCTGCTGTAAAATACCTGGGTCTCTTCTACCGAAGAGAAACAGCTCTCCAGCACCGCATTTCCTTCCGTCGTTTTCCAATGGTGTGTTGGGAGGAAGAGTGACCTAGCGTTGCGTGCGTTGCGTGCGGTGAGTCCATTGTAAAGTGCTCTCTTGGGGCAGATCATATTTGAGTATAAATTCTTGATAGTTATTTATTTCAAATCCATACATGAATTGCTTTTCTTGTCTGTGAGCAACCTCACCTATACCAAGTGTAGTCATGCGCAGTTTTCTTATAATTCCCTTTCTCTGAAAGTCAGTTTTACATTTGCATTTCAATATCTCTTCCTGGCAGTCGACAAATTTCTGGAGCTCTCACACTGATTTGTTTTCAGGATAAAGAATAATTGGAGGAGTAATTCAGAAATACCAGAGCAGATCTGTGACCTTCTGAAAGGCATCAAGTAGTTACTAAACTAATAAACATGCACTTGAACTTCTCCCATTAAGGGGGAGAGGCTGCACTTAAAGGATATTCTTCTTCTTTTTCTTTAAGATTTGATTTATATGTTTTTAGAGAGAGGGGAAATAAGGAAGAGAGGGAGAGAAACATCAATGTGTGGTTGCCTCCCATGCTCCCCCTACTGGGGACTGGCCTGCAACCCAGGCATGTGCCCTGACTGGGAATAGAACCAATGACCCTGTGGTTCATAGGCTGGTTCTCAACTCACTGAGCCAACACCAGCCAGGGCAAAAAATATTCTTTATAATACTAAGTTCAACTATTTAAAAATGTTGCCTATGTGGAAGAAGTAAACAGAAAAAAGAAAAAAAACCCACACAGAAACTAAAACAAATAAGCCAAAGATTTCAAAATGACCAAATAGAAGGAGAAATGTTTTTTTATTTCTCTAGAAACCTAGAAAGAAAAGGAAAAATGAAAATCCATGTCTTTAGCTATAGTTAATATTTGTCTGTTGGCATTGATTTTAAGTAGAATGGAATTTTTAGATTGTCAAGCGAATATACTGCTTCTAAACAGGGAGACAGGCCTATAATATTAAAAAGGTGTTGCATTTCCTAGACTATTTTAGAGGTGATGGAACCATTTATAGTTTCTAATACAATCTGTGGGAAAAACATCACAGTTTATTATATCAGTTCATCCATAACATAACAAATGATCATTAGTACACCACTGTCAGCAACTACAGAAATGGCAAGAAGCTAAATCTCTAAGACCACATCAGGGCTAGAAACAAAAGTAAATTTTTTTTTCTGAGAATTATATGCATAGAAATTAAAAGGCAAAGTTTCTGGTGAATCTGTATTAAAAGCTACCAGTGCTTTTATTGGATCTTTCATTAACTCTACATTTTTTCAACCAGATATTTGAGCCCTGGGTGATGTTGGGCAAGTTTCTCACCCACCAGCCATGCAGGCTTCCCTGTCTGTAAACCTGGGGTGATGTTCCTACCTTCTGCTCATGGCTACTCATGTGTTTATTCACTCAACAAACATTTCTCGAGCCCTCAAAATGTGTCAGAGACTAAGCAGTGAATTAACTAGTTGCCTGCCTTGAAATGGTTTATGTTCTAGCAAGGGAGAATAGACAATAAACTCATAACTAAATAAGCTTGTGTCAGGTAGTAGTAAGGGCTCTGGAGAAAGAGCAGAGTAGAAAGGAGAGGAAGAATGATGAGGTGGAAGGGACATCATAAGGCGACCAGGGGAAGCTTCCCTTCTAAGAGGACAGTTGAGCAGAGACCTGAATGAAATGTTATTGAGAAAATTTAGAAAAAAACCTCTTGCCTATATGGTGATTTTCAAGGTGCCTGCTGCAGGAAGATGTGAGCTCTTACTACTCACTTGATCTATTCCCTATTCTATTCTATTCTATTCTAGTTTATTGGGATAAGAACACAACATGAGATTTGCTTCCTTAGTAAGTGTTGAGTATGCAAAACAGTATCGTTAACTCTAGGCACTGTGTCGTATAGCAGATTTCTCTATAACTAATGCATCTTGCATAACTGGGACTTCAAATGAACTGGTGCTCATTTTAAGTCACTGGAATGAGAGCTTCCTGAGAAGAAAGGACATTTCTGTTTTGCTCATCACTGCATCATAGGTACTCACAGTGCCTGGGAAGGGTTTCAGTACAACTCAGCTGTAGCCCTTTGAGTCTGCCTAGTTCCTGGTGGCTACGGCAGGATGAGGGAGCGAAAGAGGCAGGGGACAGGCTGAGGGGGGATTAGGAAGCGCTGTGATAGCAGCTATCTGTCCCACCTCCTCAGAATGTCATCAGCGGTGAAGTAGGCCTGGGGGGCTTTGGAACATGAGCTTGACCCAAGTTGCAGAAAAGACATGATGCTTCAATAGGAAGTTTCCTTCAGTGCAGGTGTGCAATCTACAGGAAATGACACAGGTTAGATCCTGAGACCTGAAGGCAAGTCCTACTTCCTTACTCCCCTCGTTGGGGACACAGGAGGAAAACGTGTGACGGGAGATTCAAAAGGTATCGGCTTTATTCCTGTTGTGACTTGAGTGCCCCATTCTGATTTGCTGTTAGTTTGCTGTAAACAGCCAAACTGTATTTCTGAGAGACCAGAAAGGACCCTCCTTCCTTTCATTCATTCGATTACTATGTGCTGGGTCCATTACTATCACAAACGCATGGGGCTAGCCCTGCGACTTGCAAAATTAGGCTGTTTAGTGTCCTCGGTTCCCAGTTCCAAACTCTGTGTCTAAGTCATGCGGTCTTAAATATGACGTCTTTCACAAGTTCTAAAGTGGTTTTTCTTCTTTTTGAGTGATACCTAATAAAACTGATTGTCTCTTAAATAACTTGAGGACAGTTAGCATCTTGTGTACCCAGAGACCATTTGAAATAGTTGAATTACTGGCCATGTAGTCTCTTAAGTGGATTTGCTGATGGTTTATATAATTTCCCATTTTTTTCTAGGATTTTGGCTAGTGGGAAAGACCTTTGTCAGTTACACCAGTATTGGGGATGCCACCGCACTTTCCCTGCCCTGTTCAATTTCGGACCTCGGAAACGCTCAGGTGGAAGAGGGTGGAAGAGTGTTAAATGGTAATGAAAAAATACAGTAAAAATAAATTTAAAAATCAGAGATGCCAGGCAGTTAACTACATTTCTGATTCACTTTTGCTAAATTGAACACATCCTTGAAAAACTGATAAACGGAAATGTGCCTCCAAATGTCTCCAGAAAGACATAATGCTTGGAAACGAAAAAGCCTCTAATTGTAACAGCACATTTTATGGTCAATAAAGTATTCAATATGCTATGCAGAGGGACATTTCAACTGAGAGTCAAATAAAAGTAACTGTGCATGTGATAGCTCAATGAATTCTTTTTTCTCAGCAAGAGATTAAAAAAAAAACAAACTCAACTGTTTCCAGCCTGGTATATTTGATAAATTACTTGTACCAAAGAGAACAGGAACTTAGTCTAGCTAAAACAAAACAAAGACAAATTCCTTGAGGAGGATACTAAGGAAAGTTATGTATCCAATTCTGATTGTTTGGGATTATCTAAATGAAATTTTTCTTAAATGTTAAGTCCTAAATTCTGATCTCAGTGATTTTTCTTCCCAGAAAAAAAATACTACTTTTTCTTCTCTTGCTTTTTTTTTCCTTATTCATTATCTACCCATCCATCCATTCCTTTCTTCCACAAATGTTTACTAAGCCTATACATATACCACAATCTAAAGCTTGTGCCAGTCGACATGTTTTTCACTTTGTTCTGATGGAAAAAATGAAACAGAAGGAATGAATAAAGTTTTGTGGAATCCTAGATGCAGAGACAGTGAACAGCCTCGGGCAGCTGAGAAACGCAGGCAGGGACTTTTGAGAAGGTCTTGAAGGAAGAGGCGGATCTGGCCAACAGAGAGCTGCTTTCAGTTTGTGGTGATGTCACCTCTCCCCAGACTTATCTTACCCAGAGTTCATTACCATCATTCACCTTGTGACTCTGCACATCGTTATTGATGGTTCCATCTGATGTTATGTTTATAGTCTTTCTCCCTCACGCTCTTTATCCTTATGCCTCTCCTTGTTTTTTTCTGTCCATGTGTTCAATCCAAGTGTGATTTCAGATGAATGAATTTTAATGAATCTGGGCATTCTAGTCACATTGATAAAACGTGGACTATTACCCGACAGGTGCAGATGAATTTGGACACCTGGAAAATAGGTGGAAAGGGCAGTAGGTCCTTAGCCTCCTTAGAGTAACCCCAGGTTTCTGACACAATCCTGCACCCACAGGTGCACAAGATTCAGAGAGCACAATGAATACATAACATATGGCCGTCTGCAGGCTTGGTCCTAGGAAAGGCTGAATGATTGGCAGTGTTTATAATCAGACTCCTTGCTCAGAGGATGCCCGCACCTCACTTATTCGCTAGTAAACCATCGTCATGCTCAACCACTGAACAGATTCCAACCCAGCCCCAGACGTCAGGAGAGACATCTCAGGGAACCAGAAATGCAGGTATTGATTCTGAGCAGGGTGACAGAAATCCCTGGGCTGTGAAATCATCATGAAAATAGTCCTTCATCGCTTCTCGGCCTTTTTGGCTAAGATCAAGTGTGAAAATAGTCCTTCAGATTAACTTCACTCTATTCCTTTCTGCTTCTTTCCCTCCTCATTTCCTTGGTTAGATCGAATCATGTAGCACTGGAATATGTATGAAGTCTCAAAATTCTATAAACACACCCTGTGAGCTGATTTCTGTGTCTACTTTCATATAGTATCAATAAACTGGGTATAGAATGGAGAGTCTATAGAATTTATTAAAATGAAAATGATCTAAATTCTTAAACTTGTAAGATACTTTAGAGGTTATGAAATGTATTCACATAGGGCATATGATTTAATCCTTAAGCAATTCTGTTGGAAAAATAATTTTATGCCCAATCAACAATGGCGCATGGAGAATTTAAACAACTCATTGAATGGTGTGGAATAGGAAATCAGATTTTAATTTCATTGGCTTATTGAAAAGTACTGCAGACACCTGGTGCTGGTTTTATGCTTAGACGGAGACATGAGGGCAGGGGACAGACTCCCAGCCTCAGAAAACTTAGTTGTGAGTATGAAACATGAAGTGATGTGGGGTACAAAGAAAGGGGGCAAAAGAGAGGAACAGGAGACTTTGCCAGGGGGTGTTCAGGAAGGGTCTTGGCTGTGTGCACTGCAAGCAGGTGTGCACCTCTCTTCTCTCTGCTCAAAGGTCCAGAAAGGTGAGGGGGCCCAGGTTCTTAGTGTGGCAGCCTAGCAGGTGTGGAGGACACTCTGGGAGATGTGGAGGCAGAGGCCACCCGCAGTCAGGTGATGCAGGCCGTCATTAGCAAATATCCCGAAGACCTACCCCAGAGTGTGTGAAAGTCTGACCTAATCAGTGGCGATGGAGAGAAATTGCGGGTGGGTCAAGTTCTTTTCCATCCTAATTGCCACTTGCACGTCTAGGGGTGATGTTGAGTAGGCAAAGGGCAGTAGGGTTAGAACAGTGAGGCATCAGCACTCGTCACGTGGGTCCATCTTTTGAAGCTTGAACTGGAGAGCGATGACAGCCATCAAGGTGTACTTCCCCAGAAAGACAGCAATGGCTGCCAGAGCGCATGACCCAGTCATGACAAAGTGTTTCTCAGGGAGCTGGACTTTGGGAAAACTGTGTGCTGTCAGATTGTTTTGACAGGAAGGGCATTGATCCTTCGGTTAGGTTTGCCATCAACTTCCCAGTGAGAGTGGATGCATAGGGGCTAGTCTTGCCTCCTGCTCCAATGGGAAAGAAAATAGGAAGGCCAGGAGCCTTAACCATATCTGTCACTTGATTTTGAAAACATGTTTGAATCCCATCAGTTCTGGGAGACTGTTTGAAATAATTTTTCTCGTTAATATTTTTATTGCATAAAGAGGCTTATAATCAAGAGTTACCAATTTAATCTTCTGAATGGTACCCCTCAGCTGCTACTTTAAGAACTGAATAATTCATTCTTGTAGTTATTACAATCTTAAATTTTTTCTAAAAGTAATATTGAACTATGGTTATTACTGAACTATTACAATCAGATTTATGGCTTTCATACCACCCATCTGCTGTTCTCCTCAAATAGGGAGAATCCCAGAAAAACCCATGATCTGACATTAACACCAGTGTCTTTGTCTCTAACTTTTTATTTTTTCAATCAGCAAAACTAAAACTATCCTAACCATGGTCAGGGTCATCTATTTATTTTCATATCCCTTTTAGATGACTAAAAATACAACACATGATTATTAATGACAGCACAACAACTCCAAAAATATCTGAGCCCTGGGTTACTCCCCTTCTGAAACATTCCTAATAATTCACCTGTCTCTGTGATAAATGATTCGTATCAGTGTCCAAAGTCAGTCTTCAGGATACAGACTCACCCTTCAGGCAAAAACATCTGTAATAGAGAAAGAACTGAAAGGAAAACCAAATGCGTACTTGTGTAAATTTATTTTATACTTTCAATTTTTATATTTCATCTGTAGATATCTAGAGCAAAGTTGACATTTACTCTGAACCACTGGCAATAAAAAAAATCATGATTTTTACCCACTTTACAGCTTATCAAACTCTTATTACAGATGCCGTTTCATTTAATCTTGCCAACCGTCCTGTGTGATTGCCACTGTTATCACATCAGTCTTCGAGGGATGGTTAAGTGGGGTATTTTGCAGAGCTAGCTGGACCTCCCAACAAAAGGTGCAGTTGGAACCAGCACCCCTTGACTATATAGACCTTTCTGTGTTCTTTCTACCATAACATTCTCCCTCAAATATTAAAAAAAATAGTTGTTATGAAATATGGCATTATTCTCTCCATAAACCACTATACTATATTAGTTTCTTAGGGCTTTTGTAACCTATTACTACAAACTAGGTGACTTAGACATTTATTTCTTTCAGTTCTGGAGGCCAGAAGTCCAAAATCAAGGTGTTGGTAAGGTGAAGATTCTGCTGAAGGCCCCAGGGGAGAACTCTTTATTGTCTCTTGCAGCTTCGAGGGGTTCCTGGTATTCTTTAGTTTGCAGCAATATAACTCTAATTTCTGCCTTTGTCTTCACATGACTCCTTCCTAAGGGTCTGAATGTCCTTTCCTGTCTCTTATAAGAACACTCACATTCGATTTAGGGCGCACTCTCATCTAGGATGATCTCATCTCGATATTTATCTTAATTACCTCTGCTAAGATCCTGTTTCCAAATGAGGTCATTTTTCTCAGGTTTCAGGTGGACATGCATTTTGGGGGGACCCAGATCCACCTATTATGACTTTGTATCTTATTTCAGTTCTAACAGGAAAATTAAAATGCTGGTTAGCATTACAATCAAATTAATGAATATGGTTTGGGTCCTGATATTTTTAATGGGCAGTTGATTGCCCAAAGCTTACAATTGGAGTCTCTTATGAGCTCCAGAATTGTGTGATTTTTGAATCTCTATCGTATACCAAAGAGTGAAATATACCAATTCCCCAGTTCCACTGGGGCAGTATTTTTTAGCCTGTGGTAAGAGTTGGTGTCCATATGTTGGAACTTGCCATAAATTGCTGCATATTTCCCTCACAGTCAGAGAGAAAGATAGGAGACATTGTGTGTTTCCTGTTGGTAAGATGCCTACAGGACTGTGAAATACGACCCTGACCTTCAGGCCCATACAATGGACACTGCTGGGTGGACAGACTGAACAGTGAGTGATTTCATCAGGGCTTCCTGGAAGGTGAGCTGACCAACTAGTGATTCTCAAATTCTCATCAGAGGAATCTCATAGAGGGATCCACTAGAATCCTGTACAGGGATCTCTTTTCATTTTTTTAATTTCTTTTTTTAAAAGATGCTACTTATTTTATTTCTAGAGAGGGGAAGGGAGGAAGAAAGAGAGGAAGAGAAATATCAATGTATGGTTGCCTCTCATGCACCCCCTACTGGGGACCTGGCCTATAACACAGGCATGTGTCCTGATGGGGAATTGAACTGGTAACCCTTTGGTTCACAGGCCAGCCCTCAATACATGGAGCCACACCAACCAGAGTTCTTTTCATTTTTATTCTGTCTGCAGTGACTGGGGCAGAATGAAGCACTGGGTCTTGAATGAAGATAATGCTCTTATCAACATAATAGTTGGTTAGGGTCCGATGAAAACAGAGCAGTTAAATAAGCAGTTGCCATGCTAATCTAAGCTTAATAGAATTTCAACTAAAGTTGACAACTTCAATTTGATTTTACTTGCTCAAGTATTTGTTTTATATAAAACCAATATATAATATATAATATAAGAATATATATTCGTTTTATAAACTAATGCATAGCACATAATATTAATATATGAAACTAATACAGAATATAGAAATAAAACTAATATATAATAACTAATATACAACATATATTAGTTTTATATTACCAATATTATATAAATATAAAACTAATACTTGCTATTTTAATCCAGTTAACTGGAAATAATTGTTTTATATAAAATTAAAAAATACATGATGGGGCCAAAATAGGTTTACAGTTGTGAATACACAAAATAGAGAGTTTATTCTGACATTATAATTTATTTGTATTATGTTCCACATGAACAATTATAAACCTACTTTTCTCCATTCCCGATCTCTCTCTATATATAACATATATGTTAGTATATATGTTATTAGTATAATTAGTATATATAATATAAAACCAATATTTGCTGCTTTTTAAAGTGAAAATATGTAAACCCAGAAAGCAGAAACAAACATCTTCTTCAGTTTTATGATCCTAAAGTAACAACTGCAGCTTCATCTCCTGTCTTCTTTTATCTTCTGTACCTTTTAAAAATATAACTTTGCATCTTCCATATTTTTTAAAAATAAAATTGTAGATATTTTATATTTTAGTAGTTTTTATAAATATTATTTTAGGGAAAGCTCACCAAGGATAGAGTTTCCATGAGGACATTTGAATTGTTTCAAATTCATTTGTTATGATAAGTAATACTCAGAGGCATTATATTTTGGTAAGGGTCTCTCCCCAAAAAGCAAATATCCTTATCTCTAGTTTTGTCTTTATTACTCTTTCTTGATTATGTTGATTATAAGCCAGTTTATGTTCCTGTCCATAGAATTCAGCTCACTCATTGAACTGAGTCTTTGCTAGCATGAGATGCTAACAGCAGTAAAATATTTTTCAATAATTAATAGCTTGATAAAGAAAATAATCAGAATCATATTTTACTTGTAATTATTATCATTCCCTATATGCAAAGGTGACATTTTTATCTCCTTTGAAGGCAAATTATTTTTAAATTGCTGATGCCTGTTATGGGCTGCATTGTTTTCTCCCAGAATTCATCTGTTGACACCCTAAGCCCCAGCATCTTGGATGAGACTGAATTCAGAGACAGGGCCTCTAGGGAGACATTGCGGTAAGAAGAGGGCACATGGGAGGGCCCTGATCCAGTCTGGCTGGTGTCTTTAAAAGAAGAGGAGACTAGGGCACCCCCAGCACATAGACCGGAGACAACCCCTTGAGGACACACCAGGAAGGAGGCCCTCTGAAAGAAAGCAGGGGAGAGAGGTCTCAGAAGGAAGCGGACCTGCCAACACCTTGATCTTGGATTTCTAGCTTTCAGAACTGTGAGAAAATAAATTAATTTTGCTTAAGCCAGCTAGCTGGTCAGTGGTTTTGTTCTGGCAGCTCTAGCAAAGCAATACAATGTTCCTTACTGATTTATTTATTAGGGTCTTAAAGCTTTTCTTAGTACTTGGAACAAAGTCTTTTCTTTTATGTTAAACACAGTTTCCTTTTTGCAGCCGTGGCAGTGTGATTATTTGCCTCTTTCATATTTTCTTAATTTTTGAACTGACATGTGTATATTTACTCTTTTCCCACAACTATATTCTTCGCCTTTGTGCTTTTTTTCTCCAGTACTTCAAAGCTTAGAAAGTCCTTCTCCCTGAAGGGATTTGGTGCATTGTCAGTTCTATTTTTTATTAGTTTTTCAGCAGTTTGATGTTGACCTGTATAATGCGTTTGAGAAAATGCAGACTCACAGAACTAGGTGAGCTTCAAATTCACAAAGTTTTCTTTAAGAATTCCATGCCCTGACCGGTACTTGGCCACCTTTATTTGCAGTGACCCATTTACGATAAGAGTTATTTTCAGTGGCTCTGGCTTCATTTTGAAGACATTCATTGTCAAAATGAAACAGCAGCATCATTTTTAAAAGCCTTAATTTCATCAATATCAACAGTTATAAATACAAAGAACCTAAATGCAGACAACGCCTGTAGCTCTCTGAAATATTTTTCATATCTTTGAAATTCTACTGGAATCTTGTTTGAAATGATGAGCATGTTGTCTTGCAAGATGAAAAAAACACCCCCCTCTGGTTTTTCTTATTTTCACTTGGGATTCTTGTGCTGAGGGATAATTTAAAGTTTTCTTTTAAGTGTCACGTTATCCAAAGTTTCTATTAGTTTTTTCTTTGAAGATACTTCTAGAACTTCTTTAGAAATCTCTCTCTTTCTGCAGCCCTGTGTTCTACTTAGTTTTATTAGTTTATTTAGTTTTGCTCTTGGATCTGTTACAGTGGTCATCTCTACAAGACACCACTTGTCATTTTCTTTGTGATATTCACTTCAAACTATAAAAGCATTTTCCCTTGTGAGTTAAAATTATCTCACTGTGGGAATTTCTCCTACATCAATGATTAACAGTAAAAATATCACCTGCAAAATTACTTTAAATATTTGAATGGCTTCTCTGAAGAGATGAAGGATACATTTCTCTTATATTTTGTTGATATATTTTCCATATAACATTCTGTAAGTTAAAGGTGTACAGCAGGGGCGTCAAACTCATTTTCACCGGGGGCCACATCAACCTCACAGTTGCCTTCAAAGGGCTAAATGTAATTTCAACTCTTTAATGGTTAATGAGTAGTTACATTTGTACAGTCCTAAATTATTTCAGTCCTTTGAAGGCAATGGCGAGGCTGATGTGGCTCCTGGTGACAATGAGTTTGACACCCCTGGGGTACAGTGTATTGATCTGATGTGTTTATATGGCAACGCCATTGCTATTGTAACATTAGCCAGCATTTCCATCATGTCACATAATTGTCATTTCTTTTAGTGTTCTGAACAGCTAAGTTCTAGTCTCCTAGGAAATTTAATATTTGTAACACAGTTTAGTTGTCTGTAATCGCTGTACTGTGTGTTTTATTTTCCAGGATTTATCTATCTACTTGTTTGAGTTTGTCTTCTTGAGCACCTTCTCATTCCCTCACCCCCAGCTCCTGGTAACGACCATTCCAGTCTTTGTTTCTATGAGTTTGACAGGTTTAGATTCTACACATAAGGGATATTGTATAGTATTTGTCTTTTTCTGTCTCATCTCACTTAGTAGATCCATGTTGTTGCAAATGGCAACCTTAGCTAAACAGTGTTCCATCGTGTGTGTATGTATAAGGTCTGTCTGGAAAAAGTACGGCCATTGTTAATATAACAAGAATGGTTTGCATGACACTGATGTCACCTGGCAGCCAAGGAGAGTGGACTGGAATGCACATGCCTGAACAACGATGACTTCACTGTACTAGTCAGTGAAGATGGTAGACTCCATTGAGTGAGCATGTGCAGTGTGTAGCCATTGTATTCACAATGACTGAGTGAGAAAAGCAACAAATCTGCCTCAAATTTTGTGTGAAGCTTGAACATTCCTCCATGGGAACTATTTAGATGATTCAGAAGGCAGCAGCTATGGGTAACTGGTGATTGGCAGCTTCATCATGACAACACACCCACTCATGCATCACGTCTCATGCAGAGTTTTTTGGTGAAACACCAAATCACCCAGGTGACTCAGCCTCCCTAAATCCCAATTTGGCACCCTGTGACTTATAGCTTTTCCCAAAACTAAAACCACCTTTGAAAAGGAAGTGATTTCAGGCCATTGATGATATTTAGAAAAATATGACAAGGCAGCTGATAGTCATTGGGAGAACTGTGTGAGGTCCGACGGAGCCTACTTTGAAGGGGACTGAGGCATCATTGTCCTATGTGCAATGCTTCTTGTCTTTATCTTCTTCAGTAAATGCCTCTACTTTTTATAGTACTAGGCTACATACTTTCTGGATGACCTCTTATATCTTTCACATCTTCTTTATCCATTCATCCACAGTGGGACGTATCTTGGCTATTGTGGAAAATGCTTCAGTAAACAGGAGAGTGCATATATCACTTTGATAACTGGCTTCCACTTCCTTTGGATATATATGGGATTCTTGGATCATGTGCTACTTTTATGAATCTTTTTAAGAACCTGTTTTCTATACTAGTGTTTGCATAAGCCTAAAATCCCAATCAACAGTACACAAGCGTTTTCTTTCCTAGAAATCTTGGCCAACACTTGTCTTTCCTTTCTTGTTACAACAGTTTTATCAGCAGAGTTTACTGACATACAAGTTATGTTGATAAGATGTACTCATTCGGCAATGATTTACTGCACACCCACTATGAGCGGGTGTTCTGAAGTTTGGGAGCACAGGCAGTTTGTAGAGTGTGGACCCTGACCAACCAGAATGGGCCCTGGCTGTTCTGGAGCAAAGTCTCAAGATTCCCTGCTGCCCCTTGAGTTGCTGTATGGAGGGTCCCGGGGCCAATCTCAGGAAAGCAGCTGCTTGTTGAAGTGTTGTAATATGACCTTTTCCGACTATAAATCTACTCCTGGCATTATTGTGATACAGAAGATTAATGAGTATGAATCAAATGGACCCTCACCTGTAAGTATCAATGGATAAGTGTGGGAGTGCAGAGGAGGAAGTCACAGATGCTCTGGAAGAACTATGTCCAGAGGAATCCCACAGAAGACCAGGAACAGTTTCTGGGAACAGTTTCTCTAGAGCCTCCAGAGGAAGCCCAACACCTTCATTTTATGCCAGGGAGCCTGGCCTTGGACCTCTGACCTCAGAACTGTGAGATAATTAATTTGCATACAGTTACCAAGCTTGCGGTCATTGGTTACAGCAGCAGTAGGAAACTGATGTAAGTACATTTGGTGTTAAGTGGTAACTAGCGATCATGTCTCTATAGCCCCAAAGCTAACCCTAGTGCCCCTCTTCCCCTCCTGCTCCAGCCCATGGTACCCACTACACTCTGCAGAAAACACTTCCAAGGTTTTTATCAGAAAAGCTAAGTCAAGTAAGTCTGACAGGAAAAGTCAAGAAGGTAGAATTTCACTCATTTGTGGTATATAAAAACAGAAAGCAGCGCATGAACAAACAAGGCAGACAAACAACTGGTAGACACAACTCATCGACACCCAGCAGTTTGGTGGTTGCAGGGGAAGGGGTGGGGTTATAAAAGGTGAACAGGGTCAAATCTATGACGACAGAAAAAGATCTGACCTCGGGTGGTGGGCCCACAATGTGATATACAGATGATGTATCACAGAGTTGTACCCTTGAAACCTGTATTGTATTAACCGATGTCAAACCAATGAATTTACTTTAAGAAGCAAATACATATTTATTATACAAAACATAAGTGGGCTAAAAATACATATATATCCAACTACCCAGACATATTCTAATATTGTTAATGTATGTGATGTTTATGTTCTTAAAATACCTAAATAACGTATACATCTCACTATTTTGTTCGATCTCAAACAGGCTTCAGGACTTTTTTCCCCTCTCCTCATCTGGTTCAAAAATTCCTTGAGGGGAGGGACTAGGTCTGGTTGCCCTGCTCTGTGTCCCCCTCGATACTTTGGGGACTGATGTGTGTGTACGGTCCCGCCCACCACCACCTTGCATCAACTTGGCGGATTGACCAGTGCGTGGGTCTGGCCATAACGCTCACAGGCTTCCGTACCTCAGCGGTCTGGTCTTTTCAGTGTGGTGGTGGGCGGGCTTGCAGGTGCTGATTGGAATTTAGAAAAGAGACCCAGGAAGATGAAGGAAATACCAACCTCATACTTAACAGTTTGACCTGGAGCTGTCAGGTGGATCACAGGTTTTCCCCAACCTTCCTCTTTGTCTCACAGCAGAAAATCCATGCAGGGAACCTCATCCTCCACAAGGAGGCTGCTTGGTAAACGCAGAATCAGTGCGAATGACATTAGTTGCTTCTTTTTAGTGCTCAGGGGCCTGGCCTGACCGGAATCCCCATCTGCCACCCTCTCCTGTGCAGTGCTGGGGTGGACAGCAACAGCTCACGGAAAATGTCATTTTTGTACAACCCTGAAAAGAAGCCTACCTTCAAGACTTGTTTATTAGGTACAGTAATGCTATTGAAATAATTGCATGTGTGTTTCTTATTTGTGGAGGAGAAGCATTAGTTCTCTTTAAGGTTCTTCAAATTAGGAGTTGGTTTTACATTGTACCTCCTAGATTTTGTCTTGAAGATTTTATTTATTTTTAGAGAGATGATAAGGGAAGGAGAAAGAGAGGGAAAGAAACATCAATGAGTGGTTGCCTCTTGCACACCCCCTCCTGGCCCACAACCTAGGCATGTGTCCTGACTGGGAATTGAACCAGCAACCCTTTGGTTCACAGGCTGGTGCTCAATACACTGAGCCACCAGCCAGAGCTTACCTCCTAGAGTTTTGAAAGGGCTTTCCTTGTGACCACACATCTGCACCTATCTCTGTTAACACTGTCTTCATAAAATTGTCTATTTAAAACTGAAACCACTGGGTGAAAATCCAGGTTGTGTCAGAGTTTCTAGAATTTTATAGCAAACAGTGGTGAGGCTTTAGGCCTACAGAATGCTGGACTCCATCGGGGCCTGCTATTTTCCAATCTCTTAGGATCATCCAGTCCATCCCAGGGATGAGGGCTTTCTCAATATGAGACAGAAGCAGGGCACACCTTGGGTTTCCAGGCTACTCATTGTGTCCTAGGGGTGGGGTACCTTCCTGGTGAAAAGATGCACTGTTACTTGTTCCCACCATTCTGAGTACCCAGCAGTCCTGCTTCTGTCTGCAACTCATCTGTCTTTCATGGAGACATCGAATGTTGCCTACCATGGCTGACGCCTGTTTACCCTAGCTACTTTCCCAGTGAATTAAAGCTCCCCTATGTGATGTGGAGAAAAGAAAATTGGGATTGGAAAGGCCATGCCAGCGTGACAAAAATGATGCCACTTGTGTGAACAAGAGAGGATGTTCCCCGTCACCTTATGACCTGCCACATTGACAGGCTCAGCGGCTTATTTATTTTTCCACACAACTCTTTTTTCAACCAGTGTTTATTAAGCACCTATTCTGAGTAAAATATGTATTTTAGAACAATATAAAACTGGGTGCATTTTCATGTCTTGACTGTCTGCCAACGTGCCCAGGGAAGCTTGGATTTAACACTGAGTTGCTATTTAGTTGTGTGTGGGGAGGGCAGATATGTAGCGTGGGCTGAGTGTTTACTGTACAGCAGATTCTCCATGCAGCTCTTTTCGTCCATTATTTTATTTAATTCCTGGCATACATGATGAGATTGAAATTATTGCCATTTCCCCTTTGAGAAAGTGGAAGGATGGCAAAGTTAAATAATGTACCCAATACCACAACTGATGTTATCAGGCTTTCAGTGAAGGACTGTTTTAGAATCCTGTGGTTTTCATCTCTCCACGGGTATACCCAGTACAATCGAGGTTCCATGCAGGTAGGGTCTTCATGCCATTATTTACTACCAGATCTTTCATACTTACCAGTTCCCAGTAGGTGTGATATACAAATGACTTTGGTGGGAAAAAAAAGAAAGACATGAAAAAAATAGAGTGAGGAAATATACTAAGGAAGGAAGAAAGGAGGAGAAATGGTCTCTCAAAATACAGTTTGCCTTCAAGTAGTTCAAGCATGTCTTCTATAGAATATAATGAATTTGTAGACTTGCTTATTGTATACACGAGTATGTAAATATTTCACTCTGTAGGTAAATATTTGTGAATGAGTTTGTATATAGGTATGGGGTATGTGTGTACGTATAGGCATATATAATACAGATGGCATCATATGTCTATATTTTCTTGAGTATTTGAGAATTTTGCTAGACTCTAGTCACTTGAGTATATGCAATGTCATCTATATTTTTTGAAATACTTTTGGCTGAACCTATATGCAGAAATGAAAACCATTTGCCTTAATGACTGAATGACTGAAGGAATATAAAGCAAATTAAATGAGAAATCCCTGCTTTTGCTTGGCTGGTGTGGCTGAGTGGATTGAGTGCCAGCCTGCGAACCAAAGGGTCACTGTTTTGATTCCCAGGCAAGGCACATGCCTGGGTTGTGGGCCAAGTCCCCAGTAGGGGGCATGCAAGAGGCAACCACTCATTGATGTTTCTCTCCCTCTCTTTCTCCCTCCCTTCCCCCATCTAAAAATAAATAAATAAAATCTTTAAAAACAAAAAAGAAATCCCTGCTTTCTTGTAGATACCATTTTTGTTTTGCTGCAAATCACCCATTGGATACTTTTGTTGGAGCACTTTGTTTATTCATTTTTTCCTTCTGTGTTGTAATGTTAGTTAGATTTTAATGAGAAAAATAGAAAATGGGCTTTGACATAAAGGATCTACTTCAAAGGAGCTATTCACAACAACCAGGCAAATATTTTGGACACAAGTGTGTTTTAACTAGTGTAATTTTCTCCCCAGACCACGATGATGTGAGTAGCATTGGGATGTTTCTATGGGTATGCAATTCATTTATTTCATGGGAAACAATAGTTCTTTTAATGACCTGGAAATTCATTTGAAACCATTATCAACTGTCATATACAGCTTTGGCAAGCAAATTTTCTATATAAAATTTCTTGACACTTTTTTGAAAAACAGTCATTTTTGCATCTCTTCTTTAAATAATTCGCCTAAATTGCTTAGAGAAAAACAAAGATAAAGCAATCTAAGAGCTGCAGGCTTGAAAAATGGCTCTTTTTGAAACATCAATTTAATTTTCAAGCCTTGGGTATTGCTTTTAGTTTATATTCTGCTTTAAAGGCAGTTACATAAATTTTTCTCATTATGATATATAGTTGGAATGAATGTTAGGTGGCAGTGGCTGGGGGTGGAGGGATCAAGCGCCATGGAAAAAGGACTCATGGACACGACAACAGTGCAGTGACTGGGTGGGGGAGGGGGCAGGTGAAGATGGGAGGGAGTGAAAGGCGGTAAATGGTGATGGGAAAATACAGTACTGAGAAGTTATTATAAATTTTTTAAAATAAAAAAATATTATTGCAGTTGAGAAGACAGTAAGGAGGACAGGGAGAACCACCAGACTGAGGGGTGAGCCTGGATGTTTAGAGAAGTGTCACGAAGGGTATATTAGATTTGACTTTGCATGAAGACTGAGTGGACACAGGTTCCAGTTTCTCCACATCGTGGCCAGCACGTTGTCTTTTGTTTCTTTGATGACAGACATACTGATAGAGGTGAGGTAGCATCTCCTTCATGACACTGAGCATCTTTTCATATGCTGCTGATTATTTACATGTCTTTTTTGGAGAAAAGTCTATTTAAGCCCTTAGCTTTTTTTTTCCCCTTGGGCTATTAGGTTTTTTTCCCCACTGTTGAGTTATAGGTTTCACTTATATATTTTAGAAATTCACCCCTCATCAAATATATGGTTTGTAAATAGCTTCTCCCACTCCACAGGTTGCCTTTTCACCCTACTTATTGTTTTGTTTCTTGCAGTGATACTAGCACTCACACGTTGACTGAAGCACCATTCATAATAGCCAAGGTGTAAAACAGCCTAAGTGCCCATTGATCAATGTGAATGGATGAATAAAATGTGATTCATAGATGCACTGAAATATTATTCATTTTTTTAAAAAAGAAGTAAATATTGCAAGATGTGATGACATGGATAAACCGGGGGATATTAATTATGCTAAGTGAAAGGAGTCAGTCATCTCACGATTCCACTTACATAAGGAATTAAAATAGTCAAAACTCCAAGAAAGAGGAAGGGGAAATGGGCGCAATCAATGGGTCTGAAGTTCAGTTATGCCGGAGGAGGCCCTAGAAATCTACGGACAACACCTCACCTGTGGTTAATTAACAACACTGTGTTGTGCACGTAAAAGTCTGCCAGGAGCGTAACACTTGTATGTTCAGTGTTTTACCCCAAGAAAATAATTATTCTGAAAAATGTAACAAAGGGGTCATAGAAGAGCACTTTCTTGAGGTATTAAAGGGTATCTACAAAAACAAAATAAAAAAAAAGAATGGGTGGATTTAGAGAAATAAAATTAGAGGTAATATATTAAAACTTATGTGACTTTGACCAGAGATACTGTGGAAACCAGACACGTGTGAGGATAAAATCCATTCTCAGTTGCTCACTTGTTAAAGTGGCACAAATCCACAGCAACCCCATCAAATCCACACAATGGTGCTTTTCAGCAATTAAAAGATGTTGTTTGCTGGACTCTTTGGAAGACTGAGATTTGTTTGGATTTGGCTTTAATTATTAAGTCAGGGGTTTTTCATTTATTTCTAACACATAACTAAGTATAGAATTTTACTCTAGTTCCTTCCCTAATTGCCTGGAATAAACGATTAGATTCATTTCACTCAGATCTCCTTAGTTCCCCCCCTCTCCTTTTTCCTCCAAACTGATCCTCTTAATGACCTTAACAGTGGGAAGCTTTTGTTTAAATCCCACAAGTTCAAATTCTACAAGAAGTAACAGTAACATGTTTTCCTTTCTCCTTTTCATATTCCTTTAATTGCATTTTGTTAATATAATTACAAGTGCCTTCTAAAATATTAATGCATTTGTTTGCTTTGACCTTTAAATCTCATTTTTAACCTTTCATTAACTTCAGCATTTAGAGTTTGTAGAATATTTTCCTTCATTTTCTTTTTTATGTGTATTTATGTAAAAAAGTATATGAAGAAATTTATTAATGTCACTTATAATATTTAATTTAAGCAAAAGAAATGAGGAATCTGAGTTGTAAGGCAACAGCGGCCAAGTTTAGTGACGAAGTCCTGCAGTTTGTGGGAGGAGGAGCCCTGTCTGGGAGCGGAGCAATCTGTGCTCTGAGTTGCCCGTGTGGCTATATGATCTCATTCAACCTCCTTCCACTTTAGGGTCTCATTTTAGAGATCTACCAAATTAAAATTTGCACTGAATAATTTTTCTGGGTTCTTTCAGTTCAGAAATTTAAAAATTCATCTTAAATTGGTTTCCCTTTTCATTGGGTGAGCACTTCAACAAATATTTTAGGGAATCAAAATAATTGAAAGTATGTGAGAGAGAGGTAAGATCCAAGTATGGATTCTTTACATGGCTTCTGACAATAAATTGAAAAATACTAGAGAAAGAACAGCTATTTCTCTGGGGGATAGTTTGGTGTGAATGATGAAAATGTGAACTTTTGATTAGTGTGCATTAGGATCATACTATATTACTGTAACATGACACTCAATGTAGGTAAAACGTCAGTGCCCGGGAGTGAATGGGCCAGAGATTTTATTCTGACCCAGTCTCTAAATAGGCAGCAACTGAAACATCTGTGGACCCTGATTTTTATCCTTCAAATAAAATACTTGGAGTAAATGACTCAGGTTTTTTTTCTACCTCTGGCAGAAATCCAAGATAGAAAGTTAGTTCAAATCAGCATCAAGAAGACCAAAGGGCAAGCCAAGCTCTGTTCTAGTTGACCATGTTTAGTAAATCAAAGATTAGTCCTCACGTATTTTCAGTGCAGGCTTTTAATGAGCTGTACTCTGTGTCAAGGCCCAGGGATTCAAAAATAGATCCCAGAAAGCAACGTCCAGAGAGAATGTACAGACATGTACACAGTGCCACGGGATCATTACTTTCTTAGAAACATGAGCAACGTGCCTTATAACCAGAGACTTAATTCACTGTAATTAAGAATAAACTGACAGTAGTTAGAGGGGAAATGGGAGGGAATAATGGGGGGAAGAGGGGGAAGGGTTTTCAGGAACATGTATAAAGGACACATGGACAAAACCAAAGGGGGGTGGGATCAAGGGCAGGAGGTGGGGATGGCTGGGGTGCAGGGGAGTGGGGGGAGATGGAGACAACTGTACTTGAACAATAAAAAATGTGGTAAAGAAAGGAAAAAGGGAAAAATAGTATAGGAAATGGAGAAGCCAAAGAACTTACATGTACAACCCACGGACATGAACTAAGGGGGCAGAGAATGCTGGTGGGAAGGGGGGTGCAGGGTAAAGGAGGATAAAAGGGGGGAAATGGGACAACTGTAATATCAGTATTAATAAAATATAGTCTTAAAAAATTACAGAAAGGAGAGGAAGTCATCACTTCTGCTTTGGGGTTCACCTGTGAAGTGACAATAAAAATGGGTACCCAGCCTAAGAGCTTGTGTTCATCCAGAGGAGGAATTGGGAGGAGCACGTTGAGGCCCCAGGTCTGAGTGTGCTGAGACCAGGAGACTTGTTCAGGAAACCCACTAGTTCTGTGTGGTCAGAGCATGAGGTGTTAGGGGCTGGACCCTGAGGACTTTTTGACAGACCACTTTGAATTAATTCAGATTTACTGTGCATGGGTTGAGGATGTTTTAAAGATGTTTAGAGGGAAGAGGGTTGGGGGCACCTAACACCCTCTGCAGTGCAGAGGGTAGATCAAAGTGTGCAGTACTGTCAGCTGGAAGGGAAGCTGGGTGACTGCTGCCAAAGCGCAGGCAGGAGATGAGTAGGGGTATGAATGGGGACAAAACCGACATCAAAAACTCTGTAATACTTGGCAGTTGTGAGTCAGGATGGTTTGGGTCATGCCAAAATGATGAATGACTCCCAAATATCAGTGGCTTAATACAACTAAAGTTTATTTCTCACCCAATATACATAACCAGTCCAAGTAAGACTTTAAGGGGAGACATTGAGACATTCTTGGCTTGTCACAGTCATTGAGGGACTTGGGTTGATTGCTTCCACACACTGCAGCAGGGTTAAATGAACAGGGTGAGTCACACTGTCTCTAATAGCATCACCCTGAGCTGACCCGTTTCATTTCTGTGCACCTGGCATCAGCAAAGTCAAGTCATTTGGCCATGCTTGGCGTCACAAGTCAGCTGCAAAATGCAGGCCAGTGGGGCTCTCAAAGTGAAAGCGAGAATGTAGGTAAACAGCTCCATGATAACAAACAATTAAATTTGGAGGAGACAGGATGAGAGAAGCTAGGGCCACTTCCAAGATATTCTAGTTGGGACTTCTATTTATGAAGGCCCATTCCTCCTCCTTTGACAAATTTTACTTATCCTTACATTCTCTTCTTCCAGAAAGCTCCCCTATGCTAAGTGTTCTCAGTGGTATGCTGTTATGTATTTAACAGCTGCCCGTCTGTAAAAGCAAAACTACAACTCTGTTTGGTAGCCGTTGGTGAGCTCCCTGCTGTAAATACTCTCATTGGGGCAAATTTCAAGCTATCAATGTGATTCTCACCTTACAAGATATTTTCACCATACATATACAACACTAAATAACCTCAATTGTATAGATAATAGTAAAATGTAATAAAATAATTAGGGAATGTGGGCATTTCAAGCATTTATAACCTTTGCTTCAAATCCAGTTTTTTTTAATTGAAAGTTTGATTTAATTTTTAATGATGGCTGTATTCAGTGAGTGACTTACAAAATTCCTGAAAATGTAGCTGTTACACGCTCCCACAGGCTGTCTCCAGCACATCACCCTTGTCTTCTTGTTCTCTGAGCTCACTCCCACGGCGCTCTGTACTTGTTCCTATGATTGCTCTTATCAACGTCATTTGAATTATGCATTTACTCACCTGTCTTCTCTAACTGGACAGTGATCTCCTCAAGGAAGAGAGCATTGTCTTACTATTGAATGCTGTCAGGTTTAGCATGGTACATGGAACCCAGAAGACAGTCATCCGATACCAGCTGAGAAAATGAATTAGTGAAAACACATTTTTCATACAAAAAACAAATAGTGGTTTCTCTTTCCACTGAGCTTTATTTGTAGGGACGTAGTCATTCTGTTTCATAAAGAAAGAACCACTTTCCACAACTGATCTTATGTTAAACTCTCCCTACCTACAAATACTTAAGTTGTTTTAAAAAAAATATCTTGGAGCCTGGCTTTGCTGTGTGGGTGAATGCCGGTTGCTCAAGAAAATATCTCAAGGTAAATACACGTACACATTCAAGGCCTAGGCTGTCATTAGAAAATCCTGGTGTTCTTTTGGAGTCTTACTATTACATTTAATTATGTGAATTACATAAATGTCCCCACTTTAAAATTTTCCTCTCCCAAATGAGATAAGTTATTCAAGACAGCAGTTATGTCTTATGCTCGTTTATGTCTCTTTTGCCTAACACACTGTGGGTCATACCATAGTGACTCAAAGCAGTTAAGAGTCGATTGTTTTCCTTCTACCTCAAATAAAGGTAAAGTAGGTGTAAGATTATTTTCTATAATCTTCTCTATATAGAAACTCCATATATATCTCCTATATTTTTCATTTTGATGAGTTAGCAGGACCTTTATCATTCGAATGCCACTGCATGCTACCCCGAATCAGTAGTTGAAAATCTCATCGGTTATTTTTGTTTTGTTTCATTTTATCCTTATTTAGCTTGATTAACTCAGTATCTTGACACTGACTTAAAGTTGTCTTCTCAATGTACAATCTGTGGAAATAGCACTTCAAGGACGACAGACGGCTCCAGGTAAGAATGAGTGTGCACCGCATGACAGATTGCAGGTACTTGCCATGGCTAGATTATTAGAATCCTTATCTAAATTGTTTACATGTCAGGTTTCCTTGGTAGCCCAGAGTAATGTGGATAAATGAACCTCCCGTTGGTAATTGCATTTCCTTGGCAATATTTGGGTGAATGTTCATAAAAGGTAATAAGAGCTTCCACCAGGGCTCTGCCCTGCAGCATGTCACAGTCTGGCCTCTGATAGTGTCTGACACTTATTACTTAAGTCTGAGATTTCTAAAAGCAGAGGCCTCTGCCCGGTCTTTTCCCAGATGATACTGTCGTAACCTGGAAAGAGTCAAAAATCCAATTACATCTACAACTTCCCATGGATGTCGTGCACACTTGTGGGAACAGCCACATGGTCTGCATTAGGACTCAGCAGATGGAGCGTCGGAAAGGAAATCTCTGGAAGAGAGGGAAACTTCCCCACCTTCCCCTTCTTTCAAGATCCTGCTACAGCCCCTCAGAGTGGCCGTCCCTCCTCTCCCAGTGGAGCGTTTCGCCTCTTCGTGTGTTGAAATCTGTGGTTGCTCATGAGCAGCTGTGGTCTCAGTACTTAAAGACAGGAAAATGTGGAAAGCATGGATTCTTAGCTGCTTTTATCAAAGTAATAGAAAGACAGGCACTGCCTTGCAGAGATGGTACTGGCTGTTCCCCATGCACACACACTGGCTTCAATTCCTACCAGGAGGGCTTCAGCTTTACTCTGAATTAAGGTGCCCGTCCCCACAGGTGCCCTGCAGAGCGGGGCGTCTTATGCCTGGTGTGTGGCAGGGGGCGAGGAGGCATTCCTACATCAACATAAGTGTGTGAAATTCTCTATACAATTTATCATTCTTTCAAATTTGTGATACACATGACTATCCTCTATGGCCTCTGGGAAATCCTCCAGTGAAAATACACATATGTGGTGGGGAGCGGGTGTGCATGTGTGTTTGTTGTCCACTGTTTCCCAGATTCAGTCCACTGCGTGTCTCAGTCAGGGGCCACTCGGGAGGCAGAAACCACACAGCGATTTGAACAGGGGAATTTTAATGTCCGGAGTTATTTATAATGGGATCGGAGTGAAAATTAGGTTGGCGCACACAAAATAAAGAGAGCTCCAGGGAATACGGATGATGCAGAGAGAAGGAGGGGCCCTGGCCCCCAGGGAGGACCGTGCCCGAGGACAGACTGGTCCACCCTCCCACACTGAGGTCCAGACCGAGTTAAAGGGGGCACAGCTGTTGAAAGTTACACATCAGCTCTTTAGCATTACAAACAATTCTATTAGAACACGTTATCTTTTCTATCAATATGCTTTTTGGTTAAGTGGGGTTGCATAGAAGTAGAATAAAAATAGAATAGTATTTGGAGCTAGGCAGGCGTTGACATTTTTTGTTTTCGTTTCATTCTCCTGCTCAATGTCAACACGATTGGACCTGATGCTACTAGAGTCTGAGCAGACACCAAGAGTCAAGCCATCACTCGTCATTACCACTTCTTCCCCTGCCTCCACCTTGAGCCGTGGGTATATTGAGGTAGTCATTGCTGAGGCAAGAACTCACAGCTTCGATCGACGCTTGAGGGAAGGGAAGGGGTGCAGAGGCAGGAGGAAGCTGCGGGCAGCCCCACCCACGAGAGGATGTCGCTGAGCCCCAGCTCTCGAAGCAATGATGGGGTAGACTCTTGCCTGCTTTTAAATCACTAGGGTGACTTTGGGCAAGATAAATATTTTAGAGTTACTATAAGGGATAAAAAATTGCAGACCTTTAAAATAGTCAGAAAGAAGGCACTAGGCAACAATCAGTATTGCTACTCTTCCTTCTTACTTTCTGGAACTGAATTTAATGATTAAAGAGAGATGGAACCACCATTTAGTATGCTTTGAAATATATTTTCAGGTCTGGGGCTATTTTTTGATAAGTTTTATATCATTTTCCCTATTGTACATTACTTCATCCTCGGATGTGGCACTGGAGAGGTTTACAAGCCAAACCTAATATAGTTTATAAATAGAACTGAGTTAAGGTAGAATTCTAATTTTCATTAGTAGATTTTACAAGCAATCTCATTTCCTAGTGAATTACACTCATTTTACAAAACAGTAAACCAAAGAAGTAAGGGATCAACTTATGCCGTTACTAACAACTAAGCCCAGATTATATAACCAAGGTTATTCCATATGTATGTGATTGAATTATTGGAATTATTGGAATAATTGGAATATATAGAAGAAGGAGCACTGGTCAGCTCTGAACTCTGGAATTTCTTATTGAGATCCAGCATCTGCCCTGCCTCTGATGTGTATTGGCACAGATGCATTTTGAGTTTTATGGCGATTCATATCAATTCAGCAATATTTTCTCATCTTTTGAACTCTTTCAGAGTTTGTGAAAAAAAAGTAGGTTCATTTTTGACAGAACAATACTATTACAGTTATATGGATAGCTGCATAATTAAATTAATTTTAACATGGCCTAGATATCATAAAATTATGGACAATGTTGCTGGTGGAGGCTTGATTCTTTAAAGACTTAATAGTGAACATCTTTGGATTTTGAATAGCAGTGAAGTTTTAAGGGTTCCAGCTTTTAGGGTGTCAGGGGTGAAGGCCTGGTATGGTGATCAAAAGCATATTGACTTAAGAGAATGAGACTGGCATTCCTGTCACATTATTTTTCTCATGATTTTTGTCTTACATTCTTTGAACTCTCTGCCTAAATACAATGTGGTGAGCAATAAGTTACTTTTCACATAAACATTATACTTTCCACTCCTCTTCCTTTACCTCTTCCCTCACTCTCCTCCATGTAGAAAGCATATTTCTATATGTGTAAATGTACAGAGTCCTGCAGTATCTCTTCTAATAGGTGTGTGTGTGTGTACATGCCTTCCCTTTACACGTGCAGAAGCTGGGTTATACTAGAAAGAAGATTTATTACAAGAGTGTCCAATAGCAGGACAGGCTCTCTCATCAGTAACGGGCCCCTGTCATTTGGAAGATTCAAACCTATGTTTGCTGCTCATCATCAGGTTGGGTCCTTAAATTAACCAGGACAGAGCCGGGTGACCATTGTCGTTCCCTCCCACCTTGTGAGTTTGTGATTCTGCACAGATGTTCATTTCGGAGCAAATCAGAACAAACATAAACTTTCAGTTGATCAGGTTACTTGACAAAATTCTTAGTCCCATGACTCTGTTATACCTCCTTCACCTGTAGGATCATCCTGTTGTTTTAATATTCTATGAACCTCATTTTCCTTAAGGCATCTTATCATTTCTAAGCTCCACAGCCTGCCTCGTCGTGACCCCAGGCACTGACACACGTCCAGTCTTGCTGTCACCAGTGGGTTATCTCGCTCTCCCTGGCCCAGACCAGCAGCTGCCCCTCGCCTGTGTTTGTTCACCCCTGAGCACGCATGGAGTGTCAACCATGGGCCACACAACACAAGTTGTTTCTTCCAAGGAGTTCACAGTCCTGAAAAAATATTTCAATTTGCCCAATTGTACAACTAAGTGGCAAATGCTAATGAAGCATGGAGAAGAGGTAGAGTTTCACAGAGTCTGAGGTCTGGGACTGTGGTTTGAGTCTCCTTCCTCAACTAAACTGCTGGGTCATTTTCAGCGAGGCACCTGTTATATTTGTTTCTAAAAAACTGTATGTCCATATTATAGAAATGGATGTTTTTGAGATCAGCTGATGGTAAAGAGAGAGTAGCAGGGACCAGATTTGCTTTTCACCTGAAAGAAGCAGAACTACAAAATAGCCGTTTTCAAAATATTGGACATCAGACGATGAAGGGTGGTGACCCCATGGAGTGGGAATTAAGCAGCAATGTGTGCTTCCGGGAGAGTTTTCTAGAACAATTGTCTTAATGACCTTACATTGCACCTAACTTAGGCTTCATTAAACTGTATGCCTTAAATACTTTAAAAAGAATACTTCCCTTCTATAATGTGTTACATATTATGCATATACATCTATGTATTAACATTGTTTTAAAAACATTTAAATGAAAATGATTAGTCTGCGAAGCATGTAATTTATTTATACATAAAAAAGAGTTTAAAAGAGTTTCTTGGTGAAGGTCAAAGTTTGCAAAGCCTTCTGATACCTCTGTGTACATTCTAGCAATTTTTAGGGGAATGAGTTACAAGGACACTTCTGCTTTAAAAAAATCTTTACTGCATGGATGTGAGGGACACTGTGAATCTCTTATCTCTTGCATTTTTCCTGTGAGAGCTGCTAGTGAAATAATGATATGCTGTGAACAAACTATATTCCCTAGATTAGGACGAGGATCAAAAGATTTATAGCAGCATCTCTTCTAAGTGGTCACTGGTGTATCCCTTGTTCCTTTTTAATTTAGGTTAAGCCTGGGAAATTAAATGCAAATGTATATCTAATAATGAAATAAAAAAGATTGTGCGTGCATTAGAGTGTTGTTGATTGAAACTAAAGTATGCGACCGAGCAAAAGGGAATCAAAGCCCTCAATCATTCCTCTCCGTAAATAGCCCTACAAGATTTTCTAAAGTGTTTATTGAGGGTCTGATATGGGTCAGCACTGTACGAGGTGTTCAGCATGTAGCTCTGCTTCCTCACAGAGCTTAGGCTGTGGGCTAGCAAAAAAAATAAGCGCACGAGGCATGTGTTGGGGGTATCATATTACAATAAACCATAGAATAAAATAAAACAGCAGAGGACAAGACTTGTGCCATGTGAGGGACTTCATTTTTAAGTGAAGGTCTAGGGAAGCCTCCTCGTGAAGTTGACTCCTGAGCACATTTGACTGTGTGAAGAGCATGAGAGACCTGGACATGTCCTTGTGCAGGGGTCCCAGGCGGAGAGGACAGCAAGGGCGACATCCCTGAGGCAAGGCATGTTTTTTCGTTTGTTTACTTGTTAATGCTGTTACAGTTGTCCCAGTTTTCTCCCCATTGTCCCCCTGCACCCACCCACCCCCACTCTTCACCTCTGTGTGAGCCGCAGTGAGAAGGGGAGGTGGGGGCGCTGGCCAGATGAAGCCACAGAGGAATGGGAAATAAATGATGTGTGGGGCTTTAAGGTTCTGTCCTTCCGCTGAATGTGATGAGTAGTCATTAGAGAGACTCGGGCAGATGTGTGACATGACCTGGATTTTGTTTTTAAAGGATCACTCTGGTGGCGGGTCAAGAATAGGCTGTAAGTATCAAGGGCAGGCGCAGAGGCGCCAGTTGTAAGGCTGTTGTCATGAACCAGCAATAAATCACGGCAGCTTAGACGGGGGGCTGTCGGGGCAGCCGGGTGGGGAGTTCTTCCAGTTTGAACATGGAACCAATGTCATTTGTTTTTAGATTAGACATGGAGTGGGAGGAAGAGGTTTTGTTCTGTTTTGTTTTACTCTGGGCACCTGGAAGAACAGCATTGCCATTTACAGAGACATCAGAGATTCTGTGAACAGCTTTGTGGGAAGAGGAGAATTAGAATTTAGTTTGGGTTGCTTTTGAGATGCTCATTGCATACAATTAGCTATGTTGATATATGAGTCTTGAGTTCAGAGAAGAGACCCAGGATGGAGAACTTTATTGGCAAGTTGTCGAACTTGCCTGTAATGAAATCACCTGGAGAGTGAATGTAGCTAGAAGAGAGGTCTGAGATGGAGTTTTGAAGGACAAGAATCCAGCAGGCTGAGGACAGGAGTGTTCATGGAGTAGGAGCAAACCCAGCATTGGATAGAGTCACAGACACTGAGTGAACACGTGTGGTGGGAGCACCGGGGCTCTTCATGTGTCATGTTCCATGATGCGGGCATGTCCAGCCTGTCATTCTGCAAAGCACACTAACCAAAGGCAAAAGGCCATTTCTAATATAGCTTGTGACTCGTTGTATGCTCCCCAATATTAGAGAGTATTGACCAACAGTAAATTTGAGAATAACAGTTATCAGCTTACCATATTCTTTGCACCAAGAACCACCAAACATAATATATGGATTCCCCTTTCCTACACAGATAGAGACTGTGGCTTGAGAAAATTAGATTCTACTCCCAGGTATTGAAAGAATGGACTCCCCCCAAACTTGAGGAAGAGAACGGAGAATTTAGTAGCAGTGTTGTAATGTATGATTGACACAAATCAGGATTGCGTCTCCCATTGATTGAATAAGTATGTATTTGTCCTCTGCAGAGTCTCGGGGACTGTGATAGCCACTACGTAAACAGTGGTGAAGAGGGTAATTTCTCAGTGAGCATGCATTTGGGAAGGGAGAAAGACAATTGAATCAACAGTCACTGCTCAGTGTGATACGTGAGTTATTTGTGAAAGCAAGAGGAACGCAGGGTGTTCACATCAGGGACATGGAACAGAATCTTAAAGCCTAGGAAAAAACTGCCTGGCAGCAGAACTCAAACACTGGCATTTAATGTCAGTATTTCCCAGGACCATTTGCACACAGGTTTCTGGTTTCTGTATCAATGTCTTGCGATGATCTTCCTAAGATGCACTCTAGGCCATTTCATAGTCTGGCAAGAATATTACCCAACCGTGTCTGCTACGTGAGACTCATCTTTATGGCCAGGCACTTTCATGTTTAGTAGTTCACACGCTGCTGTTTTAGTCTGTCAAACTACAGTCCACTACTAACAACAGGCAGGCTTCTTTGATAGAATGTAAAGGCTGTTGAGTCTGGCTACTGAGGGGACAGCCCCAGGAGCAAGTCAACTGGGTGGTACCACTCATTTATGAACAAGGGGTCTCAAAGTAAATACACTGACGGTATTGACTGAAGTAAATGGCTCATGGCACACTGATGTCCTAGCTGCTTCGGAAATAAGCATCAAAATTAATGAAGGTGTGACACACGGCACTATTACAGAGTTCCTACTGTATAGTTTGAAGAGTTGATGGAAATGACCTTGAGAGGAATCAAGCTAATTCCATATGTGTAATTTTAACCTACATAAAGTTTTTTTTTTGCTCTAGATTAAGAAACCACAGTTGCCAAAACATCAGAAATTAGTCATAGATTTGCTTTTATTTTATTCTTTCCAGAAGTATTCAAACTGGAATTCATTTTCTTCTCTTTGAAGTACGATCTTCCTTTGGGTCCAGAAGATCCCTGATTAATCATTTCATAACAATTTCATATCATTTATTATGCACCTGCTACATTGTAGGCACTTTACTAGTAACTGGAAATCAACAAGTTAGGAAAGACACAATCTTTGTCCGAATTTAATGATGTATAATTGAACAGTATTAAAGGAAAAATAGACCCTGAACAAGAAAATCATTGTAAAAGGAAGTTGGTTTGGTGTCCTCTCCTCTCGTTTACAGAGATGAGATAAAATATCAGAGTGATAAGCTTGTTTGTTTCAGATGTACATTTAATCTACTAACTTCTGATCATGCAAAGATCACAGGGCCTTGTTTCCGAGCGGTCATCTTCCACATCTCTCAGGAGGCTGAAGGCTGTGTCTACCTCTCTGCCAAGTGAGACATGTCAGAGAGTGCAGTCGTGTCTTGGACTGTCTCCTGTTTACTCAAGGGGCTATTGATAGTTGCCTGATTTCATTTGCCAGCTTTGTATTAGATATTTTTGTTGTTGCTGCTGCTGCTGCCTTTTACACTGAGCATTTTATGGATGACTTAGAAGTGCAAATCTGAGGTTTACATTGAGCAATTTTTCAGCCATACTCCAAAACACCAGCTCCAGATCATTTAAAAAGGGTGTGAAATGTGAAAAGAAAGCCTATGAAAAAAAAGAACTGGGGCTTTTTTTAAGATATAGTTTTGAAATATTTACTAAGAAGTCTGATTTTCTGGCCTTGTGTTTTGATGATGATTTATTGACTCAAAAGAAACCTGCAAATCCTCAACAATCATATTAGGAATATAGGAGCGGGAAGGCAGAGGTGTCAAACAAAGGCTATCCAAGATTTACCAGGTTTAAACACTGAATCAGGCTGAGTAAACTCAGATCTGAATTATTTTTACATGTCATAGGAATGGCTATGAAGCTAAAATGTTTACAAAACACCCCCAGAAAGGAAGGAGTGAGGACTGAGTAGAGGAAGCTAAAAAGTAAATCATTTGTAAGAAGGAAACACACAGGCCTTCCTCTGTCTTCTGGTTTCGATGGTGTTGGTGTTCTGCCTGTGCGCTGAGGTAGCAGGCTGTGCACAGGCTCCTGGGATCTCGTTTTTTTTACTATTTTTTATTGTTGTTCAATTATAGTTGCCCCTTTTCTTCCCCCCTTACTCTCCCCCCACCCTACCCACTCCTACCTTCCACATTCAATCTTCCTCCCTGTCGTCTGAATCTATGGGTCCTTTTATACAGGTTCCTTGACTTGATCCTCCCCCTTCTCCTGGGAGCTGTTAAACAAAGGGTTCAGGTCACTCTGTTCTTCACTGATCATCAGATATTTAATAGACACCTTAACATCTCCATCACCTCTTTACCGTGGAGTAAAAACGCCATGAAAAATTATGTGTTTGGTGCATATATTAACTAAATGAGCCTAAACCTGCATGCAAAATCTAAACATTTAATACTAGATTCCTGGCCAACAGTAGAAATGACAGTAGATTCCCTAGAACTCTAAAGGTGTGAAGGTAACTGAAGACGTGAACTAGCCCTACAGTGTTTACAGAGACAAGGCGGTATCAAATGACCAGGTGCTCCACAGCTGCGGGCAGAAATACAGCACTGTGTTTCACCCTTAAAATTCACCCAAATCCTTAGATGCTTTGTATGCTATGGTAATCCATACATGTTGAATGTCAAGCAAGTACCAAATAATATATTGCATGTTTTATTTATAACTCTTTTCACACTTGCGGGTTATATCAATTATCCCGAGACTGAGAAAAGCTAAGAGAATGTTCTGAGAGTGAATAATTAGTGATTTGGGATGCTGGAATTCAAATTCCAGCTTACGTGACTCCTAAACCCATTGCTGCATTGGTGCATCTCAGGGAAGGCTTGTAACTACCAGAGAGGGTGGATTATGTGAATAACCAAAGGTTTATATATGTATCTCTAACCAGGTATGACTGAGCTCTTATCCGGCACCAAATCTTCTTTCCTGAGCCATTTGTTGTGAGTTCTTTGCTCTTGTAACCTCATCTCTTTGATTTCCCAACACGTCTCCATTAGCCATGCAAAGGTTGCCATTTCTCCGCGACAGCATTTACCGTGGGCTCTGCATTACTGGAAAGTGAGGGCGCACACCTCACATCTGGTTCTGCCAACCACTCCTGTTCCCCAATGTGGATCAGGGCTTAGTAGACAGGGCCTGAGTCAACATGCTGGAAGGAGTCACAGCAGCTCTGTGAAATCAGGTCCCATGGGCAACAGATGGCCATGGGGCTAAGGCAGCAAGTGACCTGGTAGATGTTTCTATGTTGTTCACTCTTATTGCATGAAACACACATAAAATGAACAGGTAAGCAGGTAGGTAAGTGGGTAGAAAGATATGTATATAGCTGTGTGGATAGTAACAATCCTATGGAATATTTATCATTTTTGTCTGAAGATACCACTTTTCTTATCCATGTTGCTAAGACTGGGACCCCTTTCATAGCCTGCTCTCTTGAATGTCAGCCATACTGCCTGCCAATGCATGTGTGTGTTGGCATGTGTATATATGTGCATGCACACATGTAATACATGTGTGTACATATCTATATATGCATACACACATGCACAGTCACACTAATTACACTTCTGTTTAACCATACAGTGTCACAAAAGTATCACGATAGGATGCAGAAATAGCGAAATGTCACACAGGTGGTGAAATGGCCACAATGACCCCATTTTGTGAGAGGTCATTTCACCGGCTGCATGAGGAGCAAAGGGTAGGAGGGCCAGCCGGCTGCCCTTGGCTCTAGAGTCAGGGAGATGGCAGGGCGGTGACCCGGCCAGCTTGCCAATGTGGCTTTTATCATTTCAATCGACTTGTGATTTCTGTAGTCTCAATGGAAAATTAGGTGATTGCCCAAGTGGTGTGTGGAATTAAATCTGCACGTACTAAATAAGAATAAGAAAGCTTTGGCCTGTGGAAGCACTTGTCAGAGTTTCCTTCCCCTCCAGGCACCTTCGTGCCTCAGGTGCTCTTTCTCTCCTTAGAACGTGGCACTTTGTTCTCTCCCGAGCCACTTGTGAAAATCCTCCTCACCTTCTAGAACTCGTTGCAAAGTCTGCTGAGTAGTGCCTACCCTGAACACACTTTCCTCCTCCCCTGGCCTCCTCAGCACATGCTCTGGGATACACTTGGATTGTTTTCATGTCTCTTTTCCCAGAGCCAAAAATTTAAGGTTGGCTTACAGCCTTTCACACAACACTCTTCAGCACCTAGCAGTAAATTGAATAAATGAATGGCATTTCATAAAATACCTCTTATGTTTGTTTTCCCTGGTGAAAGACTGAGTAATGAGCTCAGTGGAATAGTAATTTGATTGCTTATGACATTGATGATTTTAAGGACTCAACGTTTTTGCTGCAAATCAGAAAATAGATACCTCTGAAAGAAAATAATCTGTTTCTTTTTACACCAGTGGTGTATTCGCTAAATAAAAACACACAGACAGTGCTTACCGCAGCTTAAAGGATGAGGACTGTCTGAATGCGAAGTCATGTCTTATGAATATAACATGTAATTTAGAGGAAATTAACGTTAATACGAGCATGAGGGTGCCTTTATGCTGGTTTATTAGTTTGGAAGAAGGGAAGAATTTTGTAGGCCCCATGAATAGTAAGTGCTGAGTCTACAACCTCGCATACCAGAGCCGCAGCAGACGTGCCTTGAAGTGTAGTAGAGTGTAACGTGTAAGCTAGAGGTCAATGTAGTAACGAAACCCAGAAAGTGCTCAGTAAGGAGAGGGTGGGTGAGTTTTTACGAGATATACTTTTAATTAAGAACTTAGGTACTTAGCGCTGGGAATTACTTATTTCTAAAACTGAGACACTTTTTTTTAAAATGGAGCATGGTTTACATTTCCCATTGACTGATTAAAAGACGGAAACTGCTGATGGTAACAGTGAACTTCGCAGCGTCAGGGAAGGCGGCTCCTTGCCTAAGGCTTCCGTTCTCAGTCGAGCGAGGCCTTGTCGCCACTTAGGTCGGTTTTCTTTTTAAAAACTGGGTCATTGTTGGAATCTGAAAAAACTGAAAAACAGAACCATGAAGAGAAGAATATAAATTCCCATAGACCACCCCCACCCCTGAAGAAATAATTGTACGTAATCTTTCGGTGCAGAGCTGTTAAATGACTCGGCTACCAGTGCACAGCTAGTACCGACAGAGACAGGACGAAACCTAGGCGTCCCTCCTTTAGATCATCTCAGCCACAGACCAGTTATTTTGTACGTAAATATTGGAGATAGCCCACTAAACAGTTTACCAAAACTTTGAATCATGGCTCTAAAGTTATATAACAGCTTTTAATCATTCTTTTACTGTGAAGCAGGGTCCTTTTAACCTGTGAGGACAGCTGCGTAATTTTGGATAGATTCTCCAAGCCAGAAAAAAAAGAAAGAAAATTTCCATCATTTGGATATGAAAATCAAGATGGCAATCTAGCTTAAATTTTCTTGATGTCTATCAGCTGTAATATTCCATCTGTCTTAGGAAGTTATGTTATCTTTTATTCTCTTAATTCTCTTTTTTCCTACATAGAAAAACTGGAGAACTGTGTGCTGTATCTACTACAGAAAATACTTTCTGTGATAGTACATGCAGCTGGCCTAATACATGTTTCTTAAGCATAATAGAGAAGTGCGGTCCATGTGGAGCCTGGTGGAATTGAAAGAAACTCTCATCACCAGTTAGTCAGTGGATACACTGCTTTTAACAGATGTAGAAAAAGTGTCAAGTGACTGACCCTCCCACTATTGTCTGTGTTTTTACCTGACACAAAAGTTTCTTTTGTCTTGCCCCATGGATTTCTAGTGGGTTTAGAAATGGACTCATTCATTGCATTATTCAACAAATGTTTGTTGCACTTTTGCTCTCCCTAAACTCCACCAAGGCCTGCCACAGAAGGCGGCCCTGAGGAAGGAGCGTATTTTCACATTTAGGTTCATTCTCAGCACTTTCACACCGGGTTCACACAAAGAGAACATAAAAGAATGCTTTTCTCCCTGTAGGTTCTCTACCGAGCGACTGTGAGCAGCAGCTGAAGCAGCAGCAGGCAGATGATAAATTTAAATCGACTCCCTATATTTCTTCATGTTCCTCTGAGATGAATGGAGTTCCTGGGTATCTAATATAATTAGGTTTCCCTCTGTCTCCCTTTCCCTCCCCCGTCCGACTTTCTTCTATTCCATCTCAGGTATTGAAGATGTGTAGCTCACTGATTTCCAGCGTTAGGTACCATCAATGATTAGCAACAGTAGGCCTTTCACGGCAGGAGAGACAACTTTATTCTTCTTCCTTTTCTTAGCTCTATTTTTTCAAACTAAATGTATTGGGGTGATATTGGTTAACAGAATTATACAGGGTTTAAGGGCACAATTCTGTGATACATCACTTATATATTGCATTTGGTGTCCACCACCCAAAGTTAACCCTTCTATCACCAAATGGCTTTATTCTTTATGGATCACTTATTTGGGGGCGCATGTGTTATGAAACCTAACATGAGTCTCCGGCCTTTCTGTGTGTGGGGTTCTTGCTGATGCATGCTGACGTCTTAAAAACCGTGACCACAGTGCACATCGTTGATTATGCTGCAGGAGGTTAGGGTCCCAGAAGCCTAGACTCTGACATCAGAAACTGAAATGCACTGGCCCCAGCAAAACAGAAAAATGAGGACTCGGCATAAGGTCCTTTCAATTAGGGTTGCTCATTAAAATAATCCCTTGTTTATCCTGTTTATCCTTTGGGTATACAGTCTTGTAGTGTGATTTCTCACACCGTTTTAGTTCTCATTCAGAATGCATGTTCTTGGGTTCCTGTGATCCATGCCTGAAGAAACAATTCATCACATATTATCAAAATAGAAATGAATTCTTTTTATGGGATTTTAAATATGTTTGCTTTTCAAATAGGCCCTGCTACTTTGTGTTAAGTGTTTTTTTTTATGTCAAGGAACTTCTTAGTAGTACTGTGGTTGAATATGCAATTGTCAGTAATTGCCTAAAAAATAGTAATTTTATATGATTTAACCCTACCTGTATACAAACAGGTTAATAAGTACTCTGTTTAGTTAAGGTTCTGTTTTAAATAAGTGTATTTTTTCACATAACTGAAGCTTATCCCTTGATATAAACTTCTGCATTAACCAGACTTTATGGGAACTCTTTCTAAGAATGGCACCTACTTTCCTCTCTCCTCAAGTAGCATATACAATGCATACTCCTTTAATGAAGGCTCAACGCCTTGCTGCAAGTAGTCTAGTCATATTCTAGTGTGATGTCGTGATAGTTCCCACAGTTCTGAAGTCTGCAGGGATCTTTCTGAGAATGCATGCTTGGTTTTTATTGTTTTTCTCCTTTTGCCCTAGTGATAAATTGCTATCTCTTACTTTTCTATGTTCTGAGTGTCTCTGTCATGCCACAATATGAACCAATTCAGGATGAAAGAGGTACAAAAATACCGGGACTGGGAGACTAGGGAATTGAGCCGGAGTAATGCTGACCTGAAGATATATTACAAGACAAAGATGCAAACTGATAATCCTGGACACAAAATAGAAAGAACTTGGAATGGGCACTACATTAAAGAAGGAACTATAAGCATGGATAAGGGACCAATAGAGGTGACTAGTGATCAACAGTCTCAAGGTCAGAAGACAAAGGAAGTAAAAAATCAGGTTAATGAGTTAACGTGTGCAAATTCTAATCAGTTCAACCCAGTTAAGAGAAATAAGCAAGGCTCGCATGGTGAGTTTTCTATTGGGGAAAGACAGTCCCATTGGTTCTGGCACAGCCTAATTCTTGCAAACACAAAGGCTCAGCTCTTGTAGAGGGTCACACACTGCTTGGTGTATTTGACTCACTTATTATAATCCATTGGATTCTAGGGAGCTATATATAGTTAATACATAGTGAATTATGTAACTAACATTGTCGAAACCACATGCAAAATCCAAGTGCCTGGTCTCAAAGCAGCCATTCTCAATGCGAGGGGGCAGTGAGGTTTCCCACAGGAGACATTAGATTAGAAAATGTCCGGAGACATTTCTGGTTGTCGCACTGGGAGAGTACTTCTTACATTTTAGTAGGTAGAGACCGGGCTAAACATCTGACAGTGCACAAGGCAACCCCAACAGCAGAGAGTTATCTGGCCCAAAATAGTGTCAAATTTGAGAAACACAGGGTAAGAAAACTGTCAGTCTAATAGAGGGAAGAGGGATGTGGAAACGTCATTCGAAGCCTCTTAGGCTTCATGGTTTTGGAAGTACAGGGTGATGTACACTAAGTAACTTCAGCGTGGCACTTTCATCTTTTAAAAGACAGTAGACAACTTGATTCAGCAAAAGAAATTTAGAGAACTTGGTTTGCAGAAAAGTGGTTTCTTAGAATATCTTTCTAAATGTATTTACACTGAGTTCTTTATCATCAGTCACCCCAGAAGGTGGAATAACTAGAGTAACTGAGTGACAGCAATTTCTGGTCACAGCCCTTTGCTCCCATCAACAAAGCCATTTTAGGATGACAGGGATGAGTCAGGACCAGGGCTGGAGGTGAGGACATCTGAATGGGTTCATCAGCCTGGGAGGCAGAGGATGTGATCCAAACCGACTGACTTACTGGGATAAACATGTACTCCTGGACACCTTACAGTTAAGCTCTCGAACTTGAATGGCTCCTTATTTGGGGATTGCAAGGAACCAGAAGTTTCTGCCTCTTTTCAGAATCTCAAGACTATTTATTCTATTCTGGCCCCATAAGGGAACCGAACCACTTTGGCTAACAGAGTTGTGGCATCCTAGACTGTTGTCTGACTGTCCTTGTCTGACCAGGGGCGGTTTGGCTTATTCGCATTGTTAGCTGTTTCCCACGAAATTGAGATCATTATACAACAGGATTCCACGGGGCTGTATTTATAAATTTTACACACTGGTGCCTTCCAGCTAGATAGGTCCCCGGTGTCTCCACTGCAGTGCTGATCTTAAAGAATTCCAAGTTTTATCAAACTTGCCTGATTTTACAGTTCCTTTCTTAATAAATGTTCGAATGAAAGGGGGAATAAATAATGTAAGAGTCAAAGGAACTAGTTTGCAGTTATGGTCCCAGAAACACAGAGAAAAAAGTTGAAAACCCTATTTCAGAAACTGTACTTCTTTTCAAGAGGAAAGCATACGTTTGATGTATTCTTTGGGTTTCTAGAGGAAAAATAGTTGATGGCATAAAATTGTTTACCTGAACACGTCCAGTGTCGGATGGATTGGGCATTATTTTTAAACTATTAGAAACTTTTCAGAGTTGAATGGAAGCGCTACAGTTCACTCTTTGGTTAGAAAATACATACAGGCTCCTATCACTTCCACACAGATTCATAATCTTTTGAAGCCCACTCATGGGTCTGTCTGTGCTCTTATACTGTGAAGTACGATCACTGTGTTCATTTGTCCCCCACTGACCATACAGCCAGTGTTCACACAATAACAGGAAGAATTCAGACGTATTTCTATGTTGCCTATACAATGGCCCTGACTCCTATTAATTAAGTAATGATCCTAAGAGTATTCAAGAAAATTCTGCTACGTACTGAGAGGGATTTAGATGCTCTACCCAGACACTATTTAATAGATGTTTTAGAAAGACTTCCTTCTCAATTTTGGATAAAGAAGCAGTTCACCTTAATAGTAACAGCACTAGTAATAATAGTAGCTTCCACACACGAACCATCTCCTGTGTACCAGATAATTTGCTATGTATTTTATCTACGTTATCTGATTTAATTCCCATAAGATGTTTATTGGGTAGGTCCATTAGGTGAGCATTATTAGGTCCTTTCACACAGGATTAAATTGAGGCTTTGACATTTTTCAGTGAACTGACCAAAATCATGGCTAGTTAAGTGAAAGGATTGGCGTAGGAAGCTCAAATGGCCCAAATCCTTGGCCCTTCCACTTTTTAAAATGCCCAATGATAGAGTGAATATTTATATGACATTATCCCCTGAAAAATGAATTCTATGAAATAAAAGAAAAAGAGAATGAAGACTAAGTTGGCTAATTGCTGCTATGGCCAGATTTTCTCAGGTCTGTAAATAGAAAGGTTGCCCTTAAATCCCACACAGCAGCAGCTGGCCATGGCATTGGTCTGTGCTGTGAGTGCCCAGGCAGACATGTGTGGCCATGAAACTGTGTTTCAGAAGCAAAATCAAATGGAGAATCTGGGCGCATATCAGGAGAAATGCAGAGTGGGGAGAGAGTTTATCTGGAGAGCAGGCTGCATGAGAGGGGTCTCAGCAACCAGAATGTAAGAAAAATCCACCTGTGCTCCTAACTGTGGGTGAATGTTCAAAATGTGCCAAAATGCCCATGGAATAAGGTGCTAAAGGCAAAATTATAAAGGCATTGCAAACATACTTCTAAGGCTGATGGAAGATTGGAGGAGAAGAGTCCTTCCACCCCATCCAGTTTTACTGACATATAACGAGTTACCCTATAGGACCAATAATAGCAGACTTAGCCCAACTGGAAATAAATCCTGCCCACTTTGCTAAGATTTATCTTGTAAAATTCCATAAATGCAGTAGGGTATCTAGGTCCATTGCATCCATTAGAATTTTTGAGAATGGTATAGATGGCATCATCCAATATTTGTCATTATTTTTATAAGCAGTCATGTTCGCTCTAGCTCCAAGTACTTCCAAAACATAAGGTTTATCTGTTATAGTTTTCACGGCTACCAGAGTAGAAAAGATGGAATTCTATGCTCTAACCCAAATGAGTGACTCCCGTGGGTCTCTCAGGCTCCACAGGAAACAGAGATGTGGATGATGAGATTCCAAAGTGTTTTAAAGCATGAGTTTTGGGGTCAGGCAGAGCGGAACATGTTTAAGATGTGATACCTGATATCACAAAGAATTTAGAAGAAGTAGTTAATCTTTCTCAGCTTCACCTCCCCCGTCCTTTTGGGGGGATAATAAGAAGTACTTTGAATGTCTCTTGCAAAAATGAGATAACACAGCAAAATTTTTCACCATGGTGCCCTATCCAAAAAGAATGTTCAGTAAATGGATATCATTGGTATTTTGCAGGCATAGAACTGCTAAGGAAGTTCACAGCACAGGCTCATTATTTTCCCTTCTGTAGATGTTACTTTGCTTCAAAAACAACATAAAAATAACAGAAAGACTTCAAGTAAAAATTGTCTAACTTTCTCATACTTAAGGATATTGTTTTCCTTCAGTTGATGTATATTTCTCATATAGACATTATTTTTTCATATTTTCACAGATTTTATAGTTTGCTATTCTAAACGTCAGCATATTTCATAAGAGCTTCCATGGTGTTACAGTCTCCTCTGTCTTATCGTTTTTCTCCCCAACGGAGCAGGTTGCCATTCTTTGTGAATGAGATACACACATGTAGAGGATATAGTCTTATTTCACAAAAACAGGGTCATGTCCTATTGATGTTTTGTAACTTTTTTCTCACGTAACAATATGCAGTGGGCCTGTGTCCAGGTAAATGACACAAAGCTTTAGAAACGAGAGCTCCAGAGCACCAGGCTGTGTGTATGCGGTTGTTTATGGCAGTGCTGTTTGTGGCAGTGGGACGACCGGAGTTTGCCTGGATATTGTCCATGGGAGTATGGGGAATAGATTGAAGGGCATATATAATATGAAACACTGTGTGGCTGTTCTGGCACTCCGTGTATAGAGGTTTTTTTTTTTTTTTTTTTTTTAAGCTAGAAAAGAAAGGAGGAGTTCTTTAATCCAGTGCCCTCATTTGACAGATTAGGACGCTGAGTCTCAAAGCAGCTTTCCTACCTTGGGTCCTTTCAGAGATCCAGAATGCGGGCCTGACTCTCACTCAGTCCAGCGCTCACTCACAGCCTCTCGCGCCTCCTGACCCACTGCCTACTGAGTTCTCCTGGAGCAGAGGGCCGGCTGTGGGTGAATGTGAATACGAGTTGTGGCATGCATTAAAAAGGCTTTTAGTGCGACTTCTGCAGTGAGAGTTCAATAGTGTCTTCACCGTACCAGAGGGTGTGGAACATGAAAACTGCATTAGTTGCTCTTCCGTTACAGCACACACGTCACCCGTTGCCACGCATTTGTCCCCTGACTGAGTTTCCTGGGGAAGGTCAGAGCCCTGAATTACTTTGGGCTGCCACGGCAGGGTCCTGAATATTTAATCACACCACTCTGATGGGAAGAGGGTCTGGCAGCAAGTTCCAGGGGAGTGTGGGCCAGTGCTCCTCTGCAGACAGCTGGTGGAAGTGATTCCTTCGGGCGCACTCAAGGGCACTCAGAAAGCGCAGGGGATTCTGAGGCATTCTTTTCCTTCAGCCTGTCAAGGTGGAATTGAGGTTTGTGAGATGACGTGTAGCGGTATTACTTTGCTTTAAGGAAGTTTAGCATGAATTTACAGTTTGGGGAGAAAGGCAGCTGTTGTGTGTTGTACTGATTTGTTTTCCACAATGATGCACCGTCGTGTGCTCTCCTGTCCAATTTAACCCAAAGGTTTCACGGACTGGCAGCCCTTGTGGTTCTCATAACATGATGTAGGTGCGTACTAACTGCAAGACTAGGACACGTGGGCTTATTTTGTTGTTTTAAGCATTTGGCTGATGGCATTAGTGTAGGCATAAGAACATCGATGGGAGTTTTAGCAGAAACTTCACAGAACGGATCACTCACACTAAAGAGAATCAGAACATAGTACTGTACATGATATTAGTGACTAAACATGTTTCTGTGGTTATCTCATGCCATGGACTCTAATATTTCTAGATGTTTGCATAAGTGAGAAAATCCTTTCTTGTGGAACAGATCAAGAATATTTTAATTTTAATACTACCCTTATTTCTTATCATACTTAAACTATTATGTTTTCTTTTGCTGTTTTGTATTTTAAGCACTTCATTAAAATGTATCTTCTTTTTTAAAAAACCTTTTTATGATAAACAAGAAATCTATTTTATGATAAATAAATAGTGTAAGTCAGGCCTGTCTTGAATGAAAAATAGGGCAAAGCTGTTTATCACTAAGACAACGTGACAGTAGCCTTGTAGGTCACCTCTGTCTCCTTCAGGGGTTCCATCCACATTCACCTTTAACTGTCACTTCTGCATGGATGACTTCTGCATGTGACCTTCAATCTTGACCTTTATTCTGAATGCTAAATCAGCATTTCCAAATGCTCAGTAGGTGCCTTGACATCATCTAACACTTAATTCCTGACTTCTGTCTGATAAGTAACAGAAACTCAATAAGAACTGACTAAATCAGCTCTTCATTGTTACATGTTATGGGAGAGTTAGAGAAAGGCCAACAAATCAATTGCTCTTTTCAATTTTTTTCAAAAATTATAAACTGCCCTTCACAGTTTCCCCAGGCTCAAATTTTTCTTTTCTGAACTCCCACCTTACAAGAGAAAGAGATGGAAAGTTCCGAGTCTCTCTTACAAAACAAGTAAAATCAAAGAAACACTGTTTGAAATTCAGCTTTTTCATAATTACTCAAAAAATCAGATATATAACATGATAATTGAAAAAAGAAAGACTAATCTTCAAAAAAGATAAGGGAGAGAAGGGAAGTAGCAAGCTAGATCCAAATGTTTAAATCATGCCCTTGGTGTAGTCATTTTTAAACATATTGGCTGTTCTAATAAAGTTACAAAATTGCAAAAATGCAATGGCACTAAGCCTATGTGTGTTTCTTAGATTCAGATAGACATCGCAGGACTGCCTGTGGTTGATGACTTTTCTTGAAGCCAAATGAGCAACCTGATTGTTTTAAAGCTGCATATTGATTCCCTTGGTATAACTTAACATGAAGCTCCCTTGACTCACTCGTGATTTGCTTTGAAATGTAAGGCTGGGAATGCATTGCCAAGACCATCCCAGCCTATCAGCCAGGGCAGGGGGTTTTAGGTCGAAATAGCTGGCTGATTCTTATAGGTTACATAAAATTTATGTAGAGCCTAATTTCATCATCTTCAGTTTGCAATTTAGCTTTCCTTCAATTTTTCATTCCAAGATAGTAGTTGGCTTAGGTTGCATAGATTACCAAAAGTCTGTGTTTTTGAGTACTCAGGAGATGTTAACTTTGTAAGCTTCCCTGTCCCATATTTAGAGATGCTGTGTCTGTTTGTGGAAGGTGGGGCTCAAGAAATCTGCATTTTAAACAAGCATTCTAGATAGCTCTAATGCACACAGGCCAAAATCCACAGATGGAGAAACACTGAGTAGCAGTGTGGATAAAATTGAAGTGGATATGTTTTAGGGATCTCAATAAAGCAAATAATGTTTAGATATCAACGTTAAAATTATTATATAATTATAAAATATTGTTTTAATAGTCCCAATAATCACGTTTTTTAAAGACAGGAGATCGCAAGGCTGCTGAATAGCTGAGTGACATGAGTCCAAATAAAGGCAAATGACTTGATTTTAATTCCCGTGCTAGATGGGAGCCTTGATTCCAATTTACTCTACATGACCCATCAGAAAAAGGGGCGGAGGGGAATCTATCATGAAGGACAAAGGCTGATAACATAATTCTCAGGACATAATTTCAGCCTAATTTTGTGGAAAAATGGGCTTTTGAACAAGTAAAGACATTTTTTCTTTTTTTTTTCTTTTCATTTTCTTTTTTCTTTTTTCAGTTGGGGAATAAATCTGTGACAGGGAAGGAGACAACTCGCGGCCCCTCAGCCTACCCTCCTCTGAAGTTCCACTGACTCCCCCTTATCTCTGCCTGTCAGGACTCTGATGTGGACGTGCATTTGTTTTTAAGAACAACACATGTATCTGACTCTGACTGTCACTGCTCCCCATCAGCCGTCAGTGAAATGTGTTTCTTCCCAGCTCCCATCACCATAATAATAAGGCTTAGAGATAGGGCTCTGGATAGGCCTTCAGTTCTAGGGGCACAGAGGTCCAATGGGCTGTTCCTCTAAAGTCCGTGGGGATGTCATACACACTTTTTTCTTACCTCTCAACAATCATGAATGAAAACCTGTGGCTCTCCCTCTTAAAAACAAAACAACACAAACAAATGAGCAAAAAACAGCTAGAACTTCATCTAGTGGGGGGAAAAATTATTTCTTCAGCCCTTCAGTCTTTTGTTTTTCACACTGCAGGCACCAAGACCAACGGTCACTAGCTGCCCAGGTACCAAAAAATTATGCTTCTGAAATCTCTTGATGTCGATTCTGCATGTAGAACAATCAAGCTGCCCTATGTCCTTCAGTTATTTTTTAATCTCATAATTTGTATTAAACAGTTTATGGATCTATTTACATGTAATTATTTGTGTTATCTCACTTCCTTAATTCTGCATCACATATTGGCATATGTGATACAGAATTCTCATATCTATCAATAGTTTTAGTCTCATATGAAATTCAATGATGATAGAAAACATACTTAGTAGCATTATCTAGGCATTACCTAGAATACTAATTAGATGGGTTTTAGCTGATTTAGACACAGGCATGAGAAAAAAGGATGACTTTTCATGACAGAAGGTTTGAGTTTGACTTTCCTGGTGTTCACAAAGCTGTTTCCAAAGTTAACGCAAAAGATCTGAGAATGTCGGCATGCTCTTTATTCACTGAAGTAACTCAATGGTGATATTTCTGGAATGATAATGGCCCTGGCATTGGGCATTTCTCTCTAATGGACAGTAACTAGTCTGATACTTTCTTAAGACCCATTTTCAAAACCTGTGACTTTGCATCAAGGCTCTGCTGCTCTCTGCAGCCCTATGGTGAGCTATTTTTAAGCTGCACATGTTTAATTTTGCATAAGGATGTCCATGACCACTAAGGTACACAGAATACACCAAGATGCATTGAGTAGAGCAGGATTTGGGGGGAAACTCCACTGTGGCAAGAGTGTTCTCAGGAATCAGTGGGTTCATTCTTCCTGGAGGAAAAGCTGACTATCTTCCCTTAATCAGTCGTGTCTATTTTTCCATTTTAAGGAGCAATGCTGGTGACCCAAATGTACTTAAGACTTGGCTTGACTTGGACTTGGACTTCTCAAAAAGAGCTGGTCAGAAAAAAAACAAAAACAAAAACAAAATGAATTTCTCCAAAGTGCAATTAGCAGAACACATCTTGAAACATGCCCACACTTTCATGTTCCTCTGTAAGTGATGTAACAGGACCTGCGGTTGCTTGTGCAATGACCCCTCCTCATGAGACCTTTAGTTCTTACGTTATGGTGTATGCCAGTTTGCTTTAAATTAAATTTAGCTACACATTTACTGCAGCAAGCTTTACTAGATGCTGTACCTTCTTCCAAAGATGCTAACTAGTTTGTTCATCCAGAAAACCCTTAAGCCCTCGTGACCTGTACTATAAAGCTCACTTACATTTTTTCTGTAATGATAGCCACGTTGCTGAAATAGTTCTGGAACAATCAAGACATCTGTTGTTCTGGAGCATGCAACCTTTATCATTAACACTTTTGGAGATAATGGCTATATTAATCCAGATTAGCTGATTATTAAGAGAACATTCTTCTTTTTTATTTTCTAAAACTCTGACATTTTATATTTATCTTACAAATTATGTTTTGTATTTTCCTGAGGATAGCATTAAACAACAGTATTTTCCCTACACAATTTCCAACAATACATAGATATAGGCAAATGAGTTCTCTAACAAAACTGGTGATTTACAATTGCTTTCCCTGGAGAAAGGGTTGATCCTATTGTTGCTCAGGGCTAAAGGGTTGATCCTATTGTTGCTCAGGGCTTTGGCATCAAAAATGAACCATCACAGAAGGCTTGTTTTAAGAAACTTCCCCAGCAGAGTGATTTGTATTGACTGACTGTCAGAAGTTATAAAGAGATGCTGATACAGGGATGGTAGCCACATAGGAACTCCGAGTATCCACATGGTTCGCTCTTGCACCTCCTTGAACTCTTTGCTCAAATGCCGTCTCAATGGGTCTTGTCACATCACAGAGGAACATGAAGTGTACGTGTGTTCTAAGACGTATTCTGCTAATTGCACTTTGGAGAAATTCATTTTGTTTTTGTTTTTGTTTTTTTTTTTTCTGACCAGCTCTTTTTGAGAAGTCCAAGTCCAAGTCAAGCCAAGTCTTAAGTACATTTGGGTCACCAGCATTGCTCCTTAAAATGGAAAAATAGACACAACTGATTAAGGGAAAACAGCTTTTCCTCCAGGAAGAATGAACCCACTGATTCCTAGGAACACTCTTGCCACAGTGGAGTTTCCCCCCAAATCCTGCTCTACTCAATGCATCTTGGTGTATTCTGTATACCTTAGTGGTCATGGACATCGTTATGCAAAATTAAACATGTGCAGCTTAAAATAGCTCACCATAGGGCTGCAGAGAGCAGCAGAGCCTTGATGCAAAGTCACAGGTTTTGAAAATGGGTCTTGAGAAAGTATCAGACTAGGACTTCTCTGATCACTCCACTTTACTTGCACCACCATTTGATGCATTCAGTTCTCCTTGCCTGTTCTATTTCTTTCCCCTCATTGTAACACAAGCTTCACCAACCAGTCGTCTGGTGTGTTTGGTTCACTTGTATATATTCAGACTTGAAACCTCACAGCATAGTAAGAGCTAAAAAGGTATTTTAAGAATTGTCTTTACTTAATTTAAGGTAACTTTTTATTTTGAGATAATTTTAGGTACAGGTGGAAAATAAGAAATTATACAAAGGGATCCTATATACACATTACTTGTTTCCCCCAGTGGTAACACTTTACAAAATTAGAATAGAACACCACGACTACAGTATGGACATTGATGGCATCAGGACACAGAGCCATAACAATCTGTCATGTGGCACTCTTACAGTTACATCCATTTCCCTCCACCCCCTACCCTTAACCTTTAGCATCTACTAATCTGTTCTGTTAGGCTTTTTGTCATTTTAAGAATGCTATATAAATAGAATCATGAAGTATGTAATCTTTTGAGATTGGCTTTTGTCACTTAACATAATTCTCTTGAGATTCATCCAGGTTGTGTCTTCCTTCCTTCCTTCCTTCCTTCCTTCCTTCCTTCCTTCCTTCCTTCCTTCCTTCCTTCCTTCCTTCCTCTTTCCTTCCTCCCTTTATTGAGAGAGGGGAAGGGAGGGAGAAAGAGGAAGAGAAACATCAGCATGAGAGAAACATTGATCGGTTGCCTCTAGCATGCCCCCAACCAGGGGCCCAACCTGCAGCTCAGGCATGTGCTGTGTCCAGGAATTGAACCAGCGACCCTTTGCTTTGTGGGTCAGTGCTCTAACCAACTGAGCCACACCAGCCAGGACATAGTTCATTTCTTCTTATGTTGTGTATTAGTTCATTATATGGATGTGCCACTGTTTTAACTATTCAGTCACTGAAGAACAACTAGGTTGTTTCCAGTTTGGGGCTATTTCAAGCAAAAATACTATAAGCATTTGTGTAAAGGTGTTTGTCTGAACACATATTTGCATTTCTCTGGGATAAATGCTTAGGACTCCAATTGCTAGTTAAACAGTTAATGTATATTTAGAATTATATACTAGTAGACTTTTTCAGGGTGGCTGAATATTTTACATTTCCACCGATAATGTATGAGTTCCAGTGTGTCTGGACCTTCACCAGACTTTGATCTTATCACTCCTTTTTTTTAGCCATCCCAATAGATGCATAATGGCTCATTGTACTTTTATTTTGCATTTCAGTAGCAACTAATGATATTAATTTTTTATGTGCCTATTTGCCATCTTATATCTTTTCTAGAGAAACAGGTCTTTATATCTTTTGTTTATGTTCTAATTGCATCATAAAATTTTTATTGTTGAGTTGTGAAAATGCTTTATATATTCTAGATGCTGCTTCTTTGTCAGATATGTGATTTATAAATATTTTATCCTACTCTGTAACTTGTCTTTTCATTCTTTTAACAGAGTCTTGATGAATGAGATTTTAGAGTTGAATGACATTTAACCTGTCCATTTCTTTTAGAATTTAGATTTTAGATTTTTAGAATTGGATGGCAATCAACCTGTTGATTTCTTTTAGAATTTAGAACTTAGATTTTAGAATTTGAGGACATTCAATTTGTCTAACAACTCTTTGCCTAGTCCATGGTCTTGAAGATTTTCTCCTACTTTTTTCTTAAACCGAAACTTCCATAATTTTACATTTAAGACCATGATCCATTGTGAGCTAATATTTGTACAAGGTCTGAGATCTTGGTGAAGGCTTTTTTTTTTTACTATTGATGTGTCATTCATTGTTCCAGCACCACTTGTCATTGACCTGCTTTTGCATTTTTGTCAAAAACCAGCTGTGTGTAATAATGTGGCCATAGTCCTAGATTTTCTAATCTGTTCCATAGAACTAAGTGCCCATCTATCTACCAATACCAAACTTAGGTAGAGTAATTTTAGAACTTAATCTTCTTCTCAAAATGGTTTTTGCCACTCTAGTTTCTTTGTCCTTTGTCCCTTTCTCTATATACTTTAAAATAATTTTGCATATATTAAAAATATCTTGCTGAGAGTTTGATTGCTGCCTTTAATATGTGAACATGTCATGTCTCTTTATTAATTTAAATATTTTAGTTTTTAATCATCGTATTTATAATTTTCAGCATGCAAATCTTCAAAATATTTTGTTAGATTTATACCAAAGTGTTAATTTTTTGAGCAACTGTAAATGATTCTGTATTTTAAATTTCAGTGCCCACATGTTCCTTGCTAGCAGTTGATTTCTCAGTAAAACAACAATGTATAAATGGTGTCCTGTGACCTGGCTGAACTCACTAATTAAATCTAGGAGTTTGGTTTTGTTGGTAGATTTATTGATAATTTTTACATAGATAATCATGTCTTCTGCAACTAAGATAATTTTATTTATTGCTTTATAATCCTATATCTTGTATTCACTTTTGTTATCTCATCTCACTGGCTAGTACTTCCAACACTATGTCAAATAACACTGGCTGGAGCAGCGTTTTATTCCTGCCCTGGTCCTGCTCTTAGGGTAGAAGCACCCAGTGTCTCTACTCAGTGTTAAGTGTAATGTTGTAGTAGATTTTTGTAGATGCTATTTATCAGGCTGGGGAAGCTGCCTTCTATGTCTATTTCTCTGAGATTTTAAAACATATAAATGGGTGTTGAATCGTGTCATGCTATTTTTCTGAATCGACTGATATGATTACGTGATTCTTTTTCTTTAGCCTGTAAACATGGTGAATTACTTCAACTTTTTTTTTTTTGATGCTGAGCCAGTCTTAGATCTCCAGGATGAAATCCACTTGGCTGTGATACATAATTCTTTTTATGTATTCCAGAATTCTCTTTGATAATGTTTAGCTAAAGGTTTTTGATCCTATATTAATAAGATCTCTGTGTACAGTTTTCTTTTTTGTTATTGTCTGGTTTCGGTATCAGGGTAACACTAAGTCCATAAAATGAATTGCAAGGAGTATCATCTCCTTTCTAGTTTCGGGAAGAGATAGTTCAGAACTGGTGTTAATTATTCTTTACACATTTGGTAGAAATCTCCATCCAATAAAACCATGAGACCTGCTGTTTTCTTTGGGGAGGTGAATTTTTAAAAATGTACATTCAATTCACTTAACAATTATAGGGCTGTTTAAATTATTTCACTGGTAGATAGTTTTAGTCTTTATTTTTTTTGAAGAATTGGTCTATTTTTCATAAGATGTTAAATAATGTCTGTAGAGTTGTATGTGGTATTCTATTGATATTTACAAGTTCTATAGTAACAGCCTCCTTTTAAAAGGATCTTTTTAAAATAATTTAAAATATATATTTTAAATCAATTAGTTAAAATACAGCTTAAATTCTGAGTACATTAAATATATCTGGATTCTAATATATCCAGCATAGATTTTTTTTTATTTTCTTAACTTCCATAGTGTGAAACTTCCATAGCATGTGAAACACACTTCCCATAGTGTGTTTTTTTCATCAGCTCATTCAATTTATCCATCTAATTTTTCAAGCTTTAAACTAAGCCATCCTTAATTCTTGTCTTTTCCTCATTCCCAGCCCTACTTATTCTGTTGCCAAATATATCCAGAAACCAGCCAGCTCTCACTTCCCCTCCGGGGGAGGCCACCGTCCTTGCTCCCCCAGACTACCACCGTGCTTTCGGGTGTCCATTCATCACTCCAGCTCCCTACAATGCACCCTTCCATGGCAGACAGATCATAGCCTCCATCCCCCTAGTGCCTGGAGACACACCCTGACACACACTGACTGAAACCCAAACCCCTCACCCTGGCTATGAGGTCCCCACACTGGCAGACTCCATGAAATCTTCTCCCGTAAGGTCTCCTGGCTCAGTCTGCATACTTCAGTGGCTGCATCCTTCTTCCTGTTTCTTTAGGATGTCTTGCCATTCTCTTCTACGGGTCTTGACACAAGCTGTTACCTCTGCTTGACATGCTCTTTCCCTGAACATCTTGTGATTGGCTCTTCTTGTAATTTATATCCCAGCTTAACTGTCTTTTTTAAAAGATGTCTTCCCTGATCACCTAACTTACTGACTTTCTGTTTTACTAATCTGGCTTTAAGAGTCTCCATAGCACTTACTCATATGTGATATTTTCTTATTTATTCCTTGTTTATTATACTGAAGTGTAAGCTTCAAGAATGCAGGGGCTTGCCTTTCTTTATTACTATACCTTCAGCACCTAAAAATATGTATAGAACATAACAGGTGATCAGTATATAATTTCTACATAAATGAATGGAAGGGCACTGTGGTTTGTATCCTCTATACCTTACTTCATTCTCCAAAAAATGAACAAAATATTCTGATCCCCAGTTTATAGACAAGAAAGTAAGGCTTTAAAATAATTAGCCCAACCACAGAATGACAGTGGTGTATTTTTTCTGCCTATTTCAAACTGGGGACATCATCATTTAGGGCAAATGCATAGGAGCAAGAATTTCAAAAAGTATGTTGCTAACCATGAATCTATTTTTATCTCTGACACTTTCAACTAAAGTTCTGATAATTTCTGGAAAGGATGCTGCATGATCCCATTTAAATAATTATACCACTGAGTCTGGTGGGAATGTGGAAGGGTTACAGAAGAAGTTCTAGATATATGCTAAAACTCTTTAATATTTACATTTATACAAAACAAGCAAAAACAAAATAAAGTAGAAACAAATCCTGCAACCTGCCCAAATCACCTTTGTTTTTGAATGAAAACAAAAACAAAGACAATCAAACCCCTTTTACCTTAAGAGAAGTTAAGCCTGTAGCTTTCTGGCTTTAAAAGCAACTGCCTACCTTTTTAACACTGTCTTTTTCATGGAAAAGTACTTTGTGAAATTTGCAGACTCCCCCGGTAGTGCTCACTAATAAAATAAGTCCATTGGTAGGGAGCTAGCAAGTTGCAATGTGCCTCTTACAAATATGAAGAAACTGAGGCAGCTCTTTCTTGGAGGCCAATGCAGTAAATTTGTTTTGGAGCTCAGTCACCCAGAGGCAAAGTCTAGGTGCTGGAAAGTTGTGGTTTCCAGGCTGCGGTATTTTAAAGGAAATAATGTTTTTTTTTTACTAATTTCCAAATACCTGAGCCCGGATAGTGCTGAAAACAGCTAAATTTCTGTAACAGCTTATTTTCCACCTCTGTGCCCATGAAGTGGAGTAGATTTATCTGTAACAGAACAGCCTTGCCTCCATTGGGTGGTAAACCTTCAACTCTCCTTGTTTAGAATCAGGGTCAGCTCCTCCAAGGAGCCTTTCCACCAATTAGGCTTCCTGAATCTGATTAACACTGTATCAGGGAATTGTCTGATGTCTGACCTTGAGCAGCATGCTTCCCTACTTCCCTTTTATTTTTGGAATCATTTTGCACAGCCTTGGACCCTAAGATACATCCTCAGCAGGCTCGATGGCATTAGCAGGCTCCTTTTATTAGTATCCAGAGGGTTTCGGCCCCAGTGACCTGTCATCTGTCCCCTCACCCGCTTCCATGCTGATTCATTGATGAGCTGGCATCGCAGGCCCCGCCTCCCTGTGAGTGGTCTGCGAGTTGCCATCGGTTTTGAAGAGGGGATGCAGAGCTGAACCACAGTGGGTTACTACAAGTGTGAAGGGCAGAGCCTATCTGTTGCCACGGAAGAACTTGGTGACCATTCCGAGGAGCAGCCCTCTCTCACCAGCCTGTTACTGTTCTGTCTCGGCTCCTCTAGCTTTGGAAAGGAATTTCTGATTCAGGCACTAACAGCTAATTCCACAGGAGTTGTAAAGCAGCCTGTGACATAAACTGAGACAGAAGTTTCCCCTCAGAGACTGTCTTTTTGTTTCTTGGCAAAGACTTCTGGCTCTCCTCAGAGGAATACCTTGTTGCTTAAGATGAGTGGCTGTAGAAAGCGGTGTAAACGTGAAATATTGAAATTTGCCCAGTATCTTCTCAGACTATTAACAGGTTCTCTTCATACAGGTAATGACTTTTTTTTTAAATAGAGGCTGGTAGAGCATGATAACGAAGTTGAAATGGAAGAGGGGAAGCTCACTATTTCTGTGTTGTGTTTGTTTTTAATATTGTCAATAAAATACAGTTTTGTGAGTGTTTGCTGAGATTCACGTTTCTAGAAATGTGTGCAGTGCAGATCTCGTGTAGGGGAGAATTGGATGCTGTGGATGTATCTTTTATGTCTTTTTGGCAGTGTTGCTGTTAAATGTGCCTCAATCTAAGGAAGCAATGTCTTCAGAGCAGAAGGATTTTTTTTCTAAATGCTTGATTGTGTGTGTGGGGCGGTTTTCCCTCTCTCCTGCTTGCTGCAGTTTGCTGGAAAATCACATAGCTGTCTGTATTTGGAAATTCTGCAGGTATTTAGAAATTCTGCAGGTGTTTGGAAATTCTCTACAACTCTTGGGTCATTATAATCCGTAGATTATTTCTAGTATTTGGTCACAGAGCGTGGCAGTGAAAGAGTCAAGAGCATTTGTTTTGGGTTTCTGAATTCCTTGCAAAATGTGAGCAAAATGTGAAAACAGCTGAAGAGTAGAATGTCCATGAGATGTTTGATATTTGTTTCGTTGCAGTGGATTTCAGTATTTAAAAATTTGCATGATTGAAATAGAAACTCTATTTCAATCTGTTTCTATAACAAGAAAATATTTGAAGGTGCTTCAAAATCATGAGCCTACCCTAGCAGTTGCTCATGAAATTCCTAGGCAATACCTGTCATTGAAATAGTGACAGGTGGGACCCAAACTGCTCTGAATCTCTTATTAGTAATTGATATATTGAATGGGCCATCAAACTTCTGACAGGCAAAACTTGGTTGCTACACTGCATTTTTATTCTGGCCATGGAATGCTATTGTTAGCTGTGTATTTTCAACTTAGATTTGTCTTCTTTAATTTAGATAATGAGAAAGGAGTTTGTATGGAAACCTATGCACTGTGACGCAAAGGTGGAGAGGTGAAGGTGAACAACATTTTCTCTGGGAAGGAAACTCTCTGGCTAATAACAGAATTGCATCTGTCATGTTGACCACCTACCTGATCATGGAAAACAATTTTGAGACAATAACTGAAAAATCAAGTGATTTTAGAAAACGTTAGCATTAATAAATATAAAAGGACCGTTATCAGGTGCTAATTTTCATGTAGTGCAAGTTGAGGTGCTTTTTAATGCTCATAAGAGTAATCATTAAGAGGCTGTACCTGACTTTTGTGAACTTGGAGGGCTGTTGTAGTTTTCAAATGTAAATCTCTTTACATTTTGATTACAAATACTTCCCTCAATATGACTTTGCTTTACCATATCAATGTGATCAATAATGTCCATATAATATTGTCTTTGAATATCCAATTAAGGATGGTGTGCCCTTTATAATATTGTGTCTGTTTTAGATGATGTCCAATATGTGATCTTTTATCTTGCTCTGAAATTAGAGAACTATTTTATGAAAGAAAGCTGTCTATGAAGTTTCCATGGTGGATTGTATTTTGCTCGTTGATAAGGCAATTTTAAGATTCTACCTATTTCTTTAGATGCAGTGCTGTGCTTTTCTTGCTCAGTCTGTTTGTATATAGTTTTCTTAAACATCTGATTTCAAGTGATTTTATGATGATAGTAAATGCTTGTGAAGTTGTAAACCATAAGTATCAAATCCAAAACAGTGGTTGTCAAATGACTGGATAGTTATTTATAGTATGAAATTTATGCAAAGCTAGTATAAGCATTAGTATTTTAAGCCTTATTTAATGTGTATTTAGAAATCAATGAAGATGGGATTTCTCCTCTTCTTTTTAAGCCACAAGAGAAAAAACATAAGAACTCAGAAACAGGACACACAGATTATAATAAAATAATAAGATAAATATTTGACCTGTGAAATGGGATTACAGCAACTTGAGTTTTGTGAAAATTCTTTTCAGCTCAGTCTCTAATATTTAATGTTGTAAAATCCAGCCAAAGTCTTTACAACTGCTCAGAATGGAAGTTGGAAAAGCCAATTTGTGTATTTACTAGAAGCTGTGATAATATACACTGTTCATATTGCAAAATCTAATGTAAAATTCATTAGGGCACTTTCAGTCTCTTAGCTTGTAATTAATGAAGAAGTGGGAAGCAGAGTTGAGTTATTTTTTGAAAATATGCTTTGAGGTTGGATATGCAAGCAGTTGCTAATTGTGTCCTGAACAATCTGCAGATGCCTTGTAGTTATCAAAAATTTAAAGCAATACAAATATGCCTTGGATGATTTTTGTTGTTGTTGTTTTTCATTTTATGAACAAACCCATTATCCTCACTTTTTCAATTAAAGCTGTGACCCAAGGAACAGTAACTTTGCTTTACAATGGGAACAGGTTGATTCTGAGATATCTAATCTGTATTGTTGTGAGTTCCCTTTCATTTGATGCCAAAATGCCCATGCCTTTACATAAACATATAAGTTTTGTGTCCATAAACATTTAAGAAGTGTTTATGGACACGAAATCTCCTTTGACACGTCTTATTAGTGTTATCACATGGTAGAGGAAAACAGGGTCCTGAGAGCTGACTTGCCATGTACGTTTCGACAATGGGTAGGATTGCCTATCAATAAATTATGTAATTAGTGATTTTCTTTCTAAAATATTCTTTATGTTAAAGAATAATTCAATGGTAAATATTTGCCCAGATAAAATAAGACACTTTTATTTTACCAGAAACTTTTTACATATTTTTAGCATGGCAATTCACTTTTCAGAGTAGAGTTTACACACACATATTTTTGCTTTGCTTGTCATGAAAATAGGAGCATTGTTAAGACCCTTTGTTATATATAATACATCTCAGAAGTCCATTTGCAAATATTATAAGGTAGTGGCTACTATGTTCACTATAGTGAGGTGCAAAATAGGAGCAAATGTCCCAATTCCTTCTCAATATGAGACATCCATTTTCATGTACCATATTATATTCAACTTGACTTGAGGTTCATGGTAACCAATACAAGAAGGGGGTCCAAAAAATCTGAAATTTATTTATTAAAAATTGTTTATTTAGTTTTACTTGTTTAAACTTCAGACCCCTTCAAAGAACTCTCCATTTGATGGAATACACCTACTGAGATGTTTTTTCCCCTGTTCAGCTAGCTCAGTTTCTGAACTCATCAATTTTGAAAACTTTCAGTGCTTCTGACATTTTTAGTTTCACCTCATCCACACGGGGAAAACATTGCCCTTTGAGGACTTTTTTCATTTAGGCAAACAAAAAGTCATTTGGGGAGAGATCAGGTGAATAGGGAGGGTGGGGCATGAGGGTCATAACCATTTTGCTCAAAAACTGCTGAATATTCAGTGTGGTGGACCGGGCACACTAATAAATCACCCGCACTGAAATGGGCAAAGGTGTTGAAAGGGCCTTAAATAAAATTCACTGAGTCTGCATGTAACCTCTAACAACAAGGCCAGCTGGTATACTGGTACAGGTGGGTTCCTAAAACACTCACCTAGCGGGGGAAGCCTGTACTATAAGAAGATAATTCCAGTTTTTTGGAGGAGTCCCCCATTCATACTCTTGTACATTTAACTAAGTAGAGATAATTTACAAGGATGGTAATATGATGCCAGTAATTTGAGCCTGACTCTTGATGGGCAGTTTGTGTAACTTAGGAACCCAGAAAGTCCTACCACACAAGTAATGACCCATGAAGAAAGGACGAATGATATTAGAGATATCAAACTTCTACTTCTTTCATCTTCGATCATGACATTTAGTGTTGGAATGTTTTATGGTTCTTATTTGGAGGTTGTTCAGATATTTATCACTTCTCCGCACATCCTTGAACTCACTTGCCTGTGAGTAAGTGTTCCCAAAACATGTGTCTGAGGCAGACACTGCCTAGAGCTGTTTCGGGCCTCAAGACCACCACCTACAGGGGTGGTGGGGTCCCCCTCTCCACCTGAGAGAAATGAGCAATTGAAATCAAAACACCGAGCTGCTATTTAACAGTGGGCTGGCATATTTCCAACTTAACGTCATTATATTATCAAAAGCACGTGGGAAGCATTCACCATTTCATCAAGGAGCGAACCTGAGATGAAAGGAGAGGGTGCGAGAGCATCTGTTTCACAAGTTTGCATTGAGTGGTTTTTTCCTGAGGATCAGCCAGTCAGTCACGAGGCGAAGGAGACAAAGATTTACATCTGCTTAGGTTGAATTTTTAAAGAATGAAGAGAAAATAGTGACCTTAGCAAATTTAGGTGATGAGAAAGCCTGCTTCTATGTACATGCACTTCCTTTTCCTGTCCCCTTTGTTCCCTTCCTGGTTACAAGTAAGGGGACCCTCTGACCTTCTCTCCTCTTCTCCACCTCTGCCACACTGAAACACAGGGCAGATGCATCTCACAAAAAGGGAGGATTTCTGAAGGCCTCACATAATTTCAAATTCACAAAACTTTAATCCAGGCAGAGGATGGCAGGTGTTTCTATTTCCCAGTTCACTCAGCCCTGGCACGCGACGGTTGACTGAACAGTTTATATTCACTTAGTGTGTCAGTTCTGAAATTATGCTCTTCTTGATAAATTTTTTGAATTTATTGGAATTTTGCTGATCAAGTGAAACTATATTCATTATGGCACCATGTAAATTTCACATTACTCAAATGCACATCAAATGCCACCATTTATACTCAGTCCTGTGCTTCTCCTACTGAAATGTGCCCTCAGGAAAGAAGAAAGCAACGAAAGATGACATTGTGTAAACTCGATGCCAAGGATTTTGTGTCATGGTGGGTGTTTCTGCCCAGCAGAATTTACATTTTCAACTTCCTCATAAGAATCATTTTGTCTTTTATTAATTAGTTTAACTTTTCAGTTAGGAGTTCAGGAATATTTTGAGGGACTCAGCATTTTGCCTAATCAGCTCAAAATCTGCCAGTAGCGAGCTGCTGAATTTGGTGTGAGGACGCCTGAGTTCAATGGACAGAACACCTATGTCTGCACGCTGTGAGTTGCCCTTCATTTCAGGAGAAAATTTGCATGTCAGTGTTCAATAACCTTGTATTTTATGCTCTTTACTCCATGATTAGTATAACAGGTAAACCTGTTGAGGTTAAAGAACTCTTCCCAAGAGAAGATTGTTTTTAGCATTGTGGGAACTTCTAAGCAATAGCATCTGATCATACGGTCATATATATATTCGACTCTCAAAACTCATTTGTGAGCTGACTGACTGAATTAATCAATATATTATAGGTGGCCTGAAGGGGGGAGCTAATATTCCCAGAAGGCACTGCCTTGCCCCTGTAGATTCAGACAATTAGAGTTTCCTTACTGAAGATGTCGACAATTATATGTCAGTGCTTCACTGAAGTACTTGAAGAAGAAATGTGAACATTTCACACTACGGGACAAAGATATTGAGGATATTATGTATTGATTGTGACATGTATCAGTTATGTTCCTGGCAGGAAAGAGAGCTTATGCTCAGGAACGTAATGTAATGAAGGGAGAATGCCTGTGGCAGCATGGAAGGAAACGCACAAGCAGTAACAGTAGGAACAGACCCCTGAAAGAGCAAGGACAAGAGCCGGTGTTGAAGCCTGGAGAAGGAAACTGGATGCAGAGGGCTACTTGACAGTAGACATGGCTTTTAGTTCAGGGTCATGGCCAGCCCATGGAGACCTGATTGGACAGGAGGTCAGAAAAAAATTAAAATTGCTGGCCTACCTTCCTCCTGCCTTCAGAGTATTAGCTAGGTCTCCCATTGGCTGCCTCCCTCCTAGAAAGCCACTCTCAATCTGAGTAATAAAACTTATGGGAGTAACATTCTCATGGCCATATTTATAATTTTATGTTATATTTATATTCTCTAAGTAGAATTGTCCTCATGGCCATATTTATTATATTTTTATCAGTAGAAATATTCTCATGGCCATATTTATTTTACATTTGTCCACAAAAGGTATTACTGCTGACCAGGATTTCTTTGTTTAACATTACTGACATTGGCCAGGTTGCTTTCCCTTTAAGGAAATTGAAGGTGGGGAGCCCAAGCTGATCGTGGCCCTGGGTGATATGCAGGTTCAGGTCAGTCTGCCACATCCTCCACCACCATTGTTTAAGTTTTATGCTGACCACATAGCTTCTATCCAGACCTCTCTGTGCATTTCTTAGACTTTATAAGTAAAATAAACCCACTCTTTCAAATAAATTAACTCGTGTTTTTTTCTGAGGAGGTATCACTGTAATCAGCCCAAATGAATGACACATGAAAACAATGTAATGTTTGTCTTACGGGAAGATGGCATTACAACCCTGTACAGTATGGTTGTGGCTTGTGTTTGCTGGGTATAAGGATGAGTTTGGTGGAGCACGTGTCCCTTTGAGCTCCTTTTCCCAGCTTTGGAATACGTTTGTGTGTTGGGAGGGGGAGGGCTGTAATCGGAAGTGTCCCTTGATTGTCGAAGAGAGCAACATCCAACTGGCCGTAGTAGGAATCAGCATCGGCAATATTATTTTTTGCTGTGTATGCCAAACAGTTTGACAAACAAATTAGTCCTTACCAAATTCTGTCCACTGTGGCTCCATGCCTAACATTATCCATGTCACCTGCCTGGTGAAGGTACTGCGGTCATACCAGCTGTCTCAACATGTCTTGTATTTGGGATGAAAGTTCAGTTTAATTTTTCAAAGGGGCATGCATAGGACTCTGCACCCGATCAACCTTCAGTGATGGCTGAGGGGAGCCAGCTAATCATTAAATTCAGGAAGGGTGAGGTACAGAGAAAAGCAGAATGGTGGCTGAGGTGGGAAGAATGTAACTTTGCCAAGTTTTGGTTGGAGGAGTCAACTTATAAAAAGCGTCCCATCCTTTGCCAGCGTTCTTTATGTGTCTCATGTCTGGCTCCATCTCCCTCTAATGTCTTTGCATCACAAACTTGATGACCATAACATACAACAGTTACATTAAAAACACAAGAAGAACTCTGAGAGTATATTTCAGGAGAGCTGTTCTCTCTCCTTCTCTGCTTCTGCAGGATCACAGCCAGCACAAGGGAGACTTAGGAGCCTCTTGGGATTTCAGCTCCCTTCACAGTCCTACAATCTTCTCTGAGCTGGGTCAACTCATCTCATCTGCAAAACGAGGATATACCTACATATATTTCATTTACTGGCATTACTACTGACCTGGTATATATGGGATGCTCTGTTCTTGTCATTTTTCAAATTAAATTTTCTCCAAAGATAACTGGGTTCTAATCATTATTATGCTGCCTGGTAACTAGGAATAAACAGAAAGTAACCCATATAAATGACTTCGATTTTAAACTCTTTCATCTTTTATTTTATTAGTTTTCAATAACTATGATTACCTTTTGTTCACTCAATTCACATGTATTAAGTGCTCGTAAGGGTTGGGCCCTGTGTTTTTGTGAAGCTATTCCTTCACAACCCCCACCTGCCACACGTCACTCTGGCAGGAGAGCAAATAAATGTACAGTTAACTCCACAAACCAGCATTTGGTAAGATTTCCACATGCAGAGGCCTGTCTCTTGTGGTTTCCGCCAAGGAGAGGCAAGGACAATGGGTATCCTAGGTGAGGCAATAAGACTTTAAAATATGTCCCTTAGACAAAATCAGAGGGGAGAGAGTCTGGACAGAGGGGAGCCACATGGGGAAGAGGAGAAAGCAGCTGGGAGAGAGGATACGTGGGATTAATTTTAGGAGGAGGAAGTTTGGCTGGAGAGCTTAATTACCCAGACTACCAGATTGCTGCAGAAACTACCAGCAAAGCCCACCAGAAGGCTCTACTCCTCGTGCAGAGACGTCCGTCTGTGGCTTACCGAGCCATCGCACAGTGCATGTTGCATTTCGTCAGTTAAGCACCTGTTCACATCCCATCTCTTCCCCACCTTGGACCTGTCTTCACCCTCTGACGTACATTACTTTGATTTTTTTACTTTGTTGAACTCTCATAGTAGAGTTGTCTATCCCTTACTGTTCTGCATTTGATTACTCATCAGCCCTGTATTATTTAACCAATTTAGATGTTGGAGCCATATCTCAAATATCCTGTAAAGGACATAAAATTAGCTCTCCAGCTCTCCCATAACACAGTATTTACTGCATAGTATCTGTTCAGCAATATAGATTTGAAGGAGGATGTGTAATTTAATGTGTTCCTTTCTGAATCACATTATCGGACTCGAACTAGGCCACTGGAGCATCCCGTGGGGGGACTGAGATATACAATTAGATGTGTCAGAATCCAAACTGTGTCTTTGTTTGACTACCCAGTCCTCGTTCCTCCAACGCAAACTCACTCCGAAGAGGTTTAACTCTCAACTCAAATCTCATCTTGGCCATTTCCTGACCATCTGCTCCAAAACAGCTTCTCCCATAATGACTTTCCTTCATATCACCTTTTGGAAATCTCTTCTACAGATAGGGTGACTGAAATGGGGGCACATATGAGAGGAAAAGGAGGCAATCTTAATAGTCACAGCAGGAATATTGGCATAAACCAAGACTGTCCCAGATAACCTGTGACGTGTGGCCACCCTCTCAGTAGAAACGACCACTCTCTAAAGCCATGTAGACTATGTTACAAGTGTCTGTAAAACTGGAATGCACACTCCTTTGCAAGGATCATGCTTGTTTTGCTCATCATTGTAATCCAGGGCCTGGACCTTGCCTAACACATGATTGGAATGATGACTGGGCTGCACACCAGTGCTAGTTAGAAGGCAAGGCGACAGCATCTCCAGCCTGTTTCTCTACATCCTCCCCAAAGCTGATAGGATTGTGATTGTTTGCCTATATCGCTTCCGATCTCGGTTGCGTCAGCATCTCCTCCTCCTCTCTGCTGTGGTTCTGCTGCTTTCTTATCGCTGCCTAGTACTTCTTCCCATTACAGAAGCTGTTGTAGATCATCCAGAGCTTGGAAGTCTGAATTCCTCAAATTGTACACAGAGAAGTTGTAACTGCACAGTTTTAAATAGAACTAGGAAATGAATACTGGCTGATTTGTTTCAAAAGCCATATATGCTACGGGTGATTTATGTGTAAGTGTCTGTATTTGTATTTTCACGTTTTCTACAATTAACGTATTATATGTATGATACTGCATTTAAATGTTTTTAAAATAATAAAATAGAAATGTATATGTTCTTTACATATTTAACTACGGTCAATCTGGCAACAAAAAGATACCACTTTAGATGTACTGCAATTTTAGAAGCATTACAAAAATGTGTGTATTATCAGGGTTTCAGCTGATCTGTTTTCCATCTGCATTTTTTCTTGTCTGACTTATAACTTTGAGAGAATTTTAAGTTCCCCTAGCTCAGTGTCACCACCTTTCCAATAGGAAGATTTCCATTTTGCAGGTGACCAGGTTAGGGTAAGAGCCTTAAAGCCTGTCAAATGAGTCACGTTTCTCTTTTATAAGTTATTAAGACACATAGAGCCTATTTTATTATGGGGTATACATAAAAGAGTTCCCAACCATCTTATAATTCCCTGAGCCAAGCAGAAGTCAAAAGGCTTCAAAGAGTTCTGAAGCCAGTTCTATAAAGATGAGTTTTATCCTCTTTCTACTGAAGTTCCCCAAGGGAACCTATAGAGCCAACTCCTGGGCATGTACCCAAACACATGCAAATGTGCCTCCCAAAAGATGCTCTTGTAGCCTATTTCCAAGTAAACATAACACGTGATCTCTGAAGGCTAAGAAGCTTGTTCAAACTCAAATGAGTGAAAGTTCACAACATAGTAAGAACAATAAAGACAACATTATGTATATCATGGTACTTATATAAATAGTTGAGCTTGAATATATTATTGGATCATAGATATGTAAAATCTCAATGGATTAGAAAACGTACTTAGTCTGAATTCTTTATTTTCAGAAGAGAATACTGGGGCCTGAGTTACTCAAGTGGTTTTACCAAGGTCATGAGAGCTAGTTCTGTTATTAGTCTATGACATCACCATTGCAGAAGCCGAGTTTTCCCACAGCCTCACACTGTGATTAGTGTCTGTGCTGGTGGCTTGGTATGACAGTGGTACGGAACTAGTCTTGGCAGCCAGGATGACCTGGACTTAAATCTTAATACCATGTCATCTTAGCAGATGACCTCAGGCGGATGTACATTCTCCCCAGGATGTCTGTTTTCTCATCAGGAAAATTAAGTGATCTCAATTCAAGCTGCCACTACGTACTTTTTTAAGCCTGCATTTTGAGGGATAGTAGTTGGGGTCAGCACTCATTCAAGCAGTCCTGAGCCCCATTTTAGACCCTAATGAATCAATGCAAGGTCTAGGAACTAACACATCCAATTGTGTTGAAGGACTCAGAAAAGGTCAACGTATACTTAATTTTTATCGATGTAAAATTTTCAAAGAGCAAATATAATATACAGCTCAAAGGTCTTAAAATGATAAAATTTAAACTCTGTATACTTAAAGGACTATACCTTAATACTCTTTTATCAAAAATATTCTCCTACCTAAAAATGCCAAATAATTCATATATACTGTACAACACATTTTTGCTAAAAATTTGAGTGTAGTTCTTTCATTAAAAAAGTCAGTGATTAAATATATTTTCTTCACTAAAGAAAAAGATTAATAACTGTATCCATCTTGCCTAATTTTAAGGATATAAAGTATAATAGAATTAAGGAAGTAAAAATTAGAAATTACTTCAGAAGTCAGTATTAAGGACCTGCTGATTTCTTAAATTCTTTATGACGTATAAGAAGATGGGACATATGCATTGATATTGAAGTCATATATTTAGGAAAGCCAAGTATAATTGATGTGATTTATTAATATATGTTTTGACTTCAGTTATTACCAATAAAATGATATCACCCTGGAGAAATGTTTTATTATAAAATATAAATTTGAAAAACTTTAGAATCAGTACATAAATTTGGAGAATGAACAGTGATTACATCCTCAGAGTTCAGAATAAGAAAAGCAGTTTTTGGAAATGTGAATTCAGCCTATCTAATCTCTAAGAATTTAAGTGAATGATATTTTTTCTTTGTTTTGGTTCCACTTACCATGATGCCAAAGTTTTTATTTAAAATTAAGCACTTTTTTTTACCTGTGACACTTTATACTCCATATCTTGACCTCTGTCAAGTGATACACTGTGTTTGATGCCTGACTTCAACAATTACTAGAAATATGGACAAGTTACTTCACTTCTCTTAGGCTCTGTAACCTCATAAAAGGCAATAACAAAAGCATCACCCTTACAAAGATTCTGGCAATCATGCAAATAATGCAAAGACTTAAGGTCTAATTGTAAGACAATGTACTTGTTCAGTAAAATATAAGTTCATCAGTTGTTTATTGGGATTCTAGTTTTTCTGGCCCACTCAGAATGTATTTTGAGGGATTTGAACACGCATAAAACACCAGAGCTGTACAATAAAGAAGTGTAATATTTAGCAAAGAAGTCAAAACATGAATTTAAAAACCTTACGACAGACTTGAATGTGTTAGGTGACAGGAGGAATGTACAGATGGTGTATTAGTGGAATTCAGAGGGAGTCCACTTTGTGTTGGTGGCAAGAGACACATGCTTAGTGGTGGAAACATTTGAGCTAGGTTTTAGTGGCTATGGGTTTGGAGATGCAGAATTGGTGACTGGACCTCTCAGGACGAGCAGAGAAACAAAGGGGATAATATATAGAAATAACTGGATTGCTGGGTTTTATTTGTCAAGCACATATTTGTTAAGTGGCTACTCTCTGATAGGCAATATTCTAGGAACTTAGAATTCATTGGTCAACAAAAAAATCATTACTTTCATGTAGTAGGGAGATGAATAAGAATCATACTGAGTTGGTTGGTAGCATGGCAGTGGGTGCTTACCTGCTCTGGGTGAAAACTGAGCAGGGGAAGTAGGTTTGGAAGTGCTGCCACAACAAAATAAAAACCTAAGACTAAGTTGGCTAAACAAGAGAAATGTATTTTCTCACTGTTCTGGAGGCTGGAAATCCAAGATTAATGTGTCTGCAGGTTTGGTTGACAGTTGGCCTCTGTTTGGCTTACAGTTGGCCACCTTCTCACTCTATCCTCTCATGGCCTTGCATAGCTTCCTATGTGTCCAAACTTGGAGGAGACCACCAGGTTGGGTGAGGGGCCACTCTAATGGTCTTATGTAACTGGATCTCCTCTTTAAGACCTTATCTACGAATACAGTCATATTCTGAGGTCTTGGGGTTTAGGGCTTCAACATCTGGATTTTAGGGGTGGGGGCCACTGTCAGTCCAAAACAGAGTGGTGACAATTTAAATAGAATGGTCAGAATAGAGTCTTTGAGAGAAGGACATAAGATCAAAATCTTGAAACAAGCGAGAGAGCCACGGGGACCTAGATTCCTGGCAGAGAGACCAGCCAGGGCAAAGACTGCAAGACAGGCTTGGTCTGCGTGTGTTCAAGGAGCAGAAAGGTCCGTTAGCTGGAGCAGACTCAAACCAAAGAGTGTAACTGGAGAAAGTGTACATAAAGACAGAAATAAAGGGGACCAGGATGGAAAGGCTTTACAGGTTATGGTGGAGACCTGAGCATTTGCCCTGAGTGGAGCTGAGAAGCACTGCAGGATTCTGGGCAGAGGTTAAGTTCAAACATGCTGATTGCTGGCTGCTCTTTTGAGATGTACACAAGAGTAAGAGCCAGCAAACAGGAGCCCACAAGCCAAATCCAGCCTGTTGCCTGGTTTTGTATTACCCATAAACTAAGAGTTTTTTTCTACTTTTTTTAAGTGGTTGAAAAATATCAAAGGAACAATAATATTTTATGGCACAGAAAAATCAAATGAAATTCAAATTTGGTATCCAGAGTAAAGTTTCAGTGGGACTCTGCTCATTCATCTACATATTACCTACGGCTGCTTTTGCCTGGCAATGGCAGAGTTGTGTTGCTGTGAGGAACACTGCTTGACCTGAAAGCCTATGATATTTACCACCTGAGCCTTGCAGAGTCAGTGGTATGACTCCCGCTAGGGAGGGTCCAAGGATAGAAACTGTGGGGAAGGTGGTGGTTCTGACCAAGACTGTGGCAGTGCAGGCCATAGTGGGAGCTGGTCAGTGATGCTAGTGATGTTTGAAAGGACTGTTTGGATTGTGGACTGGGCCAAGGTTGTGGGGTATGAGTACACGGCAGTGGAACAGGATACCCTGCAGACCTTAGAGCAGAGATGTGCCTGCTGTGACTGTAGCAATGTTTTTGGAAGCCCTGTTGGCCACAGATAGTGCCAGGGAATGAACCAAAGTCAGGAGGCACTAACAGCCTGGGTGCAAAGAGATGAGGATGATAAAATGGTAGATTCAAGAGCACCCTGAACACATTGTGCAGACTTGCCATTTTCCGTGCCTGTGAGAAACCTTCTGTGAAAATAGAGCAGTTTTCAAACAACTTTAAAAATATCTTGAAGTGCTATAATATGAGTATTCTAATTATATACCCTTTGAGTTAAAATAGGGTTCTTCAAAGTAAATCAGGCTGAATACCTTTTACAGTGTAGGCTTTTGGATGTGTAATGTTGAAAGTATGAACTCAAAAGAAGACCCTTGGTCATTTGTGAGTGGCATGAAGAGTCAGCAACCTGGACTCTTGACTTCTTTCATTAGCATTTATTAGCTAAAAGCAAAAATCTTTAAGTTCACATTTCAGCTTTGTTTTATGAGTTATTTTTATAATCATTATCTTCAACCCTAGCTTTAAAGTACTTCTTCAGATATTCATGGTCTTTGAGAAGAGATTTGAGCCATTTTTCTTCCAATTGCAATTTGGAAGATTGATTGGTAAAAATACTTTTAATTCAACTTTATGTATTCCTTCAGTAACCTCAATCATTTACTTCATGAAGAAAGCTGCTTCTTCCTTAAAAAAAACCTTTGTTGTTCTAACATGTAATTGTTCCATTAATTACATCATCTCAGCTGATATATTTAAAGAATACTCAAGGTTTTGTATGTGCTGTCCAGAGTTATACCAGTTTGCTTCGTGACATATATTTTCCAACTTCATTGAGTTCTATCTTTCCAAATGCAAGTGATAATGAATAAGGCTAAAGCACAATAGACCCCAAATATAGGAAGAAAGATTGGGCTAAAATCTTGTAAATCTTTTTTAAGAAACAAAGAGTTATAGAGTATAAAATAGACCTCAAACCCAGGGTTGATTTATTTATATATGAATGAGAACAGTGTTCCTTGATTAAATATATTTCTGTTGACAGAATCTTCTAGGCATAGAATGAATTATCTCTGCTACAATGAGCAGAGGAAATTAAATCCCCTATTCACCGAAAAATAATGAATCTTTACCAAGAACAGAGACATGGTTGAGTATCCTCACTAGGATTTCCAAGGGAAGAGTCATCTCTGGACAAGATTTGAGGATAACTTAATGCAGGTTATGATTTAATTTTGGAATTGTTACTTTTAAGTTTCTATTCAGATACCTGAGTGAGGAAAATTATAGAACTCACTTCCTATATTGCCTAATCTCTGTTAAAAGGAAGTTCTTATTATGCCTCAAAAGTTTCCTAACTCTGAGAAGTGAAAGACCATAGTGTCACAACTGTTGGTAATGAACAGAACTGGAGAGGACAGTGACCACCAGGGTCTAGAAAAGGGAGGCGGTGACTCTTCAACCTGCTCCCAGCATTTTGCAGAGGAGGCCAAGTTCTCTGAGTACTATGATGCTCAGCAGAGTTGTCTCAGTATATCACTGATAACATTTTTGTTGGACCAAATTTGCCTAAGAATTTAGGGGCCATGATCAGGTTAGAACCCCATTCTCAGGCTAAGAACCCCTTTCTCTTTCTGCTAGAATCAAGACTGGAGGTCCTCTATTGTACGATGTTTACATTAGTAGAAAGAAATAAGCTGCTTTTACATGACACCCAGATGTGGCATTGAAGAGTATTTGAATCACAAAGTAAGAAAGTAGTCTCTTTTCATGTTTTCTTTCAGCCTTTTGATAGCATCAATGGACATCCTTGAGTTACTGCAAATATGTCTTTGATACCACTCAAAAACCTGGCCCTTTCCATTTTTAACAAGAGAGCAGATCTGAGCTCAGTGTTCATTCAGTAAGGCAAGAATATAAATCTAACTTTTAAGAATATATTCACATTTTGTTTAGAAGGTATTTTTTGTGGATTTCTTTAATTTCAGAAAATAATTTTATGAAAGTGAAATTGTTTATTTTACCATACTTTACTATAGCTAAAACTGATGCATTTAAAAAATGTTAATCCAGAGGTTACCTGGATAAAACTCTGATCAAGGAGTTCTACTGATGAAGGAGTTTCTGGGTGGAACACAGTTACTGCTCCACCACAAATGGGATCCACAGACGACTGAGCTTCAGACACTGTGGGCCTGGCCAAGGCTGCCATCCGGAGACACAGGGGTAGAGTATAGATGGGGTGCAAAAAAATCCCTGGGATAAGAGCAAGAAGACAAGTTCTGTTCCTTGATTTGCTGGGTAAAGATACTCAACCCAAGCTTCATTTCTCAAAGGTACATGAGGGAGATTACAGTCAGCCAAGCATACCGCAGTTCTGCAGTCTAAGATAACCTGTGAAAGTACTAACACACTGTCTTCGAAATGTCATATTCAAAACAGTTAGGAAATATTACCCACTCATCATAACCATTTGGGGCTAGATTGCTCCATAATCACCACATAGTATTACCTCTTTAGAATTACTTTTACTCAGCAGTATAAAGATCAATTTAACCCTCCAGAAAGTTTATTTGAATTAGATGTAGAAAATGCCAACACCCATGATTCTGTAGAAGCAACAGAAAAATTCAGCCAGGGCACATGCACACGCACACACACAAATCTTGCCTGATCTGTGAACTTTCGTGTCCATCTGGGCACAGTTTCTGGTTCTTACCCTAAGAACAGTCTTAGATGGGGATCTAAATCAATAAATATAGCAAAGGCTGTAAGTGTTATTTTTACTTGCTGACAAGTCATTAATATTCTCCATTTAAAATCCATTTTGTTGTTAGATTTTTTACTGGAGAAGTGTTTAAAAGGTTGAGTTGGCTGGTAGGACCTAATTTTATTTTCATTTCTGTCTTCAAACGCTCCCTGAAAGGCACGAGATGCACGGGTGTCTTTGAGTCTTAAAATGAGTTGGGATTTTTAAAACCATATAAAAAAAGCAGGTGTACAATAATTTGTTAGTTAACTCCCATGTAAACTTTAATTAGTTCTCTAGTAAAATTGACTGCAACTCAGTCAGGTAAAAATGATGGGCCAAATAATTGGGGTTCAATACTTATTCTGAAACCAGCTGTTAAAAAAAACTGAAATTGGCTATTTATTTATAAATTAGGAGTATAGTTCATTACCCATTAGCATTAGCTTGTTCAGATTGTATAGTATATTAGTATTATACTAATTGCAATCTCAAGATTTAAACAATAGTTTTACAGATGGTAAATTGAATAACACTTCTCTCCCATTTGTTTTTATATTTATTTTATACAATTTTGCCAGATATATAAATTTAATTTTTAGAACACAGGAATTGAAAAATGGTCATGTTATAGTAAACAGATTTCTTTTTGAACTTCTGTTTTTAAATAAAAATTTCCTTCTCATTTTTGTGATGTATTTTGAATTAACTTTCTGCTTCATAATTAAGCACTGTATTGTATTTATATTTTTGTTATTAAAAGTCAGTCCTATGATTATTATAATTCAAGTTTAAGTTAGTGTCAGAAGTTATTATATTTTAATCAACTAAAAGAACCAGGAAGATATAAAAAACAATGTGAAAAAACATGCACTCCTCAGTAATTTTGAGTACAGGCTCTTAACAATCTTGACCACAGGCAACTAATTTTAACTCTCTGCTTTCTTACTTTCTATGTCGTTTTATTTGTGAAAAGCACTTTGTAACTTGAGAGATGCTCTAAATGCTACCTGCCTACAGACATTCCCACCTCCTGGAATTCACACCCTCATTGTCCCCTCCCACAGGTGTCAGCTTTGATTAGTGTGAGCATTACAATACAGAAGACATAATGGCCTGTCACTGCCAAGATCCGGCCGGGCCGTAAAGGACACTGTGGCTGTTATAGTCTCTACTGAGTCACAGTGGAGAAGCCATGAGCCCGGTCTAAGAAGAAACCCACAGGGTGGGTTTCCCTCCCATCGATGGCCATGTGAGTGCACCATCTGGGACACCCTGTCCAGCGTCAACTGCCTGAAGCCCTGGCCTAGGGCTTGGCTGCAGCCTCAAGAAAAACCATGGACCAGAACCACCCAGCTAAACCTTTTGAAAGTCCTGGCCCAACAAAAACTGAGATAAATGTAAACCGTTTTAATTCACTAAATTTGAGGGTAATTTGTTACACAATGATACATAAGTAGTAAGTTGTTATTATTCCCCAAATCATCTGCCCCTCCCTCTGTCCCTTATAAGGAGCTTTATGGTACCTGAAACTTCCATGGTATCTGAACCAGCCAGAAGCAGATTAAAAAAAAACTAACAACAAATACATGCTACACTGATGAAAACAAAACACATATTTAATATACTGACCTTTTTCTCTGCCAAGCTTAAGTACATTTTGACCAGATTATTTTTTCATTTAAAGTCCCCGACAACTCTAGGAATAAGTGTTACGATCCGCTTTCTCAAAAGTAGCAGAGGTTTGGGGTGGCTACTGGGCGGATGTGTTACAGAGCGAGTGTCCTAAGTCAGACCGTCACATCCCTTTCTGGATATTAAGGAAGCACCACTCAGGCTCTGAGAGAGGGTCCCTGCAGTGTGCATCTTTCTGCAGGAGCCTGAGCACGCGCCCAAGAGAATCTGTTTTATTTATTTCAAGCTTCAGGACTGGGCTGTGGGGGAATGTGTTTGCTTGAAGTCTGGCTTTTGAGGAAGAGGGGCATTGCTGGAGTATAATTTAATTTTTTTTAGGTATCTAACTTTTTTCCTGGGAATCATTAGACCTGTGAAATGAATTTGTATTCTTGTGAACCATTAGGGTTTTGTTGCCACTTCCAGGAACCTGAGCACTGTAGTGTGGGTTTTGGGTTGGTGTCCTGGTGTAGCGCTCAAAACATTGTAGCACCATTGCTTCTGAGTAATGTTAGCGGAAGGGGATCCATAAATCCTATAGATCCATTAATAGCAAGAGAAAAATGATGAAGTATAGCCAAGAGTAAAACTGGACTCTGCTGGTCATTGAAATGTGATGAAGACTCTGTGCAGGAGAGATAAGTAGGAAGGACATCCATGTAGAAATTAAGTCTAAATATGCCAACACTGGGCATGTTCTCCACATTTACTCAGCCTCCATTGTAGTTCTAAAGTCCATCCAAATCACTTTGTGATGGGAGTTAGATCAGGACCCACGGAGAAGGAGGAGTCTTCCGAAAATAGGCTTCAGAAAAAGCACCAGGGTATCACATCATGGCAGAGCAGAGTCTTCTAGATTCCTGTACGCATTTCTTAAACGTGGCGGGCTACATTTGAAGAATATTCATTAACTTGCATAGCCAACCATTCTTGTTAAATTTTTGAAATTCAGTAAACTCTGACTGCTCATAATTTAGTACTTTATAACATATTTAGGTTTCTAAATCAGTTTGGTGAGGCATGAGATAAAAATAAAATCAGAGTCTGTTGAGCACTTATGTTGCTTAGTCAACTCTCAATATGACCTGTGAAAATCAAAGTAGAAACAAAATGATGTTGAGTAACCCCATTTTATTTCATTTTCATTATTGTAAAATTAAAAAATAATAATTATACCACTGTAAAACATAGCAAGCTACTAAAAATTTTTTAAAAACTACTCATTCATAAAACTCTGCCCACTTATCATTTTATAAGGTGGGCTTGACATATAAAATTAAAGTTAAATATGATTGGCTTTATTCTCCAAATTTAATGGAGATACTATATTTCAGCATTAAGAAATATATTTCACAAGCTACATTCTCATCCCATTTCAGATGTATGCTTTGTTAAAAGTGGTAGTAAATCCTAAGGGAAAATTTTTTTCTACCAATAAAAAAAATAGAAATTCTATCATTTATACTATTTCAGTCTCAAACTTAGTTCTAAATTCAGTATATTTTTAACTGGCTTTTAATGGTGAAAATGTTATCACTTACATATGTATACCAAACTGAAAGCACATTATACCTCCTCCTTAATCATAATGTTTTCCCTCTCATCTGTGTCTTGACACAGCAGTGGTTAAAAGTCACAATTCATTTAGGGAAAAGTTCACTTTTTAAGCTACAGAATGTAACTGCTATCCAAAGGCAGCTGGATAATTTCACACTATTGGGGGCCCATTCACATCTGATTGGAATATATGATCCCTTCCTTCCTCTGTCACCTGACTTGAAACCGAGGTCCCCCCAAGAAGCAGAAGAGTCACTGAGTTACCTCTTCCATGTTCTCATCCTGGGCATGAAGTACAAGGATTACTTGTAATCCAAGGATTTTTTTTTGTTCATTTGTTTTCTTTTGTTTTTACAAATCCCTTACTTCTCTTGTCTGTCTTACAAGAGTGAGTTCAAGTGGAAGAAAGCCCTGTAGTGTGATATGTAAGCCTACTTAACCAGGTCTAGAGAAACTAGAAGACGTGTGGTGTGTCGAGTGTGAATGATTCTCAACAACAATGTGAACTGCAGCATGATGGTGCCATGGCACAACATTCCTTCTGGTGGGTATGTCTGTGCGTTAGTGATGTATAGTCAGTGTGTTCATTAAGAGTTAGTGCGATGTAATTCTCTCTTAAAATAGATAGAAGCATTAGTCATAAAATTTTATATTTACTTCCCACACCCTCTATAGAATAGGGAAGCAATAACTGCTGTCTTGTCTTCTTGTGCAAGTGCAAGAAGACTTATCTATGCTCTGCACACAGGCAGTCATCATGGATTTGCAATTTAATACAAAATGTAAAATCCTGTCTGGGCATGTTGTCACATAGTGAATCGCACAACAGCACCCTACAACTGTTACAAGAGTGCTGTTGTGATACTCTACCCCCAGCTCTTATTCCAGCGTCCCCCTTCACACACCCGAACCCCAAAACTGCGATCCCAGTAAGGTTAGTGACTACACTGTTGATGTTCAATGCTTTAATCCTGGCAGGGCATACTGTAGATTTTCAGTAGGTGGTTTTGAATTAACAAACTTGTAAAATCAAGACTAGAGGTGGTAGGGCTGCCAAGAAATGTGTAATCTCCCCATAGATGAGTATGAAAAGGCGAATTGGAAAGCTAGAATGCAGTGAGCATGACTTTTATTAAGGTCGTGCTATGGTCTGAGTATTTGTGCCTCCTCCATGTCCCCCCGCTGCCCACCGCCACATTCTTGTTGAAATTCTGATGTTCGGTGTGACAGTGTGGAGGTAGGACCTTTGGGTGATGTTCAGGCCATGGCAGTGGAGCCCCAATTAGTGGGATTAATGCTCTCAGAGACCTCACAGGGCTCCCCAGCCCCTTTTGTGTGAGGCACTGTCTAGGAAGCCAGAAGTGAGTCCTCAACAGCCACCACGCAGAATCGTCAGGCACCATGATCTTGGACTTATAGAACTGTTGTAAATAAATATTTTTTGCTTAGCAGCCACCAGTCTTTGGCATTTTGTTAGAGCAGCCCAAATGGATGAAGACAAGTCTACAGAATCATGAAAGCTTTCTGCAGCTTTTCCCTTTCACACCCCATGATCCCTAATTCCACGTGCAGAATTGTTTGGGTCTGCAGGCAGCTCTGCCCCTTTCCTCTTCCAGTGGTGCAGCTGTCTAGGCTGCGCCCCTCCAAGAATTACTGAGATGACTCTTTTTCTTTCTTTATTTACAAAATGGTTGTCCTTTTCCCTTCCTTCCTTCTTTTTGTCACTTTCTTCTGTTTATTTTTCCCAGGTCAGTGGGATCTAGAAAGTGCTGGGGTTGAGAAAGAGTAAAGAGAGGAGAAAAACTGGTCGTGTGGCTCTCAGTTCTCCCCCTTATTCATCACCACCAGCTTAAGTATAGCCTCTAAAAAGACCGAAAGGAATGGCTGAAGGAATTTTCATTATTGCTTTTTATCTACAAGACAGCTTTGGCATTTTCACTTAATGTCTATAAAACTGCTTCAAGTAAGTACCATGTGAAACACAGAGATTAGTATTGTTAATTTAATGCAGTAAGCTTAGAGTCTTTATAAGATACCATCTCCTTTTGAACTTTATGTTCAAATCAGTGGAGACCGGAGCAGAGTTTTTCAGAAGAATATTAAGTTTGCTGCTTCATATGTTACGCAAATAGAAGAACCAGGGAAAATACAAATACCTGGGCTTTGACATCAGCATAAATCACACTGAAATATGGGAAAGTGGGCCTTTTTTGTTTTTCCTCCTGAAGTGCTGGGGAAGTTAGATGAACTTGCTCCATAGATAATGGATATGGTAATGTAGAGAGATGATCTGTTGCAATGAGGTATTTGAAAAAGCTCTAATGAGGGAGAGATTCAGCTCAATGGATGACATAAAGAAACAAACATGGATTATGGACCAAAAAAAGTTATTAGAGTCAAACTATCACACATCTTATCATCCAGCTGTTCTTCCTAATCAGAGGGCCAGTGTTACTTCACTAAGTACATTATGCTGTCAAGTTAAAAAAAGTAACAACACCCCTATTTTTGTTTTTAGGCCTTCTCCTTCAAAGGTAATCTCTTGTTTAGGCACCACTAAAATTTTTGAAAGCCATGTAATAGTCTTCTAGAAGCAGATGTAACTTCAGTGTGTCTATACCCAGGAAGATACTTGGAGCCAAATGGCAGCCAAAGAAAATGATGAGATTTTGTTAGTGATTTTTCAACATTAATATGTCTACAATTTTTTGTGTGAATTTTATTCTATTTTTTATTTTCATTTCTTTATCTTCACCTGAGTACATGCTCATTGATTCTAGAGGGATGGGAAGGGAAGGAAGAGAGAAAGAGGAACATCAACATGAGAGAGAAACATCAATTGGTTGTCTCCTATTCACACCTTTACTGGAGACTAAACCTGCAATGCAGGAATGTACCCTGACTGGGAATCGAACCTGTGACCCTTTGGTCTACACAGGACATCACTCTAACCCACTGAGGCACACTGGCAGGGGCTTTCAGCATAAATTTTAATAAATGTATTTTTATCCATGTTTTACTACAGATGGCATTAAAATTAGTTTCTCCTCTACTTGATCTGTGATCATTGAGAAAGACAGAAGACCACAGGGATACCATATAAGATCAGGGGATGAACAGAGACATCTAGGGATGGAAGCAGTTGGCTACAGCTGAGAGTACAAGTTAGAAATAAAGACCTGGACCTTGAGGGTTGTCTGCATCCAGCGTGGTTTGACCGATAGGCCTTTACGGTTTACCATCGTGCCCACTAGTGGCAGACAGTGCTGCGTAGCGCTCCCAGAAGAAAGTCTATGGTATGGAGATCTGCCTCGCTGTGAGCCTGCTTGTCATGCGGACCCTCCAATTTAAATTTCTATTTGGACCTGGCTGGTGTAGCTAGGTGGATTGAGCACAGGCCTGTGAACCAGACAATCACGGTTCAATTCCTAGTCAGGGCACATGCCTGGGTTGCAGGCCAGTTCCCAGTAGGGGAACGGTGAGAGGCAACCATACATCGATATTTCTGTCCCTCTCTCCTTCCCTTCCCCTCTAAAGATAAATAAATAAAATCTTAAAAAACATAAATATAAATATATAAATAAATACATTTCTATCTGCAATTCTCTTCAGATCCATGACTTATGTCATTGGCATTCATGTTGATAAGCTTCTACCAAGAGCTTGTGTATGTTTGTTTAAAACACGGGGGCAGGGGATGGGTGAAGGAAGCATTGGTGGCCATTCCTCAGCTTTTCCTGACCTCTTTCCTGGTTTGCCATTGTACCTAAGAGTTAGGTTTGTAAGTAGGTTCCATTACTATGCTGTGTTCAGTATACGCGTTTTTGTCTTCAAATATCTCTTCCTGGGACAGTATTTTTAATCTATGTATTTTGTTTTTAAACATTTGTCCCTGTCTTTCATGGCTTCTCTTCCCACTCTTCCTAACTGTGAAGGGCCAATGAGAACAAATCTTCCTCCATCGCATTCAGAAGATGGTGAAACGTTCATGTGTCATTCCTTTCCTGAATGTTGGGGGTACCCTGGTGAGTCTGAGGGCTAGAAGTGAATCTTAAAAGGAGTGATTTTGTTTTCTTCTGAAAAATAACAGCACTGATTGGGGATCCACTTGTGTTGATCCTTTATCTATACCATTTTATTTAATCTTTACCAAAAGACTGAAAGGCAGCCATTGGTAGCCTACTCATGCAGTGGATGAAAACATTAAGCGTGAGCACAGTGAAGTCAGGGCCTTCCCGGGCCTGTAAGGCCAAGACCTGTCATTTTCTGTAGGGTTCTCAAAATATTGAAACTCCAAGAAATACCAAGTAAGGTCACACGATTATTGTGGTCATTTAAAGTTATATGTGAAATAAAATGAACATTTTAACACAGAACCAATGTAATAAAGTTGTCTTGTGCACAAAATCCATCTTCACAGCATGCATATTTTAAAAACCCAGAGAGCATTACAGATGGCATAATTAGATAAAGGAACAGGGCTTACACTTGTATTACGAGTGCCACTTTTTAGTCTCGTGTGTCTCTCTGGGAAGCACCTGAAACACAGGGAATTAAGTCATGTGCCTGTGGCCACACAGCTAGTAAACAGCAAAACCAAAAGAGGCTCGGAGGTGTCTGACCCCAGAGTTTATGCTTTTAACAACTCTGCTGGGTGGGTTCCCTAGGTCGGCCCACATCTGAAATCTTCTACTCACCAGAGGGCACTCACTCACTCATCAAATGGCAAGGTGAGTAGAAATATTTATTTGGTTTAAGTATATGATAAGAATAAATACTCATTTTCCTACCATCTTTACCCCTGTTTAAGTCATAGGTAGTGAAGGGTGTTCCTTTTGGTTGCCTCCGTTTTGTCTTGACAGATAGAAATAGCAACTGAAGAGAATGATAGGGTGGTTGAAACATGACTGATGCACAGAACTATATTGTGGTTTAGGAGCACCAGCAATGGACATGAACTCAAAAGACATGGATTTGAATGCTACCTTTGACATTCTGTGCCTTGAATTTCTTCCCTACAAAATAGTGGTGTTGCGAGAATGGGAAATCAGAATACATATAAGAAATCAGAAGATAAAAGATAAATATATATATATGGTATGTGTGTGTATATATAGCCATACACATATATATCTTTCTAACACACACATATATAGAAGCCATATATATATGTATATGTGTATATGTTATATATATGTGTGTATGTGTGTTTATTTCTAACACAGGGACTTTGGTTTATTAGATGTCAACCTTCTGTGGAATGAATTTGGCCAGAGGCAGTTCCAAAGTACCAATATATGCAGAAGTATCTGAAAGGAGGTTAGTGGGTTCTCAGGGACCATTCAGAAATTAATCGGTGTTATCCTCACCTCAAAGGTATTAGGCCTTAGCACAAGCAAGGTCACAGCTTCAAGGTCTATGTGGGTCAATTAGCAACACCCAGAAGCTAGTTATAATACTAATTCAACCCCATTGAAGGTCTGCAGGAAGCAGGTAAAATAGCCTTTATTTAACCGAAGCTGAACTCTGAGCAGAGGGAGGCATCAGCCATCACAATGCTCCCATACTCTTATAGCTCCCCTCCTCCCAACACCCCCATTGTGGGCTGGGGTCATCTTTTCATTGTCAGGAGACTATCACCAAAGCTCCATCTATATGCTTTGCAAAAAAGGTTTAAAAAAGAAGGTGGCAGTCATTCATGTAAACTTCCTTTTCTCAGAAGGACCAAGAATGAAAGTAAGTTAGAAACCAGTATTGACAAAGGCTAGATGAACTGTTTATAACCTGATTTCAAATCATTTCATAAGTCTTGTTACCAAGAGCTGCTTTTCCTCTTTCCCTGATATTTCTAAAACAGCCCTTGCTCTGGGGTCTTAACCTTCTCCCCTTTGCCTGCCCCAAATGAGATCGTTTTGGAATATTTTCTGGGTAAATAGCTATTATAACAACATTTAAAAAGTTGTCACTATTTCTTCTTTTTTATATAGTTTAAATTACCAGTGTAAAATATAACTATTTTGGGTTTGATTTTATCTCTTGAGTAGCCCTCAAACCAAATACTTTTTGTTCAAAGGAAAGTCGACAATACTTGAGGATGTTGGTATAACCTCCCTCCTGTTTCGCCTCTTTTTTCTCGGACTTAACACATTGTCTATAACACCAGCCCGAATCTTTTCCTTGCTTGATATTTTTGTCCTCTCAGTTCTGTGTATGGGATTTGTGGTTTTTAAGAGCACACACACATAACTGCAAAGCTGTTACAATCATTTTTATATAGAAACGATTATTTTAGACCACAAACCAAAATTACATGGAGATAATGTTATACGTAGGAGGCCTGAGTAGCATGAAGTAGAGTCCTAATTAAAGCTGCTTTTGTGTGCCATTGTTGTTATTCTGGGTGGATTGCATAATGCTGCATTTGTAATGAGAGACAAGTTCCTAATGCCATTTAGCACATCAACTTGGAGGCAGATGTTACTGTATTCTATAATTTCGACCCATGGCAATCTTCGTTTTATCCCATGGTATTGGGGGGTGGGGAGGGATACCTGCTGTGGATTGTGACAAGAGAAATGTGTATTTAGGTAGTAAACCAGAGAACTTTGAAAATTTCTTTTGGAGAAAATTAAAAGTATAAAGTGACTGTGTTGAAATAAAGAGAAGCTATCTGTTCCATTACTGGAAAAGTTTTTTAAATGATTTTCAAAAAGCATGGTTTTAAAAATCTTTGTATGTTTTCACATACAGGAGTTTTGAGTTTCTGACTGGTGGAAAAGAACTGATTCCTTTTTCATCTATTACTTCTTCCACCCCTTCTGTGATTAGTCCTGGTTAATTCCTTTTTTTTTTTTTTAGGAAAAGGTTTTAACAAAAATAAAACAAATTATATCTCCTCGAAGTCTGCAGGCCTGGGTAGTCAGATCTTCTCAGGACTTCCCCAATTCTGCACTCTGTTCTTTTAAACTTCAGGAAGAATGTGACAGGGTGTTTACAATACTGGAAACAGCCTCACACTCAGGCTAATACCCTTTCGGCCACGCGGTGAGAGGAAGCCCCGCACACTTCTGAGAAGGAGCTCTGGACTCAGTCTTCGTCTTGAAGTGTCTGCAGACTACTTGGGTTGTATTGTACTGCCCCTCATCCAGAACTGACAAGTATCCTTTATGGCTAGAAAACTTCCCTTCCTCAGTTCACACCTAAAGCATTCTTTTCTTTTCCCTTGGAAGATGAAAGCTGTTAGTAATTTTTTACACCAAAATTGTCTGGTATTTTTTTGCCTTTTGGCACTGGTTTAGTGTTACCACAAACCTACCTTTTATTTGTTACTTTGTTACATGCCTCTCAACATTTCAGGGACATGAGCTGAAACATCAGGGATAAAAAGAACCTACTGGGTGTGGTGCACTAACAGGAGGGTGGAGGTATAGGTACCATTGCTCTGTTGTCTTCACTATGACCACTGCTAGAAACTGGGACTCAGTTTCAAGCACGAGTCTTCTTTGGGCCTCTGTTAGGGACAATGATAGCTCATTAGCACCCACCCCGGGGACCCACGCTGATGTCCAAGTCCAAGTCGGTGGTGGCATTTTTCTCTTTCCTTCTGCTGAGGTGCTGGGGGGGGCTGTGCCAATGCCAGAAGCAGGGAGCACCAGTCCACTGTGGAAATTCCCCTGAGCTACACTGATCTTCCCCGGCTGTCCTCTGGGATTACCCATGAGCCCACATCTCCGGGAGAAAGTTTGAAAAGATGTGTGGGTTGATCAATGGAAACAAATATGTTATATGTTTTGCTTGATGTGAAAGGCTCCTAAATGTGGAAATTACTTTAAATTAGAAGTAAAGAGTTATATAACAGAGTCTAAAATACACAGAAAAAGTATAATGCAGTTAATTTAAGCAAAGATTATTGAATGTTCCTTATGTGTAATGTGTGGGGATAAGTAATTTAAGAGACATGAGAGAGAATGAAATATGTATCCTTGCCTCTTACAGTTTACAATCTACATAAGGGAAGTAAGAAGTATATGAAAATAAGGAGGATATATATATATCCTTATAGTTGAAAATATATATAGTATGAATATATATTAGTATATTTTGTATGGCATGGGGGTATAAGGGGTATGGAAGACATTTCTGAGTGGAAAACTCCTAGGACCTTTAATACGGGAGATATTTGAGCTGAGCCTTAGGTGGTCGGTAGAGTGTTGATAGGGCTGCAGGAATGATAGTGGAAGGATGGGTGTGAGAGAAAGTTTGGTGGCAGGAAAGGACATATTTGATAAATAAATGCCTAGTGATGAGTCTGCAGTATTGTCAGCACACATGGGACAGAGGGGGAAGGAGACGAGCTGTCCGTGGGGCTTTCACCCAGATTATTCTCACCAATCACTTAGTTCACCTCCATCCTCCTATCAGCCCATCATCCATCATCACCACTGTACAAATAACAAAACCGGATTCCATGGATATTAATTAACCCCTCTGAAATAAAAAGCTGGGAAGTAACATTTAGGGGTTGAAACTAGATTTTCTTCTGTTATACTAACCATATTCTTTCTACCAGGGAGTCTCATCAAGAATTCTAATGAATAATGTGTTTATTGAGAACCTACTGTATGCTGGTTTTTGTTTTCCTTAATCCTCAGAAGAACCTAAGGCATAGCAATTATTTTGCAGATATCTAGCTCATGAAATTATTTGACATTTGATAATAATAGAAGTTAAGGATGAGGAGGAGAAATGGAGATAGAAATGGAATGGGTTTGCATACCAGACAAAGGGGTCTTTATTTTATATAAAAACCAGGGAAGTGATCATTAAATGTAGTCGGCTAAAACATGCATTATCAACTGTGATTGAAAAAATAAAATGAAATAATGATTGTCTAACCACTATGCTGTACACCTGAAACTAATACAGGATAACATTGAAAGTGAACTATAATTGAAAACATGCATTATCAGAATTGTACTTGAAGAAGATTAATATGTTAACTCATCAGGACCAAATGAAGATTCTTAGTAACATTTCTTACATTGGAAAACAAATGAAAAATAATAATAAAATACAGGCTGTTTAGTTGTAAAAACAATTTTTAAAATGGATTAATATCCAAAATATACAAAAGACTCTCAAAGTGCTACAACAAGGCAACAAAAAACCTTATTAAAAGTGAGCCAAAGACTGTAACAGTTACCTCACTGAAGAAGATATACAGATGGCAAATAAGCGCATGAAAAAATGCTCTACATCCTGTGGCATCAAGGAAACACAGAATAAAACACCAGTGAGATACTACTAAACACCTGTTCAAATGGCCAAAATTCAGAACACTGACAACAACAAGTGCTGGTAAGGATGTGGAGCAACCGGAACTCACATTCATTGCTGGAGGGAATGCCATTGGTACAGCTTCTTTGGAAGACAGTTTGGCAGTTTCTTCACAAAACCAAATGTACTCTTATCATATAATTCAGCGATTGTGGTCCTTGGCATTTATCTAATGAAGTTAAAAACTTATGTCCAAACAAAAACCTTCACATGGATGATTTCGGCAGTGTTATTTATAAATGTCAAAACTTAAAAACAACTAAAATGTCCTTCAATAGCTGAAAGGATAAATCAACTGTGGTACACCCAGACAGTGGAATATTTTTCAGCGCTAAAAGGAAATGAGCTGTTAAGCTGTGAAAATGTATGAGGAAACTTAAATGCATATTACTAGGGAAAGAAGCCAATGTGAAGGGCTACATATATGATTCCAACTTTACGACACTCTGGAAAAAGCAAACCTGTGGTGACAGGGAAAATATTGGGGTTGCCTAGGGATTTGGGAGGAGAGGGGTGAAGAGGTAGGGCTGTTTCTAGGTCAGTGAAAATACTCTGCATGACATTATAATGATGGATGCATGGCATTAGACATTTGTCCAAACCCATAGGCTGTGCAACACCAAGAGTGAACTATAATGTGATCTATGGATTGAGGGTGATTATAATGTGTCAGTGTAGGTTCATCAATTGTAACAAATGTACTGCTTGGGTGGGGGCTGTTGATAAGGGGAAATTATGCATGTGTAGGGGCTCGGAGGGATATAGGGAATTTCTATACCTTCCCTTCAATTCTGCTGTGAACCTAAAATTTTTCTAAAAAAGTTTTACTTTTAAAAATAGTGCATAAAAAGTGATGGTTGAAAGTGGTTTGCAACCAAATTGCATACAGGATCCAGGTTTTAATAGCTCTACATTAAAATATAACCTGGTCTTGTATTATCATACAGTTAAGGAATGAGATAAACTAACTATGTCCACTAAAATGCCAATCATACATAGATTATCAGTTTTTAAAGAAAATAGCATCCCTTATTTCCTCCATAACAACTTTTTGAGTACGAGCTGCATGTGGATTACACTATTCCGCTGAGGATAACATGTGACAAGATACAAACATAGCATCCCAGAATTTTGACTTGTGATATCCATTTCTTTAAGTCAGGCACACAGCAGCATCTCAGTAAAAATTGTTGGTTGAATAAGCCAATGAATGGATAACTTAGTCCATCGACCAATCAGTGATTATCATTTGCAAACTAGCCCTGTTCTGTTCTTAGTGGTATTTTCAGCTCATGAAGATGAGGTATTATCATACCTTGGAACATAAATGTGTCATTATCATTTCTGTTCTTCAGAATTATAGTTTAGACCACTCCACTTTCTATATTTTAGTTACAAAATCCATTAAGTGCATTCATGAAAAACCAGTGGTGGATTAAAAAAACATGTTTTTATCTATCACAAATGTTATAATAAGCTCCTAGTACTGATGAAATGTTTAAGCTTCAAGGAATTTTAAATTTGACTTAGTGTTAAATCACAGTCTATTAAAGCTATTTTAAGAAATAAATTGCTATATATGTCAGTAGTCAAAATGTCTAGCTCTATAATTTCCTTTTTCTACTTACATTTATATCAAAATATAACATCCAAGACATTTTTAATATCTTCACTGAAAGTGAAGAGTTTAGCTATACAGTTTTTATTTTATTTTCTATACCCACCGTTCATTATATTAAACTACCCAATTGACTGCCAAGCAGCTAGACCTAAATTTTCTCAAATTGATCTTTCAGGTGAAATTTGTGAGGCTAATCTGATCATCAATGGACTACTTTGTGAACAGCATATGAATTATACCCATTATTTTGAGAGATTTTGAACTGGCCCATTTAACTAATTCAGTTTTGTTAGTAGGATACATTTGCAAGCTAAGTGTTGTATGTTCTGCAATACCAGCCTCTTATTGGAGAACATCACAGAATCGTTCACCTCTGTAAGGTGAAGAGAAGATTTAGATAACTTATTTCACAAGAAAGACAGAGATCATAGGAATCACAGTGAGGGAATTATGGCCCCTTACCCTCTGTCTAGTGCTCATGACTCTTGCACCCCACCCCCAAGACCAAGTATGTTGTATTAAAGAACATGTATTATGTGATACTCTCTTTGTGGACTATAGCTTCATTATGTCTTTATGTATTTACTATAGCACAGGTCACATGGCTTAAGATCAAGTGGTAGAGTCTTCAACTTAGTTAAGAAGTCAGCTTACCTCCAAAGAAGTAAAATGACAATGTGTTTAATGAGAGCCTTTTAATGTTTGCTTCAGGAAAGTTTATTTGTGGGTTATAGGAATTCTTGTTGTTGTTTCCAGTATGTATCTGTATGCTTGCATATTTTAGGTCAAATTATGTTTAAAGATATTTGATGACACATTGATCATACTGTACTATATCTTCATCGAACATCAAATTATGGGCAAAGCCAAGCCCAAAGTTTTTCCAAAGAATCTCAGCAGGTTTCATGGGCTTGTCCGTGAAAGCTCACATATTGATTCAAAGAAAGAGCCCCAGAGTCTAGTATTCTCATGTTACAGATCGGCCTAACAGATGCTTTTCCACTTTTGGTGCTGTAGACTAGAAAAAACATTGTAGACTACAGTGAACATTAATAATACTCATAATCTTAATTATAATAATTACTAAACATTGAGTACCCAAAAAACTGCCATGAGTCAGGTACTATCCCAGGTGTATCTCTAATCCTCACATCAACTCTACAACCTGAGAGTTGAATGCTGATTTTAGAATTCAGAAAATGAGATTAGGTATGTTTTGCTTTGTCTGAGATCAGTCTCAAAGAGTAGAATGTGGAAGGGGAGTCAGTCTGACACTGGACCTGCAGATCTGTTATTACAACAAAGTGTGCCCCTGAAAATAATGAAGCAATGGGGATAACAACCTCATACTCAGAAGCAGCCTCAATTATTTTCAATGTTAAAAAAAAGATCAAAGTATTATAAGAGAGCTAAGAAGCAAGTCATCACAGAGCAGGACTGAAAAGACTGCTTTCTGTCATTGCTACGTGACTGCTCAGTGTGACTTATATTCATCTGCTATTATTCATATTATTATTCATAGTATCAGCTGACATTTATTGAGCTGGGTCAGGGAAGGCTTCCTGAAGGAAGGGAAGTAGTAGTGGTGGCTTGAGTGGTTAATTACCAATTGAAAAATGCATGGGAGGCAGGGAGACAGTAGCTGTGGGGTGGGGGAGGTTGTCCATGTGGAAAACAGCTTGTACGAAGGTACAGATATAGGACACTCTTATGAATTGAATTGTGCCCCCCCAAAGATCATATAATCTAACCCCCAGAACCTCAGAATGTGCCCTTATTTGTAAGTAGGGTTGTTGCAGATGTAATTAGTTAAGACGAGGTCATCCTGGAGTAGAGCGGCCCCTAATCTTGTGTGACTGGTATCCTTTTAAGAAGGTGAGCTTTGGACACAGACACACTGGGGCAGGATGTAAGTGCCCTGTGAAGATCAAGACAGAGACAGGGCTGATGCAGCTACAGGCCCAGGAACACCAAAGATTGCTGGGTAACCACTGGCAGTGAGGGGTGAAGCATGGGACAGAGACTCCCTCACAGCCAGCTTCGGAAGGAATCTGTGCCCCTGATGCCTTGACCTTGGACTTCCAGCCTCCAGAACTTTGAGACTATAAATTTCTGTTGCTGAAGCCACTCCATTGGTTATGGTAATCCTAGCAAACAAACACAGGGACCAAGGAGTTCAAAGAGAGGCAGTGTGGCTCCTGACTTTCAGTCCCTAATGAAGGACCCAACATCATAGGAATAGTGTTTTTATTTTTGTTATTTTATGATTTGTACTAGAAAGATTTTACCAGTGTCTTCCCATATTACACACCTTATAAAACCCTCTACCATAGCTACCAAAAAAGATAAAAACAAATCCCACACAATACACTGATTAGAAAATCAGATCAGTGGAACAAGGACAAACGACCAGTGTGGTGGCAGAGAAGTGCCCTGGCAATGTCAGAGCTATTTCATTCGTAATGGCCACTGTCTCATAAAAGACATGGTGGGACTAAAACTTGTACACCATGATCTCTTAAATGAACTTCAAGAAACAATTGACTTTACTGTGTTATATGGTCATTTTATAAATATTTAGCATCTGTGATGTGCCTATCCTATAGGATAGTTGAAAAGCTCGGACTAAGAACTAAGAACTTCCAACAGAACTAAGAGTCCCCACACTTGAGGAGACTTTGGAAAATATCCTCGCTTCTTGGGGTATCAGTGTGCTCATCAACTTCCCCAGGGATGGGAGATTAAGTAAGATTACAGTGGACTCACGTTTAGTGGATTGCATGCCTCATAGCAGGAACATTATAATGGAGATGTATTATTACTGTTGTTGTTTTCTGTGCATTAAGGTGGGGAGATGTTCATGCCATCTTCCCGTCCCTTTAGGCTCCTAGTCTCCTCCTGCCCATGAGATGTGTTGCCAGCTTCTGGCTCTGTCTCCCGGCTCTTCATTTCCAGCTTCCAATGGGGCCTGACGATCAGATGGCCATGATTAGTTCTTTGGCTTGCATTGCAGATTATCTATTAAGTATCCATCTTCTCGGCCACTGAGGCATATGGTGAGCACTTCCAGGGCTTAAAATAAATCTGCATTTTAACATGTGGGATCTTATTATGCAAAAGAGAGCTCACACAAGGTCTAACCTTGTTATTTATTATGCCATCCATGCCTGCCTGTGCATTCTGGATGGAACAGTACATTAGGCCATGGGCCTTTCATCTGATGACATTGCATAGACATTCTGAGTGGAGACATCCTGGGAAGTAGCATCAGTCCTCAACTGTACAAGATACAGGAAAGAAGAGAGGGTGAAGAGTCATTTCCCTTTCTCTTTCTGCAGACTAATCCTTCGGTTTTCAACCACTTTTTAGCACCTACTGTGTGCCAGCTGTTTCTATGGGTACTCGGGTGATGCTGAATAGGATGGCACAGACCTGGACACAGGTGTTTGTCAGAAGCAATCACACCATAATGCTGAGTAGAAGAAATGAACCTTGCTCTCTGGGCTGGTGCAGCTCTGTCCCAGCTCACCCACCATCAGTGCGGAGGGTGCAGTGGGATTCAGATTGTGTTCTCTTGACTAAGTGCCCCTGGAGTGGGCACTTAAAGGGATTAAATGGTCGACTGGTGGAAAGAATACCTGGCAGACAACAAACCGGGCGAATGACTCTATAACACTCTGAGGGTTGCTTGGATTTAGTGTGGACATGTATACACTGAAGTTTATTACATTTCATTCTGTATCATCCTCCAACTATAAATTGACTATTTCTTATGTGAGTGGGCAGAAACTTCTGGTTTATTCAGTATTTTTTGACCAAATACTTCAGGCTTTACATTTCAAAACTAGGTATTTTTTGTTGGAAGATTTTTCCAAGCACCACTGTTCTCAGCTATAAATAAAATAATAACAGGAGATTTTTTTAAAAAGATTTTATGAATTTATTTTTAAAGAAGGGAAGGGAGGGAGAAAGAGAGGAAGAGAAACATCCATGTGTGGTTGCCTCTCACGTACTTCCTACTGGGAATTTGACCCGCAACCCAGGCATGTGCCCTGACTGGGAATCAAACTAATGACCCTTTGGTTTGCAGGCCAACACTCAATCTACTGATCTTCAGCAGCCAACCATTCAGGGTGAGATATAGGAGATTTGTTTGTAAATATTAGCTTTATAGTCTTTTTCTATAGTCATAGAAACTTATTTAAGTTTCCTAAATGAAGACTTTTTTTCAAAAATTTTTAAATATTTTATTTATTTATCTTTAGAGGGGGAGGGAAGGAGAGAGGGAGAGAAATATCAGTGTATGGTTTCCTCTTGTGCCTCCCCTGCTAAGAACTGGCCTACAACCCAGGCATGTACTCTGACTGGGAATTGAACTGTGGTTGTTTGGTACTCAGGCCTGTGATCAATCCACTGAATTATACCAGCCCTGGCTGAAGAATTTTTTAAAAAAGGTATGGCATGTCATTTAACTTAACACACAAATAGTGCAAAGGTAAAAATAATAGCACTAGGTACAAAAAGGCAGGCTTTGAGGTGGAGAGAATTGGATTTAGACACTAATTCTGGTTCCTCTGTCTCCTTGTTTTGTTACTATGGACAAGTTATCCATGCTTTATAGGACTTGTAATATAATATGACATTCTTTGGAGACTGTGAGGATTAAAGGAAAAAATGCATGCAGTAAATATCCGATACACTTCAGCTGTTGCAGTTGATGGCTGCTGGCCCTTTTTAGAATTCATAAGGACCTTCAGCATGTAAACAGCATTACAAATACAGGACAATAGGCTTTCTGTTTATCTATATAGAAATGGATGTGCTTATAAAGACTGGATTTTATACATGTGCAAACTGAGAGCATATTTACTTAATGGCATTGTAAAAATAACATTGGCTAGCACATACATAACTGTGCTAAGCCTCATCCTGTGTGCTTCATAGTAAGTAACTCATACCATCCTTATAATAATACTATGAGAAGATTCTGTCATAAACATTTTGCAGATCAGAAAGCCCAAACCTGAAGATGAGAATACACAGCCAGTAAGCTGCAGAAGTAGAATTTCAGCTAGGGCAATCTGCTCCGGCTCTGTGTTCTTAACAGCTAGAATATTCTGAATTTCAATGATAAACAGGTTAATGTACACATACAAACACACACAGGAATGCTCAATGTGTGTGTGTATGTGTGTGTGTGTGTGTGTGTGTGTCTCCCTGAAAAAGCTACTGCATGATGACTGTGCAGAACATCTCCTCCTCTATAATTCTGTGGAGGTCTGTAGCCACACTTCAACTTTTCTGTTTGCAGTTCTTTTTTCCCTAGCAGGCTGATTGAATTATATGGCACATCATGTGCAAAATGAGGGGCTAAATTGAAAGCTCGCTCTGTTGCCCAGCAATGGATGATTGGTCCCCATTGCTTGAAGTTACACTTAGGCACATCCTTAGACATCATTCTCCTTATTTGCTTCCTCTCACCCCCACTCCAGCTACTTGTACAATAGCTCTACATCCAATTATGTATCATCAAGTGGCAGGAGGATGACATTGATATGGAGTAACTGTATTTTTGTGAGCTCATTGGTGATCTTTGGTCTTCGATGCTGGATAAACTGATGCATCAGTTAAATCTTGTGCTGGGCTGCACGTAGCAGAAATCTGACTATTGTAGCTTGACCAAGTAGACCTTTACTTCCTATTTTTCTGTATCAGGAAGTTCAGGGGTACTCTGTCTGGTATTACTGCAGAGGATTCTCAAGTTCTCATTGCCCTTATATCTTTCCATACTACCATCCCTAGTTTGTGTTTTCTCTCTACTAGATTATGCCTCAAAGTCACAAAATGGCTGTTCCCACTCTGACCTCACATACCAATTCCAGGTAGGAAAATACCAGGTAGTTTTCCCTACGTAGTTTGGGGCAGAACTTTAGCAAAAGGGACAGTCAATCCAACAGTCCTGGCACATCACTGCCCCAAAACAAAATTTAGATTCTGTTAGTAAGATGCCTAAGTGTAAAGTGGGTGGCAGGCAGTGCTGGCTGTAACTGGAAACTCATTCTGCAAAAATGATTTACTGCTAAGGAAGATGCAGCATTCAAGCAACTCATATTTATTTATAAAGTCTCTACTTCAGGCCTAGAAGTACAGATCAGTGAGGAGCATGACTATCTACATAAGGAAACTTACCACCTAGAAAATGACATGGATGGATAAGCATATAACTACAAAATGTTATGATATAGGCACATCCCATGGTGCTCTGAGACATCAGTCATAGGGTCAACATATGCAAACTTTAGTTCTGGAAAATATTAAGAGAAATATGAACTAGAGGTAATATAATTTTACTGCATATTAACTATGTCAGACATTATATATGTATATAGTGTATACACATATTTACCTCACTTCAATTGGATATCTTTTTATTCTTCAATTTACAGCTAAGTTATGTGAAGCAAATTGCAGTGAATACCTTCCCCAAGGTCAAGTAAAATAGAGAGCAGTGAATCTAACCCAGACAGTCCACCCACCAGGAACTTCTTAATCTGTGGTCTATAGTGAGGATGCTTAAGAAGCTCCATTTGGCTATTTGTTTGGTTGTTTTGTTTTTTTGAAAAAGACATCCAGAAGTTTCTTTGACTATAGAAACTTTGACTCATTCAGGATTCATTGTATTTCATAAATTGGCCTTACCTAGAATGGACAGGCTTTAGCTTGGCCACCCAATTGCACAGAAGGACCCTGTGCTAAAATCTTCTCAGTTAGGGAACGGTTAAGTTGCAAGTGTTCACATTTCCAAAATAGAATACTTCTAACTAGGTCATTTCTTGGGCAAAACATCCTGTTTTAACCCTTCATCTTAACTAAGATTCGGTGATCACTCATGTGAACCCCCATATTTCCAGAGATGCTCTCTCTCTCTCTGCCTTTTCCTGGATAGACTTACTAGAGATAATAGCCTACTTGCTTGGGGGCCTTGATTTTATGACACTCCCTTCAATACCTTATGTGTGGTAGACAGAATTCAACGATGATCCCTCAAAGACCCAAGCCTCCCTATAATATCCTCCCTAGTCTGTGAGCGGGACCTGGGATGATGATGTAATATCACAACGTCACTCCAATATTTAGGTTTTACTATTTGGCACAGGTCACTTTAAGAAAGGAGATTATGTTCGGCTGGGGGAGTGGGGATGATGGAATCCAGCTAGCCCACAAAAAAGCAAGCTTCTTCCTCGCAACAGAGATTTGAAATGTGAGAGGGATTCAACAGAAGGGAGACTCTTCACTGCTGGCTTTGAAAAGGGAGGGGCACATGACAAAGAACTGTGGATGGTCTCCAGGAGCTGAATGGTACCATGCTGACAGCCAGCAAAGAAATAAGGACCGAAGTTTTACAAATGGAAGAATTAAATTTTGCTCCAACCACATGGGCTTGCATAAGTTCTCCAAGCCCCAGATGACAAGAGACCCTGGCGTGACACTCTAATTTTGGCCCTGAGAGACTATTCCGTGCTGCATCCTGACCCAAAGATGCTGAGAGATAATGAATTCAGGTTGTTTTAAGCTACTCAGCTCTAGACAATTTGTTATGCAGCAGTACATAACTAACACACTTCGACTTTGGTTCCAAATGTCTAACTCTTCTGTCCTGACTTCAAATATGCTCAAGTAGAATAACTCACCCAGGTAATTGAGTTAGTACTAGAATGGGCTTTGCCCAGCTTATACTAGAGGCTTTCCATCAAGGTGAGAAATAGGGACCCAACATCATAGGAATAGTGTTTTTATTTTTGTTATTTTATGATTTGTACTAGAAAGATTTTACCAGTGTCTTCCCATATTACATACCTTATAAAACCTCCTACCATGGTTACCAAGAAGATGAAAACAAATCCCACGCAATATACTGATTAGAAATCAGATCAGTGGAACAAGGACAAAGTCCAAGGTGAAAGCAAATTTGAAATACATGAAATTAGTAGAGCAGGCACTAAGGGTTTTCCACATAGTGAGCAACACAATTTGATGCTCTTTTCCTTGCTGGGTGAAGTACAGACCCTGTGGAGTGGCTTGGGAAGGAAAATGCTTTTCCTGTTGGTTTCTGCATCAAGGAGTACTCCAGCAATCTATTTTAGTCTTCATTAACATATGAAGATTGAGTTCGGGGTTAATGCGTTGTAGGCGTCATTTATCCAGAATACACATGACTTTGCATGGGGAAGGAAAGGCTAGAGGTTTGTGGTTGGGTGCATTTTTGGTAACTGCAAAGCTGGAATAAAACACCTGCCTGTGATAAAATAATGACCCTTACTCACAGTTGTACCTTGTTTCTGTCCATTCACATTTGGAGGTTATTAATCTTGTTTTTCTTCATGGATGTACATTCTGCACATTCCTCACCATTGATCTGGCTCTATAGTTCAGGGTGCTATAAAAATTTACAAAGGGCAGTTGGAGAAAAATGTCACATTACAGAGGCACGAGTAAAAAAGGTTATCTTTATCTTACCTACAAAGAAGTGTAGGCATTTGCAGAAGGGGCTGTCAAAGGAGCAAAGGAAAAGAACAAATAAGCAATAAATGATCATAAATTCTTAACCTTGAAGGGACTTGTTAAGACCTAAATGATATAGGAACTCCCTTTCACACTCTCAAGAAGGAAACAGTCTTACAGAGTATGATTGAAATATCCACTAAGTAGTCTATAAGGCATCCCATTCTTTCCAAGATCCCTGTACCACCCAAGAGAGTGATATTTACAGTAAATGTACCTATATCATACAGCAATTGTCATACTTTGTAATAGTTCTTTCTGATCTTCATCTCTTCCTTGTATCATCAGAATATAGTATAGTACATTGGTTGTAGGTACTTAGAATGTTTTTGCTGAATGTAAATTTCGGTGAAATCCTGACTCCAGGGGTGAGAATTCCTGATACTGTCTACTTATCACTCACACAACTATAACAATGATAGTAAAAACTTAGTCCTGTGTGCATGGCTTAGGCACTAATATTCTTTGTATGACCTTACTTTTCTGTATGTTTTTCTCCAGGCCATCTCAATATAGTTTGACAATGATTTCTTCAATATACCTGATGACCAATCAGAAATAGATGTGACTTAAGGTAGCTGGTTACCTAGCAGCACAAGTGGCTCAGCCTTAAACATAAGCCATAAAGCCAGGGAAACCTTCAACCACCTGTCCTTTATCTTCCATTTAAATTGATTGAGAATGTTAAGCCATTATTGAGTCAATAACGAGCAAAAGCTTGAGTATATTAATTACAACTCAAGTAACATCCTTTAAAGTGTTTAATCAGGAGGAGGGCGGTGTACGTCATTGAGCAAACACAAGGGAATGTAAAATGACATCATAATCAAATGAATAAATATTTGATTTTCTATGATATACAGGGCCTGTCCTCCCTAATGGAGCTGGTAAATACCTGTGGTAAATATGACAGAATTTCCCCCATCTGGATGGCTTTATTTTGCTACTGTAGCATCAGAACAATGCACGATCATCACGATTCCTTTTGAAACAATCTATATGTAAACTGGTATGTTGACAATTACTCCGCGGGTGTTTATTCTCTGTTGAATTTTTCTCTCATTGCTTCCCTTCATGTTCAAGGTTGTTTTGAAATACTCACCGAGCACATTTATGTCTCGGAGCCTGGGAGTGTGGAAGGTGTGCCTGGTGGTTCTTTCCATTTCAGATGAGGACTAACCAGGCAGTGAAGTGCGTCTCGCCCTAACTCACAAGGTTAGAGGACTTGACTAGTTTCCACGGAGTTCCACTTAGTCTCAGAAGCTCTACTCTCTGAGATGTAATGTATTCTTATGAGATATTACTCCTTTGCATATTTAAATGATCATTTTCGATAATGCACCATGACACTCGGTGCATAGAAAAAAATGTGGCTTTACAGTCTAGTGGACATAAAGTAGGAGTTGCTTGAAGAATGGATCCTTTAGTGTGATTCTTATTTCTATTTGATATAGTAGAGATAGAGGATGGAGGAGATTCATGTATCCATCTTTTTTTTGAAAATATTTATCAGCGTGGCAAGACACCACCTCAGGGATGGGCTTGAGGAGCAAGAAATGACATTTTTCAGTGAATCTGAGTGTGACTGAGTAGGGTCCACAAGTCCAGGGCCAGAGCTGGGAAGTTGAGAACAACAGGACGATCCTTACTGTGTCTCCTGCGAAGGTGGAGGTAGGAGTGAGTTGAAGAGCTCACGGTGGATAAAGGATTCTGAGCAGCAGAACTGAGACCCCAAAGAGAAATTTGACTTCTTTTTCTTCAATGTGTAAAGTGAATTCAGTTTTTCTGTCTTCATGTTTTTAGTCCACTGTCCACTTCTTACTAACATTCTGTAAGGCTAGATGTCTTTGGGGAAATAGAATAAAATGAGGATTAGGGTCTAAGGTAGGCACAGAGTAAAAGTCCTTAGAAGGTGTCCATCCTTACTCCTGCCCAATCAGGACTACGTATTGGTCTCATATTTGGATCAAGATAAAAAAAAACTAATTTTTTTTATTAAAAGAATTTTATTCTTAGAAAGATAAATTATGGGAAACAGTTTCCCCAGAGGATTCTGGAAATATTTGTATGTTATTGTTCTTCAAAAAATATGTGTGTGTATTATGTATTCTGCTGCTATTAATAAATAGGATATAATGATTAATTAAGATCTATCATTAAATATAGTATAGCTTAAACTTAAAGAGAATGAGATTAAAGCAACATTTATTTTTAGTTTCAGAATATACTTAAATAACTCTGGAGCATCTTCAAATTACCCTTCATTTTGTTTTGTTCCCCTTTTCCTCAAAACTTTCTAGCTCCTTTGATTCTCAACTAACAGGAACAAGAAGACGTTGGCAGAAAATAATTTGCAGATCTAACCTCTCTGCTCAGCCTTCTCCATAGTCCAGAAAATACAATGCTAACTGCTGCCCTTGACCTGGGAAACCAGACACTGTGGTGGTAATTGGATCCCTGAGTGGCAGAGGCAAGTGGGAGCACTGCCCCAGCAAGGCGGCTGTGGTTACCCTAATGAAAAGCTGAGCCTGTGCAGCCTTCAGAACAGTCCAACTCACAGGGACCCGTGCTGTGGTTGGTCACCGTGTTGTTCCCAGAAGTTCACAAAAATGGAAAGCCTACCAAACTCTTACTCGATGTGTGTGAGGGCAAGAGTTCTCAGTCAGGTGGACAGAAGTCGAACTCCAGTCGTGAAAAGAGAGAGGCGTGGCCCCTCATTCAGTACAGGCTTGAACCAGTTTGCAGAATCAGATCCCCTGGAGTGAAGGGGAGTCTGGGTCCTCCTGAGACAGGAACTTGCTGGAATACCAAAGTGTTTCTTTCTCTTCTCTGTTCCCAAAGTGACCTATGGCCATCACCAGGGTGGCTGTGCATTGTTGAGAAGGAAATCATCATATCTTACTGGGATTATGGGACACTGTCTCTGAACTGACCCAGCAGTAATTCTAGGAAATCCAAAATGCCACTGTGACCCATGTGTCAGACTGGGGGCTTCTCGAAGGTCAGATTATGCCTGCAATTTTAGCTCAGGTCCGTGGCACACTGGGTCCTGGAACCATCCTGTGGTTATTTCCCCAGGTTCAGAATTCATGATTGGAAAAGATGTGCTCAGCAATTGGCAGAATTGTCAAATATGAATGAGATACTCTGTTTAATCCTCAAGAAGTAAAGAATGAGAGAATGAGACAGTTATTTTTTCATTTACGTATAATGGGGCATACAGTATTATAAAGTGATTCTAATTTTCAAAACTGTTATAAAATGTTCTAAAATTTTCTTATGTTTGTTGAACCAAGTAGAAATTTATTTTCAGTTCATCAATATTCTAGTCAGATTGAGGTCTCGTCATTGAAAGTTCTGTCTAGTTAATGGAGAACTCGGGAATATTGAGATATGACATAAAAACATTAAATGGAAAGATAATTAGTTTTCCTCAAAATGATTTAATGATGCAGATTGCCTCTTTTCACTGCCAATTATAGACATTTTTGAGTCCTACTTTCTTAGGAGTTTTCTATCCTATTGTTGTGCTTCAATTTTATCATTGCTATTTTGCAACTCTGTAATTAGTTTTGCTAGTATTTTCTTCAATTGCATAGATAAATGTAATTTGAACATAATGTGATTAAGTCTGAGGGATTCCATTTCCTGTGGCCTTCATATGATTGGCAGTGGGAAAATAGAAGGAAATGCAGTTGGTGAAAGAATTCAAGCAATCATTCCATGTTCTGGAAAATCTTACGCATCTTAGTCTTTTTACTTTCTCTTCTTGGCAAAAGTTTTGGTCAAAGCTTTAAATTCACATCCAGATCTATATCCCATTCCTTTAAAACCCAATTAATCTGCAGAATACTATATGTTTGTGGCCTAACAAATCTCATACAATTATTTTTATTTTCTTAAAAGATAATCCTTCACTCAATTAACAGTAAGTCATTGATGTTAGGTCATTAAAAAAAATGTTACTTAAACACACCTGGAATTCCTTATAAGGTCTGGCTTTTCTACATTATCACCAGAGACTTAGTCTCCTTGTGTCAGAAAGACTCTACCTGGAGGACTGTTCTCTCGAAACTGATGCAGTTCTCCTTCTCACGTGTTCACACAATCAGACATCCCGGGCTCTCTCAGAGAAAGTGTGTGTTTAGATGGGGCATTTTTGTAAAATGTGCACCATTTCTCCCAGCAGATTTGTTTGGTTGTCAAAGCCTCAATTACAACAAGCTAAACTGAGTTTCCCAAAACCAGAGTGCAGAGATGGAAATCTGTGGCGCCCAGGGAATGTCATTTGTCTGGGACTGCGCTTGAATTTGCAGGCGAGGTTGCCAAGCTCCTGCTACGGTTTGCCTTGTCAGGTAGAGCTTTGTAATAAAAATTTGGAGATGTTAGAAATGGCTGGATGCAGCTGCACTCTTTTGCAAAGTTACAAACTTGTATGGTGTGTTTCAAAAGGGTGCCTGAAAAATAGACTGGACAGCCGGCGCCAAGTACGGTCAGAAAGAGCAAGTGTTTGAACTGGGACTGTGCATTGAATGGCATCTGAAACAAACCGGAAACTAGAAGAGAGGTGGAGTTACTTTTAAATTGCCTTTGACTCCATGCTGACTGTCTCTTGGGTTGCTGATGAATTATCGTTGATCGTGATTTGATCCAGATTGGGGAATTCATTACAGAAGTATCCATCAAGACGGATGCACTTCTGCTCTCAGTAAGCTCTTTGATTCTATCAGAAAGCATTTCCTTCAGCAATTGAAATGGACCTTTTAGCTCGGTTAAACCATCATTGGCATCTTTTGAATCTCCAAAGGCATTGGTATGTTATATTGTCTCACTATTTTGGGAATTGGATGAAAGAAAGAGAAGAAAATGAAAAGTGTGGATTTGACTTGTTTTTCTTCTCTGATTTGTGTAGAGGAAAGAGGATGGCCAAGAAAATTAGACTCAAGGGAATGTAGTTACAGGCATGGGTCTCTGGCATCTGTCTGGATTTGAATCATTATTTACTCACTTACTGTGTGATAAGGCAAGTTCCTAAACTACTCCACGTTTTTGTTTTCCCATCTTTTGCATGAGTAAACTGTCAAGACCTCTGATGCAGAGTTATAGGGCACATTGAGTTGTCCATGGAAGTTGCTCAAACAGTGCTTATCCTGTGTGAAATTGCTTGTGCATTAGAATCCCAGTTGTAGCGATTACTGCCTCAGTGGCCTCACCTGAAGTGTTTACTCTCTCACCCCTGTTTTCTCACCCTTAAAGTGAAGATAGTGATACCCAACCTGGAGAACTATGGAGAGTTTAGACCCATATAGAGAGTTTAGAGTGCCAAGCTTTTGACATTCAGTGTTTGCTCTACTTTTCACTGCCACTTCCAGTGACAACAAAATAGCAATAGTAGCAACTATTGTTCAGTGCTTTGTAAGGTCAGGCACTCTACATTGTACACAAAGACAGCCATTCGCCATTGTGTTTGCAATAAAATGATGTCATGCATTGTGGCATAAATTCACACTTCCGTCAAATCTCTGAGTTGCCATCACTTTGTGTTCAATAATGTATAGCTTTTGCTTTGGACCCGTGTGGTCATGTGTTTCCATTCTATTACTTCTCATTTGCTCATCATGAAAACATCTTTTATTCTCTTCTGCTGAGTAGAAAACAGAAAAAAATAAGATCCAGTCTAAAGACTTGACAGGTTATATGCCTTTGGGGTTCTTAGGTGAACTTTCTACCTCTCCAGAGGGAGTTCTGTAGTAGACCCTGGGGACCCTGGAAGAGAATGTCAGTGCTACATCTTACTGTCTGCAGCTCAGCAGGAAAGACGTGGATTTCACACTAGGTTCCAAGTACAATTTACAACCGAAAGGTTTCATTTTCTAGGGCTGCCTGAGTCCTTACAGCTTTTCAAATAGGAAAATCATTAAATCTTTATGGATAAGTTATTTCTTTGAAGATGTCCAAGTAATGGTTTTAGGAAAGCATTCCTTTCATATTGCTTGGTAATGTTTCTGTGAAGGACTTTGAATTCAAGTTCAAATTTATATCTGATTATTTTAAAACCCAATTAGCCAACAGCACAATGTGTTAAAAGCAGCACATTCTGATGATTGATTTCCTTGAAGCCTCCATTCTTCTTCAGAACTCCGGGCGGCCAGTGTGGATGGAGAACAATGGACAGATTCAGTCTATCTGGGTGCTTCACACAGGACTTTAATGAGAATGTCGAGAGTTGCCGCATGAGAGGATGCTGCCATTTATTTGCCCCTTTCCCAAGAGCAGAAAATCTATTACAGTGATTTGAATAAGTTTTTATGAAGTATGAACAGGCACTGCCTTTCCTGACTCCTTCTTGGATCGAGGCAACGATTTATCAGAACAATTTATTTTAAAATGACTTTATAGACCTGTTACATTGTTTTGTCCAAAGAAGATGGAATTTTAGGTGGCTAATTTTCCAGGCTCGGCTCTCTTAGGTTTTAAGTTTGGAGAAGCTGAATAAAAGTGAATATATTTTGTAATGTGGCTTATTGTGGTATATTCTGGTTTTGCTTTTATTTTTGGGTATAGCACACTAATTGCTCTTCTTCCTAATTTGCTTCAAAATTTGAATTATTAATCTAATACAAAAGGCAGTTACTTCAAAGGCAGTATACGGTGGTGATGATACTTGACCCAGTGTTGATAAACCAGGTCTTTATCATTTTGTGAATTTAGGAAGTAATTTTATTCCACCGAGACCCTGTACTTTTTCATGCAAATGAGCTAATTTAGATAGATGGCCTCTATTTCTCCTTAAATTCTAAAACCCTAAATATACTTTTTTTGGATCTTCTTGAAGGCATAGCTTTATATTATGTCCCTTAAATTTTTAAATAACTCTCATGTGAATGGATGATGTGTGATAACTTTGCAGACTATTCTTTTGTGTACACTGTTTATTTATCCCACTCGTTGTGGCCTTGGGGAAGTCACTTTCCTCAGGCTCGCTCAATCGAAATAGACAAGTGATAAACATGAACGATATTGTATCTAAGGATCCTTTGCATTCTCATGTTTTCTGTTACTAGCATCTATTCATGAAAATCATACAAGGTCAAAGGTGTGTAGTTTTCAATATTGTAGGAGATACAAGGCAAGAAAGACAGGACTTCTTCCCTAAAGAGAATTCTTCACTTCTCTCAAATGAGATGGGGGCATCTCGGTCTGCACAGGCTATGGTAACAAAATAGCAGGACTGGCTGGCTAACAAACAACAGAAATGCCTATTGTTCTGGAGGCTGAAAATCCAAGGCCAAGGTACTGGCAGATGTCATATCTGGTGAGCACCCGTGTCCTGGCATCTAGACATCTGTCTTCCCCCTGGGTTCTTGCAGGGTGAAGGGTGAGGATTCTCTGCAGGGGGCCTCTTTATTAAGGGCACCGGACCCATGCACCGGGGCTCTCATTCATGGCCGACTCACCTCCTAAAGGCTCTTCTCCACGTGCCATCACTTTCGGGGACCAGTTATCGACATATAAATTTGGGGACACACACGCATTCATTCCATAGCACTCAGGACTTATGAAACTACTAAAATTACATGTAAAATGTGTGCACACTTTAAGTTCATTTTTTTGGAGGAAAAATTGATATCTTTCATTAAAAACTGGAGTGCTCCACAGTGAATGAAAGGGTGGACTGCCATCAGGAATCAATGAAGGGAGAGGGATCCCCCCGATGCTTTCAGGTGGTTCAAGAAGTGGAATCTATTTTCCTAGTAAAACTAACATGATATTTCTTTGTGTTTTCTTTCACTAGTGAATGCAGAGTTGATGTTTCCAGAAGCTCCATGCTCTTTAATGTCATAGCAGAACAAATACGTCATAAATATAAGAATCCAGTTATCTTCTATTAGGCTAGACATGAAAAATATTGGCAAAAATATAAAAGAATATCACTGTTATCCTGTTTTTTTGTTTCAAAAAATAAAATTTTTTGTTTTACTTTTTCAATCCAATATTTATTTATTTATTTTTAGTTACTCGTATATTTTAAAAATATGTTTATGTGAACACGTAGAGTTTATTGTTATGTTGAAATTAATAAATATATTTTATAAATTATCAGTTTAAATTCTAACATTCTAAATATTAAAAATTCATTTTATATATATACATGCACACACAAGTATATGTAGTTTTTGGAGTTATCAATCATTTTTGAGAGTAAAGGGCTCCAAGACTGAAATTGTTGAGAAATACTAACTTAGTTCCTCATTAAATTGGGCTAATCTGTGGTAGTAAACACGGCCTGCCTTGTTATTAACTTCATGTAAAGGGATTTATATCTCTCACCTAACTGTCTAAATAGGTTCTCAGCTTCTCAGGGTAACTCCCTAACACATGGGAACTTAGGGACCTAGGCAAGTGGTGTAGCTTCATCTTTAGCACCAGACTTTCAGATCTGTTCCACAAAATAGTGACATCCCAGTCACCTGGCAAAGGGATGGACCACAGAAAAGGAGAAGTGGGGAGTCACATTTCTTCAGCTAGAAAGCAGTTTCATGACCATGGCCAATTGCATTGAGCTACATAAAGACAGACTGGTTACATAGTTACTAATTTATGGTTTTCTCATATGAAAATAGGCACAAGGGACTTTGAACTTGGGAAGATTTTTGTGAGGGTGCTTGTACAAAAGTGCTTAAGAATGGGTAGGTATACATTTATCAAATAACTATTTGTAAGATTTGTTTAAAGGCCTGTGACTGACAGAATGTGAAATAAGTCTGCTAAAGGAATTTAACATTAAGAAATTGATATAAAACTTGTAATAACCATAACTGTAAGAACATGCGTACTATGGGCAATTAAGCTTTAGTAAACTGTCTGGGGACATGTAGAAGGAGGGCCCATTTTTAGTTTGTGCTTTCATGGAAGATCTTGAGTGGGAAGTTCTTGAAGGATGTTCCAAAAATAGTTCATTGATATCCCTTTGCTCTGGTATTTCATCACCTCCTCCAGATACACTCCTCTGGCACTTACCTGACCTTAGAGTTGTGATGCATTTTCTCATTGGCTATGCTCTTCAGCTCTTAGCTCCTATTATTCTACAAGAACAGGGATTGTATACCTGAACCTAGCATGATGTCTGACTCATCATAAGCCCTTGAGGATATTGAATGGATAACACTTAGCTTCAATAAAAGAAACTGAAAGAAGGCGAGAAGTTCTTGAAAAGGCTTGGAACTTAAGAGTCTAATAAAAGAGCATTTGTGAAGTTTAAATATAAGTCAGTAGAAAACTAAGGTGTAGCAATAATACAAGATCTCAAGCAGCATGGAATCCACATACAGGAAGAGGCATTGGCCATGGCAGCTCACACAACCAACCCAGGGAATAAGACAGCATGGGAAAGGGATGGAAAATGATACAGGTACTAAAGTTTCTGATGACAAGACAAATGGAGAAAGGCTGATATAAGATGGCATCCATCTTAAGGGGTAGGAATTTATTGAGAAATTGTGATGGGTTAATTGTTTGAAAGTGGCATCTCAAATATCTGTGGAATGAACAGATGATGGGTAGATGTATAGATAATGGGGTATTGCCTTTCAGTCTATTTTATTAATTGACCCCCAAGGCAAATGGTGTCAGAGGAAAATAACTGTCATTTAAGGTGAGCAAATTGGAGGAAAGGTGATAAGAATTAGCAACTTGAGAGGTCTTCGTTCTGAATGAAGCATGAATGACATGGAACTGGGTCAGTCCACAAGATGGCACTTAGATATGGAATTGAATGGCCTTCGGCTGACCTGAAGAGGTATATGAGAAGAAAGAGCAAGGGGTGTTGCACAGATGCAGAATTCTGGGTACTCTTTAGAGAGATATGAAGATTAAGGCAATAGAAAGAGTCAGCTTATGGAGTGTTCATAGAATTAACTACACCCAGTTTTCCAATTGGAATAGTGGCATAATGGTGTGGACATGCCCATGTTTGTACTTAGGTGCTAACTAACTGTTGGTTTACCTTTTAAGTCTAAGGAAAAAATCATTTCTTTGCAAAGTGCCTGTTCAATAGGTCATCTTTAGGTAATGTTTACATAACTACTCTACTATTGTTAGTTAACTTTTGCTATTTAAATAGACAGAGACTAGGAATATAATCCTCTCAAAAGTGTAATGAAAGTGAATTGGGTGATTCTACTCTATAAAATTAAAGTATATTATAACAACCTACTGCTCTGGAATGATCAAACGTGTTTGTGGTATTTTGTCATTGTTAACAAATAATTAGTACAGCCTCCCCCCATGCATGGAGAACACATTTTAAAAGCAGAATTGGGTGCCTGGAATTGCAGATAATGCCATACTCTATCTTGACTAGGCTTTTCCCTAAATGTGCAGACCTTTTCACTTTAAGGAAACACTTTATGTCTTCTGTTTGGCATATCCAAATCCCCGGCATCCCTATTCTTCTGCTTTGGGGCTATTAAGTAAAATAAGGCTTACTTGAAAACAAGCACTATGACACTGTGTCAATCTGATCATCGAAAGAGCTACAAAGTGACTAACCGGCAGGGAACATACACAGTGTGGACGCCAGACAAATGGATGATTCACACTCGAACAGATGGAGCAGGACAGCACAAGGTTTCACCGTGATACTCAGAGTGGTATGTAATTTAACACTTATGAATTGTTTATTTCTGGAACTTTCCATTTAATATTTTTAGACCACTGTTTTTGACTGCAGGTCACTGAAATCTCAGATCAGGGGGTGTTATCATTTCAATAATCCAAATAAACAACATGGCTTATATTTGCATTATTCACTTTTTTCTCAAGTACATTTATTCAATCTACAAATGCTTATTGAATGTTTATTAGATGCTTAAGATATGAAGGGGACCGTGATGGAGCTCATGCCTTGGAAAGCTTCCTGTTTTCATAGGGGAGATAAATATGTTCCAAATACATACGTATCTTGGGGTGTGAACACTAAGAGAAGAAATAATAAGATACAGAAGGAGTACATTCACCTTCTTGAAGCTAGCCAGGGAGGCATCCCGAGAGAGTATTAGAACATGCTTTGAAGGCTGAGTAGAAAGTCGACAGATGGGCTAGAGATGGAATACATTTCAGAAGGGGCAGGGCCGTGAGCAAAAGACACAGGGAGTTAAACAGCATGTGGTGTAGGGCCTCACAGGGGATCTGTTATTTCTGAAAGGTAGAGGTGAGGGTCAGAGCAGAAGGTGACACTCACTCTGCCAGGTAAAACCCATAAACACCTTCACAGCATGCCAAGAGGTTTGGGTTCTGTTTTGCAGGTACACAAAGCCTAGTAAGGATGGAAATGTTTATTGGATAAATGGAGAGGGCCTAATTAAAGAATGTTAATGTTAAAAAGTTTGTAGTCATATTTGTATGTTTTTAATCATTGTGTCTGCAGTGAAGAGGGAGATGTGTGGGAGCAATAAGGAAATGACTGCAATAACCCAGGTAATTGATTTGAAACTAACCCCACAGTTAGGAAATAGAGGTGTAAGTCCAGTGCTTGGCACAGAGGAAGCAATCAGAGTAAGTTACGAAGATTTGGGTGATATCAGGATGGATATGGTGATGATGGATAAAGGGAAGTGAGCTTGAAATATATTTAAAACATATTTTGCTGGCATGAAAACATTAGTAACTCTCATGCAGGAACTGTCCAGGAGTATAGTGTTGCCGTGCTGGGCAGAACCCAGAACAGAAACATCCTCCAAATATCGTATTGGTATCCAGTTGTTCCCAAATTTAAAATAGGATTTTTAAAAAAGTTACTCATGATGTCATCATTCACATTCAATTTTAATGTCTCATAAGGGCATGTGCAAGAACAGTAGCAGCAAATTGGACTCTAGCAGGACATTTTGCATTAGTGTGTCTCCAGATGACTGCCTCTTTGTTGCTTGGAGAGAAGTTAATATTATTGCTTCCTTAAGGACCCGTGAAACTAGGCTAGTTAATTCCCCCAGACAATTTTCTTGTACATTGTCTTTAGTGATCCAATACAATCAGTTACATCTGATTGAGCTGGTCATTGATTTATTATTCTTTGGGGTGCTTAAACTCCCAGGTCTCATTGGGACAACACAGTATATCTTCCTTCAAAATAAATGTTCTATTTCTAGCCCAAGTTTCTCTTCTGCACCACTCTGGGGACCAACCCTACTGACAAATCTCTGTAGCATCTGTCACCTTTCCTCCCTCCTCTAGTTTTCTGACCCGTGACTCCATAACACCTTGGGAAAGCATGGAGAAAAATGAGATTTTGTTATCTCGAGTCAATTGGAATTTTACCTCCTTAATTAATATAATTCTATACTTCAGATTTTAAAAAATTGTCTATCTGCCTACCTATCTGTTCTACAGGTAGGAACAGATGTTTGCATAATTCGTAACTATGTGCCATTTTATATAAGGTAGTTTATATTTAAAGACACTGTCTTCTTGGAAGTACTAATCAAAGGGAAGAGGGTCATCATGTAATTGTCATAATATCATGATAGATTCAATGGTGACTTGATACTAGAGTAGGGTTTTCTATTTACTTAAAAGTGTTACCTTGTGCCACTTATTATATCGAGAGGGAGATATTTGTTTCTGTTCTGTTGTCATGGAAATCACCTTAAACATAGAAACACACTGGCTACTAGTAAAAAGGATAAGTGTAACTATGGTTAGTTTAAAAGGCTATCAAAATGCCAGGAGATCACAGAACTTTTTGAGGTGATATTCCCACAGGGGAAACAGGATGTTTTCTAAGGGAATTGAAGCCCAGAAAACCTGTTTACAGAGATGGTCTTTTTCCCGGCCCCTCTTCTGTACTGACTGCCGCCAACACTTTGAATGCCTGAGTCGTCTGCTCATTGTGAAGCCTCTGTTTATTTGTTTGCTTATATACTGGAGATTATGTGTATGTATGTAAGTATGTGTATATATAGACACACACATATGTATATATACAGAGAGAACCAGTCATGTGCACATTGAGAAATAACAGCCAGGCCTTGCTTTTTGAGAGACTGTGGTGCCCCTGGGGTCAGGCCAGGCAGGGTGGTTGAAGCTCAGCAGGGTGATGAGGGAGGTGAGCACGGGGCACTGAGCGCTCACAGACAGGAACACACCCACTCTCAGCTCATTAAATCCTGTTTGATAGTCAGACTGTAGAATTTCGGAGGAGGGGAAGGAGCAGGCTGAAAGGAAGTAAAATGCATCTATTGGGGAAATATCTTATCCTAAGAAAGCACAAAGGAGCTATACCTTCGGTAATGAATTTGAAATGAAGTAAAGTAAGCAACACTCAACAGAGGAAACCAGGCTCCTGTAACTTATAATAAGCCCATATATACCATTCTTATGTAAAATATATCTATTCTGGGCAGAAAAGCTCAGCCCAAGTCAGTTAAACAAGAATAACTGCAGTCATGTTCTCCCCCATTGGATCTTTAAAAGTTGAGTAAATTTCATTTCTTGCATAATTCTGAAAGCCTTTTCTCTTGGGAATCATTTCCTCTTAAGTTTCACTATATAAATGTACCTTTCCAAAGCCATTATCATGTTCCGAAAAGGTTTTGTTAACGACCAGCACTTATTAGACTCAACAGGCAATCCAAGCAAGCAAATTATCCTGTGCTTCCAAGCCGAGGGCTAAAATGAAATCAGCCTTGGAGTGGAAAGATCAACAAGCAGAAGGCCTAAAGTAAATTTCATAAAGCACACTTCTTTTTATATTATGTTTTTGCAAATATTTTATGGGAAATTCCTGTAGAGCAATTTTATTTCTTCTAGGCAAAGTCTTTCTCTTGTTTTCCTCTTAGATTAAAAAGAGAGTAAAACTCAATAATAACTTCACAAATCAGAAATAATAGAGCATAATTCAGGTTCATGTTGTTAGAAAATAACCAATAGCTAATGATTGCACAGTTGCTGTGTCTTTAGCACTGTCCCAATTTCGCTTAAAGATGACAGAAAAATAAATAAAAGTTAATAGTAATTGTGTGTGTGTGTTTGAGAAAGAGAAGGAGGGAGGAGAAGAGAGAGAGACAGAGGAAGAAAAAGAGTTTATGATTAGGGTAAAAAGAGATTTGGAATGATACATTTAAAAAACCCCAGAAACTTTGATTTGTAATCAAGAACTAAAATGCCTAGTTCTTGGCATTTTACACATACAAGGTAGTGTGGAGACTTATGTGCAGAACTCCTAAAAGGTTCTAGATCAAATTGGTGTGCTGAAGTCATTGGAAAAGTTTATCTAACAAGGTAGAGATTTTGGAGGCTGAATGCCGAAGTTGTTGAAGAATATGGAAATTAGGCTGATTTTTTAAAACAGTTGTATAACAAACCTTTTTGGAAGTGAAAAGGAAAATTAGAATTCAGCATTAAGTCACAAGCCGAGGATAATTGCTTTCAGTCTTGCCTGAATCCACTAAACCACTGTCAGATAAAAACAGCATTCAAGTGGCAGCAGAGAAAGGCTGAAGGTGGATAGGCAAGGGCTTTATATATCTAAATCCATTACTGGTGGATTTAAATGAGAACTTTCAGTTCATTAAAAATGAAGTCGATTTGTGAGTAAGACACTGCAACATGTCTAGAACCTGGGAGAATGTGAGTTAGGAAAAAGTAAAATGCACCCCTGTCTTGGAAATGCACAGCAAATGGGGGAGCTGAGAGCAGCCCCTCATATTGACAATCTCTATGAAGTGAGGCAGGAAAAGGGAACACGTGTGATTTCCTTACACAGATACTAGATCCGTTGGGTGGGCTGCACATTCAGGGGACTGGATGAGTTTAGGCTGAGAAGGCTACCCTCACTGTGTGGTACCTCTCTGGGTAAAGGCCTAAAGTCAGACAAGGATGGCTGAAGCTGCCTCACGTCAAAGTCCCTGGTCCTTCTACCTTCATCTGCTCAGGCTGCCATCACAAGTTACCTTAGACTGGGTAGCTTAAAAAACAGAAATGTATTGCTCACAGCTCTGGAACTGTGGTGGTTCCAGATAAAGGCACCGACAAGGTAGATGTCTTCTCTTGAAGGCTCTTCTCTTCCTTGACTTGTAGAAGGGTACCCTCTTACCATGTCCTTACAGAGCTCTTCTTGCCCACAGAGAGAGTGAACCCTGTGGCGTCTCTTTTTATAAGGGTACTAATCCCATCAAGGATTCCTCACCCTCCAGACCTCATCTGATGCAAATGATCTCCCAAGGCTTCCTCTCCAAATATCATCCTGTTGGCAGGCTAGTTTGAACATTCGAATTTGGTGGGGACACAATAACAACCTCCTTTCTTAGGTATTGAGCCCTGTAAAGGAACTTTTGAAAATACACCCCTGATAGGGTTGCCAAGTAAAATCCAGGTCACCTAATTAAATTTGAATATCAAGTAAATAGCAGATAATGCTTGAGTATAAATATGCCCCATGCAACACTGGGAACATAGCAATATTAACAAAGCATTTGCTTTTTATCTGCACTTAAAATTTAACTGGGCAGCCTTATAGGGAACCAATCCACATGGTAATGGCAAATGTAGCTCAGCCTTGATTTGAAAAACCCGTAGGCACAAGGCAGCACACAGGAGCCAGGCCCACAAATCAGCTTTCCCGTGGGGATCCAGGCCTGCATTATTTCTAGGCTACTTCGAGGCTTGCTTTTGCTAAAACTCCCTCACCCTGAATTAAGACAGTGATGTTTAATGTATATCTTTGAAGCAATTCCCTAGTCTGTGCTAAGCCGTCCCAAGGACAGAGTGTAATCAGATCAATCACTTTTATCATTCCCTTGCATTGGTGACATTCTTTTCTTTATAAGAAAACTTCTTATCTGTAAGAAGTAGTCACTTAAAGTAAACCTGAGTATAATGAATGAGAATGTTCTTTGATGTATGCTAAGAGAAAGCAATAAAAGCCTGTCCAGGCAAGGGTCAGGGCACTCTCTCTCCCAGTGCTGTTCCTTGCTGTTCCTTTTCTCCACAGGACTTCTGCAGTCCATGTGAATTTTTGTTCATCCACAATGCCGCAGACACCATTGGCTGGAGTCCGCATCACGGCCTGTATTTTTGTTTGCTAAATCTGGTGATTATAGCCCCTCATTTGTGTCTCAACGGCTTTTGCTGCGATAACCAAGCAATTACTCATTCCAACCCTGATGGCTACAATCATTCCAGCTTTTTAATTGGTTATTATAATGACTTGCTGTGTCACGGACACACTAAGTTTTCTGTCTCAGTTATTGACTATAGCTGATACTCATTGTTTTCCTTCTTATTTAGTCTTTGGAATGCATGAGGGTTTTTCTTTGAGGACATTTCACAGAAAGGCATGTCAAGATAACTTCTCTGATGCTAAAGCTGATGGAAGGAGAGTGGCAGACCAAGCATTTGTCCAGGGCCACTTCTGTCCAGGTCCCAGGTGATGAGTGCTGCAGGTGGCTGGCTCAGCCACCTTCTGTCCTTTCCCTGGGAGAGGGCCCTGAGTTAGGACAAGAGCACTGAGGTTGGTGAATTGGAATTTAGATTTAAGTTCCAGGTTGTCTTTCAACATTGACTTGGGAGCCTGGCATGACCTTGCCATGCTTCAGCTTTGCAAACCACCCAGCCTGATAAAGGCACATCCACCACCTTTGATTTTATTAATGGGATGGATGGTAGTAATAGCAGACAGTCGGATAGCACCCACTAAGTGCCATGCTCAGCAGATTTGCTAAGGTACTTAGCAATCAACATACCCTATAGAGGTTGATACTATTATTTGGATGTTACAGCTACAGAATTAAAGGTATAAAGCAGTTAAGGAGTTCTGCAGATTCATGGATACTGTTTAATGTATATTATTATATTTTTCATTATCATCATCTTCATCATTTTAGTCTTAGCAAGAGAACCAACAACACCAGGATCATTTATTTTAAAAAAAATTTGTCCCAGAAAACACTGTTGATTTGCTATTTAATAATTTAGAACCTCAAACCATTTTGGTTTAAAAAAGTTGTATTGAGCCCCGTTTAGTGTGAACGTGGCTTAATTGCCACGGTCTGTCTGTTACTTGGTTACCGAGTTCAGCAACATTGGAGCAAGCACAAGGGGACACTCTGTCTTAGTGAATTTCAATATATTCAATTCTGTACGAAATCATCGGCATATTAGAGTCATTCGAAGCCTGAAACAGAGTATGTTAAGTAGAAAGGTGGGAAGAACATGAGGTGAATAAGAAAGTCCGAGATCAAGGCACCACCATGACTCAATAAGTCCTCTGGGTGCTTCTGAACCTTTTATGCACAACAGAGACCTTCTGGGCATTCCTAAGATAGCATTTCGCACATGTGGCCTGTGGGCTGCAATTGAAAAGAATTTTGAGAGGAGAAGATGGTAGAATATAGACTCTTAGGTAATGCTGAAGCAAAACTAAAAGCTACAGTTTGTGAACTTTCACATGCCAAAGAACTGTGAATGCCAGTGAGAACTGAATTGTGTTAGAGAAGCAAGGCCAAGTGCTGTTCCATTCAACATTTGTCGAGTACTTGCCATGTGTGATACGTTGAGCTGGGCATTGGAGGATACAAATATGAAAGAAGAATTGGGCACTTTTTTTGCCCTGAATATGTAATTTCTTTTAATAGAATGTGTGTCTCATGTTCAATACCTTTTCTCCTGGTTAGTGGAATGATACCATTTACTTATCTGTTTGTCAGATAAACTTGGTGTGTGATATAATTCACCATTGGCAAGGTGCTCATGATTTCTCAATATGTTTTCCAAATCTTGAGACCATCCCTGCATAATTTAAAATGTTTATGATTTTGTATTTTCAAATTGTCAGTGGGAAAATATAGCTGAAATTGTATTGGTAACTATAGAATCGTATGGAACCTAAAGAATCATTTCCTGCTAATACTGTATTTAGTTACACTCAAACTTCCTTAGTCACATTTAAATTATGGCATAAGATCTGTCATTGAATACTTATTCGAAAATATAAATGATTAAACAATTTCACCTGTTGTATTTATTTTTTTATTCACTTCTTAAAATTTATTTATTTATTTATTTATTTATTTATTTATTTATTTATTTATTGTTCAGGTACAATTGTCTCCATTTTCCCACCACCACTTTCCCCACCCCATCCTCCATCCTTCCCTCCTTTGGTTTCATCCATGGGTCCTTTATACGTGTTCCTTGATGACCCTTCCCCTCTGTCTCCTGTTATATGCCCCCCATCCCCATGCCAGTCACTGTCAGTTTGTTTTTTATTTCAGTGTCTCTGGTTCTATTTTGCTCGCTTGTTTGGTTGGTTGCTTAGGTTCCATTTAAAGGTGAGATCATACGGTATTTGTCTTTAATCGCCTGACTTATTTCACTTACCATAAATCATTATGCTCTCCAGTTCCATCCATGCTGTCGCAAAGGGTAGGAATTCCTTCTTTCTTTCCGCTGCATAGAATTGCATTGTGTAAATGTACCGTAGTTTTTTGATCCGCTCACTTACTGATGGACACTTAGGTTGCTTCCAGCACTTGGCTGTTGTGAATTGTGCTGCTGTGCACATTGGGGTGCATAGGTTTTTTTGAATTGGTACTTCAGGATTCTTAGGGTATAATCCCAACAGTGGAATTGCTGGGTCACAAGGCATTTCCATTATTAGTTTTTAGACTATTGTATTTAAATGTCTTCTCAGGTGTTAGGTTTTAAATAAGGATAGTAGAAATATAAAATACAAGTCACATTCAATATTGATTTGAATTTTCTAAATAGAACACCTTGGCAAATTAGGTATAACATAGCAAGTCTCTAGTGAGGATATTTACTCTTTGCTTGGCACAAATTATTTTCAAACTGTTTTTAAACGATGCTTTCTATTGAAGCTTGGTATCTTAAAAATTATAAAAATAAATGGTTATGCAGTTTCATAAGTAGTCACTATTCAGTTTTTTCCATTGCAAATTCCATCTTCCTTTATATTCAGGAGTCATGCCACAGTGATATAAATAAACATATTCAATTAGCAGCGATGAATACATTTTCTGAGTTCATGAAAAGCTCTGCATAATGACTCAATGCATAGTTTACCTCAACAGCTTGAAAATCAGAGATTTGTTCCCCTTTCTATAGTACTCCAGGGCTCAGAGATTTTACTAGGAAAAAAGAATACATATATTTAATAAACTTGTTTTTTAGTTAGGGTGGGGCACAGGATAGATGGGCAAAATGTTGAGAAACACTTGGAACAAATCCTTATAAATATCAGCCAATTATGCTGTTTCCTTACCCCAGAGATAAAATATGGAACACCTTTGTTAAAGTCATTACAAGATGAGTACCAAGCAGTTTTTAATTATATAGCATTTGTACACCTGTGAATAATTAACCTGGCAGTTGCTAACTGGGTGACAGTGATTGACAGAAAGCTACCAATGGTTCCAGGCAAACGATATATCTTTAATAAGAGTAAGGCTTACAGAACCTTTACCTGAATGAAGACAGTGGCTTTGGGTGAATCAAACAGTGGTTTCCTTGGCAGGATGTACAGTGGGCCAGCCCCTGGCCTTTTTGCACTAGTGTCTTGGATTTTAAGAAAAATAGCTTAGGTATTGTAGTCCAAGGTGAAAGCCAGTTTAAGACTATTAGTCTGTTTAAAAAAAAGTAATAAGATTGGCAATATCCTGTCACATTTCCATATGAAAAATATCCTCCACAGTTAGAGGCAGCTGTAAATTCAGAGTTCTGGGTAGCATTAAGTTTTATCCCCAAGCCTATGGACATACACTGTTTGCCTGGAATGGGTTTTGCCTTGAGTTGACTTTTAATGGCTTTCATTGGAATGTGGCTACTGTTTGCTACGATTCTGAAACTCTCTCTGTGTTGCTTCTTTCTGGGCTCACTTTGCATCTGCTCTAGGCAATTGTCTGTATTCCAGGTTTTATACTGTGAGTCTTGGTAAGAATTTTTCTTCAGAGACTGGGATATATGCATGAGTAGGGAAAAGTAGGAAGTTTATGATGAAACTGCTATTTGGAGTCCCTTAAGAAATAACAGCCCTCAGGGGGCTGAGAGATGTTGCAACATCAAAGGGGCGTGGAAAACATTGGTGGTAGAGGTCAGAAGCCAGCCCTGAAAGACAAGAGGGCAAGGTCACAAGTCCAGACCTCTGGACTGAATGATTGAGCCCAAAACCTTGACTTAATGCATGGGCAACAGATGTAGAAACTAGAAGAAGAGAAGTAGGATCTCCAATTATATTCCCTCTTCACATTTAGAACATGTCTTAATGATACTGGTAGACCATTGGTTAGAGCCTGGGGAGTCTCCCTCATTGGCCAGGATGGCAACAGGAGGAGGTTCTTACACTGACTGTGATAAAGAGCCCTCCTCCTCCCCGCTCTCCAGTATCAGATTGGGGGTGGGACCAGAGCAAAGCAGGCCCATGCACCATAGAAGTCAAAATGGCATAAGGGGAGGTGCTGGACCAGAGAGGACTGTCAGTCAAGCCTAGGAAAAGAAGAGATTGGTTGGGAGGTGGACACGCTTATAGTGTAAGAAAGTCTGGGAAGTTGATTGGTTGTGTTAGGAAAGCACCTGGTCCATCCTACACCCAAAACTAATAGTCCCAGGAAAACAAAGAATATCTCTCTGTCTCTGTCTCTGTGTCTCTCTGTCGCTCTCTTGCTTGTGGCTCATTACTCAGGACTTGAACTTGGATGGTGCACTTGTCTGCCCTCTCCATGGGACATTTGGCCTTCAGGAGGGAGCCTCTCTCTCTTGCCAACCCAGTGATGCATTCAGCAGTACATTCACTTGCTCTCTCATCCGAGAGTACATGACCTTGCAGCCCTAGCAGCCATGTGGCGCACGGACTCCAGGAGGGAGCCTGAAATGGGCAGAGACTGGGAACAAGCTAAGATAACGGATGAGCACTTAGCAACTGCCTGCAGGCTCCAAAGGATGGTGCTTTAAAGTGGAGCAAGAGCTCTTGAGCTCTGGCTTTTGTTTTGGTCTTGCTGAGGACGGTCGGGCTTTGTCTTGGTTTTCTGGAAGAGAGGAGCTGTGATAGAGGGAGTCTGTCATTCTCCCAAACTGTGCAGCATTCAAATAAAACCTCTTTCTTTTTTTTTTTTTTAATCAACAACTGCCTCAGGAGTTTGGTTTTTGTGGCACCAAGCAGATGAAACCACCGTTTGTCTTTGGTAACGCTAAAATAGGTTTATACTAATAACTGGTTATGACTAGTTAACCAAGAAGATCTTTATCACTACTACTCTTTAGTGCTATTTTCTGGGGGTTTTCCCCCTGATTTTTCTATTTAGATAACCATCTTTGAGGATAGCTTTAGAAAAAAGAGTGAAAGCCCCAAGAACTTTTTCTACAGTCTACCATATTTTTGGCTTATCCGTCCTTTATTTACCTATGACTTCTGCCTTTATGATCCTCATTCTATTGAGCATGTTGTGTTTTTTATTTTTTTAATGCACCTGCTGATTCCTACTACAGATTCCTTTCTGGGATATCCAGAATTGGTTACTGATGAGCCTGGCCGGTGGCCCACTGTATTGGAACACTTAATGTGTGTTCTCTGCCTTCACTTCCTCATAAAACACTGAGTACCGCACTCTCTGCATGGCTTCATTTCATTCCCTCACAGTCTCAAGAGGCGGGTATTATTGCACCCATTTGACAGATGACAAGGATGAACCTCTGAGAGCTGTAATTTTATAATTATCAAATTATAATTTTATGAATACATTTTATAATGTATTATAAACAGCCCAAGGTGACAGACACCTTCTAGAGTAAACTCGAACCTTCTGGTGCCAGAGTTGTAACCTCTCTGCTGTAGTACCTCTAACCCTGATGCAGTCTCTTTAAGACCCAACAAATCATTCTGAATTTCTTGCCATGTATCTGATTTATTGCCTGCTGCATCCTCCATTAGACTATGGAAAACTTCAAAACAGTGGCTGTAACAGAATTTTCATATCTCCCATACCAGGTAAAGTCTTTGTTCCTAAGTGGGGGCTTGATTGTTGAGTAAATGATGAATGAAAGATATGTCAGTAATCTATGTATTTTACTAATGCAGTCAACAGAAGGAGCCTGGCCTTGGAACTCAGGCCTTATTTTGCTTATATCAGGCACATGTCACCTAAGGATGTTACTTTTCTTCTCCTGGGCTTAAAGGGTGAACAAATCCAGACAGAAGTAATAAGCAATGTGGCAATTAGCATTTGGACTGCCTGATTATATCATATAAAGTATGCAATGCCAGTTAACAACCAGGAAAAAGTTATAGAATATGTTAATAATAAATACTGATTATCATTTTTCCTGCTCTACTTGCTCTACATCAGTGTTTAAATTTGCTCAATCAAGCACTAATTTTTTAAAGAGCTATTTATACATTAAAACATTTTAGTTGAATAATCATTAGCAATTTTTAAAAAAAATATAGAGTGCATAACCATTACTTTTTAAATTTCTGACTTTGGAAATAAATATCCAAAGATCAAATGTAGGATGCATGGTAGGACAAAAATAGTTTGGAACTAGGTTGGGGAGCAACAAGGGAGTTAGGAAGGGTGGTCAGAGGCTTGAGGACTGAGCCCCATCTCTGCTGTCACTTAGTCACTCAACAAACATCTATTGAGTCTCTACCATGTGCTGGGTATCACATCAGTTTGTGGTTATACATGGATAAATGAAGTGGGGTCATGACTGGGGTCATCAAGTAGTTCAGTTTATTAGAGGAAACAAACATGTAAACAAATGGAAATAATATAGAAAATATGTGAATATACATATAGAGAGAGAAGGATAAGGGGAGATAGACAAGAGAGAGAAAGGAAGAACCAAGAAGAAAGAGGAATTGGCTATCTCACCAGAGTTATCTTCTGAGAGTTACTTCACTTCTTTCTCCAGTCTGCTAAATCAGTTCCCCGAACTTTAGTAATTGCTGGTACCATCTACGTATATATGAAAAATCTAAGTAGTGCTTTTTTAATGTTTGTTCTCTTCCAATAGACATTAAGTCAATTGCCTTTTTTCTTTTTAATGTAGTATTCTCTTAAACAGTAGCATATGCAAAGTCACTGGATGAAAAAGCTACTTCTGACATGTCTACACTGAATTCGTGAAGTTTCCCACCCACACCAGGAGCAGTACAGGCTAACTGTGTCCTGCTTACCTCAGAAAACTGAATTATCATGCTTGTAAAATAAATACATTCTTATTCAAATCAACTTTGAAATGGTGTATTGCTACCTAAAAGCTCCCTAAGAACTGCAAGTGGCACCTAACCCATCATGATTTGGAACTTCTGGCCAAGTGATCCTGTCTGAAGCCCCCCTCTGTCATCAGTATGTTGACTTCTGTAAAAATTTTCATTGTGAATGTAAAACAAGTATCTTCCTGTTAGCTGTCAGGTAATTCAAACTCACAGAAGCTTGAAGGGACCCCGCCCCCCAGCCTGGCTTCACTAATGTCAAAAAGCTTTAAAAAGGGAGAAGTCTGGGTGGGAGCCCCTCTCCCTGCCCAGAGGGGCTCGGAGCAGCCCAGAGGGAGGAAGGGGAGGAAGTCAGAATCCAAACTTCTTTATACAGATGATGCAGGTGGAATATGACCATCTCTAATCACATTCCCAACTTTGCAGAAGCTGCTCTTTTTACTGAAAACTGGTGCCTGTCTTAAATATAAATATTGAGTTAGGGAGGGATAGGAGACACTAAAGTGAAAGGAAAATGATTATGAGCTTTGGAGAAGCATAATCATGCTATAATTTGTTTATTTGTGATGCAAGAATGACTTACTATTTAAAATTCCAAAAGGAAATTATGGTACGTGTGATTTAGAAATGAAGCTATACCCCATCAGGGAAATGAAAGGAAAGTGTGTTTCTACCAATGAAAAACACAGGAGTAACTGCCATACTTATAACAACACATTGCTGTTTTTCCTCATTGGTGTATGGTTTAAACTTGTTTGGGATGCCATCTTAAATTTTTTCTGAAACCAAGGCCCATTTCATTGTCATTTTCATAGTAGAGGGAATACAGTGGGGTGTGCGCTTTATAAAAGCATATTGAGTATTATAATTGAAGGTTATATTTAAAAATCACTATTCAATTTTGTAACATAAAGCCATATTAAAAGAAAAAATGATACACAACCTTTTTGTATTAATCCAAAAAGGAGGTGTGGTAAAAAAACCTATAAACTATCAAGGCAGCTACATTTGCCTTTTTAGTGGCTCTATTCATTCAGATGTAATTAAAACCCAGTAAGGGACCTCCCACATCATCCTCGGCCAGGGAATGTTTCTAAGTACTTGTGTCATTTTCAAACTTCCTTTGATTCATTAAAAAAAAATTGGGTGCTTTTAAGGGGTGAATTTGGTCCCCTGCCAAAAGGTATATTGAAGTCCTGAGTGCCAGTACCTCAGAATGTGATCTTATTTGAAAATAAGGCCATTAATTAATTAGATTAACCAATTAACTAGATGTAACTGAATGATGAAGTATTGAGTGGATGTAAGATGATACTGAAGTAGGGCAGACCCTTAATCCAATATGACTTCCGTTCTTGTAAGAAGTGAAGAGACACAAAGAGCTCCCCAGGAGGCAGATAGAGACTGAGGGGCTGCAGGCCAACGAACAAGGGTTGTCAGCAAACCACCGGAAGCTGCAAGGGGCAAGAAAGCATTCTGCCCTGGAGGTTTCAGAGAGAGCATGGCTCAGCTGACAGAGACCTCCTGATGTTGGCTATCTAGCCTTCAGATCTATGTGGCAATAAATGCATGTTCTTTGTTTAAAGCTGCCCTATTTATAGTCATTTGTTTCGGCAGCCCTTAGAAATGGACGCAGCACCAGCAGAGTGTCCTGGAGTGCTGTAGATGCTTGAAACACATCAGTAAACAGTGCGGAGGGAGGAAAAGACAGAAAGTCAATTGGACAGCATCTTAGATGGCAATGCAGTGTTGGCCTCGCAGATTAGAGGCAGATGGAAGGGGCAGTGAAGATTACTGCTGTGAATCCTGTGGCCAGAGATAAAGGCCACATTTGAGCAAAATGTGAAGATGGTGAAGGTGTCAGCCTCCTAAAAATACATGGGGAAAAAAGCATTCCAGGGAGCAGTAAACTCTAAGCCAAAGCCTTAGAACAGGGGCGGCAAACTCATTTTTTCTGGGGGCCACATCAGCCTGTGGTTCCCTTCGAAGTGCCAAATGTAATTTTAGGACTGTATACATGTAACTACTCCTTAACTAGGTCCAAGGAGTTCAGTGCTGCTGCCGGGTAGAAACAAGGTGCCAGGTGGATAAAACAAGGTGGAGGCTGGATTTGGCCTGCGGGCCTTGTGTTTGCCACTTGTGCCTTAGAACATGAGCAGGAATATGCCCTGTCTGTTGGAGGAACAGCCAGAGGTCAACCATGGCCCAAGGGAGTGAGTGGAAGTGGAAAAGGAGATGAGGTCAAGGAGGTATTGGAGAAACAAGACCTTCCAGGACCTGGCATGAGTTTATGTTGGTAAAGTCAGAGAGCCATTGGAGGCTAAAGCAGGGCCTTGACGTGGCCTGATCAACTTTCTCAAAACTCTCACCTATTTCTGTGTTGACATCCAGATGTAAAGTGCAAGTGCAAGAGTCCAAAAACCAATTAATAGACTGTTTCAACAATTCCTGCGAAAGATAATGCTTACGCCACAGAGGTCACAGTGAAGCCATAAAGAGTGGTTGGATTACATACAGAGCCAACAAGATTTACTGGCATGTTGGAACGGGGTGTGAAAGAAGAAGAAGGGTACAGGATACTTCTAGAGCCATGACCTCTAGAAGAATGGAACTGTCATCTAACATGTGCAGGCAGATTGAGGAGTGAGTGGCAGACACATCTTTCCTTTTGGAGAGGAACTTTATCCACTCTTCCCCTGATTTTTATTCCTAATGGTTTGTTCCTTTGTTTTTGATTGTGGCATAGTTTGTTTCATTGTTTAGTGCCTAGGTTTGTTTTATATAATGTCTTTCATTTATTTATTAAGGCTTTTTATTACTTTTATTGCATCTTTTTCAATTACCTTTTATTCCCATTGTACCCCCCATATCCCCTGCCATTGCCAGGGTTTTAGGTTCACAGAAAAACTGAGGGGACAGCACAGAGATTTTCTATGCCTTTCCTTCCCACACACATGCACGGCTCCCCTGTTGTCAACATCCCCCTCCAGAATGGTGCCTTTGTTACCACTGGTGCGCCTATGCTGACGCATCGTAATCATCCAAAGTCCACAGTTTGTATCATGGTGCATCTTGGTGTCATACTTTCTATTAGTTTGGACAAATGTATAGTGACATGAATCCACCACTATAGTATCATATAGAGTATTTTCACTGCCATAAAAATACTCTGTGCTCCACCTACTCATACTCCACTCTCCCACCAATTCCTAGCAACCAGTGATATTTTTACTGTTTCTATAATTTTGCCTTTTTCAGGATGTCACATTGTTATAATCATACAATGTGTGGGCTTTTTAGATTGACTTCTTTCATTGAGTAATATGCACATAAGTTTCTTTCATGTCTTTTCACATCTCGATAGCTCATTTCTTTTTCATATTGAGTAATATTCCATTGTCTAGATGTGCCAGAGTTTACTTATGCATTCGCCCACTGAAGGACATCTTAGCCACTGTCCAGTTTTGGCACTTATGAATAAAACCACTATAGGCATCCATGTTCAGGCCTTTTTGAGGACTTAAGTTTCCTACTCCTTTGGGAAAGTAAGAAGAGTGATTGTTGGATCATACAGAAAAAAATATTTTTTAATAATTTTTTTGTGAAAAATGACTACAATATCTTCCAAAATGACCATACAACTTTGCGTTCCCACCAGCAATGTATGTGAGTTCCCATCACTCCCCATCTTCACCAGCACTTGGTATTGCTAGTGTTACAGATTTTGTCCATCTAATAGGCATGTAAATAGGAGTGAGAGTATCTCACTATTCTTTTAATTTTCATTTCCCTGATGTCATATGATATGGAGCATCTTTTTATAGGCTTATTTGCCATGTAAATATCTTTTAAAATGAGGCATTTGTTAAGGTATTTGGTCCACTATAAGATCAGGCTGTTTGTTTGCTTACTGTTTAGTTTGAGAGTTCTTTATTTAGTTTGAATAAAAGTCTTCTATCAGATGTCCTCTGCAAATATTTTCTCTGCCAGAGATTTGTCTTGTTATCCTCTGGATATTGTCTTTCAAAGAGTGGAAACGTTTAACTTTAATGAAATCCTGTTTATCAATGATTTCTTTCCTGGGTTGTGCCTAAGGCTGTATCTACATCATCACCATCACCCAAGGTCACCTAGGTTTTCCCCTATGTTGCCTCCTAGGACTTGTATAGTTTTGCAATTGACAGAAATTTTTAATTTCTTTTGAGTTGATTTTCATGAAGTTTGGAGTGTCTTTGTCTAGACTCATTTTTACATGTGGAGGAACTTTTGTTCCAGCACGATTTTCAAGAGACTGTCTTTGTTTCATTGTATTTTTGTTTCTTTCTCAATCATCAGTTGGCTCTATTTATGGGGGCCTGCTTTTAAGCTCTGTATTCTGTTCCACTGGTCTAATTGTTTATTCTTTTACCACTGCAGCACTGTCTTGATTAATAGAACTTTATAGTAAGTCTTGAAGTTGGGTACTGTCCGTCCCCCAACTGGTTCTCCTTCAACATTGTGTTGGCTGTTCTGGGCCTTCTACCCCTTTGCATAGACTTTAGACTCATTTCGACAGCACCCATACAATACCTTACTGGGGTTGTGATTGGGACTGCATGGAATTTATAGAATAATTAGAGAAGAACTAACATCTTGACAATATTGGGTCTTTCTATCCATGAAAATTGAATATCTCTCCATTTATTTAGTTCTCCTTTGATTTCATTTATTGGAGTTTTATATATGTAGTTTTTGTGCATATATTATTAGATTTATAACTAAGTATTTCATTTTGAGGTTGCTAAATATAAATGATATTTTAAAATGTATTTTAAATTCCATTTGTTCATAGTTCACATATAGAAAAGTGATTATTAATCTTGTATTGTGAAATCTTGCTATAACATTAGTTCCAGCTCTTTTATTGATTTGTTAGGATTTTCTGCATAGAGATCATGTCAACTGCGAACAAAAGCAGTTTTTATTTCTTCATTCCCAATCTGTAAACATTTTATTTTCTTTCTTTGTTTTACTTTATTAGGTAAATTTGCCAGTATGGTGTTAAAAATGAATGGTGAGAAGGTACATCCTTACCTGGTACCTGGTCTTAGAGGGGACGTTTTGAGTTTCTCACTTTCCCTATGGTGTTAGCTATTGCTTTTTGCAGAAAGAATTTGTCAAGTTGAAGTTCACCTCTATGTCTAGTTTAGTTAGAGTTTATATCATGAATGGGCATTAGATTTTGTCAAGTGTTTATCTGCATTTATTGATATGATCATGTAGTTTCTTTTTTTTTAGTCTGTTGAAGTGATGAGTTACATTACTTTTTCTAACGCTGAACTAGTCTTGTATACTTCAGATAAATCCCACTTGATCTTGGTGTGAATTCCTCTTATACATTGTTAGATTTGATTTGCTAATATTTTGTTGAGGATTTTTGTACCTATGTTTATGAGAGATTTTCTTTTCTTATAATTACATTATCTGGTTTTGGTATTAGTGATGCTGGCCTCATAAAATACATTAGGAAGTATCCCCTCTGCTTCTAAGATGTCTGTCTTTAAGGTTATTATTTTTGCTTCCTTTTACTCTAATCAGTATATTTTTCTCTTTTATTTTATTTTGATTTCCTTTTCTAAAACTTAAATTTCCAAAATATTTTTTCTTTCCTTCCTTCCTTCCTTCCTTCCTTCCTTCCTTCCTTCCTTCCTTCCTTCCTTCCTTCCTTCCTTCCTTCCTTCCTTCCTTCTTTCCTTATTTTTTTCTACCTATATTACTGTTAACCTTCTAGTTTTAAACCAACTAGTTTTTAACCAGAGAAGTGCATCCCATGGAGGGGACCACACTCAAAAAGAGCCTAACCCTCTGTTTCCAGGAAGCATACAGGTGTGCTTTATCCTGGAGCAGGTGAACTCCGGTGAGAAATGTGGGGTGGCCTCAGAGTGTGTCGTATGTGTTAGGTTCCTTTAGGACCAGCTGCACCAAGGACTTTGCTTTTCAATGACTGACTTGTTTCCTAGAAGATATTCCTGGGTGTCCTAAAAGTGGTTCCTGACTTGTCAGCTTTTTTGATGGATTTGAATAGTGCATACCTGCAAGGCATTTAGACTTCACATCGTCCTATTTTATTTTGCTTTTCCTTTATCTCTCTAGCTGAGAGGAGGAAATAGTCACTGATAAAGTGAGGAGTACATCCGTCATCTGTCGGTTACAGAAATCTGTTGAGCTTGCTTGACCAGAGTATGTTTTTCTGACATTGTTTTGTATCCTGGCAGGTTGTATATCTTGTGCCTTAATACTTGCATCCCTTATGTCAAGGAGACTGTTGCCTGCACAAATACAAAGTCACACTCTAATAATCTTTTTAGTTTGTATTTATTCTATTCAGCTCAAGGCAGAATTAATTTTCTCTGAACAGCAGGAGAAATGAAAGTGTTGATGGAGTCCTACTTTGATCCATTGCAAAATGAATGAATTGCTTCCCCATAGAACATTCTTCCAGAGAGAAATGTAAATTTGTGCATGAGATATTCCTTGCCACCATGTACATTTTATGAATATACCCAGATCATACTTAATGGCAGTACTTGGGCAATATTGAGAGACTTCAAAAGAGTATTTCAGAGGTAGAGAGGACCAATCTATTAGTTATCTCTTACCACATAATAAATGACCTCAAAATTTAGTAATTCCTAAAAAAAGAAAAGACTCATTTATTATTTTATAGTGTCTGTGGCTTGGGAATCCAGTAGCTGAGCTGTATTCTCAGGCCTGGAGTCTCAAGGCTTGACAGGGTCTGAGGCAGCCCCTTGACGTCATCATCGATACAGCCAGTGAGGCGGTTCTGGCTGTGGGCAGGAGGCCCCAGCTTTCCTCCATGTGGACCTCTTTATAGCACTGAATATCCTCATGCATGCTGGGTGGCTTCACCCACAGAAAGTGATCCCAGAGAAAAAGCAAAGTGAGAGCTGAAATGGCTGGTGTTGCTTAGCTTTTTAGGCCACACATCGGCATCTACAATATCATGTGAGTCAGCATACCTCCATCCCGTGCAGTGGGGCAGAGGCCTGTCCTGCGGCACCAGCACAGGGAGGCTAACTCACTGGGAAGCGTGACGTCTGCTCTGTCATAACAGATACAGGATGTACTGGATTGAGGGAGAACTATTGATTAGGCCTTTTACAGCCTGGTGGAGTTGAGCCTGAGCCAGCAGAACCTCACAATTAGATTGAGGAAAATGGCTTAGGAATACCAAGATGGACCCCCCCCCCCGCTAAATATATATTTAAACAATTTACTTATTTGTCCTTTGCTTTCCACCAACTAAACTAGAACAATACTACTTCTACTACTTTGACTAAACTAGGGGAAAGACTTTTCTGGTACCGCCAAGAAAGATATACCTCCCCTGTTTTTCATAACTCTCTCTATGTAGCGCATCTTATGATTCATACTTATCATTTATTATGATTTTTATTATGAATACTCTTCTCTCTATCAAGCCACTCTGCTTGAAACCATTAGCTTTCATAAAAAGACACAGTGTTATTGAAGAGTTTGCTGAGTTAATCCGCCTTGATGTTGCACATCTCTTTGCTGCCCCATCTATGTGATAAATAATTGATTTGTCAAGCACAATACTGAACTTTTCATTAAATAACCATACTGTACAAGATGACAATCTAAAATATTCCAATACAGGCTAATAGTTTGCATTGGATGCATCCTACCTTTTAATCTAAGTATCAACCACAGACAATCCAAGAAGTCAGCCTCCAGATTTTCAATTCTGTTTCAGTAAGTTGGGGGTTCAGTTCAAATCATTGTGTGATTATCTACATGCAAGTCTTATGTCCAAAAATATGCTGTTCTGTTTTCACTTTTAGGATATACTGTAGAATGCAACCTAGGTGCAAAATATCATTTGTTCAGTGCACATAATGTTTTAACTAAACTCAATCCCGACAACCAATTTCAGCCTAAAACAAAATACAGCAGAAAAACATGCTGTTTAAAAATTACATATAATTTATTCTCTCTCATAAAATAAATAGAAAGTGGCATGTTTATTTCTAACTCTGAGTTGACAGGCCTGAAGAGTTGTTATTAGAAAGGCAATAATGTCACCAGTCACATGCATTCTTGGCTCTTCCAAAGACTGTCTCATGACCAAGGAAAAGTTAAAGCATCGAGAAAAGGCAAACCATGCCATCTCTCTGAATTTATTTTTCTAAGAAGGCAAGCAGCAGTCCTCATTTTTATCATAAATGGAATGTATAGACTCATTCGATTCTTCCACTGTTGATATACCCCTTTCCCTAACTGTATCTGTGAGCATAAACAGGCCCAACAAAAGCCAGGTGACACTGAAGAATATTATTTCCCATGAAAAAGATATGGTTCATCTATATAGCTGTTCTTTGGGTCACCAAATAAATAGAGTACCTCTTTATACAAAAGAAAAAAAGCTTAAGCCAGATGAAGATATAGAGAGTTGATATGAGAAGCTATATATTTGTCTTTATCATTAATGTAAATATGTTATAACAAGACCCTGTTAATTCCTTGATTGTTCATTTATATAAATGACTACATTCCTATTGATATTTTATACAGTCTATAGGGATAAAATCTCTTATGTGGTTATTTTCCCCTCTATGCCATAGGTTGAATTGTATTCCTCTTCAAAATTTTTATGTTGAAGTCCTAACCCTCGATCCTGTAAAATGTGGCTATCTTTGGAGATAGAATCTTTACGGAGGTCATTAAGTTAAAATTAGGTTAATAGGGTGGGCCTTCATCCAGTATCTCTTGTGTCCTTGTAAGAAGAGGATATTTGGGCACAGACATGTCCAGAGGGAAGTCCATGGGAAACCAGTGGGACACAATGGCCTTTCACAAGCCCAAGAGAGATAGGCCCAGAACCAGTGCTTTCCTCATGGCCCTTAGAAACTAAACCCACTGACACCTTGGTCTTGAATTTCTAGCCTCCAGAACTGTGAGGAGATACATTTCTGTTGGTTAAGTCACTCCCTTTGTGGTGCTTTGTTATGACAGCCCCAGCGAACTGTTATACTGCGCTCTCTCAGATAAGACCTCCAGTGGACTTAACACATTCTTCAAATTTATTTCTCTCCTTAAGCAAACATCCCTTACCGATCTTTGTCTCGCGTACTTTGACCATCCTTGTGTCTGCTGTATTCAGACAGGAAACCCCTTTCCTCCCAAAGTTGAAAATTGCCCTGAGAGTCTGACCCATCGTAACTTGCACCTAAAGAGGACTTTGTAGTCAATGTGATCTGTAATGTAAAGGGGCTGCGTGGCACAGCAGTGTGGTGGCGGAAGGGGAGGTAAATGTCTTTGTTTATACACAAAACGAAGTTGTTGCTTTTTTGGTGGGGAAGCGGGTATCTTGGTTTGCATGCGAAGACCAATTTGTATGGGCTTTTATTTATTTTTTTTAATTGAATTTTTTTATTACATGTTAAAAAACAATAAAGAGGAAACAAAGTGTTTTGAACAATGGTGAGAACATCCTCAAAAGAAATTTAAATGAAGTATGAGAAAACTTGAATACAAAGGGATTTCTTTTTTTTTATATTAAATTTTATTTAGTTATTTTTCAAGTACATTTTTTTTTCTCTTCCCCCCCCTGCCCGGTCTCCCCCCTCCCTCCCATTCTTTAAAGTCAATAAAACAAGCGTTTTAGAAGGGAGTATTAAAAATAGAATGCTTTGTGACCCAACATACTGATTACACCCTGAAAGCTTTGGGCCCTGGCCCGGGGCAGAGGGCGCAGGTGTAGAAACCACCAATCAGGACTCAATTGACTTCCCTCATTTACTGCCCTGTACTCATTTAGTCTGGGGAAGAGCCGGCAGCCCCCCAGGGAAGCTTCCCTCTGAGCCATCCCCCCGGCCTCTCCCAGTATGCCACTCTAAACAGCCCAGACCAAAGTGCCGGAGGAGGGCTTCGGGAAGCTGCTGTTTCTGACAATTGTGTCTACAGCAAACCAGATGGCACTGTTCCCGGAGGGCCTGGTGTCTGTGGTTATGACATGCCTGGTCTCTTGGTCGCTTAGCTTCTGAGCCCTTGGCAGACGGTTCTTCCTCATTTCAGTAAGAACTACATTTCCTTTCCAATTCCTGGCCCCCGAAAAAGCCCACCGCAGAAGGCTTAATGTTCTGCCCCCAGAAATTCTCGTGTCCTTTAAATTTTAGAGAATGCTAAGGGCACAAGACTTAGACTAAGCTAACTGGATTACAAAGTATATTTTTGCTGGAAATGTTCTGATACAAATGGAAATCTAAAGTGGAGTAATTTGACCACTTTGAGGCTTTTGAAATAATTGATCAAAGTGGAAGCTGTTTCCGTTCAGCTCCTTTGCTTTTCTGGATTTGTCTTTCAATCTCTTTGCCCCACAGTGACTTTCAAAGGAATTGCTTGAATTTGTCTAATTTTAGTGTGTTAAAAGGGATCGCAGGGCCCATTTAATTTCTTGAGGCAAAACAGCATCCAATTTCTCTTTTTCAGAAGTAGCCAGTGTGATGGTTGGGTTTAGTTTAAATTCAGCCAGCATGCAAAAACCCATATGGAAGTGAAAAGGTTAATGAGGGTCATTAATCTTAAAAATTAGAAAAAAAAAGTCCAATGGCAAATATTCTATGATTTAATTTTATTTGTTAAAGTTTCCTTTAAACATTTAAAAATGTTTATTGATTTTAGAGAGAGAGAAGATGGGGCGGGGAGAGAGAGGGACAGAGATGTCGATGCAAGAGGGAACCTGATTGGTTGCCTCCTGTAGGAGCCCCAACTGGGGATTGAACCCCAAACCCACAACCCACACAACCTTCGGTGTACAGGATGATTCTCCAACCAACTGAGCTACACCTGCCAGCATCTAAAGTTCCATTTACGCCTGATATATGAAGACAAATATTTTTGCCTTAAGATAAAAATGGTATCACCTTACATTGCTACATTACAATGTTTAAGTATTTTACTCTGAAATCATGCAACTGAGTAAAAATTCTGATTCCCAAAATGATGAGATTTATAAACCTGAGTAGTTTACTTACACTTCTTTTTTCTACAGTTTCTTCTTTAATAAGTGGAGAGAATAAGAGGGACTATTCTGTAGGATGATATGTAGCCATTATTTGGCACTAGCATAGAGGAAGGGCAATAAGTAACAGCTATCATCAAGGTAGTTATCACTTACTAAAAATTAACAAAGAGTTCTTATTTACTTGGCACTCCTTTATTTCTAGACAAGTTATTAGACAAAGAAAGACTCCATTTCTCTAATGCAGCAATAAAAGCTACCATTTCATTAGACCCAATAGTACAATTATAAAAATAATGTATTTTACTTCATTTTTAGGTAACTGACTTCACCAAACTTTCCTGTGTACTAAATAATTATTGTAAAACAAAAAAATATATATTTATAAACAGTGAACAAAACATGCTCTTAGATCTCCTATTACTGAATGTAAGTCTACTAAAATTTTGATCTAAAATCACAAATCTATGTCAATTGCTTTATTTCACATTTTAAATTATAACACAAGACAATCACTCAAATAAACCAAATTCATTCCAGCTTTTCAAGGACATAAACTATCTACATGTGCAAATTCTTAGATATAAGAAGTAATTTCTATAAATTTAAATATCACAATTTTGATTTCATTAAATTATTTTATTCCTGATTATATATCTTCTCTGGGGTTTAAGTGACCATTACCATTTCTGATATTTTGTTATTTTTAATTATTGCTACTTCTAATTTTGGGGGGACTGGACAATGAGTGGCATCTCAGGCAACTACCTTCCTAATTAATTTAGGTTGGACCCAGGGATTTTAGCTCAGCTGGTGGGGACAGCCGATGTCCTGATTCATAGCAATGTAAAAAGGGCTGACCTTTCAGTTCACATGATATAATCCCCCTTCTGTCCTCAGCTCCCAACTATGTAAAGTATTTTATTGGATTTTGCATTTTCTTCTTTCCATGCATTTGATTTCTATCATCTTCCTCCCTCCCTCCCTCCCTCCTCCCTCCCTCCCTCCCTCCTCCCTCCTTCCTTCCTTCCTTCCTTCCTTCCTTCCTTCCTCCCTCCCTCCCTCCCTCCCTCCCTCCCTCCCTCCCTCCCTTCCTTCCTTCCTTCCTTCCTTCCTTCCTTCCTTCCTTCCTTCCTTCCTTCCTTCCTTCCTTCCTTCCTTCCTTTCTTCCTTCCCTCCTTCCTTTCTATCACACATTCTTAAAGATACTCAAAATGTCTGAATAAATTTCATTTGCCTCTTATGGCTTTATCTAACCAGCAAATCAGCTCTACTCCAAGGTAATTTTGCTGACACAGTGGAGTGATTCAAAACACAGAATTTAGAGAACCGGAGAAACTGCAGAAGTTGGTAAATAAATGCACAAATTAGTGTATTCATCCATGCAATAAAGAAGTGATAAAAGATGTTTTAAAGCTCTCTGGCAGTACCAACAGAGAAGAGATACAATCATGAGTCTCTTAAGGATTATTAAAGTTGTTTTTTCCCGAAATTAAATATACTGAATGCAACTGCCGAAACAGAAGAGGTTTTTTGTAACAGAGTAGATATGCAGATGGGAAGCATACATTTAAAATGTACAGGAATGCATAGAAACATGGACATTATTTCTTAACCATTAAGTGGATTCATAAAATTTAAAATAGAAGACTGCAGCCCTGGCTGGTGCGGCCCAGTGGATGGAGCACTAGCCTGTCAACCAAAGGGTTGCTGGTTCAGTTCCCAGACAGAGCACATGACTAGATTACAGGCCAGATCCCCTGCAATGGGAAATGTGGGAGAGGCAACCACACATTGATGTTTCTTTCCCTCTCTTTCTCCTTCCCTTCCCCTCTCTCTAAAAATAAATAAATAAAATCTTTAAAAAAGAAAGAATTCAAATTCAATAATTTGTTCCCTACAGAATCTCCTTATTTATTTACTCAATTAGGAGGCATTTTAAAGCACCTTCTATGGACTAAGTGTTATAATTAGTTGATTTCTACTCTCTCTTCTTCGTCCTAAATTTATCAGTTTATAAAAAATGTGTCTATTTTTAAACTAATAAGATGAGTGTCTATAGCTACAACCACTAGAAGAATCAGCAGCAAATGATCAAATGTATTTAAATTATATATTCTAAATAATATAGTATGGATCAATTGTACACAATCTCTGACTGATTGTACTTGAGAATTATCCATGTTTTACTTGTCTGTGTATCTTTATTTATATATTAACAGTGGACATATACAGAGAGGGGCTTTAAGGTTAGCTTATTTATTGGCCCATGGACTATATTACTCTGACCTTGTGGCAATCACAGTTGCCACAAGGTCTTATTTACACTGTGACGTGCATAATGGCAGCAAATTAACTGTGCTCAGCAGAAGATACTGAGACCAATATGACGGTCTCTACTCCAAGGAATATAGTTAGGGAGAAGGGCATGCAAACATATAATTTTGAAAAAAATTTGATGCCGTAACAGAGGCAAAGTTGAATGTGATCAACCCTGTTTAGGGTAAACAGAGGAATTCACAGCAGAAGAACCATTTGGATCATGGGTTGAAGTATAACCAAGAGCCTGGCAGGTAGTTAGCGCCAGGCTGGAAAACCGTATCCCAAACACTGGGAATAATGTATATAAAGCCACTGACATTCAACAAATGCTTTTTGCTTTCTGTGTTAAGTTTACAGTTGAGTGAGGGTAGGGGCAAAAGTATATCAATAAATTAACTAAGGGTTATTTTGCATAATGAGAAATGCTGTAAATAAGAGAGTAATGTAGCTCAAAGCTATTGGTAGGACAACTAGCATGTGCTTGTGTAATCAGGAAGAACTTCTCAATGAAGTGACAGTTAAGACCTGAATAAGTGGAATCCAGCCAATGAGGAGCATTGGGGGAAAGCTATGAGAAGATTCCAAGTGCTATGTCCTTGGAACAGAAATGAGCTTGGCTCAGTGCTGGAAACAGCCTAAGTGCCCATCAGTAATGAGTAGATAAAAATCTCGTACATTTACACAATGGAATACTATGCAGCAAAAAGAAAGAAGGAGCTCCTACCCTTCACAACAGCATGGATGGAACTGGAGAGCATTATGCTAATTGAAATAAGCCAGGCAGTGAAAGACAAATACCATATGATCTCACCTATAAGTGGAACCTAATGAACAAAACAAACAAATGAGCAAAATAGAACCAGAGACATGGAAATAGAGAACAAACTGACAGTAACCAGAGAGGACTGGGGAAGGGGATAACAGAGGAAAATAGAGGAAGGGTCAAATCAAGGAACACCTATAAAGGACCCATGGGAAAGACAATGGGGGAGGGTTGAACGTGGGAGGTGGGGGTGGGTAGGGCAGGGGAGAGTAGTGGAGAAATAATTGGGACAACTGTAGCTGAACAACAATAAGAAAAGATATTGAATATAAGCCTGGAGGGCATATCTTTGTTTTTACTTAAGCTTAGGGGGATGCACTCAGTCATTCATCATTAAATATGATATCAGTAATTTTTTGGTAGAAGATCTTTATAAAATCAGAAAACTTTCTTCTCTTCCTATCTTGTTGAGAGCTTTTTAAATAAAATAATAAACTTATTTATGTATTAAAAAGAAATTAATTTGGCTCATTTGATCGTAAAGGAGGTCGAACGAGTAGGAGAATGAAAAGAGGAAGGCAGAGAGTGGGAAGGAGTCAGTCATGCAGGGTCTGTCTGAGGGATGGAGTATGGATTTTAATTCAGGTGCCACATGAAGCCAAGCAGAAGACTAACATGATCTCATTGTATTTTTAAACTTACTTTGGGGGTTGGGTGGAGAGTATGTTTAGGAGGTGAGAAGGAAGAAAAGAGGAAGAAGACAGAGGGAAAAAGAGGGTCTTGCAGAGGGCCAGAAAAATATGATGACCACATATTTGAGTTATAGCAGTAGGGCTGGAAGGAGAACATCTCATTATGGCCACAATGTGTATTTATTTTGGCTGGACTTTTGTATATTAAATATATATAGAGAGAAGTGAATGGAGATTACTTTGGCAAGGACTGGGTTATAAATGATTTTTTAATGGAATGGCTATTAAAATTTATTCTTTTGTCAATATGAAAACATCAAAGTATTATAAGAAGAGAAAAAGGGTGCAGCATGTTCGGATTGGGGTTTTATTACATCCTTCAGGCTGCAATGTGGAAAGGGAATTGAGAGGAAGGAGATTGAATCCAGGGAGACCAGAGAGAACCCCTATGACACAGGTGCCTATGAGCACTGTCGAGAGTTTAAACCAAGAAGTGGTTGATAAGCATAAAGTGGAAAAAAATGAATTTAAAATAATATAGAATCCATTATAAAATAAAGAATCCATTATTTAAAATAATATAGAAACCATCTACAGATTGGTGATTGATTGGATTTTGAGAATAATATAGAATATAGAAACATAAAGACTCCACAATGGCACCCAGTTTTGTTCTTTGTTCATTCGTTTGTTTGTTTAACATCAATGATTGGATGAATGGTTGCCCAACTAGGTAAGATGAAAAACTCTGAAAGGACATCAGAGTTGAGGTGATGATATGCTGAGTTTGGGAATTCCTCTCTGGAATTTCCAAGGGGAGATGTTCGCTAGTCAGTAGATGAGCAGAGACATACAACAGGGCCAAGAATACAGAATATGTATAGATGTGAGAAGGAGCTTGAAAACAGGTACTCATGGTGGAAACAGAATAGAGCTTGTGGTAGTGAGGGAAGTCTATCCAGGTGCAAAAAATGGAAGAATAGCTCTAACCATATAAAAATAAGTACTAGAAGGACATGCACTGCTTATGTGTTTTTCTAGTACGTGGTCAGGAATCTAGGCCAGTCTGGAAAACAATAATTCAGAAAGTTTTGGCAGCACTCATCAAAACTTAGGTTGTTTTGGATCAAGGGTCTAGGTACAAAACATGGAAGGTTGTTGTAAGTAAGTTGATACTGAGTCAACACCTTGGCTCAGCCTGAAAGTGTTTGGTCTGCTTTGGGAGGAAGCAACACCCGAGTGTGACCAGGCCAGCCCCTCCCAGCAGACTGAATGGAAGGACCTGGATAGCAGAGAGATTAAAGACATGAAGAGAGGCAGTCTCGGACATTTCTATTTCAGTCAATACATTTTTTAAAAATATTATCTCAGGGCCACTTGACACAGAAACACTGGGAATTTTTGTTAAAAAAATATGTATTTCTGAATCCTACCCAGATATACTCAATCAAAATTTCTGAGAATAGGGATGTATCATCTTTGTTTATATCAGTACTCTCTAGTACTTCCTTTGAGTTTACCTCCAGTTTTTTTATAGGTTAGCTCAAAATCCTGATTTCTTCAAGTCAACTCTCTTGGCCCCTGGAAGGATTCACCTTTGATAGGTAAATAAGGTAAGTTAACACAGTAGTCCACTTGGTCAGAACAATTCCGCTCAAAATAATTACTGAACTCAGACTTCAAAAACAGAAATGCATTAGTAAAAACCAAACTCTAGATATTATTTTATAAGAGAAGCAATGGGGGAAAGCTATTGGAAAATCTGTTCTCTGCCTGCTTGCAGCTCTGGTCCTGAGCTGTGTACTGTGATTGGATTTTGCTCATGAGTTTTCCCCTTTTGTTTGCATATTTAAAAATCAATATATTTATGGTAGTAAATATAATCTGTGGCACCTATTATGCCCTTAACACATGGTAACTACTATAATTTCTTCTATCTTATTATTGTTACAATTTGCATCATTTCTCAAGGGAATTTTTGAAATTAGAAAATTATTTCTTTAAGAAATTTCTGAAATTAAAGAAATGTATAAGTAATAAATCACAGCTATAATAGAAACTATATTTTAAAAAACCTTCTTTGTTATTTATTCCCTTTCTAAGAAAGTACAAATAAACAAAAGATTGAATAGAACTGAAATATAATTTTTTAAAATGTGTGTATAATAATTTTATAATTCATTATTTGTTTTAATATGTGAACTGGGGATCAATAGTCACAGCAGATAGTAGGAGGTTCCAGAACATCCCTTAAAGAGACCATGAATGAAAAGAGAAGTAGTTAAAATACAAGGATGCCAAAATCAAAATTTGAAGAAAGTTGACCGTGAAATGATAATCCAGGCACAGGGCTGTGGGGATGATAATGCACTTAATCAAATATGTCAGCTTCATAAATTCTGCTGTGTTCTGAGATCGCTGTCCCCTTGAGAGAAGTCTAACAGTAACCCAACTGAATGCGCCTTCCAGGAGCCATAATGTGACTCTGTTTAATAGAAAGTCGGCTAGGAGAATGTTTGTGCTTGGATTAAAAACCTTTGGAAAGAAACAAGGTGAAAAAGCATAAATTGGATGAGTTATGGGGTCCTGCTGGTACATGTATGAAAAAGAACCAGGGTGTAAGTGGGTAGATCTTACAAATATTTAATTGGCTCAGTTAAAACTGAAAAAAAAAGAGCAGTCTTTTTACATGAGGGGGAGGCTTTGTCTAATCAAAACAAATAAACATAAATCAGCACCTTTCAAATTAGAGAGACTCTGTGACAAGTTAGTGAGCTAACTTTCTTAAGGTTCCACTGTCATCATCTGGTACAGGGATTGATAACCTCCAGGGCAAACACAGCCCGGCACCTGCTTTTGTCAGTAAAGTTTAAGTGGCACAGCACCATGCTCATTGGTTTACATTTTGCCTGTGTCTGCTTTCACAACACAACTGCAGAGTGGTTGGGACAGAGACAGTAGGACTTGCAAGGCTTGAAATAGTTTTCCTCTGGCACTTTATAGTAGAAGTTTTCTGAGCCTGATCCTTTATACAGACTGGCCTAGAGCTGAGTTCAGGAACTGTTTAATGGATTTGAAATGTGTGCTGTAGCTATATACCCAGAACAAGCTGATTAACCTCCCTGAAACTCAGTTTTCCCCCATGCTAAAATGGACATATACTAACAGTCTTACAAAATCTTCACATAGTCCAGCATAGTGCTTGGAATATGGTCCATAGATAAAATACAGTACAGCATTCTTCCTTCTCTGTCCCTTCTGGAAATGATAGCAGGTGCTGGCTGCATTCAGAATAGTCAGTGGTATGCTAACTGGTGATGTTACAGCTTTCCAGATTTTCACATGTACAGAAATTATTGACTTTTGAAACTGAATTAATAATGGTTTATAATTATTTATGACTGCCCTCATTCAGGTTGCATTTTTCTCTTATCTTTCTCTCCTTTGTAAGTAATTGTTTATTTTCCTATAAATTAAATGTCTTCTTTTTATTTTTATATTAACCACAGGGAGTTTTATTTTATTTTTTCTAAAAGGCACTATATCATAAAATACTCTGATGTTTGGGTGCCTTGCTGTTGAAACATAGAAGTAGCAGAAGAGTGGATGTTTTAAAGAGAATTCCCTCAGTCTTTTACTTTTGGTCACCCCCAAATCTGCCAGGAGAAAGGCAGCTCTAATTGGATGAAGACAGGAGACCCAGACAGAGCCCCTATGTGAGGTGTGAATAGTGAAGGGATCAATCAAGGAAAACTCTTTTTTTTTTATAGTTTAATGAAGATTCTAGATGGAAGGGAAGCATCCTTTGATGGTGGGGTTTGTTGACAAGGCCCCAACCTCAGCTTTCTGAGAGGGGCCTTACTTTCCATTGTCTTGTACTATATAGCTATTTTTCTGAACTTAAACTTTGATGTTATTTTGGTTGCCCAATTTGTGAGATAGTTTTAAAAGTGATGAGCTAATGAGTGTTTCATTAATAGAATACTAGACAAAAGCAAGCATTCTTGCTAATGCCATCATTCTCGAGACTATGAAAAAAATGTCCTTGGTTTAAAATTTTACTAACATGAGCTCTTGAAGTAGACATTTTTGTCTGGGCCATTTCTTCTAGGATAATCTCTAGGCTGGGAGGCAACAAGCCTGGCTGGGGATGAAGGAGGCCAACAGTTCTCACTTCACTAGGTGTCCCTGCCCTGGTTAGTGTGTTAGCTGTCAACTCATTACAGAACGTGGCATATCAAATTACGCTGAGTCTAAGGGGTTCCCTGACAAGAGACCCCAAAGAGAAATTGTGAGTAGGGGAAGAACAGTTTGGAAGAAGGAAGCCAAAAAGCACCTTTTCATTTTCCCTTAAAACTCAACCTGGAGCTCCTCTGAGTTTCCCAAAGATTCCATGTTTTGTTACTGGGTAAAGTGAAGGAAAGGTAAGAGTGAGCTCCTTTCTTCTTCAGAGTAAAAAAAAAATGTGCTCTGAGTATAGGGAATACTCAGCAGGGAATAAAGTGTTGGCAAGGGATCATGGTGCTGCTTTATCAAAGGATTTGGTGATATGTCCTTTTGGATCCAGAATTCTCAGTTTCCAAGGGCACAGATTCCCCATTTCTGCTGCAATTTCCTTTCAGTCAAAGAGAGCCTCATGGCTTCTGCTACAGAATTCAAGCCAAAGACCATTTGTGAGTGATGATTAAGAGAGTATTACGAGTATATAGCATTTACTTTGTTAATTTGGCCCCCTTTCTCTTTTCTTATTTAATCTTTATTGTATTTTTTCAATTACCCCCTAATTCCTTATACCCCCACCCCCCCAGCAATCACTACACTGTTGTCCATGTCCATGAGTCCTTTCTCCTTTTTGCTCTATCCCTCCACCTCCTCATCTCCCCACCCCCACGAGCTGTCACACTGTTCTCCACCTATGAGTGTGTCCTTTTTCTTCCATATATCATGTTGGAGATTCTCAATACTAGTCACCCATTAGAATTTGCTCATGACCAGAACATTGCTATTCTTTTAAATGTCTGCCGGGAATTGCTGGTAGCATCCAACACTGAGCACCTGCAATCTGCCTGTTCACTAGTCTAGATTTTTAAACATTGCTGTTCCTTTTACCAATGGATTTTTAGGGTTATCGGTGCATTATATTATGTACAACTTTTTGTAACTATGATTTATGCTTCAATTCAAGATTATGATGATAGCTCCTCACTCACTGTCCAGGCTCAAGGAAGCTCATCCGTCACACAAAAGCTTCATGATCGTGCACACACTGATCCTGAATCTGTACCTGCAGCACTGGGTAGGCCAAAAAGTCCATTTAGGGTTTCTTTTTTTCCGGTAAGATGAAAGGCACATTCTTTATTTTCATCAATAACTCTATTTATTTGGAGATTTTAGGTATGCTGGCTATTTTCTTCTATTGTCTTCTAGTGGGTAGAGGCCAGGGGTACTGCTAAACACTTTCCCATGCATAAGACAGCCCCACAATAGAGAATTATTTGGCCAAATGTCAGTAGTATCAAGAAACTTGGCAAAACACTTTTGACACCTTTGATCAGTCACAGCACCTTCTCCATGTACCACACAATTCTTTTTTTTTTGCATTTCAGTTTTTTTGCCTTTCTTGAAATAGAGCATAATATTCCAAAATAGTGAATTTTCTTCTATCTTCAATATTAAAATGACTGCATAAAAATTCACATTTTTTATAAAAATTATTTTTCAACTACAGTATTCTGTCTTTTATTCCCACCCCAGCCCACCCCCCATGCCCCCCACCTCCCTCCCATTTCCACCCCCCTTAGTTGTTGTCTATGTGTCCTTTATACTAGTTCCTATAAATCCTCCCCTTTTTTCCCCCGAAATTCCCTCCCCTCTCCCCTCTGGTCGCCGTCCCCCTGTAAAATTCACAAATTTTGATAAGTTTTTTTAAATGCACACTGATATGGCAGCTGTCACAATACACTCTAACAAAATTGTTTCAAATGAAATTGAAGACAACTAAGTACTACTAGAACAATCATACAAAAAATAAATAAATGAACTTTTTGGCCAACCCAGTATCTACACTGGGAGGTATGTTGCCACGGAAGCTGTATCACTCCTAGTCGGCAGAATGCAAGGTCTGAATGTGATTGGCAACAAAGTTCTCTTAATTAAACTGAGACATAGATGTATACATTCTTAAAATAGTAAACGTGTCCAAATATGACAACTTGCTTCATAATTCAGAGCTAGCAGAGCAAAAAAGTGGAACTAGGAAAATAATGAAGATCTATATATGAATATAGTTCTAGCAGGGAACCAGGAGACTATTTTTTCCCACTTATTAGGAACTGTCAGGTAGATCAAACTATAAATTGAGAAACTTAGTTTAAAAAGCACAAAGTGTAGCATAGGCAAAAATTCACTGAAGTATTTTTAAAGTGTGTTAATAAAAGCAGTCCACTTGCTACAAATATTAACTGTCTCTAGAGACCTAGAGACACGTAGGATGGTGCACTTGTGTTCTAAGTAAGATCAGAAGAGGCCACATGTAAACATAGGCTTGTGATCCTAGGTGCTTTCAAACCTAAATCTCCACAAAATGTAAGGCTGTCTTCATGACATTTGAGCAGTGGCACTCAACTTCTGAAGAAAGGACAGGAGGAAGAACTCCAAATAGAAGACCTTGCTATGAACTTGTAGAGTCCAGTTAGGGTGGGCAAACAAGGAACTCAGTAAAATGCAAATGGATGAGGAACCTACAAGGAACCTGTGAAGAACTTGCCTGGAACCTGCAAGATTCCTTGCACTTTACTGGTGTGATAATGTGATGCATTTAACTCCAGTAAGCCATCCAGCATTGCATGCCTGGCGTAGCTGCTTCACTGATTCAGTCAGACTAATGTGCATGATCAATTCCCTCTAATATTTGCAGATATTTATGATGTTCTGTAATTATAAATTATTTTTCATGAATGTGGTTCCGATTTCCAAACAAATGCTAAGGAGTTTGTTGCAGGAAATGGTACACTCTCTAATTCTGATTATTCTCCCTCCTTCCTCTCCAAATAATTGGTTCCGATCATTGCAGTTGACTAGCCTTTTAATTTTGTTTATGGTTTGTTCCTGTGTGCAGACATTTTATATTTTTTATGAAGACACTTCTATTGATTTTTAAAAATCACTTGTGAGTTCTTCCATTATTTTTAAGCTTAGGCAGCATTTTTTTCTTCCTGAAATCAATTAAGCATTCACCTATATTTTGTTTTGTTCTAATTTTATTTATTTACTGTTATTCAACTTAATTTTACTATTCCTCTTTCTCCTCCTTCTCCATTCTCCTGACTTTGCATTATCATTTCCAATGATGGTTTGCATTTGCTAAAGCCTTGCATGGTGGCAAGTGTCACCCTAAGCATTTCGCCTGTTCTGCAGTCTATCTATCAACCCTAAAGGTTGATGCAATAATTGTTTTCCTGAAGGATAAGCCTTGCTTGAACACATGAAGTCATTATTGATATGTTATCCAATGCAATGCCTTTGCCCATAACTATAATGCTGTCCTTTCTTATTTGTTATTTGTTGGTTTTGTGGTTAATTGAATGATCTTGCAACCTTCATTAGTAGCTCATTTTTTAAATAATAAATTGTTTATCTTCATACCTCTAAAGGATTATCATAACATCCTACCACATGATATAGCTCTGAGAATTCCATGAGGTGTTATATACACAGAAATCGTGGAACATGGTTTCATTCACAGAGCAAACGTAACTGCCTGTCTTCACACTGTTCTGTTCAGTTTCTCTAGATCACAAGAAGCTTGCTGTTGTGTCTTCCAAGTTAATCGTAGAGTTTCCCTTTCAGCTGGTGCACAAGCCTCATTTTCTGTCCTCAGAAAGAGCACACACACAAGCCCCAAGCAAGTGGTTGGCTAGTAGATTTTCAACTGTTACTTTGAATTCAAATGCTTCCTATTTACTCCGAGACCACTAAGAACAAAGGGTCCTTAACTAGGAAGAACACTCCCAGTAGTGGCTCAGTCAGTGATGGTTTCCTTGCAGCCTCTCTTCTCATTGACACAGCACTAGTGCTCCTATGGAACAAGAGTTTCAAAACCTCCATGACTAGGAGCATTGGACACATTGCCTTGACTTGGGTTTCGTATAGTTCTACTTAAGGACATGCATCTATCTTGATGTGTCGAGATAGGTATCTTGACAGTGGAGTTTGGACCCTTGCCCCAGCTGGTCCACGTAGGTTGTAGGGAAGCCGGGAGAGTGGGGGACATGACCTGGTGTGAGGTCACTGAGAATGCTGCCATACTGACAGATAACAAGCAGGGTGATGTCATGAACTATTTTCCGAGGACAACCTGAGCCACGCGTGTGCCAGGTCTGGAGACCCTGGTGTGCAGAGTGGTACAGACAGCGACCTCTGAATGCAGAAGTCTAATTAAGGTTGAAAAAGGTGTGGGGCAATGACAGGTCATCAGCACCCAAGCCCGGTGCCCAGACCACAAAAGCACCAGGGGCTCCCGGCTACGTTAGCTCGCTGACAGTGAAGAAGTGTATCACGTTGTTAATTCCTACAGTTTTAAAGGAAAGTGGGCATTCAGCCCAGTCGTTGCAGGGGAAGGTAAAATTTCTTGATTTTACACTTCAGATGTGTTTATACAAATGCTCACCTTGTTCCTTGCCTCAGTGCCTACGGCATAGCAGGATATTTTTTCTTTACTTTCTAAAAATAGCAAAAATTATTTAAATTTCAGGATGAATATTTGCAATGTGGTTCTGAGGGGGTCAAAAGGAGTTGGAGAGCCATCTGACATTACCATTACTGCTCAGGACCCCACGGAGACGGCAATGTGCTGATTTCAACAAGCGATGTGTTTTCTTTCTCTCGAACTCGTTTCAGGGATGCCCCACATGGCCATGAGATTGTCTCACTGAAGAGAAACGAGGGGCTCCCTAACCACAGATTGCCATTTCTTCCCTGCCCATCCAAAGCACCAAAGTGTTTCTCTTTTGTGTTAGCCATCTCTTTTAATAATTCATTTCTTGCTGAATCCCTAAGCAGAAATAGAATTATTAATTGGGCCTGAACATTTGCTTTGCTAGAGGAATTATGATTGTATCTTTTTCACTGAGCTTGAAGATTGAAGATGCAGCCTTTTACGGAGCATCTACCTTATAGTGAGGATAGAGTCAGGGATGAGGTCGGGTTCATGAATTGCTAGAATACAAACCACCGTGAATTAGGTGATTGAACTCCACTCAAAAGAAGCCAAAACACTCAAGTTCTTTTTGCCTTATTGCGATTATCAACCCTAACAAAACTATCTGGGCCTTTTGAAACTTCAATCAATCAATTAATGAATCAATCATTATCTTTGTTTTAGCTGAGGAAACTAGTAAGAATAAAATGAGAAATTAAAGGCAATCAATGAGTTTACAACAAAATAGTTCAATTTTTTAAAATTAAATTTATTGGGATGACATTGGTTAATCAAATTATGTAGGTTTCAAGTGTATATTTCTATGATGCATGTTGTGTATATTGCACTGTGTGGTCACAACAAAAAAATGGATCTCCTTCCATCACCTGGTATCTGAATCCCTTTACACTTTACTGCCCCCGGGACCCATTTCTTTGGTAACCACCAAACTGCCAACTGTGTCTGTGAGTTTTTGTTTGTTTTTCATGTTTATGCATTTGTTGCTTTGAGTTTTATATCTACGTACATGGCCACAGTGGTTCTGAGCTGGGCGACATTTAATAGTAAGTGGGATGCTATTTATGTATCAGATACTGTTTTTATTTATGTAGCATAAAATGCCAGGAGCAATCCTGGCTTGGTGGCTCAGTTGGTTGGAGCATTATCTCCTACACCAAAGGGTCATGGGTTCCATCCCCAACTGGGACACGTACAGAAGGCAACTAACTAGTGTTTTGATCTCTCTCTCCTTTCCTTTCTCTCCAAGATCAATAAAAACATATCCTTGGTTCAGGATTAATATCATCATCATCATAATAATAAAATATTTAAAAATGCCAGGAGCTGATTTTGAGTTGAGGATGGAGCCCAGCTACCTCTACAGAGGGAGTGTTCTGATGCAATAGTGCAAACACATCATGCAGTTACCCTCTATGCAAAATAATAAACTAGCCTGCATTGAAGACAGAGATAGCCTCTTAGGATTATATATTAATGGAACTCAAAAGGTATGACAGATCACATAATTTAAGGCTCTTTTGGATTTAGGTATATCTTCATCACACAGTTTGGGTCTGTGGTGAAATGCAATCCCTAAACCTTCCCCCCACACTCCTATCTTGATTCCTTTTCTTGCTTTTTCCCTTATTTTCTTAATATGGAATATTTGTCAACAGGGCCAGCTTCAGGGGTGGGCAGCCTGTGCCCAAGCTTAGAAAGGTGCTACACTTCTTTATTTTTTACTTATTTTCATGTTCTGCTGTCACTGTCTTGACATGTTTCTGTCTTTTTAAACATGAGACCAGCACAGTTTATTTTGCAGGGGGCCCAGCAAATTGTGTAGCGCTTCCTGTCTACTGAACCACGTCTGTGCCACCGGTTTACAAGTGGTTGGTTCCTTGATAGTGTTTCCTTTACTCGCCACTCCCCTCATGGAAGACACTTTAAAATAGGGCTTCCTCCCGTTCCAGCAACTCGGAGGGAGATGCCAGCTGTCTAGATCTCCTGCCAGACTCTAGTCACTGCCCCTCTCATTCATGTCCCCGTGGGACATGACTAAACCTTTTATACAAGTTTTTTAAACTCACGTCACTCTCATACTTAAAAGTTTTCAGCAGTATCTGGTCTAAATGTAGACTCATCTACAAACAGTAATCTGTTCCCACATTCTGATTAATCTTTTCATTCCTGTTGCTTCTCCAAGTTTCATTTTAATCTGTAGAATATTATCACTTCACCAAACCTTGAGTATGTTATAAAATGTTTTATTTTTAACATCTTCAGCAAATCAGTTTATTTATGTTATCTTTCTAAACATGCATTATGCTGATAATGGCAACGGTGTGATGAAGAACAAAACATACTTGGCCTCTACCGTCATTAATTCACAGTGGAGAAAGGGATAGAGATATTTAATATGTAATTACTTACTGTTCAGAGCATCATGAAAGAAGATAATTGGAATAATAGGAGATAATTAAAGAGAACATAATTTGCCTCTGTCCTCTGAGTAGTCAAACCTGATACATCGTTTGAAACCCAGATTAAAAGCTACTTTTTTTCATGTAGCTTCCTGTCACTTGTCTCCCTTGCTAACAGTATTTACAGTTTACTTATCCAAATCAACCTTTTCTCATTAATATTTTATTCTTGGTTCCTTAATTAGACTGTGGTCTAGACTATGCTTCACATGCTTTTTTTTTAATTTTTAATTTTTGTTCTTTAGGACTCAGCTCAGCTATTACCTTCTCTGGAATCCTTTTTTAACAGCCCTTTCCCCAACCCTAAATGGGAGACAGAGATGGAGACAGACCGACACAGACAAGGGGACAGACACAGAGACAGAGATGGTGATGGAGAGAGAGAAAGAGGTAGTCACCTCCGCGTATTAGTTCTTTTGGAGACAGTCTTTTGTCTCTATTTTTAGTGCTTAGGATTCCTAGACTTACTTACTTACTGGGTTCCTAGTTTATGATAAAAGTGAGACACTAGAGGAAGCAACTGCCTGAAATTTTTCATGCTTATAGATTTTGAAACTCCAGCTTCACCTCCTTTTTTCTTATTCATTTAGTTCATCAGTATCAATTTTCCAGGAACTTATAATGAGCCAGATACTGTTGATAAAGAGACAATACAAGTTACCATCCCTCTTCTCATGGAACTATTGTCCACAAATGAAAAAGTTATTCATTATACAAATATTAACAATTGGTAAAGTGCTATGAAGGGAGACTACAGGATGCTGCTGGAAAAATGTCAAATTGTTTACTTCCTCATATTTGTCCCATTGTTTATACAGGGAGACATTGATACTTCATTGCTGATAAAGTTAAATGACCAAATGTGAATGAATGCTTAGTATCCTGTCACAAATGTACATTATTTCTCATCAGTGCTATCATTATTCATAAATGAAAAAGAAGTTTGTCTTCTTCACTAAAATGCCAGAGACCCTCCTTTAAGCTAGCTTATTTTTATCAATGAAATATTTCAATATGATATGCATTACCTGTATGCATCTTTCACACATCTGTATTCCATTATCTCAAAAATTTCCTTTCCCGTTTATGCCCTCATTTCACAATAATAACAGTCAATAAGTTAGGCTGCTTGGAATTTCCTTGTATGATTTCTGCAATAATGGACTTGATACAGTAGGACACTTGTTACGTATTCAAACACAATTGTTTTTATGAGAAAGGCCTCCTGTAATAGGTGTGGGCTGATGAGTTCTCAGCCTGCTTCCCAACTTTTCTGTGAGCCTCTCAGTGTGGTGATGAAAGGGCAGAGAGGAACCTTCGATCTTCCAGGATCTGTGGTTCATTAAGTCAAATCCCTCCTTCGTTTCCACTTCATTTCAGTTGTACAAGTAGTATTTATTTTATTTCATAAAAGCACTTTATGTCTTGGTAATAAATTCCGAAAAGAAAAACCTGTCTTGTACGTTCAGCTGACCCTTGAATGATGCCCGCACTCAGGACACTGGCATCCCTGCATGGTGTAAAACCCGGGTGTGACTTCTGACTCTCAACACGACTAACCGCTAACAGTCAGTCCTCTGTTGATCAGAAGCCTCGCTGATAACAAACAGCCAGTGAACACAAATTTTGTACATTATACGTGCCATGTACTATATTCTTACAATAAAGCCAGCTAGAGAAAAGAAAATATCAAAAAGAAAATCATAAGGAGCAGAAAGGACATTTACAGTGCTGTGCAGTATCAATACTTTAAGAGTACATTGTCTTTTTACAAAATGACTCGTCCGTCTGGCAGTACCTACATCAGTGTTGTCTTATATAATCCGAAACACTGTATCTGTTATGTGTATTCTGAACACTAGACATCAAACATAAAAATGTAGTGTGAAGAAGAAATTTATTTTATTTACAGGTGCAACAATTCGTGCATTGTTAAAATGAAGAAGCAGAAATATGATCACTTTATGGAAGCCAAGTTGTAATAGATACAATGGCTTAACCTGCACACTAATGAATGAATCACCATAGAATTATAAGGCATGCATTATTATAGTCACATTCATAATAGCATATTGAGACATTGTTACATTAATAAGTTACTTATGTGTGATGATAGGCTGATAGGCAGCTTCTCCAATTAGGAGAGACAGAGGCAGAGTGTACAGTAATTCTTTGAAAGCAAAGTCTCAAAACAGTAAGAGAGCTAACATATTATTAATTTGATGTGAAATATTACTCACTGTATGCCTATGTGAGGATAGGCCATCCGCTTGCATTCAAGTCTTGCACACGATGCTCTACCAGGAGCAGCAGAGGCGATGCTTGCAATGAGCAGAGGCGATGATGATGGTGATGGTGTGACATAAGAGTGTCTCGTCCAAGTTTCTGCTGTGCAGTTTTTAGATTTTCACACGAAGACACACATGTATTCAACAGATGGGTTTATTAACTCTATGGTACCATGACTATTTACTATTCATTAAGTGGAAGTGGATCTTCGTAAAGTCTTCATCCTCGCCCTCTTCACATCGAGTCAGAAGAGGAGGAGGAGGGTTGGTCTTGCGTCTCAGGGGTGGCAGCAGTGGAGGAGTCGGAGGACATGCAGGGGAGGCAGGGGTGGCAGCGCACCCATTGTGGCTTTTATGGAATACATTGCCATTTCTGTCTGGCTCTTGTTGCTTTTCCATTTCTCTAAAAATGTTTCGATGCCATATCAATCCTTCATTCCACCATTCACTTTAGTTTCTCTGCCAGTGTTAAAGAAGGGTTTGTGTCCTGAAGGAAGTCCAGAGCAGCCTAGAATAATCAGAACCCTTCTGCCAGATTGTCTAATGTTGATTTGTTTTCTGCCTCTTCTTCTCTGTCTTCTTGCTCATCCTTTGGTACTTATTTGGAAACATTCTTCTTCATCAAGTCAAGTCCTCTTTTGTTAGGTCTTCTGCTGTGGTGTCTGTTAGCTCTTGGATTTCTCCAAGATCTGTATCCTGAAACCCTTCAGTCCTCCATCTTTATTTATTTTTTTATTTATTTAGCCACATTCACAATCACTTTTCTGATTTCTTTGCTTGGCTCTGTGGTCAGTCCCCTGAAGCCACGCACGACATGTAGACACAAGTTTCTCCAGCAGCAGTGTATCGTTTGGGGCTTGATGGCTTTCCTGGCTTTTTCTGAAACAATGATGGCACCTTCAATCATGGAATCCTTCCAGTCTTTTAGGATTTTCTCTCTGCAGGTGTTCTTTTCCATAATGTTGCCATTTCTTTCCATGGAGTAGACTGTATAACCAGCCTTAATGGTCCTTATGGCCCCTGATCTAGAGGCTGAATTAAGACATTGGGGGCAAGTAGACCACTTGGCCTGGTCATTGTCCAATAGCAAAAGAACTTTAAAAGCCAGTCTCTTACCAGCAAGGTACTTCCTAACATCAGGGACAAAGCAATGGTGGAACCAATCCAGGAAAAGGCCTGTTGTTCTTTGTTGTCCAGGTCTGTCTGTTGTACAATCATAAGACTGACAACTGGTGTTAATATCTTCCCTTCAAGGCTCAGGGTTAACAGCGTTTTAGATCAGGGCAGTCCTGACCCTAAACTCACCTGTATTTGCACAAAACAATGGAGTTGCCATGTTCCTTCCTGCCTTAAGTCCTGGTGCTCGCTTCTTTTCCTTACTAATAAAAGTCCTTTGTGGCTTCTTTTTCTTTTTCCTCTTTCTCCCCAGAATCAGGCACTTTCATCTGCATTAGAAACCCATTCAGGCAGATAACTCTCTCTCCTCTAGGAATTTCTTAATGGTGTCTGGGAAGTTGTTTGCCACCTCTGGGTAGGCAGACACTGCTTCTCCTCCTATCTTGACTTTTTTTAAACCCAAAACTCTGAAATTATCAAACCATCCTTTGCTGGCATTAAATTCTCCAGCTTTATATGTTTCCCCTTTCTTTGGCTTTGAGCGGTTATATAATGACTTTGCTTTTTTTTTTTTTTGAATCATGTTAAAGTCTGTAAGTATGCCCTTCTTATAGCAACCCTGCACCCATATAGAAGCTGTGTTTTCATAATAAGGTAAAATGGTATTTCACAACTTGTGTGAGGTTTTCACACCTGCCAGTGTAGCTGCAGCAATGGCTTCGTGAATTCCCTTTTCCTTTTTTCACAATGGCCCTCACACCGGATTCATGTATTTTGAAAAGGCGGGAAGCCATGGCTGCAGTCCTCTATCTAGTGTACAGATCAAGTAATTCAACATTTTCTTGCAATGCCATGACTTTTCTCTGCTTCCTGGGAGCACCTCCAATATCACCAGTGGCACTTTGTATGGGTCCCACGGTGCTATTCACCGTTTATGATACTGCATGAAACACGAGGAAAATATGCACTAGAACCAAGAAAGATCACTTTTTACTGTGCCACGCAATCTATTGGAGAGATGAATTGTCAAAGGGAGCTATTTAGCATCACAAGGCGTTCTAAGCAGAAACAACACCTGAGCTCACTGTAATAGCAACAGGAGGTTGCTACAAAATTATTACAGTGGTTCAATATGCATTATGGGTCATTTCTATGCAGTTATGATTTAATGCAGCATCTTTACATTTGTTTACATTTCTCTGGGGTGCAAATGTATGGTCTCTGAGTGTTTGTGTGCATTGGCTTTGATATATTTTAACTGTTTATAATAGATTTGTATATATTTTATGCTAGTAAATGATAAAATAGATTAGTATCTGCATGCGTTTTATGCACCATGACATTCCTAACTTTTTCTCTTCAGAATCAGGCACTTCCATCTGCATTAAAAACCTGCTCAGGCAGATATTCTTTCTCCTCAGTGATTTTCTTAATGGTGTCTGGGAAGAGGCCTTCTGCTGCCTTCGGGTTGGCAGAAGCTGCTTCTCCTGCTTTTGATATTTCTAGGCTACATATTTCATCTACAAGTTGTTTCACATTGTTGCAAGTCTCCCAAAAGTTTTCTAATGTACTTATTAGGGCAAAACACAAAAACAAAACAAAACAAAACAAAACAAAAAACCAACTATGTGTGAGTGGACCTGAAAAGTTCAAACTCATGTTGTTTAATGGTCGAACTGTGTTTTCATCTCATGGTTGGGAATCTGTGGAAGCAGAGGGTGGACTTAGGTTAAACATGGGTTAACACTGTGAAGTTCTCACCCTGGTATCCCAAAGTCAACTGTAATTGGAGTCACTAAGAAAGCCCTGTTTATTCCATTCCTTCAGGGATGGGTAGAATCTGGGGATCTGATGGGTAGAATCTTGGAATTTGAAGGCTCAATTTCTGGATGAAGTCAGGCTCCCTACTGACTTGGGCCGAGAACATGCAGCGTACACTGAGTATCCATTTCCTCATCCCTCGGGGAGATGGAAGATCAGAAAATGACCTACCTCCCAGAATTGTGAGAAATATGTTAGTTAATAACGTGTAGAATATTTAGCCAGGGCCTGGTACACAGTAAGCGCTCACTGTATATCTGATACCACCAGTGCGTATTCCAGGGATATTTGTGAGCACCCCTATTTGCCAAGGCTTCTGCCAAGTGTGAAGATTCACTATGTTAAGCTTTTGTCCAGTGGCTATTTCTGCACATGAGCCACTTACTGTCTCCAGCCTGATTTGTTTCCTTCTTAGAAACGAAATAAAATGAAATTCAGTCTGTCATATGCAATGGTCAGGCTTGCTTGGAGAAACTGATATATTTTGGTTTTCTACAAAAGTTTAAACCTCTTCAATTCATTTTATCAGACCCCTAGCTATCTCTCTTCACTATCAATCATTCCTTTTTTATTCCTTCCAACTTGGTATTGTAGCAGGAAGCAGAAAGAGATCAAGCTTTGCAGGCTGGCAAAGCTAGGACTGAGTCTAGGGTTTTCCTCTCACCAGTTGCGTGGTCTGGAGTAAGGCTCAGTCCTGAGCCTGAGCCTGTTCTCTCTAGACTGGAGAGCGGTCCTGTTAATTGCTTATTTTGAGCAACGGTAATAACGGCAGGTACTTAATAAATAGTATTTGTGATTAATTCATGCAATTTGCTAGCTAAATTATCTCAATCATCACATAATCACACTGTACCTTCCCATTTTACCAATATCTCTTATTACGTGTATATTGATTTGCATTCTAAGGTTTTTGAAGGCAGATTCTATTTTGGCATGTAAATTCTTGCTGACTCAAATAATTTTGGGTAACTTCATACTATAATTTAGATTGACGTGAGTGACCCTCTTTGAATTAAACAAAATGTAAAACTCTGTTACCTCTTTCAAACTTGATTTTATTTATTTAAAGGGAAAAAGAAAACTTTAGGTCTAAGATTTAAACACCCTAGAAAAAATATATCCATAAACTCATTTGGCTTTGTTCTCACTAAAGTACAAATGGTAATTGAGGAAAATGAAATAAAAATGAGAGTAATAATGTAGCCACCAGCTTCCTGCAAACCATGAGGGTAGGCAAATTGCTAAGTAGTAAACCCTTGTTTAATTGTGTGGATATCATATATCGGTATAATTCGCTGTAAGTCCGATGAGTGCCAGCTTCTTCCGGGCATCATGGAAGCCCTGGTGGTGTGGCAATGAGTGAGCCACCGCTTGTTTGTAAAGGGATAAGAGCAGGAAACAAATAGAAATTCAACTCCTCCAAAAGAATCTTACAATGGAATATATACACGGAGGCCTCAATAAATGAGTTTTATTTCTATGTGTAAGAAACTCTTCAGTGTTGCAACAGCACAATCTCTGTTTCTCTCAAGTTCATAAAGTCAAATCATCTCCCCATTCTATTTCTCCCTCAGTTTTTTTTCTGTTTGGAACACAGAAGAAATAGCTAAAATAAAAGCACTTTTATAATGGGCTTTGTTCAGAGTTTTAGCCCTGAACGTTTATCCTGCATGCATAAACTCATATTAGAGTTACATTAAAATAATAATACGTCATCATTTTAAATGTTAATGTTTAAATGGTTTTATTAATGAACTTATGTTGTGGAAAGCTGAGTATCTACTCCTGGCATTTTGCCAGCTTGTTAGTTTCCAGGACTTGTTTATGACTTTTCTTCTCCTTCCTAGCTACCAGTTATGGAGCACTTACTATGGGTCAAGTTCTAGCATAACTGTTTTCTACCTATAATGCCTTATTTAAGCATAATTTCTACCCTGTGAAGTAGATACTCGTTTTCTGATGTGACCCATGAGGACACTGAGGCAGAGAAAGCAAAAGCTAGTTTCCCAAAGTCACAAAGCTAGAAAATAGTTGAGTTCGCATTTGAACTCCGACTTTATCTTCAGCTTGTCTCAAATTCCAGACTCCTTGGCCCTTACAGTCTTATCATGAACATGCTTACACATTGTTTACAATACTTGGTTTGTAAACTCAGGTTTAAAAATGATGGATATGCATGCAAATTCACTTTTTGTTAGGACACATGGACAAAACCAAGGGGGAGGGTGGAAGCAGGGGAGGGAGGGAGGTTTGGCTGGGGTGGGGGGAGTGCTGGGGGAAAATACAGACAACTGTCATTGAACAATAATAAAATAATTTTTTAAGTTCACTTTTTGCTGTTCTGAGTACAGTTTTTCTTCAAAGAGGGATTATCTTCACAGGGGAAAAGAAAATACTGGAAACATTTACATAAGTTTGATTTTGCCAACTGAGCTTTGTCCTTAATTAGGGAAGTTACAGATTTTTAAAAAATTTTATTTAGTTATTTTTCAAGTACAGTTTTTTGTCTATTTCTCCCATCCCGGCCTCCCCCACCCCCGTGCTCCCCACCTCCCTCCCATTTCCACCCCCCTTAGTTCTCGTCCCTGTGTCCTTCCTATTTGTTCCTCCAAATCCCTCCCCCCTTTTCCCCTTAAATTCCCTTCCCCCTCCCCTCTGGTCATGGTCCCCTTGTTCTCTATTTCAGTGTCTTTGTTTTTATTCTGCTTGCTTGATTGTTTTGTTGTTTAGCTTCCTGTTAAAAGCCTGACTTAGGACAACTTTTAGTGTTGTGAGTAATCCTCAAAGTTACCCTGAGTCCTCTGAAATTACAACGAGGATCTTTGAAATGAAGAGTGTTGTATCTGGGGCAGGATGTGCACCTTAATTTTAATGTATTTGACCCTCCTTCTCCTCCTTTCCCAGAGTCAACTGGCACCATGCCTGAGTGGTGGGCTACCTGAAAGAGAAAGCAGGCTTTCTCACTGTTCTCTGGGGGGTTATGTTTTTATACCAGACACCCTGTTTGCATTCTTTGTGCCCAGTGGTCATGGTTTATTTACAAGGTGGTTGCACGGGTTTGGGTTAGAAAAGTTCTTTGAAAATGCATCTCTGTAGAGAAATATTTTCATCCAAAACATGGAAAATCATTATTCTAATATTTACACAAAAATTCCAGGCAACAGAGATTTTTAAGCTCCTGTTGTTGTGCTGTTCTTATTGCATAAGACATAACAGTTATTAAAGTATTATTATTTTTGGTGGGGATGGACATGGGAAGGACCACAGTATGGTACTCTTAGCACCTGAAGTCTACATTGTATACATTGCTATTAACGCATCAGTAAATTTAGGTAATAAAATCAACTCATATTGAGTCTTATTATATACCAGTTCCCATCATACTAAGTACTTATCCCGCTTCAAAAGTAAAAGGGAGGCAAAATGTGTGGTGTTTACTTCCCACTCACTGGGTGATCAACATAGAGTGACCAAGTACTAGCCACATGGAGGGGGGAATTCCAAAGTCCAGGGCCATCCTATCCAGTTCTTCTCAGATGTTTGTGATTATCACCAAGTTAAAAAATATCTTTTACATGACAATCCAGCACATGCACACGTACACGAAGATGCACAGTAACTGCAATCAGGGGTTTCAGAAGTTACCTTTCCCCTCACTATGTGCAATGGGCTCTGATTGCTTCTGGCCTAGTCCATCTGGTCCCATCCATTCCATTCCACTTTCATCCTAATTTGATCCCACTCCCGTCTGTCCATCTCTCCTTTTTGTCTCATCCTGATGCATTACTACACTGATTTCACGACCCATTCGTGGGGCATGACCTACAGTTTGAGAAACGCTTTGTGTGGGTAATTAGAAGAGCTAAATAAAAGAGAATTAAATGATCACAAAAGTTTGACTGAGTGTTTAGGATGGAAAAATTAAGGGAGGCAGTTCCCTCAGGGAGGTAATGAAGGTCTGAATTAACCAGTACAAATTATGAGGGTCAACATTTATTGAAAAATTTCTTTTTGAATGCACTATGAAAAACTTAGTTTTGAGTCTATTCTAATGATCTAAGCCCTTTAAAAATTCTACAGATGTAATAGGCATTATTTATTACCCTTGTTTTATGTTGTAAGGGGTGAGGCTTTGAAAATATTTTCCCCAAATTTATATAGCTTGTAATTGGCAAAGCCAGAGATTTGCACTCACATTCATAGGATGAGAACCTAAGCTCTCATTATTCCATTTCTATCTCTTTTCCCACTCAAAAATATTGGCGTCTTTTATTGTGCAAAGCTCAGCACATTTTGTTACAGAGCAATAATATGCATCCAAGAAAATGTCTGCAGTCTCTTCCAGGTTTCTTAGGAGAGGGGGGCCATGGGAATTTTCTAATATAAAAACGTTTTAAACTTAGAATTCTGAATTACTCAAGTTGTTAATTCCCTTGAAAATCAAAAACAAAACCTCCTACAGTTCTATTATTATGCCATTGTTCTACCAAGAGGGTTATTTTTTTCATTTGTTTAGAAGTATAATGGTGTTTCACTTAAACATTCCAGAAACAGATATTATTTTCTCTGCAGGTCTGTATTTAACGGCATCACGCAGGATGACAGAGAGAAATACAGAAGACACAGCAAATCGAATGTGCACCATAGTTTATAATCTATTCCATGCCACTGTAGCAAAAATACAGTTTTTATTTAATAATATTTATTAGTAACCTTTAAAATTATTTCAAGTTAATATTAGCCAATCTTATCAAAGCATGACTTTGTTTCATAAGAAACCATTATTTTAATTTTGAACAAAATTTTCTCATTCAAAGAAGGCTGGTTTTAGAACAAGACATATGGAGAGTTAAATGTAATTTCTGTCAGCTGTAAATAGGGTAACCTTGGACAAGGTGTTTGAACGTTCTGGGCCAAAGTGTCTTTATGTGAAAAATAGGGAAGTAATACTTAAAAGCAATATTGCTTTTAAGCAATACTTAAAAGCAAAATGTTGATATTAAGTGAGATAATAAAGCCTAAAAGAGTTCTTGGCTCAAGGTCAAGGCTCAGTAATGATTCACTTCTTTGTCTTTTTAAACATTGTGAACTCATATACTGAGAACTCCTGTACTTTTAAAGTTGATTCGAGAAAATTCAATGGTAAATAGATATTGCCACTTTACTCCACACATAAAAGTATTTTATTACAGCATAGAGTTAGGAAATTGTTATGATAATTGGAAGTGAAACATTTAGTTGTGTTTGGGGTGGTTGATAATTCCTGTAAAACATAATGTATCTCAACTTAAATAACAGATCTTATATCAAAAACCGTGAGCTCTATTGGATAGTGTCCAATTTAGCTACAAAAGTTATTTTTCAAAAGTAATTCTCACTGTGTTATGTATTCTTGTTCTGCTACATGAATCAGGATAGATGGAAACATTTAGTTAAATTAAGTTTTTATCTCTATGCTGAAAGGCAGTTTATGGAGAATAATAACTACAATGCCTTTGTATTCAGCATGTATTGAATTGTCCATTGACTTTGAGAATATATGGTACAAGGTTTTCAGTGATGAAAAGCAGAGTGGCTAAGGGGAGTTGATCCTTGTAAGTAACTACATCCAGAATTCTGAATGCGGATTGATGATAAAAAATAAACCATGGAAGGATAAACAACCCCATGAATGAATATTAATCGATTTAATTAAACTCAAATAAAACAAATTAATAGGTTGCATAGCAAGCAATTTACAAAATAAGATACTAATAAATGAGATTAAATCAATATTTAACATGGCACAAAAATTCTAAATAGGAGTATGGTGTGGTAAGAATGAAAATGATATTCTTGACATATTCTTCGTGCATGAAAAAAATGTATCAACTTTTCTTCAAAGTAGTTTGCCTTCTTTTTGAATACATTTGCAGGCTCACCTTTTGCTTGTGTTATGTCCTGATGGCGCTGTGGCTTTAAGTGTGCTTTTCTGAATTATCAGCAAAGAGGAGACACTCTGTTCTGGCCTAGTGGCCAGGGCAGGCATCACAAGCAGCAAAGCAGATCACTGGTTCTTCATGCTTCTTGGATTTCTGCCTCATATATGATATTTTATATAAAATTGCCTTAAATCAGTTGATTCCTTAGGATCTCTGATGCAGGACTGTTCAAGTTGGAGAAGGAAAAAACACTTAAAAATGTGAACATCTATGAACAGAAACAAATGTTGATGAGTAGTAGCATTTATTTATTGACTCAGTCAGTCATTCTACAGATATTTATGGAGCATCTGAAATCTGCCAAAGCAGTAAAATTCTCAAGTCAGTGTGCAAGGTAAACATAAGAAGTTTGTGCTTTACCAGACACAGGGACTCCCTCTGAGTTATTTTCTCCTGGGACGGATCTCCTCCCTGCTGGATAAAGATTACTATTTCTTTGGTTGAGTACAAGATGAAGTCATTGGCTTGTCCTCTGGTGCCAAGAAGTAGACAAAACACCCATGATTAAAACCTAGAACTATCCCCCAGGACAAGAAGATGCTTACATGGTATTCCAGAAGAGGAGACGACCAAGGTAAGCAGCAGTCTCTCCCCTCGCCTGGCTCTCACTCCGTCATTCATTTATTGTGTGGAATGATGGGTTGAAGAACCTGCCATATTTAAATCCTTTCCTCTCAATATCTTATTTTCTGTCTCTCCCTCTTTCTTTTTCTTTTTCTCCCTTCTTGACTTCTCTTAGTCAAATATTTGTATTTTTGTTTGTTATTTACCTGGGCTTTTGAAGCAGACAGATCTTGGGTAGAATCCAGAACAAATCATGTTTCCATAGTATAAACTCCAAGAAGCTATACATTAGCCACTGTGAATAAATAGGTTAACTTTTCTGACCTCAAAGATGTGCTAAAAATGTTCAATGTTGGGTTTTTTTGGGAGAATTCTCAAGAATATGCATACATCCCTAGCTTGGTGTTTGCCATTGAGTAGGCACGAGCGAATAGTGATACACAGTCTGCAGCCTATGATGATAGAGCAGATACAGGCAAACGAGGTCATACCAAGAAAAGAGTGATACGTTCTTTCATGTATCCCCTGGATAATTTCCAAGGCTGGGAAGGAGCTAAATAGGTGGTCATGGCAAACAACGGCAGCCATAGCAAGAAAAGAAGAGTGTGAAAGGCACAAAGACACCAGAGAATGGAGAACATTTATGGAAATGCAATTCTAAAGTAATAGTGGGAAGAGGAATTAAGCAAGAGTATATAGTAAAGGGGCTCGACCCTGCACAATCTTTAGATCAACATTTGAGAGAGATTATTGTCACTCTCCTTGTTAGAGTCAAATGTTTTCCAAGCATGGCAAATTGCTCAGACTGAAGGCCCGGAGTAGCATCCCACAAAGCACATTCAAGGCACAACAGGTAAACTCGTTTCAGTTAAAGAGGTTTATTACTGCGCAATTAGGGTTATAACTAGAAAGGTAAGTTGGCATTAATGTATAGGGTAGAATTTCTTAAACTGAAGGAAAATAGGCAAAACCTCAATCTGGGTGTTAAGCTGATTGATAGTTTTAATAAAGTTAACCATAAAGATAATATTTTAGAAAAAATATGCTCAGTAAATAATTTTATTGCTATTATCAAAATCATTGAATAAAAGTCAAAGCAATTCTAGAGTAAAAATAAAATACAATAACATTTTAATTGACCTAATTAAGCCCACATGGTTAAAACCTTAAGTGTTTCAACTGAGTATAATCTCTAAAGAAATTAGCATATTAATTTTAACATAATTATAATCATAACACTTCAAACGTTATGAATCTGAGGGCCAGATAAATGTATTATAAAGAAAATAATAATTTGATAAACTGAATAGTTAAAAATAAATAACTGTAGTCTTCTAGAAATTTTTACATTTTGATAAATTAATAATCAAAGACTTATATTTCACTTCTGAGATATTTCCAGCTTTGAGCTATATTTCAAGTAATTCTGAGTACATTACACAATTTAGGATGTTGGTTTTTTAGTCAGTGCACAAAGCAAATCTAATGTTTCTACTTTGGTATGCATACTTTCGAAAGCTTTTGGGCTATTTTTAGCCAGGGGCCATCCATAACCTAACACAATAGACCAGTTTCTGTGAGAGGCACACTCTGAAATTTCAGTGGTTTAACCAAATAGAAGTTTATTTTCATGCTTGTCTACAGGACAAAAGCATATACCCAAGTAGATTGTTCTCCTCCAAGTGATGGCTCAGGGACCCAAGCTCCTTCTGTGTTATGGCTCCACCATCTTCTATAAGTGACTGTCAAGGTCATTGTAGAGGTCACCTGCATTGCAAGATTGCTCGCAGAAAATTTGTGTGAGCCTCTCGGAAAGCATCATAGGTCATATCCACTGATATTCTCCTGGCCAGAACTCAGGCATGGGGCCACTCCCAGAAATCCAGTAAGTGCATGCTAGGCTCCTGCACAGAAGGAAATAAAGTCAGGGAGTAGCAAAGGGCTTCCCATCACCAGCTACTCATTCTGAGGAAAGGAGTTCAAGTACATAGAGACTACTGGTGCCAGGTAGGGCTGATAGGCACGTCTGCTCACATGGCTTTAGTTAATTTTCACTGCACACATATAAAATGGGTGACAGTTCAAGGACCTGATTAGCAGAGGTTATTTCAACATTTCAAACCAGAACCCAGTTTGAAGTCTATCAGACTGTTTCATCTTGAGGTTTAGTATCAGCATGGGCTTGGCAGCCCAACATTCCTGATCCACACCCCCAGCTCTGCCGTTTACTAGTTGTGGCACACTGTGTATGTTAAATAATTTACCTAAATGTTAACATTTTTACTGGTGAGCTTAGACTATTCACTCTTATTTTCTGGCACAGACTCAATGCTTCCTAATTGACAGCTAGAACTTATATTTTGCTTTACAATTGTATAATTTGTGGTGTTTTATATACTATCAAACCCACTTATATCTATTCTATAATTAGCTAATGAAACAAATTTGTCTTTTTATGAATTAGGACATAAGGAGATTATAATATGAATTGTGCATTCCTATTTGACAATGAGTATAAGCCAAGGGCAGTGAGTCTAGACACCCTTTGAATGTAGTTCCTTATGGAGATGATCATTAAATTGTGTATATGATAGAAAATGTGTGCCTGAATAACTGCTAAGTAAGCTACAGAGGAAAACAAAGCTCTGGCTGGTGTGGCTCCGTGGATTGAGTGCTGGCCTGTGAACCAAAAGATTACTGGTTCAATTTCTGGTCAGGGCACACGACTGGGCTGCGGGCCGAGAGGCAACCCATCAACGTTTCTCTCACACATTGATGTTTCTCTACCCCTCTTTTTTTCTCATTTCTATCCTCTCTAAAAAATAAATAAATAAAATCTTTAATTTTTTTTTGGAAAAAAAGACAAGGTATTAGACATTATTCTCTTTTAAAAGACAGATTGTTCCATAGGTATAAGATGCTACAGGGAGAAATATTTTTCTTTTTATGTTCTTAAAAACATGACCCCAAGTATAGAAAGTATTCATTTTCATTCAAAACAGAATAAGTGATTTTCATCTGACTTTGCTTGTCTAAAAGCTTCCAAATCATCGTGGACTTCTAATTCAGCAAGTATTATACCCTTAGCCTCTCAGATACTTATTTCTACTTACTTTGGGTGTCTCCTAATTCAAGACCCCTGGCTTTCAAACTGTCCCCTCCATGAATTACCTCTCCATAGTGAGCTGGAGGGTAATACCAGCCCTACGCAGTTGCCAGACTAAGTACAAGGTGATTGTGCAGTGTTTATCTAAGGGCTGTGCACAAAGGATACTTTAGATTATTCTAGAAGGTACAGAAACAAACTTAAAAAAAAGTCATATTCAATGTCATGCACACACTGTATCATTCCATTAGCCCATGGAAATTGTTCCTTACAAGCAAAAGTGTTAATTAAAGAGTGAATTGATATCCAATATATTTAAAGACAGTTGTTGGGCAAATCATAGTAAAGATAATATACAGCTTTTCAGAAATAGCAAAACTTTAAGGCAGAAACATTGGAAAAGCTGAAGTAAGGCAAACCTAGGGAGAATGGATAGACTAGACATAAGGGTGCACTCTGTTTTAGAGATGCTTCTTTTTTATTTTGTCCTCAAATCTTGTCTTATCTTCTTTCATTCTCTATTTTATTTAGTCCCTCGAGTACATATTCTGCCTTAGACCCCTGGTTTGAATGTCCACCTTCAACAACTAAAGACAATCAGTGTTCTTCAAATAGTGTTTCTCCTTTCTCTCATTTTTCAACCCCTACTAGGATTACAGAATTTCATTTATAGTCCTGTTTAATTAAAGGCTACCAGGAGTCTCCAAAAAGTGCATAAGGATTCTGTTCCCTCAACAGGAAATCATCTTCTTTTCAAATGTCCATGAAACATTGATAAGACTGGCCATTTTGAGACCCACAAAAAACCTCAGTATATTATCTACAGAAAGAACATATACAGTACTTTCATCTTCATAGAATAAAACGACATTAAAAACAAAACCAGAAAGTAAAAAGCCAGTATAACCTGGAAATTTTCAAATCTTTTTCTAAAGACATATTGATCAAAATGGTAATAAAAACCAAAATTGTTGCATAGAATTCCATTGTGTAAATGCAGCAGACAGAAGGAGCTCTTATCCTTTGCAACAGCATGGATGGAACTGGAGAGCATTATGCTGAATGAAATAAGCCAGGTGGTGAAAGACAAATACCATATGATCTCACCTTACCAGAAACCTAAACAACAAGACAAACAAAGAAGCAGAATGTAACCAAAGACACTGAAATAGAGAACAGGATGACAGCGACAAGAGGGGAGAGGGGAGGGAATTTCAGGGGAAAAGGGGAAGGGTTTACAGGAACAAGTATAAAGGACACATGGACAAAAACTGGGCAAGGTGTGGAAATGGGAGGAGGTGGGGAGCACTGTGGGGGTGGGCTGGGATGGGAGTAAAAGACAGAAAACTGTACTTGAACAACAATCAAAATATAAATAAATAAATAAATAAATAAATAAATAAATAAAATCTTAAAAAAAACCAAATTTGTTAGCTTCTAACAAATTGTGATTTTAAAGATACAAAATATACCTTATCATCAAGTTTAAGAAACATCACTTATGAGATGCATGGTTATTTTGTGTTCATTAAGAAGAACATTCCTGCCAATAAACTATGACTCAGCTCTTTTTATTTTTCTTTAGAGTTCTCATGCACCTTGCCACCAAATGCACCAGGGTGTAGCATTCTGTAAGAGAGAGACCCCATATTATCTCCAGAATGTTCTTCTAAGGCACTTCTAAGTGACACATATTTTGAACAGTGTTGATGGTTGTGCTTTCTTGATCTTCTCAGAAAGTCTGCATTGTGCCGATTCGGATTGATAAAATGAAAACATTTGAAACAGTGGCTAAACTAAGCTCTCACAGTAGCAATCATGCACACACTCCACCTCAGGGGTGGAAGCAGGGACACCATGGCCGGGACTGCGCAGGCTCCCACGGTGGGTAGGTGGCAGCAAGTCAGGACTGCAACCTGCCTGGTGACCATTGCAATCTGGTCAAAAAGGAGCTGAACTCTCCCTCTGACTCAGGCGTCTCTTGACTCGAAGGTGTGTTGCAAGAAGAAAGGGGTCAGTAATTGTGCCTTGGAATTGATGAAATGCGGATTTAGATAGCGTGGCACCTAAATAAGGCATTGCATGCAGGGAAATGCATGGGCTTAAATACATCAATTAATAAAATGTGAAAAATTCAATGAATGAAGCATCTAGGCTCAAACTACTGAAAAAGGAAACAAAGTAAACCTAAGAAAAGAAGAAGAATGGAATTTAATAGGGAAAAAATCAGTGATTTAGAAATCAGAAAAATAGTAGAACTAACATAAATGCAGAAGATAATATGCATATAAACTACTTAAGGGAGAACAGGGGCAGCATGAAGACAGAAAATGAGAAATAATCGGGAGATAGAGCCTTTGACAAATGAGAAATTAAATGAAATTCAGTGTCCCTCTGTCGTAGAGATAATTAATTCATGCTAACTCACAAGAGTTTTGTATGGAAACTGATACAATAATGAATAAGTAATAACAAGAATAAACTGTTTCAGGCACTCACAGCTGGAAACCTCCTTTGGCCCACCCTGTGTTTAGAAGTCAGGGGCTTGTGCCAGGCACACAGACCACGTTCTGTTCAGAGCAGTCACTGCTGCTGCTGCTAATGTGAGTGTAGTATCACTACCACTGCTACTCCTGCTGCCGTTACCAGTATTAACACTGCTGACTTGACCATTTCTGAAGACCACCCCTCCCATCACTGACGCAACTAAACAGTCACGGCAGCGACTTGCTCTGGGTGTTTTGAGATGGTTGCCTAATCCTGCTGGACAAGTCAGGGGAGGTTTTCTCAAGAGACAAAGACTAACCTGAATTCTGGAGCATGACCAGGAAATGGGGAGAAGTAAAGAGAGCAGCACGTAAGGACTCAGAAAGATGAGAGATTTTAATGCATTTTCAACACTGCTGTTATATAAAAAAAAAGCATGAGGGAGGTTAACAGGAAGATGATAAGAAATGAAGTGAATGCATGAGTAAGGATGCAAGCACCCATATTTTGCCATGTACAGTGCACACCCATGTTTTTGTGTACATTTTACATGGAATGATTGTACCCATTATGATACCCATGGTATATAATCATTGTACCCACATATAATGTTCATCCTGATGTTTCCCTCAAAAATGGGGCAAAAAAGTGCATGTTATACATGGCAAAATACAGTAAGATATTAAGACCCATTTTGACAATTTTTTAAAAAATATTATTTATTTTTAAAAAGGGAAAGGGAGGGAGAAAGATAGGGAAAGAAATATCAATGTGTGGTTGGTTACCTCTCGCATGCCCCGAACTGAGGACCTGGCCTGCAACCCAGGCATGTGCCCTGACTGGGAATCGAACTGGAGATCTTTCGGCTCACAGGCTGGCATTCAACCCACTGAACCACACCAGCCAGTATTATGAAATTGTTTTTATTCATTTATCTACATGATATCCTACACAAATATTTAAAACTAACATGCCCTGATGATGAGCATCTTTTCATGTGTCTATAGGCCATTTGTATGTTTTCTCTAGAGAAGTGCCTATTCAGGTCCTTTGCCCATTTTTAATTGGATTTTTTTAGTGTTGACTTTTGTGAGTTCTTAATAAATTTTGGATATTAACCCCTTATCAGATGTATCAGCAAATATGTTCTCCCATTCAGTGGGTTGTTTTTTCATTTTATTGATGGTTTCCTTTGCTGCGCAAAAAATTTTTAGTTTCATGTAGTCTCATTAGTTTATTTTTTATTTTGTTTCCCTTGCCCAAGGAGATACGGCAGAAAAATATTGCTATGATATGTGGAATCTAATGAACAAAATGAACTAACAAGCAAAATAGAGACAGACTTATATAGAGAGAGCAGGTTGACAGTTGTAGTGGGGGTGGGGTGGGGATGCTGGAAGGTGGATTGAGCAAAGAAAAGGAGAAACTCATGGACACAGACAACAGCATGGTGATCTCTCGGGGAGAGGGGAGAAGGGTATGCATGGGATAAATGGTGGTGGATGGAGACTTGAAATGGGGTGGTGAATACACCATACAGTCTACAGATAATGTGCTTTTGAATTGTGCACCTGAAACTTGTATAATTTTGTTAACCACTGTCACCTCCATAAATTCACTAAAGAAGAGACAATTCATAATTGTTAGAAAAATAAAAATAAAAAATAATATGCCCTGGGTTTGTGCTTTAAACTTCTTTTGCCCTAGCGTTTGAATGCATTACAGGTTAAATCAAAAAGGCTATGGTAAATTTACTTTAAACGATCCAGGCAGAACAAACCAAGGTTTGCTGCTATAGCTAACAAAAGAAAAAAAGGCAGCAAATTATCTTAAAATAAGAGATTCTTACTAGTCATAACACATCACACTGCCAAAATGTGTATTTGCCAGAATTTTGACAAGTAGCAGGCTCTTTTATAAATAGATAGAGCTTCTTTAGAGTAAGCGTGTGCTTTAAGTCATCTGGCTATTTCAGATAGAAGAATCTCCCGCAATCAAGATGTACGTAAGGCAGGGAACTTTGGTATAGTAATTACTAATTTAGACAGTTCCAGATTCAAATTCTCTTTCCAGATCTTATTTTTATCTATAATGCATGTATATATGCTTATATATCTCTAAATTATCTTTATTTTAGAAAATTTAACCTAAGACTCAGTTTCTGCATCAATAAAATAGTGCACAATATATATACTATAAATTTGATGTGATAATGGAGTATTGATATAAACAAAACACTCAGCAAAGTGCTGGATAGACATTAGTAGGGTTGTTCTAATTGCTTCCCTTTTTCTAAATCATTTTGCATTTGTGTAGATACTCCCCATTAAATCTTAAACATCTCAGCATCTACAAGCTCTGAATTTTATTTCAGTGCAATTAAAACTCTTGTGCCCTTAGGTACCTGCCTACTCAGATCAGTAAGTGGCCCTTCTGTAAAGCCGATGGGTTTTAATTTAACCTCCCTGCTCCACTCTACCTTTCTCCTCCCACATTCTGCAGAGAAACCAGTGGATATGTGCCTCTGCTGATCAAATATCTTGGCCAGAAAATTCCAGTGTACCTGCTGGTGACTTATGTGGAGGTTTTGACTGCTGCATTTGTGTGTGTAAGATGAAGAGCCAAAGTATTAAGTCTTAGGATATGGAGCAACTGCAGCCCCTCCCTGAGTTAGATGGCCCTTCCTGTAAACATCTGTGGTCAGATCTGCATGGGTGTGCAGGCAAATCAGTCATTTCCACATACACCCAAACAGCTGGGGCTGCTGTCTCCCAGGTGCATCCTCTAGGAGCCCCTTCCTGTCCACTCCTGGTAGCTGCTCCTGTCAATGAACCTTGTATCACCCTATTCTCATCACCATCCTTCAGCCTGTCATCTCAGAGGACTGTGACAGACCTTAAAAAGTGAGAAGAAGAAGTAATGCTCAGAGGGGACTACAAATGAGCTGAGCTCAGAACTGGAGCTGTGCTTCATTTTGCCAGGTGGTATTTGAATCTGGAAATGACCTTGCTGCCTAGAGTAACTTGAAAGAATGTGTAAGTGGAGCTGACTTTTCTGGGATGTAGCAGAGTGCAATGATTAAGAGAAAGGGATTTGGAGTTCGACTTGAGTCTGAATTCATTCAAGTCCAGCCACTTATAATCAAGATGAACGTGTCCAAATATTGTATCATCTCTGATCTTCAGTTTCTTCCTTCATGAAATAGGGGTCAGAATACCTACTCCATAGTGTTGTCTGGATGGTTTGATTGATGTAAGGAAAGCGATCCACTTCTGTCACATAATAGGGCTGCATAAACAATATAATAGTGATGATGATGATGTGATGGTACTGTTAATAATAATAAAATGATGGTCTGTTTAGGGAAAGTAAATCTGTTCAATAACATTCTCTAAAATAATGCTGCTAATCCTCTGACAGAAATGCAGACCCGTTTTCACAAACCACCAATGATTACCCATGGGGTATTGGCCTGTATGTATTTCCCTCTATCTGGTGACTCAGGCTGGCTAGAACACAGTTCTGGGCTCTGTCCTTTTCTTTTAGCATCATTTATTATTTTCCCTAATGCATACTTGGTGCTCAAGTGTCTTGAGAACCTTCATAGATTTTGCTGAAGTTTCTACTCATTTGCTAACGCTGCCATAACAAAGCCCCACAAAATGGGTGGCTTAAACAACAGGAATTTATTGTCTTGGAGTTTGGGAGTCCGGAGGTCTGCGATCGAGATGTCAGCAGATTATGTTACATCTGGGGACCGTACAAAGAATCTGTTCAACCTCTGGCTTAACTGTGGTGTTTTGCTTGCTATCTTTGACATTTGTTGGCATGTAGAAGTACCACCCAGAGCTCTGTACCTATGTATGTGTGTCTAAAATTTTCCATTGTACAGGACACCAGTTGTGTTGGATTAGGGCCTCTCTCTATTGCAAGAAGATAATTTCATCTTTTTAATTATATGTCCAAATGAAGTCACATTCTGAAGTGCTGGGTGTTAGGACTTCAACAGAGACATTGGGAAGGAGCCCCATTCAACCCATAACAAAGTTGCTTCTAAAACAGTTGAAACCATCACTGTCAAATCACTCATCTATCATATTATAATACCATTTGAATTATATTCTAATACTGTTTCTCATTCATGGCTCTGTCCCCAGGGCACCTCATCATGGTGGAGCATTCCTTGACTTGAAAGCTGCACAGTAGCCCTTCTTAAGGCTATAATACACATTACTATTATCAAGTACTAGTTCGTCTTCCCTTCTAGCATATAAACTGTTTAGACGTAAGGATGATGTCTTTCTTGCCTACTGGGACCTGAAAAAATATGGGTTTTTAAGATACCCCATGACCGACCCCTCCAGTTTATGTGATAGAGTGCTCATTTCTCATGATACTCACCTTTGTTATGAATGCAAATGTAACTTCTTTCCTCATCCATTTTTAGTTTACAGTCTCATTTTTTGTCTCATTTTTATGAGACTGTGGGGGCGTGGTGAAAAGCACTGTGGCTAGGGTTATATCCTCTAACCTATGGTCTCCCCTATTAGGCTTGGTTGTACACATAGGAAAATAACATCTATGTTAGATTTGTATCATCTATACTAAGCAGATCTGAGCAGTAGGCTGAATCAAACTGATATAGAGGACCTGAGATCCTTCTTTCTTTTTGCTCTATAGGGATTAATTCATATTTCTGTTCTTGAGTTTTCACCCTTAAAGATACAGTACAAAAACAGGGAAGAGGAAAGGGGAAGGTAAGGCAAAAGGGCTCCCTTACTACATAGGTCAAAACCCCTTTGTGGAGTTTCCACAGGTGTCCCATCCAATGAGTTCTCTTTATATTTCACTGGTCACTACTAGTTTAATGAGATAATAGGAAAAGATCGGACACCTTCCTAATCTTAATAAAATCACAGTTCTGTTCTTAAAATAGAAGCAAGAATAGGTATCAGACAGGTAACTATCTACTTTTGTCACAGTGATAATAGGAGATAGTTAATAAATGTTTATTGTCAATTAGTGCATTTTTAACATTTGATTTCTAAGAGTTATAATAGGCGATGCCAGTTTTCTATATTGATAGTCCTCATGGTATTAAGGATGTCATTGGTAGTGAGCCAGGCAGTCCTTATTGATTTGCACAGATCTATCATTACACCATATGGAGATACATTGATGCATTATCCTTTGAAACTTTTCTTCATGTTCTATGCATCTGTGAGGATGTATTTGTGCATTTTTTGCTGTTTCAGTTAGAAAATCTGATACTACCCTAGCAACCAATGTCTGCCTGTTTTCTAAGCAAACGTAAATCTTTTAATCCAACTAAAGATGGGGGATCTATGTGTCCAGCTCACTGGTTTGTCTGGATGATCAGCAAGAAAAATAATTCAAGATCTTTATTGTACAAGTTATGTTACGTATCTTGCTAAACATGGCTAATACCAGTATAATTGAATGACTGTTTTGAGCTATCACATATTTAATTGTGGAACATAAATTAAATCCTAACATGACTTAGAATTCTACCAGTTGGCATTAGGTAAAATTGACATTAAAGAAATTTAAAACAAAACAATGACCTTATTTATTTATTTGTTTGCTTGTTTGTTCATTTATTTTACTAAGATGGATTGGACTATGGGTACCAGGAAAAAGTAAGAAGATGACTAATCTAACTCCTAATAATGGCATAGTCACAACTTCTTTTCATATCTCTTGGATCCACTCTGTATTTCATTATATGCCTCTTTTTTAAGACTAGAAATCTTCATGTTTATTTCTTTTCTTGCCTCACATCCAGTCACCAACCTGTCTTCTATCCCCAAATATCTCTCATTGTTGCCTCTTTCTCCTCATCTCCACTCTCTTGGATCAACCCATCCATCATCTTTTGTCTAGAAACTATGACCCTGGTGTCCTAATTACTCTCCTTGCCAACAGTCTGTCCCCAGACCAATCCATCTTCACCCTGTTGCCAACATTAAAACTACTTCTCCAGTCTTCCCAGTCTGTATATTGTGGAACAAGAGACCTCTCACAGCCCAGAGAGCAACTGTATTTATCACCTCATTTCTTTCTCCTCCCCTCCAGGTGACTGCTGCTTCAGTGATTGCTACCTCATGCTTTTTAAAAAATTCTGTTTTCTTAAAATTCTGTGTTTGCTCCCATATTCTTGTTTATCAAGAAGCATTTCAGAGCATCCTAACCACTTAGTGCTAGCTGGTAGAGAAATACTACCTGGATATCCACGGTCACCTGGAAGCTTTCATTAATTTGTCCAGACAGAATTAGTCACAAGTTTTCCTCCTGCTTTTATCCCATTTCATATTCCAATAACCTCTGCAGAGTTCTGTCCACCCCATCTGTCCTGTGAGCTTCTTAATGGCAGGGACTTTATCTTACTCATCTTTTTATATTCTTTCCCCTCTCTAGTACACAGTGCGGTACCTGACACATAAGATACATTTTAAATTATTGCTAAATAGCTTTGAAACCATAATGAAAGTTATTGTTATGCAAATCAGTGCTTTAGGTGCCTATGATAAGATATGGGATGTGGACATGAATTATGAACAGCCATATCACACACATAGTTGTCATTTTGGAGTACTTATAAATCTGGTTCATGGCTAAGCAGTTTAGTTTATATTTATAGAGGCTTCAAATTAGTGTATGGTGTTTTTATCTCCATTTTATATCACTTGCCTCAGGTCACACATCTAGTAAGTATTGGGTTGATCAAGAAGTCTGTATTATATTTTCTGTAAAATAAATTTTTTTTATTTTCACCAATAACTTTATTGATTTGGATATTTTCAGTATGTTGGCTATACCCACATGGCATACCATTGAATGTTCTCAATCTCTCAGTTTGATCACTATCAACTTCAACTGGTCTACCAGACCGTGCAGCATCATCCACTGAGAAATCTCCAGCACAAAACTTCACAAACCACTTTTGACATATTTGATCAGTCACAACGCCTTCTCCATACACTGCATAGATTTTTTTTTTGCATTTCAGTTGTGTTGTTGCCTTTCTTGAAATAATAAAACATAATACACCAAAAATGTTACATATTTTCTTCCATCTTCAATATTGAAATGGCTGCACAAAAATAAACCAATTTTGATAAGTTTTTAAAAATGCACAATGATTAGACAGCTGCCACACAGAATCTAACAAAATCATTTCAAATGAAGTTAAAGACAACTAAGCACTCCTAGAACCATCTTATGGGAAAAACCAAATGAACTTTTTGGCCAACCCAATGGCATTATGATTTTTCTCGGCATTTGTTTGAATTAAAGCTCATACTCTTCATGAATATGCTCTGGTGCCAGGCATGGGAATGAGCAGGAATCTTCGTATGGGAAGGGCAGATGGAGGACATCCCCCAAAACTAATATTCTAGAGGGTCATGAAGGGGAGTCGTATATTCATTTTCCTCCCAGATGTGTGTTTTTCCACTTAAATTAAATATCAAGTCTTTTGAGGGGTAGGTCATGGAGGGCTGAGCAGGCATATGTGAACCCTCATTTCTGAAGAAAGCTACTGGGATAGGTTCACTCTGCTCAACTTGCTACTTCTCATTTGGGAGAAAGTGTCTCATCAACTGGCCCCGTGTAACATCCATGTAAAAATGTTATCAGATAGGAAAATAAAATGAACCATAATCTACTTGCAAAAGAGCGTAACGAGCATAGACTGTACTAGAGAGGCCTGGTTTGGGATTCAAGAAATCCTCTATGTACTTTACCATTGTTAACCTATAAATGAGTAAACTAACCATAACACATCACAAAATTAAAGTACTAGATGAAAAAAACTTAATGTCTTAGCTATATTACTTGTTCAGTAAAGGGTACTTACTGAACTTACTGAACTTAATTATTTTATTGCTTCTCTTTCTCCTTCTCCTCCTACCTTCTCCCCCCAAATCTCTAGGTCCTAGCCTGTGCTGACTAAGGAGGTAACATACACACTGCGTGATTACCACAGGCCATATGGAGTCCTATCCCTTGAAACCCGTGAGCCCTTCCCTCACCTGCCATGTTTCTTTTTGTCTGAGATCCTGGCCCGAGGAGTTCCAAAGTCCCACTTCAAATAGTCTTTGTTCCTCTCTTCTCATCCCTCTCCCCTAATCAAAATTATTTTTCTTCTGTTCCATAGCAAATGGTGCACAAGGCCATCCTTAATTTAGCATTCTCAATTTGGATGTAGTAAGATACAGATGTTAAGCAATATTCCAAACTTTATACAGCAAAGTAGTTACAGATCTTAAGTAGAAATTAGATTTCCAAGATTCTCTACCCATCCATATTCCATTCTTTTATTTGGCCTAACTGGAGAAATACATCAAACATGTAAAAAGTACAAAGCATTAATTTGATGGAAGTCATGTTTGGTTTTTATCAATGTATGATATATTGATTCCTCTACCAATACATATTAATAGATTTGTGGGAAAATATATCTATCATTAAAAAACTAATAAACATTATCATTGCAAAAATAATGGCACTACTAAAACCCATCCTTTGAGGTAAAAACTGGTTATTTATTTCTATTCATTGGATCAAACACATCTGAAATGTTAGACCAACCAACAAAGAAGCAAGGTTTTTAAAATCCAGTAAAATCTAGCTGATGTTAATGAGAAATTACAATTTCAAATGCATTACCCTTGTAAGATAAATCAAAGGTAACCGTAATTAAGATAATTGCAAGAGATATTTTGGGTTCTGTGTATTTGCACAAGTGTTGAAAGGTGGAATATAAATGTAAAAGTATTTTTGTTCCCTTTGGTATCTTGAACCTGAATAATTTTTAGACCAAAACATTTCTTCATACTGAGTAAAAACCTGAAATTTGTTGATGTAATCTTATCTGTAAGTACACATATTCTCAAATTTTAAAACACAATGCTGATCAAACAGAGGTTGATATTGTTGGTCTTACATAAAATGCAAAGTTCACGACGTGATTTTTTTCTTTTTCTTTCTTTTTGTGCTGGTTAGGAAGTTATCTTATTTCTATTTGACATATAATAAAATGCAATTTATTGTTGGGTTTTGATATTAAAAGTTATCAAGTCATTTTCAAATCTCCAAATAGTCCATGTCATTTAATTGGAGGAACTTAAGCATGAAACCTTACTGGAGGTCAACAATTAACACTTTCAGAAGGGATTTCTGCAAGCTATGCAGAGAGACATGGCAGAGCCATTCAGATATAATGTGCATATACATTCATTCTTGGTAATGGCTCTTTCATATCAGTAGTAAGTGGCTTATCCACCCCTGTAAATTAAATGTCAATGACAACCACTTAAACTCTAATTGTTCATTCTGATTCTTCTAAAATTGCTTATGCTCTTTAATAATGCTTTGACAGTCCTGTGTCCCAGAGTTCAGCAGCTTCTCCAAATAAGTATATTAAAACCTCAGCCTATTTCCTTTGCCTACGAAAATGACTCCTCCATAGTTGTTTTTATGGTGAATGAGCTAGCTACTGGTATTATGTAAAAAGGCAGAAAGGGAGATAGAGAGAAATTTTAAAAAGGGACTTTTTTTAGTCATATGTCCACAGTAGATGACCAGAGGAATTTTCACTAAATTGGATAGTTTCAGGAAAATCCCAGGATTCTGTCACACCATCCAAGCTGTAATTGCATGTTTATGCCTAAACTAATTATTGTCCTAGACTTCTCATTAAGCAGCCTTGGGTCATGTGACCACTCCTCCAGCCGAGGGACAGGGTCTGCCTCGTAAGCAAACAGTGTAGAGGTCATTGTGGTATGTCAAAGAGCAAGGGAGGGCTGTGTCATAAAAAAAAAGTGATCTGAGGCTTCATAGTGAGGCCACTATTAAGGGTTAATGATGTAACATGTGTGAAATGTTTCATAGCACTCCTGGTATGTAGCAAATATTTTGTTAATCATACCCATTGTAACCCTGTCTTTTATAATGATAGTACCTAACTTGTGTTAATTAAAAAGTCACCTTAACATTTTTGGTCTGGTGTTCCTGGTGGCAGACACAACGTGCATCAAACTGGCTCCACTGCCCCAAACGTGGAAAACCAGTGGGACCACTGCTGCTCAGCAGTTTAAAACATCGAGACTAAGAGGAAATGTCCTACGAGTTATTTCTGAGATCAGCTTTGAGGGCTGGAGGGAGATTAAATAGATTTCTGAATTTCAGTTTAGTCTTGGGTCTTAGGAAATGATTAAGTAGACTTTCTTTCCCGTCTCAATGGTATCTAAGAAAATTGTGATTCTGGCCCATTTATTTTTAGTCTTGAGTGGATTCTCCTTCTAACTCCCTCTCTCTTTCCTTCCTATCAGGGAAGGATGCTGAAACAGAAGCACATCTTTCTAGTGTTCCCTGTCCACTTCGGATAATGGGTGGCAAACAGATTCCTCACTCTTCTTTATGGACCCTCGGGTACTTTCAAAAGGTCCTGAGGGCATTGAAACTCCCCTGGTGGAAAAGGTTATTTCGTTACTAATTCGTATGTCCTCAACTTGCTTCAGTGCATATAACTAATAAGTGTGCAATTCAGACACCAGATGTGGCAAAATAGAACACTCCATGTAATGAGTTCTATTATTTCTCACCATACGATTTAATAGATGAGTAACTTTAATGCCAGAAAAATGTTTCCAACACAAATCCACAAATCAAAAACATAGTTCTCATTGTATCATTTGTTTTCTTTTTGCAGCATTGATTTTCCCCCTCTTAATTATGTAGCATGCTCTATTAGTATCGATAAGAACAAGGTTCCATTGTTCGCTGTGGCGCATCAGTCTAAACCTTCCACAACAGCACATCCGGTTGAGCTTGTTGCCTGAACCTCCCTGGAGGGTTACAGAAATTAAAGCTTGCTATCCACTGTGAACAACCATAGAAAGAAATCTACCCAAAGTTATTAACCTCTTACAAGGGCTAGAATCAAGTCCATTGGTGAAGGGAGCCCCAGATACTTTTCTTGCTGATGCATGAAATAATGTAATATTACGTGATACCATATCATGGTTGAGACATTAACATAACAGTATTTCATGAATGAAAGCTATATTTGCTGAATTCCCCGAACAAAATAAGTATCTTATTGGGCTCCAAAAGAACTTCCTTAACATTAACGTAGTCTACTTATTGCAGAAATAGCTTAAGATTATTTGCCACTAAGAAGTAAGGTTTGGTTTTCCATAGGATTGAATCTGTAGAATTGTGAAGTGAGCTGCTTTGTGAATATTTAATTTTCAGAACTTTGATCTATTGTGTATTAGGCACTTATGTATTTATGTATAACTTTAAAATTTAATAAGGCTCAACTGCAAAACCAGTTATGGTCCATTTGCCAGAAGGGCCTTAAATCACAGTTGTGGTAAACATGAAGCTCCAGTAATCTGATTATCAGGGCCAGACTTTATTTCCCATTAGAACAGCCCAAAGGGACATAGCCTTAGGGTCAGGACATGGTGCAGCAGGCAACACCAAGTGAAACAAATTTCAATTTAGACCCCCATAAAGTATCACTGGGAGCCTATTTGCAGTTACATTATTTGCTTATTTTTAAAATATGCATAAATTAGCGCCTGGAATGGGAGGAACAAATGGCTGTGTATAAGAAGAGAATGAAATATGTTCAGAGGAGTGGCACCTGATTAAGAAGGGAAAAGTCAAAGTAAAATGAAACAGAGCAAGTAAAAGCATAAGTCACATAAGAGGAAAAAAGTTCCATGACAAAAAAAGTTACCCATGGAACGACATTCTAAATTGTTCCTTTCTGCAAACTTAGAAGGAGTTGCTTGGAACAGTGGGGGGTAGAGTAGAACTTAGAGATTGTAAGTACTAGTAGGTAGGGCTCATAGACCTGATTTTTCCAGCTTTGCCCCTAATCTGTTCTAGGACTGGGAAGAGTTGATATATTTTATCAAGTTCCTGGTTTTCTTTTTTCAGGTGCTGACAGAACTACTTTGAACTATATTTGTTATTTTCCTATTACAGTTGGCATACAATAGTATATTAGTTTCAGATACACAGCATTTATATAACTTAGGAAGTGATCACCCAGTAAGTCTAGTAACCGTGTGACAGCAAACACAGTTATCACAGTATCATTGACTGTGTTCTCTGTGTTGCACTCAACATCTTCTTGACTGTTCTGCCAATTTGTCCATCTTAGTTTCTTCCCTTTTCACTCATCCCCCCAACCTCCCTCCCATCTGGCAATCATCAAAATGTTCATTGCATTTATGCATTTGTTTCTGTTCTGTCTGTTTGTCTTGTTTTTGTTTTTTAGATTCTACATGTAAGTGAAGTCATCTGGCATCTCTCTTTCTCTGTCTGACTTATTTCACTCAGCACAAAATCCTCTGGGTTTTCTTATTAGTAAAATGGAGTTGGTACACCCTCTGCTCACCTGGAAAGGTACGATCCACATGCCCCTCCTATTCCTTCAAGACCCAGTAAGTCACCATCTTCTCTGAGAAGTGACTTTCATGGCAATGGCATTGTTTCTTCTGTCCCCCCATCAACCTTTCTGAGACCTCCACTGCATCCCAGGACACATCCTGTATCCTGGGTTCTTCCCTGAATATATCTGGTTTTAAGTAAGTAGTATATGTACACTCACAGAGACTATAAAGACTTCGAATTGCTATTGTCTACCATGGAGCTTGACAGATGGTGGATCTGCAATGCATTGTTGCATACATTTTTAAAAGTGCTGTGAAACTGTTTAAAACTAAGCCATTCAATGTCCTCATGCAAATTGTGAAAGGTTTACATTGGATGAATTTTAGTTCCCTTTTCTCACTCTTAAAAAGTGATTATTATTATTTTTCACCATTTATTTGCTGAGGGTTATATGTTACATACTGTTCTAGATCTTTATAGTCATTGCATTTAGCCATAACTAGGCCAATTTAGGGAGCTTTAATCATCTCACTTTTTACAGATGAGATAATAGAGACTTAGAAAATGTGATTATCTTGTTTAGAGCAGATGGCAGAGCTTCTGTGTAAATTAAGGTCCTCCTGACACCAAAACACATGTTCTCATCATTAGTTAAAAATGCATAGAGAAAGACCCTTTTATATGCATTGGATCAAAGTAACTTGATTGACTCTATGAAACACGTTGTATAGAATGACAAAGGTGTAGGAAGCCACAGCATCAAAGAATAAATGGCCAAGCAAGTACTGCTTATAGCACTCAAACTGCATCTTTTTGAGACTACAGTCTTAACACGACAACACCCAGCAAGGCACAATCGATGTAATGTTTGTCTCACACTCCAATTAATTTATTATTGAGGCATGGCTCTAAACAGCCGAGAGATCACTGTTTTTGCTTTTGATTGTAGAATCTAAATAGATGGTGTTGATATACTTAGGGTTTATACCTAGATATATTTTTTAATGTCAGATAAGAAGGCAGCAGTTTCTTTTCTTTAAGACTTTATTTATTTATTTTTAGAGAGAGGGGAAGGAAGAGAGAAACAGAGGGAGAGGATCATTGATGTACGGTTGGCTCTCATGGGGCCCCCACTGGGGAACTGGCCTGCAACCCAGGCATTTATCCTGACTGGGAATTGAACCAGTGACCCTTTGCTTTGCAGTCTGGTGCTCAATCAACTGAGCGATATGGCCAGGGCTTCCCTTATTCTTAAGGCCCCTGTGTACTTCTTCAATACTGGTCCAGCCTCTGACCACCTCCGGTAAAAGAATCCCCACTGTTTTGTTGGAATTTTATCTCCTCTCACCCAGTTCTATTGAGCTTTGGTTGACATATAACATTGTATTAGTTTAAGATGTACAACATCATGATCTGATACATGTACACAAGGCCAAATGATTATCACAGTAAGTTCAGTTAGCATCCATCACTCACATTGTTGCACAGTCTCTTTTTCTTGGGATGAGAACTTTTAAGACTGGGCAATTTTCAAACATACAATACCATATTGTTAACTATCCCATGCTGTATATTACATCCCCAGGAGAAGGAAACTGAATTCACTATAGCCTGAATGTGTCCATTTAAGTCATTTGGGAAACATTTGACTTTGATTCAAAATTGGAAAATAGAAGGAAGATGCCTGGGGTGCTCCATCATCTCAAGGATGTCTGCCCAGCACTACCAAGGAGTACAATGGGCCCAAGGGTAGCACTAATGGGATCTAAGTGGTAGATTTGAGTTCACTTCCAAACAGTTTTCTACACTCCATACCATGACTGCAGGACACATTGTTTTCTCTAGTTTGTTTTTTTTTTAAGATACAAAAAACATTGGTTATCGAGGAGCTCAAAACAGGAGAAATTTTTATAAAATGACCACTGAAATATGAGGTCTGTCTGGAAGGTATCCAGCCATGTAATGTAGAAAATAGAGACATTTAAGATACGAGATACAAGAAATATTGTACACAGGACAATGATGCCTTGGTCCTCTTCAAAGCAGGAACCTTGGGACCTCACACAGTTCTCCCAATAGCCATCAGATGCTCTATTGTATTTTCCTGTATCTCATCTATGTTCTGACATCTCTTCCCTTTTAAAGGTGATTTTACTTTTGGGAAAAGTCAGAAGTTTCAGGGCATCAAATCTGGGCTGTAGTGGGGCTGAGTCACCTGGGTGCTTTGATGTTTCACCAAAGAACTTTTTGTACAAGATGTGATGCATGAGAGGAAATGTTGTGATGAAGCTGCCAATCAACACTTGCCCATAGCTGCAGCCTTTTGAATCATCCAAACAGTTTCTGCATGGGAGTGTTCACACTTAACACAAAATTTGATGCAGATTTTTTGCTCTACTCAGTCATTTTGAATCCGAAGGCCACACAGTGCACATGCTCACTGAATGGCATCTATTTTCCCCACTGACTAGTATATAGTGATGGCGTCATTGTTCACCCATGTACATTCCAGTCCACTCTCCTTGGCTGTCAGGTTGCAATGATGTCACACAAACCATTCTCATTATATTAACAATGGCTGGACTTTTCCTGGGCAAATTTCATATTACTAGGGTCCTAAGTTTTATCTCTGTACAGAATGTTTTTCTATAACCATGTTGAAGGCTAAGTATATATAGTGGCAATTTTTATTATTATTTCTATTTTTCCCCAATGCTGTATTTATGCTTCTGAGCTTCCTTGCCATCTTAATGAGTGTGAAATACTATGATCATGGTAATAATCATAGTTTCCATGTGAAACTAGCCAAGGTAAATATTATAATGGTGTTGTCACAATATAATTTACTGTGTACACTTGCTGTAGTGTATATTTAGTCTAGGAAGGTCCAATACTAGAGGGCACTAAGTTTCCATTGGCAAAGTATTTCTAAATTATAAAAACAGTCACAGGATCACCACCTGCAAAAACTGCTGCATACTCCACCTATTTCTGGAAGGCAATGGGATGCACATTTGTATTCAAGGTGGCAGTAAGCCCTGCCGCAAAGAAATGTATTTCACAAAGCTTAAGCCAGCATTTTCCTGAACAACTGCTTTGCATTGATTTAAGTAATGTCTACTGATATATTTTGGAATCGGTGTTCTATACAAGGCCCTTTGCAGTAAATTGCCCTGTCGAGTTATTTTCAGGTAACCTGCAGTTTGACAAAGCAGTTGTGGCAAACTGTTTCTGAAATAGCCTGGGAGAAGGAAAACACACCATTCCGTCCATAGGGAGGCTAAGCAGTCTCAGGAGGTTTGACTTTTTATTCCCACGTGAGCCTGGAGACTAAAGACTTGAGTCTGTTTCCCCTCTGCTACATATGACTGGGCCTGTGGGAACTGGGGCAAGACATTGAGCTCCCCCATGCTGAAGGGACCTACTCTCCTAACTGGATATATAGCTGAACCACGCCCCTGCAGTGTTTGTTGATAAAACACGTCAAATAGTGAAAGAACTATGGTAAAAAAAATCATATCAAAACCCTTGCAATTATTTGTGAAGGTTCTCTGTTGGGGGGCTTTGTCCAACTTATTCTCTGGGTGAGAATAAGTCTACCAAGACATAATCTGCTTGGGGAAGAAAGGTAGCTGATTTCTCAAAGGAGAAGGACCAGGATCCTTTTCCTCAATGAGATTTTATTCAGTTAAGTTTGCTCAGGAATACAGGTAAAGCTCATTAATCATTGTCAGGCAGTAAGGATCAAACAATAGATAATATACAAAGAACTATGAGGGCTTATTCTGAGTAAGGGTCAGTTAGTCAAAGGGCTATAAAACGTTGGGAAACAAACTTATTTCCTGTTCAGACTCTTATCAGAAAATTGAGAGTGTTCTTAGCAAAGCCTGTTTCACCGGATTTTATGCATTTTTTCTTAGGCCTGATTGCCCTGGGGAACCTGCCTTTTCCAGCACAGGGCTGAACTCACCTCCGGCATTGTTTCAGGGTTAAGTCAGTCAGGGGAAGTAAGGCAGCGAAGAGATTAGGAGACTTCTTGCAGACATAATGAGGACTCAGGATTTGTCAAAGCTCAGGGGCAAGGGTCCATTACCCCTTTTTTCTATAGCCCCCCATGTCCTTCCCTAAGGGCCCCCTTGGGACCATGCCTGTCTTAGGCCGTCCCTCCCTTGAGGAATCTTACCCATCATTGGCTAACTGGCCAGGCTCAGGGCCAAGCAGAGTAAAGTAAAGGGGGCAGAGGTGGTGCCCTTGCCAGGGAGATAAATTTTGTCTCGTTAGTGGCCTAGGGTCCCAAGGTCTCTCACTCAGCCTTAGCCACAGAGGGTTATAGCTTCTGAAACCAGACAGGATGGTTCCCAACAGTTCTCCAACTTTAGAGCCAATAATCTATAACATTTTCCAAATCCACATTATATCTCATTCCTTTTAAAATTCAGTTGACCTTATAAATTTACCAAACAAGATTCATTTACCTCAATGGTACTTTGAGACACAATAAACCAAAAGATAATCTTTTCCCTAATGTTTGGGATCTGACCTCATTCCAGAGTTAATGGAACATGCATTTTTATAGCATCCAGCTGGGTCCACAGACACACCTGGCCCAGGGTGCTCCCACCCTCCCATAGACCAGCTGACTAGACCCAGATCTGGACTTGAGATATGAACTCTGACAACCATGGGAACAACACGGGACACTGGTTCCAGTGGTTCTATTTTTGTCCAGGTGTGTAATGGAGGTCCCTTTGTCTAGATGCTCGAGCTCACTGGACACAATCGATATTTATTTAAAGGACACTATTCTCAAACATGACAGTTAAGTCCATCTGAAATGTTTCTTATTCCTACCTATACCTTGAGAACACATATTGTCTGAAACAGTTCAAGTATATTTTCTCATTTCTTTTGTGGAATGCACTCATTTCAGTGCTGTGTGCTTGGTCCTACACACAACTATGCTTTAACCCAGTAGCACAGGCTCAGCTTTGGCTTTCCCTTTAGAGGAAGTCCAATGAGAATTAGATGTATCCAAAGTTAAGTGTTTCCAAAAATCCCATTGTCCCGGAAGGCCACCACTATGGGGTCCATTTCTACTGCAGTAATTAAAGGGAGCAGTTTTTTCACTGCTTTTGTGGGAGTGCTTGTGGTATGGTTCACGGATTTCACTGAGTTTTTCAGAACTCAGGTGCACAACAAATACCACATGGCTCAGTGAGCTCAGTGCACAGCAGGGCCAGAAGAAAGCAGCAACTTCAATTGCAGATTTGGTGGCTTTGCTGCACTGATTTAGTGGGTGGCCCCAGACAGGTTAATGCAGCTCATGCTGCCCCTGTTATTCTAAACTTATTGTAGGGAAAACAGCTACTACTCCTCTGGTTCTTAAGGTCTTTGCAAGCTGAAGGCCATAGGCTAGTATCTCCAAATGAGTCCAATGAACTGTTAGAAAATGTTTAGAGTATGGCCTGGCGCTTCTACAAATTCACTAACTACCTGAACAGAGTCTATGATTCATTAAGTAGTGGGCTGGGATAAAGACACTCAGGCAAAATCAGGCTGAATGAGACCAACATTCATTCACGCACACATTTAACAAACATTCAACTCCTGTGTGCCCTGTGCTAGTTTCTGGGATTATGAATGAGATGTAGATGTGACCATACAGGACTGTGCAGTCCAGGGTGGGAGGCAGGATTATGAAGACAGTGACCATAGAGGGGAGCAGGTGCCTGGGAGTGTGGAGGAAGGTGAGCGGCCTTTTCTGGGAGGTGAGACAGACAGGAGACTGTGGACATCCAAGGAGGAGGCGCACAAGGGAAGGGCAGGCAGGCAGAAGGAAATCATTTGTGCAAACGCATGACGTGTTCAGTGGAGCACAAGATGATGAACAGAAACAGTAGGAGAAGCTGCATGTGGTTCTAATATGGGCAGAGTTGCTCTTAAAGCTTTGCCACATTATTAAAGCTAATTTTTAAAGGAAAGAATATTGAGGTCTTGAAGCCTGTGTTTAGGGTTTGATTTAAAACCGAGTGTCTGCCTTAAAGAGGAAGACAATGGTGCGGCTCTCAGTCTTGCCTCGGCTTCTCATCAAACAAAGAATGCAACGCAAAGCCCTCCCCACTGCCTGACATCCGCACATTGTAGTCCCAGCTCAGGCTGCTAAAACAAAGTGCCACCGACTGGGTGGCTTCCCGACAACAGACATTTATCTCCCCCAGTCCTGGAGCCTCAGGTCAGGGTGCCAAGCATGGTGCGTTTCCCATGAGTTCCTCATCTGGGTCACAGATGACCTTGTTCTTACTTGGTCCTCCCAGGACAGGCAGCAGGGATGGGGGAGGCTCTCTTGGTTTTGTTCTTACAAGGACATTAGCCCCATTTTTGAAGGCTACACCCCCACGACCTAATTACCTTTCAAAGCCCCACCTCCCAATACTTAGGGGATTAGAATTTCTACATATGAATTTTGGGGGACACACACATTCAGCCCACAGCAGCCACCTCATATCTTTTCCTACATCCACCCTGCTCCTTCACTGTGTTTCCAGCTTCCCTGACTTGCTGAATTTTCCTGTTTTGGATCTTTGCATTTGCTGCTCTCTCTGCTGAGAACACTCATCCCTCTTTATTGACATGGCTTACTCTCTCCTGGTGTCATTTGCTCTTGGCTCGAATATTACCTTCGGAAGACCTTTACTGATTGCTCACTCTAAAAAGTGTCTGTCATTCATCCTTGTCCCCTTATTCTTTAGAGCGTCATTACTATTTGGCGTTGCATAATGTGCCAATTTATATTCTTAACACCTGACCCTCTAGTACATTGAATTGTGACCCTCCCAAAAAACTTACATCCTTTACCTAACCATGGGGAATGCGTGAATGTGATCTTATTTAGAAGAGGGGTCTTCGAAGTCAGGGTCTTGAGATAAAGTCATCCTGGACTTAGGGTGGATCCCAAATCTAACAACCGGTGTCTTTATTAGAAAAGGGAAAGGGAGGAGATAAAGTTCTGGACTCTCTTGCCTTTTACTCATAATGACGATGATGATGATGGTGATGGGGGCTGATATTAACATAAAATGAAAGCTAACACTGCTTTCATTTTCTCCTTTAATTCTCCTAGCAACCCCATGAAATGGCAAATTATGATGATCCAGTTTTACAATTGACTGAATTGAAGCTCAGAAAAGTCTCAGTGGCATGTCCCGAGATCACATAGCTACTCAGGTGCCTCATCAGGCAGAACAGGGGCCCCCAGTTGGGGCACCAGCGTCTTGGAAGGCCTCAGGCTCATTTCCATGCTCCTGGGAGAGCTCTTCCTGCCAGCACTGGCATTCATAGTGCAGAAAGCAAGAAACTTCCATGGGAGGCTAAGACATGCAACTTCTGCAGTAGGTGTTTTTTACGCATTATCTAATTCAGCCCCCTCAACACTTCTGCGAAGTTGCTATCGTTCCTTCACTTTACACATAGGAAAATGCAGATTAACACAAAGCTGGAGAGAGATGAGTGGCATGTGGTGGCCGGCTGGGATTGACTCAAGTGTTCCAGATCTTTCCACAATATACCACTTTCAGACTACATGCACCTGTGCTCACCAGGTACTCCAACTCTTTTAGGCCCCACTTTGAGCACACAGGTGCTATTTCCTAGAATTCCACAACTATACTGAATTAACTGACTGTTTTCATCCACACCCTCTCTGCTCTTACAGGAAAGACTGTGCTTTTTTCCCATCAAAGCCCAATGTCTTGATGGCTCCTTTCCTCAGGACAGCAGAGGAGGGTGTGAATGAGGGACTGTTGCAGTCTCCGTGGTTCTTCCAGCTTAGCAGAAACTTGAAGTTGCTTGTATATTTGGCTCCCGCATCCCCTTTATTTCCTGACTCTGCTTCTTCATAGCTTTGTGAACCCCGGGAGACCTGGGAATAGCACTCCACAGCAAGATAAGTGCCTCTAAAGAAAGGTCAGTCTGCGGAGAGAAGCCTGTAAAACCAGCTATTAAAAAACGCGCTTTGTTGTGGCAAATGCAGATAACAATCTGTCCTGCACATCCTCCTCCATCTCTGTTCCCTTCCACAGTAAAAGTGTTCTCAGTCCCAGAGACTTTCTAGCTCTGTGATTAGTCCCATTAAGGGTATGGCCAAGAACTATTCTATAGGTCAGGATTCTTATGCTTTGTCATAGGAGAAAATAGCAGATGTCACTCTGCACTAGCAATGGTTAATTTTTAGATTTATTATATAGTTGCTTCTATAGTTCCTCTAAGATTGGCAAATTACCTCAAACCATTATTTTAAAGGAAAAGGCTCTGTCTTTCATTATTATTATTATTATTTATTATTATTTTACAAATTAGTCATGTACCTGTGTTTCTATTATATCCAGTAACATCCATACTGAATTGCTTGATCAGAACTTACAGTCTAGAATCTTGTGTTTGTGGTTTGAAGTATTTGTCACTAATGAATAACATCAGAAGCTTGTTTTTCTCCGAGTAAACAGAATTTGGGGAACCAAACATTGAACTGATCTTCCCTAACCACATGATTTATTAATAAAATTTCACCACATTAATTTCATACCTCCTAGCTGTAAAATTAAGAATACCTATATTTTGTAACATATGAGCTTTAAAAAATAGCTCTTTCCTATTTTTGGTCTTCACGACAACCTGGTGGACGTACAGAACTGGGTCCATTGTGCAGGAATGAGCCACCGTCACGCGCAGGCCCAGCTGAGGGAAGGGCTTGCCTGAGTATCTGAGTATCTTAAACGCATCCGAAATAATCTTTCCACTAGCATCTTTTCTCACACTCCAGCACTTCTTTCATTCTTTCATCTTGCACTTCTGCCTCTGTTCTTTAAGGCTCTCTGGCACTTAGGGAGGTAAGAGAAAGAATCCCTGGGCCAGCAAAAGGAGCAAAGGCATGGAGACCAAGCTGTGCCGGGCCAGCCTGGATGTTTTGTGCACGCTGTTTAATCCCCGTGGAAGAGTCTCGCACGCCCTCTCCAAGAGAGCAACTGAGAACTTTAAGAGCTCCATGCTTAACAGCTTTTGGCGGAGTTGCATCCTTGCCAGTGAAAGAATAATAATGAAATTTTTATCAGGCTGTCAAGGATGTTTAGTCTTTTGAAGCAGCTGACAGCACTCGGCTGCATCAGACCGTCACATGTCCGTGAACTGTGGCCAACTCCAAAGACCATTTAATTACTCGGTAGGGAGAGGTCCTCATGTCCTCATGGCAGGGAAATAGGAGACTGGCTGCAGATCTAGTACAGGCAGACATTGTAATTATTCATTGCTGGGAAATTTATCCATAAAGGCTAGAAGAGCCAAAGAGTTCCAGTTAGACCCCTGTCCGCATTACCATCTAACTCAGCGTACTCCTCTTGAATAATCTAAGTGTGTTTCAATGTTTTACGCATATAACTATGCCCTTATAAAAATATTTCAGAGTATGAAGTTAAAGATAATTTATTTCCAATTTTGTATATGGAGGATACATTTTTATATGTAGCAATTTACTCTAATACATATACTTGTATGTATCATATAGATGATCAAAACAATGGCTTATATTTGTATGATTTTTTTTATTTCTGATTTTTAAACCTTCAGCAGTGTTCTTGGGTTACACAACTATCTGAATAGGCAGTGAGCCACCCTCAGTGAGCCTCCGAAGCACTTTGAAGTGTGGCAATGATGTCTCTGTGTGTGGAAAATGACCCAGGGGGCGGTCTTTGGGACTGACTTAGCTGCGTAAGGTTCCTGGCTTAGGCAGGCTTAGAAAAATTGTGAACTCTATTTTTCTTTAAATTAAAAAATGTGTTTATAGTATACTTTTGTGACATTTATCTGTCAAAAATCATAATAAATGCAAGACATAGTTCTCCTGAAATCTTCTATTATGCAAAAGGTATTCTACCACGTGGATAACCATATACAGCTTTCTTTTTCTACTGGAACTTACAAGAATACATATCTGGGACCATGTCTAGGGTAGGGAGGTTTAGTGGTTAAGATTTGACCCATAAGAGACAGATGAGGTTATTAGCTTTAAGGAATTATGTGAAATGAACAGTAACTATAATAGGAAGATGGTTTTAGCAGCCGCTGAATCGATGGATTTATTGAAGGAGGAGAGAGGCTAGAGACAGATAAGCTCATGAAGAGCAATTGTCAGTAGGTTGTGGAATGGAATTTAGCATGTTTTCATTCATCAGAATCTTTTCATTTTTTGTGACTATCCAGGTTACAGTAGCCACCTCAGGTGAGGAAACCAGCTCCTACTTCCAGTGTTCCATATTCATTTAATTAAATCTCTCCTACCGATTAAGTTTTCTGGCACTTAGTTTAAATTTAATCTTCACGGTCATCGGTTCAGCAATTAACTCCTTTCTCCCATTGGCTATGCCTGAAGGCAAAACTCAAGTGTCCTCTCTCCAACCACATCTGTGATTGGCTGTGACTGTGAAGAGCTAGTGATGAAATTCATAGCAAAACTTGCAAGAACGTTTTGTGAGCAGCAACGTCTCTTCCCTGCACAATTCTCTTGGAGCAGACAGGTTTCAGAGGATTTAGGCACTAAAATACCATGAATCCAAAGCAGGGAATATGGGAGGCTGTCATTAGGAACTGGACTGCTGCAGTGGAACATTATTTGATAGATGGTCAGCTTGCCCTTATTGAAATAAATCCAGGCAAAAAGGGTCCCTTGTAATTTGGGGTCTCACAGATTGGCGGCAGTGGAAGGGTCATCTCTGAGGTCATCAGGCTTAGCTTTCACATTTAACAGATGAGCACAGAGAGCTTGGGGGGCGGGGGGCGGACACTGCCTCAGTGTATCACATCCTGCCGGAATCCTGTTGTCCTGAAGCCCATGTAATTTGGGACTTTCTCCCCATGAGCCCCATTGCCCTGTGCTCAGATCCAGCCTCCACTTACTAGCTGAGCAAGACACTGAACTTGTCTATGCTTCAATTTCTCATCAATAATGGAGAGGTAATAATAATATACAAGTCATTTAACTTTTGTGAGGAGTAAAATGAATTCTTGTGTGTCTGACAAATGATAAATACATATAAGTATGGCTACATTTGTGCTTGTGGTTAATATCCAGTATCAGAATGAATGGGGTATTGCATTGCTTTTCTCTAGCTCATTGGCTCTCACCGGGGTGATTTTGTCCCCAGAGGACATTGGACCATGCACGGAGATATTGTCGGTTGTCATGGCTCCAGATTAGAGAGTGCTTCTGACCTTTAATAGGTAGAAGCCAGAGATGCTGCTAAACATCTTTAAATGAATAGTTCAGCCCCCATAACAAAGAGTTTTCCAGACCAAAATGTCAATTGTGCTGAGATTGAGAAGCCCTGTCCTACTTTGAAAAAAAGTAGTAAATTGAACCTAGGCTACAAATTAACACTGCATTTTGAAAAGAAAAGTAAAGATACTTAGATAATAATTCTGGAAGTGGGAGAGAGCTCTAGTTTCAACTATGTCACTGCTATGCTGGCCCAGCTTGTTAGGGCTCTATGTCCGAGTTACTTACCCATTGCCAACTCCCCCCCCCCTGCCCCCAGCGATGGATTGTTGGGAACTCCTGACTGTAAACCTACTTTGCCCTGGCTGTACTGAGTATTCACTTGGGTTATGTAGAGTGTTGCTACTCACTCTTTTTTTTTTTAAATTTCACATTGAGTAGGAAAGTACATCTTATAGTCAGAAGTCTTTTTGGACAGGGACATGCTTTTCCAACTGTTGGAATCGAAGGCTTTCCCAACCATTTCCATTGATATGGCTTTTCCAGTGTCATCCTGGCCCCAGGATTCCTCTTTTTTTTGATGCTATAGTAATGCAAGAGGACAGTTGTGACCTTGCCTTGATGTAATTGGCAACTATTTTTCTCTTTATTAATAATTACTTCTCATCATTTATAAAAGTGAAACATAAAATCTCATGAAGTTAGATGTGCTACATACAGTTAGATGGTTCTAGTCTGCTGAGAAAGCAGTTTACTGCATACAACTGTTTAGAGAGTTATGAGATCCCTTTAAATGTGAATAGCCCTAGCTGGTGTAGCTCAGTGGATTCAGTGTGGGCCTGCCAACCAAAGCATTGCCGGTTTGATTCCCAGTCAGGGTATATGCCTGAGCTGCAGGCCAGGTCCCCAGAACAGAGTGCAACTGCACATTGATATTTCTCTCCCTCTCATTCTCCTTCCCTTCTTTTCTCTCTAAAAATAAATAAATAAAATATCTAAAAAATAAATAAATAAAACATTTAAAAAATGAAAACAAAATAAAATTGCGAATAACCAGGAGGCTACAGTTCCTGAAAGCCTGGCAAAAAGAAATAATACTTCTAGCTTCACTATTATGACATTTCATTATGAGAACTATTATCATAGAAGAACCTCTTTAAATATAGGTTTTAGCATAATACTCTACCAAAAAGAGGAATTTTATTTTAAGAAAACACTCATACACAAATGCAAGTGACATAATATATATAAACACAGTATAAATATATAAATTTAATGCAAGCATACCTCATTTTATTGTGCTTCACTTTATTGTGCTTCACAAATGTGTTTTTTACAAATTGAAAGCAAGTCCCTCTGCCGGCAAGAAGGTTACAACTGGCTTTGTTGTGACATTCATGCTATTGCCATTATCTGGAACCAAATCCTCAATATCTCCAGGGTATCAAGGTGTGTTTCACTGTATCTACTAAGCTAAGTCAGATTTAAATCTAAGTCTGTACCTCCAGATTTTCCCCTTTCTTTCTCTTTTATATTAGTCAGCTGTTGCTGCAACAATGCTGTGTAACAAACTATGCCAAACTCACTGGGCTTGCAGCAGCAAGTATTTAGCTCCAAACTCACAGGTCTGCAGGGAACTCTGCTTCAGCTGATCTAGAGCAATGAACCTGGAATGAACCAGGGTGCTCAGCTGAACACCCTGTTTTGTTGGTTTGGCTTCTATTTCTGTGCCCCAGAGTGCAGTTTGAAGGCTTAGTGTTGTCATGGTGGATCACCAGAGCATGTGAGGCAAGTTGAACCTCATTAATGTATGTAAGGCCCCTTTTCACATCCCATTCTTAGAAGTTCTACTGGCCAAAGCAAGACACATGGCCAGCCCAATGTCAATGGGCTGAGGAACTATATTTTTCCCATAGTGAGAAAGAAAAAAGTACTGGAGTAAATATTTGCTTGAAAATATTTTCAACTATCACATCTTCCCATATTTTAGGTAAAGGTACGTTTGCCCTTTTTTCTTGGAGTTAATTTCTGCCTCTTTCCACCCCAGAATTGAAGCCAGTTATCAGAAAAGCAAGGCCACATCTATGGAGCACTATCCATCTTGATATTCTATGGCATGCATCTACGTTTTCCCCATTTTAATGATGTGTTAATGTATGCATGGGTTGGCTAATTTGTTTGAGACAATAATTTAATTATAGACTCAGACATTCTACAGCATAAACAACTTAGGAGAGAAGGAAGGCTTAAGAATGATTGAAAACTTCAGCTTTGGTACTAGAGTCTAATTATGAAATGATATACCATTTGGGAGATGCAAAAATCTTTTAAGACAAACAAACATTTTAGAATGTTTCATGTCTTCTAGAAATCATATTTTAGTAAATAAGAGAAGAAAAATAATACACTTAGTATTTGGGATCATGGCAAATCTGTTTCTCTATTTCTCTCTGTCTTCTGCTCTGTTGAATTATATCTTTGTCTTGTTTGGCTTTATTTGGACCAGGGTTCAACTTCCCTGTGAAACAGCTCACTTGGCTTTCTCTTGACAAAGACTACACATGCAATGTGAAATTATAGAACCCCAAAAGAGTGTTTCTGGTAGGGGAGCCCTCAAAGATCTTTCACCCTGTGTAATCCCCTCCTCTTTGAATGTGGGTAGAATCTTGGAACACGATGTATCTTTCCTGAGATTATTTCACATTACTTGTCAGAGTTAATCTTAAAGTGTGGAGACTATCTGTGTGGGCCTAATCTAGTCCCACGCTTCCTTAGAAGTACAGAGCTTTTTCCAAGGGCTGGTGGAAGAACAGGCCAGACAAAGTCTAAGTATTGAAATGACTCAATGTACTGTTGAGGTTTGAAAATGAAGAAACTTTGTAAGAAGGAATGCAGAACAGCCTCTAGGAGAAGGGAGCAGCCTGAGAAGAGACTGACAGCCAGCAAAGAAACAGGGACCACAAGGGCCTGGATTCTGCCCGCAACCGAAATGAACTTGGATGTGGGTGAGTTTCTAAAACTTCCAGATAAGAGTCCAGGCAGCTAATACCTGGTATTTGGATTTCAGTCTTGTGAACTTTTCCAAGAAAATCTAGTCAAGCCTGAATACAGAAATGTGAAATAATAAAGGGATAATGCTTTACACTGCTAATTTTCCGGTAACTTATACAGCAGTATAAAGAGAATGTGTCTTAAAATGGTAACACATGTGTTTGTATGTACTGCTCACAAAGCTGACTCTGTGCCAGTGGTACCCTCTTCACATGTCAAAGCTGACACATAGCTCTGACAAATCAACTTCCAGAAACTGTGATATGTCTCTGTGTATTGAATTGGCTTTGCAGTTTACTTGTACAATTTTGTGTGGTCTTGGACTTGCTTTAAGAGAAAGATTACATGATTAAGTAAAAGCTAAGTGCAAAAGTGAATATTTATTTAGGATGGGAAATTATAAATTTCAAAGTTAGAAAATTTTTAAAGCAAACCAATTATATAAATATGAAAATATAAATAGTAACATACTTTAACATAGAGTAACTGCTTTATGCACCTATGTAATATTTTTTCAAATTTTGCTTGAATAGCATTTGATGATTTTACAATATTTTTATAGACCATAGAAAACTATTTCAGGCTTTGAGCAGAGTTAACGGAAATGTATTTTTAAATTATAGTTAGGGAGAATTCATTTTATTTCAAAACTCATTATTGACAATGTTATATAACTTTCTAGGATTGTTTTCAAGCAGAAAATGTCTACTGATTTTTTCATAAGTTGTAATATTTTGTGATATTTTAAACTTTGATGTGCATCGATCTTAAATTCTCACTGAATTGGCTGTTTTCATTCATGAAATGATCAGTGATGTTCTCATTTTCGTAGTGTATTAAGTTTTCAATTTTCATTCATATTGGTGTTTTTTGTCATTTCAACATGAAATTTGAATTGTTTTTCCCAATGTATTCATTTCATTCATTATTCATTCTTCTTTACTACTTGAATCATCATTCCAAGAACCTATTCATTGGTGCTAGTCAAAATAGTATATCTCTCCCACTCGTGATTCCTCCTCTTGATATAGTCTGATTTTTTTGGTGTTGCTAAATTTGCTTCATCATGTCAACACAATTTACTCTGTTCCAAGCTTCTCTTTTGATGTGTAATGATTCATTTACATCAAAAAGACCTTCATTTCTAGAAGGAGCCTCTGGTATGCAGTATGGCTTCCTTCCAAACACTTGACCTCTGGTTACTCTTAGTGAGGCAGCAGCCTCGCTCCCACTTGTACTCGCCTGATGTGAGCTCTGATGTCGAAGCGCTGATGCTCACAGTCAGCTGTGGCTCATTGTTGAAAAACTGCTTCTTAATCCCTGGGTACGTGTGAGGTTGTCTATTTTTGTTTTAAAGCTTGTCATGTGGCAGTGTGACTTTATCCTATAAAATGTAAGACTTCTTTTCTTAATTATTTGGCTATGGGCCTGTTCTGTAAAGGAAAAAAAAAGATTCCTCTTGTGATTACACGTGCCTAGGATTTGCATGAAAATATATTTAGGGAGGCCACATGGTTTACTGAAAAGAGCATTTAGATTTTTCAGTCTGATGCCCTAATTAAGTTCAAGGCCCAGGATCCCCATTCATTATAATAAAGTATAGATATATGCAACTTACTGAAACTTTGTGCGCCTCAATTTTATCATGTGTAATATGGCCAAATAGGCAACAGGATTCTTTTAAAGCATATGGAATGGTGTCTGGAAGAGTCTCTGCAATGAGTGTTAGCTCAATCTGAACCTGAATATTTCACTGGTCTTACCAAGTTTTGTAAATGAAGCCACTGGATATTCTGTACAATTAAAAATATTTCTTAACTTACAATATCAAGGACACCAATATTACGAATTGGAAGAATCCTTCCAATTGGAAATTGGAAAAAGTATAAATGCTATTTTTTATGCACTGGATGAGTTTTGAGATCTTCTTGTTTTAGAAGGTACATAATAGTTTTATAATGCTAATTTTGTGTCTTTAGTCTTGCTACATTCACACAGGGCACATGCTGCCTGATGGAAGTGTGAGTGGGACTGCACTAAGCTCAGGTGATGTAACACATGGCTCAGAAAACCAGCGTCCAACATATGCTCTATGTTGAGTGTGCATTTATGCTTTGTCTCCTTCCATTACATTGCAGGGAAAAGACAGGCCAAGCCATGAAATACTAGGGAGAGAAGTAAATACTGGGGATACCACTGTATAAGCTACAGTTTGTGAACCAAAGAAAAATGAGGAAGAGGAGGAGAAGGAATAAGGTTTGCATCTCTTCAGAAGAGAAGTAATAGGCTGGAACTAAAAAGAAATAGATGCTCTTTTGCCTTCTTCTCCTACATCTCCTGGCATGGATATATGGGCTGCAGAAGCCAGGTTTATATGTCCACTGTTTATATTCTTTTTTTAAAGTTTTTTTTTAATTTATTCATTTTTTAAAGATTTATTTATTTATTTATCTTTAGAGGGGAAGGGAAGGAGAGAGGGAGAGAAATATCAATGTATGGTTGCTTCTCCTGTGTCCCCCACCTGGAATTGGCCTGCAACCCAGGCTTGTGCCCTGACTGGGAATTGAACCACGATCCTCTGGTTCACAGGCCCTCACTCAATCCATTGAGCTACACCAGCCAGGGCCAACGTTTATATTCTCAACACTAAGCATGGCACCTTGCAGTCATGGGGGATAATTATGGATGATGTATTAGTTTCCTAGTGCTGTTGTAAAAAAAGTACCATAAACTGGGTGGCTTTAAACAACATAAATGTATTGGCTTACAGTTATTTAGCTCACAAGTCCAAAATCAAGGCATTTGCAGGGCCATACTGCTTCTGAGGACTCCAGGGAAGAATCCTTTCTTGCTTTGTCTAGTTTCTAATGGTTGCCGGGAAACCTCAATGTATTTATAAACCATTTTTTGGCTTGTAAATACATTGCACGAATCTCTCCCTCTATCTTCTCATGGCCATTTTCTATGTGTCTGTTTCTACATTTCCCTCTTCCTATAAGGACTCCACTTATATTAGATTTAGGGGCCACTCTAACCCAGTATGACCTTATCTTAACTTGATTACATCTGCAAAGACAGATAGACATATATTTTTAGCAAACACTCTTCAACCCAGGATAGATAATTTTTTGTTTGTTCACTTGTTTCTGGAATGTGCCAGGAGCTGTATCAAACACACACAAGTTGATAAGCTTCTGTTCTTTCATATATACATGTTGAAGAGTATTTTGCTTTTCCTCCGGTATCATGAATTTTAATGTGTCGATGACATTCAGTGCTGTGCAGTGATACGGCATGGCACCAGTCCACCTGAGCACTATGCACAAGCTATTGGACATTAGATTGAAGCAATCTTCAACAGGATACTGTCTGATGAGTTTTGATTTACAACATACAAGTTTGAAAATCACAGCAATTTTGAGTAGTTTCTACACTGACCAGACCTTGTTCTACCATAGACTTTCGGGAATGTGTCTCAGTTAGTTGGGGATCATCCTGACAAGTGAAAGTCACTGGTTTGATTCCCAGTCAGGGCACATACCTGGGTCGAGGGCTTGGTCACCGATCAGGGTGCATAAGAAAACCAAATGATGGATGTATCTCTCATATCAATGTTTCTCTTCTTCTCTCCCCCCCATAAACAAATAAATAAAATCTTAAAAACATTATCTGAATTATGTATGCTGATTTAATCCTTAAATGAGTGGCGCACAAAATAGAACCTGGGTGTCCACTGAATGCCTATTCAGTGTGATTCTGAGGAAATGAGGGTCTTTATGCCTTGCAGAAACTCTCATTCCTATGTGGCCTTGGTGTAATTTCCTACATGTTTTATTTAAGTGGCAAATATTTGAGGGGAAGAAGTGGAAGTAACATGGTAGAGCAGAAAAAAAAACACATAGATTTTTGCATTGGGTGTCACAGGGCTCAATATCTAGGGCTGATATTAACTTTGAATGAACTATTTATTCTCTTTTTGTTCTGTTTGCTTTATTGTTAACATAGAGATAAAAATATATGTTTCTCCTAGTGCTGTGCAGAGTAAGTGAAGTCATATATGTACACATCATAGACACACAGAGTGTTCCTTTCCTTCATCTCTTAGTTACTCATTTTCTGCTGAAATGAAACTTTAAAGGGAAATTAAAGCAACAGTAAGAAGAAAGAATCATCAAATGCATAATTTAAAATGTTCAAATAGAAAACAGAATGACAATTTCCCTTCCTGATGTCTGAATCTGTATACCATGTGAATTTACAATAATATTGCGTACCTTGAAAAATTTCAAGTACTCAGACTCAGCAAGGTACCACCTGGGCACATGGGAGTTAGCATTTGAGCTCTGTAGGCTTGGTTATCTCTTCCTGAGTTTTTAAAGTGAAATGAATCATCCAGGAACTAATGAAACCTCCTCAACTGAGCCCTTCTTGCTCTCGCAGAGGCTGCTTTGTGAGAGAGCTTTATTGGGTGAGAGTGTTCAGGAATCATCGTCAGTGAGATTAAGGAAAGCCCATGGCACTGGACCTAATCTTTATTTCAGTGGATTGTAAAGGAATAGAGAGATAGACTCATTGAGGGAGATTATCTGGAGACTTCACTGTACCAACTCCAAAGATTCAAGTTTTTAGGAATGGAGTAGCATTCAGGATTAGACATTTAAAAACCATCCTAGGGACTGCTAATTTAGATAATATACAGACCTATCTTTGAACAACTACAGAACAGAAGGGAAAAAAATGTGGTCAGTGTGGAACCTGAAGACTGGTGTACACTATCCAAAGTAACATCATAAAATATTGAGAACATTTTGTTTTGATAGTCAATTCATATGGAAGTATATTTTTAAATGTAGAGTTAATGAAGCCATGGGCTTTCCCAGATCTCTGCAGAAATTCAACAAGATATTTCATAAAAATAGAATCTAGAATGCTGACAAATAAAATGATGATGTTTACACTCCATTTGTCCTAGCTAGCTGAGGTCATGGTACTTTGCAGAAAAAAAGTTTGGAAAAGTTATAGAAAAACATTATCTATTAAAAAACACCTAGCAGTGATGGTTTATCACCTTAAGTGGGGAAGCACATTCTATTTGATATTGTAGACCCTGGGTCTTAAATGGAAGTTTCCCTAGCATGGAAAAACACTCCTTTCCAGTTTTCATCATTTATTAAAAATATACCATGGAAATTTATTATTTTATCGTTACAAATAAAGTCCCTGAGAATGAAATCTTCTGAACAGACTTGTCTAGTAATAGGAAGAATACTATGGCCAAATTTGACCTTAGAGCCAGAGATTTTGAAATTATGATGTAATCCATTTCATTTCACAGATGTATATATATTGTAAATTACTGAATTAGTTTTTGACTTTGTAAACCTATCTATTGAATGAAGAATTTTGGTCAGCTTTGAGAGCTTCGAGGGGAGCAAAACTGAATTATTTTCATCTCTGTGGCAACAACTGCTTTTTTACAGACTAACTTGGGATGACTAATCAATATATTGGAGTGGAATGGACTGATATAGAGTGGAGTAGGGTGGAATGGAAGACTGGAAATGGGTGGAACATAGAGTGGAATGGAATGAACTTAATTGGAAGGGGCTGGAATATAAAAGAATGGACTGGGGTGGAGTGGAGTGGTACAAAATAATATGTCCAAGTTTTGACTTGGACCAACTCCGAGTGAATCGATGACATCCTGTTTCAGGATCACAAAGGTGGGGTCCTGACTCTGATCAGTGGTCCCTCACCAACATTCTGCACTCCTTGGAGACCCTGCCTGCAGCTGCACACCATCCCCTGCTGGTCAGGGCTGTCTCCAAAGTTTCAGATGGGGAGCTGCTTGGTTGCCCCCATGGCTCTCCTTGTCTGCACTCTGATAGGATGTACCTGCAGACAGTACCTTAGCAGTCCCTTCAGTTAGGGCACCTTAGAAACCACCGTAACCTTTATTTCCTCACCTGTAAAATGGTGATAATAGTACCTACCACAAATTATTGTTAAAATTAAATAAAATTAAATTCATGAGAAACCTGTTCATGATAAAGGCTCTATATTAGGGTGAGTGATTATTTAAAGCACAGGCTTTACTGATTTGACTTTCCAACATAGTTTGGTGATTCTAAAGACAAAGTAGAAATCCACATACGTCCACGCACTACAAAATCACAATTAACGTGTTTCTCTTCCCATAAGTAATTAGATCTAACATTCTATATATGGTTACTATAGGCACAGTACTGTGCATAGTGCTTTACAAGCATTTTGTCATTACACTTACATGGATTCTATGCAGTACATCCTATCCCTGTTTTATAGATGAGGAAACAGGGTAAGTTAAATTACCTGGAGACACATACTGTGGGGCTAAACCATACTTTCAATTCAGCAGTGTAGACTCAACTGCTATTCTGTGTCACTGCTACCATCGCTTGAAAAGTTTTGGGCTTTAGTTTTGGTTTCCACAAAAATTAAGTCATGTATCCTGTGCCTGATGTCTCTGCTTCTGTGACCTTCCCATGCTCTTTGGAAATGCTATCCAGAGCATTTGTTCTCTGTGAGTATGTTTTTCTTTCCTATAACTTCCTAACACATTGCAGAAATGTTTCCAGCTTTCATTTCTTTTACACCACTTTTGTTTGTTCAGCCTCAGTGTCTTAATAAGTGGGTTTTATAGGATTCCCTGAGAAGTAAATTAAAAAACCTAACTATCACAGTATCTATAAGAGGGCACAAACTAAAATGTTTTTCTGCTTTTCCTTTATTATCCATCTATACTAAACCTCAAATCAATCTCAGCACATTTAAAATCAACATGACTCTTCTCCAGAAAGTCATTATTGATCATGATGTCTTCCCATTGGACATTACACCAGAACTTGGAAATAACAGATGAAAATGGTCTAAAATCAGAGAGAACAATGCATTTTAAATACAACATTTAGAAAATAAAAGGAGACAGACACAAATCCCATCCCACATAATAACAGTCTTTTTTTTTAAACCCCATCACCATTTGTTTTCCGATGCAAGATTCTTGCTCTCTCCTGAGCTTATAGCAATCACAAATTAAAGGAACTGCAGTTTTCAAAACCACTTTCCAGTGGGGAACCAGTTTTCCCCCTCCTCACCCTCTATTTTTAGATGAGGCAGGATAAGTATGTTGGTGTTTACCTGGAAGTCTCAGATAACAAGCTGAAAGAGCAGAGTAAGGCTCCAGATTCCATCAAAGTCATATGACCAGTCATTTTCTTCTGCCAGGTGTCATGGTTCTTATTGTCTGTCCAAGTAATATGTCCTAAAGTTATAAATCCTCAGATCATAATTTTAAAGTATTTCAGTCCCAACCTGTAAACTGTGGGCCTGAATGTACCACCTACCTTGCTACCTCTGAGGAAGTGTCTCTGGGGTCTTTGCTGATATCCAGCTCAAATACCCCAGGCTCTTCCTCCCTGGGAGCATAGCACTTGCCTTTGCTGCCTCTGGTGACCTGCACTGCCACCTCCAGCTTTCTGAACATGAGCACAACTCTCTACGGACATGCATGTGCTGAGAAAGCAGAGCCTTGGTATCAGTCTTGTTTAGCCAGGTCCTTAAACATATCAGTAAATGTTTAATAAATGAATAAACTAATGAATCCACCCAATTTATTGTGATACTTTAATTACCTTAGATGCTTTTGATGCCACTTTATTCTTTTTTTAATTCAATTATCTAGAATTGGCCTACACAATTCCTATGTGACTTTCAAGACATTTTCAAAGAAGATAGAGCTCATGGTCCATGTATTCCTCCCTATGTTTATTGTACTGTTAGCTATTTTACAACATTGTCACCAAAATTGTTGCTAGAATATTAAAATATTATTGTTATACTATATCCATTCAGACTGTAGATACCTAAATAGTAATATATCACAAATATAAAAAATACAAATATTTAAGGAATAAAACCTTTTTTTAATTGTTGCTAACAAAAACTAAATTGTAAATGAAATATTTTAAAGAATAACATAACCATGTGTATGACATTTATATACTTTCAATTTCAGTCTGTGTATGTCTTGACACGCACATAAGACTGTATGACCTCAGAGCCCAAGGTACATTATACATTTGCCAGCAGATTTTTTTCTAGCAAATATTATAGTGAAAAAGTGCTGACTCAAGAATATTCTTTGAGACTTCTCAGTGCTTCCATCAAACTGAATTTTTGGGAGGTTAAGAAACTTGTCCTTTGCCACCTAAGATTCTGCTTGTCTGCAAAATGAAGGGAGTAATGACACCTGACATTGGAGTGGGGAGGATCAAATACACTCCACTGCAGAGAGTGCATCGCACACTGTCTGATGCCTAGTGAGGGATCTATGGGTGCTGGCTATAAATTGTTGCATAGCGGAATGATGACTAGAATGAAAAGACTTCTCCCAATTGTGAATTCCAACTGATTAGATAGAGCGAAAGCTTGATCATCTCTGCTCAATGATATGATCAAAGCGTAGGTGACCAGGACATGCCACCATGCATCTAATGTTTAAAAAGACCAGACCTTCTGAGGTTCACAAAGTAGTAACACTGTTGGCTTTTATCTCTTAACACCTGGGATCCTGCATCAGAGCCTGTAATGTTAGTGACAGTGCCTCTCTTGACAGTCGTTCCCAACTCTTCCCATTTAGCACCCTGCAGAGCAGTGTAAGGATTCGCTACTGCCCGGGGTGACATTAAATACTGTAACAAGTCTGGAAGGAGATCTGAGAATGTTTCACTGAAACAAATCTTCTTTGAAAAAAAATAGGAGATGCAAAGACCAGGAATATAGATTCCTTTAACATTATATAGCACATTTCATTAGTTCGCTCAGTCACTACTCTCATCCCAAACTGAGTTCCCTCGGCCATTACATAGACTCTCTGGTTCCTGAACTAATCTTAACCTGAGAAAGTGTGCTTCAACCACTCTCTTGAACAGATAAATTTTCTTGACATTTTATGTCTCATCTCTGGCTGAGCTGTGGACCCTGGAGCTCTAGAAAGCTTCAGGGTGTTTTCCCCATTTTTCTCTCCACTGTGTTTGTACCGTTTTTGATAAGCATTTCTCTTCCTATTCCAAGGTCACTCTTATGACCTGAACCTAACCCATTTGTCTAGAGTAGTGATCAGCAAACAAAGACTTGGACCTCTGACCGAATCTTCATCCCATTTCAACCTCTTCATTTTTTATCTTCACAATTCCAAGATAGCTTCTGCACTGTAGCCTTCCTGCTACCTTCTGGGTGGCAGGAAAAGGCAAAGACTTTGGAAGGACAGTGCACCTTTCACAAAAATCTAAGCAGGTTTCTAATTCTCACTGGCCAGAGTGCTATCACATGTCCACTTTGAAGGACAGTTGGAACAAACATACCATGGCTGACATCTTTGCCACATCCCCAAAATTGAACTTTGGTTTCTGAGTAGTAAGCAAGAACCATTTGATCATTCCAAACACACATGCACACAAATCCACACTATTATGTTTGAACACCTATAAGCTTCTAAGTGAAGATCTGAATTAAAGCAATGCAGGAATAGACTGTTAAAGAATCATTGATCTGGGATCAGTGAGAGTCATGACCTATAATAGCAGGAGACAGTGAAGAGTGCCATTCAGTTAGGTACTTTCATTAATCATTTATAAAATGAATCATTAGTACTTGATCTTATTGTATTAATGTTAAGTGTTGATTAGGGCTGACCCCATAGCAGTTTCTTCAGGAAGTTAAAAAATGTTTTTATTTAGCTAATATTTTGGCCCCTACCTCAGGGAACAGCAAACATAAATGAAAGCAGGTGAGTTGTTGACATTCTGTAGGAAGCTTGGAGTCCTCCTTGTACCCATTATTAACATTTTGTTGTAAACTGTTCATATGTGTTTGTCTACGAAGAATCAAAATCAGGCTGAAGGCTTAGCATCTGCAGATATGACTTCCATTGCACTAGAATTTGAGCTTCTAGACTCCATAGGAATCTTATTTATATTTGTGTCCCATGTGGCATGATTCCTGGAATAATAGGCAATTTGTGATTGTTAAAATGAAGCCCAATCATATGTTCAACTCCTGGAAAATTGAAAACTTTAACTTTCTTGCATGCAGGTGAGGCTGTTCTTAGATGCTTATTTATACAGTTGTCTATGTATCCATCCTTCTGCGCATGTGTATATCTATCCATGGAGCCATTCATGTAAGAAACATGCTGGTTTTAAAAATCTGCCTAATTGCTTGATTTAATAATAAAAAATTGCTTTATTTTTGCAGAAATATTATCTATAAGCTTAATATAACTTAATTAAATAACCCAACCCTGTCCTGATTACTTATGATTGTAAGGATTAGATAAGAAGTGATTACTGCTGATTTAGTAAAATTGGTCACAATAACTTGAGAATTGAATTGCTGTTAATTAATTCCATCGTATATAAATTTTTCCTCATTTGAGAAGCAAAGAATTATGGGTTCACTCCTAAATGCCTGATATAGCACACCCTCAGCATAGTCACATGCTTTTAACAATAATTATTACTCATTAATATCATGAACACTGTTGTATTATTATTATCTAAAGGGAAAAATGACTTTCTACATTCATAGAAATTAGATCCTTCTACACCAATGAGTAACTATCTGAGATACAAGCTATTTTATGAAGCAATTTTCAGTTTTCTGTTTGGAGGTTTAGGAAGTGGTTGGGTGTTTTTCCAGAATTAAAAATTTAACCCTCTGTACTCTTCTTTCCCAGTTGATTTCATAATGGTAGAACATACATATTTTACTTTACTTATATTCAGTGTTTAAGATAATATTATACATGTAACAACAGTTAATTCAGCATGTATTTATGGAACACCTATGAAGTATCCAGCTATTCCTGGGGATATCAAAGAATACAGAGCAAAAGCTGGGGCCGCTGCCTCCCAGAATCTTTATTCTCAGAAAGGCAAGATGCACAGAACAAATTAATATAATGACATATTATATTTGGAGTGTTTTTCCATATTCTGTATGAAATTTGCTTGTGGTTATATAAAATCTGGCATGGAATTTTCCTTTTTGAGGCATTTTTTGGATTCATTGCTTCTTAATTTGAAGTAGTTCTGAACTGACGTTCTCTTTGCTGGTGGTTGTTATTTGTCCAGTGGAGTGTTATCTGTCCAGTGGAGTGTTCACAAAGCTAGTGGAACAAGAAGATGGCTATCTGTTGGTTCCAAACTTCTGCTGCTATGTTGCAAAACAGTATCTCAAAGAGCAAGGAGACATAACTAATTTAGCAAAGTGCCTTCCCCGTGTATAGTTCATAATGATTTCATGGTTGTGTAGTTCAATTAAGATAGATTTTATTCATGGATTCAACAAGTTTGTATGGACTACTTTATGTGTCAGAAACTATGACAAAAAAAATCAGTGGTCAGGACAACGGCCAGCATCTTTGCTTCCATAGAGCTTATAAACTAGTGATAAAGACAGAGAGCAAATGGTTCAAAAAACAAGGGAGGTAAAAAGATGGGATGCCATGAGAGAGAATAACAGGGGCCTTACTTAGAAGATTTCTCTGAAATTGTAACAATTACAATGATATCTAGAAATGAAAATATATAAAGTATGTAAAGAGTGGAAATATAGAATAGCAGGTGTAGAAGCCAGCAATGGAAAAGATCTTGATATATTCAAAGACTTGGGAAAAGAAGGGGGGAAAAAGTCATAGTGCTTATAACCTAAGTGAGGAGTACAAGACAAAATTTGAGGAAAAGTCGGGGCAAGGTGTATTTTACAGTCGTGCAAATGTCTTTTGTTGGGTCTCCAAGGAGCTACTCAATAAATTGCACCTCACTTCTACCTGACTCTTGACAAAGGGAGCAAATAAATGCTAGGGCAGATAATGAAAGGCAAAACATCTGCTTAGTGTGAGAGTCAAATGGCACCATGCCTGGACCCCAAAATGATAGGCACTACCAACCCGTTCATGAGAAGGACAGACTAAGGCAGGCCTACCTCAGGGGGACAGGTCAAATCAGGACAAAGCACAGCAGAGCAAGACTATGCCTTCTTCCCGCACTTGCCACAGAGATTTGTCTCAGCGCCTCTTGGGGGCGGAGCAAATTAAGAAGCAGGTGAGGCTCAGGCTCACACCAAACCTGGGTCCTTCACAGGAAGGAAGCACTATGGTAGCAAAGATACGTGACAGGGGTATTATACAATTCAGCAGTTGTCATAAGTCCTCTTTAAGGTTTTAAGGAAGTTATGCACAGTCCAATAAATGAATATTGTTAAGGGTACTTCAAGGGATCAACAGAAAGGTGTCCAAAGAGAAAAATAAGTATTATTTGGGACTAATGCATCAATGTAATTTCATATTTCATATAGCATTTGACAGTGGAAAGAGTAAATAGATACCTGTAGATTAGTCACCTCTGGCACGGATGCACTGATATTTTTAAAAAAGGAAGACCACAGGAATAAATACAAAAAGCAAACATCTCTTATCATGTGCTAGGCAGTTCTAGGCACTGGACAAATATTAACTCATTTAATGCACTGAGTAACCCAATGAAGTGGGAATTATGGTTTTCTTTTTCTCGTTTTATAAAGACCTCAAACAGTAGAAGATTTGGGAGTTTGCCTATGTTCAAACAGGAAGTAACTAGTAGGGGTGGAATGTGCTTGTACCACACTGTTACCTGTGAAGTGGGTGGAGCAGGAGGATTTAGGGCCTTGTTTGCATTTTATTTCTATTATTTTCTGTTTCATTGACTTGGCTAGAGAGAACTGGTCGTTACAGAATATACTGTGACCAGTGAAAATGTATTTTGCTTATTCAAAGTTGCTTAAAAACACAGCATCACAATATTATTCCTCTGGAAAGCATCCATAAAGAGGTTTTAACATGCAGTGCTTGCTGTTATTGCTTTCTGGGAGTCTCTGAAGGGTTAAAGGCAACGACTTCGCTAATTAATTGGGCCACAATGTGTAGACAGAAGGAAAATAGCCGGATGCTTATTATATTAGAATGGTCTTTTGTTTTGCAATCACCTGTCAGCTCATTTGCCTCTATTAATGCAGCATTAACTGTGACAGACACAGGTTGAAGTAATTAGTGTTTAAAATGTCTCTCAGAAGTGTGCTGTGTTTCTCCATCACCCCCAGAGGAGGCAGATGTGTTGACACAGTGTCCTGAAAGACAGCAGGCTTCCACGAGCTAAGTAAATGGCCCACGGGTTTTTACTGCAGTGCTCACCACAGAGGTGTTCTTTCACAATTCGTATGTGTTCTCATTTTGTTTGGAACCCCTAAAAAGGATGCATTTTCAAACATCTTCCATGCACATCAGGAGTAGAAATTACTCTGGATTCTGTGAAGAGAGAGGTAGAAGGTGGTTAATTCGAGTGGAGAGAGCACGTTGTACACTAGCTCAGTGGCCCAGATGAGGGAGGGTGGTGCCTGAGACAGTGAGTGGAGTCAAGATGTATTTTTGATATGGGCACTCTGAAACTTGTTGGTAGATTGAACAAACTGCCTCGTACAATTTTCTCTTTTGACTTCTTCCTTAGCACATTGTTTACTAAGAGCCAAGTGTTATCAAGCTTGAGCTAGGACTTCAAGCCAAGTTCACCTCTTACCTCAGAGAAGATAGAGGGTATTACCCTTAGTAATACCCTCAGAGAAGATAAAGGTTCCATAAATCTCAAATAGGATCCATGAAAGCAGACCTCGTTCCCGTTGGTATAATGTAATCATTAGGAGTGAAAGCTTGTGATGCCTCAGTTCAAATCCCAGCTCCACTAATTCAGAGCTGTGTGACCGTGGGCACATTATTCTATCTCCTTGTCCTTTCACTTGCCCAGTGAGTTAAAAGGATGTAATAATGCTATTTCCTCATAGGCTTGTGTATCAAGTGAATGAGTGGGTATGTAAAGGCTTGGAATAGGGTGTGGTCTGGAAGAGGCACTCGATAATTCTTAACTGCTATTAAAGCTAAACCTGAGTTCGGCAGGGTTCACATTCTCTCCTCTTGGGTTCCAGGCAACTTAGCTGGTTATTAGGTATCTATTTTAATGTCCCCAAATATACCCTTGGAGATATGCCACATGGAATTGGCTGGTCTTCCCTGACCAGCTGGACAACTTACAGAGGATTCAGTTGTGTAAGTTCATATACAAATCCAATAGAACCTTATTTTTGATCTAGAGAAAAGACCACTACATTTCCTGCAGTACGAGAACCAGTAGCCCTATAAAGACTAAGAACCTCTTCTTGGAGGTAAAGAAATGCTGCCTCTGGATCACACATTCTGGTATTTTGCCAAACTTAATGCTTAGTTAAAGACTTCTACTCTAGCAAAGAAAGTACTGCCCCCAAGCATTACAGAAAGTGGTCATTCCCGTGGCTAATGGGCCTGTTGCAGATACTGTTCTACTGACAGGTTCCTTTCATGGCCTGTCTTCCTCACTAGAAGTTGTACTTCCCACCCTCTGTAAAGGGTTGGTATTTTCAGATCTTTGCTGTATTATAAGGCCTCAGTTAGTAGAGGGATTGAGAGCTGAACATGAACTGTGGGGTTTGACCGACTGATCCCTTTGGAGGTACCCCTCTGGTCCCCTGCATCTGCTCCCCATGCACCTACTCTGCTGTGCCTTCCATCAGAGAGTTGCCGTTCAGCCTGTATGTGTTTCCTCAGCCTATATGGAGGGCTAAGGCCTCTTCCCTGTAAAGAAAATACAGTCGTTTATCAGAGGTGTTCTAGAACCGACTGCTGAGAAAACTGAAGGACACATGGGAAACGGCATACTCCTTTAACTAATTACGCAGAGCCCTGTTGGACTTCATCATAAATGTGAGCACTTCTTTATGCATTTGATCAGGATACTTAGTTGGTTCCGTGGAAAATCAATCAGTGCTTGATGGAGTGAGTGTGCTGTATTGGATGGTATTCAAAATTCAAAAAAGGGGTACTGTGGGAGATGGGGGAGAATAAAAATGGCCCAGGATTTAAATGAAAGGACCTGGGGTGGGACATCCCGTGTTCCTGTCTCACTGGCTGTGTGATGGCTCCAGGCTCCTGGCTGGCTCCTGACTTCTCAAGGCTTTAGTCACCTCGTATGGGAGATGGTAATAGTAATGCCTCGTCATCGGATTTTGTGAGGAACAAATGGGATACTGTTCTGTGTTGAGCACCTAGCAGACCCCACAGTACATGGTGGTAGTTGGTGTTAGAAGTCTCACATTTGAGTCTTCCGTCATGGGTCACAGAAGACTGTGGATATGAACATCTTTAGCATGACTACTTCTTTCCTCCACCGTGTGTTAGGGAAATTTGAATTTGTGTGCAGTGTTCTTCATTTCAAGAAGTGCTCACCGAATTTCAATTAGTATGTCAGCAACAGGGTTAAGTACTATAGATAAAGGAATTAGTAAGACAAATCCTTGACCCTGAAGGAGGATTGGAATATAGTAATTCACACTGGGTCACGTGAAAATCAGTGATACATCAAAACATAAGCAGGTGGTTGAAGAATCTCAATACACTGAAGCATAAATGTGAAATGATATTTTTTCTTTTAAATTTGCTTTATTTTTAATATGTGCCCTCCACTTCTTCCCACCCATTAGTGATATCCTGGGAATCTTCTAGATTGTTCTGGCCAATTTTAGATATTAAAGTTTAGTACTTTGAAACTCCTTATCACCTTCTTTATTCAAAACTGTCTCCCTCTCCTTTCCTTTCCTTTATGACAGAGCTCCTCCAGGCAGTGAAGTCGAGTGAGGGAAAGAGGAAAGTTACTTCACTCCTGTGTTTATGCCCGTTTATGTGGAGCAGTTTCCTGATTCCAGTCTGTTGTGGTTGTTCCTGAGTGTGTGGTGCCCAGAGTTTTCTGGGGTGTTGACATTTAATCTTCAAGGCCCACCTTCACTGAGAACTTTTATTTTTGTTGGGCTTTTCAGCTATTCAGGCTGCTCTAGAACTTTCATAATCCTTCACAGGAAGGCATGAACACCGGCGGGGTCTCCTCTGACACCCTGTGGGTGTCCCATGGGCTAGGGGTGAGTTGCACCCTCTTTCCAGGAATACCACACCACACTCTCTACATACCTGGCTGCTCTACCAGATCTTAAATAGTCAGTACACCTGGGCATCAGTGTCTATGATCACCTATGTTCCTAAACTCCAGGTCCTCCTGCCACGACTCACCGAGCTCCTCCACGATCTGCTGTTTGTACTCAGGTGAACCTTACTTCTCTGCAGCTACCCAGCCTAAAGCAGAAGGAATAGGTGGGGAGGCTTTTCCTGATACAGGCACCCCAGACACTGACTAGTGAGTGACTCATGGGTGTCAACAATCAATTTACTTTGAGGGATCCTGAGAGAGAAGAGGGAAGGAATTGTACCAGTCTTCTCTCTTCTCTCATTTCCCCCAAGTCCTCCTATTGAATTTCAGTGAGCAGGAGGAGAGTTGGCACTGTTGTTGGTGCGACCTGTTCTGTTACTTTGGCATACTCAGTTGGTGGTTGGTGTCTGACCTCGACTATAGGTGACTCATTTGAGTTGGGCTTCAGAGCCCTTTGGCTCAGCTTTGGGCTGCAAGGACAGACCCTCTCCTTGTCACAGAAAAGGTACAACTTGCATTCTTTACATTAGTAGTACAGGGGGTCAAAGACTAAATTTTCTGAAGACATTTCAGAAGGCTCCTCAATCTTTCCCTCACCTATAGTCTTGCTTTGCATAGCACCTTGCTTATTTAGAGCTTATTTAGAGCTTAGTTTTGCTTTCTGATTGATGTTTCTAACTTATCAGCCAATCTCTTGATTTGTTTCTGTGCCACTAGTCTTCAAGGGGATGACAGAAAGATAAAGATTGGGACAGGCAAAACCCACTGAGGGAGAGACTTAGAAGTGCAGTAGGTATGATACTAGAGAAGCAGTTCTTGCAGAGTAGGGCACCTGTCACCAAGACCCAGCCCAGTCAAGGAGCTTACAGAAAGCTTCTTTAGGGAAGCACTGGTTAAGTAAGAATTCAAAGGATGAGTGGAAGCTAGAGGCAAAGAAAAAAAAAGCAATGGTTTTTAGACCAAAAAAATGCTGGCAAAGAATTAGTATGGTTAGAATATACAGAATGGGTTGCATTAGCTAATCCTGGAAAGTAGATAGCGACTAAATCAAAAAGACCATATAAGTCATGTTTAGAATGGGGAAAAAGGGAGGAAGAGAGGGAGGGACAGAAAGGAAGAGAGAGAGAGAAGAAGACAGAGAGAAAGGATGGAATGAAGGAGAGAGGGATGGACGGAAGGAGGAAGAGAGGGTAAGTGAGTGAAAATGAATGAGCAGTCTTCTTTTAGGCACAAGTCTCTCTAGAAAGGATGATGGATGGGTCAGGCTTAGCCAGTGACACTCCCAGGGGGAAGGAGCGATCAGCCTGAGTGCCATACTGTTCTCCCTGTGGGATGTGGGGTGCGGGCGGGAGGGAATGAATGAAAAGGCTCTGATGGGCAGATAGCTTTCCCTTCACTTGGGTATTTTTCAGCTAGAATATAATGGTCTTCCTCTTTTTACCCCTCCTTTTACTTTAATATTTCTTTCTCTCTTCCTTTGTGCCTCATGCCTCCTCTAACCCCGTGCTGATTGGGTTTGCTTATCAATAAATGTAATTTTAGTTCTTTTGAGGAAAGCAACGCCTTAGTCATTTAGCTAGTATTTTTCCCATTAGGGCTATCTTCACAGGCTCGACACCCCCAGTGGAAACACGCACTCTGTTTGGAGTGGTTATATTTTATCTTTTGGACATCAACAATCCCAGGATGTCTCCTCTAAAACATCTGCCCCTCTCCTCGGAGTGCCATGTGGAGAAACATTAGGCTTGTCGCAGTCTTATTGCATCGAATTAGTGACACTGTGTTTTCCTCTGCTGAACTGAAAATGCATTTTCACCTTGGGAAATATAACTGAAGACATTATGCCACTGTGTCAGTTTGAGAGGCATAAATACAGCAGACGAAAAGCAGTGCACGCAAATCACTCAAATGGCTTGTGTCTAGGGTTGCATCGGGGAAATGGCCTTGTCTCTACAGGGTCAGAATTCTTCTTACACGTAAGATCTTTTGATCTTACCAAGTCTGACAGTCCCAGAATAGAAGTTCAGCTGACAACACAAGGCTAATATCTTCTTTTTTTTCCCTCGGGGGCTTTTTTATCTCCTGCGATTTGTGAAGGGCCTTTTGTGAGAGGATCTAGGCCAGTGTCAGGAAAGGTAACCAAACTCAGGTCTGTTTCTCGTCTTTAATCTGTTTCCTTGTACAGTAAGGGAGGCGGGATCTTGGTGGTAGTAGCATGACAAGTGGTGATACTGTAACAACTCCTTCCTGTGGTCCGTATACCACTGGCCAGATAACCTCCTACGCGCTTCCCAGTGAACCCCCATTCATCTTCACTTCACAGATCTGCCCTGAGAGAGATCATTATTTTCATTGTTTAATAAAGTGTTGTTGCAGTTAACTGGACATTCTTTCAATAGACTTAAATCATGAAAGTCAGTCTACTGTGTTTTCCTTTATTCAATCCAACACAGATACTAACATTGCTAACCGATCTGCTTATTAAACGCTAACAGGGAAGTTCAGCTTCCTGTGGGGGTCACATGGAAGACCACAAGGGGGTCTTCCATGAAACACAAACAACTGGTCAACTAATATTTTCTGTTGCCAGAGTTTTAAGCACAGAAACATCAGTTGTCATTTCAGTCCTATGCACATCCCAGCTTCCAAACATTGCTGGTCTAGGTGTCTCTGAATGAGACTCTTGAATGAGTCCCTCCATCCACAGCCACCCCTCCCCTGCCCCACCCCATCCCCTACCCAGGCACTGATGGCCTTCTCAACTTTTAAGCCTCTGCTGCCACTTCCTGGAGAAACGTGAAATAAAACATCAGCTCCATTCATCTTTTTATCATCTTTTTACCAAGGAGCAATTGTCATGTACTGCATCTCAAACTCAATTAGCAACACGTAACATTAAAGTAAAAAGCTTTCAGGAGGATGTTAAGTAAAGCCATTACAAATTAAGAGAGCGATCGCACTATTATTAATAGAGTTGCTTTATTGGCTAACTGGGTAATGGGAGCAATTCAAAATGTGGACACTTGAAGACAGGCAGCTCTCTTAAAGACTTTCAGTTGTCATTGTAACAAACAAGGAGAGAGACCTCCTTCCTCCTTTCCTTGTTATTTTTCTTCTTTCCATCCTTTTTTTTTCATTTGAATCTTCCACTGACAATTTTTTGACTATCTATTACCCTTTGTTAGACATTATGCTGACTGTAATTAATGCAAAATCAAATTAGCCTATGTTCCTGAATCCCCACAGGGATGCTCTGCTGGTGGAGAAATGTATAGGAAATGAGGATTAGAATATAAAGCAGGCTTGAGAGAGTTAGGCATATGATATCATTGGACCTCAAAAGAGCAGCTTCCAAAGCCATTTGAGTTATTTGCAGTGAGTTCTGATACTTTTCTGAGAGTCAGAAACCCCATCCTCCAGTGACTTGGTGGTCGATCTCTGAAATGTTATGGGCTTCTGTTTCTCTCCTTACAATGAGAGCAATTGTTTGTCATCTTTGGTCAAAGGCAATTGAAATGGACAGGGATTGAGAAGAGGTGGTATCAAGCAGCTTCTCTCTATAATTTAATCAATGCATTTCAACAGACTTGGCTAGAAAGGTGGAGGTCTTTTCAGCCCTCTTTGGAAATATACTTCTTTTTGCACACATATTTTATCATCTCTATAATGTAAGGCTGGTATTTATGTAGTTTTAGCATCTCAAAGAAGCAGCACCTAAGAATAAGGCCAGGATTTAAAAATAAAATGCAAATAAAGTCTCACTTCATATTCAATGTCTACTATTCCTTTAAATCATGAAAGTGGTAGCTATAGCCTAAAAATGACTTTTATTTATTGGTTTTAAAAATAGGCTGTTTCTTAGTAGCAAGAGATGAGAAATACCCATATCTATTTTAAGGCTTAAAAAACCTGGGGAGCAAGATTAAAAATACCCATATGAGTTGGAGAGAACAAAGGAGGAAAGAATGGGAATTAATACTGTCGAGAGTATATAATGCACAGGAAAGTGTTTGACTATTTGTATCCATTGGTTTATTTAAACATTTCTGAAAAACAAAGCTCAATATGTTAGGCCCATTGCAGAGATGAGGAAAGTGAGGTTTGGAGAGCATAAGCAACTTGTTTAAGGTGGCAAAATTGGGAAATGGTAGGCTTTGGATAAAAGCAGCCCCGCATGTCCCACTCCAGAACCAAAGGGAAGCTTTTAAATGCCTGCATTTCAGTGCAGATGTGCATGATCTGAATCTGCGTGAGTTTATTCTTAAGAGTGATGAGATACCAGTGGGATCAGGAGGGCAAATACAAAGTACTTATTTTAAACCACCTGAAAATATAGTTGCTTCTTCTTGAAGTACACGCTTTCATATCAAGTGCATTTTACATTAAGCCTTCTTCTTGGGGTTGTAAGAAAACTGTAAGCTAATTTGAAAGTCAGGAATCCAAGGAAGGTTTTTTTTTTTTTTTTGAAGTACAGGTTTTCAGAGCCCAAATTCCTTAACATCAGATTCATTGGGAAAATCAAGTCAAACTGTTTAATGCTGGATCTTTTACATGATGTGAAGCAGTTGGTTGCTCTTCTTAAATACAAGTGAGGTCTGTAGCCTCATTTGTATTCATGGAGAAATAAACACAAAGTAGAAGGTGAGGAGAGTCCAGTTTAGCAGCCTGGTGTAGGTTCAAGGTGAGCATCCAGCCTCCTTAGAGCAAAGGGCGGGCATGTGCTCTGCAGGTTGTTAAGGCAGGAGCAGCCCGCTGAGCGGGCTTGGCTGAGGGGTGGTCCCTGGACAGAACCTCACTTTCCTCATCTGTAACAACCCTCATAGTGGCACCGGGCCACAGGATCATCGTTCAGCTTTAACAGAGTAACGGGTGGAACACTTCTGAGCAAGCAAATGCCTGTAGCATGTACTACCTGCTGGATCAATGTCAACCTACAGGCCGTGGACCAAAGTGGATATGGCAGCAGCTATGGTAACCAAGTCTCCAGGGGCAGATTTATATCAAAACGGCTTTGTGTGACCTTGGAGAGTAACTTAAACTTGCTAAGGTTCAATTGCCTGGATAAAGGGAGCGTTGAATCATATCACAGTGCAAAGCTGGTGTGGGGTGTCTGTGAAACCCCTTTATGAACTGTGAGTTGCTGCTCAAATCCCAGTTATCATCACGTCCTTCTATTCCTTCCTGGTTTTCATAGACGTCTCATCTTTGAATTCATTAATGAGTCAGGTTAATGGTAATAGTAACACTAACCATATGATGATGATACACAATATGCTCATTGGCAGGGATTAACTGTTCTAAGTCAACTCCAGGAACACTGCGCTATAAGGGGGAAAAGGTCTCAGAGATGAGTCAGTGGGCATCTTGGAGCTCTGATGGGAGGCCATACAAAGCCGTGGTGAGTGGTGGGAAGGAAAATGAGGCTGAGGGGGCGGAGCTGGGGAAGGTGCATAGGGCAGGAGTCTATTTAGCTACAGGTTACAGCGTTCATTCAACTAACAGTGACTTAAGTTAATGAGCTTATGTTTTCTTGTACAACAATTTTAGAGGAAGGCAGTTTCCTTGTTTTGGGAATGCGATCTGAGATTCTAGCATCTCTCTGATCCTCCGCTCTGACTTTTCACCCCCAGGCTTGTTGCCTCCTGTCCACCTGCAGCTGCATCTGCTCTGTCCCCGTGTTCACCAAGGAAGGAAGGGGAAAGCATGGCACCCACCCTGTCTTCTTACAAAGAAAAAAAAAGGGTTTTCCAGAATCCCCTGGCAAACTTTCTGTTATATCTCAAGGACAGGAGTTTGCCAGACGGCTGCTCCTGGCTGCCATGAACACTGGGAAAATGAATATTTGATTAGGCACATGGCTACCTCAGGCGGAAGCTGAGTTGCAGCGACAATGACGATGGGAGAAAGGCTGGGCCAGCTGCAAGCAGCGCTTGTCACAGTGCAGTTCACAGAGCTGGTGGAGAGGGGCCACTCTGATTGACGGTGTGGGAACTCTGAACCACTGTCAGCAAGCGTGATGCACTTCCAATGAGCTCAGACTCCTACGTTATTGCGTGTGCAGTTTGGGGCCGAGAGGCAAAGAACATAATAGACTAGATGGTAATTTGAGTGTTTTTAACTACTGAAAGGAATAAAGTGAGAAATTTGCTTTAAGTAACAGTTCCCTTGTGAACTATTTCTGTTATATGTAATTGATTGAAAAAATAATGCACGTATTTTTTCAAGTGCTGCATCCTTAAATGAAAATATAGCATTGTCCAAGATTTTTACCAGTAAAATAAGTGCCGTCTACTCCACCTTCCAGGACAGATGCCATAGTGTTCAGACGCTGTGTTGAGCGTCATTCAAGGTTATAACTGCGTGGGTGCAGGGTGGAGGGGAATGAAGGGGGGAATGAGACAACTAGAACAGCATAATCAATAAAATATATCTGAAAAAGGATTATAACTGTAAAAGTAATTTGGCTCAAGAAACTGTCAGCATAAGCAGGTGATTTAAACACCATGAGCTTATAGGGGTATAAAGTGATTTCATTAGGTACAACCTATATGATGAAATTAAATATATAGAAAGTACTTCCTCAGAGGTTTGAAAACCTGGCCTTGCACATAAAATGGGCCTGGCGAACTTCACCATATCTATTTGAGGAAAATTAGAATTTGTTTAACTTTTAGAATTGTTGGTTTCCTATGATGAGATTTTCTACCCCATTAGTTAGTTTATCATAACTATCTTTTAGGATTTGGAATCAGCATAGCAAAGGGACATTGAACTGTAAAACTCAACGGCATCATTTTAAGAACTTTTACTTTATTCAAGAACAGGATTTGGCTTCAGCACCACCCAGTGACAAATCTAAAAATTGCATGCTCTGGAGACGGGCTGGCATCTTAGACTTGCAAAGTCACTGTCCAATCCACAGGTCAGTGGCTACGTGCAGCTACTGAATGCTGGAAATGTGACTAATTCCGGTTCTGATTTGCCGTGAGCATGAAACACGCTGATGTCCTTGATTGCCTGTTAAAATGATATTGTTTAATTATATTTGGTTATAGAAAACACATTATTAAAATTCATTTCACATGTATATGTTCAACATTGTAACGTGGATATTAGAATATTAAAATTTGTGCATATACTTTCCATCACATTTTTATGAGACACAGTGCTAACTGGAAGACTTAATTTGGTAGTTTTGCCTTGGTAGGTCACTTGGTAAAGGTATGGAGGTAAAGAAGCTGATGTAAACACATTGGATTATGAGTAGAGAATATAGAAATAAATAAATATAGCCAAGCTTCCTTTGTCTGTATACTTTTGATCTCATGAAATTAATACTTTCAGAGGACTTATTTGCTATTAAAGTACCTGTGTTAAAAATTCCTGGGTTGGGGGGGACTATTGAATGTGGGAGGTGTGGAGGGTAGGGCAGGGGAGGGGAATGGGGGAGGGGAATGGGGGCAACTGTAATTGAACGACAATAAAAAAATTAAATAAATTTAAAAATAAATAAATAAGTAAAACTAAAGAAAAAACTCACTAGGTGGCAGGCATTATTTTTAAAACTCTGTGTGCATTTTCTCACTTAATCCCTACAAAAATTCTATTAGCAAGTACTGTTATTATTCTAATTTTACACACAGCAGAGTGAGGCCCAGAGAGCTCAATGCCTCATTCAAGGTTACATGGGGAGAAGAGGTAGAGCCGAGGGTTTGAAGACAGGTTGGCGCTCTCTCTGTGCCTAACTGCTCTGCTCTCCTCTCGCTGAAGGAAAAATAGGGACGGAAAGTAAAACCCACACTGGCCACAGGAAAAGCGCTTAAGCCCGTGTTTACTCCAATATTAGAAAGTAGTCACAGATTGTTACCGAAGTTTTAGTCGTCCCATTCTGCATTCTTATTCACGCAACTTAAATGGGTTTAGTTAGTAACACAGTTATTTTTAAACACTCTGTTTCACCATGTCCACTATTATTTGGCATCCGCTGCAGTGAGACGACACTGTGAGGATCCTAAACGAATGAGACACAGGATTTGCCTTCTGGGTGCTCAGCGTCGGGGATATTGGACCCACAAACAAATAACATAGATGAAGTGTGCAGAAGGAAGGCGCAAGAGGATGTGGCTTTTAAGCAGAGTTTGGGAGGAAAAGTAGGATTTTTCAGGCAGAAAAGAGAGGGAATCCAGATGTCCCATGCAGAGGGGACACTTTGGGAAAAGCTACATTGCCGCGGTCCAGCCGCAGCAGGGTCCAGAGATGCCGAAGGTGGGTAAGGCGTCGGGGATGGGTAACAGACGACATCACGCCTCAAAGGACAGTGAAGCTCTGTTCTGTTTATTGCAAGGACAAGCAGGTTTTTATATTTTCATTTTAGGTAGTGATTAACATTTGCAGTATAGCATGATCAGTTAAGCAGAAAAAATTAATACAAAGGTAACCAGGAAAAATACAAAAGTTCCCATAGATTCAGTTATAATAAACAAAGATTATTTTGACCAGGAGAGCCATAAATCAGACAATTAGAAGTAGCTGTATGTACAGAATTTGAATGTCTTAATTGTATATTAAAGTTTCTCGGAATTTGTCATGGGGCAAAAGGATACGCTAGATTGAGTAGAGGTAATAGGAAATTTATTATAAGGCCTTTGTGATGTCTAACTTAGCTGTCTATCCTTTTCTGTCTAAAATGTTTCTCTGTATACTATAAACTCTGACTCTTTAGTAACTATTTCTACATGTTTAGTTTGTAATAACTCGCCAGCTTTTGTTATTTCTTTGCCTGTCTAATTGATATATATTCTTATTCGAGGTAAAGGAGGGGCTGTTACTTCAACAACTCCTAAACATTCAGGGACTATTTCATTAGAGGGAACTTTGTTCTCTGGTCAAGAAATTATTTTGTACAACTTCATTGGAATTATGTGAATCCATGAACCTGAAATATAAGTGTCTAATAATTCTACCACCTTTTGATCACCCAAACAAACATGTAACTTGTTTTTCTTATTTCTGGTACACTCTGGCGGTCCTGATCACTTTAAGTTGCTCAGACCAGGGTAAATTGTACAACTTGACATGTTTTTCCCTTATGGTTAACAACTATATTACCCTGGCTGTTGTACCCCCCTGTATAAGGGAGAGGGGAATCTGGAGATTTTTCCATCCTTTCAGGCAATTTCGTGGGGAATACTGTTTTCCCTTGAACTGTTCCCTCCTCTTGGGTGACTTTCACAGGAATAAGTAAGTACAGTTCAATGTCTATATTCAGTAGCAAGAGTAAAATAATTAAAATAAAATGGCCTATTGTTAACCCATTTTGGATGCCACGTTCTCCTCCGGGGAGATGAATTCCTTGAACTCAAATCCTCCATGCCTGGACTTTGTCAGACAACATGGTTGGAAGAAGCTGTGGCACTACATAATCACAAACAGTATGACATGTGCAGAAAACTAGAAACAGTTCAACACTGTTCATGTCTCAAGTCGTGGGAAGAGGTGGGGGCGCTAGTCCATTGGAGCCATCGCAGAGGCTTCTTACCCAGAATGAACGCATCCCGACACCCGGAGTGAGAGAAGATGATTTTGGATAGGAGATAATAAGTTCTGACTTTGGTTTGATCTAATTCCTTTGCTTTAGTATTGTAATTGTATGAGGTGAGATGGATGCCCTGGGAGAAAGAGATCTATGAAGCTGCAGTCCCCGAAATAGTTCAAGAACACGTGTCTCTAAACTTCGAACACTCTACAGGCCCTGTGAAGATCAAATGAATTCATGATACGGCAGCACTTTGAAAACAGCCTGGTGCCGTGTAGATGTAGGTTTTACAGTTATCAGCACCTCGGGGCTGAATCAATTGGGTCATTTAAAAGTCTAGAGCACAGTTGTTTTTACAATAAAACTTTTAGATACCTTTTTTATTAGTTGTTACTCTGGTGAATATTTTGGAAGTTATATTGGTGGCATTATTAAGATCTTCTAGGAGGATTTTTGAGGTCACAACAAACTGGTACTTTGATTTTGAAAAAAATGAACAGGAAATTTGGTAAAATGGTTAAAATGCATGGTTTAAATTTAACTCTAATTTTAACTAGATCAAGACTAATTGGAACATAATCAGAGTTTGGTCTCTTGTTCATGACTTTTTAAAAGGACCTTAGTAAGTATTGCAAACATTGCCTGACACTGTCCTATGTGAGACTCTATAGTCATTTTAATCTCAGTTGGAGGAATTAGAAAAATTCACCATGGTCTCCTCTCAAAGTAAACAACAGGTAAACCAGCCTCTCTAAAGAAAGGCCCCTCTCTGAGACGAGCAACACAGAGACAGGTCTCCGGTTCTGTCTGCCCGCACTGCCGTGGTGCAAACAGGTGCAGTGTGTGTTGATGTGTACATTCCATCACCCCAGTGATGTTTTTAATGCATATTTTTGAGCCCAAAGAACCAGATGGATCACAAGAGTTTTTGAGTTTCAGGCATGGAAATTGGTATCTTTAACAAACATCCTAGATGATTTTAATGCCCTCTGAAGTTTGAAAGGCAAGAGATCAAGATGTGATTGATAGATCACCTGTGTAATCAAGGCTTGGCCACTGCTCTGTGGGATTCTCAGTAACTACTAAACTCATGACATCAAGAGCTGACAGCTGTTGTTAATATAGTTTCTTCCTTAGCAAACAGTAGGCTGCTGCTGGAGTGAAATGTGAAGCATACTTCGGCCAGTGCTGCTCATTCAGGCCAATTTCATCATAGCTCAGCACTCTAGGGAATTAAAGCCAAGCCTTGTTGTTAATGACTGGCTCCATCCTGACAAGAAATTGCCATCCTGACAATTTCTTTTATCAGTCTCCTTACAAAAACAAAAACCAAAGAAGTGCTAAGAGCCCTGGCTGGTATGGCTTAGTGGATGGAGTGACAGTCAGCAAACCTAAAGGTCACCAGTTTGATCCCTGTCAGGACACATGCCTGGGTTGCAGGCCAGGTCCCCAGTGTGGGGCATGATAGAAGCAACCACACATTGGTGTCTCTCTCTCTCTCTCTCCTTCCTTCCCCAATCTCTAAAAATAAATCAATAAAATCTAAAAAAAATTAAAAGAGTGCTAAGAGAATAGAACTTAAAAGTCCTCATCACAAAAAGAATCGCAACTAAATGTGGTGATGGGTGTTAATCAGACATGTTGGTGATCATTTCACAGTTCATTCATGTGTTGAACTGTTACGTTGTACACGTGAAACAAATCAAATGTTATATGTTGACTATATCTCAATAAAATAAAGAAGAAAAGACTTTCTGTTCTGCCATGGAGAGAATCTTGTCATCTAGCATGTGTTCTAGAATGAAAGAATAACAATTTTAATACACGATTGGAAATGAACAGTTCATCTAAGTTTTTAGGTTGACTGATAAGTAGATGGATCTGGTGTGCGTGCCTTATATTTGCAGTGCCAGATATAACGGATTGTTTCTTGTTAAAACAGTAACTGCTGTTACATAATTTGTGATTTATTAGGATGGTTGAGGTGTATGATTATAGTTTTATTTGCATATTTATCTCAAGGAACTGCAGGTTATATGAGCTATTTTGCGGTTGTAGTTTAGTACACTTGCCAGCATCCCCCACCCAAGAGCACAGGAGCTGAGCGGAATGACTACTCTCTACTTGGAGAAAGAAATGGGAGGGTGTGGGTGAAAGAGGCATATTTGGGGCAAGAAAACCCTGGGCGAGACTACTTCTTGTGTAAAATGATGGGTGCATTGTTATAGCTTAGTTTATATTTTGCCTTAATTTATTTCTCCGTCATATATATATATATATATATATATATATATATATATATGATATTCTTTAGAGAAATGACATATAGAAGCAGCACACTTTTTAAAAAGTCCACTTCAACCAAAGTCAAGTTAAGTGGACTGGGATTGTATCATGTTAGGTAAGGACCAGTTCTCCTGACCATATTAATTTCATGCCTCAGAAAGGGACAACATATATGAGGTTGTGAAATCACTTTCCATGGTAAAGAAAAGGTATTTATAAAAAAAATAATGGTAAATACAGATTTCACAGCTATGGGTGTATATTTCTTACAAAATATTTGAATGCTCAGGGTTGTCTTTGGGTCTCCATGGAAAATCACATAGTAGTTGATAATGCATACCCATTTTTGAAAACTAAGGGTCATAGTTAGTCCTGTATTATGTACAAAATGTAATGGAATTTTTACCTTTTAGTTTAAATTATTTCCATTTTCAAAGCTTTTTAATAAGAAAAAATTAATTTCCTTATTAACGTTAAAACTCATATTTATCTATTCGTGATTTATTCCTGAAAGAGATGTATTATAAAACTGTACACATGAAACCTACCTATATAATTTTGTTAACCAATGACACCACAATAAATTAAATTAAAAAAAAGAAACACACACAAAAAAGGAATAGCATTTTAGATACTTAGAGACATTTGTAAGATAATGAGACCATCAGTGAAGTTTTGAAGGAAGGAAAATGGATCACGGCGTTGGGAACATTTAAGAGGAAGTCTTCATTAAATCAGAAGATCTGAGAAAAAACAGTTGTAATTTTTTTGGGCAAAAACATCTCTGCCCACTCAAACAGAAATCCTGTTGTATGTATGTTCTTATAGAAAAACTGACACTAACAAAGAATTTTGTGTGTGTGTGTGAAAAGGAAACGAAATGTTTATTTAATGCTATTCAGGCCTAACGCCTCCACTAAAATATCAAAGTCCTTTAGGGTATACACCTACACCCACACAGCGCTCCCTTCTCCCACTGTCCCAACTCCAGGTACCGTAAATCAGAAAAATAGCACACGTCCCTTTTTCAGGCCGCTGGCACCATCAGCTGTGTCGCCGTGAAGGACTTCTAGTTAATCCAAAGTCACATGGCACCTTCTCATGGTCCATGGGCAAAAATTTTTTCTACCAAGTTCCAAGCAAAGTCTCTTCTGCTTTCCAGGCCACACGGCCAAAGGGGGCACCCCAAAGCTGCATGGGCCTCTTCTACCAAAGCTGCAGGGGTCAGCACTCTGACCGAAAGCACGTGTGGCTTCTTCTTCACCTGGCCGCAGGGATCTCCATTCTGGCAAAGCTGTGTGGTTTTCCCTTCACTTTGCTGAAACCGCGTGGCTCTCTCTTTCATCTGGCCGCAGGGATCTCCATTCTGGCACAGCCCAGTGGTACTCTTTTCACTCTCCTCAAAACTGCGTGGCTCTCCCTTTCACCTAGCTGCAGGGGTCTGCACTCTGGCCAAGAGGGGGTCTTAAGTGACCAAGTGACTCTCTCTCCTCTTCACCTCGGCAAGAGATGAAGAGGAGCTGAGACTGCGTGTCTCTCTCTCAAGAATTATTGATAATTTATCTTTTGTGATAACTGGGCAGTTTCAATTCATTTAAGTAAAATCTAACCTATTTTGTGTCTGGTTATTAATTCTTTTATAAAAATATAAATCTCCCTCCCTTTATTTTTTTCCATTCTAAACCAGGCTGTTAAGTAGGGGGGGGCGTGCTAATTTCTATTTCCTATTTCCATTCTGGGCACATATAAGGTCCTGAAATAGAGATTAATGTGCCCTGTTTTCAGTTTCATTTTGATAGTAAAGGGATTTGGCTACTCAGATGTTACAATGTTCATAAGTAAAATGTCTTCATTATGCTGCTTTCATAATTTTAAATATTAGTTTGGGGATCCAGGGATAACTGGGTAGACACCAAACGTCAGCAAGCCATCCGCCTTAAGCTACTGTGTGTGTGTCTGTGTGACATTAGATAGATTATGGATAGATCCTTATTTACAGAAATAAGGGTATTGATATAGATAGATACATAATTCCTCTCTCTTATCTCACCGTGTATCTGAATAGAGAGACGAGGTGTCAGACATGGAGAGAAAGACAATTACTTTTCAATTTTCAGCCAAGGAAAATTTGAACCTGACCTAAGAAAGGAGGTGCATTACAAATGCTGGGTGGTACTTATAGAGATTTTAAGCTTATTTAATCTAGATGTTCATAGACAATAGGTCTACATGTTATTGTAGGTAGACTGTTCTAGAAAAGCACATTTCTGTATTTCTGAAATGTGAAAATTGAAGACCCCAGCACTTAGTAACTAAAAGGTGGGTGTCAAACTCATTTTCACTGGGGGCCACATCAGCCTTGTGGTTGCCTTCAAAGGGCTGAATGTAATTTTAGGACTGTATAAATATAACTACTTCTTAATGGTTAAGTGAGAGCTAGGCATTGCCACCAGACAAAAGAAGGTGGAGGGCCAGATTCAGCCCTCAGGCCTTGTGTTTGCCACCAGTGATTAGTTGAAGCGGTGTTGGAGGTCATTGCCATCCAGGACTGGGAGGATTGATGGCCAAGACCTTTGAGAAAGGCAAAATCCTCCTGTTCATTTCACCGGACTGCTTCCCTCTCCTTTATTCCTAAATGGGAAATTGGAGGGAAATTAACAATAAGGTTCATAGGAGAAATTGATCATCTGATACACAAATAAATAGATGGTAGATGTGATGGTGACTTTTCATTCAAACAAAACTAAGCAGAGAGTTAAAGGTAAGTGTATAGTACCATGTTCCTTTCCAAGTGTGAGATTATATGCATATATATGTATGCACACATACACATATAAAAAGCTATATGTGTATATGTACATATATGCATATATACATATATACAAAAGTTATACATATATTTATATATGTGCATATACATAAAAGTTATATATACTGTATATAACTTTTTTCTCACATGTACAAAGTCACAAAAATTTATTTGTTTAAAGATTCTTTAAACTGTAAATTGTGCTAAAGTCAGGACAAGGTGTGTGTGTGTGTGTGTGCAAAAGAGAAAGAGAGAAAAAGGGAGAGAGAGAGGAGAGAACACTGAAGTTAGAGGGATCTCAGTATACAGTCTGTAGTTAGTCCACGATACACAGTTAAGGCAGTAAGGCAGTTGTCAGACTAAATAATTCTCACGATTAAGTATTGTCACCAATGCAGGCAGAATTCCATGATTGACTATACAACTAAGATCTTGGGAAGGCAAGCGAATAGGAGGTTGTGTGGCAAGAATGTAAAGAAGGCAAAATACACTAAATTATAAGAAATTCAAAAGTTAGAAACAGCAACCTCACCTGAAATGTATGCTATTGTTCCTGTACTTGTTGTGCCCTAAACACTTCCCTCCTACTTTGAACACGGGGGTGAAAAAGATCACGCTAAGAAAAATATTAATTGTCATGAATGAGTCAAAAGATGGGCTAGTGTCACTATTACTTTGTAGTTATGATATAATTTGAACCCTGCAGTCACCAGTTTTAATCTGGGTTCTATGAATTTAATGGGTTTAGTTGACAAGAACTCAAGTGAAACTTAAAACCTAAATGATCAGCTCAGATGAAGACTTACATTTTATATAAGATTCATTACACTAATTTTACTGTTACGTTTGATATAAAACAAATACTAATATAGTCTTCATTTTCTAGATTTCTTTTCTATGCATCAAAACAGGATTTAGTAATATAGTAAACTTACAAATCTCTACTATATTAATCCCCTTATACTTGCATGTATCTTTAATAACCAAAAAGTAATGATAGAATTTCATATTCATTCCATATGATTTGTCTAATTGACTTTTTCTGGATCAAAGATCATTGCTATTCCTTTTTGTTTGTTTTTGTTTAATGAATACTTAACATGGTATTTACTGCCTTTTATGCTGTGAACATGCATATTATACTACAAGTTTGCAGGACTGTGGGCATTTGGTAAAAGATAAATCACATCCCAATTTACAGCCCCTTTGTTCACTGAGCTGATCTCCTCTTGGCTTATAGATTCTGGCAGCTTCTTGAAAAGGTGCAGGAGCTCAGGCCAGATCAGCAACAGGTGGGCCTCATGATGACACTGGAGGACGTACTGCTGGGGAAGGAAGTTCAAGGCAGCCTCGTGGTTCAATTGAATTTAACAGGTGTTCTGCCTTCCAGCTATATAAGGGGTGATGGTCTTCATCACTGCTCCTTGTTAGGTGGTCCCTTCTTGCTGTTGTTAGGGCTGAATACCTGAACCACTGAACTCTGAGAGCAGGCGGAGGATCCTGTCTGTGCCCAGGCTGCTGAGCAGCAGTAATTCCTCGAAGTTGGCCCTCACAAGGCTAACGACTTCCAGGAGGTATGTGTGTTTCTCTTTTAAAGTAACTAAGGCTTAAAGAAATTCTTTAATATGAAGTTGCTGGATGTAGGTTTCAGAAAGTAACAACCAGGTCCTTTGACTCCCAACCAGTTCTCTCACTCTACATACCTCAAATTAAGGCGATAAAAGTTGAGTGCAATTGTGTCTCCATAGTTTCCATGATAGGCTCATGGAAGCATGTGTTTCCAAGATGAACACAAACATGTAAAGCTATTTAGAAACATTGATAGATTGAATGCTTAAATACATTTTAGTTGGCTTTATTTGCTGTTCTTGTAGCTCTGGTTTGATTTCTATATATTTGGGTGTATGAAGGAATCCGATATTTGGGACTTTGTATATGAACTTGAATTTCTGGTTTTCTTAAGTTTTATCAAGTTGTAAATTACTGGCTGTGTTTGTGGATACTTTGTTTTCCAAAATTTTGAGCATAAAGCCTGCTTTGTGAATGTTCATTGGTAAGAGAGAGCAAGAGAGTGAGAGGGAAAAGTCGAAAAACAGTTAATGTACTATTTGGAAGATGAATCAACTTTTTAAAAGAAGGGGTTACATTTATCAACTCTGAAATCAAAGTGTCTTTGCACGCGTGGTCATGTTCTGTGTCAAGGTGAGTGTATAGTCATCATTGTAAGATTTCTGGAAATTCAGTGGCTTCATCACACTGTACATATATGTGTAGAATTTCTCTACATTGTCCAAGATGTAATCCTGAGATGTCCATGAAGAAAAAAAAGACTTGGTCTGATTTTTCTGCCTGTGATTTGTTTGATCTTTAGAGTATATCATGCATGTTATCACATACTTCCATCGGTTGTGAACCATTATCAATGCCTATATAGTATTTTAAGACTTTTAAAGGGTATATGGTGATAACATTTCAGTAAAAGTTATACTATCATGCATTATACTATCATGTGGCCTCACTGTACTAGTAAATTTTTACATTGGTAAAGTGCTATAGTCCCCCTCCCTCTCAAGTTTTGAAGGCAGGACTTTCTGAAAGAGTGAAGCAATTCATGAATTATTCGCTGTGATGCTGCTGTGTGCCTAACGTTATAGCAGGCACTGGGGGTAGAAGACTGTGGTTGCTGCACCCAAAGAGTTTTTGTGCACAAGGGCAGGTCTCCCACCTGAGTGCTGCTATTGGGTGAGTCAGCTGGTAGAGAGACAAGGATTTTTTGTTGTTATATTGTAATTGTTGTTTCTTTTCAGAAGAACTTGGGTACTAATCTACTAATTGATGATAGTTATATAAAATTGTTTTTGAAATAAGTGTATGGAAGTGAAATTGTGAGTCTATTTAGAGAAAATTATTCAATTTCAATGAATTGAAAAGAGAGGGCATGACATCGGTTTTGAAGGTGGTACAACTGATGGCATAGTTTGGGACATTCTTCTCACAGAAAATTATAAACATGGAAATCTAATGACAGTAGAAGACTTACTGTCACCATGTGGGCTTAGTCTTGGTATAGCTTTAATGATAATGTGGGAGTGAAAACCGGGGTGCAACTGGGGTGGGGCCGAGGAAGACCACAGAGAGGAGGTATCTGAGCCGGGACTTGATGGATATGTAGGAGTTCATCATTAGGAAAGGGAGGGCTTTTGGGCAGAAAGAGAGTGATGCTGAATCCTGAGGTATGAAACAGCATTATTTTAAAAAAAAACCTAAGTAACTTGATAATAATAGGAGATACAAATCACGTAGGGAAATGATTGAGGCATAGTAATGCCCCGAGGCTGAGTATATTCCAAGCAGTATTCTCTGTTCTGACTGTGCACTAAGTCATCTAATTTTCCCAACAGTCATCGAGATATGTATGTTGAGGCTGCCTCATCGCCCCACCCAGGGAGCACTATTTATATCATAGGTCACGTGGATGATGTTTCAGAGAATTTAATGTCCATTTTATAGATCAGCAAAGTTGAGCACAAGGAAGTTAAATAGCTTGCCCAATGTTGCATTGTTGTGAGTATGAAAGCTGAATTTGAAACCAACTAGTCTACTTTAGGAAAAAAAGAGATGAGCCATTCCACATGGCCTTGGAGGAAGACTGGAATGTATCCTCTGCATAATGGAAGCTCCTGAAATGCCGTGAGACTGGGTACAGTGATGAGACTGGCACTTAGAAAACCACTCTGGCTCCATTGTGTACAATATTGGAGTAAGTGGAGCTTGGAGGCAGGGAGACAAGTCATGTTAAGTTAGTCAAGAGCAAGAGCTGGTGAAGGCCAAATGACAATCGAAATGATAGCACTGGTTTGGAGAATACTCGGTGACTTCCTTCTCACAAGGATTGGACTGGTTGGGTTTCCTGCATTGGGTCTTAAGAAGACAGATTCATTGACTCTGTGTCCTCATACTGAGTGTTCCACAAAGCCCTGCTACAAGGGCAGAGATTGGTTTATTCACTGTTGTCACAAGCCCGTCTTTGGTCGCAGGGAATTTCTTTGTTGATTCTCAGTGATACAGGTCAGTCCATCTCCAGCACCAAGACATCCCTTCTCTCTCTGATTACCGGTAGCCTCACGCCCAGTCTCCCCAGCTCCTTCCACAGGCATAGAGTTCTGTTTGCAGTGGGATCCAAAGCTATTGGATAGCAATGGTGCAAGAGACATTTTTCTTATTTGTTCATTTTTAGTTACATCTTGATACTATGTTTTAATATTTCTGTTTTAACTTGTAACATATGAAAGCATTATTTTATCTCAGAAATGTCTCTCAGGGTAGCCCTTGGGAAAATTCAGTGGGTGTGTTGACTTTTGGATTGTGTAAGGATCCAGTCTGCACAAACAAAACAAAACAAAACAAAACAAACAAAAACTTAGTGCTTAACAATGCCCCTACTCATCAAATTCATAACAAGATCCTAACCCTCCATCAGCCATCATCATCAGGGATCTTAGGTCCCTAAGCTTGTTTCCATATTCTGATGTTGTCTGATCTGCTGCCATCCTTCACCATCACCATCTTCCATATTGTCCACTGGACCACACACTGTGTCCTCAGCAAAGTGCCTTAGGTCCACAACTCTTCATGGTCCTTTCAGCTTTCCCTTCAGTCTTGCAGAACAGAGCTCTTCTCTACCAATACCCACAACCAGTAGGTGAGGTGACTGTCTTCCTTCGCCTTCATTGCTGCTTTCAAATTGTCCCTCTCCCTTCCCACATATCCCTGGGTGCTTTGGGGGACTCATTCATTGAGCTCCCTCTCCCTAAGAGGCGATGTTAGAGAGGGAAAAGCAATTCATGAGAAGGTATCTTGCTTGAGGCACTCAAGTGCTGGAAGGAGCTACTGGCTCCTGTGTGCAGCAACAAGGTGTTTTTGGAGAACTCATGTGCGGGGTGGGATGCTGTCAGTAGGCACACCAGAACCAGGAAGGGCAACCCCTCCTCCTGTAACGCCCATCCAGCACCTTCTACTGACAAAGTTTCTGACCAGCCGGCAAAATAGCGATATTGAAAGGGACCAGATTCATTTCCAAAGACCAGCAAAGAAGGATGGATAGGAGTGGACAGTCAATAGTCAATCACCAGTGCACACAATGCATTTTTTGAATTTATTAAAGACTTCTGATTTTCTCTAATAACTTTTTTTAGTGTATCTCCTTGGTTACTTTTTATTTATATATTTTTAATTAAATTTATTAAAGACTTCTGATGTTCTCTACTAACATTTTTTAGTGTATCTCCTTGGTTACCTTTTATTTATGTTTTTTTTTTTTACTTTCCTGCTCACCTATTTTTTCAGAATACATTATTGTGTCAAGTTCAAAATTATATTTTCCTGGGATATTTTAATTTTTAAGCTTCTAACTGTGTTAAGCTTATAAGTTAATTTGAAAAAAAATTAATTTTACCACATTTGGACTTTCCAAATTAATATATCACATATAACATATCTCCTTATTCATTTTTGTATGTTTTACTAAACTTTTTTTAAAGATTTTTATTCATTTATTTTTAAAGGGAGGGGAAGGGAGGAAGAGAAATATCAATGTGTGGTTGCCTCTCTTACTCCCCGTATTGGGACCTGGCCTGCAACCCAAGTATGCGCCCTGACTGGGAATCGAACTGGCAACCTTTTGGTTTTGCAGGCCAGTGCTCAATCCACTGAGCCACACCAGCCAGGACTAAACTTTTTTTTTAATATAGAAGACTTTGAGATTTCTACTTTGGGCTATTTATAAATACTTTACATGTTATTAGTACTATTAGTGATGCTGTCATTTTGCATTAGATCTTTTTCCTCCATTATATTTTCTTTCAGCTCAGGCCTGCAAACCAGGCAATATTTTCTGTTTTATTTTCACCTGTATTTAGATTATTAGTTTTAAAAATCAATTCCTTATAACTTCTGATAGATTTCTAATTAATTCTCCTGGTTTTTATGGCTAACAGTCATGTTATTTAAAAGCAATTTTGTGTCCCATGTGGCTTCCCATGAATCTTTTCACATTGAGGCAGTTAGAATGGCATTGCCCAGCCATGGTACAGGATCTCAGCATGGTCACTTACAAAGTTTTTGATGATCTGGACTAATATTATTAAGTTGCTATCTCATCATCGCTGACATTGGAGAGTTATCTTTTCTACCTCACAAAACTGTTACAAGAATTAAATAACATGATATTTGTGAAATTTTTCATATTGAAGAAAATAAATGGCCCCTTTAAATATTGAGTAGGACATAGAATGGACCTTTTGTCTGTCATCTGTATGTTTGGCCTCTTGCCCCAGAGCACAGCTGCCCAACCAGCCCTCCAGAGCTTGCTAAGAGGTTGCCTGAGTGATCACTTGAACCTCCATCCACCCTGTTAGAAAGAAACCCAGAGTCTTTGGAGATGGAATTTATTACTATGGTAGTGAGTCTAAGTCTGAGGTCCACTAAGGCAGGCCCTTGACTTTTCTCCCACCCTCCATAAATGGGACAAGTGTGCTCCATTCAAGTGAAGGAAGGACTTTTCAAGAGATCTCCCCAAAGACACCGTGTTGTCTGCTAAACGGGCAGATAGTACTCATACTGCCTTGTCAGAGTTTGCTGAATAGCAGTAGTGTATTAGAATGGAATGAAAGGATGAAGTCCTTAGGAGACTTTACAAATGTTCTCAGGAGTTAGTGGTGTCTGTAAATCACATAAACATAGATTGGTCCTGCTTTTTCCCTGGAGACTGCTAAAGGAGAGCCTAAAGATTCTCTAGAGCTTCTTGTGATGGGAGAGCAGAATCAACAGGGAATGATGTAGCTGAAGCTGCCTGCATTTGGTTCCCCAAGGATGTATGGATTCAGCACTGGCCAAGTAGATACCTTAGAAAATGGTCAAAATCCATCCAGTAGGGACCCCAAGTAGGAGGGCTAGCTACCAGACAGAGACCTCTGTGTTTAGAAGCCATGGGTGGGGTGGACTTGAGTGGACAGAAGTTCCAGAAACTGGGATTAGAGCTCAGCCAGTGAGCATACTATCAGTGGCCCAATGGAGAGTCCATTTATGTCTCAATAAAGCCAGAATTTGGATTTCTCAATTCGAAGCTAAAGAAGGACTCTAAGCCACGCTACGTAACTAAAAGAAAATGTGTTGCTTTTTTCTCCTCTCCTCAACTCTCCTGCCCCAACTCTGGAGTACCCTGAAGTAGCAGAGCAAGTGAGATGAAGGGGTAATGAGAAGAGAAGAGTAAGGGAGAGGTGTGCCCTACTCCACTGCAGCTCCTCAAGGCTGGACTACAGCCCAGGTGGGGGCTGCAGGGAAGACGTTTGCATTTGAAAACAAAGTCTTTGTTAGACTGGATTGCACTGGTTTATACAAGAAATTGAGTCAGATGCCAAAATTAGGCTCTTCCTTAAAGCATCAATGACTCTGGTACTTGGGATGATTCTCAGATACTATTCAGAGAAAAGGAAGAGATATTCTACAGAACATTTTAAAGGTAGGATTTTAAGAAAATACAATTTATTTTTTCTTATACTTTAAAAAGTTAAGACTATTCAACCAGTCACACAGGTAGTTCATTCGATGGCGGTAAACTCCCAAAATAAAAACTTGGTAGAAGGGCCAATAACATATGACTAGTAATGGTATTTGTATATCTTCTCAAGGACCTTCTTAGGGATGAATTAATAAAATGACATTAATTAATAAAATGACATAATACATTGTATTAATGTATATTCCACTTACAGGTATTTCTATTTCGATCAATTTTGTTTTCAGTGACCATCTTCTTAAGATGAAAATAATAGTAACTGGATTAAAACTGTAAAGCAAACTTTCACACTCTTTTCAAAGTCACAATCAGTTGCCTTTAGGTAGGTAACCTATTCTCAGAGGTGAAGGGGCCACCCCTAAGATTGTGTGCCAGGGGATTAGGAAAAATCAACTTCTATCCAGTGAGCCTGTGATTCTGTAATTTTCCAGAGGTACATGATCCTTATTCTTTTCATTTAATCATTACTGCTCTGCATCTAATATTTCTCCTTGAGTGCCATTAATTTTGGAATTGCTGAGTATGGAGTTGCTGTCAGTTTTGGAGTTACTCAAAAGTAACTTTGAGTATGTTATAGGTATCATCCAAACCTATAACAAAGAGGATCTTAGCATATTAGTTAAGGCCATACTGACAGAATGTGCAAATCCCCAAACATAGGAAGCTTGTCAGAACAAAACTTTATTTCTGGGCCTTTAAAAGTCTCAGTGGGTGTTTCTGGCAGGCACCGAGCTCTTTTCTGAATGCCACTTCAGGGACCCAATCTTCTTCCACACTGTGGCTCTGCAAGGTGGTTACCAAAGGAGAAAAAGTATGGGGGATCATGTCAGGAGTTTTCTATGGTCCAGACTTGGTTTCTGGCTCTTCCACTGGAGTCCCTGGTCACCTCTTACTCAGAAGACCCATACTGGACTGCAAGGGTACCTGAGATGTGTCACCTTGAGTGTGTCCAGGAGAAATAGCAGATAAGATTGGTCCACGGCTGGCCCACCTCTGCCACACTTGGCATTTTCTGTCTACCTTCAAACTGTCCTTCTTTTATCCTGTAAGCCTCACTTTACTTTAAATTTGGGGGTGAGGGTGATAAGAAGATCTTTCCCCCTACTTCCATGCCTTTGCTCCTGCTGTCCTTTTTGCTTTGAATAATCTTCTTGTGTAACCTTAGGTATGAAGTCAATTGTCACCTCTTCACAGAGGCCTGTGCTTGTATTCTAAGTTAAGCAAAATCTCCCGCCCACTCAGACACAGGCTAACGCCTACTGTTCCTTCATTCTAGATGATTACAGAAAGCCTAAAGGATGTGGGAAGCTCCATAAAGGCCACTTCCTTCTATTTGTCTCAGACTGTAAACTAACATTTATTTCTGGCCTATGCTGAAAATATGCTTTAGGTTAAGTAAAACCCTTATCTAACAAGGAGCTTTTCAAATACTAAGTGGCAGCTTGGCACCTGTTGACTTCTTATGCTTTTTCAGAATGGCTTTCCAACTGAATTTATCTGTTAGAAATCCTATTTACTAAATGGGAGCCATCATGAGTATTGGCTGATTCATGATTCTCTCATTTCCAAACACATTCATAGTTTCCTTTTTCCTGCAGCCTTGCTGTCTTGGAAGTATTTTTAAGTCTCTTATTAAGAGAGAAAAGTCTCTCCGTACGTGTGTTCTGGGTTGTGGAGAAGGCAAGCAATGGCAAGGTAAATATGTTGCCTTAGCTGATTTCTCTCCTATCAAATTCAAGGTCTGGGTGAAATCTCTGCTGCTATCCAGGGCTTTCTTTCATCAAATAAGGGATATAGTGAAGTTAATGCTTACTGCCTCTTACAGATAAGCCAGCAGAAGCCCGGGAAGATAAATGACTTTCCAGTGTCACAACCCAAACTTATAAGTTCATCAGAATGGTTACACTTCAAAAATTCTCTTTTAAGCATGTTGGCTACCTAAATAAAATTTAAAATATCTTTCAAAGCAAAAAAAAAATACAGCTTTTCCCATGCATTTCATACCCTCAAATATTTCACATAGATTATGCAAGAGTTAAATTAAGTGTTAGAAAAATAAACCGTAGTAAGCCAAGAAATGGAAAGTCTCAGGAAACCTATTAAAGTTCAATTTTTCTCCCAATTAAAAACTTTGGGATGTCATATTTTTTCTTCATTCAGTCTGGAAGGATGTGTCAAAATCTCAATGTTTGTACTGTTCAGCTCATTCTGTGAGCAGTGTGGGAATAAAAACTCACAGTGGTGAAAGACCGCCTGTTCTGAGTGCAGACATCCAGGTGACATCTTTTCCTTAGAGGACAAACTCAGAATGTTTACTCTCCAGTCCTTGGCATCACCAAAGCCATGTCCAAAGATGGGACTGTCTGCAGGAAAAGGTAATGCAGTTGAATGGATTAGTGGTGCATCACACAGAAATTAGAATGCAATCGAAATGCTTAATAACATAATGCCTCAGCTACACTTTCCTGAAAAATAAAGATGTAAGATGCTAGTGAGCTACTCGATAATAGAACTGAAGAATGATAGGATTAACGAACTGCCCTAATGTAATCTATTTTCATCATGGATTTTAGCATTGCAAACATGTTACTGAATTACCTCTGATTGCAGCAATAAAGGTTTTTTAAAAAAGTCATTGGAAAAATCAACATGCCAAGGTCCCACCGTCTTCATTAGTTGGAAAGGCATTGATTTAGTGCTGGAGGGAGAGTTTTTTTTTTAAACTCTGTTCATAAACCCTCAGTGTCTGGATTCCCTCTTTCTGTGTTTCATTTATTCAGCATGTACCCAGTCACCGCTCGTTGCCAAGCACAGTGCCAAGTGCCGATGGTCAGAAGGACCCGAGGCCTGGTCCTTGCCCTTACAGACCTCACTCTGTAGCTCACAGACACAGAAGCCAACAATTTCCATGTCTGATGAGAACTATAAGAGTGTGAACATTCCATTATGAGCTGTAAATGATGAACTCCAAGCCTCAGACAGCTTCTTGGGGAAGACAGCTTTAGTTTGGGTCCCGAAGGGCAGTTTGCAGTGTGTAAGTTTAGCCAAATGCTTTTTTTTTCCTGATCGGCTTTAATTCATCTATACTTAGACTTTCCCTCACAGGATTTATGTAACATTCTTCTGACAAAATACTGATGAAACTCTGTGTGCTGATATTGTCAGTTCCCCCCTTGTACTCCAAGGTCCTGGCCCTTGGCCCTGCATCTTTGTCTCCAGTGCATCTCTGAACCTCTGATTAAATGATCATTAGGATGGTTTTTCCTTTTTTGTTTTTCTTTTGTCTGCTCTCCAGAATCTATTCTCCTGCTATGGGGTCATTTTCCCACTGCCAACGTGCAAGGTCTTTGCATATTTCCTAATACCTGCTTCCTATATGACCGATTTACTGGTTTTACTTTACTATTAAAATTTACTGAATCTAATTAACGTGAATTCAAATACCATCTTCCATGTTTTGGGGTCTACACCTGCATTAGGCAGGGCTTCTTTGCCATTTTGCTCTGTCTAACTTAACATTCATCTCTCCTCTTTCTCCGCACAATTTATTCTAAGTTCAAGAAAATGCAAAGTCAGTAGTAAAATATATTTTGAAAAATAAGTGGGCTGTTTCTCATGAGTGCATGGGTTAACAGTTCCCATGCTGTTATGCGTATCTATAGAATTAACAATTGTGTAAGTAGACGGCAGATGGGAGAGCCAGGCTACTTTTGAGTGAGAGCTTATAGATAAGCAAAGGGAGGAGGGAAAGTGATCTATATGGTGATGGATTAGAGTCAGACATGTCAGTGTGAACCCCTATTTACCTTAGCATAGGTACAGGGAACCACATATAGAAATATCTGTAGTTACGGACATACTCAGGTTAATATGCAGGCATGTAATCCTTGGCCTCCGAGCTGAGAGAGCCTAAGAGCAATGATACCTGTGTAGCAACAAGTACACTTACTGCCCAGATTTTGATTCTTAATACCATTTTTCAATGAAAGGGACCAGGGTTCCTTCAAGAAATGGCTGATTCCAAGTCTGAGGCAGGACATACACAATATGAGTGTGGATCATCTTGTTGAGCCAGAAAAATCAGGAAATGACAAGTTAGAAAAATATGTCTAACAATGTCAAAGAGACACAGAAGCCAACTGAATGATTTCCCAATAGCCAAACCTAAAATAATTTGAGCCACAACATAATTTTATCTTTTTATTATGACCCAAAATATAAATGTTCACGAGTCCATGCTGAAATAAATAAATGACTGTGTAAATTGATTAATGGAAAACAGATAAATCTTTATGCAGAAATACTCCTAATAATTGTAGGTAGTCTGCCCTCACCAGGGTGGACCATAACCCATTCCTTAAGTGTGGGTTTTACCTAGTGACTCCCTTCCAAAGAGCACAGTATGGAAAAGGCGTGGGAGAGTAACTTTCCAGTGAAGAAACCTGAAACACTACCTCAGCCAGGTGATCAAGGCTAACATCAACAGCGATAAGTCAGGTCGACACACTATGTCCTTTATATGACACGGTAAAATTGGTGCGTCACCTCTGCAGTGCCCCTTCTGAGGGATCTGTATAGCCCCAGTCTAGTCAAGAGAAAAATATGTGGCAGGTCCCAAGTGGGAGACTTCGTATGGAATAGCTGACCAGGATTTCTCGACACACACAAGATGTCAAAATCAAGGAAAACCGGGGAAGCTGTCATAGCTAAGGGGAACTTTAGAAGGCATGACAGCAAATGTAATTTGGTGTCCTGGATGATGCCCTGGGACAGAAAAGGACTTCTAAGAAGAAGTAAAGATTTAATCAAATAACGACTTGAGTTAATAAAGATCTATCACTATTATAATAGTATAAGATGTTAATAATAGGGTAAATTGTAGGGGTGGACATGGGAACTTTCTGCACTATCTTCACAATTTTTATACAAATATAAAGCTGTTGTACAATTAAAATAACTTTATTTAAAAATTCAAAACTAGCCCTGGCTGGCATAACTCAGTGGATTGAGTAGGGGCCTGTGAAGCAAAGTGTCACTGGTTTGATTCCCAGTTAAGGCACATGCCTGGGTTGCAGGCCAGGTCCCCAGTAGGGGGCACATGAGAGGCAACCACACATTGATGTTTCTCTCCCACTCTTTCTCCTTCCCTTCCCCTCTCTTTGAAAAACAAATAAATAAAATATTTTTTTTAATTTGAAAATAATATCATTGATAGAAAAAGATGGGAGGAATGTAAAGTTAGGGTGACTATTTAGAATGAGTGTTTGGCTGACATAATTGAGAAGTATTGCCCTTTTTGTTTTTAAAGATTTTATTTATTTATTTTTTAGAGAGAGAGGAAAGGAGGGAGAAAGTGAGGGAAACACGGATGTATGAGAGAAACATTGATCCGTGGTCTCTCACATGCCCCCAACTGGGGACCTGGCCCTGCAGCCCAAGCACGTGCCCTGACTGGGACTCGAACTAGCAATCTTTTGGTTTTCAGAACAATGCACAACCCACTAAGCTACACCAGCAGGGCAAGAAGTGTTATCTTTATTTGATGCTTTGAGAAGTATGTGTCTTAGCAAAGCATAGTTTTTAGAAAAGAAATGTTTCCTATTTCCTCTTCATATTTTTTTAGCATTCAGCTAATAAATTAGGTAGAGCTTGAATTACACAAAATGCAAATATGATGATTCTTGAGATGAATTCTATTTCCTTTGATGTTGAGAGATAGATAAAATACTAAAACCTCCTAAAACACATTACAGATTTCTTATCCCCTACATTCTGAGAGTCTCTCCATGTATAAATTCAGCTTTTACTCGGGAAGTTGCTTTCGGCTGTGAAGTCATGAGGTCTGTGTCCTCACTCAAGCCCCAGCCACACTCCCAGACCTCCGCACTGCCCACAGCTCTGCTCACAGTGTTGTAGGAGGAGCAGAATCATTCACGTGCAAAAGACACAGCAGCTCATTCCACTGCCGGGATGTCCGGCCGATTCTTTGTCATGATCCAAAAGCATCAAAGCTGATTAGAACTAAAGAAAAATCCGTAGATGCAGCTCATTTCTGCTGCTGCATTTCCAGAAAGTTGTCTGAGATGGCCGATTGGGTGAGACACAGGCAGGGAGTAAACAGAGAGAGGCTGATCTTCCTGGAATTCATTCCAAAAGTCTCCTGCTGTGTTTAAAAAAAAAAGAAAAAGAGATAAGGTGAACACCATTTCCCAGGCCCGACTCAGCTGTGGAAGGTAGAGGTAGAAGGTAGAGGTGGGCTTTTTCCAAGGGGAACTTTTCACAAAGCTGGGAATTGGGAGCAGACTTGACCCAGGCTTCTCCCTTTTCTCCCTCATCATGCACTGGTTCAGTGGGAGTTACGTGATGTCATGTGACTGCCATTATTATTTGTCTTGGATACTGGGGATCGACACATAATCAAGACTCACCCCTTGCTTTCAAAGAGGTGAAAAATAGATGGGAAATGAAAGATCGTGCTGAACACCATGCAGTGTTACACCTAGGGCCTGAAAGTTGAAGGCAAGGCAAAGGGCCCATGGTTCTGCTGTGGGTGAGAGAGGTTTTGCAGAGGATGTGATGTGCCTCTGAAACTGAAATTAAGATGATGAGTAACAGCTCAGTGTCCCAGAAGAATAGATAGGACACTCTGGGCTGAAGTGACAGAATATACCAGAGCACGAAGTTGGGAGATGATTTAAGGAATTGGATTGGGCAACTGCAAGCTGCAATTTTGAAATGCAAAGTGTCTGAATATAGCCACATCTATGGTGTGACGTACCAGGGAGTAGGGTATGGGAGGGGCTTGAAGGAGGTGAGCTGAGAGAGACAGACAAGAGCCAGGTTATAGATGACGGTCTAGGCCTGTTCAGAATGTTGGAAAACAGTCAGGGAGGAATAATTGAATGGTTAGAAAGGATGTAAGAGTTAGCATTTAATCATTTTACATAACACTGTGGTATAATTATGTTACTTGCTAACACTTTGATTTGCTCTGCTGCAAAACAATGGTGCAGTATTTATCTATAATATTTCATCATAAGCCCTGATAGGGGTGTTTTGTTAACTGTAAAGATTTTATAGTTGAGAACTGCCTCCTTGCTAATTAATGTGTTCCAGGACAACTAAGAATGCTTCCAATTTTTTACTTGTCCAGAAGTAAATGTTTGGTCACCTCGCCAAATGGGAGAAAAGAAAATTAATATCTTGCAGATTGCCATCCGGTAGAAAAATCTCTCTAAGCCTTGTTGTTCATTTGTGAAATGTTTATTAAATCCTTACTTGCTACGTGCCAGTCCCTGTGCCCAGAGACATTTATGCAAAGATGAATACAAAGAGTCCCTGTCCACCAGCAGGTTGCGGTCTGGTGGAGGGGCCAGAAGAGTACGTGAATCAGCCAGCCAAAGTGTCAGGTTGTAGTGAGAGCAGTTTGTGGAAGTAGCAATGTAGGGGTGTGGAGAAGAACGAGGTCAGCTTTACTCTGTTGTATGTTGCAGGACTGGGCCAGGAAGGACCTTCAAGGGCAAGTTCAAGCATGTGTTCACGAGGCAGCTGGGGGAAGGCGTTTCTGCAGGGCCTGCCCTATGTCAGCTATGGAGGTGGGGAGGGCAATGCGGGAGCCCTAGAAGCTGCTGAGTTCAGCTGGACAGCTTCTGTGCAGCACCACAGTGGAGGGCACCAGTCCCATCAAAGTCGAAAAGGCCGCTCCCCTCCCGCAAGGCGCACAGCGGTGAGGTGCGGCGTACAGAGGTGAGGCTGCACACATTGGTGAGGTGGCACGCTCATGGCCTACACAAGTTTCCATGGCAGACCTGCACATCAATTTAGTGAGTGTGCTACATAAATGTTATGTAATTAACTGTCTTGCTTCCGTTTGGACCTTCCTATCCTTAGAGGAAATGAGAGATAATGACCAAATTCAGGTTCACTTCCTATGTCAAGGTTTTAAGAGGAAAGCAGTATCCTGGGGCCAAAATAATGGAGGTGTTTTGAATCTGAATGGCAGCCATTAGGGGAGCCACCTGGTCTTTTTATGTTCACTCCTTCAACGACTTGAAAAACCTTGTTTTATTGCTCAGCCTTGGACACAGGTTTGTTTTGTTTTGCTTTGTTAGATTTCCCCCTATTTAGGAAGATCTTACTGCCTTAAAGATTATTTTTTTCCTACACAATATGGAAGTTGAGGACTGTTATTATAGAAGACACCAAGAAAAATTGTGCTTTGAGGCATCAGAGAAACTGGCTTTATCCCCCTGTTTTATTATGTAGCAGCAAACAGAAAGTAGATAATCAGGTCTTTCTTAGTTGGGATAGCAAAGTGATGTGTGCCCTGCTGAGATACATCAATAGAACGGCCTCAGGATTTCAGGAGGCTCAGGTCCTAGGTAGAAAGGGGGCATTGACTCTCTACTGAGACAAATGCTACCTGAAAAATAACAGGGAACCAACTAAAGAAATAAACAAACAATGAAATAACTTAGGACCCCAAGTCTTTCAGTGTTAATTTGAAATGTTTCAAAAATGAAAAAGTTGAGATTGGAATGGACTTCCACCAAGATAGAGGCAACCAAGTTGCCTCACACAACCAAGTTTAGAGACAACAAAATATTAGCAACAGAAAACACAGCCCGAACACAGAAAATTGAACTTTTCAGAAGTCTAATAACAACGAATTCTTCAGCCTGACTGGTAAGAGGGGCGAAGCCAGCAGCTGGCAGAGTGGGATTGCACAGGAAAACTCAATCAGACGGACTCAGGCATGTGGATCCCAAATGTGGGGTTGCAACGGGTGGAACCAGTGAGCAAACCAGTGAGCGACCAGCGGACCCAGCAAGGACGCAGGGCAGCAGGTTGACTGCGGTCGCACATTCGTGTGCAGAAAGACCAGTGAGGGAGTGGGTGGTGAGACGGGACCTAGCAGGCCCCAGCTGCGAGAGGCAGCACAGGGGGCTGCTATTTCCCCTCTCTGACCCCGCCCCCACATACAGCTTCACAACCCAGTGACCTGGGCGGCCCTGCCCTGGTGAACACCTAAGGCTCGAACAGACCAAAAATTGCTCAAGAAGATCTCAAAGCCCCAGAGCCCATAACTCTAAGGGACGAGGAAATAGCAAAACTTTCAGATGCACAGTTCAAAACACTGGTGATCAGGATGCTCACAGAACTGGTTGATTTTAATCACAAATTAGAGGAACATATGAAGGCTAAACTAATTGAAATGAAGGGAATTGCACAGGAAACCAATAGTGATGAAAAGGAAATTGGGACTCATATCAAGGGAGTGAACCAGAAGGAAGAAAAAAATGACCAAACAGGAAAATATGAAGAAACAAGAGTTCGAAAAAATGAGTAGAGACTTAGGACATCTTTCCAGGACATCTTTAAATGCTCCAACATCTGAATTATAGGGGTGCCAAAAGGGGGAAAGGAACAGCCACCAGTGGAAAACTTATTTGAACAAATAATAAAGGAGAATTTCCCCAATATGGCAAAGGCAATAGACTTCCAGGAAATCCAGGAGGCTCAGAGAGTCCCAGAGAAGTTGGACCCAAGAAGGAACACACGAAGGCACATCATCATTACATTAGCCAAGATTAAAATGAAGGAGAGAATTTTAGAAGCAGCAAGAGCTAGGGGGACAGTCACCTTCAAAGGAGTTCCCATCAGACTGTCAGCGGATTTCTCAAAAGAGACCTTACAGGCAAGAAGGGGCTAGAAAGAGGTATTCCAAGTCATGAAATCCAAAGACCTCCATCCAAGATTACTCTATCAGCAAAACTTTCATTTAGAATGGGAGGACAGATAACGTACTTCTCAGATAAGATCAAATTCAAGGAGTTCATCATCACCAAGCCCTTATTATATGAAATGTTAAAGGGACTTATCTAAGAAAAAGAAGATAAAAAATATGAACAGTGAAAAGACAGCAAACTCACAGTTATTAACAACCACACCTAAAACAAAAGCAAACTAAGAGGACAGCTAGATCAGGAGCAGAAACATAGAAATGAAGGCCTCATGGAGGGTTAGCAACAGAAGAGTGGGAGAAGGAGAAGGGGGGAGAAGGTACAGAAAATAAGTAGCATAGATGGTAGGTAGAAAATAGATAGGGGAGAGGGCAAGAATAGTAGGGGAAATACAGAATCTAAAGAACTTGAGAGGGGTGGTCATAAACTAAAGGGGGGGGAATGGTGGGGTTGAGGGATACAGGGTGGAGGGGAATGAAGGGAGGAATAGAACAACTGTAATGGCATAATAAATACAATAAAAATAAATAAAGTAAATAAAAATTTTAAAAAAAGAAAAAGTTAACCAGGTTATGGGTCAAAGAAACAAGATACATCCAACTGAAGTAACAATAAAAAAAAAGAAAAAATAACAAACATTCCACTCCAGGAGAGTGTAAAGGTTTTTCTAAGAAATAATAATGGGGTATTTGCTGAAAGGTAAACCAATGTGAGGTCAGGTCAGTCCTATAAGGCTAGAGATATTGCGGACAGGTTTTGTTTAAAGGGTTTATTTTGCAGCAACATTCCAAAAAGGAAAAATAAGAAAAAAACATGAATGAAGAGTATAATAAATTGTCCAGGAAAATACCTCTGTGTTTGTATTCTTTGGGCTAAAATTCTCTGCTGTTCCTGTGACATTTGGGGGCCTGCCTGTCAGGCTGGCTGGGAGTCTGGAGACCGAGTCCCTGATGGGACCTGCCCAGTCTTTGTACATAGCCCATCCGTGGGAAGTTAACTACAGGGTGCGTTTGTTAATATTTTAGAGAACTTGGTGAGAACTAATATGATGACTTTTTAAACAGTGCAGCCCCTTCTTCTTATCATAAATGAGCAGATTTTGAGTGTCAAAGAAGGCCACATAAATGCTCACCTTTGTCCACAACAAGACTTCTGGCTTTGCGCCATGACATGCTGCAGTAACCTGTAGAACTGCGGTTCTCATAATACAGAGATTATTTGAAATATTGTGGACTGGGATGTTTTACCTGGAGAGTGGCTATTTTTAAGTTTCAGAATGCAAAGAAAAAAAAGCAATAATATTCAGTGAGGTTCAGTCTTGGATTTAAGATTTTCATCAAGACCTACCAGAGAGACTATAAAATGAGCTCATTAAGTTTGCTTTAGGCACTAAGTTAGGGGTGTCAGGCATAATCCTGAGAAATAGCTCGGCAATGCAAATTTGCCCTAGGGAGCTGCAAAAAGTTTAGTAAAGATAATTATCTAAAAAAAAAGAACCTGGAAAAAATTGGAACCTGAGAATAATTGGCTGTAAGAATATGGGCACAATAAAGTCTAGGGCTCTAATTCATTATATCTGGATCCATTATACCATGGATCAGAGCTATAGCCCTGTGCTTTTAAAAACACACACTGATGTTTTTAAAAATGTATTCCACAAATATTTTTTTCCAGTAAGGAACTGCTGTTGGTGACAAGCACTGTGCTGGGACACCCCTGGGGGCCTGGGACTGGGTCACTGTTGGTCTCTCAGAGCCCAGAGCAGCACCTTCTGCAGAGTCCTGCCTGGCTCTGTTCAAGGAGGTACAGAGGCACAGGTAGCACGGTAGTGGGGTCATGAGAAGAATAAAACAGAGCCCTATACTTAAGGGACAGACTCCACTTAGGGAATTGGGGAAAATGTATGTACTAGGTGCCGGAGGCCAGTGGAAAACGTGAGTATAAGTGTCAGGCTGACAACTCCAGGTGGTCCTTGAAGTTTTCCAGGTTTGGGCACATAGGCTATGCAAGTTCATCTCTTTGTTTCAATTTTAACAATCTTTAAAATAAAGCTAATGAAGTCTACTTTCGACAATGTTATGAGATAGATGATAGAGGAATGGATGACAGATGATACATTTCTTCTGGTTTTCCATCTGTAAAATACAGAAGGTAGTTGACTCTCAAATGAAGATAGAAACATCTAAAGTATACATTTCACTTTGGTGTTGGACTGGAGATGTGTCTTTTCTAAGTACCTGATTCAGAACAAACCTCATTAATCTGGAAGGCAGGATCCTGGGTCATCATAGGAAAAGTACGGAGGCTTTGTGTTTTTCTTCTCTAGAGAACCAGTCTGTGAGAAGGATCTGCAGGGGAGAAATTTAACAGCATAGCACTGCAGAGAAAGGTGTTTTTGATGATAAAATGGCTTATAGATTTTAAAGTGAGGTTTGTGGAAATTAAAAATGAAATAACATAACTGCACCAACTACATTTTTAATCTTCTAGAATTGCGTTAAAAAAATGACCATAACTTTTACGTTCCCAAATCACAAATCACCAGTGAACTGACAGTTAATGGTTCCTTAGCGCTGGTGTCAGAGTTTCACAAAGCTTCCATCAGCACAGCTGCTAGAGCTGGATTGGCATTTCAAGGAAGGTCCCGGTGTGTTGTGTAAGCCCTAGAACTAGAATCTTGTTTTACATCACCCAGAAGTGTCTTTGAAAAAAGTGGACCAAAGGTGGTCCGGTATTAAATATATGCTTGCTTGCTGGAAAATTAGTTAGATCAAGTTTTTTTTTTTTTTTTTAAAGATTTTATTTATTTATCTTTAGAGGGGAAGGGAAGGAGAGAGGGAGAGAAACATCAATGTATGGTTGCCTTTCATGCATCCCCTGCTGGTAATTGGCCTGCAGGGAACCAGCCTGCAACCCGGGTATGTGCCCCGACTGGGAATCGAACCGTGATTATCTGGTTCGCAGGCCCGCGCTCAATCCACTGAGCTACACCAGCCGGGGCTAGATCAAGGTTTTGAACACCAGTTTAACCTATAACTTGCATTGGTTAGGAAATGTCAGTCAACAATATTAAAATTGAAGCTCTCAGTATGAGTTCCAGAGGTAAGTGACGGCATTTCCCATGTGGTAGGGGCTGCAGGTGAGGTGGCCTGAGTCTCACCTCACCTCTGCAGTGTCTTCTCTGAGCCTCCTTTCATCTGCAAGATGAGGGTAAGGGTCAGCTTGGATGCAGTGTTGCTTGGGGCTAAAGGGCAGTTCTAATGTATAAATGCTTAGCAAATTATGGAGCACATTGGATAAAAACAAGACATTGTGCATTTTCTAGAGTGTGCCTTTGAACAGTATTTTAGATAAAATAGGTTGGCTTGGTTTCAGTTAAACATCTTATAAAAATGTTACAATACGGTGTGAAAAGAAAACTGGGAAAAAAGAGCAGGGCAGCTTGCTTCCCCCTCACACAAAGGCTCTGCCCTCTTTCCATCCTGCTCTTTCCCTCATCCTTCCTGACCCAGGCCAGCCTCAGCAAACAGGTATGGTCTTTAGAGGTAATACTATTGGCAAAAGGCATTCTTTTTAAGGAATTAACAATGGTGGGAGGGAGGATAGAGAGACTTCCACAAATATAGTCCTAAAGTAACTTTTTGGTTTTGCAAAGAATATCCCATAAAGTGAGAACATAGCCCGTAACACCCATCGCCCACATATGTGGAGTTCAATGAATTTGTCTTATGTCTTTCTCTATGTTTGTAGTAAAATCTGCATGAAAACATTGCTTTTTGTACCTGTGGACAGAGTTAATAGGAGTGTAGAACAGCAAATTGCTAGATGTACTGTAGGTCATTCCCCTCCCCATCCCCAAAATAGTAATATTGAGAAAGTTGATTGACTGACAAAATTATCAGACACTTATTTTTTCATCTTGCCTGCTGTTAAGTAGAAATTCAACTAAATATTTTCATCAATATGATTCATGAAAGAAGGTAACTGAAGGTGAGGGTTTTACCCTAGGCTTCTGCCAGTTGTCTGAGAAATTTGGGATTATTCTACACATTTGTCAAATTTTTATCCAGTTCTGTTACTCCACAGCCTTGTTAAGAATCCAAGCCTTATGCGTTATTTCCCATATGGCTTCTCCAAACACTGACTGTGCCTCACCGTAAAGCATGAAGCTCTTATCCAAACTTTTATTTGTGCTCACCCAAGTCATATAGTCTGATAAGATGGTGCCAGTTGAATTTCTATAAAGCCCTAACTTCTACTTATTAGATATAAACTTCCAAAGGATAGCATAAAAATCAGATCTCATCTTCAGGTTTTTTTTAATTTAACTATTTTCAACTACCATCAGGAATAATCTCCACAGTCTCTCTTGAAAGTGGGGAATACCTACAATGATTTTATTGGTGATCCTTCATAGGAGGCAAGGAAGAGGGGACAGAGAAAGGGCTGTGCATTCTGGTTCTTGGTAGAGAGTTAGACACTTTAACTTCCCATATTCTCTGATTGAGGGATATATGCTTGATATTTCTATGAAAAAAGATGGATTATGCTGTAATAACAAAGGGACCCCACATTCCCATTTCTTACAACCACAAATGTTTGTCATTTGTTTCATTGTGGTGCAGCTGTGGCTTTGCTGTATGTCATCTTCATTTCAGGGCCCAGAGTTATGAAGCAAGTTCTAGTTAGAATATTGCCAATCATCATGTCAGAACAAAGAGAGATAAGACTTCAACGTGTAAGTGACATCTCTTTTCCACTTCTGCCTCATTCCACAAAGCAAATTCTATGACCAAACCCAATGATAAGGGGCAGTAATGAATAATTATCCCTTGAGAAGTAGCAGTGAATATTGTTGAAATTCTACCAGCAAGTGATAACTTAGTTATGAGCCAGATGCCATAGTAGGTACTTATAAATACAAATTCTAATTGTCATAATAATCATAGAATATAAGGGTGTTTTAATCCTTATTTTGTAGAAGAGTTGAAAGCTCATCAGTTTGACTGCTCACCCATCTAGTAATGGATCTGAACCCATCTGAGCTGTGACTAAAACTGTGCACTCACTGTAATTAGTATTCTCCTTCAAGACCCAGAAGGCTCCTCAAAATCTATATGCAAACACCCCAGCTCATGAAACTCTATATAATCCATATTTTTTAAAACATAGAAATTCTCTTCAATAAAAGTATCACCTAAGAGAGGAAATGAAATTCATTAAATTGGGTATTGATAGTTGCAGTAATATATAAAAATTGAAATTCAATGGATTAACAATGACATCAGTTTTCTCACTCATGTTCACTGTTTAATGAGCATTCCTGTGGACTGGAGACTTCCTTCTTTCTTGTGGTTAAGTATCCAGGCTCCATCCACCTTGTTGCTTTATCATTTCCTCGGGTCCTCGGGGTCCCCTGATTTCAGCGGATGGGGAGATAGAACGCGAAGAAAGCATACTTGCTTCTTGGCTGCCTCAGCCTGGACATGACACTGGTTACTCCTATTCTCATTGCTTTAGCCAGAACTAGCCAAACAGCCCTATGTGCATACTTCCCATGTGGGAAGTATAGTCTCTAACTGGCCAGTTCCTGCCTGCAGCAACTCTGGGTTATGCAGGAGGGTTTATGAAGTTTTAGTGAACTTCTGTCACAGAGAACATTGTCATTTTTATGATGATGCGAAGTGGAAAGAAAATTCATACAAGGGATGCAAATGCACTTTAGTTCCTGACATGTTTGTTCCTCGTTCCCTTTCTCCAAATGCAGCCAACAAAATTTAGTGTAGCATATTTTTTCAACAGATCTATTAAATGACCTTCCAGAGACTTTACTAGTTATTATTTGGGACATAAAATCAAGTATGACTCATTTTTGCCAGCTGACGGGTACCATGGGCTTCTTCCACTGGAGTGTTAAATCCAAGGCCGGAAGGAGATTCTGCTTGAATCTCATCCCTAGCTGGACAATTGCCTGGAGGACTCTGTATCCTCCCCTGCATAATGGCAATAATAATATACATTTCTCACAAGTAGTATGTGAAGTTAACGTTAAATGGCAGTTATAAAGCCCTTGTGAAATGCAAATTAGATAGACTGAATGTTACCGTCTCATTTCTCCTTCTACAACCCATTAGGAACTAGTACATACAAAAATATTGGCAGAGCCTGGCTTCTGAGCATGAAATGAAAATTCAAGGCAAGTCTTCCAGCGCCATTATATAATCATGGTGAAATATAAAGTGCTCACCTTCTGGAGTGAAAACATAGAAAAATTTGCCATTATTCCTCCTGAATTCCCTGCCTTCTCTACATTTAAGGCACTACTTGCCCAATTCCCTTTTCCCACCCAGAGTTAGAAAATCAAATCTACTAGGACTCTGGGCGCCACTAGTCTACTGCTAATTTTAATCAACCCAGGACTAAAATGGGGAAGAGTCTGAATTGCTATACCTTCCTTCAGAGGAAAATACTGTTTAAAAAATTGGATCTATGGTAAAAGTTTCTCCTACTACTAAAATCGGGGCTTCTGAAATGCTTCCGACAGGGAAAGTATGCTGAACAAACAAACTCAAGGACCGGGCAAAAATAGTTCTCAAACTTGAGCGTGCCGCCGAAGCCCCTGCAGAGCTGGCTCACACACAGATTCCTGGGCCCTGCCCCCAGGCATTCATAATGGGTGTGTGTGGGGGGGAAGGACACTGGGTCAACACCTGGTGTGGCAGCCTTTCCTTTCTGCATGTGGCTGTGTCACTTACCACTTGTACAATTAGACAAAATTATCTATTGTTTTCTTTTTTAGAAATATTTATTTTTAGAGAGAGGGGAAGGGAGGGAGAAAGAGAGGGAGAAAAACATCAATTCAAGAGAGAAATATCAAATGGTTGCCTCTCGCACGCCCCTAACTGGGCACCTGGCCCACAACCCAGGTATGTGCCCTGACCAGGTACCGAACCAGCGACCATTTGGTTCATGGGAGGAGACCCAACCCGCTGAGCCACACCAGTCAGGACAGTCCATTTTTTCCCTGAGGTTCAATTCTCTCATCTGCTAAAATAGAGATAACACTTTACGTGTTTGTGCGGAAAAATAAAAGGACTTATTGCAAAGTAGAGCCTCAGTAAATATTCTATATTTTCTTTTCTTCCCTGATTTCTTGCTTTCCCACTTTCACCCTGTCTTCCATTCCTGCCATTTTTTTTTCCCATACACTCTGCCCCACCTGAAAATAGAGAACAGAAGAACAGTCCTCTCTCCTCGTTTTCCACACCCGCCCAGTGGTTCCACAAGACATTCTTTCAGCCCGTGTCTGCTTTCCTGCTCTGAAGCAGCATCCTTGGTCCTCAGAGTCTAAACCCCTGACTGCAGGTGAGGCCCCGGCTCTCACTCTGTTCCAAATTTCATTAAAATGAGCTCCCGATGCTGCATATGCCACTTTCTGAAGCTCAGTTTTCTGTGCTGTTTCTCAGCAGTCATTCCCGATATTACCTATACTGTCCTCCACTTTTCCTTGTAATATATTTCTGTCATGATTATGACATAGGTAACATAAAAACACCACGTATGAACATCCCCAAAGGATTAACTTTTCAGAATGCATCTGGCAGTAACAATTTGGCTACTTCTGTGTTAGATGCTACATTAAAATGTGAATAACAGGGGCCTGCCTAATCAGTCTGATGTCAGGGACAAGATCGCCTACCTTCTAAGTTCTCTATTCTGCATCGAGTGGTGTCTTAAATGTAGATGGGCCTGCCACACTGCATTGAGACCAGGAAGTAATGAGCCTCATCTCTTTGGGGTTTTGATTCTGGTATTTCAAGTGATTACATTACTGTCTTCAAAGTAGAGCTGTGAGGTTGTTCTTGAACTTTAGAGGGCAGTAGAGGAGCTGTCTGAAAAAATCCTGACTTGACCAGAAAAATCATTTTTCTCTCTCAAATTATTTCTACAAAGCTTTTGCTCTGAGAGGAAAGTAAAGGACTCTATTTTAAAAGATGCTTGTAATAGCCTTCTTTATAATGGAGAGATTACCTCCCAGTATATTTTGTATAAAAAGAGCATTTTTGTCTCTGCAAAAATATTTACTTTATACTGATTTATAACCTATGAAGAAACAAAATTTTCAAAAGGAACTACTGGTTATAATAAAATAATGCAGCTTTGTTTTAAGAATGGTTTATTCTCTTTGCACGTGGTTTACAACATACATTTAGAAGGACAAATCGTTTTGGGAAATTGTGTTTAAACAGTTAATGATGTTAAAGCAATTAGAGGCAGATGAACCTGTACAAATTTCAGAGGTGAGAGAACAATTTTGCTTTAATAATTTAAAAACACACAAGCAAAAAGGCCAAGTGAGACTTACACTTTTAGGAGTTAGAGTTCACTTTACTCAATGATATATTTTCAGCCAGTAGTAACTCACAGCATCTGAATTTGGCCATCGTATCACTTAAGAGAAACTTGTTCGAGTGGCAGTTTCCAAAATCTTACTAAAGGCTACAGTGAGAAATGCTTGTCCGGATTTCTTCTCTTTCTCGGGCTGACTCCAAACTCATAGATGTGCAGCATCATTATGATCCCACTATGATTCCCATGAATTAGGACACAGTTAGGGTTGAAGAGCCTCCTTCACAACCGACACTATTCTATTCAGCAATGAAGGTGAGTGAACACTGCAAGCAAACAAGGATACAGTGCATAGTAAAGGTGTTAAAGCAGAGCCTGCCCAGCTTTCTCTGGATCTGAAGTGTTTTTTTGGGAGGATTGGATCCCTCTTTCGGGCTCTGCACTGGGGAGAGAGGTGCTGTTCCGGCTGGTCCTTGTGCAGGAGAAGCTCTCTTGCTGGCCTTGCCCAAATTCTTTCCCATTGCTGTGCAAGGACATGAGCTCAGGACTCTTCTTCACCTTTCTTCATATTTGTGGACTTTCCCAGTACAGTTTAATTCTACTGGGTTGGAAAAAAAAGTCCATATGTTTTTTTTTTTCTGTAAAATAAAAGACACATTTTTTATTTTCACCAATAATTATTGGTTCTAAATTAATGTGTCTATTTGATCACTATCAACTTCAATTGGTCTGCCTGACTGTGGAGCATGGTCCAGTGAGAAACCTCTAGCACGAGACTTTGCAGACCACTTTTGACACGTTTGATCAGTCACAGTACCTTCTCCCCACAAATCTATTTTTGTGTTTAAGTTGAGTTTTTACCTTTCTTGAAATAATAAAGCATAATATGCCGAAAACTATTGCATATTTTCTTCTATCTTCGATATTAAAATGGCTACACAAAAATTCACCAATTTTGATTTTTTTAAATTCATGCTGATAATACAATCTGTCATAATATAATCTAACAAAATTGTTTCAAATGAAGTTGAGGACAGCTAAGCATTACTAGAGCCATCTTATAGAAAAAAGCAGACAAACTTTTTGGCCAGCCCAATAGGAACTGTCTGATCATTTTCCCACATCCTAGTTCCCTGGCTTTTTCCCTTACAGCTCTCTAGGAGCCAGCTTGAAGAAATCACCCATGTGATTACATAACCCTGTATTTCCTCCAGTAAACTTACGGGACAGTGGTCGGTCTCTCCTGTTTGTAACCGTCCCTGCAGATCCCATGGGGCAGATCTTCTAGGTATGTTCCCAGCGGCCCCAGCTTTCTGTACAGCGGGATTTCTCAGGGCCCATTATGCTGATCTAGTCTCTCAGCATACGTGACAAGATATCAGGAAGTTTCCTAAAGTAAGTTTTTTGGCTTTCCTTTGTCACTATGGCCACGTCCTCAGAGACCAGGAGCTGACTAGCTTTAAGAATCTAGCCTGACAATGCCGAGTACCAATTTGATACAATAAAGTAGAAGAGGGCCTCTGGCACTTCAGAAATGAGGCAATGATGGCCTTCAGACTTTCAGGAAAGGCCACACTCTCTTTATTCTGAAGTCACAGTCGGTATTACATAGCAGGGTTCTGGGAGTCTCAAAATCCCAGTAGCAAAATTTATAAATTATGTATTTATGTATCCTTCATGGACACACCGCCTATGAATTCTGTGGGTGCGTTACCTGAGCATGTGTTCATGAAAACATTTACTTTTTGTTGCTTCTTTCCATCTATCATTTTGGGGAGGGATATGGCCTTGGTTTTCAAGTTAGCCCATTCTTTCTGACGCAGTAGGTCTCAAGCGGCTTCACTGCCACTGTGAAATGGGATCCTAGTTGCCAGTTCCCAGATAAAACTGCACACACTGAGGCAGAATATTCAGGAACAAATAAGCCGACTGTATAAAGCTCCCGCAGAAAATCTAAACCAGAAAAAGGCAAGGGAAAATGTTCAAGTTGGAATGACATTTTATTCAGGCTTGGATCGCGTTTCTTCCCTGAGCCTTCTTACTCAAACCAGAGTGCCTTGAATGCCTACCATGAGCCCAATAGAGTACTAATCCTGCTGTGGGATTAATAACCTCTAAGGGATAAAAATAAAAACAAGGTCAAACTCTGAAGGAAAGTCATTGTATCATGTTTATTTTAATTTTTTCCCATTAAGTCTCCCACCATGAAGATTTCCAATTGTTTGGAAAAGACTTAAGGTCAGGGGAGGAGAGGTTCTTTCTTTTTATAGTGTATGATGGTAAATACAATGGTGGTGAGCGATGTGTGGTTCTTCCAGGATTAGATGACTTGGCTACACCACTACTGACCAATGCCCAGGATGGGTGGGAGAGGGGGCGATTCTTCCTGCAGAAGACCCAGCCAACTGTAAAGGATGTCGATTACCTGATGCTGTATGGGAACTCCGGTAGGAGATTATATGGGGTATTTCTGTATGTGGAATGGGGTTTCCGGCAGAGGGCAGAAATGATGCTTCTAATCTTAAATATTTATCTTACCTCTGCTGGGCAAGATTTGACCTATTGTGCTGTCTGTCATTCTCCCTATTATTCTCACTTTCTCATATTCTCTGTATTCTGGAGTGATTTCAAAATCTTTTAGTACCATGGGTTATCACTGTGATAATTAAGTATCATTGAGCTGGCAGTGAAATGTTAGTTAATGGGTGGTATTTGCTGATAAAATGCCAGATAGCAGATAATTAATTATAAGAGTGGATTTGGGGAAAAGAATAAGTTCATCAGAATGAACTTAATGACCAGTCTGCCATCTGGCCTAGACTTAGGGACCATCTGGGTCGGTGTTGAGTCACTTTGAGTTCTCCGAGGTGTCTGAATAAAGGTCAGATACACCCATAACACAGCGGATAGGGAACTGTATAGGTCAGTGTCCGCTGTCTGTAATTTGACTGAGCTTAGTTCTGAAAGAACTGAGAAATACTGATGAAGACATGGGAAAATGTGGAAGCGACAGAACTTGGCAGGGCAGTGATCCTGGTCTTAGGGAGAAGTATGTGCTGGTGGGGGCTGGTGTGGATAGAATATTAAGGAGCGTGGTGAACTTGAGTACTGTAGAAGCAGAGTGCTGACATCTGCCCCAGTGTGGGACCAGGTAGTCAATTCACTCTCAGCAGAGTTCCAGCTGACAGCCCGAGAAACAAGAAGGGGGGACCCTCTCTCCTTAGCTATCCTTGGCCCCTAAAAGAGTGCCAGTTGTTTCCAAGTGTTGGATAGAACGAAGGAACCGGTCAGTAGCCTTGGTTTTAATTTATAGGAATGTTCACAACAGGCAAATCTACCGAGACAAAAAGTAGATTAGTGGTTTTCCAAGGGTGGGGTTTGGAGGGGTGATGGAACTTTTCCAGAAATGATTGTGGAGATGGTTGGAAAACTCTGTGAACACATCAAAAACCACTATACTGTGGAGGTGAATTGCATAGGACACTCATTATATATCAATAAATCTGCTAAAATATAAAATCTGAATAATTAATTAGTAGGTGATATGTTTGCCAGAGAGTGAATTCTCCTGGGCAGGAACTCATCTTAATTTATAATGACCAGAGAGACCATAGAACCTCCCACACTCTAGGTAGTCATCACATTTGTGGCAAAGAAAATGATTCAAGAACGGGGTGTTAATTGGGGGTAAGGTTACCACAGAACTATGGAAGCACAGAGGCAGCCTGAATCTATGAGGAGGAATCTGGAGATTCTTCAAAGAGCCATTGGTCTTAGAACTGAATTTTGAAGGATAATGAGAAGTGCACCTGGCAGGCGAGAAGGGCAAAGGCTCATCAGGCAGGTAAACAGCCTGGATAAATGGAGAGCAGAGGAGACCAAGTTGACTCAGTTGGCATAGCCGGTGAATGCACCTGGGGAGACAGCAAGAAATTAGCCTAGAAACAAAAGTTGTGACTGGATCTTAAAGTGCTTTATGATATCTTTGGACATTATGTTTTTCCAAAGTATGCTTTAAGGAATTGCTTCTTAAATTATCTGTAGTAAGGACCAGGATTTTATTATTAATATTATTTATTTTAATGTGCCATGAATTGACAATATTTTTTAAAAATATAATGATGAATTACTAAAAAAGAAATGAGACTAAACATTAGCAAACTGATAATGCTCTTCGCTGCACTTTCAGGATGCTATAAGATTTTTCTCAAGTTTCACTCCTAATTTCCTTTTTTTCTTATTGCAAGTAAATAATTAATAATTTGTGAACTAGCATTGGTTGGCAAACCTCATTTTGAGTAGCACGGGTCTAAAGAACTCATCCCTGTGATCTGTTGTTTATGAGAAACGTTGGGCATTTTATCTTTCTCACCCTCTCCCAGGATATGTATAAACTGCATTATCAAATTAAAGAACCCGAAGAAATCTTCTAGTACATAAATTGGTTTACCTTTGTTTCAGTGGGCATTTACAATTTTTCTTTCTTCATTTATTCATGCATTCATTCATTTCATCTTTTGTTAAGTAAACAATTCTCAAGTGCCCACTGTTTTCCCAGCAACATTCCAGGCACTGAGGGTAAGGAAAGAGAACCCTGCTGTCCTACACCTGTGCCTCACTGGAGGAAACTGACAATAAAATCAATATTTAAGACATATCAGAGTGGATTAGGTAAAGATAAATGCTGGAGTGATGAGAGAAAGAGGAATTGGGCTACAACAAGTAAGTAGTATTGCAGTTGAATAAGTTATCACTGGAAAGATGACATTTGGGTAAAAACAAACGGTGAGAAGGTGAACCTTGCAGATATGGGGTGGGAGAGAGAGTGCTTAGGCAGAGAAAGAGATGTGTGCAAATGTTCTGAGGCAGGATGGTACCTGTGAATTTGAATTTGAGCAAGACCAAGAATAGAATAAGTAGAAAAAAAGAGAGGTGAGACAGCAAGTTGGAGGGGTAGGAAATGGCCAGACCACACAAGACCCCATAGTTCTCTGTAAGATATTGGGTTTTACCAATTTGTGGGTTTAGGATCAGAAGTCATTGGAGGGTTGGATCAGAGGAGTGATGTCACCAAATTTAGTTTTCATAGGACCACTCTGGTCTCTCTATACATAGGAAATGAAAAGTAGAGCTGTCAGTGAGAAATTTATTGCAGAAATTCAAGCTTGAGATAGACAAAGCTCAGAACAAAGAGAGAGTAATGGAGATGGTGAGAGTGGTTGGAGTCTGCATGTCCTTTTCAGGTAGTTTGGACAGAGTAACTCACAGACTGGATGAGGCATGTGAGAGAAGACAAGAACACAATGCATTTGATTCCAGCAATGAGAAGGATTCACTTGTACTAAAATTGGGGAAGACTGAAGAAGGAGAGTTGAAAACAGAACTCTCAGAAGCTCGGTTTTGAACTGGAGAAGCTTGAGATGCCTAATAGATACTGAGGTGGAAATATCAAATAAGCTGTTGGCCACCTGAGTCTGGAGGGCAAGGGCCCAGGTGGAGATGCACTTTGGGGAATCATCAGCACTTTACATGGTATTTAAAGCCATGAGACTGAATAAGGACCAGAAAGGGCATAGGTGTGGACAGAATAAAGAAGTCCAAATCTAGTCCCTGGGGGCGGGGGGCTGCCCTATTAAGAGATTATAGAGGTGAGAAGAAAGAGCAAATCAGACAAGAAGAGCAACTGGGGAGGAATTAGTAACACTCATATATTTAGATGTCATTGAAACAAAAAAAATAATGTGTTTCTGGAAGGATGGAGTGTTCGATCCTCCCAAATGCTGACAAAGGTCAGGTGAGTCTCCAATGGAGAAGTGGCCATGGGGTTTAGCAAAGCAGACACCACAGGCAACTTTACCAAGAGCATATATGGTGACTGTGGACAAAAAGTTTGATGGCAATATATCCGGGAGTGATCTGGGGAAAGGAATTGAAGGGAAAGAGTAGAGATACACCTTTGATGAGTTTGGGGCAGTAGCTGGAGGATACATGAGAATAACAGATTTAGATGATGGTGGTGGTGGTAATGATGGTAGTTGTGGAAAGAAAATAGCAGCATGCTTCTATATTGATGAAAAAGTAGCAGGGAGAGGACATAGGGCGAAGAGGAATGATATTCCTGAGAAAGTGTGAGGACACGGTGGAGGCATTTATTTACCTAGGGGTGGCTTCTGAAGACAGGGAGGCACGTGAACGTACATGGAAGTGAGTGAGAGCTATAGTTGTGGAAGCTAGAGAAAAAAAATTTTTGACTGCTTCTATTTGCCCAGGAGGTCTTAAGCTGAGACTGAGGACAAAACAGATATTAATAATTCAAAATGAGAGAAGACATGAACCAGTTGTCTAAAAAAATTACCTCTAGTAATGTGGTCTGATGACCCAGGAATATTGGAGGGGTCTCTTAGGTTAGTGATCATGAACTTCATGTGAGACCTATCGACATGGTTGTGTTATTTATGCCTACTACTCTTTTTCATATGACACTTGTTTCCAGTCAGAGGAAACTCTTTGTGATGTACTCGCTGCTTGAGGTCATAGGCGGAAGGACAGCTTTAGGCAGGACATCCATGTGGTCACAATGTCCTTCTTACTTTACAGAGTAAGAGGGACACTGTGATATCTGCATGTGGGGTGGATTCATAGGGAATGGGACGGAGGGCAGGAACTTAGGTAATAGGCTACTGAGTCAGTCAGGCAAGAATTGATGTTGAACAGTAGAGATTCTTTTATTTGTGTGTGTCTACATGTAATTCAGAGAATGTGTTATTTGAGAAGGCATTCTCTTTTTCCATAGAGCAATAAAGGAGTGCAACACTAGCAACCCTACATATCAGATGGTTTTGGCATTTGCTTTAGATGAACCTTGTTCTGGGACTGCCATATGCCAACTCTGCATACCCCGGCATCTTCCATCTGCCTGTGCTCTCTACAAGAGGCCAGTCTGTGGGAAAGAGGGATGCTGGCCAGCTAGTGTGATTTTTATTTGCATGAATAAATTAGTCTTGCATTGCTTATATTACACTGTTTCCTATCCCCACCACTTTCCAATACTAGAAGAGCTTTTTGTTATTAAGATGAAGACATTTCTGATTGTTTGGGGGAGTTCTTTGTATAAAGGGAGAAACCTGGAAGATGAAGAATTGAGAGAGTAAATGATGGTAAGCAATTGCCTGGAAAGATTACTCACTGAGAACTGGAAGATGGAGATTTGATTTTTTCATCTCGTTTTGGAAAAATTCAGACAAACATAGCTGGCATGCTAAGGGCATTAAAGGCAGGACGGTAGAGAAAAAGGCCAGCAAGCTGCCAACAAGGAATTAAAAGAGAACATGAAATACAGCCCAGAGCTTGGCCAGTCTGCTAAGGGAGGTCCAGGAGCAGCGGTAGCAGATAACAAATGATCATAAGCTGTGACCTGATTCATTCAGTGGGAATTGAAAATAGAAGCCATGGAAGAAACCTAGATCCACTAAATGAAATACTTCTTTTATAAAGCAGATTAGTAAATGGAAGGAGAGTGAGAATGATAAAGTTTGATATAATTGACAGGTTTCTTTTACATAACTGCAGTTGATAAGAGCAAAGGCCACAAGAGGTCACCACATTCAGAATTTGACTAATTTGAAATGTTCCTTCAGAAGACAAGATATAGGAAAAGCACAGGACAGCATGGATCCCCTGGGAGAGCAAGGGGCATAATATGAAAAGGTATTCCTTGAAGTTCTTAAACAACCAACCTTGAGCTCTTTGGGAATCAGGAAATTTATGAATAGCATCACACTCTATAATCTATCACAGAAAATTAACCACAGGTAACTCTGCAGTGGAACAAGCACTCCAGCTATGTGCGCCTCATGGAAGCTGTGCTAGCTGACCCCACAGAAAAAGCTTCCTGAGTTTATCCACTTCTCTAGGAAATAGTTAGAAACATATCCTAAGAGTGACTCAGAAATGAAGACAGCTAATATAGTGTTGTTTCCCTAGACCAAGTGTCTACTAAACTGCCTTCTGTCAATTATTCAAATTTGTAAAATGACACAATATAAAAGAAGGAATCAACCATTCTTTTAGCAAAATTGACAAAGAAAATCTGCAATACAAAATTTAACCTTGTGTGTAGTACTTAGCAATCTGCACCTTGCTATTAGTAGTAAACAACTTTTTAAATATTTAGAAATTTAATTTAATGTGTTTTAGAAATTATATTACAAATTAATCACATCTATGATTTCATGGATATTATTACTAAGATGGGCTTCATTTCAAAGAATGCATTGATTTAAAGAAATATAAAGCTTTAAAAATACAATGGTAGGTAGTAACTGATGTGATAAAAGTTTGACCTAGGTATACAATATAGTTGTACCCACAAATATGAGTAACAGCATAACAAACAGAACTTATCTCAGAGCAATATTGTATCATTGTTCAAACTTGCTTAGATCAATAGAATACGTAAACAAAGTCTGATGTGACTGCAAAAAATATGGTTTGGCAAACTTGAAAGGAAGTCTTTAGGGGCAGATAAATCTAGATTCAACTGTTGGCTCTGCCCTTTCTTTTTTCTGACTAGTTTTAGGGAAATACGTGATGTCCCTGTGACTAAGTTGCTTTATTTGGGAGTAATGCCACATAAAGTCCTCATGAAATGCTTTGCCTGGAGGAGGCATTGAAGAAATTCTATCACTATCACTGCAGATAGAAAACCAAAGTCAGTTTCCTTCTCGCTGTGTCAGTCAGCGGACTAGGAAGCATTCAGAGGTATGACAGAGGGATATGGATGGAAAACAGGACATGGTGTAGAATCGAAAGATCTGGGTTTAATCTACAGGATCGGAATTTTTCACTCACTGAATGTGCAATTTAGCCAGTTCATTTATTTCTGTCTTAGCCTAATATGGAAAATCTTAAGTGGTAAGAGTACACAGTAACATCTAGTTGTATGTAACTATATACAAAGTGATTAATGTCTACAAGACTATCACATACAAATGACCATATATAGAAAGAAGGGAAGCAAGCATGAGAGAAAATGAGACAATGGGAAGAAAAGAAAGAAAGAATATCAGGAAAGATAGATAGTTGGCTTAAAGCCAGGAAATCTTGATTCAATTTTTAGCTTTTGAAACTACAGGAAGTTTTCATTATCTTAGCTATAAAATGATGCATTAGATGCTGCATCAGTGGGCTTTTTTTTATGTTAGTCTGTCTATCCATCTGTCTGTCTATCAATTAGTTGCATAGAGTAAGTGCTTAATTATCGTCAGTCCTTATTTGGTTGTTTTCTATCACAACCAAGCTCTCTGCTGTGATCTAATGAGGCAGAGCTGATTTTACTGGATTGTGACTCCCTGGTGCATTTGGAAAAACAAAGCAAAGGAAAATTGAGTTTACAAGGTAATCAGAAACCATTTCTGAGAGGTTATAATAGTCACAGGTCAATTGCCTGGATTCTGTCTTCTCTAGAAATCCGTCTTTGTTTCACAGGGATGGGCCCTCGATAGCTGGGGGCTGGAGGGGGTAATTTGTTCTTTGCCCAGAGCTGATTGGGACAGGAGTAGATGCATCTGACCCAAGCCAATTCAGTTTGAAGAAAGACAAAGAATAGGAACAATTGAATAGACTCACATTAATTGCTAGATAGAAAGGCTACTTCAAAGTCTCTGCTAGACTGCTAGGCAACCAACTGAATCAGTTTGCCTGGGACTGGAGGACTTCCCCAGAACTTGGGACCACTGGTGTTAACTGGGGTGTCCCTGGATAAACTAGGGTGGTAAAGTCACCCTATTAGCTGTTCTGCTCACTAACCCCCCTCAAAGACTGATTATTAATGTCTTCCTTGAGTTCCTACCCTGGTATCCTTCCAGTGACTGCATTTTAAAGCTTACACTATCCAGAATCAAACCAAAAAGAATTTAAAAAAATACAGTGCTATATGCAACAAATGCTGAAGAAAAAGGGGGAACAGCAGTATATAATAGAAACCAATGCAAGCTATTGACCTTGAATGAATGAAATTATTTATTTATCCCTAATATTTGTGCTAGAAAACAACTGCTTTTAGGTGAGCTTGCAAAAAGAAGGCCTCTTCTAATGCTCCTTAATATTTAGTGAATTATGTTAGTAAATTGAGAAGGATTATCTACTTACTCTGCTTGGAAAGTTGACTCATTATCTCTGTTACAGAAAGGGTGGAGGGTGTCTTAGTATCAGAAGCATTTTACCCTGAAGTCACGATGATGAATCAGGAATTCGATCAGGCTGTGTCTCCAGTGAATTGCACTGTCAAATAATGTTAATAGAACCAACAGCAGCCTCGCTTACGGCCTTCTCAAGCGTTCGTGTGCCTTAGAATCTCTTTGAGAGCTGGTTAAACATTCAATCTCTTGGGTCTGTTCCCTGGAGTCTGAGGCAGGGCCCCAGAATCTGCAGTTAACAAAGTACCCTAGGTCCTTGCTGCTCAAAGTGTGATGGTCCAGCTGCATTAGTATCACCTAAGAGCTCGAAGAAAAGTAAGATCTCGGGCCCCACCCTAGACCTACTAAATCATGATGTGTTTTTCAGCACATTTAGCATGTTTGAGGAGAGCTGTCCTGGGAGATTCTGAGGCAGTGGTATTAAAAAGAGCACACTAAAAAAATATATTCCAGTGTCTTGTGGGTCAACAATAACAATAGCAATAGTTAATGTTTTTGAGTGCTTAAGTTCCAGGCATTATTTTAATACTTTAACATAATTTAACTCCATTCATCTTTATAAACCAACTCTTAGGGGTCATTATTTTCAGATGAGGAGGTGCCAAAAAAGAAAGTTCCTAGACCACCAGAAGGGGAGCCATTGACCTAGTTTCAAGGGCAGGTGGTTTGACAAAGGCAGGTGTGAGTGCTCAGCTATCACAGACTCCTGCATTCTCCCAGACAGACAGAAGTTTCACCAGTAAAAGGGGATGGGAACCATGTGCAGCCAGTAACATAGGGGTGACATTCTTAGTGCCCCCAAAATCAGGAGCTGTAAGTCATTCTTTGTTGTGAGTGCAACATATGCTTTCTGGGGACTCTGTGTGGCTTCAGTCTCCTCCCCTGTGGTACATGGTGAGGCTGTGAGGCTTGAAGGAGCTGCCTGAGGCAAAGGGCAGAACCAAGAGCAGGGCTGACTTGGAGGAGGGACTTAGAGAAGTGTCCCAGTGCAAATGAGGGAGGCCTGTGGAGTGTGAGAAGCCTGGACTGGATGGTACTCTCAGCTCTAGTAATTAGTTAGTCCTCTGTAAAGCTGTCACCAAATTGTGCCTCAGTTCCCCCACCTGGAAAATGAGGTGAAGAAACCCATCTTCCAGGATTGCCAGAATCATTAAATGAGATTATGTTCATTAGGTAGCAAACCTCCTGCTGTTCCATATAAAGGATTCAATTAATGATCATTACCTATATTTTCCTATCACAATCACTTTACCCCAAATTTTAAGCCGTTATCTTCCTCCAGATAATTGTGATGTCTCAGCATTGGAAGCGATCTTAGAAGTTGTAAGTGTTTGTCCCTCTTGTCACACCCATGAGGTGGCCCTTTCTATCAGGACAGCAGACTCACATTGTAACCATGAAATGAGCTTCCACACCCTAGAACAAGAGGGCCCTCCTCCTTGAGTCCCATTCTCAAATGACTGCCCCAGGCCGTGGAAAACAACATTTTGATGGCTGAACGATCTAGGTCTCTAGTGGAACCAGGACTCAGAAACATTTTTCTGCCTTTAAACTCTTTCACTGCCCCATAAAGTTGAACTCATTTATATTATAATATTTTCCAAGCTATTACACCACTGTGGATGTTTGAGACAGTGATCATGTTTTACAAATGTTTTACCACTGACATTTGACCTTACGCTACTGCTATTCTCAGCCACAAAGGGCCAGATGGAAAAGCGATCTTGTTACTCATTACTCAGAAAAAGCAGTAACTATGAAATGAAAACTAACCTCAGATGACAAAGAACCATTTTCTGTTAACATACGTCTAAGAAAAGTCTCTCCTTGTTGTGATTAGGACTTTGTGTTTTATTATTAAAAATTTGATATTCTTTTCAAAGTATGAAACACCTCTCTTATACCATTAACATTCACTATTACTCACATAATTTTGGTTCTATGTTTAAAAACCACCCATTTGTCCTCAGATCTATAAGCAGAATATCTAAAGTTAGCGCCTGAATTCTCACTTTTCTAAATACCAGATCATCTTGTTAGTGATCCTTTGAAATAATCATAAATAATGATTGGCACATGACAAATCTGTGAGGTTAACTTCATGAAAAATAGCTTACATTTATAAAGCAACTAAAAATGTCAGAGTCTTTACCTGCTTTTATTTGATCTGTATAATATTCCCATGTGTAGCATGGGAAATATTACTATCAAACTCATTTTATAAATGGTAAGTGGTAGAGCTGATATGAGGAAATCCACTGAGCTCTCCAAATCCATTGACCTAGAAAAGTGTCTTACTGAGAAGGTCAAGTGGAAACTGATTTAGAGGAAAAATCAAAAAATGGCAGTGCCTATTAGATACTTCTCAGGAGTTCAGTGTGAACCCCGAGAGGTCTGGGGCATAGAAATGAAGTTGGGAGTTGTTTATATATTGATGGACTTAACGTTGTGAGCCTGGATGAGATCCTCAAGGGTGTAAATAAAAATAGGAAACAATGCTGTGTGAACTGAGCCCGGAGCCCCAATGCTCAGAGGTGGGAACATGACCAAGAACCAGCTAAGAAGAATAACAGAAGCTCTATAAACATCTCCTCCAGGGTGTCCAACCTGTGGCCTGGGGGCCGCATGTGGCCCAGGATGGCTATGAATGTGGCCCAACACAACATCATAAATTTACTTAAAACATTACTTAGTTTTTTTAAAGGTTTTTTAAAAATATTTTATTTATTTATTTTTAGACAGAGGGGAAGGGAAGGAGAAAGAGAAAGAGAGAAACATCCAGTCTACAGCCATACCACCCTGAAGGCGCCCGATCTCGTCTGATCTCGGAAGCTAAGCAGGGTCAGGCCTGGTTAGTACTTGGATGGGAGAGAAACATCCATATGTGGTTGCCTCTCACACATCCCCTTCCAGGGGAACCTGGCCCATTACTCAGGCATGTGCCCTGACTGAGAATTGAACCAGCAACCCTTTGGTTTGCAGGCTAGCACTCAATTCACTGAGCCACATAGCCAGGGCAAAACATGACTTAGTTTTATTACTAAGTTTTATATACTTTAATTACTGAGATATGTACCTTTTCTATATTAGTGATCACAAACTTGGGACCTGCTCGATGATTTTAAAAGATTATCAAAAGGGCTGCTGCATAATTAGGGTTATTAAGTGAGGACTTTTTTGCTTCTCTGTGGTGGCGGATATCATGAAAATTATGCGCGGACCTTTGCTCTGTGCTGCAGTTTTCCTTCATTTGTGTATTTGTGTGGCCCGAAGACGCCAATGGGTTGGACGCCCCTGGGTCACTGTGCTGTCCAACTGAAAGTAAAACAATATTACAAGTCAACTCCAATTATAAAAGTTTTTAAAAAGTCAGAATAAATAAGTAAAGTAAATTAAAATTGAGGAGAAAGAAGTGGTATGGGAGCTATCTGTGAGATTGGAATAAATTAGGTAATTGAATTCTGAATAACAAGAAAACAAAGATGTGTAAGGGAAGGAGGTGGTTTGCATGTTCCTGATATTCCAAGTGAGATAAGGTCAGAGCATTACCCCTTATATTGAACACCGTAGCAATCACTATCGACCTTGCTGCAAGAAGCTTCTTCCAATTGGATTAATTTAAGAGTGAGCAGGAGCAGAGGACTTGGACACACCGAATGTCACTTTATCAGAAAACAAAGGGTGGGGATGAAGGGTTCCATCTCTTTAGTTGAAGCGTAACTGATACTTTGTCTTCAATGGGTAAAATCAATCACAATTTTGCTATCAGTGGTGACATTATAATCCCCAAGAGCGGGGGAAGGAGAATTACTAAGGGCCTCCCTCTCTTCCCTTCTGGGAATCTGTGTGCACTGGACAAGAGGGGCCCATTGTGGCCTCTCACTCCATTTGTCAGTGCCCACCTCTCCCTGGCTGTCACCGGTCCTGCCTGGAGTGGAAGGCAGGACCACTGAGAGCAATTTCCTGATCTCAGCCATAGGGGCGGGTAAAGTTGAAAAGGTGAAAAACAAGGGAAAAGAAAACAAAAAACAAAGCATACATTGATAAGCTACAGAAAGTAGGACTGGTCTTGAGCATCTTACCTCTTTCAATAGATATTTGTAGGTATTTCTTAAATGAAGTAAAGTTGCCAGGTTAGCTGTTCAGTAAAGGTGTTCTCCCCAGATCCTCCCAACCTACTTTGCCATTCTCTTTCAGATGCTCGTCTTTAGTGTACCTGACCATGTCTCTGAAATAAAGAGGCATATACAGTACACTTGAGGATGCATGGTTATAATGGAAAGACAGAGTGGAGGTGGGAGGTGGGGGAATCTGTTAGTACCTTTGATCTTTTTTCTGCAGGGGGAGAGGAGAAAAAAAAAGACTCAGGGAGGTTATGTAATTTGCTCAAGATCTGTGTTTTCTGACTCAGCTATCATTCTTCCACTCAATTAAAGTCCTAGGAACCAGTGAATGGGCAACGGGGAAGGGGAAATTGACAAAGTCATTGTAAACAAGGGCAGGCGGAAGCCCCTGAAGCTGGGAGAATAATGAAAATTTGACAGGCTACCCTGGAGGTTTGAGAAAGGGAAGAATGTGGTCAGAACTGTGAGGAAGGAAGATTATTTTGACAGTCTTTGGTACTGATTGGATATTACCTAATATAACAGTGTTTGTGGTTCTGGGGAAAATATTTTATCTCCCTAGATTTTACTTGTATAGTTTCAATATTATATAAATTGTTGTACATTCTAGAAATTAGACTCTTTGATTTGTTCTGTTTTGTTTCAGGTCATGCAATTGAGTTATGAGACTGACACTAAGTAGCTCAAATCCAATCATTTCACGTGCCTTAGCACAATTTTCCCAGTATAGAAATTATTCTGAGATTTATTCCAGTTGAATAGTGCTGATCCCATCGAGTTAATTATTACCAAAAAAAGGAAAATGCAATATTGTTTGAACAGCAGATGTGTTAATACAGAGTAATTATGTTGATTGAAAATGAGCAGTTTCATCGGGCAGATGCCCAATTTTTCCCCTACCAGTCAACACTGAATGTCTTTTAATACACTGGAAAATTACTAGGCACAGTCAAAATAACAGAGCAATCACTGGAGCCTTTGCTTAAAATCCCTCTAGAGACCAGGACAAATAAAATGATTACAGAGATTTGAATAGTTGAAATTTTATAGCCATTCTCTTGGAAAAACAATCTCCCAATTAGTTGAGAATTGATAGCTTCTGATATTTCCAGAAATAGTTTCCGCATTCAGAATATTGATCTGCACTTCCCTCCAGTAGGTTACCTGGGAAAAGGTTATTCTCATTATGGTGAACACATGAAAGGCTGTTCTTAAAAGCAGTTGCAAGATAGTCTTTCAAATTAATGGAAGGACAGGGTCTGAGATATAATGTTGTGAAGTGAGACAAGGTGAACCAGCCTATTGTCTCCTGTTGTACTTTGCATCACAAGTAGACAAAGCCCAAAAGAGAACATTTAGCCCAACAAGTAACGCCGCCTGAGCATTCCCATTGCCTAGCCATCTAATAGGTTCAGGGCGTGAGAGAGAAAAAGAAACTCATTGGCGGGAAATAGCTGTGGAAGGAAGAGCACTGCACTTAAATGAGAACTTTTTTCCCCTTTCTCGACTCCATGGGAAGGATTGAAAGTCCCATGTCCTCTTAGAGCTGTGACTTTCTGGTTTATAAAACAGTAGCCCCATTCCTGATGAAGCACCAGGCAGCAAGGATGCAAACACACAGGTGCCCTGCTGCCCTGAACCGAGTGGACTCACAGAAGAGTGGTTGTCGTCGGAATACTGAGCCTGATGATGAGGGAGGCCGCTGTCTGGGGCCATGCCATGTTCTCAGTACTTAGACAGGAATTGCTTTCTTAAATCTTCATGGCGACCCCAATAGGTATGTGGTATATTTATTCCCATTTTATAGGCATGGAAATGAGGCACTGGTCGGTTAAATAACTCAGCCTAAATCACACAGCTGGCACAAAGCTGGCAAGTGTAGGGACATCTCTGCACTGACTTCTCAGAATTCCAGAACAATTGACTGCAGTCCATGAATCAAGGAAGATGTGGCAAAATAGAAATATGCAGAGGTTCTGTGACCGTATTTTGGAAACAATGCTGTTCTGGGCCCACGTCGGTGATTGTTAAATCGCAGGAAGAGAAATAACTCAAAAGTTAAATCATGACAGGAAATGTCCAAAAACATATAAAAATATAAGTAAAATATAGAGTTGCATGGACAAAAAAGAGGCCACATACTAAACCCGACAAGTCCAGGGGAGGCCTGCATGGTGGCCCTACAAACTCAGAGACCGAAAGTAGCCACATAGGTTGGTCTGCAATGGAAACTTCTAAGTAAAAGCAGTTAGGGTGGGAGGTCGTGCCCTAGGCCTGTATCTTCCCTGATAGCAGTCAGTCTTCGCCTCAGCCAAGTCTGCTCTTTGTGTGTTTGCACCTAAGATATCAGACCTTTGGAACGTCAGGGTGACTTCATTTCTCCGGACCCCTCAGGACACAGTGACCCACTGGAGCAGAGACCCCAGAACCCCTCATTGTTCTTGTTATTGTGTCACTTGCTAACTGTTAACTATCCTATATGAACCAAAATAAAAGATGTATGTGTCCCCTCCTTTTTCTCTTTATCCAGTCCCAGAGACTTCCCTGCTTTGCTTTCTCCTGCCCCCTAATCTATCACCAATGGGTTTTTTGTAACCCTTTGATCATAATGTATAAAATAAGGTGCAAAACTGCCATTCCCTGGAGCATTTTCTCAACCCATTGGGATTTTTCTTCCCAGTAATTGTCATCAGTTTGGCTCCAATAAACCCGTAAAAATTCTCTATGGACTTGGACATTTCTTACATCCACGGTTGTCACAAGGAATTACCTCAGGGTTGTAGAGTACAGTAATACTTCGTAAAGTATTCCATGCCTTCAATCAGAGCCCCTCTGGACTGAGCATGACTGTGAAGGAAAGGAAGGACAAGATATGCCCCAGGTTCAGACTGGGCGCCTCTCATCCTCAGCAGCCATCAGGACAATCCACATGTCAACACACAGGTCTCACGACATTGGCTTCATCTGCTCCAAATGAGAATCTCAGTTGAGCATTAGGAATGAAGTGGTGAACCCCTTTGGGGCTAGAGGGTAACGCAGTTTAAGTAGAGAAATACATAGTCCAAATGGTGTCACTTGGGTTCCAGAAATACGCCACTCTGGTGTTACAAGATATAATAGTAAAGACATCCTCAAGGGGTGTTTTTTGCCTCTCTGTTGGAGCCTGGACTCTGGCCTGCTATTGTGTCTGTTCAAAGAGCTGCACACAATTTGCAAGAACTGCATTTGTAAGTAAAAGCAGATTACAGTTACTCGAAGGTCAATGGAAGGCAGAAGAATAACCGGTTTTAAGCACAGCATTTACTAAAAGACATTGTTAGCCACAGGGTGCCTGGGATTAGGCATCTAAGGTTAGGGATTGGTTTTAATTCAGCTAGTGAAATAGAAAAAGAACTCTTATCTATATTTTTGATTCGGGCATAACTCCTAGTTTCATAAAAATGTGACCTTTATTAAGAGGATGAAAAGGGACATTTTTGAAATTTGCTATCCATTGTCACTCCTCAATTAACTTCTATTCATTCAGCCAGAATTGGTGTTTAGCTCATTAAAAATAAAAGGCTTCCTTTTCTATTCCCTTTGCTGTTATTGATATTGTTAATCATTTTAATTAGTGGCTTCCCATGATTCCTGCCACGTCCAATTAGACTCAAACCCCATAAACAATGAAGAGGTGAAAACAGCAACTCAAAACATGGATTAATCTCACTGGTACAAAATGGAGGCAGCTGCATTTTAAATCCTGTTCACCTTTCAACAATGATATCTCCTGGTCCCACTGACTGCAATGGCGTCTGGTTGCTTCTGTGAAATGTAATGCATGGTACCACCTTTCAAAGACCCTATACACCCCTCATACATATATTTGCTCATCCGTACATTCTCTGTCATGCTTCTCTGTCATGCTGAAGTTTATGTTTTTTCATGCCAGCTACCAAAACAGATTACATTTCACGTTCCTCCTCTGACCTCCTCTTGGTCTGAAATGGAAACTGTATGCCTGTGCCCTTTCCCTTCTCTGCCCCCAGAAGGTGCATCTTCTCCAGCAAAGGAGAGGTCCCATTCTCAGCGATGGGAGAGAAGAGTCTGGTGCATGTGTTTCCAAGCAGCCACACTATATCTGTCCTGGATATGGGGCTGAATTATTTGATAAGGCACTTTTTATGTAATTCCCTTAATGACTCTATGAGGTAGTTACTTCTGCTATCCCTATGTTCTATACACGAACTGACATTTCGAAAATACGTAATGTTATCAAGCTAGAAAAAATTAGATGCAGGATTTGAACTTGGTTTTGTATGGTCCCAAGTGCTGAACTCCTATGTCCAGATTCACGGTCTTTTACTTAGGAACGAATTCAAGACAGTATCCCAGCAGGGAAATATGCAAGCATGAAAACGTCATCAAAATTTTTGCTTAGAATGGCTGCAATTAATGATACTACTTTTTTAAATGAGAATAGCATCACCATATTCAACCCATCCTCAATTCTCTGACCATATTTGCCAAGTGATATGGTACATACTATCTTACAGGCAAGCCAAGAAATTTTATTGGCATTCCTAGGTCTACATAGTAAACAATTTTTATCCCTTGGAAACCATTCAGTTATAACAAGGACATCTATCTTATTACCTCAAGAATTTATGATCTATCCATTTTAAATATGTACTGTGGGAGACCCTAAAAAGCAACAATTGGATTTTAATCTGGCTGTAGCATTTAAGCCTAGGATGTCTTGAGCAAATTACTTATTTTTCTGAACTGTGGGTCTGGAAGACAGTAATAAAAAATGAATGAGTTGAACCCAGAAAATGGCAACTAAAAAATTTGCCTTGCAATATTTTTCTGAAAATTTTATAGAGTTAATTGAAGCATATATTCAAATGTGCCTGACCTATAGTTTTGTCTTAATACATGGTAGTAGTAATCGTTGATCCTTATTTATCTAGCATCATATGTACAGCATTTGGTGGTTTTATATATGGAAGCAGGTAGATGGTCAGTTTCTACCAGGCAGGATGTCAGGAGACCGTGACAGACAATAGCATCAATCCAACCAAAGGGACTCAGACGCAAAGGAAATTGGATACGGCAGAGCATTAACTTGGTTCCTGAAGACGGAGTGGAAGGCTAGTGGAAGGCTTGTCTTGATTGAAAAGATCAAGATAATTAACATAGCAATTATTGACAATCAAGAGCATGTGTATCCATCAACTATTACCATGATAATGCTAAGAAACAAACAACTGTAAAATACAGTGCTTACAAGAGTGTTTATTCTCATACTATTTTTGTCTGATCTCAGATGAGTTCAACTATGCTTGGCTAAAGGCTGGAAGCTCCATTTAGATTAGTTCCATAGATTTTTGTTCTGGAGCCCGAGCCCTAGACACTAAATCATAAAAGAGAAAGGCCAGTTACACAGGGTGGGTAAAAGTAGGATTACATTTGGGAGTACACAGAAGACAGAGTTATTTTTCTAGTATTATCTATTAATTATTGTGTTATTTTTCACATGAACGATTGCAAGCCTACTCTTGCCCCACCTTGTACAGGCACATTCTCAGCTTCTGCTTGTGCTGGGTCTTCTAATAGCCTGTTAGCCAAAGCAAATCACGTGGCTTCATGTAGTGTCTCATACTCTGCTCACCATCAGACAATAAGATGGATACACAATTTTATTACAGGGAGATGAAGAATTGGGATCGATGCTACTGCACAAAGGTTAAAATTGGGGTGACAGTAGAATCATGGAGCCTTTGAACTATTGATCTAGAGGTTCTTCTGCCTCCTCTGCAGAAGGTCCAGACTTACAGTAGAATTTAGACCTGCAACTTCGGCCTGGGTTGAGAGACCTGAGCTCTAGGAATAGGGTGAAACTACACTAAAAAGAACAAAGCAGCCCACTGATGACCGCCGTCCAATTGTTTGACCTGGTCCATGGAACCTATTTGCAACATGCCCTCCTTGAATGCTGTGCTTTGGCCCTGGGATTTCATTTGTTTGCCTGTGTCCAGGTTGCTGGTACATATTGAGGGAGCTACTGATTACAAATGCATTTTCCTTCCCAATTTTTTTTCTGCAGGAACTTCACGTCTAACTTTTGTTTTTATTTTCTATGTCTTGTACAGCATTGGTAAGCACAATGTAGAAAGATCAGCTGCTTCCCCTTTGGCACTAGGCTTTTCCCCAGCTCACTAATTTGAATAGTGATAGTGAAATTCAAGAAAGCTGTATCCCTTGTTTTGTGCTCATGAATAGACGCACTCTTTAGGGCTGTTAAACATCATAACTTCTGTTATACATTTGCAGTACGCATCTTCCCCCAAAATCAATACGTGTACAATCAATTCTGATTTAAGTGATTTTCAGGTACCATTATGCTTTGCTAAATTGAGATGCCTTCTTATGGTTAAAGAACAAGAAGCATTAAGTTTTATTAGGAACTCATGCTGGCTTTTGGGAGAAATGACTGTAGTTATTCATTGAGCATCTCAAGCCTAATCTGGTTTCCTGACTTAGAGTTACGCAGTCTACCTAGAATAATGTCTTCTTAATGCGGTTTACTCCAGAAGAGAACACTCTCCCTGCCTCCTAGAAGATTATTTATACATACTTCTATGGCAGAATTTTGAATGTATTATGACTGTTCTATTTTTAATTTTTATAAATATTTTATTTATTTATTTTTAGAGAGGGGAGAGAGAAAGAGAGGAAGAGAAACATCAATGTGTGGTTGCCTCTTACGTGCCCCCTCCTGCGGACCAGGCCTGAAACCCAGGCATGTGTCCTGACTGGGAATCATACCAATGACCCTTCGCAGGCCAGCACTCAATCCACTGAGTCACATCAGCCCAGCTGTATTATGAATATTCTTATATCTCTGGTCCATAATGAGATTATGAGAACAATATGTCAGGCACAGGGCATGTATTTAGGTTCATACCTAGTAGCTGACACATTTGTTAATAATATTTCATTAAGTGACTAATCATTGTGGCTTTGGGTGCACTATACCAAGCAATATGATCAAGGTGTCAAACATAAATCACATTTTTTTTGGTCTAGAGTCTTCCATATCTGTGTTTCCATTACATCTGAGTTGTGGTGGTTTGTGGATACAAATCTGCCTTGGAAGCTTATAGTTCAGTCTTTAAGCATTTTGATCAAATGACTATATATGTTCCTAGAATGTATTAATCTACCTTGAAATCTGATCCCCTTTGGCGGCTTCCCCCTATACTTTCTTGTACGTGTTCATTCTTCGTTATCTTCATGTTAATTCTTCTAAACTTACGAGGGGGGGCCCAAAACACCTCCAGAATTTATTTTTTTTGAATTTTGTATTTACTCTTACATGTTTAAACTTCAGTCACCTTTAAAGTACTCTCCATTTGATACAATGCACTTATTGAGGCTTTTTTCCACTTCTCAAAACAGTTTTTGAACTCATCAATTTTGATGCCTTTTAGTGCTTCTGCAATTTTTTCTTTCACCTCTTCCACATCGGCAAAATGTTTCCTTTGAGGACTTTTTTTTTTTTTAATCTGGAGAAACAAACAACAAAAAAAGTCGCTTTGGATGAGATCTGGCAAATAGGAAGGGTGGGGCATGGGGAGTGTGCTGCTTTTCGTCAAAAACTGCTGAACACTCAGTGCGCTGTGGGCAGGGCCGCTTGTAAACGACCCATCGTGAAACGGCAAATGTGTTGAGAAAGTCGTCCAACACATTCACTGAAACCTCAGGCACCCTCTCACAACAGTGCCTTGTGGCGGAGACCGTTGGATTCCTAGAGCACCCACCTGGTGGCAGAAACCTGTCTGACAAGGCATCCACCTTCCAGAAGATAATTCCAGGTTCTTTTGGGTCTCCCCTCCTATATCTCTGGTACTAAGTCACTCTTTGTTTTCTAAAGATTTTATTTATTTATTTTTAGAGAGGGGAATGGAGGGAGGCAGAGAGGGAGAGAAACACCAATGTGTGGTTGCCTCTCTTGCACTCCCTAGTGCAAACCTGGCCCCCAACCCAGGCATAATCAGTGACCCTTTGGTTCTCAGGCACATGTTCAATCACTAAGCTACACCAGCTGGGCTGGTAATACATCGCTCTTATCTGAATGGTATCTGAGATGCATACGGCACATAATCTATAACAAAAATAGCCTTAGGGACCAGTTCTGAAGTTACACGTGTCTGAACATTATTTATGAAAAAATTTTAAATGCATTTACTTGTTACGTGGTATGTATATATTCATAACATTCTGCCCGGGAAGAATCAAAGACAAAGCAGATCAAAGAACTGTGGTTGGGTAATAAAAATCAGTATTTTGTGTATACCCTTTTAGTCTTTATTGTATATTCCTGATGCTACTTTTCTGTGATTGTAATGTTCTGGACTAGAATTTTTTTACATTTATCTTGAATTTCCTTTGGTTCTGTAGACTCTTAACCTTTTCCTAAACTTTTTCCAAGGTCCTCTTTGATATTCTTCTGTATCTTCTTACACACAGTCCTGTAGACTTTATCCTGTTTTCCTTTGAATTTATTGGGTATCATCGCCCTCCTTCATTTTTTAATTTAATAGATTTCATTGAAGAAGTGCCCATGGTGAATTGAGGACAATCTGCCTCATCCCTTGTATTTCCTTGTGTCTGATGAGGTTGTTCTTAAAAGAAGTGCACACAGAAGCACATTTTATTCTATATTTTACATTGATGCCTTGTTTGATTTTTTTTCTGTAAATAATGTCTTAAATCAGCGCTGCTCTTTTGAAGGTCTTCAAATCCATTTGGAATAATGTGGCTATTTTTATCTTTGGCTCTGTACTTACATTTCACGATCCAATTTAGAAGCAGTGTAGTAGGGTGGAGAGAGCAGGATTGACTCAGTCAAAGGTTTTAAAACCCTAAGTCATCCACTTATCTACCTTACACGACTTTGAGAGAGTTACTGAACCTCTCAGAGCCTTGGATTGCTCACCTATTAGTCTTCTGCATTTTCTAATAGTGTCTTTAACCTTCACAGACTATTGTGAGGGAAAAGAAAAATATAGGACACATAGCATGTGCTTCATTAATGACAGTAAAATGACACTGACGTCTGCTTGACAAATACTCAGAAAACTATTGTTGAGTTATTGCTAATGGAATAACTCTGGAGTAGACTGATTTAACAGGCTTCCTCACTCTCTTTAGCATCACTGTCCTGTGTTGGGAATGGCCATGTGTCATGCTTACCTGAGGGTCATTGCCTGGCCTCGCTCATATTGTGTGGATCTCTTCCATTTTCATAATAAAATATTGCTGACGTTCTTTATCAAGCTCTGCCATTTTCCTTCCCTTTGAACAAAAGTTGTTCATAAGAACCTTTGCCACTTTGAAATATTTGCCATTAACTATATGCTAGTAAGTGTATAACATATTCAAGGAATGAACTACTATGGAAATCACTTTTATGTCAGTTCGTTAGGATAAAAGTTTTCTTAGTAGGGAAATAAATTGTAGTAACTTTTAAAAAAGAGTGATAGAAGAGAAGAAAAGAATTAGAAAGGCTAATTCTACGACTACTTACCGAGAACGTAGGGTGTGAGGTGCTGTTTCAGGACGGTCATTGATTGCTGCTGCCACAGCGCATCAGGCTGTCGGGGAGGATTTTGTCAGTGGGAGTCTTCTTGAAAAGGAAGTTTCGGTCTTAATCCTCTCTGTAGCTGATGAGAAACGGGGTGCTGGGTGCATACGGGGTTGGATGAAAGGGATGATCAGAATGGAAGAGGCTTAATTAACGTTGCTCTGGAGAGAGCCTGATGGGAAAGAGGAGTCACAAACATTGTTTCGTTAGGAGTGGAAGGTCAAATAATGAGATACGCATTGTACAATGTTTTACTTTTCCACTTGGAGTGTTAAGCAAAGAAACTTACAGAGATACAGATTACTAACATAAAAACAGATGATTCTAGTCTACTGTCCTCAGTTTGGAGCCTTTGCCGAGATTTAAATTCACACTCGAAAATATGCACCTTAATTCCCTCTATTTCCGCCACAGGACACCATGCCCGCATTTTGCCCAATCAGCCGGAAAGCCTACCGCCTTAAATAATACTGAAACGTTGTTTGTTGGAATTATTTCTATGGGGATCCCAATTGTAAATTGCCTAAAAAATGTAACGAATTCCACGATAGCTCCCTTCCACCACTGAGCATGAGTATGGGCTTTTCCTGCTCCTGTTGGCTGAGCTGTTTTTGAGGCCTGCCTGGTGATTTTAATGCTGACCAAAGGCACCATGAGTTACATGCGTTCTTCTTATGGAAAAAAATATCAGCTTTTATTTTATTTGACTTTTATACAGCCTTTCACTGCGGCCGCCTATCAGCGTCACAGTGGCCTGATGTCCCTACTGCACAATTGTGTTGCTAGCAAAACAGGATATTACATTGAAAAAGGAATGCGTATACAACTAAAATTGGAACGCTTTCAAAAGGACAGCATAATGCACTTCTCTGATTTATAAGTAACAGCATGAGGAAGTAATCGGAATAGCCCTTTGCTTGTGATAATTATTTCATTTGCTGTCTCTGTGTGAATCCCACCTGTGTAAAGACCTCAGACACTCCCAGACTAGTTCCTCCCTCAGGGTGCCCACACCCATTACTGCTCAAGCATGTTATCCAATTTCCCCTGGAAACAAAGACAACAATGAATCTTTTCTCATACCTTAGTTTGTTTCATGCTTGTATCAGAACAAGAATTCCCGTTGGCTATGGTTGCTGGCTGGCTGTAAGTTTCCTTAAGAACCTTGAAAAAGGACAGACTAACTCTTTTTGGAAAAATCCTCTCCTGCGTCTGACCTACCTGGGCAATTCTTATTCATATAATGGCTGGACTTAGCCCTAGCCCACACCCCTTCCTACTGAATCCCCCTACCCCTTCCCCTAATTCCTGGTAGATCCCAAAGTCACATTTCCCCAGCCACATGCCTGGGGATTTCTGGGGACCTCTATTCCCACGAGTCCCAGATTTGAGAACTGTGGTCTCTCAGTCAGACCAATCTCTGAGTCACCCTTATCTAAAGCTTGGGCCTCAGGTGAAGACTAAGACTATTGTCCTGCAGGGGGCACCCTAGAAATCTGGACTAACATACTCACTTGAGTTACAGGCCCCTCTACTTCTGAGCTCACCATAGAGGAGGCATGGTGCGGGGGAGGCTGTATTTTGCTTCATTAGCCTTTCCCAGGCACGGGCACCAGTCCTGTTAATTAGCCACAATAATTTAAAAAGCCAGGAAACATTGCTTTACTGAAGGTTTGGAAATGCTGGGTTGAAAATTAAAACCTTAAAGTTGGATTTTTTCCACAGTTTTACCCACAGTAACTAAAAGAGTGCCCGGCCCATAGTAGATTCTTCTTAAATAAATAAATGCTAAATATGACTGTTCCCAGAGAAAAACTTGTAACTTTACCGAAAATTTTGTGTATGGATCCACCTATTTCTCAGCCTAAATTTTCTATATTGAGTCCGACAGCTTCTTAGCCATGCATTGGAGATTTCACCCTCGGTTCAGAAAAAATCAGTGCTTCCTGCACAAAAGGAGTTAGTCATGCCCTCACATAATTAGAGTACATTTGTGAGAACGGAAAGGTAAGGATCGGCTTGAAAGGTATTGAGGGCGTTGTTGTGGGAAATGAAGCGACCAGACACCGAGGGATTCTGGAGTACGAGGTTTACTGTTTAACGTGCACGGGCCCAAAGGAATCATTTCCAAATTCTGAGCCATGAACAAAGGATTCTTGGGGAATATATAGATTAGGGGTCTTCCTATCTATGTGGCAAAGCAAGATACAGAAGCAGAATGCGGTAATTAGTCCTGTCTAGGGGCAGAGGCAGGGGTCAAGGACACAGAAGCAGAATGCGATAATTAGTTCTATTTATGGGGCAGAGTTCAAAGGCTCCCATTATTCAGTTTTTCAAAGTTTCCCATATCAGCGTGACTTGGGCAAAAAAGAAACAAAAATGGATTCAAATGCTTAATTAAAATGTTTCCTTTTTAAATAGCTTCAATTTTATAGAAAATAAAGCTAATCCATGTCTTAGTCATATTAACCAAAGGAACTTACATGTTGAAGTACGTATAAGAAATTCAGGTAAACAAGCAAAAAAGGGTGTGTTCTAAAATAATAACAGAACCCAAATGAGTGTGTCCAGGCTTTCAAAGCCCTGCTGTAATACACTTTTGTTCGCTGTGTAGTCTAAATGTTTGATTCCCTCAGTCAGGAGTGAATGCACAGATTTCTATAATAGTTTTCTTAAGGTATAACTTCCATACCATAAAATGAACCAATTTTCGGCATACGATTCAACGGTTCTCATTACGTTGACAGAGGTCTCATTACATTACAGAGGCAGCCATCGCAACCACCCATTTCACAACATTCCCATCACACCCAGAAGGCCCCAGTGCTCCCCCACGGTCTGTCTTGTTCCCAGCCCCAGGCCCCGGCAACTATGAAAATACTTTGTGTCTAGGCAATTGTCTTTCTAGAGATTTCATGTGGATTAAACCACATTATATGGTCTTTTGTTCTTGTTGATTTTACTCAGCATAATGTTTTTGTGGTCCATCTATGTTGGATCATATTTGTTCCCTTTCCATGATGAATAATATTCTTATACATTGCTTTTCATGTATGTTAGTAGGCAGTACAACATTGAAGGCAAACATATGTAAAACTCCAAAGAGTTTTTGTATTTTCTTTTGTTGATAGGTTAATGATAAATAAAATTTTATATACATATATATGCATATATTTAATCTGAATATATAGAAATATCTTTCATGGTTTTGTTTATTTTGTTCATTTATAGTTCTTTCAACTATTACTTAAATTCTTCTTCCCACTTAATATATATATATATATATTTAATGTTGTACTTTAAATATGAAGTATAGAAAGATAAAGGAGAGTTAAATATTAAGGTTTTTACTGACTTATGTCAAGAAAAAAATGGCTCGTGTCATCATTGATAGTTTAATTGTTTCTTAATAAATTGAAATATTTATTGTAAAGTGCTTAATTGACATAAGATTGTACTCGAAATAATTAGCTATTTGTTAGTCTATATTAAATAAATCATATTTGTGAAAGGTAGTGTTTTATGCCTATCCATTTTATTTTGTTAATAATTTAAAAGGGTGAGGGCAAGATAGAGAAAAGACAAGAGAGAACCAGAGTCCTTAAAAGGCCAAGCAAAAATAGATTATTGAGAAGAATTTTATTTTTTTTCATTTTCTCTGTGGTTTTATTTCTCTTCTCTAGTATCTCTTCCTCCTTTTTTTTTTTTTTTTTGGCCTGGAAATGCAGTATGGAATTTCCTCAAAAAACTAAAAATGGAACTGTGTTCCTTTATTTGTTTTTATTTTGCATATGCTCATTTCAGTCCTGGACAAATTTCTTCTTTGTTATGATCTATGAAAAGAAGTTTGTAGTGAGCGACAAGGGGTTTATGAAAGTGATTGGAAAATTAAAATAAATTAAAACAGCCTATGCACTTTTGGGGGCAGGTTCTATTCTATCCAGCTTTTGTATCTCTCAAGATGTGATATTGTGCATATCCTCCCTGAAAGATATTTGGTTAATGTTTACTAACTAAGATGATACATTTCTTAGTTTACTAACTAAGAAATGGAGAACTATCTGTAATCTCCCAAAGTTCCATTTATTTTTTGTTCGCTCGTTTGTTTGTTTTAATGCCTGGGTTTGCCTCTTTCTTTGATTTCAAGAATCTTAGGTAAATATTTACTAGGAATGGCGTGAGATGGGTCTAAGAAAGGAAACTTCCTTCACTAATTTTTACTAAATATTACTGTAATAGATTAGATTGTCCAAATGTTGAAACCCCGTCCCTTTACTAATGCAGAAGGTATGTGCACTTTTACACATCTTCACCTACCTGCCTTTCATCCAGCCTTGGAAAAGCAAGGAACCACTGAATGAAAAAAATAAACCTCATAAATCACATGGCTCTAATGCAGGAGGCCCGATATTCAAAGGAAATACCAATGCTAGCCGTGTGGTTTCTTTCTCTGTGGATTTCAGTGAAAACACATCATCTTTGCTATCAAAAAATCTGCAAAATTTAAAAAAGCCAATTAGGTAGAGCAGTGTGGTGGGAACATGGAGTTCTGGATTGGAAGGGAGAGCAGAAAGAGTGATTATGGGTAACGGTTATGGAAACATATTTCTTAAATTATTCTCTTTCAAAAATCAGCATTACTCATTTACTTTGTCATTCAGCGGATATTTGCAAGGCAGTGAGTGTTACATAGGCAAAAATGAGCCCTAGGGACACATTCTATAAGTAGGGCAAGATGAAAATGTGGAAACTCCACTTCAATTAGGTGAGCTTGGATGTTTCCATTTAGAGCATCACCCCAAGAGGGAAAGGTGAACGTGGAACCTCCCACCTCTTTTCCTCTTCTCTTTCTCTTTTAATAGCAGGAGTCTCTTCTCCTTCTTTTTTTTTCCTATGGGACCTTCTCTTCAATAAGTTCTGTCAATTTCCTCCCAACCTAAGGCTTCTAATAAAACCAATTATAAAGGTAGACTAGAAAATGTTTAGAATTAAAGAAAACCATTTGAATAATTTCAATGGCTTTTTGTGGTTGTGTTCTGGCACTGATCTTCAAGTTAGTGTTTATGAAGGCAAACTCTAAACATATTGCCTTTCTCTTTTCATTTCTTCCAGCAAAAGATGTCAATGTATGTCATTAAACGGAGGGGAGGTTAACTACAAACAGTTGACGCTCTTCCACAGTTAGTCAGAGACAGATGCTGCTTAAAATAATGTAGTGTGAAGAGCTACACAAGAGAGAAAATACAGGTTCTACCTGAGGAATGACAGCTTGGGTGTGTCCTGCACAGGCTCAGAATAAAGAATGAATTCTCCGAGAGAAAGGCATCTTAAGCTTTAAGCTACATTCTCAAAGTTGAATAGTAGTAATTCTACTTAGAGGTAATTGCATAGTCCAGAGGGGCGGCAGTGAAGAATAAAAGGTATGTGGAATAAGTTATAGGAGAAAGTGTCAGGGAACAATAAAGGACACTGGAGAGAAACCATGCCAGGAACTGGAAGATCTACTAAACCGTGTTAGAGATTTTGGGTCCCCTTATTAGGATAATATTAAAGGCCTTCCAGCAGAATATTGACTTACTGTGATGTGTACATCCCACAGATAGCTGTGGAGAACAGAGTGGCTGGACGCAAGAAATACAAGGAGACAGCAAAGAAGAAAACCCTGGACGGCCCTCACAGCAGTTCAGGGGCAGACAGACGTGTGGAGTTCATAGGGGAGGGGAGAAATGTGGGGTCCAAGAGAGACTTAAATAAGATCTATTTTGTCCTGTTAATTTTGTTTTTTACGTTGACTTGAAAGAAATTTTAAAAACTCAGATATTTAGTGTAACACATTCCCAACTGTGATGATATGTTAGAATAGTTCTTTCAGTGGAACTGGGGTGCTTCAGCGGTATTGCCAATGTGGTGTATGGTGTCTGCCTATCTGTCCGTCTGCTTCATCAGGCCACAAAGGGCAGCTTTGGCACATGGAGAAAAGGGAGGCCGTGGCAATCTTGCGAGGCCTGACCCAGCTCCTTGCAATGTCAAAGCTAAACTGAAAGCCCTTTGCTTGGCATTATTTTTGACATCAGAATGAGCCCTCTGCAAATTCAGAGGGAAAATCAAAGTTACAGCTCCGTTGCAATTATCCTTTTGTCTCTGCCCAACGCTAGCAGCCCTAGGCAGTGCAATGTCTGCGTGTGCTGAGATTCATTTGGAGGATTGGGTCTTATGAATTTCTTCCTAAATCTCTTCTGCATAGCCTTTCTCTCTGTGGATTGGTTATGACAATGCTACGACTTAAAGCAAAACCAAATTGGATCAACCCCAAAACTCAGTTTATTCCTTTATTTGCTTCCTCATTCTTCTATGCTTTACCTTCTTTTTAAAAAATTGAACACTAACTAACAATAGCTAGTTATTTTCGAGCCCTCCTGAGTCTTTATGTATATCATTTTACTTAGGTATTCCAAGATAGATATTATGTATCACATATAATAGATATCGTGCTTATAACTATTGTCATCATTATTTCTACTGTATAGATGAGTAACCAAAGATATAATTAAACGATGTAATAATGCAGGCTGTATGAAACTCAGTCCTCTCTGACTCAATATGACCGTGAGTTTGTACATGTACACTCTCCATTCTCTCCCACCAAAATCAGCATCATTACCATCATCGTCATCATCATCAACAGCATCAACATCATCACCTTCGTGTATATATCACACCCCGAAAATTAGAAAATATGCTCAGGAAATTATCTGGGAAACTATTGCTTGGGATGGAATGAGGTAATGCTCTGGATTGTTAATTTTTCAACACATTTTACCCTCCAGGTATGTGTTGGATGCTAGAACCGGGAATGGCATTATGAATATGTTACTGTCTCAGTACAGTATGCAAAGTAGAAAAAGTGCAGGTGAAAGCTCTGAGTGGAAAGCCCCGATGGGTACACTTCCTCACTTCCTCCTTCTGACTTCCCCTGTGCTCCTGTGCTTCTCTTCTTCATCTCTGAATAATCTCATTCTAGCTTCTAACTGAACTCTGAAGGAAAGAATTCTTTTATCATCCTGGCTCTTGTGGGAAAATAAATCTCTGTGAATATTTCCATGTTTCTATGTAGTTGGGGTTTTCTGAGCAAGAACATTGGCACTTGGGTAAAAGGATGTTTGACTAGCAACCCTCAAAGTCGAGAGTTCCTGAGAGGTGTGAATTCTGATCTCTCCACTAGAGACATTTGGTGACATCCCAGGAAGGCGGAGAACAGACTTGTCCCCTTCCCTCAGCAAATACAAGTTTTTACACTGCAGAGAAAAAGTCTCTTTCACTCTGTCCACAGGGGCAGGGGGACCAATGGGAAAGCCACCTTATACAAGCTCCAAGTTTCATAATTCCAGGGTTCCTTTCCCATGGTCCAAACTCCAGCGTATGCATAGGGCATGTCAGACTCTCAGTGCATTTGACCTTGAAACTAATGCAAGCTGCTCTGTGAGCAATGAAGCTCTGGATCCCTGGCCCAGAAATCTGTGTCCCTGTGTGTGAAGTCTTGTAGATAAATGTAGATTCAGGTAGGACCATCACAGACTCTTTACTGTTCCAAACAACAGTTTTGCAGGTAAAGAAACCAAGGCTGGAAACATGTTGCCACTGCTGCTTTCTAGAGTGATCCTTTCGTTCTACTACTCTTTGAGTTTCTATAGGGAGACTCCAAAGGCAGGCCTACCATTAAAGAGTATTGGTTCCCATCTGTTTCAATACACACTTCCATGCAACTGTTAGAATGTTTAACCTAAGTCACATGGAAAAACAGATATCTGGGGAGGAGAGACAATCTGAGAGTTATGTGCCCTGGCCCAGTGGCTCCAACTCTGACTGATGGGCCAGGGTCTACAGTAAAAGTGAGATTCTTCATTTTTCTGTGTGGCCCTGCTATTGTCTGAAGAGATGTAGTAAGGACCTATTTTCTTCCCAGAAAAAGATCAGACAGCCATTTCATGACCTCTCATGGTAGGGAAGGACTTTGCTGTTCTGGAGTGTTCAGCTGCATTGGCCAGTCAGAGGGGGTGACCAGTGCGACCCTCCAACCAGATGCAGCTTTAATTGAGTCTCTCCAGGAGGCTGTGAGCTCTTCTCTGTCCTCTTTTCAAAACGGAACAGAGGAGATGGGCTTGGAATGCTACCATTTAAGTAACGTATCCTTTAATACCTCAAAGCCAGAGAGAAAATCACACATTTCAGATCCTTGGAGATAATCCCACATGGAGTTTCTCTTTTTCCTGTTTTTCTTTAATCTTCCCACAATCTCTTTTCAAGCACCTGGTCTGGGCTCCCCTCCCCCTGCTACCTTTCAAGAAACTCTAACACTGGACGGAAATGGAGGTCTTTTCTCTCTCTCCTTCCTTGTGCTTTGCAAGCTTTTCCCTGGTGTTTGGGGAGTGGGATAACCAAGGCTTGCCTGTGTCCAGGCTTTGCTGGCCCCACATGAAGAGAGGAAGGTGGGGCACCTGATCTCTTCTGGGAGAAAATGATGGGGGCTACAGTTCCAGTTCAAACTTCCAAAGAGTGGAGACTGCCACCAGTTTTCCCTTGAAGCACCAAAGCAAACATTTTGCTAGAGCAAATATGGTTCATTTTTTTTTTCTTAAAGGCAACAGTATTTCACACAGGGAAAGAATCTTCCTATTAGCATGACTTTGACCCCACTTCTTTCAAAGTAATCATCTTGGCATCACTGTTTAAGGAGCATGCTATCCTGTCCTCTGGCTGATGTACAGGACCCGTGGAAAGGATAGAGTCCCCCACAGGGAGGGAAATGGGACTGTAGAAGTAATCACTCTCAGTGCGCCCCTGTATTCCACAGGACGCCCCACTCTGTCCTGCAGGCGTGGTCATTGCTCTTAAGAACTAAGCGTGTACACCAGCTCATATTTGTAAACTGGGCAGCTTTCAATGTGTTTAATACTCACCACACTTTTTCCATTTCCTTTTTTTTTTTTTTCTATCTTCAAAGCATTTTCTTTTGCACGGTTAAGTGATGGTTGACAAGGGGGAAGAAGAATTGATGAAAGAATCGCCACTTGCTACTTTGTCTCTCAGTGGCTTGCTGTGCTATAGATGCTTTTAACCTGGGCAAAACCTAATTTAACAGCTATCAATCATAGGCAGCAGGCCGGAAAGGGGAGAAAATAAAAAAGTTGGCTCTCTCATGCAGGCCTCTCTCAGGAAAACGAGAGGGAACAGTAGACACTTCATATCATTAGGAGATGCCTTCTAATCCTTTTGCCAAGTTACACGTAATTTGAAAGACTATGTATCCAATTTCCATTTATATAATACCACCCTCGCATTAAAAAGTGTGTGACTGACATGTTAGCTAAAATATTTAATAAGAATTAAATACACTGGGCTTCATTACAAGGCAACAGAGCAACTTGATATGAAATTCAGATGCTAATTAAATGAAGCCTCACTACGTGGAGCTAAGCAGATGCTTTTCTTCTCCCTGGAATAATGAACGTGGCTATGTGTTCCCGCCTTTTAATGGTCAGACTGTCATCCGTGTTGTCTGTTAAATCCTTCCAGAAGCTTCTAAATTTACTCAGATTAAAAAGCCAAAGTCAGACTAGCTCCATGGCTTCTGTTTCTATGTTATTTCTCCCATATTCTCACCACCTACCCTCCTAACTCACCTCCCTCTCACTCACTTGGCTTCAGTCTTCCTGCTGCCTGGGTTTTTGTCTCACACACCGGGTGCTCTCACACCAGGATCTTTGCCCTTGAAGTCCCCCCACCCCCACCCGGGCACACTTTTCTCTACGACATGAACAAATCTCTCTCCATAAAACTTACCACCATCTCACATAGTCTACATTTTACTTAAACATTCTATTTATAGCATGACTCCCTTGCTAGAACGAAATGGAAAAAATGGTTTACTGTCGTATCTCCAGAACAGTGACCACCCCGTGGTAGACATACAGTACACATTTGCTGAATGAGTGAATGAATGAATGAATGAATGAGTGAATGGATGAATATGAAAGTAGTCTGTCCTGCAGCAGCTATGAGTACATAATTTTAAAAGAAATCGTGTGTAATGGAATTGGACTAAAGGTTACTTGCAGCAGGGACTAATGACCCTGTTATAAATAGGTTGAACCACTGCAGAATGAATTATACCAATCGAGACAATGGACTTTAACTGTCTCCAGCTATAGAAGATACTGTTTTTTGCCAGGGGATGAAATCAGAAACAAGGTGAAGGAGCCAGAGATTAATGCATTCGCATATTGATGGTTTCTAAGGGAACTGGGCAGTGTGCAAAGCTCTAAGGATATAATACTAATAGGATCTGGTCTCTGTTCTCACTGAGCTCCTAGAGAGCTGGGAAAACAGATAAAACAGCTCATTGCCATTCAACGCTTTCGGGGTACATGTGCTGTGCAGGCAAGGTTCCTGGGAAGAAAAAAGAAGGGTCAGTAAGCTGACCTGCCTTTAGGGTTTGGGGAAGGCCTTACAAAGGAAGTTAAATTTTAGCTGGATTTTCAAGACACTTTCAGTTACAAGTAATGGAAAAGTCAGTTCAATTAGGCTTAAGCAATTAAGGAAATGTATTGTCTCACACAGCTGAAAACACCCAGAGGTGTTCCAACCTTGAGGTTGGAGCGAGGGATCAAAGTTTCATGGCTACCTCTCTGGGAGCTTCTCAGGTCTGGTCTTTTCTGTGCAGCAGGTTTTGGCTCAAACCAGCATCTCTCATAGCTCAGAAAATGCTCCATTAGAAGCACATCCTCTATTTTTCTACTCTGCTGCTATACGACCCACATCTAGAGTTGGTTTCGTCCCCAGCTACTGAATAAAAATACAATGGTTAATCCAGCTGGACCACCTACATCATTGCCCAATCTTTTAAATAAGTTACTGTGACCAGAAAATACTATGGATTAATTGGTGTATATCTGGGTTACTGGTCCAGCTCACACTCTCCACTGGAACAAGGGGAATGGAACCAGGGCCCCCAGCTAATAGCAGTGAAGGGCTGACTCAGTGTGTTGTGGTTACTCCTAACCACCCACAGAGGAGTTATGCAAATGATTGCAGAGCAGTGCTCACATGGCAACTTCAATATGCCCTACAACCTCAAGGATAAGTAAGAACTTTCAACAGAAACAATGCAGAAAAGTAGTGTTAGAAGTAGAAGAAACACCACATGAAAAATCCTGGAAACACACTTGCACTATTATGGAAAATTGTGTTGGGCGTGGGGGCAGGGGGAATGTCGGGAAAGAAAACCTACAGTAAGACTATAGACACTTCAAAATGGTTTCTATGTAACATACAAAGAAGTGGGATGGTTTTTAGAATAATACAGCTTTGGGTTGTGGCAGACCCTGTCCAGCAGAGTCCACCTGTTGTGGTTTACGATGAGAATCAATGCACAGGCGAGAACCCTGTGTGGAAAAAGGGAACAGGCACACTACTCTCTCAAGAGAAAAGTGCCTATGGGTGCCTCGGCCACTCCCTCAGGAGGGGAGGGCCCTGAGCTTTGCCTAGACAGGCTTTTATTGCTTTCCTGGGGTCTTACATCATAGAAAGATTTATTATCTATCACATAGAACATTATTGTCTACATTCTAGGTACAATCAAGGAAATAAAAATAGCATGCAGAGGGGGATGGCAATGAGCTCATTAGCTCTGTCCTTGGGAGTGCTCACACAGGCTTTGGAAGTTACCTTGAAGATAAACAATATTCATTTGTTGCTTTAGACCAGGGTGAGGGAGTTTTAGCAAGAGCAAGCCATAACAGTCTGTGAGTATTTTCTAGGCCTGATTTCCACGGGAAAACTCGGTTTGAAGGTCTGGCTCCTGCCCATCACTTCCATTCTGTAGATTTTCCATACAGAGCTGAGTCACATTTGCCAGGCCAAGACGAACCGGTCCCCTACATGGGGTCTATTTAAATCAACTAAACATAAAATCAGTTGATTCCCAATGATCAGCAAGGGATGGAGGAAGTCACAGGAACAGAAGTCACAGTCCTCATTCTTCAAAAGCTGTGGAGGCAATCGAGTTGAGTAATCAAAGCAGCAATCCAAAGGGCTTCGTTGCCTAACCAGGTGTCACTAAATCTAATTCAGAAGTCAGAGGAAGTTTTGTGAGAACTGGTAGACAGAGAAAAGCTTCAGGGAAGAGGCAAGGACCTGGAGAAAACTCGAAAGGATGAATCCCTGTGTAGTATGTAGAAAAGAGCAGAAGCCATTCCTCATGAGAGGCGTGTGTTCAAGCAGAAGGTTAGGTAACAACACTGAACAGGGAGGGAGGGAGTGGCTGCTTGTTGAGTACATACAGGGGCGGGCAAAACTAGGTTTACATCGGTTTGTATGGGAAAAGACACGCAGGTTATGATGATTACAGCAGCTTTACTAACTCAAAAGATCGTCGTAACACAACGTAGACGTACTTCTGCCCACCCCATGGTGAGCGGCCATTAAAGAGCTACAAGGGATAAGACCAAAGATTTTAGATTCATTTCCCCCGTACTCAGTGTTCTCGTGTGTACATGAGGACATGCATCTCTTCCTTATACACTTGTGCCCAAAGAGCTAAGAGACTTGAATAAGTAAAGTGCATCATGCCTGCGATTCTTCAAGATCAGTACGTGTAGCTTCCCTCCTTCCTCTTCTGATGAGACTGATAAGGAAGAAGAGTCCCATGGTGTTGAATGACTAAAAGGCCAGATTTTAATTACTCAAAGCAAAATAGAGAAAGAAAAAAAAAAACCTGGTATCTCAACTTCCTATTAAGAAGCACTGAGGAAAGACATTTTTTTGCTGGATGGGGCTTTATTGTACTCTGGTAAGACTAGCAATATGGATCTCCATTTATTGCTTGTAACATTACTAAGTATAATGAACCAACGGCTCACTGATAGATTTTTCCAACATAATGGATCCTAATATATTATATAAGAGCCATATTCTTAGCCAAATATTAATGCATTTTTTCCACTAGCCAAAAGTTAATTTCCCTATTATTTTAGTTTAAAAATTGGTAATGACATTAAAATTTACTTTCTACCAACATAGACTCTACCCCTTCTCCAGTCTCAAGGCATCTGTTACCCTAAATTTTACTCTGACCAAAACTGACCTCCTCTCTTCAGCTTCTAAAGATTGTTAGTTACCAAAAGCAGCATCTGCCACTAAGTTACTCTTGTTTATTTTTTTTTGACATTTAGGTTTCGTCTCTCTTGTTTTTCTTCCTCCTCTGCTGTTGCCCTTTTCTGGGTCACCTCTACTCTCAGAGACTAAAATAGACTCAGTCCCCTTCCATGTTGTCTGTCCCTCAGCCATCTGATCCCTTTGTGATTGATGCCTGAGGGCACTGTTGTCAGGACACTCCCCCTTTCAAGCACCTACAGATCTTCTGAAAGGTCGAACCTAGGCCACACCTATTTTTAAACAGTAGGTTTGCATTTCTTGCATATTGCTGTATAAATAAGTACTCCATGCATTGTTAGTTTAAAATGATCGACATTAGTTATAATTCACAATAGCTGCGGGTCTGGAATTTGGAAGCTGCTTGGTTGGGCGGCTCTAGCTTAGTCTTTTGTGAGGTTGCAGTCAAGGTCCAGACTTCTGTCACCTTGAGGCTTAAATGTCAGTGGGTAATTCACTTTGAAGGTGGTTCACTCAGACAGCTGCCAAGGTGCTGCTGTGTTTGTCAGGTGGCCTCAGTTCCTCTCTGCATGGGCTTCCCAGTGGGGTGGCCTCAGTGCCTTCACAGCGTGAAAGCTGGCTTCCCCCAAGAGATGGAGGCAAGAAAGAGAGCAAGGCAGTAGCTATAACCTTTCAGTGATGTTGCCAGTCACATTGTAAGTCACTTCTGCTACAATTTTTGGCTAGAAAGGAATCATTCAGGGTGACCTACATTCCTGGGGAGAGAAATTAAGCCTTGCCTTTGGAAGGGAGAGCTGTCAAAAAATTTGCATACCTATTTAAAAACCACTACAACAGTAATTACGTCTTCCAGGAACATGGTCAATATAATATTTTCCAGTCTTCATGAAGTACCTCTTTAGGTAAAATACCTCTACACTTAAAAGAAATGAGTCCCACTGTTAAATCTGAGCAAAGTACAATAGTACATGACATTCCCTGTCTCCAGGCTTTGGAACACTTTCGTAGTGTGTTTATCATACTCCTGTAGAAGGAGTTGCATCGACTGCATTTATTGCAAACTGTGCTCATTGATTTGTTTTTTCACTCTCTCAAAATAGAATTCAGTTCTGCTGGCCTGGTCTTCTCACTGTTCCAGTGCTTGTGTGTTTATTGCTGCCTCAAAGGCTTTACTGAGACCATTCCCCTGTCCACTGCTCGGCCCTTTCAACCCTGGGCCCTGGTGATTGGCAAGTTGAAGCCTCACCTTGCCATGAAGAGCTGATTCATAGCTCTGCAGTGCATAGTTCTCACTACTCGTACCCTTTATTTTATATTTTATTTTATTTTATTTTATTTTATTCAGTTCACAATTTTATACAGTTTTATTTCTATAATTGTGCCTGTTCATAGCAAATACTCATTCAATATCTGTGAATGAGTGAATGAATCTAGATCAAAATCATTTATTTAACCCAGTTATTCAAGGTATTATCATTTTAGCAAGTAATAAATAGGAAAAATGATTAGTAAAGTACCTTACATTCTTTTTGTACTGGGTTATAAAAATCTGGTGTATCTTTTACATATCTCAACTCATATGCTAAATTTTCATCAGTAATACTTGATCTGTATCATGATTTCAAAAAATATATAGCTTAAAAATGCAAATTCACATACATATTATTGCAAAATTACTTAGAAATCTTCCAATAACTAAATAGAGTATTCATTTTTTAAATTGACATGAAATAACATGAAAATTAAGTTCTTCAGTTTTAGCAGTCACATCGAAAACGCTCAGTCCTAGTTTGGGACTTGTGAAAATCAGACAGGGTAACACAATTCTAAAATCAGGGGAAAAAAAGAGACATATTTGGGAGGTGTTTTGATTGTAAGCTAATCTTTATCCAAAGCAATGCTTAGAAGTGAAACAGTGGAAAGCAACCCAGCACATTCCAACGCTACATAGGATCAACCTCCAGGAATGAAATTCTGTTAGCAAATCACTGTAACGAGATGTATTCTGGGCCTGCGTATGACAAGGATCACATCTTGGTTGTTGTATTCAACAGAAAAGAAATGTAATTACAAGTGCAAACTAGCATAGAAGTAATTTGGCTTTAATAACATTTCTCAAAATGTCTGAAGGATTAAATTGCACTGAATGGAACAATTCAAACTGAAACAGTCGAGCTCAAAACAATTACATTGCAATGAACACAGCAAAGCATCGTCTAAATACTCGTCAGGTTCACCCAAACCATCAGGCCACAGGAGCTGCACCTAATGTCTTCGCTCTCTGTCCCCTCCTCAAATCTTCCTCTAATGACTCAGCTTCTACTTCTCCGGCTCCCCCTTCTTCTCTCTGCCCCCTACCAGAAGCTTTATATTGTAAGTTGCCCCAAAATGTCATTCTTATAATTTGTCTCTTCACAGCTTTTCCTGCTTAGCAAAGTTGATTTTCCCCCCAAACCTGGGCAGATCATGCTGAATACTCCTAGGGGGTGAAGGGGGCGGAATTTAAGATGAAGGATTTGGAAGTCTCTGAATGCCAACGTTTTTATACTATCATGCTAGTGTATAAAATAAATCTTAACTCCTATTCTTCTTAGGACCGAAAGATACTCCTTGCTCTTTGGTTAAAAGAACATCTGTACTAAAAATTTTATAAGATCTTGAAATACACCAAAAGGATCATTACATACCTTCGGTGACTTCAGGAATTGTCTCGGTTTTCTGATTCTGTGGGGTCTCTGTGTGTTCCAAGTGATTTACAGTTCATGAAAACTCAGAACTATGTCCTGTAAAGACTCCCTATTTTTACATTGTGAACATTGGCCAGTTTTGCATCCACTGAACAAATTTATGTCAGCCTCCCTGGGGGCCTATGTTTATATAGTTTATAAGTCTTTCTCCTTGAAGTATTTGCAGTGGAAAAGGAACAGCTCGTCTAACAAAATAAGCAAGTCTTTGAACATTAAGTCATATTGTATGGCCTAAAGGAAAAGCTGGCAAGGAAAATGGAGGACTGAGTACTTGTAAAAGTTGACAGAGCACATCAACCTGTAGAAGAGCATATTGGGTAGGAGGTTGGCTTCTGGCATATTGACCTGATATCAATTCTAGCTTCGCCACCAAGACGCTGTGCTTTTTCAAGGTTTTTAGGTCCTCCGAACCTGAGTGTACTAAAATTTAACATGTTTATTTACTCACTGATCGTTTCACTCAGCAAATCTACAAATCTTTACTGAGTACATAATTCCCCCCCCCCCCAGACCTTCTTCAAGGCTCTGACAAACACCCGTGAACAAAACAGACAAATGGATCCCCTACTTCATGGAACTTATTGCATTCCTTTAGAGAAGACCAGCGGCACTAAACAAAGGTTTAGGGAATGACCAGTGACGATAAACACAGTGAGGAAAAATGAAGATAGGGAGGGAAGGTGCTTTGATTAGAATGCTCAGAGATGGTTTCCTCATGCGGTGGGCATTGACAGAGAGATCTGAATGTGTACATGTGTATACTACGTAGCTATGTCCTGTGGCGGTATACTGTGTAGCTCTCTCTTCTCCAGACAGAGAAAATAGCTTGAGCAGACCCCATAGGTATGTTAACCAAAACAGAGAAAAATTAGAATTCCATCTTGTTGGAAGACAGTGACTAAAAAGGAGGTTGTCACAACCATGCAGAATCGCAGTGACTCTCAAACCTGTTGATTCCATCTTGAATCATGGGTCTCTTACTCATGCATGACATTGTAACATCATGTATGGGTCACTTGGAAAACATTCACTAAGCCAAGCACATTTTCTACATGCCAGATTTTATTATACAGTATCAAAAACTCACAGTCATTGATAGCACCAACACTGTCACCAGAAAGGACTGGAGATATTGCAATAGTGCCAGGTTCATGGTGGCAGGCAGGAATTTTCCAAAATTCTAAATCCTGCTTGAAAGCTCCCCATTTTATCATTTGCTACAAATACTGTCAGCTGTTTCTTGGAAGGAGCAGGCTCGCTATTTATTGTCAAGAAAATGTCCATCATATATGCAAGTCTGAGTAATTATATTTTGTCAGTTGTACTCTCAAATAAAAACAACAGTCCTTGAAAAAAGCAACTAATTCAGACGACAGTTTAAACAATTGCACAAGCCCCATTCCTTGTAACAAATGTCATAATTATGTAAACAATGGAAGTACCTTACCTATACCTCCTATTTTGCCACAGAGCATATTAAAAAGACATGTGCTCAAGATTGAGACCTAATAAAAGTAATCACTGTGGTGCTCATCAGCTACATTTTTACCTGACACTGGACTGGGTGTTTTCTGCCCCTGTGTGACAGCGAAGGACTCAGCGACTCCTCAATGCCACACCTAAGATGCTGCCTGGTTTCCTCGGCTCTGATTTTGTACCATTCGTGTGAGATCAACCCAGGGATAAAAGCCAATGACATTTAGTGTAATTAGGAAACCATTTCTGTCTACTTTGTTCATGCTACTATTGATGTCCCCTGCACCATATGATTCAAAGGAAACCACAGAAGAGGATCTCAATGTCCCTTTTTAAAGAGTCCCCCCCTCCAGAAAAAAAAATTTCCGAATTTCTTAAAGTTACCAAATCCTCAGGCAAGGCTTTAGTCCACTAGCCCCTTATTTGTAAGAGAGAATGGTCTTCTTTCTTTAAGACATAAATGATGGCAGGCTGCCCACTGTGATTGGCTGAGAGTATGGGCCGTGATAGGCTGCGTGCTGTTGGATGGGCCGTGATAGGCTGCATGCTGTTGGATGGGCCGTGATAGGCTGCCTGCTGTTGGATGGGCTGTGATGGGCTGCCTCCTGATGATGTAGGCAAGGATCTGTGCCGGCCCAGTGAACTATAATCAGTTTATGTGTCTGTAGCCATTACATGGCGATACAGCTGACATTAATTGGGTCCTTCCCTGTGGTAGGCACGTGGTGTTTTACAAACACCATTTCATTTAATTCTCTGGGAGTGTCAGAAGGATAAGCCAGGTGCTGCGTTGGTGGGAGACAGAATCAGGTTTCAAGTTCACATCTATGTGATATCAGAGACAGCTCAACCCCGACCACGCCCAGCACTTTTTTGCCTGACAGTGGGCTCCAGTAGTAGAAAAAGTTATCTGATGGGTGTTTCATTCAAAGGTTCTGATTTAGAGGATACAGTATCAGAAGTTTCTATGTTTAGTTATGAAATTATTACAAAATATGAAATTATTACCAAGCCAACAGCTGTTACAATGTCATAGTTTTGCTAGCCAGGGGTCTCTTTGATGTGTGACAAATTACCTCCAATTGCCATCTGTCCCAGGATAATATTTTACTTTCAATATAGGATTTTTCTCATTAATAATATATATAATCCACTTGTAGTTTGGTTCATACGCAATAGCTGGAAATTATTCTAACATTCTCAGAATGTCTAAAATGCTGTAAAACACTGAATATTTGTTATGATATTTGAAAATTGTTACTAATTTATATATGTGTATATGTGTACATGTATGTGTGTGTAAATCAACATGCGTTGCACATGGGTGAGTAGGTGTGAGATTAGGGTACATGGAAATAGGAAAGGAACCCGGAACCTAAATGTCATTCAGAGGAGGTATCTTGGGGCTCCTAGTAAGACCGATACAGACAGTATTGTATAGCAGAGATGAAGACCCATGAGCCATAGGCAGTTACCGAGTAGCTGCTTACTGACCAGCACTGTTCCATTTGCTGGGGGAACAGAACAGCATAAAGCAAATCCCTGCTATCATGGAGCTTATATTCCCTTTATGCAGAAAAGCAATAATATACAAATAACTGTTTTGCTGTAGTACGTAGTGTGGAAAATAAGACTTGTTGAGGAGAACAGAGAGTGAGGAGGATGGGAGATACTGACTTGCCTGCTGATATCTGAGTAGCAAGCTGCCTCAGTGTCTGCCAGGAGGACTCTCCAGGCAGAAAACTGTGTAAGAGCAAGGCCCACTGTGGGAGTGCCCTTGTCCTACTGGAGGGGCAGGAAGAAACCCAGTGTGGCTGCTGGACAGGGCAGTCGTTCTCTCGGGTCCCGGAGATGAGGAGCACAGGGAACCGTGTTGACATTTAAAATTTTATTCGAGATAAAAAGTGGAGGGATGAGCTTAACATTCATTTGGAGCAGGAGAGTGACATGATCTGACTCAGGGTTTAAAAGGGTGGCAGTGGCTGCTGGGGCCACTGGGTGGAGAAGAGACTGTAGGTGGGAAAGAGCAGCAAGGTGACTTCCTCGGTGGTCATTTCAATGGACAGCGGTGACACCATGATGATGTGGATTAGAGCGATGGCAGTGCGAATCCTGAGCCAGAGTTTGTGGAAATGTTTTAAATGCAGAGCCACTGTAATTCAGTTGTGAGTATAGATGAACAATGGCAAGGATTTGAGGACAGCACCCTGGAGCCTTCCACTGTATAAAGATCAATAAATTGATATTTAATAAAAATAAAGACCGAGAAGGAACAGCTTGGAGGTGGAAAGAGAGCCAAGAGCATCTTACAGAAACCCAGGGAAGAAAATGTTTCAAGGAGAAAGTTACCTCTTGCTGCTTCTAGGATTCTCTCCTTTATTTTAATCTTGGCTAATATAATGATGATGTGCCTTGGTGTGTTCCTTCTATTCTCAAAAGAGACCTTACAGGCAAGAAGGGGCTGGAAAGAGGTATTCCTAGTCATGAAAACCAAAGACCTACAACCAAGATTGCTCTATCCGGCAAAGTTTTCATTTAGAATGGAAGGACAGATAAAGTGCTTCTCAGATAAGACCAAATTCAAGGAGTTCATCATCACCAAGCCTTTATTATATGAAATGTTAAAGGGACTTACCTAAGAAAAAGAAGATAAAAAAGTGAACAGTGAAAGGACAGCAAACTCACAGTTATCAACAACCACACCTAAAACAAAAGCAAATTAAGAGGACAGCTAGATTAGGAGTGAACCATAGAAATGAAGATCATGTGGAAGATTAGCAACAGAGGAGTGGGAGAAGGAGAAGGGGGGAGAAGGTTCAGAAAATAAGTAGCATAGACAGTAGATAGAAAATAGATAGGGGGTAGGTTAAGAATAGTAGGGGAAATACAGAATCTAAAGAACTTGAGACACGTGTTTATGAACTAAAGGGGGGAAATGGTGGGGGAGGGATGTGCAGGGTGGAGGGGAACAGAGGGGGGGAAATAGAATAAATGTAAAGGCATAATCAATAAAAAAAATTAAAATTAAAAAAAAAAGTTACCAACTGTTTCAAATGCTGCTGATCAGTCCAGTGAGAAGAGAACCAGAAATAACCACTGTATTTTACAATGAGGTGTCATCAATGACCATGACATTGGAGTAGTACGGACCAGGGGTCCCCAACATCCAGGTCGTGGACTGATACCAGTCAGGTCCTGTTAGGACCCAGGCTGCACAGCAGGAAGTGAGCATGAACTTAATACTTGAATCATTCTGGAACCATCCCCCCCCACAACCCCAGTCAGTGGAAAAATTGTCTTCCATGAAATTGGCCCCTGGTGCCAAAAAGTTGGGCACCATTGGTGTAGACTAAATTCTGACCAGAGCTGACTTTGGGGTTCATGAATGAGTAAGAGGGGATGTCAAAACAAAGGGGTTTCACTATAAAGGGACATAGGAAATCTCTGTCCAGAGAGAGATGAGGGGCCAAGAAAGGCTTGATGAAAAGTAAAAAGTTTTATTATAGAATGTGCATAAACTAATAACCCAATGAGGAATGAAAAAGTAATGGTGTAAGAGAGAATAGGTTTATTGTGGAGAGGAAAGGGGACCCAGGGCCTGAGCAGAAGCATAGGCCAGGGATCCAAGCCCAGCTGTGCCTCTATAACCAGAGGGGCCACCTGTGTCAGCAGCGGGAGACGAGAGGTTTGCGGGTGGGACTGTGTGGATGTTCCATTCTGAAGGTCCCCCTGCAGAACTGGAGAATCTTAGCAACAGCCGTGTAGGGTGTGGTGGAGAGAACTGGTCTCTGCCTGAAGCGGACCTTGTTCCAATGGACACCAGCCTCAGGATGGAGTCATAACCACCCGCAAGGAGGTTCTTGGGGGAATGTCAAGGCCTGTCCCCACTTGATGTTTAGTCTTACCCCATGAACAGAATTCCACAATGAGACGTTCCCCTTCAGGGTGACCACATCCTACCCATGACTGGGTCAGTGTGAAGGGGCGGGGTAGTCAGTGGAAGTTTTCTGTGATTCGTGAACTCTTCAAGGAAGAAATGGTCATGTCTGCTTCTGTGGAAGAAATTGAAACTTGCAAACACGAGAAGGCTATCTTTATGAATAACTGCTGCCTTCAAAATGTAGGGTTCGAGTTTGGGGAAATTAAAGCAAATCCAGAGAATCCATTTAGCCCATGAATCTGAAGAAGACAAAATTACTTTTTTCTTACTCTGTATTTCACAGCAGTTAAGGTATTCATGGTAAGTAACCAGGTAGATAAAATATAGGCTTTTAAAAATAAATTACACCACAGACCCTTTAATGCCTCATTTTAAATTAATAGAGCATGATTTTTTTTTAAATCTATGGCATGCTAAAGGGTCCTTTCCATGCATGTAAATACATGTACTTCAGGGAAAAATAAAAATCTACACCACTCTTTCATTATTAAAATACTAGGGGCAAGAGGTCTGATTAGCAGGGGCTTCTGAAACATAGAGACTTGAATTCTCCCTTCATCCAAGGACCACCCTCATGATTGTCTAGCACCTCTGTTTTCTAGAACTTACCCTCCCTGGAGAAAGGCCCCAGAATATTGCTAAATTATATAACATGGCCATGGCATAAGTATAGAGAGTGAGCTATGAATTAGCACAGCAGACTCATTTTCCCGGTAACCTGATTTCACAGTGTGCATCTTGTTGCCACAAGTGAAAGCAGATGGGATTCATTGCTCCTTTCTTCTGTGGTCAGTGAGCCTGAAGCACCTTAGTCCAAGTTTTTTTTACAAAGCGGGAAGTGATTCCTTTTGCTTTGTTCACATCTGAAATAAGGAAAAGTCAATTTGCCTCAAGTTCAGCAGACCCGCATCCAGTGCGAAGTTCACTGGCTGCCGAGTTTTTGTCAGACCTTAATAAGTCTGCCCCAGAAAAAGACGAATGCGAGTGTTTGGGGAGCCCCCTGGGTTTCTCTTTGAGCACGGGCATAGGAGATTTGTAAAATGGGACAGTCCTCACACATCTCATTCCTTAAAGAGAAAGCCTGTGTTTTTCCTTATTTTAGAACGGTCCAAATGAAATCATTCTAGGCTGACAGGGAATAGAATAAAAATAAAACACAGCTGTGCATTTTTACTTGGTTATCTTTGAGAGGGAGCAGAACTGGGCTACAGAGAGCCTGCTGGTTCAATGCCCTCCAGTAAGTCAGAACAAGCACGGGTTCTCGAGTCAGCCTCACTGAGTCCTAGCCCCGCATCTGCAATGGTTACCTGTTCACGCATTCATTCTGTCACCTGTAAAACCAGGGGCTTGGTGAAGGTCTTTCCCATCCTGAAAGTGCCACACATTTGTAGAATGCAGATCGAATAGAATATGTGTTCTATGTTCATGAACCCTCCCTGAGCCAACACCACTTAACCCCCCTCGGTGCTACCCCCACTGTTTCCTTGGCCCTTGGGTGCTGGCTTGCTAACCAGGCCCATCATTTGTAGCAAATCAGAAGAAGGGAAGAAAGGATGGGCAAACAGGAATGAGAAAGAGCGAGAAGAAAATAGGAATTGGTAAAAGGAATCCATAATGAGCACCTGGGCTCACCCCACACACCACGCCTCTGCACCAAGGTCCAGCTGCAACGCCTTCTCCTCCAGGATGTGCGCTTTTGTTCTCTCTGTACTGTGGCCACAGGCACACCAGTGCTCTTGGTCCTGCCCATGATTTTTCCCCTGGACAGATTTTGGCCTTTGAAAGGGAAGATTTGGGGCTTTCTTATCCATGCTCCCCCATAATGTTCTGCATAATGTCTAAGGTGTAGACAGTGTTCTGAAAGTGCCTAGTGAAATAAAATGAATTAAACTGAACTCTGAGGAAGTCCTGCTCAGTGGAGAGGCTGTTACTCCCTCTTTCCTTAGTGGATGGATTCCAGGACCTTGGGTTTTAAGCCAATGTGGAGGTACGGACTTGGAACATCAGCTTCATGAATACCTTGCCTTTTCTCTACTGTGTGTGCTTATTCTCATATTTCTACAGAGGTGTGTAAAACACCTCACTACCTCCCAGGGTAGTATCTGTCTGGGCTTTGGTCACGGGTCTATTTCTTTTTTCCACTGGCCTTGCTCATATCTAGAAATAAATACCTTGCTCTAGGAGTTGGGGAGAGAGTCATCGGACGTCCCAAATATTGGGTGGGACACACTTACAGTGAAGAGTTAACTTGCTGTTTGTCTGAAATTCAAATTTAACCAGACATCTTGCGCTTTATCTGGCAACACTAGATAAGACTCAAATGGCTTGAAACTCAACTCATCTTGGCTTCAATCACATCAACAAAAACAAAAGCAACAAGAATTTATTGTTCCATGTAACCGAAGGGCCCAGGTGGTAATTCTGGACTTCAGGTGGGACTTAATTTAATATAGCAATAGGAATCCACTTAATCTCTCAGCTCTGGCTGCTGCCCTAATGGCTTCGCCTTCTGGTTTCCTATGGTGCCGGGTGACTGGGGACAGTGCATGCCTCACATCCTGCTAGGGTCAATCTCAGCGGGTGAGAGCCTCGGCCTCCTGCCCAGTGGGCAGCGCCAGCTGAAGCTGCTTTATGCCTGCTCTGGGCCACGCCCCCACCCTGAACCAACACTCTGGCCAGGGCAGCTTTGATTGGTCAGACCTGAACCACGTGCCCCAGCCTTTATCTCCTTTGGAGGCACCTGGAATGACGCAGGGAGAACAGAAGTTCTTTACAAACTAAGCTGGGAACCCTATATTTTCTCAGAGGGAACATGATGCTGGGTGACAAGAGGCAAAAGGAAGAAAAAAAAGAAAACGCATTGACCACATTTGACATAGGTTTTCATACCATTTATTTATCCACTCATTCATTCATTTATTTATTTATAGTTATTTACTTTTATCTGCTCATTTATTTAACAAAAAAATTATTACATGGACATGGAGAATTCACGCAGGCACGAAAATTCCACAGGCACTGAGGCAGCACTGAATATACAAGACATTTTTGGACAAAGGAGAAAATGAGAAAGGAGGGGCATGGGGTATTGAACTTCAGGAGTGAGAATGGTAGATTACTGGCAGCTGAGGATGAGAGGAACACACACGACAGGCAGATTCTTGCTGGGTGACTCAGAAACTATGGCACCCAGGGGGCACCAAGCCAACAGGCACCTGCCTGAAGCCCTCTATTTACCAGGCTGCATTCAAATTAGGCAAAGTCCGCCTCCTAAGATTGCCAATTAGGTTTTGAAGAAATTTTGGAAGAAAAGATGGCAGCCGAGCTCTGGGTGTTCATTCTGGTTATCCTACAAAGCTGTTCAAGTTGCTTTAACTTTGTGCATCAATTTCCATGTGTGTATGGGAGGAACAAAGTAATAAGTGATCTCTGAAGCCCTTTCTAGTCTACCATTTTCCAGTCCTATGAGTGGTAGCAGGGGGAAGACTATGAGAGAAAGAGAGGAGTTCAGTGCATCTTATGTGGTTGGGGTCAAAGTCTTGCTGCTAGGAGGATAGTCATAGTATAAATGGAATATGAGTTTTATTAATGCTATTCACCCCCGTTGTTTTTTCTCAGGTTTCTTAGATTCTTTCTGGCTTTTTAAAAAGATAAATTTAACTCATCAATGAAAATTTGCAAACATGTGTTCATTAAAATTACTGCTCACTCGCTGATGCCAACTTGGTTTTTCTCTCCAAAATAATTTATTAGAGAGGAAGAAGACATGGAAGTCTCAGAGGAAGGATCAAACTCTCGTGATTTTATTTCAACATCACATACCATTAAAATGACAGATCAGCTTTGTGCTGTGGCATTGATAGTAACTTGTGAGCTTTTGAAATCTCTTTGAAATGTTCAGATTAAAGGAATTAAGTTAGATTTTAAAATATCTAATTACTGCTTTTGCTGAACATTTAAATGAAGAAGAAAGTCAATTTCCCTTCTCCTTCCCTTCAGATGTCATTTAATGTGTTCTCTTGCCACAGAGCCTTCATGTTCAAAGGCAGTTTTCAACATTTTTGGTTTAAACTCTGGGAAACAGATCTGAATAGACTTGGCCAGGCTTACTTAACCTTGACCAAAAATTGAGTACGACAGGCCCAGGCCTCAGTGAAAATTGCTGCTGCCTGTCATGGTCTCCTAAGGTCTGGCTGTTCTACCTCTTTCAGCAAAATTTCCCAAGCATCCCTGCGGGGACAGGACCCCTGGTATCTGTGATTACGTTCGCTTCCAATTCTTTGGACGACAGCTTAAGTGAAAGCTGACTTGGGACTTTCTGTACCCAGTCATCTTATAATAACATGTCATTTTTATGACTTTTAATCATGTAGTCTACGCCCTGTTCAATTTATAGGTGCAAAGCAGGGCCCCATTTAGGAAAGAGTGACCTGCCCAAGGGCAGAGAGCTATCAAAAATGGGCACGCCCACCTCCATTTGACACACAGCCTCTATTCTTTAAGAGCTGAAACGATCATCGATCTACTGCCAGGTTTAGCTCTTTGACAAGATCATCCAACTCGTTCAGGTAATTCTAGATCATTGGGTATGGCAGGGGGAATGTTACATTTCAAAATATTTTAAATGTTTATTAACATTGGTTGTGAAATCTCTTTAATTTTTTTTTTGAGGAATAATCCTTTAAAATGGTGATTTGGGATGTTATTGATAAATGTGACATGATTTCATGGACTAAGATATGAGCCTTAGTGTTTCACTCTGGGTGTTCCCAAGACCCCCTGTAATAACTGAAACACGTCCAGGTGTAGCTGGAAGGTGTTGAAATAGGTACTGCAGAGCCAGGTAGGTTCATGTCTTCCAGAAGCTGTCCCCTAGCTATTTGGACATAATGTGTTAACAGAGTATCACATGTAAAGTCTTTGTTTTATGTTTAATTTTTAAGAAGCCTGACTATGAATATGTGGCATTGTCTTCTCCCCCCAATCTTTTTTTTTTACCTCAGCTAAAGGCTCTAAGGGCTCAGCCCCAGATGCAGCGGCAGATGCCATGTAAGCGTTTTGTTTCCCTCCCTGGGGAAACAGGTGAAGCTGTTGTAGTTTCCTATTGTGGTGGTAATAAATGACCACACACTGACTAGTGTAGAACTATGCACGTTTATTCATTGTCAGTCAGGGCATCAGGAGTTCAAATTTGTTTCACCAGGATGAAAATCCAGGTGTCAGCAGGGCTGGGTTCAGTGTCCGGGGTAGAATCTGTTACCTTGCCTTTTTTTCATTTCTAAAGACCCTGCATTCCCAGCTCTTGCTGCTCATCACTCCAAACCTTGCTTTCTCCAGTCTGGGGACTTTTCTCTGACCCTTTCTTGCCTCCCTCCCTCTTCTGAAAATCAGGTGACTACCTGGGGCCTCTCGGATAGTCCAGACAGGTCACTGGTGACTTTGACAAAACCTGCTTCCACCCTTGGCTGCCTATGTTACTTCTGATACTTTACCTAAGTCAACTGGAGGTGTCAGAATCCTCATTTTTAAGATGAGGATAATAAGAATGTGTACCTCCTATGGTTTGGAAAAAAATTAAACAAGGCCACATATAAGTCATATATGTGGTATTTAGTACCAGTTCTTTCCCCAAAGGGAATGTGGATTATATGTATCAACCATGCACATAAAGCAAAATATCAAATGAATAAAACCTGTTTCCATATTGAGAAGTTCTTCATAGGTTCTATAGATTCTAAATATCTGTATGGTTAAATTTTGGAATGTTAGTAAATACTTCACTAAGGTGTTTTTAAAATCAGTAATCTAAACATAAAATGGTCTATGCATTAGAACAGTGGAAAATTTCAGTGATGGCAATAAGGAACCTGATAATTACAATTGAAGAAGAAAATTATGAAACATTCTAAAAATAACATCACAGCATCATTCAAATAGTTTGAAAAGTTAAGATAAGATTTTGATTAAAAAATCAATTCTTAAAACGTAAACTTCTTGAGGTTCAGATCAAGTTACAGTGGGTCTGTAGGAGAGCTTTGTTTTGTATGGCAATGAACTAACGGATATCACAGGGGAGACAGTGGACAGCTGCGTTAGTGATGTTCAAAGTCTCAGTTGATAAATTGCCAGGTCTGTCTTTTGCTGGTCTTCCTACAGCAGGTTTGGTCGCCTCCACCTGTTTATAGCATGACTGCCCAGGGATGTCCCTTCCTTCCCTTGCTTCCCTGTAGTCAGATTTTCTTCCAAAATATGAACTTTGTTACACATCTTTATGATAAAACCTCAGAGTTAAAATAATTGAAAAAAAAATCTTCAGATCTTCTTGTAAGAAAAAATAAAAAAAGAAAGTATGCAAAACCCAAGCATTAAACTACTTTTTACTTGACTTTAAATCTTTTGATGTTTCCCATCGACAATAAATATCTATTCTGGTGGACATTTAAAAGAAGTTTTCTAATACCGATTGGACAGTCTTTAACAAATTCATCTTGGATACAACAGTCACATGCCCACCTACTGATTAAATTTTCCAGGAAAGAGAAACAAATCTTTGAACAATCCATCATCACAACAAATTTGATTTTGTCTTATGTTTATACTTCAATGACAGGCCTAATACTTAAATCAATACTTTTATTAACCGATGTCACCCAATAAATTCAATAAAAAAGAATCCCCTTTAGGTTTCTTCAAATGATTTATTGCCTTAGTTACATTATTGCTTCAGGTGTAATCAGGAATATTAGTCTTCATGTCATTGCAATGGAGATATGGATAGAATATGCTAATGGGCCTGTCTTTGTACATAATGTTTTATTAGTCTTTTGTTTGTTTCAGTCTCTTAATTAGTGACAGCCATTTAAAGCCATCCATCTTCCCTCAGATTTATGCAAATGTTGTAAGTTAATAATGAGAGTTTCAAGGACCCTGTTTATCACCCTTTATTTTGAGTTTCTTAGTCTATTAGTTTGTTCAGCTAAATGTCTTTTTTAAAAAATGTCTTTTTTAAAGCTACAAAAGAAAATTCATCAATCAAATAATTACTAAAAAGTCTTAAGAATAATTTTGTGTTTTACATCAGAGCACAAATACATTTTGTAAAATTCAGTATTTTTTTAATATATTCCATTACTACTTATGTCTCAACACAACCCTCAAACATATATTAAGTGCCTAGTCAGGAAAATGATAAGGTGCTATTAACCTTTACTCACAACAATGCTCTCTTGCATTGACTGGCTCTTCGCAATTTAAAACAGAATTCTTAGAGTTAACTAATGGTAATTGGAGTTAATGATATAGAGGCTGATTAAAATGCTTATTGGTACTATGAGAAATGCTCTCTTAATTATAATCTTCTTAATAGTTCACACAATCAAGACAAAATTATCACTTAGTTTACAGCTTTGCATATTCATTGTGTATTTACACCTTCAAACTTTGGGTTACATTGTTGTTTTCTTCCTAAAAAAACAACAGCCTGGGAGTGTTGATATGCCATTTTTAGCAGTATGTGCAGTGGTCTCTTCCCATTTATTGGTATTGGCAAGTCTGTCTTTCAACTGAACACATAAGGAGCTGTAGTTCCAGTAAAGTATCAGAATTGCTTTTCTTCAAATACAGATTTCTTTCAGGGACTATGCTTGGTGATGAGATTAATGATATACTTTCTGGGCTCAGATACATTACAGGGTACTTTTGAAAACAGACACTGACTAGACTTATTTAAGCTCTCTAGGGTCAGGGACTAGACCACGTTCACTATTATTATATCTCCAGTGCTTTGCATGCAGTAGGAACATAGTAGTTACACAAGTAGTGCTGGGTGAAGTATGACGAGGTATGTGCACTGAGGAGGGAAAGGAATGTGCCTGCCGGGGTTAAAGTGAGTGCCAGCTTTTGAGATATGCCTACAGAATCAGTAGAAGTTTCCCAGAGACAGAGTCCAAACGTCCTTTAGGAAACTGGGAACTGGTGGTTTCTCGTATATCCGATGTGCAGGGTGAGAGGATGGCCACGGTGAGGCCGGGACAGTTGGGTGCGCCAGGAATGGGTAGGCTTTGGGTGGCAGGCTGAGGAATTGGAATGTCTCTCTCTGGGCTGGAGAAGGCATCGAAAATGTGCATTCAGGGCACATTCCTGAAGGAAGTTGAAAAATCAGAGAAGGCAGCATGACAGAGGATGAGCAGCGAATGCACTCTGATATGCTGCCATGGCCACCTCATATCAGAGAAACTGTCATTCAGGCACCAGCATTAGCTATATCTAAGTCTGCACGTTGTTACCTAGATAAATGACTCCATTTTCTGGTCTTCAGCGTCTGAATCTAAAAAGTGGGAATTATAGTACTAATTTGAAGAGTACTTCGTAAATATTAAAGATCATAAAGATAAAATATTTGGGTAAATTATAGTACATGCTCTTTAAATAATGAGACATTAATGGAAATAAATTCATATTAATAATATTTGATCTTCAATCCAATTTTTAAAAGTCCAAAGGATATGAATAGATGTTTCTTCAGTGATGAAACAGACTTGGCAAATATGCAGATGGAAAGAGGCTTGCTGTCACTAGCTGTCAGGAAAATGAAAATGAAAACCACATCCAGACACTACTTCATATCTACCAGGACAGCTCTAATATAAAACACAGATGAAAACAAACACTGACGAAGACGTGGAGAAATTGGAAGACTTGTGGACTGCTGCAGGATGGAGAAATGGTGCATTCCCTTTGGAGAAAAGTCTGGCACTTCCAAAAGATTAAACAGAGTTACCATAGGGTCCAACAATTCCACTCCTAGGAATATGAGAACATATTCCCACACAGAAAATGCACAAGCATGTTAATAGCAATATTATCTATGATAGCCAAGAGTGGAAACTACCCAAGTGCCCATTAATGGTGAATAGATCAATTAAATGTGCTAGAATATTATTTAGCAATCAAAAGCGGAAGGATTACTGATATCTGCTACAGTGTGGTTGAACCATAAAAATATTGTGCTAAGTGAATAAGCCAGTCACCAAAGACCACACATAGTATCATGCTACTTATATGAAATTTATGTGTAAGATACAAAATAGGCAATTCTACCAGGGTGAGTGCCTAGGCCTGGATTTGGAGCAGAAATGGAGGGTGAGTGCTAATGTATTCAAGGATTGTTTGGGAGAGGGTGCAGAGAAGATGATCTAATACTGATTGTGAGGATGGTTGCACAACTGGAAGTACACTAAACACAACTGAATTCACTGAATACAGCTCACCTTAAAGGGAGAGTTGCATAGTATGTGAACTACAGCTTAATAAAGCTCCATCAAATAGTAAAAAGTAATCATTGATAAATATGTTTAGTACTTAATATATAAAGTCATATAGCAAATTATCTCAGTAATTAAAGCAACCCTTCCTTTGATATATTAGCATTTGATTTTTATTTTTTTAAATATTTTATTTTTTATTTTTAGAGAGAGGGGACAGAGGAGAAAGAGTGGGAGAGAAACATCAATGTGTGGTTGCCTCTCATGTGTCTCCCACTGGGGACCTGGGGACCTGCAACCCAGGCATGTGCCCTGACTGGGAATCAAACTGGCAACCCTTTGCTTCACAGGCCCCTGCTCAATCCACTGAGCTACACCAGCCAGGGCTGCAATAGTAGCATTTTAACATGAGTCATAGGCAAGAAAACCAAAACTTAGAGATATAGTTAGTGAGAGTGATAGTTGGAGATTTTATTAATTGTATTACATGTGTATAATATACAGGGTCTGGCACAAATAATGCCCCCTTGTTATTACAAATTCATAAGCATGTAATTCTGTAGCACAACAATATCACACTCAAGCACACCATATGACATTTTAGGTGAAATGTTCAAATTAAAAGTATAAATTATCACACCCATATCATTACCCCACCAGCCACACTCAAGAAGGCGTTACTACTGTGTAATATGTACATGCATTATTATACATGTACATATTTATATCATATGTTATATATAATGTATATCACATTTTATACCAATATCATTTATATTTGTTATAAATATGTATAATAGATACATCAATATCATATATATCAGTACATTTATAATAAATGATATATTGATACAGATTAATAATATATCATGCATTATATATTAATGCCATATGTAACATATATTAATGTACTCATAAAATATCATAGAATATATCACCACATGTTAATATCTACACAAATGATTATAATATACCATATACTATAAATATACCACATAGTTATATTATACACTAATATATTTATAACATATGTTTATGATATGATTAATTTATATTTGTAACATATATTTAAATTACATGTTTATCAAACATATAATGTGTACCATAAATTATTAATATATATTTTAGGTACATTATGACATTATATATGCAGTATATATAATACAGCGTTAGCCTATAAAATAGATGCATTTAAAAACAATAGTAATCAGGGGTCTTTACCTGCAGCTAACTTCCCAGCTCCCCTCATTCTCCTCCAGGAACCTGTTTTCAGGCAGGAAGTGGGCCTCTGCAGGGCTCCCTGTCCTGGCACTGTTGTGTGTGCCGTATTTTTAGGATCATAAGACTCAGGTTTTAGAGGAGGAAAATAGGAAAAAATTTGAATAAAATATTTAATAACCTAAATAACATTTCACCAATGTAAATGTAAACAGAACTCAACAGCAACATTAACAATCATTATTCCCCCCAAATTTGGGGGGGAATGTTATAGTCCCAAAATACGGTAAATGGCCCCCCACTCCACCCTTGAGAATGGGATCTGGCTGTCTACCCCTGTTGCCCTTCTGAGTTGATATCAGTTAAATGAGCTGAGATATTAAGGAGCAGAGAGGCCTCATGCAAAAATAACCACTTAGCCCACCTGCCCCTATTGTAAGAGAAAGAAAGGACTTTAACAATAGCTGATGCTTTTTAAATGCTTGTAAGTACCAAATATTATTATGAGATATCTTTAATAAATATTTTACTTAATTATCACAGCAAATCTATGAAGGGAGAAATAAGATGATCAACTTATCCTGGTTTGCTGGGGACTTTCTCATTTTAGCACTAATTATCTCATGTTTTCAGAAGCCCCTTCGTCCCAGGCAAACCAAAATGGCCAGGCATTTCAAGAGAGGATGGATATGACTCACCTGCTGATACAGGAAGTTGAGAACATACACTGTTTGTTTTTCTAGAAATACACATTTTTTCAGGTAAAATTTCTTATTCTTGCCCTGATTTGCAAGTCATTTCTGATGACATTTCCTTAGTGTTGATTAGATCACCAGACTTCATGAGGAGAAGCTAAGGGCATTCTCAGAATAGTAACCAAGTGTATTTTAAGAGGCATTAACAAAAGAGTTGATACAGTAATTAAGCACACCTGAAATCCGGTGTAAACTATAATTACATGTTGCATAGAAACTTTCTTGTTGAACCAAAGAAAAACACGTCTTCTATTTAAAATATCAAACCAATCATTGTTCCCTATTTTCTCTTGGCTGTAGAGCAACATCTCCATGAGTTGTTGCTTTCTGGTTTGGTGGTACAGAAAAAATATCACTACTATCACCAATTATTTAGTTCGACTGAATTGTCCACAGCAGACTTGTGAAAGCAGCAGCATCCATTTCTGGCATTTCTTCCCTTCCCTTCCTCTCCTGCCTGCTGTATTGGAAGATAATATAATCTGAGTCTTGGAGTGACATTAATCTCTCTTCATGCTCATGCCCCCCCAATGTTTTTTGCACCTTTAGCCTCTATACTTCATACCAGAAGAAAGTGATTTTTCTTTGAGGTTGTCTACTAAAATGAAAATTCAAACTTTAGTCTGTGGAAGAAGAGGAGACAGTTTCTAGGAAATGAGCTTTCTGAACCTTCTGTCCCTTTTGAAGTCTGTGGAAATTACTTTTTTTAAGATGATGAGACATGATAAGCAGGTACAGTGGTGACCAGGTTGCCTGGGTGTACCTATCAGAAGATAAGCTAGTCCTCTGAAGATGTGTAGAGTATCCAGCCTGGTCCTGGCACAGTGTTCACTGAAAAACATAATCTTCCCTTCCTCTCCTGAGGATGAGATTCATGGGACTCAGTTGTGTATGTTGAAGCTACTAAAAACCAGGATTCATGAAGGTGGGGACTAAATATTCTTGTTCACTGCAGCCTACCAGTGTGTAACTACTAATAATGCTTACAAAATATTTTATGCATTAAGAAATAAATGAATAAATCTTTGTGAAGGTGTATCTCATCTGGGGGACACTTGTATGGTTTACTCATAGGAGGTATAGAGAATATGAAGAGGTGTTTTCCTAATTCTTTAAGACATTCTCTTATAAGTCTGTACCTGTCTGTTTGGAATAGGAGTAGCCATCAAATCGCATCCTTGGTGGCAGATGAATTTAGGGGCCAGGTGACTGAGAGCACACACAGGGGGGCAGAGGTCATCTCTCTCATGTCCTCTGTGAAGAGCTTTGTGTCTATTATTGGGAAAAATGCATTGTCTCAGTAGTTGTCTGATTTCCTATTACTACCTACGAGGGGCTCAATTCCACTTCTGGAAAGAGCATGGATCCAAGAACATAAAGAAAAATGTAATTCCTATAAATCACCAGGTTCTAAAAGTAATAGCCAACTTCTTCATGTTTCTATAGTATCTACTATTAAAAAGTCATTCCCCAGAATTCATACCTTTCATTATAGCCTAAACTATAGTCTTAGAAAGAAATCAGAGTGATATTCTTTCTTTGGTTGATAAGCATTGAGTCATCAAATTTCTTTAGCATGGCCCGTTCCAGTTCTCCCAAAGTTTTATGTACACATTCATTCCTGGTATGAGCCGGTTTTGAAGCAGTCAGCAAAATTATGAGGAAACTAGGCATGGCTATTCTGTGGCACTTGGAATAAAGTAGTTTCTCCAGTAGATCTGTTAATTGACATCCCCCAGGTGTGTCCTGTGGCATCTGATTTGAAACATGTCTGATTGTCTCCACCTAACCACCCTCCCTAAGCTTCCCAGTGTCAACCCAGTGCTATGATGAGGGCAACAGTGATGCTTCTGCTGCTGGAAACCAACATATTTGAGCACTTATTTTGTGGCTGAAACTCATCTAGACACTGGAAATATCTGAACTCTTTTAATCTGCACAACCATCCCATAGGCTGTTGCATAAGCCCCTAATGGAAATGAAGAAACTGAGCCTCAGAGAAGTAAAACCAGTTGCTTGAGGCCATCCCATCAGGATACGGAAACTCAAACGCGGCACTCTGGTACAGAGTCCCGACTCCTAACCACCATGCCACATGTTCTTTATTCCGATGCTCTTATTTCCTGCTAGGCCTAGTATCCTTCAGATAACTAGACACGTGTGTGGAGCACTCCCTACCTAACTGCTCTCCCATCTCTATTCAGTTGTCCCTAGAATTGTCTTTCAACCTTGAAGGTCAGTGTTGATGAAGTTACAGGAAGCTGTGATTCCTTATAGCATGGAAGATATATGGAGAGACACTACCTTCAGGAAGGAGCCAAAACACCCCTCTAGTGCCAAGAATAACTCAGTAAATCATGAACAACTGTAGAGTTAATGATATTTGGCTACATTTTATTTCATCTACCTTCCCAACCCCCTACCTTAGGGAACTCTGCTACTTAAAACAAAAAATGCCATCACCACCCAAACTATTTCTAGGTACCAGAGACATGTCCAGTATTGTCATCCATAATTCATAGAACATTTTAAGTGTCTTGCTCAGAGTCGGATAACAATGCCAGTTGGCAAATCCTTTGGATCAATTCTGTCCCTTTTGAATCCCCATGATTTATGGATACATAGGAAGTGTTCAATGCACTCTAATAGGCATAAACATGAGGTACCCCATGTCACATGTCATCCCATGTCACATGTCATCCCATGTCAGTCTGGGACAGGGTCTTACTGCTGCTGTATGTTCTTGCACCATAGTGTTCAATATTTCTCCACATTACCAGACTGGCTTGAAATCTTCCCACTGTTCATTTTTCATGTTGAAGATGGATGATGTGATTCGAAATCAAAATCAAAGTTCGACTAACATTATTCATTCAACGCATTTCTTTATTATCTACACCATGCCCTTCACAGTGCTGGAAAAGCAGCAGAAAAACAGATGAGCCTCTGATTCCCAGGGAGCTTAAATTACAGTGTGGTGAGAAAGAGCAATGAAGGGGAAGAGGAGGAAATGCAGAGTAGGGGGATGGACAGTAGAATTAAAGGAAGTGTAGGAGGTGAGCATGTGCTGGATCACATCAAGCTCTGCAGGTCAGGGGTAATTTATTTATTTATGTGTGTCTTTGTTGATTTTCAAGTAGTGTGAGAGGTTCCCAAGATTCTTGAAGGAGGACAGTGATATTATCTAGTTCAGGTTTTTGAAAGACTCTTCTGGATGTTGTGATGCAATATTCGGGAAGTACAGAGCAAGCAGTGGAAGCAGCAAACTGGTATGTAGGCATGTGTGTCAACCCAGATAAACGTTCAGACTATTTTAACTGCAGTATAATAGATGGGGCCACAGAAGACTTGGCATTGAGCGGCTTCTCTGTGCCAGCTGGTCAGGTTCCCGTGTGTATACAGCTCTGAGCTTTTGCACACACATTTGCGGGTATGCCTTGGAATTCCTAATTAGCTTCCAACTTAGATATCCTGCTCTCCAGAGAGCCTTCTCTGACCCCACTTTAAAATTAGTTGTGCCATAACCTCTTACATTCCCCTTATCATGAAACTTATTTTCTCTCTTGTTGTATCGTTGCTTGTCATTGTTGCCTGTTAGACTGTAAACTGCTTGAAGACAAATCTACAGCTCTGTCACTGTGATGCTCCTCTAGAACTGCCCTAACAAGATACCACAGACTGTGTGGTTTACACAATGGAAACTTAGTTCATTGCAGATTTGGAGGCTGGAATTCTGAGATTAAGGTGTCAGCAGGTTTGGTTTCTTCTGAGGCCTCTCTCCTTGGCTTGCAGGTGGCCGCCTTCTCATTGTGTCCTCACATGGTCTTTCCTCTGTCACACACATCCTGGTGTCTCCTTGTGCACCCAAACATCCTCTTAGAAAGACTTCAGTCACATTGTGTTAGGGCCCAGCCATATGGCCTCATTTTACCTTAATTACCCTTTTAAACCTGATTTCCAAATTCACATTCTGAGGTACTGGGAGCTAGGATTTCAATAATGAGTTTTGGGGAGACACAATTCAGCCCTTAATAGTCACTGTTGTATATATTGTATTTGGAACACTGAAGGCATTCAAAAAATGTGTTAATGAACTTTTTCTACTTCTGTAACTATCTTAACAATTATATCAAAGGGTGTGTGATGATGTTTCATTTATACCACTAGGTTTTTTATTTGTGGATGATCCAGGGTTTGGGCCATGGGTTTAGCTTGTGTTTCTGTCAATGAAACCATTAAACGGCAAAAGATATCTTTATTACCAAGTTTCAAATGTTACCGCAGGTGAAGATGTTACTCAATCTTGGAATCTTCCATCAATGCCTCATTTTTTAGAACAGGATTCCAAAGTTTGAGTATTGGTGTGTGTTTTTGGATAGTGGATTGAACCAGATACTCCCATAGTTAAAATCATAGCCTGAGAGTGCTTTTATTAACTCAACCAGATACTTAGTAATTAAAAAAAACATTTTAAAAATTTGATTTATTTATTTTTAGAGAGGGGAAGGGAGGGAGAAAAAGAGGGAGAGAAACATCAATGTGTGGTTGCTTCTCACGTGGCCCCCACCGGGGACCTGGCCCACAACCCAGGCATGTGCCCTGACTGGGAATTGAACTGGCCACCCTTTGGTTCACAGCCCTCACTTAATCCACTGAGCTACACCGGCCAGGGCAATACTGAGTAATTTTAATTTTTACTTTGAATTCACTTATAAGACTTCTTCGAATATAATACTGATTCTCTGTTGTTGTCAATTCAAGCTATAATTATCCTCACTTTTCAGTTGACTGGCCTCTTTTTAGTATAAACCTGGTCAGATTGCTGCCCTCCTTAAAACTCCTCCGTGCTCTTAGAATGAGTGGCATGATCCTCATCTTAGTCTCAGATGCCCTGACCCCCCTTTGCCCACGCTGGGCTCATGGCCTGCCATCCTCTCTCTTCTTAAGAACTCTGGCTAAGCAGGATTTTCTCTGTCCTGTGATCATTCTGTCGGTTGCAGACTCCAGCCTATGCTGTCATCTCTGTCAAAAAAAAATCTGTCCTTCATCCTTTCTCATCCTACCTTCATCTAAGGTCACACAACATTTCCTTAGGACAACTTTGTAAGATGTTTCCTTTTCCCTCAATCTGATAGGCATGTTCCATTTGGCCTGGGCTGCCTTAGCTCCTGTGGATTCTCCTGCTTCCTTCACAGCTCTCTGATACTTGCAGTTATTTACTTAAGTAGACACGTGTTTGACTAATGTCTATGCTAGACCACCAGCCCCATGCGGGGGTTTCTGGGCCCCATTTTGTTCACTGTTGTATCTCCAGGCTTCTCTGTTTAACATTGGTCGTTGCTCAGTGAAAAGCTGTGGACAGAAGATAAAGCTGGCTGTCATGGAAACATTAATTCACTGGTTGGTCTTTGCAACTTGGTGAGAAGATGGGAAGCCCAAGCTCCCAATTGCATTGCACCCTCTGATGTGGTTATAATTAGATAATACATGGGACAATGCAAAGCCAAAATTACATTTTAAAACTAAGAATAAATCAACCATAGTAAATCCAAATGTAAATTCACTGCACTGATCAACTCTGTGGGAGAGCTCTATCGCACAGACGTGATTTTCCCCAAAGTTCACATTTTATCTCGTTAGCTTGGAGGAAAAAAAAATGAATGGGATGAAAATTCTCAGTCTCAGTGATTTCAGTGATAACACTCAATACTACTTAAAAAGAGATTTTAGTGGGAATAATGCTAAATTTCTATGTACATAAATCACAGATATGCCAAGTATTTTAAACAGCTAAGTAGAAATGCTACTTGGATTGTAGGTGCTTATAAGTGATAAATGTAGCCCCTGAATAGGCTATTATTGCTCATCATCACTGATGTACGGTCTGCCTGTAATGCTGTGCAAACTATCCATTTCATGCCATTTTCCTCCTGGAGAGATACAGAGATCTTGAACAAGTAAAATAAAAGCTTCAAGCTTAATTGGGTGACAGTGAAAAAGCATAGAATTAATGTCTAAAGCTGAGTGCTTAATAAAGCCAGTGGGATAACTGGAAGAAATGACATCTTGTACATCCTTTCAAGCTGACATTCAGTTATTAATGAAGGTTCAGAAGACCTCTTAGCTGTTTACTGAAAGTCATTGCCAAATCTGTAGACATTAAGATTGCTGATCTCAACCCAGGTGACTTTCACCAGTAGTAAATAATGGCTTTGACCCTTCAGATTCAAAAAGCAAAAAGTCAAACACACTCAAGCTTACATTCTGTGGTTAATGGGGCTGAGCTGAGAACATGCACCATTCCCCAAGCTTATCAAGTACCCTTTTCTGTGTCCTGAGAATCAGTGGGCTGCTCCTGAAGTTAATCATTTTATCTGTGTGTCAGTGACACTGATGCAAAGATTGTGCCTATGTGAGTGGTAGGGAAATGTACTGAAACACAGAGGAAAATGAGTTTGGGAGGTTACATGTGCATGAAACAAATGTGTCCAATACGGTAAACAGTAAGTGGTTCATTTATACCTAAAAATCTGAATATTGATTCAAATTGAAAATCTCGGGCTTCCTTCATTCATAGCCCCTGGGTTGGAATAAATTTAAGATGTTCTATGTTTCTGAGCATTTCAATAACTTATTCCTGGAAGCCCATCTATCAGTAAACATAAAAAATCTCTCAAATTATAAGTGATCTATATTTTACTTTGGAAAGAGGAGCATTGTATAACTTCTCTCAGCCTCTCTTCCCCTCCAGCCTTCCTTCCTTCCCTCTTTCCCTCCCTGCTTTCTCTCTCTCTCTCTCTCCCGTTCTCTCTCTCTCTCTCTCTCTCTCTCTCTCTCCCTTTCTCTCTCTCTCTCTCTCTCACACACACACACACACCCTAAGGGTGAAGGACGGATATATTGTTCAATGGTTGAGGCCACCCCCACTTAAGAATCTGATTAATAAAATCAAAACACCAACAAAATTTGGTATTGGCTAAACAGATTAGAACGTGGCAGTGTTAATGTGGTATCAGTTAACTCCATAAGAAACATCTCTTGTGCTGTATACAAGGAGATGGAAGAAGCACACAGTAGGGTGAGCTCAGGGTTGAGAATCTGGCAATTTTAGAAGATACGCTGTGCCTTTTCATGGTTTTGTAAGAGTGAGAACATTACAGCCCTCAATTTTCTCATCTGTAAAATGGGAATAATAGCAACATCTACTACCAATAGCAACTATAAATATGAAAAGTTTACATATGTAATTGCTCTGTTCTGAGCATAGAAGATCCCCAATTAGAAAATATTTATTTTCTTTTCTTAGACACTAGGATATAATGATAACCCAGTCACTAAAGTTGGGTGTCCCAGTCACTAAAGTCGGGTGTTATTCTATAATGGTGTTGGGGTCAGGAGATAGAAACATGTGATTACAATATAAAATGCAGATATAATAGTAAAAATATTTACCAAATGTTCCCAGAGAAAGGCCAAGCTTAGATCTTTCTGAATGGGACATATAAGGGGAAGAGTTGAGGTGGGTGGATGATGAAAGAACTGTGCTTACAGGAAGAAGAAGCTGAAATGAAGAATTATTTACCAGCTATTGTCTACAGAGCCATAGACTAGGGTGGTATGAAAGCGTAAAAATAGTTTGTTCCATTTTCCATTGCTGGTATGATTATAAATGGCTACCACCACTTAAGAAAGTAATAAGGAAAAATTTCATAAAATTGAAAAGTGATTCAATGTCTTAATAAACAGAATTTCATTTATAGAAAATTACCCTTAAGAAACTCTCCCATCTAGAAGTAAAAAGGAGTTCCATGTGGCATTATTTGAACTGTTGAATGAGAGGGAAAGCCACTTGAGAATTTTATGTAGGTGAGTGGCGTAATGGGACTTAGACTGTAAAGGGTCACTCTGATGGTTCTGTACTGAGAATCAATTTTTGGGTGTATCCCAGGAGGACACATGAAGACCAGCTGGGAGATTGTTTAATAATCTAGACTAGACATATGGTGTCTTGGTCCAGAGTGGTCAAATAAAGATGGTGAGAAGTAGTTGAATTCTGGATATATTTTGAATATAGAGCCAATGATATTCCAATTACAGAAAATTCACAAATGAGAAACTAGTTAACAGTTTAAAAGAATGACCTAGGTTAATAACCTAAAAAAATTATAGTAATCTAAAAAATAATGTTGAACACCAAAAATAATACATGCTATCATACTATTCTGTAAGAATTTATGTGAATAAAGAAAAATCTTACAGTATTATATATGCAGAAATTCTTAGCTATAAAAGCTTAAAAAATGGATATAAGGACACAGTAAATTCATGGTGTTCTTGCCTGTCAACACGGTAGGAAGGGGAGGAAATTGGACTGCAGAGGAGAAAGAAAATGTGATTTCAACTACATGTTATATTTTATTTCTTGAAAAAATGTTAGTAAATATTGTGGGGATAGCTATGCAGTGTGTATATAGGAAGTTTTCTACATTTCTTTTTACATTTTAATAAAAAGAAATACAAAAAAATAGAGATTAATAAGGCTAAATTGCTAAGTTCCTATAATGACTTTGGGATATAAAATACAAGGCAATTTGTCTTTAGAGGTTTTTGGAAACTATATTTAAAACGCTATGAAGGTTGAAAGCATGATGTGATCAAATGCAACAGGGAGGGAAAAGGTGGAGGGTTTCAGGTAGTTTGCAAATATGTGGCAATAGTTCAGCAGGTAAAAATGCGAGAAAGAAATTCTATGAGAACAAAACACAAGCAAAGACAGGAAACCACTCACCATCTTTTGAAAAGAGCCCACTTCGTTTTCAGTCTGTAGAATTTAGAGGCAGTCAGTGAGCCCTCCCTATCTACATCCCACCCTCTAAAAAGAGGGGTCTGATTCCCATTACTGTGAGATAGTATTGTGCAGCAAAGTAAAAAACAATACATCTGTTGTAGCATTTTTTATCAAAGGCATTTCTTATGGCTTTACATACCAAGGAATACTAGAAAAAGACATTAAAAGTAGCGAGCACTATAACTTTTTGTTAACTAGAAAATAGAATCTATGAAAATTCGAAATCTAAAAATCTTAAAAAGCAAAAATGAATGGAAATATCCCCTAGGTTTAATTTAAATGCAATACTGATAATTTGACAATCATCTCAGAAATTTACTTTCAAGTCTGCAGGCTATTAAGTGTAATTTAGACAGCAATTCAGGAGCAAGTTTAAAGTGTGTACAATATGTGAAGTGAAGTGATTGTCTAAACAACCTGGTTAAACTGGGGTATTGACGCGGTGGGCTTAGTGCAAGTGGTCTCCTTCCTAAGTACCACTAGTACCACCACATAGAAGCATCCATCCCCCAGTGAAACGCCAACTGGTCCACCTTGGGTGCTGTTAGTTAATTTGGCAGTCGAACTGAATGTCAGGGATATGAGGTGCCACCATTTACAAGTCTGGTTTGCAGAAATGCAAGGACAGGCATGCAACTCGCTTCTCTCTCTCCAGCCTCCCAGCCAGCAGAGTTGTAATGTGCTCTAAGGGGCATGAAAAATGATTGTGCTAACCAAGCTTTGTCTCAGTTTCCGAATCTTTATCTCCCTGTGGCATTAATTTATCACTTTCTCTTATGTGTGCTTAACATTCTGACAAATTGCCTGATAAACTTAGATGCTAACAACCAGCAAAGAGGCAGAATGAAGTACCAATATTATGCGTGACGTGGTACCTGTAACATGAGATTTGAGTTTTTAATTTTTTTCTCCCTCAATGGATCCTTTGTACTAAAAGATCTATTACACATATTTTATTCCAGTAAATTACCCCTATGTTTACTATGTTTATTTAAACCTCATTGATAATCAATGGCCAAAGGAGCTAAATAAAAGGCCTCTCTTTTATTATTCTTTTCAGTAATTGTCACTGTGTGCCCTATAACCATTTATTTGTTGCAGCTGGACTTGGTCTATAAATAGCTTTGTGAAATGATGGACAGTTTTCATGGCTTGTTGGCATAGAATCAATACGTAGCAGAAGGGACCTTATGAACCAATTACATTGTCCCTGGCAGGGTTACCATGGAAGCTCTAGCTCCGTACTTCTTCCCACCTTCTCCTTCCCGGGCAGTATTCTCTGTCTCTCTTTAATTAGAATAAATGCAATTTATTTAGTAATGGAAAGCTTGCTTGAGCAACGTTTGTGAAGGTGTTAGACAGAATTCAACGGGCCATGCATATTCAGGGAAGACTAATGTGAAAATGCAAATGATTTTCCTAATTTACTTCCTTGAAAATAACCAAAGGGGGGAAGGGCCTCCTCTCTTGGAAATAAGCTTCCTTCAATTGTAAAGAAAAATTATGTTTGATATTCCTTCTTTACTCATACACACAATAAGCAGTAGTTCTTAAAATAACCTTGGCTGCTGTGGATATAATAATCTACTACATATGCATCTATTGAGTGACTCTTTGGCATCACTTAGCATTGATGTTGCCGACAACAGCTTCATTTTGGGCCCAATCTGCAGGGCTAAACAGGAATAATTACTGTGTCATCACTCTGTGCGTAGCCTTATAGGAAGACGAAGACACATACCTTGGTCACAAGGCATGAACAGATGGATTGGGGAGGCAGGTACACATGAGAAAAACAGGTGTGATCATAGGTAAAAGTGCAAACAACCTAACCAGACAGGCAAAGAGGCAAGTCTAACCCAGAGTACCCTTCATGGTACAGGGCTACAGGAAAAGCTTTAACTAAGGAGAGGAAGAACCAGAAACTTGGCAGGATGAGGGGGGCTGGGGACATCTAGGGCACACTTCCCAGGGGAGGGTTTGCTTGAGGTGGAATTCGAGGGATGGGCAGTAACTGGCCAGCTTGATGAGGGGCAGGAAGAACAAATGGCATGTGAAGCAAGAGGCTCAGAAAAGACACAGATACAGAAAGACCAGTCCACGTTTGAGGAGCTGCAAACAGGTTGTTAGGACTGCAAATGTGCTTTGTTGGGTCCAGCATCCAAAGTTGGACACAGATCGTGAAAGAACTTCATTCTGTGCTCAGATTCTCTGTTTTATTTTGAAGGCAGTGGTTGGAAAACATTTCTCCTTTAAGGAAAAGTAACATGTCACCCTGTGGGAAAGGATAAACTAGTTTTACCAAAATTGTACCAGTGGCTAATTTTTGATGATGCTGTGATTTAAAATTGCTTTTAACTTAAGATGTTTATCTGCAACAAAGATTTCAAAAGAAGAAAAAATAAGCTCTACCATAATAATTTGGGCAGAAGTCATATCTGTAATTTTTCTTTAGTAGAACACAAAAATTTTGCCTAGGGCTTAAGATAGCCCTCACTGGGAGCTGGAAGCCAAAGAATAAACTGAGTTTTCGATTAGATACCCTGCTGACGTGTTTGCTTGTTTGTTTTTGGAATCTGCTCCCTCAGGAGGAGATTATGACTTAGAAGGTACTTTTCTGAACATGGAAGTTTTTCATTCCCCCATACTCTGTTGAAGAGCTAATAATTATTATAATTATTTAATACACTCAGTAAAATGCACTACGCTGAGCCTAAGCTCTTTTACATACATTTTCAGTGTTCTCTTCACCATCATACTGGAGCATACTTCCAGGGCCCAAGTTTACAAATGAAGAAAGTGAGGCTCAGAAAATCACTGTAAATGGTCCAAGATCAGTAGGCCACCCTGAGAAGAGGGGGCCTTGGTGTTGGAACCCTGGCTACTTTGAACTCAAAGCCCTTCTTCTTATTCCCATTGTGGAGGGACGTGGCTTCCACAAGACATTCCTGGGGGGTGGGGTGCAGAACATACAAGCATCACCCTGTCAGACTCTATGGCTTAGGCTTGGACAGAATGTAAGAGAAAACAGTAAACATAAAAAACTACATTCTGTGGTCTTTATGACTAATGCATCTCCAGAAACTTCTGCTTTTGAAAACTTGGGTAACCCATTTGCAAGCTGTTGGGAAATTTAAATCTACATGGAGTTTACACACACCCCTTAAATCAATGCGCTAAGTACTTTTTTCCTCCATTACCTCCAAATTATGTATCACTTCCACTGTGTATGATGTGCAAGGGTACTTAAAAATGCCAATATAAAATAAGCTGTATTTCTTCTGCCATAAGGGTACTGTGCAATCCTGAGGGAGACGTGCTTTGGCAAGTGGTTTTTCCTCCCTTACAAAAGGAAAACAGAACTGGCTGTGGAGGTATAAGCGCCTCCGAGACATGCGCTCCACGGCAGGGCCCACCGGACCTGGTATGAGCAGACCTGGGGCTCTCTCCCCACACCTCTATGGAGATGCACTCCTTGCCCAGGAAGCCAATGACAGTACATCTGGGGGTACCAAACGTCTCCCTAATGTCAGCCTGGTTCATGGAATGTCAAATGGGCACCAACCTGATCCCTCATTTTATATAATATACATTTACTGTCCTCACAACAACAATGAAAAGGCTATGCACTGGTGAAAATAAACTACCATCATTTTTAAAACAATCTATTGAGGTCTATTGAAAACACAATTCACTGAAACTTATAACGAAGCTTGTCTTTCACAGTTGGTTATGATGCTCTGTGTTAGTGAGGACTCTTTGGGTGTTTTTATATCTATATGGCAATTCTTTCTCACGTACCAGTCATATAATCCTCAGAATCACTCTACAAGATATTTGTATTAGCATTTTGTTTGCATTGGTACTAGTATCAGTTTTATTCTAAAAATAAGAAACCGTACTTCCATAGAGTATATATAGCTGGCCCAGAATTACCCTGGCCCAGAGCCTGGCCAAGACATTCCATCTTCTAGCCTTGTGTCCCTTCACCTTCCTCTCATATCACATTGATACCAAGATAGCATGACAATGTGCAATGGGGGAGGGGTAGTTCCCCAAAGGAAAACCCAGCTCTGTTGCCTAAAGAACAGTGATGCTGAGAAGAACCAGAACTAGCTATCCATCATATAAACCCCATTGGTCCCCCAAATAAAAAAATTCTTATATCGCATCTTTGTACTTGGATATTTTCATAGACTTATTCACCACTAGAAAACTTGTTCTGCAATGCAATCTATTCAATGAGTCATTTTTATCTAACCCATTAAGCCAACTAATGGAGAAATTATATTTAAATTATATTCTCTGCCCAGTAATATGGTAAGGTTGCATTCACTTACATCAAATTCTATCAGCTCTACCATATGAAGTAGATTTTCAGAAATTAAGTTTCATTTTTTACCCAAGGTACTGTCAATTTGAGAACAAATTTGTCTTAAAAACTTGATTAGCATTATTATATTCATATTATATGATGAATTAATATGTATATATAATTATATAATGAAATATATTCATTAATTTATTATATATATATATATCTGGAAAACTCAAAAAAGAACTCTCTACCCAATTTGATTCATTGAGCTTATATTAACTTTTAAGAAAATGAATTTAAGATAACATTAAGGAACATATAGGTAATAATCTATTCTTATGATAGGTGAAATTAGATTCTATTTATAACTTGGGACTCTGGTAAATATGAAGACCCTTTCTGAAGTAGGCTAGTGTACGAGGCTATGCTTTTCTTTCTAAATTCTTCAATATGTTGACACTAGCTGTCACATTCAAATAACTCTCATTACAGAGAAATGACCATTAATAATACATTTTGAAGCACTGAATTTAGTTCCTAGCACATTTGAATTCATGAAATATGAAAAGTTGGCAGCAGTAGAAAGATAAGCCTTGTATTTATTTAAAATGAAGCTTTTTTTTTTTAGTTTTTAGATCTATCCACAAATATCCTTCCACTTTCAGAGCTCAAATATCCTAATTATGAAATTTTAAGAGACTTTTGTATTATATCAAGGGTTAGTCTAGATGAATCTGATTATTAGACTTGGCATTTTAAATTATTCATTTGGATATTAGGGATCAATATTTAGATTTATATCATGTAATCAGCCTCCTGAAATCATAGCATCTTCAATCATGTTTCCTTCCATTATGGCCCATAAACCTGGGGCCCATTTCTCATACACTCTCCCAGGTCCCAAGATGCTCCTATAATAACAGCTAACATTTCCTGAGAATTTACTGTCTGCCAGGCACAGAGCTATGCCTTATCTATCTTATCTGATTTGATCATCTTTATGAGGGGCGTACTATTATCATGCCTATTTTTTTATAGGGAGTAATTAGATAAAAAGAAATTAGGTACCATGTCCAAGGTTATAGAAATAGTATGTGGTGAAGTCAGGGCCAGCAACTGAGTAATTCCAGCACCTTCCAGATATACTGGTGATTCTCATTGCCCCAGAGGTATCCTTTCTGCCAGAAGGACTCGCCATCTACTGGTTCCCCACATGCTGAACCTATTCTGACTCCAGATCAACACTACTGTTGATCTTCTTGTTTAAAATGTTCTTTCCTTCTCATCCTCTCAGTTATTCAAATCCCATAAACGCCTCTAAACTCAGTACAGCCCTCACCCTCCTGGCGAAGCTCATTGGAACATTTCATTCCTGTGCCTAAAATCCTTTACAGACCATCATTTCCAAAGGACAGAGTCTGAGCATCTATGTCTGTCATAGACATAGACAAGACCCTTCACGGTCTTGTCACTGCAAAACTAATGAGACCTCTGGGTGAACGGCCCTTCTGGGCTTCCATTGCTCTCCCCACCAGGCCACATGCACTCATTTTATCCAGCCTAGCTGGTGAAGTCCAGTGCCACCCTCCCCCAACTCCAGGATGCTGCTCTGGACTCCTCCCCTTTCTCTCCTGCACCACAGGGGCATTTTCTCTGTGCTCAAGTGGAAAAAATTTTCTTAATCTCACATGACTGCCTATTTCCTCCTTCCTTTTCCCAAAGAGTTATCTGAGCACTTATCCTCCAATTTCCCCCCACACCCTGCCCCTCTTTCTCTAGTGCTGTCTCTGATCAGGATTTTGCTCAGACAAATGTCCTTGAAATGATTCTGTCAAGGTCACCGGTAGCCTCCATGTCACTTAATCCAATGAGCTGTCAGCTTCTCAGTCATGCCTGTCATACTTCCTTCTTGGGGCTTTGCAGGTGCTGCCTCCTCTACCTGGAGACTGTTCCCCCTAGATCTCTCAGCTGGCTCATGTGCACCCTCCCTCAGAGCTCAATTCCTGCAGTATCGGCTTGGCTAAGCCTTCCCTGCCTCCGTATTTAAAACCAGAAAATTTCCCATCTCCCCTCATACCCTGACCTCCCTCCTGCTTCCTTTTTCTCCTTAGCACTTAGACCATCAGTTGTATATGTTACTGCATGACTTTAGATGTTGCTTTTTAACAGACTTACTTTACCTGAATACCAGTGGGGTTTTTGTTGTTTTTTTACTTTTAGTGTCTTTTCTCCAGAAGAATAGATAAGGTCCACACAGGCAGGGATGCCAGTCTATGTTTCATAGCCCCATACCTCCGGCATCGAAAACAAACAAACAGACAAACAAAACCCTCAATCCATGTCCCCCCACACACGTAATGGACCCCCACACAATGAACAGTCCTTGAATACTGAATCACCCAAAGTTGCTTAAATGTGCCACCTGATTTAATTTCCTCTTGACATTTTTCTCACTGCTTTCTGTGTCCTGAATCGCCTTCATGACCTCTCTGATCCATAATGCCTGATCATCCTTGAAGAGTCCGCTTAGAGCTGCCTTATGCTTTTCTCACATTAGTAACAACTTGGGTTAAGGGCTAAGCTCTCACTCTCTTAGGGTCGTCGTGAAATTTAAACGAGACAGCACAGAGGGGGTCTAAGTGCTTATCTAAGTATTTGAGACATCAGAAAGTTTCAACAAGTTATTGCTGTCTTATTCATTCCCCCTCCATTCCTAAACCCTGGTGGAATTAACCATCCTACGTTTATCACATGTATGCCATCTCTGTACTAGACAATTGGATCTGCTGGACAGTGCGAGGTGGATCCTATTCATCTTTACATCTTCAGAACAAAACTAAGCACCTGGCACACAAAAGCCTGAATGTCAATATTGATAGCCATTATGTATTGAGTTTAATTTTGTACTAGATTCCATGATAAGAAGTCCACAAGCATCATGTCATTTAATTATATTAACATTCCCATTAAGTAATGGGAAGCATACTTTTCTTAAAGTATGCTTTAGGAGACTCAATTAGGCTACTTCCTCAAGATCACATAATTAGTAAGTTATGGACTGGAAGTAGGGTAGAGGTCTGCCTGATCTCAAAAATTTTGCTCTGGATCACTTGACTATAACTGGAAAGGAAAGGTGAGTGAATGAATAGACAGATGAATGGATGGACAGTTGGATGAATAGATGGATGAGAACTGTTCTCGGCCAGTTCAACCCTTAATCTCTCTTTGTATTCTCTCACCTGTATAATCTGAAACCTGTATAGGCTGTGCTACAATGCTTTAGAAATTGACCATAGAGACACTAGAGTTGTTATATCAGTTTTTCCCTTTCCAAATTAAAACACCACAGCAAGGATCTGTGTTAAACTGATAGTACAGGGGGCTTCCTTTCTGCTGTACCAAAGGCTGTTGTCTATTAAGGAAGGCATAGCACTGTGCACAGTCAGTAAATGCACAGGCTCTGGAACCAGAGGGACTAAACAGTCCCTCGGTCTGTTTAGGCACATCACGGGCTGCCTGTGTGACCTTAGACAAATTACTTAACCTCACTGTTCCTTAATCACACTGCAAAGTAGATTTACTATTTAAATCCAAATTGGACTTAGTATAAAGGGTTGAAGCAATGCATTTAAACTGTTTAGGACAGGACCTGACACATACCATGTGCCTAATATATTTTATTTATTTTTCTTTTGGGTATTTCTCTTATGCACATGCATTAGACATGTTTTGCTTAATCACAAATGATCTTGGATGTCTTTAGAATGAGCTTAAACCACAAATTTATACTCTTTTCTTATATATAGTGCAGTCAATGTGATTGTCACTATAACTAACCATACCTTTTCCTTAGTGAAAGCTTCTTAAGTTCTAGTAACTCCAATAAGACTCTCTTATACATTGCTTCCATGCATCACACCACCCCCAGCAGGTATCACGGCCTCAGTCAAGGCGCACCTGAGGGACTATGATACTGGCAGAGATGGCGCCTGGGTTCAAGTTCACATACTTCTGAATCCAAATCTGGCCTTCCTTCCATGACCCCAGGCTTGAAACGGCATTTTTATCTCAGCCTAGCAGGAGGTGGTGGCAGTTAAAAATATGTGAGCTTTATTTCAGAATCCTCCAGTAACAAACAGTCATGCCAAGCCTGCTTGCTTGTAGAGAGAGCCTTCGGGGAATTGCCTGCAGGTTTGCTACCTCGGATCGAATGCAGCAGACATGGAAAGATGTCAGACCAAGAACGCTCCCGGTGGACTCTGTGTTTACAAGCTAGTAATAGCCTTGACTTTGCATAGGTAGATTGAAAAATTCCCTGACAGGTAGAATGCAGCGATGTGTCTAACTTCTGTAGGAATTTCTATACAGATACATTTCCATCATGTGTCTGGTTCTTGACACAGCTGCACTGGTTGGGAGCCATGATTATCAAAACTGTTTTTGGAATGGTAAATATTCTCCAAATTGTAAAATGCTTCCAACTAGAAAATGTGTCCCTTGGCCAGGAATGAATATCCTGGCCTGGTCTAGGTGTTGATCACTGCATCTTTTGAAGTCTGGAGGGGCAGTAAGTTTGTCCAATTTTGCTAAAGCCCTGATGAAAAGAATGAAACAAAGTAGGCAAAATGAAACAAGATAAAGTGGGATAGAGTGGGAACAGAAAGTACCAGAGACAACACAGGCACAGGAGTATGAGAAACTAGTGATGAACCTGTGTTCACTGTCCACTTTAGGGCAAGTTGGCTAAAAGTATGGGTAAGACCCCACATTTTTTGTTTGTTTGAGGTGTGATTAATATAACAGTAAACTGGATCTCTGTCTTTCTGTCTCTCTCTCTCTGACTCTCATGTTTTATTCTTGTTTTACTGGGTAAAGACCAGAGACCATGGGATCAGAATTAAAATTTTTTCCCCTTTATCCCTAGCCTTAGGCATAGAGACATTGGAGGGTGACAGGGGACTTCCACTGAACCTTAGGAGAGAGGCTAGCTACCTTTCCCAGCAGTAGGGCAGGCCTGTGTGCCATGCCTGTCATCCCTTCCTGGAGCCAGCCCTCAGGAGCACTTGGTGCACCCTCATCCTTAGCACTCTGCCTGTTCTACGTGGCAGTGGCCCTGGAAGCAGGAACCCTGAGCTCTCAAACCTCAGGGATTGCCTTTGTGTTTCCCCTCTGGCTTTGCTATTTCCTCTGTTGACAAGGCTACACAGGGGAGACTTCCACATAAGTGAGGCATGATGGACTTTGCTGAAGTGGCTGGAAATTTGGGAGGATTCCTAACACCTGCATTGCCATGCAGCTTCGCTTGCAGGCTGTGGGCTGGAGCGCTTTCAAATGATGAAAGAGAGGTGGCTCCTTTTCTATCAAGTCAACTATGTACAGACAGTCCCTGACATAGGATGATTTGACTTACAGTCTTCGACTTCACAGTGGTGGGCAAGTGATACATATTTGCTAGATACCTTAACTCAAATTTTGAATTTGAATCTCCCTGGCTAGTGTTATGCATGGTAGTCTCATGATGCTGGACAGAAGCAGTGAGCCTCAGCTTCCAGCTCCTCCTGACATCGACAGTAACAGCCCACACGCTCCAGTGTCTTCATGGTGTTCCCTGGTTTTGCCCAGCTATAGGCGAATATTAGGGTTCCAAGCACGTTTGGCTGTGAGGTTCAGTCAGTTAGGTGTATTAAATGCATTTTTGATTTGTGTCCTTTTTTAATTTATGATGGATTTATTAGGATATAACCCCCATCATAGGTCAAGGAGCATCTGTATTAGTTACTTCTTCATTACCTCCAGGGTAGCTGAATGAGCTTAACGTTTTTACCAGCAGCATTTAAGCCTTGTATATTTGAGAGTGTATCTCATTATTAAGAAAAATTGTGACTGTATTTAAAGATAAATGTGGAAAATACAGCTCCTAGGCCTCAAATCAAATGGTTATAGCAAAAGAATGTCTATTTATGATAGGATTTCAAGCAAGCTTTATGAACATAAACATGGTTAGATATTTTACAACAAGCGATCACCTATTTATATTCTAGGCTTAGTCAAAGTGTTCACGTGAAAAAATAATAGCAGAATAAGGTACACAGAAATGAACATTTGTAATTTCAGATATCTCAGGCTGTGAGTACCTTAAATTTGGTTGATGGCTATGAGCTAGTGAACACCAAGGTATAAATATTTCTTTAATGGACACAAATACATCATCTAGATCTCAGGCTTCAAATTATTGCTAGTCTGAATAATTTCTATTCTGAAGCTATTTTTGGAAATGCCCTCTACCAGGGTTAATAACAACAACAGAAACAAAATAAATAGCTATTGGGTGAGGAAATAAAATAGAATGAAAAACAAATCAAAGGTGGTTTCAATTCAATCCTATATTTAGGATTTCAAACCACCTATATTTAGGTGGTGTCGACCTAAATATATTGGAAAAGTATAACTGTATCAATTATGAAAACAGGATTTATTTTTGAAATATAATCTGGAAAGTGAAAGTGGTTTTTAACGGCATTTTTGGACATTAGAGACCATCGTAGTAGTCCCCAGCCCGAAGCACGCTGAGGCCGTTCTGTCACCCACCATGACGTCCAAACCCTTAGGAGGAAATGCCTTTCCCTCTGTGCAAATGGTTCTTTCCCGCATTCCCTTCCATGCTGGCACTCCTGCCAAATCAACTGCATCTCACGATCCCCCACCTCCTTGCCCTTCTCTTGATCCACTTAAGATATCCTCTCCTGACTTTGTGCCTTTTCAAAGTGACCGTCTTCCAAGTCCAACCCATGTACTTTTTCTTCCAAGATGCATACCTCTGACCTAGTGCTCTTTACTCTATGAAATCATCCCGCCTTTTCTGTATGTATTTCTCATTGTTTTTATCTTGTGTTATTTTGTATGACAGTTAATTTGGTTTGTGTCTGCTCATGACTCACTGGCTTATATGGTTCTTGAGGTTCTTTTGAGCTTTCTTTGATGTTTACCCTTCCCACAGCATAGGTCTATTTGCTTATCATTAGTGTATTAGTTCATTCCTGTGATATAAAATACATGTCATATTGTACACATTTACTGTATAGGGAGGTGCTACCTTAGTTAAGATCCATCCTGTGCTTGCTTTGCCAACATAAATACTAAGATCCTTCTGTCTACAACCTATGTAGTACAAGTTCTTTCATCCAACACATAGCATTGGTGTCTCCTGTATGTAAGTCCTCTGCCCAAATCTCTTTTCTCAGCACAGTGTCTATGCACCACTATTATAGCTCTTATCACATTATGTAGTACTATTCTCACTCCCATAAATTCCTAATACATCCCACTTAGCAGAAACCATGCCATTTCATTTTAAACTCTCAACACTTAGCACTTATAGGCTCTCAATAAATATTCAATAAACATTTGTTGTAGGTGCATTGATAAGTAGCAGAATGAGTGTTATTTAAGGAAAAAAATTAAATGTATTTATTTATCTTTAGAAGGGAAGGGAAGGAGAGAGGAAGAGAAATATCAATGTATGGTTGCTTCTTGTGCGTCCCTTGCTGGGAACTGGCCTGCAACCCAGGCATGTGCCCTGACTGGGAATCAAACAGTGATTTTTTGGTTCACAGGCCCGTGCTCAATCCACTGAGCTACACAAGCCAGGGCTAGGGATTATTTTTAAATATAATGTGGTTGTTGTAGGCATAATGTGTTTGGAGCAAAATGTTTAATTGAAGGTTTAATACTTGTAATGTTACTTAAATTAAGTGCTAACAATGAGAATTGTGAAAGAAGGACCATTAAGATGTGGACACCTAATGGAGCTCACATTTTCTTGGTCTAAAGATGAGTACCTCCTGCCCCATAAGCTTAGTCCTCACTGCCAGAAACTCTCCCCTTTTATCAGGTTACTACTCTCTGGACTCAAAAGGGTGGCCAACAGGAGAACTCTTCATGTACCCTGAGTATTTATTTTCTGATTTGGGAAATCAGTGTGCCGGCACTTAGGGCCTCTGTGGCTAGACGCTTACAGGTCCCTGCATGTTATGGCGGAGGAATGGAGGTTATTCCTAAGCATGCTCTTCGAGGAAAGGGAAGGGGTTACCTCAGGCTCTCTCTGTGCTCCTACTGTTCACAATGATGGTGATGACAGGCAAAACTACACTCTGTGAATTGCAAAGACCAGAAAGTGCATATGAAAAAATCGGTAATGACTTTTACAGCACAAGTTGCAAGCAACTATTTGAAAAGTCCACTTTTCTCATCTCCAGTAGAACTATATAACTTGTAAACACACTGCAGATTTATATAGTATTTTACAAATGAAAAATATACACACTGGATGATTTTACTGACATTAGTGCAGCTGGTGAGAAAAAAAAAAAACCCTCAGCTCAGCAGACAATCCTGGCTTATTGTGTAATATAGATACATCATCTAAAAGGTCAGCCCTGCAGGACCAGCACGAGGTTTGAGAAACATCGTTTATCCACAGTTGTGGGGAGTTGGAACCGTAAAGCGAGCCTGAACTTATGTTCTAGTGAGGGGCTCAGAGCTACAACCAAAGAAGCATACCCACCTGGGCAGTTGGATGAAGGAGGGCTACCGGGAGGTGACTGTCATCAGAGGGTAATGCCCAAGGATCAGAGGGACTGGAAAAATGAGGACAAGAATGGAGAACTTGGGATCAGGTGAACAAGCACCTGAATCATGGCTTCATTCCCCACTAGCTACTCTGTGGTCTTAAAAATTCTCACCAGGTACTATGCTCTTGAGCAAGTTATTTAACCTCTCTGAGACTTTTTTTTTTTTTGATAAAAAGATAAAAATGTGAACCTATCAAAAGAGCAACTTTGAAGATTCAGTTGCTCAGTAAATGTTAAGTGTTATTATTATCATCATTAATTACAGTAAAATAAATTCGCCGGAGATCTGGCTGAGTAACAAGCACAAGAATGACACATTCTTTCTTAGATTTTCATTTGTATTTTTAATTGTTCCCCATGCACCCCTTGGACAGGTTGGACCCAAATAAAGAACTGGGTAATATTGACCTAGTCTATGGTTTTTAACTTTAATTTCACCAGTAGGTTTATTTCATCTTTACTGGCTCAGGCCTTGTAAATTACAGTGACAAAAGACAGATTGATTAGCAAGAGGAAAACAAACAGAAGTGTATTTAATATGTGCATACATGAGGAAGTACCCAGAGATGAGTAGCTCAAAGAGGTGGTTAGGATTTGGGCATTTTAACAAAGGACGATACTTTTACAGAGAAGTGACAAGACAAAGGAAAAGGACTTTGAGTTCCTAGGGGTGACAAATTGCCAGGAGGCAATTATATGGGGAAGCTAAGTAGATGAAGGCCAGTTTTAGCAAGCTTTGTTACTTAGATGCCTCTTGGTGAGTGACTGGGATGAGAAGGGCCTATACTTGTCTTCAGTGATTGACTTCTGTCCGTCCTACCAGGTAGAGAGGAAAGGTGGGGGCACCTTTATATATTTATGCCTGGCTTTTCAGCAAATTGCGAGAGGGCAGAAAATGTTCCTGCATCTGTTTCTTCTTCTCAATTGACTTCAGCTCAAAACAACCCTAATGCCAAAGAGGGAAATTAGGGGGAACCTATTTCACTCCCCTTCACACCCATCAGTAAAAGGACCGGTTATGTCACAGGTGGGCACAGGTAACCAGGTTCTTGGAGACTGCAAAGAATTGAACCAAACACACAGAGTTTATAGCATAAAGAGAGACAGACGATGTATTAGTGCACTTCACAGAACATGGGAGCAGGCCAACTTCGAGCAGAGATTGACCTCAGGGGCTGGAGGGATTCTGTTCTTATAGGGCGGATCCTTCCTGGCTAGTTTTGGCAGGGTTTTATTGCACGTGTACAAGTAGTTGTATTACTTTAAAGCTACTACACATGTGGTCTCCCATAATTTTCCTTGATTTACCACTGGAGAATGGGGTCAAAGAATGTTAATTTATTATAATACTATTATAATGAAGCAGGGGTCGTGTAGCATCTTCTGCACGGGTGCATTCGTGCGTCACTATGATTCAGCACTTTTCCAGAAAGCGAGAACAACCAGTCTTGCAGGGTGTCTGACTTGTATGGATGTCCTTTATCTTAGCCCTGGGGCACCTGCAGTTTCCTCCTTCCTGACTATCTCCTGCCTCAGTTAGAACATTTCTTCCTGTTCCCCTGCAGTGGGGACCCCTGTGTGGCCTCCCTAGAGGGAGCTGGCTTTGTACCCAATTTTGCTCCCAAGGCCTTGTGATCAATTTTTCAGGGAAAGGGTAGAGGCTGTAAAAGAGAATGAGAACTGAATGTGCATTACTTCAGGTTGAAAATTTTGGGTTTACCTAACCTTTATCTCAACCCTAAGAAGTGATTTTCCAGAGAACAAAACTGAGCCTGAGATATGAAGTTAATCGACCCAGGATCACCTAGCTAGAGAATGGCAGATCCAGATTTCAGATAACATGCTTCTAATACCACTGCTTTTGCAAAATAAAAAAATTTAGTTTTTTTTTTCTTTTTGTTTTCAGTTCTTATCAAGAGCAGTTGCCAGATTGCCTGTGTTGAGTGAGGGGAGGAAGTTCATGACCTTCTCAGAGATGAGATCCACTGAGCTAGCCTCCGGGCTGTTCTGTGGCTCCTTCTCTCATTCTGTGGTACCTCATCTGCATCATTTTCAGATAGTTAACACAGCACCATTAAAAGTTGTTTGTCCACTGCAATTCACAGTATCTCTGGTTGAATTTGACCTGTTCTATTTCCCTCTCCAGGCCAAACAGCCATTGAATGGACAGTCCATTTTCTCTGAACTGTGACCGTCCTAATCTCATATCCCAGTCCCAGCCTCTCTCTCTCTCTCTGCACTCTCCCACATGCACTGCCATTGCCCCAACAAGAAGTCCAATTCCTGAGCTGTCAGGAGGGCATCCCTCCTGGGCTTTGCTGTGTGAGGTCATTCTCTGGACACTGGGGAACAGCAGGAGAGGGAGGAGAAGCTGGGGCTCATGGCTTCCTGTACCCTTGGAGGGAAAGTAATACTATCATTAATTATAACTATGAGCTAGCTATGGTTATGAGAAGTGCAACACAATATATATGCATATGATCATTAAATTTGGTAGTTTATAAGTTTATCATTTTCATGTAGTTCACTCTTTAATACTTTTGTGATTTATGGAACAAGCCTTAGGCACAAAAAAATGTTAAAAAAAAAAACCAACCCTGAGAGACCCTGGGGTCTGAGATTATAGACAGTACAGAAGTGTTGCTTGTTCCTTTGGACAAAGCAAACTTTAGCAGCAATTGCAGCTCACATTCTTTAGGGGCCAGACCATAATAACAGTTAATTTTTTTTAGTATTAACTGTGCCAGAGAATGTCCTTTAGTAGGTAAAGTCTGGGGTAGCGGTGGTTATAAATGCAAATTTTAGGGAGTAGACAACAGTGGTAACATTTCTTGAGCATTTTCTATGTGCTGAATGCTGTTTGAGGCACTTTTATGTAGCATTGCATTCAGTCCTCACTCATGAAGCTGGAGGTAAGACAATTATACTAATTTCACAGGTGGACAAACTGAAACATTGAGTAGTGAGTCAAACAGCTAACAAGTAATGGAGTGAGGCTACAAATGAAGACATCTGACCCCAGCTTCTGTCGTTAGCGCCGAGCTTTAGGCTCTTCTAACTGTACACAGTGTCTGCAAGTCAGATAGTAGTAAGTACTGTGGGAAGTAGAAGTGAGAGAGTGTTTATCTGCTTAAATTTTGTCAGTAAAATGATGCTACTGCTGCTGATGATGATAGAGGAGGGGTTAGGGGAAAAAAAGAAGGAGGAAGAGGAAGAATAAGAGGAGGAGGAGGAATATGTGCTGATCAGAAAACACATGTTGGGGGCTGTTAGCATGTACTGGGACTTGGATGACCTGAGTCAATGTGCTGAAACAGGGAGGGTACCAGCTACCTGATCAGCAGATTTCCTATTGTCAGAGGTAACTGAGGCAGAGCCACCCAGCATCCTGCTGGAAGCCGCTTGAATCCCCACTGCCCCTCCCCATCAAACAAGGCCCATAACTTACTGTTGCCAATCAGTCATCAGACTGTAGTCTACCCAGACAACATTGTCTTGCAAACATCTATACCCAGAACACCTGGGGCAGATCAGCAGTGTGACCCGCCCTCCCTGGGGTCTGCTACACACTCTTAAAAACCCTAGCTGCAGTCTGCTGGGACTCAGCCAATCTGGTCTCAGTGTCCTGTCTGGCATAAAAGCCCTCCGCCCTTTTTGTTTTTGTTTTTTTTTGGTCTGGGATGGGCTAAAAATTTATTTGTGTTTTACTTTCTTTTTTAATTTTTAAAAATATCTTTTATTGATTTTGCTATTACAGTTGTACCATTTTCCCCCCTTATTCCCCTCTGTCCTGCACTCCCCTTCCACCCTCATTCCCCCCACCCCTTAGTTCATGTCCATGGGTCATACATATAAGTGTTACCGAACAAGAGGAGGTCCGGGGGAGGGGCAATACAATATTTGGCCCATCTAGGGATGCCCAAAACTGCTATACAACAGGGGCCCCTCCCAAAAACAAAATACTAAAATCTACTGGGCCCTTCTGTCGGCCGCCAATTGGAAACACATCTCTTAATGCCAGAGATTTGTGAAAAGGAAACAAAATGTTTATTTAATGCAATTCAGGCCTAATGCCACCACTAAAATATCAAAGTCCTTTAGATATACACCTACACCCACACAGCGCTCCCTTCTCCCACTGTCCCAACTCCGGGTACCGTAAATCAGGAAAAGAGCACACGTCTGTGTTGCAGGCCGCTGGCACCGTCAGCTGTGTCACTGTGCAGGATCTCGAGTTAATCCAAAGTACTGTGGTACCCTCTCATGGTCCACTGGCAAGAGTCCTTTGTACCCAGTTCCAGTCAAAGTCTCTCTTCCTTTTTCAGGCCCTGCAGCCAAAGGGGGCACCCCAAAGCCGCGTGGGCCTCTTCTACCAAAGCTGCAGGAGTACGCACTCCACCAAAAGCATGTGGCTTTCTTCTTCATCTGGCCAAGCGGGGACCCTTCATGTCCTGGAGCCAGTCTTTTCCAAGCTCTCACCCAGGCCATCTCGCTCAGGAACGCAGCCCCTAGTTTCCATCTTGAGTCCCTCCTCACTCAGGAGTGCAGCCCCTAGTTACATTCTGAGTCCAAGCCCTTCTCCCTTCGGAGAGCAGCCCTTAGTTCCCATCTTGAGTCCCCTAGTTCCATCCTCAGTCCCTTGCTAGTTCCTTCTCCCTGCCACAACCTTCTCATTCAGGAGCGCAGCCCCTAGTTTCTTTCTCCTGAGACCCAGTCTCTCTCCCTAGTAACATCCTCAGTCCCTTCTAGTTCCTTGAGAGTCCCCATCCACTACCTCCTCCCTTCTGCTTGGCTACTGCTATTTAACATATCTATGAAACCAGTTAAAGGTTATAGATATGTTAAATAACCATTCCTCCAGAGGTTAGCTCCAAAACTGTTGCTATGCAAAATAGCTCTCAATGGCCTGGATCCATTCATCCCTTCCGGGGGCAAGGGGGGGGGGTTGGGCGGTGAGGACATCGTATATGTCTCTCCAATATTTCTATACACTTTGAATTCTGGACACCTTTCTAAATCTTTTTTTTTGGGGGCCCCCCCTGGCTGCACCCTGTATCATAAGTTCTTTGGCTTCTCCATTTCCTGCACTATTCTTAACCTCCCCTGTCTATTTTGTACCTACCATTTATGCCTCTTATTCCCTGTACCTCTTCCCCCACTCTCCCCTCCCCCTTCCTGCTGATACCCCTCTGTGTGATCTCCATTTCTGTGAGTCTGTTTCTGTTCCAGTTTGCTTGGTTTGTTTTTATTTAGGTTCAGTTGTTGATAGTTGTGTTTGTTATCATTTTACTGTTCACAGTTTTGATTTTTTTCTTGTTCTTAGGTTAGTGCCTTTAACATTTGATGCAATAACGGTTTGGTGATGATGGCCTCCTTTAATTTAACCTTATCTGGGAAGCACTTTATCCGACCTTCCATTCTACATGGTAGCTTTGCTATATAACCTTGGATGTACGTCCTGGACTTTCATGACTTAAAATACTTCTTTGCAGCCCCTTCTTACCAGAAAGTTTTCTTGTGAGAAATCAGCTGATAGTCTTATGGGAACTCCTTTGTGGGAAACTATCTCCTTTTCTCTTGTAGCTTTTAAGATTCTCTCCTTATCTTTGATCATGGGTAGTGTAATTCTGATGTGCCTTGGTGTGGGCTTCCTTGAGTCCAGTTTCTTTGGCACAAGCCCTTAACTGGATCTCTTTGGCTCCCTGTCCTTTCTTAGCCACCTCAGCTACCTAGCAGGGGGAGTTTTCGCCCTGGGATGCTGGGGTCTGGCAGCAAATGCTCATTTAAAGCTAAATTAAACAAATGTATGGACTTGAAAATTTAGAGTTATTCTCAAGAATATTAATACTTGGCTTGGGACTTGAGAGAGTTTTAGGATAATTTTTCTTTTGTCTGACCCTGACCTTATTTTACGAAGACACTTGCAATTTCAATCCGAAAATTCTGATTTATTTTTTGACTGTTTCACCTACATTTTTGTAACTAACATTATTTTGAATATATTTTTAACATACAAAAGAAATGGTGTTACACTATGAAGAATTTTTAGAAACCCAATATCCTCTTCTTTAACTGCTTTTATGAAAACACAATAAAGTACATGAAGAAGGTTCATTGTTAGTTTAAAGAAATCCATTAATTTACATTGTATTCATGTACTTTTGAAAGATAATGATGCACTGGCTAGGAATGCTTTGTGAATATAAAATCCCCCAAACAACAGTAGAAACCAATTAAAAATTAAAAAAAAAAAAAGGTTTCTTCACAGCATGTCACTGCTTCAAAAAGAAGGCATCAAGAATCCAAAAACCAAATCAACTTTCTATTTTAAAATCTAAATGACTTTTACTTTAATAGATAAGCAGCCTCTTTATATACTATTTTTGGGACTAGGTGAGTTTTGTATGTTTCTGCTGTTTAAAATGTTCAAGGTTATTTTTTAGTCATAAATACATAATATCTCTTAAATGTGTATGTAAAACAGTGTGTATTGTGTTCAAGAAATTTTGTTATATACAAATTATTGTTAGTGCTCTTAACGCAATACCATTAAGCCATGATTATTAGTAGTCATTTTCTCAGTGTAATAAATAATACAGTATTCTTTTAAAAAATAAAATTTGTTATGAATTGTTATAAATTATTTTAATTTTCTAATATGCTCAAATAGAATATAATGGGTAATTTATCTGAACCACTTTTCTTGCTTAAGTAAGTGTAGCCAATAATTCCTGATGATTCCTGATTATTTTGATTGGCATTTTTCTAGTAGATTGAAATTAATGTAAGGTCACATCCATCAGTCAGTGAGAGATTAGATATCTTTTTAATTCTAAATTATGAAGAAAAAACAGTTTAAATTTTGAGGCATGATTACCCACAGTTGGATCCAATGCATACAGGATCTGGCACAAACACCCCTTTTTATTACAAAATCATAAGCATGTACTTCTATAAAATAATAATATCACACTCAAGCACACCCCGTGACACGTTAGGTGAAATGTTCAAATTAAAACTATAAATTAGTAGTTTATAGGGTAACCCGTAGTAGTTGGTAGGGTAACCGGTATCATTACCCTACCAACCACTCAAGCAGGCCTTACTTCTGCCAGACCCTGTATTTTTATGTGACTAGTTGAATGATTGAATAAGGGAGTTAGTGAATGGATCTAAATTGAAAACTATTTCAAATACTTGTTTCTGTAAGCAATCTCCATTTCAGATACAAATTTCATTTCCTTAATTTTCTTGGTGATTGGTAATAGAATGAGGAACTTTCCAAATTTTTCCCATTTTTTAATTATGTTGAATGTTTTATTGTTTATGCTCCTGCAGTTGTCCCAATTTCCCCTTTGCCCCCCAACCCACCCCCGTTCCCACCGTCAATCCCCATACTGGTGTTCATGTCCACAGGCCATGCATGTATGTTCTTTGTCCAACCCTTTCACATTCCTTCAACCAGTCCCTACCTCCCCCCTTCCCCTACCCCTCTTACAGCTCTCAATGTTTTCCATTCTTCTGTGTCTCTGATTCTATTTTGCTGGTTAGTGTATTTTGTTCACTAGATTCCACTTATAAGTGAGATCATCTGGAATTTGTCTTTCATTGACTGGCTTATTTCAATTAGAGTCATACTTTCCAAGTCCATCCATGATGTCACAAAAGGTAAGAAGTCCTTCTGCTTTACTGCTGTGTAGTATTTTGTTGTGTAAATGTACCGTTGCTTTTTTAGCCACTTGTCTTCTGAATTTTATCTCTTTATCTCATGTAAAGTGCAATAAACATGGAATAGAAATGATTCATTCATCTGATCTTTCATGGTACTCCCAGAAAATATTTGGACCCTGGGACCAGTTTGATTGCCAAGAACACTTTCATAGTGTGGTTCCAATTGTGTCAAGAGCTAAAGAGGTGATAAAAAGTCACAGAGAACTCACATCACTAGAAACAGTCATTGCAGGTATTTCAGGTGAATCTCCTTCGAGAGGATGTAAGCACTTCAAATGGTCTCAAATGCTTACATCGTTATACATATGCTTCCCTGGTTAATTTTTAATATCTAAAGAGAACCAGGCCATAGTGTTTACAGAGTGATAATTAGTCTGTAAAAGTTATGAATATTTATGGCCTTTCTGACCCCTATTTGGTTCACTGTATATAGTGATTAAGAATATTATGTGCTCATCCTTAAGCAAATTGGATTAAAAAAATGCTTGTCACACTCAGACTTCAAGGTGAAACCATATGTTTTAGTTTGCTAGTGCTGCCATAACAAAGTAATACCAAGTGGGTGGCTTATCATTAATTTATTGTTTCACACTTTTGGAGGTTTGAAGTTCAACATCAAGGTGTCAGTCAGCAGGGTTGGTTCCTTCTGAGGGCTGTGAGGAAGAATATGTTCATGCCTCTCACCTAGATTCTGGTAGATTGTTGGCAATCTTGGGCATTCCTTCAGCCTTCAGGTGAAGGAGGGCGGGTCACACTGTGAGCCAGAAGCACCCTCTTGATTTCTGCCTTCCATTCACATGGTACTGTGTGCGTGTCCAAATTTTCCCATTTTATAAGGACACTAGTATTGGATTAGAGCTCACCTGATGACCTCATTTTAACTTGATGACTTCTGTAAAGATTCTATCTCCAGATAGCTCACATTATGGGGTACTAGAGGTTAAGACTTCAATCTATCTTTTTTAGGAAGACACAGTTCAACTCCTTATACCTTTAAAAAAAGAAATGTCTCGGGATTTTACAGAAAGAACTGTGTCCACTATGTGCCAAGCACTTATATGTTTCCATGCTTAGCTCCTTGACAACTTAGTGAGGTGGGTGACATTTTCATTTCAACAAATGAGGAACGTAGAGTTTAGAGGGATTAAATCATTCAGGAAAGTGTACCCATTAGTGAGAAGAGGGGCCAAGAATCAAATCCAGACCAAAAGTCTATGTGTTTTCACTCTGCCCTGCTTTTACTGAATGAACTACATGGGCAGGCCTTTTCATATCATTATTTCCTATTATATATCCAGTACCTACAAATAGTGCTTGGCATTGAATATAAACACAAATGTCACCTAAAACAAGTAAGACAAAGTTAACTGACTTGTTCACATGTGATTTTCGTCATTGTGAGATGAAAGGAAAGTGTGTGTTCTTATACTTGGATATTAATGGAAACCTGTCTAGTATGTGGCCTTCACACAAATGAAAAATGTCATCCTGTACCATCATCAGTCAGTTTGAGATGTGGAGGACAGCTTTTATTTGAAACAAGAAACTCAAGTATTAGCTTACACCAGAGAAAGTGCATACCAGGTACTCTATTTTCAAGTACACATACACACTCAAACATTCATAGTAAGGATATAGCCCTCACCAGATACGTGGTTCCCACATGGCACAGAAGCAGCCAGAAAAAGCATGGCTTCAGTGATCAGCCTAGGTCAGAAATCTTGTGCACTGTGTGCAGGAATAGTATCAGGAAGTAAAGAAGCAAGGTTTAGTACATGTCTTGATTTTAGATGAAGTAATATTTCTGTTGAACCAGAAAAAATGTAGAACAACTTCAGGTTCACTTTGAATATGGTAGGACTTGCATGATTAGAAAGGAAGACATTTTCTAGTTTGACCTCCATTTTAATGATATGAAAGTTACGATTTGTTAGTCATATTGAACAACCCAACTCAATCAATGCCTGGTAGAGAAATTTGAAGTGCTGTTGATATAAAAGCTGTTCATATGTCTAGAAATGCTCATAGCAGTAACAATGCAGTTGAGCATGACCCAATGCATGAGTGCACGAGAACTTCTCTTGATGATCACAGGAGGTATCAGGTAGGATGCCACTTTTGTGCCTAGGGTTTATTAGATACATAGTTATTTGAATGACTTCCTTATTAAAGCCCACTTTTAAGAACATAGTAATACCTTCCAGCATGGACTGCTCTGCAGTTTGCATGTCACTGTTTCAGCCTTGTCTGATGTTCACAGTTGACTGTCTGAGTGAAGTAAACCGTGTGTTACTCTATGGTACTCAGGAATCAAAGGCAGCTCAGAGGACTTATTTGATTAAGCATGTGCTAAATCCACAAGTGTCAGAGTCAGGGCCTGAACCTGTCTTAGTTTTGTTTTGAGATCCATTTACAAGCTGCTGTCGGGCAATTGAACAAAAGGTGATTAAAAAATCTATGCCCTGTGGCAGAGAGCTAGAGTTATTACAGTTCACTAACTTTTTGACCAAGCAGTCTCCTGACCCACCAATTTTACAGCAGAACGTGACTTTTATAAGGCTCAAGAATGCTATTTAAATGAAAATCACTATAGTCAGTGCATTAGTTCGCTATGGTTGACCTAACAACATTATCACAGTCTAGGTGACTTAAACTATATATTTTATTACAGTTTGTCAGGCTAGATGGTCAAGAGCAAGGTGTCAGATGGTTTGGTCTTTCCCAAGGCCTCTCTCCTAGGCTTGCAGATGCTCACGTTCTTATGTGTCATCACTTGAATGCAGTTGTCATGATTTCCTCTTCATATAACGTATCAGTTGTATTGGAGTCAAGCCCACTCATGTGACCTCATTTAATAAAGGAAAAGTCATTAATTTAAAGGTCCTATATACAAATAGTCACCTTCTAAGATACAAGGAGTATCGTATGACTCCATCATATGAATTGGAGAGGGGACAGATTTCAGCCCATAACAGCTAGGATGACACTGTATTTTGATTTGCCAGGGTGGTCTCCATTTACACCTCTTGTCTTAGTGTAATTCTCATTAATTTCCTGTCTCACGCGAAAGCATTTTAATTTGTTTGGTAAATTATATGATTGTTTTACCTATAGTCCAACTAACCTTTACAACCCCTTTAAAATCACCCATGGAGCACAGTAGAGATGTACTGTTTCTTAGTAACTCCCTCAGCCAGGTTTTCTTCCATTGTAAGGTACCACTGTTTCGGGGCCGTGTTGTTTGAAATGCATATTATTAAACATTGGACATATACATGGTATAAAGGAGCTACACTGTCACTCTTAAAGGCATGTGGGAAATGAGACTGGCAGAGAAAGAGAAAATTTACTTCTCCCGTGTTATATGCATTGAGGGATGGGCAGGGATGAGCATTAGCTCAGTGTGATGGTGGGCAGTGGTGCCCAGGCAGGACGTTAGTCAGGACCTGAGTCCCTTCACCCAGGGAAGGTAACTGACCCTGCATGTCCTGCAGGCCACTGGGGACACCCTGGGTCCACTAGTGGGTTGAAGTGTTCCCACCTAAGTTGGTTCTTATAACCAGTTCTACAACTCTGAATTTCCCTGGCATATTAAATTATATTCACCATTTACATTCATAGGGTTCAAGGAAGGCAGAGTTCAGAAGTCAGTTCCATTGCTCTCACTTTGACCAGATAAACATCTGCTGGGAGCATGTGGCCAGTCTGGGGGGAATGAAGTGCAGGTCAGTGGGAAGAAATGAGAGAGGATGACCTAAGGAGTCTGGACTTACAGTTCTTTTTTTAAATAAATATTTTATTGTCGTTCTATTACAGTTGTCCCAATTTTTTCCTCTTTGCTGTCCTCCACTCATCTCAACCCTGCACCCACAGTCAATTCCCACACTGTTGTCCATGCCTGTGGGTCATCCATACATGCTCCTTGGCTGGTCCCTTCCCCTTCTTTCCACCCTTATCTCCTGCCCCCTCCCCCTCTGGTTGCTATCAGCCTGTTCCTCATGCCCATGCCTCTGGTTCTATTTTCTCCTTTGTTGCTTTTGTTGATTATGTTCCTCCTGTAGGTGAGATCATATGGTATTTGTCTTTTACCACCTGGCTTATTTCACTCAGCGCAATACTCTCCAGTTCTATCCATGCTTTCACAAATGATAGGAGTTATAGTTTTTAGTTAAAATGTTAGTGGTAGCCTGGTGCCTCTATATTAGTATTCTCAGGTTTCCCAAATAATTTTTTACTAGTAATAAAATACCAAAACTGATTAATGCTTTACCCTATTAAATAAATTAGGGTAGTCATTCTTTTAATTACAGTACACTTCCATTTTGACAAATGTTACAGAGAGATAGAGAGAAGGAGCTGGAGTTACAAGCAGCTGGTTGGGGGTTGCATATAACCTAGGTGTACCCAAGGGAGCGTCTCCTATACTAGAAACTTTCATTATGTAAATCAGCACAGAAACATAGGGTTGAGAACTGCTATTCCAGCTCTTTAGATCAATGTTAATGTCTCCAAAAATTCTCTCTGCTGTTTGCTTTCCTCATACTTTATTACCCACGAGAGCTGATAGAAACATTTCCTGTGATATCAGCTACTTGTCATTGCAATGTGTTGCCCCCCATTTTGAGTCAGGGAGCACTGTTGGTGACCTGCCCTGTACTCGCAAGATCCCAGAAATCCCCAGTGCACTGGTGGCTGGCCATGGCAGCAGTCCATCCATTCCATGAGGTGTCCTCAGTCACTAGTGAGTCACAGTTCCTTGTAAGGGCCCCCAGATTTATTGCTGGGTAATTAGGTGTATTTTCTGGTGTCAAGAGATTATCTCAATTTTTTTCTACCTCTTCATTAGAGATTTATAAAAGAAATTGCTGAATAACACATTGCATGTACTATCTTGTGCTCAATTAACCCTTAAAAATATCCTCTATCATGACCTGCCCAACCCTGGTGTCTCCAACAGCTCCCCTATTTTAGCTGAAGAATGTCTGGAACTTGGCCTACAATCAAAGCATTTCATGTTCTGACTCAATTTACTCTGCTGCCTTCCATATAGCAGGGAGTCAGTAAATGTCTACTGAAGGAATAAATGCACTGTGTCTTTCAGTGATAAAATAATAGACCTAAGTACTGAGTGTGTGTTTGTAATGTTAGGCAGTTTTTCTGTTTCTTTGATAACTTGCAATAAGCCCATGAGTCAGGGACTAACATTATTTCTATTTTGCACTTTAGGAAACTGGCTAAGTGACTTGGCCAGGGTTATTTTTCAAGTTATAGAGTGTCAAAGCCAAGTTTTTAACTTGGCCAGACTAGCTGTGGCGTCAGGCTCTTGAACACTGTTACGAACTTGCTCCCCTGGTGCTTTGCCAGCCCTTCCAACCCCACCATGAAGCTTTTGTCAGAGCCATTCCGACAAAAACACCCTTCCCATTCATTTCATCTGGCCAGCTCTAAGCAGCCTGTGAAAGTCCAGCCTTGTTCTCACCCTTCCACAGAGATATCTCCAATTCTCCAGCCCACAGCTAACTGACTCTCTCCAGAACTCACAACCCTTGTTGTCGACACCAATTTTTTTTGCTCCAGGCTTAGACCACGTAGTAAAATCCTTAAGATTGTTGGTTTGTATTATTTTTAACTCAATAAATGTGTAATGAGTAAATAAAATGCTGTAGTGCAGCTCTGAACTCTCCCAGAGCTATATACTTTAAGTCCTCATTTCCATACGCCCTGATGCTCTTCTCCACATAGACTTTGCTACTCAAACAGATTTATATTCAGATGAAGTGGTTTAAGGCTGGAATGAGTTAGCTAAGTCATTTGCAGGGAGAGGCCACTCTGTTCACTATGGGCTTTGCTTGCTGACTCCCAATGAGATGATCCAGGATGAAACCAGAGACAGAGTGTTACATTTCCTATGTTGTAAGAACACATGCCAGAATATAAATAGGCTTGGTTATGTTTTCTTCCACAGAGGAGCTGCATGCTAGCATTCTGACTTCTTTGCAGTATAACCTAGCAGAGACACCTGTGTGTCTATTTTGTAAATGTTTGATAACTTCACTTGGGGAACAAGCCTACACAGAAAACTGTCCTTTCATCACTGAAGATTGTCAGTGCCTTAACCAGACCATCATTGCTCAGTTATGGCCATACCATCAGCAAAGGCACGCAGGTCTCTCCTAGTCAAGACAGATAGCAATCAAATTACCAGTCAATATCCACACTCCTGAAATCCAGACAAGGACAACATGTGTATCTGCACATTCCATTGGTCACCCCTCGGTCACACACCAGTGACATTTTTGTCTCCATCTCTTTTTTTGTCTAACCTCATGCTCCATGTCTTGAGCACAATCCCAAATATTGGCCTCAAAGGACCCCCAGGTTCTAGGGTCACACCTGAGTCCACCTCCTTGAGAAGTTGTGGGTTCTTTTTCTATAACACATCATCTATTATATTGTATTGTGTGTTCACCACCCCAGGTCAAGTCTCCCTTCCTCACATTTGTGGGTTCTTACAATGTGCCTAGTTTAAGCCTCTCTGAGTGTATCATGTGGATAAAACAAACAGATATTTTCCCACTTAAAATAGACAATCTCTTACAGCATAATTATGACTTATTATCATGTTAATATACTATTTCTAATCTCCCTAAGTCTCTACATACCGACAGAAAAGTGGGTGGGAGGAGAGAAAGGGATAAAAAGAGAACTTGTTGCCATACCACAAAGAGATGATGAAGATGGTGATGACCATGATAAAAATCATGGACCAAGTTCCTATTTGGGGCATCATACGGAACCCATTTCATGTCATCAACACCACACCCATTTTTCAGATGCGTGTTTAGCACTGGATGGTGCATTAGAGAGTGCCTGTGACTTGCCCTGCTGGTCCTTTGCAGGGATGCTCTCAGATCCATTTTCTTTTCTTCTCTTGCTCAGAGCTGTTTCATAAGGAATTACATTTAGGCTCCTTTTGCTGGCAGCCTTGTGGCTGAGGTTTTTTTTTTTTTTTTTTTTTTTTTTTTGCATGCTGTGGAATGTACTGGAGCAGGATAGGTATCACCCTTCCTGCCTCAGCAGCCTGTCTGGCATCTTCTCTGTGGCTTCAGCTCCCCCTGGGTAGTCCTATCCCCTGCAGTGCCAGATGCCAACAGCCTCCTGTGACATTGCCTTCTTCCTTTGTCCTTCTAGCCTTGGGGACATCCATGCATCCTCCATTTAGCTGTTCTATGCTCCCAGTAGCCCAATTGTCCATTCTTCAGCTTCTAAACAGTATATAACCTGGGTAACAGATCCCCTATATTAGATCTCTTTGTTTTAAAATACCTAAAAAATACCTAATGTGTGTGTGTGTGTGTGTGTGTGTTCCTGCTTGCCTTATTTATATGCCTCAGGTCACACAGCTAGAATATTGTAGAACTGTAATTCTAATCCATGTGCTCCAAGGTTCAAGCATATGTTCTTAATCACTATCCTTATCTCCTGGAACTTAAATTTAAAAAAAATAATTAGAATCATATTTAACTTTATGACTAGATCATGGATTTTACCAATAAATATTATTATTTTGATCTGATGGAATTTGATTTTATCTAAAACCTGAAGCCATGATGTGTTGAGTTGTGTTTTGCATCATGGAAAAGCCATAGTCACTTAAATTGTGCAGATTAACATTTTGCTATCCAGAGTGCTGAGTTCCAGTGGATTAATGTCACCTGGGAGCTTTTCAGAAATGCAGAACCCTGGGTCTCATGACAGTCCCTGTTTTAACAAGCTCCCCAGTTGATTTGTGTACATAGAAAAGTTTGAGAAACACTGTGCTAAAAGATTATGATTTGAGTAAAGAATAACATAAAAACATCCTGAAGATTTAAAAGATAACACCAGTACAACATTTTATAACACCAAAACAATGTTTTAAGTCTATGTTGTTCCAAGTTTAATAGCCACTATACTTCAGACTTTACCCCAGCTCATAAATGAGTTATGTTCCAAATTCTATCTGTTAGTGTAATTTTGAAACTCTTTGCTAAATAAAAATCATGTTATATATTTTGATTAGGTTTATAGACTAGCCCATTAGAACTCATGTTAAATTGTGGCATGATGAGATCCAGGTTAATTTCAAAGTAGAATAAAAATCTTTTTTTCTTATATATAAGCCTATTCTAATCACTCACTATTATTTATATTCCCAGAGTTAGGCTGGCATCCCTGGGCTACCCACCCAGGGAGTCTCTCTGCCATTTCATCATTCTCAAGCATCTGCCCTTGTGAACCCCTACCTAGATCTGTTCTGTCCTTAAAGTTCTACAACATGAACCAACACCATGCTGCTTTCATCAAATTCTGCATTTCTCAGAATCCATAATTTTAGCAAGAGTTAATTATGAAAGAAATTTATTTTATTTTTATTTTTTTATCTTCACCTAAAGACATTTCTTCATTGCTTTTGGTGAGGGGAAAGGAGGTAAAGAAAGAGAGAGAGAGGGAGAGATGTGAGAAACATGAAAACATCAAATTGGTTGCTTCCTGGTCATGCCCCTACTAGGGATTAAACCTGCAACCTAGATATTTTCCCTGACTGGGAATTGAACCCACAACTTTTTGGTGTATGGGAGGATGCTCCATCCAACTTAGCCCACTGGCCAGGGTGAAATGAATAGACTTTAATTCAAACTAATGAGTAGTTAACTAGTCATTTAAACACTCCCAGAGGAATTTTCATATTTATAATGGGATGATTGGTAGTTCAATTAGATTCCTAATTGGTAGAACTGTGTCACCTAGTGTAACAAATGGAATGGGGAACCAACAACGATGCGGAGGACAGGTGACTTGGTGAGAAGGGCAGCTTTCCTTAGAAACATAACCCCGAATACTCCCCCATTCACTTTCCTTCCTCATCGCAGCTGCTTTTTTTCAATAGCTCTAACTTGGTTGTTGTCATTTCTTTTTCCTTTTCCAGTGGCTCTATTAACATAGGGCAAAGATTTTCTGTTTCACTATGTGGTTTACATATGACCAGGATTACCTATAATGTAAAAATTGTACTGGTTCCCTACTATATTAGTTATTCATCACTATATAACAAATTACCCCTAAATTAGTAGCTAAAAAAATACTTTATATCACAGATTTTGAGAATTAACTGGGTGGTTCTGACTCATCAAGTTCCGTCAAGCTGTTGGCTGAGTCAGCAGTCAGTTCAGTACTTTGCTTGATCAAGGAACCACTTTGGAGTTCACTATAACTTACTGGCAGGCCTCAGTGCCTCACCACATGGACCTCTCTAGAGGCTGCCTGAGTTTCCCCACACATAGTTTCTGGCTTCCATCTCCCAAGGGCTGCTGCGAGACATAGTAGCCAGCTTCCCTCAAAGAACAGATTGAAAGGGAGAGAGCATGAGAGAGTGTACCCAAGATGGAAGCCACAGTCTTTTTATAACCTAACATCAGAAATGGCATCACATCACTTCTGCAATATTCCACTTTCTAGAAGCAAGTCACTAAGTCCAGCCCACACTCAAGGGGAGGAGAATTAAACTGCACCCCTTAAGGAGAAGAATATTTAAAAATATGTGGATGTAACCAACACATCTACATAACAAGTGGACCTAGTGACACCAGAACTTTCTATCAGAAGTGAATTCTTATTCATGTATGCCTCTGTGTTTCAGAATTTAGAAAGAACACTGATCTTATGTAGGAATCAGGAGACCAGTTGTTACTCTTAGGTCTTAAACATTTACTGGCAACATGACTTTAAAAATTACCTAAACTTTTTTTGTACTTGAGGGAGATGTTTTAATTTTCCTTTCTAGAAATTGGAAATATTAATGCCTACTCTGGTACACACCACAAACTTTGTGATGCTTTGATGAGGCAATGGATATGGAAGTACTTTGGAATCTGCCAGGTCACCATGAATTCAGAGTTAGTTTACTCTGTCTTCTGTACCTCTTACATCATAACTACCTATGTCAGGATTAGAAGGACTTTGTAAATTCTCTGTTTTCTCCTTTGGGTTAGTGACTGCTTCTTTTAGGCTTAACAAATAAAACTTTCCTGACTCACAGGTTTTTTTTCAGTCTTTACCTTTTTAGGACAGTTTACAACAAAAATTAGGGAAGAAGTTACAGAGATTTCCCATTGGTCACCTACCCCTACATATGAATAACATCACTCACTAGAGTGATATATTTGTTACCAAGAGTAAACCTACACTGACCTTGTAATCACCCAAAGTCCATGGTTACCTTAGGATTCACTCTTGGTGCTATACATTCTCTGCACTTGGATAAATGTATAATGACATGTATGCATTGTTATAATGTCATACAGAGCATTTTTCACTGCCATGAATATCCTCAGTGCTATGCCTATCATTTCCCTCTCTCCACCCCTAGTGGCCACTGATGTGTGTGTATATTGTCTCCATAGTTTTACTATACCACCATTTAAAAGTAAAAATAAAAACCTTCTCATTCTCCACAATTTGGTCTCTGAGGCTATTGACTCATAAAAATCCTAATGATTTTAATGTGTTTATGAATTTAATACCCCATCCACAGATGGCTCCGGGGCTTATTTGTACTTTATCCTCTGACACAGTTCCCTTGACCTCTCATGTCCCATGGTGAGCAAGCCACCAGACACTTATCTCTTTGGCAACGTAATATTCCTTTCATAGTCCACATTATATCAATTCTAATAATTAGATTCCTCATCCAACTTGCCTTTGTAGGTTGTCCTGCAAACTTACAGGCTCTGTGAGTACAGGAAAGTTTTCTCCTTATTTTTATTGACTGAATACCTTCTCCGTTGTCAGTACATGCCTTCTCAAATATTTGCATGCCTCCTAAGTTCCTTGCCTCTTATTCTAACCTGTTTCCCTGGACAGCCATATTCCCATGTGAGAAAGTGGGAAGGACAGGACAATGGGGCATCCAATCCAAAGACCTGAATGCTGATCACTCACCAACTGTTACTTTGACCAGGATTCCTATTGAAAAAATGGAGTTCAAACCTCTCCCTCAGAGTGTTGTTCTGAAAATTTGAGTTAAAAACAACAGCTTTTTCTTCCTTATAAGATTTAGGCATGGCATGGAGGACTGGCCTGAATCAGAATTAGGAGGGTGGGGGGCAGAGGTTTTTCAAATGAAACCTGTGTGAAGCTCCTCCTATGAAAACCTCTAGGGCTGAAGTCAGAGAATGTGCCATCTGGGCTTCCTGGGGGATTCTCTTAGACCATAAAGTTTAAGAATTATTGCTTCTTTGGAAATGCCCTGGGCTCATGGGTCCTGGTAAAGAGGTTCATATAGACAAATATCTGTTTTGTTCTATGGGTTGAATTGTTCCTGGGACTATAAAGAATAGGCTCATCATGACACAAACCATTTTACTGACTGAAGGGAGATGATACACTTAGAAGAAGGAATGTATAACTCCCTAAAGAGCTGCCTTTCCTGTCCAAAGTGGAGGTTTACAAATGTGTGGATTTCTGGCTTTCTGAATTTCCTTTGCCCTCTCTTCCCACAACTTTTTGAAGGCGTATCTTCCCAAACATACCCTTGGCTTTTCAATACTTCTGCTTTCACTACATTTGTGACCTCATTTACTACCCTGGCTCCAAACACATTACATTTTTATTGACTTTGGCCCTGCAGAACTATTTCTTTTAAGTCTATTTATCATGGACTTAAAAGCAGCTTCTCAACTTCCTTGCTGTCACCAGTGTTATAAGAAAATGCAGACTACTGTAATTGGGTCCATTTTTCACAAACCCTTTTCTTCTCTGTTCTCCTATTGTTGATTCCAAGCAGGCTAAACTATCACCTGAAGGAGGTGAAAGCCAAAAAGCAGACCCGAAGAGGAAAATTCAAGGCTCAGAAAAGAGAAACATTTTTTTTAAGCTTAGAACTTGTGATGCCACCTATTACTTCTTGGCTCTGGGTTTAAAGCACTACCATCCCCTAGACTTCCTCTGCCTCTGTCCAGATGAACAGAGGGTAATGTGTTTGAATCTTGACATTAAGGAGAACTTAGATTATAAAAGGAATATTCCAGAGGAAGAAACAAAAGTATGCATGCATTTTGTAGCAGGATTTATTTTATTCTGCATGGGACATAGCAAATTGTGAGCCTAGCAACAAGATTAGGTGTTTCATACTTAGAATTAATAGAGAGTAAGGGAGACAGAATTTTTAGGTCCTATTATAAACATCCTTGAAAGGTTAGGTAAGGCATGTGTAATTTTACTCATCAAGTGCTCTGAGGGCATAAAAAAACAAATAAATCAAGCATCATATGCAAGAGTAAATTGGAAAGAGAATAATGGATTTATAGTCAGAGGAAGTTTGTTTTAGTTCTAACACTAGCAGTTAATCAGTGTGTGTGTCCTTGGTCATGTGATTTAAGCTTTCTATTACCACCAGTAAGGAACAATGGCAATTCTTTATTCATCAATTGTTTTTTTTCTTAAATTTATTGGGGTGACATTGGCTAATACAATTCTATAGGTTTTGAGTGTACAATCCTATTGCGTAATACATCATCTGTATATTACATTGTGTGCTCACCACCCAAAGTCAGATTTCTTTCCATCACCCTATATTTGACTCTCTTTGCCCTTCACTGTCTCCACACCCCTTCCCTCTGGAAACCACTATACTGTTATCGTGTCTATGAGTTTTTGTTTGTATTTCTTGTTTGTTCATTTGTTGCTTTCAATTTTATATTCCACATGTGAGTGAAATCAAATGGTTCTTGACTTTTTCCATCTGACTTATTTCTCTTTGCATAATATTCTCAAGATGCACCCATGTTGTCACAAATGTCAGTATTTCATCTTTTCTTATAGCTGAGTAGTATTCCACTATATATATTCCCCCCTACATCTTCTTTAGCCAATTATTTATTGAAGGATACTTCCATTGTTTCCATTTCTTGGCCACTGTGAAAATGCTGCAATGAACTTCCGGGTGCATGTATCTTTGAGAATAAATGTTCCCGAGTATTTCAAGTACATAGCCAGAAGAAGGGTGGCTGGGTCATATGGGACTCCATCCTTCATTTTTTGAGGAGCCCCTGTACTATTTCCCACAATGGCTGTACCAGCCTACATTCATACGTACCAGCAGTGAATGAGGGTTCCTTTTCTTTACAACCTCTCCAACACTTGTTATTACTTGTTTTGCTGTGTTAGGAATTAAGTTAAGTGATGTAAAGACAGTTTTTTGTACTGTCTTTACATATAGGGGAAATTATAGTTTCCCCTATATATAAAAGCTGCAGTGTGTTCAGTTTTATTCATCCCAGATGGTGAGTCAGTTCCATGACCCCCTCCTATTCTACCTCCTCCCCTTGAGATGGAACATCTTGTCCTAAATACACTTTGGAGCTACCACTCTTGCCTCCTTTTCCCTTCCCCTTGTGTAGTCTTAGCTATTTTTTCTAATAAAAAAACTCTTTGCAAGCATGCCTCTAAGATTCCACTTAGGTCCATGGCTTTTATGAACCTTGTTTCTAACTGGTGTGGGGCAGGAGAGGAAAGCATCCTCTTATATTAATGACAGGGAAGAGAAGTACACTGAAAACAATGTGATTAGTACAACCAAACAGCACCTCATTGAGTGCATATCTTGCATCCTTCACAATGTTAATTTCAAAGTGACAAGTCACTCAGCTGCTGAGAGCATGTAAAGCCGTCAGACTACATATCAAGTCATTGATCAAAGAAAACTGTGGACTTCCTGTCATCAAAACTGTAGTGATAGGAGAAACCACATGGGAGGATAAGCCCATCAAGGAAGACCCAAGGAGCTGGAGGCCGAGAACTGAATCAACAATGTGTTTTACAGTCCAGAGATGCTAGGAACTAGAAGCACTGAGAAAAAGCAGTGGTCAGAAACAAACAGAAAAGTATGGTTCTTATAACTAAGTTAAGTGTTTCAAAAAGGTAATATTGTCACCATGCCTTTTTTTTATCTTTCTGGTCCCCTGAGTGCAAATACATTGCACATCTGGTGGGGGGGGTGGGTAACAAAAATTGTTAATTAAAAGAAACTATTTAAAATGGCACTTTAAACTTGATTAGCACTTTCTTTAAGTTATTTTTTATTTGAAAACACTTTTGTCTACAGATATCAAAATGCACGTGTTGTATGCATGTGTTTGCATATCTGCTCTTCAAGTATATCAGAAGAGGGTCCGTCTGGAGGTGACATCAGTCTGCTTATCTGAGGGGAAAAAAATGAAGTGAGAGTTAGCAATATGTCAGTAAGAGCCTGTATTTGGGTTCTCAGATTGCCCTAACAAATTGGTTGGCTTAAAACAATAGAAATTTCTTCTCTCACAGTTCTGAAGGCCAGAAGTCTGACATTAAGGTGTCTGCAGCACTGTGTTCTTCCAATGGCTCTTGGGAAGAATCCTTCCTTGCTTCTCCTTAGCTTCTAGTTGCTTCCAGTAATTTTGGCATTCCTTGTCTTGTAGCTGCATTGTTCCAAACTCTGCATTTGTTGTCATGTGGCCAGGTTTCCCCAGTCTTCATATGATCTTCTTAATTGGGGGCATGCTCTCATCTAGTATGACTTCATCTTATCTCAACTAATGATATGTGCAAACACCCTATTTTCAAATGAGGTTGCATTTTTAGACTCCTGGTAGACATGAAGTTTAGGGGATACTATTCAACTTACTATGTAGCCTTTAATGGGACTATGTACATGTAATGTAGACAAGGTACTATATGGAGCTGGCCATGTTGAGGCAAATCTGGTGACTATACTTAATGTTCTTTCTACTGAAACTTCAGTTCTCTCAACTTTGGCTATTGCATCTCAGGCTGAACTGGACCTTTCTCTGTGTATTTGAGACAGCACATGAAAAACAGAGATGCATATTTTCTGGAGTGGAATATTTTTCTGGTTGCATGCCAGCAGAGTGCATTGATTATATACAGAATTCTGAGCTGTTTGTGCCCTTTAGATGTCCTTAGTCAATGTGCATGATTGTGAATCTTACTGGCAGTTCTTCTGTAGACTTTCACCGCCCAATGGCTGCTGCTTACGAGAGCCTACCAAGTTATTATTCTATATGTTCTAGAACTAACCAGAGATAAAATAAATCGAGCTCTGCTCTTTCATGTGCAACATGAAATAAATAACAGATGAATTTAAATAACAGATGACTTCAAATAGCTTTCTGAGACCAGGCCTACAAGAATCATTAGAAGGAATAATCTGGTTAATAATGATACAATTTTTAAAATGTAAGTGGACTGTTTTTAAATAAGAAGAAATTTGTTCATTTATTTTTAATCTGCCAACAAGTGAGATAACAGACCTTGGAAAGGTTTAGCAGGCTGTAAATCTGTAAAGAAAAATTACAGTTAAAATATTTTGATAATTTTGCATAGGCCCAAAATATTATTCATATCTCATCAAATTGTAAGAGAAAATGGGCAATTAGTACTTACTTTTGAACCATCAGGAAAGAAAGAATAGGGAAGAATGTAGGCTATCCCCGAGACTCAGTTTTCTTTTTAAAATGGGAAAAATGCTGCCTGTAGCATACAGTGATTACTGGTGGGAGGGAGTCACGTGAGAGATCACTATGCAGAAGGATGTGGCCAGTTCACAGAATTAGACATATACACAGTAATTGAGTAGTTGATGAAGATAAGAATACAGACGTAGTAGAAGAAAATATAAAACATTAAGAAAAATGACAAAGAAATTGCATAGAAAATTTTCTATGCAATTAGTTCTTTTCTCTCATAAGTACCCATAATCAATTCCAAATTTTGTATATGTATTCTAAGAAATATTCTGTTGGCATATCCAACTCAACATATGTAAAATGCAATATCTCCTGTTTCTTACTGTGGCTGTCTTACCTCTTTTGATCTCATTACTTTTCATGGCAATAAAAATGTAGCCAAGGTTGAAGTCCCAGAGGTCTTGAATGCTTCAACCTTTACTTCCTAAAAATAATCTTCAGGTGACACTTCTGTGCTCTTCCTCTCAGATTCCCTCACCTACTTCTGTGCTTTCCATCTCCACTTAAGATGCTATATTTAGATATATTACTCATATTCAGGAAATGACTGTTTCCACTTTCCCATTCATTCAACAGGCCAGATGAAGCCTCCAAAAGCAGGGGTCTGACTTTGCTTTACTACTTCTTAAATATATTCCATTTCTTGATCATGTTGCTGTGTTTTCTGCTTTTTAATCTTCCAGCAATTACCTTTCTATATACAAAGGGCCCCCTCAAAAACCCAGATTTATCTTCTAGAGGACAGGCTTCTTGTTGTACAGGCTTCCCCCATTTGGTGAGTGTTCTAGAAATCCATCTGTATCAGTGTATCAGCTGGCATTGTTGTCAGAGGCTGTGTTCCGGTTCAGGATTTTTTTTCTGAAGACTCTTTCATTGTGTTTGCCCATTTTATGATGGGCGATTTAGCAGCACACCTTCCCACACTGCACTGAGCGTTCGGCAGTTTTTGACCAAAAATGGCATGAACCCTGTGCCCAACCTCCCTGTACACCCGATCTCACCCCAAGAACTTTTTTTTGTGCTTCCCCAGATGAAAAAAGTCCTCAAAGGGAAACATTTTGTCAATGTGGAAGAACTGAAACAAAAAGTGGCAGAAGCACTAAAAGGCATCAAAATCAATGAGTTCAAACACTGTTTTGAGCAGCAGAAGAAACATCTCAATAGGTGCATTGCATCAAACAGGAATTACTGTGAATGGGACTTAAGTTTATACATATGAGAATAAGTACACAATTTTTAATAAATAAATTCCAGGGGTTTTGGCCCCTCTTGTACTATGTTCAAACAAAAGCATTCTACTTGCCATTCTATGAATTACAACCCTGCATTAGTGCTTCTCTACTGGTTCCTACCATTTACTCTGAAACAATTTTCCTCTCACTCTTACTGCAGATATGTAACAGTATTAAGATGAACAACTTGCTTTCTGTAATTGGATAACACTGAGCTATCATACTATCACTTAGCCAAAGTCAACTACACATGCGCTTTTGATCCGGTAGTAGATAGCAATCATGTTTATCTACCCAGTGGCAACACAGTTCACCTGTTTGGGTACAGTCCTTGTGGATCCCTGTGGGCAGCAGGCACGTACTGCCTTCTTCAGCAGCTCATGAAACACAAAACACACCTTTAGTAACATTTATTCCCATGAAACTTCCTTAGGTTCCTGTACTTTGCCAGTGCAAGCTCTGTAGCTCTCTTCTCATTCCATAATTCTGGATCCTTCCAATGAAATCCTCTTCTGCTTGTTTTCAGGTTAATTTGTTTCACCCTGTGTAATAAAAAAAGATATGACTAGCAAAATCAGAGAAATATCTTAGTAGGTGAGACTTTTGAGTTAATACATCCTTGAGGGAATAGATATAACCTTATTAATTATACATTAATAGAACTATTTTAGAGTAAGAGTTATTGAATGGTTACTATGCAATGAGACCTTCATTTATTTTGTGTTAAAGTTTCAAAGTAACTCTTTTTTTTAAACATTTTTTTAATGATTATGCCATTACATCTGTTCTAAGTAACTCTTTAATGATGATACATAGCAGGCAGTGTTAACTGGTTATCAAAGTTTTATTTTGACATCTGCCCTGATAAGAGAACCTGATTTTGTTTGGGGTAGCAATGTACTCAGTAAAAATATTTGGTCTTTCATTTACTCATGCAACATGGTATCACCATCTTTTTAAGATTTGGCCAGAGTTTCCTTCTGAATAAAAATGCAGTAATACAAAGGGAATGATTTTGGCCCCTTCTTTCTCATTTCTGCCTCAAACTCAGAAGCAATGTTTAGTGGTAAAGAGCTATCTTAAAACGAAGGGCAAAAAAAAAAATGCATGTAAAGAATGGTGTGAAGTTTTACTCAGGTCTGGTGCCCATGTTTAATTACTTTATTTGTTTTTTGATTATTCATTGGTTTTGGTGGTTTCTTGCTGATGAGTTGCATGAGTTCTTTGTACTGTGCATATTTTGAATATCAACTCCCTATTGGATATGTAGTTTGCAAATATTTTCTCCATTCATGTTGCCTTTTCATTTTGTTGATGCTTTTCTTTATTGTGAAAAAGTGTTTTTAGGTTTATTTAATCAGACTTACTCATTTGCTATAGACACTTTTTTCAGAAAGACATACAAGTGGCCAATAGGTACATGAACATGTATTTAACAACACTGATTATAAAAATAAAAATTACAACCACACTGAGATATCACCTCACTGTAAAGAAGTCTGCTATCGGAAAGACGAGAGAGAAATTTTGTGAGGAGGATGTAAAGAAAAGAGAACTCTTGTATAGTATTGATGGGAATGTAAACCAGTATGGCCATTACGGAAAAGAGTACAGAGGGCCCTCAAGAAATTAAAAATAAAACTAGTGTATGATCTATCAAGCTCACTTCTGGGTATATAGCCAAATATAACAAAATTATTATTTTGAAGAGATATCTGTACTTCCATGTTTATTGTGGCATTAATCACAATAGCCAAGGCACAGAAATAGCCTAAATGTCCATCAATAGAATTCATAAAAAAGAACATGCTCAGTGCAGTGAAATTCTATTCAGCCTTAGAGGAAATACTGCTTTTTTCAACAACATGGGTGAACCTAAAAAGCATGATGTTAAGTAAAATAAGCCAGACAGAGAAAAATATGGCATGCCATCACCTGTATATAGAATCTAAAACAAAATCAAACTCATAGAAACAGAGAATGGAAAGGTGGTTGCCAGGGCATAAGGAAGTGGGGGCAATGGGCAGAGGTTGATGAAAGTGTACAAAGTTTTATTATAAAATGAGTAAGATTGAAAGATTTAATGTATATCGTAGTGACTATAGTTGAAAATGGAGTGTTGTATAACTGAAATTTGATAAGAGAGTGTAACTTATTCTTGTACACACAAAAATAGAATGTGTACAGATGGCAAACAAGCGTATGTGAGGGCCTTTGCATATGTCATCAGGAAAATGCAAATGAAAACAACGAGATAGACATCAGCACACACCTGTTAGATGGTCAAAATCTAGAACACAGACAACACCAAATGCTAGAGAGGATGTGAAGCAACAGGAGCCCTCATTCATTGCTGGTGGGAAGGCACAATGGTTTGGCCACTTTGGAAGACAATTTAACAATTTCTTACAAACTAAACATACTTTTACCATACAGTCCAGCAACTGTGCTCCTTAATGTTTACCCACAGCAGCTGAACACATGTCCACTGAAAAACCTTTACATGGATGCTTTAACAGCTGTATTCATTCATAATTGCCATAACTTGGAAGGAATAAAAAAGTATGTCCTTTAGTAAGTGAATAGTTAAACATAATATGTGGTATGTCCAGTCAATAGAATATTGTTCAGCACTAAAACAAAATGAGCTATCAAGCTGTGGAAGAAAACCCAAATGCATATTTTAAGAGAAGAAAGTCAATCTGAGAAGGTTATATACTGTATGATTCCACCTATGCGACATTCTGGAGAAAGCAAAGTTATGGAGATGGTGAAAAAAATCAGTGTTTTCTGGTGTGTGTGTGTGTGTGTGTGTGTTGGTGTGAGTGGGCAGAGTACAAAGGATTTTTAGGGCAGTACAGATAATATAGTAACCAATATGCCAAAATCCATTTATCCAAATTCATCAATTTAAAACACCCAGGGTAGACCCTAAAGTTAAATTATAGTGTTTGGTGACTTATGATGTCAATGCAGGTCCATTTTTGGTAACAAATATACCACTCTGCTGAGTGAGGTTGATGATGGAAGAGGATGTGTGTTTGTGTGGTACAGGGGGTCCATGGGAAACATCAATACTTCTCTGTCAATTTTACTGTGAACCCAACATTGCTCTGAAAAAGAGCCTTAAAAAAGAATGGTGAGTCAGAAAGGTAGAAAAGAATCTTGGATCATTAATGACAACATGGAGCCACTATGCCAGCCTTGAGCTGCCTACTTCTGATTTCTTATTATATAAGAAAGTGAACAATGACTTAAACACATGGACACTATCTTAGGTATTTTGCTCCATGTAGCCAAATGCTATCCTAATAGTAGCAAACTGAGCTGAACAAACTTGCTTAAATAAATATCCCAGTTTGTAATGGGATGGTCAAGATTTGAACCCATGTAGTTTGCCTGCTGGGTCCATGTTCCTAACTGACAATAACTTCATTTATTCAAAATCTGACACCGTAATTAGTTTTTCAAAATGAAATTCCTAGCCATTCTAGTACAAGAAAATGGAGCTTCTTTTAAGGCATTTTTTCCTCCGAGGAAAAAAAATCATTTTGTATTTTAAAAAATTCATCTGGGAATACTAAGATTCCATCAGGGAGTTTTGTATATTAAGTATGGCTGTAAAATAATAAATTCTTTGAAACCCGCCTACCAGAATTCAAAAACCCCAAAGAGGATGTTTATTTGAGGTAGTCACCTTTGGAGGCCACGTTCTGATTTCTACAATGCTCTCTCTCATTTCTCAAAGCCTCTGGGAAATCCTGTTTGGAAAGTGACTAACCAGTCAAGTCTATGAGCCTCACAGAAATGAGATTTATGGCTTCATTTTAATATGAAGAGAAAATGACCATCTGTCTTAGTTGCAGATTTGATCCCAAATTGCTTTGGGGATTTTTTTTTTAAATCAAATCATCAACAAAATGATGAACACTTGACATAATATAAAACACGATGACTCTGGCCTCATCCTGCCAGAACTCATGCTCTAGCTGCACCTGCCTCTTACCTCTGCCAGCTTCACTGTCCTGCTCTGCAATATGGCGGGATCCTGACTGCATTGTGCTAAATGAAACAACTCAGAAGGAAAAGGACAGGAATTAGGTAATTTCATCCTGTGTAGAATATAAAATGAAAAGCAGCAAAAGAACAAACAAAACAAACTCAGACACAGACGACAGAATGGTGGGTTACCAGAGGGGAAGGGGCTAGGGGAGGGTACAAAGAGATAAAGTGGTCACATATGAGGTGACAGGATGACCCTGGACTCTAAAATATCCTAGTATGCTCTGAGCAATGTCAGAATAAATGCAAAAAGTGTATAATCGGTAAGAAAACCATTTTGAAGGTGGTGGTCATCATTTGGATTTATACTTTTCAAAATGTTTCATTGAAAACACACCCCATTATGTTGTACTGATGTATGTTGAATGTCCAGTTAACTCTGAATGAAAGTACTATCTTAGCAAAATATGGTCAGAGAAATACAGTGGTATGCAAGAAGAACCTCAGAAACAAGAGAGACATATTTAGAGTGCCAACTTGTAAATCTTGGATTCTGCATGCAGTAGGGGAATATACAAATACTCTCTGTATCATTCACTGGCTGCATCATTCTTGTTGTATCTAGTACTTGCCTTCCAGGCAGTGCCCGAACCAGAAATTGCCCCAGGCAAGGGAGATGATTCATTGATTTGAGTTTTGTGTTTTGGTTTGAAATTTTCTTGCAACTCCAAGTATTATAAGATTTTTAAGATAAAGGATCATTCAGAGAACATCTAGTTCCTGTGTTTGGTTCACAGGAGATCCCCAAATGCCGGGAGGTACAGTTTTCTCCCAAGGTCACCAAGAGGTTTAGGGACAAAGAAGGCAGAGACAAGAACCAATGTGCATTTTTCCATTGTATTTCATGAGCTGACCACTCAGTAGTTACTAGTGAGATAGAATAGAACTCAACTTCTCCCTCCAACAAGTTGCACTAGAGTTTGTGAGGGGCAGGTCCTTTATTTAAAATGAGAAGAGGAGAGAGTTGGGCATCTACCCAAAAGAAATGAAAACCCAAGTCTAGAAAAAGACCTGAAAGTAAATATTTATAGCAGCATTATTTGTAATGGTGGCACAAATGCCTGTCAACTGGTGAACAGAATGATAAAACATAGTAGGTTGATAAAATGGAACATGCTTTAGTAATAAGAAGAAACCAAGCAGTACTGGTATGATACACCCCCAGGGAAGAACCTCCACATTGCATGATGGGAAAGGAGCCAGACAGAAGGACAGCATGTGGTGTAATTGCATTTACATGAAATATCTGGGAAACGTAAGTCGACAAGTTTAAAAAGTAGACTATGGTTGTCTGCAGCCTCACATGAGAGATCTTTGGGGTGATGGAAATGTTGGATTTTGGCAATGGTTGTACAACTATGTTAATTTGCTAAACATCATTCAATCATATACATAAATGGGTTGCAAATTCTACTTCACTGAATCTGTTTTTAAAAATGGGGACGGGGCACAGTTTATTCTTAAGAGACCTGAGGTTATTTAACTCCATCAACTCCACCAGCTATGCTGCTACCCTTTCCTAGGACCTATATTCTCAAAACACAGGATGTCTTAAATGTATGTCCCTTAGGACACATTGTTCTATGACAAAAACTAACATTTTTCTTGAGATTTTTATTACACAGTGAGCATTTTACTTATTTTGCCTTTTTATTCCTCACCACAACCCCGTGACATATTAACCCTATTTTAATGAGGAGGAAACTAAGTAATTTGTTTAATGTCACAAAACTTGTACAAAGCCAAGTGGAATCTCAAACCCTTGACTTCCAGGGTCTGAACTCTCAGCCAACATGTCACTGCTTGTCTATCAGATGATTGTCAGAGGAAAGGAAGATCAGTTTTTGTGGATGCCTTGCTGAACCTGTTTTGCAACAGACAGGGGACACTTGTATGATAAACCCTTTCTGTCACAGTTTTAGCACATTCAAGAAAATAATGCTTTTTTTTTTTAATCCTGAAATTTGTTTCTAAAGTGATATGATAAAGTACTGGTGGGAAAATCCCCAGGATTTTTGGACTGAATTATTAAGAATAAGCGAGTGATTGCCTTTTGGGCACCAGCCATAAAAAATTACTCTTATCACCAGAAGGATCCATTCTCTCTCTGTAACACATCTTTCATTTACTGTGGCAGGCTTATGTGAGAGATATTTCTTAATTATTTTTTGGTTATTTTCAATGACAGAATGCCAGTGTGATGTCCTGCTTCTTTTTCCCTTGATATATATATTTAAAAGTTTCCTGATAAAAAAATTCATGATGAAATGTCAACAAGATTACATCCCTTCCCACTGGAAGAAGTCTAACTGGGAGAAGACAGACACATAAACAATTCGCTACTACAAAATGTGTTAAATGCTGTATTCTGAGGTGATAGCAAAGAGAAGGGATTGATGATCTTCAAACAGGTGAAAAATATTCTATGAAAAACCTGACATTTAAGTTGAACCGTGAAGGGTCAACAGAGATTTTTAGGAAGATGAAGGAGGGGAGAGCACCCCGCAAAGGAGGTGTGAGCAAGGTGGAGGCGGTGAAGCTGAAGGAGGGACATCATGTGGCTGGATCAGATGCTGAGTGTGGCACTTAGCAGCCTTATTATGTATTAGTCATTTGGAAAATATCTGTTGAATGAATAAATGGATGAATGAGCCCAGCAATTTTGTTTATGCAGTACCATTTTCTGAGCTCCAATTTCTCGGCAAAGGAAATACAGAAAGACTGCTGTATAGATCTTCTGTATTAACATGAGATATAAACTATATAATTGCCTATGAAACTCGTAGAGAAGATACGAACAGAAGTTATCGGATATGGTGGTAAAAGTGTATGTTTGTGTGCATGGAGAAAGACAGAGATGAGGGAAAGGGGAGAAGGAGAGAAAGGGAAGGAAAATGGAAAATTATTTTTAAAATCATCTTGAGGGAAATGAGTACCAAGAGAAATAGCAGTAATCTGTGAAGTACAAACTAGGAACTGGGTTCAGGAAGGGGAAAACATTTCTGAGTGTTGGTTTTAGCCAAAAAAGCAAAAAAACAGACTACAGTCAAAGTTTGTGATAGGGAGTCCAAATGAACTCCATCAACCCAGGGAAAGCAGGATGCTGTTTTTTTAAAATATTTTTTTATTTATTTTTAGAGAGAGGGGAAAGGAGGGAGAAAGAGAAGAACAGAAACTTCAATATGTGGCTGCTCTCATGTACCCCCTGCTAGGGACCTGGCCTGCAATCTAGGAATGTGCACTAAACTGCGAATCCATCCTGCTTCCCTTTGATTCACAGGCCAGCACTCAATCCACTGGGCCACACTAGCTAGGGCAGGATACAGTTTCAAAAAGGAACCAAGCCAGACTATCAGGAAAGGGGAAAGCAGAGAAGGCAGTAGGAGGGTAGGTTACCCAACAAATCGGGAGATAATTCAATTTCATTTTATTGCCTGGTTCAGGTTTGACTTTCAAGGGACCGGCCTTAGCTTTGGGAACAAGCACTTCATTGTCCTAAAGGAGCAATTGAGAACTGCCAAAAGTAATGGACAAGAGTAATGGACAAGAGTAAATAGAGAAAAAATGGGCTCTTTTCAGAGCAACAAGAGAAATGGGGAGAAATAAGACATTGCTGAGGATGGAGTGGGGAGATTTTGCTAAAATTCATTTGCAAAAGGTAATTATTCACTGGAGGTAGGAGTGACCACACTCACTGACAACACTGATTATGTCAGAAGAGAAAGCTACACAGCTTGTCGTCCTTTAAGGACACCACATTTTTGTCGAAAACCGTTCATGTGGAATGTGTCATGAGGTTTCAATTAAATTTGTCCAGGATTAAATGTGAAATTATTCCTTGTTTTAATTTGAGAGACTTAATAGAAAAGCTTTCCCTCACCTTATGCAATGGCAAAATGAATGTCATCAGTCACCTTTTTTTAGCTTATTTTTGTACAAAACTGGGTAGTGCAACGGTTTAATTCCTGGAATTTACATAATCAGAATTCTGTAGCCATAAATGTTACTGTCTGTACTTATAACTTTGATTCCACTATGTTCCTTAGAGTCGTTGCTGCAAAAGAATATTTCACAGCAGTGTTCTTGTGATTCTAAGACTTATTTCAATTCAGAAGTTCCTGTAATGTGTCCATTCTCATCCATTTATATACTCTTGTAATTATGCATTTAAAAGGAATGACTCTCACTTCTTAGGTTTATATTAATCAGATGTTTCATGATGCCTTTGATGCAATTATGATTGGTTTCCAAACAGTAGATGTGCTCATGAACACTATTAAACATTTAAGCTCTAAAATGATTTATAAAATGTTAGTAGTGGTCCTCATACATTCAATATACAAACCTAAACAGGCAGGTATGCTTTCACTTATGTAATCTAAACATACTGCTTTTAATGACTTCTCCTACAGTAAAGAAGGGAAACTTACCAATATGTTGGTTGGAGTGTTAAGATATTACTTGAGATCATCTCAGTCTTTATTAATATCTAGCGGACCTGAAAAAAATACAAAACTGAAATATTGTAGGTAGCATTTATACCATTCTTCCTATCAAGTATTAGTCAATTTGCTAACACTTCCCTCTAACAGTCTGCTACACTCTTCTCTTCATTTTATACCTGCATGGACTGACATAAATTTCCTCTTCTGGGAGCACTCTTGCTTGTTGGTCTGGAAAACTCCTGATCACCTTTAAGACCCATCTTGGGCCTCACCTCTCTGGGGAGGTCTTTCTTAATGAAACCTTTGTCCCACTATCAACAGAACTGAACTTTTCCTCATTGGTACTTCCCAGCACTATAGGGCTTTCTCTGAAGTGCATGTCACGTTGTTTTGGGATTGTGTGTTTACAAGATTTCTCTCCCACTAGACTGTGGGGCTCTGGAAAGCAATGATCTCATCTTTTATGTGTGTGTGTGTCAGTGCAGAGAGTAGGTACTGCATAAATATTAGTTGAATAAAATGTTTTTCTTTAGCAAGATAGCATGAGTCTGCGCTATTACAGAGTTTTCTTTTAAATTCCTGTTTAAATTTTTGTATTGTTGTTTGATGACAATTGTCTCCATTTTCCCCCATTACTCTCCCCTGCACTACCCCCTCCCGCTCCCATATTAAGTCCTTCCCCCCAACCCTGTTGTCTTTGTCCATGGGTCCTTTATACATGTTCCTTGACTGGACCCTTCCCCTTCCCCCTTCTCCCTTCCCCACACTCCCCTCTGGTCACTTGTAGTTTGTTCTTTAGTTGAATGGAATTTGTTGCAAAGAATCTCAAATGGCTATTTAAATGTTGATGTTGTTGCTTTCTCATGCATTTACATCTCACCTCCCAGTGGAATTACAAGCTATGTAAGCACAGGGACCGTGTCTCCTATTTGTCTGTATTCATTTGGGAGAACATAAACAGTGGGTTTTTTGGTAATAAAAATGTTTATTGTTAATTATTAGTATAATCCCCTCTCCAGAGGTCATCAGTATAAAAATTTGGGCTACATATTTTTAGACTATACATATATTTTAATATGTGCACATATTAAATTAAAAAATGGAGTAATGAGATAATGCTGTTTTGCAACTTGCTTTTTTTCACTTAAGAATATATTTTGCCTACCACTCCATGTCAGCAAACAAAGAGTTTTTTGTAATAACATCATGTTATTCTTTGGCATAGATGTACCATTACTTATTTATCAAAGCCTCAGTATCTTGCCACTTAGATTTTTTTCATGCTTTTGAAACAATACTGTTCCTCAGTGACTGTGGCGTGCCATCCACAGCCCCCTTTAGCAGGGAGATACTCATAAACAGTGTTTTCTGTATTTAAGTAAGCACATACTATATATGAATTATCAGTCTTTTGTTCTCAGCATAACATCATATAAGCTATGAAGCAATTGTGTAAGTTGTTTTATACAAGGTTACCATTTATTGAAATCATCTCAATATCAGGTCCATTTTCTGTTTATATGAGAACAGAGAAATCTAACATATTGTTATGGTGACATAAGAACCAAAGAAGGCAAAAGATGTGTTACCTTTAAAGGATTCCATTTTATAGATGTGACCAAAATTGGCCCATACAGAGTTCAGCAGTTGGTAGAAACTGGGCAATGCATCAACTCATGGCTAAAGTTGTTGGAGACCCTTTTCAGATCTAGTTATGTTACCAATCCTCTCCAATTAAATCGAGCACAGCATAATTGAGTGTTTGCTCTGTGTTAGGCACTGGGCAACTTCCTAAGTGTTAGTATGATAGAAATACGTTGAAGGTAACCCAGCTGGTGTTCTCTTCATTCCTGGCTCTTTGTCTTACTATCTAAAGGGATTTAGGGAAAATTACTTAACTTCTTTGACCTCAGATTTTTCATCAGTGAAATGAAGAACATGAATATCAACCACAAAGGAAGTTATGAAGAAGAGAAGCCTGGCATCTAGCTGGTGCTCAAGAAATGAAAATCTCATGAATCACTAAAAGGAGCACCTTTGTTTTTTTTTGCCAATTCACCACTTTATAGTAGAGGAAGGAAGCATGCAGAACTTCTTCAAAAGACAGGGACCAACTACAAAGAGATAATGGGACTATAGGTTATTTCCAGATGTCTTTATTTTAATAGCATTATTATGTGTTGGAGTTTTATATAATTCAGTTTCAATTATAGTAACTGTTACATCTAGCCAAAGGTTGGCTGGTACCTCATGCCTGGGCCTTAGATTTAATAGCATTAATGGCTACGTCAGCTCCCCATTACTGTCTGCATTTGATTTGGTGGTGGCCTTCAGCCCAGAGGTAGGGTGTTGATTCTTTCTCATTGACTGGCTTGGGTTTCTAGAGGAGACTTTCATTTTGCCTGAGAACATTTTCTTCTATTTCTTGTTATTAAGCACAATGCAAAAAAATATAGTTTCCTACTCTCTTTTTATTTCCCCTTCCTTTTTGGATGAATTCTGTCACCAAACAGAGTTGCTTTACCAATGCATTCCTTGCATTGAATGAATTCTATTTTTATTGTCACCCATGAACACTTACTTATTAAAAACATAATGATGATTCATATATATTATAGTTCAAAAAAAGCTATCCAGAAAGCAGTGTCAACCTTGCTGGTGTATTTTATAGAGAAATAAATTGGGGTGGGGTGGAATTGAAATTTCCTTTCATTCTTTCTTCCTCAACCTTTTCTCTTCCTTATTCCTTCCCTTCCTTTTTCCTTCTTTTTCTTCCCTTCCTTTCTTCTTCCTCACACTCCTGCTCTTTTTATTCTCCTTTCCCCCCTCTTTCTCTTTCTTCTCTTTTTCTCCTTTTCTTTTTATGTTTTTTTAAAATGCTGAACTTAGCCCTGGCTGGTGTAGCTCAGTGGATTGAACGCGAGCCTGCAAACCAGAGTATTGCAGTTTGATTCCCAGGAAGGGCACATGCCTGGGTTGCAGGCCAGTTCCCAGCAGGGGACACAGGAGAGGCAACCATACATTCATATTTCTCTCCCTCTCTCCTTCCCTTCCCCTCTAAAGATAAATAAATAAAATATTTTTAAAAAATAAAAAAAATAAAATGCTGAACTTAATGAATCCCCTTGTCCTCATCTTGTCTCAAGTTGACCATTCAGTTCCAATACACTCCTGCCAGTCTGTTGCGCAGCCCACTGGAAGTCCCCTGGATTACCCATACTGACATCCTCCCACTGTTTGTAGATTTTTATCACATCCCCTAGTTGTCACTTAGCCAAGTAGTAGACATTTATCTCCTTTAATCTGGCCTCATCAATCAAATCTATTTTTTCCTCTAATCATTTTTATCACTTCCTAAATGGATTCCAATTTGTCTACATCTCTCTGGAATGAACTTGCCTCACACTGAATGCAGAGACCCAAGGATGAACCCTCACTGGCTACATTTGGCCATGCTGTCTTTCTGAACAAATATTTCATAACAAGTATGTATATGTTGATCCTTTATCTTGCCAATTTATAACTGCAAATTTGTGCAGACTGAGTCCTCACTGAGGTTCTCTGAAGTTAATTAAAAAATTTCTGTTTTTTCAATACAACAGTACTTATGACATTTGTGCTGACATTCTGTGTAAATAACTTCCCTGACACCTAACACAGAATTGATAATGTCTACTCTCCCGATGGGGGTCCAGACTAGGTTGAGGTAAGCCAAGTCCCAGCACAACTGCAGGACCCTGACAATCAGTCTCCCCTTACAATATACAAACTGTGTGTGCACTTGCTTTATGCTACTTCCTCGCAGCCTCTCTCATGCAGATAAAATAGCATAAAAGTTTGAAAATACTCTGAAAAATGTGAAGACATGGTCATGTGTAAGAATTGTCATCATCATTCTTCACCAGTCCAACTCAGCACAACTTAATAGCAGTGGAATTATCGCCAAAGTAAGCTCACTTTGCCAAGCCCTTCTCTCCAACCTCATCAATCCACTCTTCTGAGTTTTCTAGGGCTCCAATCATGCAAACCCCTGCCTAACCCAAGCACCTCCATGCCAAAACTAACCCAGCAAGGTATGCAGACACAGACCTTCTTATTTCTTTATTCTACCATTAGAACAAACTCATGTAGATTCCCATTCCCTTGTTTGCTTTCTTGAAAATAACAAGCTTATCAGAAAAAATTGTGTATGTTTATAAGGAAATACTCTTCATGTCAGGTCACAAATTTGTAATTTCATTAAGGGATTTTGCAGACATGATGCCTTTCCCAGCAGATGTTCTAACACACAGTTTATAAAACTATTCTGATTATGAACTTCAGTAAGAAATACATTCTTTTCATTACCAAGAACACACACAAAAAGACACAGAAACATAATGGAGCAAGGATTTCTCAAATTAGTACTAACATTTTCTACTTGCAAAGCATTCACCTATTCTATTCTATTTCTTTTTATTCAATTCTGTTCTGTTCTGTTCTGTTCTGGCCTATAAAATGAATTCCATTCCATTTTGGAGTGTACTCAATCTACTAGGCTACTTCAGTTTTTTTTTTAATTGTTAACCATGAACCAATTAAGTTCATTTTGCTATCCATTACTATGACACAATAATTTTGGAAAAATAAACTACTTGGAAGTTTTGTTTTGTAGTGGAACTAGGCAGATTGCTGTGAACAGACTTTTAACTGATGTTTGTATACATATTTATGTACATATCTGTATATGCCTGTGTAAGGTGATAGCAGACAATGCTGGACTGACTTTGTCAAGTGCAACAGGGCATCCACCTTGAAGGGGACATGACTTTTCTTGTGTGCACTGCTATTTAGCAGGTTATCATGTAATTCAAGGAACAGGAGAATTCTGCACAAGTTAATGGGGCTCATGTTGGGTGGGCAACTAGTTTACCATAGTACACGGAAAAGAAGGCAACCTTCAGGGACCCAGAGAGGCATCAAGCATTTGGGAACTTTCTATGCAAACAGTAGAATCCTGTTCATTGAGAGGCAGATACTGGAAGTAAATCATTGATTAAAATACAAGGGAAAAACTAGTCAAAAACCAGGACCTAAAGATTGCAGTAGGACTGCAGAAAAGTTTCATTTCATGCCATATCATGAATCTGTGGATATCTTGCTCCTTAAGTCTATCTTTACCTAAGATGTGATTGATCCAACTACATGTAGGTGCAACCAGATGGTCACAGCTGCACACAAAACCAGTTTCAAGGCTCAAAGAATGAGTAGTGCCTGGTAGATCTTAGGAAGTAGACAGGAATCTGCCCTCTTTAGACTTATATTTGGCATTTGATTTTTTTCTTTTGCCTATGAATAGAGCAAGTTCTGAGTACCACATTAGAATGTATACATTCATAAATGTTGTTAAAGGTATTTTTTCTGACTTATTTCATAAGTTCTGTCTTTAAATTACCCTGACATGGCATCTGCTTTGAGTTATATTTTATTCCTTTCCATTGTGCACTGCCATTATCAAATTCGTAATATCCCAGACTTCATTATTAACAGGAAGGATTATACCGGGTTTCCTTCCTAGTTTGTTGATGGCTTAAATATAACTTCTTTTAGAGCAGTTTCTGATAGAGCGACTCTTCATGTTTCTTATGTCCAAGAAAAATATAAGTTCGGAAATGTTTTTTTACTAACCTTGCAAAGTCACAGGATAAAGCCCATAATTTTTTTTTAAAAAAGCTTCTCTGTCTCACCATTTATTCCCCCATCCCTTCTCCCACTTCCATCTACCCCCTACCCACCCCAATCATCACACTGTTGTCTGTGTCTCTGAATTATTTCTCATATTTTCTTTTTTTGCTCAATTCTTCTACCTCCCCAGCACCCCAATACCCCTCAGAGTTGTGAGCGTGCTTTCTACCTATGAGTCTGTCTTTAGTTTGTTTGTAGTTCAATTTGTTCATTAAATTCCACATATGAATAAAATCATACAGTGCTTATCTTTCACTGACTGGCTTATTTCACTTAGCATGATGTTCTCCAGGTCCATCCATACTATCTCAAAAAGTAAAATCTCATTGTGTAAATGTATCATAACTGCTTTATCCACTCACCTACTGATGGATACTTGGGCTGCTTCCAAATCTTGGTGGTTGTAAATAATGCTGCAGTGAACATAGGGGTACTTATGTTCCTTCTAATTAGTGTTTAGGGTGGAATCGCTGGGTCACAAAAATGGGCAGATCCATTTTTAATTTTTTTGAGGTGACTCCATACTGCTTTCCAGAGTGGCTGCACCAATCTGTATTTCTGCCAAAAGTGCTTAAGTGTTCTTTCTCCACATCATCACCAACACTTGGTGTTTGTTGATTTATTGATGAAAGCCATTCTAACAGATGTGAGGTGATATCTTACTGTGGTTTTAATTTGCATTTCTCTAATGACTAGTGACATTGAGCATCTTTCCATATGTCTATTAGCCATCTGTATGTCCTCTTTGGGGAAGTGTCTATTTAGGTCCTTTGCCCATTTTTTAATTGGATTTTTTGGTATTGAGATGCATGTGTGTGTGTATGTGTGTGTATGAATAATATATATCCTTTATACATTTTGGTTATTAACCTCTTATAAGATATATCAACAAATATGTTCTCCCATGTAGTGGGTTGTGTTTTCACTTTGTTGATAGTTTCCTTTGCTGTGCAAAATCTTTTTAGTTGAATGTAGTACCATTTGTTTATCTTGCTTGTTTGTTTCCCTTGCCCAAGGAAATATATTAGAAAAAATACTGCTACAAGCAATGTCTGAGATTTTACTGTCTCTATATATTTTCTTGTAGGATTTTTATGGTTTCAAGTCTAACATATAAGTCTTTAATCTATTTTGAGTTTATTCTTGTGTGTGGTGTAAGAAGGTGGTCTAGTTCCATTTTTTTGCACATGTCTGTCCAACTTTCCCTCCACTATTTATTGAATAGACTATCTTTAGCCCATTGTATGTTTTTGCCTCCTTTGTCAAATACTGAGCTTCTCTTAATGCCCACGCTCTTTAAAAAACTGAAACCCATGTTCATATATAAACTTGCAGTCACTAAAAACACATATCAAGGAGCACTACAAAGGTAGAGTTTTAGAAAGAAAAGAAAAACCCACAGAGTTGAGTGCCATTTTCTCTTTTACTATTTGGTGGTACATTGGTAACAAAGTACTTTGCTGTACAATGCATAAGTCTCAAAAATATGAAAGTAAATAACATAAAATATATAGAAAGATGACCTTTTCAAAATCCCATTTCAAACTTTCAAAATCAGAAGTTTAAGTGAATAGTGAATCTAAGATGTCTTTCCCAAGTGAAGTAGAATTGTTGAGGCTCATTTCTACCCTAACAAGAAATTATTAGGATTTCTTTGACCCATAATGATAAAGTGAACTTCCAACTATCCCAGGCAATGTCAGCAAGGTTAGTGAATAACTGAAATTCAATGATAAAACAAAAGGCTTATTTTAACCATGGATTTCAACCTCCTTCCCTAGCAAAGCTTTATATAAGCCAAAGAAAAATAGGCAAGTTGCTTGTGCATCATTTTACCTCTCTGCCTTGTATTCATTCTCTCTCTCTCTTTATCTCTCTCTCTCTCTCTCTTCATCTCCCCGCATCTTTCTTGATAGTATTTATAAGACACGAAGAAGTCAAAATGTGATGAGAAGGGGCTATGCCTTTCCTGTGAATAGGATAAAACTTAAGTTAGTTTTTATGCTAATGGCAGTGAGGAGACATGGGCTTTGGGCAAACTCCAGGCTATACTGATTTTATACATACAGAAACAATCTACAGGTGGAACCTTGACCAGTTTACTCCAAGTGTCAGGATCCCACAGTTGCTGGTTAAACATGTATTAACACCCCTGGTGAGGTGACAGAAGATGCCACGTGAAGCTCCAGCGGCTGCCAAGGTGTTTATCACATCTCTAGGGCTCACAAGGCATCCAGCATGGGGACAGCCCACTTTTTTCAGAAAAGCTTACCAGAAGGGATATGGCTCTAAAAATGCCATGTGTTATCTTTCTCACTGGTGCAGGGAATGGAAGGTTTGAGCATGCTGACAGTAATAATTTAAAGGGAATTTCTACCTGGCTGGGTGGCTCTGTTGGTTGAAGCATCATCGAATACCACAAAAGGTGGCAGGTTTGATCCTTCAGTCAGCGCACGTGTGGGTGGCAACTGAGCAATGTTTCTTTCTCACATTGATGTTTCTCTCTCCTGCTTCTCTCTCTAAAATCAATAAACATATCCTTGGGTGAGGATTTAAAAAAATAATAATAAACAAAATTCCCAAAAGGGGAGCTGTGAAATGTTTGAACAAAGACAGCATCATTGGAAACACTGCATAACTTTCTGATACACCTTCACTGAAGAGTAGAAGACCCATTTGGATTTGGATGGCCAAGTTCTTACAGCAACTGGTTACACATACATGCACACATAGCAGCAATCCTATATATATATAATTCCATATGTGCAATGAGTTTCTTTACCAGGTTTTTGGTATTACTTAATTGTTTTCTAAAATGGTTGATGTAAATACATATTTGCTCATTTGATTTACTCCATGAATTTTATTGAGATTTTTTTCCCAAAGGAAAGTCAGTCATAAAAAATGATTTACAGTGTTTTTGGAACACTGAGTAGCAAATGTATTTTTTTAAATTTTATGTTAATTCATCAAAATGATTTCTATGTTCATTAATCAAAATGCATTGATTAACTTTATGTTAAAACCATTAGGCTTTAAAAATCGACAAAGAGACCGTTGGCATGTGAATTGAGAGTTTGATCAAGTCCAAAACACTGTGAAAACTATCTGAAATGCTTAATATCCCAGACCAGATGCCACTTTTTTCTCTTGCTAATGACGAGCATGTCTATCCCAAGAGAATACTGAACCACCTTCCCAGTGTCTCTTGAATGGCTGGCCACCTGAGAAGTGTGGCAGCTGGAGCAGCTCCTGAGGACGCGTTGACGTCCCCTGTAAGAATACTGCGTCAGGCAGTGAGTGTTCCTAAAGAGAGGCAATGTATGAAACTCCAAACTGGTTGTTCCCAACACAGAAGCCAACTTCTGGAAAGTTGGTTTCATAATTTGAGAGGCTGCACCCATCAGAATGGTGGCTAGTAAATTATTTTAATAAAGTAAATTTGAATGTTCAAAACATTAAAAAAGTTAATAGGGAATAGGAAGAAAGTCATAACATCGCAGATTATTGGTTGCCTAAGAACTTCTGCATTAGTTTTGAATGTTCTGATTACTTTAGAATCATTACACAGACACCGTGGAAAGCAGTATGGAGATATCTCAAAAAGTAAAAATGGAACTGCATTATGACCTAATGATTCCACTTCTGGGAATTTATCTAAGGAAACCTGAAACACTAATTGGAGAGAATACGTGCACCCCTATGTTCATTGCAGTGTTATTGACAATAGCCAGGATTAGAAAGTAGCCTACGTGTCTGTCAGCAGATGAGTGAATAAAGCAGCTATGGTACCTTTATACAACAGAATATTACTTGGCTATAAAAAAGAAGAAAATTTATCCTTTGTGACAGCATGATTGAACCTAGAGAACATTATGCTAAGTGAAAGAAACCAGGCAGGGAAAGACAAGTGCCATCTGATTTCACTCATATGTGAAATCTAATGAACAAACTAAATGAACAAGCGAAGTACAGACAGACTCATAGATAGAGAGCAAGCTGACAGCTCTGGAGTGGAAATGGCAGCGTAGAGATCAACTGAAAAAAAAAAAACCAAGAGAAAACTCATGGGCACAGACAACAATGTGGTCATTGCAGGGAGGAGGTGGGTGGTTGGAGGTGGAAGAGGGTATTGGGATGATAAATGGTAATAGAAAAAATATAATAAAATAAAATGTCAATCAGTCAATTATAATTACAAAAGAAAAGAATCATTCTGGATTTTCTAGTTCAACTGCTATTCTATTGGATAAGCCTCTGTGCTTCCCAGGAAACTGGCTCTTAAAAATACCTCCTTCATCATACCCCAGTGCCATTAGACATCAAGTCGCCAGGTTGCTAATGGTCTCGCTTTTTCTGCACAAAGGTGATGAACAAAACTCTTTCACACCAGGGGGTTAGTGAGTAATGTTTTCTGCCATTTAAGTTATTTTGGGGACATCTGGAATGCTTAATGTGAAAAATTAAATCATTAATTGTGGGATTCTGAGCATGGCAATGCTTTGGTGGAGGGTTATGTGTTTGGCTTAAATCTCTTTGTACCTTCTAGGTGACACACTGTTAGTTTCTTCATTTTTTAACTCCTACCTATTGCATCCCTTCTTCATTTACTGTGACATTTACTGATCAACTAATATATTCCAGAAACATGAACAAGTACTGAGGATAGAAAGATAAATAAGACCTCTCCTCTTAAGATCTCATAGTTTCGTACAGGAGATAATTATGTCAACCAGCTCATATTATAGTTGAGATAAGTACCAAGCAGAATGAGGGGGTGGAGGGAAGGTCAATCTTGTCTGGTTGGAGGAAGGGGCTTGTGAAAGATGCCACCCAAGTCAAAATATTTAAGCTGATTCTTAAATGATATATAAGAATTTCTCAGAAGGAGAAAAGAAGCAGTTGGATAAATGAGCTCAGCATATTGGCTACAGCAGTAGTTTAGCATGACTTGAACCCAAGGAGATGAGGCTTGAAAGCTTCTCAGAGGGCTGACGGGGATCTCGCCTTATTGTGGTTTGGAGTTTCATTCTCATTCTTTACTCAGTAAGACAGCACTGAAAACTGAAGCTGAGACTGACATGTTCCTATCACAGTGACAACAGTGTAGACTGAGGGTGGATCAGAGGGGAAGAGAGGCTTTGAGTTTAGCAGCCACGTGTTGAGTGGATATCACAGGCCAGATATGGCACCAGTCTGGACACACCTTGAGAGCAAAGTACCAGTAACACCCACGTCATTCTAGTAATAGTGACAACAATGACGTTGATTTATTTTCTTACTTTAAGTACTTCAACTCACAACTCCGAGGTGTTATGACTATGTGTGTTTTACAGGGGACATAACTAGAGTTAAGAGATGGAATCTGTTCAAAGCTCTGTAGCCAGTGAGTGTCACACTAGTAGTTGCACCCAGGCAATGATTTCACTGTGATCTACTGGGATGGGAGGAAAAGAGATATTCATACATTCAGACATGACCTTAGTGAGGACAGAGCTGGGCCACAGTTACTACTGCAACAAAAAAATAGGAAAAAAATTACAGGGAGACCCTGTGCTACAATGATTGGAAGCAGGAAGCTATATGTTGGGGGCCCAGACATGCATTTTCTCACCTTTCCCTAGGTTGTTCTCTCTGCCTTACACACTTTAATGGGTACAGCCAGCTGGCCAATGTGAGCAAGTGCTGAGTGGACAACTGGAGGCTGTTGTGCCTTTTTCTTGACTCTTTCTTCCCACTTGCGCTGAAAGTGGTTCATGAACAGCTTCCACTCCAGGACTTCAAATCTGTGTGTTAGCTCTTATGCATTCAGCAGCCAAATGCCCAGTAGTTCTTTGCTAAGCCTCCTTCAAAGTTTAGTTTGAAAAAAATCTTAAAATAAAAATTGTCCTTCAGTATCCTATAATCACAGAATACCTGGTGTGTTACTCAGCAGTTAAAGTAGAAATACAGGAGCTGGCACAAATAACACCCCTTTATTATGACCTGGAAATTTACACCAAATCTTTCATTACAAAATCATAAGCATGTAATTCCATAACATAAGAATATCAGACTCAAGCACATCATATGACATTTTAGGTGAAATGTTCAAATTGCTGTCCATCTCAAGGTAGACAGTCACATGCCCTACAAATCACATTCAATGGTGCTACTTCTCTGGACCCTGTGTGTTGTGGTGGCCCCAAGATTCCATGCCATGGTATATATGCCCTTTAGAACCCCTTTCCCTTGGGTAGGAGTGGAATTTGTATCTATGATAGGGTACCACTACTATAATTATGGTGCTGTATATGGCAGAAGTGATTTTGTGGATGTAATTAAGGTCCCTGGTCAGTTGACTTTGAGTTCATCACAAGGGAGACTATCTTAGGTGAGACTGACCTAATTAACTAATCCTTGAAAAAAGATCAGAGAGACTGAAAAATAAGGGAGATTTTCCTACTGGCATTGAAGAAGCAAACTGCCATATTGTACATTTGGCAAGGCACTGAGAGCTTCTAGAAAACTGGAGTGCTATTTGTCCAACAGCCAGCAAGGAGGCAGGATTTCAGTCACACAACCACAAAGTAATCAGTTCTGTGCATAAGCAGTGATCTCAGGAGAGCACCCAGAGCTTCAAATAGGAGCATAGCCCCAGACTATACTTTCACTGTGCTTTTTGTAAACCTGAGTAGAGGATCCAGCTGACCCATAACAAGACTCTTCATCCATGGAAAGTGTCAAATATTAAGTGTGTATTGTTTTATGTCACTCAGTTTGCGACAATTTGCTATGCAGCAGTAGAAAACTATGGCACATACTATTGCCAAGTTCACAGAGGTGCCATTCTCATTTATTAAACCAGCAAGTCCTACTCCATTGGCTTGTTTGGATGACCCTACAAAAAGTTTAATCTGATTATAGCTTCCTATATAAATTTAATATACCATGCCCTCAATTATCTATAAAGGTTAATCTTTTACTCTCTGAGGCTATTTTGTGTTATTTAATGAGTTGATTTCTATTGAATTGATGTGTGTATCACATAAAACATAAGCTTAATTGTAATGCAAAATTGGATTCTAACATGATATAAATATCATAGCATTGTATTTTAAATATTCCTATTGAAACCAAGGTTATTATAAAGTGATTAAGTTAGAGTTGTTATTAATTAAACTACAACATATAAGTAGTATGAATAATTGTCAAGTAGATTGTTCTTTATTACTTTACATATTTTGTATTTCTTTCATGCAATAAAGTAAGAGAATAAACATATTTTATATTATAGTGAAGAACTATAAGATGTCAACTGTAATGAAGAATAATTTTTTGGAAGGCACAATATTTGGAATAAAATCTGGCTAAATATATATCTGTACCCAAGAATTCTATTAAACAGGGCTAAAATCTGTAGAAATTGCCCTGAGTTTAATGATCACATAAATAATCCTGTTTCAATTATTCGATTTTATAATAAATGAATGATGCACCAGACTTTGTGTCTTTTGCTACTTTTATAGTATTGATTTGGATAAAGATGATCTCTGGCGGAGGCATGGGACAGGGCTCCATGTGGCTACCGTCTTCTCTTTTATTAGATCTCAAACTGCAATATCTACTTTGTCTAAATCAGCTTCACACATCCGAACATTCGCATCCATCACTTGCTCTTTATTTCGCTTTGCTTGGCTATGAAGATGGCTGCATATCAGTGTTGCCCCTCTCTTAAGTGATTACATTTGGGGCCCAAAAGAGGATGCTCCAGGGATAAATCCAAGATGAGAGCGAGGCTGTGGAGCAGGGCTGAGACGTGTGGAAAGGTCTGCAGTCCTGTCTCCATCTGAGTTTGCAGCTGAAGCTCCCTGGGGAAAGGAAGTTATCGTGGATGCAGGGAGTGAGTCATCAAAAGATGTTTTGACAACATAGAATGGAACCTTGTATGAATTCACCAACAATTTAAAAATATCTTACTTTTAGCAGAAGAAAAAACTTTCTAGAGAAGGTGGAGAAATGGTTGGAGCCCCTGTCTATTCTTGACGATGTCAAGTTCAAAATGTGTGTGACTCTTGGCGAGTTTTTAATAAGCTGGAGAAACGTCTCCCTGGAGGCTGTGTTACCTGCGGGGTGAGAGTGTGTGAGCAGATGAATGTAGTGTTTCTCACGGTGCAGCCCGAGAAGTCCTGCTTGGGATAGTTGATAAAAAGGAAGACCCATGGGCTCTACTCAAGATCTACTGAATCAGAATCTTTGAGGAAGATCTAAAGGTTCATTTTTAAGAAAATCTCTAGGTAACTGTAATGTACACTAAATTTTGAGCACCGCCAGTAAATATACATGTATTTATTTTACATATGCATTTATGTAAAAACACTCAAGAGAATGGTCTTTTCTCTCTTGCCAGTGTTAAGCAATGTTGATCTTATTTACAATCCAGCCTCCTCATTTATTTGTAATCCCATAAGGATGCTCTATAGTGGCTTCAAAGTGTTTTCTGAGTTGCTGCCTATTATTCCTCCACTTAACTCCATTCACATTCACCCACTGAGCGTGATGCCTTTGCTATTCATCCTGAGGACAAAGTTACCTGGTGAAGCCTGGTGTGGTGTTGCTTTCTTACCACTGAAGATATTGTCTAGCCGAGGAGTGTTGAGTGTGATGTGTAGACAACTGATGAGACTGATGGAGCAGTGGAATAATATGTCCTTGAATTAAATTTCCTCAGCAGATGACAGGACTCTGAAAACAAAAAGTTGAACCTGAATAGAGTCTGGTGCTCCACTGAGGCCTCACTGTACCTGTTCACCCTGCGAAGTATCCCAGGATGGGACTTGACTAAGATTTCTAAAACACCAGTTCCCAGGGGAGGTATTGCAATGATATTTACATTTATTTTCTTTGCAACAGAAATGCCTGGATTTACATTTTTTTCATAAGACCATCAATTTAAAAGCTACGTCATTAAGGTAAATAAATTTTCCTACATCACTTTGGTGAAGATGGTGGTAAACTTGACGAGTGGATGTGAGCTGTGTGTTTTCTTCAGAATCTCAACTTAATTGAAGATGTGCTACTCTTTTGTAACCATGAGGTGGCTAGGAATCATAATGGTATTTAGCTAATGGAGTTGTTCTGTGAATTTATTGATATAATTCATGTAAAGCAATTAGAACAGTGTGTGATGTGCAGCAAGCACTCAGTAAGTAATAACAATAATAGGTACCATTTATTGAGCATCTACAATGTGACAGTCTCTGTTCTAAGTGCTTTACATGAATCATCTCAGCAATTTTCTCAATGCCAAGAAGCTCCAAAGAAGTGGACTGAAGATTTGAACCTAAGCTTGCTCCTGAACCTTGGTCTGTGTTGTCTGCCACTTTCATAAATGCAGCTCATTATTTCTTCACATTATTATTGAAATACACTTCTCGGTTGATGCCTTACTGCTTGGTTTTATTTTGAAGTTCATGTAGAAGGGCCAGATATCCTCCCAGTTCACTCAGTCAGAGGATTTAGCCAGGCTTCTCTTGGATCAAGTAACTGCCAATGGAGGGGAATAAGTTAGAGGCAGGCAACTGGTCCTCATTTTGTTGGAATAGGAGATGGAGGGGAGCAACCTCATGCAGGCATCACGGGGAGTGATCTGACTGGCGCTGAGTGTTTTCCAGGACCTGGGTGAATTCTCTGACGAGTCTAGTCTTATCCTCCACTGGGCATGTAATGTAGACTGCTCTTGCTATGAAAAAAATTGCTACCTAATATCTGTATCATTCCATTCTCCTCCCTTCTGCTGCCACTGGGCCTCAGTGGGGTCTCCCACTCTCATGGTACTTTCCGTACTCCCTCAAAGACCTTTTTGCTAGAAGTTGCTATAGTTGCTAGTTGTTTGCAATTAATTCTAAAAAAACTTTCTGGTCAAGATCTCTGGAGTCAGACCTGAATTTCAATCCTGGGTTGGATATTTTCTGTTATAGTCTACTAATTCTCCGTTCCTCAATTCCCACTTGTACAATGGAGATAACAGTGGTCCCTCCTTCATAGGATATAGTGCGGGGTGCAGTAAAAGAATACAGATAAAGTGCTTAGCTCACTAATCTGTCAACCAATGATTAGCCTACAAGCACTGGCTATTACCATCTAAATTTTGTTTCAATAAATTTTAAGTGTTGCAAAAACTGGACATAGGGTTGTTATTGCCCGTACCATCTTACAGACCTTAACCATAAATATAGTGAATGAATACATGATGAATGATAAAAAATACATGAAATAAAGTTTAGTTTTTGACCAGACAAAGTAATTAAGCTCTGAGACTTGGGTGAGAGAAAGCTCCCCACCCTGCCTCCCTCTCTTCCCCTACCCCTTGCTCAATACCATTGCCAACCCAGAATGTAAAAGATGGGCATCACCAGACCCTCTTTGCACCCTGTCTTGGTTCCTCAAAGGGCAGCCTCACCCCTCATTTTTGGAAGAAAACACTGTTTTTCTTCCAAAAGCCATGTTGCTGAAAACACAGCAGAAGTGGGTTTCTTGCTGCTAGTGACCGGTGATTTTGAGTGACCTGCACCTGGAGGACAGGCTGCCCAGTGCTACAGTAGGACTGTCTGTGGCTGGATGCGCTCATTCGTCTGGGCGCAGGCCAAGAAAGGTTTCAGTGGCTGCAGAGCCAGAGTTCATCCCAACAGCTGCTTTGTGGAGCCTTCTTTTAAACAGTAAGACCGGGATCTGCCTCTCACCCTCCTGGTTAGTTTTTGAGAGTAGGTCACAGAAAACTTTAGGCACTTTCGACAAGATATCATAACAGCATCCCCTTCTCTCACCGCTGCCTCATACTCACTCCTTCTCCCAGCCCCAGCCCCTCGACTCCCCAACCCCAGTGCAGGGGCACAGAATTTTCCTGGGTCTGAAGTCACACAACCCAGGAAGGGCAAACTAACTCTATTTTGGCAGTATAGTGCTGGTTACTTACCACACTGACATTTGTCTGTCAGTGAAAGGAAGTGCTTATTATGCACTCAGTGGGAATTTGTCCACTGTTAGGTCTTTCATGTAGGAATTCTCCTGGCCATCTGTGTACAGATGACAGGCTTCCAATGCTTTGGGACATGGGGCAATTTACCAACTCTTCCCAAGCCTCTGTTTTTTCATCCCTAAGATGTGAATGAAAACCTTTATCTTCTTCTTGGACTCGTCAAGAGGATAGGAGAGTTGGTGTGCTCAGCCCAGGACTTGGCAAAGCATGTACTCCATGAAACACAAATGCTATATAGCACGTAATCCTCACGACACCCTCAGAGACGTGTACTGGCCCCATTTGGAAGACCAGCAAACCGAGGTTTAGAAAGTTTAAGTAACCTGAATGAGGCCAAAGATCTGGTCTCTTCTTTCTATTGGCCACTCTAGTATTTGTCTTTTACAATGGAATGCTGTGCTTTACAGGAAGGAAAGATACCCAGTCATGCTTTAGTCTGACTCTAAACTATGACTGAAAGCTAAGAGTGATAGACAAAGCTACTTTGCCTATTTAGACTGCAACGGTCTTTTAGAGGAATCAAAGGATGGGAGGGGGCACTTTCCTAGATCCTTCCCATCCTCCTTCCTCACAAGTGGCATTTAGGTAACTTGGACAGGGAGACCTGCCCTGATGCTGCCTGGTATGGTTTTCCTTGGTTGCATCATTGGGAACTGCAGATTAAAGTCACATTAAACTCTGAGAGAACACGGCCAGCACACTCCTGTGGGCAGTGCTCATGGCTCTCCTTACGGCCAGGTGTCAGGAACACACTGCGTGGCTGTGCTGGCTTCCTCAGCACAGGGCTTCCTCAGGAGGCAGGCAGAGACCTAAGCAGGGTCCACAGGCACACTGGGCACTCAAGATAACAGGTAGCAAGGTCCTGGCAGGTGAGTGAGAGAGCAGGTAGTTTTGTAGTCTAGGTGACAGTATCTGTACTGTTGTTCATGCCACAGCTAGTCAGTGCCTTTTATGCTCCAGGCACTATTCTAAGCTCAAGGCTATCCTGGTGAACAACATGGATAAAAATCTCTGCCTTCATAGGCAGCAGGTTATATTCTACCAGAAGATATTAGATAAATGAGTAAACAAATATACCTCTCGAGTGTTGGCAGTGCTTTGGAGGAAAATAGAGCGCGGTGATCTCAGGCTTGGGGAAGCTGTGGTATTCTACATGGTGCAGTTAGCAATGACCTCACTGTGATGGGCAGTTTGGAGCTAAAACCTACCTGAAGTCACCTATTCATGAAGTGACCTGGACATAAGCATTCCAATAGAGGGAACAGCCAGGGACAAAGGCCTGAGCTTATGAGGTAAACACTCTGAAAGGAACCCCCACAGGTCCTGGGAGGAGCAATTCAGACCCTAACTTATAACATCCTGACCGAGTGGAAAGAACCTCCCTCTGGACTTCTCCCTGGCAACATGCCTACACCCAGTTCTCAGCCAAACAACACCAACTTTATTTTGTTTTCATAAAAACTGCATGCATTTTAAGGTATGCAATATGATACTTTGATATACATTTACATAGTGAAATGATTACTACAGTCATCTCTTGCATAGTTACCTTTTTCATGGTCATGAGAGCCCAGAAATCCACTGTCTTAGCACATTTCAGGAATACACCACAGCAGCATTAACTACAGCCAGCATGCTGTACATTACATGTCTAGAATGTATTCATCCTTCATACCCACAGCGTTGCACGCTTGGAACAACATCTTCCCATTTGTCCCACTGCCCTGCCCTTGGTAACCACCATTCTACCCTCTGCATCTATGAACTCAACTATTTTAGATTCAATGTATACGTAAGATCATTTCTTTCTGAGTCTGGTTACTTCTATTTCTTTTTTTCTACAATTTTTTTATTGTTGTTCAAGCACAATTGTCTCCATTTTCTCCACACAACTCCCCTCCCAACCCCAGCTATCCGCACCTCCCCACCTTGATCCTACCCCCCTTTGGTTTTGTCCATGTGTGGTTCATTTCTCTTAGCATCGTGCCCTCCAGATTCATCCACAATGTCACAAATGACAGGATTACTTTTCTTAAAGACTGAATAACATTTCAGTGTTTGTGTGTATCACAATTTCTTTACCCATTCCTCCATCAATAGATTGTTTCTATATCATTGCTACTGTGAATAATGATACAATAAACACGGAAGTGCAGGTATCTCTTCAAAGTACTGATTTCATGTCCTTTGGATATATACCCAGAAGACAGTATGCTCAATTATGTGGTAATTCTATTTATAATTTTATGAGGAAATGTCATACTGTTTTCCACAGTGGTGGTACTAATTTAAATTCTCACTGACAATTCATAGAATTTCCTTTTCATCCACATTCTCACCAACATTTACCTTTTATCTTTTTTACTTTGTATGAAATTTCTGGAGGTGACATTGGTCAACATGATTATATAGGTTTTAAGTGTACATTGTATGATATGTGATCTTCATATTGCATTGTGTGCCTACCACTCAGAGCAAAATCCTGCCTGTCACCCAGGCATTCTAATAGCTGTGAGGTCATATCTCATGGTGGGCTTTTTTTCCTATGCATGTATATTCTTAGACTAATCTCCTCATCTGCTTTGATTTGCACTTCCCTAATAATTAATGATGTTGAGCACCTTTTTGTGCACCTGTTGGCCATTTGTCTGTCTTCTTGGAAAAAGTCTATTCATGACCTTCAACCATTTTTAAATCAAGTTACTTGATTTTTGCAATTGAGTTGTATGAGCCGCTTATATATTTTGGATTTGATCACTTTTCAGGCATATGGTTTGAAAATATTTTCTCCAATTCTATAGGCTGCATTTCTATTTTGTTGGTGGTTTTCTTTGCTATAAAGAATCTTTTTAATTTGATGAAGTCCAAAGTGTACATTTTTGTTTTTGTTGCCAGGACATTGGCTTTAAATACAAATACGAAGGACCTGATCATTGACTTCCATTTATGGGGCAAGTTCAAGGGTTCCCTTGGGTAGAAAAGCAGAAAAATCTTTTCTGGAGATTAGAGATTGAAGTGCATTTAAGCAATAATAATCTTGTAAATAAATAGGCAAGAAGATCCATGAATTCAATTAACTATGAGATTGCAATCTTCTCATGCTACTGCAAAGTTTCAGGGGTTAATGGATTAATTAGAATGTCACAAAACTGTTTGGGAGGATCATTTTGGTTCTGGCCTTCATTCCTGGGATGATAAATATTTGTGCCAGTTGTTTGGATATTTAATTCAATTAAATCTGTGTGGAATAATGGAAGGAAGAATGAGCTTTGAGTTGAACAAATTAGTGATTGAATTTTGATCCCATCCATTACCAGAAGCAGAACCTTGAGGCTACTAGTTACACTCTGAGGCTTAGTGTTTCTCTGCAAATCTCATTTAATTACACCTCATTTCAGAGAGGCTGAAAGGGGAAAGCAATGTGTGCAAAGCATCTGGTATGTGGTAATTAATTAATGCTGCCTATTGTTATGCAACAAGTATATGCGCCATAGACCTGAGAAGAATGATGTGCTGTCCATCAACGCATGTGGGGAATATACAGGAACGGAAGGCATGATTTCCGCCCTCAACAAACTTACCCTGAAGTGTGGATAAATGCACCCAAGTAGCTATACTATAATGTATTTTAAAGGAAAAAGTACTATAATAAAAGGGAAGGGGAGAGAGAGTTTCTCTCCGATTCTGCTTGGAGAAGTTTCATGGAACTGTTTTAGGAACTTGTGGAGCAAATATAGTGTGGAAAGTGTTTTTCAAATACATGCAGTCTCTGAACAAAGCATGGGGATGTAGGACCTCTGAATGAGTTTGCCGGGAGGAAGCTGGGCTGTCAGGTAGAGTGATGGACAGAAATAGGGCCAATGAGGTGTACCCTCAAGCTGCCATCAGGTGCCTGAGAGACTAGGATGCGGTTAAAAGGAGCTTGGATTTTATTCATTAGGGATATAGGGAGCCATGAAAAGTTTTTGTGGAGAGAATAATAATATGAGGAATGAACCTCAGAGCCATTACTCTGGCAGCCCCGTGTGGTATCAACACAGACGAAGAGACTTGTGATAAAAACAAGAGCTACGAATGATTGAATACTCTGTTCTTGAAAGCATTACCCAATTACTGCAATAGTCCAATGAGCTAAGTGCATTATGCCCTTTTTGCAGACAAGCACATGAAGGCATGGAGGTGTTGAGTAACGTACCTGAGGCCACACCGCTTGTGTGAGAGGTCGGAGACCGAAATCCAGGCACCTGGGCTCTGGAGCCCATGCTCTGAACCATTGCACTACCCTGCCCCCGAAGCCAACCAGACAGTAGGAAGGCCTGCATTGTAACCAGCTCTGCCTTTGCCTGCTCTTCCTTGTGCTTTCTGGGTCCTCAGTGTGTTCATCTTTAATTGGATCTCTGAGATGCCTTCAAACACTTGTTTGTGTGTTTGAATTCTGTATTTTAATGTGGGTCTGATCTATTTGGTCAGCAATGGGGGGAGAGGGGAGAGATGGATGATTGTGCAAGAAACAGAAGCTCCAAGCAAAGTTTTGTTTCTGATTGATCTTTTTTCCTCAGAAACTGTTTGTGGCTCCAAATTTACTTGAATCATGTTTTTAAAAAAGCAAAGGAGGTACACACTGAAAAAAAAGTATTTTTTTTGGTGTATTCAATGGGAGCGAGCTAATGCCTCAGCTAGCTGCTGAACTCTAAAATTAACAATGATTAGGAATACTTACTAATTTATTATACCTTTCATTTGCAACTGTAGGATAGTCTCTCTTGAAATCCCCATACTTGTTCACAATGACTCAGACTGTGTCCTGGGATAAAGCAACTCATTGAAAAGAAGCAAGTCAATACAGCACAACTCCCTTCTCTCTGTTCTCATCGAGCTGGGACAAAATACACACTTTGCTTTTCCTGACTAGTAAACAGTGTTTCTGAAGCAGCTGAATCCGAGCTGATACTCCGCCCCTCAGCATTTTCAGGTTTATTTCAAGATGCGGTGCGCTGGTCCCTGTCTGCAGCAGGAGTCCAGCCTTGGTTAGCTTCCGTTTCCAAGGCAACTGGCCAGCCCCACAAAGCCACAAGCAGAGCGGGCGCGGGCTGGCTGGACCAGCGGCCACCTAGCCATCGCTGCCACACGTCATGTTTCCTGGAGACCTTCTCGTGACCTCCCAGGTCTTCGGGTGATCTGTGTGTTACTTCATGCGTGGCTGTCTCTCTGTGTAAGAGTGATAACCCCCAGGAAGCGCATAATTCCGACAGGCTGACTTTATCCGGCTGCCACTTCTGGCCTCTTCTACTGTAGACAGGATGAATGTATTTTCTCCCATTCACGCCCTTTCTCGCAGCCTCTCCATCTCGTCTCCTCTCTCTCTCTCTCTCTTTCTCTCTCTCTCTCTCACTCTCTCTCTCTCTCTCTCTCTCTCCCTAACCCCCCCCCCCCCCAGCTCTCCTCCTCCCCTGCTCCTCTGGCAGTAGCTTTCTTAATGTAGTTTAATGGCTTTACAAAGAAAGCCAGGAAGACATGCACTTCTCACTGGCTGTTATCGGACCATGACCTAGCTGACCATGAACTTGGAAGGGCTTGAAATGATAGCAGTTCTGATCGTCATTGTGCTTTTTGTTAAATTATTGGAACAGTTTGGGCTGATTGAAGCAGGTTTAGAAGGTAAGGGAGTTCTTTTTAGTGACTTCTAAAAATTCTGTTTTGCAATAAATATTTCTTAAGGGACGAGAAGAGGCACCTGAAAGGAAATCAGAGAAATGTAACTCTGGGGTGGACGTGAGGAGAGGCAGATTTTTTCAAGGAAGAAAAGATTAATAAGATAAACTTTTTGTAAGTTTCAGTAATGTTTTCACAGCAATAGAATGTTAAAACTAAGGGCAACACTTTAAATCAAAATGTTAGCACCGAAACTGAGGAAATGAAAGGTTTATAATTGATATGTCTGCTTGTATTGAGAACGTTTAGTCCATATGGATCTTAAATTATTTTATCTATTTTCCCCCTTGTATCAGCAAATTTTATTTGGATATGTTGTGAGGTTCATCTGTTTGTTGCCATGCAAATGCATTCATTGAATGGAAATGGTTATACATTTATTATAATTTCTTATGATTTAAGATTGAAGCCTAAGACTGACAAGCTTTTTATAAGGCTGTCTTGAGACGTGTTTATAATATTACTTATATTTCATCCCAACAGAGAGTTTGTGGGGCAGCGTCCCCAACTCATATGACAGACCTTAGCATGGAATCCAAACAGCAAACTGCTTTTCCAGTGTTGTTCTGTATGTTTATCAGAGGCTCATTCTCCTACTGTCCCTATCATCTTTTGCTTTAAAAAATAAGACATGTACTTGCCTGTACCTTTCCCTGAATTAAAGTCTCTTTTAAGAGTCTGAGCAAATTTAGATTATTTTATTTTCTTCTCCGAACTCATTTGAGAGTGTTTGCATACATCTAGTGACTGGCTCTGAAGGTGTCAGCAATGTTGAAACGCAGCCGCAGATGATGTTGTTTGACATGCTAATACTTTGATATTTGTCTTGCTTTAAATTGGAAACTTGTGTAAAAATGCAAATATGTTATAAATGTTTTACATCCACAACTAATCTAGTCCTCCAGAGGGGGCTGCCAAGTATGGCATACAAATAGCAAACATCAAATTAGAGTAAGTGTGTCACTCTGATGTAGGTTATCAGAAACCTCTGTCTGTAACCCACGCGGGGAGGGATGGTGGAAAGCAGGGTTTGTTCAAGTCATGTTAAATAAGTTTGCAGAATGCTTTTTGTGGCCTCCTTCAATGGAAACATTTGTAGTTCTAAAAGAGGATCAAATTCTAAATTCTGGAAGCGGTGACTGCTCTTTAACACTGACTTTATCTCGTGCGTCCTCATGACACCAGGAACTTGGTTGGGTGTCTCTGTTTATTAGTGTGTGTTATTGTACCCAGCAAATGGGACGGGACCTCTCATTGGAAGGCACTGGTTTTTATTTCCTGAGACTGACAGTTACATGGAGTAGTGTCGGCATTCTTAGCCATGTTGAGGGAATTGTTTACCTGACTTCATGGATGATGTGTGGTCATTCTGTAAACTCTTTGTTGATGGCGTTTATTCCAGGTCTGGGGACGAAACCTACTCTGGTATTGGTTTTCTTTTAGGAGCAAAAACATTTACTCTCCCAAAGGAAAGTGTGCATTTCCTTCCTCTAAAGATTACTAACCTTTATGAATTTCTTTCTTTTTCTAATTGCTTGCACTCCAAACTATTCTGATTTGTATAAACGGTTTCTATCCTGTATTTTATAGTTTATAATATCAGCATTTCCCAGGCCAACACTGTACTAATAATACACAGAGAGTGAGTGTTCTCTCTTATAAACTTCAACATCAACCCACAACTGATTTCTAGTGTTTTTAGAAAGTGTTTTTAAATGATAAAATGTTGGTAACCACTCTAAGGAGACATTTTATCTAATGCGTGAATGTTGATAGAGACAGAGAACAAAAGTGCTTTCTGTTTTGAAGTTTGTATAAGACATTTCCAAAGTAAATGCTAGCCTCAGAAAACCTGCTGAACTAGATTTAAGTTGGTTGCATCCTTTGTTTATGAGAGATAGAAACCAAAAGAATGGATTAAATTGTTACGGTTCATTGTACATAGTCTGAATCTATAGATGAGAATATGCACAAATCCAAAGTCATAGCCTGATTTTAATTAATGAAAAGGATAAACATTTATTATCAAAATAGCATCTTCATAGATTTTTCTGCAGCTTTCTTAAAAACAAACTCTAGTATTTTTCAGGTTTATTTTCCCATAGGAGTTCCCTTCCTCCCCCTACCATTTTACATATCTAAGTTGGGGAAAGTAATTTCTTCCACCTTTCTTATGTGTCTGCTAAAGTGTACTATAGTAAAAAGATTTGAGTGTTAAGTACAAAAATTTGGACTTAGGTTAAAGCCCTATAAAGATGGTTTTGAAATTTTTTTCTTAAATAATTAAGCATTTTCCTTTAAGCCTTAAAAGTGTTTTACAGTGTAGTTCTTAGTCCAGATGTAGTTTTTCTTTCCCCATTTTTACAGGTGCAATGTGCATTACATTCTTAGGGCATATGTAATGCTAGGTTTGCATAATGAAGTTGTTATCTCGCTTTAAATATGTATAGAATAAATGCACTTCAAAATAAATAAGTCACTTGCAAGTCTGAAATTTGTGTTTGCTTGTCTTTGAGTCCTTTGAACTCCTGTTCTTGCAGAAGACTGGGGTATGGGTCCTAGAGGGCCTGGCTCCTCTTATTCCAGACTAGGTCTGGTATGCATAAATACACAGTGCTACCCATAGATCCATGGCATCTGTTTCTAAACAAAAAGAGTTGCATTCAATGGGTGGCATCCCTAAATATGAGAAAACAAAAACAATAATAAGAGTACAGATTCTTACCCCTCTTCTGCTACTCTCTTATTTTTTTTTCAAAAGATTTTATGTATTTATTTTTAGAGAGAGGGGATGGGAAGGAACAAGAGAGAGAGAGAAACATCAATGTGTGGTTGCCTCTTGCATGCCCCCTGCTGGGGACCTGACCTGCAACCCAGCCATGTATCCTGACTGGGAATAGAACCAGTGACCCTTTGGTTTGCAGGAAGGCACTCAGTCCACTGAGCTACACTAGCCAGGGCCCACTATCTTATTTTCTAACCTTGGTAGGCCATTTTACCTCATTAGTGGTCTAAAATGAGAAAACCGGACTTGATAATCCCCACAGAACTTTCCATTTCAAAAAGCGTACCAGTTGACCAGGCAACGAGAGTTGGAGGATTGACATAATACGTGCCCTTTCTTATGACATGGCTATCAGTGGCCCATTGGGGAATTGATATGCAGTAGAGACATTGAACTAATCCCTCCTCTCCCATAGTGGAGTCATTCATTATGTCTCAGGAAGATTTCCATTGCATTTCAAGAGAACAGAGAAATGCCCTCTCCTGTAGCTCTAGGATTTGACATTTGGGACTGCAATTCCAGGCATTCTTCTAATATAGTTTCTCAAAACTTACATGGGGTTCCAATAACAAATAAGTGCACCATGTTATTGTTCATGAACATTTTAAAGTTCAGTTGTTTTTGTTTTTTGATGGTTTAGGTTTGTTATTGCTGTTGTTTGTTTATTTATTTTTACTTTGTAATTTAGGTAAACTTCGAGATGTTTTCTTTTTAGGAAAAGTAATCTCAACAGTGAACCAGTATGAATGCATATAATAGTTTGAACTTGCGCAAAGTTTTGAGGTTAACACACACTGCTAGAGTTTTGAACTCACAGGCTCTTTCTGCCTGTTGAGGAGTGGAGGGAGCTCCAGAGTTCCACTGGTCTGGAGTAGTAAAACCTCACGACAGTAAATTGCCTCTTTTCCAGCAATAAAAATGAAAGTGGTTTTCAGTTTACGCATACCAGGGAGAAATTGAATAAAAATTTTAATGGCAAAGCTATTTCATTATTTCTACATCCAACTCTGGGCTGTGAAAATATCTACTTTTCATCCAAATATGCGTTAAATTATGCTGAAATAGTTACTGAATTAAGAAAGAACCATCTTTCTCCCTACTTCCAATCTCAGTAAAAGGCATTTTACAAAAGTACAATAACACACATGACTTAGAAAAAATTACTTTTGTTGGTATTTGTCTTTGATAAAAAGACAAAAAGAAATCAAATAATAATTTAAGCCCCTTGTAAAATACCCATTAATTTTTGCATATATTTAGCTGATATTATTTAGAAGATATTTATAATACTATAATGCAAGCTTCCTTGAGAGTTCTAAAGAAGGTATTATCCATATATGCAAGATGAATTCTTGGAACCCAAGTTCTTAGTTTTCCTGTGTGTTAACAGAAGTATAGATATATTGGGTCTGTCAATAGCGTGGGCTGAGTGGAAAACAGTTGTGTGTTCATGATGTGTAATGAGGACCAGGGGCCCGGAAATGACGGGAACTGTTGTAGTATCTCGGATAGCTCAACTGGCATTCTTACAACAGACTGTCTTTTAATTCTCCCGTAAGTCTGCTTACTCAAATGCAATGGGATGCAAAAGCTGATGTATATTTGCACTACCAGAAAAGTCTTTCTAAACTGTAATGCTTAAGAAATATAAAACTAATTTGTGGTGATATTAGAAAATGTACACATACTACCTTTTGACACCATCTGGGAATGAAATAAAGGAAATATTTACCTATTTGAATTTCTTTCGTGTTTTTATAGTTAATATTTTCTTTATTTCAAGAGCATTAATGTCTACAAAGGAACTATTGGAAGACGAGGAATTAGTATGGTTAGAGATAATATTCAGAGAATCCAGAATTATTTTGCTTAGATTCTAATTACAGCTTTGCCTCTTAATAGTCATGTAGTTGGAGCTATTACTTGGCTTTTATAATCTTTATTTTTTAATCTCTTTAAATGAAATATGATAAATAATATCATTATTTCACTTTATTGAAGATCACCTATGTATGAGACATGTTAAATACAATATAGTATTACACAGCGTATTAAAGTGTTAAACATAGTGTAGTATCAGTACAATACAATCTGATCTGCACCATGGTTCTCTGGTGTAGGGAAACTTAGATCTCTAGGGGCTAAATAACTTGGCTCAGGGTTACACGACCTATAAGTCATAAAGGTGAAATTCAAACTCACATCATCAGGCTCTGTATTCTATTCTGTAACTTTAATTTTCTAGACCTTATAGCATGGTGGCTATGACAAATAATCTGGTAAAGAAGAAAGTTTTAGGTCAATTATCCACCAACTCTTTCTACAATCCCTTCTGGACATATTCTACATGTGAAACACTCTAAATCACTGACATTGTTTAATAAGCATGAATGTTCACACTGACATGCTAACAATACCATTCTATAAATAGAGCATAAAGAATGTCATAAAGCCTGTATCTTATAAATTAGACAAATCTCATAACCTAAATGAATCTGTATTATACTCTTGTTAAATTGAGTGCATTCTTTATTTGGGCTCTGGGATAAAAATTGAGAAGAAAGTAGATAGACTCAGATTGAACCCAATTTGTACCTGGTTTGCTCTGGATGATAGGTGGGACTACTGGAAATAGATGGAACAGAGACAAGCTGCTGATTTAGGAGAAAATAGGAAAATCCACATGAGATGCTGTAAAGATAAGACCCTGAACCCAGGACGGACATTAATTGGGAAAGGGCTGAGATTTACGAGGAGGATTGAGTATAGCACAGATAGACAAAGGTAATAAGATCCGCACAGGCATAGGACTTTGGAGTGAGAGCATCCAGGGTTGATACAGAGCTAACAGAAACCTCAGTGGGATTTCTGGCTTAGTCAGGATGGTCATCAGCAGAAAACACATACTCCAGTCTGTTTTCATGGGTACGAAGAGAGAAGGAACACAGATAGCGCTGGTTATGGGAAACAGACTGCTATAAGGGAGGGAGGAAAACTTACTTCCATTGGGAATCCACCGTAGGAGCAACAGGGTAAAAGGAGTGTTGTTCTGTGTGCCATGCCTGGGCGTTATCATACCAGCCTGCAAAACTGCAGGAGATGCTACCATGTAGATAATAAATTGGGGGTTCAGGGAGATTAATAACTTGCTCTAGATCACAAGAAAATATGATGAAGAAATATGAATTATTTCGAATATTTTCCTACTGGCACTGATGCAAATGCCATTGAGAAGATAAGTATTCAAAGATAAGATAAAATGTCACAGATAAGTAAAAGCCTTTTCTAACATAAACCTTTTCTATAGACTGTCCCTATCAAAATAAATGTTTTTTTTTTCTTAATTTGACTGAATTTGCTTACTTCTAGTTTCATGTAGAGGTGTTCTATGTAGATGCACAGCTATGATGATAAGCCCAAAAATGAGAAAGAAGAAAAAAAAGATACATGTGTATTTAACATAATTTAATTTCCACTTTATCAAGTCTTCATAGAATGGAACATCCTTTAGAAATTTCCAGTTCCAAATTGATTATTTTATAGATAAGTAAACTGAGTCCCAGAGAGATGAAATGACTTCTACTGAAGGAAAAAACACTTCTCTACAGAAGAAAAAATGTGTGATGAGTTATACTCAGAAAACGAACTTCAGCCATGGTCGAAACTCTACAAAATATGTATCCAAATTTAGCTTTCCTGAGTTACTCTGCCAGTGGACCAATCACTCTAACATCCAAAGGTTTTAGGGCCTGGTGATGGTAAATTTTACACTTTCTGCTTAGCTTTATCTTGAGAGACAGATGCCACTACAAAGAATACTTAGGCATAAACTGTGGTGTTTCCCACCTCAATGGCTTGTCTGGGTAAGTTAGTAATGGAGAGTCACTGCTGGCAGCCAGCCATTCAGTAGCCGGGGGGTTGGATTTCTGGAAAACCTTGGTTCAAGACCCAGTAGAGGCACCCACAAGTCACAGGGGCAGGTATTCTAATTGGTCATCACTCTGATTACTAAAAGCAGAAGGTTAAGTATCTCCCCGCCCTCACTGCGTTTACCATTTCACAGAGGCCTGCCTATTCTGACCTCTCTGTCTGGAATTCTCCCCCAGGCTGCTGGCGGCAATTCTTTGAAAAATGTTTACAAAGGTCAGCAGCCTCATCATGAAGACCAACAGTTATTACTGAAACAATACCAATTTTGTGTTTCCGTTTTCTTACAGAGACCACAGGTTATAGAGCTGAGAGCACAGACTCTAAAACCACAATAACTGCATTTGATAGCAATTGAATATGAGCTCTAATATGCCGTATTTTGCCACGCATAATGTGCTCCATGTATACCGAGCACCCATGATTTTGGCCCAAACTTTAAGGGAAAAAAGATTTTCTTCTAATTTTTGTTATTAAATGTTTATTCATTTATATTTACAAACAAATCCAAGTATCATATTCTGGACCATCATTTTACATATAGATGTCATTATTGCTTTCTAGAGTTATACTTTTAACACATAAGCATAAATAAAAAATTAAAAACATTTATATGGATACAGAATTACTACTTTCCATGTATAATGTGCATCCTTATTTTTCCCTCAAAAATTTGGTCAAAAAGGATGTATTATATGCAGTAAAATACAGTATACTAGTTTTTATGACCTTGGGTAATGTGAGTTAGTATTTGTGTATGCTTAGAACTCTTTCTAGGATATAACAAACGATATATGAGTTTTGCCATATCTGGGCACCATCATCTTTCAGTCCAGAGAAAAGAGGTCACCACTCAGTATCTGGAACCAAAAGCTGAATTTCTTGCCTGCTCAGTGAGTGAGAACAGTACTTGTAAAATACATTGTTCAGAGCAAAAACTGCTGGTGTGTGCCAGGTTGGGGGCTTTGCAAAATGTGCTTATTACTAATGGAGAGTTGCCATTTTTTTTATTGGTTTGAGTTCAAAATTGGTTCTGGTGTTACTTGTTACTATAATCAAAGAGCAATTGATTTCCTTTCTTGAAACTACAGTGCAGAACTTTTTTATTTTCACGGTAAACAATATTAAAGATTATTTATTGAGCAACTCTCTAAGCTCTCATATTGTTCTAAGCTCCAGGGATGCTGCCAGAAGCCAAGGGAAAAATCTTCCATTCTTGCAAGTTGATCTGCCAAAATTTGAGATACAGCTATAACTGCTACAAAAAGGTCCAGGAGACAGAAGAGTTAAAGTAGAAATTATTTATGCATGCATTCACTAAATATGTTACCTGTAGTATGCTCCACACATTGTTCTTTACACAGCAATGAGCACAAAACAAGTCCTTATAGAACTTACGTACTATTGGGAAAGAAAACCAAAAATGGTAAACAAAGGAATATACAATCTGGTATCTAATAGAGGCAGGCATAAATTATAGTAAGGGGTCAGAAACAGGTGTTTTTATGATAAAGTGATAAGAAAAGGCCTTTCTGCAGAAAACTGACTTTTCTGCCAGGACTTGAAAGAAATGAATGGAGAAGATGGTATTATCTGGGACAAGAGGATTCCAAGCAAAGGGACAACCAAGTACAATGGCCTATGGTGCAATGTGTGTTTCTTGTATCAAGTTGCACAGGAAAGCTAGTGGGATTGGAGCAGTGAGCTGTTGAGGGCAGTGGGATGAGGAGTGGAGGGATGGCCAAAGTCAAATCATGCAGGGCCATTGGAAAGGCTGGGTTTTAGTCTTTATACACTGGGAAGGTGCTGAAGGGTTAGGATGGGAAGTCTCTACAAGTCCTCGATTTCACCTTTCTTGTATGGACCACAGCATGGTTTCTACACTGAATCTACCTACACTAATCTCAGCATGGGGTCTTCTTCTAGATATTTCTTGGCTCTGCCCCAGACCCCTCCCAGGACATTGATTCACTATCTTTTGTCAGACCTCCCTTATCTGGAAAAACTGCCTGTAATGCTCATGACCAATGTGAAGCATATGTTCAGGCTTTAATATTCATTTTTCATTCAGTTAGATTTACCCTTTCACCTGCCCTGTGGGCTAGTTTTCAGCTCCTTACCAGGCTTCTTCCAGGACCTGGCACATGCACCCTTCTCCTAATTGCATCTATAGGGCCAATGTAAATTGTCTTCACTAGAGTGGACATTTAAAAGAATCAAATTATATTCCTCGAGCACCTGCCATAATGAGAGTATTAGGAAGTTGAGATGAAAGGCAAATTTCACATAAAAGAATTATGTTGTTTTCCTTTGAGTAATTTCTCCTCCCCCACATGTTATATTAGCTTCAAATATAAATATTCAAATTGGCCATATTCCAAATTAAGATGAGAACAATACATTTATATTCAAGATATTTATACTAATACATTTTTTGAAACTAGCAAGAAATCAACAGAGACTGTAGTCCCACCCTCTCATTTTATGAGTAATTGAGGCCCAGGAAGGTTAATTGACTTATTAGAAGTGACAAAACTAATTGTTACCATTAGATACATAATAATTACATCATCTGTGATAGAGTGATAAATCGTAGGTGAATCACTAATAATTTTACATACTTATATTATCCACACTTTGTAAAACTCTGTAAGAATAATCTGATTAGCCATAATTACAGGATTTCTGGCTCTTTATTTACTTAATATATTATTCATCTTTTTTCCTCATCTTGGTATTTTCTAGTTTTACTGGTTAATGTCCAGGAAAGTGGGGGAGGGAGGTTTCTGGTATGCAGGCAGAAATAAATTTCTGGAGGCAACTGGCGAGGTATGGCAAATACGAGGCACATGGTGAAGGCACAGGGAAAATCCCACATGCCTGGTGCTCAGGCGTTCAGACAGGCATCAAATGAATACAGGAGACAGACATCATAGAGGGAGGTCCCTGAACTGGTGGCATCCGATACTAATAGTCCCAATAATATATGAGTGAGCGCTTCGTTGAGCATATCATATGCCAGGCACCATGGCCAGTACTTTAAATGTATTGTTCATGTTGACAATAATTTTTGTATACCGGTTATAGAAGTAAAGATTTAACAAATTAGAAAGTATATGCTCTGGAAGTTTCCATCACTTGCCTAAAATCATACACCTAGGAGTGGTCTAGCTGGGATTCAGTTCTACCCTGTCAGCTTGGAGAGTATGCAATCTCAGTCATCATTTACCTGCCTCTCAGTTAGGACTAGGTCAATGACATTGAAGTAAACAGAACTACATTGAAGTAGATTAAGCTTAAGCTACGGAGTCCCTCTGTAGACCCCTTTCTATCTCCATTTTAAATAAATATTAACTTTCATACCAAATTTTGTATGTGTGACTTTTCTACTCTGTTCTTAGGACTCTTCTCCTCCAAACTGTGTAAGATTCAGGCCCCACAAAACCGAGATCTGTCCCTGTTGTGAGCTAGAACATCTTGCCTTTTCCGGCATGACTAAAGTTCCAGGCTGGAGATACAGAAAGCGACATTTGTCCTCCAAGACAGGAAGTTGGATAGGAAGCTCACTGGAGGGGTCCCCATTGTCTCCCCGCCTAGCTCCACATGTACTCAGACTTCATGAGCGACACAGCAAGGCTGAGACGATTGGGCAGCCCAGATGCCATGGACAGTGCCTATCTCTATTAATGTGCTCTATAAAGGTGACCATTAATTGTTGGATACACTGTAAAAGCCGGGTGGGACAAAACGGAGGAAATGAGGCAAGAATAACTATATTCTATTATTTATTTATCATTTGTTTCATATATGATCATCTAGCTAAACACTACAAATGTGGAGTACCTCCCTAGAAATCTTTATGTTTTCACTGTCCTCCTCTACAGTCAGGGCAAATTGATCCTTTCATATTCATCAGTATCCACCCTGTATTTAGCAAGCTCCTATAGGATGGAATTCTAGGGGATGGTGACAGGAGAGTGACAAAAATGCCAAGGTCCCTGCTGGTATAGAGGAATCATCCTTGGTTGTAGCATTGATTCTCCTTCCCTGTGTTATACACAAGGGAAGGCAGAGAATATGGGCACAGTTGTTGGTACATACATAATGGGAAGTTGAGAGACCTTGTGTCTGATTGCTTTCTTTTTCTGTTAATATGAAGGGGGCAAGGTAAAAGCACTTGTGGACAGGGTATAATGGATATTTCAAGGGGAGAGAAAGTACAGTGTGGTCTTTTCACAACCTGGTCTTTACAGAGCAAATATATGAGAAGATTGCCGGGCAGTGCTTAGTGCCTATCTGAGATGCGTGGTCATCATTTTAAAAGGGGACTCTCCCTAACTCAGACAAAGTGAGCTTCCTTTTGAATACATTACTATAAGATCATTTTTTCCAGACATGTTCAAACAGAAGGCAGAATTGATTAGTAAATGGGAAAATGGAAATAAAATTTCCATTCCAGTGGCTATCAAAATCAGCAAAGTATATACACATACACACTTGTGCACAAATATACCATATTTTGCCAGGTATAATGCACACTTCTTTGTACAAATATTTGAGGGAAAATAAGGATGCACATGGGTAGTACTAATTCTGTATCTATATAAATGCTTTTAATTCTTTTTTCATGCTTATGCATTAAAAGTGTAGCTCTAGGAAGCAATAATGATATCTGCATGCAAAATAATACTCTGGAATACAATAATTGGTTTTGTTTGTAAATATAGATAAATAAAAATTAAATTAAAGAATTAAAAAGAAAGATGTTTTTCCTGAAACTTTGGGCCAAAAACATGGGTGCGCATTATACACAGCAAAATACGGTATGCTTTTGTAAACATCACTAGCCTCATGGGCATGCACACCTACATGCTTCACACACACACACTCCAAGAACAAAAGCCATGGACTTCATCAGTTAAGATATAAGCCACTGTTCACTGAAGAACCCAATTCTTGATTCCTTTGTACCATCACCTATGACGCTTCCTTGAGAAAAGAATTTGTATTTAACCATATGAACAAGGACCAGAAAGGAGAGGGGTATAGTGAAAGAGAGCCCTGGAGAGAGAATGGAGCTTGACTCTGGGGTGAAGTCCAACCAAAAGGCCCTGACTGCAATCTCTCCTCTAGCTGTGTGACCTTGGCCAAGTCATTTAACGCTCCTGGTCCTCTACTGTGTCTATGAAATCCTTCACTGGGTGTATCTCACAGACTAATGTCAGAAAGGAATCAGATTTAATAGAAACACAGTGCTTGGAATGATGGTTCTGGCCCATAGTAAGTGCCCAGGTCAGTGTTCTGTTCTCTGTCTGGGTCTTGCTCTTCAGGTCCGCAGCCTCCTGCCCTGCATCTGGAGAGACCCAGTCTTGTGGTTTCCTGGCTGCCTTTGGGTTCCAACCAGATGCCCTTCCTAAGCTCAGGGTCCTCCCTCCCTGATCAGTGTCAGTTCCCATGGCCATGCTGAATTCAATTCTGAATTTGTTCAGTTTGGACAAGTGCCCTATTGATAAATTGCACATTGGTAAATTTCCCCATTCACCTGGCATATGTCCCATGAAGTTGGCAAACACCACTGTGTTGAAAAAATATTCCAAATGTATTTATTAAGTTAAAAGAACAAGTTTCAAAACTGTAATGGAAATAATGATCCCATTTAAAAAATGCACACGAGGTTGGAGGGGAGAGAATGAACACTGGAATTTTTTAGTTCTTTTCTGAACGTGTGTGTTTTGGGCATGTGTTAATATAACTTCTTAGAGATTCCTTTTAAAAGGCAAACAAATATCCATATAGAATGTGCACTACTTTTTCCAATTGAAGAAACTCAGTGCCCTTTAGAACCTAGCCATTTATTAATTAAAATGAAAACCTTCTTTTAATTTAGAAAATATATTTAAAACTGAGGCATTTTGGGTATGTTGTTTTTTTTTTTATCTTTAAAACAAGTATAATTCAGAAGTAACCTCTTGGAACTGAGGGCGGATTTTTGTACCTTGAAGTCATTTTTCAACTTCAAGTCGGTTTCTGCAATGATTGATAAAAAGCCATCTCTATCGCTTTTCCTGCGTCAAGGAAGTTATTAAGGGCCCAGGAAACTGATATTTTTCTTATGAGCCTTGCTTACCTAGAAGAGGAGCTCACTTTCCTGCCCTTTTTAGCAGGACCTGAGGTTTTAAGACTTGGAGGGGAAACCCTTTCACTCCATTGATGGGCTTTGCCTCATCTCCACTGAAAAGGAAATTGAGCTGGGTGGGTGGTCCGTGAGGAGGGTGGGGTGGGAGGTGGGGAGGAGAGTGCCGAAGGAAGTTGGCAGTTTGGGGGCCATTCTCAGCTTCCCTCACTTCTGGGCTTCAGTAATTTTCTTTCTCCAACAGTAGCTTGCTGCATCTGAGTGAATGCCATTCATGGGAAAACCTAGATATGAGTTACTTAATATGGGGAACAGGTTAAAAGGAAAGGGGTGATAGAAAGAAGCTTCAAGAAGTATGGAAGCACTTAAGGCCTGGGCAAAGATTCCACTAAATGGCTCCCTACCAAGGAATTCTAAATATTTCTCATGCATTTCTTTTTCTTTTGAAAGTACTTTATAGACTTTGGCTACGGGGATGATCCTGTCATTTTCTTTTTTTGTTCTTAGACCTTTTTCATTTTCTTGAATACTGAATATGAAAAAAAAAGGTTGATCTTGATTCAAATAAATGGAATTTGGAGAAGGGAAAAATCCTACTTTGAGATGATAGGCTATGATCTGAGAATACAAGTGAGTAAGATATGATCTGCATTTTGACAGAACTTAAGTCCCAAACAACTCCCCCTGAATGTTTGCATCATGGAAAGAACATAGCACTGGGGTCAAATAGTCTTGTGTTTCCACCCAGACTCCAGTCTGTAGCTCAGTATCTGATCTTAGTTTTCTTTCTCCAACAAGTAAGTATGAGACCAACCTCACAGAATGCTTGTGAAGAAGGATGAGCTAATATATGTACAACATCAAGTGCAGTAGTCAAATGAGAGGCCTCAGTCAACCAATACTTGTTACACATTGTACAACAGGTTGCCTAAGAATGTCAAGAGCACCCTTCAGTCTGACAGCCTGACTTTGAACCCTGGCGTGGGCAATTCCTGCTTTGTAATATCAGAGGAACTGTCTATCCCTTCTGTGCCTCAGCGGCCTCGTCAGTAATAAAAGAGAAGAAGGAGAAGGGAAAGGGGAAGAGGAAGAGGAAGAAGCAGAAGAAGGAGGAGGAGGAGAAGGAGGAAATAGTAGCATTGATATCACAGGGTTTTGAGGACGAGTTAAGATAGGAGAGCACCTGCAATGCCTGGCCCAACATAAGGTCTCTTGTAAGTGTTTGCCCTTACTGTTTATGGTAACTAGGGAACCTTTTACAAAACCTAGTCTAAGTGCTTAGCCCGTCTTTCTTTAAAAAATATTTTTATAACAGGGCTTCTAATTTAGCTTGTTTCTTTCACTTTACATAGGTGTGTGTGTATTTTGTCTAAAACCTAAGCATGCATCTGCGTGTGGTTGAAAGTTCTCAGAGAGCCAGGCAGGTCACAGGTACAGTGAGCACTTGGGTAGGAGCCTGCACTGAGCTGACATTCCCCCTGGGCTCACCGTCACAGAGATGTGCATGTGCCTCTGGAAACAAGGGTGACCTCATGACATGCAACAAACCCAGCTTCTGGTAATCAAGTATCTGTCCTCCCCAGAAAATCCAAGCTCCGTTTCAGGCAGAAATAGTTTCTGACTGATGCCTAAATCTCCCACAGCAGTGCTTGGTAGACACTCAACTGGATGTGAGCAAGGGAGTCAGACAGATGACTGTGAAATACTACCTTTATATAGCTAAATCAAATTTTATAGGATTTATAATTCTAAAATCTAACTTTCATATCAACTATATGTGTTTAATATTAAGAGCTCTCACTTGATTTTAGATCAGTAGATTTCCCAACAACCAAAGCACAAAAGGTGGCAGAAAGCTAAGGAAGATAAGCACCATAGTAGGAGCCCTTATTTGTCTTTGCATAGATTGTAGGAGCCCTCCTAAAGCACCTAGACTTCTTGGCAAAATAGATTTGAATGAAGGCCATCAGCAGTATGGGATTAGTAGAAAGCCATTCAGTACCAGGTTCTGCCACACACTTACTTGGAGAAGTCACTAGCAGGACTTTTGAGAAGTAAATTAACTGTGCCCCAGGTTCCTCGTGGGTCATATGGAGATAATAATATTTGCCTCAGGAGTTGCTAAGATGATTAAATATATTAATATGTACAAAGCACTAAGGAAGGACAGTATCTGGCCTTGCATAACTTTGCTTATTGCTTTATTATTATTGTACTTTTCAGATATTCTATGAGTATATTATTATTTCACCTTTACACAGTGATTATGAGACATATGGAATCTTGTGTAGTACATATTTATTTTCACATATTTATGAATGTATTCTAATGGAAATATGCATAGCATTATTAGTAGTGTTTTGATTCATATAAATGATCCTTGGCTTTTTCTTTCCCAAATTAATGGAAGCGCATAAAATTTCAGACAGTGAGACAAACTGACATGGTTTGGCTGAATCCTGAGCATCGCTTGCCTCCTATTAACACCTAACATAATACTTTTGGGAAATGTGTTACAGGCAGCAGGAATGTGCAGAAAGAACATCCACATAGGAGTTAGAAAGCCTGGATTTGAATCCGAAATTTGTCCTTAATGAATCTATGCTATGATTTTTCTTTTCTTTTTGTTTTGTTTAATTTTTTTGTCTGCTTTCTTGTCAGCAACATGTGTATATTATTTTATTCTCAGAGGGTCATTGGGAAAATTAACATATTAAAAGCCTAAGCATAGGTCACAAACATTATCTCCCCTCCCTTCTCTCCGATGAATGGAAGGAAATTTACAGAGATTTCTGACAGACGTCAGGAATCCCTAGGGAAGTATCTTGCAAACTGCTCATTGAGCAGAAATGTTTCTGGCCATGGTTTAAAATAGGGCATAAGATACTGAGATACTTCGCTGGATGAGAGTCCCTTTTCAGAGAAAATGCATCCAAGGACTTGGTCTCCCTCTCACACCTCCTTTACCCTTAAGCAATAAGCCTTATCTCCACAGTTTGTCACTTCCAGGCCTTAAACTGCAGCCAGTTCAAGTGTCATTTCTCACACGTGTATACTGGAGCCATGTTAATTTTCACGTGCTCAGCCAATTATGGTGTCACCGTAACAGGGCATGGTGGCCTTACCACGGGCAGGCATTCAGGGTGGCATTTTATGTTCTACATGAAATGCACACACAATGTCATCCAATCACACGTTTTATCCCTTCCAAATGTTCTAACCTCTTGGCTACTTATTCTAAAGTTGAAAGCTCTGAGGCAGGGTTTCAACCTAGGCAAAATAACCGGGATGGGGGAAAAGAGGGGTAGCAAGGTAAGTGGAGGGTACAGAATCCCCCTGTGCATCTGCATTCAAATGGAAAGGATGCTGAATGGAGGGAAGGACCGAAGAGCAGGAACGTAGGCTCCGAGGGGCCCAGGCAGTTTTCGTTTAGCATTCGTCACTTCCTACAAGCAGTGCTTTGTGTCACAGCAGTAAGTCACAGCTCTGCTGGAGTGAAGCCAGCTCTTGGTGCAGTGCCGTGTGGCAGGCATCGTGTCATGTGTTTTGTTCCTCTTTGTTGTAGTTTTGACCATTAAATTCCACTCACCTGTATGATTTTATCTCGGAAAAAAAGAAAGTTAAAGATACAGAGCGATTTCTCCAAAAGGCAGACTGAATGTGCTCATTGGGAATTTGCAGTGATTGGGTGCTGCTTGAGCTGAGGCTGTGAGGCAATCTTTATTCATAGGGAATGTAAATGTGCTTGTCTGGAGAAGATGTGGAGAGGGGAATATTTTAAATGCTGGAAGAAGTCAACTGTTTTCAAGCAACCTCCAAGATCCTCAGATGCTGTTTAAATAATGCATGTAATTAAAAAGTATTTTTATCTATTCATTAAAAGCAAGATTAAAGAAGGGTGTCAAATAGTCTTGACTTTGTAACCCCAGTTTGAATTAATATTTAATTTCAAAACAGATGCTAATAGATCACCCTAGGCCATCATAGGGTAAGGGGTGCATTTGTGCGTGTGTGTGCTTTAAGGGCAAACATAACAAAGCATGATGCTGAAGGAAAAAGGCGCTGATGTAGAGATCACATTACTGGTGTTTGAATCTGAGGTACTCTGTTTACTCAGGGGTGTGACTTGGGTCAAGAGCTATAAGAGAAGCCCCTGGTGCCTTCCCAGGTTCCTTGGAACCCTTTTCCTGGTGGGTGTGTCTAGCACAGAGCTGTGGGCTCTCCATAATGGCTCATACCTGTCACCTCTCCTGAAGGATTACCCGTGGGGGACTGCACCCAAGGTGCCCGGGAGACTCTCAAGCTCATATATACACACAGAGGACCTGGGACAGAAGGTATATTTTAGCCTCACTCCCTTACGTCAGGACCTACAGACAGGACAAACTCCATTCTCCTATTTATCCTCCAAAGCCTCCCCTAGATGAGAACAGCAATTTTCAACCAGTGCGCTGCAAGAATTTTTAAAACTTGCAATATCTAACTCTTTCTGCCAGGGGCACTGACCTCCCTTAGATTGTCAAATAAAAAGTGACAACAGCCAACACAATAGCCGTCCAGTGTGTTGAATCAAAATTATACCCAATCTTTTGTCAGACTGGGAAAAAATACAATGTGTTTTTTGGTGTGCTGCAGAATTTTAGTAATTAGTTTATATGCACCATGAGATGAAAAAGCTTGACGCTGGCTGGATTGGACTAAAGCTGGACTTCCCTGGAAACTTCCCATCCCCTCCACTTTCCCGTTCTTGCTCCCTGCATCTCACACTATTGTCTCCTGAAAGCATTGCCTCCACGAGCCAGGAGCCTAGCAAATCTGCTGCAGGCTCTGCCTCCAGGGCCCCGGGCCTAAAACACTTGGCTTCACTTCTCTGTGTCTAGTTACTTTTTCTGGAATAATATCCACAGATTGAGAAGCACCCAGCAGCCTCAGCAGCCCCGAAGCAAGCGTTCAGGAAAGGCTGTTGCTTCTGAAGTTCCTGCCTTTTCAGTTGATCCAATCGATCTACTCTTATTCCTTGAATGTACGGCTGATGTGTTGAGCTACTAAACTACTTTTTAAAGTTAAATATTAAAAGATAAATTTCAGAGCAGCCAACTGAAGAATGAATACCCACGTCTTGGCATGTTCACTTGAGTTTTTTATTATGGTTAATGTTCATTAAATAGAATCTGCTTCCTAAACTTAGACTGAACATTATTTTTAAATGGAATAATCCAGAGGTGCTCGTGTCTGCAGTCTAGTAAGGATACCACACAGATATTTAAGTGAATAGAATACAAGGAAGGATTGAAAGGCAAGTGACAAGATATTAACACCAAAAGGGTGTGTTGTTCCACGGCAAGGAAAGACCACAGTCAGACTGAGGCACAAGAGAGAGACTCTCCAAGGAGAAGAAGAATGGCGGACTAGGTGAACAGGTGTACGTTTGGCTCGCTGGTCAACCTGCCTCTTGGCTGAAATTTTTAATAAGTTTATTGAATAATTTGTAGTCACAAAATTGACCCTCTTAACTATATAATTCAGCGAATTTTAGTCAATTCACCATGTCATATCTATCCACTTTTAGGACATTTCCATTATTCCAATAGGTTCTCTCCTGCCCATTTTCAGGTCATCTCCACTCCCACCCATACCCCCAATGCAACCACTAATCATTATAGGTTTTCCTTTTCTGGAAATTTTATACAAATGTACTCAGACAATGCGTGACTTTCAATAACTCATCTTTGTTTTATTGCTAGGTAGTAGTCCACTCTGAAGATGCATTACATTTTCCTTCACCATTCACCTGCTGATGGGCGCTTGGATTGTTTCTACCGTCTTGGCTATTTTGTGTGCAGGCTTTTTGTGTGGAGGTTACATATATTTCAACAATTGCATATAAGATAACAGTGAAGGAAATGAATAGGAAATGGGGATGGAAAGTTTGCGCTGTGGTCAAGAAGAAGTGATTGCACATTTAGCAGGAGCAAAGAGAATCCCAGAGGCATGGAGCAGTATGAAAATTAATGAAAGCAACAACACAGCTTGTCAATGTACATCAAGAGAAATATTTATCTTCCAAAATGTTCTACCCAGAAAATATTTTATGTTCGGAACATTTTGTGAAACACTAAATGACATGCACTCCTCTGGGAAAATACCAATGCCCATTAGCATTTTAAAGATTTGGAGAAATCTGGTAGGAATGCTATCAATTTTTAAAGTACATTTTAAAGCTAAAAATGCATTTAAAAACTTATATTTTGATTAGCCTGTCATATCACACGGAAATGTTTTAATTAATTAAATTTATTACTAATACTAACATTCTATGGATACACTTTGGTTAATGCATATAAAATAGTTACATACTACGCTCTACCTTGAATGCCAGGGAGGAATTATGGAGAAGTTAATTGTATTACAGGGAGGTAATTATAACCTTCCTGACCCTGGTGAAGTCCCTTGATTATTGAAATGAGACAATCTATTTTTGGTGCCAGTCTGAGATGCATCGAAAGGGTTGTTTATGTCTCTTCTTTGAAGAGAGCAGTCCCGAGCTCAGACCCAGGCCTTGTAAACAAGGCTGTTTCCATGTGTTTGCATCTGTCCTCATGTCTTGGCAGCAAATGACGCTTATTTGCAATTTGATGGCAATGAAACATTCTCTTGTACAATAATGAATTTAATTACAAATGAAATTAATTACTTTAGGAAAAATAACAATAGTATAAGTGAAATCTGGATTTTAGTAGAGAGATTAAAGATGGTTTTGAATAGTCAGAATTTGGGAAACACACTTCTAAGCTTTACCTAAGCTAAGAATATTCTTTCTTTATGAGAGCTTCCTTGATATTAAAAAAAAGAATTGTCTCATTTCTCTTTGGTGATCATATTCTGTTTCCTGGGAATCACCCAATCTATTTTATAAGATAGCCATGCAAATAAATACATGATAGTCTTAGAACTGAAGGTTTTCTGGTGAAAGGGGTAGGCATGGTTTGAAAACCACTCCCAGATACAATGTTTCTCTTCTTTTTTTGCCAAGAAATCTGCAGAAATATTGCAGCCTGTGATGGAAGGTTTGCAGCCCATAGAAGTTTCCACATCTCTCTCATTGGACACAATCAGCTCAGTTAGTTGGAAATGCTAAGTTGTTTTACTAAATCCAATATTCAGATCAACGGGAAGTTGCCACATGTACACAGACTAACAGTTTTCAAATGATTACAATACGTTAGCATATACCCCACATTCTCCTGATTTTGCATGTATGATTTAATATCTCCTTGTTGAATGACAACTGAACTCAGGGTCTCAAACACTCTTGAGAATAGCGACTGGACTTATACCATGTATGTGCCATAATACCTCCTAAACAGCAATTTATTGGATGCTAGATTAAGAGTTTACTTGAGCTCAAAAGTGTCTACCACCTTCAAGATGGGCCCGTATCTGCTTTATGTTTCACTCATTGGTATCTTAATTCAGTCCTGGGTGCATGCCCTGAGTATGCCTCAGAATTCTACAACAGCAGAGGTAACTGGTTTGTGTTCAAAAAGACAGCCAAAGCCGTTAGAGAATGTAAATTGTATTTTTTAAAATCAGGGAAATGATGGCTCTGGGTTTAAGATGATAGGTGCCTGTGCTGGGTTTTCTCTCTTGTGTTTGACTAGATAACAACATAATTACCAGGGAATTTATGTTTAAGTCTCTGAGGTACAAGGAATCCAAACCACTACAAACTTCTCCTTTTAACTTCTGCGAAAGTCCTTATTCACACCATTTGTCCTGGTTTCCAGGAATAGATGATAGGTTCCCAATGTCCTGGTGGCATTTCATGTCATTTTTAACACCCACCAAATCACTCAGGGCAGAGATTGAGTGGTATGTAACCCAAGTCTCAATGATGTTCGATAGCCTGACTGATTTTCCTTCAACACATACTTCTGGTAGGTTATTGCAGGGAATTTGGCCATCTGGAGCAAAGAGTGGAGGTTTGGGGCAGAGGAGTATTAAGACATAGTTTGTATTTCCATTGGGTCACCCTGGCTGATGTCCTCACAGGGGAAGGACAAGGTACAAAATGGGCAAACCAGTGTGGAGGCTCTGCCGTTGGCCAGGTAAAAAGTGTTGATGGCATAAACCAGGGTGGGAGAAGAGACAGGTGCCTGTTTTGTACTTTGTAATGAGCCTGATAAGTTTCTGCTTGCAGTACAGTGTTTAACAAATGTGTGATTCCATATTCCTGTCTGCTTTATGCCTCTACACTTTCCAAACTCTTTTACCTCCCAGTAATTATTTAAGAAGACTTGTCTCTGTGTATTTACAAAATAGCCTCTGTATCCAAGCTGAAGGGCAGGGAATAAGGTGTATTACACAGTTGCTGTGTTCAGCAGAATCGTTCATTTGTTTCCTATGCAATTGAATGCATTTTGATTTAAATAGTTTTACTAGATTTTTTCACATAGGCAGAGAAAAAGAAGGGAATGAATGTGACCTGCAACTTCTGCTAACAATAACATCAAAAAAACTTGCAATATTTAGACAAAATAAGCGACTAAATGCAAAATGTGACAAGCTACCTGTTAGCACTAAAGAGAAATGTGGCATTTGCTTTGTGCTCTATCAATGGCTTTATCCCTAAGAGCTTATTTGTGAGTGCTAGAAATAATTGTGAAATTGCCTTTTTTAAATATTAAAATGCTGCTTTGTGAGATGCTTTCTTTAGCACAGAAAAATTTTAATCTAGACACATCCTCAAAATTCTTTTTTTAAAAATGGGCAGATACTATTATGCTCATATTAGCAGTGAGTTATCTTAGGCTCAAGTAAATCACGTGGCCAAGGTCATGCTGTCCCAACCCACCCACATGGAAAGCTCGATGCCAGCAGGAAATTGTGTCTGCTGTGGCCCAGCACCTAGTCCAGGGCCGGCCGAACAAATATTTGAAGAACGTATGACTAAATGAGGTGATAAGTAATACTACAGAGCCTAAAGTATAATAAAGGCATGACTTAAAATACCAGAGGGCACTAACTTGATAAAGGTGTAGAAAATATATTCAATATATCCATAGTGATGAAAAATGAGAAACAATAACTAGTATGTATGATATTTTAAAAATGCAACTTTTTGGAAACTTTAGACTGTTTCTTCTATTACACACTTTTATAATGAATTTGTCCTTACTTATATTTCTTGACTTTTAATTTCAGATATTACCTATTGTCTTCTCGGTGTAGATAATAAGGATTGTACTCTCTCACAAGACTCCTTAGTCTACACCCAAGTTCACCACCTCATCCTTCCAATATTTCTACTCTGTGTCCAAGGGCTTGCATTATTACAGCAATACAATATTGTTCACAGCTCTTTAAAATTGTGTAGAATGATTACTTTCTCTTGTGATTGGAGCTAATAATGGCATTTTTTTCATTTTAGTTTCAAAATATTCTGTGCATGTATGATTTCCCAATCCCAATCTCAATCTCAAACTGTAATTCTCCTCTAAGGACTGAGGGGCATATTCTAAAAACCCATAAGTTCATTTTTCCCCTTTGGGGTGTCTCCCCAGCCCATGACCCTTTCCTCTTGTCCCAATGTCAGCTGTTGGTCTCCAGGTCCCCTGCACACTTGTCCTCCTGGGTTCCTGTGGGAATTCCCTCAGCCTCTGTCTTGGGTGGGAGCCCGCAGCCTCTTCTTCCTTCATAGTCCCTCCCATCAGTGGATTGTGTCTTCTACTACTTCCTAAGGAGAAAAGGTTACTTCATCCTAAGTTTTCCATTCTCAGTTAAAAAAAGAGAGAGAGTTAACACTTGCATGTGACCTATAGTTTGAGTTAGAATTATAAATTGGAGAATAGTTTCCCTCAGAATTTTAAGTTTTACTTTTTCAATCTCCCTATATCTCTGTTTAAGACTCCACTGTTATTCTTTCAATGGAAACTATTTCTTTCCTCCCCTCTGGAGGCTGTTAGCATTTGATCTTTTTCCAGGTGGTCTGAAACTCCAAACTGTGCGTCTTAGTGTGGGTGTCTTGCCTTTCAGTGTTTTTGCCTTAGGTTGGCCTTTGCAGTTTGAAAACTTAACCCTTCAATTCTGGACAATCACTTTGCTTTATTTGTTAGAAACATGTTTCTCCACCATTGATTTTGCTTTTTTCTTTCTGCAACTTCTGTTAGTCAGATATTGGGTCTTCTGAATTGATCTTGTAATTTTCTGATTGTTTCTCTCTTATTATCTAGCACTTTTCCATATTTCTTTATGTGAGAATGTCTTAAATTTATTTGCTCTCTTTCTTAATTCCTTTTTGTGCCTGTTCACACATTTTCTAATTTTAGAAAATTTCTTTTTACTGTTTCTTTTTTTACAGTACTCCTTGTACTTGTGAATTTTTAAAAATTTTATCTGAAGCTATCAAATACATTTAAAAAATTTAGTAATCATTTCTTCCTGTACTGAATGTTTCCTCTGAATCCCTTTTATTGTTTGTTTTGGTGTCTGCCTTTTCGTCCTGAGCTGTCCATGAATATTTCAGAGTGAGATAATAACATGCTGTGCACATCACTGTGTGACTGAACAGACCATGTTCATTAGTGGCTTTGACTATGGGCTGACCACTCAGTTAAAAACCCAGCCATTTAAACAGAAGGTCCTGAAATATTCCCATCTGTGGGTCTTTTCTCTGGGGCTAGATTTCTTATTATTTATTTAAATAATAAGATTTAATTTCTTATCAAATATCAGTTGGAAATTGGAATTTCTGGGCTGATTTCTTATTATATATCAGTTGAAAATTGGAATTAGCCTTTATGAAACAGAAATCCAATGTTAGTTGCTTAATTGTATAAGATTTTCTCCTTTTCCCTCAATAAAAAAGGCTAAAGTTCTGTTCAGATTGTATCTTTACCTATTTGCACGCTCAGCATATGGCTTTTATTACCCACATTTATCTCTCATAGTTTCAACAGGTTTGCTCCAGCTCCAGCCTCATCCACACTCCAGACAGGAAGGAGAGGTTTTTTTTTACTTATTTATTTAAATTATTTTTTTAACTTTTTAAAATAGTTGTCCAAGTACAGTTGTCTCCATTCCCCCCCACTCCCCTGCACCCCAGCCATCCCCACTCCCCACCCTTGATCCTACCCCCCCTTGGTTTTGTCCATGTGTCCTTTACAGTTGTTCCTGAAAACCCTTCTCCCTTTTCCCCTAATATCCCCTCCCACCTCCCTTCAGGAAGGAGAGTTTTGAAGGAGAAAAGGGTAGCACCTTTATTAAAATAAGTCAATGAATAAATAAACATGCCATAAATCAATAGTGAACTTCTTTGGCCGAAACTATTTCATTAAACCATTTTAGTTGCAAATGTGTATAGGAAGTTAAGGTTTATAGCTGGGCCACTGTTACCCTGAACAAATTCAGGCTTCTGTCAGAGAGGAAGAAGGGAGGGTGGATATTGAATAGAAAAACTAGCAGCGTTTGCTACATAAAATGAAACGGATAAAATGCATTGTCCAGGTTGAGTTAAAGAGATTCAAACCCAATGTACTGTGTGTGCTATTATCATCTTAGGATCAAATGACAGGTGAGGATTAGGCTTTGGGGGCTGAGCACACAGCATACTGTGCAGATGATGTATTACAGAGTTGTGCTCGTGAAACCTGTGTAATCCTATTGACAGTCTCAACCCAATACATTTAATTTAAAAAGAGAATCTGAATTAAGGGGCATCAGTGTATTCGTGTGCCTGCTCTAATAGTAAGATTAGGAAGTGTTGATCCAGGAACGTCTGTTAGCTGCTCCATCATGCGTCCTAGCTCTCCGTAGAGTTAACAATCTCTGCTATAACTAAACTGTAATTGCCTTAAGGGTGGTCACTGAAAGGTATTCATAATTGTAAAATTAGCCTCTAATATATTTCCTGACAAAGAGTAAGTATTTGATGGATATTTGAATACATATATCAAGATATGACATTGCTTACAGTTCATGACTAAATTGTTCATTGTGTAAATAACTGATTTTTTACATTGAACATATAAACAGGAAGGAACAATAAAGGAAAAAAGAGATAAAAGTTTAAAAAAAGATAAAAGTTAGCTGATTTAACAAATTTAGATAAAATGAATATTAAAATGAATTTTTTTCCAAAAAGAATTAAGCAACTACCATATTTTGCCATGTATAATGTACTCCCACATATAATGAGCACCCATGTTTTTGGCCCAAACTTTCAGGGCAAAAATCTTTAAAAAAATTTTCAAAGTCAATTTTTATTTATTTATATTTAGATACTTGTTTTTTTTGTATTATAAAGAAATTTTAGCACTTGTTTTTGAACATACAAATATTCTTATTGCTTTCTTGAGTTACACTTTTAACAAATAGCATAAATAAAAGAAATAAAAACATTTATATAGCTATAGAATTAGTACTACCCATGTATAATGCACATCATTATTTTTCCCTCAAAAATTGGGGCAAAAAATTGTGCATTATACATGGCAAAATACAGTACATACAAAACAGGGTAATTCCAGTGATCACCAGCTGTGCCTGGATTGCCAGTGGGGACTGTCTTCCCCCAGACACCGTACTCATTTGCTACATCTGCCACCATATAGTACCACAGACTGGGTGGCTTACACAACAGAAATTTACTCTCTCTCTCTTCTGGAGGCTGGGCCTTTGAAATTAAGATGTGTAAGAGGTTATTTACTTCTGAGGAGGATCTGTTTCACACCTCTCCTAGCTTCTGGTCACCTCAGATGTTTCTTGGCTTATAGTTGGTGATCTCCCTGTGTTTTCACATCACACTCCCTCAGTGTGTCTGACTCTGTGTCCAGAGTCCCCATCTTATAAGGACACCAGTCATGTTGGGTTAGGGCTCACCTTAGGGAACTTACCTTACCCTGAGCATCTGCAAACAATCTATTTCCAAATAAGGCTGCAATCACAAGTATTGAGAGTTAGGACTTCAACAGGTGCGGTGAACGTGGGAAGACGATTCAAATCGTGATTAGCATGACTTCGACGAGGACATAGCAAACTTGTTTACCAGATCTATGCACAACCCAGGAGTCAGCTGGTGTCTCTGTGGCCTTTGGAAAATGGAGAGGATTGCTCTCATAGCCTTGGTCAACCTGCGGCCCCAGAATGATAACCAGTAGACTCCTAGTGACTCTCACTCTCTGGCTCCTCCAATACAGGCTATCATGCTCTACGGTCTGCAATGTACCTCAGTGACCCACAGGTAGAACCCACTGGCCTCCTCAGATATGGTCCGCCCACACATGCACAAAAAAATCAGTGAGCAATGCCGGCTCCATGGAGGCTTTTTGAGGGGAGGGAGAATTTTTAATATACACCATTCAGTGACTTTTCCCAGGACTGCTGGGGAAATTGCCTGGACCATTGTGTTTCAGCTGTACCTGGCCTGCATCAGATTATTAATAATGGGAGTGGTGGTAACAACTTCCCCACTCCGAGTATGAACATTGGCACGATTTGAGTGCTTATGTGTTCATGCTGCTCTCCTAGGCTGAATTCTGTGAGTTCGGGTTCCCTGTTTTATATTTGCATGCATGTGCTTATCACTGCCATCTAATATGGTCAGTTGCATTCACTAGGGCCTCAGAAAAGTATATGCTGAACAGGGATGTCCAGGCGTGTGACCTCCTAGGATGCAGGATCTCCTATGGAGCCCTGGACTGGAACTCTGAAGACTTGGGTTATGCTCATGGCTTTGCTATGAGTCAGCAGGAGAGTCCAATGGATCTGGAAAAACACATTCTTCCTCTCAGAATCTCCAATGTCCTCATTTCTAAAGTGAAAAGACTGAATAGAATTCCATAGACACAAATGCAGATCTATGAGTCAGTGTGTGTCTATTAAACATACCAGATGTTGGGCTTTGTTCTAGACCAACGGGACTGAATATTAACAGCAGGACCCATACGAGTTCCCTTTCCGGAATTGCCCCAGGTTTGATGGGACTCAGTGATTGATTTCTTTAACATTTTGGAATTTTTTGTATCAAGATTGTCACATTTAGCCCTGGCTGGTGTAGCTCAGTGGATTGAGTGTGGGCCTGCAAACCAAGGGATCGTAGTTTGATTCCCAGTCAGGGCACATGCCTGGGTTGCAGGCCAGTTCCCAGCAGGGGACGCATGAGAGGCAACCACACATTGATATTTTTCTCCCTCTCTTTTTTCCTTCTTCTCTAAAGATTAAAAAAAAAGATTATCACATTTAATTTTTTGAAAAAATTTCTAAAGGAATCCTTTGTCAAAGGGAGGAGAAGAATTACATGAACAACATCCATAGTGATTTTGAAGGAAGACCATCTTCCTCTTTTCTAGAAATCAAACAGAAACGGACAATCCGGTATGCAACCTCAGCTGAGAGAGTATTTCAGGGGTCAACACATTTAAACTCTGGCTGCGATGTTGAAATATTTGCACTTTGGGCTCCTGAGTTCTGCAGATGTTGGCAACTTATGCTTAGGGAGAATAGGTATATTTACAAAATTATTCACAGTATTTGAGGAAATCATGATTTTCGTTTTAAAGGAAGACATTATGGTTCCCTGATATTTTAAGCTAGCCCATTAGCAGCCACTCATAATTGAATTTTTCAGTTGTAGTAACCTTTTAGATCTATGACCTTCTACATGGAAGTTGGAAGTGATTATTACAAGTGTTCTCAATTTTCTCTTAGCTCTGTTGGTCTTAAAGGATTCTAAATTAATTTGTTAAATGTCATATCCCAAAGGGTAAAATAAAGGTTCTTCTCTTTGTGATTAGATTCCTAAAGTCTTCCTTAAATTGTTGATTGTTAAGTGAGAGGCACTTTCCAGAAAGCACACATCCTGAGAAAGCCTTCAAGGGCAGTTTTTCTTTCCTTGTTCCTTTTTCATTGGTTCTATCTTTTGCACGCAGGCATGGTGCTTCACAACATATAGAAGGTTTTCACAAGTATTTTCTAGTTTGATTTTCACAACACAAGGGCTTTATAGGGAACATATTACATTTTTAATTTTTTAAATAAAATATTAAATTTAAGCAGAAAGAAGGTAGATGATTTTGCCAAGGTCACATGAGTCAACATGGTCACATGACCTTTACAGGTCACATGAGACCTGTAGGCAAAACCTTTGAGCATTTTAGTCATCATGAGTTTATTCTGCAGGAATGCATTGAGTACACCCTGGCCTGACATCTACCAGAAACAGTGCTGGACACTGGGAATTCGGATAGGAACAAGAGAGCTCATGGAAAGCTCCAATCCAACACACACACCCATATACATACATACATACATGTATGCAAACATACATAGAGGATAGAAAATGCAATAATTGAATCACATACAAGGTGCAGCTGCAGAATACAGAAAGAAATTACCAATTCCCCATGGAGTTTAACTATAGTAAGACAGAACCTCCAGCAGCTTCAGAATTCAGTGTAGGTAGAGTGTCGGAGCTCTACAATTTGGATAAGAATAGATGATACATTGTCTTAAATATGCTACTATAGAATTTATGTAAGAGCAAGGAAATGCCAGTTATCCATATTGCAGAATACGAAGAAATACAATGATGCCATAAGGCATCCTTTCTCACTCTCCCTGTAAAAAGAACTGTCAGATTTTTGGCCTGAGTGACTGCTTGGGTAGGAATGGCTTTCACTGTGACGGAACTGAGATAGCGTAATACAGGAAGGAAGCTGTCTTTCCACGGGAGACAATTTAGCAGCAGTCTTTCCATTGTGCCATGTTGCCTGCACCCAGCAGACTTTTTATTAGTCACCACCATGATGGAAAGGAACTTCTCTAGAAGTACTGGACCTAGGAGTGGACCGGTTCGGCAGGTACTTGGGGTGTAGTGGGCAAACAGATAATGTTGGGGCACTCAGGGGGATCATATGGAACATATTTATTCAATATTCTTCTCAACAGGTGATGTACTGTTAATGATCAGAGTAACAAAAATAGCGGTAACTGTTTTGTCAGCAAAGCAGTACTTTAAGGATCTGCCTGTATTGTCTTTGGCAATGACACAATGGAATGAGACACTGTATGTAATTGTCACATTATTCATAAAGCTATTGACGCTGAATGCTTCATCTAAAAAAAAGTGATGCTGTTAGGGAAATACGGAAGTGAGATTTGCTTAGTTTTATAGCTGTGCTGGAGATCATTGATAATTGGCTTAAAGAAAAAAATCAAAGGCCCTTAGAATTCTATTAGCATATGTACCCTTCATCATCCTAATGGCACAAAATAAGAGTCTGTTTAAAATATTTATATGTATATGTTTCCTAGTAAAATAATGACATTAAAGTGAAATACAAGCAGCATCATGGCTTATCAAGGTATGAATTGTTGAGCGAATTATATAAAAATAGCCTGCCTTAATTCTTCTTTTCTTGGTTTATCCTTTTTTTAAAAAAGAAAAAAGTGCATTCATTTCTTTAACTGCACTATAAGATGAAGAAAATATTTAAATTACCAGGAAAGGGATTTTTAAATGTATATTCAAGAGGTGGTAAAAGCGCTGATGAACAGCTTCAGGCCTGGGTTTTGCTGCTCAGTGTCTTAATCTGTGAAATAGGGTTAATAATAATTCCATCTAACAGGTTGCCATGATGCTGTACTTGCACATGGAATACTCAGCACGTCATTGTACAGAAATCACTGTGAGTTTAGCTACTGTATAATTTAGTGTTGTTTTGACATTTGAATAATAGCCAACTCCAATATAGTATTTATACTATGCCAAGTACTACCTTCAGTGTTTTTTGCGGTGGGTAGTACTATTATGCTGGATTATAGAAGATGAAATAAAGGCACAGGAAGGTTCAAAAAAACGTCCAAAAAAAGACATGCAGCTGGGAGTGGAACCCAGCAGTCTGACTCTGTGACTGACCACTGTAGGATAAATACTCCAAGATAAATTGCTGGTGATGTAGGCACAATGAAGAATAATGCTACTTGACTAAGAAGAGGTATTGTTCATATTCTACACTTTATTTTTTATTGTTCAGTTACAGTTGTCCCCATTTTCCACCACTATTCTCCCGGCCTTACCCATCCTCCCTTTCCTTCCTCACTCAGTCCTCTCCCCCGTTGTCTTTGTCCATGGGTCCTTTACGCAAGTTCCTTGTCATTCTACAGTTTCGACATCATGATCATTCTTTAAAAAAATAGTAACTATGTACCATGTGTGGGGTGCTGCTGGAGAAAGAGCAGAAACGCTCTGTGTGAGTGCTCTCCCAGGGTTACCTCTCTTCCCTGCCCTGTCCTAAGGGCCTTTTTGATTGCTAATTATTTGCTTTCCTGTTCTTGATAAATTACTGCCAAACCACTTGAAAATTCTGTTTCTTTCCTGTTTTACCAATAGCTTCGGTCCTATCTTCTTTCACTGCGAACCTTTTGGCAACCTGCTGCCTCATTTATGGAAAGATTGTATTTCTCACATTGATCCCAGGCCTGAGAAGCTGCTCAGAGCACCACGCAGTGTTTATGAGGCCAAGACCACTCCCAGGCTTTTACCTCTTCCCAGAATCCTCCTGGTCAAAGACAGGAAGTCCCCCTCTAGGCCTCTCCTTTGGGCTTCATCTATCCTTTGGACGACATTAGTATAGTTGCTTCCAAGAACTATTTATAAGCACTGGCACCCTGAGAATCATAAATAACACATGTTAAGAGTACAGATGAACACAAGTTACATGAGTAATGCCACATCCCCTAAAATTCTGTCTCCAAGCATGAATCAGTTGTTTTGAATGACTAGCAACAGCTTTCGCTGTGTCTAGAGGGCAAGCTCAATATTTAGAAATAAAAAGCAATTTTTCTTTCCTATTGGATTGCCTTCATTCCATCTGAAAACATAAAACAAGAGTAAAATGGAAGCTGAACACGATGTCTCAGACTCACCTGATCTACTAAAGTAAGAAGTAAGTGTGGTGCCATGAAACCTCTTGACTGAAGACTAGGTTTTCGGTGCCTGACTGTGACCTGACACCACTGCAGGGACAAATCAATAAATATACTTTTGGTTAACAACCTTGTAGAAGAACTTCTATATGTGTCAGAGTTTATATATTAAAATCAGATGACTACATTAAAACACCAGTCCTCAAACCACATTTCCAAGAAGTACTAGTACTTCAAGTTGAACCAACATGCTTCTCTCTACCCCAAATTGAGTAATGCAGACATTTCCTCTTTTTTAGGAAAAAAATGTGGATAGAGCTTTTGCAATTTAAAGTTTTTTTTCTATAATCTACTATTAAATTATATTTGTTGCTGGAAAATTCTGGAAGAAAACAATTTGAATGAGCAAATAGCAAACATCTGTCTATGACTAGGGAAACTAAGAAAGGATAACAGATCATATTTTGATGGTTTTGGATTTCTTCATGCATATAGATAATTATTACCTGTGAAATATTCTTACTTTCTGTAATTTAAATTGACCTTGGTCCACTCGATAGAATTAAATCTACAGATGTTTTCCACTGTTATACTCCCAACGGCATGGTTTTTAGATGTTGTATCATCTAAAGTCTTTTGAGCTGCTGTCCTCCCCTTAGCAAGAAGTCACCTCTCAGGCCTGAGTAAAGTGTGCATATTTCTAATGCCGGTGCTTCCTGCAGAATTGCTATTTCTTCTGAGATGAGAGTGGGTCCATTGGCTAGGTCCTCATGCCTTTCTTAACCAAAGCAACACCACTTTCATTCTCTTTGTTTTAGCATTTTGGATTTCTATGTGAATGCTAATTTGATTTTTTAAAAAAATCTTTAGAAAAGGTTGAGAACCAGTGTCTTGTGTTTAAGAACACTGTGAGCTGGAAAAGTGTGTGAGCCTACAATACTCTCTGATGGCCAATCTGTTTAAATGGAGTATGAAACACTACCATCTATGATCTACCCCAATAGTCTTGATTTAATTATAAAGGTGATCTATACAATAAATTCAAAGGAGCCATGCTCAGAAACAGAAGAGTAATAGGGAAAGCTAAAGTGCATTTAGTTCAGGGTCTCTTGGGAAACTATTTCTTTTTAGGTTACGTGCAAAACCAAGGACAATTCTGAAGATCGCGCAGCTGTTTGAGCTTGTGCCTCAGTTGAGCTCTGACCCCCAGGATGCCAGTCCTTTCCATGCAGTCTTCATTTCTTTTTTTTTCTTCTCTCTTGAGCCATCCTCCTTACAAACTTCTAATATGGCAGGATTCACCTGGGCCACTCTGAAAAGGGAATGAGAATAGAGGAGGAAGTGAAGAACTTGAAGATAGATTTCTTGGACTTGCCCAGATAGAGGCAGTCCCAATGGCCCTGACTAGTGATATCTAGTCAATCACCAAACCCTGTCTATTAAATATCCCAATTATCTTTTGATCCAATACATCATCTCTGTTCCTTCGGTCACTAGAAAGCCATATTTCACTGGGATCATTAAGGCAAGTTTCTAAGATGTTTTCTCTGGGCTGGCAGCTTTCTAGCCCATCTTTCTCATTATAGCTGAATTGTGATCATACCACTCTCCCCTATAAAACTCCAACTGGACTCTTCGGCAGGACATAGAGGCCCCTGCTCATTGTTCAGGCTTAACCTCTTGACCTACCTTCTTGTAAACTTAGCCTTCCACCAATACTGAAGAACTTGTTGGTCCCTAATCAAGAGAGGATCTACCTGTACTTGGACATTTGCAGATGCTTCTCCTTCTCCTGCCTGAAAGACACTCCTCACCACCTCTCCCCCAATTTCCTAGGAAAACCTTTCTCATTTTAGTTTTAGCCATGACCTTTGCCCAAGAAGACTTTCCTAATTGCCAATCTGAAGACTAGAGTCAATGATTCTTGGGTATCCTCCCAAAAGCAAAATCAAATATCCCAAACCTGTGAGATATTTGAATTAAGGCACCTAAAACCATCTGCATCACAACTACAATCTTTAGCACAGAGGACTTTAATCACCTACTTTCTGTTCAAACTCCCCAACTAGACTGCAAAGCCCTTGAGGTCAGGGACTATTACATTTCAGACATTCTGTTCTCTTTCACCTATCTACCCCCACTCCATCTCTAAACCACTGCTTGACATAAAATAGATATGAAGAAAGTATGGCTGAATGAGTCACTTCTTAGTTTAAATACCCCACAAGCTCAAAGACCACCTGTGGAAGAATTCTTCTTCCCCTGGACCGAAGCAGAGGATGACACACATCTGTGTCATGACTGCCTCCTTCAAGACTAAGTCAACCTCATTCATTTAGGGTTCTGGCAGTGATCTATGTCCCCCAAACTAATGTTGCAGGGCATTAGTGGCTAATCAATGAAATAAAATGTATACTATTAGTGTTAAGTATGAAAATATTAGAATGGAAAATGGCAGCCTTATACAAACTTTCCTAATCATTGAGAGCACTGTGCTGGATATGAAAGGTCTCTGTGTTTCACTTGGTCCCAAGAAAAGATCAGTAAACCCTGTTTATATGCAGTCAGAGACTTTGTTTTCATCTAAAAACATTATTATGCAAATAGTCGTTTCAAAACACATGCTGAGACTTGAATATTTATTCAGTTAAAGAAAGCTCTGCTGTTGAAATTCCAGAAAATGTAAATGTAAAAGATTGATATGTGAAAAGCCCAGCTCATTAAAAGTGACCTTTTAAAATGTGTTTTTAAAACTTAGCTGTAGCATTGTTATGTTGTGCACAGGATCTATGGTATAAAAGTAAGTCTGGGAGCTATTTTTTTTTCTTTAAATATACCTTTCCTATTCAGGGCCTGAGATTACGAAAACATAGGGGCTGCAATATTAGCCTCATGAGAGAATTAAATGGCAGTTTAATGCACTCTTCAATGAAAAGCAAATTCAATTAAAAGTACACATAAAACAGTAGGAAACTGCCACTGTGAATATTATCTTAGTAAGCACATTCAATACACAAAATTTTGAATCAGTCATATTTGGGAGAAAAAAAATCTGCACTTGAGCCAGTATCCATCATTTAGGCATTACCATATCAACCTGTCTACAGTGGTGCTAGCTGAACTTCATTGGCATTTCGTCTGTGTCTTCTCATTTACTTTCCTAAGTAGCCTGTGTTATGGTAGCTGTCACTCCCATTTGATAGATAAGGAAACTGGGCCTCTGACACTTGCCCAATATCTCAGCAGTAGTAAGGGGCAGAGCTGGGATTCAAATTCCACCCTGGCTGACAGAGGAAGAGTATCCAAGTTATCACCACTGCATTGTACCCCTTTGTTAGCGAGGAACTGTTATCGAATGGTCAGTCTGAGCTGTACGTGGTGTTGGTTGGGGTTTTTCTTTTTTTAGTTTTTTGGTTTTTTTTTTAAATTTTGTTTGTTTGCTTGGCATTCTGTTTTTAAGTAATCATCATTTGTTAGTTGAAGTCAAATGCCAGGCCTCTATAAAAACATCATTCTATGAAAACTCAGGGATAATCCTGTGCAAAAAATAGTGATGATAAAACCATTGTCTTCATCATCTATGGCAAGCTCTGGGAAGTTGCCTGTTTTATTTCCCTAAAAATTATAGCTAAGTTCAAATGCATATGTGACAAGAACTAACACCACAGGCATCATTCATATAGATTCTTTGGCATCAGGAGAGACTTGAGCTCTTACTCTGTCATTTAATATCTTTGTGACATGAAATGAGCTAGTGAATCTCTGTAAGTGGCTATAAAAAATAGAGACTTTTTAATCTGTGAAATGGGACAAACTATACCTACCTTACTGGATTAATGAGAGGACTAAGTGAGGGAAAAGACACAAAGCACTGGCACAGTGGCAAAGAGCAACTGCTTGAGAAATGTTAGCCAATGATTACTATACGCTTACTGAATTCTCCAACAAAGACCTTATTTATAGATACTTTACACAGTTTCTTAGCCCTTTGGAATGTCATTGTTTATTCAGTGTTCCAGGCTACCTAAGAATTGATGGCTCATTCCATGTGTTCGCAAGTCAAAAACAAGTGGTGTATATTAATTTGTCCTTCCGCTTAACAAGTGGGTGAAGGCTGCTGGCTCTTAATTTAGAGCATCGATTTCTAATCATGAAGGTTATTTTTGATTGTGCTTCTATCTCTCTGCATCAGAGGTCAATACTTTCACTCAGAATAAGCTACTACAAATCGAACCATTGCCAACAAAATTGGTCTGTGTGTTGTTATTATTTCCCAGAAAGCTCCATTCCCACACTAGTTCCTTATCTTGGGCTCTTGCCCTCTTGTCTGGCCCCCTCCTGTAGTCTGGGAAGTAGTTTCCATGTTCCCAGCTGTGCGCAGTGAAATCCATCCTCCACCTCGTGACACAGTGATCTTTCTGGAGTGCAAATCTGATCATGGAATTTCCCTTTCTTCACATTATCTAAAAGTACTCTACTAATAACAGAAGCTAAAAATTTCTTTTCACCCCCACAAGGCCCTTCATGGCCTGACTCCTGTTAACCCAATGCCTTCAAGCTCACCAGTACTTTCTTTTCGCTCCTTCTACAAACACACTCAGATACATAACAAGCAGCTTCTCATCTCGCCGCTTTGCCTGTTCTCTTCCCTCCACCCAGCTCCCTCTGTGTCCCCCCCTCACTTCTTTTGTTGGTGAAGTTCCAAATCACCTCTTGAGACTCATGTCAAATGTTACATTTCTGTGATCCGGTTCTGGTCCTTGTAGTCTCTCACTGTGCAAGTGGGGTCCTTGTGCTGTTGTGAGAAAAACATTTTGGGGACCCATGGGGGGGTGAGGTAAGATTTATGTGGGTGAAAATAGAAGGCTGGTCCCAGGTTTCCCATGCCTCATCTCTGTGTATCTTACTGTGAAAGAAGTCCAATCTTATCTTCCTCAAGCCCAGAAATAAGGCCAGACATTCTGTGCCATTGGTTCAGTCCATGTGTCTGTCTCAGTTTGGCTAGCGTAGTCTGTTCATGGCTGGCACTGTGCCCAGCCCCACACAATCTACTGTGGGCCCCACGTGGCTGCTAGGGCCACATGGCTGCTATGGAGAGAACATGAAAATGAAAGCACATGTTACTAGGTTAAAAAAAGAGAAAAAAGGGCCTTTGTCTTTTTAGGCTCAGGTTATCTTATCTCGGGCTTGGGAATGACTAGGCACTTCTTCATACAAAACAATCAACTTTCCAGGCTTTTGGGCTTGCACTGGGCCCAGCCCCTCACCTACCTATTTCCTAGCTCTCCTGTGTTGTGCCTGTTATCTAGTCCTATCCTTTTCTTAGGCTAGACTGATAGGCCTTTATAGTCACCATTTCGGCTCCCACTGTGCATGCCTCATAGAAGCACCTCCCCCTGCAGCATCTTCACTTCTACTGCACATGCGCTTACCTCCCTCAGCTCCCCTCTCCCCCTCCTCTCCCTACAATCTAGTACCAGGGGGTGGCTCCTCCCTGTATGGGGGAAAGGAGGGGTGTGCATCCCCTATGTGGGACAACGCTGCTATCCCCTTGAGTGTGTGAAGCTGTAGCTTCCTGAGTAAGCAGGCTTATGCTCCCCAGTTGATTATGCTTAATAATGTCTGATTCCCTTTGCTTCCTTTCTTTATTAATAGTTGGCTATCTATGCTGACAATACCAGATTGAGTTAACATTTTCTGCATGCTCGTAATATCTTGGGTCTATTTTATTATAGCTCTAATTTCTTTATTTATTGAGCAAACTTCTACGGTGCCCATTATGTTTTTTTAATTATATATATTTTTAATTTTATTTAGTTATTTTTCAAGTAAAATTTTTTGTCTATTTTTCCCATCCCAGCCTCCCCTACCCCGTGCTCCCCACCTCCCTCCCATTTCCACCTCCCTTAGTTCTCGTCCCTGTGTCCTTCCTATTTGTTCCTCCAAATCCCTCCCCTTTCTTCCCCTTAAATTCCCTTCCCTCTCCCCTCTCATGGATGGAACTGGAAAGCATTATGCTGAGTGAAATAGGCCAGGTGTTGAAAGACAAATACCATACGATCTCACCTTTAAGAGGTGCCCATTATGTTTTAGACACTGTTCTAAGCATTTTACCAACAATAACTCATTTAATCTTCTGAACAACTCTAGTAGTTGGGTATAGTATTTTCACTGTCATTTAAACATGGAGAAACTCAGGTACAGAGAGATTAAGTAATATAGTTAATAAGAGGTAGAGCCAGCACTTTAACTCAGCACTGACATAACTCAGCACTGACACTCCTCAGCAGAATTGCTTAACTTGTACACTGTGTTCTTAGTCCCTGTGCTGACTATCTCCATCCCTACACTGGTGTTGGAAGGATTGTTTCCAGTTCTCCTTTTGCTGTGGCTTTCTCATACCAAGTGCATGCTTACTGTATGTGGATGTTGGATAAATGTAAGTTATTGAATATTGATAATTCAGTGCTATCCCTAATCCTTCCTTTGGTTTTTCATGCCTCCAATTTGTTGTCTTCTTGGGCCACAGAATCAAAATTTATTTTGTAGAATGCTGGGCATCAGAACAGCTCTTCTAAAACTCCCCTGCACACTCAGTAATCTCTAATCCAAGTGTCTCCACCATTGTTCTTGGGGCACAGAAAGCAAAGAAGTTCCCTTATCCTTAGCAGTTCTTTTATCTGTGGCAAAAATGAGTTATAATTTTGGGGTCGGACAAGCCTCTGCTACAGCACTGACTCTGTCAAGAGACAAAACTGGTGGTGGCATGTCAAACATCCAGGCCAACGGGTGCTGAGTGGCTGCTCTCATAAGTCATGGCATTGTAGGGTTTGATCATCTGCTTTGGAGGCCCAGAAGTTCACTCTTTCTGCTTGATTAATTTCCAAGAAGATGACTCAAGCTGAGCAAGCTTCTCATGAAACAGAGGCAGCAGGATGAGAGTTCTGCCAGACTTGGGTTCCAATAAAGCCTTCACTACTGACAAGCTCGGTGACCTTGGGCTCCAAATCTTAGTTTCCTTCTCTCAAAAGCATGAGTAATGCATCTTCCTCACAAAGATGTCTTCTAGAGTGAAATAAAATATTGTATTTCTACCTTAGTACTACCTGGAACATAGTAAGCTGTCAAAGGATAATGGCAAATTATAACAAGTATAATTGTCACATGGACGGAATACACATGTCAGCATGACCAAGACAGGTTGTCCTTATGGTCAAGCTCCCATGAAAACTTGGATCCCAATCAGGAGCTACTTGATGGATGCCATGGAAACCAGAGAAGGGACAGGTAATTCAGACTGGATGAAGAGCGGCATTGGAAAAGGTCTTGTTATTTACTTAATCATGCATTAAGTAATTATGAATTAGACAACTGTTACTGGCCAAATACTCCATTAGGTGCCAGGGATAGTTAAAACAAGAACGAAAGACTCACTTTCTGCTCTCAGTTTGTTCATGGTCCTGATAATGTAGGCAATAAGTAAGTGAACAAGCAACTCAATGTATAATCATAGCTTTTGACACATGCTAGAAAAAAAATGCTGTGAATTGATGGAGAATAACTGGGTAAAAATTTGAGTATTCTCTTAGCTTGCTTTAACAGATCCTGAGATGAGATTGTGTGTCAGTGTGATTTATTAGAAGATGTTCCCAGGAAACAATGGTGAGGAAGGGAACCAGGACCAAGGAAGGAAGGGAGACACGTAAGAGTTCAATACAATCAAAGACCCCAAGGCCACACTGGCCGAACCCTGTGGGAGAGCAGTGAGGGGATTGCAATTCAGCTGCAGAGCTGAACCCATCATGAATCCAGGGGGCTGGAGCCTTTATACCCCTCATCCATCAGGTGTTGGTTAAGACTGTACCCTGGGACGGAGGGGGATATAAATCAGTAGGTACTTTCAACTCTCATCGTAGAGTCAAAGCCATTCTGGCAGCCTGAAAGTCATCCTTGGGCAAAGTGACACAGATTCTGGCATTTGGAAGTGAAACGGCACTGGGAGTTCATGTTCACGAAGATAAAAGAGAGACCCGAGGTGATGTGGGCAGAGTGCTGACAGCATCTACTGTGTGGGTGAGGGTGTCATCTGAAGGGATGACGTTAAAACTGAGACCTGAGAGATAAGAAGGATGCAGACTTGTGAAGGACAGAGAAATGTTTTCCAGAACAAACAGTGTGGGAAGACATTGCGATAGGAAAGCGCATTATGCATTTAATGAATTGCAAGGATCTGTATGTCAGTAACATCATGAACGAGAGAGGCAGTGTAATCAGACTGAGGAAGTATGCAGGGTTCAGAGGTCTGTTGGCCATGTAAGGGAGTTAGGATTTACTCATTGCCTGAACCATTCACTCTGCCGACAGGTGTTCAGATAATTGCTTTAAGGAGGCAAGAGGGGAAAAGGGGTTAACGCCACAGGTTTTGGAGTCTGACAGTTCTGAGTTCAAGTTCAAGTTTTATATCTAACTATGAGTGTCATTTGGGAGATTATTTAAGTCTCTGAGCTATAGTTTGACCATATGTACCATAAAGACAGTAGGAGTATTACCACCCTCATGAGGTGGTTAAATGTTGCCATCCATATTAAATCGTAGCCAAATGATGGGAATCCAGCAGGCACTCAGAATATGCTCGCAATTATTATTATTGTTATCAGCATCATTAATGTTTCCATACTCTAATTACAGAGTGAAATAATGCCCCTCTTTGGTTTTAATGTATGTTTGTATAAAAGCCAAACAACTGTCTAGAGCTTCCAGAACTAACCTGCAGCTTTAAGCAAATACAGGAATGTTTTGTTATCATGTCTGATGGGCTGAACGCATCCCAGTAGGAAGAGGGATGTTGTTGAGGTTTGAAATAAAGTGAGGCAGATGACCTTGGCAAGAAGAAATCTCAGAGTGAGAAAGAGGTTGCCAGGTTTTTTTGTTATTGTTTGTTTTGTTCTTTTGCAGTTTTTTTTCTCTTTTTGCCTTATTCAAGTAAGCCAATACTGAGGTCAAAACACAGGGACATTAAGTGGACATTTGAAAACTTTCAATGTACCCAATTAATTGAAAATAGTAAAGGCATCAAGAATTACAGAAAACTCTATCAACTACTGTCTTGAAGAAATGGAGAAACTGATAGTTAATAGCTTCAGATAATCATTTATGTCTCCCTCCAAAAAACCCTCCCTGGGTGCTGGACAGTGGGTCTGGGCAGTGTTGCCGATGTGTAGGGCTTGTTAGCTGGGTCCTCTGTCATTGTCCCTCTCTCTGTGCCTCTCTCTTTCTTCCTTGCTTAGGAGAGTCTTGATTCTCTTGGATCCTGCAATGATTGTTTCAGGAATTATTCAGTCCGTGAATATTTGAGCACCTATTATACACTGGCTGCTACCACAGTGTTATGAAGAAAACTCTAGATTGAAGCTTACCTATTCCATATTTATCAAAAATGTTTTCTTGGCTCAGTTCTACCTACATTTTCATGTGATCACTGATGAATCACTGGATGGGACTTTGTCTCAATATGTTCATATGTGACATGAGGCTGGAACTTGCATCTCCACTCTCTCCTAGTTGCTCCCAAGCTACAGTTAAAGGACAGAGGAGAATGTGTTTTAAAACACTAATATTACTTTCAGAAAGCTCTGTTGTTACCATTGTTGTATCATTTATTTTTAAATAATTTAAAAGAATAGAAAAACATTTGGTTCTGTGAATAAGCTAATTAAACAGCCGAGAAAAGCTGATGAATGGAGGGAGGTTTGATGAGAAGCAAGAAAAAAACAATCAGAATAGTTTCAGAGTTCAAATAGTCACCCAAACAGTCCGTAGTTCCCCTCTTTCTGATGACTCCATCTAACAGCACTTTCGATCGGTGGCTCCCAGACTTCAGTGTGCATGAGGATCATGAGGAGCTGAGTCCTGAGTTTGTTAAAACACAGATGACTGGACCCTCCACCAGAGTTTCTCATTTATTTGGTTTGGAGTTGGGCTTGAAACTGTGTGTTTCTAACAAGTTGCAGATTCAGTTCATACAGTGAGGCTGGGCAACCCACTTGGAGAAGTTAAGGGAGCCCCTGCTCTTGCTGAGCTTGCAAAGTAAATGAAGAGACAACATTTGAATGAATTAAAATAAGAAAAAGAAAATCTACCCCTGAGCTCCAGACACAGTATGAAAGTGTCTACTCGCTGAGGCATATCAACTCAGACGTGCCCAGAATGGGGCTCTTGCCTCCGTCCACAAGCCTGGTTTACCTTCTAGTCTTTCCCACCTGGGTTAACACACTCTCAGCCCAAATGATCCTATGAAAAACTTAGCACCCGTATCCAAGCCATTTGTTCTTTTATTTACCAAACACTTACTCATTTAGCATATGCTGTATATCAGGCGCTGTAGGTCAGACACTCTTCGAGATACTGGGGAATAGAGAAATGACCAAAACAAAGCCCAAGTGCTCAAAAGACTTAATTGTTGTATGTAAAATATAAAACACCAAGTAAATAAATTCACATATAGTCTATGCCCTATACCGTAATAGAACAGGAGCATTTCACACCACCAGCATTGCCACCTGATTTCAGCCATTCTCTCTTGCCTCGTCTACTGAAATGGACTCTTAACTAGTCCTCCTGCTTCCGCTGCTCTCCAGCAGAATTAGCCATCCACAGTTTTCAGATGATTCTTTATAAAGTATTTATCAGATTATGATGTTCTACCTAAAACTTTTGCATTTAATACGAAATCCATACTCCTTAATTAGCATGGCATACAAGACCTCTTGAAATTGTTTTACTTGATCTCTTTGCCATTCACAACCTCCTATAAATTTCTTTCTTCCTCTCTGACAGACTAAATTCATTTAAGCCTCAGGGCCTTTACAATTAAAGTACCACCTTCATGTAGCATTCTTTCTGAACAGCTGATTTCCTTTGTCATCATGTAAGTCTTAGAACAATAGTTTCTGACCCCACTGCTAACACACCTCAGTGCAACTCTGTGTTTTATGATTCAGTTTTTCCCTTTACAGCATTCACTGCTCTCTGATACTACCTAGCTGAATAAATAACTGACAGCAAAATGTAAGCTTCATGAGGGCATTGCCTTATTCAGACTTATTCATTGTTATGTCTCCTTATGTCTTCGGTGCATAGATAAGCACCTAACATATACACACTTGGTTAAAATTAACAGAATAAATACATGACTGAATAAAGCACTATAATGAATGGTCAAGGTGTCTCTTCAAATCACTGTGAAGCTCTTCAGTGTCAGTGACCATATCTAGTTCCTCTTCGTGCCCCAGTGTTTAACCCAGTGCTGGGCATACAGCTGATGACCTACAAATGTCTGCTGGATGAATAAATATGTAAAATAAGCATTTCCCTGTCTTATATCTCTGTTGCAGACTCCTAAATTAGTTATTAGTTCATCTGTTTTAGAGGTAAAGGTTCCTGAGGGTTAAAAATGTTTGAGGAGCTTGCTTCAGTAGAAGCAAAGAACAACAAAACAAAACAAAACAAAGAACAACAAAGGTCGATCACGCCAGAGGCTGAGGGAGCAGAGGTTTAAGAGGATTCGATGTGATGGAGCAGATGTGGAGGAGGAACTGAACACTGGCCAATAGATTGTCTTGAAGACACATGTTGATAAATTTGAACAGAGCTGAGTCAGGAGGAGAGTGGAGTTCAGGCAGGAAGTGGTCATGAGAAAATAAAGAGAATAGGTATAAGGGATGTGTTTAAGAACAAGGAGACAAAACTCTTCAACTCAGTTTTTATTATGATTTGGAAATGGGGGATGGAATTGAAACAAATTTAATCAAAGGTGAGATTAGAGTTGGGGGGAGAGTCCAGGATGGGGTTGAGTTTGGGGTGAGAGCACTCAGGCCGAGGGGGAGGTGAGGAGTTCAGGAAGAGCCGCCTCTCACTCCAGAGGCGTGGGAGAGGTGGGCAGAGGCAGGCGCCAGGATGCAGTAGACAGGGGTGAATTGTAGGAACTCATCCAAGACTCACTTGGACTTGATAAGATGTGATGAGGCAAAAGCCATTGAAAATAGTGGCTCATTTGTTGACGTGTCAGGAATGAGAGAAGATGATTATGTGGTGAGTGTGGATGATGTAAGGGTACAGAGCCTTCTAGATACCATATTAGAAGATGGAGAAAATGAGGTAATAAGAGGCCAGAACCTGATAATTCAATGGAATTAGGTGAGTGTCAAGGAGTAAAGTGTTCAAGAACTTTTGACAAAAATAAACTGTTATGGTTACTGGTTTCACCCATGTCTAAATATGTACTTTTGAGCAAGTTATTTCCTTTCCACCTTGATTTCCTCTCCTATCAATTGTCAAGGTTAAGAGAGAGAATATGTACCCAACACTTGCCAGAAGAGCTGGATGAAAGAGAAAAACTGAAAAAAATAATAAATTGGTCAGAGTAAGGAAAGGTCCAGAGAAGTTCTTAGATATCATTTTAAAATTTAGTACATAGGAATCACTTGGGAAAATGACTTTAAATGCATAACCTGGCCCCATCTTCCCAGTGAGATTCTGAGCCTATAGGTCTTCAGCAGGGCCTGGGCATATGCATCTGTAATAAGCCAACATTCTAGCTGATGCTCTGAAGGGTGATCCATGAGTCTCCCTGAGAAGAGCCTTGAGAAATGGAGTGGTGATTGATGGAGCTGCATGGTACAGAGCCAGCACTGTACAGTTACAAATGTGCTGGTGTAATAGCCATGATTGACCTTCAAAACAGGGTTCTTAGTATATACCTTGAAAACTATTCATTCCTTCATGCATTCCTTCACTCATTCATCGATTCATTCATTTACATTTACAACGTTGTATACCCACCAGTCCTATCTACTTCCAAAATGTTTTCATCACCCAAAACCTGTACCCATCAAGTATTTGCTACACATTTCCCATTCTTCCCCACATCTGACAACAACCAAACTATATCCTGTCTCTGTGAATTCACATACTCTGGATATTTTATATCAATGGAATTACATAGTATGTGAAATTTTGCGCCTCATTTCTTTCACTTAGCATGATGTTTGGGGGGGTCCATTCATGGTCTAGCAGGCATGAGTACTTCATTCCTTCCTTTTTATATCTGAATAATATTTCACGTGTGCTTATAGCATACTTTGCTTAGTCATTCTTTTACTGATGGACATTCAGAGCATTTCCAGCATTTGGCCATTGTGAATAGCGCCGCCATGAATATGGATGCAAGGAAACAAAACCTCTCTCTGCAGAGGCATAAGCCTCAGAGATTCTAATGTAATCCCTCCAACCGAAATCACCCAGGTACTTTTAATACGGGCCCCTACTGAGAAGCTCTGTTCAAGGTATTGATTGGAAGAAACAGTTGAATTTCTGTGTAATTTTAGCACTATTAACAGACACATTCCTTTCTGCAGACTGATAGAACATTCTTCCACAGGCCTCAGTGGAAAAAAAGAGCTGTGATTGCAGAATAGGTTAGAGTGAACAATTGGCTTGAATGAATTACCTCAGTCCTGGCTCAAGGGTAACCATAGCACATGAAGTCATCAATAACCTCCTGAATGTGGTCTACTTTTCTCTCCCCATACGATTGCTTTCTGGCAATGCTACAGAGAGGGGTAGGGGGTAACACGTTTTATCTCTGATGGCTGAATAACACAGCTGAATGAGCCAAAAATGAGCCTCAGAGCCCCCTCCCAGTGATCTGAGAAGGGGCGTCAGGATTTATCAAGGCTGCCTGTGAATAATATCCAGGGAAAAAAGAAAAGAAATTGCTGTGGCAATTATTTTAATGGAAAGGACCGTTCCCTCTCAGACGGAGACATCACTGATGTCTCGGGAAGGCGTGACCCTGTCCTTTGATACGAAGCTTTGTACTTCTATAAAAGCTTCTTCAAAGGAGTTCAGAGTGCTTTCTACACACGTGCTCCCCGTCCCTTTCAACCCTTTGTGAGATGGACAGCAACTGTTCTTCTCATCTCGCAGATGATAGGAAAGCTGAAACACCGCGAGGGTAAGCGATGTGTTCAAGGCTTCTCTTTCCATCTTTCAGGATGGGACCCAAGGCTCCTGGCTTCCAGGGTCCTCACAGTTGGCCTTCTCACCTTCTTGCCCTTTCATCACAAGAGTAACATGTAATAGTTGCTAAAAAAAAGTATCTGCCACCTTGCAAGATGGGTATTTCCTGTTTAGAAGCTGCCTGGATTGAGTTTTCTGTCAGGGCCACGATGGCATTATGGACCCATGGCATGGAGGAACTGTTCACATTCATTTTCGTGGTTTTTGTGGGATTTCACACAGTTGTATGAACACCATCCGAATTCATCAGCTCTTCGTAAAGTGCCATCTTTAGGCGGTGGGATGGACCCACACACCCTCATATCATGTTTCACTTCGTTGTCACGGAAAAGGTACTATAAAGCAACCCCGGGCACATAGTCTGCCTAGAAGATAACCAAGACGGGATTATTTCTGAGCACAAGATGATACATTTCTTTTTCTGGGTGAAACTTTTAATTAATATTGTTGGTTCGGTTGAATAGTTCTCTAGTCATTAAACCTCACTTTAGCATCTCAATGTGATGTGAGGCCCACAGTGTTCTGAGCACAGTATGAACTTCAGAACATCAGAATCATAGCTGCTGTGGATTTATAATTTGTCTGTTAAATTCTAAAAGTAATGACTGCCAGTAAAAAAATCAAAACTGAGCTCATAGAAAAGGACTTAAGATGAAAACTAAACATGTTCTTCCCTGTTATCACTTTCCCAAATTTTTCTGCATTATGCTACAATCTACCATATTCCAGCAATATATCTTGGGTAGCTTTTCTTTCATTCATTTCACTATACAAATCTCATTTTTTTATTACTTACAAAGTATAACATTATTTGGCCACATAATAATTTATTTAATTAAATCCCTTAATGTGGAAATTTAAGTTGTCTCTAGTTCTTCAATAATTAAAATATCTGTAATGAATAAACAAGCCTGTATATATGTAACTTTATGTGTTAAAATCGGGAATACAGTTGTATTATCTGTATTTCTATAGAAATAAAGTGTTTCTATAACATATATTTGAAATATGTATGTATTTATAACATAGATGTATCAGTATAATATATATTTATATATATATAATACATTACATATATTCTTATAGTTTACATATTCTGGATATGTTGCAAGTTTTCCCTGAGGAGATTTGAAACAAAAATTACAACTTTTCAACCTCAACATGAAGTACCTACTGGGTCAGAATTTCCTAAGGTGTATACTGAATATCAATTTTTTTTTGTTTTAAAGTCTGAAAGTTTTTCTCTTGATACATTACATAAGTTACTGTCAAATTGTTCACCCTACACATTGCTCCTGGAAAAGCAGCAATGAAATTCAGCAAAATAGTAGGTTTCTGCTTCATGGAACAGGCAGTTTTTAGTGACTGGTTTTTGTGACCGATCAGAAGGATTAGGCATCCACTCAAGCAGAATACCCGTCTTATTGCAGATGGAAGTCTCAGAGCTGAATAAGTACAGAACGGAACTGTATGTATCTCTAGGGAAGAACTTTTAAACTATATAGAAGTTTCCAAATATGTAGCATATCTCTTTCTAATTTTTATTACAATTAACAGTGATTTCGTGCAAATATTAGTATTTTTAACAGCACTGGATTTTGAGCAAGAGTATAGTTGTCCAGATGCTTTATGAGCACCTGGAGTTTTGTAAAAAAAACAATCCTGGAAAATAAAAATATAAGAAACAAATGGGATGCTTTAGCCTTCCTGAATAGTTTACTGCTCCCTTTATACACTTAGAAAATGTATTTCTTGGATAAGATCTCAACTTGAAAGGCTTGTGGGATATCAAGAAATCACCGCTCTAAACCCTTTCTTATTAAAAAATACATAGACTCCTGCTTTGTCACAAGACAGTTCTCTTGGTTATCAAGAAGCTATTGTGCTTTCAGAGAATAATTAAGTCACTGGCTATGAGCTTATTGAATATTTTGATGGAAAATGATTTCTTCAAAAATATTGCAACAAGGCTGAACGTCATCAATGTTACTGGCACATTCAGTTTTTTGTTACCACACGTTACTATATTTTGGGGCACCATGCTGATTTAAAGAGTGATCAAATTTAAATAGAAATATTTGTGCCTAGTCTAAATGAACACTTTCAAATAATTCTATCATATTAGTGCATCTAACTTGAAGAAAAAAAATGTTGTCGGGGGGTGGTGGTGTGTATATTGGTACAAAGGGGAAAGTAACTCTCACCTGAGAAGAAATTCTAGAGTATTTCATATTTTGCTGTCAACACTGAAGACATACACATTCAAGAATTTCTGGGTGCCTATAGTTACCATGACCAAGGTTAAGCAGCCAGCTACTGTTGTTTTCCTCTGTTGTGCCCAGGTGTGGGTCTCCCAGTACAAACAAGTTCATAGTTCAAGTTATTAGGCAAGTAAATGTTGGAGGAGTCATGCAATCTCTGTATAGTTGAACTTTATCATGTATGGATGGTTACAGTTGTAACAGTTACTTCACACACTGGCTAAGACAGTTAATTATTATTGGACGTATAAAGTACTTGGCACATTGTCTAATACATAGGAAATATTCATTATCACTTTCAACAATTGGACACATTTCTGGAGCCATTGTGCATAGCTATCCCTAAGAAAATTGTCCCTCGTCCCCATGTTTTGAAATCCGTTGAGAGCACAAAATAAAAGGAAAAGGAAGGGGAATAAGTATTACTGATGGGTCGCTATTCTGTTCTAAACATTCTGCTAGGTACGTGAGATATAATAGTTCAATGAGTCTTTTTGCCAATCTTACAAGGTCAAGCAAATAAGGCTTACAGTAGTTATTACAATGTTAGTATGGAATGCAGAGTATGAAGCAAGTATTGAAAACTTAGTCTGGCTGCAGTATTGGAAGGAAAGATACTGAGACTGACAAACATACATACCGTTGACTTTATTTTCCCCCAGCCCATGGCATCTCCAACACCAGCACTAATGCATAATGAAAGGGACCGCAATTTTGAACTTCAGCCCTTTCATTTCAAACTATAGGCTTTCTCCCTGCCACTGTCTATTATCCAAGTCTGCTCGATTTAAATGTACATAGGAAGTTGGAGGGACACATAGTATAGTGTCACTGGCCCCAAAGCAATGAAAGTTTCAGCTTCCTTCATTCTGTGGGGTTCCTATTGATATATAAGGTATCAGAAAATCTTGCCAATTCGACTTGACTTAAAATATGATTTTCTAGCCTAAAATGAAAATAAATTTTTCCAGTAGATCATTTACTGTTATATAGAGAAAGTAGGTGGTACTAACTAAATTTTTCACTAGCTGATTACTTGTGTTGGCATGATAGAAAAGCATTGACTTTAACATTGATATATTCTGGTTCTAGACACACCCAGCCACTTCAGGAATGTGTGACTTTGGAAGTTATTTATCCCCTTTGAGCCTTAATTTTCCAGATCAATTTGAACAAAGACAGTCTCCATCCCATGGAATGAATATTTGGATAAACAAGATATGAAAAGTCCTTCTAATGGGCCTGGCCCACATGAAGCCTTTCAAAATGATGTGAGACATCAGACACTGCGGAGCACCCACTTCTAGAACTGGGCTCCCTTAACACCTATAGTACGAGTAAATTAATCCTAGGATGTAAATTAGATACTCAGGCACTGCTCTAAAAAGAAAAAGACATGTGCTCACATATATTATTACCATGCAATTTGCTGAAAAGTGCAACATTTAGAAATTCCCCAGTTACCAAGACTTTGGGCATTCTAGTCAATTGCTAGTGAATAACTAGGTATTCAGAGAAACCCATTAACTAGTCTAAGCAAAGATCCCTGGGGAAAAGGGAAGATTTAAACACCCATCATTCTAAGAATAATCTTTGTATATTGTGTCTTTGCTAATTGACTGGACTTAACTTATTCTTGCTCTGCTCCTGCGTGGCCAACAGTCAAGTTAAGAGCTTCAGGAAATATCACAAAATCTTCATTGATGGTGTCTTTGGGGAAAAAAAAAAAGATTTGACAGCACTGGGCTCTCATACACACTAGTCACTACGAAGGTAGGCCTGAGTCTGGTGGTCACGGTTAAAATGGGGCGTGCAGTCTCCAGTGAGCACAGCCCTCACCACTCAGCACGCTGCCTGTACTCTCATCCTGAGCAGGACTCACCTGCTGTGGGAACTGCTCACCTTCCGTAGGCCACCTTCAATCTTGTATGTACATTATCTTGCTGGAGACATCCTTCGGCCACACCTTTCCTCCCCGTGTATACTGGGACTGATTTCTAGAGCATAATGCCAGAATTACTCCTCCGTCTCTCAGCTTCCAGAAGTCCCTGCACTTCCACTCCAACATTTTTAACCCCATGTGGTATCCTTCAATTGCCCAAAGAGCCCTAATGAGCAAGAATCACGTTCCTGCCTCACAAAATTGTAACACCTTACATGGTACTTAGTGTTAAACAGTCAGGCTGTGACTTGTATGGAATGACTAACTGAAGGGGTAAGGAATGTAACAGAATGTGGGTTGGTTTAGAAACCAGACCTGTTGACTGTTACCTGCATGTTGTCTACCCTCTCGGTCATGCTGTGGACCTTATGTAAAGGTTGGGTTAGATGAGCCACAAAGTCTCTTCCAACACTAAAATTCTTGGATCAAATGGAGAACCTAATCCCCCTTGTTCACTTTATTTCTATTTTAAGCTCAATTTTACTGACTTGGGATAAGCTTCTAATATCTCCGCAACCAGGATATTAGTAGTATAATCCTTATCTCTTTGGATCTTCACAAGAACTAATTAATAAATAATGTGGAAACTCTTAGATGAAATACAGAAAGAAATGGGAAATTACTTATTACATTTTCATAACTGCACTTCAAATGGTAATAGTTGTGGGTCTACATTTCACTTATGAACAGAACTTTAGCTATTAGCGTTTGTAAAAAAAAATTTAATTCTAATTTTACATTCCTTTTTCCCTGAAGAAGTAATTTTCTTTTTTATTATTTTCAACTTTCATTATAAAATCCTCGACAACCCAGTGGGTGTGCTGCAGTAAATCTTTAGGCCCCGCATCCTTATTTCAAGAGAATGAAGGGTTTGCAATGTGCTTCTCCTTCCCAGCCTCCAAGGGCTATCACAGTGCTGGGAAGGGGTAGGTGCTTCAAAGCTGCCTGCTGTCTGCCGGAAGAAAGAAAAGCAAAAATAGCAAAAATAGTAAGTAGCCCATGGCAACTGTGTGGCCTAAACTGATGATGGATTTCCAGTGATTTCAGGGATCATGTCTTCAAAGGTTTTGTTTTATCACTCATGGGTATTTCACAGGATGCCTCACATAACAAGTGCTCTAAAACTAAAAGTTCTCATTAACAAAATTAGGTTAGAGCTTGAAAGTGTTTGGAGGAGTGTGTGAGTATCTTTCATTTTGCACCAAGGAGGTGGTAGGTGAGATCAAGTTTGCCAAGCAGTCTATCTTCTGGGGCCTCCAGGAAGGAAGGGCCCAGGATATTCGAAAGCAGAGAACTTCCAGCAAAACAGGGCTATACATGTGTGTCACCTGTGTGGAGGGAAGGGGCTTCCTAGAGCTGAAACAGAATTGTAATATGTGGTTCACAAGAAAATTGTAACTGAATGTTGTATTAATGTTGCCCATGGCTGCAGCCCCTTTGAGACAAGTTTGAGCTGATCCTACAAAGTATCACTTCGTAAAATTTTTACGGACCTAGAAAAATCAGATATTAGTGTTGTGTTCTGTATCTGAACATCTTTGATACTTCTTTGTCACCTCTTTGCTTCTGCATCCTGACCTTGATTGGTTAGTATTAGTATTCTATTTCTGTGTAACAGATGAGTACAAACTTGGTGGCTTATACCAATGCATATTTGTTATCTCACAGTTTTTGTGGGTCAGGAGTCTGGGCATAGCTTAGAAGTATCCTTGGCTTAGATTCCCACAAGATGTTAGCCAGAAGTAAGTTATCATCAGGAGGTTAGATTGGGAATGTGTATGTTTTACTACTCATATAGTTGTCGGACACATTCAACTGTGACTGTAGACTTGATGGAAGCTTGCTCTTCAAAGCCAATAAGAAGGAAAGAGAAAGACTCTATAACCTTGCAGACACCACAGCCTTATATAACACAATCATGCATATTGCATATTCTCTTGGTTAGAATCAAGTCACAGGTTGTGGGGATGACTTTCCTCACAAGTCTCCCCATGTGCCATGGAAGAGAGTAGACAAGACTGAGACATGATGTGATCTGCTTGGGGAGGAGAGGTATCCAGTTTCCCAGAGAAAAAGGCCTTGAGCAGTGGCCAGTTTCTCAGGGGGAAAAAGCATTGAACCCCTTCCTCTAGGGGTTTTTATTGGGTTGTAATACACAGGAATATGGGGCAGAAAGGATCAAACAGTAGATAACATTTCAAAGAAATTTGAGAGCTTAGACTGAGTCAAAGTCTGTCAGGAAGAGAGTTTTAGAGTTTGCTGCTTGAACCCTTAACATATAAATGAAAGCACTCTTAGCAGAGCAGATTTCACAGGTTTATCGGGAAATCTTTGTGATGCCAGATTTCCCCCCAGGACATGCTCTAGCAAGGCAAGGAGCTGCACCTCTCCCCATCAGGTATTCAGGCTTAAGGGGATTAGAGCCAGGAAGTGCTTCTCCCAGAGAACATGGGGACTTGGGCTGTGTCAAAACTGGGTGGTGAAAGTCCATTGCTCCCTCTTTGTTGCAGCCCCCTCAGTTTTTCCATGAAGGCCTCCCAAGTGATCTTGTCTGGCCTAGGTTTCTGCCCACTGTGAGGGGTCTTACTGGTCATTGACTTCCGACCAAGCTTTGGGGGCAGGGAGGAAACTGAGGCAGCATTTGCTACCAGAGACAAGCCTTGTCTTCTGCGGCTCGCATTCCAGAGGTCACTGACTCATCCCTAGCCACAGGGGGTAGAGTTACAATTCCTAAAACAAGGCAGAGCAGTCCACAACAACAGGTTGCATCCAAACTCAGGGAAAAGAGTTACACAAAAACCATGACTTTCAGCAGGTGAGCATCATGAAAGGCCACCTGAAGCATCTGATTGCCCCTTATTCCCTTTAGGTTCTCTCATTCTTGATATGAACCCTGTTGCTTCTCTTGAATTTCCAGTTACAAGTCTGACATATTCTACTTCTCCATCTAGAACCCCTATTATTAGTTTTAGACAGTATCTCGCCCTTAAAAACTTATTATGTATGATCTACAGGGATGTTGCATGTTTCTTCACTCAACACATGTTTATTAATCACCTACTATATGAAAATTATATCAAAAATGGCATATGCAAAAATAATGAATCAAAGCAAAGACAAAAACAAAGCAAAGTACTGCATTCATGGAGCTTATTCTCAAAACTCCATGAATTTGGGCTACCTTTCTGCCTACCCTAATTAGAAATGAATATAAACCAATGAGCCATGGTAATTAATCCTGGTGCTCTAAGGTGAGTGCAATGGAGGGTGTGATACATTCAGGGCCATGGGTGAAGGCCTAGAAGTGGAGCAAACCTTCAGAAAACCTGTCTATTCCTTACTGCCTTGAAAGGGCAAAGGAATGCATTTATTTCCTCATTTCGACCCCACAGAAACCTAATAAAGTAGTCTTAGTGACCACCTTTAATGAAAAAGAAAAAGGAAAAGAAAACGGAGGTCAATTAAGCAGTCACAGCTCAAATAGCTTGTAAGTCACAAACGTGCAGTTTAGGCTCAGATCTCCGTCCCGCTAATGTTGGTGCACCAGATTGCTGTTCATCTAGAATACCATGTATCCTTAATGGAGAAATAGCCTTTGTGTGATGGATTTGGGCAAATGACCCATCTCTGTTGACTTTGATGCAATAGCGGTCAAGAATATTTTTGAATACATTTGAATTTCAGTAGGGCGTAAACAATATTAAATGTGTCATCTTATTGGTAATACGATGGAAGCTTTAATTGTTGTTTTTGAGGACTTAGCAACTTAAAGAATCAGGCCTTGGAGATGCCTCTCATTTAAATGTGCATTTTAATAAAGCATTTGTTCTAAAAGTTGAAAAATATTCGAATGGTTTCAACTAACCTCGAATTTAAGTGTTTTGAGATGCATTAAAAGACATATTTTTAGAATCAGAACTCATCAACACTGGCACAGAATGAACATGCTAAGTCTCAGTTTGAAAGAGAATTCAACTGGAAAGACATTTTCCTCTCTGTGGGATTAGTGTGTTTATATTCAGTATTATAAATAGAACAGATCCACAGTCAACCGTAAATGCCTTCTTCCAAAATTACTTCTTTCTGCTTGTGTTAATGTAGACTAGCTGTCACTGTGATAGAAAATTATGGCTAGTAAACATTTATCTATCAAAAAAAGCCAAAGTGGAGTGTTCAGATTATTGAATGATTTATAAGAAAGCTATTTTAGGGGTGGCTTTGTTCTTTAGTCATTGATAGCATGGATTTGGTGGCAGTGGTACAGGACACTCACTCTCTTCCTCATTCCATAGGGACAGACACCTTCAATCATTGTAACAGCCTGTGCAGTGGTGGACATCTATTATTATCCCCATTTAACAGATATCACAGAGGCAGAGTCTCAAAACAGTATAGTGTTTGCTCAAGGTCTAACCTGAGCATAGCATTTACAGATTACAGAGCTTTTTCTTACACAGGATTGTTTTGTTAGTTGTTTCTTTTTGTTAGTCATTTCAGGGTTGTATATGTGATATGTAATCTATACTCATCAGAGCAATTCACATTTCTTTGCCTTTTCAACAACCCTGATTGGTGAGGAAGATAAGGAAGCCATTTCTATGCCCATAATGTAGAGAACTATCCTGTAGTTTTGGAGTCTGAACATTCTGCATTATGGTAGGAAGCCTAGAGGTTGGGCTTCAATTTGGTACCTAGGAGGTAACAACTGTGGAGCTTTCAACAAAATAAGACAATACAGAATAAACAGAAAACCCCAGCCTATCTCAGAGAATGACAAACTTGACAAAGAATGGCAATGAAGTTCTTCACAATACAAATTAAAGCCCCAAGGCCTCTCTGATTTATTTATGTCATTTCTTGACAGACCATTAAACCCCACCTGGCTTATTCCTCTGACCAGGGTTTGCTATGAACTCCATTCTATGTTTCTTTACTCTATACCTTTTCACCTAGAGACTCAGCCACAAGCCACTGAATTGAATCCCCACCTATATGTCAAAGGATGAGCCTGTTGCCTCTTCAGGAAGTGCTCAGCTCAGAAGAAGGAGTTTTTACAAAGCGGCACCTTTTCCTGACTATAAAAGTTAACTCATGTTGGCTTCCAAAATTTTTTAAAAAACTTTAGAGAAGCATAAATGAAAAGCCTTTTTTCCAAATACCATTGTTCACCACTATTAACTTTCAGTTTCATACATGCTCAGTAACATTTCTGTGAATGCACACACAATTTAGATTGCACTGCACGCACTGTATGTAAACTTTTTTAACCAAACTATAGACCATCAACACACTTGCACTCTTTCTTGTTATTACAATGATCTTCTACAACATCACTTGTAACAGCTGTGTAGAATTTTATACATATCATCAGCATATAAAGATATATATTCATTTATCTAAACAGTTTCTTATTTTGACCTATTTAGATTATTTTCCATTTTTCAATACTATAAATAACAATGAAATGAACATCATTATGAATAAATATGTTTTACATCTCTTCTTATTTCCTTAGCATAGACTTTGACAAGAAAAATCTCTGTATTAAAGCAAATGTGCATAGCTAGGATGTTCTAAATGTTCAACAATGTTCTAAAGCGGGGTGATCACTAAGGTGATGTTCTTGCATTGTGAGGAATATTGGGAAAAGTATTTTGGAGGTAGCTATCTTGTCAGGAAGTGACTTTTTGTTCACTTGTTTTCACTCCCTTGCCTTTGATTCCCCAGTTGCTATCCTTTCCACAGTCCCTGTCCTCCAGTTTAATCTGCCATCACCTGCCAGACTTACATGGAAACCAGGAAGTCTTGCCAATGGACTGTACCCCATACTGCACCTGGGGTTTCTCAGACAAAACAACGGGGCACGAAACTAGGGGCTGGGAAGCAATAACAACCAACAAAAGTAGATAAATGCCATGTAGGAAATCCTGCTAGTGGAGATTTTTATTGCAACAAGTAATTTACTGCAGAGTGACGTTTGCTCCATAAGATCTGTTGTCTCTTACAGATGGCCTGAATGTGTGGAGAATGTAGGGATTCTGGTTGCTTCCACAGGAAGCTACTTTGAGGTAGGAGGGCTAGGTAGGACCAGGAATTAAATTAGATTGCCTACACTCTAAGGAACTTTGATGATCTATGTGGACCAGATCCCATTTTTATGTACTTTATTGTCTTCGTAACACTTGTATCAGAACTCATCTATTCCTGTGCTTTTCCTTATCTATATCCTTGTTAGAAGGTAAACACCATGAGACAGGTGCCTTGCCTGACTTGTTTCCTTTCTATCTCTAGCATCTAGCATAGCATACAGCATGGTTTTGATTTCAAATAATATTGTTGGGATAAAAGAATGAAGAATTGCTATCATTCTCTGTCTCTTTGAATAAATTCTCTGACTCTGAGAATTTATTATATACATTCTCAGTATATAATAAGTGATGTCCTGATGAATTATTTTGTTTCGTGTATGGCATCAGGCATCCCCTCTGCATGGGCACCTCCCCGTAGTTGTATGGAGTGCTCCTGAAGGAAAAAAGGGGCATAACATAGAGAAAATTTTCCACCAGCCAACAGAATGCATATCTTAGACGGCAAATTAAGTGACTATTTATTAAATATTTGTTCACTAACTGGAGGCTAATTAAAATTATGTCAGTTTCTGATTTTAGCACCAGATCTAACTTCCTGGATCTGGCGTTCTCAGATAAGGCTTGCTGACATTTTATCTATAAACTGCGCTTATCTCAAGTCTGGTTAACGTATGAATTTGAATGAGGAGAGAAACTATTTGAATGAGAGTAGAAGTCAGTGGAATCAATGATTTGTAGGTTAAGACTCAAATGTTACATTTCCCTCTTGATGGATTTAAGTGTTTATAATATATTTAAATGGAGAAATAAATCAAATTTACCACATGAAAGGAATGTCGTTATGTCAATACAAATGCTCTGCCAATTCTACCTGCCCAGTTCTTTGTTAATGGAACTCATCTTTCTGAATTATTATGTTATAGTCACATTGCCATCTGTGTTATTTATGTATGCCTACTCTGGGTTGCTTCTTAAAAAATCTTTAATTAATGCAGAGCTTAGAGAGTAGAAAGAAATGCTAAATCAAGACCATTAAGCTATGACTGAAAAAGCCATTTGTTTTCATTAAACATGACTTTAAGCTATGTCGGAGCCGAAGCATCTTTCCAACCAAAGTGTTTAATTTTCCCCTTTTCTCCAGTCTCTGATGGCATCAAGACTGTCGCCAGATCAAACATTCTCCTGAGAGCCATCCCTCCTCTACGGGCCCAGGACACTGCTGTGCCCTGCATCTGAGCTCCTGCCTTAGGCTATTAAAATTCTCTGTTTTCACAAATATTCATTGAGCACTGGCTATGTGCCAGTCACTGGGATGTTGTTAACCCCAAGAAATCCCTGCCTTAGAGAACTTGCTTTCTAACAAGGGAGTCACTAACCAAATAAGTAAATAAAGCTATGATATAATTTTGAGTAAATGAAGCCTGCGAAGAGAAATAAAGCAGGGTGAGGGGTAAAGATCTCACTTGATCTTTGCCTACCTCTGCTTTTATTTTTCACACCTGTTCAGCCGATACCTTCTTATCAGTGATATCAAGCTACTTAGCCACCCAATTTTCTGTCCCCTTTTCTCTTTCACTGGCACACATCACTGGACCATCTTTAAGCTTCTATGTTCTCTTAGAAAATTTCTAATCATCTTTCAAATCCCAGGTTTACTGTTACCTTCTTGGTGAACTCTCTTTATCTTCCCTACCCCTTTCCCTCACTCTCACTTTCCTCCAGAGCTATTCACCTTATTCTCTCTATCACCAAACCTCAAGTATTAGATAGATAGATAGATAGATAGATAGATAGATAGATAAATGTAGATATATCATATTTCATTTTAACCAATTATTTTCTTATTGGTTTGGGAAATTTCTGTATTTGAGAAGGCAAGAAATAACTCTTAACACAATGCTTTGCACAGGATATAGACTCCAAGAATGGTTTTGAATGGATATATGCATGAATGAACAAATGGATGGATGAATGAATGAAAGAAATTCTTCTATACCTTCAACAATGAATTAAACCCCAGATCTAGAGCAGTGCCTAATACACAGTACATTTTCAATAATAATTTATTGAATAAGTTATGTTTCATTAAAAAATAAACATAAAAATTATTGAATAATATTTCTTAAACATTCCAAAAAACTCTTAAATTTGGAATTTTGCCTATAAGACACACCCCCAGTAGCCAACTGTTACAATCAATTCTACCCAATTTTTTATTAAGTTCTTCCTTCTTTGTGTATAATTTAGTCATTAATAAAGGACTATTTTATAGTTTAAAATATTTTGTCTTAATTAAAACATTATATGTAAGTCCATTTTTGTATTTCAGCAGATCCATTGCACTGATCCTCCGTGTGCACAGCACCTGAAGTGTCACTGATACATCACATTACTAAATTTGAAGTCTTTGCTGGGGTATATGTGCTGGTGCTTAGCAGGGAAGGAGCAAAACAGTATCTCCAGTAGAGGACAGGACAGGGTCTAAACACAGAGCCATTCATTCCAGCCAACAATTTATCAGCAATGGTGACTTAAGACACCTTTGTTAAATTCGAGCATCAGGCTAAAGAACAGGTCATTTCATTGCATGGAAGAAAGCATCACTAATCTACTCAGATTATTTACGTGTGCCCTGTCTATCAGCCAGCTTCCCCTCTTCCTCTGACTGAATGTGTGTACTCACCTGGTCTTGACGTTGGCCACAATTTGGAAGGTCAGGCATCTGTGTCACATGCTTTGAACACAGGAGATCAATAGACCTGAGCTTCCACAACTTACTGATGTTGTTGTCATTTCAAGCACCACATTACTCTCTCCCGCATCTCCTGGTGAATGGCTTTCCATCTTTGTCAAATGAAAAAAATGGTACAGTGGTATTTTCAAGAGTCAGCAGTGACATCTGCACCTAAGTGTCATCATCTCGAATATTCCTGTAAATACGGTTAACCCACTGAGCAGAACCAGCGTCCATAGATTATTACCAGAAAGGGGAGGAAGAATCTACTGTTCACAAATGGGCCAGCTCAATATTAAAGTAGTGTTCCAAGAAATATTGGAACCTTAGAACCTTCATCTTTATCAAAGAATATACACAAGTAAAATATCTACTATACACATTCACACATTAAATATTTTCTATATACAAGCAATTTATTCTTGATGACTTAAGCAATATGAATCAGGAAATAGCAACCTGGGTAAAATTTAACAAATGTACACTGAACCTGGAACTACTTTATATGAGGAAGATACTTCTGTACAAAAAGTTTGAAAGTTTCATACCTGAAAAACAAATGTAATAAAACAAATATAATAAAACAAATTTATTTAAACTCAAATGAGATTCACTTATCAAATTTTAGCTCATGAAAGCAATAAGAATAAATTTTCATGTACTTTTAAGAGAATTGGGCCATGCTTCCAACTTGTATAATTAAGTGGTCTAAGAACAGTAAATTTTATATAAATATTACTTGAAATAATTTTTCAAAAGTTTATTGGCATTAATTATATTAAGAGATGACACCGTAGATGAGTCCATTTTTCTGTTTTTTCCCCTTAGTTTTCCAAAATGTCTATAATGATTCCCTTTAAATTAGAAATATTCCCTTTAAATTAGGAAGACAAAAGAAACCATATTATATGAAAAGAATGGGTTGTGTGTTCCTTAAGATTGAAAAAATTTCCTCACTCATCTCTGAAAATGAATACTGGGCCTCTTTCAAAAGTGTCTCCCATTCAAATGCATTTGAGTTTTTTTAAGAACAATGTTCTCATAGTTGCTTCACTCTTCTTTATACTTAGTATCGTGCTACCATGAAAGTATGAAGTCAACACTCAAAAATTGGAAAATGCTTGGGATTATTTTAAACCTTTAGCTTTTGGGGATATGGGACTATTTTAAATTTGAAGTTTGCTTATATTTTGGATATGGGAAGAACACTGCCTGTCCTGGAATCCAATTCTAGTCACTTCCATTGCTCTGAGACATCCATTCAGTCTATATTTAGAACAATCGACTCAGTAGAAAAAAGAAAGAGGCCTCTTTCATCACTCTTTGATCTGATAGATGTATCCAAATGCTGGTCAGCTTTCCAGTGAATGTTGCCATGGGCAACAGTGCTACGAACTGGATATGAATAAAGGAGAATGTAGAAAAGAAATACCATATGAATATTTATCTGTGTGGCCATGTCCATTTTTTTCATGTGGCTGTCTAGATTTAGATCTTCACATTTTATTTATCTGTTTCTCTGAGCTCTTAACCATTCTCCCCTGGACTCCTGAAACGCATACCTAATCAGCCTCCTTCCCCATGCCCCGCCTCCTGGCTGGCCCAGTCTTTTAACTCACTGAGGCCAGAGAAAGCCACCAAAATGATGCTCTCACCTCATCCCTCCCTGTTCAAAAGGTCAGTAAAATACTACAACTATTTATTTATTAAGTGGCAAGCATGCTGCTAGGGCCATGGATCTACCAGCGTGAAAGAGCTTCTGCCCTCAAGAAAACGCAAGGTGTTTTATTTACAATCTAGTAGGAAAAGCAGACATGTAAACAATGAGTTCTAAAACAGGACAGGTTGGCATCAGTGACCACTGGAGTCTAAGGAGAAGGCTTTCCTAGAACAGTGAAATGGCCAATGGCTTATTTAAAAGCCCAACCTCTAGCTAATTAGAGTACCACTGAGAGCCCTTGGTGTGTAGTTTCAATCCTAGATTTAGCCTATTCTTTGAGTTCATAAGCTTTTATTCCTATCTTGGCCTTTCTTCACCAGCAACTAAAGACTTTCTTTCATTAGGACACTTTTTAGAGGTAAGTTTAAGAAAAGTCAAATCATACCAGTTTGTTAAATAAGGATGGGGATATATTAACTGATGTACTCAAAAGGTTTAGAGCTACTTCCAAATTTTGGGAAACTATCTAAAAGTGAAGCTTCAGGTGAGGCTTAATCCAGCAACTAAAGTATCACATCCGAGTCCTGGCTTCCCTTTTATTTTCCATGTCTTCCATGTTGAGGACCCCTGGGTATCCTAGACCAATCTTCAAGTGGCACGTAAAGATTAGTTCTGGACCCCAACTTCTTCTACTAACTTCAGAAAGAACAACTTATATTTTCTAGAAGTCTAATACAATTCCTGAACCTGATTCTCATTACCCTGAGTTGAGCCACAGCCCCACTCATGAATCAGTCATTGCTGGAGTATTGTATCAATTGTCTTGTCCCAATATGGGACCATCTCTAGACTTGATGGTGGTGTCATCTCTAAATGCCTACCTAAAGGGAGAGGGGTGCTTACCTAAAGGGAAAACCAGTACTGTTTTATCACAAGAAGGGTGAGTGAACTAGATGGCAAAGTGAATAAGAACAAATTAAGTAAAAATCAAATAAATAATTCATAGTTTTTGAACACCTTTACTTTTGGACAATATTTTTGTATCTTCTTATGCTGTAAAAGGTATACCCAACTCAAACATTGTTCAAATTCAGAAAGTCTGTCTTCTATATTGTGTTTCCCCAGCAAAATCTGTCACAGTATTTTGAACAGAATAAGTACCCAATAAATTTATTATTTTTTTCTAAAAATTTTCACTCCATCATTCTACTTATTTTTTAAAGTGACCCAAGTTCTCTCTAATTGTAAAACCAAAGTTTCTCCCATGTCTTTTCAGGACTTGGTTTCTGTTTAGCTCATTTCTTCTCAAAACTGAATAATATTCCATTATCTGGATTTTCCATGTCAATCTATGTACCTACCAAAGGACATCTTGCCTCTTCCAAGTTTTGGCAATTATAAATAAGACTGCTATAGAACTGTGTGGGTGGGTGTTTGTGTGCAGATAAGTTTTAAACTCACTGGGGTAAATAACAAGAAAAGTGATCCTTGGGTCATATGGTAAGAATATGTTTAATTTTGTAAGACACCACCAGGCTGCCTTTCAAAGAGGCTGCACAGTTTTATATTCCCACCAAAATGAATGGGATTTCCTTGTGGCTCCATTCTTGCCAGCACTTGGTGTTCTCAATACAGCTACTGCTGACCCTTGAGCAACATGGCAATTAGGGCACCAACCCCCAACAAAGTTGAAAATGCACGTATGACTTTTGACTTGCCCAAAACTTAAACTACAGTAGTTCTTTGGTATTCAAGGGCGATTGGTTCTAGGACCCTCCTCGGATGCCAAAATTCAAAGATGCTCAAGTCCCTGATAATAATATGATATAGAACAATGCATATACAGCTTTTAAAATTGTTATGAATGGAATAATATTTCTAGAATTTCTAAAAATACTGACAAGATTTGCAGTTGCTGTCTCTGGCATCTGAACCCCTGATTTGAGTACAAGAAACACTCACCTTCTCCAGAATATAGAGCAGAGATAACTGTCACACACATATAAGAGACATCTTATTGAGACATTATAAAATAAAACAAAAGCCCTAAATGCAGGTCCTTCTCAAGGTTTGTAGTGATAAAAACACTTAACTAAGCCCACAGATTTTTATCATGAATTCTAGGCAGACTAATCCATGAGCCTTGGGTGTCTGTGAATCCCCTATAGTTATATGAGAAATCGCAGTGTGTGTGCCGTTTTCTAAGCAGATAGGTTTCCTCCTCTTCTTTCAAGTGACCATTTACCTGTTAAAGGTAAAGAACAAGTTCTTCCTTCATGATGGATATAAAAGCTGAGGACCATTCCTTCATTCACTCATTCATTCATGTAAAACAGCATGCATGAAATGTCTTTTATATGCCAAGCATTATGCTAAGAGCAAAAATATGGTGGTGAAAAAGTTTAAAGCAAATGTGGCATGCATACTTTCTGGTACTGAAAATTCTGGCTTTAATCAACCGCTTAGCTTTTCCATCTATACAAAGAGTTAGTAACCAGAAGCTACTCTTCATACAGAGAGTAACCATTAGCTGACCTAATTGTACATATTAGGTCAACTAATTGTAATATTGTAAGATTCTGGATAATTCCAAAGTCTACATTAATAGCCCTGGTTTTTTTCTCTTTAATTGGGCTGTCCTTAGTCACACACATTTCTAACAGCCTGCTGAACACCATTAGGTATATGCCATAGTAGATGGTATAAATCAAGGTTTCCCAAAACCTGGCTGACATTTTTCTCCCTTTATCTGCATGCCCCCATGCCTTTGACCTTGCCCCAGGTCCCTTTTTTCTTTTTGCCCTGTTTGTATGGAGACCACCATGAAATCCCACTCCATCCATTCAAGCTCACTTCTTCACAACATAGTTTTTACTCTTTCTTTCCTCCTTGCAGTTCATACCCAATCACTTTCCAAGTCTAGCTCAATAATATCTTCTCAGAAATGTGAATTTTAAATGTGCATTTTAAGAGCTGGGTTCTAATTAGGTTATTGGACTGCTAAAAGCTTTTTCTGTTTCAGAACATCTTAAATCAAGGTCATGCTCCTTTTGGTCCTTGATGTGATATGTCTGTACTTTGTGCCCCCCAACTTGCCTTTTCACATATACCTCCTGCCACTCCCCAGGCTAAGCCCTTGCCAAGGGCACTGTGGAGACACTGGAGTTGTTCTCAGTAGTCTCGCTTTTGTGCCTTCGGCAACGATATAACTGATAAAGCAATAGCAGCCGTGATAATTGCTATTGAGTATTCATTGTGCCACTGGGCTAAGTACTTTGCAATTATGAATGACAGGCTGCTGAGCACAGCACTAAGAATTTGGACTTTGGCCCTGGCTGATATGGCTCAGTGGGTTTAGTGCCAGCCTGTGAACCAAAGGGTCACTGGTTTGATTCCCAGTCAGGGCACATGCCTGGGTTGCAGGCCAGGTCCCCAGCAGAGGGCATGAGAAAGGCAGCCACACAATGATGTTTCTCTCTCCCTCCCTTCCTCTCTCTATAAAAATAAGTAAATAAGATCTTAAAACCTAAGAGTCTGAGCTTTGAATGCCAACTCTGCAACCTATTTACCTGAGAGACTTGGTCAGTTGCTTAAATTCTCTGTCTCAGTTTCTGGTTTCTTCAATAAAATACAGCACCACCCACCTCATAAGGTGTGCTGAGGAGTGGGTACACTAATGTAGTGTCATGCCCTGCCTCGTATGCAGTAATCACTTGGTGAATGTGAATTGTTAGTAGCATTATTAAAATTCATAACAGGTATTGAGAGTAGTTATTATTATCTCTATTTCTGTGTGAGACTTACCGGAAGGACGGATTCTGCATATTCCTCTGTTGGGCTGTCTTATTCCCATTTCAGCATGTCAGAAATGTTTGCAGGTTCCTTGCACGTTCTCCATGAAGCTTTTAATTGATTTTTCCCCATGCAAATATCATTATTATTTGTTTATACCTAATCCGGAATGTTCTTCACATATTAGGGATATTTGTTTATATGTTACATCTTTCTAAATTGGATAGTATGCCATTCCTTTGGGAGGACAGTTACAGGGATAGAAAGAAGCAAGGCTTGGTGTAAAAACACCCAGTTTTGAATTCTGATTCTTCTGCCTCTCAGCTGTGTGACACTGAGCAAGTTGCCTAGCCTCTCTGATCCTCAGTTTTCTTATTTCTAAAATGGGAACAGCAATGGCTTCCAGTGTGTTCCTGAAAATTAAATAAGTTGGAAAAGGAATAGCAACAGGTACAGTACCTGGCATGGAGGCAGGTTCTCGTTCAGAATGCATTACCCTCTTACATTCTTCGCAAGGGAACAAATTTGTCCAGCTTTGTACTCTTCATAGCAGTTATCACACTGTCTTACAAATATGTGGTGCCCAGAATATATCAAATTAAATTAAATTACTGTTACATCCAGAGATACCAAACAGCAATATAAAGAGCGAGGACATATTGCAATGTGAAGGTACTAGCTGCATGCATGGTTGTTATGAAGTTATCTTCTTATTATGGTTTAATAATGGCATATCAGAGCTCTCCCTGGGATGATCTCTTACAACATCTCTTATAAACTGTAGCCCGGAGAATGAATCTTTGCGAAACCCTCACCTCTGTGAACAAATTCCTCACTAGTTTTGGTATTCACTGAACTCCAGAGATACCTGCCATAGACCTAACCTTTGGATTGTAATTGTTACCTCACATTTCCATATTTTAATGTGGGGATGGCCAAAAAATCTGTTTGGTTTTTTCCATACAATGGCTCTAGTAGCACTTAGTTGTCCTTAATTTCATTCAAAACAGTTTTGTTAGACTATATTGTGACAGCTGTCATATGAGCGTGCATTTAAAAAAACTTGTCAAAGTTGGTGAATTTTTGTGTAGCCATTTTAATATTGAAGATGGAAAAGGACACGACATTTTTGGCACATTATGCTTTATTGTTTCAAGAAAGGTAAAAACGCCACTGAAACACACACTACACACAAAGATTTGTGCAGCGTAGGGAGAAGGTGCTGTGATGGATTGAACGTGTCCATAGTCGTTTGCCAAGTTTCTCGGTACTGTCGACATTCTGGCCAATAATTCTTTGCTGGAGGGCTATCTTAGATATGCTTAGCAGCACCCCTGGCCTCTACCCACCGAAAGCTAATACCAGGAGTATGCTATTGGCTTCTCAAAAATAGCATACTCAAAGTACTGAAATCAATACAATTATTGGTGAAAATTAAAAAATGCGTCTTTTATTTTACGGAAAAAAACTAAACAGACTTTTGGCCGGCGCAGTGCTAAACTGTGATTCCCTCAAGAAGAGGCCTCCCTCTTCTTTGTCTTCCATCTCCAGTCCCTGACATGGCACCTTGCCTGTGGAAGAAGATCATGATAGAAGGGTAATCATGCCCTTGGCACGCAAGGAGTTCCAGGTGGGTGAGGAGACAGGGTCTCTCACACAGGAAAGGAGTCCAGGAGGGCTTTCTGAGGAAGCGATGTGCTCACTGTTTTCACAGATAAGGGGGAAAAGAATGTTACTATCAAAAGAACTCTTCTTTGTTTGAATCAGTGAATGTGTCTTTGAGTGAAATCTCAGAGAAACATATATCACAACACTGGCTGTTGAGCTTAACCACAGAAAGGCTCCCATTTTTCATGACAGCAAAGCCACACCACTTGCTAATTGATGTTCATTTCTTGAGAAAAATGTGCACCAATGGAATGGCGATACCTTCTAAACTATGCTCTTTATAAATCAGATCCTTTTTAATTACTCTATATAGCTCCATTGTGTCAAGCTTATTCTTGAAATGCTCAAGTAGTCTTGTTGAAGAGCCCCAAGATCACGTCAGAGTGGAGAGGATACATGCCGTTGTCCCCCAGTTGATTTGTGTGTGTGAGTAATTAGACACAGCGGCTGTCAGTGTGCACCTGGGGCATGAGGCAGTTACGTGCTGCCGAGTCGGGCTGCCAGTGCCCACTGTGTGGACACCACTGTGTGTTTTTCTTACTGGTGTTTGAATGCTGATGCTCTTGGGACTCATAACAGAAGGTCACAAGATAAATACTATAAATCTTTCCAAAAAGTTCACCCAGGGCCTTTGCTAAAAATTGGCTATGGAGCCCCGGGAAGACTATGAAAGTGAATCACCTCTTCCCGCCTGCCTGTCCCCAGAGAGCAGCCACAGAATGGGGGAAGGACTGATAATAAACAAGAAAACAGCATGAGAAAAGCAACAGGCATAGACTGTGGAAGAAAGGGACTGAGGGTGGTTTTCTATTTCTCCAGCAGATTTCATCTATGCACCAACATATTTCAAAAGGGTTTCAGGGTAGTCAAGTGTTACACTAATGAGCATAAATTTGTATATACAGGTATGGATGGATGCTTCAGCTTTAAAACATGGAGATAAAAGGCTGTATCTTTTTTATATATGGATGGAAAGATGAGCTATATTCATGCAACACAAGTAATCAAACTTGTAGAAGCTGTATTAATCATTTAACAAAAAATCAATACTCTTTATCCCGGGGCACAGAAAATAGAAAATTACACAAAGCGAAAACGCTTGCTCACAAGGCTGTCAGTATATTGAGGGTGACTGGCATTAACCTGTGAATTTCCAGTATGAACAGCACAGCGAGAGAAGCGGAGGTCAGGGCGGAGCTAGACCAGGAAAGGCAGGGGTGCGGGTAGGACTTTTTACTGAAGATGTTGACTTCTGAGCTGGGCTCTGTGATTGTGAATGGGTTACACACTCTGTATTCTCCCAGGTCCATGAAAAGAATAAGTTAGCATTTGAAATTATTATTATTATATTCTTATTCAGTAAACACTTGTGACCAGCCAGGTACAGTGCTAAATGTTTGACATATTTTCTCCTCATGGCTATAAGGTGAGTGTGCATGAGTATTCTCATTTTACAGATGGGAAAACTGAGGTGCAAAAAGAGGGGAAATCATGGAGGGAAATGGGGACAGCTGTGATTGAGCAGCAATAAAAATGAGTAAAAAAGAAGAGAGAGGAGAAACCAAGCATACTCAATCATATGTTACAAGGTCAGGATTAAAATCCAGATCTTTGTAAATGTAATGCCTGGATTGTAAGGTACCCTGTGCAGGGACATTAGAGCGTCCCAGAGGACAAAGATGTAAGCTGGGTCAGTGAAGGACTTTTTGGAAGAGTGGAGCTAGAACTGACTCCTGGGAAATGGATGGGGGGCAGAGGACAATGGTAGGGCATTTTGCCAGGAGAGCTGAACATGTCTAAGACACGGTTTGCTCTCAGTGGACTAGGTCCCTCTGATCTTCTGACTGTTTAGAATCACAGTGGCTCAATCTTGCTGAGTGTTCCGGACTCCCCTGGATCAGACGACATTTCAGCACGCACTCCACCACAGGGGATGAAAAGCACCCCTACCCTACCACGATCCCCTCCATAGCTGAAGTGGCTGGGAAACAAAGGTTTTACCTGCTTCTGACCTTGACAGAAACCCAAGCCACCGTAAATTGCATTCACTATAGTTATGCTTTTCTCTTCTTATGCCAGTGTTTCTTAACCCTCTTTCATTATTGTATTCCTAGGAAGCTATTTTAGGTTTTTTTCTAGTCAACACCCATTAAATTCTAACACCCCAGATATGCTGCATATCCATATATATATTCTATGCAGATCTGTGCTTTATATGTAAAAAGTAAGATTTTTCATCGTGAACTAATTTTCACCCCCTTGGAACTGATTCAGTCCCTGATGGTCATGGATGCTTCCTGCTATGCTTTGTCCCCTAGTTTGCATTCTGTTGTAATATGAAAATAGACAATTTGGAATCCGAGTAGCTCCCAAGACACTTACCTAACCTGCCTGTATACAGATTTATTCTGTGGACAATGATGATGAGAATACCTACCCAGGGAAGTTTTACTAACAGATTAAATGAGATAACCCAGAAGCAAAGACAACAGGAATTTAGAAAGTGGACTTTCTCCTGGTTCTGTGGCATAGCTCCTTTCAATCTCAGCCTTTCTACTGCATTTCTCAGCTGCTGGTTTGTTCTCTTTTCCAAGGACAGAAGCAAGGAAGCAGAGTAACCACAGAAAGGATTTAATACACGGGTGACCAATCATTCCATATACACAAGGGATAAGAAATAAACATTTTATATAACAATAAATATGGGGATAGTAATAATGTACATTTTGAGATTGTGAAATATTGTACATTATTTCATCAATGTACAATATTTTCACACTCATATTCTACAAGATTACTTGTTGAAGTGAGTAGAAGTGCAATTATGAGGAAGGATGCACCAAAATATGGAATAATCTTCTGGAGGATGGGCCCCTTGAAGTATAGGCTTCCCCTGCTAGGTGAGTGTTCTAGGAGCCCATCAGTACCAGTGCACCAGCTGGTGTTGTTGTGAGAGGCTGCGTTCGCCTTCAGTGAAATTTTTTGAAAGACTCTTTTGTCATATTTGCCCATTTCATGATGGGCGATTTACAAGTGCACCTGCCCACACTGTGCTGAATGTTCAGCAGTTTCAACCAAAAATGGCGTGACTCCCATGCCCCACCCTCCCTATTCACCCGATAAAAACCCTGAGCAACATTTTTTCCCCTGGATGAAATAGTCCTGCAAGGGAAACATTTTGCCCATGTGGAGGAGGTGAAACAGAAAAACAGCAGAAGCACTAAAAGGCATCACAATCAACATGTTCAAAAACTATTTTTGAACAGTGAAAAAAAGTCTTGATAGGTGTATTGCATCAAATAGAGAGTACTTTGAAGGTGACCAAAGTTTAAAGATGTGAGAATAAATGCACAATTTTTATAAATAAATTCCAGGGCTTTGGGGGGTCCCTCCTCATATTAGCCTCATGGACAGTGAGAAATGTCAGATATCGTGTGGCTAACCCAAGTCACATGGTAAGAGACGGTATAGCTGGAACTCCAATCTAATTTCTCTGGTTCTAAATGAGTTAAACTCCCTTGTTGCTTATTATTTAAAATCCTCACTTTTCAAGTATAAAATCTAGTAAATTGTCAAAAGTTCTTTCAAATCTATAACTAGGCTTCATTTTGCTCCCATATTAATAATTGTCCTTTGGTAAATATTACATTTTCTATTGGTAATCCCTATTCCTAACTTTCACTGAAATCTCATTAGTTCTTTGAATAATATTTGAAATTCAGCATACTTTTCTAACTAAGAAAGGATTGGAGAAAATGGTATCTCCTTTTCATGGGCTTATTAAGGTGGAACAATTGAAAACTGTAGTCATTTTTGCAGGTACTTGGAAGGAATACTGAAAGAAACTTTCTATAATGATGCAAAGTTTTACTCAATAAGATGCAATAATAATCAAACTGATTTATTTGTTTTGTTTTTATCACCTAAGTTATTAGATAAACTACCTCTAGCCATTTTTTTGTGAATGCATTTAAAAATAATTTACCTCTAACAGACAATGATAATTTGAATGTAACTGGTAATTATTTTATCTAAAGTGTCTCCTATGCCTGGATCTGTGCAAATAATAAACTTCTGGCTCTCTCTCGGAGGCACTCAGAACTTGGTTTTAATCTGCATTGTAATGCTTTAGACTATTTCGATGGTAGAAAAGCTTGCCAAGGAAGAATGCAGATCAGAATACTAAATCCCAAAAGCAAAGCCCCTCCTTTCATATTGGACTAGGCAGTTTAATAAGAGTAGCAGCCAAGAACAAAACCGCTCAGATATGTTTAGAGCAGTAAAGAAAAAAAGGCAGCAATTCTCAATGAGCCAACCATGTTTACTAGGCAGCTAGTCAACTTCAGATAACTTTCCCATTATTCTCGTAATAAAGTCTTTGGGGGCACTCCACTGTAAGTGTCTTTATTAATAGCTCTCCTGCCATCCATTTTTAGGCACTGTTCCATATTGTCACCAATGTGTCAATCTCCCAAAGCAATATATCTGAGTGTGTTAAATTGCCATTTGACAGGAAATTGTCAGAGGAAAAGCTCACTTCAACTAATTAAGAATGTGAGCATGAGCGATGCTGATGCTGTGTATAGATAAAAACATAACATAGATTAAAATTAATCATTAAAATTTATTTAATTAGAAGAATCTTGTACTTAAAATTTGATTGATAAGTGATAGAATTGTATGTATTTGCTAGAGGATTATATTTTACTCATTATCACAAACTGAAATATAGTGAAATTTTAGCAAATGTTACTGCATTTTCAACACTAAATGAGACACTAATAGGAATGTAAAAGAACTACACAGATTACATCCCTGCCTTTCAAAAGCTTACAGTCCTATTGGAGAGCTAAAGTGCATACACACACACACACACAATTGTATCTCTCTATGTATACATATATATGTATATGCATATATACATATTTGTGTACATATACATACATATATACATAGACATACATATATAGATAGACAATAATAAAATAAATCTGATTACATTGCAAAGTATATGGTGAAGATTTGCATTACTGAAGGCTAATTAAAAAGCATTAACTCAATATGCAGAGTAATTGCAGGAGGTTTTAGGAAGAGATCCCCCAAAAAAGAACAGAAGAACAGAAGATAAGGGTGGTCATGGGCCAGAGAGGATAAGAAACAAAGCACCAGACCAGATGCTGAGCAAAGTATGGCCACGGAGGAGAAAGGCTCAGAAGGCTGATTCTTGCTAGGAGCCCAGGGAAATGTGGGGGATGCACAAGTTAGAGAACCAGATTATGAGGATTATTTTGTAACTATTTTGGAAAGGATCTGTTGGTATTGGGGACATCGCCATACACACCCACAAACTGTACTGGCTCATTCGATGTGCCTTAGAGAGAGCAGTCTGGTGGCCATCGGTCTATGGTTAAGCGTCGCAAGAAGGAGGGAAGGCTATTAGAAAACTATGTAATAACCTAGGAATGGGGAGAAGAGATCTAGGCACATGAGATGGGGACACAGTAAGAATAAAGGAGTGTACACTTCATTAACTGCTTTTTCTAATTGATCCATTGCAGTTGGAAGAAGGTAAATACAGTTTTTAAAACTGCAAAAATATTACCGGATTGAAATAGGCTCTTTCTCTGAAAGAGAAAAGATTCCCTATCATGTAGTTATTTAAGAGGTGAACTACTTTAGGAAAATGTCACACTAGTGACTTTATATGGAATGAGGCTGAATTGTGGGTGACACCAGAGATATTAACAAAGGGGCGTATAGTTTTTGATGCCACCATTGCCAAGGGAGTCTACTTGGCCTAGTCTAGAAATTTGTCACAAGGGAATTTGCTGTCTCGGGTGTTAGCTAGCTCAAGACTGCTTGATGGTCTGTGGTTTTATATGTGTGTGTATCCACTTATTGTTAGTACACAAATAATGCACATTTATGGTGGAAAAGTTAACAAAGTTTTGAAAAAGAAAATAAAGGATAAAGTCTGTGATCCCAACATCTCTAGATAAGTATTGTTAACATTTCAGAGTATTTTTTTCTCTTAGATCCATGTATATATCTACTTGTTATAAGAAACATTTCTAGTCCTGGTTGGTGTAGCTCAGTGGACTGAGTGCGAGCCCATGAACCAGAGGATCACGGTTTGATTCCCAGTCAGGGCACGTGCCTGGGTTGCAGGCCAGTTCCCAGCAGGGGACACACGAGAGGCAACCACACATTGATATTCCTCTTCCTCTCTCCTTCCCTTCCCCTCTAAAGATAAATAAATTCTTTTTTTTTAAAAAAAGAAACATTTCTGAGAGTAATCTCTCTTTTTCCTGGCTATTTTTTTAATCCTTTTTCTCTAACTCCTTTTTCTCTTTTTGTCTCTTTTATTTTTAAATCCACTTACTCAAATACATCATAACTTATAAAAATAGAATCACAACACTTTTTTTAGCCCCACAATACGGAAATCCAGAAAATTCCTCTACTTACTGTAAAGTTCAAGAGACCTTTATGGACACAGCCAGTGACCGACCACCTGGCTAACCAGGAATATGTCTGATTTTCAAAGTCTTAGGAAAGCAATTGTTTTCAGAGAAGTTGTCACTCAAGTCGCATTGGGCTATCTAAAACTGTGAAAATTTGACATTTTCAGGAGATGAATGGGCAGAAATAGCAACACCAGAATGGGAATGCTAAGGGGACAAAAAGTACAGGTACAGAAGTGTAATGCCGAGGGGCATGGGAAGGAGCTCTGAAATCATTAAAGGCACAGGACTCCCCGCCGGACGGCCCTGAGTGTGAGGCCCGGCTCCACTTCACGTACCAGCTGTGCTGTGAACTTGAGCCTATTGCTTACCCTCCCTATGGATCAGTGCTCTCTTTTGTAAAATATGAATTAAAAATATTCACCTCACAGGTTTTTTTTTTTTCTGAAGAGTAGATCAGGTTTTTAAATGCCTACCACACATCATTTCTCCATTCTGTCTGAAAAAATAAGATGTTGATGCACCTTAAAGCAGTAAAACAACTGAGCTTCAGAGAAAAGAACAGACTTGCTTAAGGTCGTGTTAGGCACTAGTAAGAAGCAGATTTGAGCGCGGCTCGATTCTCAGGCCAGTACTCCTCCCACTTATACCAAGAAGCCCTTCCCTTCCCAGTAAGTGGAGAGAATGTGCAAGTAAACATTCAGAAAACCTGAAATTCCCCACAAATCAATGAATTGTGGACCTCTAAATTTCAACCAGGACATCTCTCTATCCAATCATTTAAAGCCAAACAAACAAAAAACAAAACAAACAAAAAAACCTTTCAAAATAGTCTGTTTGACAATTAGGAAGGGTTACAGCCACATAGTATGACTAATTTAGACTTGAACCTTTTAGTTACTGCAGCCTCCAGAAATAATTTCTTAACCTGACATTATGTAAAAGAAGTAAGAACAAAACAAATATTCAAAGTGGCATTTTAAAATATGTGGATGAAAGAGTCCCCATTCTTTACTTTGTATCAAGATGAACCTGTTTGGTACCTGCCTCGGAGTGCAGCTTATCTACACGCAACAGGAAGCAGAGGCTATCTTTAACACAATGGAAAAGGGCAAATGAACGCTAACATTTAATTAAAGCCCCCAGGAAAGAGTGGCAAAGGGCAGATCCCCGTGGGGAGAATGGTGTTGCTGGTGCCTCAGGGAGGCAGGCTGGGTGAGCACGGACAGGCAAAACCTGCCCACAGATGGTAGAACTGGCAGCTCTCTTGAGGTTACCAACTTATGCTACAGTTGTCTGTCTTCAAAAGAAAGCACATGAGAGAAAGCAGCCATTCACTGCAGTGGGTAAATATAAGGATTTTGGAGTCAGATCAAGCTGGATTTGAGAAGGGCCTCACAGAGTGGTTACAAACAAGGACTGGGAGGCAGCGAGACAACCTGTCCTTGAACACCAGCTACACCCACTGGCTGTGTGACTCAGGCCAGCCACTGCCTCTCTGTCCCTCCCTTCCCTCTTCCCTAAAGGGGTGATAATACCTAGGCACACAGAAGTTAGGAAGATTAAACAAAGGAGTAACTATTTGTGAAACACATGGTAAGCATTAAACATTAAGTATTTGTTTAATATAGCCCTGTGTTCTAGACACACCACTTCCTAGCTTTACTCCCAATAGGTTTCATAACCTTTGTAGGGCTCAGACTTCTCATCTGGGAAATGGGTCTATTCATGATGCCCAGCTTACAGAGTTGTGCATGCGCAGCACCTGGCATACAGCAGTCGAAGAATTATTATCTTTTTTAAAATATATTTTATTGATTAAGCTTTTATAGTTGTCTCATATTTTCTCCCCTTTATTATTTCCCTCTGCCCTGCACCCCCCTTCCACCCACATTGCCCCAGCCCCCCTAGTTCATGTCCATGGATTGTACATATAAGTTCTTTGGCTTCTCCATTTCCTATACTATTCTTAACCTCCCTCTGTTTATTTTCTACCTACCATTTATGCTACTTATTCCCTGTACCTTTTCCCCCATTCTCCCCCCTACCCCTTCCTGCTGATAACCCTCCATATGATCTCTATTTCAGTGAATCTGTCCCTGTTCTAGTTGTTTGCACGGTTTGTTTTTGTTCCTGTTTTAGGTTCAGGTGTTGATAGCTATGAGTTATCATTTTACTGTTCATATTTTTGATCATCCTCTTTTTCTTATAGAAGTCCATTTAACATTTAATATAATAAGGACTTGGTGATGATGAACTCCTTTAACTTGACCTTATCTGAGAAGCACTTCATCTGCCCTTCTATTCTAAATGAAAGCTTTGCTGGATAGAGCAATCTTGGATGTAGTTCCTTGCCTTTCATGACTTCCAGTACTTCTTTCCAGCACCTTCTTGCCTGCAAGATTTATTTTGAGAAATCAGCTGATAATCTTATAGTAACTCCTTTGTAGGTAACTGTTTCCTCTTCTCTTGCTGCTTTTAAGATTCTCTCTTTATCCTTAATCTTGGGTGATGTAATTATAATGTGCCTTAGTTTGCGCTTTCTTGGGTCCAACTTCTTTGAGATTCTCTGCATTTCCTGGACCCCTGGAAGTCTACTTCTTTTGCCAGATTGAGGAAATTATCTTGGTTTTTCCTTTACCACCCAGATCAGAAGCTCTAAATCAGATGCTCTGTCATGTTTCTCTTTGGGTCCCCCCTAGCATTGTCTGCATTTATGTTTGTAAAAGGAGCAAAAACCTATAGAGACACAGATAAAATATGTTATGTACATGTAACAGAGACACTGTCATGACCTCACTGAGAACATGCCCTCAGAAAAGAACCATGTGGACTTCCATTAAAACACACAAGATATGCATAAAATTGCACTCAGAGAACCATAGAACAGTGAGTCTGACCTAGCCATCACTGAAGACAGTGGTGTTCTTTCCTGCATCCTTGACAGATGGTCACCCGCTTCTCACTGAAGCTTCCCACAATCCACAACTAAATCTTTCATAGAGTAAGTATATTTCCTTTTCTTTTACAGTCCAGTGGAGCTTTTAAAAATAGCTCTTTGGTAAAAGTGAAACGTCTCACTTATTGTACTTATTCTTGAGCCTATCTCCATTATGGAGTGGCAAGTCCTTTGAGAGAAAAGATAAGGGATCGCCAAGTCGCTCCTATTTCTATGTCCCTGACACATGTCGGATATTACTGTGCCCCTAGTAGATGCTCAGTAAGTGTTATATTGAGTAAATTAGTTAAATGATTAGGGATCTTGTATGATGTTTCCCTTTCAGAGAATGTGGCTTAAGTAAAACATCTTTTACATCTCATCTTTCCTTCAGTTTATATGTACCTTGCCACATGTAAAACCTTGAAATTTAAAAAGATCACCTTTAACTTCATGATTCAAGGGTTAAATTTAGTTTGTTTTTTTTTAACACTTGACATTTTGATCTTATGGATTATTAGACCTTAAGAAAAGTCAGGATTTTCTAGTTACTTTACATATTGGGAATCCCAAACCAATCATTAGCACAGCTGGGTCCCCTGCCTCTTATCCCCCTTCATCTCCACTGTGCCGTTCAGCAAACACTCACCATCTACAAAGCTCCTTTAACCTACAAAAGAAGCTGTGGCTTTTTGATCCTTAAATCTATGCTGTAGAAAGAACAAACATTATGCTATTATGTTTTGGAGACAAAAGAAGGTTCAAAGAGGTCCAAAGACATTCTTTATCAGGGAATTAGTTAGTCTGGCAGAGAACCCAGGTCTTCAGATTCAATTCAGCTTTCTTCCTTCCATTAGACCATATTGAGAAATGGAGATAATTTTAAAAATGGAGAGAATCCAAAATAAAGATATAGCCAACCTGGGTGCTGATAGTCAAAGTCGAAAGGATTGCCTACTTGCCCCCCCCCCATTGAATCTCGACTGGACCATTCCGAGGACAGGGACAGCTGAGCTCTGCAGTAGAAACCACCCCAAGGATAAGCAGAGGACAAATTTTCCCCTTTCTTAGTTTAGGAGGAAAATACTATTTCTCTCTACCTAGGGACCACCTTGGGATGGAACAAGGAAAAAGAAAAGCAGCTCTCTCTGGGAGTTGAACTTTACATAACTTTTTTTTACAAAAAAAAAAAAATAGAAAACTGAGATATATCTTGTTAGCAAATTTAAATCAATATACCAGCCCTCATTTTCTGTGCTATCTTCATAGTACTTGTATTATTAAAATATATGAAAATTCTTTAACAAATTCAGAAGAAATATGCATGAGATTGACTCCTGGATATGATGTCTGACATCAGGTTCTTAGGAGGATGCACACTGGCTTACCTTGCTTCCCTGCTGCAGAGCTGGCTCCCCACGGGGCGAGAGCCAGCAGGGGTGTGAACAGGGCAGTCCCCTGCCTTCCAGGGGCAGGATCCCCAGGGCTGGCATGCAGTTCTGCAAACTGGAGATGTGCGTCAGCCCAGGTAGAAGGGAATCACAACATTCTTAATGAGGCATTGCAACCGGGGCTGCTCTCAGTTGGAAACAAAGTAGAGTAAGCTGAAGTTGTCATGTAGATGGTGAATAATTAGCAGTTCCGGGGAATAAAGTCAGAACTATGATTGTGGCACTTTTCTTTGATGCCTGGAGTGATCCCATGGATTGCAATGCTCCTCTTTCCTGTCAATCATCCAGTCCATAAACACCTTCTGAAGAAACACCTGTGCATCATGATTTTGAGGGGTTTAATCTGAGTCTTCCAGCTATTCCTCTCCCACAGGGCCAAGGAGATCTGACCACTTGGAGCCCACACTCTGTCTTCTAGTCCCCATTCTGGGAACCCAGGAACCCAGAATATCTTGCTCAAGTCTGATTCCAGGGCCTGCCTGAGCCACTTTCCTGCGTGCAACTACTGAATGAAGGAATGCACAAAAGAACATGCATCTCTATGCCGGAAGACTGGTGGAGGGCTGATTGTTTGTGGAGGGTGTGAAGAGAGCTTGGACTGCAGGTGTTCATATGCATGTACACAAGGCTGTATGCTGTGCAGGAATGACCAGGGGCGAGAAGAAAGAACAGGCCAACAGCCAAGCGCTTTCAGAAATTCTTCTCATGGCCCATAAAAATGAGAAGTGGGTCCAGCAGCCTTTTTCGATTTTGCCCCTTCATTTTCTATTTAGTGAAGCAGCAACCAGGCACCTCCCTGGTCCATTTCAGGCTTTATAAGTAGATGCAAAGGAATTCATTCAAGTTCTGGGAGCAAAAATGAATACGATGGAAAAGGCAAAGTAAGCAAGTGGGAGGAATGAGACAGATCTGAGCTCCAGGCCTGACCTGCTGGTTCTCAGATCTGGGGCCTCATGCAGTTGAACCTCTCTGAATCGTGTCTGTAGAATGAGGCTTAAAATTTTACTGAGCTTATAGAATCACAGTGGAGGGTATAGATTCAAATAGCATGTACTAGAAACTTCACACATACAGTAGGCATATTATGAAGGTAGTTATTTGACAGGTGTGAAGGGTAATGAGGAAGTAAACCTTACAACATTGAAAAGATCTAGCAGGAAGTTGGGACTATTGGCCTCAGAAAGGCCGAGATTAATTGGAAGGTAACTTCTATTGAATATCATACAGAACAGATATTTCCTTTTTGAAAAAAAAACTGATTTGTCTAATTTCTTAACACAAGTAAAAAACAGTGTACTCTTTTTAAAAAGGCTATAATAAATGGGCAGTAGAAGCTCACAATTTATGGTGTTGTGCAATGGTGTAATTAATGAAAATGTGTGAGCACTTAGGAGCCCTTGGGGCACCACTTCTGCTTCTTCTCCAACATTCAAAAATGTTTTCAGTCCCCGTTCTTTCGTATCTTTCTCTCTCATTACTCTTCTCTTGTTGCCCTTTTAACCTGAGTGGTTTCAGAGCATGTCAGCCTCTGGACTGCAGCAATTAAAGGGATTGAGTTAACTTTACATTACATTAGTGTCTCCATTTAAAACACATTGGACAGTAATAGACATGTCTAGAAAAGAGGGCTTTGTGAAGCTCACGTTAGAGATCGTTACATGACTGCATCTGCAATCTCGTGCAACCCTCAAAATACATTCTCTAGTAAAATGATGTCACATAATAGAAGTTTGCAGGTAGAAGAATATGAATAAAACTCAGGTTTGGAAAGAAAAGCTTCAGCCCACTGCATCTCAACCCCTCCCTCAGTTGCTGGGTGGGCTTGGACAGTCACTTAACCACTTCCTGACTCAGTTTCCTCTTTTGTGAAATGGACAAGGTACCACCTATTTTGTAGATGAGTTATGAAGGTTAAACTTTTTTAAATGTTTATAAAGCACTGACCATCATGTCTGACTCAGTGAGAAAGCTCTCATTAATGGTTGCCTCAAATAAATAAACATCCGTGTATCTCCTAATTGTACCCCAATTCCAGGTGACTATAGCCTCCTGATTAAGTCACTTCTCGGTGTTCGCAGTATCAGCTGTAGACAGGAGGGCGTGCTGGCGACTATTTGGGTTAAAACTCTCAGATGTGGCTTCCTTCTGACAGTGTTAACTACAAAGGGGGCACCAGGGGCAGCTGAGGAATCATGCCAACCTGGAGTTATTTTGAGTAGTGAAAGTAATATGATTGGAAACTTTTATTCTTGGAATACAAATGTCTGGTTTATGTAGTAACGTGAGCTTTGTATCCTCACCTGGGCTTTCTGAAAATATTTTAGAGTTTCACATATCTTCATTAATTCTTCTTTCAAAAATGTTTTGTAAGACTATCTTGACTCCTTAAATGAAATTATTGCGACTCCCCACTCTAGAATTTGAGGCAATACAGTGTTTTTAAATTTCTTTATGTATTATTGACACTTAAAGTATATTTGTGCTCCTAATTGAGTTCAAAGTTAAGATAGTCTTAGAGCTGCAAATACCTAATTGAAAAGAAGTATTCACAAAAAATATAGATTGCTTATATAGGTTTTTGTCTCTAACTGGTAAGATAGGCACAGTTCAGTCTCACTTTATGGATTATTTATTAAGCATTTCATATGTGCCAGACATCTGGCTTGGTGCTGTACTGGTTCTTTCTATGATTACTCTTAAATACATAAGAACAATAAATAAAGCCCAGTTGCATGTTAACAGCAACTAAGTTTCAGAACAAAGTTTGATGCCACTCATTAACTTTGAGGCCTTGGCTCTAAATTCCCTAAATCTCAAATTGCAAAGAAATCTGTGACTTTGAGAGATTTTTCAATCTCAAAAGGTTGTGAGGTTTAAAAGATGTAAAATATATGAAAATTCATCACATTACATTAGAATCAAAATACATTATAAATGATGAAGTTATATATATATATATATGTAGCACTACAAAACATTATCACATGGGCGCTCAAAAGTCAATACTATATCTGCTAAAGTGAGACATACTACATTGTATGAACCAACAATTCCACCTCTAGGTATGTGCCCAAAAGAAGAGTGCAGACATCCGTCACAGCATGCACGAGAATGTTCGTAACAGCTTATCACATTGACCAGTGATGGAAACAGCCCAGGGACCCACGGCAATAGAACGGGTACATGGTGATGTGGTTATGCAATGGAACACAACACAGCAAAATAAACACCATGAGACAACACAGTCTACTGCTAGACCATGAATTTATCTCATATATGTAATGAAGAAAAAATGGGCGTAAAAATCTCCATCGTGTATGATTGATTCCATTTATAAGTTCAAAAACAGGCAACGCTAGTTTTGGTGATATGTCAGAGGAGTAGCTATGCCTGGTCCAGACAAGTACTAACTGGGAAGGAATATGAAGAATTCATGCGATGGTTAAAAATGTTCTGTATCTTGCAGTGGGATGGTGGTTCTGTGTGTATGTATGTGTGTGTATAAATTAATCAAGGTGTACACGTAAGATTTGTGCATTTTACGTATTTTCCACTTCAAGATTAAGTTGAATAGAGGGATAACACTGTATCTATTTCTCTGAATATGAGCACTGGGTAAAACTGAAACTACATCTTGGCTTTGCTTAAGTATTTGCACAGAGTTAGGGCCCAGTGGAAAATAAATATACGGTCTCCTTGTTCACATATCAGTAAGAAGTTCCCGATGTCCACAGCAGTGTGGGAGCATCCTGAGCACTGGGCCCTGTGTGACTATACAGGTCACACACCCACAAGGCTGGTCCAGCATGGATACCTCAGAGGGTCATCCTCAGAAGTGATAAAGGCTCGCCAGGGCTGGGCATCGACATGGTATCAAATGAATGATGAAAGTCCCTGCTTCTGCCAGAAAAGAATAATTGTGAGTTGAAGAGGTCAGGTCCTGTTGGGGTGGATGACCAAGGTGCTCTATTGAAAAGGAAACAGGATAAATACTTATTATGGGAAAACACACAAAGACTGAGATTTAATGTTTACTTAATTAAAGAGGAAAATATTTATATGAGAGTTATGAATAAAAAAATGTATTCCATTGAAATGAAACAAGCAGTTCTCTCCATGCCAAGGAGGACACAGAAATGGTGCCTTGGTCATAAGCTAGCATGGGATAGCATAAAGACTAGTGATAACTTTTGCATCACCAATTGAGAACTTTTAATACTATATTTGTATTAATCATTAAATATACGGAAACCCTTTGAGAAACCCATGCCTCCAGAGTGAAGTATTTGACATATGACGGTGAGATGAGGAGAGCATGAGAACAAAGTTCGGGGAACACAAAGGGAGGCCGGGAGGCTTGGGGGTGCTCCGCTGACTTTGTTTCCATGCAGGCGTGATGCTTACTCCCAGCAAAGGAAGAAGTCAGCCAGCAGGTGTGGTCAGGACGTCCCTGCCTTTCCGAGACAGAGTTCCTGGTAGTAGCATGAGGGTTCAGCACACTGGAGAATAAGAATTTTCCACCTGGGCAGAAAAATATTTACAACCTCCTTAATGAGGCATTGCAACCTGGGTGCTCCCACTTGGAGCCATAGTGAAGAAATTTAACTTGTGGATGGTGAATAACTATCAACTATGGGGAATAAAGCAAAATGGAATATAATGAGCTTGTTATTGGTTCTTGGGTTTCTTGAATGGCAGTTTATGTTCCCATTTAGATATCACTGCCTCTGTTTCCTACTAAAAGCTCATCTAGGAGGAACTTTTGAAGATTCAGTGGCATAAAGCAAGCCCTGCATTCATGTTCAATGACTCTGAGCTGCTTAGGTTCACCAATGAATGTAAGCCTTGAGACTCTCTGCGAAACTTCTCAGTTTTTTAATGGGTAGCTATATTGCCTGCAAGTCTCTATTCAGAAGAAATTTGTAGTATGAACTTTTCAAGGCTTCAGAATGCTGCTGACCTAAATGAGGCTTTATTTGCATGAATATTTGAATTTATCCCGACCTCTGTTGCGTTGGCAATTACCTCCCTTGGTTATGTCTGGGTGTCCTATAGCGGTTTCATACATTTCTGCCATGGTCTCCTGGTAGGTGACCACAGCTCCTGAAGCCACTTTGAAATCCAAAATCTGCCTTGTCATTGCCTTTGTGGAAGGGGACAACTGTGGCAATGAAGAGCATCTGGATAAGTGCTAAAGAGGAGAGTTATGTGAGGCCAAGGAGAATAAAGAAGAAATGTGCCTAATCAGGAAGGGACATGTGCTAGGTCTGAAGGATGTGGTGGGAATTAACAAGGCACCGTCAGAGCAGCAGGAGCGAAACCCTTAGATGGGAGGGAACGTGGTATGGATGGGGAATGTGCTATAGAACACGTGCCTGCTATCACAATAACAAAACTTTCTGAAGTATCAGTGCCTCCACACGATCTCTCTATTCCTTGCTTCCATAGTCCAAAGTTCCAATGGGGGCGCTGCATCACCGCATCGCAGTCATTCAAAAACCCTGGCTGACTGAGGATCCACCAACTTCAGTGCTTGGCTTTCAATGTCAGTCTGTGCATTGACACTCCAGCCATGGAAGGACAAGAAAAAGCATGGGGACAGTGTGTGGAGATTTCATGAGTCAGGTCTGGAAAAAACATATAGAACTCTTTCACTCCTATTTCAATCACCCCGTCTCAGCAACAGGGCCACAAAGGATGGACAAACCTATGGAGGAATTAAAATTTTAAGAAAGTAATTCAAAGTTCAGAAATGCTTAAAGATCCTAACTGAGACCCTAGGGCTTGACATTGTTTCTCATTTGTGGTTGAGTTGAGGTAGAGGCTCATTCGCACTTTATTCGTTTACTCTTTGAATATTTGCCAGGTCCCTACATTGTGCTAGGCCAATAATCAATAAACCATATTTTTATGCAGCACTTAATAGGGTGGAGAAGGTTATGGATGGAGATATTAGGAGACATAAACAGACTTTGTGCATTTCACATTTTGGCAATCATTTAAGGAGAAAAATGTAATTGCTCATTGGTGCTTAAATTCTTATGAAGATAGAACAGCTAGAATTAGGGCTAATGTTTTAAAGTAGGGAATTTATATTCTTCCTGGGGGAAAAAAAACACATTGAACTAAAATTTGTAGAAGTATCTCTGGTGCAATTCCAATGTTCAATTATTCCAATTGGCTCTGGGCTGCTAGATGTCCCCAGCCAAGTCACTCAGGTACCCTTCCTTCCTCCCCGAAAGGCTCAAGAGTTTGAGGTGTTTTATTATTAGCCAAGGAAGATGTGAAGAAACATGTAATGACTTTGACATTCCCCTCATGTAGTTTTAAAATATTTAAATTGCAAGATGTGATTCATACTGAGCACTGACTAAAAGATTTGCAGATCCGGCAAATCCCCCAGCACAGGGGAATGTGAGATGTTTCCCTGTTTTTGACTATTTGGAAACAGGCGGCGGATCAAACCTGTTTCTGAGTATGAGCCAGACCCTGCTTAAACCCCACGTCAATCAGCATATAAATCCATTCGCTCACTTCACATCCACATTTGGGCAATTGCTCTGCGATCTTTGCTTTCTCTGTGGCTCAGCTGTGACACATAAAGAAAGCTTTAAAAAGAGTGTGAATAATTAAAGCAACAAGCAATTAACTAATTGATCATGAAAAGTAGCTTACACAACACCAAGAGCGTAATTGCTACCGCTTTGTAGGGCAGCTGAGGCTGTGACGATCTGTGGGTCTTCATTTTAACTCTTCTCTAACAAACAACCAGACTGAACAATTTTGCAGACTGATTTCCTCTGGTCCTTGGAACACTGACCTTCTTCCAGTTCCTGCCTCTCACCCTCATCCCTTCCCTGGCTCCCTCTACCTGCTCCTGCTCCTTCCCCTCTCCTCCCAGGCCTGCTAACAGGTTATCCATTACCTGTTAGGGAGACTCTTCCCTTACCATCTCTTCTGCCTTTTGAAGAATCCATTTAGACCCTTCTAAGCTGTCACAGCCTCCCTCTCTGCCCTTCACACAATTAGGACCAGCTGAATAATTTGAATGACCCAGGGAAGAATGAAATACGGGGTCTCTGAGTTGCAAAACGAAGAATGTCCCAGATGGCCACCTCAGAACATTAAACCAAGCCCTGTGAGTGGGGAGCCCTGGGCAGCCAGGCTGCCAGCACTGCCCACAGCACTGTTTCCTGATTGCTGCTGGGCTCACTTCTGGAAGCTGAAGCTGCACAGAGTGAGAAGCTCATGTAACTTGTTCTCTCTGTTAGCCCCAAGGCCTCTGGGATGGTGTAAAAATGGCAGTCTGCAATTTCATTTCCAGAAGAGGGAGAGGGGAGAGAGGAGCTCACCGACATAGGGAATGAGATATGGAAGCTGGACCATCGTGATTGACAGGCATTATGGGACCCGGATCCTCCTGCTCCAGCGACCACACCCCTCCCTCTCTGGAACCCATTCTTCTGGAGCCCCACTGGCCCTGCTGGACATGCTCTTTTTCTCTGTCTCGGGCTTTGCTTTTCTCCAACAGAGCCACATGTTTCTGTAAATCTTTTAGGTCTTTTCTCACGATGTTCCTTCCTCAGAAAGGCCTTCGTGGGCCACTGCGGGCTCCCCCAAAAGGCGAGGCAGTTTCCATGGCCTTCATTTACCTTCCCGCCTTGACCCTTATTTAAATTTATACTTGTTGGATTTCTATTTCCTGTCTCCTGTTTTTTAAATGGAAGCCCCACCAGGGCAAGACCTGTGTCTCTCCTGCTTGCTGCTGTATCTCCCTCCAGATGGGAAAAAGAAAAAATTATAGTGCTTAAGACCTACCAAGCACCCATGGAATAAATAAATAAAAAGTGAATGGATAGTTCCAAAACTGCCTCTTGCCTAATCTTATTTATTTGGCAAAAAAATTTTAAATTAAAATTGATTTTCTGTCCTCCAATGCCAGGGGTCTAAAAACTTCAACTCAAAGGCCAGATCCAGCCCACCAGTGTTGGTACCTGAAGACACACTGGGACACAGCCATGCCCATTCACTTCTGTCCTATCAGTGCCCCTTCTGTGAAATGATGGCAGAGCTGGGTAGTTGCAACAGTGACCACGTGGTCTGCAAAGGCTGTTGCTCTTTGAATTTCAAAGAAAAATTTGCCGGCCTCTGGGAGAGAGCATGTACCACCTGAGAATGTAAGAACAAATGGCCTGTCCAATAAAATCAGTCCAGTCATGCACACCAACAAAACGAACAAACGGAGCAACTGCAAAAATATTTAATTTTCTTTTTAAATACATCATTCTCCCATTTATCTTCCTTTACAGGAAGAGTGGCTCCACGTGAGTCTGTTCAGTAAATATACATCAATGACACACCATAGCTATTACTTAGGACTAGAAAGAGCAGAAAAGAGGGGAAAAAACATTAAAAAAGAGACAGCAAGGCAGAAAAAGACAGCTGTGTGAAGAGTCAGAAAGATGGCAAAAGAAAGGGGGTGCCAAGAAGAGAAGGAAGGAAAACAGCCTGCTCCTCAAAACATTAAATGTAGAATGACCCCGTGACCCAGTAATTCCACTGGGTATATAATCAAACAAAATGAAAGCAGGGTCTCGGACGGAGGCTTGTACACCAGCGTTTACAGCCACATTCTTCACGATAACCCAAAAGTGTGGAGGGCGGGACAGAAACAAGTGTCTTTCAACAGATAACTGGATAAACAATGTGAGGTGTGCACCCATAAGGGAGTATCTATCATTTGGCCATAAAGAGGAGTGAACTTCTGATACTACAACATGCATAGATTTGGAAAACATTATGCAAAATGAAATAAGCATTTAAAAAAAGATAATAATGTGTGATTCCACTCATGAGCCCAAAAGTCAAATCCACAGACATAGAGCAGAACAGTGACTGGTTAGTTACCAGGGACTAAGGAGAGGAGGGGTTATTATTAAATGAGCAGCATTGTTATCTGGGATGATGGTGAGTTTCTGGAAGTAGTGATGGCGGTTACAGAACATTGTGAATGCACTTAATGCCACTGAGTCGCGCACTTAAAATAGTTAAAATTGTAAATTTTGTGTCACATATATTTTACCGCGATAATTTTTTCTTTAAAGAAGAAAATCAGAGATGGAGAATAGAGATACTATGCTCCTAAGAGTCCCTAAGGCCACTCAAAAAAAATGTGTGGGGCCCAAGATGACAGCTTATTGAGAAAGAGAAGTGTCCCTCCTTGTGGAAGGTAGAACTGGAGGGAAAGAAACTGGATATTAAGCTGGGGAGTGTTCTGAGCAAAGTGTTGAGGGAGGAGCTTGGTTCCTCCTGAGTGAGCATCATAAAATGCATGATGAAAGAAATGGATTGAAGACAATGGTGGAGCCAAAAGGAACCAGAACTTAAAGATGCAGAAAATTCATAGCCTGTCCATGTTACAAAAATAAAATGATTTGTTCAGGAAACATACGCTAATGGTGTGGTGACTGTTTGATCAGGGGAGGAGTGTGGGTGTGGAGCACAGAACTGATCAGCCAAATCAGCTGCACCAGCAGGAGACCACTGCTTTGAACTGAGGGGGAAGGAGGTGGGACCTAATGAAGGGAAGTGGGGAATGTATGCTGTTCTTCAAGAAAAGGGAAGAAGGACCCTGCAGGCATTTCAGAGATGGCCAGGGTGCTGACTAGGTTTTAACAGCTCAGATGGGCTCCAACAGAAGCCACAGGGGTAGGGCCGCTCAGAGCCCCCCCCCAAGGTACAATCCCCACCAGGCAGGGTGCCATTACTCCAAATTGTGCAGGTGACTTGGCCCCCCCAGGTGAGCCTGGAAAGTAGACATTGAACCAACAAGCGTTGTTTTCCAGCCTTAAGACCACGTGGATTTGCCTTACCAGGTTTTGGACGTACCCGGGCCTTGTCCCTCCTTTCTTCTTTCTGATGTTTCCCATCTGCAGGTGGAATCTCTTTAACCTGTGCCCCTTCTGTTAGTATGTTTTGGAAGCACATAACTTGTTTGGTTTTGTAGGCCTGCAGCTAAGATTGGCTAAGATTAGTTGAACCTGGAGATTCACCCACATCTGATTTGGACGATATTTAAATGAGACGTTAGAGTTGGTGTTGGAGCACATTAAGATTTTGGGGCTGTTGGAATGGAATGAGTGTATCTGGCATGTGTTTGGAAGCAGAAGGGGAGGTGTATAATCATTTAAGCCACAGCTTTCCACCAGAATGCTATGTACCGAATGTTTGTGTCCCTCCAAAATGTTTGTGCCCTCATCCAAATACAAATGTTGAAGCTATAATGTTCTAGTCGGGAGAGGTGGAGCTTTAGGAAGAGGGAACAGCCCCCATGATGAGATTAGTGTCTCTTTGAGAAGAGGAAGAGAGCTAAGCTTTTTCTCCCTCTTTGCAAAGTGAACACACGGGGAGAAAACAACCATCTACAAACCAGGCAACGGGCTTTCACCATTAACTCAGTCACACTGGCATCTTGATTTGGGTCTTCCCAGCTCCAGAACTATGGCAAATAAATGTTTATGGCACTCGGAGTTTGTTGTTTTGTTATGGCAGCCTGAGCAGACCAAAGCAAGAGGGAAGTGGAGACTGATTGAAGATGAGAGCTGTCATTCATAGTGGGTGTAATTCAGCTGCGTTAATTTTGTCTGCTCATCATTTTGTAATGATTTTAAGTCCGTATTAACAGAGCATAAAAGCATGTAAAGTTCTGTGCCTTACTTTATGCTTACTAGTTACTATCTCAGTTTCTTCAATGTGAAAACAAAGGCAGTTTATTATCTTAGAATGTTTCTAAAATAGGATATGATTCATAATTAATCCATATACTTAATGGCATGTTTTTCTCAGGGGAGAAAAAAGTTGAGACTAAACTGCTGATATGCCCCTAAATTGATGTCATCATAGAATTAAAGCTATATAACATTTCAATGAAACTATTTAGCTATAAGAAAATGCTGACACTACCCACTGGTGAAATACCCTACAGTTAAATTCCTGTCTTGAACTGTAATAAATTTTCCCTCTGAGTATAATTGGATGACTGCTTATAAGTTATATGTCTAGAGAAAAAGATTCAAAATCAATTCATGTCCTTAAAAATAATATAAAACAATGTGAAATGAATGACCATTAGGGAGAGTTATGAACTAAGATCTCTAGACAGAAGAATAAAAATAAATCATGTGTTGAGGTCATGTTATTCTAGTGAGGAAAATAATCATAATAATAACACAAACGAGGATTTCAAACCATTCATTGCATGCCTATTATGTGCCAGGCTGTGAGACTCTTTGTTTTACACACACCCTGATATTCAAGGAGGAGAGTATAATGGCTCTGAAACATCAGGAATGAAAATTATTTCTTTTTAAATATTTTAAGCCATGTTCTTTGAGATTAACCCTGCCACTCTTAAATTAATTTCATCCATAATTTAAGAGCTTAAACTGACCTCTGGAAAACTCTGTCTCATCCGTGAGAGATTGTTCATCTCCCGAGAGTGGCACAGCTGTGTTTCATTATTGGGTGCACTGGCCATGGTAAATGTGGGTCCCCGGTCTTCCTTTCCTTTAACTAGCCTTCTGTCATTGCACATGGGACCACCATCTTTCAATGCTAAAGAACATCTCCCTGCCATGTCAGGAAGGGATTATGTGGCACCAGTAAAACAAGCTGACTTGTGGCAGCAGCTGTTGAATGGCTTCCTTGTGGCCCATAAAGCTTCAGAAGAACAACGTCCACCTTCCATTGTCAAGCTCTATGTAGCTGATTATGTACAAATTCCCTCCAGAATGGCTACTGGAGAGGATCCCTCCTGGAGCCTCCAGGCTCCAGATGTGGCGGTGTTAAGATTCCAGATTCATATTCATTTAAAATATAATGTTCGCCCTACCACACATTACAATGCTCCAATAAGCTTGACATCTTCTTCCTCTGCTATCAAATATGCAAAGCTCTCACATGGGAAGGTGACTCTGAATGGCATATAAGCAATTTGTTACTTGCTGTCCCACGTTTGTGCACGCCGTGGCATCTGTCTTTGTTTAGGATGTCTCTGTGCTTATTGCAAACAATCCTCTTTTAGGACTTGTAGATTCTTATTGTAATAAATGATGGAGAAATGGAATAGGTAGAGGGATTGCTTGGAAAAAATGATCCTAGCAGATTGAATGCTATTATTTTTGAAAGGCACAATTCTCTGATCTACCAGGATGTGCCCTTCTTTCCCTATCCAGGGAAGGATTACTGCTGACAAATGGTAACCCCTTTTCAAAATACATGCTCTATCCTTTCAAGTTTTCTTGTGAAATCTTTGAAAGTCACAAATAAATATGAGGAAAGCTACCAGAGCAGCTGTTTCATCTAAATGTAATTATACATTTAATTTGCATGCAACTTGGTAGGTGGAGGAATATGTAAATACATTCTTACCCTCTGTTGGCCATTAGAGAGTCTTTATTCTAATATATGTGGTTTTTTTTTTAGGAATGGCAAAGAAAGTGCAGTCCCTCTAGTTTTACTTATAAAGCCTGTTTAGGATATTGGTTGCTAACTTTTCTCTGTGGTTACTGTTCACCTTTCCTGGTTTATCATTGAATTGCCAGCACCCGACCATAGTAGTTGCCTTCCCACCCTCAACTGCCCCCAAAATGAAATGAGAAGAAATTACATGTAGTTCAAAATGGTAAAAGGACCGTTACACACACTGCTTTCTAGTTGGCCAAGAATGTCTTTCTATGTACCTGAAATCGGGCTGTATAGTTCCGTGAAAGAAAGATTAGACTTTGTGTTTTCTATTTATTTCAAAGTTAAGGCAGGAAGTCTATAGTTGACTGGCATGTCCAAGATTGTTTAGTAAATAGTACTGATTGAAGGAAACAACAACAATGTAACCTATTATAACTACTAAGAAAAGCCAAAGACCTTGCTCCTTTTGTGTCCTCTTACTGGGAGAATTGCAATGTTATAATGAACCAAATCAGTATTCAGAAGGTGAAATGGTCAAAATCATTACCACAGCACAGGAATTTAAAAATCGTTTTTGCCACCCTCTTCTCATATTTATTTCCTTCTTTTTTTATTGTTGTTCAGTTACAGTTGTCCCACCTTTTCCCCTGTTGCTCTCCCCTGGCCCACCTCCCTGCCCCACCCCCAGCTCCCATGGTCAATCCCCACCCCATTGTCCTTGCCCATGAGTCCTCTATTCATGTCTTTGACTTGCCCTGCCCTTTTTTCCCCCTGTTGTCCCCCTTGTCCCACTCCTCTGGTCACTGTCAGTTTGTTCCCCGTTTCCATGCCTCTGGTTCTATTTTGCTCATTTGTTTGTTTTCCTGATTAGAGTCCACTTATATGTGCGGTGATATGGTATTTGTCTTTCGCTGCCTGGCTTATTTCATTTAGCATAATGCCCTCCAGTTCCATGCATGCTGTTGAAAATGGTAGGAGTTCATTTTTCTTAAGAATAGTGTTTCCTCACAAAGATCACATTATTTTTTTCTCTTCCATATTTAACTGTAGAAATGAACTTGAACTACAAATTTTAGTTCCACTTGGAACATCAGTGGTTTTATGGTAAACATGTTTGAATTCCAATTGGTGTAGCTAAGGGCATAAATTGCAAAAAACATGCAAATTTCAAAACTAAAAAAGGAGACAGTATAATCCTTGAATTGAATGGTTTACTAGATTTCTGGCATTTGAATAAAGATTTTGTACACCTGAATAATTACTGAAAGCATAGCTTCTATGAACATAATTTTGTTTTCTCTTATGTGGTAAAAAAAAAAAATAACCAAAGAGAATGAAACAGTTGAATTAACTGAATTTCAGAAGGGGTGTTTTCAATTCATATGGCAAGTGTTGGTGTGTTCTGCTTTCCTATGTAGCCATCAGATGACAAGCTCACATTAAAGAGAGCACTGAGTACTGTACTGACATAGGGCTTCTAAAACAGAAGTAGACTTTGCACACAGTTTTAATGAGAAGCCTTTTTATATTGCTGATGGACAAAAGCCACTGCTAGCTACAACATAATTTTGTCCTTAGAAACAGTAACTGCTAGCAGGATAGCAGTGACTTTCTATAGATAATATTGTCATATCTTAATAAACAAAGTAATGACAAAACAAACAAGCAAGCATAATGTAACCAGAGACACAAGAATAAACTGACAGTAACCAGAGGGGCAGGTGAAGGGAGATAAAGAGAGAAAGAAAGGGAAGGGTCATAAAGGAATATGTATAAAGGACCCATGGACAAGGCCAAAGGAGGAAGAATTGAGGGTGGGGGGTAGGGTGGGTGGGGTGGGAGAAAGTGGTGATGGGGAAATAGAGATGACTATACTTGAACAACAATAAAAAATGTTACATAGAAAAGAAACAAAATAATGTAAGAAATTTTAAGTATATTATTATCACCTTTAATGTATTTTCTTCATACCAATGGAGGAGAGAGAAGGAACCATACTTTGATTCAATGTTTTATTTGATTCACGTGCTTATTTGGAACTCTGGCGCATCATTGCTTCCTGTTGAAGATTTAGTGGGTTAAGTGAATAAAAGCAGGATATGGTGAGTCAAGAGGTTTTTGCTTTGAAGATTTGCTTTTTCCCTGCTGCTTTATTCTCTGATCCAACACAAGCTGTCCCCTTTTATAAAAGGGCACCTGTAGGCAATTGCAATAGGAATTCTTTGGAGCGATGTTGTCCCCACTTGGAACTCATGATTAAGATAAACACTTAGCAAAACTATTAAAAATGACAAACTTTTTCTCCACCTGCAGAATTACTCTCTCCTGGCTGCCATCGCCATGGCAGGTGCTACATGGTCTGTGAAGGTTTTCTCCTTGTCCTGTCCCATCAACCTGATAAACTAGGAATTGATGCCCATTACTGTTGCTACTGTGAGACCCATTTGACAGATGAGAACACTGAGATTCAGAAAAATTGAGTGCATTTTCCAAAGCCAAAGGCTAGTAAAGTGCACTGTCAGGTTCCAGGGCTGTTGGGCTACAGAGTCTATGTTCCTTCTGTGTTCGCTGGGAGGTTATTCTGTGTTTGCTGTCTTTGTGTGTCGGGCCCATCAGAACAGGACCAGTGTGTTGTCAGGATGTATTAAGCATAGACAGTGCACAATCTGCAGGCATAGCTAACAACTTACAGAGAGAAGGAAATGCTAGAGAATGAATAAGGAAGATCAAATCTAATGCCAGAGCCATCAGGTCACTGAACATGTGTTGTAGGCAATGTGTTGCTGACAAATGATTCCCCTCTGATCTTTTGATTCAACAAAATTCTATTAAATTTTTCATTGTTTTCTCTGTGACTAGCACAGGATAAACATACATACTTAATGAAAACAAAAATGAATTTCAAAACAGTAAGTGGAAGCCATCTCTGCAAGAATGAATGAGCAGGGCTCATGCTTAAAGGTTATACCCTTTGCAACTTGTCATAGTCTCTGAAATATTCCTTTACCCTTAATAAATATCAGTCAGCTGATGACATATCTAATACCTCAGCCAATAGAAAATCCTTTTGCTTTTACTGTCTGTGCTGACGCATGGTTAGCTTCCTTGGAATTTTACATTGGCTTAGTTCAGAATGAGATACTGGAGTATGCATATCAAATAGCTGTTTTTAAAAATACCATGTTATGATATTGAGGATTGTCAGAAATGGACCATATACCCATATAAATGATAACTCTGATTTTTATAGGCTTAAGCTGAACTATCTCTTAGGGTTTAACAAAATAAGTAATTACTTATTGCCATATTGCCCAGAAGAAAATGAAATGAGAAAATATCCACATTGCCTTACCAAACATATAGAGTCTACAAAAGTAATAAAAAACCTGTACCATAAAATATGATGTTTGGTGTCTGTGTTTTTATCCAAAACTTAAGTTGGGCTATTGAAAAAAAATAGGGTTGAGAAAGGCAAGAAGTAATCCCTTATCCCTTATCCCATCTCGACTTTGGGTCATGACATACTTCCCCAGAATAAGAGGACTTTACAGATCCCCTGGTGTATGCAGTGGTTCAGTGGCCACAGCAGGAGTTCTGCTGGCAAATATTTGTAGGTGTCGCTAGGTGGGTTTCAGTGCAGGGATGAAGGCTAAGAGAGGTATATGTGTCTCTCATAAAATAACTGATACTCTTTCACAATTTGGTTGCAATCATTGGGGTAATGAAAGTATGGAGTAGAAAGGTTGTTAAAGAGTAGGAGAAGAGCAGAGACAAAAAGGAGATAAATATTTTTAAAGAGTATTGAGGACATATACTTGCAAAAGTGGACATGTGAGTAGGAAAGCAAACATAAGTGGACAGTTATCCACCTGGAAGTAAGAAATCAAGGAAAGAAGGTCTTGGAAATCTAGGCAAGAGAGGGAGTCCATGTTTGAATCCATCACTGGAAGCTGTATGTGGCTAGTAAAAGGGTCTGGAGATGAGGACAACAGTGAAGAAAAGTGACAGAGAGCTTGTGCTCAGCCAGTGGAAATTATTCTTTCTGTTGATGCTTTCCATACCTCTCTGCTGGCATTGCTGATGGCTAGTGTGGGCTCATGTGTTATGGTGGAAATAGATGTAAAGGGAATAAAACTCTTCTCAAATGAAGGAAATAAACCAAAAGTAGTTTGCTGGAAAGGATTAGTTGAAATAGTCCATGAGGTTGAGAATCATGATGACGAGTTGCCTTTCACTCAGAGATTTGACATGTTTTGCTTTTGTATTTGCAAAAACTGGTAAGGTATGCCTTTCTCTCCCCAAGTCACAGATGAGTAAACTGAGGCAAGCATGGAACTATGAATCAGGGAGAGAAAGTAGAAGAAAAGCTCCTGGCAGAATGCCAGGTAAATGTTGAAACCTTCCCTGGATCCAGCCCCCAAATCTGTATGACTTACTGAGAAAAACAAAAGCTTCCTTAAAACTGAAATCTAAGTCACAGGAAGGTGAGGTTTTCTTCCAAGTCTGATCACAATTTGACTTTTAGAGAAAGCCTAACTTTGTTTTAAAAGGCAAACCAAAAGTGGTGTGTATTCTGTCTTACACAATGTTTACGTTTGTAGAAATTGTACAAAAGGAAAACATTTTTCTCTCAGCTGTTGGCAACCGTGTGTGTACTAAGGTTCCATCCTCCCATTTGGATGTGCTTACCTAGTACCACCTGGTGGCAGCTAAAAATATTTCAGGAAAGGAGAAGACAACATTGCCAATTTTTCCAATTCAAACTTCAGTCTCCGGGGGGAGTTGGGGCCACATGTGTGAGGTGGTTTGACTCATTAAAGAGCTGGCACTGAAGTCTCTTGTCATGTTGCCAATGCCGAGAACCACCCCACTATTTCTGAGGAATGCACTGTCAGACAAGTTCTCTTCAGTCATAATTGATCGTGTTTATTTTTTCATTCTCCTTCTCCCTGATCCCAAACACTGATGTGTAAGACAGCCGGCCAGCAGTAGGAATGTCAGTGATGACAGCGGAGAACAAACCTAAGTGGAACGTACAAAGGCGTCAACCCGGCACCTTGGCCTCATTAATATCAGGTTACTGCTAATTGTGCTAACAACACTGTCAGTCTCTCCCCTACCATTATGTAATCATGACTTTCTTTTTATCGCTGGCTTAAATTGCTTTTTTAGATCTAGTCCCCTGAAAATTTCTTAGCTTCCCCTAGGCACTTTCCTGTAAAACATTTATTCAACCAATATTAAGTATTCCACAGTTGCCAGACAATATGGTAGTACTAGAGACTTAACACTGAACTAAGGGCTAAATTCCTACTTTTATAAAGTTTTAATAGAAGAGACTACTACTATATAGTAGTTACATATCAGTGCTATTCTGTGCCAGGCTCTGTTCTAAATGATTTATTTATTTATTTATTTTCATGACAACTTAATGATGTAGGTACTATTTTTATCCCAATTTTACTCATAAAGAAATTTAAGCACAGGTGAGTGAGTAACTCGTCCACGTTCACCAAAACAATAAGTGATAGAGATGGGATTCGAAGCCAAGCTGACTCCAGAATCTATTCTTATCCATTGCTTTCTACTGCCTTTCAATAAATAAGAAGGAAAACAATAGACAGAACATCAATAAACAGTTTTATAGTAATCTACAAGAACAAATGAATCTACAAGAACAAACTTTAAAATTTACAATAATTGTAAAATAACTCACAATTGCAATTGAGCAAAAAGGAAAATCAAATATAATATTGGGGATAGAGAAAATAACCTGGGAGAGAGAAATAAGGAGTTTAAAAAGGGGCCCTCAGGGAAGGACCTGGAGGGCTATGGAAAAAGGGGCGATGCACCCTCGCCCCTTGGCTTTGACATAGCCTGCGATCTGTCTGCAAGTTCTGTCTGCAAGAAGTCTCCTAATCTCTTGGCTTCCTTACTTCCCCTGCCTGATTTAAATCTGAAACAATGTTGGAGTGAGTCAGGCCCTGTGCTGGAAAGGGCAGTTCCATAGGGCAATCAGGCCTAGGAAATAATGCATAAAATCCTGTGAAACCTACTTTGCTAATACCCTCAATTTAAATGATAAGGGTCCAAGGAGGAAGTAACTTTGTCCCCCAAGGTTTTATGGCCTTTTAAGTATCTGACCTCAACACAGAATAAGCCCTCAGAGTTCTGTGAATGTTATCTATTGTTTGATCATTTCTGGCTGCCAGTGATTGATGAGCTTTACTATACACCTTGTATTTCTATGCAAATAAAAGCTTGAACCCAATAAAAGCTTGTTAAGGCAGGGGTCCAGGTGCTCTCCTCTAGAGAGAGTGGCTGCACTGCTCCAAGGCACTCTCTCCTTGAGAGAGCCGCTGTGCCGTCCCTTTTCCTCCATAGGATTCAGTAGTCCCTGTGAATTTGTCTCGTCTCCTCCATAACACCGCGGACCCCAGGAGCTGAGATCCGTGTCAAACAAGGACGTGGATGAGATGAAGTTGGAAAGGTAGTAAGGGCCTGATCCTGCAGAGCCTTAAATATAGGTGAAGAGCAAGAAATTGTGTGGTCTGACTGGGCCAGCCCCTCTGAAGAGAGAGATCCATTCTCATTTCAATGAGAAATCACTGGGTGGCTCGGATCCCTCTCGTCCTCCAGATTGCTTCTGCTGAAACATTTCCCCCAGTCACAGCTTCTATAGTGTTTCTCACAATAGTTCACTAGGTACATAGGAGATCTGCATCTAATATGCTGATTGTCCACAGCTGGCTGAAAGGCCAAAAGCCTGCTTTCTCTTGATGATTCTTTTTCAGACATTCTTTTTTCTAATTGTTCTGAATGTCCACTTACGGCACCCAGTGTCAGTGAAGGTCTAGCCATAATATCTCCTCCGACTAAGGGCCGCAGTAGAGACATTCCAAAAGTGCTGAAAGCAAATGAAATCATCTTTTATCGCTAGGAACTGGAGACTGTTTGGCATTTAGTAAAGCAAATGTTTGACCCCAGGGCACTATTTTACCAGTGTGAGTCATGAATCTCTTCTATGTTTGTTTTATTCAGTTTCAAGATGGTACTATCTGATGAATAGTGTTCCCACAGTGAGTGTTAAAGGCGCAGAGGGAAGAATTGTGGTATCTGTAGTAATGGCATATGAAGAACACAGTGAACCCAGAAGAAAAGCTGCCTCACTGTGCTAAGGAGGCAAGGAATGTGCGTCTTCAAATGCACGCACTCTCTGAACTTAGCCTTCCACAGATGCCTACCACGTGACTTAGGCTCACCTATTAGATGGAAAACTCCCTAAACAGCAATGTTTCATAGCTTTTTATCACAACAGCAAGCATGACACCTTATCATTTATAAGGTGCATCTGGTTATCATGGGTGGTTGGATAGATGGATGGGTGGGTGGGTGGGTGGAGAAAGAATTCAAAGGTCTTGAGAGTCAGAGTGCAGTCTAGGTAATGCTTCCTCCTGTAAGAGAATCACGATGATGGTCAAATCAGATGAAGTAACATATGATCAAGAACTGAAATATCACTGATAATCAGTCTTAATAAAAGTTTCAACTTTCATGTCTACAGAATAGTTGATTTCTAGCTTTCCCCTTTGCAAATGTGGAGCCAGGCAAGTCAAGGACATTTAATCAAAGGACATTAATTGAGGACAAATTTGTCAACCTATCATGAGCCTCTCTTAGACTGGGTAACTGTCAGTCTTGGTTCAGATGTCCCTATATCACGTCCCTCAGGAATATATTCCTGACCCCTAAGGCAAGATTAGGGCCCATCCCTATTGCCTCTACTGCACAAGAATATGCTGTAATGTCATATGTGAATGTCGCATTGTTTCGAGCTCTGTCCTCGGTGTTTGAAATCTAACGTACACCAAAATTAGCAAGAATGTTGCCTCTTAGTGGGAGAAGTCTCTCTCTGCCTGAAGTTCAAACTTAAGATAGATTCTTCTTTTCTAATATCAGCATATAAACATGAGATATCATTATGCTTGTAATCAGGAGATTAGGATAATACTATATAATTACCAAATAAAGATATGAGAGATAGCCAGATAGATAGACAGAGAGAGCCTGAATTTTAAAAAGGGGCTATATGTTAAGATCTAATATAGTCGTTCTTTAATATATTTTCCTAGAAGTATTCAGAGGGAGAAAGGACATTACAACTTACCAACATTAACTTTTTTGCTCTTTGTTGAATCTACATAATAAAATTTTTAAAATGTCATTTGAATATGTCTATAAAACAAGGCCTATGAGATACACTCCATTAACTTATATTCATTATGTATACATGTGCTTTTTTCCCCTTGTGTTCTCTTCCCAATGACACTTCATTTTTTTTCTTATCTATGCATGAACTCGAAATACAGTCCATATCATATACCTCTACTTCTTTCCAGTCCATTTCATCTTCAACTGTATGTGGGTTTTGTTTTATTAGGTTTTTATTTCTTCCCAATTTTTCACTAAGAAATATATATATTACTTGTTCATCAGAAGAAGTTATTTTAATATTTCTAAGTAGAACTCTTTTTTAAATTTAATATTTATTTTATTTTATTTTTTCCAGTCTAAGTAGAACTCTAAGCATACAGATATTTATACTATTTGTTGTAATTGGAAATCAATATTCTTTTCTTAATTATAAGCAATGTAAATGAAAAAGTATTACTGGGATTCTAGTCATAAAGTCTGGAACTGGAAGTCTGATTCATGTGATTCATCAGGAATTACTTCAGCAGCATCTTAAGTGTTTGTTTATGGATTTTGGAAAGATGCAATAGTCAGATTTATGAGAGTTTGGGTAATTGTGTTTTTAGGTACTTATTTAAAAATGGCATCACCATAAACATTTCAGTGTATTCTGTTGACTTGGTGTCTGAGTAATTAGATGAAGCGGAAAGAGTAGTTGGTTTCTTCATAGTCTGTTACAAGCCCTTGACAGGAAAAATATTTATTGACTGCACAGTTTCTTCAGCCACCATGATCACTGTAACTTCAGTGACTTGCTCCTTGCTCTGCATGACCTATAATGGGGGCTCTAAGAACAGGCATTAGATTGAAGAGTAAATGAAAAGGAAGAAGTGGAAGTAGTTGATATAGACTGCATTTTAAGGAGATGAATAAGTAAGAGAAATAAATGAGCTCATTTGGTTGGAGCGTGTCCTGCAACTGAAAGGTTGTTGGTTTGCTTCCCCATCAGGGCACATACCTACATTGTCGGTTTGATCCCCGCAGGGGCACATATGAGAGGCAAACAGTTAGTGCTTCTTTCTCGGATCAATGTTTCTTTCTCTCCCTTCCTCTCTCCCTCCCCCTTTTGATGAAAAGCAATGGAAAATTCCTCAGGAGAAGGTAAAAAAAAATTTAAAAAATGAAGTGCAGCTTGGAAAATGACGTAAGGACAACAGAAGCATTTATAAAGACCATTGTTTGCTATTATAAAAGCTACATAAATTGATTTTACAGTATTTCTCAGGCCAGAAAAATATTCTAATCCTTTTTCAACATAAATACCCACATGCATGCACATGTACTCATGTAAACATAATTATATGTTTTTTACAACAAATTTGAGCAATTTACCCATAACTGGAACTTTTCCATGTCTTTTTATTAGTTTTCCAAAAGATTCTTGCCCATTTGGACATTTTCCAATGCTTGCAACTGTATTTTCACAATGGCTATCCTTGAGCAAAACTCTTTGGACACTATGTATTATTTCTTTATGATAAATTTAAAGAAAGGATAATTTGTGGATTGAATATAGCTAAAACTGCATTCAAGTACAAGTGAGCAGAAAGTCAGAAGCTTCATCAGAGAGCAGAGAGCAAATAACAGAGCAAGGTCTGGTGGAAGGTTAATATAGTGGGTGCACCTTGGCCTGAGAAATGAGTCTTTGAAATGATCTGGCATCTTCTGATACTTCCTCTAAGATGGAAAGGAAGAAAGAAACATGATAGAAAATACAGACATTTGGTGTTGGAAGAGTGAATACTAGAGGGTGTCCTCCGATAAGCTCTCTTTTGAATGACACAGGAATATGTTCATCTGGCGAGAATAGGAAGTTAGGAATGTGGTTGAAGACTTGAGGAGGTAAAGTTTCACAATAATCCATTTTTAGAGGGGAAAGTAAGCAAAATGGCATAAACACTAACTTACACTTTTTGATTCCTAATCACATGCCAAGAATGAGGGTCAGGATATTAGTTGTATTATTTCAGGTAATTTTTTCACCAACTGTGAACAATAAGAAGAAAAATAAAGAAATTAAGCTCACAGAACTGGAGCAGTTATCAAGGGCACATGGTTGCTATACCTGAAAATAATTCTAGACTCAGGAATTCATGTCCCTTTTGTGACCTGCAGTAGCAACAATGGCAGTGACATCAGGTGACGTCAAGTGACACCTGTAATCGCCATGCTGCAATCTGAAAAACACTGCTCTGGACAAAAAACAGACACAATCAAATATTCATCCTCATTAATATTTATGTTTTTCAACTAAGAAATGGGTGTAAATAAACTTGCTCTGACTTTCAAGCATATTGTCTAACTTGCAGTTGCATAAGTAATCAAAATCATGCTTTGAAACTGCCTCGCATCCTTGCAGCCCCCAGACTAACTGCTTTCATGAAGAGGAAGGACCTTATTTCTAAGACAGATAATTAAAATATGTTGTAATGAAAATGGAAATGGTAGTGTCTTATGCTAAGTAAGTCCACAGGGATTTGTAGCTGAAGTAGGTTGAGGCTTTAATAGTAAAAAGATGTTTTTGATAAACCTGCCTGAGGCACAGTAAAAGGTCTTGTACAAGCTGAGGTTAACAGTTGAATGATGAATTTAATTTCAAAAAGTATAATATCTTGGGAAATGTAAGGATATTATTGGAAACTTAGTTTAAAGTTTTCTTTTTAGATGTGCTATAATTTTAATGCAGGAATAGTTTTCTAATATTCACCTGTGCACTTAATAGCCATGCTTTAATCCTTAATATATATGGGGTGCCTGCAAGGTAGAGGATCAGAGAGAAGAAATACAAACATTAACATAAGCTTTCCTGCCCTTGGACCCACATAATCACCAGTTCCCCACAACATCTGGTCTAATAAAACACTGTGCACTTAGTTTGCACTTAAAGCACTCTTATTGAACTGGAACTCCTCAAAGCCCAATCATCCATTCTACTTTTTAAAATGTAGGATTCAAAGAGTGCCAAGGAACAGCAAATACCTTCCGCCAGTTTGTATTCTCCATGAGGTGAAGGTCCACTTAATTTGTTCACTGAGCAGAAACAATGTCTGCATGTAGTTGGTACTCAATAACTTGAATAAACTAGCCCACAACACCAGTCATGCTGGCCCAGGGATCCGAAATCCCCAGCACTGAAGCCAATCTTTCTGTGGGTTTAGAAGTTATCTCCAAAGTAGAGCCTGTTAAAACGTAAATGTGTATTACCTGAGAGGTATCTCCTCATTGGATGCCTGTTTTCCAACCACATGACTGGATTCATAGGTGAGATGGCTGCAATTGTGAAAGCAGACCCTGAGTGAAGAAGAGAGGTGCTGGAGGTATTCTGATATCCTAGGAGGGGTTTAAAACTTAAAGTGTTAGAACTAGAAAAGTTCATAAAATGACAAAATGGAGTGATTTTATTTTTTTCAGCTGCAACAGTACTTCCTTTGAATAAGTTGAGAACAAGACCCCAATTTATTTCATTTATTTAAGCATACATAATCTTGCAGCCCCCACTTAGATTCCTCTTGGCCCCCTTGCCCATGGAGGAGTATGAGGGATCTGCCAGATTCAGCTGTGAAACCAGAAATTGAGTCCAGATTGCTCACTTTTCAAATGGGCAAATCAGATCCTATGAGTTAGATTACCTTTGTAGGACAATGACCTTGTCAGGATAAGAATTTAGGCTACCCTGTTGCTCTTAAATCCCATTCAAGTCCATAGGAAAGGAGTACAAACGATCTGACACAAATTCCAGCTTTGATGTATCTAATTGTCTTACTGACCTTGGGTCAATGTTGAAAAATTGCACTGGACAAGCCAGACAGTCAAGGAAAGCTTTATTCAAGACTAGTGCAAAAAGGGGTCAAGACTATTGCAATGGAGGACAGACACTGCTAAAAAAGAGGTGGGAGAATTGTTCAGTGTTGGAGTAAACTAACAGAGGAACTCGGGGGCAGGGTGGTTGGTCCATGCTATGAGACCATCTGTGTTTGGTGATTGTTGCTTATCCAAGGAAGGCGTCCACTCTCCCACAGAGACTTGAGCTAGGGCTCCTGTCTTTCTTGATGATCACATTTCATAGGGGAGGTAAATCATGCCTTGGAGAAAGGTATTTCTGGGCTTTAGAAGATTTACATCTCAAAGGGTCAGAAAAAGAATTTATAACTCCAAGTTTTCTCAAATAAATGCTCTAAGAAATGGGAAATCAGGAGTCTACTGTCAAGAAGAAACTTGTCTAAAGTTTAATCAAGATGAGGGAATATTCAGTATCCTCATTTGTAGAAAGAAGGTAACAAAATCATACCTTGAGAGAGTTTTTGAAACTACATGGGTTAATATCACTAATGCATTTTTATACAAAGAACTTAATATCACACAAGTATTAAATACAGAGGGCCTACTAGAGCTCATCAGATGAGATCTGCTTTGGTTAAAAAAAGTAAGTGAAATAAAGGGTAAAACTAATACACCCTCACATACAACAAGTCCCTAATAAATGTCAAGTACTTATGTTATTTCTAATCCCCTACAAATTTATTATTATTCCAATTTTGTCGGTGGAAGCACTGTGCCTTTTTGCACAACCAAGTTTAAAAACAAGAGAGTTTTAGCAACAAAAACACAGCCAAACCACAGAAAATTGAACTACACGGAAGTCTGACAACAAACCCTTCAGCCAAATTGGTAAAAGGGGCAGAGCCAGTAGTAGAGCGGGGTCAGGCAGGAAAGATCCACCAGACCCACCTGGGCGCGCAACCCAGGTGTGCCAGCAGTGGTGGGCGGATCCCAGGTGTGGAGAAGCAGGTGGACCCACTGAGGGTGCAAGGCTGTGGACCCACTGAGGTCTGACCGTGGTTACACATTTGCTTGCAGATAAACCGGTGAAGGAGCGAGCAGTGAGACGGACCGTGCAGGCCCCAGCGGCAGAGGGGACTGCCATTTTCCCTCTCTGACCCTGCCCCACATACAGAGTCACAAACCAGCGACCTGGGTGGCCCCTCTGGGTGGCCCTGCCTGGTGAACAACTAGGGCTCCGCTCCTCATGTGTAACAGGCATGAACAGATCAAAACATGGCTCAAGAACAACTCAGAGCCCCAGAGCCAATAAATCTAAGTGATGAAGAAATAGCTAAACTTTCAGATGCACAGTTCAAAACACTGGTGATCAGGATGCTCACAGAACTGGTTGATTTTAGTCACAAATTAGAGAAACATATAAAGGCTAGACTAATTGAAATTAATGGAAATGCATAGGAAACCAATAGTAATGGAAAGGAAACTGGTACTCAGATCAAAGGAGTGGACCAGAAGGAGGAAAAAAATGATGAAGAAGATGAAGAAACAAGAATTCGAAAAAGGAGGAGAGGCTTAGGAACCTTCAGGACATCTTTAAACATTCCAACATCCAAATTATAGGGGTACCAGAAGGGGAAGAGGAACAGCCATGAGTGGAAAACTTGTTTGAACAAATGAGAACTTCCCTAATCTGGCAAAGTAAATAGACTTCCAGGAAATCCAGGAAACTCAGAGAGTCCCAAAGAAGTTGGACCCAAGAAGGAACATACCAAGGCACATCATAATAAAATTAGCCAAGATTAAAATGAATGAGAGAATCCTAAAAGCAGCAAGAGATAAGGGGACAGTCACCTACAAAGGAGTTCCCATCAGACTGTCAGGGGGTTTCTCAAAAGAGACCTTACAGGCAAGAAGGGACTGGAAAGAAGTATTCCAAGTCATGAAATGCAAAGACCTACAACCAAGACTGCTCTATCCAGCAAAGCTTTCATTTAGAATGGAAGGACAGATAAAGTGCTTCTCAGATAAGACCAAATTCAAGGAGTTCATCATCACCAAGCCCTTATTATATGAAATGTTAAAGGGAATTACCTAAGAAGAAGAAGATAAAAAAGATGAACAGTGAAAGGACAGCAAACTCACAGTTATTAAGAACCACACCTAAAACAAAAGCAAACTAAGAGGACAGCTAGATCAGGAGCAGAACCATAGAAATGGAGATCACATGGAGGGTTAGCAACAGGGGAGTAGGAGAAGGAGAAGGTACAGAAAATAAGTAGCATAGATGGTGGGTAGAAAATAGATAGGAGGGAGGGCAAGAATAGTATGGGAAGTACAGAATCTAAAGAACTTGAGACAAGTGGTCGTAAACTAAAGGGGGGGAATGATGGGGGAGGGGGTGTGCAGGGTAGAGGGGAATGAAGGGGGGAATAGAACAACTGTAATGGCATAATTAACAAAATATATTTTTAAAAAAGTCACATACCAGCAAGGGCAGAGCTGTGATTCAACTGTAGGATTCTTTTTTTTTTTCTTCAAATCTTGTTTTTTTCTCCTCTTAAAATACCAAGCTTCTTCTCAGAAACTGTATCAGGCCTAAGACCAGGGAAGACACAACTATATAGTTATTCTGTTCAAGAGACTGAGAGGTCAACTTTTTTGTTATTTCGTTCCCAAGGTTTTTTGGATTGTGGGTGTTAAAATGAGAGGTGAAAATTGAGTGGACCCATTGAGTGGACAATGAAGCCATTCAACTACCTGCCAACTAAGAGCTCAAAGGGCACAATTTGACATTTTCTGGGACAGGCCATGTGAGCACTTAAGGACATTAGTGTTCCATTAGATGGAAGGCAGGTGACCTTTTCTTTCCTTGCCTTCTATACTTGGCATTAGCAGGAAAGGTGTAGAATGTGCAGAGACAAGAAAAGCTCTCTGTTCTAAGCAAGAGCATTTTACCTCCTTGGGCTCAGCTGGGTAAGGAGTATTCTATGAGAAGCTACATACAAAATAAAAGCTTTTCTTCTTTGTTTAGCGGGCAGCATGTGACTTCCTCTCCCCTGCTGCTTATCAATTCAAGGAAAGTCCATTCAAAGATTCTGCTGGAAATGTGATTTAGGAGGTGAATTCACCTAGCTGAGGTCAGCAGCTATCTGCAGAGCCCTGGACTTCCTGCCACAGACTTGGATTTTAAGCTACTTTCACTGAGAAGCTGTGACGATGGACAAAGCAGTTTTTCTTCGCTGAGCCTCAGTTTCCTACTGTATAAAAAGGACATAAACTAAATCACTCCTAAGTTTGGTTCCTGGCAGTCTTGTAATTGGGATTCTAGGGAACTGTCCAAATGATGTTTTCCCCCCAGAGGTCTTGGGTGTTCACCCAGCCAGAAGAGAGCCTTCCTTCTCTGTACTCCCATGCTGCTGATGGTCGCACCTCTCAGATGCACTGTCCTCTTCTTCATTTGTGTGGGAGGCAGCCTGGTGTGGTGGCAGAACACCCAGAGACACGCAGATCTGTACCTGTGTGGCCAGTCTGCTGCTTACCACCTGTGTGATGAGGAGTGAATGATCCAACCTCCAAGCCTCAGTCTCCCCATCTATAAAATGAAAGTGCAGTAGATGTTTTCCAAGTGTTTTTTCTCTAATATTTTGTAAACTATCTATCCTGTAATTGAGGAACTCCCTGTTGAATCTTTCTCTTGACATTTAAGCTATAAACTCACTCTTCTATCCTGCCTTGCTGGTAGGGCTCAGATGTCTGATCCAACCCTCTAGCAATCAGAAACAGCATCATAAGACTTGATTTGAAGGTGAGGAAACCAGGTACCCCTGAGAATCCACTTTCTAACAAGGGGAGAGGGATGGTCGCCCAGGTTCCAAAGAGCTAAGTGTCAGGGATTTAAGAGTCAAGGGTTAGCTGTGACCAGCACATAGAAAGTTGTGCACCAGCAGTTTGGGGGTGTGACTTGACATTGAACATGACCAAGACCTGTCTAAGAATAATTCTCCGGCTCTCTTAGAAATTCTCAGAGTTACTGAATATTTTTCAATGAACTCATTTTTGTCCAAACTCAGTACAGTTAAATCTGTGGAATCGCTGACTGTTACATGTGAGCAAGCATATCTATCACATAAAGACAGTTTGAGGATGAAATAAGGTTAATAATGCACTGAACCCAACATGTGGAACAGAGCTAGGGTTTTATAATCCTATTGTGTCTTACTGTATTGGCATATTCAATCACCTCAGATAAATGGAGAGCTCCTTAAGACCAATATGCATGTTGTCCCAAAGCACCATGTTGAATGCTTAGAGGACATCAAAGAAATATTCATAGGCCCTGGATGGCATGGCTCAGTGAATTTGAGTGCCAACCTGCCAACTGAAAGGTCACCAGTTTAATTCCCAATCAGGACGTGTGACTGGGTTGCAGGCCGGGTCCCCAGTTAGGGTCTTGCAAGAGGCAACCAATTGATGTTTCTCTCCCTTGCTTTCTCCCCCCATTGCCCATGTCTAAAAACAAGTAAACTAAAATATTTTTTTAAAGAAACATACATCGTTCCTTTTCCTTTAAGAACATTGCATCTCAGCAGGAGATGCAATAAAACAGGCACTCATGCCTTAGATTACCTGCTTTCCAATCCCATCTTTGGAAGCCCTGGGCTATCCCACTAATTTTGCACTACATAGCAATCCTCTACCTCTATTATTTTTCCCTGTAAAATCATGTTTTTTTCTTACCTTATATGGCTTATGTGAATATTAAATAAGTCAATTCAGTGGAGGCAGTCAGAATGGAGCCTGATACATGGAAAACGATCTCCAGATGTTGGCTCTTAGGAAAGCTCAATAACTACGCTAAATGATATCATACTGATTAAATGGTCCGAGTGTACATAGCACAAGTTCCCAGTGGCCCGAACAGTTGACACATGCTCTTGCAAAAATGTCAGCTAGCACTGTCTTGGGAACTTGTGAGAGGTGGCAGAAACTGAGTACTTACTGAGAGGCAGGTGCTCTAATCCCCTTGTACACACATATTCGTATTCATTTTTCCCAGGAAATGTGGAGCTAATGATGACCATTCCTATTCTACAAATAGGCAATTATTTGGTGACTTGGTCAAGGACCCCAAACTAGAAAGAAGGGCCAGGACTTGCATCCAGGCTTTCTGACCCTAAATCCATATTCTTAATCCCTGCTCTGTGGTTCTGTAGGAATTCTGGATTTTTTTTGGTCAAGTGATTCTGAGTAAAGTTTGATCTCCCTGACCCTTCTAAAAATGCATTTAGCACTTGTGTGTTATACAGAAACATGGCAGTGCCAATTATTTTAGAAAGTGTAATGGAAGCCGTCCAGGACAAAGAGTCATGCTTGGGTATAGGTATCTAAAAGCAGGGCAGCCTTAGTGCCCTGTCTCTAACGAAGACAAGGAATTGTCTGTCGGTACGTTTTCATTTTGCAGTATCTGCTTTTAGTGAGTTTATGCAGGTCACCATTTGTCTAACAGCTTGTTAACAGCTGTTTTAGGAAAACATTGTTGACAATTCCCTAATGGATAGGACTCATTTTCTCCTTTATCCAAATGATTAAGATAAAACTCACTGCATCATGGGTGCAATTGGATTTGGCCATTTACCCACCTGAAAGCATAATTAGAGGCTGGCAAAAAGAATCAATAGAGAAAATGGAAGCATTTGTGTAGATTTATTTGTAACTCAGACCTGAACCAGTCAATACTTCAGTTGTTGATGGCAATTGAATTGAAAATTGAATACAAGTTAAAGCTATCAAAACCAAAATAGTTGGCATATTAAGCTAGTTCCTAAATCTTAACCCATTTTCCACTTAAAAATTAAATCTACTATTAAGTAGATACGGTGGTTGGAAATATAGAAGACATCTCACACAGAAAATTAAAAAAGAGTTATGGATAGAATAGCAAATCGAACTTCTATATTAGTGAAAGGGGAAATTTACCTTTTGCATATAAAATGTATTTCAGCTGACATATAAGCAATACATGTATTATCATAAATTGCCCCCAGGGATAAAATATTGTCAGTCGGTACCATCCCATCACCAGACACATCTGGGATAAAGGCAACAATTAAAAGAAAATAAGATAGGGTTGCTCTAGAACACGAAACCAGACCCCTTATCCGTCCTTCTACCCTTCCTGCCTCCCTCCCACCCTTCCTTCCTTCATCCTTCCCTCCTTCCTTTTTTTCTTTCCTTCATTCCTTTTTTCCTTTCTTTAAGAGAAAAATGATCTAATCAAGCAAATGGACAAATAAATCTCTTTAGGAACATCCTTTATTTAAAAAAAATCATTTGCTACCAGGAAGGCAAGGAGGATTAAAAACTATACCAATTTCTAATGATAACAGCTACAGAGTGACAAGACCCTGATTTTGTGAGGACAGTGAGGTGGCTTCAACAAAGCACCAGCAGTCTTTTCCAGGCCCATGAATCACTGCATAATTCCCATCCCAGTAATTTCCTCTTCACAAAAGAAAATACAAGAATGCAATTGACAGTAAGAACTGAAAGCAACAGTTCATCATCTTTGTGACCTTCGGTCTCATTGTTAATCTTAAAAAACAGTATTTAGACGTGGTAGGTGGGCAGGACTTTCATTTTAAATTCTGCATTCTTGGGGATAATTTGAACTTTTATTAGGCATGAAAAAATATGTAATTTTGTAAAGATGCATTAAGTAAAAGCCAGCGACTGACTAGTCTTTAAGGGGCAATAATACTTAGAATGTCAACATTGAAGAAAAATTGGCAAATAAGCTTTTAGCATATAATCTATTTATTTCTACATGACAATAAATTAATTTTTAACACTGGTGAGCTGAGGGACATCGTTTTTGCATGCTAAAGTTATCTAGCTCTTATTCAAATGGTTGCATGAATGATGGGAAACAAAGACTTAATGGATCTGTAACATATTTTGAATCAAGAAAAATTCTAAATAGTCTTACATTTTGAAATTAAGGTATATTGGCACATAATAAACTATACATCTTTAAACTGTCTGATGTGCTATATGCATTATTTTGTATGTGTGAAATAATTCCAATCAAAATAGCCTCTAGATCTGTTGTCCTCAGAAGTTTTTCATGTCTCTTTGCAATATCTCCTTCCCGGCTCTCCCTACCATTCCATCTCAGGCCCATGGGTCTGTTTTCTCTATATATTTTTTAATTTTTTTAAAATAAATGAGATCAGGAAGTATATATTCTTTTATCTGAATTCTTACATTCTGTAAGGGTACTTTGAGATTCCTTATTGTGTGTTATCAATCGATCATTTCTTTTTAATGATGAGTGGTATCCCATTGGATAAATATACAACAGTTTATTTATTCACATCTTGTTACATATCTGGGTTGTTGCAGTTTGGAGCTATTGTGAATAATGCTACTGTGGTAATTTGTGTACACACCTTTATATGCCTATACATTTGAGGTTTTTTTTCTCTTGAGGAAATTTCTAAGACAGACAGAAAAAATCATGTGATAGGTATATATTTTTGACTTTTTAAGAAACATACAGATTGTTTTCCAAAGACTGTTGTATCACCTTACATTTCCACTAGAAGCTCTTGAGAAAATTAATCTATCTGATACCATCACTTGGTAGAATCCGTTTTTTAATGTTAGCCAATTGCTAGATGTGTAATGGTATCTCATTATAATGTAAAGTTGAATTTTTTAAATTCACAATGGTATTTAGCATCGTATATGTTCTTACATGCTACCTGTACATCTCTTTTGGTGAAGTGTTTGCTTAAATCTTTTGCCCCTTCTTTAAATAGGTTGGTTGTTTCCTTGTTGAGTTTTTAGAGTTCTTTCCATATTGTCAGCACAAGCATGCTCCCCCCACACTTTCCATACGGGCTTTGTATTTTCTTCTGTCAATGTCTTTCAAAGGACAGAAGTTTTAAAGATTTTATTTATTTATTTTTAGGGAGAGGGGAAGAGAAAGAGAAAGAGAGGATGAGAAACATTGATGTGCCAGAGAAACACAGATCAGTTGCCTCTCCCAAGCCCCCAACCGGGGACCTGGCTGCAACCCACACATGTGCCCTGACTGAAAATACAACCATCAATCTTTTGCTTTGCGAGATAATGCCCAGTCCACTGAGCCACATCAGTAAGGGCCAAAGAACAGAAGTTTTAAATGTGATAAAGCCCAGAATATTTACTCTTTCATGGAGTATGCTTTTATCCTCATATATAGAAAGTCTTTACCTAATCTAAGGTCATTAAGAATGCATGCCTGTTTTCTTCTAGATATTTTTTTTTTTTTTGGATTTTACATTGAAATCTCCAACACATTCAGCTTTACAAAAACATGATGAATACAGAGAAATGCAATTTCTGGCTAGCCAGCTTTTCCCAGAAACAACTCCACACTATTGAAGATGAGCCTGAATCTTTAGTTGGCAGCTGTCTTTCTCTGCCACATCTGTCTGCTAGGATTGTCGTGAGGATGGCAGAGAGAATATATGGAGTGTCTTTAACATTTGACACATACTTTTCCCTTAAATTTTTGGGAGATACTACTATTATTAAACAATATATTTTCTGGATAAATTCAAAATGTTTAGCTACAAATTGAGTTCTATTCTTACTTATGTATTGAAAAAAGATTAGGAAAGTCTACTTTTTGTAGGGACAAAAATCCCCACTCTCACGGAATTTGTATCTTTGTACAATGAAATAATCCACACATACATAAATAATAAGAAACATATTGTGTTAGATAATGTGTAGTCAGAAAACTGAAGCAGAATAAACTAATGCTGGATAGTGAATGGTGAGAGGAGGCAGGGATTAACAATTTAAAAGACTATTCAGGGAAGACCTCAAGGACAGGTGTGATATGCACCAGGAGGGAAAGGAGGAAGTGAGAAAGCCATGTGGGTAGCTGGAAGATGAATATATGAGATATAAAACTGAAAGCAGGGAACAAACAAGATAAACAAATAGGCAAAATCTCATAGACACAAACAACAGTAGGGCGGTTACCAGAAGGAAGAAGGGTAAGGAGATAGCAAAGAGTGAACAGGGTCAAATATATGGTGACAGAAGAAGATTTGACTTCGGGTGTTGGGTATACAATGCAATATACAGATGATATATCATAGAATCGTACATGTGAAACCTGTATAGTCTTATTAACCAATGTCACCCCAGTAATTTTAATTTTAAAAAGTACTATATCTCTAGCAAAATATCTGATTAATTAAATATGAATGTGATATTTTGGTGAAAAAATGAAGATTTTAGATATGAGGGTCTGAACAGGGACATGATATATTTACATGATGTCAGGAAACTGCTAACATAATTAGTGCAAAAGAAGTAAGACAGGATCAAGGGAAACACTTGCAGTTGATGTAGAAGTGAGTAAATGGTTACTAGGATTCTGAATTCTACTCTGAGTGTCAAGGGAAAGCACTGGAAGCTTTAGCACAAATGAGTGATACGATCTGGCTGACATTTCAAGAGACTCACTCAGATTGTTATGGTGGGAAGGTAGAGAAGGTTTTCTGGCTCTAACAAGAAGATCCCTGAGGAGCTAGTGCCATTAGCTGAGGGGGTCCACAGTGGAGAGGCAATTGCTGAGAAATATCAGATTATGCATACACAGTCTTTAATATCATTGAATTTTCTGGGATAGGAACCCACGTTACTCATCCACAATAAGCCTAGAAGGAAAGGAAAGACTATCATTTAAATGCAGAGGGACTACTAATAAGTACTGAATTGTGTCCCCACCCTCAAAATTCATATGCTGAAGCCCTGAGCCCCAATGTAATGGTATTTGGAGATGGGCCCTTTGGAAGGTGATTAGGTCTAGAAAAGGTCATGAGGATGTGTCCCTTATAATGAAATTAGTGCCTTTACAAGAAGAGACTTGAGCCCTGGCTGGTGTGGCTTAATGGATTGAGTGCTAGCCTGTGAATAAGAGGACCACTGGTTGATTCCTAGTCAGGGCACATGCCTGGGTTGCAGGCCAAGTCCCCAGGAGTGGATAGGCAAGAGGCAACCGCACATTGATGTTTCTCTCCCTCTCTTTCTCCTTCTTTTCCCCTCTCTCTAAAAATAAATAAACAAAATCTTTAAAAAATTTAGAAGAAAAAAGAAGAGACTTGAGAGAACTTGCTCTCTTCTTCTCTTTTCTATGTGAAGACACAGATACATGGCAGCATCTATAAACCAGGAAGAGAGCTCTCACCAGGAACCAACTATGCTTTTTCACCCTGACCTTGGACTTTCTAGCTAAATTCTTTTTCTTCAAGCCACCTGGTTTATGGTATTTTGTTATGACAGCCTGAGTAGACTAAGACATAGAGAGCTAAGGACCGGATGTGATCATAGGAGCCTGTGGAAGCCATTAGTTATAGTCCTAATTTTAATAAAATAGCCATAATTCTTTTATATACATTGAATTAAAGTTTGATCAATGATATTGGTTCCACTAGGACTTATAATTAAAATCAACCTGATATAATAAGAAATAGTATAGTCTTTGAGGGAGAAAGATTTCCATTGCAATTGTTCTAACAAAGGTACTTTAAGACACATTATGAGTCTTAAGTTTATAGTTCTTGTGACATTAAAAAAGAGACATCAGTATTACAGAAAGGCTCTTAGTTTTTTCACGAGTAAAATTTAGATTGAAACATAACTCAATGATGACAAGATACAGAATTAGTATAAGATATGTTGTGGGAGCAGGGATGTAAATTTTATATTCATTAGCTTCTGTGTCAATTAATAAGAAATAATGGCTAGCTGGGGACTTGCCTTTTCAAAGTACCAGAGTCAACAGATTGCCTGTCTTTCAAGCTCCTTTATTAACTGTTTATTAAGACCGATAGTCTCTAAATTTAGAACTGCTTTATTACAAGGGCAACATTACAAAATATGGGGCTTATCAATTTCTCAATTGATTCAATGGAGCTTTTAACAATTTTCTTAGTGAATGGATAAATATACACATGTTTATACTCACCAATTGCCTTAGCATAATAGCCATGTTATTCCTGGCTCCCTTTATAAATATATCCCCCCAATGCACACATTGACTCATACACTGCTAGATAAGGGTAGTGTCTTTTACCAAGATCTCAGGACCTGGTATGGGTTCCCACCTTGGGACCAAGCTAATTGATACCATAGTCAGGAGAGCTCTTCCAGAACAGCAAAGCCAAGGGTGGATTTGCAAGTGACCCAACATAAATGCTTCCCTAACTGGCCTCCTGGCTTTCACTCTGATTTCCCCCTAAACTTTCCTCTAAAGTATATCAAAAACACAAGCAGAATTAAGGACTACCTTGCTTAACAGCCCCATCATTTTAAAACTGATTTCAAGCTTCCCCAAATTCTAAATGCCCTAGGTGTAACATGAAGCTGCCACTTCTTGGAATCCAGAGGACTGGCTCCAACTCCTAGTCACTGCCTATGAAAAACCCCAGACCCACTCCAAGGTTTCTGCAGGTCCCAGTGTACCCTCTGAGTCCTAAACCCTCCCTCCACACAGTTACTTGTCACTCTACCTATTGGTTCTGACAGCCAGTTCTATCTGTCCATCTCTGCCATGATGCCACAACAGCAAGGGAACTTTCTTTGATTTCTATACATAAAAACAAAACACTAAAAATGTATATGTGTCTTCTGTCTTTATGGAAAGATGATGATGAATATCGGGGGTGAGTGATAAAAAAGGGCTTTTTCAACACAGCCAAACAAACAAATCAAAGTCTGTCTTCTCAGAATTTTTTTGTCCTCCCCTCATGTTTGTGTCCCTGCTCTTTTTTCCTTCCTGTTCCTTCTCACTTTTTCTCTTGTCTTTAAACCATAAAATCCTATTTATTTTCCATGCAGAGATGGTAGCTTTCTGCTTTCTTGATTTCACTGCTTGCTACCAGCTAAACAAAGTTCATTTCCTTCCTAACAGGGATTCTGGAGCCAAGAACTAATAAAATATGGATGATTTTCCTCACCACTTTAAAAACTCTTTTCTTGTCTTTCTTTATACCAGCAATATCCTTTTTCTAAACTTCACCATCTTTGTTTCTCCCAAAATTAACCTGGGATTCCTGGAATGGTCCAGGGCCCTCTCATCCACAGAATTTTGAAACTGTTGATACCTCTCCTTGGAATCTCCTTCCCTTGTGAGTCTTCTCTGTTCCTCTGGATAATGGCTCTTCATCTTTCAGGTTTTAGCTTAAAATTTATCTCCCTGGTTCCTTAACACTGAGGTAGACTTATGTGTTTCTACAGCAGCCACTTAGAGCACGTTCAAATACTGGGTCCAGCACAAATAACGCCCCTTTCTTATTACAAAATATTTTAGTACAAAATCATAAGCATGTAATCCTGTAATATAACAATATCACACTAAAGAACACTATAGGACATTTTAGGTGAAATGTTCAAATTAAAACTATAAATTGTTACACCCATATTATTATCCTACCAACCACACTCAAGCAGACCTTACTTTTGCTGGGCCCTGTATATGGTCTTTCCAGTTTCTCAGGGGGAACTCTCTGACGACTTTTCTCTTCCTTGAAGACAGTGAGGTTCACATATCTAATCCCCACCCCCTAGGACAAAGCGTGCACATAAAAGTATTTCAATAAGTAGTAAAATATATAAATTCATGAAGGAAGAAAGAGACCAAATTTCAGAGTTTTGCTAAATTGTTTAATCTGAAACTACAAAACCCTTGCTAATTCACTGCCAATGTCTTTGATCAGACTAGACTGTTCTCTTTGCATAATCTTCTTAGACTTTTATTGCATTTCGATTTTCTAGCACATTTCAAATGCAGGGAGTGAGACATAATCAATTATAATTTTAGTTTGCACACTTATATAATTCCTTTTAAGCAAAGTATTTTGGTTCAAATACAGCTACTGGAAAGATAGTTCTAAGCCAACAATTCATCTTTAGTGCAGTATATTCAAAACCAATTTAATTCACATTTTCTTTTACTGTTTCCAAATTTGACGTTAGAAGCAGTGCAATTTTCTGTTCAGCAAAGTTTGAGCGTCTATCAAAATAGATAGATCATTCACATTGCCACTCAGAGATAAATAAAATAATTTAACAAATTGAATGGTGCTGTCTTTCCCAGTTGGGAAAAATGGCCTTTTATTTGCTGTAATTTTTCACCTTACTTGGCCTTTCTTAATGTTGTTTACTTCAGCTCCTTCTTTTTTCCTTTCTGGAGTATCACATTTTGAGTTTAGTTTAGTTCTTTCTTAAGAACAATGTTTTGAACTGAAAAAAGAAAAAAAACAAGAATTACATCTTGACAGCAGAAGATTATTGTTTATATGTAACTATGTTAAAATGAGTAAAATAATCAACATTTGGTGAAAATATTATATGGCGGAATAGTATAAGCACACCCTGATATAGGTAAAACAAAACCATCATCATTGACTATGCAAAGGTTCTGCAGGTTGGTGAAAAGAGTCACATCGTTTCTTTACCCACATATGGCCTTGGTAGTGTCAACACTCTGTATCTCTACATTATTAACTCCATTAGTCACCTTCCTGTCCAACATCCCAGTAGTGGTTGATTCAGCCATGCACTGTTTTCGCTCTCTGAAGGTTGTTATTTTGGAATAGATTGTTCTTTTATAACAAGAAAGTTGAAGAGCATGTGGTTTCTTAGCCCAAAGGTAGACAGTACAATATGACAAATATAAACACTGTCATGGACTTAAGCTACTGAGCAAAAGAAATAAAGTTAAGTAATTAGCCAACAGTTTCCCAATTTTCATACCGTGAAGAGATTAACTGGGTAGTATTTATTCTATGATTTGGAAGGAAAAAGTTGCCAATAATTTGTTTGGGCATAAAGCTACTTAAAATGTCAGAATATATGGAGGTATTACTCAATTTTCCTTATCATCTTTTTTTATGGCCTAACCTATAACCTAAAGAAAATTTCTTGCCACAAATTCACTTTTGAAACCAATAAGGAATAGTTACATGGTTTAAAAACATTGATAATGAAGCAAGATAAATTCTGTGTTAGAAGCTGAAGAACCTTGGAGAAGTCCATAAACTGACCAGTTTAGCAATATCAGGAGGTGTGTCAACTGGGGGCAGAGTTGGGAAGAGATGGAACCCACACACTGGGTAATTTAAAAAGGGTTTATTTAATAAAGGAACTACTGACAATGGGCAAATGTATGCCTCATACAGATAGAAAATTGTATAACTTTTATATAAACACAGTTTATAAATATTGTATCTGTTTATAAATGAACATAAAATACAAATATTTCATTTAATTTATTAATTAACAGGGGAACCAGTAGGAAGTTACAACTGGATCAAAAGAGAATTTAAAGTACCACCTGTATATGGGCAGATAAGGAATGCTGAAATAAATTTACAACTAGACTCAAAACTGACTTTTTCTTTAGAGCAGAGGGAGATTATATTTATGATAGATAAGATTTATTGGTATGTCTGTAGACAAAAACCATTTGTATTATCATCTGTTATCTATGATTTATAGAACCCTACAATAATAGTTCAAGGCAAATAAAAGGCACAGAATAAAAAAAAACCCAGAGTTAGATCCTCAGTGTTCTAGTTTTCTATTGCTGTGGAACAAATTACCACAAACTTAGTGGCTTAAAATACACCCACTTATTTGCTCCAAGTTTCATTAGTTGGAATTCCAGCGTGGTTTCACAGGCTCCCCTGCTTGGAGTTTCATAAGAGTCACCCAGGCTGGGCTCTTTTATGGACTGCCTCAGACTTGCCTTCTAAGCTCATTCAAATCGGTGATGAGATTCAATTCCATATGGTTGTAGGACTGATGTTCCACTTTCTTTGCTGGCTACTGGCCACGAATCACTCTGTGTGACTAAATCCCATTCCTATTTCCTCTCATGTGACCCTCCCCATCTCTGAGCCAGCAATAATGACCCTTTCAGTTTTGCTTCTGTTTTAAGTCTTTCTTTCTTCTAATTCTGACACCAGCTGGAGAAAATGCTGTGCTTTTGAGGGCTGGTATGATTAAATTAAGCTCATGTGAGTAATCTCCCTATTTTAAGGTCAATGGATTTAAGACTTTAATTACAGCTGCATAATCTCATCATAGCAATTCCTAAATCACTGTTTGACTGAAAAACCAGAAAATCCAGAATCTTGGTTGGGGGATGGGGGTGAATTTAAGGATTTTTCCCACCACCTACCAGTGTGTCTTTGGGCCATTTCAATGTCTTTTATAATTCTTTCTTACAAACCAGTACAAGGAAATTGCTCTGGAGCAGAGACAGCAGACTGAGGCTCCACAGTGAGGGCGTTCGGAGGTTCTGTGGGCTCGTGTGAGGAAGAACATTTCCCTTGACCTTTTAGTACCTTTATGTTCATCTTGAAAAAAAATGAACTCGGGATGTGACAGGTATTTCTATGTTGTCTTTGGAGTGAGCAGTCTGGTGTCTTCTACCCAACCATGTTCCCTAATCTTGAAATGTGGGTTTGTCTTCTGTACACTGTTAATTATACGATTGGGATTGGAAAAGGCTGCTTTTTTTTTTTTTTTACACCTCTCAAATTCAACACAGAGAAGCTCCTAGGATGAAGTCACCCTGCCTCTTTCTCCAGGAAGAAAGAAGCAACTGACCCGTTCCTACCATCATTTTCTTACCTGTAAAAAAATTATTTTGCAAGCTGAAGGGTGATGTTTAATTTGAAAGAGGTGCTTAGATGGTGACGTTTGTGAATTCTTTATCTTTTGTTCCCAACAAGAAGACTATATAAATAGCAAGTATGGTTACTATCAAGTTTTTTTCAAGTGTCTTCCAGTTTTAGCTACTATGATTATCACAGTTGAGACTGCAGCTGCAAATTCCACATGTGTGCTCCAATTTGAAATGAGCTAGATTTTATATACAAAATGTATATATTCTGTATAATTTATATCTATAAAATTATCTATAGTCTATATAATATATATCATGTATCATACTCACATATTTTATATATATCCTGGCTTATCCTGTGACCTTGGTTACCTGGATAAGCACAAAGGTCCAATTTTGCAATGAAACCTTTGATGTGATAAAGAAGCATAAAGACAAAATATCACAAAATTAGTTTCATATGTGAATAAACTATCACAGTCTCTATATGAATACACATTTTTACATCTGTGAATCCACATTTTTGGGTGAGTTTTTTTTCTCCTGGAGGATGAAGCCATTCTTTCTCAGAAGTCTTTGCACATTTAGTATTTTAAAATGTTTGTTGTTGTTCTAAGAAAGAGCCGTATTGCAAAGATGCTAATCCTAGGAATGCATGAAAGGCTGGCAAGAGGAGACAAAAGGTTTGAGTCTGGTGATGAAACCTTATTCACCTCCCCAGGAGGAGAGGCTGCTCTATTACACATCAGTTCATTCTTTTTTATGGAGCCTTATCTTGCTTGCAAAGGGGAAAATGAGAAAACTTTCCATATAACTCCTTCCTCCTAAGAATAGGAACCCAGAACTACCTTACTGTTTCACCTGACTTTACAGCATTTTACATTATATAGCTCTATCTTTTGTAAAAGCATAAATAACTTTTTCCTATGACACACTACCCTCTCAAAAAGGAATAAATTGCTCTCCGTAGCTTAAATTTTAGGAGCCTCTCCTTTGTGTTTTAGCTTGATATGAACAAACATAGTAAGAACATACAAGGGCTTCTTCCTCATTCACAGTTTTCGTCTCCATTTACAGCACCAATTTTTAATACCCAAGCATTTGTATGTCACCCATAATATTCACAGTGTAATCCTTTAATCCTCAAATCATTACATAGCATTAGGATTGTTACCACTTTCTAAATAGCTATGAACATTCCTCAAGAGTCCACACATCCCATTTGTGTCAGTTGCTGCTCAGAAAGCATGGCAAGGGAAGGGGATGCTGGTGAGCAATCAGGCTCAGAGACGGACAAGCAGGGAACCGCGCACCGCTAACCTCCCATCTTTACTGCTTAGGCACAGAGAACACAGCTGGGAGCCAGCAGGGCCCCAGGAACATTGGTCAAAAATTGCATTTCTGAAGCCATCTTCAGATATTTGGAGATAATGTTTCCTATAGAATCTCCAAAATGGGGTAGTTACAATAAAAAACCCAGGAGTTTTTAATTTGCATCTCTCTGATAGCTAACGATATTGAGCATCTCTTCATGTGTCTCTGGATGTTCTGTATGTCCTCCTTGAAGAAGTGTCTGTTCAAGTCCTTTTCCCATTTTTTAATTGGTTTGGGTGTCTTCTTAGAGTGGAGTCAAACCACAGTGAGATACCACTTTACACCGGTCAGGATGGCTATCATAAACAAAGCAACAAACAACAAATGTTGGAGAGGTTGTGGGGAAAAGGGGTCCTTAGTTCACTGTTGGTGGGATTGCAGACTGGTACAACCATTATGGAAAACAGTATGGAATTTTCTCAGAAAAATAAAAATCGACCTGCCTTTTGACCCAACAATTCCACTGCTAGGATTATATCCTAAGAATCCTAAAACATCAATATCAAAGAACCTATGCACCACAATGTTCATAGCAGCACAATTTACAATAGCCAAGAGTTGGAAGCAACCTAGGTGCCCATCAGTAAATGAATGGATCAAAAAATTGTGGTACATTTACACAATGGAATTCTATGTAGCAGAGATAAAGAAGGAGCTACTACCCTTTGCAACAACCTGGATGGAACTGGAAAGCATTATGCTGAGTGAAATAAGCCAGGTGTTGAAAGACAAATACCATATGATCTCACCTTTAACAGGAAGCTAAACAACAAAACAAACAAGCAAGTAGAAAAAAAAAAAAAACAAAGGCACTGAAATAGAGAACAAGGGGACAACGACCAGAGGGGAGAAGGAAGGGAAGTTAAGGGGGAAAAGGGAAAGGGATTTGGAGGAACAAATAGGAAGGACACAGGGACGAGAACTAAGGGGGGGGTGGAAATGGGAGGGAGGTGGGGAGCAAGGGGCGGGGGAAGCTGGGATGGGAGAAATAGACAAAAAAACTATACTTGAAAAATAACTAAATAAAATTTTTAAAAAAACCCAGGAGTATACTTCTCAGGCCAGGAGTATAAAAGTCCTAGAATTTCTATCTGTAATTAACCCCTTCCATGTTGCAATAATCATTAGTAATTAATTATTCCTAGAGCTAATCAACTTATCACCACACTTTGAATGTTCCTATGATCCAAACTTCTTTTCATTGAAGATCAAACTATTACCTGAGCAAATAACACAGAAGCTCATTTAGTCTCCAGAAGACATTCCTCCTGTTGAAACATTCTATTCTCCATCTGCCCTTGGCCTATGGTAAAGCAGCCAGCTATAACTAAAAGATTAATTTTGAAGGGTCACATTTTAACTTCAAAACTCAATTGCATTTTGCACTCTAATCTCATACTTTAAATCTAAAGAAAAGTGTTTTAAATGCCTGATTTAATTCAGTAAAACTGACTCTCTAGGAGATACTTGTTCTGTGCCTTTAACTTGGTGAAGTTCCAAAAGACGCCAAGCCCAGTATGAGAAGTATAGGATATTAGAAAGTGCATGAACTCTGCAGATTGACAGATTCTCCAACTAATTTATGAGTTAACCTTTCTACACTTCTGTTTTCTTCACTTGCAAAACAGTTCCTTAGCTTGGGGTCTAGGAAGTGGGCCCTGAGAGCTGTTTCATATGCAGAAGAATATTTATTATGGATATTCCTGGGATCAACATCTATGCAAGTAGAGGAGGAAAATGAGTGGGCAGAGGGAGATGTTGAACAGTGATGTGGTCCCAGCGGAAAACTCAGACTATCCACGGGGAGTGCTGAAGTCACAGTGCCTGTCAGACTTGCCCAGGCTGGGGAAAGATGGAAAGCTAATGGGTCTTTAGACATAAGTCACCCTGGGAAAAGTAGGATCACAGATAAGGTGTCTGTCTACAGCTGGAGCCATCCCTGAAGGAGCTGGCAGCCGAGGGTGTTCTGCTGACAGCACTCTTAGCAGAAGCCCTTTGCTGAAGGGACATCTGGGCAGTGCATCCTAATTCACAGTGTTTCTGCTGAAAATTTTACCTAGGTGGTACTCACAAAAAATTGTTGGCTTTCTTCTCATTTTACCTACAGTACTTCTGACTGATACAGTCACATTGGAAGTAAATTATTTTTATTTACTTTTCTTATATAGCCTTATTTTTCTTTCTTTTCACTTTCCTCTTTTCAGAACACAAAGCAAATAACTGAAGCAAGTTATGGGTTTGTTATGGACTGAATTGTACCCCCTTCAAAGCTCATATATTAAAGCACAGTAACTCAATAAAACTACTTAGAGATAAGATCTTTAAAGAGATGATTAAATTAAATGAAGCTGTTAGAGTAGGTTGTAATTCAATTCAACTAGTATCCTTATAAGAAGAGATTATTTGGAGCACAAAGAGACACCAGAGATGGGTGCCCCCAGAGGAAGACTGTGAGGTGCCATCTGCAAACCAGGGAGAGAGGCCTAGAAAGAAAGGAAATTTGCTAACACCTTGACCTTGAACTTCTAGTCTTAGAACTCTAATAAAATAAGTTCCTATTGTTTAAGCCACCCAGGCTGTGTTCTGTCATATGGTAACCCTAGCAAACTGGCGCAGAGTCTATACCAACTCATGATTCAGTTTTCAGTTGCCTAATTTTTGCTCCAGAGACAACCCATAAAGAAATAAAAATCATGGTGTGATGTGGGACACTAAAGCAGACTCTGAAACAATGCAAGCTGCAAACCCAAGTCCCAGAATACCTTGTTAGTGTTAGAGAGAAAGGATTATACTGGTTTCCTATGGCTGCTGTAACAAATTACCGCAAACTTAATTTTACCTAAAGTACTTCCAATTGTTTTAATGGCCTATTATCTTGTAGTTGTTCTGCAGGTCAGAAGTCCAAAATGAGTTTCACAAGGTGTTGGTTGGTATGGCAGGGTTCCTTTTTGGGGGAGTCCAGGAAAGAATCGGTTTTGTTTTGTTTTGTTCTCATCATTTTCATCTTTTTGAGGATACTCACGCTCTTTAACTCATACCTCCCCTCCTCTCCAAAACCAGCAAGGTCATGTCAAATCTTTCTCGTGCTCCATCACAGACAGCCACTCTTCTGCCTCCTTGTTTCACTTTACAACTCCTGTGAATGCATCAGGCACACAAGATAATCCAGGATAATCTTCCCATGGAAGACCCTTAAAACTTAAGCACAGGTGCAGTCCCTTTTGCCATGGAAGGAAACATATCCACAGGTCCTTGGAATTATGACTTCAACTTCTTTGGAGGGCAATATTCCACCTACCACGGGCTTGTAAAATAACTGTGAGAGAACCAAAGAGAAGTTTCTTTACCTCTATACTAGGGGAGGGTTCAGTATTTGAGCTTTTAGGATGAGTAAGTCATTCCCAGGGCAAATGAAAATGAGGACAGACTCTCTAGACAGAAAAAAAAACAGTATTTGTATTTGGGGAAATAAAAGAATATAAGCTTTGGCATTCAAATTAAGATATAAACACAATAAAAAGATATGGGAGAATTGGTTAGAAATAGGACATTTGAACTGTGTTTCAAAAAAGTAAGGTTATTTAAGTATTTGAATGGGCTTGGGAAAGTGGTGGCAGGAAAATGCAGACAACTGTACTTGAACAACAATAAAAAAATAAATATTTGAATGGGATTTATAGGAAGTAAGAGTAAGAATAAGTTGAAAATAAAGAGAAGGCAAGCTGCAGAAACAGTACCAGCCACATTATGGAGAGGAGATGACTGAGTATATTCATTCTGATTCCATCCTTGGAATGTAAAGAATATAGTAATGAATATGCTCACCAAAAGTTTCTGTTAGACTCAAAGTTGAAGCTTCAAAGATACAGAGAAAAACACTTATTTTAGGAAGCTAAAATTTTCATTAAACATCATTTCTAAACATGCTCATCTGAAAATACAAAGTTTTCTATTACTATATAAAGTTTTCTTATTGCTAATTCTTCCACTACTTTTCCCATTAGAATGCCAATAATCTAATTATAATTATCCTTTATCATATTCTTAGGTGCCAACATATTAGTAAGTGCTGAGTTAGGGATAGTTATACCTAGTGAACCGATTAACAGAGGCTCTGGCAAAACATTACTTTAAATTTGATGGAGGCAAATCTGAGATATTTCTCTGAAAATAACTTTCTAGTAAGATTATAAGAAACTAAAATTGTTTGCCAGTGTATAAAAGTGCACAATCAAAAGAAGCCTGCTTTCCCCCCACCTACATATAGACTATTTTCCCATTTGAAATACATGGAAAAGAAAGCAAACAAATGGAGGAAAGGGGAGAGCAAGAACCCCTTCTTGAAGAATCAAAAAGGCTTGAAGAATCAGCTGTTGTTGTTTGAGAGATACCACTGACAGGCACTTGAGCACTTAGGCTATTCACCCTCTGTGGGATGCCATTCGCTGCCTTTCCCCATGAAGGTACAGAGATTTGTGGTGTGTTGGGCAGTTCCCCTAGTGTACCAGTGAGTAGTCAGCCATCTACCAAAATTCTAAGAGGGCTCTCAGGTCTTTCTGCACTTGAAAACTAACCATGAGAGTTGATTCTTTACCATGTTGTACCCTGATCCTTATTGTTGAGATAGTTCACCAAGATGGCAGGACAGAAAAAAGGGACATTAGCCAGTCGTAATCATTAGCTTAGTAGGGACAATCAAAGGAGGAAACACAGAGGTCAGTTCTGAGAAAGTGCTGGAAGTTCACAGAGAGCAGTCTTCGGAGGCAGGTCTGGGTGCAGTACAAGCATCCTGAGGTTGTAAGACAGTATGATAACAGGGGTTTTGTTGGAGGAAAAAGGATAGACAAACAAATGGAGAGGTTTTCAAAAAGAAGAGACAGTGATCACCAAAGACCCATTTTTCCACATTAATAGTGTGACCTAAACTGATCCTTACTCTTGAGGGTTATCAGGACTCAGGGATCTGACGGAACCCTATTTTCCTCTACAAAATGTATCTGAATGACGTGCTCCAGCATCTGTACTGAACTTGATGTGTTGGTGTGGATTGAAAGAAGATTTGTTAGCATATCTCAGACATACAGGTCTTTGAACTGCACCCCTGCAAAATTTTGATCAATGTAGGCTCCCAAAGTGTTCTCTGATAGAGAAATGGAAGAGCAGAGGGGAACTAACTGTATGGGACATTCTTGTTAGGACTCATCTCTAGCAGTCAGGTAGTTTCCCCTCCATTCATCACATCCTAACTTCTAGTTTACAGACCAGTGACAACCAAATCCCCATTTCCTGCACCAATAAACAGGGAACAATAGTCAAATCACATCTCAGTGTGGTACTGTTTGAAAAGAAGAATGTATTGTTGGATCTGTGTAGTTGGCTGCTGCCATTGTTCTTTCCCAGAATTATTCTTTGCTAATTCTCCCAAAAGAGTACTAGCTTCCTCCAGTGGTTGTTTGTTCTTCAGGCAAGTCATTAGGTGGAGAACAGAAGGTCAGAAAACAAAGCACTTTGTACCATAAGCCACTGAACAGTTGTAAATAAAATTAAAACACAGAGATGTGTTGGGACCTTAGGGTAAGGCGAGTATCCAGAAACATTTTCAAAGCTCAGGAAATTCAAGACATTATTTTAAATCACACAGTTAGTGTCAGCGGGAGGGCTGTGCTCTAAAACCAACTGGTTCCAGGTATCTACAGAGTGTATTCTAAGCCTGTGATACAATAGCTTTGTTTTGAAAAATATAATAATTTAAAGTGAATTTCCAATAAAAAATGCACAAATACACATGATTAAATTTAACCTTTCTTTTAAGATTCAGAAAGCATTTTAAGATTTTGCAGGGTGTCCAGGTAACAATCCAAATAGGATTTGTCCATGTTCCTACAAAAATGCAAGCCTAAGTCCACTTACCCAAGGTATCTACAATAGTCAAGCTGAGAGAAACAAGGAGTAACAGTGGCTGTTGCAGGCGGAGGAGAGTGGGAGGTGGAGAGCTGCTGTCCAGGAGGTACAGCTTCAATGTACACAGGGAGAATAGCTGCTCTGTGATGTTGTACCTATAGTAAAAAGCACTGTATTGTGCGCTTAAAGTTTATGAAGAGGGTAGCTCTCACGTTAATTTTTCTTACCACACACACAAAGGTGGTGATTAATTGCATGTCTTTGCTTTAGATCCTCACTAAAGTTAGTTTTTCTGCGTAAGAATGTCTATCATAGCCCCTGAAACCATTTTGACAATGGCAATTATCTAGCACCAGAAAACAGCATTTGGAAAGCACTCTTTCTTCTTTGACCCATTCCACATCTCTGCTAGTCTTAATTGAAGAAAATAGAGTATGCCTTTGACCAGCAGAGAGCAGCAATGATATACTCTATAAGAGTAAATCTGATGAGCCTGACCATCTTTTCTAAAATGTCCATGTCATCAGAGCTACACTGGCTCTGTTTTTAGTCATCTCAGCCTTTGGGGGATCCCTTGAAATCAGCATGTGAGGCTGCTGCTGCTGACCTGGGCCTCTATCCCAATTTATGGCTTACTGGTCCATGGATCGTGTTGGTGCCTGCTGGCAGCTTTGCCTCTTGGTGTTGCCAGCAGGGCCCAGGTGTCTGGGTCAAGAAGTGCTACTCCATCATGGTGGCGTTTGCCCTCATTGCTTAGCTGTGTTCAAGACGAGGGCTTATGGTGTTTCGTGGAGCTTGTATGGTGTTCTATGTTGACCTACAGTATGGCCTTCTTGTGTAAAATGCTGTTGAGGATCTTTGAGGTTAATGGAAGGGATCACACTGACAGAGAAATAGACAGGGGGCATAAGCTTAGGGGATCTCTAGGAAAAAGGAATAGAAGAGATCAAGCAGAAACCTAGAGAAAAGGGAAGGAAGGATCTGTGAGTAGAAGTCAAAGAAGAGAGAATTTCAAAAGTAAATGTCCAATTTTCAAATCACCTTGTGACGGTGAAAATGAACTGAGAAAATTGGTTGACTTTGGAAATAGATGGTTTGCAGGGACCTCAGAACAACTTTAGTCTCATTTTCAGGACTCAAGCTAGAGTACATGGGGTTGGAGAGAAGTGGTAAGAAAGTATTGTACAGAAGAAAGTTGGTGCCAAAGCCCGTGGGAGCAAGGAAAGACAGTTTTCCCTCCAATGCAGGAGGGAAGTAGCAAGGTATGAATAACGACACAGAGAGACTTTGAAGTGGAACAGAAATGAATGACCTCAATCTGCTCAATAAAGCAGAAGGCCTTGGCTTTCTGGCATATGTGTGTTTGTTTTCTGTGGGATTGATGGATTGAGAGCAGAAAATAAAAAATGTAATACAGCTTTATGAAAAAGGATGCTGTAAAGTTCCATGAGTTTAGGTGAGATCACATAACATGAGTTTGCAGTGGAAACAAAAGAAATCGTACAATATTATCCTAATTGCCTGAGACCGCCAGTATTCAGAAGATGGTAAGGAGTAAAATTTATTGAGTGGTATTGATTTAGGATGGTGGAAGGTGGGGAGGGGTTGATGAACCCGGGGAAAGGATGGCTACATTGCCTGACTTTGGAGTCAGAGCAAAACAGAAGACAAAAAGAAATGTTAAGGCATGATGATAAATGGGAACAGGAGTTTGAGAAAATGAGAGTCATGCAGGACTCCACAGGAATTCAGGATATGGAAGGACCGAAGATACTCTCTGCATATTCCAGTTGACTCCTCAATCTGCCTTGACTTTTTTTTAGTTCTTGGCATGAAGAAGATAATCAATACGTATTTGCTAAATAAATTATTATCATTAAACCTAGACCATTTAAAAAATAAAGCATTCAAGTTGGATATGCTAGGAAATAAGCACCCTTCGCTGTAAACAGGAAAAACCCAGGGGCATTTAAAGTAGGACTATCTTATATACATGTCTCTCTGCCCTATTCCCAGCCCTCACACAAGCAGATAAGTCTTAGAAACATGTCATAATCTCCAGTGAGACAATGAATGAATTCTCTTACCTAATTATTTTTTGCATTCTTCCAAAACTCATCACCATTTTCCACATCAGCAACACTCTTCAACGACCATCCAATCCAGGGACTCCATCTGAGGAGCCAGATCTGGAAGGTAGATTCTTTCAAATGTTAACTACGTGTTCCTGAGGTTTAGATGGGAATTACATTATATAAACTACATGTTGTTTATACCAAAGTATTTTTTAACATTTTTATTGATCCATAATATGTGTACAGAAAAGGACACATAGTTTCCATAACTGATGAATTTTCACAAACCAGGCACACACGTGTGACCTCTGAGCAGACCAGGAACACAAGCAACATTCCAGAGCCCAGCCTCACGTTCCCTTCCAATATCACTGTGCCCTCACTCTAGGTCTTCACTGTCCTGATTTCTAACAGCAGAGGGGACTTACTTGGTTTCAGTTCTCGGTGCAAGTGTGTAACATAGATTATGAGCTCTTTTGTTGTTTGCTTCATTTGCTCACAATTATCCTTTTCCACATCCAACCACATTGTTGCATGTTTGTAGCATTTTTCTTGTGGCACAATATTGTATGTGTGACTATGCCTACCATTTTACCAATGGTAGGCATTTGGAGTTTGGTTGGATTTGTGGCTGTTAAAAACATGCTATTGTGAACAACCTACTATGTGCCTTTTGGTGAACATGAATGTGCATTTATCTTGGATACATAAATAGGGTGTAATTACTGGGTCATATATAACATGTGCATATACTCAGCTTTATATAGTATAGTGCTTTAAAACTACTTACAGTCAATATATATGGGGTGGGTCACAGTATATACAGTCAATATATACAAAATAGGTTTACAGTTGTTTATATGAAAAATAATACAAGAATTAATTAAAAAATACAAGAAAAAAATCTGCATTTCACATACCAACAACTGTAAATCCACTTTTGCCCCTCCCTGTATACTAAAAATCTGTAAACAGCAGAACCAGGACAAGTAGCCAGCGCTATTAACCCCACTCTAAGAACCCTTTTATCATCATTCATTCTTTAATATGTTTTTACGTAGCTCTAACATGAACAGTCCTAGGAACTATGGATACAAACAATAACTTCCACCTCTGATTTCAAGGAATTTACAGTGGAGTGGAATATATTGAGGATCAGGATGGACCATGGAGTAATTCTTTATAACAAAGGAGCTAGACCAGCATTTCCCAGTGGAGAAGCCACTTGGAAGTGGTGCTTCTGAACTGCATTTTGGAGAATGGCTAGGAGTAGCACACATAATACAGGGAAGGCAGGAAATTTTAGCTGGTGTGGTGGCTCAGAGGCAGAAAAGCTTAGTATGGTGATTCTGAAATCCAGCTACCTTTTAGAATCACCCAGAAAATTTTAGAAACATGATACTCAATGTCCTCCTCAGAACAGTTTTTTAAGATCCATTAATGCAGGTAAGGACTGGGTGTCTGTAAGTTTTACAGTCTTAGGAGATGATTCTAGGGTAGGCTCATGACTGAGAATCACTGGTTTGATGGTTTTAAAACCCCCAAGTTGTTCAGCATGGTTTGTGCACAGGATAGGAGAGAGGGAATAATAACAATAAAGAAGTCCTGGAATAGAAGGACAACCGACAGACCACCCAAGACTTCCACCCTGCTGAAAAGGTTTTGTCAGAAAAAGAAACAATCACCTTGACATTTTCTGTAATACAGATACCACGCTGTTAAAAATAAGTTAAGGAGTGGCATTTAAGATGTCTCCCAGGCAGTGATGAATAAAAAAACATCATTTACATTCACACTGGTTTAATTAGCATTTCTGCTTCAACACCTGTTACATTATCTCACAGTTTTTGATACAGTTGTCCCAAGAACATCAGCTTATACCAAACAAACACGTTTTAAATAGCAAACTTAGAGAATTTGTTCCTAAATAGTTTACATTTATCATGGCTCCAGGCCACGTCTATCTATACTGTGAAGCGAAGAAAATTCCCCAGAGTTGTGAACTTCTGTAAATTCACTGCTATTGCCAAGGTCAACAACGGCCAATTGTTCACTACTGAAGGGGTAGAGAAGTTGGAGACAGCAGCTGCTGTGCCTACGAGGGAAGCCAAAGTGAAAATAGGTGAAGTCTATACTGAATTAGACCCCCTGCACAAAAAGCAGAGGAGTGTTGAGGAAGACCATGGTTTCTGTGGCCGAAGCAGGTCAGAATTCCTGCTTCCCAAAATCCCAGTTGTGGCCATTCCCAGTGACGTGACCCTGCAGACAGTCCTTTGATCCTCTGAACCAACCTTTTTCTACCTGTAAAATGGGAAGGTAACAAATGTTTTATTGAGTGTGAACTCTGTCCCAAGAATAGCACCTGTGCTTTGAACAAGTACAACCTTATTTAATACCCCAATGACTGAATTCTGTGAAGTGATTTTCATTAACAGACCTGGTTTTCATATCAAGAAAAAGGAAGCTTAGAACGGAAGTGAGTAACTCCAAACCCTGATCTTTTACTTATCACACAGCATTCACGTCTTAACACAAAACATATCAAGAAATAGCATTTTCTCTGTTTCTGGGTGGCAACAAGATAGATAGAGAGGAGCACACAATCACAGAGCACCTTACCGATCGTGACATCAACAAAAGATGGGCTATACCAGTTTGAGCATGTTGTAAGTGAGAATCTCGTAATTATGTGAGAATGCAAGTAATCATGCCTTCTATTGTTCCACAAAGTGTTTATCGAACACCTGCTCTACACCGGGTCCTCCTCCAGGCAGTGTATATGAGAAGGGAACTCTCCACATTCTGTACCTCTCAGTCTGCTATGGAGGCCAACCATTTTAGGAAGTAGCAGCCCTTACTCTCAGTGCACGCAGCCTCCTACTTGGCTTGGAAGAGAGACACAGGAAAACTGCTACAGATGACCTTTCAGTTGAGTGGCATTTGTTTATTTAAACAAAACTGTTAACAGGAATAGACACCCTCTGTCCTGTTTTGAAGTATCACCTACTTCTGAAGAAAAGGCTCCTTTGTTTTTTGCTTTGACAAAGTTTTTTCCTTAAGGGGAACTGGTCTCAAAAGCTGTGGGTTTCTGTTTTCTCCAGTCCATGTGACTGTCCCTAAGCACATGGTTCCCCTGTGACATTCCCTCTCCATCTCACTGAAGACTGGCCTGTGCCTTCCCGTGTTTTTCGGTTCTAGCTCCTCCTTGCCACTCTCTGTAATACCAATGATTAAACAAGCCAATGTGATTTATTCTAATACCACAGGTTATTAAATCAAGCAGTGAAAAGTCAGTGTTAAACAGAAACAGATGAGGAATTCTTTTAATAAACGTAAATAGTTATGCAAGGCTCATGTGATGGTACCAAGGGGACAGAGACTTCTGTTTCAGGACATCTTCAGTATATACTGTTATGCATAGAGATCAAGGCAGGTAAGGAATGTGCTGCCCCTGAAGCTCAGATTGACTTTTATTTGCTTTTGTAAACTTTTGATTGTGCAGGACAGCGTGTTTAACAGAAAGTGATTGATTAAGGAGAGGCTACAAAAATGGAGAGGGCAACTATGGCATTTCATAGGAATAAAGCAAAAGGAGAGCACCACTGATTTAGTCATTCAAGAGTGTGATTTGCTACCGACGATCCCTCTACATTGACACATTGGAGAGCTCTGACATTCAGCATCTCCATTTGCTTGTTTTGTTGAGCCAATGGACATAGGTTGAGCAGCTACTGTGTCCTGGGTGATATTCTAGTTTGGGGATACTGCAAGTGAACAGGAGAGACAAAGTCAAGCCACCATGATGGTTATATTCTATTGGGTATCTGTTAGGGTAGAGAAGGCTTGGGGAGGTAGTTGGAGGGGCAGATAGGATGGCAGTGTAGAGATAAACAAGTGAACAAATTAATGAATCAGATAGTGTTAGATAGGAAGAAATGCTATGAAGAAAAAGTCAAGAGGGACAGAGTCAACTATGACTTCATCTTTATATTTGTGTTGCTGCAAAAGCAGTTCTTGAGACAAGAAATTGGAGGCAAGTGACTTATTTGGGAGTTGATCTCAGTGAGTATGAGGAGAGAGTAGGGAAGTGAGATGTTAAAAGAGAAAAACCAGTTGAGAGCAAAGACACCCTTTGACTGGTTGTGGGATGCAGAGAATCATTGTCCTGATGGGGACCGTCAGCCTGGGATCTCAGGACAGGCTGGGATGAGGCCAGCATCTGCAGATATCAGGTTGAGGGAAGACCCCTTGGAGGGCGTTCTCTTGAGTTGATACCTGAATGATGAGGGCAACTTGGACTTATAAAGATCCAGATGCCTAATGTTTCACATAGAAAGAATAGCAAGTGCACAAGCCCACAGGTGAAAACCAGCTCAGCCTATTCCAGAAACAGAAAGAATAGTTCTGGGCCTGATCATAGACTGCCTTCAAGGTCAGGGTGAAGGTGTAGAATTTGATATTCATGCCTGACTTGTGCAGCGATCCCACATGAAACCCTAGATAATAGTCTCCTTCCTACTTTGACGGCTTGCCTTGGCAGCAAATAAACCTTTTTAACAAATAAACCTTGGTTTCTCCATGTGTAAAATGGGAATGTGGACTCAATCTCTTTCAGACACACACTTCTTTGTCTTCACTAAATTGGAAGGACCATAGGGGCAGGAACTTATCGGCTAGCTTCTCTTCCTCTTGCACAAAGTTGGTGCTTAATAAACATTCACTGACCCTATGTTGGATTTTCTGTGTCCCAAGGGCTCTGGGCTTTGGAGTCAGAAATACGATGGCTCAAATCTGCATTCTGCCTGTTTCAGCTGTGTTCCCTAAGACACAATATTTTATTTCACAGAACCTCAGTTTCTCTTTGTGTCAGTAGGGATTTTTTTCTTTGTACTGATGCCCACTATCAAGAATTACCAGGATTATGAGAGGTAGTGTATTTGAAAGCACCCAGCACAACACCCCACACTGACCCAAGTTAGTATCGTCTCATCTTTGGCCCTGTAAAGCCAGCAAGCCCTTACCCCATGGCCATAATGACCAGGACATACTTTGACTGTTGCCCTGGGCTTCCAAACACTGATTTTTGTTTGTATAATATAATAGACTGAAGCTAAACTGGATTGGAAAGGCTACAGGCTCCGTCTGCTCAAGACAAGTGCAGGGTGTTTATAAACTCAGGAGTCTGAGTCATGAGCCAAAGCCCTGTATTCATTTCTGATTCTTCACATCTGAACCCTGATGAATGAAAAGGAGTTGTTCAAGGTAAGGCCACAGCCAGACTGTAAGCCCTGACATTGCTCTAGGAAGTCCCCCACTTCCACCCAAGAGAAAAAATAGCAAGTTAGCTTTTGAAAAAATGCTATAATTACCGTGCTCCTTCTGAAATCTCCCCCTCAGTACGTCTATGCTAAAAAATACAAGGGAGGATATGACCCTCATACTTAACTCTTAATGATAAGAGGTTACAAGGGACAGCCCTTGGTTGGGGACTGGGAGATATGGTTGTTTTGTAACCTGATTGCAGAGATAGTCAGAGTCCTAAAGCCCTGCTCTTTTCTTTGAGCTTAAATCACCTTCTGTAATCTACCATATTTTGGTGTTTTGTAAATTTTGGTGGTTTGTAAATTATGGTTGCCTACAACCTTGGTGACAGGGTCACCCAGGAACTAAAAAATGCCAATTCTCAGGGCCCCATCCCAGACTGACTGAGTTAGGTTTTCTGAGGGTGGGTCCACAATATCTTTTTAAGCAGGACCTCCTGGAGGTTCCCGTGCGCATTTAAGTTGGAAAACCACTGCGTTATTCATTTGGCAAGGAGTGAGGGAGGGAGTTTCTCTGGAGTGGAGGGTGGGTCCAGGGGCATATTTCAGGACTGCAGAGGCCCCCAACTCCGGGAGGGCAGACTTCTCTGTGGACACCTGTATGCTTCTCTCCTTAGGTACCTTATATATCTATAAACTACTTTATTTCACTGTCCCAAACCCATACCATTTTCTTTCAGGCTTGGACTTCCATAGTCAAAATGAAGGTTCAAGATAAAAATAAGGTTCAGCTAGGGGAAAATAAACTTGAGTCGACTACTCAGATGTTTGGAGGAGAGAACAATATGCTCTGATAAAGGGAAAGTCCCAGACTGGATTTGGGGGTGGGGGGGGAGCATTTGGAACAGGCAAGAAGATGAGAAGGATTTTTATATACAAGAATTTTTATATGTGTCCTAAAAAAGTCCAGCCATTATCAATATAATGAGAACAGTTTGCATGACATCAATGTAACCTGGAAGCCAAGGAAAGTGAACTGGACTGAGCATGCATGAATAATGATGACTTCACTGTACTAGTCAGCAGGTCAGTTAAAGCTGTTGAGTGAGCATGTGTACTGTGTGGCCATTGCATTTTAAATGACGAAGTGAGTAGAGCAACAAATCTGCATTGAATTTTGTGTTGAGCTAAAACATTCTTCCATGGAAACTATTTGGATGATTCAGAAGGCTGCAGCTATGGGCAACTGTGATTGGCAGCTTCCTCATGACAGCATGCCCACTCATGCATCATGTCTCATACAGAGTTTTTTGGCAAAACATCAAATCACCCAGGCGACTCAGCTCCCCTACAACCCAGATTTGATGCCCTGTGACTTCTGGCTTTTTCCAAAACTTAAATAATCTTTGAAGGGGAGAGATTTCAGACCATTGATGAATTCAGGAAAATATGACAGAGCAGCTGATGGCAATTGGGAGAACTGTGTGAGGTCCCAAGGTGCCTGCTTTGAAGGGGACTGAGGTGTCATTGTCCTATGTACAATGTTGCTTGCTTGCATCTTACAGTGTCTTCAGTAAATGTCTCCATTTTTCATATTGCATTGCAGATACCTTCTGGACAGACCTCATGTGTATCTAAGGCCCTAGTCCTTGTCACAAATACCTTATTGAAATTAACACATATGATAAACTAAAGATAAGGCAGAAGTCAATACACTGATAACACCCCACTTTTTCCTGGTTGAACCAACTCAGTGGATGGGAGGATCCTGCAGTATACCCCCAAATCATTCCACACCAATAGACATTGGTTCACTAACAACTTCCTAGATGTGTATCCAAAGTTCCTGTGGGTTTCTACAATTATTAAATGTGTGTCTGAGTAAAAAGGAAGAAAGTCATAACCAAACACTGAAATTATTTCTTATTAAGGCTGAATATTTATTTTAAAAAAAACATAAAACAATGTCTTTTCCCAGTACTAAACCTACATTTCTTAAACAGTAATTGGATCTTTCATTCACTGTCCCTCTTTACCTTTAAAACTAATATCTGTAAGATTTTTTTCTCCTTTCTGGAAGAATGCATCAGAATTAACACAATGTCATTAGTAGATTTGGTTAGAATTTAGAAACTGAGAGGCAAATAAAATTAGAGTTGGAGTAAATTAATGAGTAAAAGGTGCTAGAGTTGTGTATGCTCATTAATTAAGTGTTGTTATTCCATGTGTCAGCACTGACAACTGAAGCTTTGTTGTTTTAGAAACATAGAGGAGAAAAGATAGACACCCAAGAGAGCAGAATGGGAAGGTGTTGAGTGGGGTGTGAACTTCCAGGGAGGGGATGCATAAACAACCATTTCTGGGATCACTCCTGCCTTCCGGATACCAAGGGTGCCAGGGGGTGGGTGCTTGTCCTGTTTCTAGACTTTGGCAAATCTGTGATAGGAGCCTTGGATGCCCATATCCAGTCATAAGAGTTTATCCGCCTTAGTTTGTTCAGGCTCTCGGACAACATAACCACAAACCGCATGGCTTATAAATAACACAGTTCCGGAGGCTAGAAGTTCTTTGTAAGCCACATAGTCTGTGGTCTGCTATTACAGCAGCCCAAATACACTAAGACAATGGTCAACTTTCGTACTTGACACAATTGATCAAGAGGACAGTACATACAAAGTGTTAAAAAAATCCCTCAGGCTGGGATGATGAGATACGGTCCGAGTTTTACTGTCTTGTGGTCTGGCCACAGTGTTTATTCTACAGTCAGTTTCTCAGTTCAACTAGGGTAACACTAGTTGGATAAGGCAGTAGTTCTCAACATTTGGCATGACTAGATTGGACTGCACGCATTAAGAAAGAAGACAGATGATAGACACATACACACACACACACCACACACACACCAATTAAAAGTTCACAACACTCCTTTCCTGTCTGCTTGCCCCACTCCAAGGTTCTCAGCTCTTTGGGAATTTCTCTTAGTCATTTTATACTGTCAGGTGAGTAAGTAACACATTGAAAATTGGTGTTTAATTAGTGTTTATAGTTTTTTCTAGATTCTTTTGTTTATGTCTTTGGGTTGACTGTGACTAATAGAAAGATTTGTCTTCAGAGGAGAAGATAAGACTGCGGCTACTCTGAGAGCTAATTGCCCAAAGCACTCTGGCAGGAACAACACATTAAGGATAATAGGGTCGGGGAATTGGGGGACATAAAACAAAGAAATGGACCAAGGAGCCCATGCGGGCAGCTTAAGTCAGTTTGATGTGCTCTGTGGTTTTCCCAGCGTAGTCCCTGTCCTCACAAAGATGTGATTTAGACTGAGCTGGTCATTTACGGAATCCGGTTGCCGTCTCTCTCTGGGAAGCTGCATTAGGTCTTTGGCAAGTGGTCTGGTCAGGATAAATCAATTTTGACAAAACTGTTTTCATTATTTGCTCTGAGTGGCCAATTAAAGATTATTGTTATTTTTATTTAAGTAAAACTGTTTGCACCTATTTATTTAAAAAATAGAAAATGAAAGGTTAATGCATTACTGCATTGAATTGTTCATTAACTCATTTATTACCTAACAGCCAATAATGTTGTCTGCAGAGCAGAGGTTATTAAGCTTGGCCATGTATTAGAATTCCCATGCCCCAGCCACATCTCATAGTAATAAATTAGAAATATTTGGGGAGGGGCCCAGGGTATTAAAAACTCCTCAGGTGATTCTAATGTCTAGGCAAAGTTTAAAGTTGGTGATCTAGAATTAGGCTTTTTTGTTTAAATTCCAGAAACTCTGCTCATTAACTAACAAGTTACTTAACCTCTCTGAACCTCAGTTTCCTCACCTGTGAAATGGTGATGGGAATTGCATCTACTTCAGAGAGGTTTAGGAGGATTAAGAGAGATAATAGATGAAAATATTGGTGTAGTTTCCGATACATGGTAAGTTATATATTAGCTTTATTGTTATTTCAAATATTATTATTTCTGTTATCATTAGCCCTATGGAAATACAGCAATAATAAAATATAAAATACTTAACTAATTATAATACTGGGAAGAATTATATTTTATGTAGCTATGAAGATAAAGTGATAGCACTGTGAGGAAAAATTGATTTATCATAAGCATCATTGAAGTAGGAATAATTTAATTGGGTCTCAAGTCTTTTCTATGAATAACCTGATCTAAGACAAAAAAAAATATATTAATAACTTAGCTGAACCCCTCATTTTAGAAATGTAAAAGTAACTGCTTGGTTTTGTTTTACTTATTTTTTTCCATTTTTTGTTCTTGGTGGGGTGAGCATGAATAAGGCAGATGAGGAGGACAGATTTAAACATTGGTTCATATTGCACTTTCGGAAAATCTCAGAGGAGAACATCATAATTGGTTAAGTCCATGATATGTCTACCTGCTTGAGTAAAGAGACATGAAAGCTGTTGCACAGGCCAAGGTCTGTCGTGTCTAGTTCCTTTATTGGGGATTTTGCCTACAGCTTTTGCTTAGGGAGTCGTAATTGACAGTGCCAATTTCTGCACAGGTAGTTTGATTCTGTCCGTATATCTTCACACCCAGACATCTGTTTGACCAGGATAGGGCATTCTATCTGTGGGAAGCCAATCCATTGCTGGAAAATGGTCTGCTGCATGGGCTACTGTGAAAGTGTTGACCCACCAGCAATAACTTTTCAGTTAGAACCAACCACATGCCTATCTTGGGAATGGCAAACTGGAGAGAGAATGAAGTGAGAACTTGCAGCAAAAATGGAAAGATGAATGGAGGGAGCCATGACATTTCAGAAGATAAGTGAAATCAGAAGCCTTAACACAGAGAAAGAACATTCAGAGGAAAGTGATGCGGTCAATTATTAGTGTCAGAAGCCATAGAACATGAGATAGAAAAGGTGCAGTCATTATAAAGATGTAAGATCAGTGATTTCTACTCGTCAAAAAAGAGAGTAAACATCTGGTGCCTAAAGCTTCCCTTTTCAATCTATGCAGTTCCAGAACTGGGTCCTTTGCTCTGCAAAGTCTACAGCTGTTCCAATTGCCACCTGAAGTCTCACCTATCTTGATGCTTTCCCAACTGCCATTTCTCCTCCCCACATGACAGGAGACAGCAGCAAGGAGTCTCTGCTCCTTGAATAATTGAATGAATGAATGAACCTAAGAAAACTAGAATAAAGAAAGCCTTTCCCAAATGGAATTTTACAAGTTTCATGGATTCTAAGGGAGTGAGTGTATGCTTCTGATCAAAGTTCTAACCAAGGTTAGTGGGACCTGAAGTTTGAACAGTTTGGATGGGCCTCTTTAAGAAAAGGAGTTTAAATAATCTTCTTTGCTATACGTGAATATGCAAAATTAACTGGTGCCTGAGTAAACAGGGAACCCTAAAGCTCCAGCTCCTCTAGCTTCATAGTCAATCTGGTATGAAATGGAGGGGGAAAGAATACAAAGGAAAAGTGAAGTATTTCTAAACATCATCTTATGCACTGTTTGCCTAGGCCTGACTCTGGCAGAAACTTTGGAAATTCTTGTTACTTATTGACAGTAGTGCTAAAGGAGTTTGTGACTTTAGCAATTGGATTGGTCTTCCTTTAAAGGCTTTTGGCCACATATGTGTCCTTAAAAAGTATATCTGTTAAATTTATTACTGGAAATCAAGCACTCGTTTATCTTTCTGAGGTCCTAATATATAGTATTTCATTTCAATGATATATAATATTGATCATGAAATAATTCTGTTCACTCACCATTGGTAACACAGAATATCTTAGCTAAGGTTTGCTTTTCTTTTGGGGACCCACTTCTTCCCAAAGGCTGAACATCTAATTTATTATTATTGATCTATGTTTCAGTATACTGTACTTTCAGTATAGTATAGTGCAGAAATCTTTTGGATTAGATATTTTCATTTTTACTTGGTTTAGTTTTATAATTAAATTCCTACCGAAGCTGAATTGCCAAAAGTTTGGATAAGTATTGAAGAGATAATCTGTTTCCTTCATCCTACTATTTGCAGGTGACTAAATCCAATATGAAATTTCTAGAATATTCATGTGTGATATTTCACTATATTTACAATTGGTTCTCTTTTTTCATTTAAACAGTAGGAATTAATTCAGAGTCTTCTATGACTTCAATATTCTGCTTTGAGGTAAAAAGATACATTATATACCCATAATCCCTGATTTCAATTTGTATTTATTTTAAATAAAATATAAATGAAGCCTACATGAAACCAACTATTGTTACCTATAGGAGCTAAAGTATGGATGCTAACTCTGATTGCAACTGCATTAAACTGTGTATGGTTAGACACAGGAGCTGGAGGTTAATATGAAGACAGCAGCACCAGGATTATGGGACAGAGAGACAGGAAGCCACTTGAGAAAAAACAATGGGAAGAAGGGTGACAGAGCCCACTGGCCATGGCAGGGGCTTTAAGGAAAATGGCCCAGTGAGGTGGGGGACCTGTGTGAAGGACTGGCAAAAACAAAGATGAGACGGGCAAGAAGCAGCCAGACTGATGTAAATCTTAAGAAATTTTTTTTGTTACCGTAGTACAGGACATAAAGTCATTGAGATTTCTTGAGTGTGGAACTGACTTTATTGTGCTACCAAGGGTTTAATAGTACTGTATTTATAGTCAAACGGATTAGTGTTTAATTAATGTCTCTGCAACTTACTAGTTGCATAACTTTGGAATGCAACTTTCCTTAAACTTCCTAAACCTGACTTTCTCCATCTATAAATAAATGGTGGTATTAATGGTTCTGTGTTTCATAGTATTATTACGAATTTTTAATGAAGTGATGACTAGAAACACGTAGTACTGGCATCTGGGGACATAGTAAACACTCAATGTATAACAACTTCTGTCATGATTTCCAAAGTTATAATCCAGTGTGGTTAGTATTGCAGTGTTGATCATTACCTGAATGGGAGAACAGCGAAGATTTTAGTTTTTGTTTTTAAAATATATTGAGTTTAAGACAAAAAGGAAGCATGTAATCAGATATTACCAGTAGAAGCAATATATGTATTTTTAGGTCACATTATTTTATTTAGGTCCCTGGATAACACAGAATAGTTTGTGACAGTATAGATTTGGATGCACTGTTTGTACACAGTAAAGAGAAATAAAGAATTTAAACAATTAGCAGATTATCTTTTGTCTCAATTTGCTCCTTTGGTTGTAACCTAAAAACACTGATAAATTGTGATTGCTTAAAATGAGCCATTTGGATAAGTGCATTCACTCAGGGGTTTGTAGAATCCATACTGGGGGATGCCACTCAGGAGGCTCCATTTTGCATATGAGCACTTCTGTCCAATTACTTTATCATATTCTGAATCTGAGAGGTTATAGAAAGCGCTCTGATAAGATTGAATTGAGGACAGGAAACAGGCTACAGATGGGTCAGGACTATGTCAAACTTTCTGGCTTTTCCATTTTCAGCTTGATCCATGTGACCAACTGAAAAAAAAAAGGCAGGGGGAGAAAAATCTAAATTCTAGGTTCAGATCAAAATGTACTGACTTAGATTCTTTGATGAAGAAAGGGACTAGTTATGACATATAAAAGTTAAATTGAATGTCCCCTAGTTCTTGGTAGAGTTCAGAAGCTTAATATTTGCCTTGTGTATTTGTTTTTGTTCCTTCTTTGCAAAAAGAAAGAAAGTACCTCAGCCACTAATTTTGATGTTCCCTGTTCAAATATTGATCACCCTTATCTCTTACACATGCTTGAATGCAGTGCCAGAATGGTGGCATATGAAGCTGTGTGATTGTTTTCAGTGCTTCAGCAAGACATGGGAACAATCTCTTCCCCAGCAGCAGAGCAAACTGTGATGTTAGAATCCCTTAGCCTAGATCAGGTCCCAGAGAGGCCAACTGCAGTGTTTCTTCCTTACTCTTCTGCCAAGAATGTCTCCCCCCACCCAACAGATAATACAATTTCTCCTTTATATACATTTCATTCTTCACTTGAAGCAGACAAGGAAATGATTTTCCCTGCTGTTTGCCCCACTGAATTACAGCCCTCTGTCCAAGTGAGAGACAACTTGGTGAGATTTTCTTTGTCATTGCTGCTGAAGAATCTTTGGTGTCCTGCCTAGCTCAATATTGTGCCACCTGCAAAACTCCCTGTCCTCTTGTGAGGTCAGCAAACCTCAGTTCCCCCTCCATTTGCAGCTTCACTGTATAGTATCAGAGATTTCCCTGGAGCTTGGACTCCGTGGAATAGGTATCATCAAACATACCAAAATTCTTATTTTTACATTTTAAGTATTTGTAGTATTTACATGTAGAAAAGACATTCTTCCTGAGGGTTTATAGTCTGGGGAAAAAAATAGAAAACAAACAATCAGGTCTCAAAAATGGTAGCCAATGGACCTCAGAAAGATAAACAAATGCTTGATTTCCAATAATGAATTTAACAGATATACTTTTTAAGGACACATATGTGGCCACAAGTCTTTGAAGGAAGACCAATCCAATTGCTAAAGTCACAAAGTCCTTTAGTACTGCTGTCAATAAGTAACAAGAATTTCCAAAGTTTCTGCCAGAGTCAGGCCTAGGCAAACAGTGCATAAGATGATGTTTGGAAATACTTCACTTTTCCTTTGTAGTCTGTTCCCCTCTATTTCATACCAGTGAAGCTAGAGAAGAGCTGGAACCAATGGTCATTTGGTTGTCAGTGGAATGAGATCCCCCTTTTTTTTCTTTATGGCTGTTAGAGGAAAAGGAAAGAAGAGAAAAACATGGCTACCACTCCCCAGGGGCCAGAGGAGTATGGGAACAAGTTTCCTTCTCTGAGTTCTCTAATCAATCCTGCTAGTGAGGTCGCTTCACGTCTATGGTCTCAGCCTCCTCCCTACCCCCCACAGCTGCTGGCCCACCATGGGACATGCAGGAAGCTTTCTACAGCTCCTCGACCCCTGGTGGGTGAAATTAAACCCACTCTCAGAGAGCTTTTGGAATGTCACCTAATTCCTCACCTCACCTGTACCAGACGAGCCGAAGTCCAGGGGTGCCTGCTCCGTGGGTTTCCTTGGACGTGGCAGTCACACGTATATCTGTCCCCTCCTATATCTCGTTCCCTAAACCTGTCTGGGAATTCTATTGTCTCCCTTACTTTCCCACCTTTGAATTCAGTCCTGTGGCATCTTGATCTTGTCTGGAAATCAGAGAAAATGCAAGTAAACATTTCCCTAATATATATTCTGCTAAATCTTTTGTCTATGTCAGGAGCCTATACTATTTGAAATGCAAAGCCAAGGATCAAATCTTTTATACTCTCTTTCTCCTATGCTTTCTCTTCTCCATGTGCTGAAAAAGGAGAAACATTTAGGAGTAATAAAATATCAGAAATGAAAACCAGAATTAATTGAAGAAATAAAAATATTATTTCTTTATAGTAGTTAATAATATATTAACAAACAAGAGCAGTTTGTTAATTCTGATGATTAAAAATCATTGTAACATAAGAAGTTCATCAGACTGGAAGAGGCAATTGAACTAATATTTCAAGTGATTACTTTGTCCGTGATGTGCATGGTGTAAAGAAATTAAAATATGGTAACAATTGCTTTTAACCTTAAAAATAATCTTGCAAGTCACCCAATTATTAGTTCCAGTTTAGAGATGACAAAGTTGAGGCTCAAAACAGGAAGCACTTAGCATCACGTCCACAAGTAAAATGTGTCCTATGTAAATGATTAATGAAAAGACAAGAAAATCACTCCTACCAAAGGGAGCTGCTGTGTAGCAATATGTTTTTATGGATGAAAGTGGTCCTGGAAAATTTTTAGTTCAGTGTTTCTCAAACTTCAGTTGGTAGGAACCTCCTTTTAAAGGACAAATTCCTCTGAAATGTCAAATATGAAATTATAGTTATTAACATTTTATTTAAATTTCTACAAAGAGAAAACATAAAACTCTTTATGTTTAAAGATTGTAAATGACCTCAAAGACTGAAAGTCTCACTCATACACGTAATCCAAGAAAAAATACAAGGCAGAACAATCTATAATAACTGGCAATAATATGACAAAAGATTATGGTGCTGTCAAGAGAAGGTACACATTTTACCTACTTACTATCATAGATAGGTCATGTGTAACTCAATGCCTTTAGCATTTTTCTCCTCCCAAACTCCAGCAAACCCTTCTATGGTACGGTGAGCTGTGATGGAGTTGGGCTTTCCTTATTGTGCGTACATCTTCTATTTAGTCTGGTTCTTTCTCTCCTTAGGAGTCCCAGTGAGTGAAGCAGCACCACCAAAGCAGTCATAAAGATTGAAATCAAATGGCTATCCTCTGGTCATCCTGAGGATGCACACTATGGCTGTATTTGTTTTTGGAAACAAGCATCAAAAAGAAAGCCCCAAATCTGAGATTTTAGTTAAAATGTAGCAACAACCAGTAAATTCCCAAAGACCTAAATTCGAATCCAATTACTTCGCTTTGGAGATGGAGGTAAAATGATGGACAAGGGATTAAATATTTGACCTCAAAGTTCATAGTTAATAGTAGAAGTAGAACTACATGTAAAAGAATCCATTAGGTTTCAGAATGTTCAGTGTCATCCTTAAATGATGAACTCGTGTATTTTAAGTCACAAAATATGGATGTAAATAATAACATCTGTTTTTCTTATACACTTTTTCTTTAAAAATTGAAGTCCTTGCTTACTTTTTTAAGGGGGTATTTTCAGAAAAGCAAGCCGTGAGTTTTGAAAAGCAGCTAAGATCAAAAGAATGGAAGATCAGAGGGAATAGCAGATGGGGCAGAAGGAAAAGGCCCGTATTTCAAGATGCTCCGCAAATTTTGCTCGCATTGAAATTTGGGGCAGAATATGTCTGAAAAATATCTCCTGTTACCAGATCTCATTGAATGTGGAAAAACAGGTATAATTAAAAGAAATCTTTACAGCAACCAATTTACTTGGAGATACACACACACACACACACACACACACACACACACACACAGGGTCCAGCAGAAGTAATGACTGCTTGAGTGTGGTTTGTAGGGCAATAATATGGGTGTAATAATTTACAGTTTGAATTTGAAATTTTACCTGTAATGTCAGAGGGTGTGTTTGAGTGTGATATTGTTATGTTCAAGAATTACAGGCTTATGATTTTGTAATACAGAAGGGGAGTTATTTGTACTGGACCCTCTGTGTGTGTGTGTGTGTGTGTGTGTGTGTGTGTATTCTCATGTAACTTTAACTAAAACCCTACTGGAGACATAAATATATTTCGGCTTCATGAATAAAGAAACCAAATCTCAGTGAACTTTTGTAATTCACCCAAGATCATAAAGCTAGTCAGTGAAAACCCTGCTATTTACATACAAGTTCCCTTGATTCCAAATCGTGGTTTTGTCTGCTCATATTGCAGTCTATCCATTCCTGTTTGATGACATTTTAATAATCCTACCAGTAAAACAGACACAGCAGTTCCGCCTTATCCACATGGATATGTTCCCAAACCCCAGTGGGTGCCTGAACCACAGATAGTACTGAATCCTCTATCTACTGTGTTTTTTTCTCTATACACATACCTGTGATAAAGTTTATTTATAAACTAGGCCCAGTAAGACAGTAACAATGATAGCTAGTTATGAAATAGAACAATTTTAACAAAACACTATAATAAAGGTTATGTGACTATAGACACACATTTCAGGGGATCTATTGCTGAAGTCGTTCCATCAGCTCAGTGTTTCCCGGCCGAACATGTGCGTCCATCAGACCGAGTTTTCTTTTTGTTTCTTCCACTCGCAAGCTGAATGCCCTTTCATCTTAGCTGAGGACTTATCACACATTGGGGCTGTAATCTTTGCTGTTTGATATACAACAGCAAAAGTAGCATTAATTTCTTTTTCCTTCTTCACATTTTCACGGAAAGGAGATTTGTTTTCACTGTAAAGCTTATTAGCCTCAGCATACTTTCTTTTTTCTTTACTGAGTGAAGGATTTTCACTTTTCGACTCAAAGGAAGTGCTTTATGTTTTGGGGTTTTTTTCTTTTTTGACATATCCAACATGCTGGCCTCACAACTCTTCAGCTCTGGGGCCATTCCTGAGCAAAATAAGGGGGACTTGGCACAAGCACAGGGATCCCTGGACACTGGCTCTGATAAGCAAGAAGGCCGCTAAGTGAGTAATGGGTTGGAGCATCTACTTTGCAGAGAAGCCGGACAAAGGGATGGTTCGCCACGTGGGCAGGATAATCGGGGTGCATGAGATTTCATCATGCTACTCAGAATGGTGCACAACTTAAATCTTATGAACTGTTCATTGAATTGTTTATTTTTGGAATTTTCCCTATAGTAATTTTGAACTATGGTGACTAAAACTGTGGACAGTGAAACTGCAAATATGGGGGAACTGCTATGTTCAAATGCTACACGCAAAAATGAATAGACATATCTGGGGTCAGAATAAACAATAAGAGAAAATAGTTTTACTATTTCTGTTTTTTTCCCTACTAAATTGATGCGAACACTGGCTTGCAGTGCCCACGGCATCATGGATGAGACATGAGACAAATTCACATGTACTACTGAGTCCTGTGGAGGGAAAGGGACCACATGGCTACTCTCTCAAGGGGAGAGCGTGCTGACCCTTGCCTAGACAGGCTTTTATTGGGTTTAATTTGCACAGGAATCCAAGTACAGCTCATTAATCATTGTCAGGCAGTAAGAATCAAATAGTAGATAGCATACAAAGAACTATTAGGGCTTCTTCTGAGCCAGGGTCTATCAGCTAAAAGGCTACAAAATTTTGGGAAACAAACTCATTTCCTGCTCGGACCTTTATCATTTAACTAGGAGCTTTCTTAGCAAAGCAGGCTTCACAGGATTTTACATATCTTTTCTCAGGCCTGATCACCTGGGTAGCCCGCCCTTTTCAGCACAGGGCTGCACTGCCCTCTGTCATTGTTTCCGGCTTAAGTCAGGCAGAGGAGGCAGATAGCCAAGGAATTTTCAGAGACCTCTCAGACTTAGGGGAGTCAGGCTTCATCAAAGCTGAGGGAAAAGGGTCCATCACCCCCTTTCTCCATAGCCCCCAAGTCTTTCCCTGGGGCCTCCATGTGATCATGCCTGTCTTAGGTTGTTCCCCCCTTGGGGAATCTTACCCATCATTGGCTAACTGATCAAGCATTGGGGGCCAGTTATGAAAAAAGGAGCAGAAGCAGCACTCCTGCCAGGGAGATAAGCTTTGTCTCCTTTGTGGCTTATGGTCTGAAGGTCGCTCACTCAGCCTTAGCCATGGGGGGGTTACAGCTACCGAAACCAGGCAGGGCAGTTCCCAACACTAAATAATCTGTGCAGTGACTCACATTTTTCACTGTGGGTGTCTCAAAGTGAGTATATTGTAGACAGGTAACAAAATGAGGCTAGAAAGAGAAATTAGAAACCACAGGGCAAGTCCCTGTGTCAGAGGGGCTTTTCTGTGGTTGAAAATAATTGGAGAGAACAGTCATGTTTTCTGAGCCAACAAAGGCAGCTTTGCTTGCAGCTGCTATTGTTGCCAAAGAAAGTGCTTTAGGTTTGAAGATTTTACTAGGCTTTTATTCATATTTAAACTCATAGTAAAAAATGGAACTAATGACTTGAGAAAATTTCGTGTAACGCTTAAATTGATTTGCTGTTGATTTGTAAATCAGACACCCATGAGTTATACTACATTAAACCTTCATATTTATGTTCTCAATCCAGAACCACACACTGAGATGCATGCTAGACACCTCTGAGTCAGTGGGGTGAGGTCCTCCTAAATTCAGTGTGTTCAAGATGGACTTCATCATTTCCCACCCTGACCCCATAACTGCTTTTCCTCCAAGTTTTCTCTCATAGCCCATGCCCTATTGCCTTGGAGTTTTAATATATTATGGATATTTAATATTGCAATTTATAGTTAGTACATCAGTCCTTTCATTCCTCTATTCAACAAATATTGATTGAGCATCTACTATGCCCCAGCCAGCAGAGATGATAGAAATTTCTGCCTCAACAAATACAACATATAATGATATCCATTTGTAAACTTCTTTCTAGCATTTTACAAATGTTAGACATATTAGTTTTAAAAACCCAAACACTAAACAACCTAAATTATATTACATTGTCCTTTGTCAACTTCCCTCCTGGAGAAATTTTTCTAATTCCTATTTACAAGGGTGTGCAAAGACAATGGATGGCAAAATGAGTCTCAGTTGTGTTTTTGTAATGTTGGTGCACTTGAGCCTCCCGAATTTGACTTCTTCACTTGTGCCCCTGTCTCTCTCCCTTCCTTAGCCTTCAATACACTTTCTTCTATCAAACATTTCTTAAAAGGAACTAACTTCAGTCACTTAAAGATCAGAATGAACTTAAAACGTCGTTCTGTATTGAAGAGCACCTCTCTCTGATCTGAGGTATATATAGATTATAGATTTTATATAATTATGGTAATGCTAGTTTCATAGTTATTTATACTATTTGTTTTAACAACTTTGCTGACATATAATTTATGAACCTATAATTTATGGCATAAAATTAGTATGTTTAAGTATTTATTCAATGGATTTTTTCATATTTACCCAGTTATTAGTATAAACCAGTAATAAAACATTTTTAGTTGTGACCTATCTCTGCACCTTCCTACCTCTAAGCAACAACTAATCTACTTCCTGTGTTTATATATTTGCCCTTATTTTGTACATTTCATATAAATGGAATCTTATGTATCTGGCTTGCTGAGTATAAAGTTTTTTAGGATTCATCTATGTTGTAGCATACATTAAGATTTTGCTCTTCTTAATTGTTAAATATTTTTTCTTTGTGTGGATGTACCACCTTTTGTTCACCTATTCACCTGCTAGACATCTGGGTTGCTTCCATGTTGGGGCTGTTATGAAGTTGCTATGAACATTTGCATGCATGTCTTGGTGTGGACATATAGTTTCTCTTCCTTTGGGAAGATATCTCGGAGTGGAATTATTGAGTCCTACAGTCATATGCTGTTTAACTTTTTACAGCATGCTATTTGTTTTCTTGATAGAATGGTTTGCTGTTTTGTTTTAATTTTGAGGCATTCGGTGGTTCATGGCTGAATGGAAGTTGTCAAAAGCTTTGTGGAGGATGCGTCTCTTTGTCCCATTGTTTGTTCAGTTCTGAGTTGGCCGCACACTCCCAGGACTGGAGGATGTGCAGACAGAGCCCCTTTCCTCTGAAAGGGAGAGAGAAGAATGGATTCTCATTCATTCCTGCCTCTGCGACAGCTGGGTCAGGTCCCACAGCTCTTTGTTGTACTGCACAGGGTGGAAATGCTAAGAGGCTTTAGTAAGCAATGAGAAATTGTACCTTCTTCTGAAAATTAAAATTATTTAAATGAGACAAAAGCATACTGAGAGAGAACCAAGTATATATTTAGAAATGCATATACTTAATATCTAAATTATAAAATATAAGGAAATATACACTCAAAAGAACTATTTTCAAATTAATTTTTGAAGAACCAGCTTTAGTGTTTTTGTTTTTGATCATTATACTTGTTGGTTTCTATACTTTAGTTATTGTATTTGGTGTACAAATGAGTGGATGTGGGATAAAGACAACACATAGGGGCAAAGTCTATAAAAGCTGAAGGAGCCTAGGATGAGTATAGACTGTTTAACATCCTGTTACTTGCATAGTGAGCACTAGGGTCCTTTTAGAAGAAAAAAAATGTGACTCTTTATACAATATTAACCAGAAAAGGTAAACAGCTGTGTGATAGTCAAATCCCTCCAGAGAGTCTATGGGTTTTCAATTTTATTTTAGTCAAACGCAAGGATAAGCCATGCAGCATACTCAGACTCGTAAGCACGCTCGATAGGATATTGTAGTGTATACATTATGTATTAGGATTTGTCCAATTTCCTCTTGCTGGCTTCTTGGGAATTTTTGTTTTAGCATCTGTGCTGAATTTCCTTGGCTCTGGCACGCAGCAGGGCATGAGAGCTAAGGAGCAGTGAATGTGCACAGAAGTTTTCACAAATAACACCTGCAGCAGCTGCCTCTCAGAGCTCCCTGTAGACAGCATCATATGTATTAAAGGGACATATACTTAAATGAGATAAAATCACATAAGAGAATAAACAAAAACTACAAAACTAAAATTTCTCTTGAGTGTTGATGGCCCCGGGGGAAATGGAGAAAACATTAATTATCAAACTAGAATATTTTTCTTACACACTAACAAAGCATGGGGTGTACATTTACAGCTGTAGTTTGTACTCTAGTTATTATTGCAAAGCAACATGTTTAATTATATTTTATTTAATTGATATTTTAACTGAACTAACTTCATTGAATTTTACTTAATTGATATTTGTTTTTAAAGCACCAGGTTTTTCTTTAATGCTGGATTACATGCACACTTATTCTGAGTGATAAAGATAAGGTAGGGTCAAAAAAGGTTAAGTAAAGTGACTAACTTTTCTGTCTTTTATTCATTTCAGAAAAATAAGGTAGCATTCACTGAAATAGAAAACAGGCTGACAGTGACCAGAGGGGAGGGAATTTCAGGGGAAAAGGGGAAGGGTTTGCAGGAACAAATATAAAGGACATGTGGACAATAACAAGGGGGGTGGAAACAGGAGGGAAGTGGGGAGGGCTGGGCGGGGTGTGGGCTGGGATGTGGGTAAAAGGCCGTAAACCACACTTGTATAACAATTAAAATAAAATTTAAAAAATATATAAATGAATAAAATAAGGTAGCATTAACTTTTATTTTTATTTCTTTTTTATTTGGGGGAAAGAAGCCCTATTTTAACCATATGTTTCTGCAGTGAAGCCCTCTTTGCTTCTCCTTGCATGGGAAAGCTCAAATCAAAGATTTCCCCTGGGGGCCTAGTCATCACACTCCCTGTGTGTCTACTCACCGTCTGGACATCGGTGAGTGGTCACACACAGGCACACACACCACTCCCCAAGCTGCTGGTGTCTGGTCCCCACCTTAGCTGATATACCTACCATCCTCCCCATTATGTGCATTTGAAAAATTAGCCTATTTTTAATCTTCCATTGCCCTCCCTCATGCCCCACCTCCAGTTAATTTCTGAATGTTAGCCTTCTTGTTTTGTTTTGTACGATTGCTGGTACTTTCTCATCCTATTGCTCTAGCAAGAGGAACATGATCAAGTGATGATAAGGACAGGGAATCTTGGCTCCTAATCCGAGGTCTGGCACTTCCAGTTGTGTAAGCTCGGGCAAGTTTCTCGTCCTCTGTGCCTCAGTTTCCTCATCTGTGTTTTGACTAAGTAGATGCTGGCTGTTGAAAGGAAGGTGCAGCTCTTCTCCACATCAACCTCCCAGTAAGGCTGCTTGAGTTTTCTCCCAGCATGGCAGCTGGCTTCCCCCAGAGCGTGTGATCCAAGAAAGTACAAGGCAGGAGCCACGGGGTCTTTTACAACCTGGTCTCAGAGGTCAGACAACTTCATTTCTGTAACGACCTATTGAGGATACAGGACACTGTGGGACCTCTCGCACAAGGCATGAATGCCAGCAGGAGGCAGGGCTCACTGAGGCCATCGGAGGCCCAGCTACAATTTCTATTAATAGTGCTTTTGCCCTAAGTCCAGCTCTCTTCTCTTCTCTTGTGTTATGCTCCCCACTGAGCTTGCCCTTATGTCTCTCACATCCCCACCAATGTGCCAGCCATACCAGAACATATTCTTATCAATTTTTACATTCCTCTTATATAGTTCAAATATTGCCTTTTTGCCATATCAGGCGCTAATATCTTCTTTGGTCATATATTTTTGCTTTAGATAATAATTTTCTTTGATGATGAGTAAGTTTTAATCTCCTGTACTCAAATCTGTTAGTATTTTTTGTTGTAATTTCTTTTATTATGCAAAAAAATTACTATATTTCTCCAAAAACCTCATAATATTAGCTCTATTTTGGATTAGAATTTTATTTATTATTTTTAAATGAAGTTTTAAATCATTTGAATTTGTTTTTCCATCTGTACTGAGGTATAGCTCTAAATTTATATAAAATGCTTTTCTTTTAATTTTTGTGATATCTTGCTTATTTTTATTTCATACTTTACACTGGTCTTTATTCACCAACTTTTGTAAGTAAAACATTATTTTGTAAATAGAGCATTACTTATCCTTTATAAAAACGTTGTTGTTTATTTACGATTTGGCCATACTAACTCTAACTCTGAGACATAAAATCTAAGTTTATAAACACGCATTTGATTGACTTTGATCCCCAAAACTGAGTTTTCAGAGATTTTCGTTTGTTCGTTTTTCTATCCTCTCTCACTGAGATCACAGATCTTGACGTCAAAGGAGCCGATACACTGATGTTTCAGCTGAGATGACATATCTTGCTTGTGATCCCAGGCACAGTGACAACTGTTTGTTCAGTTGCTTCTGTAATTTTGGAGGGTGCTCTGCACTCAGCTTATATTGCCCTTCAAATCAGGTAAAAAATGAGAGTCAAAGCTTTCATTATTGGAATACAAGCTAAGTCACATTCTGACTGTAATTAAGGACTATTAGCAAGGTGACTCATTTTCCTGCAAACTGGAAGCCAGTTATGTCCGGATTTGGAGGCACCGTAACTCCACGGGCTAATGATGTGTCGTGAACTCCACTGTGAGGCAGTGGCATGGACAGCACAGAATTGTTGTTTTTTAACAATGTTACCTGCTTAACTTTAAAACTTTTATTGGAGAAAGTCTCAAAAGGAATCTTCCTGGTGGAAAGCAAGTGATTTGTGCAGGGATATACTTTTATGAATATGTACCTATAGCCTTTTTCATTATTTATCTTTGCTTACAACACTGTCTCAAAAACTTTTATGCCTTTGAGGTGTTTCCTCGTGGCAAGGTGCTTCTGTGCCTTTGAACGATGTGTTCTAACCTCTCTCTTATACTTCTGCATACAAGTTCTTTTCTGATGACTTCAGATGTCATTGTCACATTATGTGTAGTCATTTGTGCCATTGTTTCTAGACTAGACTGCAAGTTGGGGCTTAGTTGGGGTTTTCCAGGGACCTGGCTAGTTATTCCTCTAGTCTACTGGCTCTTTGCCTATTTCTATCGTGAAACCATGCCCCCTGCACTACACAGTCCTTTCATCTGGGACCTGGAGTGCTGCAGGGAGGCAGAGGGAGCCTCTGCAGAGGGAACCAGGGCTTGCTGCTCACTGGTCCTCTTTCCTTCTGCTGACAGGCATTGCAAAAAATCTCTGCATGTGATTGAGGATGGTGATAGGAGGGGAGGAATCACAACAGAAATGGATGACTGGTACCTATGCCTGTGATTCCAGATACTCAAGTTCATTCTTCAGCCATAACATACATTTGCAAAACCAAGTAGATAGGAAAAAAAATACTGACTTCTCAGGATTTGGAACTTGTAATGGATTGTGTAGGCAACTTCCAAATGGTGTATTTTTTGGCTGGTAGATAATTAAGTAGATGACTATGGTTTTTAGAGGGACCCCCACCAAGGTCTATGGAGATGTGAGTTCTTAAATTCTCCATCTTCAGGAGAGCAGACGGAGCTCAGCCTGCTTTGGAGATGGTAGTGACTACTACCTGTGATTTCTGTGAGGATTAAACAAGTTGATTTGTGAAAAGTACCTTTACGCAAGGGTGTCCAACCTTTTGGCATCTTTGGGCCACACTGGAAGAAGAAGAGTTGTCTTGGGCCACACAGTAAATACACAAACATTAACAAAAACTGATGAGCAAAAAAAGGGTTTTAAGTGAATTCATGATTTTGCGTTGGGCCACATTCATAGCTGTCCTGGACCACATTCGGCCCATGGGTTACTGTTGGAAACCCTTCAAGAGTACCTGGTATATAACAAATGCTCAATAAATGGCCATTATTTATAATTTAAATTAAATTATTCCATAGATATTCAATACATGGGATTGAGTGAACTGGAATAAACAAGAAGCTGGGGACAGTAGGTACTACAAAGTTTCCATGGCTGAACAGACCTGATTGTGAATTCTGGCCTTGTTGTTTGCAAACTCCATGACTTGGATCATTACTCATACTGTCTGAATCTCAGTCTCTTCAACAATGGAATGGGAACAGCAGTTGCTCCTCCTCATGTTACGAGATTTAAATGAAGTTTATGTAAAGTGTGTATCCATGTGTAGAATGGAAGGCGTGGTACCTGCAAGCACTTTTGTAGAGGGACTTCCTTGTTACAGGTTTTAGGTGACCTGAATTCCAGCCCCTGCCTTTCCATTCACTATGAGATCGTCCTGAAACAACTTTATTCTCTCAGTCCTCAGTGTTTTGTTTTGTTTTTCCTGAAAAAGGAAGCAAGATGAAATTGCTATTGAACAGCACATGGGGTCCTGCTGCCCACCACCACCCTCTAGGCAAAATTCCAGAAGCAAAAGTTTGGTGATAAAGGAAAGGAGTCTATTTAAAAGCTACACAATTTTGACACCAAAACTCTTGAACTCTTTAGTTACAGTTTTAATTAGTTAAGCTTAAAAATTAAGGCTAGTATCTTCAACACTTAAGTTCTCCTATCATTCCCCCTGTTAGTTTTTAATAATCTAATTTCTATAGGGTTTGTTTACAAACTAAAGCAGTGTAAGATACAAAAGCCACACAATTTTGGAGGAAAGGCAGGCTTCTGCCTCAGAGCTCATCCCCTCTAAAACAGCCAGAGAAGAACAACCCTGCCACCCTCTGCCAGGCCTACACAATCCCAGGCTGCACCTAGAATTTCTTCTCCCATCCAGAATCCACCCAGTGGAGGATGGATTTGGGAAATCCATTTGGGAAATCTTTGGGAAACACAGGCAGCTGCAGGAAAATCATCCAGGCACCCCTGAGGAAAAGAGCCCTTCTTTTATTTTAAATCTTCTGGCCCACCACTCTGTGAGCTCTGGGGGCACTCAGCTTCTCAGCCAGTCCTGTCCTAGACTGTTTACCATTGCCTCGGCAACCTCCTCCTAGGGCCCCTTCCTGCTCCACCCCAGTGATCTGATCAGATCTCTCTGTATCAAAATGGTATTCAATATTTGTGCAGATGGGCACCCTACAACTTATATTATTTCATTAGCACTTATCTTTTAAAAAGTAGTCATTTGTTGAGTCTTTCTTCTATATTTTAACTCTTAGAGTCACTCATGGTTGCACATATAGAGTCTAGCACAATGCCTGACATATAAAATGTGCTCAGTAAATGGTAAGTAAAGGAATGCATGCTAAGGTGGCAACATGTTTCCCTAAGAGTGATGTATTAACAACATTCAAGGACAGAGAAACAGTGACTGCCCTCATTTCACACCAGTGATGCCCAGGCATTAGAAAATTGGAAGTTGGTTGAACAAAAAGTTCCCAAGGGTATTAAGGAGGAATAACATTTTTCTCTGCATGAAATTACTCCTAACAAAATTACATGTGACAAAATCAAATTTACTTTTCCTGCCATTGAAGCGTGAGATGTAATCGGCACTGGCTGCATTAAAATTGGCCTGTCTTTGCTCTATAATTTTTGCAAATTTAGCAGAGTAATATTTTTTTTATTAGTCAGTCATTCGATTTTTCTCAAACAGCATTGAGAAAAAACACATCATTGGTAATGATTGAACCTTGTAATATACATTTTATTCCAAACGTGATTACTTTTCAAGAGGAAACACAACAAATAATACTAAGATCTATAAATGCAAAAATTTATTCTGAGGTTTTTAAAAATAGCTTTATTGAAAAAATTGTCATAAAACTATTTATGATTAAAAATAATTTGAAAATAGCTGGTAGAAAAATTAAACCTCTGTTTTTTAAGGTGGAAAGTCCTAGATATCGGAACCAGCTCGTGTCATACACATTGTCCTTAAAAATCTCTTCAAAAGCTCGTTTATCTCTGTCACCTGCCTGACCTTCAGGGTTATATGTAGCTGCTTTTATCAGCATTCACATGCCTCTAATTGTGTGCATCAGGCCTTCTATTGTCCATGGTTCAGCAACACATGTAAAGTTTCATTGCCTCATTCATTCTATAAATAACCATGGAGCACCTTGATTTGTGTCATGCTCTGGTAGATGATGCCAACTGACATCATCTTGACAGCTACCCTGATGGAGCTCAAAGTGCAGTGAGACAGACATTGTATACATAGGCAGGTAAGTAAATATAGTGACAGTTTAAGGTGAGTGACATGAAACAAGAGGACAAGGTGTGTGTCTAAAAAAAAATAGCTGGGACCAGCATTGCAGGACTGCTGGTCTGGAATGGCAAGATCAGAGAACATCTTTCTGGAAGGAGGAGTTTGTCCTAAAACCTGTAAGCTGATGAGCTAAAAAAAGATTTAGGTGAGGACAGTGAGTTGCAGAGTATTTCAGGTAAATGAGAGACTATATATGAAGAAGAGAAAGTTAAAGGGTATGTGTGTGTGATTTAGCAGGGGTGATGTCATTCATGAGTTTAGGTGATGTGATCACAGTCACATTTGGACACATCACTCTGGACAATATATGGAGAAAAGACAGGGCATTCAAGAGTACAAGGGAAGATACAAGTTGGGAGACTTCAGCTTCTACAGTCTAGAAAGAGGTGGTGGCCCCATGCACCAAGGAAGGAATGGGGAGTACAGAGATAAGGGTACAAACTGACACATGTCTGGGTCTGTGTTGCCTGGTGGCCTTCCCCATCTGTGTACTTCTTGACGTCTGAAAACTGAATGTGTCTTTAGTAAATGGCATTTTACAATTTATTTTCATTCGTTTTTTTAGTTGTACTATATTTTAATGTCATACATTAAGTTGATGTCATCTTAGATTCAGTGAAATATAATAAAATGTGCTAAAATTTTATAAAGGATCATGGTCTTAATTACCATCCTTAATGTAGGTTTATTTTTAACTGAGGTATCTGAAGTGACAATAGGATGTGACATCATACTAGGAAAATAATCTGTTTTCAAGTATTTATTCATCTTATTAAGTATTTATTGTATTCAAGGCACTGAGGGGTCTCTGGAGATAGGATGGTAAGAGGATAAAAAACAAAGATACCCATCTCTTGGAGCTACAAGCATGACTAAGAAAATAGATATTGTATATGTAATAGATGCTGTGGAGTTCTGTGAAAAAGTATAACTTGCTATGGCAGGGAGAAAAATACATGCCTGATCTTGTCTGATAGAAAAAGAAAAATGCCTTAAAGAAGTGATATCAAATCTGATCCCTGAAATACGAGGAGTCAGTATGGAGAAGGAGAAGAAAGAAGTCATTCCAGGCCCATTTCCTGACACATGTGAGTCATGAAAAGGTCAGTAGCTACACAGCACGGGTCAGGGATGAGAGAACGATGAAAGATGAGGCTGGGAGCTAGGCAGGACCTGCTACGCCTGGGTCTTATCTCACGGACAATGATAAGGGGAGAAAATGTTTATATAGTAGCCTTGTTTTCATTAAGCTCTGTAGTCACAGTAGGCGGAAAGCATATGGAGGGTAAATGGAAGGTGAAAATGGATGCTTAAAAGGCAGAGAGATGATCATATTAATCCTGAGAATGGAAAAAATAACGGACGGATTCAAGGGATAAGTAGGCACAAAGCCCAAAGCCCACAGGACTTCGCGCCATATATAAGGATGACTGGCCACCCTGATTTGACCAACCTTATTCTGATTTTAGCACTGAGAGAAAAAAAAAAGTTTTGTACCCCAGGAAGTCCTTAGGTTCCAGGCAAATCATGACGTTTGGTCATCCTAGATGGGAGAACAAGAAATATGACTCCTTTTTTGTTATTGTTTTTTGTTGCTGTTTCGCAGGGAGGAGGTTTCCTTGGACAAGGAGGTAGATTATGATACCATTTGCTTCATAAGAGCCCTGAAAGAGGCCAATTTTTGAGGGGCAATGTCATGTGGATTGGAGTTGCCAGTGAAACAATGAGATGCACATTTAAACAAAGCATTCTGGAATTCAATAGCAAGATCGGTGCAGTGGTAGACATTTAAGACTTGGGAATTTAAGTGGCCAGTGAAGCCATAATTTCAAAAGAACAAAATAAACCAGAGAGGTTATATTGAGTGAGAAGAGATATATGAGCCCTGGTGGTTTTAAGTTTATATATCTAATATGAAAGAACCAGAAAAAGGCATTGAGGAAGAATGGCCAGAGAGAGAGGAAGAATAAAAGGAAACCAAGACATGGTGGTCATTTCAAAGGAACTCTGAATTGTGTTAAATAGTATTGACACACAAAAATGATGATAACTAAAATTCATCAAACTGGAGACATGCTAGCAAGAGTAATGCCTGTAGATTGATTGAAACATAAACTTGGGTGGTTTGAGACTATGTTGTGAAGCGATTGAGAGGTGAGGAGACAGCTGTTTTGAAACCTTTAACAATAACAAAGATAGAGAAGCTGTCATCTAAAAGAGAGTAGTGCACATTTTCTGTGCTTGAAAGGGCTCTGTCTTGAAATGACAGAGACAGAGAACTCAAAGGAACTGGAAAGAGGAAACAAGGAGTCTTAAGAAAGAAAGAAGAAAGGATCTAAAGAATGATAGAACAATTTCTGTTAGCTGAGAGAAGGACCTTCTTCCTAACTGTAACCTGAGAAAAAGGAGAAAAGAAAAGTGCAGGGATGTACCTTACTCAGAGTGACGTTGTAGGAAAAAGTCTGCTGCACAGGAAATACTTCATTCAGTATTCATGTGTCAAACTATTCTTCAAAAGAAAAAGTACAAGAAGCAGCCCAGTGAATCACTATGTGTCATATATTCATGACTGTGTCTATTATGACTGTATGAGCAAATATTAATATTATCAATAACATTAATTGTAAACAACTTTATTGTAAGTCAGATGCCTTCGGGGAATTCATAGTGTAAAGATGACACTGTCACTGCCATAAGGACTTGTGGTATAGTGATGAAAACTGGAGTGTAAACAGAGAGAGTGTAAACAGATAGTGCAGTGCCATCGGACAGGAGGTGGGACTAGAGAGATCAGGGAACAACTTCCTAAAAGTCAGATGAATTGGGATATGGGTTTAGCCACAAAAATAAGACTAAAATAACTTTGGCTTTTCAATATAGAATTATTATGCACCTCCATGTTAGATGGGTAGAAAGAACAGGATGACTCTGTTCCATGAGGTCAGGCAGGGATCTAGGTGTTTGTACCTTAGTTGCTTCGTTGTATCTACATGATGGAGCCTGGCTCCCTCCTGACACATCCATGTTCTAGTGCACAGAAAGGGAGCAGAGTTGGTGGAGGGCATGATCTGGATGGCAAACACATTGTTTAGGCTCAAATCCTATGTGCCCAGCCAACTCTCTAGTATCATGGGGGATGCAAAAAATCTTTGTTGGGGGCAAACCAACCATTTGTCACAGGCATTGACTTTGATTTAAATCTTTGAGCATATAAGGAGTTTTCCGGGAAAGAGATTTCTGTGATAAGAGACAAATGTATGTAAAAGCAAAGGTAGTATTTAAAATTGTTAGCAAACATTATGGCACAGATTTTAGAGTGGACTCCTCCAGGGCCTACACTCCCTCCCTCAGACCATCTCTAATAGCAGCAGCAAGGGTGGGGGACCATTCTGCATGAGCTCAGATGCAACTGGCAGTCCCAGGGTTTTACTTCATCGATCAGTGTGTGCCTTTTGGATTCCGCCTGCAGGTAATGTCATTGGAACTCCCCCAGCATGACTACAAGTACAAAGTTAACCAGTGTTGGAAGGATAAAAGCTGTATCTTTTATGGATCATTCTGGGAGTATTCTGTAACCATCTCAGAGGTTCTAGCACATTTCAGCTTCTTATTCCTCAGCAGCCCCCTTGGCAAAGCACATTTATGTTGGCTTTTCTCCATTGCTGTATCGCTCTCTCACTTCTGCTTCCTGAGATCACCTCCTTAATAAACTAATTGTATCCAATTCCATATCTCAAACTCCACCTGTTGGGCAGCCAAAGTTGACTGATCAATTTTGAGCAGATGCCCTGATCCATCAGAAAAGATGTCTGGGGGATGGCCCTCATCTGTGTGTCCCTACTAACCATCAACTCTGTGTAAAACCACAGAGCCCCAAAACTGTGAGTTGACTTCAAAAATCTATGAGAAGTATGTATGACAACAAAGTAGACTTTATTATAAGGAGAGGCAGAAGAGCCTGTAAAAGTAGATGGAGTTCAACTTAATATACAGAATATATAGACTTAATATGATATTATATATTTATAACTATAGTTATATAACATAGATGGAATATGTTTAATTATATATAATCTATATGGAATCATGTGGTTGCCAAGGAGCCAATAATGATGAATTTTGTCTTGATATTCTTTATGCATGTGCGCATTTTATTAGAGGAGGTAATATTTGAACTGAGTTTCTAGAAAGTTTTTGTTCAGAATAAATTGCAGGGAACATTTTGGTAGGAAGAGGGCTCTCAGAAGAGGCTATTTTGGACATCCAAACGGAAAACTAGAATCCCAATAGGGGAGGAAGCTAGAGCCATAGCACTGGCAATGGAAGGAAAGGAATCAATATTCTAGAGAAAAGGGGTGAATTGAAATGATGTTCACAATATTTGACAGCAGGCTCTTCCGGGCACTGATGAGCGAGAATGGACGTTGACTGAAAAAGCCCCAGTATGACAGAACTGGAGCATGCTGGCTGATTAGCATTCTGGGTGGGAAGGACTAACTCCGAGAACCACCCAAACTATTCCCAGATCTACGGACACTTTTGACTTTACAGTTGGTGCTGAGAATAAATCCTGGCCTTGTGTAATGCCATTTAGATTTACGTATTGCTTTGCCATTCCCATTTCTTTCACATTTTAAAGAATTTTTTGACAAATCTATTTTAATACATTTAAAAATGTATGACTTCACCTTTGATGACCAAGCCATGATTGACACAGTACCCTGTGAGCTCTCCACATTCACTGTTGTATTTCTGAACTACCTGTTCTGGTCTGTGAGTCACAAACACTGGCTAGTTCTGACAGGCTGATAGACCTAAAGCGCATGTCAAGACAGGTGTTAGCATGTCAATGAGAATTCAGGCAAGAATTAATACTTTTCTTAGAATAAATGACTTTTTTTCCTGAAATATTTCAGGTCTACTCAAGCCACTGTAAAGTCAGATTGATTTACTCAACAAATATCAATTAAGCATAGCCTGTAGTCCAGCTATCAGATTATCTTGGGGGATAAGAAGGTAGAAAAAGGCAGACTGTATGGCCATCAGAAGTTTTATAGCTTTACACACAGGTAAAATGTCCCTATATTTCCTAAAGTTCATTCTATCTTATTTTATAATACTACTGGGTTGGCCAAAAAGTTCATTAGTTTTTTTCTGTAAGATGGCTCTTGTAGAGCTTAGTTGTCTTTAAATTCCTCAGAAACAATTTTATTAGATTACATTATGACATACCAGCATGCATTGAAAAAAAACTTTCAAAATTGGTAAAGTTTTGTGTAGCCATTTTAATATTGAAGATGGTGGAAAATACACAACATTTTTGGCATAACATGCTTTATTATTTCACAAAAGGTAAAAACAACTGAAATGCAAAAAAACGATTTGTGCAGTGTGTGGAGAAGGTGCTGTGACAGATTGAACGTGTCAAAAGTTGTTTGTGAAGTTTTCTGCTGGAGATTCCTCAGTGGATGACATTTCAAGGTCAGATCCACCCGTTGCAGTTGATGGTGGTCAAATCAAGATACTAACTGAGAACAACCAACATTCTACCACATGGGAGACAGCCAAAATACTCAGAATATACAAGGTAACAAAGTTATTGGTGAAAATAAAAAAAAAAAACGTGTCTTTTATTTTATGGAAAATACCTAAATAAGTGGACTTTTTGGCCAACCCAATATAGTTCCTATTATTTCACAGAGCAAGAAGTAAGCAAGCAAGGATTTTATATTGCAATTTTCCCCACCACCAATTTCAGAATTAAAAAGAGGGGAGTTACATTAGTTTTCATGCTGTCATAACAAATGACTACAAACTTGTTGCCTCGAAACAAGGAAATTTATTCTCTCACAGTTACAGAGCCCAGAAGTCTAAAATCAAAGTGACAGCGGGACCACACTGCCTCCAGAGGCTGCAGGGGACAATCCATCCCTTGCCTCTTGCAGCTTCAGCTGCCTCCAGGCAGGTCTCCACTTGTTCCTACCTAACTCCTGGCTCTGCCTTTGTGGTTCTGTTACTTCCTTCTTTTCTGTGTCTTTCTCTCTCTGGAACGAGAAACCCAGAGGGGACAGATACCTCCCTCTCTCTGAAGAAATGCATGTGATTGCATTTAAGGCCCATCTGGATACCTCACAGCAAGCATCTCCTCTCAAGATCCTTAACTTCATCTCACAAAGACCCATTTTCTGAATAAGGGAACAATCATGGCTTCTTGGGTCAGGACCTGGTCAAATCGCCTTGGGGTCCATACTTTATCTACTAAAAGAGTAAAGGTTAACTGTTCTTTTGGAGGATTAATAAAAGAGAGAGGAAGAGAGACACAGAGACAGAGAATATGAAGATGAATCCTTAAGGGTAAAAAGTCTGATAGGGCTAAGAAGAGTCTTCACCTGAAGTCAGTTCCCACCCTTGTCTGAGAAAGAAACAAAGAGAGAAGGAAGAAACGAATGAAGGACAAAAGCAAGACCAATATGATGCAGATGAAAAACACGGACCCTCAAAGCAATGAGACCTGCATTTAAATCCCACTTAAATGACATAGTAGCTATGCTAGTCTATAAGTATCTCTCATGTGGCAATGATAATGTCTAAAATGCAGAGTTATTTTAGCACTTATATGAGAGTTTACATGTAGAACATTATATACAAAATTATAAGCATATTTTTGTTCTGGGGAGAGTAGGTTCAGAGCCATCCTCCCCAGCTCTAATTGAATTACTAATATTCATCTAATTGAAATTCTAATAACTATGACTAATATTAACCCATTGCTCATCATTCCTTTATTTCTGATAATGATCCTCCTGGGACATTTTTTTTTCCTGTAAGACTTCATTACTTCCACCTTTTGCCCCAGACAGTGTAAACTCCAGTAGTATCCAAGAGAAGAGGAAGTGAGTCTACTCTGTAAGGAAAATGTTCGTGCTGGTGCTGAAATAGAGCAAGTGACTGGGTGACGCTGTTACAGAGGCTCGAGCTTGTCATAACTCGTGATAACCAAATGATCTGTTAATGGGGTTGCTCTTTGAGGGATATATCATTGTAAGGTATGGCCCAAAGGGTATATCAAAGTCTGACCAGAAATTCTCTGGAGTGTTGTATGTAGCTCCTAGTAGCTTTCCTGGCCTAAGTGCCCCTAATGACACCCTCCAGGGGAAATGCAAGTGTTTTTTGGCTAATGCGTTTTCAAAACGGGAGTTGGCAGCTCTTAGGGGGGTCTCACAGGCCTTGATGAGCTATCAACTGCTGTTTTCTTTTAAATACTTAAAAATCAGCACGAGCAAAAAAAACACTCCTGTTATTTCTAACCCAGCGAGAGAGAAATTTCTGAAATGCACCCACACCAAAGACCAAACCAGTCTGAGAAAATCAGTTTCTGCATTAGCAGATCAATTTACAACCACTAAAGAGTAGACTCCTCATGCATGAAAGCATCTGCCTTCCAAAGAGAATTATTTTTTCGGTGTGAGATTAGTGACATCAGAAGGGTAGAGTTATCTCTTCACTTGACATAGTGCTTTGAACAGTTTGCAAGCTGAACACATGAATCCTTCATTAAAGTATGCTACTTTCTTCAACATCTTAATGCGTGAGCCATTGAGTTTTTCCGGATTTACATTTAAAACATTCCCTAATTATCTTCTGAAAAGTCAGAGCTGTTCAATAGAGTTAATTGATCTTCTCTCAGTATAACATGTGGATGATTCCAGTAAAGACTTGTTTTTGTATCATGTAATTAAATTACAAATGCTACACTGAAATGTCAAAGTAATGACAAAAAAAGCAGAACCACGTGAACTGGCATTCTTAGGACAGCCACTAAATAAGAGTTTGCATTTTTATAGAAGATTTAATGTTCCTTTTTATCAGTCAGTAACTTTTCCTTCCACAGTTTTAACAAAAATCAGGAGTGTTTAGAGAGTAATTTTGAAAAATACTACTGTGGTTAATGGCAGTTGACCTTAATTGGATTTCCTTTCCTCTGCCGTACCAGGATATAAAAACCCCAGAACAATTATCAATGTTTTGGGATTAATTGTAAATGTAGCAAGAAAATTAGCATAATTAGCTAGGATAATATTTTTAGAACTTAAAATATTGATTCCTGTGGTAATTACATTTGTGCTTTCTCACTTGGTTTCTGAAGCACTAATCAGCTGACCATTATCTTCAGAAAACACCATGAAGTCAACTTTGTAACCATACGTTGTAGTCTTAATGGCGAGGTCCTAGAAGTTGAGACATTCAGACATGAGAACTTCAGTGAAGGTGTTGCACAGGACCAAGATCAGTCCCCTCAATGTGTCATACTTTCTAATCAAAGAGATGACCTTCAGACTAGACTGTATGAAACAGAGGTTATGGACTAATAATAAAAAAACAACATACTTGATCTGACAGATAATTTAAATTGGTGTTGAAAATGAAAAATAGTCTGAACCCCACCAATACTTGCAGGGAATATTTTCTATGAATTTAGTGACGCTCTTTAGGCTTTGATTAATATTTTCTAAGGTTGTTGCTTGGTTGAATGGTGGGTGATTTAGTCGGTTTCCTGAAATTGACACAAGTGGAAAACATCATTGGCAGCTCAAAATATACTTACTGAGCAGCTATGGTACACAAAATACTGGCCCAGAAACTATGGAAATGACAAGATTGATGTAAAAAATAATGTAAACTAAACAAATAAACCACTTACTAATAACTTTACAGGATCTTATATCTTAGGAGAGACCATTTAATATGGATGAAAGGGATTAAATAAATATTGAAGTGCTAAGTGCAGTAAAAAATGTAAAAACAGTCCTTTGTGTATTTAAAGAATAGAAATCTTACCATCCACAGAGGAGGGGAGAAAGTAATCATGTTTATGGAAGAGGTAACACTGAATTGGTTTATGAACTGAGACCTGGATTTCTTTAGAGGTCTATTATCTGTCTAACACATAGAACATGAGTTTAAGTTCCGTGGGAAGAAAGACAAATATCTATTAAGGGAAAGAGAATTTCACTTGGCAAAAATGAAAATGGGGCAGTTCATGAATTACAAAAGAGGTGTTCAATAAATTAGTATCTCTAAATTTCTCTAAAACTATCTTTAAAGGCAAGATAATTATTTCTTCCACCTGATTTTAAATATGTAAACATAACTAATAAGTAACAGATCTGGAATTTAAATTTAGAACACTCCAATTACAAAACATATGAATTTTGGCTTTGAGGTACTTATCTGAATGCTAGAAGATAAAGGACTATGTAGTAAAATACTTGTATTTTAAACATTTTTATGAACTGATAAAGAGACTCTTGTGATAGTCAGCTATTTTTTTAGGTAGCTTCCAGAGCCTCTGGCGTATAGATAAGAAGGCTACACTAGATGGTTTCCAAGTTCCCAGTGGTAACTTCCTCAAATATATTTACTTCTTAATAAATTGAGATAAAAGAACTTTACAGAATTTTCCAAGAATCAGAAACTTTCTTATTAAAGCCTTTTATCTTAGCCCTGTCTGTACCAATCCAAGGGTAAAACAGGTTAAAGCTTTATCACAAATTAAGCCTTCAGATCACCTTGATTTACTTTGAGCCAATGGAGGCCAGATGGTTGATTCCAACCCAGGTAAATAGTAAGGAAACCCAAATATTCAGTAGGTGGTGATAACTGTCTCTGAAACTCAAAATGTATATGAGCTATTTAGAATGGCCCTTGAACTCACCATTACTGTTTACCTTGTCATTAAGATATCTCGGTAGCTGCCAAAACCCAACTATATTAAAAGACTTCATCACTGGGATAATACATATAAGCATCTTTGGCCTTCTTGTTCACTGCACTTTTATAATATTGTATAGTTAGAGGTTTATAATAAGCCTAGGAAAGGCAGTCAATAAATTATTCTTTGAGTACCTATCTCATGCCCACATTTTATAAATGCTGAAGGTGAAACATAAAAGCATGAGAGCTGGTGCCTTGCTGAGAAGTTATAATATAGCAGGGGAGAGAAGACATTCATGGCACAAATAGAAAGCAATGCAAGGCAATATATAATTAAGTGCCTAATTTTGTGACAGGCTCTTAGAAGAGCAATAAGTTTTCAGAGGGATGAGAGTCGAGTGGGCTGGAATCATCAGAAAAAATCCATGGAGGAAGTGAGAATATTGGTAGGAAACTGAAAAATGTGTAGGAGAGAATGAAGGGAACACGGGGTGTGGGTTATATTTAAGAGACTGGCCTGATAGGAATAGATGTCCTGTGTCAGAATGAAATGGGAAATAAAATTCACTCTCTCCTTTCTTCATGTTGTACCTCTAAACAACAATAGATAGTAAATCTAAGTTTAAAAGTTTCCAGAAAAATAATCTCATAACCAATTTCCTTGCTTTATATAATTACATGCAATGCTTTATTGTGACCTATATATGTAATGCCACAGCCTTACAAATAATCTTTTAAATTTATTAGACACACAATATTGTTTGCATAGCCTACAGCTGTGATTGCTAATATTTTTCTCCTTAAAACTGGTTTTGCCTTTGTTTTAGCTTTCCATTTTGCTGGAAAAAGAGAATACTCAGAACTGAGTAATAATAATGGAGCTGACAATAACATTTTATATTTATAAATAGCTTAATAATTTATGCGTGCTTCAAAAACAAAATATTGGCTGGCTAAAAAGTCTGGGAAGTGAGTGCCCAGGGCAGAGTGGACACTTGTAAATGTTTGTTGCAAGCATGAAGGAATGCATATTTTGAGTTAATTAATGGACAGGTGCTCAATGTATTTAGGATTAAAATATTGGCAGTATGGTTTTTAAATAAAAGTTGCTTATTTCACTTAGCATAATGTTCTCCAGTCCATCCATACTTTGTAGTCCATCAGTGTGTTGAACAAACTGAACTAACAAGTAAAGTAGACACAGATTCATAGATAGAGAGCAAGATGACAACTAAGGGAGGTGGAGGTCGAGGGGTGGAGGGGCTGAGCAAAAAGGAGAAAGGATTCGTGGACATGGAGACAGTGTGGTGGCGGGGAGGCTATCAGGGGCCTAAATGGTAATGGGCAAAATGAAATAAGAAAAGAAAAAGAAAGGATTTTTTTAAAAACATCACGACATTCTAAAGAATGATGCCAACTCACATTTTCACATTACATTCTTTCCGAGGGCTTTGGGATTACTTGTTAACAAATATTTTTTGTATTTATGTTGAGGGTTTTTAAAAATTTTTCGAAGTGCTCTCGCCTACACCCCCTCCTTTTTGCCTCACAAAAGCTTGTGTAGGGCTGACAGCGATGTGCCTTCCTTGTCTTTAGGTCCCCAGGCCAGTGCCTGAGTAGTGCCCGGCAAGTAATGATTATAACACACCCAATAAAAATGATAGACGACTTACATGAAGTTCCCTGCATCTCAGTTTCCCATGGATTGTATTACTCTGTTTTCCAAACAACTTTGGGGCAAATACTCTGATGATCCCATTTTATAGCTGAGACAGCCATAGCATAAGGCAAACTATTTACCCAATCCACAGAACTGTTAGTTAGCAGAAATAAGACATACCCCCTAGTCTACCAATATACATGCTACAATTAATCAGTATAACCTACTATGGTAGCATTTTTTGATGGGGGAGGGATATAAAAATGCCAAAGCACTATTTTTATTGGTCATTGATCATAAAGCATTCCTTTTGAATCCTTCAGTGAAAAGTCTAGAAGCCACTTGTCGCTGAAATATAGTTGAGGAACATTTCTTTTTTCAAAGCAGACATAAATCATTAACTAAAAGCTGTAATTCCTGTCAACGTATCTAATTGCAAGTTGGAAGTGTTTGTATTCAAGTGTGCAAAGCAGTAATGTGATAGTAAATTCCCATGATGACAGGCTTGAAATCATTGGGTTAGCAAGAGGAGAAAACAATGACTGTTTTAGTGACAGTGCTTGAACAGAATGTGAAAAGTTATGCAGCTTAGGGATGAGTTATGTCCAAGCTTCCATCACATCACAGGTTTCTAACACTGAGATGTTAGTGTAAATCTTTAAACTTGGAGACATTGAAACACAACTGTGTTGCCTTGACATTGGCACTTGGATACAGGCATTTAGTTTGTGTGAAGGTTAAAATTATTCCACGTTGCTGAAGACTCAAGAGCCGTTTGATCAAGAGCATCACACATGAATAATGTGATTTTAGACTTCCTTTCCCTAAATCTGTTATGTATTTTAGAAGTTCTTTCAAAATGCTTGAACTCTTTCTTGTTTTCCCTGTTTTCAATTTTCCTAGACTTTATTTTCCAGCATCAGGAATTCTTTATTAAAATTCTGGATTTGGAGTAAGAGTAAGTCTGAACAACGTCATGAACTTTATTTGACAAGTCTATCAATACTCAACCAAGAGTTGAATTTTTCTTATAAATCTTCCCTTCTGAGAATCATCATGGCCCACTGATATTTACTTCAGTTTGTGACTTAAGTCAATGTGACTATCTGGCAAGTTTGGTCTTCTCGTCCCTCAAAGTGTATTTAAAGGTGCTATTACCTTCAGAATTTATTCTCTTTTGACTGGCAGGACATAAGCAACTTAAATTTGGGAAAATAAACCAGTCTTAGATCCTTGTTCCATGTCTCCCTAAAAATTGTAACACATTAAAATCTGAGATTGGCATCTTTTGCTTGGTGGTATTTATCACGACCTCTCTAGCATAGTGTAAAGGACACAGATGAAGATGCTCAGTGTGTATTGATTGAAAGAATAGGGGGCACACAGGTGAGTGGCAGGCAAAGAAAAATATTATAAGACCAGCATGGCCTGCTCCCCTAGTTCCCAGTGTCAAACAGCAGGCTTGTTTACTGATTCCAGAATTTAAAATATTTAACCTCTCTTGTGGAATGGATAATGCATTTGTCTGCTAAAGCTGCCATAACAAAGCTCCACAAACAGGTGACTTAAGCAACAGACATTTATTGTCTCACAGTTCCAGAGGCTCTAAGTGCCAAATCAAGGTGTCAGTAGGGCTGGCTCTTTTTGAGCGCTGTGAGGGAGAATCAGTTCATGCTTCTCTCCCAGCTTCTGATAATCTCGGGCATTACTTATACATGGTATTCTCCCCCTTTCTTCAAGGCACATTCTCTCTATGCTTGCCTGACTCTGTGACCAAATATCTTCTTTTTATAAGGACACCATTCCTATTATATTAGAGGCCCAGAAACTTGTCACATGACTTTTTATATGCAAGAGGCACAAGTAATGTAGTTCTTGGCTGGACAGCCACTACCACGCATTATTCTGCAGTACACAGGGGAGTTCAAGTGTTTGGTAGAAGCCCAATTGTCTCTGAGGCAGACTTTCCCTTTAACTGAGTGATGCTGTGACTCTGTTGATCTGGTTGGAGCTGTTTCTTAGGGTCTAGTCAGATGCACATGATTTCTCTAAAACTAAAACAGTAAGTTGTGTCCTTGGTTTTGTGTAGAGAAATAATTGTGAGTTGAGCCAGAAGATATTACTACTGAAAAACTTCCTTAGTGAAATATTCATTTAATATATATTATGCATGTTTTAACCCTGTTATCGATCAGCTCAAATCTATGTGTAAAGTAATTATTAGAGTAGCTATTCAAAGCCTCTGGAAATACATTTAGCCAATGTTAGCCTTCATTAATGTGAAAAATTTTGCACATACCTATAATACTGAACAGAATACTCAGATACTGGAAATTTTGAGATTAACTATAAAAAATAAAATAATGTTTATAGTATTTGATGACTTCATCTTAAATCTTATAATTATAGATTGTCCCTATGAGAAAATTTATTAGGACAGAAAAAATTGATCTGGCATGTGCATATTAAAATATATTTATTCTAAACATGTACTTTATTTATATTTCTTTATCTTCCATTGCAAGATAATGAAGCATAAATGTAAGGGTTTTGGGGGGTTCTTTTTTATTTCTTTTCTCCCAAGGGCCAGGTTTCAGTCAACTGTCTGTCCCAGCGTCTAGCACAGGGCTTGGTATTATATAATTTCTCAGTTAAATGATATTGTATATATAAAAGTATAAATGAATGAAATGGGTAAAGCCTCACATAAATGAATAATTGGCATTCATTTTACTAGGTAAACATACCTTAGTAAGTTTTCATTTTCCAGTTAGTTCTCCAGTCCTTGAGAATGTACTTTTAATATCATAATTTATAATTTCCTTTCTCCCCTATCCCATAAATGCGCTCTCATTAAGAACTCAAGGTCAAGATCTATGATTATGGCTTTATCCCTGATGTTCCTTTGTCCAAGACTTAGGACCCCCACTGCCCTCCTCCTCTTGTATGGCCCTGGACTCTCTTCCCCAGGTGATCCTGTGACTGATGTCAGTGATTCCTACTTCAAACCTTGGTCCAAGAAGATCCTAAGTACTGAGCATCTTCAGGCAGAAAGACAGTTAAGCTTTGTAAGTTTGTGGGGATGAAAAAGGAGGAAAGTGCTAGCTGGATTCCTGAAGGGGAGTTTTAGTGGTTGAAGCAACCCAAGGAGGTTGGGTTCCCCATGTATTTACTATACAGGTATTAGAAATTGGTGCTTGTGGAAGAGGGAGGGCAGAAGCAGAATCACTCAGAGGAAGAAGTCTAATTACTGCAGAACCACCAAGTCTCAACCAAACAATAGGGAGTCTAAGGTGTCAGACTTACCCCAGACTGACCCAGAAGAGTTGGGACTTTATACCCACCACAACTGGCCTTTGGACAAGGCAGTTCTCTGCAGCTGAATCAAACCCTCACTCTACTAACAGCCAGAGGCCCTAAGGCAGTGCTGGGGTGCAAGTTCCCTCCTGGAAGGAGGATCTGGAAGGATGGACAGAGGAACTCTGTGTCCATCACACAGATCAAAAATAGAATAAAATAAATCAGTCCCTTGACTCATCTATTCTCAGTTCGAGCATACACATCCATGAATCCTTAATATATTCCATGATAATAGTCAAAATATCAAAAAATACCTGCCGCCTCCTGGCTCCCGCCATCAGAACCAACATCCATCATAAAAAGTCCAATTGGCCCTACCAACGTGAACTGCCTGATATTAGCAATCATGTGATACAGTGTTCCCTTGGCAACTGTCAGGGTAAATGTCTTCACATACCCAGTCTTAGGAAAGAGTTTATTATGAAAAAAAATGTTTAGCTAACTGAGCTTATCAAACAATTGCTAAAGCCCATATATGGCTGGACTTATATGAGGGCTTGGGAAATGCCAAGGTTGTGCTCAACCCTTCAATGACCTCGTTTAATATCCTAGTGCCATGAGGCAGGTGCCATTATTTTTCCACTTACAAATGAGTGAATAAGCTAAAGCTTAGAAGGAGTAAGTTATATGTTCATGGAGAAAATTATATCCTGTAGAACAGGCTTAGAAACCCATATTTGTCCAACTCTGGAGCTTGATCCAGCAGCACAGCAGGCCGCCCATGTACCTGCGGAGCATGCACGGGTGTAGCATCCCTAGTGTCCATCACCTGCAAAAGATGGAGTTGGGAACAATGATGGTACATTTCCTTCTTCTTTACCTGGGCCTCTTTGTGCTCTGTTATCCTGGGCCACCAATGTTTAGACTCATCACATAGTGCCCCAAAATATGTTTCCACTGGCCACCAAGAGTTTGCATCTTTTCTCTTAATGATTTTGCTAAGCCCTAATTAGTTAGCAAGAATAAAGGCAGAGGATCTAGGTAGGTTTTCTTTAAAAACAAAACCAAAAAAACCTGAGGTCATTGACTTGTGCCCTAAGCTATAGGCCTACCAAACATTGACAATCTTTATGCATACTTTTATCTCTTTTCCATTATTTAGCTTATCTTGTCAATGTCTGTGAATATAAAATATTATCACAATTGGTTTAAATATGCAATGCCTAAAACTCTTTAATTTTCTCTTGTTTGGAAGTTAATGTGACATTTCTAAAATATGCTGTTGAATGAGATACAGATCACTACCATCCTACAATAGTTAGAGCCTCAGTTTCTAATGTCTTTGTACATTTGAGCTGTTATCATTGCAATTCTTATTCAGTGCTTTCCAAACAATGGATTAAAATACATTAGTAAGTCAAGAGAATTTTGCTGTTAAATACAACCCAAAAGAGCTAATAAAACAGATAATTCTCACTTCCAAGATAGCCACTATGCTATGAATTATTTTTGAACTGTTTAAAAAGTCGAAGTTCATTTCAACCTTGAAGCAAAAGTCTCTTTCAAGTCAAGATACTATTGTTCAACTCTCACAGAGTATGATTAAGAGAAACAATGATTCACCCTTTTTTATGAAAAATGGATTTAAGTCCATATTCATTCTTTAGGAAAAATATGAGGAGATCAAATAAGGTTTAAAAGTATTATGTTAAGGTTTTCTGGAAAAATAATTGTCACTGCTACATTTTAAACTAACAAAGCCTTTCTTCATCAGTGATGAACTATGAAATGTATTGAAAATGTTTTTTCAAGTAAATGTAAAAAAGTGATTGAAAATCCACCTCAAAGCAGAACTGTGCTTCTTTTGAATCACTAAGGGCATTCTACGTGGAAGACAGCAACGCAGACAAATACTGTACAAAGTATTGTGGGTCCGTAAGAGGCTTCCCACACAGATACCCAATGGCAACAGCAGCAGCACCTGCATGGTGAAATGCAGGGGTATACCCTTAGTAATTTATGACTAATTATATTGCATGTGAAAATACATAGCCATACAATAAGTATTTCTAAGTATCTACCATGTATAAGCCACTCTGTAGTCACTGTGTGTTTTAACTTGCACTGCTACAACAAAATATCACAGACTGGCTGGCTTGAACTGCAGACATTTATCTCTCACAGTTCTAAAGGGCAAAACTTTGAGATCAGGGAGTTCATATGGTTGCATTCTGATGTGAGGCCTTTTCTTGTCTCCAGGTACCTGTGTTTTTGTTGTATTTTCATGAAAGAGAAAGAGAGGGGAAGACAGAGAGAGAGAGAGAGAGAGAAAGAGAGAGAGAAAGGAGAGAGAAGCTCTGTGGTCTCTTCTTATATGGGCACTAATCCCATCATGAGAGTACTGCCCTCGTCTGAACCTAACTACATCCCAAAGGTCCCACATGCTAACATCATCACATTGGGGACTAGGGCTTCAATGTAGGAATTTGGGGGATACACAAGCATTCAATTCATGACATTATGTCTATGCAAAAGCCTTTTGAGGGATTCTGATGAATTGATGTGTATTAGATGCGCAGTTACAGTGATCTTCGGGGCAGGAAGAATAGCATTCCCTAGTTTCATCTTTGGTGCCATGTACAATAATCCAGAGTGTAAAGTAGGTATTGTAGAGTGATGAATATATGCAAAAGTGGGTGAGGAAGAGAGATGAGACTGACACATAAAACAAAAGTGACAGCAACATCAAAAAAGAATATCTTATGTACAAAAGCGTGATACTTTGCAAGTGTGTGGTAGAGATAATATATTTAATGATTCTAGAAGGAAAGGGCATCTCCATGGAGGTAGATAACCTGGGTTTGATAGAAAAAAGAAATAGGACCATGAAGAGAAAGAATTTACTGAGAAAATTTTATAAGAATAAGAAATAAGCAGGAAATTTCAGATGAGATCAGGCACATTCAGGGTCCAATGGTTGTAGACATAAGCAGGGAATTTCAATGTGTTTGCTGGGGATACTGAACAGCCCAAATTTGCTACAAAAATGGTGGAATAAAATAATTGAGAGGATGAAATTATACACTAAAACCTGCAAATGTAGTCTCCTAAACTCCTCATAAGCCAAAGTATGTTTTATTTTTGCCCTATACTCCTTAAATATTTTTAATTTGTTGTTAATGCATACACCCCCAAAAATTGTACACAGAAATTCAGATTCTCAGATTTCCATAAAAATTTTGGGATTGAACATTATCTCAGTTCCAACCAGTCAGATCAGAGGGAATGAGGCAAACAGCTGCTGAGATGGCCCTCCTCCCGTTTACCCTCCATCCCACCAGATTTGTGTTTCTCTCTGTCAACTAACGACATGTCACTTGTTTAGGGTTCTCTACCTAAGCCCTACATACAAATTCTAGGTTTAAAAAATTGTTCATGGGTATTGCCAAAGAAGATATATAGGTTAACCTGAATGAGCAAGGTTTAACTGCAAGCACTTGTAAAATAGTGAAATTTATTTAAAATGAAAGGATCATTGGAAAGGAGGAAGTACCATGACTAGGGTGGGAACAGGGAAAATAGAGCAGAGAAAATTGGGGTAAGAGATACTGAGGAAATAGAATCTGAATGATATTCACTCTATTTTTAAATTCTCATGTATTGAAGTTGTAGCTATATCTAGGAATATCCAAGATCCAAAGTCCTAGTAATTCTATGCTGCTGATCTAAATGCCCCAAATGCTTTTCAGAGTCAGTCTTCCCTGCAGGCCAACCCTATTTCTATCTGAAACTTGACTCCCTCATGGCCTAAATCCTACTGCCTATTGTGAAGCAGTGACATTAATACCGAGTTGCAAGGCTTTGAGAGCCAAATTATGTAGTCTCAATTTCCCATGCATTTTTTACAACACGCTGCACACTCTCAAGTTTTAGTAGAAGCTCAATATTTCATAAGTTAAAGATTATGCAGAGTTCAAAACACTGGTAAAAGCTCAATGAGCCTAGTGAGGACCTTAACAGCATAAAAAAGATATAGTCAGGAATGAAGAATATGCTAATTGAAATAAAGAACAATTTACAGGGAAACAACAATAGAGTTGTTGTGATAAAGCTGAGAATCAAATCAATTATTTGGAACATAAGAAAAAAAATCAGAACAACAAAAAGGAAGGAAAATCCAAGAAAAGCAAGGATGATGTACACAGCTTATTGGACAACTGCAAGCCATCCAACATCTACTTCATAGGGGTGCCAGAAGGGGAAGAGAAACAGCAAGAAATCAGAATTTTATTTTAAAAAGTAATGAAAGAAAACATCCCTAATTTGCTAAAGTAAATTGCCTTCCTGCAATTTACTAGACATGCAAGCCCAGGAAGCACAAAGAGTCCCAAACAAGATGGACACAATGAGGCCCATGCCAAGACACATATAATTAAAATGCCAAAGGCTAAAGGTAAAGAGATGGGAGGGGGTGTGGGAGAATGGGTGAGAGGTGAGGGAGTTAAGAAGTACAAATAGGTAGTTACAGAATATCCATGAGAATGTAAAGTACAGTATAGGAAAGGGAGTAGCCTAAGAACTTGTACACATGACCATGGACATGAGCAAGGATGGGGGGATTGCCTAAGGGAGTGGACAATGCTGGGTGGAGGGGAGCAAAGAGGGGAGGAAATCAGGACAACTGTAACAGCATAATCAATAAAATGTAATTTAAAAAAATTAAGTTTTGGGGTCCAAATTTTTTTTAAACAAAGATGAGCTGTTTTGTTCTTAATGCTAGTCTAAGAATGGTCAAACATTTTTCATTATGTATAAAATAAAAGAGAAGGAACTAAATATTTGTATTATTATAGATAACAACATCTATACCTATAATTTTTTATTCAAAGCAATGCACTCTTTCTACAATCTTATTTCTCTATTATATCCTCTAGTGATAAGTACATGGTTGTGTAATAAAGAGATTCTTAATGACTATTTTTAGGTAAAGACAATGAAGGTTTGTCAATCAGGAAACAAATGTCCCTCAAAATTCAAATAACTGAAAGATACAACAGATACTGCTGCAAGAAATAACTTTTCCCATTTACTGTTGAACTTGGCATTTGCCTTGGTATTTAGCTGTCTTATCTATCACAATTTAAAACATATTCTCTTTAAAACTATGAAATGACTTGCAAAAAATCTATCCTAGAAAAGGACATAGATGTGAAATTAAGCAAAAGAAACATGACACTTTTTGTTTTGGGTGTTCAGAAAAAGCGAGGTGCCCCACACCAAGGGCGGTGCCCCACAAAAGGACACACATGAATAAAACCTGAGCTGTCCTCCTTGGGTAGCTTCTAGTTCTGCAGAGGAACAAATGGGTGGGGCTGATCACCATTCAGAGGGGGAAATACAGAACCCCTGATGCACCCCACAGCAGGGTGGGGGAAGAGATGTTCTAGAAAGGAACCTGAGGAGATGCTTTCAAAATTGATGGCATTTGAGCAGGTCTTAGAGAATGAATTGAGTTTGGGCACAACTCTCCTCACTGGGCTGCTTCAAGGGAACTAAATTACAGAAACCAGAAGAGGCCAGTGAAAGAAAATCAGTCTAAGACATTCTTACGTGGATGCTTGCTTCTGATCTCCAGCTGTTCAGTTTACCCAGTAACTTTGCCTAATTAGAATGTCTTGAGATAATTTTGTTACATGTGAATCTGAGTGATCAACCAAAGAAAAACATGTTATTGTTATTATCGCTTTTAGTTCTGAATCAGTGTTTACTTGTTTGGATAAGCTGCCATGTTTTTCTGAATGCCATAATGCCATGTTTCTGTAAAGGTGTTGTAGGAGTCTGCATGTTTCATTCATTTGTAAGACAATATCTTTTCAGAGAGTATTACAGGAAGTACATAATTTTTCCTTGATCTCTTTTCGTTTCAGTCCTTTCCTATGAGGACCTCACTTTGATTTAACATTCCTAAATTCTAATTAAATATGTTAGTTTCTAACATGTTACATACATTTTTACATTCTTTTTGCTTTGTACACAGAGACATTATTTTGGGATAGGGAGAAAATTTTCTCTTCGTTTTCATTTGGATTTAAATTAAATTGATTATAACTATCTGTTGCAAATATTTTTGTAATATTTAAAAAGGATTCTAAAACCACAAATAATCTGTTGTATTACCAGGAAAGTTCTATTATGATTGTGTAGTAACCTCAAATGGTTTGAAAAGTTAAAAAGATGGAGGACACCCCTCAAATATTTATATCCAGCTTTATGTAACATAGCCAATTAATTTTAATTTATTTGCTTTTATGTAAAATATGTTAGTATTTGCTGTTTACCTCAATGGGTAACCACAACCTGGAGATAAAGCACACAGGATGCCTGTCCTTAAGGGTTGAATAGCTAATAGGAATGGAAATGCTTTTAAGCAAATAAATATTTGCTACTTATTTAAAATAAACATTTTAAACAAATGTTTACACATTTTAATACACCTACTGGAGACAGTAGGTGTGTCAAAGTACCTACTGTCTCCGCGGGATGCTGAATCAGTGGGTGCGGAGAGATGAGTCTTGAGATGAATGGGGTTCAGTAATAAGGCGAGCACACAAATGAATTTTAACTAATAATAGCTAATGTGAATGACTGGCTTTTTAATGTGTTTTCAATCCATGGGAATGGATGAAAAGGCATCCTTCTAAGAGCATCACTCTGATTTGCTTGTGTTTCAAATAGTTTCCTTGGGTAGAAGAGAGGGGTGGGGAATGATGAGGCTTTGCTGAGAATGTGCAAGTGGAGAGGGTCACATGGTCAGCGTACTTGCCATGCAGAACACCGCAAATAAGGGGGAAAAAAACCCACAGTCATCCCTCCATATCTACAGGTTCCACATCCAAGGATTCAACCAACTATGGATTAAAAACACTTGAAAAAAAGTGTTACATTGTTGCTGACACACATTATGTAGTTAAAACTTCCATGATCATGTCTGCGCTGAGCCTGCGCACTTTTCTCTTGTCCTTATTTCCTAAACAACACCATAAAACAACTCTTACATAGCATTTCCATTGTGTTAGGTGTTACAAGTTATCTAGAGATGAGTTCAAGTATATGGGGGGGCCCTGGCTGGAGTAGCTCAGTGGATTGAGCGTGGGCCTGCGAACCAAAGGATGGAGGTTTGATTCCCAGTCAGGCCACATGCCTGGGTTGCAGGCCAGTTCCCAGCAGGGGATGCACGAGAGGCGGCCATGCATTGATATTTCTTTCCTTCTTTCCTTCCTTTCCCCTCTAAAAGATAAATAAAATCTTTTCAAAAGACAGTCCTCAGAATGTGCCTTTTTGTCAGGTTTGTCCTCTAGAGTCCCTGCTCTTACAGTGGCAGGGCACCGTGGGCCTCATCTTAACACAGACTCTGGGAGCTTCACGAAATGAGTCAGTAACACTCTCCCTCAAACACCTTTTCTTTTCAAGCAGAGTATTTCCTGATTTGACTTGAAGTCTAAGTCCTACCTGCTTCTTCTCTCACCCTGAATTTGAAGCCTAAACAGAAGTGTCAAAGCATAAAGAAGTAACATTTTCACATAGCCAGGAGAAAAAGTGGGCAGCGAGGACGGATCCATATTTTATGATACGTTTCAGCAACATAGCAAGGACTCAGGAGACTCCGGTGGTTCAGCCCTCCTCCCTGCTGGAGTACAGGGCTTCATTCCTTTCATCTACTAGGTTGACTTTGGATCTTTTAAATATGCCCAGTCACCTCCTGTTCCTGCTTGTCCTCATTCCTGGGCAAGAGTAGTAGTGTTTTCCTACTAGAAATCGAGAGAATGCTGTGTCATCTCATTCTTTTCATTTGCAATGCACTCAAAATCGGCTACTTTCAAGAGGACTTTTCTGACTGCCTTTCCCTTTCAATCAGCGCAGGTAATCCCCACAAATGCATCGAACATTTTCTGTCATTGTGACAGCCCCATCAAACATCTAGTCAACCAGATCAAATTAAAATGTTTCATTCTTTCTCCTAATTAAATGCCTACCACTTCACTGTCATTGGGGGTGGGGAGGAATCTAGCAACGAAGGTAATAGCGGTCTAAGTTTATGAAATTACTCAGATAATCATTCATTTTTAGAGTATTCCATTACTCATTTAATGGCCTGCCTGGCATGTGGGAAGTGTTTTATAACTAGCAGATATTATTTCTACTTGAAAGGCAAATTGTGTTTTTAATTCTCTGTTTCACATTTTCCCCTTCAGGTTTCTCTGTTCACTTTTCCATGATTCTATTTACCTGATAATTAAAATATGTACTTGAAAAAAACATGTACTTGAGCACTATGGCTTCATATCAGCTATATTATCTAAGAATAGCTCTTATACGTGCCCTTCATCTAAACTTTTGTATCATCTGTACTCAGTAGGACCAAGAGTAGAATAGCGTTGAAAACCAAGTTTTGGCTGTTACTCTTTTAATTGCTTGAGAGCTTGTTATACTTGTGGAATTGGAGCTTTGATCAGTAAGTTAAAGCTAGTAAAGAGCAGAAGGAAAGAAATATTTTGAGACAAAGCAGATCATGGAAATTAGGAGTCATGTAAAATGTTCTGGAGTTTTGCTGCCCTGAGTGTGATCCGTGGACCAGCAGCATCCCCATCATCTGGGAGCTTGGTAGAAATACAGAATCTTACCCCACCCCCAGACCTACTGACTCGACCCGCATTTAATCAAGATGACACATGGACTCTGGCTGGTATGGCTCAGTGGACTGAGCTCCAACCTGCAAACCAAAGGGTTGCTGGTTCAGTTCTGGTTGGGACATATGTCTGGGTTGTGGGCCAGGTCTGGTCCCCAGTGGGGGTGCTGAAGAGGCAACCACACTTTGACGTTTCTCTCCTTCTCTTTCTCCCTTCTACCTGTTCTCTAAAAATAAATTTTAAAAATCTTTAAAAAATAGATCAATCATGGCATTTGTGTTCCCATTAACATTTGAGAACCACTGTGCTAGGACATACAAGCATCAACCATGAACTTCAAAACCCTTCAGTAGAGAAAGGAAATACTGTGCAATGATGGACCATTCAAGGACAAAGTTCTCACACAAAGTTAGGGGAACTTGAACCCAGCTCTGTGGCTTGTCTAAAGTCATACGGTTGTAAGTGGTGGAAGTAGGTTGTAAATATAGGTTTGGGTTCACTGTTGACTTTTTCCCAAAAAATGAAAGAAGAATTTTTTCAGTAATCTCTGAGAGCAGAATTATCTTTCTCTGCTTTTGAAAGTTAGATAGTGAGGCTACCGTGTCTGCCTTAAACTGTTTAAACATTATTATTTCTGGTTCTCAAACAATGCCTATTCAAAGATCTTCATTCTTCAAAGAAGTTGCGTTTCCAAATCCAGGGACTCACCAAATCCGGGAACTCAGTTGTTATTTACAACTGCAGAATCAATATCCAGGGCGTTTCCGTAGTCATTGCGGACATTCACAGAGCAGCAAAAAAGTGCCGTCCCCCAATGCGCATGTTCCCAGTGGAGGTTCAACAAGGGGGCGCTCCGCCTCCTCTATTCAGCTCTCACGCTGTGAATGAGTGTCTTTATCACCATCTGTTTACTTCCATGTTTTGCGCATTTTTATCTTTTTGTTTGATTTCACTCTTTAAGATGGTCTCCGTGCATAGTGCTCAAGTTCCGCTTAGTTTTCCTATGCCTAAGAGAACTTGGAGAGGTACAAGATAAGCTTCCTTCAGGTATGTTATACTCTTGGTTAGAAATTCAGTGTTAATGAATCAACAATATGCATTCAGCGAGGTGACTTTAAACAGAAATAGGCATACAAGAAGGTTGTGTAGTGACTAGCTGATAAAACTCTTGTGACTAGAGGCACCCAGGAATGGGACCCTGTATTTCCTCAGGAGCAATGGCTCAGTCTTCACTAACTCAGTGTTTGCAACAACTTCATAGAACTAAAGTACTGCAGATAATGAGAATTCTGTCACAATACAAGATAACTCTTTTTTTTTTTTTTCGTGACAATTTGGTTCTGTCCTAGAACTTAGAAACACCTGCAGTCACTGCCTGCTAACTAATCTCCACGATGTAACAGAAATAAACTGCGTGCTCCTCCAGGTAGGCTGAGAAAGCCTGGGCCGGAGCTGAATCAATTTGCCGACGATGAACTCTATTGTTATAATGCTTCACATCGTTCAGAACTGATTTCAAATCAGAGTCTCTCCCTCCCCTTTCTGGGGCCAGGATATCTATCGCCGACCTTTTCCTTTTTCAATTTAAATCCTAAACAAACATGTAGCTTTGTGGGGTCACATTCTGACCCTCCTTTTAGAAGCACAGGGAAGGAAACGCAGAGCACCGTCAAGGCTCTTCTCATCTCACAGATGTGGAAGCCGAGGCCTGGAGCAGCCAATGGGGTGCCGGAGGGTTGCTGGAGCAGCAGGAAGGCCGAGCTCAGAGGAAGGACTGTTCTCTCCCTTGACGCTGGAGTCCAGCGCTTGCAGACTTTCTCTCTTTGAGACATTGGGTGTTCCCATAATAGGAGGCAGACTGTTTGCTCTGCCCCATGGTTCATTAGTGGCCACTTTCCCTGGACACTTAAGGAGAACAGGGTCACAACTGCTTGTTTTCTAGAAAGGATAAAAGATGTTTAAAAAAAAGGAATATTGATTGAGGGCTTCATGACTTCGCGGATTTGGGTTTCTTTGTTGGGTTTGGAAGGCAAATTTGCTATCACAGTACTGCAGCTGATCCTCCTACAGAAGGGAAAATTGCCATGTGTAACAGCGCATCTTGATTTCCAACTACTGCAGCACCATATAACTGCCTCAGACCTAAATCAAAATGGTACCTTCACAATGTATCCATACCCTTCTTCATTGCAATGCTACTTTAGGCAGGATATTTGTGAAAAACATTTTTGTGTGGGGGCACATGTTAAAATTTGATTTTTTCCTGCTTGAAAAAAAAACATGCAATCTGCACTTCAGCTTAGCCTTGGCTGATCAGTATTACAAGTTACTAAGGACTCATGCATGAGATCGCAGGTCCCTGAAGACACACAGGATGACAAGTGTGTGTGTGGATGGAAACGACTAGAGAGGCCTTGTCCAGAAGCATATGAAGTTCTTTTTCAAGGAGAAAAAGAATTATTCCCCTTTTACCTGTATTTTGATTCACTTTCCTCATGTGTTAAGATAAATGCATTTTAACTTTAAGTGGAACTCAATTTTGAAGAACATAAAAATTACCCTATAAAACCATACCTATCAGCACTCTACAATCTTTTCTCAGCTTATTTTCTTTGACTTTTAACCCCAACACTCTTGAGCAGAAGGCATTTCTGGTGATGTAGATGAATACCTGCTGATATAAAGGAGGATCGATACTGTTTGTGACATAGGAATGATTTCAGACAATGTATATGAACGATCACCTAACACATTCTAGATACACTGTTGACTCAGTGAAATTGAATGGTTTCTTTGGATTTCTCATTGGGCCTGTATATTTCATAAACAACTGACCCATTAGCTAGAATTATCAGTCATTATATTTGCTGTCTCTATTTCCTTGCTCAATGAAATATTCTTTGAGAGGCTGCTCGGGCAGTCTCAGACTTAAAAATTTAACTTCACATTAAAAAAATCTAACCACGCAGAGAGCAGCATTTTCCTTACCCCATGAGACTGCATTTTTTTCCGGGCTGGTGCTAGGACACAGAGGATAAAGCCGTCTCCCCAGGAACTCACAGCATATTTGAGAAAGTAGACAAGTAAATAAATAAAAGCAAGGTATCATCGTATCATTTTATTTTCTTAATAGCAGTTATAACAACCTGCAATTGTCCCGGGCAATCTGCTTCTCCTCCTAGAAGTAAATGCTTTGAGGGCAGGGATCTGGCCCAGAGCAGTGGGTACCCGATAAGGATGAGTTTAATAAATATGGTATAGCATGAGATACTAGGTCTGTACAGGGGACTCTGGGGTCCTTCTGTGAGTAAGTCTCTCTAGGGCTACAAGGTTTTTCTGCTACTCTTTCTTGAAGCTTATTTATGCAGGTGGATCTGTCCTATGACTACCATTTCAAGCTTCTCTCAGTCTTGTATGCTTGTCCTGCCTAGAGTAGCACTGCAATAAAAAGATGATGGTTATATTGTGACTGTGTTGTGTAAACTGTCTGAATGCAGACATGGCGATGATGACCTAGAGAATTTGCTATGGCCTCCCTGTGATGTGGTCTGTCCCATTTTGGACCCCCAGAGCCTGAGGGTACATCATAAATGAGCTGGGACACTGAGCTCCACCTGGAGACGCATGGCTTTGAACCTCAGCTCACTCACTTAGCGAAGGGAGAGAGTTGTCAATCTCTCTGACTCTCAGACTCATCTGTAAAGTGGGGAGTTAGCAATACTCTCCTCACAAAGTTGATGTTTGTAAAATGCTTAGCACCGAATGTGCATGAGTGGAATCTGCATACATGGAACTGATGTTTAGAGATTTGCATCCTGCTTCCCTGCTTCTGCAAGTTGTGTTCTTTATAAGCCATGGTGGGATTGTGACTTTAGAACCACCCCCACCCCCGACATCGCTGCTATCTGATATTGGGGGGAGGGAGTTGAAGCCTTTCCACAGAAGGTAAAGTGGGCGTATATGTGTGTCTGACCTGTAAGCTTTGGGAAAGTGGGAGAAGGAGGCCCATCCAGAAGTCATACCCTCATGAGACGGTTGTCAGTGCTTCTTGTATGAGTCCTAAACAGCCCTGAAGCTGTGGCATCTCTGAGCACCCCCATCACTGAAGGCAGTAAAGACAAAAGCAAAAGATAATGAAATCTTTAGGGTAAGTTTAATGACAATGGAAGAGGAATGTTTTGTTGTGGAAAGCATTTCTTTTGTTTGCTTTCAGGGCCGCTTTATAAAACTAAATTGTGGCAGAAATACTGTGGAAGTTATAAATGAGAAAGATCAAGCTAAGTGTAACTCTAATTCTAACCATTCAGAGCCATTAATTTGAACTAATTTGCTGTAAACAATCCAAGCTGAAAGTTTGCTGGACCTTCATCATTTTCTGCCAAGGTTTCAACTTCCTTGGTAGGCAGCAAGGGGGACTTGACTGATCTAGTGTTTGCAGTGATGTTTCTCTAACAAAGACTGTATCATAGTGAATCAAGCGACTTCTAACGAAAATATTTTATTTTTTAAAATAGATATAAAATGATTCATGTAGCAGTTTTTAGGACTTGTTTTCACTACTAAGAGATGTGCATGATACTTTTTTTCAGCAAACATAGACTGCAAACCTATGCTTGTCTTTTACTTCTCGAATGATGTCCTCTTGGTAAGAAATTAGCATTTGCATCAGGCCTGGTTTCCAGAAGCCCTGCATCTTCAAATGCACTTATTCCCAAAGTAGCATTTATGCATTTTATACCCCTTGCCTGGGCTGAGTATAAAATATAATAAAAGAACATGACTGGGGTTCAATAGGTACATCCCTCTACCAACTAATAGCTCTGTGATGCTGGGCAGGTTAATTAAAGTCTCTGAGCCTTGATTCCTTCCTAGAATGATTGGGCTGATTAATTATACAGTGTAGATAAAAGGTATATCACATGTAATGCAGCCCATGTAAAAGGCATGGTGCATATAACATAATACACACAACAGGAGTAGTATATGTAATGGAGAATAGGCAAAAGGCACAGCACAGCATGTCCCGAGCTGACGATATGACAAGGATCCCTGGGCAGGTGACTTATTGAAGAAGTACTCCCAGGAGAAGGAAGAAGGGCACAGGGGAAAGAAGACTGGAAAGGGGAAAGAACCCAGGCCAGGGTGTGATTTCAGGCAAAGTCCCAGCCTCAGCCTGATTCTGTCAAGAGGAGCTGTGTTGTGCAAACTGTGCTTCAGAGTATCCAAGACTTAAAGTGAGAGAGCGGGACCTCCTTCCTCCCTCACTAATCAGTTTGGCTACAGGATACAGTGGAACTATAAGCTCTCTTGCCATTCTCTGGTTCTGTGGACACAGGGGCTCCAGCAATCCGAGGGCCATCGTCCCAAGCTGAGTCTCAAATGCAGGCCATTTGGTGAAGCAAAAGCTTACCGAAGCAGTGAAGGACACTAGAAGCCAATAACAGGGAACTATGGGGATCCAGGCAGACCACCGAAGGTGTTCACTACAATAATACATGATAAAGTCTTAGTAAATGTAAGTGCCCATTCTTTTCCTGAGAAGTCAGTATGTCCATCATTCATAGTAGCCTCTGACTTAGTGAAGTCTTGAGGCCAGAAGTTGTGTACTTTTGGCCTTTCCAATGGCTGCACATGGCCATCAGAGAATTTGCTGGGCGCATGGCCATCAGTGAATTTGCTGGGCACATGGGAAGATGAACATGAGTCATGACTTATGAAACTAAGATCCTCATGCACTTCTGGTTTGCTGTAAACCTCAGAGCCACATGGGGATGGTAGACAAAGATTGTTGTCACTTGTTGATAGTTACTGCTGAGCACACAGCAATTTCAACCACTGTGCTTGCTTCATTTGACTGATTAGTGAGATGTCATATTCCAGTCTGAACATTTTTCTGATGCATATTAAAATTAGCTTTGGCAATTGCAGGCAAGGTAAAGGATTTGGGATGTTGGAAGCTATCAGTTCTGACAAATTCACCAGAGAGGCAACTGTTCTTCAATGTATTCAATATGAAAACAAAAACCAATTAGCAACTTAAGAAATACAGCTTGATGCTCTCACACAGAACCTTGCAACTGAGAAAATTTCAGCAACTGCCAGCCAGACTCATGTCCATTAAAAGCAAATGTAATCAATGAATTTTTTTTTTAGAAAGCAAATGTAATCAAGAGCCAGGGATGCGAAGGGAATTGCTTTGGGCCATTACCATGCTGTCCTATAGATCATGCTGGGCTGTAACATACTGTTTGTGAATTTCCCATAGGTTTCCACCTTCAGGGTCTTCAAAGTGGTGGTGAGAAGGAGCTGTCTGCTGACCCCCACCCCGGAGGATGGGGGTGGGGCAGACAGCTGGGAGGCTCTCTAAATGTGAACCTGGTCTGAAAGTACCACATTGCCTAACTCAGTAGCTGTAACTGAGGCAAAAGGAAATGTTTCCCCAAGCCATGTTTACTGAGCTGAGTTTTCAGAGGTGACATTTACTTTGAAAGCATTCAGTAACTCTTTTGTCTGGCATATAATCTCCACAAGCGCTCCGGATAACAGATGGAGCCTACACTGTGCCTTGAAAATTAACGTGGCCCTCCAATGGTGACTGACAGAGGAAGCCACCACTGTGACAAAATATTTCTCAGGTTGTCCCTAGCCACCCAGGACTTTGGGAAGCCTCCTGGGTCACCCTGTTCAGGAAGACAGGAGAAAAGACAGGGTCCCATGTCCCTTGATCTGAGGGCATTAGCCATCTTGGCGAGGTTCAAGTCCATTCTAACGTTCTTCCCTCTGCGTCTGAAAGTGGAAACAAAACAGTAACAGCCTATGGAGCCCAGAGAGAATATCCTCAGCACAGCTTGTGTTATTAAAGAGGCCAACTGCATCCTTCAGGAAGCCTCCAGGCTGATTTGTTTTAAATACTGATAGGTAAACAAACACCAGTGAGGAAGCTTTGGAGTGGTGTGTGATTCCCATCCCTTCTGTTCCATGCCAGAGCCCCGGGGCTCAGGAAAGGGACGCTGTTCCTGGTGTGGGCTGAATCCTCGTAACGGGCAGGGAGACTCCTCTCGCCTGTCTCACCTGCCAGCTGGTTTGGTCTTCCGTGGAAACCAGACATTTCTTTTTTCACCACAGCCTTGTTTGCAAATATTTGAAATAGTAATTACTGGGAGAACCAAACACAATTATATTTGTTTATCATGTAATTATGTGTTTATGACACTTGCTGTACAAAGCACATTTCTTTTTTGTGTGTGACATAAATTCTCTAGCTTTTACCAGAGAAACCATATGTAGTCCCCATCAGAGGCCGAAAAGTACAAACCAATTGTCTTCTCCTGTTTGCGTTTTCCATGTAGGCAGAGAGCCTGCCTACTTATTGCTTTAAAGTTTGCCACAAGAAAGTTTTTCCAAATCACTATAGAAATCCCTATTGAGCTACTATTTAAATCAGAAAGTGTTGGCTTCAAAATTTTTCCTTTTATAGAAGGATTCAATCTAGAATGTTTAAAATAATGACCTCGATCATTTATTTATTCAGTACATTTTTATTGACTACCTGCATACTGGATATATATTTAATGCTGGTATCTTTAGGTTATCCCTTCTCTGACTCTATCCTTATTTAGGAGAATCTCAGCTATAAAGATGGGGAAAAATCTGGAAGTCAAACAAGGAAGTGGCACACAGAATATGGCCCTAGGGTCAAGATGCAATGAACCAGTGGACATCTGCTAAATGTTTCCTTCATTCCCAAAGGGCTGAGTTCTCAATAAACACAGCTCTGCTTGACTTTTGACGAGATTATTTATTAATGATGGTCAATACCCTAACCGGATGCCTATTCCTGGTGGTTTGAAAACCTGTGGGGAATTTTTTACTCTTCTATCGAAAGGCAGCTGTAAAATTGACTGAGAATAAACAGACTTCCTGCTTGGGAAGTGGAAATTGGCATATGCTGGGAGAGCGTTGGAAAGGGAAGAATTCTCACGTAGAATGTATCAAAGCCTACTTGTGGGAAATTTTCAATGTAAGAGTTAGAAGAAATTGAAAGCCCCATTGCCCAGTAGTTTAAACTTTATTTTCTTTATTTTTAAAAAAAAAACTATTACTAGCAGAAAACTTTCTTCAAAGGGAAGCATCCTAAATATCCAACATATAAAACAGGTAACAACCAGAGCTTCTCCAGTTCAAGGAGGAGTCCAGATGGCTTGCTCCTGTCCTGTACTAACAGATGGGACTATTTGGTCAAACCCTCCTTTAAGGCACCATCTCTAAGCCACATCACTGGTGACTTGTTATTCGACTACTGCTTGCTTGCATTTCATGACAAGGGACCCCTTGCTTCACAAGGTAGCTATTTAATCTTTCCACAGCTCTAAGCTATGTATACAGTTTCCCTGCGTTATCATTAATTACAAATCACCACCAGTACAGGAGAGATTTTCAATATGAATGGGATCAGAAATAATGTGACACTGTGCTTCTTCCTCGTCAGCTCAGAAAAGCCACTAAAGGTTTGAGCATGAGGCAACAGTTTCTCTTTTTTAATTTAATTGTTGATCAAGTACAGTGGCCTCCATTTTACTGCTACCACTCCCCGCCCCCAGCCCAGCCGTCCCCACTTCTTTCCCCTGGTCCCACCCAACCTGCCTTGCTTTAGTCCATGAGTACTTTATAGTTGTTCCTAAAACCCTTTCACCCCCTTATCCCCTCCCACCTCCCCTCTGGTTACAATTTCTCTTTAAAAATCTTTTGGGTTCCCTGAAACAGACTTAGTGACTTTTCCATGGAAAGTCTACAAAGAAATGTATCCCTTGAATAAAGACAACTGTGCAAGATTCAACCTCAAGAAAATGTTCTGAGTCATAAGTTCTTTGAGAAAGCCTGGTGTTAGAGGGGTTATAATGAAAATGCCAATTACAGATGCTTAGCAAGCAAACCTGTTCAGAAACTTCATTCAAAAGGCGAGTTCATCCCAAATGCAACATTTATATGTCCTCCTGCTCTCTGCGTGACAGCACCCCTGAAGACTGACTCACCTCCAAATCTGCATGCAGCACGGACACAAAAACAAAACGCACCCCATTGAGCAGAAGCCGCTGGGATGGGCGCAATGAGAAAGGCACAGTGGCTTTCTTGTTTCTTTGTTTCTCTGAGGAGGTGTGTGACAAAGGTCTCCAAAGTTTTCAGAAGGCCAGTGAGACCAAATAACAGTACTGGGTGGAACATTCCTGCCATCTCTCATCTGCCGCATCTCAACATAGGCGCCTTCCAGAATTGTTTTCTATGTCGTGCTGAGAATGTTCAGCAGCTCTGCCACCTGTTTTTGGAAATAGTTTTATTGGAACTCAGCCACTCTCATCCATCCAGGTATTGTCTTTCACAGTTTTCAAAGTCCAATGGCAGAACTGAGTGATGGGGCACACACCTGACAGACCACGGTGCCTAAAATATTTCCTACCTGGTGTTTACAGATACAGTTTGCCGACCACCGTACGCTGTGCTCACCACCCCGGGTCAAGTCTCTGTTCATCTCCACTATACGCTATTCTACCTCCACCCTCCCCCTCACAACCTCCTCCAACGGAAATCATCCCACTGTGGTCCATGTCCATGAGATTTTTCCTCTTTTTTTTCTTTTTTTCTCAATCCCTCCACCCTCTCCACCCAGCCCCCCAACCCCCTCTCCTCTGACCACTGTCAGCCTGCTTTATGTCTCAGTCTGTCTCTATTTTGCTTGAAAGACGCACCATATGATCTCACTCATGTGGAATCTAATGAACAGAATGGCCCGTGCTTGCTTGTATAGTGGTTATAAAGAGAATTCAGCAGAAGACAAAGGGCCAGTAACACAGAACTGGCTGGAGGGACTAGACTACAAGGAACTCGGGTTTGTACGGCATTTGCTCTTCTGGGGATCCTAAACATGCAGGCAAGGCTTTTGTTTGCCATTTGAGGAAACTATAAGCCAGGAGCAGGGAGCAGGTGAGTGGCAGAGCCAGCGGGAAATTGTCCAGTGAAAAGGAACTTTTTTGCACATGTCACAGCACAAAGAACCACCTTTGTGTGCTTTACGTCAAAACATACTCACAAACTTGAATTGTAGAGACTATAACTATATAACAGTATTCGTCTTATGTTTGTTTTATTGACCAGAATTCATAGAATAAAGGCAAAAATAGCAGTAATAAAGGAATAGAAACTAATTTCAGGCCTTACCACCCACTCATAAATTATTTTCATCTCTCTAAACATCAACTTATCATCAATAAGATGGGTGTTATAATAATAAAAACTACTGTTTGCGTGAATTCAGATATAATGAATTACAGACGTGTGATGCCGAGTGAGAATTACATAAATCTCAATAAAGAATTAAATCATTAAACACATTTTTATCATGGTAAACTATTACATGTAAAAGCAAGACCCCCCTCCCCGCCCCCCCCACCTCCCTCCCCCCCCCCTCCCCAATCCCTCCCCCTTTTTCCCCTTAACTTCCCTTCCTTCTCCCCTCTGCAAGTAAATATCTTGGCTCAGGTTCCCCCAACCCACAACTGATGAAACCATATGCCAAGGCAAGCATGTAGGTGCAAGGAGTCTGTGATCCCAGGAAGCCGTTTGAAGGAGTGGGACTAGGACAAGAGGAGCTGCAAGTTAACAAAGGAATATGGGCACAATCCCATGGAGATCCTTTTAAAGACCATGTAGCACCTGCCTTCAAATTGTCACAATGGGACAATTCATGCCTCTTTTTGGACATTGGGCACTCATATGCCATTACCTTCCTGGTAGGCATTTGACTGGGCTCAGAGAACAGCCTGAGGTAGGGACTTGGGCAGCTGCAGGGTAAACGGGACTATTTTAGGTGAGATCCAGGGAAGGTCAAGGGAATATGGCCGAGACATCAACTGTGTTTGCTACAACAAACAAAGAATACTGTAGTCTCTTTTGTTTCAGTTCCGCAAATTCTAATTAACAGATGTTTCAATCTAGAAGCAATGCTTAACTATATACTTTATTGAGCTTCTGAAGATGCTGTCACATCAAAGTCTCGTACCTTATTATGAATGTTATTCCAGGTGATAATAATAATGATAAAACATCTACTTTACTGTGTTCATGTGTGTGCATGAACCAAATCCTTAGTTAATATCCTGGAGTAGATAGATAGAAGGCTAATAATTTATTAACAAACTTCGTTGTGAAGAGCATTTGAAGATATTCTTTGAAATATACCTGGAGGCCCATAGAATTGGTTTGAAGCCTGTTTTAGAAGAAATTTACAAAATATTCAGATTCCTCTGCTAGAAAATTGTGCACGTAGATGTCCCAGAAAGAGAGAATGTGTGACACTGTTTCATCACGGACACCAAGGGTTAAAAAAATCTCACATCGAAGTGAAAGGGATAGATTGGTTCTTTATTTCCCTAGGCGCTTTGTTTTATTAGAGAAACACACCAAGCTGCGATTACAGTTGGGTTCTCAAGTTATCTTTTCTGCTGCAAATCATTCCAGACTGGTGTTGATTGGGACAAGTGTTCCCGAACTTCCTGACTCAGCATCATTTCAAGGTGACAATGTTCCCTGGAACCATCACCTTCGCTTGCCTGTGGAAAGAAAAAAACAGTGAAAAGGGATATAGAGTGTTCTGGTTCTGTGTCAGAGGAACATAATTTAGTGGTTAACTCACGCCCCTCTCTAGCACACAGGTGCGGTTGCTGCAGAAATACATTTACTATGCAGGGCCGCCTGTGGATCACTAAATAACTGAGAGTACTTGGGGTGAGACCTCCGTTCCCAACTCTGACACAATGTTCTTTTTCGACATCCCATCCTCTATGTCTGCATTAGTGACACTATTTTTGTGGTGGTTGATTTATGTATCAGTATTCCCCACTGATTAGTGAGCTCTGTGTTACTGAGTTGCTTATGTCTGGCATCTAGCAGTTACATGATTCATACTAAAAGGTACTGTTTTGCCAAATGAATTATGCCAGGAAAAAAGGAAGGATGGAAGGAAGGAAGGAGGGAAGGAAGGAAGGAAGGAAGGAAGGAAGGAAGGAAGGAAGGAAGGAAGGAAGGAGGAAGGAAGGAAAGAAGGAAGGAAGGAAGGAAGGAGGGAAGGAAGGAAGGAGGGAAGGAAGGAAGGAAGGAGAGATATCTCCAGCCAGCTCACACTTCCCCCTCTGAAAAGCGTATTTACTTTTCCTTCCTCGAATATACCTGGAGTAGGGACATGTTCCTTCAAGGAGGTTCTTATGGCTCCAGTGGAGTAAAGATAGTATTTGGAGGTCAGAGGGATAAGTGGAGGCCAGATTATACCACACCTTGGAGACAGTTTTAAGGGTTTTGGCTGAGTGAATGAAATTGTGGACTATTGCAGGGTCTTGATATGACTTCCATTCTAACAGGTTCACCCCGATGCTTTGACAATAGAGTAGGGGAGCAAGGATGGGAGCAAGCAGACTGTTAGGAAGCTGTTGCAGGGATCTGGGCTAGAGGAGACAGCATCTCTGATGGGGGTGGGAGCAAAGGAGGTGGTGAGAAGCGGTGGGACTCCGGGTATGTGCTGAAGGTGGAGGCATCAGGGTTCCCGTTGGAGGACTCCAGTGCTGGTGACTGGCGAGACTGGGAGAATGGTGTTTCTGTTAACAGAAATGAGAAAGCTAAGGATAGAGCTGGCTGGGGGAGGTCAGGAATTCAGGTTAGCCCACGTTGATTGTGAGGTTTCTAGTAGATATCCAAGTGGGGATGCAGCGTTGGTAATTACTTACACATTTAAAGTTTGAGAGGCTCAAGCCAGTAATATAAATTGTAAGTTGTTGAGATATACAAATTATTTAAAACCACAAGGTTGGATAATGCCAAAAAGGAGTAAGTATGTGTAAATAGGAGGACTGAACTCTACGACACTCCAACAAAATTAGAATGGTGGTCCATTCCCTCTTGAATTCAAGTTGTTTCCATTTTTTCTTCAAAGTAAAAGCTAGGGCTTTTTTTCCCCCATTTTTATGCACAATTAAAACAGATGAAATTAAAACAAAAGATCAGCAGAAGTATCACTGAAATGATTTAGTGACAAATTCATGAAGATGATAGCTCAGAATGGTCCGCCTAAAATAGTATCACACTCAGAGGAGACAGCCACCTCCCTGAAAGGGATCCTATGTGAAAGAGCAGTAAATTGTCCCAGCCAACTTTGAATGAATGTGACCATATCAAACACAAGCATTTGTCAAAGTCTACCCTGGAGCCAAACACTATCCCAGTAAAATAGGCCTTTGCCATTCTATCCTCATTACTGGACACTATTTTGATGCTTGTTATGGTCCACAAACTAGTGAGCCCTGTATTAATTGGTATTGTTACTATACTAAATTACCATCCACATGACCTCAGTGAGGCTTACTTACTTCTTTAAAGTCCTTGCCTCCAAATATAATCAGCTGCAAAATCTTCTTTGCTGTGTAAGGTAACATAGAGGATTTTGTATTCAAGATATAGACATTTATGGGGCAGTATTATTCTGCCTAGAACAACTTCTAAATTTATAGCTTCCATTTATAACCCTATTCTGAGGACCAAACCCATATATTTAAAATGTCTATTTATTTTTTGCCACTTTAGAAGTCTAAAAGACACCACCAATACAATATATCCAGTACTGAATTCATGAGTTTGGTCCTAAATCTGGTCTTTATTGTAAGGCTCTCACCAATTTCCTGTGTTAGTAAATAAATTAAACATGGTGTATTTGCATAAGCCAGAAATCCAGGTACCATATTTAAGACCCATCCTTTCCTCATTCCCATAGTAATCCAATGGCAGATTCTATCATGCAATCCAGAGGATGACAAACTTTTCTTAAAGCACCAGATAATAAATATTTTAGACTTTGTGGGTCACATAATCTGTCCCAACTATTCAACTCTGCTGCTATAGCCGTAAACAATACATAATAAATAGGTGTGTCATATTCTACTAAAACTTTTATTAATAGTAACAGACGGCCAACCCATAGGCCATACCTGGTTGACCTCTGATTTAACCTTTAAAGTCATTTTCTTTTGGTCTATCTCCATTGCCAATACCTTCGTTTAATTGATCATCATCATCATCATCATCATCTCTCTCTCTCTCTCAAACTATTGAAAGAATCGGGAAAGGCTGGGAAATCAAAGGGCAAGAGATCCTGAGAGAAGCAGCTGGTGGGAGTCAGTTCCCCTCTTTATATGTTCTTATAGCAACTTTGTCCTTTATAAACACTCTTCAGGGTTGTAATTTGTTTTTATTTGCAGGACTTTTAGATTAATATCTATCTCTTTCTCTTAAAATCTACACGATGTCAAAAATTGCACCACTTTTACTTACAATTGTCTCACCAAATTCTACCCTATGCCTGGCAAATTGAGGGTACTCAATACATAGTGATTAAATATTCGAAGGGAAGAAAAAAATCAATCAGTGAATCAATGAATGAACTTTTCTCAGTTTATTCTCTCCCCTAGTGGCTCTCACTCTGTTCACCATACTGTGGCAGTTTTTCCTCTATCTTTTTAAGCATCTTGCACTTGGACTTGAAAACAGAATTTGACTCCATATGCTTTGGTAATTGGTCTATCCTTGGACAATGTTCCTAACTCCTCCAGACACTCAGTTCTAGTTTGCCTCTGAAGTTCAGGCCATTAAAGCAAGCTCCAGAGGTGGGACTTCCTCGTCTCTTCTTCCTCTCCTGCCTCACCATCCGGAGATCAGACTAACCCTATATGACAAAGGACCAATTATGACAATTGGCAGCAGATTAATTGGTCGATGTGGCCTTAACATCCTAAGTTCTCATACCTTTATTTCCTTAGGTAATTGTTTATAATCTGAACTCCACATAACAGCTTTTTTAGTGACTGTCCTCTTAACTTCTACTCGATCTTCTCTTGTATCCTCATTCAATTTTAGAGTAGGTCAAAGAGCTCTGCATATTTACACAAATATTCCTCATGCAAATAAGTTGTCTTTTTTTTCTTTTTAAATTCATGGACATTTTTCTAATTAAAAAGCCCCATGAAGTATTGGGCACTTTAAGAAAAACCATACTTACTTAACCCAAAAATACATTTTATAAGATTAAAGATAGAATTTTTATCAGGATAAAGTCAATAACAATATAATATTATTGCACAAAACAGAAAGTACAGCTCTGAATTAAGTATTTTGACATTCACCAAATGCCAGCAGATAAGGTTGAAATTTTGAAGAGACCATTAAGGAAAAGTTTCTACTTCATCTAAATATAGCCAATTAGTACAGCTAATAATGGATCTATTGTTTGGAGTTTAGTGACAATTTTAGAAAAGGTGTTAATATGTAAGAATTTATTTGGAAATACATGCACATAAATCTGTAAGCTTTAGAAATCCTGCTGTAAACTGTACTAACAGGCTTAACCAGGAATCGGAGTTGTTGGAAACTGACTATAAGTAGTATTCAAGGTTTGCCAATTTTCCAAGAACAAGGTGACTTAACAAAACATGATAATAAATATAATTTAGTGTTTCAGCCCTGGCTGATGTAGCTCAGTGGATTGAGTGCTGGCCCGTGAACCAAAGGGTCACTGGGTTAAATTCCCAGTCAGGGTGCATGCCTGGGTTGTAGGCCAGGTCCTCAGTAGGGGGCGTGCAAGAGGCAGCCAGACATTGGTGTTTCTCTCCCTCTAAAACAAACAAATAAATAAATAAACAAAGTTTAGTGTTTTAATGATGGTTGAAAAGGAACCTCTTAATCAAGCTGGATTCCTAAGTCAGCCTCATCAACAGTAATCAGCTTGAACAAGAGTTGAACCAGAGAATCTGTTAGAGAAGACCCTGTTGATAAAAGTGATGGTTAATACCAATTGGTATTTAAAGATTCATGGTATTACCTAATGATGTTGTAAAAGAAAAAGTATTAATTTACTTGATTCCAAACCGTATTAAACTGAAAAAAATATGTATAATTTTATCAGTACCATAAATGAATTAAGAATGGACAACAGAAACCATGAGATACAAATCACACTCACTGGATTATCAGACCACTATGTTTATTGACTGAGCTGTCATGCTCTTCCCAAAAGGCTACACCATTTCACTTTCCAGCAGTGTGAGTGTTCCAGTCTCTCCACACACTCCCCACACTTGTTCTTATCTGTCCAATTAGAGCCATCCTGCTGGGTAAAGGCAGGTCTCCTTGTGATTTTGCTGTGCATTTCACTAATGGCTTAAAGCATCTTTTCATGTGCTTATGGGACATTGGTATATCTTCTTTGAAGAAATGTCTATTCAGATCCTTTCTTCATTTTTAAATTGCATTACTTATCTTTTTATTATTGAGTTGTATAAATTTTTACTTTAGATACAAGTCCTTTATCAGATATATGATTTATAATTTTTTCTCCCATTCTGTGGGTTGCCTTTTCCTTTTCTACTACGGAATTTTTCATTTTGTTTATAGGAATTTTCAACTCAAGCATTTCCATTAAGGACTAATTTCTATATTGATGTTCTTTATATGACCGGACACTCTTATCATGGTTTCCTTTACTTCTATAAGTATAATCTCCTTTAGGTCTTTAAATATTTTTTGAAGACTTTATTTATTTATTTTTAGAGAGACGGGAAGGGAGGAAGAAAGAAAGAGATAGAAACATCAATGTGTGGTTGCCTCTTGTGCATCTCCCACTGGGTACCAGGCATGCAACCCAGACCATGTGCCCTGATTGGGAATCAGACCAGTGATCCTTTGCTTCTTAGGCCAACACTCAATCCACTGAGCCATATAAGCCAGAGTCGAGTATTTTTATAAGAACACCTTAGTTAATGTCTTAACCAATTGTTTTCCTATTTTTCTTTCCTAAAGAATGCATTTTTATTTACATTTTATGGGGTAAATATATGACCAGAAAATTATGGGACAACAAGATAAGGCATTAAATGATGGTAGGGGTCATTAGGACCCAGTAATTCATGACTATTTAAGAAAAAAAAACCCTCTAGAACTCAGTCATTGAGACTTTAATAGAAATTAGAGAAATACCTTTTGAATTTTTTTACCATATTATTGTAAATGGGCTATTTCTAATATACATCAAAAATCCAAATTTTCTCCCTAGGTTTTATTTTATTTCTGAATTTTGATCTTATAATGCTAAAGTCAGTACAAAAGGACAACTTTTTGTATCCTGAAAAATTATCTTACAAATACTTTAAGTATTAACCCCTTTCCCCCCTCAACTGCATATGGCTTTGTTGTTCTGAGTCAACAGATTATTTGTGTTTGCTGGGTTTTGTTTTGTTCTTTTGCTTTTCAATTTCAATTGACATATAATATTAGTTGCAGGTGTACAACATAGTGATTAGACATTTATATAACTTACAAGCTAATTACCTGATATGTCTAGTATCCATCTGGCACCACACATAGTTATTACAACACAATTAACTATATTCCCTATGTTGTAGTTTACATCCCTGTGATTATCTTTATAACGGCCAATTTCTACTTCTTAATCACTTTACCTTTTCCATCTATCTCCCTAACTCCCCTTCCTTCTGTCAGTCATCATTTTGTTCTCTATATTTATGAACCAACAAATTATTTTAATAGCATCAAATGAAGTAGTTGGATTTGCCTATAGGCTATATAAAATGAAAAATTGCTTTTGAGTTTGTTTATTTTTGAGATGCTTATAGAGGTTGAATATTCTTAGTCTAGGTCCACATATGGGACTTAGTCTTAGTCTTAGTTTCAGTCTTAGTCTTAGTCTTAGTCTTAGCCTCATACTAGGTCCACCAAGTATGAGACTAAGTTCCATTATCCAGGGGTTGGAGGAGCCCTGAGGAAATGTGGAATGACTGACAAAAACACCCAGTTACATTCAGCAGCTTAAATATATTTAAAAGACTTAGCAGGTCTTTTCTGTAGTGATTTCCCATTCTTGATGGACTCAAATAACTCAGTTCTTAGACAAGTTGTCACTCTTTCTTCCAGATCCTATTTGGCTTTGCCACACCATTATATGAGTCATTTTATTCATTTTTAATTGACTGCACTCAATTCATCTTTTTATAACCATCTAGAGGGATGAATCATGAGAATAGTTTTCAATTTTCAGTTACTGTTTTAGACTTGGTAATGAAAATAATGCACTCAAAGTTTGCAAAGGGCTTCATTTTCTCGGATACCAGATTACTGGAATAATCTTTAAAAAGCAAGCTCATATATTTGAAGGAAGATGGACTAGCAATAAAATCAAGTCTCTAGAAAAAAACTTCTCTGCAGTCTGAAGGTCATGGTCTCTTTGGGTGGATCAGCCATTAACAGTTTGGCAAATCCAGGGTGCAGAGGGCATTTACCTGTTGCAGACAGAAGAGGGACTGTCATCTCGAACATGCTGTGTTTCAGGTTGAGTGTGCATGTTGATCAAAAGGCCAGGCACGTGGCTGTATTTGTTACTTTGTTAGTCAATACTTATTGGTGGCACAGGGAGCAGCCTTAGGTAATGATGGGAAGAACTCATGGATACTTGGTGAATGTGAGGACTGCTAGAGGACAACAACCACAGCCACTTGTCGCTAACCTAGAGCATATGATAGACAGTATATTTTTTGAGAGTAACCTACAGAGAAGTAGCAGCACATTAGAGCCCATGGGTTGAGCGTCAATGTTTTCCAACTCAGAAGCCTTTAAGGGTTAAGTATTGTACGTGTATGGTGCAACCCTGTGCTGGGGGTAGACTTGTGGAAAACTCCAGAGACATAATCTAATGATTTTGGTTTTTAAAAGCACTCCAAGGAAACAATGCATGTCTACAGGCCACGTTTGCCTCTTAGCAATCAGTCTCTGAACTCAGGTATTACTTAAGTAAATATGCCAGTCTCTAAACTGCAGAACTGTCAGACCACAAACATGGAGCTACGCAGTCTGACCTTTTACATTTCTTTCCCTCTCCTTTTGAGTTTATCCAGTAATTTTGCTTTATGTGACTGTAGGACATACCTCTGGTGATATAGCCCCCAAGTAAATTTATATTCAATAAGTTAATGGACAGTGATTCTAGTAAGTTGTGGGGTGGGGGAGTGGTTGAATTAAGAAAAACCTATAATGATTGCTTTGTACGTACCAGTGACATTATACATATTTTTTGTATTTAATGTCAACAAAACTATATGCTAGATATTATCATCTCCTATTTCACAGACTGAGGCTGAGAAGTTAATGAATGTCTCAAAGTTTTTGGCTAGTGTTATGGGACAAATTATGCCCCCTCCCAAATTCATACGTTGAAGCCTTAAATCTTAGTATCTCAAAAGGTGACTTTATTTGGTGGTAGTACCTTTAAAGAATTGACTCAATTAAAATTAGTCTTAATTCAGTATGACTGGCATCCTTATAAGCATAAGAGATTAGGACACAGACACACAGAGAAAAAGACAAAGACACAAGAATGTGGCCATCTACAAGCCAAACAGAGAGGACTCAGAAAAAGCCAACCCTGTCAGCACCGTATTTGGGCCTCTTAGCCTCCAGAACTATGAGCAAGTCCAATTCTTTTGTTTAAGTCACCTAGTTAGTAGTATTTTGTCATGGCAACCACAAGTTAATTTAGTTAGGAATTCATAAATTTGACTCAATATTGTCAGAATTCAGAATTCACTATCCCCTAAAGTCCTGTGAACAAATTTAGTTTTAAATACCTCTGTCATAGTTCTAGTTAACACCTCCTGTGTTAGTCCAGATTTTCAATGAGGCTAATCTCAAGACAACATTAAATGTGCAAGAATTATACTAAGAGAAATGCCTATAAAAGAAAATGGAACAGCTGGGAGAGCCATCAAACAATGACACAACTCAGACTCCAGGTGAAAGGGACAGGGAAGGAAAAATGGAAGAAGCCTGAGTCAGCTGTAAAATGTAAGGCTCAGCCATCCTTCACAGAGTTCTGAAACCAAAGTTAGCTGTGAGAGGGGTCCCATTTCTCCTAGGAATAGCCTGCCCCAGTGTCCTCTACAAGCTCAGTCATTGGCTGAAAGAGTCTGGGGGGTGTGTCCTTGGTGCAAAGATGCAAAACAGGATAACAACTATGACCCTTGGTCAGCTACCTCTTTGTATTTCAAGGTCTATTAAGATGCATTCTCATAGAGACTTAAAGAAGAAGTAAATTCTAACTTTTAAAGAAATACTTATTCAATGACACTTGTTAGAGCACAGCAAGGTAGGTTTATTCTAGGGGTGCCTAGTGATAGATTGAGGGGCCCCTGTAATGGGAGTTTGCAGTGGGATAAAAAGATTGGGTGCAAATCTGAATACAGCAGGGGTAAATGGAAATTTACAGCCAAGAAGCAGGTTCTTGATCAGTGTATAAAAATTACAAAGAGAAAAAATCAGAGGGAAGAGGGGATATTGCCAAACTGACCTAACAGGATTTTTGCCCAAGACAGGCCAACATGATTAGATATCACCTGGGGGATGGTAGTGGATGAGTAACTCAGTTAGATACAGAGAGTGATCAGTATGGCATATTGGGGATTCTGGCTAAACCAATTTAGGAAAAATTTTGCTGAGCTATTGGACAATGCAGAGAAAAGGGAGTTTGAATTAAAGGCCTACTTGAAAATTTCAGGGGACCTCGAATAGAAATTGGTCAAGAAAAGAATCTTTGTCAATACCTCACCTCCATATTTTCTAACTTTATAAAACAGCTTTTCTTTCATAAGGGCACATCATACGTATCATCTCTGAAGCAAATGCTATATTTCATCACCAGATACTTGTTGAGTATGTGATGAGGGCTTAACAACCTTAAGGAACTAAAGAACTATTAAATTATGAAAGCAAAAAAAAAAAAAAAGAGTTCGTCCATTGATTCACATCCTGTATTTTTAAGTTCAAAACCCAAATTCCAATTTTAGGTGCAGAGTGGACACCGATTTTTACTATGATAGCTTATTAAATGTTCCCCCTTACCCGACACAAATCCTGCCTAGAGGGCCACCCCTGGCGTGAAAAGAATTGGGTGCCTCCTAGGGGGCAAGAGTTGCAATTGTGCAAAAGCTCTCCTGTTTCAAATGGCCCAGTGGTATCTCCAGGCCTTCTTTTCCACTCCTCAGTAGAAACTGGAAAGAGCTGGTCAACCCCATGCCTGGGGTCTGGGGGCCAGAGGCTCACTGCAGGAAATTCAGCCCTAGAGTACCTTTATGAGCATCACACTGTTCCCTCTGCTTTCAGTATGTGGTCAGCATACTTACTAGCCCTCTGCCAGCATCTGGTTTCCAGTCTCCTTCCCTGAAAGTCCTGACCTCCTTACCTAATTTCTGTGATCCTTTTTTTCCCCACCAGGACTAGATTTGATGCCAGCGCCTATTACATCATCTCAGATTCCCCTCCTCCTAGCCCTGCTGATGCTGACATGAGATGCACGTCCAAGTTCTACTGCTACTTGTGTGCTACTTGCTGTGTTTAGACCCTTGCCTGTTGGCTGTAGCCCAGAATTAGCTGGAGTTTACCTCCCTACTTTGAATTTGCAAAACGACTAGAAATGTCCAATTATTGCCCCTCTCACTTTATTTCCAGGTCCCTGGTGAGAAGTTTCTTCTGTGCTCACTGCTTCAGGCCATGGTATTTTACCCCAAAATTGCCATAATCCATTAGAGTGAGACACCTTTGAATTAAAGCATTCAGGTTCAAGTTAAATGTGTTACCTAGAAAAGCCAGCACATTTGGTTGTCATTGGCTGTTAACATCATGGCATGCATAAACCTGGTCATTATCCCCCCACCAAGAAAAGTCTTGAGGGATATAGGACAGATGTACTTTCAAAGACTGATTCATCTCAGCTTGGAAAGTGGACATAATATAGTACTACTTCTTATGTCATACACAAACCCCCTACTTTATAACACTAATCCAGTTCTCCAGGTCCTAGTCAAACATTTTCTATGACATGAAATGCTGAATGTGCAAAGCACATATGTATTTGAAGAGTCTAGTAATTAGATTCTTTACCCTGAGCTTCAAAACACTTTGTTCTCTTTAGAAGATCTTATACTAAATTATATTCAACAAATATTTATTGAACACCTTGCCCTGTGTGTGTGTGTGTGTGTGTGTGTGTGTGTGTGTGTGTGTATTGCAAGATGAGTGCTATATGCTAGGCATACCAAGAGCCACAAGGCATGATCTGTGCCCTCTATGAACCTGTATCCTATTGAAATGTCAGAAGTTTTTAGATATGAGGACACCATTGTTCAGTTGTGCCACAGTTGCTTCCTGGACAAATTAGCTTAGTACATTCTTGTCATGCTTCTATTTGATTTTCATTCTCTTCCTTTTCCTTTCTAAAACAATCAAAACATCAAAACTATTTGGAGACCAACTTGGGCTTTTTTAAAAATAATGAACTAGTTAAGACATAATTTATTCAGCTTCTCCCGATTATACCACAGAAGCTGAGTGATGCAATTAGATCCTGAAAGAAATAAACAGGAGCATTAAGTACATCCAGAAGACATCTGTCAAATCTGGGGGTAGTGTGACAGCAAGGGACTTTTTCAAAGGCTCTTTGGGAATAGGATTTTAATGGGATTGACTATACTTTGAGGCCGAAGTTGGAAGAGTCATCTTTACAGCCAATATCAAAGAGACTTAATTCTCATTGACTTGGAGAAAAAGTCAGAAAGAGAATTTCATTATAAATCTGTTTTTCTACTTGGAAGCTGAGAAATAAAGCACTCAGTAAGCACATGTGTGCCCAGAGAGCTGGTTGACATGCACATATTCTAAAAGTCTAAATTGCAGTCATTTATAGTGCAGAAGCAGGTGCAATGAAAGCGTGTGAAGTTGTGATGAGAAGTGCTATTCTTCTAAAGTTGGCTATAAATAATGCTACACACAAGAAGACAGTGAAGTACTAAGAGAAATAATAGCCTTGTGCTAGTATCTAAGACCCTTATAAGACTTTCAGGAGAATGACAACTTGTGACTCAGCCATCAGAAGATGCTTCAGGAACAAGGATTGAATGAAACCCAGAGTTCATGAGCCACATAGAATCCAGACAGATCTGCAGAGTTCAGCCAGGAGTGAACATGGTGGCAGCCGCACTTCCAAAGTTAATGAGGATGGATCACAACACCGGCCTAGCGTGTCTTTCACAAAAAAGGCAAAGATGCCAATTATTTCCAGTGTTTTTATGTGACTGTATTTTACTTTCCCTCTCTTGTTTCTCCTAATTATAATTAAAATGAATAATAATCAAAATTATTATTCATATTTTGCCCCATTATTTTCTTACTATGCATAACTTGTTGCTACAATATCTGGAGACATTTAATAGAATAAATGAGGTATATGTGCGGGTTATGTTTCCTAAAACTTGGAAGAGGATGATGCAATCCAAAGTAACCTTTGGAACTGCCTGGTTTCCACTATTACAAAAAATACATAAAAGGAAGAAATGCTAATAGGACCTCTTTAAAAAGAAGAAAAAAATTTAAAATATGATTATGAAGATTCCACAAAGAGAAAATTCTCACTGACAAAAGCAAGCTCATAATAAACCAACATTAAAACTAGTACAAATGTTATGAGGCACAAAAGGGAAGATCATGTTTACAACAGTAAATTAAGGGGTATACATACACACAAAAAAAGTAAAAATCAATGCCAAAAACATAAATGTGGAAGGGGTCAGTAAAAATGGTAGTGATTTTAGAATGTGTCTGGACTTAAGCAAACATAAACTTAAAATAAACTGCTATAAACATGGTTTGGTATATATGAAGCACATGATAACCAAAACCCCAAAATCTATAAAATATACAGGAAATGAAGTGAAAGGAATCTAAACACACCACTATAGAAAGTCATCAACATACAAGAGAAGAGAGCAAAAGGATAAGAAGGAAACAAAGAACTACAATAACGACCGGAAAACAATGAATAAGATGGTGGTAAGTGCATATCAATAATTAGTTTTAAGGTGAACGGAGTTAATGCTCCAATCAAAAAGCAAGTGGATAAAGAAATGGCACATATACAACAATGGAATATTACTTGACTATAACAAAGAACGGAATCTTATAGTTTGCAACAACATGAATGGACCTAGAGGGTATCATGCCAGGTGAAACAAGTCAAACAGAGAAAGACAACTACGTCATGATTTGACTTACATGTGAAATCTAAAAAAGCAAAATAAAAATTTTTTTTAAAAAGAAGCAGACTCACAGGCATAGAGAACAAACTAATCATTGCCACATGAGAGGGGACTGGGAGACTGAATGGAAAATATGAAGGGACTAAAAATTACAGATTAGCGGTTACAAAATAGCCACAGGCATGTAAAGTATAGATTAGAGAATATAGTTGATAATATTGTAATAACTCCATGTGGTGTCAGGTAGGTACAAAACTTACTGAGGGGTTCATTCTGTAGGTTATATAAATGTCTATCTAACCACTATGCTGTGTTCCCAAAACTAATGTAATATTGATCGTCGACTGTAATTGAAAAATATTTTTTTAAATGAAGAGAAAAGAAACTGTTTTATTCCATCAGTCCTCAACATGGTAAGCATGAAATTGCCTAACATCAGCTGAAATTGATCTTATTTCAAATAAAAATCCAAGTATACAAAGAAAACCTTGAAAAAAACTTTAAAAAAATCAGACGCTATGGGTGGATTGACTGTGGAAGTGGGGGGCCAGGACAGTGGACAGCAACAGGGACAGAAGTGGGACAACGGTAACTGAACAACAATAAAAAAAATTGCAAAAAAATGGCAACTTAAGCCTTCAAATATATCTTATCCTACAAAATCTCACCTTAATTGATGAGCATAATATACTATGCTATTATTGCTAAAATGTGAGTTGGAAAATGTTTATGTTGTGATTGATCTCAAAAGAAGTTTTGTGAGGCTGGTGGCAAAGACATCTCTATGAGTCCATGGTCTTCCCAGTTCTGTTTCCAAAGCAAACTTCCCTGGGGCGGTCACTTACCTTGACTGTAGCACTTGTCTCCAAGTACAATTTTGTTACTTCAGAAAATCAGATCCATCATATAAAGATCTGGGGTTTTCCCCAGCAGGCATTCAAAAGAATGTGCCACCACCCTGCAGGCATTTCACCTGGGAAATTCAGAAAGTGTTCAAGCTTCAATAGTGCCATTAAATTAAGTGCCTGGCTCCCCTAAGTACTTCTTGGGAAGGTACCAAATTTCATTTTGATGTATAAATTCTAGTTTTAAAACACTCCCAGCTCTATTGCTGTATAATTTGTATTTTAAAAACTGCACATAAGTAATATATACAATTTGGTGAATTTGAGCCTTTGTTACCCTCATCACAATCAAAGTAATAAACCTATTTATCAGCTCCAAAAGTTTCTCTGTGCCCTTTTGTTGTTCTTTTGGTGTTTTAATTGTCAAGTTAAACCCAGGACTTTACACTCACATCTACTATTATTTCAGTGAACAGGGTAAGAAAATAAAAGTGTGGCCACATTCCTGTAAGAAGGTACCAAGGAAAATGTCTGGTGCTTCTTTCATGGGTGTTAAGATCCTCTGTACTTGATAGATGACATAGATATGTCTAAGAAGCTGTAGGTATGTGACTATAATTACCTCTCTCAAACAAAGTCAGTGGTTGGTATACGCTTGTTACATTCTAGGGAGCCAGAGAAGAGTCTTGAAATATGTCTCCCTTAGGACATTGGAGATCATTGTCACACTTGAAAGGCAACCTCAGTTGCCTCAGTTTACTAATCTTAGGAAGGCAGTGTGTTGAGGTACAATGGCTTCCAAACCAGTCACCTGTCAGAATCCCCTATGTGTGTAGGTAGCCCTATCACCAGTCTGGATACATCTTTCTTTCTTTCTTTCCTTCTTTCCTTCTTTCCTTCTTTCCTTCTTTCCTTCTTTCCTTCTTTCCTTCTTTCTTTCTTTCCTTCTTTCTTTCTTTCTTTCTTTCTTTCTTTCTTTCTTTCTTTCTTTCTTTCTTTCTTTCTTTCTCTTTCTCTCTCTTCTTTTCTTTTCTTTTTTCTTTCTTTCTTTCTCTCTCTCTTTCTTTCCTTCCTTCCTTTCTTCCTTCCTCCCTCCCTTCCTTCCTTCCTTTCTTTGATGTCTGTTCTTTTTTATTTGTTACTCTTAGAAAAATCTCATTTTTTGACTGAATTCCAACTTACAGGTAAAAGCAATTGTTCCTGGAGTTTTTCTTTGGCCTCCTCATTCTCTTAGCCAAAAGTTTGGCATATTCTGCAGCTTCTTTTTTTTATTTTCCTTAGTTTGTCATTTCATCAAAGTAACACAGAGAATAACAAGAGGCTGAATCTTGGGTTCTTTGGTCCTAGGTTTCTTACCTTGGGCTTTCTCACAACATATTGACAGACATCATCTTCTGTAGAGAGACTGAAAAGTTTTCTGATTCTGCTAGGTCTTTGGGGCCCCAGGTGACAAGGCAAAATAGAATCAGTGAGACCAGGAATATTTCTCTCTCCCCTTTTTTTTTTTTTTTTTACAATGACTGGCTTAAAAACACTGAAACTAATGGCCACAATGGAACCCTGAACAGATTTGTACTTTCTTTCTCCACTCTGCTTTGGTCTACAACAGAAATGCCTCTTACTGGATACTAGGTGAACTTGGCCATGGGGCAACACCCCCTGCTTCATGGGGAAAGCTTGTGTGCTATTCCCAACCACTGATTCAAACCACATACCCCTTCCATTGTTCACGCAGAACATCAGCAGCAACTTCTATGGCCTTGCAGTTCTAATAAAAGGTATGAAGTAGGCATTCATCACCCACTTCAGATGTTCAGCTTCATCCTGAATCAGCTCACTGCTTCCAAGGCACCATGAAAAAGACCTGGGCAGGACTTCCGCCAAGATGGAGGCATAGGTGGATGTGCCGTGCCTTCTCCCACAACCAAGATTAGAGAAAACTAAATATTAGCAACAGAAAACACAGCCAGAACACGGAAAATTGAACTTTTCGGAAGTCCGTTAACAACAAATTCTTCAGCCTGACCGGTAAGGGGCGAAACCAGCGGCTGGCGGAGCGGGATTGCACGGGAGGACTCGGCCAGACACACTCGGGTCCACGGAATCCAGGTGCAGGGTCAGACCTGGTGAGCGACCCAGCGAGCAACCAGGCGAGAGACCTCGGGGGAGACAGCCGGGCCCGGGGCTGCGTGTTGACTGAGGTCGCGCATTTGTGCGAGGGTGGACAGGCGAGGGAGTGGGCGGTTGGACCGGGCCAGCAGGTCCCCACGGCAAGCGGCAGTGGAGGGCGCCGCCATTTCCCTGCTCTGACCCCACCTCCACATACAGCGTCATAACCCAGCGACTCTGAGTGGCCCGGCCCAGGTAAACCACCTAAGGCACTGCTCCTCCGCACCCAGCTGTGAGAAGCGGCAGAGGGGGTCGCCATTTCCCCGCTCTGGCCACACCCCCACATACAGCGTCACAACCCAGAGACCTGGGAGTCCAAGCCGCCACTTCTCACACTTAAAGGGCCCGAACAGACCAAGAATGGCGCAGGAGGATCTCAGAGCCCCAGAAATAAATCTAAGTGATGAAGAAATAGCAAAACTCACAAACGCACAGTTTAAAAAATTGGTGATCAGGATCCTCACAGAACTGGTTGATTATACCGACAAATTAGACAAATATATGAAGGCGAAACTAATTGAAATGAATGGAATTGCACAGGACACCAATAGCAATGAAAAGGAAACTGGGACTCAAATCAATGGAGTGGACCAGAAGAAAGCAAATAATGGCCAAACAGAAAAGAGTCAAGAAGCAAGAATTCAAAGAAATGAGGAGAGTCTTAGGAACCTCCAGGACATCTTTAAACGCTCCAACATCCGAATTATAGGGGTACCAGAAGGGGGAAAGGCACAGCCACCAGTGGAAAACTTATTTGAACAAATAATAAAGGAGAATTTCCCCAATCTGGCAAAGGAAATAGACTTCCAGGAAATCCAGGAAGCTCAGAGAGTACCAAAGAAGTTGGACCCAAGAAGGAACACACCAAGGCACATCGTAATTACATTAGCCAAGATTAAAATGAAGGAGAGAATCCTAGAAGCAGCAAGAGCTAAGGGGACAGTCACCTACAAAGGAGTCCCCATCAGACTGTCAGCGGATTTCTCAAAAGAGACCTTCCAGGCAAGAAGGGGCTGGAAAGAGGTATTCCAAGTCATGAAATCTAAAGACCTACAACCAAGATTGCTCTATCCAGCAAAACTTTCATTTAAAATGGAAGGACAGATAAGGTGCTTCTCAGATAAGATCAAATTCAAGGAGTTCATCATCACCAAGCCCTTATTATATGAAATGTTAAAGGGACTTATCTAAGAAAAAGAAGTTAAAGAAACATGAACAGTGAAAGGACAACAAACTCACAGTTATTAACAACCACACCTAAAACGAAAGCAAACTAAAAGGACAGCTAGATCAGGAGTGGAAACATAGAAATGAAGATCTCAAGGAGGGTTAGCAACAGGGGGAGTGGGAGGAGGAGAAGGGGGGAGAAGGTACAGAAAGTAAGTAGCATAGACAGTAGATAGAAAATAGATGGGGGGCAAGAATAGCATGGGAAATATAGAATCTAAAGGACTTGAGACACATGGTCATAAACTAAAGGGGGGGTGATGGTGGGGATGGGGGGTAGGGTGGAGGGGAATGAAGGGGGAATAGAACAACTGTAACAGCATAATCAATAAAAAAATAATTAAAAAAAAAAAGAAAAGAAAAAGACCTGGGCAACTCTTTATCATGGGGGTGGGGTTTAGACGTCAGTGTTATTTAAAGGTCCTCGTCAGTGAAACTAACACATTTGTTCTTCCAACCAGTGTTTGTAGGATGGTTCAAGAGACCCAGGTGAGGGTCTCGCCATCATTGTTTCCTAATTACAGGATCATGTACAAGTTACCTAACCTCTCCGACCCTCTGAGTCCTCATTTCTAAAACGTTAGGTTTTAATAAAGCATTCAGGAGACACATCTGGTGAACAAGAAGCTCTCAAAGAATTTCTGTTTTCTCTTCTTTCAACACTACTTCTCTCCCCAGTAAGGAGGTGTTACAGACTACGTGTTTGTGTCCTGTTAAAATTCATGGGTTGAATCCTAACCTGGTATTTGTAGTTCGTGCCTTTGGAGGTACTTAGGATTAGGTCAGAAGGGTGTGGTCCTTATGATGGTATGAGTGGCTTTATAAGGAAATGAAGAGAAGTGCGCTCTTTCTCTCACTCTCTGTGTCTCTCCCTCCCAAATGCACATATTGATGAAGGACTACAGGAGGACAAAGTGAGAAGTCAGCCATCTGCAAGCCAGAAAAACAGCTCTCTACAGAGCAGATCAGTCAGTACCTTGATTTTGGACTTTCTAGCCAACTATGAAAAGTAAATCTCTGTTGTGTAAGCCAGCTAGTCAGGGGTTATTAGTGTGGCAGCCCAAGCAGACTAAGATGTAGGCAAACAAGACTTTTAAAATGGCATAGATGCAGTCGGGACAGTTGAGTGGAAAGGGGAAGTGGACAGAATATTTTCCTCTAGGTAGACCCTGTTGGAGCATCTTTTCAGAGCACGTATCTGGAGAAGCTCAGGGCAGGCAGCCCACCCGAGCCACAGAAAGGAGTCTGGGCCAGAATTCTCTAGCTGCCTTTGGCAGCATATGGATTCAGATGACCTAGGAACTTCGAAATAGAGAGAAAAAATGATTTGTCCTGAGACAGAAGATAAATTAAAGGACATTACAATAGATATGTGGGAGAAAATCAAGCGATGATAATTAAATTTGTTACAGAGGAGTTTGGGAACAATCAAATATTCCATCAAGGAAATCTAAAGAAATCTGTGTGAGAGAGGCTAGAAGTGATTATAATTCTCTGCATGCAGTCCCAATCAAAGAAGCTCGCCCTGTCTAGATTTAAATTGTGTGGGGAGGAAGGAAATGGTCAACCCTTGACAAAGAAAAGAAGAGAATGTCTCCAGGGCTAAAGAAATTGGAAGGATTCAATTTCATGTTTTTCATTTATGCTGGAGGCTGTGACAGCAGAGTTTATTGAAATTAGTCTTCGTGGCCATCTAAACTTACTGTGACATTTCATTCAGTCATTGGAAAAATATTTATTGAGTATCAACCATACACCACTCACTAAGCCAGCTGTTGCCTGTGTACATCACAGAGCTCAGTGCTGTGTTTGTGGGGTGACAGGGTATGTGTCCCTGCCTTTTCTAGCACATTTCATGCCTTTAACCTGATTTTTCAAAAGGTTAAGAACCTCAGATCAATGAACAAATTAGCTTACTTATTTGATTATTATGATTCAAGAAACATCTCCTTCTTTATTGCTTGGGAACATTTTTTTTTTTCCTACTGCACTAGGTAGTTTGAAAAATATACAAGGCAGACAGCTGAAATCCTGAGATCCCAGCCCTTGGCGGAGAATGAAAGGGGTGTATGAGTCGGAGAACAAAGGAGCCTGGAGTTATTTAAATATGTCTCTTAAAGGAAAAACCCAGTGCTTGGCACCTTGCAGTTTTCTTAAAAAAAGAAAGAAAGAAAAAAAGCCCATAGTTACTAGATGAAGTTGCATTTATTCTGACCCTTAAGTAATAGTAGTTTCATAAATAAGAGGTATTTTTTAACACAGACATTTTATAACACAGAGCAGCTCTCTGGCAATCCAGACACACAGTCTAATTCCAGCCAAAAACTCTGATTAGACATAATTTTATGAACCCCTAAAATTGTTCCTCAGACCTTACAAGTGAAAAAACAACTAGAAAATAAAAAGAGGGCGTTAAAGTGTGGGGTGAGGGGAGAGTGTGGTAGCAAACTTTGGGAAGTGAATGCAATTCTAAGGTGGTTTCCTGAATAAAATGTAACATGGATAATTGGATGTGATTTTTTTTCACTTGTAGGGTTTTTAACACCAGAGCAGGCAGCAGTTTTCCTCTCTTCCCATCCTGCTGCCCACCAGGCTCAGCTCCGAGCAGTATTGTTTGGTGGAAACAGTTTAGCAGCTACCGTATATTGTAGGCTTAAACAGGTTTTTAATCATCTCAGACGGGGGAGACATTTTATTTCAAACTGGGGGCAGGTTATGAAATGGGAGACTCATTAGGAGCGAAACCAGATGAGCTCCAATTAAACTAACTGTTCTCAGGCAAAGCCCTGGTGTCTTGGAGGCTAACTTTGTTTAAGGTTTACAGAACAAACAAGCTGCACTTCAGGTGTCATTATGGAAAAGCAAGGCAAGGCATGACTCACAACGGCTTTCTCAGTCAGATTACTTCCCATTTACTGTTGCGTGATACCATGGAGAATCCAGGCCTCCCTTTGACACCATTGTTTTCTTCTGAGATAATTACTGAGGAGTGTTCGGGCGCAGAAGTTCAGATCTCTCCATTAGATTTCAGAGCCCAGTTGCTTAATGATTACATTTCTTTTACTTGCTTTACTTTCAAAATTATGTTTTCTAAACCCTGGAACATGGACACTGTCCATCCCAGGATCGGTCCTTGCCAATTCCTTGAGCTTTGGTGGGTGACTTCTTCCTGGGTGGGCTCGGCAAGGTCTGAGCTGTCCCTAGGCCTTCAGAAGAACTGTTTCCCTGACGAGTCTTCTGAAAAGGAGTCTCAACACTGGTTGCCTGTTAGATGCATCTGGGGAGCTTGGAAAAACAGTGGCACGCTCAACTCCCAGATCTTCTGATTTTCATTGTTCAGGGACTTAATTTTTTTTAATGTATACTTATTACGAATTTGTGTAGTGGTGCTAATAGGCAGCAAGGGCTGAGAACCATGGACTCAAACAGTGTACTTTCCACCTCATTCATCAAGAGACATTGGAAAGTCAGACAGACACTGCGGGAAATTCGCTTGGAGCATTTTCAGTGACAGTGTCCTCAAAAACAGAGACAAGAATTTGTTGCGAGGCCTTGCCAAACTCTATCATTGCCAGGTGCTGCCTTGTGTGGATCTATTCCCTGCTTCTCTCCATTCTGCACCCTAACTTAGTTTGGTTGACAATGGACCTAAAAATGCTGCGAGTTTTCATGTGCTTCCCTTTCCCAGGCACAGCATGTGTGCACCCACTCCCTGCCCCATGTCTCAGGCAAAAATCCTTCTTCTCCTTCAAGACTCCTTCCCAGGAGTCTGATTTCACTGATTCTACTCACAGCAAACTTCCATCTTTCCATGTTCCTGTACAATCATGGCTACATCATCATAGCCCTTGCTATATAATATAATCATTCATCATTTGACATATCTGTTTTCCACCATTAGGTTAGGGGCCCTTGAAGGGAGACACTTAAGGCTCACAATAGGAAATGTCTCATTTGAAATTCGGTCAAGACCAAGCTACTACCTGACCTCCTGGAAGAAACCTGCAAAAAGCAGTTCCCCAATTTCTCTATCACCTGGCCCTATTTTGTTTTCTTTGTGGCATTCACAGGGCATCTAAACTTCCTTTATCTGCTTGTTTACTTTAGTGTCTGTCTCTCTCCTCTGGAATGCAAGCACTTGCCCCTCCATCCTATCTCTTGTTACACACCAGCACCTGGAACAGGGTGTGCATCAACATAGTAGATGGCAAATAAATGTCTGTTCTTGACCAGCTTTCAAATCAGATGGACCTGGTCTGAAACCCAGGTTTGATCATTGCATTTCCTATCTTGAGCAAGATGTATAACCTCTCTATGCCTCAGTTGCCTCTATTCCAAGACTCTTGGTTGCTATCCTATTAATATAACCATTTTTAAGAGAGGGGAGAGGAACAACTCTATTCAATGAACAGATCAATTAAAAGTCGAGTGCAGTATTAAAATAAAAAGAGAACCAACCATATGAGAAAATATATTTGCCAATGATACCTCAGACAAGGGTTTAATCTCCAAAATATATAAAGAATTTACACAACTCCACTCTAAGAAGACGAGCAATCCAATTAAAAAATGGGCAAAGGACTTGAACAGACACCTTTCCAAAGAGGACATACAGAGGATCCAGAGACACATGAAAAGATGTTCAATATCACTAGCTATCAGAGAGATACAAATTAAAACCACAATGAGATACCACTTCACACCGGTCAGAATGACCATCATAAACAAAGCAACAAACAAGTGCTGGAGAGGTTGTGGGGAAAAAGGGGCCCTGGTGCACTGTTGGTAGGATTGCAGACTGATACAACCACTATGGAAAACAGTATGGAATTCTCTTAGAAAACTAAAAATGGATCTGCCTTTTGACCCAGCAATTCCACTGCTAGGATTATACCCCAAGAACCCTGAAACACCAATCCAAAAGAACCTATACACCCCAATGTTCATAGCAGCACAATTTATAATAGCCAAGTGCTGGAAGCAACCTAGGTGCCCATCAGTAAATGAATGGATCCAAAAACTACGGTATATTTACACAATGGAATTCTATGCAGCAGAAAGAAAGAAGGAGCTCCTACCCTTTGCAACAGCATGGATGGAACTGGAAAGCATTGTGTTAAGTGAAATAAGCCAGGTGTTGAATGACAAATACCATATGATCTCACCTTTAACAGAAACCTAAACAACAAAACAAACAAGCAAAATGTAACCAAAGACACTGAAATAGAGAACAGGCTGACAGTGTCCAGAAGGGAGAGAGAAGGAAATTTCAAGGGGAAAGCAGAAGGGTTTACAGGAACAAGTATAAAAGACAGATGGACAAAAACTAGGGGGTGGGGAGGAAGGGATATGGGGAGGGCTGGGTAGGTGGGGTAGGATGGGAGTAAAAGACAGAAAACTGTATTTGAACAACAATTAAAATAAATAAAAATAAATAAATAAGTTGAATGCAAATTCCAGAAAAATTAAAATGTCAGGGAAAATAGTATGCTTTAGGAATGCCCATTTACAATAATTATTCACAATAATTGTATAATGTTTCCCTGATAAGGTGGCTTCTCTGATTAAAAATAAGAAGGTGTCTGAGGTACCTGGCAAGGATCTGTTAAGTCTGGTTCACTGTGTCCAAGGTCAGTCTATATTCAGACCATGCAAGAATGCTGGATACCGGCTCCCTTAAATTTAATCAATCCATTTTCCCATAATGTTATACCAAACCATATTCATAATGAAATTCATTAAACTTGCCCCACTGTTCAGCATAATTTGGAAGCCCATTTTATCAGAGTTTTCAGGTAACTCATATATTTTTTAAAGTATATATATATATATATATATATATATATATATATACACACACACACACATAAAGACAGACAAATACATACACACATATACAATATCATGTTTGTTTTAAGAAAGTTTATTTGATAAATAAATATTAAATATCAATTCTTTTAACCATCTATATATGAATTAGAGCTGAAACAGTTAAAGTCTTTTATGATTTAGGCACTTTGGTATTTATTCAGAAAACACTCTAATAAATCTGAGTAATTGGAAAGATCCCAGGGATTACTGGTTAGGTGTATGTGCTATACCTGTTTGGCCAAAAAGTACATTCTCCTGGTTATACCAATCACAAAAAACATGGCAATGTTGCACCTGCAGACAAACAAGGCACTCATGAGGCCAGGTGGTGGCAGAGGAAACCCATTAAGTCTTTCCAGACTTCTGATCTGCTGCTAACATTTTAATTTGGGAACCCCTTGTGCTTTACAAGGCACCTCCAGCTATAATTTAGAATTAACTCCCACAAAAGTAACCTGTTTGATAGGAAAAGCTCTATACTTTTGTTATTTACATGAGTAGACAAGGTTTCTCTAAGCCACAGCCGATGACTCCTTGTTGATCATTTTGCTTTCAGAGATGTCCCTTTCGGAGTTCCATCTGTCTCTAACTTCTTTTTCTCTGCTGCCTCTTCAGTGGGTTTATGTTATGCTTAAATCACTCCATTCCCACATTTACTTCTCTGACATTTTTAAAACCCTTAAAATACAAACACTCCTGGTCTCAAATCTATGTTCAAGGTCCCCATGCAATGGAGTTTCCATCCATACAGCCTGCCCTTCTGAGCCAATGGCACCCATATTGCAAAACTGAAATTAGTTTACAACCAGTTATCACTCACTAAGTCTGAGCACTTCTACTTTTGAGGGCAGGTTGGTTGGGTTTTTATTTTTTGTTTGTGTTTTTTGTTGTTGTTATTTTCAGCACAAGATGTTCCCTCTCCCCTTCCAACTTCTCTATTTTCTCCCTGTGATAATTGTTGAGGCTCTTCTTCTTCCACTGTGTTCTCTAGGACTCTCACCTTGACCCTGATACCCTCTTGCCTGGGGCAGCCTCCTACAATATTTTTTGCCATTAGCCAAATGGGTTGACTGTCCCTCCTGAATATTTCTACGGTGATGGTCCATTCATGCAGTGACCTCAATACTAGGTTTATTATTTTCACATGGCCAGATGTAGCCCTCCTTGTTTTTTCTGAATCATCACTATCCATCAGTTAACAAAGCTGGACAGTGGGGAGTTACTGATATATTCTCTTCTTTCTTGTTTCATCAATCACTACATCCTGGTCATTTTACCTCTCAAAAATCTTTTGAATCTTGCCTCTCTATTTTATTGCTGAAAAAAAAACTGACCTTGTATAAGCTTTACCTTCTTTTGCTTACAACATTCTATGTATAATTGGTCTCACTATCTTCAGGCTTGGATTCCCCTACTTCCATCCTTTCCCCACTCCTTAAGGTGATGTTTCATAGTCACCGCTTTAGCTAGAGGGAGCTAAAATACAAATCTGACCATGTTATTCTCCATACTCAGCTTCCCATGACTTTGTCACTCCATCTCTCCAGCCTTGTTTCCAACTACATCCAGATTTGCACTTTTTAATTTTAGTACTATGGAATTTCCTGATTGTTCCCCAAATATATCATTTGGTTACAGAACCCCATACCTTTGCTTAAGCTTTTCTCTCTTCCCAAAATTATTATCCTAACTTTATTAGCTTGAGTAATTCTTGCTTATCTTTCAAGACTCTGTTGCTCCATATCTTCCTTTCATATAGCTGCTCCTAAAAAAGTAATATTCAGTTTGGTTTAATGAAATGATACTGAAAATAGCACCAACTCCAGTGGGCACTCTCTACCACTAACCAGCTATGTAACCTTGGACAAATCAGAGTTCTAAATTTTCCTTTGCCTATAGTGACCTTTTTTTAAGCTAGAAGCTTTCTAAAGTTATCTCAAGCTTCCATTTTCCTCATCCTTTCACCAGGGACAAAACATCTCAGAGTAGTCAATAAATCAGCAGTTTAGTACAACTATAAGCCTTGTTTATTGATCACTTGTAAGGTAAAGTGGCTTTTATATGAAGCCAATATATGTGTTAAATATGTTCAAAGTAATTGCTTTATGTACTTAAGAGAATCAAACCAGTGGGTCTGCCTAGTGCCCTGCACACTTTGTGGACTGCAGGATTTTGTAGATTTTCTCTCCATGTGAAAGATATCAGTCTAGGAAACCAAACCTTAGCAGAAGGGAAGGAGCATGGATTTTTGAAGTCAGATCTGGATTCAAATTTAAAAACTGTACTCCTTTTGTGACATTGGAGAAGTTACATAATTAGTCTTCTTTGTACTGAATTTAAAATAATTACTGCTAGAGGCTTGCAATAGGTCAAACATATGTTAAACTCCTAAAAGAGCACTTAGCATTCAGGAGGTGCTCAGTTATCATTATCATCATCATCATCATCATCATCACACTAGATAGAAGATAGATAATCAGCCGAGAAAGCATTGCTGAGTCTTTCCTTATGTAGGGGACATTAATACCAGCATCGAGTAACCACCAGATGCTGTGATGTTAAGTTAAGAAGCACTTCAGGATATTAATTTAATTCTTTTACACCTATGGGACATAAAAGCCAGAGAGGTTAAATGATTTATCTAAAAATACCTCTCTAGCAAGTGATACTACAGGGACTTGAGCCTCATCTTCTGGTTCAAAGTTTAAGCACTTTCTTTTAGTTCATGCTTCTCAAACACTAGCTTGCATCACAGTCATCCACAGAGCTTGTAAAACATAGGTCACCGCACCCCACCCAGATTTTCTGTTTGAGTAGACCTGGCACGAGCCCCCAAATGGGCCTTTTTAACAGGTCCCAGGTAATGCTGAAGGTACACTTTGAGTAGCATTGGGATGAGCCACTCTGTTCTGAATTGGCTAGGGGGAGTTCTTGGCTTTCTTAAACACCTCACTCTCAGAAAAGGACAGAGAGAAAGATGAGGCAGAATAGCACAATCATCCCTACACCAGGTTTGTATGGGATAAACACTGCCAATAAATGGAGTATGAGCATTTCTCCCATTCTTGCACTTTCCTACTTTATTCTTAGACAAGGAACATTAGGTTGCAGAAAAATTTACCCCCCAGGTTGATGTTATAGAAATTACAGCTTGTTTTGGCCAGCGTGTTCATAGTCATGTTTGGAGCCTGCTGATATGCACTGAAATCTACTGTGTCTGGATGAGAGCCTGACTCTGGGGCTCATCATTCCTTCCTGGGCAGCTTCTGTATTGCAGTGCAGAGAGAAAACACAACAGGACCAGATGCTCTCTGGGAGGGTGTCACAGGAACCGTGATGAGGAATTGATCCCTGCCATCTTTTTAATCTTCTTTAAGGAGAGGGAAACAGATTACATCCCCCAAGTCTATTGTTCCATAGGCAGCCTAGCTTGCCTGGCTCACATTCCCATAGAAACAGTCATGCTCTGTGGTCTGCATTATGTGTTGCAAAGGTTTATGTTTTTGTTTTTTCTTCACCTGAGGACATTTTCATTGCTTAGAGAAAGACACACACACACACACACACACACACACACACACACAGAAAGAGAAGGAGAGAGAGAGAGAAACATCGATTGGCTGCCTCCATGATGCATCCAGACCCGGGGATGGAACTCACAGCATTTTGATTCTAGGAAGACATTCCATCCAACTGAGCCACACTGGCCATGGCGCAAGGGTTTTAATGAACACACCTGGAAACTAAATAAGCATGTGTAACATAATTCATAAGGAAAGATGTCTTTTTCTTTGGAGCAAGAAGGAAAGATTGGTTCAAAGAACACACAAGCAGTATTTCTTAGAGAAAGGTGTTTTAGTAGATTAGGTTTGATTTCAGTGTCAATAAATCCTGTGCAAGAATAAAAGCACTCTAAACCTCTCTGTTCCCTCATCTGCTAGGAGTCGATAATATACACCTCACAGAACCCTTGTGACAGTTAAATGGGATGATATATATGAAGACTTGCTGCTACCATATCTTGAACAAAGTAGACAATAAATTCCTGTTGTTAATTATTAGAGAACACAAACTCTCTGTCTTCAATTTCTTCACTTCAGCACACATCACTTTCCCTTTAACATGAATAGCTATATGCGTCAACATGAAGTATTTTGTATTTAGATGTAATATAAATGTAAATTTAAATTTCCAGCTTTCCTTTAGAAGACATTATGAAATTGTTTCATAAATTGCTTATCAGGATTTTGAAATGTAACAAGGAAGTAAAGCTCAAACACAGTTGGAGTGATGAGAAAAAGTCATCAATCCCTTCTTTTTCCCATAAGCCATGGTCACTGAACAGGTAGGAAATGGGGGAAAGATGGCACTTGAAATCCCATTATCTGGGGGACTAGGTGAAAAAGGTGAAGGGATTGAGAAGCACAGGTCTGTAGTTACAAAATAGTCATGGGAAGGCCAAGAACAGCATAAGAAATATAGTCAAAAATATTATAATAACTATGTATGGTGCCAGGTGGGTACTGGAAAGATAAGGGGGGATGTTTTATAAAGTGTATGCTTGTCTAATCACCATGCTATACACCTGAAACTAATTAAAATATTGAATGTAAACTGTAATTGAAGAAAAATTTTAAATAGTTTAAAATTCTTTTAAAAATAAATTCCATCATTCTTAATTATGCAGAGCATTTCTGCTCACCCAGTTCAAATCCAAAATGTATATATTCTAATCAATTTAGGAACTAAAAGATAATTGTTAAGAGCTCTTCTTTCAAGACTCACTTACCTTGAAATGCAGATTAATGACTGTTTTAATAGCTCAAACTTTTTTGAACTTCAGTTCTTTGTTATATTTTTAATTTCCTTATAAGCAATTAATAAAATAATTTTATTGTGTTTTATCCTATGGGAAAGCTGGGTTTTTTATGTACTTATATTTTTGTTCCATTTACATAAAACATGTAAAGGCAATGTATATATCTATTTGTGTTGATCAAAGGAAAAACCACGTGTGCTTATGAATGAGAATGTTTGTTGCTTTAAGTAGTTATTTCAACAACATTCCTCAATACCTACTCTGTGTCATGTCACCGCAGGGCTGGGGATAGTGAGTGAAGCCAAACGACATTCAGAGTCAGGTTGGGAAAAGAAGATTAATGAAACTAGATAGTCTGCATGATAGTGGTAATTGCTAAGAAGAATAAAAGGGTTAGATAGAGAAAAGAGACAACCAAGAGGAGAAGAAGGTGATTTTGGACAATACAGCCTTCTGGGCTAAGGTGAAAATATTAAATGCTGACCTGACATTGTCAGAGGAGTAAATCACGTGGAAATGTGGGTGCAGAGTGATCCTGGGAGAGGAAACCACAAGGGCAAAGGTCGTGAGGCAGGCGCATGCCAGGGGTCGTCAAGGCACACCGAGGAACCAGCCAAGTGTGGCTGGAGCAAGTGAGGAAGGGAGAAGAAATGAGAGAAGAAATCAGAAACTTATCATAAGAGACCCATACTCCACTGTAAGTGGGCTTTCACTTTTGGAAAAATGAGAGCTTTTGGAAACAGAAGAGTCACGTGATTGAGCCTGTGTTTTAAAAGGTGTATCCTGGCTACATTTTCTATAGACTAGAAAATGGGAAGACAAGGGTAGAAGCTGAAAGATGACTTAGGAGACAGGAGTCATGAAGGAGAAAATGGTGGTTTAGATCAGAGGTGAGGCAGTGATGTGCCGAGAATGGGTCAGATTCTGGTTTGTCTTTAAGGATGTGTCAAAAGTAGGCTAACAAATCATCAGCAAATTCCTCTGACTTGGCGTTATGAGAATAGATGGTGTATTCCTACCTGGAGAATTTACTGTTCTGAGACATGTGGAAGTGGGGAGAGTCTGCTGAGCAAAAGCTTTTGATTTAAAGTTGCCACAAACAAATGTTCACATGCCCCTGATACTCAGTCCTTTTTTACTCCTTCCCTTAGTAATGACTGGGTGATCCAAAGGTAGAGATGAATGCTCTGGGGAGATTAAGTTGCCCATCCCTGCAAATTCCAACCTGTGATGTGCATGCCTTATTTCCACCTTATCTCTGACTAGTGCACCGTGCAGTCACTAAACTTAATGCTTCTTGTTTCAAACCTTCATACACCGATTTGTTAGTCCCTTACAATATAATTAATTTTGCAAATAATCTCAGGTTTCAACTAAAGAGGGTAAATGCTTTTTTTCTGGATGCTTGAACATCATCCATGATTCTGTCCCTCTCCGGCTTTCATGGCTAATCGGTTCCATGTATCTGGAGATTCAATTACCTCTGTATCTCTCACATCCTTCCAAGTCTTTTCAGCTGGTAGGCCACATTCCTCATTTCCCTCTCACTTGGAGTTCTGGAACAGCCTTTTAATTAGTCTCTTTCCCTGTAGTTCAGCCACACTTACCTCCCAGTCAATTCCCTACAGAACAACATCAGTGATCTTTCTAAAGTACAAATCTGATGCTGTCGTGGTTCTGCTTTCATCCTTCATTGGCTCCCCAGTCCTCTCAAGACAAAACAAACTCCTTTAGCAGGCTTATGGAGCCTCTGTGATCTGGGTCCTGCTTACCTAAGCTTCATATCTTGAAACACAGTTTATTGCCATCCAATCCATCCACTCTATGCTGTTCCAGCCCCAAACTCAGGGCACTGAGCTCTTGGCTGTGTCTACAGTGTTGATCTTCTTGTTTTCTCTTCTAATGACACATTTTTTCTATCTTTATCTCACCTTGCTCATGCTTAAGATCTCAGCTCAGACTTTTTTCTGGAAAACCTGTCCAGATTCAATTGTGGGTGGAGAATCCATCTGTCTAATTGAGATCTCATGATGGACCACCATTGGTCTCATTGTAATGTTTAATAACTGCCTGTTTACTTTTCTCATTTCCCATGGGAGGCTTCCAGAGAGCAGGGGCCAGGTTACCTGCACATATGTTATCCCCAGCACCTATGTTGATGTTGGGCAGACACTGGATGCTCAGTGATACTTGTAGACTCATCTTGGAGTGAATGGAAGAGCATAGGAATCACAGCTGAAAATCCTTTCAAGCATTACCTTTTCCCTTTCAGTCTGCACTCCAGTCTTCGGCACACATACACACAAAATCCAACAGCTTAACACACACACATGTGCAAACACTTGCACCTTCAACAGCCCCAAACTAAATGGTGCTAGGGCCACTCTTGAACTTAGAAAACGGCTGGTTTTCTACATTTAACACAATGGTAATTCTCTCCTTGCAGCCCTTTCTTTTCTTAATTCCTGCACTGCCCCAATTTAATTTCTAAGGCCTTCTTAGATCTCTCTCACCACGCTTGCTCTGACACAATTGACTCCTCTTGCTCCTTGAATCCCTTGCTCTCTTCCTCTCTCTCTGAACACCTCTCTTCCCTTAATAGCTCATTCACTTCTGTCACATTTATATGGATAAATCCCAGATTTTTATCTCTAGCTGTGGCCTCTCACCCAAAGTCTAACTTTATATTTTTTTTTAAGTCATGAACTCAGCAACTCTACTTACATCCCTGTTTGGGTTACTCAAACATGACTCCATCAAAATGTTAGTTATCTGCACCTCCCTACATGTTCCTGTTTCCAGTTTCACTCACAGATGCCCTGGAGTGACTATCTGGACCCTCAAAAGGACCACAGACCAGTGAGTGTGTCTCCAATGCTCTTTAGGTGACCTGCTTCATAGAATTGATCTAGGTGCATTTGCCTGACTAAAGATGGGTCAGCAAGTTGCCCTTTTTGAAGTCTGAAATCAACAGGTGGATAGATGCCATGGTCAAGAGCACCTATAAATGAAGGACCTCAAGGGCAACACTCTTAAGCAGAAGTTCACAAACTACTGTTGCGGGCTACTCAGAGAAGCCTTCTTTCTGGCCCTTTCTAGGTCTTGATTACTCAGTTCCTTCATCAAATGCATTAGTCATCTTTGCGCCCTTTCAGTATATTTCTACTATTTTTTTTTATTGTTTCACTAGTCAGAGACAGTAAAATGTTTTCAAACCAATTCCTATATTTCAGAAGCAGCTCAGATTACCTTTGATGCCTCCTGTCCTTGGTCTCTTCCTCCCCCTCTTCAGTCAGGTTCATTTCTGCATCTTTGCTACTGTTTGTGCCCATCCCTCTCTGACCACTGACTTGACCTCTGGCTAAGACTCTTGCAGTAGCCTACTCAGTGGTCTTCCTGTCTCTGGTTTCTTTCCTTTTTTTCATTGTGCTTCTCTGCTATGGTCATATCACTCCACTGCTCAAAAACATTTGTTAGATCCTTAGCATTCAACTTTCTTATAGATACCTGTACCTCTTCATCGCCCACCCTCCCCCAGTTCTCAGTCTGATGAATTCTCTCTTGAACCCACTGTGCTAAAGTTGAAGTTACTTGCTCATCTCTCATATGACCATTGCTGGGCCAATTCATATGATTTCAAATGCCCACATGAGGAAAGAACCTTGTCATATGCCATTCATTCATTCATTCACTCATTCAACAAATAGATATGAAATGCCTCCAATTGCCCAGCACCATTCTAGGTACTGGAGATTATATGACAAATAAGATAGTAATGGGCCTTACTAGGAGTCTTGTATAGAAGTAGAAAGAAGAAATGAATAGACTAACAAACATGTAAAGAAAACAAAGTTCAGGGAGAGTAATGAGTGTTATGAAGAAATAAAACAGCAGATTAATACACTAATGGGCAGTGGGGACAAGAGACACAGACTATCTCTGGTAGGGAGACCAAGGAAGTCCTTTCCAAGAAGAGAGCATTTGAGCCTAAAACTGAGTGCTGAGACTAATTCAGAAATAAACAGGAAACAGCTGTAAGGGAAAGAGCATGCCACACAGAAGAATCAAGAAGCACAAAGTATTTAGACAAGAATGATCTCAGTTTATTCAAAGAACTGAAAGACTATGTGAGGTGAGAACTGTGGTTTTGAGGGTGGTGGAGGGGCGGTTAGAGATTGAAAGTGGTCTCAGTTGAAATCGAAGAGAGGTCAATGCTTGATGAAAAGCTTGAATGTTATCCCCAATGTAATAGACAATTACTGGGAAGCCGGGCTCAGGGAAGTTATATGAAAAATACATACCCTTTCATCAATCATGGTGAATATAAGCGAGTTGGAGGTTAACACTGTGTAAAACAGACTGCAGAGTTGTGAGAGTGAAAGCAGGAAGATAAGATGGGCATGTGTTCATGGAGACTTGGGTCAAGGAGGGCTATGTTAGCAGAGTTAGTGACAATTAGTCAGAGAGAGGTGACATTTTCAAGGTGGAGCCCATTAGATTAGATTGGATGAAGGGATTGCCTGTCTCACATATTTTAACATGCAGTAGACACCTAAGACATTTTAAAAGACTCACTGAAGGAATAATTAAACCACTATTCATGGTCAAACACAGACTTCATGGAGCATTTCTGAAGGACCTCAGCCCTCCTACTTCCCTGCTCCTGTTCCTCCACTGAGCTCCTACTACACTTGAAACACACTTTCTCTTGGACACTTACATTCTCCCTTGGATGCAGTGACTTATGGGCATTCCTTCCTTATCTCCCCTTCTGGGCAGTAAGCTTCTTCATGGTATGTATCCTCCACAGTCCTTGCCTATTTCTCATGGCACAAAATCAGTGTCAACTTTTCTGATGGATGAATGAGGAAATGCACAAATAAAGTGAGGTGGAAAGTATGTGAAGGACACAGTCCTCAGATTAAAAAATGATTACCGAGCTGCAGCATCTGAAATCAGAGGATCTTCCCAGGCAGACTGAAAAATTTCACAGCTTGGTTAGCTCAGGCTCTGCCTTGCTTGGAAACCCAGGACTAAATGAGTGACTAAGAGTGGCTGTGTTTCAAAGAACCAAGCCTTCCCTGGCCTGGTAGCTCAGTTCATTAGAGCATTGTCTGGATACACCAGAGTTGTAGGGTCGATTCCTGGTCAAAACTCATATATGAGTAAACCAAAGAATTCATAGATAGGTAGAACAACAAATTGATGTCTCTTTCTCTTTAAAATCAATAAATAAAAAATTAAAATATAGAACCAAGCCCTTGAGGCAAGGTGAGGATGGCTTTGTGAAGGCAGACACGTTTTCATGGTTCACATATGAGGAAAAGTGGTTACGTGCCTTAACCATTTTCAATTTCAGTTTCTTTATTTATAAAATGTATGCAATATTAGAAATACCTCAGAGATGGCTTGTGGGAAAATAGTCATAATCACTCTTGCAAATACAGCACTTGCTTTGTGTTCTGTGGTGCATTCAAAGCTTTAGCTGCTCTGTATACTAAGCCCTTTATTGCTCCTGATAAAAAGAGGTACCCACTTTTATTATCCTCATTTCATAAATCACTGATGTAAAGCACTTAACCACAGCACTCGACACAGAAAAGCATTCTCTAAGTCCTTTAGAAAAAAAAAAAAAACTAATATGGGGCCAGAACACCTGGTTCTAAAACCCAGTTTTGCTGCTGTTTTTGACCTTGGATAAAGCGAACTCTCATAACCTCAATTTTCTCATTTTTAAAATGAACTGATACAAGGAATAAGTGAAACTGAGTCTGTAAAAGTATGAACACACCTAAAATTATGACAAAATCCTGGATACATGTAGGTGTTCGGCAAGTGTTCGAATTGATTTTTTTTTTAACTCAAGTGTGTAAGACACCACCCCTTTAAGCGCAGCGATCTTAGGAGAAATCCCCTCATTTCCAGTTTTGTTACTTCTGTGAAGAGTCCTTCTGAAAGTCATGACCTGTGACTGTCTCGTGTTTGGAACATTAGCAGCTTTAACTAAAAATAAAACCCCCCATAGCTGAAGATCTTAGTTCATTTCTAGTGTTCTTCACCCTCAAGTGTCTGGGCCAGTTCATGAGAATGACACATGGGAGTGTATTTTCACTGCATAAGAAGCACCTGTTCTTCCATCAACTTTTGTGATCTTCCTGGAAATTCTGTGCAGAGGAACACAATCCCAGTCTGTCTAATCCAGGGTTCTGTCTTCCATAACTCCAAATTCAGGGCTGGGTTCACAGGACACCCCATCTCTGTATCAAACTGCCTTTGACTGCTAAAATAAAAGTACAGTGTCCCTCACTTTCCTCATTAGCCTATAGCCTCTAAATTGTTTGGTGTTCCTTTTTAATATTTTAAAATGTATTGTCTTCAGAGTTCTTTTCTAGGAAAAATTGAAAATTCAGAGATAAAAGAGCTAATTAGAGCCACCCTTTCCTTTTCAAAGACAAGGTCCTTTTTCTGTATATTAAACACAAATGCATTTATGCAAATATATTGCAAGTGGTTTGCTCCTGATGAAGTAGATTCTATCTCTATGGGTTTCAGTTTAGGGTTAGCCTTTTTTACTTATCTAAAGGAGTTTTTTATTGTTAAATATAGATTATATAACACAACTGTGTGATAGGCTGAGTAATGCAACCCCCCCAAAAAAACCCAAATCTACATTCTAATCTCCTGAACCCATGGAAATGCAGGGTTCCATGAAAAGGGTAATTAAACTTGCAGATGCAGTTAATGTTGCCAATCAGCTGACCTTAAAATAAGAAGACTATCCTGGATTATCATGGCAGACCTGGTATAATCACAAGGATAATTGAAAGAGAGAGGCAGAAGAGTTGGGTTCAGAATGATGATGCCTGAGAAAGACTCAGCTGGCCACTGTTGACACTGGAGATGGAGGTGGCCACTTGCCAAGGAATGTGGGCGGGTTCTAGAGCTGGAAAAGGTGAGAAAACATATTCTTCCCTAAGCCTCGTAAAGGAACACAGCCCTGCCAATACCTTGAAGACCTATTTCAGACACCTCCTGAGCTGTAAGATAATAAATATTTGTTGTCTTAAGCACCTTTATACTAATCTGTTGTAGCAGCAATAAGAAACTAATACAGCATTTGAATAATGAATGTAATGATAGAAAGCAAATGATCCCCAGCAGGAGTCAATCAGGCTAAAACATCAACAGAATGCATGTTCCAGGAAACATGTAATTCTCAAAAATCATTCCCTTTCTAGCTCTTTAGGCCTCTCTTTTTGGAGATCAGAGAAATGATCCCTGTGATAATTATATGTGTGTATGTGTTTTAAAATCAAGAACCATTTAAACTTAAAAAAAAATCTGGAGTCTGCTACCTGAGAAAAGAGAAAAGAGAGAGAGAACAAATAAACAAGGGGGCTTTAGAAGCGTCTTCAGAGAAGCACCTTGAGAACTCTGCAAATATTTTTTCCATATAGCCCCTACAACTCTGTATACAAAACATGATCCAGATAATCATTCAGAGTTTTTGGGGATTTGGAATGCACTTAAGTCTAGACCCGTTGAGCTCTCATCCCCAAAGTGCTGCTGTGAGACAGGAAATGGGCCACCGCAGCTCTGAAAATACCAGGGGCCCCCTGAGGAATCCTGTGCCTAAAAACTGAGAGAACCAAGCTGATGACGTGCTATATCTACGGCAGTAGTGTCCCATCCCAAACAAGCAGGAAGGTGTCACAGGGCCTAGGCACAGACATCTAAGGCAGGGCCCTATGCCCAGCTATATAGCTAATGCCACATCCATGAAAATGCAATTTACAATGCTTTTAAAACCACCTGCTCCATTTCTAAGGTTCTGTGCAGCTACTGCTGAGGGAAGTGGAGCTGAAGAGCTATTTTGCATGTCTAGTTAAAAGAACCCCAGAGGCTGATGGACCAGGGAGGTGGGACTAACTCAGGGAGAAATTACCACTTGCTCATCTGCTTCCGGTAGCCATTTCAAATCTGGTTTTAGACATCATTTCTCTTACAGTCTCTGAGAATCCCACAGGCAGAAAACAGGCTGAATTCTGCTTTGTATTATTGAATCTGTCACTGGAGGATGGCACACAGGACTGCCTCTCTCTTCTCCCTCTCATTTCTCCCTCTCCATTTTCTTCCTCTCTGCTCTCCTTCCTTCAACTTTCCTTCTTCCTCTCACTTCTCTCCAGAGCCTCTCCCTCACCTTCTCTCATTTCTTGACCTTGATCCAAGCAAGACCTTGCTACTATATCAGTAGAAGTTAAGGCCACACTGAATGCTACCTTCTGAGATATGATTTACATTTTAAATATTGCTTCTCTTTGTTTAATGGGGCCACAGTAAAAACAATACAAGACAAAAATACTGATTTTTACATATACCCCCCAGGCAGGTAAGAACATTGACTCTTGAGTGAGAAATATGGAGGTTAAATTCCAACTCTGATTTCTAGCATGTATTTGTCTAGGAGGAAAAACATTTCCTCTTCCCTTTTATGTTCAGTAACTTGGGCCCAAAAATAGACTAACAGAAGTCAGATTAATAGGAGGAAATATATACATACACATAAGGTCTGTCCAGAAAAAGTCTAGCCATTGTTAATAGAACAAGAATGGTTTGTGCAATATCAATATAAATCTGGCAGCCAAGGAGAGTGGACCAGAATGCGCATGTGTGAACAACAGCAGCTTCACTGTACTGGTCAGTGGGGGCGGTAGATGCTGTTGAGTGAGCACGTGTACTGTGTGGCTGTTGCATTCAAAATGACTGAGTGAATAGATCAACAAATCCGTATTGAATTTTGCGTTAAGCTTGCACATTCCTCTGCGGAAATTATTCAGATGATTCAGAAGACCACAGCTATGAGCTGGTGGTGATTGGTAGCTTTATCATGACAGTGTCCCTGCTTAAGCATCACATCTCCTACAGCGTTTTTTGGTGAAACATCAAATCACCCAGGTGACTCAGCCCCTCTACAGCCCAGACTTGGCCCCCTGCAACTTCCGGCCTTTCCCAAAACTAAGATCACTTTTGAAAGAGGAGATTTCAGACCATCAGTGAGATTCAGGAAAATATGGCAAGGCAGCTGATGGCAACTGGGAGAACTGTGTGAGGTTCCAAGGTGCCTACTTTGAAGGGGACTGAGGCACCACTCTCCTATGTACAATGATTCTTGTATCTTGTATCTTCTGCAATAAATGTCTCTATTTTCATATTACATGGCTGGATACCTCCTAGACAGATCTATACAATTTTATTAATATTTATGTGCATTGAAGTTCACAGAAAAGAAGTAAAATTCAAAGAACTTTGGGGCTTATATAGTATTTTAACAAAAGAAAGGGAGTCTGAGTTTCTAGCGATGATAAGTTGCAGGGAAGTGACTAGGGAATACATGAGGGGACCTCATAGAAGATAAGGGTTATTTTTGTTAAGGGTGTTTGTGCAGACTTATTTTGTGCTGGCTCTCTGTCTCTGGTGATAAGAGTTACCAGTCTCTGCTTCCTGGCACTAAGTGAGGGGTTGGGGAGGCAGCTTCACAAAAGGAAGTTTATGCTCTGCTTTTCGTGAGATAAAAGGAGAGCAGAGAACTCTTCCGGTGTCTGCCGATTTTCAATTGCCTGTAGCTCAACATAATCCTTAAGCCCAAATGGCATATTTTGGAGTGGCCTGTTTTGATCCTTTTTGCAATGTTGCGCAAGTTACTTAAGCTTTTGCATTTCAGTGCCTTCATCTGTAAAAGGGATTAAAATATTACTTACCCTTTTGGGAAGCTGTGATGATTCAATGAGATCATTTATGTAGTGCCTACAATACACTGTCTATCACATAGTACGAGCTTAAAATTATTGCAAACCTAATTTTAATATAACAAAGAAAGGGCTAGTCATTATTATTATCCTTCATAATCACTGACCTAAGGGCATCTCAGTGTAGTGGTCTGTGGCAGACACTTTTATAGGGAGGCCACAGGAAAAGGGCCATGACAGGAGAGCCAAAATCATCTCTCAGGTTCAATTGGGGAACCCAAGAATCCAGTCTGTTTAGAACAGGAAGGTCAGGAAAAGGAAATTGCAGCAGGAAAAAAAATCATAACTCATAGGAAAAGATTATGTTCTTATAAAACTTTTCTAGCTGTATTTCCAAATAATCTATGACTCGTTTACATTCAGTTTACATACTGAACATGCTTTCATCATGAAAATACACAAGGACTCTTTTCAAGACACGTTACGGGCAATGTTGCTGGAAGTTTCTTAAAGTGGAAGGTATTCTCCCACCATCACCACCCCATCGTGGATTCAATGGGGCACTCAAACCAAAAAAGAAAGGTCTTAATTGTTTAATGGACATCCATATGCATATTTTAAAGAGGTCCAGTACATTTGCTAATCTTTCAAAATGAGCCCTAAGCTAAGTGAGATAGCTTGAATCCTGTTGCATTTGAGTGGAAAGCTTGTCTGCAGAATATTTAGGGATCTTTCCAGATCATTGAACAACCCCAAGACAGAAGGATGTGACATACTTTAGGGGAGAAGTAAGAGTTGGCAGTAGAACAGAGGATACCAGAAGGGAAGAAAACCCTAAATTTTTAAAAAATATATTTTGTTGATTATGCCATTACAGTTGTTCTATTCCCCCCTTCATTCCCCTCCACCCTGCACACCCCCTCCCCCACCATTCCCCCCTTTAGTTTATGACCATGTGTCTCAAGTTCTTTACATTCTATATTTCCCATACTATTCTTGCCCTCCCCCTGTCTATTTTCTACCTACCATCTATGCTACTTATTTTCTGTACCTTCTCCCCCCTTCTCCTTCTCCCACTCCCCTGTTGCTAACTGTCCATATGATCTTCCTTTCTATGGTTCGATCCTGATCTAGCTGTCCTCTTAGTTTGCTTTTGTTTTACGTGTGGTTGTTAATAACTGCGAGTTTGCTGTCCTTTCACTGTTCATCTTTTTTATCTTCTTTTTCTTAGATAAGTCCCTTTGACATTTCATATAATAGGGGCTTGGTAATGATGAACTCCTTGAATTTGATCTTATTTGAGAAGCACTTTATATGCCCTTCCATTCTAAATGAAAACTTTTCTGGATAGATCAATCTTGGTTGTAAGTCTTCGGATTTCATGACTTGGAATACTTCTTTCCAGCCCCTTCTTGCCTATAAGGTCTCTTTTGAGAAATCAGCTGACAGTCTGATGGGAACTCCTTTGTAGGTGACTGTCCCCTTATCTCTTGCTGCTTCTAGGATTCTCTCCTTCATTTTAATCTTGGCTAATGTAATTAACAGAAACACTAAGCATCACACACCGATCTTGTCCACATCATTTGCTCTATCCTCTTCTCATTTATTTTTCAAAACCTAGATGAGACTTCTCTTTTCAATGGAATCTTCTAGATGATGCCAACCACATTGATGTCTTGCTTCTCTTAGCTCCCATTGACTGAAAGGAGGAAATGTGTCTTCTAGAAATTAATTTTTTTAACTTCTTAATGTATCATTCTGATGTCCCCTGTAGTTAATAATTCAGAAACAATGAAGAACTATGAGACTCGGGTCAACATTGTTTGCTTCCCAGACACTTTGATTGAAAAGTCAGTTCTCTTCTTTGTACCTCTTTTAAGCATCAGTAAAATAGAAAGATTGGATTATTTAACCTTTAAATGATCTCTAAACATTTATACAAATATAGACTAATAATCTTAAACTGAGATTTGACTTAACTAGTTTCTATATTCATTGTTTTTCTGTCTGTATTTTTGAAAGACAATATATAGGTAGATAAATCTAACTTTAACATTTTCCTTAACTTTATTAGTGAATATGTGTAAAGATTTTAGAATAGTACCTGACATTCATAAGTTCTCCCTAAATGTTAGCAGCTATTATATGGGGAGTAAATCAGGTATAAACCCTGGTTGCACCCCTTGTTGAATGTGACTTTGTAAAAATAATTTAATCTCAATGACCTTTGGTTTTTATTTTTGAAATTGGGATAATTTTGAAATTATCCCAATTATTTTGAGGTAGGGATAATAACACGTAACTCTGGTTTGGAGCAAGAATAAATGAGTTTATACATGTAAAGTACTTAGCAAGGCTTAGAGTTAAGTTGGCAGGAAAGGATAGCTTATCCTTCTGATAGTCCTTTCTTTGGTGTGAAAGACAAAACTTTGCTGGATACCCCTTACAATCAATGTAAAGAAAGGTGTGATCTTGGGAAAGAGGAGAAAGAGCCAGGGCATACTTTAATGCAGCAAATGGGGCTGCATTTAATGCAGCAAATGTTGCAAGTTCCTACAACAAAGTGACAGAACTGTAATCTGGAATTCTATTTATTTATTTATTTATAATAATATGCAGCCGACTCTTCTTTTCTGAAATGTCTCTAGGAAAACACTCTTCCCCAGGTCTCCCCAATTTCCTTAAATTTGCCAGAAACTCTTTGATGGCAGTATTACCTTATAAAATTCATGCAAAAGAGCTCATGGTATCCTTTGAGAGCTCTTATAAATATAAATACTGATCCTATAAATGGAGGCAACAGGAAGAGCTCAAAACAGTAGTGGTAAAAGGAACTGAACAGATAGGGAAAGGCTGAGCAGCCAAGACCTCACCTGATGGATCCTACACTAATGCCATCCTCTTGAAGGGAAGGCCTGCCTAGAACCAACAAAGTCTTATCTGTGGGTATTTACATGAATTTTAAGAATCATTGGGATTTCTTTCCTGGAAAATGGGTGTGGCAATTTTAAAATCCTTCCTTTAACTCTGTAAATCAAGAGATTAGTTGAAAAATATTTGCTGAAATCTTCTGAGGGGTATTAAAGGAAAGAATGAATTTGGGAATTAGACAAAGGAATGTTTGAATTCAAGAACTGTTATATTTTAGTGTGTGACCTTGGTCAAGTCACTTAATTCTGTACCTTAGTTTTTTTTTTTTTTTCAACAATAATATGGTATTGCAGTTGACTTGACCTAATTAATTCCTGTAACTTTCTTTTTTAACTTTTTACTTTCTATAGCTTTATGTTGTCAGGAATTTCAGAGAAATGTTACTTAAGACATATTTTCTGATCAGCTGCTGAGAATTGCATCCCCTTCACTTGTTTGCTGACACAAGTATAAACAACATGTGTTAGATGGGCGAGTGGTTGGGCAGATTGATAGAAAGGTATCTTCCATAAACATATTATAGGAAATAAAATGCACCATTATTAGAGCCAAGTGGGTGGCCTGAGTGTATTTCTGGTGCCCAGGGAAGAAAAACTGCCTGTAGGCGGGTTGATAAGGAAGTCTTCATGGGGAAGAAAAAGGAACTAGACCCAGGAGCAAGGAGGAGTGTCAGGGCCAGTGAAGGACAGTCACTGTCACAAGCATGTGTTCACAATATAGTCTTTCCCGTAAGTCAGCCTTCAGTTCCCACGCAGGTCATCAGAACTGGACCTTAAGAACCAAAAGCACTGAGCTGCGTGTGCCCAGTCCTACAGGTGACACTGGCTCTGAGAAATAACACGGAGCCAACAGAGGTGACTGTGCTAGTCACTCGGACTTTATTAATGCAGATTCACTCCAAATCCATAGTAACCTAATAACAATACTAATCACTCAGAAACAATCAGTATCAACAACACTGGGGGGTAACAAACCCAACTCCCAGAGTGTCAGCCTGCAGGTCTGGGAAATAGCATGGTGGGCAAGGGAGCCGCAAGCATCTTACAAGGATCTCTGGAGCCAGGTGGACAGCAGGGCAGATGGAGTCCTCAGTGCAGCAGGAATGAGCCTCCAGAGAATGATGTCAAGGGAGATCAGTGTGGCATTGAGCAGCATCTTGGTGTGTGGAGCTCAGCCATCTGAGAATGGCTGAAGCCTGCCTCAGTTATACCCTTGAGAGTGGTGCACTCCACCCTTCTGAGTCTTTTGATAGGTAAGCGCGTTGGTATCCATGATGGCAAGTGGAGAATTTCCCCAGGAGCCTATCTGTGGGTGGTCCCGCTCTGCAGACACTGTTCTGGCCCTGTATGTAGATATCTTAGGTGTGTCTCCTTGCCAGATATGTCTAGTGTGACTTGGGTCATTTCCTTCTTAAACCAAAATGCCATGGATGACTGGCAGCCATCTTGGTTGATAGAGTGACTAACCCAAAGTTTGTGTGTGATGTACAACTTCTAAAAATGATAAAAGCCTCACTGATGATGGCGACCTCCTTCAGAAAATCTTTTTCCTGTTACTACCACCTGCTTTTCTCCAAGGGGAACTGATTTTCCCTTCTTGTGTTCCGAGTATTCCCTGTAAAGCCTTGTCTTCAAGAGCTGGTGCATTTATTGACCACATTCAATTTTATGCCTGCCTCTGTTAACCTGTAGGTCTCCAGGGCATAGTTTTGGACATTATCTGCTATTTCATCATTTTGGATCATTCTTAGCTCATAGTAGTAGCTTAATAAATGTTGATGAAGAACTGAATGAATGAGTAGATACTTACTGTCTACTAAGTACTATGCTCCTAGTTTTGGCAAGTAAATTAACTTCTTTATACTTCTGTTTCTTCTATAAAATGAGCTGTAGGAGGGAATTAATTATTGATAAATCATTATAATACTGATGGGCACATAGTCAGTTCTCAGTAAATACTTATTATTATGAACACATTGAATTCCCAGGATTCCCTTTAAGTGGAGAAATTTAAAGAAAGCATTAAAGTACAATAGTACAATTGCATCTTCACAGAATAAAAACTCTTTTCAGAGAGGGTGTCTTGCAGAAAATTGCACAAGAAGAAAATTAAAAAAAAAACAAAAAAGCAATGTCCCTTTCCCCGGGTCTAAGATATTCCCCAGAAGTCCTGTGTCTCAGTTCCAGGGGCTAACGGTCCTTTGCAAGCAGGATGCCCATTTGCCCACTAAATCTCTTCAGCACTACTGTGGGGCTGGGCTTCAGAGGCGTGGAGGTAAAGGGCAGCACGGTGAAGCCAGCGTGGTTCTGGCACAGCCCCGAGTCCATCCCATGCCTGGGCTGCTTGCCCAGTTTGGCGTCAAATACCCCATGGGATCCTCTGGGACAGCACAGCCCACGCCTCCCTGGTAAGAGTCACCTAGTTTCTGGTTTTAAGAACACAAACTCCAGGATCCTCTGAATCAGACTCTAAGAGAGTGTTTTCAACAAGCACCTGGGGTGATTTTTATCAGCAGGGAAGTTTGTCAAACTTCGCTTTGGAGACAGGCTGAAGCAAGACTTCAAAGGATGCTAGTGGTACCTTTCAGAGGGCAGTTCCTCAAAATCAGTGTTCTTATGAGGGTTCTCCTCTCCTCCACCCTCCATCCATGCTTGTTTGTAAACATAAGGACTAAATCAATTCCCATGTGTCAGCCAGGATCAGAACAGTCCCAGGAGAGTAGCAGGTGGGGGCGTTGTGGATGCTGTTCTGTGGCAAAAGACACCGAATCACGGAATTTTTGCTCCTGCCCTTTCCTCCCTAAAGCTGACTACTGGCTTCCACAGGAGCTTTCTGAAAGGGGCTGTAGTCACCAGTCACTGAAATTAATGTTTTCCTAGCATCCCAAGAGGGGTCTGAGCTCTCACAATGCAAGCTCTGGAAAGAAACAGCAGCTGCTAAGGCAAAAAAAAAAGGGGGGGGAATGACATGCAAGCTTCCCAGGCAGCAAACTAGAGCAGAGACAGCCCTGCGCAGCCCAGTATCCCTTATTCAGCGTGGAGTGCCACCGTGCTCTCCAGGGCAAGTTTCCTGGGAGTGTCTCTTCTCTCCACCCTCACAGCAAAGTCTCCAGCTCTCCAACAGATGTCTCTTTTGCAGCTCTGAAGTCCAAGTACTCACTGGCAGCAGCAGCACCGAGTCCCCAGCCCAGCGCCCCGCGCTGTGGTTGGGGGACCACAGCAGGCAAATGCCAACATCAGCATGAGAGGCTGGACTTCAGCCCAGCTCAGTCCTCACCCGGGGTGGCTGCTGCCTGGCCCTGCGCTTCTGCGAGGAGCTGCTCACTTTCTGCCCTCAGGAGTCTTTGTTCCAAGCCAGATATTGCTGGGATTCTCACATTAACTCCCTCCACTCCAAAGGGGTCCGGAGGCTGGGATGCTCTGCCCTCCTGAAGGATGTTGACTCTCGAGTGGGAGTCCGAAGGACTGCAAACAGTGGGTATTGTTGTGATTATATGTGCATCTCTGAAGCTGCTTCATTTGCTGGGACTGATTGATTTTTCCGAAGGTAAAGTGGTCGCTCCCAGTGTGTGCCATTGGTCAGGTCTGGTTCAGAACTGGATACAGGCACTGCAGAAGTTGAGGCTTAATAACCAATGTGAAAGTTTTAAAATATGCGAGCTTGCCACGGAGTAGCCTAGTAACGTACTGCTCATTTCTGTTTACCCAGATATTGGAGGTTGGGAGGGAAGGGGTTTTGCATCATTATCTTTCTATCGGAAACCTGTTGGTGTTTAGGGTGATGTTATGGGTTAAATATATTTCCTAGGGGGGAAGTGAGGATTCTTTCCTGTGGGGTGATAATACAGGTTGATTTTTGGTTGTCAGGTTCATGTTGGCTGCCACTCCTTAAATGTCATTAGTAATTCTGTCATCTGGAGCAGTACCTTGATTTGTGAGTGAAATATCCATGTGTGCCTCATTAGTTAGGAGGCATGGGGGTGGAGCTGGGTAGTTGGTGATGATATAAAATGGGTAAGCTTTTGGCTTAAAGTTGAGTTACTGGGTGCTTAGCAAAAATGTGTTTTTGTTTCATTTATATTTCCCAGTGAGCCACTTTGCTCATTTTTCTGGGAACAAATAATACACAGAAGACAGAGCTGTTGCTACCAATAAATATTTTATCCACCTAATATTAACTTTATTACCTAAATCACTTTTATTATTTAAAGATGAAAGAGAAAAAATATTGACTAACTTTGCTTTAACAATGTGTGTGTGTATACACACACATTTTTTCATGAAATAATTTTTCTACTGAAGGAACATACTTTGAATCATTTCTATCATTTAATGTCAATTTCACACCCAAGGTCTCCCTTCTTCTCAAGAGTGGAGTTCCTGAAACACTTTCTAATGTTCCTTCCTAGTAAGAGAGTGATCTTTCATTGCCAAATTTTTAAATGAATATTTACTTCTCACGTTGTCTGTCATGTTGGAAGTTGATGGAAATATTTAAGCCTGCCTGTGCTATAGTCTTTCTAAGATCTGTTAGCTCAAATGGTATCATCTCAAAGCACACCTGGTATACAGGTTGTTTCTGGTAACCTGTTAGTAATGATCAATGTGTCTTATCTTCAGAAATGTCCTTTGATGCTACAAAGTGGGTTCCTTAGGTTCTAACTGCTTATTCCAGTAGAAGAGCGTAAGAAGCTGTCATGTAATTTTCATACCTTCTTTTAAGCAATCTCTGACAAATTCTGTTTAGGCATACATGACAATAATGTTATAATGGGATTAAATAAAGCCTTGGAAGTTAGTTTCTTCCTTTTCTCACATTACACAGTAATTTTATTTACTTCTCCTGGAAGAGAGCAATGCCTCACCAACTTCTCCGAGTGCTACACAATAATCTGCATTATTCTGAGGTTCCTGCTTTAGTACACTAATGTTGGTGTCATAATAAAATACAGGTACAATAACTTTAATTTCTGGGAGTGGAATAATTTGCTTCTGTTTTATTTTGTCGCCATATGAGTTTTTGTGCTCTGGACTCGGTTGAGTCACAGCCCCCAACTCTAGTGTGCTGTACACAAGTTGATGAGGTGGTCTGGAAAGGAAACCATCATGGGGGGATTTGAGGAAGTGAACGTTCAAGGTGCTCTAGGATAGCACACTGCTCTTTATTGCCAATGTTGGTGATGTGGACACTTCAAGTCAAATGCCCTAAGTTTAAGACTCCTGCTATTGACTCAGCTTTTACTTTTTAGGTCCTGTTTTATGTCACTTAAAGTTGAAGGTTTTCAGATAAGAACTTCCAATGTGATTTCCAACAACAGGAGAAGTAGACTTCCCCAACTAGAATCATAGAATTTTTAGCTAGTCTGAAACATCTTTCTTGGGCTGGATATCCATATTCATACCCAAATAATATCCATATTTATATATAAGCCTATGTTTCAGCACACACACACACACATATATATAGATGTACCTACATATTTATAGGTATTATGTAAAATGTGCAGAAAGCTAGGTAAACTGGATTCAATGTATAATCCTTGATCATGCTAAAATACAAAGATGTAGGTTATACAATACTTGAGATATAACCTATATATTTTATTTTTGACAAATGAGGTTTTTTTTTGTTATGAAGTACATGTTAGAACATGGTGGTCTAGTCCACCTTTCTCATTTGACTTTGGAGATGACTGCAACCTAGACAGGCTAAGTGGTCTATCAGAAGGCAAACAAGCTTGGGGCAGAGACAGGGCCAGAACCAAGGACTACTGAATTGTATGTGCCGTTCCTGCTACAACGCTCTTTTTATTTGTTCCTCTTCTCTAACATTGAGAAAGAGGATTAATGAGAACATACGTGGAAAATTTGGTGAATTTCTGAATTCCTGAACTGTCCATGAACAGGCTATGCAATATCTGAAGAAAATACAGTTATAGGAAATAAGACCACATAATAGCCACTTAATTTCTACAAGTCTTTCATCCCAACCCAAGTGATGAAGCCAAGTATGGCATATAATCAGGCTAAACCAGACCACAAGCTGTTATCATAGGGACAGGATTAGGACAAAGACAAACAAGTGGTCTTCTGACCACCTTTTCTCTAAGGTGCACTGAATTTTGACCATCTGTGACTCATATTTACTACCAACGAATGGCCAGTCCAAGTCAAATCCAGTACTGAGACCAATAAGATCATGGAAATTCTGGCTAGGTCCCTGTCTGTGTTTTCTCAGATTATGTCACTTAGACTTTTTGATCACCAGGCAAGTAGAGGAACAAGAAGAAAGGCAGTTAAAGAGCAAGGCACAAAACATTAGATTATCAAGCCCTTCATCCTTTCTACCTGAAAATGATAAAATGACCAATAAGAGCCACCATAATGTAGATTACTGAACTTTTTACTGACACTACACTGCCACCAGAATATGGTCAGAATAAGGCCAGGAAATTAGCCTTTCCTTTGGGGGGAGAAGCGAAGATGATGAGGCCCAGAGCAGAAACCTGAGCTTCTTTGAGGCAACATTCAACTTGTATACTGTTCTCATGAAGCAATGATTCTTCACTGGAACTACTTTCTCTAGTGTGATATTGTGCATGGATTAATTTAGAAAATACTTCTGAACTATTGGAATAAGAGGGTCCCCATTAGTGTTGGGATAAAGCATTCTTACCTACGTGTTATCATCTACAGATAATTCTCATCTGTGGTGAGATTAGCTATGGAGAAAAAAGAGTTAAGAGAAACATTTGTGCTCTTACTTAAATTAGATTCCAATTTTGATAAAGCCCTTTTTATAAAATAATTCTCTTTCAATTGAAATTCAAGGTTTAAGAAGCAAAAGCAATTTACAGAAAGGATTAAAATGACTAATGGGATTTTAATATAATGATTAGAGGTTTTAAACACATCCATTTATTCATAAGGGGAATAGAAAGAATATTCACCAGATTAATCTCAGTATTTCATAGTTTAGCATGAACTGTATGTCTTACTAAATTCTAAAATACCACATTTTGCCATGTGTAATGCACACTTTTTTGCCCAAATTTTTTCAGGTAAAAATAAAGGTGTGCATTATACATGGGTAGTACCAATTCTGTATCTATATAAATGCTTTTTATTAAAGATTTTATTTATTTATTTTTACAGAGAGGGGAAGGGAAAGAGAAAGAGAGGGAGAGAAATATCAATGTGTGGTTACCTCCTGCATGCCCCATGATGGGGACCTGGCTCTCAACCCAGGCATGTGCCCTGACTGGGAATCAAACCTCTGGCCCTTTGGTTCACAGTCCGGTGCTCAATCCACCGAGCCACACCAGTCAGGACTATATAAGTGTTTTTTTAACTATTTTATTTATTCTTATGTGTTAACAGTTGTAACTCTAGAAAGTGATAACAATATGCATATACAAAATAATATAATAATATGGTATTCAGTTTTGTTTCTAAATATAAATAAATAAATAATTGAATTAAAACATTACAATGAAAGTTTTCTTTCTGAAAGTTTGAACCCCAAATGTAGTATGTGCAGGGTTCTCTGGTAGGCATTGCCTGAGAGCGTTGCAAAGGAATGTATCCTCAGTAAGCTTTCCTTCTGGTAAGGGAGACCAGTTACCAAATATACAGGAGAGATAAGTGCTTGGCATAAGCCTGAGGGTGGCAGGTAGAAGTGCAGGTGGAGTGGTGCATTCTGGAAAGGGCTTGAGGGAAGGCTTCCTGGAGAGCAAACTGTCCTATAGGACCTTGCCGTGTGTGGAACCTTTCCCAAATGGGAGAATGGGGAGAAAACCTTTCAGGCTAAGCAAAGAGCTTGAATTATGACCCAAAGCATTGGCAGGAGGTGGCTTCCATGGATCAGGGTGGTGGTTCGTAGCTCATGGAAGTGGGAATGTTGAAATGAGAGATGTGGCTGAAGCACTCACTTGGGGTGCAGCGTGGCAGACAAGTGTTTTAGGTGGGTCGACCTGGGAGCATGTTAAAGTTCAGAGGTAAGAGGATGGAAGCAGAAGCTCCAGGAACAATATGCTTCTGGAACAATTCAGCCAAGATTTAAAAATTCATAAAGTACAATTGTACTTCCCTCAATAAAATACTCAGTGTAAATGGTCAATTTCTAGTTTTTCCATAAATTCATGTTTGACATAAGATCCTTGGTCTGCACCTGTTCTAACATGGCATAATTGTATTTTATTTCAGAGCAACATGTTTGGCTTTAAATATATTTCCCTTGAGAAAAGAAAGAAATGTGGGACACACAGAGGTTCTGGCTATAGATACAGAAGCTCCAGTTAAGGTGGGAACTGTGAAATTCTGATGGATATATCTCACTTCTTACAAGGTCTATAATTATTTGGAACTATTTATTTTGGAAAATTATATACAGGAAAAGTACAGCGAATAGCATAAGGAACTTCTGTGTGCCCATCACCCAGCTTCAATAATTCCCAATACTCTGTTATTTGTGCTTTATTAATGGCTTGCATTGAAAAGTAGGGTTTTTTTATTATTATATAAAGCATTCTGGGCCCTTTGCTAGACCCAGGATAAAAAAATGAATTAAAGATAGTCACTACACTTAAGGAACTCTCCGTTGTAAAAGGAGATGGGAAATATAAACAAAGAAAATGCAGTACATTTTAGTAGACAGATACAAGTCAGGCTAAGATATAAAAAAATGAAAATTAATTACGTTCAAGAGGAAGAGATGGAAGTGATCAGAGGTGACTCTCTGGAGTAGGTGGCTTCTAAGCTGTGATTTTATGGGTGAAGAGAAGTTTATTGAATTCAGATGACAGAAAGGCACTTGTGCAAATTCTGCATAGGAACACAGTACACACTGTGGAATTCCAGGAACAGTAACTAATAACGGGTAAAGGGGAATTGATACAGTTTTATTCCTTCTCCTTGATTACATAATTAACCCCATAGCCTAGCACAACACTGGGCCTACAGAAGGCACTCGCCAAACTGTGCCATGAGCATCATTTACTCTCATTCAGTGAGAGACTCAGTGAATTTCTACCAAAGCTACATAATTAAGGGACTCCCATGTCTCTTTCAAGTTTCCACGGTGGCCTGGAACTGTTGATTAGTGGATTATGATTTTGTACTCTTTTTTTCCCACTGGTAAGATTTCACATCAAAGTTAGAGATACCCACACTCCAAAGGCATCAGGGGCAGCTGTTCATTAGAACTTGATGGCCCTAGGAAACCATTTCAGATGAGACATCCCACAGCGAGGTGGAAAAGCCCAGCTTTAAATGGACTCCAATTTGGCTGGGAAAGTAGCTCTTTCCATTTCACAACTAGGAAAAAAACCCTTAGGTTTCTGACTAAAACTGAATTAATATGTATTATGCTATATGAAGGGGAGCAGCGGACATGAGGGTGTTTTATGGTCCTTAAGAAGTTTCAAAGTAGTTAGAGACCAAACAGCTCATGAATAACTAAGACAAGACTTCAAGTGTCTGGTGAGAGGAAGCAAGGTGCTTAGCAACCTCAGAGAGAAGAGCCAGCCCATCCAGTTGGAAGACATCAGGGAAGGCTGGGTGGAGATGGTGACAGTGGAAATCTGAGGATCTGAAGCATCAAAACACTTTAACAGGTAAAGACTGGGAGCTAAAAACCAGAATTTAGGCTGTAATTTTTAAAAGCAAAGCAGTTTTCTGAAGTCATTGTTTGTAATCAGGTTGATTCTACAGAGTCCATTAATCACTGTAAGATACCAAGTTTCTGCTCTGGACCTGCCATTGTGTTTGGTACTGACTGATTTGGGGACTATTCTTTTTAGTTTTGCTTACTTTGGGAGCTCGTTCTCCACCCCAGCTGGACCCAGAGAGCTGGAATCTTAGGGAGGAGGGATGAGTGTCCATTCAATGGCTTGTACATTTCGATGACCTCCAGCCAAAGACCACCAAGAACACACCTGTTTTTGAACAATTTGGCTTTGTTACGCTTTGCAGAGAGGGATCATACACACCATGGAGAACTGTGGGGCATCTCAGTAACAGGGTGTTAAAAGGAATTTATGGGATTTGAGCTTGTACTAGGGGATTTATGATTTAGGAAGTAGGGCTTCGCTCTGGAGTAGATGAAGCCAAAAAGCCAGGAACATTCTATGACTGGGTATCTTAAATAGTATCTATAAGTCATGAACACGAGACAGAAGCTAAAGCTGTAATTAACAAGGAAGCAAGCTATATTAGCTAGGATCTGGACTATCTGGTTATTTTTGTGGTTTAAACACAGTTTATGTTTTTGTCTTGATCAATCATAAGTAGAGTCATCTTGTCTGATGTTGATATTTTGTAAAATTGCTTATATTCCATAAGAGAGTGCTGAGGCTTAGGTGATAAGCCAGGGCATCTCCCTCAGGATGTCAGAAGGTGCTTCATCCTCACACATGATGAGGAAGAGGGCAGAGTAAGATGAGGGGCAGGCGTACAGCAAACAAATCTGAGTGTGCATCTTAATCTTTAACTCTAAAGAAGTTACTCAGCCTTCCTGAACTTGAGTTTCTGTTTCTGTAAAGGAAGGCTAATAAACCCAGCCTTTCAAGATTGTTATATAAAATGCAAAAGTATAAGTGAAATATCTAGCTCAGTGCTTGGAATATAAACAGGAGCCACTAAATTTCTTTCTCGTAATTATGTCAGGTTAGGATAATATGTTCAAATTCTTTGAGTTCTATCAGTGGTTCTCACACCTTACCTGGTATCAGCATCACCTAGGAGACCTGTTAGAACACAGATTGACCGGCTTCATCCGAAGAGTTTCTGACTCAGTGCATCCAGGTGAAGGTCTGGGAATTTGCATTTCTAGTAACATCTCACTTTTGGCTGCTGCTCCTGATCCACAGACCACCATTTGAGGACCACTGAGTTAGATAATAAATCTGAACGGCCAAACCCCTGATGTTTGCAATGTGCTCTTCACTGAGCTCTTCAGCCCCCGCAGAACTTCATTCTAATTATCCAACTTGTTCTATAGTAAGTATTTGAGGCTTGTGGGCCAGGCAGTTTGTAGTCAAGACTCAATTCTGTTGTTGTGGCACAACAGGTACACAAATGAATGAGTGTAGCTATGTTCTGATAATCATTTGTGGACACTTAAATATAAATCTCATGCCATTTTTTATGTGTCACTAAATATTATTTCTTAATCATTGTAATTGTGAAATAATGCTTAGCTCAAAAATCATACAAAAACAGTAGCAGGCTAGATTTGGTCTATTGCTATAATTTGCCAACCCCTGTACTAGAGTTGGCAATAAAGAAACCCATTAAGAAGAGGCCTCTGGTCAGCAACATACTGTGTTTGGGAAACTTATCCAGATTTTTTTTTTTGAGCCCTTGGTCTCACTGAGAGGATGAGGGTCTAGCGCCTCCTTTGGGGTGGATGGAATTATCTGCTCAGTTAGCAAGTGATTTGAATTACTGAGCCTGTGTTTATTCAATAAAATGTCTTTCCTTTCCCTAATCCCACATGTCTAGGCCAGCTGAGAGGGTTGTTATATACACTAAGCCATCCACATGATTTTGTCATACAGTGAGTAATGCTAGGGCTAGGCAGAACGATTTGGGTCATCCTGCCACCAATTTTCATTTTAGGTTTTACTGCCTCTCAGACAAGATGGAATCATATCCTCTTCTCATTAAGGTTATAAACTCTTATCTAGTGGATGTGTTAAGGACACATTTCAACGGTTCAAAGTAAACTGGTCCTCAGAGTATCGTATTACACTGAGCCTTTGGTGTTCTCCTGAAAATGAAAAATATATAAATAGTGGGGAAGTTAATGTTCTTGGAAGTGAAGCAGATCCGAAGTCAGTTAACAGTTCTGCTTTATATAGGCCACATGGTTTTGGACAAAGATTCATAACCACGCTGAACTTCAGTTCTCTCATATGCAAAATGGGGACAATAATAGTACTTACTTGGTAAGATTAATGAGAAGTAAATTAAGCACTACTTGTTCAAATCATGCTTAGCACAGTACCTAGCACACAGGCTCAACAAATACTAGGTATTACTTACAGTGTCAGTGTTATTTCTGTCTTTGATCTTCACATCCATTGTACCTGTTAGTGAACATGGTCACTCATGAAATTGTCCATGAAGAAAAGCTTGTGGTCTGTGTGCCTGCTGTGCTAGTAATTGGGAACTTAAAGGCATAGTGTTGGCTAAGTGGGCCTCACATACAAATAAACCTGTGAACAAATTGATTTAGTAAATAGCCCTGGTTTCACATTCATGCAAAAATGAGGAGGATGTAAAACAGACACTGACCACTCCTGTTTAGAGGTGGGAGACGCATCAGACAAATACTCATTAAGGTGGCGTTTGAGCTGAATCTCAGTGATACATTTTACACTAAGCATCATGCATCCTTGGAAAACACTGATGCTTGATAAAACCTACTTTCACGTTTTCCAGGGTATGTCATGTCGATCCCAGTTTCTAACTCCTGGCTCACATTCCTCTCTTTTTTCCCCACAGTGCCTTTTCTTATCCACATGCTGCTCATATTTTGCCATTTGGGCTCAGATCAAAACTTACTCTCTCTTATATAATATCACTTTTCTTCTCTGATCTTACTTCACTGAGTCCTGAAATATGTTGTATGGTAATATAGTATAGCACTTGATAATAATAAACCTTCATGCACTGTTCCCCAAATCACTTCATCTGTGTTACTTCATTTTCTTCTCAGCTAGAAATAAGAAACCACTCTACCTCCACAGAGAGTAAATTTTCCTTATATTCCCACAGTGTCCAGAACAGTACAAAGTGTATCCCAGAGGCTCAACAAATACTTATTGTGGGTATGTCAGTTGCAACTTTGATGGACTGTCCATTCGCATCAGTGTATTTGTCTTATTTGAATCCTATCCCCATCCAATCTGCCTTCATAGTGTTACAAGAGAACTTCCTTAAAACATGAGGGCTGAGCTTATGTTCAACATTCTTCTGCCTTATCTACAAAACAGAACTTCCATGTCTCCGCATGTGATACAATAAATGAAGATCTGACCAGTGCCTACCTGTTCAATCCATGGCTCGTCACGTCTCCTCTGCCCAACTTCAGGTCCCTAAGCGCCTCATGTTGCATCCAGCGACCATTCTTTTGCATATACCATTTTCTTCCAAAATTCAATCCCTTTCTCATATGTCTGGAGACATCTTTTCAACCTTCAGCTCTTAGTTTATATTTTTCCTTCTCTGAGAAGCATTTCTGGTCTTCCTCAAGCACAGCTCTGTTCCTGATGCCTGGCTTTCTTTTCCCCACACTCTCCTGTGCCCATTTTATGCTCTAGCACAATCCCATCATCCTTTCCCAAGCACTCCAGGTTTTTTCATGCTTTGTGCCTTTGCTTTCAGCACAAATGTTCCTTTTCCTAAAATACAAATCCCATTGGTCTTCACCTGATTCACTCCTTATTAGCTTTTAAGCTCAGCTCAGGATCCGTCTGTTCCAGAAAGCCCCCCTTAAACCACCTCCTTGGATTAAGTGCCCATTTCTATTACCCCAAAGCACTCAGTCTTAGCACTTCAAATGACATTAAATTTTTGATTTCTGTGTCTGTCTCTTTCACAAAACTTCAAGCACCCCGTAGGCAGAGCACTTATCTCTGTATCTACTGTGCCTTGTAGGAATGAGTGGATGGATGGGTAGGTAACTGATAGGCACGTCTGTTCAGAGGTCCTGGTACTAAACTTCTCAGAGTTTCCGTGGAAATTTTGAATCGGTATAGTTTTTACACATTTTTTAGTCAGTTTCTCAACCTCGGCAGTATTGAGTTAGATCATTATTCCTTTGTGAGTGCTGCCCTCTGCGTTATAGGCTGACTGGCAATATCCTGGGGACTCTACCTAGCAAATGCCAGTAGCTCTTTCACCCAAATCGTGACAACCAACCTTGCCTTCAGGGGCTGCTGAATATCCCAAAGGAGAGGGGGGGCGGGCAGAATCACCTCCCTCCACATTGAGAACCAATGGATTGAGATATGGTCAAACATGATTGGTAAACCTTTTTAGGTACATACATTTATAAATCACTGAGCGGAATTTAAGTGTGAAAACAATCTAGCATTATTGGAGATCACTGAAACCCAAAACTGAATGTTGGAAATAGGTTATGTTTTTTTCATGACAAAAGTAATAAATAATCATTATGGAAAGCTTATAAGTATAGAAAAAACAGAAATATGCAGAAAGTGCCCCTAGTTTCACCATTCAAATAATAACCACCGGTATTTTATTTTTAGAATAGCCACTAGTAATATTTTTACTTAAATAAATACTTTCAGTTTTTTCTACATGTAGATTTGTTTCTTTAAACTTACTAATACTGCATGCACCATGAAAGTTTATTTTGCTTTAAGTTCAATATTATGGTAAAAGTATTTTTATATTAGATTACAGATTCTTCAAAAATACTTCAATACCTATGTTATATTCTATAAATTGTGTACTATAATTTAGTTATCCTGATTCTAGGACATATAAGTTATTTGCTTTTTTTTAGTACTTGAAAAATTCTGTAATAAAGTCTCTGTGGGTGATGTCTTATAGATTTAGAATTATGTTCTTAAGATAGGGTCTTAGAAGAAGAATTAATGGAATAAGAGAATTAACTGTTTCAAGTCCCTTGGCATAAATGTGAGGTCACTTTTCTTTCCAAAGGGTGACGCACATTTGCCTGCTCCCCTGAAAGGTAGGGGTGCCAAGTGGTTTATGTTTATTGCATCATCACTATGTCTTATTAGGGGACATTTTGAAGGTGGACACCAAAGACTATGTTGGCTGGCACAGTGTTAAGACACCCTGTCTTAGGGCTGGACTGCTAAAGTCTTTTAAACCAACATTAGGAATCCTAATTTTGTAGAGACATGAAATTCACATTGTAGCTTGAACATGGTCTTCCTGTTCTGTTCTTTTGTGGATCAGAATACACTCCCTTCACAAAATGGTCTCAGCCTTTCATGGACCATCATGCCCATCTCAACCACCAGGAATGGTGCTTAGTGGGCATCAGTTTTTTATTGATAGAGAATAGATGACATAGTCTGTCACTAGATGAAGTAATTGTTGGGTCCCTATGGATTTAGAAGGAATGTTGTCACGAATAAAACCATTGCTGTACACATCCACACTTCCTGAGCCTTATTAATAGTTGCATTTCACTTAGGTGAATTTAAATAGCAGGGAGAGAGAATAAAGTCTTTTTTAGAGGCATGTCCATGTACATCTCAAGTAAAAGTCTGACATATTTTGTTCATGTGACAAAGTCTGGAATAAAGAATCATAGGTATTTTGAACAGGGAGATGTGAAAGCCTATCCAGTCAAATTCTCTCATATTATAGGTCATGCGAATGAATGAATCACACAAAGTCCCTTCATTAATTCATCATAGAGCTTTGCTGTAGATATGGAACAGCACTCACGTTAGGAGATGCTGAGCCTTGAAAATAGACAAAAAATGTCAAATCCTGACCCTAAATCATGCCGGCTGTGTGTCCTGTTCAAGTCACCAAAACTCTCTGAACTTTAATTTTCTCACACATCAGAGATCATCATAATGGCAACTTCATAGGTTTTCATAGATCTTCAGATTTGTAGAGTGATTTTGAGACAGAATAACTTGGAGACCAGGTGCACACCATATTTTAACTTAAATTTTCTAATGAATATTTCATTCTCCCCTCTTCTAACATAAATCCTGGTAGAAAGGATCTCAGACATTGTGAACAGAGCTGCCAAAAACTTAATTTTCTTTATGCTGATTCTGAATATTTTATGTTGCAACTTATACAAGGTTGGGTTCTACCACATTTCAGATAGTCCATAAGTATTTTCTATATCCACTTTTATAAGTGAGAAAACTTGTTCAAAGGGGCTACATGACTTGTCTTGTTTATAAGCAACCAAATAGTAGAATGGAAATTAGCTAAAGACTTCAAAAGCTAGAGCTTCTGTTCTTTCCACTTAACCTTCCATGTAAGTGCTAAATCTTTTTTTTCTAAATTCTAGGATAGGTAAAGAAATACTCTAACATTCCTGGATTACTAAAACTAAGGTAGCATATTTGGAGTCAAGTACTTTTTCAGATATCCACTTGAGTAGAATTAAGTGACATGAGAAACTTTATATGTCAGTAAACTTGTGGTTATGAATGACCTGGTCACAGAAACTCTCTAATGAATAAACAGAATATTGAAGACCTGGCAGCAGTGAGGTTAATTGGTTATGTGATTTCAAATTTGAACAAATTACAGGAGAAAATGGATGATGATAAAATAGGATTATACCCCAAGAATCCTAAAACATCAATTTCAAAGAACCTATGCACCACAATGTTCATAGCAGCACAATTTACAATAGCCAAGAGTTGGAAGCAACCTAGGTGCCCATCAGTAAATGAATGGATCCAAAAATTGTGGTACATATACACCATGGAATTTTATGCAGCAGAGAGAAAGAAGGAGCTACTACCTTTTGCAACAACATGGATGGAACTGGAAAGCATTATGCTGAGTGAAATAGGCCAGGCATTGAGGGACAAATACCATATGATCTCACCTTTGACAAGGAAGCTAAAGAATAAAACAAACAAGCAAACGAATAAAAACAAAGACGCTGAAATAGAGAACAAGTGGGCAGCGACCAGAGGGGAGAAGGAAGGGAACTTAAGGGGAAAAAGGGGGAGTGATTTTGAGGAACAAGTATGAAAGACACAGAGATGAGGACTGGGGGGGGGATGGGAGGGAGGGGGGAGACCGGGCGGGGGGGGGGAGAGAAAAAAAGTACTTGAAAAGTAACTAAATAGAATAAAAAAAATAATTAGAAGACTAAGGCACCTCAACTACCCAAATTTCACATCTGTCTTCACTGTATTCAGACATTCTTACATATCACTGGTGCATTGAAGAAGAAATTAGCAGAGGCCTCTGAATATCACCTGAGTGAAAGCAGAAGCAACTCCATCCTGTTATTGCAAAGGTTCAAGGTGACACAGAAAGAATTAGTCAAATGCATTCTTTATGACCATAGTGGTTGTATAGCTAAAACTCTTTTTGAAAATATACCTCGTTAAAAATTTGCACATTAGCTCTGGGTTCCTAATAAGATTTTAGACTCAAATTATAATGCTCAAAATGGCCTCATTATTGTTGTATAACTTTTACAATGCAGCAACAATTAAACTAACATATAGCTTAACATTTCATAGGTACACTTGAAGGAAAATGCAAGATCAGCAAAGAAATGCTGTTGTTGCAAAATTTTGGTAAAGTTGAGAGTTGACCCGCCTAGCTAATGTATTTGAAATACACACATTTTGCAATAATAGGAACTATTCTTGCCAGTAGTTGGCTAAGGGGAGTAAAGAAATTTTTCTACAAGGACAGATCTCATCCTACTACACTCCAGAGGGACCTCAATATGTCTGTTTTTCAGGTAACAACTTCACTGTGGAATAATTATTTAAGGAAAGTTTCTCAGCTCCTTTACATAAATTTGCTTAAATTGGAAAGGATGGAACTTTTTCAAGTGAATATGAAGGTAGCTTGAGACCTTATGCCACGACATCTATACTACGAGTACCTCTTTCCCTCATTTCATTAAAAGCGGTGTCAGTAGTGATTTTTTCTTATAGTGCCATATTCTTTGCTCTTGAACTTGGCTTCTATGTTGCATAGGAAGACACAGAAAGTCTGCCGATATATCAAGTTCATGATGGATTCTGAAATACCAAGAGTACTGGCCTGAAGCCAAACCCAGGTATGGGCAGGAATATAAAACAGGAATTGTCTAACTCTGACTCTCCTTTCCTTGTCTGGCTTCTTTCTGTGCACTCTCCTGAATAGGGATTAATGCTACCAGATTCACACTTAACTATGGTGGGAAATAGCACAGGCAAATCCTAAGTAGAAGGTTAAAAGTGAAACTTCATTACATTTTCATTTCCTTCCCTCTATCCTCTCTTCAGTTAAATAGAATTATTTAAACTTTGTCTTGAAATAAAATAAACAAGTGAGGGATTTCCCCTTTTTTCCTAATTCACATGCTAATAAAGAATATTTATGTAATGCACCTCCTAATTAAGATTATCTTCCCTAATCATTTTCTAATATAATAATAATGTCTTACTCTGTGAGAATTAAGATCTGTGACAATGGACTTGGCCCAATTCTGTATCATCACCAATTACTCCATATTAGCTCTGGTTTTCCTTTAAAGGCTAGAAAAATTGGATATTTTGAATAAGGCAAAAATGTTTATTGCTGTGGTATCGATTAAGTGCAGTCAGTATTCACAACATCATTGCTCATGGAGAAAAAAAATGTAGTGAGCATCAGAATGACTCAGGATAATTCTTGTAACAGAATCTTAACCCCAAGTAGCTGGGAAAAATTATCAGAAAAAGGGCTGAAGGCCAGAGCACTCTATTAATTATAATCAAAGAAAATGCTGTTCTTGCTCAACTTTAGTATCAAGTGCACTTTCTGTGAACATGGCCAGGGCAATAATTTTTTCACTAGTGATTCTATAGATTATAAAGGAAGATGATATCTGATTATGAAATCTTTGAACCACATATTTTAACTATGGCTAGAATATGCTTCTTAATTTTAAGGCAAAATCTAATTTTTATCCCTATTAATGTATGGTGTGGCCAGCTGTAGACTAAGTATAATGGTCAAGGGCGAAAAGTCAAAGTGGGTTTAAATTCTTACACCAGCATTTACAAGATGTGTGGTTTCGGACAAGTCATCTCAGTTTTTGATATTCAAGCTTCTCTTATGTAATGTTGCAATGCACCGTTACAGGATTCTTGTAAAAACTAAAAGCTAAGGACGTTATATATATAAGTATGTTAAAAAAAGTACAGGATCAAGGAAAAATATTCTTTTATATTCAAAACTTACTAAGTGGGCAAATGTTTAAGAATGTTCCTTTTCCATAAAGTAAGTTATACCAAAGAAGAGCAGAATCTATTTTCACAAATAAAAAAAAATCTTTGATATATGTGTTTCATAGGCATTGTCTTAGTCTTTTCAAGCTGCTATAACAAGTTACCATAGACTGGATGGCTTAAAAAACAGGCATATACCTCTCCTAGTTCTGGAAGTCTGTGTAATATAAATGACATTTGATACAATGGCAATTCTGTAGCAGTGTATGATAATACCTATTCAACTATTTTTACACTAAGAGCATAACAAATTGGAAAATTGCTTACAACAGTTGAAAGATGTTTTTACAGAAACTTTTTAAAACCATGCTTTTGCCATATTCTGAAGGAGAACTATCATTGAGAGCTTAGCTAGACCCTTGTTTACCTTAAAGAAACAAAACAGTGCCCAGTGGGCTGTTGACCCAAGAGCAGGAAGCTGATTCCCCCGGCTACTCCAGCACTCACGCCGTGCTCACCCCTGTCTGATTCCGCCCTGTCCTTTCTCCCCTGAAGTTACTGCCTGCTCTCTGCCATCCATCTGAGTCAAAACCGTCTTTAAACTCAAACCTAATCGCTTTTGATTTCTTTAACCTCCTCTTTCCCTGTGGCTTTTACTGCACAAAACCCACTCTCCTGTTCTCCTTTTACTTTTTGTACCTGGAGTGTATCTCTTGCATCTCTTCTGTTCAGTAAAAGTTTCTTGAGCATAGCAAGTATGCACTAATGTTCCTTAGTTACACATGAACATTTAGCAGGTTCTTGGTACATGCAGGATTTCACTAATAAATTACTGTTATTTAATCTGCAGAAATACATATAACAGAGTTACATGATTCCTGAGTGGAAAAAAAACTAGTTTCCTGAATAATGGGAATACTAATTAATAAAAATATGGCATATTATTTTATTATATATGTCATTATGATATACTCCCATTTTATTTTTGTCCCAACTTTAGACAAATAAATTTGTATACTCATTTTATAGATGCATAAACTGAAAGTTAGAGAAATTAAATGAATTCCCTGTGGTCTGTCAAAATATTCTAACTAAATGTTTATCACTTTGTTATGAATTCAAATAAGATGGATAACAGACAAGTTGAATTAAACTTTAGAGATTTGAGTAAATGTCTTAAAGCTGAAATCGCAAGATCATTACAAATCATATTAACACTGTCTATACATTTTATATGCATTTTTCAGCATTTTACCATGTAATTTCAATAGTAAGAATTTTTACTTCTAGTTGCTTTTTATTTTCTATTCAATGAATAAAAAATAAAAGAAATCAATCTTTTTAGGCTTACTTTTAACTAAAATGAGACAAACATCGCTTGTTGGTTTCGATGTTTGAAGGGATGACCCGTCTTGTTACTCTGGTGTCTGCCTGTGTTTCTGACAATAGCCTTTGCTCTATCGGAGGTGGGCTTTGAAGGAAGCCAAAAAGATAGCATCCCCTTTACCCCACCTTGTTCTGAATGAAGAAGAACTGAGACAAAGGAGCTGCAGATGAAGGACAAAATGTGGTCGGCTGGAGAGAGAAGCAAGGTCGGAGGCTGGAGCTAGTGTGAGAACCCCATGGACCTGCTGATAGGTTAGAATCAGACAGATGCAGCCTCTCAGTCACAGGCAGTGCTGCCAGGTATTTGACCACTCAGCCCATGGTCTGGGAACAGTGGTGCTGCCCAGGAGAGACTATGATTGGAGGAGCAGATCCAATTCCTGCTCCATGTGGGCCATCTGCTCCCAGAAGTGAAAAAACTGAGCAGAGCAGGAACATCATCTTTCCCAAATTTACCAATTAAATAAGTCATTCCTCTATAAGGAGAGGGGAAGTGAGGCTCAAATGATGTGAGGAAGGTATAGAGAAGATGTGTTGTCATGGAAACCAAAGGATAGGGAAGAGTTGCCTTTCCTAACACTGACCTGTTGATGATCTCCAAAGAGATTTGGGAGTTAAAGTACACATGGATTGTTAATTTTAAAGCCACTTCTAATCAAAATGTGTGGAAATAGTCACAAGTTGTGTGTACAGTACATGAATATTTTCTTACACAGAAATGGATTTTTTATCTATTTCTTTTCATTACATTTCAGGGACCACTATTGTCTGTCCAGGGACCCCTGGGACCTGAATCACCAGGGTGTTTGATTCTCACGCAGTTTCTTGGTTATATTTATCAAATTTACTGCTTGGGACTGGAGCCAGCAGCTTGCATTTTAAACATGCACTCATGTGATTGCAAGGCAATTTAAGTTTCTGAAACACTAATGAAAATAGGAGGTATAGAAACCAGTTTCCATTATCTTAAAAAACTCGGTACACTATTTGGTCATTTCCAAATGTACACTATTTGATCATTTCTAGTAATAGTTAGAATTGTTGCCTCTGATGAGTTTTGGGGCTATCATTTTTCACCAGATATCAGTATATTCACATCTCAAAACAGTAGGTGACTTTCAAACTCTCAGAAATGGAGCCCTTATGCACACAGAGAATTGTGTATGAACTGTGATAGCACACAGAGGCAGCAATGAAGTTGAATAACTTTTTAGTTTAGGATGTTTTCTTAATTTGAGCTACCAGAGATTTTAAAACATTCCCTTTGTTTATTAAACAGTCCCAGACATAAAAATAATTTGTTATTTTACATGTTGTGTTGTTCAATTGGAAATTATTAATGAATGATAATAAATATAAACATAATTATTAGTGAGTTTTAAAGTTCTGTTTTATATTTTTCTTGGCGTCTTTTATGTCTAAAGATTTTATATCTATTTATAGAGTAGAAAAATAATGGAAAACTATTCCTTGATTTTCAAAATTTGTTAACAGGCAAATGTTTAATAGTTTCCCTTTTCCATGAAAGAAGTTATACAAAATAACAGAACCTACTTCCAAAAATACAAAAACTCTTTGACATATGTGCTGCACATATGTTGTCTTAGTCTGTTCAACCTGTTATAAAATATTGCCATAGACTGGGTAGCTTCAGCAATAGACATTTATTTCTCACAGTTTTGGAGGCTGGGAGTTGAGATCAGGGTAACCCCGTGGTCAGGTTCTGATGAGAGCCCCCTTCTAGTTTGCTGATGGCTAATTTTCACTGTGTCTTTGCATGATGGGAAAAGAACTAGGCAGCTCTCTAGCCTCTTCATATAAAGGTGCTACAGTCGTCCTTCGCTCTATCATGGTTCACTTATTGTGGCTTCACTGTATTGTGGGTTTTTAAATATATATATATGTAATTCTGTATCACGGAGTTTTCGCTATATTGCAGGATTTTGTGGTATATCGTACCCATATAGAATTGTATATGTTGTTCAAATTACGTAGGTTTAAGAGTAAACAAAGTGCTTAAGAGCATACGAAGTGTTTATAAGAGTGTGGGAAAGGTTAATAAGAGAGCGGGAAAGGTTTATAGGAGTGTGGGAAGGGTTTATAAAGCCTTAAAATATATATAAATAAATAAAATAAATATAACACCATTACTTTGTGGATTTTCACCTCTCGCACAGGTCTCTGGAATGTAACTCCAAGCTAGGTGAGGGATCACTGTAGTCCCATTTCTGAGGGTCACACCCTCATGATCTAATTACTTCCCAAAAGCCACACCACTAGGTACCATCATATTGGGATTAGGTTTTAACATACAAATTTGTGGGGGACACAAATATTCGGTTCATTGTAAACATGACCAGAAATAGAAGTCTCCATGGGCCCTTCTGGCACGCTCCCATTTAAAACTGCACATCTCCTTCCCTTTCTTCCGGGAACCTCTGACCCTCTTTTCTGTTTCATTTGTCCCCAGTTACCTTCTGATAGACTTTGTTTTGTTACAGGTCTGCTTAGTTGTTTTTGCTTCCGGGTGGCTCACCGTTGAACTGCTAGCCCCTAAAATAGCACCAGAACTTTGTACTTTGTCAATATTAGTTGAGTGAATGAATACATTTCAGATAGAATTTCAAAAGGTTGTAGCTTCTGCTACCTGGGATCTTTCTCAGAAGGGGACTGCTTTGCTGGGATCCGCATTCCCTACACAGATGCTTGGGTTCCTGCTCCCTGTGCACACATCAGTCTTTTCTGGTGCACTTGCTCCCAGACAGGTGCACGTAGGAGGCAGAGCAGGAACGAGTACTAGCAGAGTCCATGACTAGAACAGAGAGGGCAGTGACAGGGTTTACAGTGAAGAAGAAACTGATTCATTCTCGCTTCCTAGGCTGTTTCTGAAGAAAGTCCTTTAATGCAAATCTGGCCAAACATATCAACTGTTTCTCGCCCGAATTGTTTTAGAACTATACAGGGTATAAGTATGTTTACAAATGCTCTTAATTCTTTGTACAATATTTTTGGAAATAAGTGGAGGCTAATTTGGGATTAGGGGACATTCGAGCTCAGTCCCTAAACACTCTCTCACCGTGTGTGCTCTCTATTTAATTGTAATTGTTTGGAGGACTGATCAAGAAACACGTTAGAAGTGCATGTTTGTTATGGAGCTTCTCCTTCCTTAGTGTACACAGTTGTGGTGCATCTGTGCTGTCACCCAACGTTAGGCAAGACAATGATGATATGAAAAATGAAAATAATGGCAAACACTTAACTGACCCTGGTGATATTCAGAGAACTTTGTATGTTAATCATCTTACTTAATCCTTGCAGTAACTCAACAAGTAGATATTTTTATTTTCCTCATTTTACAGGTGAGACTAAGGATTGCAGTAAAGGTCGCACAGCTGAGGAACCGGGGTTTGGGCATAGGTAGTCTGGTTACAGAGCTTTATTAATGACAGGGTTTCCTTTCTAAAGGGTTCAGGTGGGATGAGATAATAGATAGATAGTTAGATAGATAGATAGATAGATAGATAGATAGATAGATAGATAGATATACAGATTTAGCTATAGACAGATATAAATAGACATATCATAAAATGTGATGAAGGTGCTGTGAAAAAAGCAAAAGACACTGAACTGTGTTTGCTGGAGCTGGGGGAGCCTTTAAAGAGAGATGCTGTAGTGAATTTTGAGGAATAATTAGGAGTTTTCCAGGTGGGGGAAAGAGACAAACACTGAGGATAAATGGAGGAATAATTTTAGTAACAAGTCTCCTTTATGAATGAGCGTAAGGCAGTTTTCAGCAATTCTTGTTTATACTCTTCCTTGCAGACAGAGTTTGAACATTTTGGAACCAAACTTGAACCTGTGTTCATTTGTAAATAAACATACAGATCACTGTCTGAAAACATAACAAATGAAATGCTGTGTAAGTGCATATCATGGTAGGTTGGCCATTGAAATAATAGACAACAGTGAACATACACTGCAGAAGCTAATTATTTAAAAGTACGGTCACTTATTTTAGCCACCTAATGTTGGGAGCCAAAAGATAGACCATGTCACCCTTTATGGACTTGTGATTATCCTCTCTTATGGTATTCTTGGATGACAACCTTAGTGCACATAAAAAATACCTTGTTTTAAATCTTCCTTCCCTCCTCCGTGTTATCACCTAAACTCCCTACAAGCAGTAGACAGAACCTTTTCCCACCTGGCCAAAGTAATCATTTAGAGATTTACAGACTCCTACTGACTTCAACATACTCCATGATGGTTGGATTTCAATTTTGCTTGGCATCCTGCAGCTGTGAAGGATTAATTCCCAGCACTGTCCCCAGCAGTGTCATTTGGTTCAGAGGCTGTGCATGTCCATCACTTTCCTACCCCATAAGGTGGTGCCTGCAAGTGTTGGTGTTCTTGCTGGTGCAAATCAACACTCTTCCTCTAGGCACTGTAGGATGCCAAAGACACAGAACAGGATGGAATGCGTGGATGCTTCTGGTCAGCTAAAGATGGTTGCTACTTTAGCTGAGGTTATTTTAGAGGTACGCATGTCCCCCAAATAGTCAGTCCTTTAGAAGCAGTCCTTTAGTTAGCCCCTAAGAAAGATGCTGATGCTTACTTCTGCAAAATAAGTGGCAGGTAGGAAGCCCAGTCACTTTGTACGCCCTCCACTTAGTTGAAGGTCATTCCTTGTGTAATAATACATCTACTGAAATCTGTTTAAAGGGAAACTACACTTTGTGTGTTCCTTTTCACTAGTTTTTATTATTAGTGACAGGAAAAGTTTGTACTTATTCTTGCTTCCAGGGGAATCTGGAACTCAGCTGGCTTACTCAAAACTGTCAATTTGTCAGAAAGTACAATGCATTTGTGTTGCCCTTTGGCTTCAGTGGAAGTGTTCCTTTCCCATGCATTTTCCATGAAACGCCATATTTTCCAGCTGAAGGAATGAGCACAGTGGTCTGGGTTGCAGACATCACATTGGATCTGTGCTCTACCGAGGAGGCAGTTCACTGGCCATTAGGGAGCCCAGCTACACATCCTCTGGACCATAGAAGAGAATCCTCAGTCCACTGAGTGTTACATGTGGTCCTTCTACAGCAGTAACATTAGGGCACTTTCTCATAAATGCTTATTGAGCAAGGTTACTAAGGAAACCACAGGCCCAGGTAGTGGCAATTTGTGCTAAGGTTAAAATGTACAAATGTAATCCTTGTTTGGCTCAAGGATTTGACTTCTAATTTTCTCAGAAGATGCAGCTGACATGCATTTTACAAGTGTTCTCTAAAGAGGGTCACTAGTCAGACTCCTTCCTCCCCTCTTTCATCTGTGTAGGCTGTACCTCTGAAGAGACTTGAGGCCAGAAACCAGAAGATACCATGAAAGTGTGAGAAGAGCCAGCACTACTTCCTACAGCATATTCAATCTAAACCATTACTTTTAAAGAATTTCATATTTTCTCAGTCTGGTGATTAAATGATAATTTTTAATACACAGTGCAATTAGTGTACTTCCAATGACTCTATTGGTAACTTAGAGAGCTGCCACATGGTTCTTCGTATTTGCCTTTATAGCAGGGAGGGTACAGATCATTATACCATGTCTGAAGGTCATGGGCACTGAAGTGCATGAGTGTAAATAACCTTCTCCAAATCATGTGCTTGGTTAGTGAGAAGACTACTGGCCCGGCAGCAGGACATGGACTTTGGATCTAGACAAACCTCTCTCTCCCTCTCTCTCTCATACTTTCTTTTAAAAATTGGAAAATAACTAATAACCATAACACATACATCAAACTTATAAGGCTTAGGTCAACTTCAATGCATTTTTAAAACATGCTCTGTGTATTATAGATGCTACACAAATATTAGTAAGTACTTGTGTTATTCTGACTTATGTTCAGTGCTCTTTCCACCATAACATTCTATTCAGGTCTAGCAAACACTGTGCTCTCAACCACCTTACACATTTATATGCAGTGCTGTTTTGTTTGTTTGTGTGTTTTGGTAAAAGGTTATGTTTTATTTCTTGCTTTGGCTGCTAGGAAACTCGATGCCAAACTTATTGAGTAATTATTAAAAACCTTACAGCATATTTCCTTAACCTGGTTTTATTTCATTTTCCATTATTCCTCTTCTTTCTCCATTGATTGTCTTATTTTCCTACAGTGAATATACATATCTGAACACCATCTCATATGAGGTGGAAAAAATTAACAGGACAATAACTACACAATAATGATGATGAACTCACAGAACACTTTTTTTTTAAGTACTGTGAATTTTTATCCATCTCACTCTTTATAGAAGTTAAAATTTATTTGCTCCTAAGGATAGGTGAAATAATAGCAAATACTTATTGAGTGTTATGGCATACTGGGGTTCACTGAAAATAGAAAAGCATACCCTTGTCAAAAGATTTATAATCAGATGTAGAAATTCATGCACAGACATGAAGTGCTAGATGTTAGAAGTTGACTAGGTATCAGTAATACACAGAGACTAGTTATGTAATAATAACCAGTCTGAGAAATAAAAATATAAACCCTCAGTTTACCTACTTTATTTCAATCAAGCCATAATCCCCCAATTCTTATTCTTTCCTGTTTCACTTTCAAAAATTATAACAATGAAAGATGATGTTATTGGATTTAGAATAAGAAGAAATGAGTGGCAGTCTGTAGATGTATGAACTTAGGTACATAATTTCTCCTTGGTAGACCTCATTTTCCATATCTGTAAAATAAAATTTGAATCCCTAAAACTTTTTAAAGCTGTAATATACCTATTTGAGAAGTAGCTTCAAGTCACCTGTCTCTGAAGTGATCAATTATATTTACTAAAATAAAATTATTTTATTTATGCAAGAAAGCACAGAATTGATGATAAACAAATTTTTTAAATATCCTGGACAATTAGCTGTTTAAAGAAACATCTTGGAAAGTAATTTTATCTATTGTACAGAATTCTAGAGATGGTAGTGGCCCTTCCATTAATCAGGACATTCCCCTCATTTACAAATGAGGAGCATGCAGCTCGGAGGAATTGAGAGAATTGTATAAACTCAGACTCATAGCACAGAGCTGGTGGCTGGAAGCTTCCAATACTTATCATGATATCAGCATCCATTCACAGAAATCTAATTACTAGATGGCTGGGCGGTAGAAATGTATTCTACTCTAGGTTCTGCACAGACTTTGTACTAAGAGCTATTTAAGGAACAAAAGCTGAATAGATTAGAGCTCAGTTACACAGAATAGAAGCACTCTATCAGATTTAAGAATAAAGGATTTTATTACCAGGTATTAGGTTTCTTACAGACTAGTTGAAAAAACTGGAGCAAAAACTCTAGGAAGGACTCATCGGAACAGCTCCTAGCTCCAGTCTCACCCCACCTCTGACATGATCAGAAACCTGACTACTGCAACATGAGACTCTGTATCCAAAACTGCAAGCACAGAACTATGCTGCCTCTGCTCCAGCCTTGCCTCTCTTCCTTCCATTCCACATTCAAGTGAAATAGGAAACACTAGCTGCAAGGGAGTCTGGATAAGAAAGGGTTTAACTTTCTAGTCTCTGCAACAAAGGATGGCTCAAGGAGGAAGTGGGAATAGATATTGAGACAATAGAGATCATCTGCCAGGAATCCAAGAAGGTAACAAATAGTAAAATTAGGAAACACAAACTACATCATGTAAGGAATAATATAAGACAGGGGTGACAAATAGATTCAATTTTACCAGGTAGCTCTAGCTAATTGGCTGCCAAGAGCATAGAATGCAGAAAGATTTGAGAGATGTGTCTGGGCCCAGCAGGATAAAGCCCAGGGACTCATTAGTGATGTCTGCCACCAGAAGCAGTCAGAGCGGTATAAATGCTATCACATCCCATAAGTCAGTTGCTGCCTGACCAGCTGGGTTGGCAGACTTTTCTATACTACTTTGTGGAATATTGATGGTGTTGTAGTTGTTGTTTAATTATATCTTGATTGATTTCTTTGCATTATCATGATTATCATGCCTTATGAAACAAAGCAAATGACAATTTAATGGTTTGATCGTGTCTATACTGTACATGGTACTTTATACACCTTAAATTATTATCCATTAATCTGATTTTAAAGTTTCAATCATTCCATCAAAAAGGTTCAGTCTGCACAAAATAATCATGTCATTGGATCAGGCTTAGTGAGACCCAAGTTTTTAAGGGATCTCCCCAGCCCTTCTTTAAAAGAAACATATTTTGTCCATGTTTACAGAATCCTAAAAATTTGAAACAACTTAGAAGGTATACTTGTTCACTGAGCATGGACTCAGTTTATTACTTTGTGTAGAGGACTGATTTGTTTAAGTCTGGCAAATATGACTCAGCTCTGTATGGAAAACCTACAGAAGCGAAGTGGTTGGCAGAAGCCAGACCTTCAAACTGAGTTTTCCCTTGGGAATCAGGCCTAGAAAATGCATACGGATTGTTATGGCTTGCTCTTGCTAAAACTCCATCACCCTGGTCTAAAACAACAAATGTGTATTGTCTATCTTCAAGGTAATATCCAAAGCCTGTATGAGTTCTCCCAAGGACAGAGCAAATGAACTCATCGCTATTCCCCTCTGCATGTTATTTTCATTTTCTTGATTGTACCTAAAATGTAGACAATAATATTCTATGTGATAGATAATAAATCTTTCTATGATGTAAGACCCCAGGAAAATAATAAAAGCCTGTCTAGGCAAGGGTCCGGGCGCTCCCCTTTTGAGGGAGTGGCTGAGGCACCATAGGCACTCTCCCCCTTGAGAGAGTGGCCGTGCCTGTTCCCCTTTTCTCCACAAGATTGTTGTCGCCTATGCATTGATTCTCACCGTAAGCCACAACAGGTGGACTCTGCTGGCTAAGGTCAGCCACACTTTGAGCCCATCCAGTTTTTTATGTTCTTGTCATCACTTTTATCTTGAACCCCTGAGTTCACTTGGCTGATACTTGTTCATAAACATAGTTCTGCCCTGAGAGTAAGCAGAGATACCTCACTTATAACAGATGTGTGTAGAGCTTTGAAATGAGGGTGCTGGTTTATGATTTCTGCACAAAGTTTTCAGTATTTCTTAAATCCTGCACAGAAAGGCTGCCTGTTTCTGGAAAAAAGCACATGAAGCTGTTTCATATAATTCTATTTGCTAACCTGCATAGACTATTCTCAGTGCGGCAAATAATCACATTTCTCAGAGAAGAAGAATCTAGCTGATCTGTTTTTTGAAACTTCAAGTATCTTCTTTTATTTTTAAATTTATTTCTATTTAAGTATGGCTGGTATACAATGTTATGTCAGTTGTATTAGTTTTAGGTGTACAGTATTGTGATTCAGCATGTTTATACCTTACAGTGTGATCACCCCACTAATTCTAGTAATCATCTGTCATCATGTAAACTTATCACAATACTGTTGACCATATTTCCCTTCTGCTTTTCACCCTTCCCTCCAAGCCCTCCATTCTGGTAACCATTCCTTTGTAGCTGATCCATTTTTGGTGATTGATGATGACTCTTTTTTGATAATTCTTCATGTAGAAGACCAGATCTGGGGAAACATCAGTAAGATTAGAATGAGCATGTACAGCTTGGAATATGAAGATGAATTTCACTAACACCATCAATTCACACAGTGAATTACAGTGTATTTATTTTTTATACACAGTATATTATTTAAATATAAGCACTGTGCGAGGTTCCTGTAATATGGAAGTCTCAAGTTGTGTCTGGTTATTAGGGGTATAGGAGACAGATACAATAAAAAAGTGGATAGTCTACACAAGTCATTATGAGGGTCTCTGGGGAGAAACACAGAACTTGAGGTGGTTGACAGATGGGGGAAAGTAGTTCATGCTCCACTGGATGAAAAGGAAGACTGTTGACTCAAACAGACAGTGTTTCAAATTACACTACACAATTTAACAACTGGGATAAATCACTGTCATTTTTGAGGAGGGGAAACAACTTTTGAAATACATTCTGGCTGAAATATTTAACACGATCTCAATTTTCTTTACTATGAAGTCTATTATAAATAAAAATAAAAGCAAGTTACAGTTTTTTCTTTTTTCTTATTAAGAAATATGTTTGTAAGTATAGTCAGATTATTCATTAATAATCATTCATTTGTATCCATTTGTAAAATGCCCACTATGCACCAGACATCATGTTACCTACAGATAGATACAAAACTATAAGCAAAGCATATTATATTATTATTGCTGGAGGAGAGCCAAGTTTGCTTTTTAACAATTATACTATATACAGGATATAGCAAAGGTAGGTTTACAGTTTTGAGTATGTAAAACACTGAGCTCAAACTTCTACTATTATTAATTATTGTATATTTTCCACATGAACAGCTGTAAATATACTTTTGTATCACCTTGTATTTTTCAAAAAGAAGGAAAAAAACAAACAAATCTGTACCATCTTCCACTGCTTGTAGAAGCTTAGATTTTTCTCATCCCATTTTTTCTTCTTCCATCAGAAAAATGAAATCATCAGTTCAGTAAAACCCATCATTGCAGCCCAACACTCAAATGAATATAATGTATTGTTAGTTTGCTCTCAATTTTATAGAAAATTTACTACCTTTAAGCAGAAATGGATGATGCCTATTAAAAAAGAAAGTATATGAGTGTTTTGGTGGGAGAAAAGAGAGGTAGGGATTAGTATTTAATCTTCTTTTAGGAAGGAACTACATGACCAGAAGCTGCTAGGTCTCATTTGAGACATAAACAAACAAATAAATAGATAGATAGATAGATAGATAGATAGATAGATATAACATTCTTAATCATTTCAGGATAATCAAAAGTTGTTGTAGTATTACTTTAATATTAATTCTAATCACTTTTGCAAGAATTTTAAAATAATTCAGCTTTTACTTCTAACTCATTGACTCTAATATTTAGAATTTTCCAGATCAATTGTTTATTAGTCAGTTTAAGCCAATATAAAAAAACTCACAGACTGGGTGGCTTAAACAACAGATGTTTATTTTCTTGCATTTTTAGAGGCTGAAGGTCCAAGTTCAGGGAGCCAGCAAGGTCAGGTTCTGGTGAGGTCTCTCCTCCTGACTTGTAGATGGCTACCTTCTCACTCTGTTCTCTGTGCCTGGAAGCAGAAAGGGAGAGAGACAGCTTATTAGTGTCTCTTCTTTTAAGGACACTAATCCTGTCAATCACAGCCCCATTCTGATGACCTCATTTAACCTTAATTATTTCCTTTGAGGCCCCATCTTCAAATACAGTCATACTGGAGGCTAGAGGGCTTCAATATATGAGTATCGGGGAACACGGGTATTCAGTCCATAGCAAATAGATCCCCATATTACTTTAGAATTGTATTCCATAAAAGAAATGTGAGGCTCCTTTTTTTTTAATGGAAAACAGAAAAGCTGAGCAAAAACAACAGTGCAGAAGCAAAGCCATGCAGCCTGCATTTAATGTTGTTTTTCTCCTTTGTGCATTCCAGCATCAAATTGGTTTGGGGAAGTCAAGTTGGTTTTGTAAGAGTCCTAGAGAAGAAGGCTATGATTGCATTAATAACTTTAGAATTTGATTCAGAGGCTATAATCTCATTGGCTCCAACATCACACATCTCTTTACTGCTTAGAAAAGCAAAGTCTGTGAGCCTACAGAGGGGTTAAAGTCTCTAATGGCATCAGACTTGCCTGTACAGAGTATTGATTGCATCAACTTAGAGTTAAATTGCTACCAAAAATCCAGTTAGATCTCTTCTCAGTGGCTTGGGGATTTTGATTACAAAATGGCTGTGAGTGGAATGAATGTTTTCCAATATCAAAGAAGAGCAATTCATTCTATCTCAGGCTTATTCATTCTATCCAGGGAATATGGACAGAATGAAATATCCACAGCAAAAGAAGCAAATGAACCCTTTGGCAAGTTTCTCACTTTCCATACAATATCTTAACTCAAAGTCAAGAAAAAAGGAAAAAAGTAAGAAGACCCAAGAACTGAGATGATAGGGTGCCACAGCAGCTAACGGCTATAGATCTCCCAAGTAAAGAAGACATTTCCTTGGAAATTGCCTTCCCCCATGGAAAAGGAGTCATTATTTCCACTGGTGACCGATGAAATCCACCCAATCCAATCTGTGAACCCCATGGGCAGAAAGCCCAAAAGGATGTGGGTCATCTTTCCCACAAGAATCTGTTACAGTAACATGGAGGGCAATTAGAACTGAATTTTAAAACCAGTGCAGGTATACTTTCCATTCTGGACTTTTAAGGTACTATAAAAGCTGTGTGACTGGTGTTCAGTATTTATAAAGAATTTTTTTCAAAGTAACCCAAAACTCAACATCTCCCTCTCTTCCATGAAATTTGTGTGAACCTACCCTTATTTATCCGAGGGTTGTACATGACATTAGGGAAAAGGCTCCATTTATACATAGGTATATGCATAAAACATCACCGCCACTTACCGACTGTTTGAGCTCTGGGGATTTGCTCTCACCCTCTGACCTTAGTTCTCCCCGCACAGGGGGGTTGTGGGGATGCCATGAGATGGTGCCCTTAAGGGGCCTTACATGCCACCTGGAATGAATTCTGGACAACCCTTAACTTCCTTCCTGTTAGCAAAGGGATCCAATAGACAAAATGACGCTAAGGTATTATCACTTTATACACTATTATTTTCAGGAATATTACCATTGTTATTTTTTAAAAACCCACAGGAGAAAACAAAGTAAATTATCTCTAATAAAGGAATTTTAACAATAGTGATGCTGATATTGTTGAGAAGGAAACAAAAGAGTTTTTCTAACTCTACTCAAATCACGTGCACTCATCTCCTTGGGAGACACCCAGGCCTAGTTCTCAAAGAGCCACATCCCAAACGGTGTGTTTAAGCAAAGCTGTTTCCCATGGACTGCTGTTTCTGTCCTCAAAGACTCTCCAGCCAGGGGATGGGGGGTGGTCCAGGGGGTGGGGTGGCGGTACCATGCACCCTCTGCAGAGTAAGAAAGCCCACTAGAGCAAGCCCAGAGGGGAGCAGCTGGGATGAGAGCTGAACACTGGGCCCTGCCCGGCCCACTACAAGTAGTTCACTCAAGGAAACACTGGCTTAATTGAAAAATAAAGATTATTGTCAGAGCAAACTAGAAATGAAGGATCTTGGTCAATATTTATTGAATTTTGCTCTCCTGGGCATTTTAGCTTTCCAATATTATATTGAGTCAAACTCCCTTTCACGTATGACCTGTTTCTGAGATAAGTTCAGATTCAACCAGTAACTTGGCAATATTGAGAATAAATAAGGGACAATTCTGGAGCCAGAACATGAACTTGCCCATTGCTTTTGGCAGTCTGGTGTGGCCCCAGAGATGACAGTCCTTTTTCTTCATCTCTTTATCTATGCTTCTTTAACACCTGTTTGCCTGGCACTTACTAAATTGCCTCCTTTGATTCTCACAGCAACTCTGGAAAAGAGAAAGTCAAGGGTTTATCGTACCACTTTTTTCAAACATGTAAACTAAGCCTCAAGTAGATTGAGAAGGGCCACTCTATTAATCAGTGCTGGAGCTGAAACTGGAATCTAAGTTCATTAAGAGTGTTTCCCACCAGGTTGAGCCTCTTAGGATCGAATCCAGGAGACTGCAGGTAGGGATTTGAGAAGGAACAAATCAGATAATGGGATGCTGCCTATAGCTGGCCCAGTATCTGGCATGCAGTACGTGTTCACTACAAACGAGCCATTATCAATGTCCTTGGTTGATTATTGTTGTAATTATTTCTCCCTATTCCAGAGGGAATCAGAATAGCTTTGCCTCTTGAGGCTTCTCTGTACTGAGGTTATTTTTATCATCAGCAATCACCATTTCTTAAGTCTCTATTGCATATAGCGTAGGAGGCTGGGTACTGGGACAAGGAAATGATAAAGGATCAGCTCAAGTCCTCAAGGCACCATTCTCCAGCTAGAAAGTCTGGCCAATGAGGACTTAATATCTAGGAGTAGCACTCCAAGTAGCATGAGGTAGAGATGTTCATGGAGACTTGATACCAGAAGATAGGAACTTTGAACTGATCCCTAAGAAGTTAAGGAAACAGAGAAGAGAGGTTGGCTGTGTACTGTAGAAAGATGTTGAAAGGGGAGATTGTGTATTTGGAGCATCACTTGCAGAGAGTATTAAAAATAGACATAGGCAGGCCCACCTCTGAAAATTCTTAGTCAGTACAGCTGGATGGAATCCTGGTTTTATAGTAACAAGTTCAGTAATAAAACACACCGAAGTTGTTCTTGGCAAAGGGGACTATTCATTGCTTCTTATCAGGTATCTGGTACTAAGTCACAGAGATTAATTGCATTTAACCAGGTTCATCAAATGTTCATGCTCACAGAATAAATATTCAGTGTTTTTTTAAGCTTAAAAGGACATTTATTGGTTTTTACAATATAAGCACAGTGTAGGAAGGTCCCCAGGTCTAACCCTTCACTGACAGTCTCCCCCACTCTTTTCTAAGGTTCTCTCTTTACAGTGGCTCCATGTTTTGGGGCTGTTCTCTCTCAGACCAGACCCAGGGAGGCCTGGCCTTAAATTCTTTCTATTTCACTCCTGAAAGCAGTCTAATCAGGAGAATTTCAGGAAAGTATTTAATTAGCCTGGACTGGATAACGAGCCCATTGCTGCAGAAACACTATCCAATGGGTGCCCAGGACTGTGATTGGACCACTGGTTCAGGAGTCAGACTGTGGAAGCAGGGCTGTGATTGGCAGCCAGGGTTAGGGCTGGCATCAGAATTGGTCTGTGTGGAGTGGAGGCAGGGAAGTTCTCCGAAATGAACTGTGTCACTAGAAGAAGCAGGCAGACAAAAATCCCAGTTATTTTCATTCTACATTTGACATCACCGCATCTTCCTACTTTTTCAAAGACTCCAGAACTGGACATTATATTTATGTTTGTGGGGAAAGGAAGGCTAGCATAAATCCAGATGGCTGATCACACTGTATTTGTGACACCCCAAATCAGTCAACTTACACAGAATTTTGAGTCTTTTGACTGATAAAGCAAACTTTCCCAATATATTATCAGTAAAATCAGCCAGGACTTTTTTTAAGGACTTATTTTAAAAATAACAAGCATCTTGGTTTCCCTTGAGTAAATTCTTAGAAATCAAATAGCTAGATAATAAAGCAGGTATGTGTTTAAGTATATAAGCAACAGCCCAACTCTTTCCCAAAGTGGTTTTACTATTTTGCATCCCCACATTAGAGTCTCTTTTTTTGTCTGTATCCCCCTTCCCTCCAACTATACAGAAATTCAATTTAATAATCATTAATTGAAATCCTTTCTACTGTCCATCATTATGTTTTCCTTTGGGGATATGCATGATGCTAGGGTAGCCAAAACATTCCTCCGAGCTTTAATAGGAAGACCATCAAATGGTGTTTAAAACAAATAAGTGTTTTAACATCTGAAAGGAGGAAAAGCTGAAAGATAAAAAGAAAAATGAAGGAAGATGCTGCTATCACTCATGTTAAGTCTATTTGCTTGTCCCACTGTGTTGAGATTCTAAGACTGTAATTTCTTCACTTAGATAGATCACTAGTGGGACTCGCAGTGTATTCTACTGCACACAGACTGACCTCTACACTCATGACCATGACCCACAAAGCCCTATATAAACTAACTTAGATCAGCCTTCCCTACTTGGCCTCCTACCTTCTCTACTCACTACCCTTCTCTCTGTTCCTCAAAACACCCAAGCTCATCCTCACCCTGGAGCATTGGCATTGCCTGGGATACTCTGTCCTTTGTCTGAACATGGCTTCTTGTCCTTAAGGTTGCAGTTGAATTTTCACCTGAGAGGAGTTATCCCAGTCATGCAGTCAGGAGCAGAACCCCAAACCCCTCAGTCGTTATGCCTCTCAAAGTACTTTTACAACCCCCAGTTGTCCTGGTGACTAATTTGCTGTTTGAGGTATCTTCCCTCTCCACCAGCACCAGTGGACCCTAACACATCTAAGTGTGAATTCTTGCTGGGCTTGTACACGGCTGTGTCCAAAATACCCAGACCAGCATCTGCCACACAGAAGTTACTCACTAAATCGCATTTGTTTAGTGAATGGATGGGTACTCTCAACTTTCCTCCTACCCTTGTCCTCTTCCTCTTCCCCCAATCCTTTTACTTCCATACCTCTTCCTCCCTCGGAACCACACTTTGTTTGAGTGGCTGTCAGGAATTTCAGGGGAAAGCTGCCCAGACTTCCCCTGTCACTTCTCCATCTGAGCTCCTGACCCCAATCTAATACCACCTAAGATAAAAGCCCATGATCGCTGATGTCTTGACTCTCAGGCAGTGGAAACATGTCAGTGAGTCCCAGAGGGCCCATCCATTTTAAGAGACCTTCTGAGATTTAAAGGAGAAAGGATGCCTTTTTTTGGCAACTAGTCTGAGAACTAGGTTACAATCTAAATTAAGTGGAGCAAAATCTTTCATATACGGCCCAGTTCTACACCCAGACTTGGGCACGCGTGCGCACACACAGCCACGCAGCATCTGAGGATTCGGGGTTTTGGTTTGATATAATGCCACATGCATTTGTTTGCATAAGGTTTTGACTTTAATAAAATGCTTTCACAGATATCTTCAGACTTTCTGCCAAGAACGAGGCAGAGTGGTTGTGAGTATCCCATTTTACTGATATGGAAATGAAAGCACAGGGACTTTTAGGGAAGTGCCAAAGGTTACACTACTAATTTGGAGTCCTGGAATCTGAACTGGATTCTGCTGTGGGATGTGCTAGGAAGCTGCTAGATTGAGACTCCATTTCCATCTCTGGAAAATGAGAAAGTTAAATAATCTCCAAGGCAGTGCATCTCAGACTTCAATGTGTCAACAGACTACCTGGGGTTCTTGACAAATTACAGTCCTGAATTAATAGGTCTGGATAGGGCTCACTACTCTGTGTTTTTAATGATTATTTACAGCTCCCAAGTAATGCCCAGCTATTGGTTCATGGACCACATTTCAAAAAGTGAAGCATGAAAGCTAAGTGGACACGATAGATAAAAACCCCTGGGATTCACAGGCTCATGTTGAATTGGAGAAGCTCTGCTCTAATGAACTCTATTTCTGAGACTAAGACTCTCCTCCCAGATGCATCCTCATTTGAACTGTGATCTTTGGGAAGGTCACTTAGTCTGACTGAGCCAGTTCATGGGGATTTGACTGTATCTGAGAGAGGCAATATAATTTAACCTTAGCAAGGAAGGGGTAATGGCAAACAGACTTTGAAAACATAAATTTGAGTTTCCCAGAAGTAGTGATGTTTTTTTACACAGGAGTAAGTGACTAACTATTGTCCCCAGGTCTTCTGGGTTTATCTCTGTCTTGGTTTATCTTGGGTTAAAGTGAGAGGAAGCGTTGTCTGGCAGTAGGTGAGTAGCCTGAGGCTTAGACAGGCTCCTGGCTTTGCTGCAGCCTTGCACAGCCTGGGGGGAAATGCCCAGGCTAACCCACGGCTTTCTTTGTCTCTGCCAGGGTGGATGCAGAGCATTGTCACGTTGGGCAAGCCTCTGTGGATTTGCATTGAGAAGAAAATGTCTGGGCTGATAAAGAGAACATCAATCATTGTATTTTAGTGTTTTCATCATGTAGTGAAGCACGAGTGAATTTCCATTATGTCTTATCAGGACCTGAATTCTCAGTCATTGAGGAATGGATAGTCCCCTCTGGTTGTCCATTAGTTGTAGAGTGGGAAATGCATAGGGTAGGTCAGTCTTCAGTTTATGGAAATGCAGCTGCAGTCATGTTCAAGTTGTGTCTATTGGCTTCCACAAGACCACAGCCTGGATGAGCATCATGGTCAGCACAGACATGGAACTGTTCTTCTAGATTGCACAGGGTGGCTGGAGAGGCCCCTGCAGGGTCACTGCAGCTGAGAGTGATAGAGAGTGTTGGATGTAGGGGTTGAGTTGGGGGCCATGGTGAGTCTGTATGCACAGGAATGGAGCTGGGTGCTGTGCTTATTTTCACACATTTGATCATAACCAACCAATGAGTTGTCTGTAATTATTCTGACTTTATAGAACAGGGAGGAAACAGTTTCAGGGAAGCAACTGGACAAGGCACCCTATGATTACTTTGATTCACCTTGCTACTTGATCCCTTATTCCAGCTATCAAAATCAACATTTCCAATCTTCCAAGATGTACTCTAACACTCCCAAGAATATGTCCCTTGCACATTTGATCCAAGACTGGGCTACTAATAAAAATAACCTATAAATTGACAGAACTGAGGAAATAGCGCCTTGTGAGCTTGTAAGTAATCTGCATACCTAGCCCTAGTTGCAAAGCTGATGCTATTTCTTTTATATTATCACCCTTCTTGAAGTCCTACCATGCCATGCAGTGAGGAAAACACAGACTGTTAAATCAGAGACATCTGGAGTTCAAATGCCAGCTTTGCAGCTTATTAATTGTACAGCTACTATCAATTTATTTTTCCTCTCTGAGCTCAGTTTTCTCCTCCATTAAATGGGGTTAATAATCAAAGTTGGGGCCATTAGGGGGATGAAGTATAAAGTGCATGGAATAGTCCCTGGCCTATAATGAGCATTTAGCAGCATAATGAGCATTTAACAAAAAAGCTGCAGTAGGCAGCAAATAAGATACAGTAAATTGCAGAACAGGGATTTGAACCTCAGCTCTTAATTGCTAAAAGATTGCTTCTGCCACAGATGGTAAATTTGGCTATTAATAGGTGCTTAACATCCAGAAGCAAGGGCTAAGGCATAACACAGTGTGTGCTGGTTGGTGTGCATGCTGCTAAGAGTGTAACTGAGGCTCCACAAACTAAGGTCTTGGCAGGCTCCTGTCTTTTGAAGAACAGAAACCACCAGAACTATGTTTCTCAGCAATTATAATATATTTGGTCAGTTCTATTTTTTAAAAAAATACAGTAAGTGTCAGCATCAAATGATTGACTAAATAATTGTAAGTTGAATCTAAAAATAAATGCAATGCCTTTATTTATACATTCTCCATCAGTACTTTTTGGACTTCATTATTTTTATAAATACATTTCTTAATTAAGCATATTGATCCTGATTCATGGTTAAAATGAACAACCTCAGGCAAAATACATAAGCTTTTTAGAAAGAATAAAATAGTGGGAATCACTTTGAAAAAGTTACTTAACTCTTCCTTCAGTTTTTTTAAATCAGAGCACTGTGGATAATAAGAGCCTTGTTTCATAGAGGTGTTATGGGGACCGAAAGAGAGAGTACACAGAAAATATCCAGTGTTCAGCAAGATCTCAGTGAAGGGTAAGCATGATGCAGTATTGCATGGACTTTGGGTTGGGAACTAGATTGTTTAGAGTTTCCTAGATGAGTTCCTTAAGTTTCAGGAACCCCAGTTGCTTTATCAAGGATGGAAGTAGTTTATCCTGTCTTGGTTAGAATGGGGAAGTAAGGTGGCCTTTATTTTATGGCTTACCCAGTGCCCACAACATAATTCTTAATTCTTTCCCTGCTCACCCACCCACTGCAGCAGTGGCCCACTGTAGAGGGGGCAGGCATGCCAGGGGGCCATGGCAAAATGTCCTCACCTTCGCCTGCAAGTCTCTTGCCAATTTATCCATCCACAGATTTATTCCCTCTCTTCAGTGAGGTCTCTTCTTAAATGTCACCTCTTCAGAGAGACTTTGACCACCCCATTACCATGAGGTCAGGGAAAAAGCAATCTCAAACCCTACATTCTTTCTTCATAACACGTGTTACTACAGGGCATCACATTCTATTGTGATTTCTCTGTTGTAAGTCTTCCCCAACTAGAATGTAACCTCCATGCAGCCAGGAAACTTACTGATTTTGTTCCCTCTCTTTCCTTGGTGTGTAGAGCAGTACTTGGCACAAAATATTTCCTCTGTGCATACCTTTTGTTGTTTTCAAATCTGCACAAACCAAATTAATTCTGGGCCTGCATCACTACAGAAATGGTCAAATACCCATTTCAATGAAGAATGAAAGTTCACTACATGTCTCATATTTCCACATACTAGACAAATGATAGAATATTCTTAGCTTCCTCTCTGAAACATGTGCTTGTGCCTGTTTTATCCATGAGCTCTGTTTCAAAACTAATAACAGTGACATTTTAAATATAAAAATACCTAACTATTTTTAAAAGAGTTAACCTTTCCATGTAACATTTTATTAGGTATCTAATAAGCAATAACACTTTGTTGTTTGCTTCCTTAAACATAGCAGATCCATAAGCCTCAAAAAACTTGCCTTGCTTAAAACATCAATCTTCATAATAAAAGAATTTCTGTCTTTACGAGGTTTTCTCCTTTTGTCCTTCTTTCTTCCTTCCTTTGATACCAGAACTTTTTATTTGAAACTTTCTGTCTATTAAACTTTCTGGTTCTCTGTTAAGAATATCTCTTTTTAAGAAATCTTTGCTTTGAGGTAATTTTATTTATTTTCATGATTTTATTTTTTACCAATTAATAAAAGTTGATCCAGTTTCTACTTTTATATAGTAAAGGGCAAAATTTTACAACCAATTAAGCAAAGCAGAAATAAGTTCATTAACAAGACAAAAGTAAAATTTCATGTCATACTCTTTTTTATTTCACTTTACTGAAGTTTTTACCTTTAAGAAAACTTATTTTCTTTTTAAAAATTATTTTGTTGTTGTTCAAGTACGGTTGTCAGCATTTATCCCCAAACACTCCCCCTTCCCACCCCAGCCATCCCCTATTTTCATTTGAACAAATTAGGGAACTTGCAAATAGTTCAAATATACAAACACTTTTTAAACTCTTTGAGACTTTCTATCTACTCTTTACATACCAACTCTAAATAGAGAAATGGGAAATGAAATTATTAGGCTGGATGTTTTAAAGGCATTAGCTTATGTAATTTCACAATAATCCTATAGAGTAGTGCTGTATTCCTATTTTTTAAAATTTTTTTTATTTAATTATTTTCCAACTACAGTATTCTGTCTTTTACTCCCATTCCTGTATTCCTATTTTAAAAGGATATGAATTCAGGCCCAGAGTGTTTGAGGAATTTGCTCAATGTTGCGTGGTCATTAAATGGTTGGTACTGGAATCCAGTGTGTCTATTGCTAAGCCCATATTCTTTCCACGGTCCTGCCCTGCCTTTTTATACCAGGGACTCAGTCAATGGCACAGGTAGGCTAAAGACTGATGAAAGAAATAATAACGAGAACAATCCTCTGGATAAACAGTTTTGGCCTGGATAAAATTTTGGTTAAGGAGATGTCTCAATTAGATGATAATTTGGAAATTTTATTTTCTAGAAATTTTATTTTCCTAAGAAGTAAGCAACACTCTGAGTGCCCTGCATAGGAAATGGCTATATAAGACATTTATTTCATGTGTTTTATATCCTGGATGCTTAAAGGTAAAGATCCGAAGAGTGTTTATCCCATTAATTCCATCTACCTCTGAACATGAAGGCCATGTGTTCTCTGTGCTCTTCATGGAAAAAATAAAATTCAAAGTGAGTCACTCCCTGAACTCTTGATTTAATTTTTAAATGTTTATTTTATGGCTGGCACTTTGCAAGCTGCTTGGAGCACCTAGATAAATGAGATACAACTACTTTTCTCAAACAGCTCACAAGGGGGTGGGAGACAGTCATAAGAACAGATAAACATAAAATAGTTAAGTGATAACTGTAATAATTGGTCATTGCAGAACTACAGAGATATGTATCACATTCAACCAGGGATGGACACGGTAGCTTCCTAGAGGAGATAACTCTTCTAGGAGGCTGAGCTGTGTTTTACTGAACAAAGGAAAATAGATGATTGAAAGTAGAAATAGAAAGGTTCCTCAGGTGGGGAATAGCGCATCATTGTGAAATACATGGTGGAGGCAGGGAGCTACTGAAAGTGTGGCTCAGGTAGTTGTAAGAAATGTCTGAAAGTGGAAGGACACCGCATGCTTGCCTCTTCCTGGAGCATTGCTTAGGAGTTTACATATCAGGAGAATAAGGCTAAAAGGTAGGGAAGCAATTTAGGGTACAAGGGCAGGAGTTCAAACACTGATAACAGCCAGAGCCAGAGGAGTAGTCACGGGGTATAAAGAGCTGATGGAAAGAGTAAGCAACACATTCTATAAATATATCAGACCTAAAATTAGTAGTGTTTTGTCATTAGTTGAAAGTGAGCTTAAGGACAATCAAAGACAACTCCAGATTTGCAGTATGGGTGACTGATTGAGAGGGTGGCACATTCAACTCAGATAAGAAGAAAAGATGTGTATGCTGTTTAATGGAGAAGATCATAGGTTTAAATTTTAATATCTAGCAATAAGGGAAGCATGAGAATTCTAGGAGGAGCTGTGTTGCAGGCTTTGAGATGAACAAGTTTTAGCATGGGGCTGCCAAATTGGGACAGAGTTTGAATTCACCTACCGGCGCAGGAAAAGGCAACCATACATTGATGTTTCTCTCCCCCTCTCCTTCCCTTCCCCTCTAAAGATAAATAAATAAAATATTAAAAAAAAAAGAAGTGTCAACATAAGAAATGTTCAAACCTGTACAGAACTTTTATGAATTTATTTCAGCCAAAACTGATGATGATTAATGGGAAGCAAGATCTCCATTGCTCCAGCAAAGAAGTTTTTCATTTTCTTTCATGCATTTGAAGTCAAGGAGTGAAAATAAGGAAGATTATGTGAAGGGAGAAGAAAACATGTGAGGACCAGATTACAGGGTAGTGGAGATTACGTGTTCTCTTGAGCATGGTTATGCCTTTGAGGAGTATTATTTCTGGCATTTCAAAGATGTGTTAACCTATAGGCATACTAACAATGGAGAGGGATTGATTAAATACTTTTTACTAAACAAGTTATAGCTTTGGGCATAATTTCCCACGACAACCTAGCCAATGAGGAGTTGATTCATTGCAGCCATGCTTTTTGTCCACAGAACTGACCACTCCAGGATATGTGTAGAGGACAAGGATAAAACAATGCATTAAAGTAATATTTAACAGTGAGGAAGGGTAAGAAGGAATAGTGACAGATAAAGTGAGATATCAGAAAACCACAGGAACTTTAGAATTTCTGCAGTGTCAAATGAAGCCGAAAAGTTTAATAAATGACTTTTTTTCTCTAATACAGATTAAAGTTTATTTAGAAAGAGGTAGAAAAAGCCAACTGGGCTGTGTGGGCTCAGGAAACAAGTTGTAGAGGCAACCACCGGACCCTTGGAGCTGGGGAAGGGGAGAGAGAGAGAGACTGCAAAGGTCTGCTCATTGAGGGAAGAGAAGAGGAAATAAAAGGCATGGGAATGCTCTACAGAGATAGGATGCTAATAAATGACCTTCAGATGATTTTATTGAATTTGAACATTAGGTGATAGATAGTAAATGAATGTGTCAGAAACTGTTCTGCTAGAGGGATAAGAGGAAAAATCACTTCTAGTAAATCAAATAGTAAATGGGCAATGAGAAATTGGAGAAAGAAGCATGAAATAGTGTTTCAACAAGTTTTGACATAAAGATATGAAAAAAGTTGAAGTTTGGCTCTAAGGTCTGGGTCATTAGAGGCACTGTGTCCTTCTTTGTTTGGAACTGACCAAAACCAAGTTTCAAAAAAGACAGACATAGAATGTTCTACAAACTGGAAAATATGGAAATGGTGTTTCTTTGTTTTGTTTTGTTCCTATGCTGAAGTATGGATCCAAGACATCTCAATGGAGAAGACTGGATAGGAAGGCAAATTGAATTCCTTATGAAACTATAAGGGGTTCAGACTGGGCAAGAGTTTTTGTGATTCAAGAGTGGGAAGGACTAATGTGCTTAGTGACCAGGGACAGTAGGGAGGAGGGACATAGTTGGAAGTGTCTGCTTTTAAATAGCATAACTCAAAGCCTCATCATATTGGTGCCTCAGCTGATGGAGGACACTAGTCATCATAGAACAGTGGCAAAGGCAAAGAGAGATGCAACTTAAAAAGATCCACAGTGACTTTGATTATGTTAGCAGAATTCTATAGTAAATTAAAAGAGAGTTTTATTAACCTCTCATGTGCAAAGCAAGGGCATACACAGCCCTCAGTATGAACCAAAGACATTAAAAAATGGAGGGGATGGGGCACATTTTTTTTTTAAAGGCAAAAGCAATAAGGCAAGAGCTGACAATCAGAAAGGTGGGTTGCTAGGGGTAACAAGATCACAAACTCCCACCATTTTTCTGATTAGTGAGGCAACTGGACTTTGCAAAGCTTGGCTAAATCAGTGGTCAGCAAGTGGGGGTTGTGAGATGGGAACAATGGTTACCATATGGTCAGGCAGGCATTTGTCAACATCCTAGTTCTGGTTCGGGCATGTAGAATGAAGGTTTTGGTGTTAGTTATCAAAATAACTAATGGCATTTGGTGCCGTTAGAATCAAACGGCATAGACAGACTGTTCTACGGGCAGTTTTCAAGTCCAAGGAGCAGATTCATGAGGCTGTAAAGAAACGTCAGAGTTCAAACTGCAAAAAATCCAAATCTTGGGCCAAAAGTTATGATATTAAAGCTCCTATAAGTCCTCAGGTATTAAGTGTTGGCAAACACAATAATAGAAACACTGGCCAGATTGAATCGGCTTCATGAAATATGACAGATCTCTGAGCTAATCAATACCAAAGGTGAACACTTTCATTGGCTCCTCCTTGTATTTTTTCTCCTGATTCAACACCAACCTTTATTGAACAGTGAACTTAGATTGGAAAAATGCTCTAGTAAAATCTTGTGTGTGAGGAAAACCTAAGGGAGTTTTGATATAAGCACATCTAAAGCCCCATTTAACATTCAAGGTGAGATTTGCATGAGCTCTGTCTCTTTGGATTTTAAAGATGTGTATTTATGAGAAAGCCTCCTTACGCTTTGTTAGCTGTTTTTTTATTGTGCTTTAAAATGGAAAACTGGCCCTGAGCGGTATGGCTCAGTTGGTTGAGTGTTGTCCTACAAAGCAAAATGTCTCTGGTTCAATTCCTTGTCAGGACACATGCCTGGGTTGCAGTTCAGTCCCTGGTTGGGGATGTGCAAGGGGCAACCGGTCAGTGTCTCTCACATCGGTATATCTCTCCCTCTCTTTCTCCCTCCCTTCCCCTAGCTCTAAAAATAAATACATAAAATCTTTTTAAAAAATTGAAACCTGGTAAACAAGATATAGTTATCTGTTCTGACTTTTAAAAATCTTTCTGTGATATCTTAAAATCATTATAGTTAAGACTGAATTGAAGAAAGATTAAAACTATGGCTTGACTTTATTAGTTTTCATAAATAATTGTGACCTAAATATTTATCTCTGAAATACCCTGGACACATTGAAAGCTAGATGGTTAGCAGACAAGTGTCTCACTGTGTGAATGGCAATATCCTCATCCAAGGTAGATCCTTTTATTCAAAGTCAAGGCCATGTGAACACTTTCTAAAGTCTTAAGAACAAAAAAAGGCTTTGGCACTTCCCCTATTTGTACCAATAATCAATTCCAAATGATCAAATAAAAGCATTCTGCTTTTCCTATGATAAACAAAAGTATTAGTTGTTATTGATTTTCTTCCAATTTCAGATATCACATTCTTTGAAAACCTCTTTGGAGTCACCTTTGCTTGCACCCTGAGCATGTGCTTATGAGATGGTCCAGTACAGAGTAAAGAACTTCCCCAGGAGCTGTATAAGTGACCACACTCTCCAGGAAGCTGTTCCAACACTAAGCCAGCCTTTGCCCCTATAAGGCTCCCTACCACTTTTTTTCATGTCAGGAAAGCTGTACAGGAGGGTAAAACAGACACCAGGAAAAGGACATTTTTGTCTTTAAGCAACAGATTAATTCACAGTATGCCTGCCTGAGATCACACCCTAGACAGTGCTAAGGTCTGGGAGTAGCCACAGGGGAGGCTGCCAGGAATAACTATTATTGTATTTGTGATCTTCACTCTGTCTTTAATAACTCTGGTTTTATTACTAGCCATTTTTCAGGTACCAGCCTGGAGCTAAATTTTATTTTAACTGTTTTGCTTTGTACTGTGTGGGAAGTGGTGAGGGATGGAAAGATAAACAGGAGATACACATTTCTTTCAATTACTTACAGACTAGTTCAAGATAGACACATATGCAGAAATATGGGAGAAGTAAAAGATGAGTAGATATAGGTGGGATGTAGGCAATCTTGAAAGAAGCCTAAGCATAGATATTGTAAACCTCTACTTTGCAAACTGCAACATTGGGATTTTTGTTCATACTGATTAGAGCCCTGGGCAAGTGTTCAATAAGTATTTAGTGAAGGAGTAAAATTTTTTAGTGATATATGTAGATAATGGTATGTACATATATTAGTATGTCTTGGTGAGTGATAAAATCTTTAGGACATGACTTTTAAAAAATCTCTGAATCTGGCACATAAAAGATCTTGGAAAAATGATTTTTAAATGAACAAATGATTGCAAAAACTTATTCCAAATGTACTTCTACACCATGGTTGTATTAGATAACCCCACCTGAAACTAAGTGGTAGATAGCTGTCTGGCTGGAAAAGCAGCCCTTCAGTAAATACTGTTACAGACTCTGGAATGACTTTACCTGGGGCAGAACGTCTCCCCTCAGCACATCTCTCTCTCCTGTCAGATGAGTATATGACGTGGTAATCCTTGTCGTCATTATCATCATTGCCTAATAATGACAATACCAGTGCCTTTACCAGATATCTTTTAAAGTTAATCCTTGAAATAATAGTTCTATGAGATGAAAATGATTAACCCCAATTAATTGGTAAGAAATTTGTGTCTTGTGTATGATCATGACCTTATAGACAAAAAAAACTCCATCTCTTATGTTCTACTACTTTAATTTATAATATGGAAAGCATAATACCTACTTCATTAGGGTTCTTTTTTAAAAAAATATTTTATTTATTTATTTTTAGAGTGGGGGAAGGGAGGGAGAAAGAGAGGGAGAGAAACACCAATGTGTGGTTGCCTCTCATGTGCACCTTACTGGGGACCTGGCCTGCAACCCAGGCACATGCCCTGACTGGGAATTGAATTGTCAACCCTTTGTTTCACAGGCCAGCACTCCATCCACTGAGCTACACCAGTCAGGGCTCTACTTCATTAGGGCTCTTATATAAATTAAAAATTTCATGTACAAAGTAGTCACATATAAGTAAACACTGTAAGATATGTTGTGGGTGCTCTTCACAAGGTGAGGGTGATGATGGTGGTAGCCATGACTAACTAGTGAGTACAGGCTCCTTGAGTATGACTAGCTTACCAAAAGCATGGGTAGATGCAGTAGGAGAGGAATGGGGAATATTGCTTAATACAAGGCCAAAAGTGTCTTTGGAAACCATGAGTGATGAGAGATTCTTTAGAAGTACCTGCTAAGGAAAACAGTAGAATTTCCATTTACTTGAAAGAGAGACCATAGTTAGTACTCAAATATTAGAGAGCTATTAAAAGATATTATACAAAGAATGGCATGATAAGGTTGTTCTTGTTGAAATTTCCTCTAAGGCAATGTAGAGGATGAAATTGGGAACTTGAGAAGAAATAAAGCAGCCTAAATAAAGCCAGTAGAATTAGGGGTGCAGATATTTTGATACATTTCTAGAAAATAAGACTGACAGGATATAGAGTTTGTAAGGTCTTGGATATGAATTGCGTGAGATCTGAGAGTCTAGCATGATTCCTAGTTTTCTAGCTGAGAATCAGGGTGAGTATTTGCAAGGACTCAGAAATGGAGTTTAAGAGACAATGATGATGTCTTACACTTTGGATATGAAGCACTCAAAGCCATCTGATAAACAGTTATAGTTTTTATTTGTATATAGTGCATTTCTCCTTACTAGAATATAAACTTCATGATGGTAGAGATTTTTAGCTTTATTGTTTTAATCTATAGTTATATCTCAGCAATGTCTATATGAGTGTGCATTGAAAAGTGATGCAAACCAATGACAAGCCTCCAGGGAGCATGAATATTAAAATTTAAAGGCAACTGAAATACAAAGAGGCCAGGTGCAGATTAGGAAAGAATGGCCACAGATTTGTGAGAGGAAATGTAGGAGAATGTGGTGTCAATAAATAAAGATGGAAAAAAATTCAAGGAGAGCATAGTCTCTATTGGCACCATGATACAAAATGATATAGTAAGTTGAGAAGAGATGCAGGATGTCTCAATGAACTTGAAGAGAAATTTGGGTGTATGGAGGCCTGAACTGCTGATGCTAGATGGCAACAAGTTAAGGAATAAATTGTTTTATTTTGTTAAAATATAAAAGGCTTAAATATATGTGTACATGGAAGGGAGTGAGTGGGCAGGAACAAATGGACAGGGAAAATTAGGGGAAGAGAAAAGTAAGTAGATATATCTTATGAATTCCAGTTTTACTTTCAATTTCTACTATATTTACATCTCAACTTTTTAGATTCTAACATTTTCAACATTTATTTAGGAAGTGGTGTGTGTGTGTATGCATGTCTATGACTTCCATACTTCAATAAAGTGTATGTTTCTGATCCATTAAATGACATTTAACTTTACAAAACTTTTTCCACCTCAATGCACAGCATATGTGCAAACGCTGAGGTTGAAATGTATCCCATTGATTGGAAAAACCTATGATCAAGGCTACCCACAATTTGATTGTTCTGGGTCCAAGGAGCTGCCTAAATTTCCCTCTGTTCTTCTGCCTTTTACTTCAACATAGTATCTAAAGTTATGGAGAAAGAAAAGATTGGAGAGTTGAAATCAGTATACTCCTATCCTAAAGCAACAATTGTTTGGATTAACATTTTGAACAATAACTAAAGTTGCTCTACCAGATCTTACCTTGAAATTGTTATTAAAATTTCATGAATTATGGATAATTATGAATAATTATGAATTCAACTGTGATATATTTGAATCTATATAATAATCAAGCTACTGTACCATCCTTTCAGAAAAGCCTTCATAAATGTATCCCTTCAATTGATAGAGTCGGGTGCCTACTCTATAGATTTCCTCAGCATTCTCATTAACCTAGAACATGGCACATATCAGGTTATATTATAAATACCTACTTACATATATTTATCTTCCACTGGAGTATGAGATATAATAAAGAACTATGTTTTATATTTATAAGGCCTTTAGTAAAAGCAGTAAATTAGCTAGAATCTACTTTGAATTTTCATAAATAATGCTTCAAAGGTGGCAAGGAATACTTAAACTGTGAGGATTTCTCTTAATTCAGCACTGCAGTCACATAAAATTTTCAAATCAAAGCTTATAGTTTGCCATATAAGTTAAAAATATAGAGACTGCTGGTCAAGATGACGGCATAGATAAACACAGCTCATCTCCTTCCATGACTACATCAAAATTACAACTAAATTATAGAACAACTGTCACTCGGAACCATCAGAAATTGAGATAAATGGAAGTCTGACAACTCTGGAATTGAAGAAACCACACCCACTCAGACTGGTAGGAGGTGTGGATACAAGGAACACAATTGTCTCACACCCACGTGGGGTAGATAAAAATTTGAGAGTGAAGCATTATGCTGAGTGAAATAAGCCAGGCGGTGAAAGACAAATACCATATGATCTCACCTTTAACAGGAAGCTAAACAACAAAACAAACAAGCAAGCAAAATAAAAACAAAGACAGTGAAATAGAGAACAGGGACAGGAACCAGAGGGGAGGGAATTTTAGGGGGAAAAGGGGAAGGATTTACAGGAACTAGTGTAAAGGACACATGGACAACAACTAAGGGGGGTGGAAATGGGACAGAGGTAGGGGGTATGGGGGGGGCTGGGATGGGAGTAAAAGAATACTGTAGTTAAAAAATAATTTTAAAAAAATTGGGAGTGAGATCTTGAGAGCAAAAAGTCCCAGCTCCACATCAGGTCCCCCAACCCAAGATTTCAGTGCCAGGAAGATAAATCCCCATAACTTCTGGCCGCAAAAAAAACACTGGAGCCTGAGTCACTGGATGAAACTGCTGGAATCCCAAGCAGCTCCTTTTGAAGAACCCGCCCATGGATTTATCTACTCAGACTAAATCTGAGCTCCTGCACTGGAGTAGAAACTTGAAAGGCACCAGAGGCATACAGGGAGAAACTGAAGTGTCTGGCATTAAGGTGAGAGCTGGGGGACAGCTTTCTCCCAGACATAAAGGTGGGCAGAGGCCATTGTCCATTTCCTGAACCCTTCCCACCTAGAACCACAGAGCTGGCAGGCTGGTGCCATATCTGAGACTCCATCAACCTGGCTAGCACTGTTTGACCAGCCCTGTAGGTCCCCAGAAATTCAATCGCACACAATTTACGAGATCGCCCAAACTGCTTTTCCATGTGAATGGCTGGTCTGGGCTCATGCTTCACAACTTCCTAGATCATCACAAACAAGGAACAGCCAGCCAGCTTCAGTGAGCTCCCAGCCTCCACACCTCTGGCTAAGTGTCCATAGGTCTGGCACTAGCAGCAGTAAAGTGTAGGAAATGGAATAGCTAAAGAAATTATATGCATGTCCCATGGACATTAACAATGGTGTAGGGATTGCCTGAGGAAGTTGGAGGTGCTGAGTGGAGTACAAAGGAGGGAAAATTGTAATAACATAATCAATAAAATATAATTATTAAAATACAATGAGTCACCTCTGGTAATTTTTTATGATTTGTTTATTTACATTAATTGATGCCATAGAAAATTTTTAATTCATTTACATGAAAATCTTAGCATTGCTACGTCTGAAAATTAAATCTGCACTTCAGCATGTTTTAATGAGTCAAATTTGGAAGAAGAAAAGAAGAAAGAGAAAGAGAAGTAAAAGGAGAAAGAACTGGTAAAATTAGAACTATCTTAGAAACTCTTTATTTTCTAATCATAAGATAATGTAATTTGTAGCTTTTACATAGTTTTAAAAGTGACAACAAACTGCTATATATTAGAACATACACAGAAAATTTCATTTTTTAACTTTGAACATATTTTTTACTCTTATGTTCTCTGGGTCCAAGTTATGTGCTCACATGCACACACACAAAGTTTTTAGAGTTTAATAGGTTTTGTAATTCTTTCTTTTAGAATTGAGTTAGTCTCCTGGAAATAAGTCATGTCTTCAATTGTTAACAAGCCCTAGAACAATAGGCATTTTAATATAACACTTCTTAGGCAAATAATAGTTTAAAAATATATGCTGTGGGATTATTTTCTAGCTTTAAAAATAACCCTTTAAAATATAGATAAACATGGCATTTTCTATGGTACTGAAACTGCTCAGTTGTTTACAACTTTAATGATATTAGGGCATGATGACTAAATCCCACACATTTCAGTTTAAACTATAATAAATACTGGAAGCAAACAACTAGAATTCAGTTGCAAATACTCCTCCAGAAGTCAAAGTGTTGACTTTGGAAGCAAGAAAGCAAGGAAGAAATGTTTTGCCTTCATCTTTTTCCTTTCTTTAGTATAAACTATTCCACGAAAGGACTAATATTACATCAGGAAAAGCCTTTTACTTTTAATTGTGTTACCATATTTCAAAGGACCGTAAACGAAAAACATGGTTTTTAAAATAAGGATAAACATCTTTAAATTCTGAGTAATGTATACCCGTAAATTGCATAGACTATTATAGCTTCAAAGAAAATAGCAACTTAAATATTTTATTCTCACATGCTTCTTTCTCCTCTTCTCACAAAAATAATCACTTTCTTGGATAAAGTCCATCTAACCATCATACCCCCCTAAAAAAAACCAGCAAGAATATCTTTTAAAAATACAATAAGGCTGTATTTTGATACTAATGTTGGTTGTATAATTTCTTGCTTTGTTTAGAGGCATATAACTGATTATTTTTGGCTCTGCCATTATTCCTCATGTCCAAATGCTAAATTATTTGAGCAGGAGAAACTAAGTTCATGATACAAATGCCAGATGGTACCAAGAAATCCAAGAGAAGCTTTTCTAAGATCAATTATTTCCAGCAAGTTCAGTACTCTGGAGGGGTTCATGTAGAAACTCTGGATGGAAAGTTCAAATGACCCACTGCTGTGCCTTACTTTGCAAAATCTCAAAAGACTGAACTTATTTACAGGATGAATGATTTAAGAAGTGAACTTTATACATGGATTTCACATGTTTCCAAAGGGCTCTGCAGAGGTGGACTTTAAATTTCAAGCTCTAACACATGTAAAACAAAACATGTTACATGAAGTGCTTTTCAGGAATGTGACCAACAACTCACAATATGCAACGGGTTTAAAATCACCTCTGTTCACTCTAATGAATACTGTGTACTGTGATGGACAATAAAATCAAAAAGAGAGATGAGCAGATGATATAACTAATCCACATATTGTCCAAGCTCTTGCCTCCATGTGCCCGGAGAAAAGAGGGTAAACAGAACCACGCAGTGCCCCTGCTTTGTTGTCTGAACCCCTCACCCCTCAAGCTTTCCTGTAGTCAAGCAGTGCAAACACCCAAAGAAGCCAGAGAAGTTTCTCAACCAGATGGCCTCAGGCATTGTGTAGGAAACAGTGAACATTCAGGCCTGAGACTGCTACCTATAGGGCCTGCCTACAAGTTTGACCTTGATCTGGCATCCAGGAACTTGGACTTAGCGAGGTTTCACATTATTCCCTAACTGATGAGACTGGCTAATTTTCCTACATCGTTTGTACCAAAAACGTGGTTTATAAGGAATACATGATTTCCTGCGGGCATCTGAAGTTTTGGTTCGTCCTAGGCAGGGGGTGTCTTTGTGACCTGCATGACCTACAGACATCTTGGGCACTGTATCTTTAATGAGCTTTTCTGTCAGATAACAATTCAACAGGCTGTCACAACTCATTGCTGGGGAAATTAAGTTTTGTGTAGTTTTAAACCAGTGGTTAAGTCAGTAACACCCTATTTTGAAAAAGCATATGTAAAACCTCTCTCCTGATTCTTGAATCTCACCTCCAGGTGAGCAGCTTGACAATGGGAGCAGAGACTTATTCTACAAGAGTAAGATGTCACATACAGAAATGCACAGTTCTATGTTTGATTCAGTTCATTCACTTTTTATTCTTAGGGCTAAAGAATGATGGAACTCTAACTGAGAAGAAAATTAGCTTGTTGGGTAAAGGCAATTCTTTAAAATACTGCTTTTTAAAACTCTTCGGCAAACTGAGAGGTGCCCATCTAGGAGAGCCAGGCACCCCCTGCTGTGCTGGATCTAAAATTGATACTCTGAGGGAGTGTGGCTGCAGGGGCTGCCCCAGAGCACAGAGGGGTAATGGCAGTCTGCACAAAGATGGAGGCCCGGGCAATTGAAGATTATTATAATCAGTCATGAATTTTCTAGGTAAGTTTCAGGCCTTTCTTTATTTAACTAGCCTGCATTGTGTCTTAGGTAGTTATTGCATAAAGCCCTCTTTAAAGACATCACTTCTACTTGCCTCTTATTGACCAGTTATTTATTATGTAATATGGCAGACACTGGGCAAATGGTGGTTAAGGGCCCCAAACCCAATGATGGATGACATGGATAACCCCCAGCTGGCCACTTTGTATCTCCTGAGGTCTTAATGTCCTCATACTTAGATGGGAGTGATGATAATGCCTTCTTAATAGCATAGTTGTGAAAACTGAGTTAATGTATGGGGAGTCCTCAGAAGGATGTCTGCCACATAGTGCTAATAAATTGTTAATAGACTCATGGAATTCTTAGTAACCCTTATCCATCATCATTATTACCCTTCATAAGTTTTATTAGGTGCCTCCAGTAAGCCAGAATATGCAAGATCTGAAGCAGGCACAGGTCACAGCTCTCATGGAGCTTTTACCTTAAAAAAAGAAAGGCGAACAGAAGGAGAGGAGCCCTTGCCCCCACACAGGCTACCTTGCTTAGACCAGGGGTCCACTGCCAGATCCCACCTCTGCCATCGCTCTTCCAACCATTACATGGGAAGAGTTAACAGTAAATTTAAAAACACTCCACAAAACAGAACAAAATTAGCATAAGAAATGGTTTAAAGGTGATAAAAATTGAATTAAAACATGAAACAAGCCAAAACTAAAAAAAACCAAAAAACGACAGTAACTTAAGTGGCTAAGATCCCAATCTTGACAAGAAGAGTATGTTAGGTGGAAATGATAAGTAATGAGGAAATACAAGCTCTGAAAGCTGAAAAGAATAAAGGCATGAGGTGAAACTTTAAAAATACGCAAAACGTGCTAAGAAACGATGAGAAATTAGGCAAAATAAATAGACCCCAGTAAAGCAATAACAGGATAAAACTCAGTAGGATATAATAAAACATAAGCCATTTATTAGTAAAAAATAAACAACCTAAACACAACACACAGAAAATAAAATCTCAATCAGGTTGAACATAGAAATGAATTTTCAAAGATTAAAAAAACAGAGGCAGATATTTCCAGAGTTAGCTAAGGAAGAAATTGCACACGAAAGGGCAAGTAGGTAAAAATATGTGTCAACTAATTTATAATAACTTACAGATGAGTCTTAGCTCTTTCGAAATATGAAGTCGTATTTAAAGATCTATCCAGTTTCCCTTCATTTTGTAAACAACACAAAAAACCCATTTTCCATTTGGAAATAGAAAGTTTATCTTGAGAGAGTTAGAAAAGTCTGTGGCCTATAATTTATTATTTACATCTTTAAAAATCCATGCTTAAAAAAAAATAAAGGTTGCTTCTTTCTATTTGACTAATTAAAGCACCAGGCCCCACATTAATAGGAATGCACTGAGCTCTGGTAGATGCAGGCCTGGCAGAGGAAGGACAGCTTTAAATCCAAGCTGTGGCACTCATTGCCTCTCTTAATATTTGCCCTGGAGAAATTCAGCAGAGAACTGAGTGCCAAATGTGAAAAGTAAAGATCAACAGAAAGATATGGGATTGCTACGCAGTCAGAAAAGTAAGAAGAAGAATTTTTAAATTTCATTTGCGTTGTTAAATTCATTGCCCGCCTTTGGCAGTTTGCAGTGTGTTCAGGTCCTTACTCTCAATCTGTCTCTTAAGGATTTGCTTGCTGTATAAAGAATAATGAGTCTGCATAGAAGAACAGCATGCTGATAATGGCCTCACCTACTTTTACCCTGGCAGCTTATGGTATCTAATTTGAAATTGCACACCACACATATTGAGGTTAGGAAATTCTTCCCATGTAAGAAACAAGAGCAGAATATTATCAATAATAACTAATAACTAAGAATAACTCATTTTGTTAAAGACATTTTAACAAAGCATTTTATGTGTTCCTTGTCTCATTCAGAAGAAACTCAGGTTTTCATACTGCCTCTGCACTTACTAGAGACAACTCAGACGGTTAATTTTTTTCTGAATCCCTGCCTTTGAAATACTCTAATACACCAGCAGGATGGGCCTGATGGGCTGAATTTTCAGCCTACGCTATGGTGGCCAGCTCCTTTTCCTAGAAGTCAATGCTTACATCTTCCTTGTGGCTTCAGGCACCCATGAGAGACTGCCCTCCTCTCTGTCCTTGAATCTTCTGGCTTCTAGAGAAAAGAAGATATCTGGGCTTCTTCTCAGTTGCTCTATGACTTTTGTGAATAATTTTTTAAAGTTTATCAAACCCTAGAAGGGCCAGAGTTCCCCAAAATATTGGTCTTTAAAATCTGAGTGTGGGCAAAAAAAATAATAATAATAATACCTGAGATGACCGGTCTAGAAAAATGTGTCAAGGGTTTGTTCTAAGATAACTTCCTTGAAACCCACAATGATCTTGTACCCCCTGGACAAGTTCCATAGATCAGTGTCACTGTGAAGTGAGTCTCTGTGGTAGGGTTCAAAGGGTAGAACTAATGAAGAACCAGAACTTCTTTAAAAGATGTTCTTCTTCTTTCTTGGTGAAATGGACAGCTAGAGTGACCTCTGTTAAGTACCATCCTTAAAATAAGGAGCATTACAGCATACTCACCACATACCAGATCTGAGTACTCATTTCATTCTACCTTCACGACAACCTCATATGGTTGGTATTCCTATTATCCCCATTTTCAGCTGAGTAACTAAAGTTGAAAGCATTAAGGGGTGCTTGCCAAGCCACACAGTAAGTGGCAAAGCCAGGATTCTGAGTCTACAATGTTAAATGACACTATGTTGGTTATCAATGATGCCATCAGCACTTAAATTTGATAATTTGAGAAGATCCACAGACTGGCAACTTATTCTTACTAGTGCCCTCTACTTACCCTCATTCATAAGGAATTGAGATAAGAGTCCCCAAATGGAGGCATTCTAGGTGCCTGCCACCTGTGGTCTGTAAGATGCTTTTCACAATTCAATGTGCACACAAATCACCAGAGGATCTTATCAAAATGCAAGTTCTGATTCAGTAGCTCCAGGGTGATTCCAAAGAGTCTGCATTTTTAACAAGCTCCCAGATGAGGCCAATGATCCGAGTAGCACATTTTAAGTAAAAAGAATGTGAAGAAAAAAAACACTTGGAATAAAGTCTCAGCTAGATATCAGTTGAGTTCTACATTTTCTAAGCTTCATAAATTTTCTCATTTATAAAATACAAACTATAATACCAAACATGCTTATCTCATGAGACTGTTTTAATGATCAAGTTGGATATAGTGCTTTGTAAAGTGCTCAAAAAACCAAAACATTTGTTACTTATCATCTTGTATGTGAAGGTCAAGTGTGTTCAGTCCCAGGCCCCACTCAAATCATACCTGAACCTCAGATCTATCTTGCAGCAAGACTCTTCCTATAAAAATTTATCAGACAATTGTCCTGCTAGATTCTATGCACATGCAATCCTGAGGTCATGTTCAATTTGATGGCTTTCATCATCCAGAGAATAAGGTAGGATCTATAATTTTCCTTACCCAGGAAGCCATTTTTATAAGCTTCCCATGGCATTTTAGGCTGAGAGCACAATATTGTTTTCTCTTGGTACGGATATTACCTCAATTTCATCACTTTGGTGAGTTCCTTTCTATGATCTGAGTGTGTTTCATCAGCACTGTTTTCTCAGACTACTACAGTTGGTTGACAATACTGGGCTCCCTACTGCCACCAATTTCCCCTGAGCTGCCAGCAGAGCCTGGCATTGAAGGCCACTGAAAACGGGCTGTCTCTGCAAGTTTTCCAGACTTAGCTTTCTGAAGGCCCTTGCCTCTGAGTGACAGATAGGTTTGCTAAGGTCTGGAATTTCAGATTGTCCCAATCAAATGCTAATTGTTTTTAGGAACCTTAAAAAAGTAATGACTTATTCATATAAAATGAGCTTCCTTTCTGCTTTGGAATTCACCCAACTTCGATTCATTCATTTAACAAATATGTATTGAACAGTCAATGCTAAGCTATACCTGATGCTGGGGAGACAGATGAATGAAACATGAATAGTGTATGTGTGGCCTTAGTATTCTGTTCAGACAGGCTAGATTCATTGACACATCCCATTAGTTTTTACACTTCTGATCTTAGGCAAGCTAAAACATTCCTGAGTGTAGTATCTTCCTTGATAAATGGTTCTTATGAAGATTATGAAAGACAGTGCAGGGAGACCTCATTTTCTGTGCTACTTTGCAAACATTTAATGCTTCACAGTTAGTATACTTTTGCAACCAGAAAAGTCAGTGTTCATGCTGCCCATCACCACCAGAACCAATAAGCAGAGACAGGGATTGAATCTTTATGGGCACTTTATTCAGATGGTGGGTGATCTGGGAAGACAGTGAATTCTGTACCCTAAAAAAATTGTCTTATATTTATTTTTAGCCAGCCTTTTTTTATAAGGGAAAAAGAGTGTAGGTAAGGGATTTGGAATTCAGAAGGAAAAAAAGCATAGGTAAGGGATTTGTGACTCAGGAAAGAGATTACTTGGATACAAGCTGCAGTCTAGCAATTTCCCAAGCATCTTTTCTTCCCTTGAATGGTGATTGTTTCTCTGTTTCCTTGGTATCTGTGTCCTGGGTGGCAGATGTCTCTCCCTGGAACACAACTGTTCAGACACCATCTTGACTGCTTGCAGTCCCCTCTGGAGCACAAAGGTCAAATTGCTTGCAGCCCCCTGGAGTCAGAGTGGCCCATTCCTTCAGTTCCTGAAACAATAGTGTTTTATATGTATTAACTACTAAGCTTATTAACTATTACTTAAAACAAAAATTTTCCAACTCTTGGGCTCTCCCATTACTTTTTACAAATTAAAGACAAGACCCACCACCCACAAAGAGATGATTACCCACTTTATTGTGGTGGTGTGGAACCCAAGCCATAACATCTCCAAGGTATGCCTGTATTGCAAGGTGCTTATTACAATGATTAGGCATAGCAGATTTCTAAGACAGGGTTTTTGGTTTCATAAGCAGCTCTCTGTTCCATGTCATGGATGCAGGGAAGAGCCAGAGAATCTGATGGATTCAGCAGGGAGTTAGTTCTGAATGATAGAGGAAGGCACAGAATTAACCTCTGGAGTGAAGTGGTTCTTTTTTTTTCAATCTTTTCCCTTATATCTCTCAAAAGTTCACCTTCTTTTCAACAAAACCTTAACATCCCTAGGAATAGAGAGCATTGAAGAGCGTGTAATGAGTTTATATTATCATCAGACATTTGTAGAATTGAATTCAGTGATGCTAGGACTTTCAGGATTCAAGTTTTGGTTCCATTGTATTTAAGATACAGTCTAGTTGATGTGAATTATAAGAAGGTTGTGCTTTGTTTGAAGAGCATAGTCTTGACAACAATAATTATTTAAAGTTTCCATAAGGTTAACAAGGATGTCCAGAGTTTTTGTTAAAGCTTAAAGAGCTATTGTATTGCCTTAAAGCAATATCCAAAACAGGTCACTGTTCAGTCAGTCTGCCAGCTTTGGTGTTATGAAATTCTTTAAAAATTTACCAAAATTTGGAGTATTGTATTACTTTCAAATTTGCACATAGTATGAGACTTTATTGTTCTTATGGTACTATTTTGAATTTGCATGCAAAGTATGACTTCACTTTGTGTGACTCTGAAGAACTCCCTTAGGCAACATTTTGATGTGGTCAAGATACTAGGTACTTGTTAAAAGGTATCAGCCAGCATCTACTTAATTGGCATGAAATTAAATTTTTTTTCTTCAGGACATAGCTCCTCAGCTTCTGTGATATATTTTCACATTGAGTTTTCCTGGCTCAGTTTCTAACAAATAAAATGTCGAGCATCAGACATAGTCGCTTGTTTTCAAGGACAATATTTCACACTGTGTGTCAGTCGAAAGCATTAGTTACTACAAATCAAATTAGGAGAAAGAGCTACTCATATCCATTTGGGAATATTGATTTATGGTGCTTGGTTTTTCTCTGGTGCTGATAGAGAATTTAGAATTATAGCATTAGGGATCTTTCCACCTACCCTGTTTAATTGCATATGACTTATTCTGAACTCGCACTGATATAATTTGTGGATGTCATTTGTACCTCAACATGTACAATATTGTGACTAGTAACTATTGATCATTTCAATGGACTTAATGAGTTGCAAATCTGCATTTATGTTCCTTTCTAACTGCTGAGAATGTACTAATGTCTTTTAGGCATTAATGGGTAAAAAGTAACACATGAACAAATAAGAAAAACAAACAAAAACTCATAGACACAGACAACGGTATAGTAGTTATGAGAGGGAAGAAGGGAGGAGTGTAATAAAGGGTAAAGGGGGTCAGATATATGATGATAGAAGAAAATTTGAATTTGAGTAATGGGCCCACAATGAAATAGATAGATGATATACCATAGAATTGTACATTTGAAACCTATACATTTCATTAATGGATGTCACCCTAATAAATATAATTTTTAAAAAATAGAGATGCAGACCTGAGTTTGAATTCTTTAGTACTTGCTGAGGGATAAAAGAGAAATGGCTGTTAATCCTCTAAGGTATTTAGGTTCTTTGAATATAAAATAGAGATCATACACAGCTTGCAAAGTTATTGTAGAATGAATGATAACATACATAAAAGTCCTAATACCCTAGCATGTGTGAAATAATTGCTAGTCATATTGAGTTAGCTGCTTTTTTATAAAGATTACTGAACACATCAATACTGACATCTTTATATAAAAAAAAAGAGTGTTAACCATTCCCACAGTTAACATTTATTTAAGCAACATATTTTTATTGAGAAGCCGCTATGTGCCAGACATTTAGACACTGGGTAAAGAACAATTAAAACAGCCCTGGCTGGTGTGGCTCAATGGACTGAGTGCCAGCCTGGAAACCAAAGCGTCACTGGTTCGATTCCCAGTTAGGGCACATGACTGTGTTGTGGGCCAGGTCCCCAGTAGGGGTTGTGCTAGAGGCAACCACACAGTGATTGTTTCTCTCTCTCTTTCCCTCTCCTTTCCCCTCTCTCTAAAAATAAATAAATAAAATATTTTAAAAAATAATAGTAAAAACATAGAAATACTTTCCCTCAAAGAATTTACTATCCCTTGGAGACAATCAGGCATTAATACATAACTACATAAAGTACATTTCACATTAACAGTGACAGGACTATGGGGAGGGGCTGGCAAAGTTTCTTCTCTACAATTTATGCCAGTTGTCTCTGTACCATCACTTATAGTGACCCTTTTCATCTTCAATGGTGCTCTAAGTTGGATGATACATTTTATAGTTGACTGTATTTGTTCGCTAAGGCCACTATAACAGAAGACTGGATGGCTTAAGCAACCAAAATTTATTATCGCACAGATCTGGAGACTGCGAGTCCACAATCAAGGTGCCATCAGGATTGGTTTCTCCTGAGAACTCTCTCCTTGTCTAGGAGACATATCAGGGAGAGAGAGCAGCTGGCGACAAGGAAAGAATGAGAAGTGTGAGTAGAACAGAGACAGGCAGGAGAGTTTTGGTGGGAGGATTGTGCAGACTTTGTAGGCCCTTGTAGCGAGTTTGGCTATGAGGCTCAATGATATGGAAGGCCATCCTGTGTTCAATGAATATCTGATTAATCTATTAATAATTAACGTGAGACCAAGATGAGAAGATCCCTTTAGTTTAGTCATTGGTGAATGACCAGACTCAACAGAGACTTCCCGCAGAATATAGAACATGGCGACTCCACAAGGGTGGAATCCACTCACTGGTAGTGTGTGGTGATTGATTTACCGAAGATGAATGTGCTGGGTAGCAATTTGTAAAACCTTTCAGTCTCATTATGGAAGTGCCATAAGTACTGTACCCACAGATTCTGTATTAAAAGAATGTTCCATGTAAGGTAGAGGATTAATATTTGGCCCTGTTTTAATTGGACTTTTCTTGCCATTCTTGCAAATCTGTTAACTGATGTCTGTGTTAGTTTCCTAGGGATTCTATAACAAGTGACAACAAACCAAATACCTGAAAACCACAGGCATTTTGTTCTTTCACAGTTTGGGAGGCCAGAAACCTGAGCAACAGCATGGCTGGCTCCTGGAGCCTCTGAGAGATGCTCTGCTTTACACCTGTCTCTTGGTTTCTGGTGGTTGCTGCTCTCCTTGGCTTGTAGCTGCATCACTCTAATATCTGCCATACACACACACACACACACACACACACGGAAGAAGGGTGTGTGTGTGTGTGTGTGTGTGTGTGTGTATGTGTGTGGATTGGGGGCCCATTCTACTCCTGTGTGATCTCACCTGACTTTTACTAATTGCATCTGTGAAGACTCTATTTTCAAGTAAGTTCACTTTCTGAGATTCATTGCACCCATGAATTATTGAGAAACACTGTTCGATCAAGTCCAACGTTTATGTAGAAACAACTAGAGGTCCGTTAGCAATATTGAAACTGTAAACTGCAGTTAGAAAAACCTACCTGGCATGGATTGGCCCAGAATAGAGTTCAGTTTACATTTGAGTTACTCAGTTCAGTTGGTCTGGAGTGACCGAGCATGGCTAATCTGTAAAGCCATACTGGTGATTCTAATGAGCAGCTAGGGTAAAGTAATCGGTATTCACAGAATTGTAAGTTCTTGAGCTTTAGTGAGTATCTTACTTGATTTTCATCCCCAGTGTCTGCCACAGGGTCTGTTTATATATACTCTATAAATATTTACTGGTTAAATTAATGAACAAATCAATCTGCTGAATAAATACATTGTTGAAAGATGAGACTTGAATACAATGACCCAAAAGGATAGGAAATAGTTTTCCTACTGGAAGTTATAATGGATTGTATGTTATTTCTTCTTGCATTGGAAGGATTTTGCAGAAACAATTACTTCATTCATCTCCTAAATTCCTTGAGATTAGTAAGTGTCACATATTATTGCCCCCATTTTTCAGATGAAGAAATTGGATCTCCCAGTGCAACTTTCTCTTCAACTGCATTATTTTTTAATACCACCAGGAATTTGATGGATTTCCTATAGAAAATGGGATTTGAGGCAGCTTTTCTAGCAAAGGAATGCAGGTCACTAAGTTTTTGGTACCATATTCAGGACAGAATGATTCAAGAAGCCTAACTGGGGGCAGCAGTGGGGGGAGTGTAAAAACCACTCCATAAAGTAAAACATATTCTGTAGCTGAAGGCTACACAGTTGGACACACCCAATAAGTGAAGTGGTCTATTTATTGGAGGTGTTGTAGTCAGACTGCCATACCCAGGAGTTAGACAGATGGATGTGTGCTCATATCTTGATATTTAGGAGTTGCAAGCATCTCTCTACCCTTAATTTCCTTGCCTGTCATTTGTCTATCATAATATTATCTGCCACATGGAGTTCTTGTGAAGGTTAAGTGATATAATGATTGTAAAGTACTTGTCACATGGAAGTTCTTATTGTGAGTAGAGTGCTGTATTTCAGGTACTATTTTTCTCTACCTTTCATGAGGGCAAGATCATGTTCAAGGGAAATTTAGAAGACTTTCTTGTGTTACTGCTTAGTTCTTTGTTCATATTTGTCTTCTCCATTAGATTTTAAGTTTCATGAGAGCAGGGAGTAGGTGCCTTTTGGCCAGTGCACCATGAATACTTCTTGGATGAACCATGAGCCTATGAAACAGAGCTTACAGCACTGCTCTTCTCGGTAGTTCTTCCTCTGTCCTTATTTCACTCTGAATACAAACTAAAGTTCTTATAATGAACTGTGAGGTTCTGCAGTACTTTATATAAAAGAAGCTGAATAGAATGAATAAAAGAAAAGTGGGTATTTTTAAGGTACTTTTAAGTATGGTTTTACAAAGTAGGAGCCAGGTAACTGGCCAATCATAAAATGAACAGGGTAGCCTAGGCTATATAAAAATTACTGTGAAGGGGTAGGGGAGGGGCAGAAAAATTCACTGTGTAATTAAAAAAAAACATTCTGTTGGATGAGAAAATGAGCTTTATAATCCCAAATCATTAAAAAACTCAATTTATGAATTATATTTGTGGGTTTTGTCATCAGAAGAATCAACTTCACTCAAATGCAACCAGCCTTCTGATTTTTGACATATCCCAAAGGACCATTTGAAGTTACATTGCTTGAGCATTAAAAATGCTTATGTATATGTAAAGATCAGTGAACATGAGAAATGAGACTGTTGGGAACTAAAGTATAAATATAACAGGGGTTACTTGTATTAGCTTGAAGACAGGAGATAGTAAAGTAGGGTTTACATTTGATTTATGTTCATAATAAAATTTCTATTACAGAGGCAACACTCAAGGTAGACATTTGGATGGGGGGGATGCTTTAATTGCTGTTGAATCATAAAAGATACTGCCTTCACTTTCAAAATTTTCCTCTTTGCTCTGGGTACTAAGCCTGCAACACATTTCTCCTAGCACCCACTGGGTAGGGGAGAGAACATTACTAGCCAGGACTGTGTATATATAACCTCACTTGAACACCCTGACCACCCAGGACACAGTCAAGAGTGGTATTATTAGTGTTGCCATGATACAGGTAAGATCAAACAGGCTTAATGAGGTTAATGCCACTTTTCTAGAGATTCACAAATAAAAAGTGGCAGAGCTTAGATTCCAACCAGTTTTTTTTTCCTGAACACAAAGCTGCAAGTCTTTTCACTACAGTTGTCCCAAATTACATTATTCTATGTTGATAACAATACTTAACATGAGATCTACTCCCTTATCAATTTTTTAAGTGTACACAATACAGTATTGTTATCTACAAGCACCACATCATACAGCAGATCTCTAGAACTTGTTCATCTAGAAAACTGAGCATTTACACCTTGTAAACAACATGTCTCCACTTCCCCCACCCCCAGCCCCGGGCAACCACCATTCTAATCTCAGCTTCTACGAATTTGATTATTTTAGATGCCTCCTATAAGTGTGGAATTGTGCAGCATTTTGTCCTATGAGTGGCTTATTTTGCTTAGTCTCATGCCCTCAGGGTTCATCCATGTTATCACATGTGGTACCTCTTTTTTTAAAGCTGAAAAATATCACAGTAATATTAAAATTATATTGAATGTATGTAAAATACTTACCTTGTAGCTACCTATGTTATCTTTTCTGCTAGTTATAGCTATTTTTAATATACCATTGTTAAGGATGTTGCACAGTTTACATTATTGACAGTGTGATGAATTTGCCATTTAGTAAACGACTGTACATGAGTCTGTGGGAACAATCTCTTCTGCTCGATAATGTAGTATAATCATGTAATTTGCTATCTAAACAAGAACATTTTTTAATACAAAAGGGATAAGGACATATAGGATGTTAGCATAGGATGTAAGGACAGCTATCAAAAATGGGCACTCTCCTGGGCAAAATGGATCTTGTCACCATGCTCAGGGGGAACTCTAGATAACTTCCCAACTCCCACACAAAAGATGTCACCATGTAAGTAGGCATTTTTAGCAATTTTTGCAGAAGAACAAAAGAAAAATGTCCTTCAATCATGGAACTCAAAAGATCCCCAAGAACACTGATGCCTTTACCATGTCATGTTTGGCATGTGTTCTGTGGCAAGTTCTTCCAGTAGAGGAGGGCCATAGGGTGGACAATCACAGGCAATTCATACTGATTTGGAAAGCACTGTGGCTTTTAGTCCCCTAATTGTTTAGCAATGGGTACAATGATTATCCTGTCTTCAGCTGACTAATGCTCTCTCTAAATGTTTCATGAGGCACACAATCAACACAAAATAAAGATGGTCAAATGGGACTTGGCCTTGATTGAATCTGGGGCAGAAAGAGACAGATAGACAGATAGAGGACAGAGAAAGGTAAAGGGGGGATGCAAACAGAGACATAGAAGGACAAAGACAGAAAGAGACATGCAGCCAGAGAAACACAGAGACACAGAGGGAGAGGGAGACAGAAAGATAAGGAAGTGCCAAAAACTAGGGAAGAAAGTGAGGCACCCACAGAGCTAGAAAGACAGAGGAGAGAGAGATGCTTAGCAGTGAGACTGAGACAGACTAGCATTTATTTTAGGAGAAACATGGGTCTTCAAGTGGCAGCCCTAGTAGAGTTAAATTTACTCTATTTGCATTTAGATGCTGTAGATTATTTTGAGCAAATTCAAGCACCTTTTGGCTCCCTCCTTCTTAATTAACTGATAGAAAAAAAAAGGTAATTTTATAATCATTCATAACAAAACAGGTCAATTAGGAAGGTCAGTGTTCTGCCTCCAAAATTCATAAAGTGACAAAATTAAATGTATATATTTTCCCATGGTTTACAGTGACCAACCCTCCTGCTGCCCTTCATAAAGGGGTGACTTTCTGGGTCCAATAGCAATCAGTACAGTGTGGTAACAATTTCCAGCAAGAATTATCACCAGGATATGAATTCGGAATTATCTGGGGTCCTATTTCTTGAAGAATAAATTCGAAAATACAAAACGAACCCTGACCTGTTTGCAGTAGTCTGTTGGGTTATTATGTATGCTCTTTACTTCTCTATTCTTCTGTCTTTAATTTCTATGGGATTAATTAAATATTTTTAATATTCTATTTTAATTCCTGTGTTTGCATATTTATGAGCTGTAAGCCCATTTTAAAAGTAGACATTTCAGCAGATAAGTTTGCATTTGCAACTAGTGAAGAATGTACTTCCTACCCCAGCAAAAAGTCACTGCCCATGAATTATCTTGTCGCTGATTCAAACAAGATGCAGGTGGGATCACAGTACCATTGAAACTCCTGGTGATTTTGTCATAGTTATTGATTCGCAGAAAGACATGGAAACATTATTAGCCATGTTTCCACCAGACATCCACAGGCTTAGGGTCTAGGAAGAAAAACATTGTGCATAATTCAAAAGCACAAGATAGAAGCTGAACAGGGCTGTGAATTATGAAATAGAGCCTTTATTTCCATGCAAAGCCACAGAAAATATTTGATTTTGCTGTAAGCCACACTACCAAAAAAAAAAAAAAAGAAAGAAGAAAAAAAGGAAGATAAGCATGATTCTCACTAAGGTGAAATTATCATGTCTATTACCATCATCATTACTTCCTGAGTTCATAATTCATGGGCCACCACTCACCACTGAAACTGATGTTGGCATGTAATGGCATTTTTTTGTGTAACAGAAAAAGCAGTCAGTAAAAAAATGACCCCCTGCATACTTCACTGATGAGATGTGGAGGGTCAGAAATATGGGGCAACCAACATGATGATGACTGCTGGTCTGTTTTCAGTAAATTCAGGCTTTGTAGGATAAAACCTTTTCAGTGGCAAAACAAATAAATTCATTTCATTCATTTATATCACAATATAGAGTGTTCTACTAATTTGCACATTTACTTTTTATGCTTTTTGTGTTGCCTTATTTCATGATTTTTAAAGTGCTGGTATACTAGTAAACTGGTTTATCTTCTACATGCAGGGATAAGGAAGTTGATTTAATTTTAATTTATAAGGTAATAAATTTGTGAATAGATCATTATACTCAGTGGATTATATGGCCAATTAACTTAAGGTATTACTTTGTCCATAGTATGTACCAAAAAATGTTAATGAATAACCAAATAAATAAGTCAAATTAATTACTCTACAAATACATGTTACTGCTAATATATGTAATACATGTGCTAGTTGCTAATAATCAAAATAGGATAATAAACTTTCTAATCTCATTAGATATTTTTGCTCAAATATAACTCCAGTGACACCATCCCTGGCCACCATATTTAAAATTACAAGTCTTCCCCTTCACACCTCCCAACCTGTTCACCTACAGAAGTCTCTAGACCTCATCCCTGCCCACTATATGACAATCTTTATATCTTGCAATTTTATTATTTCTCTTCTCTGACTGTACGGTAAGATTAATTTAAGCGAGAATTTTTTTGTCTTGTACTCAGCACCTGGGACACTGCCTAGTGTAAGCACTCAGTAAATTTGTTTTTAATAAATGAAGAATATTCTGGTTTCTCTTCAGAGCATATAAATCTTTTGCCCTTTTAATAATTGAAGAGAATCCTGCCATCAGCAAAGTCAGGTTTAATAAGAGAAGCTGAACCCTGGCTAGTGTGGCTCAACGGATAGAGCACCAGTCTATGAACTGAAGGGTTGCTGGTTGGATTTGCAATCAGGGCACATGCCTCGGTTTCGGGTCAGTTGAGGGATGTGTAAGAGACAACCGGTCGGTGTATCTCTCCATTACTATGGATTTATTATAAGATACTGGCTCACACAATTATAGAGCTGAGAAGTCCTAAAAATGCCATCTGCAAGTTAGAAGTTTAGTAAAGCTGATGGTATAGTTCCAGTTCAAACCTGAAGGCCTGAGAACCAGGAGCACCAATGTCATTGGGCATTGGGCTGGGGGCAATGGTTGTCCCAATTCAAGCAGAGAAAAATTCTTCTTTCCCCTTCCTTTCTGTTCTATTTAATTCCTCAACTTATTTGATAGTGGCCACCAGCTTTGGTGAAGGTGGTATTCTTTATTCGGTCTATCAGTTCAGTTGATAATCTGTTCTAGAAACACCCTCACAGATATACCCACAACAATGCTTTACCAGCTACCAGGGCATCTCTTAACCCAGTCAAGTTGACACATAAAATTAACAATGACCCACATTCTATCCTTGCACAGATCCTTTCTTCCAACACACATACCAGTTCTCTCTTCTCTAGCACCCTTTCCTGTAAATTCTAGTCACTTTTAAAGCCTAGAATTTCAACCTCTGTCACCTCAGCTTAGTCAACATGAGCTCCCCTTTTTCCAAACATAGTTCCAACTGCCTGTTGCCATGAAAGCCAAATTCATGAGACAGGTGCTCGTGAAAAGGAAAGTGGTTTGTTTAGTAATAGTCACCTGAGAAGAGTAGAGACTCATGTCTCAGAGCCCATTTTAACATCTCAGTGCAGGCACAAGTTTTTATAAGGAGGGAGAGGAAAAGCAGGACAAACAGATAAAGGGAAGGAGTTGGAAAGTTCTCTACATGAAGACCAGCACAGTCCATTCCAGTAAGGGAAGTGATGGTCCAGAGTGCGTCATGCTGGTTTAGTCATCCTGGCTTCACATCACCTGACTTTACTTCATCCTGGCTCCATGGTTGGAAGTCAGCACATCTTTCCAGAGCCGGGATGTCTGAAGATTGGAGTCTGCATCCTTTGAAGTTAGTTCCTAGGATTTCTATACAAACATGCTATTTATCTACAAAGTACATATTAGACTCAGCACTTACAGAAACAACGTCAAAAGAATGGTAGGGAGGGTTATAATTGCCCACTGTCATACCACCTCTCTGAACAATGGAAAAAGCATGCTGCTAGGCAGAGAGAGCCAGGATATTTGCGGAGCCCACCTCTTGGGTTTCTTTCCCGCCATGCAGCACAGTTCTACATTGCTTGCTGTTGAAAACAGTTTCCTCATATGGCTTGCCCAGTTACACAGTTGCTTAGAGTCAGGTAGCACATCTGGCAGTGTTTATTCTCTAAAGACTGGAAGTAAAAACTTTCAAGCGTACATGGCAGTAGGGAAGATATATGTCAAATCCATGATGGCATCTTCGATTCTTTTAATTATATTTGTGGTAATGGAAATAAATTTATAGTCGTGATAAGGAAAAATAGAGGGAACTATCAGCATGTAACAGAGCTGCTCATAATCTACGTTAGTCTGTCATGTAAAGTTTTCCTCAGAAAGTGATTACTAAACTAAAATCTCCAGGATGAAAAGGCCACAGAGGCAAAACTACAGTTTAGATAGAGATTGTGACATGGAGGTCAAAAAACATAGAACCTACTCAATGAGCTGAAAAAATATTATCTAACATTTATTAAGGGTATATTATGAATAGTCAGCACCCTAAATGCTCTATGTGTTATCTCATTAGATTCTAATTATAACAACCTTAGGAGATACTATTACTAATCCATTTTACTGATGAACTAAGATTCAGAGAGATTGAACAAGCTTACCCAAGGTCATGTAGTGCTAGGATTTGGATCCAGGCTGTTTTACTACAGCACTGGAACACTCAACTACTACACTTTAAGGAAAACAAACAAAGAAAAGCATAATAATCTGATAAGAGAGAGAGAGGGGAGAGAAGAATTTATATGACTGCTACGTGTGGCCTTCCAGGAACTAAAGGTCTCACTCAGGAGAAAACACTGTGAAAACAAGTAGTAACCATACACAATTTATATTTAAATACAGGGTGGGACAAAAGAGGCTTAAATGGTAAATATGTAAAAATGTTTATTCCTGTATTATAATTTATTATTGTATTATATTACATATGAACAACTGTAAACCTAATTTGCCCCACCCTGTATACTCTCCTGAAGAGGACCTTTAGACTGTGTTTTGACAACAAAGATCTTTCACTACAAATCTTTTGTTTTATAAAGAAAAGACAGAGGCCCAAAGAAGTTTAATAAATTACCAAAGGTCACTCAGCTTGAAGTAGTCAAACAGGGACTAAACTCTGGGACTTCTAACTCCTGATTAATAACAGCAGCCTGTCTACCTTCTAATCTCAAGAACAGCTCAAAAGATGCTTCGAGTAAAAACAGTGTTAGTTACCCAATAGTGGGTGCTGGGAGGGAGTGTAACCAGGGAAGTAGGAAGATCCTCCCCCAACCCAAGGCCTGAGTGTCTGAGAAGTGGTTATAGATGGAGCAAGCTTGGCAGACATGAAAACTTAAGGGAAAAGGAGGAACAACTGGCAAATATTTCTAGAGTGCCTGCCATGTGCCAGTGTCAGGTATGATTATAGTTTGGCTAGATGTGCGAAATGAAATCTGAAGCAAAGCTGGGTCAGAGGTGGAAAAAAAACCCCTAAAGGCTTTTTCCTATAACAGGTGGCTGATACAGCCTTGTCTCTCTTTGTCAGAATAGGGTTTCATTCTGCAAGTAAGGTGTGATATCCAGAACAATAGGGTGTGACTGGGGAACAATAGAGAAGGTAGAGCAGGGGTTGAGCGAGGAGGTCTCTCTTTTCTCAGGAAGGTTTCAGGATGCAGCAGGGATAGTCTTCCAGAGAGAGGCGTGTTTGAATTGAGTAGTAAAGTCTGCGAGGGCATTTAGAAATTGATGGCTAGTGAAGGACCTGTCAGGTTCCCCATGCTGTGGGTGGAAATTTGCAGTGACTTGAAAGAAGAAGCAGATGTCCTGCTTGGGGAGCTAAAGCAGAGTCCAAAGTCCTGAGAAGGAGGTGGCTCTTGGATGGATGTGACCCTCTAGAAATGTAATGGAAAGAAGCCAACTGAAGAGACTGTGTTATATAAATCAAATTTATTTTACTTTACAAACTTAAAAGCTTACTTAGATACTAATCGAGGAAATAAAATCAGATCTTCCTTTGGTGTTGGGAAGTGGATTTATTCCCTCACCTGTCAGGCCCTGACGGAATCCCACCTGTGTGCCAGACCCTCAGCCAGCCCCTGGGATATCAAGGGAACAAGACATTCCATTTGTTCAAATCAGTGTCAAGATCAGGGTGGCAGCCTGGTTTGTGAGTTCCAACAAAGGCAAGAAAGGTGGTGTGACCAATGGTTGATCGCCCATTAGGAGCAACAGGGAAGGTAGTGGAAAATGCTGTCAGAGTAAGGGTGTTTGGGTCCATAGTGGGAAGTGTGAGTTTTTCTTCAAAGGACAACATGAAAGTTTTAAAGGGCTTTTGAGCAGGGAAATGATCTGATTAGGTTTATCTACCGACTAACTTACTATCATCCCCCATCCAAGAGATCTATAGACACTAATATGGGGTGGAACCAGCCCCAAAGGGGCCTTGTAACATATAAAAACACATAAAAACACATCAGCAGCCTTGCAGTCAGGACTTCTTATAATTGTGAGATTGAAATTATAAAGTAGAAAAGCAATAAACAATACATCTGCAAGGCCCATACATATTATAAAGATGGCCTAATCTCAATTTAAATTGGTTCTTTTCCTATGTGCTTTATATTCAGCACCTTCCAAACTGATTTGGGGGAGACAATATATCCATCCAAGTGTAAATTCAAGCTCTGGGCACTCAGAGTGGGTAGGCTGATGCTGAGTTGGACAGTCAGGTGTTTTGGGAGCGTACCCACTGGGCGGCTAAAGATTTTCTTCCAGTCCTCATGAACTATCTGAAGTCAGAGATACCCCTTTGTCTATTCCTGGGTTAACATTTTTCAAGCACACCTTGCTTCTTTTAGCATTACTCTGCTTGAATAATTCCATCCAGTAATGTTAACACATAAAAAAATGTGAAAGACCGCCCCATCTCTGGGCATGTCAACTTATGCTAATGAAGCTGCATATCAAGGACATCCATTTTTCTCACTTTCAGGGAAGGCAAAGGTATTAACAGGTGACTGGTGTGTGAATGATTTATGCAAAGCATCTCTCTCCTTGCTAATCAAAGATGAGGAGCAATGAGAACAGAAAATTGCCCTATGGGCCCTTAATGCTGGTTTGAATATTGAAATCTTACCAGTTATCTCTTTGATGATATTTATTTTCTTCCCAATCTAAAGTTATTTAAAAAAGCCACTAAAATTTACTTTTGTCACTTGAAAGATATATTTGCATGATTCTGTTTTCACTTGCTCATCATTATCTTTAAAGCAATGTAAGAAAAAGTTTTGAAGAGAAAACCTCAAAAATGAGAAAAACAGAAGGGGGAAAGGATTTTTTGTCCCTCCCGGGTTCCCGACCTACTGCCTGTGATTGCCTTGAACGGATGGATGGCTGTGCACAGGCCCTGCCTGCCTGCTTCCTCTGATAAACCATGCAGCCTGCCCTAGTTTCTCTGGGAAGACAGAATTAACAGAACCCATCGGTATCTTTTAGGTTTCCTCTACGCTCAGAGCAACACCAAACGCAGCATCAAAGAGCGGCTCATGAAGCTCTTGCCCTGCTCAGCTGCCAAAACATCGTCTCCTGCTGTTCAAAGCAAGTTTGTTTATTTGTTTCCTCAAAAATGTTTGTTTTGTTTGTTTAGGTCTGCATGCATTGCAGTTCCCTGCTTCTAAAGAGAATCAATACATTATGTTCTGCAAAACTAACTACTGATGTATTCGTTTTTACCTATGTACCCAGGAGAATTTCTGTGCAATTGTGAGGTGTTTCGTGATTGGCAGCTGGAAGCATGGTGTTAGTAGCAGGAGCTTGGGCTTCAAAACATTTGGAAGATTTTGTTTGATCTGTGGGGCAGGGACTACACCAAACAACTCTTGGGTTCCCAATTGTCTAACTTGTTAGCAGATGAGTGTATACTTTAAAGTGTATTACCTTGTAAATTCCTTGACCCCCATACATGCATTTGGTGTTGTACTTTAGATACTGCCAAACTTCATAAACATCATTAAGTTTGAAAAACTACTATAAAGTGAAAAGCATTTACACAAATGTGACTTTTTTCTTTGCCTATTGTTTACCTGTATCAATCATGGTTCTCTAGAGAAACAGAATGAATACATATATACATTTGCATATATATATGCTCATACATATACAAACAGAACATACATACATACATATAAAGAGATTTATTTTCAGGAATAAGCTTCTACACTCTAGTAGATCTGAAATTCATAAATCAGACCGACAGACTAGAAATTCAGATGGGATTTGATGTTGTAGTCTTGAGACAGAATTCCTTCTTCAGCAGAAAACATCAGTTTTTGCCTGTCTTTCCAAATGATTGGATTAGGTCCACCCACATGATCCAGGGTAACTTCTTTTGCTGAAAGCCAACTGACTGTAGGTATTAATCACGTCTACAAACTGTCTTGACAGTAACACTTAGATTAGTGTTTGATTAAATAAGTGAGTACTATAGCCTAGCCAAGGTGACACGTAGACTAATCATTATACTCTGCATTTTTGTCTCTTTCTCTCCAACTTTATGGCAAACACAAAATACAGGGTTCAGCACAAATAATATTCCTTTTTTATAAAAAAATCTTTTATTACATAATTATAAGCATGTAATTCTATAACATAATATCACACTCAAAGCACACCATACGACATTTTAGGTGAAATGTTCAAATTAAAACTATAAATCATGACACCCATATTATTACTCTACCAACCACACTGGAGCAGGCATTCCTTCTGCTGGATCCTGTATAATGAATATTTACAAATATTCTATGTTCACAAGCATTCTTTCATAAAGAGTTTTTTTCAAGCATCAGACAACTGTTGGAATCAGGGAAGGTGGTATTCTTTGCCAGTGAGGAACCAAAACGCTAAAAAGCTTGGAGAAACCTTCTAGGGAAGGTCCAACCCCCATGCCTTCACCTCCTCTCTTTATGTTCTGCCACATCATTTTGTAGAAATTCTTGGACTGAATTCGTGATTTAAAAATGTGAATGTCCTAAAACTTCATTAGTCTCCATAACAAAAATGGAGAAAATATGTAAAGTGCTTCAAACGACCAGTCAAAAGACCCACAATAGAATAGTAATTCATTTCAGTGGCACCAACCAAAGGTAATACATCATAATAATGAGATTTAATTAATTCACTTAGTCATTCAACATGTATTTGTTATACGTCAGCCTCTATTCCTGTACTGGAAAAGAAAGGGCAATAAATGGAATAGAATAGTAAATAGAAAATATTTGTTCTACTAGAACATTCTGTGGAGAGAGGGAACAGAACAAAATTGCTTTTATTAGTAATAATCCCATGTACAAAAAAATTAGAATTATGGGTGAAAAACTCTGATTTGATTTGTTTTCCTTCATTGTACACACTCACACCATCTCAAAAAAAAACCATAATATTTCATCAACCACTTAGAAGGCCATGATCCAGAGTAATGCCAAACCTAGTCCTACATGATACTGAAGCTTCAGGTACTTTTATTGCCACTATTTGTCAGCAAATGTTGGTTGTTACAGCCCTAGCTTTTCTCCTTCCATGTTGGAATCAGAAGTGCCAATTTACGGGTGCACTGCAATTTTTAACCAACTATGGGGAAGAAGTCAGAACATTTCTTAAAAGAAAAAAAAGGATACTAAAAGTGAGCAGAGAAACTCTAAAAACTATTTTTATAAAAATGTGATTTCATAAAACTGCAGATATTGAATCCTTGCTGGACATGGCCACTGATTTGTGAACTCCAGAAGGTCTACAGATATGAAATTCCTACCCCTGGTAGCCACCAATTTCTCCATTAGCTACCTATCACTGGAAATTCCCAGTGTGTGGAAGTGAATTACTTGAAGAGGAGAGCACGTTAATTCCATTGCTGTATTACTTTACAATGGTGATTTCATTAGATCTCAATCCATGATCTGGAACCTAAGAGGTTGGACACTGAATGGAAAAGATGATATGAGAACCAGAGTCAAAAGACAGGGGTTATCAGAGTGCCACAGGACCCCAGGCCACCAGGAAAAGTGTGGACACCACACACAGAGATCCCTAGGTGAGGGGAGGCCTGACCAGGGAGCTCTAGACTTATCTGGTGGGCGCAGTGGCTGAGGAAATGTTCTGAACCACATTCCAGGCAGCTTCAAAGCTAAGGGCTGAAAGTTACTTTAATAAAGGGTCAATGCTCACCCTGAATTTTATTTTCTTTTTCCAGAAAGGCAGATAAGAAAGGAATCTTCATTCCTCTTGGCAAGAATGAAATATTTATAAATATTATGCAAATAACAAAAGAATAAATATTTTCTGCAGAAAACCCTACATCCTGCTGAGATATGGAGCACTCAGATTCCCCAAATCAAAAACCTGCGAGTTTGGAGAGAGTACAAGAAAGACATGTAGTCTCTCCTCATGTCTAGTTCCCAGACAGACCCCTGTCGTCACAGTAAGCTCCTATGAGCCCTTTTAACTTCCCATCATGTTTCTCCTCTTGAGAGTCAAGCATAGTGTCCAAGCCTTCTTCCGGAGTATAGCCTTCCTCTTCTTCCTCTTCTTCTTCCTCTTTGGGTGTTGGGAAGGCAGATGGTTTATTTACAAAAGTTACTCAGCTTCATGGCAGGACATTTGGAAAGTGCAAAAAGAGAAGAGAATTCACACATGCGTGCAGACTACACTCACACCACCTAGCACACTGATAATCGTGCTATACTATTGCTATACCGGCACTGAAGTACCAACAAATAAGCACTAACAACTTTTTTCACTGCTGAGTGTTCACGGATGAGATCTAATCGATGCCAAAGTTTTATCCTTTTTTTTTACATTGCATGCTTTTATCAGTATTATTAGCCTTGTAATGAAAATTCTAACATTATTTTAATGGCAAGCATAATGTTACACTTTATAATTACTATAAACATAAATTGTATTTGACCAAATCCTCTGAGTTTTAGATATTTAGATTTTTCCCTTTTGATGTTTTTACCCCATAATGTAAATAGCATGAAAATAAACATATGTGTGCATGTACCTATGTACATATATCTAGATACACATATCCATATGTCCTTTAGATTATTTTCTCCAAAGTTTGGACTTATTGTGTGAAAGAATTAAATTCTGTGAATGCAAGTTTCCCAATGTATGTTAGACAAACATTTTTGAGCTGGTTTTTAAAACACATCATACATATTACCTCCTGAGTTTTTTGTCACATGGACTCCATATTGGGAAATTATATGCATCTTATACTCATTTGTTAAATGAATACTCAACATCAGTTCTGCCGTCTGTTCCTCAAATGAAAGCATTAAAAAAATGTTGCACATAACAAAGACTTCCTTCATGCAAAACCATACACATTGTTAAATTTTTGAAAATCAAAGGTATCCCCCATCTGTAACAAACAGCTAAAATCATAAGCCCAGACTCCTCACATTGGGACTTGGATGTTTGAGAAAACTGTAGGACAAATACTGAAGTCGAACCACCTTGGAACGTTTTGGGAAATAACAGACATGGCCTTAAGAATGTGACAGATCGATACAATAGCACCCAGTGGAACAGAAGTGATGGATGTCAGCTATGGAGAATTACTTGTTGGCCTTAGTCTCTGTCCTGACACTCAGAATGTGCTCCCCTCAGCAAGAATGAGAAATGGGGTGACAACTGAGGCTGGCAACATTTGGGCCATGAGTGAAGGATGAGCTCATTCAAGTTTTAAGTCCTGTCCCCTGTGCAGCCAATGGCCCTCTGCTCATTGGGCACCCAGGCCAGGGTGCAAACAAGAGCCCAAGCCAGATGCAGCAGCCTGGTCACTGTCACTGAATCCCACTCTCTAGCTTCTGATATTATTTATTGGTACCATAAGCAGTGTAGTTGCTGATGTTGGAATCATCTTTCCTCTGTTTTATGCTCCTCCACCTCAGTGATCTTACCCATCACTAAGCTCCTCCTTTGTGATCTCACTGGTCACTAAGCTCTGGTCAATTTTCTCTAAAATCTCTTTTAAATTAATTTCTTCTTTTCATCTCTGTGGTGGGGCTCTTTCTCAGACCCTCCTTTTCTCTTCCAACAGCTACTGAAAAAAGGGAAACGGGGTTAGCCTGGGCGTTAGTGTCATCCTGGCCTGGTCCGATTATGCCTCTTACTAAACAAAATACCTGGAGTCATTTAGATAAATTCCCTGGCCCTTTCATTTCCTTGTTTAGTCATTCATTTCATGATATTTGTTTGAGACGCCATGTGTGGCACATCGAAGCACTGACTTTAGAGTATGGAATAGGACATTCAGTAGCTCACTGCCCTCATGGAGCTTTTATGGGAAGAGAGATGACAAAAATGAAAATAAAGATAATTTCAGAAATTGATGAGTGTTATAAAGGAAGTACACCTGTGGTAATATGATGGAAATGATGTGGAAAGAGGAGCTACTCTGCCTTGTTGACGGGTGCTATTTAAGATCCTAGAATGAGAGGTCAGCAGTGTGAGGGCCTGGAGAAAAATGTCCAAGAACGAAGAATCAGCAACTGCAATTTTTAAGGAGGAAATGCATGTAGTTTGTTCCCAGTATGGAAAGAAAGACCATGGTGATTATCAGAAAACATGGGTGGTTGTGGGCACTAAACAAGATTATTTATGCAAAGCACTTGGCACATGAAACAGCATGAGTATGACTATATCACCACTATTAACTCAAATGACACTCCCTTCTAAGGAAGGTATGTTATTTTCCCAGCTCAGAAAACTGAGGCACAGAGAAGACAACTTTCTCAATGAACACCACTGGGATTCTGACTCCAGGGCCTGCTGTCTTCATCAGGCTGAGCTGGGGCAGAGGAAGATAAAGTCAATTACTCAGTAATCCAGTGAGGAGATAGAGCCTTAATACAGATTGACAGCATTTTTTTGAAGAAAGAATATCTGTGCTCACATAGAATTGAGTAGCTAGGGATTTCTTGATAATGAAGCCATTCATGAAATAATTAGTTAAACCCCTTAATCCTATACTTATCTACTCAATATACACTTTGGGACATAGAATTGTAGCACTTTTTCATAATGTGACTCACAAATATTCAAATTGGAAAGGAACATGGGAAAGCCTGTATTCTGGCCCTCTGCCCTTGAGAAAGTCAGGCTACATTCTCATTTCACAACTGAGGCAACTGTGGCCTCAGGATGCTGCAATGATTTGTGCAGAAATCACACAACTAGAAGTTGGAATAAAACCTATACCCCAAGCCCCCTTAATCTTCTGATACAGACACTCTTATTGAATGATTGCAACATATGGGATGGTCATATCGATAGAATAATCCTTACTAGAAAAACTCAAAATGTGAGTGAAGGCCAGTTGCATGGGGTTGCCACATAGAGGGGTTCGTTGGGTTAGATGCTGTCTCAGTAAAATGTCATTAATGTTTAAATATTATAAGTGTCATTTTTGTTATAACAACAACTGTAAAAACAGCCTATTGTAAGGAAAGTAGCCTACTTTACATATGAGCAAACTGAAACCTAAGGAAGGAAAATAATTTGTTCCAAATCATGGAGCTACTTTAAAAAATCTAGGATGAGAGACTTGACTCCAAGTCCAGTACTTGGAACACTGACACACCATACAGTGGTGTGTCAGTACTTGTCGTTAATTCATTCCAGAACTCCTGACAAGTGCCAAAACCAATAAGTACAAATGATGAAGCATTCTCTCATGCAGGGGAGCGTCATGACTCATACAAGTTCTAGCAAGTGTGACAGAGTCCCAAGTAAGTACTGAGTGCTGAAACATTTTTTTTTCCTCATCAAAATGTGATGCATACAGGGTTTGATGAGTTCTGAAGCCAAAGAGTGCCAAGATATGATTGTAACTTGGTAGCAGTCATAATACAGGCAAGAAATACAAGGCAATCCTTAAATAGGGTATTGGAGGGGAGTTTAAAGGAGGGATTATTTGCAAAGATATGGGCAGGTTTTCTGGACCCAACAGGCTGATGAAACACAATGCTAGCAACAGTGAAAGTTATTGTTTTTAGAGAGACAGTTACCAGAAAAAGAAGAAAGCTATAGGGATTGCTATAATTATCATAGATGGCTTCACAACAGGGACTCTGGCCTTTGGAAATGCAAAACAACTGCTGTTAACTTAGTGCTACAAAGGAGGGAGCCCAATGAAACAATAGCACGACCTCTTTATTTTTCTTCCTCTCATATTCTGTTGGCATTTCCCATTGGCCAAACCCAGTGGGTAGCCAGAAGGCAAGGAATGCAGTTCCCATCCATAGAGACCAGCCTCTCAGACCCAGAGGAGCAAGCGGGATAGAGGAGGCTCCTCGAGACCAACTGGACATGTTTTCCAGATTCTGTTGTCTTAAGAACCAACACTTAGGGACCTACAGGACTAGTGACAGTTCTCAGAATCAGTCACACTGCTCTTGATTATGTGTGTGTTATATATATATATATATATATATATATTATTGATTTGCTTCATCATAACATTTACCCAGTTGAATCTCAGTGCCTTCATTCAATCAAAATAACTGATTCACCAAATGAAAGCTTTATTCTATGGTGTTTTTTTGTTCCCAATTCCATGACATCTTGGAGGCTGACAGCTGGCTCACCCATTTCATTGATATTGAGTAGATAATTATAGGATTAAGGAATGTAACTAGCTATTTCACAAATGGCTTAGTATGAAGAAATCCCTAGCTTTACTATGCTTTTTTAGCGCAAATACTGTTTCTTTAAAAATATGTGCTGTCAAATCTGTGGCTTTATCTCCTCATTGAATAACTGAATGATTTACTTTACTTCTCTAAGCCCTAGTCTAAAGTAATTACTTTCCCTATTTATCTGAAGAACATGATGATTACAAAAGATTACCTACTAGATAATGGTAAGGAAAAAATGCAAAAAATAAAATAAAATACTTGATTATATGTGTTTTTTATTTACATACATGTTTTCTCTATTTGCTTCATAGTAACATTTTCCAAGTCAAATCTTAGTGCCCTTATTCAATCAAAATAATTAATTAACCAAATTAAAGCTTTATCCCAGGATTTTTTGTTGGTGATGTGAGCAAACACAGGAAAGCAAATGTGACAAGGTTATCATGAGGATACACCACTCATAACCCATGAGCCACCATCATCTCATTGCCTTGTGTAATGGCAAAGCATAATGTCCTAACCTTCCTTCATATTTCTGGTGTCAAATACAGAATAGTGTTTCAGTGTTTTGTTTTTCTTGGCAGCATACTGATCATGGAAAGGTTTGGATGCCTCCCTTGACTGAGAAACCATCTGCATTTGGCTGTTGAATTTGTTTTCAAAAAGTGACTTGAATTGCCAACCCGCTGCCAATTAAAAAATGACAGTAACCTCTAGGAAGTTTTTTCAAAAGTATTTAACCTCCTGACAATTAATTAATCTTATGCTGACTCCTTAGTGACTTCAGCTGAAAGCTCTGACCAGGGCATATAGACAAGAAAATTTGTGTAGTAAGAGAAGCATAACTCATGAGAGTTTGTAAACTTAATTTGCAGTTTGAAAGCAAGGTTTTACAATGTCATCATCTGCATGAGCTCAAAAAACATTGTGATCAAGTTCTCAGATTGTTATTTTGACTTATTTAACAAACATCTAGCACTTACTATGTGATTGGGATGGTTCTGACTGCTTTGCACAGTTTAATTTATTATATTATTAAAATAGTCCTGACCTGGCTGGTGTAGCTCAGTGGATTGAGCTTGGGCCTACGAACCAGACAGTCGCGGTTTGATTCCCAGTCGGGGCACATGCCTGGGTTGCAGGCTGGTTCCCCACAGATCAGTTCCCAGCAGGGGATACACGAGGGCAACCATACATTGATGTTTCTCTCCCTCTCTCCTTCCCTTCCCCTCTAAAGATAAACAAATAAAAAATAGTCCTATAAAGTAGACACTCTCTAATATGCACATTTTACAAAATAGGCAACTAAGGGGTGAGGGGTTAATTCAATTGCCTGAATCATCTTATCAGTAAGAGATGGCAGAGTCTGTGGACTTTATGAGTTCTTTAGTTATGTTCAATATTTTGGTCAGTTTTACCCCAAAAAAGTCTTTTTCTACTTACTTATTCAACATAGGACACCCTTGGGCAGCCCCCATTGTCCAGAGCAATTGTAGTCTCTGGACCTCAGTCTCATCATGTACCAATGAAAAGCACAGGTTGTGTCTCGTCTCCTCCTAGGTCCAACATTGCAGGAATAAATGCGATGGCATTGCTTATTTCTAGCTATGGCAATGGGCATTCCAAAGCTAACATACAATTTCCTTTGTTCATGATACTTCACTACCCATGGAAGGCAGGATGTGGGAAAAGTTAGAAACTCCACTTACCAATTTTAATACCAATCAGCCTATTATTTACTTATTGTAAGCTATGCATTTTACTAATTAAAATAGTTGTCCCTTCCCTTTGTATGATCTGTTACAGATTTTAAAATTCTTTCTCTTGCCCTGGCTGGTGTGGCTCAGTTGGTTTGAGCACTGTTCTATAACCAAAAGGTTGTAAGTTCAATTCCCAGTCAGGGCACATACCTAGGTAGCAGGTTCAGCCTTGCGTCCAGGTTCATGCAGGTGCATACAAGATGCAATCATTTTAGTGTTTCTCTCTCTTCCTTCCACTCTCTTTTAAAAAGCAATAAAAATAATGTCCTCTGGTAGGTATAAAAAATTAAAATTCTCTCTTTTTTGACTATTTCATTTTATCTTCATAAATTTCCTGGGGAGAATAACAGATCATAGAGGTTATAATCTTCATTTAACAAATTGAATAATGGAGCGATTAAGTGGCTTGTCTAAAGTCGCATAAGTATTTACTTAGAAGGATGGGCATTCTTTCCCCTGGTCCATCATGTATATAGCAGAAATCTTCATTAAATCATGAGTGAGTGTTGGTATAGGAGAGCCAGAGGCAGGAGTCCCAGAACCGTGATTTTTCTGTTTGGCAGACAGGAAAGACATTTATAGAGCACTAACAATGTGAAAAGCAATAGTGCCAGGAACAGGAGAACACATAGATCGTGATGTCTAAAGTTGGACCTTATACTTAAATAAGCAGACATGTGTGTAAATCACTCCCATACAATGACTTCAAGTAAAATGCTGTGAGAGGCAATGCAATAAGTTAAGAGCAGTAATGCTGGAATTAACCTATATGGTTCAAATACTTGTTCTGTGACTAACTAGCTATAGAAAACTTAAGTAAGTTTCTTACCCTTTCTGAGCTTCAAGGGCCTTTTATTTACAGTGGAAATAATAGTAACAACTATTATATAAGGTCTGTCCAGAAAGCGTTCATCCACATACTACGAAAAATAGAGACATTTACTGAAGAAGATAGAAGATACAAGAAATAATTATTTCAATGATTTATAGGGAAACAACAGTAGAGTAGATTAAACCAAGATTCAAATCAATGATATGGAACATAAGGAAGCAAAAAACAACTAATCAAACAAGAAGAGAAAAGAATCCAAAAAAACCAGGATAGAGTAAGCAGCCTCTGACACAACTTTAAGCATTCCAACATTTGTGTCATAGGAGTGCCAGAAGGAAAAGAGAGAGAGCGAGAAATTGGAAACCTATTTTAAAAAGTACTGAAAGAAACTTTTCCTAATTTGGTAAAGGAAATAGACATACAAGTCCAGGAAGCACAGAGAGTAGCAAACAAGATGGATGCAAGGAGGCCCACTCCAAGGCACATCATAATTAAAATGTCAAAGGTTAAAGATAGAGAGAATCTTAAAAGCAGCAAGAGAAAAACAGTCAGTTACCTACAGGGGAGTTCCCATAAGACTGTCAGCTGATTTTTCAAAAGAACTTTGCAAGTTAGAAGGGATTGGTAAGAAATATTCAGTCATGAAAAGCAGGGACTTACAGCCAAGATTGCTCTACCCTGCAAAGCTATCATTTAGAATCAAAGGGCAGATAAAGAACTTCCCAGACAAGAAAAAAACTAGAGGAGTTCATCATTACCAAACCATTATTATATGAAATATGAAAGTGACTTATTTAAGAAAAAAGAGAAGATAAAATCTAAGAACAATAAAATGACAATAAATACAAATCTATCAATGGTTGAATCTAAAAAACAAACAAACTAAGCAAACAAGAAGAGCAGAGACAGAATCATGGATACACAGAGCATTTTGATGGTTGTCAGTTGGGAGGGAGGTATAGGGGAATATATGAAGAGATGAGGGGACTAAGAACTACAAATAAGTAGTCACAGAATAGCCATGGGGATGTAAAATACAGTGTAAGAAATGAAGTAGCCAAAGAACCTACACACATGACCCACGAACATGAACAATGTTGGGGGTATTACCTGAGGGAGTGGGCAGTTCTGGAAGGAGAGGGCAAACATGAAAAAATCAGGACAACTGTAGTAACATAATCAATAAAATATAATTTAAAAAATAAATCACGTGATCTTCAGTTAAATGAGAGAACTAAATCAAGAAATTAAATTACTAACCCAAGACCTCACAATTACTCAGTGTCCAAGGAGGTATTTCATCCCATTGTAGTGCCAGAGTTTCAGTCTTCACTAGGCTTCTCTGCCTAGAAAAGAGAACAAATGCTTCACTATAAGGGGACAGTCACAGAAGGGAACAGACAGACTTGGAACACAGGGAGAATGTGTAGAGGAAACACTGGGGACCCATTGGTGGCATTGAGTAAAAGATAGGAAAGGGAGATAGTGATTCCACCAAAAGGATACTAGTGGCATTAAGCAAAATAAGGAGTGAAGAAAGCCACAAACATTAAGAAAAGAGCATCATCTTACTTTAGGTGTGGCTTGAAGTGTGGGAAAGACACAAGCTATTCCTGAAATATAGTTTATTGTCAATTGCTGTATTATTTTTGTTCAGGTAACCTGTGTGATAGAATCTTTTTTCTTCCCACTTGATTTTTCCACTATTTTCTTTATTGTTACGTTGGGCCAGAAGAGGTGGAATGATGACTACTTATAAGAAGCTATGTAGGAGTTTAGATAAACAAAAGCCTTCTCTGTTTTTGTCTCTTTTATGAATGATTTCATAACTGGCCACTTGTGCAGTTTCTATTAGAAGCCATAAATACCTATTTTCCATTTGCATTGACCTAAACAGTAATATTTGCCCAAAACATGAATCCAGTAATGCTAGTTTCTGCTAGTTTCCTTAGTACCCTGAAATGGAAGCCTTGCACCTCAAGGAGACTCGATTTTACACCCCACCAGGTCTATAAAATACACAACATTGCTCCTGTTATCTGCCTAGATTGCAGGGTAAAGTTTAACCTTCTTCCTTCCAAATTGCTTTTTTTGCCAGGGGATATAGAGCGGCAAGTATGATGGGCAGAAGTTCTTTATGGGAACACTGACCCATCTTTGCCTGTAAGCTTTTAGAGGGAAAAAGAAAAGGAAGAATACAACAAAAAGACAAGTTCTGGAGGTGAACTAACAGAGGAAACCTTGTTCACCTTTCAGCAAAGCAGTTTCTTTTGAGACTTTGGATAGAAAAACAATTCCACAGCAAACTGTAGAGTTCTCTGAATCTGCTTGGATGTAGGCATATTCTCCAGTGAGTTTTCCTGGAGCTAATAAAAATCACTTTTGATTTATCTCAGTGAGGGTATGAAATTAATCAATGCTTCAGATGGGCAGATGTGGCAAAATCATCACAATCAATAGCAGAAAGCCAAAGCATGGATTCCTATGCTGCACTGTATACTATACAAAATGCTTGACATGCATTATTCCATTTAACCTTCAGAATTATTGTTCAAGTGCTATTCAAGAATTATTATCACCACTTATGAATTGAGGAGAATAAAGACTTGAGGTTTTTAAGTGATTTGACTTAAATTATAAAGCTACTAAGGAGCAGTCCTGGGACTCAAGCCCAGGTCCTTTAGTCATTTGACAAATTATATGAATACCTGCCACATGGGAGGCATTAATGTTGATGCTGAGGTTGCAATCATGAACAAGCTCATGAACCCTGGAACCACACATCCCAGGGCTCATACACTGTCTGTGGTACTGTGTGACCATCAGTAAGTTGCTTCACCTCTCTGTGCCAATGTCTTCATCTTTAGAAAAGAATATAGTGTGCCCAAGGGAATCTTATGAGTTATTGTATATGAAGTGCTTACACAGAGAAAATACTATAAAGAGGGTTTGCTATTATTCTTACATTTTCAGGACAAATAGAAAAAAGTCTATCAAAATTCAAGATAAACTCTATTGTTAGGACATTTTTAATTTAGTGTACTATCATGGCCTATCTTCATGTTTCTCTTCATGTATCTCTCTTCATGTTTCACTACTTTATAAATTTTTCCTTTTGATCACAGGTGCTCTCAGTTGTTGCCTTTCCTGGCAAAAAGAATAACCTAGAATATCAATATTTTTATCTGCTTCTGTTTGCAAGTTCAGATTTTTTGTTTCCTTCTGCTCTCACCCTAGCATTTTTACTGTAGATTTTCTCTCTGTGTTTAATGACTGGCAGTATAATGTTTATTTCCCTCACTTACCAAAAAGTGAGTAAGACCCTCTCACCTATGAAATAATACCTTTTTTCTAACAGACCCTTCATAACTTGTCACAGTAATAGTATGTATAATGCTAATAATAAGCATTCCAATAGGTGATTATATTTAAAAATCTAAGCTATGTAAACAGTAATTTACATTTATGAATAAGATAGAGACAATCCATACATGCTGTGAAAAATAGCTCCAACAATTTTCTTCTGAGTAGTTATATTTTATAACTGATTGAATTCAAGCACAAAATTATAAAGTAATCCAAGTTCTCCTAGAATAAAAATTGTAATGTCATTGCCAATAACCATTTCTAACTGAAAACATTCAAAATAATTGATTATTGTCAAAGTACTTTTCATTTTCCAGGTAATCTATGAATATTAAGTAGGTTAAAGTACAATTATGAAGGGCTTTTTGATCCTAACATACTTTTAGGATAAGAGTTGAAGCAACAAATGTTTGAGTGACAAAAATTGAAGGAGTTCTCATTGTTCTGGGTAGCCTGGGAATTGCTAGAACTCCCTAGTTTTTCAGATGGATGGATTGCTTTCTATTCGTGGGCTGTGCACGATCAACTTGGAGAGAACCACTCGTATATTTTACATGTGTGTCTCACAATAGCTCTTGGGGCATGGATGGGTGAACGGTTGTGAAGACAAGAATTGAGAGGGCCCCCAGGCCATTATATGTTTGAGTAAGACATTTGAATCTGGCAAAGTTTAAAGAGGTACTTCCAAACCTGGCCCAGGTTTGAACTCTGCATCCAGAGAAGACAAATGCCAGAAAAGGAAGAAGAAAGATAGGCTTGTGTCTGATTCCAGCTCCCTCACTTATCAGTGGTACAGTTGTGCTGACTTGCACAAATTCCTTACCACCTGAGAATCCATTTCCTCAACTGATTATAATGCCCATCCATTTGAGTGTGGTACGGGGTATAACCAAGGAGTGGGAAGCTCTGAGTATATGGCACCCTGCTGATGCCTGTACCAGTTTTTAGTGTAGAAAGGAAGAGAGGGGAAAAATTGCTTGTGTCACATAAAATAGCTTTGGGAATATTCTCCCAGGCAGCTTTATCTTTGTCCTGATAAGTCAGACATAAATATTAAATGACAGTCATATCTCCTGATTCCAGAACTTCTCAGGGAGAGTTTCCAATCTGTAGTTAAGTATACCACAGCACTGTTTAGTATAAAGTTAAAATCTAGAGTAAATTAAGTCAAACTCTCCTCCAATACCTGCTACTGGACCCAGCTTCTAAATATTAATATGTAACATATCCTTAGATGGTAATCATTGTCATAATGATATTATTGTCATTGTGATAAAATCTCTATTAGATAAATTTAATAGGTGGTAAACATTAGGAGTAAAAACTCAGAGGGTATTTTTATAAATGACATCAAGTGATATAAGTCAAGCCAGCTGAATCTTTGGCTTAGATGAGCAACTTTCAACCAGTGTGCTGCAAGAATTTTTAAAACATGCAGTATCCAACTATTTAGTCAAGGTCACTGACTTCTTTTCCATAAGACTGCCAAATAATAAAAATGAGAGCAGTCAACACAACAATAGCCATCTGGGGTGAATGAATCAAGATTATACCTATTTTGTTGTCAGATCAGCAAATATATATATATATATATTTGGTGTGTTGCAGAATTTTAGTAATTAGTTTCTGTGTACCATGAGATGAAAAATATTGAAAATTGCTGGCTTAGATGAACCAATTTCAGCTCAAATGAGATTTTAAAGTTATATTATCTATGATCACACTATGATGAAAAGTGGATACTTTTTTTAAAGAAGGTCATATTATATTGAGAAATGGATCTCCATGTAGATACTCCCACTAGGGTTGGCATGCTTCAAATAGTTGTGCATTTATTTTACTTTTTTATTGATCATTTTTAGTGTGCCAGACCAGATGCTGTTGAATCAGTGTAGCAAGCATCTTGTCCCTGAACCAAAGTGGGGTTGGTGCCCACCACCATCAAAAGGCAAACTCTAGAGGCAGAGGCTGGTGAGAACGGGAAGGGTTTTTATTTAAATGCTCAGGGATCTGTGAGGGTGGGAAACTCCTCATCTGCAGGCTCATCCAGCTCATCTCTTCTGCAAAACACAGACAAAATCCAGCCATCCCCAACAAGACCAAAGCCCAAGGCAGTACTCAGAACTCCTGCTCCATTTTAAAGTACATCCTTTGGAGCACAAGATGGCTAAGTGATCATCCTGGAAGCTTCACTTGTTCCCAGCTGTTGTCCGGCTCCAGGCTCCTTCTTTGAGGCTGCATGCAGTGCCAGTCCTACCACTGGCCACGTGGCTTATCTGGCAGTGGAGCCAAATAAGCCACCAGCAAATGTTCCCCTAGGTCAGCAAGAGAGGGACTTTCTCCTAGAGACCATGGGCTTTGCCACTGTAGTTATGTGGCCAGCACACCATCCAAGTGCAAGTCCTGAGCAGTGGCCATAAGCCAGAGACAGCTTTCTTTTTTTCCCTAGGTTTTTATTAGTTTGGGGTGTAGGGTAGAATAGATTCTTCCTCAGAATGACCAATTAACTTCTAAAACTTCTGCATACCCCTGACCAATCCCTTCTTTTCCCCAGGTTAGAGGGATAGGCCTCTTTGGTTCAGCACCTCCCCCTGCTGCCATTTTGATCTCAATAGTGCATGTGCCTGTCTTCCCTTGGTCCCACCCTCAATCAGGCACCCCAAAAGGGTAGGAGTGCTTTCCCCCCATCCAGCTATCTTGCTAGCCTTGTGTATGCTCAGTACAATATTTTCTCCTGCCACCATTTTTACCAGGATGAGGGATCTGCTACCAGGAGTAGAACTATCTGCACTGAGGCAGAGTATTAAAGACACAAGCTCAGTTACCCAGGCAATGATGCCTCACCATAGCCCTGGGAAAATCACCATTTCCTCTGGTGGCCCCTTCTGTTCCCTGCCTTCCATCTCCTCCCAGTGGTCTGGCCAGACTATTGGTATTAGTCTGGAAAACCCAAAGATGGCAAGGACTCGACTGTGTGTGTCTGAGCTGCATACTGAACCACCTTCTTAAAAGTAATTGACATTATTTTTCATAAAATGGAAAATTTTGCATTTTGTGAAAAATAATCAGCATTTTGGGCCTTGCTTACAAACACGTATTAGGTCCACAGGCCTCACGCTCATGTGTGCTTATAAAGCAGGATGTTTTGTAGTTATGTTCTGGAGGGCACAGCTTGACCTCAGTTAGAGACAAGTTTGCATAATTATGAGTTGAGCTGTAATAAGCTCCTACTGTACTTTAAGAGAAGTTGTAAGAAAGGGGAGAAAGATAACTATTTTTAAAACTCATTCTGTTGTTCCCAAGTGATTTGAAGTCCAATTTCTAGCCCAACTGTGTCATGACCTAAGGGGACAATAAACTCAGGCATAGAAAAAACTTGGCTCTTCAGAGACTTAATTCTAAGGAACAAAGAACAAAGAGAGACAGCCAGGAAACTCAAGAGTGTCTGAGCTTGATAATTTATTGTCTGAATAAAATTAAATCTGTTAAAAGATGCATGAATTAAAATACAATTTGTATTCAGCTTGTCTCAGGATGCAAAGGCAGCCCTGCAATTAGCAACTGAGCAAGAGGTGAGTTAACAGAGACCTTAAGATAATTCAGGTCAGAGTCCCACCTGGTTCTGGGTTCTGGTTTTTGTCCCAGACAAACCACTTAGCCTCCCACAACTTAAATTTCTCAGTGATAAAATGAGGACACAAAAACAACTTTTTGCATTCTTTCCAATTCTGAGATCTCATCACTTCCACACCCAATTCTGCTCTTTCCAATCAGCGCATCACGGGCCACCATTCTAGAACCTCCACAAGGTGGCCGGGCATGTTTTCTCTAAGGCACTGGGGATTCACCGGCTGCCTGGTTTGTGGCTTTAAATATTTTATCCCCTAGGATTTTAGACCAAAGTACTTATATGTAACTGTTACTATCTCAGGTAGCACATTGACTAAACTCATGATTTTTGATGTCAAAAAACCAAGAATCAAATCCCAGCTCTGTAGGTGACCTACTATCTGTATGACCTTGAGTAAGTCGTGTAAGCTCTTTCAGTTTCAGTGTATCCTGTACAAAATAAGAGAAATAACAAATGCCTCACAGAATTTTTGTCAGCCTTAGAATGAGATCATATACAACCAGGATTGGAGGTAAAGCTCTCTGTAAACTAGTGGGGGGGGTGTTATTAATAATCTGAGCAGAATGCTTCAAAAGTTGGACTTCAGGTTGCTTAACACCTTTGTGTGCTTCATTACTAACTAGACATCTGACCTTGACAAGTCACTTAGAATCTCCAAATTTCATTGTTCTTATGTATAGACTGGGGAATATAATCACTCTCTTGATGGGTGTTATAAAGAATAAATGATGTGATTGACTCACAATCTGCCCATCACTCACTGGGCAAACTTGGTGAATAACAAGACCAGCTTTTATTAGTGTTTTGTGTCATTTGTATATCTGTAGGTATATTGGTTTGCTAGGGGAGCCATAGATTGGCTGGCTCATACAACAGAAATTTATTTTCTCACAGGTCTGGAGTCCAAAATCAAGGAGCCAACATAGCTGTTTTTTCCTGAGACCTCATCCATTGACTTCCAGATGGCTGCCTTCTTGCTGTATCTTCACATGGCTTCTCTCTCTCTCCCTTTCTCCTTATAAAGAGACAAGTTGTATCTTATTAGGGTCCCGCCCTTATGATCTCATTTAACTTTAATTACCTTCTTAAAGGCCACATCTTCAAATATGGTCATACTGGGGGTTAGGCCTCCAATATATAATTATATGGGGGCAGAGTTCAATCCATAACAGGGCCAGGAATCAGATTGCAGTAGATTAAGGAGAGAGCTGGAGGTAGGAAATGAACCCAGTGGATAAAATCAACTTTTCTGTGATATTTGACAGTGCAGGAGAGGAGAGAGGTTGTCATTATTTTTGTCATTGTTGAGACAGCATGTGACCAAGTAGAAGGAGCATAAGCTTTGTCATTAAAGACTTGAGTATAAATCTTGTCTTTTTTTCTCCTGTGTGACATCCGATCACTCATTTTTTTTTAAATCTCTATGAGATTCAGTACCAACATATGTAAAAAATAGACAATTGCACCTTATCTTGAAGTCACCGCAAGGACTAGAATAATATCAGTAGATCTCGTCTCCTGAGGTATAATCGGAGCTCAATAAATGATAAGCACCATATTTAAAATCCCCCAGAAGCATGCTTTTCAGTGGTGGCTGAGTCTCATCACGTATTTCACAGGTGGATTGTGCTGTGCTCTTCACAGAGTTTGCCTCCAGGAATCAGAGTTTTGATTGAGTTAGGTGGTGTCATTTTTTAAATTTATCATAAACTGGTGATTGCTGATGATTTCAGGTGTGTTTTTAGAGCCTATCAGACTCTTGGAAATAGAAACAGCCCTTTGGCAGTTAGGAGTCATTAAAAAGTAAAGTACCAGTCAGCAGAGAAAACAAGAGAGCTTGCAGGCAGGCGCTTCAGGTGTGGTGCTTTGAATATTGCATGTGGTGTTTTGAATATTGCATGTGCTGCTCATCTGATCACACACACTTAACTCAATTAAACTGATCCTCTGGCCCTGGGTCCTTTGTCTCAGTCTCAGTATCTGAAAGTCTGCAACTGCTGGAGAAGAAAGTGTGTTGGGCGTGTGGTTCAGACTGCTGTGTGGTTACAAAGGCCAAGAAGTTAATAAGCCGTTTTGTTTCTTGCCAGTGGAAGGGTCACTAGGTCCAGAGGAGGTTATGCTGTGATTGAAAGACTGCTCAGAGAATCTGATTAAAAGTCTCGCTACTTTTGCCTACGTTGTGTTTCTCAGAACAATGCACAGTCAACACAGCGATTCCAAAGAAGGCATTTAAAGTCCACCAGTGGTCCACAAACCACAGCCCGAGAAATCATTTTCTAGAGAGCAGCTAAGGCTCATGGGGCTCCACAGAATTGGAAACTCTAACAGCAATATCATTTGTTTATTCATTCATTCATTTGCCAAATAATTCTTTAGCCATGAGGTATGAGACTCTATGTCAAGTCCAGAAGATATTCAGGTCTGTAAGGCATTACTCCTGTCTTCAGGTAACTCACAATGTGAAAGGCAGACATGAAGAGGTCACACTGTTTTGCTTTACATGCAGCTAGATAACAGGGAGGCGGCGTGTGAGAACCCCAGCCAGGGAGCCATCCATCCACATGGCGGAGCAATCCAGGGAGGTTTTAGGGAGGAGGCAGTAATATGTGAATTGGATCATCAAAGATACATACACTTCACCAGGTGGAATAAGAACAATATTTTAAGCTGAGGAAATTATACTGTAAATGGTTCAAAAGTAGTTTAGATCAGAACATCTTTCAAGAAATTAGAGTCTTCCTATCTGTCATTGTCTGTTTACATTTAGATCTGTTCTGTGGCATTTATTTCTGCATTGACAACTACGATAACTACAACACAGCCCAGTGGATGAACAGCCATCGTAGGGAGTACCCTCTTCCTTCATTTTCTCTTGCTCAGGACCCAGTGAGCAGCATCACCTTATTCGCTCCAATGAACCAAAGGAAAAATTGAAGGAGCCCCAATTTGGCTTTTTTTTTTTAATTTTCCTCATAAAACCCAGCCTGAGATTAAGTTGTTAAAGCCTAGCTACCTCACATTGGCTACTTTAGCTCTTTTCACATCCTTTGGATGCACACCCCAAAAATTCTCATCAATTTTATCCCTGTCGGCTCAGAGTTGATTCTTGGTCTTTCCATCTGTTCAAGTCCCTTTTATTATTCTTGCCCATCAATCACTATTTCTGCAGTTCTTCCAGATCACTGTTGCAAACTAAAGTATTCTGATATAAAAAGTACAAAAGATATTTGCAAAAAAGGTATATTTGCTTTTACTTCCTCTTCCTCATTTTGACAAGCACAACCATTCCAAGTGTCTGTTTCCTCACCAGGATTAATCATTTGCAAACTCCCCGAGGGCAGTGACACAGAGATTAGACTTCCACAGACCTTTCTTCTCTGCTTAATATGAGCTCTGGCCCCTCACAGCCCAGTGTGAGGAAGGGCAGAACTGCGTAGGTACAGATGTTAGTGAGTGGCAGCATTATCAAGTATCAAAAAGATGTGACTTGTGTGGTCAAAAGTGACTACATTTCCAGCTGACACATGAAACGTGGAATTGGGAATACTGGTGGTCCTGGGTCCAGAGTTAATGACAAGAAGCTGTTGTCCTGGGCCTCAGCCCTCTGAGTTAGAAGTCTACAGCCAAGAGGAAGGAATGTAATGGAAGGAAGCCCTGACCTTAGGAGCCCTGACCCAGTGTGAGGCCTGGTGATGCTTCTGCCCCTAATGAATCCCTTAACTAAGGTTTGGACCGGTCTATGGCAGGAAACACCCCTTAGGCCTCCAGTGGGCCACACCGAAAAGAAGTGGGACCTGGTTAAGGATGCTGTACTTTGAGACCCAATAGCCAGATCCTGATATAGCCCCACACCTCCCAAAGTGTGTCCTACATGCCCCGGAGCAAATAGGCAGATGTTACTTGTGGAAGGAAGGGGTCTCTGGACAAATGCCCTTTGGGGTTAATTGGGTTACCAAAGTGAAATAAAATTCTTTGTTGTAAGTTCTCTTAGAACTTTATATTCCTATGTTTTGCTCCTAAACTATACTAACATTTACATTTCCCAAATTTACATGGGCTGAAAATTATTTTGCATAAGAACATCTTAGAGATATTATAGTATAAATATAATTCACAAAGCAAAGTGCAATGTTTTATAATTTACCTGTAGCATGGATTTCCTTGCCTGCAAGGTAGGGTCTGGCCAGAAGTTCCCCTGGGCCCTGGTCCACACAGTCCTATGTGCACCTGTGAAGGCTGAGTTCATGCCAATCAAACTGGCAGATGATTTTGTCTACATTATTTGCAGCCCAGGTGAAATACTTTATTTCAGAAGAATCCTCATTCAGTACAAACAAAGTTTTATTTCATAAATGCATGATAGAAGGGTGATGTTGATTGCTATTAAACTAAAAATCTATTTTCATAGCTAGTACTTGGTATATATACACAAATCCCAGGTTTTAAGTTTTCTATATATTTTTTAACTTTTTGTACTGTACTGAAAAATATTAGTGTTATAATGTCTAATGACTAGAAAATGTTAAAAATGTTATATGGCCCTGGCTGTGTGGCTCAGTGGATTGAGTGCCGACCTGTGAACCAAAGGTCACCAGTTCGACTGCCAATCAGGCCAGGTCCCCAGGAGTATTCACATGTGAGAGGCAACCAATCAATGTATTTCTCACACATTGATGTTTGTCTCCCTCTCTTTGTCCCTCCCTTCCTCTCTCTTTAAAAGTGAATAAATAAAATCTTAAAAAATAAATTGTTTAAAAAAGAAATATTATATAGAATTAGCCTGGCTTAATAGTGTAAACTCTGGGAAATATAAATATGGTTTGGCAGTGTGAGAATCATTCCTCTGGAAAAATAATAGACATCTAAAGAGTATTTCTCTCTGCTTACCTGTGGATAAGCACGAGTATGCGGTGGCTGTTCCTAAGACTCTGCTTGCTTTCCCCCTGCAGACAGCGTGGAAGATGAGCTGGAGATGGCCACAGTCAGGCATCGGCCTGAGGCTCTTGAGCTTCTGGAAGCACAGAGCAAATTCACCAAGAAGGAGCTCCAGATTCTTTACAGAGGATTTAAGAATGTAAGAACTCTCTTTCTGATTTTACCTTCCCCTAGTTCTCAGAGGAGCATTGAGAAATGAGAGGGAAAGAGGAAAATATACAGTCTGTGAAAGCCCCATTGTATGTGTGTTTCACACCAGTCTCTCCTAGATGTGGGTATTGTTGGTCACCATGTGGGCTTTGACTCACTCTGACATACCAGTGCTCATACATTAGGCACACATTGGACACGGATGAGTCAAGGAGAAAGGCTTATTCAATTCAGTTATTAGTTGGGGTATTTTTTCTTTTTTAGCAATAATGATATCATTTCAATAAGTGATAATATTTCAGCTGTCTCTTCATTGCTAAACTATAGTCCTAAGCTTGACATGAAACTTAGCTACAAACCAGGGCCTTTCAAAGAAGTCCATTCCTAACACTGGAGAAAAGTTTTGATAAGTCTGATGTCTGTAAAACACTATGCTGCAAAGACTCTAGACCACAGGTATCTGTAGGTGGCCCCTGCATCCAGTTACCTGTGATACAGGTATGACTCTGATACTCCTTTTTCAGTGATTCATCTTCAAAAGGAATGATAGTCCATGGACACAGGAGAGTTAGGGTGGGAGACAATGAGTGGTCCAGGCAATCAATCCAACACACGGTCTTATTGAATCTTTGGTATGTGCTCAGTATTAAGCTAGACATTGCAGGTTATTCAAAAGCTAGGGAAGAGATGCTTCTTTCTTCAAGGAGATTATGGTCTGAATATAAAGAAAGAAGACTTACCCTCATGAATCTATTGGAAAGCAATTCATCTTTAAAAGTATCCATGGTTGTGGTTGTGTATCGAATGGCATGCACCACTCAAGATGTATTGTCTTCTTACACATCCGTAGGCCATAATGAGATGCAAATTAAATTGCTTTGATTTCTCCCCAAACCCACTTTCAAAGACACTTAAATTCCATAGCCCATAAAAGTCTATAGTGTCCAAAGATTTCTGCTAATTTCATTCTTTTCAAATCTGACCACTTCAAATACCATATTTTTCAGACTATAAGACTCACCTTTTTTTCTTTTCCTTCCCCCCCAAATTTGAAAGGAATAATGGTTGTTAATGCTACCATTGAGTTTGTTTACATTTATATTGGCGAAATATTATGTTATTTATGTTTCTAAATATTTTACCACATTTTTTGCTTCAAATTTTTTTCTTATTTTCCTCTAAAACCCAGGTGCATCTTATGGTCCAAAAAATACAGTTAGTACCTCCATCCAAGATCATGCAGGCCAGATGAGAAACTCTGGCCCTTCTTTGATATCCATAAAACATGTAATCAGAGCACTGGTAACTCCTGTTGAGTTTTCAGAATATACTTATAGGATCATGCATATTGCATACAACCTTCCACCATCTCTCTGACTCCATGGTGTACCTCTGTCCTATTTCTGCTCCTCACCACTCTCCTTATCAGGGCATTCTAAATTTTTCTTCCCCTATTATTCTTCTAAAACCTCATTCTCTGCTATCACCCAGGCCTTTGTAGGGGGTACACTAGATGAGGAGGAGGGAGACATAATGGAGATAGGTGTTCAATACACAGGCACAAGACTCTCATTAAAAGGGATCTTTATGTGCAATGTACCTAGATGATGTGTATAAGTAAACATGCATAAAGAGAAAGGAGTTGTAAAGAATTATTAGTTATGCCTATGCTGCCAATTTGCAAACTTCAGAGTGAGCAAGACTTACAATGCAACAGCTGCCCTGATTCCTGGCAGCAGCAAACCACTGAGTGGCAAGGATGGGAAAGGAGAGGAGGTGAGAAAGACCAAGTCTTGGCCCAAAGTAAATGCTAAGGAAAGACTAATATAACAGAATAGAACTTCAAACGCATTCTTGGGGACATCTAAATGTCTTTGCTCTAACTCAAAGATCTCGTAATAAGCAAATGTATTTCTTTTTAACATTGGATTATTCATCAGATACAAAATGACTATTGACTAAAGGAGAAATTAATCCAGCCTTCCAGAATGCCTGCACTCCTGGACAGCTGATCTACATTATTACTCCACTTTCATCACTGTAGGTCCCTCCATGTGGGACTCCATGACTTTTAACCCATTTGTTAAGAATTAGCATCATGGTTACTGCCATCACCGACCTCAGGGACCAGCATCTCTGCAACAGGTCTCAACCAAGTTGCACTTCACAAAATATTGCCCAGGATCCAATGTTTGCATTCAGTAATTTCTTTTGTGTACTTGTTCTGTTTCCTATTTTCCCCTTCCCCCTCTTTTCCCAACTGTTCTTTCCCCTTATCCTAATATTCTGATTTTCTCTCTTTCCTCATTTCTCCATCCTCATTTCTCCATTCTCTCCCCATTTTTTAAATCTTTTTTATAAAATCCTCACCTGAGGATATGTTTCTTGATTTTTTAAAAGAGAGGAAGGGAGAACGGGAGAGAGAAACATCAATCAGTTGCTTCCCACACACGCCTTAGCCGGGGATAAAATATGCAACCTAAGTATGTGTCCTGACTGGTAATCGAACTTGCAAACTTTTGGCGTGCCTGATGACTCTCCAATCAACTGAGCCACCTGTCCAGGATGCTCCCCTCTTTTTTTCTCTTTGTCTTTTCATGTTGTCAACTCCTGACTCCTTTCCTTTGTACCTTCTCTTTCTTCCTCTTTCTCCACTTTTTCTCTTCTCTCTTCATTGTTTTCTCTATCCCGCCCACCCCACCTCATGAGATAAGTTTCCATCAGACCTTTACATGCCTAAAGCGTATTTAAGATACTTCTTTCAAAGGAAGGACTTCACGGTTGCTCAGAAAATATGACTTGATGTCTCTGAGAAACCACACAAGAGTGGTACTGCAAGACCAGCACTGAAGCAGGTCAGCAGCATTTGTGTTCGCCGGGGGGACAGCAGTCGACCCAGCTTGGCATTTGAGAAAGCAAATGAACTACCCTTGATTTCCTGAACACCAATTATCTCAAGCCCTTAAGTTCAAAAAATCATTTCCTTGGGACCAATTAGGATATTCATTTTTAATGAAACCTTTAAAAACTCCCCATATTTTGATTAGAAGGATAAGCTATTCATCAGCATCTTAAAATACTCACATAGAAGTGGCTTAATATGGCAAGGCATGCTGCAAGTAACAGCCCCCAGAGCCCCCCATCTTTTTCCAGTGCTGTATCTCTGATAGCATTTCTTCATTCCCAACATAGTCATCAATATCAATGGGGTCTGGGAGAAAATGAAGATGGTGGGACAGAATTTCCCAGCCCTTCACCCCATCTTACCCACTGAATCACCCACCTCCCATATTTTCATTTCTCTTAACACATGCTGAACTGCGTCTCCAAAAGTAGGCAGCTGATACAAAAGGGAGACTATAATACAATTTTTCTCAACTTTTGGTGGGCCTCGGAATCATCTGATGGACTTGTTAAAACACAGACTTCCGGGTCCCAGCCCAAAAGATTCTGATTTAGTGGGTCTGAGACTGGGGTGGAGACTTTGCCCTTTTTGTAAGTTCTTGGGCAATGCTGATAGGCTGTTCTGAGGATCGCACTTTGAGAACCACTGTGTAGTGCAGATCTCATAACCTTTGCTGTCAATCTCGAGCCCACATTTTACTTGTTTAAGCAGCCCCCTCTGCGTCAGTGGTCTCTACAGATTTGGATAATGATATCTACATCACACAGGTTTGGGTTTATTCATTTTGTTTCATCTTTATTTTTGAGATAATAAGCCAACAAACATGAAGTTAAGCAAAAAGGAGTTATGATAGCGTGGCCCCAAATAGTCAGCCTCACTTTTGTGTCCCATCAAAAAAGTGGGACATTAATGGTTGGCCTACACACCTGCAGGCATTGTCCTGGGTCTTGAGCTACTAGGTAGTAGAAAGGCTGTGGAAAAATACAAGGTATCATCCACACATCAGCAGCCTCACACTTAACTGCATGTTGCGATCACCCAGGGGGCTTTAAAAATTGCAAATAGTTGAGTTTCGTCTTTGGTGATTCTGATGTAATTGTTCTGAGAAGAAATTTGAGCAACTGGATTTATAAAGCTCTCCAGGTAATTATAATGTGCATTCCAGGCTGAGAACCATTGAACTGGATATATAAGATTCTAGGTGTAAGGCAATTCTATCACACACACACACACACACACACACACACACACACACACAAAATGGACCTAATAATGAAGGGCCCTATAATGGCAAATACCAATGGTTAGACTGGCCTTGTGGGAACCTTGCGAAGTCCTTTGTGGGTGGGATGTTTGTGTGTGTGTGAGGGTGTGGGGAGTGGGACTAACAGGTCTTACCTCTAGTGATTGTGATTCAGTTAAATCTGGGGTGATGCTCAAAAATCTTTTTGCTTTTAAGCTTTTCAATTAAAAAAATAAATTCTCACTTTAATAGATAGCTAACAGAAGGCCACATTTGAGAACTGCTGACCCAGAAGATCATACAAGCATTTATATATATGATTCGTAAACTCCCTTTGCTGCTCTGTTTCAAAATCAAGCATAACTGCAGTGCAGTTTTAGGTGACCATGAACAGTCTACTGGGCATTCAGTTTTAATATGGCCATGCTTCTTCCCAGTCATGAGTACACGAACACAGAGTTTATTCTTGTATTATTTTGTATTGGTTATTGTATTATTTTCCATATGAGCAACTGTAAACCAACTTCTGCTCCACCCTGCAGTTAGACCTGTATGCCTTGGACTCCCGGCTCCTTGCTTTCCCACATGTTTGCCTCCTTCCTTTTCCTTCACTACTTAGAATTATATTAGGAGGAAGTATCCACTAGATTCAAATATATACTTTAAGGCATCACTTTAATACTTGTTAATGTTGGACTAAAAATGATTAAAAATTAATGCTTTCCCTCTCATCTTCTAAGTGCTTCTAGCTGAGCTAATAATCAAATTAACAAAAATAGATTAACAAGAGAAAAATCTAATTTTAATACATGTGCATGGAGAATGCACATAAACATAAAATATTCCAAAACAAGCGAGGCAACACTGGGTATGTGTATTTTAAGCAAAGGAGAAAAAGTCTTAGATTTCCAGACATGAGAATGGGCCATTTGAGGAGGAACAGAACATACATGGCAGGAACATCCTTTCTGAGAAATGACAGAAACGCTGGGACACAGGGGTTAGCTAGCTAACGAGTCCCTGCCTGAAGCCCTTCTCTGGACCATACTTCACTCGGATGTACTCCAGCAGCATCCCCAAATTCCCTGCCTGGAGCAGGCCTTTCCATCTGAATCTCATAGGCAGGAACAGAGGGGATCGAAGGTTCTTTCTGCATCTTGTTTTTTAACAAACAGCTGAAAATCGATATCCCAAAAAGCTTCAGGATCACAAAACTTTGGTTCCCTTCATTACTATCCTTTCTTTCCCTAAAAAATGCTAAGTGTTAATATCTTTTTTTTTTTACCTAAAAGAAAGATGTTGGTATTAGCTTTCTATGGCATATGACAAATTACTACATATTAGTGGCTTAAAACACACACACATTTATTATGTTACAGCTTTGCAGGTCAGGAGTCCAGAAAGGCCTTAGCTGGACCCTGCCCTTGACCTCACACAAAGCTGCAATGAAGATACTGGGTGGGCTGCATTACTTTCTGGATCCCAGATCCATGGTTATTGGCAGAACTCATTTCTTGCTGTTGTATTTCCAAGATCCCCCCTCTTGCTGACTGTCAACCTGGGGCTACTCAGCAACCAGAGGTGTCCCATAGTCCTGGACAATAACCCATTCACAGGCTCTCTCACATCTTCAAAGCTAGTGAGGGAGTCTCTTGTCTCCTACAGCAGAGTCCGGTATAATGTAACATAATCATGAGAGTGACATCCCAGGGCATCACCCTTGATAATGCAGCGCTCAGGTCCGGGAGATTAAAAAGGATGTGATTTACTGGGAGTCCCCATAGGGTGTCCATCACAGTGGTATTTGTGAGGGGGCAGCAACCCCTAGAGAGTGAAGCAACTGAATTCAGCCTGATGTCTCATCTCCAGTGCAGTCAAACCCCACCCTCAATGCTCTTCCTGCATTCAGGCATCTCCTTGGAGATTCTACAAAGTCACAGCAAACTTTTGCTTGATTGCTATAAGAGTTTTTATAGTATGGCCAAAGGAACCAGCAAGAGATGAGAGTTCTTTGATGGGGTCTTTCCACCCCACCTGAAGTGTCTGAGAACTCATTACACTAAGATCTTTAAAAATAGATGATGGGAACTGAGAATGGAATTATAGGGCTCTACATTTTTGGCCTGGTACATTTACATGAATAGTACAAAACCCCAGTGACGATGGATAGGGAGAGGGAGAGTGTAGCCCGTGCATGGAGAAGAATGGGATAGGTATTTAGGACAAAGAAATGAGCTGCTAATGTAAGGCAATTGCTCTTTTGTCCTGAGTCCTCAGATGTATTATTAAGGCTTTCGGAGACTGATTGTATGACCTTCAGCAAATCGCTTCTTACCTGGCAGCTCTGTCTCCCTGTCACCAAATTAGGGATTAAGATCTTCCTTTCCAATCAGAAAGAGGGTGCGTAATAATTGGTTTTGTTCCACACTTGAAGGACTCAGATAAAAGATCTTCCTTAAGTGCAAAGTATTACTCATGTACTTTAGAATCAAGGATATAAGTGCAGAGTTAAAATGTTATTTCCTTATACCCTAGCAGACTTTTCTGCCAGACTTCCAAGACCCGGGGCTTTCTCAGGAGCAGGTTTTCGGCAGATCTAAGCAGATAAAAATGACTGCCTCTCTGGCTTCCGAGGACTGACGCGGGGCTCACCTGGGGTTAAACCTTTCAACTATCATTTCCTACCTTGGGCAGGTAGTTTTGTTTCTCTGGATATTAAATTCTCCTTTGAAAACTCAGGATGTCAACACTCATGTATATAATGTGATAAGAAATATTTCGTATAATTCCTTTTATTTAGAGTGCGGTCAATAGATGTTAGAGCTCTTTGATTCTTTCCTCTTTTAAGTTCATAAGGACTCCATGATGTTCTGTTTACGTAAAAACGACAGTGTGATGAGATTGCAGGTCTGGCTACTGTTTGGCTGCACATTTGCCTTCTCTGGGCTTCACTTATCTCATATGCAAAACTGGGGAAATGGCATCTCACAGATACTTTGCAAAAATAATGAATGTAAAGCACAGAGTACAAAGCCTGTCTCATAATAACACTCGAAGTGCAGCTATTATTCTTTTCATCATTATCATTATTAGCACCACTGTCACCATGCTGCTCCAGTGAATTGTGGCCTGTCCAGAAGCTGTTTTCTTGTCTTTGTCCCACATCCTGGCCTAAGGACAAATTTGGAAAAAGTGCCCTTTATTTTGTTTCGATTTTACCCTGTCCTTTGACTGGTTGCAAAAAACCAGCACAGTTTTTCCTGTAATGAATTTCTCAGCAGGATTTTGTAAAAATCAAAACAGGTGACTTAATTTGTAGTGTTTCCAACATAGGATGCAGCCATGGACATAGGTAATTTTGGAAAACAACTTACATAAAAGCAACCCTTAGATAAAGTACAATTCACCAAAAATATTTCTGAAATATTCAAGATGTTCTATCCATCTCTCCACAATTATCCTGCCAGTAAGATCTCAAGTTATTTCTCTTCAAGTGACAAGAGGATTCACCCAGGCTGATGGGGCCATTCTGCTCCAATAGGACACTCAGGGATCCAGGTCCCTTACAATACATTTACTGACATGTTCTCCTTCAGATGGGCTTCTGTCCCCATCTGCATTGCACAAACTAGGTCACTTTCATGTTTGTGTTCAGAGGTGAAAAAGCCATAGAGCAGGGCAAGCAACTCGTCCTGGTTTAGAGATAACACAAAGATTAGGTACATCGCTTTTACTTACATTCTAAGGGCTCATTAGTCACACGAACCAGCCACCTCCAGGGGAATCCAGCAAATGCGGTCCTTAGCTGGATAGCAGTGCATATAGGTAGAAGGAAAAACTAGATTGGGGAAACAACTAGACTCTGGAAAAACCAATCAACACCTCTTCTACTAAATTTTTCTAGAGGATATACAGTACTGTTCCTAGGTTACTGTAGCTAATTCTCTTAAGACATTTTTTCCTAAAGTCTGAGAACAATGTATCAATTTATTCTTCAAATTTATATGTCCCTTACTGGATCAAGACTTTTAAAATAATGATAGTAAGTTTCTGTCTTTTGAATGCTTTGAGGTTTCCTACTTCCCTTAGCACTGTACATCAGAAGCGAATAGTACATAGCAAGTTCAAGAGCGGCTTCATCCAGGGAGGTTTGGTAGTATACTTTGTTGTACACCAAACCCAGTCTTCAGAGCACAGAGTGGTGGTAAGACTGCTGGGCAGATCAATTTTAACAACATTACTCCTTTTTTTTTAAACTAATTGATTCACACAAATGTATCAGTGGGAGCCCAATAAATAATTTTTCAAATTCAGTACATATCTCTTAAAGAGTCTGATGTGAAACTTTGGACATCTTATGGTTAAAACTAATAACAAATCTGGGCACCTTTCATCACTGCAAGCTGTTGGCAATGAACTTACCTCATAAAGTCAGATAATTTTTTGTTTTTTTATAATTCCCACTTAAATGGACTCATTAGTATAAGCCTAACTGGTGATTACTCTTCTGTTCCTGGAAGGGATTCAAATCTTCATTAAAATAAAGTAAGTTGCCAAAACTTTAAAAATCTTTTCAATATTACATTGGAATCGAGTGTGTTAGACTATAAATTCTCTTAAAACTGTGTTGATTAATTTAACTTGAGGGAAATGCAAAGACATGTTTAAAGGAAAATGAGGCAGAATCAATAATTTTCTTATCTAGGCATATTATGCTAATATATAAATTATGCTTAATATATGGGATTCGAACTCCCTTGGAATTTTAGGAGATTAAATCAAAACTTCTCATCTAAATCTCTTCCTGTTTGTTAATCCTTTCCACAGGCAAATGCAGAGCATCAGTCTATTCTTGAATATTAAACTATTTGTTAGGGATGTTGCTGGTATTGCATACACATTACTCAGTAAAAGAGAATTGTTTTTGACTCAGAGACATTACAGTCTAGTGTAGGAAGTATAAAATTAATAAGAGATAAAAGAAATCATTAACACAGACATAGTGTTGGCTCTTTGTCCAGTTCTATTCTGTACAGCAACCACGCAGAAGACTTTAAACAATTTAATCTACAGAAAGTAAAAAGAAGAAGTGTCTTTAAAACTACTAAGGACTATCAGAAGACCATTTCAATAGAGTAGATTATGTTATTTCAGAAGATTAACTCATTGTCTTCTTGAAGACTTCTTTCTATTGGTCAAAGATCCTTAGTTAACAAAAAAATGTCTAGAGAGAGCTAAGATATTACCTAACAAACCCTACAGGCTGATAGAACTTTTTTTTATGAACATTCAAATATGTCAACATGGAAATAAGCCAAACACTTTCTTTCAATGTGAATTTACAACTACCGAAGGAAGGCCAATGAGCAACTTCATTTCTATTTTCATTTTTAATGTACCATCTATTGATCTTCAAATATTATGAAGGAAGCTTGCATAAACACATGTACAATATGACCCATATAATGTACATCATAGATTCCACAACACTGAGGAAAGGAGGAAATTTAATTTTTCAGAAACGTAGGCCCTGAGCGTTACTACTCTTTGGCATCATACTTAGTCCTTAACTTCTCAGGAGCCAAGTATTCAGTTTTGTTTTGTTTTGTGTTCCATTTTCTTAGGTTATTTCAGTATAGTTCCTGGTTATCACTCATCATTAAGCAGTTAGCTAGTTGTTTAGTTTATCTAGCTTCCTAAACATTAGACCTTTTTGTTACCAAAGTGGAATTTGTGGAATTATGCCTGTGCTGCTGAACATAGACACAGCACAAAGACGGATGAAGGAGGGAAAAGGTCTTTATTAAAAGTTTGCCCAATTTGAGGGAACTGAGGACTCCCCTGCTCCAGGCCAATCTCTTCCACAAAACACAGAAAGAACCCAGTCACCCCCAGAGATGGAGTGGGTGTCCAGATACCCAGCTCCATCCTTATCTGTCCTTCTGGGGACAGAGGCTGTTAGCAAACAGGTCTTTATCTTCAGGCTCTTTCTCCCTCCAGGGCACACTTGGGAGGCTGGCATTGCCATTGCCTCCCCACAGCTTCCTTCCTCTCCTGGGGCCCAGAACGGCTGCTAGACCACTCTGCCACTCGTTCAGAGGAGGCCGTGTGAGCCAGCACCCAATGCCACTCACGTGCCTGGGAGAAGGCCAGCACTCCAGACTATGTGTCCCTGTACTGATCTCAGAGTGAGAAGAGAGGTGCAGTTTGGGACCTGTGCAGTGTGGAGATGTGGTGTCCCGCAGACCACCACTGGTAGAGCACGGCCCACCTTGGGACTCATCCTTAGTGTGAGCCAGCCCCCAAACAGGTGAGCAAGGGCAAGGAAAAAAATAGGGCAAACAGAGTCTGGGGCCCACTGGACCCCACAAACACTGCAGCCCCCTTACTGGGCAAGTTAGGAAAAGGACAAGGGCATAAATCTCCAGGCATCCACGTGCCCCAAATCCCAGCCATTCCAGGCTTGTCAGCCTGTGTGGCGTCTGTGCTGCTCCTCCTGCCACCACGTTAACCTCCACGGTACACATGTGTTGTGACATTTTCAGTGCACACATGCTCTGTGAAAGTTTCCTCCTGCTAGTTTGTTTGTCCTTATGGAGTTGGGGGGACGCAGGGGGTATGGAAATCTGCAGCTCTGATTGGCTGTGCTTTTAATCCCATCTCTCTGACACTTTCTGACCACGCCCCCACGCTGGGGAAGCCTAGCCCTTTTGTACCACCTCAGGGTGCCCCCACTTTTGCCATATTCCCCCTTAAACCATAACACTTTCTTCTGCTCAAAAAAGATCATTAAAAAAAGTTTCTAGAAACTTCTAGAGAAAGGAAGAACAAAAAATATTCCAAGCAGTAATTTAGTGCCTTATCACCAAGAAAGTAAGTAGTATAATTTCTGCAGTTAAAATCCAAGTTGAATCTTCTTACCAGAAATGTGGTTCCATACAGAGCTCTTCATTAAAGAAAAAAAAAAGAAGTAAACATTATTTGAAGTAAACAAATTCCATGACAGGTTGTGATTAGTCCCTTGGTGATGTATTGTTACAACTTGTGGTCTGTAATTATTTTAGGAGTCAGATTCCCCACATGTTATCCATGGTGACTGAAAGTGGGGTGGACGATAATGTTTCTCATGGAACTAATAGTAGATTAAACACATTTTAATATACCGTACACAATTGAGCAATTTACTGCTTGTCTGAAGCAGAATGAGGCACCACGTATCTGTGCATGAAGTGAATGCTAATAATGCCTACTTGGTTTCCTCTGGACTCCACATAAAACCCTAGTTCCCTAATGGAAGGAAAGCTTATTACTGAACACACTTTGCATTATCGTTAATAACGGTTACTGATTTACTGGATAGATTACATCTATTGAAAACAGATTGGGAGCATGCAGTTAATTACTGGCTTTTTCTAATTAATTAGTGTTTTGTGTGACTAGAATATTAGAGTGCCTTCACCCCAATGAGCGTGAGCTGCAGTGAGGCCATCTCCAGCAGCACGGTACACTGCCCTCTTTCGTGCATCACTGGTATGGCAGACTTAGGGAGGACCCCTGTTTCAGTGCGTGCATGCATGCGTGCGTGCATGCATGCGTGCGTGCATGCATGCGTGCGTGCGTATGTGCATGCGTGGAGAATTGAAAGCCCTCTAATCCTGGATACCAATCCCTGCTCTGACATTTAGTAGTCATTTTACTCTGACAAAAACCCCTGAACCTCATCTTCCTTGTTTGTATTGGGAATAATACCATCTACTCATAATACTGGTGATGAGTCTTGAAATAATTGTAAGTGGAGGCGCTTATATGTGACAGATACTGTGGCTGACCTCCTGAACCCTTGCATCGCGCTGGTCCAACACAAACAACCATGCCCTCTGCTGACACTGTTGGGTCTCATGATGAAGGTAAATCAATACATTCAGAGCTTTGTTCATGCACCTTTGACAACAACTAATTCCACCGACTACAAATTTTTCAGAGACCGATGTTGAAGACGACCTACATGATGATTATTTGTCCTGAAGTCACATAATTAATGAGATAGCCAATGAGATAATGAAAATTGTGCCTCCTTTACCTTCAGACCCTGTCTGTTGCCTCTTCATTCAGAATTCTCTCTACTACACCAAACTGCCTCTGGAATTCTAAGGCATCTTGTCCCTTCCACTTACCAAATCATGAAACCTTCAGCCAGCAGTTCACACATGTGTCCTGAGTTTCTGCAGAATGTGGAACTGCAGGAAACACTTGGGGAATGGATAGTAAGCAAATAGATGTGAGTGCTGCCCTCAAGAAGTGAAGGGACAACCTAACTTGATGTCTCTTTTTCTACATTATTAGTATAAAGCACAGATCATCTACTACACGTATGGCATTTTTTTTGGCAGAGTGATCTTAACATCAAGAGATTTAGAAACTTCCCAAGGTCATATAGCTAATTAGTAACTGTGACATAATTATAATTGACTCATCTGAGCTCCCAACTCAATAACTCAGTCCAGTATTCCAATAAGGAGACACTGAAAATCAAAAAATAGAATGAAAATAAATCTTAAAAAACAAGCATATACCAAAAAAAAAAAAACGGAAAGGAGAAGGAAAAAAGAAAAAGGGGGAGGGATTTGGAGGAACAAGAAGAAAGGAGACTAGGGGGGAATGGGAGGGAGGGGAGAAGGGGAGGAGGAATTGAAAAATAACTAAATAAATAAAAAAAAAAAAAGATTGTCCCTAAACATAGGGAAATTTTAGCTCCTTAATATGACAACTAGGTAGAACCAGAATCCCTGGTTCTAGTTTAATACAGCATGCCTGCTTCAAGGTGAGTAGAGATCATTGCCATGCAGGCATCATATGAAGTTTCCAATCACATGCAGAGGGATTTGTAAGATAGAGGAGCAGCCTAACATGAGGAAAAAGAGCATGGAGTCAATCTGCCTCGATTTACATCCTGATTCTGCTACTTTCTTAATGGTGAACTTAAAAATGCCACTCAGCCTGTCTGTATCTCAGTTTCTGTATAAAGATGACTCTGACCTTTTCGATTGACATTCTGAAAGATTAAAGAGGATCACATTTGGAGGGGACCATCACCAGCGCCATCTTGTTTGGGGATTTAGGACGCCTTGTTGACATCCATGGAGAGTTATGGAGTTGTTAGTAGCATGCACATGTCTAGAGGTCAAGGAGATATACAAGCTGGGGAATAAATATTGGTGACCTCAATACCTAAATTATATTTATTTCCATGAGACTAGATGAGATCACCAAGCACAAGCTATGTTTTGATTTACATTTCTGAAATCTCACTCTGACAGAGCAGACTCAGAGGAAGGAGAGGGGAGGCTGTTAGACCAGCTTGGGACCTAATGCAGTAGTTCAAGCTCAGGCTTGATTAGCAAGGAAGCTAGAGAACAGCAATAACAAAAATGAATCATGATGCCATACAATTGTGATGTTAAACAATTAATACAGTACTAGTTACAATAAAAATATGGCAAAAATGCTATCAGGGCCAGGTACCTCTTTTTATTTTTGTGATATAAGGGCAAAGGAGGCAGAGATTAGCTTGTCCTTGGGAATTTCTGCCACTGGCCCATGAAGGAAGACTGGACTCTTATCTTAAACAAAATCAGAAGAGACAAATTTCACAATGTCTCAGCGATAAATTCTCACCCACTTTTAAGATATATACTCTAATGCCTTATTGATTTTGCCTTTACTCTACCTTTGCCAAAACCACCATACACTGCCTCCCATATTGAAAAACGAGAGACTGTAACAAAAGAGGCCGTCAGGAAGGTTTCTGATAGTTACTTTCTTAAGGGTGTTGCCTCCTTTCCCACAACTTTGGATATACATGGGCCTGTTTCTTCTATTTCTTAGCGCTCTCTTTTCCCAGGTGTGCAGCTATAATTCTTTGTTCTTTGTATTCACATTCTTGCATCAAGATTTGTATGGGGTAGGTAAGGGAGTGCATATTTGTGTGTGTGTGAATTAACTTTCAGTGAACAAGATGTATAAGAAAATAAAGAATAAAATACAATAAAAATTTTAAGTAAATAAAAGTGAAACGATAATAAAATAGAGGAAACTGGAACACATGTTGCTCAGGGGACACAAAGAGTAGAAGAGCATGTTTCACCCACATGTCTCACTGATGCCGCGGGTCCCCTCAGCGGCTCTTCACTGCTGCCAAACTGCGGCACAGGCCCCCCCACTTGATTCACCAGGTCCCGTTTGAAACATCCTGATCTTTATACCTGACAGCCGCATTTTCTCCTGTGTTACCTACCCTTTGGGGTTCATTACCATCTACCCAATTACCCAGCCAAGCAATCTGTGATCATTCTTGCCCCCTTTTTCTTTTAATGACCCTTACCCGATCAGCCACCAACTCTGGTCAGAATTCCTTGTCTAACACTGACTCTAGTTTATCCCCTCCTCTCCAGCCCGGTATTGCATGCAGCAGCTCAGGTTTGCATCGTCTCTTTCATGAAGGAGTCAAGAGTGTTGTAATTAGTCTCCACACCTCTGTCTTCTAATCAGAATATAGTCTTCATCCCAACACCACATCTTACAAGGAAAACAGAAAACTGACCAAGGCAGTTCATTACTGAAATTAATTCTTTACTTACTCTATTTTATGTCAATGAAACCAAATTTCTCAAGTCCTTGCCTGAGGCACTCTGTCTGCTTCTGAAGGTTACCCTGCTAAACCAAGGAGGAATGAGTAAAACACTAATGGAAGCCTGCATGAAGTGCATGCATCAGAAGTAAAATACTCCTTAATGCATGTTCTTATATTTTTCTTTAAAACAATGAAAAGATTCCCAACATTTGGAATCCAGAAGTCAGTGATTTTAAATACAGTATCTGACAAAATGTAAGGTGAGATGTACTGAATGATATATCAGTAGTTCTTGAGGACTAGGTTATCAGTGGTTGTATGTACCGTTTATGCACACTGGGTAGGAATACGACAAAAGCAATTATGAAAGCCAGTAACACATGACACCCCTTCGATACCACCTGTCCTGGAACACTTTGTCTACAGAGTCATTACACCATGGCACTGCAAGACCTCAAAGGATGCAAAAATAGGAATATCGAGTATCACATTTTCATTTTCTGTACAGATTTTTAGTTCTAAGCCGAGTCAATTTGTATGCTTTCTTAGTTTGAATTTTGTTTTAAGTATATTAAACTTGCTTTAGGATGCAATGTTACAGAAGAAAAAAACATAACGACATGTGTCCATTGCGAAGATGAGAAAAAAGTATAAATAGATTGTTTTTGTCTTCCAAATGTCTCTGGCATAACTCTTTCTTCGTGCTAGGCAGTTTTAAGCACTTTGTATCGCCTACACAATAATGTTTAACAACAAAGCATCATATTAAATATAAAGAGTGTTATGTGAATACATACAAGACTGCGAAGTACATACCACTATTATTTCAGTTTTATAGATGAGGACACTCCAACAGAGATCGTGGGGTTACTTAAGGACATACAGGTAAGAATGTGGCGGAGCCGGGATTCAAGCTTTAGCAGTCAGCCCTGAATACAGGCTCTTAGCCACACCCCATGCCTCCTGTACTCTCAAGTGTATTACCTGCTTCCCATTCCCACCCTCCTTACTCAACGGTGAGGCTTTATGGCAAAATCTTAGCTTTCTGACTTTCACTTTCACTGTCACCAACCCATCAAAGTACTCTTTTGTCAATGTGATCTTTATAAATAACAAATCTGTTGATACTAACTCTGCTTACCTTCTTGAAGAACTCTCAATTCTTGTATTTAAATAAAATTTAATTCCTTTGCATGACATTTTAGGCCCTTCAGGGTTTGGCTTTTTCCACCCTCAATTCCAGTCACTTTCCGCTTCAAGTCTTATGTTCTAATCCTACCAGCTTAGGGGCCCAGCCTTTCCAGAGCTTGCGTGCATTCTCTCTCCACCTTTTCAATTTGATTTCGCTAACTCAGCCATGACATTTATTGCACCAAGTCTCAGGAGTCTGAGAAGACTCCTCTGTCCTCACCCAACCTCCCAGATAATTCTTTGCACCTCTCTTATGACATAGTTCTGCTCTGTGGTTGGTTTATTTGCCCAATTCCCTACCATGCTTTGAGCAGAGGTGCTATGTCCCTTTATCTTGGAATCTTCAGTCCTCAATGAATTTAAAGTGATAAGCAACTAGATCAACACAGTGTAGTTTACCTGCTAACTCTCAGTTATTAACCGTATCACTTTGATGTCTCATCTGCAAAATGAGATAATAGCACCTACTTATGTCCTAAGTTCTTGTGAGGATTAAATGAGGTTATTTATGTATTGATCAATAGGTAATAGGTACATGTAGGTAGATAGAGAGGTTAGCACAATTCCTGACACAGGGTATGCACCCCAAAATATTAGATTGTCTTCCTACTACTAAACTGGGTTAGCCTTATACTGTTTATGAAAGTACCATGCATTGTTGGACATTCTTTAATTCTGAATCTCAATTTGTACCCCATTTTCTACCTATACTACACTGGATTCAATTTTCCAGTTGGTGAACTCAAGCCTATTGGGTTAATGTTACAGCTGGCAGAACAACTGGTAGTGCCCTTCCAGGCGGGAGCAGCTGCTAGCTCCCTCCTTGCAGTGGTACAGATGTCCTTCTGCTCAGGCTCGAGGCTTGCAACACTCAAGAAACAGGCTTTAGCACCTGGAGAAGCTTGCTCTCACTAGACAGCGACTTGGGTCGAGAGCATTTCAGATGCCAAGCACTGTGCCCCCCAGGGGTGGCACAGTCACGAGAGCTGAGCCAGCCCACTGACAAGCCACACCTGAAGCTGGCTCCACTACTTCTGAAGAGGACTGCATTTCTTCTGCTCACTTGGAGTGGGACTTTCATCATATTTGTTTACTAAAATAGGCTGTCTGCCTTTGTTTCATAGACCCACATATCAGTTAAAAGCACTGAAATTCATACTACTACACGTAGCCCGCCATCCTCATCTTCCTGCATTGCTACTGATAGGATGCAATGGACTCACTGTCTCTGTTCCCCCATAATTTATATGTGGAAATCCTGTCCCCCATGGAATGATGTTAGGAAGTGTGGTCTTTGGAGGATAATGAGGTCATGGGGTGGAGCCCTCATGATGGGATCACCGCCCTTATAAAAAGCGACACGAGGGAGTTTGCTTTCTCTTTCTGCTGAGGGTACAATAGGAAGACTGCATGAGAAACAAAAGCAGGCCCTAACTAGATGCTGTACTTACCAGCACTTTGATCTCAGACTTCCCAACACCCAGATCTGTGAGAAATAAATGTCTGATGTTTCAGCCACACAATCTATGGTATTCTATGTTAGCAACCTGAATGGACTAAGATACAGGTTATCTTTTGTTGGAGGACCCCTTTTAGTTTCACCATTAATTTAGCTTTTTGACATCAGAAACATTATTTGAACACCTTTGAACCAATGATAACTCATCTCCACAGCTGGCCAACTAATGTGTCACATGTGGCAACATTAGACATCATATTCAGAAAGCATGTTGTACAGTAGAAGCTATATAATTGGCACCCAGGCTGTGCTGGTAAATAGCAGTAAATATCATTGATTTTCAACTAATTCTCTGAATATCAACTCATCATGAATGCATAGAACTGAAGAATAATTTGTTTGGGTTTTTTCCCACAATTCAGATGATTGCTTTTCCTACTACTTGGAGGACTCAGCTAGCTACTCCTTAATTATTACCCATTCTCCCAATTGCCTGGCACCAACCCTCAAAGCAGCCACTGGCTGGAAAAAGAACAACTTTTCAAAAACAGTAGCTGATTATATTGCAAAGATAATAGCTTGGCTTTAGATGTTCAAGTCCATGGTAATTGCATTATCATATTGATGTGTTCATGCAGCCATTTAGTAAATATTGGAGACAGGCCAGGTGATGGAAAAAGGCCATGGAAGAGCTTGTTACCATAGAGGGAGAGAGAAATGGTAAAACAAATCACTATGATGCATTACAACAAGGCAATAGTAAAGGTAGAATGGAGAGATGACAATAATGAAGCTTACAGGTTCGAGAATGGAAAAGGCAACCTGAGAAAGGTGCTATTTGAATCAGGACTTTTTGACTCAGGGCTTAAAAGATCACAAAACATTCCCCTGAGGGAGGGGACGTCACAGCTATAGGAATGACTGGAATGGCACACCGGTGGCTTTAAGTCAGGTGCAAAACTCGTAGTGAAGATGCAGGATTAGCAACAAAGGAAGATACTAGAGCCAGAATATCATGGGATTTATGTGCATAATAAAGGCTTAAGGATTTGACCTAAAGGCAGAATTTGAAATCTGCCTGGAAAACTGGCTTGAGGTAAAAGATGCTTCGCCCAAAGATGAGACTTTGGAACTGAGCCTGCAGGTCTGGCTGCCCGAGGCTACAGAAACCAATGCTATGAGGCAGGTGCTGATGTAAAGGAAAGCGGTTTATTTCCAGGTGCCAGTCACCTGGAAGATTGGAGACTCACATCTCAAAGCCCATTCTCTAATTCTCAGCCGAGGCAGAGGTTTTGAAAAGGAGGGAGAGGGGGACAGAACAGAGAGATCAAGGGGAGGGGGTTGAAAAGTTTGTGTGCAGACGAGCACAGTCCATTCCGATAAGGCAAGCAATGGCCCAGTGTGCATTACCCTCATTTAGTCATCCTGGCTTCACAGCATCCTGGCTTTATGTCATTCTGACCTTATGTCATCCTGGATCCATGGTTAAAGGTCAGCGAATATCCCAGAGCTGAGATGCCAGATGCTCAGAGTTTGAATCTTTTGAAGTTAGTACCTAGGATTCTCATACAAAAACACGCTGTTCATCTATAAGCCACATATTCGCCAGAGTCAGCACTTCTAGAAACAATGTCAAAAAATGGTGGGTGGATTACACTCTCCCATCATTACAATTCTCCACTATTACAGCTTGAGCTAGTTCCACAGGCTCAACTTCCAACTGTTAAAGTTTTGACTGACATGTGTAAGCTGTGCAGTCTCTTATGAACCCTTCTTCTTCGCCTAGTGATTGGGTAAACCTTCCTGACCTTATTTTCTCAGCAAAAAGATTTCCTTACCTAATGGTTGCAGTTCATGTTTGGAATGAATACAATATTGACTTGTTTCCTTGTCCACTCAAACTATTTTGAATGCTTCCAAATTACCACTCTCAGTGAGATGGCCTGGACTGCAGGGCATGGATTTTTGTTTCCGTGTGGAATTGTTTAGACAACCCAATGTCTAAGTACCCCAGGCCAACACCACTTCAATTTCCCAAATAAACAGAAAATGGCTAACTTCCATAAGAAGATATGAAATCCATTCTAGACTTATTAGTAGGTCTGTCCCAACCTATGAAAAATCCAAATGGTTTGTACAACCTCCAGAGTCCTTTCAGTTGGCTTAAAGCTTTTGAGTAGAGAAAACTTCAGTTATCTTCAGAAGGAGAATCTGCTCTTCCTTGGGTACAAGAGTACTGAGATACCAAGTCCTCAAGGTAAGAGACCTGATAAAGGGCCTTTCACTCTTTATGTGAAAACTAGTTCATCTCCTTTGAAAACATTTCTCTGGCTCAATACACTGGAAAATCATCATGACGCTGAGTTAGGCTTTGCCGCCCAGCCCCTTCCAGGGATGAGGAATTTGACTTAACATTCCATGGCATCTGAGGAGGTTTTTCATCTGGTCCTGGATCTGCTTCTCACGGAGCTTGATGTGCTGGGAAGTGTCCCCTGCGCCCTTCACCTTTTGCCAGTCACAACTTTGAAGAAGCAATTCTCCCTACAGTGTTCTTCCCACCTTCTGGGAAAAGAGCATGTGAAATTTCATCAGGTAGCATCTTGACGAAGACTCAGTCCTCTACTCAAAGAGTTCTAAGAGTATTTTCAAGTGTGTTCACTGCTCAGAACTATCTATATGTTTCAGAGTAGTGGGGTTTTCCAAGATGAGCCAGAACCCTTAGGAAAGCTATTTCATCTCTTAAAGTCTCAGGCATCTCAATACTAAAACATAGAAAATGATGCCTCACTCACAGTACTACTATATTTTTAAAGGGGCTTTGTAAACCTTGCCAACCAAATATTGCTTATAATTCTATATCATTAACATCGATAACAATACATATCTTCTACTGGACAATGTCGAACATTTCATACATTTGATGTCAATCTTATCATGAAGAGTTTGAGGTTTTTGAGATGTCATTATCTCAAGAAGGGATTTGGGTTAGTGCAACAGGTAGGTCTACAGTGTTGGTACCTGATGAGAGAAGGCTCTGCAGGCTTGGACCTGGACTATATTATATGAGAACCGTCATAGCAAGTAGGACCTAGAATTCTCACCGCCATTTTATACCTTCCTAGGTTTGTTACTGAGGTCACTGCATGTACCTCTCTGACCTCAGTGAGAGCTCCTGTGGAATCTGAGTGGTAAAATGCACATCAGAGTCCTGAGAGCTGAGACAATTCCTCCCCTTCTCGGTGCAGAGGTTGACATATAACACGTGCTCTTAAACAGCAGCTGCCCTCATGCTCAGGAATGGTAGGCATTGCTATTTTTTTAACATCAGGCTATTGGTGAACACATAAATGTATATGAAGATAGTATTTCCTTATTTCCCCTTGTGATTCAGATAATTGCAGGTAATTTTTTCTAGTTTTAATGAAAACTAAGTTTGAATGAAAACATATGCTAGTGTAGGAGGTAGTCCAATAATAATGATGATTTTGATAATCTAATAGTAGCAATAATAATTATAACTGCCATTTATTTCAAATTTGTTCTTTAGTCAAGACTGTGTGGATTTAAGGAATTTAAGCTAGTATAGACACAGAGAGAGAGATATATTGATTTATTTATGTTAAAGGTATTTGAAGAAACCCAAAAGCAGAAAGTACAAGTGAATTTCAGTAGAGATTAGAATCCAAAATTGAAAAACTAAAAGAAATTAACCTTCAAATTTCTAGAGCCATAATGTCGTTTTTGCATTTCTGAGCCCATAGCTGAGAAGTAATTTCCCCAGGAGTTCCTGCAACTCCTCTTTGCTCAAGCACTGAAAGGGAGGACAAGTGTCTCTGATGTCCCTATCTTTATAACCTGGTGAGCAAAGGTAAGTGGCTAATCTTGTTTTAGGTGCCCTTCCTTAATTCCCCTGAGTACTCTCCTCTATTCCAGTCATCAGTGACCATCAGGAAAGAGTTAATGCTTACAAATAGGGCTGCAGAGACTCTTGCTTGTGAATTGGAGTGGGGGAGGCCCAATCATAGAATTGAATTCATTTGTCCCAGGTCAATGAACTAATAGGAGGTAGAGGCCTGTCTGACCCCCAAGTTCACACTACTTCCTGGAGCTTTGATGCTCTTCAGTCAAAATGGTGTAAAGCAGTGCCCACTGTTGACTCAGCATTGGCTTCAGCGAGACACAACAGTGAGGGATTTTGTAAAGCTGGGCCTCACTTAAATACCCACTTCCAACATCACAAAAGGAGCGTGAGGAAGGGAGGGGGCCGTTGGGAGAAGCAAGGATTCTTTGCCTAAAATTATTGCTTCCCAGACATTAATGTACATACATATAAATCACTTGGAGGCCTTACAAAAAGGCAGTTTTCCTGCAATGGAGCCTGCAATTCTGCATGTTTAGCCAACTCTCAAGTGATGCCATAGCTATGGATCCTGCCCCAGGAACACACTATGTGGAGGGGGTTTTAAAGAAAAGAACTAGGAAAACTGAAGCAGCAAGAAATCTGCAGCTTCCTGGACCTGACCCATAGCTGCAGGGGGAGCTGGTGCCTTGGCAGGTTCCCTCCTCTGTTTGCTTCTCCTCCCAGGCTAGTGACAAGATGAGTAGCTGCACCTACAGTAGCTTGCTGTCCCAGCCAAAGAAAAAGCCTGTGCTGGCTAAAAAAGTTGTGGGCAAATAATCAGTGGGTGTTGCTGGCAGCCAGGGCCTTTGGAGTTTATCTTGTTAGGAGACACAGGCTATTTTGTGCCAGAAATTTATTTCTTTTTCCTCAATTCAACTTTGCAGAAACTTACTAATATGCGTGGTGAGTAGAATTTTTATACATCTTGCTGATTAGAAAGTATAGCTAATGCACACAGAAGTCATTATTCGACATTATTTCTGATGTGAGTGGTGCTCCCTGCCCTGGCTTTGGCAGGAGCTCGGGGTCTGATTCCAACCATGTGTATATTGGGTACTTAAACAATGCTATATCCCATGTAAAATTGATTACATGCATTACTTCATTTTGTCCTCACAAAGCCCTAGAATCTGGGTGCTATTTCCCTCCTCACTTTAGCAATGATGAAGCTGAGGCCAAAATATGTTATGTGAGGTGACCAAACACTGGTCTTCCTGGCCATTGACACCTGTCCCTTTGACTTTTGGTTGATGCTGCCTTCCAGTATCAACCTTTAACTCTGCCTGTTCATGGGGAGGTTGGGAATGTTGACAAGCTATTCCGGCCACACTCAGCGCCATTGTATTTGGGGGGTGTTGTTAGTGCTGTCTCCCTTTAGTGCACTCTGTTAGCCACCATTCCCAGTGGCACCATTCTCAGTGGCATCTCCAGGTGTTGTCCACATATCCCTACCCCAAACCCAGAGGTGCCTCTCTCCCCTTCAGCAGATGGCTTGCCTTTTACTTTAGTGAGTGGAGACAAGTTTCTCCCAAAGTCCCTTACGTATATCTTTAACTCAGAGTATCAGACAATTCGAATGAGTGTGATTTAAACAGTGAAGGATGTAAATCTCTGTCCAGACAGGAAGATGGATGTAAGAAGCTCTGGGAACACACTCACTCAGTATTGTGATTAGACCCAGATCCCTCCAGCAGTTTGCTTCTTTGGTCCTGCCTTCTGGTTACAAGAGGCTTCCCTCATTCCAAGCATTATGGCTTCATACAACCAAATTCAAGGAAGGAAATCTACTTATTACTTAGCAAAATAATTCCCAGAAGAGTCCTCAGCAGAGATCTTCTCAATGTACATTTGGCCCATACTTAGTCACTTTCCCACACCCAGATCAATCACCAGCACATGAGAAATGGAGAGCCACGCTGAGTCCATTTCAACCCTAGTTCATCCTTTGAGATGAGAGGGACCTAAACACATTGTCACAGGAACAGAACATACATACTTGGCTTCTACCAACTAAGGGAAAAGGTATAGTGTGGCCACTGGGTGGAACCTTCAGTGTCTGATGCATTTTTCTCATCCTCACTTCTCTCTTCCTCCTGCTGCTTCCTCCCAACCTCCGAAGTACCATGTGAAGTCATCAAGTCATCTGTCCTTTTCAGTTTTTGGTCTCTTTCTTCCCACCTAACTGATTCCGTTTTCTCTCTCTTTCTCTTTGCCCAATCGATTATGATTTCTCGACTTGTGAACTCCATTACCCCTTTCCTTCAAATATATTTTAGTACCACCCCTAAGAATGAGTCAAAATAAAAGTTACCATTTTCTCAGGTCTGTAATACTTTATCATAGTTCTGACTCTCTTTGAACCAACAAAATCTTCAAAAGAAAGCACTGCTGCTCTGGCTGGTGGGGCTCAGTGGATTGAGTGCTGGCCTGCAAACCTAAAGGTCACCAGTTCAATTCCAGGTCCAGGCACATGCCTGGGTTGCAGGCCAGGTCCCTGTTGGGGGTGTGCAAGAGGCAGCCAATTGCTGTATCTCTCATGCATTGCTGTCTCTCTCCCTCTCTTTCTCCGTCCTTTTCCTTCTCTCTAAAAATAAATAAATAAAATCTTTAAAAAAAAGTCAGTGCTCTGTGCTTTCATGTCCTCATTATTCATTCATACAGGTCTGTGGAGTCTGGCTTCTGGCCCAAGAAGTGAAGAGAACACAGCCACAAACTAGATCAGATCAAACTCGCAATCAATTTTCTGCAATTTCTCTCTGGATTTGTCCATCCTTGTCAGGAAACTTACTTTCCTCTCAGTCCCTACATCTCTGCAAAATCCTGCACCTGTCCATCTCCACAAGTGGACCCAGCCAGCCAGCCACTTCCCTGACTTCTCCATCTCTGTCTCATTTATCAGATCTTCTTTCTCTAGACTATAAGCATCTCGAGGAAAGGGACCATGTCTCACTCATTATCGTCACCACACAACATTCAGGCAGAATTTTAGATTAAGCCCTGATCTGTTGCAAAACTTCTAAAATGGTCTTTTTGATTCCTGTCTCCTCCCTCTCCAAACCATTCTGTTGCCAGAGTTACACTTATAAAAGTACAAATTGGATCGCATTAGTTTCTTATTTAAAAACATAACCTCCTTAGCATGTCAGTGAAGTTCCTTCACAAAACAACTCGAACCAACTTTCTAACTTGAAGTCCACTGTATCGCCCCTGAACACACACACACACACCTTATGTGCACATTGTAAGATACTGTTCCTCAAAGAATGGTCCATGTGCCACCTTCCTCTGAATCATCTGGGAAACTTGCTTAAAATGAAATCCTCAGGCCACACCCAAGACCATCTCAATTTGAATCATTAAAATTGGCATGGGCTGAGTCTGTGTATTTTTAATACTCATCCAAGGCAATTGTAAATGCATGTGGAAGTCTGAAGCCATGGCCTTATAGCACACTTAATAAGCAAAAACTGATTCGACTGAGTATGACTACTCCCATTTTAAAATTTTCTAAGCATTTATCATACCCATTTAATCACTGTATCATTTTTTCTCTGTAGAGATGAGATAAAGAAGTCACTAAGGTAAAATTGATAAGTGGACCAAGTAACACTTGGACAACAAACTTAAAAAGTTTCCCTATGCACAGATCAATTCTTCTGAAGGAGAGTTGTGCCTCATTGTTTTGACTATCTCCGAACAAAGTACAATTGATCATTTGCTTTCCCACTGGGATATTTTGGGAGCGATAGCATTTGAGTTCCTCATCCTTCAGAAGAACGTATGGCCTCGGGTTTACTTTTTCTCTGTAAATTAAGGAAAGTATTCACCCTCACCAGTTACTTGGTGACATCAATGATGACGCTAGCCACAGGTGGTCACTTGGTGAACTCCCCACATGTGCTGAGTTCATTTTCTTCACCCATTCCATTTGCATCCGCCATCTCGGTCAATGCCCCATCACCAGCCTGCTGACTTCCCATGTCTCTGGAAGCACCAAGTGCTATGGGCCTTAACAAGCACACAGCTGCATTTAATGAGAGTACCAAAGTTGCAGCTGAAATTGGATTTTAAAGTTTTATGGTGTTTTCCAAAAGGCAAGTCCAGAAGCTTTCTAAAAACATTTGCCATCTCAAATACTTGCTATGATAATTTCCCTTTTTAATGGCAAATAATGATCTATCTTGTTTATTCTTGCTGCTGGTTTGCTTCCCATTCTCGCCTCCGGCTCCAACCCTTTCCACTCATCATGGCAACCATGTCAGTGGGTAAAATGTTACTGAATTTAAACACGCTATTTGTAGCTGTGTTAAAGATCAAAGCTGATTGGTCCTTGTGAATGGTGTCGGGTTATTTGGGAAGATGGTCTGAATTCCAGATCCAGCTATAGCTAGTTTTCCTTTCTATGCAAAAAACACAGCTTTAGTGTTTCTCTCTCTCTCTCTCTCTCTCTCTCTCTATATATATATATATATATATATATATATCGAGATATATATATATATATCCTCTCCTCTCTCTCTCTCCTGCCTCCCTTTCCCTCTCTTCCTCTTTCTCTCTCTCTCCCTCTCCCCACTTCTAGTTCTGTTACTTATTTCTTCTTTCACTGACTCAGACAAATAAACCCACCAAAACACATCGCTTTTGATATTGCCTCTGACCCAAGGGCACAGAGAAAAGACTCAAAATGAAAATAGAAATCAAATCAGATCCACAAGGGGATACCAGAGGGGACGATAAAATAAAGGACAAAGTGAATGGTCCCGGCATCTTATTTTCTCTGCAAAACGACTTCTCAGCTTGAACAATGGTTGGCTCATGCCGTCTTTGTTTTCTAATAACAGCAACAATGAGGAAAATTGTTTCAAGTGATGAACTGCCCACACTGGGAGTGAGAAAGAAGCCGTTGCCCGAGTGAGAGAATATTCCTGGTTGTACATATCAGAGTGTTCACCTTGGCCCCAGTGAGTCCCTCAAGTTCACTCAGGCTCATGTCCAAAGGAACACTGCTAAAGAAGTCAGATTTCCCCCACTATGCTCCCGAGTACTTGTTGGCCCTAAGCAGCAGGCTGGTCAGCACTCTAGTGGGCAGCAGCCTCTGAGTCTGTCCTTTGGGGGTGAGGCCTGCTATCGGCCTTCTGCAGAGCAGGAAGATGAGAACAGACCACGTGTACGTGAGCAGACCCCTGAGATGAACTACAATCGCATACCACCTCCATGTAGCAACCCTAAATTTATAAACTTCTATGCTTTTGATGTCATTGAAAGGAAATTGCATATGAAATTGCAAGATAGTAAGTGTATTATCCCACATTCCTGATAAGAGGGAGGTAGGATATTGCATTCTATGACTGTAAGAATGACAGCCACTGAAACTCATCCTGACAATGCAATTGATGGCCAGGAAGGGTAGAAAATACATATCCAGGTCATTGGGAATTTATGAATTCATCTTGGGGCTGGAGAAAGAGGGATGGGGAGAGAAAGAGAGGGTGAGAGAGAGAGAGAGAGAAAGAGCCTGAAGTGTCCATATCTAGGCAGAGAAGTTCAGAATGTAAGTTCCTCTAGTGTTAACCTTGCACTCATGGCTTGTCCTGTGGCAGACTGTGAAGGAATTTTTGTAGGCCAAGTAACACTCCACCCCAGTCCTAAGTCCTTCTAGCCTCCCACGAATGAACAAACCACATAGGTGACATCTGGTTCTTGTTTTCTTCTTACCAGAATTCATTGGCTGCAGTCGATCAGAGTGGTTTCCAATTTCCAATGATTTGCAGAACACAGAATATTCCTGCCATTGGAGAGGTCAAACAACCAAAAAGTAAATGTGACTTTGCCACCTCAAAAGGGCCTGATGCTTTGGGACATTTGATAGAGATGCAAGTTGTTTAGCTCTAGGTTGTCCACATATAGAAGTTGTGGGGTGACAGGGTCCTCTTCACTCCAACTCTGGGCTGCATAGAAATACAGAGAATAGACCTCAACTCTAAAGAGCTCATCAATTTTGCTGAGGGTGAGAAAGAATGAGGCAGTAAACAGCTGATGGTGGATAAATCACTGACAGTTGATTTTAAAATCTAGGCTGAATAGAGCTTCCAGGAAAAAAAAAGTTTTGCACACAGAGGTAGAGATGGAATGACTGGCTTCAAATGACAATCTAAAATCTTCTCATATGAGCTCACCCTTACTGTAGCTTTGCATGCGGACTTGTCTGATAGAATCAGAATGTAGTTGACTTTCAATCAATAATGGCAAAATCGTAAACCCATCCAAGCATCTATAACTACCACTCTTTAAACAAAAGCAAGTGAGCTTCTCAGCACACTTCCAAGGGGAGCCATTGGGCTGTGGACACTCTGATATCATCATAATGGACTGACCTAACATAGAGGGTGACAAGCCAGGCCACTGAAGTTGCTAATAAAATATAAGTAATTGTGTTTCTAAATAAATACATGTAACTATGTTCTCTTCAAGTGTAAACATTAATACAAACTCTGATGGGTCTTGAGAGAGCTACGTATAGTTGCCTCTAACAAAATAAAGGCAGAGGTTTCACGTGACATGAATGTCACTGCTGGGTGTTGGTCTCTGATGTGTCCTCTGTCACATTTGCATTATGTGAAGAGAGGAGCTGGCTCCAGGAGCAGAGCTATTGCTTTCACGGCCACGTTAAGTGTTGCTTTTATGTTTGATCACATCCCCAGAACGTTGCATTGCCATACTCCCAGTTATGTGCCATGTTGGTTCATAGTAATAACAAAATGGGTGTGAATTCAGCTGGCAACATAGGCAGGCTGATTTCCCATGGTGTGCCAACGTGTTTACTCCTGTTTCCAGCTGCTCCCGCAGCAGGAGGATGCTGAGGGAGATTTGCTGTAGGGCATCCGGTCCCCCCATACGTCCTTCATCTAACCAAACAGAGAGAAAGCCAAATACCTGACCCATAGTCTAAGGTTCTTCGAAAATTGCCTTCCCTGGATCAGACTTTGGAATGATGTTATCAGAATGTACCTAGGCTATTTATAAAAATGGTTCTGTGAGGCTCGCTGTTGTATCTGTTACAGGCACGCCAGAGAGAACAGTGTTACGTCCTCTTAACGACAATACTGGGAGAACAGGGTTACACCCTCTTTACGGCAATACTGGGAGTCGTTGCTTCCTTGTCTTCCTACCAAGAACGGTCGTGCTTCTCCTGGGCAAGAGTCTGTTTGCGTTTTTAGCTCACAAATATTGAACGATGAATAAATTACCACACTTTCCAGTAGGGGGAAATGTGTTTTCCTCCCTGCTTTCTGAAAATGTATCCCCAAGAGCTCTGAACAGCTTTCTAAATCATATTCTCTATTTTGTATTTTTATTGCATGATAAGACTTTTTAAATGACATGAGGATATTCTAGGACAGGGATTAGTAAGTTTTATCTGTGAAAGGGCTAGAGTAAACATGTTAGACTTTGTGGGCCACATAAATCTCTGTCATATTTTCTTTTTCTTTTTCAACCATTTAAAGTTGTAAAAAGCATATTTAATTCATGGACATTACAAAAGTAGGTGTAAAGCAGATTTGGCCCACAGGCCATAGTCTAGTGATGGTGCTGGAGGGTCACTAGGTGACATCTTCTGAAAACTGTCATGGGACAGCCGGGTCTTCACTCCTCTGTTTGTGCTGTCCGTGGGGTGCCAAGCCCTGCCATGCTCAATGACACAAGGTAGTGAGGAAATAAAGAAGGCTAACATGGACTGTGAATGCCATGTGTGGTCTAAGTGAAGGCCCACAGTCAGAAAGCACCTCTGCAAAGGAAGATTTCAAGTCTTTCAAAGGGTGGTAAGAGAACTGGACTCAGCAAGCGGCCCAGAGCCATAGCAGAACCAAGCAAACTCACGTTCATGTGAGTTTGTTCCATGTGGAGTGAAGTTCTGTTGTCTGTTCACATTGTATGGGGCAATTTTGTCTCAGCAAAACAGTGGCATTTGTCATAGTAAATGAGTGTTCAGTTTGAAACCAGTTGGCTTTGTAGTTGTGTTTATGTTTAACTTGTTAGTGTGAGTTGGTCTCGCAGCTATATAAGAACACTGCAGATTCCACAACCCCACTTGTTGGTTCACAACCCAGTCCTGCCACTTCCTACCCGGGGGCCCACAGGTAAGATAAATGAATTTATACATATATATATATTTATTTATATATATCATATCTTACTCAAGATAAATGATTTTATATATATATATATATATAGAGAGAGAGAGATTGAGAGAGAGAGCTCTTAGAAAGGATCATGCTACCATCTCGTAGACATTTTTAATTTATACATATTTGTAAAAAGAAAAAGAAAAAGAATTTAAAAACAGAAAGAAAGGAATCAAGAGAAAATTGCACATTTAAAAGGCTTCCATACATTTCTTAAGATTGAGAAAAACTAGAAACTTTTTGCAAAAACTAGAGTAAAATATACATTTAAAGGAGATGTACATCTCCTTTCCCAGTTCTTATTTATGCCAAGCCTTGTTTTTCTTCTTTTGTGCACAACTGTCTACCCTTTAACATCTCTGCTTTCTCCATGACAGGTGTATTTTAATTCCTTTTTTAAATAGAACTATGTATTCTGAATCTTAATTTAAGGAAACACGCATCTTGATGACCTTATTGGGTTTCCCTTGGTTAAACTTATTTTTAGGTAATAAAAATAAAACACACTCATGGTGACCCATCAAGATTGCAGGTGGTAGATGTTGCATCCGCCGTCACAAGAAACAGAGGTTCGGAGACTTTCAGAATTTTCAAGATGTTACTTTATTGGCCAAGTTTTACCTGCACAGGGGCGAGCTCTCTGAGTGTCCGAGGACACTATGCTCAGGAGAGCTGCAGATGAGAGCTGCGTCCCGGCGCTTACAGCTATGTCCTTATATAGGGGTATGCAAGCAAGCTTTGAACAGAAGCAGATGTGGCTGTTAGCTATTGGCTAGCTCTAAACAGCTGATTGCCATTGGCTTATTAGGGAAATTGGCGGTTAGCCCTTTTAGGAAGTAAAAATTTCCCTGCTCCTGGTCAGCCTAACTTTAGTTCCTGGTCAGCCTAACTTTATCCGGGGCTTGTTCGGGATTGTCCCTTTTCAACAGCTGTTTTGGACCTCAACAGTAGATATTCCCATCCTAACCCCACTAGAAGAAACAGGTATGAATATTTCCTTGTGTTTCCTTCCAGAAAACGTTGCATTTTGCTCTAATGCAAAAATACTATCCTTTTGCTTTTCAAAATTGCTTTACATCTTTCAAGAAACAAAGGGGGTTAATTCAAAAATGAAGCAATTACTGGTGTGACACACAGAGACAGAGAACTCTGAGAGGAAACCCAAATCTGATGTAGGGTGACTAGGAAAGAGAAGGTAGAGAGAATTGCTTTCAGCAAGGCCTCTGAGATTCAGGAGGGCATGGCCACTCTGGAAAGTCATTCTTCACCTACTGCGCAAGTGTTAGATGAGCTCATGTTCTTCACTTACTGTGCAAGTGTTAGATGAGCTCATGTCCTGAAGGCTGGGAGAAGGGACAGTGAGATCAGACAAAGTGAGAGAAGAAAGAAAGAGGCAGATCGCTGGCAGCTTTGTTTTGTTCTTTTTAAATTATATTTCATTCATAATGTTATTAGAATTGTCCCTATTTTTCCCCTTTACCCTCCTCCACCCAGCACCCCCCACTCCCTCAGGCAATCCCTTCACCATTGTTCATGTCCATGGGTCATGTGTATAAGTTCTTTGGCTACTCCATTTTCTATACTGTACTATACATCCCCATGGCTGTTCTGTAACTACCTATTTGCACTTCTTAATCCCCTCACTTCTTCACCCATTCCCCCAACCCCCCACCCACCTGGCAACCATTACAACCATCTCCGTAGCCGTGATTCTATCTCTATTCTTCTTGTTTGCTTAGTTTGTTTCTTAGATTCATTTTTGATACATATGTATTTATTGCCACTTTATTGTTTCTAGTTTTGATCTTCTTTTTCTTAAATATGTCCCTTTAACATTTCATATAATAATGGTTTAGTGATGATGAACTTCTTCAGTTTTTTGTTTTGTTTGTTTGTTTGCTTTTTGTCTGAGAAGCTCTGTATCTGCCCTTTAATTCTAAATGATATATTTCCTGGGTAGAGCAAACTTGTCTATAGGTCCTTGCTTTTCATTACTTTGACTATTTCTTGCCAATCTCTTCTAGCCTGCAAAGTTTCTTTGGAGAAATCAGTTGACAATCTTATGGGATTGGAGGTAATTAGCTGCTTTTCTCTTGCTGCTTTTAAGGTACTCTCTTTATCTTTAACCCTTGGCATGTTATTTATTATGTGTCTTGGAGTGAGCCTCTTTGCATCCATCTTGTATAGGACTCACTGTGCTTTCTGGGCTCGTATGTCTATTTCCTTCATCAAATTAGGGAAGGTTTCTTCATTATTTTTTCAAACAGATTTCCAATTTATTGCTCTTTTTCTTCTCCTCCTGGCACACCAATAACATGAATGTTGGAATGCTTGAAGTTTTCCCAGAGGCTCCTTACACTATTCTTGTTTTTTTTTAAATTCTTTTCTCTTATTCTAATTGGTTGTTTTTTTGCTTCCTTATGTTCCAGATCATTGATTTACTTCTCAGCTTCATCCACCCTACTGTTCTTTCCCTGTAAATTGTTCTTTATTTCAATTAGTGAATTCTTCATTTCTTCCCTGTATCTTTTTTATTCTGTTGAAGTCCTCACTAAGCTTCTTGAGCATCCTTATAACCAGTGTTTTAAACTCTGCATTTAATAGATTGCTTATCTCCATTTCATTGAGTTCTTTCTGGAGTTTTGATTTGTTCTTTCATTTGGGCCATGATTCTTTGTCTCCTCATTTTAGGAGCCTCCCTGTGTTTGTTTCTAGGTATTAGGTAGAGCTGCTTTGACTCTGTGTCTTGATAGCATGGTCTAATATAGTAGATGTCCTGTAGGGTTCAGCGGCACAGCCTCCCCTATTATCCAAGCTGGGTACTCAAGGTGTGCCCTTTGTGTGGGCTAAGCACACCCTCCTCTTGTAGTTGGGCCTTGGTTGATGTTGACAGGTTAATGGGAAGGATTTACCCAGGCCAGTCCATTGCAAGGACTGGCTATGATCACTGTTCACCAACCTTTGCCCACCATGAAGAATCAGCTGTGCAGTGTCAGGGTGGTGGTGCTCCAATGTGGTCTGTAGCTAGTCACTGGATGTTCAGATCTGGGGTTTCCCAGGTGGTGCCAGCCAAAGTCAGCCCCCACCTGTGTTTTGCCTGGGGCTATCTGTATGACCTATAAAGTCATCTGAAATGGCTGCTACTTGTACTGGGATTGGAGATTCCCAGGTAAAATCAAACTGTGACTCTAGGCTACCTATTGCTAGTGCTGGGTCTGGGGCCATTTAGCAAGAAGTTAGGGGACCAACTGCTCACTGAGTCCAGCTGCTGCTTGTTTGAGAGGATTTAAAAAGTTGTGGAACATGAGCCAAGACTAACCATTTATATGAAAAAGTCACTATTAACTTTGTGTGGGATCATAAGTTGGGTGGGATGGAGTCTCTGGAAATCTCCAGGGCAGATCAAATAGTGTTAGCCATGTTGATGACATCTCAGATATGGCACCCACTTCTGGTTCTGTGGCTTCGTGGGAGGAGGGTTCAGGAAAGAAACAGTGGCCTCTGGCCACCTTTCTGTCTATGAGAAAGCTGTCCTCCAGCTCTTGCCTTGTTGCCAGACACATCAGTTCTTCTCTGTGTGCCACTCATGCTTTTCAAGCTGCTACCCCAGTGCTGGAGCTCAGAGGGAGTGAATTGAGTAAGTCTGTGTTTAGGTTCTTTAAGGGGAACTACTTGAGGCTCCAGAAGTTTCTTCCACTGATTCAATCCCTGCCAGTTTTTGCAGCCAGAAGTTGTGGTAACTTATCTTCCTGGCACTGGAACCCTGGGCTGGGGTACCTGGTGTGGGGCTGGGACTCATCACTCCTAAGATATCTCTCCTGAATTTTTATGCACCACACTTGGATATGGGATGAGCTCATTCTGCATCTCTACCCCCCCACCAGTCTGGATGGATATGGTTTCTTTAATTCCATAGTTGTCACACTTCCATTCAACTTGATTTCTGACAGTTCTGAGAATGGTTGTTCTATAGTTTAGTTGTAATATTGATGTGCTTGTGCAAGGAGGTGAGCTGTGTCTCCCTATACTGCCATCTTGACTGGGAATCCTCCCTGGTAATTTTGAATTTATGCCTTTTAATTTTATCCAGAAGATGCTGAACAGCCAATATCAAGTTGTCAGCAGGAGAAATGATACATGTAGAACTGCAAATGGAGAAAAACTCCAGAGGCTGAGAGATCAATTAAGAGCCTGTTACAGGATTTTAATGATAAATATTGAGATCTGTTGTGGCCATGAGTTATGTCCCCACCTCTAGAGTTTCTGACTCCTGGGTGAAGCTCAGGAACTTGCATTTCTAACAAGTTTCTGGGAGTATGGGTGCTACTGACCCAGTACCAGACTTTGAGCAACATTGGGTTTGATCAATGGTCATAAAAATGGTAAACAAAAAGCGGGTTTGGGTGCCAAGTAGATCAAATGAGAGAGGATGAATGGAGTGGAAGGAGTCAGAGCTATGTTTCAGGTCTGAGTGTAATATGTGGTCACTGATGTAAGGAAGGGAGGGGGAGAAGTGTTTGCAAAAGACATGGTTATGCCACCATGGGAACTGTTGGTTATGGCCTGATGGTGATGATGAAGGGGGAATCCCTGAAATCCCTGAGAAGGCAGATAATTGTGTTTGTAGGCGAGAATGGATGGCTAGACTAGTTATAAAATTAAGGAGTCATTATACAAGGGACTAAAGTCACATGAGTAAGAGAGACAATGTGAAAATGGAAAAAAATAAAGGCTCAGAATAGGACCCTAGGGACCACTAACAGAGGGAGGAAGCGAAGGAAGGAGGGAGAGAGGAAAGAAAGAGTGTAAAAGAGGGAGAGGGAAGATGGGCAAGGAGGAGAGGGGACCTTCAAGTTTTCTCTGAAGAGACAAGGTGAGAGCTCATTAGTGATGTATCAGTGCAGGAGCCAGTTTCTCTCTTGTCCCATCAGCCTCCTGCAGGTGTCATGAGATGTCTGGCCTTGAACCACCAAATTTTTTCTCTTGCTAAATACTAACACTTTATGTTGAGCTGAGGTGTATTCATTTGCTTCGCTTAGTCTAATCAGCAAAATTCAGAGTAGGCCAGGGTTTCCATTTCCCCAAAGGCATGTAATTTGCATAAATGGACATCATCACACACACCTGGCCGAATTATCAGACAGCAAACCCTAGGCAGGGTCCTGTTTGCTTCCCTACCTCTGTGAAAGTACGTTTAATGAAATCGGCCTGCAACACTGAGTTTGGAATTTCCAAGCATGATAGTCATTGGATATGTAGAAAGCTATGAGGAAATTTCGGTAAGCCAGTGAGACGACCAAAACAATTAAGCTGCAATGCTGTCATCTATTGCCTCCGTTTTTTAAATATGGGCAGTACTTCCAGCTTTTCATCAGGCCCACCAAACTTTCCAAATGACCCACAAAACTACATATTGAATTATTTTAAGATTTCCCAACTTGTAGAACATCGACATTATCTGTATTTGATCATATTCAGAGAGAGTGAATGGTAATACATTCCAGGATCCTAATTACATAGTCTTTGGGATTTGGTTCATGAAATTACCTTCCCAGCTAAAACTGATACAATCTAAAACCTGGCACATATTATGCATTTAATAAATAGTTTAGAAATAAATGAATATAATACACAATGAATTAATGAATATAAAAGAAGGAATAAAACTCTTTGGGTGGGACTCAAACTATGTGTACTAGTTTTCTATTACTACATAGCAAACTATCACAAATGTAAGGGCTGAAAGCAACACACATGTATTAGTCGACAGTTGTGAGGCTTAGAAGCCCAACACAGCATGTCTGGGTTTTCGCTAAGGGACGGACTCATGGCGCCAAAATCCAGGTGTCAGCCAGGCTGAGTAATTTTCTGGAGGCTCTATGGGAAAATCCACTTCCCAGCTTATTGTTTGTTGCTGCTGGCAGATTTCAGAGGTTTTGTGGGTATTTTACTGAGTCTCTTCTCTTCTTGCTGACAAGCAGGGGCTGCCCTCAGCTCCTAGAAGGCTATGTACATTCTTTGTCCTCTCCCCCCCCCTCATTAGGCCAGACATGGTGATTCAAACTTTCCCGGCTTCTTATTACTGGCTAATTCTGTTTCAATCAGCCTAAGAAATCTCTCTGTGTTTAAAGGACTCATGGGATCAGGTCAGAACCACCCAAATGGTCCCCCTGTTTTGTGGTTACCTGGTCCGCAGTGCCATATAACATGACCTCATCACAAAGTCGAGTCCGTCATATTCACATGGGGTGTGTGCACAGGGGGCAAGGCTTCTACTGTGGCTGGGAGACTCTGTGGCACTGGGCTCTGGGACACGCCACCGTGCTTCTCTGAAGGCACAATTTGATGTTCCCAGGCATGCTTGATTATTACGTTGGATGGACCAAAGGGTGCGAAACAGATAGACCATTTTGTGTTTTTTTTTAATGTATTTTCTAACCTTGCAATTTTGTACTTTCGTAACAGCTTCTATAGCAGATAGAAAATCCTATTACCTCCTTCCATTAAATGAGTGGAATACAAAAGGAAACAAATCAGAAAATATTGCCTTAGAAAAGACCGGTGATGCTGGAGTCCTTTTTAGCTTGTGGTGCAACAATTGAGCTTTTATATTCAGTGTACGGGTTGGCAGAGGGTAAAATCATTACACAACATAACAAGCTAGCTAGGCTGGAAGGGCCTGCCCTCCTATCTTCTACATTAGAGCAATAGAGGTCAGCTCATGAATTTCTCAAGAGAAAAGGAAAACACAGAACTGCTGTTTACTTCAGAATTTTAATTTTCACAAAGCATTGGATTTTTTGAACACAGCGGCTGTTAAATGAGCTATTTTCTGAAATATTTGGTATTTAAAAAAACACCCCCTGATGCAATGTAGATTATTTGCATCTATTAATATTCATTGTATCTGTTTTATGTATTGTATATGTCCACTTGAAACCATTTTTTTTTAATTTGGGGCCCTAAAACATTGTTCTTTTTATTTCTTAATGATTTCCAGCTTTCTGGTTTACTCTGCATCAAAATCGTTTCTCGAGTTTGAGAAAGACATGTTAGCTTGAGTCACTCTTCCAAGAATACTAAAGCTATGACTCAAAGAAAGACGGCATTACTGAGAATAACAATAAGAAATGAGTAAATAAAAAATAGAGTGGAAACTAGAACATAGTTACTGTTACTGGTAATGATGAAAAATAATTTTAAGGACTGCTGCTACATTATTTAATGCTAAGGTCTTCAAACATATTTTAAAGATCTGCACCCACTCGATTTTCATGGCCACACTATTAATCACTGATACCTATTTCACAAGGGATAAAAGGAGCTCTCTTTTTATGATTCTTTTGTGTTAATTTAGTATTTTTTTATTATTTGATTTTACTTCTTTTTTTGGTTTGTAAGTTGTATTAGTCAGGGAGAGAGACAGAAATTTATTTCAAGGAATTGATTAACACCATTATGAAGGGTAGCAAGTTCAAAATCTGCAGGGTAGGCTGGCAGGGTGGCAATTCAGCAAAGAATTGAAGTTCAAGTCTAAAGGTAGTTTGGTAGCAGAAATCCTTTTCTCTCAAGTTCTTTCTTAAGAACTTTAACTATTTGGATGATGCTCTCTCACATTATGGAAGGCAATCTGCTTTACTCAAAGTCTACTGACTTAAATGTCAATCCCATTTAAAAAATTCACAGGAACATCTAGAATAGTGTTTGACCAATTTCAGTAGGTAGACAGAATCTGTTTACCTTGTCTAGGTAAAGAACTATAATAACACACACAGAAGTTGTATTTACTTGTTTAATTTGAGAATTTAACATGGAAATGAATGGATTTTTTTACAAGGATTAAATGCATACTATGGAAGGAAGCCTTGCAGGGGTATCCAACCCATAGCCCATAGGCTGCATGAGGCCCAGGATGTCTATAAATGTGGCCCAACACAAAATTGTAAATTTACTTAAAACCTTCTTTTGCTCATCAGTTTTCATTAGTGTTTGTGTATTTAATGTGTGGCCCAGGACAACTCTCCTTCCAGTGTGGCCCAGAGACACCAAAAGGCTGGACACTCCTGAGTGAACCCATGCCCTGTTATTCATTGACTTAAGGCTTGAGAGAAACAAAATTTTACTCAATGATCAGGCAATTCTCATATCAACTCCCACTTCCTCCTCACTATGGACCTCCTAAGTTAAGCCCTTAGAAATTCTCAATTTTATGTGGCTGAGAAAATATATTTTTCTATTTTGGCTTGCCCTGAATTTACCAACTACTTACTGAATTATCTTCTGGCTGTCCCACCTCTTCTTGATAAATGCATTAGGCTATTTCTTTTATTAATTTAATCAGAGCTTCATAACTATTTGGTGAAGATGGACAGTCTTTGCTTGCACACTTACTCCAAGTTCCCTGTGAACACAGACTGTAAGCGTAAGTGTGTTGTTTTGGAGCCTCAGCTTCCCTTCAGGCCCCTCAGTGAGACCACGCCGGGCTGCTTTCTGGATCTCGGAGCTCAGTTTCCCCAAAGGGTGTCAGCCCGCAGTGTTCTGTGTGTATCTGCACCACACACTACAAAGACCAGTTGGGCTAGATTCCGCCCCTTTCAGTGGGAAGACTGGTCTGCTGACTGGGAACCACGGTGCTCCTCATTACATAGGAAAACAGCACTGGTGACATGTTCTGGACAGTATTTTAAAATATTGTGTCTGGCATCCTTCAGGGTACTTTTTAACATAACGTTTCCATAGTTATGTGGACCCAGTCTCCCTGTATTCAAACTCACATGGCTCCTCTTATCTCTTATAGTTTATGTATGGCTCCTTCATGAATTCGTTCCAAAGAAGTAGGCTGTTACTCTTTAGGCACTGTGCTGCAGTGCAGGAATACGGCAGTGAACCCTATATACCCCAATTTTTCTTCTACCTACTGAGCTTACAATCTAGTGAGACATACATACATATACATGTGCATGAGCTATTACAACACCAAATGAAAAGTGGTTAAGAAAAGAATGAAATATTGCAGAAGGGAATATGTAGTAAAACTCCTACAAAGAAAGGGAGGGAAGTATCATGTTACCAAATAACGCATTTTCAGATATAACCAGATAGTGAAGCCTTCTTCAGTGCAAAAATGTAACTGGACACCCTGACAATTATCTCACAGTTGCTTTTAAAAGAAAAAATATTCCAAGTGACAATTTCTATTAAAAACAAATTATACTTGAAACAAAGGTAAATAATTTTAAATAATTTTAACCTTGGAAACTTCAAGGTGAATTATGGCTAATATTCATTGAATTACTAATGACCTAAATTCTCAAAAATCAATAAAGTGTGCTTATTGGTTCAACTGTAATTAGAATTTGAGTAACAAATTAATCATTATATAAAAGCCTTACACTAAAAGGAAGTGTATTTTAAAAATGCATGCACATATAAATCCATGCTTATCTACCTTCATTTCGAAATGTTTTTGGGTTTTTTCACTATAATCTTAATAGTGCTACAAAATAAAATCAATATTAAAGGAACGGGAAAAAATTCTAAAATGAAAAATTAAATTGCAGGCAAAAACCAAAATCTTTAAAAAGAGTCAGCAATATAATAGTTTTTAATACTCTTATATAACAGTCTTAGCCACTCTTAAGAGCTCAAATAAACTATTGACATCAGAATAAAACTGTCTAAAAAATAAATTGCTGGTAGCAAATCAATTGGGAAATGTGAACATTTGAAAGGGAATTTATAGATGTAAATACCATTATTTTTATGAAACATAAAAACTGCCTTTCCAGATATAAAATGTGGGGAAGGATAGATATTACAGTTTGTCCATTTCCAGTTATATGTATCTAATCTGCCTACACACACACTGCCATTTCAAAAGGTCCTCCGTGCCAACTGCACAATTAGCAGGTCTCTCGAGCAAGGCCCCTTATCTTGAGTCGCTGAGCAGGATTTATGACTTGAATAATTGTCCTTATAAACAACTCATGTGGCTGTAACACCTTAGAGCTTTCAAAATATTTATACTTTTTTTCGGCCACTCTGTTAGATAAATGGGGATGTATAATTAGGCCAAACTTAATTGAGAAATTAAATGCTACAATTATAAAGGAATTGTCCAAGGCCACATAATCCAGGACCCTTGATTTCAAGTTCAAACACTGTTCTTTTTCACCACATGGCACCTTTTCTTGCAACCTTCCTATAAAGATGGGTAAGGCACACACCCGATCTCATGGGCTCACAACCCTGTGGTTAGAAAACATTTGTAATTGAATCAGTATTTCTACTACATCCCAGGCTGAAAAAAAAACAATTTACAAATGACCAGACTTATCAGAAATCCACAGGGTATGTTCTAGATGAGCAAGAAAGAGTAATGTTTAATTTTGCAATTTTCATAAAGGAACATGATGGAAACTTAGGAGGTAGGTTTGTTGATGGTCATGATGATTTTATTCTTTCTATAATAAAACTTTTATCTATTTCTAATTACAAAACTAATATAAAAAGTATAAAGACAGAAGAACATAAAAGGCTATAATGAAAAATTTGAAATCACTAATGACATTCTATCCTTTATTGTGACATTCTTTGAAAGACCGGCCTAAGTCTTGGCATTTTTATCAAACTCACCCAAAAGTCACATTAAATTAACAAAATATATCACCCTCATTGTGCTCTGAAATTACCTCGCTCAGTTTATAGACAGGGTATCTTCATAGCTGTACGCGTTATGAAATCTACTTCAAGATCTGAGTTCATCGTCAGCTCTATCAGCAGAGATCACCCCTGGTCACTGTCTCCATCCGAGACACTGACTCAGCTTCCGAAGTGCTTGTTACAGAGCTGTTTGAGAAGCAAGTGGGTTAGAAATCCATCCCCAAGACTGGCAGCCGTGGTCAAAGGAGCCTGGGATCAGAGAAAGCAAAGGAAAAGGCTAGCGGTTAATCTGTAGAGGAAGCAGTGTGCATTTGTGAGGCTAAGAATTGGTCCTACCAAAGTGTCCAGTTTCATGAACTAAGACCAGCTTGCTCATCTGTCTACCCCTTCCCCCACTCTAATTGTCATTGGTTGGGGATGTTTGCCAGCCCTACCTTAAGTTGAGAAACAGATGTTAGAAGAGTAGTCCAGTGGTGCTTCCTCTCTACCCAACATATCTCTTCTTAATGATATATATATATAGATAGATATATAGATATATCTCACATATATGTGTGTGTGTGTGTACCTCCATCCCCAGTGGGGAGGGGGAAACCTTCAGAAAATACAACATGCCTTTGCAGGTGGTCATTCCTCGTCTTAAAATATCCCTCTTTGATTTCAAAACTGAGTAAATTCCTAACAAACCTTCAGACATTTTTGTTTCCTACAAATTTTTCCCAGTAAAGATTGAGCATCTTTTCCATAATAGACCATAACACACACATCACACTGTCTTATACCGACTCAATTACAAATGTTTTCTAACCACAGAGTTGTGAGCCCATGAGATTGAGTGTGTGCCTTACCCATCTTTATAGCCCTCATGCCCAGAATACACAGCCTACACATTGAATAACTTTGTTTGGACTAAATGTTTAGGAAATTAAAGAATCAAAGAAAGAAGAATGTAAGAAAAATTAAGGAAAGAAGGAAGGGAGGAAAAGGAGAATTTTTTCTGTAGTAATCCAAAATACTTTCAGAGTGTGAGTTCCAATCAGGTAAAAACTTATTTTACTACTCTGATAGTCTAATAACCACAAAAATAGGGAAGAAAGGAAGAGCATTATTAAACCTAACAACCTTGTATTTCTTCATCGATGTCCGTCTTTTACAGCATGGAGTAGTGGAACAAATATGGGCTGAGCATGATAAAAAGAGGATTTTATTCCTGCTCTGTCAAGAGATAACCTTGAGCATATCATTTGACATCCCTTGCCTCAGTTTCCCCAGCTTAAAAATGAGACACTTGAATACAATGAATCCTTAACTCTCAAGCAAACTAAATGTTCTGGAAATAATTATGTTACTTAAATATCAAACTGGACCAGAATTAATAGGAATTCTATGTTGGGAAGACTAAAATAAAAATAGGGAAATTATTTAGCAGGGAGGCCTTTGTACTGTTTTGGATACTAGTGTCTATGAGTTTTTTCACCTACTAAATGTAAAGAGTCAAGTGGATTATCAGTATGAGGCATCAGAGGGTCCCCTGGTACAAACTAAGGGGCAAAGGTCAAGAGCTGGGCCTCCTCTTTCACAATTGTGCTTCCCAAGGCCAGACAGATGGTAGAGGCTCCAAAAATTTTAATAAAATAGATCGTTGTCATTTCCAAATAACAGTACCCAGACTCTTTTAATTAGCAGATAGTGTAAGGAATTAAGAGGTATCTGAATTACAGTTATTACAGAATCTTATTTTTATATAATTCTCAACATTTATCCATATTGCCACGCTATATTTCTGTATGCCTAATTTACAGTAGACTAGAGCTTCCAGCTCAGTGTTCTACCACACTCTGCTTCTCAGAGAAGTTCATCACATTATGTAATTATTATGTCACAACAAGAAGTCAATTCAAATTGTTCATCTTATTCATTTACGTGTGCCTGGCTTACAGTAGGGGTTTAATAGAAATTTATTGAGTAGATCTGATTTGAATAAATAAGAACTGTGAAATTGAAATTTCTTGAAACTTCAAATATTCTTACAGATTAATTTGTTTTATTTTATTTTATAGATATACATATTGCACCATCTCAGCTTCCTGCTGGCCTTTGAAATAAATTTCTAGAGCTCAAACCCTATGGTTGTGAAAAGAAAGTTTGTAAAATAAACTAATACATGATATCTTGTGACTGGGGTCAGATATTGAAACAATAACTAAGAAAAATATGAACTTTTTTTCATCCATCTCATAGTTATCTCCTGAGGCACCAAAACACACCAACAAGAGAAACAGAAAACTACATTTATTTCTCTGTAGCCATCCTATAAAGAACAAAGAGCTGGGTGAAACAATATCACAGATGAGATGGTATTTTTACCATCTACTGTATAGATTAGAATATTTTGGATTACATGTAATATAAGCCTCATTTGATATTTTTAAAGGAGTTCAAGGTTCATGTCCAAGTTGAAAGGAAGGCACAGAGATTTCCTGTGTACCCACACTGCACAGCCTCCCCCACTGCCAGCATCACTCACAAGAAAGATGCATTTGTTACCAAGGATTAACCCACATTAACACACCATAATTACCCAACGTCCATCACTAATTTTAGGGTTTACTTGTGTCGTACATTGTATGTATTTGGTCAAATGCATAATGACCTATATCCATCATTATAATGTCATACAGAGATTTTTCTGTACTTTAAAAGTCCTATAATGTGCTGCCTATTCACACCTCTCTCCCTACTCACTCTCTGACAATCACTAATCTTTTTGCTGTCTCCATAGTTTTGCCTTTTCCAGAATGTTAAGCATCATATAGTATGTAGCTTTAAAGATTAGCTTCTTTTACTAAGTAATATGCATTTACATTTCCTCCATGTCCTTTTATGGCTTAATAGTTTCTTTCTTTTCAGTTCTGAATAATATTCCATTGTCTGGATGTACCAGAGCTTATTTATTCATTCACCTACTGAAGGACATCTTGGTTGCTTTCAAATGTTGACAATTATAAATAAGGTTGCTATAAACATCCATGTGTAGGTTTTGTGTAAACACAATTTTTCACCTTTTTTCAATAAAATCCAAGGGTTGTGATTACTAGATTGTGTGATTTGAGTAGTTTTATAAGAAACCTCCAAACTTTTTTCCAAAGTAGCTATAGCATTTTGCATTTCCACCAACAATGGCTGAGAGTTTCTGTTTTCTGCATCCATTTCAGCATTTGATGGTGTCAGTGTTCCAAATTTTGGCCATGCTAACAGGTGTGTAGTAGTAGTGCATTGCCATTTTGATTTACATCTTCCTGCTGTCATATGATATGAGACTATTTTCATATGTTTATTTGCCATCTGTATGTCTCCTTTGGTGCAGTGTCTGTTAAGATCTGAAGCTGGTTTTTTTTTTAAATAAGTTGTTTGTTTTTTTACTGTTTGGTTTCAAGAGTTCTTTATATATTTTAGATAACAATATTCTTTCAGATGTGTCTTCTGCAAATACTTTCTTCCATTCTGTAGTTTTTCTTCTAATTAGCTTGACGTTGTCTTTTGTGAAACAGAAGTTTTTAATTTTAGTGAAATCAAACTTACCAATTTATTCTTTTACAGATTGTGTCTTTTGTGTTATATCTAAAAAGACATCACCAGACTCAAGGTCATCTAGGTTTTCTCCTATGTATTTCTATGAGTTTTACAATTTTGTACATTACATCTAAGTCTACAATCCATTTTGAGTTAGTTTTTGTGGAGGGTGCAAAGTCTGTGTCTGAATTCATTATTTTGCATATGGATGTTCATTGTTCCAGCACCATTGGTTAAAGAGACCATCTTTGCTCCATTGTATTGTCTTTGGCCCTTTGTCAAAGATCCATTGACTATATTTATGTGGACCTATTTCTGGGCTTTCTATTATGTTCCATTGGTCTTTTCATTTATTCCTGCATGAATACCACACTGTTTTGATTACCATTACTTTATACTTAGCCTTGAAGTAGGGTAGCATCAGTCCTTCAACTTTGTTCTTCTCCTCGCTATTGGCTATTCTGGGGTTTTTGCCTCTCCACATAGTTTAGAATCAGTTTGTCAATATCCATGAAATAACTTGCTGGGGTTTAAATTGGGATTACATTGTTTCCCTAGATCAATTTGGGAAGAACAAACATTTTGACAATATTGATCTTTCCTACCCATGAATAAGGGATATCTTTTCATTTATTTAATATTCTTTGACCTTATTTTATTAGGGTTTTATAATTTTCATCATTGAGATCTTACACATACTTTGTTAGATTTATAGCTACTGTTTTATTTGGAGGTGCTAATGTGAAGTATAGTGTTTTTTCATTTCGAATTCCACTTTTTACTGTTGATATATAAAAAAGCAACTGACTTGTGCATATTAACCTTGTGTCCTGTGACAATGCTATAACTGCTTATTAGTTCCAGGATATTTTGAAGCTATTTAGAGTCTCTGTTGAGTTTGGGGCTGGAAGTCATGAGCTCCTTGAATATCTCTCCTTTCTTCATCCCTTTGATATCACAATCTGTTGCTTCTCTCTGTACCTTTCCTACTACTCCTTTTTGGTCTTCTTCAGGTACTATTCAACCTATTTACATTCTCCAAATGTTGCTAGTCCTCAAGGCTGTGTATTCGGCTCCCTGATTTTTTCACTCTATATTGTCCTTGCGAGGTTGCTATACCTTTGTGATAAGGCAACACAGACCTGTAGCTATGAGCTTACATCTCTTACTCGAGCTCCAGACTCATTCCTGTTGTTGGCTCCCCATTATAGATACTTCAAACTTCAATTGGTCAAAAACAACACTAATCCATCTCTAAACCTCCCCCTCCCACAATCCACATTCCTCCACATGATCCTCAAAGAAAGTCTATTTCTTTGCCTCTGCTCTGATCTTAAGTAATGATGCCTCCACTGATTCATAATTATAATGGTCACAAAATGGAGAAATCATAATACACGTAATAACTGAGCTCCTACTGATTAATTTATAGTCTACAATAATATTTGGCTAATTTTTGCTGAAAAATAATGAGTTTGATTAGTTTACTTACAGTACCTGACACAGTAGCATAAAATGAAAAAAGGCCAAAATCAAACATTTATGAAAAGATGTGAAAAATCATTTTTTGATGGTAGAATCAAAGAAGTAGTTCTTAAGGACATTAGTTACAAGATCAAAAGTGTAATTAGAAACAATAGATAAAACACAGACATTTCATTTCTCTGAAAAAAATTTACCCTTTTTCAACGGAGCATTGTAACTACCAGGAGAAATGTTTTTCATCTTACTAGGTATGCTGAGCTACTAAAAGGAGATGATCTCTGAAATACATGGAGAGGTTATACAGAGGCCAAAGCATGCAGACTTCTTATCTCCCTCAAAAATAATAAAAACAAAAAAAAAACCAAACAAACCATTAGGTAAAGCTATCATAACTTAAACCCAAACACTAATAGTCTCTTCCTGGGAAACACTAAGGTTAACAGCTGATGAATTAGAAAATGGAAATATCTATGAGATATTGAAGAAAACATGCATTATTTTTCCTTCTGTATGTGGCAAGATCATAATGCTTCCAGCTTTATGCCTCACTAGAGAGAGTAAAAATTGTTATCACCAGCTTATGTAACGTGAGTTTTGAAGAGGATCTCTTGCTGATTGAAATAATGCCTTTGCCATACTTGCAAATAAGCATCTTGAATACCCACAAGCTCTAAAATGAGAAATGTGCAAATGTAAACAAAGAGTAAAAGTGGTAGAATCTTGTGATTTGAGAGCTCTTTTTTATGCCTGGAGCTTTTTTAAAGTCACGATTTTTCTATGTTAAGTAAATCAATACGTATGTGGTATTTAATGTGTTTAAACAGGTAAGCAGTGAAGAATAAGATTTAGAGTACTTAGATTTTCAGGGTAAACACATACATACAGGCAATAGCTATATCAACTAGCTTGCTAGTCTTTCTGTTCTCCAGGAAGATGCTAGCTCCTCATGGTGGCCTTAGTAGCTCTTTCAGTAGTCAGTACAGAAATCCATTCTAATCGACTGCAACACACATATGCATGCATTTCAGAAATTATCATCAGCACTATTATTCATCATTAGCTAAAGTAAAGAAAGATGCAAAAGTTACTCCTACTTACAAATGAATCATCCTGAGTTATTGACCTTGGACCCCACAGCAGTGTGAGTTTGTTCTGTATCTGTATGTTTGCTTTTCTTCAAGTTTTGGGACTTGACAGCAAGACACTTTAACTTCCATAAATGTTGAAACTGTTGTACATCAGGAATACATTCACACACAAAGAACATAGTAGCTGGTTAAAGGGAAGACTCCACAAGAAACAAACCATGTCTGTCTCTTTCCTTGTTTCTTCAGCACAGAGCCTGGTCCAGAGCAGGTGCTTCATGAGTACCTGTTAAACAAATGCTATACTGCACTTGGAAGTTCAGTAGTCATAGGGAGAAAAGAAAAGATAGCAGTATTACTGATTGCAATTGAGACTTTTGCTGGGGACTTTATGTAACGCATCACTTAAGTCTCTTTAGAGTCTTATAGAACAGGTATATTACCCCATCATATGAATAGTAAAGACCTTGATCTTGAACATAGCTAGCAGATCCTGAATAATTAAGTTGGTATGAGACTATCCCTTCTGGCACATTTGCCCTTTCTTTAGTCCTTGAACACTTTCCATGCTTTGTACATGACCTTGGCCTCTCCCCCAGCTCATGCATACTTCTAATAATCCTTCAAGTCTCTTTATAAAGTCACTTAAATGTCACTTCCTCGGGGAAGTCTTCCCTATAACCCAGGATGAGCCTGGTCCCCTGCAGCCCTCTGCAGCACTCATCACAGCTGCAGTGAGCTGGTTATCTTAGCTCTGTTTTATGCATTGCCTTCTCTACTAGCCTCTCCACTCCCCATGAGGGTCTTCATCTGTCTTATCTACCATTTTATCCCCAACATTTACTATATTTTCTGACATGTATTTTCAAGAATATTCAATGAATAAATAATTATGGGGAAACACAGGCTTTAGAATGTTAAGCAACTTATTCAAAGTCCCCCAGACAGTAAGTTATAAGGGTAGGTTTGAGGCTGGGGGCTATCGAATTCCAAAGGTTGCAATTAGAACAATAAAAAAAGAGAATGAAAGGTTGCTTTAGGATGATAAAACCCTTCTAAGAGTAAGCAGGCAGATGATATTTAATAAGGGAAAATATAATGTCCTCCATTAAGTGAAAAATAACACTATAACTAAACAGATTCATCACGATCACTCCCACACTCGTAGGAGTAATTCCCATCACAGTTAACACCAGGGAGTGCAGTGAACATTGCACCTGGGTTGTCTGCATTTAAACTGCAGTAACTCTGAGATGGGTATTGTCATTATTCTTGTTTTAAGATTTAAAACTTTCCCCAGTAATATAGCCAAGCACACCCAAGCAGTCTGACTGAAGAACCACGTGAACTTCCAAAGAAATATATAAGACTTCAAGGCTCACACTTTGGAATGTCTGTATTGTCTTGCTAATTGTTTTCTCACACCCACAATCTACAGATTTTGGTGACTAAAATTAGGGGTGGCCCAGCAGCCCAAATAGAGGTTTGGTATGAGCCTAATATTAGGCTGATTTACTCCCACGATGATTTCCAGGACAGAGGAGATCGGAGTCTCTGGGCTCTGTTCTCTGAAGTGGTTAATTTTTCTGTACACCTAACTTGGAAAGAGGAGCTCGAGCTCACCTTTCAGAAAGGGAAAATTGCTGTCTGGAGAGAAATCTAGCAGGACTGGCCCCAAGCATAGGGAAAGAGCGTCCCCAGTGTCAACTAGAAATCCAGGTTCTGGCTCTCGTGGAGGACACTGCTGCCCCCTTGTGCCTAAGTATTGTAACAGAACGCTCAGCATGTTTGTGGCCAGCTCACCCTCCAAAGACCCCTTAGAATTGCTCTTAAGCGGCCCAGGCCAAGCCTGGGTCTCCTTTGGAGCAACCCTGCCTGTGATGGGAGCCTGGAAGCCTTGTGGGTCCAGGCACAGCTGTCCTATCGGGCATCTTTTGTGACCCTTGCTGATGAGAGAGAAACCGTACAAGAATACTTTAAATCCTGTTCTCACAACAAACAGGATTTAATGAAACAGAATAAGCATTCTTTCAACTTACAACCAAGCTTCAGAGACTCGGGGCTGCTTCTGAATTGTAGTTTGCTGAGAGGCAAATATCTGAGAGAGAGACAAGGTATTCTCTCCTCGGGTTTGGTAATAAGAATGTGGGAATAGAGGAATATGTAATAAATGTGTTAGAGCTGGCTTTGACCTTGTCCTAAACACCTTCCTTCTGAGGACCTGGGATCCGGTCCTACATATCTCATCACCTGTGACTTTGAATTACTTTATGAAAAGTAGTAGATTCCCCATGCTGTTTGGCTCTGATGGACTTTCATACGATATTTATGTGTGTGGACATGTAAATAACATCTGTCTCCCCCCATGGACTGCGGCTCCAATGAGTGGGTTTCACACTTGTAGGTCTGGGAATGTTTATTGAATAAATTATTAGTAATTTTCTCGGAGGTTAAATTAATGGGGTTGAAAAATATTGGGATAATAGTTTTCCATCAGTGTATTATTTTTTTTCCATAGTTACACTTACCTTTCTAGAGGGAACTTAGTAAGATATATAGTAAAGACTCTTTAGGCAAACTCAGGTTCAAATACTAGTTGTACCGTTTAAAGTCTGTCTGAACTTAGGGAGGTTCAGAAAATCCCTTTTTGAAGGCTCTTTAAATCAAATAACTCAGCATGGATTCCGATAACAGGTCAGGACTTGGACCAACCCCAGGAAGCCTATTTCCTGCAAAATTTGGGCAACTTCCCTTTTCAGAATCAGCGCAAGTTACCTGAGGAGAGAGAGAATGTTAAATCAATATTTGTGGAGTTCCTAGAATAATAATAGGATCATATATATATATATATATATATATATAATAAAATATATATATATATATAGTCGATGAGTTATCATTCCTTCACCATAAAATGCTATTACTTTCTACATTTTGTAGACTGACTCAAAGGTCCAGGACATTTCAATGATTTCTTCATAAGCAAGAACTTGAGTCCTTTTTTTCAAAAAAATCTCATGTAATTTTCCATAGTAAGTGAACAGAGGCGAAGATCAGCAGGCAACTTGCCTTGGATGTCTCTTTGGACGTCTCCTTCCTCCCTGTTGACTAGAGGACCTCAAGGGGCTCAGAAAGTGCCTACATCTCCACACTCAAGCAGCTGAGTGAAATCTTGATTATCATCTAGCTCTCATCTCTTTTCCAACATTGTGTGGGGAAATTTTTCTCCACTTCTTTTTATGCAATCTAAAACTCATAATTAACTACTTAGATCCATGGAGTATATTCAAGGGGTGGAGAAGTTTCTTAATGCAAATTTTAGAAGCAGCAAAATACCCAGCATGTTAGTTGTATCCAGTTTGCTAAGGATTTTTTTCATATATCATCTATCTTAATTTTCATCTGTTTTATTGCTTGTGATGTCAATATTTGCTAGAGGTCATTTTACAGATAAGAAAACTTAGAAGAGAGTATAGGTGACTTGTTAAGGGCTCAAACACCTGGGAACATTAGAAGAGAAATTTAAAGGTAGTTCTAGTTCTTAGTGATCATTTATGCTCTGAAAACTAGAGAGCTAGTTCTATTATTTTTAATGAGCTTTTTACAGCCCAGTTGTTGAATACAGTAAGATTTTTTAAAATCTGTGTAGCGATAAGACATGTTTTCTCTTGACCCTGGTGGTCTCCCTTAATTCCTGTGATCATATTCATGATAAGCAATCATGAAGGTTGGGATGGAACCAAGAGTTTGAGCTCAGAAGTTCTTTAAAACCGTTCCACAGTGTCTGATATGTTCAGGAAGTGGGGGTTTGGCACAGCATCATCACACAAGGCGTCAGAAATACTCCTCAGCACAATTGGATAGAGAAAAAGAGGGAAATTGCAGGAAGATAAAAATTGTTTGGAAGTGCACAGAGTTCTAAAAACACACACAATCTTTTTAAGCAAAATTCCCAGAGCAAGTTTATTTTCTAATGTCTCAAAAGCTGAGAACCAGTCAAATACTTATCCATCTAGGACAAACATGTTTATTGCTCTCTGTTCTGAATACTGCTGGGCTCTGTACAGATTGGTCCCTTCCTTCTGGCAATTTACCAAGTGTAAAGGGAGCAGAGAAGTCCACAAACACAACCAAGTGAGATCTAGTCGTGGCATCATGCCGTGTAAACTTTGCAAATCTCCTACAACTGTAGAACGCCAGGGCCTCTTCAAATGGCGCTTTTACTAAGACAGCGGCCTTTCAGAGAAATTCCAGTTTCAGGAGAGGGCCGCAGGGATGGGAAATTTCATTTAAAAGAACCTATGCTCTCCCAACTGGATTAGGTATTGAGCAGGGTGGAATAATACGTAAAGACAGCCATGCTTTTCAATTGCGGGTCTCTGAGAATGAAACGCGCTCTCCGTCACCCTTCTTGTCTCAGTGGGTTCTCTTTGTCTGCTCGTGGAAGTGACCCTTGCGGGAGGTGGGGGAGTGTTTGGTTTCCACGTTGTGATCAGCTAATGAATGGGAAATTATAAAGAAAAATCTCAAAAGAAAAAAAAATCATCTTGGCTACAAAATAATTATACTATTACTCAGCTTGATATGTTCCCATCTTTAAAATTAATAAAATAGATAGCCTTTCCCAAACATTAAATATATGCAAGCAGTTATGATATATCTTTATATATAATACAACTTGTTAGAACACCCTCTGTAAAGGGGCTTCTTATCTGATTTGTAGACCCTGCAGACAGCAGAACCTTGACTAAAATAATTGAGTAGAGTCCATGTGGTATATGTAATGGTAATTTGTAAGTAGTTTTAAATTAGGACTTTATAAAATAGCAAATAATAAAGAGTGAGATTCATACTCACCATCAGAATGTTATAGTTTGGTGATTAAATTCACTTAGATATAAATAAATATGTGCATTAGTACATATGCAGTTAAGTTCCCAGATGAATTAAAAATATCCCCTCGCCATGCAACCAGCAAAACTACTTAGCTGTTGTGGGCAAGGGAACCATGCTTTTTGTTCTGTGCTGGTGTGTGAGTCAGAATGCTATTTAATAACAGAGTCCCAGCAGCTGCAAATGTTAAAAGATGCACTCCTCACCCATCCCACGTCCATCTCTGGGCAGAAGGACCACTGCGCTGATGGATTCACCTCAAGGAGCCCCCTGTTGGTGGAGCCGCAGCATCTCACACAGGATTTCCACCCCAGGGAGAAGGGACAGCTCTCGAGTGTTTGGCATCAGCAAGCGAACCCTGTGGCCCAAGAGTGATGTGTGTCCGGAAGGGTTCTGATCTTCTGATCACATCAGATGGGAGTGGAGCTGGAGGGCTAGGGTGTTCTCACACCCCCAAGCAATTTTGGGACAGCAGCTGGGTGTCCTAAAGTTCAACTCGGTGTTGACACTGTCTCCCCAGATGAGCATCCAGTTCCACAGGTGAAGGGCTCAGTCCCACAGCACTGTCCTCCACTTCGAGTGCCAATCGCAAACCTAGGGTGTTTCCTGCAGTTTTAACTGAAAGCTGTAAATCACAGGTTCCTATGAGTTCTTCCTTGGGCTTAATTAACCTCCTAGAGTTGCCCACAGGACAAGGGAAACCCATTCACTCACTGGATTCCCAGCTTATTATGAAAAGGATGTAACTTAGGAACATCCGGGTGGGAGAAGTGCATAGGACAAGGGGTGGGAAAGGGGTACTGAGCTTCATGCCCTCTTCGAACATGCTGCTCTCACCGAATCTCCATGTGTCTGTCAACTCAGAAGCTCTCTGAACACCATCCTTTTTTGTTTTTATGGGGGCTTCATCATAAGCACAATTGATTAAGTATAGATTAGTGGTGTTGGAACTCAACCTCCACCTTTATCTTTTCTGAGAGGTCAGGGGGGTGGGACTGAAAATTTCAACCCTCTGATCATGTGATTGGCTCTCTCACAACCAGTGGGATATGCTGACATGGAGTCCAAACGTCACCTCATCCACATAATAAGAGAAACCTTTCTCTCACCATTCACATAATTCCAAAGGTTTTAGGATCTCTGTGCCAGAAATGCGGGTGAAGACTAAAATGTGTATATACACTACTTATCATTAACCTCAGTGTTACAGGGTCACTTCCACTTTCCATTCATTGGACAGAGGTTGTCATGTGGTCATAGCCAACCATTAGGGACCCATGAAATGCAATGTTCCCATATGTTCAGAAGCAGGGAGAACTTGTTGGTGAATAGCAATAAAGACTACCACATGTAAAATCTGTTCTTTCCTAGTCCAATTCAACTGCTCCCCTTTGATGTATCTCATGGGTTATCACTGCTTGTTCTTATAAATGTCAAGGATGCCTGCTGGTCTCTGCTTGTGAACTTGCACACTGCTTCCTTTAAGTGTGGTCTCTAGCAATTGTACTGTTTAAGACAGCAACTTACCTGCCCCCTGTTCTTGCCAGAGGAATGGGTGCCCCCTTGTTGGGTAGTTATGCGTGTCTCCTTCTTTTCTTTCTCTGATCTGAGTGACTAGTCTACGTGTTATCTCTGTGTAGTTCTGCCCGCAGTCTGCTATGCAGATACCTCAGTGGGGTACCAGCCTACTTCCCTTGTGAGGAAGAATAACAGACAGAGCAGCCATTGGACAAAACCCAGATACCATGGCATTTCTGTTGGTAGAAACCCAAAGTTTTCAGTGGAAGCACTTCACCCCACTGCCAGGTATGACCTCCTTAACAAAGGGGGTAGGTGCGAAAGATGATGAAACACCAAGATGCTTAAAAGATATGACATCCTCGATATCATAAAAAGGGTCTCTAAGTGTCTTTATTTTTATTTTGCTCGCTTGTTTGTTTTATTGTTTAGCTTCCTGTTTAAGGTGAGATCATGTGGTATTTGTCTTTCAACCCCTGGCTTATTTCACTCAGCATAAGACACTGAAATAGAGAACAAGGGGACAGCAACCAGAGGGGAGAGAGGAGGGAATTTAAGGGGAAAAATGGGAGGGATTTAGAGGAACAAGAATAAAGGACACAGGGACAATAACTAAGGGGGGTGGAAATGGGAGGGAGGTGGGGTGCATGGGGCGGGGTGGGCTAGGATGGGAGAAATAAACAGAAAATTGTACTTGAAAAATAACTAAAGAAATACAAAAAAAATAAAGTTGTATAGGTTTCAGGTTAAAAAAAAAGGGTCTCTAAGGAACTATTTATTTCAAAAGGACTTTTAGTTTTCTCCCCATGATATTTTTGTACCAGAATTCTTTCTGTGTCCCTGAAGAGGTATCTCTAGATGTTTAATGGTAATCTGAACTGAAAGAGGTGACATACACTAAAACAGGCTGATTTATGGGAAGAGAAGATTTCAGTCAGTGGAGTGGACAAATAGGTGTATTATTGAGAAAATACATCTGATTTGTATATCACTCCAATCACTTTTAGAGCATTCCACCAGAGTTCTGAAAACTTTCAAAGAAATACAAAAGGCTTTCTTTTTTTCTAAATTTTTAAATTGTTGTTCAATTTCAGTTGTCCTCATTTTCCCCCGTTACTCTCCCCTGCCCTAGGGACCCCCCACATTATACATTCAATCCTCTCCCCACGTTGGCTTTGTCCATAGCTCCTTTATACATGTTCCTTGACAACTCTTCCTCTTCTTTCCTCCATTATCACTGTCACTGTCAGTTTGTTCTTTATTTCCATGTTTCTGGTTCTGTTTTCCTCACTTGTCTGTTTTGTTGATTGAGTTCCATTTACAGGTGAAATCATATGGTATTTGTCTTTCACCTCCTGGCTTATTTCACTTAGCACAGTGTTCTCCGGTTCCATCCATGCTGTTGCAGAGGCTGGGGCTCCTTCTTTCTTTCTGCTGCATAGAATTTCATCATGTAAATGTACCACAGTTTTTTGATCCATTAATTTACTGGTGGGCACTGAAGCTGTTCCCACTTGACTATTGTAAATAACCCTGCTATGAACATAGGGGTTCATAAGTTCTTTTGAATTGGTGTTTCGGGATTCTTAGGGTATAATGCCAGCAGTGGAATTGCTGGGTCAAAAGGCAGATCCATTTTTAGTTTTTTGAGGAAATTCCATAGTGGTTTCCACAGTGGCTTCACCAGTCTGCATTCCCATCAACAGGGCACTAGGGTTCCCTCTTTTCCACAACCTCACCAGCACTTGCTGTTTGTTGATTTGGTTATGATGGCCATTCTGACCAGTGTGAAGTGATATTTCATTGTGGTTTTAATTTGCATCTCTCTAATGAAGTGATGCTGAGCATCATTTCATGTCTCTGGGCCCTCTGTACATCTTCCTTGAAGAAGTCTCTGTCCAGGTCCTTCGCCCATTTTTCAATTGCATTGTTGGTCTTCCTGTTGTAAAGTTGTATATATTTTGGAGATCAAACCCGTGTCTGAGGTATCACTGGCAAATATATTTTCCCATACAGTTGGTTCCCTTTTCATTTGGCTGATGTTTCCTTTAGCCATGTATGAAGCTTTCTAATTTAATATATTCCCACTTGTTTATTCTTTCTTTTATATCCTTTGCAAGGATGGATTCATAATGCACCTCAAAAAATAATCCCTTTTGCAATATCTTATGCATACACAGATCACTCTTTAAAGCACAGAACATGGACTATTATATTTTTAATGTACTCATCTAAACATTACTAGGAAAAACTTTCCTTTAAATTAATGAATAAAAGTCTCTTGGATTTCTACTGACATTTATTTCCAGCATGGTGGCCTTTATTCTTCTCAGCTGTCATTTACAATTGCAGTATTCCCGTGCCTTCAAGGGTAAGCTCTGATGATATTAGATAGAGTAAATTCAATTTATAATGCTGGAATAGGAGGCATAACTCATATCTGCTTTACAGGCTCATTGCATTATATTAGACCTGCTCTCTGCTGGGTTCTGCTGCTTGGCCGAATACCATTTAACCCTGGTATATCCACATTGATGTTACAGTGACTCTTTGTATAATGGAATCCTGATCACCAAGTTCTTGATTATTATTATTTCACTAGTGACTACTATTTAATAAGCAAAGTGATGGGCAAAGAAAAGTGCTAACATAACATGTATTATCTTGTCAATTTTTATAGTAGCCCTGTGGTGTCAGTAGTTATACGGATGTTACAGGAAAGAACAGTAAGACTTAGATTCTTATACTGAGTAATTTGTCTGAATCTACACAGCTTTTAAGTGGCAGACCTGAGGTTCAAGCCAGTTCCACTTCACCCCAGAGCCCGGGAGCATCAGCATTTCACTGCAATGTCCTAAACGCTACCTGGCAGAACCGACCAGCTGTTGTGTGGACGTGGGTGTGTTTGTGGTAGCTACACATCAGCCCAACCTCAGGAAACCCAGGTACACGAGGAAGCTCAGCAACCCGCTGTGTGGCTTGTGGACCATTCTTCTAACCTCCACCTCAGTCTCTTCCCCTTTACAATGAAGCCGTTGAATGCAATTACCTGTAAAGCTGCTTGTTCTTGAATCTGGGATCAATAGACCACCCACGGTCTGCCATTTTCTAATAATGAGATTGTGGGCAGTTTCTCTCTAAGACAGTTTGTTCACCAGTAAAGTGGAGGTAATACTAGCATCTATTTATTCACATGAAATCATCCATGTAAAACATGTAACACGATGTGTGCAACATACAAAGCGCTCATACGTGTCAGCTTGTCATCATCACCATCATTATCAACACCATCATCATCATGCTGTTATTATAAAAACCACTACTTTATTAGCACTGACATCAGCAATAAATAGCAAGGTATTCCCTGCACATTCACAAGTGATCTGGGCCTTTGCATGTATCGTGACACTACCTGCAGGGACCAGAAACGGTCATCAGGGGACACCCTGAAAGGCCCAAGAAGGCAAATGTCTCTTCACCAACTGACAAGCAAATGGCAGTTATGTGCTAAGCAAATCTCATTTCACATCTATTGCGTCTTGATCATATCATGGTGAAGGATTTAAGAAGCAATTTAAAAAAACTCTATGGTCACAACAGAATAATGTATCAGCAAGCGAAATATCAAGACACCGTACTTCCTTGACTTTTGATGGAGTACTTCATTTTAACCTGACCTAAAAATGGGAACTTTTTCCAAAGCACTTCAGTGGCTGGCCATTCATAAAAAAGTCAAGTGTGTGTAGTGAGGATGAAGGTGGAATGGTCCTTGTTGGACTAAAGACAATAACTTCTCAAAAAATAAATTAAAAACATTTTCCACAAATTCTCAAACTATAATTTATAATATATACATTTTTAATCAATGTCCCCAGTTTTAATTGAAAGGAGTTCTTTTGGCTCCAGGAGCAAACAAATATTGTGTGTCCTCCCAAAGGAAGTACTTCCACAGGTGCCTTACCAGGAGACCACCTTTCCAGTTTTAATAGAAAAACAGATGAAAATCCAAACACAGGATAACATTGCAATTAGTGGAGGCAGGTGTATGTATTTTGCAGAACTTTTATTCCATGAGAGCAAACACTGCAACTTTTTAACTCATTCCTCTCTCCTCAGAGAGCAGACAGCGCTTGTTGATGCAGAGAAATCACTGAATAACTATTTGTTGAAAGAATACATAAGGGGATGGCTGTGAGAAAAGCTAGCGCCCAACGCTTCACTTAATTTTAATCTCTGAACTTCATTTCTTCAGCTCTAAATAATTCCTACCTTTCAGGGATAGTAAAAAAAGCAATCAGAGAGGTTATGTCTGTAAGAAAGCTCGGAATATAGGCTCGGTAAACAGCCATCATTGTGATCGCGTGGCCCTACACATTGCTGGAAGCAGGCACATCAATTTGTCCCTTGGAGAGATCCATACAAAGGCCTCAATGTTCTCCACCAATTTTCAGAATGACAATTAGATTCAGGAGGACAGCAAATTGATGCTTTTGATTCATGGGATTTGGTGCATGTCAAATCCTCACGTGACTGTGGTCAGCAGCCCCTCTCGATGTAAAACTTTCCCATCAGCCTGCGGAGGTAGCCCTTCATGGGAGAGCCTTTCTAGAAAGCAACGTGACTGCGCATAGGACGAGCTTAAACTCTTTGGTCCTGTGATTCTCCTGCTGGGGTTTGTCATAAAGAAGGAACTGCAGGTGCAGTCACGGATGTGTGCACTGCACTATTAATCACATCAGCGTTCCTAGGTAGTCAATACTACTGAAAAGCCTCTTAACATCCAACAATATGGTAAATTCAATGGATGCTTTGTTACACAGCCATTAAAAATCATGACATGAAAAATGCTTGGGATAGTTTGTAAAGTTAAAAAAATAAGATACAATACTCTATTCTTATATTACCCCTATTTTATTTGTAGAGCATATTAATATATGCTTAGATAAATGACTAAAATGGTTGTACAGCAGTACAATTATGAGCAATTTTTATTTATTTCACTTTTTTCTGTAGCCAGCATATTTTCACAGAAAAATCATTTGTTAATAGACAAAATGTGTTTAGAGCCTATATTATAGAAATCATAAGGGTTTAGAGAAGGTTATAGTATCATCTTAATGTATAGATGAGTGAGGTTCTCCTCACTTTCCCTAAATTTGAGGGATCTTAGACTGAAGAAGCCCCAATGAAAAATGCATCCTGAGATGTTTAAGCCTTATCTGACATATTGGCTTGGAAATATCATAATGTTAAAATGACACCAGGGGAAAGGACTTTATGCTGTTAAATGATTTGATGATGGCGATACTAAAGCATCCATCAGAGAACTATTTTGGAACATGGACATTTGGAGTATGCTCCAAATAAGCCTCCAGGACAGACATTGGAAACAGTTCACCAAACAAATCTGTGTTCTTTCTTGGGCACATGAGACTTCTTTTGTCATTTGGGGTGGACATATTAACTGATTTCTAACTAACAAAGTGATAGTGGAAATGATGCATACTACTTCAAAGCCTGGCCCCTAAACACCTCCCATTCCCACTTCCCAATGCCCTTTTCCTCCTTCAGAATGAGACAGAGATATTAGAAGGCACATGTTGAAGATAGCCAAGCTGCCATTAACCTCTCTCCTTCACTGACTCTGAGAGAATAGCCATCAGCTAATCTGTTTATCCACCCAAGTCTGTTAGATGAGCAAGAAGTAGACTACATTCTTTTTAATTTGTTACATATTAAGGGGCCACTTTTTTACAGCAACTAGAGATAACCTACCTAATGCAGTCACATGGTCTGTCACATACACTTTGCTGTGCACATGGCCTGGCCAAGTTCATTCTTGATGAAGAGAAGGAGAAACCACTATTGTGGATAAACCATGCCATGAAAGGAATGAGGGGAAATGTTAGAGGATAGTCCATCTGTACCATTTTTAAAATCACTGGAGTCCTGTAGAATTCAGTTAATTTTTCTCATATGAATGTAGTAAAATGCATTGGTTGCCTATAAGAATTCAAACCACACTTTCTGGATTATTATTTTTATCATCGTTTGCCTTTTTTAGTCTTTCTTCTTCGATTTAGATACAGGTCCCATAAGGGAAAGACCTTTGACTTGCTTATTGCTGATGACCCAGTTCCTACAAAAATATCTAGAATAATAAGTGCACAGAACATACTGGTTGAGGATGTAAATTAATGTAATGAATGTGAGATGGATAAAGACAAGTTCACCCAGTGAGACTTACTACCCTCGAAAACTGACCAGGAGCTTTCAATTGGCACAGAAAGGATTTTTGTCCAATCTAGACATGTGATAAAACATAAAATGAATACATACAAGACAGCCAATTTCTAAATTTTATTTTACATTATAAAATATATTCATCAAATGCTTCTAGAGACCAAAGGCAGTTGACAAATTAGCTGAGAGCAGATGTCTCTTCACTCCCCGGCTTCACCTCTTGCTGGCACCGCTTATAGCTGTGGCAGGCTTCCAGCTCTGACCTTGCACAAATTCATCACCTGATGGCAGAGAGCCACCCATTGGCTGCTCTCTTCTCACTATCCCAAGCAGGTGGTGCTGAGTTAAATGGCCCATAAATCATCATTTGCATGTGTAAGAGGATCTAACTATGAAGTGCTTATTTGCTTTTAAAATTGGTTCTGTTGCTGCCAACTAGATAGAATCATTTAGTCAAAATTTTGGAGTGATTAGTTACATGCATGGTGTTCTTCTTTTCTTGAGTTATCTGTCCATTGTTCATTCCGTTATGTATTAGTCAGGATTCCCCAGAAAATCAGAACCAATAGACGTATATATGTACAGAGAGAATTTTATTTTAGGTAATCGGCTCACATAGCTGTGCAGGATTAGCCAGTCCAAAATCTGATGGGGGAGACAGACAGGCTGGAGGCTCAAGAAATAGTTGCAGTTCAAGTTCAAAGGCAGGCTGCTGTACAACAAGGAAGAGCTGATGTTGCACATCACATCCAGAGGCTACTGCTAGAGAATTCCTTCTTGCTCAGTAGAGGTAGCCTTTTGTTCTATTCAAGCCTTCAACTGATTAGATTAGGCCCACCCACACTATGGAGGACAATCTGCTTTAGTCAAAGCATACCTATTTAAATGTAAATCCAAAAACAACCTCATGGAAACACCCAGTATAATGCTTGATCAAACACTTGGGCATCATGGCCCAGACAAGGTGACATGAAATTAACCTTCCCAGTTTACTTGCTAGATTTTTTCTCATTTGTTTTTACTTTTCTTTCTTTGAGGACTGGGGTCATCGGGGTCATTATTTCTACAGGGTTCATCTGCTCCAAAGCTTGCGGTGACCCAGGCAGTCCCAAATTCACCTTTCAGCTCTCCCAGTGCATAGCTGAGTTAACAGTGCTTTACCCACAGAGCTTCCAGTTGGTTCCGCCTCTATGAATGGAGATACCCAAGTCACAGGCTTACTATAACACGTAACTGGGAGAAATATACACAGACAAGCTCTCTAAACACAAGTTTCTATTGAAATTATTATTTAAAATTGTGTTTATAAATCAGAAGTCTTATCTTTCAAACAAATGAATGAGAAAATAGAATTTTCTCTTGTGAAGCACAGGACAGTTGTAAGTGGCTTATTGGAATAAAGAAAGATTGAATTAATAAATCAACTTTATTTCTAAGTGGGAAATGTGAGGGTTAAGAGAAGATCTAAGGACTACACCAGATGATTACTGAAGATCCCAGGAACAGAGTCAAACTTAAAGCTCACAGAATATTTATCCCTAAAGTCAATGATGTTAACACACCCCAATTCTGCTCCAGTGAGTCCTGGGAGAATACCAGGTAGTTTGGAGGTCCTGTGATGACTGACCCAAGGGAGCTCGGGTTAGATGGGACTGTCCATGAGAAGCTAATACAAAGGACTAAGCAAAGCTCATCACTTTCCCATCTCAGTGCACAACTAACATCCCACATGTGATTTAATGTTGGACTATCACATGATCGCCAGTCTCCACTGCCCCAGGGGTCTCTACTCCTCAGGTTCCTGGGCAGACTGGTCACATAACTACCAAGAGTGGAGGAAGCTTGGCCCTCACCTCCATCTAAGGTCTGCTTGTTCCATTCTCATGTTCCTCACCAAGACATTCGTCTTCCAACATATAAGATTTCAGTTCCGTTTTCAGAAAAATGTCCAATGCACTCTGAGAGGGGTAGCCTTGCCCTAGGGTCCCACCAGGTCAAGAGTCCAACATTACTGACCATGTTCCAAGGTCAATATCCATGAGTTTTTAATAACTCTGTCCGTGAAATAAAGGTAGGAATTCACTACCTTCAGGCCTGTTTCTTTTCAGACCTCAAGAAATTAAGAAAATTGTGGGTCCTGCCTCATTCAAGCTCACTCATTTCAAACCAAGTTATTATACATGTCAGAATGAAATGTTACCACAAATTAGTAACTACTCTGGGTGGAAACTTCTTAGGCCAGGCCACCTTTGACTCAAATGGAGCACCCATTTTCTCACCAAGCTAAAGATTCTGTGGGTCAGCAAATCTCCAGAGGACACAGCACCAAGCAAAGACTCTGTCAAGCATCTTGCAATCTGAAAAACAATATAACTGCCTCTTACCTCTTTGATAGTAAGCATATGTGCTCTTACAAGCAGCAACGTGTTTTCGAATGTGCCAGACTAGCTCTGACATTTATGTGCAATGATTTTTACACCTGCAATTTTTTTTTTGTTCCGTGAGAACTGAGACAAAGACAACTTTATAGTTGTGCCTTTATTCTCTCTGTAATAATGGCTACATGGTTAACTTACTTGGTGCCGCTTTACACAGTAGTCAGTTCGGTTTAAAAATGTGCAAAACATTAGTTTTATGAACACTCTGTTCATATTGCTTCTTTACCACTTTCTCCAGGAATGCCCCAGCGGTGTTGTGAATGAAGAAACCTTCAAAGAGATTTACTCACAGTTCTTTCCGCAGGGAGGTAAGTACGAGTGTGGACTTGTTAAAGCACTCTCACTTAGAATTATGCTTGCAATCTTTTTTTCCCTCCCACTTGGTGCTGCGCCGGCCTGGGGGGAGGGGAACGCAGCTACCACACAGTCCTTTCTCTCACCCTTCACTACACCCTTTCTTGGTCTCTGGGGGACAGTGGGAGCTTCAGCCTCATCCTCATGTTCTAAGATTTTCTCAGTGGTTTGGGCTCATCAATAATTGTTCATCATTCTTTCTGCGAGGAGGACCAATGCTGGCATTGACCGATGTGGCGGTTTGCTGAGGTCAACCTGAGTGTGTGTTGCTCTTGTGTACTAACACCTCGCTGAACTACTTATGCTCACAATCTTGACTTTGCTTTTATCTTTTACAGCATGGCTTTACATCTTTAATCATTATGTCAAAGAATTCATGTACAGCATGCAAGGGCATATACTGTTCAATATATCATAAAAGTAAACTGCTTGCGAAGTCCCGCCTATCCACAAGTTTGCTCTTCAGTTCAACAGGGCAAGCAATGTTGCCGTGTGCCTAGTGTGGTGGTTCTCAAATGCACCAGGGCTTCTGACCGTGACGGCCTGGTCCCGGGCTTCAGCCGTTTCATCTGATTCTGATTCTCCTGACTCTCAAAATTAGGACAAATGTAATTATCCTCCATTTACAGATGTGAAATCTGGGGCTTAGAGAAATTAAGTGGCCGCCTCAGGGACACACATCCATTAAGTGGCAAATCCGGGTTAGAGCCTTCTTTGGAGTGAGTGTCCCACAGTATTCGCTCTGCTGTTTCTCTGCTTCTCAGTGACTCTTTGCTATGACAACCCGCACCTGAGAAAAATGAATACCACTCTAGATATTGTTTTATTTAGAAAGAAAACAGGATTCCAAAATGATAAAAGGTACATGTTGAAGATGAATAAAGAGATATGCTGGCCACTGAAACTTTTTATTTCTCCTTTAAGCACCCATCACACTGTCCAGCTCGAATTGGTCCCACAGCTTACTGTATGCCCAGCTACGTGTTAGGTGCTGGTAATGTAAAAGGATTAAGATGTGATACCTGCCCCGCAGCATCTGCCCCAAAGCATCTGCCCCATCTGCCCCAGTCCAGTGCAGCAGATGGACACTATCGAAATAGAACAGAGGTGTGGGGAGAGAGGGTTGGAAAACGCCCTTTGGGGAGCACAAGGTAGGATGAGCACAGCAGCTGAAGAAAAGGCGGGGAATGAAAAGGAGGCCGTGCAGGCAAACGGGACCTCAGCTGACGGAGCCACCCCTGACCAGGTGTCTCACAGGGGTCGGAGGGAGGCATGCATCCCTCCTCACCTTCCAACCACCCTAGAAAAGATTCTCCCTTTTTAACAAGTCTGGAGACTAAGGTGCAGCGGGGTTCATCCGTTTTCTTCCTAACATCTTTTTCACTGATGTCCACCTAAAGCATCCCACATCATGTCCTGTCGAATTAACTCAATAGTCTCTGAATTCATCCCTCTGCTTCAGACTTTCCTCACCGCTTCCCTCCCAGGGTCTGTTCTCAACACCAGCCCAGTGGTCCTGCTGGAGCACGTCACGGCTGTGCTCCAACCATCCAGCCCCTGGGAACAGCAGTCACACCCACGCAGAGACCTACACGTTGTGGTCCCATGTCCCCTGTTCCCTCCCTGCCTCCTCCTTCCCCACCCTCCCTGTGGACTCACCAAGTTTCAGCCACACCAGCCTCCTTACCATCCCTCCAACATGGCTGTGGTGCTGCCGCTTCTGGCCTTTGAAATAACTGTTCCTTCCACCTGGAAGTCTCTTTCTCCAGTCCCCATCTCAGTGCTGCGCCACCTTAAACTTTATCCAAATGCCACCCTGGCTTAAACTGCAGCCTCTTAAATGTTCCCCATGCCCCTGCCCTGCTTTATGCTTTGCTTTAGCCTCAAGAGCCACTCCTACTATACGCTATTTAACTTAATTTTTGTTATTGCTTATTGTTCTTCCCCCCACTAGAATGCCATCTCCGAGGGAATAGAGGTCTTTTGTCTGTTTTGTTCATGCTGTTTCCACAGGTCGTGGCACCATGACCGACCAGAAACAGCACCGGGCAGACCCTCACTGTATAAATGACTATGTCCACCTCACGTGGTGGCTGTAACGATACCATAATATCTGTAACAGGCACTTTGACAGTTTACAACACCTACGTAGGTGTTGTTTCACACAAAAATTACGTTCTCTCTCAGTTTTCAACACAATTGGTATTAGATATTTTGATCAATTGAAATGATTTTGTACACGGATGATCAAAATAGAAATTTTCATTTAAAACAGACTTTAAAAGAAGTTCATTGGAATTAAGTTCTGCATGACGGATTATGATATGAATTCAGACACGTCATGGCTGATACCTCCCCTGACCCATCTCATCACTAAAAGCCCACAGATAGGTACCACACACGAAGCCAGATCCCCTTGGGTCCAATGTCCGCATCGCTAAAGAACTTGGGATGTCATTTGATTAACTCACAGATTTCTAAATTATTAAAATGAAATTCTTTAAGAAAAGTTATGTTTATTGTATATTTAAGTCTCTCTCAACGTATTTATAGGCAATAATATCAAAGCACCTAGCACAAAAAAAATCTTTATTTTTTAATCATCTCAAATGAAAGTTATTACATGCTACGAACTAGACACAGTTCCAAATTAAAAACTTATCTTTATTTGAGAAATAACATTTTGGCATTAAAGAATATCTACATTCCTTTGCAAAGGATTCTTGTTACAAAATCCAAAGGGATTTGGAGAAAAATTACTTTTGTACTCTTAAAAATTCTTTGATTATTCATGCTAATGGAATGCATAAATCAAAAAGTACAAGGTATAATAAATAAAAGAAATGAAATAGTTTAGAGAACAATGACTTGCCATTAAAAAATTGATATCATGCATGCAAATTGTACCTTGAAAGCAGAATTCACCATGAATGATGCCTCAGAACAAACAATATTGAGAATTTTTTTAATGTACAAATGTGAGCAGATACAATTACCATTCTTCCTAAATGCATCTGCTCTCGCTTTAAAGATTGACATGGGGGGCACACCCTCTAGGTTCTCTATTGTGGTTCAGAGGACTTCTGGTTCTTCTCAATGTACCTTGGCAGTTCTCCTGGAAGTTAAACCTGTTTTCCAGCCCTGGTACACTGTGCAGAGAGCAATTGTTAATAATGTAGTGGAGTCAGACTGCCTGAACTTGAATTTCAGATCTACCAAATATTTCCTGCATATTACCTGTCATTAAAAAAAATTGATATAATGCATGCAAATTGCACCTTAGCAAGCAGAATTCACCATGAATGATGCCTCAAAACCTGCTCTCCCAAATATTACCCGCAGTACTCATAGAAAAGAGAAAAAGACCTCAGGAAGAACGTCATCTCAGTGTTAGGCAAATTCACGTTGTGGCCACCCTCACACTCCCGTGAATCCATTGGTTTAAGTTGCTGATCCGAAAGCCACACGTTTATCTTCTTATGAGCAGTAACAGGGATGGCTCCATAAATCACAATGTCTCCCCATTTCCTCCAGGAAGATACTTTGTCTCATCTGCAGAACCTCCTGCAGTTTATTTTGTGTAAGGCTCTCAGTTTTCTCTCTTGCCTAGTGAGATGGCTTACCAAGCACGCTTGTTAGGTGTTCTGGATGTCGGCTCAGCCTGGTGGAACAGAAGCTTCTCGTGAGGCAGGGACTAAGTCTGCCCACTGTAACACAAGCTGGGACGATGTGGTTTATTGCTGCCCTTACCTGGGTCATGGCAGCAGTACTTTCTCAACCTCACGTACAGTGGAAGCTTGAGTATGGGTGCTCTTAGCTCACGAAGCATTTGCAAAGCTCATAAAAATTGCCATTTCCTGGGCTACTTCTGCTTTGGTTGTAAGAATTTTGCACTTACTTTGACTATACAAAGCACCCGATAAACAGCTACTGAAGGAACAAAAGAATGAGCTACAGTCAAAAGATTCTAAGTCAACAAACATTGAGCAGCCACTGTGTTCAAGCTACTCGAGGCACTTAGATGGGTTCAATGGACATAAACTTTTTTTTATTTTTAAAATAGCTCCATCACTGAATATCTAGGACAGTATTTGTAAGAATTTTCTGGGTGATTTATCAAACAGAAACAGCTATTTGTGTGTATGAATCTGAACCTGGCTTGCCATAGCAACAGTGCTATGCACCATGAACTATATATTCAGATGCACTAATTCCATGCATTGTGCTTCAGTTCAGGTATGGAATGGGGATCTGTGGGGGGAAGAAAGAAATCAACCAGACTGAGTTCAATCCTCAGATCTGACACATCATCATCTAATATTCTGAACTGAATGTGCATGGATAGATTTTCAATGAAGGTGTTAATTGATATTGTCACTGGGGTCTGGAAATAATTGAGTTAAGGACACTGGACTAAGTCAAGAGTCCTGAATTTGTGGCTAGACAATGCCGCCTCGCAGGCATGTTATCCAAGTGGTTTATTTCTCTGGGGCTCAGGTCGTTTCTCTTTGAAAGGTGGAAAAACATTTTTACAGCCCCTATAAAACGTAGAACAAAGTATCCTTGGTTTTATTTCTACTCTAATAATCTTTATTTTAAGAGCTGGTTCTGAGATATCTTGATTGTATTGTTGACTCTGCCATTAACTAACTAGGTTATCAGAGCTGAGCCATGAGAAGTACCTGCACTTCTTTCTCACCTTTGTTAATGACACCCCTTCCAAGCCTAAGTACCGGTCCATTCTGAGACCTAACTGTAAAATTTCAACTTCACAAGTAAAATGATAAAAAATGGAGGCAATCTGGGCAGATCAAACTCAGTAACTATATTTGTTACATGTAAGGAAATGTGAAAAATAAGGGAGAAGAAAGAGTACTGTTATGTCTTCTAAGGCCTGAACTGTGCTGAAATCCAGACTCCATCCTGTTTTTCATCCTGTTAGCAGATACTCACTGAGCATCTGAGAAAAGCACAGTCAGGTGGAACCAGACCACAGGCAGTTTTGTAGACAGTTTCCTTTGCTTCATAAGTCCATCTCTGTGCCCAAACCAGATGCTTCCAGTGCCTCAGCTCCTCTCTCTTGCCCAGTCACAAGGATTAGTACCTCTCCCCCTTTTTAAAAAGCTCTCAGGGTCTCCAAATGCCCACCAGGAGAAGTCCAAATGCCACCCAAAACCTCAGTGCCTTGCATGGCACAGTCTATTGAGTTCCAAGTTGTACCACAGTAGAACACCCATCCCTGAAACATATGACAGAGTTTACCAAGAATGAGAACCTTTTCAGGTGAAAATATATGACATCCATAAAAATAAATGATCACATGTCTTTAAGGTAGTTGAAAGAAAAGTGCCTTGTCTATGAAAAAATACCTAATATTTACTGAACATTTAATATGTGCCTAGGACTGTCCTAGCTCTTTGCATATAGTACTTCATTTAATCTTTTCATGATGACTCTATGAAGTACATATTGTTATCATTTTACAGGAAACTGAGTCACAGGGAGAGAAACAACTGGTCCAAGGTTATGCAGGTAATATCTGGTAGAGCTGAGATTCAAGTTCAGGCAGTCTGACTCCACTACATTATTAACAATTGCTCTCTGCATAGAGTACCGGGGCTGGAAAACAGACTTAACTTCCAGGAGAACTGCCAAGGTACATTGAGAAGAACCAGAAGTCCTGTGAACCACAAAAGAGAGAACCTAGAGAGTGTGCCCCCGACGTCAATCTTTAAAGCGAGAGCAGATGCATTTAAGAAGAATGGTAATTGTATCTGCTCACATTTGTACACTTAAAAAATTCTCCACATTGTTTGTTCTGAGGCATCATTCATGGTGAATTCTGCTTACTGAGGTAAAGGCATTCATTCACCCCGATTATATAAATAGAGTAACAAAAGATCTGCTTAATGAAGCTCATTATAAACTATGCAAAATCTCTTTTTTTCTCCCTGAAATAAGTTAAACATACCACTTGTCAGCTCATCTCTCTATAGGGCACTAAATATTTCCAGAACTCTGTGTAAGAGTACTGTCAAGTGCAAAACAACTTTGCAAATAAAAATTGCCTGTCCACTCTTCGTAACTCTGCAGTGGAACTTCCCACCATTGCACTAAGTTGTTTGCATATTCAAGGACTTCTTCCAGCAGCCTGTCAGTACTCAACGGACACCCACTCTGGATATAATGGTTTTACGTATTATTTGGACCCAACTGTATACCTGTTTAGTTCATTGAAAACACTGTTACTAGTGCATATGTTTCAGCAATCCTTTGAATCATATGTAAAGGTAAGAGTTGAAAGAAATGCCACCATTATTTTGAGAAACTCAGTGTATGATCTACCTCGTAAAATATATGGCCTTCAATATCATTAACCACTGGCTTAAAGCATTCAGGAAAAATAATCCCTAAGGAGGCATTGGCACTTGAGAGCTGGGGAAGATTTTGGTCTGACCTCTGACCTCCCTGGTTCGGGAAGAACAGTTCTCTATTGCTACTATGACTTTGGGTTTTGACCACCTTTAAAAAGCAATTCACAAAGTAAAAGGTGAATAGGAGATTTTTCAACAAACTAAAAAGCAATTCATGATGTTAAAGGTGAATAGATGTTTTGTTAAAAAATCCCAATAAAAATAAAGATTAAAAGTTGTAAAGTAGAAATGGATTTTCAACAGAAGATAAAAGGCTACAGCCAATGAGCTAAAAGGTTATACTTTTTAATATAAAAAAAAGGTTAAAGTAAAAGGCCGAAACCCATGAGATGAAACATTTAAAATAACCAAGTAGATTTCATGAAGGGTCAAGTGTAGAGGCACTTAAAAATGAAAACCGCACTAAGAAAAGAAAACAATAAGGAAACATGATACCTCTAAAATGAGAAAGCAGAGAAGAGGGTGGAAGGAAGAATTAAAGGGGGAAATACCTAGTCAGAGGAAGTGTTGGATGTCAGAGAAGGAGAGTGTCACCAGGCTGCGTCATTAGACACCGGGACACAGAGCCTTCCCAAACTGTGTGCTGTTATTCAAAGCCTTGAATCCCACCCAGGTCCCAGGCAGAGCAACTGGGAACCTTTAAGATCACACAATCCCCTTCCAACAAGGAACAGACACCCTCCAAGTCACTGCTGGCTCCACTTGATGGGCTGTGGGCAAGCCTGGGTTTTTAGTCAGAAAAACCCCAAGTTCTGTTCCACTCTTTGCCTTATTGACTGTGTGACTTTTCTCAAGCTCACTGACTCCCGGTAGCTTATCTAAATTGTAAAATTGATAAATGACAACTTACCAATTTTCTGTATCTTATTAATAATAGCATTTGTACCTCATTAGGAGTATTTTTGTTATTTTGCTTGTAGAGGTAGTTCCTGCTAAAAAACACTGAGCAGTTCCCAGATGGGTCTCACTTAATCCCCCCACCCATCAACAGTCCTATTACTTGTCCTCGAGGGGAGTCCAAAACATCACCCAGGACTCCCATGTGTCCACAGCGTTTCCAGCCAGAGAGTTACGGAGGTGTCTGCCATCTGTGGCTTCTGTGTAGGTAGCTCACTGCTGTGACGTTCGAGTTCCAGCCCTCTACAGAAAGGATGGTGGGCCACGGTGGGGGAAAAGCACAGTTAAAGGAGGCAGAGTAAATTCTCCTGGCTTGGACTTGGCCTTGGACATGCTATAGAATTCTTATGTCGGATATTGAAATGCTGACTAAATTATTCCCTTTTCAACATTTTAGACTCTACAACATATGCACATTTTCTGTTCAATGCATTTGACACAGACCACAATGGAGCAGTGAGTTTTGAGGTAAGTCATTGAGGTTTTTCTTTAATGTGACTTGATTTTAGACACTGAAAGGGATGTCTTTTTAGTTAGAAAATTTGGGCTTGGTCTTTAACTTTTGCTTTGCTTTTTGAGATTTTTATTCTTTTTCATTATTATTATGGTAAGAACACTCAACATGAGATCTACCCTCCTAACAAATATTTTAGTAAACAATGCATTGTTATTAACTGCAGGCACAATGTTATAGAGCAGATCTCTAGAGCTTACTGACCTTGCTTGACTGAAACTGTTTATGCCCATTGACTAGTAACTCTCCACTTCTCTGTCCCCTAACCTCTGGAAATCACCATTCCACTCTTTGGTTATATAAATTCGACTATTTTAGTAATGAACTATAGAAATGATCCCTGACTATTTTAGTATTTCCATTAAGTGGAATCATGTAGTATTTGTGTTTCTATGCCTTATTTCATTTAGCATGTTCTCAAGGTTCATCCACGCTGTTGCATGTTGCAGAATTTCCTTTTTCTTTTAAAAGATGAATGGCGTTGCATTGTATGTATACACCACCTTTTCTTTATCCATTTATCTATCCATGGGCATTTCACTGTTTCTCCATCTTGGCTAATGTGGATAGAGCTGCAGTGAAGATGAGAGGGAAATTTCAGATCCCTACTCCAATTCTTTTGGATAAATTTTAAGAAATGGGATTGCTGGATCATATGATTGTTCTGTTTTTAATTTGTTGAAGAACTTCCACACTATTTTCCAAAGTGGCTGTACCATTTTGCATCCCTACCAACTGTGTGCAATTTTCCAAATCCTCCATGTCTTCATCAACACTTGCCATCTTTCAGTGTTTTGATAATAGGCACCCCGACAGGTAACATAGGATGGTGGTTTTGATTTGCATTTCACTGATGACTAGTGACACTGAACACTTACTTAATATACCTATTGGCCACTTACCTACCTTATTCAGAGAAATAAGTACCTGTTCAAGTCCTCAGCCCATTTTTTAAATTGGGTTACCAGACTTTTTGTTTACTATTGAGTTATAGGAGTTCCTTATATATTTTGGAGATAACCCATGATCAGATACAGGGTGTATAAATCTTTTCTCCCATTCTATAAGTTGCCTTTTCACTGTTTTCTTCTTTACTGAACAGACACTTTTTCGTATGATGTAATTCAACTTTTTTATTTTTTATTTTATATTTTTAAAGATTTTATTTATTTATTTTTAGGCAGAGGGAAAGGAAGGGAGAAAGAGCAACATCAGTGTGTGGTTGCTTTTCTCATGCTCCCTACTGGGGACCTGGCCTGCAACCCAGGCATGTGCCCTGACTGGGAAACTAACAGATGACCCTCTGGTTCGCAAGCCGGTGCTCAGTCCACTGAGCCACACCAGCCAGGGCTCAAGTTTTTTATTTATTTGTTTGTTGCCTGTGCTTTTGGTGTCACATCCATGAAATCACTGCCAATTCCAATGTCACGATGTTTCCTCCCATATTTACTTCCTCCCATATTTAGTCAGGAGAAGTTTTATGATTTCAGGTCTTAATCTGTTTTAAGAAATAATTGTGTACAGTGTAAGGTAAGGGTCCAATTTCATTCTTTTGGACAGCTGGCAATCACCATTCCACTCTTTGACTATAGAAATGATCCCTGACTGTTTTAGATACTTCACATAAGTGGAATTGTGCAGTATTTGTTTTTCCATGATGCCTTATTTCATTTAGCATGGATTCATCCACGCTGTCCTTCATTCGTTCTTCTTTCATTTTTCCTAACCCCATTTGTTGAACAAACTATCCTTTCTCTTTCCCCATTGTGTATTCTTGGCACCTGTATCAAAAATCAGTTGACTATATATATTTCTGAGGTCCCTAGTCTGTTCCATTGGTTACATGTTTACCTTTATGCCAGTACCATATGGTTTTGATTACTATAACTTTGTAATATATTTTAAAATCAGGAAGTATGATGCCTTAGTAGAAGCTATATGAATGGCTTAGGGCCATTACAAATAATAATAAGGGTTACTTGAACACAAGCAATGCAATACTGTAACAGTCAATCTGATAACAAAGACTGTGACTAGGCGACCAAGGAGTGGGGAGTGTCTACAGGGTGCAGGCACTGGACAAAAGGATTATTTGTGTCCCAGGCAGATGGAGCAGGACCTCACAAGATTTTCTCACCCTACTCAGAATGACATGAAATATTTAAAAAATAAATGGTTTATTCTTGAATTTTTCATTTCATATTTCTAGGTTGTGATTGACCATTGGTAACTGAAACCAAGGAAAACAAAACTGTGGATAAGGGTGGGGACTACTATAGCTGCTATTTATTCCAAGAGTCCAGGCAGGAGCTGATGATAGCCTGAACTATAATTAGGGTCACTGAAGATGAAAAAGGGGGCAGATCAAGAAATATTAAAATTGGTGGAATTCTATTATGAGACAACCTGTCATGTTGAGGGGGTGAAGTTCATGTATTCATGGCCAGCTGCCTGGAAGAAGGGCTTTTTAAAGTCAGGATGAGAAAAGGCACAGCCATCTGAGATGTCCATCAGCAGCCACAAGGGCAGGGTCACGAGGGTGGCAAAGTGCCTCCTCTTGCGTGCAAGGTGCTCCGGAAGACAGAATGCTACTAAAATGAAGAATCTGGGCCAGGAGCTTCAACGTGTCCTCTCACATAACTTAACTAAGAAATGTCAACAAGAAGAGAAGAAGCTGGCAGTGGCTGAGCAGGAGGTGTGGACTGAGAAGACTGCAGAGGTCAAGGCCAGGGCAGTGGGCTGGATCGCAGATGTGGTAGCAGCAGTTAGTGGGGGGACCAAGGGACATGTGAGAGTGTCCCAGGTTCCAGGTGTCCACTGGTGGCAGCTGACCATCACCCCATGATAATGTTGTATTAGCATTTGCTTCATTTTACCTACAAGATTAATTCTATTGGAGCCTTGGGGTAGCTACGCTATAGAAACCAAAGTTTCCAGTTAAGTTCATGAAATCATTTGTAGCTCATTTGCAGAGAATGAGTGAGGTGAAAACTACCAGTGATTTCATTACTGGAAATTACTTATCTGACAGAAACGTACCATCAATTACCTATAGCACGTTGCATTTAATTTCACATGTAAATTTAGTCTAGTGTTAATGATACAAGGTCTGCATAACGTTGTTATTTTCACATTTACGTAAAATTCTGGTAATTATGATGAATGTTGATTGTAATTTGGGAAATTAGTTGTAATGGCTATATACTATGAGCATGCGGGTAAATGTCTTTTAAAGGCAAACAAATGACTAAATTAATAAATGTTATATTAAAATCAGATTTAACACTAGGCTATTGTAGTTATTTTTCTATGTTGATTCGCTCCCTGGAAGGTCTCTAGAGATCAAAGTGATTAGCAACGAACACATTTTGAGTAGCAACAGCATCTTGAGAGGTGCAGCAGAGAACACTCTACCTCGCAATAAAAGGAGATGGACTTTTCTGCTTAATTTGCTTGACGCCTGAAGGACAGAGTGAATGAAACAGGAGGGGGCCTGGGTCCAGAAATGACTGACTCTGAACCCCACTTTGCTCCCAAGTGGCTGCGAGACCCTGGGCTGAGGGCTGAGACCCTCTGGGCCTCAGCATTCAGCTCTGTAAACCATCAGCAAGCAAAGCTACTGCACACAATAATGTGAGAATGAACAAGGAATCCTGTCAGTCAAAGGCTTGGCTCTGCACCTGGCAGAAAATGCATGTTCAATATTTATTAGACATTAACCATAGCAGTGATTACATTGGAGATTATGCTATCGAAGCCAGTGAATAGTGACATTGGTCATCTTATTAAACAGCCATCTCATATCATTGGGCATATTCAAGAGAATGCTGAGGGGTTGCTCGGGCTGCAATGCCCTGAAAGACAGCCCTGCATCTGATTATATAATAAGCTTTGAATGTGTATCAGTCACTGCACTGTGTGTTTACAATTAGCATGAACAATAACAACAGGTACACACAGTAACACTAACTGACCCTTCTTTTGCACTCACTCTGAGGCCGGCCTTTTGCTGAGGGAATTACATATACTAATTTAATCTTCCTAAGTACTATTATCTCCTAGTTAGCAAATGAATCACAGAGGATTTAAGTAAGCTGGCTGAGGCCACACAGGAAGCAGGAGAACCACAATTCAAACTCAGGCCGTCTGGCCACAGAGTGGAGCTCCCCGCCCCTGTGCCACCTTGCCCGTGTGGTGGGTACAGATCTGCAGCCAGGTCTGAAGTCCACAGAGCCAGTGGGTTTTGCCATTCAGAGTCCTGCAGATTCAGAAAGGGAAAGCCGTACATGTACTCTAACATCTGCAGCAGGGTCTGCAGCTTGCTACAGTGAAATGTGTCATGTCTGTGCAGGAAAGACACGACAGATGATAACTGTGGTAGAGACTGCTCCTGATCACTAGTGTCCTGGTGCTGCACTCCGTGGTCACATGACCAGGCCATAATCCCCACCTGTCCTGCAGTCAGACGGAGCCATGACTGAGTTTTTACCCAGCTGATGCGGGTGGGGGTGACCAGATCCCCTCCCTCTATCTTTCCATCTGTGGAGCCTGTGAGGTCACATATTTTAGTTAGTCTCACACCACAGTGGAGGGAGCCTGGATCTCTGAACCACTGTGTGGAAGGGAGCCCCTCCTCACTCATGTGTCACTGTTTGTGGGTGATGTTGCATCCGCCGTCACGAGAAACAGAGGTTCGGAGACTTTCAGAATTTTCAAGATGTTACTTTATTGGCCAAGTTTTACCTGCGCAGGGGTGAGCTCTCTGAGTGTCCGAGGACACTATGCTCAGGAGAGCTGCAGATGAGAACTGCGTCCTGGCGCTTACAGCTATGTCCTTATATAGGGGTATGCAAGCAAGCTTTGAACAGAAGCAGATGCGGCTGTTAGCTATTGGCTAGCTCTAAACAGCTGATTGCCATTGGCTTATTAGGGAAATTGGCAGTTAGCCCTTTTAGGAAGTAAAACTTTCCCTGCTCCTGGTCAACCTAACTTTAGTTCCTGGTCAGCCTAACTTTATCCGGGGCTCATTCAGGATTGTCCCTTTTCAACATCTGTTTTGGACCTCAACGGGTGACACATAAACTTATTTGTGCTAAGCCAGTAATATTTGCAAGTATTGATATAGCTGTTAATGTCCTCTGATTAAGGCAATAGAAATAGATGATGAAGATGATAGATATGTTACAGAACAGGGGCCAAGGGGTGTACGATATACTATCATTGAAAGGAGCCCCACCGGGTTCACATTGTCTGCCGCCAGAGGAAAGACATCTCTCAATGCCAGAGATTTGTGAAAAGGAGAAGAATTATTTAAGTTATACAGCCTTAAGAGCAATGACTTAATGTCTTCATCAAAATATTAAAGTCTTTTAAGATACCCACAAACACACATAGCCTATCCTTTTCCCTCTGCCCTAATCTGGGTACCGTATCTCAGGAAAAGTAAAAGCCTGTGGTTCAGGCTCCTGGCACCATCAGCTTATCACTATCAGGATCTCCAATTAATCCAAAGTCATGTGGCACCTTCTCATGGCCCATTGGTAAAAGTCCTTTCTCCTTTTTCTTCCAAGCAAAGTCTCTCCTGCTGTGTAAGCCATGTGACCAAAGGCCATGGGGTCCTCACTCTCATCAAAGCCACAGTGGTCCCCACATCAAAGCTGCGGGGATCCCCACTCTGGCATAACCACATAGTTCTCTCCCAGCAAAGCTGTGTGGTTGTCCCTCACATGGCTCAGGGGCTCCTCACTGTGGCCAAAGCCTAGTAGTTCTCTCTTTGGCAAAGCTGCAAGGGTCCCCACTCTGCCAAAACTGTGTAGTTCTCCTCTCAATGGCTGCCACTTCTGGGTTTAAATCCCCATTTCCAACTCCTCCTACAACTGGCTACACCTGCCAGCATTCCTGTATCCTTCCAGCTTTACTGGGCTGCCATAGTAAGTCCGGGCAGATGTGGTCCCATGGCATGGAGCCAATCATCTCCAAGCTCTCACACAGGTGCAGTAACCAGGAGGAGCTGCCTCTCAGTCCAGTCACGGGTGGAAGTCACTCCCATCCCCCTGGCTCAAAGCGGTGGCCACAGCTATTTAACATGTCTACGAAACCATTTAAAGGCTATAGATATGTTAAATGACCATACCAGAGGTTAGCTGCAAAGCCGTTGCTATGCAAAACAGCTCTCAATGGCCCTGCTCCATGTGTCTCTGCCCCCAACTCACACCTGTGGGGGGAGTTGAGGACATCCTATATATCTTTCTAATATTTCCTGGACACCTTGAGTTCTGGACCCCATTCCAAATCCCTATTTGGGGCTCCCCTCTTGTCTGCACCCTGTTGCAGATAGATAGATATAGATAGATATAGCTAGATAGATGATAGAAAAAATAATTAGAAATACTTTAATGTTAGTTCACTTCAGGTTTTGCCACCAAATAAATTTTGGCAGCAAAACTGACCACCTCCCTCTGTCTTTACAGTAAGTGGCTTTAGTGTACGAGAAAATCGTCTTGGAGGAAGGTGGCGAAATGCAGGTAAAAAGTGAAGGGCCTGTATTACTAGCCACAGGTTATTGATAAGGGATCTCAAATTTAGGGAGATTAAGTGATTAACTCTGTATTTAGCTAGATATCAAGCAGGGGAGCAGAAGGGAATTAGACAAGGAGTTTGATAACCTGGGAGCAGGAGTCTGCCTGTTTCACCAGGAAGCTGCAGCCGTTCACACTCCAGGGGCCAAGCGGTTGTTCCAACCAGGGGACTGACACCCTCCCTTTCTCTCCACCCACCAGTGCTAAACTGGCAGGGATCGTAGGGGTGGTGATGGACCATAGAGGCCGGTTGTCATAACTGGGAGGTGCAAACTCATCTAAAGCCCGTGAAAGCCTGGAAATTTTGAAAAAAGTACCTGGTCCATCCCAAGTTAATACAGTCTGAGGGGAACAAAGAAGCTGTCTTGCTCGCTTGCTTGCTCTGGCTTGTGACCTGCACTTGCTCACGAGACTCACTCCATAGCCATATGGCCCTACCACCTGCAGGGCCCACAGCACCCGGGAGGAAGCCTGAACACCAAGCACAGTGACGGACTGCAGTTGGAAATGCAAGCTGCACTGCCCGGATGCTGGACTGGACTGGACTGCACTTTAATATGGCACAGTGTCTCTGGAAAGGATGCCATTTCTGGCCCTGATTGTCCACCGCAGGATGGACAGAGGGGACCCAGTGGCGACTTTTTCTTCCACAGGAATAAACCATCTCGCCTCCCTGTAATCTCCCGTGCAGGTGCCTTTGGATTGCTTCCTGGTGATTCCGTGGAAGAACCTAATTTCCACCAGCAACAAAGTGACTTGTCCCAAGTCATTCAGTTAAAAAATGGCAGGACCAGGGTTAAACCTTAGCTCTGCTCAAGACCCTAAAGCCTGTAGTTTCAACCAAGGCTCAGCAAACTTTCCTGTAAGGGGACAAATAGTAAACATTTTTAACTTTGCAAGATACAGTCTCTATCATCTCTACTCAGTGTTGCTGTTGTAGCACAAAAGCGGCAACAGACAAATTCTAAATAAACGGGCATAGCTTTGTTCCAGTAAAACTCGATTTCTTAAAACAGGTGGTGGGCCAGACTTGAGCCCTGGGCCATAGATTTACAGCCCTCATTCTTAATGATCACAGTAGACTCCCTGTTAACAAGGGGGAGCCCGAGCCATCATGTTTGCTAGATGATGTCTGAGATAAACTTCTATGGTTTCATTACTGTCCCACTCTTACAATTACCAATCAGGAATCCACCCCATCTACCAAAATCAGAGCATAGGCTTTGAGTCAGAGGCCTGGGGTCAGTCTCTGGTTCTGCTGTGCACTGTATATCCCAGGGCTCGATCACATAATCTCCTCTGAGCCTTCACCCCTGACACAGGGACAACAGTACCTGTTCCCGACGGGTGCCCGAGGCTGACAGAAAACATTACACGGAGATTGCCCCACACAGGGCCCCCCCATGCACCAATAAACCACAGTCACTATTGCAGCTAAATTGCAGGGTCCCTGGGCTCTTTAACCCAGGTCTTCCATGTCTTTCCTAAGGAAAAAAGTCAAAACAATGAGAAATAGAGAAAAACGTTTACCACAACATCATTTATAATGAAGAAAAATGAAAATTCATTAACATATCCAGCAGTAGAAAGTACAGTTAAACAAATTACAATACATTTGTGTGACACAGCAGTGTTTCAAACTCCAGATTGCAACCATTAGTGTGATGGTGAAATAAAGTTAGAGATTAATGACAAGGACCCTAAAAAAATTAATGGAAGGGAAATGGAAATAGAGTCATAACTTTCATTTCTGGTGTATAATTTTATGTGTGTATGCATCCATATAGGCTGCTATTTAAAATGTAGTTCTCAGTGTGGTTTTGGATCTAAAATGTTAAATGTTCAGAAGCCATTGTGAGGGTATTTTATTCGATTAAACCATATGAAATTACTATTCTTAACAAATATGGTAAGAATTTAGCAATTTCATATGGCTCAATTTAATATATGGTTATTGAATGGTATCACAATAAAGTTTTAATGATGTGGGGAAATGCTTATAATTCTAAGTGAAATATACAGAATGGTATGTATACATATGACCATTGCTATAACTCTATGCCAGGCTATGCATACAAAAATGGAAATATTTAGTGCAAACAGGTGATAGGATCTTTAGTATAATTTTCTATATTTTTTACATAAATCAAGCATTCTATGTATATATTTATTATACTTTGTATTTATGATGCTGTTAAAAACTCATTAATTTTTAATGGCCTCCAGTGAAATCAAAACAAATGACTCTCTTTTAATTTCAATTAATATGACTGTAATCACTTACCAAGACACTAAATTACCTAAATAGACAGTATTGTATCAGTCAAGGTAAGTACACTATGTCTTCTAATGATAAAATCAAGTTTCAGATCTTGGAAAATATAGTTCTTATTGTTTTTTAGACATGTTGATACCTTTTATTAGTTCCAACAAAGGCAACTTCTGGTAGTACCCAAATTGTATCTTTCAAATATTTAATAGTATCCCAATCATTGTGGATGGGAGGTCACAGCACAGAAAATTAATAACCTTTAAAAAGATTGTGAAACTCTGTAAGCAAGCATAAAATAAGACATATATAAAACATGTGTATAACTTTACTGAATCTGCCACAGCCTAGCTAAGTTAACCTTTGGCAAGTCACTTAATGTTTTCTCATCTGTAAATAAGACTGATTGTAGCAAGTGCCCCGAATGTGCGATTCTAAGCCAGAGTACTCTTGGGCAGGTGGGGGGCAGGTGGGGGGGCAGGAGGACTGCAGTTCCAGCATGGTAACCAGCACTAAGGCTCTCGGTAAACTTTTGTAGATCAATAAGGCTGGTGCTGAATAAGACTGGTTACTATAAAGCACATGTCTATGCCCTTTGCTTTCTTTTGCCTGGTCATGAGAAAATGGAAGCAAAAGTTCAGTATCCACCCCCACCCCTTATCATTTTAACCATCAGGGAAGCACCAGGAGTTGAAAAGACAATCCTTCCCCATTGCTGCTCTTAGCATCCTTGCTGGAGATCAATGGCCCCTGACATGTGAGTTTATCCCTGGATTTCCAAGTGCATTGCATTGGTTTACATGTGTATCCCAAGCCAGTGCCACACCACACTCTCTGTCTGTAGTAAGGTTCGACATTGGCAAGTTTCAGTGCTCCAACTATGTTTTTCTTTTTCAATATTGTTTTGGCTATCTGGGGCCCCTTGCAATCCCATATGAATTTGAAGATCAGTTTTTTCATTTTTGCAAAAGAAGTCAATGGTCATTCTTGATAAATTTGTTTAATAAAGTGGGAATTGAACACTTCCTTAACACAATAAAAGTCAGCATCATGCTGAAAGTAAAAACACTAGAAATAGTCTCATTACATTCAGCAACAAAATGAGGAAGTCTGCTATTATTGTGCATATTATTCAATACATTTAAAATTATTAAAAATATAAAAATAGATAGAAGAGGTAAAATTAACTCCATTTGAAGCTCAAATGATCATAAAATGAAAAACCCAGGTGCATCAATTGAAAAAACAATCATACATAATAGGAACACTCTGTTAGTTGGCAGCCTACAAAGTCATTACACAGAAATCAATAGCTTTCGTATATTCTATAGAAATAAAAATTACAATATATAATAGAGGAAAATGCCTCATTTAGAACAGCAACAGAAAGACTAAAATACTAGAAATACATATGATTAAGAAATAGGAACACGCACTTTGGAAAAAAACAAAAAGACCTAGAACATGCCAGAGCTTGTTATGCTGAATAGTGGCCCACCAAGGAGCCCACATCCTACTTCCTAGAACTTGTGGCCATGATGCCTTACAAGGTAAAAGAAGGTTTGCAGATGTGACTAAGGTTCTTGAGGTGGGGAGTTCATCTGGATTAGCTGGATCGGCCGGATGTCATTGTAATTGCAAGGGTCCTTATAAGAGGGAGGCAGGAAGATTGGAGTAAGAACATTGGTGTACGCTATGACAACCAGCAGAGGGTGGAGTATGTGCTTCCTTACGAAGGAAGGGTTCGCAAGCTGAGCAATGTAGGTGGCCTCTAGAAGCTGGTGGCAGTGCAGGTCACACTCTCTCTTCAGATGCCCTGGAGGGAGGGAGGTCTTCCTCCACCTGCATGCCAGCCCAGAGAAGCCATGGGAGATTTCTGAGCCCCAGAACTGTAAGATAATGAATGCCCATCATTTTATACCACTAAGTTTGTGGTAATTGGCTGCAGCAGCGATAGGAAACCAATACTCTCAGGGACAAAAGTAACCTGAACAAGAAAAAGGTGTTCTACAGTCTTGCATAGGAAGACTCATCACAAGCCCTTGTCAAATCTGCCAGGGTCTATCTGAAAACTCACCTCAAACCCCAACTTTAAGAAGCAAATGCTATCATCTCCATTTTACATATAGGAAAATCGAGGCCAAAGGATGTTGTCTGAGAACACAAAGCTCTCAACTGACATGGCTGGAAATCCATCCAGTTCAGGGAGTCTGGCCTCCAGCTTCATGCTCTTTGCAGCTGCTCCAGTGAGACTTAGAAGGTGGTTTCTAAGTTAGGTTACAACTGGCCCAGAGGTTAAGGACAGTCCTCATGCCTTCTAACAGGGAAGGGTGTCATGTTTGTGTTTGTAGTTCGAAAGATGCTGTTTTATTAGATTCTTTTCTGGAAGAACTGCTCATCCTTGTACCAGAAAGCCAATGCCGCTTACAGCACGCATCTTGCTATTTGTGGTGTCTGTTCTGCCATGGTTTCCAACTGCAACATTGATTTAAGTCACAGTTCCCAATGAGAAGATCAGAATGTTTCCTGAGGTGTGGCTGATGTTCACAAAAGATTCTCAGAATCAAAGCACCAAGAATACACGGATAATGTTGCTAAACAAATGGTTCAAGATCCAGAAGGCTGTAGCCATCGCTGCCATCATTGAAGGAGGGTTTTACCCGGGTTTGCATTTTACTTTTTTAGAAATGTCATATCAATTTGTATTTTTTATTTCTTTTTAGGATTTCATCAAGGGTCTTTCTATTTTGCTCCGGGGGACCGTACAAGAAAAACTCAACTGGGCATTTAACTTATACGACATAAATAAAGATGGCTATATCACTAAAGAAGTAAGAAATACTTCCCCAACAGCTGTCCTTCAGGACATTTTTATTTTTTTACTTCAAAATGTTAATTTGCAATTATTAGTTTAAAATTACTTTTTCAGAAAATCTAAAATATTATATTTAGTGGTAGAGAAATATTTGAATAAAAGTGGGGAATGGATAGGAATAGTTTATGATGAACCTGCACAGTAGATACAAAACATGTAAGGACTATACCCTGTTTCCTAATGGTATTTTAATAAACACCATGAATAAACTGTAGATTGTAGTCAGAATTAGATAGAAAGAAAATGCATCCAAACCATGTTAGAATATTTGGCCTATGACCTTCTCCATCCCCATATAACATGATCCAGGTGGAATCATGCACTTGTAAAGCCTTATAGATTGTGTGGTGACTTGTATTGTGTAGAAAATGACCTGACAGCATGGTGGGACCCCCAAAACACTTCTAGGCAGGCCATGAATGTAGGAAGACCCACAGACCAAATAAGATATTTATATCCAATGGCTCACTAAAGTAATGTGAAACACATGAGAAGCAATAAAAAAGAGATGGGGCGAGGTAACTAATTTAGGATGAGGTGAAAGTGGAGTTGAAGAATCACATTACCCCAATCCTGGGAGGGTTCTTATGCCCTATCTCTCTGCCTTTCAAAGAAACGGTCTCTTGGGCCAGTGACATGAACTTGCTCTGCTGGAGACAAAGGGACAAGTGCACGATCACAGCTATAGTGGCACAATTCACCTTGTCAGCAGCCAGGAGTTTTATTCGTGCTTCTTGAGCAGAGGACACACGGGCTCCAGAATGTTCCTCACCAATGGGAGGCTGAATAACACCTCCTGAATGAGAATGTTGTGTATATGCAGCATATTCTGAATAGTTAGTGCTTCTTGTATATGCGGTATACAATAATATAAGCATTTAGAACTCGATGTCTCAGGGATATTAGGTGTCTCTTTGTCCTTCAACTCTTTTCTAGCTCTTCCTTTGTTGACTACAAACAAATGCTGGTCTCACCACTCACACCTCACACATCTGCCACCATGGCAAGCAAACTTCTTACTATTTATCTAAACTCAAAACATCTTTGAGAGTTTCACCTAAGATTCATAAACTACAGACTAGTTTGTTGTTTATAGTAGAACTAAATACTCCCCCAAATAAATGTATATTATATCTTTATTATTAACTCAATCCAGATTCTTTTATGTGGAAAATTCAATAAGAAGGAAACAAATGTGAAGCAATAAATCTGAATGTCTAAATAATTAGATATCACTGTCACCAAGATTGAAAGTAAATCAAAAACTAGATTTTGTTTTAATAAAATAATAATGAAATTTTAAGGTGAACTCCAGAGACATTTGACGGGTCTACATGTGCGATTTCTTCCGTTAAAGCTGTAGATTAAGAAAAAAAATAGCGAAAATCCTAGTGAGCTTTGAAACGTAATTTTAGTATAGTTCTCATTATGTGGAGTTATACTTTATTCTCAACAAAAATTGATAATAACCATGTAAGATTTAATTCAATAAAACAAAGATAGTCTGTGTGAAAACTATGGAAACCCAAACATTAACCCAGAATATTTCTGACCAAGTTTGATATGTGGGAGTTTACTTCACTTTCAAACCAAGATCAGAACTATTTCTAACATTCCAACTCCGCCGCTTCTAATGCACAAAGCAGTTGGCTTTTCCTCACAACCAAAAGGCATTTCATGAGGAACCAAAGAGCACTGAAAAAATTGAAATCGAGTAGAAATCATCTGTCAAACCTTCTCAGGGCGGTATTACCCGCAGCCTCATGGGCATGTGTTTGGCTTTCCAGGAAATGCTTGACATAATGAAGGCGATCTACGACATGATGGGCAAGTGCACATACCCTGTCCTCAAAGAAGATGCACCCAGACAGCACGTGGAGACATTTTTCCAGGTAGGGTTGGAAGAAAGAAGTCGGAGAGAAACAGGGAGAGAAACTACGAGGAAATTGGTTTTGACTTCAAAGTGTCATGATAATTCAAAAAAAAAAATGTAAAGAAAAGACTTTCCCGAAAGGGATAAAACAATAGAAAATAACACCATCCTACCAATTTAATAATTTTGATTTTGAATGTATTATAATAGTGATAACTACACTTATTGAACATTCATGCTGTATCTAGACAGAACACTAAGTAATTGCCATGGTTCACTTTTTTGTTGTTTTTTTGCTGGGGGTGGGTTGCATTCAGTTCTCACAAGAACCCTATGAGGTTATACATCCTCATTAGCCCCATTTAACAGATGAGAAGGTCAAGGTTCTGAAAGTTTCAGTGCATTACCCTCTGGCATAGTTAAGGCCAAGTCAATGGCTCCAGATCTACCCCACACACTGGTGACAAGGGAAGAGCCTGAAAGGAGTCAGCCAGATGATTCCCATCACGGAGACCTTGTTATTTCCTGTTCTGAAGCAGTTCCTCCCATTAGACAAGCGGCCCCAAAGTCAGATGCAGCTCATTTGCATCAGGTGTGAGGATATCGTGGGTAATGAATAATTTCCTTCTTTTCTTTCTGAACAGAAAATGGACAAAAATAAAGATGGAGTTGTTACTATAGACGAGTTCATCGAAAGTTGCCAAAAGGTAAGTAATGGTAGGAAAGGAACTTTCCTTTTGCTTTCATAACAGCTAGACTGGGTATTGGAAGCCAGCCTCCACCTTCCCACTGTTACACAGCCGAAATAGGCCCACTGCTCTGAAACAACCACCAAATTCTAGGTTAACTAATCAGCCCCAGCAGAGCACCTACAGCTACATAGGTAAGCCCTGCAGATGCAACATTGCACATAGACTTGAGTTTTCGTTCCTTAAACCCTTTAGAGCACAGGTGAATCCGTGTCTCCACCTTGTTTTATCCAGCCCAGCACCTTGATTCCAGGCACCTGGCGGCTACATCAAGCTCTCAGTTAACTGTTAAGTAGCAGTTACATTTATTCAGTCCTAAAATTACATTCAGCCCTTTGAAGGCAACTGCGAGGCTGATGTGGCCCCCAGTGAAAATAGTTTGACACCCCTGCTTTAGAGCATATTTGTCATTGAGAATAAGACATGTGCGATTTAGCCTTGGTTGGTGTGGTTGAGGTAGACTGAGGGCCTGGTAGATTGAGGGCCGAACTTCGAACCAAAGGGTTGCTGGTTTAATTCCCAGTCAGGACACATGCCTGGGTTGCAGGCCAGGTCCCCAGTAGGAGGTGCACAAGAGGCAACCACACATTGATGTTTCTCTTCCTCCTTTTCTCCCTCCCTTCCCCTCTGTCTAAAAATAAATAAAATCTTTACCAAAAAAAAAAAACAAACAAACCTGCATCAGATTTAAATTGCCCTTTGCCTGGACTTAGCCTACAATGTATATATTGTCTATTATATCTCCATAGCATTAGAATTCTGGTACAGCTAAGTATTCATCATGGCCCAAGCTCAGGGTCGATTTCTAAGAGCAACATCATTGCTTTAATGCATGTGAATAAGAAATGGCTGAAGCAGTCACAGTCCTCAGGTGCATAAAACAAAGAGCGGTAAATTCTCTCAGAGGAGAAATCTGGCTGTGGGAAGCCAGTGTTAGCTTCCCTGGAATTATTGGACTTCAAGCACGACTGCAACCACAATGAACAACTTTAAAAACATGGATGAAGTTTGCTGGTGCTTTAGCTTTTCCACTTATAAATTGATACACTTTTCCTCTCCTGGTGCCTGATTATTTCCACACTCATATTTCAAGCAGGTGGTCTTGGAGAGCTTTAAGTTGATGGCGCCAACATGCTTGACGCTGCCGTTGTGACTTGGCTCCTAGGAGTGGAAGTCATCATTAATGCAGCCATCGTTTACCATTACTATAGAAAGCTCACCAAATGCCATTCACATACAGCCTCCACGTGCCCCCATAATGCCCAAAGTCTGTCCCTTATGTTTCTAAGGAATATGCTACACCAAATTCAGCCACCAAACAATTCTTCCCCAAACAATTGTTTCTCTGGCACTGAGAGACCACTCACTTTTAAAGGCTCCTAAAGGCAACACAGATTTAGCCCTGACATATCCAGGGAAAGGTGCGATTACTAAAAACATGTCCCAAAGCCCCAAGCTCCATTCCTCATTAAGCTGTCTCTAACTTGCACACAAACCTGTTTCCTTCTACATGTTCAGGCCTGCAATCCACTTGGAATGCCAAAATATGCATTTGCTCACTTTGTCTCACCCTCTTTGACTCTCTAGTTTCCATCCTGGCATTCTGGTTTGAGCAATATCCTCTATTAACACTATTAGTTCAGTGACATATTTGAAGCCTGGTAGACTCAACAAAACATACAATGGGCTCTCCAGCTGCCTAGGTGGAGCATCGACAGAATGCTGTTTACACGTGCAAAGAGTATTTGAGCTTGGGATGTAGGGGATTGTTGGAGACGGGCAGTTTTTCAAGGACAACAATGTGTAGCAGGTCCTCAGATAACATCATTTCCTTCAGTGTTGTTTCTTCTGAGTTATTTCATTCAGTGCCATTCATTCAACATCGTTTCGCTCTAATGTTGAGATGCCATAGGAACTTTGCCCTTGTTTATATCCGTAAATCATTTCACTTAGTCACAAAACCTATCTGTGACATTACATGAGGGTTTAATTACTTAATTACTGTACTTCCCCTTGCAAATGTGCTGAAATTAATCCTGCTGTTTTTCCCCCCTACAGGATGAAAACATCATGCGCTCCATGCAGCTCTTTGAAAACGTGATTTAACTTGTCAAAGACGCCCTCGGTCAGACAAATGCGAACTGTTCGACCACACTTAAAAGTTGGAGCTCCCCCGTTTAGCATAGATTGCTCAGCTTACACTGAGGCATATTATGCAAACCAGCTTTATTTATTATGAAGCAAGTCCCAAAAGAGTTTTTGAGTTTTCCACTTTTAACTTCACATCCTTTTCCTAATGCCACTGAGTTCATGGGATGGTTTCAGTCATTTCACACCCTGTGAATACTCAAAAGTAATAGAATCTGGCATATAGTTTTATTGGTACTTTAGCCATGAAATTATTAAGACCTTCACATTATCCGTGAGTTTAAATTTATTCTATTTTTTTTTTTTGCTACTCATTTGTATGTATTCAACCCCAGGATTTTAAGTGGTTTTCTAAAATAGTGGCATGTGCATTTAATTTCCAGAAATTAATTTTTATGCCTGTATGCTGCAGTTCTATTCATGTACTTTGTCAACAGGATTACCACAATTCAAGAAAGCAAACACATAGTCCCAGTTTCTATGGATTTGCTACCTTCTGTTCAAAACATCCATTTATCTGGCATTTTTCAAATATAAAACAAATTAGTTGAACACCAAATGTCAACATATGCCTAATAGCTTATTTAATAAGCACTTCTTAATTTTTCATAAATGCATATTACAGCTAAGGTCTAGACGATGTATATAACTTTGGATTTGTTCAGTCTTCCAGGCTGACTTGTTTTCTACTGTCATTAAGTGGAAGTCCAAGGTGTGAAACAAAGTGAGGATGTTTATAGGCATATGCAAAGGGTCAGGGTATCTGTCCAGTACCCAGAAATGCTTAATAAGAAGTAAATTTTAGCCCTAGCTAGTGTGGCTCAGTGGACTGTGTGCCAGCCTGTGAACCAAAGGGTTGCCTCAATTCCCAGTCAGGGCATATGCCTGGGTTGTGGGCCAGGTCCCCAGTAGGGGACCCATGAGAGGCAACCACATGACATTTCTCTCCTTTTCTCCCTCTGTTCCCTCTGTCTAAAAATAAATCAAATCTTTTAGAAAAAAGAATTAAATTTTAACAGCATTGAAAGCCTATTGCATCCTTTTCCCTGACTTCCCCATGGCACCCTTATAAATTACATGCCATCAGGGACAAAGGAACCTTCATCTCCCCAGTGTGTGCTAGAAACAAGCCAAAATCACTTTGAAAACACCAGTGATTCCATTATAGTGAAAACTCCGATACCAAAATGTAGTGGAAAATGAATACGAGTGCTAAGCAACTTATCTGGACTGTGTTAGGATTTAGCTTACCATAAAACTCCAATAATGCTGATTCTTTTTAACACACTTCAGCCAAAATTGTCAAGTTGCCACATTACTAAAGATACACACACCTTCAGTTTGCAGAAATCTCACAGAGACCAAGAGGCTGCAGGAGGAGGAACCTTGCACCTGTCCTTGGGACAACAAATCAGGTATCTATTCTGGTGTAGAGATAGGATGTGGGAAGCTGCCCTGCCGTCACCAGTGTAGAAATGCTAAGTAGTACAATACCTGTACACTGAAACCCTCCATCGCGTGTTTGTGTAAACTCGGCGTGCACATTTTGTACTTCAAGGAAAAATAAAAGCAAGTAAAATGTTTATAACTCTACTGTGTCTTACAGGTTTTTATTTGGACCCACTTTATAATTACTAGATTAAAAGTGGTTTTGCTTATGGCATTTTCTGGATTGTAGACATCTTTTTCACTTGCGTGGTGCTGAGCACAGTGAGGAGAGTCAAAGTGAGGCTGGGGGCAGGCAGGTGTTCTAGGTCATGTGACCTGAGGATGCTACCAGTGAGGCCTGAGAGACGTGTACACCGGATGGGGACCCAGGGAGCACAACAGATGTGAAGGAGGATGAGCATTTCAGCAACTATGACACTTCAGAAATCACTTTTATGCTTTTAAATTTCTGCTGTGAGACTATCTGAAGTGAGCCTGCAAAGAGCTCAATCCAGGCATTGCAAGGAAGGAGCAAAGAAAGTGTTTTCTCCTTTGGGAGCACTTTGGGGATGAAGCATGGCTGCCCTTACAGGAGCGTGACCCCTAACACCCATCGCTCGGGCAGCGTCAGAGGGCGCGGATCTGGCACGGATTTGCTGACTTCCATGGGCTCATTTCTTGCCCTTAGGATGGAAGGTCTTATTCTTGTTTTTCATTTCCTTCTCCTTTCTCTTGTAGAATGATCCAGAGTCAGCTTCTACAGCATCAACATTCAGAATGATGCCTGTAAATTTCAAAACCTTTTTAAATTTAATTCTTCAACACAAGCAAGCCTAAAAAAATCAATAAACACATATAAGAGTTTTAACATTTTAATTTCAGAATCTCTTCATGCACTGAATTCAGGCTAGGAAATATAAAAATAATATTTACTTAAATACAATTAACACCTAAAGTTTAGGTAGCTTTAATGAGTTGTAATAAACAACATACTTATGAGAGAATTTACACATTAAAAAATTTTAACTAGAATACTCTGGAAAAAATATTCCCAAGCATTCTACATTATAAAATACATATTTACAAACAATAAACAGTGAATTCACAAATGTCCACTATTTTAAATTTCTATCGCACTGATAAATATAAAATCCAGACACGGCAAAATGTCTAGAAACAGGTGTAGAGCTACAAACTGATTACAAAAGGAATGTTATAAATAAGTCATTAGAAAATACATACAAACACATCTACTATAAACTCAATAATAGTTGTTCACACAAACCATAGAAATAGGAAAAATAGACCTCACAAAACTGTCCTATATAGAACTTTTAAAAATACCTTTCCTTTATGAACTACGCTTCTTTGTTGCTGAATAACTGCCTATGATTCGGTGGAATTGTGCACATTTATCTCGAACCAGTAAATAACGGATGGTGGCTGTCATTTACAAAGGAACAGAGTGAGGGGAACCTGAGGAGCCTCCACCGGGGTCTGCGGTCGGCGCGTGCGTGCAACGGCTGTCACCAGGCAGCAGGAAGATTTTAGCCGGCCCTCTTCGTCAACAACATATGGAGCAGTATGTTGGAATTTTAGCTTTGATGATGATAAGGCTTTCCTGTCAACAGAAAAAAGAAATTAGTCTTGTTATTACCATGCAGGGTTCCTCTAATAGGCATTACACTTGCAAAAGCATGTTCCACAGGTCAAAACAAAAAAGGTCAAAGGTCAAACCAAAGGGGGTAACAGTGTAACAGGGTGCAGCCAAGGGCCCCCCAAAAAGGAATTTGGAATGGAATCCAGAACTCAAGGTGCCCAGGAACTATTAGAAAGATATATAATATGTCCTCCCCTCTTACCACCACCCCCCAGCAGATGTCAGTTGGGGGAAGGGACAAATAAAGCAGGACCATTGAGAGCTGTTTTGCATAGCAACAGTTTCGCAGCTAACCTCTGGAATGGTCATTTAAGGTATCTATAACCTTTAACTGGTTTCATAGATATGTTAAAAAGCTGTGGCCATGCTTTGAGCCAGGGAGAAGGGAGTGGCTTCTATCCAGGATGTAACCAGGGGCTCCTCCCGAGTTACAGCACCTGCGTGAGAGCTTGGAATTGATTGGCTCTACACCATAGGGCCACACCTGCCCAGACTCACTATGGCAGCCCAGTAAAGCTGGGAGGATATGGGAGTCCTGGCAGGTGTAACCGATTGTGGGAGGAGTCGGAAATGGGGCTGCAAAGGAGGACTGGCGCGGGGATTTAAACGCAGAGCGGCAGCCATTGAGGAGGGAGCAATGCGGTTTGGGGCAGAGTGAGGACCCCCTTCTTGCCTATGTGGGGGAGCCACGCAGTTGGGCAGAGTGAGGACCTCCTCTTGGCCACGTGAGAGAGAGAACCATGTGCTTTCGGCCAGAATGGGGACTCCCGCAGCCATGTTAGAAAGAACCATGTGGTTTTGGCCAGAGTGCAGACCCCTGCGACAACGGTAGAAGAGGCTTTGGGGTGATCCCTTGGGCCATGTGGCCTGGGAAGCAGGAGGGACTTTGCCTGGAAGAAGAGTGAAAGAACTCTTTGCCAGTGGACCATGAGAAGGTGCCACATGACTTCGGATTAATTCTGCCTGGATGGCGACACAGCTGATGGTGCCAGTGGCCTGAAACACAGACGTGTGCTTCTTTTCCTGAGATACGGTACCCCGAATTAGGGCAGGGGAGAAGTGCTGTGGGCTTCTGTGGTTATCCTAAAGGACTTTGATATTTTAATGGGGACGTCGGGTCATTACTTTAAGTCTGTATAGCTTTAAAAAACCTTTCATTTCCTTTTCACAAATCTCTGGCATTGAGATGTCTTTCCCCTGGTGGTGGACAGAGGAGCCCAGTAGGTATTAGTATACCGGCCTTGGGAGGGGCCCGTTTTCTGTAGTTTTTGGTATCCCCGGGTGGGCCAAATATTGGCCCCCCCCTTGGACCTCTTCTGTAACAGTTTTTTTGTGACTCTGCTGGGAGGATAATTGTCCGTGGCAGACTGACCCACTCAGGTCAAGAGAGTGAGACTTTGGAATTTTCCCAGCCTGAGATTTTCTCTGCACTCTTGTGGGCATCAGCCTCCTAGTCACGCCTGGAAAGATGAAAAGGAAACAAAACAGGGATGGAGCAGAGACGTGAAAGTGTTTTGGGTTGAAAACTTGGTTTCTGACTACTCTTTTGCAATAATGGAGCTGGAATTGTGGGCAATAGCTAGGGAAATACCTGGTCTTTACACCATCTGTATTTTTTTTTTTTTGCTCTGAATCTTTGTTTGCTTTGTTATTGTAACACGGTGTAGCCTAGTTATATTTTGAGTAATGAGCTGAGATGGCCCTCGAATGGCTGAGCTACTGCATCATTACTAGTTTGAAACAGTACTGCCCACAGCGTGAACTCTCAGAAGAGTTATACTACCTTACTGCGTTTATAATACTGCACAACAGCCTTGTGCCAGAGACAGAGAAGTGTATAATGGTCCAGAAGGAAAAAGGGGTCTTAGAACCCCTCCCTGTAGACCACAGGAGGAGAAAGACGATGAAGAAAGAAACCTCATTAATGCTCTGAACCCAGGGAATGAGGGACCCCAGACAGCAGAAACTCCAGAGGTGACACTGCTTTCTGGGGAGGTGAGGCCCACTACGGCTTCTCCTACCCTGCAAGTGGGAGAAGTCTCCACCACGGATTCACAGCCTCTGTGAGTGGGCTCTGCTCACCCGCTGCAGCAGGGGTTGGCAGGGGTCTCTTTGGCTCCTGAAAACAGAGCTGCAGGGCCCCCACCTTCACGGGTGGGTGGAGCCTGCTGTCCACCTGCACTGGTGACTGCAGCCTCAGTGCACCACCCCCAGTGGGTGGAGGGCAGCTCTGTGGTGCCCCCACGCCTGTGGGTGGAAGGGGCCTTGGGGACTTCCAGGGCTCCTGAAACCGGAGTCCTGGGACCTTCACAGGTGGGCAAACCAGAGTTGGGGTGCTGCCATTTTGAGTAAAATGGATGAACCACGTGAATGACCCACCATGGAGGACAGAGCATGCGTGGGTGTCGTCATCTTGGACAAGCCCGAATGAATGGGTGTTGCCACGTTGGAACTGGATGAGGCTTCTCTTCTGATTATGGGCTGTGTGCTGCTGCTGTGTGGGCACTGCAGCAGTCAGGTTCTCTGTGTAACTGGTTCTGATAGGAATGGCTCTGGTTTTGAAGGTCGTGAACTGAGCTCCAAGGGTGACCGTCTGATTTATAGGGTATTTGCAAGGTCTAAGCTTCAGAAAGGTACAAAATGACCCTGTGAATCTAGGGACTTTTAGTGGAAGGTACCTATAAAGCTAGGGACTTTTGGCTCCCAGATGTTGAGTTTAAGTACTGATTTTGAGTGTAGTCCTCCCTATGTGGGAAAGGAACCAAGATTAAGAGAGAACGATGGTTAAATCTAGATGAGTAGAAATATGTATAAAAGATGTGAAAGTTTTAAACCTGGAGTAAAGGAAACCTCAACTGCTTATTTTCTGGTTTTGTGGGAAAAAAGCAAATTTCTCACATTTGGTTCTGCTTCTGATCAGAAACCTGTATTGTAGGACCTAGGAAAGGTCACCGTAGCTGGTTGGAGAGAATGCCTTTGCCACCCAGGACCCAGGAAGGGTCATTTGGGGCTGATTAGTGTTTCAGCCTGAGGCAAAGCAGCATGTCCCTGCCATGAGACCGGATCAGAAGAGAGCATGTCTCTGAGGCACCAGTGGACACATTGGTGCAAGAGAATGCCTCTACCTGCGTATTGTTTCGGAACTCTGTGTTTCGGATTTTGCTCTGTGTCTGCTCTGAAAAGGAAACTGAGGATTCCAGGAAAGGTTGAAACTTTATACTTCATAGGAAAGTGAACAAGGAAAAGGATTTTCCATTATGCTTTGTGGTTTTCTCCCTACCTGACCCCTCCACAATTTGGCATTCTGAAGGCATGAGTGACACCGTAAGGTTTCTTTGCATAAAACCAATAAGGCCAGTCATTAATAGTGGTTTTGTTAACCAAGACTTTGACTAGAATGTTGCACCTAAAGGAGGCATGTATGGTTACCAGAAAGCCCTGAGGAACCGGGATTGACTTGTGAAGCTAGTGAAAGCCAGCGAGAAAAGCCTGGTACTTTGGCTGGTTGTGCAGTTCATGCCAGTCTTTCCAGGGAAGGAATAAAGGTTGCTTTCCTGAAAGATGGCTAAAAAGGAACCTGTAGCCACAATGGAGACTCAAAGATTTGAGTGAAATGACTGGTACAGGTGAAGCCAGATGGCAGATGTGTGGCTCTGCTTCTGTGCCCCAAGAGGCAAACTGAGAAGTCAATCTATGGGTTCCCTGTGTGAGTTCCAGCAAAGTAGACTTAAGGATCATAAGTGATCCAGGCTGCTCTTGGTGTGTTTATGCAAATGAGCAGTCAAAATCAAAAGCGGGACCCAAAGTAGTCCCAGTAATAACAGTGAAGGTGATCTTAAGGAGAAAAACTGTGGTTCAAGGAAAATCACAATGCTCAGTATTGGACATCAGAATGGCGCAGCTAACTGTCTTGAAAGTTTGTTTTCATTTAAGAGTTGAAACCGGGTTTGTGACGTCACCAAAGTTGTACAATTTATAGGTGCAAAGGACCTAGTGTCAAGTTGCCACTATTAAATGTCATTGCAGGAAGGACCCTGCAATGGAATGTCTTCTGAAAAGACAGTCTCACAGGCATAGAGACTGGTTTGGGGATTGTTGTGTGAATTAACCTGTGTGTTCTTCTCTTTTCATAGTGTGTATGCCTATGACCTGCTATGCCTTCCAGTGATTGGCTGCAATATAGGCCTCACTTAAGGAGCCCATCTTTGTCATTGCCCCCCTGAGACTCAACGGTTTAACTGAACTAAGTGGTTGGGTTGGTGAAGGGTTGGGGCAGTCTGTGGGCTTCACTTTACAACTGATTTTCCCTTTTCTGTCTTGATAGCTTGGATAGAAAGGGCTCAGTAATCTGAAAGGAGGGAAATCCTAATGTATTCCCCTCAGCCTGAGTGAAGTGTAGTGGGCCACAGGAGTTTTGGATAGGTGTAGCATGCCTTGTACACCTTCCTCCAGATAAGCAATTCTTTACTTTAGACCCTACCTTTGTCATTTAGTGGTTATGATTTAATGTGCTTCCAACTTCTTGCCTAATTTGTCATCTCCAGAATACGACCAGGATGCCAATGGTCCAGTAATGCCAGCCTTTGGACACCAAGCCTGTGACTTCCTGGTGACAGCCAACTGACCAGGACCCTGTAAGGTTCTTCCCCTTGCAGGAAGGACTCCCTCCGTGCTGCAACCCCGCCTTTCAGGAAACCCTTGACCCAGGGGTAGGTAGGACAACATCCATGTCCAGCCAGAAGTAGTTACAAGATGAGACCTTCGTCCATTGTCCTTTATATAATTATAAAAGGGTTGTAAATCTGAGAGATTGTAACAGGGCACAGCCAAGAGGGGGGCCCCCAAAAAAGGAATTTGGAATGGAATCCAGAACTCAAGGTGCCCAGGAACTATTAGAAAGATATATAATATGTCCTCCCCTCTTACCACCCCCCCCAACAGGTGTCAGTTGGGGGAAGGGACAAATGAAGCAGGACCATTGAGAGCTGTTGTGCATAGCAACAGTTTCTCAGCTAACCTCTAGAATGGTCATTTAAGGTATCTATAACCTTTAACTGGTTTCACAGGTATGTTAAATAGCTGTGGCCATGCTTTGAGCCAGGGAGAAGGGATTGGCTTCTACCCAGGATGTAACTGGGGGCTGGTCCAGAGTTATAGCACCTGCGTGAGAGCTTGGAATTGATTGGCTCCACACCATGGGACCACACTTGCCCAGACTCACTATGGCAGCCAAGTAAAGCTGGGAGGATATGGGAGTCCTGGCAGGTGTAACTGATTGTAGGAGGAGTTGGAAATGGGGCCGCAAAGGAGGACTGGCGTGGGGATTTAAACTCAGATGTAGCAGCCATTGGGGAGGCAGCCATGCGGTTGGGGCAGAGTGAGGACCTCCTCTTGGCCACGTGAGAGAACCACGTGCTTTCGGCCAGAATGGGGGCTCCCGCAGCCATGTTGTTTTGAAGAGAAGAACCATGTGGTTTTGGCCAGAGTGCAGACCCCTGCAACTCTGGCAGAAGAGGCTTTAGGGTGCTCCCTTGGGTCATGTGGCCTGGGAAGCAGGAGGGACTTTGCCTGGAAGAAGAGTGAAAGAACTCTTTGCCAGTGGACCATGAGAAGGTGCCACATGACTTCGGATTAATTCTGCCTGGATGGCGACACAGCTGATGGTGCCAGTGGCCTGAAACACAGAGGTGTGCTTCTTTTCCTGAGATATGGTACCCCGAATTAGGGCAAGAGGGAAGGAAGTGCTGTGGGCTTCTGTGGTTATCCTAAAGGACTTTGATATTTTAATGGGGACATTGGGTCACTACTTTAAGTCTGTATAGCTTTAAAAAAACCTTTCGTTTCCTTTTCACAAATCTCTGGCATTGAGATGTCTTTCCCCTGGTGATGGACAGAGGAGCCCAGTAGGTATTAGTATACCGGCCTTGGGAGGGGCCCCTGTCTTTTGTAACAGTTTTTGGTATCCCTGGGTGGGCCAAATATTTGCCCCCCTCAGACCTCTGTTCTGTAACAACAGCAGAACGATGAAATGAGAAGTGAAACTTTTTTTGAGTTAAATATAGGTTATCTCTTACTTAAAAAAAATTAACTACAGAAGTAGTTAGGGACCAGAATACCAATATCTGAATCCAGCCCTGCCAGCCAATTCCCTGTCCAGCCTGGAAGTAATTAGGTCTCTGTGCCTGTTTCTAGATCTTTCGAGGGGGATCACAACCAACCCCCTCTGAGGGTTGCAGTAAAGATGAAATGAGTTTACTGTCTAAAAAGTACTCAGTAAAGCAGCCAGAATGTTACACGTTCCCACATGCTCAATAAAGATCAAGTTGTGTGTAAGTGGGCACCTAATACAGCTGTGTGTATCACTTAGGAAAAATAAATAAATCAAGCTCAGAAGGAACCAATTTCAATTTGAGGCCGGTTAAGAACTGATTAGTTCTAAGAAAATGGCACTGTGACTGTCACTGCTATTTTTGTTTTCCCAGAAGTGGAGTCCTTCCATCGGTGTGATATGTGCAAGCCCTAAGAAATGGGACACTGTTACAGAACAGACCTGGAGGCAGGGGAGGCAGCGATTTGCTATTACCGAATGGACCCCCTCCTGTGCTCTTGGGGGCCCTCCCGTCCTATCAGGTTCGACTTGCCCACTGCCAGGAAAAGATGTCTCTCAATGGCAGAGATTGGTGAAAAGGAAAGGAATTATTTATTCAAAAAGTTACACAGACTTAGAGTAGTGACTTAATGTCTTCATTAAAATAGTGAAGTCCTTTAGAATAGCCACAAATGCACACAATTCCTCCTTCTCCCTCTGCCTAGTCCAGGTTACCATCTCTCAGGAAAAGAGGAAGTCTGTGGCTCAGGTGGCCCCTCCTCCGTTCCCAGCACCACCAGCTGTGCCGCGGCCACAAACTCGTTAATCCAAACCATGTGCACTGGACTGTGCGCCTTCTCGTGGCCCACCAGAAAGAGTCCTTTCACCCCTTTTCTTCCCAGCAAGGTCTCTCCTGCTTCCTAAGCCATGTGGCAAAAGGGAGCACGCCAAAGCCGCACGGTCCTCTCACCAAAGCTGTGTGGTTTCCCTCTTCCATGGCTGCCGTGCCTGGGTGTAAATCCTTGCGCCAATCTTCCTCTGTACCCCAATTTCTGACTCCTCCTACAATTAGTTACACCTGCCAGCATTCCTGTATTCTTCCAAGTTTACTGGTTGCCATCGTAAGTCCAGGCAGGCATGGCCCCACGGCATGAAGCCAATCTTCTCTAAATTCTCACACAGGCATTGTAACCACGGGAAGCTGCACCCTGGTTACATCATGGGTTGAAGTCACTCTCATCTCCCTGACTCAAAGCAGAACCACAGCTATTTAACATATCTATGAAACCAGTTAAAGGTTATAGATATGTTCAACGAACATGCCAGAGGTTATGTTCATTAACCGCAAAGCTGTTGCTATGCAAAACAGCTCTCAATGGTCCTGCTCCATACCTGCCATCCTCTCCAGACTTGTGGGGGTGAAGACACCCTATATATATATATATTTTAATATTTCCTGGACACCCTGAGTTCTGGACCCCATTCCAAATCCCTGCTCGGGAGCCCCTGGCTGCACCCTGCATCGATGCCACAACACTGAGATTCTTTTTTAAAGACTCATCTTTAAATATCTAAAGAAATATAAATGTTTACATTTTAGAAGGGAAAAAAGATCATTCACTAATTTCATGAAGGATTATAAGTATCAAAAGCAAGCACAAAAATAATTAAGCCGAGGGAAAGTCTTTGATAGGTAGTAATACGGTATAATAGGTAGTAATACGGTATAATAGGTAGTAATACGGTATAATAGGTAGTAATACGGTATAATAGGTAGTAATATGGTATGTAATAACAACTGATGTAAGGACATTACATAAAAAATATTATATAAGGGGACAAGTAGAGAAAAAAGTCCGAAGGAACACCCATTGCGACTGCAAAGTCGTTTCTTATTCTGCACTAGCATGGCCCGAAACCGAAGAGACTGAGCAGCAGGAGAGGCTCCCTTGGTCACGACCTCCGAGACCCTGGATCGGTCGACTATACCCTTGGGTATAGCACACTCCCCCTCCCAATCTTGGTGTGCTACTTCTAAATTTTATGCACAAACGACCCCTCCTTCCTAGGCACACCCATGCACCTAACACAGGAAGCCTGCCCCTTTTTTTGTCCCATTCCCCACAGGATGTTCGACAACCACCTGGGAAGAGTGTCTGATTAAGAAGCTGTGCCACAGTAAGCATATGTTCACTTGCATCTCACAGAGTGGAAAGGACAAATTCATTTTCCATTCCAATGCTCAGCGCAGCGGGCATATCTGCAAGAAGAATTCCCTTTTTGCTAAGGAGCAACACTGGACTGGGTGGGGGATAGTTTGGTAAACCACCAGAAGGCGTCTGAACACTAATCCTCAGCTGAGGACCCACACACAACAAAGAAACCCTAGTAGGTTTGGGAGTCCCTTCCTCCCCAAAAACTTTATTCAAGGCATTCATGAGGCAAAGGGCATCATCAATTTAAAAAGTCACTGAAATTGGGTAATTTAGGCAAAGCTTAAACTAAAACAACTGCCATTTTAAAACTTTCACAGTTGGGCACAGGTAACCAGGTTCTTGGTGATCGGGACAAAGAACTGAACTGAACACCCAGAGTTTATAGCCGAGAACATGGGAGCAGGCCAACTCTAAGCAGCGATTGACCTCATGGGCTGGAGGGAGTCTATTCTTACAGGGCGGATCCTTCCTGGGTAGTTTTGGCAGACTTTTATTGTGACAAGTAGCTGTAAAGCTACTGTACATGTGGTCTCTCATGGTTTTCCTGGATTGGCCAGCAGGGAAGGGGGTCCCACAATGTTACCTAGTTGACCCCACCTTCTCCCTGGGTTCCCCTGTACTAGACTCACCTTTCCCTTTACCAGAGAATTATAGCTCTCCATGTTAAAGACTGGTGAAAAGGAAAGGAAGTATTCAAATTATACAGACTTAAGAATAATGACTTAGTATCTTCATCAAAGTATCTTCATCAAAATCCCAAAGTCCCTTAAAACACCCATAAACACACACAGTCCTTCTTTCCCCCTTTGCCCAGTCCAAGGTACCATATCCCAGGAAAAGAAATAAAAAGCTGCATGATTGCTTCTTCTCATGGCTGCGGGGGGTTGGGGGAAGAGGGGATGGTCTTCCCAACTCTGGCCAAAACCACGTGGTTCTCTTTGCTAAAGCTACATAGTGATTCTCTCTCACATGGCTGCGGGAGTCCCCATTCTGGCAAAAAGCGAATGGTTCTCTCTTCAATGGCTGCCGTGTCTGTGTTTAAATCCCTGTGCCAATCTTCCTTTGAAGACCCATTTCCCACTCCTGCCACAACTGGCTACACTTGCCAGGACTCCCATATCCTCCCAGCTTTACTGGGCTACCATGGCGAGTCTGGGCAGGTGTGGCCCCATGGCGTGGAGCCAATCAATTCCAAGCTCTCACTCAGGCACTGTGACTGGGGCTGGGAGTTGCCTCCCAGTTACATCTTCAGTGGAAGTCACTCCCTCCTCCCTGGCTCAAAGCATGGCCACAGCTTTTAACATATCTATGGAACCAGTTAAAGGTTATAGATACCTTAAATGACCATTCTAGAGGTTAGCTGCGAAACTGTTGCTATGCACAACAACTCAATGGCCCTGCTCCATGTATCCCATCCCCTCAGCTCAGACTTGTGGGGGTGAGGACATCCCATATTTTTAATATTTCCTGGACACCCTGAGTTCTGGACCCCAACACAAATCCTTCTTTTGGGGGTCCCATGGCTGCAACCTCCTACAAAACTATATACAATCATATGAATGTCTATAACTAATTCCTTCAGAACATACCTACAATGAAACTAAGTTGTGCAATGTAGCTCTGTCATTAAGATCCAATTAAACATGAGCTCCGCAAACGAGGCAGGACCACTGCTTTATGGAAATATTCTGAGACCGTATTCTCTGAACACTTCTTTCAAAAGATGAAAACTCAGCCCTGCCCCATGTAGCTCAGTTGGTGGGATGTCAACCCACCAGGTGACAGGTCACCAATTTGATTCCTGGTCAGGGCACATACGAGAGGCAACCAATTGTGTTTCTCTCCCACAGTGATGTCTTTTTCCCTCCCTTCCCCTCTCTCTCGAAAAATCAAATCTTAAAAAAAAGATGAAATCTCAGCCTCATTATCTGACATCACACAGATAATGAAACTGTCCATTCCTGCACCTTCTTGCAGTTAAAACATCAACCAAGGCACACACAGTGCTCACATGTACTGCCAGACAGATTATTGCAGACACTGGGAAGAAGTCTCACTTCAATCTACGATTATGAGAAAATTATAAAATTTTTAGAAAAAATGGCAAATAAAAGGAAAATACTGTTTTTCAATGAACTCTCTACATTAATCCCCTGTTTTTGAACTTTTAAATGGTTAAAGCAAAACATCCAAAAATTCAAAATGAAGGGAAAAAACCCCTGTAAAGCCGCCCAAAGGGCTCCCCAGTCAGCACTGTGAACGTGCACGACCCTGAGTCCCTTCGACCTGGGGCAGAATCCCAGCGCTTCAACTCGGTGTGACCTGGCCTAGACCAAATGCGGAGCTCTAAGAGGGAAACAGTGATGTCGACTCCACGTGGTCACTTGTGGCTGACATGAGAGAATATGTATCATACAGTGAATTCTGTAATGTGACTAAAGGCAGAAAAGTGACGATGGCTTAAGGAAGAGTGTACTACTTACACTTCCACCATGCTGCTCCAGCTTCTGTAATGCACTGGTGATCGGCTCTTTGAATTTCTTGTCTCTTAGTCGCTTTGAAAGCTTTAAAGTAAGATTAGGGGAAATAAAATGATTTGAAAAAGCAGTAATATTCACCATAAGTGTAAGTAAAACTTAGATAAAAAACAGGCTAACCGAAACAATGTCACTGAATCTTTACTGTACATGAACACCACCTGACTTGCTTTAGACTCCAAGGCTCCTTTCAGGAAGCATCTCACTGAAATGGGTACATAATAGATGCCACTCTATTTCTTGGGAATAAAAATCTACTAATTTAATTATTTCAAATAATATCAATCCTACAAAACCTGCTACAGTGTGGTATCCAGAGTAAGTGTTCTATGAAATTGCATACTTTTTCACTTTATAGTTTGCGAGAGCATTTGGAGAACTATGATGGAAAGTGAAGCCTCTGAACAGGTGTTTCCAATAGCAATATACAATTACATAAGAGTGGATAAGCTCTGCTTTAACTGATAGCTCATCGACATGGTCATGGTACCATTACATCGCTCATTAATTTGTGTGCATCGCCTTTGCTCACTTCTCACTGCAGCTCTGAGTTCCGTGCATCAGGTGCTTTCCACTGAGAAAATCTAGGGTAACTGTCCATTGGGTAAATGTTTCATGAAACATCAGGATGATTGTGGTTAAGATACTGAGGTCTGCTCTTTGGTTTTCTGTTTTTGTTTTTTGAGGTTTTGAATCATTTGAAGCCGTCACGTCAGGAAGACGGGGACGGGGCATGATGCACAGCCACCCCAATCTTTTCAGCACTTACACTTGTAAGCAGATGTTTCAGATGGTCATTCAGAGAAGGACCGACAACGACGCTTAACTGCACCAGAGCGTTTACTCCTCTTTCAAAGACTTCATCATCTGAGTGAGCCTGTGGAGCGTCGGTTGGTCAGGGGTGCACAGACAGGAAGGGGAAGAAAAGAAAAAGAAAGGAAGTGTCAGGAGAGGACAAGCCAGGGCAAAAAAGATACGACCGAACGTCCAAACTCAGAACATAACCAACCAAACCCGGAATTTAAAAAATAATCTTTAATGCAAGACATGTAGAAGCAACACACAAATTTTATAAAAAATAGCACTGAAACATTAACTAAGATATATTGTAACACGCATAAAGACTGCTGTGAGATTCATTACTTTCTCTAATTTCACTTTTAGTTCATCCTTTAAAGGTGTTTGCAAGTAAATGATTATCTGGCTCTGAATAAGAGTGACTGAATAATTAGAATTTAATTCTAATTCTGCATATATATGTATCACAGCAACAGGTAAAAAGCTAATTTGCCTGTAATTCAGAAGAAAAGGAAGACATAGAGTATCCTAAACGTAACACAGGAAATCAAAGAATAAAGAACATACCAGGGCCGCCTTCAGCACAGGGACCAGTCTAGGAAGCAGAGGCACGGCCTTTGCAGGAGCGTCTTGGACCAGAAGGAGTTCTCTAAAGCCCTCTTTTGAAACAAAGGTGTAAGGATGTTTAGTCTCTCTCAGACCCTGACAAAAACAAAATCCACATTTGCTTATGTTAGTAAGAAAAATTGAATTCTCACTTACATAAGTGAGAATCAAGTCTTACTGTTTTCCTAATCATGATACTTAATTTTAATATTACAGTTTTAAATAAACTGAAAAATTGCAGAATAAGACACATACATGAGACAAAAAGGATCTCTATCCACAAGAAGGAAGGAAGGGAGGGAGGGAGGAAAAATAGTAAGAAAAAATAAAAGAAACAAAAAGAGAAGAGAGAAACAAAAAAGGAAGTTAAAAAAGGAAACAAAGGAAGGGGGGAAAGAGAGAAAGGGAGGAAGGGAGAGAAAAGGTAAATAAGGAGAAATAAAGAGAAAAAAGAAAGAGAAAAACATACTAGTATAATAAATACATTTTGTATACATTCCTAAATACTACCCAAAAGCATAATGCATTAGTCTTAAATGTATGTTTATAAACACCACATTATGAATGCATAATTACTAGACCCTTTGCCTTTACCACAATCTTAGAATTTGTTTTTCTGACAGAAATGTTAACTAATATAAAGGAACCCATTCAATTTTTTTTTAATTCTATAAAAGCACCTTCATGATTTTCTACTTAAAATGTACAAGAAAACACAGCCCTAGAAAATCCTACAAAAGAAATTAGGGCATTAATCGCAGTCACCTAAGAAACACAGTGTTGACACGGGACTAGCTGAACAGGGACAGACCAGCCACCCGTGATCTGACTTGGTTCGAATGCAAACCGCTGACGCTCCTAATTTGACTAATTCACCAACGATGTTCCTCCGCATTGAGTCTAACTGCTGTTACATCCTATGTATGCATATTTCACCCATTTACCTATAAATACCTGTGTAGACTAACCTCATGCTTATAAAGCTGATTAATTAGTTTCTAATAATCATACACCAATCACCAGTATATGTGGTTCCTAAGACAGTGTAGTGTTTTAATGCCTATCATTTGGCTCTTAATGCAAAAGTAAAGATTTCAATTTAAGGATGAGTTACAAAATAACAGTTAATATAATTTTAAAAGATATTTTTCCCATAAATACTTAGGGGAGATGGAGTATTTATTTACCTCAGCTAAAGTAATCAGAAGAGGATCAAATGGAAGATTTTCAGGAGGACAATCCCACTGTAATCTGTGTTTTACTGAACCATGGACCAATCTACAGTATAAAAACCAGTGAATGAAACAAGAACAACGTCATCACATTTAAGCAGTGATTGTCTGACACATATATGCTCTTTCTAGAACACAAGCATATTAAAGTTATTTTGTAACAGGTAGAAAAACTGTGGCTTCAAACCATATTACAAAGACATGTTGTAAAGCTATGCCCATAATGCTCCAAATCCTCACCCTATGAGCAAAACTGTTGGAAAACCAGACAACCCTGCATTCGCTAAATCTGCAGCTTCGGAGCTCAAGCATGTTGCTATCTGTGAGTCTCAATGCAAATGTTACAGCTGTTACATTTCAGTGACAATTATAACAAAATAATCTACTCAAAATAAAAAAATACAAAGTGTAATCATTACAAATGAAAACTTATTTTAGAACAAACATCGTTTTTTGGATACAGATCACTGAACACTAACAAATGATGTGAAGTCCAGCCAGGTATCATCCGTGTGGAAGAGAATAGACTCCCTAAAGCAGACATCGCTTACATGGGGTAACGAAGTGGCAGCCTCTTGAATTAAAGTTCCTGCTGCTGCTTCTTTCTTTTACGCAGCCTGCACTGGGGACAGCTTACATGCAATTAATCAGCTGCACTCATGTAAAGTGCACAGCGCAATAAGTTTTGATGTGTGAACATACACATGGAAAAATCACCACAATCGTTAATGGTGAACTTCTTTTCCACCCTCAAATGCTCTCAACTCTATTCCTTTGTTTGTGTGATCTGCGTTACAGCAAGATGCCTCAGTAACACTGTTTTACATTTTTGGCAACAACAGATTGCTTTGGGTGGGTAAGGAAGTGTAAGAATGTTAACAGGGTTTCAATTTAGAATATGATAGTCAGCCAAACCCGAAAACACCACTAAAAACTACATTTCTTAAATATTAGAAAAACAAAACAAAACAGAAAAGGATGTTGTGATTATTCTTTCCACAATGAAAATAAAATTATCAATTATATCAGGCTAAAACTGAATATACTCATAAGAAATAAGTGATTCTAGAGAGTAAAATCTCATAATATCACTATTAGCAACCTATATTGCTTTCTTTAAAATAATTCTGAATTCTCTCTAGAAAGGTGGAAAGAATTATATCAAAAGTAAGCAGAAACAGATGTATGTACCGATTAATAAATATTACAAAAAATACAATCTTGAAATTTTGTATTTTTAAAATATAATTTCAAAAAATAATAAAAACAATTTTACTAAATTCTTACCTTTCAGTTTACAAACAAAACAGAATGATTTATTTGTAACCTACATAAGCCAATGAATGCTTATACAGTTTTAGAAGTTGGTTCAATCAATATCTTAAATTATTTTGTGGTTAACTGAAGATGTATTAATAATTCTATTTTGGAATTAAAATTATTTTCTTCAACAATGTCCCAGGATCTATATCAATCTAACAGCCCCAAAGTGTAAGTCCCTTTATTTCAACCTCCGTCGTAAATAAAGTGTTCAGTACATTCAACTTGAATGTCGTACTGACTTTACTCAATTATTCTGAATCACACGGCGAGTCACGACTCGTACTGACTTTACCTGCAGGGAACACCTCCGTTGGAGTACACAGCTGCAAATGCAGAAGGGGCTCGCGACTGCTCCCCAAACTGAAATGAAATGTGACAAGAATACAATACACACTACTGTCACCTCCACTCTGTCGGTATCTAATCAATTTGGGTCAGAGGCAAAAGAATGCCCTGACTTTCAGCCACTTTCACTTCCCAGTGTATCACTGTGCTCAGCAATGCAAACGAGAAAGGCATCGGTCCTCTCAGGACCGAATACACAAGCAGTTTCCTTTCACCCCTCACTTGTTTTGAAAGGCTTGAAGGTGCCCGAAACCATTTATATTACAAATAAATATAACAGATAAATACACAATATCATAAATACTGTAAGATAACACTTCTCAACGCCCCCTCGCTATGACTGACCTTTGAAGGTGAGAGCTGAACGGAGAAGAGGTGTTAAGTGAGGGAAAGCACATTTGTGTTCAGCCTTCAGCACATTTTCTGCCTGTTCTCCCGCTAAGTATGGCTGCTCCGGATGGTCAGAGAACCTGTCATTTCCCAAACTGGCCTACTGCTTCCACAAAAATGAGAGGCTTACGCTGTGCAGGGGTGACAGGGCTGGAGACTGAGCAAGACCCTCAGCAACAAATGTCCACATGTGCCTGCCTAGACATGTAACCCACAACTTTCAGTGTTGCTATACACTATGATCTTAAGAATAGATTAAATCTGGACCTACTCTCAAAGGCAATTTAGGAGGGGATCAATCACAGCAGTTAACAAAATCACAGCATACAGAGTTTCAATATAATTGATCAGAAACTAAAGATATAAAAAAATATTTCACAACATGGTACTCGAATATAATCAAATGAAACAGTTGTTTAAAATATAAAATAGAAACTTACTATGCATAACTAGCTAAAAATTTTTAATTGCATGCAATGATTAAAAAATATACTTAAAAGCTTAAGTTTACAATTAGCTCTGTTCCCTCTGGAAAAACACATTTTGAGTAAAAATACATCTGAAATTTCATTAAAATAAAATATCACAATAAAAGATTCATTTGAGAAGCTCAATCCATATTCTGCATAGTAATTCACAGCAATAGTAACATTTTATTCATTGAGTTATAATCCCTGCTAAGAATCCTATAAGTAACTGAAAAAGTGTTGCTTATATTAGAAAAAAATTAAGACAAATCAATTAAAGATGGGAAAAGGAAGTAACAGCAAGAAAGTATCAGGGTATTCAAGCTTTCAATTTCCTTGATACTGTGTAAATTTCAGAAAGAAGCGAAGGAACACAGATAAACTTTTTTCTTTTTTTTTAAAGAGAGACAATCCTTTGAAACACAGAATTTTTTTAAATTTCATTTATTTATTTTTAGAGGGGAAAGGAGGAAGAAAGGGAGAGAAACATCAATGTGTGGTTGCCTCTCAAGCACCCCCTTTTGGGGATCTGGCTTGCAACACAAGCACATGCCCTGACTGGGAATTGAACCAGCAAACCAGCACTCAATGCACTGAGCCACACCAGCCGGGGCTCATTTTACTTTAAGTCAGATAATGTCCTGTTTCTTGGAACGCTCACTGTATCCTTGCCTAAGTATCTGCCATATTTCACCTGCCATCAAAATCGAAGAGCCAGCTCTTCTCCCAACCCCTTCCGAGGGCTGAAACCACCATCCTCTCACCCTATGGAAGGCTGGGCCAAACACACCTGGTGTTGTTGCTCAGGTGTGTTCACTTCTGGATAATTCCCTGACTTACCCACAATTATGTACTTTTCTGTGCTTAAATCTCATTTTTGTTAAATCTGATTAAATTGCTGGGAAGAGGTAGGAGGAGGCTAGCACTACAGTTGGGATTTCTGGTGGACAGGTTTGTGGATCACAGAGAAACGGTTATGGACCTTTACTCAACTGTCAAGGCACGCAATTCATCCTATGACAACTAAATATAAGTTTATTCATTGATATCAGAATGTCAAATCATCATAGCAAGTAAAAATAAAGCTGATACGTAATTTATTTTCTACCCACCAATACTCACCCACGAATGAGACAGGACCTACCCAAACTGGCTGATACCCACTCCATCCCGTTCACCTGCGTTCCCCCCATCACCTCCACCCTTATCCACTCCATCCTGTTCACCTGCGCTCCCCCCATCACCTCCACCCTTATCCACTCCATCCTGTTCACCTGCACTCCCCCCATCACCTCCACCCTTATCCACTCCATCCCATTCACCTGCGCTCCCTCCCCATCACCTCCACCCTTCATCACCACTGCCACATGCCCTTCCTGCTCCACTACCTCGGCACCAGCACGAGAGACTAAGACAGGACACAGACGGTTCGCCAGTGTGCTAAGTGTGTGTTATTTAGAGAAACCTACTGAATCAGAATCTCTCTTGCACCTACCGGGTTAATCGTTTTAGGGTTAAGTTTATCACTTGGCCGAGGGTGAACTTTCCTTGCAGACTCTGGCGAACTGGCTGACGATGAAGATTTGCTTCGCTGAACTGCAGTCCTCTGTGTTATTCGTGGATTTGCTGATGTCCTTTGATTACAATTACCTGGAAAAGAAACCCAGAAAAATCAACCAAAAAGCGCGAAAACAATAAAACGCACCCCACATTCATGCGGATGACAGAACGTGTCATTAATAAAGTTCACCTCTTCCCCGACAAAGCAGCATGTCGTACCCGTCACTCTGTTTTTGAGCCGCATGTCTCCCTGGCACTCTGACTTCTGCATTGCTTCCCCTTTACTCCTGCAGGCAAACGAAACCTGATTTCAAAATATTTTGAGGATATTCACTAACAATACGAAGACCAAAACAGAATACAGTAGAAAGTACAGTAACAGACACACACAAAAAATGGTATGACATGGAGCAAAATACTTGAAAAGACTAATGAGAAAATATAACATTATATCAATTTCAGTAAGATCAGTAACAGCATATTTAAAACTGGCTGTAAGAAAATAAAATGTATAAAACTATATTTTTTCCTTCAAATTATCAAAATATACTATTAGATACTCAGTTGCAATCCTCTGGTTATATGCAAAAAACATGAACTAGACTTTTAAAAATATTTTACTTATTTATCTTTAGAGAGGGGCAGGGAGAAAGGGAGAGAAACATCAATGTGTGGTTGGTTGCCTCTCACGTGCCCCACACTGGGGACCTGGTCCGAAGCCCAGGCACGTGCCCTGACTGGGAACCATCGAACCATCAACCCTTGGGTATGTAGGCCTGCACTCAATCCACTGCACTACACCAGCCAGGGCATGAACTAGATTTTTGAAGAGTGGTTGGCACATACCCTACCGTCTCCACCTTCTCTGGCCCCTATATTTCCCAAGTCCCAAATGTCATCATCTGCATATCAAGTCCTACTTTTGCAGTGACATAATAAACTGTCCTACTCAATGTCCCATGAGCTCCTGGAATCCCACATAACCCAGAAGTTATCACACACACTGAAGCTGTAAAATCCTTGTTAACTCAAGGAACCACCAGTTTTCTGGCCCATCAGGAGTTAAAACTTATAGAAAATTGCTGTTTCCTTTTCCTTTGCTTCCTTCACTCATCCCTGCAACGTGTTCAACATGGTACGGCGAGCCTCTGGGCTCAAATCTGGGTTAGTATCTCGTCTCCACCAGTTATGAGGCTCAGGAATTAGGCAGATTATTTAACATCCCTAAGCTTCGATTTCCTGATCTGTTAAAAGAGGTAAATCAAGCCTATTAAAGTCGTGGTTGAGTGACATTATCAGCTTGCTCACCAGCCAACAGAGGTTCACCTCTCCCTCTTCCTTATTTCCTCTTTTTTGTTAATGAAAGGGGTCCAGTTCATAACCCATGATTTCCTGCCTAATTAGTGATTTCTAAACTTCTACCAGTGAGTCCTCTACCACACACCCCCAGACCCACATACCCAGCTGCCTGCTGGGATCTCTAGGCCAAGCTCCAATCCTAAATTCCTGGAGCCTTTGCCATCTTCTGTGTCTCAAATGCTCTCTTCCATGGCCCTCTAGTTTCTGCACTGCTTCCTTCATACTTCTACCTGATTACTTCCTCTCTCCCTTGCATAACACTCCAGTCGTTCCGTTATTAGAGCGCGTTCCACTTCACACCTGTAACACAGTCACAACTGCAACTGCACTGTATGGCAACACAGGAGAAGTCCTCATATGCTTCCAAATGAGAGTTTTTCAAATATTTGAGGACAATGACTCTCAGTTCTTTAGTTTTCTCTTCTTCAGGATCAACGCTGACACTTTCTGAAGTGATGCCTTACATGAGTTGATTTTAACAGATTAGAAATCTTCACGAGGAAGACCAAGGTCTACGTAGTAACAGTGAGCCTGATCATACTTCAAACATGATGTGACCAGAGTGCCTTGTACAGACAAACGTTAGAATGCTGCCGTACACGGAACTTCAAATTTCAATTTTTTAAATTTAATATACTGACTTAATTTTCTCATCCTATGACCAGGAGATAACTTACCCAATATCCTACTTCACATTCATTCCCAAGGCCTTTTCTAGTCATATCTCATTAACTTTATCAGATAATACTCTAAGACAAGCTAAGGCAAGCTTTAAACACACTGACCTAATACAGCACTTCGGGGATTTAACAAGCATTTACAATTACTCCTGGACTGTTCTGAGAAGCTCCTGATGAAGAGCAATGCATTAAGTTTCTATTTTTAAAAAATATATGCCTCATTTCCAACTCTATAATTTGGGGTAACTACAATAACTCTTCTAAAGGTTGATGAAGACTAGTAAATGAATATATGTAAAACATTTACGTATACACTTGGCACATAGTAAGTGCTATATTGAGTTTTAGCACTTTCTTTATAATGATACAAAGTGGTTTTTAGTATCACCAATAATAGTGGGGTTAAGGTGACTAAACAGTTCCTTCTTTCTGAAAAATCTGGTTCAATAGCTTAGACTATGTCAATTTGAAGATCCAGTTTAACATCAGTTTGTCCTGATCATACACTGTCATAGCTGACATGGCTGAAAACGGTACTATCACAAAGACGCCTACCCACAATCATAACAAGTGCCTAGTTTGCAACATCAAACAGGGCACACATTTTTCAACACTGTCTACCAATTCTGCAAACGTTTCAGTTGGAACAATTAAATCTGTACACTTTTATGTCACAAAGATGTTCCTTTGAAGGTACTAATGGGAAGGTACTGCATTATGAATGACTTCAAAACATTAACCAAAAGTCTTCACCTGACTTTTAAACATGCTAAAAAAAAAAAAGAGCTTCCAAAGGTTTTAGTATACAGGGCAATTCTTATATGTAATGTACTTACCTAATTTACAGATAGCAAGAAACACCCACACAAACACACAATGATGCAAACACTTCTATGTCCACTTCTGAAACACCTTAGTTTCTTTCTGAAACAATTACTTTTTTCATGTATCAATAAAAGTATATCCTTTTGTCTTAAAGACAAATTAAGTGCCCTCAATTTTTAAAAAATATCTATCTGGTAGATTACTGGCAACAAACCTGCAGCATGAGTTGTTAGTAAAAGGAAAATGCTTAATGTATTTTATGCTCAACCACCCTTTTGAGTGCACTTTCATTAAATAACATGGGAGAGGGTGGTGTGAAAGGGTAATGTTGGAAGGAAGTGAAAAATAAAGAATCGCTTTATGTTACAAATATTCTAAGGCCACCATTCTTTTACAAAGCAACATGAAGATTCTAAATAGACTCTAGAATCCACAAATCTACTTAACCCCAACATCTAAACTATGTCACAGTATCAGAGCGCTCCACTGGGCGATCCTCACTTCTCCCTCAGATTTCCTTAGCTGTAGGCATCTGCATCCAAGCTAGGAACGCATACCATTCTTTCCTTGTTTTGAACAACTCGTAAATCCTTTCTCTATATGCACTTCCCCGCCCCACCCCGCACCCTGCTCTGCACAAAACTGCTTGCTAAATTCTCAAGAGCAGATGCCACATTATTTTTTCTTCCCTAATCATGTTTAGAAAGTTCCAAAAGCACTAATAGGCACCTCCCTAAAGTTCCTTCTGATTCCAAAGCACAGCAACACAACCCAGTAACCACCTACTCAGTCCCTTTACCATAAAGTAAATCCAACGGGCCAGTAACAAGAATCTTAAACTTTGCTTTTCATTTCCTTAACCTCTACTCCTCCAACACTATACATTTCTTAATATCTAAGGCCATTTTAGGGCCAGGGTATTGTCAAAGTTGGAAAAGAAAAAGGGCATGTACGGGGAAAATGAAGAAAAAACTGATTTTTTTTTTTTTTTAAGGAAGGTGGAGGAAAAGGCAGCCGGTTTCAATTAAGGCGAATGGAGGCTACTCTAGGCCAAAGTACGACCCCGGAAAAGAAAGGGCGACCCCGGAAAAGAAAGGGCGAGCTCTCGGCTCACAGCACCTCCGGGGTCCTTAGCAACGGAGTCCGCCAGCCCTAGCAACAGGTCCAGCGGAAGCCGGCTAGGCCCAGAGGGTGCGGGAAGCTCCGGGGGAGCCCCCCGGCTCCGGGAACCCGTCCTACCGCGCCACCTTCCCCTGCGACCCGCCCACTAGCCGCCACCCTAGAAGGGGCTTTTCACCGGCGACTGCTGGACCAACGCCGCGGTTCCCGCGACCCGTCGCCTGAGTTTGGGAAGAAGGGAGCTGCGCGCGATCCCCAGCTCCGACGGCGCTGTGCGTGATGTCAGACGCACGTTACGACCACTAAGCCAATAGCAGGGAAGCTGCAGACGCACAAGCGGAAGAGGGTTGCCCTGGCAACAGGCGAGGGAGGTGAAAGGACATTTCCTGAGCTAGCTGCGCTGTTTGGTGACAAAAAGGCACCTGGTGAGGGCTTGTTTGGGGAATGAGAGGTCCAGGTAGCAGAGGAGAGCGCTCCTCATTCCCTGCGTTTCCGGCCCTCCCCAGGCCGTGTATGTACCTCTGACGGCGCTCTGGCACACTTAAAATGCTCAGTGTTCTCCAGGTATCTTGCCCTGGCCTAGATCATCTGGGAGCTGAGGATCGTGAACTCCAGCCTCGGAGTCTTCAAGGGAGAAAGGCAAAGTCATCCCCCTGCCCAGCTGTAGAATTTCGTTTCCTGTCATATCTTACTAATTCATATACTATTGCATCGACTACATAATACATCCCTATTTTAATAATGAAAAGCGTGTGCTTTTGTACTCCAGATATCCAGTAAAACGGATGCTGCAGGAAAATGTGTGTCCCCTTGTGATTCCATCTAGAGCAATTCGGGATGTCATAGTAAAAAGCCCATCATGCCCTTTCAGACCTGTCTACTGCATTCCTTTCTAAAGTCCTCGTCTGTCGCCAACCTTAACTGTTTGCTTGGACAAGAGCTAACTCTGCAGTTATCCTTGTCTGAACACCCCAGGCAGTAATCTCTCCCTGTCTTTGTAGCTCCATTCTTGTTCCCTGAATTTGCTACCCCAGAAGCACCTTCCCTAGGCTGCTTCTAGTAAATCGCAGTAAGGACTCAGGAAATGCCCTCTGAATAAATGAAATGAATGAATGGATTCTATAATTTCTCTAATGCTCCATGAACTTTGCAGACATCTCTATCTGAAGATTTAATCTTAATTATGATGTATTTATGTCTCTTCTCCACTAAATTGAAATAGTCTCCATCAGTTTGTCAGTTTCCTATCCCCAATACTAGCACAATGCATGCTTAATGCTTTTTAAAAAGCAAAATAAAGGGAAAAAAAGATCCTATTTTTAGCAACTTTCACATTATTATCCTCTTCTCCAGCTTTGTCAAGATTTGTTATAGCTCCTTGTCCTCTTGCTTACTCCTAGTATTGCCAATGTCAGACTGAGCAGCACCTAGCTTATCTTCATTTTAAAAATAAAGAAACGGGTTCATTGGCATTTTGACTTTGTCTGGATATCATGCAGTAATACAGGGAGTACTTTCTTAAACATATTAATTTGAGAAGCCTGTGAGACACCTGGCTGAAGCTGAGCTAAACGAAGTTCACAGTTCCTTTCTTAGTGGCCAATTTCAGGACTAAAGATGTAGAATCTACGGTGTATTAGCCCTTGATTAATGCACTGTCTCCGCCGTTCCCTTAAACATTAATAAATAGCCCCTTGGTAACTAAAACCTTGCCAAATTGTTCTATTTTTAATGTATCCATACATATATAAAATTATGAACTAGATAATACATCTGATAAAAACTCAGATTTTTTTCTTATTGTTCTGATACCTATTTCACTTGTGAATATTTCTTAATTATATCCATTTAGCCACCAAGCATTTTTAAGTAAACAACAGAGGTATTAATAGCTTGGCCTTAATTACATTAAAGAAAATCTGTTTCTTTTTGGTACAAATTACAGACTGACTGATCATTCCCAATTATCAGGAAATGAGATATAAGACAACTCATTTTTTTCTGTGTAATTTTCAGTACACCCTGTCAGACATATAATCACTGAGTGTCCCAATGGAAAAATTAAATTCTAATTTTAATTATTTTCCACATGGAAAAAATTAAGCCATGATGATGGTAACACTGGCAAAAGTAAATGAGACCAACATGAAGCAGCATAGAGGGCAGTATTGTCCAAGAGAAATAAAATGTGAGTCACAGTGAAAAAAATTTCATTTTCTAGTAGGCACAAGATTTTAAAAGTAAGAAGAAACAGGCGACATTCAGCTTGATAATATATTTTTATTTAACTAAATATGTCCAAAATACGACCAATGTGCAATAATTATGGAAATATGAGTGTGATGTTTTGCTTTCTTGTTAGCATGCTGAGTCCTCCAAATGTCATGCGTATATTATATTTGCAGCACGTCTCAATCCAGATGAGCCCCATGTCATGTCCTCAACAGCCACATGTGGCTAGTGGTGACCACTGGAGTGGAGAGAGAGCTATGTCCTCGGATAGTTGTACAAACAGAACCAAATGAATAAATGTACTGTGTTAAGTGGTTGCCAAGTACACACCATATGTAGTACGTATCATTAGGTGTTGGAAGATAAAGCAACAGGTAAAGGGAAACTAGTTAAATGAATTGGCTATGAATCTCTGACTATGGAGTCAGCACAAGTAGTGGCTTTATTTATGATTCATAGCTGAATTGGGTTTCCTTTACAAATTCCCTTTTAGTCTGTGCAGAAACTTCAGCTTTCTTCTCCTTGGATATGAGTTGGGGAGGGAGTGATGAAGCTGAGAGACACAAGGTATCTGGTCCTCTGTTGTCATCTGCCTCTGCTGCCAGCTACTGAGATGGACTTTGAACTTTCTGGTCCTCAACTGCATATTCTCTAGCCGTGTAGCTTGTTCATGCATATCTCTCATTCCAGATTCTCATTCACAGTGAATTTTAATCTCCTCTTAAGCTCTTGGGAAGTAGTCTATTCTTCCCATCTGTAGTGAGAGAAGCCCACCTGTTGAGTTACACACTGTAGAAATAATGGAAACCTGTGAGACTGTCTTCAAGTCTTTTGCCTACATACCCAACATAGCCATTTCTTTTGACGCTGAGACCTGCTCGATTCAGGGGTACTTAGACCCACATTGGTTCTGAGACGTTGCCTTGAGACCAGGATGATGGTTGGGGAGGGCAGAGTACACTGCCTCTTTGCACTCGGATCGGGACCTGGGCTCCGAAAGATGGCGTATTCTTCAAACTCTTCCAAGTAATGACTAATCTTTGAACGTGGCTTTTGAAACTTCAAAGCCAAGAATTGTTATTGTTGTCAGTATTTTTTATGATGCCACCCCTCAACACAGACTCTGTGTCAATAAACATAAAATAGTCTAGCTGCAGTCTCTGTGGAAGAAGTGCCACGGGGCAGCAGGAAATATTACTTTTACAGAAGTGGTTTTATTATATTAGTTTATAACTTATTTTAGAACCTTTTATGGGGTTTTTTAAACAAAAGGTGACAGTTGGAGTAATAAACCATTTAAAGAGTGTTTTATTCCACTTAGTTCAAGCACAGCTTATTAAGTTGAGGGTTAGAGATAGGCAGGAAAGGAATGGGCTTCTCGCATGTCTTCTAGAAAGTAGGGCATTAACCAACATTAAAACAATTAAACAGTTCATTAAGTCCTAGGTAATGAATCTTTGTTCTGCTGATCTTGGGTTAATGAGTCCTCTTTCACAAAGTCATGGACAACAGGACTAAAAGAAACAGGAAGCTTTGACTTTGTCTCTCTGTACATTCCAACAGGTGTCCGTGATGACAATGTCAGTTTATAATGAAAAACCTGTCCACATGATTTCATTCTCTATAAATAACAAGAATAGTTAAGAGTACTAGGTATAGTCTTTAGATGAGGGCTTTTTTTTTAGTTTATTTGTTTTTTTAAAGTTGTGTTTCCAGATGGCTTAATTTCTGATCCATGGCTTGTAGAGGGACCTTTACGTCATTTTATTCACAGCGTGGTTCTCGGAGCTTCCTCGCCACCACGCCACCATCATCACCCGAGGGCGTGTTAGAAACGCAGAATCACAGTCTTCACTCCAGGTCTCCTGAATCTCACTCTGCATTTTGCCAAGACTCCTCACACGAGGAAATGTGCTTTACCATTTAGGCATACGCAAGGATGAAGCAGAAACTGCCCCTTGGTGATATAAAGAATAAGCATTTCTTGTGAAATTATTATAAAAATCCCAGTGTCAGAATAAAGGAAAATGTAATTGTCTCTTGAGGTGTAATAAATAGTAATTGTATAGGGACTCAGTCAAAGATTACATAAGAGTAAGAACATATTATGACCATGAGGGCTGTTCTGGGTTGAAGTCCTCCCCCCATAGAACCATACATTGGAGTCCTTAAATGTGAACTTAAAAATTTGGAAATAGGGTCATTGAAGATGTTAAGTAGTTAAGTGAGGTGACTGCTAGCCTTATAAAAAGGGGACATTTGGGCACAGGAACACATATGGGGAAAACACCACACGAAGGTGGAGGCAGAAGCCGAAGACCACCAGACTGCCAGCAAACCACCAGCAGCTCAGGCAGGGGCGCAGGGACGTCACCCCTGGCAGCTCTCAGCAGGAGCTGATGCTGCTGACCCTAGGGCCTCAGTCTCCAAGCTTTTGGAAAAAAGAGACAACGTAATCATGCAAACTGGGGCTCTGCCACTTGGTGCCTTTGATTCACGTGACCTAACAATTACTGTTGAAGGAAACAGTTTTTATTAGCAGGACTCCAACCTTGGGTGGGCTGGTGCTGAGAGTCATTCCTGCTCAGAGCCCTTCTCTTCCACGAGACCCAGGACTTCCCTTGCTCCCCAAAATACAACAAGCTAAAACCATGTCCAAAGTTCCCCATATCCTTACCTGTCCATCAGCTGGTCATGCAAGCAGCTCTCCATCCTCTCTGGAGGGTGTGCTTGTGAGATCAGAGTCACCATCCTCCCGCAATAACTTTCTTCTTCAGGATCTGGAGTATGTTATCCTCAGTCTCCATGTTGCAGTTCAGAAAAACATGTGTCATGTTAAACTGTCCCAGAGGCAAGGGGGTGACTTCTCCATTGTCTTTCAGGAAAGCAGAACTCTGCAGCTCAGTATCCTCGGTCACGGTTCAGCTCCAAGCATCTCTCAGGAGTCTGGGTGGCCAGGCAGGTCCCTTCAGCTCCATCAGCTCTGTCGCTGTCCTCTGCAGGCAGACCTCCAGGCACACAGACCTCCAGGCAGACCGACCTTCAGATCCCTGCTCCAACTTTAATTGCTCGGCCCAGAAAGTGCTGTGTGACCTAATGTTTGGCTCTTCTTATGGTGCATTAGTGTCTGCCATTTTTGTCAGCTCCCCAGTGTCTGATCCTCTTCTGACTGCCATCTTTAGACAGGGCAAGAGTTCCCAGCAACACACAGCACAGGCGTCAGGAAGGGCATCTGCTCCCTTGTAGCTTACACAAGCCCTGTATGACCTTCCCCTCTGGCTATGTCACCAGTCACTGCACTTTCTCACGGTCTCGCCTACACAGTTCACCTGGGTAGCAGCCTTCTTACCTTCCTGGAGGGAACCTGCCTTTGTTATGTAATGTCCCTTAAAGCTATACTCTTCACTCTGTGGGCATTCCCCACTCTGCCCCCTCTGCCTCCCTGCAGGATTTGGGGGGGATGGGAACAGTGGGGCTCTCCCCCCTCAGGGGACCCATGCTCTGCACCCTGTTACAACAATATATTTCTATTGCTTAAGCCTCCCAGGTTGTTCCAGCAGCCCCACCAAGCTAATCTAAGAGACCTGAAAAATCTTCAGAGTCCGTTGATTCATCCCATAATATGTGCTGTGATTGTCTTCCGTTGAAAAGCTATATTAAACCCAGAAACAAAATATTTCTTTGGTGAAAAACAAATCAACTTGTTGACAAGTATGTCAATCTTTGAACACAGGAGCTTAAGTCGGCTTTAGAGCCTTCTGAGAGCCACACAATTCCTGAAACACACTTATATTGACACCGTTTTAGAATTACATGTGCATAATTAACCCAGGAGGAATTGAGAGTCTCTTTTTGTTTTGTTAATTCTTTTTATACTGTGGGATTTATAAAAAGGGCAGCTCTCACCATAGTACTGAGCTAATTAAAAATCTGGAGTTGCTAATTTTTCTAGCATTCTTTCTCATTAACTTAAGGGAGCAAATATTTGGTGTTTCCCAGAGCAGCCAGGAAACCCTCAAAAGAGTTTAAGTACAAAAGACATACTGAGAGTTTTCTTGTTGTGAATCTGGGGCTTGCATTTGACAAAGGCAATTTAAAAAAAGTTGTCAAAAAAGTAACAAGAAGCAAACAAAATTTATAAGAATATAAATAGAAAAACTATATTTTGGATCAGAGTGATAACATTTAAAATTAATACGGCAACAAGTAATAATGACTAAGAACTCTAAATTTTTCTAAAGTTATTCTGTTGCTGAAATAAATGACAAGTCATGGAAAAAAATGTGCAAAAATAATAGGATCTTGAGTGAAAATTTTATGGTATAAAAACATTACTAGGCACAGACTAATTTTTACAGATTCTTCCTAAAAGCAGACTGTATGGTCAAAGGGCACATTTAACTCCGCAGTAGATGATTGTTCAATTAACTAATTAATAGTTTCTTTGGGAAAGAAAATGAAAGCATTGCTTACTTAACTGTGGGGTTGTTTCTTGAATCTGTTGTAGCTTGAAGGGTTAAAAATGGCCCTGTCTGATTGGTTGGTTGAAACAAGGACGAAAGGTGGGCTGAAATGCTGCTGAGTTGCCGAACAGCCTTATTACACTATCGGGGGTGGGGGGTGGCCAAACACTTAGAGACACTGGAATATTAGAGTGGATTCATCATGTAAGATCTACTCAGCCAACCTGGGAGGGGGGTGGAAGGCTTTAGGCCCAGAGGAATGTGACTGGGAGGAGTAAATGTGTGAGAGAAGCCCCAGTGTCCTTGAAGAGCTGTGTGGTCACTCTTTGTATGTCAGAAATTACAGTGGAAACTGCCACCACTAAACTTGGATCCCTAAACACAGTGGGGATAATTGGGTATCAGGGTGGCAGGGGCCATGTGGCCACACTTAATCACCAAAGACAAGGTGGATGTGGTTAGCAAATTGGACAGTGGAGTCAGAGTAATAATCAGATTAGTCTGGCTCACAGAAACTGATGGGAGTGACTGGCTATTGACCATAATGTCTCTAGCAGAGAAATAGATGGGCCACACACTAAACTTTTACCTGGTGTTTTTAAGTGAAAGAGCTTGCAGGGTAAGGGAACGCAAGTCTACTTTGAATCGCCAATACCAAAGAGTACCATCTCCTCCATCAGTTCCCAGACCTGGGTTAGTTTGCAGACCCAGATGGCCTTGAATGAAAGGGAGCATGAGTTCTCTGGAGGAATGACCCCACCACATCCCCCCAAACCTAAACTGTGGACCATTCTCCAAGTCATTCCTCAAAGAGGCCTATGATCTTTACCAGGGTGACTGTTGTGAAAAAGAAACAGTAGTACTTTGATTATTGGACACCGGCTCTGAACTGACACTGATTCCAGAAGAGCCATTGGCCACTGGGCCCACCAGTCAGAGGGGAGGGGCTTTTGGAGGTCAGGTGGACGATGTTCTTTTAGCTCAGATTTGTCCCATTGTGACCCCAGGAGACCCCCAACTCATCACTGGTTATTTCTCCAGTCCTGGAATTTATACTTGGACTAGACACACTCAGCGACTGGCAGGTTTTCCACATCGGTTCCCCGACCCGTGGGGTGGTGGTTACTATAGTAAACAAAGGTCTAGTGGAAGCCAGCAGAACTGCCTTTCCCTAGGAAAACAGTAAATCAAAAGTGATTTCACATTCTTGGAGGAATATCAGAGATTGATGTCACCTTCAAAGACTTATCTTATGTAGGGATGATTCCAACCACATTCTCACTCAGTTCGCCTATTTGGCCTCTGCAGAAAACAGATGGATCTTCCCAAATGACTGTCACATACTTAACAGGTGGTGACTCCTACTGAAGCTCCTGCAAGGCCAGCGATCCACCTTCATTTCCCCCCCATCAGGGGTATATCCTGTCTGCAGCCCTCAGTCCTGACTGAGTCTGTAAGAACTTTAACCACCTTTCCCTCCACAAGGCACCACACTGGTCCATTACACTGGTGATACTGTGCTGATTGGAGCTAATGAACAAAAAGTAGACACTACTCTAGACTTGTTGGTAGGACATTTCCTTGTCAGAGTGTAGGAAATAAATCTATCCAAATTTTGGAAACCTCAACCTCAGGGAAATTTCTAAGGGTTCAGTGGTCTGGAGAATATCTAGATAATGCTTCTAAAGCGAAGGGTAAGTGGTTGCATCTGACCCCTCCCACAACCAATAAAAAAGACGGAATGCCTAGTGTTTTTAGATTTCAGAGGCAACGGATTTGTCATTTAAATGTGCTTACTGAGTGAGCCAATGATCTCCCAGTTTTGAGTGGGGCCCAGAGCAGGGGAGGGCTCTGCACAGGTCCAGGCTGTTCTGCAAGCTCTCCTGTCCCTTTGGCCACCTGACCCAGCAGATCCAAGGTTGCTCAAGTGTCACTGGCAAATAAAGAGGCTACCATTATTTCATTGAGGTGGAAGATAAGCAGATTTTATAACTTCTCTCAAATTTTTCTTTTTTTTAAATATTTTTTAAATTTAATCTATTTATCTTTAGAGGGGAAGGGAAGGAAAGAGGGAGAGAAATATCAATGTGTGGTTGCCTCTCATGCATCCCGTGCTGGGAACTGGCCTGCAACCCAGGCATGTGCCCTGACTGGGAATCAAACCACGATCCTTTGGTTCGCAGGCCCGTGCTCAATCCACTGAGCTACGCCAGCCAGGGCTCAAATTTCTCTATATCCTTCACTTTTCCCTCTGCTCACTCCACCTGATGTGAGGGTTTATTTTGTGTGTTAACTTGACTTGGCCACCGTGTCTAGATATGTGGCCAAACAGTGTTCCCAATGTTCTGTAAGGGAGTTTTCGAATGAGGTTAACATTTATATTGTGGGCTTTACATAAAGCAGATTACTCTCTGTAGTGTGGGTAGGCTTCATCCAATCAGCTGAAGGTCCAAGTAGAATCGAAGAATGGCCTCTCCTGAGCCAGAGGAAAGTCTGCAGTAGACAAGCCCTTGGACTTGAATTGTAGTATCAGCTCTCTCTCCGGGGTCTCCAGCCTCCTGGTCCATTTTGCAGATTTCACACCGTTAACAGCTTCCTTGGTTGCATCAGTCAATTCCTTAAAATAAGTACTTGTATATGTTAACACATTCTACTGTTTGTGTTTCTCTGGAAAAGAATACACCCAATTTCCCTGTGCTGTGAAGCAAATTCCAGTTGTCCAACTGAGCAGCCCTAAAAAGCCATATCAGTGCTCTATTAAAAACGTTAATCTGTGTTCCCAATTTCTAAGTCTCAGCCCGGACCTTAGCATGCTTGTTCTAAGCATTCATAGACTCTCTAGAATGCTTGTTCTGTGCGGGGAGGTGCTGGCTGAGGTTGGTTTCTGGCTCCCAGATTGATTTAAAGAAAGAGGTCCGTGCTGGCTGGCATTCAGCTGAGTAGGTCGAAGGAGCAGAGTGACAGTAAACGGCCAAGTTAGCTGCATCAGTGATGCCTGTGTAGTTTCTAACTCACATCAGATGCATTCGGATCAAGCATTCTTGGTTGGCCCTCTTCCTGGGAAAGAGGACCAGGTAATGGCCTGCTGCACACAGGTCATCGGCCTTGACTTAGCATTGTCGCCATGACTCGTGGCATTCAAATAAAGTTTCCTTAGTGTATTTATTTTATATTAGGATTTTTATTCACATTTTTAAAGGAAACAACATACTTCAAAATGATAAAATACCACCAGCTCTTATTTATTTCCCCCGTATGTATGAGGGGGCTTAAGGCAACACTGTGGTGATTGTGGGGGGTCGGGGGAGTGGCATAAAGGAGATAAATAGTCACGTAAAAATACAATAAAAATAAAATTATGCACAAAAATAGCTACTTTTTTTAAAACGAGGGAAATATCCAAAATCATAACTCAAAATTTAAGTTTTCGCCACTAGATGGCGCCAAGTAACTATCACTCGTTTTGCTTCTCTGCTAAAATTTTCTATTGTCAGCTGAGCAATTGAAGAGAGGAAAAATATAAAAGCTATTTACTGGTGATGTTGAACAAGACAGAGGTTTTATTAATAGAGAATCGAACACATTTTGTAATTCAATTGCTAGCCAAATTATTTTCTTTATTGTCAAGTACCTGTACAGTTAAAGCAGAAAATAGGATCAGCATTGAAACACGTGCAGAAAACACGGCCGGGTGAAATGCAATCAGCATTGACTGGGAATGTTTACCTCGGTCAGATAATAAGTGGAGGGGAATGACTATAACAGGCTGCTTCTGCTGAGCGGCTTTGAAAAATTGTTTCTGACCACATACAACAGGCCCTTTGCATTTTCATGATTATTGCACCCAAGGACACTCTTGGGGCTTGCAAAGGTCAAGAGAAATTCTCTCTGCTGGAGAGTTTTACCTCACAGTAAAGGGAAAAAAGGTTCCTATAAGAAAATTTGCTCGGGGCCCAGATTTAAATTTCATCACAGGCTGTCCCTTGGGTCATGGTTAACATAGACCTGTTGAACCTGCGTCCAACATTCAGTGTGGTCTCTAATGGCCCTTCCCTGACGGCCTCATCACGAGGTAGGGCTATGATTAGGAACCATAGGAGACGTGAATAATATCACGCTATCATTTTTTAAAGCCGCTTCAGAGGCAAAATTCAGATTTTCAAATGCATCGGGATCTTTGATAAGAGGAGACGATCTTGGGACTATCAATAATGAAGCAATCCAAAGAGCCCTGTAGGCGCTCCTGTCTAAAAATTAAGGGGAGGAAATACAAGAAACCATAAATGTTGAGCAAGGTATTCATGGGCCCTGAAAGCGGGTTTAAGAAACAGAGGAAGGACGTATTCATGTTCAGGAGAATGCTTCTCCAGAGGAAAAGAGACAAGGTAATTGGTTAAATTCAACAACCTCAGAGGTAATTTTGAAGACAGTTAAGTGAGGTCATCTTCAGCAATCAAAACTGGCTATTAGCTCATGCCCAGGCAGCGTCGAACCCCTCAGCCTGCTCCTTGCTTCACTTCATTTCATTGGTGAGGTCCATGCTCACATTATCTAAGAAGCCAAACTTTCAAAGCCTGCTGGGGGACCATAACCCCCAGCCCTGAGCCCCTTCCTATCCTGATCTATGAATACGCTTCCGTGAGTCTGCTCTCTCCCCAGAGTGAGGAGCGCATGCCCCCTTGGCAGTAACAATGGAAGAAATGAATGTACGCACTTTGGATGCTGTTTTGCAGATGCCAAGTATCTCTCCAGGTAGCAATTAAAAGAGAGTTTTACAGAACATTTAGCAACGATGCCTGGGAGTTTGAAAGAGTTCACTTCTCTCTTTAGACAATGAATATCGAAGGGTTACTTTGCAGAAGGAAACTGTTTTTGAAGATCTGAAGTGAGAGACTGAATCAAGGTGGGGGCTGATGTGCATTGTTAATATCTGTGAAAACCGAAAAGAATAGGATTCCAGAGACCTCCATAAATCAAAGAAAAGACCTTTTAAAAATAGCGATATGAGCCAGATGGCACACACAGAAATCAATATTCTGAGTCCTTTGGGGATGGGGTTTAATTCTTTCAGACCCCACGAGGCATCTGATGCAGAGATTTGCACTTAGTGGGTGTCTAGTTAATATATTTGAGTCAGATTGAACAAGGTACAAGTACACACACACACATACACACACACACATACACACACACACCATGGGACTGGTAATCAGTATAACACAGCTGAGAAAGTTACCAATGCTAAAGTTGTATCAGGTGTAGACAAGTAATATCTCACTTTGGTAGCTTAATTTCCAGGGCATTTGTGTTCAGTTTCAAATTTAACACCATAAAACTTGACTTTGAGGTTAAGTAAAGTATAGCAGAAAATAGCAATAGCATTATGTTAAAGGCATCATTTCATTAGTCATTCATTCATTCACTGATGTAATAAACACTTTGTGATAAGGTAGGTTAACAGTCAGCCTTTGCATTGAAGGGGTTTGTGGCATGGCGCACGATTCTTCTGAAGCACAGCCTTGCACAGAGAAAAATAACCAAGATCTTCTCTGAAGCAGGGTGCAGTAGGCTCCAAAGGCCTCCTGGTTCTGAGACTCCGTCTCTCAGCTTCAACCTCCCTTCTACACTGTCCTTTGCCCGACCCGCTGGGCGTCTACAGACCTCATTTCCCCTGTGCCAGGTGGCTCCCTATCAAACTTCCCCAACAGGGGGCGCTACAGGAAGACTGGAAGGCAGTGGAAGTGGGGAGGAGACTTGCCCATTTTTGTTGGCCAGCTGTGCCTGACAGTGTCAGGCCAGCTCAGCAGCCTGTTTCAGTGAACATACTCGTGTATGCTTCCAGAAGCAGTCTTGACACGTCCTTAGGAGATACTATGCCCTGTTGACCAGTCATCCCCAAGTTCCCCCAGACTTAACCCCAGCCCCCTAGGGCCCAACAGCGGTCAGCAAGGCCACCTCCGCAGTGGTCTGGATGTTACCCCACGGCCATCTTGTCTAAGTTCCCAGGTTCCAGTCACTCCGTCCTGCTCCCAGTGTCCCCCAGCCCTCGGGTCGGCCAGTTTCCTGTAGTCACTCTCCATTTGACCTCAGTGTCCTCTCTGTCTTTCGCAGGCTTTGCCATCCTCCAACGCCTTGTCAACCCACTCTTTACTCCAGGTTTTCTGTTCTCCTAACCGCACCCTGACATCCTCCCCGTCACTCCCTCTCCTCTACTGCCTCTCACCTTCTCCTCTACTGCATTGGTTAGCACCTGATACATGAGCTGCCTTCTTGCTCACTGTCCCCCAGCTGCCTTTGAAGATGAGCCTTTTCGGGGGGGGGGGAACTGGCATTTGTATCCCTCCTGAATCCCCAGCTCTAGGAATACTTCCTTCTATTCAGTATGGCCTCAATGCATACTCGTATTTGTTGGGTGAACAAATGAATGAATGAAGAAGAATGCTGAATGAATGAATGAATGAATGAGATAGTTAGGGCTATTGCCAGTCTACTGCGCCTGTCCTTCTATCCCCCACTGCCCTACCCATTCCCATTCTGTCACTCTAGGACCTTCCCTAGACTAAACTTAGCTTTTACTGTCACCTCCTAGTTGGGACAAGGATACAACTATCAATATGGGATAGTTTAGGTCAGTGGTTCTCCACTGTCCCTCCAGGAGACATTTGACAATGTTTGGAGACCTTCTAGGTCATCAGGACTGGGAGGTAAAGGGCCTTCTAAGTGGCACTTAATAAGTAAAGGCTAGGAATACTGCTAAACATTAAGTGATGTTCAGGACAGCCCCACAAAACAAAACAAAAAAAAATTATTTGGTCCCAAATGTCACTAGTGCTGCTATTTAGAAACCCTGGTTTACACATTAACCTGTTTAGAAGGAAGGAGCTCCTCAAACTGTATCTTCAGGCACCTTTTGGCTCGGCCAATGAGAGGGCCAAGCATTCTCATTGAAAAAAGACACAACTCACTTGATCATGGCCCAAGACCCAGATGTTTTTTTTAAAAATGACATTTGGAATCCTGTAGACAGAATATCCAGATGACTGGCTAAATATTGGGCTGTCTGGCAGGACTCTTTCTAGAGTTATGGAGACAGACCCTATGATTAAAGTGGGGTAGTGGTAGACTGGTGGGAGGGCCTGCGGCGGGGGCGGGGCAGGGGCAGCAGGCTGTTTATGAAGGCGCATAAGAAATGTTTAAAGGAGCAGAGTGTCTTCTTTTTATCAACTCAAATCCCATAATGATAATTGTAAGAGCCAGCTGTTTCCTCCCCTCCCCCGGCCCCTGCAATGATCCAGAGAATAGCCATCAACTAGAGATACAGAGTTTAAAAATGACATAAATCACTTGGGTATTTGCATTTTGAAGGTCACTTTTGGATGAACCAGGTGGTTTCCTCCTAGACTTCAATGATCAAAATCTATTTTCTTAAAAAAATGATTGACCCACTTGGGTAATTGCTATTCCAATGAACTCCAACTCTGCGCTTCTTCCTCGACTCCCACACTTCCTTGAACGAGTCCACTCTATCATGTTAGCCACCAAAATATCCAAGAAGTATGTTTCTCTTCTTTGCATATGGCAGTAATCCCACTCAATACATCGAGTGGGATTCAAAGTGCTGCACGACTGTCATAAATTTTTCCAGCACAATTCCCAGAGTCGTGCCTTACTGTCATCCTCTTCCCAAACCACACTTTCTAACTTTTTAGTAAATGCACCGGAAGCGTCATCCTGATTTATTATCCTTTACATTGTAACTCCATGAATCAGATAATTACAGATGGTCATTAGGAGGACACACAGCTGGGTTTACACACCTGCTGCTGAAATGCAGTTGTTCAAAGGCATTAAAAAGAGTGTATTTCAGAGGGCACCTGTGAAGTTCGCCAGATCAATTAGAAATGTCCAGTTAAATTTCAATATGAAATAAACAACACTTTTTCTTTTTTTAGTGTTATAAAACAAATGCATTTTTTATCTCTTTAAATTTTATTTTTCAATTAAGGTTTACACTAGTATTATTTTATATTAGTTTCAGGGGTACAGCATAGTGGTTAGACAGTTATATGGTTTACAAAGTGATCCTCAATAATTCCAGCACCCACCTGCCACCAGTCATGGCGATGACAATATTATTGACCATATCCTCTATGCTGTGCTTTACATTCATTGCCGTAACTTTTCTTCTAACATAACTATGTCCTATGTAATATGCGGGACACCACTGCACTAAAATTTTTTTGTGGTTTATCTGAAATTCAAGTTTAATTGGGTGTCTTATATTTTTATTTGCTAAACCCAGTGGTCCCGGGGCCTACCAAAGGCCTGCTACATTTTTGTAAACTCTTGTAACACGGCATTGATTTTAAGTGATATTAATAAGAATATTTTGTTTTCATGGGATTCGTCGAGTCTTCTTCTCTTTTAAAGGAAGAGTCGCTCGCACGGTGATGAAAATCCCAGGAACGTCTACGTCGCTGAAAACAGGCTCTGCGACCGGAGCCATTAGCAAAACGCGGAGCTGCGGCTTCCTTCGTGCTCCGGTGGAATTGCCCCTCGGCCCCCTCTCCCTCCATCGTCACAGCTCCGTGGGGAGAGCCCCACGGTCCCCTTTTCGGGTGATGATCAGCGGACGTGGCATGTGAAGAAAATAACTCCTGAGCCACGTCACGTGGTCATCGAACCAGACTTGGGCTCAGCTGATCTGATTACCTGCGTTTTCTCTTGATTAATTCCGAATGACACAGAGAAATCAATCATGAGGACAGACAAAATAATCATCAAGCCAGTTGATTCAGTTCTGTAAACTTGACCTTAACCTCTTCCTCTCAACCTAGACTCATTTCAAAGAGATTTCAACAGATATGAGAAAAATATTAAAGTTGGGTAGATAATGTTTTTCTCAAAATCTGCTCTCTAATGAACTAATTCCATCAAATGCAATTTACTAACTTTAGGAATCCTTTTGTTTTTCCTTTTAATTTCCTCTGCCCTAAATGAGAACACATTACAAAATTTTAATACTATAAAATATTGGCTCTGATGAAAAACATATATTAAATAATTTAACCCCAACTTCACAACTCAAAATAGTTAAACAAAATTTCTTCTAACAATATATTGGTATTTTGCTATATCATCAAAAATTAAAGTTAAATATTTTGCCTGCCTATATTTCCAGACATGATAACAGAAATTTCTTCTCTCCTAGGTGAAAATTATGTCTGCTTTCTTCTCATTTTAAAATTCTAAAGATCAGATTCCTAAACACCACTTATTCATTAAGTCAATACACTGTGGTTGAAAGCCTGCTATGTAAAAAATAGTTACAGCTGTGAGGTTTAGATACTAAAACGGGGGCTAGAAAAGGAGGAAGCAAAGTTTTAGAGTGAGCACCAAGTGCATCAAAGGCTACAGTGGGAATGTTTTAAAAGTAGAGCCAGTAGGGAGATTTGCATAATTCTGTATATATAAGAAGTGAAAGAAGTCTCCTGGGAGTACTGTATGATTTGAAGAACAAACATGGCTTTGTCACGTAAACCAAGAGAACAAGGATATACCCATCACACAAAAAAGTCAAAAGCAGAATAGCCTCCTGGAACAGCACGCATGTCATGGATACATGACTTGAAATGGTGCACTTGGAAACTCCAGGCATTTTGGGAAAGTTGAACCGCAAGCATGAAGTGAAATATAGAAATGAGGCTACAGATGGGAAAGGGGGACTGATACTCTCTTTGACGTACTGATGGGTCACCTAAGAAAATCTAGGCACAGCCGAGCTGCCACAGGGGGCAGATTGGCTCATGGGAGCTCAAGGGATGGCATTCAGGTTCAAGTGAAAAGAGAACTAGAAGCATCTACAGAGAGGCATCAGCAACTTGGAAAGACAGGGACAGCTTGCTTGGTGATGTACAGAAGCAATTCATTCCTTTATCAAACTAATATGGTGCTGCTATGTGAGAACCCCACAGGGTATTCAAAGTGGGAGACAATTAAAAGGTGTGTCTCCTTTCATTGCTTTCCTATTGCTGCTTCAACAAATTACCACGGATGGTGAGTTAACATTCATTTATTACCTCACTGCTCTGGAGGTCTGTAGTCCAAATGTGTCTCACTGGGTGACAGTCGAGGTATTGGCACAGAAAAGTCCATTCTCTCACCATTTTCAGCGTTGAGAAGCTCTCTGCTCTCCTTGGCTTGCAGCATCTTTGTCCTCAAAGCCAGCAAAGTGGCCAGTCGGATCTTTCTCTTATCACATCTTATCACTCTAAAGAGACAATCCACCTGCCTCTTTCACTTTTAAGGACCCTGGATTACACTAGTCCACCTGAACAGTCCAGGACACGCTTCCCATCTCGAGGTCAGCTGATGAGCACACTCAATTTCATCTGCAATCTGAGGTCACCTTGGCCTGGGCATGGCACGATCACAGGTCCCAGCGATTCTGAGCGGGGATACTCTTCTGCCTACCACACTCGTTTCAGAAGTTTATGGTTTAGCACCAAGAAACTCTGGTAGGAGGCGCCACCCACAGAAGCCACATGAATCTTACAAGACAGACTTCATTTGAGGAAAATACCTGTTCCATCAAGAACAGGCCAGAATGGAAGGCCCAATACACTCAAGTCAGAGCTGAGCCTTGTTACCTCGCCTAGTTGCTAGAAGACAGAAGCAGAATTTTTGCATTATTTAGGTTAGCCCCTGTCAGAGCTGGAGTATCCTGATAAAACTAGAGAGAAAAATATCTTACTAAATAGAGTAAGAATAAAAGACCAAGCAAGTGTGATGGTCTTTTCCAGGTGGGATACACAGTGAACTCTCAGTGGGCAAAGGTTTCCGGTTGCTTGGCTGTCTAGCTGTGTTGGCTGAGTTGTTTATCTTTAAGAAAACATACCTATATCATTTTCCTTGACAACTACAATATAATCTGTCTGCGAGTTGTTCATCATTTAAGAAAGGGTGAAAAAAAGTCCTCTCCCAGAAAGTGTTCGAATCCATGAGCCGAAATGATGATAACATCCTGAGAGGCATCATACTTTATCTGGAGCATGTAAATCACCCAGGGCCCCCCTCCAAGGATGCTGGCCAGAATGATGGATAGCTCTGTGAGCCGGGGGAACAACTCGAGGAATTCACCAGCCAGCCTTTGACAGGAGCACTGCCTCCCAGTCTCTCCCGGTTGGGAACAGGCAATGATTTAACAGATTTAAAAATTCAGTTTTTTAACCACTTGTTAAAACATCCAGCTTAAGACTTTACCCACAAAAGATACAGTCTGGAAAGAGTTGGACAATTATCCTAAGACACTGATCACAGTAGAAACTGGTATGGGTGGTGCTGGCCTGCCAAACGTGTTTTTTTTTTCCCCACCTGACTTGCTGTGTGTCAGTTTGCCGTCAGTTTGCCAGTGTAACTAGTCTTACAGACAAATCATCCTGCATTTTCCAAGACAATAGGTCTGTCATGTGTCTGCCTGCCCTTGCCGATAACAGCACAGGACATTTTTGCTGTGTTACTTTATGTAGGTTTGGATGATATAATTCTTTTTAGTTTTAGCAACTGTTAGGGGGTGAATGTTCGTGTCCCCTGCGAATTCCTGTGCTGAAGCCTAGACCTCAGTGTGATGGTGTTTGGAGATGAGGCCTTGGGAGGTGAGCGGGATTCCATGAGGCCATGGGTACGGGGCCCTCGTGCTGGGATTAGTGTCCTTGCAAGAAGGGGAGGACAGATCTCTCTATCCCTCTCTCTCCCTCTCATTCCCCTTTCCACAGGCACACACAGGGTCACGACCACATGAGTGCTCACTGAGAGGAGAGCTGTCTGCCAGCTAGGGACAGGCCTTCCCCGGGATCCAGATCTGCGGGCACCTTGACTTTGGTTTTCTAGCTCCAGAACTGTGAGCAATAAATGTCTGTTGTCTAATCCGCTAAATATGCAGTACTTTTGTTATAGCAGCTCAAGCTAAGACAGTAATTTAAGAGTAAGAAATGTCTTTTAATTTTTATGTTGTCTGTGTTGTAAGTCATAGTGATTGAAATATTGAGAGCACTCAGCCTATTATCATTATTAAAAGTAATGAATGATGACGGTGATTATAGGAGACATGCACTGAGTATTTTACTCTGAGTCAGGTGCTATCCTAAATGCATTACATGTTTTATCTTAATTTTTACAGAAGGCATATGTGGTAGTATTATTATCTAATCATATTATAATATGATTAGTTTGGGAAGACAAAATTGACTTGCTTAAATTCTCTTAACCAGAAAGCTGCAGGGGGGGTTCTCAACTCTGGAGTGAGGATCTTAACCTGTGCTAACCTAACTGGATTCGTTTCTTGCGGTTCCCCTAACACACTCTCAAAGGCTGGTGGCTTAAAACAGAAGAGATGCATTGTCACCATTCTGGAGGGTAGGGTTCAAGGGTCAGCAGACCACGCCCACTCGGAAGGAAGGCTCCAAGGAAGAATTTCCTGGCCCCGTCCTAGATTTGAGTGAGTCTCCTCGGCCCTCCTTGCCTTGCTGCCCCAGGACCCTTAGTCTCTACATGGCCTGCTTCCCTGTGTCTCTGTGTGTCCCCTTCTCTTTGTATAATAAGGACACCACTCATTAGATTAAGTTTTCACCCTAGTCCGGTATGACCTCATCATAATTAATTCAGTCTGCAAAGACTCTATTTCCAAGTAAGGTCACCTTCCGAGGTCTAGGTACACATGAACTTGGCGGGGTGGGAGGTGCTACTCTGTGCTGCACTAATCTTTTTCTCTCATCCTCCTCCAGTCCCTGGTCTGAGCATCCTTCTTTCTTGATAGGACTCTCTCTTATTGATCTTCCTCATTCACCACCCACATTTCTCCTCTACCCCTTAATCCCAGGGTTCCCCCTGCTTTCCCAAGGTCTTTGCTCTGTAACAGCTTGTATTCAAATTTCTCCTTTATATAAGGACACCATTCATCTTAGGCTCAGGCTTACCCTAATGAGCTCATGTCAACTTAATTACCTCCTTAAAGAACCTTTCCTCAAACACAGTCACATTCTGAGGTACTGGGGGTTAGGACTTAGATGCATGAGTTCTCAGTTCAGCCCATCACAGGGTGACTGCAGGGGTAGGGATATCAGAGCCAGACCGACGTGGGTTCAGATCTCAGCTCCAGCCACGCGATCAGAGGAAGCCATCTCCCCACTCTGGCCTCAACAAAGTCTGTGATGAAGGAGGATGAATGCAGCCTTGCAAGGGGGGTACTACACTGAGAGCTGGTGGCTGGCAAAGAGCAGCTCATGGTAAATGACAGCTGTCGTGCCATTGCTGATGCTCAGTGTCAGTACGATGTGAGAATGCTCCTCTGGACGAAGGCAGATCCTCTCCCACGGCACCCTCTTTCTCTGCCGAGTTTCCTGTAACCGGAGAAGCTTCACAAAACTGTTTGCCCAGCAGATTCCTTCCCCGGTTATCAGGGTGATTGGGGCAATGAGAGGTTTTTCTGATCTCCCTTTTGTCTCAGTTCCAGAGACTGATCCTGCACTTTGTGAACCTCTCCTGACTCTTACTGGAAATAAGAAAAAAGAGAGAGAGAGAAAGAACTGTGGTCTTTGCCTTCCAGTAACATAATGGAGTCTGTTTCCTTGGGGTCTGGCAGAAAGCGGGACTGGTGGCAGCGTGACAGGGTCATGCCCTTCTCCCACGGCTCCCATTCTCATGGAGGCCCGCTCCCCCAAACGGACCGGGGCCATGGGGGTCCCACAATACAGCCTGTCACCAGGCAGCCCCAGGAAACACACATCTCATTTTGGAATAAAACAAACAAACATCAGCCTTTGAATACTCTCACGCCCAAGGTCATTAGTGTCACCCGCATGGCTTATGGGACCCTAGAGAAATGGAAACCCAGCACGCAGCCCTTTGATCTCGTACCTTCTTTGGAACGATTTAATCAATTAACCATGAAGTCCCTCCACTCTGGGTATGCAGGCCTGTATATAAAATGACTTTGGTCTGGCTGACACTTCACTGCATCCGAGATCAAAGATGGAAGCAAATGCCATATTCAGCCAGAATAATTCTGAGGCTTTTCCCCAGTATGCCCCTCCCCCAGCACTTAAAAGCACTTTTCTTTCAAGGATAGAAAGGGGAGAGTTTGGATGTGGATGGATATAAAAAAAAGCCTCATGGAGATTTAAGGAGCCCGTCAGGATATGAGGCACGGTGGTGGCCCGATGAGGACAGCAAGGTAAACTCAGCCAGTACAAAGTCCAATCTAGAAGTTACAAGTGTGGGTGGGAAAGGAAAACATGAAATGCACTTTTGGAAGGCACGTTGAGGGTCGTCTCCTGTCTGGGAAACCAGAACGTCACAGTGAGATTAATTAGATGCATGAGAGTGGGCACTCCATCTCCTGAACCCCGGATAGTAGTCTAACCTAATCACCTGCTATCAGTGATATACGATGCTGTCATTCTCGGGAATAAAGCCCCTTCCCAGGCCTGTGTGCATTAGCGAATGGATGTGGGAATAAAATGATGGCTCCCACCATTTTGCCACAAAAGGAAGAGTTGGAAATGATCATTTGTGAGGAGTCGGCCATGTCTTGGGCCAGCGCTGGGGACTTCATGTATCATCTCAGAGTTCTCTGTCACCATGACCTTGTCAATGCACAGCACACGGTCAGCATCCTCAGGTGGAGAACCCAGATCTCTGAGCGATGCACAGGCTTGCTCGTGGTCAGGCAGAGACTCCGAAATCCCAGCTCCTTAATAACATGCACTTATCATCACTCACTTGTGTAATTTTTCACCTCTGGGCTCCATCGTGCTAAAGATTTGTTCCACCATCCACCCCAACGTAATTTATTTTCTTCATTCCAAGTTCAGACATCTATAACTGCTGATTGTAGCGTTTGGTCAGCATGAGCTCAGCAGTGTCAGGGCCTTGAGCTCATAAATTCCCAATCAAAACAGATGAAAGTGCAGACTCATCGCAGGAAAATAAATCATACTGCTCTAAGAGATTGAAAATAATCATAACTCTTTATTAAGCACCTCTCTCATATGCCAGTCCTGGTCCCAGGCACCTGACTCATCTGTCGTTAATCCTTCCCAGGTCCTGTGAAGTAGACATTTCTATCCCCATCTGACAGGCACCAAACCAAGGCTCAATAAGAGGAAACTTCCTCAGTCTTCCTCCGCTAGTAACTGGGAGTCGAATCTCAAGTCTCTTCCACATGTTTTTGGATCTTTACTGATTATCTTGTTAGGACATTGGGTTTCAGAATCCAGACTGGGGAAGTGTTGATGTGGGAACTACTACTGCAGCATTAAAGAAAGGGTGATACTCTTAAAAGTTTCTTTGAAAATTTGTCAGCCTCTGCAAGATTCAATGACATCACTGCGTCACTCTGGTCTAGCACCTGACCTGGAGGCCAACACCAGTGGATTTCACACAAAATCTCCATGAAGCTGCATCAGCGCACTTAAAACAGGCTGTTAGGTTTAATTTTTATTTCATATTGAAAGCATTTCCTAAATGCTATTCCCACTTAAAAAGACAAAGGGTTATTTAGAAGTTTTTTTTTTTAATACTGGATGTAACTATTGTCAAACTAAGCAAGAAAAAAATTACAAAAGAGCCAAATAAAATAGGTCTTCTGTCCAATTCCAAGAAGAGTCAAGAGGCTGAGGAGATGTGCAGAGTCTTGATAAGCCACACGGAGCCAGTGTCATCCTGGGAAGCGACATGGACACTGTGGGTGAGGTTTGGGAAGGAAGGGAGCGTGGCTGTGGGGCTTGGGGATGGAGGATTGGAGAGCTGGGCAGGCCCAGGGACCCCCTGCATCAGCATCCTTAAGAGCTTATGTGGTTAGGAACCAGGGCTGGGAGCACCAAAGGGACTAGAAGAGGCAGGCATCTATGTGGTCATCAGGGCAACAGAAATGACCGGAAACTCTTAAAATACTGGAGAGTAGCTTGAGTCTATGATCCAGGAGGGAAACAGTGGGGGCAGGATGGGGTTCCAGTGTAGTAGCCAGGGCATCGAAGGAGGATGCTCTCACATGGGTTCAGAGCCTCCCTTCTGAGAATACGGCAGCTGTCACACAATAATAATAATAATAATAATAAAATAAAAACCTCTGCTTTTTCAGTATAAACAGGCCACATAGGGAATGAGATGGCACCACTGATAATAGCAGCCAATATTTACTGAACATTCATTTAAGTGCCTATGTTAAGTATACCATGTAGTGTGTAAGTTACTCTCACAATAGCCCTGTAAGGTGGGTGCTATTGAGGGATGAGGAAAAAAACTTCTAAATAACCCTTTGTCTTTTTAAGTGAGGTGCTGAAGAGTACATTGAGCAACCCAAGGTCACTCGGCAGATGTACTATGCTGGAGGTGGGGGTTGAAAATCGGACACGGGGCCCCAGAGGTCAGCTGCTAGCCCCCAGATTACAATGGCTTACAGCGCATTTCCGGGCACAGACTCTGTCTGTCAGCGCCCCTTCCAGTAGGTTAAGGGAATTTCGCTCCTGGGTAAGGGAAGAAATGGAATACTTCCTTACCATAGTATTTCATTTCTAACTGGTATAGATTTTTTCTAAAATTTCAAATGTAAAGATCTTATTATTGTCCTGATACGAGGCGATTGCCATAAGGGAATCCTGTGAGCCAGATGTGCCCACACATGAGGTTGCCATGGGGACAAGCTGCCCCAGGATGAACACACTGGAGGCCCAGTGCTTGGGGACACAGCAGCCAAGGTCTTGGGAGGCCCCTGAAGGCTCCCCTGGGCACCTACTGCGCACCAAGCCCCTGGGTCAGGGTCCTCCCCACATTCATATAAATGCCATCCACCCCCGAGTCAACGAGAACTCGATGGCATCATCATTTCCTCTAGTTGGAAACTTGGCTGCATTGACCTTGGTGGTGTCTGAACATGAACGTGGTAATTTGTACCATTATCGGTGCCTTTTCCACTTATTGTGGTGCCTCTAAAGGCCAGGGGATCTCGACAAGTGAGAGCCCCATGGGCTCTGGTCAGGACACACAGACTTGGGAGCTTGTTCTGCCGTGACTACTGAACATGAACTATGAGAGGGTGCAAATTCAGTATGCAGGGCGGGTGATCAACTAAAGCAGGAGTCTGCAGAGTTTTTGATCGTATAAGCTAAACGCTTTTGAGCCTATGTGACCGGTACAGGTATATTCATTTACTGAGAGATCATACACATGCAGTGCTGGGGAAGTATATACATCGTGAGACAAACAGGAACAGAATGGGATGGAATAAAAATAAAGGCCGCTGAAAGTTACCATATTTTCTCCCTTCGCCTCGTGGGTGGTTTTGCTCACCTCCTGGAGTGTCCGTACCTGCTTCTGGGGAGCAAAAGCATCAAAGGTGTGTTTGTTCATTTCTCTGGATCTTTGAATGCTGTCCCCTGGTCAGGTTAAATAATCATAGTGCTGCTAATTGGGATTTCATTTTGTTGATTCTTATAGAATTGGGTGCTTTCCCCCCTTCAATTTGGTTTTGGTAAAATGCCCCTGAAGGAAATGACGACAAGAGATGGTTCTAGAATATTTGTTATTCATTTGAGTGCTTCGGTGGAGAATTCGATTCTACCTTCTAAACCACTGTCCCTTCCCTAAAATTTCTCTCAAGTTTTAGTGTCAGGAGATTCCAGGTTTCTTCAGACTTTCGATCCTTCTCTCGTTCCGGATAGGGGCTGGGATCATTTCCCGCTGTCTGGGTGCTAGTTTCTCAGAATTTAATGTTCCAGCCTCTTCTCTATTTCTCAAAGCTTTAAGACAGTCATATGTTAAATACTTCAGCTCTCTCTGGTTAATAGTCAAACTGCATTTTGCCTTATTTTCATTTATTTATCTTATTAGAGAAATCACATCAGAAGAGCTACTATTTATTAAGCTTGTCCTATGTACCAAACATTTTTAGGGGGACTTTATGTGCATTATGTATTTGTAACACTTACCCACTAAAGCAAATACAGTTCTGCAACATTATAGATGAGGAAAAGTGGAGTTGCTTGACTTTAAAGCTCCTTGTGAGCTGTTTTTGTTTTTGTTGTAGATGAAACTTGTTAACCTACCTCAAGTCCATTTAAGAAACTGAGACAGATAAGCCATCCTATCAATGAGGAGAAACCTAACAACCCCTAAATTCTAAACTTATGTGGGCAAGCAGTGCCTTGCGAACTCGAGATAAACTGAACTCACTTCATATACGCCCTCTGACTTTCCTAGATCAGCTGCGAGGACAGTTGCAAAAAAAAGGAAAGAGAATCTTGACTCTTAGAGTGCTGAGCAGATACAATGCACGTTAGAATCATCCTTGTGTCCCTCTGTCCAGACTCCATTCCGTTCCTCCAGGTCTCCTGTTCCAGACTCAGAGCGTTGACACACCTACCAGCCCAGTCTGCCCTCCTTCATCAGCTGGAACGGGGCTCTCCGCCATGGGCCCCACACAGCTCCCTCAGCCTGCTCGGGTTCTAGGCATCGGCCAAGCTTTTGCGGGCTTGTTACTCACAGCACTCACCATCGGCTATGGCAGCACTCTCCAACAGAACTCTGAGATGACGGAAATGGTCTTTCTCTGCACCGTCCAGTACACGGGCTGCAAGACGCACTCAGCTGTGGAAGGCTAGACGTGGGCTGGCCTCACTGTCCTAGAGGTTTGCTCATGAACTAACACGTTCAATAAAATCTTTCTCGTGGGTTCATTTTGTATTTACGTGAGACACTTGCGTTCGTCCTTTTGAAAACTGGGCTGCAGAGGTAGTAAAAGGTCTACGAAGTATTTATCAGAAATGGTTCTCCTCGGAAACACATGCCACCCTTAAATCTAGACCATTGTAACAAATGCTGACAACAAGCTGAAGTCCACACATGCAGTGATGGGGACTTGAAGTGAACCCCAAATATCACATTATCTAATTGAGCTGGCACTTGAATGGGCAGGAAGTGATAATTATCATTCTCTCCACCCTAACCCACCTTTTTTTTTTTCTGAAGCAAAGACTCCTACACACACGTGAAGCTTCTGTAAAGAGGGACAGAAGAAAAATGAATCTACACTCACTGAAGGTGGAGAGGATGGGGTGGTGGCTGGAGCCGGAGCTCCCAGCCGTCTCCCTCGCCTCACCTGCCCCCCCCCCGGGCTGCATCCCTGGGCAGAGCTGGAAATCCACCGACCTGTATCAACCTGTGGGTGGCCAGTACCTCCTCCCCACCCAGGCTCCCAAACTATTTCTGCTGTTCCTTGTGTTACCAGATCAAGCCCTCTGTTGCCCCTCACTCCATTAACCTCACAGCCTTAACATCAACTGAGCTAAACATCAGTACAAACAAAAGTCAGATGTAAACCCACATCCGCTACATGGTTCCTCTAGTCAGAGAGACAGTGCTGCTCATTAAGAATAATAACGCAAAGGAGAAAGTGGTTGAAGCAGCTGGGGAACTACATGTTATTCTTGTATTTTCCTTTCATGATTTTGGTTTCTGAGGATGCTTTCTAGGCTAAGGAAAGAAGGGAGGTAGTGAGCATGTCTGAGTTCCTGTGTCTCTGACATGAGAAAGTACTGGAATTTTAAGTGTAATCATAAAGTAGAAACCACCACTTAGCGAAGACTTACTCGTGTGCTCAAAACTGTTCTAAGCACTGCAGGTGTTTACATCAGTAACCTCACAAGGACCTGGATGGTAGCTGAGATCCTTCTCTCCAGTTTGCAAAAGAGAGAACTGAAGGGTGGAGCGCTCGAATAACTTGCCCAAGCTGTTTCAGGGATTTGAACCCTTCCCGGGTAGCTTCTGACCTCCTCCAGAGTCCCACTTCTTACCAAAGAAATAATCCTGTGATTAAATTTTTATTTTTAATCCAATATATTGGCTCCTATGTTGCCCCAATATTTTGAACAGCTACCCCAGGCTAGACATTGAGTACGTCACAGAGAAGATGCCTTTGGCTCGCACAGAACTTGTCGTCTGGAAAAGAAGAAAGACAGCTACACTTTCAAGTCTAATTCAGCTAATGCAGTGCAACATGTACTAACATAAGGAGTAAACAAGAATAATAAATGGCTAATTTTCACACCCATAGTGCTTTGCTGTTTATAAACAGTTTTCACATGCAATATTCCTTTTAATATTCACATGCAAGATAATACCAATGAGATAAGAGGGTTCTTTATACTGAGGGGAAGGGAAGAGAGAGGGAGAGACACAATGTTTTCATACATCCCCTGCTGGGAAGCCCAGCCCTTCGCAGGCCGCTCAATCCACTGAGCTACACCAGCCAGGGGAGAGGGTGTGTCTTAATACTGCTCTCCAGTGAGATGGAGAAAAATATACTCAGCACAATTTTTCTTCTGAAAGGTTTTTGTTTTGTAAAGGAAAGAGGCAGATTTGGAAGATGGACCAGACAAAGGGTCTGGGTGTCCGGGGAGCAAGAGAGAGAGGGAGGCAAGGAGGAGAAAGAAGGGGAAGGTGGGATGGCTGGGGAGCCAACTGGAGGCCAGTTCTCTAATGGAACTGGCCCTGTGAAGCCTCCGTTTCTGTCCTTCAGTCTCTCAAATAGGTTTTCCAACCACAGGTGCCAGTTTGCATAATAGTAATCACACAGAAAATGTGCGCTGGTATAAAATAGGCCCATTCGCCAAAAAAAAAAAATCAGTTTACATTTTACTATTTTTCCTTCTGATCTTTATCTTCTGTTGAAGAACAAAATTCAAACAAGCAAATTTGAAGATCTACCTAATTGATTTATTAAGCAATTCATGAATCTGGCACCATCCCATCCAGCAACTAAAAGGGGCTATGCAAAATTGGAGGGTTTTATAGGCAAAAGAGCGGGGCAGGAGCACTAGTAACAAAAGAAAAGAGAGGGTTATTTTTAGCTTGGGGCATCTTTTTGGGAGGAAGGGAAGGAGAAGAATTTTCATCACGCGGATTGCGTCTTCTACCTGTGGGGAAATGGAGAGGGTCCGCATGACACATCGTCCCATCGGTGTTGACCAGGAGACTCCGTACTGGTTGATTAAGATTGTATTTCCGGGAGAGGCTGAAATAGTAGTTAGGTCAGGAATTAATCTAGGCTTGGTATCAACACAAGTGCCGCCATTTTGAGGCCTATGGTTTTCTTTTTAACAATTCATACGATATAGTTCACAATTAGAATAACATTGTTTATGCTCTTCCGTTGCCTACTTTTTTCGGTTAGTATTTTCTGAGCATTTGCTGGAATGCCTCAGTGTCATCTGAATATTGGTTCCCCTCACAGTAAACACCACAGCTTCCCTTGATATACCTTGGTCTTTCACAGAGCATCCTGGTATAGTAGGCAGTTAGATATGAACACAGTAGGAACAGGAAGCGGCATTCTGGACAGCTGTGGGGTGGGGCCTTGTCCCCAGGTGACCTTTCCTCCCCAGCATATTGCTGACCAGGAGGTTTAGACCTCCTGACCTTTGACTCTGGTCCTGTGCTTCAGGCCCTTTCCCTGACCTCCACTGGCATGTCACTAGTGGGGGGGTAGACCCCCCTAGAGGAGGAACAAGGGGCCCAGACAATAGCCTCACACAACTCCCGTACAAGTGCTTGCACAACCACTCCCTTTAAGCACTAAGCCTTCAGGACAACGAGGTTCTGACCAGCATTAAATAATCTTGGGAACAAAGCCTCAGGTCTGTTGACCACACAGGCAGAGTTTTGGTCAAACTAAAGATACTATCTAGGCCTAAGTTGTGTTTCAGCTCCAGGCCCAGAAGCAGCAAAACCAGGCAAGGGGACACCGTGCTGACATGAGGACCAGCTGCGCTGACTAATGACCCCTGCCCTGGTGCTGGCCGACCAGTGGAGACCATGACCCTGAAAGGACACACCTCAAAAGCTGATGAATGTTCTATTGAGACCTTCCCCTGAGAAGTGCCCTAAAATCCCTGCCTTTGAAACCCTTAGGAGAGGTCCCTGCAGGTCCTCTCTCTCCAGAGCATGCCTGCATCTTTCCCCTTCTCATTCACCCAGGCCTGTCCCCTTTGCTTTCCTTTATCCTAAGCCCTTCTTTGGCTTCTGTAACTCATTTCCTGAGACCTCATAGCTGAGCTGGCTCACTTTTTCTACCTCTGTGGCTTTTCTAAATAAACTATCTCCTGTAATTGGCGTTCCTGGGCTCTGAATTCTTTCCCAGCCAAATTCAAGAACTGGGGTTGCTGAACCGAGGTCTGATAATGTGCTGGTGCCGTTTCAGCACTAACACCCTTGCTTGGCTTCCTCACTGAACTTCCAGACGACCTCTTTGCCTCGGGAGGGGCAGCTCTTTTTATCTAACCTAATGGACGAGGCGATCTGGGTCAGTTTGTCTAGGCTACAGCGTGGCATTGCTGCCCTGGCAAGCAGCCTGCGAGGGCCTTGAACTGACATCAGCCTCCTCATGTAAGTGCACACCCTAGGTAACAGCCTGCAGAGTCATAGCAAACTTCCCGATGTGACTTCCCCAACACTCCTTGTAAGCAACAGCCACCCCACCTCCCAGGGCCTTTCTGGTTTGAACTGCACAGAAACCTAAAAGCATTTTACCCTCAGACCCTACTAAACACATGTGCCCCAGTCTTGCCTCTCTCTCCACCTGAACCCAGCCTTGACCTTCTTGTGTTACCCCTTGAGGCACACTGTGTACTCTTCTAGGGCCTATGAATAATAAAGTCCTTTATTTCAATTTTTGTTCGGTCTGTTGCTAAATTCTACTCACCATCCATCCTGTGTTCCACTTAACAGATGTTAATTTAATAGGCTTTAACACCTGTCCAGGTTAAATAACTTGCTGAAGGGTAGAAGGTCGGTAAGACTTGTTTAAAAACCTGGCTATGAGAGTGTCCATCAGGATACATGTCGAGAGTCCATACAGAGCATACAGATATTCCCAGCCCTAACTGCGAGGGTGTGAAAGAAAAATTTTGCCTAGGCGTTTGTTAAAGATGGAAAGGAAGACTTTTTTAAAGACTATTGCTATCGGGGGAGAGACTGAACTCAACTCTGAATGCAACAGGAAGACACAGTGATTTATACGCAATGGGCAGCGTCGGGGACTGGATGGAAAATCACCAAGAGAAGCTTCATTAAGTATTAAGGGGTAGGAGGAAGTTGCTTAGAGATCAAGGATGAGGGAAGAGAAGCTATACGGCTATCAAGGATGGAGGGATTCTTGATAAACTGACTCAGTAGGACTGAACTCAACAGGCAAAGGTCAAGACCTAGTCAGGAAGAGGACTCTAACCAAAGTTTGGCCAAGACAGGAGTCCTTGTCATGGCCATGGCCAAGAGGTTCTAGCAGCCTCCGGACTCTCCTTGTTTCTTGCCAACTGAGATTGTGACTTTTCTGCTTTTCCATAGCCCTTTGTCTGTCTTTAGAAACTAAGATGTTTGCAACCTGGAGTGATCACTTCCTTTGGCTGCTGCACTATTTGTCCCGGGCTGGTCCAGGGCCAGGGAGGAGGGGAACGGGGTGGGGGTGGTTGATGGTGGCTGGGGAGAGGGGAGGATTAGCTGGGAATGTATCCATGTGGTGTAAATTTCCTTTTTTTTCCTGTGAAAATACTTCCTGAGTTCTGAATGTCAGGGACTTTACTCCACAGAGTGGAGAGCTGCTTTCATGCTCCCAGGACATCTCCTAAATGAAAATACAGAGTCTGTGCAGTGAAACTTTCCCCGTACAAAGTCCTATTATGTGTGTGCGCACATTCACACACTATCCGAACCCAGGGGAGAAAACTGCTACTGTCCTGCAGGTCTAGATACCTGGACTGCCTGGGTAATGGTAAAACTCGGTCCTCTGGCCTCGTTTGGGGACCATCACTTGTGACTTTAAAATTCAAGATATATCGCTTTCCCAGGAAAGGCAGTCTGAATGTAGACACAGCCTTTGGGTGATTAATGATTAGAATCCCTTAAGAGTGAGCTCCGGAGGAGCCAGACAAATGGAATTGAAATGTTGCACGTTACTCAACGTCCCCTCAGATGGCTCAGAGACTCCCTGCATGCCGGTCATTTGTTAGATCCTCGGAAATGTCAGCTGCGTTTCCAACTATCTAAAAGTTTAGTGAGAATCGTGATTGAGGGAGGGCTTCTTTTTTCTTTTACCCAAATGGTAATTGTCTTTAAGATGAATGTCCCATTGTTTCCAGGGTCTGAGCAGGAAAATAAAGTTACAAATCCATATCCATAAGAATGTGTAAGAGTGAATGAATCTCCTAATGCAGGGCCTAGCACATAGTAGGGCGTAAATAATAGTAAGCGTTGTTATCACTATTACGTGCCATAAGCATTTAGTGTTTTGATCTGCCCAGAATCTAGTTCTTATGATTGAATGCAGTTTCTGGAATTCTTGTATCAACACCTTTAACTTTTTCCAGGGAGGGCGGTTCAGACCATGCCAAGAAGGATGTACCTTAGCAAAGACTAACATAATAACAACTAATTGTTTACCAGAACTCAACCCGCTGCCAGGCACTTTGCATGAATGTTGTCACTTACTCTCCACAAAGACCCCAACGAAGGAAGGCGCTGGGAAAGGTAAAGAAAGGTGCTGGTACGCTGGCCCGAGCATCCAGTGGCCTGAAAGGCACAGGAACGTGTTTCTCTCCCTGTAACAGTGCGGAGGCAGGGGCCCCAGGCCGGCGGGGTCAGCTCCGCGCGCTGCAGCCGCTCAGAGCCGGTGCCCTCCTTCTGTGTCTCAGTCCTCCTTTCTCTAACCTTCCACAGCTCTGTGCTTGCTGTGGCTGCACCACATACTTCCCGTTTTATGGGGCAATTACTGGATGCCATGGCCTGTCTTGAACGTGACCGTTAGTTTTTCCAGAGGAGAGAACACCAGCATCCTCATATTGTACCCTAATTATCTAGCGCAGGGGTCAGCAAACCGTGGCCTGCAGGCCTAATTTGGCTCGATGCCTGTTTTTGTACGGCCCTGGAGCTAAGAATGGCTTTGGCATTTTTAAATGTTTGAAAAAAATCAAAAGAAGAATAACAGTTCACGACACATAAAAATTCTATGAAATATAAAATTCAGCATCTATAAATGAAGTTTTATTGGAATACAGTCTCTCATTCATTTACATATTACCTGTGGCTATCCTTTACATATCAACAATGGCAGGGTTGAGTGGCTGCAATAGAGACCATATGGCCACAAGGCTGAAAATATTTACTATCTTGCTATTTACAGAAAGAATTTGCAGACCCCTGGTCTAGCACATTAACCGTTTTTGAACAAATTGCGCTGGAGTTGACTTCAGGGGCAGGAAAAGTCTTGGCTTGAAGGAGAAAGGAGGAGGAAACCCTTCCCAACACTGTGATACGTAAACTTCCCCCTTTGGATGCCCTGTACAGGGTGCTATTAATGGGGTCTCTCCCGAGGAACAGGAAACCCCGCACTAAGCCCTGGATCTGGCTCCTTTTTTTCCCCAGAAAGGAAGGTAAGTTTTACTCTGTCACCATCTCCATGTTATTCCAGAAGAGCAGAGAGGACCTATGAGGTCAGCACAGAATTACTAGTTGCGAAGGGGAGAAAACAGCTCTACAGGGTAGAGGGGAAGGGAAGGGGGAGGGAGGGCAAGGCTGTTGAAGGTGGGGGAGGGGAGAGCTGGGGAGTGGAAGGAAGTTCAACGGCCTCTCTTAAACGGGAATATTTGGGAGATTACACTTTCGGTTAACGTCAAAACTCTATTTTTAAGAATACTCCATGACTTCATATCTGACTTGGAACAAATTTTTGAATTCCATCCCTTACAAAGTGCTTTATGATCCAGCAGGCAGCTTCGGCCTTCCTTGGCAAGGCTAGTTAATGCCACTTCTCCCTTACGCAGGCCCTAGCCTCATGCACCCTTTCTGCCCCCTCCCCCCACCCGCTGGTCCGCATAGGCCTCTGCAGGCTGATCCTGTTTCCTCCCAGGATGCTTCCCCTTAGTGGTGGAGCTCATCGCCCCATGTGCGGTCTCAGCTCAAACAGCACCTCCACACGGGAAACTTTTCCCACCACCTTCCATAGAACACGCTCCTTCCTGTTATTATTTTCTACTCTGAAAGCCCCCACGGAGCTTATTAACACTTTGAAGTATACGATCTTGTGTTGGTTTACTTGCTTTTTTTGTCTTCCCAGCTAGAATGCAAGTTCTGGAATGTAAGGTGGCAGAGGCCACCTCTCTTTCACTCAGTATTTTATACTTAGCACCCAGCATGCTCGAGTCATTCAGAATGTACTAAATAACTGGGTTTGGGAGTTTCCCTAATCTTGGGGGATGCGAAGGTCCACAGGTATCGAGTAGCACACAGTCTGCCAGGAAGACTAGTATCTGAGTAGCTGAGAACAAGCAAAGCACTTGGATGTAGTAGTAGTGGTCTGCAGCTCTGTATGTTAATGGAGCCAGACGTAGGTTTCTTTACTTTAGAGTTTGGCCCAGAGTTCATCACGGCCGGTACTTCCCTGGGCATTTTCCATGCAAATGGCTGAGTCTTGCCTTAGACACTGTCAAGGAGAGTCAGAATTCAAGATGGCTCCAGTGACCATCACTTCTGATATTTGCCTCCTTGTGGAGTCTGAATCAGAGCTGAACTTGCCCCGAATACCATAGGAGTGATGGTGTGTGACTTTCAAGGCTGGTACGAAAGGCGGCTTCCACTGTAATGCTTGTATTTCTTACCTTGGGGAGATCCGGCCACTGTGCCAGGAGGACATTCCAGCAACTCTGTGAGAGGCCCACATGGAGAAAAACAGGGGCCTCTGGCCATCAGGCAGCCCCAGTCTATTGGACTAAAAATCCAGCTCCTCCCCCAAATCCTGTTCTATGCAAACCGTGAGAGACAAAAATGATTGTTAATTCTTTAAGCTACTGAGTTCAGAGGCTGTTTGCCATACGACAATGCATAACTAAAATGCCACTGTTTCTGGGGCTCTCTGGTTGGTCGGAGAGATAAACATTTAGCATCTCTTATCCTTCCTCCCTTCTCGCTCTGCTTGTGCCCTGCAGAAGCTGCCATGGCTGCATCAGCTGGAGAGAACTTGGTTTCCATCCCTGTGTCGACAACAGATGCCGATGTTTGGACTGAATGTTTGTGTCCCTCAAAGTTCCCACGGTGAAGCCCTGACCCTGGGTGTGGTGGCATTTGGAAGGGGGCCTTTGGAAGGCAGTTGGTATGAGATGAGATCATGAGAGTGGGGCTGTCGTGACGGGGTTAGAGGCTTTAGCAGGAGGAGGAGAAGGAGGTAGAGGAGGTGGAAGAGTAGATGGAGGAGGTGCAGGAGGAGGAGGAGGAGAGGAGAAAAAAAAGAAGGAGAGAGAGGAGAAGAAATAGTAGTAGGACAAGGCAAAGGAGGAGGAGAAGGAGGTAGAGGAGGTGGAGGAGGAGTAGGAGGAGGTGCAGGAGGTACAGGAGGAGGTGCAGGAGGAGGAGGAGGAGAGGAGAAAAAGAAGGAGACAGGGGAGAAGAAATAGCAGTAGGAGGAGGCAAAGGAGGATGAGAAGGAGGTAGAGGAGGTGGAGGAGGATGAGGTGGAGGAGGAGGAGGAGGAGGAGCAGAGAACTCTCTCGCTGCATGCACAGGGAAAGGCTGTGAGAGGACACAGAGAGAAGGTGGTTATCTGCAAGCCACAAAGAGCTCTCCCCAGAAACCAAACTGGCCAGCACCTAGATCCTAGGCTTTTCATACCTGTGAGAAATACATTTCTTTAGTGTAAGCCACCCAGTCTATGGCATTTTGCTATAGCTGTCCAAGCTAAGACACCAGATAATTGTTTTCTTGCTCTTGGAAAACATGAAACGCCCCAAGCCTTAGGATACCTTTGGGGAGCTGAAGTGCTACTCTGCAGTGAGGAGGTGGTGATAACTTTTTGTGTCTGAGATCGTGCACGAGGGGACTGCAGGGCCCTGAAGGAAAACCACAGAATGGACAGCAGTGGGGCCCTGAGCCTGTACGATCTCCTGTCGAGGGATAAGTCTGAGACTTACGCACAAGGTAAGAGACAGACATGAAGGAACTGTCTTCTAGTTTCTAGAGCACTAACCACACAGAGACTCGGACAGCGATGGCTGGCTTGTCCAAGCAGGCTGCCACTCCGCCATCGCACCTCCTTTTAGAAAGGCCACCCTGACTTCCTGATTCCACTGTAAGGCAGGAACTTGCCACTTACTGCACCTCAGAGTGGCATCTCATCGGTGCACAACAGTCTCGTGTTCACTACCTGACTTGGAGACGGGTGTATTCCAGCTGTGGTCCCCAGAACGCTGACACTGGACGCACAAAGGTTTATGGGAGCGTGCTCTCGGGACCACCACCTACGGAAAAGGAAGGGAGAAAATAGGCCTGGGCAGAGGACAAATTGCACTGTGATGCGATTTTCATGAAGGTTTCTGGCATGTACATGCCTGTATCACTGAGTCATTGCATGTAGACTAACCTGGGAAGGGTGCGTGACCTTGGACATGATGTTGCTCTTAAATCAGGCAATAAGTCCCAAACGGTCTGCTGATGGAGGGCTGCCTGTGGGCAAAGGTCCCATCAGCTGGCAGGATTAAGTCCTTTGGTTTCTGGAAGATAGGTCATGACGTCTACGTGAGATGGACCAGGGCAGGTTAGAACAGCTTGAGGAAAGGTTGCGGTGTGAAAGAAGGAAGAGCCCATCTGGAATTCGGAAAGGGGACCTGGGACAGAACTCCCTGACATCCTTAGGTCACGGATGCACTTCCAGACGTGGCCCCTTGCCTATCCCCGACCCACAGGCTGGGTTCCACATTGTACCATTACTGCTGTAACTGCAGACTCTGCTTTTAGAAGAAATAGGATTCAAGTAAAAAAAGCAGGAACGCAGAAAGCTACCACCACTATTCTTTTAAATTTTGAATCTCAGACAACTCCTTGTGTAACTTAATTTGTACCTTTATTTTTGCATGAGAGGGGTTTGTAGCCGGAGTCCCCATTGCGTCTGTCAGCTCATGAGCTTATATGTTATCTGGCCTTGGAGTCAGTCCTTCTGAAAAATATCTGTGAATGAATGTCCTTCAGCTGGGGCTAAAAGTCAGATGGTAATATACTGTGGGTTTTTAAAAAAATTTATTCTGACTGTGGAATTGGTGGGTTTATAGGGGACATGTGTGTGTGTGTGTGGTGTGTGATGTGTGTGCATGGCAGAGGTGTGACTGGTCCAACCCGGCTGGGCCTCTGGCCTCCACGTGTCCGGCCGTGGGTGTGCTCGGCTGCAGGCAGGGCTGTGATGGGAATCGCTCCACAACACCCTTCATCTCAGACTATCTTCCTTATTAATACAATCGTGTGTTAATTTTCTAAACTAAGGAAGCATTTAAAAGGAAGGGGGTGGGAAGGATATTGAGGTTAAATGAGGGGACAGAGATCTAGGGGTTCCATTTCTTTTTCTGCAGGAGACCACCAGGATTTTTCTGCCAAATGATAACAGACCGATTTCCTAATCAAACAGAGCATTGTTCGAGTCATTCAGAAACGTGTTCCTGCTCATTTCACAGCTCCAAAGAGGAGCTGACAGGCATCAGAAGAGAAGAATTGTAGCTAACCGAGGAATAATAGAAATGAAAAAATCAATGTGGAGACATAATTGAAAGTAAGAACTGGAGGTCGAGGTAATTGAATGGTAATGTGAGCAGAAACCAGTGGGATCAAGGAGCTGCAGGATGAGGCGATTCAGAGAGGAGAATCTTTCTCCTTGCTGGGGGACGCAGCCCCTGAGACTGTGGATGCAGTGGTTATCAGGCATTTGCATCAAGGAGAAGTTCCCTTCCAGTTTATTTCCATGACCTTTTCTTTTTCCTTTATAAAGGATGCCTGGAGACCTGGAATGAATCCAAGACTGTGACTTCGCCACTGCTATAACCAGACAGGGGCATGGCCGATCCTGTCCTTGTGACGATCTCAGCAGCAGAATTCCATCACTTCCAGCCGCCTCACTCAGTGAAGGCACACCTAACTGGGACAGCGCCCTGGGATTCCAAAGCAGCCCCAGAGAACTGGCTCCCTCCCTCCAGCCTCAGTTCCTGGAAGAAAATTCCAGTTAAAAATACTATGTATTTTTCTTTGCCAAATGAGAGCTAAAGGGAAGATTTTCATGTGTTCTTATGGGGAAGGTGAGTGCTCTTCATGGGCATTTTTCTTATAAAACCAAAATAACTCCCCTTGAGAAATATGTGTTTTTCTTGCATGAAGCCCTTCACAGACTTTGCCTATCAATTCCAGTGAAATCAATACTGCATTATGGTCAGCATCGGGAGGTTTGGATTGTGTGACCTTGGGCAAGTCACTTAATCTCTCTGCCACAATCTATAGGAGCAAAATGAAAATAATTTTAGCCATTTCAAGAAGGGAGAGCAAGATTAATGATAGCAAGGTTTTAAGACAATTGTCTCTGTGGCAGATTCACCCACTCCCTCTGTGTGTGTATGTGTTTAATGTTTGATTTTTCCTCAGAATCCAAATTCAACCACCCACATATTGACACCAAGACAAAGCTACAATACTCCCAAACATAGGGGGGCAATGCCTCCACTCGGCTGAATCTGCTGTCTCTGGACACAGTGAGCACTTGGAAGGGTCCTCCATTTCCCCTTTGGAGGAGGAGAAGGAAGGCAACCAAAAAATCCATTTGGAAAAGAATTCTTGCGTAAATGTCACTCTCTTCACATTTTAGAATTTAAAAGTAATCACCTGATCAATCCATTTAAAATTTTGCAGTCATCTAAAATCCGATATTCCCAGCCTGGAAAGAACTTTTTCCTACTTGCACAATCTTGACAGACTTCAGTGCACAGAAATAATTCTGAAATTCTTAGCTCTCACCCCCAAATATAATTGCACATTTCTACCACCATGGGTTTGCTCAACCCATTTTACTAGCTTAGTAGTGTGAGTCAATATAATGCAGCTGTTCTCTTATTTTCTGTATTGACAAAGCACTCCCACTTCCCCATTATTCTAAGCATGCATTGCTGTCCTGGCCCTTCCGGGATTAACTCACACCTACAACAGTTGATTTATAGGGACTACATCCTTCAAGATCTTCCCTAGTACTTTGTGCAGTTTTGGTTTCATTGATGAGACTGGAGGATCCTAGCAGATGAAGAAAGATTTTAGCTGGTCCATTGAAGGCCCAGCTCACCGGCTTCCTCACGAAGTGGCACCCTTAATGAACAGATAGTTGATGGGTTTCCACTGGACTCACTTCCTGAGTCCCCGGCCTTGGTGTCCAGAGAAAGGAATGCACGTGAGTTTCACAGCACCAGCTGGCCAGCAGCTCCTTATTTCAATCCCGCCTCATCAGCTTTTGTGTTCATGAAATGCCTTTGAGATTCAAGATATATTACTCCTAATTTTTAGTGCTATTGTATGTATTTATATTTCCTGTAGCTTCAGCGGTATTTCATTTGAAGCTGGGGAACTGTATTAAACACAAATAACTAGGTGCTCTTTTAAAGTGGAAATCCATTTTTGTTGACATTTTAAAAGTACATGGCAAACAGATGCTCAAAAGAAAAATATGGACTATATGAAATAAGTTTATAAAGCCAGAAAATGGCCTCTGTGTTCCACACATGAAATCACTATGTATCTCACTGTGTCTATACTTGCTTCTTTTGTTACCAGCATCGCTTAAGAGTTCTTCCCCCCACCCCAGGCCTGCAGGCAGGCTGCTTTCTCTGCATCGACCCCCCCCCCTTGACCCCCACATTTATTTCCATCTGCTTCCATCCTAGATCCTGCTTTATCCTTCATGACTTGGCTTCAATGTCATTTTGTCGGAGGCAGTCCCTCACCTCTCAATATGTATTTGATCGGATTTCACTTCACACTATTTTCCAATATCTCATAATTTCTTTAGGGCCCTTCTCACAGTCTGAAACCAAATGTTGCTATGGCCATTTCTATAAAACCCATGGCCCACCTTAACCTGGACCCCAGCTGCACTGTGTGTGCTCTGAAACGGCAGTGGGATGTGTTCCGTCGGACGCAAGATCACGGGTGAGCATCGTTTCTTGCAGGTGATTGGAGATAGAACATAAAAATGCATTTTTAAATAAATTTTGAGCGCTGAGAGATGGTTAAGAATGAAAGTAGCTTACGTAATTTACATAGGCTTATATACCTTATATAAAGCTTCAGATACATTTTATAACTGATACATTGTTGCACACATCCCTTTTGAAATAATGGCACTCTGAGAGGCAGACGACACTGTAACACTCAATGTGTGAGTCCTGCATCCATCTCAATGGTCTTTCAATCGTTTCTCCAGAAAGAGCTGTTGCTGACAAAGCAAGCCCCCCCCCCAAAAAAAAAAACCTCCAAGATGCTCTAAAACTGGGGTTGGTCTATTATTGCTCAGAAATAATTTCAGAATATCTGAAAAGACTGAGATAGTTACTCAACGAACACATTTTAAGTTGAACACATGTCAAATCCTCATGGCATTTCCTGATGGTACCTCGCTAGTGTGAGAATTTTAAAGTAAACACATTAACAACGTCTAATCATTCAATCTTTTCAAATTATAAATGGACATTATTGTGTGTAGTAGCTTTGATTTTGAAATGTGCAAAATACTTTTTGCATGTATTGGACTCTGTGGAAATGCTCTAGAATAGTTTCCTTCTTAAAGTAAGCCTATGGTTAAGGCTTTCAAAGTAAGGGGCCTTTTATAACACGAAAAGTGCCCTTCATTTGTCTCATTTGCTGGTAATTACTTGGCTACTTGGCTACTGAAAGAAGACAATTCTTCTTCCAGCGTGGCCTAGAGACACCAAAAGGTTGGACACTACTGGTTCAAAAGAACCTTAGTAGAGGGTTGTGGGTACTGAGCTGCAGCGGAGACGTGGAAATCCAGCTCCTCCGTCATGAGCTGTTTGAGCCTGCATAAAACAGGGAGTGCAGCGACTCCATACATAGGTTTGTAGGGAGAGCTGGATAAGGTATTTCATATACAGCCCTTGGCATAGTGCCTGGATTATAAGAAACAGCGGTTACTAAGATAGCCATAAACACACATCTAAACCATGTCATTCTCGTTCAAGTTCCTTTGCTTAATGAATGATCCACAGCTCTTGAAAAAAAGAAGCAACCAATGGGAATAAAAAATCTTATATAGTTAAAAATGTAGACATTTTAAACAAGAGTAAATGACTGGACAGTCGTGTGTGTGAAAGATAGAGTAAGAGTGTGTGTACGCACGTGCATGTGATTTTCGGACAGGAAAATGAAGAAATCTTAGCACGGTGGGTGGGGATTAACATGCCACCTGGTCGGTGTTGTCTCCCGGCACGGAGGGTGCCTGTCACTGCCGCCAATGCCTGTCTGAGCACAGGTGCCCGTGCAGAGAGGGTCTCCTTGTCTTTCACTGCTTTCGACCTGCTTCTCATTGAGGGAAAAATAATGGAATAAAATGCCCTTGGTGGCTAGTTGGACTTCACCTTCTATTTTCAGCAGAATAAATTCATTGAATGTGCACCTTTTTCCAAGTGCAGAGTACGTCCATCCACCCATCTCTTCCATATGGCCATTTCGAAGTCCCCAGATGTGACACTGTGCTAATCACACAAAACGCAGAAGTTCTCTACTCTGTTCTTTCTGTATCACTCTGACTGAAGAATTCTCAAGGAGGGGATTCGACATACTGTGCCATTTCTAAGAAAATCAGCAAGCTGTTAATGCAGTAAATATCTGTTTAATTTACAAACATCAGTAGTATAACTGATATTAGTCTGGAGAAAGACAAAGCACATTGAATTATACATGTACATCTAATTTTCTCTGTAAAAAAAGTTTTTGGAAAGAAACATCTGCCTTTATAGGATACCCTGGGATTTTAAGGAGGGAAGAGCACAGACCACTATAAATCATCATCAATTCTACATCATAATTTAGCAGCAAACATGTTAACGTGGGAACATTAAGGTAACAAAGGAGCTTTATTGGTTGGAAAAAAATCACAGTTCTTGATATTACAGCCTTTTCTCTCAGCCTCCACCCCCACCCTCCCCAAAGGGCCAAAACAGTCAAGGGGACATTAATCTGTAAAAGATCTACTTTCTAGCGTCGACTGCTATGCACCCTCTCTGTTCGGTGAGGACAGGAGCCACTCCTGTCTGTACAGGACCCTCTCACACAAGGACTTGCATACTCCCTGCAGGTGTCCTGAGTGAGGCCACTAGGTCAGTGACACCGGTGGTCAGATGTCAAAGTAAACAAACAGACCAACACACATTGATCCCGAGATAACACCCTATGTTAGTTCTATTGCCAAAAAAAAATCCTGATTTTTTAGATTTGAAAAATGTACAAAAATATCAGGATAATTATAAATTAATATATATTAAAGCATCGAGACACAGCAAAAGGATGGCCTAAAATGTTAAGTACAATGTACTTTGATACAATAAATATTTCTCCTTGAAACTGAATACTGTATAGGGATGTTTAGAACTCATAGAAACAAAAATTCATATTATTACTAATTTATTTATCAATAATCTATTGGTTCTTCATCATCTCTTTTATCATTTATATTACAAAAAATTAATACTGGAAAACGGTAGATAAACACTTTTGTGTGCTTCTTCTGCTAACATGCTGATGTTTAAAAAGAAGATAAAATTTTAGCCTTCCCGTCTTCTCTCACGAGTGGAACCCAGGTTTTAGAGACACTCTGTATTTTGCACAAAATATTTCTCATCTGTTTGTTCTCTCCGTGAAGGCCGGGTCCCAGTCCTCTGCCTTGCCTCCTGCCTCTCATGCACGTACTTGGTGCGTCCTCGTGAACGCAGAGTCGCGGACAAGGGCAAGTTCACGCAGGCGCGCAGCAGCTCCGGCCGCCCACTTCTGCGGGGTTTTCAGCGCGGTTCCCATCGTGGTCCTCCTGCCTCCGGGGTTACCGGCCTCCACACTTCTCCAGCGTAGGGGAAGCTGTAGTTCAAGCATTTCTATTTTTTTCCCAAATGCAGAAAAAAAGTCTTTATTCTCATAATAAAAATAAGTCCGTTCTGTATTTTACAATATATTTCAAATATTTCCACTATGAAGCATTCATGAGTCCAACGTGGTCAAGGAGGAGACGACATCTTCCCAAGACGAGCTCAGCAGGGCAGGCGGTTAGGAGGCGCACCTGGCACAGCCGCACTTGACCACCTTCTCCACCTCGTCCACGAAGGAGGAGCCGTCAGTGCATTCGAAAGAGTATTTCCTCCGCTTGCTCCTCAGGGGCGCGCAGCACTGCCCGCCTGCACACCCGCCTCTGCACTCCAGCCTGGAGACTTTCTTGGTTGTCTGGCAAGCGGCGTAGCCCTGCTGCTTCTGGTAATAATCTCTGACCCGCTCCCCTTGACACGACACTTCTAGGGGAGAACAAAAAGCACAAACTCTTTTAAGGACGGTCTCTGCCCGTCCATCACGCGGAGTGACCAAGAATGCGCACCTGGAATCGCACGCAGGTGGCAGGTCCGCTTCCCGTTTGTAACTGCTATTGTCAGTGTTAGGCTTATATGACATATTAGAGACCAGTGGTGTGGCCTGCTTTTTTTTTCTCCAAATGCTTATTTTGGGGGCCTTTATTTTCAGCAGAGTGCATACTAGAAATGTGAACTATTAATACTATGGCCATTGGACTGACAAGAATATTGGATTCCTAAGTCTTTTTCTTTACGGCAAAGACATACATCTTCTGTTTTTACACTCCCAACAGCTGGTTCTGTTTACCGCAGGGAGCTGTTTCAGAGAGTACGCAATTTAATTTATTAGGCCCAGGGTTTAACATCATTCAATCTGTTCCTTAATACAAGTAACATTCCGCTAACTTTCTTAAATTACCCGGTAGGAACTAGTTCAAATAGAGCCATCTGCTAAAAGCTTCCACGGCCACGTCCTTCAGGTCTGGTCCCCTGACACACTCAGCCAAACCTGTGCCAGGTGGGGGCAGGGCATCCTGCTCACGCAGACACGGAAGAAGGAGAAAGGTGGGCTAGTGACTCAGACCTGCGTAATGGGCTGGGATAAATTAGTTCGATCCTAAGGTCAGAGTTGATTTTACCCTCACACTGCAGCCAAATTATTAGCTCCCTCTTCTCCGTGCTAGAAGACGAATTAGTAACATATTTGGGTGTGAACATCAGATAAAGGTAAGAAAGGAGTCAAGTTAAGTGCACTTCTATGGAAGGTAGAAAGGAGGGTTTCCATAGCGAATCAAGTTGTGCACAGACAACCGAAGGCCCGTAACAATCTTGCAGGGGAGGATTAGGACAGCGGGAAATAGACTGACAGCAGCCACTCCAAGTCATGTAAAGACCTGGCACTCCCCGTCTCTCTCTCACTCTGTGTTCCTTTCTCTCCTCTTGCTTTTTCAGACAGCCTAGCTGGTCTGGCTTACCTCTGTCACAGCTGTCCCCGGTGTACCCACTGCTGCATTCGCAGTAGGGCTGCCCCAGGCCCGAGAGCCTGCACTTCCCATGCTTGCACTTGATGGCCTGGCAAGGGTTCAACAGATCCTCCTCTTCATCACAGAGGACACCCCCGTGGCCCTCCAGGCACTTACAGCTGTAGGAGAAAGCGTTGATGGGCAGGCAGGTGCCATGCACACACCTGCAGAGAGGAGGGACGCAGGAGTGAAAATGGGTTAGCAGAAAGGGTAAGGATGGAAGGTTTTGCTTTGAGGGTTGCAATACGGGTGTTTACCTACCAAATGGCCCAAACTTACTTATTTCCAAGACAGGGGTCATTGGTCCTCTGGTCACAGAGGGGCCCTGTCCATCCTTCTTCGCACTCACAGGTGAAGCCCGACGGGCTGCCGGCCTGGCACGTGCCGTGGGCACACACTTTCTTGTGGCACGGCTCACAGCCCGGCAGGATGCCGGTTTGCATGGGCACCTTGCGGAAGTCCTGCAGCTCACTGTTGATGTAGAGGTTGCGGATGCAGCCGTGGAAGCTGGTGCCATTCTGCCCGGGGGCCTGGCGCAGGGCCGCAGCCACATTGTTCTTCCCGGGCATGCCTGTGGGGGACAGCGAGTCAGAGGTCAGGCTCTGTGGGGGCTCCTCAGCCATTTGCCACCCATACGCTGCTCTTGGCTCCTCCAGTGGGGTGGCCGCCTGTGTGACGCTTCTTTAGGAGAAATGGATGAGCATCCAGTCCTGTGGGTCTCAACCTGGGTGCACTTTCAATCCCACGGACTCTCGGAAGAAGTACAGATACTTGGCCCTTCAGCCCAGACCTCCTTGATCCGATTTTCTGGGCAGGGTTGGGAAGGGAGAAGAGATGTACGTTTCCTTGCTTTTATTTTTGACAAGGCACTCTAGGCAATTTTAATGAACAACTAGATAAAAGACCTCGTTCACTGATGGTCAATTTTTAATTTTTAGTACTTGTTTCAAACCAATGCTGACATGGAGGCATGAGTAGATATAAAATCCGAAAGCAGAGCTACTATACTTTAAGGTAGGATTAGGAAGGGGAGGAGGTAGTGCTTTTCTCTCTACACTCACCCCCTTAACCTGGACACATCCCCCCAGAAGCCTAGAATTCTGCAAAGCAAGGTTAGTAATTCCCTGGCCCATCCTGTCTCTTAAAGACGAAGGACCCAGGGCCCAAAGAGCTCAGGCGGCCTACTCAACATCACCCGGCAGTACTGAGTCGGAGTTAGGCAGATGAGATGAGCTTCCCAATCTCTGGTCACAGTTCAGTCCATCCAGGCTCAGAGGGCGAGGGCTGGGGGTCACAGTGACCATGGAGGCTGGTCCTGCCAGATTCTAAGCTAGCGACTGGTGCAGCTCACCATGGACAACATCCGGAGCCCAGGCATGGATCTCCATGCCGCAACAATCTCACCACGCTTCCTATCAGGATGGTACCTCATTCACATCATTTCCCCCCCTTGCTAATGGAGAGCAAAACCAAGCTATTCCAAGAAATCGGAAATACCAACAAAATAACTTCCTCCGAACACAGAATTTGCAATCTTTGTATGTGTTCATTTCACTAGTGATGGTCATCTTGTAACCCACATTTGGCAAAACTGAGGAATCTTTCCATGGCTTAAGCCAGACCCTGAAATAGTTCCTGGATGGGCTCCGACTGAAGGCAGCTGTCGAGGTCGCCGTGGGAGGCTCATAGAGCAGCTGGCTTTCCCCCTGGTGTCCATGTCCTTGTGCCTGGACTCCGAGCTTCTGGCTGGAGGGTCTGGGGGCTTTGCTGGTTAGAAGGTCCAAGAACTCAGCACTCCCTGGGCCCTGCCTTATGGCATCACCACCTTTCCCATCCACAGGGGCCCTGTTCGCAGGCGCCAAAGTCAGATAGCCAGGCGCACAACATCACAAGGCTGGAGGTCAAAGTCTTGGTTGTTGGCTCTGTGTGCACTTGGGCTGGTCATTTCCCTTCTCTGAGGCTTGGTTTTCTCATCCATTGTATGAGTGTATAGACCAAAACACTTGTTTCCAAGCTGGTCATATGTAAGAACCAGCAGACGGGCGTGCCCAGAAGATGACTCCCCACCCCCTCCCTCCCCGCCCTGAGTCCGACGCAGCAGGAAGCCCGGCGGGCAAGAGTCTAGACATTAACATGGGCCTCCAGGGCCTGTGAGGCGGGTGGTGCACAGCCACACTCGGACAACACTGAAGTATGTGTCTTGGCTTTGAAGTTCTGGGAACTCAGGCTTTTGGTCTCTGTCCATCTGGCCTCGGAAACTGGGGTGCTTCTGCAGAGCAAGGTCAGAAGGGTGAAGTGTGCTAATTCCAGGAGAGGACTAGTGACAGGAAATCCCTTACTCTGGGAGGAGATGTTCTAACTGAATCTTACCTGTCCGTCATACGTGTGGACTTGAGTGTTCAAATGTTTATGGGCCTTCTTCAGAGGTTAAAAAAGAACTCCTTTCCAAACTATGTTTAATAGCTTATTTTGATTGGGTTATAATACATATATGTGCACCTGTCAAGATTAAACAGACCCTTGTGGTGTTCCTCAGCGGGGACAAACAGGAAACGCGTTCCTTTTATTCCCAGAGCTAACAATTGTACAAGGTCTTAATTGATACTAACAAGCAAGAGAGAGAGACTCATCGATAGAGAGCAGGCCGACAGTTTTGGCAGGTGGGGGTGGGAGGATCGAGCCAAAAGGAAAAAGAGCTCGTGGACACAGACAAGGGTGTGTGATTGCGGAGGGAGGGGGTGGAGGGGGGAGAGGGTATAACAGGGATAAACGGTGCTGGAAAAAAAATGCAGTAAAAATAAACTACGGAAAAAAGGAATAGATCCATGTGTTTTTTTTCCCTTTCAGCTTGTCTTCTGTGCCATGGGCTGTAGCTGGAGTTCAATCAACAGATAACCCAGTAGGAGATTTTTGGGGTTAGCAAACTCTGTTTCTAAATGACCATAAAGGGGTTAAGGGTCAGAGCTGAGGTCATCTGCCCAATAGTGACATTGGGAGATTTGTGACATGCTGATGGGTCTTTATGTGTAGGTCCTGATTGTTTTTAACCTGTTAGGTGACACGACATGTTCTGACCGATTATGCAGACAAGCAGGAAGAGTAGATGGCTCTGTGTTCAGTGGGGCCTGTATCATGGGTGACTGATCACCCACGGGTGAGGCAAAGCCGCCTCCCTCTTTTGCTAGAAAATACTTCTGCAAGGGGCCTAAGGCACGGTGTCATCACTGAGGGGTGTCTTGATTTTCAGGCCGGGAGAGAAAAGAAAGCTTGTTCACCTCACTCTCCTTTGTGATCTCAGGTTCCCCTGCCTTCCCCGTATAGAATGCAGGGCTGCGGTTTTATGATTGCCTTGTGTTTCTTTGTTTTTGTTTGTTCAGATTTAAACATTTTTTATCTTTATTGTATTTTTTTCCATGACCATTTAGTTCCCTTCTTACTTCCCTCCCTCCAGCAACCACCACACTGTGGTCTTCAACCTGAATTACCCTTGAACTCTGAGTTAGAAGGAAATTAGTCTGCTCTGTTCTCTGGCAGTGAGGTGGGGACGGAAGTGGTTTCCTTTGGGCCTGGGTGGACAGCGGCACTGGGAGCATGTCCAGTCCCCCTACTGGCCAAAGGATGATCACTTGTAGTTTGGAATTTAAAACATTTTTTTTCTCTTTTGAAAAACATTCTCTCCAAGCACTCCCATTCTGTAACTCTCTCCTGCCCCCATTGCATTCTACAAGGGTTTACGAAGATTTCATGAAATGGTTTCTAACGAAAGCATAACGAAATCAGGTGAAGAACAAATCCAGAAGAACACAAAAAGCCACAAACTTTTGACTGCATCCCTTTCTGCTCTGTGTTAATCAGTGAGGGGCAATGCAGCTGGCTTTGTTTGGGTCAGACAGACCTGGACTAAAGTGAAATGTCTATCACTTTAGAGTTTTGTGAACTTGGATGAGTTTTACGAAGTCCCTGAGATTGCCTCTTTGGGACTGACTGTAAAACAAAAAAAGAGTCATACCTACTTCCTTAAGTCTCTGAGGAATCAGAGTGCAAAAGAAGCATCTCGCTGAGCACATACCATGTGCTCAGTAGATATAATTTCACCCCCATCTAGGTACATCTGTGACTTGCTTCATGACTCCTGAGGCAACAGCTGTTGACTGCCGTATGGGCAAAAAGGAAGGCTTCTGTCTTTTAATGAATCTCTCAGTTCTGATTCCCACGTAGCAACTAGTCTGCTTGCTGCACAGACTTAACATGTGATACATCTGATTATTTAAAAAGGTGCCTGCCTTCCCCATTCTCCTGGGCACAGAAGAGATTGTTTATTTCAACTCTGTGTCCTTTGGAACTAAGTATTCACTTAGTTCTCAGCATACTGGGGATGCTTGATAAATATTCACAGAATGGCACCAAAGACTTTTAACTCTCTCTAAAAACTCAAAAACCCTATCAAAGTGCTAAAATTTTCTATCGCAAATGATTGAAAATAAAAGTGCTCTGGACGTTCAGGGAAAGCTTTGAGGGGGTTGAGAAAATTGTGTAGCAGCCAAAGATTACTATTTTGAAGGGAATGATGTGAACTTCATAAAATACTTGTCACGGTGATGAAATCAGTTACATTGACCTGTAGAAAAGCTTTAGCTTATTTATCTGTAAAATAAGTTAATTTTATCAGTAATTTCACTTCAATTCAATGTGAGTTAATTCAACATTACATGCTTTCTTGCTTCTTTGCCTGAAATGTAAAATTCTATGCCTCCACTTTGTACTGGTCCTTCCCAATAGAGGCAAGAGTAGAAGGTCCCTCCTTTCTCAATCCTCTCTGGGCTGCTTCTGAATCTTGCTCACACTTCTTCCCTCACCTACTCATCTGACTTCTTGATTGGAAATAAAGTCCAAAGTCTTTATTAATCCAAGCCCGAATCCACATGCTGACCCCTCTCTCTTGTTCACTCACAAGAAGAACACAACTAAACAAAATATTGTCTAGTACCCCAATGCAGTTTGCATACTTAGTTTGTATGTTCATTCATTCAACTTCATTAATAATTATCCTGTCATCTACATGACTTAGCAACTGGTGGCCCAAACACTCCCAGCACGATAACAAGTCACGGAAGCTGGAGCGGTCACCTCCTCATGGGAGCTGGCGGAGATCATGCACTCCAGTGGGTATCAAACTCATTTCATCACTTTGTTCACTGTCTGATTTGATCTCTCTCTGCTTTCTTTTCCCCAATACCAGATTAGATAACAAGATGAAATTCTCTGATGTGCACATCACCCAGCAGGTGACAGACACATAGAAACATGAACAATCTTCACCCCAGCGACACATTCAGTCAAAACCAGAGATGGGATCACAAATCGGTCCCTGAACCTCGATCTAGGGCCCTTTCTCTTCTGTCCTTTCTGTCCATCTTTCAGCGACTGATCCCTACTCGTCAGTGACCACAGTACCAGGCACCAGCCACCGCAGAATCAGTCTCTGAGGAGAATCCCTGGGTTTGGGGACCCACTGGGTTTGGAAGAGAGCTTACCTCCTACATAGAGTGGGGAGTCGAAATTCAGAGTGGACTGCTTTGACAAGTTGGTGATGACTTTGGGGCTCCCTCCATCCACGGAGAGGGAGAGGCTCTGATCCAGGGCGAGCAGTTCCACAATGTGAAAGTTTCCATCATTGATCGTCTCCACACTACAGACAGACAGACAAGACAGACAAGCAAAATTGAGATGATGCGTCCATGTTCTTCATGTTAAAGAAGTCACAATAGAAATCACACAAGCCAATAAACACTTCTGAGGAAAAGACACTTCTGTCTAACATTAATGAAGATAAAAACCATTAGTTGATTTAAAAATGAAAGATATTTTTGACGTGATACTATTTCTATCCTTAGGAATAGATATAAGCCTGTTCTTCCATTGGGAGAAGCAGAAAAGACTACATTTTATCACTATCCAGTTATGTTCTCTTAACATATGAAGTCTGTCTGAAAAAGTCCAGTCTTTGTTAATATAATGAGAATGGTTTTCATGACATTGATGTCACCTGGCAGTCAAGGAGAGTGGACTGGAATGCACACGCATGAACAATGATGACTTCACTGTACTAGTCAGTGGTGGGTGGTAGACACTGTTGAGTGAGCATGTGTCCTGGGTGGCTGTTGCATTCAAAATGATGGAACAAGTACAGCCATGAAACTGCACCAATTTTGCATTAAGCTTGAACACTCCTCTGTGGAAACTATTCAGATGATTCAGAAGGCTGCATCTATGGGCAACTGGTGATTGGCAGCTTTATCATGACAATACGTCCACTCATGCATCACGTCTCATACAGAGTTTTTTGGTGAAACATCAAATCACCCAGGTGGCTCAGCCCTGTACAGCCCAGATTTGGAGCCCTGTGACCGCTGGCTTTCTGGCTTTTCCCAAAACCAAAATCACCTTTGAAAGGGAAGAGATTTTGGAACATGGATGGGATTCAAGAAAATATGACAGAGCAGCTGATGGTGGCTGGGACACCTGCGTGAGGTCCCAAGGTACCTACTCTGAAGGGGACTGGGGTGGCATTGTCCTATGTGCAATGTTGTTTGTATCTTGCATCTTCTTCAACGCCTCTTTTTCATAATACATGGCTGGGTACCTTCTGGACAGACCTCATATAGAAATTACAAAAGATACGTGATGTATTTGCTGTTAAATGCCACAAAAGTTGCACTTACTAAGATACTGTTAATCCAAGTTGCACACAGAAGACACAGAACCCACACCGTGTGCAATGCCTTCTACAGACATTAATGGCAGCAGATGAGTGGCATCTGCTCTCCTCATTACTGCACATGCGACTCATTAGAATCAAACGTTCCCAAATACAGGATGATCCAATGTGGGAAGATCACTGCGCTTTTTAAAGCATGTTACTTGATAACGCATATTCTTAATTTCTTTGAATTTTTCAGGGGACCACACATCAAGTGATGCTACTGTGAAGAAGTCCTCTGTTCAGTGGACAGGAGGGAATGACAGACTGAACAGAATGTGGACCAGAGTCACAACCAGGAGTCTAGTGGTGATGGGGGTCCTTCAGTTTTTCTTCTACAGCTTTCCAGGGCAAGGGGTGACCATTACTCCAAAAATTCTGAGGGAGCTGATGAACATTCATAATATGGACAAAAAGATCAAGAAACTTAGATCAATAGAAAACAAAGATTGAAAATAGGATGAAGCTGGGTGCTGTGAGCGAGTAGGTGCTGCCTGGTTTCACAGGGTGGCGGTGAATCTCGTGAGTGTGCTGCAGCCGGAGCAGCGGGAGAAGAGGCCCGAGACATGGGGCCTGGTAGCCACACACTCACCTTCCACCGTGGACGCCAAGCATGGCCGAGCGCCAACTGTGGCCAAAGGCAAATGGTGGATACCAAAAAGCTAATGCAATAGTGTTTTGACTGGAAAGATTTTTTTCAAATGGCTTCAGAATGAAAATATCGAAGTATATGTTAAAGAGATTGGGATACCTAATATTCCCTACACAAGGTGTTTACTTAAATTTCCAGGCATTGGTATTTGAATTTGCAAATAGGTCAAGTCTGGAAAACAACAGAAAAATGCACTGGCATTTCTGCACAGGTCTCACCACGGAAGTCTAATCTTACTCCTCTTTTTCAATTTAATTGCTTACATAGGATAGAAAGGTTTTGTGATTTGATAACACTATAAAGCATTCTGCAGCACTGTGACAACATTTGAGGTTCTCTTGTTTTAAGTGCTTAGAGGAGTCCCTGCTGGAACATTTGATAATCTGTCTCAAATACAATGTTTAAAAAATGTTAGATATGCTAATAAGTATTTCTGCCTTCTACACACTTAATTATCCCTTTGAAATCAACAACAACAAAAAATCCCAGTATACAAGGAAACCATTTGCTAAGTAAAGTTACATTGCAACTATTAATGGTCTTAAATATTAGTTTTCCAAGGGAATATGCTGAATAGTAATATCAGTTGTTAAGTGTACAGATTTTTGATGTCAAATAAATTGGATTTGAATTCAGGCCTTAAAATTTAAAAACTTTGACTTTAGATAAGTTACTTAATTGTTAATAAAGTTCAGTTTTCTCTTTAGTAGATGTTAATAAATATTTACCCCTCTTATGGTAAATTTGAGGGCTATTGGAGATAAATTTTTAAAAACTCAGAGCAAAGCATCCAGCCTATGGAAAGGACAAAGTTCAGTGTTAGATGTCAGTGTCCCTGTCACCAACCCCCCCCCAGTTATCATCTAAAAAATGCCATACTGTCTCAGAACTTTGTTCAGAAAGAAATGAGACCAGTTGTATTTTTAATAATAATTATAAGATTATAGAAACATCATAGCTACTTTGGGGGCATATCTTGTTCCAGTTACTAAAAGTTTTAGGTACAGCATTAAAATAAAGATAGAGAAGATAGTGGCCAATTGCTTTTTCTTTGTGATCACACACAACTCTCAAAGTGGTTTTTTATGAATGTTCCATGAACACTGACTGTAATTAAGTTATAGATATTAATAACAAGGTCCCCCGTTTCCTTTACAATTGTAGAAAGAAGACCCCTATGTATTGGGGAAGGGGTTCTGGGTCAGACAACGGTTTTGGACAATCAGTCCAGGCATGTCATCATGGATGGTGATGTTCGATGCAGTACAACTGAGCAGCAGGAGCCATGTATACTTATTTCTGTATGCATTCGTGTATCCACTAAGGTGTCTGGTGTAGAGTAGATGCTCAGTAAATACATGGTAAGCAATAAAATATAAGGGAGATGCATTAAGTATTATGTGTATAATTTTTTCAGTAATACTAACTGGATAATAGTTAAAGATAGTCAAGAAACTTCAAGTGTTCGAGCACAACATCAAAAAATTTTATTTTATTTTTACTTATTAAAGACTTTATTTATTTATTTTTAGAGAAATGGGGAGGGAAGAAGAAAGAGAGGAAGAGTAATCAATATGTGGTTGCCTCTCGCGTGCCCCCAACTGGGGACCTGGCCCACAACCCTGGCCTGTGCCCTGACTGGGAATTGAACTGGTGACCCTTTGGTTCATAGGCCAGCACTCAATCTACTGAGCCACACCAGCTAAGGCTAAAAAAAAAATGTATTTTATTTAAAATATTGGAGTTTACAGTGGTCATATCCTGAAGGGCAATGCTGGGAGATGAACCTTGTTTGGCTTGTTCTCAGTCCCATTAGATGTGTGACATCGGATCCGTGACTTCAGGTAGTTTTTCTCTGCTTTATTTTCCTCATCAGAAAAATGTGAATCATAAGACCAAAGAATTACATAGCATACACTATGAGCCAGGTACTGTTCCAAGAATTTTACATGTATTAACTCATTTAAGACTCATAACAACTCGAAGATTTGGGCACTGAGGGTATTCAAGGCAGCACTGCCAACGGACACATGGAGTTAAAGCCAGGTGGCCTGGCTCTCGAGGATGTGCTTTTGATTATTATGTCTCACTTCTGAAAAACAGCCCAAAAGGAAAGAGTAACTAGCACTCTACAATCATCACATGTTCTCACCACAAACAGGCCTTCAATAGGTGATTTCGCTCCAAACAGCCCAGGAACAAAATTCTATGGAAAACAACCTTGTGTGAGGATTGCACGACTTTGGCATTTACTAAACATCGAGGAAGTGTAAAAATAATGTAGTAATCTTATGACGAGAGTCTGAATTCAGTGAATGTTTGAGAGTGCATCTAAAGAACAGAGATGTGAAAGTTGGATTTGGGTTTAATTTTCCAAATTATACGTAAAATTCAGACTGACTTAGGTTTTTCTCCTCCCCAAAGCTTTAAGTGTCCAGTCTGATGATTCCAGAACTTGGCAAGAGTTACCCCCGAGCTTAATTCCATTTCTAGTTCCCTATAATGAAGACCTCACTCTGGTCTTTTCATAGGTATTGTAAAATTAATATTTTTAGATTTTTTTTTTTTGGTTTTTAAGGTGGCATCGTGTGTTTAGGGCCTGAGGAGAAAATGTGAGAGCTAAGAGTGTTCTAAATTGGTGTCCCACGCTGTCTTGTAAAGCATGTGACAGGCTGGGGGATGACCAGGCATGACCTTTGAAAATAGAAGCAGTGACCAACACACCGGCTGCAACACAATAGAAATGAGCCGTCATTGATTTTACTGTCTATCACAGTCATTGCCTGCCTATCTGCTCCCAATGCATGACGTCCTTTCGGGTTCAGAGGAGTATTGATGAACCCTCTCTCAGTCCTCTCTAGGGAGCTGTACCTTTGACAACTCACAGAAGTCACAAGCGAACCACTTAACAGCCAGCCCTTTCACTGGGAACGTAAATTGCCTTTATTATGTAATTCGGGTCTGCTACACTCATCTGTTACCTGAGCTTTTATTTTCTTGAATTTCTGAGTGGCTGTATAAAAACAAAGCAGTTACTCAATGATGTCTTGTGGTGTGCTAAGGAGGAAAGATTTAAAGACTTGGGCTTAAAAGAGGAGAGCTTTTAATTTGCCTCAGATTTTCTTAATTTACGCAGGACACGTTAACAATGGCTTTTATATTTCTATGTCAACCATAAATCTTAAGTTATTTCGGTAACTTAATAAAAAGATAGAGTTCACTTTGTTAGGCAAGGTACAGTTTTTTGCTTTAAAAATATAAAGTATCTGTTGGCATATTCTGTGCAATGAAATAGGAATATACGAAACAAGACAAATTCAACAACTGGTCACCTCATTTTGATCTTTAGGCTGAAGATACTTCAACTGTGAAGTGGGATGGTAATGAAGAATTTCCCTGACTACCTCTTTTAAATCAAAAGGAATGGGAGGCCAAACAGTATTAAAAGTCTTTACATATATGCATAAGAGTCTTCATAGGATATTTAAAAAATAATGAGTTTATCAAGTAAAGTTATATTTTAACCAGTACTTTGGAAGCAAATTAATGAAAATGCCCTGAAATTGAAAGTGACTTCTAAATACAGTGAGAGTCACCTGTAAGACAGTAACATTTGCACTTGGGTATTTACTCTTCAGGATCTGGATATTGGAGCATGAAGAATACCCATAAGCCACCATCACTGCCGATCATTGTGAGCCTACTGTGTGCCTAGCACTACAATAGGAGCTTTACACTTGTTACTTCCGATTCTCTCAAACACACGTGAAAAATGGATCGAAGTCCAGTTGCTCAGATGAGAAAATACAAGCACAGAGAGGTGAAGTAACTTCCTCCAAGTTATAAAGCTGGTAAATAGTGGTATCTTCCCCTATGGCATATCAAGAAGAGTTGAGACTTATCTTGGAAATGAGAAGACCACATTGACTCAGTTTGTCCAAAGAGACCTGATTCTTTCTTTTTCTCTTTCTTTCTTTCTTTCTTTCTTTCTTTCTTTCTTTCTTTCTTTCTTTCTTTCTTTCTTTCTTTCTTTCTTTCTTTCTTTCTTTCTTTCTTTCTTTCTTTCTTCTTTCTCTCTTCCCTCTCTTCTCTCCTCTTTCTTTCTTTCTTTCTTTCTTTCTTTCTCTTTCTCTTTCTTTTCTTTCTCTCTCTCTCTCTCTTTCTTTCTCTCTCTCTCTCTCTCTCTTTCTTCCTTCCTTCTTCTTATATTATTTATTTTTTTTAGTCTAAGCCTGTAGGGTGCACAACTTGGAGGCTACGTGGTGAACCAGCCCCAAGGAGTCAGCAGGAGAAAGTCCTCTGGAGTTGTGCACATCCCCTAAATACCGAAGCTGATGTGTGCGTGACATAATCCTGTACTTTTATAAGATATTTATCTGGTTTTCCAGTTTTGAACAGTAGTTAACTATGTTTCCAAAGAATCTGTTTGGTTTGGAAAATGGCATTAATTTGAATATAAGGAAAGAAGCATACCATTTCCTACTTAAAAAAAATGTTTTTGACAGCCCTGGCTGGTGTAGCTCAGTGGATTGAGCATGGGCCCACGAACCAGAGCATCACAGGTTCAGTTCCCAATCAGGGCACATGGCTGGGTTGTGGGCCAGGTCCCCAGTAGGGGGTTGTAAGAGGCAACCACACATTGATGTTCCATTCCCTCTCTTTCTCCTTCCTTTCCCCTCTCTCTAAAAATAAATAAAATCTTTACATAAATAAAAAAAATGTTTTTGACTATCTAGATGAAAACAAAGGCACTTTGAAAGGCAATCAATTATCAGCCTGCTTGAGAAAAACATGGGTTGCCCCATTCCTGTCTGAGGGACTATTGCTGATATTAGCTCTGAGTTTAGACTGTCACTCACTCATTCCTGGCACTATTGCCGAGTCCCTTTTGATGCAATTCTCTAAGCAGTGTAAAAACTAGGTATGTGTGGGACATGTGTGATATCTACATTCATTCACTTGTCCGGCAGTTTATGTCATCCCAGTGGTTGATTGATTAGGTCCCTTAGACAGCAGGGTGCTGACAAATGATCAATGAGTGGCTGTCTGAAATAAAAAGAGCCTGGATTTTTACAGATTCCTGTGGTGGAAATCCTCCCAATGTGGCTGTATTCAAGGCCAACGTCAAACACAAGGTCGTGGAACATAGACAGGAGAAGAGGTTCACGCCCAGAGCTCTCAGAGACAGCCCAAACATAATCCTTTTACAAAAGTGGTTCTGAAATTATGATCACTGTAAACTTACAGAAACACAAATTCAGGGGCCTATCTGTCATCTGAGCCCAAAACGAGAGGCGGAGCCGCATAATCTGTGTCCTAACACACCTTTCAGGAGATTCTGAGGAATGCTGTTTGGAAACAATTGCTCCACACCACCTTGTTAGCAGTTAGCACGTCTGCTAACTGGAACTACAACTTTCTGAAGTCAGATGCGAGAAATGAAATGAGAAGATGTGCATGCTACTTTAGTTCTACTGGGAGAGGAACAATGACTACATCTTGAATTTTCTTAAACACACTTAAGCTCTGTGAACTACTCCCTGTAGACACAATTCTAGGAGATAATGGTTCTCCTACAGATTCATTTGAGACAGTAATTGGCATCTTAAATGAAACTTTTTAAAGCAAATAAAAAGTCCTATAGAAACAATAGCCTACTGTGTGACTATTTTCCTTTAATTGAGTCGGATTTTATTTTACTAAACTCCGTTTCCACCAATGTTGACAAAAGACCACACAACTGAAAAGATGCAGCTGTTGTACCAAGTGATTCGTGTATGCGATGTTCCAACATCACATTACAGAGTCCATAATTTGGAAAAAGAGTTTCCTGAAGCTACCTTTCATAATATAAAATTATGCAATTAAATTGAACTTAAACTGTACATATTCTCTGAGGTAAGAATAAATAAAAATACCTCTTTTGAAAACATTGATATAGTTTACTTTTCTAATGTTAAGTAAAAACACATTCAGATTTGAAAATTTAATTCAACCCAACGAAATGTGTATTAAGCAATGGTGTTGTCAATGGGTTCTGCTATAATGGTGGGGAAGGGTACCTTTCACCACAGGTCCCATTCTAGCAAAGCCTGACCCAGGCCAGAAGCATTCGGATAACTGTCAGAACATTAGTAGGAGCAGAGTTAAGGCTTGAGACAAATTTCAAGCTGACAATGAAGGACGGAGAAAGATTGAGAAGAACCCCACTCCCCTTCCGATGCCCGAGGACTTGGGGGTGCTGCTCAGTGAAGTCAGGAATGAGGCAGCGGCACAGGTTTGGGGGAAGCAAAGGAAAGGCACTCAGTTCCAGACACTCTGAAACGGTCCCAACAGGTACCATTTTTACTATTTGGTATGCATTGCTGTACACGTCTTACATGTGTCAAATCATAAAGTTCTTACTACAGTCCCCCAAAGACGAAACTATGATCACGTATGACCACTGACCAGGTGAGGCCCGGAGTCCTTATGCCATTTGCTGAGGGCACACAGTTAATAGGTGGCAGAGCTGGGACCCAAATGAAGGTGGACTGCTCTGGGACACCTGCTCTTTTTCATCACTTCAGTTTTCATTTTGAGTGACAATAATGTTCCAGTGGTTGGCAAATGGAAATGGTATAACATGGTATTCATATACAAGTCTTGCTTCCACCCTACTCTTTCCTCTCTATCCTTGTTCGCCCGTGCAAATGCAAGGAGATAAATATACAAAAAATTTATCCATGTTTGACACTGTTCTGCCTTGCTTTATTATTTTTTTTAGTTGAGCAATATACCTTGAAAATCTTTCACTGTAATATATAGAGAAACTCCTCTTTCCTTCCCAACCTTCATCCCTTTTCTTTTTACTGGTACATTCCATTTTGTGGCTGCACCATGCATAGTTTGTTTAGATAGAAATTTGGGTTGTTTCCCAGCCTTTGTTTTTACAGCCAGCGACACAGATAATTACCTGGCACACATATTATTTCCAGGCCTTCAGCTATCTTTGCAGGATCAACTCCCCAAGGTGGGTTTTTATAGGTGAGAGGACAAGTGTACTTGTATTTTTGATAGATATTTTCAAAATGCTCTCTGTAGACATTGTAAAACAACCTGTACTTCTACTCCTAATGTATAAGGACTGAAGGTACACTTTCAACTGCCTACAATACTCCACAGAAAAAGATACCAGAAAAACATTCCTGTATTGTTAGTGGGTAGATGAGAACGAAGACAATGTGAGTGAGCGAGGACACAGTGTAGTTTACAATCTGATATTCAGAAAGACCTCATGGGGCGGGTGCTATATTATTCTTTACGGAAATGATTCCAAGGCACAGAAAATTAAGTACCTTGCCTGAGTTTACATACCAGCAATTGGCCAAGCCTAGATCTGAATACATATCTTAGCCACTACGATTCTTACTTATCAAATACTATATACTCCTAGTATATTGAAATAATTTCATTGTTCTCTATGGTCTCAATTACATGAAAGTATTTTTCTATTCCAAATCAGAGTATTAATATATTCATATTACATATACATATAATCCATATTGATCAATCCATTCATCAAACTATCACCTTTATTTGAATTTTGGTAAGTGTTGTTTCTTTTCTTTTCCTTAAAAATACAACTTTTCTTCATTGCTGTGCTGCAAACCAAAGAGCCAGAATTAGCAGCTATGCTTTCCCTGGACCTCTGGTTCACACCGAAAAGTGTGCCGTGTGGTATCCTTCTTCTACATAAGAGCCATGGGTATGCATTATTGTTTGTTAGGCAAACATGGTAATGAAGATAAACTCAAAATAAACTCTTTACAGTAAGTCATCATTAGGATATAATTACTTGGGTTTCTACAACTTTTCGAGAAATACTTTAAATATATATATTTTGTGAATACCAGATTTAATAAGCCAACCTCAAGAACTTTTATTATGGCTTCTGAAAATTTTCTGCTGTTGCACGGCATGAAATAAAACAAAAATAATCAAAACCAAAAGGGAACCACAAAATCCACTTTCTGACATCTTTTTACTGGCCGACGCAAATCTAGGCTCTGTGATGGAAGGCCTCGCGATCTCTGTGGCCTTGGCACTGACTCACTTCCATTTGGGGATGAACTAACGGCTGCATTACTCTTGGAAACCAATCATTATGCATTTGTTTCCACGTTGTAAATGTTCCCAAATGGGTTAGCTCACCACCAAAAGGGTTCTGGTCATGGCTGCAAATGGCATTGACTTTCCTAGAACTTCCATGAAGGATCAGATAGGATGTGAAGGCTTTTAAAGCACACTGATATATATGTGTGCATGTATGCACATATGTGTATATATATACAAATATATATACACACATACACATATAATAATATCAATGATATAAAGGTCAGTGTCTCCACTTAGTTCTAACCAATGCCCAAAGATTGGTTGCCAAGCTTCAAGCTTGTTTGGCCCATTAGCTGCATTGTATTCACTACCAATGGTATTTTTAAATAATGTGAATCAATATTTAAGGGAAAAAAACTTCATGGCTAAAAAAAGTTCAATTTCTGCCTTTGCTTGAACAATCTGGAGTTGCACAGACCCACGCTTTTGCGAGGAAGCACCAGGGAGGGCTGAGTAGGTGCAGTGCAGCCCTGAGTGGACAAAGGTGTGCTTTAGGTTTGCTCCAGACACAACCACGCCTATGACATTGTCACACCGAGGCTATCTGTAAGAGAGGAATAGGTCTCTGAAAAGTTAGGTCTCTTCCAAAGTAACAGGATGAGAACACATTCTTTTCTTTCAACTGGTCCATTTAGTTCTTTCGAGTTACTGACTGCCCAAGAAACACTGCCTGCATAAGGTTTCATAACCCTGCTCTATTTCCCCATGGGGAGAACTAGGTACCTTTTCTGCAGGATGATGGAGCTAGTGTTGAGACCCCCCCAGAGGGGCTCTGAAGGTTAGCCTGATGCAAAAAAGTACACTTCCAGCAACATTTATGCCCCATGAATACCATCCCTTTTACATCGCTAACATATCATCAATAGCATTAAATTATTCTTTAAAAAACCTTCCAAAATGAGTAAGACTACCAACACATATTGTGTGCATCCATTGATTTATTACATGAAAGCTCTCGAGGGCAGGGGTTTTGTTCTTAAAGGTTTAGAACAGGGCCTGGACCATAGTAGATGCTCAATAAATATGTGTTGCATAGATAGTAACTTTAAATTACTCACTGTGCCAAGTTTCTCTTGCAGTTATTTTTCAAGAGCCACTCTGCCTGGGTCTTTACCCTGCTCGGAGCCCTGGGAGACTCCTGTGTGGCTTATGTTACAGGGATCAGTGGATTCTTTGTGTTCTGGTCTCTGACTTGACCAAAGGGAAGCACTGGGCAGGAGACCATTGGGAGGAACGGTCCTTCTCTGAGAGCTGACTCCACTGAGGGTTTCAGCCTCCATCCTACAGTCCTCTCCACAGTTCTTGGATTTCCACAACAGCTGCCTCCTTCTGCTCCCTCAACCATATGGGTGGTAGCAGCATCCCCAGTTTTTAGCCCCAGTTTAATACGCTCTCCCTACCAAGCTTTGTAAGTACAGGTACCCCTGCTTTTTGAATTCACTTTACAGCCACTTTGCAGAAGGTACTGCATTAGTACCCGTGTTCCCTAATAAAAAGAAAGGAGTCTGGCCAAAGGAATGTGAATATAAGACTCTTCTGCTTTGCTTTTAGAAAGTGAAAATAGCATTTGTTTTTCAGAGAGAGTGTGTAGGCACAGTGTGCCCCCAGAGCAGTGACAGTGGGACCGAAAGCTCCTCCCGTGGGAACCACACTCCGCATCTCAGCGCCCAGCCACCCTAGAATGGCACTGTGTCTGTGAGCACCTGTGCTCTCTCTCCTTGTATTTGGTACACCCTTCAGCAGGTGGGGCCTCAGGCGACTGTTTCCGCTTCACTCCATCTCAGTTTGCTAAAGGTTTCCCAAGGCCACTCCGCTTTGGGGTAACGGGGAGACCCAGAGTCCTGTTAGAAATCTCGCCTGCAGTTAGTCATCTGACTCCGGTACACTGTCTGTTCCTGCCAGGCCCCTCACGCACTGATCACAGAGCCTGCCCACTTATTCCCTCCCCTACCCGTGACGAAATAATGGAGAAGCAGTTCTCCAGTAAACAGTTGCTTTCACCTTTACCAGTAACCGAGAAATCTTCACCTGTAAATGGCAGAAGCCGGGTGAGAGCCGGTGTCATAGCTGGCACGGACACGCCCCCGGTAGAGTTCCACCGCAATGTGGTCTTTGTCCCCCTTGTACAGGAGGATCCCGCTGTCTTTGTCTGTAGCAATCTAGGAGGAAGGACCCTTATGTTAGCAGCATGCGTGGTCACCAGGACACACTTCATCCAAAGAAACGAGACTGCTGAGTGAAGGCTCTTTACTACGGTTTAGTTTTTGCTTATGGCTATGAGAAAATACTTAACGCACCTTGAAATTATTACTTGCAAGATAACTTAGTCTAAATTACTCTGTTGCAAATAAATTCCTAAAGAAGTTTAAAAGGTGTTTCTTTTTTCCATTCGTAAGCATATTTTTATTCCTTCTATACATACAGGCAATGACAAAGCTTAAAGATGCATGTCCCATAAAACATGCAGAAATGAGGAATTTACATACATAATTTATACTTCGGGAAATTAAAGTCGAAAAATATTTTCCACATCATTATGGTGCACAGGGTTTGAAGTAAATCAAGCTTTCCCCCTTAGATTTCAAACTATATTTTCTCAGCAGAAAATGATAAAATCTAATCAAGAATAAACTGGTCATGTTTCTGCTCTGTTGAAAAAGAACAATAACAAATACTCAAGTAAGCGCCATTGGATGGGCTTGAACTTGCTCTTCTGGAGCTTTTCACTCTCCTGCTCATTTGGCCTTGTTCATGGCACACGTGAAATGTGACTGCACTGAGCAAGACTGTTTTTCATAGTTCATATAAAGCAGCAAATTCTTTACAGTTATGGCATGAAAAGAGGGACCTCTCTGCTTCATCCTGCTTTCTGGCTTTTTCTGGCTTTTGAAGACTTTGTTCTGTAAAAGTCAGGGCAGTCAGTGCTCGCTACTTCTCATGACAACCCAATGTGGCGAATGCTGGAAGGCAGGAAGACTTTTTTTTTAATACAATAACTGTCTTGTTTGCAGGGTCCTCTTCCTCATGACATCTAAAGAACCCCACCCCTCACTGGAGTGCCAGGGTAAACCAAATACGGTGAGGGGTCTACAGGAAGTAGGCTAACCCATTTGAGTTCAAAACATTAAAACATTTTGCTTTCCGGATAAACAAACGCACAGACCCAACCCGCCCCATGTCACCTACATGGACTGATGACCTCTAATCTAGTCTAACTTTGTCTATGGAGATCTGAATCCCTGACTCAAAGCTACTCGGTGACTTGGTGGAAAGACTAGCAATAAACCTGAGTTTGTTTGTTTTGTGCCCATCCTCAAAGGTTATGCATGAAAAGTGAAAAGACGCCCGCTGAGATTTTGCCATAGTGCGTTCTGTCCCATCTGCTTTCTCCTCAGCTGCACGTTCTCTAAGAAAAGCCTCCCTGTGCAGATTCTGAATAGCAGAGAAAAATACAAATGCTGGAGAAAAGACAGAAGCTTTCACTCGGTGAGCACGGCCTGTCACTGTGTTCTGCTGTCTGTAACTGTCTGTGAGGAAGTCCTGTCACTCACAGAGTACCATGGATGTGTGTGCTGTAAACCTGAATTTGGCTTAAGAGGAAATTAGCTCTTGAGAGCACTGGAAATCTTACCTGAAGTGTGATGTTTGTTTGAGGCTGAACCTTGGCTGAAGGAATTTGAAGGTAGGACTCTTTGTTTACAAAATTCACACTAACTAGCTTCTCACACTTCTCCCCCTGGTAGCCAGGCAAACACTGGCATATGGGCTCATTCATCCTGATGATGCACTCGGCCCCATTCTGGCAGTCAAAATTATCACAGGGGCTGGTCCGCGGGAGGACCATGGGTGGGGAAAATTCACAGAACAGGCCGCTAAAGAAAGACAGACATATGTTGGTTAGGTTTCCCTTAATTGCCAGTGCGAACAGAGTCCTGTGAGACCCAACTCTGCGCACAGATGCCTGTTGTTCCTTTTACCTGTAACCATCGGGGCAGGTGCATGTATAGCCATTTACCGCGTCCGTGCATCGGGCTCCGTTTTTACACTTGTGATCTTGGCAGTCGTCGAAATCCACGTCACAGTGCTCACCGATGTATCCTGGGGTGCAGTCACATCTGTGTGAACAAGCAGGGAAAGGGGTTCAAACCCAACTGTGCCAAAGTGCCAAAAACAGCTGCATTCATCTGGAAAAAGATGGCACCGCCTTTAAAAGCATATGTCTTTCCTTTACATTCCTTGCTCTAGGGGACATATCAGTAAAGAAGTTGCTGCGTGAAATATCTGAGATTTTCTTGCCAATGTTCTCCTCTAGGACTTTAATGGTGTTATGACTTACATTTAAGTCTTTTATCCACCTTGAATTTATTTTGGTGTATGGTGTAAGTCTGTGCTCAAGTTTCATTTTTTTGCATGTAGCTGTCCAGTTCTCCCAACACCATTTGTTGAAGAGGCTATCTTTACTCCATTTTATGTTACTGCCCCCTTTGTCGAATATTAATTGACTGTAGAGAGTTGGGTTGATTTCTGGGCTCTCTGTTCTGTTCCATTGGTCTATGTGCCTGTTTTTATGCCAGTACCAGGCTGTTTTGATTACAATAGCCAAGAGTTGGAAGCAACCTAGGTGCCCATCAGTAAATGAATGGATCCAAAAATTGTGGTACATATACACAATGGAATTCTATGCTGCAGAGAGAAAGAAGGAGCTACTACCCTTTGCAACAACATGGATGGAACTGGAAAGCATTATGCTGAGTGAAATAGGCCAGGTGCTGAAAGACAAATACCATATGATCTCACCTTTAACAGGAAGCTAAACAACAAAACAAACAAGTAAGCAGAAAAAAAGAACCCAAAAAACAAAGACACTGAAATAGAGAACAAGGGGATAGTGACCAGAGGGGAGAAGGAAGGGAAGTTAAGGGGAAAAAGGGGGAGGGATTTGGAGGAACAAATAGGAAGGACACAGGGACGAGAACTAAGGGGGGGGGAGGAAATGGGAGGGAGGTGGGGAGCAAGGGGCAGGGGAGGCTGGGATGGGAAAAATAGACAAAAAACTGTACTTGAAAAAAAAAATTTTTCCTACTCATTATTTTTCTAAAAAGAAATTTTGTGTACAGTGAGACAAAAATACATATTCCTTTTTCCATTTTCGATAAGTAAAAAAAAAAAAAAGCATATGTCAACAGGCGCACAGAGCCCCCAGATGAAAGGAGGCCTAGGAAACAGTGCTGGTCTGCAAAGCATCCTATGGCTTCTCACTGTGGTCTGGCAGAGGAGTGGGGCTTTCATCGCCCCGATGAGAGTGAGGGTCCACAATCCAAATAGGAACACAATCATTGCACCAGGGTTGCTGCCTTCTGTCCACCATATTTGCTTTCCTACTTTCCTCCTCCCTTTCTCTTTCTCTCCTCCATTCCCTCTACCCTTCCTTTTTTTGTCTCTTCCTTCTTCCCTTCTTTCCCTACTTTATTTGCCTACAGGGTCTTCTATTTGCAGCTCTAATTTGTTGGGAACCGCTTTGCCTGGTTTCAGGAGTTGTAACTGCTCCCTGTGGATAAGGCTGAGTGAGTGACCTTCAGACTGTGAGCCACTAAGGAGACAAAGCTTATCTTCTTGGCAGGAGCAATACTTCTGCTTCATCTATCTCTGCCCCAAATGCTTGGTTGGTTAGTCAGTGACCAGTAAGACCCCTTAGAGGACAGGCAACCTAAGCCAGACATGATCACTTGGGAGGCCCTCAAGGAAGGACTTGGGGGGCTGCAGCAAAGGGGGAGTGATGGACCCTCACCAGCTATTCTGACATAGCCCAAATCCCCATTTCCATCTGGGAGAAGCACTTCCTGGCTCTAATCCACTTAAGCCTAAAAACCTATGATAGGGAAGGCGGTGTAGCCCTTTTTTGGCTAGAGTGGGATTGGGGTGATCGGGCATAAGAAAGAGTTCCTAAAAGTCCTGTGAAACCTGCTTTGTTTAGAATTCTCTCATTTAAATGATAAGGGTCCAAGCAAAAAGTTTATTCCTCAAAGTTTTATGGCTCTTTAGCTATCTGACCCTGGCTGAGAATAAGCCCTCAGAGTTCCTTGAATGCTATCTATTGTTTGATCCTTACCTGTATTCTTGTGCAAAACGAACCCAATAAAAGCCCATTTAGGAAAAGGCTCTTGGTCCTTCTCCTGTGAGAGATTGACCACCTTTTCTCCCCAAGCAGATCATGTCTTGGCAGTTTTATTTTCACCTGTGGAAGATGGGAGGACTTGCTGGCAAAGTTGCCCCCACACTAATTGACTTTTGACGCTGAGATGATAAAATTGCTCTGTTGTCAAATTTACTAAAAATATTAAGCAATTTTTAAATGTATAACATTTAAAAAACTTTCTAGCCGAGAATAAATACATTGGAATAAAATATATTTTTGTGAAAAATTACGTTAATACTGGATACCCTAACTCATCCTAAATCCAGATAATCATTGTGCCCGAATGGGGCTGACCTAATGGGGTGGGGCATGGGAACCATAACTTGGGGGCCAGACTCTGGGACAGCTTCTCGGCCTGCTCCTCTGGGGCTGCGGGGGCAGAGGGGTCTTGGCTGCGCTGAGGGTGAAGAACCAACGATAATAGGCTGCTGTTGCTGTCCTTTGAGCACTTCCTCTTTGCCACACCCTGTGCCTTACATGGACTTATTGAATGCTCTGCCCAGCCTGTGACATTGATGCTATCTCTACTCCACCCTGCGGGTGAGGAACTAAAGGACACGCTGATTAACTACCTTACCCAAGGACATTCAACTTGTAGGTGCCGCTGCCAGCAACTGAACCCAAACAATCCAGCGAGGGAGCCTGGACTGCTGTATGTGCTGTTGGATAATTCTACAAGGGTTCTCTGCAAAACCTGTCTTGCTCGTGCTGACTATTGGAATCTCTGGCCGTGACACCAAGGACCCAGGACTTCCAAGCCACCTGAGGGAAAGCAGTTGGCGAGTACGGTGGTTTTTAAACTATGCATTGTGGAGCTGCAGGGACCATGGAACCCTAAAGACACGGCCATGGCAGGGGAGGGGTGCTTCTGGTAGCTTCCTTCCACCCTCCCTCTGCCTCCAACCTTCTCTGATTGCAATTTATTGGTTTTATGCATTGGGCTTCCATGAGTATTTCTGTTTTGGGTTCCCTGACTTCAAAAAACAAACCAGGGAACTACGGGTTAACTTTACAGAATTTGGGCTTTGCTGTTAGACACAACTGGGTTCATACACTGGCCTTATCTTTAAGTGTATGTTGTCTTGGCCAAGTTACTTAATCTAAGTGTTCATATGTAACATATAAAAAATAAAATAACTTCCATTGTATAGGTTTGTTAAATGATTAAGTAAAAACGCTACCTGTAAAGCAATTAGAATAGTGTTTGAAATATAAAGCATGATCAATAAATGGTAGGCATTTTAAAAATGATTCTACTAAGTCTATCAAAGTCTTTATGGTTCCGCTGTAGCAATTACCCACTTTTCTATTTCAAAGCCATCAGGGTTTAAGTGAATGAGGATAATTGAAAACACCAATGTGGATGTGGACATTACTGAATGCCAGGAGTTTTGTCTGCAAATGCAAAATCTGGATGTAAGAGTTGCTGGAGAACTGATGAATTAAAATAAATGGAGTAACACAGAGACCTGAAGCTCTGCATGTATGAATTAAGAAATAAAATGAGCTCACTGCATAAGCATGCTTGCCCTAGAGCCAGCGGTTTTAGTTCTAAATCATAACAATGCAAAGTAAACAAGTCTGAAGTTAAATGGATCCTAAGTGGCCACAGACATTCTCAGATAGATGGACAAGCACCAAGAAGAGAGCTCCCGCCCACGTTAATGCAAGCCGGGCTAAAGTGCTGAGCACTAAAAGGAAGAAGAGATGCTTTGAAACATTCTGAATTATTTATCTGAGAAAAGGAATCAAAGTAAAAGATAAGAGAACCATACATTCACCATAGTGGCTGTCTAAGAGCTATTTCATATTCTCTTCTCTAGAAATATCATTTTTCAAGCCCACTGGAACTTAGAGTTACATTATGACCAACTTTTTCTTTGTCTTTCTTTTGCTCCTCAGACCTCATTTGAAAACAGGGAGAAACTATCTAATTAGAAATTCCTTAAAGCCTGTATTATCAATAAGAGCTATCATATTCCCTCAACTCCATCATCTGTCAAGGAGTGAGGAGGAAAGCATCGACTATAAACTACACTGTTTGCAAGCCCAAAAGCTGACTAAGTAAGATGCATGCTTGAAAATACTGCTTATGGCATATCATGCTCTAAAAATATCTCAAAGCAATTTAGGAGATTTATGAGGTATATAATAAGCTGGAGAAGTAAAACCAACTCTCTTAGCTTAGTAATAAGAAAATGAAGTTGAAGGAACAGTACAACTTGTCCAAACAACGTTTGTCAGTAGAGATTTTTTTCTTCAGCAGCATCCATCTAGTTTTGGTTTTTAAGTCCAGTTTTCTTAGAAGTGCCTGCCCCACAATGTTCGGTTCTGTGTCTGTGGGAGTGATGGGACATGCTGTGACTTCACCTGGTTTTTGCTAAGCTACATCCAGCTGTAAACAAGCTCACACATTCCTGCTGAAAACTCCTAACCCATAATCCTGTAAGCTCTACTCTTAAGAGTGTGCAACCTCAAAAAGTTTAAAAAAACAGAACTACCTTATTTTTTAAAATATTTCATTTATTTATTTTTAGAGAGGAGAAGGGTGGGAGAAAGAGAGAGAGAGAGAGAGAAACATCAATGTGTGGTTGCCTCTCATGCACACCCCTCTGGGGGCCTGGCTTGCAACCCAGGCATGTGCCCTAGACTTGGAATTGAACCGGTCGCCCTTGGTTCGCAGGCCAGTACTCATTCCACTGCACCACACCAGCCAGGGCCAGAACTACCTTATGACGCAGGAATTCCACTTCTGGGTATTTATCCAAAGAAATCCAAAACACTAATTCGAAAAGATACATGTGCCTCCATGTTTGCCGCTGTATTATTTACAATAGCCAAGACATGGAAGCAGCCTAAATGCCCATTGATAGAGGAAGGGATAAGGAAGATGGAGCACATATATATACAAAAGAATCTTACTCAGCCATGAAAAGAATGACATCTTACCATTTGTGATGGCATGCATGGATCTAGTGGGTACTATGCTAAGTGAAATAAGTCAGACAGAGAAACACAAATACCACACGATTTCACTTATATGTGGAATCTAAAGAACAAAATAAACAAACAAAACAGAAACAGAGTCAAAGATACAGAGAACAAACTGATGGTTGCCAGAGGGGTGGGGGTTTCAGGGACGGAGTGAAAAAGCTGAAGGAATTAAGAAGTACAAATTGGTAGTTACATAGTCATGGGATGTGAAGTACAGCATAAGACGTACAGTCAATAATATTGCATTAATTATGTATGATGCCAGGTGTGTGCTAGGCTTATCGGGGTCACTTCATAAATTATATAAATTTCAAACCACTATGCCGTCCACATAAAACGAATGTAAAATAATACTGAATGTCAACTGTAACTGAAAAAAAGGTGTGCAATCTAATTGATAATAATGGAAGACACTGAATTAAAGATTTGTCTTTTTGAAGATGAACTTCCCCATTTTGTAATGACTTACATTAAGTCTCACTAAAACTTTATCTTACAAATACATTGCATGAAGTCCCACGAAACCTGTATAGTAGACATGCAGCTGTGGAAAACCACATTCCTAACTGACAAATTTATCTGAGAAATGACATCTGTTGTGTATGTGATGGACTTTCAACTTGCCAAGTTCAACTGTGAGCAGATTGGAGATATTAGGAGTTTAAGTAATTTATGCACAGTATTTAGATGAACAAAAATGCAAAACAGAATTTTGTATAAAGTAATGATCTCGATAAGACTTTTGGTTTTTACGTAGGCTTGTCATCAAATGGAATTGACAAGTATGACCACTGTGCATTTTCCAACATGATGAATTTTAAACCAAGCTGTATCAAAAAACAAATAAAACCTGAGAATAAATATTTTATTCAGATTGACCTTTAAAGGCAGTGGGGATCCTGGTAATACTGACCCTTACCTCCCATCCAACAGAGAGTGTATGATGGTCTGCTGACAAATTTCAGAATGTTAGAGTCCCAGCACAAATCCCATCTCGTCTCATAAAACTCTTCCTGACCTGAGTCGTTTTTGACTCTCTGAATCCTATGACAATTAGGCCTGAGTCATTTCACCGAGAAAATAAAGCCTGTGAAAGCGAACAGCTAGAAAGCAGCATAAAAGCATAAGACGGCAGATGGCCATGTGCCCTAACCCTTGACAGGTGCTCAATAAATACTGTGCAAAGGAACAAACGATGTTCTTGTCTAGTCGTCTGAAATCACAGCTCAACTCCTGAACCCGACTGTGTCATCCCTGAGAATCCAGCTTACCTTCCATAATAAACCAGCTGCAAGGTTAATAAATGACCAAACTTAGAGGTGACCTGTGTTAGAAAAATCACCCAGCTGGGAAGTAAATGTCTGACCTCCAGCTCTGCCAGTGAGCAACCCTGAGGTCCCGGGACAGCCACTGACCGATCCGGGCTGCGGTTTCCGCATGTTCAAAAGGGAGAATTCGAACAGGAACGATCTCTAAACTACTGCTATGTCTAAGAAGAGAAGTTGCTGTTGGTAGATCCTTAAAATATTTCTGGACTGTGGCAAAGGTGTAACTGAATTTTGATTCCAAGCATATTTCAGCAAGATTGCTGAGGAAGGCATAAAAGTGATTTGGAAGTTCTGAGTTCACTTGGAGAAGCCCTCTTTCTGGAGAACTGTATGCTTTCTCTTCCCACACGGGACACAGGGAAGGGGAAAGGGCACTACTAATAATTACACCGAGACAACAGGCATACACCGGGACTGTCCCCGGGCAACCTGGGATACGTGTCCCCTCTATCTTCCTCCCCTTGTACAGTTAAAGCACGGCTGCAGATCAAAGACTTTCAGTTTCATTAAACTCTATATTTTATCAGATTTACATTCAGATAATAAAGCACCCACCAGATATGCCACACTTATTTGGCCTTCAAATAAAATTTGCTTATCTGGGCAAAGGCTCTTTTCCTTCATACATGCCTTCCCAGGAAGTCATGGCAAAGAGGAAGCAATCTCTTTTATGTTTTCTAGTGAACTAAAAAAAAAGTCCATGCTGTTTATGGCCATTTAGACCAATGCCATTGATCCCAGAGAATAGCTCCCTTTAAACCTAGTGAAGGGGTGAAGGTAGATCCTGAAAGGAAGGTTCTCCTAAATGTGAGCATCAAGGCAGCCCCTGACTTACTTGTATCCCTTTGGCGTCAGGATGCACTTGGAGTTGTGCTGACAAGGGTTCAGGTCCTGGGCACAAAAGTCCAGCTTCTCCTCACACAACTCGCCTGTGAACATGGCAAACAGTGTTAGTTCATAGAGAAAGGTGACCAGGTTTCAGGCAAGCAGGCTGTGCCATGGGCCTTATAGGTCAGCCCAGCTTGTGACTGGGGGAAAAAAACCACAAGACATGGAAGCAGAAGATGCAAAATTCTGGTTCTGCTGGTCGACAGTCTTATGATTTGGGACCACACAGTGCTGTGATCTGTGATGAACACCTGCCCTTTTAGAATATACTGCTAGAATTAGAAAAAGGAAATTTGAATGCTTTTCTCCTCCCTTCCTTCCTTCCTTCCTTCCTTCCTTCCTTCCTTCCTTCCTTCCTTCCTTCCTTCCTTCCTTCCTTCCTTCCTTCCCTCCCACCCTCATTCCTAACATGTTATTTATTTTTAGAAAGGGGATAAGGGAGGGAGAAAGAGAAAGATCAATGTGTGAGAAATACATTGATCAGTTGCCTCTCACATGCCCCCAACTAGGGACCTGGCCCGCAACCCAGGGATGTGCCCTGACTGGGAATCGAACTAGTGACTTCTTGGTTTGCGGGTTGGCACTCAATCCACTGAACCACAACAGCCAGGGCTGAATGCTTTTCATTTCTATTGTTAAATGTATTTTATTTTGGACTTTTTATTGAGGTATAGCATATACCCAAAGGATAAATGAATTAGCTAATAAATATCACAGAATGAGCCCACTCATGTAACCAGCATCATGTCCAGAAACAACACCATTTCCCAGCAACCCAGCAGCCTGACTCACAGAGCAAATACCCACTATCCCAACAGTACCACAGATTAGTTGTGCTTGGTTTTGAGCTTGACATCATTCTGTGTGGACCCTTTTATGTCTGGCTTATTCTATTTTATGTCTGAAAAAACAATCCTTGAGTCTTCATAGTCTCCAAGGCCTTATAAGTCTAGAATAAAATATTTTCCCCACTTATGACTTATTGCAACTGCTTCAGAGGCTACTCTTAGCTACATGCACCAAGATAGGCAACCAGATAGGCAGGAAAGAGCGAAAGGAAAATCAATCTAGATAGAGAGCATAGACCTTTCTCTGAGAACCAGCTAGCTTGTAAGGAACAACTTTTACCAATAAAGGGGACCTAAAAGCATCGCTGTGCCAAGTCTAGGCACACTGTGTTAAACTGCATGTCCGACTCTCTCGGGAAATTTCTTCAGATACAAATAACATGATCATAGGTTAGTTTCAGATCTTTTAGGCCAAGTATGATTTTCAGTGAGAAGATTTTTCCAATCATCATGTGAGATAGTAAGGGGACTAGAAAAATACAAAACGAAAGTTCTTATTTTCGACCTTACTTCTGTATTACTTTTTAATCATTTTAGGGGCACACCTATGGGCTGCTGTTCATTTCCAAGAAACTATTAGAGCTTTTATTTGTTCAAAGTGTGTGGATTTAAACAGCACTGGTTAAAAAATCAGGAGTCTGCAACATGTGCTTTTGTCTTAAGACTGCCCTTTTAGTCATACTTTGCTAATTGGTAGAAATAGTTCCTTAACAACTAAATGTGGCATATTATTTACCCTTCCAGGATCTTTCTCTGTGATGCAAATATATAAATGTACTCATCTAGGTGTTACATCAGTTTGATCTGTGATAAGGTAGGTTTTTTTCTATGTTGTAATATGAACTAATTGCAACTGCAAGTCTCATATCTCTTTTATAAGAAGGCTTTCTGTGCCTCTAAATCTGTGATACAAAAAAGGTTTTAACAATGCATATGTGATGAGCTATTTCTAAACAGGGTTTATCGAAAACTTTCAGTTAGTATTATTTTAAGGAATGCATCTTGAAGAAAGTTATTCATTATCATTTGTTGTCCCACCATGATGAAATACCACTTTTAATTTCCTAATCAAATCTTGTTGATTGGATTCAGGCTCTTTATAGTAGTCTAGATTCAAAGCAGTTTGCAAAAAAACTGATGATAGAGAGGGATCATTTGAGATAGATAATACGTATCATCCTATGTACTTTTCACTTTATACCCAAACAAAAATTGTTTTAAAAATAAAAAAGGAGACATATTTTACTTCTTATTCATTTTGATCTGATCCCATTTGATCCAACCCAATTCAACTCAGTGAAGCCCATCTAAACCATAGTTCACAAGGATTTACTATATGGTGCTCTGTGCAGGGTGCTGGGGCTACAAGGATGGATGTGGTACATGCTGCCCTCAGTCTGCTCTCAATCTACCAATAGAGAAAGACTGAGTTGGAGATAGAATGTGGAGAAAGAACTTCAGCTCTAAGAGAAGAACACAGAGTTTACTCTTTATTTTCTACCAGGTATTTCTCCATAAACTTGGTGTGGAAAGGAGAAAGGAGATGGCTCTAAATAACTGTTGGCTAAACATTGTCAAGTCCGTAATCAATCCCAGCTTTAAGACTAAGCCTGCCAACCTGAATGGGAAAAGCCACATCAATGTCAAGTATTTCTTACCCTGTAAGGAACGAATGTTATAAAACTAGTGCAGCTGCAATAGGAACCGCTGCTAAAGCCGTGCAGGACAGTTCTTTGTGACCACACATCTGACTCTCCAGTAAGACTGATTGATTGCTTCAAGAAAGAATTTTCTCCTTTCAAATATCACCAAATATTGTAATGTTAACAGATATCACAAAAGCATTTGCTGTGTCCCATTACTGCCTAACTCACTTTAAAGCCCGATCTTCCATCCAATACTGTTGGCACCTGCATCTGTTCACTGGTTTCTGCATTTACCTCAAATCTGTGCCTGGCTTGATGGTGTTTCATTTTGCCTCAGTAACTTTAATAAGTTCTGTTCTCAATTTTTCGTTCCATTATACGTCCCCTTCTTTATGAAAAATTCCTGGATGTTATTAGCCATTTGTTACCTATCTATAACTTTTATCTTTGCTTCTACTTAAGACACATATTGTATGCGTTGATAGTGACTTATAAATAATTATATAGTGCTTACTACTGTGTGTCAGACCATCGTAAAGGCTGAGCAAATTTGCAGTCACGAAGTGTTCATTAGAATCATGGAAGGTAAGGTTGTAGGTTGCATTGTTCCAAGTGCATCACATATGATTGATGTTTATCTCATTCCCTTTCTTTGTAAGATCATCTAGGGCAGTGTACTTGGATATTTGCTTTTATATCATTTTAGAGTATGGTGTGGAGACATACTAAAATAATAGTTATTAAAAGAAATATTCCTGCTTTTTAAGGAAAAACTCTATCTTATTGATCTATATTCAACTTGAATTTCAATTTAGCCTTTCGACATTTTTCTGTTTAAATTTATTAAATATTTGCTCATCAGTAATAAATAGCTTATGCTTGTTTCCTCAAAAATTACTTCAGATATTTCCCGGGACAAATATTAAACTTGATGTTTTCACTCGACTATTTGTTTACTGTGTGTTCTAATTGTATTGGATTCTGCTGTACTTCTGGGAAGGCACCTTTTCACATTCAAACAGTATCATCCCACAGTGTGGAGACCCAGGAGGTCGACATGAGATGGGAAGTGTAGCAAATCCCATACACAAACGCAGGACTTGACACTACCGCTCAACAGTAAGGGAAATGGGACACTTGAAAACATCTCTGGCTTTTCAGGAAGAGTGGAAATAAAAAGCACTAACAGTTCTGTACTCGTCTGGTTTTAGTCACTAATGAAAAATTTCTCCCAAACCTCATAGTATTTAGAAGGCATTATGCAGTTTTATTGTTTCTCCTTCTCCCTTCTCCCGTCCTCCTCCTTCCTCTGCTTCTTCTCTTCCTTCTTCCTCTTCCTCTTCTCATTCTTATTTAGTGTGTGTAGTCAGTGCAAGACTTGAGTTAGTGGAAAAATCAGGAAAAAAGATGTGATTTAGATTTGTTAATGGTCCAGGGCCTGAGTCAATATCATCAGTGGCTGCCTCCCTTTCTGAGATGATACAGTGTGAGGTGACAGAAAAAAAAAAGTGGTGATGTTCTTCATACTCCACATATAGTTAATGCTGTGACCTATTATCCCATAAGTGGGTCTTTATATTTTTAACAAGGCATTCAGAAGAGATGAGTCAGCCCACTGGAGTGGTTGGGGTCAATGTGATTGAATAACAGGTTAAATTCCCGTGCCCTTGAACTCCTCAAAAGACAGAGGTCTTTAGACACACCTTGACTCCATAATTTGGCTCCAACCCAGGAAATTCTATTTATTTGCGTTGACCCCTGGATCCGTCAAAGTCCCCAATGACAAAGCAACCGTGTGGAATACGGACAAAGCACGGTTGCCTGGCATTTGTGATTTCTCTGTCGATCAAAGAAGTTAATTTTCCTCATACTTCCAGTTTTCAGAATTTTTGTTGATGAGAAGCATGTGTGTGTATCAGTTGTCTGTGTCTTCGAGAAACAGAGAATGGTCAACCAGGAAGCCTACTGTTACCTCTTCAGGATATCAGAGTTCTCGAACAATCCACTCTGTCTTGTGAAGAAAATGCACCATGTGTCCCAAACAGAGTTGTCTTTTTTGTAAGAAAGTCATGTCCAGTTGTTGGGTCGCTTGTTCCTGCTGCGTCTGTCAGGTAAAGAGGGCAGTTCTGCAGTCGCACTAGTGTGAGCCGTGTGAGAACAGGGCAAGAGTGATGCCCACTTCCCTAAAAGGAAGGGGTTCTTCAAAGCCTACCCTTGGGGGAACAATACAATTCATTATCTTCTGAACACCAAAGGTGGTTTTTCTGAAGGATTTCATGGACTGGTAATGTGGCCACACATCCTGACCTGCTCAGGACAGTCCTGGGTTACACCTGTGGTCCCAAGGTAATTATCGATAGTGCCCCCATACACTCTTACAGATGCCCTGGTTCAGATGATGAATGTCATGGTCACCGTGTAGGTGGAGCAGGGAAAGCTGAATCCTCAGCATTAATGTTCTGTTTGGAGTGAAAAGTGAGCAAGTGCAGAGGGAGAAATCATAGAGAAAGTGCTCTTCCAGGATGAGTCGACACCTGGGTCACTGAGTTATTGCTTGGCATGGCCTTCTGCAACTTATTCAGTATAAAAGAGTGGGCCGTCTGCAGAGAAGTGCACTCTTTCACTGTTCTGGGCCCCAATTCTTCATCAGTAAAATGAGCTTCTGGAATTGAAGTTGTGTAAGGTCAACTGTGGCTCTCAAAAGTCTTTTAAAAAATGCTACAGAGGAGATGGATAATGCGACAGCCAGTTCGCAGAGGAGCACCAGGCTTAGCTGCACAAAACAACATTACTGCATCCAGGGTTTAAAACCAAGTGTCAGCGTGTGCCCAGGGACCCCTAAGGCACCACACTGTGAACATGACTGTGGCGAGGCAGAAATCTCAGTGCACTCTGATGGTTTTCTCGGGAACGAGCACCTGGAGTTGGCCTTGCCTCCTGCTTCATTTCAGGTCCATGAACCAAACTGATATTAATGTTCCTCGTTTTTTAAACACAAGGAGCCCTTCCTTTTATCTTCACTTGTGCTGCAGGTATCTTCAGTTATCACTTTGTTTACACATCTTATTACCAAACTTACCCAAATAGTTTTATAACAGTTCTACAAACTTCTCCCGGGACACCCATGGAGTGATCTACCTATGCTATTTTCAATGAGTCTGATAGGAAATCAGATTTTCAATATTATCACACAGTTTGACTGCCAAGTATGTGTGAGGCCCTGAGTCAGTGTTGGGAGTCCAGTGGTGAACAGCAATGACAATAAACCCCCTGCTGGGGACTGATATCCCCATTCTCAGGGGACTTACACATGAGGTGGAGCAGAAGGTATTCATCTGTTGCGTGATAAAGGCCAAGCAGAGAAACGCCAAGGTGTTCTAGGAGAGGGACTGGCTGTGAGGGGGGTTTTTCTGAAGTGAGACCTGGATGTGAGGGTGAAGGGGGATGACCAGAACGGACAGAGGTTCTGTGTGGCAGGTGAGGTGGGCTCTGAGAGATGGGAGGGGGTCCGGGAAAGCACAGTGTCAGAGGAGACCACACAAGTTGCAAGGGGCCATGTGATAGAATGTCTTGACTCTGTGAGCAATGGGCCCCACTGAAGGGTCTGAAGTTGGCTGATGGCCAGATGACACGTGCACTTCGAAGAGAACATTCTGGCTCCAGGATTACAGATGGGTGCACAAACAAGGCCACCAGAGATGACTCAGCTTGCACTCAGGAGACATGGACGGCCTGGGGGGATGGTCAGGAAGCCAAATAGAGGGAAATCTGTGAGGGACAGGATGATGAGGCAGCTGAGAGAAGGAGGTGTCTGGGACTTCTAGATTTCTTGTCTGTATGATCGAAAGTACCTTTTGCAACATAGGTTAGACCGAAAGAAGGTCAAGCTTTCTGGTGCAAAGATCAAGAGTTTTAAGTATAGTGATTGGTGTTATGGGTTGAGTGTCTCCCCTGCCAACAATGTGTGTTGGAGCACTCCAGCGGCTCAGAATATTAACTTATTTGGAGATATCTCTTTATAGAGGTAGTCAAGTTAAAATGAAATCATTATGGTGGGTCCTAATACAATATGACTTATGTTCTCATTAAAGGGGGACACTTGGCATAGGAGAGGATGGGCCACAGGAAGGAGGTGACCAGCTACAGGCCAAGTACAGAAACCTGCAGCAGATTCTTCCCTCCAGTGCTCCAAGGACCAGCTCTGCTGACACTGATTTCAGACTCCCAACCTTCAGAGCTGCGAGACAAGGAATCTCTGTGGGTTAGGTCCCCAGCCTGTGGTGCTTTGTTATAGCAGCTCCTAGCGGACCAATGTGGGAGGTAAATTCTACATTCATTGCAGTTTAGGGTGGGGAATACAAGTGTAAACTGATGCCACTATTTCTTTTCCCTCCCTCCCTCCCTCCCTCCCTCCCTCCCTCCCTCCCTCCCTCCCTCCCTCCCTCCCTCCCTCCCTCCCTCCCTCCCTCCCTCCCTCCTTCCTTCCCTCCCTTCTTCCCTTCCTCTCTCCCTGTGTCTTTCCTTTTTTAATTCATTCCATGTGGCTATTATCTTCTGTGTCTCAAATCTTCTTCTAGGTTTCAGACCTTCTTTAACACAGTCTGTAATAAGTGATACACAAGCACAAATAAGTGGCCCATGACCATGACCTCTGCATTTAAAGCAGCAAGGGCGAACAGAGCACAGCAGAGTGATACGGCCTCACCCTACTTTCCTGATGGAGCCTGAAGCCTCTCTGCAAAACACTGTGAGCCTTGGCTCACCTGGATTGATAAACCCTCAGCCCCCTCTCTCCAAAGGGAGATGCAGGACTGGCCATCCAAACAGCAGCCCTGACGGCCAATTATGTAAGACAGTAGGACATTAAAGGTGACACCACAAACTCTGGTGTCTTACAGAGGGGGAGAAAAGTGAGTCCAATGCCTTGTTTCATCAACTTTACTGTAAACTGGGAGATTGGCCAGAACTTTGAATAATATTTATACCATCCTTAGTTATAAAAATCATAATCTTGGAAGTGTTTTATAAACTTAAATTATGTCAAAGACATCAACAGTCAACAGAAGTACAGGGTACTGGAGTTGAATCCTGTCACCAATATAATTTACATTCTCTGCACACACCCTTAAGTTTCTTAAACCATATTTGCCTTAAAAAACACTGCCTTAACTGATGGCACTGTTGCCAATTTTTAACTATAGGGGTGCTTTGGCAAATCAATGAATAATAAAGGTACCGTCCAGTCTATGGCAGTTAACATTAAATATTTCCTGTAACTAATAATAGTATAAAAAGAAATTAACTTCTTCTAATAGCGTCCAGTTATACATAATCAGGAGTGAGAATTTTTTATTTGACCAAAATGAAACAGTCCTTTAGTTTAATAATTTTTATAATACAATGTTTGGGGAAAATATTTTCAGCTCTACCCAGCAAATGGTTAAAGGGTGAGCATGACCAAGTCTTTACCATGGAGGTTACAATCTACATCATTGAGAGAGAAAAGATGCCCAACTTTCCAGCACCCCTCAAAAGTTCCACTTAGTGATTGAGCTATGGACCATTTAGCAACTGCTGAGTGACTTATTATTACTTTTTTTGGTAACTGAAAACAATAGTACACAGTCCCTGAAATCATTATTACCTCTGAAGAGATTTATTCTGCACGTAAATTGTGCTAATCAGAGGCAACTCTTGAAGAGTTCTTGGATGGACGGTTACTTGCTTTCTATCCACCAAGAATGTGGGCAGCAGTATGTCTCACCTAGGCTGATTCAGTCCTGAAAGCCAGCTTAGCAGAAAACAGCTTGGTCACTTAATTCCTAGATTAGGATTTCTGGAATTTTCCAGTTCTAACCATTCTTTAAAGTATTCAATTGATTTACACTAATGGAGAAATAAAAAAGGGTAAATTGGAATTAAAAAGTGTCTCATTTAAATCTTTCCAAAAGTTAGCCCTTGAAATTCATGTTGGGTATGGTTATCTACAAGAAAATAATTTAGATACGGATGACATGACATTGTGGGAACACCTGACTATTGCTGGTTTCTGCTAACGTAGCCTGATTAATTTTTTCTTTTCTGTGAAACAGGAAAAACCATCTCAGAGTCCATCGAGGGCTCAGGGGCATATGAAAGGGGTGGGGAACATTCTGAGCTTATGTGCAGCCTGTTCTTGTTCCTATTCATAAATTGCATTAAAATACTTTTTTTTAATACAAAAGGATCATTCATATTGATAATCATGGAAAGGGAGTTTATGACAGCAATCTGAATAACTGGACCAGAATTCTAATGTTAAACTAATTGGTTACGACATTTTCAAATATACTTGTAACGAGGGAGGAAGTCTGGTTGAATTCCTGACAGAATCCCCAGGACACAGATTTTTTGAGGGTCAAATGCATCATTCTTCAAATATTTGCATTTGAGTTCTTACTTGGTTTAAGAAAAAAACAGAATAAAGGGTACCAGTTTCACTCTACTTGTCCTGGAACAGCAAGGGAAGGTATCAAAGAGCAATTTATTGAGTAAAATAAATGAGACTGAATTTCTTAACTGCATACTATGTGAGGACAGGGGGTGGACACCTTTATTTATTTGTTTGTACCTCTTTATTCCCTTTGCATTAACTAGCAAATTATCTGCCACTAACTAGATACTTGGCAGCTGCCGAAAACGTGAACGATAGCACTGATCTGACTGCATCTCAAAGGAAAATGTTTTTAAATGTTACTAAAGGAGACCACGTGGCATAGGGACAATACAGAGACAAAGCAGAGAGAATATAAAGAAAACTGGTAACAGATTTGCATTCTGATATCTGGCCTGACATGGGCAGCCTGTGGACTCAGACTTTCCTGTGATCTTGTCTGCCAACTAACAACAGTCCCCAGCAGAAGTGGAGAGGATGAGGCCGGGGGTCACGGAAGTGTGTACATAAGCACTTAAGTGGCATGTTTGAGAAAGGTGAGGATAAGTGGAGCTCAATAATTCACATGACCAAATTTAAAAATTCCATTCAATTCATACTAGAAATTATATATCACCAGTTTGGTTTTCTTGTTAGTTGATTTTGTTCATTAGATTCCACATATGAGTGCAATCATATGGTATCTGTCTTTCTCTGACTAGCTTATTTCACGTAGTATAATGCTCACCGGGTTCATCCATACTGTCATAGAAGGTAGGATTTCCTTTTTTTTTAATGGCCAAGTAGTATTTTATTATGTGAATATACCACAGCTTTTTTATTCATTCATCTACTAAAGGGCACTTGGGCTATCTCCAAATCTTGGCTATTGTAAACAACACTGTAACGAACATAGGGGTGCTCATATTCTTTCGAATTAGTGTTCCAGGTTTCTTGGGATATATTCTCAGAAGTGGGATCGCTGGGTCCAAAGGCAGATGCACGTTTAATATTTTGCATTTACTCCGCACTGCTCCCCACAGTGGCTGCTCCAGCCTGCATCCCCACCAACAGTGTGCAGGGGTTCCCTTTCCCCCACATCCTCGCCAGCACTTGTTTGTTGCTTTATCGATGATGGCCATTCTGACAGGTGTGAGGTGATATCTCATTGTGGTGTTCCTTTTGTTATTTATTCAGGTAAAGAAAAACATTCTTTCTCCTCTTACAGACTCTGCAGTGTAGCATGGTGACGGGTGAACTTTAGTAGAGGGTGGACACAGCTGATGGAATTACGGGAGTCATCCTAGGACAGGTTAAATGAATTGGACCTGAAAGAAAAGTACTTCTATCTCCTCCTCTTTTGCTGAGCTGCACCAGTTCTGTTTGTTACAGACTCTGCTCAAGGCTACCTCCCGGTCACCACAGCACACTGACACGGGCAGAAGTCCAGTCTCCATGGTTCTCGATGGTGATGGTAACAGGTGCTTTTATGTCCATCAGTAAGTAAAGAATTATTTATAAATAGCATGATTCTATTTACTTTTTTAGGAGAGCCAACTCTTCCTGAAGGTTCCTTTAAAAAACCGGAGGCTCTTTTATTTGTGTTAACTATCCTGAAATTTGTCCTTTCAGTTAGAAAAAGTTACCAACCTTCACAGCATGATCTTGATCAACAAACAATCCAGGTCGCACCCACTTCTCTGACCTCAGTTAAATCCCACCGTCAGTGTAGAAATACGGGGGACTGCTGCTAAGGGGCCCCGAATTTCTGAAGGTAGGTGAGCCACTGATAAATGTCCTCTTGGTGCCCAAACTGTGTACATGGGACACATGTTCCCACAGGATATCGCCACAGAGCAACCAGCCTCATGAGGCCAAGTTAATCACAATTCTAAATAGGAAGACTCAAAAAGCACATGCTATAAGTCTGGATATTAAGATGTTTCCAACAGGGGAAATCATTTTATGTTCTCACTTTTGTCCTAAATGATATAAAATGGATTGCTCCATAATGCTTGCTTGCCAGAAAGTTTGGTTGGACTTTGTAGTCAGAGAAGAGTGTTTCTCTTTGCGTAAGAACTGGGAGAGTGACTATGCGATGCTGTTAACTTTATTGGTTTGCGAGGAGTGATGACTTTGCACTGGGAAACTGACCGACCTAGCCTGAACTTGCAGGGAGAACCAAAGCCAAAGATTCCGCCTGGTAGACAAGGGTAATGTTTTATGCATTTTTGTATCACTTTGAATGCTTAGCACAGTGTCCTGCATAAGGTATTTTCTCAATAAATATCTTCTGAATTTTTAATATGGAAAAACTTACCTCCCCAATAAATAAACAAAAAGGAGTGTTTTTCAGGACTTCCTCATTGGAACATTGTATCTAAATAATGGAGCCAATTCCAACAGCTACTGAAACTGCAGAAATATTTAAATCCGTTTTGAAAATAAATAAACCCAAATTGGTTTGAATAGGACTTGGTTAAGCTGAACTGTTGTTCTGGGCTAAGCGGTTTCTGCCTATAAACTGAAGAGCAAACAGGGTCATTAAAATGTTTTCTGAGATTCAAGGGCATTTAAGAGGGTTTTGAAAGGCTGGAAGATGTACAAAAACCACACAGTATCACTAGGTTGCCAGAGAATTTTCTCTAGTTAAAAGCAGACTGCAGGTATGTCTGCAACTGTATTGACTTGGATATAAAAACCTTACACATTTCGAGGTAGAATCAATAACAGAAGGAGTCACTATTTTTAAGAGATCATAAAAGTCCAAAACTATGTATAAAACCTAAAAAATGCAACAGAATCCAAGAGTTTTTTAGCATTTAATATTTTTTCAAACTTCAAAGTAGAGTAAGGGGGTAAAAAAAAAACCTAAAGACTTAACCCCAGGTAAAGTCTTTCCACTTGAAGTAAGCATAAAAAAATAACAAAATAATAATGTTAAAAAGACAGTACTGAAAAATATGGGGAGAAAAATTTCCCTTACAAAAACAATTTCCTTTAGGTGGAATTTTCTCCATTGAAATAACTGTAAGGATTCTTATGCCATCAACTCCTCTAAGCTATGTCAATGTAGAGATGATGGCTGGAATTAAATGATGCAAAGCATTAACATTTCATAGGTCATGTAGGGTAGCCCTTGATATTTCTGCAGTACAGATTGTGAGGGACAGTGAAGGCTGGTGTCACAGCCAAGGTTGAGTGCTTCACAAAGCGTACTTGACTGCTTGCATCGGCAAAGGCAGATCAAGCCAGCAGCGACAACAGCCGGGACCCGCAGGTGTTAAACAGGACATAGATAACCACAAGCTTCAGCTGTTTGCGGTGTAACTTTTGCAGTAGACGTATGTATCGGTTAAACAGCCTGGGAATGGAACAGTCTGTGCCTGCAGCGTCTCCCTAAGTTTACAAAACATCTTTGAGCTCTATCTAACCCATCCCTATAAAATAAACGTGGGTACCATATTCAGGGCTCATTGTCTCTCCATCAGAGGACAATGTCGCACCGGGTCCCTGCATTTCCTTAAACTGTCCCAGAGGTGATAAACCTTAGGAGGAGACACCTGAGCTTTCCCCATTTGCGATACAAATTCATCAGTATCCACCTGCCCTCAGTAAGGGAAAGTAGCCTAGTCATCGGGGACATTAATTAATTAATTATACAGGCATTGATTAGACACTTTCTTGCTTTTCTCACATGTAGATAAAACAGATTGCTTGCCTATACCTGAATTTTGCTGCTACCTGTACTTTTTTCAAATGCACCGAAGGGGCCATTCTGTGTGGCAAGCTGAAGAGACAGCAGAAGAGCTTGTTTGGCATCATGGGTTAGTTGGAGTCACTGTGGGACGTACGAGCATTCCAAGGCTGGAGGACAGCAAGTAAGGGGGGACTGGTTCCAGTGCAAGTCACCAAGTTAGTGTGCATGCCTTGGGGTCATAGACTGAGGCTCATATCTGGACCCCCTTTTACAGGGTGCGAATCCCTGGGTGAGTGCTTTCTCACTGTTTTATACAGGTTATTGCTCAAATCCTTATTGTTCATATCTACGGGGATTTTAAAAATTAACCATATGCCAGTTACAGAACCTCTTTTTATTTAAGAAAATCACCCTCAATGTTATAAAGAAACTGGAATTTTATTTCTACTTAAGATTTGGATTAAAAAACAGAATAGTTTGACTGCTTTTAAAAGCAAATTCTGTCAGCAGTGGTGCTTGGAAATAAAAGACGTCTTTTATAACATGAGCAGGAAGTTCAGTCAACACATGAAACCACGTGGTGATTTAAAACACTATCACACTGCCAGGCTGGCCCCTGAGGGTGTGTAGAGCTGTTTAAGGGCGTATCCCTATGGCAGAATAATTGCTGTTGTGTTTCTGAGATACAATCAGACCTCGGACATTTCTGCCTCCGACTACCAATTGCTTTAGTACTTGTAAAAAGGAGAGATGACATTTGACTAAGAATGGTGTTGGGCACATTAATCCAGAGAATTGACCAGACCGTATTTTTACATCTTTAAAATATGAAACCATTTTTTCAACTTAATTCTGCACATAGTAAGAGTAAGTGACCAAACACAGCAAATCACCCAAACAATGCAACAGGAAGAAATGAGTCCTTAGCAAAGGGGGACAGGGCGAGCTGCCGTATAATGTATCCACATCAACTCTATATTCTTACTACCGGTGCTTCCCACACAACTGCAACTGTCCAGACAAGCATGTATTGGGCTTCTTATACCGTGCTGTGCCTGCACCTGGCTGGCACCTGAAGACTTTGGTTAATGGAATGAGTGAAAATCCAGTGTTATTGGTACTAATTCTGAATCTTCAAGATACCATTTCACAAAGGTTCCATAATGATTCCTTGAATACGTCTACTGCCTTAGTCAGTTCTAGGACTTCCTTTCCTGGTCCCTGATATATTTGGGGAGCTTCCGTGGACCATATAGATGTCAATGATTAAATACATTAATCAAATGATTCTTTTTTATGCTTTAAAAATACTGCCTAGTATTCATGATATAATATAATATGAATTTTACAATGTCATTTTATAAGCCAACCTCTTGGGCTTTATATTTACTTTATAAAATGTTTTAATAAATGTATACACCTCTCAATATTTCTCCTGTTTAAAATTAGCAAAGATGTTAGTTTAATGTTATTGAAAAATTCCCACTACTGAAAACATTTTTCTACCTATACCCTAGCTGATGTACTATTAATGACACATATTTTTCATTGTGAAATAGTTCACGTTCATGATATCTTTAAAAAAGTAAAAGCATAATCAATAAAATATACAAAACTTTTCAAAAAGTAAAAGAACACAGGAAAGTAGAAAGTAGAAAGTGTTAGTCTTCCTTTTCAGCCACCCTTCTTCCCACTCAGGAGGTCTCTTTCACAGCCTTCTAGAAACTGGGAAAGTGCATTTCAGATGCCCGTCTTACAGTGTTTGGCACAGCTACTCATCTATACAGGATCTGCCTGGCTGATTGAACACATTAATTTCAGATGTTGTAAACATTCCTTTTATCATGTCAACATTCCGACATAATGAAGTCTTTAAAAGAAACAGGGAAACAGAAATGAAAATCATAATAGACTTAAAAGGCAACTAACCTTTTTCCACCTCATTCAGATTAGCAGCTGGCAGCGACAAAGACAGAAGAGACAAGAGACTTTTTACATTGCGGTACAACAGCAGAGCACAGGAAGCTAATGCATTTAACAACAGAGAGGCCAAGGGTGAGAGGGCAAAGTGAAGCAAGGCTTCCATTTCTTACCTACGGCCGGCCAAGCGCACAGACACGGAGGAAAGGAGGCAACAGGCAAAGGCCGTCACAGGGAGCCAGAGATCTGCATCTAAACCAGGTGACTTAACAACCAGCCTTATTTTTTAACATGTGTGCTTAATGGTTTGCATGTGGGCATTAGAGACTTGGAAAAACAAAGAGATAATGGTACAAAATAGGAACGAAGAGTTCTGAGTATTTTCCACAACATATATTCTACATCTTTACATTGCCCAGCTGGTATGGAAACTTTCATTCACTGAATCTGTCATCCCATTAAGTGACCCTGTGGGTTACATTGTGATCAACTGAGCATCATCTTTGTATGTGGTCCATGCGAATGGGGTTCTTTAAAAAACATAGTCTGACTGAGTAGATCCAGGGTTCTGACTCTTAGGAAATATGCAGAAATATATTTTTCAATTTAACACCTAAAGTCATACCAGACTTTAAGAAAAGACATCAAGTTTTCAACATGGCGGGGGTGCCGTGTTTGTCATTTTCATTTTTATAGGTTTTGAGCTTATATATTTTCAGGAATTCCTTGAAAATTTTTCCTTTAAGAAATACCTTGGTTTTAGAGAGGATAACATAATCGATTTTTTTTTAATTAAAAAAATCAAAAAACACAATCTCTTAAAATGAAAACCCTGAAGTAAATTTAAATTTTTTGAATTTCCCAATTCTAAAGTTATACTTGCTCAATCCTTACCTTAGTGATTTTACTTTAAAATAATACTGAATTAAATTTCTCAAAAATTAACTATGCTCAATCCTGAGTGTAGTGATTTTAATTTACAAGTGTACTGAATTAAACTTCTCAAAAATTAATTTTGTATGAAGAATATCAGCAATCAGCAACTATATATTATACAACTGGAACAAGTAATGAATTAAACAGAAAACAACAGTTTTGAGAACTAGCGTTGGGAGAGTATAACAAGATTTAGATAATAGAAAAAAAATACCGACCCCTAAAATTTACGTTGTTAATCCCTGCAGCAGAAAAGAGCAGATCATTCTGCCCTCCCATCAATCAATAACTATTTCCGGTGATGGGCTGGCCCCAGCGCTTAAAGAAATTTAATAAATTTTCCAGTGGCGGGTCCTTTTATTCGGAATATTTGGAGCTGTGTTTTATAGCCTGCCCATCACAGGATGACTCCTCCACCCGATGGCTTTCAGATCTCTGAATTTTCTCCATGAACAACAGTGTGTCCAGTCTGACTCTTGCCACGGATGCCAAATGTAAAAGCTTTCCCCATAATATTTTACAAGCTTTTTCCGTGAAGTTTTATTTGTTCCAACCAAGGGGTTCAAATTTTCATTTATGCCTTTGGGGTATGGAGTAAAAATCTTCAAACAGAAAGCAACTTGTGACTTGAATGATTTTTAAACATTGACAACATTATTGTATTCCCTGAGCAGTACAGGGTTTCTGTCCCCGGATCTCACGCTCATTAATTGGACTCCAAACATAGTAAATCGAAAAGAATACGGCCACATTATAAGAAAATTCCTCCCTCACTGCAGACTTGGATGAAGGAGGATATAAAACTTTAGAGCCCAATTTATATTTTCCTATAATTAAAGGCCATGAGGTGCCCCTGATTTCAAAATCTGCAGATGGTTGTTTGATATTTTGTAAATGAGCTCACTTCACATATGGACACAAACACTACAGTTAATAGATGAGTTACAAAAGGGCCTCGTTTAGATATCTGCTCTGATGCCAAATCGTCAAACTCTTCATTGCCCACAGGACTCAGTACACAGAGTGGTAACATCTCCATGCTCTTAAGTTTCTATGGAGCTCAGTATTTTTGTTTATACTTTGCCAAAATCAAGGCAAACCGATTATTTGCAATAGCTGTGCTTAAGAAGACTAAAGGAGTCTCAGTCCCTTTGAGAACCAAATGGCTCTTGACACATAGTCTTGGCAGGCTCCCACATGACAGCTTCTGTAGATGTCACATTTTGGCTAAAAAGTGGTTTTGCTAAGTGTTGAGTTTTTTGGATGTTTCAGAGAAAGAGATCTGGCACAGAGAGATGAGGCTTTGTAATATATCTCAGAGGAGGCTGCACTGATGGGAAACTTTTGTGGGGAGAAAATATGTGGTTAAGAGGACTGGGTGTAAGAAGGGAGCTTGGAACATGAAAAATGAGAAGCTAAGACAAAGACTCCAAAGAAATGAATAAGGGACAAGGTACAGCAAGTCTGAAGCCAAGGCAGGAGGACTCTCCAAACCAACTCAGAAGAGTTTTCCACCTTCTGTAGTTGTCAACACAAAGGGGGTATAGACCAATTCCTGGTTCCTGTGCCCTGGACCTCATTGGCTAGGTAAGGTGTGCTTGACGTGCCTTGGTCCATTTTGTCCTGGTCAGAATATACTGGTTCAAAGAGACCTCAAAGATTAAGTGAATTAAGTTCCTAATATAATGATTAGAACAACGGTGGGAAAAGAGAACTATTCTACCTGGGTAAATCTAGGTAACAGAGTTTAGTGCAGATACTGGGCTTCTTATACAGATCTAAATGAGCTCATCCAATAAAACTCAATTCCCAGGGGAGCTCTAAGTGCCTCAGAATTTGTGCATGCAGAACAGACTTGCTGTCCCTCATTAACACAAAATATCAGAGAATGCTCAAATTCGGCCCATGAGGGAGCCCAAGGGCTACATATACGTAATAGAGAAATTGATAAATACAACATGCTCATATTTCTACTGGACTCAGTATATTACTTTATAAGATACCAGGTGCTTCCTTGGTATAAAAAAATGACAGCTTCAGGGCACTTGTGCAGATCGGGGTGTTAAAATGAAATCCTGTTATTCTGTCTATCATTTTACCATAAAGAAAGGTACTTAGTGAGATGCCAAGTGTAGGTATCCCATAAAAGCTTAAATTTCTATGGTTACCCAACAAATCCCTGAGACAATGAATCAGACAGCTGTAATTTCATCTTTCATGTTTAGAGATGTTGACCTTTGCCACTTACATAGTTATTTCACCCTCTGATACTCTTAACTATATATTAAATTCTATGAAAACAAATGCAGTTAATGAAAAATACCCAGCGAAGTAAAAATGGTAACTTCAAACAGAGTGACAGGAACTACCTCTCCGCTTTTTCTTACAAATAAAATATATGACAGTCTCTTTTTCTCTATCATATATTAAAACTAAGTGGTTTAGTAAGAAAACAAGATTGTAAATGTGAAGTTTCTTATTCATAGCCACACAAATTAATCAAAATAGATATTCTTATATAATAGCCAGGTTATAAACTTGATGTTGACTTTATAGCAAATTGATTTATCCAGGGAAGAAGTTAATAAAATTGAATAGTCTTAGGAGATTTATCATCCCATGAAAGAGAATGTTGGGAAAAAGGTGATGTTCTCAGAAGATCATTCAAAGTGCTTAGTATTTTATTTTAAATCATATGAGTTACTGGAGGGAAAAAACTCATTAGTGAAGAACAAGAATGGATACAATCTGAAATGCTTAATTATGTTTTGACTAGGTAAAGAAGTGCCTTTTTTCACATATATTTTGGTGGGTTGCTTTGCACAGGAAAAATGCTTTGTATAGCAATGTCATTCAATTGTGAGACTAATAGCTTCAGTGTGATAACTCCTTTTTTGCTGGATAGCATATAACTGAGCTTGGTGTTCTTTCATTGGCTTGGCTGAAAACACCTTTAACTCCATCTATTATTTACATTACATCTAATTTCTCAAACACCTACCAGTTATTACACAATCCAGTGGTTTAGTAAACACGTGCAGCAGAGTGCCCATGATGTGTTCAGATACACAGACTGACAGCCAACCATTTCCAATTCTTCCTACCTGTGTACTCAGGTGGACAAAGGCACGTGTAGTTATTAATCCCATCGACACACGTAGAATTATTTTCACAGTCATTATCTTCACAGTCATCAACATTGATTTCACAATGTTCTCCTTCAAATCCATCAGCACAAATACACCTGCCCAGCAAAAGGGGGAAGAAAGTAAAAAATCAAAACAAAGCAAATAAAAACACCCCCTTGCATTTTACAACCATATGGTCTAAATATTGGGGAAAAAACCTACATACACTCATGAATTACAGTACTTTTAACTACAAGAAACTGATTTTTAAAATGCTTTTAAATGACACGTTGTAAGCATCAATTTAAGGTAATATCCTCCAAGTCGGAAACAATTTGGAAAAGCAATCAATTCTGGCTGCAAGATGGCCCGTGGCCCTGCGGCCCCATGAGTCAGTCAATCCAATACACTGGTGGATCCGAAACACCAGCAAGTTTATGTAAGTCTCAAGTGCTGCTCTAGTAAAACAATTCACGCTTCTTTGTTCATAAATGAGGAGGAATTCGTTCTGATTAAAAAAAAACAACAACACCTGCTTCCTTATGTGTAATGCTCTTCATGTCTCAAAACAAACAAAAAAAATTGAAAATAAAACTTTTTCTTCCTTGTAATTATAAAATGTGAATGTTCTCTTTACATCTCAACAAACACAATTTTTTCACTGGCATAAAACATCGTACATTTTATCTTGATGGGCATCAGAATAATCTTTGAAAAGCCTGGATGTAAAAGAGATCATTTCATAACAGAATGCAGAAATAAAGCCCATTTATTATAAAAAGTCATATTTCTAATAAGCTTTAGTAGTACACTAGCATTCACATGTGAAATTATTAGTGTCATTATAAGAACTCTATTTCATAATTCATGAAGTACATCTGAAGTAATTGTACTGTATGATTAAATAACTCCAGATTAAAAATGTTCACAGCATGGTTTTCTACTTATATTGGGGCTTGGAAAGGAATCATTAACTTTCTGTTTCAGTGGAACCTACACACTGTCTTTTAAGCAATACACGTGATAACAGATGAATATATGGCTTGCAGTGGGAGACTAGCTGGCTATTAATTAGCATAACAGAACCACTATCTTGTCTTGAAGTAATCTAACTTGATGAATTGTAATGTGTGCATGTGCAAATTTCTTGATGTTTGTAGACTCCTGCACTGAAAATACTGTAAGATCTCCATTTGTTTTTATATTTCAATATCTCAGAGAGGAACTCATATATATTATCATTATGAATAGATTTCTGGCATTCCTTTTAACATAATCTTCCTTGGTCTGAAAAAGAAAATGCCGATTTGCTTCTTGCTCCAATCCTCCCACCACAGGTCACAGACTAATGAATGACCTACCAGAATCCGTCTTTCTCTCCTTCTTTTAAGTGGCAGGTCCCTCCATGTTTACACGGGTTACTGATGCATGCATGAATCGGGACATCGCAGTCCTGCCCCTGGAGAAGGAATGGCCGAGCAGAGCAGAGTTGAGTGTAAGTCAAGTATTAGTTGTTAGCACAATAAAGTAAGGCAGACCCACCAGAGAAAGCGTGTTCTCAGGGCGCGACTCCTATCATGGCTTCTGCTTACCTTGAACCCATATGGACAGGTGCAGCGATAAAAGTCAACTGGGTCGTTGTTACAAGTGCCATCATTTTTACATGGATTTGACAAGCAGGGGTTACATTTAGCTAAAATTGTCACATCCACTGGACCTAAAATTAATTAAAAATATGAGAAACCGGTGCAATTTTAGTTGACTTAAAATTATTTCAATGCCTTAACGTCACAGTAAATTTTGTATAAAAGTCATTGGTCACATATCTGCATGTAAGTCTCCTCTGTGACAAAACCAAAAATCAGCAGTATCATATTATGTTCAAGAATGCCACAGGCAGACTTCTTCTCACTGATGGGTGGGAAGACTCCCTGACATCACAGTGGGACTCTGGGTTTTGATTTAAGAGGTTAGTCTCAGAGGCTCAATCCCCTCATGGAGGACCAGCTTCTATGGTCGAGTCCCACGGGGCTGAGTGCACCTCAAACTCAGCCAGCTCTCATGGACATGCATGGCAACCATCCCAGAGAACGCTGTGTCAGTGTGTGTATGCATGTGTCCGTGTGTGCATGCACGTAGGGCCAGGGGCGGGTGAATTTTATGAGTAAGTAGACACAGGAGACACAGAACATCACCACTTTTGTGCACAGGGAAATAAACCACGAACAGGATTTGTTATATCCTCCTTGATATCCTTTTGGTTCAGTCTGTCGGCACATTAGCAAAGGTATGCGGTAGGGGAAATTTCTTTATTTTCCTCTCCTAGAAGGATTTTCCATCGAAATGATCTCTCCCTGTAATTCCACTTTTTGGAAGATGTATTTTAAAAAACGAAGATTTATAGTAGGTTTGGATTAAATGCCAATTCCACTGCAGACATTTTCCTTTGCTCCCATCTATTTAATCTGTAAAAGGCTATGGGTGTAGCAATTGTTCCATCCTCCAAAAAAATCCCGTGCCACCCACACTGCTTTCTGCACTGTTGGTGAGAGCTCACTGGACGGTCTTCGGGCAGCTGTCAGATGAGGACACTCTGTCAAGGTGTCATCTTTATGTATAAAATACAAATATTTTAATTTTGGTTCTGCTTTTGCCAGTCTCTCTGAAATACTTTATCTTCATTGAAACAGCAACAATCCTTCCAGCTGCATGTTTGATCGCACATCTTCTCTGGCAAAGTTACCAAGTCAATTGTGCAGCATGCCCCCACGCCTTACGGTGACCGCTGGACCCTTCTGAGGGACCTCCACCCCAGCAGCTGTGTGACTTCTGCTCATATAAACTCCTTTTCATTTCTCTGCAGATCGGAGTTTATGCCTGTGAGATTTTAGGCTATTGATGAAAACTCATGTGAGGAAGAAAGGGTGGCCATGAAAACTGCATAGCTCAGCATCCCAGCCCCCCGGGGAAATGCCAGCCCATTCATGTTTAATGGTTTTGAGGTAAAATCTTAAACAGGATAGTTCTGTGTACGATACAGTCTTTCTGCTAATGAAAACACTGAAATATAGAGATTTCTCTTGCTTTTTCACCACTTTAAATAGATGGCAGTTCTGGGGATGACCGTGCTAATAAGAAGGTGTAGTGTTTGTACTTAGTGACCCCCAGTCATTAAGGGAGGCCTTGCCAATGTCCCCTTTAGTTTTTCTTGGTAATCAAAAAAACTAATGCAGTCTCTGTATCAAATTACAGCTGAAAAATTCCTGGGATTAACGCTGAAGTGATCCTCATAGAAATTCAAACGCTCACCCCTCCCAACTTATTGATCAATTAAGGACAATTATTTAGCCATTAAAAATATTGCAGTAATAAATGGTGACAGTGAGGTTCAAGCTGCAAGTTAAATTATTGTAATAGTCCACAATAAATGGCTTTGTATTTGCTGAAGTTATCACACTTAGAATCAGCAATAGAAAAGAAAATATCTAACTGGTAATGGATCCTCTAGCTAGAAAAAAAAATCTAATTTTGAACAAAGGAGTAAGCTAAAGCAGCTAAGAATGTACACTAGCAAAACAGCACGTCAGCAAATGCAAGGACTGGACACATCCGCCTGGCCACTGTCCAAGACCTTGACAAAAGTTGTCTTTTTATCTATTTCTGTGCTTTCAACCTTGTAAGACTGGTTTGAACAGAGGAGTTCAGGGTTGACAGTTTCTAAGTTTATTCTATGGAATGTGACAGTTTTCAAAAATTATGTTGGATTATTTAAATGAGAGGCTAGAGATTGTTTAGAAAAAAAAATCCCTGGATTCATGGACACATTTTGAACAATTTAATAGAAGATGCAGGTAACAAAATTGGCAGGCTGAAACAGTGCCTGTCCAATTTAACAAACAGTCAAGATTTATTTAATAAATATGCACTGAACCGTATCTGATTAATAAGCACTATCTAATTTCTCTTCTTTGGTTTCCAATATAGCTAAACCTGCTCAATTATTTTCTAGCTGGACATTCTTATTTGAATACAAAGGGAAATCACTGTTCTCTTGAAAACATTCAGTGTAGCAAATGGAATCAAAATAATCAGGTTTACTGTGTACACAGGCCTCTTCTGACAATTTCTTAAACCCATGAATCCTTTTGGTGCTATCGAGATTGGGGAATATAGCAAAATATTGAGTTCAAACTCCTTCAGGTTGGTAAACTTGATTACAATGCTTATCATCCTATTTGCCTCTCCTTTTGAAAAATCCTTCTTTGAAAATCAGTGCTTCGATGATAATTTTTTATTCCTTGTACTTAAGTTTAAGAAAGGGCTAATTCAAAATATTTTTGCAAGTAACATAAATTCCAAATAGCAGCATCTTCTGATATGTCCAAACACCTTAATTCCCTTTCCTGATTTATTTTGATTGTAAATCCATCTAACTAAACCTCCTTCTTATAATGTGATTTATACACCTACACGGTTTACCTAAATCTTTTATTTTTTTATTTTTTATATTCTAATCCATTTGGAACTACAGTTGACCCTTGAACAACTCAGAGGTTAGGGGCACTGAACCCAAAGCAGTTGAAAATCTGCAGGTAATTTTGATTCTCCCCAAACTTAAAATTGCCTCTTCATAACTGTGGGGGATTGGTTCCAGGACCTGCAGTGAATGCCAAAATGTGCAGACATTGAAGTCCCCCTATAAAGTGGGCAGGTCACCGCACACAGTCTGCCCTCGGCAACCTCTGACTCCCAGCTGCAGACAGAAAAGAGTATGAGGTATTTATTGGAAAAGATTCATACATAGGTAGACCCACAGTTCAAACTCATGTTGTTCCAGGGCCAACTCTCCCTTGTGTCTGGGTGCCTCCTCTCATTCATCTTCCCACCCAGAATTTGCTCCTCTTCTAAGACTATCTTCTACCTTCTGTTAGTCTTCCACTTATAATTCATTTTCCTCCCAGGACATGTGCTCCGAGATCGTCTCCTGTGAAGTTTGTATTCAAAAGGAATGACATCTTGAATCCGTTTCTATAATAAGGAGATGGTATCAGAGTGAAAAGGAGATGCTAAAAAACTAAAAATGAAACGGGGAAGAGTTCACACAGCTCTCTAGAAGCAAGCCAACACTTGCCGAATTGTGCAAACTTGACTAGTCCCCAGTGAAAAGATGTCCAGGGACAGGAATTAGAAAAGTCTTTTAGCATAATGCATGATAACGGAGGACCATCAACTCAAATTAGTAACCTAGATTTGTCACTTAGGTGTGTGGCATTAGGAGAATAATGGTAGCCATCTCAAGGGCTTGTTTTAAGCATTAAATGAGATGCTAGGTTCAAACGAACCTAGCATTCAAAATGAATGCTTGAGCACAGAAAACAGTGAGAGCTAGCACAGAGCCACAGAAAGTTCTGACAATCTTCCTAGACTTCCAAAGAAGGGAGGGTAATGGGAAAAAACATGTGTGGTTTACCAAAAAGGAGAAACACTTTTTCTCCTCTGTTCTACCTCTGCCTGCTTGCCCAAATTTAACACAGAAATAGGCCAATTAGAGCTTGTCATTTAGCCTTCTGTCCATGCCAGGAGCTACTCAAATTTGGGAAAACTGGAGGGGCCATTATTATCACGACCATCGGAGAATGGAAGTGGGCGCAGAGAGAGAATCACCCATCGGGTAACAACACACAGTTAATGATTTTGTATTTTTAAGACTGCAACTTTGACTTGTAAATCTGGTCTGGACCACCACCAGAAATAACACTACAGCAGTGAAAAGCAGAGGGTCTCTCTTCTTCTTGCATTTGGTTTAATTAAGAAACTTTAGCTGGGTTTGATACACCTTTGCTGATCTTCAGTCTTTCTTCCTTCCCCAGGTAAACTGGTTCTAAGACTTGTTAAAGTATTTCCAAAACATCAGCCCTCCTGAGATATGGGCGGCAGAGGAGAAAAGCAATCTAGCTCCGGGGATACACATTTGCACTAATGTCACTTAAGTAAAAGAAGCCCGTGTAGCCTAAATAGACTGAAGTTTTAGTCTTGATTTAAGAGAGCCTTCTAGCATCAGCTATCTGGATCGGAGGTGTGTTTAACTTAATAATTCAAAGGGAAAATGAGAAGAAAGTTTGGTTAACAATTTGTCTCTGTCAGTTACTTTAATCTTTAATGGAAGAACTGCTGGACCTCAAATCCATTAAAGCTTGTAGGCAGACTTGCTTACTTGACTCAAATCACTAGCTACGCACCTGACACCAGTATCGCCACCCACTGAGAATTGTATCTCACTTTGATTTATGACTAAAAGCTGCCTACAAATTCCTAACTATATCCCAGAGCCTGCCTTCATTCTGGCATCCCTTCGATACATGAGTCAAATAACAAAATCCTCTAGCATTGACCTTGTAAGGAGTCTGAAGTTTGTCAAAGACAACTCAGAAAAATCGTAGGGGATGTTTGAGGTTGGGCATAATTAACTAGGAGGTTTTCACTTAAAACCAAAGATTCTATATCCAACTTGCACTTACATTATTGCATTTATTAAGCATGGATATCAATAACATATTTTAACATCCATCACTGTCATTCAATTACCAAATATTTATTGAGGGACTATTTTTTGCAAGGCACGAGACTAAATTTTGGGGGTTCAAAGCCAAGTGAAATGCTTGAGTTTCTAGGAAAATATTAGAGGTTAGCAGTAAGACATACTTGTATCAACTATAGGACATAATGGTAAGAGGATGTGGGTAATATGAGTGTATGTTTTAAGTATCTACAAGCCATCCAGGGGGAGGAATTTACTAAGTGACTGAGAGTATGAATCTAAAGTTCACAAGAGAAGTCATGGCTAGATATCTGAAGCCATGAGGTTGAAGTCAACTAATTTACTAAGGCTAAGGAGAGAAGCCCATGCATGTCAGTATTAGAGAATGGGTAAGAAGTGTCAGCCTAGGGATGAAGAAAGGCCAAGTGAACGTGCCAGGAGGAGCAGTGGCTGCCATTGTACAGGGTGAAGAGACAGCCAGTACAGATAACTAAAAGATGCCACTGAAACCATCAAGATGGGAGTTGCTGACATCTAAGCTTCGCTGCTGGGGTGAAGACGGTCATGGAACAATAGGGGGTTAAAACCCTATAAATCTGCAGTAAAATCCTATACATGGTTTCCCCGGATGAAAAAGGTCCTCAAAGGGAAACATTTTGCTGATATAAATAAAACAAAGATCTGCAAAAGCACTAAAAGGGAACAAAATTGACAAGTTCAAAAATTGTTTTGTCCAGTTGAAAAAAAAATCTGATAGGTATATTGCATCAAATGTACTTTGAAGAGGACTGAAGTTTAAATGTACAAGAATAAATACAAAAATTTTGATGAAAAAATTTCAGGATTTTTTTGGTCACCCCTCGTACATGTTTGAATTCTGAGAACACTGAATAAGCTAGTGGGGACCAGGATGCTCTAAGAATAGAACATAAGTGTGTAGCTTTTTCAAACTGTTACCATCATTTCAAAAAACATCTCCAAGAAACTTCAAACTCTAAGAACTACAGCTAATCACTAGCATTTAAAAAAAATAGAGTACATGCATCCGTGAGCACAGGAAGGGTGTCACAAAACTAGTCTGAGGGTTCTCAACTTTCCCCACACAAACTTTCTAAAACTCTTCTGCCCAATAACATTTCTGAGAATAAGTGTGCGTGGCAGTTTCTCCTTCCCAATGACAATCACCCCCACGTTACAAAGCATTGCGGTCCTCTCTGCCCAGAGACTCACCATGGGCCACCGGCCCAAGGACATTGCTACAGTCACAAAGAACAAGGTAAAATACTGGTTACTTGCAAAGGCTCATGCAATCCATGCACGTAATCCCAGAGAGGTATTATCAATAAAAGTCTACTTTCAATGTTCAATAACAATGTTAAAATGTGGGTGAATAATTATATCATCCCAGTCAAGGACTCAAGTATTAGTGGGAATAATTTAGTTAAAAGAAAAATTTAAAAACTCACAGATTCTTGGTGGTAGGAAATTAAAAAAATTAATTTTTACAAATGGTTTTGTAACAAAGAATGGTACAATACTCCGAGGTACTGGAAATAGCGATTCAAGGAGAAAACAGAAGTTCAAGGAAAAAAAGAAGGATCTTGTTTTTGTCTTTTAAAATTAGCTGTTATATTTAGGTTCCACCAAATACACTGAAAAGAATAATGGAAGAGCTTTGTTCTAAAATGTCAAACTTTGCAATGCACTGCAAATGACACATTTTGCAATCATTTATAGCTATGGAAAAAAGCATTAGATGCCAAGTTAAAAATATTTGGAGGGAATATAGTTTTTGAAAATTCCTTCTTTAATCAATAAATCATGGACAGTCCATCATCATTTTTTGCTGGTCTTTTGAAGTGTTATAATAATAAAATCAGCAGTTAACCTATATTGGTTCTTCCTGTGTATATGGTAACATGTTTTACAGTTATCACATAAAATATATCTTTCCAAATTTTATTGAAGAATAAATGGCTCTGGCTGGTGTGGCTCAGTGGATTGAGTGCCAGACTGCAAACCAGAGGGTCATCAGTTCGATTCCCAGTCAGCGCACATGCCCGGGTTGTGGGCAAGGTCCCCAGTAGGAGGTGCTTGAGAGGCAACTGCACATTGATGTTTCTCTCCCTCTCTTTCTCCCTCCTTTCCCCTCTCTAAAAATAAATAAATCAAATCTTGAAAAAAGATATCCTAAAAAATAATAAATGGCAAATATCCTGGTATTTATTTAATGTGTGCAATGTAATGATTAAATACATATATGAAGTGGAATTAAGACAATTAATGCATCTGTCACCTTGCCTAGTTAACATTTTTCTGTGTGGTGACAATGCTTAAGATCTATTCAGCAACTTTCAAGTATACAATATTGTATCATTAACTGCTGGCACCGTACAGAACATTTCATCCTCACAACTGAAAGTTTGAACACTTTGACCTCCAGCTGCCCAGCTTCCCTTTCCCCCAGCCCCTGGCAACCACCATTCTATCCTCAGTTCATATAAATTTGGCTTTTTACAACGATTCCATCTAATCCTAAACTCGTTTGGGTGTGTACTATCATTGTCTCTGCCCACGTATGAGGAAATGGAGGAGCAGTGCAGCTAAACTAGGAAAGCTCCGTAACTACTGAACAGAGAACCCGGTCCCCAGTCCCGGACCGATCAGGCTGGGCTGCAGCACTCGTGCTGTGACCCACTGCACAGTGTCACCCACTCAGACACGCCTTCCTGCCTGGGTATGTGAACGCAGGGGGCTTCTCTTCTCAGCCAGGTTTGCGAGCCTGGCAAGGCCAGAGCCCAGCAAAAACTTCTGCATGCTCCCTGATACCTAGGATTTAGTTTTACACATGAGACATGTTGAATAAACACTGGCTGATTATACATGTGGAAGTTTCAAGAATTTCCTCCATTTAGTAACTATGGGTGGCCCTCTTGGATATCTACAAGAATAATAACCTCTTCCATTTTTGGTAAAAATCTAAATCCATACTTTTGACTAGTAAACATGGAAAAAATATACAAAAACAAATTCAACAGTGGCTACTTCTAGGTATTGGGATTAATGGTTCATTTTCGTTTTTATAGAAATAAAATGTTCCTTTTGTTTACATTTTTTCTTTAGATTTTTCTATGCTGGGCATATATTATTCTTATAATAAAGGCAAAAATGTCTTACTAAGATGCTATTTCGAATTCACAAATACATAAAACAAGGGGGAGGGAGGGGACACAGAGAAGGAAGAAAACCCACATTGTCCCAGGAAGAGGGCAGCACGAGGGGCCAGTGGGGAGGTCCAGCCTGACACTCGGGTGGGCTCATCTCCTTACCTGGTGTCAGGAGGACACAGGGCCCTGGCATCCCTGGGAGCCGGGCACATGTTCAGACAAAGCAAAAGCAAAATATTTTACTTGTTAGAGGCTATGAAAGAAATTTCCAGAAGCTGTGTACTCTTCATTTCTTCACAGATTTTAAAGAAAACTTAGTAATTTCCAGTGAACTATTTCTGCAATGTATTTGAAAAGTGTAATCCTTGACTGGGGCACTGCAGGTAGCCTCTCTGTCTCGTCCAAGCATGGGTGGAAAGAGTAACTCGTTACCGGGACTTTGCAGCTATACCTTTAAAATCTAGGGGCGGAAGGTATTCTTTTTCTTTCGAAACTCATAAGGCAGATGCTTATTTACAGAAATACAAATGATTAAAAACCATACCTTGACACGTAAATTTTTTGGAGGGAGTTGTGAGTAACAGTTTATCGGCCATTTCCCCGGGACCAGCACAGCGAGCAATGCCAGGTTCTTTGTATTCTGACTTGACCCAGTCGGATAACCACTGCATGTTGCAGTCACAGTACAAGGGGTTGGCTCCGATTGCTCTGGAAAACAGAAGTGTACACATACACACACAGTGTGGGCATATTATTTTCTAAGGGAACATAAAGGGATGCTTAGTAGAAAATCTCTATGGGTTTGTGGACAAAACCAATTTAGAAGAAAATGGTGGCATCCGGATTACCCATCTTCCTGAATTGTGTGCAATGGAGATTTAGTGAGTTGTCACCAGTGTCTAGTCACCTGAAATTTAGACAGTCCCCTGGTATTTGCAGAGACAGGTTTGTACGGGGTGCAGATCAACACATCCTTCATTTGACATATATTGAATGAGAACCCAATTACTAACTAGGTTGTGGGGACCCAAATATAAAAATGACATTAACTCCAAAGATCTCCTTCTGCAACATACGCTCATAAGTGCCATAAAGTGTCATTTAGAAGTGCTCCAGTAGAAATATTTATGCACAAGATGCCTCTGAACAGAGGATAAGTCCTCTTGTGGCAGGGCAGGGAGTGGTGGTTAAATATGACTAGGCTTGTAGATGGCCAAGTAGGTGGGAAATATTGGAAAGGGTGTTTTGGGGTAAAAATCTAATAAGTACAAAGGCACAAAGATAAGAATAAACGTGAAATAATAAAGATGCATAAAGCTAGCCCACCAGAGCTGATTCAGACTTTAGTTGGATGCATGTTGCTTCAGGAAGTGATTCATTTAGAGCTTTGGTCCCTCCTCACGTCAATTGCAAGAAAAGTAATCACCACGATACTAGCACGAACTGCATCCCCCCAAAGGCAGTAACTGTGCTAGGCCACTAATTTACATGAATTTCCTCACTTGGTCCAAAGTAGCTTCCCTCTTACTGTTAATATCCCATTTAAAGACGAAGAAACTGAGGCCAAACAAGTTAACCAATGGGTTTGTAAAACTGCCAAGTTTGGGCACAAGAGAAATATAAAGTGCCATTTAAAACCTGACTAACTCTGATGGATAATTAACTTCCAATTAGTCATATTTTAGGTCTACGGTCTAAGCAATATTAATTTTACTCTTTTATTAGAAAACCATCAAAATATGCTTATAAAGCCATAATAGTTTATATTGTAATTTTAGCCCGACTGTAGCCAAAAATTGGACTACATGTTATACTCAAATACGTGTCATATTCAAACCCTTCTTCTAGATTAAAAATGAGCAAATGATGTTTTTGAGTCATTTGAACTCATGTTTAATGGCCTTTTCTAAGTCCTAGGTCAGGGAATGCAGAAGGAAAAATGACTAGAGCAGAGCCCTTCACAGTCTAGGGAGTGAAAGACAAAAGCACAGATTAAACACACGACTGACTAGAACACATCATGACAGAGAAGATTCAAACTGCCCTCCCTAGTGTGGGGTGGTCATACCGAGGAACATTCTGCTCCTTTCAAGCCACACCTTTCCACCGCCCCAAGGCAAACATATGGCCACTTCCCGCCCTAAGGTGCCCCATCTGCTGAGCAGCGCTACAGTCTTATACCCTGAAGTGCTAGTTTTCATCAACTTTGTGTCTCAGGCAACTGATATCCCTGTAGTTTTTCAAAAGAGTGGCCCTGACCATGACTTTGAGGTAGCTGTTGGGGCTCAAATATGAAAACAATGAGGGTTTTGCCTCCCAGGACCTAAGGTTCATGGAAGGAGGCCCGAAACAGTCAGAGCTACAAAGACCTACACATAGGGCGAATTCACATGCAGCAGCGCGATTGACAACCAACTCCTATCCTATGTCCACCCCCTTCCTCAATTTCTACGCATCTTCTTTTCTTGGGATTTGGTGGGTTTTGGAGAGAAGGGCAATGCCAAGAGTGAACAGGGCAGGAAACCTTTTCTGGGGACTGGGAACCAGCTGACATTGATACTTAAAGTAAAGCAGAGAACTGCTCCCGGTAGATGCCAAGTCAACCTGATATAAGAACACTTTGAATTCCAGGACTATTCCCCTGACTTGCTTCCAGGTTTGCCAACGTCTTAACATACAACTAAAAATAACAGAATAATGGAATTTGACCCAGGTGAGTTTTGGGACCCCCTTTTATCCTATATTCAATTGTACTTCCAAGAAATATGGCGATACAAAGGAAAAAAATTCACTCAACATGAGGATTTGGCTATTTCCCTCTACCACACTATAAAGTCTTGAGTTGTGTCTAATTAATTTTCTCACTGTGCCATACTCAGTGTTGAATATTTGCTAAATAAATGAATCCTCTTTCAGCAAATCAGGATAGGCTTCATGAAAGAGGTTGGGGTATAAATTAGAAAAGCTGGATTTCAAGAAATTGAATCAAGGAAGAGCCAATATTCAGAGAACATCAAGAGAAAAGGCATCAGCTAGGAAGTTAGGAAAGCCATGTTTGCAAAAAGAAATACTTTTTTTGTAAGCTAAGAGAACTCAACTAATGGGGAGTAAGGGCAAAATTAATAAATTAAGGCTATCTTATGGAGTATACCACATGTATATTGAAAATCTTTACATTTTTGTTAAAGGTGAAACTAATCACATGTGAAGATGTGACCATAAAAAGTGAACCACAGTACCTGGGCTCCCAACTCACTGGTCAGGGGCAGTTTCACACCTAAACCCACAAGGGGAACTAGGTACTCACAGGTGTGATAATGCAGAAAGGTCATTGAAAGCACCTTCAGGCACAACAGAAATGTCATTTCCATGTAAAGAACTGAAAGCAAGAAAAGCAAAATTAAATTTCCTAGAATTCAGAGAGTTCATAAAACCCCCATGCATGTACGCACTTCAGTTTATAATAAGCATTTTAACTCAGTGCAGACAAAATGGTCTAATCAACAAATAGTCGTGGTACGACTGGATATCTATTTTGGAGAGCAAAAAGTTAGTTCCTACCTCACATCATATGCACAGATTAAATTCTAGATTGAAGAGTTAAGTGTAAAAATAAAACTAAAGTGCACTAAATGAAATGGAGTAAATGAAAGTACTCCATAAACTCAGAAATCATAATGAAAAGGGTTGACAAATTTTTGACTACATAAAATACATTCATAATATGAAAGATTATATGTCAGGGACAGAATAGAAAATATTTGCACCATATATACAATACGAGGAGTAATTCCTCTGTGAAAAGACCTGTAAATTTATAGCCGAATGCTAGATAGATAAAAATATGCACATTAATAAGAAAAGGAAAAAGTACCCAATAAACCTGGGAAATGATATCATCAGGCCCATAGATTCATCAGCATCAATGTTCAATAAAAAAATAAAATATACTCAAATGTTCTAGTGATTGGAATTGCAAATTAAAGTAGAAATGAAAAATAAAGTTCCATTTATCACACGACAAAAATAAAAAGATTGATAATATTCAATATTTGCAAGAGTGCTTTAAACCAGGAACTCTATTCAACAGTTGGTGGAAAAAATAAATTTGTAAAGTGACAAAATCTTGCAAGCAGGACAACATGACAGTGATTTTTGGTACTTTTTCCCAGTGGACTTGACAGTAACTGCCGACCCCAAATCACTGCTGTAATCCCAGCACATTCGCACCAGAGTGAACCTGTGGGATGTTCTTTAGAGTGCCATAGAGAGTAAGGAAAAGTTGGACGTAAAACATCTGAGAGTGAAGATGTGGCAGAACAAGTTATATCTATGTTTTTAAAATGTATATAGCCAGAGGCATACCTCTGTCACCATATCAAACCAAATGTGTACACAGGAAGACCAGAAAAGAACGTCAAATTGTGTAACAGTAAGTTCTTGGGGAGGGTGCTGGGATTGAGAATCATATTTATTTCACATAATTTAAAATTTATATATTATGAAGTCAGTAAAGAAACCAAAGTTCCTACATTTAAAAAAATTAGTTGGCTCTATGCAAAATTTACATATAAGTATTACATATTATCAGATAAACAGCTAGAGCAAAAACAAGTATTACAGGAGAGAAAATTATATTGTCCAAATCAAAGCAGTTGTATAATAATACAATGAGATATGATTCTCCAAGTTTGTAGTAAATCCCAATGCATATATCTGAAACACCCACGAATCAACAAAGCAGTTAAATCATTAAATAGACTCAACCCCTGAGAAAAGAGTTATTTTGCTGAACATAAGATACTTACAGTAATCGAAGAGACTTCAATCCATCGAAGGTTCGAGGGGGAATACATCTCAGACGGTTGTAGCTGAGAATCCTGAAAGCACACATAAGCCAACTTATCTTACCCAGGCATCCTCAAATGGCCAAATATCATTTTTAAAATAAAGCAGTTAATGAAAGGCTTATTTTAGCATCTTATAAATTGAGAATAATGACACATCCTATTTTTTAAAAATATTTGTGTTGTGTCCCTAATACAGCCTATTTTTTTCCTAACCACAGTCCCAAGGACTTCCTCCTGCGGCTGGGTGCTGATGCCTGGACTACGCCCACCTGGAAGTCACTCTCTCCAGATGCTTGCTTACACATCTCTCCTAACCCCACTGCAAGTCTACAGTATTCTTTCTGTGTTTTACAGGACCCAACATTTTTTTTGCAACGCCCCGCATTTTTTGGCTTACTGAGGAATTATTTGCCTCTCCCAAAAAGCATTACATCCCATGAGGGCAGAGGCACTATCTGTCTTGTTTATCAGGAATATCCAACATCTAGGAAATGCAATGTGTCCAGTGAATTAACAAGAAACTTGGTACCACGTTGTCACACTCACAAGGTGAGGAGCTGGGTCATGTTGCTGAAGCTCTGGTTAGAAAGGGTGCTTATCCGGTTGTTACTTAAGTCTCTAAAAGAGAAACAGAGATGGAGTCTATTGTTACCACAGAAACTGAAATATGAGTGATTCCTAAAAAGAAAAGCTCTTTTGTTTCACAGTCATGGCAGCACTGTTAGCACTCCACTTCTATCTGGACATGACAGAATACTGGGTCACCCTCTGGAGTAGACGGTGATGTTATTCATGCCCTGGTCTGTTGAAATTAGAAGGGACCAAACACCTCGCTCTGGCCAGGCAAGTGTGGGCACTGGAGCCAGGTTCCCTTCAGCACAGATTTAGAGGGAGCTCACTTCTCCACATCCCTTCTCTTCTCCTGTAAGGCTCGGTGACCTTGTTCTCCAGACCCTGTGACACTTGTCCAGTTCCAGGGCAGAGATGTGTGGAGGCCGGGTAGCCAATACAATGGGCACATTTTAGAGGTGAGAAAGAAACCTTTGTTCTGGAAAGTTCCACCAGGTGTACAGGCTTTATCTTTATTGGAGCATATCCTCTCTAATACACAGTCAGACTTGATAGCTGAAAGCATCCCTCATTTAATTACCTTCACAATGCCATCATTAAAAACAATGCCACAATTAAAAGCTTTGCCCTTAGCAAAGTCACTACCACATAGCAGGTCCTCAGTAAATATCTGTTTAATGCACCATAAGTAAATGAGAGACATTAAGTTTTTACAAATGCTAAATGGCTATTTATAAGTGAATTTTGTACTATGACTTATAATTTACATATAGTAAACTTATTTTATTATTATTATATATGCAATATATGTAACATAATATAACAATATATACAAATGTAATATATAGTGCAATGTAATAATATATGACGTACAAATTTTGTGTTTTGCTTTAGAAAAATTAGCCAAAATTTTTTTTGGCTTTTTCTTAATTTCTTTGTTTTTTCTTAATTTTTTCTAAATTTTTCTGTAAGATAGTTCTAGTAGTGCTTAGTTGTCTTTAACTTCATTCAAAACAATTTTGTCAGATTGTATTGTGACATATCAACATGCATTCTAAAAATACTTATTGGAATTGGTGAATTTTTGTGTTGCCATTTTAACATTGAAGATGGAAGAAAATAAGTAACATTTTCAGCATAGAAGGTCTGTCCAGAAAAAGTCCAGCCACTGTTAATATAATGAGGACGGTTTGCAAGACATTGATGTAACGTGGCAGCCAAGGAGGATGGAGTGGAGTGGGTACACATGAACAATAATGACTTCACTGTACTAGTCAGTGGGGATAGTAGTGGCCGTTGAGTGAGCATGTATGTGTACTGTGTGGCCATCAGTTTCAAAATCACTGAGTGAGTAGACCAGTGAATCTTCATAAGATTTAAGATTAAGCTTGAATGTTCCTCTGTGGAAACTATTCAAATGACTCAAAAGAGCGTGGCTATGGGCAACTGCTGATTGGCAGCTTCACCGTGACAACATGTCTGCTCATGAATTTTACATCTTGTGCAGAGTTTTTTGGTGAAACATCCATCAAATCAACCAAGTGACTCAGCTCCCTATAGCCCAGATATGGCACCCTACAACTTCTGGATTTTCCCAAAACTAAAATCACCTTTGAAAGGGAAGAGATTTCAGACTGTTGATGGAACTCAGGAAAATATAACAGGGCAGCTGATGGAGACTGGGAGAACTGTGTGAGGTCCCAAGGTGCCTACTTGGAAGGGGACTGAGGTGTCATTGTCCTCTATATAATGTTTCTTGTATCTTCTTTAATAAATGTCTCTATTTTTCATAAGACATGTCTGGATACCTTCTAGACAGACTTCCTATTATGCTGTATTATTTCAAGAAAGGTAAAAATACAACTGAAACAGAAAAAGATTTGTGCAGTATATGGAGTAGGTGCCGTGAATGATCGAATGTGTCAAAAGTGGTTTGCGAAGTTTTGAAGTTTTATGCTGCAGGTTTCTGGCTGGACAATACTCCATGGTCAATTCGACCAGCTGAAGTTGATAGCGATGCAGTCGAGAGAGTAATTAAAGACAATCAATGTTATACCATGAGGGAAATAGCCGACATGCTCAAATCAATAAAGTTATTGGTGAAAATGTGTCTTTTATTTTATGGAAAAAACAATACAGACATTTTGGCCAACCCAATACATTTCCTGAATTGCTAACGTGCTATACCTAAAATTTAAATGTAAATTACTATACCTCTATCAGCAAAATTACTTGCCTGCAGCTGTATAATGATTCCTGGGTTAAACTATTTGTGGATCTGCAAATTCTCATTTTTCATCTTCAAATTGGTTTTAAATAATCACATGCTGTCCCATAAATGACCCAATTCTGCTTAAGTGACCCTTTAGAAATTACAGCAATTTAATGGTTTATTTAACTGAACGAAATGTATATAATCACTTCTTGCTGCTATTAAATAAATACTAAAGTCAGAACATGACACCTTATTCTTGTTTTTTCTTAATTTCATAATTTTTTAAAATAGGCCTGCATACTTTTTCCAAAGTGTTTTCCCATATTTTTAAGGAACATTAAAAATTATTAACATCATTCAATTAACCTCCCACCTCTCTATGTTAACATTTACATTAAGAAATGTAACATTTTCTGCTACCTTGGTTTTTAGAATTCACTAATTAGGAATAAACCTCCTTATTACAGAAATACTACAAATCTGCCTCCTAAATCAGTCATATTTACTCTAAAATCAGATAGACTTAACCTAAAGATTAAGTATATCCCTTTATATTCACTATTGTTGCAAATATTTTGTTTTGTGAAATTTTATCAATTCCTATCAAGGCTACTATAAGTGTAACAGTATAGAGGATAAAATTATATATATTTTAAAACTAGTTTGCCCTTAACTAGATTGAAATATTTGTATGTTTTAAATGTAATCTTCTACTTAAAACTTTAAAAAATATTATTTATGTACATTAACAAAAAAGATGTTATTTTAGGGGATCAAGCCAAACAAAAAATTCAGAACTTTGAAATTTATATTCAGAATGGCAACATCTTTGTCAAATTTTCTTAAATATGGTATAATATGGGCTACAAACATGAATTTGAACCCTGGAAGCCCATAACTTAATCCATAATTTATTATATAAGAGAATTAAACCTAGTAAGCTGGGTTTATATTTTCAGTAAGACTACTACCATCTACCAACTTTTGCTTAAAGTCAAGAATAAAAATACTGTTTTCTATTTTTTCTTTCCTTGGTTTGTCATAAAATAGCCCATGATCATTATGAATAGAAGTATCCTCTTTGCTGCATTTTTCCAGTTCTTTGAAACACAGACTTAATCATATTTGTAATTTGAAGAGGAAGACCTTTTCCTAGGAGTGCCTTTGCCTGACTGACACATAATGAAGAAGCAACCAGTAACCAGAACCACACAGTGAGCGAGGAGGGAGCGGCTCCCTGTGAATGATTTATATTATCTGAAAGGTTCACTACATCTCTGCCCCTCGCTCTCCCTGTTTTTGTGAAACGGAATAGCGTTTCATGAAAGAAACACAGCATACATTACTTACATGAGCGTTAAATGTTTGTAGTTAGAGAGTTCCTTAGGAATCAGTGTAAACTGGTTCCCATCCAGATACCTGCAAATGAGGAAATAATATTATCTTTTTTTTAAAGTAACAGTAGTGTACTTTAAAAGAATTGAGCACTGTTTCACTCTCAATGGAGGCAAGGAAGCACATGGCAATTTTGACTTTAATACAGCATGTTCCTAGCTGAGATTGCTATTTCAGAGAAGAGGGGAAAATGCACTTTGTCCAAACCCATAGAATTCTGCTGTGGACCACTATACTAAATTCTAAAACCAAGGAGAGACTGGGGAGTCCAGTGCTTTGTAGCCTATCTAAGAAGGCTGGCATATGTCCAACCATCTTCTCGTCATCAAGAAGGTTCATTCAGATAACCACAGTTTTAGTCAAACTGCAGTTGACTTGTGTTGATGGGGAGTTAATACCATGACAGGCATTCGCTGCTGGCGGAACCTCACTGTTGAGGTCAAGACTACTCTTCGCTGCCTCAATATGTATCAACACACTTCGGGAACTGCAACGGGTGGTGTAAAGGAGACACTTGGGAATTCAAACACAATTAGATGTCAGTTAACAATACCTCAAAAATAGCTTTTGCCACTGTATATCTACCTGATGATATTAATTTTAGGAGGTTTCTTAGGACATCACATTTATCAAGTGCACAATTACAGCCTATATATGTGGAAGTAATAATAAAAAAACTACACATAAGTAAAATTTCCCATTCTGATTGGAACCAGCAGACTAATCAGAAAACAGATCGGCTCTGGGATAACTGGAAAGACATGAAAGTAAAGGAATGTTTAAAGTTATATCTACAATGTTACCCCCTGCCACACACACAAGAATAAATTCCATCTCCTCCCGAGGCTGTTCTTCCCCAGAACATAGACAGTGGAGGGTGCAAATGTCTTTCATTCACTTTGGGCACCTAGTGAAGATGTGCCCCAGTCCATTTTGGCACGCTGGGCCCGTGACCCCTCTTGCCCCTGTGTTGTGGTCAATGTCAAGACCCAGGGCTGAGGTTAGTACTTTTGCTGGATAGAGCAGTAGCAGAGAAACTACCTAAGATAACAATCTGTTTCAACTATTTCAAAATGAAAACAGTTATATAACAGTCACATATGACCACAATACCCAGTAAATATTTGATTAAGACCCTGCACATTATGCTTCCTCACGCCTACTCAAATTTTCTGACTTTGTATTTCATCTCTTCCCTCATTTCTTTCCCGGAGTTAAATTCTTCTTGTAGCCACTAGACGGCAGCCTAACCCCACACACCTCAACACTCTCCCTTCATTCCAGAAAATGTCTTGAGAGAAAGCAAAAAAGATTCAGAGAGTGTGCTGTGGGTGTTTACACATGAAGCAATCTAAGAGGAAAATCACAGGAAAATGATTAAAACCAATAGACATCTTTTGTTTTAAAATTTCTACTGATGATATTTTGCTAAACGCTTTAATGATTTAATATAATTAGCCCGTGGAATTTTTCTAATGCATGCATACAAATTCCTGTACAGAGCAATCCTGCTGACTGGATACAGCTCTAAGAATAAACTCTCTGGGAGGTAAACTTCTCTAGAAGTCACAAGAGATGAGCTGATTCCCTCCGCACACCTGTTTTCTTTAGCAAAGATTACATTGTAAAACTTGGTGGAGAAAAGACCGAGGACTTGACTGTGTGATGGAAGAAACACATCGATGGCATAGACAGACTGTAAATTGAGCAAGCTCTCAAATGTAGTTTCATACGGAAATTAAAGAAGGTTGAAATAAATATATATATATATTTCTAAATTATTTACTGGGAGCCTGGTAAAATGACTAAGGGAGGGGCCAGTTAATACAAGAAAAGCATCGCAGCAAAGACAGTTGGAATTCTCCACCGAGAGCCCTATTCTAGGCTTGGGGCTCCCAGAATCAGGGCTTTGTATACAGAGTACTCTATGGGCACCTAGTTCCTCAACTCTGGGTGGAGGGTAATCATCTGAAATAAACACGCATTAAAGTAAGGATTAAGTATTTAATTACATACATGCACACACACAAAGCTGTGCTTACAGTTAGTTAACAACTGTGACTGGCAGGAAGAGAGAGAAACCAATCATTTTATAACTATTCAAATCTAACAAGGACTTTTTGGGTACATACGCTAAGATCACACGGTTTTTATCTGAATGTTCAATTCAGAACCAAATTAGGATTCACAGAGCTGCCCACGATTTGGAAACAAGTTTTTTTTAAAACTGAAGTGGTGTCTTCTTAAACCTCATTATGTTCCATGTTGCCAAAAGTCCATCAAAGCTGCTCATTTGGAGTGCTTGCATACAGCTGCATTAATTACAGGTACACATTTGCATGAGTTAGAGTTGCACTTAAATCATTTTTGACACATAGTTCCTTACAGACAAAAATCAATGAGGCAAAATGACTCAGTTGCAAGTCAAGCATTTGGACATTGCCCATTCGTATACACACAAAGGAATGGAGTAGAGTATGCATGCATTATTATCTAAGCAGCTTATTCTGATGTATTCCATTCCCCAACAGAGCACAAGGCAGCTGAGGTGTGGGTAGTGCTTAGCTCCTAGACATGTGTGTGCTGACCACGTAACTTACGGTCAAATCAGTCAGGAAAATGTCAGGAGGTCATTGGCTCCAAACCCTTTACAAACTAAAGGGCTCCAATCCAAATCCAAAGGGCAGTTTTTCTTTTTAAAGGTAAAAAATTATGCCAGCTTTTTGCACTCCCCAGACATTAATGTATCCCATATGGTGAGATATTCTCCTAAGGGATGCGGAGGTGAAGAATAATTAACCATATGGAATATCTCAGACACTAAAGATAAACTAAATATACAGCGTCCCCCAAGGCGCATTGATGAAACATCTTATAAGACAATAAGAAAAGGGCTATAGGAACATGTAAGCATGGGAGCATCCTTATTTTTCACCATCCTCTCTTGGCATGTCACAGTGCACCCTAGCATGATAAAGGCACTGAAAATCCTGCAGGGAAGAATGGAGAACAAGCCCAACCAGCATCTCCCAGGGGTTTCTGGACCAGCTTTCCTATTATTTGTTTAAGGTTTTAGGTGATGCTAATTGAAGGCCCAGAGAATGTCATTTGCAAACAGGACTCTGAAACCTTTTGTTTGGTGCCCATTTCCCTTGGAGTGTGACGTATTCATTATTCAGAAAGAAGAAAGACATGCTTACTTACAGTTCAGTGACATCTCTCGGAATTCCTTTGGGTAAGACCTTCAAGCCCTTGTTGCTACATCGGACCACTGTGTCCAAGCAGGTGCACTCTGTGGGGCAGCGGGAGAGTGGGGAGCAGCTGTTGTCATCATTTCCTAAATTGTGGAAAGATACACAGGAAAACCCAGATTTGCGGCATTGACAACATGAGAAGCAATTCCATGCTTTGACATGAACACAACAAGCACCAATCTTGAGCCATATGACCACTGATATATAGGGCTTTAGGGATTTATGGATTGATGCCATACATTTACGATAGCACCAGAACAGTCACCATGATGCCCAGTGACCCAAGATTTGGCTAGGTGTTCCTTTTATTTTTATTGAATTAATTGGAGGGGTGACATTGGTTAATAAAACCATACAGGTTTCAAGTGTATGACTCCATAACACATCGTCTGCATGCTGCATCACGCACCAACCACTCAAAGTCAAGTCCTTTCCACCCCATTTATCTCCCATTTTTCCCTTTTCCACCTCTCCCCACCCCAGGCCCCTTTCCATCTGGATATTACCACAGTGTTATCTGTGTCTATATGCCACACACACACTCACACACACACACATACACACACACGACAGCTGTCAGTCTATCTCTGTATCTATGCTCTGCTTCTATTTTGTTTGTTAAATTATTTTGTTGATTAGATTCCACATATAAGTGAGATCATATGGCATCTGTCTTTCTGACTGGCTTGTTCCACTCAGCGTAATAATTTCCAGGCCCATTCAGAGGCCTTCTTACCGTCATCGCAAGTGAAGTCTTGAATGGCCACGTCCTGGATGGGGATTTCTTTGAGGAAGTATGGTTTCTGACATCGAGGGTTGCCCGTGACGATTCTTTTCTTCCTGAGCCATTCCCCCAGCCAGGCCAGGTAGCAGTTACAGTTAAAAGGGTTGGCCAGGAGGTTCCTAAGCGCCACATGCAAACAATGCAGAGTGGAGTTCAGGGTTTCACTTTCTCATTTCTCAAAACCCCAGGCCACCACCGGGCCACACTATTTCTGTCGGGAATGGTTTCTTCTCAGTTTTCCTATTCCTCTCCAGTCCCAGATTCGTACTCAATCACAACATACGAGATGCATTTCTTTTTGCTAAAATATTTATGTGTGAAATGTACAAAATAACGACACTTCCCTACAAGAATTCTTCAAATAATTTCATGCAAAAAATAAAAAGTAAAGGCAGCAAGTTAGGGCTTATGCAGGGGGTCCTGAGAGACACCTCATTTAGAGACAATTTAAACTTGTCTGGAATCTGAGTCACTGTCAGGCCTCCGTATCCTGATAACACAATAACTTAATATATAGATGAAGGCTGATTACCTTATATTATTGAGTTTAAGCTGACAACAGCTATTTCGTTAATTTGTCACTGCAAGATTTCCATCTCTTATTTGCTCTAGAGAATAGGTTTCCCATCTGAACTGACAGCTGAGTTGATTAAATGCCAGTTATAAAAATGAATTGACTTCTACAAATCTCCAGACTTTCGGCACCTCACCACTTCAGCACAAACCTATCGACAATTCTGTTATTTGCAAACATGCCATATTTAATATGCACAAATTAGTCACCCTGTGTGATATGTCACATTTCATGTGGGAAGAGGATTTAGTGCTTTGCCGGCGGATGGATGCTTTCCTCAAATTATTCCTTCAGTGACTTGCACTATGTTGAACATGGTTTTTTTTTTAATTCCTAACTACCTTTCCAGTTAGATTAGTATGCCACGATTAGCAGGATATCAAATCAGTTATAAGATTTATCATTTTTAAACCCTGCTTTTTAGGTACTGATTATACTTAAATACATTGTTTGAAGAGGGTTTGGTTTTTTTTGACATGTTCTGAGTTCTGTGTCTTCACCTACAAATAGTCTTTATTCTCAAAGTGTCTACATAAAATATGCTCTGGACAGGCTCAACCCAGTTCTCCAGTATCTCCCCAGTATCCTAGTAAATCCCATCCCATCCCCCAGGGAGCAGCTGTTCTTGTTCCGGTCATCCTGAGGCAGCCCCTCCCTGCGATGACCCTTCTGAGCATCACGTGGTGGCAACAACCCGATCCACTCTGTCTCTGTTCTGCTTACGCTGAAGGGACTCCACAGCAAGGACACTGGGGACAATCCATAACACTTTTTTCACTGACAGCACATTCCAGTTGCACGACGATTAAAATGTATCAATTACTAAGCCGCAGGACCTTATTATAAAAAAGAACTGACTAAAAAAATACTATGATCTTTGTTTAACTTTAATATAAGATAGTAGGTAATCATTTTTGGAAACGTTAAAGTAATTTAACATGAACAGATTTGTCTTCTAAAAAATACCTAAGTCCTTGATCACATTTTTATGAAATGCCTAATAATGCATTAAAATGCTATTGATGAAAGTAATAAATGTGATACAGTGGCTCAAGTAATACACAAATGGAGACTGATTTTCATACTCACAGAGTCGATAAAGAATGGAGGGTGTCGAAGGCCCCTGGTGCAACTGTAGTAATTTGATTATCATATAAAGAAAGCAGACGCACAGAACTCAGTCCTATGAAGCTGTCATTCCCTACACAGCTTATTCGATTACTTCTCAACATCCTGAGGGGAAAAAAGAGAACATTGTTATGGAGATAAAGCATCAGGCAATCCATTGTGCCTATCTGCGGACCCAAATAATTCCTCTCTGCAAATTTGTAGCATTCATTACTGTTTTCTGAGTGTTTTTAGACAGGAGGAAACACTGTGGCTATGTACTGAGAACTTTCTGCAAAAGTAAAATGCTTTGAGTTGCCAGTGATTGCTCTCAGTTACAAAAAGCCAGGAGAGCCTAGCCCGTGGATTTCCAACCCCATCAGATGAGGGCAGAATGCTTCCCTTTGATGTTCTCATTTTGTTTGCATGATTACATAATGCCCTAGTTCACCTACAGCTTTCTAAGCCCTTGCAGTCCTGCGATTAGTGTATTCACTGCAGTGTTGCATGTGAGGGTGAACGGAAGGGAGGCAGAAAAGAATCAATAACCCCAGCAGATGAACAACGAAGGGCATCTCAGGGACTTACACGCCAAGTCAATGTCAGCATCTGCTATGGGAGTCAAAGTTGACCTCCCACAGAGCCTGCGCAAATTATTTTATTTATGAAAATCGTTTCACTGTTTTAAGTTCAGAATGTAAAAAGAAAGCCATAGTTAAAGATCTCAGTTGACAACAGGGAGGCTAAAATGGGGCTTCTCTTTAAAAAAATTCTGACTATCTTTTTTTTTTTCTTTTTTCTTTTGTCATCATTGCCATTCATACAATTAACAGTAGTCATTTTGGCAACACTGCCGTAGTTTCGGTTCAGTTCTTGATGCTTGTCTAAACTCTTTATTTGTAGGGCTTAGAAAAAGTAACAAAAGGTTCTAGAAATCTCAGTCAAAATAAATAGCTGCCATAAATCTCACTCAGATTTGTTAAAATTTTAATTTCTTTTCCTGAATTTTGCTAAACGTGAGTTGATCACCCTATTCGAAGATTGCAGGATGTAAGAGAGAAGCACAATACATCAACCACAAAGTGTTCCTTTAAACCTCTAGGCTGCCCTCTAGTAAATAAGAAATATCAACCTCTGCCTCCTGCTAGGTCACAGATGAGAAGAAAGGGTGGTGTCACCTGAGACATCATTTTATGCCGTGGGACAAACGTGCAACAAAAAAGGACTCCTCTCAGAAGTAGCCTTTGCCTTACATAATCAAAAGCACTTGGTCTTAATTTTGTTGGAGTCACAGATCCCTGGAGAAGTTAGAGAAAGCAAAGCTTTCTGTCACCACAAAAACCTGGAAGCCTACATATGGACCCCATGTCACCTGCGATCTGGGATGAAGTTTAGGGACACCTGGGGTGTCCTGTCAAGATCTTCAGAGCTCCAAGCCGGACGTTCCCATGCAGAGGACTACATATGTCTGGATAAAGCTACTTCAGGCCTTTGACTACCCGAGCTTGGCTCTAAATGCTCTCCTTATCCTTGTTCCCATAACAGGGGGATTAAGCAGAGAGCCAGCTGGGTGTCTGCCTCAGGTACCAAAACATAAGAGGCACAGAAACATTGCTAGAGATATAATAAAGGGGAAAAATGAATTTAGAGAACCCATCTCAGGCAGAGTCCCATGAATGAAACTAGTCAGAAGAAATACTTGGTTAAACCCTGTGGGATGGCGCTGGAAAAGGAGCTGCGTCCCGCTAAATTTCACACGTGGAAGCCCTAACCTCCGATGAGACTGCATTGGAGACTGGGCATTTAGGGAAGTAATCAAGGTGCAAGGAAGGCTTACAGGTGGGGCCCTAATGTGACAGGAATGGTGTCCTTATAAGAAGAGAAAGGGACACCAGAGTTCTTTCTCCCCACACATGGAGGTAAGTTCAGTAAAGATGGCATGAAAAGATGGCAAGCTAAAGCCCAAGAAAAGAGCCCTCAGCAGAAACCAACCCTCTCAGCACCTTGATCTTGGACTGACAGGCTCCAGAACTGTGAGAAGACACATCCCTGCTAAGTCATCCTGTCCGTGGTTTCCCCTTATGGCAGCCCAAGGCAGACGAATGCAGTTGAAGTTACAGGTTCCCCACTAGCTGCCCCTCCCACTGCCCAGTCAAGGAGAAACTTCCAGTAACAAGTAGTCCCTCCACTGTTGCCTAAGCAGGAAGGATTCTGCTTGTCTCAGTTACTTTTGCTGAGTTACCTGAGAGAGCTTGGGGGTGGGGAGCGAGGGTGGGAGTAGATGCAGCCAGTCACCTGCAGTGTAACTTCTCTGCCTTCCTTCTACACACTCATGATCTCCTCTACAAAAGTCTGAAGGAATATTTGCATACCACGTTGAAGTGGCTCCAAATTGCACACGAGAAGGGTCCTCCTGGACCAGTTCCAGGCCACTCCTCTGGGAACACATGTGTATTTTCCCGGGCAGAGGTTTTACAGCGGGATTTAATTTTGGGGTGCTAGTCACGCCCCCACCCTGCCTGGAGGAATGCTCATTCCCTGATAAAGGGCAGGCCAGGGACTCCCCGGCTTTCGGTCCCCTGGCTGAGGCTGAGGGAGAGGATGAGGGTTTCGGGGACAGTGGACAGTGGGGCAGGGCTCTCTCCAATGCAGTTGCTGAGGGCTGCTGCTTGGAGACGGTTTTCCTTTGTGTCTTCCAAAGGCTCTGGAGTTCACTTTGTGCCTCTTCTGAGTTTCAGGCCACCGCTTTTGTCAAACATAATTATATACTTTGGAGATAATGAACAGGACATACGTGCTCTGTAGGAAACTCAAATAACTCAGACCATTGTCCTTACTACTAGTCACTCCCATCCCATCCCCTTTGGCCAACGACCTTCTGGAAACATATAGAATTTATATTTTCCTGACCTCACAACCCTTAAGCAAGGAAGCAGACATCCTCTTAGCATCCTTGCTTCGAAGTTCATAGTAAAGTTTCCAACACCGATCGGCCTCTTTTGTACTAAGACCTTGCAGGTGCAGACAAAGGTGTTCTCCAGGGAAGCGGCCATCCTGCCACAGGGCTTGGAGTGGACTCTGAAGCTAGTTACATGGGGCCAGGACAGAGTTTTAGATGGAGGTGTTTGAGGAAAAGGAAGAGGAAGGATCATGCTGAGGTGGATCAGAGGAGCCAAATCTCTACAAGCAGTGGATTGAATGTGATCTGTTATTTTTGTTGTTGTGGAGTTGCAGCAAGGAAAGACCCGTTTGCTCTATTGCAAGCAACATGCTGAAGTCAGCAGTATTAGAGAAAGAGACTGCATCCAGGGTGTGTGTGTTTAAGAGAGAGAGAGAGAGAGAGACAGAGATGGCTGGTGGTTGGCGGGGGTGGGCGATGAGGAAGATTAGAATCTCCAACCCCTCTCCAGGATTATAACCGCCAGTGAAGTGCAATCCTGTAGTAGAAGAACCACAATGTGCATTATAATACTTACAAAGTTTTGAGACTTTCCAACCCCTTGAACATCTTATGCTGCACATTTTCCAAGCGATTACTCGTGAGCAGTATTTCATTCACACCAGAGGCTCCTTCGAATGCTCCCTCTTCAATATCTGTGATCTTATTGTTGCTAAAGTTTCTAAACAAAAATTGTTGAAACACAGATTTTAAATGATTTCTTCCTAACCGTGAGGACACGGAGCTGTGTTTGATCCATTTCCTCTACGGGACACCCTCCCACAGTTGCCAAGCCCCTCTCTGCCCAGCATTTCCAGGGCTCGGAAGAGACACCACTTTCTGATTTCATCAAGTTGAAGTGATGGTAATACTAAGTAAGGGTATGTCCACAGTGAAAAATACCAGGCCCATCATTGTCAAAATAATCTGAATGGGGCCCCAGGAGTATAAAGTTCTTGAGAGCAGGTATTGAGTTGCGTCAGTCTTTGTTTGCCACAAAACTTAATAAGCAAGTTTTGAAAGAAATGCTGCTGATTAAAAGGGTTGAATGAATTAATGATTAAAAGAAGGCAATTGGGTAGAGAGAAGAATGAACTAAAGTGTGTGAGCATTTAGACAGCATCAGAAATAATCTGATTATGAGTTTGTCCCCAGTGAGATTTACGTAGCAATGTGCCAAAATCACCAACTTGATGATCTGTATTTTGTTTCTCACTGCCATTCCAAGACTAGGAGCATCATTTTATTCCTCTCAGAGCACTGCGCATAATAGCTGCTCAATAAATATGTATTCAATTGAAAGGCATCTTATAGCTAAGAAGAAAGAGTAGTTTGTATTACAGAAAAAGAAGGACAATGAAGCAAGTAGAAACTCTTTAGGAGATACTATGTAATATGGAGGTCAAGTGATCAGAAGTAGTTCAAGTCTTCTCTGCCTCTTACAGTCTATGACCGTGGGCCAGGTACATATAGAAAAGCACAGATATCACAGAAAAATGCCCCTTTCCTCCTCCTGCTGTTTCCTCATACACGGAGGGTGCTCCCTTGGCCTTACACTCTTGGCCTTTGTTCTGCCTCACCCGCCCCGCTGCCTCTTCCCTGCACAGTGGGGTGAAGTACTGTCTCAAGTGTTGCTGAAACTGCTGAGCTTACAAAATTATTTTGAAATATGAGTTGTGAATGTGTAGTAACACAGTTGAGCTATCAAGCCAGTTTAGCAATCATTAATTTTGACTATCTCCTAATGAAAGTTTAATGAAGCAAAAAGTCAAATAGTTGACATGAATGTGCTGAAAGAGAAATAACAGCTTGGTTTGTGGGATAGTAAAGGGAGTTACAAGGCATTACTGAACCCATCTCCTAAAGTGCTGAGATGCTGGGTTCCCGCTGTGGCTGCACATCGGGCCCGCTGTCTGAGGCACAGTGAGATGCCAGCGCCCGGCTATGGAAATGAGGTTGGCATCACTAGAACACACAGAAAAGACCCAATTGCTCAGGTTCCTCTCAGAGATGACCCTAAATCAGGCCACAGGTAGTCAGTCACTCTATGGAAATTTCTCGGGACCTTTTATGTTTTCCAGTTTCCAAATACATCTAAGTCAAACGGCAAAGGGATGGGAAAACCATGACGGAAAACCACGACAGAAATTTACAAAGATGGCTAATGCACGGCTTACATTTTGCGCAACTGAGGAAGTTTCTTGAAGATTCCCGTAGCTTCCAACACAGTGAATTCATTATTATTGAGACGTCTAGGAAAAAGAAACAGAAACGTTTCTTTTCTGAGCCAGGAAGGGATATGATTTTATTTCTCATACAGAATGATAACATCATTTGGTGATTGTCCTAAAGCAAGCTATAGGACACACCTCACAGAAGATCCAGGGAAAACACAGCTGCCCCTCAATTTGCACAGGGGATTACTTCCAGGGCCCTCCTTGGATGCCCAAATCCATGGATGCTCAACTGCATTTTACAAAATGATGCAGAGTTCGCACATAACCTACACACATCTTCCCGTACGCTTTAAATCATCTCTAGATTAGTTATAATACCCAATGCAATGTAGATGCTATGTAAATAGATGTTATATTCTATTTTTTAGAAAATAATGCCTAGAAAAATGTCTGCTCACCTTTCATGTTCAGTACAGGGCCACCATCATAGGCCTAACTACATAGCACGTGTCGGCAACAAGGTGACTTAAAAAATATTTTCTGTACAAGTTTGTTTAAATTTGCAGATGGAGACCCCGGGAATGTGAAGGGACAAACGTACTGAGCATTTTTCCATTTCACTCAAATTGTCATGATCAAAATAAAATATATCGGAAGCGCATAGTAAAGAAACACAATAATCGAAAATCAAAACAAGCCCTCATTTGGTAATCACAAACTTCATTTCTTGCTATTGCCTTTCTCCAAGACAGCGTTTTAGGCCACTTTTTCTAATTACATGCCCCCTAATTTTTTTTATTACTGGCTTTACTGATAGACAATTTATATGTCACAAAGTTCACTTTTTAAAGTATATAATTCAGTGGGTTTTAGCACATTCATAAAATTGTGCAACCATGTTTGCTACCAAATTCTAGGCTATATCTATCACCCCCAAAAGAAATCCCATGCCCATTAGCAGTCACTGTCAATTTGAGCCCCCATTACCTCTGTTCCTGGCCACCACTAATTTACTTTCTGTGCCTATAAATTTTCCTGTTCTGGACATTCCTTATAAATGGAATTGAACTAGATGTAGCCTTCTGTGGCTAGCTTTTTTCACTTTGCATATTATCTCCAAGGTTCATGCCTTTTGAGCACACGTCAGTGCTTCATTCTTTTACTGGCCAGTACTCCACTGATGAAGATCTGGGCTGCTTTCTACTTTTGGGTTATGATGGATGGTGCTGCTAGGATATCAGCGTACAAGACTTTCTGTGGACATGTGCTTTCAATTCCTTTGGATACACACATATGTGTGAAATTGCTGGGTCACGCGGTAAATTGACGTTTAACTTTTTGAGAAACGGCCACTCTTTTGCAAAGGGGCTACATTATTTTACAGTCCTGGCAGCAATGTGGGAAGGGTCCAACTTCTCTCACCTGTTACTGTCTTTGTTTGGATTTTTTGTTTGTTTGTTTAATGGCCATTCTAGCAGGTGTGCACCCTTAGCGCATTCTGGCTTTGATTTCTGTTTCCCGGATGCCTAATGATACTGAGAATTTTTCCTGTGCTTATTGGCCATTTGTGTATCTGAGGAAATGTTCATACATATACACTGACCACTGTTTAACTGGATAATGTACATGTCTATTTTTTACTTTGTTGTTGAATTGTAAGAATGCTTTATTTATTCATTCTGGTTATAATGAATAACCATATATATGGTTTGAAAATATTTTCTACCAAGTGCCAATTTTTAAATGTCTAATTGTAGAAAATCCTTAATTTCTTAAAATACAAATATCACCTCTGCTGAAAAGTAAATTAGATGCTAGTTTCTAATATTCTTGATTAGACAACTAAGCATACTTCACATATTTGTTATGCTGGAAGATATGATTTGAATTATCATTTTAGTATTGTTGGAAAGAAGCACAGCTCCCTACTTGAGCACAAAAAAATATAGTTTGGGGCTTTAATTGCATGGTCTCTAGACATTTCTAAAAGTCCTGTCACTACAAAATAGCTTTATTAACTAATAGGAATAAGAAAACATCACCATAATCACAGATAGTTAGTTTCTGTCATCTCTTTGAAAGCATTACATTATTTTTAATTATTCAATCCCTTAAAATTCATTAAGTCACAGGCATGAGTTTAGGTGCAGTGGGAAATGAACTATAACGCACGATCCCTGTCATCAAGGGGCTAAAATCCAGTCAGGATTGTACATGCACAGAAAGACGGCCAACTCTGTGAAGTGGATAATGACAAATACCAGATGGTACTAGACATAAGTGTGGCTAAAATGTTCAGAAAATGATGAGATTTCTGGTTTTTTCTTGGATTTTAGAACACTAACATTAAATGTCTCCCTTCTATAAATAAAGTCAGCAAAGGCAAACCGTGCATGGACATGACACCTATGAACGACTCCGACATGTGCCAGGCCCTTTGTCAGTCACGGTTATAAATCCACATCTGATCACACCCTGCCTCTCTGCTCTTCCCGGTATGCTAGCCTCTGTGCTTTAGTACGTGATAGTCCTTCCAGCCACGAGGCAGTGGGGGGTAGTACAGCAGATATAAAAGACTCTTTTTGAATTCACAATGAACAGAGATTCAAAATGGTGATTCTCAAACTACTTTATTTGGTTGCCATAAAGACTAAGTGTGTTAAAATTCTGTTGATTGTTCAGAAATGGGTTTGGCAAATATCACGCTCAAGAAACAAATATCACGTGAATGTTATTACTCATAGCATGACTAACTAAATTTCTGTAATTGTATCTTGGGCCAGAAAGATGAAGTAAGATAGCCTTTAAAATGTTCTTGTGCACAGAACAGTTATATCAATGTGTATTTACTAAGATTAATGTAATAATTCAGAATAAAAGAGCAAGACCGAAATTTCAATGCTTCTATGCTCCTGTCTCCTCCCTCCCACCCTGGGTTCTGTAGGATGAGAAACTTACAGTTCTGCAGTGTACTGAGGAATGTGGTCTGGGATTTTGGTGAGTTTCTGATTGGAGCAGTCGACTGTGGTTCCTTCACAGCGACACTTTTCAGGGCAAGCCAGATCTGCAAAGCAGTCCCCGCTTAATTTTGATCGATAATCTTCTGTACCTATTGAGGATTCAAGCCAAGAAAAATAAAACAGAAAGATACTGAGTCTAAAGGTTAGAATGTCTGTTAATTTGTAGGAAGAAAAAAAGGAAGATAACTCTAGATTATGCAGCAGGGAGACAACTTAGGGGAATTTGGTCAATGGATGTCAGGAGAGGGTTAAAACAAGGGCTTGGAATTTGCTGGAAAAAAAAGAGTAACTAGATTCACAGGACAGGAAAACATTAAAAGAGATGAGCTTTTCACAGCTGTACTTTCTGCTGATCCAGTTATGAGCCATTCTAAGCCTATTTGACAGCGAATCACACAATGGCTATTAATTGTTAAAAAGATTATTTTTTTTTCTCTGAGTCAAGAATTTAAAATGTATCCAGTCATAAACATATCCCTATATATCATTTAAAATTAGGGCTTTCAAGGCAAATAGATGTACTCAGGTTTTTTAATGGTCTATGGTCTTTTATTATTCTCCCCCTCTCACATAATCTCCAGAAATGCCTAAAAAGCCCTCTTTTTTTTTCTTTGGATTTGATAAAGAGAGACCAGTACGTCCTGATTTAAGCCTCAGCAGCTTGCCATGCTGTAGAAAGCTGCGTGACGTTCCATGGTGCTTGACGCAACCATGTTTTACTCATACCTGGCAACCACATGGTTAGATCAAGCACAACAGAAAATCTCGCTACATAATCACTACACCATCCACTAGGCCAAGGGGAAGACGGAGAGGAAGGATGAGGGGAAGCAGGAGGAAAGCTAAGACGTTCTGGAAACGTAATACTGTTTACATGACATGCATTCTTCCCGCAGAATGTTTTGGACCATAGTAAGAGTATTACTACCGAAGATTTCCTGGAAACACAAAGAAGGGGCTATACGGAAAGGTGCGTCCGCTGTTCCTCAGAACCGCAGAATGGAAACAGCAGCTTTTCAGGAACAACCTCCAGGAAGAAGTTGGACGTAAGCTACAAGGACAACAGAGAGGCTCAAAAGATCTGTGGTTTCTTCTTGGGAGAAAAAAAAAAAAAAGAAAGGCGCAAAAGACGGAGACTAGAAGAAGGTAGGTACAACCAGGATGGAAAAGGGGGGACATTATGTTTCAGATCAGACACTTTACTTACAGCCCATATGGTGAACTCCTGTAAAAGTAAAGATCACCAAGAAGGAAAGAAAGACAGCAATCCCGATTAAGATTAATAGGCATGTATAGATATAAAACTAAAGGTCTCTTTCTTCTTTCCCTGCTGTGGCAATTACTGGGCAATGGTATGGAAGGCTAGGAATTGTCATGCTTTGTAAACTTTTATAATAATTTTTTGAAGTGTAGTGTTCTTATAGGAAAAGCAATGGCATCCAAGATGCACAGCACAAATTAAGTTCTGGTCAATTCCTTTAAAAGATGAACTCTCCGCAAGGTGGATTTTCTTTTGAGTTCTCACTATGATATCTAGAATGCATGATGGAATGGTGGTAGGCAAATGAACATGTAAAATTAAGTGAAAAATTAGTCGTGTAGATCTTCAAGGATTATCATTAGCACATTTGGACTAATCCTTAGGTTATGGCTCACATGCTTTTTAATCACCTTTCCAATTTACGAATAATGCCACTCAGTTAAAATGGAATCAGATAAAAAGCTTGCAAAGCTAACGTAACAGTTTCATTACACTTGGAAATTAATGCCGTGGCATTTATTGAAAATCTTTTATATTGTGGTTTAAGCTTTTGTGTTAAAATTGAAATGAGAAAATACTGGGAACTAAGTCTAAGTAACAGGTACACTAGGTATCTTACACTTAGAGTAATTCACCTCCTACACAATGACAATGACTCATTATATGGTGACTCTTCAGATATGCTCAAATTTCATTAAAATCTGGAAGAAAAGGGACAGTAAGGCCAAAGATTCTTCTGAATCCTCACTTCTACAATTATTGTCTTAAATAGCGTAAACTGAATGACCATAAACTGACAAGTAAGCCATGAGATCTGATGTAAAAGGTATTTTCTTTTTTTTAATAATTAATTTTATTTAGTTATTTTTCAAGTACAGTTTTTTGTAAAAGGTATTTTCTAAAACCTATTTTGGCTGCTGTCAAGAAGTGGGTAAAAATGCAGTCAAATTTATGACAACAAATTGACTTTTGTTCTTTATTTGGTGAATCAAAAATATTAATTTCTAAATTATTAATGAATTATGCTTAAAATAATGTGTTATGTAATAAAAAACTATTTAAAATAATATATTTAATGTTATGAAATAATGAAGTATATTTTAATGTAATAGATTGAATAATTCACTTACAATTATATTAACTGTTATAATTTGGGAGTTTAAGTAATACTGTTTTATCCTATAAGTGTTTTGGTACTTAGAACAGATATTTTGCTGGGTAAATAATAGCTATCAGATATCTTTCTACCTAATAATTGGGTAAAAATAAGGTAAACCAATCAACCTCTGTTCAACATGTTACTTTTTTTGACATGCTGATTCTTACGCTGCCAGTGTAATAAGTAAAAAATTATTGATCACTCAAGCTCAAAATAGGTAATAAAACAAAACCTGTTAAATGCATAACATTATTCAAATCATAACTCAAGGATGGCAAGCAACACCTGTCTCCTTAAAAAGGAGACCAGACCCAGAGTTCTTTAAAAAATAGGTATGATTTTATACACTAACTCTACAGAAAGTATCTTTATTTATAAATGTTAAAATACATCAGAGCCTAGGATATACCAGGACATGGTAAATGTGGCTGATCAATCACTACTCAACATATATAATTTTTAATATAATGGTTTAAAACAAACAAGTCAAGAGGCATTTTACACAATTGGCAAGCAAGAAAAGAATAGATAAAGAAACATGCTTCAAAGAGCTAGTTCTGGAATCTTCAGCTTTGATAGTGTTAAGAGTGTAGTGCTAAAACATGTCCCCTACTTCTCTAAGAACTATTCATTCACTGGCCTAAATTATTCAAGCACCTAGTGCTCATGAACTTCTGATGCTTTGCGGGTTGATGTCAATGTTGTGTTTACGGAGCTGCACTCTGGCTCCCAGAGGTCAGGTATGTTGAGTCACAGAGAAAGTACCACTGCATGTAAATCAACAGGAAGCTGCTGCTTTTGTATAAAAAGTAAAGCAACAGTAAGCAAAGTCAAGAGAAAATTAAGGTACACTCTTTTCACGTAAATATAAAGACAATAAAAATAAATAAATCCCATGACTGAAAATCACAACTGTGTGTTTGTAGCTGATTTCATGAAGAACTAGCTCTTTGACAGCAGAAAGTTCTCTGTCTTTAAAACCAGCTCGTAAGCAACGTTTTAAAAACAGGTCAAAAGATCAGATATATAATGTAAGGAGAGAAAATGATTTAAGTAGAAAGCCATAGGTTCAAACATCTTAGCTCTACTGTGAGAAATTTTAGACAATGCGCCAAAGAGAGAGAGGAGAAATAAAAGGTGGGAGTTTAATAATATATATATATATATTTAACATTAGAAGCTGCATGCAAAGGTCAGGTGTTCAGGAAACAGCTCTAAGTGATCTATGCAGAAGTCATCTATCTACACAGTACCCACTGTACTTTCAGAAGCATGCATATCAAAGTTTTAGAAGCTATATTTTATAAGGTGAAGAAAGGGTATCTGTAGTTAGTCCTACTACCGAGCAAACCTACCTGGAATGAAATACTGTTCTTTAGCTAAATAAAAAAAGAGAAAAAATAGAATATGCACCTGAATGTCAGCAAGCAGAGATATGAGTTATATTAGATTAAGAATGGACTAAAGTTACCACAGATAATTAAGTGATAATGCATATTTTCAGCAGGGGCTGAAGTATAATAATGTAAAGTGAGTAGTAAACACATCTAGAACCAAGGATGATACCCAGCTTTGTCTTGATACTAGCTTTTTAGTCTGAATTAATTGCCGAATGAGAGACCGGCTTGAGATAGTTAGGTAGCATACTACTTAAACCCTACAGAATGTATTTTATCATAAGAAAATAGAAAAGATTAGACCAAAGCAAATTGTAAGTTTCAATGAAGTAAGCTTTCTATTTAAAATTAATACATCTATGGTTAGTTTTCTATAAATAAATGTAATATTCCCAACATGTTAAAAGGTGGCCTTTTGGGGGGAAAATGTAGTCTCACAGTCCTATTCAAAAAAGAGAATGCAAAAATGAGGAAAAAGTATTCAGTAAGGGATCAGGAGATTTTCCCCCCTACTTCTCAGCCTGAGCAAATCACGTAACCAAGTCTCAGTTCATTTCCTGAAGCAATGAAAACATGATTAATTACCTTAAGTTTCTCAATGGAGAATGATATCACAAACATGAGACTTAACAGGCTTAAAAGGCACTGTGAGTTAACTAAAAGGCCCCTGTTAGGTTGGCACCCTGGGAATACAGTGTGAGGCAACCATGCATCATTTTTTTCTTGGCCAGTAGCCTATTTCTTCTGCTTCATATAGTGTAAAAAAATGTTACCCATAGGAGGCCTATATGAATTGTGCTTATGGTCCTCTTTATTTTTTCTTTAGGTATAGAAGACAAAGAAATATGGTTGCATAATGGTTGGTAGTTCAGGCAAAGGCCAACAGTCTCTAGGTGTCCCATACTCGCTGTTTTTGGTAACACAGGGGAAATGCCATGTGAGGTACACAATTACCTGAACAACGGAACTTCTTGCTTTTGATCTGTCCAATTCTTTTGTTTGCCAGACGCCGGGGGCTGGTGCAGCGGGCACCACTGGTCTCGATGGGGTTGGTGTGGAGATAATCAGCCAGCCACTTGAGATGGCAGTCACAAATAAAGGGGTTCTGGGCCAAATGCCTTTCAGGAACACATACAGAACAACTTTTTTTATACAGGACTTGCAAGGAACTCAACTCTCAAGTTCAGAGTGAAAACAGTGGTCATCAAATGTGATCCAAAGCACATATACGTACATGGTCTGAATGGCCCGTAGAGGTGAGAAGGTCCCCTTCGCGATGGTCTGAAGCTTGTTGTCGTATAAGGAGAGAAGGTTCAAGTTGTGCAGATCCTGGAAGGCATCTACCCGAAGGCAGTTGATCTTGTTGGCATTCAATAACCTGTTTGGTCAAAGAGTTGAAGAATTAAAGTGTGGCATCTCCTGACTTGCCTTTGAAATTGTGTCCTTGAGAAAACCCAACCAAGAAACATGTTTCTTCTATCCTCAACACTGACATGTGTACTGTCATAATTCAGGCGTCCCCGGCTGCAGATTTGGGGTTCTACCAGATAAAGCAAGGTGCATGTAGTCTGAGGAATGCCTAAAGCTAGTGGTGTTTATGCATTTATTTAATAAAATAAGTAAATTCTCTAGAAGGCATAGAGGTAGTACAGTAGGCAAGAGTGGGTGAGAGCCAGCCTCTGCTGTCAAGGATGAAATAAAAGGGAAAAAATGGTCCATGAAACCTTAGTCCCTTGAACTATTCCATGAAAGAGATGTGCAGTCTGTCCCCAAAGCAGAAGACAGTGCCCATCTTCTAAAACACAGACCAATCACATCGCCCCTCTCTCCAAACCCTGCAACAACTCCCACTTCACTCTGAGCAAAGTCAAAGTCCTATTGACACCAGCCAACACCACCCAGTAAGATCTTTAGTGCCCCCTTCTGAACTCTGCAGCCTCTAAGTTCTCTCCTCCAGGCTGTTTCCGCTCCAGCCACAGAGGCCTCCTTGCCACACTCTCTTCACTGTTTGGAATGTTCTCCCAGATGTCTGCCTGGTTAACTACCTTGCTTCTCTGAGTCTGTTCAGATGTTGCCATTTCAGTTCAGCCTACCCTAACCACTCTCTTCCATCCTGACAGCCCGTTTGCCCCTCCCCAAGCCCTAGCACTCTCAATGAATTTATGTTGATCTACCTTTGCTATTTCATTAAGTACAACTTTCCATCTCGTAGATGCGAGTTACTTATTTATTCTATTCAAGAGCTGACTGTCATTTGCATGTCCCTCTTCCCAAGGGTATAAGCTCTGGACAGCAGGGATATTTGTCTATGTTGTTCCCTGATATTTCCCAGGTGCCTAGCATGTGCTAGGTGCTCAATAAACACTTGCTGTTAAACAAAGACAGGATAGTTCTGTTGGAAAAGGATATGGTACGTGACCATATTAAAGGCCCACATTTTGCATAATAACTGTATAAATACCTGTTTAACGTGGTTTAACACAACAGGCCACACATTCATTTTTTTTCTTACATGTGAATCAATATTCTACATTAATATTTTGTGGAACTGTGGCTTGCAGATCCTACACTAGCAAACATCGTCCTCACAGGTGACTCGGGATTGTGTCCGAGCTTTATTCCTTTGGACTCACCTTTGGGAACATACGTGGCCAAAGTTCCACTTTTCTCAAACCTCCAGCCTATCAAGGCCTCACAGAAAGGCTATCTTTTCTATAACATGTCTTCTGCCCAACTAAACTATTCTTCCCCTAGGTTCCAAAGGAAGTTATTCAGTGTTGCTTAGTCTTTTTTTAATCAGTCAACAAAGTATTTATTGAATTTATTGCCTTAGCTGTTGTGAGTTGGTAATAATGAGCGTTGGGGGAAACTGAATTCAATAATTCAGAAAATGCACCTGGCGCAGAGAAGATGCTCAGTAGGTGTTCTTATTTGCCTTCCATTTCTCTCGTGTGAAAGCAGCGTTGGTCTCTTAGAATTTGAGGCCACTTGAAGGAGTTCAGGGACTGGTACGGGGATTCGGTGAATGAGGAAGCAGCATACCAGGTAGATCCCACATGAAATCCATCTCACTCCATGCTGATCAGAAGCACAGGCTCTTGAGAGGCCTGACGAGCCCCAGAGTCCTCGTATCTACTCCAAGTGAGACTGTTCAGGCACCAGAGAGACCTAGACTTATCGCCTAGTTCATGGAGGCCCATGTTGCCCAAACAGTTTAGTCCTCTGTGGGCAGGAAATTTCCTTGATATGTCTTTTTCCCTCTCAACATGTTGCTCAGTGCTTTGATACTTAGGACCTTAACAACTATTTCATAGCTAAAAAATACATGTGCGCTATGCAGTTTGAGTCTGTACGCCACATTATCTGACACTCGGAAAAGTTTTCCCTTTGGCTTCAAGAATCTCTAATTAACATGAAGCATTTCTGTTTTACTAGCTGGCTTTTTCAGGTGTTCCTCGCATGCGCGAAGCTATGACTTCCTCGTGGTGGTTTTCTTTGCTGCACTCTTTTCTTTTTATTCCCTTTCAGGAGCCAAAGTGTTGGCCTTCTCTGTGTTCTACACAATACTTTCCTAAAAGCTCAGAGGCCTGGCTTGAGGTTGGCCTGATTAATCCCACTTCTCTATAACACAAGTTCCACGGACCTTATTCTCTAATTCATCAGCCACCCACAGGAAGCAGGTAGAGCAGAGAACATTAAGGACAAGAAAACCAGTGGGGGCCCTGGAGGACAACTGAAGAAGGTGCTTTGCTGAGCATTTTGTACTTTAAATGTGTGTGGTCCCAAAATCAGGTGGAAAAAAGCATTGGACACTAATTTATTTAGTTCCATTTACCTACTTCTTCCCCCCCAAATACTAAATTTATTCAAGCAGATCTAAGATGCTTAACCAAGTTCTCAGTAAGCTGTAAAGAGACAATCATGTCTCTTTACAGGCCTGAGCTTAAGATAGGGCCTTAGTACAGTGATAAAACACTAGGCTGAGGGAATCTACAGAGAAGCATTGCATACAAGATCAGAAATGATGATTGCTAACTCTACTGCAAGGGTTAGCAGATCATTAGAACCTCAAGAAAGTCATTAGGTGACAAAGATCAGCAACTGTCCTGGCTCCTTGGTTTGTTGGAGACAGTGAATGGAGAAGAAATGGACAGCAGCTGGCACAGGGAGGGTAAATGCTGCCTGGTTAACAACTTGCTTCATTTGTGTGGGTGTGCATGTAAAAGCTGGGCATGATATAAAGTGTGTTCCTAGATAGTGATGGAGAATTTAAAACATGAATAATAGAATATACTATGAACACACATTTATCAAGTAAGACAAAATATCTATATTTGGGAAGTTTGTGGAATTAGGAATAATTTTTTTTTACCAAATAAATGATATAAACATCCACACCAAAAACAAGTGCATATACTTGAAAGAAAAAATAACATTCTAAATTTAAAAAATTTATATTAATGATTTTTCTATTAAAATTATTTTTTCAATTACAGTTTATACTCAGTATAATTTTGTATTACTTTTGGGTTTACAGCATAGTTGTTAAAGACAATCATATATTTTATAAAGTGATACCTGATATTTCCAGTACCCACCTGGCACAGTACATAGTTATGACAATATTAGTGACTATATTCCCTGTGCTGTACTCGCATCCCAGGACTGTTCTGTAACTACCAGTCTGTACTTCTCAATCCTTTCACCTTTTTTATCCAGTCCCACATGCCCCCTTCCCCTCTGACATCCATCAGTCTGTTCTCTGTATCTATGAGTCTGTTTTTGTTTTGTTTATTCATTTATATTATTCTTCGGATTCTACATACAAGTGAAATGAGACATTAAAATTTTTTAAAGCAGGCTGACTATGAACCAGTAGAGAGAAGTAATTATGTCTCCCTTGGCATCCTCAGCAGCGAGGCCAGTACATGCTCTACATGAAGTACCCTATATGTGTTTGGTGATTTGGACCAAATCTGAAGATCCAACAATCGCAGTCTTAATACTAGCATATTTTTTCCAATTTCTTTTCCACGTAAGCATTCATTAAAACACCTGGGGTCAAGTCTTAGTGGTATAACTATGTATACTAAATAGTTCTTTTCATGAAAAGGAGAAGTAGCTATTGTCTAAGCAGAGTGGTCTTTAAAGATATAATCCAGGGATTTGCAGATAAACCTCTCACTGAAGATTAGTTTGAGTGCTGCTGCTGTGTTCTGGCCTCAGGTACACCACCTTTATGTTGGGAGGTGTTACTCCAGAACTGTCACTCTTGCAGCTTCTTTGCACAAAGGCAGATACACACATAGTGCCATGTCTCTTTCCTTCCCAACTACTGTTAAATCAAACCAGAGAAGTTTCACAGAGGGCAGGGGTTGTAAAAGCTTTAAACAACAGGGCAGACAGGAAGCATATATATCCATGTCATTGTGGACAGAAAGGTTTTGGGACAACTTCAGAGTGTTGTGTCTTCAAATAAATAACCATCAACAATGTTAGTTCTGCTAGGCTAATCTTTTCCATTTCATTAAACTATGTCATTTTGAGTCAAACTTTTCTGAAGTCTCCATGAAAATATGAGATGGTACACTGACTAAAATATAATATTTGGTTCAATAGATCAGAAACAATCAATTACTTACAGTAGCTGTAAGGAAAATAATCCTTCAAATAAACTTTTTGGGAGTTCCGTGATTTTATTTCCATAGAGAACACTGAAAAATACATAATTTAAAAGATGAAAAAGTCAGGCACCAAACCAACATAACAAATTAGTCCAACACATGCATATTCAGGTATATTAAAGGTTGGTAAGCGCTCTACACAGACATAAACGCTTATGATAGAAAGTTTGGAGGACATGAAAAACAAGGAAAAATGAAGGAAATGAACACAGGTCATAATTCTATTGCCCTCTCATAGAACTGTTCACTGCTACATTGCTCTATTTTTTTAAACATACACACACACAGAGTTCATTTACAATTACAGCGCACTATGCAACAAAAGCAAATGCTGAATGTGGAATCCATTGCTCACCAAAGGGATGTGTTTTGGGCTTATAGTGTTGGTAAATAGTGAAAGAAATCCATCCGCCCTTTAGCTATACAATGCGTATGCTGGAGAAAGGTAAGACCTGTAGACAGTTGTCATTAGTATTAATACATGTTTCTTCCCACAGAAACATGAACAGAAATGCATCCTCATGGCACCCACTTCTGAAGAGCCACGATGTGGGAAGACCATCAGCGACTGATCCCCTCAGTACACCTGGTGCCTAGCTCAGGTTTCTGTACACAGTGATGTTCTAATTGGATTGAGAGGGAAGACTCTTTGATGAGTGAAATGAAAAATAAGTGACCAGAGGAACCAATTAAAGCATAAATTAACAAAGAAGGTAAAATAAGGGTATTTAAGCACCAAATGAATGGATATGGTTGACTCTTCATGTCAGTTATTAACAAGAGATCTGCCTCTTTTTAATGCCCCCTGCCAAAGTAGGAAACTGCAATTATGGGTAGGAAAAGATAGCAATCATATTTTTAAAATATTTTATTTATTTATTTTTAGAGAGAGGAGAAGGGAAGGAGAAAGAGTAGGAGAGAAACATCAGTGTGTGGTTGCCTCTCATGTGTCCCCTACTGGGAACCTGGCCTGCAGCCCAGGCATGTGCCCTGACTGGGAATTGAACCAGTAACCCTTTGCTTCACAGGCCCATGCTCAATCCACTGAGCTACACCAGCCAGGGCGCAATCATATTTTAAAAGCACAATTTGGCAATACATATCAAGAGTTCTAAAAAGGTTATATAAATTTTTACACAGTAGTTTCACTGAGGAGTTTAAAAAATAAATAGAGCTAAACAGTATTGTATGTATAAAATGTTAATTAGGGCATAATTTATGACAATGAAAAATTAAAATGTTCAAATCATGTCTTGAAGAATATTTAGTGACATGAAAGTATTCATGATATAATGTTTAAAAAAGCATAATATCCACATATGTAAATTTATCAATGTGATATACATTAACAAAATAAAGGATAAAAACCATATGTTCATATTAATAGATGCAGAAAAGGCATTTGACTAGGTACAGCATCAATTTATGAATACAACACTCAATAAAATAGGGACAGAATGAAAGTACCTAAATATAATAAAGGTCATATGTGACAAATCAAACCAAAAGAGGCCCCAAATAGCCAAAGCAATCTTGAGAAAAAAGAACGAAGCCAGAGGTATCATACTCCCTGACTTCAAATTATACTACAAAGTAAGAACAATCAAAACAGCATGGTGTTGGCAAAAACAAGACCCCCCCCACAAAAAAAAAGGTCAGACACATAGACCAATAGAGCCCAGAAAGAAACCCAAATGTACATGGGCATATAATTTTCAAGAAAGGAGCCAAAAATACCTAATGGAGAAAAGAAAGCCTCTTCAAATAAATGATGCTGGGAAAATTGGAAAGCCATATGCTAAGAATGAAACTAAGATGCTATTTGTCACCATACAAAAAAATAACTCAAAATAGATCAAAGACCTAAATATATAATGTGAAAGAATGAATTACATAGAACACAGATACTAAACTCATGGACTTCGTGTTAGAGACAATTTTATGAATTTGACCTTAAAGGTAAGGGAAGTAAAAGCAAAAATAAATGAATGAGACTGTATCCAACTTAAAAGTTTCTACACAAGAAAAAAAGTCAACAAAACAAAAAGACAACCAATTGAATAGGAAAAGATATTTGGATACAAAACCTCTGGTAAGGGATTTGAATCCAAAATATACAAAGAACTCATACAACTCAATAACAGCAAAACAATCCAATTAAAAATGGCTGACACTTCTGTCAAGAAGACATATAAATGGCCAATAGACACATGAAAATACGTTCAACTTTACTAGCTATCAGGGGAATGCAACTCAAAGTTACACTGAGATACTACCTCATACCTGTTAAATGATTATTATCAACAAGACAGGTAATAACAAGTGTCAGAGAGGTTGTGGAGAAAAGGGAACCCTCACTCACTGCTGGTAGGAATGTACACTGGTACATTGGTACAGCCACTATGGAAATCAGTGTGGCGGTTCCTCAAAAAATTGGGAATAGAGTTACCATATGATCCAGCAATTCCTTTCCTGTGTATCTACTAGAAAAATTTGAAAATATTTATTTGCAAAGATATATGCACTCCTATGTTCATTGCAGCATCATTCACAGTGGCCAAGTCATGGAAACAATGAGAGTGTCCTTCAAGAGATGAGTGGATAAAGAAGAGGTGGTACTTTTATACAAGGAATACCACTCAGCTAAACAAAAAGATGGAATACTGCCATTTGTGAAAACATGGATGGATCTTGAGAACATCATGCTAGGTGAAATAAACCAGAAATTGTCAAGAATCACACAATCCCACTCATAGGTGAGATATAAAACTGAAGGTAACAAATGAACAAATGACAGACAAACAACTCATAGACACATTAATAGTATAGTGGTTACAAGAGGGAAATCAGTCAGGGGGAAGATAGTAAAGAGTAAAGGGACTCAAACACATGTAGATGAAAGGAGATTTGACCTTGGGTAGTGACCACACAATGCAACATACAGGTAATGTATCAAAGAATTGTGCATTTAGATCCTATATTATTTTATTACCAATGTCAACCTAATGAATTTAATAAAATTTTTCAAAGCATAATATAAAGAACTAAATTACAACATAATTTTAATTTTGTATGTGTACATGTGTGTATGTGTGTGTACACACCCCCACTGCTCAAAAGTGGAAAATCTTATGATGGCAAGTGACTTGACATCCAGAGTGTATTTGAATTTGAGTATATTTTTCTTGTTTTTTTTTGTACATTCTCTCCAATGGACATAGATTACTTTTAAAAAGAAGAATAAGTATTTTCAAAAATAAATAAATAGATGTGATAACACATGAAGAAAAACTGAAATGAGAATCTAAATAATTAATATGTTTGGTAGGGAGCATTATATAATTTTTGGTTGAAAAGGAGGCAAATAACAATACATGAGAAATAAATAAGAGTGAGGGGAAAACTTCCTTTTTAAGATGTCAGTGAGAGGTTGGATATATTACAAAATTGAAGAAAATTCTCAAGAAAATAAATAAACCTGGGTGCTACATTGTGTAAACACACTACATTTGTATAGATTCCTGTGGTATAGGTATATAGCATAACATTGAAATGCATTTCTGTAAAATATAGATTTTTAAAAAGTAAATCAATTATCAAAGAAACAATTTTAAAAATTAAAGAAAAAAAAAGAGAAATCTGTGGTGTTGGGGTCAAGAAAGTAAGAGAACTTAGAAAGGATAAAGCAGGAATTAATATGTTTCAAGACTAAGAGTAAGAAAAGAGGAGGCTTTAGGAACAGGAATGAGCTGACCATGGCATTGGTTCAGGATATTCAACTCACTGTCATTCAGCAACAGATACTGCACACTCACTGTGTGCCAGAACATCGCTAAGTTCTAAGCTCGATGCCCAGCTACACTGAACCCAACTGTTATTTTTTGAATGTTTATCATCTGTGTGTCTCAGGCACTGAGATAAGGTCTGGCTTCAAAGAGCAATCCAGAAGAACAATGTTGAATACTGCAAGTTTTATATTTGGACCCCACTGAGAAGTAAAAAGGAAATATAATGCATATAAATAGTGGGAAAACCCATATAAGAATTTAGGGGAAAATAATTTTCGAGGTTGTTTATTTGAGACTTTTGCTTCAAAGGTAGGCTCAGCAGGAAAGGAGAACTAGCTAGGAGGTGTGTCATATTTGCACTGTGAAACTATTTTTTCCAACAAATTATTGTTTTCCATAAGATCAGGTTTAAAAAACAGATGTTTATTGCAAATGAGACAATTCGGTACATGGGATAAAAAGCAGATCACACAAGGATGAAGAAAATCCACCCACGTAGATGATTCTGGGTATATGGATTAAAAATCATGAAAATATTGTAATACAGAAATATTAAATAGGATGGAAATGAGATATCTCTAAAAAAAAAGTATAGCAATCCCAGGGCTGGGCACCTTTTCTTTACATGCAATAAGATCAACATGATAGAGAAGTTGAAGTGTCAAAAATCGAAAGACCAGGAATGAGAAGTGGGGGACAGACGTGACGCACATGCAGCATTCTACACACAGTGTTCAATTAAGATCATGGGGAACTGTTTATAGTCCTTTGGAACAACAGCGAAATCTTAAGGCCTCCTTTGTAGTTGTTCCCAGAAGAGAGGCTAGGGGTTCCAACTCTAGGACAGTAGAACACAACCTAAGATAACAGGGTACAGTCACACTGGGAGCCAGGCTTTGAATTCTCCTGCCCTGTGAGAAGCCAGAACTCCTACTAAAGATAAAAATATACAAAACTGAATCCTATTAAGATATCTATCATATAAAAAGTGTTGAGGGCAGGCTTCATTATCTAAATATATGGTAGAGAGCTATACTTATAAATTAAAAATTATGTCTATCCCCCTCAAAATTATTTATACCTCAGAATTAACACAGTAGGCAAGTTTAAAGACAGTATAGGTTGGAACATTTTCATTTTCATTGGAAACCAGTAGTAAAATGCCAGATACTGAGCAGGAGAGTTAAAAAGAGTCCAAGAAAAGGCTGTGGGAAGTGTAAACACAGCAGCCAGAATCAAAATACCAGTCTTTCACTATAGGCCTCTGTGGAATTGGGGAGCTAGTTAGTGAAGAGATGTACATAGAAAAAAATGAACTACAGTCATTGGCAAGGGGCTAATAAAAATGGGAAGAGAGCAAAAATTTATGTTGAGGATTTAGGGCATAAGAATTCTCTGGGTTAATTAAAATCCAGAAACATACAAATTGGTTAAGTATCAGAAGAATCCATCAAGGCCATATCTGTCATCTCCCAACTTCTCTTCGGCTTTAACAAAGCCAGCAGGGGAGTAATCTTATCCCCACTTTAGAGAACAAGGGAAGCGCAGGCAACTTAGTGAGACTTCTCCAACTTATTCTCTCTCTTTTGACATTTATTGATTACCTTTGAGGCACAGAGACTTGAAGGACCAGGAGTTGGTATGTTGCTCTGTCCTTTTACATGGCTGAGCGTGTCATCTATCTCCACTTTGGATAGCATTATTGTCCAGAGTACACATGGTAGCTTATGGACAGTGCGGGCAATTTATCTGAGTCTCACATTACACTGTGTTATTTTAGAGTCTGACAGCCCAACCCCCAGTACAATGCGTGACTACTAGACTTGACATTTTCTGCCAACAGTTGTAACCTTAACCTTGGACTTCCTGTGGTAAAACAAACAAACAAACAAACCCCCAAACAAACAAGCAAACAAAAAACCACAAAAAACGAACAATGAACCTGAGTAGATACTGCTGAAGGGATAGTTTTTAATTCTCTTTCTTCAAAGAAAATTGTATTTTTCTTAGTGGACCAGCCCAGCAACCTGAATACCCCTGAGCCCAGACACAGGCATCTGTCTCGTTCTTCCATTGGTATGAGCGAGTGTAAATTGTTACACGAACTCCGAGTGTTTATCTGTCTCTTGCACATGTGTATCCTGGAATGCCCACTGGTACCCACGACTTCTGAAGTTCAGAAGAGCTCCACAGTAATTTACATCAATAAGAACCCTCCTCTAAGCATCAAGTCTTCAACAATACATGCCAGCCTCCACTTTCAAACTTTAAAGTTAAAATCTGAAATAAAGGTTACTTTACTTGATGGACTTCTGAAAGTCTTTACAAGAAGGAATGACAGTGTTTATCCATTTACTTTAGAACCACTTTACATAGCTATCTCCCTGAAAGTCCTTTGACATTAAAAAGCTGTAAAGCTTTCTTATCTTCATACTATTGGAGATGAAAGCTGGTTCTTTCTGGGAAGTCTTAAGGGGATAAAGCAGGGAGTTGAGAGGACCTCTCAGTGGTCATCTTCCACTGTTCCCTGCAAGATGCCCCCCCAGCCTCCTTCTGAAGGGGCTGATATTGTCCCCAGAGATGGTGGCTGGCAGCTTAAGAATTATAAATACAACATTGACCAGAACATTCCAAAATAAACATTTCTCTTTTCTTTCAGAAACAAAAAAAATGATCCAAAAAAGGGGACTCTTGCTCTCTAAACAGCAAAATTATCAAGTCCTAAGATATATGCCCCGAAAATGGCTTATTTTAGTGACAGGGAGCATTCCTCAATGAAACCAATGGAGTTCATTAATAATTATTAATAGTTAACGTTATTAGTAATTCATGATACAAAAACTTCAAGAAGCGTATTTTAAAAATCCAAATTAAAACACGGAGCCACAGTTGGTCATGTACTGTGCCCTCTTTCAGTGCCGTTGGGGATACTCACAGTGAGTTCAGGGAGCGCAGTCCTTGGAAAGCATCTGGTGCCAGTTCAGAGACCTGATTATTGCTCAGGTCGCTAAGATCAGAAATAGGGTTCGGTTAAATGAAACAGAACGTCAGTGAGATTTACTACAGGAGAAAGCTACTCTTTGCCTTCTCGGGTCGGTGTTGTACTTGTCAACCTACATGTAAGATCTGTAACATAAAATATCTGAACTATCCTAAATTAAAGTGAAATCATCCTTTTAAATCAACTACTGACTCATTTCATAAATTGTTATACGATCTCACCTACAAGGGGAACCTAATCAACAAAACAAACAAGCGAGCAAAATAGAACCAGAGACATGGAAATAAAGAACAAACTGACAGTAACCCGGGGCGGGGTGGTAATGGGGGAAAGAAGGAAAGGAATGTGTATGAAGGACCCATGGACCAAGACAATGTGGGGCGGTGGGAATGAATGTGGAGTGGGTGGGGTGGAGGAAAGTAATAGGGGGAAAGTGGAGACAACTGTAATTGAACAACAATAAAAAAAAGAAAATAGAACATCTAAGATTTGACTATATACTATATTAAAACACATGCACTCAGACTGGTCTGAATCAATACGTTAAACTGCATAGAACCTTAATATATTGCAGAGTTTATCTGTTAATGTTACAATATTATAGAACCAGCAATCAAATAGTCATATTGCTTAATATTTAAGCTGTCAAATACCTAAGTAGTCATACTTAAATGGGTGTCTTTGCAGGGTCATGACCCGTAAAATTTTTAAAATTTAAAAAATTTACATATATCCCAGAATATTATCTACTCACATTCTTCTGAGCTTTTTATATGGTGAGAAAGCGCCAGGAGGGATGACCTTGATTGAGTTCTGCTCCAGACGTCTGCAATGAAAAAGTTCATCTTTTAAATGGAAACATGAGCTCTCGGAGATGTTTAATGCAAGCCCAGGATTCATGTCAAGAGGCAAAGTGGATGCAGCTCATGAGTAATATTTATTTTTCTCAAAAATGACCACTAAAACTAATTGTGCTGTGCCTTAAATGTGGAGCAAGATTGGGAATAAAAACAATTTTAAAAATTCCAGGTTTTAGGCATCGCATGTCCATTAACTATGATCTCACTTATATGTGGAATCTAATGAACACAATAAAGGGACAAAGCAAAGTTGGATCAGAGGCATGGAGCAGACTGAGGGATCTCAGAGCAGAAGGGGGGACTGAGGAGCTCAACCAAAGAACATACATGCACACATGCACAGCCATGGACACAGACCACAATGTGCTGAAGGTGGGGGTGGGGGGTCAAAGCGGGGACATCTGTTCACAGTGTGAACAATTAATAGAAGACCACTTGTACAATAGAGAAAGCACCTGTAAGAAACAAATTTGGGGGCATATTTTAATAGCGTCAATTTCAGTTCAGAAGGATGCACAGCAACACTGAACAGATATGTAACATATTTTAGAGACCATTATAACTCTTCCAGAAAGGAATTATTGTCAAACATTAAATCTTATAAACCTTCTCTGCCCTCTACAGGAAATTATAAGCTGCACAAAAATAATTGTTAAACTCAGACAATTAATTTTGAAGCTTCTTACGTAGCGCAAAATCTTCAATTCTAAATCCGTGTTGCCGGCATGAATTCAGTGATACGTCTGGATCCACTGATTCCCCACCTGCACATTTCACGTGAAACCCACCGCAGCAAAGCGCATTCGAGCACAGCTGCAACATTTCTACGATGCATTAGAACTGGAGAGTTGAAATAACTCCCATATTTTCTACTCTATGGTTCTGCTCTCAGAGGAGGACAAGATTGACCAACTTAGATATGAAAGAAACAAAGAAATCGAGTTCCATCAAGTGTTTTGGTAAGTATGTTAGTCCATCAAAACATGTTGCCTTTCATCCTCATGTCTATCCATATAAACATCCAGTAAACATTTCCAACCCTTCCCCTCTTCTCCTCTGCTCTGTATCCCAGAGCACTGACTTGTGGGAACCAGGAGTCCCCAGCACACTTTCCTACTGGTTTTCATGAAACTCAGCCAATGGGAGGCATTGGTGGGAGACGGCAGGTGGGAAGAAGGGAGAAGACTAGATGTTGTCCCCTCAGGGGGAGGTTCTTAGCAATGGTCCCCTCCCTCACTCATTCCAGCTCTGGCTGCAGCCATCTCCTGACTTAGTGTAACATCACTTTCTCCTTAGGTCATTACAGCCCTAGCCTGGGAGGTGAGCATAGCTTTCTACCTCTGTCACATTCTACCAGTGTTTAATTCATTCCTCATATTAAATCCCTCTACTGAAGTACTTGGCCTGAGCACCACTTTCCTGCCTGGATTTTAAAAGATTATATACATATAAATAAACGTTATACCTATTTATATATTTATGTATGAATGTGAGACTATATATATTATTGATTATGTGTGTCAAAAACATTGGTTCATTTTTTATTGAATGTTGGTAATACTTAAAGCGTTATTGATTAATGAACATCGAATCAAAACAAACAAAATATCCTTGGGAGGTTAAGTCAAATTGCTTAAGTATCGGTCTTTTCCGATTTCACATGCTGGCACAGTACCACCGTTTCTTCAACAGTCTCAGGGGTCCCCCCCTGACCCCCTCATCTCTGTACGCAATGGACTTCCTCAGTGGCCCTTGCTCTGGAATTCCATGTAATGTTTGATATTGCTGACAATTCTTCTTTCCTTGGGTGTGCCACTATATTCCCCTGATTCTCCTTTTCTTTTTCTAAATTTATGACTTTGTTTCCTAATCCCCTAAATTGAGCTAGTCCTCAAGTTTCTGGCCCTTCCTCTCCTACAAAAAGGTAAAATTCAGTCCTTATTACCTGCATTGTTTAGTCATAATGCTCCTCCTCTAAAAAACAGAAATGATTTTGTTCATGTTAAAGACACATTCAAGTTTATCCACAAAATATGTAAAAATTCTGAGTCACTAGTAGATTTCTTTTAACAGTAATGCAGAACTAGTTCATGTAATTGCTTTTCATAAATTTCAGGTCCTTGAAAATAAGAAAACCAGAATATATTTTATAAACAACAAACCACACACATTTTAAATGGTATCCTTACTCCTATAAAACAGAGGAAAATTATTTAAGCCAGACTATAAGTAAATAAAGAAAAATAACAGTTTTCAGGTGAAGGTTTAAAAAAGCAAATGAAACGTACATTTTCTATACTTGCTATCCTCATCTTCTATTTTAATAGCATAGAATCTACTGACTTTATAGAGTATACATATGAATCCATTGTTCCATGAAGAATCTAATTTAAAACATTCACAGTTACAAAAACAGATAGTGTAACAGCGAAAAAACATTTTCATGCTATCCGCCATAATTAAGAGACTTGCTAATGCTAGTCCTTCATAGAAAGAAAATTCAGTATTTTGAATTTCAGAGTAAAAGTAGATTTAGAATACTGAATAATGGACAGAAAATTCTATAAGCCACACACTATAAGAAAGCCTTTTTTAAAACATAAAAGTAGCCAGAAACTTACCTTTTTCCTTTTTCTCCACAGAATGTATGCGAACAATTCTAAAACATTTCATCACTGAGTATATGTGTGTGTATAAATATCCATCTATCATCTATCAATCAATCATCTATCTATCTGTCCGTCCATCCACCTGTCCATCCATCCATCCATGTATATACCCATTCACCCAAGTATCTATCCATTCATCTATCTACCTCATTTATATAAAAGCAATTTGCTGTCACCCTTTCATCAAAACCATAAGGGAATTTTAGTTAGATGTTCAATGAGATAAGAAAATGGAGACGGTTTTCTAACTTTTCTAATCCAAAAATTCCAAAGTATGTTTAATCAGTGAAGACCTTTCCTCCTCACTCCCCCACTGTCTTTTTCTCTTATTCATTAATTACTGATTTTTTAAATAAATCAAACATATCTTCATATTTTTAGAGTTCCTAAACAATGAACTGAAGCCAGTATCACTTTCTGGTGCCTATTTCAGATTATAGAAAATAAAAAATGATCACAGCCAACATCAGTAGAATATACAATGCAGTGTAGTTGGGCAATGAGAAGTCCTTCCGACTAGTCCCGAAGCCACTTATAAGATTAAATTATCTGAATGAGACTTTCAGCTCATTAGTATCCAATTCTCAGGAATTATTTTCAGTGTTTTTCAAATTAAATTATTTTGACAAAACAAACAGAGTAACATCTACACACCAAAGCCAAAGCAGCCCTTCCCAAGAGATATTAATATTTTGTATGTGTGTATGCATAAAACCAAAAATGTGAAACTTAGTGATTAAACACTTATACAGAGTTGGATTAAACTCTAGTTTTGCTATTGATTTGTTTTTAGGGCCTTGTAAAGTTACTTTGCTTCTCTGTGTCTCAGTTTCTCTTTCTGAAAAATGAGGAAAGTAAAACCTACTATAAATGTTTTGGTAAAAATTATGAGATATAGAAAAAATATATAGTATTTTTTGCACAAAAAAATGTAAGAGAATAAAAATATGGTAATATATGTATATGTAATCATACGTATAATATTTAGCATTATATAATAAAACATCTAGTCACACCCATACACACAGATTATAGAAATGAATAAATCTGATACAATTTGATCTCCAGGGTGAAATAAATATATATGGTTTCAAAATATGTTTTTAAACAAATGAGCTGTGCAGATTTGCATATAACTCAGTAACTACATAATAAACACATATACACATACATCATTCATATGGAGGCTATAAAAATATATATATATGGTTGCAATTTCCATGATCAACATGGTTAAAGTATAGCATTTTATCTCATTTGGAAAGTGTCTTAGAAACTCAAAAAAGTTTTCACAGCATCAGTAAAGTATGAGACTGGACTGACTGTATCTCTAACATACAGCCCAGCTGCTGATTATATACAGCAATAAAGCTGACAGTTCTCTGCAACTTCCCCATCCGCACTTACTGTAAATGGCAAAAACAGCTGCCAGGGAGCAGAACAGAGAGTTAACGGGGTGAAGAGGTGTGTGCAATGACTCTAGCTTCTGAATCTGGGACTGCCCAGTGTAGTCACACATTCTCGTCCCCACGAAAGCCAGATCGGCATTTGAAAAGGAGGAAGCAGCAATATTTCTTTGACTTTAGGGACTCTCTTGCCTATTAGATAATAATTCTAACATGAGGACTTTCTATTTCTGGAATGTTGCTTCTAACAGTAGTAGTAAATGCCATTGAAAACCTTCATATATCTCCACATAAAATGAACCAGAATTCTTTTAGACTAGAATATTATTTCTGTTAAGTAACTGCAATCTCCAGAATGCTGTAAGTTTAATAAATATCTTCAGCAGCTGAGTGAATATGGGCCTCAAGAGGGACATATTTGGCGTATACTAGCATTTTTGCCTGAGGACTGTGCCCATACTAATTACCAGCCATCCATTCCTTGGCGTGACTTATTCCTGAAAATTGTCCACTTTTTAAATCTCATTTTATATCTTGTGATATCATTCTAAGGTACATTTCCCTGAGCGTAAGCTCAATTGCTGTTTTCATAGTAGCATTAACTCCTCTTCCATTTGGTCTTTAAGCATTTAGAACAAGACAAAAATAAGTGTGTGTTCCTATTGATCTCATATTTCAGGCAATGACCTTTTGAGTGTTAAAATTTTCATGAATGCATTCATGTGGCTGCCTAGTCAAATACACAGATACACTCAATACACACAATCACCTGGTTCAGACTGAAAGGGGATTTCAGAGGCACAGGGCTCACTGACTTCAGAGGGAGTGAGGGTAGATACATAATGCCAAACACTGTTTTCCCATGTAATTTTTCTTTAGCAATCCAGGAAAAAAAAACATCTTTCGGTTGCTTGTTTTTTATTAATAACTAAAACTTTGTGACCACTTACTGTGAGTCAGGCGCTAAGTCCCCCATTGGGTAATAATTTTAGTTTTAAAAACATTATGCAAATTATCTTTACACATCACTTATTTGAAAGTATTACTCAATGAGTGGGTAGCAATTTGCATTCTTCCCAACCCTGCACTGAATTATTGTCCAAGTTATCCATCATCTTTTCCCTAAAATTAAGATAACAGCGTGATCGCTAGTGGAATTTGAACTACATAAATTTTCAGCTTAATCTTTCCAGTTGATTATATAACCATAAATCTATGAATTAATTACTAAAAATGACTCATGTAAGAATGAATAATCATTTGACTATGCCCGAGCTGACTTTATGTTTATGTTGCAGTTCACCCAGGCTTTCCTTTATATCTAATGGTACCCACTTTTTCCTGCAGAAGATTTTAGGAAAATACCACAACAGCACAAGGGTCACTTCTTGGAATCGCCTGCTGTGACTACCACCGGCTGTTAAGCCCGCCTTCATCATGTCCTGGACAGACTCTTGCTATCACATTTCTCATGATTTCCTTTTCTCCAAGTCTCTCTCTACTCCATGTTCAGTGATTTTTCTAACTAACACATCAAATCATGCTACTATGCTGCCCAAAACTTTTCCTTGCATCCACTTTCATTCTTCGGGATTAGACTTCTGCTTTATGTTCTAGCTTGTGAAAACTAGTAATTTCTCAAAGATATACTCCTCTCACTTTGCTGAGATTTTGCATATGTTCTTCTTCTGTGCCTGTGAAACACACCCTTCCTTCCTGATGGTTCCTTGATTCTCTCAGGAGAACCAGGGGGCTCCTCCCTCTGTGTTTCCTGTGCATATGTATCTTATTTCTTATCACTTAGTTTGAAAACATTCTATTTCTGCAAAACTTCCATTCTCTGCAGTGTAAACATTTTGAAGGCTGGAACTGTGTCCTTTCAACTGTAATGCCTTATGCAGAGAAGGCACTCTGGGGGGATGGAAAGAGGTGAAAAAAAATATTGAGCATGCAGAATTTAATACAATTAAGAGTTCAAAATCCTGGAAGGGGCAAATGCAGAAATAACATGCAGAAAGGGTTAAACATATATGGAAAGAGTGTTCGTTTAAACAGAAAAAATAAAAATAATGAATATTTTAAAAATTATATTCAGTATCATAAATGGAGGTTGTAATCAGATATAGCATGAACAAATATTCTCACTTTCACGTCTTTGTACATCTGCACACAAGTGGTCCAGAAGAAACAGAAGGAACAAAAGTGCTCCCAAGCCTCAGATCTGGCTCCATCATCCTGGACCTCTTTTCAGCCATTTTTAGTACTGGCAGAGTAAGAGTAGTTCAGTGAGTTTGCACAGTAAAGTGTTTCCTTCCCATTATGCCTACTTGAATAGCATGCCTGAAAAAAAAGTATTCTAACTTCTGAGAATTTGCAATCCATCTTAGAAAACATTGAGACACACTTAGTGTTCTCACAACATGACCAAACCTTCCTCTTCCCGTAATTTCAACTTGCCCCTGACTGTCTTCTCTCAAACAAATCAAAGAGAGATTTGTATGGCTCCCAGCTTCAGATCCCTGAACAAGGCACCCAAGAGCAGAGGCAGTAGACGTTAAGAGTAACAGAGACACCCTAAACTGTTACGACTTATGTTCTTACTAACTATTCTCCATGATTTATGGAATTTCTCTAGAGTGTGTGAATAGGTGATATGCCACAGGAAATCCATAAGTGGATTGAAGAGAACTAAACATCCACTTTATAGCAATCCATCATTGTATTTGAAACTTTATACTTCAAAACATGAGTTAAGAAATTAATTCCAAGGATTTGATACATAGAGAACCAATTTGCTATAATGATTTTGTTGCCGTGGGCGCCATCATGCATGGGCTTGCCTCTGGAATTCCACGTGTACGAAAGCAAGGTTTGGACATGCAGAGTTGAAAGCAGCAAAGTACTAGCAACAGCTTCTTTCTTTCAAATTTTACCTTATATTACACATTCTATTCCTGTCCCTGTCTTCATTAGTCCAAATTCCTTTGTCATATGAGACAGACAAAAAAAATATGGCAAAGGTATTTGGACTAAAAAAGATAGAAAAAACGTATATATGGTTTTTACTATGAAGAACGGAGGCTTAGAGGCCGTCCAGATTGTGTTCCCCAGACCCTCTCTGGCTATTCCCAACACCATCATTCTCCTACCTGTACTCTGCTAGGCACTGGGGCAGACATAGCAAGGAAAGAGACACGGCTCTGCCCTCCTTAAGCTTGCGGTCTAATAGAATAGTTTGGTATGTGTTAGAAGTTCTATGCAGACTAAATCCTCGGACATTGGAGAATATTTAACAGAGAATAAGAAAGATGGCATTGTGGTGGTTCTAGATACAAAGTAACAGGAAACAGCTCTCAGGTTTGCAAACATGCCTATACCCAATTGCCCTGTCTTTCTCTACACTCCTTCTAAGTTCTCTTGACATGTAAGTGTCTTAAAGTTTCCCATGTCCTGTTTTTCTGACTAATCACTCAGCCTCTTGTGATATTTTTGATTATTCTCCTTCACTGTGTCCCAATAAGCTAAACCATGGCTACCTTCCTTGGGCAGCTAGAGAGAAGGAGGAACATGAACTTTGGAGTCAAGTAAATTTAATATTATGGCCAGTTTAGCCACTTCGCAATTGAAGAATTTTGGTTTTACAAGATTTCTTAACTGTTTTAAGCCTCATTTTTTTTCATTTTTTCCTTTTTCTAATTTTTTTATTGTTATTCAATTACAGTTGTCCTCGTTTTTCTCCAGTGTTCTACCCTGCCTTGCCCACCCCCTCCCACATTCAATCCTCCCCAATTGTCCTTGTCCAAGGGTCAAGGGGCATGTATAAAGAGCCTCATCGTTTTTCAAATGGCACACTGAAGCTGCCAGCCTTTCAGGCCCCCGAGGTAAGTGTCTATGGTTCATTACGGATGATATGTGACCTTAAAGAAAGATGTCTGAGACATCTGTAAGAAGACTCAATTCTGGATCGTTGTCTAAGGAAGAAGGGGGCCTATTAGATACTGGGTTGGCCAGCCTACGGAAGAGAAAAAGGATCTCTCGGACCCACAGAGAGACTGCAGTCTAAGCCAGTATGAGACACATTCCATTCACTAACTTTTCTCTTATGGTTTTATGTTTAAAAGCACTATTGTGTTTCTATAGAAATGCGCACACACACACGTAATAATTAAGCACAGTCAGAGTCTGACTTCGAACCTACAAATGGGAGGACAGATCTTGGATCATGGTAAAACCACTGGTGACAAGGCTTCTTGGGGAAAACCACTGCCTTTTATGTAATGTACACCTCTGCACTGGTCTTCCCAAATATATCAGCAAAGGTCAACGAGAAGATCAAATGATATAGTGTGTATAACACCCAGCACCGCAGGTATTGGGTAAGTGTTAGTCTCTTTCTATTCTTTCTTCTCCAATTCTGACTTTGGAAGATTGTCTCCCTTCTTCTATATCTTAACAAATAATTATTTAAGCAAATACCAGAAGTGTGCAATTATAGATGTAAGCACAAAGCAGAAAAAAAATAGGATGAGTCAAGGTTGTTTTGGCAATTGATTACTCCAACACAGAGCATATACATACTTTGTTTTGGTCAGAATTATATTATGAGGCAGTTGTAGGAATAAGGACATACCACACAGTAGGAAACTAGCTCAACATTAATAATATCTAATAATGTCCAATAAAGAAATCCTACTAGTAATTCATGGTAAAGTCCAGATTAAAATCATTTGAAAAATATGATTTTATAATTTTTAGTCCATCATATATTAAAACTGGATCTATAAAAATTTTTAGAAGACGTTATATAGCTTTATTTCCACATTTTATGAATTTTATTGATATATCTTTAATAAAAGATAAGTGTAATAAAAGAAATAGATTAGTGAACTGGCAAATTATGACAATAGAACTAATGGTAATGGCGGTATTTTGTTGGAGTTGAAGATCAATAAGACTTATTACTTGATGCTCCAATGAGAAAGCTGGTAATGTAATAATAAGAGAAGTAAAATTCACCTAAAGCTAAATATATATTTTCACCTCAATTTATAAATTTAATTTATTCTAGCAGTACTGCATACACCACCTCCCCAATATAAGCAAAATCAATGGGACATATTATTTTGTATAACTTTTATGTTACTAAATTCTACCATCATACAAAATCTAAGAGCATGCAAAAGAGAAGAAAGGCTCTATTATAAAAAGTAAAATAGACCACGTGAGATAAACCACTTTAAATATCTCATATTACTTTCAGTCTCTCACATTACTCACAGTCTGTTTTATTTCGGTACCTCCAAATCTTGCATTGGTGCTTTGGCATTTCAGAAATACTGCTTACCACCATCTTCCTTCCCAGCTTTGGTCCTGCCCCTCAGCTTCTTGTATATAACAATATAACCATCATCTCCCAACCCCTCATACTTGAAACTCTGGCATCATCTTTAGTTCATTTTTCTCCATTATTCCCTCATCACATCAAATTGCAAATCCCATTAATTCTGCTTCCACATCATCATTCCGACAGTTACTTATTAGCTCCCATTCTCCTGACATCTCCTCTCAATCAACGTAACAGCCTCCAAAGAGGCCTCAGGCCTGGTAGTCTCTCCTTTTGCCAACCACTGGTATATAGCCGTCGGATTAATTATTGAAGATTATATTAAAACTTCCCTATTCAAATGCAGTCCAAATAAAGACAGATCTTTATACTATCAATGGCCTTATATGAGTTACCTCCAAACACCCTTTCCAATTTTATTTTCCTGCACTCTCTCAGGCTGCAAACACCAAAGTGAGTTTTGTCGTGTCCTGTATCACCATTCTTACTGCCTTTGCTTATGAAGTTTTATTAACGTGGAAAGTCTCTTTCTCATCTCTGCATTTCTATGCACTACCTATTCTTCAAGGCCTACCTCACAAGTTCCCTCCCACCTGAAGGCTTCAATGGTCAAGGTACCATTTATGGAATGATTTCTATACACTAAGCGTATAAAGCTCAACATGTGCTAATGACTCCATTTCAAACTAAAAACAGCCCTTACTTTTGTTTGTGGAGACAGGCTCATAGTGACTTGCCCACAGTCTCACAGAGAGTCAGCAGTGGGCAGACCTGTGGTTCTAACCAAAACTCTGACTCTCATTAACCACTGTCCCTGGCCCTCCACTTCACTGCCTCAGTAATCAATACCTTTGACTTTACTTATTCATCTCTTACAATGAATTACTATGCTGCACCTCATTTCACAGTTTTTAATTCAAGTGTCAAATCTGCTAGTCACTTGATAAAAGCTCTCTGGAGAATTCATGCTGCCTTTATATAAAGATTAGCAAGTGCTGGTGCCTGGATAGATGAATACAGTATTTCCCTATTCTAAAACTTAACATATCTTTCTACTATCTAGTTGATCACATATTAAGATGAAAGTGCCTCAATACTCTGTGGGTTGAAAGTTACACAGAGATGTCCTTTTTTCAGGTATCATTTCCCATGATGCCTCAACATACACCTAGTACTCCAATTAGGCTCAAATGTACAATCTCTACAACTGATACTCACGGCCACCTCTGCCTTAAGTTCCTGCTCTTTCTCTTTTATCAGCTATCACCCTTGACTTCTGAAACCATATATTCTCCTTCTTTCCAGGTTCAGCTAAAATATGCTTACAAAGATCTTCTCTGTACAACAGTGTCCCATCAATTAACAATTTGACAAGAATAATATTATTTTGTGCATATATTATTCCGTGTCTGGGACAGATCGCCATAAATTCTAGAGTCCCGGCAGAGGATCCGGTCTAACACAGCAGAGCTCTAAGCACAGTTTTAAGTGTACATTAGATATTTTAAAGGGGATGTCAGCGGGTCTTGCGAATTAAGGTTATTCTCATATAAAGTAATTAGAGCCGTTAATTGGCAAAAAAGAAAAAAAGGAAGGAGTCTACTTCTGATGGCAAGCATACAATAGAGTACAGAGTATATTGTTGTGTTATAAAATTGTACACCTGAAATTCATATAATATTACCAATTTATTCCAGTAAGTTCTATAAAATGAGTAATAGTTTTTTAAATAACTTAATTTTTGTGCCTACTATGTAGATGTATCACAAGAAGTTGGTCTTGTTTTATTATTTCAACCGAAAGATGCCCAAAGCTATTTATTTAGATGAAATTTAGAATTAGCTTCTTGAACAATAATATGACCACCTGGGTGGTTAAGAAATGTTTCTTAGTGAATGGGTATCATCAGAGTAAAGGTTTTCCTTAACGCTCATGCCCCTGATGACAACAACAGCCCATTTCACGTTTTACAGGCGGTTGTTTCATCTGCAGGATGTGTGCTTGACAAGGACAAAAGTCCCCTGTGGCTGCATGCAAGATCGGTGTGGAAGACTTTGTCAAGAGATTTTGACTTTGGACCAGTTTAACACTGATTCAAACAGGTTGCAACGATCACTAATTTACGTATATTATTTTCTGACTCATATTATTATCCTTTTATATACTTTGTGGTGGACTATACAATCGTTGGCACAAAATGGCTAAACTGCGTTTTAAAACGTGAGGTCTTGTAGAGGCCAAACGAGGTCTGCCCATCGTGTCTCTGGGACCTGCTTCCCCAGGAGACCCCTGGAGCACGCGGTCAGACTAAAAGAGCCACTCTAATTTTTCCGAAATAGCCCCATAACCCTTTCCCAAGGGAAGGACAAGTGCTATTTATCCTTAAAATGTATCCCTTTTAAATTCTACCTGTGTTTTAGAAAGACAAATCCTAGCCAGTTTAACAAGATATTTAATTAAACAGAGTAAGGGTCAATACCACTCTGAAAGGAACATTTGTCTAGGCTAATTGATCAGATTGCCTTTGATAAACCCAGACTTCCCTAAGGAAAGCCATGGTTTGGGCCCCTGGGGAGGTGGGGCGGGGTAAGAGGAAATTATGGGGCACATACATTTCCGTGATGGTCTCAGGCAGATTCGTGGGAATCTCAGTGAGACCTTTCCCACGACAGTCTACGATATTGTTGCTACAGGTACAAGCCGCTGGACAGTGCAAAACGCTGCAAGAGGGAGCCATGAATGACTGGTGACCTGAAAAAAAAAACCAAAAACATAAATAGCAATTACATTTTTCCCCCTTGAACTTCATAATTATGAAACATGCAAGCTCATCTCAAATAACAAGGCAGGTCAAATATAGTACTCGGAACACCAGATTATAAAATGGTCCTATATTTCTAAAATACATTTTAGAAAGCATACATTTATATTTTGGGGGGCCAACACTCTGATGAAGCAAATAAGATTTTTAAAGGGAAGGACAACTGTGATAATTTTTTTAAGATGTGAAATTGTTGTGAGAAAGGCTAAATTCAGAATTGAAACCAGAATTCTATTGGAAACTATTCTGAGCTCCAGAAAAGCATCAGCTTCAGACTAAGTTGTGTTTTATTTCAAATAAGCTTAAATAGAGCTCAGTCTTTATTCAGCCTATACAGCTGATCTTGCTTTGTCTCAAAAATAAAAATTTCCCTCTTGGTAGACACTTCCCTCTTGGGGGAAGAGACATCTCTCTTGATAAACTTGGTAGACTGTTGATTTTAAATCAGTAATCACGTGGCGATAAATGTGGGGGAAAATTAAACCATGCTAAGTTTAATGTCTGCATAGGTGCAAAAACGGTCATTTCCTTTGAAGTTATTATAGTAATTTGTAACACACCATTCTGTAATTGTTGGTATGTTTCTGGTTGTGGCTTCCCATAACCTAAAATATTAGCATAAGTCTTCGTTTCCTGCAGATAATTTTATTGCTCTTTATCTGGAACGCAACTATTTTGAAATGAGATTTTACTGCTCAAAAGATGCAGAGTAGTGTCAGAGACACTTAGCAAACAGGCGCGTGCACACAGGTGGCCACTGGAGCCGGGGAAGGCCTCCCCGCCCTGCAGGGAAGGGACCTCTGAACAAGCCCTCAGACTGGACAAAAACAGTCTACAAGAGAAACGTGAACTTGCCTTCTGGCTCATCTAGAAAACAGGAAGGGAAAGCGAAGAGAAAAAAACGTAGTTAGTAACAAATTGTTAGTCATTTCATTATTGAGTTGTTTTAAAGAAAAAGCAATCAAGCCTATTGAGAACATTCCATGACATTACCAGAAAATTTTATTTGAGTTATAAAAAATGTGGGAAAATACATAAAAAAGGACTAAAAGGTGACAATCACTTAGAAACCTATACTAGCACAGCTTCTCACTCCTTTAAGAAATGGTTACCTATTTATAAGGCACTACATATATTATTAAAGTGTCTTTTATTGTATTTTGGACAGTCACTCCTAAGGCAGAACCAGCCCTATATTTATAAAGGAAATTATATCTTAATATGGATCAAAATAATATTAACATATAATTTTATAAACACAGCATATATATCTATCTATCCATGGATTGGCTCAAAGTATTCCATTTTCTCATCATATTACATTTCCCTACAGTTGTTATGAGTAAGGTATAATGAGGTAAATATGTTTGAAATACTTCGACTGGTGCTGAAGCGCATATAAAGAATTAAATAACTGGTATCTGCTGATGTTTTAAACAGCCCATGTCTTATTTTTGTTTTCAGATTTTTGTTACTAAGGCTGGCCATTTATCTCTTTTAGGTAGAACTGAACCCGTAGTATATATGTATACACAGAAAACATTCTGTCACTCTACAGCTATCGTGGAGTTACTTTTTGAATTTCCCAGCAGAGATCCAGGATTAATTAGTCATATTTCCAGTTGTTAACATAAAAGTAGATTTAAATGATTACTTAAAGGGAAAATAATGAGTAGCAAATAGACCTAAAATCTAGGGATTTCCTATATTTCCCCTGGAGTGAAACCTGAAAAGTCTTTCATCATACCTTGGATATAAATAATCAGTAATTACGAACCGTGCACAAATGTCTTAGAACATATTATTATCATCACTAAAACAGAGGATTTCCATAGAGTGATTAGTACACAATTGCACACGTTAGTGAGAAACACTGACCCCCTTAAAGCGTGCATTTTTCACAGTTTCCTTAAACACAGCATAAAATCAAACAACATCAAGTTTCTCTTTCCCTTACCACTGCAGACAAATTCTCGTTTCTGAACCTCGGCTACATTATGGCCCCGCAGGTGGGACGGGCCCATGCACTGGGTGTAGAGGCCCACACGAGGCCTCTGACGCAGCCAGTCGGAGAGCCAGGCCAGGTGGCAGTCACAGTACAGGTTGTTGGAATGCAGGCGACTAAATGAAAGGCAAGAAGTTTAAAGCAAAAAAACCCCCCAGAAATAGTTATTTCAAAACTTGGGAAATGCTTTAGCAATAATAAAAAGCTTTATTTCTTAACATATAATTAGATAAAGCTTAGCAACTTTCGATTGAATTATTTGTCTAAAAATTAAACTGGTTTACAAGCACAGAATCGAGTTTCTAGTCTTTTATCTGTGAGCTGAGCAAATTCCACAGAACCTGCAACATGGCTGTGAAACTTTTGGGACTATGTTCATTCAAAAGGGTAAAGAACAACAGGAAGTTCGAGGCGATTTGCTCTGCAGTCCAGACATACTGACAGCCAATAGGGAGTGGGAAATGTCAGGTAAAGCATGGACTAGGCCGAGAAGGCCCGTCAATAAAAGTCAGTCATACTCCTGGTTTGAATTATTAGTTAGTCCTCTCAATATGAGTCTCTGCGGAAAATGCTTGCAAAATCTTTTCAGAGAGGGTCACTTTCATTTTTTGCTCAACAAGATAATAATAATTCTAGATAAAACACTTCTAATTCTAATAAACACAATAATTCTAATAAAACACTTCTTTCAGATCCCTATTCTGATTTCCTTTTTTTTGTGTAATATCAGAAAAAGGGATCTGCAGTTTTGGCTCTTGGGGACCTATCCTCAAAGAGTAGAAATTGGAATTGAAAACTATAAATGGCCAGGAGTGAAGGAATGAAGTGGGCCCCTTCTCTGTTGGCAGGAATCCACACCAGATCGTGGAAACCATCCAAGAGGCAAATAGCACTCCTCCATTAATAAAACATCAGACAAATGTATCCACTAAATTAGGCAAATGACTTCAAACTGGCTTTTATGTTTTCTCAAACTAAAGAAAAGGACCTCCAAGGCTATAAATCAAAGCATCATTCCCAGAATCACCTATGACACTGTAATACCATTTTAGCCCCTTTTAGCTGATGTGCTCAATTCTAACCCAATAACAGTAATGGATATTAAAACAGGGAACTCAGTCCAGAAAGATAATTGTACCATAAAAATGGAATTTTGAAGTAGCAGTGATAATATAGAATAATGAAACAACCAGAGCAAGGGAATTTAAAGTTAGGTGACTCTGTGACAATCTCCTTGGGCTTGTAGCTGTGGAACAGTCTTGCATCAAAACTAGGTGGCAAGACACAGAACAAAAAGCTACGTTTTGGGAAAGTTGGGTGACCTCCGGCTCAGTATGCATTGGCAGACAGAGGGGCATCTTTGGAAGCCACAGAGCACATTTCATGTCATTGTTCTCTAAATATTCCCATCGGAACCAAGCACCTGACAGTGATTCAGTTACATGCGCACCAGAGATATCAGAAAAGAAAAATGTAAAAACCAGATTAGTAAGAGAAATGGTGGGGTATTTCTATGTGAGAATCTATGCAGATTTCTATCTGCACTATCAAAAATGCAGGCGCTAAATGATTTTACAGTCTTAGTGGCTTTGTTTTGCAAAGAACAAAGGCTTGATCAATTTTTTAGAAAAAAATTAACTGCATTTAATGAGAAACCAATTTCATTAAACATAGCTTGAGTGAACTGAGCTCTTAATTTGGTCAGATTATCCAATCTGATAGCCCCCAAGAAAACAAAATTTAGTTATGTCTACATACTTTTAGAATTCTTTTATTTTACTAAATCATATTCTAAAAAAATTATAATCATAGACTATTACAGGCAGATAGACTATTACAGACATGTGAAAAAATGACATTAAAATTTGTATTGCCTAATTATTTAATATCCAGCAATTCAATAGATTTTTTAAGAGGAGAAATAATGTAATATATCTAATTATCAGCTGTTATGAAATAAAAATATTTTGAAAACCCAATAAATACATGCATCCTACTTAAAAACATACTGTTTCAATAAGCACAATGCTTTGGCTACATTTCTCACTATTTCTCACACACTGTATATAATACAGTTTTTTAGGTCAAGCTAATTCTGAAACTGAGTTCAAATGAGATTTATCTCCAAAAATGCTGTAAATAAATATCCCCACACAGGACTTTAACGATTAATTTTTCTCCATGAGAAAAAACATATAGCCATTAAAATATTTTATTAGAGAGCCATTTTATTCCCCTAAAATATTTTAATGTCCATCTGCAACCCTGAAAATGTATTTTTAAATAGAAATGCTGACACAACCTTAATTATAGAAACACTAAAAGGTGATGCTGTAATTTTATGTTACAAAGAATGCTGGAGAGCTGGTTTAGCTTTATTAGAGCCACTTGACATACAGTAATAAAATCATAAAGATTTACCATTTATCATTTCTGACAGCCAATCAAGGGGCCTCCCATTTCTTAATGAAATCTGACCTCCACAATGGCTCCGAGTGAACTTCCCTCCCCCACACTTCCCGGAACACATAACACTTAAAAGACGGCTATCAAGTTTTCAGAATAATTTACTCAAATACCATATTTAGAACATTAGTAAATCTGGTGTTTCCCTCATCTCCACCATAATGAATTATCTGTCCTTTGCTTACTAAAAATAGTACTGAAGGGGAACACTTAATTGATTAGATTGACCTTTATAATATAGTGTGGCTACTTACAAAGTCCTAAGTTTAGGCATATGGTTGAAACTTGCCACAGAAAGTCTGGTAATGTTGTTATTGTTGAGAGTGCTGTAGAATTAAAAAATAGTTAAAATATTAGATATGGAATATATTAATCATTGTATATGTGAATATGAAGAAAGCATCTAGAGATTATGTTTATATAAAACAACTACCTGGTAGAGATGGCTCAGAGAACAAGATGATAAATAAGTTTTGTACTTGAATATATCACTATGCATTCAGTTTTGTCTAATATTCACTACAAATTTATGGCCTTGGTCATAGCATTGTTACTATTTATGTGTTGCCTGACACACCATGAACATGCATGCATGTGTGTTTATGATAATGAGCATAAGACAATCACAGTGGAAACAGTAGGTAGTCACACGTCCATGGAGGGGTATCATGTGTAATTAGCGCCTGAGTAAATGAACACATTTGCAAACTCCAACTGAAACCTCAGAGCAATAGCACAGCATCACTTCTCTCAGGTCCTGAGGCAGAGTCCTGCTAATTATTATTTACTGTATATATCGGCCAGTGTTGGAATTCAGTAGTAAAAACAATATCTATGGTGTTTGCCTTGGGTGGGCATGGAGTAACATTCTGTAGCAGTACATTAAAAGCTTAACATATTCTAAGTGTTTACTTGCAGTCTCACACGCTGCCTCCCTTTTTAAAAGCTATGTGGTGCTGATCATGGTTTCATGAAGCTGGAATAAATCCGAGGTGGTCAGCCGGGATGTGCTGAAAGTAAGCATGATTCTTGCTTGGTCCAAACTTTTCCTACTTTTCTCCTAACAAGCATTGTTGCATTATTACCATTTCTACTGCTACTTCTAATCATTCATTCATCTGATATTTCCTGAATGGCTCTTACTTTTATGGCAACATGAAATATAAAAAATAAATCCGGCATAAAACTCACACGAACATAGCAACCAGTCCAACTGGTGAGATGAACTACTCAAGTTACAAAAATTTAGAGCTAATGAGAATAAGAAGAGGATTTTTTTTTTTCTCCCTTTGGAGACATCTGGTTGCAACACAAAAATGCAACGATCGTCATCCCAAGTTTGTGTGAGTATGGTATGGAGATGCAACATGGTTCTAGCCAACAGAAGATACAGCAGGCTATTGACTGAGCAGCTCAAATTGCTGAAGGAGGCAGAAAATACAGGATCAATAGTTCAGGTGGATACCTTGGGTGTTGGAGACGCATCTGAATTAGAAGTCACAAATTCTCTTGCCTATAGCAACCAAGCAGGGAGCATACATAAGAGGAGCAGGCTGGATATACCAAAATACTGTGGAGAAGAGAGATGGAGAAGAGCAGCAGACAACTGGGAATGAGGAGAGCCCTGCAAAACTGGCTCTTCTTTGCTGTAGTGTTAAACTCAGTGCCAACGGACTATTGCGCTGCTATCGTGGAAGGCTGCAAAACACTCCGATTTTCTCAAGAGAAGCTAGAGTTGGAAATTTTAAGATCAATCCTCCTACTTTTTAATTTTTAAATACTGGCAACCAACTCCAATATTTCAAAGTCTGTGGGCCAAGTCCACTTGGGCTAAGCAATGGGCATTTGGGAGGCCGACTTAGGCCAGCTCGTGGCTTCAGTTGTTCAGGGTGGGATGCGGGTGTTCAGGGTCGAGAGATTAACTGACACTTCTTGGTCAAGTGGGGCATTAGAGCTACATGTCTGGAACGCGCACTGACTCGCTTTACTCTCCAGTTTTGCAGTGTATTGAGTAATATAAGAACTAATCCAAGCGATTTGAATGAAGTCACATGGAAAAAAAGATCACTTTATGAAGGACCTATAAAGCTCTGAATTGGATGGCTTCTGTTGTCTAAACGCCTGTAGCATTTTCCATGCACACAAGTGAAATGAGATATTTTTTTCCAAACGCCATTAAAACATATCCTGATGTTTGCACTAAAAGGTTTCACTTCTCAAAGGGATTTGCTTTCCTGTGACCCCTTTACCCACCCTAAAAATTTATGCTGACTATATAGAGCAAAAATTTTCAGAAGACATAGCATACTGAAATGCGACTTTGAGGATAATATATATTTAATGTAATTCAATGCAGCAGATACACATTCATTTGGAACCATAATTTCTTCAGATTCCACACAAAAGAGAATATCACTTAATGCTGAAGCTGATAGCTACCAATCTAGTCTTCTCGCAAATGCTAGTTTGCTTAATGCAAGTGAAGAAAAAAATCGCCTTAGTATTTTTTTTAAGTTTTAGAGCAGAGACAGTTTTATTTTTCATGGAGGAATGAAGTAATTTAACAAGTTTTATTCAATACGGTAAATCAAAATTTTTCTTTTTTATTGATGCCAGCAATGCTAGCAATGTTGATACTGATACCTGGAGCAATATGTGGAACCAATGAAATTGTTACTTAAAAAATTAACAATACATATGTGTTGCTTAAATATGATGACGTGTTCACATAAAGGTCGTGAAAAAGTCTATTTCTGCGTCCAATGGCCAGATTTTTCTCTCTGTAATGAGAATGTGTTCTTGTACAAAGGACATCTTGATATGCAAATGCAAAACGTTAGCCTTGCTAATGACGTAGGCCCTCTTGGATTTAGATTTTGACTTATTTATTTATTTTATTCCCTTAGTGCCAGGCATAGGATCTGGTCTGATATTTAATGGATACGAATCACCATGTTTCAATTATATTAAACTGCGTGCATTCTATGGAAAAGAAAAATAAACTATCTAAAACTAGTAACTCAAGAGATATATTTTATTTCTGATTGTAGCATCTGAAAAAACAAAAAGAGAAAACATTGATCTAGATTTAATTTACAATGTCATTTTTGACATGGTATCTTTATATTTAGAAAAAAGAAAAGTTCTAATTCCTATCAACCAGAATTCCCCAACAAGGCCAAAAACATACAAGGGATAAACTGCCTGCCTGCTTCCACCTACCTCAACTTTACCTTCCGGAACTTTACTTGCTCTACCTAATATGTCTCCTGATCTAACAAATTTTCATCAGTGGCCCTGGATCATTATTCTCATCTTTTGTTTGGCCTCAGTATATACATACGTTCATAAATGGTTCATGGAATTAAAATTTTTAAAAATCTAAATCACTGGGAATCTGAAATTTAAGGTAATATGCAAATTAATGTTCCTTCATTATTTCCACATAATGAAATAATATAAACTAAGACAGTTATGATTGGTGCAATAAGCAAAACAGAGAACTTTGTTTCTAAAACCCTTCAGAAGTTAACTCTATAAAAAAGCTCCTGACCAAATGTTTATAATAGGTGAATTTCTGATTTGCATAACAAGATATTTGGGCTTAATAAATTTCAATGTTTTCAGTACTTCATCTAATTTTTCCTTAAATTTTTCATCAGTTAGTTTCTTTAAAGGTTATATAAATTATAAAAATTTAAAAATTAACATATTTTAAAAGAATATGTGCTTGACTTTATAAACTCTTTCTATAAAATATTTAAATTACTTTGAAAGAAATCCATATTTTCTAATAGCATGTGCTAATTTTACTTATGCATTTATTTTTAGCAGACAAAGTCTGATCATTATGTAATTCTTTGAGACCTACATATTAGGTCCTCAAAAGTTTTTCAACAGTTTCGATTTTGATTTTAAATCCATGGACCATAAACTGTTTATCACTCTTTGGTGTGTTTATGACAGTAGGGTCTTTCTAAAGTCACTTTTTAGATATTTTGCTAATGCAACATACGAGATAAGTGAGGTGACTATGATTTCATGAATTTGCTGCTTCTGAAAGCAATGATATTTGTCTATAACAAAGCAAAGAAATAGTTATTGTGTTTTTGGGTAAAAGGTTTTTAATGCCTGCATAGTGCTTGGTACATGGCAGGTTTTCCCTGTCAAATACACTCTCTCCATTTCTCCAAATATATGTAAATATATAAGTAAATGTATTAATATTCTCTCTATAGAGTACTCAACATAAGCTCAATATATTAAATATGAATTATTTCATATCAAATATTTAGACTATTAATAACAAAGTACTTTATGGAATTTTAATTTATCCAAAATACTCAGCAAAATTTCCACAAAATGATTGGTATCATTCCTTTTTCTAGTTTGGAGCACTGATTTAGCGTCGAATTTTTGGACTCGATCAGCTCCATTGAATTAAATGAGACTTGTGGTGGTCTCTTCACATACAAAGTTTAGTGGTATGGGCTACATTCTTGACATCAGACTAATATCTTGAAATCATAGTTGTATCATAATTAATCTGACTCTGCATCAGTGAGCTTCATATGTTAAAACAGGCTCTGGAACACAATTTTAAAAGTGGCCTTAAAACATGTATGATAAGCGCTTTGAATGTTTATTCTATATAAAAAGTTAGACTGTTGTTAACAGAAGCAAAGGGGACTTCTCATGTGGTTAGCGAATAGCATGTATCCTTAAAACAGAGTTTACTCACTAAACTCATTCTTACATAAGCCTTTGAAAATAATAACATCACATAACACAGTTAGAGATTCTATTCATTTACTCACAAAATCAAAATCATATAAAAATATTGCTAAGATGCATCATTCTGCTTAAAACATTAAACTTTTTTTTCAGAATTGCACCTTGTTCCTCAAACTGAATTTATAAAGCAAATGGAATCTTTTTTTCTGGAGGATTTCATGATTCCCGATAACTTTTACCACCTGGACTCAACATTCAAAACTTCTTCACATTTAATTCAGTTTTCGATTTCTGAATAGACAGAGTCAAGGATGAATTAGAGCACAGAAAAACATTTTATAAGGGGGAGTAATGTACAAGTATATTTTAAAAGCTGGAAATGTTACTCTCCAACTGCTGGAAAAAAAAATCCAGCAACGTACAGATGGCTTCACTGGCTTTTAGGAACTCTGGTTTTCATTAAAACTATTTGTATTGTAATTAATAATTTAAATTATGTTACCAAGTCAAAGATGTGTAGAGGTTACTCAGTTGTCTCTAACCCATTTTGTCAGTCATGTCTGCCCAGGAAGGAAAGGCAGAAGATGCCAATACAAACCAAACCACTGTAGAGTGCTTTACTAAGTCAGTAATGAGGACTTCCACGGGCCCGATGGGCGGCTCATTAAAACTAGACCATCGACTTCAAAATGGCCTTACGAAATCGATGTCAAGTTACCTGGTTTAAAATGAGAAAAAGTCCTTCTATTCCATAGCAACTGCAAACCATCTCAACATACCAGCTACTCAGAGGTTTATTTTTTGTTGTTGTGATTTTTCCTATACAACTCATGTTACTCTAACGTTTAGCAATTCCAGGAATTCTCACAAACTCTGTAAATGAGACTCCTTTATTATAAGAAGAAACACTTCAAGGCCATTATGTGTAAACATTTGAGTGCCCTTCTTAAACAGACAGTGTTATCTAAACCTACAGATACGATACACGAGGTTCTGCACGCACATTTGGACTCTTCCTTGTTTTCACCATGAGTTAAGGCATCTCTTCGGGAGACCACAGGGACACTATGTTTTCAGCTAGCAGAAAAGCTCCCACATGAGCACTCCCCAGACACAAAGCTCCAGCAAGGAGTGAGAGAATTAAGAGATACTTACAGCACTTCCAGGTCCCGGAGAGCCCGAAATGCCCCATCTTCTATACAGCTGATGTGGTTGTAATCCAGCTGCCTGGGAAACAGATGAGAAGAATAGATGTAAAAGGCTGAATGAAGCCTTGCAGGGTTACGGGGAAGGAAGTCTCCTGAAGGGTCTGTGAAGCCCTGGCTGCACGACCTGAAATGCTCTCACAAATACACTCGTCTGCTGGAGAATGTCACGAGCCATTCTGGCCTGGGAGCCGCCACTGAAATCTCTTTTTGTTCTGAACTGTCTGTGCAAATAGCAGCCCTTGGAAAGCTCCTGTAAATAATAACTGCACCTTATATTAAATGCCATAGGAATGCAATTTCATTACATCAAGAAAAGCTATCCATTAAGAGCTTTCAGCGTCATCTTGCTGAAACAATTTCATTAAGGTAAAGGACTGTAAATCACTTAATGTCACATGCACCCCCTCAGTGACCTAACAGAATCCATTTATCAGAGAAGCCCAGCTGCATGTTAATTTCACTATCCTTGGCAAGAAAGAGCAAGACTACTTTTAGGTTTTCTTCTTTTAAAAGCAGTTTTCCTTCGAGAACTCCAAATCAAGGAAGAGAAATGAGGTCCCATATATCTCCCTGCTAGTCCCAACCAGGAATACACTGTAGAAAGCTAACAGTTGTTCTATTTTCAGCTTCACTATTTCCATAATTTGCACTGTTTATCATTGTTTGAGAATTCTCTGCACTGTACAAATGGCACACTTTTCACTTAAGGAACTTCCCGTATTATACACTACTCTCCAGGAAATAAGGCTTTAAAGTATTAGGAAATCAATGAAAATTTTCGCTTTTCTGAAAGGTGCTAAATTTCAGCCCCAAACACTACAAAGCATACACTGTAGCATCATCATTAAAATGATACCTACATCTACAGTAAAAAGTTTCCAAGCTGTAACAGTTCTTTCTAAATAACCCAAAATTCAAACAAAAAAATCTTTTGTAGTTTAAGTACTCATTTGTTAAAATTCAAATATTTTATTTTTTTAAAAAAAGGCTGCTCTGAACTTGGTTAAGCCTGCTTTTTCTTGCTTCCTGTTTTTGGAATTAAAACTTCCTTATTTACACTAAGGAATTTGCTTGGATAAAACAAAGTGCTAAATACTAAAATCCAATCAGTCCTATAAGCAGCGTTTAAACCTAGTAGCTTGGTGCTTTGTGATATTATTATGCCAGTAAAGAAAAAGTATTTTAATGCTTCACTTGAGGCAGAAGCAGAAAGTCTGATGAAATAATCAGATGAGTTGTCAGCTCTAGAGGAAGATGTACAGGGATAAGACGGAGATCACAATGCACCTGAATCTTGTCCTTGTTTCCAGTCTAGAATTCACCAAAAGCGCTAATTCATATCCGAGGTCTATTCTTAAGACAACCGCCTAAACATTCCCGTAGAGTAGCTGTTTCTCTCATAAAACTACTGAGGAAGGGTACAATGATTTAATCCAGAGGGGCCTCTTTGAATTCCTTACTTTAGAAAGGACTGTACCTAGCAAACGTCCCATGAAATAACACACCTCATTTTGAGGAAGGTCTCTAGGGCACACAGTCAGACAGGAGACTCCCTTGATGTCGTGCAAATGTTTCCATCTGGGACATGCAATACGAAAAAGGGTCAACCTCAGAGACGATGCAATTTTATTGCTTTCATAAACAAAAGGTTTTTCCCAAATAATAGCTACCATCCATGCTACTGTAATGGCCTAAAGCATTTCTACTTCTTGGGAAGTTATGCAGAAGTATCATTTTATTTTCTAAGAAGACTTTAAAGCCTCATGATATAATACGTACGGCTGCTGCGGTTCCAAGAAAACACTTAACATTCTTGAGCACTTTTGATTTTTACAGATTAAATTCATTTAACAATTACGTTAATAACCTTTTATTTTAAAGTGCTAAATATATATCTACACTACTATTCTCTAACCTCTCGAACAATTTATCAAAGCCATTTAAATTAGTACAATGGCATGAAGTGTTACCCTTGACACACTACAAAAGAGAAATTGTTTCCAGACAAATTGGCAAAATCTTTTAATGCTATCAAATTTGCCTAATGCAGTCGCCAGGTTAATCTGTAAAAGGGTGAGCTGTATGTTTGCCCGTATCTTAATATCCTGAGCTGTCAATGTATAAATCAGTGCTGACACAGCTTCGTCTAAATCATGCACACGATCCAAAGGGGAGACCCCAGCATGCCAGAAAGCACTCAAGCAAATCTTGCCCTACAAGAACTGAAAGGCAGATTACCTTCCGTCTCCCCAGAAGTTGAGACACTGCTGAAAACTCTGGTAATTTCACCCCTCGTAAGCAATGCTCCTGGTTACACACTTCTAATTCTTAGCAGAAATTTAAGCCTTTACTGGGGCTAAAACATTACGACTCCTTGGGTCTCAAAAGCCCAGAGTTTTCCTTAAAAGTTTTCTGAATGCCATCATGTCTCTGTCCACATATCTTCTGAGAACAAAGTTCCTTTATGAAAAAGTGGCATATGAAAGGCCAATCAAAATCAAAATGAACAGTTTTTTTCATCAATTGGTGGATTTCATTCTATTCAAAGAAGTATTTATGGAAAGAGCGGTGCCCGCATTACTACTCATGAGAAAATCTCTCTGCATAAACCTCCATTTGTCTGCATATGGTTCAAGATAAACAATGTCAAAACTACGCAGGAGAGTAATTTATTTCAGGGGTTCTGGACTATTTTTCTGCACCTCGTTTTTCTCGCCCTGCTCACTTCCTTCTCCACTACCTCTCAAACGCTGGGCACTTCTGCTTTCTGTAAACAGAAGAGGGTCTGTTTTCAGGCATGCATTTAGAGACAAGCTGCCTTGTTGAGATGAGATTTCCAATTGTGCCATGAAATTATTTTGAATTAAAAAATTAGAAAAAAAAATTTAAAAAAATTAGTAAGAGGAAAGTTGGTTGCTTGGTTTTTGTTTTTTGTCTCTTCTCTGAAAAGTAATGCCACAACTCTTTAGCCAGACATGGTATGAACTTGTCGATGTGGCCCTAGATGCTCAGGTACAGCTTTCGGATGCCTTCCTGGCCCAGAGACCATTTCCCTGGAGGAAGCAAGTTACCACTTCTCTTATTTTTGCAGAAGAAGAAAATGGTATAGATAGTATGATCAGTAGTTTCTTTCAGAACTATAGCTGGCATATTTCAGCACAAACTTTTGTGTCTTCCCCATATTTTTCTATTTCCAGTCCCCCTCCTTCTATTTAAATTCCTGATTCCCTCTCCATCTGATCCTTTTCTGTTCTGCTTTGTAAGGGTCTTTCAACGCAATTGCTTTACTTTTAATTTCATGATACACAATATTAAAAGGATTAGAGAATCTTCAGGATCTCTCTCGGCATTAACCTTCTATAATTCTGTTCTCAGTGAGAGCTACTCTTCTGATGCTTTAAAATAACTCTAGATGACTGTTTTAATTTTTCCTGGTACTGCCAAATTTTGTCTTAGACAATGTGCTGTTTTTATTTAGAGACGTAACTCTCTCTGCCTCACAAACAAGAAATTTCTAGAACTGATCTGATTTTAACTCTAAAAATAATTCAGCCTAGTTTCAGATTTTGATAAATTCTAGGTAGGAGAGACAATATGTAATGTTGCTGAATATAAAATTTTAAAATAGATATATTAAATGACAAAAAGTGAAAATATTGCAAACTTGGCATCCTGGGAGATAGTTGGATACATTGGGTTTGGTTACTCTTAACTTTTTTGCCATGGATTTCCTTTTTTAATTTTTTAAAGCTTGAATATCACATAATGTCTGAGTTAGACATATAAAATTCCCCTTCCTAAATTAACCTCAATCAGTTTTTTCCTTACCCAAAGAAAATTCACATTTTGTTTCGACATCTAAACAATATCTTATCACTAATTGATTTCTGAAGGAATTAGAACATAATAAACTATTCTTTACCCTGAAACAATATTGAACATAAAAAAATTTTAATAGTCTCTAAGGCAGGCAGGTACCTCCCATGTCTCAATAAAATTCTTATGATTATGCTCTGGAAAAAAGAACAGGTTTTCTAGTTTTCTTTAAGCTACAAGAAATATAAGTTTAATATATATTACTATTGTAAGATTAAAAATTTAAAAATTCCAGTGACTTAAAATACATCAAAGTAATAAGGATCAATCACTATGAGGGAATACTACAATCCTGCTACGTGGAAACAAAGGAGATAAAAGATATAAATTAAATAGGTGAAAAAGAAAAAATGCTCTCTAGGATATGGGTATCATGTGTTCTATCTTTTCCCTTGCATGAATGAAATTCACATCAATAAGGGTGACTCGTCACACCAATCTTACACAAATAATGATCACTTAAGCAGTAGTCTAAGATTTAAGTTATAATGAATAGAAGCATAAGTAATACGAACTGAGCCATATCAATAAATACCCTAGACAGAAGTTGCAGTGATGATGTCAATGACCTGAGCATAAAGCTCATCCATGTTAACCTGGATATTAGTGAAGAAAGTAACCAAGATCAGAATGAGTCTGAGAAACGTAAAATAATTTACATTATTTGGGAAATTAACATTTTGCAATCTTTCAAGCAATATTTTATTTTTCTCATAGGAATTCAGAATTTTGGTTTTTATTGAAATAATCTATGGTATAAAGTTATATACAATGGTTAATTTATTGGGAGGAAGCAAAAGGTACCTTTAGGAGTGATGGTAACAGAAAATGAATGAAAGACAACTAAGCTGACTTCCATGTACTGGTAACTCTAAGCAAAATAATCAAGGGTGGTAGAAAGTGAAACTGACTATAATTGTATACACTTATGATTAATCAATATCTGGTCCTGTTCAAAATATTCATGGAGACATTTGGTCCAAGACAAACCAAGTGCCCAACCCAGCGATTTTCAACCTTTTTCATCTCATGGCACTTGAACTAATTAATTATGGGCACTAAAATTCTGAGGCACACCAAAATATACACTTTTTGCCAGTCTGACAATAAAATAGGTATTTTAAAAATTCATTTCCACCAGATAGCTACTGTTGTGTGGGTTGTTGTCATTTTTTAAAATTTGAGAATCTAAGGGAAAAGCTCTTGACTAAATAGGTTTTAAAAATCTCATGTCAGCTTGGTCTCTATTTCAGTGTCTTTGGTTATATTTTGCTTGTTTGTTTGTTTTGTTGATTAGTGACCAGAGAAGAAGGGAGGGAATTTGTAGGGAAAAGGGAAAGGGTTTGCAGGAACAAGTATAAAGGACACATGGACGAAAACAAGGCGGGGGGTGGAAGTGGGAGGGAGGTGAGGAGGGCTGAGGGGTGGGCTGGGATGGGAGTAAAAGGCAGAAAACTGTACTTGAACAACAATTTATTTATTTTTTTAAATCTCATGGCACACGTGTTGAAAATCACTGACCTAGACCCATGTGCTATTACCAGGTAGGCTACCAAGGCAAGAAGGGTTATTATAGCCACAATGGAATTATTGAACCAATTAAACATGATAGTGTTTTTAATGTAGTAATTATATAAGGTAAAAGTAGAAATAAATTTTATGGGTTATTTGAACCCAGAGACATTTTCTAAGCATGTGCATTTCAATCAGTACTGAATATCAAGGAGCACTTGGCACAGACCAAATGTTGCCAAACATGCTTTGGACAGGACCAGATGTACAATGAGGGCATTTACTGAATGGGTAGCAATTGGCAGAGCCTGTATATACGCCATCTCATTAGTCCTCATTACACCTTTATTAAAAGGTAAGTTTTATCATCCTGATTTTATAAATGAGAAAATGAGGCTCACAAATTTCAATAACTTATTCAAAGTAGGTAGTAAATGGTTGGTAAAATCTTGATTCAATTTAAATTTACATATATCTGAATACCCTACTCAATACACAAATGGCTAGGGTAACTGATTCAGGAGCTATTCATTCTGCAAATGGGTGCTTCAATTAAATCTCTGAGGGCCAATTGTTAAGAAAGAAACCAGTAAATTAAAAATGCTAAAAACATTCAGAAGAAAGAGATTACCACTGGCTAAAGTAATCATGGGTGAATGTAGGAAAAACTCCAGTCCTTAAAAAATTGGTAGAATCCAGAAAGGCAAAAATAAAAACAGTATTCCTTATGATGGAGAGTGGAATGATGAAGGAACAGTTGTAAGGAGAGGCTCTACAACATTTACAATGTTCTCAGAGAGGCCATGTGGCCTTGAGCAAAGGTCTTGTGTGCAGGTTAAGTGGGACGGGGGCTAAGAAACTGGGTGAAGTCAGAACATTATGACCAGTCAGAGTAGCTCAGGAGACTAGATGCTATGACATTTAATAACAATTATTGCTGTCTCAGGGAAAAGTCAATGTTGCTGCAGACCCTGTAGAACTATGGCAATATTCTACATTCTTTGCCACAGTATTTATACCAAAACGTTTTTTTAAAAAACAGAATGATTTTGAACCAGGTAGTGATGGGATAAAAAATAATGCTTTGTTAAGTGGGGACTAAGCTAGACAGAGGAGGCAAAGGAGGAAAAACTGGGATGACAGTCATACAGGAAACAAGAGTGAAAAATTACCTACTGGGAACGTAATTGCAGACCAAAATTCAGTTAGCAGGCAATTGTAATAGAACAGAGGTAGCAAAGTGAGGCATGCAGTGTTGGGGAAGCAAGAAACCTTAAGATCTGTCGTGTCTTAGGGACAACACAGAAGCCCCAGCAAAATCATGCCAATTCCTATTTTGTACATATGTGGATTCCCAATTAATCAAATGTTCTTGTGTTTTGTTTCATTTTATTCTGATAAGTGTTTATGAAGATTGTATAGATTCATTTTTACGTGATAGAACACCATCACTGACAAAAAACTGCCAAGGCACTAAAGCAAAATGCAAACCTGGAGAGGTTACTGGTAGCGAACTTGACCGCTGTTGTTGGGGATTACCACAATTCAGTGTGGTTTTAGGGTATGAACCAGGCAAACTGCAGGACCACGGACAGTTCCCAAGGTACTTTTGGCACCTTCCCGACCTATTTTACATTCAAGGATCAGGACAAGCACTGGTTACCTTTTAAGTCCATAGACAGTCTTCTGGATGTTAAGGGGAGTTCTGGTCCTCATAATATGAGACTCAACTTAATTTACTATCTATCTAGATGAAGAGTCACCTTTACAGGTTTGTTCTGGAAGTTCTATGTCCAAGTGAAGACCTGTGGGACTTAATCCGACACTGAGGACAGCAGGCCCCTTGAGTGAGGAACCAGCCTTCCCTTCTAAGTCTGCAGCGTCATCTGACTAAAAACACTGTAGAAAAAGCCAGGGCCACTAAGAGTTACAACTTAAATTCAGTATCAGTGGATTTTATTTTATGGTAAGTATAAAATAAGTTGTAAGTATGACAAGAAATGTTGAGAAGTAAACATAAAAACCAGCTGATTACTGTAGACATTTTGCAATTATGACTAAAATTATGTGACAAAGGTAAAGTAAATATTGCATTTGTATAGAAAATGCATAGCAACAACATAGAGATGAACTCTCCTGCTGGCTGAATCTTCTCATTACCAATAATCATCACAACCAAAATTGGGTGATTTGTTCCCTAAAAAGACATGATCATGCACATCTTTTTCTCAAATGACACCAAGACAGTAAGAGAAAGAGAACAAAGCTAGATCCTCTTTAAATTTAAGGCTTTGTCTATAAATAGATGTATGTAAAAAAAAGGATAAATATAATATTTTCCCTAACCTACTTTTTACCAACAGGCAGTTTTCTGGAAAGGAATGGTAAGGCTCAGAACAGAGGTAGGGTTAATGGGTTTGGGATAATGCAAGTAAGTGGACAGGATTGTATTTATTTATGAACCATAAAAAGGAAAGTTTGACTGGAACATGGAGTACATTTGAGGATGTACTGCAAAATGAAATTAGAAAAAAAGCAAGTGTGATTTATATTATACAGTATATCTAAAATAATGCTGTTGGAATTTAATTATTTTAAGTATCGATCTTGAGCTCAGTAAAGAAGCTAATGGTAAAGTATATTGGAATTTGCTTTTGTGATATGAATAACAACTTGCCCTCTACTTTATTTTTAAGTTCATATATTTTAATATTTTGAATTTAAATCCTGGGATAACCATGACTCAGTATGGTTTCTCAGAAACACAAGAGACTTTTGGAGGATTTTTATACTCATAAAGTACACATTTAGAGATTAAGCTTGCAAGCCTCGGCAATAAAGGAAGGTTTAATTTGAATATTCTCCTAAATTATTCAATTAAATGGAAATACCTCCTAAATCCTTGTTTTAAAAAAAATATACTGGCACAATGTAACATGTCTTTGTTCAGGATTTGGTCAGAAGGCAGAAAAGGCTTTACTGCATCAGTGTTAAATATATAAAATATATGCAAAGTTTATAAAGAAAAGTAGTATAAACATTGATTATCATTTTGGTGAGGCATCAGTTGGTAATGATATGGTATCAATACTTTAATTTATACTTGATTGGGTAGGTTTGAAAACACAGATGCAAATCCTTAGGAAAAGTGCTGCCAGTGAATATCATAAACACTACAATTTAGTTGATATTTTAATATAATCTTGCCACTCTAGAATCTTACCATCTAAAATTTCAGGAATAAGAAAGTGGTTTTAATTGCAGCCAGATAAAATTAGGTCACAAAATAAGATATAAAGATTTTTAATCTGGTTAAGAAATTAATAGAGAGAAGAAAAAATTACGGGAAGTCCACCCTGGAGATGATTAAGAACAAGATAAATGTCCATCTGCCTAGCATAATTTTTGTGTGGCTTTCCTGAAGGAAGGAAAATAAGATCTGCAAATTTGCAAAATTTACACAGCATCAATTTCATGTTGTCAGGATGCTGCCATGAGCACATTTAGCTAATCCACATGATTAGAGCAAGTCCTTCCAATGGAAGTCTTCTGATAACTGGAATTTGCTTTGCATGAAGTCTGAATGTGCTAAATACAAGAACCCCCTTACCGTGCATCAGACTGGCTTTTAGTGCTGTACAAAAATATCATCTTGATGCAACCCAAGCACATAGTCCTTCGGTCTGGGCTTCTTTTTTCTCTTTTACTCCCTGGAGGGTGGGAACACTGGCCCTCAGGGCACCATGCGGGACTGTCCAAACTGTAAATGCATCCACTGGAAGGTAAATTGGACCAAGCACTGTACCTCTCCTTCTCACACTGAACATATTATAGTAAATATTAAGTATGCTAATATTTGTGAACTTCTACTGAGTTATTATTTGGTGGCTTGTAGATACCAGTTTAATAACAATATGAGTTAAAATTTACCCTCAGATTAAATATATTCTTCCAGATATATTTTTCACTTTCAGTGAGAAAACTAAATTCTATACCATGGTCCATAAAATTAGACAGTTTTTAAACAACATAATTTGGACTATTTTTTATTTCTTAAGACTTTGTTTATTTTTATAGAGAGGGAAGGGAGGAAAAAAGACAAGCAGTGAAACATCAAGGCAAGAGCGAAATACTGATCGGCTCGCAACCCAGGCATGTGCCCAGACCAGGAATCAAACCAGCCACCTTTGGGTTTGCAGGGTAATGCCCAACCCATTCAGCCACAACAGTCAGGGCATGAACTATTTTTTAATTACAGAAAAATGCCTTTTCACAGTAAAATTTAAATAAAAAAGTTGTAGCTATGATCCTAATAAATTAAATAAACCGAGAAATGCACTGTGGTATTTCAATGTTGCTCTAATGGTCTCTCCCATTGTTCCCCGGAAAGCAGTAAAATACTGGGAATGAATTCTATCTTTGTTCAGCCTCTTTAATGGACTCTTACTTCCTCAATACAAGAAGATTCCCTTCTATTTCCTCCTAGGAACTCTTTCCTACAGAACTCCATGATAAGTTCAAGTGATCCTCTTTTACCTCTTTCTTTCCACAGGACAAATACCAATATAGTATGTAGTGTCAGGGTCTTGTGTTATTCACTCAGTACTTCCTGACATATTTTCTCTTTCCACTTTGTAGCTCCATGTCCGAATGACCCTTAATAGACATGGGTCTTCCTTCTCCATTCCTAAACTGCAAATTACTTTACATCCTGCTTTTCTGTCTTCTTACCTTTTCTAGAGCTAACGTTCAGCAGTTGGTTAGTGAATCCCTACAGAATGAAATGCACTCAAATTTCATAGCATTTTACTGTTTTAAATTCTTTATGTATCTTCTTTTCCTAATACTCACAACAAACCCAAGCAATTATTATCCTCATTTTCTGAAAGTGAAAACGAAGGCTCAGTGAAGTTTACTGGCTTATCAGAGCTACAAATCCAATAAATAGCCAAAGATTCTAAGATTCCAGCCTGAACCTCATCTCACTGTATACATAATAACTGCCTTAAACTTTGGGGATGAAATAATGCATGTGGGGAAAAGATTTTTAAAAATCCTGCTAAGTCAATAATGCATTCCTTTCAGTACACTGGCTGGCATCTCACTTTTTTTTTTAATCTCTGAACTTATAAATCCCATTTTTTTAAGGTTAAATGAAGAGAGCATAAGGAAGAATGTCACCATGACTGGTATCCTGTTCTCAAATGCATCCTTAAATTCAGCAGAAGGATTACTTATAGACTTAAATTCCCTGCATATCTTTCCTACGAAGTAAAAGCCACCTGTTTGAAGGATTTAGTGATAATGCTGCGGTTAGATTGTAAATGCATTCCCAAAGGGTGGTCAACTGTAGCCGGTACTCTCCTTTTATGGTGAAAGATTGGTGACCCAAGTAGGTGCTACCTAGGACCCTCGTAGTGTTTGTTCCAATCAAACACGGTCTGCAGGGGCAGTTTGGAACACTGTGCCTCTCAGAACCTACCCGAAGACTCCCCTAAGCTCTAGCTGAAGAAGACAAAAAGAAGGCACATAAATTCCTCTGAGTATGTACACACTCATAATAACCTAGGGCCAGATTTTAATGGCTCTACACAGCCACATCTCGAAGCCTGTCTTTTCTCTTTACTTGTACCTTGAGAAAGCACAAATTTAAAACAAAAACCATTTGTATGAAAAAGAAGACACAAGGGCCAAACCTAGTAGCTTTTGTAAACAGTTGTCCTCTTTGATGAGGGGAAACATCTGTCTCACTTTTGCTACTGAAAAAAATAATGTTGGACCCTACCGTGGCGAATTCTGAATGTAAGTTAATTCTTCACCAAGTCCCTGCCCTGTTTACTGCTAAAAATTATCGAATTCTTGATAGTTAATCTGAGCACTAGGGAGCTTTACCCCCCCCACTTCAAACTAATGTAAAGGATAAGGAAAACAGTTTATGTTCTAGCTTTCACAGTCAACCAAAGCCCATCATTTTCAAAGGATAATACTTAGAATTTATATAAAATATACCAACAATGTTAGTATTGTCACTGAGATTTTAAATCTGATACGTACTTTCAGAACTACCTCACTGACAATAAACGCTTCTACACAAGACTACAGATCAAAGGTTTATCAAGGAAAAATACACAAAGTTTTCTTTTTCTTCTTTCTTTTTTTTGAATAATATTATACATTTATTTTTCATAAATATATGAAGAAAATAGAAGAAAAATATTCACACAAAAGGAAAGGAATAATTTTCTCACTCTCACATTGTTTGGATTTAGTGAAAATGGTGAGCTAAAGCCTTTTTAAAAATCTATGGCTCTAGGCTACAGGTACCTTTAACAAAAAAATATCATCTACTCTTTCAGGAAACATAGTTCAGATTCTGCATATCTAATAAGCACCAATAACAACTGAAAAGGAAGTTCTTGAAATAAGCTGACAGTAAAAGGCAGAAAATACATTGAACCTACCTTTTTATCAAATCAATTCCTTTGATTTAACAAGATTAATCACAAGGTTTGAAGAATGAATTTGATAACAAGTTCAGATTCAAGACACCTTCTAAATGAGAATCCCTTCAAGACAGCTCATGAAAACAATGTAGACCTTACTGTTACAAGCTCTCCTAATCAAGCATAAGGATGCACACGGCTCTTACCACTTTTTATTATAATTTCTTTAATATAAATTCAACTTTAAAATTGGATAGCTTTAAAAAGACAGTATACATTTAAAAAATATACTTACAGATTTTTAATGTCAACTGCTCCACGGAAAGCCTTCCTTGGAATTGCCTGAATTTGGTTTTCACTGAGATCTCTAAAAATAACAAAAAAAGAATAGGATCAAACTACAAAGTAGTCAAAATTATTTTAGTCAATGGAGAAGTGATAGAATACTGTACTTCTAAAAAATACTGAAAAAATCATAATAAAATCGATAGCACTAGATGCATTTTCTAATACAAATATTTTCTATCTATTTCCAGTATAAATTAACTAATGGTTTCTTGAAGTACTTTTACAGATCTCTACTTTCATGATAACGTATAGAATATGGTTCTCCTAAATATAAGTTGATTCAATTCTGTGCAATACAATATTTATTTAAAACAAATAGCAAAGTTTTCATACTGAATTTTAAGGGGTTCTAAAGTTTTAGTACCAATATTTCTACACCACTGACAGAATTTACAAAGGTTATATAGGAAAGCAGTCCACTTTAACACCCTAGAGAAGAGAGGGCAAAAACCGATCAAATGTGGCAGTCTGATTAGGTTTCCATAGCACTTATAAGTAATCTTGAAAATGGAACATGGCAGTACTAAGCCAACAATAAAACCAGCAGTTCCCATGTGAAATATTATCAGCAGGTTGAATTAAAACCTTCTTTAAATAACTCTCTTATAACCATAAACACAGCCTGTCTATATTTGCATTTTAATTTAATTGAGAAATACATTTTAATCAAGGGGGTAAAGCACTCTTTGAGTTGGAATGAGAAGTTAGTAAAAATCACTCATCTCATGAAATGCATCATTACTTTTCCTTCAGAGTTCACATGCCATTGCATGTGCTCACACCTTATTATTAGCCTTAACGAGTAGGACATACACAGTGAGAAAAGCCACTGAAAACAGAACATGCTCGCCTCATTGTCAGCGGCACAGCTACATGGCAGAAAGTTGAAATATCAAATAAATAAATGATTAAAGTAACCATGACGGTGCTAATATTATCATCAGAATTCTAAGGTAACTGATGCTCACAAAGGAAAACGAAACTACTAACCACAGAGCCATGGCTGTGATGAAGAAGACAAGGCCATTTTCCAATTATACGGAGGCACCCTGGACGGATTCTTCCCCATCCTCTCCCCTAATGCTTCTTACATCCTGAGCCAGTCATTCACACACTTATGGCCACGCAACAGGGACAATCGGCAGACAGAAAGATTTATTGCGTGGCCTTGACCTCATTAACGTTAAGGTTTAAACAACAAAGATTTGCATTTATATTTTAATATCCTCAATGTTCAAACAAAAAAAAGTGTTTGCTAATTGTAAAGAAGTAAATGTCAGCCTATTTAAAGAGTAAAGGTCTTTAGGGGAAAAAGCAAGTACGTATATTATTTCTAACAGTAAATCTGCAATATATGTGGATGCAGAAGTTCAGGCAGCCATCCATTTCCAAAGGACTGTAGCTGTTACTGCTCCCAGTAGTTTCGGTACATCCCTAAGAGTAATAAAACTTCATTTCCTTAAAAAGGGCTTATTTTTACAGCTTGTCATTGATCGAGACTGACTTCCTTCCTTTGTTTAAGAACAAAGGGTTAAGAAAATGTAACAATATATATTTAAAAGCCTTGAAACTAGAAACCGTGCTTAACGGAGGCTACCACGCACAAAAGTAGAGAGAGACACTGGAGAAAGAAAAAAATCACAAAGTAATAAGACAGGAAGAAGGATGGAAGGTTGAATTCAAGCAAATTTGAATCTATAATGCTCCCTGAAAATTAACAGTAGGGTTTACACTGTTGTGTACTGTTCATTCAATGTTTTCTCATCTCTTAGTGATTTTTTTTGCGGCTTTTAAGACAATGATGGCTTTAGAGATTGTGCGGGTGAATACAAAGGGCAGAGAAGTTTTCTTCGGACCTTGCCTGCTTCCCAGACTCTGCCGTCCTTCCATGCAGCCAGCTGGAGCCTCATTCAACACCTGCGGGCTCAGCTCTGCTCAGAGTCTAGGCACAGTTCCCCCTAGGGCCATGATCTCACATGGGGAGAGGGTGGCATGGGAGGAAAGTCAGGGGAACATTTTATGAGGATCACAGAGACATCACTGCGGATCCATGCTCGCAGTCAGAACATTGCTCCTTCTGAATGTGATTTCAGTCCTTCTGGTCACCATAGGCAGAATTCTGGATCATGGCAGCGTTTTACCCTGCTAACACTTAGCAATCTTTTCTTTTTACAAGAGAGTGAGCAACTGTCCATCTCAGAGGCTCCTTGCTCCCTGAGGGTCAGTGGTTTAAGTGTAGCTGCCCCCTGAATACGTCGCTTCCCAGAGGACTGTAGGGACTCTGCACTGTGCCCAGCCCACTCCGGCAGATGACTCCCATCTCAGATCCCAGGCCCCGTCAATAAGGGGGCCGTGGCTGCCCATGGGAGGAGGAAGACACTAAACACACTTTCAGCCCATACTGTACTTGACAGTTAATTTTAAGAAACAGTATATTATCATTTTTGATGTACAGTTTCTTTAATCTCCACAACCATCTTACAGTTATTATTACCCTGGTTTTACACGAAAGGAAACTAACCTTCAGAGATGTTAGATATTAGTGCTAAACAATGAGATGGATTGCTAAAGTAAATGCATAGAAAATAGAAAAATATTGAGTCCAGATATGGGGAATTTTAAGGGTGGCACCAGGAGTTACTTAATTTCAATATATCTTTCCTGCAGCCTAGAACTCAGAAGGCATTTTTCTTAACTAATCCTAGCCTCTGATTTCTGTCATTTGCAAAAAGATGGGTAAGACTGCATGAGAACAATGACTCACATTTTCTGCATAGAATGGAGTGGGGATTAGCAGTCATTTTAACCCAACATATATTCACTTAATGTCCGATCTATGGAAGACATTGCTGATGCTACAAGAATTACTGAGTTGTGTAAGACCCATTTTCTGTTATCAGAAATTTTCAAATTTAATAAAGCAAATGATGCTGGTAGCCAAATAGAAGGCTAAATGAGAGATTCATCGAATTATTCCCAGTCTAAAAAAGGGAGAAAACAGAATAAGAAGAAAGGTAATGCGAATGTGTCTCAATATGAAGATGAAAGGCAGAGTGGAACAGCACTTCTAGTGAAATCAATTGCAAAAGAAAGAGTACAGAGGTAGAAAAAACAATGTTTTATGGGAGTAGCTCTTGGTCTGTTGGTTCAGGAGGTATAATGTAAGTAGTGGAATAATGGGAGATGAAGTCAGAAGGACAAGTCAACGGTGTGCTAAGCAGACTTTTTGATACCACTTAAGGAACAAGTTCTCGTATTAGCAGACAATGCTGAAGGGAGAAAGAAGGGTAGTCAGCAGGAGCAGGACAGAGGCTCTTCTCCCGACACATGAAACTGGCAATGGAAACCTCGGGTCAAAGACTCCAGTTCAGAGGACCACATGCAAGACTCCTATGCTAGCTGGAGAAGGGTAGTGAGAATCCCAAACAACATGACAACCATGAACACATTGCTGGTTCACCCTGTGCCAATGAACAGAGGAGATATCTCTCACCGTATAGACAGAAAGGTGGAGAAGATTAGCAGTGGTATTAGGGACTCACAAAGAACCCAAACTTAGAAGTGAATTGTCTGTGAATATGGATTAGGCGAGAGGAAGGAGACAGAAGTGGCTTCCAATTTAAATTGGGGACTATAAACAAAATTGGGAAATCAGAAGAGCAAGTTGCAGCATCCATTATGAGTTTGTTGGACATTTTTCAACCTAGTTAGAGAGGTGTGATATACCGTATATCACACAGTTTGATGACAGCAAAGAGAATATATGATAAGTAGAATATGAGTGATACTTGAGAAAGGTGATCTAGGAGATCAGAAATTTAACAGTCATTGGAGGCTTGATTGATTTGAGACACTTTCAAAATAGAACGGGATCTTTCTGAACCTTGATAGAAATGACTGGGCTCAATAATTCTCAGCTTCCAGTGTTGGGGAAGGGGTGGTGGGTGGCAGAAATCCAAGGAGAGAGGCAGCCATGACAGAGGACTTAAGAACATAGACTGCAGACCTAGACTATCTGAGATTAAATTCTAGCCCTGCCATTTATTAACCATGCAACCTTGGGAAAACTGCTTACTCTTTCTGCACTTCAGTTCCTTCATCTGTAAAATGGAACCATAATCATAGCTATCTCATGGGATTGTTAGGTAGATTCAATGAATTCATACTTTTAAAAGTGCTAAAAAAAATACTTGGTACATTGTAATCACTATAGAGGTACTAATTATGTTACAATTATTCCAGTAGGAAATCCTATGTACCCCTGAGTGTGTCTGCTTTGTTCCTTGAAGATTACAGCAGAAAAAGTGAAACTTAACTTACAGGAGTTAAGTGTTCTGTGAACCATGTGAAAAGAAAGGACTACTGAGTTAGGGAGATGGAGTTGCCAAGGAGAATCTGTAATTATATCATTAGGCAATAGAATGTAAAAATGTGTTCCAAAGTAGGGAAGTGACTTGACTGGAGTTGACTTTTAGGGACATTAAACTGGAAATTGAATTTCAGAGCAGGTGGAGACAATGAGCAGAGACAATGGCCCTATTGGGCCATGCTGGTGGAGGACAACGGGGGTCTTCAGTGACCTAGGAAATTCTCCTTAGTGAATGTTAAGTAATGAAGGTGAAAGTTGGGCTCAGGTCCAAATATAAGGTCTTCAATGTAAGTTAAGCCTGCTGTCATCTTGGGAAGGGCTTGAAACCACTGAAATTTTCTGACTAAAGGAGTAACAAAATTCAAAAAGTGAATTTTGTAATTTGGGGAAGACAAGTGCAGTAATTAGAAAGCCAGCATTGAAGACTACATTGGTTTGGGGATATTTTGTACACAAATACGGGAAGGTATTGAAGGCTCATGAATTATTAGAATTAATATTGTTAAAACATCCATTCTAGACAAAGCAATCTACATATTCAGTATAATCACTACCAAAATTCTATGGCATTTTTTTTCATAGAAATAGACTAAACCATTCTAAACCAAAAAACCCCTGAATACCCAAAGAAAGTCTGAGAAAGAAGAACAAAGTTGGAGGCAACATACTCCTTGAATCTAACTACATTACAAAACTATAGTGATCAAACCAGTATGGCATTGTCATTAAAAACAGACTCATAAACCAACGGAACAGAATAGAGTGCCCAGAAATAAATCTGTGCACATATGGTCAAGTAATTTAAGAAAAGTTTCCAAAAACATAGTGAAAGGATAGCTCTTCAATAAATGATGTTGGGAAAACTAGACAGCCACATAAAAAGAATGAAACTAGAGCCTATCTTCCACAATGCATAAAAAATAACTCAACATGGATTAAAGACTTGAGCATATAACCTGAAACCATAAAGCTTCTAAAAGAAAATGTAAGGTGTAAGGTCTCTGACATCAGCCTTAGCAACAATTTCTCAATTTCTTGGATTTGGCACCAAATTGAGCAAAGACTATGAAAGCAAGAAATAGAAAAGTGGACTATATGAAACTTAAAAGGTTCTGTACAGCAAAGCAAACCATCCACAAAATGAAAGCCAATCTACAGAACGAGAAAAAAGATTTGCAAGTCATATATCTGACAAGCACTTACTATTGAAAATACACAATGCACACATGCAACTCAAGAGCAAAACTCATTACACAATCTGATGAAAAATAGGCAGAGAAAGTAAAAAAAAAATGTGTTTCAAAGAAGGAACACAAAGGGCCAATAGGTCCATGAAAAAAATGTTAAATATCATTACACAAATCAAGTGCAAATTAAAACCACAATGAGATATCACCAACACCTGTTGGAATAGCTACTATTAAAATGACAAGAAATAAAAAATGTTGCTAAGGATGTGAGGAAGGGAACCCTTGTGCACTCTGTGGGAATATAATTTGGTGCAGCCACTGTGGAAAGCAGCATCTTGAAGAGATACTTGCAAGTCCACAATCACTACAGCATTATTTAAAATGACATAGAAACAGCCTGTTTCCATCAGTGAATGAACGAGTGGTAAAAAACATAGATAAAGAAATATGCAAAATGAGAAAGATACAATGAAATAATATGCAGCAGTGGATTTACAGCTGTGAGTACAGGAAACAGAGTTTAATCTTGTATTAATATGTTTTAATTATTACATTATTTTCCATACAAACTATTGTAAACCTACTTTTGCTCTACCCTGTATAAAAAAGAAATTCTGCCATTTGGGACAATATGGATGGATTTTGAGGGCATCATGCTAAGTGAAAAAAGTCAGAAAGAAAAAGACAGATACTGTAAGCTGTATGAGCTCACGTACATGTGGGATCTACCATGAACTGGACACATACGTGAGGGTGGAGGTTGGGGGAAATGGTTAAAGATGGCCCAAATGTACAAACTTCCGGTCAGGATTAGTGAGTTCTGGGGATGTAATGTACAACATGGTCACTACAGTTACCGATACACAGTATTCTGTATTTGAAAATCACAGAAGTGATCACCACAAAAAAAAATGTATCACTATGGAAGGTAATGGCTGTTAACTAAATTCATTGTGGTTACTATTTTGCAATATACACATATATCAAACCATTATGTTGTACATCTAAAATGAATGCAATGTTAGATGTCAGAAATGTCTTAATAAACCTGGGAAAATACCATGTCTCCCCCCAAAGTGATTATTGCAAATACTCAAGCAGAATAATTTGGAATTTATCCCCCCAAATTAAAATATTAAATACCTTAAATTAGCAAGCGCATTTTCTGAGACGGTAAAAAAGTAAGAAAGACTGTTCATTGTGATGCTAATTTTGACAGGAAAGATTTGAATGAGGGCGAACATAAGTAGTTTGAAATAGCAAAGGCTCTTGGTGTCTGTGGGTGTGAAAGACCCATGGACATGGACACCAGGGTGGGCCTTGACTCCCCCCAGGGTGGGCCTTGACTCCCCCCAGGGTGGGCCTTGACTGTGGGAGTGGGAGGGGCAGGGGGAGCAAAGGGGGAGGGAAATTGGGACAACTGTAAGAGAACAACAATAAAAAAATTTAAACATTTTTAAAAATAAATAAGTAAAAAAACCCTCATCTCAAAACTTAAAAAGGAAAAAAGATGCAGGCCTCCCACAGCCAGACCTGAGCAGCGGGAAACCCTGAGGTCTCCCATTTTAGATCCTTTCTCTTCTACTACCACCAACCCCTTCCCAGAATGAACCAGGCCCCTCCTCCCCAATCTCCACTGCCAAAACATCACATTAAATGTTCACCACCATATCTTATGACTGAGTTTCCAAACTAATCTCTGCCTTGATTCACTGTTTTCTTCCAATGCATCTTCTACACTGGCACCGCAGTTTTAAAAAAAAATGAAATCACATCAAACTACCTCCTTTTGAAATATGGCTCATCTCCAGTGAAGGGATACCCAGTCCAAACCCTTAGGAGTTTTCATTGTTATCATATATCCTTCTTCACTCCATACCCAAAGCGATAGCAAAGCCACTTGACTCTCTCTTCAAAGGATATCCAGAGTCCGACCTACCCATACCTCTGCTCCCCTGACGAAGCCACCATGCCCTCTGGTCTGCATAGTAGGCTGCCTACTAACCATCTCTGCTTTTCCTCTTGCCTGTCTGTAACCACATCTTGCTACGTCACTTATCAAAACTCTTCACTGATGTCCCATATCACTACAAGGGAAAGCAGAGAATATCACAGAGGTCGACAGGTCCCCCGAATAAACCGGTCAACACACCCTCTTCTACCTCATCTCCCTCCACTGCCTGCACCCACTCTCCTCCAGCCACAGCAGCTTTCATATGTTCTGAAAAACTTCACTCTTCTCTCACTTACTGGATATTTTTTGTGCCTCCGTTTCCACATCAGAACTTCATTTATACATTCTCTGCTCTTAATTAATCTTTTATAAAAACCACCTTTCCAAACCTCTCAGATTTTGAAAATTCTCTCTCTTTTTTGTTTTAAGTACACAGTTTCTATCACCATGAGATGGAGAGGAAAACATTACAACATCCAGAGCAGAACATTACAGACCCAGATTCAACTTAATTTTTCTCCAATTCCCCAGCCAAGCTGGTACTAGGATCGCTGCAACCTGTGAGCTACAGGATGCTGAGCAAGGGACTTAGCCTCCTTCCCCGACTGCTTGCCTGTAAAATGAAGTGTTATAAATATCTCTTAGGGCCATTTTGCCTGGTCTAAGCAACAATATATTTTTAAATATTTTATTTACTTATTTATTTTTTTAGAGAGAAGGGAAGGGAGGGAGAAAGAAAGGGAGAGAAACATCAGTGTGTGGTTGCCTCTCACACACCCCCTACTGGGGACCTGGCCTGCAACCCAGGCATGTGCCCTGGCTGGGAATCAAACTGGTGACCCTTTGCTTCACAGGCCCACACTCGATCCACTGAGCTATACCAGCCAGGGCTAAGCAAGAATATTTTTATCAATACAAATCAGTATTTAATTAGATGCAATTATTGCATAATTCTAAAATATAATTATTTTTTACTGGTGAGTACAATTTTTCTTCTTCCATGCTCTTAAAGTGACTTGCATATACAATTATTATAAAACTTCAAACATTTTACTTGCATTCTTAGGTAACTGCCTCTCCTGGTAGGCAATGTAATAAATGAAGGCAGGGATTTTATTTTGCAGAACTCCTGGGATATAATAGGCCATCCGTAAGGGAGGTGGGGAAAGAAAAAGGAGGTCCAAAGAAAAAACTCACAGAACATAATGACTTGCTGGAGGTGTATGTGTCAGAGATGGAGATGCCATGTGTAAGCCTGTGCTTGGCACCTTGCTAAGTAGCAATATCTGATATTATAGACACAGCAAGGGGCAACCAGGAGAGAAAACTGGGCTTCTGAGAAGGTATTAGATGTATTGGCATCAAGGCAACACCAGAGAGGTGAAAGGCAATATTTGGCGAAATGCTGGAGATAAACTAGAGCTCAATGAAGATATCAGAGAGGGAAATACCGATTCACGTGTTGTTGTGCCACGGTGAGAACTGAGCTATGCACTCCAAACAGAAGGGTTCTTTCCGATGGCATGTCTGACACATTTCAAATGGGCGGGTTATTGTCCTTGGTGCTTTGTATACCAGAAATTTCAATATTTGAAAAAGGGAAAATCAGCTGTGTTCCTTTCTCACTCCCACTGTTATTCTCTCATTAAATGCATTCAAAAGCATTTGTTGACAGCATAAAATCAGACACAATCAGCTTTGTGAGAGTTTTTTCCCCTTCATCAGGCTTTTAATCACCCAGTTGACTGCTGCTTCTTGATAAGTAGGGCTGTCTCTTCCACGTACACCTTTCTTTCCCAGGTCTTAATACATTCTACATAGAGTAGACTCTTTTATCAACCTCTGTCAGATGTCTGGACGGTCTGTGTTCAGAGGTGGTTGGGGTTGTTGCTCCACCGAAAACTGTTTTGTCATTGAAGCCTGCAGGAAATTCCAGTACCCGCTACCAAAGCTGTATCGAACACAGTGGTAATAACAGATATCCATTTTTCTTCTAATTGCTAATGTACTTGGAGAACATGGTGCTTTCTTTCTCTTAATAAAACATGTCAGTAGAAGTTCTTTACACAACTAACCAGCAATTGTAAGACTCTGTAGATATTTAAGTGTGGAAAAACTTCAGAATAGATGGAATAAGGTAACACTCAAAACTAACATATACTGGGCGATTAGTTACTGCCAGGCAGCACACTTCAATTTATTTGTTTCTGTAATCACATCAAGATGCACTTTTTATTCCATTTAAAGACAAGGAGCTAAAGTTTACAGAGGTTACATAATTTCCCTGTAGTCAGTGAGCTAGTAAACGAGTGATTCAGGGATTTGAACTTGTCTCTGCTGTCCTCCAAACCTCACACACTGAACCATGGCTGTCTTGCCTCATACAAGAGGTGACTTCTGAAGAAGTCTGGCTTTCTGGAGCTGTGGTTTCAAGGTGAGGTTGTAGGACCACCCATAAGAATCCTCTGAGGAGGTTGTTTAAAACACAGACAGACCTCTGAGCTCCGCTCCAGAAATACTAGGTGGAGCCTTCCGGGGAGATGCCCAGCAACCTGTCTACTAGGTAACTGTGATGTCCACGGCCTTTGAACCCCATGTCAACAGCCCTTCGGAATATATCCCATAAATCGTATTTCTTAGTGTTTGGTTTGGTTTATAAGCATGACATTCCTTTATGTCCATACACTTGGAAGTAGTGAATGGCAATAGTAAATAAAAAATGGGAAATACTGTTAAAGCCAAGAATATGCATAGTATAAAAGGTGTAGGTGTGTGTATATCTGTATACACACACACATATATATGTACATGTATGATATAAGAGGCCCATTTTTATTGTGGTAAAATATACACACCACAAAACAGCATTTTCACCACTTTGATGTACATACAGTGCACTGATATTGAGTGCACTCATACTGGGTGACCTTCCCCTGCACAGATCTGCAGTTCTTCTGAGAGTCCACGTTCAAAACACTTTTTTCACAATGTAATAATCTTACAACTAAGATATTAGCTTAGAAATAATAAATAATTCACAATGTAACTAGTTTTTCTTTTTCTTCTCTTTAAAATAGTATCATACAATGCTTCATATTCACGTCAATCTTTCCAAGTGATACTTAAGTCACCTTTTGGGTCACTTATCCGTATTTAGTACATTTGAGGATGAGGTACTCCATTGGTTAGAGCCATCAGGTTAATGAAAGATCTTAAGCATCGTGTCTGGCAACAAATAAAAAAATAACCTCCCTCTTTGCCTTTTAAAGAAAGGCCATTGAGCTAATAACCCACGTTTCCTGATAACCCATGTTTTTTGTCGCCTCTGAGCACAGAGATGAGATAACCACGGTGGCCTGGAAACACCCCCTGACTGGCGTGAGATTTGGAAGGCAGTATATAGGGACCAGCCTGGACTCGGGTTTGGATAAAAAACTGTGGCTTCACGCCATAAACATATGGGACCCAGTGATCTTGGCTAAGTTACTGAGACGTTCTGAATCATGTTTTGTTTTCTCTAACTCTAGAAACACTAGCTGACTTTTCTGCCGTTCACCCTGGGGACTGGAGGCCCTGATAGATTCTGTGTGAAATCCTAACGCGTGTTACTTTCCAGCACTGTCAGAGTTCAACTGAGTTCAATTCAGGAATTATGTTTTGAGGGCAGTGTGTGCTGAACACACTTCTGCTCTTAGAAATAAATGATGAAAATATTGTGCCTGCACTCAAGGAGTTCAGATTCAGGAAGGGAGAGCAGGTGAGTGAGGTGACCCTTCTACTACTGAACGGACGAAAATATCAGCAAGGAAATATACAAAGTGTTTCAAAATATACAGATATCAACTACAAAAGTGTTTCACTTTTGAAACACTGAATGAAAGACAAGCTTCAGTTAAAAAACATGTGCACATCAGAAGTTGATAAATATAATTAGTAAATATCATATATCAATGAATTATGACTTCCCCCAAAGAGAAATGTTTTTGTGATAGTCTTGAACAGCTTTGCTGACATACAGTTTATATACCAAAACATTACCTATTTGAACTGTCAAATTTCCTAGCTTTTAGATTGTTTATGGAGTTGTGTAGTCACCATAATCTAACATTAGAACATTTCCATTATTCCCAGAGATGATTCATTAGCAGTCACCCCCCCTTTCCCTCCTCCACATAGCAACAGGATGCGCATTGCATTTTTTATTGCCAAACAATATTCCACTGTATGGACAAGCCACACTTTGTTCATGTACTCTTTAGTTGATAGATACAGTCGACTTTGTAAGGCAGTTTCAAAAACCAATAACTACCTCTGCTGGAGACTAGTACGTTTAGTACCCTCTTTGGGTCTTTCATGACATTTTTGTACTTGATTTAATATTTCATAATGTGCCAGAAGTCCAATTATTAGTCCATGGCCATCATGGAATGGCTACTGCTTCAGACCATCCTGAATCCTTTCAGACACTACACTCTTCAAAGATGTCTCTGTTTTGGTTCGACTCCGTATATTGGATTATAATCTTCTTCCCCTACTTTTACCTCTATCAACCCACAACAGCTTTATAATACAAGATCCATTCTTTTGGTCATGTTTAGAGAATTTGTACAGATGACAGAAACAGCTCATGACTTGTTTTGAACATGGGATAAAATCGTTTTACAAAGTGGGAATATATGTATTTCCTATTAATGCTTTCTGTACACATATATATTCTATACTATATAGGGCTGAATAAATATTAAATGATAAATGTTTTCTTTTTTTAATAATTTTTATTTATTTATTTTTATTTAGTTATTTTTCAAGTACAGTTTTTTGTCTATTTCTCCCATCCCATAAATACGTGTGTTGTGACACAGTGAGGGAAAGAGAAAGATACAAACACATTCAGAGAGAGAGAGAGAGAAGAAGCTCATTATATGCAAACATGGCTTTATAAAAAGATATTAGTTATATAGATAGCACCATCTTACCACCTATAACTTAGGCAGAAAACTGTAAAATATTATGCTCACAGAAAGTTTTTAATTTTGGATTTCAGAAGACCTCAGTTATTTTCAACTTAAAACAAACCTATGACTACTAAAATAATGATAAAGTCTCACCTGGGGAATTTTCTGGACTAATCTCCATTTAAAAAAAGGAGATAGGTTAAAAGAATTGTCAAATATGTTTATCCTAAGCTCTCTTTATAGATCCTCATTTAATCATTCTATTTTTAAAAATGAAAAAGCAACTTTCAAGACTATGCTTTTATTAATTGTCACGTCTTTGTCTCTGGCTTGTTCTAAAGATTTGTAAAAGGTAAATGTAATCTAACAGTGCTGAAATACTGAATCAGCTTTTAACCAAAGAGCCAGTCCTGCAGAGTCGCTATTTTATTGCTCACAAAGTATGGTTGCCAGTCGCGTATCCCATTAACCTCAGAGTGCAATGATATCATTTTAATTATATAAATTGAAACAGCAATGTATAATCCCTATATCATGTAAAAATGGATTCACTTTATGTGAAAGTGTTTCAACTATCTTTCTCTATGAAGCAATAAATCTGCTTTAGATGGCAAACCTGCCTGTACATTTAATTCCTGGTAATTTTATTTTCCTCCATGGTTTAACCTCTCTTAGAGTCTGACCGGGAATATCATAAATCTGTACTTCCATGGACCACTTGGGAAACTACTGAGTAATGATAAATGAGTATTTACCCAGATTTTAACTTAGAAGAGCAAATAAATATAAATGTGTGGGGGAAATAATGATGCCAACCTTGAATCATCACCGATTGAGTTCCTAACTTGTTAAAAAGTATAGTTTAGTGACTGAAACGCTTTTTGTTATAACATATTGTCAGATTCTACATTTCATGGAAGAGAGTTATTTTCATGTATTCAAGATCCAAAGAGCTCTGTGTGAATTTTAAAAAAAAATGTTTCCTATGAGAGAGATGTAGTTGCCTTCATTTAAGAGAAAAACTAGTTTATGTATAGTACAGTCTTGCACGTAAAATTATCTGGTATCATTAGAGTATCTCAAGGATTACACCACGAGGAACTCGTGCCAGCTTGGGGAGAAGATGGCAGGGGCAGAAGGGTCCCCATCAGTGCTTTCTCTCCTTCCTTAGACTCCACTACGGGGTAGCTATTTCTAAAGGGAGAAGAGAGGAAGCCTGATTGGGGAGGGTGAACAGCAGTGCATTTCAAAGATGATTAAATATGACCCGCACCAGATGAGAATAGTCATGTGTCTTCCTGCGAACAGAGAAGAGTTCAATGAGTGTTTAAGAGCCATGCCACTCAAGTAAGAGGGTCTGAACCCACGCATCTGGGCGCTGCTTCTTCCCAGCTTTGTTACTTAAAGCAAGCCATTACCTCTCTCTAAGCCTCCATCCTCTTCATCTCTGCAAAATGGGGTGGGTAATAAAACCACCTGCCTGAAGAGGTCTCTGCTTTAAAGAGCCTAGCTGAAGCCTGTAAATGCTTGGCGGAGTGCTCAGCATGGCGGAAGCACCGATAAAGGCTGGACTTGTCACGAGCCACGCGCGATGGTGTGTGTGCACTTATGTTCCCTCCCACGGGTTTCTTGTGGGCTTCGTCTCTGCCTCAGTCATCTGAGTTTTATCCTAGAAATGCCATTTATTAGCTCTATAACCTTGAGTTAGTTTTTTTTTAATGTCTCTAAGCTTTAATATCCCAGTCTTTAAGGCTCTTAGTTTAGAACATTATATAGGGCTGTTGGAAAGATTATATGGAATACTCAGCATAGGACCTCGCAAGTATGAATAAGTGTTCAGTACATGCTACATGTTATCTTTAATGTAAGACTACATACCAAGAAACAGGACTTTGAAAGATGGATTGTACCACAGGCAAAATTTTAGCACACCAATTACATCTAACAGTGCAGGATAAAACAGAAAAGCCTTTTGCATCGTTAAACATAGTATCTGTGAATTATATTGCTGTCATTATCAATATATCCTTAAAAGAATCCCAGTAAGCACTGAGCTATTTGTAGATATATTTTACATTCAGGAAATTTAAGTTTATCATATACCATTTCTGAATTACAAAGAAGAATAAGAGGTTCATAACTCGTATCTGGTTATGTTATAATGTTCTGAATGTAAAAAGCCATCTTATAATTTTTGAAAGGCAATCTTGAGCTAATGTTCCCACTTAATGCATAAACCACCCTTGATTATGCAGCTAGTAGACATTTTCAGGGAACGAAAGCCATATTTTCATGATACCGTGACTTCTAAAGTATGTCTAAAAGAGAATTAACCCTAGATATATAATAAGAGAAGCCACTTCTGGTTCTAAACACAGTGAGCTCCCCTGGGGTGGCTTCTACAGAAGAAGAGAGCCGGTTGATCAAGGGTCTCCAGCCCCTGCCCACCGGCCCTCACAGTCCACTGTCTGCTTCCCCATGTCCCATGTTGATGGGGCAGAGAGAAAACCACTATAGTGCGGAGAGAATTCAACAAGATTCAGAAAAGTCAAAGATCCTAGGGCTGTATTCACATAAAAAAGGAAGAGAAAGGAAAGAGGAAGAGAGCAGAGAGAAAGGAGTGACAGAGAGGAGGGTGACAAAAAAACCAAAAAGACAGAATGAGAATAAGAGGAAGAAATGATAGAAGCTGCCGAGCACCATGAACACGTTGTCAACAACTTGTGCAAAAGAAAGAAGACTCAGCTGAATGGTTCAAACCATGCAATTTCTGTCTTTCACATACTTAGCAGGAATGTGTTTCTTCTCTGAGACACTGTTCTATTGCTTTACACACATCAGACACTTAACACTCAGAACAGTAAGAAACAGATACTCTCTCCAACACATGGATGAGGAGATGGAGCCTTAGAAAAGAAAGGGACTTACCCGAGTCCTTATCGGACATTGGGGAAAAAGAAGTGAAGAGAACACAGCCCCTGCCCTCGGGAAGCTAAGATAAAAATGCTACTGGCTGGCTTTGTTCTGGATTCAGAAAGGTGCTAAGAGTCTGCATGAGAGAAAGTACTGGTGCATCTAATATGCATATTCATACATCATTCACATCTATCCACTAGGTAAAGTTTTCTTTAGCTTGTGACACAGTTTTTGACATTAGAACACCTCATCAATTCTACTTTGACCATGTCGGCTTATACAATTTCAGTGAGACTAAATTTACTTGAAATGCCCAATGCAACGTAAATACTTTGTGTTTTTGCCAGCTGTCAATGGGCATTTTGACCCACCATACTATACTGAATCTCTTTTCATATCATATATCACAGCATTTGAGTTCAAGTTCATGGACGACAGCACTCCAGCTTTATTGACTCTCCCATTTGCTTAAACTCTATTTAGATGCCAGAGTCAACTCAGGCACAGTTTTGCTGTGTAAGTCCATCTGTTGGCCCTGAATCAATTCTGCTCAACAACTGTTCCCAAAAAGCACTTAAATCAATTTGCTACAAAAGTACCGCATCAAATGATATATGCACAAACTATACTTAGTTGTTATTCATAGAAAATTAACCCCAACAGATTCAGAACTCACATTTCAGTTCTCAGTTACGGAGGACCTTTGTGAGACATGTTCACTGATAAAATAATTCTAACACACATATGTCATTTATGTATGCGGGTAGGAAATTAACCGGCAAAGTATGAATAGTTTTTTTTACAAGATCTTGGGAAATTTTATATCTCTTAACAAAGCTCAATATCGCCTTTTCTTCTAGTATTTTTTTTAGAGTCATTACCAGGGAACACAAGGGCCATCTGCAAAAAAAAACAGTGTCTCCATGCATTGAGGTTAAAAAAAGTCAGTGGATCGAAGTTTGCCTTCATCAGAAATGTGGGTAAGAGTTTTTCTGTAAGACACATGTTTGAAAAAAGAATAGTGTCCCTTCCACCTGCAGTGATTTACATCTTCTCGGACAGTTGGTCAGGTGATGGAATGAAGTGAAACTTCCTGGCCCCTTCTACACCAATGGTTAGCATTTCCTCTTTCTGATATTAGAGCGATGGACCATGAGAAATTCAGGTAGAAGAAAATGGAATAGAACTGTAAAAATCTAAAATGTGCTTACAATACAAAATTCTAACATAAAATTAATTCGGGAAGCTCTGTTTTTAATGTCCCGTTGAAGGAAATGTAGCCTAACACATAGGGTATCCACCTGACTCAGTCAGTTTGATGGGATTTCACAGTCACTCTTGCAGCATCACTGGAGAGGGGGAACAACGTTATTTTGATTTTATGTATGCAGAGACAGAAGTACATCTACTTCTCTCACGCTCTGTTAGAGATCAAGAAGTATCGTGAACACAAGATGAGGAGTCAGTTAGCCAACTCTGTTTAGGTTAAGTGTAGACTGTATCAAAGGTACGTTTCCCCTCGTCAGGAAACCGAAGTTGATGACGCTGAAAATAACAAAGGGTGCAGGTTCTGTCACTGACTCTATCCCAGCAGGCTGGCGACATCAGGTCGTGTTGTCGGGAACATAGGCAAAGACACTGAGCTGGAAATAAATCACAGCAGTGGGTTCCAGCCTGTATTTTAACTGATTTATCAGCAAGGTATACATGAAATGGCTTCAATCTTCTTTTTTTTAATTTAAATACTCTAGCTTTCTCCCTGGCCGATGAGGGTCAGTGGGTTAAGTGTCAGCCTGCAAACCATAAGGTGGCCAGTTTGGTTCCCGATCGGGGCACATGCCTGGGTTGTGAGTAGGGTCCCTGTGTAAGAAGCAGCCAGCTGATGTCTGTCTCACACATCCATGTTTCCCTCTCTTCCTCTCTTTCTCCCTCCATTCCCCTCTCTCTTAAATAAATAAAGAAAATATTAAAAAATACTCCAGCTTTTGTACTTCTTTTGTTTTCCCTATAATGTTACTAGTTTCTAATTATTGGTCATTTTTTTAAGAATCTTTTTTTAAAGACTTTATTTATCTTTAGAGAGGAAGGGAAGGAGAGAAGGAGAGAAACATCAATGTGTGGTTGCCTCTCATGAGTTCCCTGCTGGGAACTGGCCTGCAACCCAGGCATGGGCCCTGACTGGGAATCGAACCGTGATTGTGTGGTTCGCAGTAATTATTGGTCGTTTTTAATTCCTTAATAGTCTAGTTAATACTTGTAATGTTGATGTTTTATTTTCTTCTTTTTAAGTGCATCAAAGTAAAAATTTGTTTCTGTAAGTTTACAAAACAATGCAATAGAATAAAACATACATTGTCTCTACTCTTAAAAATGATCTGACTGAATCAAAACTCAACAATTCCCCTGGACAAAGTTTCCCAATAAATAGTAATAATAGTCAAAAACTAAACTAAATTCCCAAATGATCTACCTAGATTGCTTTCAGTCCATGGGCAGACAGCCTACCATGATTTTCACAGTTAACTATCAATAACAATTAGAAGCAATTAAATGTTCAAGAACAACAATGAATATCCATAATCCAATCCACAAATAAGCCTGAAACTCCTTTCACATGTGGTTGGAATATCCATTTCCTGTTGCCCCTTATACTTTAGGGTGCTGAAAACACCATGGCCACTAGACTGGGTGACAGAGAAGTGCAGTCTTTTACATAAACAACCAGGCCATTTAATACCATTAAACAAGTACAACCTTGGCACATCAATATCACCAAAAATTTGGGAAACATTAGGAAATGGTAGCTTTAAATCTCTCAGAAAGGCAATAGGTGGCAAATATGTAGACACCCTCAGCCTGAACCATGTACTCTCTGAACTCCAAACGTTCTGGGCAAAGGCTGGACGAAATCCCAGCCAGTGAAATTTCCATTTCCTTTTGACCAGTCGTTCCTTTTCCTTAGACTGACTTTTAACACCCTGCTGTTGAGGAAGAGCTGCGGATTTCCCTAATACTACTCCCCATTCCCTCCTTTCTCCTCAATTATCCAGTGAGTAAAATGGCCCCAAACCCCCAATGGTTCTCATTGTATGGCTGTGTGTGTGTGTGTGTGTGTGTGTGTGTGTGTGTGTGTGAAAGAGAGACAGAGAGAAACAGAGAGAGGGTGCAGGGAGAGAGGAAGGAAGGAGAGAGGAGAGGAAGGGAGGCTGAGACTCTTTGAGGTTTTGTTTTTCTTTCTGAAAACTTGTATCTTTCAGCCTAGCCATGCCTCGGTGAAAGGAGATGTGAACGGAGACGCCCATCCCTTCTCTGTGCAGAGCCCCTCTCCTGCAGAAAGGCCAGGGCACCTGCTTGTCTGCTTTTCACCGACAATTTGCATCCCATTTCCTTCCAGGAAACACAGGACATGGACTCCCCTCCCCCCACTGAGAATTCCTTACCTACTGACTCCATCTTTTCCTCCCCAAATCAGGAAAGGATATTGAAATTCAAATGGAAGCAGTGTGATAACAAGAGCAACCCTGTAGAGACATATTTTAAAATAAAAAATAGAAACAGGAATATTTCTCTTCCAGAAACAGGACTATTTTTAAATAAAGCCCCTTTAGCTATTATAACTGCTAAGGGACTCATGACGCACCACATGACGATTGCCACAGCCCAGTGAGACCCTCTGGACCTTTGGTTAGACAGTTGCACTGGCCTGCCCCCTGCAACCTCACTCCTCATCCCTCACTCATTGGACGCAGCACCCGCCCCTCACAGCTGGCTCCTCATAGACTGTGCCGCCTTCCCAGCTGCCCAACCCCACTCTAAAAACAACAAAAAACTATAGGGTTTGAAAATCATTGCCAAAAATCCTAGTCCTAGTCCTATTAATAGTCCTAGGAAGTAAGAATCTTATAGGGTGTGGCTAGCAGGGGAGGAGGATGGATGTTGTCTGTTTGAGGGATGGCGATCTTGACCGTCAGCCAGCCAGCCACTCTAAGCAAGCATTCAGCTGGGCGACCGCTGTTTCTGTCCTGCTCACAATCCCGATGTAGCACAGACTCCTGGGTCCTACCTCTAAGTGTCCCCCTGCCTTTGTTCTGGGGGAAGCACTCACAATAAATCAGACCCCACACCAAAATTTATACGATATTTTGATCTATGTTATCTCATTCGATACAATAAAGAGGATCTGGGTGTACACTGAAATTTCTGAACATCACTTATTTTGATGACATTATCTATTCATGCTCTGAACGTACAGTTAATAATGTGTATTTAGGTCTTGAATTTAGGGTTGTGATATTTTACATCTAAAATTGAGCGAACGGTTGGAATAGGTAACCACTGCAGAGGTACCTTCCTGATGCAGCTGTTCATTTAAAATAATGCACATTTCCTTACACTTATTCTTTATTTCAATTTTACAGTTGCAAAGTGCTTGCTTTCAAAAGCTGCATGATTCAATTCTGATAATAAGGAAAGAGGTATTTGGACAGTTAGTCTTGCATACTGATTTTTGGCTTTTCTTGGCTCCAGACTGCCCAGAAATCCTGAATGCAATTCCAAACCCTTTCTGCAAACTCGCTGCATCATTGCTGCATCATTCTCTCTTCTTTACAACCTGGGCCTTAAAAAAGGAGCACTTCCTCATTCTCACTGCACACTGATGGGTGAATATGGTGTCCAGGGCTGATGGGAACCTCAGGACATCACATCGTGGCAGCCCTCTCCTTACTGCAAAGCAGAGACAACTGGGCTACCACAGAAAAACAAGGAACCAAGCCCATGGCTCAGCTCCGTCATTAACAATGCCAGCTTCCTCCTTCAATTGCTGGCCTCCAGAGACATACTGCTTTAAGTGGGCAAACCACCGAGAAGATTCCCATCTGACAACTGGCTACGAAGCAGGGTCAAAGGCATTAACCCGCAGTTGAAGAGGCGAGGTTTGCTTAAGTACTTTAAGCACACAGACAGTTGTGCACAGGGACTTGAGCAGCTGGTTTCTGTCCCTGATGGCAAGTGAACGGGAGGGGTGCTACGGTAGGGATGATGACTTCTAGACAGGAAGGAAGACGTCTCCCTAGCATTTACGAAGCGTTCACTATGGGCCGGGACTTCACATGCTCTGCCTCATTCTGCCCATTCGATGTCCTTAGGGAACTGGAAAGGCAACCAAGGTTAGAGGGTCACTTCATTTGTCCAAGGTTGCAAAACTAGCAAGGGGTAGAACTTGCGCTCAAACCTAATTTCATGGAACTGAAAGGTCTATTCCACTCCAGCAGTGATTCTTATACATATTTAATGAGAGAAAAGGGCACTGAGATCCCTTGGAAAGTCTTAAAAATCTGTGGACCTGCTCCTGGAAAAATATATATGGACACACCCACAATGTAATAGACATGTTTTTAGCTGGTGCAGGAAGTACATACCCTAATAATAATTAACAATACTATTCCCCTATAGTTAAGTCTGTTACTGTACATGGAATAATGGCAAACACTGAGTTCAGCTATACGATGAAAATAATGCCTCACAGAACAAATGACAACGTCTAAAAAAAGAGATGGCATAAGTCCCGGCCAGTATTCCGATTCGATGTCCATTCTTTTTAACATGCTCCATAACAGGCATTCCTACAGTTCTGACTTGGGAAAAAATGCATTAAATTTTGAAACGTTCTATAAAATGCCTTTTAAAAATGGCTCCAAATTAATTGTACAAATACATAGTGAATTCTCTAAAATATGATTTTCAGGTTAAGGAATATCTTCGTTCAAGGTAACACATGCATGTAAAAACACGATTTTGGAAAGAGTTGTCTTCAAGCACATTGAGTTACTGGGGCAGAAACCAATTTATCATTTTACTAGCAGATAATTTAGTAACAGGGCTGAGTGCAGAGCTTGCCGTGTTAATGGCCAGGAGACGGCTGAGGAGGATGGAGGGCAGAGACGTGAATGCTAGCAGGCCAGGCTGACCAGAGCTGCCTGTCCTCCACGGAAGCACCCCTCTTGAGCTCTTTTTGCTGCACCGGATATGGGGAGCACACTTACTTTGTGTCCAAGTGATGGAGTTGATGCTATTGCAAATATAAAAAAAGTACGAGCAAGAATAGCCAGACAGAATGCAGTTAAAGGTCAAAGTGTATAATGGAGACATGGGCCTGGGAAGCAAGTGCAGTGATGAGTGGCATCACAGAGGGCTTCCTGGAGGAGGTGGACCTGATTGTTCAAAAGGTGTTTGAATGCAGTAGAAGGTAAAGACATGAGATTGAAGAACTGGCAAGCTGAGAGACTTCAAAGAATTTTTCTCTTAACAATGAAATGAGAAGGCAAGTACTATGCCATTAAAAGACAGCGATAAAAATGACAATGACAATACCAAGTATTTATCACATTCATACTGTCTTGGGCTATCTACTGTTATATCATTGCTAATATTTTAAAAATATTTTTTAAAAATACTGTGATGTGGTCAAAATGTTCTCCACTTATAGTTGACAATGCCTCCCAAATCACAGTTTCTACCTGAATTCTAACATAGCTGTGCCTAACTCCCAAGTCCAAAGACACAGAATGACACCTGCCAGGAGAGCCACTGCCACTCTGCCAAACCTACAGGTGAGTTAGGTACCAAGCTGATGTTCTTCCTGAAGGAGACAACTTTCAGAGAAAACAGTAGAATAAACATAAAACGAGACAATAGCATTGCCACTTGTTTCTGGGGTTCAGCATTGCCCCGGCAGCCTTCCTTCCCTGAGCCTATCTTGTCCTTTCCCACTTGCCAACCAGTGGTGGTGGTTTACATGGTCCTTCTCTTCAAGTTTCACACCCTGTCCTTGGCCTCCAGAATCCGAAGAATAGCTTGCCCTCTAACTCATGGAGAAAAGTGAAAGCCCTCTACAAGAACCTGCCTTCTCTCTCCACATTGATAAATGTATCTGTACCCACAGTAACCCTGGTCCCGTTTCACCCCATCTCTGAGGATAGCATGCTTGGACGCACGTCACCACAGACCTCGTCCAGCAAGTGCTGAACTCTTCCTGTTGTCCTTGCTGATCAAATGGTGTTTTCACCAGCAAACTGAGCCCAGTGCCTGACATTTTTGACTCCTTTGTCTTCCCCGAATGTCTGTCTTTGTCTTCTAATGCTCTTCTTGCCACACTGCCCACTCCCTCTCGATCTCACATTTTGTTCCTCTGGTCCAGAAAAACCATTACATAATGATGCTCTGCAGGGGTTATTCAATGATCTTATCAACTTCCAAGGCTTCCAGTACCTTCAAACATTCCATGATGGCCTCTTGAATAGAGACTTGCAGCCCACTACATAGTAAGTTCTCAGTAAATACTTACTAATGGTGGTTAGTGAAGCCATTTATGATCTAGCTCCAAATTACACTTTTAGTTTCTTTTTTATCTTTTCTCCTGTTCTCCCCTGATAGCGGGTGCCTTGATACCTTGGCCATGTTTCAATAAACGTGTGATAAATGAATGAATGAATGATGCATGCTAGCGCCTTGAGCTAAAAAGCTATCAGTTTGGGTCAAAATGCATTTAAATGTTATGAGGAAATGCATCATCTCCATGCCTTGTCCCCTAAAGCATCAGTCATTTAAGACTTCAGATTTCAAGGTGCTGTCCCTCAGAAATATTTTAGGCCTTTTCCAAAAAGGCAGTCACCTCTCATGCGGAAAAAAATGAAATCCTATCTGTTTGTGTCCATACACAAGGAAACATAAGTCAAAATTTCAGTGGTCCTTTTAAGAAGACCAAAGTGAATCCTTTGCACTCTTCTCAATACTTCATCTTTTAATAAAAGACTTTCTAATCATCAAAGCTGTGTGTGCACTCAAATAATGTGAGCCATAGAGGCTGAAAATGTCACTGCATTCCCTGATATATTGCTACGAAGGACTTGGAGATTTCCCAGGCATGATACGACCTATGAGAAACAAAATTCTATTCAACTCCGAGATTCATATTCATGTGACTTAGTCTAGTCACTTGTAAACTACTGAAGCAAGAAGAAGTAGCCTTTTTTCTATTTCAATATGTTATTAGCAAAATTCCAACTTTGATTTATTTTCCTCAGCTTTCTCTCGCACCTGAAAAGAGCCTGAATTCATAACATACTTAAATAACCCCTAGAAAAATATTAAGTAAACACGCAACTTTAGCCATCACTTCAATTGGAAGGAAAATTCCATGGAGCTAGCTGGCAGCACAGCAAAGCATCCTAGTCTTTCTCCTACACTCTCTAGATGGATCTCACACCGGACACAGAATCTCTACTTCCAGTCTGTGCCCTCTTTAACCTGTCGTCCATATTTCTTGCCAAGGAACTCTTAAAAATGCAAATGCAGTTGTCTTGTTCCTTGCTGCAGAGATTTCAAAGTCTCCCAGCTCTGACTTTGCTCCTCTCTGTCACATCGTGGCCTCATCCATATCCATACCCTTCACAACACTGCTCCCAGCTCTCAAACAAAACCCAACTCCCCCATTTGGCCAAGTGCCCCTGCACACACCACCCTGCTAGCTGCTCTTCTGCCCCCGAACACACCCTCTCCACTGATGAGTAACTGAGCTCATGAAGACACACCTGAACCTCGTTTGTGTTCCCCCTAAACATTTTCCTTCTCTACCACCCTCAACTTTCACATTTGTATTTTTCTTCCTCTGTTCCTGAATAGCAACTTACCTTGACTGAATCATTTGCATGGCTGTAATGTTATTATGTGCATTTCTTATTGAAATGACTTTTAAAACATATGCATTGGGTTTTCTTGTGAGGCTATATTATGCCCAGGACATAATAAGTACAAGCAAAAGTTTTGAGTTTTTTTCCCCTAATAAAGTACTCCATGGTTCTCAGAGACTGAAAAACAAATGGTTAAACAGTAAAGTTTTGGCTGCTGTACAGCAGATGGAATATTTGATAATCTATGAGGGAATTATCACAGCCGTGACTTGTGAGCAGACAGGACACACTTCCTAAGTTTTTCTTTAGCCTGCAAGTTATTCTCCTCTTAGCAACCCTCAAGGGCTATGACATCCTTATGCAGAGAGACAGGAAGGGAACGGGTTATGCACATGTTTGTGTATATTGTGTATTCTTTTAAAGATTCTATTTATTTATTTTTAAAGCAAGGGGAAGGGAGGGACAGAGAGAAACATCAATGCATGTTTGCCTCTCACGCACCCCACACTGGGAACCCAGCCGGCAACCCAGGCACATGCCCTGACTAGGAATCAAACTGGTGACCCTTTAGTTCACAGGCCAGCACTCAATCCACCTGAGCCACACCCGCCAAGGCTGTGTGTGTGTATTTATGAGAGAGAGAGAGAGACAGACAGAGACAGAAAGACAGAGAGAGAGAGAGACTGGATGAGAGGCCATGGTCCCCAGTTACCAGTACAACTATTACTTTGCAGCAAATACAAATCAGAAGCAAGCTCTTAGTAGTATTAACAGTGGAGGTTTGAGACAAATTTAAATAAAAGATTGAACAGTCCTTGCTAGAGGTATGAAGACTTGGTGTAAAAAAGAAAAGGAAAGAAGGAAAAAGATGAAATAAGGAAATGGTCACCTGTGACTGGGACACAAAACATGTCAGCAGAGAAGACATCAGTGAACGGAAGAAAATGCAGGTCACAAAGAAGAGAAGCTACACTGGACCGCTGTCCCCTTGTCACCCTGAGCACCAGAGTTGTTCTCCTGTTGTTGTCTGTTCATTTTTTCACTTACCAGTTCTTGTCCGAGGAGGGATTTAAAGTTCGTAATGAGTCACACTGTCTATTATTTCAAAGCTTGCTATTTATAAATCTTTTTCTTTTCATATGGAAGCTTCAGCCACTTTCAATTACTCTTGTGGCTCTGAGTAAAAATTGTTATTACGGCAAAGTTAGATATTTTAGTTGGGGGTGGGGTACAATTTTAGCTGCAGGGAAAAGCTGTGCTCAGATGTGCAGAGAAGCTACAGGGCTTCTTAAGGCTGAACTTTGGGATTTCTAACTCCTTCACTCGTACATCAGCTAAAAATTACGCACAAAACATGAATGACATCTCAATAATCGTATACATCACACTTTATGAATAAATCCAATCTGTTACAAAGTAATAAGGGCTAAGAAAGAATCTTCTAGAATTTAAAATCACAAAGATTTGGCATCAACCTGAGGAAATGGCAACTTTAGTTTCAGAGGCACTACTGTTGAGAGGACATCCCTGAACAGAGGAGATCATTTTAGCAAAGATCCTGCAGCCCCTGTTTCACTCTTCATGTGTTGTTCTCAATCGCCCCATATTTCAGCGTTTTCTTGGGCAGCATGCATCAGCTGGAGTCCACAATATACTCTGCCATTTAAAGACCTGCGGCAGCCAACATCTGGAGAAAGGCTTCAGAAATTGATTTAAAGTCTGCGACATAAGCATACCCAGTCCTAACAGGGCACCAGACTATCTGTCTTCCCTGGGAGACGGACACGTGGTTCCCACCCTGCTGGTGATAACGCATCCTTGCCAAGCCCAGATGCGGCTTTGGCTCCAGAGAGAGGCAACCTAGTGATGGGTCGGCATCACCGATCGCGCTATCATCTGTATTTGGAAGCCCCGCCGTGTGGCACTGACTCTATATATTGACTTTCCCTACCATGTTTCTTCAACTGTCTCAAGATGTTCTGCCAGGAGAACGAGCATAGGATTGAATTTAACGATATAGAAAGATATGGAAGACTGCCTTCCAAAGCAAAATTTCATAGTTGGAACTTTTACCTTTTATCAATTAATTGCACTTCTGGCAGCCCTCCTGAAAATTAGATTAAATGGTGAAATGATTTCATTAGAAGGCTTTGGCGAAATAAACCCAATAGATGGAAAGCTCTGTACAATTTGCATTGGAAAGGGAGCTGCTTGCTGGGTGCTTTTAAATCACAGGTCTTAATTTTACATCTTTCTCTCGTGTTATGTAGCGAGTTCCTCAAGAGCGGGGGCTGAATTCTACTTATCTATAGTTCCTGGCAGCATTCACTGCACAAAGTAGGCATTTAATAAATATTAGCAAATCCACACAGGGATTCAGATATTAGTACGCTGTGGGCTTTGGAATCCGAGTTTGCATTAAAGCCCTTCTATTGATGAAACAATTCGCTGTGATGGGTTGGACTGTGCCCCCCCCAATTCCTGTGTGGAAGTCCCGACCTCATGTACCCCAGAATATGAGCTTCCTCGGAGATGGGGTCTTTACAAGTTGAAATGAGGTTATTAGAGTGAGCCCATACCTAACAGGACTGGCGTCATCACTAAGAGGGGGAATTTGGACAGCAAGGGAAATACACACAGGGAGAATGCAGCCTGAAGATGAGGATGGAGATGGGGTGGTGCTTCTGTGAGCACAGACACACCCAGAGGGCCAGCACCGGCACCTAGGGTGGCAGGCAGGGGGGCGCTTCTCCCTCACAGCCCTCAGAGGGAACCAGCCCCGCTGGCACCTTGGCCTCAGTCTCCCGGCCTCTAGACCTGTGCAACAGTACGGTGCAGTTCTGTTGTTCGAGCCCCTAGCTCATCACAGTTTGTTACAACAGTTCTAAAACAACGAATGCACTGGCTTAGAGTAAGTCACTTCACCTCTATGAGTCTTGTGGTAAGGCTGAAACAATACCTCAGCAATGCGTCCGACACATGGCTAGTACTCAACAAACAGCAGCCTTGAGAAAGACAAAGAAAATAATGATCCACCCAACTAATATGTATTAACCACTGTGTATGGGCAGAGCCTCTGTACATTTGGGAAACAGCTGTTAATAAGACTTAATGCTCATAGAGCCAATCTGAGAGTGACAGAAGGCAGACAATAGCAAATAGGTCAACAGTGGAGTATTTCAAATAACAGGATTTTTTAAAATTGATTTTAAGCCCTGGCTGGTCTGGCTACTCAGTGGACTGAGCACTGGCCTGCGAACCACAGTGTCACTGATTTGATTCCCAGTCAGGGCAGGTGCCTGGGTTGTGGGCCAGGTCCCCAGTAGGGGGCACACAAGACACAACCGCACATTGATGTTTCTCTCCCTCTATTTCTCCCTCTCTTCCCCTCTCTCTAAAAATAAATACATGAAATCATTCTTAAAATTGTTAATTTTAGAGGCAGAAAGGAAGGGAGGGAGAGACAGAGAGAAACATCGATTTGTTGTTCCACGTATTCAGGTATTCACTGGGTGATTCTTGTTTGTTTTCTGACTGGAGATTGAACCCGCAACCCTGGTGTCTTGGGAGAATACTGTAACCAACCGAACCACCCGGCCAGGGCTCAAATGACAGAAAGTCCATGGAAACACTTAGAGCAGGGAAGTAGAATATGAAGTAAGAAGCTGAAGAAATAACATTTGATATAGTCTTGTCTGCATTAAAACAATCTGAAAAAAGTTGTAGGCTCTATGAAAGAGGGAGCAAGCCACACAGCTGAGGGAAGAGCATTCTGGGCAGAGAGAAGAGCAAGTGCAAAGACCCTGAGGTAGAAATAACCCTGACACACTGCAGTAACGGCAAGGGGGCGAGCGTTTCTGAGCACAGCGAGCAGGGCGAGAGCTGCAGGAGATGAAGTCCTAGGGAGGCTGCGGGAGTCAGGGAAGGGACTAGTGGACCGAAGACAAAGGCCACCAGGCTGCTTGGAGGCCACAGAACGGTGGATGGTGGCAGAGGGGTTGACAGGGTAGAACATGTTTGAACAGGATCACGCGGGCTGCCACTTGGGGAATCACAAGGAAGTAGATAAAGAGGAAGCAGAAAGACCAGGTGAGAAGTTGATCATGAGGGTGATAAATGACAGATAAATCACAAAGGCATTCCTCTGGGGGCAGAGAAAAGCTGGCATGTACATCCCACTGGTGAGCTGGAAACCCTTGTGCAGAGTGGCCTTCCCGACCATAAAACAGCCCTGAATCACTACTACTCTCTTTGTCTAAAGTCACGTTAATCTCAAACTGCATCCTGAAACTAAACCAAGCACTAGTACTGAGGGTACAATGGCCAAAAAAACAAAAAAAGTCTTGGTGTATTTGGAGAGGGAAAATAACGTGATGTTTTAAGGGGACATGGGACGAATACACAATGCACGTAAAAACGAACTCTGGGAGTAGGAAAACACACACCAGGCTGCTTTGTTTGATTACTACGCCCTATTTTAACCACCTGTCACTGTGGGGCTGAGTTGCCTTCCTTGTGCTGCAGGTCCTTTGGCCAACTAGCCTTCTTTTACCTTGAGACAGATAATGACAGTTCTAGTTCACGAGGCCAAGGGACAGTTTATCAGGCAGAAATGCCTGCTGTCCCTCCACCAGTCTTAAGCCAAAGCCAGGCCAAAATGCTCTTACAACTGCTGCTGGCTTTGACCTGGCTGCTGGTTGCTATCAGACTGAGAAGCTACCCAAACTCTATGTTTTTTTTTTACTATTATTTTGGAAGCATCTTTGATTCACAGACAATAATAGCCCAATTGATAACACCGTTTTTCTAAGAAGGTGGGGAAGATATGTCATGGGGCTATAAAATAAACCTTTATTTTTTTAGTGATTTTTAAAAATTCAAATGGCTCTTGTTAAGTGGCTTCTACCACAGTGAAAACTGCCCAGACTAGAACAGAAGTACCTCAGTGAGCACTCTGAGGACAGAACATGCCCCTCACATTGCTATTTGGATGATTTTTTTCTGCAATTAAATTAATGAATCTATTCAAGAAAATCAGATTTTGTAAAGAGTTCTCCAAGTTGTGTAATTTTTTTCCAGCTTGTAAAATGCCTGACAAGAGCTCTTCAGCTTTCCCGAACCCTTCCCTTTCTGTGAGCTGTGAGAACGGCTGAATCAGAAGGTGGCGTGCAGGCACTTGGAGCAGGACGCTCCGCGTCCAGGAGCAGCGCCCGCCCGGCAGCTCTCAAACTCACTCAGCCACTTCTCTTCACACCTCTGGTGGCCAGGTCGAGGGGAAAAAATGAAAGGCAAACAAGTCTGGGGCAATGAATGAAGGCTCCCCAGTCCTTTCATAACATTCAAGCCGGTCAGGGTCCTCGTTGAAAGGTCTTACCTCATTTCCCACACATTTTCTGACCTATTTTGTCTGCTTTTTCTCAGAAGGATTTCTCTTGCTCTGCTGTCGACTAAGCAGTAAACTAATTATCTTGTTCAAATCCCTTTGTAACGCCCCTAATCCTATTAGTTATAAGAATGTCTGAATACAGATTGCAAAACCTTTTTTTTTTAAAAAAAGAGAGAGAAAGGTCCAGGGTTTGGTCTTGGAGGAGGGACTCTAGCCAGTTCATTGAGCCGAAGCAAAGGCAATTCTGGTCGATGAAAATCCCAGGCCACCTAGCATACAGGGAAAAAAACACTCTCCTGCATTCATTCATTGTCTCTTTCTCTACCTCTGTCTCCCTCCCTTTCTCCCGCAGGAACAGTGGATTTAGTAATCATGTGTGTCTATGTGACTGCCTTACGAAAGTCAAGTTCTGAACACTCCTTCTCCCAGGGGAGCCCAGTGAACCCGGGTCCCTGCGAGGAGCTCAACTCCACTTTCCTTCTTTTATCAGGAATGTTTTAATGCAGAGGGTGATGCCATTATTAGTACAAGAAGTCAAAGAAGCCATAGGAAGTAGAGGAAATGAACCAATGTTACGGCAGACTTCTACCGGCCCAGTGAGTCTTAACTTCTTTTCTTCAAAGGACTGTCACAAGTCTTGTTAAAGGACTCTCTCTCCCTCAGCAGTAGACGCCATGGCCATTGCCTCCTGCTGCCTGTGACTGAGGGAACTTTAATCACTTTCCCTTTTTGTTCCCACTGGGGGAGAGGCCGGACTGTGGTGAAAGGCCTGCGGTCAGAGGCGATGCTAAAGAGCATGAAATCTATCTGACTCACACAAAAGATGAGTTCTGCCCTTCCACTTCCACGTTCACCGGGCGGGCTGCTCGGGGTTGGCTGCTCTGTGTTAGAAGAAACAAATATTTGCTTTAAACACTGAAGCACGATGCTACTTCCAGGATTCTGTCTGTCTCCCCAGCCCCCTCTCTTCCACCTACAAAGAACGTCTATGCTCTTGGCATACCAAGTCAACTTATTTTACATTCCTAAAATAGGACCTCTCCCCTGCATGACTTTTTTTTCCTGTTAGCAGAAGCCATCACTGCTTTAGAAATGATCTTGAAGGGAATACAATATGTGTTAGAGGAGAAGCCTGCTTTAACACATTCCCAGGGTCTAGGAAAAATGTTACGATCAAGAGAAAAGCACAGAATGCTTAGATAAGGCTGCACAATGGCCAGCCGAACATAGTTCAAGTACTAAGTGCTTATAGTTTGATATATCACCATCTGCACTAGCCAACAGAATCTGTGGAAGAGACAGAAAGTTGGGTCTCTCCTGGACTGTCTTTGGTGTATAACAAGGTGTGAATGTGTGTCCGTGTGGATGTCAGGGGACAGGGGGTGCGACCTGCCGCTGTGCCCACAGATACGATGGGAGAGATCTACCGCTCCTACGCATGGTCTGCTGCTCTAGGAAAATGAGAGGCCTAAAGAAAGTGTGACATACCTTTTAGCAGCTTTTTAAAAATAATTAGGGGTGTCGTGCCAGTTTTATGGTACCTAGATATCCTGTTACTGGATGCAGAAGGGATTCTAAGTAGTTTACAGAAATGTGCATGATACAAGCAGATGCCTACATAAATAACATTCAGTGAAGGTTAAGTTTAGGGTCCTTCGTTCCAAGAAAACCCTAAGTAAGAGGGTGACTTAGTTCTGTGTCCCTGGCAAAGAGGAAAGACACCCTGCCTTTGATATTGAAGACATGCCAGCTACCCAGGGAAAACACGTTTTTTCCCCTGATGCTGCAGAACATCTGTATGAGGCGTCACATGATGAGACGGTGGGTAATGTCCTCAAATACAACAGTGTCACGGCAGCGTCTTGCATTATCCCTCAAGAAAGTCAAGGGTACAACAACTGCTATGCCCTCAGCCTGGCATGTGAACACGCAATTGAGTGGGAGCGTGTCAATCTCCGGCAGTCTAGCTCATGAGGTTCTATCTCAATCACAAAACAGTGAGTACATGTCAACAGGCAAATATGAAAGAAACAAGAAAAAAAAAGTTTTGAGAAGATGTGTACTAATTTCAAAATACGAATTCTCATATTATGCTTCCTCATTTGCATCGTTGGCGTCTGCTTCGTTAGCTTCGTTAGGATAGAATGAACATCCTATGTCCATTCTACAAACTCATAAACTTTCCCATTAATTTTAGTTTTGCTTCAGAAGACCCGCATGAAAATGCCATTGGTGATCACCACTTATTGAGAACGCCAAGTGGCCAGGGCGCTCTGAGCCTGAGACCTCCAGTGACGGCGGCCGCCCGCGGAAGAAAACCCACCCGTGGTCCCAGGGCCTGGATGCAGCCCTCTCCACCTCCATTCTCACTACTCTCTTCCTCACTCACTCATCATCCTTCTGTTTTTCAGGGGCACGAAAACACTTTCTGCTGGGACTTGGCATTTTCTCGGTCTCTTGGTCTCGAGTGCTGTGTGATTCTTGATTCCCTCTCTGCACCGATAACTGAGCTCAGGAGTCCCGTCTTTCCCTAAAATACCTGTTCCCTCTTCCTACTCACTCTCCAACCCAAAAGCATCTCTGATTGTCTTTATATCCCTTACTGTTATAGGAAGTGCTCTCACTTATTTTTTAGTTTGTTCACTTAGTCCTTATTACTTCTAGGTTCTCTACTATACATGTAAGTGTCATGAAAACAGAAACATGGGAAGTCAGTGATTTCCCATTTAAGGCCGAGACTGCATGAACGCCCTGTCTAAGCAGAGGCAGGCCAAGGTCCTCCGAAGGCTCGCAGGAGCCAGGGCAGGGACCCAAAGGCCAGTCTAGCCCTTACCAGCAAGAACAGACCAAGAAGGATAAGATGCTGTATTTCCTGTTACGGCCACTTAGGGGCACCCCAAGGCTGAGGAACGGTCCTCGGAGCTCACTCTGGGAGAGTCCTGACCTTCAGTGGGAGAACTGCAAGCCCTGTATCATAAGCATATTCTTGTGCCCCGGCCTAGTGAATACTGGTTCTCCTTACATGGAAACGACCAAGCTTCCCTCGTTTGGTAACAACAGGAAAAAAAAAAAACCCTCAAAACACATTTCAAAGAAAAGCAAGGAACTGCCATGAATCAGGAGAGTATTTTCCTCTATGAAGGCAAGAGGCAGGTATGACAGAAAAAGACAGGAGGGGGACACATGTGATGGAGGGGGGCCAGCTGGGCCCAGAATGGTGGCTGTTCCCTTTAAATTATCCTGTAGGTCTACGTATAATATTCTCCACGTGGGTACATTTCACAAGACAGTAATTACTTCTGATCACAATTATGTGTCACCATAGACACTTTCAAAACACACACCACAGGAGAATGTGAATGAGTCTTAAAGTACAGAGACAAAAAGCACAGTGTGAAGGGTCAAGGCCAACACGGTTCTGAAGGCTCCTCCCTTCTCCCTGTGGGGCTCTGCACAAGTGCCTGCTTTCTCCAGCCTCCGATTTCTGTTTGGTGTAAGTAGATATAAAAAGACCGACTTCCCAGGGCTACTGTGTGAACGAACTAGTTGAGCGTGAAGGCGGCTAGCACGGCGTGGGTCACGAGGCCTTGGAGCGGGTCTCTGCCTGCCTCCTGCCCACTGCCTGACTCTCTCTAACTCCTCCACGTCGGTGATTTAGGTCGGAAGGCTTAGTAATGAAGGGAAGCGAGGTTAAAAGTGGGAGAGAACACAGGCTGCAGGGGCGTGATGGTAGATAACATTTTATACGCGGCCGTGGAAAGAAAACAAAGACGAGGAGAGATAAAGCAATAACCTGTCGATCACATCACATCTAATCATTATTGGTAAATGTGTAGAGGCTATTGTTATCATTGGACATTGCTGTGAGGCTCCCCTTGACAAGAATGCAAACTCGGAGGGTCCCCTGTGGAGGGGCTTCCCTTACTTGCTCAAAGACACCTGGTGCCTGCTATACTGGGGGCAGCAGGACTGAAATAAGATGGCATCAGTCTTGTCAACATTGAAGCCATGTTTAGAGCACGTACGGTGGGGTCTGGTTGAAGAGGGAACTATCTAAATCATGCCTGGCAGGGTGGAGAGTTCATGATAATCTACGCACGTGACCTGAACAGACACGTCTATAGAGGTGGGGTTCCCCAGGGTAAGGGCCCTGGGAATTCCCTGACAATTTATCAAGGGTCTCTAGGTCTCTATTGAGAGACTAAGAAGGGTCCCTTACCCTTGAGGACACAAGAAGTGGGGGCCTCAGACTGGTGCTGAGATGGCCGAGTTCCACACACCAAGGTGCTGCTCCACGCCACGCTGATCTCGAGACGGCGGTGCTGCCGGAGGCTCTGCCCTGCCAGACTGAGGACCCGGTCTGCCCACTGCCCCCCTGGCTCCGGGGACTGTGCCTTGTAAGACTCTGACGGCTCCCCTGCCCCCTGTGCTGTCTCCCAGACCCACAGGCTGAGACTCTGGGGCTCACAATCCCCCGATTCTCTTGTGTGGTGTTACTACTGACTGTTTCCATGTGATCATTATTGTGACTAGGTTAGTGTGGATCTGGAGTGAGTCTGCATTATTAAAAGCCGAGTGAACGGCACTGTCACCTGTGTTGGCTGCCTGTTACTTCTCGGCGCTGGCGTCCCCTGTGGGCCTGCTGGTCATGCAGGGGGCCCAGTGCTTTTGTTTCTTGAGGCTCAAATCTGACGACCTGAGCGGGAATCCACGGCTGGCTTGTAGGAAAGACTGTATCACGAAACACGCACTTGCAACATGCATGCTGTTGAGCGTCATGTGTGTTTACATCATCCTCACCATCATTGCTAAATACATGGTCATCGTTTATTCTGCATTGGTGGCTCTTCAGCCAAGGCTCCTTCCCTGCTCTCGAGGCTTCGGCTCTGCCTTCTTAAGTTATGGTTTTAAGGCTCCCTCTTTTTCTCCTCTTCAATGCATTTGCAAAACCTGAAGCTGTACTGTTCACTGTGCCTTACAATTTTCGTTATCACCAGCATACAAATGGCCCTCACTGTCAAAACCTGGAGTCTTTGCAAAACTACACAGGAAAATTTCTCCAGGTCATCTCTGATGGAATAATCCACTGCCAAATCAAGGGCAGTACGATTATTTTTGGAAAACTCTTCTTCTGCCACCCTTCCTTTTGTCCCTGTTGTCCAAAGAATGTCAATCCCATCGCCACGTTCATTCTCTTCCTTTCAACTATGTGTTCACACACGGAGAGCGTTCTACAAATCGTCCCCCCTCTCTCCCTGTCCTATACAAGGAAGGCTTCAGTCGACACCCGGCTCGTCTATCAGCAGTTCAGGTGACATCCCCTCCTTCTGGGCTCAGAGCTGCATCATCCAACGCGTGTGCTGGCTGAGCCACAGTCAGCAGGCACGGGTTCAGTGCCACACAAGTCACTGAGAACCCAATGACAAAGCAGGCCACATCCTCGCCTTCAGGAAGCTCACGGTCTGGAAGGCAGCGCTGACCCAAAACACTCATTCAGACATTAGTGTGATGGGGAAAGATCACAGACCTCCAGAGAAGCACCGAAGACGGCGTCAACGCCGAAGCTGAGGGGTCAGGGAAGGTGGGGAAGAGTCCTGAGAGACACATGGCCTTGCAAAGGATGCAGTGGGAGGGGTGGCAGGTGCGGGAAGCCAGCTGGGGCACGCAAATAGTTCAGCGTAGCTGAAAATAAACCCATGCTTGAGTTTCTCCATACACTACCTAACATTTCAGCCAAAGGGCCACTTTCCAAAATAAAGTATCCCTATAAAATCGATAAGAAAGACTCAAAGAATCTCCTAGGAACTCAGAATTGAACTTACGAAAGGTATTTCTATTTGTTGAAGGTGGCTTTTTAGTTTTATGTCAAACTGATTAGAGACAGGGAGATTTAGGAAACATCTTTAGAAACTGATCTCTGGTAAGTTTTAATTGTATTTAATGAGTATATTTTATGTTTAAATAGGAATTTTGATTCCTGCCATAGATATACACCACACACATATCTATAGACATTTTTCTGACATTATTTCAGGTATATAAATAAAAGCCACCTGACCCTTGGGCAGTATATACTAAAAACAAAACAAATTTTTGAAAGCTAGGAAATATATGGGCTACAGATTTTTTAAAACGACACTAAAGAAACCTCAAAGCAATAAAAAAGCACCTCAAAGAAAACTGAACAAAGCATAATGGTGACAAAATAAAACATCCTTTTCTATAAAAAGAACACCATCCATTAAACGCATCAAGTCGGCCCAAATCCATAAAGTCTGAAGCTGAAGTCTGATCTAGAAATAACTAGAGCTAAAACAAAACTTCATGAAACACTTAAAATGAACTTAAAAGTGTTTAACATGCATGAAGAGTTCAGGGGGGAAAAGCACACACACAACTCCTTGGGGCGTAGATGAGCCCCTTCACAGGGTCAATCACATCTTATCGATCAACTGGGGTAATCTGCAAAAACACGTATGTCAGCCATCGGAAACACACGGACATACTTCGTCTGGACTTGCCGATCTGACAGGAGTAAAGTCCCATCCACCACCACTTCAACATCTGAGTTCCTCTGGAACTGGGCCAAACGAGAGCTGACGGCCAGCAACAAGACGAGGGCCACAGTGGGCACACAGGGCACAGTGCAGATCTTGTACCACAGAAATGTGCACTCGAGACCTGGGCGGCCCTGTGAGCCCACGTCACCCCAGGACATTTCATGAAAACTTAGAAAAGAAGAAAACAAAGCAGGATGCCACCTGCCAATCTTGGAAAGTGGAAGGGTATTCTAACGAATGCTTCTGTGACTATTTAGAAAAATATATAAACCCCCCAAAGGAGGAGGAGGACCCTAAAGTCAGATGTTCCTTAGTAAAAAGTATTGCACGAAAACGAATTCAACTACAAAACTGAGGTCTACAATATTGCGTTGGACTATTGTACTGTGGTTGTTTATCCTAAGTATTTTATTTTATTTTTTAATGTTTTATTTATTTATTTTTAGAGAGGGGAGAAGGGAAGGAGGAAGAGAGAAAGAGAAACATCCATGTGTGGTTTGCCTCTTGCATGCCCCCTACTGGGGACCCAGCCTGCATCCCAGGCATGTGCCCTGATGAGGAATCGAACCGGTCACCCTTTGGTTCGCAGGTCCAAGCTCAGTCCACTGAGCTACACCAGCCAGGTATCTTAGGTATTTTAATACACTTAACAAATAATATGAAATAAAATTTGACATAGGATTCTGCTATAAAATATAAATGCTGCTATTAAAATTATTTGGACATACTAACTATTAAAATCTCCTGTGTGAATCTGCAATGACAAAATACACAGCTCTTCAAGCAGAACAAAACATGCCTTTAATGATTAAGAAATATGACTTTATAACATAAAATGTAGGTGTAAATAGTTATTAAACTTTTCAAGCTTTATTTGTGAATAAATAGTCATGACAATATTTGGAAAAAACATATAGGTTTAATTTTATTATATAAACTGCTATAACATGGTTAGTATTCTTGAAGCTATGACAAATTTCATGGGTCTTTTGAATCTTTTTAACTTTATGACTTATTTTCTCAAATTCTTTTCCCACATTTTTCTCTAATAATATTTTATTCTAGAATTCCATAGACATAAAGGAAAATCTAAATCAGAAGCAAGAGCTGGCAGAGAACAATAAGACTTTGTCATTCTCATGAAGTTAATATGTTCTGAAATTGATGAGCAGATAAAAGTGTTTTCTAGTTAGTTTGATTCAATTTAACATTCCTGGAAGGTGGCAGCGGTGGATGGAAAGGGTGCCAACAAAAACATGGTCCCGTGCATCTTGCTTTTGGGCCAGCTCTGGGTAACTTGACAATGAATGGTTTCATTTATACATTTAATTGACTAATTCTATAAAGCAATGAAAAATACTACCTTTGCCTGAAAGATCAGTCTAAAAAAGTTAAGCAATAAAGAGAGAGACGGATCTAACAGACCCTTTAACCATACAGTCGTATATCGAATTGACCACATGAGCCAAGATTACATTCCTTTAATAAAGAACATGTAATGGAAAGCTATACTTAAAACTTAAATGCTTAAAGGAACCTATAATCATTACTTACTAGGGGTATAAATAAACACAAATTAAGCTTACAACTTTCTTTACTCATAAAACCAATTTTATCACATATCATGATGACTAAACATTTATATTTACATTGTGCTTATACCTTATAGCCATTTTATTTCATTCATTTATTCAGTAAATAAGTATTTACTGTATGTCCATTAAACACCAATGATAGTACTAAAGGCTTAAGAGGAACGTTCCCTGTGAAATTATGGGCAGCAAGAATCAAATGCAGACCTCCTGTGGTTAATGAGAACTCTACCACTGAACCATTTATAATCAAAAGAGTACTCTTGCCTTCTACCTACAAATGTCATTTGAATTCTAAATAACTGCTCTGCATATAAACATATTAACATTGATTTTTCAAATTCTGAATTAATCAGAACCATACAATTATACTTCTGGAACTACAGAATATCTACTTTATAGGTTCTTCACTTTGGTAAATATTCAGGAACAAAGAATAGAGAATGAGTATTGGTGATCTGTTCACTATGGGTACTTATTTATAATCTTATCATTGTCCCAAGTTTCTTTTTCTGGTTTTTAAATACCCCCCCCCTTTATCCCAATTAAGCTGTTTTTTAGGAAATTTAACAAAATAAAGATCCCACCCAATCTCAACATTTCCCTTTCAGTCTACCTTTTTAATTTATTTTGGGTGCACTCCTGAAACCTGATTGTAGTGCAATGCTAATTGTGAGTCACTGCTTTGGTGGAACTGGGAGGGGCGTGGGGTAAACCAGATGGCTGAGCAAGAGCCTCCGTTAGATAACAGTGTCTTAAAAAGTATAAAGTAACCCAAGGTAGAGGAAACAGAAATAAGATGAATAGATAAAACACACATTATCTAAAGCATCCCCCCTCCAAGTAATTTTAAATATAATTTTTAAAAATTTAATTTAAATTTAATTTTTTTAACTTTAATTTTCTCCCAAATGGATAAAAAGAATCCAGAAAGATACTTAAATATTCTACATGCTCACTTCACTCCAACCTCCTATGGCCATCCTCATTTCCCACACCTCCCTTGCTTCCTAGTAACCGGCCTTCTTTCTGTTTCCCCAAAACCCGGTCTTCTTGTTTCAGATGCCTTAGAGGTGAAGTCACCTGTGTGATATCCTGGCTCCATCTCACTAGGGTCCCAGTTCAAACCTCTCCTCTCACAGGCCTGGCCTGACCAGAGCATCGAAGAGAGCCTCTTCCACCCCCTTCTGGTGACGGACTTTCATTACACCAAAGTCACCTTCATACATTTAACTGTTTACATTAGAGTGTAAACTTCCTGAGAGCAGGGACCCTGTTCAATCTGTCCACCCAGTATCCCTAGCGCTTAGAATAGCGTCCAGCACGCGATAAGAGTAAAGGACATGAAGAACTAAACACGGAATATATCATTAACCTTTATGCATATTGTTTGCAATAAAAGTTCTTTCACATCCGTAGGGATGAGGAGAAATGCAAGAGAATGCCCCAAAGTCCCTTACCAACAAGAAAGAATATGTAGAAATCAATAATTAGGACTCATCATTTCTAATTTAAAATTCAGGCAAAATCATCATCAATATCTACATTTGACCGAGTAGAGCTTTCTTGGCTCACTGAAATCTTCCTACCAAATTTCTTCCAAATGGCCTTAGCATTTCAATTATGTGCTCTCCTGGTATCAGATTTTTAGAAGCTAAAACCTTGAAGCTGAGGGTTGTATATAAAATAAAAAAGTGCTGTCATCAAAATTCAAGTAACCCAAGAGTAGCATAAACAATTACATTTAAGGTGGCTAACTGATATTCTTACATATAAAACGGAGCAGATATGTATCACCGACACGGAAGTTCCCCCCAGTAACTCTCACGGGAAAGGACGCGTGTTCGTGGGCCCAGACGGGGGATGTGCTGTGCCCGGGTTAGACGTCCGAAGCTACTTTTCGCCTGGGTTCATTTCTGATCTCACACTGACGCCTTGACTAAACTTTGAAAATATGTTGATGTTCCTTACAATCAGTTATGTAATTCACATGGGAAACACATCCAATTGGTGAGAGCTTTTTCTGATACAGATATTTTGTGATACAGCTACGTCCCACTGAGGCATCTCACTAAAGTGCCAATTCAAAATGTATTAGAAGGCTAGTTGGGGGAGGTGAGGGGTGGAAGGACTGAGCAAAGAGGATAAAGGACTCGTGGACATGGGCAACTGTGCAGGGACTGCTGTGGGGAGGGGGAATCGGGGGCAAAATGGTAATGGGAAAAATATAATCAAGATTAAATTTTTAAAAATTTCAAAAAATGTATTAGAAGGCATGAAGCAGGATCAGAAGGAAGATATTTTAAAAAGGGCCAAGAAATGACCTTTGAGCCCTAGCCAGGTGGCTTAATTGAGTGGAGTGCTGTCCCATGCACCAACACATCAGGAGATCGATTTCCGGTCCGGGCGCACACATCGATTTTGGGTGCGATCCCTGGTGGAGCCATGGGTGGGAGGCGGCCAGTCGATGCTTCCCTCGCACGCCGATGTTGCCGTTTCATTCTATCCTCCCCCTCCCAATCTCTCGGAATCAATAAACATATCCTCGAGTGAAGACTACAAAATGAAGACACGACCTTTGAAACACGATCGCCTCCTCAGGACAAAGCACAGGGGCAGCAGAGCACATGGTGACGGCGTTCCACCCGTGCTGTCACTGGCACCACTCTGTGACAATTCCTGCAGCTCTCCAGGTTGAGTCGCCTGACAGAAGAGAACATGGGACCAAAGCCCAGAGGACAGGCCAAACGATCCTGTCTCCTGGGGACAGGAAGGAGGTGGAGGTGCACAGCAGCCTCCCCCTGGGGACTCCAGAACACTGAGGGAGCCTCGTGGCATCCGCACTGGACCGGACAGGCTGTGTGTCATGGAATCCTAAGACTCTGATCAGCTTCTCACAGGACGCCCCTCCTCTCATTACACTGCAGAAATAAATCCATTGATGACACTTTTCTTAGCCTTTTGGCAGATCTGAAGGAGGGAGAGGTTTCCAATACAACCACCTCCTACAAAACGGGAATGAGACAATTCACAATGCATTTTAATGTACGTATAAAAAATCTGACCCATGCTTTTTAAACATCACTAAACTTAAAGCTTTAGAACCATCACATATAAAGCTTTCGTCCTAACCCCTCAATATGTGTTGCTCCTTTTAATGTCAACAGGAAATCAACGCTGAGGAGGGGACATATGGTGACGAGGGGGACAGAGGAACTCGCTCATCATGAGTCAGCTCTCTTCGCTGCGGGAGAAAAATAAAGTGTTTATATTTCTAAAGGTTACTACAAAATGTTCTACCGGCAAGATGGAATTCCAAGCAGCCTGTAATGATCAGACTTAGGTCACTTTCAGACATACTTTGGATTTGAAAGCTGTGCTTGACTTCCTAGAAGAGGCAACAGAGGATCAAATACGTGGCATTCATCTGATTCTGCATCAGATTCTGTATCCGATTTAGGGGACTGAAGGTTATTTCTGTTTTAATAACAGGGCGAACTAAGTACTGGCAATGCTGATCAACTTTTGTTTTAGTTCCTTCTCTACAAGGTCTAGATACTAGTTCCAGAGGGTAAGAATGGCGTCTTCATCAACCACCATGACAGACTAGCACAAACTAGCACAGTCTGTTGACTGAAACAACAGACTTCTTCTCCTTTCGTTCCGGAGGTCCCCACCCCAACATGGCTGCCTTCTCACCGAGCCCCACAGAAAACGGACCATCAGCACAAACTATCTGGAGTCTCTGCTGATCCTGTCACACGGGCCCCACCCTCATGACCTCATCTAAACCTGGTTACCCCTGAAGATCTCGTCTCCAAATAAGGTCATATTTGGGGTAAGGTTTCAAATTTGCAAGGGAGCCGCACAATTTAGTCCTTGGCAACAGCAGAGAAACTGGATGAAACTCTTATAAAAAACACAAGATTCAGAAAAGGTAGAAGTGAGAAAATATAAAATTAAGACAGAGCAAGGACTGTGCGAAACACACCGGTGCCTTTGCTCTCTGTTGGTTAGGAAAAGTCACTGTGAAAGGCGTGAGCTAACAAGTCAACCTGGTGATTGAATTCTAACTTTGCCAAGTGCCTAATGGCTGCGGACCATCCATGATGTAAACAAAAAACTCTTAGTAAACATTCTCATTATCTCCAAGAGTCAAAATGTATCGATTTCTCCACCAGATCTGATCTTCCTAAGAAAATGAAATTTATCTGATACCTACAGGGTTATGTAAATAACACCGAATGTTTGGGGAGAGGCAATACTGGTAGATGTTATCACATTTTCTATACATGCAACCTAACAAACACAGTACCTGTTCTGTGATTGTTAATGCATAATATCAATAGTTATTAAAATTACTGTGACTAAGCATTTCAAACTGTCTAAAGTGGTCCTTCATTTGTACATATAGGTAAGGAGCTGGACAGGAGGGATGTTTTTCTGTTATGTGTGGTTTTTGTTTTTGTTTTTGTTTTGTTTTGTTTTTGACTCAAATGTCATCTAAAAATATAAATATTTTGTCCCACGAGTGAGGGTAAGGTTTCATGTTTTCCCTGATTTAGGGTTGTCATATGTTCAAGAAGGAAATACATGTGCAAGTACTCTACATACTATACACATCCAAGGGGTCTCTGTGATTGTTATATTTATTTACAAATGCAAGACCATGAATTCTGAATACCTTAAACTGGGAAGGATACAATGACTTATTTCCAAGGATAAAAATAATATCACAAAAGTAGCCAAAGTCAGCTTTTAAAAAGATAAATGCAGTGACAATGACTTTCACCTTTTGTGTCCCCATTTGGACGCGGCGCACCCCAGTTTCTGCAGCGGGACCCGGCACTGCTCTGCCATGTCTCCGGGGGCGGGCGGACCCCTTTACCGTTTTTGCTCCTGGCCTGCCTTCCCTTTCCACGCCGACACCTTGCACCTCTTCCAACAGCCCCCTCTCAGAAGGCCAGAACAAGCTTTCCCCTCGCACACACAGTGGACAGGGAGTGACCGGGAACTGACGTCCCCGACCCATAACACCTGCCCTTGAACCAGGACTGACCCCACACCACAGCTCCCAGTCCCTGATCAGAACCTGTCTTGGTCTAACATACGAGGCCACAGTGCTCACCTATGGGGTCCAGCCAGTGGGATGCTCTGCTAAACTTGATTGCTCAACCTCCTGCTGTCCGATGCCCGCCCCCTTTACAAACACTTCCTATGTATTAGTTCTCAGTCATCTGTGTGTCTGATTTTGCTTCTGAAGAACCCAATCCGAGGTATCCCCTCGACTTTCACATCTCAACACTCGACCCGTAAGCTGGTCTTGACATCTGGGCACAGTGACTTTCGAATATTGGCCCCAACACCAAACTGTCCCCTGGTGAGCAGCTCCCTGCTTTGACTGACTTGCTCCCCAACCTCAAGCCAGGCTGTGTTCCTCCCTCTGTGTCCCTGTCCAGAGAGAAGCCCCGTCGCTCCTCTGCAGGGCTACATAAAATCTTTACGCTGACGTTTCTTCTAGCCTGAAACCTCATTCACCTTGGTGCCTATTGCTCAATAATATTTCAAGTCTGGCTTGCATGTACCTAAATGGCTACAGTATATTATAAGCAATATTTGAAATGGCTGCATACATTTGAATACACGTGAGCTCATTAAACATACCATAATCAATCTCCCACTTTTAACACCTCAATATAAAGATAGTTAATACCCCTAGGTAAGTACCATCTTGTCCCATTTTGAAGATGGAAAACTGAGTTTCTGGGAGATTATGTCGACTGCTTCAGGTCACAGAGGGAGCAAGGAGACGAGGCGGGGCCCAGCGCTGTGTGTCTGGAATCACTGTCCTGTACCTGTTCGGCACAGCAACAACTTTGGCACGTGCTCCCTGAAGCCCATGAGCATTTTCCATTTCTCTGAGTGACTTGCCAAAAGTCATTTGAGTAGCCATCCTCAGTAACAGGAGTAAGCAATATAAGTAAATAATAACAAATAGTAAGCCAATAATTAGCTTGGCAGGTACTGAAATCTGCAGATGTGTATCCAGTTCTTTTGCTTCTGACCACTGCGTGCCCTCTTGTCTCAAAGCCACAGAGGAGCTATCAGAGCACAGTTTCAATGTCATTACCGGCCACCCAGATGACCTAACAATCATTAGGTAGTGTTCCTAGACAAAAAATGTGTTCCCAACTTTCAACAGAAATCTTGCACATAAATCTTTAGGACATAAAATGAGGGAACTGCTTTCAAGTTAGGAGCAAAGTCTGACTGTGTATTACTATGAACATTGAGAGCACAGAAAACCAAGTATGACATCTTGCCACTTTGAGAGATTCATAGATTTGGAGGCCTAGAAGCCTACTACTCAAGTCTGGGTAATTCATGTGCATGCAAGCAGGACAGAGGTCCGTCCACCAGAGGGAAGAGAAGTCCGCTGTCTAGAGAGGAAGACGTTACTCCAGTGTGGTTGGGCAAACGCATGACAGTCTGAGGAGTCAGCATTCGTAAGAGGAGAGGGAAATCAAATGTGTGTGTCTCTCTGTGTGTGTTCACATTCTTTATAAAATGATGATAATAAATTTAAAAATGACAAAAGTCACTAGATGTAAAAAAAATCACACAAACACACCGGTTGCTGGAGTTCTTGTCACGGTTACTGGCTTTAACAGCTGACTGTCTTCTGAGATATTGTAGTAGTGTTTGTCTTCTAACTCAGTACTGCGAGTGTTACTATACCGTACGATCTACAAATGTTTTAGAATGAGAACTGTTTTATAACCCTTCCTTATCAAGAGGGAGTGACGTTGTGAGTCGCAACGGTGCCATCTACTGGGAAGATCTTGAACTAAGAAGGGAGAGCACACTGGAATGCATGGAATGGAAACAAAATAATGTTCTATGATATTCTTTTACTAAAGAAAGCCCACTAATTAGCGTTTCTTAGTTGGGGGGGGTTGATGGGGATTGGTAGTTTCCTGGGAAGTAAAACCTTCGCACCACAGTTCTCTGATATTTGTCTTCTAATTTAACATCGTCTGTGTGTGCTCCTTTCTTCCTACTTACTTTTTAAATGAATGGGTGACTTTTTAGATTACTATTTAATTATTAAAGCGGAAGCATTGTAATGAATCATTACAGACGCATTCCAATATGAGACAACTTAGAGGGGCTGGTCCGAAAGCCAACATGCAGTTACTTCTCCCAGAAATGTGGCCAGTATTTAAAACGTCCTTATGTCTTAGTTTGTACAACGTAAATATCAGGGTTTTTTTTTTCATAATATCGGGTTTGAGTCATCCTCAAGTTTTCACTGCTGGCTGCCTAAAATCATCTGACATCTTCTATTAACAGGAAACGAAATATGCAATATACCCCTGGGCAGATTGACTTGTCGCCCTCAGCCTGTAACAGTTGTTTTGGAATGAGAAGTATGATAATACATTGCATTACCAAATTTTCGGCAAAAATATAACAGAAAAACGTTTTCTTCCATGGACATATTCATAATATGACAGACAGTAAGTCTTCATTCACCACGCATGTTTTGTCTACTTTGTAAATTTACCACCTTCGATTCTGTGTCTCAGTTTCCATCACCTAGAACCTTTCTGGACCACTTTCCCTACTACTGTAACTTCAGAGAATTAAAATACTAACAGCCCAAGGGATGAAATGTGTTCTTAAAGGAGCTAAAAAGACACTGAAGGAGTTATCTGTAGGGCTACACATGTATCGACTTACCCATTCATATACCACTTCAACAGATACGATCGAACCCCACGGTGTGCACACCGCTGGGCCAAGACAAAGTGTCTCTATCTCCCCACAGGGCACATTCTCGCACAGGATCCAACACTGCAGACCACTGCACAGAGCGCTGGCAACGTAACAAGGTGAGGGATAAAGAGCTACTGTGTCCAGCGTTGGGGGTGGAAGAAAGGCATGTGCTGCTTAGGACAAGTGGGTTGGAGGCCACTAGGGGCAATTTTAGTGAACACAGAAGGTATGAGAAAGAAGGTGCTCTGTGCAGGTCTGGGGCACAAGTACTCAAGATAGAGGGACAAACACATCTAAAGCCTTGAAGTGACAGTGAGCTGGGCAGAGAGAAGACAGACCTTAGATTATTAATAGAGGCTGAGAGTGGTAGGCAACGTGTTAGAAGAAGTGGGAGCCCGTTCTCCAAAAAATGAGGCCGTAGATAAAAATAGGACGACTAACGAGAAACATAGCTGGTAAGTATGAAGGGAATGAGGGTGAATCCAGCAATGCAATAAACCCTCATATCTATAACTTTTTAAAATCTCCACATCCACCGTCTGTGGTGGATATTGCTACTCCAGGTGCAGAGATAAGGTAACAAAAGACAACAGGAAGTAACTCCCTCCGTGTCTCCCTGACTGGTGAGGAGGGATGCTCAGATTTGAACTGGAGGATACATTCTGTTTCCAGCTTGCTGATGTAGACATATTCAAGCCTGAGTGAAGAAAAGATTCTTTAATAGTTTAAATGATTGGCATGGAGGAATTTCCTGTGGTTGGAAAAACACAGAAGGCAGGTCGGATACATTCATGATCAGGCTTTGCTTGTTTAACTGCAAGAGGAAACTTTTTTCAGTCGGTCACATGTGAATTGGATGAGAGCAGAATGAAAGACGTGAACAGGAATCAGACCCTTCCTCTTGTTATCGGAACTGCTTATTCTTAAAATTTTCAAGGGTTGCAAAGCTTATGTTCAACTCCATGGGACTGATAGGCTTTTAAAAGCATGCTAGAATAAGCATTATTAAAACAACAAATACTTTAATATTAATTTTAACTTTACATGCTAAATAAGGGGTGACATGGTTTTTCTTCATTTGTAAATATTTTTGAGGAACTATTTCCCTCAGTATCTCACAGTCGTGACATCAGACGAGGTACCACAGACTGAAATCTGCTCTCCCATCTCTGTACATTGAAGCCTAGCCCACAGTGTAACTGTGTCTGCTGACAGGGCCTTTAAGGGGGTAACTGAGGAGGTCATAAGGGTGAGACCCCAAACCCTAGGGCCAAATCTCTCTCTCCCTCTTCCCCTTCCTCCCTCCCTCTTTCCAAGTGTGCACTTGATCTTAGACTTTCAACCTCCAGAACTGTGAGGAAAGAAATGTGGTTGCTTAAGCCACTTCCTCCGCAGTATTTGGTTAGAGCAGCCCTCACGGCCTCGCCTTTCTTGGATCTCCCAGGCGGACTGAGTCCTGCATCCTCTTAGAGGGAAGCTCACTCACTGTTTGCTCAACTATGAACTGGATTCCAGACTCAAAATCTGGGTTTCCATGTTGGGTAAGACAAGAATGTCCTTGCCCCCAAATGAATTTATAATCTAATACAACCAGAAGAAGGCAAAAGTCAAATGCAATGTCATGGGGGGGGGGGGAGAAGATTAATTGAATGCGTATAGGGCCAATGAACTGAAAGAACTGAAATTTTCGCCTCTAGGGGAAGGAGGATAAGGGTGAGCTTTGGGGCAAAGTACCCTTAGTCTGAGATCTGAGTGTCAATTGTAGGGAAGGGAGCTAGGGACCCACACACCCACCCTTGGAACAGAAAACCTAATGTCACGGCGCTGAGATTCAAACAGAGATAGTAACATAAAACAGAGATCTGAGAGGGGGTTTGGCCTGAGATTAAAGTAGGGCACTATGTTCTCCAAAAAGAATACTTTTATTTTTGTCTATTTTTTATCACATTATAGCACAATAATTTGTTTTTGTCCAACGTCTTTCTCCAATCATCTGGCTGTGAGACTCAGGTGGCATGTGACATGGATATTGCGCCCCCAGCTGACCACGGAGATTGAAAGCTATTCAACAAGGGCTCTGGCAAATGAGTAATAAATAATAATAATAATAATAATAATAATAATAAGAAGAAGAAGAAGAAGAAGAAGAAGCATATAACCGTCTATGGGCCATATGCAACTTTATAATTGACTTACACTTCTCACACAGTATTTTGATGCAGGTGGAGATAAGGAAGTCACTGACCACTGTGGTGTCCTCACTGTCCCCTGCTTTTATCTTATCTCCCTGGAGCCCAATCCCAGCATATGCCTGAGAAAAGTTTTCTGTCATAAGAGCTACCCATCAAAGCACTTAGCTTTGCTTCTGCTTTGGACCACAGAACAGGCCTTCTGCACTTTGGTAGACACGCACTTGGGTGTTTGGCTCCGCCCCGACTAGGCTGATTTTTCATTGGCTACTTAGGAGCTTCAACTTTACAAAGAAATGTTCAGTTTTCCCCAGCTGCTTGCAAGTCTAGAGCGCAATCAGAAGTCTGGGAATATGGGAAATCTCGTAGTGTGCTGAAATCACTGCCCAGTGAGCTTTGCTCAAATCAGCAAGCAAAAGTGGCTGAATGGAGCTTTGGCAATCTGCCTTCTGAAGGCACATTCCTGCTCCTACAGCCCAGCATCCTGATGTTTTGCTGGCTTGTCTGGGACCAAGATGCTGAGATCCCAAAGTCAAGTTCTGCGAGTAGTGATGCTGAATGAGAACAGTGATGCTGAATGAGAATAGAGCCAGTGAAAGAGAGGTATTATTTGGTCAAAACCAAAAAGAACTAACAGAGACAGACATGTCCAGAATGGGTTTTAGTCCAGTTCCGCTCCTCACCGCTGGGAGGAGGAAGTATTTTGATCCCGACCACATGGATTGGAGACTCGGCATTGCCAGATCTGAGCACACACGTCTGTGCATCGACCCCCATAGTCTCCCCTTCACTTCTTTTCCCTAAAGATAAACTTCTAACCTAAAAGGGAAATTAAAGAAGAGTAGGGACCGGGGAATTAAAGTCCAGTATGGGGGACAGTCTGCACTTTTAAAAACCGTTCTCATCACCAAACAGGCCACTCATGTTCACGTAATACGTTGCAGCCCTTTGAAATCTCCTTGGGCAGTGGTCTGGTATGTGTGGAGACAGGAGTGTCCTGGGAATGCGAGCAGCGCACCAAATTCTGACTTTCAGAGTAATAACACCTGGCTGATCGGAGCGGCAAGGAGATGTTTCTGGGGATTGTCAAAGCAGTGTCTTCAGTAAGTTCTTACAGATTCAGTGTTGAATTTTATAGGGAGATCACCTATATGTGTAAAAGTGCACCAGTCATAAGAATGCAGCTTGACGGAGTTTAAGGAAATGAATACACCATGGAACAACACTAAAATAAAAACAAAACACAATCACTACCAGTAACCCTCTGTCCTGTGACTGCCCAGTTATCTATATCCCTGAAGGAAAACACATTCTGAATGTTATTAGCGTAGATTCATTTTCTCTATTTTGGACTTTATATACATAAGATTCATAGAAAAGAAATCACACAAGCTGAACTGTAGGGCCTACAAAGCATATTTAAAGAAAAACTATGGGTATTTTGTCTCCTCATGCAGACCTCATAGAACACTGCAAATTAACCTCAGATTCTTTAGAAAACACAGGAACGATTTGGGATAAGCGTCACCTATCTAAATACAGATCCTAAGCTCTTCAGAAACTTTTCTACATTTGGCTATTATTTTATAACTATACAGATCTATATTCTTTCCAGCCTATCTTTTTCCAGAGTCCAAGTTCATAATCACTATACTATTCTGCCCCTATTCTCAAGATAAGTGGCTTATTGAATGGCATTCTGGAAACCATTTGATGTTTTAACTTAGAGGATATTTAACTCACATCCCAGGAAACTCCCTTACTACACTTAAGAACTTTCTAAGATACAGTAGAAACTAGTACTAAATTCTAAAACGATGTAAAACAAAGATATTATCCAACTTCATCTATCATCATATTTAAGGCTATTGATCTCTGTGGTTGTCTACCAGTGCTCACAACATTGAAAAACAATGAAGCTGGAATATTTTGATGTTTTTAGAACTTGAGCAAAAATTGTTCAAGTCAACATTTGGACACAGCTATGCACAAAACAACTCATCTTTACTGGAGAGAAATTGAAATTTCAAGTGCGTATGGTCCAAAGAATTAACCTTCTGAACATCATACTTGTGGGTGTTTGATTTATTTTTTTCTAAACCGATCAAAAAAACCATTGACTCCTTTTCAACTTCTGCATTGGATGACTGACAATTACCAAAGCCGAAAACCACCCTGGGATAGCAAACTCAAGCTTCATACACGCCTTTCACCTGCAAAGGGGCCCCACCTTGGAGACTTGTGAATCAAATATGAATCTAACACTCTGCTAACAGCACTTATCATCTGTATCAAAAAATACAGCACACTCTTGCCTAATAAAGTCCTTCCTTCTTTGCTAATTAAGATAGTACCAAATAAATGAATAAATAAAGTCACTCATTCAGTCACGAGCACTGAGTGCTCCCAGTGGGAAGTCTTTTCACTATTCAGTTTCCCCAATGGGACCAGAAGAGGAAATGAAACAACAAATTGTCCTCCTGATGAACTAAGCAGAAGCTGCTATTCTACAGGGAGCCCTGCTAGGTCAATTAGTTCATCATGCTCACAGAATGGCAATCCAGAAACCACTGCCCAAAAACAAAGGTTCAAAAACAGAGACAGTTCAGTGGCCTCTCGTCACACTGTCTCCAGTGGGAACTCCTGGAAATTGGTGGGTGGATTACCAATGATATTATAATGTACGATACTAAGCAAAGATTCACAGTAAGTCAAAATAGGAACATTATTGCATCATTCTGTATCTCGGTTAACATAAGTACCACCTATATGTATTTTTCATTAAATGGTACTTTCTTGTATTTCCTGAATCAACTTGAGAAACACTGTATGGAGTTATGGTTTCTTTCCAATTTTCCAACTGTATCTTATTCAACCCCAAAGTATAAAATATAAAACTGGCCTTCATTTTTTTAAATACTCATCCAAGCGTATATTTATTGATGAGAGAGAGAGGGAGAGACAGTGTGAGAGAGAAACCTTGATCCCTTGCCTCCTGCAGGCGCCCTCACAGGAGACTGAGCCCGCCCCCCAGGTACCTGCCATATTTTGTACAGGTTACAAATAGTATTTAATCTCGTCTTAACTCCACCATCAAATTAACAAGTTCATTGGGCAAAACCTTAAAGTCATCCAAACCTACGGCTGAGCTACCTAGCGTGAGGGCGGCGCTAGGTAAAGACGAACATCATTGCCCGCCACGTTCACACACCGGTGCCCACCGTGCACTGAGAAGAGCCGGCTCTAGACGCTCTCGGACTGGAGTCTAGCAAACAGGGACAGGCGCTTAACACGGTCAGTGGCTGCGGTGACCACTTTACAAATATCAGTCTAACAAAACCACCACTACGTGTGAAGTAGGAACTATTACCAACCCTCCTCTAGAGGCAGACAGTGAGGGTCAGAGAGCTCAGTGACTTGTCCAGCGTCGCTCAGTTCACAAATGGCAAGGTCAGGATTTAAACCCAAATGCCTGCTTCCGGACTTCAGGCTGTGGTGTGGGCACCTTCATTATCATATTAGCCCAATTAATACTCTTCCATAGCAGAATGTTTTACTGCAACCAGGCAGTACGATATTGAAAACTTATATTATGCCACTTACCATAGTTTGCCGTGTATAATGTGCACTCTTTTGCCCAAACTTTTGAGGGAAAAATAAGGATGCGCATCATACATGGCTAGTACTAATTCCGTATCTATGTGTTTTTAATTCTTTTACTGATGCTTATGCATTAAAGTGGAACTCTAGAAGGCAATAACGATAACCATATGCAAAATAATGCCCTGGAATATGATAATCGGTTTTGTTTCTAAATATAAGTAAGTAAAAAAATTGAAGTAAGAATTAAAACAAAAGATCACTTTTCTGAAAGTTTTGGCCAAAAACATGGGTATACCCTATATACAGGAGCGAATTATACATGGCAAAACATGGTACTTCTCTCCTTTTAAAATCCAGCCACAGCGAATTATACACAGCAAAACATGGTACTTCTGTCCTTTTAAAATCCAGCCACAGTATGAAAAGATCAAAGTTTAATTTCCCTATTATTGAAACATTGGAGATACAGAGAACACATTTCTTATAATTTTTACCATGTTGAACATTTTTTCATTAATTAGCTTAACATTAAGCTGCTTATAAGTTTTATGCCACAAAGTACATTTGCATTACCCTAAAATTAATCCTTTGTTTAATGTTCTATATTTGATTCCATGATAACCTTGTGTGTTTGCCAATTATAATTTAAAACATAACTAAATCAATGTATAATACCATTAGGATTTTGCATTATGTGAAGGATGAATATTATTCATTGAAATGTATCCCAGATATTTTACAAATTAAAATTAAATATACCCGGTTGCTGGATTTCTGAAAATCCTAATTGATAATTGATGAAGGAATCACAGAGTAGAAGAATGAAATATATGTAAACAGCAGAACTAAAAGGTAGAATATACAAATGAATCGTATGTCATTTACATTAGATACTGGGAAGGAAAAAACAGTATACATGGGTAATAAATCAGAGGCTGTTATACGGCCCCTAGAGAACCAGTCCCCTGCCGAATCCTAGACGATAAAAGATAGCTCAACCTAATGTATACAAGGCATCCCCCCAATTCTGGCTGGAAGGTCGTTTCTCCCGCCTTGATTTTCAGGGCTATTTTCAAACACTAAATTACCTGTCCTCCCTTCCAAACCCCCAGTGGCGGCCTCTTTGGCACCACTGTGCTCTTTGCCTCTCGGTCAGACTGCTGGGAGTGCTCTGCTGGAATGACAAAAGCCAAACCAAAGGCAAAGACCCTTCCGTTCATTTGATCTCTCTCCAGAAAAGAAAACAAAGCCAACCACAACCTGATTTTTCTTGAATCATTCTCCTCCGCGGGTTTTCTTTTTTCAGCCTTTCTAGCTCCTCTTGGAGGCAGCGGTCCACCACACTCCCTAAGGTGTCTCAGTTACTTTCATGCTAGTAACTCAGTGATGTCTCTTTCCACTTAAGAACTTTTACTCTGGAGCTCCGTGATCCCAGGTCAGGTGTCTCAGGAACCTGTCTCCATGGGTATCTCACAGATACGCCAAGCAACATGTCACAAACTGGAAGCATGCTCTTCTCAATTCTGCTCTTTTTCCTGGACACTGATGAATAAGTGATTGTACCACTCACATCGTCATACAAGCCAGGAATTTGGGTGCCATCTTCGACCCCTCCCCTGCCTTACTCTCCACATAGTCAGCTGTGGATCACACCTGAAATAATGTTTCCAATTTTGACATCTATGTGCCATTGAAAAAAAATTGAAACTATATGTGGGAGGGAAGAGAGTAGGTAACATGGTGTTTTTGTACTCGCTGTTCAGTTTTTCTGTATACCTAACACTAGTTTAAAAAATAAAGTCTATCCATTAAAAAACGTTTGGAAGTAAACAGAAGAGGGCTAATGGGAAGAGACTTAAAACCATGTCATGTAAAGAAGAGATGCAGGCACTTGAACTACGAATCCTCATAGAAAGGATTAAAATGAGTCGTGATAGCTGCCTCACAAAACTGTTGAGAAAAAGAAAGATGTGCTCAGCTGACCCCATCAAAGCAAAGCAGCGCTGGCGAAGGAGCAACTATCGAGAAACAGCTTTCAGCTTCCCACAAGAGAACAAATTATTTAGTAAAAAAAATCTCTGAGAGATAGTAAGGTAAGTCCTTTATTCAACATAACCCTTTGGAGTTCAGAAAGTGCTTTTTAGTATCTGTTATTGTATTTACTTATGAGCACAACCCTATTCCTACGGAGGACAAATAAAATTATCCTCAGTTTATTAATGGCGAACAAAGACAATGAGCCTTAGAGCGTTGCAGTGACTGGCCAATGTCAGTCAGGCAGATCCCTGCACTGACTGAAATAATTCTTCGTACATACGGAGCAGTGTTTTGCCCAGTAGATTCTCTGTTTCTGGGGTCGCCCACCAGCACACACAGTTAGTGTTCAAGTGTGAGGGCTGAAGAAATAAAATAACTGGTTACTTAATGCATAAATCCAGCCAGGATTCAGCATAACGTTTGAGTTAAGCAAAATATATTCTTGTTCTCGAGAGCCGCTGTACAACCTTGCACCTATTATCACCAGTACTGTATTGGATACTTGAATATTTGTTAAGAGAGTAGATCCCATGCTGTGTTCTTTCCGTAATAAAAGAAATTTTAAAAACAAGAAAGATAAAAAAATATTAGATTTCAGAAGAAAAGGCTCCTCCCCTTATGCGTATTTCTCCTGCCAACTATTCACCTTCTCGGTATAACAAGGCCCCAGCGCAGGACCGTGAAGAGGACCACAGCGCACGTACAGGTAAGTGGAAAGCACTGCAGGTAAGACTCCTCCCCCAACTACGGAACCTGTTGAGGGACACCCCCCACCCCCCCTACCCCACCCCCCCCCCCCCCCCACCCCGGCCAGAAAGCAGGGCGTGTTCGGGGAAACAGAAGCCGTCCATTGGAGCAGGAATGAGCTATTGAATTAGGGTGCCCTCATTTTTATGCATTCGTTCACTTCTGCTTTTAAATAAATAAGTTAACCTTAAAAAGTGCTTGGAGTGTATCTTACACATGAGGCTGACATGATCTTTGTTAAACATATGCAGCCAACATAAAATAAATATTTAATAAAGACCTACTAGATTTAAGTTCAGGAATCTAGAGTTAGAACAGAGCCATGATCCACTTCTGTTTTTGTTATTGCAGGCTTCATGCCAAAATATTCCAAAGGAGTACAAATAGATGCAAGAATAATAAAACTTAGTCCTGGAGGCCTTTTAAATACTATAGACAGTTTGTCTGTATTCACATTTCAAAAATATGATTTTACTCATATCAATTAATTATAATATGTTTAATAATTTTAGAAATCAAAACAATTCTTTAAGCTGTTGCAGAAATTCTATCATTATATAATAAATGTCTTGGAAAAATTAAATTTTGTTTGTTTTTGTTACCTGTTTTCCTAACATTTTCTGTAATTGGGCTTTAATGAAAGTAAAAAGTCAGGGTTTAACTTATGGGATACATATTTTCTACAGTTAAAGTTTGGTATATCTGAGAGCAATTAACTGGTTAAAATTTTAAAATTTAATGATCTATGCTGAGAGCTAGCATGGAGCTATTTACAAAGGCAATAAGCATTTTTATTAGCAATGTGGCCAATGATGCTATGATTATTTAAACAGGCCAAGCTGGAGAATGAAACCATGGTTCGCTGACCTACTGTTGCTGAAATGCTCTACTAGGTGAGATGGATCACATCACTTATCTCCTGGGCCCTAATGCCTACAGGACAAAATCCAATCTTTTTTGTTTTATTGTTGTTCATTTACAATTGTCCTCATCTTCCCCTCATGACTCTGCCCCAGTCTACCCACCCCCACCTCCCACCTTCAAATCTTCCCATCCCTCAGTCGCCCCGCCCCCTTCCTTTTCCTCAAAGGCATCTTTATCTTCAGCAATGCTGCCCCCTAGAGCCACCTGCTAGAACAGCCATCCGAAATGGGTTGGATTTGCCCAAACAGGTGCTCACCAGCCTCCAAATCACTGTTTCTGTCTCCTTACGCCAAAAAAGATCTATTCATCCTTCAAGTCTCAGCTTAGGAATTACATCCTAAATTGTTCCCTAGCAAAATACCTACTCATGCATGTTAAATATTTACAGACTATTAAAAAGTTACAATTATGTAATTAAAATGATAACACAATCACACACTTCCGGAAAATAGTTCTCTATACTCTTTATCTTAGAGTCAAGGGGGGTCAGGACAGTGGACAGGTGGGTATGCAAATACAAAGCAATATTTCTACCAGAGTTTGCTGCCCTCAGACTTTACTGAGATGATCATTTCATGACCAGCTGTGAGCTATCAGGACACACAGAAAGAAACTACCCCATCCAAGATGACTGCCATCCGCTACTACAGCATTAGACTTCAGTGCTTTATTTACAGAACTCCCAACTGACAAATAATAGAATTGCATCATGAGTACACAAATGCCTTTCCAAGAATAGAACTTGAAAGCTGTTTTCATAAAAACGCCTTCTGGCTGAATTATTGAAACGCAGTGTGCTGACAGTCGGGAGGGACCGTAACACGCATGCGCCGCTAGGAGCTAATGGAGTCGATCACTCGCAGCAAGAAAAAGTGGAAGCTAAAGTACTTGAGCAAGGTTTGTATGTCTCTCACCATGTGGCCTTACAGTCTGAAGAATAGCAGGATGCATGTACAGCAGTCATCTCTTTATAAGGGAACACAGGGCTTCCAAGAATTAACAGACAAGATTAGTAGGTTGCTTGGAGAGGTACAATGCCACAGAACACACCCATGGGAGTAAGACCTCCTTATTTTGAAAGAATAATCCAACAAAGACCCAAAACAGGAATTTTGTAGAATTCCCAATTGCTTAAAGGGAACTTTTTAATAGAGTTGTATTTCTAAGGAAACACTGAAAAACAGAATTTTCAAAAACTATGAAATATTCTCTTGTAGTAGGGTTTACACTATAAAAATTTTTGAGGCTTTATCTTCCCTGGTAGTTAAATGTTTTCAAAAGTTTTCTATTTTTTTTCCTAACAAAAACCCTTCACCCTTGCCTGACTTTAAGGTAAGGAATGTGCGTACACCCTCTGAAGCACTCAAGGATGGCTTCCTTTTTCACACTTCCTCCTGCAGTCCCGAGGCCCTTTCACTGTGTGACCGAGGCCGATGCTAATGCAAGGGAAAAAGAGTCGTCACAGTAATAACAACATGATACTACCGGGACAGACATCTTTTATGAAGTCGTGCTGTGCACAGGCTGTCTGCATACAGGTCCCAGAACAAAGGAAGTGACAGCCACTGGCTGTCCCAATGAAGAGTGCTGTCCTCAGTCCTTGTCATCACCAATACAGCAAATGCCAATGCATGTGGCTTGCAGGCAAAATGCTAATCCTGGTCCAGCTTGACAAGCCATGAATTGTCAGTAATGAGCATAAACTCTCAGAGTTAAAAAATGATGATAGCTTCAACCTCTCCTGCAGGAAGCTCTTGCAAGGAGAAAAGTGTGAATGGAGGACCAGCATGATGAATGCTGGCAAGTCTGAATTGCAGTGTCTGGACACCTCGTAACTCAAATGGCGTGGTCATTACTTTACACTACTAGGGACACATGTACATGTTGCCAGCAATATGGGGTGGAGTCGGGGGAGCCCCCAAACAAGCCAGGGTGACTTATCTAAATTAACTAAGAGGGTGAAGGTATAATTTTAACAAATCAATGTTTTAGAGATTTTCAAGATTCAAGAGTAAAACTAACCCATTGGAAAACACCTGCTAATTGTAGATTATAATGCTAATGCATTGCTTGGGAGAAACCACAATACCCATAATTCTGGTCACTGCTTCCCAGTAACTCAACAACTCAGGTGACTGAGAGGACCAGAAGCAAAGAAATCTAATCAGGCTTTTTGATTTGCTCCATAGGCACAGAAATGTAAAAAACTCAGAAGAAATTCAAATAGGTTGAGCAAGCAAGCATTCATATGTGTCTCTTAACTACTAGGTATACATAAGCACCGTTGTTGCTGACAACTGGCAGGCTGGACTTTCACCTGAAGAACACAGGCTTACTAGCATCTTCATTGAACCCACTGGTGATTGCTGGTATCCCTTTAACCCTGCATTCCTGTCTCTGAGTCAGTACCTGTTTCTTCCTCTAGGGGTCAGCACACCAGTGCTGTCAATGATACCTATTTTGACCATGATTTTTGAACATGATCTCTGAACAGGACTAAGTTGTCTTCAAAACAAATAATGGAAAGTAGTGAGATGCCAGGAGGTCTTCACGGAGTCTATCTTTTAAAATAACTACACTCAGAAGCCTCCCGGTCAACATGAGTCAGTCTAGGGATGATCAGAACCTGAAATGCAGAGATAACCAAGTCATCAGTCGCTTACTCACATGTTCTATCGTCAGTATGATGCAGCTGATAAATCAGAAATCGTGTCAAAACAGTTTAACCATGTACTTTAAAGTATTCATATTTTCAACAATATGGTTTCAACAGATGAATTCTGTCATAAAAATTCTACCTCCGGTCTAATGCATCAGTCATAAAAGCAATTTCTCTGTGGAACATTACAGTCGGTTTCCGTACCAAAAAAAAAAAAAAAAAAGGCATCTCTGTGCCAAATATAATCTTCTCCACAGTTACATAAATACTTGCTGCAGTGAAATTACTCGCAGCTCTCCTGATGGTCTCTGTTCATGTGTATTTTCCTACCTGCTACATCTCCATCTCACCTATTAGCCTACTGGTCAGAGAGCTACTCCAGGCATCGGGGCTACTCCACGCATCAGGAAGGCTGTGAAGCTTCTGAGATGGGCTCCGTGCACTGCAGCTGGTATGAACTTCAGAAAGCTACAAGTTTGGTAGTTTAGTTTATGTAGAAAAAAAATGTTGCACCAACAACTCTAATAGGTTTTACTAAAAGGCTTTTTGGCCTTTACAACCAAACAGATATTTGTGATAAAGCAACTTGTCTGAATATTCCCTGAGGCATGGACTATTTTCCATCTGTAAATGGATTATTTATGGGTACTATAAAATTACAACTCTGACAACAAAATTATGTAGGTTTATGAATTCTGGGAATGTGAGGGTTTTTTTTTTTTCCAATTAACCTGAACATTAACTCTAAAGCAATCAGGTACTTATTTTAAGAATTTTGGAGTATAAAAGCAAGTAATGGATTTTAGTAATTTTCAATGAAATGAAAACAAAAGCACTGTTTTAAAGTATTTTAGGAATAGTGTCATTAGTGTAGTATATTGTAAAAACATAGAATCTTTTTCAAAGTGTTCAACAATTATGATTGAAAAATAATAAGCTAGTATTTTCAGTTTCCATTATACTTTGTTTTAATACAATTTAATTTTAAAATGTCAATTAAAGAAGCATGACTTCTGGAGGAAGAATAGAACAAAAACTACACTCGATTTTTCTTTAATGCAGAAGGAGGCCTGCACCGCCATGGTAACTTTGCGATGTATTTTTCAAAAGACTTTTCAACACAACCTGCTTGCATGGTTTTAGGAACCCAGTCCATCCATGCTCTGGAATCCTTCTGTCTGCAGCTATGAAAATCTATACAACCTGCATCCTAATACTACCTCCATATTATTTTTTCCTATATCCCACTGCAAAGCATTAGCCTTGAAAATTCCGTGATAGAATTTGTCACATCCAGGTAACTAGTTTATGTTTAAAGATATTTATCGATCCAAGTAAGATCAATAGTGCTGACTGCTCAATGCATTTCAGCTTTCCTCTTCAAAAAACACTTACCTAGAAAATTTTGCATTTCTGTCAGACAGATGTTTTTGTACTTAATTAGAATAGTAAGATTCCATTTTTGAATTTGTCTGGTCTATAAAAATGATCTGTTTCTGGCAGGGAAATGTACTGATGTTACATGGTCACATTTTTTGCCTAATAGGAAAAAATATTATCAAAGAAATTTGGGGGCCCCTGAAGAGTTCTGAATTCTAACTTCTTACAGAGCAAAACTTTATTTATCTGACCATAAAGGCCAGCTGGTGTTCTTAGATGCAAAGAATAGAACTCTGGGTAATTTAAGGGAGGGAAGGGATTCGTGGAACAACTGGAGAACTAAGCTTGTAAGCAGGTAAGAGCCAAGGTATTCAAGTTTTATAAAGAACCAGATGTCCATAAATGTTTGGCCAGGAAGCCTTGACCTCTGAATAGTGAGGAGCGGACGAGTTGCAGGCACACTGCCTTCCGGCTCTGGCCCCTGGGTGAGTGTATCACCACTCCGCTAGAATGAACCCTGACCATTCCTCCTGCTTAACATCTGTTCTGGTTTCACAAAGCCATAGAGAAATCTAATCTGCATTTAAGTCTTGTGCCTCTTTGTACACCCCAATGTACACCAGCTGAGGACTCTGTTGTTACATGCTGCGCCTACCACAATGGAGACATCCACTCCATCTAGCTGCCATGTCAAAGAGAGAGAGTTCCTAATACAGCCATCCTCAAGGGCGATAATAATATTATGATGCTATTTGTCTGTTTTTTGTTTCATTTTGATGATATAACAATTCCTCTTTAATAGTAATTACAATAGCATATTGATAATACCCCATAATAATAATTAAAATATATTAATGATGATCATCATACCTCCTATGGCAATTTTTGGCTATAAATTATAGTCACAGAAATGATCTCACTTGATTATCATAACTTGAAAGATAAGTATTAATAGCTACCCACCACACACACACACAAACTAAAAATAAAGAGACCAAGGACAGATGTTTCAAGTTCAAGCTGCGATGAACTAAAGTACACCTTTTTAAACCTTAACTTTGCTCACAGCTACACGATGTTTTCAATGTTCCTCTGGGAATTTCCTTCTCTCTTTTCAGCCTGGTTTTTCTGTAAATGACCTAAGTGTATTTTATTTTATTTTTAAAGTATATTTTATTGATTATGCTCTTACAGCTGTTCCAGTTTTTCCCCTTTTCCCCCTTCTACCCCGCACCCACTTTCTCTCCAGCATCACCCTCCTTAGTCTATGTCAGTGGGTCATGTGTGTAAGTTCTTTGGTTTCTCCGTTTCCTATACTATTCTTAACATCTTCCAGTCTATTTTTTCCTACCAATTATGCTTCTTCATCCCTGCACCATTAACCTCATTCTCGCCCTTTTCTCTCCTAGCTGATAACCCTCCGATGATGTCCATACCTATGATTCTTTTCCTGTTCTGGTTGTTTGCATAGTTTACTTGTTTGTTTGTTTTTAGATTCAGTTGTTGATAGTTATAAAATTTTTGCCTCTTTTTATGTTTATGATTTTGATCTTCTTGTTCTTAACTAAGTGCCTTTAACATTTCATGTAATAATGGCTTGGTGATGATGAACTCCTTTAACTTTACATTGTCTGGGAAGCATTTTATCTGCCCTTCAACTCTAAATGATAGTGTTGCTGGATAGCATAATCTAGGTTGTAGGTCCTTGCTTTTCATCACTTTTAATAGTTCTTGCCAGTCCCTTCTAGCCAACAAAGTTTCTTTGGGGAAATCAGCTAATAATCTTATGGGAACTCCTTTGTAGGTAAGTCTATACTTTTCTCTTGCTGCTTTTAACATTCTCTTTTTATCTTTAACCTTTGGCATTTTAATTACATTGTGTCTTGGTGTGGTCCTCTTTGTGTCCATCTTGTTTGGGACTCTCTGTGCTTCCTGGACTTGTATGTAATTTCCTTTGCCAGATTGGGGAAGTTTTCTTTCATTATTTTTTCAAATAAGTTTTCAATTTATTGCTGGTCTTCTCCTTCTAGCATCCTATGATTAGATGTTGGCATTTTTGGAGATGTCTCAGAGTCTTATTCTCTCCTCATTTTTCCTTTTTTTGTATTCTTGTTTCTTCATTCTTTTCTGGTGAACCGTTTGTTTCTTCCTTATGTCCAAATCATTGATTTGAATCCCAGGTTCCTTCCCTTCATGGTCGGTTTCCTGTGGATTTTTCTTTATTTTACTTGGCGTATCCTTCATTTCTTCCCTTATGCTTTTACCGTATTCAGTGAGTTTGCTGAACATCCTTATCAGCACTGTTTTGAACTCTGCATCTGATAGGTTGGCTATCTCCACTTCACTTAGCTGGTTTTCTTTTTACCTTTTATTTGGACCACATTTCTTTGTCTCCTCGATTTGGCAGCCTCCCTGTGTTTGTTTCTGTGTATGAGGTAGAGCTGCTTTAACTCCCTGTCTTAGTAGCATGGCTTATGTAGAAAAGGCATCTGTAAATTGTGTGGGATAGAGCCTTTGGTGATCGCCATGGCAGGGCAACCCACTTCACTGCTTTGTGACTCTGTGTGTGGGGAGGGCTCAGAGATGGGACAATGCAGCCTGGAGATTTGCCCAGCATTTGCCCCATTTCTAGTGATTTCCCCCACTTCCTGTTTGTGGCTAATGCCCTACTGCTGCTGCCCTGGTGATGAAACCCAGAGTTGGTGAGTTTGTATATTATATATGGGACATTTAGGGGTGAAATTCTGGCAGTTTCTTCTGCCTCTCCAACTCCCACTGGTTTACACAGCCAGAAGTAATATGGGTTTATATTCCCAGTGCTGGAACCCTGGGCTCTGCAGTCTGGCCTGGGGCTGGGATTGCTTATTCCCAAGGTAACCCTCCTGATTTTTATTCACCATATGTAAATGTGGGATCATCCGTTCTGCTGCCAACACCTCTCTGCATCATAACACCTCTCTACCCCTCCTACCCATCTGGATGAATGTGGATTCTTTAAATCCTTGGTTGTTGGACTTCCACCCTGCTTGATTTTCTGACATTTCTGGGTGTTTTTTGTTTTAATACCTGGTTGTAATTCCTTCTATGGTTGTGCAAGTAGGAAAAACATGTCTACCTATGCCTCCATCTTGACCAGAAGTCTAAATGTACTTTAAAATTTAGCTCATAAGTTACTGATTTTCACTGGAGTATTTGTTTTCTTATTTTGGAGTTCTGTGAATTTTTATGTATTTTGGATACAAGTTAAATATCAGATATAAGATTTGCAAATATAGTCTCCTACTCTATGGCAAATATATATATATTTTATTCTTTTAACAGCATCACTTAAAGACTAGAAGTTTTAAATGTTAATAAAGTCCAGTGTTTCAATTTGGTCTTTTAGGGCTGTGCTTTTGGTATCGTATCTGTGAAATTTTTGCATGCAGTCTTTCGTCAGTAAATGTGATATTCTATGTGGGTTTTCATAGATGCCACTTATCGGCTTGAGGAAGTTCCTTTCTCTTCCTAGTTTCATGAAGTTTTCCTTTTTTTAAAATCAGGAAAACATGTTGGATTTTGTCAAATGCTTTTTCTACATGTATAGAGATGAGCTTATAGTTTTTCTTATGGTTTGCTACTATGATGAATTAAAGTTTGATTTTTTTGAGTGGGAGTGGCCTAAGATCACACAAGCTTATTATATTACAACTTGCAAGTCTAGCATCCACTGAACTTTAAGTGTCTCAGGGTGGAAATAAAGGTGTTAACAGATCTGAATTCCATTCTGGAGGCAGTAGGGGAGAATGCACTTTCAGGATTATTCAGGTTGTTGACAGAATTCAGTTACATGTGGTGCTATAATGAGGTCTCTATTTCCTTGCTGGGTCAGCTGGGTGCCATTCTTGGCTAATGGAGGCCTCTCTCTGGACACTGGACAGATGTGCTTACATCTGGGAACCAGTAATAGCACACGGATCCCTCCTCCTGTTACCACATCTCTTCTTCCTCCTCTTAGGCTGTGCCTAGTATATTTTCCTTTTGTACTTTCATTTTCATACTAGTGAATGTACGGTGGAATTTTCTAGAGGTTACATGACACTGTGATATTTCAACAGATTGAGTGTGGAAGCTGATATGAGCATCTAGCTGCCTTCTTTCCAGCCAAAAATCAAGATTTGCAAAAATGTAAAACAATGCTACTCTTTCCACTGTTTATTTTTAGTGCATGTACTATATGCATATAGTATATACATTATCTTAGCATGTATATATAGGTACATATTTAATAACTTTAACATGTCATGGGAATATTTTGCTATTTAAAATGATGGGCAATACACAGTGCAATGCACAGATCTCATATCATAGAAAGATACACTTGAAACTTACATGATCTTATTAGCCAATCTCACCTGAAGAAAATTAATAAAAAATTTTAAAATAAATAAATTAAAAGATTGGTGAAAGCAAAGGCTAAATTTTTTTTAACTTAAAAATGATTTAATATACATGTTTTAAATTTCTGTTTTTAGTGCCAAGTAACTTTAAACATTTAGATATAGATACACTATAGGGATAACAAGCCTCAAAACTTTTTAAAAGTATAAAGGAGTCGTGAGACAAAAAAAAATTACGAATTTTAGAACCTCTCTAGTGGGTCTCACAACAACAATGAGATGATCTAGTTTGAAGAACCTGTCACTGCTGCTCACCTCTGATCGGTCAGCAGAGGCCATGGGCCCAGCCTACCAGAGCACAGCCAGGAGATTCTATCCTGTAAGGTGGAGAGCTAAGATAACTTTGGTGATCACCACGGAAGGCACATCCTGCCCCTCCCCTCCAAAAGTCAGTTTTTTCCCCCCAAAGGAAAGTGTACAAGAGGCTGGGAAGCTAAATCTATACAAATGCCTGCCACATACTCTGTGGGTTCATCTGAATAAGATTACTATTCAGAAAATGCTACCTTTCAATTCTGCCAATTAGAACAAAGTACTTAAAACTGTTTGCATGCAAGAGAGGTAATGATGTCTTACTACACAGCCTGCTGATCTATTACTTTGGTCCTTGTATATGATAAATCCCAGATTATTGTCTTCAATATTTGTGTTCCATTTCCACATGTTGCCTGGTGTCAATCTATCCCAATATCCATTTAGGAGAAAGTGGACTGTATGATATGTATAAATACTTCTCAATAAGTCAGTGGCTAAGACCTCAAAAATAAAGTTTTGATATTATGTTTAAAAATGGAAAAATAGGTTTTCACCTCATACTTCTAGCTGGCTCTACTGCAGGCTCATTCCTATCCATATTTCAGGAAGCTTAATTAAATTTATAGGACTTCAAGTGCTGTTTAAAGAAGAATATTTTCTGAGAGGTTTTTGTTTGAGATGATTTATGATACAATGTGTTGATTACAGACACAACCCTTCACAAAAGAAATGGGTTTAGTGTAAATAATATTTAAGTCTTGGTAAAGCTATAAACATTGTATCATCAGGGTTAATGAAGGGTACAGCCTGTGAAAAATTATTAAGTCCCACTGTTGTCAGTTTTCTTGCCTCCTTTCGATTGGCTAATTTTAGTCAGATCTATGTGGGAAAATAAAAAAAAATCAGTTTAGTAAATTTATTTTTAAGAAGAGTAAACAGCTTTGAGTAAAACCTGAATTACTCTCCTATGAGTCAAATGGGCAAGTTTTATACACATAGATTCCTCATACATATTGTGGCGTTTATGTGGGGTGAGGTGAAAATACTTTTTGGAGTAATTATTTCCTTTACTTTCTGGATTTTGGCTATGTTATAAAGAGCTCAAATGAAGTAATACCATCCGTAGTTTCTAGATCAATTAGATTTTACTAAATTTAGTAAAATTTGTACTAAAAATATTTGAGATGTTATTCAATTGCGACCAAATAAATCACAGAAGAGCACACGAACCGATATCTAATAATAAGCAAAACTGCAGAAGGAACATAAATAAAGTATATGGTTTTATTTCTGCTAAGGAAGCAGCTATGTTAATTTTTTCTTTTGTTCTACAAAAAGAACATTCATTTCACAAGCACGGTGTAATGATAATCACAGAAATTATAATCAGGGATTCCGGCTGTTTCCTGAGTAGTTTCTAAGTGCCTGGCATGTGCTGGTTTGCAGACATTTCCTCACAAAATATTTCTTAAACAGAAGCATAAGTCCTACCATTTCCTTCACTTCACAGGTGAGAAAACGATTGAAGCTTAGCGAGTTAAGGTCCAGGTCTGACTTGCAAAACCTGTCCTAATTATACCAATGAACTCACTGTACACTCCTACCTTTTCTTTAACGTGTGCCAGCCTTTGTGACCTTGGTCACTTCTGATTTGGATCTCACTGATTTATCCATCTCTCCATTCATGTCTTCATAAATTAACAAATACTTACTGCCCGATTACAAAGAGCCACTCCCTGGACAAGGAGTTGAAAAGACTCATTTTGTAAAAAGAAAAGCTGAAATAAATGTTATAAAGATCAGATGAAACAATATACGGAAGAGGTTTGAGAGTTTAAGGTGCCATTAGGCCAAGCTGCTCCTGGTAAAAATCGCCATGAGTGTGCTTGTTCCACTTTGTCACAGCCACTGGATCATGAACTATTTCCCCTAAAACAGCACCTTCCTCTGGGCAGAGAAGGGATTTGACACAGAAACTGTCCTCAGTGAGCTTCCTCTGTCTTAAGAGAACGATTCACTCTGGTGATGAAATCTTGTCTCAGGGACTCGGAATGAGATGTGGGATCTCCAAAGAGAGAAGCTAAGAAGGTGGGAGCCACAGAGGCAGGCCGGCAGAGTGGCCCCAAAGACTCGGGAGTTCTGCACTCTGCAGCGAGTTCCAGTTTTCAGTGATGCTTATCCGAGACGCATGAACATATGTTCGTGCTCCCATGGCCTTAAGATCTTTCAGGTAATACGATCATATATTCTAACTTGCTTTCAGAACTATAAGCCATATACATTATGAAATTTGTCACCACCATTATAAAACGAGTGCCACAGTTTGGCCTGAATTCCTTAAAAACTGGAGGGTTGAAACTTCTGGCTAGGATTTACTGAGTTTCTTATGTGGCTCTATTCCAGACTTAAGCTTTCAAGGGCTGCTTTCTAAAACAATATTAAGCTCTTGTCTTGATTTGCTGTAATCCATTTATCAGCCCACACCCCTGAGCCAATTACTAAAAAAGATCCTTAGTGACACATCTGTCAGTGTGACTGCAAAGATTTATCTGAAGATAGATTTTTATATCTTATTTTTAGTCAGCTTTACAGGGGTATAATTAATGGGAAAGAAAATTAAGTAATTTTAAGCATGCAACTCAGAATTTTAACAAATTTTTGCAATCATGTAACCACTAAACCTACTACGATACAGAATTACTCTGTCACCCCCAAAAGGTCCTTCATACCCATTTGTTGTCAAACTCTCCCCTCAATTTTGAGCCCTGACGACCACTGATCTATTTCTGCCACTGTTCCATTGCCTCTTTTAGAATATCATGTAAATAGAATTGCAGTTTGGAGTCTTTTATATCTACTTTCTTTCACTTAGCATAATGCTTTTTGAGAATTTTTTAAGGTACCCATAGAGAAGTCCTTTTTGCATAAATTCATTGTATAAATCTACCACATTTGTTTAACCACAGTGATAGCTGAACAGTGAGTTCTATTCTGCTGTTTGGCTATTATTTAAAAAGCTAATCTGAATATTTGCATATAAACTTTTGTGTGGACAATAATTTCATTTTTCTTGAAAAAACAGCTAAGAATCCTAAGCAATGTGCATATTGTGACCTTGATAAACCCACTAATTAGTTTGAGTAGTTTTATAATGATTTCTCAAGATTTTCTGCCAAAACAGTAATGTTAGAGAGTTCTGCTTCTTCCTTACCAAGGCATATGATTGGATTGAGTAGGATATTTTCAAACAAGGTCAAAATGGCCTTGCTGTTCATCTGAGAGGAAAGCATTTATCGCATTAGAAGATGTTAGCTGTAGGTTTTACAAAGATGCCCTTGATTAGTTTGCAGAAATCACCTTCTGTTTCTAGATAGTGAAGAGTTTCTTTTTAATCACAAAAAAGTGCTGAATTTTGTCAAATGTTTTCTCTTCTTAAAGTATGTTAATATGTTGAATTGCAATGATTGATTTTTCAAATGCAAAAGCAACGTTGCATTCACGGGAAAAACCCGGCTTGGTCATGCTGCATAAACCATTTTTACTTATTGTTACACTAATTCATTCAATTTTTGAAAAGGAATTTTGCATCTATGTGCATGAGGTATACTGAATTGCAGTTTTATTTTGTTTTGGAACAAAAATGGTCTGATTTGCTATAGAATGTGTTTGGAAGTGTTCTCTTCTATTTTCTGGAAAAGTCTATGTAGATTTTACATTATTTCTTCTATAAAGGTGGATAGAATTCACCAGTGAAGACATCTGGCCTTGAAGTTTTTATTTGTTTTTTAGCTTGTGGAAAGCTTTGGTCTTCAATTTTTAATTTATTTTTAGAAGAGTTTTAAGCTTCACAGAAGAATGGAGCAGAAGGACGGAGCTTTTCTTTCCATTTACCCCTTGCTCTCCCACACACACAGCCTTCAGACTTGCCAAAAAAACATTTAAAACTACACAATGACTTCACTGGCCTGACACATTGTTTTCCCAGGGCTCTCCATCTCCCTGTTACCTCAAGGGCCCTTCATGGCCAGGGATTGGTTTCTGCTCCCGATTCCTGCAATGTCTGATGTAGAATGTGGTACCCTGGCTACTGTTCTCAAAGGGGAGCGCTGGTGTCTACAGACTCTGAAGCAACCAAGCTTGCCGGGACCCCCTGCGCATCAGCATCTCGGAGATCTGGTCTGCCTTGTGCACCTAGGAACCCTCTACAGTGAGGAACAAAAGGCCTCCCAAGCAGCTGTTGCATTTTAAGTTGCTCCCATTGTTACAAATTTCTTCTGTGGGAGGGCCTCTAAGTCCAGAGAGGCTGAATAAGGTGTTTGTGATCATCACCATGTGTAATGGCACCAAAATCCAAGCAACCTGACTCCAGGTGACACGTGAGCTCTTTATTGCTTTTTTGGGATGATTTGTTACAATTGCCTGGCAGGGGAGAATAGTGCTCATGATTATTAGTTTATAATACTAATAATAGCTCTTGCTTAATAGATATAGAAGTAAATATTTTCATCATTTTTTGGCAAGTGCATGTGCTTGTATATTGCTATAGATTTTTTTGTTCCATTTAAAACTTCTCAATAGACATATTCACTGAATGTGAATGGATACATTCTTCAGATTTCACTGATATGATATAAAGTATTCTTTTACTCAAAGTCAACTAAATTACAATAAATACTCTTAAAACTGTAAATGTGTTTCAGCTCTCTAATTACATACCAGGAAAAAAGAGAACTGCTAGAAATAATATAAGCAAAGCTGGGTGTATTCATTGTTACAGAATCTGCATATTTTAGTTATTCATCAGTCTTCTTTTGCACATCTTCTATCATCATACACAATAAGACATGACAGAACTTGAATAACAGAACTCATCCCCAAACCTGATGCTGCTGCTCTTCTCCAACAGTAATACAATGAATAGATGTGCCTCCTACTATTAACCCACTTCAAATATGAACTGGCACATAAGCAGCACAAACAGGATCCAGTTCCCCGAGGTAAGTTTTACAAATCTCACTGTGACTAATGGTTCAATATCCACTTACACACACGCACACTAACACTGTAATAGTGTTTCTCCAGGTCTCATTGCTCCCTTCTTCTAACTAGAATGTCAATGAAGTTGTAAAAAAAAAAAAGAAATGGCAATAGAACAAAAGGCTCAGTCTACAATTTGACAACATATTGATGTCTAACACGTTAACAAAGTTCAGCTCTGCGGCTATTGACACGTGTGGTTTCTTCAGTTGGCCGAAAAGTGATCAATGGCCTGAGTGAATATAAATTCTGAGATTATATGATCACAGCTAAGGAAAAACACAGTAATTTCTTTGAGGTGTTACTACATGAAAATTCAGTAACAACTGAAAGTATGGTTCCTATTTGTTGTCTATACAAAGAACAGGAAAAGAAGAGATGAAGAGGCAAGGAACAAAAAGAAGGGGAAATGGAAAACATGCTAATGAAGGGAAAGAAGGGAAGGGGAGGGGGGAGGGGAGGGGAGGGGAGGGGAGGGGAGGGGAGGGGAGGGGAGGGGAGGGGAGGGGAGGGGAGGGGAGGGAGGGGAGGGGAGGGGAGGGGAGGGGAGGGGAGGGAGGGGAGGGGGAGGGGAGGGGAGGGGAGGGGAGGGGAGGGGAGGGGAGGGAGGGGAGGGGAGGGAGAGGAGAGGAGAGGAGAGGAGAGGAGAGGAGAGGGAGAGGAGAGGAGAGGAGAGGAGAGGAGAGGAGAGGAGAGGAGAGGAGAGGAGAGGAGAGGAGAGGAGAGGAGAGGAGAGGAGAGGGAGAGGAGAGGAGAGGAGAGGAGAGGAGAGGAGAGGAGAGGAGAGGAGAGGAGAGGAGAGGAGAGGAGGAGGTGGAACAGCAACAAAAAAAAAAAAATGGGGAAAGTAGGAGGCAGGACAGTAGGAGAGCACCAGGAATGGGCTAAGAGATTTCAATGAGCAAAAGATCCACTTTATCTGCTAAAGGGTCAGCAGGAAACTATTGATTCTTAGGCAATTGAGAGAACTGAACTGCATAAGCAGAGGCTAGTCCAATACCAAAGAACAGAGGAATGGCAATCTAAAGGAAAAGTCCAAAAACAGGGCCGTTAGGGTACAAACGAAAGCAGTCAAGTGCAAGTTTAATTCATTGATTCAGTGAGCACACTTTCCCTGCACCCAAACATAAACAGGTTAGGAAAATTTGAAGCAGCTCAAGGTAGTCAAGTTCCTACAGGGCAGGAGCACTACCGGTGCCACTGAAGTCCTCTTAACCTCAAGACCTCAGAGGCCAGCGGGGCAGGGAGTCGGGGCTTGGAGGGCAATGATGAGGCTGCTGGCCACTCCCCTTCAACTGTGGGGCCTGATTTCTCCTCTCTGAGTGGGTTGGTTGAAATTGCTGACCTCTAAGTTCCCTCGAAGCCCAGAACTACATAACTAAGGCAAGCCAATGTAGAAATTTATCTGCAACTTGAAAAGTGAATACATTAATTAGTACATAGTAAAAACATTGACTTTGGCATTTTTCATATAACTATCAAAATTAAGCCCAAATAGACAATTTTACAGTGCTGAGCACTGATGGTTACCTTCCACAGGAGCAGCTATTTCCACTCAAACATCCTTGCTCTCTCCACCTATTTTGCCCCAACACATACTTATTCTGCAGTGAAAAATGAGCATTTTCAATTGGGCATTTGGATGAGCTGAATCGTGTGCCCCGCTTTGTTTGTGCTGAAATTCTACCCTCAGCGCCTCACAATGTGACCCTATTTTGAATTAGGGTTGTTGCAGATCTAATGAGTTAAGATGAGGTCAGTAGGGTAGGTTCTAACCAGTATGACTTTTACAAAAATGGGACATTGGGACACAGAGACACACACAGAGGGAAGGTAACAGGAGGAGCTTCAGGGAGAAGATGGCCAGCTCCAGCCCAGGAGACAGGCGGGCAGCAGATCCTCCCTTCCCAGTCCTCAGAAGGGACCGATCCTGCAGACCACTGGACTTTGGACTTCAAGCCTCCAGAACTCGGAGGCAATAAATTTCTGTCGTTTAAACCACGCCAGCAAACTGCTGGAAGCACCTTCTCTGTACCTGCAGCCCTGTCCCCTAAGCACTATACCTTCACGATGTAGGTGTTACTTTAAAACCCATTTTTATGTGGATGGAGAAGCTGAGACACAGAAAAGCGATGCTAAGAACTCGCATTTCCTAAGTGGCAGAGCTGAGATTTAAACTGAGACAGTTCAGAGTGTGTGAGTTTAACTGCTAGACACAGTGCCTCTCATAGATAAGAGCAATCCCTAGGAGAGAGGCCTTCACCTGGTTTTGCTAGTATTTCTTTCCTCCAGTCCTTGCTTGCTGTTTGTCCTGCCTACATGCTCTTCCCCATGGGTTCCATTTACCCCCCGCTTCTGTTATAGCCTTTTCTGAAATGGGCCACACCTCTTCTGTGTGTCCCTCCAGGGAAGCATGGCATTGTACTTGCATGGCACCATAGTCACATTTCCACTGGCTGTTTCTCCCAGCAGTTTCCGAGCTCCTGGAAGAACTGGGATGGGGTCGCCTAGGTCAATTTTATACATGTGGCTCCTGGAAGCAAGACTAGCACGTGAAAAGAACTCAAAATGTATTTGTCACATGAGTAAATTAATTCTGGAGGAAATTCTGGAGGAATTCACTGTACATTATTCACTGTATTAACTACATATACACACCAGCTATATTAAGGAACAGACAAAATTTAGAAGAGCTGACATCAAGACTTCAATACGGGGCATCATTAAACATATATGAAAGGAAAACACAGTTTCTTTAAAACTGTTTTTCAAAGAAAGTGGAATAGACTAGTTACAAGGCACTGCATATGTTCATTTGTTGGGCATTTTAAGCATTGGTGTTTGTGTTCTCTGTGATTGGAACATGAAATACAGAGCAGCTGGTCCAATAGAAGCCATCAGAAGAGCTAAACTCAGCGGCAAAGAGTGGTTTTCCTGCGTGTGATGACGGAGGCAGAATAGTGGATGTTTTTCTTCCAGCAAGGAACCATTGGTTCTCTCTTTCAGAAAGTTGCCCAATTCATTTTGATTATATTTCAAAATGCCATGGGGAGAGAGGTCAAAGGCATGTGTTAGTTGAAATGAGAGACTCAAGCTTAGGAATGCTGTTTCACATACAAATATAGTGACAGTTGGCATCTAACACCTACTATTGACAGGAAACTGAGTAAGCAATGGGAAGATAACATTCCGTATGCAAATGCACAATGACATCCATGTCGGAGGGTTCCTTCAAAGGCAAAGTCTCCTCTCCATTAGGTCTACAAAATAAGGTGTTTGTCCCATTGCAGACACATTTAAAACAAAAGAGTGTTTCATAATAAAGGAGATATTATCTAAGAGATCTTTTAAAACACTAGTGATAAGTACTCCCCAACATCTCTATGCCCACCTTCAACTGCGGCTGTTACGATGCGCAAAGTTGTGAGTGCAGTTCATCTTGTCCATGGCCTGCTTTGTACTCGCTGGTGTTTGTAGAAGTAAAGTGTAAAATTAAGATAAAGCGAGTAAATACACCAACAAGGGTCATGTCACCCCAAAGAAGCAAAATCTACATTCTTTTCAAATGCACATCGATCATAAAAATTTTCAAAGTAGGAATTTTTTCCCAGTGTAAAATAAAAAATTTAGCAGGATGCATGCTATACAATAGAGTAAAATATAAAAAGTACCAAAGGCATTTATATTTATAAACAGCACAAAGCAAGCTTTGGAAGTTAAAGAATTAACAAATAAATATAAATATATGTTTCATATTTTAACAATAATATAAAATCATGACTTCTTTAAAAGTCAAAAGAATGGTTATGTTAAACTGCATTTCACCTTTGTGTTCTTTTTCTGCTTCAATCATTATAAAATTTAATGAGGCCCCAAAAGAATGTCCCGTAATCAGGGCCATATATAAAAGTCACTAGCTCTGAAAGCAGATAAATCTGGGTTTGAAGACAAAATCAGCTCTTTAGGTACCATTGGACATCAAGGAAATTCCTCTCAAACTATTTTTTCCTCACCTGTAGAACGATAACAAAAAACACACCATCCCCAGGACTGGTCTGAGGACTGAATGAAACCAGGCTTCCAAAGTCCCTGGCACAGTGTGCAATCCACACAAACGATGGCAGAAAGCATTACCCTAAGAGTCGCTGAGGAATGACAGCCAGAGTCCTCTCATCACTCGAAGAAACAAGTGATAAGAACCCTGATGGTGAACTGGGACTTGCTAAAAATGTACTACCCAGAATAGTCACTAACGAAACCTGAAAAGTAGTTAGGCATGTTCATGGAGCTCTTCCTTATAATTAAAATTAGTAAGTGTGCCATCACTGGGCAAAAGAAGAAATCCTTAAGAACACAGTGGTTTTGGCTGAATCCATATATATGTATATATCATGCATATAGAAAAAGATCACCATACACTCACTGCTCACTCAGTGGATAAAAAGTAATTTGCCGCCCATCTCCTCCTGGTCAGGTTCAATTAAGGGGCCTGCTGTCTCCAGGGAAAGGCAAGGACATACACAATTCTGCTCGGTGTGAGAGAACTGTGATTGCGGTGTGCATGGAACCATGGCCTGTAGGGGGCTGGGGGGCACCTAACAGAATCCCCCTGGAGGCTGATGAAGAAAGAGAAGAGGCGCCCCAATGACACTTCCATGTGGATTTTAAAGTGTTCTTTCCCCAGTATAGGTACAGAAATCTATGCTGGGAAAAATGCTCTGCTGTTTAGTCTTTAAAAATATACAAATGTGTGTGAATGTGAATGAACCTGAATGTGTATGGGGGCATCTCTGAGTTTGGGATTTGGGGGTCCAAATCCAAAAGCGATGCTTATAGTCACCATCACGCAGCTACGCACCAAGGCCGTGAGTCCAGGAAATAAAGGCTGATTGGAGGGGAAAGGTAGTTAATGGCCTTTTACACCTTCCAGGTTGGAGGTGCTCATGGCATGTCTAAATGAAAATGTCTGAGCAAGTTCAAGATTCCAGTCTCGGAGCCACCGTCACACTAGAAGCTGGAGATGAAATTCCCAACTCAGCAGCTGGTGGTGCTGGCTCCAGGTATGTACCCCGCCGGGAGGGTGAGGATGGCTAGCTCAGAGATGCACCACAAAGAAGAAATCAACTGGAGTATTTAATTTTCAGGACAGCAGTTTTGAGTCTACTGAGCTTGTCTGCAGAAAGATAAAGGTGTTGTCTTGAAAGCGCTCTTTCATACATCAAGAATGAAACATGGCTAGTGCATGCCATTGTGGCAAGTATGTTTTGTGATACAGTCCCTCCTATAAGCCAGCCTTAGGTCCCCGCTTAGATCATCGGATTTGAGCCTTAAGAACTGAAAACGGTGAGCTGCCTGTGTGACCCCCAGTTCTACAGATGACACCCGCACAAGAAATAGCAGGCAGCCAACACAGGTAACTCTACTATTCACTCAGTTTTATTAATGAAAATGCACTCAGCTTTTACTAATGCAGATTCACTCCAAATCCACACTAACCTAGTAACAATACTAATCGGATAGAAACAATCAGCAAAAACATCATATGAGAGAATTGGGGGATAACAAACCCGAGTCCCAGAGTCTCAGTCTGCAGGTCTGGGAGACAGCACAGTGGGCAAGGGAGGCATCAGTGTCTTGCAAAGGAGAATCTCTGGAGCCAGGTGGGCAGCAGGGCAGACGGCATCCTCAGTCCAGCAGGGCAGAGCCTCCAGCCACATGGTCATCAGAAGATCGGCGGGAGTGGCGCAGCATCTTGGTGTGCACAGCTGTCTCAGCAGTGGTCTGAAGCTCCCCCTTACACCCTTGAGGGTAGTGTACTCTACCCTTCTGGGTCTCTGGATAAATGTGTTGAGTCCCCTGATAAGTCATCAGGAATTCCCGGTGGACTCATCCTGGAATACTCTACTTCTATAGAAGCGTGTGTTCAGGTCACGTATGCAGATATCATGAACACTCCACCCCGCCAGGCATGACTTCAGTAGTTTTCTACTTGAACCAAAGTGTCATGGCTGACTGACTACCGAATTGGTTGACATGAGTGACTCCAGTTTGTTTTACGTACTTTCTGCTCTCTTGACTGGGCCAACACCAGCTGCTGGTCCTGCTCTCCACAGCCGTGATGTGCGAGCCCCAGACATGGTGAGAGGCAGTGGTGTTTCCAGACTTTGGGGGGCCACAATCTCCCGGAGGACTTGGCCTTACACAGCTTGAAGGGCCCTCCCCCAGATGTTCGATTCCGTGGTCTGCAGCGGGCCCCAGAATTTTCATTTCTGGTAAGTTCTCACATGCTGCAGCATTGCAGCACAGGAAACACAGTGAGAATTACTTATGTAAGAAAAGCTCTCCCAGATACGAAGTAGAAAGCCTTTCCCAGAAAGAAGAACAGAGATGTGGAAGAAATATCACTAGGTTTGGAATGATACATGCATCTCTAAGAAGACAGCAAAACCCTTCAGCCAGGTAGGTGGAAACTTAAAATACAGCCGCACGCAATACTCCCAGACATGATGAGCAATAAGGACGGGCTGACGATAAGCTGGCGTTTTGCTCCCTTTTTGCAAAAGGAATGAAGCAGAAGAACAGAGACATTTCTAGACAGACGCTGTGGAGCAGACCTGTTATTCCTGAGTGCCCTGGAAAAAATGGAACACACCAAGAAGAAGGCCAGGCAAAGAGTGGTCAACTCAAGGGCTCTAGCGACCAGGAGTCTGCAAACTTTACCTGTAAAGTGCCAGTCTACAAATATTTCAGGCTTTGCAGGCCATGCAGTCTATCACAACTGCTCACCTCTGTTGTTGCAGAGCTAGAACTTATGGCTGTGGCTGGACTCGGCCCATAGCGGCTGGATTTTGTTTCCACTCCACGCTTGCCAACTCCTTCTCTAAACCACAGGGATCTCAGAAACCAGAAGCCAAACCTCCACCTCTCACAGCCTGTAAAAAGAATTACCATCTCCAAATGTCCAGGCCTTGGTGGACAGGGACACAAGATGTTTGGGGACAATACAAGGTATTGTTGACAGACAATACCAGATGATCCCAGAGGAAATCAATGAGACAAGGACAGCACGCAGACCAGATGTACCCCCTTCTCTTCCTAGGGGACAAGGGGATTTAGCCCTGCTCCCAACGCCACCTTCGGAAGAAAAGAAAAAAGAGTGTGGAGTCACCGAGAGAAGACACCTTCCTGACATGAAGTAGGAACTAAAACTGAACTAATCTGAGAGAGACCAATATAAATCCAGAGTGGCTGAAATCATTTATTCAGTGGAGTAATTTTCTTTCTCTCTCACTGTGGGCGGGGTCCAATTTCAGGCAAATAAAGTAGAATCTTATTTTTGTATGCCTGAGTGTGATGTAGAAATACCCACCCCATCTTGCGATAAAAAGAAAACATTTCTGTCACCCTACAAGTTCACAGGGACCCTCCAAAGACGAGTCAGGAAATGAAACACTTCCTTAGAGCACAGGATGTCTAAAGCAGAGGCATCCTGAATTCCTCAGATTCACTGCTCGCTGTAATTTTGTCGCGAGCCTTCTCTACTTTGTAAAACTCCCCGCAGACCAACAGGCTCAGCGACAGGAATTCCTTAAAAGCAGTTTGCCAGATCCCAGGGAAGGCCCTGCGCACAGAGTAGGTGCTCAAACGTGACGCTGAATTTATCAGCCCTGGGTTTTATTTGACTAAAATTAATGCCATTGCCACAAGTCCTCATTAACTCCCTTTGGTGGCACCTACTTTGAGCACCGCAATGTAGAGAGATTATTGTGGTTGACCGCAAATGCACAGAACTGTGTTCAGTTACCTTCTTAGCAAAAGGTCCAAAGCCGTGTTTAGAAATCCCTTTTTCCCCGAGGGATACCGAGAACCTGGATCCGAGTCAGGCTGGTAGATGACTAGTCTTCGAAATCCCTTTGCATCTTCTCACCCAGCCCGCTCCCTGCCCACTTATCTTTTTCTATGCCATTGCACTATTGCAAACATTTGAAAAACTAACGATACAGAGCTGGATTACAAAGTGATTTCAGCTTAGCTAAAGAGCCCCATGAAAAGTTCTTCAGCCTCACAGATCCTGTTTGGGGAATGATGCAAAACCTGGCAACAGAGTCTGTCAAGTAAGGCTTCTTCTCTATACGGCTTTCGAGTTTTCACGAACGGCAGGAAGAGAGAAAGTGTGGAAGAGGATAGTGCCATCTGTCTTCCTTCACAAACCCATCAACCCTCAATGGGAAACTGAGAGGACCGCTGGCCCTGGGCAGGCCCACTGAGACAGCCCCCAAGCCTTACTACCCCTGGAAGAATGAGCTGCATGGATCCAGCCAGAGGAGCTTCACCCGACAGACAGAACCAACCTGCTTTCTGTAGAGATAATGACTTTGTGCAGTGGTGACAAAGAGGCAACCATGCTTAAGGCCCAGCCTTTCCTCATCCCAAACACCAATGGCGAAGATAAGGAGACAATGACAGTGAACATACCAGGAGTCGTTAATGATCAGAGCCGTTCAAAGCAAATGGAAAAACTTCAGGAGAAATAAATGCTACAATCGTTTACTTACAAATGTTTCTGAATCTGCCAAGAGGACAACAGAAAAATGAGAGGTACAGATATAAACTTATTTTATTTGGAGTTACATGCTTATGTTCAGGGTGTTTGCCAAGAGATCTAAAAATGGATCAACTACTTCTTTCATTGGTTTAAAATAAATACCCAAATTCATTTTTGTCAGCTTCTTATTTCCATACACTAAAGTTGAACACAACCCTATACAGTTTTGTAAGAAGCTTTGAGACAAACAGCTCCCTGAATAGACTTTGCTTGGAAATACACATTACCTGCCATTTTCTCAGTCAGATTAACATTTTTATTAAGCATAGAGAAAAACATCTCAATTATGGTCACTGAAAAAAAACCACACACCTTGCAATTTGTGCCTTGGAGTAGTGTAGGCAGTTGATAAATAAAAAGAGCAACACAGTTAAGGTGACATTTTTGGATGTGATTTGGGGCCACATTTGTTATTCTATTGCCCTCCACAGTGATTTGTGGAAGAGCGGGAACGTGGCCAACCAAGGCTAGCCACATTCCTTCCAGTAATATTTGATCAAATGCATTTGGAAGCAAGTCGGGGTGGGGAGCTTCAGAATCCTACCATAATGACAAAGCAGGTAAGTTAGGAGCTGCACTTGTCTACCTTTTACACAGTGTTAAGGACCTATTTTATAAAGGAGCAGCACGGAGGAAAATAGAATAAAGGATGGGAGAAAGAAGAGGGAGAAGATGAATGGGGGAGGAGAGAGGGACATGGGAGCAGGATGGATGAGACGGAGAATGAGAGCAGACATGGGGGCTAAAAATGGATACATCGTTTCGGCCGTGGTTCCAGACGCACCCACAGCCAGCCAACCCTTCGGCTCCCGTGTTAAATGAGCCAATGACTTATGGAATGAATTAGTTAAAATTATTTTTTGACGCTTGCAATGGAAAAAGTCCTAATGCATGTAGTCTTCAACCTCCAGATTAAGACACAGTTGCACGGAGCCCATTACAGTTACTTTGTCTTTTATTATGAAGGTTAAAAAGGAATAGTCGGTAGGGAAATACAAAGGGCAGCTCTGCAGTGCAGCTCTGAACTGGAGAAAAAGGGCGGCTTCTACACAACACGTGGATGAAAGTCACAGGAGAGATGACGGAAAGAGCACTCCAAGGGGTGGGATGAAGTCACTGAAAGGCAGAGTGTCGCGCACTGTTTATTCAGTGACAATCCTCACTCCCATTTACTTCTCAGCCATTTTCGAGTAGTGGAGGCCATGAAAGAGTTTTGCATATTGAAATGTGAGCAAAAGACTGTTGGGTAAACCTTCTGAGAGGGCTTCTACTTCACTGAAAACACACACAAAAAAGATGCAAAAGCTGGCATAGCCCTTTATTTTGCTCTTTTCCACTTTACCTTTTTCCTTTCCTGGAATATGGATGAGAAGTCGGAAATGCAGCAGCCATATTGTGAACATGAGGTGATAATCATAAGGCCAAAAGTCAACATACTAAATATGGTGCAGCCACACAGGTAGAAAGAGCCTAGGGCCCTAAAGTCATTGGTGAGGAGTTAGACTAACCATGAGCTACCTACCTTCTGCTACACATTTCATATCTATATATCAACATTTCATTTGAGATTCAACAAATTGTTCTAACATAAATCATTTCTAACTGATACAGGGATGTAAGACATTACAGAGCATATATGAAAAAAGTAGAGCTAATATCCAGCAGTTAAATACTCATTAGGTGTACAAACGCCCATTATGAGTCGTTGGTATCTATGCTGACCCTGTTGTTAAATAACTTGAGAACCACCACTCAGAATAACAAAAAAATGTAGTCAAACAAGAGGCATGAGGCAGTGAGAATTAAAGCTAGACATAGACGGAATAAATTGTAGTGGACCCGAAATACCACCCAAAGACGTATAACTTCACTTAGTAGAGAACATATAAAATTTCTCCCTCTGCGTAGATGAAACACACCATACTGATAAGTTAATTTTGTGCAATAGTGAGAACAGCTCTCAGAAATTCTCCTACATTAACATGTAAGCCTGGAGGAATTTCACAACATACTGCATTTAACAGCTTGATTTTCTGACCTCCTGGTACCTCAATTCATCCCTGGAAGTTTATTTTAAAAATTAACTTAAGAGTATTGGGGTTATAAAATTCATAGACTGGAATTAGTTATTATATCATTGAAAACACCTGGCTTCCCACAGCAGCTATTTGCTGGCACCGGCTAATTTACATATGTTGTGTGAGAGAAAATGAAGTTCAAGCTTTTCTCAAAATCACCTTCAGAACAGGAAAATGTCTCACATGAAACAATTTTAAATATAATTACACAAAACAGCAGTTAATATAGCAAGCATTAAAATTTTGCAACTAGGGAAAAATGGACACTAGAAACCAAACTATTATAAGATGGTTACAAGCAGGTTTTTAGGTTCTACAACTTAATTTGACTTAAGAATTTTTAGATTCTGTTATTTTTAATTGTCTGCTAAAATGATAAATTGGGCAGTTAAGTATTTTTTCCCACCTTTGCAGCGGAGAGCTACTAAGTGAAGTCCAGCTATCCTAAAATGCAGACCCTTGATTTTTCAATTATTCGAGCCATCATTAAAAATAAATGCTTGCACATACTTGCCTAAGTGCAGTCTGACAGGATGCAGGAAGTTGGCTCACTCCATTCACAAACACTCCACGGGGCACATGCATCCCTGTATTTTTCAGAGAGTAAAGTCTGCTTCTCCGAGTAAATCATTTGCACACAGGCAGACAGACAGGCATAACACCTGACGGATGACAGCAAATACCAACTTTCCCTTCCCTGTTTCTTTCAAGTTGATCAATTGAAGATGGCCTTTCTGATCTGACTATTTTGTTTTTTACACATACACAGGAAAGTAACTTTCCCTATTGCTAACTTAAAATAGAACTTTGGAAACACCACTTTAAAATACATTTACAATTCTTCAAGTAAAAAACAGCTTTTCGTCCACCTTCCACAATTCACAGCAATCTCTTTCAAGATGAGATAATTTCCAGTTCTTTATTCTATCGTGATCTTTTATGATTTGTTGTAGCAAAGTAGATGCTGCTTAGTTTGTCTATCGCATATTATGTTTAAATATTCTCGTTCTGGATCCTTAGAGATCTGAACTAATAGCCTTATCCATAAATTTGAGTCATAAGGTTTTTAAGTCTGTGCAGCAAGTTTGTTCCTTCCTTCCTTCCTTCCTTCCTTCCTTCCTTCCTTCCTTCCTTCCTTCCTTCCTTCCTTCCTTCCTTCCTTCCTTCCTTCCTTCCTTCCTTCCTTCCTTCCTTCCTTCCTTCCTTCCCTCTTTTCTTCCTTCCCCTTCTTCCTTCCTCCCTCCCTCCCTTCCTTTCTCCCTTTGATGGGGGCAGTTCTTCAGGAAGATCTTTCATTTTATTGACTGCAGTTCATTATTATTTTTATTGTATCATGAACTTTCCTCCACTTTCCAGAAGAATTCTGATTAGGAGTCCATAGCCGTGTTATAAGAATTTACCCAGACTGAAAGCCCAGTGGAAAACAGGTGGTCCTACTTGGACATATTACCACAGGACAGAAGTGAGGCGGAAAGACAGAAACCACAGTAAGCAAATGGAGATGCAAATTGTCCCCGAGTTATTACTCTCGTTTGCAAAACAGTTATGGTAAGGAAGACACACTACTATCATTTAAATTATCACTGAAGATTAATAAAGTGTGTCTCTATTTTGTGTTGTTTTCACAGTAGCATGGTGCTTAATTGTAGTTTTATTTTTGTCACCTGAAGATCATACATATGTTTCAAATGAAGAAAATTACATAAATGTTAAATATTTGTGTGCTCTTATTTCAATGTCATGATCATTTCATCTGTATTTATTTTATCATGAGGTTCACTGTAAATTACCAACTTAGCAACATAATTTTAATTAGAGATCTGAAGCACAACTTAGTTCTGGGTTTATTTCTGTTGTGTTGCTTTTATTATCATGGTTTAATAGAACATAAGTGCTGTTATTGTTTCAGTATTTGAAGGTGCACTTAACCTACAGACAGGGTCCCAGTGTGATTTATAAACATTAAAATCCCTCTTTGAAATATTTGTATTCCTCCTGGAAAATAAATTTTAAAGAAAACACTTTAATTTTAAGAAAAATAAACTATAATATTTAAGTTCTATAACAGAAGTGTGGTTACAATAAATTTATAAACAATAAACAGGAAATCTAAACCTTCAGGATTAAATTTAAAAAAAATAAACTCATGCATATGTATTTTACATACAGTTTAAATACTTAAAAACTCAATTTTTAAAGAAAATATACCCATGGCTGATGGATGAAAAAAGGCAAAGTTTACAAACAAAATACAAAGAACTAAAACATAGCATTCTCAGAATATAAAAATTAATTTTTACTGAAATATACATAGCCCACGTCAAAATTATTACAATTTGGAATTCGGCTTAGAGAATTAAACCATGAAAAACAAGCTTTTCGATTCGGAAAATTCTCAGGTTCCAGTAAAAGGACTCAGGGTCCTCCAGTTCGCAAATACCCATCCACTTACATTCTTTCTAGATATCACTCAGTGTTCTTGATGGTATCTCCCTGCCCTCATGCACCCTCCACTCCCCAGCTCCAAAAGATGTAAGGGAGGTGAACAGAACTGGCTTTAAGGAGACGGTTTAAAAGTTCAAGAGACAGCAGTATGTCCTTCATTCTGGCCCGCAACCTTGCAGAAGGCAGTTTCAGGATCTCTCACTACCTCAGGGAAGATGTCACCCGTGTGGGGGAGGAGGCAGAAGGGAGGGAGAGGAAAAGCATATGCTAATTAGGCTGTCCTTTGGAAAGTACTTTTTAATCAGGGGAAACCGACCATTTATTCAATATTTCTTTCTTAATGTAGTGTAGCTGAATTGAACAAGAACAGACCAGAAAAAAAGTGTGGGAGGGGTGGTAATAAAACCCATGGTGTACTCTAAGTCAAGCCTGAAAGTCACTTTAAAGCTTCAGAATATGTTTATTTAACAATGTTTAGAGATCTCCAATATTTCTTACTCAAAACTGTGTTCCTGTTGTAGAACCTTTAAAAGTATTAGCTATTCTAAAATTTCAGTATTGCATTTTAACGTGATGTACACATAAGCAGGAAAGACCGATGCTGTTAATGCACTGGTACTTAGTCACTTACAAATTTGGATTTTATAATCCTGCCCACATTAATGGAGTGATTTCCACGTGCTTTAGAGAGACCCTGAAATCTAAAATTTTTAATGCCTTGTTCTCTAATTTGAGCTTTATTTTAAAAATACTAAACACTTTACATGTTTAAGGGTAGAAAACACAGTTAACTGGATTTTTTTCCTTTTCAGAAACAGTTGTCCCGGGGTTTCCCATTTGAACAATGACGTCACCACCACGTGCTGATTCAGGCCAATCAGCTGGGAGCGCCAGCTCAGATCATGACACTCAGACCTTGAGGCCCAATGTCCGCAAATACTTTAGCCCTTAGGTCTTGAAATGCATGAAAAATTAAAAGTGGAGATAATTCTTTGTGCTGCACAGAAAAGTGCACTAGCATTCATTCCCACAGCCCAGGTCTATGCAATTGCATGGAATTGGACACAAGAAGGATCTCTCCCAATTAAGAGAGAGCATCTTTTATTCTAATAATAAGGATAGCATCATATAAGTAATAGTTCCCCCAAATATTTAATATAGCCTTTTTAAATTGCTGTTCAAGTACGGTTTTCTGTCTTTTACTTCCATCCCAGGCCACCCCATCAGCCCTCCCCACCCTCCTCCGATTTCCAACCCTGCCCCTAGTTTTTGTCCATGAGTCCTTTATACTTGTTTCTGTAAACTCTTCCTTTTTTCCCCTGAAATTCCCTTCCCTCACCCCTCTGGTCACTGTCATCATGTTCTCTACAAACTAAGTTTTATTCAACACAATTATGTTTACATTCAGTGCCTGTGGTTTTTGAAATTAAAAAAAATATTTTTAGATCTTTCTTTTTAAAAAAATGCAATGGCTGGCACCCGCAGTGCGTAGTATATATTGAGAGTCCAGTGTGTATTTGTTGGTTAGTTAGTTGATTTTTGGTTGGTTGGTTGGTTGGTTGGATGGTTGGTTGCATGGATGGGTATATAGATACATGAATGGAAAAATGAATGAATGGATGGATGGATAGATGAACAATGAATGGATAACAGATGAAAGAAGGAAAGGGAGGGAGGGAGGAAGGAAGAAAGGGCTTTACTAATGAAACCTAATATATAAAACAGATATCCCCAGAGTGAATCTGGATAAAGAGAATATGATATTCTCCAAGAAATGTATAGGGATACTTGAGGCATAGTTTGAAAATCACTTAACTAAGAAGCCTTTATATTAATAAATCTACTAAGTATAAAATAAATAATAATCTGAAAAAAATTAAGAATAGCCTCTTAAGGTAACTGAAATGTCAAATATCGAATATGTTGATTCTCATTTGTTAATCAGCTCTGACCAACAATTATTGAGATCTTTGGCTGATACAAAATGAGAATGGATTCATTTTTACATAAGTAGTAGCTATTGAATGTTGGCCAAGTTCCTTAAACATTTTATTGCTCAGTTTCTCTGTTTATAAAGTAGAGATGACAGCTCACAGGTGATGTAAAAATTAGAGTTCCTGCATGCAGTTGTGTTAGAACAGTGACTAGCAACTTGTAAGCAGTCATTAAAAAAAAAAGAAGAAGATGCATCTCTTGCAACAGGGATGGCTTCTAAGTACATGGTGTGCTTCATACACAGTTCTTAGTAAATGATACTAACAAATCTGACATCCACTCTACAAATCCTGGCATTAACTGATCACATAGACTTTTACTTACACAATTTTCATAACAATTTTGTTGAATTTCTACTACTCTGAGGCACTAAGTTCCAATCCACTGAACAGAAGATTCATTTTCTAAGCACATTATAATTTACAAAGTCTTTTCCCACTGAGAACTTCACTCTGGGTGGGGAAAAAAAACTATTTTACAAAATAGAAATAAAATCATTATCCTTATTTTACGAAAGAGGGCCCTGGGGTCCTGGGTGTTTGAACAACCTACCCAAGGTCATAGGACTTCAGAATTTAGGGATTACTTTCATTGAAGGTGTATTCACAACTGATGTTATGCCATTCAAGTATTCCTTTTTTTCTCTCCTTTCCCTTCTTGCTGCTTTGCCCTTTTTAATAAATAACTTGTCAAAAGGAAAGCTTAACATCTGTAATTCAGATTCCTGAGACTCCCTTCACATTGAAGCCTTCCTGCATTTGTCTGGGATGAGATGGGGTGGCAAAACCATTTGGAAATTCCAAGGGGAAGACAAAGCCCAAATGTGAAATGCCTTCGCTCCCCCTGCCAGACACATCTGAAACACTCACTGACATACAAAGCATCCTCTCTTCAGCTCTTTACAGAGGAGGAATAAAACTAAAAGACAGTTACTTAATATTTGTTGATTGTTTTAAGTAGGAGGACTTAAAGGAAGAGTATAAAGTTTTTGTATCTCTGCGTATCTTTCAGTGAAGCTTGATGGAAGTGAGGAGAGGGGAGGACAGAGTGCTGTCTGTCAGAAGACCTGAGGCAGAAGATGCAAACCCCACTCCTTCCTCATTTTCACACCTAATACCACACCTTTTCCCACCACAGTGCTGCTCACTGAATACTCTTCCTCATCTCCACATCCAATCTAAGGCCCAGTTCCATGCTTGGGAAGAGCCATCTCGTTCCACTTGTTCATTACTAAGCCATCTATCTCCATCCACCATGATGAACCTACTTCTTGCTTCAAATCTTCACATTCTATTAAAGGTGAGGACAGGTAATGGCCAGGAAAGTCACAGTTGTCATTGTCCATACTGCCTTCACAAATGCCTCACTCACTGAAGAAAAAAGATGAGCACTTTTTGTGGTGACCACGGGCTTCCTAAGATGATGATGATGATTGAGAAACACGTATGACGTTTAATGCTAGAAAGCCCTTGCTCACGTCATCATTATAAAAGCCAATGACCTTCGCAATTCATCAAAAAGTTAAATGTAGAATTGCCATATGATTGGGTAATTCCACTCCTAAGTATCTCAAAGAATTAAAACAAGAACCTGAAGATGTTTGTTAAATACAGTAGGTGACATTAGTTCAAGACTTCTCAGGACCTCTTCTTTGGTCTCATTCACATGCTTGTTCCAGCCCTGCACATCGCTTGCCTAGAGACAAGCTCCTGAGACTAAGGACACGGTAACCTTACTGATAGTACTGACTCTTCCCCCTCTGCCTCCACCTGTCCTCTTCATCATCACAAATGCAGTCTTTCCAACATACGAACCTGAGCATTTTGTCTATAGTTGATAAGTGTTTCATTGATCTTCTCTTTAGCTAACAAGGTGGCACGGGAATCCCTCAGAATGCGACGAAAAGCCCTTCATGATACTCAGCCCCTTCACCTCTCCAGAAACTCTCCTGAATCAGTGAAACACAAACTTTGTTAAACACGTGGAGCTTCTCACTGGCCCACCTGTGCTCCTGCACCAGCCTGAATCCATTTCCTTCTTCCAATACCAGATGAACACATCCTTCCACACCCTACTCAACTGTCACCCCCGAGTCACACTTTCCCTGCTCCCTGGCACATCACACCTCACCTTCACGTATCCCAGGGGACTGTGAACACTTCTTGTAGTAATGATTATCACGTGTAGGCTCACCATTGGGCACAAACCCTATTTTATCTTTCCATCTCTTACTGTGAGCTTGGCACATAGTGGTCCTCAAAGATCAAGAGTATTTTTCTGCTTTCTATGGAAAAAGCAGAATACCTACTAATGCTTATCTATGGAGAGCTCAAAACATGTGGTCCAATTTTACAGAAATTGTAATTGTACTCTAGTAGTTGTGGTTGTTGCTTTGCACACAGTGAATCTATTCTTTAGCATACTATTGATTTGAACCATCTAAATCCCTGGCAATTAGGATTATCTATCTTTACGGTGATGACTTCATAGACCATCAGAGATACCCTGGCTGCCTGTATTAATGAGAAACTTAGAGATGCCGTGGAGAGTTACAACCTCTGGAATGAGAAATGACTGAGCACAGTCTAAGTTTAATTAACCTCAGTAAGCACGAGTTCTTCCATTTGTAAAATGGGAACAATGCTACTTAAGTCATAGAGCTGTTTTTAGGATTGAGTGAGGCCAAATATGTAAAGCACCTTGGAGACAGACTGTCTCACACAGAGTAAGCACTTGAGCTCTTTCATTTTTCCTTGATAATTATTTCAAAATCAACACATGACGCTTATTTTGATAGTCTACCTGCCTTACCAATGTAAATTCACATGAAAATTAGACTCCCACCCTGATGACAATGAAAACACCAGATTTCTATTTACTACAGTTGCCTGTAGCCCACAATTAACTGTTCCACACAAAAGACACAGTGGATGCATGCTTAAACAGGCAGCAGTACGCCTCTGCTTTGCTCGCAATACCCTAGATAGTAAGACCGGTCCCATCTCTCCATGGTATTGGAGACATAATTCAACTCAAAAGAAAAATTCATCAGCATTTGACAAAAAAATCCAAATATCTATCCCAAGGCACACAGAGGCTTAAAAGATAGAGAAGATATGAGAATATAGGAAAATATGTCCAATTTTCTTGACCAATGATTTAAATTCTTCATTTCGCAAGGAGCATAATGAATACATTGAAATCAGTAACCAATCATGGGACGTACAGGTACTTAAAACTAAAAATTAAAATTATGAATAAGCTTAAAATGTACTTCTGCAGCAAGAAGAATCCATGCATCAGAAGTAATTATTTAAATAAATAAGTTAGGAAATGAAGTATTTCAATAAGTTTAAATAAACATGATATAAGAGAAGTTTCAATATATAATAATCAATGTAACCGATGTGATCTACCAATAGTTGTCAAAGGGTGCATTGTTGGCAATATTAATATTATACAGTTAAAATTACAGACTGTCAGAGTTTGAAAGTAAATTGCAAGTCTTAGGAGACCAAAAGCTAACTAATTTCAAATTTAGGGGAGTCACGGCTAATGTTCCCGTGACTGTCAAACAATGGGGAGCACGTCTTTCCTTTCTTATCCTATACGACAAACATGTAATTTCTCACTACTTAAAACAAAAGAAAAAGATTAAAGCTACCCAGTGTTACTTCTAAAAAAGAATTTTTTTAAAGCTGGAAATGGTATACAGGCATTATGCAGTGGCATGTATTTAATGCACACATGTTGGTATAATATTCTTATTTTTGTGCCTCAGAAGTATCTGTTTGGACTAATTGTAGGAAAAAATCATATCAAAATATTCAGTATTCTTATTTTGCTGTTAAAGTGATTTAAAAGAGAAAGTGACTTGATAGCAAAGCCAAGTAAGAGCAGTGGAATCAGTGTTGTAAATATGATATTCCATAAATCCCACAAAACTGACTCAAAGTTAACCAAGTGGGGAAAAGTAGATAATGATCACATTCTGTTGCCTAATAATGGTTCTTATTTTGAAATGTAGTAAATGCATTAATACTCCAAATCAAGGTATCTGACCTTCATCTTTCCGAATTTAAAAGGGTATAACAATATGATGCTACTTTAATGGGAACAGAATCAAATTTCCACACCGAGAGACTTGGGCAAATGTGAATTTTAAGTCTTTCCAAATAATATTTCAATATTACATACGAAAAATGTTGTTTTAACAAAGTTTAGTACCAAATTCACTTGAGAAGAAATTTCTCAATTTGTTTTACCTTATAACAACAATTTTTATAATTTTTTGACAGTTCTCATTTTGTTTTAACATGCACGCCCCATAGACGGGGAAGCTATTTTTCTATTTTCTCCATTTACAAGATCATTAGTTTACCGAGGAGATTTTGAAAAGAAACCCCAATGGCTGGATTTCCTGAATCCTTAAGCCCTGGACTGGGAGGTATGGGAAGTGGCTAGAAAGCTGTGCACAGGAGGAGGAGGGTTTCCAGGCAACCTGGCAGCCAGAAGCGAGGGAGACAATGGCAATACTGGCAGGGCTCCATTAAAGGGGAGTCTGCGGAAACACACTGTGTGTGTTTACCCTCGCTTTAAAACACACAGTTTAAATACGAACTAGAGGAAATAATAAAGAGAGAAATACTGGAGAAGCCAGTCTAGAGAAAATCAGTTTATTCTCCATGCTCTTTTAATGGTTTTTAATGCAATGGACACTGTTTCAGGAGTGAACCTAGCTGTGTGAATGAGCATCCGCCTCTCTCTTAGTTGTCAATCCGTATTGTGAACACAGTGTGTTAGGCTCCATTTTGCAATGCACTAATACACAACTAGGTGATTTCATCTTGTTCCACCAGTAACCTCAACTTTAGTTTGAAATGGAAACACAATTACAATTGGTGATAAGGAAATGATATATTCTGGGGTAACTGGCTGGGATGGACAGGGAGGAGTAGAATAGAAGGTCACATAGAACCTTTCTCTGCTCATTTGTAGAGAATCATCTGTCTTGGAAATCCAAGTATCTAGACTCCAAGTTTTCACTATATCTTCTAATGCTAGCTTTTGCTCTAACATCAATTATTTATGTTTCGTTTAATGATCTCAGGGTCCTGAATGGCACTCCAAAATGAAATGTCCACTAAAAACAGACTGAATAATAAAAAGATCCATATAGCTTTATAATCATTTAGCTGGCTTCCTATTCAACAATAGTATTTATAGGGCTGCTTGATCTGTGTATTTTAAACATAAATAGAGTTCTTATAAAACCTCACTATGGTCAGTGAAGTGTATACATTGGGTTTATAAATTAAATGATACTGGATGACTAAGATAATAATAGCAGTAACAATAAACTATCATCTCTTTCATTTTTTTAGAAAAAGTTGAATTTGATAACAGGCATACAAAAGATCATTTCTGATAATCATTCACTCTTGCCTTTTTATACATGAATGTCAGCCTGAAAAAACCACCTAGACCAGTAGAAACAATGTAAAGTTTAGACTTCATTTAAAAAGCACAGATTATACAATCTTCTTAGAATTAATATGTATTAGACTATATTTATGTTTTAATTCAAAGGTTTCATTTCATATGTGCTCTATACATGTCTCACCTGAATTTGCTATGAAGAATACATTTATACTATGGAATACTATGCAGCAGAAAGAAAGAAGAAACTCTTACCTTTCACAACAGCATGAATGGAACTAGAGAGCATTATGCTGAGTGAAATAAGCCAGGCAGTGAAAGACAAATATCATATAATTTCACCTATAAGTGGAACCTAATCAACAAAACAAACAAGTGAACAAAACAGAAACAGAGACATGGAAACAAGGAACAGACTGACAGTGACCAGAGGGGAGGGGCAAGGTCACAAGGGTGGAAAGAAGGAGAAGGGACCAGTCAAGGAACATGTATGAATGAATGACCATAGACATGGACAACAGGGTGGGGACTGACTGTGAGAACAGGGGATAGGCTGGGTGAAGGAGAGCAAAGGGTCAAAAATTGGGATAACTATACTAGAACAAAAAAGAACTACAATATGTTCTTAGGAAAATACTTTAAAAAATATATATCATGTTATGAACACACATCTCGCAACCAAAATCAACAGCAGTATATTTTCTTAAAGAGAATTCTACAAAAGGAAATGTAAGTAGTAATTAAACACATCACGTTTTTGTCATTAAATTAAATAAAACTGGCTTTCTGTCAAGCTCTAATAAATTTAGAAAACCCTCAAAGGTACTAAATACCCTCATTCAATGGCTTTGTAGTAAAAGAAATCTATAGAGGCAGGGTCAATTTACAGGCCATGGTCAAGGCTTTATCTGTTTACCAGTTGAGTAGGTGTTAAGCAGGATGGCTTAGTATTCATTCGGCTGGAAGAAATGCCTTACACTCCGCAGCTACGTGCAATGTTGATAATCACACACCTGTTGCTATGGTAATATTGGAAGCTGCAGTCGATATAATTAAAATTCCAAACCAATAAAATCACATTACCAAAATTTGATAACTTGGATCAATTCAAAAATTTGGAAAAACTCTTTCCAATTATTTTAAACTATAATCAACAAATTGAGGAAAAGTAAAAAAGCAAGAACATCTAAGATGCTATTCTTTCTTGCTCTTGCTACATTCTTTCCCTCCCTCTCTCCCTTTTTCTAACACACATACGCACACACCCCTGCATGCAGGTTTTCCTCCTTTGAAATTCTGACAGTAATTGTATTAATTCTGTTATCATATTTCAGCAGACGGTGACAATATATAATTAGATTTGGTCGGCTTTGCTCACTGAGATCCATTTCTGTAGTTTCCTCTACCGTTTAACCATTTAGATTGTTTGCAAACCCTACTTAATAAAGAGTAAAGACATTTAGAGCCTGCTGTGCTCATTCATGCAAAAATACTGGTAGTTGGTTTTTTTTTAAGTCATACAATGTATCTCTGTGAGCCCTTCCAAGCACATGCCACCAAGAAAAGGTTTATACATTTTTGTTTAAAACAGTCATCAAAACTTTGGGACATTTTTAGTGCCCTTACAAATGTGCACGGTGACTGCTCCGTGAGATGAGAACTTTGTGCCTGTGGCCATCCAATCAGGTCGGGACCCAGATTGGGACTGTCAGGCTGTGTCAGGGCTGTGTGGCGAGTGCACTCAGAGTGCCTTTAATCCTCCCAGGCTTTCTCAAATGTCACAGCCCATCTGGAGGCAAAGGAGCTTCCCCGCTGGGCTCCACTGACCACAAATTACTTTCTAAAGAAAAAGACAACAATAGAAAGCAGTTAATAAATATTTGATTTTCTTTTCCAGAAAGGGAAGGTAAAAAACCACCTTGCCATCTCAATTTAGCGTTAAATGCTTTTTTTTTATAATACACATAGAATGAGAAAATAATACCTGCCTGGTATTTTCATTTGAGATCAAATGAAAAAAAAAATCATGACAAAATTAAAGAAAAACATGAGAAGATATTTGAGTAACTGCTAATGTTGCACTTGCTTTTCTTTGCAGTTTGTTCTGGTTTTAGAATAACTAACAATTTTCTTCTCTGCAAGGAGCATGATTATTTTTAAGTTATGAAAAGCACACATTAGCCTCTGGTCCCAGCTACTTCCAAAGTTGAATGGGCACTGTTACCAGAATCTTAGTAACTTGAGTTTAGAATAATGTCACTGCAACATTATTTCAGCATCCCCACCGCAAGTTCTAAAAAGAAGTCTGCTTCTAGCGTCCTTGTTTAAGGACGTAACTGCAATTCTCTTCTTTAAGGAAAGTCACTTCCTTATCTGACAGATCAGAGACTGGGGAACCAGGTTCATGTCTTTTCTGCGGGGACCTGCAGCTGCATCCAGGGTCCACACCTTCTGATAGCCTTACCTATGCTCTCCAAGTGCAAGAAAAGCTGTCGATATACAGCTTTAAAATAGTTTGTGTGCGGTGTAGTGAATGATACCTGGGACCGCTCTAAGCAAAACTGCAGCTTTTAAAAAATTACTAGATATTCTGAATTCTTTGCATTGGATCCTGCCTTTGTGGTTATGCAAATGTAAAGGCCTTTCTATAACATGTCTGGATATAGTAAAAAAGTTCTATTATATCACAAAGAACCTTTATACTATGGCCACTATACTTGCTGTTTTGAAGGATGCCTTTTGAAGTATATCTTTACGTTTGGAATATAATAACTGACTTATGCGTTGATATCACAATTTCACCATGCTTTAGAGGGAGGTGTTTTTTTTTTCTATAAAGTTAAAAGCTTCATTTTTATGAAGACCTAACCTTTTACCTTTGCCACATGTTAATTATGTCAGAAAGCATGTATTTCCACACTTGCTACCAATGCACCCTACCTCTGAATCAATACAATCCTGTTTTTGCCTACTACAGCACCTCTTGTCAACAAGCAGGAGCTTCTAGGTCACAGGTGACAAACACAAGGCCCGAATCCATCCTCCCACCTTGTTTTATCCAGCCCGGCACCTTGTTTCTACCCGGCGGCAGCGCTGAGCTCCTTGCCCCTAGTTAAGGAGTAGTTACATTTATTCAGTCCTAAAGTGACATTCAGCCCTTTGAAGGCAACCACAAGGCTGATGTGGCTTCTGGTGAAAATGAGTCGGACCCCCAGCTCCAGGAAAAAGGCAAGATGCCCTGCACTCCGAGCGCGCTCGCTGATGCCTCTCCCTGCTGCGCAGTCAAATCGGATCTCCTGATTATGCAACGGCGTATTTAGCACACATAGTTTTTCTGTTTTATTGTGTATTTGTTGACTCAATCAAATATTTTTAAAAGGCAAGAGAGTCAAAGGCTGCCATGAAATTAATATGCTGTGAGAACCAGTAAATGTGAGGTCCAAGTTAATAGGCTCTTTGCAACAGCCAAAATGTAACATACTGTTTACCCAATTGGACATATTTTAATGTCCAAAATCTCTGAGCTTGGTGATTAACATTTAACATGCATTAACAAACTGCTCTACTTTTGAGCTTCTATGAACCCGATTGAAAAACATCTTAACCCCTAATAATAAACACCAGAGAAATGATAATAAAATGTCAGGAGATGGGCATAACATTTTTTTAACTACAGCTGTCATATGAAGTAAAAAATGATTGTGAGGGGTGGGAGGGTGAGTGGATACAGAAGAGAGTACGGAGGATAAGTGGTCATGGAAACATTAAAGAAAAATAATATAAAATAATCTCAAAAATTTTTTAAAAAGCTGAGTGGCCTCAATTCTGCACAACCTGCAGGAGTGAGTAGTAATATCACGGAATGAGCTACAGGGATGATTTTAAGTTTAGTAAGTGCCAGAGCAGGTCCTGCCCTAATGTCCCTGTGTAGTTGTTCAATTCATCACTGGAATACTAAGAGAAAAATGGCTATAGGAAGGAAAAAAATCACATACATAGAGGCGTACAGCACTGGCATTTTTCTAGCATAAACTGAGAGCCTATTCAACAAGCAACAGATGCAATGCTATTCTTGTTCTATAAAATAAATTCAAATGTCTTCGTGATGAAAAACACAAATGGAGCCCAGGAAGGTGACTGTCACATGTCAATCATGAGTAAATGCTGAGACAAGAACTAAGAAAAGCTCTTCCGAGCCCCCATCAGGAGGACAGGAACCGCATTATCATTTATGGAATTCTGTTGACACTGGTGATCGCAAACAAACTCAGCTGTCCAGGCGGGAGCATTTTTCAGCACCTCGTTATGGCACCATTGTTTACGTGACATGGGAAGTACTCACAGATGCTCATTACTAACACATGTCCTAAAATATCACAACGTTAAAACTACATGTCATAGCCAAGCACTGCGTATGTCACTTAAGAAACAAATCACATCAAACCTCAAAAATAAACATGTACAATGATCTTCTGTTTCAAAGTCTACTATAAACATTTGTCAGTGTTGCGCTAATACTCTCAAATATTTCCTTTGCAGTATTAAGAGATACTAAAAGGAGAATCTAATAGAAAAAATAAGCAGCCTAAAATTATGTTGCTTTTATAAATCAAGTAGAAATTTTTGGGGTGTTCAAAGAGAAAAAACACAAGCATTTTTTTGCATACTGAATAATTGTTAGTGCCTTTCACTTTTTAATGGGAAAAATTAGCATTAACAATAGTATAGTTAACATATTCAACAAAGTTCATTTTCTGGACTATGGGTAGAGATTGTAACAGGTAATTCTAACTACCAGTAAGAGTGGCAGCTCCATGAGATGGTGAGCAGTTATGAAATGAGCTGTAGTGATGCAATGATGGTATAATGATGGTCCATTGTATCTCGTACACTAACTAGGGAGATATTAACTTATTGAGTCTAGTAACATGAAAGTTGCACATGCTTTGGCAAATCTGCTGGTGCCAGACCACAGTTAAGTTATTTTAAAAATCAGTCCAGAGGAAATTAATGCTACATCATTAAAACAACAAACAAACAAACAGAAAGCATAATCAATGAGAAAATACTCTATCCATTACTTTAAGAGAAAAAAGTCACTTCGAGATCAAAACCTTGCTCTACTCAGTTCTTACTGATTAAGCTTTGTCATGCATGGTCAAGATTAAAGGAACAACCTAAATTAAAAATACATGGTGGCCACCTCTCATTTATTTATGCCAATAAGTGATCAATTTGAAGTTCAGAAGATAAAATCAATCTGTTTTTTGTCGTTTTTTTTGAAATACAATTGAAAACGTAAAATGCAAACACTGAGATGAGCCTCTCCAGGAGGATATCAATTAGACATGCAGAACTCATAAGATCAAAGAGTAAAACAATGTACTGTAAAGCTGGGTGGGGGCCGAGTGGATGTATGCCATTCTTCCCTTGAGAAGAAGGGAAAGGCCTGCACCATCCTAGAGGTCTTTGGGCCAAGACACAGAAGGAGGCAGACCTCCACATTGAGATGACCCACCAGCCTAGACTTCGTACCTAAACTCAACCCTCAGAGCCAACATCTGATTCTCCATTTCTACATAGATGTCTAATAGGAAGTTCAAATGCAATACTTCTAAGACCGTGATTCTCAAACTGTGCACAAAGGCAACCTAGGAAATTCACAGGGTTCTTGTGATATTTTAGCATTTCTAGGGAAACCCAGTCATACTGAGAATCTATTGGAAACCACACAGTAATTTGCTGAAGATAGTTCATAGTTCCAAGAAATATGGTGCTCACAGTAGGTCTCTTTTGATAATATCATACCTTTGTAAAGCTGGGATTTGGGGATCGTTGTTAGAAAAAAGAGAAATTACTGAGAAAAAAAATCAATGTAAAATGGGATATGAGGGCAGCAAAATTTAATCTTAACCCGAGGTCAGAAAGTTGTGTGGAACCCAATGGGTGGACATAATCTCCTTAGGGGATAAGATATTATTTTTTTCAATCTATGTGTATTGTTTATTAAACAGCTACTTACTGGTTTGAATGTGCATCATATTAAGTTGTTTGTACTTAACCACTTAATAAACAGAACTATATATAGTAAATTGTTAGAATATAAATCCTTATTAAATTGTTAGACCTATCAACCAAATTAACTGTTGGGTATTTCTTTTGGACTAGGGCACCATGAACAAATTCCTAAGAAATCAAGAACATTTGTAAACTTCTGGTATGCATCCAATCACTGTATACAGTAGAAATCTAATCAGCACCCTGATTTTCCCCTTGGGAATGGCATACTTTCCCCATTATCAGTCCAAGCCCTTCAGATGAAGTTGGCTCTACTTCTGATCCCAGGAATGGACTAACTCAGGGCCAAACGAGTACATCACAGTCCTATTGCCACAGCAGTTTGATCAGAAACAGACATAACTTATTTGGAGCCAAGGCAATGTTAATGAGACTTTCCACTTGGACTGTTAGGCAAGAGGCAAGTAATTTATTTTGAACCTTGAAAGATAAGCTACCAGAGGCCAAAAGGTGAGAAAGTGAAACCAACAAGAAAGTTTGAAGCTGGAGAGGGAATCAAACTGACTCTCAATGACAGAGTCAAAGTACCTACATTCCAGGCACCTGCAACTGCATCCTCCATACTACACGCCAATACCTATTTTTCTGGTACCCAGCATAGCGGATATCATCCAGACCTGTCTACCCACAATACTGTCCAGGAACTAGAAGCTTTGGCATCATCTGGAAGCTTGTAAGAAATGCAAAATCTTGGGAGTCTACTGTATCAGAATCTGCATTTAACCAGTGATGTGAACACATATTGAAGTTTGCAAGGTTCTGAATGACAAAAAAAACTTACTAAAAATTCATTCATCAATCAATTTATTTTTTAACTCATCACTGGCCCATTTTTGTTCAGGACCTCAATTTTCTTGATTGATTTATATCATCATCATCTATAAAGTAACTTGTATATGCTCAAATCCAATGTTCAAATTGTAACTAATGGTTTGGGATCTTTTTTACCCCAAAACACAAATCTGTTCATAATATACTATTGCTTAATATCCTTCAGTGGCTGAGAGAATAATGCTGATATTCATTAAAGGAGCAAATAAAGACCCCATAGCCGAATGCCTGACTCCACAGATTCATATCTCTTCACTCCATCTTTTGCTCGTTGCATCTGCCATACCACGCAATGTGTAGTCATCCTGCTATCATTCTCTGTCTCACCTCTATGTGCCCTCCTTCCACCTCTGAAGTCCTCCACGTCCCCAATTTGCTTATTCAACTCTCACATTTCATTCCAGGTTCTGACTTGTCCTAACAGAATGAGAGTCTAGCAAAATAGGAACTAGCACCAGCTTCTGAGCTAAGCCCGATGTTTCTTATACATCATGTAGCCTATCGAAGTCTACAAATTCCTGACATATTGCTACACAAATTTGAATAAATTGATGGGCATTTCACATTTCAACTGTAGTGAAGAACTTTCATGCCTGTAACCTAGTGCCCACTACAAATGCAATATTCCAAAGTAAGGCAAAGAGTCCAGTCTTCTACAAGGGACACATGGACAAAACCAAGGGGGTGTGGAATCAGGGGAGGGAGATGGTGATGGCTGTGGTGGCGGGGGACTGGTGGGGATAAATGCACACAACTGTACTTGAACAACAATAAAACAATAATAATAATAATAATAATAATAAAAGAATTCAGTCTTCTACATTTGCAATATTTGTAAGAAGGAGCTGAAATAGGATATGGGATTAGGAAAAGTTTAGTTGGATTCCTAGGTTGGATGGCTGTGAAACCTGTCTCTTGTGCCTAATAAACAAGCAGCCTCTGGATTTAGTCTCTAGTGATCCTTAAGATGTGAATAACATCTTGCCTATCCATACACGCCATGCCCCTTCTTTTTCATTTCCACCCCCCATTTGGCTACTATTGCTGCTAATTCTGAAACCTTTTCCCTAAAGGAGAATGAATATTTCCTAATTGTGTGTTTGTTGCAATGCAGTTGATTGAGAGTTTTTCATATCTCAGTAAGTTTGAATTATAGCAGTGACTCATAACCAGAGGTGACTTTGTTCCGCCAGAGGATATTTGGCAACGTCTGGAACCAATTTTGATTATCAGAATTGGGGAATGCTACTGGCCAGGGATGCAGCTAAACATTTAATAAACAGAAATTTTTTGGTCCAAAATATCAATAGTGCTGAAGTCAAGAGACCCTGGGTTACAGGGCAAATGCAGAGGTCTGTCCGGAGACTTCTGGCTCCGGGTGTCCCTGTCCAGGAAGCTGGCTTCACGAAGCTAGGAGAAATAGGACTGAGCAGTCACAAGGGAAAGAGAATCTATTGTGATGAGGAAAGGGCCAAAGGTCCTAAAAGCACCCACTGGGACCAGAGGAAAAAGATCTCATTGTTCCACAGGGTGCTGGCTCTGGACACTCAGATGCTCAGCCTTGGGAAAAAATCTGGTGCCATAGCTGGGGAACAGAGCCAAAGAGATACAGGTTTTTAAGGACCCGTGGTGATTTGGGGGAGATGCACCAGTATTGACCATGATGCACTAAAGACAGCGGGCTTGCCTTTATTTCTTGGGTACTACCTGACATCCTCAGTTCTTATAGGACCCTGGAGGACACCATCACAACTGATACTTAACTTCCCAATGGCCTCATCGGATGTGGGATTAAAATCTAATTTCTTTTACTTAAAAGATGGTGATATATCTTACAAAAATAAGTGAAATACTATCTGCATCCGTTATGCATTCTAGAAGCAGTAACTATTAGTGGTTGCCACCAACACAATCCCTCCCCAAATGAATCTTTGTGTATTTATAGAGCATCTATTATATTCTTGGCAAGGTATGCATTACAGGAAGTAAAATTAACCATGGTTCCTTGCCTTTCAGAAGTACATAATATATAAAGAAACAAAAAGAAAAAAAAGGAAAGGAAAAGCTATACAAAGAAAAAGAACTCTAGGAAGCCAGGGTTTATCAGTAGTAGTACCTCTTAACCCACTGAGGTTAAGCAGGTTCAGTATAATGAAAGGTTCTTATATTTGACTAGATGGAGATCAAGGGCAATCATTCAGGAAATAATTCACAACAGCTAATGGAGTAGAAATCCCCAGGGTGTCAAGAAAGGAGATGGGCAAAGGATGCAAACCAGGTGTGAGAGGTTTGGCAGTAAAAGGGAAATTAAAAGAAAATGTTGACTCCATACCCACGCTCCCTGCCTCAGTCAGCAGCAACAGATGGCTGGCTATTCTAAAAATTTAAAGCCTCATAGGACCAAGCAAAATCAAACTTTTAGCTAATAGTGTTCCAGGGAAGAAGTGGAGGAAGAAGAAATATCATCAAATATGGAAGACGACCATGAAAAGGAAGATACCACCTAAAGAAATTTCTCAAAGCATCCTTCCTGGATTGCTCTAATCAGAATGAATGCTCTCCGACACCCATTCCTGTACAGCAGGTTATATTTTCTCAGGTCAGCAATTCATCACTACCACCTTGACCACCAGCATGTCTCTGTGTGTTTGTCTACCCTGGTCTGCTAGACTGTATGTTCTGATGCCAAAAAGACCACGTGTGATCTTTTTCTATCTTATGGTTTTGATAATATTTCAAAAAATATACTTTTCATGGACTGGGCCCTAAATAAACAAACAAAAAGGCTACTAAATGAACATCAATGCAAAACTGTATAAAAAGTTTTATGGTTCTAAGGACCAAAGCCATGACCAGAAATAGAAAGTTGATTGGTTTCCTAATGAAAATATTTAGGTTTGTCATCATTAACCTGTCTGCCCACAGCTATGCTCTAGGTCACACCTGTTTGTCCAGCACCTGCAATGGCAAGTCACAACCTGTGGGTGCTCGTTAACGGTTTGCGGAAGGAAGGAAGGAAGGAAGGAAGGAAGGAAGGAAGGAAGGAAGGAAGGAAGGAAGGAAGGAAGGAAGGAAGGAAGGAAGGAAGGAAGGAAAAAATGGCTCAATTCAAATGACCATGAGATACCTATTTTAAAAGGTTAAAAAAGGAAACATAGATAAATCAATGTTTTTATTTTAAGCAGCATATTCAAATTTAGATTTTTATATTAGAATTATTAGGATTATGCTCAATATTCTAACCTTGGTAAAACTTGATTATAAAATATAGCTCAGATTTACATATAGCATGGGTCAAACTCCGTACTTACTCCTTCCAAAATCTAAAGGTACGTGGAAAATCTATGAAGTGGAAGTAACTTGGTATAACCCTGTTAACAGATGTGATGAGTCTTGATTATTCCTGATATCAGGAACGAAATAACCATACTATAATCCCTCATTGTGTCATGTTATCATTATCAATCATGAAATACTTAAAATTTACCTACACTTCCACTATTTGTATTATGTTTCCACTAATCAGAAAAAGGTGCTTGTGCAATCTACATTATTACATAAATTTTGGCACACCGTATTAAGCAGATGTTCATATAATTTAAAGGCTCAGTGGGATAAAAACTTAAGGGAAAATGCTAATTTCCTAGAAATGGGATTAATCATTAGTAATCATAAATTGTACACATTTCTAAAAATCATGTCCCCATCTGCCCATTTATAAAAAGAAATCTGGCAACTTTATTTAATGCACTGAACACTAAATATGTTCTATTGCTTTTCTAACCTATTATCATTACTAGTTAACTTATCTTTGATTATGACTTCTAGAAGCAAGAATAAATTCTTCAAAAAAAATCACCTGGAAAGAATGCAACTTTATACAAAAAATTATAAGAGCCTGTTTGACAAATACACAGAATTGAAAAATCAGTGCATTTAAAGACACTGATTAGATATAAAAGGCACAAGTTATGGGATCTAACAAACACCAAAAGAAGCCACAACTATTTAAAATATTTAGTATGGGCACACAATATAAGTAATTAGTCGTAACTAATCTTTAAAAAAGTATACTTTTGATACACTGTTAATTATGCACTGGAGTGGAACCTTGGTTGACACTATTTTCCAAGCTCACAGAATTTTAGGAGGGCAGGATGCTGACCGTGAGGTGGAGAACTGACCACTCCCCACTGCGGTCATTACTTCTCCCATCCAAGGACCCATCTCCACAGGGTTCCGCTAGGTTTACCCGCAGGTGGACAGGTCCCCTCACTCCCGCCCTGCTCCAAGTTTGTGTTGAATGAGGGATGGCAAATGCCTCAAGGACATTTTCTTTCACTCTACTTGAAAGCAAGTGGGTTACAACGCACAGGAAAATGTGTTTATGAGACACCAAAAGGTCCAGCAAACAAAGCGATGGGTGGAGCTGTGTAAGCAGCTTGCGCAACTAGGTTATGGTCTCTTGGAGGGAAAAGAAGTTGATGAGGCCCAAGTACTGACTCAGTACCGTGTCTCATCCAACTCTCCCTCACCCAGCAGAGGACATGTTCTTCACGGCTATCAAAGGGAAAGGCCACTGCTTTACTTTCTCTCTGCCAAACTCTATGCCGAGCAGGAGGACAATGCCTTCCTTGCTCTTTATTTATGTCAATACTCTAGAGACACATCTGCAAAGGCAAGACCTCCACCATCTGGGGTACTACTAGTGACCCTTCATGTCCCTACACAGGCTGCTGTCTTTGTCTACTCCCAGCCATCTGGATTGCAACCTCCTTCTGTACCTTGAAGTATTTCTTACCTCACCTTCTCAGTGGGGTTTACTCAGCCAGTCTATTTGAAATTGAAACCAACCATCCCAAGCCTCCTTACCTTTTCCACCGTTTTTGCCCAAGAAACTTACCATGTTCTAATATATTATCATTTACTTATTAAATATGTTATTGTTTACTGTCTATCTGGCCATAAACTCAGCTCCATGAGGCTGGGCATCCTTGGTTCTTTTGTTCATTATTATTTCCTCAGCACCCCAAAGAGAAGCAGCACCAGATTCTCAATATCTCATGAACAAGATGGAGACAGCCTCTTGATTTAGCAGAGATGATAATACATGAATAAATAACTATAACTTACAACTGAATGTGTCGTGGGATTGTTTTGGTTTTGTGGTTTTTGTTTTCCCCCTCTCCTCCCAACATTGGAGGGATATGAAAAAATGGGTAGAAAGAAAGGGGAAAACTAAGTCTGGGAGAGAGAGAGAGAGGAAGAGGGGCAGAGAGAGAATAAAGGAGAAAACCAGGTTTCAAAAAAGGTATTCAGATACAGGTAGAGGGGATTCGCAAGGAGCTACGAACACACTACTAAGACTTCAGGATAATTACAATGATCTCAGATTCATCTGACTGTGTTAGGCAACTCTGGAACCCTGGAAAGACATATATTGGGGCTCTAGAAAAATATCGGGGCCTGAGAAGGCCATCATGATGATAAACAACATAGTAAGAACCACAAAGGTATTTCTACAACTCAGATTTTTTTTACACCAATCCCCAAGTTTTTGAATGACTCGGAGTCATTAGGATAAACGCGTAAGACCCTGGCAGGGTATATATGCTATTTCAGGGTAACAGCCTGGGAGGTTTCTCAGCTGGAGGTTTGTGTCTTCTCACTGCCTTCAGAACAACCCATGCTCCAGCTTCGTCCAGGCCCTCAGGAGACCTAAAAGGGGACTGTCATTTCAAGTTTGTCACTGTAAGTTTGCACTTGTCACCCCCTCCCTAAAAGGCCTTTTGCCCCACATACCAATTCATTTGCTAGCCCTCGTTTTAAAAATTCCCGCTCTGGCTGGTGTAGCTCAGTGGATTGAGCGCAGGTCTGCAAACCAGAGTATCGCTGTTCAATTCCCAGTCAGGGCATATGCCTGGGTTGTAGGCCAGTTCCCAGCAGGGGACACATGAGAGGCAACCATACATTGATATTTCTCTCCCTATCTCCTCCCCTTCCCCTCGAAAGATAAATAAATAAAACCTTTTTAAAAATTCCCTCTGAGGAGTCTACCCAAGTAGAATTAAAAATACCCCATTTTTCTCCTAAAATCTTTTTTTTGTATGCTATTAAATTTTGAGCTGCTGGGGAGCCAAGTGCGTCCAATTGGTGCTCACACCCCTGATACTAAGGTTCTTTCTGGCACACGATGGCTTTTAACAAATATTTCTTAAATAAGTCAGTAAGTAGACTCTTAGGAAATTGTAAAACCCTAACCTGCCTTTTAGAACCCTCCCCTCCCTTTTCTACCCCCCAAATTAAATCAGGTTCAGTTGCATTATCACGTTTAAGAGCTGGTTATTATAGTTCAATACTGGAAACACATGCGGTCCATACGGAATGCATAATGCATGTCATTTCGCCAAAATACTCAGCTAACCACACAGTCCATTTATTGATCAAGGGAAAAATAGATTGTTGTTATTTGTTCTCATAAATAGGGGCTGTATAAACAACAGAGGAACACCTCCCTGGTACCTTCCATAATGCACTCCACTCTTTTTAAGTGGAAAAAGTTCAGACAGTGGGCTTGTGAGCCTACTTTTCTTGACGGTATGTAGCCATTACCCCAAAAGAAGCTTCACTGTGTCAGTTAGGAAATAGGAAATAATGTGAATTTGTTTCAATACATGCAGGGCTCCCCTCTGTGACTTACCCAGAGGCTGGGAGTTAGATAAATCCCACTCCGTATACTCTCCATATTTCTGGCTAAATGGGTTGCTGGGAATAGCCTGCCCCAAAGCTGACACTAAGGGATCATGTTCTGAAATTTTTTAAGGACAGAATGCAGTGCCAGCTTAATTCCCCCTGATGTTATGGAAGTCATTTTTGCCATCAGAAAGGGGGTCACTGTGACCAACAATGTACTGACCTGCAGGCCGGAGAACACCGCCCCTCTTCAGCAACCTGCAATTTAAAAATACTTTTATCTGCTGTAATTCTAACACAAGGGAAGAAAACGCCTTCTGAGCAACCCTGTCAAGCTGGGACAATGTGAATGAGAAAAAAACTCGATTTCTGAGAGACTGCAAATAAATCATTTAAAAACACATACATACAAAAAGCCCTGACTTGTGAGTAATATCCTTGAAAAATTACCTAATAATTTATCCAAAATGAGCATCTCCATTTAAATGAGTGACATCTGGCAGGTATTCTTGCTTTTCCCTTGGATTTACAGCTACTAATTTATTCAGCAGGTTTCAAGTGATTGCTCTGAACTTAGGGTTTTTGATCCATAAAAAAATTGGCATATGTGGTGGCATCATTTTTTTTCTTTTAAAGTAAAAATCAACTTGTACCTGTACAATTTGTTTGATTCTTTTTAACCCAGGAGAAGCAAAGTGGAAAAGGTCAAAGATGGATCAGCTGAGAAAAGAACGGGGAAGCCATGTTCTATCTCTGGAGTTCAGCCTTTTTGCTTCTTACCAGCTCAGGTAGGTGTACATTACCCTGAAAATATTTAGTAATTTATATCTGGGGTGATTTACATGTAGATATCGTTATTGTGCGTGAGCACAAACTGTACAGAGACAACTGAATTACGTGTCTAGTTAGTCATCAAAGTTTCACTCCTGACTTTATAACCAACTTCCCAGTTAATCTAGTGACTACTCCTTAAACTCTGCTAGCTAACCTGCCTTTTGTTAAAAAGCAATAATAATAACTATACTCCCTATTGCAGTAGTTTATTGAAAGAATTCTCATTTAAAAAACTTCAGTACTCTTATAAGAGACATAGGAAGCAATCAGACCCCTGAAAAAATGTATGCAGATTTCTTAACCATTTAATCAGAGGCTAACCTCAAACAAAATTTTATAAGGCACTAACCCTGTCAAGAAGAAAATAATTGGGAAGTCCTACCTACACAGTATCGATGCTTTTGAATTGAAGATGCCACGAATGTTGATCAAATGGCCATACTGAGGATGGAAAGAGGGGTTAGCAGTTCCAAGTTAATGGGATGCAGACAGTCTTTTTTCACACTTTGAGCACATGAACACTATTTCTCACTTATATAGGTCCACATCTTCACATTGTAAAGGAGAAACAAATTCCAGCTCATTAGAAAAGTGTGGATTAGAGAGGCAACACAGACAGAGCCTTATACTGATGAATGGGCTGGAGCTGTGTGCAAACTCTGATGTGCGTATGTGTCACAAAGAGATGAGAAGTTATACACCGTCACCCTACACATCCTGGACGTAACCCGGATTTCTGACATGATTCTCTCTATCTTAGACACACCACATACAGCACGTTGGTTAGCAGAACTCATTTGCTCACTTCTACATCAGTTATGAGGAGCCTGCTGTCCCAGAGCAAAGCAGTGCTGGTCCTACCTTGATGGATCTCGGATAAATTAAGCGAGCCCTGCAATAAGACCTTGGCACTTTCTGTTCTCAAATACACCTTTCCTGACGTTCACATACTTTCTCATCTCACATATCACTTCTTCAGAGGCCTGGTTCCTGTCTACTCCACATGAAACAACACCTGCCATCATTCTGGTCTTCTTCTCTGTTTTCATATTCTTCACAGCGCTTACCACTCAGTGGTGTTGTAGTATGTTTTTTAGGTTTTACAGTTTGAGTATTGCACAGGATAGCAGCGAGTTGTCTGGTACAGGCTGTCACTGATGTGCCTAGCATGTTGGTCCTTAACACACAATGGGGGATGGATCAATACTGGGATTAATGAATGAATGTCTGAATTATAATCATGGACAACAAAGTTCCTCAAGGTTATAAGCACAACCTAACATACAGGTTACAGCATGGCACAGCCCACAGTGAATCAGCAACTGAAGGGTGTTTAGTTGACAAGTAGCATCTGATAATAAAAGTAAGATCGGTAAATTGGGAGAGGAAGGAAACTAGAAGCTCTTGGGATGGCGAGAATTTTTTTAAATGGTCCGCAAATCAGGAGAGCACAGTATTTGACGATGAGGGGCGACAGACTACTCTCCACCAACATGCACTGTTGGTTTCTGGAACACACTGCTCCTGGATCCACTCTTTTCCCCACCTCAGTGGGGTTTCTCTAGTTTTTCTCTCTCTGAATGTAAGTAGTCCCTGAAATGTACTAGCCTTAAGCTTATCCTCATTGGTCATTTCACCGAAACTCCTACAAAAATTAACAGCTTGATAGTACTATTTTCTCTCTATATGTACACTATATAAATTCCTGAGTTCTTTTATTCTTTTATCAAACCAATTACTGTGAACTTGGAAAAAACAGCTGAGTAATATTTCAAAAACTACAACTAATTAGGTCAACAGGCTCCAAACTTTGGAGCAGGTACCTATTTCTTACGATCTATTAAGCAACATTCTATAGTTCAATAAATGCAAAAAGGAAAAAGGACTCATGGACATGGACAACAGTGTGGTGATTGCTGGGGGAGTGGGGGTGTAAAGGAACTAAATAGTAATGGAAAAATACAATAAAGATTACATACAAAAATAAAAGGTAAAAATAAAGTACAATAAATGCAACTGACAAAATATTCTTAAATCATCCATAATCGAGTTCTCCTCTGAATCTATTCTTCATGTTTTCTCATAACATGAAATAAAAACAATACAATACTGTGTACTGGGCCTGTGTATTTTTTTCAAACAAATCAACAAAAGAACTCTCTGTGGCTCACAACTTGAAACAAATACTAAATAGTCAATGCCTTGCCAACTTCACTTGGCCAAAGCATCTTTCCTTTCTGTCCAAGGCAGCAACACAGGACGACAGAGCAACATCTGTCCATGAACGTATTTTGAGAACAGGCTCCACTCTTGGTTCAGATTCACTCAGAACAAAGTAAATTTCTCAGCGGCTGCAATGTGACTGGCAAAGCGGACTACAGAGTGTTCCAAAGTCAATCAGTTCTCGATGAAGAAAAAGGAGGTGAAAAGTATGTAATCACAGGACGATTACAGAATGTGCTTAAAGAATGATTCAGGGGCATATGCTGGATAAGAAGAAAGAAACTGAATTTTATCTTCAGGTTCACTCCACCCAGAGAAACTCATTGCTCAAAAACAGTTTGTGCTGACAACTGCAAAGTGAGCACTTTCCCGACTTCTCTGCTCGCAAAATAAAACATAAAAGGTGTCTTAGTCAACAACTAATACACTGAAAGTTTCTTTTTTCCCAGAAGGATTTAATTGCACACCATAAAGTACAACAATTTTCATTTTTAATTAGTAGGAATACAAATATTCTATAAATACTTCATTTTGAATAAAATTATCATTTCTAAAAAATCATTATTCATTTTGTAACTGAAAACTTGTAGATACCCTAAAATAGACATTTTCAAAAAATTAAAAGCTGTTATATTTTAAGATATATTTCTTTCCAGAACTGACTAATACGTGGAGGCAGAAAGTGATGGCCAGGAGCACAGGGCTGTGGAGATTGAGAGCCAACTTCTAATGGGCACTGAGTTCCTTCCGGGAATGATGATAAAGTTCTAGAACCAGATTGTGGTGATGACTGCCCAAATCTATGCACATATTAAACACTCACTTACACACTCTAAAAATTGCATTCTTGTAGTCTGTGAATTATACCTCGACCAAGGTCTTGAAGAAGCCTAGTGCCAAAGACAGATACAAAAGAATTAATGAGAAAGTGAATGTACACTCCCCATCCCACAGTGACAGACACAGCATTCAAGATCTGTTAGCTATAACTACCTGCAACTACCATTTGAAAACATAAGTGCATTTATCATAATTGATACATAATTTATAACACAATATAAAACATTTAATTCCTTTTTTGAAATGAATGCAATATGCTTACCCACTGCTTGACTAATTTACTCTTGCAAATCCATAATACTGCTTTTATGAATAAATATCACTTCATAACAATAGCTGTAAAGTGTACTTCATTCACTTCACACCTAGATAGTCTTATCTTGTGTTATCATTTATTTTTGTCTCTAAGCAGGATTGTTTGTCTCCTGTGTCAACATACATTCCTTTGTCCATAATGTTGTTTCTTATGTGAATGTAAAGTAATCCATATGGAATTTTAATGGAAGTCACACATCAATAAACACACTTAGTGTCAAAGACACTGAGTAACAACTAAACACCCAGTGCCTTTAATAGTGCTTTTGGCACATACACACATACACACAAATTAGAACACAATGTCATATATACCTCCTCCCAAAAAGCTGAATTTTCTTACATATGAATTTAATAGTCTACAGCAAGTTTTGTGTTATTACTTGCATTTGCTGACCTTCTTACAAGCTTACTCTGAAGACAGATGCAATTGGAGGTCAAATTTTAACATATGCGTGGGGACCAGTCCTGGCTCTACAACTTTGCAAACTTACCTACACTGTATGACTCCTATTTCCTGTCAAGAACTAAACTGTGTGGTCTGCAACATTCTTGTAATTCCATAGGCCATGATCTGGTATCTTAACCTGTGAGTCTGTAGGTACAGATTAATCCTCAACACTGTACAGGTTCTTCCCACCTTGACCTTTTTCTGCAGAACCGGGGACAGAAGGAGATAGCCTTCCCAAATCAAAAGAAGCCCCCAAAGCAAGTGTGAGAAACTATGGTTAGTGAGTATATGCTAACAAACATTAGTGACTCTCTCAGGGGATTATATAATTATTATGTATGTAACACTTCACGCTTTCCAAATGCTTTAAAGCTATTAATTAGTTTTTCCCTTCAAACATGCTGTGAATCAGCAAGTTACTACTCTCCCTTGACTTCCAGGATAGGACACAAATGAAAAGAATAACTGCTTTCTCCAAATCCCAAACCGCTGCTGTGTTACCGAATAGGAGTAATTCACAACAGTGCTAATCTAACATCAACCACATTGTTATCGCCATATACGTTATCTTTATTCATGATTCACACAATTACATTTAAGATTCAGTGGCATTCGGAGACCTCAAGCCAACAGCAGGTTCTTTAAGGAGAGGAAATTGGTAAACACATCTGATTTAGATGTGCTGTCTCCTGGAATATTGATTTATTCTAAACTAGTTGAAAAGAAAAATCTATACACTAGTTGATGAAGAAGAAAAAAATAGACTGATCATTTAGCTAGATTTTCACAGCCAATACTGCCCATCTTGTGGTCACAGAGGAGTAAAATGAGAGAGTTTGTGGAGAGCTGCTGATGGTGTAAGTTTTAAACGAGAAAACAAAACAAAAAACTAAGTTGTGAAAGGAAAAGAAAGATGCAAGGAAGACAAAAAACACTGAAAGAATCAGAACAGCTACAGAACTTGACCAAACCCTAGAGAAGGTGGGCAGGCCAAGGAAGCCTGTCCCTCTGCAAGGCGGTCATGGTCAGTTCTCAGGATGGTTGGGGTGCAATGAAAAACTGGCACCGTCTACCAGTGGAATTCCTTATGACCCTGAGCACATCATTCACAGGCAAATGATTAATACCTGTCTGGTCATCTTCCCTGCCCATGAAAACCAGAAGGACTCAAAGTCTGATTTTGAGGTATATGAGTGGAATTCATTTCTCAGTCCAAATATACACGTAATGGGTCTGTTCAGATCAAATCTATTCTCACGGTTTTTCTCACATGCTAGAAATAGGTTCTGGCACCGCACACCCTCAGCATAAATGCCACCTCCGCTGTGAAGCCTTCCAGGCAGCTAAGCTGCCCTTTCTTCTATGCTATAAACACACTTACCAAATATCCCCATTAAAGCAAGTCTCTTTATTGAATTATAATGCAATATGATTATTCTATCATTATAAAGCACTGTAATATTGTATCATGATTACATATCATAAATTTTTATTATATGACTTACAATAATTTTTAATAACTAAATAATAAAGTGCATTTACATGTCAGTCCTGTAGTAGACTGGACACGCCTTGAATAAATCACCCATGTCTTTATCCTTGTATTCCCTTCCCTGACATCATGACTATTTTATTGTCTGAGGCACAATTAACACTTAACAATATTGAATGAATGAACAAATGACAGATATCACCAGCCTTAATCTCTTGCCTGAATGCTAAGCTATTTTCTGTTCACTGGATATGTCCAGGTAACATCTGGGACCGGGCATGTGCTATTTATTCCTCATATTCTGTCCTATTCTCCACCTTCCCTACTGAGTTCAATAACATCATCATGAACCAATTTCTCTCCGTGTCTCCATCTTTCTTATGTCTGCCTTTCTCTTCTCCCTTCCACCAACCTACACAGTCTTATTTCTGGAACACCATTTCCAGCACAAGGCTCAGCTCCAGGTCATTTATCCGTTACAGCATCACTAGTATGGATTCTAACACGGTCCAGTTTTGGGTGGCCTTTCCTGTTGAATTGTGAACTCTTTTCTCCTGGAGTCCTTCCTTTGCCCTTTGTTTTGAATCTATAGTGTCCAGTAAAGTGCCTAGCACGTAACTGCAATCTAATAACCATGCCTTGGACTTGTAGTTAAAATTTGACATATCCAAATCCAGTTTTTCTAATGACTTATGTACTTATTCCTCCTGTTTATTGTGGCAAAAAATGTCAATTAGACCTAAAGATAAAAAATAGACAAGCTGCAAACAGAAAAGGCAGTGCATTAACTAACTTATTTGAACCTTATAGCAAATTTTAGGAGTTTGGTATTTTTACACATTTTTTAAAGATTTTATTTATTTATTTTTTAGAGAGAGGGGAAGGGAAGGAGAAAGAGAGGGAGAGAAAGGTCAATGTGTGGTTGCCCCCCAAATACCCCCAACTGGGGACCTGGCCTGTGCCTGACTGGGAATCGAACTGGTGACTCTTTGGTTTGCAGGCCCACACTCAATACACTGAGCTACACCAGCCAAGGCTTTTTACACATTTTTAAACTAAAAAACTAATTATTTGCTTAACATTAAAATATAAATACATATATTCATTGCTCCTCTTTGCCTAAGGGGTTTTTTTTCCACTTGTAGTGAAAAAGAAATATATCATCTAAGAATTCACAGAAGAGAGCTCTCATTCAAATGTTAGCAAAATATGTTTTATGCACCATTCATCAAACTACTACACTTGTCTGGATAGTTTCTCATCCACAAAAAAAGTTTTAGGACTCTCAGTGCTGTTTGAAATGTATCAGTTGAATCGTGCATTTCCATTTAAACCATTCAAAGAACTACAATAGACAAGGCAACCTGCCACTACCTCTCCTCTTGTCCCTGAAAATCCCTGGGACAGTTCTCAGAAACCTTAGGCTCCCAGGAACACACTTTGATGACAGCTGCACTCTAGAGAATCCCGATGGCTGTCATACTCTGTAACTCCGACGTAGAATACGCCCTAAAAGCTATATGCATCTTGTTCCGTGCAGTCTTGGAGACTTTTTGTAAAATTATTATGTGGCCCTAAGATTAAAATCTAAAGGTCCGGCCCTGGTCACATGGGCTCAGTTGATTAGAGTGTCAGTCCAAGCACCAAAAGGTTGCTGGTTCAATTCCCGGCCACAGCACATGCCTAGGCTGCAGGTTTGATCCCCAGCTGGGGTGCACATGGGAGACAACTGACTGATGTTTCTCCCTCCCTCCCTCTCTCTCAAAAATCCGTGGAAATGTCCTTGGAGGAGGATTAAAAAACAAGTAGATACATAAAATAAAATAAAAAATTTAAAGTCCAAATTTGTACACATACATGAAACAGGCAATGTGGGAACTTCTTTGACAGAAATTGGGGTGCCATAATTCAAACAAAATGGATGAGGCAGGGGTGGGGACATGGGGACAGTGGGGACAAGTGCTCTACGGTGTCACAGAGGTTCAAGTCGATAGGTACATAATAAGTATAAACTACACTTGCAACATTTACTGCTTAAATTTGAATTGCAGTAAGTTCTTAAAAATTTTATCACTCAGCAGAATAAGAGTGAGTTTTGCTATTATTTGCAATGAAAGAAAACAAACTGCTTTTAATTTTAAAGCATTTTAGTAATAGCCTTTGCCTATAAATAATTAACTCACTAATTCCTAATAATGGTTGCCAATTCATTAGAAGAAAGAAGCAAAAACGATTATTCAATGTAATTTCCAATATTTAAGGTACTAAGTAAAAGCAATGTAACTTCATGGATTCATTTTTTAAATATGTTTTTTCAAAACTTTTGTTTATTTATTTATAGGATTTTGCTCAGCCTAGCTATCAATATTATATAACCTAACTCACTTATACTAAATTCTGAGGTTTCATTTTATAACCAAACTAAATTAGTTTCCTGGAAAATAAATACAAGTTAGAGGGGAAAACGTATCATTCCCAATTACGCAGACCTGTCTGCTGGTCCATGTTTTATGTCATAATACAATAAAATAATCTGGCAAATGTTTCTGTTAGGAACTAGCTTCATTAGAAAAGGCAGGGAAAAGCTGTAGCTCTGCCTGTCCTCAGCCTATACTTGATAATTAAAGCCATATGCCTCCATCAATCTGGAAAGCATATGAATAATAGGAGGAAAAACAAAGAAACTAGCTTAGAAACCTGTTTGAAAGGGTTGAATGTATGAACATTAGCAAAAAAATTGTGCTGCACCTCTCTCTAAATTTAAACTTTCTGGAAACATTTCTCATGTGAACTCCTAATAAAATGTTTGTTAAAACAAACATAATATTCCATGCTTTAATCTGAGAATCTATAAGGCAACATCCTTTAATGAGTGTTCCATAGTCTCGCAGATCGCTGAATTGTGTGGTTTGGAGATAATATAAAAAAGAAAAGAAGACACAGTCTGAGAAACACTTAGCAAATTTTCTAATTGGAGAGACAGAACTCATTCTCCTGCTTCAAAGAAAGGCTTCAGAATGCTTTCAACATGTCATACAAATAAGGGTAAATTAACAGAGTAAAAACTGAGTAGATAATTCCAAGGAGACTTGGAATAAGAGTCACTTAGAGTTCATTAAGTCTCACCAAAAGAGGTTAAACCTAAGCCAGCTTTCGAAAAACAAGACAAAAGTAAAATGGTTGAAAGGGGGTGGGGGAAGCATGGACATGCAAAAACACTGAGAAAGAAAAAGCTCGGAGGTGGAAATAAGCAAGATGGGTAGCTATCTTCCTGAGATACAGAAATACACGTTGAGGTTCCTATAATTAAACAATTTAGGGCCTGTGATAGAATTCAAGAGAGGTAAGTGCCCTTCAAAACATTAGTTTATAAAATTAGCCAAAGGGTCACAATGTATTTGGGGGGGGGGCAAAGAGAGAGAACTATTTTTACAGGAAGAAAATTAGTAACAGAACAAGATACACTAGTGCCTTAGAAGAGCTGTTTGATGGTCAAAATTATTCTAAAATACATTTAGACAGATATCCATTAACTTGCAGATCGAGTCATTCTTCACGTGGCGTTACCCTCACAACTGTAAATGTCACAATATACAGTTTACTTTTCATGCTGCTTATACTCCCGCTACTTCTAACACAGATTTTTGAAGGACAAAAGGTTTTACAGAGTAAAACCCTAAAAGAATACTAACATAGTAAATGAGGGTGAGCAAGAAGATAGCAGAACACTTATCTAAGAAAAGACACTGTTGCAAAACTGAGAATGAATTTCTGATAGTCAGAGCCCAAGTGAAGAGGGATTCTTTCATTCCTTTACTTATTCCATCATGAAGGAAATACTTATTGACTGCCTAGCACATAATGAAATTATAATCAAATAGAAGGAAAAAGCCTTTGTTCGTAGACAGCTAATTCCCTTCCAGTTTTGAAGTCAGAAGAATTTGTTGTTTCGATATTTAAATGAAAGATTCCCATCAGCATGAAGAAATAATGATACCCTTTGTGTCAAAGTTACAAAAACTGCAAGTGTTTCATTTGGGACTATTCCTTAAAATAATGAAGTTCAGTGAAGAATATTTATAAATATTATGTAAAGGATATGCTTTCAATTAAATAATACAGGTATGCTCCATTTTACTAATCTGATATAAGAATTAATAAAGATTAAGTAATGCTATTTATAGCAAACTTACAAAAACTGCAACTGTTCTACTTAGGGCTTATTACAAACCTAGATCAAGCTGAGGACAGAATGTCTGGTTATGCTGATACAAAGGCAAATAATGTAGGTAAGCTCCATTTTAGTAACCTGATGTAATAATTTGGAAGAATGAACAGTGTAGCAGATACTTTTCAGGATATTTGCTTAATCTAAATTAGAATTTTTTTCTTTTTGCTTCCCATTTTTCTTCTTTAATCCGCCCTACCTTACCCCTACTTTGTCTAATATATAGGAGTGGGATTGTATTTCATGACCATATGCTATTGGCCACAGTTAATTTAACAGTATCACAGTTAATTGGATATCAGACTAAAATCAAATGAAATCTAAAGCTGTTCTGTAAAAGGTGTTTTTGTTTGTTTGTCTGCTTGTTTGTTTGACCAGAGCATTGCGGCATTGTTCTGAAATACTCTCACTGAGTTTAGGTTGTTCCGTTAAATGGAAGTGAGATGAACTTGAGAGCAGTTGGGAAGCCATCGTCTAGAACCGCCTCTCTGTGCACTTAGTGAAAGAAGGAGAAAGACAGGGCAGGAAGGAGCAGAAAAGTGGAGGAAGTAGGAGTAAAAAAGAGGATATGAAGGGGAGGAAGCAGCAAAGGGGAAAAAGAGAAGAGGGGAGGGAAGGAGTGGGAGAGAGGGATAGGGAGGCGGAGGGAGAGAGGTTGAGAGGTTGGCTGCCTGGCTTCCAGAGGCGGTTCCCTTTTCTTCATTCATTTGCAGGCTTATTGAGGATTTGCATTTTTTCCCATTTGTTTACATCACTGCACCTCCCCATTGTTTTAAAAGAGCTTCAGAAAGGAATATCCCCATAATGACTACCTCTGCTTTAACACCCATGGATGCAGAGCAAGGAGTATGTAGCTTTGTTGGGGTGAGCACTCTGTCACCAAGACAGCATTCTGCCTCCCTGAAATTGCCCCAGTGCAGTGGGAACTTGGAAATAGCAAAACCAGCACTGTCAAGCCTAGTCCATGAATCCAAGGATTCTACTCCAGAGGTCACAAATGCCACATGATTTGGTCTTCAGACTGGTTTGCTTGTGACACAAAGACTTGCCAACCTTAGATACTACTTAGCAAGTTCCATTCCACGACCCTTATGGTCTTGGCTTGCTTTTCATTTCCCCCCACAACTACTCACCAGCTCATTATTTCTTCCCCTCTTTGAGTGCTTAAATATTTCTGCCTTGCAAATTTTTAGTTGACATTGATCAAATGTTCTCTAAGCTGCCTTAAATATCATGTTATGCACTGAGAAATTAAAAATATTGTTTTCAGCATAAAGTAAATGACTTCATAAATACAAATCGAACATGTTACATGCAATACATTGTCCAAGACGCATGGGAAGAATTAAAGAGGAAATGTCAACTGCACACTACAAGTGATAGAGCAACTTAATTCAGCCTATAAAAATTTCTGTCTAGCTGTTGCTCCTACATAAGCTTGACTCTGCCTAAACACGATTTTTTCTATACCTAATAACATCTACAGCTAACTGAAGTGAAATGGAATAGTTCTTTTTCAATAGAATGTTAAGGGCATGTTCCATTTTGGCCAAATTCTCTTACTACATATATACTGGATTCTTTCCCTCCTGTGCTGCTTCCGAGAAAAACTAAAAACAAACAAACAAAAAAACCAAAAAAAACCCCTAAAATTTAGACTGACATCTATGGGCATGTCCCACAATTTTTTAAATGTCTTTGCATCTTATTCATGCAAATAAAACCCTCAATTTCTATCAATTTTAAATAAAAATATGTGTACATATAAGCAGTTATTCTGATAGTTGTTTCCGATCCTTTAAATGTTAATGTCTTCACCTAAAGATAGAATCCATTCTCTCTCTTCTCCATCTATAATACTGTCTTCAACTACTTTTGACTGAAAAGTCTCAGCTACTCTTGCCTGGAAAGAAAGACATCAAACTCTTGAGATGGATAAATACTCTGGAAATCCAAGGTCAACACACATCGTTCAGCTGAAATCTTCTACAGAGTAAATGAAATTGTTAGTATATTTGCCCATGTAGGAGATTCCTGCTCTAATCTCCACAGCCTTTCCACTCTCACAAAGAGAATAGCACTTCTAAACACAAAACTTATTAGTCTTATCTGCAAAATGGAGATAATAAAAGTACTTACATCCCAGGATTTTTATGAGGATCTAATGACATGTTTCTATGAAAGTACTTCGCAAATTCTGAAGCATCTTTAAAATGGTACTTATTCCCCTACTGCAGTGCCATAACAGCTCCTTCTTGCAAACACGGTGTCCCTGAGAGCTGTGGTTAGGAGGCAATGCCATATTGACAAGGGGTAATAAAGAGTCCAGAGTGTTCAATACCATTAGTCTGTGCCGTCCTGCAAATTCATCATCAAAGACTATAAAAAAGCTCTGTGCTAGACACCAAGGGAGTGGAAATAGGGCTGTGGCATTGACTTTCTTTTACTAGAGACTTTTTTGGGCAGAAGACATAAAATATAATGATTAAGGAGAATAATGCATGATCATTCTTAAAGAAATAGCACCACTGTTAAATAAACACTATTGTATTTCATTTCAGAGCAGTTTCATGGAAGTGAGGCATAAACATAGACTACAAAGAAATGGTTGGATTTCCTCAAAGCAGAAAGAAAGGTAGACGACACGAGATGCACAGAGGACCCCAAAAGCACAAAGGCACGTGTGGTGATGGAGAGGTTCTGGTGATGGAAAGGGCTTCCAGAGGCAGGCAGGAAACCTAGGCCTGGAATCCCACTGGTCTGTCCTAAGGAGGCTGCTCCTCTGTTCTCCATGCTGTGGGACTCTTGTCTCCAAGAATCCACTCCAGTGAATGGGCAGCAAAGTGCTAAACAATAACTCCCACCATAGGTGCATCCTATCGATAAGGTCTCATCCGGGCATCTTAACTGGGCCTTAGAGTCAGGGAATCGTCACTCTGTGTTTAGGTCTGTTGGTCCCTGGGTCAGAAGCTAGTCCCTGTGAGCCAGTGCTCTGAATGGCTGGTCAAGGGATTTGGGCTTCATGGTGTTTTATTTTCTACAAAGATTAGAAATGATGGGTCCGGCGGGAACTTCTGGATAGGAGCAGAGGCAAGAAGCCTGGGCCAGGCATAGGGAAAGCAAGGGAAGTGGCAGATCTCAGGGACGATGTGTGAGAAAAACGAGCAGAATTTGGGCAATTAACTGGCTGTGAAATGACTCTGTGGTTTGTAGCCTGGGCTTCCAAGGAGAAATGGAAAACCACCAAAAGAAGCTAGTTCGGCAGACAGGTGCTGAGTTCAGCTTTCAGAGGGTGAGCTGGAGAGGAAAATACAGAGCTGAATAGTGTGTACGTAAACGTAATATTGGGCACCTAAGGCTACATGTAAGTGAATGGAGAAGAGTGTGAAAGGAAGCACCGAATAAGAGGAAAATCCTTCCATTAACTTACAAAGGCAGGAACAAGGGAAAGAAACAGGAAGGGTAAAGAAAGGTACACAATTAAAGAGGCCATCGGATGTGGCAATCCCATGACAAGTGCACTTTGGGAATCACAACCTGAGCCAAAAGGCAGGGAGCAGAGTGAGCGTGTGATGAGCGAATGGAAGGCAAATAGATGAAGGGAACCTTGAGGGCAAAAGGAAGAGAGTAAGAGAAAAGGGGGGAAAGCTGAGGAGGGCAAAGACTGGAGGAGCCGCTGACAGGTTTACCCGGAGTGTGAGGTGTAATGACTGATTTTGAATGTTACAGAAACTCCTTGTGTTCTGAGACTGCAGGGGCGAAAAAAAAAGGTTAGAGGAAAAGAGACTAAATATTCCAAGAAGTTAGGTCAGATGCTCTATGAAGTACAAAGTGAGACCATGGCTGAGAGTAAGAAGTGCAGGTTTAAATGCAAAGGCATCAGGGGCCGGCTGGCCCGGGAGGCAGCTCAGGGCAGGAGGGGCCCGTGATGGGAAGGAACAGAAGCATAAGGGGCATAAAAATGGGGTGCTTTGGCAGGAAGAAGTGTCAGGGTAGATAAGTGGTCAAAAAGGGGGACCGTCTCCCCATTTTCTAAGCTTTACAGCTTTACATTTAGTTTGCTGAAAGATCAAAATGATAATTGCTTATAAAAGTGCTCTGAAATATCAATATTTTATATTTGTAATGAAAAGACTAAGTGCATATATATGACTAAGCATGAATATCTCATACATATAAGATTGAGTGTGCATACGTGTATATGTGTGTATACAGGGTCTGGAACAAATAGCACTCCTTATTTATTACTGAATCATAAGCATGTAATTCTGTAACATAATAATACCACACTCAAGCACACCATATAACATTTTAGGTGAAACATTCAAATTAAAACTATAAATTATTACACCCATATTATCACCCTACTGACCACACTCAGGCAGGCTTTACTTCTGCCGTACCCTGTGTGTGTGTGAGTGTGTGTGTGTGCGTGTGTGTGTGTGAGAAAGTCTGATGCATAGACTTTCTGATATTTGTCATTTGATTTAGATTTCACAATTAGTAAATGGCAGTCAGGAGAGGCAAACTCGGGGCTGGAAAACTGCACGGTGACACCAAGGATCCTCGTTTCTGTGTACTGAGAGAACACCTGGAGTCTTACAACCGGGAAACGACACGCACTGCGTGCGACCTCAAGGAGCTGAATGAACGCCCTGGAGCAGGGTGCCGGAGTGGGTAGGAAACCATCCCGGTGTACAGGACCCATGCATAAACAGGGAGATATATATTCCCCTTTCTGTTTATCTGCACAGGTTCCCCAGCACCAGCCTGGCCTATAACAGAGTTGAGGGAAATAGTGTGTCCACACAGCAGATCAATAAGCTGACTGCTGTAGATGGCTCCTACCTCCCTTGAAACCCCTTCCCTAAATGGAAGGGGCCCTTTGATCACTGGTGGGGATCGCAAGCTCCGAGGACTCTCACAGCCCTCAGTGCTGGCTCATCAGGCCTGAGCCTCACCGAGAGGCCAGAAACGTCTTAATTAGAAAGAAGACACGCCAAACAGGAGCTCCATGACGGTAGTCCCAGGAAGGCTTTTGGTTTGTTGGTTTGTTTTTGTTTTTTTAGTGCTGGCCCAAATCAGGAAAGGGGGGAAAAAAGATCTTGAGAAAATAAGCGATTGACAAGGAACTCGATTAGCAAGCCCATTTCATTCATGCCTTTGGCAGGTTTTAGTGAGTGCCTACTATGTGCACTGGACCATGCGATCCTGGCTCTCATGGAATTCCAGACTGAAATTAATTAAAAAAAACTACACACACATAAATAAAAAACAAGTAAATTCTACTAAAAAACACAAATAATGTATAATTCCAAACGTAGTTAAGTAAAACATGCCATTATTATTGCTAAACTGTGATTTTTTTCCAAAGTAAAGATCAAAAGGGTGTATCCATCATTTTCTAAATTTAATACCCCTCCTGTTTCCCATTTCAAGTGAGATCTGGAGTAACAGTTGAGGGAAAAGACCCGAAGAGCATGAGTAATTTTATACTCTAATAATCACATCTCATTTTACCCTGTCTTCGAAAGCCTTCCTAGTCTTAGGTAACATTTGCAAGTGCAGTAATATTCCTGTATTTGTACAATGTGCTGTGTAACGAATTGGAAAACACAGGAACTACTTAAGAGAAATATTTAGATTGTGTCTAATTTAAATCGATAGTCCATTGGGCAAGGAATCTGTCTAATTCTGTGTTCCGTACAACGCATTGCAAAATGTTGGCACTCAATAAATGCAAAATAACAACAACAGTCCTTTCCCCTTTAAAGTATATAATTACACCTACCCCCTACTGCGCTCCAAACTCAGTGACAGGTCTTTTGTTTATTAAATCCACAGCCCTAAAGGCAAACAGTACCACAGCTTCAATGCGAATTGCTGTAAAGTCCTCTCTACTTTTAGGCAAAACTTTAAATATCTACAAATCCCTAAAGAACATCTTAATTTAGCCGCCCACCATCTATATTACTTAACCAAATGCAGGAAACCTTTTCTAAGTCCCCGAAGTGGAATCCAAACACCAAGTGGAAATGTGTTTTCAAAGTTAGTTTGGAAATATGTCATGGAATAAAATTACTCTTAGCTAATTCACCATTTCTCTCTCCTAAAGAAACGTGTCAAGCTGCTGAGCAGAGCTCTGAAGGCTTTAGATGCAGGAAACATTCAATAGGTTCCCAAGCTTGTGTTCAAAGTGCACTATTATCCAAGTAGCTTGCACTGAGGAGGAAAAAATAATGACTCATGTACAGCTTTATTTGAGACATTTGCACTACAATGAACTAAGCAAAGCAACAGGTCAAGTTTAAAAAAATATTGTAAAAAAGCAACAGCGGCCAAAGCCCCTTCAAGGAAAATTTTGGACAGGAAAGCACTTTTGCTTCATTTCATCATTATTTTCTCCTAGCTTCCTGTGTTTGTATTTGAATGCTCTCACTTGAACATCAGTTTCACAATCACCTAGTCCACATTTGGTATTGATGAAGTTCAACATATGCTCAGCAATGCACTGCTACTAAAATAAGAAATGCAAATTCAGCTAAGTGCGCTCCAAGTCTACTGTGGAGCTGGGCCCGAGCTGCTTTGTAGTCTGTGTGGAGTATTATCATTAGCAGAGAAGGGTTAATGGCAAAGGCCGACGATTGTTTAAAAATTCACATTACCAAAGTGGATTACATTGCATCTACTGAAGGGATCAACAATGTAAGCCTACACTAAGCCATTATTGCAGAAACAAAGCTTTCATTTTAAGCCTTTGGAAACAAGCATAAAATGGACAAAAGAAAAAATTCTTCTGATGTAAGAACAAGGCAAGTACTACATGCTTTTCATCCCGACTCAGTTTCGGAGCCATGATGAATGCGCAGAAAAATGGACCCTCTCTCCTAAGAACGCATCGTGAAATTATACCATACCAGTGTCTTGGAAAATGATTCATTTCTATAGCTAGTCATCCAACAAAAATCCTTTATTTAAATTTCTTTGTCCTTTTATTGAGAATCCGTCACAGCATGGAGACGTACATTCTTTAGGATTGTCTCACCATTTGTCCTTTTATTTTCTAATGAGAAGAAAAAGAATGATTTTGCAAACATACATTCCCGCAGCCAGCGTCATGGGTTACCCTTTACAGTAGTAATTCATCCCACACCATCTCGGTGTGTGGTAACTGAACACTCAACCACCTCTAAAGTGGCAGGCACCAGGCAGAGGCTGGATACACTGCTCTTAGTTTCCACAATGATCTTGGAAGTGCGGTACTGACAACCCATCTCCAGATGCAGAAACTGAGGCTCAGAGTAGTTAAGGAGCTCCCTCTAAACCACCCCTAAAGGAGCCAGGATTCAGATGCAGGCGGGACTGGACCAACAGGTCCTGGCACCCCCAAATTCCACGGCGCCTTCTGTTGGCAAAGCAGGTTCCTGGGAATTCTTTCAACAAATTACCTGCACAACTCTACAGGGGGTTGAAAGCTTTCAGGCAAATTTGTTTTCTTTATAAATGTGAGCTCGACGATGACGTTTTTTTTTCAGTGTATGCAAACGAGACCTACGTGAAGGGTGTCACCATTACTATTGTGTGGTGGGTATGTGGACAGAAAATCTCCCAAACTGCAGCAGACGGTGTGTGAGATTAAACTCTCCTACTATCCCGCACCCACGGCACATTACCTGGCACTTTTCATTCTCCAGAATTTGGCTAAAAACTAGTAAGAAAAACAAGCAGGTGACCAATGAATAACAGGGCCCCCAGCAGTCAAAATATTCTACACATTTTGGCCGCAAAGACCATGCATTTTATACCGAGGAGGGAACTGCAGGCCTTCCTCCAGGGCATATTGGTAATTACTTTAAACATAACTCAGCCAACTTGGTTATCAGCTTTCACTGCAAACAATGAACTAAAAACAACATAGTAGAAAATAGAAAGAATTCTAAAAGTTAATGAAAAAGCCCAAGTCTTGCCAGAAATACTAGAGAATAATGCTACCCCAAAATATTCACAAGAACTAAAAATGCATAATATACCAATGGACACTAGTATATAGATAAAAAAAATCACAGCAGTCATTCTGACACAATAGATTTATTCCAAAATAATATATATAAAATGAGATATAAATATAAACATATAAAAATACTTATTGCCAAATCAAGTAATTATAGTATTTTATTGAATGCATTTAATATATTTTATATTACCTTGATAATTATATATAAATAGATAAGTTTATATAATCTAAAATATATAATTCTATATAAGATCAATAATTTATACTTTTATATATTTAACGATAAATATATAAAACAGAAATATAATAAAGCCAATATTTTAACAATGAAAGTCCTGGGAATAAATGTCTATTAGAATACATTTGTCTGCTTAAAATTCTGGACGTAAAGAACTGAAGTTTGTAGGATGGAAGGTTTTTTGGGAGATGAGCCTGAGTGAAGCTAAGACCCAGCAGGAAAACAGTGCCCAGGGGCCGGACAAGCACAGCACCAGGGCCACCACGTGGACAGAACGTCTACATGGTCTCCCACATGGTTTCTCACACGTCTGCAAGTCCCTCAGCAAGATCACACCCTTGCTTCACCTCCATTGCTCAGTGTGTATTTGTGGGTTAGAAACAAAGGGGCTTTGATTGTTGTGTAACGTCAATAATAAGTTTATGGTAATAAAACCTTAACCTGTGATGAAGAGGAAAAGTAACTGGCATGGAAGTAATATGTTTACCACCTACAGAACTGTCAACTCCTTGTAGGTAAAAAAGACCCACACATGCATCTTTTTTCACTCATAAGACTTAGCAAGTAATAAACTTTGAAATAACTGAGTGAATGAATGCATAAAGTTCACCATGCTTTGCTCAGTTTGAATTTTTGTGTGAGGGTGGGGAAGGATCCAGGAGGAAGTGACTTTACTATGGACTCTGTTGCTACCCTTCCTTGGCTCACTCCCATTATCAAGAAAATGAAAGTCCAAACTAAGCAGAAAAATTATTTCTGGACAAAGGCACTTGCAAGCAACAGCTCTTAAAGTATTACATATACGTATGTATGAAAGACAGAGTGAGAGCAAGGGAGGTATTTCTGAAAAGCCCTTGGATACAGAGTTCGCAATACATTTCAATTAATGAATGACTGAAACTTCTACTAAACACCTACTATAAAAATATTATAGTATGTTCTGTATTAACCTCCACACTGAGAAAAAGTTACCAATGAAACTCCAACTAGACCATTTTAATAGACTGAAATTTTGATTTCTGAGTCTTTGTTTCTTTATTACAACATAATACATGATAATTACAACTCAAACAAATCAGAAAGAAGATTGGCAACTGACTGACTTCCCATCTCCCATCAACAACCCCCATGTTTAGGTAACAAATAGCAAGTTTCACATACATCATTCTCCATCTTTCTCTATTTTCCTAAAATGTCTTCTAATTGGAAATGTTGTATATAGAATTATAGTGACAAAAATGGCATCATAATAAGTTCATCACAAACCTACTGGCTTTCTCACTTAACAGTATATCATAGAGGTCCACCTAGGTCAATAAGAATAGCTCTTATTCATCATTTTTAAAGGTTTTACTTATTTTTAGAGAGAGGGGAAGGGAGGGAGGAAGAGAGAGCGGGAAACACCAATGTGTGGTTGCTTTTCACGTGGCCCCAACTGGGGACCTGACCCACAAACCCAGGCATGTGCCCTGACTGGGAATCAAACTGTCAACCCTTTGATTCCCAGGCCAGCACTCAATCCACTGAGTCACAACAGCCAGGGCACATTTTTAATATCTGTATAGTGCTGAATGCTTTGGGTTTACCATCATTTGTTGAACTACTCTATTATGGGTGAAATTTTCTGATTTTTACAGGTTTTGCTCACAAATGTTACTGAAGAATAGCTTTGTGGAGGTGTTCATGTGTTAGTGCATTGGTACGGGAATATGTCCCTTTGTTGAGGGACTTGAAGGTTTTTGTTTCCTTAGATTTTTATTATTACACAAAGTCATGTAGTACGATGTTAAAGGCATTATTGTAAATATCAGTTCTTTCACCTCTAAAAGGTCATTTACTAAAAGCAAAATAGCTGAGTCAGGGGCAAGGTCATATATTTTTTTTAATTTTTAATTTTACTAGCTAATACAGATCACTTTCCAAAAAAAAGTTACACAATCCACATCCCTATGTTGAAATGTGCTTATTTTCCCCATACCCTAACCAACACTGGATGATAGCAATATGTTTCCCTTTTGTCAATTTTATGAAGAAAATACCGGATATCCCTGGATTTGCATTTCCCATGTTACCGGTGAGTTTGGGCAGCTTTCCATGAATTTATTAACCATCTGCAGTTCTTTTCTGTGCACGACCTATTAATATCATTTACAATTTCCTTGTATTGTTTATCTTTTTAAATCGATTCATAAACTTCTTTTTATATGAGAAGTATGTAATGCTTATCCTGTCTTGCTTTTTCTTCTTTCTATCAGTTCATAAGAATATGCATAGTGAGTGAGCCAAGACAAGAGATAGCCAGGACTGCAGGCCTGGTTTAAAACAAACATTAGTGACGTTACAGGAAAGCTTGCAATATTCACTTTCTAAAATATTAAGCTCCGCAAGGACGGGGATCTTTATTTTGTTAAGTCATATATCTCAACAATCTAGAAGAGAGCCTGGAAAATAGTAGAAACTCAGTGAAGATCTACTTACACATTCATTTAATATAGAAGTTTGTGAGAAAAAGGTGAATAAATATTAACCCCTAACACTGTGAAAAATGGGTTTTCCAATGGTTGTTTGCCATCATTTAGTATATCTAATCCTTACCGCATCTTCACATTTCATTTAATCCTCAGGAACAGTTATAATTATTTCTGTTTTACAGAAGAAAAAAATCAAGACTCAGAAAGTTTTTTAGAATAGTGCACAGCCAATAAACGAGAGTTGAGATTATAAATCCAGGTGTTTCTGGCACCAGACAGAGGGATTTGTCACTGTGTTATCTTGCCTATCAGCACATATATCTGATCTGGGTTAACCAAAATGTGCTTGTCATCTAATTTTCAACATCATTTGCCTCAGGACAGAGAAGCAATCTAACCAAGATTTATAAACCAAGAAGAGTGTTGATTTGTACTCGTAATATAGAGAGCATTTATTTTTCATGACCTTAAAAATAGCTGTAAACACACGGGCTCTGAGACACTTCAGCAGTGATGTGGATACATTTAAAAAGGAAAAAAAAATGGGCAGAAAGCTGTCAGAAGTCTACTTTGCACAAAAACCCAAACACCATCCTAAGAAGCTAGAGAAGAATGTGATTAACTCAATCAATGTGGTTTAGGAACAAAATTCTGCAACTAGTCTAGAAACACTACCCCAGTCATAGAACTAAAACAACAACAAAAAAACCTCTTAATCATGTCAAATTCTAACACAATCATACAGAGATTGTCCAAGATGCATGTTTAATAACACAAACATAAAAGCTTTCAGGCCAAAAGCAAAATTAATAATAAATTGAAATAAAAAGATAGATACCTTATTAACCATTGTGTGTGTTTGTATGAATGTATGCAAATTATGTCTCAGTTGTTTAGATGTGTGTATATATTTTTATGGCATAATTTAGTAATTTCTACTGAATAAAATATGATTATCATTGATTGGACTATTCTCTATAACTCAGAATAATAGCATTAATGTAGTGAAATAAATTTTTTCTTTTTTCATTACTTAAAGTGTTTTTTTTTCTCCATATTTTTGTAGAGATTGTCAGGGATTATGAGTAACTGGCTATCTCAAGTTTGCCTGTGTTTTTATAATCAGTATATATGATGAAAAGTTTCCACAGGCCAACATATTAGGATTTTTTAAAATTCAGATTAATCAGTCTGTTTTCACTGTAAAGTTAGATCACAATACAAATCTCTGAGCTAAGAACTTGATAAAGGCAAGCAGAGACACAAAAATGGACCATCAGCGGAAATGCCAGTGGTTACCACACTTGGGGGCGGGGAATACAGTTCTGGCCAGAATGCAGTGATGCCACCCATCACTCGACTGACGCTATGAAATGAAAACCCTTCCTACCCAAAGCCACATTGTTTGCTGTGGGAATCCCAAACCTTCGGCATGACTATTCTGTTAGGGTGAGAGTGTTTTTCTTTTTTGTCAATCTTCTATGTGGGGAAAAAAACACATTTTCAAAAGACAAGAAAGCCACCATTAAGGGTTCATGTTGATTAAAGACATTTTTAATAGTTATGCAATAATAACCTTTCCATTAAAAATTCAGCAACAAAAATTAAATCAATTTCTTATAGGTATGATCCATGAAAATTACTAGAATAGTAATTATTAAAACAGAGAAAACTGCTATAAATTTATCAGTTGAAGAGAGATGAAATTATTAATGATAAGTTCTACCATAAATATTTTGATTTTCCCTTTAATATGTTTAGCGTGTTAGTCTTATCTAAAAATATAACATATAATGTCTACAAGAATTTAAGAATAGTAATTACTCTTAAAAAGAGTAATATATGAGGAGAATGTTAATTAAAAACATAATAATCTAAAGCAATTTGTACATCTGAGATATTAACATTTCTATTTTTAAAGCATATAAAACATTGACAAAATTTTTATAACTTTTCAATGTGAAGCTATAAACTCTATATGAGAGAAATAAAAATAATTTACCTTTCATTTCACGAGGAACTCAGTATGATTTAATCATGAAAAAATGTTTATCTGGTAACGTAAAAATTATTTCTCATAAATTCCTTCTAATATTTACCACAATGGCATTCAGTTAAGTTTTATAAAGTCATGTCAATTCAATAAGCTGCTGAAATGACTAAAACTGCAATACTCTTTTCCAGGAGATGTTCCTAGGACTGAATGTTTTTTTACGAGTACTTTCTTTCCTTATGCTTTTAAAAGATCTTCACAACAACAAAGACATATTTATTTTATAGATTCCAAGAATGTAAATGGAGCCCAATTTGATGTATCCCAAACCCAGTCATGATAAGAAACAACAAACTTTGCTCCTTGTGGCCTTAGTTTTCCTTCTCACTGAAAGGCTTGGGTCCCACTGCAAGAGATGCTCAGTCTCACCGCTGGTCCAGCCATCTCAGGGCTGCGCCCCCTCCTCCAGCCACAGCCAACTGCCTGTGATGGGGGAAGGGTGGGGGAAGATGGCAAGAAACCAAGTCCCCAAGACATTCATTCTAAGGGACGTGAAATTATAAGCCCTTAGTGTTTCACTAAAGAATCGGTTTTCCATCACACTATCATATCTAAATGACCGTTTTCAATGATGACCATTACTCTCCTTAGTTCACATTAAAATGCCTAAACAAGTGAGTAACCTAGATTTTCTGTACTGTAATTTAAAACCCGATATTAACACAGTTAGTGGAAACCCAATACCTGATCCTATAAGAAAGAGTTTCGTTTTCTTTAAAATAACACTCTGAGAAACTGTTCCGCAAATACAAATGTCTCATGTGGCACTCCTCAACTGTCATGGTCATAAAATGAGACTGAATTCTTTAGCTAATCTCATTCACAAAACAGCTCGTGTGCTTTTAGAGAACACCACACTGTGGCTAAACAGCATTATCCCAGTGTGCCTGGAAGTAACCTGTGGCCTACACAGCAGGAAACGATGCAAATTGCGTCCCTTGTATTAGAAAGCTGAAATTCTCATAGAAATGGAACTGAGAAACTCATTATGTTTTCATTGGAATACTAACTCAAATATCTTATTGAATACACATTCATAGTGACTTAATAAAGTATATTTTAAACAAAATTGCATTAATTTTGAAGCAGTCAAACCTCAATATTCTGCATAATTTACCAAATATTCTGTTTAAAAGTCCATTTTCAATTATAATAGTAAAAAAACACAGAAAACCTTCCAACCTAGTATTATTCACTGCCTGTGACAGTATATAACTGAGAACAAATTAGTAAAAATATTTAAGTTTTATAAGTTTCCATGCTAACTTGTATTTAAAATACAACTAGAATGCCCATCTACCATAAACCAAGTCCTATACTAAGATTATGACATAATTTTTTAATTTATAACACTGCCATCCAAATATAAGGTAAAGATACATAACATTATTTTACCACATTTTCAAAAAGTTATTTTTATAAACATCTACCTATAAATATAAATATCTGAGGGACAATCTTGTTGTAACATCCTGCTTTTAAAGTGGGATGAGGAGTTTAAAGGTCCAGACTATTTTCTAATTTCCCATCTTTTCCCATACATTCATTTTTGAAACAAAAAATGAAGGGATTAAACAAAAAAAAAGTCTCACCGACACAGACAACGGTATGGTGATTACCAAAGGGAAAGGGGGAGGGGGTGGGGGAGGCAGAAGAGGATAAAGGGGGGATGAATGGTCATGGAAGAAGACTTGACTTTGGGTGGTGAACACACACTACAATTTACAGAGGATGCATTAGAGAATTGTACCCCTGAAACCTATACAACTTGATTGACCAATGTCACCACAATAAATTCAATAACAAAATAAAATAGAATCTAAAATATTTATTTTGGTACACAATATTGGATTTGGATTGCCCGACTTTATGGGTTACCTGTATAGTGACAGACTGAGAAATCAGATAATAATAAACACATCCCCTTCTTGTGAAGGTTTGTAAGTGGAAACGAACTTGAAATTATGTTGGAAAATAAGACCAGGTAGCATGACAGAGCTTTCAGTCTGGTGACATGAGGAGACGTGAGGTTGGGGCAGTGGGGTCTGCAGCGATTGGGTCAAAGTCATCATCGATGGGAAGCGTATTGCTGAGCATCACGACCACTTTGGACCAGTGTGAAAATCCAGGGTGATGGCAGACAGAATGGAAAAAGGAGACACATGCAGGAAATACGAAGGGGTCAAATGTTGGGGATTAAGGTTTACTGGATGCAGACATGACAGAAAAGTCTGAGAGTGACACCAGGTGTGTGGCCTGGGTGATGCAGGGGATGAGGGCGCCAGGAGCTGCCCAAGAAAATAGATGCAATGGAACAGTTTGTGATAAGGATGAGAGAGGAGAAGATCAGCCAAGAGAGAGAAGAGAACTGGTCAGCTGGTTAAGTTTGAGTTGCTGATTTTTCATCCAAGTTTGTACAAATAGCAAGTCTTTTCATGCATGAACCTCACAGTCGGCAATGGAGATCTAGATTTCAGGGTTGTCAGCTGGTGGTGGTGGTTTAGAACTGGAAAATGGCTGTGCTTGTCCAGAAAGCATGCTCAGAATGAGAAGGAAAAAAGGGATTTGAGGAAACTCTGATGTATGAAGATAAGAGGGTGGCAAATTCTGTCCCCTGTAGGAGGTAAGACTAGACTGCACCATCAGGTTTGTAAGAGGGAATTAGGATCACTGCTTATTTTATATTTTATTAAAAGGAGCTTTAGTGGTGTGGCACAGGGCAGAGGTTATCAGTGGACTGAGAAATCAGGGAGTAAAGCAAATAAATATTTATACAAAGATGTCCAGCTGTAGAGAATTGCAACGTAAGGAGAAGCTCTTGTGTTTACTAACAGACACCACTGTGAGGCGCTGCAGCCATTTTCCAATCCCCACCGCCCAGCCAACACACCCTTCTTTACAGAGGCCGAGATGGAAACTCAAAGAAGACCGGTCACCAGCCACTATCGCCTAGCTACAAAGTGTCAGTTTCCCTATAACCATGTTATCTCCACTTCTATTTCCTGTCTGACCTCACAAATTCAACACAAACCACCTCTTCCATATCTCATCCATAGACTATGAACCTCTGCTTTGTGTGATTTAACATATTCGGTTATCAGCTGACACCTTGGAGAGCTCCAGAGACCTGATGATGGATGAGACTTGGGGGAAGATGCCTTCACTTCACTTCTCCTTCACTTCTTCACTGTTCCCACCCCTTATGTAAACTCCAAAATCACTCCCATGCAATGCACTGAAAAACTTGCGCTGTGCCCTCCAGGTTCTTGATTCTACACTCCTTCTCGTGCCCAAGAAGGCTTCCTACCTTCCTCAGCTGGTGACCTGCTTAAACTTCCAGGGCTCATCACTTCTCAAATCTTCTCTGAAGAATGCAAGGGAGTCACATAGGTGGTGACAGAAGGAGATGGAGCTTTGGGGGGTGAGCACACAAGACAATATACAGCTGTATTTATGTATGTTATATATAGGGTGTCATATATATAATGTTACCCCAATACATTTAAAAAAAACAAAACTCTGATCTCTGCTGTCCATCAGGTGCATCTCTCACCAGGCAGAGCTAATGGTCCCCTGTCATGTACCCACAGGACGCATTTCAAGCACTTACCATTCTGAATCATAATAATTACTTTAATCTCTCCCTGCTGGAATGTGAGTCTTTCAAAGACAGGGATGGTATTTTATCCAATGGAGAATCAATAGCTCATAAAGCAGTGTGTGGCACACAGTAGACAATAAATAACTGATTGCCGTGTAGTGAAAACACCCTGGGCTTTGGAGGCAGCAAGGGGACAGGCGTGGGGATCTCCAATCCCAGTTCCGCCTCACGCCACCTCTGTGGGCGCAGGCAGGTCATGGTCTTTGAGCTCCGTGTCCCCCTCTGCACACACACTGTACCACTTGCCTTAAAGAGACGCTATGAGATTTCTTTAAAACACTGAAACAAAAACTTACAGTCCCTGGCATGTAATTAAGTACTTAATAAACGTTATTTTCCCGTCTTTTCACCCACTCCTTTTTGAATCCCTGCAGGCAGAGCAGGTAGAATTCAAAGGAGAAGTGTTTTTATTGATTGAACATATATGCTCCAATGTGCAACTCGGAATAAAAAGTACAGTAGGTGCTCTATGTGGGTCAGAGAGAGAAATTGCTGCACTTGAACAGTCAAAAATTCCATGAGAAAAAATGCAACTATTTTTCAAATGATGATTTTTTAAAATAAGATAGAAAGTTGAGTGCTTTACACTGAATGCAAGGATACATTTAGTGCTATGGAGAATACAGTGGAGGGTGCGGCTGCTTCAGGGGAACATTGAGAGTGGTCACCAAGGGTCTGGAATCTGACACACATTTCGAAGGACTGATTTTAAGTTTGAGTCATGGATAGACAAGAACAGGAAGGCTACCTAACAGATATGGGCTGAGCAAAGGCACAGAGGCAGGAGAAATTTCTCTGGGAAGGAAGACTGGTTTGGTTTGACTTGTTAGAGGACAAGAAGCATGAGAAAGTAAGGTGAGATAAAGACATCATACTGCAGAGGAAAAAAACTTGCAAACCTACTGAAAAAATTCAAGTTAATCCATTATCTAGCTTATAATTCTCATGCTTTCTAACTTAAGTCCCTCTGCCACACTTAATAGAATTTTCAAAGTTATACACAAAAAGAAAAGGGGGTCAGAAAACACACTGTCATTGGGTCCTGTGAATGGAAACAAACTCTGTTCACTGATGGGTGGCTTCCATTCACTAGTCACAGTGACTGTGTGACTATTCACCCTCAGCTTGCAGGACTGGGAGAACAGGAAAATTGAGTACAATTGAAAGGAGGCTGTGCATGAAAAGATAGAAGTAAAAAGCACTTCTTGAAAAATGCCTATGTCCTGCACTGACCAGTCCTTTTTCTCCTTGGTCCACACTCAGAATGTTCTAAATGTTCTACTGCCACCTGCTGCTGTAAGTTTCAGAAGCTCACACGCACCCATACACACACACACTAAACCTTCTATCATGTTTTACTGATTCAGCTGATTGTATCGTTTTACAGGATTGTTGTTTTTTTTTTTCCATCCTGTTCTTCCAGGATGATCAAGGCTCTAGGGCTTGTTTCTTAGCCAAAGCACATTTTGATAGTGATGAAGGTGTAAGAGTTATATGAAACTTGGTAGAAATGAACTATGGCTTTGACAATAATGTGGACAGCATAACTTTTTTAGGACTTCTCGATAATTGTGCATTCTCATCAGAAAGTAGTAACCAATCCTCAAACATTCATCTGCCTCCTGTTCAGACAATACCCCAAACTCTCTAAGCCAAGTATATAATCTGTATGTATAATTAGAGGTTTCCCATACATGGTATTCTGTATATGTCAGATTAAATGTAATATAAAGGATAAAGCCTGGCTTATCCACTGTTATTGAAATTTGTTATTAACTGCAGTTTCTTAACATGCTATAGATCGTGAATTTTTCATGTGTTGTGATTTAACCAGTCCAGTTTAACAAACATTTTTTTAATTTTTATATATTTTAGTATGTGTTGGTTTTGGGTATACAGCTTTGCGGTTAGGCAATCGTACACTTTACACAGCTTTCCCCTCAATAGTTTCAGTCCCCAAATGGCACCATAAACAATTATCACAATAATATTGACTACATTTCCTGTGCTTTACTTACTTCCCCATGACTATTTTGTAACTACCAATTTGTGCTTCTCAGTCCCTTCGCCTCGTCCATCTGAAGCCCCAACAAATATGGTCTTCCTTTTTGGTGTGCATGGGGTAAGAGGTGGGTGGTGCTTATGCAAACCGGGAGCCTTCAGTGGGCTAAGTACAGGGATCTGTGACAACCTAAAGCAAAAACAAAAAGAAAGCCACCGGGAAAGCTCTCAGTCCAACCGTGACCAAAAGGCACATCACTACGTTAAGTATGGTTTTTCTTTCTATACTGCACTAGGCCAACAGTTCGTAGTACCTGCTGTGTGCAAAAATGCAGCAAAGTATGTATTTCCTCTTTTCGGACCGTCAGTCTAGTGTACCAGCAAAGTGGTTACTCCACTTGCATTTCCGATCTTAATTGATGAAGGTATCACCACCCACCAACTAATTCAGGCCAGATATGTTAAAGCTATTCTTTTTTTCTAATTATTAAGTTTTATTGAGCCTTTGTTATGTGCTAGATCCTGGAAAGAATTGGTTCAACGTGTTTTTTTTTTCCAATTACAGTTTACGTTCTTTGACTATCATAGCTTTTCTCCGATGCAGTTTGAGTTATACACTGCTATGTATGTAATCAGGCACTACAAAGTAAGTGGGTTAAAATAATAACCAATCATCTTCTCTTTAAATTCTGTGCTTTGAGAGGGCAGATTTTGTGCTTCATATGGTATAGCAGGGCGCCGGGATGGCGAGAAGAGACAGAAGTCCTGGTAGTTGGGACCAGATGGGAGCGAAGACGGGGGCCGTTGGCTGGAAATCTGGGTTCCCCTCCAGGCGGACCCTTCTACATCACTTCCTGGCGCTGCTCACAGCATGACGGCTGTGCAAGATGGTGCACTCCGGTGCAAACACTCCGCGAGAACAATCCCTATTACGCGCGCTGTGTCTATCAAGCTTCTAATTGCATTGCACTTGCGAATGTCTCATGAACGAAACTCATGGGGCCAAACTCAGACTCAGCCAAAGGGACTGCACCGGGCCATGAAGTCGGAGAGGTGCGTTCTCTGCCGTGAATGTAACAGCCCGCCACGTGCGTTTCTTCCTTCACAAACGGGTGCCTCTGCATTCTTCTTTGAAATATTTCTCAAGTACCTTCTATAGCGTTACCTGATTTCACTGGCTTAGTTTGACCTTTAGTTCTCATCTTATTTTCTTTTGTAAAAATCTAGCTGCACTTTTAAAGTTATAGGGAAGACGAATGACATTCATTGAATTAATACACACGTAGTGAGTAGTACTGAGGGAAATACTGTCGTGGGAACTGTGTACTCCTACTGTGTCACAGGAACAAGATGCCTCTTCTGCCATCATCACTGAAGTTCTACCCCCGTAAATGTCACTAGCGTAGGCTCCCAGTCCCTGCAACCCTCCTTCTGAACCTTACTTCTCCAGCTTACAGATTTCAATGTCGCAACCCTGCTTACACATTTTCCATGTCTTCCCCAGCCTACCAGAGGAGATCCAAACTCTGCATCACCTGATTTTTTAAGATAAATTATGTACTTATTTATACTCTTCAATTACAGTTGACATTCGATATTATATTACTTTCAGTTGTGCAGCACAGCAGCTGGACATTTATATAATTTACGGAGGGATTCCCTGGGTAGGTCTTGTGCCCACCTGGCACCATGTGTAGTTATCATAGTCTTACTGACTATATTCCCTATGCTGCACTGTACCTGCCTGTGACTATTTTGTAAACAATTTGTACAAAAAGGTGAGAGAGATCCCTTCACCTTTTTTCACTCAGCCCCCAAAGTCCCCTCCTATCTGGCAACCATCACCTTGTTCAAGGTCACCGGAACCAGGCTCATCTCCCACCACTTCCCCTTCAGATTACTCTCCTCTCTCGTTGGTCTGTGTCTTTATTCCTGCCATCCCACCTGGATGCTCTTCCCCAGCTGTCAGCCCCAGGAACTTGTAAGGACCGCTACGCAGTCCCTGTCAGGCTCCGTTCTCTAAGGCCTCCCCTAAGACAGGAGGGAAAAGCAACTAACTGCATGTACGCCTGCAATCGGACGTCCACCTCAGTACCGGTGCTGTTCCACTGTCTGCACGCTTGTCCTTTCAGTGGGCTGGGGACTCCACGAGGGCACTATGCCCAGGGTTAAACTACCTGGCATTTTCTACTCCTAACACAGCTTGGTACAGAGAAGGAAATGGAGGAAGAAGGTTCTCATGTAACTTCCTTCCTGTCCATGAAATGCACCACCTTCGTGCACTATCTCCAAAATAAACACAGCACAGCTGTAATTCCATATTTAATTTAAGAGGTCAGAGCTTTTCCAAGATGAAGTATGCTCTAATGATACATGCAAATAAAGAAATTCCTCTTTAGTGAAAAATAAATAGAATGTAAATATAAGAAGCCACTGCACTTTGGTTCAATCATTGTTTCAATGTCTTCTAATAAGCAAAATTCCAGGGGTGCTGCTTAATACAGCAACTAAAAAATTTTAATTAAACTCCACATTTTTAAAATTATATTAAAAATAAAATATAGATAAAAATAAAAAATATATATATATTTTATTGATTATGCTATTACAGTTGTCCCAATTTGCCCCCTTTTCCTCCCTCCACCCAGCACCCCAACTCCCTCAGGAAGTCCCCACACCATTGTTCATGTCCATAGGTCATACAGAGGTTTTACAGCTACTCCATTTCCTACACTTTACATCCCTATGGCTATTCTGTACCTACTAATTTGTATTTTTTAGTCTCCTCACCTCTTCATCCATTTCCCCACACCTTCTTCCCATCTGGCAACTATCAAAACGCTCTCTGAGGCCATGATTCTCTCTTGGCTCTTCTTGTCTGTTTTGTTTTTCAGATTCAACTGTTGAAAGGTAAGTATTCATAGCCATTGCATTGTTCATAGCTTTGATCTTTCTTTGACTAGAAACCTGTGAACCTGAATTAAAAGTAAGTCCTGTGCAGTATAAAACGAAGGTATTCCATATAACACCACTATCCTTTCAAATTTCTCACAAGGATATACCACTGAAGTTTTCAAAAGTATAATGTTTGAATCGCTGATGCAGTATGTCTCATTAAACTTCCATTGTAATGTAGCCGTAAGACTTCAATGTGTGGATAGATTCTTAACATGTTCATACAGACAATGACAGAATATGAATTCATATCACACGTGGTCCAGATCACATGTAATTCCGCATTAATGATGTAATCCAATAAGCCTTTGAATTCATTTTAACAGACTTTAGATGCACAGGGCCTCCTACAACCTGCCCCATTTAACATTCCATCTTCTCCCCCTTCACTTGCTCTGCACACTCACCCCCTTACCACGTCGGATCACCCGCGTCATTTCTCCTAGTGGACGTTACACCCCCAACTGAACCTCCCTCCACCAACGCAGTCCCTTTTTCATGACCCACTTTGAGCGTCACCCTCCTCCCCGTAGCTCCTATGCACCATCTGTGAGGAAGTTAAAGCCCTGCCCTTGGCACTGTGCAGCAATTTCAATGCCATTACTCTGCAGCTCAGCCACTACCGTGTGTGGGTGTGTCCTTCCCTCCCTCCATAGGGACCATCTTCCATCGGACTTGGGCAGCCCCCATTTTCCAGCAAGCAGTAGGCACCACATAATCGTTTAACAACCGATAATAGCCAGTAACGGAAGAAAATGAAGTTTGAATCTTGTCTTTTCATTTAAACAGTGATTTACTTAAGTTATGGACACTCAGTAAAAAGATTGACACTTATATTGGGTATTTTCATTTGAGCTAAGGCCACATGCATATGCTTTAAAATGAAATGCTGCAAATTAAAAGCTGCAAACCCTAGGTTATGAAGAAATAGATTACAACATGAGCGGAAGCACAATTCTGGAATGGAGCATATGCTCCTGCACCCTTCAGCAAAAGGATAAAAAGAAAAACTAATCTGCATTTTTCTAGCTCTATTTTTGCCTCTTATTAGCTGTAAAATCTTTCTGTAAAATGAGTTCAATAATATATCCTTTTCTTAGCCCATAAGATATGGATATGAAGTGCATACGAAAATCCTTTCCTGAAGCTAAAATGTAAAGCCTTATTATTATTGAGCCCCAAAGTTGGTAGTCAGTGCATTTTTGCATTAGGAATGATTGAGTCTGATGAACATTTAGCCCAACCTCTGGTTAGCACACTTAGGGAGAAGTTCCCTTGGAGAAATAAAATATTCATCAGTTCTAATTATACATGTTACTGTTGTCAAGACAACTTTTCTCTCATGAGGGGTAGCATTATTCTAAAATATTCCCTAACAATTTTAAACATCTCAATTCTTATTTACAAATACAAATACGCCATCCCTTGTAATATCTCCTTAATCAAAATACTCTCATCAGCTTTAAAGAAATGTTATTTGGGAAAGGATTCAATCCACCGCTATTCCTTGGCTCTACTAGGAAATTAGAATTCAAGACATGAGGGTTTAACTATGTAGCACTTAAGTTAAAAGCAGGGAGTCTGGAACTAATGTCACAAAAGTGGCAGGCACAATAGAGTTAGCATGCAGGGCCACTGGGACAAAATGACAATCTGAGGCACGAAGGACAAAAGGGTAATTGGATATAACGAATCTCATCTTAGCTAACACGCATCTTGGCCATTCCTACAAGCAGGATTCACTCCAACACTGTGAAAACGAGACATTCCTGTATTGAAACTCTCAAGAAGTCAACAATATGTTTATCTGTCTTGATATGACAATAAAGACATGCCCAAAACAGACTATTCCAAACTGTACAAGTCTGGTGTTATCTCTTTTCATACATTTACAGTTATAAAATATTCATGATGTTGAAAGCCCCTGTGCACAACATCTGACTCCCCCAACAACCCTGTGAGCACACAGGCCAACGAGCATCTAATTTCATATATGAGAAAACAGGAGCATATACTCTTCCATGTCCCATAGCAAGTAAAAATTCAGCCACTGATTGATCAGTCCTTAATCGATCCAGCTTTTAGTAAGGCTCTACTACATGGCACACACTGTACTATACGCTGAAGGAATAGAAAGACTCACAAGATGATTCTCTTAATTAGAAAATCACAGCTAGAAGATCGAATTTTTTTTAGGCAAAGCATTCAGTAAGAACTATTGTGTTTTAGGCTCCGACCAGTACAACGAGATCCCAGTGAATCTCTAGGCATCACAGATGCTACATTTAAAGAAAAAAAATAAGTGTCATAGAGGAAAAAATACAGGCAAATTTGCTTACTAGTAAAGTAAGACTTTAAACACTTTAGTTGCACAAAGTAAGATCTTAAACACTGTAGATTTTAAACACTATAGTAAACATGATATACAGGGTCCAGCAGAAGCAAGGCCTGATTGAGAGTGGTTGGTAGGGTAATAATATCGGTGTAATCATTTACAGATTTAATTTGAACATTTCATCTAAAAGTCATCTGGTGTGCTTGATGTGATATTGTTATGTTACAGAATTACCTGCTTATGATTTTATAATAAAAGATTTTATAATAAGACAGGGGCATTTCTTGTGCCAGACCCCCCCTTCCCCCATATATCATAAACTGTGAAAATGTTTAGATGTCCTTGCATGATATATGTCCATGCCCTTTGTCAAGACAAGTGAAATACCAGGCTGAAAATTTTTATAATCTCTGAGACTGTTGTATGACACCATATACCCCACAGTAATTCAAATAAGTAAAACCACACTTTCTACCTTGAGAATAGAACACAGAACCAAACAATTATGGAAATTCAATACCACCCTAAATGATTCATTGTGGCAGGCCTTGAACTCAGTTGAAAATCTTTATTTTAAAGAAAGCAACACATGTGGTTTTTAAAAAATGCATAATAGAGTCATGTGATCTTAATTATTTTATAAATTTGATTAGTTTATAAAGTGGGATAATGTTCCATCTTTATTAACCTAACCATAATATAATGCATCTAAAAGATTTTTGTGAACATTAAAATGCCCTATATTTTCTACATTGATTTTTATTATGAAAAGATCACAAGATTACTTCTACCTTGAATAAAAATATCATACACTGGGAAAAGAGTGACCTTTCTTTCAGAGTATCCTAGGTATGACCATAGTAAATTAAGTCATTTGGTATTACACAATTAAATAATAATTAGTACAAAATAGTGAAGTATTTTACATGAAGATTTTCTGTTATCACAGCCAAGGCTAGGAAAGTCTTTCGCTTTTGACGAATGGGCAACAGCAACGATGCCAAGCAACCTCCACAGAACATGAAGCTGGCTCCCCTGTTAGGGCTAAAGAGTCCACATTTTTGACCATGACATCACAGAGCTTGGAAAGAAAAAAAGGTAAAACAAACAATGTAAAAAATAAATAAATAAATAAATAAACAAACAAATAAATAAATAAATAAATAAAAGATCTACAAGCCAATTGAAAATCTCTGGTTTTTTATAAATTTTATTTTTATATTATTTTTTTCTAAATGAAAAGAAATCATGAAAATCAGCATGGAGTTATTGAAGAAAAGAGAAATTAATTTTCAATGTAGTGAAATAGATAAAACGGCCAAATAAGATGTCGAATTTCATGAAGAACATTGCCTTGTTTTTTCATTTAAAAACCAGGTCATACTTTGAATGCAACACACAAGAAAACAAAAGTTGCTCCTCCACAAATTATATGGTTTGAGATTTGTTTTGGTAATAAAATTTGTTTTTACCATTGTTGATATGTAAATATTTGAGAAAGAACTTTTTTTTTCTTTAAGTGTACACATATTTATTGCTCAGAGCAATGGAGAGGTTTATATCTCTTAAGAAACAGCCACATCTCTTAAGAATGGCTGTTATGATTCAGCCACTGGGTGAGTTGTCTTTAACCTGCCTGCCTGAGCAAGTCCGAGAACAATTGTTGTGGCAAAAGCTGGAATTAATTCAGAGCAAAGAAAATGATACACTCCCTACTCACATATGAATGTAGGAAAGTAGGAGAAAACATATTACACAATGTAACGCAGCTATAGAAAGAAATGTAAAATTACAATGCTGAACAATAGAAATTTTCCATGACTGAAAAAGATGCATTAAACTGCAATCCCCAACTTGCAAACAGAGAATTCATTATCAACTTCCCTGATGTGACCTCACTTCAGCAAAGGCTCTGCCCCTGTCCCTATAGGGGCTACTGGAGAAACAAGAAAGTTTTGGTAACAATGATGCATTTTGAAGAGGGACGAAAGAGAAAGAAATTAAAAATCACAACTAAGCCCTAAGACCTTAAATATCTATCAGGCGACAGTTCAAGATGTTTGTTTCTATTGTATCCTGTCTATTTTCACACTGTACGAATGGTTGTTTAACTGTATCTTGTTGACCTTTTATAAAATTTGGTCCCTTAGAAAGTTGAGGTTAGCGAGCCTTATGCAAAAGTGCAGAGCAACAAAGGTCTCCGAATGCAGCAACTGCCATCCAACAGTTAAAGTTGACGGCTTTCCTGCTAAAGAGTGGGCCTTCCACAGGTTCACGGACAAGCTCTGGAACCCCTGAATGACACACACAAATGGAAGGAACAAACACCACACAGTTTCTTCTGAAAATTCCCATGGAACCATCTTCTTACCAGAAGACCAAGAAAAAACCATCATCACCGTGCTCTCTCCTACACAAATGCATTCAGAACTCAGCGCACAAGCAAACATTGGTGTCGTATCTTAGATACGTACGGATATTAAGGATATATGCACTGGCCTGGGAACTGAACCGATGTTGACAACGATGGGTTTTTAGAGAAAACCATGTTCCAAAGTCTAAATAATGATTTATGAACATTTGGAATATATGGATATAAAAATCTTTTGCTAAATGATGTATTATGAAGATGGGATATTCACAAACTGGCAAAGGAATGAAAAGGCCACTTTTTACACAGGTAAACAACTTCTGTTTGTAAACATCCTATGGGATTTTTTTTAATTAGCATCAAGAATACATAATAAATTACTGGTAACCTTAATCGGATACTACCACAGTCACCCTTCCCTATTTCAGTTGGCCTTATTGACATTTATTAGGTTGACCATTTGCCTGGGGAATCTCAAAAATGTGATTTTCCAGATTTTGCTGGTTAGCAAACACAGATTTTACTGTGCTCGTTTTCTCTTGGATCTGTAATAAATTGTCATCTGCTGGCAAATAGCTCATTGATAGCATCCAAGTTCTTAGCATTCAAGCTGAAGAGGAAAAAAATTAAGAACAGTTTGCCTCCAAACTCTGAGGCAATCCTTAGAACATTTTAGACATAGGAAATGATTATAAACAGAATTTCTTCCAAACTAAAAAATTCAGAATTACACACATTTCACTTTAGATTCATCTTTTAATTTTGAATTTATTACTTTAAAATGTGAACTATTTTGAAAGAATCCTAATGGATGATGATAGCACTGTATTTTATTAGTATAAAATATTTTATCAAAGAAGGCCAAAATAAAGATTTTTCTTTAAATGTGAGGACTAAGAGGTACAGTTAAGATATGATGCTATGAATTAAGAAAACAACTTGTTAGAATGATGTCACCACAAGGAGACATAGGTCATACTTGACCTTGACCACCCCCTCACCAGGACAAAAATATATTCAAGAATGAGACAACACTGAGAGAACTGCAGGGCTCAGGGACGAGGCTGAAGTCTCCCCCTGTACCCAGAGCCAAGACAGACTGGACTGGAAGGGTGAGAGAAGCAGCTACACATTAAAGTGCACCTCCAGGGTCAGGACAGTCCCACACAGAGAGATCCCACTGAGCCTCTGGTTCCTTCGGTGGGAAAAGAGAACCCGGAGGGACAACCAGGCTCCCCCAGCATTGAGGGGCGCTTCGTAGGGGCCCCTACTCTGATTGTGCACCACAGAGATTGCAACAGAATTAGCAGAGCCCAACACGGAAAAGCAGACTGTGCCAGAGAAGCGGGTAGCCCCGCAAAAGCCAGCCCACAGCTCTCAGCAGACTGCGTTTGCACCTGCAGTGCCCAAGTAGTAGTCCCAACCAGCGGCTCTGCTCATCAAGAATCAAGTCAGGGGCACACTCTCACTAGGGAACTCAGCAGGGTGCATATCTCCCTGATCTGGGTCCTCAAAGGAGGAGATTTGCTGGACCTACAGCCTGGTCCGTGCCATAGGAAGGTGTTGAGTCACGGCCCCTCCAGCCATAGAGGCTACTTCCCAGCCCCTAAATATGACAGAAGGCTGGTGACAACTCCTAGAAGCTGTGTGGCCCAGCAGTGTTTGAGCCTAGAGGTGTAGAAAGGGGGGCGGGGCAGAGCTGATAGCCCCCCATAAGCAAAGTCAGTGGCCTTATTCAGTCAGGGAACTGAAAGTGCAGGTCGGCTTGACTGAAGACAAGAAACAAGAGTTTTGCCAGTTTCAGAGTGCTTCGCCCTCAGAACCTGGCAGAGACTCTAATTGTATTGTTGCTAAATACAGCCTTCAGCCTGTCTGGCCAGGCAGCCCCCTGAGCGTGCACAGGAAGCTGTGGAGCCCCTTCAACAGCCCCACATGCAGTGGTGCTTGAACAGAGAGAAGAGCCAGTGGTTGACGGCATCTGCGGAGCAAACCCTGTGGCCTCCTCTACCAGGACTTTAATGCATACTCCAGCTGGAGTTAGGTCCTCAGACATTTTAGGGTAGGGAAGCTAATTCACAGCCCCATCTTATACTTAATATAGTGCTCAGTCTCAACCACCCAGTAAGCCTGACCAGGGTATCAGGCAATAGCAGAATCCATCCTCATAGTCTCTCTCAAAAAAACAACCAAGCCAGCACTCCTATGCAACTGTTCTCAGCCACCTGCACATCCCTCATATCTATCCTCAGAGCTGCAACAGTTACCTCACTGAAAACAGACCGTAAGAGCAGGTCCCACCTGTCCAAAGGCATAACTAGCAGTGACACCCACAAACCCAAACTAAACTAAGTAGCAGAAAACTATTTGTGCCAAAATAAAGCTATAAGGTCTAGAAGAGGAGCCCCATCATTCAAATGTGCAGGTAACAACATAAGGATTCAAGGATTACACAAACAAAACAAAACAAAAACAATCAGTAAATACGACATTACCAAAGGAAATTAACAAAGCTCCAATAAGCTGGTGCTATATAAACAGAGATCTATGAACTGTCAGAATAATGCTTTTAAAAAAGTTTTTGAACCACAGAAAACAAAATAAAATTAGAAACACAATGCATGAACAACATGAGACCTTTTACAAGGATATAGCAACTTTCAAACAACAGCAACAGAAACCCTGGATTTGGAAAAAGAAAACATCATTGAACTGAAGAATGAAACAGAGTTTCAAAAGTAGATTCTACCACACAGAGACAGAATCAGCAACCTGAGGACAGAACAGTGTAAACTACCCGGTCAAAGGAGCAAAAGGAAAAAGAATGAAAAAGAGTGAAGAAAGCCTACAGAAATTATGAGACACAATGCGAAGGAACAAGTCACATTGTGGAAATTCCAGAACAGAGAGAAAAGTGGACGGTAAGTACATTTAAAGCAATAATCTCTGAAAACTTTCCAAACTTGGGAAGAAAAATGAACAGCCAGATCCATGAGGCCTAAAGGATCCCAATAAGTTGAACCTAAATATGAGTACATTGAGTCACATTATGATTAAATTTTCACATGTCGAAGACAAAGAAAGAATTTTAACAGCAGCGGGAGAAAAGAGAGGAGTTACATAAAAGGGAATCAATCCCCATAAAGAAAATAGCTGTCAACTAAGAATTCCATACCTGGCAAAGCTGTTCTTTAGAAAGGAATAAAAACTTTCCCAGACCAACAACGGCTAAGGGAGTTCATTACCATCAGACCTGCCTCACAAGAAATGCTAAAGGGATCTCTTTGAGTGAAAGTAAAAGAACATTAATTGGCAATCATAAAAAAGACAGCATAAATCCCACGCGTAATGGGAAATGTATAGTCAGAGTTAGATTCTGCAATATGGTAACAGTGGTGCCTGACCCACAACTCTAGTCTAGAAGTTTAAAAAATAAATGTGGCAAAAACAACCATAAATACAATCTGTTATTAAGTACACAATATGAAAATATGTTAATTTTAACAGCAATAATCTAAAATGTGAGGGGGACAAATAAATATGCGAAGTATACAAACTCTACTGAATTTAAGTTACCAGTTTAAAATAAGGCATTACATGATTAATTAACTAGTATAAACCTTACGTTAACTACCAGGAAGAAATTTCTAGTAATTGTGCAAAGGAAATGACTTCATAGTCAAGGCATACTGATAGCATAAAATGTCAACACACACACACACACACACACACACACACAGAGAATAAGAACCAAAGAATATCTCATTTACAAAACAACCAGAAAACAATTAGCAAATGTCAATAGTAAATCCTCATTTATCAATAATCACTTTAAATATAAATGGATTGAATTCATCATTTAAAAGACACAGAATGGCCCTGACTGGTGTAGCTCAGTGGATTGAGCACGGCCTGTGAAGCAAAGTGTCACTGGTTCAATTCCCAGTCAGGGCACATGCCTGGGTTACAGGCCAGGTCCCCAGTAGGGGACACATGAGAGGCAACCACACACTGATGTTTCTCTCTCACTCTTTCTCCTTCCCTTCCCCTCTCTCTAAAAACAAATAAAAAAATATTTAAATAAATAAATAAAAGACACAGAATGGAATAATAGATTTTAAAAAAAAGATCCAACAAAAAGCTGCCTATGAGAGTCATATTTTAACCTTAAGTGGCAACAATAACAAAAAAAACAGGGGTAGCTCTGTCGGACAATAGACTGTAAACTAAAAGTGGTAAAAAAAAGAAAGCTACAAAACAAAGCTACTCATAAAGAAGCAGGAAAAAAAAAGCCTTGTTATAAGAGAGGGAAAAAATTGGCACTCGGAAAATCTAAACATTAACATTAAACCACTTCAAGGTCAATTGTAAGAGTGTTTGCACAGAACACAGTGCTGTGTGCACACTGCCAAGCATTAAACCTACGTATTAACGTAAAGGGCCGTTTCACGGTGAGACCAACAAGTCATACACAGAAAATTGCAACTTAGAAATGCCATCACTTTCATTCACTTGCAGATGGTTTCAATCTACCTGATGAAATGTGCCATTTGCTTTCCTTTTCAGAGTTTAAATTCAGTTAAACGTATTAAAAAAAGCTCCCATTTGTTCATTTCACAGGTACTCAGCCCCACGAAGGAAAGGTGGTATGAAAACACAGAAGAACGTGGTGCATTTAAGCAGCTAATGCACAATATTGTTTATATCCCCAAAGCCAACCATTTAATAAAGCTGGACGGTGGTGACTTCCTGAGGCTTACTTAGCATCTCCAGTCTAGCATTGCAGAGGGGAATATAAGGGCACAGTGGGGTTGTTTACATGTCAATCACTTGTCAGTTTCACGAGCACTCTACAAATAGCCCATGGACTTGCCAACTTCTCTACCCATCACTGTTATTAGAATTTTTAAATACAGCAATAGACACTTTTTCTAAAACTACTAAATTAAATCACCAGCAAACACAAAGGGAAAGCTAACACCATGGTAACTTTTGTGCAAACGAAAATTTACATTTTTATAACTTGTTTCCAGTTCGGGTCACTGGAGTATTTTTAGTTTTATTCTCTTTGTTCAATGCAACACTCTACTCTTCACATCGTCTTTAAACATTTGACATTTTTTTAAGTAGGTGAAGTAAAATAAGCAGTACATTAACTAATTCATATCTCTGTGTTCAAAGTGAGGGAAAATCAACTGTATTCACATCAGCTTAACAAGAGGTAATGAATGGACATCTGTTTGGTTTGCTAGTATTTCTAAAATATCTACAGTATGTAAAAGGTCCGGGTGTACTAGACAACACTCAGTAGAAAACATGTTTGAACATACTACTGTTTCCTAGACGTTTTCTCGATTGAATATATTTCATGTATGCCACAGACCGCGGTACAAATGACATGACAATGTCATCGGTCTGCTCTAGAGTACTCTGCATATCACGGCACATGATAATCTGAGCATGCGACTCCGCTAACACTTTATTTAAGAATATCTGTCCTTTATTCTCTGTTCTTACTTTCTTTCCCAAAGTAGTCTGTTAAGATTCAAGCCTGTAAATTTAAGTCAATTTCCTTATAAGTATGCCTTTCAACTGAACAAGATTTAAGATTTTTATAAGGAAAGGATTATTGTGTGCAGATAGGATGTTTCAAGATACCCCCTTAAAATCCTGAAAATAACATAAGATTTTGTTTTGATCTATTTCACTTTATTGATTTAATTAGCATCTCAAGCAGCTCAAGTAACTTTGGCAGGGGGCATGTGGAGTAAAGAATGAACTGAATTAGCAATGAAATAGTTCCCCTTATCCATGGGGGAAACATTCTAAGACCCCAAGTGGATGCCTGAAACTGTGATTACTTAGTACAAAACCCTGTATACACTGTTTTTTTTTAAATACATAACATACCTTTTCATTTAAAGGAAGCACTTTACAGCTGCTCTTGGCATATACGAATCGCCAGCCTTGTTACGCTGGGACTTTGGGGCCGTTAGTAAGTAAAGTAAGGGTGACCTGAACACACACACACACACACACTGCAATAACCTGAGTCGGTCTGATCACCGATATCGCTATTAAGTGACTGATGGGCAGGGAGCTCAACAGCAGGGAGATGCTGGACACAGGGATGAGTCACATCCTAGCCCTGGATTTCATCAGGCTAGTCAGAATGGCATTCATTTTAAACTTATGAATTGTTTACGTCTACAATTTTCCCCCTTTCACATTTTTGGACGATGGCTGACTGCAGGTGACTAAAACCAAGGAAAACAAATGCACAGATAAAGGGCAACTATAATAAACTGAGTTGGATTGACTGGTTATTAAGATAGCGGATGTGTCTTCAGCCCAAGTATATACAAACCTATATACACGTATTTGTGTGAAGAGTGCCCCCAAAAGTCATGTATGAATCATGAGTCGATCACACAAATTGACCTTGCTCTAAATTAAACTAGAAATCTTTCCATGGAAAGGAAAATTGGAAATTAGTTACCCCAGAGGTTTTCAAATTAAGATGAGCCCACGTACCATATTCCAGGGAAGGGTTCTGGGGAGGGGCTCTTTATCCTTGTTGCTTCAGAGAAGTTCTGGTTAATCTACATTACATACCGTCGTTTTGTATCAGATTCACTTTGGAATGAAATTCAGTGACAGAAACACTAAAACCAGAACATTTAAGATACGGTCCTTGTGCAACCTCCCAGTAAAGGAAGAGCGCCAGAGAGCTGGCCCCAAGCCCCCTGCCAGGGCTCTGTGAGCCGAACAGTGAGTGTTTATTCCAAAACTGAGTTACCGCAGTCTTTTGGAGCTGTCTATCACTGGATTCTTCTTCTATTGGATAACACCTCAGATGTCTTAACATTTTTGATGAAGTCACACCTAAATAACTGTCACTCTCTTCTAAATATCTCCAGTTTCCTCCACTGACTCTCATATGATAACAACTCAGGCCTTTTTATACCCTCAGTGCTTTTCTTGGAATGTCTTTCAGTTTGACTGTGTTGATATGACGATGTCACTTCTTAACGTGAAATCACTTCTTTTATGGACCAGACAAGAGAGGAATTCTAGTTATGGCTTTACCTTTTACTAGCTAGGCTAGTCAGCAACCAGCTTTCTCACCTGTAAACTAAGATATATAATGACTACTTCTCAAAAAGAAGGTTGCATATATAATTTAAAAGTCCACATAGAGCTCCTTGCAAAAGATAAGCAACATGTGAATTTCCTTCCCCTCTACTAGAAAGTCAAAACTATTGGTCAGAATTATAAACAAAACAAAATGAAACAAACAAAATGCTCTCTAAGTGAGACTGGAGAATTTATAGGCAAAAACTGATAGTTAAACATTTATGCCGGTGGCCTAAGGATATAAACCTCAAAGCATGAAACCTGAGGCAGAGATAGAAGCTAAGGCTTGCACACCTTTACCTGACTTTATGGAGAAACCAGCACAGCGCTTTTAACCCATGCTGCTTTCTAAAGACAAAACGATACAACAAGCATCACCAGAGTTCTGTGAATTTCAGAGAGGTATCTGGAGATAACAACAAAAGAAAACACTAAGAACTTGTAGAACAAGGATCTGGCCCCTGGGGCAGGTGTAGACCAGACAGCATGGAGTCTCGGGGGGACCAGTAGGTGGGTCACGTGCCAAGGTGAGGGCTTCCCCTCCACATGCCAAACGGGCTTGCACCGCTCATACAATATCTGGCACCTGATTCTTACCTAAGCTTCTAAGGGCCTTTCCAGCATGAGAAGTATATTATTTTTTTTATTTTAATATGAAAAACAAAAGCCGTATTAATACATCTAGCTCTTCAAACCACAGAGTAAGGGAAGGATGGTATGTGTGTCCAGAATAAAGCTGGGGAGTGACTCCAAACTTGTGTGTTTGCTTTCACGATAGATTCTGTGTCACACGGGTGGAAGTTGAGAGCTCTACGTGATGATCATGAATGCTTCAATTAATCAAAATGCTTACGGATTTGGCTGTCCTTGTTGTTTACAGAGGCTTTGTTTGAAATTTCAAAATCTTATTTTCTACCTAACAACCATCATGTTATACAACAGCTATGCAATTTCATTGCAAACATCTCTTTAGATGTCTTCCTTTCTTCTAAGAGTACTGCCTCAAATGAGGACTTGGGAGCAGGGCATTATTTGTGACTGATCTCTAGTCTTCAAGTCTCTTTTTACTTCAATTCACAGTCGCAATCTTCCCAGGGAATCGTCTTGACCAGGTGACCCCTGCTTGCCAGATAAAGGCGGAATGACATTCTTAGCACTGCATTGCAGGTGCTTTAACGTGATTCCAATGTATACTTCTCAGACGGCCCCCACTTAAGTCAATACCACAAATGTAGGAAACGTTTTCAGTCAATAAACGTGCCTTTAAACCATTTCAATGAATGTCGTCCTCTCTATATGGATGCTTTTTTCTCTCTCACGTTTTTAGAAACTACAGAAATTCCCTGAAAAATGGAATTTTTGCGTTGTTTTCCCATGTCCTCGAGTCAGAAGTGCTTTTCACTCCAGACTCTGTAACACCCACATGACTCACAGTATTCTGGGCTCGGATGAAAACCCCATCATTGTATCATTACTCAATCATGGGTTGCTTGGTCCTCAAAGCAGAGCAAAAAAGGATGGGAGGCTGTTATTTCCTCAGAAAACAGATCAGCCTGTTGGCCAACCAACCAACCAAACAGCCACATTTTAACTAGTAAAGTATAGATACGGCACAAACTCGTGTAGCTGTGATTTTACTACTGCAAACACACATGAGAAAGGGTTCTGCCGTCAGCAAGCTCAAAACCCAGAAATTCTACAGTGTCTACATAGTAACCATGCCAGCCCCTGTCGCATGTTTTCGTTTCTTATAACAAATCTGTGAGTTAATTCATATCCTTTTCATCTTACAGGGAAAGGTACTGAAGCTGGGAGTGGTTAATGATTTGGCCTAAATCACACATGATTCCAATCACATGATAGGCCGACTCCAAGCACACCTGTCCACGTTGTGATTCGAAACTACCATTCATTCGTGAGCAGCAAATCCCAGAGGCTGAGAAAAAATGAAGTAGTTGCTTCACGTCTAAAGGGTTATAGGATGCCAATGGATGAAGAAAAGAAGACTCCTCATAAAGTGCTCATTTGAAAGGGGAGCTGGCTATTGAATCTTAGAATTCATCTGTCTTTCCAAAACAAAAGGCCCTGGGGGGGGGGGTGGAACCAGTCCATCCACTCTCTTCTTCAGCATTTGCACACGGATAATAGGTATACACACGATTCACACATGCACACATATATACGCACAGTGGTACATGGGACCCCCAGGATGTCATTATCCTGGGCTCACTCACCACTTTCTCAAGGCATCTGAAAATGGCATCAAGAAAAAGCTGCAAGTCAACGTGGAAACTACCATGACATTGGAATTGTAAGTTGGGTCAAAGTTCTCCATAACAGCGTGAATCATGTATTTTCACCATTGCAATGTTTTTAACTTCCAGGCACAAAAACAGACTTACAGCTGTTCATATGGAAAATAACACAATAATTAATAAATAATAAAAGAAAAATGCACTGTGTTTTGTGTGCTCGCAACGGTAAACCTACGTTGGCCCCAGGCTGTATAACTTATTCATGTATTTATAAATTGGTGCCACTGAACTGATGTCAATTGTATATGTAAAATATAGATAAAAGTAGAGAGAAAAATCTGAATAGAAATTTAATTATAACGTGTTCCTATTTTCTTCCTACATGCATGGCCGAGGGACCTCTCAGGGACAGACAGAGCATAATGAGCAGGTGGCAAAGGGTCTCAGCCCCAGTCTCCTCCCCAGACAGGCACTTGTATGCAATGTCCAATGTGCACCCCAATGATAAGATCACTAAAAAGTAGATGCTCTGAGCAACCCCTGTAGGATGTGTAGGCCACACTGAAGACAATTAAATTCCAACTGTATACTGACTGCTTTTCCTGGAATGATTTAGACACCTGGAAAATATCATACAAAAGCAAGACACGCATTCTCATTCATTCACTTGGGAAAATAGCTCTGGTACCCACTACACCAAGTCCTGTGTTAAGCAATGGGCATCTCAGACTAGACCCCACCTACTTCTGAGCTCAGTGGAGAGACAGATTAGAAACATGGACTAGCGATGACTGTGTTACCAGGGTGCTAGGGCCACCCAGACCAGGGACATCTAATCTAGCCTTGAGTGGAGTGAAGCCCAGAAAAGGTAAATTCTAAGTTGAGCCCTAAAATAAGAGAAGGAAATGGGAATAAAAAATTGAGGCAAGAAAACAGTAGTAGCTGTTCCTGAAGACTTTACAATTTTCCTGTATTTATTTTATTTTTTTTTTAAGATTTTATTTATTTATCTTTAGAGGGGAAGGGAAGGAGAGAGGGAGAGAAACATCAATGTATGGTTGCCTTTCGTGCATCCCCTGCTGGGAAGTGGCCTGCAGGGAACCGGCCTGCAACTCCGGCATGTGCCCTGACTGGGAATCGAACCACAATTGTCTGGTTCGCAGGCCCACGCTCAATCCATTGAGCTACACCAGCCAGGGCTACAATTTTCCTGTATTTAAATTGTAAGAAAAGACCCATGAAAAAAATAAAAGACTAATACAAATCCTCTCTTCTACAAACCAAAAGTGTAATTTAGTGACAAAAAAAATAGGCTGATGAGGCACTGTTTGGTGGCATCCATTCAAAATATATTTATTGAGCACCTAGGCTATGCTAGATACTGGTCAGGTATTAGGGAAACATGAAAGAGTAAAATCCACCCCATTTTCAGGAAACCCTGGCAAAGAAAGAACATTCTTTAGATAACAATACTGTGGACAAAAACGACAAGTAACCTCCCAGGGTGATCTGATCATGAATTCCTAACCGGGCAGGTCACGGTGGATGGGAACGCCCCAGCCGTATAATTTTTTCAGTGAAAGGATTCTCTGCCTGAAGCAAGCCCTGTCCATTGTTCTCGTGCGCCCAGGTTAATGCCTTCAAGATAAGCATAAACAAAGAGCTCCTAATCTTAGCTGTCTTGTGACTCAGTCCCAGCCTTGCTGTCCCAGCAGTCCACTGACACACTTGTAATCTTCCTTACCTTCCTTCCTTAATTTCAAATGTATAATAGAAGCTGCAGAACTGTCATTCTATGGAGCATCTGATATCTTCGCTCTTCAGCCATTGCCCATTTTTGGCTCAAGTAAACTCTCGTAAGAATTCTCTGCCCTGGCAGGGTGGCTCAGTAGGTTGGAGCATTGTCCCACACACCAAAAAGTTTTGGGTTTGACCCCAGGTCAGGGCACACTCGGGAGGCAAAGAATCAATGCTTCTCTCTCACATGGATGTTTCTCTCTCTCTCCCTCTGCCTCTTTCTGTCACTTTTTTCTACCTCTCTCCCAGGGAGTATGACCCAGGAAGCATGAGTCTTAAACAGCCCTTCTGAAAGCAGGGGCAAAGCCCCAGGACTAGCTGACATTGAGAACAGAAAAATGATGAAACAGAAAGACATGAAAAGTTATGGCTTGACCTACCCCTGAACTTCTTGCTCTGTGAATTGACAGTTTTCCTTATTATTGAACCCAGATTCAGAGAAGTCTCAGTGACTTGCAACCAAAAGCAAATAATTAATCCACTAACTACAATCACCTATATTCTGTACTTAAGTGGCTTATAGCTTATTGATAAATTAAAGAAAACAAGAGTGTTCTTCCACAGGCTTCCACAATATGAAATGTCCCCCTGCGTACAGACGTCATCACTCTGGCATCTCAGAAACAAAAACAAACTGTTCTAATTTTCAAGCACATGAGTAAAGCACAGAAACTCAGTAAAGTGTCAATGTTTCTAATAACATACTAGTGATACTTATTGAGAATCCGTTAAGTGTAAGCACTTTACTGACACCACAAACTCAATCTTCGCCCAGTAAGGTGTGCATCCTAGGTTCCCTTCACCAACCTGGTAAGGAAACCAGGCTGACAGCGCCTTCCCCACAGCGTGCTGCGCAAACTAGCGTTTTAACTTCATGCTGCCTGCCCACAAAAACTTGGCTCTCTGAACCACAGCATGCTGACTCACATGCCATTTCGTTTTTAATTCTAAAATAAATGAACACAACACACCGTCTTAATCAACACCATGAAATACAATAACTGCCGGAATCGTCTGCCTGGACATTGCGCTGACTTATCAGTTGGTGCACACAGACATACCCTAGTTTTTTTCACACGTAAACTGTTTAAAAATCAGAAACACTGTTTCTGAAGGTTTCCTTTTTTTTTTTTTTCCAAAAACAGTTTTCTGTTTCCATGATAAAAATGTAAGTTGGGGGTAAGGAATAAAAGTTTTTACTAAATCTATTTAACGAGCACTTATCAAGCCTCTGCTATGGGCTTAGTGATACGGTGGGTGCCTTAGGGAAGCACAAAAGTGAAAAAGACTTAGAAGCTGCCACCGGAAGCTTAATTCTAGAAGGAGAGAGAGAGGGACAAACTCACTCTGCCACCTGACAGCTGTTCCCTACAGCTAACGGGGGCATCAGAAAGGCTGTAAGCCTGGACTGCGGGGGGCAGGCTCCGATTCAGCTCCAGGAAAAAAAGCCTCAGAGGAGAGGCACACATCTGAGTTCCTCAGGTCTACTCTTCAAGTCCACTCACTGAGTCAAGTCAGCAGTCCCAACTGCGGGTCGGCACCTCAGGTGACAGTCAGGGGAATAAAATATGACCTGTGCTATGAAATTTTTTTGAGATACAAGGCGTGCTGTTAGCGTAAATCGGGGTGAGAGGCATTCTGTCAGGCGGTATAGGAGAAGGAAGAAATATTCCAGGGAAGAACCATTCTCTGCATGAGGCTGTTATGAGACCTCCAAGTGGAACGCACTGTTCACCTGAGACAGGAAGTAAATGGAGTCCCATTTACTTCAGTGAAATCAAGTAGGACTGCATGGTGGAGGAGGCACAATCTGGATCTTGGGGAGCGAATAAAAAGTTTGCCCGCTGATGAAGACATGGAAAATATCAGAAGCAAATGTCCAGAAGCTCATGGACAGCTAAGTGACTCGTATAGATGCCTGTGGTCCTCAGGAGTGAGCGAGAGCCAACAGAACTTGAGAGTGAGGATAAGGGGGAGGAAATAGGTCAAGGGGACACTAAGCTCCAAGTTTGGATATATGACAGGATGGGTGGGAGAAGGAACGTGAAGAGCTCCCTGCAGGGCATTATGGCCGCACAGTTAGCAATGCATAAAACATGGTGAGGGTTTAGAATGCACTTTAAGGCTCAGGAATTTCTAGTCTTTTTGACCAAATTAAATGACACTTGTCCCCAGGCCACACGTGAAATATGTGGCAAAGGGCATTGCACTGCATTCCAATGCCAGCCCGCCACTTGGGCAAGGTCCATCAAAACTTTTAGGATCTCCGTTTCCTCATCTCTAATTGGTTCTCATTCACATTGTTCATGAAATGAGCAACTGTTAATAGCAATGAACAGTTCCTATTGGAAGAGCTGCTGGGTCACGCACTCCATCTAGAGAGCTATACAGCTGAGGTCCCCACTCCCACCCTCATCCCCACCCCTTCCCCTCCAACCAGAGCCTCTCCTCTGTGTGGAGGGAAGGCGCCCAAGCAGGGATGAAAGCACCAGTTGCCTCCAGCTGTACACGTGAAATACCAGTGTGCTTTTCCCACTAAAAAAATAGCAATTAGCGCTTTGATTTGGGGCAAGAAAAAATAGCAATGGGGTGTATGGTCTTCTGAGTAGTTTCTACAGCTACAATTAAACCAGGATTGTAAGCAGAGCACAATGCAGATGCATACTTCCGTCTGCCTGCTGAATGCTGTATGGGGCCAGGATGGGCCACCGGGCGATAACCTTTGCTGCTGCTGGTCGACTCACTGCAGCCCTAGGCATCACTGACTCACTATTGGGGCATCGGTCTCCTGGACACAGTCCAGTTTCCCAGCTGAGCGTCCAGCGCTGACTCACTGTCTCTGTTGGACTAGATTTGCTCAGATAAGATAGTGCCCTTTTCTGCTCAGGCACTGCAAATTCCTCTCTACCCCTCACACAGGGAAGACAATTTAGGTGGAAAGGAATACATGGGTGGGTTTAACACGGTGACCAACTACAAAGCCTACTAAAAAGGTCAGAAGCCCACGCTCCAGAGTGGCGAGGAATGACAGGAGCACACTGAGTGCTGTTGGCTGAGCCTTCTCAACCCACCTACGGGGGCAGCCCGAGGACATGCAGTCAGCTGCTCAGCTGCTTCCTGTCACGTCCACAATCGCAGTTCCGTAGAAACGCTGTGTAGCACTATCGCTCAGTTTGCAAATGAACAACATCGCACAAACACATACATAATATATCAACAAAGGATTGATACAAACTACAAAAAACGTTGCAAAAAAGACTCCTTTACTACAGACTTTCCCGAATAGAATGCAGAGTATCACTGGAAGGAGCAAAAAGCCATATATATATATATATATATATATATATATATATATATATGCATATCTTCTATTGATATAAAGTATATTGATTAGACAAGTTAACCGATTGCTGCTCTTTAAACTGAAACACTATCAAGGGAGAACGAACGCAAAGATATTTAAAAGTTAAAGCTGCAAAGGCTTCCTCCCACTCATTTGTCACGAGAGATGGCTGTGGATCCCTTGTGTCCCCTGCACTTCCCCACTGGCCTGTGAGGATTCGAGTGTCCACTCTATGTGAATTCTGCTCCGTGGTGGACAGAAAGATCATGGCCAAGCCCTCAGTGAGTGAGAACCCAGTTAGGGGATTCTGTTATAAAAAACACTCATAGTACAAAAATAAAACAACTTCTATAATATACCAGACTTAGTCAAAGTAGCATATTTTTAATTCCTGAGACCAGCGGTGTGAGAATCAATCATGTGGAAAAATAAACATATCTGCACATTGGAAGGTGTCTATCTTTTGGTGTGGCACTGCCCAGCCACACAGGGGAGGGGACCCCAGGGCCCAAGCAGGGTGGTGGCAGCCTCTGACTGACAGCAGTCACTGTGGAGGGGAAGTCGGGCAGTGCCCAGTTGGTAGCGAAGCCAAGTAGGATTTCAACATTCCTGAAGCAGAAGTGGGAAGACAGAAAACTGCAGGAAAATGGTGAACTCACAAAATAGGTAGAAAGAAAGAATAAGCATCTTGCATATGGTGTCTGTGCATGGTTGGACTTCCCATTCTAATGCTAGGGGTGATGGGCAGGTGGGTGGGGGAACGGCTCTCAGCCGGAACCCAGAAGCAACAACGACCCATGTTAACAGACAATGGTAAATGTTTCGTTATTTTTCCTTAACCAGTTTAAAACTTGTTCAACTGAGGAAAAATATTCAACACCAAGCGAACTCTGTGGCAGACACATTGCATCCTCTCATCCTCTCCCTGACTCCGTGATAAGGAATATCGGGGCACAGAGGTTAAGCAACATGTTCCAAGTCACACGGCTAGGGGGCGCTGAAGCTAGGACTCAGATTCCGACAGTTGTTGCAAAGCATCATTCATTCATTCGACCAGCCAGTATTCTTCTGCGCCTGCTACTCTTCTCTGCCTTCCTAAAACTTGCACTTGAATTGAGAGGGACGGACAACCAGAGAAATAAGTGAAGTATACAGTACAATAAAGAATGATGACAAAAGAACGGGAACTGGAAAAGAGGGCTGGGATATTCAGCTTCCTTATGCAGAGGGAACCTAAACTAGTTAGAAAATGGGTCAGTTTTACGCTTCTAGTAAAGTCTGGAAAATAAGTGTGTTTGTTAATATTGGGTATATTTGAAGTGAATTATTTCTATTAAACACATGTACCATCAGACTTTGAAGTAGTTTTGTTTTAGCTATAACCTGGTGTTTCCTTTGATACCTTTTTCTTCCACATTGAATAAAAATAAGAATTAGTAGTCAAAGCAACATGCAGGGGGGAAATAGAAGGAGGGAGTGTAATTTTCAGTAATGGTCAATATATGCATGCCCTGGTGAGAAGCAACTATCTGTCAAGTATATGCAAAAAGGTGTCCTAGGAGATGTATCATACTGCTATGTATTTTTTCTTTTTACCCCTGTCCCTAACCCATCATATCTAAGTGTGTGTGTGTGTGTGTTAGTCCTAGAGAGATGGGTTTTGGTAAAAACTACTGAACACATCAAACTCTACGTGGATTTCAAAGTCCATTAACCATCTTCATATTGGACACACAAACACTTCTGGCTTCAACATCCTCTCTGTGGAATGAGAGACCCCTGGACGTGTGCGTACAGCCAGCAGGATGCACACCTGCTTGTGTTGCTGAAGAACCTGTGCAAAGCAGGTGTCAGGTAGCACAGTAACATAAGCAAGGCAGGCAGGAAGAGTTCAGTAATAAAGGGTTCTCCAGCCTTAAAGTAGTCGAACAGTGTTTTGTGTGTGTATTTTAGAGAAATTTAGCTCGTTTTGTAAAAATTTCAATAACTTGACACTGGTGTTTGCTCAGATGTGTATGTGTGTGTATACATTAACGAATGATTTTACATATAACACACACACACATCTAAGCAAATACCAGTGCTAAGCTATTAAAATTCTTACAGAAGGAATTAAATTTCTCTATCCCTAGAGTTAAACCAAAAAAAAAAAAAGCAATGTTCACCTTCAAAGGTGGGCTAAAAACCAAACAGATTTCTCAATAATCAGGTAAATAATTTACCTGATTATTGATACAAAAAAAAAAGTAACCTTAAACTTTGATCTTCCATGTCGAAAATAGGTTTATTTTTTTTTAAATCTCAATGACAATGAACAAAAAGTGGTTATTCCTTGGAACAATTAAAGGCAACACTTGTCCTTTGGATCAGTCAGTGGAGGTGGAGAAGCGGAGACAGAGGAGGGCCTGAATGATTGAACAGCTCTGAGAGACAAACACTCCATAGTGCAGCCCGGTGCTTCACGGCACAGGCCTCGGAGACTAGCGCGCAGGCGTACAAGGCGGTCATCGCAGGGAAAGTGACTTCCATCACTTCCCGACACAGGTGACCACAGGGCGCTTTTCTCATGTACCACTGGAGAGCACACCTGAGGACTCACTGCTTTGAAATGTAATAAATATAAAACAATCAGAATTGGGAAGAAGATTCATACTTTAAAACATTTAAACTGGAATCACCTTATAAAAATATAAGAAAAGTAACTTGCAGTATATAGCATACTGGTAATATGAGTATAGCATTTCTTTGGAAACAACTAAACCTCTAACAAAATATGCTTCCCCATTCTTTAATAGTGATGTTAAACCAGGTCAGTTAATTTAGGAAATAAAGCCATATCTGGATGGCATTGTTGTTCCAAACCACTGTTCTCTGTGTAAATCAGTGCACGGTTTTCAAGTAGGAAAGGGTTGAAGAACATTTGGTCATTTTAATAACATTCCACTATATTCACACTTCTTTTTAGCCCCTCGGTCATATTTAGCTCAAATTCTTCATCTGATTTTGAAATAGCCTCTCATCTTAGGGCAAGAGAATGATACTTGATAACTCGGAAAAGAACAAGAAATGACGTTGATAATGGTCACGCTGCCCTTTGTACGCTGCTTTGTGGTAAGAATGCTGAGAATAAAGAAGGAGAAATCTTTCCAGACTCCTTTCGGGGAAAATGCTGGCCCTGAAATAGGAGGATTGCTATACTTTGTGATTTTTAATGTAGTCGTTGTGGCTACAAATGGTATTCACACAACCTCACATTTTCAAACACTCTGTGCTTCGGCAATTTCCCTGCATCAACTAAATTCCAGAGGATTACGTAGTGGGCGGGGAGAGGAACAAAGGTATTTCCTTTTATCCAGTCCAACTCGGTTGCCTTCTCATTCCATCACATCCCCCACGTAATAAAAGAAGAATCCAGGGTGGTCACTTTGGAGTACCTGATTAACAACCTTCCCCGAAACTATTCATTAGGTATGGAATTCATTCCCCTTCAGAAGAGGAAAAGAAAACCACACCGATGCAGAGAGCGCACTTGGCCTTTGGAAACAGACTCCAGGTTTCGGTTGCCTTCAGGGTACTCAGGCTCTATACTTTCTATTCTCCTCAAAGGTCAGGGAATCACATTGTCCAGGATACACAATGCATTTCCTCGGGAGAATTAGGGAAAACGCTGGTCCTTGGTCTCAAACCTGTTTCAACCAAAAGACGGTAACACAAATGAGAACATAAAAACCTGCGACAACTCTATTACACACCCTCCATTTGCCTTGCTTGATTTTTAAGTTATTTCTTCATGCTATCATTAGTGGTGTTTGAGAGGCAGGTGATTACTGAAACTACTTCAATCTTACACCACTTACCTCATATTGAGAGATTATCGAGTATCAAGATAACCACTTAATAATGCACAACCATCGAACCTCCTTTAATCTTTTTTTTTTAAATCTAAACCTTCAAACAATTTACTTTTAATGGCAAAGCCATGCAAAATACAAGCGGGCTCTCTTTATCTAGTAAAAAAATAAACAACCTGCCTTTATTTTCTAAATACTAATAGGAAATAGAACAACATCAAACTCATTCATCCACAATCTAATTATCTCGTCTAGGTTTATTACCACGAATAATTCCACCATTAGAATTTTTGCAAGTCCTGTGAAGAGTTTCCTATACATTTTTTTAAAAAGAGCTAGAAGAAATCTTTGATATGTTTTCATTTCCTTTTTTTTTTCTATTCTCTCTAGCGCCCCTAGAGGCCAGGAGGAGGTGTTGTGCTATATCGTAGTAACTTGATGGGGAACACAGTAGCGTGGCTCCCCTCCTGCCCCACCTCCCATTCCCTGGCAGAGAAACTGGCCCTCAGAAAGATGACAGGTACCTTTGCTCAGAATCTGCAGCTAGTGACCAGCAGAGCTAGGAACATAACTAGTGTATCTCCTGACGTCTGATGAATGTTCTCTTCCTGCCACAATGTACATTTTATTCCAAATTCAAATTACTGCTACTACCTCCTTCGGGCTTCCCTTCATCAAGCATTCAGTTGGCAAGTGGGTATCAACCACACCTGCACTAAGCTAGATGCTGTATGCAAAACAAAGACAAATGTCAGGAAAGGACTCTGCAAACTTACCATGTGTGATGACTATAAGGTAATACTTAACAACACATTCTATGAGACTGATCATAACAGTAGTAGTTTTAATCATAAAAACAAAACAATAAAACATACTTAGCACTTACTATATCCCGGACTTCATACTAGGCCATAATCGCCGAGGAAATATTCGATCTAGATACCACTTCCATGAGGTAAATTCTACTATCACCCTAGTTTCACACAAGGGGAAACTGAGGCACGGGGCCCAAATGAGTCATGCCCAAGATCAGACATTCAGAGATTCAAACCCTGGCAGCCTGCAACAAGGGTTTGCCTTCAAATCACCACATTTGACTGGACAACCATTAGGAGGAAAATGCAACAGCTGAGAAAGGTTTGCTTCAAGGAGATGAGGCTCCATGAGGAGAGTGAACTGCTATAAACCGGAAGCAAGAAAGGAGTCCAGAAATATGCTGAAAATTCCAAGCAGTATTTTGGAATGTTCTAGCTTGCCAGGGACACAGCATATATCCTGTGCTAGCAGTGATAAAATTAAAGAAGTAATGTAGAATTAGATTATAATGGGTCTTGAAAGTTAGGCAAAAAGGGTTTTATGCAGAAGAGAAGTTAATTTTAACTACCTAGTCACAACAGAGTAGAATAGAGTATTTTTCATATTCTCTCTCCCAATCTCATTATATGTAATGGTTTCAGTAGCATAACTATCAAATACGTTTGTTACAGCATATTGTTTGTATTTAGAACAGTGATTCCTATTTTTTTCAAGAGGTAAACATGGAGACTTTATCTAAAATAAATCCTGAAATCTCTCCTTATAAGTTCTAGAGATTCCAAATAATTAATGTATAAAATCTTAACACTGATTTTCTCAGTACAAGTGCACATCACTGGCCTTCTTAGTGTTAAAGCAACACATTTACCTGTATTCAATGAAATTTCCTATAATTTCTCTAAATGTTTATTCCTCAAGCATTTTGAATACTCACAAAATGTTTAAATTTCTCTAGCTCTTAGCATCCCCACCAAACACACACACACACACACACACACACACACACACACACACACACCCAGCTGGCTCGGAATATTGGTTGGTATAACGAACTATATTATTTAGAATATAATGAGTATCCAGCAAGTTAAATAATCGGGTTTTGTTTCTTTTCTCTCTTTCTCTTTCATGCTTTTTAACTTCTGAGCATTTTGTGTCTTACGAATACTTCGGTCAAAAGGCAGACCCTATATAACATCACTAGAACATGAGTGGGGAAGCAGCTGTGGGAAGAAAAAGAAAAAACAACATGGGTCAAAACCAAAAATGGGGGAAGTTTTGGGGGGAAAGCTGAAACTTGATAGAACTTAGGAGAGCACATAACGTGGTACAAAGTGCCCGTAATGCTCAGCAGTATTTGGTTAATGAGACTCTAACTCTTGGTTCAAAGCAGGGCTTTCTCTTAAGAGGTTCTAACAACATTCAGTCCTCCTTGCAGTCTTTTACCAGGAATAACCTAGAAAAGCAGGTTTTATCCTGAGGCATTTGAATTTAAACTTTAAAAAGAATATCCTTTTTTTAGATTTACTATAAACAAAAATAGTGTACTTAAAAAAACCACAGTGGCATGTTGATTTCTGGGAAAAAAATAAGATTTCACTTTAATGGCATGTCTTCAGCACATACCGCATTTTTCCAGTTTCCCATAGTCAGTAGGAAGTTGTACATCCAGACAAAGTGAGAGAAGGAGCAGAGACGAGTTCTAATGATCTCTTTAGAAAAATAAAGTGTGACTGAATGCACAGCTGTCCTTCACAGTACGTATTATATTCTCCAAATGTTAATAACTGGCCCCAAGACCTTTCCTTTTTCGGTGATTGTTTTCATAAAAGATCAAGAATAAATTAAGGCATCTGATAACATCTCATCGTTTAGTAACTGATGAAGTGAATTTGAATTTTCGTATTCCTGGCATCATTCTTCCCACCATCTATATATAAACCTCTTTCACCACATGATAGTAACTAACTGAACAATCACGAAAATATAATAATAATAACGTGCCTTCTTTCCCCCACAGAATTTCCTTGCCTATGATTATGTATTTTAAGCCAGATTCTTAAAACACTATTCACTAAAGTGGTAGTTTATAAGGTGTAAAATATTCATAATTAGCATTCTAAATATATTAAACTTCTTAAGGTAAACTAATTGGCAATTTCAAATGTTTTACAGCAGAAAATTTAGAATGTAAATTAAATAATACTTAAAGGTTATATGTTTATACAGAAAATAAAGTGTTCAATTAAGACTTATTTTAAATTTATTTTAGTCTAAAAACCTTTTAAACAGACACACCAGGTTTCAAAAGTAATTTAAATTTATATTTTAGGAAAAAAAGGGTCAAGGTTAAACTGTTTGTCTTCCTTAAAAAGTTTATAATGCCCTTTGTGTCTCTACACACAAAAAGAAATCTCAATGAAACTTGGATATTAAAACCTCCCAGGAAACGAACAATAAAAGCTGCTAAGAATTTCACGAGTTTTTTTCCCCCTCAGGTGTTAATTAAATGATCATTTAACACCGAAATGTAAACAGAGCATTTTCATCTCCTGACAGAGCAGCCTATTAAAATCCTGGGTAACAAAAGTGTTGGTGTCAGCCCCTGAACTGGGTTCCCACAACACTCTAAGATGCCTTTGCCGTGTCTAAGGTTAAGCATGTAGACACAAAACAAAGCTTGCGCCTACTCGACTTCCAGTTCAATTTTCCCATCGCCCAGTGACCTAGGTAACTCTTTGAGCAATAAAGAATAAATTTAATTTCTCCAGCATTTTGTGAGGATTAGGAACAATTGTCGGCTTGCAATGACTTTTTATCCTTGGAATCTTTTTCCTCCCGAGCATTCCTCCCCGGTCCTAAAAGAGAGTTCTGATGGTTTAAGACGCAGAACAAACAGAACTTTAAATTAGGCTTTTTTCAATCAATTGGAACTGTTGGAGGGGAAGCAATCAACCTTCCTCTGTGCTTCTCTCAGCTATTCACATGCGCCAAGCTTTAATCTTTCACTAGTAGAAGGGACTAATCATGACGGGGCAAAGCTATCTTTTCCCATTCTGCTTCCAGACTTATTTATTTCTCTTTCCTTTAAGCTTTTTTCTTTTAAAAAACACTGAATCAGGTTGCCGTACTTCGCTGTACACATTCATTTGGGGGCACTTTAAGAGGCACAGATGTTCTTGTAATAACATTTCGCAGAGCCATGCCATACCCTAGACCACGGATGGGTGTTGCCATAGACAAGACTTGTGACTTTTCTTTGCTGCCTTCTATAAATTTTAGGGTTGGTTCGTTTGTTTGTTTTCCACTCCCAAAGTGTCTTATGTCACAATTTATCAGATATCCTCCATAAAAAAATGCAGTGATAGCAATGAAGTTAGTTATGGGTGAGGGGTAATGAAGAAGACAGACACCCCATTCGCCTGGCCGCAAAGCTTACGGACTCATAAAAAGAATTAGTTACGTCAAAAACAAAACAAAACAACACTACCTTCAGGATCAAACCCATTTATAATCAAATGCTGTTAAGCCCAAAGTACTAAACGTACTAAAGTACTAAAACGCTTGCCATTTGCGCTGAATTCAAACAATGTTTAGTTTAAAATGTACTTAAGTCACAACTGGCGCCACTTATCAAAGACATTTCCCCAGATCAAATCCTACTTGCATATTACAAGCTAAATTGATAAATGACCTTCTATTGTTTTAAAATTGAAATTGTAACTACTGAAAAATGTCCTCTGGCCATGTATGCACATTTCTTAACTTTCAGGATAGTATATACTCAGATAAACTAATTCATTTTTATCCTTCACTGTTATATGGGAACACACATCATTAACGCAACCATCGAAAGACGGGCCGAACGCAAGTACTTTCTGAGTCACGGTCTCTGTTTCTATACTGTTTGATGTTATACGGGAATTTTAAAACTACACGGTTCCTCGACGGTGAGAGGGTAAGAGACCATATGCCTCCTGTGGCCAGATAAGGAGAAATACAAAGGTATAAATGCATATTTTATGTTGACTGGTAACGGTAGAAAAATGTGCTTATGCTCACATATTTATCATTACACTGTGAATAGATGCAAGAAAGATTCGAAACAGAACTGACAGGTTTGCTGACTGTGGGCAATTTGCAAGCACATCTGTGTGACTATTATTTTTACCCTATTTCGCAATGAGAGGATGACAATAATACAAACGTAACTCCTATCCTACTTGAAAGTTGAGCGTGTTTTTTATTCAATGCAGAGTCAAAATTATGACCTGAAATATCCTCAGGTTATAAATATGATCATGGCCATTTCACAGACAAGGAAACTTGAGTCCAGAGTGTCCCATGATTTCTGAAGACCGCAGAGCCACGCACTTCAGAGCAGGCATTCAAACACTAGCGTTTGGCCCCACCTCTCTTATAACACTGACTAATTGATTTTGCTGTTTTACAACATAATGTAAACACATTAAAGTTAGTCAAATGCAAGTAAAATGCTGTGGAAACTCACTCCAAAAATTAATATTTATGTCAACTTCCGTCGCCAAATTATAATCTTGAGATCGCAGTGGCAATTTAATGATTTACAGTCAAATGTTAAAATACCTCCTGCTGATGTGGATGCAGAGACATCCCTGTGATGTGAAAGCCACACACTTAACTTCAGGTTTCGGAAAACACAGCCCCTCTGCTAGACGAACTCTCTACGCTTTAGTTTACGCGTCACAGAGCTGACGTGCGCAGCGGCGGAGGCCCACACATACTGAGCGCTCCCCTCCAAATTCAAGCTGGTATGCCAACTCGAGTATTTGTTGGAGGAGAGAGAAACATTTGCACTTGGGAAAGCAGCCACTGAAACATGCACAGGAGTAGGAAAGACCCCTTGCATTTGACTTTCCTATCCTGTGAACTGTGCTGTGGAGTTCACGCTCTGAGCTTCTGTTCTGCGGGTTGACAAGAGCAGAGACCTGCCAAGCCCGGACTTTCTCCAGCAGCAAGTCTTTGACCAGAGAGCCCTTTGAAGTAAAAATGATCAACATGAGGCCTGGCCAAAATCTCAAATACAATCTTAATCTCCACTGGATTTATAACTTCTAAACCACAGGATTACATGTTGATTTGAAAAACAAAATCAAACACAAGTCCTATTCAAGGGCTCGTCCCCCCGCCTTCTTTTTTCATAGCAAGTGGGGATCGTTACTGGGACATGTGTGCAGACACCCACCTATCAACTCTTTTGTCCACTTTCTCAAAAACCAACCTTTGGTTACGTGATCTCCTTAAATTAAATCCTCCTTGTGTATCTCTATTTTTTAAGTGGCAACAACAGAGACACTTGGGCCCAAGAATATAATTAATGTTACCTAATAAATAATAATGGGCTTGGTATTTTAAACACTGACAATGAACACTTTTCTAAGTTTCATCTCTCTTACTGGTTCTTCGTCTACAAAGATAAAGAGGGGGTGGAGGTGAAAGAAGGTATGGAGGGGATATATGGTCATGGAAAAATACAATGAAAAAACAGCCTATCTGTTCCCCTTAGCGAAACATCAGTACTAACAATACAAATAGCATCTCCTTGCACCAAAGGGTCACCCAGGCCCACCGCCTCTGAAGAACTTTTATCCTCTGCACATGAAGCTCAGCAACTGAGAGCAGCAGCGGCTATCAGGGTGGCTCACTCGATGAGTAATGATGTCTATCTGGCTGGACAACGGTCACCGTAGCAACCGGAACCTGTGATTCCTGCACAATCACTGTTGGATTTATTGTGGCAGGGGCCAAACAGGCCAAGAGGAAAATGAAGCAGGAAACTGGCACCTGACACCTCTAGGCGCCCACACTGGAATCAAAGCAGAAATTAACTCAGGGGGAAATTTTACATGGCTTCCACTGTTGTATGATGCACTTATCCTTAAATATAAGAATCTTAGGAGACTAAACTGACATCAGAGGACTGGGAGGTTGCTTTTATATAAGTATAATATTATATTAAATTAGGGAGTATTTTTTGCTTAGGTAAAAAATGGGTCCTTTTGATTATGCTGTGTCTACCAAAACCCTCCATGTTTAGAAAACCCAAGGGGACTAAACCTTTAATTAGCCGACTTATCCTTTAAATTTAATTCAGTCCTCCATTATTCATAATGCCTTCCCAGTGTTACTGTTTGCACATTCAAGTTACAAACACTGAACCCACAGAGATTTAATTCAATACATCAAACACTTACTGAGAGTCTTCTAAAGGTCAAGCCTTATACGAGACCTTGGGGATATAAAACAAAATGTTTTCATAAGGCATATATACCAGCATTTATACACATAATCATATAAAAAGTAAACTAAATTAATAATTAAGTACTAGTGGTTATGTCTGGGTGATGAAATAATTAATGTTTTCTACTTCCTCTTTTCTCTGAATTGTCTAAGCCTTTTTAATAGCAATGTGTGCTATTCTTATAACAATTAAAAGACAGAAGCTAAGATTCCTTCCAATGGACTAGGCAAAAGAAAAATGGACTGCTTAACTGCTATGTGTGTTATGCTTTGCAAATTGACTTTCACTTTCATAAAACAAATAGTTAAATTTCCCTCTCAAAAGGCCCCAATTATTATTATCAAAAACAATTTTGAGGATCTGAGATCCTACATAACAGCAAATAAACTGACCTGACCAATCAGATTAAGCGGTCAAAATCTCTGTCTCAGGTAAGCAGTCGCTGGGCCATAAAGAGTCCTTAGATTTAAAATGATTATTTATAATGTTCGATAATTTTGTGGCTCCAAAGCTCACTGGGGAATAGTAAATGCCTCTTGTGAATCAGAAATAAAAAGGCTTTTATTTAAAGAAGTAAAAAATAAATAAACCATCAGGACCTATGTATTTATTTTTGTTAGTTTTTTTTTTTGTTTTAGTAGATACAAATGAAAAATGAGTTTTTGCTACATGCATTGGATACCTAAGCTTATATTAGAAGCCTGGGTAAATATAATAATACTCAAAGAAATAAACTGAAAACCACAAAGCAAATATTTATAACCAAATACTCTACCGCAGTACTGCCAGTGAAATTCCTCTCTAATGAGCTCGGATTAGTAGTTGTAAACTCAAGCTGAAAAGTGTGAATCGCTCTGCTAAGTCACCTTTAAGGTTACATTTATTGAGAAGATTTGTATATGCTGCACATACATATAATTGCTACTCACAAATTTCAATTCATCTTAATCGACCACTTCCAAAGCCACTGAACTCTCTCTCAGTTAACCAGCTCTAGACTGCTCTGAAAATAATGTTCTCCACTCTTAAACTGATGAATCACTATGTAACCTCGGTTTTGGAGGAGGAGCAAAGGGAACAATGGAGTATCTACATACGCGAAGAAAACTGTGTACTGTCTCTTTTAACCTCCAGCCAGGGCCCTTTCCTTTCCCTCTACTTACACTTTCCATCTGTCAACAAGTGCTTGTAATTTTATTACACTGTCCTGTAGTTTAGGCAGAGTTGGTATTATTTTACAGAGTTCTGTTAATGGACTGGATAAATGGTAATGCTATTTAAACTAGTGTCCTGCTCCAACAAACACAGCTGCAACCGCACTACCATTTCTGAGCAAACATCTTGACCTGAACATGTAGTGCTCTCCCAACCCGTCCAGAGAGAAACTGGAGCAGACAGCAAAGGAAAAGCATGTTTGGCTGCTCGCAGTGACCGACCGTGGCAAATCGTAGTTCATACACAGTGTGCCCTCTTTTCTTTTTATATTGCAGTGCGAGTCCAGAGAACCGCCTGAGTGTGCCTTCACCTGGCATCTCATGTCCAGCCAAGAGTCAAATGGTGATTATTCACGACAAAAGCACAAAAAGTATCTGCATACCAGGGTAGGCAAAAGTAGGCTTACAGTTGGGAGTGTGTGAAAGTTTCTTCTAGTATTATTATTATTTATTATTCATCATATTTATTATTATTATGAAACTACTTTTGCCCAACCCTATAATGTCTAGTACATCAGACTAGCTTCAATCTAAACAAATAAAAATCAAACATCAGTGTATGAACTCTATGTGAAACAAGAATCCTTTTTTATTAGTGCTATATCAGGTAAGATAGTATTAAGTAATGGTTAAAGTTACAGTGAGTTAGAAAGAAATATAGATGTTAATTAGTATTATGCAATGATTTATGAGGAGAAAATAAATTCTAAATGTGTTTATGAATTCTAGATGTGTGTGCCTTTATTACATTATATGCTAGGGCAACTATAGATCAATTCATACATACATGCAATAGACTGGCCCTATCCCCAAGTAATTTCCATCATTTGTCAAAAACCCTATATCCTTTGTTCTGTCTCTGTGAAAGCTTCATTTTTAAATGAACATTTTAAAGAACACGTTTGTATGTAAATGTGCACATTTTTTCCCATCTGTTAGAACATTTGTTCTGGGTGAGCTACTAGGCACCTGTATCATCTGAAGAAAACATGAGCTTGCATCCTTCCTCTTGGAAATTACACTCACCAGGAAGTCAGCTTCCCAAGTCTTTGTTTCTTTATTTACTAAAGATACTTAATGGTGGCTGTTTAATTTAACTAGTGGTCACCATCATAAAAAAAGCAGACACATGTAGCTTATCAGTTATCCTCTCGAGAGAGAGAGAGATCACTGCTAACAATCCACTGCATCTAATTCAGCTGAGGGAACGGAGCAGCAACTCAAAAGGAGATTCCTGATGTGGTGAGGTTGTCGGGGAAAAAAATGGCACCTCCATGTTTCTAAGTGTGTGCAGTGTCTATGTCAGGGGCCGAATCCCAACCAATAGCAAACACTGGACCACCAAGCTCTAACTTCAGGAACATCAAAGCCTCTGTGTCCCACTTACAACCAGTCCCGTCTGTCAAACCAAACTTCATCGTCTATACTCCCCAGGGGAAACCTTCCTGCTAAGCAGGAACATCACAGCTCTGAACACATTTCCGAGCTAACTTTGCTCCCAGTTTTTAAAATGTTTTTAAATAACTACAGAAGCTGAACTTAACTGAAGGGGTGTCCAACCCGTGGCCCGCGGGACGCATGTGGCCCAGGATGGCTATGAGTGAATGTGGCCCAACACAAAATCATAGATTTACTTAAAAGTTTTGTTGTTGTTGTTGTTCACCAGTTTTTGTTAGTGTTTACGTATTTAATGTGTGGCCCCAAACAACTTTTCTTCTTTCGGTGTGGCCCAGAGATGCCAAAAGGTTGGACACCCCTGCTCGTTTTAGGGGCTCTAGTTCCTTAATTTACTTCTTTAAGATTTGAAATGTCCTTTATTCACAGGGCAGCTTAAATTATAAAATTATAACACACCACAAGAGAAAATCATTTGGTCCACTATGTGATATTGTTAAAAAAGATGGTAGCAGAATATTGTTGGCTGGTAAAGGACTCTGAACTGGGTCATACCACCCGAAATGAAGACTCTTAAGAAAAGTAATCCAAGTACTTCTAAAAACACACATTCTTACTTCTCAGAGATAGTGCTGAAGTTTCTTCAACTCTTCAGCTTAGTAATTTTAATGCTAGATGGCAGTCATTCTGTTTAAATTTTATTTTCACAGCTTCATTGAAAATGAACACTACACGAGACATTGTGGACTATTTGATAAGCACCCTATTAGCAAAGTAGTAGTTTAACAGTTCTCATCCTAGCCAGCCTTGAGGTCAATTCCCCTGAGTCTCCTCAGTCAACAAAAATTAAAGCAGACAGTAGAACACTATTAAGCCCATTTCTATGGCCCTTCTTAGAAACTAAGTGCACACATTTAAATATAAGTTTCAATTCATATATATACTATAATCTTCATAACAGATTACATCCTGTGTCTTTGTTAAAACTAGTTCCAAGAGAACTATTATTAAAAAAGGAAGTCCCCAGGTTGCTTTATTTGATTTTTTAAAATTTACTTAAATCAAGCCAATTAACCAGCAGGGAACACAACGTAGAGAAATAATGCTAGATAACTTGGGCTTTCCTTAGAGGCACAGGAAAGTCAGACTCTAGAGGAAGATCAGGTGTATTAGCTGGCTACACCTTTACCTGCGGGGGAGGTTCTGTCTAGTAAGTAGTATATCAGGAGGACCTCACCGAGACCCTGACTAGAATGGGGGCAGGGCTGTGGAAGGACAGTCTTCCTACTCGTGGAATCAATAACACTGAACTAATAGGCTGAGGAGACTTGGCTACAAAGTCACGTTCAGAAGACGGCAATCTGCTCTCTTCCTCTACAAACGCGACCCTATGGGGCTTCCCACAATGCAGGTGGGGGCCATGCTGAGCAGTTTATTCTACATGGGCCAACAGTTTTTCCACGACGTCCATGAACATCAATAATCATTGCCATTTATTTTCCCAACACTTTGCAGCTTATCGCCCATCTGCACAAAATCATTCACGTGGCCGAAAATCTAATTTTAAAAGCTTTGACAAATGTGTTTTCACTATTATACATTAGGTCAGCGAACAAGCATTCTGGGAAGGAAAAGCCTGCCTACAACTCACAATACTCTCCTTCCCAAGAACTTCCATTAATAGTCGATGACGCACTGACGTACTTGCTATGAAACCCTTACGGTCATTCACACCGCAGAGTTTGGAATCCTGGCCTTCAAAGGAACGTAGAAGAATAAATTTACAGGTCTTTTTAAATACCCTTTAGTAATATTTCCAGACTAATAAATATACTCGAGTACAAGAACAATATTTAAGAAGCAGACATTAAGAACCCCCGACTTTATAAGAAAACGTGGCCAACGTCCTCTGAAGAGGAAGTGCAGGGGCCTTTTTCCTCTTCAGAACTTAATCACAAGAATTCACAAAGAAGTGAGATAAACCTCCCCAACAACACGCGACCAAAGCGGAATAACACAATCACAGTAACACATACACAAACCAGTAAGCGCTCAGCAAATAAAACAACTGGAATCACCGGAAAACCAACCATAAATTTCCATTAAAAACAAAGGCGTACTCTTAACTCGTTACTTCAGTGATGAATAAAGTCCAAGAAAGCACACTGAAACAAACCCGAAGTACATTTAGCACAACACAAGGTACTACCCAAAGCAACAATAACTACTTGAGTCTACTTACAGCCTGTAGAGCTTCGAAGTCCCAAGAAACAGCAACTCAGGAAACAGCTGAAGGTGATTTCTGTTTAAACGCCTTTTGAGAAAGAAAAAAAAAAAGAATGAATGAATGAAAAAACAAAGCGTATGTTACATAGAAAATACCCAACAATGAGCCTGTGATTTGATAGGTGGTGTCATGCCTCATCCTGTGTTTCAGGAAAGAAAGAAATGCCATTCAAGAGAATTCAAGCATTGCAAACCAAAAGTTGGTTACACCTTTTGTTACAGGACTCTACAGCAATTTTCCATCACGCTTACTCAGGGGATGACTGCTGGGGCCCAACACACATCCGGTGCAACGGCAGTCAACCAGAACAGGCACAATGGAAAAGGGTTTCATGACTCAGATTCCGGTGTCTAGGTGAGAGGAGAGCTCCACACAGAGCAGAAATATCACAGCGAGTGGCACCGTAGAATATTTCATACACTGTCTCAAAGAACTTAAATTTTCAGCCAAGGGACTGTGGGGAGATGAGCATTTCCATTTTGTTGGCTTTTCATTGAGTTGCAGAAAAATACATGCGCAGAAGTGTCAGAGTGATAGGCAAAATCGGAAGAAAACTGAAGTTCAAACCTCAACCCACAGTTTTTGACCCTGAACTGAGTTTGAGACTGAGTTATTACTAAATGGTGTCCAAAATGCTTAAAATATGTTTTTTAAATATTTATTATTGCAGTGATTTAAACATTTTAGGAAGAAAACAGGATTGCAACTCTAACTCAATTTAAGCCCCGATGCTACCCAACTAAATTCTTTTAAACTATACACACCTGCTGAAGAGTGGGTTCGTTCTGGCCCAGATGGATGGATATTCCAACCCCATTTGTTTCAGGTGTACGAGGTAACGTTTCAGTAAAAAGAAACATCTATTGCTCTAGTTTTCCCAAGTTCAAATAAAGTGACAGCAAGCTGATGCTAAGTTCGCACTTAAATGATGTACAGGCTGCTGCATAGCTCCAGAAAAGAGTAAGGAGGTCCAAACACTAACATGTCTCTGAAGAAGCTGCAGGTTATTTCTTAAGTGTTAAAGGGGACAGTAAAAGAGGGGATACCAATCAATCTTGATCTATTTTAACAGTCACCAGGTATAAGCAGAATTACACATTTGGTCTCCAGAGGGCAGACATGGCCATTATAACTCTTAAGAAAGTGGGTCAGAAGAAAATCCCTCCTAAAAATCACAGATAATGAAAAACAAAATGATCTGTCTTGAGAAACTCCTAACTCCTTGCCCCACACATTTGCAAGCAGAGGTTTTCCTTGTTTGCTCCCCCCTCCCGCCTCGCCCCTCCGCCCCCTGCCCTGCTAGCTGCCCGCACCGTGTAGTATAAAGCAATCCTGCATTAGGTGAAAACGTGGGCCAGGTGAACTTCAGAACTCCTTCCATTCCTAAAACACCATGAGTCTGTGACGGCAACCATGACCTTTATAAGCAGTTCATACTCTAAAGTAAAGTTGGTCATCTACAGAAACATGCTCGGCCCTGGACAAAGCGAACACTCATAAAAAAGCGAGCCAAGATAAACAGGGGCCAGTAGTAAAATGAGTGGTGAAAGGATACACTTATTTCCCATTTACACTAATTGTTGTGGATAAAGCACTTAGTAAGGTTGACATTCAAGTGCAACAAAAGCTTTTATTTATTTATTTGTCTCGGCTGGGCATGATTCTGAAGAAGGGAAGCTTCCAGAGCCTATTATTATCCAATCGTGATAAAATATTATTTATTTGGGACCTTGTTTTATTTTCTTTTCTGAACAAAATTAGATTACAAAGATTCACAAGAGTGCTAATGAGAATTTTTCTAGGGAAGCAACCAGTCTTCTTGGGAAGACTCCCATTGTTCAAGAGCCAATCCTGATTTCTAAAGGGCAGAGACGGGCTTTCATAATCGGAGCCAAACCATCAGACTAACGAGCGCCGTCCACAGTTCTCCAGCCCTGTCCCTGCAGAGGCAGCTAGCTCCATGAACTGCCTGCTCTCCCTGTTCTCCCAGTGGTACTTTCTTACATCCTCTGTGTGACTCCCCTGCTTCCTCTACAGTTACTTCCTTCCTGTGCTGCAACCCCACGTCCCCGTGGCACTTGATAAATAAGACTCAGGCAGGCCGTATGATACTTACTTACATACTGGTCCATTTCCCACCAGGCCACAGGTGGCAAACACAAGGCCCGTGGGCCAAATCTGGCCCTCCACCTTGTTTTATCTGGCCCAACACCTTGTTTCTACCTGGCGGCAGCTCCGAGCTCTCATTTAACTGTGAAGGAGTAGTTACATGTACACAGTCCTAAAATTACATTCGGCCCTTTGACGGCAACCGCGAGGCTGATGTGGCCCCTGGTGAAAAAGAGTTTGACACTCCTTCACTAGGTTGTAGTTAAAGTATAAAGATCTCACCTTTGCATTTTCTCCCTTCTTCCCTGACACTCGGTAGGTCCTTAAGAATGAGCACTGACAGCTCTTTTGCATCGTGATAAGAGTTCAATGAAGCTGGAGCAGATGTATTTTATATTCAACCATCTTTTCTCTGGCATGCTCCCCGAAGTTCCTGACTCGGGATTTCGGTGGCTCTCCGTGAGCCCTGGTCCCACCCCCGCACCTGATGTCACAGACCCTGCATGGCCACTACCGCCCCTTCCTTTCATCGACCTCCCTCCCTCCCTCTGCCATTCTTAACGCCATTGGAAGTTGGAAGGAGTTCCATTTCCATTTTTTTTAAATTCAGGTATGCAAATGATTGAGAGCTGCCACTACAATCATTGTTAATGGGCCTGCCGGAGTACAATTTCAGACCCCGTGAGAAAGTGGAGGTTTCAGGTTGGGGGGGAGCAGTGCCCTCTTCATTTTATTTTCACGTTCCCAGGGCTTTTTACTTCAGTTCAAAAGTAATGGCTGTCATATCCCAGAAGCTCACCGTGTGACAGCAGTCACAGTTCGGAGAGGTTGACGTGTACTACCTCACTCATGCTTCAAGATGACTTCCTGTGTAGGTACCATTGCTACTGCTGCCTTTGTGGAAAGCAGAACTAGAACTTGAATTTGGGGGGAGGGAGTCCAGAACATAGGATCTGAAGAACTCCTCTCAGAGAGACACGGTCTAAACATTCCTAAACAATAATTCAAAATAATGTAATGCTGAAACTTTCCTTTCCAGCAATCTTTCCTTGGGGAAAACCATAGCTTTACATGGCCCATTTCTTAAATATCAATGAATGAACCACCCCAAAATAAAACACTACATTTGATTGTTTTTATGAAACCTGGGTCTGTGTTCAGCTCGAGGTCTTAAAAGATCTATTTAAAATAGTTGAGACTAAGTGGAAATACATACATTTGCCTCTGAACTCGGGTCATTTATCATTATTTCAGAAACATTCTCACAAATGATCTCAATAGGCATACACAGCAAGGTGGTGTCACGCAACACAGAACAGGTAATCTATGTTGCAACAGGCACAGAAAAGCAGTATGATCCTGCTTTTTCCTTTAAAAAAGTGTTAACACACTTTTGGTTCCTGTTCTTCTAGCCTTTCCACCACAAATACTAAGGATGAATGAAAATACAAACATTAAAGTAACAAATTGAAACTCTTCCCAACGAGTCCATTAAGGAAGACATTTAAAATCAGGAATTCTTGTGTAATGACCAGAAATTAAAATCCTTACACCAAAGAGCATTTTTAAAAATCCAGAACTACTTTAAAGACTTTTAAGGTACATCACAATGTCTAAATAGAACTAGAGTCCAAGTTACCTCGCTTCTTTTAATACCACAGAACACTTCTTAGTGGCCTGAAGACAAAAGTGCCACAGTAACAACTTGACTGGAAATGAGTTGGAGAAGTGAAAACCTTACAGTCCCAGAACAGGAAGATGGCATGCAGTGAGTTAAGGGTATCTCAGTGGAGGATTTACAGGAGCCAGCATAAATTAGCTCCCTAAACAGACCAGGTGGGCCGGTGATCCATTGTTCTGAGCAAGGATACTCAAGTGTGTCCACGAAAGAGGTAACACCGATTTAGTGACAACCAGCTCTTGGCTCCTCCCCAGCTAGATGGAATCTGCCCACAAAATCTCAAGAGCTGATTGAGAAATCGCTGGGTAGTAATTCACTGCGTCAGAAAGGTGTCTGAGATGAGTCTCTGAGACATGCTTTCTTAGGGCAAAATGAGAAGAATCCCAATAACGGTTTCCTCTGTGCTGTGGGCTGTTTTTGAGTGTGACTTCAGTGGTGTGAATGGCCTTTCTGTAGTGACCACCACAGCACTGCCCTCTGAAACACTGACTCTTAACAACCTCAATGTGAAGGGCAGCCTGAGCATTATCGACAAGCATTGTTTCAAATTATCTGTCCGCTGAGCCTGTGACTTGCCCATTGCTAGATGTGACAGTCTCTTGCTGTCTTTCAACTTTCACCTCAATTAAATTAAGATTTGCCACCTTCGCCCCAATTCAAAATGTGAAGTGAAAACAGTTTTACCAAAGCCAGTGAAAAATGGATGCCTCATATTGACCTGTGTAAATGTACAGTGTTTTAGCAGTGTGCCTGGTCTGTAACAGTACTTAATATATGCTACCTTAAAAGAGTGCATCAGTTATAATCTTTTACTTCTCACATATATAAATGCCTTCTTCTCAGTTAAATTTTCACTTGTCTTTTTAAATTTATTATCTTCACATTTTGAACACCAAGATTTTTAACATCAGCCTACTATTAGCTGAATAAAATAAATTTTGTAGTTTTGGCAGTGATGTTGGTAATTTCATTTTCTATATTTCATCATAGAGAGATAAAACTTATTAGTAACAATGTTGTTTCCTCTTCAATACCCTTACTTCTTGGTATTTCTCTACGTGTTCAGAAAGACCATGAGAATGACTCCAAAACAAAACCTTCCGGGAGCCTTGTACTTTCTCCACCTCTCCTCTACTGATCATATGCTATACAATAAAAATATCAGAATGAAAACAATAATTAATATGAATGTTCAAAAGTCAAATTTATTGCATACACATTTTATTAGCTTCATAATATAAAGTAATTGTTAGATGGAGCTTTTGAAAAACTAGGAATGTTGAAATACATTAAGAATACATAACTTTTTTTGAAATACATAATTCTTTAAGCACCATGCCCCAAGCATTTTGTAAAACCATGCGCATCATCTTATTTGAATCATGGACCCTGCCACTATGAGATAATAATTATCTCTGTCCAAAAAGTGAGGACACACAAGTTTTAAAAGATAAAGTAATTTGATCAAGATCTCACAGTGGAGTTGAAACTTGGTTTTCTGATGTCAACCTTACCTATTCTTTCTGAGTTTAAAAGGGGGAAGAGGAGTTTGTAATTGCTTAAGCAGCTTAGTCAGCAATACAACCAATGGGAATTTGGTATGGTCTATAGGATGCCAAGCTACAGCATACAAAAATACCAGGTGCCTTAGCAGAAGTGGAGGTTACCCACACCCCAGAAACCTCTGCCAGGACCGGGAACAGCAGCACCTAGCTGGGCAAATACCCACCTGCCTCCAGGGCAGATGGAGCCTGCAAAGAGGACACTCCCACAAATTTCTGTCGAGATTATCTTAGAGCAATATTCCAGTTGTATTACTGCCAAATCAGCCCTGTTGTCCCCAAACTTTCATTCTGACAGCACTTTGACCAATTATCTCTTGTAGTCCGGCAATAAAAAATGCTTAAAAAAACAAAACAAAACAAGAGCAATGTAAAGTCTATGCAGGGAAGACTCTCACTCTGTTTAAAATTGCAAAATCAGCCTAGAGGGCATATTTCAAGCAGAAAGGTATCCAACAGGAATGAAAGACAGAATTCAATGTAAAATATTTGACATTCACTGCTTCCACAAATACATTGTAACAGTGCAAACTGAACCACTCATTTCGGGAGAGGTATAAAAGACACAGCATCCAGCAAACACTGTCACAAAGGATGAGCCCAAAACAGATGTGGGAAAAATAAACAGCCTGGCTGCTTCAGAATTTATAAAACAGTCCCCAGAGAGCAAACAGGCCTTCTCCCCACTGCTCAACTTCAAGGCCCGTAAAAAAATGCTTCGTGAGAACCCCTCCCCGATGGATTCAGTGTTAGGCTCAACTTCTAACAGTTCACGTGCATTTAAGCCTTAGGAGACCATAGTCCATAAATGTAATTTAAAATAGTTTAATAGTGCTTACATACAGGTGAGAAGTGACATTGAATGGGTGTCACAGATGAGGCGATACACTATATCCCTGAGCATTTTTGTACTATGCAGTGTACATGCTCAGCCTCTCTGACTAAGTTTGACCTGTTCTTCAAAGAGCCTTTCCCAAGAAAAGCACTGCACTGATTTTAAACTTGGGTATAAAGTTGCAAGAGAACAATTCTTGTGAGATGAGCTTGCATTCTTTTCCAAGGAGATTAGCGTGTGAGTCTGCCCTTACTTTACGAAGAGGAATGCGTTCTGGGTTGCCCATAGACTTGCAGGATTAGTGAGAGGAGGGGCTCTCTACATATGCTCCAGGAGCAGGGATGGATAAGGGGTGCTTCCCTTCAGACCTGTTCCATAGCATATTCTGTTCTGGAACTCGTGTGGAACCACCTACACCACAGCCCCCAGAGCCTCCGCCTCACCCTGGCTGCCACCTGCTTCTATGAAAACGGGCACACGCAGAAAAACGAGTTCAGCACCACCTTAAAAATACATGCGACTTTGATGTACCCTTTCAGGACACTGTTGTGCTGAGTCACATTTAGGCTCCATGATCATGGAATTTAGACTTTTGTGAATTAAAATGAGCATGTTTACATCACCTTGGTAGAAACTCTAAAATATTAAGTAAACGGGTATATTTTCTAGGATTCCTCACACAGTTTTATTACGCTGTTATTTTCAGAACTTGTTGTTCAAGTAAACATAAGTATAAAATGGCAAAGTTAGTCCAGAAATCTTTTTGACTGCCCTAAAAAATCTGAAAAACACTCTCATGCTCTTATGCTTGTTCCTTTGCAAGGAACTTGCAAAGGCGGACAATTTTTGCCAGTGAAATACGGAAAAGGCCTGGGTCTCTTTAAAAGGCCGAAAATAGAATGATTGCAGCATAATCCCATAAATCGCAAGTGAACAACAAAACCTTACACCAGCACACAAAAGTCCTGGCTCCCAATGTGATGTTTTAACCCTCTAAGACATTATTCACCAGCCAAGAAATGTGTTGAACTGACAGATTTCCGTGGGACTTTATTACAGATGCATACAAGTATCTTCTGTGAAGTATAAAAAAGAAGTATATGTCCTAAATGTTTCAGTTCTGTCCTGTAGCTTATTTGTAGTTTGTTTTCCCTAATGAATTTCCTTTGAACTGCCTGGTCGTTTAAGTGCACTAGATTTCTTTTGAATATTTTGGTTAAGCGACATGAGATCTGCTAACACCGTCTACATGAGGCACCTTCTGGAGGCTGCACTTTCACCCCAGATATGTGGGTGCTACCGGCAGCAACAGCACCCACCCAGAGGTGCTACTGCACACGCTCACTCTGGGAAGACAGTCAGACACTGTGAAAACAGGGGGCATGTGTGCTCACGGTGTGTTAGCATGGCTAAAACATTTACTTTACGATGCTTCATAAGCATGGTCATTTCATCTGATATTTTCCACACACTAGGAAGAAGGGAGGCCCTGGCTGGTGTGACTCTGTGAATTGAGTGGCAGCCTGTGAACAAAAGGGTCCCAGTTCAATTTCCAGTCAGGGCACATGCCTGGGTTGCAGACCAGGTCCCCAGTAGGGGGCACGCAAGAGGCAACCACACATTGATGTTTCTCTCCCTCTTTTTCCCTAAAAATAAATAATTTTTTTTAAGGAAGGAAGGAAGGAAGGGAGGGAGGGAAGGAGGGAGGGAGGAAAAGAAGGGAGGAAGGAGAAGAGGTGGAGAAGGAGGGAGGGCAGATTTTAATATCCATCTACTTGATATTTTTATGAATAACCTTGCATTTCATCAATTCTTTGAGGTGGGGAAAACAAACAAACAAACCTTTCTCTTGTAACTATAATGGGTTGACTTACAAATAACGCTACAATTAAAATCACCTTAATGGCCTGACCCTGTTTCTTACAGATGAAAAGCTAGACTTTCTAAAAAGCCACAGACGTTATCTTCTGCTTTCAGATTAGTCTTCTCTCTCTCAATCAAGTTAAAATTCTAACAACATAAACTAAAACTTAAAATCTTCCTATTTGAAAATACAAAACATCCTTTGGAATTGTTTTGATTTTTATCCTATTAAAATGAAAAATAACTTAGAACCATAAATTGTATGCAAATAAAATTAATTTTATTGTATTTTGTTCTCACGAAGAATAACAATGAAGTTACTCTAAATACTGTGTGAATGGCAGTTACAGCACAAACCTGCATTTGCACACCTCTTCATAATTTAGAGTTTCAATTAAAAAATTCACATCTAAATTGCTAAAATCATGTAAGCTCATACAACATATACTTAGTTAAAAGTTAATTCACTGATTACCTCCTTTTTCTTACATTGTCTCTTGTAGCTTTTTGGAAAAATATTAAGTCAGTATTTGTGATGTTAATGATACCACCAAATAAAATAAGAATATATATCACAGACCATAGAAATTTGATTATGGAAGTCTCTGGGTAGCTTTTTTATTTTCTACTTTTTAATATAATATACTGAATAAAATATACTAAAATAGTTTGTTTCATAATAACTTGAATGCATTCTTAAGCAAAACTGCCCTGCCATTTAATGTATTTTAAAAAACAAATATTTGAAAAGTGTATCCGCAATGTTCCTAAGGAATGGTTTTGAATTCCCGAGTCCCAAGGAGATGAATTGGCTGTCAGATAACAATGTGCTTCCATCAGATGGACTTGGCAGTTGTAAACAAAAGGAATTTTCTCAGGTTTTCCTCACAAATATGAAATATTTGCTCTCCGCCAACAGCTGGGGCGATGTAAAGAAGTCTTGCATATATATTAGCTTTCATTCAAAATTACGAGTCCCCCTCCCAGTCTGCAACATCTGACAGCATCTTAGCAGAAGAGACATTTGTTCTGAGATAAAGTAGCAGTCCCAGGGAGGTCAGAGGCAAGGACTCGTGCGCACTTACAACTCTAATCCAACCTCAGATTGCTAGGTGTTGGGTTAATAATTTTTAGGAAAAGTTAACTTACTCAAGTCAAAAGTTTAAATGATTCTCTGGAGTGGCTTGAAAAATAATGAGAAAGTGTGTTATATTTCAGTGCTCCTGAAAATATGTAAAACTGTTATATAACCAAAATAAAAACTGCACAAAAAGCCATCAAGTTGCCTTCAAAAATGTGGAAGTTGTTGAATAACCAAAACCTCTAGGTTTCCATGTGGTGACTAATTAAGTCAAATTATTTGTGAAAAAAACTCTTAAAGTTTAAATGATAATTTTAAATTATGTGTTCACCTTATTAAGCATTAAAATATACTGATACTTCTTTTTAAATGAATGAATTAAAAATACCATTGCAAAGTAATTACTAGGAATTTGCTATTCATAAAAGCCTATGAAAGAAATCAAAGGATAACTATTTTCAGTTTTCTATAAAGTAAGAGAACTTATGGACTTTGTTGTGAATTTAATCAAATGCTTACCTTATTTTTACTCCTACCCGCCACACTAGCTCAAAGTGGTAATTTTAAATTTATGTTGAATTCCACAATAATATAAGATTGATCATGGATGAAATTTTATAGTGAAATAAATTAAACATCTGTTTAATGTACTCGAGGCGATAAACATGTACCCTATATTTCCAAACATCTTAGAAGCTGACAAGCAATTTTCTACTTAAAGACAAACACACGGAATTAACTTTTGCCCAGTAATGTGAGTATACTATGCCTAAAGTGGACTTCATATTTCTTTATTTTACATGTTGTATTTTTTACCCAAAGTGCCTATTAAAGTAGGCATGGAAAATTGTTAAAATAATCACTTATACTTTTAATAGAGCTGTATTTGCCCTTAAAATGCCAATCTGGTAAACATGTATTATCAAGACATATGAGACATGGAATTCATATATCAAATTACACAGTGTATAATTTACCCTGATTATTACAGAGATTTTTTACTTTTGTAGATATACACTATAGACATAAAATAATAGTGGTCTTCAAGTAATATACACTACCCCTTACAATTTTGCATCTAAAAATCATTCATATGTATTGTAAAGTCTAAAGGCCACATTTGATTTTGTTGGAAAAAAACAATCAAAGTTAAAATGACCACTCTTTGAGAACACAATTCTTACTTCCACTTCTACTAGTCTTTGCATTATTTGTCCAGTAGAAATATGTAGAAAGTTACTATAAAATAAAATTGTGAATAAAAGCAATTAACAATATTCACCATAAGTGCTAAATGTCAGAAAGCAAATCTTTATCATTATGAATTTAAAATATTTCTTCAAATGTCACTAATGATGCACAAAGCAACAGCATGGAAATGAAAATACTATCAGCAAAAGTTCTTTTACATATGCTCCATAAATTAAATGAAATCACCACCTCTCTTCCTCCATAAGCAAATAAAACAAACTAAATGAACAATAAGAAAACCACACACATCTCTTAGTACCAAAGCAGGGCTTATCAAGGAAGTAAATGTTGCAAGAAAGTAAGTCTGTATCTTTTAGCTCTGTTTCAATTTAGTCCTACTTACATAAAAATTCTACAATGTCTGTTTTTAAATTAGTCTGAAAGCCACTTATTCAACCTCTTATTTCTATAAATTTTCAAAGACTAAGACATGAAATTAAAGACATGGTCTTTGAAGTTGAAGAATTTTTGAAAATACCATTATGTCATCCTAAGTTTGAAGTGAAAACACTTACAGTCTCTCCAGTTCTTTAAGATCCTGGAATGCCCCTCTTTCGATGGTGCTGATCTTATTCTCCATTAGCTGACTGAAATGCAAAGAATAATAGGAGTCTTAACGTCACCCCTCATCAGCTGAGTGCATTTCAGTACCGCAACTGAAAACTTGCAACCTCTTTCCTGTTACAAAGTTAAATCTTGGGCTGGTTTGAGACACAGTATCAAATTTAACAATGATGCATTTGAAAGAAGTCAGGGAGGGGAAATAGCACCCACATCACAAAACTTTCATTTAAAAAATCCTCAAAGAGTTTGTCATAAAATTGACTGGTCAGGACTCTGAACCTTAAACTACAGTGTATTCTAAAGAACAACTGTGGCCCTGTGGTGGCTGCTTTTTTTGGTAAACTGACATTCAACTGAAGTCTTAACTATGAGAATCAGGGTATAGTAATCCATCAAACACATACTTCAACTCACATGCATCACAAACTGGAAAAATGCATAATGGTCAAAGTGTGTCTTTTAAAAAATGAACACTGAACACAGAGAGTGATCAAAAGTGTATTTTTCTGTGCCGTAAATATTTACAAATCTGTGGGTAAAAGAATTTTACATGACATTGCACCTCAAACACTGTTCACTCAGAACTAATTTAACCCACTAATTAAAGACATAATCAAATTACAACATAGTTATAAAATCTACAAAGGTATAAAATATAAATAACAATTCAAAATATGACCGGTGTACTTTTATACAGAAACATTTCCCATCATAAACTCTGTGAAAAGCTGGATTGCTTGATTTTAATTTTAGGAAGTTTGTCTGTGCTGTCTCCTAGAAAAGGATGGACATTTCTATGTTAGCAATAAAAATGCAGACCCACTTAAAATATTTCTACTTAACCTCAGATCCTAAAAGTGCATCAAATATCTCATATTACTTATTCATATTGTGAACGCAATTATTTTTTATTTTTATATATGTAAGGCACTTGGGGTATTGTATTGCAAATACTTGAGGTTATTTCGATAATACTGTTTCAATGGCCTGCGTCCTATCTTAAAATAAAAGCCAACATTTTTATTAAAAATGTAGTACAGTGATAAACTAAAAAAGAAAGGAAACCAAGACCATTTAAATGTTTATGTTTCTGTCATTGGAACAGTCTTTAAAACTGAAATCAGTAAGAATTGAAAATACACAAGTTTAAAAAACAAAAGAAAACTCATCAAAACACAGAAGAAGAACATACTTACAGAACTCTTAAATGTCTAAGACCAGCAAAATCCGTTTTGGTAATCCGTGTGATGTTATTTCCATTCAAATCCCTGAGAGAAAACAAGTAGGAAAATGAAAGTTCCACTTTATTTCTATCACTATGTAGTTAAACAAAGAAAAATATAAGCTACATAAGAACCTGATGATTAAAGATTAGTTCCAATGACTAAAGTAGCTTACACAGAAAAAGAGAAGGGGAGTAATGTGTGAAAGACATTTTTAAAAATGATTCTCAACAAGTTTGCAGAGTCCGTACTTGCTGGCACGTGACAAGAAAATGAAGTGATTATGTTACCAAAAGAAGTTCTCTTTTGTGTGTGTATGGGAGTGCTTTCAACCTTTGTGGGGGGCTTGGTTTTATTTTTCTTTAATCATTTTCATCTTTTCAATTACAGTTGATGTACAACATTATATTAGTTTCAGGTATACAGCCCAGTGATTAGATATTACATAGCTAACTTTGTGATCATCCTGATAAACCTCATGCCCATCTGACACCATATATAATTATTAGAATATTATTGACTATGCTGTACTTTACACCCCCATGACTATTCTGTAACAGCCAACTTGGACTTTCTTAATCACTTCACCTTTATCGCCCATCCTCAGCCCTCCTCCCATCTGGCCACCATCAAAATGGTCTCTGCAACTATGAGTCTGTTTCTGTTCTGCTCGTTCATTTATTTTGCTTCTTAGATTCCACTGTTGATTTATAGTTACTGCCATTTTATTGTTTATATGTTTTATCTTTTAAAAATTTCTTCCTAATGAAGATCCTTTCACACTTCATGTAATACTGGTTTAGTGGTGATGAATTTCAAGAGCTTATTCTTGTCTGGGAAGCTCTTTATTATAAGTCCTTTGATTCTAAATGATAGCTTCCCTAACCTGCTGAAGAAAATAGACACACAAGTCCAAGAAGCAGAGAGAGTCCCAAACAAAATGAATGCACAGAGGCCCACAGCAAGACACACCATAACTGAAATGTAAGAGGTTAAAGACAAAGAGAGAATCTTAAAAGCCGCAGGAGAAAAGCAGGTAGTTACCTGCAAGGGAACTCCCATAAGACTGTCAGCTGATTTCTCAACAAAAACTCTGCAGGCCAGAGAGAGTGGCAAGAAATATTCAAATGGCTGAAAAGCAAGGCCTTACAACCTCAATTTCACTACTGAACTTTTGATTTTATAAGGTATGTGTATGTAACTTCCCAGGTATTCTATTTACTATGACTGTCAGGCACATTCCCATAGAGTTTCCCTTCCAGAAGTGAAATGAATGATATTCTAATATACCCAAGAAGAAATTCTGAAAAATCCAAAAAAGGCCATCCTGGATCAGCAGGGTGGCTAAACTTCCAAAGGCAAGGGGAATGTGAGAGAGTGCTGTCAGAAGAACTGCACTTCAAAGACTCGCGTTTTACTGACTTTCACTCCCCAACAATTCTGCATCTGTATGAAAACTACACTCTCCATTTGGAGCGCAGGGAGCCCCCGCTGTGCCTGTAACGTGCAAACTACTGGTGGGATCAATGATGGAAACAGTATTCAGGCCCCGACTTGTTTGCTCTTGTTTGCTCGAGTTTCAGCACCATGTTCCCTTCAGGAGTCACGGCCCCTTTTCTGGCATCTTAGGTCAAGATCTAAACTTGCCCTGGTTCCAATCACTTCAAGTAAAACCAGGCTTCGCTGTGGTTTAAGTGTTCTCCTTCACAGAAGTAAGTTTTCTCTTACCTTGACTTTCAAATATCGTGTGTTGGGATCTGTGTTTAATGTGTTTATGGTGGCAGAGATAGCATTTTATAAACCAGCACTGAGTAAACTATATTCTCTGAAAAATCTTTAGAGATTCCTTATAGGGATTTTTCCCCCAAGAACCTGAAACTCAATTGCTATTTTGTCTCGTTTTGGTGACTAAGATCGGTGTGTGCTTGAACTTGAAACCGTTCTGTGTAGCCTGAAATGGCAGATGTCGAAACAAAATTTGCATTGCTTTCTCCCCAACCCACTTTCTACACTCAGCAAAGTACCGTCCAGTTACTCCTACTATTGTCGGGATCTTTCACCAGCTATCTGACATAACACGAATGCCTACCCACCCACACCCACCCCACACAAAATGTGGTGGGTCGTATTTTGACAAGACACCCTTCGCAGAGTCCCAACTTGCCCAGCCGCGGGCCTGGGAAGAAGCGAGGCTGGGGGTGGGGGAGCCATTTGCAAAGGCTCAAGGACTCAATTCTGGCCTTTAAACTGAGGGCCAGGCAAATGGGTTAGGTAAGCGCAGCTGAGACGCTGCGGCCCTGCCAGCGAAGACTTGGGGATTGGAGCTAGTCCCCTCCGTGGCGGCAACCCTCACACCCCGGGGCACAGAGACCGGAGTGCTCTCCCCCGTCCCCTTGTCCCTCATCCCCCAGCCCCCGCAACTGCCTGGGCCCCACGCGCAAGGGCGAATGGAGCAGAGCGCGCCCAGGACGCAGGGGCAGAGCCCAGGGGTGGCCTCGGCGATCACAAAGAGAATGGCCTCCATGCCCCACTTCCCTGAACTCAAGAAGCGCCCCACAAGGAGCGCGTGGGCCGTCAACGCCAGCTTTGCGATTACTTCTTCATTAGAGACTCGCGGAGACAGGGAGGAGGGGATGTCTGCGGGCAGTGGAGCACGGAGAGAGGAAGGAAGGGGAGCTGCTGCCACGTGAAGGGGCGCAGAAACTGCCAGAAAGGTGACCGGGGGCACTAGGGCTCCGCAGAAAGAGCCGGAGGGGGCAGCCGAGGGCTGCGAGGTCACCGAAGCGGTCAGACCGGAGTCCACTGGGTCCGGTTGGAGGGGCAACCCTAACTTTGCCTAAGGATGGGACGTGGTCCTCCTCTGCAGTCGCCAGCTCAGACAGGTCTCTAGGGACCCACAGCCGCCCGCTCCTCCCCGGGGCGGGGGAGGGGGGTAGTGGGGGCGGGAAATAGTCGCGGGGTTGCCACTGTGGAGCTGCCGCCTTCCTGGGGCATCATTCCCTCCTCGGCCTGTGAGAAGAGCCCCGGGTGGACCCAGACGGCCCACGACCCCTCCTCCCCTCCCTCCGGACCCAGGAAGGCGACACAAAGCCAGGGAGTGGACATTTCTCCCTTTTGAGTCTCCGCGCCGGTCCCCCTCACCACCAGAGTGGTGACCAGAGTGGGGACTGGGCCCTGAAACCGACGCGCGGATATTGGCATTGGCAAGGTGACTCGGTTTACTGAGTCTGGAGAACAAAGTCGCGGTTTCCTTGCCCCAAGCATCCGCGAGGATTGCCCCCCACTCTCTCCCCGCCTCCTCAGCCCCAGAGAACGCCACCGCACCGCACTGCGTGTGGCGGGACAAGAGCGGGAAGAAGGGACCGAGCGCTGTTGCCAGCGGGCCCGCCCCTCTTAGGGCCGCGACCCCTCCTTGGGCAGCGCCCTCCTGTCCCTTGCCCTCCCGGAGACTTCAACCCCAGGATGCGCATGCAGAGCTAGTGCAGGCTGCCCCAGACACAGGGGCTGGAGCTGCCAGGTCCCTCCAGTCTCCCTGCACGACACAGACGAGGGTGGGGGATAGAGGAAGAGCCCATACTCACAGTCTCTCGGTGTTGCGGGGGATATTCCTGGGCACGCTGCGCAGCGCTAGCCCGTGACAGTCCACTGTGCTGCCCGAGCAAGAGCATTGCGCCGGACACGCTTGAGGCGCCACCTCGTTCAGGATCCCCAGCACTAACCCCAGAGACAGGGACAGCGTCTGCCAGCCGACGCCGAGCATCTTCCCCTGCCTCCTCCTCGCTCGCCAGTGCCGGGGGTTTCTCTTCAGCACGTTGCTTGGCGCAGACCGCGCTGTGGCTGAGGCCCAGTGTCTGGTGCAGGGCTAGCAACCCAGAGTGTCCGGGTAGATGTGCACAAAATAATATGGAAGTAACAGTTCTAATATTCAAGGTAGAAGAGCTGACACAGGTACACGCCTCCCACCACCCCTCCACCCTCCTCCAGCAGGGCAGGCGCTCCTTGGGCAACTTTAGGTCCTGAAGATTAATCGGCCTGGCCAACGCTGCAGGAAGACCCCAGAGCGGCCGAGAGGAGATCAGGCGTCGCAAAGATCAACTTGGCGGTAAAAGAGCTGGAGCTCCCAATAGCAGCGAAGATGCAGGACTCAGTTGCCCAGGGAAGGGGGCTGCTTGGATTCCACGACCCCCTCTGCAAATCCGATTCCAGGGGGGAGGGTAAGAGGCAGAAGAGGGGTTCTCAACAAGAATGGTGGCCTGGATTACAGTGGGCTCTCCGAAGCTAGAAGGCGCAGGAGCCCGGTGTGCCGAGAGTCGAGAGCGCCGGGAGATTGGACATGGCGCTCGGGGGCGCACAAGGCAGCGCGCAGCCCTGGGGGCACCGGGAGGCGCTGCGAGGCGCCCAGCGTGGCTCACTCACGCGTCTATCCCACTGGCCTGTGGCTCCTTCACAGCCCCGACAGCCCAGGGTGGTTTGCAAATACACATGCACTTCACTGAATGATGTTTCCGCAATCCCGCCTCCCGCCGGGCGTCCTTGGCGACGCTCCACACCCGAGCCTTCCCGGAGGTCAAGCAGAAAAGACAAAAGGGCAACGGGCCACCTCAACCGGCTTGGATATCCACTAGTCCCGACTCTGGCAGAGGAAATCCAAGAGGCCAAGTTGAGGATGAGAGCTTCTGCGAGGACTGCAGGGGGCTGTTCCAGGCCCGCCTGAAGGAGTGGAAAGGTCAAGGTGGAGGTGTCCGCGTCCTGGGTCCTGCCGGAGTGACCTGGGGAGATGGCGAGGTGGCAGTTGGGCCAGTGAGATTCGTTACCCCGAAGAGAGCCCAGGAGGCAGCTGAATGGAAGTCCCGTGCGCGCGCTTGTCAAACCCTCTCGTCTCCTGGATACAAGCAGACACCTGATGGCAAAGGTAGAAGAAACAAGAACGGGCTCCCGGCTAGGCGCAGCCCCTCAGCCGCCCCTCCACAGCCTCCCACAAGTGGGTCCTCCTTCTCAAACTGCAGGAACTTTTCCCAGGCTTCGAATCCTTCCAGCCACAGCCACCGCGGGAGTTCTCCTGCCGTCACGATGCCCGGCTCCTGGCGCTGCACCTGACTCGGCGTCCACAGTCCTGGGCAGCTCGTCTTCTTCTCGCCCCTTCACCTCGCCCGGCTGCTTCTGCTCCTCCCTCTCCAGGGAGGGAGATGGGGGAGAGGAAAGGCAGGGACTCGGTGGCTCTGCTGACTCCCGAGCTCCTGGCAAGTCTCTAAACAATAGGAAGGACGAGGCAGCCCTGGTCTCTTTCGGCTGCAGAAGGTGGATCGCCGGTGTAACTGGAGTTGTCCACTCGGGCCGCCTGGTGCTCAGCGCAGCAGAACAAAACCTGCCCCGCGCCTCCGGAGAAGGTTTTGGGGGCCCCGGACGCTCCTGTTTCTGCTCAGCAGTCCCGCCGCACCCGGAAAGCTCTGCAGCTCCTGCCTGCTCCGGGGAGCCACGACGCTCCCATCCCTCGCCGCTGCCACCGCCTTTTTTTAACCACAGTCTGCGGCAGCCACCGCCGCCACCACCAGCTAGCGCAGTCCTCACGCTCCCCAAATAAATAACCCCAAGTCAGAAGTTAAGCCGGCGCCAGCCTTATATACCCACCCAAGCCCCCACCCCCTCGGCCCCGCCCCGAGCCGCCCGGCACCGCCCACTGGCTGCGCGCTGGGAGCCCGCACCTCGCCGTGGAGAGGTGAGGCCGGGCTGTCTGGGCTGGGCGGGGGTGGCAGCGCGTGGCGCGATTCCACGCGCCTCCGCTCGAGCCCTTGCTCCCACGCGCAGTAAAGTTTGCACGAGGAACGAGGTTCCCAGACCCCCTCCCGGGGGCCGCAGAGGTCTCGGAAATGGTGGTTTGCAGTGGGGCAACGGGGAGAGGGCAGCTTTGAATGCGACTCCCCAACAGCCCCGCCAGTCGGTGCCTCTGCTGCAGCTTTTGCCAGGCGATCCTAAGGGGGCTGCTCTGTGTTTGCCGCGCAGCGAGACAGGGAGAGCGAGAGAAAGAAATTATGATTTTAAATTTTTAAAAAATTCTACCGAAATAGATCTCCCTGCGCTCACAGACACACACTTGTGTATTTTGGGGGACCTCAAAGTTCAGAGTTTTTCCAAGTTGGAAAACGGTGTTTTTCAACCTTCTCACCAGTCTTCCCATTTCCAAAATACCTCCTTCCTTTTAACCCTTTCCTTATAACCGCACATTTGACAACACCCTGCGCAGCCGAGGTCTGGAATTTAAAATACACTCACAAAACTCTAAGGCCTTGAATGTGTGTGTGATTTTACTCACTTAGGAGAGAAATAAATAAATTCCTAGCAACACACACTGTACCAGAAGGTTTGCTTTATTTCAGGGAAGTTACAGATATTTTTTCCTCACTATATTTTGGAAGAGAATTTCCTTGTTTCTTTTTGTCTTTTTAGTGTGATGTGTGTCTGGCAACTGCTCCCGCTCCCCAGCAACCCCCCCCCCCAACAAAAGCAAAGTCACCGGTGGTTTGAATTGACGTATAGATGGGTCAACAACTTTGCGTGAATTTAAATGCCTCACCTGGTCCTTCCTTGTCTCATTCCATCAGGGCTTGCATGGTCTCACAGTGTTACGATTACTGGTATAATTATCTGTCACCCACTTGAAAGAAAGAGGATCTGTCCAGATCCTTTGTTATTTCCAGCATTTAATAATGTGCTGGACACATAGTAGGAACTCTGAAATGGACCGATTTCTTTAACACAATAATACACTCAATCTGAAATTTCTCTAATATCCCAGTTAACTTCATGCCTACCTGAGCTTTTCCAAATGTCTTTTCCTAATGGCCACCTCTACCTATGTCATTTTGCCTGACCTTGAAAACTTGAAGGCCATTTGGAGGACATTTCCAAAGATGGGCTACTCATTAGATTAACTGAATTGAAACTTGGGATGCTTATGTTCATGTCATGGGTATATGCTGACTGCTCTGTTCTTGTAAAGACTTCAGAAACATTTAGCATTTATTGACTGATTTGTCCTTCTGGAGTTTAGCTTCAAGTTCTGTTATGTAACTTCCTTAAGAAAGAGAAAGTGGAAGACAGCAGTCACATTTTCTTAAAAGGGAAATTAGGTGCAGAACAAGTACGTGTCCCTGATGAAGAATTCTTCCACCCCTCCCCATGCCCTTCTACCCCCTGTGAATTTTCTTCAGCCTGCACCAGTAAATTATGTGGCTGAAATATGTTTACTACCACACCGACTTCTTAATTTCACAACTTTTATCCCTCGGCAGCAACAAAATATGTTTATGTTCAACTTTATTCACCACAGAGAGTCATTGTTCCATGTTTTAATTGTAAAAACATATCCTGCATTTCATTATCCATCAATAATGCTATTTGTATCATTGCACAATGCAAGTCACAGACATGGGTTCAAGTTCCATTTTTTTTTTTTTTTCTGGTCCACTTCCCTTCTGCGTAAAACAGAAAAGAACTGAAAATAGCATTAGGGGTGATGAGCCTATAGAAACGTTTTTTTTAATTTGATGCAAATTTAAATAAGAAGGTATGTCTGATGGATTTCATTAACAAAAAAAAAAGGAAGACTGCAACTAATGTATGAGAGACGTGGCACATTAATTTCTTTGTGTCATCAGCTTTTCAGATAATAACCACAAATGTACACATGAATGACCAGATTTCTCATTTTTACAAATCGTATTGTAGTAGTTCTTCATTATGACTGAACTATGATTTCTGGTGGCTTCACACTGCGTCAATACTGTTAACGTCTAGGTCTTAATTCTAGGTTGTTCCCAAAGGAGTTCTGAGATGCCCTCTGCCTGTTACACTGGTCAGAAGGGAAGCCTCTTGTGAGGCCCCTGGCCACCACAGGAGGTCTCTACAAATCCTGACCTGGATTAACCAGAAGTGGAAGCCACTAGACTCAAAATTCAAGTCTCCTATTACCTTAAGGAAAAAAAAATTGTTACTAAAATAATTTAGAAAACAATTTAGACACTTAAAAACCCATATAGTTTTTTTTTAAATAAAAAATAACATTCTCTCAATTTGCATTTTCCTTGGAGAATAAGAATTTGTGCAATGGGGATATGTGGGAAAAAGGAAACAAGAGAATTGATAAAGAAAAGAGGTAAAAATGACTAAAAGCAAAGGTAAATAACAGTAATAGCATCGATTAAATTCGTGAAACTTACAGAATAATTCCATCACTACTTTCACACTATATTCTTTCATAGTTACAAAAGATGTTCGTGTTAATTATAATTTTTCATGCTATCTGTGTACTGAAAATACAGATACGGAACCCCAGCATCACTGAAGATTAATACTGAACTAAAATAGGTTGTATTCCTTCTGAGTGCCAAGCTGCTTGATAGGGTTAAAACCCCAAGTATAATTCTAAACGGTTTCGGCTTTGTGTGCAGGTGAGATGCCGCTCTTTAGCCAGGTCTGATCAAGTGGCAGAGCTGACTGACACCAGAAACCGGGTCCTCTCACCTCAAATCTCAACTGGTTCTCCTGCAGTCACCTCTGTCTATAGAACCTCTGGAACTCCCAGGGGCCATGGAATATCGAGTTGCTCAGAAACTGTCACCCTCAGGCAAAGCTCGTTCAACTCTGTGGACACACTGTTTTCACAGCAGGGGAGAAAGTGTACCCCGGGCACGAGCCCACCAAGGACATTGAAACCCAACCAGCTTCTGCAGCTGGCTTAAATTTCAAGATGATTCTCTAGGGCAGTGGTTCTCAGAGTGTGATGCCTGGGCCAGCAGCTTCAGGAACACAAGGAATTGTAGTAAGAAATGCACATTTCGAGGCCCCACCTCAGCCCCATGTAATAAGAAATGCTAGGATTCTAACAAGCCCTCCAGAAACCACATCCCCTAGAGTGTGGTTTTGATGCTCACTAAATTCTGAGAGCCACTTCTCTCTGGCGCTTCTCTGTGGTTGTATATGAGCCAAATAAGCACAGAGAATCAAGCTCCCAGTGAATGATAGGGAGCACCTGCTGGACTGGCTGGCTTCAGCTTCTCCTTCCCTGGCATTAAACAATGGCACTCTCCTGTTCACCTCTAGGGGGCACCAAAATATTTTCTTGCACAGCGCAACAAGAGTTTAGGCTCCTTTTCCATAGCCCTGGCCTTGAGAAGTGCAAAGAGTCTCCATCGCAGCAGGCTGCTCTAAATATTATTTCTCAGCCAGTTAAAAATGTATTATATTTTTCCAGTTAAATATTACCTATAAATGAGAATAACGATCCTTATCTTTCATAATTATTGTGAAGATTAGGATGATGTCTCTCAAATTAATGTCTGGCATAAATCTAGGTGTTCATGAAATAGAGGACAATATTTTTTTTCATGACTACTACTATTAATAAGTGAACATTTCTAAAATGTGTATTTTCAGCGTGAGTCTAGATTAGGTATTTGAATTAACTATTATTAGAGAAGCAGCTTCTTGTAAGGTACCCTGGTTAGGGTGGGAATGAGGCTGTACTTTACGAGTAAGAAGATCGAGCCCTGACCAACCAACCTACAGTATTTCACTAGCAAAAGAGTGGAAATGGACACAATTGGTTTTACGATAATGATGTGCCACAGTACTCTTTTGGAGGGGCGGGGTCTGTTTTCCACTGCCAGAAAATAGCTTGTTGGAGGTTCAGGGAAATTAAAATGAAAAGTTTGAAACCTGGCTGTGCTGATAAGTGGGAATTCTTGGGGAACGGTGAAGATAGATCTCTTAGATTTTCTGGCTTTAGTTTTTCTCATTTATATAATGTTGGGATTAGACTAGTTGAACCATAAATCCTTCCCAGTTCTCCGTAATAATATAGCTATAGTTATTAAGTAATGTCTGTGTTTCAAACACTGAGTAAGTTCTCTTAATTCACACAACAATCCTGTGAGTTAGAGATTATTTTTTTAACTAGAGGCTTATCGTTAAGAAAACTGGAACTCACAGGAATGTATTCAATTGGTCATGTTCATATAGCTAGTAAGTGGCAAAGTAGGAATCAGTATTCTGATATGACACCAAATCCTAGCTTAGAAATATCATAATAAACTGTTTCTCAAGTTCTGTCATTTGAGTGTCCTATGCAATGACTTGTCCTCTAATTAAAAGTATATTGTGGAGGTGAAGGTGGAGTAAAGTGACATTTGAACACTAAATATGTAAGATTCTTGGGCAAGAACAAAAAAAAATGTAAAAGAAATAGTTAATGCTCAATGATGCAGGTTAAAAAACTCATTAACATTTAAAAGCCCGAGGGAAAATACACAGTGAAAATGTTAATAGTTTTATGAGGTTAAAATAAATTTGCAAGAATTTAACCATTGAGGAAGAGGAAATACAGTTATAGTTTTAAATTGCCTAATCTTTTTACTTACTAAGTCTAATCGTGTGCTTTGCACAGAAGAGAAAGATCTCTCTGCATCATTTTAAAAGGAAAGGACAAGAACTCCTCAACCCTTCCACAGGCTCCTTCTGCTAAGTTCAAAAAAGTTGACCTTTCTCCTACAGGGTCATAATATCATGCTAAAATTACAAAGAAATTCGCTGTAGTCTAACGTAACTCAAAGTAAACATTTGTAACCCTCCAAGCTAAATATCATATATTTTAGATACACATCAAATCTGGTAAACAGAGGCAGTTCATAACAACCACTGAAAAATAGATTCAAAGTAAACGCTTTCCTGATGGCCAAAAATTTGTTTTCTCATACAAAATGTCACATTAGTGTCCTCGGCCCAAGAGTGCGCAAACATTTTCTGTAAAGGGCCAGATAATAAGTGCTTAGGCTTTGAAGGCCAATAGTCAAAGTCAAGGACATTATGTAGACGCTTAATATAATAAAGAAAGAAAACACATTTCCACAAACATTTTACTGATGTAATTAAAAATATGACTGTTGATTATAATTTATTATAATACAGATCTACCAATGAGAATTATGGAATTCTGTTTGAGGCAGTAACAATTTATTTAATTAGGCTCCAAAGTAAGTGTTTCCTGTCATCAAATCAATTACTAAGTTTAATATGTAAAAACCATTTTTAGCTCACTAGTAAAGCACACACACGTGAGAATTCCAACTTGGCCTTAGTCCAAAGTGGTGGTTATCCAATGTACGAGGTCATAGTTTCCTAAAGGGTAATGCTAAAATTTGAAGGAACGTTGTAAAATAAGGGCTCTGACCTCTAAAGTGACTGCTCTGGGAATGTCCTCCTCAGGACTACCTGCCACTGGACTTCTCTAACTCCGAACTGCAGTTCTGAAAAAGCATATGAAAAAAATTTAAATTCATTTTATTTTGCCAGGATCTTACTCCCACCAGCCTTGGTCCAAAGAACTAGGCCTCTCACTAATTTATGGAACAAAGGAGACTTATAATAATGAAGTTAAAACTATGCATGTGAACTTATATAAACTACAAAATAATCTATTAATGTTATTTGCATTGTGGCTATTTTTAATTGAGGATGATAGATGCAAAAAACAACATTAAAACATTTAGTAGAGACTCCCTGAAGGGAATATAATCTGACTCGAGCCAACCCTTCTTATTCTCTTTCCATATTAATAGGATTACTTTATTTCTTCTTCATAACTTAAGACACCGTCTCCTTAGTTACATAAGACAAAAGGAATAATTACCCACCAAAACACCGTAGAAATTCTACAACACATGAGACATGAATAAAAAGCAAGTCAATGAAAATTTAGGGAAAGGAAAACATTATGTAAAGAAGAATCTGTAAGTATAAACAAAGAAGTCTAACTTCTGAATAAATACAATGTCTGAAAACCTAGAAATATCACTTCGTGTCTTGCTAACTAGTGGTATCTTCTTTTGTAAGAAATAATAACTCATAATGCTGTGCTCTTCATTGTGATCATAAGTGAAAATGTTCCCATGTATGATTTCCTAAGCAATGTAATTAAAAATAAAATGTGAATTCTAATGCCATTCCAAAAAGTATAGCAGAATAAAGTAACTTCCCAAAACCTACTCACCCATTCCAAATTGCTTTATTTTATACTATAGCTGTAAATCTACACAGGGTTACAGCCACATCTCTTTATGTGTGTGTGCATGTGCATTTGCATGTATACATTTGTGCATGTGTATGTTTCACCTGGGTGTTCCCCTTCCTTGTGGGTGTTAGCCAGAATCTTACTAATGTCAATTGTCTTATAACCTACCATATGTGGAAAATAATGGATTGTGTATTATCTAACCTCAAAGAAGTTGTGCAGTTTAAATAATTTATTATACAAAGCACTTGGAGACTGTGAGTTCTGGAGCAAGATGTTAGAGGCTCTCATACCTTCACACCTCCCCTCTGAGGACAACCAAACACCCTGGAAATAACGTAACAGATGATGATGAAAGGGCTCGAAGAGCTGGAGAGAAGAGCGTGGATGCACAGTGGAGTTCAGGACCTGAGCAACGGCAACTCTGGGGTTTCCTGGGGTTTCTTTCCGTCTCACACAGTGGTGGGAAAAGGTGAGCTGAAGAGAGACCTGCTGGAGGGCCCTAAGACCTGCTCCATACCTAGGGCAGCAGCTGACTGAGATCCACCTGAAGGGCTTCCTCGAAGTCCCCAGAGACGGACCAATCCATTGTTGCTCAATCACTGAGACGCCGTCAGGCAAGGTGATCCACCCCCAGCAACATCACTGCAGCCCGGATTTCCCTGCCCTCCACTTAGTGGCACAAGATACCGACACTCAGAATCTTCCGGCTCTCCTCTCCACACTGGAAGGTGATCCAGGATATTCAGCTCCCACAGGCAGCTCCAGCAGGAACTGAGCAGAAGCCCCAGCAAGATAGCAAAACAGGCCAGAGTTGCATTGCAAAGGCTGAGACAACTTCACTGTCACGGGGACTACAGCCCACAGAAGTGGACCAGAACCTACGTGCTAAATCTCAACACAGTGACTACAAGCTAAAAGAGGAGATATAAGCAGCCCCATGAGTCTCCTAGCATAACAAACACAATTTCCAGGATACATTAGGTAAAGCATTCATCATACCAAGAACCAGGAAGGAGAAAGGACAATCAACTGATGCCATTCACATGGTAGAGAGGAGAGCAAGACATTCCCAGGTGGAAGACTGCTTAGAGAATTTGTCTTGCCAGCAAACCCTGACAGAACAGCTAAAGGAGCTTCTCTAAGGCAAAAAAAAAATGGTCAGAGAAGGAACCTGGGAAGATTTAGGAGGAGGAAAAAACCATGGAAAGAGCAAACTTACAGGTAAAGTCAGTATATTTTACTTGTATTCTTTCTAAATCATGTTTGACGGTCTTAGTGAAATTATAACATTGTGATGTGTGTACCGGAAATAATGAAGAAGATTATAAACAGTTGAAAGTGTTGTCATTTCCACATGAAGGGAATATTTGATTTACTTCAGACAAAAATGTGTATTAGATTCTATTAAGTTCTTGGTACTAGTCCAGATGTCTGAGAAACGAGGAAAAAAAATGTACATACATCTTCCTGTTGGGGAGTTTGTTGACTAGTGGGTAGGCAATATAAAAATATTACAGGTCACTCTCATGCGTGGGATGAGAAAAATATGTAAATCTGTATAGCTGTGTGACAGAAACGAGACCCAAGGAAGACAGAACTATAGGTACAGTTTGAAGGCTTGACAGGAGTTTTCTTGGTGCACAATTTGAATAATTACAGATTCAAACAGCATAAAACCATGACCCAAATGCCTAGGCCATATAAGAAAATATATTATCTCACATAATAATGAACCCAGGGCAGAATGGCCTTGGAGTTGGTACATCAAGGTACTACACATATATGTAAATAAAACTCTAACAGATTCTTACCGACAACTCATAATAATAATGTTTATTTCTCACTTATGCTTCCTGCTCTTTCTTGGTCAGCTGTACTCCATTTCATGTCCAATTCACTGTTTTTCCACATCATCTTCATGGAACCAGGCCCACTGAATGTCCTGTCTCTAAACATTTGTGATCACCACAGTGGAGGGAAAGAATTACAGGTCCACCCTCTGGTTCTTGACCATGACATCATGTGACAAACATGACTTCTCCTGTTACATGGGCCACATGAAATCATGTTTGACTACCCAGCTCTCTATCTGAAGAGATTTATTATAAGGAATTGGATGCCATGCTAATGGAGATGAGGTGACAGGTCCCAAGATCTTCAGCTGGCAAGCTAGAAACCCGGGAGAGCTGGTGGTGTATGTTCCAATGTGAAGGTCAGCAGACTCGAGACCAAGAAGCAGCAGGTGTTTCAGTTCAAGTCCGAAGGCAGGAAAAAAAATGTTCCAGCTCAAAGCAGAAAGGCTGAAGGAATTGCCACCTGTTCAGGAGAGGGTCAGCCTTTGTTCTATTCAGATCTTAAACTGATTGGGTGAGGCCTGCCCATATGAGGAAGGGCAATCTGCTTTATTTCTATCAATTTAAATATTAAACTCATCCAAAATCATCCTTATGGAACACTAGGAATAATGTCTGACCAAATTTCTGAACACCTCATCTCCTTGTCAAGTTGACATATGAAATTAACTGTCACATTCCCCAAGTATTTATACTTAATTGACTCAGGTGCTGGGCATCAGAATTTTTTGAGCTCCCACCTGATCTACTATGCGGCCAACGTCAGGAACCACTAAACAAGAGGGCAGTCACCCTTGTAGGGCACTGGGAGGCTGTGGAAACCAGTGTTGAGGTTTTTTACTTTAAGTGAACAAGGTCTATATCTTCCCCTCAACTTTTAACCATCTTGTATCAGCCTTTTCTACTATAAAACTCAATACAAGGAGAGAAAAGAAAATCTCTATGTCTTCCTCCAATGTGGAGTCCATGGATAGATAGAGAAATAGGTCATGGGAAAAAATCTAAAAATCAACATGCCATTAATAACAAAAGGAGCCACATATAATAATGTTATATATATGGCATATATATTTCTGATACATACATATAATATTTTGATACTTATACTTTTTGCCTAATCAGGATCTTTTTATTAATTTATAATGATAATATTTCAGGTAATTATCTGCTTGATATCCCCCAAATATAATCTAATATTATTAAAATTTACTAATATTATTAAATTAGTATCTAATATTATCTAATCTTATCTAATATTAAAATAATCTAATATTATTAAATTTTTCACAGCAAAGAGATATGACTACAAATATTTTACTTTCCATCACCTGTTACAGAAAGATACTTAGTTTTATTTATAAGTTTAATCCTATCTGCTCAGGTAGGAAAGTGAAGTACTCAGAGTATGTAAAAACCTTTAAAAAAAGCAACTCTCTTTTAATCACATGTTAGATGGATCCATAAATTGAAACCTGCTTAATTGGCAATTAAAAGCTGTAGGACAATGTTGTCTCTCTGCATTTAAGTTCCAACTGTTTCAAGAAAGCAACCAGAAGATTGAGAGAAACTGCCAAGTGTCCTGGGGAGAGATGGAAAGTAAAATGCACATTAGCTTCCATTATTCTGCCATCGCTGTGCCATGGTCGTAACTGTAAATGCTGTAAGTGAAACAAAATACCTCAATTTTAAAAGTTAACCTGCTCTTCACTACGAAAAGTGTCACACTTTTCTGGGTTTGAACTTTATCATAGGACCAACACATTTCAAGGATAAACTTGATTCCAAAAATCATTCTTGATTCATAATGTTTCCTCAGCAGTCTAACCATTAAATGTTTAAACGTTTAATTTGGAAAATGCTTCATTTCTATTAAAGGAGCAATGTGTTTAACATCACTATAACCATCAGGAAAAGTCAGCATTATAATGTAATAAACAATCCCCATTCCTTTATTGCTCATAAAAATAGAACATATTTCTCACTCATCTTCTTATGTGTTGGGGGTTGGCTATGAACTCTGATTTACGGTTACTCTCTCTGGACCAAGGCTGACAAAGCAGCCGCCTAAAATATTGCTGGACATCAGTGAGTCTCACACTACCATGAAAAGCTCCATTCTGGAAGTGACATCTCACTCCCATCATAACCCACTGGCCAGATCTGGTCACGCAATTTATTTAACAAGTGAGAAAGCATGATTAGTATTTCAGGACGCTGAAAGCTGAAAACATCTGATGAGCAACGTTATGAACTATGACTTTCTGTCCTTCAGGTTACCAGACACTGAGCTCACTCTACCTCTCCCAGGCAAAATATACTCAACAGTTCCTCAAAGAGGTCAATCCAAAAGTCCTATTTACCACAGCATCAAGTTCAAGGCCTAAGCTCTCTAAATACAATGTACAGTAGCAGAACAGAGCCCTAGAGCAACTGCACTAAACACTTCCATTTGCAAATGGGAAGAATAAAAGATAGGGGGTGAACACTAACCTGATCTACAACAATCCTGAAATCCCACTAAGCAGAGGTGGTGAGGATCCCCCTCAGGAGGTGAGGACAAGAGAGAATTGTTCCTTAATTAGGCCCTGATTTTGCTGCCTGGCAGAGAAGTCTCAAGTCCATGAATTTTCTCTGTGATCTGTGGCTCTGCCCTATTTGCCTTCTGCAGAGGGCATTGCAGAAGAATTTCTTCCTTGTGGGCTGCATGACTTTTGTGCTCTGTCACATGCCTACTAAACGGGGGGACATCGAGGGTCATTTTAAGCCTGTAACAATCTCAGACATTTATAATTTCGGCTTATGTTTTCTCCAGTTGTACAATTTTCTTACTAATGTTCTAGGATTTTTAACCCATATCAATAAGTAGTAATAGCTGCCTACACTTCTTTACTAGACAGACTTGCAAAACCAGCACTGCAGACTTGTATCCCTATGAACTTCCCCCTCAGTACTGCCTTTGCTGTGCTCTGTAGGTATTGGCTTGTTGGGTGTTCATTTTTATTTGTTTCTGGATACTTTTTAAATTTCTTCCTCGATTGTTGACCCCCTATGTTCATAGCAGCATTATTTATAAGAGCCAAATGTTGGAAACAGCCCATGTGCCCATTAGTAAACAAGTCAATCAAAAAACCATGGTACATTTAGGGACTTCCACCAAAATGGAGGTGTAGGTGGAAGCACTGTGCCTTCTCACACAGCCAAGATTAAAAACAACAAAGTTTTAGCAACAAAAATGCAGCCAAACCACAGAAAATTGAACTACACGGAAGTCTGACAACAATGAACCCTTCAGCCAAACTGGTAAGAGAGGCAGAGCCAGCAGTAGAGCAGGGTTGGGCAGTAAAGATCCACTGGACTGACTCGGGATTGCGACCCAGGTGCGCCAGCAGCCGTGGGTGGATCTCAGGTGTGGAGAAGCAGGTGGACCCACTGAGGGCTGATCGCAGTCACACATTTGTGTGCAGATAAACCAGTGAAGGATCTAGTGGTGGTGAGATGGACCACACAGGCCCCAACAGCAGGAAGCAGCAGAGGGAACCACCATTGTCCCTCTCGGACCCCACCCCCACATACAGTGTCACAAACCAGTGACCTTGGTGGCCCCACCCTGGTAAACAACTAACGCTCTGCTCCTCATACCTGACAGCCATGAACAGATCAAAACATGGCTCAAGAACAACTCAAAGCCCCAGAGCCAATAAATCTAAGTGATGAAGAAATAGCCAAACTTTCATATACGCAGTTCAAAACACTGGTGATTAGGATGCTCACAGAACTGGTTGATTTTAGTCAAAAATTAGAGGAACATATGGAAGCTAAACTAATTGAAATGAAGGAAAATACACAGGAAACCAATAGTAATGGAAAGGAAACTGGAACTCAAATCAAAGGAGTGGACCAGAAGGAGGAAAAAAATGACCAAACAGAAAAGGCTGAAGAAACAAGAATCCAAAAAAACGAGGGGAGGCTTAGGAACCTTCAGGACATCTTTAAACGTTCCAACATCCGAATTATAGGGGTACCAGAAGGGGAAGAGGAACAGCCATGAGTGGAAAACTTATTTGAACAAATAATAAAGGAGAATTTCCCCAATCTGGCAAAGGAAATAAACTTCCAGGAAGTCCAGGAAGCTCAGAGAGTCCCAAAGAAGTTGGACCCAAAAAGGAACACACCAAGGCACATCATCATTAAATTAGCCAAGATTAAAATGAAGGAGAGAATCCTAGAAGCAGCAAGAGTGAAGGGGACAGTCACCTACAAAGGAGTTCCCATCAGACTGTCAGCGGATTTCTCAAAAGAGACCTTACAGGCAAGAAGGGGCTGGAAAGAAGTATTCCAAGTCATGAAATCCAAAGACCTACATCCAAGATTGCTCTATCAAGCAAAGCTTTCATTTAGAATGGAAGGGCAGATAAAGTGCTTCTCAGATAAGATCAAATTCAAGGAGTTCATCATCACCAAGCCCTTATTATATGAAATGTTAAAGGGACTTACCTAAGAAAAATAAGATAAAAAAGATAAACAGTGAAAGGACAGCAAACTCAGTTATTAAGGACCACACCTAAAACAAAAGCAAACTAAGAGGACAGCTAGATCAGGAGCAGAACAATAGAAATGGAGATCACATGGAGGATTAGCAACAGGGGAGTGGGAGAAGGAGAAGGTACAGAAAATAAGTAGCATAGATGGTGGGTAGAAAATAGATAGGAGGGAGGGCAAGAATAGTATGGGAAGTACAGAATCTAAAGAACTTGAGACAAGTGGTCATAAACTAAAGGGGGGAATGATGGGGGAGGGGGTGTGCAGGGTAGAGGGGAATGAAGGGGGGAATAGAACAACTATAATGGCATAATTAATAAAATATATTTTTAAAAAAACATGGTACATTTACACAATGGAATACTATACAGCAGAAAAAAAGAAGGGACTCCTACATTTTGTGACAGCGTGGGTGGAACTGGAGAGTATTATGCTAAGTAAAATAAGCCAGTCGGTGAAAGACAAATACATATGATCTCACCTATAAGAAGAATCTAATAAACAAAATAAACTAATGAACAAAATAGAACCACATGCATGGAAACATGGGACAGACTAACAATAACCAGAGGAGAGCAGGGAAGGGGAGAAAGGGAAGAAGGGGAAAGGACTAGTCAAAAAACATTTATGAATGACCATGGACATGGACAGCAGTGTGGGAATTGACCGTGGGAGCAAGGGATGGGATGGGCGGAAGAGGTTAAGAGGGAAAAAATCGGGACAACTGTATTAGAATAACAACTAAAAAATGATTTAAAAAAACCAGCATGGCAGAGGGTGAAAGAAAGACTAAAGGCAGAAGTCCCAATGATCTCTCAGCTCCAGCTCCTGCTAGGAGGCAGGCCAGTGTCCAAATCCAACTTGCTGTGTGACCAAGACACCAGCTAAGATCTAGTGAGTCAGCTGCCCAGTACTTTTCAATGAGCAATACCTCCATAAAACACACCTCTCAAGAAGTCTTGTTACTATGTCGTGAAAGAAGTAATCCTGATACAAGAATAATTCCACTCTTAAAGACTTGCTCATTAAAAGCACATTTCAATGCATCTTAAGTAAAACATGTTATTCTAGCATACTTTAAAATATTCTATTTAGGAAAAGCAACTAGAAGAGATTTTAAAAATGTTTTAAAAATGTTTAAAACATGTTTTAAAAATGTGTTTATAGAAGCATTTGGAGAAGGTAATCAGATGCTATTTCCATAACTACACGCTCAGTGGACTGCTATTAAACTATTAAACTATTCGCAATGTTTAAGTAATTCACAACCTCTAAACTGTTAAAATTTCAAACCAAACCACTATTTCTTGCTTAAGAAATAAAGTTTGATAATTTATTAAAGCTATCTTTAGGTTTGCATACATTAGAACACTGCAAGAGAATAGGGTTGCTCAAGAGAAAATTCACACCTACACCTGATGGTATTTACTCCACCGATATCACCAAAGATATTTCTTACCACTTCAGAGAGCAGCATTTCACAGCCTTCTCCTGAAATAACTTCAAAATATTTCACTTGCATTTCTTGTTTACAAATAGTAAGGGAAAGGCAGTGATCTGTAATACTCTTAGAAGGGACATCTATAATGCAGTTCAGTTAACAACTATGTGTGTTTGCATTTTGAGCTCATGCAGTTGGAGAAACTTACTCAGGAATAAATGTGAATATGAGGTCTCAACCCTACTGTTTTAGGTCATGAGTTTTGAAGGCAGCAGTGACAGTGCTGATGAGGTTCTGAGTAACCAGAGATGATTCAGTAGATATTTATGAATCTACCACTCCAAACTTCTCTACTTATGTGTTTACTACATTTGAAAAATCAGTCTTAAATTAGATCTGATATTCTCTCCTAGAGAAAGCAGATCATTGCTAAGCCTTGAAGATGGGTTCAGAGTGGCCTTCAAATGGCTCCCTGTGTCCAACAGGTCCACACAGGACCTTGCTCCTGGCTACTTTCCAATATGCCTATCATGACTCTTCTCAATGCTTTTTTAAATGATTGCAGCACTTAAAGTAGGACTGTAGTAGTTTCCTGTTGCTGCTGTAACAAATCACCACAAATTTCGTCACTTAAAACATGTGCGCACATACACACAATTTATTATCTTGTAGGTCTTGGAGTCAGAAGTTCAGAAGTTTTAAAATAAGCTGTAGATAAGGCTGCTTTCCTTCTGGATGCTCTAGGAGAAGGTACCTTTGACATTTCCAGTTTCTAGAGGCTGTCTGCACCCATTGGCTTGTAGTTTCTTCCTCCGTGTTCAGAACTGGCGGTATAACATCTTTAAATCTCTCTGACTTCTTCTAACATCAAATTTCTTTCTCTGACTCAAACTCTCCTTCCTACCTCCTCCTTTTATAAGGACTTGTAAGATTATATTGGATGCATGAGATAATCTAGAATAATAGCCCTGTATCAAGATTCTTAATATAATCACATTTGCAAACTCCATTTTGACATGTAAGGTAACTTAGTCACAGGTTCCCATGATTGGAACATGAAAATATTGGTGGAGACATTCTGTCTACCACAAGGACCAAGGCTCCAAGGATCATAGAACACCATTCCATTCCAATTGTTAACTTAAAAAGTTAGATATAGATACAGATGTATGGAGAGGAAATAATAATCAAGTTTTCAGAAACTTGTTACTAGCAACAAACAAACAGCTCATTATTGACTTAATAAAAATAATTGAAATTATATACATTATTTTTATTATTAAAAACATGCGATAGCCCTAGCTGGTATAGCTCAGTGGATTGAGCACGAGCCTGCGAACCAGACAATCACGGTTCGATTCCCAGTCAGGGCACATACCAGGGTTGCATGCTGGTTCCCTGCAGGCCAGTTCCCAGCAGGGGACGCACGAAAGGCAACCATACATTGATGTTTCTCTCCCTTTCTCCTTCCCTTCCCCTCTAAAGATAAATAAATAGATTTTTTTTAAAGCACGCTATAATTTTTAACTTTACCCAGTGTTTTTATTACAACTTATTTTAAAAATAAGTTGTAAGATTTTTTGAATAGTATTCAGTGCAGGGTAAGATATCACCAAAAAAAAGTCAATTACAAAAAACTTAACTGAGGTTAAAGATACATCTGCATTAGTGATAGAAGCATGAATAATTTATATTTAAGTTTCAGAGCATACAACTCTTAAGGTTTAGTTATTAGAAAGAATAATCCCCAAACATATAAATATATGTTGCCATACACTGTAGAATTGGGCTGAACATTTACAACAAAAGTGATACTGATAAAGCCAAGACAATAGAATTTTTTTGTAAGGAAAGCAGCTGAAGGAGACCACCACCAAATCAGGTAACACTATGACACACTGATAACAAAGAATCTTTCCTGAATTGTTCAGAAATATTCTGACATCTGTATGTATATACAGCAGAAGCTCAGAAACTTTGTCAAGCATTTCTTGAAAGCCAGGTTTCCTAGTATAAAATTATTTTAGAGTCTCTCAGAAAACTCTTTGAAATGAGCTAATTCAAATTATAAGGGTACAAAATACATAGACACCCAATATCTCACTCAGTATTAGGTTACTAAAAAGTAGCCCTAAAATTTGTATGCAAGTACAGAATGTGAGCCATTTACACATCAAGCCCAGAAATTGTTTGCCTTTTTGAGAAAGGGTTCGACCCACCATGAGGATCCTTGAATATTCCAATGTCATTGTTTTAAGAATCATTACTTTAGATACCACCCTTGTCTCCTGTTTCCATCAAACAATCTCCATTTGTCTAATTTCTTCTCATCTAGAAGAAATCAGCTCAGGCATTGTTAAGCTGCTTATTTTCTTAAAGGCCCAGAGTACCCAATTCAGTGATCTCTGTTAGCATTGACACCATGTGAGTGTGTTAGAGGGAAAGGAACCTGTGTTATTCATCCCAGTATCTCTCAGAGTAGCAGAACATGGCAGAATTTTAACAAACACATAAAGAAGGAAAGGCATTAAGGAGGGATCATCATAACATCAATAGTTAACATTCATAGACTATTTAGTAGATGCCAAATAGTCTTCCAATTGCTTTACATATGTTTTATAACAAAAGTACAGAAATCATCTATCTTTTCAACAATATAATGAGCTGAGTTCTATTTTAAAAGCAAGGACACTGAAGCATAGACAGATTAAGTAACTTCTCTAAGGCCATTTGGAGGTAGAAGAAGAAGACAACCAAAATATTTCCATAATGGAGGCAGAAAAAGAGGAAGGGAAAAGGAGACTCCAGCAATAAGTTTACCCCACGGGAACCTACAACGCATTATCCATTTGGTTCTATGATCTTTTTACCATTCTTCTCCTTCCTCATGCCTTCATCTTCCTCAGTACCTACTACTATATTTTGCCATGTAAAATGCACATTTTTTGCCCAAATTTTTGAAGAAAAATAAGTGTGAGCATTATCCATGGGTAGTGCTAAAACATGGGTGCGCATTATATGTGGCAAAATACGGTACATTAAGTTCAGGGCCATCATTTCAGTTGTTCATTCATAACCTTCTCATTGTGTGCTACTTGCTTAGCAAGGCCCAAGATAACTAAATCCAACACTTTGCCTACTGTACATCTAGAGAGAAAAAGTGAACATGCTAGGAAAACAATAACTGTGCTTACTTGCCATCACTTTAAATTCATAACCACTACTCACCAGGTACCCTCTTTATACCCTTTACTCTGTTTAGTCTGTCATGGTCCAGATGCCTAGTTCACAGATTCTATCCTGTCTTCATCCCATCAATCACCCCCACCCCAATTTCTCACTCCAAGATGATCATTGTGTCCCAATTACATTGAAAAATAAAAACAATCACAGGGAACTGCACACAACCCTGGAACCATGTCCATCGAAACTCCAGCTCTATCCATGTAATCTGTGTTCCTTGTTTGCACTATGCAAGAACTACTTTTTAAAGCATTTTTTCTTTTAAGATTTTATTTATTTTCAGAGAGGGGAAGGGAGGGAGAGAAACATCTATGTGTGGTTGCTTCTTGCACGCCTCCTACTGGGGACCTGGCCTGCACCCCAGTCATGTGCTCTGACTAGGAATTGAACAGGCAACAAACACTTTGGTTTGCAGGCTGGAGCTCAATCCACTGAGCCACACCAGCCAGGGCAGGAACTGCTTTCAAGTAGGGCTAATTCCTCCACTTGTACTCCAGGCACCATCCTTTTGCACCTACTCAAGAATATAGCTCCAGTAATCCCCCTCTTTTTCCAGCATTATCATTTTATCCCCTTTTAACTGGAGTATTGCCACCAGCACACAAACATATTGTACTTTCTCTCATCTAAACAAATACAAATAAACTAAAGGAAAAAAGGAGAAAAACCTTGGTTTGACCTCATACCGCTGTCCAGCTGTTTCCCTTTAAAGCAAAACTCTTGAAAGATTACTCTAGACTCTCTGTCTTCAGTTCTTCTCCTCTAGCTTCCTCTTAAACACAGTACAATTAGGCTTTTTTTCCAACAACTTTCCCAAAGAGCTTTTGTTGAGGTTACCTATGACCACCAGCTGCTAAATCCAGTGGTGCGGTTTCAGTCTTCATTTTAGCTAAACTCTCGGTGTATTATGTGTTGACAGAGCTAAGCATGCCCTCCTCAGAGAAATGCCTTTTTTATACATTGCTTCCCATTTTCCTTCTGTTCTGTGGGCAGGTCCGTGTTAGGATCCTCGGCTGTGGCCTCTAGACCAGTGTAACTTTGTGTGTGTGTGTGTGTGTGTGTGTGTGTGTGTGTACCTCTTGCCCATTTTTTTGTTGACAACTAGTTTCATCCTACGTTTAAACAGTTACACAGTTATAGGTGCTAGCATATTTTAAATACAATCATTACGCATAAAACTATGACATCACACTGATAAATCTATCTAATGAAATCATGAAACTATAGCAGATTGATGCATGGCTTTATCCATTTTTAGTACATGAACGCAGTTTCCTTTAGCAGAAGGAAATTGCTCGCTATTCCCTTTTCTCCTGAGACAATTCTTTTTATTGCATTCCCATCACAGAATTTTATTCTGGTGTCACTTTAAGCCATTATTTTGTGAAATACACCTTTAGAAAAATTCACCAAACAAAGATGTAGAACTTCATCGTTCATCACAATGCGGACTTGTGTAACTGCCATTCAGGAGATGGAGCACTAACAGTAACAGGGAGCTTTCTCCCTTTCCCTTTCTCCCTCTCCCACGTGACTGCTTGTACTTCTTTGTGTTTTGTATGGAGATTTCCCTTTCATTTTAGTTCACACATCCATCAGTGCATATGAGCTATTACTCTGCTTCATGGACAGTCTGCTTTGCCATTGTCAATGCGCGCTCCCTGAGGGACTTCATGCACACAGCTGGGACTAGGAGAGGCTTCCTTATACAAAGGAAACTTGGCTCTTTGATCATCTTTCAAACTATATGCCCCCAAATTCAATGGTTCCTCATCACAAGTTACTTTTGATAATATTTTAGGTAATAACTGTGTTAAAGTCACCCAATTTTTTGGTGACAGAATTGGAAACCCCACGATGATGTGTATAAAAATGTGTTCTTGGTCATTAGATTTCAATTAGAAACTCATGTTTTCGCATTTTTCCTTGTCTGAAATCCTCAGTTATTAACACCTGGGCAATGCAACATAAGAAGATTCACAATGTGCAAGAAGTATATCCTTTGTTTGTAAACTGCATAAAGGTAAAGTATTTTGAAAGGGAAGATGGGAAATAAAAACATACAGAAGCTCATCTGAAAGGTTTCTCATCAATCAATTCCAGCCATAATTAGTTGCATCAATGTTGAGAGCATGAAAATTAATTTTCCCAAAACTATTCCAGCCTAATAGTCCTTAGAAAGTCCCATGAGCATTCCCAGGATACGTGTAGTCCAGTTAGAAATCCCAGTTTACAGAGTTTTCAAAGTTTTTTCTTGCACCACTTCTCTTTCTTATTATATTCACTGATCCATTCTGATGACATGACTTTAAGAGCCTCTCTCTCTCTCTCTCTCTCTCTCTCACACACACACACACACACACACACACACGCATGCACGCACGCATGTGTGCGCACAGTGAGGTCTCCCATATCTACATCTCCAGCCCAGACATCACTCTTCACTCCAGATGGTTATAGAAACCTGATAGTTCATCTATCCACTCAGGTGTCTAATAGATACCTCAAAATAAGTATCTCCAAACCTGAAATTCTGATGCTCATTCACAATCTAAACCCTGTCTTTATTTAGTTTTCACTCTCTCAGCAAGGAGAAAATCCATCATTCAAGTTACTCAGGCTAAATATTTCTTGCTCTCCCCTGAGCACACTAGGCACACTTCTACTGCCGTGTCTTTGGGTTGGTTTCCTGCACAGAGAGGCTGCTTCCTTCAGAGGACTCCATGCCCTGTTTCTATTCACCTTTCTACTTTTTGCTAAATGATCACTGTTTCTGATGCTTCTGCTAACCATCTTCACTATGGCAAGTCTCCTCTCACCTACCTACTGCATACACCCTCCATGCTTGGGTTTATTTCTCTTCTCTCTAGAGCACTTATCATTTGACATTCTGTGAATTTGACTTGCTTATTTATTTATTCTATATCTCTTCCTACTAGAGCATAAGCTTTATGAAACCAGGAATTCTGATTGTTTTACATTTTATTCTACATCCCAGCCCCTAGAAGAGTGTCTTGGACATGGCAGCCACTCAGAAAATATTTGAGGGTGGGAGGTGGGGGTGGGTGGGCAAGGGAGGGTGATGTGATGTAAATGGAGACAATTTCACTTGAACAACAATAAAAATAAGTAATTAAGTAAATAAATAAATAGTATTCAGCATTAAAAAAGAATACAGAAATTAATCATAAAGCAGACATTAACAAAATAACTTAAGTTCCCTAAAATAAGCTTGATTTTAAGGTTAAGCCAAGCACGATGCTGATGAAAAGGATATGAGTAATGTAACAGAACGAGAACTTACATTACAAGAACTCCCTGCCAAAAAGAAAAACTGATACATACCATCATAGAAAGACATGGGCACCACATTGATTTGAGTTACCTCTGACTGAGACAATGTGAGTATAAATGGAACGCTAACAGCAGGGTTCGTACCACTGAGTACATCCAGGGGAACGAGAGTCAAGTTTGTAGGATTGAATGTGCAAATTCTTATACGATGACTTTTAAGAACTTCCATCATTTGTTAGTAGTAACATTGCATACTGGAGTGATTGAATCAGGAAAGGTTAACTGGCAGTAATGTTGAAATAGATTTACCTCTACTTTTTTTCAAATTTCAGGGTCAATTCTAGTTTTCTAAATATGAGCAATGATGCAAAGAATTGTAGGAAAGAACACAGTGCCAAAGATGGGATATCCACTCTCCAATCTGAAAAAGATCTGGCATGAAAATTTATTTCAAATGTGGAAATTAGACTGTCTCAACTTTTAGAGTAAGAGCTCTTCAGAGAAATTACCTTATTGCATTGCAAACTTCCACTTCATTCTTCATGTCAACTAAACTGGCATTTGAATATTTGATTAGTGAAAGAAGTTGGTATGTTTTGGAATCAAGCATTTTCTTCTATTGTGTAGTTTCTTGGTGCAGACTTCGAAGCCCTGGAAATTTTCTCGGTGTGTGTTTGGATCATTGTGACAACCTTCTTTTATCTGGTTTCAGTGGTGCATTGCAGAGCTTGGACTTAATAAAGGCTGAATTCTCTTCCCATCAAGGCCCAGCCATAGAATCAATATATAAGTGGTGACTCACTCCCATAAGTGAAGCAGGATTTTATAATTTTGCACAGATTTCCATAGAAAATCACTCATGCTTTATTGTGTATATAATCAATTGCTATGAAATTGGCATAGAACATCTCTCCCCCGACCCCGCCAAGCTGCCTGGTATATTTCTGAGTTTTGGCACTGCTTCATTCTTCTGAACATGCAAGTAATTTGTAGCATGTTCATCATGCTACTGCCTATGCGAAAGGTCAATAAATAGATCCACCTCCTGAAAACTGATGATCACAGTCCTCTGTATACACAAGGTCTTCAAAATGCATTGGTACACTTCATGTAAATACGGGAGCTAGAAAGTTGTCAATCTTTTAAAGATTGTTTGGTGTATATCTCTTCCCACTAGAATTTAGCTTCATGGAATCTGGACTTCTCCTTGGTTCCTATTATTCTATACTCCCTGCACCTAGAAAAGTAACTCAGATATGGTTGAAATGAACTAGTTCTTTTGTTGAGATCAAATTTTCAAACTTTGTGTAGACATATGGAGTAGACAATTTTAGTGTCTGTGATCCACCTATGGGCCAGCTAATTTTATATATTAAATACAGGAGTGATTTTTTTCAACCCCCCCAAACCATTAAAGGCATTATTGTATAATCTCTCTTAAAGTATCCTGCTGAAAATTTACTTTTGCAAAATATGTTCTCATCTCTATTTAAAGTTTGGTATTCTGAGCCTCGAGTTCAGAAAATTCTACAGTTTTCTTCTTCACATGAAGATTCTTTTTAAAAAAAATAGCCTTATAAATTAAATATAAATGATACTTGCTCAAAATTATGTTTACTAAGCCAAAATGACATTGGCGAATTATGTTTAATTTTAGCTGAGAGAAAACTTACATAACATCCATGAAAGTGAATTGGTTCTTTTGTTGAGGAGTGTTTATCTTAGTTCTGAAAACATTGAACAAATAACTATCCCACCTAATATTCAACAAATAAATTCCTCTTGTTACTGCCATTCAAACAGGAGGAATAATTCATTTGCTAATTGTCTTTACAACTGGAGTCCTTATACTTTTCAGGAGTTCTCTGGAAATCACAATTTTCTCTTTCCCATGGTCCTAGTTTTAATGAGCATGACCTATTTTTTTATAAATCTAATGTAAATTCATATCACCTTCTTGTATGTGTGAATGCAGTAGCAGCATCAGACAGTAAGCAAGACAAAAACCTTCTTTCACATGCGTAGACTTTCACCTATCTGTAACATGTTCTTTGATTATTTGCTTAGTTAAACTAATATCATAATGAGATACTGGGTTGAATTCTCCTACAATTTAAATCATTTTGACATTAAATATTGGATTTTCATCCTGACAATGTAACTGATAAAATATTTAAAAATCTCCTCCCACTATAAAACCCATAACACTGGCAGGGGTTCACATAGTTCCTTCTGTCCATTTTGCACCAGGGGATTCATTAACAAGACAGTGTGAACAGTCTCTGAGGGTTTTAGCTTCTGCAGGCTCCAGCCAGGGAGTGGAGCACGGTCTCTCTTCCCCAGTTTACAACACTGACCCTTGCCCCAGAGCCCACCCCCTGCCCCACCCCACTGGGTGGCAGAATTATCCTCATACTCTGAACACTGCAGTGCCTCTACCCCAGCCCAGATCAAGGAAAACTTGGCTATTTTAGGGAGGCGAACCTGTCTCTTTGATGGGCCCTTTTTGCTTTCCTAAAACACGTCAGCTTTTCGAAACCTGCAAAGAAGCAGCTCTCTTTCTCTTTCTTTCAACCTGTTATATTTCAACCTTTGTTCTGTGTATCCAGGTGTTGTTAAAATACACCTTTAAAAACAGAGTCTGGAGGCCAGAGATTGGTTTCAAAGGGGGGAATTACCTATGCAGGTGTATGTGTGAGTATGTGTGCATGTGCACACACATGTGGTATGTGTCTTCTTCCTATAAAGTTATTGACACTTTTGTACTGGGCCTTAACTTAGACACCTGATTTTCAGTTTTCTATGTCTTTGTTTATGAGGAAGCATGAAGTTTGGCTTATACTCCTTTCTGTAGTTTTTGCCTTCTGTGTTTGAGTAAGCTTCTTTGCGAGATTCTACAATATATTGAAAAAGGCTATCTTGTGTTTGAAATAAAAAAAATCAGGCTAGAGAGAAAACATCCCTCTGCCTGCAGATCTCTTCTTTGGTGTGGTCATAAGGAGTCTCCCTTGGGCTGTGGGTCTGTATTGGCTGAAGTGTTCTGAGCATCTTCTGTGTTGGATGCTCCGGGGCCTGGCCCAGACTCCTGTAGGGATCGAGGTGCTTGTACTCCAGCTGATGGGCACAGTGCTTGCTGCAGGTTCACAGCCCTAGGCCACAAGTAGCCCATACCCCTCACCCGCCATAGATATAGGCCCCTCTCCAAGGACAGCTCATACCTACCCAGTGACTGATCTATGGTTTCTGAAGGATCAGCCCAGCTTCAAAGCTTCCCAAGACATAGAGCGAAACCCTTGTTGCAGCTGCTTTGAGCTTCCCCTTCTCCTTCTCCCCAGTCCACTGCTCTCATTTCTCCACAGGGTACAACTAGTGCAGGCAAGTATCCACTCTCTACCAAAGTCCCATCTCTCTAATGAGCGACAGCACCTTCAAAATTCACACTCCTGGGTCGTTACCTGTAATTGTCATGATCTTGAAAACCCAGTGAAACATTCCTATGTGTTTGAGTTTGCATGAATTACCTATTTCAACCTCACCACCCCGTGAAGCAGACATTGCTATTGTTCCTAATGCACAGGTGAGGACACAGGGACTTACAGGGATAGAGTAGCCTGTCCATTTTCCACTTACTACATCCAGGCTGGTCTTCTACTGAGAGATGAACCAAGAGAGTGAAGCTCATTTCCCAGTGTTCTTTCCTCAAATATTTCAAAAAGCCCACAGATGCTGCATGTGATTACGTTTAATCCAGTGCAAATAAAGAAACTCCAAGCAGAGCTTCTCATTACTCATGCAGAAAACTCTTGACTATAAACCTTGTTTCTGAAATAAGGATGGCTATGATGTTATGCCAGAAATTTTTGATACTTACTGCCATTCTGCATTGTTTTCTTGGACAGAACAGTATGAGGCTGCCTTTCAATCTGTCTGCATCTGTAAGATGTTGGTCAAAAATCCTTGACATTTGTGTCTGATGCCGTTCCTTCATTTCACCACTGATTAAAACACCCTACACCTTTACCGTCTTTGATCTTTGTGTTCAGTTTCTCGAGAGGGTGACATATGGTTTGAAGCTGTAATTTAAACTTATATATTTGTGAGCTACCTGGCTTTTACCATATACTGCAAATTTGCAAACATTTTTTTCTTTTATTAGTTATTATTTGAAGATAGAAATTTCTATATTAATTAATTATTCTTGCCCTATTAGTGAACTAGGGTTGTGATATTTTTTTTACCATTCTAATGATACGGTGCACATATTTACAGATATATTTAATTTTCATTACTTTAATTTTTTACTTAGGCCACTAGAAATGGGATTACTGCATTAAGCATTATGAATCCTTTGACATCTTTGATAAGCGATATTAATTTTGGGTTTTTTTTTCTTTTTCCCAATTTAAATTTAATTTTACCACAAATGTATAGAAATGGCTTTGCTAGGAAAATAGATCAATTTGACATATTCAAATGTTATGTTTAAAAGTTTCTATTTAGTATTTGACTTATATAGTGCTTTTAACACTTTAAGATATGTACATTTTGTGTGTCATTGTTTTGTCCAGTGTATTTTCTGCTTTGTAGTTTGCTTTTGGTGTGGATTTTGATGAGAATTTCTCTGTTTTCTTTAACTGAACCAGATTTGGTTCTAGTGAAGTAATGTACTTTTTGATCATTATAACTTTGGAGAAAATTTAAATATGTTGGAGATAAATTAACACTGATCTTCTTAAATTATTGACAACAAAATTTAAACTTCCAGATAAGCTTCAAATTATTATTATTATTTGTCATATTATAAAATAACCAAATCATTAAATCCTACTGCATGTCATTAATAAAATTTAAAACATAGACAAAATCCTTGTTATCATCAAAAAGAGATATTAATTAATGCAATAGGAGGATATTAATCATTATATGAAGACATTTTTAAAAGGTGCATTGAAAGTAATTTGTATAAGGTATTTACAGGTCGTGAAGAGACGACTCTGTTAGGGCAGGTGGCTGGTATTAGTGGAGAGGAAGAGATTAGACAGGAAGGGAAAGAACTAATTATGGATTGCCTTGAAAGACAGAAAGGAAGTTTGATTGGAAGATAATAGGAAGCCATTTACTGTGAACAAGTGACTTGTGTGTTGAAATTAACATTGAATAATGATAAGAACTAACATTGATTGTGTCCTTGTATTATGCCAGGAACTCTTCCAACTTCTTTACAAACCATTTAACCCATGCAAAAACTCCATGTGGTTAATGCTACTCTTGTTATTCCACCTGTGGGGAAATGGATAGATAAAAGAATCAAGTAACATTCTCACTGTTACATAGCTAAAAAGTGGCGATACACTTTTTTCTGTTAATTTATACTTAGAGTAGCACAGGCTTACTCTTTTCTTTCCATCACTCCCCACCAACCAAACAAGAACAACAAAAACCAAACACACAAATCTGTTACAAGAATATTTTTCCTAAAAGGTTTTTTTTCCCCAGATGATTTTTTTTCTCAAGACTTTCCATAGAATACAGTAGGGACAGCCTAGGTATAAAAGCTCACTTGAGAAATCATCAAAGTCATAGAAGTTTCATTGCCGTGGCTATGTTTAAAAGGAGAAAGACAAGCAAAACCAAACCCATACTGCTTGATTCTGTGGGATCAAGGCTACAGCTTCTAACACTGAACCCAGTGCTCAAGTTAAACCATTTCACAGGTGTATCTATGTAGTCTCTCTTGTTTCTTATAGAACAGCTTTGCACTTATAAATGAAGCTCAATATCAGACTTTATAGAATCTTTTAAAGTAGTCTTGAAAATTTTTACTTCATCATGACAGTTTCTTGGAGAGGCTTTACTTTTTTATAATCTAGGTAATTCACATTATTATTATTATTTAAACATGCTGACTGTTTGTCTTAGGGAAATCTCTCAAAAGGCAAATAATGCTTTGAAAATGTGCTGACTAAAAGAAACTTTCCAGGAAATAAATAGCTACTGTCAAAAGCATTATAAACATGCTAATAATGAGGGAGTGAGGGGCAATTTTCACCTTGTAGCAATTGTCTTTTACATCTGTATTCTGCATAATTAGTAATGCTGATTTTTCATTTGAAGAGAATTCAGTAATAAAATGAAATTGCTATACTCTCAATTATCAATAAATAGCTCCTTGTTATAAAAGAGTGCAGATGAGGTCTACTCAAGAGAGCCATACAATGCTGTGTACTGGCCCAATAATAAGACATGAAAATGGTATGTTTCACAGGGATTTACAAATTAGAATAAGTATTCCTATTCACACAAAATGATGATGTGAGAAAGTTTTGCAAAACTCATTTGGAGAATAGAACTGACACAATCTTTGAAATTGAGGGTTTCGCAGCATTTTCCAAATATCCTCAGCATTGCTTTTCTAATTCCATAGGTCATACTTAAATTCGTTGTCAACCTTTCTTTCAGTTCCGACCTTGATAAATCAGCCATCACCTCACTGATCTTGTGGCCCTTCAGGTCTTTTCCTATGACCGGTCTCACCCATGATCAAAACACTTGATCGCCACTGCAAATCTAGAGATAGCCTTTCTTTTTCCTCTTTCTTCTTTCAAATACACAAATCCAGCTGCTGACATGAACTCATTTTGCTTGTTCTGCTGTCTGCCCACACACCCCTTGGACAAATATGCAGAGGCAGCTGCAGCACCAAGAGCACAGGCTAGAAGTCAGACTGCGTAGGTCTGTTCTTGATTCTGCTGCTTATTATCCCTCCATGCCTGAACAATTTATTTAGCCTCTTTATTCTTCAGTTTCCTCACTGATAGAGCATAAAAATAATGAAGCCACCTCCACAGAGTTATTTGGAGATTTAAAGGGGATAATTTATAGCAATGGTGTTAAGTGCTTCTAGAGAAAAGTTAATGGTGCCATGAGAGCTTAGAACAGGGATTTAACCTAGTAGAGTAAGTCAGGGGAGGAAGCCAAGAAATGGGCTTTTTTTCAGAGGAAAACCGAAGAATGATTTCATACTAACGTGACCAAAAAGGAGGAGCATTAAAAGCCCAGGCCATGTGTTGAGTGGAATCAGGATGAGTATAAATGGAGATGGAAGGTCAGCGAGCCTGGTGCAAAAAAAGCAAGGTGAGGCTGAAGCGACAGGTGGAGGACAGCTGATTAAGGGCTTCAGGACACCCTGTGGACTCTGTGAGCAGCTGGCCACATGATCAGATTTGATGTGACAGTGCATTCCAGAGGGGCCTGATTGGTGGACAGTAGACACATTAGGCTATTTTAATAACCCCATTCAGGAGAAAGATAGTGGGAATGTGCATTAGAATTGTGGCAATAGAAGTGGAGAGAAGTGAATGGATTTCAGAGACAACTAGGAAATAAAATAGCCAGGACTGGGAATGAATTGTGTAGGGGAAGGGCCGGTGAGGAAGAAGGTGTGTGTGGTTGACTCAGATGCCTGATTTGTAGAACAAGAGAGAGTTGACCCAGGATGGAAGGCCACATGTTTGTTTTGGAATAATTTGAATTTCAGGCACCCAAAGGACTTAAGGAGCCTTTTTATTAATCCACTGTTTTTTAAGACTTAATGATAAAATTTAGACTTTTAAGTCCAGAGTTCAATGATTTTTACCAATTCCAAATATTTCTACTCTTTTCCTGTCTAACATTTCCCTCAAGCTAATCACATCATTACCTTAAAACATTTGCATGCCAATTTGCACTTATATAGCTTTATACACTCCTTCTTTTCTCATTTTACAAGTTTTTTTTCCTATATTATATAATGCCTTAGATCAGGAATTGAGACTTCTACTCTTTTGTATTTGTTCTTTATTTTGTAGACAACTTTCAAAATTACTGAAACAAAAAAACAATGCTGTGGTGTACAATCCAATTTTTCAAGCTGGGTGGGACGAAATGGGAAAATAGTTGACTAATGCATGATTTCCTCACTGTCTCGAAGCCACAGAAATATTCTAGCACTGCCCCATCTCCATTTTTCCTCCTTTGTATCCTTCTCAGCAGATGGGATTCTTTCAGAGATGCCAAAATGCCCCAAGTCAACATGCAGCAGAATGAGCATGAGTATTGGCCCCCACACAGTTTTATTTATCCCCGACTGTGTGACCCAGGGCATATGTATCACTTAACCTCTCTGAGTCAGAATCCCCTCGTTTAAAAACTGAAAATATTAATACCAATCTACACATTCATTCATAGTCTAACTTGTGCCTTCAGAGCCTAGTTTCATTATATATCCAGATATAAGCTAGTAACCTACATAAACATATTCAGTATCTAAATATGCATTTCCAACTGAACTTGATACTGTTTCCTTATATTAGTGTGTGCAAAAACCAAAATTCTAAAGTTCAATTGAAGATGTTGAGAGACAACACTAAAATGCAGTAACTGTTTTAAAACCTTCTATGGAGGTCAAATAGAGACTTTTAACACCAAAACATTCTAGAATGGGAAAGTGACAAATATATTAGGACACCCACAGAGAAACCTGTTTTCACTTTGGAGTAAATATTTTTTCTCACAAAAAGATCACTGCATTGAATTGTACAAAACTGCCAGATTTGGAGGAAGTTAAGCAATATCTGTATGCAATTAAAGATAAATTAGTCATAGCTGCGATCAAGGGACTTTCCAACTGACTGCATTTGGGATCAGAAAAATTAACACTGAACTGTCATTAAAAAGTAAAAAGTACTTGTATCATTTTAAATAAGAGCTTTAGAATTCAATGGCAATACAGGGCAATGTTTACTCTTTTTTAAAAATATACCCCTTCAATTTATACCAAATTAACCAACTCATAAATCAAAAATTCCATGTTCAGATTACAGAATCATCAAAACTGGAAAGTCTAGAACATTTTAAAGTAAATATATCAAGCTTTTAATGCTTTACTGACAAGACAATAAAATGATCTGAACAAAATTCCCCCTGTATTAATATTGCATTAATATTCTTTTCCAAGTACACTTTATAGGAAAATTTTAAAGGGTGAGAATTGGATTTTAATTTGGAAAAGCAGCCAAATTTATCATTGGGAAAATTTTGTTGAAATCCAAGAGATTTTAAAGGAGCCCCACTTGTGGACTTGAGTCTTCAGTAAGGCAGTTTGGGGTTTATCTCCAGACGAAGCTGACAGAGAGCTGGCTGCACCCCGATACCTTGGTTATGGGGAACGTTGACAAGGCCTGTCCTCCATGGCTGCCATGCTCTTCTGAAGAAACACCACCCTGGTGCGAATCATCGAGTTTCTGGTGCTGCCCCAGCCCCTCAAGGCCATGTCGGGGGAGCTGACTGCCAGATCCAGCTCATGCTCCCTTTGCCTTTCTCTGAATCTCACTCCTCTGAAGTGCTGCCCAGGCTTCTTTTTAGCTCTTCGGAAGGCTACCGGGGAGGTCTTTCCGCTGCCGCTGGAGACACCGTGGGGTCACCGTGGAGACCTGGGCTGGACATCTGATTGTGGCAATTCGCGTCCTGGTTGCAGCACGTTCTTTTGTTAGAACCTCGGGGAACACTCATATCAGGCCTCAGTTTATCTCGCCTTGTTAAACAGGCGAATGACAGTGAGAGAACCAAAGCTGCAGGGCAGTTGGGTGAAGAAGACTAATGCAGACATTGTGAGCTTAATCCATACCAGATGCCTGCCGTCTGCTCAGGTGTGTTCTTTGAGGAAGCCTTGTTCTCCTGACCTTGTTACTTATCCCCTTCCCCAAGTGCACTTGTAGTGAGTGTCATTCTCCCTGGATCTCTCAGCCTAATAAAATAATCGGAACTAAGGTATTGTCACGTTTCCTTTAACATCGTCACTTGAAAACTCCATCTCAGTGCAAATGTAACCTAATCTATGAGGCCTTTCCAAACCAGTTCAGAACATTTCTGCCCTTATCTGCTTATGTCTTCATTAACGGTTGCCTATGCCTGCAATTTTCAACCGTTTGCATCTCAGGGAATGCATAAATTAGTTACTAAAATTCTACAGCTTACTAAAAAATATATTTTTGGCAATTTGACCCCAAAAAAGGTATAATTTTGATTCATTCACCCTGGATGGCTACTGTTGTGCTGGTGGTTCTCATTTTTTTTTTATTTGACAATATAAGAGAAAGAGGTCAGCGCCATCGTCATCATCATCATCATCATCTTTATCACTGTTACTTACCAACGATGAGAGAAAGGCATTGTAATTACAATTACATATTACAGCATTTGGGGTTTATTTTTCCTTTAGGTCAATGATGTGGCAACCTTAATCTGTGAAGTCTTTTAAAATATGGGTTAAGTTTTTCCCAGTAAATTTTTTAAAGTAATTTTTAACTTTCTGTAAGTTTCAAATTAAAAAGTCCTGTCCTCTGTTGCTGACCAGAGCTACAGGGATCCACCCAATGACTGCGGAGAGGACTCTGGGGCCAGATCGGGCAGAACTCAGCGGGTCCCTCTGATCACAGCAGAGACAGAGGCGGGCTTGGCCTCTGTGAGAGCATGGACGTGAGACAGTTACGGACGGTTGTGAGCGTGCACTTAAAAAAGGAAAAAAGTGTTATGATATGGTTCATGAAGGTAACCAGATAAAAATCATTTTCAACCTGACAGATAGGTATTACCAAATTTAATTAAAGATAAAATTTGCCCCACAGGCCTGAGAGTCTGAGAGACCATTGACATTTTTAGCACCTGATTTGATTCACAATGTAGATACACAATGGAAAAAATATCAACCACATGATTCTGTTATCCAAAACCTGAACTATCAGAGTTTTATCCTGTTTATCAATGTAGTCCTCCTTAGTTATAATACAGCTAGTTTTGGGGTTAAGTAAATATATAGTTAGTGTTATAACATTTAGGTATATATAAAGTTTACCAACATTAAATACTAAACAAGTTTATGTCTTTCAAAATAATTAAAATACTTTCTCCTGCATAAACACAAATTGTGATCAGTGGAAACATTTTAAAACATACTTGTAGTTTAGAATATTGGCCTTTCTACAATGGTGTTGATGAAAAAGCATTTTTCAGAGTTCTGTTTCAAAATGGTAAATCATGGTTATGCATTTACTTCTTGCAAAAATCATTATTCAAGGAGTCTAAAAATAAGAGTATGTTTATCATGCCTTTGGAAGCACAGGGGTTCCATCAAGACTAGGGATCTTTGAAAAACTGTTGGCAAGTGTCAAGCAGACGGAGACACAGGAGAGGTCTGTCTGTTAGGCAGACGGGTAGATTTCCTCACCACAAGATTTGGAAAATAAGAACCCAAGCTTGGAATAATTAGGAACGGAGGTGAGAGGCAGCCAGCTGGGTGATAGGAGGTGAATACCATGTGTCAGAGATCTTTGCACTCCTGTGACTGGCCACAGCAGACTTCTTCAAACCTCTCTTGACATACAAGAAACAATCTTGTATGGAGGGAGAAACAATCACCTTCGCTTGCAACAGTAAGAGATTTTCCTTAAGGCACGGGTTCATAACATTTACCTTTCCATTTGAAAATGCAACTCAGAATTAACTCTTGGCTACCTTACAAGCTGGAGTGGGACAGAAATCAGTCACCTGCTTTAGTGGCTGGATAGGACCTGCTAGAAAAAGCAGAAATACACCCATTCCTATGCTGGTGGCCATCTGGACCCACAGTCCGTTGCAGTCAAGCCACAGAAAATATGAACATTCGCCATCTCTTTTTCAGGGGATGACAACTTGAACATGATCTCTGAAAAATAAGCCACAAATCATACTACTGGGCCAACACAGACCTCTCGTTTAAGAACATGCAGAGTGAAACCACCAGGGATGGGCAAGGACCCTGTGGTCTAACAGAAGGTAGTGAAGAAGAATCGGCACAAATGCATTTCTGAAAAGTGGACCTACTATAGAAAAGAGGAAAGAAACCCCAAAGTTCTATCACTTCTTTTTCACATAAAAAATTTTGAGAAGCTGAATGTATTGTACAATATGGGACAATAATGAAAATAGGAACTCGTATTCCGGGGGAAAAACATTATTACTAAATTTTATAAAGCAAAACTCAGACAAATGAGGAAATGTATTGTAAGTGACAATCTCAATTAGAGAATTAGGAAATCAGCTAAAGAAATTTTCCCAGAAGACAGTACATCCCTGGCTGGTGTGGCTCAGAGGGCTGAACGCTGGCCTGCAAACCAAAGGGTCACCAGTTTGAGTCCCAGTCAGGGCACATGCCTGGGTTATGGGCCATAGCCCCAGTAGGGGGCACATGAGAGACAACCACACATTGAACTTTCTCTCCCTCTTCCTCCCTTCCTTCCCCTCTGTCTAAAAATAAATAAAATTTTTACAAAATTAAGAAAAAAGAAAACACAAAAGATAAAAGAAAAGTTAATGAAAGTAGAGCTCTAAGAAAACCAGTATATTAATAATACAAATGCCAGAGAGTAAAATAAGAGGAAATAAAATAGAAACAAAAATCAAATATGTAATAGGAATAAACTTTTCTGAGAAGGAAAAGACTATAATTTTAACATTTAAAGGAACCACTAAATACTAAATACATTAATAAAAAGTATGTATACATATATCTTTGTATTTTTCTTTATAATTTCAAAGATAAAGAACAATTTCAACAAGCACCTATTGTAAAGAAGCAGAAGAAAAGATATTACTTACAAAATAGAAAATATGGATAATTTCTTCTCTTTTTATAAAAGGCAAAGAGAGAATGGAGTGATATTGACAGAAATTTTAGAAATACTATTTATAACTCTCAAACTGTATGTACTCATTAAAGATAATGCTCAAATGTGTGACTAGCACTTGTATGTGCTTTCAAATTTCCATTTTTTTCCTTTTGTGTGTAGTCAGGCACGTTAAAAAAAACCCCTTACAATTGTGTATGTTCATGTGACTATTTTCTTCTTATTGACCCAATGAGATGTGAGTAAAAGTGTGTGCAAAGGGAGGGGCAACATCCTTTCCCCCTCTCTTTTCATTCATTCTTCTGCTCAGAGAGTAGATACCCTCAATATGATGACGTGCACAGGAGCAGTCGTCTGGGTCACAAGTACAACGCTCCAGGGTTGGGAAGCATAAGGCTGGGTCACCAACAACATTCTTGACTCTGCCTGGTGAGGCCTGCACTTCCTGTGCTTGGGCTTCTTCTATGTAGTAATGTATTTCAGGCATTGTTCATTTGGGTGTTTTCCTTAGATATAACCAAATCTGATCCTGTCCTATATGACATATGAAAGGGGGGGCATGATTCATATCCTTCTAAGGATTCATGACATAAAGAATCTAAATATTTTTTCTGAAAAAATATTATCTAGAAAATAGGCCACCTGAGAACTAAATAATTATAAATGCCTCAGACAGAGGTAAAACATGTGGCCACAGTTGATTTCCAAACAGTTGCTAAAATGGATACAAACAGATATTAAATTAATTATGCAGCAATTTCATTAGTACTAATCACCTAGTTGTAAAATTTAGAATTATTCTGTAAAATGTGCGAGTTGTGGGATGTGGAGGAAAGGAGATGCAAAGCTCATCTCATGAGTCAGAGTCAATGATTTATTCTAAAATGAGTGATAGCATTGTAAGAGAAATAGATGTTCAAAATGTATTCAAAATTTTAAACATATAGGCATCCATTAATAGAATATAAGTGTGTAAAGTTTTAATTTCTTTAGAGACAAACTATAAATCAATAGGATCATTCGGTGTATAGCAAAACAGAGGAAAAGAAAAAAGAACACAGGCAGGCCATATAAATAACTAGGAGTCTATTACAAGGTGATAGAAGTAAGATTTCATTAGTTGGAGTTATTTGGAGTGCAAGTGAAACTAACTTGACTTCAAGTTCAGAAGCAAGGGTAAGATTTGTTTAAGTCACTCTTGAGCCACCCTCAAGCATGCTTCTTTTGGTGTGTGAGCCAAACACAGTCCCTGCCCATCTTGCTCTCTAGTAACCACATCTTTTCACCTTCAAGATACACAATGGAGAGGAAGAGGTAGAGACTTTTGCCTTCCGGGCAGAAAATTGCCCTGCTTACGTCTTTCATTATCAGTACCTTCTATCCCAACAAGGACATTGGCTTTCAGGAGTTGATGAGTAATGTCTTGGACAAGATATACTATGAGGGATTGATCCACCCTTCCAAGTTGGACAGTGGTAAAGAGCTGAAAATTGGCATCACCCTCAAGTACCAGGAATGCACCCTGCCTTTGGTGGACACAGGCATTGGAATGACCAAAGCTAATCCATAAATACTCTGGGGACCATTGCAAAGCCTGATACTAAAGCATTAATGGAGGGTCTTCAGACTAATTCAGACATCTTCATGATTGGACAATTGGTTGTTGGCTTTTGGTGGCAAGGAAAGTGGTGGTGATCACAAAAGCACAGTGATGATGAGCAGTCTGCCTGGGGATGTTCAACTAGGGTTTTCTTCACTTATAAGGTGACTGTGGCGAACCCATTAGCTAGGGTACCAAAGTGATCTGTTGTGAACTGCCCTGCCTGGTTTCAGAAGTTGTAACATCCTATGACTAAGACTGAGTAAAGAGACCTTGGGACCATAAGCCACTAAGAAGAAAAAGCTTATCTCCCTGATAGGGGCACCACCTCTGCCCCCTTTCACTTCGCCCTGCTTGGCCCCAGGCAGATGGCTGGTTAGCCAAGGACGAGTAAGATTTGAAGAATGACCTTCAAGGGATGACCTAAGATAGGCACAGTCACAAAGGGGCCCTCAAGGAAGGACTTGGGGGGCTATAGAAAAAGGAGGCGATGGGCTCTTACCCCTCAGCTTTGACATAGCTTGAGTCCTCATTCTGTCTTGGAGAAGTCTCTTGATCTCTTGGCTGCCTTACTTCCCCTGCCTGATTTAAGCCTGAAACAATGTGGGAGGTGAGTGCAGCCTTGTACTAGAAAGGACAGGTTCCCAGGGGCAATCGGGCCTAAGAAAGAATGCATAAAATCATGTGAAACATGCTTTGCTAAGAATACCCTCAATTTAAATGATAAGGGCCCAAGCATAGAATGAGTGTGTTTCCCCAAAGTTTTTTTGGCACTTTAGCTATCTGACCCTGACTCAGAATAAGCCCTCATAGCTCTTTGACTGTTATCTATTATTTGATCATTACTGCCTGACAATGACTGATGAGATTCACATATACACCCTGTATTCCTATGCAAATTAAACTCAATAACAACGCATTGAGGAACAGGCTCCTGGCCCTTCTCCTTTGAGAGATCGGCCACCTTTCCTCCCCAAGCAGATCATGTCTTGGTAGACTTATTCTCATTTGCAGAGGAGCAGGGGGCTCTGTGGGCAAAGCTCCCCCACAGTGATCCACCCTCTACCTCAAAGAAGAGCAGACAAAGTACTTAAAGCAGAGGTAGGTCAAAGAAGTGGCAAACAAGTACTCATAGTTCATAGGTTATCTTGTCACCCTTTATTTGGGGAAGGAACGAGAGAAAGAAATCAGTGGTGATGAAACAGAGGAAGAGAAAAAAGAGAAAGATAAAATGATGAGGAGAAGACTGAGACTGCCAAAGTGGACTCAGATGAGGAGGATGATAATGCTAAGAATAAGTAAGAAAAAATAAAGAAGATTAAGAAGAAATGTTGATTGGGAATCTCTGAACAAGACTAAGCCCATTGGGGTGAGAAGAAACCCTGATGACATTACCCAGAAGGAATATCGAGAGTTTTATAAGGGTTTCCCCAATGAATGAAAAGAGCACTTGGCAGTCAATCACTTCTCTGTAGAAAGTTAGTTGAAAGTCATGGTATTGCTCTTCAAGCCCTGTCACTCTCCTTTTGGCCTCTTTGAGAAAAATAAGAACAACATCAAACTCTCTGTCCACTATGTGTTCATCATGGACAGCTATGACCAGCTGACAGCCGAGTATTTCAAATTCATCCATGGTGCAGCTGACTCTGAGGGCCTGCCCCTGGATATCTCCCAAGAATTGATCTAGCAGAGCAAAATCTTGAAGGTCGTTCATTAATACATATTTAAGTAGTGCCTTGAGCTTTTCTCTGAGCTGGTGCAAAACAAGAACTATAAGAAATTACCCTAGGCATTCTCTAAAAACATAAAGCCTGGAATCCATGAGTACTCTACTAAACAGAATGACTTTCTGAGCCTTTGCTCTTTCACAGCTCCCAGGCTGAAATAAAATTAATTCACTTTTGAATTATGTCTCTCACATAGAGGAGACCCAAAAGTCCATCTATTATGCCACTGGTGAGAGCAAAGAGCAGGTTGCCAACCCCGCTTTTGTGGAGCGAGTGCGGGAGCAGGGCTTTGAGGTAGTATATATGACCGAGCAAATGGATGAGTACTGTGTGCGTCAGCTTAAGGAGTTTAATGGGAGGAGCCTGGTCGCAGTTATGCAGGAGGGCCTGGGCTACCTGATGATGAAGAGAAGAAGAAAATGGAAGAGAGTGAGGCCAAGTGTGAGAACATCTGCAAACTCATGAAAGAAATCTTGGATAAACAGGTTGGGATGGTTCACCTGGCTGCACCATGACTAGCACCTGCAGTGAACAGCCAACTCCGAGGGAATCCTGAAAGCCCAGGCACTTTAGATCAACCCTCCACTGGGCTACGTGATGGTCAAAAGGAACCCGGAGATCAACCCCAGCCGCTCTGTTCTGGAGACTGTGACAGCCGAAGGTGGAGGCAGACAAGAGTGACAAGGCTGTCAAGGACCTTGCGGTGTTGCTGTTTGAAACTACAGGGCTCTTGAAACTGTACTTGAGGATCCCCAGACACACTCCAACCACACCTACTGCATAATCAAGCTCAGCAGAGGCACTGATGAAGATACAGTGAGGGAGAAGAACCCAGTGGTACTGTTTCCCTTGAGATCCACACCCCTCCTTCCCTGGGGGAGATAAGGATGCCTCTGCTATGGAAGAAGTAGATTAGGAAATTCTGCCTTCAGACCTTGTATCCTCTGTGTAGTGACTCCATGGCTCCCCCGACAACCCTAAGTGACCCCAGCAAACCTGGTTGCCTCTGCTGATGTCTGGTGGGTTTTTTCCCCCTCTCCTGTCTCTCTGCCTGAGGCAGGATACAAGGGCCTCCAGCCTTCTCTTCTCACATGTGACATTGGGTTTGGATGTTGTGTATTGTCAGGTTTTTTCTTTGTTGTTGTTTATTTTGTTCTGAAGTTAAAGTTTGAAAAATAAAGAAAATGCAGTTTAAGCCAAAGGGTAGAATTTATTGCTTCATTGAAAAAGACCAGGAGTCCAAAATCCTGATGTCCATTATCAGATGAGGAATCCCTTAGTCTATCTCTTCTGTCCTTTATTTGGAATTTTAAAACTTTCTTAAAAAGACCCAAAACTCTAAAGAGTCCTCACTGGGTCAAAAATAACATTAAAGCATTTGCTATATAGGTAACAAATACACTAAAATAATGTAACAGCATTTTTAAAAGGGAATGGGTATATATGTGTATATATGTATAATGAATTCAAATAAAAGGAAAGAAGGGGTAATACTAATATATACATAACTAAATTAAATGCTAAAATTATTTAATTAGAAGAAGAATTATTTCTAAAAAATGAAGGTAAATTCTATGATGACTATATAGTAGCTATAAATGTTTACATGCCTAATAACATAGTTTGTGATTATAAAACAAGTTAGAAATAACAAAATAATTCACAACACTTTCAGTTGTAATAAGAAGCTTGAAGCTCCTCTCTTAGTTTCTGACAGATAAGAAGACAAGATATAAATGGAAAAACTAAATTAAATAATGTATAAACTCAACTTAATATGCTATAAATATTATAGAAAATACACACTATTAAAATATATATTAAATATTTGCAAAGAGATATTACAGTTTAGGTCTTAAGATATCTACAATAAATCTACTAATTTGTAAATTGCACAACCTAATACAATAAATTGTCCTAAAATACAAAGATACTAGAAACTAATAATAAGAGAATAAACTTACACACTCACAAATAAGGGCATTTGAAAAGAAAGTAATATTTTTTAAAATAGATTTTTTAATTCAAAGAGACAATACATAACATATATAGATATATACATACAAATATACATATGTGTATACATACACATATATGTCAAGATAGTAAATTGCAACAAATGATAATATCACTAATGTCTAAACTTGAAGTGGTCAAAGCTGTACTCAGAAGAAAATAAATGGTCTTAAATAATTTTTAATAAGCCATAAAGAAAAGATACATAAAGTATACATAAAAAGATTGACAATGTTAGAAAGAATAGATAGTATAGAAACAAAATAACAAAACTACTTATATAAAAATAATAATGAAACACTCAAACCTATAAGGAGGACATTTAACCACAGGTAAAAACATGCACACAAAAGGTAAGAGAATAATGTGTGACAACAACAGCAAATCTGAAGCCCCAGCAAGGGAGCTTGCTTGGTAAGAGCATCATTATCCCTCAGGTTCAATGCCCAGTTGGGGCGCGTACAAGAGGCAACCAATGAATGCCCAGAAAAATGTGTCTCTTTCTCTCTTTGTCTCTCTCTTTCCCTGCTTCCTTTTTCTCTAATATCAGTAAATAAGCAATTTAAAAACAAAAAATGACATCAACATCAAAATAATTTTTTGGTAGAAAGATACAATGTACTAAAAAAGACTTAATTTTTCCAGAATGGAAAAATTGAGTGCAAACTTTCCACTAGAAATTGTAAAATTAGGAAAATAAATGATTTTATACATACACACATATACATTTTTACTCCACATGTGCATATATTTATTATACTTTTTATTGGGAAAGAAAGAACCCAGACTATTTTAAGTTTTGAAAAACATCTTGAATGTCTTTACAAATGTTACAAAATTTCCAACACTGTTTTGCCAATCACCGTTTCTTAATTTTATAGCTTAAGCGGATGTCAAGGGAAATTTAATCCTTATGTTTCTGATTCTTTTATATTTGGCCCATCGAAGTGTTTCATAAGAACTATTTGATGTCTGAAAGTTCTTACAGGCTTTTCATTTCAAGCATGTTTAAGATAATTTATTCAGAATTAAGCAGCATTTTATCAGGATCAAATGAAAATGAAACTCAGAAACCTTAAATTATTTTGAAAATTTAAAGACTGATAAACATCATCAATATTTATTTGAAGCATTTGAAGGTCTACTCTGGCCAAAATATAAATACACCAAAGGGATCTTAGATCTGTATACCTTATTAAAAATAAATATATGTCTTTTCTCTATGAGGAAGCAATAGAAATTAGTATAAGCAATAATTTATTAAGCACTGAATTGGAGTTTACACAGTATGAGCTGAATGGTCCCAGTAATTGTCTCAATGTGAGAAGTGACTGTATTTATCCCAGCATCCAAGATCACCTGACTGTTTCTCTAACCACTGGATCCTTCCTGAGGAGTCCCTAGAGAAAATATATGTAGAACTGTATCTAACAAAGGATCAGTTTATGTATTAAACTTTGGCCCCCAAATCCTACCTAAAACTCTATGACCTGAGCTGAATCCTATACATAATGCATGAGCTCTGGGTCAAACTTACTGAGTTTGAATTTGACTCCACAATTTACTGACTCTGTGATCTTAAGCGAGTTATGTAATTTCTTGAAGACCCTGAGTCCCTTAGCTATAACATAGGAATGAACACGGTTTCTGCTTGTTATGATATATATATATAATTTATCTTTAAATATTTTAATATAGATGCACTTAACAGTGCATTCAGATATGATACACACCAGGAAAGTGGATTGAAATGTGGCTAAGTGAATTTCTCCTGTTGGTAGCTCAATCAACATAATATACTTTGTCAAGAAGCATGGTGAAGGTCAGAAATAAGTTGTTTATAAAATTGGTGGCCTGATAATTAGAATAATGAACGTGAGAAATGGGCTTCAAATAGTAAAATTAAAGTTTCTAAAAATATGTAGATTGGTGTACATAATGAAAAAATACTAACAGTGCACTCTAGCTTTGCAGAACAACATGGAAGAATGCGGCAAAGCTTTGTGTTAGTGTTCGTGAGGTCCCCAGTTGGGTTGAGGGTTTTCTGGATTTGATGTTGACTTTAATCTTAATGGACCTCTCCCTTCACAATATGTCACCGTCTATCTTAAATAACCTGTTTTTTCATGTTGGAGCTTGGAATAATGAAATGGACAAACTCAGGGTTCATCGGACCTACAAAATAGGTTGTGAAACCATTCTGTACCCACTTGATAATAAACACGTCTATAATTAATGTGTGGCACCTGTTTTGATCTGAGATTTGTTTCCTTCATAACCTGGTGGAACAGGTTGTGACAAAGTCACTACTAACTCACACATCTCAAACTGCTACTCTGGACATCATCCACCACAAAGATGAGAAGTTCGTTTTGCATGACCACATTGGCTTATTCAAGTCACAATGTGACTCTGTATGTTTGCTGTGAGAAACAAGGAGGTTATCCATGTGAGCACTCAGGACAATTACTGGCACAGAGTCCGAGCTCAGGAAAGGGCCAATGGCCGCTTTTGTGAGGCAGACGTGGTCTGTTACCAAAACAAGCCACGTGCCTTTTGTTTCCCCTTACACATGCCCAGTATCTGATTCTACCACCAACTGCAGTAGAAGCCTTTTCTTTTTCAGAAAGAACACAAGAGTCTGTGTCAATGCGTAGGCGAAGGTGGTCCCCACCACCCATCCCAGGCTTCCTTCCGTCACACGTGACACCCAGAAGGTGTCAGAAGTAATACATTCAGAAGGCAGAGAATTCTCAGATGACAAAAGATAGGAGCAAGAGAGAGGTTTCTTTTCTCCACGTCTGAGAGACCACAAAGTCCTGCAGGTTCCAAAAAATGCGTAGTGAATTCATGAGCCTCTGGGACTTAAGCCCCATAAAACACCAAGGAAATTATCCAACCCACCGTATCTTCTTAAATGAGAAGGGAAGTGTGGGGTTAGGTGAAGAGGGACAGGAGTGTTCAACTTCCTTTTCCAAAACCAAATGGTTTGTGTGCTCCGTAGTCCAAACAAACAGTGGCTTGACTGATGTGATGCATTAAATTTATTTATATATATATATTTATATATATAAGTATGTGTGTGCACATGTATGTATATATATGCACACACATACAAATACACACATATTTGTAGATATATAATTAGATATATATCTAATTTCTCTCTCTAATCTATATATATAGGCATCACATACATATACATGTATAAATAACTATTATATATATAGTGCATGAATATCTGTATATCTATATACATAAATAATCCTGTCATCATGTAAAATATGCATATGTGACATTGTCTATAAAATAGACAGTGAAATGTGATTAATTTTTGGTGATTTTAATTATTTTATTTCTACCTGTATCTTCCCAGTGGACACAATTTGCCTCATAATTAAAATGGTGAAAATAAGTCTACAAATAAGATTATTTTCTTTATATTGTGATCCCTTTCTTGCCTCCTCTTCTTAAAAAAAAAAGTGTTCTTCTGAGAAGACCAAATTAAGGACAGAGCAAATCTGTATTAATGTGCTTGTCCAGATGTTACCTTTTTATACTATATAATTCATAATAATTAATGTGATCTGCAGTTGGCTATGAACTTGAACCTGAGAGGTGGGGTGCGGAATATCTCAGAAAATGGAGGCAAACTGCATCACACAAAGACATCCTCCCTCCGTTCAAGTTTGGCCCAGTACAAGGGCTGTCTAGGCCGGTTGGGAGAAGTTTGATAGGTTTGGCTTTTATTCATTTTTAAAGTTTAACCTCGAGTCATTTTACCTATATCAAGAAGTTTTTTTTTATTTGGGGGGGTCAGATCATGTATGCTTTTCATAAGCAGCAGAGGTATTGCATAGCTGTTCCAAGTCACATTTTGGAAGCAGTTATTCTTGAAAGATTTTTCCCCCCTGTGGCATTTCATGGAAAACACTTAAGCCTGCCAACAAGTTATGGATATGTTTTGTTAGACAGAAAAGATTCTTAATATGAATAAGCTAATTGAAGCCATGGGAATAAGTACGATTACACAATTTTGGTTCATAATACAATCACATAGGTGGAAGGAATTTTGAAAACTCACCTACTTCACTGTATTTAAGATAAAGGATACCACCAACTTTCCCTTTATGACCCCCTTTAGTAAATGAATATCTGTCCTGTTTTCAAAATAATATGGGAAATACAATACAAGACCACCAAGTTAATTCTACCCTCTGGTAGTTCTTAGAATTGTAGAGGGATAAGAATATATTTTGTTGCAAATTAAACTTTAGGACTGTATAAAAATACAAGCCAGTTTAGTGTTATTTTTGCGTTATCATATGTGATCTTATTCTGGGGCTTCTGTGTATCTTCTTTTCTACTTCCTTTCATTTTCCAGTTTCCATTTCTCTGCTGCGTAAGTTAGGAACTTGTTGTTGTTACAAGCAACAAAGACTCATCTGTGCTAGTGCCACAATGTAATTAATGGCTTTCTAGTGTGTCAATGTGGCTAGGCTGAACTGTTTCCCAAAATGCACTTCAATGGCATGTTTCCCTAGGGTCAAATACAAAAAAGACTCTCTCCAGAACTGGAGAGAGGAAGGGGGCAGCTGTTTTGCAGGGTACATCAGCTGTTGCTGATCTACTAACATCTCTTTTTAAAATTTATTTTATTTTTTAATTTTTAAATTAAGTTTATTAGGGTGACAGTGTGCATTTCTTTGATACACGATCTGTATATTGTACTGTGTGCCAACCGCCTCCTTTACTACTAGATCTTTCACTTGAACTTCTGAGCCTGGGGTGAGGTATGTGAGCGTGCAGGTACGCGCATGAACACAGGTTCAGCAACTTGAAGAAGGGCCCAGCTTCTGCGAGACACTCATTACAGGGTCAGAGGTAATGGGAATGGTTACAGGCTTCAGTACCCCCCTGTGGACTTCCAGCTCTTCTCAGAGGTTTCTGGTCTTCCCAAAGGTTTGTTCTGGGGACTTGGGGCAGATGTGGAAGCAGCCTGTGTTGATTCCTTACCCAGCACCCATAGAAAAGTACTCTCTAATAGATCCCTTGATGCATAACTATATATTGTTGATCTATATCAGAGAACAGGACAAAGTGGGTTTATTGGGGAACAACAAAGTATCGCGTCAGGCTGCAAAGGGTGAATTAGGCAAAGTGGGTTTATTGGGGAACAACAAAGTATCGCGTCAGGCTGCAAAGGGTGAATTAGGCAGAAGCCCAGAAAAACAAAGCAATTCCTTTATCAGAGGGCTTTTGTGCACAAAGAGACCAGTGGAGGAAACCAATTCGAAGTACAGTGGCTTTTCATTGGCTGAGAGTGGCAGTCTCCCATTGGCTGAGCTGATTCTGGCCCGGAGCGCCCCTTCCTCCCCCAGCAGAGGTCCTGTCCAGGCTCTAGTTGCAGTTTCGCTTCCAGGACTGACACGGGGGTGAGAGGTGTCTGCTGTATCCTCCAGACTCTGTTATACCTGATGTTTCTGCTTATTAACTTTCACAGTGTCCTCGGGGTTATGCTCCTCTGGTTGAACCTGCCCTGCTTCCTGCAGGAGAGAAAACTAGAGAGCAAGAATGAGGTTTAGAAATCAAGGTTCTCTCCTCTCCTCAGTCTGGGTTCGAGCTTTTTCTCTTTATACAGTTTTCTTGTGCGTTTCTAGAAAACATGTAGGGAAATACAGCCCAGCCAGTTCGGAGAATTTCTTAAGTGCCCAAACACCTGGAGAGACCCCAGTTCCCTTATTCAGCATTTATCTTCCTCTCGGGACAAACTCTAAATCTCAGGAATCAGAGATTCCTGTGTTGAACACATTCGAATCCTGCGCAGTGGCGGTGGCCACCTGCTGTTGCCCAGGTGGCGGGCTCCAGGGAGGGATCTGGCCTTCGGCCGGCGCCCACCACTCCAAGGTCAGATGCTGAAGGGGTAGGTTGAACCAAAGGACAGAGGAGATTGCAACGGCATTTTCCTGGGAATCAGAGAAAATTAGGGACTGGCCAGAGCTGACTGTACCAGACATACAGGTAAGATCTTGGTGGCTGTTTCTGGTGGGTGCCTGATCTGATCAGCTGGTACCCATGACATGAAAGTTTTCGGTATCACCCCTCCCTTCCCCACAGATTCATTCATACAAGACACGTTCCCGGAGTTTGTCGTAGGCTGTAAGCACAATATTGACATCAGGGAAAGCAAAGATGAGATGGGAGGCAAGTTTGTACCCTAAGAGTGTGTAATTTAGCTGGAGAGACAGACCCTTCCAACTTCAGCAATGCCAACATTGGACCCTGAGTCAGGCATATTAGATCCACGCTCCGCTTTCTCGTTTGTTACTGTTTTGACCATGTAATTTTATGGCACAGCAAGTCTGTACTGAAACAGACTACCTACGTCATAACGTCATCATTAAATCTGTATGCCCTCGGGTCGGTCACTTCATCTTTTCAGGACAAAGTCTTTATGCCGAAAAGCAAGGGTAGGGTTGTTGTGGAAATAAAACAGGATACTGTGGGAAAGGCTGTACCTTAAGAGTAGCATGTGCCCTTTTGTTTTTCATTTCATTGGAGCTTTTGTTTGGTCAAGATTTTTTTAAAACTTAAGAATGCTGACTTTTTCAAGTTCCTTTCAGCAGCTAGAAGCATAACAATGATTTTTAAATTTGGCTATTAAGTTAACCAATTATATAAACAGATTTAAAAATATTTAGCCATTGTTATATTTGTAGAATTTACATTCCTCGAAATTTTACTTATTCTCCTGCATTTAATTAACTTAGAATGTAGTTAAGACCTTGTTTTAAAAATCTTTCTGCAGTGGGCATGATCCTGATGCACAAACTCAATGGTGAAACAAGTAGCAGTTTTTACTACCTTTAAATCAGTCTGATGTCCACTTCAAGCACATACGCCCCTAGCGTGGCAGGAAATTCAGTGGCAGTTGTTGCTGAGCCTCTTCCCTATTACTGAGGTAGTATGGTTTCCAGGGTCTCACAAAGTACCAAGGCTTTGGAGGAAACCCGTCATCAGTCATCGCTGCTCCTCAGTTGCTCCCGAGCCACCCATCATTCAGTCCCAGATCCCCAGCCTGCCCTTCGGAGGTTTTATGGCTTCCTAGCCCACACGGCCGGAGCAGAGTGCAGGTCCCTGAGATCTTAGGGAATTATAAATCTCTCCTTTCTCACCAGTGGGAGGAATTTCTTCCTTTTTCCCTCCAAGTAAAGACTGATCTCCACCCTGAAAATACTTAATCTAATCTTTGCAGTGAGGCTTTTGCAAAAGAGGTGAGAGAACTGTTCAAGGCAACAAACATAAACTACTGTAAATGCTTGGGGCTGAGTAGGGGGATATATCTAGAGAATTGCAGTGTAATTTGATAACATGAATTGTGACACTTTCCATTTCTTTTAGGGTTTGTAACAATTTAAACAACAGAAAAATGTCAGTCCCCTCTCAGGGTTTGGATGATTTACTTGCTAAAACCCTCTGAGCTTCATGTTTTTCAGAGACGAGCTCTTTTATGAGTATTTCAATTTGTTACATGGTTATTGGTGTATTTAGGTTTTCTACATTCATGAAATCCATTTTGGCAACCTCAACTCTCCCAGAAAATATACATTTATTTCATTGGGATTATTATGTGTTGCAGAGAATTATTTATACTACTGCAGTTTTTAAAATTTTCTCTCTTCCTGGGGTTGTATATATTTTTTGTTTCTAAATAATAGCATCTTTATCTTCACTTGATTAGATTACTTAGATGGTTTGTCTATTTTACCATTACTTTTCAGGTTCAGCTCTTGGGTTTATTTATTAATTCTAATTAACTTTTTCTAGTTTTAAGTTTAGTAATGTCTGCCTTGTTTTTCAATTTCTTCCTCTAGGTTTGTTTTCTTTTTGTTCTCTAACTTCTAGGGTTGAATGCTCAGTTCACTTATTTCCAAGAAATGTTGTTTAATAAAAAATGCACTCCATGTTGCATGTGCCTCTGATCCTGGTAATGGTCCCATGGTAAATTAATATGGCTTGCTATCTTTGTAATCTTCTAACAGTGGTGCTGTTTCTATTGACCAAAGGTTTTTTAATTTGTTATATTTTACAAACTATTTTACAATCTTCCCATATTTTACATATTTAGTTTTATACAGACACACATGCACACATTATCCCCTGGTTTTGTTGGGGTGTGATCTGCAAACATTTTCTCTGAAATTTCAATTTTGAACAGGTTATATTAGTTGTCTTATATTTTAAATATTAATGGCCTATAATAATCTCCATTTTCTCTTTGCTAAAGAACATACAACAGTGAGGTTTCTTCAAAACCAGTTTGAGAACTTTTCTATGTGCCCAGATCTAAAATTTGTTCTCACCGTGGCTCCTTCTTACTTCGGGAACTTAGTCAATGATTACTTGTTATTCTCTTATGCTCTGATAGAATGTTGGTCTCATTTATTTCATGAGACATTCTATGTCTTTGACTCATAAAGCCCTTGACTTTAGTTCTCTTTTTACTTCAGACATTTAATTAGCTGCTTTTGCTCTGTGCATCCCTTATTGTACTTGTAATTTTTATCTTTGGTTCTCTGTGTGTGTCTCTCTCTCTTTTTTTTGCAACTCAGATTGTGTTGAGCAAACTCTTTTATTCTTGTATTATTAGCTATTTTATTTTACATATTTTTCAGTACCTTGAGCCTAATTTCATTCTAACAACTGCCCACTCAACATAATCACCAGAATATTATGCTGTTTCCTTGAAATTAATGTAACATCAGATACAAGATAATAATAAAAGTGATTTTTTGCCATAATGGAGTGAAAATATTTTTGAAGACTTCACTAAGTACATGAAAATTTTTTGATTAATGTGACATAACTGTAATAAAATAATAGAATAGGTGTTTCATAGCGTAAGCATAATAAAAACTCAAATAAAAGATGGTCTTGAATTCATTTAGATGATTACCATTTATACTCTATATTGTATCTTTGTAATTTTCTCATTTATGTGAACTTTCTCCCTGCATTTCTCCATATTAGATATCATTGTCTTCATTAAACTTAATTTATCCAGTTATAGAGCATTCTGGGATTGTTAGAAAATACACTCTAGATTATGGGTAAAAGATTAAAATGCAGCTAAGATTTCAACATCATCTGTGAAATCCTGTTAGTTATATTTTCTATCTCCAAGTCAATGATGAGGAAAATTTGTGAACATCATTTGTCAACCAATTATGTATTAGTCCAGTAGGTATATATCTAAACCAGATTGTCTTGTTAATTAGAATGTATTATATGGCATAGAATGTTGGATGGCATTGTCTTTTTAAAATCAAGGTAATTGAAATCTTTTTCTTTTTTCTAAATCATTCATGCCAATCAATCTTGAATCTCGTTAAATTAGACTAGTCAGACACAAGTGTTCTTTATCAAGCTACATTGGTGTTTATCTAGATAGTTTCCAAGTTCCTTTCAATGTTGTTGATTTACTTTAAAAGCAGGATAATCTGAATGTTTTTTGAACTCCAGATCTCTCTTTCCATGTGAATATAAGCAAAACATGCATTTTAACCAAGTAAATACATTAAGTATGCTGATATGACTAAATAATGGATTATTTATAGAAAAAACATGAATTATTCTTAAAATATTAATAAATCACTTTTGACTCCCAGTCTCTTCTCTCAACCTGTTCCCTTTCTGGCCAAATAAATTCACAGTCGCATCCAGTATTTGACAACTTGGAAGAAGCTGCATTAAAAAATGTAGTTGAGTCTGGGGAAAACATTGATGATAGTTTATTACAATAAACATATGACCATTGCAGCAATGGAATTTGATATAATGACATAACCTCTACATTAACATCACACATCTGCGTATTTAAAGCATCATTTTATTAAGTGCTCCTTTGCTCACTTGCCAAATGACCAACTGTCTGTTTACTGTTTCAATCTTAAGTCGAGATATCCACACCAGGAAATTCCTCCCCCTTTTCCTTGCCTTTACTATAGAAATCTTTGTTTAAAGTTCTCATTTATATTACATACCTATGAATTGTATAGTGGCAGACAGTCTTGGTTCAGAATGTTTCAAGAAGAAAAATGATTTTCAAGTAAGGATTTCAATGAGACAACATTCTGATGTTTCAAACATTAGTTAATGGCTTATTTTTGTTTGCATTTCATTTCTTAATTCTCCCATAGATCATTGCTGGCTGAGACTGGGTGAAGGTGCTTATTGCTCCAATCCTAATGAGATGACTAGGTTTAGAAGATTCGGGAAGTGAGGTCCTGAAAGAATATAAGATCAACAGCTAGTAAAATATTCAACCAAAAGGAATAGAATAGTTGTGTGGCTTTTTATTCTTGTTCCAATAGGGAATTAAAAATACTCTATGTGATCCCATAATGATGACTACATGCCAGTTTTCATTTGTCCAAACCCACAGGCTATGCAACACCAAGAGTGAACCAAGAATGAACCATAATGTAAACTGTGGACTTTAGGTAATTATTATGTCTCAATGTAGGTTCATGAATTATAACAAATGTGCCGTTCTGATGGAGGATGTTGGTAAGGGTGCTGGCTATGCGTGTGTAGTAATAGGGAGTGTTTGGGGAAACTCTACATCTTTTGCTCAATTTTGCTGTCAGTCTTGAACTGCTCTAAAAATATCCCTAAAAGTATTACATTTTGTTGGAACATGGATGGTATCTGTGGCACTCACTGTGTGCTCAGCAGACTATTTAGCCCTACCTGAGCGTGGTAAACTTGCATTGGTTCCCCCCGCAGGACTGTGCCTTCCCATGTTTCTATCCTTGTGTAGGCTGTCCCCTCCCACGTTGGACCTGGGAGAATGCAGCATTAGCAAGTGTGATGCACCAGTCCTGATGCACACTTATGTATTAGGGCTTTGCTTATTGAGATACTCAATTTCAATAAGAGCCCGTGGTGAGAGCCCACTCACCATGCTTCAGTGTGTCCAAGCTATGCTGCTGGAGAAAAAGAGTTAAGAAGAGGTTCTTCAAGATACGACAGTGCACGAAGAGAGATCCCTCATCGAAGGGGCCTGAGGGCCCCAGCTGAGCTCCCGGATTCATGAGCGAATGCTGCCAGTCAACCCACAAAAATCTGAGCCACAATAAAATTGTTTTCAGCTACTTACGTTTTAAGTGCTACCCATCAGTAATTAACTGATAACTCTTTAGTTATTTTCAGCTCCTTTTATGGTAACCTCATAAAATGTCGCTCTAAGCACTATAATCCTCCAACTCTTCCTCCTAGATTCTTTCCTGATTCTGTAACTTTCCCTCCCCTATACTTTGATCTTTAGTACCCCTTAATCATTATTTTCCAAGTTTTTCTTTGTACCTGAATTCTCTGTACCTTTTTCCTGTTGAGAGTTGGGGTGGGGACTGTTCATAAAGTTCAGTAGAGGATTACATTAGATTCATTTTGGGTTTTTTTTCACCAACATTCAAATAAATTTGGCTAAGTGTTCTTATTCCCCACTCCATTTATTCACATGGAATTATTTGCTTAGTGAGACACTGGCCCTGAGTGGAATGAGTATTGGCCTCTTAAGTATATTATAAAAGGAATAAAAATGGAAAGCAAACTTCTTTTATGCTCTTTTATGAAAATGTTCCTGGTTATTGATCTTATTCTATTTCAGAACATCACTTATTGAATCCACTCACCTAATCATTTCATTAGGGTTGGAACACTGAGCACCTTCTCCCAGCTTCAGCTAGAAACCACCTAGGAGAATGAAGTAATGAAAACAAGACACGCACAAAAAGAAGCCATTAACCAAAGTTTGCAGCAATCTGAATGTTCTTATTAAAATGTTTGCTTAAACCACTGGCAACCACTGATTTGTTTCATGATCTCCATAGATTTGCTTTTTCCATGATGCAATATGATTAGAAGCACACAGTCTGTAGCCTTTTCAGATTGGCTTCTTTCACTTGGTACAATATTTAATTTTCCTCCATGAAAATGATGAGTAATATTACGCTGTCTGGATGTTGCAGTTTATTTATCCACTCATCAACTGCACTGGTAAATACCAAGGAGTGTGTGATTGTGGGACCAAAGGGTGAGAGTATGTTTAGTTTTCAAAAATACTGCCAAACTGTCTTCGAAAGTGGCTGTACCATTTTCATTCCCACCAGAAATACATGAACTTTCCTGTTGGGCCACGTCTTTGTCAACATTTGATGTTGTCAATGTTCTGGATTTGAGCCACTTCAACAGGTTTGTAATAGTATTTCATTGCTGCTTTAATTTACATTTCCCTAGTGACATACAACATGAGGCATCTTTTCATAAACTTAATTGCCATCTCTATAACTTCTTTTGTAAAGTATCTGTTAAGGTCTTTGGCCCATTTTAAAATCATGTTGTGTATTTCCTTATTGTTGAGTTTTCAGAATTTTGTGGATATTTGGGATAACAGTCCTTTAGCAGACATGTCTTTGCAAATATGTTTTCTCAGCCTGTGGCTTATCTTCTCATTCTGTTGACATTGTCTTTTGCACAGCAGAAGTTTTTCATTTTAATGAAGTTTCTCAATTATTTCTTTTATGGATCACGCCTTTGGTGAATCTAAAATGCCACTGCCAAACCCAAGGCCATCTGTTGTTTGTCCCACATTATTTTCTAGGAGTCATAGTTTTGCATTTTACAGTTAGGTCTGTGATTCATTTTGTGTCAGTTTTTGTGAAGGATTTAGGTTCTGCGATTTCACTTCATCACAGTTTTGAGGTTTTTCTTATGTAGATCTTGTACCTCTTTTATTAAATATATACTCAACCAATGGCTTGGGCAGAAAGTTTGTTTAGTTTTTGCCTAAAGTAAATGACACATTTTTCATTTTTGCCATAACTTTATTGATTTGGATATTTTGAGTATGTCTGCTATCTCCTGAGTGGTATAATGTTGATTGTTCTCAGTTAATGTCTCAATTTGATCCCTATCAACTTCAACTGGAGCATCATCCCCTGAGAAATCTCCAGAATAAAATTTTGCAAATTGCTTTTGATCTGTCAAAATGTGACAGAATGTGACATTTGATCTGTCACATTCTCCATGTACTGTACACATCTTATATTGCATTTCAGTTATGTTTTTTACCTTTCTTGAAATAATAAAGCATATGCTAAAAATATTGTGTTTTCTTTCATCTTCAATATTAAAATGACTATACAAAAATTCACCAATTTTGATAAGTTCTTTTTAATGCATACTGATTTGACAACTGTCACAAGACAATCTAACAAAATTGTTTCAAATAAAGTTAGATAACTAAGTGGTACTAGATCCATCTTATGAAAAGAAAAACAAATTTTTGGTCAACCCAATATTTCATATTGTGGGGTATTAATGTAAATTGCATTGTGTTCTTAATTTCAAATTCTTCTTGTTCATTGTTGAGGTATGCAATTGACTTTTGCATATTTACCTTGTAACCTAAACATTAGTAAATCATGTATTAGTTCCAGAGGTGGTGGTTGTTGTTTTTTTAAGATTTTTATTTATTTATTTTTAGAAAGAGGGAAAGGGAGGGAGAAAGAGAGGGAGAGAAACATCAGTGTTTCTCCCTCATGTGAGAGGTTGCCTCTCACATGACCTCCACTGGGGATGTAGCCCACAACCCTGGCATGTGCCCTGACTGGGAATCGAACTGGCAACCATTTGATTCTCAGCCCACGCTCAATCCACTGAGCTACACCAGCCAGGGCATTTTTAAAAAATATATATTTTATTGATTTTTATATTACACTTGTCCCACTTTTCCCCCTCTTCTCCCCTCTGCCTGGTATCCCCATTCCCTTCAGCAATCACCCCCTTAGTTTATGGCCATGGGTCACGCATATAAAGAACTTCTCCATTTCCTCTGCTGTTCTTAACATCCGTCTATCTATTTTGTACCTACAAATTTGTACTTCTTAATCCCTGCACCTTTTTCCCCATTCTACCCCTGCCCCCTCCCAGCTGATAATCCTCCAGATGATCTCCATATGTATGATTCCATTCTATTCTTTTTCTGTTTCTTTGCTTAGTTTGTTTTTTAGATTTGGTTGTTGATAGTTGTGAATATATTGCCATTTTAATGTTCATAGTATTGATCATCTTCTTTTTCCTACCTAGTTTTCTTTAACATTCTATGTAATAATGGCTTGGTGATAATGAACTCCTTTAGTTTTACATTACCTGAGAGGCACTTTATCTGCCATTCAATTCTAAATGATAACTTTGCTGTATAGAGTAATCCAGGTTGTAGGTCCTTGCCTTTCATCACATTGAATACATCTTGCCAGTCCCATCTAGCCTGTAAGGTTTCTTTTGAGAAAGCAACTGGCAGTCTTACGATAATTCCTTTGTAGGTGACTCTCTGCTTTTCTCTTGCTGCTTTTAAGATTCTCTCTTCATCTTTAACCTTTGGCATTTTAATTATGTCTTGGTATGGTCCTTTTTGTGTCCAACTTGTTCGGGACTCTCTGTGCTTCTTGAACTTATATGTCTATTTCCTTCACTAAATTAAGGAAGTTTTCTGTCATTATTTTTCAAATAAGTTTTTCATTTCTTGCTCTTCCTCTTCTCTTTCTGTTACTTCTATGATTTGGTTGTTGGTATGTTTGGAAGTGTCCCATGGGCTCCTTATTTTACCCTAATTTTTTTGAATCCTCTTTTACTCTTGCTGTTTTGATTGAATGCTTTTTTCTTCCTTATGTTCCAAATTGTTGAGTTGATTCTCAGCTTCATCCCCTCCACTGTTAGTTCCCTGTATATTTTTTTCTTTATTTCACTTACTGTAACCTTCATTTCTGCCTGGTTCTTTTTTATGCTTTTGCAGTACCCAGTGAGTTCTTTGAGCATCCTGACAACCAGTGTTTTGAACTTTTGCATTTGATAGATTGCTTATCTCTATTTTGTTTAGTTGGTTTTTTAGGAGTTTTGTTCTGTTCTTTCATTTGGGCTGTACTTTTTGTCTCCTCAATTTGGCAGCCTTCATGTTTTTGTTTCTATATATTAGGAAGCTGCTTTGACTCCTTGTCTTAGTAGCGTGGCCTATTATAGAAAACGACACCTGAAGGTTGTATGTGGCAGAGCCTAAAGTAATCTTCAGGGCACAGCAACCTGTTTCAACATTTTATGACTCTGTGTATGAGGAGGGCTCCTAGGGAAAGCAGTACTACTGCCTGGCCTTTGAAGATTTGCTTGGGAGGAAGCTGTCTCTTGGTTCTGTGTTGCCAGTCACTTCACTTTCTCCTCTATGTCACTAGTATCCTTCCAGCTATTGCTCTGGTGCTCAATCCCAGAGGTGGCAGGGCTACATAAGATTTAAGACCTTGGACCTTTGCAGGCCCTTTAAGAAGAGTCTCCTGAGAGTCCTGCAGTTTTTTCCACCACTCTAACCTCCACTGGATTTTACAGCCAGAAGTTATCAGAACTTATCTTCTGGTGCTGGAACCCTGGGCTGGGTGGTCTGGTCTGGGCCTGGTATCCCTCGCTCCTAAGGTATCCCTCCCAATTTTTACCTACCACACATGAATGTGGGGCTGCCTATTTCTGCCTATTCTATGTCTCTGTACCTCTCCATGCCTCTCCACCTGTATCAGCCCCTCAGCACATCTCACATCTCTGTCCCTCCTACTCATCTGGATGAATGTAGCTTTTTTAAATCCTTGATGGTCAGACTTACATACAGCTCGATTTTCTGATGAATCTGGGTGATATTTGTTTTGTAGTCTAGTTGTGACTTTTTCTGAAGTTGTATGAGGAGGTGGAATGTGTTTGCTAATGCCTCCATCTTGACCAGAAGACTGTGGTTTTGTTGTCGCTATTGTTTTTATCAGTACTGCTGGATTTTCTACACAGATAATCATGTCATTTGCAAACAAAATAGTGTTATTTATTTTTTCTAATTTGTATACCTTCTATTTTCTTGTCTTATTGAATTAGCTAGACCTTTCAGTACAATGTTGAAAAGAAGTGGTGAAAGGGGACATTCTTTCCTTATACCTGGTCTTAGTAGGAAAGCTTCAAGTTTGTCTTGAAGCTTTCTTCAGACAGAGTAGAAAGATTTCTAATTTTTTATATTCTTTTCTATTCTGAAGAAAGGGCAATATTTATCTGCCCCCAAAACTCAAAGCAGAAGATTTCTTCAGAATAGAAAGCTTATCTATTTTTTAAATAAATAATCTTTATCAATTTAAATAAGTTCCCAAGAAGTACCCTCTCTTTCTTGTTTACTGAAAATATTTTTTAATAGGAATGGGTGTTGAATTTTGTCAAATGCTTTTTCTGAATCTATTGATATGTTCATGTGCATTTTTAGTTTTAGTCCATTGAGTTGGTAATAAATTGGCATTCAAATGTTGAACTAGAATATATTTGAGATAGATACCACTTGTTTGCAGTGTATAATTCTTTTTATATATTGTTGGATTCAATTTACTAATACTTTGGTGAGGACATTTACATCTATGTACATGAGAGATATTAGTATGCATTTTTCTTTTCTTGTAAATCTTGGTATGGTTTTAGTGTTAGGGTAATGTTCACCTTATAAAATGAATTAGGAGATATTCTTTATGCTTCTGTTCTCTGGAAGACAATTTAGAAAATTGGTATAATTTATTTGTTACATGTTTGATAGAATTCAGCAGTAAGTCCATCTGGGCCTGCTGCTTTCTGGTTTGGAAGGTTATAAATTTTGGATGCAATTTCTTTAATGAATTCTTTAATTTGTAAATGTAGGCCTATTCAGGTTGTCTATTTCTCTTCATGTGAGTTTTGGCAAATAGTTTGTTCCAAGGGATTGGCCCTTTCATTTGGTTATCAAATTTGTGGGTATAGAGTAGTTCCTAGTATTTCTTTATTATTCTTATTACATGTAATGATGCTCCCTGTTCTTTTTCTGATATTAGCAAGTTGTAGTTTCTTTCTTTTTTCCTTCTTTAGCCTCCCTAGGGCTTATTAATTTTATCAGTCTTTTCAAAGAACTAACTTTTTATTGATTTTCCAGGATGGTTTTCATTTAGAGAATGTTACTGTCATCTTTTTATAGTGTATAATTCATCTGTATTGTATTTGTTCCACTTACCTTCCCGTGTAAAAGAGATAACAAGAAAGCATGGGAAATGGTTTTGCACATCACTTCAACTCTTTTTCATATCTCTAAGATCTAAAACATTTTCTTGGTCTGCAATGCATTTACTTGAAGTAGCACAACAGATGTTCTTCAATTTTGTACAATATTAGTAAAATTTATGCTTTGGTATAAATCTTGTTGGAGCATGGAGTTTATTGTCCTGAAAAATGCTATTGTAAATCTAGCTTAGTTGACTTGTTTTTTGCAACAGGTGCTGCTATGGACTGAATATTTATTTCCCCCCAAAACTCAAAGCAGAAACCTCATCCCCACATGTGATGGTATTTGGAGGTGGAGTCTCTGGGAAGTGTTTAGGTCATGCGGATAAAATCCTGGTAAGTGTCATTAGTGTTCTTAGAAAAGAGTCCTCAGAGAGCTCTCTTGTTCCCCTTAGTCAACATAAGGATGCAGTGAGAAGATGGTCATTCATAAGTCAGGAAGTGGGCTCTCACCAGCCACCAGATCTGAAGACATCTGGATCTTGGACTTCTCAGGTTCCAGAACTGTGAGTTCTAGATGTTTTCTATTTAAACCACCTATTTATAATAATTTTGTTTTAATAGCCAAATTACACTAAAAAGATATGATGAGAAGGGTTTTGTTTTCAATTCTATTTATAAATTTGCCTGAGAAAAAGTTTGCCTAATTATGAATTCTGTTCATAATTAGCCTGAGAAAAAACTTTCTAATTCCTTTGATTCTCCTCCCCATTACATGATTTATTTTCCTTTCTTTTTTGCAACAGATCCTTTATTGTCATAAAGGTTCTGTTTTATCTGTTTTCAACATACCTGGCAGATATTACTAGTTATTCCTTTGAATAAGACTATGAGATAAGTTACTGCAACTTTAGATAAAGGAGGTGAGGTTTGAGAGATTGCCCGAGGTTATATAATACATTAATGATAGATATTGGGTTAGAAGTCTTGGTCTTCAGTGTCTCTACTTTTATAAAATCAGTTGGATCTGAGCTAAATGATGTCTTAAATAAAGAAAGAAGTTTCAAGGAAGGGGCATGTGTTTCCAGGCTGAGGAATGACAAGTCAGCAATTCAGTGGGTGTAAATGTAAGGTGGTGCTTGTTTCCCATTCTGCAGTGGATTCTTTATCACTCCTCATAGTTTCGTTTGTGATTGTACCAAGAAGATATCTAATGTTAGATATAAGAGATGTAAATAGCTTAATGTAAGATGTAGGCTGCTTCTTGAATGTAAAAACGGAATCAAATAAGGAAATATTTGAAATGATGGTGTATTTAATGCAGACCCACTTCAGGGCTAGCAACAAACACTGCTTCCCCAAAGAAATTACATAGTTATCTATCTTGAGTATGATATGGAGTGCATATTAACTTATCATTGCTAATATAAAGTTGGTTATATATAGAACCCATTAAAATTACTACAATTTACTGCAATAATTTCTACTTGTTTGGGGCAGATGTAGAAAGCATAGTATCAAAGAAAATAGAGCACTAGTAGCATCTGTACTTCTATTTTTGCTCAGTATTCTGTTTATTTTCAAAGATTCATTTTAGTAATGTGCACTAAATTAATTAGCTGTAACAGAAACTTTGAATAATTCAAAGAGGCACTTTAGGAAAATTGCATTTTTTTCCAATTGGCTACATCATAAGTTTGTTATGATGAATACTAGTGAGGCAGCTGTTTGGGTTGATTTATTGTTCTTACATAAAAAATTTATGGTATAATTTTTAGCAGAAATGAGGCTATTTATAGTAATTACCTTTTCAAAGGCTCCAGCACAAAGATGCAAGGGAATCCACAGTAGTATTCATTATCTGAACCCTAAATGATAACATGAACTACAGGATCAAGAGGAAGTGAGAATCAAAGCTCTACTGTTCAAGCCAGCCACTTGGAACTGTTATAAATGTGTGGGATCCAAGAACATTTTTTATATTCTTGTTTAACAATGAGTTTTGACTCAAAGCATTTTTTTGACAAGTGCTATTTTTTAATGTACTTCCTTTCAGTCTTTTGTTTTCAATTTTGCTCATTAACAAAATCAGTTGAAAATGATTCCTTGGTGTGCTGGTTTTTAGCTGTTGGCTCTCCCGCTCACCCACCCTATCCCATCTGTCCTTCCCAACAACATATTCACCAGAGCTCTCTACTCTGCTGGTCTCTGCCCTGGAATTCTGACTTTTCTAGGCTGTGTATTTAATTCTTTAGCTCTTTAGGTTCTAGCTGTATTTAACCAAGGAGGCACAACATGAAATGACATGGTGAGAGAGAGGTTAAGCTATTTAGTCTTTGTTCTCTTGCTGGCATCCATGTCCTTCTGTGCCCTGGCTTGGTCAGTTTCTGTGTTCTACAGTAGCATGTCCTAGTGGCTTGGCTCCTCTTCCAGTGACTCAGGTCTCACTGAGTGCTGACTATATAATTTCCTCCCCTTTGGTCTAGGATTAATAATCATTTCCCATCGCTGCTAATGTCTGGCCATTTCCCCATCTCTTACTGGTTTTGTAATTTCTGCCCACATGTCTGTAAATAGTCCTTTCATTAAACTTCAGCTAAAACCTTTTGAATGGAACATCTGTTTTCTCTGGGACACAGTGATACAATTGGTTTACATAAAAATAACTACCTCTTATACAGAGATAAAAAGTAAAAAAACCCTTTTACTGTTATTAGCCTCTTTCTGAATACTTTTCATACTTTGTGTTCTTCATCTTTGTCACTAACGTCAATCTGAGGCCTGGAAGAGAGGAAAGTGGAGGGATAAACACCCCGACAACACTCTCCTGTGTTTCGATCTTTGCCGTAACATGCCAGTGATGGAATCCCAACACCTCGGGTTGAAGAGAGTTTGTTGATGCCAGGTGGGGCATAAATCAGGGAGGACGGGGCAGTCGGTGGACCTGAAGGGGCAAATGCGACTCTGCTTTTGACTTGCTCCCCTGGCAGTGGAAGCAGTTTTAGAAGCTTCCACCTGCTTTATACTGTCATAACAATCCACCATTAACCCATAGGGTATGTCAGTGATCCCATTACATTCACTCTGAGATGGATCAAGGTTTCCATCTATCACCAGACTTCAGTAAATGCCTATTTGTAAGGGACCTTTGTGATTAGCACCAGTTCAGAGACTTGACTTAATAATCTCCCAGAAATTCTGAGTATTTCCCTTTTGCCAATGCAGAGCTATCCCAGTAACTGGCTGTAGGTCACACAGAGGTCTAGGGAATATTCCTGGTATTCATCAGTGGCTGTGTTGCAGATCCTGTCTCCAAGAGAACCAACCTCCCCTTCAATGGAGAGCCTCCAGGCCATTAGGTCTTAGAATGAGATAAGAGGCTATGGATCCCCATTATGTTGACTTGAATTAGATTTTTAACACTAGACTTAAAATTTTCTGCTTTTACATAGTGAGCCACAGCTCAGTAGGCTGTTCATCTATTTCGCTGTGAGAGACTTAGTGATCAGTTAGTCACTGACACAGGGGAATGCAGGCCAGCTCATGATTGCCATTTCAACCCTCCTTGCCTTATTCATGTGATTTTCACACCTTATTTTTGATGGTTATTATCCGGCCTCACCATCTCTGGCATACCATTATTGCCACTGAAACCCAGGGCTCTTTCTACCCAGCCATGTCCCACCATCAGTCTTCCTTGACCTACAGAAGACGTTCACCACAGTGATTTTCAAAGACACTTTGGTAAGCAAGTGTCTGCCAGGCCTTTACAGGGTGACTGGTGGAAGAAAGCTTAGCAGGTTGCATGTAATAAATCTACTCTAATATTCCCATATCTCTAAAACTTCAGGTTCCTTCTGTATCATTGGTGGTTTTCAACTTGGGATGCACATTGGAATCACCTGGGAAGCTTCAGAAAACCCATTGCCCAGGATGTACCCCAGAAAGGTTAAAATTGAACTCTATGTGGGTGGGACCTACAATAAATTTTTGTGTTAAGCTTCTTGCTGATTTCAGTGATATGGCTAAGGTTGAGAGCCACTATTTAATGTCAAAGAACTTCTAGCATTTCTTCCTTGTAATTTGTAAGTCATCATTGAGTTCAAAAATCAATGATCTCACCTTTTGTGGTCAACACCATTCCATCGGTATTTAAGCCCAATTTATTACCTTTAAAATCTCTTGTAAATATACCTGGAATTTGGAAATTCAGAATTCTTATTCTTTCCTTTTTCCAATTGTCTTAGGGTTCTCTTCTTTTTTCCTCAGTGCCCTTATCTTAGCATAAGTTAAATGGCTGGGTTTTCTAAAATATTTTTTCACTTAGTTGCTTTATAATCATTCAATTACATGCAGTCCTTAGACTTAATTCTCACTCATATCTGCCCTGTGGTTATTGGACATAAGGGACTCTTAGTTTCCATAGACGCTTTCTGATTTTTCGTTCATGTCCTGAGGCAGACCTTTCGTTTTTTCTCCTCTCTTGCTACAATCTTTGTGATAACTGTTGTTGCTGTAGTGACGAAATACCACAGCCACTTGATCTCCCACCGCCATGGTTGCATCTGTACTCCATCCCATGCTGCCACCAGTGATTATTTGACTAATCCCAAATGTTACAGTCTGCCAGAGATGATCAGTGTCCCACTTCCTGAAGCAAAGGAGCTGCGAGCTTCTCCAATGTGCCAGCCGCCCAATCCCAGAAACCTATTTTAAGGGTGTTTCCTGGGGCCACTTCTTGTGTGTATTACTTAATCACACACAAGCTCCTGACAGGAAACAGATGCTACATGCAGATGGACCAATTAAGGAAGGTTTAATAGAGGACTATTTACAGAAGTGTATATAGGGACAAGAAGAAGCCAAACTCAAAAAGAAATGATACAGCCAACCTGGGGTTGGCAGAAACCGGGGGCTTTTACCACCTCTAGGCATTAATTTTCCTCTCCTTCTATCCTCAGATCTTCCGCTACCTCCCAATGGACAAACTCAATCAGAATAACCCTGCCCAGAGGTGGATAGATAGAGCTGATGACTCATAAAGAATGACCTCTTTTGGACAGACAGACAGAACCGGGGGATCTGGGGTACATCTAGGCACAAATGGACAAAGTCCAACCCCAATAGGATGCCCAAACTGGTTGTTTCCTCTGAGCTCCAACATGAAGCTGTCATTTGACATCATCAACTGGATGTCTTAAAAGACATCTCATACCCAGTATATTAAGGCTCATAACCATCATCACCCATTTAAATCCACTCTGCTTGCTGTTGAAAAGGAAGTCTGCCTGACAGCAAAAAAGCTAAAAATAATCCTTAACAACATGCTCTCTTTTGCCTCCCAATCAACCTCCACTCCTTGTTGGATTTTAACTTCTAAAATATTTCATGTATCTTTTTGCTTATTTTTATCACTATTAGAATGCTGTCAGTACTGTAATATTCCCAACCATTGTTACTTCTTTTTTTTTAAATCAGGAATAGAGATACACGTATTGTTATTTAAAAAAATCATTTAGCCCTGGCTGGTGTAGCTCAGTGGACTGAGCGCGGGCCTGCGAACCAGACAATTGCGGTTCGATTCCCAGTCAGGGCACATACCCGGGTTGCAGGCCGGTTTCCTGCAGGCCAGTTCCCAGCAGGGGATGCATGAAAGGCAACCATACATTGATGTTTCTCTCCCTCTCTCCTTCCCTTCCCCTCTAAAGATAAATAAATAAAATTAAAAAAAAATCATTTAGACTTTTTATTTTGAAATAGAGCAGAGGTCCAGAGAAGTGCATAGATCTTAAATGTACACCCCCAAAATGATAACAAAGTGGACACCACTGTTGCCTCTGAGTCCCTTTCAACCACTCCTTCCTTAAGGGAGACCTGTTATCATGACCACTCACACTATATGTACAAGTTTGCTTTCCTTAGGCAGACTATTTAAAATGGTTTTGTTGAGTTATTATTCACTTTAGAATATTTTTATCACCTCAAAAAGAAACTCTATGCTCATTAGCAGTCACTCCCTGCTTTTTCCAGACTCCCCACCCGCAAGTCCTAAGCAACCAGTAATCTACTTTCTCTCTCTCTTGGTTTACTAACTCTGGATGTTTTATAAAAGAGTAATATAACGTGATCTTTGGGGGCTGCTTCTTTCACTTAGCCTAATGTTTTCCAGGCTTGTCTACACTGCAGCATGTACTAGTACATCACTCTTTCTCGTTGCCTAAAAATATCGCATTGTATAGGTAATGTCACGTTTTATTTATTAATTTATTACTTGGTAGAAATTTGGGTTGTTTTCACTTCTTGGTTCTTACAAGTAATATATTATGAATACTGCTGCCATAAACATTTGTCTACAAATTATTTTGTGTGTGGCACAGTTGTTATTTAATGTAGATCATATCAAAAGGAAGATTTCAGAAAGGGTAGTAGGGAAAATAATGGCTCTCCAAATATGCCCACACCCTAATCCCCAGAAACTGTCAATAAGTGGACATTTATGGCAGAAAGGACTTGACAGATGCAACTAAGGTTATGGATTTTGAGGTGGGGAGACCATCCAGAATGATCAAGGTGGGCCTAGTCTAATCTAATCTCAATATCTCTATTTTTTTCTCTTGATTTACCCTGTATCCTACTTCTTTTTTTTTAAAGACTTTATTTATTTTAGAGAAAGAAAAGGAAGGAGAAAGAGGGGGAGAGAAATACATGCCATTGGTTGCATACCCCCACTGTGGACCTGGCCCACAGCCCAGGCATGTGCCCTGACCAGGAATTGAACTGGAAACCTTTCAGTCCACAGGCTGGTGCTCAAACCACTGAGTCACACCAGCCAGGGCACATACTCTACTTCGTATTCTTCATGTCCAAGAAGGCTGTCCTTCATGAGGTGCACCAGTTGTGCTCTTGGCTTCGGGGTGACAGCTCTGATTAGGTTTTAGGTATCATAATGTACCAGTGGTACTAGACAGTGAGAGAAGAGGAGAGTTGGACTATTTATTTCCCTGGCTCCCCTTCTTTCTGGCTATAGGTTTGCAGCAATGCCATTCATCTGTTGCCTTCCTCTAGGGCACCTTTTTGAAGGAATATTCATTACCCATTGAACTATTTCAGCAGCATTGTGGAAAATGACTTGACCATACAGCTAAGAGATTGATTTCCGGGCTTTAGATTCAATTCCATTTATCTATGTCTGTCCTCATGCCAACATCCCAGTGGCTTGATTTCTGTATTCTTGTAGTCACTTTGAAATCAGAAGAGTGAGTACTTCAACTTTGTTTCTCCTTTCCAAGATTGCTAGTTATTTCTGGGCCCCTTGCATTTCCTTGTGAATTTTAGGATCAGTTTGTCATTTTCTGCAAATCAGCCAGATGGGATTTTGACAAGGATTGTGTTGAACTTGTAAATCAATTTTGGGAGTATTGCCATCTTAACAATATGAAGTCTTCTGATCTCTAATTACCATAGACTGTCTTTCTACTTCTTTGGGTCTTCATTTTTTGGGGTCTTAATTCCTTTCAGTAATGATTTTTAGTTTTCAAGGGGGGGTGGTCCCTATGCTCTTTTGTTAAATTTATTCCCAAATATTTTATTATTATTGATTATATTACAAATGATATTATTTTCATAATATCATTTTTGCATTATTTATTGCTAATGTATAGAAACAACTGATTTTTGTATATTGATCTTATGTTCTGTAACCTGGCTGTACACATTTATTTGTTTAATGCATTATTTTGGATAGATTCCTCAAGACTTTATGTATACAAGTACTTGTCATCTGCAAGTAGAGATAGTTTCACTTTTTTCTTTCCAAAATAAATGTCTTTTGTTTTTAATTTAATTTTGCCTCATTGTCTTGGCTAAAATCTCCAAAACAATGATGAATAGATGTGGCAGGAATAGATATCATTATCTTGCTCCTGATCTCAATGAGAAAACATTCAGCTCTTTCCCATTAATTATGCTGTTAGCTGTTCTTGTTTTGTATTTCAATTTTTTAATTAAGTTAGGGAGTTCCCTTCTAGTACTGCTCTGTTGAGTATTTTTATTATAGAAGTTTTTGCATCGAAAGCTTTTTTTGCATATTTTGACAGTCCTGTGTTCTTTATTCTTTATTTTATGAATGAGATGTATACTTAATTTTTTAAAACAATTTACTTAATTTTCAGTGAAAAAAGAACTTTATGCCATTAGACAAAAAGGAAACTCATTTTTTAAAACTGGAATGACATTACAAACTCATGTTTGTATCAAAATAATCAAACCTATACCCATTAAGACACAGAAAAAAGAATGCAAAAATTTAAGTATTCTTACTTCTCTTGAACTTGGTGGCAGAGACAGGACTGTTTCCATAATGGTCCTGCCAATACTCATGCAACAGGACGCTGGAGAGTCTGGAGAACCTGATCCATGTTAATTTGTTATTTGCAACTTTGCATTACTGGGTTGCTTCCCATTTGCTGATGGTATGCAATCTTTTTTTACATTACCAGATTCGGTTTGCTAGTATTTTGTTGAAGATTTTATGTCTCTGTTCATAAGGGAACTGGCTTGTGATTTTATAGGAGACTGTTCTGCATGGCGTGGGCCCAGCTCCCACTCGGAGATGCACAGGACCCACTCCAACAGATAGGTTCTCCCACGGGGAATCAGGTCTGCAATGTGCCTAGGCCACTTTGAGTCTTGCTTTTTGCTAAAAACTCCCTCACCCAGATTTGTGGCAAACATTTACTGCAAAGTAACTTCCTAAAATCCATGCTAAACCTTCCAAGGATCAGTGTAACCAGTTCACAAGCACTTTTGCCTTTTCATTTGCAAATATCCATCTTCTGTGATGTGATTAGTGGCATTGGCTCCTTTGTTTTCTGTAAAAGGTAACCGCCTAAAGCAACCTGTGCATAGTAAAGGAGGACCATCATGTAATGTGCAGAGAAACCCAATAAAGGCTGGTCATGACAAGGGCCAAGGCTTTTGCTCCCCTTGAGAGAAAAGCCATGTTGTCCCTTTTCCTCCACCACACTCAGTAGTCCGTGTGAATGTCTCATTGCATACATGGACACTGCAGGCCGGTGTCCACATTATGTTTTTCTTTTCTTATAATGTTATTGTTTGATTTTGGTATCAGGATATACTGCCATCAAACAATAAACTGGGAGATGTTTCCTCTTCTATTTTGAAGGAGGAGTTTGTGATGGATCAGTGTTAATTCTTTAAATATTTTGTAACATTCACCAGTGAGTCTATCTGAACTCAGATCAGCTCTTTCTTGCTGAAACTTTTAAAATTAATAATTCAAAGTGTTTGCTTGCCATAAATCTATCCAGATTATCTATTTCTTCTTGAATCAGTTTTCCCATGTCTTTTTAGGAATTTTCCATTTTGTCTAAGTTATCTAATTCACTAACATGTCCTTTTACTCTTAATCTCTTTGTGTCTTTATACTGAAAGTAGATTTATTGTGAAAAATATACAGTATATAGTTGGTTCTTCTATATGTGGAATACTCTGCCTTTTAATTGAGGTGTTTGGACCATTTATATTTAATGTGCTGACTGTTATGTTTGGTTATAAATTTATTATATTTCCACTTGCTTTCCTTTTATCATATGTGTTCTTTATGATTCTTTCTGTCTTTTCTCCTATTAATTATATATTTTGTATGATTTATTTTTATTTTACTTGTGTCTTTAGTGTTTGCTATACTGTTTTTAGTATACATCTCTGGCTTATAAAGAATAAATTGTCATTTATTTACATAGGGAAAAAGAATCTTTCACTAGTTTATTTCTATTTCTCTTCCCTTATTCTTTGTGCTATACTGTTCATACACATTTTATTCCTGCATGTTGTAAACCCCACAGTACATTGATATTCACTTAGCTTTAAACTGCTGAATACTTTTAAAAGGCATTTAAATCATAAAAAATCATTTTACATACAACCACATAGTTATCATTTCTGAGTCTGTCTGGTTCTTTGCATAAATCTGTATTTTAATCTGATATCATATTTTTTTCTTTCAGAAAGATTTTTTTCATATTTCATATAGTGAGGTCTACTGGTTATAAATTCTTTCAGCTTCTGCATGTCTGAGAAAATATTTGGCTTTTGCTGTAGAGGGATTTTTGCTAGTAACAGTGTAACCTCCAGACGGCAGGGATGAAGCAACCCAGACTTCTCCATGACTGCTGTTTGTGAAAGCCTGACTAGGATAGTGAAGAACCCTAACTCTTAACTTTCTTCTCCTAATAAGTCTCTCTACTTACTTTCCACTGGTCTATGGTGAACAGAAGGTAGTCTTAAGGCTTAATTGTACTTTACTTGCAGATAGTAGTCACTGCGATGGAAACTCATTGTCCTTTCCACCCTTCAGTGATTTGTCTAAGCCAAATATGACCATTCTACCTCCATCCTTGATGGGGTGATGCCCACGTAGCTCAACTCTGGCTTTTGGGAAGTAAGGCAAGTGAGCTGGCAAGCCTCTGGGAATGATTTTGTCATTGCATCTGGACTGCATTCGAGACCAGTAGCCACCTGTCTGCCAGTTTAAAACTAATGAAACTGATGCTGAGGGTAGCCCAGCAGAATGTGGTTTTTCTGACTTTTCACTGTCCCACCTTCAGACGGAGACAATGGAGATGAGCGTGCCCATGGCTGGGGGAAAAAGGAAAAGGAATTTATCAACAGCCATTTTCTATGGTATTTTGTTCTAACAGACATTTATTTAAAAAACCTACATATTTTAAAAAATATGCATACTATTTAAGGGCAGTTGGACAGTTTTAACAATCATTTAGCCAAGCTTTATTATCTACCATGAATCAGATACTGGATCAGGCACTGGGCATAAAAAGTGAATAATTTATAACACCTTGTTTTAAAATTCATATCGTCTATATGAGGAAGATAGACCAGGAAAGGGAAATAAACAGCTAAGTTTTTTAATGCTGAGAAAAATGGAAATTAGGGGATATCATGGCACAGGTATAAAGGCTACCTGACCCAGTTTGGGACGTATCTGTTATGACCTTTTTGACTGCAAGTGATAGAAAACCCACCCTGAACTGGCTTAAAAAATAGATTTATTTGGTTAAATACTTTAAACGTGTAGGAGTACAGTGCTTTTAAACACAGTTGGATTCAGGGCTCAAAAACACCATCAGTCCCGAATATCTCCCTGTTTCTTGTTTTGCTCCATTGTTAATGTGTTGTTTCCCTTTCAGGCTCCAGTGGGTGGTCTCTGGCAGCCGTAGCTGTAGACTCATGTACTCTCATTCACAAGATGAGGGGGAAAGAGGGGCTTCTTTTTTGTCTTTATAGTAGTCACCACAAACATCTTACAGAATTAGCTCAGGTCACATGCCTGCCACTAAACTAATCACTGTGGCCAGGGTCATTTGAGGAAGTGGCCCTGTTAGTTTCCATGTGCCCACTCAACCTGCAGGGGCTGAAAATGGGGAGACACTGAATTCCAAGTAAAAGTTACAAGAATTGTCTATCCATTCATTCCACAAATATTGAGTTGGCCCAAAACTCCTTTTGGTCTTGTCTGTAAGATGGCTTTATTAGCACTTGGTATTCTTTAACTTCATTTGAAGCAATTTTCTTAGATTATATTGTGACAGTTGTCAATCAGCGTGCACTAAAAAATTTATCAAAGTTGGTGAATTTTTGAGTGGCCATTTTAATATTGAAGATGGAAGAAAATATACAACATTTTCAGCATATTATGCTTCATTATTTCAAGAAAAGGTAAAAATGCAACTGGAAGGCAGAAAAAGATTTGTGCAGTGTATGGAGAAGATACTGTGACAGATTGAATGTGTCAAAAGTAGTTTGTGAAGTTTTGTGCTGCAGATTTCTTGCTGGATGATGTTCCCTGGTTGGGTAGAGCAGTTGAAGTTTGTAGCAGTGAAATCAAGACATTAATTGAGAACAATCAACATTATACCACTTGAGAGGTAGCTGACATACTCAAAATATCCAAATCAATACAAGTACTAGTGAAAATAAAAAATATGTCTTTTATAATGTACAAAAAACAGCAGATTTTTTTTGCCAACCCAGTATTTATTGAGCATCTGTTATGATCAGGATTCAGTTTTGAATCTGGGGAGACAATAGGGCCCAAAACAGAATTTTTGATCTCACGAATATTATATTCTAGCGGGGACAGGCAGTGATAAATAAATAAGTACATATGTAAGTGAGTATGCAGTATACCAGATAGACACGAATGATATAGAGAGAAATAGAGGTGGACAAGATGGTAGGGAATACAGTGGTGTTGGGGAGAGGATTTGCTCTTTAAGAGAATAGTCAGGAATGGATGGTCTGATAAGGAGATCTGAAGTTAAGTGAGAATTAATTTATGTAGCTATTTAATTTAAAAAGAGCAGTCCAGCCAGAAGAAAGATCAAGGCCATGACCTGGGAGCAGGTTTGCCATGCTTGAAGAAAGAAAGGAGAACTGTGGGCCTGGAGCAGAGTAAAAAATAAAGAGGTAAGGAGTGACATCAGATTTGGGAAAGAAAAGACAAGTAGGCTGAAATAAAGATGTTGGCTTTCTTCTCAGTGAGATGGGAGCCAGCAGAAATTCGGGGAAAAAGGAATGACATGCCTTAGTCTGTGCTGTAAAAACAGAATTCTTGCAGTGGTGTGAATTATAGACTGTGGATTGATAAAGGGGTAGGTGGATCAGTTTAGAGACTACTAACAAAATACAGGCAGGAGATCATTTTGACAAATCACACCTTTGCATAGACTGTTATCAGTAGAGGTGTGGAAAAGTGGTCTGATATGGGATATATTTTGAAAGCCAAGCTTACTAGGACTTGCTGACAGATATGTGGTGTGTGAATAAAAAGAGGAGTTATGGATGATTCCATGTTTTATTCTGCAACCAGCTGGGGAAAATGGGGTCACTTTTTACTGAAATGGACAATGTGGCAGGAAAAATAGGCTTTGGGGAGAAGATCAGAAACAAGTTTTAGATGTGTAATTTTGAAGTGCTACTAGCATTCAACTGGAAATGTAAAGTAGGTTGTTGAATATATTAATCCAGACTGCAAGGCAGAGTACTGGGTGGAAGGATGTAAGACTTTATGAATTGCAGCATATAGGTATTAGTTAGGCCAGGAGACTGGATAAGATTCCTTAAACAATGAATATAGACAGGAAACAGAAGAGGAATGAGAAGTGAGACCTGGAAACTAGACCAGTAAGATCACAAGTTAATGAGAAGAATTGGAGAAAGGATATTAAGAAGGATTGGCTTGTAAGGTAGAAAGAGAAATAAGGAAGTGTACAGTCTGAGATTCTAAACAAAGAAAAGCCATTCAGAAGGTGGGAGTGTTCATCTGGGCCGAATATTTCTGTTAGGTCCAGTAAGATAAGGAGAGAGAACTGACCATGGGAGTTAGCAATATATAGATCACGGGTAATAAGGAACAAGTGATTGGTTAGTAGAATCAATATGCAAATGATTTGGATTCAGTAGAATTGTGGGAATACAATCTCATTTGCAGGGATTTAAGGACACAATAGGAAAGAGGAATTCAGATAATGAATATAAATTACAGGGGTAATTTATATAATTTATAATGTGTATAATTTAAGGAATTTTTCTTTTGATAAAGAGAAGCAGAGAATTATGGCTCTAATAGTTGTAGGGGAGATTTCACGAGAGGGTTCTTTTTTAAAGATGTTCACGATAATATGTTTTATATTCATGGAAATAATCCAGTAAGAAGAAAGGTTTGATGAGTCTACCCAGGGGAATAAGTGACTGTGCATTGTCCTTGAAAAGGCGGCAGGCAACAGACAGATAAGACTATGAATAGTTCCTCTGTGCGCTACACACTCAGGATGAGGCAGGGTATACGGGTGCAGATGAGGTAGGTGGGTGCATGTGAGGTTGGGAGCCTGGAAGTTTTATTATTTCTTTAACGTTTGTGCTGCCATAGGAAACACAGTCATTAGGTGTTGATAAGGGGGGGGCAATACAGGCTGGAGGCTGGAGGAGCAGTACAAAAGCATTGTCACCTGGGAGAGGAGAGAATGACTAGCTCCAGCGAATATAACCTAACGTATTGTTGGGTGTGGACATAGGAGCCCTGTTAGGTCATAAACACATCAAACTCACAGTTGTATGTTTTCCTCTGGACACTTTTCAGTGAAGAAAATGTAGGTAAAGACTAGATAGAAAGCTGGATTTATTCAGCAATTGGGTTTTCCAGGTAAAAGAACACAGAGATTCATTAGGAAAGGTAGGTATATGAAAATGAATAGTTACAATAGTGGTTCATGAAGTACAGACTAAGTCCAGGAAAGCGAGAACCTGCTGTTTTTGGAAGAAAGGAACATGTTTTCTGGGAAAAGCACAAACAAACTTCTACTGTGAAATTAGCCTTTGTTGGGCTTTGCAAGCAAGGTCATGCTATGATGGTAAAGTTTGACAGTGGACGGACACGTGTATACATTATATCAAATCTTAATAGCCCTAAATTATGTAAAAATAGAATTTTGTAATACCTTGCAATCGAGAATAGTCAAAGGTGAAACATTAAGTTTTACATTCATGTATTTATTCAAAAGTCATGATGGCATAAATAACAAGAATAACAAGGAAAGTCACGGCAGCATTTTGGAGAAACTAGTTTTAAAGACCTGACATCTGGGCAGCACAGTGCCCACACAGACATGTGTGTCACTGCACACAGACACAGGGGCTCCAGACACCTTCTGATGATTTGCTTTGAGATAAAGTTATTTTCTGAAGTAAAAAAAATCATGATGTAGGGTGATTAGTATCTGTATTTGGCTTTAATTTTGAAGATAGAATTGAATGTATGGTACCTAGTGCTCTGAGCTGAGTGTACAGTGAATGGAAGGTAAGGTTTTACACAGCTAAAGAAAACAGCATTAAAATGAAAAGAGAAGCAAGTGTATGGGAAAACATATTTGCCAATGATACCTCAGACAAAGGTTTGATCTCTAAAATATATAAAGAACTCACATGATTCCACTCCAGGAAGGCAAACAACCCAATTAAAAAATGGGCCAAAGACTTGAACAGACAGAGACTTGAACAGACAAAGACTTGAACAGACTTTTCCAAGGACATACAGAGACATGAAAAGATACTCGTCATCACTAGCCATCGGAGACATGCAAATTAAAACCACAATGAGATATCACTTCACACTGGTCAGAATGGCCATCATTAACAAATCAACAAACATCACATGCTGGTGAAGTTGTGAAGAAAAGGAGACCCTAGTACACTGTTGGTGGGAATCAGACTGGTGCAGCCACTGTGGAAAACAGTATGGAATTTGCTTAGAAAAGTAAAAATGGAACTGCCTTTTGACCCGGCAATTCCATTGCTGGGATTATACCCTAAGAAACCTGAAACACCAATTCAGAAGAACCTATGCACCCCAATATTAATAGCAGCACAATTTCCAGTATCCACATGCTGGAAACAGCCTAAGTGCCCATCAGTAAATGAATGGATCAAAAAACTATGGTACATTTACACAATGGAATACTACACAGCAGAAAGAAAGAAGGAGCTCCTACTCTTCCTGACAGCATGGATGGAACTAGAGAGCATTATGTAGATGAAATAAGCCAGGGGGTAAAAGACAAATACCATATGATCTCACCTTTAAGTGGAACCTAACCAACAAAACAAGTAAGCAAGCAAAATATAACCAGAGACATTGAAATTAGGAACAAATAGATAGTAACCAGAGGGGAGGTGGGAGCAGGTAATGGTGGGGAGAGGGGAAGGGTTTTCAGGAACAACTATAAAGCACACCTGGACAAAACCAAGGTGTGTGGAATCAGGGGATGCAGGTGGGGATGGCTGGGGTGGGGGAAGTGGTGGGAGGTAAATACAGACAACTGTACATGAACAATGACAAAATAAAAAAATCATAAAAAAATAATAAAGATATCAGATTTCTCTTTTTCTTTTTTTTCACTGAAGAAATTTCATTGTCTTGTCAAAATAGTGTGTTGGAAAAAGATCAATTATTCTTAACTTTTCTTCTTGGGACAAGACAATTCTCTTTCTCAATATTTACTTTCCAGAGTGGCTTTTTAGGAGTAGAATTTAAAATTTTAAAAATTTAACTAGACATCCCTAGAAATATAAGGGTAAGAATATATTGACTATAAAACAATTACTTAAAAATAAAAATTTTCATTGTTTTCTTACTTGCTCATATGTATTTCCATCAGACCCTTGATCATAGCAATGAAAACATATTCTATTTTTTCTTAACTTTATACTATAAGAAACCGAATTTATTGAGCATTTATTAGGTTCTAGGTAATGACCTAAAGGTCTTAAATTTATTCAATAATTTTTATTTGCATCAATCTATGAGGATGTTCCTGTTACTATTATTACTATCTCCATCTCACACATGGGAAAAATCGAAGTTCAAAAGTTAAAAAGGAGTTTTTCTAAGAGCAGAGATTCAGAAGCTTATCATATTAAGTCTCACATTTGTTGCTATATTTATATAATCATTGCTTATATGTATCACATCAAGAAAAGTGTTAAATATGTATTACGTAATAATATTTAACAGCCTTTGTACTAAAGATGATTTATGAAATTACATCTGCCTTCCTGGATGCATTTTTGCTGCAGGAAAAACATATCAATTTAACTTCATTAATATTTTAAATCATTTTATTAAAATAAAAACTTCATGAGATGGAGGAATGTATCAAAAATCATGAACATTTAGGGGATTTTGACTGGTATTTCCAAAACACATTATGCATGCTAAATGAAATCTGAAGGGTTTGATTGTAGCCATTCTTCTAATTTTTGACAAAAAAACATTCATCTTGATAAATAGAAATTTCTGCCTCATTCTGATTTCAAGTTACTGTTATTACCAGGGCAGTTAGGGTTTTTTTTTCCCCTTTCAACAATTAGCAAATATTTTATGCTTGCTTTCCTGTAGTGTTTTCTCATGAAGCAAAACAATATTGTATAGAGAAAGAATATGCATCTTTAAGCAGGTACTGATTATGTTCTGTTGTCTTAGGCCTATTACTTAACTTCATGAAACCCATTTCCTCAGTTGTAACTAGGGAAAAATTATGATTTGGGATGGTTATTTTCAAGATTCAAGTGAAAGCTTGGCAATCTCCTAAGTATCCACTACATAGATAATACTCTAGAATTGTAGTTATCATTACTATTATTGACTATTTCTCCATACTCTTTTGTCACTAAAGTTGTACAATTTGCATAAGTTTGCATATTTGTAGATAACCAGTCTTTGCTGTATTAGGTGGAAAAAAAGAGGAAATCTGTTTTGAATTTTTTTTATCCAACATTAGAAAAAGTTAATATTAAGCAGAATTTATTCAAACTGTGATCAAAGAGTTAAATCAAATAAGCAATACATAATTCCCTTAAGTATATGGTAATTTTAAAAAATGTTTTGTGCTTTTATAATAACATATAATAAAAACATATCTCCAGTTATGTTTTAAAATAGAAACTTGATTAAAAATAAGAATATATATACATAGTAAAAGAGACAAAATTTATAAGTATACCAGATAAAATTTTTTGAAGTGACTAAAACTCATGGGGAAAATCATGACTTTTTCAGATGCTTGTGAATAAAATAAAACTTGGAGTTTGGATTTCAATACATTAAAATTCCATTAGAGTAGCCTTACAGGGAACATCATATAGTGAAATCAAATATATATTAAAAAAAGTCAAATCTGGTGATGTGATTATCTTCTACCAATCGCTTTTCTGGTCATGGGAGGAAAAAAAAACCCTAACAGATTTTCTTTCTTTTTATCTACTCAAATATATGAAAAGAGTATGCATATAAACATGCTGAATCTATCCTTAGAAAACTTACAATATCCATGAATCTAAAATCACTCCTTTTAATGTTTAGTCCAATAATGTCTCTTGTTCTCTCAAAGAGAGCGTCATATCCCCAGATGTAAACATTGCTTTGAGAGTCAATGCCATATGCTGACAGATGGCATCCCATCTGTGGTTCACTTATTAAAAATAAATTTCTTGGCTATGTTCAATAAATATAAGATATTCTTATCCATCTTTTCTAGAAATGTTTAGTTTTCAACTATAGGTTTAGCAAAGCAAACCGCAAAGCTCAATTCCATATAATAATGTGAGTAACAAAATAAGCTTTATGTCAGACTAAAACTATATATTTAGGCTAAGATGTTCAGAAGAGAAAAATAGAAAAAGAAAAATGTGAACTAATGTCTCTGAGTGTTATACTATTGATTAGGCTCTACTCTAACTACTGGATAGGAAATTTAAAAAATGCATATTTTTTATTTACTTTCACAGAGAGGGGAAGAGAGGGAGAAGGAGGAGAGAAACATAGATGTGTGAGGGAAATATGGATGGGTTGCCTCTTGTACACCCGCAGCTGGGGACCTGGTCTGCAGCCCCATGCACTCTGACTGGTAATTGAACCGGCGACCTTTTGGTTCACAGGACAGCACTCAATCCACTGAGCCACACCAGTGAGGACAGATAGGAATTTTTTTTTAATTGTACTCACTTGTGGGAGTTAAGAGGTGATGGACAGGGACCACGATATCAAAGACACTGGAAATGTTTTACGTTTTGCCTAAACTCCAAAATCTTGTCAGTAGTTCTTTTTCTGCTGTGTTTTCAAACCTTCAAATTAGTCTTTTTTTTTTTTTTCACATTTTCAGTGTCAAACTAGACTTTGAAATGAACGTGGGATATATAGGTAATACATTTCTACTCCTCATAATGTGACAGGTTTTTGTTAAAAGGATAGAAAAGGAAGACAAGCACGCACGTCCCTGACAGTGTTTAATAAGTTAGGCTTCAAAGACAGGGCTTTGTAAACCGGCACTCTCAGCATTATGGGATAAATGGCCAACTTTGACCTTAATTTCATTTAGGTTTTTGTTGTCATAGAAGTTTGTAGGGTTTTTCCCGCTTCCCTCCTGCCATCTAGTCTTTCCCTTTATGACGGGATGAGGACTAAGGACGTCCTGTCCATCTTCTACTCTGTTAAGGAACCATCCTGTAGGCACACAGTGGGTTTCAGTGAACATACATCATTCTGGACACCAAGAAACTATGGAAATAAACACACGTGGGCAATCGACACTGACCACTTTAAATATTGTCCAGCCCCTTGGCATATGCAAACAATCACCACCACTTCATATCTTTGAGTTACAGATCTTATCTTGCTTTGTAAACACCCATTTGTATTCATAAACACAACCTCATCTGTCTCATCGGGAAAACTCTGTGTGCGAGACTGAGCTGCAATGGCACTCCTACCACCAGAAAAGCCCCCAAGCTATTTATTCATATTCTGGCAGCAAATACAGAGTCCCTGGATTAAAAGCAAAACCAGAAAACCAAAACAGACCCTCTCTCCATTTATTTCTCAGACTATCTCAGCTTCTGTTTCTTATGCCCCTACTGCACACAAGGGAAGGGCCAGGTGCTCATCTCCACATGTACGGGATTGTACCACGTAAGAGGAACCCCCCAAATTATGATGCTTAGGATTTATATAGGGAGGCTGGCACTTGGGCATATCTTTCCCTATAGAGGCCTTTCCTGTAGAATGTAAACAACTCCTGTCTGAGTGGGGAGTGAGAGGGATCTCCGTCCTGGCATGTAAGCAAACGGTTCTGGGCCAGATAAGCCTCTAAATCTCTCTGAAGCAACATACTTCCTATAACTTCTAAGGCATTTTTGTCGAATAAACTTTGTTTAGCAAAGTTTGCCAATCCTTTTGGCTCAGAAAGTCTGCAGCATGTAGAGACATAAAAACATTCATTGGAAATTGCCTTCCAACATGAATTGGAAAGTTATTGAATTAACATCAATATTACAGTGGCCAATGGTGAATTGGAAACTAAAGTCTAGTCTCCCAACTTCAAATCCTGTGACACAGACATTCTGTCACACGTGTACTCTGTGTCCTTGAAGAGACAGAATTAGTGACTGATGAATGTGCAAGTTCTGGAATAATATTTCTATTATTCCTGCCAGTCTGGATCCAATATAACAGAACCAGAAAATGGACCGATGAAGAAAGGGAAAAGTAGTTAATTGTTGCTGAAGTAGTATTTTGAAAATGTTAAAAATTAATGCATATGTTAAAGTATTTGTCCACAGAATAAAACAAGAATCAATACTCTGTAACACAATTATGATTAGAATTAAGTTTATACTCAAGACAGATAAGATCAGTAAAAAAATGTAAAACAATGCGTCTATCTCATGGACCTAATTTAAAAAATTCCTAAATAAAGTCAGGAAACTGTGGTAAGCAGACTTTTAAAATGGCCCCCAAGATTCTCATATTGTTTGAATTTCTCCTCTTCAGCGTGAGTAGATTCTATGAATATCACACCCAGGCTACCATGCCCATTCTTAGGTAACACTTGAAGGTGTAATTGAGTCTCTAATAAGTTTACTTCAAGTTAACCAAAAGGCAAATTATTCTAGATAGATTTCTGATATTAGGTATCATATTAATTACAAATAATAATTTTATCTTTTTTATTTTAAACTTTACACCTATGATTTCTGTATCTAATCAGGTGAACCCTTACACGAGAGAGTGTCCTGATGACTTGGAGTAAGTCTCTAAGAGCTGAAACTCATCCCAGCCAAGCAAATGGGAGATCAGTCTTATAACCACAGAGTAATGAAATTCTACTCCAAACCAAGGATGTTGACAGATGACCCCAAGGCTTAGCTCTGATCCCAGCCTTAATCGACAGTTTGGTTTCTGCCTGTAAGACCGTGAGCAGAGACGGCCCATCACAGCTGATCTAGACTGATTCAGGAAATGGAAACTGAAACAATTGAGTGCGCGTGTGTTGTTCTAAGTCACTATGTTCATGGCCACTTGTTGTACAGCAAGAGAAAGCTAAACAACAACAACAATAAAAAACCCAAAGTGTGTAAAATAAGTATCATAATCATGTAGAACAATAACTAATTAATGCCAGAGGATATATTGGTATAGTTTACCATATTAAACTTTTAAAAAAATGATCATTTCTATAAATGTAGAAAATATTGATAAAATTCTATGTACATACATGATAAAAACAGTCAATACTGGGAATAAAAAAAGGATCCCCCCATTATTGCATTAACTCAAATTGTAATAGAAAAATTAGTTAATAATTAACAAAATATGTATACATCAGAGATATGAAGTCTAAAATAAAAACAGATCAAATTATTTTTTTGCAAATATGATTGTTAGTATCAGAAATCCATAAGATTTTATGGACAAATGGTTATAATCAATAAAATAATTCTGCAAATTTACAAACCATAAGACTAACATACAAAAATCATTTATAATTCTAGGCATAAGTAATTATAAAATGTAAATAATATTAAACATGAGCCACATCATTTATAATAGTAAGAAAGTGGTAAGGCTACGGGGAATAAACTACTAAAATATGAAAACCTAAGTAAATGTAGAGTTATGTCATTTTCTTAGAAAAAAACCTTCAATATTATAAAGAGGAAAATTATCCACTAATTTACCTGTATTTTATTTTGGCTTCAATCTCACAGAAGTTTTTATAAATTCTAACAGGTTGATTATCAAACTCATATGTAAGATTAAGAGCCTGAAATAGATAAAGCATTTTTAAGAAGAGGAGAAAGAATATGGCTTATCAGTTTCTAAGTTGTTAAAAATAAATAATAAACTAGGTTGCTCTTTACACAGGTAAGAAAAATAAAACAGAATCATTTCAAAATACCCAAATTTGTATGAATGAATTAAAAATAGCATTAGACATCACCTCATAAGGCATTGCCAATCATATATAATATTGAGATCATTGATTATCCAAATGGAAAATAATCCAAATTCTCACATAACTCCAGAAACACAAATATATTTCATACGCATTACAGATGATATGGAAATTAAAATGATAAAACTTTTGGAATATAAAATAGCTGTCTTTATATTATTGAAATGAGAAATGATGTCTAAGAAAATAATAGTCATCTGTAAAGTAATACACTGGTAATTTTGATCGCATTAAACTAACAACAACAGTGATAATAAACTGCCGCCCAATGAAACATATCATGAATTCTAAAGAAATGTCACAGATGTGAGAAGAGACTTGTCTTGTACATAGGTCACATTAGCAATCACAGTATATAAAGAATTTCTACCAATCAATAAGAAAATAATATTGTCCCCCTCCCTGACCCTCCCCCCCAAGAAAAGGTTTAGCAAGTATGAAAAAGAAAAAAAAACAGGAATGACCAGTAAACCACTTTTTGAGCATAGAAAGATGCTCAATGTTATTAATAATGAGAAAAATCCAAATTAAATGAATAATATAATGCCCAATCGATGACAGTAGATAAATAATGTATGATAACTTCAAATGTTGTCAAGAATGTGAGCACAAAATGTTATTCCACCTTCTGGTACAAGAGTAAAGTGGTACATACAGTCACTTTTTCACACTTAGGAATGTTGAAGGTGTCCATAAGCTACCTTGGGAGACTAATTTCACTTCTAGATCTAAGGTAGACAAGTCCCCATAGCACAAGTGCCCAAGCGACTATATGTAAAGTCATTCATCAAAAACCGGCTTGTGAAAGTAATGTAACAGTCTGTCACAGGGAAAATGGGTACATCTCAAAACTTAGGCTAGGAAAGATGTGTAGCCAAATGATTCACACTTGTAAAATGACGCATAAATGAATGATGGATAGATAGCCATGTGGTGAAATCACACAATATTCGGGGGCAATGCACATCAACTTCAAAATAGTGGTTACTTCTGGGCTGAGGTGGGGGTAACAATAAGAACAGGGTGAAGCCTTAGGTGCATTGGTAGCATTGTGTGCCGAGAGAGATCCGTGGGTCAGAGGAACAGAGTGAGGGGGGAGGACAGGGCTTGGAGGGACAGAGAGGCGGTCCCTCTAGGCTCCAGGCTAATGTGTATTCGTGCCTACTTATCCCTGTTACTGTTTTGTTAACTTTCTATAAATGTGGAAAATTTCATGACTTTAAAAAACATGTGGGCCAAAGGGGACAGAGTGAGTAAAATCAGGTCAGAAGTTGGTATTTTTCTTCCAGCAAATGTTAAAGAGCAATTGGGGGAAACAAATGGCCTAGTTTATTGGCTTTCTACCATTTTAGGCCAAGGCTCACAACAACAAAGAAAAGGCATTTTACCTATTGACCCCGTATATGCAAAAGTTTTGCCAAACACTACCTTGTCCTTACTGTGCTAGACACACTGGATTTTCTTCGGTTTGTTCTGTACCACTTTGTTTTGGCTGTGTTCTGCACACTATTCTGTCATTTTTTTCTCTGTGATTTCATTTTTATAAATGCCAGTCCCGACCAATTATATTGACTTTGAGACCCGCTAGTGGATCATGGCCCAAAGTTTGAAATGTACTGGTCCAGTGCCAAGAAAAAAAACATTTGAATTAGATGTGCAATTTAATTCTGACTTTGACATTGTCTGTAAAATCCGTACAGCTCACTTAACTGTGTTGGCTCTGCTGCACCGCAGGAGAAACAGAATTGATGGCAGCACAGGGCTCATTCATTAATTACTTACTGAGCATCTATCACACGCTGGATCTTTTTCAAACACGGCAGGCATCAAGATAGTTGATGGTTATTGAGGATGCTTTCCATTAATGAATGAACCAAACTATTTTTATTATTTTATTAAAAAAAACACACAGATTCAGCAAAATGTAGACAGCCAAGTATAGATTCAGTTTCAATTAGACCAAAGGATTTTTATAAGACCTGGAGGCCTCTTATATAGTCCTCTGGAGAATGTCAAACATATGCACATTGGAAATAAAATATTTTACAAGAAAACTTTTCATGGTCTGCATTAAATATGAATTGTACTCTTTAATTCTCTGGTGAATAAAAATGTGGTAATGCTTTCAAAAATAAAATTAAGTCACACTCCCAGCTCTCACTTGCGAGGAAGGGGAGCAATTTAACCTAATTTGTGCTTTGGGAGACTCCTTGATCTCCTCGTTCACCTCCCCAAAGTCACGTGCAGACTGAGGTGCTGGTGGTGTTTAGAATATAGACACGGCTTCGGGCTTCAGTTCACTGTGCCTACTGCTGAGGTACCTTGTAGCCCATTCTACCCCTTCCTCCTCCTTAGCAAATTGGGGCAAGAAGTGTTTTTTTTTTATAGCTCCCAATGCCATGGTCCTTGGGCACCACGAACCTCAGAGTCTATATGCCAACCTATCAGGGGCTCTAGAGGGGTGTGGGTCTCTACCACCTAACCCCTACTTAAATCTCATTACCATGAAAACACAAAAATGCACCAAATCCCCAACTCTGTCTTCCTCAGAGGCTGCCCACCAGCTTCTTCCCACCCATCTTTCCTGCTTTCTAAACCCCAGGACTTCTCTCCAACCCTCAGAGCCTAATACACTTTAAGTTCTTTTTGAAAAATCCAATCACTTAAATGTGGCCTGAGGAGAAGGGTCCCCAGCACCTACTAGTCCTCTGTTTACATGAATAGGGTGAATGGAAAAGTGATTCTTACTATCCCTGATAATTCAGCTAAGCAAAACAGAAATCAGCATCTCTGAAACATTTGTGTGACATATAGGCATAACTGCCTATTAGAAGACAATGTTTTCATGAGGAATATGTGGTGAAGAATTTTTTCCCTTCTAAAAATGACTTATTTTCATTTTCTTTTGCTCTGGCCAGGTAGCATAGTTGGTTGGGGCATGGCCTCATATACCAGAAGGTCATGGTTTGATCCCTAGTCATGGCACATACCTGGGTTGCAGGTTGAATCCCTGGTCGGGCACATACAGGAGGTATCTGATTGATGTTTCTCTCTCTCTCTCTCCTCCTCTCTCCCTGCTTGTCTCTCTCTCCTTCTCTCTCTCTTTCTCTCTCATTGATATTTGTCTCTCTCCCAAAAAATCAATAGAAATATCCTTAGGTGAGAATTACTTTCAAAAAGGTTTATTTTTACCATTTTAAATTATGTACTTTTATTTAACAAAAAAACAGGTTCAAATTATCATATTATAAATTGATGTATTTATCTTCAGGTTGTAGCATTTAAATTTTCCATTATGAAATTAATTCTGTCAGTTTTTCTCTATATGCATTGCTAATATCAGATGGGTAAATATTTTATATTTCCATTTTGATTATATATTTTATTATATTTCAGAGGCCCTCATGTCTATAATGATGTGCTTTAACTATTTTATCTGTGACAAATAGAAATGTAGTAGCTGTCTTTTGGTTAGAATTTACTGGACATGTTTTTTCAGTCATTGTCTTTTCTATGTGCTTTTCAAGTCCTTGTGTTCCATTTGTTTATTATTTTCTTTTGTCTCCCTTGCTTAGGGAGTTATAGCTGAAAAGATATTGCTAAGAGTAAGGTCCAATATTTTGCTACCTATGTTTTCCTCCGTGAGTTTTATGGTTTTGTACCTAACACTTATATCTTTCATCTATTTTGAATTTATTCTTGAATGTGCTGTAAGAAGGTGGTCTAGTTTCATTTTTTGCACGTCTGTCCAATTTTCCCAACACCATTTATTGAATAAACTATCTTTAGTCTATTGTATGTGCTTGCTTTCTCTGTCATATGTTAATTGACTATAAAGATATGGATTTATTTCTGTGTTCTCTCTTCTCTTCCATTAATCTATATATTTGTTTTTATGCCACTACCATTCTGTTTTGATTACTATGGCTTTATAGTATAGTTTGATATTAGATAGTGTGATTCCTCCAACTTTGTTCTTCTTTCTCAGGATCACTGTTGTTATGTGGGGCCTTTCTTGGTTCCATATAAATTTTTGAACTATTTGTTCTAGTTCTATGAAATATACCATTGGAATCTTGATAGGAATTGCACTGAATCTGTAGATTGCTTTTGGTAGTATGGACATCAAATTAAAAAATTTTTGTACACCAAAGGAAAACAACAAAATAATAAGACAACCCACAGAATGGGAGAACATATTCTCGACTACATCTGACAAGGAGTTAACATCCAACGTTTATAAAGAACTTAAAAACTCAACATCAAAAACTCCTAAACAACCCAATTAGAAAGTGGGCAAGGGACCAGAATAGACACTCCTCCAAAGAGGACATACAGATGGCCAATAGACATATGAAAAGATGCTCAATGTCGCTAATCATCAGAGAAATGCAAATTAAAACTACAATGAGATATCATTTCACACCTATAGGAATGGCATCATTAATAAATCAAAAAACAACAAGTTCTAGGGAGGATGTAGGGAGAGGGGGAACCCTTGTGCACTGTTGGTGGGAATGCAGACTGGTGCAGCCACTGTGAAAAGCAGTATGGAAATACCTCAAAAAATTAAAAATGGATCTGCCTTTTGACCCAGAGATGCCATCTTTGACAATGTATCCAAAGGAACCCAAAACACTAATTTGAAAAAACTAAACACCCTTATGTTCATTGCAGTGTTATTTACAATCTCTAAGATAAGGAAGCAGCCCGAGAGTCCATCAGTAGATGAATGAATAAAACAACTATGGGGCATTTACACAATGCAATACTACGCAACTGTAAAAAAGAAGATTTTGCCCTTTGAGACAGCATTATGGAGACCTGGAGAACATTATGCTAAGTGAAATCAGCCAGTCAGAGAAAGACAATTACCACACGGTTTCACTCATACGTGGAATCTAATGAACAAACCAAACTAACACAAAAAATGCGGACAGACTCATAGAGATGAGGACAACAACTAAAGGGTGGAAGGAGGGTAGGAGATGGCAGGATTGAGCAAAAGGAGAAAGGACCCATGGACATAGACAGCAGTGTGGTGATTGCGATTGCTAGCAGGAAGGGGTGTAAGGGGGATAAATGGTCATGAAAAAAATGCAATAATAAACAAATTTCTTGTGTCTAAGTGTATACCTTGTAAATTAAAACACATTTCAACATTCAGCCTCTGCCACTTATAAAAGGAATCTATTCACTTTTTAAAATTATTGTTTTATTTCTATTATATTTTGTACTTTCTAGTTATTCTGATATTTTAATGCTTCTCCATCTTTATTTTTACCACTACGACTGCTTAAAGTTTTTTATTCAATATTTTTCTTAATAGTTGGACTTTTTAAAGTTTTTTTATTTTTATGGTTACTAAAATATACTTACTTAATAAAATCTTAAGTTAATATCTCTAGCCTTCTCCTGAGTAATATGTACAAGTCAAAGTATACTAATTACAACCAACTTACTCTTAATTTTGTTCATTTTTAGTTCTATTTTCTTAAATTTGTAATATATTATTTTATTGCAATCACAGATGATACTCATTTAGATTTTCCCATATATAAGCACTTAGTTTTACACCTTTTTTCCCTATAAGTTTTTCTTTGTTTCCTGGATTAATTTCTCTCATTTTGACATATATCTCTGTCAAAGCACTATTCAAGAAGTGATTTAAAACTTCATAGAAAATAATGAGCATATGACTAAGTTTCATTTAACTCATTGATACCAGCAGAATAATACGGGTGGTTCAAGAGACCGTTTTAGAAACCAGGATACAGGGCTTACTACGAGGAGAAAAGGAACGCTGAGGTCAGACAGCCGTGTGAGACACGGAACTATTCACATAAGTCATACACACACAGACAGATAATGAAAATGCCAGTTGCCTGATGGGTTCAGTCATGTGAAATAGTATGCCGAGGGATTTTGCTGTTGAGTTAGAAAGGATTAAACATGTTAAAGAAAAAAATAAAGCCACTATTATCTCTAAGAAAAGCAAAGAAGGTGAATGTACCAAGCAAGGTCATCACAGTATCTTACTAGAATAGGGTATAAATCATTCTGATCTAATCAGTAATGTAGGTATGCATGTTGATTCAACCAGAAGTTATATTTATATAACACACTTATATTGGAGGGGCAGGACAGTAGCGATGAGTTTGTGTATGTGTGTGTGTGTGTGTTAAAGAGAAGCAGCATGTGTTTATGTGGAAGGAGGGGAGAGAACTCGAATGCTGCAACCATACTTTTCTTCATAAGAACTGAGTAGGAATTTTTTAAAAATAGACAAAGTAAAGATTTGCCTGTTTTTCAGAACACACGGAGCTGTTTAGGATGCAGGTCTTATAGGTGAAGAGGAATAGGTTGAGCAACTGCAGTGTATAAGTTCTCCATGCGTGAGACATCACTGTGTCTGAGGAATCACTAAAAAACTATAATCTGTCCTAAGAAGAGTTTTGCTACTGGCTACAGCTGAGAAAAATATTTTCATAATTTGTTGAGTAGGCAATGATTACCTTTCCCCCTGTTGTGAAGAGGGGGAAAATGAAGAACTCGAAAGATGGACGTCATGTCAATAGGTGGGGGGAGGGGGACAAACAAAGTTTAAAGGGATTTGAATTTCCTGTAGACTGAGAGCAAATGTTGACAGAAGTGTTGCTTTTGTCTTACTTTTGGAAAATGCTATTTCGCTCCTGAAAGGAAATTAGTGGAGAAGAAATAACTTTATCTTTCTTATGGTACAAAACCAAAAATCCTGGTGGAGAAACTCGATTTTTCTTGGGCGTTGAAGAGCAGTTTTGAATTCTAGAAAGAGCTGAGGCAGGAATTCTCCCGATGTGCTTGCATAGGAACGAAATGGGGTACCAGTCAACCTTGTCAGTCTGAACACATTTCAGTGTTTACCAGCCAATTTATTAATTGTTTTCATACCTGCCCCTAATGTGATTATGTGCAGATTGTTTTCATGACTTCGCCAAAGAGACATTAGATGCTTCGTGTCTTTCCTGCCTGGGAATTGAAGTGCAGTTTGTATTTGCTACTTCTTGGAAACATTGGTCAAAACACTTGTAGAAATTTATTGCTTTGACAAAGTTCTATTAACCAGGCAGACAGTCCATTCCCCCTCAGGGCTCCCTGCAGAATCTATTGTCCTGCAGTTGGAGCAGTTTTGCTCTAGAAGAACAGAGACCATAGTTTGAGCCCAGGCTGAGAGATTGTCCCTTCACCTTCCTCTCTTATTTATATTTTGTCCTACTTATGTCTGAGATGGTGCAAATTCTCTGGAACCAGCCTTTTGAGTAGAGTCAATGTCAGTTTTCTGTTTCCTGGAAATAGAGCTGTGGTTTAAGAAACATCTTTTTCTTTCTTCTACTTACATCTGTATTTCTTTTTCTCTTTTTTAAGTCACAAACTTACTCATAAGATTTAAAAATCTGAACTTGTGAAGGAGATTCTTATGGGCATGGGAGATAATGAAATAATAGTAATATCAAATAACTGCTCCCTCTGCAAACAGTGAAATCAGACAGTGACTCTGGGTGGTTTGCTCACGGTGTTGCCCACTGAGGGGTTCTAGCCCAGGTGGTAGCTCCATTATCCCCACTTTTAAATTTTATGGTCAGAAGGGTTCTTTATGATTATTTAATAATTTGATTCATTCTGAAATAAATTTCAGCATGTTATATTTTGCCATCAGTAAAAGCTATGTGTTAATTTAATTTTAATTGTCACTATTAAGGAGGCTGTTAAAACAAATGAATATCACTGAGGAAAAAAAATGTATGAACTCTGGATTAGACTCAAATTACTTAATCCTTAAGGAATATATTAGTTTTAGAGTTTCATTGCATCCTTATTTAAAAATATATCACATGCTATAAATCAATGAGGGTAGACACCAAATGTTTTTTTTTGTTCACCACTATACCTCCCCCCCTTAACAATTCACCCAGTGAATAGCGCATGCTGATTAAATATTAATAAAACATGTTATTAAATGAGTCAGTTGGTATGTCTGGATATACATATGTGTAAAAGCGCAGAATGTCAAAATAGAAAGGTCTCTTCTGCCCCATGCTGGTGATTTCTGTGCTTCCTAGATGCTTTAGGCTGTGCCAGAAGAAAATAACATTCAAAAAGTACAACCTCTTACCTGGACGTATCTGTCCCGAGCAGTGGAGAAGCTAACAATTTAAGACGAGGCGTGACAGAGGAAGAGGAACTGCGCGGACCTGGCTTTCCCGAACTGACATTTCCCAGTCCGTAGGCGGGTGATGCGAACTGATGGAGAAAAACATTTTTAAAGGCATAGCCTGACTGCACAAGTTTCCAGCAAAATTGTTTGAAAAGGTTTTAGTTTAAGGAAATGCACTCTGTAAGTAGTTGAGCACCTTGGCAGAGCAAGTTTCATATGGATGTATTTATACAAATCTGTTTCCATAGTACCCAGGCTCTCTAAAGCCTCGTCTTAGTAGAAGACAACCAAAATATTCAAGAAATCCAGTTAATTGTCATCAGGATATAGTTCCTGAACATACCTGGCTAGTACTGTGCCGTTCCTGGGAATCCAGGAAGATGAAGAGACAGAGAAAGATAAAGTTATCCAATGTGACAAGCAGGGGGTGGGAAAGAGACGTGTAGAGTAAAATCACCACAAGGTTCTAAGAATGAGGGCCAGATTCTTCCCCTGCCACGGGGCTGCCTCTATCCTCTATCCACGAGGATAGAGGCACCAAATGAAATGTCTCTGTGACGTGGCAGGCAGTGGAGGGAGCAGCTTTCTTCTCCGGGTGAGTAGCTTGTTGCAGGAGTGTGAATGAAGATGAGGGATTTTCTGGGCAAAGACTGGCAGGCAGAGCACAGAGGAATAGTAAAAATAAATGCACAGAAATGATAAAGGGTGTTCAGAATAAGTGAGTTTATTAATAGACTGCATCCCTTTTTTTTCACATAGCTTATAAAAACAGTCTAAACACTTAGGTGGTGTTTTCACTGACTGTGGCCACCATAGTCCTCCATTCAGATAGAAATATTACCTCTGTCCCATGAGACAGTTGTTTTTAGAGAACGCCCAATTTGTTTCTGTGTATTCTAAGCTCCAGGAACAATTCAGAGAGGGGTGATGTAGCTCATACCTTGACTCATGAAAATATGTAAAGTTAGTGCTCATGTGTTTATGTTCCACTGAATACAAGTCGTCAATACTGCTTTGTTTGCCTAAGTCCTAAGAGGCTGGGTAGTAGGTAGATAGAGCGATAGACTGTGTCCAGTGGTTTGCTCTTTGCAAGACGGAGTCCCAGGAAAGCCAGTGTTATAATTCAGTCCAAGTCTGAAGGCCTGGGAACCAAGTGAGTACATGATGTAAATCCCAGTCCAAGGGCAGTAGAAGATGAGATGTTCAGGTTTAATCAGTGAGTCTGTGAGCAGTAGGAAAGGAATGAATTCTTTGTTCTCTTCCGGTACTCAGTGGGTGAGGATGCTCACCCAGAATGGGCGGGGCATCGTATTCTACTGAGCCCTCCCCCCCATTCAGATGCTAATGTCATTTGGAAACACACTCACAGACAGCAAACAATGTCTAATTGGGACACCAGGCACTCTCTCTAGTTTCACTTGCAGTTGACTATCCTATGAGGGACCAGTAGGAAGAGCCATTAACTTCCTATTGTGTTCACGTGATTCTAAGTGGCAGATGAGACGTTTTCCTACTCTAGTGAGAAACATTTACATCATTGAGAGACCACCTGACTTACCTAGGCATCACTGCTGGCCACAGTGAAATAAGGGCTACGCCAAAACTTCCTATCCTTCACCCAGAGCTTTTCTAGCTATCTATAACTTTCCCTCACAGACCTGTGACTATATTAATGTTTGTATTGTCGACATAAGAAATGTGCAAACCTGTGGAGAATTTTTATCAGTTTATTTGACCCATGTTGACAACAATGACCGGCAAGCAAATCTCAAAGTATTGAGAAAAAGCTCCTGAGAATGGCAGTTTTGCAGCTTATTTTATATCAATACATTAGAATAAAAGGAAGAAACTTCAGGGGGGTTGTGTGAAATCCACTGGTGTTGGACTAGGGGGCAAGAGAAATCTAAGCAGGAACCTTTCTGGGAGTGGATACAAAGTAACACAGAGAAACACAAACTTTCACATGGGTGGGTGCAGGGTAGCTAATGGTTAGCATTTACAGCAGAGATGGTATGTGGCCAACGAGATAACGCTGAGGGCTCCGCTCCAGTGCAGCTGTGCCCCCAGGGGCCTGGAAGAGAAGATCATTCTGACCTTTCAAAGGCATGTTATCTCAGATGCAGGAGACAATAGACAGGCTCACCTTTGTCTTCGCAGGTAAAGACTGACCTTTGTTGAGCCCTAGGACGTGACTGCCTGCCATGACCGGCTTTCAGTTAGGCATTTTTATGTTCCGACCATCCTTTGTGGTTACTTTCCATCTCTGGGTGTGTAGGACCCACCATGCAGACCTCCTCTGCAGTCATCAGGCCCGGTTTTCATGCAGGTATGTTCATCAAAATGTCATCTGCCACCTGTGACCTATGTTTCGGTATATCACCGTCTATTGCTCAGAATGAGTCGCTGCATTGTGATTGCTAGACACCACCTTGCTCGCAGCCATATTCCTTAGCATTCCACAACCAAACTCTTTGGGTTCCTCTGTCTGTTAGTTTTGCAGCAGTATTTGGAGTTGTAAAAACTGTTGGCTAAAGCTTTTGGAAACTTGTAGTTTTTCACTCAAGATCCTCACAAGCTTTGTCTTGATCTCCTTTTCTTTTTTAAAAATATATTTTATTGATTATGCTATTACAGTTGTCCCAATTTTTCTCCCCTTGATTCCCCTCCACCCAGTACCCCCCTCCCACCAGCGTTTCCCCACCTTAGTTCATGTCCATGGGTCGTACATATAAGTTCTTTGGCTTCTCCATTTCCCATACTGTTCTTACCCTCCCCCTGTCTGTTTTGTACCTACCAGGTATGCTGCTTCTTCCCTGTACCTTCACTGGTAGGCCTCATAAACTCCACTGATGACACACTGCTTTGCTGGCTCTCAAGACTTTCTGTGATCTGACCACAGCTGACTTTTACACTCTTTTTTATCATCACGTCTCAGTAGGAGCCTCCTGGCCATGCAGAGAACTCGGCTCCTGGCTTTTCCACACACACACACCATGGGTTTTCCCACCCACCCTCTGCCTGTCTTTATGCACATGGGGTCCTTGTCCTTCCCATGCTGACTGACAGGCTCTCCATCTGTGCGGTTCACCCTTATGGTTGCAGCTGCTCAGGCCGAACACTCTGGAGTCATCCTGATTTTTCTCTCTTATACCCCTATCGAATCCAACAGCATATCCTGTTGGCTTTACCATTCAGAATATTTCTAGAAACCAATGCTTTTTTCATACTTCTGCTATTGTTGGGATCCATTGTACCACTCTCTCTCCTCTGTGTTTCCAAAGCCAGCCAAGTAACTGGTCTCCTAGCTCTCGACCTTGTTCACCTCCAGCCTAACGGGGGCGAGAACAGCGGGCACAATGATGTTAAGATGTCTAGCGCCACCTCCCCACCACCACCAGTCTGGGAAGGTCCATAGTGTTTAAGATAACCTGCCAGGCTCTGAAATCCTGGTTCTCATGTCAAATTTTATTTTGCAAAACACTTTCTCTCAACCAGTCTGCTCCAGTCATACTGGACTTGATTCTGTTTCTCCAACACTTTGGTGAGCCCCTGTTCTGCACCTCGGGGCCTTTGTTTTCTCTGCCTAGAATACTTAGCGCCCCCCACATCCCATGGTTCACCCTTTCATCTCTATGACTTTTTAGTATGTCCTTCTCTTACCATTCTACGTAAGCTGCATCTCCCATCAGGCCTTTCGACCTTCCTGGCCTTGCTGGTTTTTCTCCATGATATTTACCACTATCTAACTTAAAAAATGTATATTGTATATGTTTATGTTTGGTTGCCGCATGCAAAATGTGAGCCACCTGAACAGATTAATTTTTGTCTTCTTTTTCCTCTGCTCTTTCCCAAGTGCCCATCAGCCTATGTCTCGTATTAGAAATTCAATAAGGGTAAATGAGTGATTTATTTTTTTTTTCAGCCAAGACGAAGTGACAGGGATTGTATTTACTCTTCTAGCTGAAATAAAAATAAAACATAAAAAGGTGCAAAAAAGCACTTTACTCGACATCAATAACAAAGGACAGTAAAATCCCTTCGAGACAGGAAACAACCAGTTGAGTCTTAACAATTTCCCCAATTCATTGCTTTGCAGAGTCTCTGGGCTTGCTGCAGGGGAGAGACGTGTAGATGGAGCTGGTGGGCTTCTTTGAGTTTCGCCGTGGAGCTAGCTGAGGGTTCGGGGAGAACAAGAGGCTAGAATTTTCAAGACAGAGTATGGGAGGCAGAGGGCAGCACAGACAGGGAACCCCGGAGCTTGCCTGGGGGTCCCCTCAGGTGCTTCTTTACCTGAGTGCTGTTCTATCCTATTAGTCCTGAGCTCCTTGATGGCTGTGTCTTCAGAGAAGACTGCCTGTGGCACTTTCCCAGGCACATGTCACTCTCAGGCAGCCCCACAGACATTTCCCTTGCAAGACACCCTGTGTTTAATGGCTGAGCTTATTCTTGTGGTGTTTATTGCAATCCCAGGATGCACTTCAGCAAGAAACCATTAGAGGTGTTTGAGGAACAAGGTTTGTTGCTCACAGGTTCTGGGGGGTACAGGGTGTGCCCAAGAGTCACATAGCAAAGTCACAGGGAAAGAGAGAGAGAGAGAGAGAGAGAGTGAGCTCTCTTTATTAGGGTCTGATGGTAGAAATCTAGGGTTTTGTAGGTCCACTCTGTATCAGCTAATTTAAAGCGTAAGAGCAGGAATTGAAATGAGGGAAGGGAGACCTGGGGTCACTCCAGCAGCCAGTAATCTGGGCTACCCAGGGCTTTCGAGAGGGACCTTCAGGGGTGCTGAAGGCCTCATCCCTTTCTGGCTATTTTGCTAGCTAGTAGTTGAGTCCTACAGCTGTCCCTAAGCTCATTCAGGATGGATGTCTTTTGAAACAAATGCCTTAGCTATCAAATCTTAATGTCAGGCACTTATACTGCAAATACCAATCAGCACACGCAGGTGAGGAAACTAGCTGAGGACAGGAAATCACCATCCTGAAAACCGATGGGTGAGAGTGTGCCGGACTCACACAGTTCTGAGACTAATGCCTGTCTGCACAAGCCGGATGAGGAAGACTCACGACCCACAGAGCATTGGGGGTGTCCAGAAAAGGGGGCCTCGGTGGCAAGGCAGAATTAGCCTTAGACTAAGCATGGTCCTCATCTAACCAACCCCTCTTAAAAGCAAGACGTGAAAAGTCAGACAGTTTCCAAGTCGCTGAAGTGCAAGTCAGAAAAAAAGTCCAGAAATAAGTGTAGAAACACAAAAATATCTAGCACCCAGTGCGTTCAGGACCATGATTTTTGGCACACCTCAAAATTTATCAAGCAGGAAAAGAAGCAGGAAAAACATCCTCCAGCGAGGAGAAAAATCAATCAATTGGAGTTGACATGGAATTGACATCAGTGTATTACTTAGTAGTCAGGGAAGTTACAGTTGTTATTATAACTGTATTACATATGTTTAGAACACAAATCAGTGGGTAGGGGTGATGGATGTCTTCATTTCGTTCATTGAGTTGATGGTTTCACGCAAGTGTATATTTGTCAAAACATCAATTTGTACACATTAAATGTGTGCAGATTATTGTATTTTGGTTATATCCAAATTTAAAAATGAATGGATGAATGAATAAAATATCCCCTTCTATTTAAGCTTCCATCCTTTGGTACCTATCTTGTTTCTTTATGGCATGTTATCTCATGCACTAGAGACACCACTGTGTATCAGAGAAGATAACGCATATAAATATTTGCATCACCTATAAAGTACACAAACCTTAGTTCCAAAGTTTATCTTAGACAGGTAAATAAATTAATGAAATAACTTGGAAGTATCGGAATATGTTGACTGGAAGAGAGTGCAGTTGTCAAGTGCTGTGAGGTTTTCCCCTATTAACTGGACTTCAGTCACTATGAAAATCTGGAGCATTTCAAGTGCTTTTCCCTATCTTGGAACCCTGTTTTTCTTCCTCATCCTTTGCTTAGTTGATTTGCAGTGATCCTGGAGTGCTCAACTCAAAGAACAACTACCAGAGAGTTAGCTCCTGATCCCCAATCCTGTTTGTTCCCATGATCATGTTCTTTGTCACCCAGACTTCTTCTTCATAGTGCCAAGTCACAGTTAAAATTAAATGTGGTTGGTCTAAGTATCTGTTTAGTGCATGTTGCTCACTAAATAGAAGTTGAATAGACAGAAGCACTGTGGCCCTCAGTACCTACTCAATGTGTATTTGTTAGATGTGACAAGATGTCAGGCTCAGGCGTACAGTAGATATGACATCTGGGAGACCCTTGCTACCCAGAGATGCAGGAGTCCAAAGGAAATGTGGAGAAGCCCCTCAGCGACAGTGAAGGTGATTGCAAGACTGGGTACTGGAAGAGGATGTGAGGAGAATTGCTTGGGAAAGAGCTGAGCTGTGGGTTTCATTTCCTGGGGTCAGGTGATGCTTTTTTCCTAACTTCAGGCTGGTGAACGGGGCTTCTCAGAATTACCCAGAGCCTTGACACATGTTCTGTATTGTGGTGGGACCGTTAGTCTGGAGTCCTCTTAAAGGTGGGCTTCCTGGCAGGAGCAGAAGCTAAGGGGTGGTGAGAAGCAGCCAGGACATGAGGCAGTACTTCCCTCAAAGGAGCTGAAATTGGAAAGCACAGCCAAGGAGGCTCTCTTAAGGAAACATGTATCAGAGAAAGAGTTTTAGCTGTATACCACGCCAAAGGATGTAGAATCGCCTTGTTAGAATTCCAGTCAAGTAAGAAATTCCCTGTCCCTTCTCCCTGCCCCACACCATTCCCATCTGAACTATCATGGAGGACACAGCACATGAATCAGTAACAGACATTTGGTGCTGCCCAGGAGGTGCACAGGGGCGTTTGGTCCATGCCAAAGGGTCCTTGACATTTGGTCCTGCCCAAAATGCCCGTGAGTGTATTTGGTCTGCACCCACTGGTTGTTGATGTTTGGCCCTGACAAGGATGTAAGTGGTTAGAAAAACCTCTCCAGGTTCAAACAACCCTTAAGGTGTTAGTTCTACTTTCAGTTTACAGGATCAATACATAAGAAAATGCTACCATGTTTAATTGGTCAAGTACTGTGTTTGTGACTTTATTGCCAATGGTAATCCTTCTTGCCTTGGTAGCTTAGCTGATAGTGGCTCGTGGGATTAGGTGGATGGGTCAGCATGGGCCAAGTGTGTCTGTCAGTGTTTTGAGCAGGACTGAAACCCCACTAATCATAACCATCAGTAATCACTGTCTATCAGGTACCTGGCCTTTCTGAGTCCTGGTTTGAGAAAATGATGAACTAAATTTTCTTTTACAGGGTAGCCAGAGAAGGGACACATGTGTTAGTTACCTTTCATGCTAAACATGACAGCCCAGCAGCATGTAACACTGACACACGATAATTTCATTCCGCCCTGCGCGTGACGTTCCAAGGTGACCAAGCAGGCTGTCACACGAAAACCCCGAGTCCTTGAATGGGATAATTTTGGAATCATTCTATTAGGGGTTCGGAAGCAGTGACTAATAACTACTATTCATTAACCTAAAGGTGCATGTAATAAAAATGTATGTTATTTCTCTTCTAAATCCAGATTGCTCAACTTTCCTTTGAAATACACGCACTAAAACTAACTAGCATAACATACACACACATAACCACAAAGTCTGAGATGCCAGAGATGTTAATGAGTGGTTAGTCCAGGTGGTTCGCCGCTGTCTCTGGGGCTGGACTCCTCTAGTGAAAGTGCCGTAGGAACAGAACTGGGCATTTTCATAGTCCAGATACGTTAACAGTTGAAAGTGAAACTAGGTAACATTAAAAAATCCAAAATAAAATAAAAAGAAACCTGAATCTCAACTAAGTTGGCAGCAGAAATAAGTCTCTAAAAATCAATTTTGAGTGAATTAAAGAGGGTAAATCCCTTGATTTTAAATAGGTTGCTCATTGTTATTCTTAAATTCTCTCCTATTGCAATTCCCAACCCCCATTCTTCCCATAAATGAAACACACTTGGAAGGATCTGGAAAAAATAGTGTTTTAATAAAGATACTTCAAATGATAAAAGGCGGTAAATATATCCTGAAAGTGAAAACCAAAGAGCAGAGGGGAAAATCCGATTTTACAGAGTGACGTTGTAATATGAAACCAGACTCGTATACTTATAAATGTAAGTTGTGCGCATTACCCCTCTGCCAGGAAACTACATTAGACACATCTGTGTAAAATGTATTTCCCATTTAACCAGTCTGGAATGACCACATTCATTTTCTAGTTCATTGCAAGGGTAAGTAACATAATAAGCACAATGTATTCTCCAAATTTAATAATTTAACATGCTTGCTTAGTTAACTTATTATTACCAATGTAACATCTTGGGCTTTATTTTTTTCTATATAATATGCTAAGCCCATTGAAGATGCTTGCAAATTTAGAATGAAAAGTTTATCTTCTTTAAACTGAGTTTGCTGAAAGAGGTATTTTTTATATCTTTTGCCATGAAGATAGTTTTTATTTTAAACAGAGTTCCATATTTGATAGCTAATTATAAACTTACAAACTTCTCTGAAAAATCAAAATGCCCTTCTTCTAAATGGAATAAAATCAAGCTAAACAAAGATCTAAAAATAAGTCTGTTAAGAAGTTTATAGAGGGAGAAAATCAACTTTAGAAAGAACGTGTGTGTGTTGTAATTGGAAAATAGGCCCTGGGTGATGGAGCACAGATGCTGTGATGGAGTTACTTTTTATTGTGAATTATTTAAATGCAGGAAATATATCCCACAGATGCACTAGGTCATTTCCAAAGGGGCTTTTTGTGGCTCCAACTGAAAAACTGATACTTAAGTATATCAAGTATGAAATACAACATGCAAGAAAAAACAAATTAGTTGAAAGCAGGTGTATTTTTTCCTTCTATATTTCTATTCTCAATTTTTATTTCTATCAGAGCTCAATACCCACACATACTGAAATCCACTAATTTGAGGTCAAAACAGTGGATATCATTCAATGTTTTCTTCAAATTTACTTATATGACATTCATTTCCAAACTTGTTCCCTCTGACAGAAGTCACATTTTCATCATGTTCAGGTCTTTGCCCAAATGTCAGGTTATCACTGAGACCTTCCTGGACCCCTTTACTGAGGGGGTGATTACCCTGGGTCCTTGGTTCTTTTCCATCTTTTCCTGCATTATTTTTTCCACTGTATGTGCTATTTATTTATCAATTTTCTGCATGATCCATTGTCTCTACTGTTAGTTATAATGAATATTAGAATTTATTGGTTCAGAAATGTAAGGTGCATTAGGAATATCCATCTATTTTCTCTTGAGATTTAAGTCAGATAAACTTTGACAATTTTCATCTATATGTTAAAAATAAAAAACAACTTTCTTCTTCAACATATTTATCTTCCTGCTGTTCATAGTCTTTCTCCCATCCATTTGGTAATCTTTTTTCTCTAAATTTTCCAGACCCAAAGCCAGAAGGCCATGGTTCTTTCTTTACATATAACCCAAAGGAGCTATCATTTCTTACTGGAACTGAATCATGATTCTTCAAATAAGCACTGGTTTGTACAGTGAGGGGCAAACGTGGGTTTACAGTCATCTGTATGGAAACTAACGCAGTAATTAATAAATTGTGATACAAGAATAAACTCTGTGTTTCACCTACTCACAACTGTAAACCTATTTTTCCCCACTCTGTATACACCTCAAACAGTAGGTCGATGACCGTCCATTTGGTAGCATGTTCTTATTTGAGAAACACGCATGTGTCTTCAAGTTGTAATGGCCTCATTGGTCATAAAGAGATTTAGATTACAATATTCTTTAGAACTTTCATCCTACCTCTTTTTAATTGAAAAGTAAATCATTCTGTAGTAATTAATATGCTTCTAATCCTAAGTGTATCAGGATGGTGAGGGCATGATCATGAACCAGAAACATGGCAATGTGCTTGTTATTTTGGAGATTTCACAAAGTCCTCATGTATCATTTGTTAACCTAAGGAGACCAGATGTTATTTTTTGAGAAGCATGGTGAAAGAGTCCCAGAAAGACAACTATCTTAGGCAAGGATGTGTGAGGTTGTTAGATACTTCCTGTGTGAATTTAGACCAATTGCAACATGCAGATAGATTGATGACATTTGTCCTGTCCGTGCTGGGTGAAAGTTTGGTGCGTGTAGGTGTTCAAATGAAATGGATGTAATAGTCTATAGCCCTTCACAGATTATCCTAACTGTGGGTCCCAAACTGTGGCTCTTCTCAAAAGCCACAATAGCAGTACTCTAGTGTTGAGAAAGGAGCAAGAATCAAGATTAACAAAAGAACAGACTCAAATGAATCCAATGTTTACTAACTGGCACAAATGCACTCGTGTTCGAAAGGTGGTGACACTTTTCTGCGTGGTGTGCTATTTGTTGAGATTTCTGTTTTGTATGTTTGACTTTTGGGGGGGGTCCTTGCAGCTATATTCACTCACCCCAGTAATCACTGTTGAAAAAGTGGGGAGCACAGTCCTCTGGTTCAAAACCCTCATGAAATTCAACTACCAGGCCAGTTTCTCTGCCAGTGAAATCTTTTTAAGGACCACACTGAAGTAAGTGATGGCTTTAGGTCTTAATCTGGGTGAAAACAGAGCAGCACTAATTTATCAAATCAGAACCCCTCGCTGGGGTGGGGCATCTATGTATCAAGCACTCTGTAAACTTCACAGTACCAACCTTACACATTTGTGAGGATGAACTGAGTTCCAAACTTCAAAGCACTTAAAATAGTGCCTGTAAGATAGAAACTACTCACTCAGTGTTAGGTGTGATCATTGTTATACTATTCATTTCAAAAGTTGAGGAGATAGTAGGGCTTTCAGTCCCTTTTATCAGCTAAGGAGTGAAACAGACATCGATATCTTGGTAACTCACAACCTCCCTCCTGGCTGAACATGGTAATGGGCACTGGCAATACCTGTGTGAATGAAACAGACATGATTTCTGCTCTCTCAAGATATTTATATCTCTGTGGGATGTAGGTGCCTACCAAATGGTGTAATGCAATGTAGTAAGTGCTTTGAAGAAGTGTAGGGAACAACTAAGGTGTTGAATCACAGGGGACCTGGCCAAGACTGGAAGACTAAGGAAGACTTCTTGGGTGAGTCACATTCGACATCCAAAGCATGAACGGCAGTTTTGGGTGGGAAGGAGCATTCCAGCAGGGGACCAGTACATACATGCAGAGGTTCTGAAGCTGCTGGAAGAACTCCTGTGACTTGACCATAATCACTCGGGGACCATGGTCAAAAGTGGTCAAAACCGAGACAGGGGAGGAAGGTCAGGACCGGGCAGGCAAAGCCCAGTTATGAATTTTGGATTTTTGTCCTGTGGACGATGGAAGACATTAAAGAATTCCTGCCCGATCTATGAAGTACTGGCTTAATCACAGCCCTTTGTCATTTGTGATGTCAACTAGGAGAAATTAAAGTAGGACTGCTATCACTGACACCAAACAAGGAGTGCTCACATTTAAATGTTTTGGGACCATTATTGCAGCTAATACATGAAGGGCTAAACATGGTAATGCAGCCTTTATATGAACACAGCCACTCACAAAGCACTAACATTTTAGATATGGCAAGTTTAATAAAGCCACTTACCTATTATTGTTGAGGTTGATACCTGTGCCTGGGTGAAGTAGGACCAAGACTGCAAGGTTTCAAATCCCATTCCTGCTCGGTATCCTCTGGGTGAATTACAGTGTGTTATTTTCTGTTTATTAGTATTTTCTTCTGTAAAATTTGGGCAAAATGTATTGTTTCGATGATTAAATAAGTTAATATATGCTGACACTTAAAGAGTCCCTGGCCCATCACAGACTCCTAAAAATGTTAAAAGAGACACAATCATATTTTATGGAGTACCTGGGGTGTACTCAGCACTCTATTAGGTCTGTCAGAACATAAATAAGGGTAATTTCTAATTTATGGTAATTTCGTGAGGCTAAAATGAGACAATATATCTGAAGTGTCTGGCACGGGCATTAGCTCATAATGAACAGGCAATAAATGTGAGAGCTTCAGGAAATTACGGATTGGCTGCTCTGAGGATGGGTCGGGTTCTCCGGAGGGTCAAGAAATGAGGGAGACTGCAGTGTTTACTCGAACTGTTTCAGAAGTTTATGCCTTGGAGCGTTTTCATCATATAGTGATGTTAAGAATGTTAAATAGAGTTCTGGATTACGCAACAGACAGAATGCATGATTAGGACATCAGGAAAGTGGGGACATTACAAAATGAGCAGGAAGATATTTTATTGAAGGAGCTAGATATTAAAAGACTTTTTAAATCATGAAGTAATTAGTATGAGAAAAATAAAATCATAGTTTTACATTTATTGTACCAATAGCTATGTTTATGCCTAAATCTCTTTTTATATATAGATCTTTTGTTTTGAATGGCCCATTCAAGTCACCATGATTTCTCAGTATCTGAGGGTTGATAAAAATCATAATCTGGCCCTGGAGGAACACTGTAAACAAATGAAACACACAACCCCCCCGAGCAAGACATTCAGGTGGGTTGAAGGCAAGCCAGGCCATGGTTGCAGCATATGAGGGTGATCCTTTGTTGCAGAAAATAGTGAGTAGGATCCCTAGGGCACATCTTACAAACGGGATGTTTGTTCACCGTGTCAGCCAGGGCCCAGTAAGTGAAGCAGAAATCACACTACCTAAGAGAGGACTTTTAGAATGATGAGGGCGGGGAGATCCAAGGGAAGAGACTTGGGTTGTGAGAAACTGGAAGCTTGGAGGGCTGTCCCGTGGATGTGGATGGAGACCAAGGCTTCTGAGGAGAGGCTGCTGCCTGGAGGAAATGCAGCCTGGGAAGCAGGGTCCTACCGGCAGAGGTGGGATGTCCTCTAGACAAGGGCCACGGCTGGTGCACGTTGGTTTCTCTGCTGAGACTGTGCAGCTGGCCACGGGATGTGGGAAAAAGCTCAGAACCAGACGGAATCAAGGGCTACTGCCCGAAGAGCAGAAACATGGGGAGAGCGAGTTTGCTGTCCCTCCTCCGGCCATCCAGTATCTCTCAGGTGCTCCTGATTAGCACAACCTAACAGGAACCCAGGCGGCAATGGAGAAGTAGTTAGTCAAGTTCCAGTTTCATGAAGTAGACTTCAGAAAGGTAGATTTAGACCTGAGAGAATTTTTTAAAAAGCTTAATATCCCACATGCCTACTATGTGCCACAAATCATGCTAAAGACACAGCAGAGAGTGAAGCAGAGTCTCTGTGTTCATAGAGATTATGTTCTAGAAACGATAATAAAATAACAGCTAAATAATATTATTGCAGGTAGTTATATATTCTTGAAAGAAAATAAAACCAAAAAGGGGCTAGAGAATGGCTGGTGGAGTAAGGGAGCAAGGCCATGTCATATATGAGAACGGCGGCCTGGGGAAATAACAGTTGAACAGTTTACAGAGATGAGAAGAAGCTCTGTAAAGAGCTGTTGTAATCTCGTCCCAGGCAGAAGAGAGAGCGAATGTTAAGACTGTGAGCCAAAAAGTGTGGTGGCTCAGGGAGATGACTTTGGAAATGTAGACCTGGGACAGAGCAGATAGGCCATTAAATTAGGTTTAATTTTATTAGAGGTGAAATGGGAGGCCACTGGAGAATTTTGAGCAATCCGATTTGTGTATTGAGAAATTGATTCTGGCCCTGACCCCTGACCAGTGTGGCCCAATTGGTTGGTCATCATCCAGGAAAGCAAAGGGTGGCTGGTTCCACTCCCAATCAGGGCACATGTCTGGCTTATAGGTTTGGTTTCCAGTTGGGGGCATGTGAGAAGCATCTGATCAATATTTCTCTCTCACACTGTTGCTTCTCTCCCTCTTTCTTCCTCCACTCCCCTCTCTCTAAAAATAAATACATCTTTAAAAAATATATATATTTGATTGATTATGCTATTACAGTTGTCCCATTTCCCCCCCCCCCCTTTTCCCCTCTGCCCTACACACCCCCTCTCACCCACATTTCCCCCCTTTAGTTTATGTTCATGGGTCCTACATATAAGTTCTTTGGCTTCTCTATTTCCCATACTATTCTTAACCTCCCCCTGTCTATTTTCTACCTACCATTTATGCTTCTTATTCTCTCTACCTTTCCCCTGTCTCTCCCTCTCCCTCACTGATAACCCTCCAGGTGCTCTCCATTTCTCTGATTCTGTTCCTATTTTAGTTGTTTGCTTAGATTTTTTTTTTAGGTTCCATTGTTAATAGCCGTGAGTTCATTGTCATTTTAGTGTTCATATTTTTTATCTTTTTTTTCTTAGATGAGTCCCTTTAATACTTCATAAAAGAAGGGCTGGGTGATGATGAACTCCTTTAACTTGACCTTATCTGGGAAGCACATTATCTGCCCTTCTATTATAAAAGATAACTTTGCTGGATAGAATAATCTTGGGTGTAGGTCCTTGCCTTTCATGACTTCAAATACTTCTCTCCAGCCCCTTCTTGCCCGTAAGGTTTCTTTTGAGAAATCAGCTGATAGTCTGATGGGAACTTCTTTGTAGGTAACTGTCTCCTTTTCTCTTGCTGTTTTTAAGATTCTCTCTTTATTTTTAATCTTGGTTAATATAATTATGATGTGCCTTGGTGTTTGCTTCCTTGGGGTCCAACTTCTATGTGACTCTCCAAGCTTCTTGGACTTCCTGAAAGTCTATTTTCTTTGCTAGATTGGCGAAGTTCTCCTTCATTATTTGTTCAAATAAGTTTTCAATTTCTTGCTCTTCCTTTTCTCCTTCTGGCACCCCTATAATTCAAATATTGGACTGTTTAAAGATGTCCTGGAGGTTCCTAAGCCTCTCCTCATTTTTTTTGAATTCTTGTTTCTTCATTTTGTTCTGGTTGAATGTTTCTTTCTTCCTTCTGCTCCAAACTGTTTATCTGAGTCCTGGTTTCCTTCCCATCACTGTTGATTCCCTGTAGATTTTTCTTTATTTCACATAATGTGACCTTCATTGCTGTCTGGGTCTTTTGTATGCTGTTTCAGTACCCAGTGAGTTCCTGGAGCATCCTGATAACCAGTGCTTTGAACTGTGCTTCTGATAGGTTGGCTATCTCTTTGTTGCTTAGTTGCATTCTTTCTGGAGATTTGAACGGTTGTTTCATTTGGCCCCCCCCCCTTTTTTTTTTGTCTCGGTGCACCTGTTATTTAGTAAGGGGTTGAGCCTTAGGTGTTCAGCAGGGTGGGGAAACCCATGTGGCTGTGTTGTGGGGGAGGGGACAGAGGGAACAGTGCCCCATGCTTTGCTCTCTGCTGGATTTCAGTCACTTCCCTTGCTACACATAAGCAAATTGAACCTTTCTGGTGCAGATTCCCAGGTGGGTGGGCTTGTGTATGTTCTGGGATCCTGTGGGTCTAACGAACTTTCTTGTGAGGCTGGGAGTTTTTCCCATTGGTGCCTCAACTCCCACAGGTGTTTTCAGTCAGAGGTTTGAGGCTTTACATCCCAGAGCTGGAACCCTGTGTTGCGGCGAGGTCTCGCTCCCCAGTTGTTCCTCCCAGTTTATCTGCACACTAATGTGGGACCGCCTGCTCCACCAGCTACCGCCTTTCCTACCCCTGTCCTCCAGCTGCTGCCTTACCACGAGTTTTCTCCACCTGGCTGCTCGTCCCCACCCCTCCTACCCACCTGGATGAATGTTTCTTCTTTAACTCCTTGGTTGTCGGACTTCCATACAGTTTGATTTTTTGTCAATTCTGGTTGTTTTTTTGTTGTTAAATTTGTTGTTGTCCTTGCTTTGGTTGTGTGAGGAGGCACAATGTGTCTGCCTACACCGCCATCTTGACTGGAAGTCCAATATCTTTTTTTTTTAAGTTGATTCTGTGTCAAGAATGGACTGTAGATGAATAAGACAAACCATAAATGTTCACAGATATGTTTCTTTTGGCTCACACTGAATTAAGAAAAAAAGCAACACTTAAATGTTGGTAAACTTCTAACTAAATTCAAATATCTGGCTTCCACCGAAATATCTGAATACCTCGCATTCCTGGGCCCACAACATGGCAGCTATCCATGGGTGCTAAGTGGCCACTGACTTTCTTGAAGGGGCGGTCCACCACTCCCCACCCACCTCCCATGTTATCACTGACAATCCCATTATCTTAAGTAACTTCGATTGCCTAAACCCTTGTGGGCACTCGAGTTTGTGATGTCTGAACTTCTTGTTTTTTTTCTGCTTTGTATCAGGCTCTGGCGATACAACAGTGAAGAAGAAGCAATGTCTTTCCTGAAGAAGTTCACATTGTCCTTATTTTCTACTTTCAACAGCAAAATAATTAGAAAAATGCTATATTACTAAAATTTTGTATTTATCATCATTAGATTTTTATTTTTGGAATTGGAGAGTTTTGATTTCTGATATTCCATATGATAGTCTAAAAACTTCCATTCCTCTTTCCTCATTTATAGTAACTTATTTTCCTTCAACTCATTATTGGTGCAGGCTTGGACTACTTGTTCTTATCTAGCCAGTGAAGGCCAAGCATGAGCACAAGTCCAAGTTCATTCCTTTTCATCCTTCTACATCCAGCCTTGTGCCTCCTGCCTCAAAGAGCAGCTCCTCTCCCAACATTAATTCCAAACCGTCACCACGAGCTCAGGTGTCCTCTCAGTGTTCACCATGTTTTGGTTCTGGTGGATCACAAGGGAAAGAGCCAGCAGTCAGGCTTGGTCAGGAACTGGAAACAGAACCATGTAGCACATTATATTTTCCCGAAGGTAAAGTCAGCATCATGTAGAGCTGCTTTAACAGATGAGCAAAGGGGGTAACGTTTTGTTGTCTTTCATAAAGAATTTTTTAAGAGCTTGTTTTTATGGGGGCCTGTTTACCATTAGGTATTTCCCAGCACTCAGATTTCAATTTACATAAAACTTTGCTGTATTTTAGCTCTTACTAATTTATAGAAGAGTAAACAAAATTACAAAGTTTCTGACATTGTAATGGTAATGCTCATGTGTTTGAGATTATGACTGAGTCCATATATTCATTTGTTCATTCAAGCATCATAGAGCTTTGTACTAATTTTATCGTCTTCTATAAATTAATTATTTGCATAGTATAAAATCCCATCTCACATTGCAAGTATGAAGGACAATATAATTTGATAAAATCATTTCATGGCGATGTAATTATCCAAATTATATCTTAGACAAATCTCTATGCTAATACTACTATTACATATGCAAAGAAGTCTGTGGAATTCATCATGATGATTAACACACTTGATGTTGAACACAAAATGATTGTGTACATGAAAAAGAGAATGTGGAAAGTAAATAAAACATTGCAATTCCATCCTCTTAACTCTGGGGCAATCTTTTGCATGTATTTTCAGAGTATCTGAGGAAATTGGTATTCTCCCCATCCCTAAATACTTTCTCCAAATAGATTATTGAAAGGAAATTGAATTTATTTTGAAGCCTATTCTGTGTACATTGAATGCGTGGCTCATTGTCCAGCCCCATTCTGCCATTAAGGAGAGTGCCAAAAGGGTGATGCAAGTGATGTGGTTTGTTATGAGCAGTGTGATTATTGTGTGGCTGGGAACCAAGGACTGTAACATAGAAAGGACTTAAAACTGTCCTGTTCCAAAAATAGAAATCTAAAACTATGGTGAACCCAAAATTTCAGGAACACAGCATTTTAAAAATTATTTTGCAGTTTAAAATGGAAAATTGAAGCTTCTTTAGGACAGATACTACTTGTCCACTGCTGTATCTCCAGAGCCGGACACAGTGCATGGGCGGCATTCAATAAATATCAGTTGGATGACTACTGACTATAAGTAAGTGCTTCTGGATGTTTTTAGAAGTTATCATAGTATGATTGTTATCGAGTGGAATTGATGACAAGTAAGTTCAATATTGGCTTCAGCGAAACTTGGGAATGGTCTATTGGCTCAGGTCATTAAATATTCTTCAAGTGATTTGGACTAACGGAAGTTCACATAGAGAGACAAACATGGAGAATATAGTTAATAACATTGTAATAACCATACATGGTGCCAGGTGGGTACTAGACTATCAACCATAGTGGTTAAATCAAACCACTATGTTGTACACCTGAAACTAATGTAATACTGAGTATAGTTGTAATTGAAAAGTTTTAAAGAACTGAAGCAAACAAACACAAACAAACCAAGGTCTAGGGCATTGTTTCTCCATGTGTGGTCTTAGAGAATTTTCATTTGTGGTTTTATGCTTAGTTCTGGTTAGTTAAGAAGATAATAGACTAGAGAGAAGGTGGGAGAACAAAGGACTGTGAATCCAGCCAGAGAAAGCATGGTTGGAGCTGGTGGTTCCAACAGTGTGACCCTGGACCGGCAGGATCATCAGGACCGGGCAACGTGTTGGAAATGCAGATTCTCAGGCCTTGCCCCAAACTTACTGAGTCACCACTCTGGGGGCGGGACTCAGCAGTGAGTGTTTTAGGAGATCTTCCCAGTGTTCACATGCTCACTAAGTTTGAGATCCAGTGGCCTAAGAAACTGAAGTGGTCATGCTAAGGAGAGAAAATTGAAGGAAGAGGCGCTGTAGCTGAGCAGTGATCCTACTGTAGGGCAGTGGACTAATGTGAGTGTCTCCTGAGAAAATCATGAGCACACAGCAACCGGAGGTTACAGTACCGCCGACTTTGACTCACGGTTTGGGAAATATTTATGGAAGCCCATCTATGGGCAAGGCCCTCTGCTAAATCCTAGGAAGGGAAAGACGCCAAGGAGGATGAGCCTGCTCTTTATGAAGCTCACCATCTTTTGTGGATGAAAAACAGGCATTTTTTTTTTTCAGCACGTGAGGGGAGACAGGAGAGACCTTTCTGGCAGACGGACAGGGCGGAGTAGGCCTCGCCAATGAGCTGCATTGAGCCGAGTTCTGAAAGTCTGGCAGGGGGTACCTGGAGAAAGAATGGGGTTTAGGAGAATGAGAACCGTTCAAAGGTAAAAGGAAATGAGGAAGGAGGGAAGGTGGGAGAGAGAGGAGGGAAGCAGAGACCGGGAGAGAAACTGCCTTGTGTGGTTTCAAGCCGCCTGTGTTGCATGTCACATGCGGTATGAGGAGGAAGCTGACTCTCTGCTTGATCTGAGGAAGGAATGTAACATACTCAGTGCCGGGAGGTCCCTTCTAAAACTCAGAGGCTCAGCTTCTGTCCCCACTAAATGAAAACATAAAGCACGCTCACATTTATCTTTGGAACATTTGTCATCTTTTAAATGCAGTTTTCCCCACGTTACGGGTATTCCACCACGCTCAGGCTTGCCTCCCTCCCTGTTCGCCTCCCTCACTATGGGGGGGGGGTTGCTCGTGAACTCCATCCCCCACCCCCAATAGCCACTTCCAGTTCCTGGTGGTTGGTGTCATGGTGAAGCACCATGTCTCACTCCAGACCACTCTGGTAGTGAGTTTTGGCAGAGTCTCTTCAACAGAAAAAGGCTTAATCCTTAATCCAAAAGTTTTCTATTTTACTGGAGACATCTGAAACAGTGTGGCAAGCGTGGGCTAGATGATTTCTAGAGGATTTTAGGCTGTGGTCGTCATAGGAGTGTGGCTCCACAAACTTGCCTTCTTCCATCTAGTGGCCAATTACCATAAGAAAAGACACCACTGAACAGACTTAACAGTTTTTAGATTGAGTGAAAAGTGTCCAGATCTTTATTCATTCCCCACTGTAGGGTGTGGACACCAAGAGACCCTTCTGTGCTCTGATGCTATTTGGACAGGCAAGGGGAAAGACATGCTGAAGTTGGAACAAAAAGTTCGGCGACTCAGCAATGTGGCCCTCCCCCCACCATGCCAGAGGAGCAGTCAATTTAATATTGGTGTAAAATTCTAGAAAAGTAGCAGCGCTGGAGTAATGGGGCCATGGCAGTGGCGTGTGCCAGGGAAACCAAAACAGGCTGAACTGGACGGCTTCCTTCTTAAACCTTTCCAAGCACTAGAGTTTTTAAAGAACAAAATAAAGAAGCTTAACTAGTCCTTGATTTACACACACACACACGTACACACACACGCACGTACACACACACATGTGCGCACATTTTTGAAGTTTTTTTTTCTGAGTAATAAGACTTCCTTTCTCCTATTTAACCCCTGGCTATTCTACTCACCTACGTTTATGGTTGATCATGAATTCTCAGATTTAATGCAGTCTTCATACTCTTATGTCTGCTTTCATCCTGCCGTGCCCTGGGCGCCAGATTCAGCCCTCTGGGGAGAGATGGCAGATGGCTTTGAACTGGGGCGGTATTTTGTATAATATATCTAAAGGTTGGAGAGAAATCTACACAAGTAAGATAGGCTGCACAAGGACTGGACCTACACAATATTCTAGTGGCCACAAAGGTGACTACAAAAGGCCCACGAGGTTCCTGGGCTTTTCTCACCCTACAACCGACATCATGCATGGAATAAAAAGCAGAGAATTCAAACCCAGCTTCTGCCACTTCCTTTGCTACGTCCCTGGTGCCCTGGGCAGATTGCCCAGCCTTTCTAAGACTCAGGTTCCATTTCCAGTCCCAGCCTCACTGCCCAGACTTAGAATCCTGCAGAAATCATACTAACTGAATCAAACCAGGAAAAATAAGGTTCAATCATTGTAGTACTTATAATCCTTTGAAGTGTAAGACTATGTTTAAAAAACACTACATTTCTTGGGCAAACATGATGTTACATGGTTCATAGTTAACTTGGAAAAACCTAGGGGAGAAATTACTCCTTAAAGAAAACAGTTTCCTGAGAGACGCATATTGAAGAAAAGAGGCTAGTATCCTAGATCTCTTTGATATAAAGCATAATAATCAATAAGAAAGAGTTGCATAGTTTTGACCCATCCCTAGAACTGCTTTAAGTTACAGCTGGCATAGCCATGCAAACTGCTGATGAATTTTTTGCTTCTTTAAGATCATTGAATAGTCCCTCAAGACTTCATCTAACAGGCCCAGTCACGTGCCCATCCACACACCTGTGCTACCACTCGACTCTGTACTAAACCGACTTTAAGAAATGAACTTGAGCCCTGGCTGGTGTAGTTCAGTGGATTGAGCGCGGGCCTGGGAACCAAGCAACCATGGTTCGATTCCCAGTCAGGGCACATGCCTGGGTTGCAGGCCAGTTCCCAGTAGGGGACACACAAGAGGCAAACATACATTGATATTTCTCTCCCTCTCTCCTTCCCTTCCCCTCTAAAGATAAATAAATAAAGTCTTAAAAAAAAAAAAAGAATTTGTTGACAGGCATGAATTCACATAGATATGACTTTGATTTCAAAGCAAAAAATAAAGATGATACCTGGAGCTGTCAAATTTTGGCTCTAAATGAAACATAAAAAGACCTTGCCACTATGAAATCACTAATTTAAACTCCTTAAAATTTAATTAAAAATTAAATTCAACATTCTTCCTGATTCTTTTAATTCTTTTAAAATGCCAATGGACAGGATATTCAAAAGGAGCATATGTATGTACTTAGACCATTTCCCTGGCATTTTTTCCTTTATTAGAAGAGAAATGCTTTAAAATAAGAGTCGGCATACATAAAGAACCTTTTGCTAAACATTTAAAAAACTTGGAGGGGATGAGAAACCTCGAGATTGCCTCAGCCGCAATTTCTGGGCAACCCTTTGAAGACCATAAACATGTATTGGTATTTCCCACATGACCCAGAGGCTAGTATTTACCATCAGTTAACAAGAAAAGACCCCAAACCACATATTATATTTTATAACTTCAACGTTCGCTCTAAATGGGAAGCAGAGTCCTATTTCATGCAAGATTGGTGTGTGCCCAAGCTCAACCCTCACCAGAATGTGAGGGTTAGATTGGCTGGTGCACAAATCTGCCTTCTGCTTTAAATGAAAAATTAAATGAATAGGTGCAATTGTAAACGCTGTCAACAGTATTTGCAGTGTATTTTTAAGATACAGTAGCACTGTCGTGTAAGTGATTTATCTTCTAATTATTTGTCAGAATGATGTGATTAAATATCATGCTCCATCATGGGTTTCATGTAAATAGCCTCATTAGCCCCACTCTGGCTCTGAAGGGCACTGCCACCGAGCTTCTGGACTCTGAGAGACAATTCTTTCCCTTTGCCTCCGCATAAAAAGTCTGCTTCTTTTTCTTTCATCATGCATCAAGATTTATGGGCTTTAACTTCCAGCCTATAGGGTAGAACATCAGACCCTATGCCTTCATTTATTCTTGAAAGTTATTGCACGTTCCCTACGCTAATGGCCTTGCCCTTGAAAATGCCATAGGTGGAGTCACATAACTCTATATTAACATTTGGAAATGGCTTTTAGCTTTGGGGTCATTTTATGGTGTCATTTCAGTGAATTACTCACTTGGAATATTACTTAGCTGTATAGACAAACTATTCTTTCTGCTGCAAAATAATCATTTTGCTTTTGATATAATGAATGCATTTAAGTTTATGTAACTTAACTTTCTACTCAATTGTTTTGCCCCTGTGGTAGGTGTAGGAACAGGGTAGTGATGGTCAAGAATTGACTCGGTCAAGTTTCATGACAAAAATTAATGTAATCCATCACCTGGAACATTTCAGTGGATTATTTAGAAAACAGTAGTATGGATAGAATCCAGAAAAATAGGGATATAGAGAATTACTATTGGGGATTTATATGCTGTATCAGATTATATTCTTTAAACCTTGCAAACATACATTCTCCTTTTAGCTTGTGTACTCACTTAGAATCACTTTTTAATTTTAAATATCCCTGTCTCATAGAAGGATTATTATGATATCTCTCTGTACCTTTGCATACTTAAAACAAATCAAAGAAAAAAAAACAAATTTAGCAACTTGTAAAGGGAAATACAGACATTGGCTTTCTCTGGTAAGTCAGTAACTTGTCCCCCACCTCCTCCCGTGTGGCTTTTCAAATCAAAGCAAAGTCAGGGCTTCTTCTTATCTTATTAGATATATTTTAACTTTTATATTTTATAGTAGGCAAAGCTTCTCAGATATGCTTAAAACAGTAGTTTGAAAAATAGTTAACTTTCCTATTTGTTTGAATAATTTAGATACTTTTACTCTGAGTTTGTTGTAATAGAAATTGCCTCCAGCTAAAATTTGGTTTATCTCTTTGCACAGGTCCAAATGATCACAATCCAAATCCCAAGGATCTTTTAATTTTTTTTTTCAAAGTCAGCCAGAGGAGGGGCAGTCTCAGCAAAAACCTCCCTCAGCAGGGTAAATGTTAAGTTCATCTGACCTAGAAAGAGCAGAGTAAGCAAAACAATAGAAAGGAAAAGCATCAGTGAAATCTTTGGGCTTCATCATCCCTTGGAGGCCTTTGAAAGGCAGTCGGTCTGATCCCAGTTCAGAAAGAATTTGTTTATTCTGCTTATCTCGGGTCAGAACTAACAGTCTTAATGGGTTTGAGGAGCCTTTATGGACCCTGGCTTGATGTGGCCATTTGCCAATTAATGTATCTATTTGAGAATGATCATATTCCATACATCATCTGTAACATATACACTCTAAGTTGTTACAAGATTTTCCATCTAGTGAAATAAATACCATCCGATTTTAAATCCTCAAAACATATTGTCACAGCATTGAGCAAACATATGTGAATGCCTTTTTGAGTTTTGCTTCTGATTGACAGATACCTTTGGGTTGCCATTGGCAGTAAAGGCAAAAACCACACACAAATGAAACTGAACTATAATTCCAGATTTTGATGGCATGCTCTTCAACTTGAAATTTCACAAAGCTTAACCTAATTAATATAAATAAATGGAGGCTACAGTGAAACACAGTATAGAGGAAACATTTAATGGACTGGAGCATTTTGCTTTCATATAGTTATACATAATTGACGACTTGAAGTGAAGAACCCAATAATCATAGAGTCCTCAGGTCCTACTGCTCTGATAGCTGAAATTCTGCCTTCCAAAGAAGAGATCCAACTAGAATTATTATACACAAGTTGTTCAACATCTTGGCTACTTATTAGACATCCCTATGAAGCTGTAACAATTCTTCTGGCGCCTGAGCCCCAACACAGACCAATTCAATTGGACACAGGTTTCCCCGCATATGGAAAATCTGCATGACCCCACTTCACTGTTATGGAAGATCTACATTAGTACCCGTTTTCCCTAATCAAAAGAAATCCAAAGAGGATTTTCACTTTTAAATGAATGGTACTAATTGCTTCTTCTTTTTATACCATTTTGTCTTGCCAAAGGATGGATAAGAACAATCTACTCTTATGTAGTGGGGGAACCTGTATCTGGCCCCCGGAATTTGGTTTAAAAATACTTCCCGGACAATTCTAGTGGCCAGCCAGAATTGAGAACCAAAATTATAGACCAATGGTTTTCATACACTAGCTGCTCTTAAGTCACTTGGAAAGTAGAGTTTTTTATTCAGCAGATCTTTGATGGAACTGTGAATTTAGGTTTTTAACAGGTTCCTAGGTGATACTAGATTGTGCTGATGTTGCTGTTCCAGGTATTGCATTTTGAGAACCACAGTTGTACAATATGTAATGTGTAGTAACTACGTATAGCAGTAATCATGTAGACTTCAGCTGATTGAAAACGCTCTCCCCCTTCCCTCCAAAAAGGTGTAGCAGGATGTTTTTAAAAAGGTTCTGCTGTATTTCAAAAGTAACATGTCAAAGGGGCTGGCCATTTTGAAATTAAAAAGATGATTATAGAACAATTATATAACTCTTAAATCTTTCTCCATATTGAGGCTGAGAGAACATATTTTTAAAAAATTCTGTTGGAGAGAGCTATGCTGTAAGACCTAATCCCCACTTCCAAGAAGAGAGTAGGGCTGCCTCTTCTAGGGACCATAGCTCCAGATTTGCCCCAGACTGAAGTCTTTTGCAAGATAGGGAAGCTTTGGTGCAAAAACCAAAGGTTTTTGCCTGGACAGTCCTGGGCAAACTGGGTTGCTTAGTCACTGGACTTATGTGCCCTTATGTCAAGCCTAATAAAAGCACTTGGGGAGCTTGAGACATATCTGTACATGTGGCCACAGAGGGCTTGTGGTAAGACTCCAGTATGAGAATAGTAAGGGGCAAGAGAAGGCCTGCATAGCTATCAATGGACAAGTCAAAGGGGAGGCGGAACATTCAACAGTAGGCTATACTCACAGAGTTATGGTGAGGGGTGCAGTAGATTGTCCTATGAATGAGATATGAGTACATTTGAGACAGCCACTGGGGGTCATATTAGGTCCTGACCAATAGAACTTCTCAGATGGACAAGTGGGTTGTAGCAGACAGGGCTGAAGGATTTGCTGAATCTATCCACAATGGAAGGGGTTGATAATGAGCTCTGGGGAAGTAAATCACCAGGATTAAGGAAATAAAGGTAAGAGGCCATATATTGGAGGGGTAGAAGACACTATAAATCACCCATGAAAATTCTGTCAAGAGAAAGCAGTTTAAAAACCTGCCATGCCCAGAGAGGGCAAGGGCATCTCACTATTTTGAGAAGATTACAGCTCCACTCCCTGCCTTCCAGCCTGTAGAAGGCCCAAGTTGAAGGAGGGCATAATATTAGATCAAAGTTGAGTTTTTGATTATTATGCAGAGCTGGGCATTATACATTATTGAACTGAGACAGCACTTGTCCATTTAATGAACTTTTATTATCTAAGAATGACCAAGGAAGTCATGTGATAATCTGAGTTAGCTTCCAAGGACAAAGGAAGAAGTTTCTCCATTGACTCAGCTTCAAGGTACAATGAGAGAAAAGTCGCTTTACGATTTTACTTTATGAGTTCTGCGCATCCACAATGTTGGTACAGTAAACAAATTTTTTTTGAAAGGAAGAAAGACTACTAATATTTTGGCTTTCTAAGTGGGGATTTAGTGCCAGTGCTCTCAATGGTCAGCCCTGGGTCCCCCAAGTCAGGGGAAGCATTTGAGCAGGCCCAAGTCACAACAAAGGAGAGTCTTCTAACAAAATAAGATAGGAGGAGCAAAAGGTTGCTATACATGATATATACATATATAATTCACAGATAATATATATATCCATTCATTATATATATATAAAATTTACAGATAATGTATATTCATTCATAATATATATAATTCACAATATTTACAAAATATTTATATTTTATAAATATATAAAATGTATATGTACATATAAAAAGTCCTGCCACTGTTAATGTAACAAGAACAGTTTGCATAACATCGATGTAACCTAACAGCCAAGGGGAGTGGACTAGAATGTGCACACATGAACAGTGACAACTTCACTGTACTAGTCAGTGCAGGGATAGATGCTGTTGAGTGAGTATGTGTATTGTGTGGTCAAAACATTAAAAATGACTGAGAAAGTAGAGAAAGAGATCTGTAATAAATTTTTTGTTAAGATTGAACATTCCTCTATGGAAACTATTCAGATGACTCAGAAGTCCACAGCTATGGGCAACTGGTGATTGGCAGCTTCATCATGACAAAGCAACCACTCATGCATCATGTCTCATGCAGAGTTTTTCTGTGAGACATCAAATCACCCAGGGGACTCAGCCCCACTACAGCCCAGATTTGACGCCGTGTGACTTCTGGCTTTTCCTGAAACTAAAATCACCTTTGAAAGGGAAGAGATTTCAGACCATCCATGAGATTCAGGAGAATTTATCAGGGCAGCTAATGGTGATTGGGAGAACTGTATGAGGTCCCAAGGTGCCTACTTTGAAGGGGAATGAGGTGTCATTGTCCTATGTACAGTGTTTCTTGTATCTTGTATCTTCAATACATGTCTCTATTTTTCATATGACATAGCTGGATACCTTCTGAATATATATGTGTGTGTGTGTATGTGTGTAATCTACTGCAGTCCCCACCGTGTTAGTAATTACTAGACAAAAGTTGAATGAACAAGTGAGTCATTTACAAGTATCAGTTCTTTCTTTATTTGCAATGAATTGCTTCTAGATCTCATTTATGACAATCTCATGGTAAGGCTTATGAACCTCAAGCTTGTCATTTCTTGTATCATGAAAATGTTTTAACAATTAATATGTAAGATGAAGCAATAAAGACTTCCCAAGGGTACCTCATGACTCCACCAAAAATCTTAATTTGCTTAATCTCTCCAGCACTTTTACTGGCATCCTTTTAAAATAAATGTAACATTAAATATATTTTTAAAAATTGCAGTTAAAGAAAAATTTTACAGACCTCCAGACATGGGAAGAAGATGAGAGTGAAGATAAAAGGTGACTTCATAAATTATTGTCCTTTATGTGAAAGTGTGACATTACTGATCCTCCATTAATAATAGAAATTGCTGTTAAGAAAATAATAAAAATTACTTAGAGGGTTTAAGCAAGAAACAGTTGGGGCCATTTGGAATTCTTCCAAAGCACATTGATGAATTTTTCTCAGTAGTTAACAAAATCTCTTTTATAAACTGTTTATTCTCTAATGGATAGATCAGAGCTTGTGTTTAGTTTTGTGCTACTGGTAGGGAATCATGACCATGTTCTTAATCAGTCACTCTTAAAACTGGATGACTGATATAACTAAAATTTTGACTAAAGCTTGAACTCTTCTTCTGTGACATTAAGACTGAAGAATTATTCTTAACTGTATACAGACAGAGGGAGTAAACATTTATTTTGCTCTTAGGAGTATATGTATTGTGTGTCTTCTTCTGAATTCTGAGAGTAGATTTGGACTGGTTGAGGAGGCTGAGGAACAGAATTATGGCTGAAGCAAAATTATGCTGTAACAAAATACCATAGACTGGGTGACTTAAACAGCAGAAGTTTATTTTCTTATGATTATGGAGGTCAGAAGATCAAGGTATTGGTGATCTTCTGTTGGTGGGCTTGGTTTCTTCTGAGGCCTCTTTCTTAGCTTAGATGGTTTCCTTCTCACTGTGTTCTCACACGGTCATTCATGTGTCTGTGTCCTAATTTCCTGTAAGAACACCAGTCATACTGGATTAGGACCCATGTGATGGCCCCATTTTACTTTAATCACCTCTTTAAAGTCTAGCTCCAAATCGTCACAGTCTTGGGCGTGCATTTGAATTTGGTGGGTGGGACACAATTCAGCTCATAACACTCTCTAATTTATAATGACTATCACTCATTTGAGTTACAGAAGAGCTACTTGTGGCCCTGGCTGGTGTGGCTCAGTGGAGAAGGTGCTGGCCTATGAACCAAAAGGTCACCTGTTTGATTCCTGGTCAGGGCACATGCCTCAGTTTCAGGCCAGGTCCCCAGCTGAGGGTCTGTGGGAGGCAGCCAATCAATTTTTCTTTCCCTCTCTTTCTTTCTCCTATCCCCTCTCTAAAAATATATAAATGAAGTCTTAGGAAAAGAAAGGCTACTTATTGTTGCTTCAGATATGCTTTTGGACAAATCAATATCCTCTTTTTGCTGATGAAAAAAGCTCAAACTTAAGAAGGTGAGTCTTGTCCAAAGCACTGGATGAACAAGGAATTGAGCTTGGATTAGAAGGCAGGGTTTTGTGTAACACTTCTTTCCACTCCAGCACCACACCACTTTTTAACTCCTTATTCCAACAGAAAGAATGACAATATGACATTGAAATGGGAAATAAGGAAGGGAAGAGCTGGGTAGAATGGGATAAATGGCACCACCCGCAAGGACACTTTAGATAAGAATGGCACAGGGTAGTAAGCATGTGGGCGCTGGGACCTGAGTACTGGCCCGGGAGAGACCCTCTTTTTGTATGACTGAGTGTATCAGGTCCTCTCTGACCAAGTTAATAGTTAACTTTATTGATTATAAAACTTCAAAGATTGTACAATAATCCCAATTTGCTTAATTTACTCAAACTCCTTAGGTTCCCCCCCAAAAAAGATATTTTAATTCAAAAGCTTGGTCACATCCCAAACAGCTAAATTAAACAATATCTAGTTATATCTTTATGATTAGCACCATATTTTTGGTCTAGTGCACTTAACAATAACAACAATAAAGATAAATATGGAAAAAGGAGAGGCCCTTATTTGCACTCAGTCCACATATGTGCTGTGATGTTATTCATAACACATTTCAGGCCCTGCCTAGTTAATCTATTCTCTATGGACACTTACTAAATAGAAAGTAAACTCTTGAAGAAGCAAAAGTCGAGATTTACTAGCTAGTATATGAGATGGACAATAATAGCCATTTCAAGTTGGGAATGCTATGAAGAACTTTTTCCTTCTGTGTTTTTCATAGAAATTTCCTAAAATTTAGGAAACTTAGACTAATCACATACAAAAAAAGGATGAATCCAATGAAATCTGATTGCTTTTTGGCTGACTCCTTTTTTGTTATTGTTCTACAAGGGGCTAAAATAACCACAGATATGGGGGAGGTCTTCACGCACTTTCTCTACCTTTCTCTTTATCTTTCAGAAATATAAAATGCATTCGTAAGTAGAATATAGTCTGCCTATTCATGAATAAAGAATAGTAGCATGAAGCAGGAAGATCATGAGAAATTAAGATGTAAATTTGGAAGCAGGTCAAGGGGTGGATAAGAGTCCAAGTTTAGACATGAAACCTTACAGCATCCATGCTAGCAGTCAGAAAGGACAGAGCAGGTTACAAAGCAGAGGCCCAGGAGGAACACTGTTCCTTGCTGCAATCAAAGAAAGGGAGCAAAGTAATTCTGGGCATGTGTTTGTGCTTTGCAACATGCTGATACTAATCAGTGCGTGTTTCTATATATGTAAATAACAGATCAATGAGAAACCCTCCATGTGTGTATATTTAGCTTCATGTACCTCCTTAGTTAGATATATAGGTAAATATACACAGAGAAGCTAATTGAATATGAATGAGGATCTCAGTTAAAGTAACATGTATCAGAAACTGCCTGCCATGGGTTTGGAATTCAAGCGCTCATGCCTGCAAGTTGCAGCATTTTTCTCACTAGATTATTGAACGTGGGAGTTGGTCCAAAGCATAAACAGTGACGGACTGAATTACTGCAATATGATCTACTTGGAGACACTCGGGCCACCCAGAAGTCCTGTTGATATAGGAATCAGCCCACTTAGAAGCCTGACCACTCACAAGAGGCTCACATGGACAGGGTGACCTGCTCTGACCATCTTCTCCTTCTTCAAGACAATTTGAGGTTGGAATCTAGCAAACCCACCAGCAAACCCACTGTCAGTAAATGTACTGAAATACATCTCTGGGAGTATGAAGAGAAAGGAATGCATAAAGAGAAAGATAAAAGAATGCATATACCTTATCTTCACAAACCCTTGTATTTTATCCTCTTTCCTGGAGAAAACAGTTTGGTGATCTGATGTCTCATTTTCTTCCATTTATACATGATATTCTCTTCTTTTTCCCCTTTCTCTCCATCATACAGTGATCAAATTCATAAATGAGACTATAAGATGGAACACTCTCAGAAAGGCTGCCTTCACACCAGCCCTCCCTACATTACAACCACATGCAACAACATGGTGCACAGAAGATGGAGGCCATTTGGTAGGCGTGCAGGGTTTCAGCGGGCTGAGCTCATCTGCTGACTAGTGGAGGTGATGGAGTGACATCACTGTGCCACGAATGAAGCTTCTTTTGCTTATTTCATGTGTCTGAGCCCATTAGTGTTGTCAGTTATTTTGGAAGTGTGTGCCTAAAACCTGTTTTATTTCTGGAGTAGGCCTCTGGAAATAGTCCTTCACAACATTTATTCGAAACATGGTTTTGAAAATTTAGCATGAAATGTGGGCCATATTTTAAAATCATTGTTTGAATGGTCTGAAAATATACACATTTTTAGTAGTGTATTTCTTTCTATAGTTTAGTGTAACTAACATAGAAAAATGGTTGATTTTTATCTACTTCCCTCCCTCTTTCCCCCAAATATCATCAGACATTGATTCAATGTGGATTTTGTTGGTTGATAAGATAGATTTTCATTTTGGAGTAAAGTTAACCAAGATATTTTTTAAATTATAACTATTTAAAAAAGACTTTCTAAACATAATCAGCAAGATGATTTTTCAGTGATTTAAAGAGTTTTCTTGATAAAGCTATAAGAATTTCATGGTGATGTAGCTACTGCTCTTTAGGAGTATGCTTGAGCATACAGTACACAACCATTTCAAGGATTTTGCTCTCTCTCAACTTGAACTCTTGCTTTAAACAAGTGGCAGGTTATTATGGAAAGAACCAGGGCTTTGAAATGCCATGGAATACCAGCTCTAAAATAGTCATTAAGCTTATTTAGATGTAATTTCCTAATTGTAAAAAATGGAGGTACCTTGAATTGTTTTTAAAGATTAGAAATGATACATGAAAAATGTCTAGCATAGTTCCTGGCTCATAGTGTTTAAACTTGTGGGTTCTCAGTAAATGTAGTATTCTTTAATTATTGTTTTACTCCAAATTTTCTACATACCTCTTAGATATATGCTTACAAGGGGCTTATGTGTTCTCCTTCACATGAGTATTTACTAAACATGCTCATTGATATCATTCTTTTTTAAAAACAATTTTATTGAGATACCTTTGGCATGTGAAAATTACATACATTTAAAGTGGACAACTTGATGTTTTGAGAGATATATACATACATTGTGAAACTATCGCCATCATCAAGCTAAATAACTTACCCATCACCTCTTCACTTAGCATGTTGTGTGTGAGCACACATATATGCACATGCATGTGTTATAATATTTAATTTAAGATCTATCCTCTTGGCAAATTTCAAGTACGCAATGCAGTGTCAACTGTTCATGGTTAACTTTCATCACCATGTGGTACCTTAGAACCCTCAAACTGATTCATCTTATAACTGAATTGTTATAACCTTTGTCCAATATTTCTCCAATTTCCTATCCACCCCCTCCGCTCACTCTGCCAACCACCATTCTACTCTGTTTCTATGAGTTTGCATTTTTTAGATTCTGCACCTAAGTGAGATCATGCAGTATAGTATTTGGCTTTTTGTGTCAGATTTATTTTACACAGCAGAATGTCCTCCGGATTCATGTTATTGCATATGGAAGTCTTCCCTTCTATCTTAAGTCTGAATAATATCCCGCTGTATTCATAGACCACATTTTCTTTATCCAATCACCTGTCAGCAGACATTTGGGTTGTTGCCACACCTTGGCTATTGGGAAAAATGCTACAGTAAACATAGGAGTGCAGAAAGCTCTTCTAGATCCAGCTTTCATTCCCTTTGCCTGTCTACCCAGAAGCTCTGTTAACTGTTCTTGGTGTTCATTTGCCTTCTCCACTCTGACAGAAGAGGATAGAAGCCACCAGCTTAGAAAGCTGGTGGCAGCAAAGCCCACTTGCAGAAAGGGTGATTATCCTTCTTGTATGGAACTACAAGCCCCATCTCGGGAGCATCAAAGGGACTTTAAAGGAAAGAGCATTGGCAGACAGAGGCAACCCCTATGTAGCAAGAAGCTTTAACTTCTCAAAGTGATTTTTTATTTCATCTAAAGTCATGTCCAAAAGAAAAACAAAAAAAAAGAAAAAAATAATTCAAAACATGTCAGAAATAATATTTAAACATCGATAAGGCTGATTGATTAGTATTTTTCACATGGCACATTTTGTGAACACATCTAATGAGCACACATTGACTCCCATTCTCCATTCATTACCAGGATTTATTGGCCCTAGAAATTAGTATTGACGGGGTAAAACAGCCACTGCCTTCTCTTGCAGGTCAATAAATCTGGCCATAGAGGAACACCAAAACAGGAGTCACTGCGTTTTTCCTTAGTAGTTGTTTTTTTCCTTTGCCCTAGGAATAATGTCAGTGCAGCTGCCTGCTTCCAGTGGGCCTATCATGTTCTTTAAAAATTTAGTAGCTAACCACTTAGAATCTGTTTCCAATTTACATTGTGCACTAATAGGGTCCAAATAGAAAATTTCATTCAGATGCATTAATATGGGTAGGTATAATGAATCCAAAGCATATTTATCATAGGTAAATTTCATAAGTAATACCAGAAGAAAGAAAAAGAAAAAATGGTAAATGGAATGTGTGCGATAATAACCTAGATATTTTACACAATTCTTCATGCATTTCAAAAGATATAACTAAGATCCAGTGAAGTTACTCCATCTCCCTGGGTCTCAGTTCTTTCTTCTGTAAAATTGTTGGAATTTCTCTTCGAGGTCTCTATCAGCTCTAAGAGCCGAGAAACTATGAATGGTGTTCAAGAGCTGAAATTTGTAGATATAGGTTGTTACCTCAATCTGAATCCCATGGAGAAAACTTTCAAGATTTGGGAAGAAGTCTCACAGAAGTAGGACAAACTATACACACACACACATATATATATATTTAAGGACCATTTGTTCTATATAAAAATGAATAGAGGGCAGCTTCTTGATTTCAAGAAAGAACGAGAATGGAGCAGTGGTAGAAGAACAGGAGTTTAAAGATCTGTTTTTGAAGCCTAGATACATCCTGAGTCTGTGTGTCTGTGTGTGCATTTGTGTTATGAGTATGTGAGTTTGTGTGAGTGAAATACATTAGCCCCTCTGACTGTAGATCATGTCTCAAACGGTCAGCGCAAAACCATGAACAGCCATGTGCTTTCCATTCAAGGGTGAAGGCGGGGTTGAGTTAGGCTGTATTAGGAGTAGAGAGGTCTTCTCTCTTTCCCTGTGACTGAGCCCTCTCCCTGGCAATGGCAAGAGTCTGGAAATCCTTCCCTTGATAATAGCCAGACTGTTTATTGAGGCCTTGTTGCCAGAAAGTCATGGGATACAGGAAATTAACAGTGGTCTGGGAAGTTCAGTGCTGGTCCTGGCTCTACAAGTAAACTTGTGGGGCTAGGAGGGAGGGACTTAACTAGCTAGAGCTGCACATTTCTTATCTCTGAATTTGGCTGTGGTGATTATTTTACAGGGTCATTTTGATAAGGGAATGATATCTTCTAATCATAGACCTACATGAGAAGTCCTTACAGGGGCTTTTCTTCCTTCTTTCCTTCATTTCCCTTTTATTTCCTCTCTCCCTTTTTTATACTTCCGTTCCTTCCCTTATTTAGCCCTTCCATTCCAATTTTCAGCTTGTGCACCAACTATGAGCTTCCTTTGCTATAATATCAGAAAAGACTCTCTACTTTCTATAAGTGGAGCGCTTCTCCACATTGCATAGGGTAATGTAACTCTAATAGCCTGGCTTCTCCTAAGCAAGACACATGCCAGTAAGGCAAGGGGTCTACTTCAGTTGCTGAGTTGTGTATCACCCTCACCCAGCATGGTGCCTGACACATAGCAGATATTCAGTTGCTGTTCGTTACATGAAGTTCTGTGATGGACACTGGGGGAAATAGTGAACGAGACCCAGTGACCAATCTCCACAAGTTTACATTTGCTGCCTTCCAGTGTCATCACTGGGTGATTCCTTACTCATTCGTTCCACAGTCATGTAATGAGTATCTGCTCTGTGCCACCTGGAAAAACAGAAATGGAACAATACAAGTACTCCGTTTGCTCTCAGGGACTTGACATTATGTTCAGTGGACACTGTTACAAAGAAAAATTAAAGGAAAATGACTGAACAAAATGACCCTAGACAAGTGCTCTGAAGAGGATACAATAGAGCCCTGGCTGGGTGGCTCAGCTGGTTGGAGCATCGTCCCAATACACCAAGGCTGCAGCTTTGATTCCCCATTAGGATACATGCAAGGATCAACCAATGAATGCATAAATAAGTGAAACAACAAATCGATGTCTCTTTCTCTCTCTCAAGTCAATCAATCAGAAGGATGACAACAGACTGACAGAGTGGGCCATGGGGGTTTGAAGGGGCTGCATTAGACAGTGGGCTCGGGAAAGCCCCTCGGGGGCTCTACTTGAACTGAGAACTGATGAGAGGCGGCCCAGCATGTAAGGCTCCAAGGGAAACACATTTCTGGCAAAGGGAATAGCACGTGCAGAAGTCTCACATTTGGAAAAAGCTTGGATTGTGCGAGGAGAAAATAATGAAATAATGAGGCCTGTGTGTATGGGTTGTGGGGCCCGGAAAAGTAGTACGGAGGAGAGGTCAAACAGGTGGGCAGAGGCCTTATGATTGAGAGCCCCCCCTCCCCGGGTCCCTGCCAGGCTCTCTGTGCTCAGTGAAACTGTGAGGAATGGGCTCTGCCAGCAGCCAGCTCAATCACTTCAACTCAGGGTGGACTGAGAAATATTTAATTTGCAGGAAACCTCTGCAAAAAAACAAACAAAAAACAACAAAAACTAAACAAACACATGCAGTTTAGAAAGAAGGAAGGGAAAAAACCATGAAACTATGGAAGAGAGTCCATTTCTGTAAACAGATTAATTTTAATAAAATAAAGATTTTGCAAATGCCTGTTTTCCATAGTCAGTTGGACACGTCTTATATGAAGCAGAGGCAGGCTGGGAGAAAAGAGACCCTCAGCCTGACTCCCCCAGAAAATGTCTTATGCTCCACAGTCCTGGGGAACAGTGGATGGACACAGAGAAGGTCCTGGAATGCCACATTCCTTCATTTTAGAGAAGGAAATTTTCCCTGTAGGAAGTTTTCTCAGCCAAAGAATCAAGAGAGTAAAGGAAATGCACTTTTGCCTGCTGTTTTGCTTGTAAACAAATATCTCTCTTTTAAAAAATGTTAACATGCTTTCGTATGTTTTTTCTAGAAGGAAAAAAATTGCTGGTGCTGGCGCCTTGCTCCTCCCTTCTTCCCCAGCAACTCCCACATTTTTCCCCGGTGCTGTCATTAGGGCCTGCCAGGGAAAAGCTCAGTGCTCCCTGTGAAAATTGTCTCACTGAGGGGAAGCAAGACAGCTAAGTGATAAGATAATTTAAATGACAGCAGGGAAGACACTTAAAGTGGCTGGGGGGATAAATGACAGAAAGCACAGAAATGCAAGGTTTGGAAGATGTGATGTAGGCATTAGCTCAGGAGACCATGGGAAAGGGCGCCCTGAGCGTGGTACCATTTTACATTTTTCTCTGTATCACAACAGGAACTTATGGTTGGAAACAGAGGAGAGAGCTGTTGAAAATTAACCCTTCGAATCAAAAGGCGTATAGACTTTTTACAGGAAAGATGAAAACATCAGGTCCTTATCCTTAGCTATCCATGGTGCCTGGTGCTTTGCAGGCAATTTTTAAATTATTCCTTATCCAACCCAATGTCAAAAACGAAGAAGAAGAAGAAGAAACTGAAGCTCAAACAGTACAAGAAACTCATTTCCAACGTCACTGTGTTGGAGAGAAGCAGCGCTTTCATCGGTGCCAGGGTCCTCATCTCCTGTTCTCTGGTCGTTGCTGGGGTCCCTGTGCCTTAGTGACGGAGTCACTTAGTGACAGAGTGACGGTGACGGAGGGCGCTCTCATCAGGGATGTGCACTAAAAACAAACCGACAGTTGCCACTTCCAGAAAAGAACCTACAAGAACATGCATAGACCACGCTGTTTGCCTTTTTGAGTGTGAAATATTCACTACAGGTTTAAAATGAATGACATCGTACAAATAAAAATGTGGAAATTACAAATGACAACGTATTAATTTACCACAAAGTAGGTTGCAAGTACAGGATATAAAGCTATAATGAAATATTCTTCAAAGGTAGCTCACTCACAAGACAATTATTTTAAAATAATGTTTGTATTTAAACAGATGTCTCACCTCCATCACCACATACAACTCACTTAAACCATGACTTAAGGAAAAAAAAGAGATCACCCTTAGCCTATTTGCCCTCAGAGCCATAGTGGGCAACTCATTTGCTTTTGGTTGGATTGAAGGATTAAGGGGTGCTGGTTGGTGCCTTAGGCTGGATGTCGAAGTCTCTCATGTCATTTGGGTTTGGAAAGAAGGTTGGAGAGAAGGAAAGGGAGAGGCTAAGGTATTTCCCCTTCTCTGTTTTGCCTTGCTTATCTAGGGTACCAGGTACAGTTCCTCTATGGCCCTGATCCTGCCAGACAGACTCATCTTCTTATTCTTATTCTTCTTCTTCTTCTTCTTCTTCTTCTTCTTCTTCTTCTTCTTCTTCTTCTTCTTCTTCTTCTTCTTCTTCTTATTCTTCTTCTTCTTCTTCTTCTTCTTCTTCTTCTTCTTCTTCTTCTTCTTTTCTTATTCTTAAGAAATAAAATATTTCTTATTTCTTATTCTTATTCATTTTTACTCTTATTCTTATTCTTTTATTCTTATTCTTATTCAGCTTCTTCCAGGTCACCTCAACCCCTGGGCTCTGGGACCACTGCCACCTCCCTCTGTCCTTCTGACCCAGTTTCCCTGCTGCTATTGCTAGTGTCCCAGTGGCCACACGACCTGTTGGGACATCTCAGTTCTTCAATCTGGTGTAACAAAGTCCTTGCCCCTTTCACCTGCTTTGATGGCTTTTCCATCCTTGCCTGTGCTCTCACTACTACCAGAGGTGACAGAGCAACCAATGGCAAAAGTGAGAGAAGTGTGATATTTGCCTGCCCACTGCCCACACCCTCTCCCAAGCCCTGTGGTTTCACAGACCCTTCCCCTTGGTCTTCTCTAACCTTGCTCCAGAAGAAAGTATAAAAGTTGGCCAAACAGGGATTAATAAAAATGTCTAAACATTTTCCTTAGACTGTTGTCTTTAAAACAAAGCTGTATTTAATAGAGATTAGCACCTTAAGTTGAAAGTAGTAAAGAACAAATAAAAACATTTCTGGCATCAGTCCTGGAAAAGACTAAAGTCAATTGTGTTTTATCTTAACCCAAAGAATGGTGTTAACTAGGAGGCAAGTTACTTACATGTGAGTCTATCTTTGACCCATATTTTAAGCCAATCAAGGAAATGATGAATAATTAAAATCAAGAAAACATGGGGTAGCTATAGAAATTACAGAACTATGAATGTTTATGGAAGCATGCGTTATGTGTGAGACCCTATGCTAATTGAGTTGGACACATTATTTTACTTAATTGTCACAGTAATATAATGAGGCAGGCATGATTCCTAACTGGAGATGAAGAAACTGAGGTTCAAAAAGGTTAAATGATTGGTCAAGGTTAAATGATTGGTCTGGAGCCAGGATTTAGGCCTGAGTCATCTTCTCCTATTCATGTTATTTCAGTTTGCAAAGTACACGATGAGCTGTGAATATTAAAAACCACTGCTTAATGTGCTGGATTCGACTCAAAGAGGTTTTATTAGCTCCAGAATGTTTAAAGTTTTTATGAACCAATATTTAAATACTGAAAAAGTGGTGAGATTTAGCAATAATGAACTTGCATCCTTCAAGACAGATTGGCCATTGGCTTTTGGAGAGATACTGGCTCTCACATTAAAAATAGTCCTCATGTCTCCCATGCCCTTCTAGAATTTTCCTTCACCTATCAGCTTCACTAGATTATGTTGTCTGCTTGGCCTCATATCCTTTTGCTACACCTGCTGAAATGTTTATACCCAGCATTAGTCCCTGAAGACTGGGGTCTAGTTCCATTTCTGTGAGCAGAGAATAATAAATAGTTAACAAGGATTGTGGATGGACTATCATGGTTCAAATCCCAGCCATGCAATGTTCTTGTTGTACAACCTTGGGAAAATGACTTAACCCTTCCGAATTTCCCCATTAAATGGACATATCATTAGCACTCAGCTCAGAAAGTTGATATGAAGGTAAAGAGTTTATTGTTTATGAGGAGCATATATCCATGCCTGGCTTCCAACAGACACATATGTGCATACACACACACACACACACACACACACACTTTCTAAATAATAAATTACCTGCAAGTCAGTGTGTGCTAATGGAAAACCATTGAAGAAGGAGCCACCAAAACAAAATATTTGACATTTTGGTGTTTCTGTCACAACGTTGACATCAGCAGTATTTTTAGGGGGGATATGAAAACATGCAGCATTCTTTAACTGTGAGGTGAGTATATAAAATGCCTGATGATGGCATTTCAGTTGCAGCTATCAGAGCAATTGGCTCATATGTATTGTGAATCTGTGTGTCTTTTGCATCTATCGTTGTGTGGTGGGGTGATTAAGATGTATGGATTATGCTTCTCACTGTGTAAAAACTTATAATTAAGCAGAATTACAGTAATTCTGTATAATTCTAATATATGCCACCTCCTTCTTCCACATTAAAGTAAAAATACCTTGATAGAAATAGAAGTCAAATTTTATTATTTTTCTTTCTAAATCTTTCAATTATCTCATTTCATTCAGAATAGTGTCCCACAGCTTGCTTTATAATAGGGAAAAAATTTTTAAAACTTATAGGCATGCTTAAAGCTATTTTATATTTTTAATAAATATGGTGACAGAGAGCTACATTAAAAAAATTTCCACTTTAAAAAAATTAATATTTTAAAAATACTGTAGTCTAAATAAAATCTGTGGCCTCTTATAGTCCAGTCTCTGAATGGAGTAGTTTAAACGACCCCAATGTAAACACTTATTAGCTGTTAAAAAGGAATTCTCATCTTTATTTAATCTCTGAAAAGACATTGAAGGAAATACAATTCATAGCCTGCAGCAAACTTGCCCAAACCTTCCCCTCCACTCGGCCATTCATTGTAAGCCCTGATTTGTGTTTAAGCTTTCCTCAGAAGGAATGGCTGAAGATCCCCCTGGTCCCAGCTTGTGAGACCTCTCATATTCATTCAGGTTTCCACCAAACATGAGTTCCCAGTAATTTTGATCAAGTTGGTGTCTTGGCTCTTTCCTGTACTCTTTTTCCCTGCCCCCAAGTCTTTTCTCTGTCTACCACTTCTTTGTGCCTGTGCTTTAAAAACTACGATCAAGGATCTTGGAAATTTGCAAAGGCAGTGCGACAGCAGGTCTTCCATCCCAAGCACTGAGGAGGATTCAATATAATCTAGGTTGCTTTCAATGGTTAAACCCGCTGCTTCATTTTCATAGCCTCAAGTGATGAACACCCTAATATCCCTATGTCCATTGTAAATGAAAGGGTCATGATCATCGTCATAGTTGTCACAAGCACGAACATCAACCTTTCCCTTTTCATCATCATAATCATTATCGCTCGTTGTACTTCAGTGTGTCAGCCACCATGCCAAGTCTTCTACAAGCATTTCCTGATGAGGGTGGGATAGTTCCACAGGAATCCAGAAGCCAGTTCCTTCCTTTGCTTATGGTTTTCCACCTCAGGGCCCCAGAGAAGTACACCAGCTTCAAAGTCATGTCCACAGTGCATTCAGCAGTGAAAGAGTAAATCTTGGGAAATTAGAAAATCGTCAGGCACTCATAGCTTCCTAAGGGTTTCATGAACATATAGAATTTTTTTTGGTGGGGGGGGTGCTGGGCTCTGAAGATTGAAATTTGGGAGAGCAGAGAGGAGGAGTAGAAAATTCATGCTGGAATTTCTTATGAGGAAAGGCAGGGGTAGTTATAAGTATGATATAAGCATGTTATATGTGAGAGTCCATGAAGAGAAGAATTTATTATATTCTGCAAATCCTATGGAATAGAATAAGATACTGACAAGATGCTCTTCCTGACCAAAGTTGACTCAGGCTTCTCTGAGTCCTTTTCTCTAGTAGACCTCATATCTTTGCGTTGCCTATATTTTGCAAGAATCCTGCTAAGTATGTTTATCCAGAATCCTCACCCTGGATATCTGCTCACTCCCAGTATCTGATCAAATCTCTCATGCTCCCTCATTCCCCAGGTGATATTTGATCTTCCGTGACTACTTTCAGCAAGAATCCTGTTAGAGCTGTTTAATTAGAATCTCCCATCCTTGACCCCTGTACCGGATGTTGCCTCTTAGTAATTCTCTATCCACTCCCACCCTCACCCCCACCCCCAACCTGCTCCTTGCCTACAAATCTTCACTCATCCTTTTTGTTTCCAGATTTGCACTCAGTTCTCTCCTGGGGTCTCTTTTGTCATATTGAAAGAGTTCCTCAATTAAATGTTTCCACTGCTCTTTTTTTTTTTTTTTAAATTAAAGGTTACATTTGCTATGATTGTGTATTAGTTTCACATGTACAGCACATAGCGGTCAGATAAGCACACGCTTCCCAAAGTGGTCCTTCCGACATTTCCGCTGCCCACCCGGCACCACACGTAGTTATCACAGTATTATTGACTTTGTTGCGTGTGCTGTACTTTACATCCCCATGACTGTTCTGTAACTACTAATTTGTACTTCTTAATCCTTTCACATTTTTTACCAGTCCCTCAAGCCCCACCCCTCTGGCAAACACTAGTCTGCTCTCTGAGTCTATGAGTCTGTTTCTATTTTGTCTATCTGCTTATTTTGTTCTTTAGATTCCACACATAAGTGAAATTGTATGGTACTTGTCTTTCTCTGACTGACTTATTTCTAGCATAATACCCTCTAGGTCCATGTATGCTTTTGCAAATGGTAAGATTTCATTCTTTTTATGATCATCATTTGTAATCATGAGTAATGAGTAATATGTTATGATCATGAGTAATATTCCATCATTTGTATGTACCAATCTTCTCTCTGTATTCGTCCACTGATGGGCACTTACTTTGCCGTCCAGCTCTGGATTTCTTTGATAGCACTTGGGGACTGTGAGGCCTGGGAGGGTCTCAAAATCTAGACATTTGACTTCATGGTGAGCTGTTACAAGTTCTGGATTCAGGGGAGGCCACAGCACAAACCACCTCCTACACTGGGTCCAGCAGTGGTGTGTAACACGGATCAGAACACAGGAAGCTTGGATCTTGTTAGAAGGGAGAAGAGACTCTTTCTTGATATTCAAATAATCAGATGAGAACTTGAATGAAATAGGGACAAAGGAACTAACTAACAAAGCATTTTAAAATGAAGAACTGACTGCATTTTTCTTCTTTTTGCATTAATATGGAATCTGATGAAGAGTGAGTGGTTGGAGATGTTATCAAGTAATCTAGTCTCTGGGGTCTGGAAATGACAATGCTGATTTTCGAAAGGAGAAGCTGGAACAACAATACAGATGCCTTCGTGAGAAAATAGTAGCCTTACTGGAACTGGGAGAAGAGCTGAACCTTTAATTTGAGGAGCCTGTAATGTAAGTGCAAATGTGAGGTGGCACCCATCAGAAGTGCTGAAATTTGGTTTACAGAAATGGGGCTTGAGCTCTGTGCTGGGGTACAGGGAGAGCAGGTCTCACCCAACAGCACAATCTCACTGTCTTTGTACAAGACACAAGTCTGATGTAGAGCTAGACATCTCCTGGTGACACAGGTCGCACCAAGACTCCTTATGGTCTGACCTCCAGTCGGAGTCACAGAGGCACAGTTCTTTGTGAGGTCCTCCTGCTGCAAAACAGATCACTTTGGACGCTGGGTTCACTCAGTTCTCCTTTGTCCCCAGTTCTGGAAGTCCGGACAGAATTATGCGACTGTTCATAGACTCTGTGAGTTTTTGCAGTGAATCAAGGGGACTTCTTGTCAGCCCACCTGGACTTAAGGGTGTGTGTTAATAGTAAGATGCTGATCAGGATTCAATGATCGGTCACCACAAGCCTGCATGAATGTATCTAGTAGGAGTTATATTTTCCAATTTTTTAGGACCAAAGTTATAACACTAGACTCATCACTTAAGAGACAGCCAGGGTAATCCTTCAAAAATCTAAGTGTAATTCCTCTGTGCAGATGCCCCCAGGGTTCCATTCACAGTCTCCCAATAAAACAGGTTCTCGCTGACTACGAGATAGTGAGATGCTTGGTCCCAGCTCCTGCCCTGACCTTCTAACCTTCTACCTCTAGCCCTTCCCATCAGCCTCCCGTGAAAGTGAAAGCCGTCATCTTCCTGTGAAATGTTCTTCCCCAGATACACCAGTGGCTCCCTCCCCCGCAGACCCATTTCTTCCCTGCTGACCATGTAAAACACGGTCTCCCGGCTGCCCCATCCCCCTGTTCTTTCAGCCTTCTGTATTCATCTTCATAGGACTTACCACAAGCTGATGTGTGATGTGTTTATGTATTCGTACATTGTCTCTCTGTTTCCAGCCAGGAGAGTATTGATTTAGACTGTTAATATAAACGGTTCATGTAAACCAGATTCCAATGTACACAAAGTGGTTGGCACATGATATACATCAACATCTGATTGATAAATAAATACATTTGAATGAACAACTGCTGAGGTAAATTCCAACTCTTCGGCTAGATGGTAAATAGTCTACTTCTCTTGATACACAAATTACTACTTGAAGCTCCAGTTCACATAAAAGCCCCTTTCTTAAACTTTCCATCATGTCCCAACCAGAAGTGGTAACTTTCTTCTCCGATCCACTGTGCTTAATTCTAACTCACCTTTCTTCATATGATTGATAGCTGTGTGGACGTGGGTTTGTTACAGCAAGGCTGAGTTTCATCAGCTGAAAAGCAGATCATACCGTTTCTCTCATGGTGTGTGATAAATGAAGATAAATGAGATAACTCAAGCATGATGCTTAGCATGTGCTCTGGGCAGTTCATCAATAAATGTTACCTATAATTTTTAACTAAGTCACAGGCTCTTGAAAGGCCGGCATCACAAGTGTGGGAATGAGGGAAGGGCTTACCATCTCTCTCACACAGTAATGCCAGCTGAGGTTGATGCATCGGATTAATTTCTGATTGTGCACATGGAAATAGATCTTGAAATATGTTTTTCGGGGCACTGATGATTGCATAGCCTCCTGTGACTCCAGCAATGTGAGACTATCCTACATATACAAGGACCAGAGGTTTTATTTCAGTCTTGAAAACATTCTGGGCTTAGACTCTGGTTATTGATGATTGAGGTTGCTCTTATCCAGCTGGGAGAAGGATGGTATGTTAGTGTTCGGCCTTAAAAAGATATTCAAATGTAACCTTATCTGATTTCCAATTTTAGGCCTGCCAGAATCGAAACCAAACCTTAACTATAATCATCACCAAGTATTGCTTTTGAAGCCCTCCCATGAATATGGGGCTGCTCAGGATGCAATAATACACCATATGTCTCCTGAGTTAGTTAGAAAAATGAGTTGGAGGCATAGCGGGCAGGGGGGTCCCCTGACTCAAAGGACAGAAGATACAAACTGGAGCAGGAACAGAGGAGCTCCTGAGAAAGTGCAGATGTGCCACGCAAACTCAAGGAGAGCTTTCTGCTCTTCACCTGATATGACAACACTCAGGTTTTGGGGTCAAAATCTTACAGGCTGTTGTTGGCTCATGTCCTCTTTAGCTTTGTTGCCACAAGGTATCTCATCATCCCATAATCCTTATATTCAGCCTTGGAAATAAAGAAAGACATAACTGCTTCTTCAATGGGAACAACTGATTCCAATCATCTCAAACCCACAGTGTGATATAAGTTAATTTTAGTCCAAAAGGAAGTACTACCAAAACTCCCCAGCGACCCTGATTCCTCACCATTGGTCCATAGATAGCATGTTTTGAGAGTCCAGGTTTATGGGTGGGATGAATGTAGTTCCTCTTATCCACCACTAGCTGATGGGAGTAACCTCAACGTAATTACTGGACACTGGAGAACTGAAGGGTTTGCTTGGTCCGTGAGTCACATCCAAGGAAACTCGATGTGTTCCTTTGTGCTGCCGGGGGCAAGGCTGTTCCATAGTGCAACACCCCCCCCTTTCAGGTCTGAAAGCAGTTGCCATGGACCCTTCTCTCCCAAACTTGCTACAACAAAAGTAATAAATAGTTTACTCTTTTGAAATATGTCACTGATAGCTAGCACATAGTTTTGAAGATGAGTACAAGGTTAATTTTATTCTTTCTGTACAGAAACACTCTCACTTCATCATTTGTCAAGGTTAGGTAATAATAAGCAAAAAACACCTACAAAACCCAAGAATTGTCTGGTATGAGATTTAAGCTAATTCCATAAACATGGTTCCCAGTGTCTTGCAATTATGTTTAAATAGGAAATATGGATAAAGAAAAGTATACTGAGAGACCTAATACTTTATCTTTGTTCATTTAAGCACGACATTGCTGAGCATTTAATTGGAGGCAGGCAGGGTGCAGATCCCTGCTTGTAACGTACTCCTTGAAAACCAGATGTGCTCACAGAAGGAGTCGGGTACCCTGTCGGGTTAATAAGCAACGCAAAGGGGGAAGGCAGAGACAGGAAACGCAGGTTCCCATGGAACCCAGCCCCTGTTTTTGGTTTCATTCATCACAGTGGTAATTACTTATCCAACGTCTGTTTCTCTTCGAAAATATGAATTCCAGGAGGCCAGGGGTGTGTGCATTTTTCCTCTGTTGTATTACCAGCACCTAGTTTTAGGAACGGACTTCATAAAAGTCTTCAGCCCAGGCCTGCAAGGGTAACGCAGACCTCGAAAAATGCCCTGAAGATCTCCTTTATTATCCCCTTTATTATAGCTTTCAGAGTAAGTACTCAGGGGATGGAGGGGCTGTTGACAGTTACTTTCACCAGATAGGCACGCAGCCAGAGTCTACAGAGCAGTCGGCAGAGGCCAGGAGGGCACCGGCAAATCCCATGGGAATGGCAAATGGAGCTCCTCAAAGCACCTGATGAAATTCTCACCCCACCCAGGCAGTGGAGATTGCAGTGGGCTATCTTCATGGGAATTGGTGATTAGGGATGTTTGCCTTCCTCTAAAGCTCACTCCCCTCAGCCCCCTGGTTTGTACAGCTGTGTTCAGGGAGTCAAGTTCATGAATCCTTTCCTGACGATACAGGAACTTGTATTCTTTTCCTTTGCTTATTAGTATTTCCCCCCAGGGTCAATCACCACTTACTAGCACTGATTCAGACACTTAATTAAGTGTTCAATAAGCAGTTTTTTGATGCATTAATATTAGATGGATAAATTTTCTGATTAGAAGTCCTTTATGAACATGTTAAAAATTTAGGGAATGTTAAAATGCAAAGAAGGCTATTAAAATCTACTCAAACCCCTGCAATTAAAGTCAAAATTGTATAGCATTTATTTCATTCTAGATTTGTTTTGTGTGTGTGTGTATACATATGATTATAAAATCTGGAAAACAATGCCCAGGAACATATAGATATTCCCATTTTCAAAATATTCCAAGCAAAACATGATATCTGAAAGGAAAAGCTGGGGTTTGGTTAGACATAATAGTTTGCCTTATAATCATCTAACTTTCTGACATGTATTTCTTGACTATTTGACTTGTCAAAAGTAAAGAGAGACATGTTAAGCTTCTTACAATAACAGTGGCCTCCAGATTTCTCTAGTTTTTGTAACAACTTTTTCATATCTAGAGTAAGATGTTGACGGTTGCCCACCTTACTTTTTTTATCATGCCTTGGATTGTGTGACAATGCTTGGAACTGTCTGAAATCAGCATTGCCATCTTACCTATACTTTTGTGTGACATTTGTGAATAATTATTCACTTTTCATTTCAACTTATTGCAAAGTCTAGATATATTTCAAGCAGTTATTCCCTTTGCAACTTAGTCTCCTCATCTGTAGAATGGGAACAAAATAGTTCTGTCTGAGAGTTTTTCCATGAGGACCAATGGAATCTGTGCCCGTAAGGCAGTTGTCATAGATCAGGAATCACCAAAGGCTCGCTGGCATTACTTGGGGCATGACATGTGCTCTTATATGTTGCCTCAAAAGGATCCTTGTCCTTTAATCATTCATTTTAGTCATTTTTCTTTAATAGTATCATTAATTTAATTGATTTCATATATTTAATTTTACTTTATACTTTCTTCATTTTCATTCTTTAATTTTTAAAAAATTTTAATTGCAGTTGACATTCAGTTTTATATTAGTTTCAAATGTGCAGCATAATGGTTGGACATTTATATAATTTATGAAGTGATTCCCCTGATAAGTCCAGTACCCACCTGGTACCATCCATAATTATCACAACATTATTGATTATATTCCCTGTGCTGTACTTTACATCCCCATGACTATTTTGTGACTACCAATTCATGCATTCTTAATTCTTTCATCTTTTTCACCCAGCCTCTACAGACTGTGTTTCTTTGTAGTTGCTTTCTAGATATCTGGAAAATATATATCTCGTTGTAAACTTTTGCATTACAGAAGTGGCTATTTTTATATACATTAAAGTATAATTTTTGTCTTTATTTCTAGGATTATTAAAGCAAATAGAAAAAAGATATATTTTTGCCTCTTGTATGAAACAGAATTTAGCATTCTTTGTGGCCTTGTATCATCCTTATATGTTGATATATTAATTTGGATATCATTTATTGCTGTCAGAGATGACTTTTCTAATTGTGTCTCAAAATTATATTCAGTGACTGCCTCTCTTGTATTAGCATCATTTATGATTGAGATCCAGTATGATCCTCTGACCACTTTCTCTGCTGTAGTCTGTTATATAGAATACTTTGCCTGTTACTGAGCACTTGATTTTATTTCACTTCACTGTTAGCAAGAGAATGACTTCAGCTTTCTGCCCTCAGTGTAGCCATGTGGGTGCTTCTTTTCCTGACACTGAATTATTTTGGAATGCCTTTCTTTGACCTTCTAGACCAGTGAAAACTTGGAGGGTACAAAAATGTATGGATCACAAACTTTTCTGACATCACAGTTTTATGAATGTTCCCTTAGTATATTTTGGTATTTAATGTTATGGAAAATCTGAGGACCGCCTGGGGTTCTCCCTTTTACACATCTTTCTTTCTTTTCTTGTTTGCATGTTTGAGTGTAGGATTTTTTCCTCTGTCATGATTACTAAAGTTTTCCCATGTGAAATGTCTAGATGTCTTATTCTTTTTGTGTCTTGCCTACAATGCTCTGATTCTTTATTTAACATCTTTGGACATGTTTTACTTGGTAGAAAATTTTCTTCAAATATAATATTGCTTCTCCCTGTTCAGTTGTGTTGCCTCCCACTGGGGGACTCTCTCTCGGCATTGGGTGGTTATTATTCCCCACACGTATGTCAGCGTCTGTTCCATGATTCCATCTTCACCATCCTTCTCCCTCCACGACTGGCAGAGAAGCCACCCTAGTGATACAGTTTTCCAGGATCCATTATCATTTGTTTTTTGTTCTGTTTTATTTATTTTGTTTTTTCAATTTCACACACAAGGGAAATCCCACTGTCCTCTTCCACCATTAGCTGTTCTAGGTAAGTTTGCGTTTTGATATTTTAATTTTTTGAACTGTATGTCCCACTTCCCTCCCTGGTTATAGCAGCTTGTTGTCTGTGTGTATCACCCAAGTATGTTCTTGTGCTTCCCTTTATATTGTCCTCTTGTCCCTCTTCAGTCCTGCCATTTCAGCTCTTTTCACAGAAGCCACGAGTTCTTGCCTCTCACTGTTACTGTTGGAGTATGTTTTTCTTGCTTGGCCTGTACATGATTCTCTCTCCTGCTTGGGGAATGCACGGAACCATTGTTTAGAGGACCAATTCCTCACATTTTGCCTATTCCCCTCCATCAGTGTGGTCCAAATGGAAGCTTCCTCTTCAAATTCGCACCTCCCTTCCCTGTGACCTTCAGCCCTTCCTCCCTGGAGCCATCCCTGCTATGGTGCTGATTTCTGAATGTCGTCCTGGTCTTTAGTTTGCGATCCTCCCAGAGGTGCTCAAACACCAAGCCGCCTGCCTTCTCCCCGCACCCAGAATTCTGCGGAACTGTCTCATTTGTGATATTACAAACATCTTTGTGAACAAGTGAGGTAAACGCCAGTGAATGCATGAGCAACACAGTTGACCTTTACTTTCGGGTAAATAGGCTACCCCAGCTTATAAAGGCCATCATGAGCCAGCCTGTGATGGAGTTTCTTCTTAAGTTGGTAGCATCTGTCTTAAATTTTATGAGAAAACTGCTCAGACTCTGAGAGTAGTTTGCCAGTCAAAATGTTTGGGTGTTTTTTGTGAGTGTTTGTGTTCCTGGGCATTCAAATGTTCAGACTTTCTGCGGGTTTTTCAGTTGGAAATCATCAAGGCTGCAGTGGGAGCTCTCCGCCAAAGTCCGTTCTTTAAGAGGAATCAATTCTGTTGGGGATAGTGGTCATGGAGGTAATGGGAGAGTGGGAGAGTTTCATAGACATGGTGGTATTTTAATTTAAGGAACTTGAGTGATTTATAACATAAAGAGCCTGAGAAGCAGGAAAGACATTTCAGACCATTCGTGATTATCTGAGCACTGGTTAAGTACATGAGAACAACAGGGGAGAAGGAAAATCCCGAGAGATAACCGGAGATATTTGAGGTTTTATAAATCTATGTAATCATAATCATATTGTAAGCTAGAGCTTGCTGAAACAAGATTGGGTCTAAAATGTTTAAACATGCAAAGGTCACCTATTTTGATGTGTGTGTATGAAAACTAAATAAAGCCATTTCAGGCTTATCTGTATCCAGTGTCCTACGGAGCAATTTGTGGTTTGCGTACCCTCTTAAATACGGACAATTGCTCCTCTGTTTATGGGGTTTGGTCAATGGAATCTTTGTAATTAGATGGATAAGCTATGCCCCTATCAAGAGCTTGAAGGCATAAGCTATGCCCATCAGAGCTTGAAGAAGCTCTGATGATTTTATTTGAGAATTTGACTTCTAAAACTGTAGCAGCGCTCTCAATCCTTCATAGTCGTTATCCCTGTTATATTATTTTATTAATGCCATTTGCTTCTTATTGCTTGTACTAAATGATTACTTTATTTAAAACTGTGCCCAATGCATATTGGTAGTACCACAATGTTCACTCATTAAAACTGGTGACATTAAGTCATCTTGCTTTCATTGCAGTGGTTGCTAGGAAAATCATCAGCTTAAGCAATACCAACTGTATTTCAATGGACACATTAATCTTTTCTTGAAAGCCTCATCTAATCTCCCTTGTTCAACAGGAAGTTTTCTGCCTTGTAGGCATTTGTGATCTCTTTGGCAGTAAAGAAGAAATATGATCTTTATAAGTAGAACTTTAAGTGATTTTTTTAGAGCAGGAACGCATAAATGTTCTAAAAATAAGATTGACTCTACTTACTAAGGCAAGTTTCAAAAGGAATGGATTTATAAAGTATTTATTTCTGCTAGAAACACCATTTGGTAGAAAAAAAGAATACTTTCTTACAGCAGGCAGAGAATAGGATTGTGAAGAAATCATGGCAAAAACTTAATTTATTAAAAGCAACATTTGTATGTTTTCAGACTTCTGACTTTGTGCAAAAACCTGTGTACCCAGATTTCCCTGTCTGCAAAATGTGTTTGTCCTTCCTACCTCCTTTGGAATATCATTAGGAAGCTTAATGACGGCTTTTCAGGGATGAGTTCTGGGTAACATCTTTTACTCTTCAGTGAAGTTGGTGTAATGCTGTCATCTGTCGCCTCTCATTAGACAGGAGGTTCGGAGGAAAGATTTTGGGGTGTGCCTTCCATTTTGCCACAGTTTCCTGAGGACCATCTCAGAGCTGCCCTGCTTCCCATCACCATGCACAGTGCTGTCTGCTCTCATTGTTTCCCAGGGATCCACAGCCAGAGGAACACATGTGGAGCTCTGTCCTAGTGTGCACGGGGCACTTCCAGCCGTATCACACAACATCAACTGGCAGATGCTTGGAGATGCTGCAGCCACCTCTCCCAGCTCGTAATTTCCAGCAAGCGAGCCTAAGGGCCATCCCAATAGGCCAATTGTGTTTTAGAATTCTACGTCCAGTCTTGACATTTTATGTGAAGTAGAGCTTGAGGGAGCTACTCACTGCGGCCTATAATGCAGTGAGATGCCTCATAATCATGTTAAGAGATGGAAAATGTTATATCTCTGGAATCTGAACTCAAATCATAGACACTGCAGTGCAGAAGTGAACAGGAGGGAGGTGATTCTCTGTATTCACGGCACTTTCCTCCATGTAGGAAGACCGACAATAAGTGAATGATAAAAATTGACAATTGGCACAACTATAACATGTCCCAGAAAAATAGCATACTATATTTATTAAATAATACCAACACAATACTAAATGTCTTAATTTTTTTAATTTTTATTTCTGCTGTTTAGTTACTAGTTCCTTCTTCATAGGATAATGATTTGGGAAAATTATTGTAAAAGAAATTGAAAGATAATTTAGGTTGCCTTTAATGTGATGTGAAAACAATGCTTTTTGTTTACAGTGTTAAGATATATAAAATATGCAAATTTACACTTGGAACAACAAATTGTTTATATTTTATAGTTACAAACTGTTCTTGGTTTGTGCTATGCAAAGTTTCTGATAAAATAGCTTTTATGAAAGTTTTATCACCCAAAACATAACTCTGAATAATTGTTACCCATTAGTAAGCCCAGGGTGTGATGCATGCTATGAACACTTGAACCTTGACAGATGGGAAGGTTAGGTTCTCCCACCCTCAAGCAGTCTAAAATCCAAGTATACCTTCTGACTCTGCAGCGGGCCCTTTACATCCACAGATTTCTTCAGTCGCAGATGAGACTGAATTTTCCATCGGGACAGTATTTTCCATCGGGGTTGGCAATCCTTGGTTGGGTACCCATAGTTGGAAACTGCAGCTGGAAACGCAACAGAAGTTTCTAATGGGATTTGGTTGACTCCACGGATGAGCACCCAGCGGATGGGAAGAGCCAATGGTATTTATTGAAAAACCCCTGTCAGAAGTGGGCCCGGCAGTTGAAACCCCTGTTTTTTGTACAGTATATTGGGGGCGCTCACCATATCTTTTTATCTGAGGAAAGCCTGGCTTTGATTCTGGGAAGTTGACAAAGGAAAGAAGAATTGTGGGAGCAAAATAATCCCAAGGAGAGAAATGGAGGAGGAGCATTCTGAAGAAAACAGGAGTTCCATTGTTAGGTTGTGTTAAGCACTTAACACACAGACATTTCATAAAATCCTAGGCCCTAAGACCTTGAGATGAATTTATTCCCCTGATTTTACAGGCGAGAAGACCGAATCTCAGAAATTTGAACTACTTTCTCAGTCTCATCATTAGTGAGAGTTGGGGCCAGAATTCAAGCCTCTGTCTGCCTGATTTGGGTTATTCATTAAACATCTGTTATTAGCACACCATACATGCCACACTGGATGGACTGGGACTGTAAGAATAAGTAAATTACTTTTGTGCTCTTAAGTCAGTTACTGTTCCCCATGGATAATACTTAAACAATGAGCAGTTTCTTGGCAGATAGAAAAGGGAGAAAAGCAGTTCTAAGCAGTGAAATATGCCCCTGCAAGGATAAAACAGTCTTCAACAGGGAGGAGCTTCAGAGAAGACTTCCTCCAACACTGGGGGTGGTGTTAGGAGCACCCAAGCCTCCCGAGGTCTTTTGAGCGATGGAGAGCATACTCTGTCATTGCATGGCTTTCAGGGGTCTGGCCTTTCCTTTCACTGTTTTCTTTTGAAAGGGTTATCACTATGTTGCAAGAGAGAAAACATAAACAGCATCACTCTCTCCTAGTGCTTAAGGATTTCCGTAGTGTATTTACCAAGTTAGTATTGATGCAGAGGGTTGTTAATTCAAGATAATTGCTGTTACTTCTTGGTGTGCAGATATTAGTAGAGTTTCCTAATAGGCGTGGAACACTTAGTAGCATACCACGGTCCCAGCCCATGCTTTTAACAAATTTAATGATCGTGGTGACGATGAAAGTGAGTGCTGTAATAATGCACACTTAACAATATTTGTTCCATTATTGTAAGCTTTGATTATCTGAAATGTGAGCACAGTAGTAGATGCCATTTTGATTTGCGCTTCAGGACAAGGGAAATGGCTACATGTCAACCATGGAGGAGATACATGGCAGGCGTTAAACCAATCTTGTCGTTTAATATCTGCTGAATTACAAGTGATCACCCTTCCTGAAACATGTCAGTTTCTTCCGTGAGCGTGCTAGGTAGGAATTGTCATTATAGCTGGTACAAATTGCTGTCTAGATGTATGCTCAATTTAACATCTGTCTGTTACAGTTATCCACACATTCCGACATCCATTATTCAAAAGAACCCTTCGTGCATTAAGGCAGAGTGATTATCAAAACGATGCAGCAAGAGAAATACCCTGGGTGCGCCTTATAAAACCACACATGCACTTGTTTGGAAATCAGGCATTTTTATAGCACAGGAATATATAGTCTAAATTTGATGTGGCAATAAATTTTTTTAAAACGAGAACAAAAGCAAAGAAATAAACATCTTTCCATATCGTACACATGCTCACTTCTACCCTCTGAAACCATAAATGGCATAAAACACCCAGTAGGTGTTTTAAATCTTAAATTGAATTAATTGCCATTGCATTATTATTAATTTCAGAAGTGCTGAAAGGGGAAAATAAAAATTATGTGTTGACATAATGGTACATGTATTATATAAAAACAAATACAAAACAGAGACATGTTCAATTGGATGTATTTTGTTTATATAACACAATTAATACCATATTTAAGTGACTGGAATACTGAATTATTAGATCACAGATTAATTAGGAAGGTTACAGAGTTTGTGGATTGGGGCCAGTGAGGGATGGGAACCAGCTATGTTCTATATTCCAGAGAAAAGGAGGTGATAAATAGCATGTGAGAATGAGAATATAAAGGAATCACTCTATGTACTATGCTTTATAGATACTCTATAGGCATACACTAAATAAATAGAGTAGAAAACAGAATATACCTTTTAATTTATTCAGCTCTTTTGAATTAAATTGGACACAATGCCATGAATATCAAATACCTTCATACACCTGGCACTGTGCTAGGGGTTGTGGGGAATCAGTATGATGATTATTAATCCTTCTTTCAAACATGGTTGTGTAATTATTACATTTCCCCACTATTTTTCTAACTATGTGACTATTTCTAGGAAACTATACAAAATGAGATTAAGAGTTCTGACTCAGAAGTTACACAAACCTTGGTTTGAATCATGAGTCTGCTAACTGCTCATTATGTAATATTGAACAATTTATATAGCATTTTTGTGCTCCAGGTATCATTTTATAAAATGAAGATAAGAGAATCTGGTTCACAGACCTGTGAAGGTTAAATAGGTTTTTGTTTTAGCCTATCAATCAGTGCTTAATAAGGTCTGGTTAATCAAGGTCGTAGTTGTTCATTTGTCTGCCTTCTTCAATTGTGAGCTCCTTGAAAACTTCCCACATTGAAGAACATAGTCTTATTTATCTTAGAATCTCACACATATGTCCCAGTGCTTGATATCCAGCATGCAAGTTACATACATCTATGTACATGTATGCATGTATGTATCTGTGAATGACGGACTGTCTTCTTCAGCACCTGTCTGGGAGATAAGAGACAAAAAGAAAATCCAGGGTATTCTCTGCCATGTTATTCCTTGAATCCCAAGGTCCCTTGCTATTGTTTTCTTCTCTCTACCTGTGAGAGTCTACTCAGGGTTTTAGTTGTACTTAGCAAGAAGAAAAGGGAAAAGTACATCTATTTCATCTTTCTGGAGCTGCAATAGTATTTTTAGCCTTACTATCAATGGTGTTAGAGTCAGCTAGACCTTGATTAAAATTCTGTCTCTGTTCCATAATAGCCGGTGCTCTCTGGACAAGTATTCATCCTATGTGATACTTACTATTCTCAGTACGAAATTTCTAAGAATATTATATGCCAATAGATGAACCTCAACTAAGGAATAATGAATAGTGAAGTCCTGTATGAGCAAAATACTTATGATGTTGATGGTCAGACGTACAAAGAGAAATCATTAGGGGGACTTCTTGATCAAACAAAGTTAAGTTTACCAGGCCTATGTCAGGAAACAAGAGTATCACCTGGTCATGAGGAGCCCTTAGTGGGGGGCTCTTGGGCCCCAGATGGATGGGCTGTCTGTGAGTCAAGGACAGTGAGACACAACAGCAAGGGCATCTCCATGAGATTTTGGTGGGCACGCTACAATTGCCATGAATTGACTACTCCACAAACCTAACAGAATAAGGGCAGGAAACGTGGATGTTACCATTCAAGAACCGAGAGAAGGTCTGCTATTCCTTTACCTTTTTATTCTATTCAGGCCCCAGTGGATTGGATGGTGCCCACCCACATAGATGAGGGAGATCCTTCTCAATGTACTGATTCAAATGCTAAGATTTTCTGGAAATACTGTCAGAGACATACTCAGAAATAATTCTTTATTAGCTGGGCATCCCTTACCCCAGCCAAGATGACATAAAATTAACCACCACAGGGACTGATTGCAGTTGGGCAAAGTCAATGAGATAATGGCATAGAATTGGAGAGAAAATATTAAATGAGAGTCTACTGTTTGGTGTAAACTCTTTGCCCAGATGAGTATCCTATTTTCTTGATAGGAGAACTAATTTCCTGCATGAGAAAATTCTTTATTGAGAAAATTCTTTATACAGAAAATGTGTTTGGCAGAATTTCCTGAAGCAAATATTGAAGCTGTTACAGTCTTATCTTCCTAGAGAAGAATTTCATGGTGTCAGTTGCTTGTTTATGTGGATGTAGATGAACTTACCTTAGTGTGGTTGAGAATGTGAAGATATCGTATTAGGAACAGAAAAGGAAAATGCTAACAAATAATCTATTTTTTGAAATATCATACTTTTCTGTGCATGCCCACAAGCTAAACACAAATGTCTCCTCTCAAACATCTTCCCAGATTCTCTAAGTTAAAATAAAGCTTGCTGTTCCTCATAGAGTTAACAATTTTTTGTTTCGATTATAGTAGGCATATTTTAGCAGAAGTTTTAAAATCTTTTTAGCAAAGAAAGACATTATTTAAACTTTAGTTGTCACCAATATCAAATCATTTTTTCAGAAAATTACGAATCATAAAATTACAATTTCATATCAGGTTAGTTTTAAAAAATATTTGCAAAGTAAGCTTCCTTCCTTCCTTCCTTCCTTCCTTCCTTCCTTCCTTCCTTCCTTCCTTCCTTCCAACTTCCTTCCTTCCTTCCTTCCAACTTCCTTCCTCCCTTCCTTCCAACTTCCTTCCTTCCTAACTTCCTTCAAAGACTTTATTTTTTAAGAGCAATTTAAGTTCATAGAAAACTGAGGGGAATGTACACGGAGTTCCAGTGTGCCTCCTGTCTCCACACATGGACAGCCTCTCCCATCCTTTCCTGTCAGAGCGATGCATTTGTTACACTGGAGGAACTTACACCACCCATGATAATATCCAAAGTCCACAGTGTACGTCATGGCGTTGCACATGCTGTGAGTTTGGATGAACATAAAATGACATGTAACCATCAATATGGCATCATGCAGAGTATTTTCACTGCTTAAAAATTCTCCATGCTCCTCTTACACATTCCTGGCTATTTGCCCCCAACCCATAGTTGATCTTGTTCCTGTCTCCATAGTTTTGCCTTTTCCAGGATGCCGTATAGTTGGAATCATGCAATGTCCAGCCCTTTCAGATTGGCTTCCCTCACTCAGTAACATGCATTTAAGGTTTCCCATGCCTTTTCATGGCTTGATAGCTCCTTTTTTAGTGCTGAAAAGTATTCCATTGTCTGGGTGTACCACAGCTTATCCATTTGCCTACTGAAGGAGAGGCATCTTGGGTGTTTCCATGTTTTAGCAGTTATGACTAAAGCTGCTACAAGCATTTCTGTGCAGACTTTTGTGTCTATTTTTAATCATCCATTTAAAATGTTGATAAAACTATTATAACATCCTTCCCAGAACTGAGCACAGGGCCTAGAAATGTATATGTAGGTGTTAAGTTCATATTTTTTGAATTGGTTAAGTTCTTAATAAAATTCGGCATATTTAAGTCATAACTGGTTTTCATATTGTTGTATGTAGATTTCTTCCCTCGGGTATGAACTTCCAGAGGGTAGATTGGTCTTTCTGGGCATCTGCTCCTTTGTGGGCATTAGATACTACACCTCTCTCCCCCAAGCTTTAAGGCAGAAAATACAAAAAAAAAAAAGTTGAGGAAATAGAAAAAAAGAAGTTTTAAGATAGAAGCTCTTTTTTAAACTCTCATATTTCATATGATTCACTAACGGTTTAGGAAAAATTGGCATTTTATATTTTTTATCTCATGTAACGATTGTTCTAAAGCTTGTACTGTATAATGAAATACACATGGTATTTTTAGTTTGCTTCAAGGTGATTTTATTTTAGATATTGAATTATTGAAATATGGTTTCTATAGAAACTGTATAAGTACACCGACCCTTCAAGATAGACTTGAGAACATTTATTGGCTTGCAGAAATTTCCATTGCCCTTTCTAACTCTTTATGGCAGTGAATTTCAGTATACTTAATTAAATGTATTAACCAATACCATCAAGTAGACTTTTAAAAACAAATGTTCCCTTTTTCTCAAAGACTAACTGTCACCTCTTATGATAGTGGTAAGGTTTTCAAACACATCTTTGGCTTGGCTTAGAGTTCTGGGCTTTGGGGTCTTATTCCGAGCCTGTTTAGAGGCTGTGCCTAGGGAATAGGATTTGGGAAAATGTTTCCTTTTTTCTGAGTCTCAGGCCTAAGCCATTTGCATATCCCACATGTGTGTTTTTCCCCCATCTTTGTTTGCTTGATTTAATTTAATTTAATTCCAGATGCTAATTGGTGATAAGTCCGTTGGGAGAAAAGTTGATGTTTATAAAGAATTAGGAGTTTAATATCACAGAATGGCATTTTTACTTATGGTAAATAAATATAAGCATTTTCTAGTAAACATTTCAATTTAGTAGATTTAATGGAAAACTCATAAAAAATTGTAACCCCTTCCATCAAGAGGTGGAAGCTATTTTTCCACTCTGAATTTGAGTTTGGCCGTGTGACTTGCTTTTGCTCCTGTGACATTAGTACATACGGATATGGCTTTTGTGAATCCACCGTCAGCCCGTAGAATGTCAAAGAAAGTGGTAATAACAAAGGCGCTACCCTTACACAAAAAATGAGGAGTTCATTCAAATTGGAAGATAATTCTGGGCCCTCAACTTTCTGGAGGTAGAAAATGGGCTGAGGAAGCTAGTTGAATTTTTTTTTTTTTTTAAAAAGAAGAATTATTCCAAGGGCAGATCTGAGAACCCCGGAGTAAAGTAGACTCATAAATTACTGGTAGGGAACAGATGCCAGCTCCAGTCAGGAAAAACTTTGTCTCCAAATAGTGTGACCTGACACCATGTGCCTGGCTAAACTTCACAATTGCTATGGGCCAGGTCTTCTATTTCTTCTTTTATGAAATGGCAGTACCTACTGTGGTTATTCTGTCCACATGCAGGGAAAGTGTCTTCTCTTTCTTGTTTTCATGTCACTGAATTAGTAGATGAATCTTAGGGGCCGCATTCATCTTAGAGCACACACAGATCAGGAGATTCTAAATTGGGGCTTGATTGCAAAATGTGTTGAGATTTTTTCTTTTCTTTTCTTTCTTTTTTTTTCCCTTTCTTTCTTTATTTCTTTCTTTTTTTTTTTTTTTAGTCTCTGGGGAGTATTAGTTACTTTGCAAATAGGAGAAATGCAAAAGATTGTGGTCATAGGTCAGACTCTGGTAAATGGAAAATAAAAAGGCCATAATACTTGTTTAGCTCTTATCAAGAGGCAGAGTCAATTCCTCCAATTTCTGTGATTTACATGAGTCAAAGGGATACTGGAAAACATTTGCAAGCAGAGGCTTAAAAGCATTTGTGCATTAGAGCTTTCCTTATTTCAGTGCTTTAAAATAGTCACCATAAAGAGAAAGCTTGTGGTCAGTCTGCAGGATGGAGTAGGATATGAGCTCTATCATCCTTTATATCGCCAGAAAAAAAAAAAAGAAAAAACAAACAAAAAACCTAAGCATGTGAGTAAGGTTTTCTGAGACAAGCCAGAAAAATGTTACTGAATACATTTCTTGAAACTGACCTACCAGTTAAGCACTGACTACAAATCATGAGTGAGCCTAACTGACAACAGAGAGATGTCCTATCTAAACTTTAACCAAATTGATAACCCACAGAATCATGAGCAAATAAATCATGAGCTGTTGTTTTAAAACATGATGTACTGGGATAATTTTTATGTGACAATAGGTAACTGCTAAGGTAATTGATAAACGCAAATCCATTTACTATAGCAACAAATCTTTATCATGCATCCATTATATGCTATTTGGTATAGAAAAATTTTTATTCAACAAGATTATTTGATGTCAAAATAAAAAAAAAGTAACAAAATTCAAGATATAACTTACAACTGAGTGGCTTATATATTTTAAGTGTTCTGTCTAGCTGGAGATGGTCTTAAAAATAATTACTTAATATCCATTCCACCTTCTTCTAGTAGGAACATATTAGTTTTCATGGAAAAAGATCTTAGCTGCCCAATGTCATTCTACAAGAAGAAACTCCCCAAAACCAGAACTATGTTCTGGAGGGCAGGCCTCTTGTAGTACATGTTTCCCCCTGCTGGGTGAGTGTTCTAGGAATCCATCTGGACCGCTGTACCAGCTGGTGTTGTTGTGAGAGGCTGCATTCAGCTTCAGTGATTTTTTCTGGAGATCTTTCAATGTGTTGCTCACTTCATGGTGAGTGATTTATAAACACACCTGTCCATACCATGCTGAGTGTTCAGCAGTATTTGACCAAAAACAACATGAACCCCTTCCCCACCCTCCCTATTCACCCCGTCTTGCCCTGAGCAACTTTTTTTTGTTTGTTTCCTTGGATGAAAAAAGTCCTCAAAGGGAAATGTTTTGCTGATGTGGAAGAAGTGGGGGGAAAAACATCAGAAGCATTGAAAGGCATCAAAATAGATGAGTTCAAAACTCTTGAGCAGTGGGAAAAAAATGCCTTGATAGGTGTATTGAATCAAATGGAGAGCACTTTGAAAGTGACTGAAGTCTAAACATGTAAGGATAAATACACAATTTTTTTATAAATAAATGTTGTTGTTTGGGGTAGGGTCCCCGACATACATGTTTTGTTAGAGTTGACTTCACCCTCATCTTCAAAATAGAAACATCATCAAATCACAGTGTTATACCCTTGCCCAGGATATGATTCAGGAATAAGGGCATGACCTTTTTCAAATCCTCTGAGCTTTAGTTCCAGGACTTACATCGAAAAGAAGTGTGTCCCTTCTTGAACAGCTGAGAGAATGTGATTGCTCTCTGTCACCATGCTACCAGCTGAGGAGACACTGATTCGGCGTGGACTCGAGAACACTACAGTGGAATGGAAAGCATGAAACTGAGTCTGGTGGCAGTTTTTGAGATCCCAGAACCAATTGTACTTGCAGCCTCATCTACACCTTAGAATTTTTAGTTTTGTGATCCAACAAATTCCTTGGAGTCTAATTAAGTTTGGTCTCCACAATTCGAAGCCAAAATAATTCTTACCGACACTGCAGCCTGACATGAGAGTATGAGTTTTGTGTGTTTGACATAACCCCATTTCCAAAAGAATCTGTCTTCCATACTCCGTTTTTATCCCTCTGATTGGGTTTAATATATTAATAGACCATTGGAAGCCCTTTCCCAGTGGGTGGGAACCACCTTTTCTATACTACATCCCTGTGGGAAGCTTCCATTTGGTCCCCTCCAAGGCTTGTTTGAATAAAGTTTGACAAGAACCACCATCTTCCTAATGCAAGAATCTATACCCTTTTGACAGTACATATCCAAAGTAACACAAAATGCGTTTATCTCTGAACTGCAATGTGCAAGAGAATAGTGTTTTTATTTTTTCTAATGAACTATATTTTAGCCTCTCTTTGTAACAACAGCTTAGTATTTACCATCACTAATCCTGATCTTTCTTTGCATCTAGCAACTAATTAAATATAATGCATAGATTATTCTATCAGACAGGTTTCATGTAGGAAACAGGAACTTCTCTAGGTATGTCAAGCAGAAGGGAATTAGCTGCTTTGAAAACAGCTGAAAGGCCAGAGGAGCCATGTCAGCAGCTCGCCAAACCTCTAGCTTTACGGTCGGTCATGGCCCTGGAACTGTGGTACGGAGAACAGTTCAAAGTCTGCTGCTGCTGCTGCAAGGGCTGCTACCATTTCCACTGCCTGAGTTACTAGGCACGGAAATGCCGAATTAAGCCACTGAAAAATCCCCTCTCTGTTGGACTTCATTTGAGGGAAGATATTTCCTCACTTCTATCTTCCAAAAATTATGTAAGTGCAGCCCAGTAATGGACTTGCCATTGCACCTAAGCCCTTAGCTGTAAGGTATTCTGTGAACATAGTTTTGACTTCCAACCTTGTGATAAAGGGGAAAACAAAAAAAGGGAGTGGACAAAAAAGTGGGCGGTGCTATGGGAAGTAGCCACCCAGGGTGATGGGGTCGTACATTCCGAACTGGAAAGATCAGGCTGCAGTGGAGTCATGCCCCAGGCATATAACTTCTTTTGTCAAAGGTTTATCTTTGCTTTAGGCAATCCCTGATCATTGCTATTGTGCATCCAGATTAACACACCTTCTAAATAAACCTTAACCTTCCTCCAGAGAGTGCAGAATCCCGTTAATGCCCTGTAATCTAATCTCTGCCTAGCCTCACGTTCTCCCGCTCCCTGTTATCTTCCTTAGTTCCTTTCTTAATGCCATAGGCCTTAAAAAAAGCTGAAAAATTATTTTACTCTCAAACATTTGAGATCTTTCTCCCTGGCATATGTGATTAGTTTGGCTCAAATAAACTCTTCTAAATTTTTTTTAAAGGTTTGGACTTTTCTTATGTTGACAGAATGGATAACTTGAGTTAACGTAATTGTTCTCTGTGTCAGAATTTGAAACAGAGAGAGTAGGATGGGGAAGGAAGAGGAGAGAGAGAGAGAGAGAGACTGAGAGAGAGAAAGAATATTACGGAATTTGGCAAGTTGTTCAGTATGGCAACCTACAGATTCAGGGGAACCAGCAGTGCAGGTGAGGTCTCAAGGCAGTTTTGTAACAGTAGGTAATTGTCACGGTGAAGAATTGTAACCCACCCCACCATTCTTTTAACATTGTTTCTATAAGTGTGCACTCTGACTAATACTTAGCTTGAAGAAAAACAGCGTGTTTGAGTAAGAATCCTAGGAACTAACTTCAAAAGATCAAGACTGACCTTCAGGCATCCTAACTCTGATCTGGGAGATTTGCTGACCTGCAGCCCTGGACCCAGGAGGATGCAACGTCAGGACACATCCAGACCATCACTCGCCTTATCAGAACGGACTGTGCTCGTCTGCACGTAGACAACTCTTCACCCCTCTCCCTTGATCTCTTTGTTCTGTTCCCCTCTCGGCCCCTTACAAAAGCATCCGCCCCCACTGAGATAGGGAGATGGGCTCGGTGAATGAATCCCCCATCTTCCAGGTGGCCCACACCTGAAAATAAACCACTTGCCTTTAACGTCAGCACTTGTGTCTGGAGTATTGGCTTTCACAGTGGCAGGCAGCAGATCTGTGTTCAGTTACAGCTTTCTGGAAAATTCTTTCTTGCTCAAGAAGGCTGATCTCTTTGTTTTATTCAGGCTTTGAACTAATTGGATGAGGCCCACCCACAGTATGGAGGGATATCCACTTTACTTAAAGTTCACCAATTTAAATGTTAATCTCACCCAAAAACCACCTTCCAAGTTGACACATAAAATTAATCATCACATCCTCTAGTCTTGGGCATCAAATAAGGATGCTGTTCTTTTAATTATTAAAGATGCCGATTAATAATACAGTCATGCCTTGGTACTCATCCGCTTTAGAACTTGTCATGCTCTGTGCTTGTCACATTTTGATGAGAAAAAAAATGTTTCAGCACTTGGCACCTGCCGGGGGCTTGTTGCCTTTGCTAGAACTTGTGTGCGTCATGCTGCTTCCCTGCCAGAGAAAGCGCTTCATCGTTTGGTGCTCATCCTTTTCAGCACTCATCACAACTTCTGGAGCAAATGGAGGATGAGTACCCAGGTACCATGGCACAGAGCCGTATTCTTTCGATAAACTTGACCTGTGCTTTCCAGCCCAGCAGCTGCCAACTGCCTGTGGGTCGCTACTGACCAAGGGAGATGTGGCCACTTTTCAAATTCAAGTGTGGTTTTGAAGGCTTGTACAAAAAACATAAAATACTTCATTAATAATTTGCATGTTGATGATATGTTAGATACATCAAGCCAGTAAAATATTAAAATTAAGCTCACTTAATGCTCTGCTCTTTGTTTCCAGCCCCATGGACCCCTGGACCCGCTCACAGACATCAGCACTTCGTGCCTCCTCCTCAGAGGTATGAGTTTTCACTTTTTAAACGTGTCTACTAAAGAGGCTCTGGTTCCATTTCTGCTGGACCACGCTGGGTCACTCTGTGGTGCAGGATGAGTTATGGTACAGTACGTGCTATTTTTAACTAAAGCTAAAAAGGAAACAAGAGCACTGAAGACCCAGAACTTTGCTGGCTCAATGGCAGTTCGCTTTCAGCTCATATGAAAACGATGCTAAAACCTGACGACTTCATGAGGACCCTGCACAGCAGCGATCTCCTGTGGTGACTACTTCTTCCGCGGTTCCGCGGTGACAAACGATGCCTTTTAGGTTCTAAGAAGGCAAGCCTGTATCATCTCACAGCTCCTCTGGGCCCAGAGTGAAACAAAGGTATTATTCTCCTGAGCAGAGCAAGTCACTTGACCTTAGCTGACTGCCATGGGTGTGGGTACCACGGGGAACCTCATATAGTATTTGGTGAGCATCGTTGTTCTTGTCAGCATCTTCCCATCTGCACACACAACATACCCTGGCCCTTTTTCACACACAACACAGTTAACTCTTTCCCAAAGGAAGACCTCCTAAATACCCCACCCAGGTCCTCTGCCCAGCTCCCCATCAGGGTCTTTGCGTGCTGACTGTCCTCTTTGCATTAAAGTTGAACGTGGCCCTCCTGGGTCTCATCTGATTCCCCTCGCCACCACATGGCCAGTGCATGTCAGTGGAGCAAAGACGGTAACAGGAATAAACTTTCCCATTCAGAAAGGAAAAGCATGGAGATACCCAACAATCACGAATCCATAGCAACTCGGCAGCCCTAAAAGGTGTTCTGAGTCCCCCCACCACCTGTCCCACCCCCTGGCATTGTGGAACCCCCCCGCCCCACCCCCGCATTGTGGAACGCTCCCAGTGAGTTCCTCATTCTGCAGTCTGGTGGGGCTCCGGAACGTTCCTTCACGGGCTCCACCCTCCAAACCATCTTCCCTGTTTGTTGTCCAACTTGGCTCTTCTGAAGTGGATTATGGGGAAGACATCCTTGTATCTTTCTGTCTTCTACTGGGGGAGTTTGGTACTCATGTATAATTACAAGGTGTGAATAAATATTGTGGATGAAAAGCTCAGGGGAGGCCTGCATGGTGAGCCTTACAAGCTCAAATGCTGAATGTCAGAACATAGGAGGCTCTGAACATAAAAACTCTTAACTAAAAGTGGGCCATGGCAGGTAGACACGTCCTAGGACTGCAGGTTCCATGACAAATGTCACCATTACCTTAAGGAGCCCTGTCTGTTTTCTTTCTGCATCTAAGATAACATACCTTTGACATATCAGAGCAGTCTTTCCTAGGCCCCTTGGGGCACTCCCACCACTCCAAAGGACCAGCGATCACAGGACCACTTATTATCTTGCTCCCACCACATACCATCTCGCTGTGCTGTAAATCTTAAATATTCTGTAGCCACCCATTAAAACAAGCATATTTTTCTATTTTGCTTTGTCATCCCATCCCAGAGATTTGCCTGCTTTGCTTTCTCCCACTCCCCAATCTACGATCGATGGATTTCATGTAACATTCCTTAAAAGGCCTTCTTTTATTCTAATGTATAAAATAAGCTACAAAAATGCCATTCTCCAGGGTATTTTCTCAAGCCATTGAGATTTTTCTTCCTGGTCACTGTCACCACTTTGGCTCAGATAAAGTCATAAAAAAATCTCAACAGGTTTGGACATTTCTTACATCAACAGCATGGGCTGTTTCAGCCTGTGCTGTGGTCTCACTGGCAGTACAGCTTTCTAAGGCTCTTAGTAGGATTCTTGTCTGTTTACCTCAAATCAGCTCCATGGACCAGCAACCAGGAGCTGGAGCAACCAGGAGCAACCAGGAACCCAGGTCATTCCGAACAGTTTCCGTATTAGCTGTAGTTTTCCATTTTCTCCATTATGGATCTCTCCCTTCGGATTTTCTGTTGGCCATTCTGTTCTCAGAGCTTCTGTTGCCATGCCCCACCCTGAATGCCGTCTTCTAATCGAGCTAATTTATGTAAATGAAGGATCACACCCTTAGGCTCACCTTTGCCCTGCGAGTCTGGGACAGCTGAAAGTGTTCCCGGACATGTTTGACGCCCTACGTTCTCATTCTTTACCGTTCGGGGATGAATAACCAGGTGCCTTTTCCAAACTTGCAAGGTTTTTGAATGTCTGGACTTTATCTTTTCCCTTTCAGTTTTGCTTTCTAACCTGTCAGCTCTTTCCTGAGTTTCTCATAATAACTCGTCAGTGGCGCCCAATAGCAATCAGTGTCCTGCTCACTACAGGTGTCCTGTTTCCAACCCCTCCACATAGGTCCACAGATACATTGAATATATAGTAGTTTTGCCTCTTCTTTTGTCACTGCCATAAAACAGATCCATATCCCGCTCGACTGCAATATCAGTTTCCTCTTCACCCACCACCCGCTGCTCTGTTCTGGGCAGGGCAGCCCCCGACTTGCGCAGCAGTAGAGAGACCCCGCCTCGCAGTACTGGTCACAGAATTTTTTGCTTCTCCCTCGTGGAAGTGCATTCTAGGTCCAGAGACTCTCTGGTTCCCTGTCTTTACTCAGTGAGTCACTAAAGCAGAGGAAACAAAACACCTGAAGTTCTTACCTGGCAATTAAATATTTAGCCTGACATAACTTACTTCGGGCCACATACCCCATGACCTGGGGCCCATTGACCAGAACTAGAGGCCAACCAACTGCGAGGAAGGTTCAGCCCGTGAACTATTGGGAGGTCCTATCTCACACCAGTACCCATTCACCAAGTGATTCCCATTCTAAGACAGGAGCCCAAGGAAATAAGACACTTGTGTGCAAAGATACACGAACAAGGATATCACTGCCTGGTTAATTACAGTAACAAAACCCATTTTAAAAACCTGAAAATGAAAAACTGTAACTGTCCAACAAAAAACGATGAACATATTACTGCCTAAACCTTTTCCTAGAGTTCTGTGTGTCCGACACCGCTACATTTATAATGACAAAAAAGCATACACGCCATGCGTGTTATATAACACCACTGACTATTAGTGACAGTAATTAATACCACGTGACACTGCATGAGTGTTCGCTGTGCTCCAGGCAGCATTCTAAGGACTTCACAACCATTGGCTCATTGAAGCCTCAAGAAAAGCCAATTTTAAACAAGAGGAAACTGAGGCACAGAGATGTGAACAAGCTCAGAAACCACCTACTAAGAGCAGAACTTGGTAAAGGTGTATGAAATGGCAAGGTCGGAAAGAAGGGCCTTCTGCATGGGCTCAGGGAACCAGGACACAGGGTCACTGGGACCAAGGGCAGACACGAGTCACAGAGATTCTGGAGATGTGCAGACCGATTTCGCATGTCTGATATCGTTGCCTTCAGAGTACTCTTTTCTGTCTCATTTGTCTACTTTTTTACAAAAAAAAATATGTGCCCTCCTATGCCAAGTAAATGGATTCATTCTTTATTTTAATTTTTATAGTGTTATTAGGCTTGAATGCCTGAGACATGGAGGAGGATTATAAAATCTATATTTTGTAAATATGTTATCTCTGACATCTAACTGCAGTGTCTTCATCCCTATCAAAATATACACTAAATTTCATTTGCATTGGGGAATCTGAATGTTGCATCATGGTTATTAGTAGTTTCTTCAAAGGTGTTTCAACATAAATTTCTTTGACAAACAGCTACTTTTTTCAAAGTTCACATCAGATTATATTACCTGGCACTGGGCATATGTGAATATATTCAAAACTATCAGGAAATCTATCTTGTTAGAGAGTTTAACAGTGAGTGTTTTGATTACAACATATATTTTATTTAAAAACCCTCAAACTGTTATAAAAGAAAGGAGATGGAAACGTCTCATGTCATCGGAAGGAGCTACAGAAGACATGTGGACTGCAGGGGGTGCGTGGGTTCGCTTTAGTGGTTTAGTGAAGTCACCAAGGACCCCCCTTTCCTCCTTTTTTCCTGCTTTCTAATGTGAGCCGTTGGGAGGCCGGCGCCCCTTTGTGATCTCAGGCTGAAAGTCACACCTTCTCGGGCTACATTCGCCCTCCAGTGCCCTGGGGGAGAGAATACAGGTCAATTCCAGAAAGTCTTTCACAGAAAGGAGGAGGCTTCTTTCCCAGAAGCGACCAAAAATGTCTCCTCTCATCTGTTCTCCTGACCTAGGTCACCGGGGTCACAAGTGTATGTGTGTTAGCGAAACAGTCTTTCCTATAAGTCAGCTGGGCAGCTGCTCAGCTCTCTGCCCGAGCAGCCCAGCACCAAGGAACAGACTAGAGTCACACACAGTAATCATGCTGTGCACTCAGCTTTTATTGGATTCAGGTTCACTCAAAGTAGAACATCAGCATACATTAATATCCTACTCACACTCTGACAATCTAAGAGAAATAAAACACACACATACAGCAATCAGTAGGGGATAATGAATCTGAGTCCCAGAGTCTCAGTCTGCGAGGCTGAGAGACAGCACTGTGGGTAGGGGACTTGTCAGTGTCCTGCAAGGAAGGGTCTGTGGATCCAGGTGGGCAGCAGGACAGACGACATCCTCAGTGCAGCCCGGCAGAGGCTCCAGTGGCCCGTGCCGAGGGAGACTGGTGTGACGTGGAGCAGCGCTCTGGTGTGCGGAGCTCGGTGTCTCAGCAGTGGTCTGGAGCCCTCAGCTGTACCTCGAGAGTGGTGCACTCCACCCTTCTGGGTCATTTTGATGAATGTCTTGGCATTTTTAATGCCAAGTAGGGGCTTTCCCCAGGAGCCTATGGGTGACACATGGCTGTTCTGCTTGACAAATATGAAATTACCCTGCTGGCAAATATGGGATTTCCCCGGGAGCATACCTATGGGGTATCCTGCTCTGTGGACATGGCCGTTTTCATCACGTGTGCAGATACCGTAGGTGTGTCTCCTTGCCAGATGTGTCTGCTCTGACTTAGGTACGTTCCCTTTTGACCCAAAGTGTCATGGCTGCCTGGCAGCCATCTTGGTGACCTGAGTGACTCCACTTTGTTTTATATACTTTATCCTATCTTGACCAGGCCAATGCCATTCTACTGGCCCTGCTCTCCACAGCTGGCATGCTCCTGAATAAGTCCTTATGCCAATTGGTTCACCCCTGAAGTATTCACGGACGTGAGAGATAGGATCTCTGTGATTCGCTTAGACACTGCAGTCCCCACTCCCACCCGGGGTTAATTCCTCAAGCTGTGTGAGTACAGCACAAGGTGGGCAGAATCAACGCCAGGTGGTAGACTCAATCACGGTGTTAGCTCAACACAAACCCTAGCACCAGCGCGAAGTCCAAAGGACTCTTCATGATTGGCCAACCTCTAAGACCCAGAATTCATATGTAACAGTAGCCTGTTCAAATGATATGCTTTGTTCACCTGAAGCCATATGAATTTAAGGAACTTGTTTAACATCCTGAAAGCCTGTGCTGGATCTTCCCTGGAAACCAGAACCTGTTTCAGAGACAGGGATTCCATAATACTCTGACTGTAGCTCTATCATGATGCCCCAATATGATGAGAGACATAGGACCATGTTTCCAGAGGTGGGAGTTTGAGGGGTGTGGGCTGAAAATAAAATTGCTTATCTAATAGGAGTTTTGGTACTTCGAGCAGAATAATGAACCCAGAACAAGTGCTGAATGGGTAAAGAATAAAACAGTGAGATGCCAAATATGCCATTTACCAACTTCGCATTTCCCCCCTAAGATTGGCTCACAGCCACATTTATGGAAAATGAACAGTAATTGACGATAACCATAGTTCCCTCTGGTGACATGGTCTCTGGGTTGGATTATCTCTCTTGTGCATTTAATCATTTAAGTAATGGTCACAATGTAATTCATAAACACTCTTTCAAGATGGATTTAATTCCTTTGTAACCTCTGCATGATAAGACAGAGAGAGATGGTGGGGGGAGGGAGACATGGTGCCTAAGTACTCTTTTGCAAAGGAAACAAAATAAATGGTATCCATATGCTTCTCGATTCCCGTGGATTTTTAAGTCAGAATGAGTAAAAGTCTAGGAAATTGGGTGGGATACCTCTAGATTCTGTTTATCCTCACTCTCAAGGGAGGGTGTTTGGATTGTGGCTGTACCCTGGATTCTTCCTGGCTCGACTGCCTTTTGAAGCACCCTGCCTTGAGGAGGTGGGTGGAGAAACTTTTCCTTGTGGATGCTAACCCTCTGAGAGTGGGCACCTAGACAGTAGAGAGATAGTTAAGGAGAACCTCAAGACATTTTAGGTTATCATAAATGCAGGGGAGTTTTATTTATGTGTATAAGAAATGAACATTTTGGCAGCATCACAAAAATTCCCATCACTGTATGGAAATATTGCCCTGTGGATCTCTGTATCTAGTGAGTTTTCAGAATTGTCAAAATCACTGCAAGAGGCCTGAAAGCAGTGTGCTGAATGTTTTGTTCAGAAGTCAGCTCACGTGTTGCCCTTGGAATTCTTACTTGCAAAAGAGTGGTTTCAATACCCAACCCCCAAGAAAAATTTAGACTGTGATAATCACTGATATATCTTGTGCGTGGTCCAAAAATGATCGGGTATAGGAGTCAGAACAGGTTAAGTTGTTTGGCAGAATCAGACAGCCACCTAAACTCGTCGCTAAACTCAAAATCATACCAGCTGATTTCTCCTCCCTCCTCTGTGACCACAGCATGTTAGCTGGGCATTTCTGCTCAACATCCTCCTCATTCATGAGCTCAGAATGCAGGATCTTTCATCTTTACATTGCAGTTGCTAGACAGAAGAGAAAAAGAAAAAAAGAAAAACAAAATTTGGCACATTGCACGTTGACTATTATTAAAACTTCAGCCTAGAAATGACAGGTATCACTTCCATTGTATTCTAATGGCCAGAACAAGTCACGTGGCTGCCTGTGCCTTGAAGGTAGCAGAAACCTGCATCCCTCCCATATTTCTATCAGGATAAGTGGACACTCTTACAAGTAGAACAACCCTAATGACCCCCCTAAGAAAAACAGATCTTGCTTACTACAAATACAAAAGTACCGTGGTTTCTGGAAAGGAGCCCTTTAGAGTCCTATTGCAAATCTTCACATACCAGTAACTATTTTAGTCACTGGATTTCCTAACTCATAGTGGATTAGAAAGTACTTCTGCAGGCAGCGGAGTTTTACAGCATGCGTCAGTTTGCCAGGACTGTGATAATAATGTTCCACATGCTGGGAGGCTTAGACAATATAAATACAGTTCTCTACAGCTCTAGAGGCCTGAATCCCTTCATCAGAGTGTGAGCAGGGATGCTTTCTTCCGAGGCCTCTTTTCTTGGCCTAGAGATGGCTGTTTTTTTCCCTGCATCTTCACAAGGTCTCCCCTTTTTACATGTCTGTGTCCTACTCTCCACTACTTACAGGGACAGGAGCTGTACTGGATCAGGGCCCGCACTAACGACCTCATTTTACTGACCTCTGTGAAGGCCTTATCTCCAAACAGGCACCTTCTGGAGTATTGAAGGTTAGGTCTTCCACCCCCTTCAATATGAATTTTGGTGGGACAAAATTCATCCCATAACACATAGTGAAACGCATAACATAATAGAAGTGAAATTTAAAATAGAAAATACAGACTCAGAGATTTAAGAAAATCAGGAAAGTCTGGTATTTTTATGTGTGTGTGTGTGTGTGTGTGTATGGGTTTATATATATCAGTATTGATAGAGACATAGATCAAAGGACTCTTCAAAGATCTGTCCTAATAATCAGATGCTGGACCACCTACATTATAACTTCCATTAAGGGGAAAAATGATTTGGAGACCACAATATATTCCCAAGAAACACTTACATTAACTAATAATAAAGGTAGAGGATATATGCCAGAAAAATGCACTGCTCACTCTACGTCCATTGGCTTCCCCTAAATCTTCCAGATAATTTTCTAGGAGAGAGACGTGTTCTCACTAATGAGCTCAGAGATGGTATCTTGAAACAAATGGTCCAGGCAGAAAAGAAAAAAAGCACATTTCATGTCCTTAAAGAGGGGCTAAGATACATTTCACAACTTTGTTATTTTGGGAAATTTGAAAGTTGAGCGTACCTGCCTCTTATTGTCCCAAATGTAGCATCCCAAATTCCTGACAGATATGAGTCTTTAAATATGAGAAGGAGAAATTAGAATTTCTGAGAATTTATAGGAATTTTGAACATCATCTTATTATATTTCATAGTGCTCTGTGTGTTTTCATTAATGCATGGCCATAAAAATAGGGGACCCTTTTCTGCAGTAGAATTCCATTAATTATCATGAAACGAGTATCATTTTATTGCCTATAAAATAAATTGATATGTTAATAAGTGCATAGTTTATTATTTTTATTAACTAACATAAGGTTTTATATATCAATATATATATGAAAGAATGCTCTCAATTTGACATGCATTTTTCATAATACAATGCTAAAAGAAAAGCTAACATAAATATTAATGTCAAAGGAAATAATTTTAAATGGAAAGGCAATATAAATTATTTAATACTTATAACGACTCTGAAAATGAATTTGTAAAAGACCAAATCATTAATTGCCTTATTCAATAGAATTTGACCATATTTGTGACACATGACAAATGTTCCAGATGTGAAAAAATTTATTTCCCTTTGAATTGATGTTGCTCATATTTTAAGAAACATATTCAAAACTATCTTCAGACTGGTAGATAATGCTTCATGTGACGAGCTTATTTCATTTTTCTTAACAAAAGGTTTTTATGTGCTTGTTCTGATTTTTATTTGCTGTTAAGATTAATATTACTTTGCAGTATTAAAACTAACTTAAAGCAGTTTCTTGTTTCATGTTGGAATGTTCCACAATCACATTCTCACTTTTTTCCCTGCTTTGATTTTGTTAAAAGTATTTACCAGGAGCTGTAGCCTATAGCTGATATTCAAACACTGCAGATGTGTGCAAACTTTAATAGGAAGTATTTGAATAACAGAACACTCAAATTTCCTATCAAGGCTAACAATATGGCACAGAATCGTCCATTCAAATTGCCAATCAAAAAATGTATTTGGCTTCCTGAGCCTGTTATTTCCTGGAACAATACTCCTTGGAGTTGTATAAAGTATTCCATGCATACGAGCTTGGTATTATTTCTTTTTGCAAGAACTGCTCCCCATTAGCAATTCTTGGACAGGTCCATGAACACAAACCTGTTACAATAAGGCATCAGCGGCAGGTAGTACTGATCTCCTGCTGCTCTGTCCTGTTTTCTGGAAATGTCGACCTCCCCGCTTGGCTTCCAAACCAGTTTTTCTCTGGACGATTTCTATGTTGCCAGTGAAGCTTTGATTCTGGTAGGGGAATTAGAATAATTTTTCTATTTTCTTGATTTCTTGAGAGACATTTCATGAGATTCAGGATTTGGGAAAACATAAATTTCCTAATAAAGATGGGATAGCAAGTCCCCCATGGAAACACTAACCAAATAAGATAAGTTGTAATTGGGTATCAATACTGCCACTTTTCTCAAGTATAAAGAAAGGAGACAAGTTACCTAACACAAAAAAAGGAATGATACGATTGGATACATGAAACTTTAAATTAGGTCTGTGGTTTTCAGAGTAAGTTCCCCTTATCACCAACATTAGCGTCACCTTGGAACTTGTTACAATGGCCAGTTCTCAAGCTCTAGCACAAAACTGCTGAGGCCAAAACTCTGAGGGTGGAGCTCGGCAATCTGAGTGCTAAAACCCCTCCGGGGGATTCCAATGCGCACAGTTTGAGGACACCTTCATTAGATAAGCTCCTTTGCAAATACCCCTCCTCCAGGGAGGAGTTGTCATCTTTCTTCAGATTTTTAAACTTGTTAATTTAAAAAACTAATTTGTAAGTAACTCCCCCTTCAAAGCAGAAGGCTAAGAAGCCAGAGTGGATAAGATCTGTAAATTTCTACATGTATTCTTGCAAGAAAAATTAGAAGATTTTGGTCTATTGCTTATTTTCTGGTGGTCTTAATCTTTCACTACCTACTCAAATCAGAATAAATACATTTTCTTTGGAGGGGAGCACTTCTCTGCAGTATTTTGCAAATAATTCTTCTAAAATAATATTCATATTCCATAATTGTTTCTGAAATGTCACTTTATCGGTTGTATGTTTTTAGTAACAATGCTAAGTTCTCAAATAGTTAAATTGAAATACAACACTCACAACATGCTTTAGTGTTGTGCAAAGCATTGTAGTATATACAGGTATGAGCATAACTGCATCCCTCAAAAACATGATGGGATTGTGGAGTAAGAGAGAAATGTAACTTAATACAACGTATTAATTTACATATAGTAGATTATGTAGATTGCATAATTGCATAATTATGTAATTTGTAATTAGATTTGTAACTACAAATCTAATGATATATTAATGGACTACAATATAAAACCAATATAATATATTAATCTACATATGTATTAATCAACTATAAGACAAAATAGAAAAATAAAACCTGTGATAAAGGCATGCATAGCAGTCAGAAAAATGTGTATATATATATATATACATACCTATGCATATATGTGTACATGTATATATGCATGTGCATGTCCAGAAGGTACCTGTCCATTTAATATTAAAAATAGAGACATTTATTGAAGAAGATACAAGAAACATTGTACATAGGACAATGATGCCTCTGTCCCTGTCAAAGGAGGCACCTTGGGACCTCACACAGTTCTCCCAATAGCCATCAGATGTCCTGTCATATTTTTCTGTATCTCATCTGAAATCTCTTCCCTTTCAAAGGACATTTTAGTTTGGGGAAAATCCAGAAGTTGCAGGGCACTAAATCTAGGCTGTAGAGGGGCTGAATCACCTGGGTGATTTCATTTTTTGTTGAAAAGCTCTGCATGAGATGTGATGCATGAGCAGGTGCATTGCTGTGATGAAGCTGCCAATCACCAGTTGTCCATAACTGCGGCCTTCTGATTCATCCCAATCATTTCCATGGAACATAACACAAATTTTGACGCGGATGTGTTGTTCTACTTGGTCATTTTGAATGCGAAGGCTGCACAGTACATGAGCTCACGCCACTGTGTCTACCACCCCCACTGACTAGTACAGTGAAGTCCTCATTGCTCTAGCATGTGCATTCCAGTCACTCTCCTTGGCTGCCAGTTTATGTTGATGTTGTACAAACTGCTCATGTTGTATTAACAATGGCTGGACTTCTTCCAGACAGACCTCAACATATTTATGCATATGTGTATATATAAGCAACTACATATATAGACAAACATATATTGTCAAATAAATAAATAAGTACAAAATTTTATCTACAGGAGTACTTTCTGGAACATTATATTACTCAAGGTCAACCATTCTTTGGGTTGTTACATTTCGTCTCCTGCAGTAACACTGTAAGGATGCTTTTAGTGCCGAGGTCAGATGACTCACCCTTAGCTTAGATGCTCACAAGGAAATGGTTGGGCCACAGGGCAGCTTAGCCCTTAATTCTATCCATTTCAGTGGTTGCCACAGATTCCCACAACTGACATTGATACTTTTCCTGAGAACAACTGAAAACTGTCTGGCTTGGTTGCCATGAGTCACTGGGAATAGTTGTGGCCCAAGTTGAGGATTAAAGTTACATGGAAATGTAGCTGTGATACAGGGTTTTTAGATCAGCACATGTTATAGAAACCACTGCTCTGCAGATGGCAGGAACTCTATAAGTAGCGTCAAATTCAAGGAAATGATGTGGGGAGAACACCCATTTTTCTAAAACTGAATACACTATGTTGTATTAAGATCACTTCATCACCATGGATGTAGCTTGTTCCTTAATATCTTCCAAGGACTTCTTTGGGGACATTTGGGTGGAAGGGTTCGTGTTGGTTCTTCAAAGGAATCCATGCCAATATTTCTGATTTCAATTCTTTCTGATGAATAAGTTGGTCTAGAAGCCTGCTGCATTTATGGTTGCTTTTGCTATGATATCCCCAGCACAGAAGCAACTACTTGTATAAGATAGTGTGAAATACATGTTGCTATGTACATAAACCTCAGAATCAAGACAAAACAACTCCTACTACCAACAACCAACCAACAAAAACATAGAGGAAGGAATGTTGAGAAAGACTATCTTATCATTGGATGTTGCTCTCTTTATATATTTTATTTATTATACACAACACTACAAAATTACCATTTAATAAGCTCCTATTCTGCATACTCATTCCCATGCATGGCATTATGAATTTCACATTATAGTGTGTGGGGGATTCATGTCCCTCAATGTTTTCAGGTGGGAAAAATACTTTTAGATCTATAACACAGCTCTAGGTCATTCACAGGTATAGGGGAACACCAAAATTAAGTCTATTTATATATAAGGGGTAGTTCTGGATGTCCATATGGCTCATTTAATCACAGTATAGTAATTGTGACTTTATAATCTCCTACCTTTCAATCCATGAGAAATGAGGCTTCAGGCTTTCTCAAAAAATTTATATATCCTTTGACTTTGTTGTATTCTGTTATATACAACATTCACATGAGTGTATATATGTGTATATACATGTATACGTGTATATATGTACACATGTACATACTTATACACATGCATATGTCTATGTGTGCATATACATATTTATCAATATATCTATATGGTGTATATCTATCTATCTACCACCTGGATTCCCTGGTGAAGTCGGGTCACCTATTAAGATAGTTTGTGTGACCCTCTCCTGTGTGCCCCCCACCCCCCATAGACCACATTCCTTGGCACTGCCACCACCACTCACTTCACATACCTTGTCACAGCTCAGAAACTCCTTGAGGAAGAGACTACTGTTATTTATCTTATTTATCATTTTAACCCATAGATCGAGGAAGGCAACTATGGCTTGCTGCTTTTTTTTGTCTGCTCCATGAGCTAAGAATGTTTTTGAGTTTTTAAATAGTTGAAGAAAAGCAAAGATGTATTCATAACACCAAAATCATGTAACACTCAAATTTTGATGTCCATAAATAAAATTCTACTGAAACGCAGCCATACTCATTCATTTGCTTACAGTCCATGACTTTGTTCATAGCTGTGACAGGAAGGGTAACCTGTAGGTTCCAAAGCAACAGTTGTCACCCAGGGCCCAAGTTGCTCCTAGTTCCCCCGGGGACATTTGACAAAGTCTGGAGACATTTTTGTTGTCATAGTGGATGAGGTGGATACCACTGGAGTCTTAGGAAGCAATTCGGATGTTTGTAAATATTTTACAACTAACAGTACCGCCTCCTACAACAAAAAATTATCTTTTATAAAATGTTGGTAGTGCTAAGATTAAGAAACTTAGTAAAGTTTCTTAAAACTTAGTAAACTTAACTAAGTTTCTTAATCTTAGGGAGTGTTATTTGTTCCCTAAATATTTATGACCTGATCTTTTACAGAAAATGTTTGCTAAACACCTTAGATCATAACAAAAGCTGAAGGGAGCAGAGTTTCCCTATGGTAATTAAAAGGTAGAAAGTTTATATACATAAATTTAAAAATATGAGTAGTTGCACATTTAAACAATGTTACTGACTTTTATTTTTGAAACAAATATTTAGATAAGCCCCAGAATCAAAGTCAAAAGAGTCAAGTTGTTCCAACTGTACTTAATAATTAAAAATAAGAAATCTAAAAATCAACAGTTAAAATTATGAGAACAGAGACATGAACACATAAACGTAAAATTAATTGTTTATTCTGTGATGTGTGCCAAACAACTAGGTGATTATATTTTTGCTGTTTCAACCTGCTTGCCTTGGTTTCATGTAGAGAATAAATGCATCATCTCTAGCATCCAAGCAATTCTGCTTCTCACACTTCAACAGTCAGTTCAGAGTTTTCCTTTCTTAAAAAAAAAATTACTGGGTGTGCCCTTTGTACACATGAAAGCCCATTTCTGGTTTTTAAGTCAAACACGACATAAACATAATACAAAAGAGACTTTCAATAGTAACAAGTCTTCGATGGTCAGAGACAGAGTAATAGGAACCACAATTGGGAATTTCCTCTCTGACTTATAAGGATCTTATATCAAATCACCTCTTAAAAGCCCATACCTATAATATATGGCTAAACTTATTGTCAACTGGATTATATTTTCTCTTGGCCTTTTAACCCTGCTTTTTGATTTTTAACAAAAGCACAGGAAATATTTTCTTCTCTGGGAGAAGGTAGGAATGGGAGGTGTTCTTTCCCCTTGTCCATTAGGTCATACTAATCTCACATTTTTTCTTTTTGGAAACCTGACTTTGAGTTAATATATACCATTCTAACATGTCAAAGATGTTAATTTTTAATTTGAAACACTTGTCTTAATAAGAATGGGTGAGATCATGTTCGCTTTATTGTGATAGCTGAGCAGTCCCCTAACAAGTGCCTAATGAAAAGAAACAGTGATACCGCAGCTTTGTCTCATTCCGGGCAACAATAATAAGGAATGGCCCCACAGAAATTGATAGCAGATTCCACGTTTAATGCAGGGTTCCAGAAATAATCTGGTTTTGACATAGTGCAGAGTCAAGGACAAAAAGGAGGCTGTGGTGAATAGAACTAATTGTTTCCGACACTCTGAGAAGTGATGATTAAGACCCTAGTCCAGAAATCAGAAGTACCTGGATTTGAGCATCATCTTTGAGCCTCACAAGCTGTGTGATCTTATGAAACTAGTCAGCTGTCCTGAGTCTCTGTTTCCTCACTGATAAAACGAGGATAATGATAGTGTGCACCTCATAAAGTGGTTCGGACTGTGAAGCCGCATGGCACACCTAGAATGTTCACTGTGTGGTAGCTGTAATTACTATAACCCGTTGTCATCTGGGGGTATTTCTTCCCTCCAGAGAGCTCATTAAACTAGGCTCAAACCTCAATCTGTGCCTGTGATATTCCAAAATTCTCCCCTTGATTCTGCCAGGTTCACGAGACTCCCATCCTCAGGCTTCCCCAAACCCCTGAGCTCTTGCATTCTGATGAAGCATGTCTGTTTTCCTTGGAAGTACCTTGGGCCAAAAACTCTTGTGTGTTTACATACAACTCTTTACTCACAAATTGCATTTAGTTTGAAAAATTATTTGGAAGATTTGGGACTTAATGTGGGAGCAGTCAGATGTTGAACCCTCCTGCCCTGGGGGGTCATGCCATCATCTGCGACCCCTTCTTCCTTCTTCTTTCTTCTTCTTTTCTTTTTCCCTTTCCTTTTCGCTGTACCTTCACCTCCTTCTTCTCCGGGACCTCCTTCCCCCACCCTCCTCCTCCTCCTTTTTGGCAACCCTGTTTCTGTCTCCTCCCCATTTCCCTTCTCCCTGATTTGTTTTCACTCCACATCATCTACTCTCAACCCCACCTGCAAACTCCTCTGCATCCTCTACACTGAATAGCTGTTGCATTAGACCTTGAGGGCTCGGAGGAGTGTTAATTTGCTCAGTTTCTAACAGGCATATGGTCCTACTAATATGACTTTCTTCCTAATGGAGATTCAGACCTAGATTTTAAAAAAAATGCAGGTGTCTCATCTTTTTTATCTAATTACTTCATTCTCTGTGTTTTACATCTCATAACCTCTACATTCTCTTTGTGTGAACGCTCCACCTGTGAAGATTCCATGTGGCACAGCTTGTTTGCCACCTTTCAAGGCCCATAATGTTCTGCCTCCACTTTTCTTATAACCTTTCGTTTCCTCATGCCCTGTATTGGGTAATCTATGAATATTCCATTTTCTATCATATTTTGAAGGACTGGAAGCTGGCCTGGTATGTTTTGACTTCTTCTACAGTGTTATAGAGGAATGTAGTGCATGATCTATGTGTTGTTTTTATATAAATAGCATCATATTTAAAAATAAGATGGCCAAAAAATCCATAGGAAACAGGAGTATGGATTTTGGTTATGGCTGTCCTAGGTTCACTATTTGCTCTGTGGTCTTTGTCAGAATTCAGACAAAGGAGCACAGCCTCAGTGAGAATTGTGGAGGGGAATTGTTATAGGAATCAGACTTGAGTTCAGTGTGGATGAATTGAGAAAGTGAAAGTCTAGAAAGTGAGGGCAAGGGCTCACAGAAGCACTAACCAGTCCTCCTAAAGCATTGATGTAGGTGGGCAAATCAGAATTTTCTAGGAAATCCAAGCATGCCTGGCTATTTATATGAGAGCACAGAGTAGGCATTTGTAAAGGATTCTACAGAGAACTGTTGCATTGGTATAGCCTCTACCTCTGTGGTATACAGTCAAGTGTCAGGGTTGCTTTTGGTCGGCAGGTCAGCCATCTGGAAGATGAGATAGACCGGGAGTTCAGGAGAGCAAAAACGAACTGCCGCTGTCCACCACTACATCTAATTCTAACCATCTTCTCAGATAAATGACTGTTGCTTTGCAATGTCTTCTGAAGCTCATGAAAGCACTGCCTTTGGCCAACTTGAACCTGAAGTTGTATGGGAAATGGTGTTCTGGGGAGCAGAGTTCACAGACTCATTCAGGCTGACATATCATAATCCAAGACAGTGTGTTATTTAATCTCCCTGAACTTCTGTTCCTCTTCAGAAGAATGGAGACTCCAATTTGCCAAGTGATTATAATAATAAGAAATGCCTAACCACAGCCTCATAGTAGGACCACATAGTAGATCCTCAAATAATGGTATCAATGATCATATGTCATGACTAAGACGCAGCCTTGTAAGTGCTCCCAGGGGACTGCAGTCAGATGTATTCTAAGTCATAAAGAAGATGTGGAGGGAAGACAAATAGAAGAAGAAGGAAAGAAAACAAGGTGAGAAATGATTTTCAAGTGCTGATAGATACTTGTAGATTATACTGCTAGTACCTAAATTAAGGGCTATTAGGAACAGATTGTATTCCACCTAGAACTTTACATATCATAATTGCTTCAATTGTATACAGCATTATATACACTCCCATTTTCTTAAGAATAAGTGGAGGTTGCAGTATGGATTTTGGACTACTTTTCACTACAGAACTCTGAACATCTCTTTAATCAAGATGTGCCTTAATTTTTGACTCTTGTCTTGGTGTCTTTTTTTTTTACTCTTGTCTTGGTGACTTATCAACTTGACACAGAGTTATTATCATTGCAGGTAGATCCAAGGCCAAAGTTAAGTGGGCACATGTTCTAAGTGAGGATTAATGAGGTTAGGTGAGCTGTCAACAGTTACTTTGAAAGTTCAAAGTAAATTGAGCTCAGTGCACTTGGGCCACCAAGTAGTCATTCTTCATGGGTGTTTTCCAGAGAAGAACCCATCCAAAAAATGATCCTTCAGGTTTATTTCTGTCTAAGAAGGGACATTAAAGACTGGGAGGTTCTTTGGTTTTCTTTTTTTCCTAAAAATAGTTGTTCTGCCATCATTGTCTCTTAAAATTCCTGAAGCCTCTCTGGAACCATGGATGAGCTTTCAATCTAAGATTTCCTCAAGGACCAGCCAGTTGATTGAATGCATAACAAGTGAGTCCTTTCTCTGTTACTGAGCACAAGTAAAGAATCTTTCTCACACATGATTGTGGTTTCAGGTGCTCCTGCTTTGTGTCTAAAAATTCCATCTTCTAGTATGTTCCCCTTAAGTCTGTCAATTTCTTCCCATGCTCAAATTCACCATCTCAGTTAGTAGTGCCTACAAACTTGTCTGTTTGTAGAACAAAAGCCAGGGGGTAAATATTTTAGGCTTTGTGGACCAAGAGGCAAAAACATGGATATTACTTAGGTGCTTAAATAACCATCCGAAACGCAATGTTTTAAAAACTGTTAAAAACATTCTCAGATCATGGCCACGAAAAAACAGGCAGCAGGCCATAGTGTTTTGAGCTCTGGTTTGCAGTCTTGCCCACAGTTTGACATGTATGTTGGTGCCCTACTTGCTTTCTGGTTTGGCCTTTTTCCAAACTTTCATCCTCTAATTTATTTTGAGGCACATGCTGACCCACCACAGGCCCTCACGGGGCGTTTGGGGGCGTACTTGGGAAAGTCCTCAATTGTCCTTCAACGCTGACAAGTCCTTAGGCATGATATATTATTATTTTAAAGATAGTCTTATTTTTTAAAAGATTTTATTTATTTATTTTTAAACAGAGGGGAAGGGAGTGAGAAAGAGAGGGAGAGAAACTCAACGTGTGGTTGCCTGTCACATGCCCCCTACTGGGGACCTGGCCTGCAACCCAGGTATGTGCCCTGACTGGGAATGGAAGGGGTGACCCTTTGGTTTGAAGGCTGGTGCTCAATCAGTTGACCCTCACCAGCCAGGACCTTGTTTATTTATTTACTTTTTGTAAAATAAAACAGTAGATTTCTAATGTTATACTATATTACATTTTGAAATAAATTCCCAAGGCAATCTAGCAGGATGTAAGTAATATAAAAGAAAATACAAACATGCCTTCACCCCAAATATCTCAATAATTAATAGAAACGTGTTTAAGGAATTTGAGTGAGACAGATGACTTCTCTTTGTTGTCCTAGACCTCTAGCATTTTCCCCTCTGGCCTTCATTCATTCGATGAATATTTATTTCACATTTACAGAGTGCCAGAGATTTTACTAAGCATTATCAAATCAGAAATAATCACCATCGTGCCTGCTTTTGAGGGGCAAGAAGTTGACGGGAGGAGAAAGACAAAAGGAGAGTTGGCAAACATAATGCAGTGTCGTGAGTGTCCTGCCAGTAACGGGTCCAGTGTGAAGTCCTCGAGAATGTCAAGAAACTGGGCAAAATGAAGCCTGGGAGGGCTTCCTATAGAATCTGATGTTTGAGCTAAATCCTAAACCACAAGCATTTATCACTATGCAGAAGAGAAAAAGGAGTGTTCTCAGCAGGAAAAGAAAATTGCAGAGATGTGGAGGTTAAGACACCCCAGTACGCGTAGGGGCTGGACTGGATGGAGTGAAACCTGCAGGGCCTGGAACCATGCCTGCCACCAAATGGATGCTCGCTCAAGGACTGTTGACAGATTGAGTACCAGGAGGTGAGTCTGAAGGGGTAGGCAGGGCAAAGATAATCTATGGCAAGCTAAGAAAGTTGAATTTTATCCAAAAGACATGGCAAAACTTTATAAATGATCTGATGTGATGATATTTAGGTCTTAGAAAAATGCACTCTGGCAGCACTGTGGGACTGGATCAGAGTGGAACAAATCTTGAGCCAGGAAGAACATTTAAGAAGCCAGAGACGCAATGCTGAGTAGCTGAACCATGAAGGTCACTGTGGGAATGGCCGAGGCAGTCACAATTTGAAGAGTCTTCCAGATTATCAGTACAGCTTTGTCATTTTGTTGAGCAAATGTAAAACAACAGAATCCCATTGTATTTACGTAGCCCTATAGAGTTTGCAAAATATTTCCACAGAGAGATTTAATCAGTCTCTACAATGGTCTTTGCTGACTGGGCCAGAGAATTATAATGAAAGAGCAAATAATGAATAATACGCCGTACACACTGACATATACAGTCTAAGGCCAGGTTTTGTTCATGATAACTGTAATTCCTACTGATCACCTAATTAATCCCAGAGAGATCTAAGGCTTGAGAATGCAAATATTACACTTTTCATCGCGGGGTTAATTTGTATTTACCATCCACAGTTTGGTGAATGATTTTCTGTTTTCACCATGAATATGTATGGCTTGCTTTCAGCAACCAGAAACACTTTGTTTTTTTATATTCCACTTCATGTTCTGCCTGCAGCGGGATTGACTTGGGGAACAGCCTGCTAATTAAGACTGGGTAAATTATAAATTGCAATTTTAGAGGCAATTGGGTGACTGAGAAAATAGAGACTGAATACAGTATGGGTTCCAGCAGGCATTTCCAAGCATTCATCGTACTTTTAATACATGAAAGCCACGTGACTTTTTAGTTTACTCTACCATGGTTACAAGATTGTCTCAACTGAAATTAGAGTTATCATTTAATGGGTACTTAAGAACTAGAAGGTATGGAATTGGAATTCAGTCTCTACATAGCAAAATTATTCTTCCTTTATTTTTCTTTCATTTGAAATGTCTTACATAGAATCGCATAGAAAAGGAATTGAAACAAATACATTGCATTATAGCCGCAGATGTCAGATCGTTATTCTATCTAATGCCTTCATTTTACAAGTGAATAATTGAGAATTGAGAGGTAACATGAAGGCTCAAGATCCCTCAGCATCTTACAAAGAAGAGAGCAAAGACTTCTGACTACAAGTCCAGGGTTTCTTTCTCTTCTGGGTGCCTTAGAAAAACATCATCGCCTCCTGCCAATCTTGAAAGGCCATTGCCATAAGTGCCTTTATTTGGTCTGAACTTGGGTTTGCGTTTAAAATTCAAATGTTCTAGAGGTCAGACAGTTAAATCTGTGATGATTACCAGTTTTATAGCTTCTAGTGTGAATAAACCTATCATATATTTCCCTGAGAGTGGATTTCAATCACAGAGGGGATAGATAGAAAAGAACAGTGAGTAGGGAGAAGGGGGAGGTGTTTCAGTGAAAGAGAAAAGAGGTCTGGAAAACTACACCAAAGCTTGCTTTTACCAGAATGAATCGGAGTGGTCCTGCCTAGATAACTATACCAGAAGGCATTAGTTTAATTAAACTTTTAGTTGCAAATAGAATTTGAAAATTGATTCCGAATTGTGTCAGTTTCTTGAAATATTCATTTGTATGCTAATCTGCCTGGAAAGCTCCTCCTGAATGTTCATTCACGTCTCTTCCTTGTTCTGGTCCTGCCTGTTTTTGCTGCTGTGGCCCTTCCTCCGTGAAGCCTTCCCAGACCTCCCCATACACTACTGGGCGCACCCAGACCATCCCCTTCCCTGCTTTTCTTTTCCCGGTAACACTTATCAACAACACGCACACCCTCAGCGTGAATTCCTCGCTGGGGTGTGAGCACTGTGAGGGCAGGAGTTTTGTCTATGTTGTTCATGGCTCTGCTTTTAGTGACTAGAGTGGTGCCCAGCACATACTAGGGGCTCAATCAGCTTTTATTGAAAGAAAGAAGAAATTGATTGAAACATATTCTGTGCGGCTAAGGGTGAAGAAGAGTTATGTTAGTTTATTTCGTGATGAGTGTTTACAAGGACTGATGTTATGGAAAACGGCAAAACCTTGTTCTTGTGGTTAAAACTAGGAGGAAGCTATCGAGGTTCTCACCTAAAACGGGGGGGTAAGGGCTAAGTATGACATCCTCCTCAATGGTCATTAGAAATAATAATGTTTCATGTTTGGAGTCCAGTTAATGAGGAGCTATTGCTAAATTCAGACATGATTATACCTAGTCAAGTTAAGCTGAGATTTTTAGTTAATGGCTATAGAAATTAATTTTCTCTCCTGTGATTCTATTTCTTTTGAGCAAAACTGTACAGTCTTCCACCACCTATAAAAAGAAAGATGGAGGAGTGTACAAAGAAAGCTGTGACAAATAAAAAGAATGCTTACAACCCCCCCAACACTACTATGCTAACAATAACAAACATAACCATCCCCAAAACAGAAACTGAACCGAAATACCAAGTTTTGGCCTCCTCCCTGAGTGCCTAGGTCCTCACTCATGTCCTTGGTTTGTTTGGGCCTCGCTGAAGTGTGTGCTAAGTTATTATTGGAAAAGCATTCGTGGCAATGGCGAGAATTGATTAATATCCCAACATACTATATGTTAGCATAGCCGAGTTTAGAGACAAGTCCATGGAAAGGTTGACAGGAAAATCAGATAACACACATTTAAGCAAATTGCAGGTAAGATAAATAGTGTCATCTGTGTGGTGTACTCCACCTAATCTCTCCAGCAATGATTATGAAAATTGAATGCAAGTAAAAACAGATGATCTGTGTTTGCCTGGGAAATAAGCAGAGCGCCTTCTTCTAGTGAATGAAGAGTGAATGTCTCTCTCTCTTTCTCTCAAGGCTTAATGACCCATAAGAAAGCCAGCTTACACTTCGAGGATCTGGAACGAAATCAGACGAATACCAAAAAAAGATCAAGGATTGCTCTGTTTGTTTTGTTTCGAATCCGAACTAAAATTTAAAATTTATAAGAAGGGTCGTACAGTCCAGTCAGTCTTTTGACTGCATGTAAATCAGCGCCACTTTATTGGGCTTCCATACATTATGGTTTTTGCTGTAGTTAAAGACGACCGGGAAACAAAAATAGAGGGAGATTTTTGAATAAAAATATACACAAGACTTTTAAAGGCTGGTTAGCTTGTGCTGTTTTTATCATTTCAAATTTAAGAAGATAGTGTAATATTTAGAAACCAGTTTTAAATTTCAAAAATGGAGCAAAAGGTCATTATTTATTGATAAAAACCATATATTGGTTATTTAGTAGTTATAAATTTTATATCAGGAATATCATCACCAAATTTAAAATTATAAGTGGAAAACAGATTCATCTGCATTGTGAAGCATCACTAATAGCCTATGGTTGTTAAAAATCCAATTAATTCAGTTAATACACTGGCATTACAATAATAATGTAGTATTATAATAATGTAATAATAATACTTTGTAATAATACATTTGCCTTAATTGGGTACTCTGCAAGAGAACTACATTTTTTTTAAATGCCGCCAAATTTTTGAAAACTTAATTATATATTTGCCTCAAACCTGTAGAAGGTTAAAATTTCACAGGCAATATTTTTGATAACAGAGAAACTGGAAATTAGATACAAAAATTTAAATAAAGTAATAACCCTTCAGAATTGAACTATCAATTTTGTATCCTAAACAACTACTTAAAGAGGAAACAAAATATAATTGGATATTTAAAATGTTGATATGTGAAAATGTATTCTTACATTTGCGATTTAAATGACAAAACTTTATTCACTCCTATGTAATTGTTTTAATCCTCACCCAAGAATATGTTTATCGATTTTATGGAAAGAAGTGCGAGAGACAGAACGTGAGAGAGAAACATTGATGGGTCCCCTCCCCATCCGCACCCCAGCCGGGGAAGGAACCTGCCCCTGGGGCTGTGACCGGGGACTGAACTTTCAACCTTTCGGTGTATGGGACGATGCCCCAAACAACTGAGCAACCCAGCCAGGCACCCCCTCTCTACTTTCTAAAATAAGCGTGAACATACTAAAGATATTGCTCTCAAAATTACTTTTTAAAAAAAATCTGTAACAGGCTATTTCTTGCTTTCTTGCTTTATGCACATACACTTAATGAATTCTTTAAATACATACCTAAAGCTCTATAATATGGGTGTACTGTTCTTATAAATACATATTTATATTATTTTTCATTTCTGTGAAAACAATTCCTTAAAATGAGATTTGCATCAAGAGTTAATTTTATTAGAGAAGAGGATATATATATATATATATATATATATATATATATATATATATATACTCATGTAATTGCTTTGTTTTCTTTTTGATACTCTTCTTCTCAATTAAATTTGGGCCCCCATTCCAGAGAATTAAAAGAATTCTTTCCAAGGAATACCCCCCTCCTCTTTAGCCAGAATATAGTAAAGTCCGACTTCTGACTACAGAAAGTAGGGAATAAGGTCGAAATGGGGCATGGGTGGGGTCTAAAGGATTTCGGTCAGTGTTCCAGTTTTTAGCTCTAACTCCACTGCAGAGGTGCTACATACTAATAATTTATGGATCTTTTGTGTATGTCTCAATAACTTGACTTATTTTTCAGCTTTCCTGAGTGCTGATTTAGAGTTCAGCTTTTTCAGTCTACTAAGTCACATACTTTGCAGCTTGGAAAAGTTAGATGCTATTGTCTTCATTCTCTGAATTTACAGGTGTCTTAAAAAAAATCACTCTCCTTTTTTCTTCATGGGTTCTGGAGTCGGGAGTAAAGGTAATTGAGAGGGTTTTCATGTCATCCTGACTGAAAGTCTGTAAATTCATTCTCTTATTATGTTGGTTCCTTCTTTAATTTAGATGGATCATAACCTTAAACATTTTCATAGAGATGATGAGGTCATTTAGGTGTGAAGGCAATCTGGTCCCTTTGGGAAGCATGCCTTTTTTTTTTTTTCAGTGCAGGGATTTTATTTTATTGTTAAAGATTTATTTATTTATTTATTTATTTATTTATTTATTTATTTATTTATTTATTTATAGAGAGAGGAGAAGGGGGGAGGAAAAGAGGGAGAGAAGCATCAATGTGTGGTTGCCTCTCCCATGCCCCCTACTGGAGATCTGACCCACAACTCAGGCATGTGACCTGACTAGAAATCAAACCAGCAACCCTTTGGTTCCCAAGTTGGTGCTCAATCCACCAAGCCACACCAGCCAGGGCTCAATGCAAGGATTTTAATATCCTACAAAGTAGAATGGAAGAGGTGTATCTTCACATTACCTGGGAAGAAATAGAAGCCTGGGGAATGTAAAGGTCTTGCAAAAATTTTAATCTTGTTCATCTTTCCATGTACGCTTTTCCATACACTTACACGACAACCTAGATTTCCAGTTTGCAGTCTTTTCTACTATATTACCCAGAGAGCCTGAACATAATTTATATATTTGCGTGTTTATTGCCTCTGCCCCAATTCCAATAAAATGAAAGTTCCATAAGGTCAGGCTACCTGTCTGTATTGCTGTTTTCATTCTTTCCAGTTTCAGACAGTGTTATATCTCCAGCACTAAATAGTTACTGGACTTCAATATATATTACATAAGTTATTGAGTGCAGTAGTATAACCACTATTTTTTTTAGCTCAGAATGACTACATTTTATCATGTTGATCTCTGTCAAGCATGGTTACTCTTATATTTGAAGACCTAGCTAATGGGTCTCAGCTCTACTGCACACAAGACATAGCACAGCATGGATCCTGCATTGTTTTATTGCAGATGCTCTTGATGAACGTCACTTCTTACTCTTTCAATAATTAAAACTATTTAAAGATTCCAGTAGCAATCATTTAAAATGTGTTTTTGTGCAAGAAGATACTTAAAATAATTTACATTTTTTCAATAATCCATAATTATTATTATAAACACATAAATTATACTATACTATTACTTCTCATATCCTTTCTCCACCTTCACTTAAACAAAATAGAAATAAAACACAAAAGAGAAATAACAAGAAAAATTTTTATCAGAAAAAATATATAGTATTTGTTTTATAGTCTAAGTTGATTTAGCAGAATTTAAGCTAATATAAGTGATTTGGTATTTTAAAATACTTATACCATTCAGTTGCATATTATAAAGTTTACGTGCTGCATAAACTATAATCAGTAGTAGCATACTTTAATCAGTTACTGGATGGCATGTTTGAGTGAAGAGAATATGTGAAGAACAAAAAATATCAATGCCATATTTATTAAAGTTAAAATGAGCATTCATTCGTGTGTCAAGGACCTGCCACTTTATCATTCTAGTTAACAAATGAAAGAATGCATAAAGAAGTTCAAATGGTTTACTAAGGAGAAAAATAAAACCACTTTGCCTCTTTTGCTTGACTTCTGTTTCCTAGAAATTTTACACATTTTTAGTGAATTCTCTATGCTCTAGGGTGAGGAATGCTGAAAAGAAAGACCGCAACATGATTTTCCAGGTTTTCACAGATCCGTTTTAGCATTCATGGGATCGCTGATGGCCAATAATTTTTTACATCAGATTCATAGGGCACACACTACTAAAATATTTAGTTCTTGGGAAAAAAAGAAAAGATAAATGAACAGTCAGAGCAGTTATGGAAAGGAAAGGCTTCAGTGAGGCGTGTTGGGAAGCAGCAGGAGAGACAGGGAGGGTGAGAGGAGGAAGGAAGTGATTGGTGTCGACCCTTGTCTCACCCTCTGGCCTACTAAGAAACTGGGTCTGGAGATACTTCATTAACATTTAGGGGACCTTGCTTTTAACATCTTGCTGCCTGCTCCTGGAAGTTTCTTGCACTTTTCTGGTGACATTAACTGTCAATAATTTATTGTGTTCTGTGGGGATCCAACCTTTGATATGCACTGAGTTACATACTTAGAAATGTGGGACATAGCATTTAAACATGGGCTGCAAACTTAAACTGTGGAATCTGTCCAGGTGTGGCTTTGAGGAAGATACTGGATTTTTCTCAGCCTCAGTAATGAGAACATGAGAACACACCTACTTAAGGGTTACTGTGCAGGTCAGATGTGTCGCTGCGTGTGAAGCACTTAAAACAGTGCCTGGCAAAATGGAGAAGGCACAGTGTATCTATAGGTCATTGTTACATGTTAACATATACCCAGATTATCCCTTTATGCTAATCTACTTTAATCTGCCTTTGTATTCTGTTTTCCAGCAAATTGAAGGTTTTTTTTTAAGTTTCTTGAGAAGCCTAGGTCTTTATTTTATTTTTAGTTTGAATCCTTTCTCTATCCAATTTCTCAGTGCTTGGCTCCACTATCAGCAAATATGCTTCTTAAACCTTGGGCTTTCTTGCTTCTAATCCTTTGCCCATGCAATTTTCTCTATCTGAATTAACTTCCCCTTCAGTCTCCACCTTGCTAAATTGGCCCTAGCACAAATGTCGCTTCTTTAAAAAGCCTGTGCTTTTTCACAAATTGAATGTCTCTCTTTCAATTGAATCAACTTTAATATTTCCATATGTCATTTATCATACTTTGTCTTGTAAACTCTTTGTGGTATAGGAATGTTTTTTAAACTGAATTGTGGATCCTGGGGTCTGCAGACATGTTCTCTATTTTTCTGAAGATTTATAAATTTCATATTTTACATGGGATGGTAATCTTTAAAAAACATAGCAGTTCTGAGTCAACCTATAAGACATTCTTGTAAGAGTATCAGTGTGATTTTTACTGGCCTTTAACCAAAAATGATGTTTGCAGTTGTGTTTACGATCACCTTCACAAAAGGTGAAGGGCGGAAAAGTTCACTAGGCATCATAAGACATGTTTCACAAGACTGCAGATAGGGAAGGGTGTGGGTGAACGCGAGTCTGCACATCATGAAGCATGGGGTCGACGGATAACTTGTACTCTGTATACCACATTCACATGTCAGTCGATGTTTTGGGGACATTTTTTCTCTTTAATATACTATTACCCACCCTTCATTGACAAGTGTAGTAGTAAACATGCAAAGAACATGTGTTTTTTCATGCTATAACTTGAGGTGTGCTATTATACTGATTGGCCCATGAAAATGAAGAACAATTTTGTTGTTAATAAGAATATTAAAAGAAGGAATAATGATAATGACCCCAGCAATGACTATTATTGAATGTAATGTCAGCAAATTAGTTCCACAAATTAACATAATATAAATCATAAAACTAATCTCTAACATGAAACTTGTGTTTTCATATTTATTTTATTGATTTCGCTATTTATTTTTAAATGTATTCTTTTATTCTACAATTATTTATTGACTTGCTATATACAAATCAATTATGTAGTTACTAGAAATAGAGCAGTGAACTGACAAAGAATCCTCGCCTTTGCTCAGCTTTTTATTTTAATGAAAGAGGAGATAGTCACCAGTGTGAATATGTAAAATATATAGGGTGTAAGAAAGTCACCAATGGGGAGGAAAAACAAAATAAGGAGATGGGGAGGGTGGAAGACACTCGCAATTTTAAATAACGTGGTCAAGAAAGTTCTCCAGTGAGCACGTGAAATTCTGTTGAAGACCGGAAGGGAGTGTGGACCTTCCGAGTAGGTAACCTGAGGAAGAGCATTTCCGGCAGCGAGAAATAGAAGGTCCTGATGTCCTCAGATTATAGCATGCTTGCATATTTGATAAAATTAATGAGGTCCATATGCCTGGAGACATCTAATTAAGGGAAAAAGTGAAATTCCCTATCATTGGAGTAAAACATGGCTCTGACTATGCAGGGTCTTATGAATCATAAAAAGCGTTTTGGGTTTTTTCTAAGTCCAGTGGGAGTCATTGGACAGATAGTTGTGATCTGATTTACATTTAACCAGGGTTCCTGTGACTATTGTGTTGAAAGTGAACTTGAAAGCAGCAAGGACAAAGGCAAGGAGACATGTTGAGATTCTCCTTCTGGTGGGAGTACCAGTGACTTGAATGAAGATGGGAACAGTGGGGGTTGTGAGGCAAGCTTGCATGCTAGATCTTTGTTAAAGGTAAAGCCTACAGAATTCACCAATGGGCCAGTTGTGAGGAATGAGAGAAAGAGTAGTTAAAGATGGCATTGGTAATTTTCACTTGAAATTCTAGAAAACATGCATTTATTATTAACTGAAATAGGAAAGGTTCAGAAAAAGTAGGGTTGGGAATAGAGTGGAATGTTGGAGGATCAGTTTTGCATATGGTAAGTTTAAGAAGACCCTTTAACATCCAGCAAAAACATTTTTTGTTTTGAGTGTTACACAAAAGTTATAAGTATAAAAAGTTAAACCTTTTGTTTAATATGTAACTACCTTTAAGATTACAGTTAATACCAATGAGTATCTACCAGGATTTTTGTCCTTTAAGAGCTGTTAAGTCATCACTTGATTTGTAAGAAATAGTATTGTAGGGGACAAGAGCTCAAGGAACTTGGAGGTCAGATAAATCAAGATTTTAATTCTGATTCGTTTTCTAGATATGTATCTTTATATGAGTAATTTCTTTGGGCTTTTATTATACATTTCTAAAAGTGAATATACCCAATAAGGTCATGAGAACTAAGTGAAATAATGCCCATAAAACATATAACAATATCTTATATGGCATTTCATGGATGAACAAGAGAAATGTTACTTTTCTTTTCTAAAACTGTCTGGATAAGCTCTGAAAAAAAAATAACAGAATGTGATTTAGAGACCCAACAGGGTGGGTTCAGTCGAGGGTGTGAGCATGAGAACAGAGATAAGAACCATTCATTCTAAAGTGTATATTTGGAAGTGGAGAGACAGGGATTTCATACTCTGAGGAGCTCAAATCAAAGCCAAATGGTTTGGAGGCCAGAGGAGAGCCATATTAAGTAGATAAAAGCCAACTGTGCATGTAGGAGAACTTCTCAGGCTCAATAAAGATGAAAGAGGCCATGAAAATAATGGATATCAAGTAGAAAAATGTTCGCTATCACCATTTTGGTGAATGTCTGTTTAAGAAGTATAGTAATAGGTATTATCTTTTGAGATCTTTTTAATATAACATAGCTGCTCCAAATCATAGAAATGGACTTCAGCACTGGTGTTCTATATGTAATAAGCTTTTTGATAAGTTCATGGGATTGATATGTTCCTAGGGAATTTAGTTATCATATTTTGCCATGTAAAATACACTCCTGTGTATAACACATGCTCACGTTATTGTGTGCATTATACATAGGATTCATATATCTATTATTATACCTATGGTATGTAATCATTATACCCATGTTTAATGTGCATCCTTATTTTTCCTTGGAAAATTTGGGCAAAAGAGTGTGCACTATACATGGCAAAATATGGTATATATGCCAATTTTAAATATATACATGCACATATTATATAACTATACACACATACTTACCTATATAAAGTTGGTGGTGCTATTTTTAAAAGATTCAAGCTCAAGTTAAGTTTGAGAGAAAGTAGAGAGTCAGAGTCAGTGAATTTAGTAAAGAATCTGAAGGCAGCTTCTCCACATTATCTTGGGGCACACTGAAGACTGCTTCGAGATCTGTGAAACAACATTCCAGCCTATCTCTGAACTCTTCATTTCTGGGTAGGGGAGCAGAGTCTTTGCAGTTGACTTCTAACGGAGAAATACTGGGCAGTACCTCGGTGAGAACCGAGACCAAATCGCCTTCATTTACTATTTCTCTCAGGAACTAGCCTACATACCAAGTGAGCACTAGGAAGTAGGAAGGATTTCAATCAGTGCCCCACTCCCCATGGCCACATAATTAGCTCTCCTCATCAGTGGAGTCTTCAATTCACTTTTGATGGGTTGGCCTGCATCCTGCTGTGGTTTCTCAGCAGTCCATCAAATTAAAAATGTCAGCAGGTTCCTTGGAAGATGGCAGACAGTGATGTCAGCTCAATCCAAACCCAAAAAGTAGCTGAACTGCCCACAGTGAAGCAGGAGTTTCGCTGAAGAGTTTCATGGGCACCAAATCCCTGAGAACCAGCACACTGAGGTATATAACTACAGGTCACTCAATGTGATGTTCTCTTATCTGTGGCAGTAAGAGATAGTCTGAAGGACGGTTGAGTTGTCATAAGTTATAGTAACCTCAGAAGGATAAGAATGTACCACACAGAAATATCCTCAACTTCTAAAGTTTTGATTCAATGTTCATGAGCATATGTTTCAACCACTATTCCATCATAAATTTATGAGGCACTATATATAATACTATTTTATTTTCTTTAAGTTTATTTATTTTAAAAGATAAATGCTAGTACTATATTCCATAATTGAATTAAAAACCTGTTCTTTTTTATATTATTATTTACAATGAACACATGGAAGATATCATTTAAATATTATATAAAACTAAGCTTCTTATTGCTTGTATGCTACTAAGAAGTAGAACTTAGTTAAACTGTAATAACTAAAAATTTTTGTGAGAATTTGTTTTTGTCTGACTAAATTGTAGTTACACTGAGGGTAGAAACCATAACTATCTTAGTCATTTTGTATCATTGATACTGAGTCAATGTCTCAGTAAATATTTTTTGAATAAATGTAAGAAATGAGATAATTTATTGGGGACTCCCACTTTTAAAAAGATAGAAAGACATTCATTGCTCTATTTCTCCTTTTAAGATTAACACTTGACATTTAAATATGTAAAATTCTATATTATGATACATATACATCTGAAAGGTAAAGGGAAGATGAGAGGCCAGAGACCAGCTACAGATGTAGCTGAAATGATTAGCATAATTAATGAAATTATGTGGCAGTATTTATTTGTTTTTTTTTTGTCTCATACAGCCCAGACTAGGTGCCAGAGAAGCCAGCAACTCATAAACATCAATGGGTACAGATTCAAAAGATGGGCCCGTGAAAATCTCACTTTCTGTAATCCAAGAAGCAAGAAAGGAATAATGCAGCAAGGCAGACAACTTTTAGACAGTCACTGCTCTACTCCAGCCAGAACCCACAGAGAAAAACTGTGGTCTCGCCCCGCTTTCATTAGCAGAAGCTGAGTGGCGCGAATCTAGATTTCCACAATTGTCAGGTTGCGATGAGTCATCCTAAGCCCCTGCTGCAATGGTGTGGGAGCGAGCAGCTCAGAAGTTGACCCTCACTGGGCAGTGGATAAACAAGGACGTTTCCCATGAGGTTTGGAGATCACGTGGGACACCTGCTGTGACATTTCCCTCCCTGTCAGCAGCAGTTCCACACCAGGCTTTCTGTTTGTGGATTGGTGTCAGAAGAGAGTTAGGACTTTTACTGACGCTACCACTAAGAGGTTCTCCTCTGGTCCTGTCTGTGTGGGCTGCCTCAGTGTTGGGGTGGGGTGTCCTTACTCCTGCACACAGGGTGATGCAGCAGAGGTGTAGTGGAAAGCCACACTCCCTCCCAAGCCCAGTAATAACAGGTTTTATGGAGGCTTTAAAGATAACATGGAAATCTATCTCTAGCTGGCAATAAGGAGACAGTACCCTCCCCCTCCCTTTCCATAGAATCTATATCAATGGAGGCCTATTAAATCAAAGATCTAAATAAGATCCAAAGTCTCATAACATAATACTAAAATATCCAGGCACTGATAAAAATATATCACCTGTCCCAGAAAAATATCAGAAAGCTTTCCTAATGAATAAGAAAAGAGAGTCAAAAGATGCCAAGACAGAGGAGACACAGACTTTAGAGTTATCCGACAAGGAGTCATAAAGCAGCTGTGATAAAAGTATTTCAATGGACAATTATGGACATGCTTGAAATAAATGGGAAAAAGTAGAAAGTTTCAGCAAAGAAATAGAAGCTATAAGAAAGAACCAAGTAGAATTTCAGAACTCAAAGATATGATATCCAATATAACAAATAGATGGGCTCAACAGCAAAATGGAGAGAATAGGAGAGTGATCAGTGAACTTGGAGACAGAATAATAGAAATTGTGGACTCTGAACAGCAGGGAGAAAATAGACTAAAAATGAAACAACATGAACAGCGCCTCAGACATATGTGCAGTTATATGAAAAAAAAAAAAAAAAGAAAGATTTAACATTTGGGTCAAAGTTCCAGAAGGAAAGGGAAGAAAAATGAACTAAAATGCACTTGAAAAACTGAGTGAAAATTTCCAATATTTGGCAAAAATGATAACTTGTGGATTAATGAAACTGAAATTTATGACAAAATACTAACAGGATAATCTCCAAATGCTCCAAAACTAAACAGCATATTTCCAAATAATACACAGATTAATAAAGAGGTCAGAAGGGAAATAGTGATAATTGAAGTACATGAAATTGAAAAACAATCCAATGAGATTTGTGAGACATAGTGAAGTAGTAGTGAGAGGGAAATTTCAACCCCTTAATGCACATATTAGAAAAATTGAAAAGTTTCAAATCAATAATTTAAGCCCTGATGTCAAAAAATTGAGAAAAAGGAGAACAAATAAACCCAAAACATGAAGAATAAGAAAATACTAAAAAATGAAATCAGAAATCAAAGGAATTAAAAATAGAAAAATAACAAAGAAAATCAAGGGCAAAAAGCCTTCATCTTTGAGAAAGTTAATAACATTGACAAGCCTCTAATAAGACAAAGAGACAAGGAAAAGAAGAAAACTAATAGAAAAACATTAACACTATCAGAAACAAATGAGGGGGACAACTACAGACCCTGCAGACTTCAAAAAGATAATGAGGCCACACAGCAAACGGCTTTACACAGAAAGCTTTCCACATGACATGCACCAATTCCTTAAAAAATACAAACTACCACTGCCCACCCAACACTGAATAAATAATTTCAATAGCCCTTTATTAAAGTAGCTAAAAAAACCCTCTTGTAAGTGCTCTTGTGGCCAAGGTGCTTTCACTGTTGAATTCTAACACATCTTGAAAGAATAACCACAATTTGATGCTCTCCTCTAGAAAATAGAAGAGAGAGCACATTCAATCTATTTTACTGAGCTAATATTACTAATACCAAGCATAGACAACCAGGCAAAAAAAATGGTAAAAAAGAAAACTTCCGACCAACTAGAAAATATATATATGTATCTATGTATACGTATATACACATATGTATCTATGTATATATACACATATGTATATATGTGAATGTATTTATGAGTCTATAACACAAAATCCTCAACGAACTTTTTGAAATAGAATGTATATATACAAGAATATATTAAAATAGACACAGATTCACATGGATGTGCCCTACTCACTTGTCAAAGGTACAAAAACATAATAAATTTTACAGAGAAAAGACAGTCTTAAAAAAATGATGCTGAATCATCTTTAGGCAAAAAAGAAAAACCCTAAAAAAGTATCATGTTTTATATAAAATTAACTCAGAATGAATTACAGACTTACATGTAAAACGTAAAGTTACAAACTCAGAAAAAAATACATGAAAATCTGTAGGATTCCAGGCCAATAAAGAAGCCAGAGGTTGAATACCAAAAACATCCATTAAAGGAGGAATTGATACATTGGACTTTCTTAAAATTAAAAACTTTTGAATAGTGAAAGAGCCTGTTAAGTGGATGAAAAAGCAAGCTACAGACTTAGAGAAAATAATGGTAAATCACATATTCAGCAAAGGATAGTGTCTAAAATATATAAGAACTCTCAAAACTCAACAATTAAAAAAAATCAAACAATCCAATTAGCCAGTGGGGAAAAGGCACATAGAAACATTATACTGAAGGGGATAAACAGATGGCAAATAAACCCATGGGAAGATATTTACTGTTGTTCACCATTAGGAAAATGCACATTAAAAGTCCAATGAGGTATCAGTATATACATATCAAAATGAGTAAAATGAAAAAAAATAGTGACAATACTAAATGCTGGAGAATGTGTGCGAAAACTGAATCATTCTTACATCGTTGGCTGGAATGTAAAACGGTGCAAACACTCTGAAAACAATTTGCTAATTTATTAAAAAACTAAATCTGCAATTACCACACTACTCAGCGGTTGAACTTCTAGACATTTATCCCAGAGAAATGAAAACTTATGTTCATACAAACCCCTGTATGGTAATGTTTATGGAAGTTTTATTTGTAACAGCTCAAAACTGAAAATAATCAGATGCTCTTCAATGGGTGAGTAATCAAAAAAGGCTAGTACATCCATACCGTAGAGCTGACCTACTGAAGCACAAAATAATCTAGGAGAATTAATTCGATAAGAAAAGCCAATCCCAAAAAGGTTATGTGTGATTGCATTTTTGTAACATTCTCAAAATGACAAAATTATAGAAATTTAGGACAGATTAGTGGCTATCGGGGTTAAGAAGTGGATGGCAGTACAAAAAGTTTGGGGCTACAGAAGGACAGGATGAGGGATCTCTGCAGTGACAACAGTGTTCTGTCTTGGTTGTATTGATGTCAACATCTTGTGTCCTTTCTTATCACACTACTGTAACTTTCTCAGAAAAAAAATTTCTGTAATTTTCTCAGAAACATGAAAATGCTTCTGAAACAACCCATAGTAGTACTGTAATCAGTACGGTAGGTGCTCGATTCACCTTAAATTAATGAAAGTTGTGCCGCCTTAAGGATCGTCCCTGTGGTTCTGCTCAAGATGCACTGGAAGGAAGATGATAATATTCCTTTTCTTCTCAGGCAGCCTTGCAAACCTCTTCCAAGGTTTTCCTAGTGGCTTGGCATCTCTTTACCATAAATAGCATATGCAAATGTTTTACCATACATTCTGTCCTTTATCATTTACTAAAATTCTTGTTAAATGGAAATATTGAATAATAACCCATGATTGCATCTTCAGAGACCTGAAATATAAATGTACAAAACACCTCACTTACTGCAAGTACTTAGCACGGAAACAGCAAGACCACATTAGGGTATGTTCAGGACTTAATCTAGTGTTCTGCACATAGAAGGGATGAGATACATAGTTTGGGAATGAATTTACTAAAGAATAGAACATTGTAAATTTTTGATAAACAAGTAGCCACAGTAGTAGTAATTTCAGTAGTAAAATAGTGGTCTGATTGTAGCATGTTACTATTACTAGAATGAAAATATAGATGACCTCAAATCTCAAAAATGTACTAGGTTGCTATCATTCAAACTGGTTACTGTATTTACCTTTCTGCCATTTTCTTTTGTTCATAGTTTTTGAACTACCAGCATTTGCATTGTCTCTTTCTTTACTCTGCTCAGCAATCAAGCCTAATATTCAACTCTTTGCCCCCAAACCACCCATGATCCAAGGTCCTAAGAAAATGAAAAGTAAATTTTTATTGCAAAAAAAATGATCAAGGTCTCTGCTTTCAGTACCCTTAAAATAGTAAATCTCTTTGTTTTTCCTGATGAAGACATATTTGAAAATCAGCAGCCTGAGTCATAGATGACTGCTTTGACCCTCAGCTTTACCACTGATAAATAGTTTTTTTTATATTACATTTCCAAGTGCCTCATGGCTTGTATTAAATTATTGTGCAGGCCTCAGTAAATAGCAGCTTCAAACTACTAAGCAGTTGAATAGTTCCCATTTATCACTTTCTCCTGCATATTCCCTGGTGAGCCTGGAGGGACTGCTTCCTGGTTTACAGGTCACAGGGCCTGCACTTGATAACCCAGTAGAGATTCTGTTTAAATGAAGTGTCATCTTATTGCCTCTGTCAGCTATGGAGGGGCGGGCAATGTCAAAGACAACTGCTATAATATTCTTCATGGGCAGATGAACCATCTTCTCAGAGGAGTATTTGATTAGGTTTTGCCAGATGTAAAGAGCACTTTTGTTTCTTCATAGCTTTCTTTTACAGATTTTGTGGACTTAGTGAAATATTTAACAGTACATGCAGATCAATGCTTGCAAATATTTATGCTTTTGTGGCTTGCATTTTGCTTTGTAATGTGGAATACTCTAGTTCCAATGCCCCTTTTAGATGCCCTTTGATTTTACCATTGTATCTCCATTGGAAAAACACCCAAGCTCAACTTAACCTGTTAAAAACCAACTGTTCTTTTCAGAATAAAGAATACCCATACCCAAAGATTACTACAAAAATTAACGTGGGGATTATACTGTAGATTTGGATGGACGATTAAATTTCATACATCTGCCACTCTTATTTCTCAAAGAACCAGACACCTTCCCTCCAGTGAAGGGGCTTCTCTCAGATCAGACCTCAGATTAATGTGATCTGAGCCTCTCTGGGTCTGAGCACTGAATCCTAATCCAGAGCTTGTTCTCCTCGATATCACAAACCCTCCCTTCTCAACAGAATGCTAAGAAGCATTCTGCCATCTGGCCATTGACCGCTTCAACATTTCCCCTTTTGATTTTCCTACATCATGTGTTTTCTGAAGTCTACCCAGTGAAAAGTTTAATTGAGTCAATAAAAAATTGCCCAAATTTCCCATTTTTACTTAGCACCATAAATTTTGTCTTTTCTATCAAATTTGTGACTTTCTTCACTTGTCAAAATTTTAATTTTTATCCTAAAAATATATCAACATCCATTTATTTATTTATTCAATTGATATTTATAACATATCTGCATTTCCATGAGTTATAGCAAACATGTAGGAAGTATGTTCTCTTCATTTGAAAAGGGCTCAATAAATCATAGTACATAAACATATTCTAGACAGCCATTTAAAACAATGCTTTAAAACAATAGTCTGAAAACTATGGCATGCAGGTCAGGTTTGTCCTGGCACTTATTTTTTGTAAATAAAATGTTACTCAAACACATTTATACCCACATGTCTATGTATTATCTAAGGCTATTTTTGTGCTACAAGGGAAGAGTTGAGTAGTTACAATAATACATATGGCCCACAAAGACTAAAGTATTTATTTTCTGACCCTCTGCAGACAAAGTTTTCTGAATCCTGAATTAGAAAAAATTTAATGGCATTTATTTCATAAATTTTTCATATACATAACTCAAATATAATAGAAAAATACCCATGACATAATGTTAAGACAACATGTAGGCCACAAAATGATCCATTTTTTGTAAATGAAATTTATGTGTAATATATTTGATAAGATATACACCAAAATGTTAACAATTTTGACATTTAGTTAAAGTATAGGCAATATTTTTATTTTTTATTTTTAATATATTTGATTGATTATACTATCATATTTGTCCCAAATTTCCCCCTATTGCTCCCCTTCCTTAGTTCATGTCCATGGGTCATGTGTGTAAGTTCTTTGGCTTTTTCATTTCCTGTACTATTCTCAACATCCCCCTGTCTATTTTGTACCTACTAACTTATGCTTTTTAATCCCTGTACCTTTCCCCCCATTCTCTCCCTTCCCCCTCCTAGTTGATAACCTTTCAAATTACCTCCATATCTATGATTCTGTTACTGTTCTGGTTGTTTGCTTTCTTCAGTTTTTAGATTCAATTGTTGGTAGTTGTGAATTTGTTGCCATTTTAACGTTCATAGTTTTGATCTTTGTCTTAAACAAGTCCCTTTAACATTTCATGTAATGATGGCTTGGTGATGATGAACTCCTTTAGCTTTACCTTGTCTGGGAAGCACTGTATGTGCCCTTCCATTCTAAATGATACCTTTGCTGGATAAAATAATCTGGGTTGTAGGTCCTTGCCTTTCATAACTTTGAATACTTCTTTCTAGCCCCCTTTTGCTTGAAAAGTTTCTTTTGAGAAATCAGCTGATAGTCTTATGGGAACTCCTTTGTAGGTAACTCTCTGCTTTTCTCTTGCTGTTTTAAAAATTCTCTGTCTTTAGCCTTTGGCATTTTAAATATGATATGTCTTGGTGTGGTCCTCTTTGGGTCCAACTTGTTTGGGACTTTCTGTACTTCCTGCACTTATATATCTATTTCCTTTGCCAAATTAGGGAAGTAATCTTTCATTGTTTTTTTCAGATGAGTTTTCGATTTCTCAGTCTTCCTCTTCTCCTTCAGGCACCCCTATGATTCGGATGTTTCTCATCTCTGTGTGTTTGTGCCCTAACCTCTCATATAAGGAGAGCAACCATACTGCTTTACAGCCCACCGCAATGACCCATTTTAACAATTATTTCTCTAAAGGGCCTGTCTCCAAATGCAGCCAGACTTTAGGGGTAGAACTTCAACATATGAATTTGGGGCACAATATGCCCCATATCACTATTGTTCTCACTTATAGTGTCCTACCCTTTTGTTCATCACACTTGTTAAAATATAAAAATGTGTTTGCGTTTATTTTTTGTTTCTTTGTTAAAAGTATATTTGTTTTCTCTATTTCCAGAGCCATAAAACCATGCCTGGCACCTAGGAGATTAAGAAATAGAGGTTAAATGAACAAATGAAGAATAAATAAATAAATGTACTTCTATGAAACATTTTTCTCTTTTTCAGAACAATATACGTTACCAACTGCTAAAGATACAGAAACTTCTTTACATAGGGTATATAATATATTTACCAAGTAAATAAGCTAGAGGGATCTAAGATATACAGGGATTTCTGGATTATTTACAGTTCTTTCTAATACTAGATTAATTGAGCCATGTCGAATTATTATTTGTATAGATTTTTTAAATGGTCAAATATAGGCACTTGCATATTGTTCAACTTATTTAGACCAAGCATCTTCTTGCAGGTTCATTTGGTTGGTTGGTTTTTGTTTTTCTTTTTGTTTTTTGGCCATAAATACTTCTGTATGGATCCAAAATGTTTCTATTGCTCACTTTTCAGGATAGGAACCTTGACATAGTTATTGTCTTTTTCCTTGCCTAAAGAATTTCTCATGCTAAACTTTGTCTTCCTGGGACAGTTAGTCCTCAGGGCTCAGTCCTACTGGCCAAGCCCTTGTGTGAGGATTTACCCACTGGCAGCACCTGCAGTAACTCAGACTCCCATTCTGACAAGTTCAGGGACTGGGGCTTGGTTAACTAGGTTTCCAGCTTCCAAAGAGTAGTGCTGATTTGGGTGAAGTCAAGTCTCCCCAGAAGGTTTGCACAGTGCAGTTTCATGCATGAGAGTTGGGTGTGGGCAGATGTTGTCCCCCTGGGTGAAATGAAACATGGTTGTGCCAATGGGGTGGTGCAAGTACTTGGTGTATCAATAGATGTACTCAACCAAAATTCATATTTTCTGAGCACCATTTGGATTTTGGAGTGTACAGCAGGGAAAGCACATCCTATAGACAGAGAGATATGATAAATAAGTTAAGACAGATGAGGTAGGTGCTATGATACTAAGTAATATTTGTAATACAAGCACTTATATTACTTATAAGCACTTATTTGTAAGCACTTAAGATATACTTATGATGTATAAGTACTATGATATACTTATGATATGTAAGTAATATTCGTACATATTATGATATAAGTAATGTTTGTATTTTCTATATGTTTCACCAGGGATACTATGATACTAAGTAATATAATCACTTGTATTACCTAATATAATGAATATGTGCTATGATACTAAGTAATATTTATAATATTTTCTGCATGTTTCACTGCGGAAGCAAAGTACCATCTTTATTTACAGTACTATATAGCAGGGACCACTTATTCATACTCATTAATCTATTTCCCCCTGCTTTCTTAATGCCAGAAACTATTTCTCATTGGAAACATTGCTGTTAATCATAGAGACTTTAACTCTCAGCTTCTGTTGCAGCCTGGCCAAACGATAAAGCTGTAGAAATCAAGGTTTAAATAGGTCTATGGTGGGGCTCCTGAGGAGGCTGTTCAAAAAGAGCTGAGGTGAAGACAACAAGATGAAACAAGGTGAAATAGGAAGCCCCAGCCCTTGTTCTCTCAGACAATAACCAATCAATTTGACAACAGTATATGGACCAAAATACTTTCATGAGAATTCCAGAATCCAGTTAAGAAGTTGCAGTACCCCAGGGCAGCAAAACTCCAAGAACCACTGCTTTGAAATGGGCTGGAAGAACAATTTTACTATTCCCACAATAGCCCCACCCCAAGCTGTCAATGCTCTGTGCTGAAAGAGAATACTCCAATTTGAACTTTTCATCCAGGGAGAAAGAGAAGAGTAGAACATGCATCCAGCATTCTGACCTTTCCTATGCACAAGAAGTCTGCAAAGGTTTGGAGAGCTAGCTGCTTTATTAAATACACATATCCCAACACAAAGTTACCAGGCCTGTGAAGAAAGATGGATACATGGAACAAACCAAGGAACAAAATAAAACTAAAGAAACCAATGCCCCAAAAAGAGAAAAAGAGAATGAAAGAAAGAAAGAGAATTACCTGACAAAAAGTTCAAAATAGTCATAAAGAAGTTCTATGTGCTCAAGAAAATGGTGCATGGACAAAATGAGAATATTGACAAAGAAATAGAAAAAATAGAAACTTTGAACATAAAAAATATAATATCTAACCTGAATAATTGACTACAGGATTGAACACATTATTGATGAAGCAGAAGACAGAATCTGTGAACTTGAATACAGGTCATTTAAAATTATCCAATCAGAAGAACGAAAATAAAAGAGAATGAAGAAGAGTAGAGAAAGCCTAAGAAACTTAATGGGCACAATCACTACACTAATATATTGATATTGGATTCTCAGAAGAAGAGACAGAGAAACAGGCATAAAGCTTCTTTATAGCTTTAATGGCAGAAAACTTCTTAAATCTGGGAAAGTAGATACTCAGAATCAATAAGCCCAAATTATTTGACTAGGATAAATCCAAAATATTCCATACTGAGACACATTAAAATCAAATTGTCAAACTTTAAAAAAAAAAGAGAGAATTTGAAAGCAGCAAGAGTGACTTTTCATGTACAAAGGAACTTACATAAGATTATCAGTGGATTTCACAGAATAAGTCTTACAGGACAAAAGCATTGAGATATATACCCAACAGTCTCACTTCTGGGTTTATTAATCCAAAAGAATTAAAACCAGGAACTTTAAGAAATATTGTACTCCCATATTCACTGAAATGTTATTTACAGCAGCTAGGAGGTGCACACAACACAAATGTGTGCCAGTGCGTGAATGGGTAAAGAAAATGTGGCATATACTCACAATGGGATATTCTCCATCTCTGAATAAGAAGAAACACCTCTGATATGGTACAATGAGATGAATATTGAGGACACAATGCTAAGTGAAATAAGCCAGGTGCAGAAGTACTAGTACTTTCGATTTCACTTATATGAAGCATCTAAATTAGGCAAACTCATAGAAACAGAAAGTAGAATGGTGGTTTCCAGAGACTAAGGGGAGAGCGAAAAAGAAATGTTAAAGAGACTTATCTAAGAAAAAGAAGATAAAAAAGATGAACAGTAAAAGGACAGCAAACTCACAGTTATTAACAACCACACCTAAAATAAAAGCAAACTAAAAGGACAGCTAGATCAAGAGCGGAACCATAGAAATGGAGATCACATGGAGGGTTAGCGACAGGGGAGTGGGAGGAGGAGAAGCAGGGAGAAGGTACAGAAAATAAGTAGCACAGATGGTAGGTAGAAAATAGACGGGGGGGGGCAAGAATAGTATGGGAAATGTAGAAGCTAAAGAACTTGTGACCCATGGACATTAACTAAACTGGGGGAATGGGGGGGATGGGGTGTGCAGGGTGGAGGGGAATGAAGGGGGAAATGGGACAACAGTAATGTCCTAATCAATAAAATATATTTTTTAAAAAGTTTCTGTTCAGTGGGTACAGAGTTTCTGTTATGGAAGATGACAACTTTCCAGACGTATGCTCTACTAAATTGTGTTCATAGATAACAATACTGTACTTATACATTTGTTAAGAGCTTAGCAAAAGAGAGCTGATTCAGATCTGGAATGTAATTTTCTTCCTACTGCAGAGAATGTTGATACAATTTGTAAACCCCAGCAGGGACAGGTGCCTTATGGGGCAGCACGGGATCTCTGTTTTCTTTGGGTCCTGGTGTATCTCCCCAGGCTTCTGTGCAGTTCCATGGCAAAGCATTCTGGGTCTCCTCACGTCACCCTCACAATCAAAGTTGAGTGCTTGGAGGTTGTGAGAGACTGACATAGGTTCTAGTTCATCTTCATGAGTGGCAGCTTGTCTTCATGCATTTTAGGTTTCCCCCCCCTCACTGCACGTCTACCTTCCTTTCCTGGCTGTGACTCCTGCTGCCTGTAGGTCCAACATCACAGCCAAGGGCAACAGCCTTTCATGGGCTGCTGAACCAGCTCCCATCTGGTTCAAAGTCTAATCTCTATAATGACTATCTTTGCATCACTTACATTGATTTTGTTTCTACTAAATCCCTACTTGTTGCATGATGACAAGATAGATCAAATTTGAATGGTAAGGTAAACTTTAATATGAAGTTTAGTGCTGAGGTTCACACACAAAAAAGATAAAATGATCTTGGGTCCTAAAGAGTTTGTGGAACCATAGTACCAGCCCTGATTCGTCTGGATTTCACTTACATGGTATAATTAATCACCATTATTTGAGATTTCTGGACAGGCAGAACTGAGGTCTAAGTGACAGGGGCCAATTAAATTATTTATTAGTGCTATTTACTTGAAGTGCTGTCAACAATAAAAATATTTGGTAAGAATTTTATAAGAATTCAGAGGCCATGTATTGGTTCATAAAGAAAGCATGTTACTATCAATCAATTAAACTTGTCAGGACGATTTGCAAGGTGAGAGAATGATGGAACCTTCACTTGGTCTACACCATTCTTCCCCTTGTGGAGGAAGTTGGTCACTTATATGAAGAGCTGGTACAAATCCTTATTCTTCCCACTCCCTTAATTGGTCATTTGTTTCTCTTTTCCAGTTCATGGGGGCACAGTCAATAAATGCCCTCTTTCTTGCAAAATCTCATGAAACTGAGTTTGAATAACCTTTCTTTGTTCAGAAGCTGCTGGGTATGGAGTAGTTTGATTTTCTTTGAGGCTTCACCTGTTGAATCTGGGTTTAGATAATAAAGTCTCTAAATCATAGGTGGATATATCTTCTGAGATATTCTGTATCCAATTCAAAGAATGGAAGAGATAGTACCATTTCTGGCATGAAAGCTTTAAGTAAGATAATGAATGGGAAATCTTGAATCTAAAAATGCTCTATAGATTGCCTTTTTTAGCAATAGGTGCTACTTTCACAGTGTGCTACTGTTGAAACAAAAAGTGCAATCTGTGTGTTTGAATTTTAGGTGATAGATGTTACACTGGAAATTCTAGAAATTAAAAAAACTCTTGCTCTTCTGTTACTAGATCATTTGATGTATTGAAAAAGTGAATGGGTACACGCTGGGGCGGTACAACCTGGCTCATATCCTGGTTTGCTCATGGACTGTGTAACACTGGGTAACATGTTTAATCTCTCTAAGCATCATATTCTGCAAGAGGATTAGTAGGACCATCCTCTGCAACATGAGTATAATAAATACCACACTGAGTTATGAGGATTAAGTAGCAGAAGGCATGAACAATAGGTGGACAAAATAGGCATTCAGTAGAGGCTGGTGTCTCCTATTTGTCTTCACCTAAAGCAAGTGCTAATCCAAGAACACTCCTACCCTATTACTTTTTCTAAGATTTTAGCTCATTTCAATAAAAAAGATGTATTTCACAAAGGAAAAAAATATACTTACCTTTATCATTGCTGCTATTTAATTGATAGGAAAGCAAGATATTGTGTGAGTTCCATCCTCCCTATTATGTGGTCATCTCAAGTCATTTGTGGACAATTTATTGGACATTTAGTAACATACCCAGGTAATCATGATCAGCTTATGAGTATTGATTTCCTCTTCTCTGTCTGAAACCTTTGATATCTTCCAGTGTCATAGCTGGATTGCTCTTTTATGGAGAAGTAACATTTTGCCATGAGAAGCATGTAAAATATTTAACTCCTTACCATTTTTTTTGCTGTCAAAGGTTGGGGTTTAATGAGATGGATTCCTTCAGGGCCTGAAACATATTTTTGCTGTGACTGGGTAGCTGTCAAAACCTTTACAGTAACAGAGAAATTATTGACTTTTCTCAGCTTAGAAACGACCAGTGAACAAAAGGATGATTGAGCCCACACCAAGTGTTTCTTAAGAGTCCTCATGACCTTGTCATTACCTCATTTTCAGGGAGAAAAAATCCAAAATTAATTTTCTAAACGGGAAGGGAGTTTTATATTGCTTTTTATAAGATGTCATCAGGGACAGAGATATGTTGTTAATGTTAGGAAACAATGAACGATAATGTGAGAAAGTTCAGTTGGGACTGGCTTGGTGATGCTAGACAAAGAATTGAGTGTAATTCAATAAACATTCATTGGGATATTTTTCACAGAAGGTTATGATCAAGATAAATTTTACTGAGAGAGTTAAGATTAGAAAGACTAGTTCTATGCCCCAGGAGTTTATATTTTGTAGGCAAGTAAAGGGAATAATTTGTCATGGATAGACCAAAGAGCTGACTCAGGAACCTATAGGCTTCATTGCAGGTTCACCTCTGCCTTAAGTCTTTTCAACTTCTGGCTTTTTGTTTCTACTTCACTGTAAACTGAGGACTGCTGAGTATCCAAGCATCTCATCTTTTTAGACAATTAACACACACACACACACACACACACACACACACACACACTTAAACGGTATCACAAAATTATTCACCTGACAATTTTGCTTGAGAACTTGACCTCCAGAAGGCAACAAAGAAAAAGTTAAAATTTATTAGAAGCAGTTTCCTGACTGAATCTGAGGATTTTCTTCAGCCACTTGACATTTTCCACTCCTAAAAAATAGTGTCAAGGTCATAATGCAACAATTTGCCATTTCTGTCCATTTGAATGTGACCATGGGCTCAAAACCTTTAATAAGATTAAAAACTCTGAGATTCCATGTGGCTGATGTGAGGAACTGGTTCACTGGAATGGAGGACACAGACAGTATTTGGTAACTAGTGACCCCGTTTTATGACTTTTGGACATTTTGAAAAATGTAAAATATTCACGGAATCTAAGAAATAAGAAACATTTAGCCTATTTGAAAATGGAAACAAACACATTCTTATTCCAATTTTTCTGCCTTTATATGATTCAAAATTCTAAGGCAGAGTTACAAAACTACTTTTGGAAGAATGCATGTGGTGTGTATATTAGGTGGGCATGTGGGGTCTCTTCTTATAAAACCCCTTCAAATGATTTTAGATAGGATTAACAATTGTTGATTTGCTTTCATAGCCATTATAGAATTGTTAACTAGCCTATTCATTTTCAAATGATTTGGTTCTATACCATATTCTTGAGTGAAGAGGACTAGTTATAAAAACAAATTATTTGAGGGCTTTTTCTTGGGAAATTAATTTATGGAATATTATGTAGTTTTTCTATTTTTACTATTTACTTATCCAGCTGATTTGCCAGTGAATTTAAAAATGATCAACTGCAGGGAAATCCTCTCTATGACATCCTATGAGAAAAATATCTCGCAAATTATGGCTTGCTGTTGAGATTTTTTTTCCCTTTGGGGCATAACATGACTTGTTATAATAAAGTATGTGTTATGGATTTTAGGATGACACTTTATTTGCTAGAGTAAAGCTCTTTTCGAAATATCTTGGGTATTACGTTGTCTGTAGCTATAAATGCAATATTTCAATACAGTCCTTTTCTCCAAGGAGTGCAAAGTTCTTATAGTATGAATAAATTGATTTACCCACACTATAGTAGGTAAGGGTGAAATAGAAAAAAAAAGCTTTTATTGCTGGTTGCTTGAATTAGCCATGGGAAATCTGATATGTAAGGGTAAAATTGAACTCGCTATTTTCCTGTGTTGGCTTCTACCCCATGATATAAAAGACTTCGACACACTCTTCAAATGTAAGTCCATCCATTTGTCCTTTTTATTGAGGGGAACTGCCTGTGTGTGGTCTTGGTTATTTTAGAATTATCTATAGCCAAGAATTATCTATAGAAAAAGGTACAGTAAGGGGATATGTTAGGGTAATGAAATTAGAAAGGCATTTCAGACTGGCAGAATGTAATTACTTACTTGAAATTTACCCAGGACATTTGCTGTTGACACATTCAATTGGTGTAAAGTATCTTTAATTACCCAAAGCAACTAGTTTGTGGTTTCACATCTCAGTGGCAAGACAGCAATTTCTAGAGCGAGGCATTGTAAACACTGCTCAGTTCTGAAGCATTCCTTCTGATCAAAGGAAACCAGGGTGACTTCTGATTAGTGAGGTCCCCTGCAAGCATGCTCAGTTATTTCTCCGGGCCGGGGTTCCAGGATACTTTGTGAAGAGGAACTGATGTTCCTTTCTCAGAGGTGGTGTGTAATACAGTGAAAATAATAGGCTTTGAAACTCGACTGGGACTGTGGAAGTTTCAGCTCCACCACTCACCAACTCTTTAACCTGGAGTAGGTTATTTCATTTTCCCATATCTAATGCCTCAAACAGAAAATTTTACCTGCACCAGAGAGTCGTTGGTGGGAGTGTTAAATAAGCTAACATATGTAGAGTCCAGCAAAGGGCTTGCCACGTGATCAGAACTGTTCAGGTCTCAGTTCCTGTCTGCGAAGCCTGTTGGTTTTTGGTTATGTTCTGAATGAAATATCTCTGTGGGGACCAAGGAAGGGCCACTGTTCATTATTATGTATCTAACAGGATGAGCTGAACAGGAGGTGAGTTCATGGAGATGAGTTTAGACCCCAGGATGTTGCCCCAGGCATCACAGTAGAGGGAAGAATACTCCCTGTTTTGTTCCTTCTTAGCTGCCTGGCTTTGAGTAAATTGTTTTCACTCTCCAATAACTAGTGGCTTCATGGTCCCAGAGGTGTGTGCAACAAGGGGGTGTAGGAAAATCCTTTCTGGACTTGAGAGTGCAATCTGACCGTAAAGACTATGTTTTGGGGCCAAGAAAGAGAGGGAATAATTCATTTCTTTATATAAATAAGCATATATTTATTTATTGCTTACTCTAGTCCAGTATTGCACTAGGACCCGGTGAACAAAACAGATAGGATATGCTTCTTAGTATTATGGAGCTTAGAGTGATCTTTCTAACCTTTTCCGAGGCTGGCACGCAGAAGGTTTTTGTTAATTATTTTTCCAAATTGGATTGTTTTGAAATCTGTCTGATAAGGCTCTAAGCTCTCCTGAGTAGAATGCCTGTCTTGGATATTTTCTAGGACAAAGCGGCCTAAATAAACCTCATGACTCACCAAGCATTTCAGGTAAATTACATATTCAGGTATAACTATTCATTAATGGATTTTAGATGCCAGTGAAATCTATTTTCTCTGTTTTTCCCATCACTACATTTACTTTAGGTAGCTTGTTTGCTAGCAGAAGAAACTCACATTTTGTTGTTAGTGTTTGGAATATGTCTTACTCATATATTTATTAAAGTGTTTTATGTAAACAAGTTTTTCTTGTTTGGAAATAGGGGTAAAACCAGAGAAGACCATCAGCGTAAGACTTGTCTTACCGCAGGCAGGGTCTAAGGTGCATTGTAAGTGTCCACCTTGTTGACTTACAGCCATCAAGTAAGTTGATGGCTGGACCTTTCAGAGTCTTTTTGGATAAGGAAGCAACAGATACATTTATGTTACAGTGGAACTACTGTGATTACTATTAGTCTTTAATGCCCACTGTGAGAAAACCATTCATAAACAAAGCTAATACAACTACTCTGCCTTTTGCTCTTGTATGAGTAGGCCTTTTAAACCAGAGGGATGGCCCTGATTCTCAGATAAAACAGATATGGGATAGGTGTTTCAGAAAAAAGGAGAGAGAAGAGGAGAAGGAGAGGATCATCTTGGCTCTCCTCCTTTCAGTGCTGCATTACCGGGCCAGTTGGCTGTAAAATAACAGCAACTAATTCCTAACTTCCCCTGGTGCCCCTGGAGCCTAGCCACTTGGATTAATTACAGAAGCAATTGGATCACATGCTTTTGGACTGACCAAGGCCTGGGACCATTTTGAGTGACAACTTTCTAGTTCTACAGAAGTCACTATGAATTAATTGATTTACCCAGACAATAACAGGTGATGATTTTCTGTGACAGTGGAAGTCACAGGGATCAGGGAAAGGAAAGATTTGCAGTGCACCTTGAGAGCATCGGGCCTGAAAAGCCCCTTCCAGGTTGCACTAGGGAAGGTAGACCTTGTAGCAGGAACTGATGGATCCTGGAGAGACAGGCCTGTGAAGGCCACCACGGCTCGGCCAGTGTTCCACTTGACATATAACATCCCCATGGTGACAGGTATCTTTTTAGATAAAAATAAGGTATCTCCTTTTTAAATGACAGGTAATTGGAATTGTTGCCATTGATTTAGACAAAAGAACATAAAAAGGAAAGGATAGCCTCAATAGCCTGGGGGGTAGAAGAAAACACATACAATTCGAGACCGTTTTCACAGCAGCTACGCAACACTCTGGAAGGACCCAATGCTACCTCACAGAGAAACCGCTGAACCCCATGGTGGATATAAAAAGTCTATTGGACCAGCCAACGTAATATATAAATCTGGCCTGTTCATTTATTCACTCACTGAAAATGGCGATGATTTTACACCAGGAACATTTTAGGATACATAGATGTAGGTTACACATTGGTGCCTACTCTGTGATTTTTTAATAAAACTGTGCTGTCAGCAGGTTACATTTCCAGGTGGAAAGTCCTTTCTGAACCAGGAACTTCAGCCCCAGATGTAAACAGCGCTGGCTGCTGTGAATTCTGACAAGAGGATTCTAAGTAGAAAGCTGTGCTTTTTTAAAAAGTTTATTTTCATTCCATAATAGTAAATGAAGGAAGATGTTCTATGTTCCCCCACAGGCTATCTGAGTCTTTTTAACCCTATGATTCAGGAATTCGATACAAATACGTATTCAGTTCTAACACTCTTTGGAATGCTAGCTCTGAGGACAGGGGTTTTCTGCAGCCTGGGACTGTGAGCTGGAGCAGAGATGACGCACTGTGGTCATGACCTTCCCACTGTGCTCGCCATTGCAGTCCAGGGAGAATCTACCAACCCCTTCATAGCTTCTCTGTTTTTAATTCCTTTCTTTCCTTTCACCTATTCAGCTATCTAGTGCTCACAAAAGAAAGTGGATTATTCAGGACCCATTTATTTTGCTGGAAATTATATAATGCATAGTTTTAGGACATTGCAAATGGATGATTTACTGGTATCTAAAATTATAAGATGAGATTTTTCTTTCTATTGTTATTGCACTCAACCCTTCAAGGTATACGAGACTTTTCTCGCTTACTATAAATTCTCAAGAATTTTGAAATAAAAGCAAAACCAAAATCCAGACAATTTTTAGCTTCAGTTCTGCACATTTTTAGCCCACAGTTTTTAGATGATTGCTTTGGCAATTACATAAATGTTTTTAGAAACTTTTATTTTTGCTATTCAAATTGGTTTCTCAATTCTTCTAGAAGCATTCAAAAGATGCTAAGTTATCCTGATGTGAATACCAAAAGGATAGAATTATACAAAGTAACAACATAATGTTTTTCTATTTTAACTTCCCACACTATAGGAACATCTACCCTCTGCCCACCCTCTGGATTTTCCTCAAGAACTAAGAGTCTCCAGGAATTGTCTCACGTTCTCTTTCTGGATCAATTATTTTTTTAAAATGGTAATATCCAGGGATGTTTTAACAATTCAGATTTACACGACCCAGGGCAGATGTACCAAATCTCTGAGAATGTGACCAGGAATTTTATTTTTCAATTCTAGGAAATTTTGTTGCAGTTCATCCCTAGAATGGCAATTGTTCTGGATTTCTCACTACCCAGGCTTACCATTATTTGTGAGCATGAACTTGACTAATGCAGGACACCTGACATTTAGTCTCTTTCTCTGCCCCTCTCCAAACTTTCTGAATGACTTCAGCTCTTCCCAACACTCAATGTCTTCCATACATCTTCTTTCTTCAAACGTTAAGTACAGCTTCTTGAGAGTTGAGGCCAGTACCTGTCTCCTTCTGGCGTCCCAGTGGATACCAGCACTTCCTTCAACGATATCTCCCTCCCTATTCCTTTGCAATTTTCCTGTGGGCACTTGACAACTTACAGAAATTTTGGTGAACTAACTCTTCCGTTTATATTTTTCCTATTGACTTTTGCCTTCTCTGTCCACCATCTCGGGTAGGAAAAAAGTAGAAGCAAGGAAGAAAGTTAACAGGACACAACTTTTTTTTCTTTCCTCTAGCACTCAGTTTTTCTTTCTTACAATATCTCCAGAGATATGGGGTGAATAAATTAAAATAAGATGCTCCTTCTGTATGTATCCAGCTCCATAGCAGGGCACCATGTTTACTGAAGGAAGCACAATTTGAGCCTCTATTTTTTTTGACAGATGAAATGAGCATTGCATAACTAACACGACCAAGTGGAGGTCCCAACTTCCCATGTGCTGGGAGGCGCCTGCATTCTTCACGCACAGCCAGCCACAGTAGGGGTGCCCCTCAGACCTTCCACTCTGAGATGACGTGCCCAGATGCTGGTGGCACTGCAGGGACCCCCAGTGGGACCTCTGCTGGGGTAGACTGTGTCTCTTATATGTAGTTAATGTTTGTATTTTTGTAATCATAGAAGTCACAAAAAATATTTTAAGCATTTGTCTTGTTTAGACAGTTTCAGTTGGCTTTCGTCCTTTTCCTACACAGAGATATCTGTCCAGGAAGAACTCTTTCACTTTATTATTTTGATCACACTTTATTTTCTTTCTTATAAATATTTTACTTAGTGTGGTTTATGTTTTTCTAGGCAAACCTTTTTCAGCTATACTCTTTGATCTACTTAACGCACTACTTGTTGATAGTTCTATTTACCCCAAAATTCTCTCTTTATATAGAGTCTTTGAGTATGACAACTTGTATCTTTATATTTTGTGTATGCTTCTAACATTTTGGAATACTACAAGTGAAATTCATAAATTATTACATATCTTGTACCTATTTATTTATTTATTTATTTATTAATTTTATTGATTATGCCATTACAGTTGTTCTATTCCCCCCTTCATTCCCCTCCACCCTGCACACACTCCTTCACCATTCCCCCCTTTAGTTTATGACCACGTGTCTCAAGTTCTTCAGATTCTATATTTCCCATACTATTCTTGCCCTCCCCCCTATCTATTTTCTACCTACTGTCTATGCTACTTATTTTCCGTACCTTCTCCCCGCTTCTCCTTCTTCCACTCCCCTGTTGCTAACCCTCCATGTGATCTTCATTTCTATGTTTCTGCTCCTGATCTAGCTGTCCTTTTAGTTTGCTTTTGTTTTAGGTGTGGTTGTTAATAACTGTGAATTTGCTGTCCTTTCACTGTTCATCTTTTTTATCTTCTTTTTCTTAGGTAAGTCCCTTTAACATTTCATATAATAATAGCTTGGTAATGATGAACTCCTTGAATTTGATCTTATCTGAGAAGCACTTTATCTGTCCTTCTATTCTAAATGAAAGTTTTGCTGGATAGAGTAATCTCGGTTGTAGGTCTTTGGATTTCATGACTTGGAATACCTCTTTCCAGCCCCTTCTTGCCTGTAGGGTCTCTTTTGAGAAATCAGCTGACAGTCTGATGGGAACTCCTTTGTAGGTGACTGCCTCTTATCTCTTGCTGCTTCTAGGATTCTCTCCTTCATTTTAATCTTGGCTAATATAATGATGATGTTCCTTGATGTGTTCCTTTTTGGGTCCAGTTTCTTTGGGACTCTCTGAGATTCCTGGACTTCCTGGAAATCTATTTCCTTTGCCAGACTGGGGAATTTCTCCTTTATTATTTGTTCAAATAAGGTTTCCACTGGTGGCTGTTCCTCTTCCCCTTGTGGTACCCCTATAATTTGGATGTTGGAACATTTAAAGATGTCCTGGAGGTTCCTAAGTCTCTTCTCATTTTTTTGAATTCTTGTTTCTTCATATTTTTCTGTTTGGCCATTATTTCCTTCCTTCTGGTTCACTCCCTTGAGTTGAGTCCCAATTTCCTTTTCATCACTATTGGTTTCCTGTGCAATTCCCTTCATTTCAATTAGTTTAGCCTTCATATGTTCCTTTAATTTGTGACTAAAATCAACCAGTTCTGTGAGCATCCTGATCACCAGTGTTTTGAACTGTGCATCTGAAAGTTTAGCTATTTCTTCATCACTTAGATTTATGGGCTCTGGGGCTTTGAGATCTTCTTGAGCCATTTTTGGTCTGTTTGCACCCATTAATTATGAGGAGCAGAGCCTTAGGTGTTTACCAGGGTGGGGTTGCCCAGGTGGCTGGTTTGTAACGATGTATGTGGGGGCGGGGTCAGGGCGCGGAAATGGCGGCCCCCTCTGCTGCCTCTCGCCACTGGGGCCTGCTGGGTTCCATCTCAGCGCCCACTCCCTGGTCTATCTGCACACGAATGCAGGACCATAGTCAACTCGCTGTTCTGCACCCTCGCTGGATACACTGGTCGCTCACTGGGTCCGGCCTGTTGCAACCCCACGCCTAGGATCCGCGTGCCTGAGTCCATCTGACCAAGTTTTCCTGTGCAACCCTGCTCTGCCAGCTGCTGGCTTTGCCCTTCTTACTGGTCAGGCTAAAGAATTTGTTGTTATCAGACTTTGGAAAAGTTCAATTTTCTGTGTTCTGGCTATGTTTTCTGTTGCTAATTTTTTGTTGTCTCTAAACTTGGTTGTTTGAGAAAGCACGGTGTATCCACCTAAGCCTCCATCTTGGCGGAAGTCTCTTATGCCTATTTAGTGAAAAATACTGAGTTGAACATATGTATGAGTGTGTATATGTGTAACACACTCACATACACACACATATAACTTTATTCTTATTATTTGTGCAATGGCTCTGCAAGTTCTGGGTCATTCACATTTTGCACATGGGCCAAATGAGCCTCAGAGAAGTTAGAGAAGTTCTTCCGGTCAGCAAAATAGAAAAAATGTATTCGGTACTGTTACCTATTTCTCCTAAATCTTGATGATTTTTGATAAGATGACTTTGAGGTTCTTTGCCCACAACTGCTAAACCAGAAAGTTTTCTTGGTGGCAACTTTAAAATGGCAATAGTTTTTTTTGTTTCTGTTCTTTTTAGTGAGTCACTTTAATCTCTGTATTAGATATTGATGGGAGAACAGTGCCGTCTCTACAAAATATTATAAGGATCAGTATGCTCTCTCTCGAGCTCTGGTGAAGACAAGGTCTACATAAAGAAAAAGCACGGTCACACGTTAAACTGAACGCAGACTTGGCCTGCACTGCAGTTGGTGACTGACTGTTGGCAGAAGGACCTTTGATGTAATGGTGTAGCAAGGAGTCGCTGTTCACAATGTTCCAGATATCTGCTTAGAGTGCTTAGGAATATGAAAGCTCTGGGAAAGTTTTGGTATAATTTCCCGGGTTAAAAAAGAAAAGACATACCTTCAAGCAGGCTACTCTATAATTAAAGCCAGATGAGAATTTCATTCATGCATTGAAACACAATTTATTAAAGGCCTACTGCGTGCTTACTCTCTCATTGCTAGACAATGAGAAAGAAGGCACATAAAGATGGTCCCTGTTCTCACACAGGTTACCACCTGGAGGGAGATGTGAGCAGAAAACCTTCACACCTACAAGTTGGGAGAGAATGGAATGGGGGTAGAAGGAGGGGGTGTGGCTGTGTAAATAGGAGCCAGGTGAGAAGCCAGGGAGTGTGTGTCCAGAGAGAATGAGGCCAATGGGCAAAGACTTAAGAAGAAAAAAAGACACCAGTGGGCTCCAGGGATTGAACTTCGGGGGATGACTGAAATGAGCAAATGCTCATTTAGTGAGCAAACGCTCTTCTCTGTCTCATGTGGTCTGGGGGGTGGAGAAGGAAGGGCTTCCTCATTGGTAAATGAGAATTATCTGCGCAGGTATTTCCCATAATCATCCACCAATCCTTGAGACCTGCTGTGGGACTAGAGTCAAGCAAGCTACTTAAGCATCGGTGCTTTCCATCCTCTTGTTCTTTCTCTCCCTAAAAGCTGCCTCTCCAGGTGACAACGGCAGGTAAGCACCTTATACGGCAGGCAGAGTGGGTCCAGCCATTTTTGGTCATTTGGTCATTTGGTCATTTGATGTCAAGTCGGTTATGCGTGGAGCATGAAGAAGTCATTCTTCTTTTCATAGGCACCTGGATGGGGCTCTAACTACAAGGCCTTTGTTAATATTTTTCTTGCGCGGTTGAGCCCCTTGCTCCATCAGGAGGATGGAGCTGCTCTTTGGTTTTTGAGAAAGTGTCCAACCACTGCCAGGTTAGAGTCCCATAGGACCTACCCATGGAGTTCTACCACTAGGTAATGAGGCATTTGTCAAATTTCATTTTATTGCTTGTGAGTCAGTTAAGACCAGGAAAAAAAACAACCATCCAATTATTGGCTAAATAGCTAATGCCAGCAGTACCATTTCATGCTTATCTTTAGAGTGTATGGTTGCAGCTGGGTTTCCTTCACTTTTTTTTTATTTTTTGAAGATTTTTTAGTATGGCAAGAGTACTTTGAATAATAATAGATACCTAAGAGGAATGTTTATACTCTGACTGAAGTTCAGTTAAGAAAAATAATCAGCCCAGCTCAAAACCATTTTTATTGGTAAAATGATCATTTTGTAATTCCCAGAATCTCATAGTCTTGATTTGTAAGCCTGAATTGAAAATGTAGCAGGACGACATTTAAAATCCCAGAGCAAAGACAAAATGGGAAAGATCTGATTACAATCTCTTTTCTCTCAAAATATACAGTAATTTATTTTGAAAGAAAGCAATACTTTGGTTAATAAATATTTTTATTCATAGAGGTGTTGCCTATATAGTTTCAGCTTAGTTTTTAATGGAGCTTTGGTTAGGGAAAAAGGCGTTTAGACTTTAGCCTAGTGTGGATTTGATGCAAAAACTTTTCAACATTTTAACACATTTGAATACAATAGTGTCTAAATAAACTACCTATCTATCCATTCATCTATACATCCATATATCCATCTACTTTTCATCTATGTATTTCATTCTTCCAACCATCCTTTGATTCATCTGTCTTTTAAGCATAATCTTCAGGGCATTTGGGCTGGATATTTTCCATTTGCCCCTCAAGACCCATTCCCCAGTGTTCTTTGTATTGTGTCCCAGGAGGCTGACCTGTCTAAATTGTATGAAAGGAATCCTCTTTCTTCTGACTTCCAGCTCTTTTTGGCCAGTAGGAGAGATGGAGCAGATAAGAGGGCAGGAAAGCAGAACATCAGTGACATTCCTCCTGCTGTGACTGACCTCCATCCTCTTCCTGACCACAGCTGCCATCAGATGTGACACAGACTCAGCCCTTGCTCCTCTTGCCTTCTTGGGTGCAGGGTTGGTAACGCTCTGTTTTGAAAGTTCCTCTTCATTTTTCTTCTCCCTGCTCACACTCTGTTAAGTAGTGCCTTCCCTTACTTCTCCTCAAACCTGGATCCAAGGTGCACATTCTAGTCCAATATTCATTTTTTAGTTGGACTGAGACACACATTCTAATTCCTCACCTTAACTACAGGGCATTTTAGTTCAATTTGTCTATGATCACTAAAAGGAGAAAAAGAATGACCTAATAACTTAAAATTTAAAAATATTGAAAATTTCTCATTTTACCTCTTTTTATAACTTTCCCATTTGCCAGTAAAGAAAGTTTATAATCAGACTGTTTTATTGTTACCAATGGAAGAGTCTGGCTTAGAGTTGTTTTAAGGTTGTATAATGTTGTTATTTAACCTGAAAGCAGCGCAGATGGAGGCCACCTTGGGACTCTTCGGTTTGCTTGCATTTGTACTGTGTTGGGAGAGAGAGGGCCAGAATGTGAGGGGAAGCAGAGATGGAGAAAGAAGCTTCAGACCCTGCATTTACTGGAGGAAAACTTGTCTAGCCTGCTAACTCGGGCATCCACTGACTCACAAAAGGTGGCTTTTAAATTGAGGCCCCAAGACACAGGACTGAAGACAGATGAGGGAAGTGAAATGAGACAGAGGTGGCTTAGGTAAACCCTTATAGTTCAGTGGCATCTAGAATTATCCTTTCTGTGGTTTAAATCTTTCTGAAATGAAGCAACTTTTATGCGGAAGTTCTTGGATTTGGGAAGACAGACCTTGCCAAAGTGTGTGTATATATATATATATATATATATATATATATATATATATATATATATATATATATATATATGTGTGTGTGTGTGTGTGTGTGTGTATGCATGAGAGTTTCACAGAGGTGGTTTCATATAACCACTAAATTATATGAAAAGTGGCTTCCTCTACCCCAAAGAAAACAAAGTCATCCCAAATACTAACATATTAAAGAAATACAAACAACAAAAACAACTTTTGTAGTAGCCAAGTTAAATTTGTTCTTCACAAATATTCCCACAGAATAAACATAACATTTTCTTAAGCCCTGGCCAGTTAAACAAATCCAGCTTTAAAGAAAGGGGGTGTTAAATGTTTCTCCTCAGACAAAGTTGTCCAAGTCTGTAGTGTGGGTGGAATATATTTGGAAGGCTTTCAGGATGTTTCTTTTCTTTTTTCCCTCTTCATCCCAGTCCCCCCCCCCCCATGTTGTTTCCTTGGATACTTTAAAATCAAATCCAAATTGTCTTTTACATCATGAAGGGTGATAGACACCTACGTAATTCTGGAATCCTACGCTTGAGGCTTACGTGCTTTAGTTAAGAAATGAAGTTGAAACAAGACACTTTATTCTTTATCATTTTTACTGGCACAGGAGCCTAGTTTTCATGAAAACAGACATCTTCCCTGTTCCTAGTCCAAAGCTTTCTGCTTATTCTCAGAAGAGATAATAGGCCTGAATTAACAGAAACTTAGCTGAGACTGCTCTGCTTTCGGCTCTGCTTTTCAGATATAAAGAGAAAAATGATCCCTGTCTCATAATTGCTAAGCTACCACAATGATGCTATTTTGAAAATAATTTGTATTTATAAGAAACTGGTCAGATGGCTGTAGTTACATTGCTAATAGTCACACTACAAATGCACACAGCAAGCTGGACGGCCTGTTGTCTGAGGCCATAGTGTCAATTTGTTGGGTTAAAATCTCAGCTCTGACACTCACTAGCTCTGTGACTTTGGATGAGTGACACAACCTTCATGGGATTAAGTTTCTTTCATCTATAAAATGGGAGTAAAGATAGTTTCTATCTATTCAGTCTCTGGTGAATATTACATGAGAATTACATTTCAAGAGTATATAATGTATCCATATAATAATAAATGCCGCAAAGTCTTGACTGTTGTTTTCATTCAGTGATGGATCAGAAAGGCTCCACTTCTGTCCCCATTAGACTTACTCATTTCCTCTGCCTGTCCTTTAACTATCACCTTCATGAGAACAAGGAATATTTGAGGTTTTACTTATTAAGGGAAAACATGGGACTATGGTAACCACTTTTCTATCATTAATCCTTACACCAATTTTGGAGGCAGATGGGAAATGTGACTCCACTATTTAATGTAGCTTCACTGAGCATATTTTCACAAATAGTGTAGTGATCAGAGAAGCCATTAAGATGATTTGATTTGAATTATTTAATTAAAACATGACAGATATTTGTTATTACTTGATAACCATCCTCTTCACCTTCACCTTGCCAAGACCTAGCAAATGTTGAAGTTTGGGATAGGAACTCGGGATTTTCATTAAGAAGTAACATATACTACTCACTACTATAATGATACCAGTTTCTCCTTCTGCAAAATAATAACTAGAGATTTTCCTTCAATTAAAAAAGTTGAGTTCATTCCAGCCTTTGCCATCACCCTACCATTTGAAACCTTACCCCTATAGCTCTTCTTTCTGCTGGCTACAAAATAGCTTCATTATATCTTGGACTGCTGTGGTAACACATTCTAAGGACTGGAAAATGCTCTGGAGAATCCAAATTTTTACAAAGCAAGATCACATCAAACTGGAGGCATGGATACATGGAACAGATCAAAAGGTCTCAGAAAAGAGGGGGCTGCAGGGACTGAAAGAGATTAGCCAGAGAACATGTATGCATATATGCATAGCCCATGGGCACAGGCTACAATGTGGTAAAAGCTGGGGTCGAGGCTGGTGGAGGGGGCCAATGGGGAAAAAAGGGGACATCTGTAATAGTGTCAACAATAAGAAAGGAGAAAGTAAGATCGTTACCCATTAGTATGCATTGAGCACTTACAAATTGTGAGGAACTCTAGCAGGTACTATACCTTTTCAGATCTCTACTCCACCCTTTCCCCTTCCAATCATATCCATTAAACTTTGGTGACTGAGATTTTGAATGATTATTTCTAATGCACTAAAAGCATCTTGAAGAATTGGTAGTTCATTAAAATTAAGAAGGTAACTGTCACTTTGTTCTTTTTCTCCATGTCTCTGGTTATATTTGCTTACTTGTTTTGTTGATTAGGGCTTTATTATAAATATTATTTTCTAAAAGTAAAACAAATAACAAAGTAAGAACTCTTAGATAGACTACTGACAAAAATGTTTTAATATGCGATGGTTATCAGCTCCTCATTCCTTTTTCCTTTTTTTAAAAAAAATTAGTTTATGCAGTGATACACTACAAATGAAAACATCTATGTTGGTATGATTCTATGTTTGCCCATCTGGCATATTCCATACTGATGAAAGTAAATATGTAAATATATAATATTTAAATGTAATGTTTTAGCATTCTTTCATATAGAAATCTAATTCAAATATACTGGAAAAAATTCTCATTTTGATTAATTTGTGGTAATATCAACCTACAAATAAACACTGGGTGCTCTATCCAAGCATTTTTTTAAGCTTTAAGAATTTGCTTTTATGGTGCCTATTATTTCCAGATGACAGGACATGGTGCTGAAAAGTATGGGAAAATATGGTTAGACTAATGCGTTTCCTGCCGACTGCATCATTCTGAATCATTTAATGCGGCTTCTATATTATCTCACTGTTGATTAAAGCAGAGGCAAATTACAGTACTGGAATCTCTTTAAGAGAAATTATTTGATGAACTGGTTCTCAGAGAGGTGGGGAAATGAGATAGGGCTGCTTGAGGTACATCGTTTTCAAACAAGGCCTTTATGAGAGACAGTCTGGATTGGTGAGTTTGTATTCCTGATGGAGACGATTCTCTGACTGCAGCACGTGACTGTCAAGATGCTATCTAAACTGAAGACTGTTTTTCAACATTCTTAATTTATAAACTTCCAGAGGCCCCCTTTTTTGGTGAAATTTAGAAATCTGAATATGTTGGCTAGTTTTCTGCATACAGGAAATTAAAAAATGGCTTCTTATAAAAGGAGAGTGTCAGAGGATAGCAGGAAAAAAGGAAAAAATATGTCAGAGTTGATTAATTATTAGAGTTAAAAATATACCCATTATGAATGGTAGTGGAACAGTGATTTTAAAATGCATTTTAAATGATGACGGCTTTATGATTTGGATGTCATTTGCTCAACACAGAGATCCTAATGTTGATTGATGGGCTTATAAATGTCTTCCTTGGGATTTGGCAGACAAAACTGATGTCTGTGCATTAAATCAAATGCTTCCACATTTTTTTAGCCCTATTATAACACTCAAAGCATCATTCACAATGATGTGAAAGACTCATATCCCAGGGTTGTGACAAATGAAACCTACTTATCTCATCCAGATTATGTGACTATTTTCCAAACCCTTTCTTAGTATCTTGTCTTCTGAAGCTATGCCATGAAATTTCAGACGTTTCTTTTTCCGGTTTTAAAGTATTGGTATCCTCCCCCCCCCATTTTGGCATTTGATTTATCTTTCTTGAATTGTTATCAGCTTAGCATTGGCAATTTTTGTGGAGCCTAATGCATTTTACACAATAATGATAAAACCTACTTCTTTTCTCTGCTCTGTTGTGGTTGTGTGGTTGATATTAGAGAAAAAAACCAGAAAAGGGACTTGGAAAAAACCAGTAGTACAGGATAAAGAATAAAGAATATAAGCTATAAAGGATAGAATTGTACGACTCACTTCCACAATGACGCTGGGCCCAGGAGCCAATGGGAAGTTTGAGAATACTACCACTAGTTTTTAAAAAGAAAACAGGGATGGCCAGGAAAATATATTTGATAAAGAATGTTCTTTCTAGTTTTTACTATCCTGAAACCAATTAATTCTTGGATAATTGTAGATATAATTTGATTTTGCTGTGTGAAGGGTAAATTCTTGCACTTCTTGAGTAGTAGTACAATATAGATTGGCATTATAGGAAGCTAAATTTAAGGCTTCTTCCTATAATAATCCATTTACTGCATCCGAGTAGCCTGAGTCAACATAACTTCCATAAATGCAGTACTTCCCATGCTTATGCAGTTTATTTTCATTTTATACTTGAAATCTTTGGAAAGGAAAAATTAGGTTTTATTCTTCTGTATAACTTCTTTCTTAGCAGAGCACCTGGCACTATAGGAGATATCTGATAAGAATCTGACAAATTTATCTCAAAGGAGATAAATTATGATAAATAATCATAGGAGGCAAATTATGATGCAGACATTCTGCTTCAGTGTGAATTAAAAACTTCTTTATTATTTGCTTATTTGAATATATATTGTAATCATTGTGGCAGTCTGTCTAAAATATGTTTAACTGACCAAATGTATGTTTTAGGCTAATGATACAGAATGGAGCACAATTTTTAATGAACTGTGGGAGAAATGCTTTTACTATGACTTAGACAATTATAATTCAAGATATTCTGTTAGGGAGACACAGAGATGAACACAATTTTCTTTAATGCTTCAGTATCCCTGTTAAATATTAGATGACAATATAACCATTAACTGGAACAGAGGTCAACAATCTGCAACCTGTAAGTCAAATCTGGCTTGCTGTTGTGTTTATACATAAAGTTTTATTGGATCACAGCCATGTGTATTTGTTTACCTCTTGTCAACAGCTTTCATGAAACAGAGTTGTATCCCTGAGGCAAAGTCAAGTTGAATTGCAAAGGCTAACATATCTGGCCCTTTACAAAAATATTTGCCAATTGCTCAACTGCAATATACTCAACAGTGATCTTTATAAAGGTGTCATCTAAAATTTAGCATAACTGCTTAGGAGCTGGAAGAGCTGTAACATTGCATTTAACCCCCTGAACCTCTGTGCCCTCATCTGGGAAGTGAGAATTACTGTGAGGACTTGCTTATTTATTGTAAGTAAAGTGCTGGGGAGATTCTCATTCTCAATCTAATGCCTGTGTGGAGTTAGGTTTCTACTGAATAACCTTGAATGATAGAGCCTCATGGAATTAGTATATCTGAATTAGTGTATTAATATATAGTCTTAGTGTGTATGTAGTAAGTGGTATTTTAGATTAGGCACAAACTTGTCTAAAGATCTTTATAGGCTTGTCCTTGAGTTTGAACATGAATTTACAAATATTCCACAAACATAAAACATTTCAGATAGTGGAAACTCATTGTGAGCATAATTGCTAGTGACATTAGTACTAATAATCACTACCATTTGCGGCCACCTTGGGATATAGAAATAATGATGCTGAGTGCTTCCCAAATATTATGGCCTTTACTATTCAGGATGGCCCTATGAAGTAGGTATTTTTATCTGATTTTAGATAAGGACCCTGGGGCTTAGGGTAAAGAAATGAATGCTTTGTTTAAGGTGACTTAACCAGGAAGTGGGGAAACAAGAATTTGAAACTAGATCTAGTTAGAAAGGTGAGTTTTTAGCCCACACCCTGAAGCTCACCCTTTCTTGTCTGTCCATTTCTGGCATCTTCACTCTTGTTATTGTATTTTACCCTTAGACTTCAGGACACCATCAGGTCATAGTCTGAAAAACATATGATCTTAGAGGTTTCAGGAAGGAGGAAACAGGAATTTTAGTTTTTCATAGAAGGTATGCTAAACAAAGGTTAGTTACAAAACACACCTTGGTCATTCAACTGATAATTATGAAGAATGTACTGATTAATGCAGCCAGCAATAACTAAAATTCAGAAATTACATAACTGATGATTGACTTCAGAATCCTAAAATTTCCAGCCAGGTAGCTGCAACGACTCATCATGTCATGACTCTTGCTATAACATTACTCTGTGTTTTATATATTGGAGTTTTCACCCCTATGTAGAGACTTTTGGTGGATCTTTACGGTGCTCTCTGAAGCAGTGCCTCTTCCACTTGACTGGTATGCAGTCTCATTAGTCACACTGCTCAGATGAGGGTGTGGGACACAAACTATGGCCCAGTTTGACAAACTGGGCGAGGAAGGCCTGGAGAGTTTGGTGACAAATATCATTGCCTTCAAAGTGTTATGGGGGTGTGGTGGGTGGAACTGATGGATTCACTATAGGCTGCTTCCCAATGAGAAGGTAGTGGGGTAACATATTTTTACTTATTTTAAGTTTTTCATTCTGGGGAAATTCTTTCACCTGATATTAGTATCTCTAGATTTAAGGTAACTTTTTCCAAAAGGAATATGAAAAGAGTAGGAGGTTTTACATATTTCCAGTTAAGCACCTGTATGGACAGTATTGTGTCCCCTTTAAATTTGTATGTTGCACTTCTAACCCCAAAGGCGACTATATTTGGAGATAGGGCCCATAAGGAAATAATTACAATTAAGCGAGGTCATAAAGTTGGGGCATTAACTTGATAGGACTGGTGTCCTTACAGGAAGAGAGACTCCAGGGCTGTCGCTGTCCATGCACCACAGAGGGAAGGCCACGCGATCACACAAGAAGGTGAATATAGACAGCAAGAGAGCTCTCAGCAGAAACCAAATGCACCTGCACCTTGAGCTGGATCTTCTAGATTCCAGAACTGTGAGGAGATAGGTTTCTAGAGTTGGAGCTGCTCGGTCCATGGTATTTGTTATGGTAGCCTGAGCTGACTGATACAGTATCTGTTCTACCCAGAAACCTGAGTTCTGTCAGTTCCATTCCCTATGTCACTTAGAGCTTTTTGAAATAACAGGATATTTGATTGCTATATAGGAGATTATTATTGAAGGATTCCTTTCTCATTAGCAATATTGTTATAAGTTTTTATAGAGGCAACCAGTAAAAGAATATTTCTTTGCATTGTCCATTTAAATGGCAGTTAGTTTGACCATCCTGAAGGTTCTTTGATTCCTGATCTTTCAATATAAGCATGTTGGTTTCTAGAAAACTCATGTTTCTGAGGGCCCACATATGTTATAGAAGCTTCACATATTGTCGCTGTTGCTAACCAGTGTCACCCAGGGTTTCTCTAGGATTTCCACCATTCTAATAAATGTATCATACCTACTTTGGGTTTCCTTGGTAGAATGGACTACTAGTATAAAGCAATTGAACTAGTCAGCTATTTGGGGTATCAACTTTTCTATTAAAAGATTATGATGAATTCTTTGAGAACCAGACAGAATAGCCTTGGAAACCAAAATAGCTCTGGATTCAAAAGTAATTCAGAAGTGAATAGGGTCAAAGAACATGAAATTCAGTGACTTCAGGACAGGATGGTTTGGAGTTGGAGTTTATTTTCAGATTTATTTTGCACGTTGTAAACTCCTGGTCAAGATTTTCAGGTTCAAGTAACATAAAGGCTTCCTTGTGCAACTCGAGGTCATCTGAGTTCAGCTGTGGCAGGCTGTTCCCTTTGGACTTGAATAGAGTGAAATTTAAGTGTTGAGTTCATTGCTTACACATATATTTCCCTTCAATCTTTTGTGGTCTCTATGTTTGTGGAATATAGAGATCTCTTTGTTCAAAGAAACTAGCTTAGATGTTAAATATTTATATGTGGTATATAAATATAGCCTATTTTTATTTTTCACATATTTTGGCGATATCTCAAAGTATTATATACAGTCATCGCAAGGATATGTGAAGATCTTAAGATATTTTATATTATAAGATACTTTCATATTTTTTACCTTTAACACCTCTGAAGAGACAACACCAGAACTTTCTGAAAACTAGATCCTCAAGAAAGATTATGTGATGCTCAGGCTCTTCACACCCTGGGCTTGGTTTGTCTTTGGATCCATCTCTGCAACCCTCTTTGGGTGCTGCATACATAACCACAACTAAAGGCTTTCTGTCTCATTCAACGCAAAGCATTTGCATGCTTCTGCAACTTCCTGAACACCGTGGCCTCTGTTAGCAATGGCAGCCCAATGGCCTCCTCTCATCTGCCGTGTGTTGTTTGATCCATTCTCATTTGCCCTTTTAAATGTTCCTTAAGTATCAATGCAGCAATCTCTGACCCTTCCGTGCAGAATGAATTGCTCTGCCACTGCACCAAATATATGTCTCATTATGAATTATTTATTTACCCATCTCTTTCATTAGTGTAAGTATTCTTCAAAGGCAAGGAATATGCTTTATTTACCTGATACTGCATCTCACGTGATCTGTGCTGAACCTGACATATAGTAAACAATTCATAAATATTTGGTCACTAGATTCAAAGTCCTAGATGGTTAATTCTGCATTCTAATGTTGACATTTTGTAAAGCACACATATTTGTTGCATATGGGGTAGGGTCATTTTAGGGAGAATAATTGAATTAAAAAACATTGTCTGACTAGGTTATACTTTGTTAAAATCATAAAACAAAAAGTAAATTAACTTCTGTCTAACAAGGTGCCTCTTATTTTGACCAAAGGGACTTGAATGGAAGTGGCACATGTCACACTGCATAATTTGTCATGTGCCCGTTCCCAGGTAAGGGACTCGTGCAACGCACCAGGTGACAGAGTCCCTCCACCTGCGTCTCTTGTCGAGCACCGCCAGAGCAGAGCCAAACTGTCATGCAGTCTGAGTTAGAAACAATCCTTTGTTGTTTTAGGCTTCTTGAGATTTAGAGTTTATTACCACAGCCTCACCAGGCTTATATTGACAGATATAGTTCAATAATCATTTGAGAAATGAAGAGTATCATACATGAGAAGTGCAAAGGCTCTTATCCAAAGGAGAGAATACTGACAAGAGCATTGACTAATCCAGATAGTTTCCACTTTTAATCTGTTGAGCTATGATTTCAAACACCTGTAACATTAGATTTTGTATTTCTGAGATGATCAAGATCAGCAATTGTCAACTTCCTCTATCTCACGGTGCACATAAGCTGATTATTAAAATTCTGGAGCACAACAAAAATATATTATTTTTTGCTGATGTGACAAAAATAGGTATGGTTTTGATTCATTCACACCATATGACTATTGTTGTGTTGGCTGTTGTCATATTTTTATTTGACAATTTAAGGCAAAAGAAGTCAGAGCTCCTAACTAAATGGTCAGGGATTGCATGTTTTAAAAATTCTGTGGCACACTCGTGGAAATTCACTGGTCTAGATCAATGTCTCACTAAGCAAAGCCTATATTTTACAATGTCTTTACTGGTTGTCAAATCTTTATTTGAATACTTACTACACTCTGTGAAGTAGCAGGTGCCACTGTTGAGACTGCCTCTTTCAAAGTCCTTATTTTTCTCTTTAGCCTACGTACTAATTACACAGCATTGCTACATGGAATATAATTTCTCTTTGCTTATGTCTTCATCTGTTTTTTAACTTACCTATTTATTTATTTATTTAGTTAGTTAGTTAGTTAGTTACTTTCTTATTCATTTATTTATAAATTCATTCAGCAACCACTCTTGAATGCCTAGTACACATATTGTTTGCTGCTGGAGTCCGTGGGCATAAGTGTGCATAAGTGTGTGTGCATGTGCATTTATGAGGTGCACGCTCACTGAGGGATGCTGAGACATCACATCATCTCTCTCCTGAAGGACTTTGCCATCCAATGTAATACAAGTAATCACAGTGGCCTTCACACACTGGTATCACCGAAGTATAGTGGTAGGCTGGCATTTGGCCTATTAGCAGTCATGTGAACACTGACTGGGGTTGCTTCAAGCGTGTACAGTTCAACTGGAAAAGGGCAGCTGTCCAGAAAGAACATGCTCGTTGACTCAGTGAGCATGAAGGGTGACTGTGAGGCCGTGGATGGGTCACGTTACCTGGAAAGTCTTCTCAGAATGGGGAACTCGGCTCTGGAGGGAGTAAACACTACTTAATAACACTTAAGCGGGTGTTTTCCCAATAAATAGACCACACTAAGAGCCAACTTCCTTCTCTGATGAAGTAAAAATATCTATGGGAGTCACATCTTGCCCTCTTTCTATTTGGCTTCTGCTCCCACTGATCTGCTATAGCTTCTTGTTCAAGGATCGCCGAGATCTTCTAAACAGAACCATATGGCATTTTCTGTATTTATAGCATGATGATACTGTTGCTGCCAGGGTTTCTCTTGAAATTAGCTTCCCTCTTTCCATTGCTTCCTCATTATCATTCATGGAAAGTTTTACAGAATATCAACTTTTGTTCTCCTCTTTTCTGTACTTGTTCTCTCAGTGATTTACTCACAGGACTTTACCTCTTACCATCTTATGAAGGACTCTTGGATCAATATCCACAGTAATGATTTCTTTCCCAGGTTCTATTCTCATGTCTGCAATTAACTGGTAGGTGGCACCTCATAGACGTTATTTAAATGTTTTAAAGTAAAACAGTTCACAGGTGATTCTCATGCTAGTTTCTCTCACAAATCAACCAATTCCCACAGGTTTCCAAACTTTAAGCCATTTTCTCATGGTAAGACAAACTTGTATATATGTTATTAAATAAACCTGTGTTTAAATGTTAGCTTTACTCTAAATGCTGTGAGACCTGGAAGAGTTTACTAACATCTCTAAACATCTATTTTCTCATTTGAAAAACCGGGATAATAATAGCAGTTACTTCACCAGGATACTTACGTAAAAGAGTTAACACATGGAACATATTATGTAGAATGGGGTATATTGTAAGTGGTAAACAATGATAGCTTATTTATTAATATTTAATATTCATTCTCACCTTTATAACAAGAAACTACTGTTTCTTTAATTTTTAAAATAGTTTTTACATTTTTTTTTTACTTTCCACTCCCATTTAACCACTTTCATTTCCACTCTCCCTACTTTTCTTGCTTGTACGCCATGGGAGAGTGGGTGTTTGGGTTTAGGCTTTGACACATGGACAGAGATGAGTAGAAAGAGTGAGGAAAAGCATTGAAGAGAGAAAATGAGCATCATCTCCAATGACAAGCAAAGACTTGAGTTTCTCTGGGCATAAAGTTTATGCAGAAGAAGAGTATGGCAGTGGACTTGGGGATGAATTTACATGGAAAACATTGTGTACTTTCCTAGGACAGCTTCATTGGGCAAGAGTTACAGGGAAGACATTTCAGTTGAGGAGTAACATTCCCAAATCTGTGCCTCGGAAGTGTTCTTCTGACATCAGAATATGACCAAATGGAATAGAGAGGCCCTGGGACAAAGGCATATGTTGGGAGATTGCTAGAATTATTATGTGGGTAATGAAAGGAAATCTCAGAAAGCAATGTAGCAACTCAGGTGGGGCCAGGCTGTGTCTCAGACATTGGACTTTAATCTCTGAGGAAAGGGAGAAAAACAAAAATAGATCGAGAGGACATGGATTATAAAAGTGTTATCAGAAGCAGAAATTTTGGTTTAGGAGACATGGCAGGGGTCCCGGTAACTGAGACAGTCTTACTATGTGAGCTAATAGACTCAGGAAGAAGGCAGGAAGCTGCAGTGTTGTGGTTTTGTTCATGAAATATCCCGTATTTGTGCAGGTTTTATTTACATGCATATGTGCATGTGACATGTTTTATAGGGACAGTGCATACAGCATTTATGACAATCAGAAGGGGCCCATGAACAAACATATTTCAGATATATTACATTACACTCGAAGTTCTGCAATGATTGAGACCATATTATTTCTGGTATCACATTCTCTCTCTAATGCCTGGCTGATGTATGTGTTGAAATATTGATTGATTGAATGAGTGGATGAATACATGAATGAAGATGTGTTTTACCTCTTGGTGCTTTCCTTAAGGGAAGGCCCTGGAATGGACTGCACCTGGGCTGTGCACAACACACAGGCAGCTATGTGAGAGTGTCTCTAGGAGTCCAATGGCACATCCCTGAGCCAGTGTTACCAGTGTTTCCACTTCAGGAATCAGTGGGCTGGCACCGGTAGCCCTGCTACACAGCCATTGGTTGGAAACAGCTCAGGGGCAGTGTGGCATCACCATGAATGAAGTTCATGGAACTGTGCTTCCATGTGATGCTCTTCCTACTCAGTCATCCTTCGTGTTTATCTCCTTTCCAAGTTGTCACACCTGTATCAGAGTCTGAAGGCGCTGCCTGCTCATTTTTGCTTCTTCTCCATCTATCATTCACAAGAATCATCCCTAATAAATACAAAGGGCCATAGCTGAAAGCTGCCGTTCAACGATGCTTCTTGAAGGACAGTCATTGAAGGGAGTTCTGAGAGGACACCTCCGTGGCTGCTGCACTTTTGTGTCTTGGAAACCTCATAGATCAGATATGAACTATGGATTTCCCAGTATGTCTCTGCTGAATGGAAACCAGAATTTCAGTGCTGTCTATGTGAATAGCAGTAACATAGTGATTATTTTTGCCAAGAATGTGTGTAGGACTCTAATACTTGTGCAAATCAGGCTGGGAGAAAACCCAAAATTATGTATTTATTGTGGGTTATAGTTTTTTGAGTGGGCAACAAAGAAGGCTAGCTGCCTCTTAAATGTCTGACCATGTGGTTATTTGCTTTCTGTTGGATTCCAAAAAGTCAGAAATGACACCAAAATAATATCCCAATTAAAAAGAGCCTTAATCTTGTAGAGAGCAAACCATTATTTTAGGACCAGTTAAGACCCAGTCTGTAATCGTGGGAACTACTCTCTCCCTTCAGCTCCCTTTGGTAACATTCTGAACACGAAAATGTAAAGTGAATTTAACATGTAGTGTTTACAAGAAAGGCTTAACCCCAGAAATGACTTTATCCATTTCTTTGTTTTATCAACTTTCCCATTTACTTAGCTATATGTCTCAGAGACCTTCGGACTGGGGAACAAGCTGAGAGAACCTTTGTTGCCGGCCAACAGATCACTAAGGGCTGTTTTTCTCAACTCGAAGTGGTTCTTTTCTGCTTCTTATTCTCATTGACCTTCAGTGCTATTAACCGCTTCCTCTCACTCTCTCTATATTCCTCCACATTCCTAGGTCCTGGAGCTTAGAACTTAGACTGGGCTGTCTCATTTTGTAAACGTTGCCTTGAGAGGTTTCAATATACACACAAAATGAATGAAAGGTAGAAAGCAAAATTAGTAGAAATGAAGCTGGAAGCCAGATTCCCAGGTTTCCGATTCTGAGAGTTTCTCCACTGTGGCAACACAGACAGAGATAAATTAATAAGGCGGGAGCACACATCCAGGATGCGGGAAGGGATGAGTTGTGTCATAGTAAACTGGGGGCCTGGTTCTGCGTTTACCTAAAGTGCTCTGAGGCGGCCAGGAGCACAGAGCTGTCTCAGAAACCTACCTTAAGCAGAGAATGAGCTAGAGGCTTAGCAAAATGAACATCATCTATCCATTTACCACATGGGAAATGCAACGAGGTTTCCGATTAATGGTGTTTTTCTTCAGCGAATTTGTAAAGTCTATGTAGTTTACAGCCTGTAACTGCACCAGTCTTCACAGGTCTTGTGTACCCAGCAAATATCAGTAAAACTTTGGTAGCCACAGACATTTTTTGTACTTTTATGTGGTAAATGTATAATGTTTCACCTAGAACTAAGTTATGGTCTTAAATAACAAAAAATAGGCACTCAAGCATATAAAACCAGTTTAGTTACAAGCGTCTGGGGGGAGGGGGTTGATAGAGGTGTCATTTGCCCAGATGGTCATGTGCACACGCACAGTGTCTTCGTGCAAAGGTCGCTCCTCAGTCAAAGGTAGCAGCCCTGTGGGTTTGGCTTGGGCCTGACGGGTAAAATAATGCACTCAAGGGGCTGTCCCCTTCCTTTGCCCATTGTCACAAAAGGAGCATTGGTACAGCCTTTCTCTTGATCTTCCACTAACCTAGTGGTCACTTGATAAACAAAGCACTAAATGCAGGCACTGAATTCCTCTGACTCTGTCCTCTACTTGGGATGAGGGGAATTTTCTTTCCTATTGAAATGTAGAACTACTGCTCTTTTAAGTGAATTCTGTTCAGGATCTGGCTGCGAAGCTGAGAAGGTTTACAGGGCAATCTAATCATCTGTGCAAACCAGAAACAGGACAAACTCACCTTTTTTTTTTTCTTACAGCAGAGCACAAACCCCAATAGCTCCAAAGCCTGTGTACAGTGGATTAGGGAATCCTACACATTTATTTCAGGATGACACAATGACTTATTTTCCCGTTTCCATGCATTTTCAAATAACCCACTTACAAAACCCCTGGCGTGTTTTTCTCGTCATCTATAACCCGATATTCAGATTGTACTTTTTTGAAGGATGCTACAGATAAGGAGATTGTTTTTAATATCTGGTTTTATATTAGAGCCATGCACTATTTTTAGTTCTATTTTTGCTGGAGTTTTATTAAGCCCTTTTAGTATGAAAAGTTGAAAAGCAATTTCTTTATTCTATATGAAGGCAGGAGTATTCTAGCAGGCGGTTTGTGTCATTACAATCAGGAGTTCTTGTAAATGCTCAGTAAATAGTTTTTCTTATTTGTAGTGCCGAAGGGGTAATATTCACAATATATTTTTTAACTCAACAAATTTATATGTATACTTTTGAAGAGGTTGAGATTATATAAAGGGAACAACATATATATCCTAATTGAAACAATGCATTGTTTTCACACATGAATTTATTAAATGTGCCATGACACATTGTAGAGAAAAGAACATTAGTATCAGGTGGGATGAGGTCACTAGGGTAGGACCCAATCTAAGATGACTGGTGTCCTTAGAAAAGGGGGGAGGGCTGGACCCAGGGACAATGCCATGCACAGAGACACGGGGAGAGAATGGCTGCCTACACACCAAGCAGAGGGACCTGGAACAGACCTGTAACTCACAGTCCTTGGAAGGAGTTAACTCTGCTGACTCCTTGATTGTGGAGTTCTAGCCTCCAAGATCACAAGGCAGTGCCTTTGTGTTGTTTAAGACACCCAGTCTGTAACTCTGTTATGGCAGCCCCAGCAAACCAACAGGACCCGAAGCCATTCTTACTGTGTGTGATGACGGTCCCTTTTGAGAGTCACCTCTTTGTCACCATCGGTTCATGTGGTTTGGGTAAGTCTGACTCCAGCCCAGTCTGTCCATGGGCACAGTCCCTGGACTGGCCAGTTGGGAATCCAGAAGCCTTTGTCATTGTTTCTGATGGGTGAACACAGTAACAATATGCAGATGAGGTATTACAGAACTGTACACCTGAAAGCTATATAATTTTATTAACCAATGTCTTGCCAATAAATTAAATAAGAATAAAATAAAATAGCCCTGGCTGGTGTAGCTCAGTGGATGGAGCATGGGCCTGCAAACCAAACAACCACAGTTCAATTCCCAGTCAGGGCACATGCCTGGGTTGCAGGCCAGTTCCAAGCAGGGGACGCACGACAGGCAACTACACATTGATGTTTCTCTCCCTCTCTCCTTCCCTTCCCCTCTAAAGATAAATAAATAAAAATCTTTAAAAAATAATTTCTACCAGTGTTTGTTTTTATACATATATGTATGAAATTCGTACATATTTCAAGTAAAACATCAGTTCAAGATTTTTGTGGGAATCTACTGTAAAAGAGAATTTATCTTGTGGTTTTATAATTCATAGGTCAGCAATTTTTTTTTCTGTAGAGGCTTAGACTATAAATATTTCAGGACTTATGAGTTATATGGTATCTATTGTACTCTGTGTCTGTAGTGCAAAAGCAGCCATAGACAGTAGGTACACAAATACGCCAGGCTGTGTTCCAAAAGAACTCCCTTTACAAAAACAGGTGGCAGACCAGACTTGGCCCATGGGCTGTGATTTACTGACCCCCACTATATATAATAAAGCATTAGCCCGAAACATCTTGGTGCTACCCTAGTGGGATACTCTAGTAAAACAAATCTGGCACAAAGGACGGTACAGCTCAGTGATAGAAGGAGACAGATTCCTAAAGATACTGTGCCAGACTGAATCCAGAACATGAGTTCTTGGTTTCAGGACTCAAATAATCTTAGTTATTTCCACCTATCTTTTGACAACATGAGTTCTAATACAATAGATGAAACTTTCCATACAGTGCCAATATGTGATGGACCCTGAATATCAGCCTTCTCTCTTGTCTGACGGGTAGGTAGCAGGTACTAGAGATCCTATCTTCTTTTTTAAGAAACAGTGTGTTTAGGAGTAAAATATTGAAGATGAAGAGAGTGATGGAAACACAGTGGAAATTGTTTTGCAACTTTATATTTTCTATCCCTCTTCCTTCCTTCTTATCGCCCAAACTGATTCTTTCTAGACACTTTCCTCCTTGACCATAACTGGTTCTGTTTCTCCATAAAAAGAAACATAATAAAGGAATTAAGTCCTCTGATGCTGTGCCCTGGCTTTCCTGTTGCTCTGTCCATGGCTCTAAAGAAGGAATTTATCAGTGTTGTGCTTTGTGTCTGCAGTGCTCTCAGGGACAGAGAGAGACCTGTCCAAAAACTGTTACATTGATCTTTGAGGGGAGAATAAATAAATAGAGGGCAGGGTAACTAGGAAAGAGGGGTGGTTTTAAAAAGTCACAGATCCGGGACAGAACACACCAGGACTTTAGATGATATTTAAAATTAAGAAAGGCCATTTTCACTTGGATAAACAAGACTATTTTTAATCACAACAGAACATTTTACTGATGAACAGACCTAGTTTAAATATTCTGGCACTCAAGGCTGAGCTATCTCCACTGCACATAGAGAACCAGTGGACGGTCTAGGTAACCCCAACGTAAGTCCTCTTCACTGAAGATGGAAAGGTGTTGGGGCTATTTAAAAAATATGTTTTATTTAATTTTTTAAGTTTTGGCAGTACTGTTGCTTTTATTTAATTCTCTTTATTTTATCCTTATAGAATTTTGTTTGAATAACCAGATTGGACTGTGATGGGAAGATCTTTTCAGGTTGGCCTATTGATTGACCATTGGACATCTGTTCATTTATTCAGTCAGTCTTGTATGAATATAGAAGCATATTTATGAAATTCTCATTAAATGTACAGCATTTGTTGCTATTATAGTTCTATATGTACTCTTAGTTCCCAGAATGATGCTTTTATTGCCAGGAACAATTCAATTGAATAAATATTTAATAAAACCTTTTGGATGTGCAGATAAATTAATAGATTTTTCTGAATATATATTATGAACTTATGTAGCTGAAGAGATAAACCCTATACATTTGAGGAAACTATAGGGTTATAGGGGGGGAAGTTCTGCAAATAATTAATGCTAAAATAAATGATAATAATATACTCAGGAAACAGTATATTATTATGGGGCAGAACAGGGATGTAAAGAGTTTGGAATGAGTAGTGGTCTTGAACTAGATTCTGATTAATGAATGATTAGGATTTGATTAGAAAGAGAAGAGCCAGAACGATACTCCTGGTGAGATAATTGTCATGAGCAGATGTGGAATCAGAAATACTTATGTGAATTTTGAGGTGTGGAGTAGGGTTAGGTGGGAGAAGGTGGGGCATTAGTATTGGTAGAGTAAAAGTGAGGTTATTAGAGGGCTTTCTTTCATTGGCTGTAAAAGTTTACTTTGTTGGGAGGTACCTTGCCATCGGGAAAGAAACTACCAGCCTAAGCCCTTCCTTCTAAGCTCTGCCTTAGAAGGAATTTTAAAACATGAGAATTAGGAAAAAAAAACACCCTCTGCTGATTCAGGCGCTCTGGCTGCACTGTTGGTAGTGGGGCGCAGCCTGTGTTCCAGCTTCTCCTCCCTCCTAGGCCGTTGCCTCTGCACAGTGCACTGAGGCTGTGGCCAGCTTGCCATCCTTCTTTGAATCCCAAGGAAGTAGTGTGCTGAATGGATGAATAGATGAGTAAGTGAACACCGAAAATCAAAGGAATCAATGATAAATAATTGCTTTAAGTAATCCATAAAGTCTGTATTGCATGCTCTTTATGGATAACTTTTTTAGCCACCGAAGTATATATATATATACAGATTATATTAGGTTTATTTTCAGATTATATTTTTCTCCTATAAAATATGTATGATACCACTTGGCTTGGTTTTCCAAATTGACTATCTAAATCCATTTGCCACTCTGTGGAAACTCTTGCTGCTTTGCTGTTTTAGAGAGGCAGAAATGCGTAGTGACTAAGGACATTGATTCTGAGTCAGACTGAATTTGGATTTAGGCTCGGATCCTATTTTCTGTAGCACTGGGCACTCTTGTCAGCTTCTCTGTGCATCGCTATCCAGACCAGAAGAAGAAAACAAGTAAGTGAGTAAATGCCAAAGACTCCATCCAAGTAAAAGTGTTTAGGTGGAGTGAAGGAGGCTGGAAAGGAGATGCATCCCACCAGTCTTGTGCAGAGCACAGGCCAAAATTAATTCATGGGGATATGTTGGGGGACTCTCAGTCCTTCTCTGAAGCTCTGGGCACAATGTGTTCGAGAAGCATGGGAAGAAAGATGAGGCCTATTTTCATAATGCTACTATTTGATATTTTCTGATTGGAGGCTTCAGCATAACCTGAAATGTTTCTTTCCTACATGTAATCAACTCAATCTCTTCTCTTTCTAAGATTACAAGGATCATTTTCCTATGTGGAGTCTTTAATTTCTGCAACATTTAAAATTGCTAATACAATGGAGAGTTTTTTGAGTACACCTTTATCTTCCATGAAGATCATGTTCCATGATTTTATAGCCACGATGGAACAGAAGAACATGGATTTGGAGTTTCAATTTCTTCTGACAGTATAGTAAGCTAGAAAAGCCCAAGCTACAAAAAGCAGTGGAACGGAACTTTCTTCCTACCATGGGCCTGGATTCCAAGTAGCATTTACCAATAATTTTTCAGCTGTGATCTCTATGGACACCAACATGGGTGGATCTTACCTGTGTGAGGCTCCCGCTGGTGATGCTGAATTTCCAGGCACAGGCACAGGCACAATGGATGCGTCTCCTTTTCTCAACCAAAAGAGCCTCTGCAGATACAACATCAGAGAGCACATCTAAGATATGGATGACTTTAACCCAGCTCAAATTTTTAAGTGAAGTTAAATCAGTTTCACATTTGGGCACTTTAATACCAGGAAACAGTCACTTGTATATTCTTTGCACAGCACTGTGATAGATTGCTGAGGAGACCTGAACGATGTCTGGTATTTGTGCACAAATGACACAGCTGCAGACAAATGGGGACAAAGTTGCTACAGATGTTGAAAAATTGTCTTAAGCAATGGGAACCTGTTATCTTACTTAATTTTATGAATAACTGCCAACAGGTACATGAAAAACTTCCCTGTTACGAGAGGGAGCCCATCAGGGCACTTGGTTCCCCTGACCACTCCCATGGGCCACCATGATGCTGCAGAATGCAATCTCAAATGACTGTCCTAGTAGAAAGAGGGGAAGATGCTTGGGTTGAAATCCAGGCTCAATCGCATTGTCATTTAAATTTATGAGCTCTGATTTTTTTTTATGTGCAGAGTGGGAAAACCTATCCCTCCTTGCAAAATCTAGTGGGGCATTTGAAATGATCTTTATGTGATTTGACACTGTTTTGAGGTTTTATTCCTCTTTTCCTTCCTGTACTGTTCCCCTCTCTGATTTCACTCGGGCTCTGCCTTTTAAGCATTTGCCTCTGTAATATCTGTAGGGTAGTGGCTCTTTGAAGTCAACCATGCTTCCTCTTTTTTGCAAAAATCTAAGCCCTCTGAAGATGAAATGAGTCCCACATCCCGGAGGTAGGAAAGGGAATGGTTATAGGGACCCAGACAATGGGAGGAGAGATTCCCAGTACTGGGAAGGGGAAGGAGTGAGTTAGAAGGACCCCAGTGGGATATGATGTCACCTGAAGTGCCCCCAGGTCCCTGTACCTGTGTTTTTTTAAGGGTCTGTGGTGGGACTAGGAAGTGGTAACAGAAACAAATGTGGACAAAAACCCTTTGAGCAGAAAGACCTCCCAGAAGCTTTGGATGTGCATCATCCTGAAACCTTGGGCGATCTTGGGGTAGAAGGGAATTCAAATTATAAACCATTATTGAGATTTTAGTCAGCTACACATACAAGGTTCAATCATACTTAAATTTAATAAAAGAAAATAAATAAGTAGGATATTTCTGGTTCGCCTGAGTTTATAAACTAAGATTTGTATGCTACATACTTAAAACTCCTAGCCCAGTGTGCATCAGATTCATAGGTACTATTAAAAGGGTTCATGAATTTAATCCAGGCTACGAAATGCTGACACCAAGGCAAAAGTGACTTAGTTATAATACCTAACAAATCTAGAGCAAAACCATGTTTGATAAATACAATAAAATTAATAAAGTAGCAATAGAAACAGGCCTAAATCTCTCTTTTTAAAATTCATGGCAGACATTTAAATCAAATTTAGAGCACTGCACATTTGCATCTTTTACATCTTTTTTCCTCACAGTGGATATTCAGCTATTTTTCATTCATTTAATATTGATCTTGTACAACGTGCAAAGAACCATTCTTGCTGGCACACACTGAAAGAGACAAAGAATGCGTCGCCTTCATGGGCCCTCCATTTCAATGGAGGGATGGGTCAGTGAGGGATTTGTGCTCAGGGCCTTTAATGAATTCATAGGGACTTGTTATTTATATAACATGACCCAATTTAGGAGGGCCAGGGCTAACTTTCATGTACGTGGTTCATTCATGCCACCTGCGTCACCATTGTACCATGTGGCTTCCACCCTCAAAGTCCCCTCCTAGTCCCCCATTGCTACGGGAGCTCCAGGCATGGCATTTCTTTTTCAGGGATAGCAAAAGATGGGAAGAGAGTTTGCACTTACTTTTGTAAAGGGTTCATTTTCTTTCCAAGTGGCTCTCCCAGGAACTGAACACCAGATTTCTGCCTACGTCTTGTTAGCCAGGCATTCCTTATGGCCATAATCAGTGGAACCTCCCCCTTACCCCTACCTAGAAATGCATCCTTTTATTTAGAAGCAAAAGAGAACTTCGTATTGTTGATTAAACTTTGCTTAGCTCTGGCTTGGCATATGAACCTTGATCTTCCTGTATTTATATCGTTATCTATGCATCAGATTTGTGGAATGAGTTCCTTTCAGAGAACCCTGCCCTGTCTCTTCCAGTCCTTTAGTGTAGCCTAATAGTGATCATGAACATTCCAAATGTTAACACTTTTCAAGCAACTGTCCAAGGAAGAGAGATTGGATTAGACTCTTGTTCTAATGCTTGGGAGCTTGGGACCTTAGATTAATTAAATTTTGTCCCACTAAAGAGGATATCAGAATGTGACTTTGGAAATAAGGTGATTACAAATACAATTTGTTAAAATGAGGTCATCAGGGTAGGCATTAATATAGTGTAACAGGTGTCTATATACAGGTGAAATTTGGATACAGAAACAGACATGAAAAGACACAGGAGTGCATCTACAAGTCAAGTGATGTCAAGAATTGCTGGAAAATATCAGAAGCCACAAGAGGCAGCAGTCACTTCAACTTCCATTGAGTCATTAAGAGCTTGGCTTGGGATATTTTTATTTTGAACTTCTAGGAATTGAGACATTGTTTTAGGCCACTCAGAATGTGGTTCTTTGTTATGGCAGTTGTAGGAAACTAAGACAGCAAGTAACTTATCTTCCACCTGCCTCATTTGCTTTGCCTAAAGATTGGAGATTATGAATATTCTTGCACTGCCTGGTGAGTAGTAATTGATCAGTAACTGCTGACGATGATAATTGTTTTGAAGGGGAAGAATGGACATGGAGCATGCATATGCTCCTTCTCTCCCCTCGTAGCCCCTCATCCACTACAGGAATAGAGCATTGGTTTGCACAAAGCACTTAGCAAAGCACAGTACGTCTCAGCACAGAGAAGCTCTTTCCAATCATTTTGGTATCTTCTGGAATTCAGTGCCTTTGTCTTTAATACATGGTTCCACCTGCTGTTTGGGGTGACATTCTGAAGAGCAGGACACCTTAATATCTTTAATATTTAGTTTGTCATTCATGAGAAAAAATAAAGGTTAGTTTATAAACATCCTGTATTGAGAGTGGGAATCTGGGTTCTAGTCCGCAGGTCTCCCCGGGTCCCCAGGAAAGCCCTTCAGCTTTTCTTGGCCTCTCACCTTGCACTTTGAGAAGCTTGTACTCTCCAATGTCTAAGCTTCCTTTCATCATGAAACCTGACTCTAATATCCCTAATTAAAATATGCAGTACTCTCATGAAGCAGTTAAAATGATCAACCGAACATAAGGTGGATCTTCATAAATCGTGGGAAGGTAACATGTCTTCCAAAAGCTTGTTTTCACACCTTCACATGACCTCCTTGAGGACTCAATCCCTGGTCTTTTATTTGTCATATGGATTCCTGACCCTGAGAGTCCACCAGCTGCTACCAGTTCCATACTCCTACCCATTAACAGAGCTAGGAAAAATAACATTGTTTATGGCAGCAAAAACTCTGGAACTCAAGTGGAGCGCTCTCTCATTTTGTAAAAGAAGAACAGATGTCTTCAGAACTGGGTCTAGAACATTACTGTTGGACTGCTAGCCCTGGGTTTTTCAGTGCCTGTGCTGTTTCTCTTAGGCAGGACTTCCTAGTGAACACAGTGTCTTGTCCTACCAGACAATTCCTGCCTTCCATGGTCTTCCAGATGATGCTAACTAGGGGTGGTGCTAAGTGACTGATCACGTCTGCCTGGATGTGTAGGGCTGGAAAGGTTATTTACTCACCATGCCCCTTATTCTCTTAAAAACTGTTTTCCAAAGGAGTAAAGAGAAGGGTGGCAATTTAAGGGGAAAAGTGGAAGCATATTAGCATATATGTAATCTGTCCATGACAGTCCTTGCATTAAAACATTAAACTATCTTAATAACTATGAAGTTGAAGGTATTTATTTAGCCTAGCACACATACACTCAACGATTTGTATTCTAACTTTTTAACCTATTTTTTCCATTGTTTTCTATTTATTTCCATTGTTTTCTATTCTACTCTTCATTCTAACTACATGATCTACATACATTTTCAGAGTATGTCATTCCATTTCATGTTGCCATGTTTTAAACATCCTGTCCTTTCTGCCTGGTATTTCATTGCTTACTTTATTTCTGTAGTAAGTTTGTACTCATTTCCAAAGGCCCATCTCCAAAACTTATTATTATGGGAAGCTTTTTTCTATTTAACTCTTCTAGTTAAATAGAGAAAGGCTACCTCCTGTTTTTGGAGGCACAGGGTACCCAACACTTACCTCTATTGTAACATTTACTACACTGTGTTAAAATAATTTTAGATCTATTTCTATACTACTTGTGATATTGCTAAAGGCAGAGTTTATGTCTTATTCAGCCTGTGATTCCCAAGTATTTAGTCCAGTATATAGACAAAAGTGGGTTTTCCACAAATTTATGTTGAATGAACTGTGGATGGATGGACAGACATGACCAGATGTACCAAAGGAGATCACAGTCAGGAGAAAACACAATGATGTCTCTTATCTTCAAATTTAAGGGACGCTCTTCCCTCCTCCCCATTTTCCAACTCTTGCTAAAGTTTCTAGCCAAACTTTACATATTACAGGCTGTTCTTAGACTCCCCAAAGGAGGCTTGGTTTGGATACAAGCTTAATATGAAGAGTTAACATATAGACATCAACACTACTGATTGGAGACTGTATTTGGATTATGCTAGAGAAAATAAATTGTCTGTATTGCATACAGTGTTAGACGGTAACTGGGTAATAGCTCTGGGCTTAGATTATGTGCGCTTATGGGCAGGCTGAATTGAGCAGTGTTCAGAATGGGGCTGATTGTGGAGGCATTTGCTGCCAAAGGTTCATGTTCAACCCAGTGCTTTCTGACATGTGATGATTAAAGCGTATTTCTTCTGGTGGTAAAATGATGAAATCTACGCCAAAATATTTGCTTTGTGGGGGTGCACTGGAGAGGGGACACAGGAGAGGAGATGCTTTGTGGGCAGTCAGGGTTTATTTTGCATGATTTCCTGTTAGAAATTTGCAGGCAGAGGTGGGAGGGGAGCCATTCGCAGGCAGGAATAAATATTCAAAAGTAGGACTTTCCTCCAGCAACTGTACTTATATGTCAAGTTCATCTTAACCTTGTTTCATCAGAAATAAATTGGAATTTTGGTTGTTATGGCTCCTGGGATTATAAGACCACAAAATAACAGTCTAAAACCAATGGAATTGAGCTCAGTGGATGTTGGTCACATTGGACTGCATGTATCATTGGAAAGAAAGATTTGTTGAGCTGTCTACCTTGTGTTTGGCATTTGAAAGTCTTAGATGAAGAAAAACAGAGATGCCCTCTTGTTTCTTAAAACAGTCATGTTTTCAAAAAACACAGTATAATACAGTTCATGTTAGTAAGAGGTGAGAGTGAAAGATTATTGGAGAACAGGTGAAGGGTGTGGTTATTTCCCTTTAGATGCTTCAGGAAGGGTCATGCATGATGCGCTTTGAAGGGTGAGCAAGAAAATGCAGACATTCCCAGGCAGATAAAAGAGTGTGTATAAAGGTATGGAGGATAGAAAGTGTGTGTGTGCCTTACCCCACCATGATGGTCACCTCCATTTATGTTCATAGTGGTTATAACTCAGGGCATCGATGTGGGGGTGGTTTAAAATCCCCCACCTGTATCAGTGCATTTAGAACTCTGGTCCCTCAGAGACAGCAGAGCTAACAGGGAAGAGGCCTTGACTCTTGAAACGGAAAATGTAGATTAGAGTGGCAGCATCAAGCTATTATTTCTGGGATAAATGGAGAAAATAAGAAACACATCAGTTCTAAGTGGAATTATCACACAGTCATTTTCAGACAAGGATAATTTTTAGAGTAAAAAAAAGGGTATATTAATACGTACACCAGAAACATTTGTGTAAACAGGAATATCCTCAGACAAACTAGGTCTCTGGTCAAGTGAATAATGAAGAACCAGAACGAAGAAGAAGGAATCTGTGGGTCCATCAGAACAACTTGAATATTAAGATGAAGGTGAAGACCCTCTGAACATGGGGGAGATGCGACCACTTCAGTTGAGATGTAGCATCAGTTCTTCACTGAATTGGAACTAGACACTAACATCAGAACTGCGGTTCGTTCTTTGCAGCTCTTTTCAAATAAACATTTAGAAAAAAGATCTCAGTTTGCTTCATTTAATAAGTGTGATCTTAGTCCTGATAAATTGTTGTCCCGTCTGTATCGGTGCTAAGAGAAAGGACTCGGTGGGCAAAGCCTTCCAGCAGGGCGGGCAGGAGGCTGTCAGCGGCCTGCACACTGTGGGATGCAGACGCCACACAGATGCATCCTCCCTGCTTGAGCCTCTTTACAGAAAAGTGCAAGAGGCAGGCAGACATGAGAAGCATATAAAACCTTGAGGGTGGTAAAAATCTGTGGCAAACACTTTTCCAGTTGGGGTGGCAACCAAAAAAATTAAAAATCAGTGAGAGCAGCAACCTCAACCTTTTCTAAAATTTCCCGTTACCTGGGAACTGTACTCATTCCTGACTGACTAATAATAACAAGTTTCTACTAGAATATGGACAAACAGGAAGTCTTATACATTTTTGATAGAAGTGTATATTTTACAACCTATTTCTAAAACTTTTTGACATTACCTTCTGAAGTTGAATGCAATTATCCTCCATGACCCACCAAAATATGCATATGTATAGGCATATGTAAATTTATATATAAATACAGATAATGTAAAGATGGGATAGATAGATTGATATCCAACAGAAATATGGATTTACTGAAAGGCACAAATGAGAACGTTTATGCCAACTTTATATGTAATCGCACCAAACTGCAGACAACCCAAATAATTGTGGCATAGATATTTAATAAAATACTATACAGTAATGATAATAAACCAAATCTGCTACCTGCAATAATGGTGAAGAATCTCACAAGTGTAATGCTGAGTGAATAATTCAGGCAGAAAGTACACACTTTACAATTTCAGTTACCCAAAGTTTAAAATTGGCAAGAAAAAGACTGATACGGTCAAAGTCACATGGTCCCTGCAGTTCTGGTTCTTGATGCAGATGGTGCTTTTGTTTGTGTCCTTGGTTTGTGAATCTCATTGCAAAACATCCTCAAGCTGTATTTTAGAATGTTCACCTTTTTCTGAAAGTATGCCTCAATTTCAGAAAGACATACTGAAATTTTTAAAAAGAAAAATGCAAATGTCAATTATTGCATATTTTCATTTAAAAGTAGTTTGTATCTGTCTATCTCTATAGAATGGCATTCATAAAAACAGTCTCTGTTTATTTCCCAGTGCTGGGGTTGGAGTGGTTGTTTCTTCTTTTTTTTTGGTACCTCTTTGTATTGACTATTATTTTCAAAACAAAAAAAAATCACTGTTACTAAAATAGTTTATTTACAAAAAATTATGAAGTAGAGGGGTCTATGTATCTAAGGTAGATAAAAAAAAGAAGTTCAGAGTTTGAATACTATATCATTTATATTTTATTCCAAATTGCAAACTCCTAAAGTAAGAGAAAGAATCATTAAGATTTGTTTTATTCATTGCTGGGATCACAGTGAAATTTAAATGGTGCACGGTGGACAGGAGGCAGCCAGATAATCCTTACAGAATGGGAGAATAAAGGTCCCCAGCCTACGATTTTGGAGTCCCTGACAATGGCTTCTTGTGTCACCCTTATTTGATAAGAATAAGAAAAATCTATAATTTTTTTAGTTGTTCCAAAGTCCATCTTCTTCCAAAAAGTTGCCTCCATTTTTTTTTCTGACAAATTAGTTATAAAGTTCAGGTTAATACTGGTTGGATGGAAGGACTGGAGAACTGGAAGCCACCAAGCACTGGCTGGCATTGCAAGTCCCGTAACCTCTGGATCTGAAGTCCATCAGCTGGCCAGTAGGGAAAGAACCAGAGTGCCATTTGTTAGGATAATTTGCTACATGCCCCTGCGTCTGTATGCCATTGATCATAACGTGTTTACAGCTCAGGAAAGGTTTTTTGTTTTCTTTCTTTTTCTTTTTTTTTTTGATAGGTTTACAGTGGAACCTTTTTACTTCTTTATGTCAAAGGCAAACAATTACCTTAAGTGTCAAGCTCTCAGGTACGATGATAAATTATTTTCACAGACAAAGGGAAGACATGCATTTTTTAAAATATTGTATTTGGTCTTAACACCTATTCTGATGGAATCATTTCTGGTCAAATTTTTATGAGAATAAACACCAGCCAACTTTGCATTTATGAAACAAATAGAACTGATATTTAGAGTCAAGCTGACTTCAGCTATTCCTATAAAAATTATAAAGGCCTATGAAAATATGGTATTTAAGAAACATTATGTCTTTTATACAAATAATTTATCTATTTCTGTCCAAAGTATCAATAAAATCACTCTGAGCCCTTCCTTGCTGAGTTCTGTTTCTCTCACGCCATCCCCCTCCTGATCCCACGGTGTCTTGTTGAGCCCACTCTTCCTGCTTGCACTGAACTGCTGAGAGTCTGCAAGCCATAAAGTTACAGAGTCACGGAGTTCTCTAAAGTGTAGGTCTCAACATAATGTTTTACTTCAGAGTCAGTAAGCTATTACTATTTCAAAACTTCATGTGCACCTCACTGAGGCCCAAGAAAACCATATTCCAATGAACATAATACAAAAAGTAAATCTTAGGAAGAGAGATGAAATTTGCTCATGAGTAAGAAAGAAATGCTCAACCAAGAATCAGGTTGGGTTCTAATTTAGCCCAACCCCTATCTGCATGACATTGAACAAGACAGAGGCAGGAGCTCCACAGAGAGTGGGACAATCAGGGTCGATAATTTTTCTAAGGAGTCTTTGTGGAGGGGACTTGCACAATGAGGCCAAGACTGGAGAGGTAAAAGGGATCAACTGGGTTTATAATTTTCAGGTGGGAAAAATATAAATCATTATTGCCATACTTAAGGAAAATTTTCACCAAAAGTCAGGGTGAAGTAGAGTAGGAGAGAGAAATGTTCATGAAGGCATGAAAAGGGACAATTGGAGAACAAAGCTCTTGAACTAGCAAGAGAGATGTTTCAATGGAGCCAGATGTAGAATCATTCCTTTTGAACATGCTACCTTTAAGGTAGTATTTTTAAGATGAAGGTTCAGAATGCCCTACCAGGTAAAGAATCCCATGAAGCTAAGAATGATTGAAAGCAAAGAGAACACCAAGTGTATATGGGATGTTTTTTAAAAGTTGCTTTACATCATCATTTTTTCCTGTTCCCACTCTACTGTGCTTTAACAAACTAGTGGTCATTAGACATAACCAATGGTCCTGTCTCTCTGGGACCATTACCAGCCACACAGTGGTGGGAGACTTCCCCTGATCCATGCAGGAAGGCCACCAGGCACAGTAGGTGCTCCTTCTGTGTCTTACTCTCCTGCCAGGCTTTTGAAAGTTCATTTCAACTTGACATCACATGACAACAATGACACAGACATTGAATATCATTAAATATTGGCTCTGTCTAGAGCTCACGTGGGAACACAAAAAATGCTTTTCCCTATTAATAAAAATGCATTTATAATTTTATTCCATATTGGAAGTAATAGTTATTTACTTCTGAATATTGTCCAAGGTGGAGAAGCCATTGGAGGTCGTCAGAATGAATTCTGGTGGCAGAGAGACCTCTGTGTGTCACTCTGTTCATTGCAATGTTTCGTCACAAACAATAACATGAACTTCAGAGTAGATGCTTCTTCTCTTAGAAGAGGGACAGAAATAACCAAATTGAGCTTCTCTAAAAATCCAAACAGAGTGGAAAGGCTCATTTTTCTTCCTTTGAAGTGGGAATATAGTTAACTTCTGGCTGCCTACCTATTTGTATGCCTTTGTGTCTATGCAGCTATTTGAAGGCTCTCTGGGGATGTAAGCCTTCTAAGCTTCTAGAAGAAAAATTTGGGTTCAGCTTTTTGTTAAAAAAATAAAGATGCTTTTTTAAAATTTTATTTTAATTGTTGTTCAAGTACAGTTTTCTGTCTTTTACTCCCATCCCAGCCCAGCCCCCAGTGCTCCCCACCTCCCTCCCATTTCCACCCCCTTAGTTGTTGTCCACGTGTCCTTTAGATACTTGTTCCTGTAAACCATTTTTCCCCTTTTCCCCTGAAATTCCCTCCCCTCTCCCCTCAGACACTGAAATAAAGAACAGGCTGACAGGGACCAAAATGCTTTTTCTTTACTAAAGAATATAGATCTCTCTTAGGAACTAACAGAACATCTCTAGACAAAACTGATCAGGAATTCATGCTGTATTGAAACTCACTGAGACAAGATGTGACATTTTTCTTGGATTATTATTAATTTGTGTGCAGTACTTTACTGGAATTGTTTGAAATGAACTTGTAACTGCCATTAGAAAGGAAGGCTTGATGCTCAAGATCTTCTTTTCTTCTTTGTTTATCTCTGGATGAATTCTCTTTTGAATTTGAGAAAGGGTAATTCAGTGACATACATATCTTTCTTTGAGGAAACTACCATTTTATTATTTTAAAATAAATATTTCTTTATTTTATTAGATTTAAATACATTTTACAAGGTGTTTCATTTTCCAGTTTTATTTCAGAATTGCAGATTTGATGTAGAATAAGGGTATGCATCAATAAGGGGAGAGAGATTGCCCAAGTGGCGTGAAATAAAAGTTTTAATCATTTTAAAGTTCAATCATCATTTAAGCTGTATGTCAAAACTTAGTTTATGATCTAATGAGTAACCTTTATCTTTTACTGACATAAAAATGTTAAAATGGAGATGTTGATTGACTTCTGCCAAGATGGAGGTGTAGGTGGAAGCATTGTGCCTCCTCACACAACCAAGTTTAAAAACAACAAAGTTTTAGCAACAAAAACACAGCCAAAACCACAGAAAATTGAACTATACAGAAGTCTGACAACAAGGAACCCTTCAGCCAAACTGGTAAGAGGGGCAGAGCCAGCAGCAGAGTGCAGTCCGGCAGGAAAGATCCACCGGACTGACCCAGGTATGCGACCCAGGCATGCTGGCAGCAGTAGGCAGACCCCAGGTGTGGAGAAGTGGGTGGACCCACTGAGGGCTGACCACAGTCACACATTTGCATGCAGATAAACCAGTGAAGGAGCAAGCAGTGAGACAGACCATGCAGGCCCCAGTGGTGGGAAGCAGCAGAGGGGACCGCTGTTGTCCCTCTCTGACCCCACCCCCACCTACAGCGTCGCAAACCAGCGACCTGAGTAGCTCCGCCCTGGTGAACATCTAAGGCTCCGCTGCTCGAATGTAACAGGCACGAACAGATCAAAACATGGCTCAAGAACAATGCAGAGCCCCAGAGCAAATAAATCTAAGCGATGAAGAAATAGCAAAACTTTCAGATGCACAGTTCAAAACACTGGTGATCAGGATGCTCACAGAACTGGTTGATTTTAGTCACAAATTAAAGGAACATATGAAGGCTAAACTAATTGAAATGAATGGAAATGCACAGGAAGCCAATAGTAATGGAAAGGAAACTTGGACTCAGACCAAAGGAGTGGTCCAGAAGGAGGAAAAAAAAATGACCAAACAGAAAAGAATGTAGAAACAAGAATTCAAAAAAATGAGGAGAGGCTTAGGAACCTCCAGGACATCATGACATGTTCCAACATCCAAATTATAGGGGTACCAGAAGGGGAAGAGGAGCAGCCACGAGTGGAAACCTTATTTGAACAAATAATAAAGGAGAATTTCCCCATTCTGGCAAAGGAAATAGACTTCCAGGAAATCCAGGAAGCTCAGAGAGTCCCAAAGAAGTTGGATCCAAGAAGGAACACACCAAGGCACATCATCATTATATTAGCCAAGATTAAAATGAAGGAGAGAATCCTAGAAGCAGCAAGAGATAAGGGGACAGTCACCTACAAAGGAGTTCCCATCAGACTGTCAGCGGATTTCTCAAAAAAGACATTGCAGGCAAGAAGGGGCTGGAAAAAAGTATTCCAAGTCATGAAATCCAAAGACCTACATCCAAGATTGATCTAGTGAGCAAAGCTTTCATTTAGAATGGAAGGGCAGATAAAGTGCTTTTCAGATAGGATCAAATTCAAGGAGTTCATCAGCACCAAGCCCTTATTATATGAAATGTTAAACGGACTTACCTAAGAAAAAGAAGAGAAAAAAGTATGAACAGTGAAAGAACAGCAAACTCACAGTTATTAACAACCACACCTAAAACAAAAGCAAACTAAGATAGCTAGATCAGGAGCAGAACCATATAAATGAAGATCACATGGAGGGTTAGCAACAGGGGAGTGGAAGAAGGAGAAGTGGGGAGAAGGTACAGAAAATAAGTAGCATAGACAGTAAGTAGAAAATAGATAGGGGGGAGGGCAAGAATAGTATGGGAAATATAGAATCTAAAGAACTTGAGACATGTGGTCATAAACTAAAGGGGGGAATGGTGAAGGAGGGTGTGCAGGGTGGAGGGGAATGAAGGGGGGAATAGAACAACTGTAATGGCATAATCAATAAAATATATTTAAAAATGTTAAAATATTAACATCAAAACAAATAAAAATAATTTGGTCATTCTGATACACATCCAATGTACATTTTCTCAAACATCTAAGCAAATGCTGATGTGGACATACATCTGCTTGGCAGTAACATTATCAGAAGAGCCAGTGCTCTCCTCACGGTGCGTGGGTGGAGACGGTGTTCCTCCTGTGTGGGGGCTAAGCACCACCAAGCCCTGCAGTTGCTTATTAATGCTTAGAGCATAGTTCAGAGGCACTTGAATGTGATGAGAGAAACAGATGTTTTGCTTGAAGTTTATACTTTTTCATGCGTACCTGTAAGCTTGTTCCAGAAAGGCAGCTATCAGAAATGGAAGAGCAAAAACTATCTCTTGCACCCATGTGCCCTTCCGAAATAAGGCAAATAAGCAAGCAAATAAAAGCTAACTGTTTAATGTAGTTTGGCCACCTTAATAAAGATAGAGATTGCTGGAACCAGTGGGTTACGTTGATACATTCAGCTTGAAACTGAATGTATCGATTTTTTTCAGTATGCTCAATCTCCGGTTCCATTTCCTTTGCTGCTTTATGAAATTTTAGCACTCTTATGCAAGAAAACTGTGTATCTGAATACCTTAGTCTTTCTTAATTGCACCTTACAGTGATCATGAATAAAATAATAATATAGCTTTGTAGTTCCTAATTACTTGGAGGCCACTGGACTTTTGAAATTATTATTCAAAAAAAAATCATTTGCCTTCTCCCTAGAAAACGCATGGTGGAATTGACTCACAATTCACAGATTTCCATGACCACAATAATTCTGTCTCTAGAATCTAGAGAGCCACAGGTCTTATGTTGCAAACCTCTTCCATAGTTCAACTTTACATACATAAAATATTACCATCTGTTTTTAAAAGGCCACTCCTTAGTACCTTGCTAAATTTGAGATTAGCTGTTACTATTTAGATAAATGTTACGATGGAAGACCTTCCCCTGAAAGTGGTACCAGGTCCAACTGGATGACTGTCACTGCAGTCATCACATTGCCCTCCACAACAGGTCTGAGTCACCAGCTGTGTGGGTTTGTTGTCTGGGTCAGAGGGCGCCTGCATGACTTCCCGAGTCCCCTTTGAACTGGCGCACACATACATTTCCCTTTCTACCAGTCCCAGTACATTTGTAAACCTCAGCAGTTGAGGGTAGGATTCTTGACATTAAAGTCATTTTGTTGGTATGTAAGAGAAAGCCTTCAGCATCATCCACAGTGGGCTGAAACCTGTCTCATTTTGCCATTAATATAGTTTCAAGAATTTCTTTGGCATCAGTATTTGGAAGATGGAAGCATGTTAGCAGCATGTGGAAAGATCCTGCATGAGAAATTAAAGGGAGGCAGATATTTGGGCGGTAGAACTGATAACAGGGCCTTTGTTTTTTTTAGTTACAGTTGTGTCCTCAGCACCAGCCAAAATGACTGATTTATTGAGCGTTTGGAGTTCGAAGTCTGATGCCTTCTTTCCTCATTAATTATGGAGACCATGTGTCAGTAAACATCCTTAGATCAAGGCTTCTTATCTATAAATGGGGTTAACATTACCCAATCTTCACCCAGTAGTAAATTTTCAATGAGGTCATGTATGCAAAGAGTTTACTTATTATCATTATTTTATTATGACTACCATCATTACTATTCTTTATATTATCATAGCCTGCTCATACAAGGTCCTATTTATACTCTTAATCTTAACTTCCATTCAGCTGGTTGGTGTCTGTCTTGATGGTGGTTCAGAGGCAAAACTATGTTTTCGGAAGATGAAATTAGGAGTCTCTTCCAAGCAGCCACGGTCTGGGACCACGCAGGAAGTCTGATTATGAGCCTTTGGGAAGCTGAACAGACTAGGATGATCTGCCTCATTGTGGCTTTTGTTTCTGACGTCCTGGCTGGAATGGAAGAGAACTTCAACTATCAGTCACACCGGCATTGAGGTTGAGTCATTTCTTGAAGAGCATGTACACTTAATGGGGGAAATGTTTTACTTATATGTTCTCAAGTGTGAACACCTAAGTATACTCAAGGAGTAATTAAGCTGATTATTTGAGCATACAGATTCAGTAAATGTACTGATTCTGTGGATAAAACAACATCTGCTTTCTTTTGATGTTTAACTAGTAATGTGATACAGTTTGAAAGTAGCTTTTTGTAACAACTTTGACTATAAGATACTCCCTATTTTTATTATATAGAGATTTTATGAATGGTCATTGAATAGGTGACTTATGACCTTTCCTAATGCAAAACTCTCCAAATATGCATGTATTTTATTGAATTTTATTTAACAAAAGCTTTTTAATAAAATTTAGGTCACTGGTTTCTGGAAATTTCATGTGGAAAGTAATGTTACTATAAAATGCATTGTATATTTTGAAAGTCTTAACTCATACTAAACATTTTATTAAAGCAGTTACTGCTAGCCACTTGAAACTTTGAGAAATCTATACTAGAATAATAATTCTACTCATTTTATTCTTAAAAGATGATAGAATAAAGGCAAAGGCATTATGTGATTTTTATTTATTTTTATGCAGATGTTCATCTAGTGAGTTATTGTCTATGAATATTTCAAAGTCTCAGCCAATAATACCTTTCTGAGACCATTTCAATGGATGTTAGCCTGAGTTTCTTTTTATGTGTATTAGATTTAATGTCATTAATATACTCCCTACGAATATTTTAGGCAGAATGGGGAAGTCCTAAGATTGAATTCTTTCCTGATTATTTGATTTCTCCCTTGCTTATCTCCCACCGTGGCTTAACTTTTTCCAAATGTTGCTAATAGTGACTGAAAAATAAGAGAGTTGGCATTTCTACTTTCTCTACTCTCTTCTATAATGGTAGCTTATTTAGAGTTAGAATGCTGGACCCACTGTTTATGTTACATTATTATCAGTAATTCTCAATGAGTCTTTAATTGCTTTAATTTCTGTTCTGAATGTGGAGTCTGGGATGTGTGCCAGAAGTTCTCTCTTTGAAAATAATAATAAAAATACATCCAAGTTCTGATTTTGCAAACATGTTCCTTGTTTAATGGTTCACTGCATGAAATGTTAGTGAATTATATGTTTTGTTATCTTCAATTTTCCTGTAAATTCTAACTGCAGGGGCCTTGTTGGAAAAAAATATTGAGGTGACTAGTGATAATTTAATAAGAGTTAAATGAAGCATTTTCAAACATTACATCCCGAATTTATATTTTAAATTATATTTTTTTAGTCCTTGCTGATAAATTACTTTGTAGTAAATGACAAGTTAGACGTGAGGATGAAGCTTCCAGTCTGTTTAATTTTCCCACTGACTGAGGATAAGTTCTTATATTATTTAATATTTACCCCTATTTTAAAATAGAAGCTTTATCATAAAAATTTATTTCAAAGGCAGTGAGAGTGTGCAAGCTGGAAGTTGTCAACATCATGTGGTTGTTATATTGTATAAACTGATGTTGGAAAGCATAACTTTACAGTTACATCTCAACTTCCCAGAGCAGAAGTGTTTCTGAAAACCTTTCAGTGGGACTTTATGTCATTGAATCTAGCATTCCTTGATTTTGGGCTTTTCTTTTGGAAATGTGTCAAAACAAGGACAGAATAAAAAAATACAGATCAGAATAGGGGAATATTTTTAGAACCACATCTTTAATGCAGAATAAATAGTATTTTATATAACTTCAGTGAGGTATATTTTATATATCATATAATTCACCCTTTGCAAGTATGGAATTCAGTATTTGTTAGTACGTTTACAAATTGTGCAAACTTCACAGTAATGTGTTAGAACATTTTCATCATCCAATAAACTCCTTCATGTCCACTAACTTTTAAACTCTTTCCCTAACACCTCAGGCAACCCTCAGTCTATTATTTGTCTCTATAGATTTGCCTTTTCCGGACATTTCACATAGAAGCACTAATATAATATATGTTTTCTTGTGTATGGTTTCTTTCACTCAGTATAATGTTCTTGAGGTTTGTCTACTATGTAGCATGTGTCAGAAGTTTTTTTTTTTTAATTGCTGAATTGTATTCGATTGCATGGAAATACCACTTTGTCTAACCATTTATAATTTGAGTGATATTTAGACTTTTATCTATTATGAACAGGACTGCTAAGATCATTTGAGTGATCTCCACACTCAATAAATATCTCCACATTTTTTGACTGATACCGAAGAGTGGATTCCTCAGTTATATAGCAAATGTTTTTAAGAAAATCCAAACTATTTTCTAAAGTGGTTGTACCAACTATTTCACCAGTAGCAATGTGTGAAGGGTCTCATTTCTCACATTCATTTATTATTGTACGTTAATTTTATTATAACTATTCTAGTGATTATAAAATGTCATCTAATTGTGGTTTTGATTTGCATTTCTTAATGACTGATGATACTGGGCTTCTTTCCTTGTATTTGTCAGCTACTTGTGTAATCAAATCTTATGCCTACTTTTGTTAGGTTGTTTATTTTCTTATTATTGAGGTATAAACATTCTCTGTATATTCAAGATATTAGCCTATTACTTGATATAGATTTTATAAAATCTTTTCTTCTAGTCTGTTGCCATTTTTAAAATTCTCTAAATAATGTCTTTTGAGGCACTGATGTAATACATTTTAATAAGGTAAATTTTTTTCATTTAAAAATTTTAGGTATTGCAGTTTTCATATCATATCTAAGACACTTTTTTCTTAACCCATGGTCTTAAAAATTTTCTCCTATTAGGTTAGATTTCATAACTTGTACCAAATTACCACAAACTTAGAGGCTTAAACAACATACACTTATTATGTTCCTTCTTAAGATTCTAAGGGAGAATATATTACCTTGTCTTTTCCAGCTTTAGCAGTTGCCTGCATGTCTTTGCTTGTGAACTCTTCCTCGATACTCAAAGCCAAAATTGTCAGGTACTCACCTTGCATTGCTCTGATCTAACTCTGGCTCTTCCACCTTGCTTTCCCTTCTACTTTCAAACAGCCTCATGGTTACATTGCGCCTTCCTTGATCTGAGGATAAAAGTCTCTATTTTAAGGTCCCCTAATTAGCAGCTTGATTCCATCTGCAAAATTTATATCCTTTGTCGTATTCCTGAACATACTTACAGATTCTTGGGATTAGAAGATGGACATCTTTGAGTGGAGTTTTTACATAAAAATAACCTGCAATCTTCTGTACAGAAGTCGAGCAGTTAGTTATCTATTTAGTATGAAAATGATTAAAATATGTATAAGCAGTAATTAAAGAATATTTTCTGCAGGAAGAATTGGTGAAACCTGAGAAAAGTGTTTAAGAAAAAAAAATGGGTAGTTAAAGCATACTATATTTCCCTTTTGGATATTCATTATGCAGTTTAGCACATTAAAGGCTCAGAAATTCATTGTGGTTTACTTAGCCATAATTTTGCAGAACATTTATTAACATCTTAAGGAACTCTAGTGAGCTCTAGAAAATAACATAAGAAATTCTGGGTTAGCAGCTTACAGTTTATACAGCTCTCTCACAAGCACAGTAACTCACAACTTTGAGAATAGATGTGGCCGTTGTCACAAAACAGAGAGCATCTGGTCCAAGTCATGTGTCGGGTGAGTGTTGGGGCCAGGGGTGCGCATCCCGGTCTTCTGCTTCCAGACACTGTGGGCTTTGAGGGCAAACTGCTTTGGGACTATACCTCGTATCGATAAATGAAGTAATGAAGGAGAAATCACTGTCAGCTGAATAAATAGAAAATGTTTGGAAACAAGTCCTCACTATAAGTCCTCTTTATTTATAGTAAATCTCCTCTCAGGTCAAACTTGCTAAAACAGAACATGCTAACATTTGGAACTGGAGAATTGGTAAGCATCAAAATAGGTACTCACCTACAAATATTGACACAATTTCAATAAATGTAATCAAGCATAATGGAATCAGGAATGACCAAGGAGATATTTACCTCTTAAAAATAATTAATTTCTTGAATATCCATTCTGTGCCTGCTGGGTGCCAGGCACTGTGGTAGAAGCTTGGATTATCAGTGAGCAAAACAAAATCCCTTGCTCTGTGGACCATAAATTTCACAATAAGTCGTTAACTAACGACTAAATATAACAAGGCAATTACATAGTAAGTGAAAAGGAAATATGTACTGGGGGTAAAAATAAGAAGGGGCAGGGGGTTGAAGGTAAGAACGTCAAAGGGCTGAGAGGTGAAGTGGGGGAGGGGTGTCACACAAAACATGGTATGAAATTAACAATGGCAGAATGACAGTAATAGATGAGGACATATTTATTTTACATGTATATTTTTACTCATACCTGATGCCTTGTAGACACTTTTCCCTAAGGTGGAGGGTGAACAGGTTTAAATTATTCATAATTTGAAAAAGATGTTGTCGTGATACCATCACTGTTACTCTCAATAAATGTAACTGTTTTTTTTTTTCCTCCAGTATGTCTGCTGGGTAATTTTTTTTAATTCAGATTTTTTTAAGACAGTAGCAGTGTGTACATGTTTTGTGCTTGCTTTTTTAAAATTTAATCAATGGAATTTGACAGAATGTTTGGGTTTGTGAATATCATGTGTTAATTCATGAGGTGATACTATAAAACTAGGCATGTTTTTATGTCTTTTTAATATCAGAGCATCCTCAAGAGGGAAAACTGCAGGCAATAGAATAACAGCTTTCAAGAACATCAAGTTAAGAAGAGCTGACAAATCCTGTGAATCAAATGTCATGCTCAAAGACAGTAAAGTATACAATAAGAAATAAGAGAAACAACTGCTTTTCCAGTGTTCAATCTATTCAGTTTTAATTTCTTCTACTTAAAAAATACATTTTATTCTACTACATATAATATTCAGTTTACTTAGCTTATTGAAATAGAATAGCTTATCTTTGAGGCCTGAAATGAGGGGATGGAAGGGTTGGGACACTTCATTATTTTGGAACTTTACATAGTAATATTGTCCCTTATGATGTGCTGAGGTTCATGGGATCAACATAATCAAATCAAAGAACTACATAACAAAATAAAAATTGAGTTGCATCCAAAATATTATTTGCCTCATCTGGGATTTCTTCATCCATCCATTTACTCATTCATTTTTCTTTTATTGTGAATGTATCTGTTGAGAACTTGATCTATCCTAGACTTAGCAGGAAGTGCTGGGATTAAAACATGACCAAGATGTGGTCATAATGATACAGCTCCATGCTATGGACTGAACGTTTGTCTTTCTCAGCGTTCATATGTTACAGACCTGACTCTCAATGCCACTGTATTTGGAGACAAGATCTCTGAGTAGGTGATAAAATGTTAAATACACGTGGTCGTAAGGGTGGGGTCTTTATTTGACAGGGCTCTGCCCTTTTAAGAGGAGAGAGAGACACCCAAGCTCTCCCCACCATGTGAGGGCACAGAGAAAATCTGGCCATCTGCCAGCTGAAGAGAGCAACCCTGCCAGGAACCAACTCTGATGGCACTTAAGTCGGTGATCTAGCTTCCAGATCTGTGGGGAAATAACTTTCTGTTGTTTGTCTCTCAGTCTATGGCATTTTGTCATGGCTTCCCAAGTTAGTTAATATAGTGCGCCTACAGAGAGGTCTGTAGGAGCTCAGGACAGGAAGTGATTGATCAAATGCAAATGCTTCGGAGAGATGTTTGAACTCTTTTTTTAAAGGGTGGGTAGGGGTTTACTAGGTAGTGACTGTAACTTTGCAGTTGTGAAAAGTTCTTGGTATCTGCTGAATGCTTGCTTCCTATTATTACAAAGCTCTTCCTTCTAAGCCCTTTTCTTAGAACATTCCTGTGCTCAAACAATAGTCTTGATGAGTTTTATCAGCTGGTTTGCATGGATGTTGCTGCTCCCCCCTGGATGTGTTAGGCTTGTCGTAGGTCTCCATTCCTCTAATCTCACCACACGGTGCCTGTGTTCTCTTTAGAGACCTGCTAGTTTCTGTGGAAGTGTGTCTGAGCAAGTGAGGTTTTAAAGCCCTTTAGAAAATCTCTAATTGAAGGTCAACATGGAGAAAGCACTACTGTAGGCAGAAAACAAGGACACAGGGGCCAATCCTTGTGCCATAAGAATTCTTGGAAACAGTCGTTCAGAAACATCTCCTTTTAGTCATTCTGCCCAAATGATAGGTTACAGCCTGTCTGTGTTCCTGTTTTATTTCATGCTTCTATTGCTTTGAACAGCACATTGTAAATATGAATGTCTACCTCACCCATTGGACTGCGGGCTTCATTGTGCAGATGATATTTCATTTCTCCCCTTTCTACTGCTGGCTGTCATCGCACATTCCCTCCATGAGTCATTCATTCACTTAAGGCATCTCTATATTTAGTGCCTGCAGCCCACTGTCACTCTGCCAGGCACCAGTGGCACAGCAGGGAATGAGGCCTGCAAAGCTTGCTCTCAAAAAGGTGGTTATGCATTCAAAGTAAGGGGGGCAGACAGTCAACAAGGAAACAAATGGTCAAGGTGATTTCACTGATTAGTGTTCTGTAGGAGGTAAACCATGATACTGGAGAGAGAAACAGTACTGTGATGGGTAAATCTAAAGTCTGAAGATGAGAAGGAGAAGCCAATACTGTGAAGATGAGTGAGGAGAAGGAGCAGAGGAGGATCCAGGCACACAGCACAGCCAAGTGCAAGAACCGGAGGCAGTAAGTATTTGGTCGCATTGATTGTATTGAGGGGCAAAAGGCACATCAGCATGTCAAGTACAGGTGCTACACAGGAGAGGAAAAGTATCCCTGGGCTGTACAGGTCAAGTGGAGAACTTTGGCTTTGCTAGAGGGGGAAGCTATTAAAGGATTTTAAGCAAAGGAGAAAAGGTATGTGTTTATATTGGATTGCAATTCATACTTCTACAGCAATCACTCTACCTTCTGTGCAAAAACCATGTTGCAAGTGGGCATTTACGGAAGCATGGAAGCCAGTTAGGAATCTGTGGCTATAATCCCGGCAAAGTAAAGAGGACGTCGGGCAAGTTAACAGCAATGCAGGAGAAGAATAGAATGCATTTGAGACATGCTTCTGGGATAAAAGTGAAGGATTGGATAATGGATTGGATGTGAGGGATCAGGAAAAGGGAAGATTGAGGGATGACTGGAGGTACGTTGACTTTGAGCCACTAGACCAATGTCTGTGCTATTTAACAAGGTAGGAAAGAGAAAGGAACAGGTTTGGAGAGAAAAGGAAACAGTGATTTTTTTTTAGGTCATATAAGTTTGAAATAACTATTAGATATTTTGGTAGAAATATCAAGGACACTATGAGAAGTGAGAGAATGAAGCTCAGGGGGAATGCCTAAGTTGGAAATGGACGAGAGGTGCTATCAAAAGCCAGAGAGGGATTTGGTTTAATGGAAAAGACTGAAGATGAGGGTGGAAAGAGGCCCAGCCTGAAACCTGGCCTGTGAACAGGAGGTGGAGAACTAGAAGCAGGTGACCCAGCATGGAGACAGAGAAGCAGCATGCAGAAGTAGAGGAGGAAATGGGAGGAGAGTGGCCACACTGAGGAGGGGGTGGCTGGCCATGACAAATGCCATTGGTAGGCCACATGAAAATGTTGTTGGTGGCCTTTCAAGAAGCATTTTGTGGCAGTTTGTTCATATTATTAACTTGAAACTTCTTCATGATGCCTACACCCGGTCTATAATGCTCCATGTATATTTACTCTGCTTAGCCACAAAATCTGGTCTTTATCATGCGCCACGGTATTGATCTCCAGGATGTACTTTGTTGTTACTGGGTGATTTTATAATTCATCATGTTCCAAATCAGAGAATGATCGCAAGTTGGCACTCACTCTTTGATCCCTTTGCCATTAATAACAAATTGTGAGTGTGTAAAGAAAATGCATTCGGAGTGGTTTGTCAGGCCTCTCCTTAAGTAACTGGCAGGTTTATGCAGTGAGTATGATTATATTTGAGCATTAATGAGAAGAAATAAAACAACTTTATTCATTAATTTAGCTTTTAATTAATTAATTTAAAAATTTTTTATTTAATTTTTTAAAGAGAGGGGAAGGGAGGGAGAAAGAAATGGAGAAAAACATCAATGTGTGGTTGCCTATCGCATGCTCCAAACTGGGGACCAGGCATGTGAACCAGGCATGTGCCCTGACTGGGAATCAAACCAGCAGCCCTCTTTGGTTCTTAGGCCTGTGCTCAATCCACTGAGATACAAAGCCAGGGCTAATTATTTTTTTGTTGTTGTTTAAGTACAGTTGCCCCAATTTTTCCCCTATTGCTCTCCCCTGTCCTGCCTACCTACCCCCCACCCTCTGCTCCCTAAGTGCCCTGTTGCCCATGCCATGGGTCCTTTACACATGTTCCTTGGCTAGACCCTTCCCCTTCTTTCCTGTTATACGTCTCCCCCCTCCCCTCTGGTCACCGTCAGTTTGTTCCTTATTTCCATGTCTCTGGTTCTATTTTGCTCATTTCTTTGTTTTGTTTATTATGTTCTGCTTATACGTGAGATCACTTTAAAATGATTAGCTAAAAGTTCATTTTTTTTCTTGCCGTACAAGGGCATGCCTGTTTGTCTTTCCCTTTTATCTTATTTTGCTTATTTACCTTATTCTTACTTTATTCAAAGTCCATGTATAGCTGAGCCAAAGCTTGGTTTGGAATCTGAGTGAAGATTCAGCCACAGAGCACTTTTTTAATGGAGACTTGTGGAAAGTTTTTTTTTTTTCTTTTTTATGTTTTCCTTTCCATCTTGGGGGCGCCTAAAAATAACTTGCAGGTGGGCAACTCAATGCAGAGCCAAATCCTACCTCTGTTCTTTATTACATTATTTGTTGCATTTTTAGAAAGTTTTACAGCTGATACTGAAGTTTTTGATTATTTTTTTCTGGATCTGTAATTTTCCAGAGTTATTTTATAGGCCTATATAAAGTCCATAATCTTGTTTTTATTATAATTTTAGTTTTGGTAAATGAACAATGGAGTGGAATTTGGACATGGGGCCAAATGCTGTTTTTTTCTCCCACAGCGAAATGGTCCCTGGTTGTTACTTGATCCTAGCATTGAACTTCAAAGGTTCAGGTCTCTTCTAGGAAATGTGGACAGCAGAAAACTTCTCTGCTGAAAGGATATAGGAGGAGAGCAGTTGATTCCACCAAACACTGCAGTGGTAAATTATCTGTAAATAGAGGTGTTTGTTTTGCTTTGTTTTGTTTTTTAATGAACGGTTCAGAAGCTGCTGCACACATCTGCATTTACAAATTCACAGCATCCGGTAGTCACTGGAAGATTTCTAACAGCTAAATTCCAGTTTGGGGAACTGTTTGTTGTGCCTGCAAGTATAATGCCTTGTAAATTCCTGTTTAAACAATTGCATTTACTCTATGTTTAAAATTCAATGTTGCTGTGCAGCTCAAAATGAGGCCTTTAATACTAAATAATTAGGACCATAAACTCTTCAATGGACTATTATCATGCTGTCCGTGTAGAAGCATTACTACCAGCTCATTATGATTAATCTGGGTGAGCAATGTGGTTATAATTAATTTCCACCCAATTCTGTTTCCTATAACAGGGAATGCACACATCTGCTTACGCTTAGTGAAGACTTACTACCCCTTAGGACTGTCGTCATCTAAATCACAGAAATTACTGATATGGTGCTCAAAATTAAAGAATCATTGCAATGCACCTGAGGGGCATAAGGAGCATTGGATTTGAGTCAGGACACTTGAGTTACAGTTTAGAGCACAAGAAATATGTCTTTTCTGAGTAATTTCAAGTCTTTTGCATCAGGACCTGAATCTTTTAATGTAAGTGTTTGAACTAAGTGATGTCTCTATTCCCTTCTTCACCCACAATTTTGAGACAGTATAAAACTGTCTATTTCTTTTCTAGAAGACATTGATCAATGTTACCAGTAAGGTATGATCTTGATAGAAGAACGTAAATCATGCACGGTCTCGACAGAAGATAAAGTAAATCACACCGCACAAATAAACATAGGTCCCTTTTTCCTATGCCCCTGTTTCTCTGCCCCTGCCTCACCCCAGCAGAAACCATGTCTTCATTTTAATGTATCTGCTTCTAGGTTTATTTGTGTATTATATGTGAATATATACTTTTAAAATGATAAAACCATATGTATTTTCAAACTAATGGATAACATTTGTCTTATGAATGTACCATAACACTTAATCATTATTCTATGGAAGGATATTCATGTTATTTCTTATCTTTTAATGAATGATGAAGAAAGCTGTCTTTGCACATACCTGTAAAGAATAATTTGGGAAAAACCAACAGGTGAAATTTTTGCATCAGAGGGGATGCAGATTTAAACAACTTAACATGTATCATCAAAAGTACCTCTAAAAGCTACAGTATATATTACACAATTTTTTATATGTTGTGAGTGTTTAAAATGCTGCCAGTCTGAGGGCCTGAAATGTCCTATATCATTGTTTTCATTTGCTTTTCCATGATTACTAGTGAAAAGGAGGTTTTTATTATTGTTGGCTTTTTACCTTTCTGTTAGTATTCTTTGCTCAAGTATCTATTTTAAAACATTAATCTATATAAGGTTTTAATGCATTCTAGATAACAGTTACATTTATTTTGTATATTGGACATTTTTTCTAATGTGCCACTTTTTCCTTATTGTTGCTTATGGTGATTTTTATGTTATATTTTTGTTTTATCAAATGGGATTTTTACATTTTAAAAATTACCAAAATGAATGTTGCTGCTTTTTTATCTAGAAAGACGGCCTATTATGAGAAGTCAGTAGTCAATAGATTTATAGAAGATCTGCTCTGTGCAAGATACTTTATCAAAAGTGATAAATGAAGGAAGGTAATTTATATAAAAAGAATAATCTCTTGAGTTTCTTAATATATCACTTTTGACTATACACATTATATTTATGTACTCTTAAATGTTTGGTAAAGAGGCAAAATAAGACTTTGTATTTTCTGACTATATAAAAGGCATCAGAATATCTATTAAAAATTTTGAGAGTTAAAAGTCACCTGTAATCCCATCATCCAGAAATAGGTACACTTAACATCTTGATATACATCTTTTTTTCCAAGGACAATTGCATTGAAAAAATAATATTGTCATTTGTTTGATGCCAAATTGCAGAATCATGAATTCCTTAGTCAGTGCAGAAGTATCTTTGCTGAGATGTCTCCAGTGGTAGAGACCCCACTGCTCTCCCAAGTGCTGCCCCTCCTTTCATCTTCTGCCTGCTCCATTCCACTCTTCCCACTCTTCCCTTTCTTCCTTTCATTTGTGTGTGGGGGCTCCACCCTTACGGCTCCCCCAGCCACCACGGATGAGAATAAGTCTGCCAAGACATGATCTGCTTGGGAAGGAAAGGTGGCTGATCTCTCAAAGGAGAAGGGCCAAGAGCCTTTTCCTCAATGGGCTTTTATTGGGTTGTTTTGTATAGTAATACAGGTAAAGCTCATCAATCATTGTCAGGCAATTAGGATCAAACAATAGATAATAAAGAACTCTGAGGGCCTATTCTGAGTCAGGGTCAGATAGTTAAAGAGCTATAAAACTTTGAGGAACAAACTCACTTCTTGCTTGGACCCGTATTTAATTGAGAGCATTCTAAACAAAGAAGATTTCACAGGATTTTACACATTCTTTCTTAGGCCTGATTGCCCTAGGGAACCTGGGGCAATTTTCCAGCACTGGGCGGTACTCACCACCAGCATTGTTTCAAGCTTAAGTCATTGTCTCAGGCTCAAGTCAGGCAGGGGTAGTAAGGCAATCAACAGATTAGGAGACTTCTCACAGACAGAATGAGGACTCAGGCTGTGTCATAGCCAAGGGGCGAGGGTCCATCATTCCCATTTGCTGTAGCCCCTCAAGTCCTTCCTTGGGGCCTCCACCTGATTGTACCTGTCTTAGATAGTTCCCCCCCTTGGGGAATCTTACCCATCATTGGCTAATAGATCAAGCATTGGGGGCCAGTTATGGATGAAGAAAAAGGAGCAGAAGTAGCACCCCTGCCAGGGAGATAAGCCTTGTCTCCTTAGTGGCTTAGAGTCCAAAGGTCAGTTTCTTAGCCTTAGCCATTGGGCGGGGAGGTGGGGGGTGGGGGGGGGTTACAGCTTCTGAAACCAGGCAGGGCAGTTCCCAACACATTTGCTCTCTTCATTTTGATGGTTTCACAGTAGAACAGTCCTTCTTTGTGGATCCTGAAATCTGTCTCCTTCTAACTTTTACTCTTTGCTTCTTTTGCTTAAATTATAATTGGACGTATTTGTGAGTGAAGCTTATGTGTGGCATTGAGAATAACTACTTGGACATACCCCCATGTCATGCAGACTCATGCTGTGTGTATGGATTGTGTAGCTAGGGGTCATGTCCAAGAGTGTGAGGGGGCAAGAACATTTTACCAACAGTTTCTGCCTCCTTGAGGCCCTCCACCCTCTGTGCACATGAGCCCCCTGTCTTACCATTCTTTCCAATGCTAAAGAAGACCTTCATGCTACCCCTCATTTGCCTAGCAAATAAATCCTACTTATCCATAGGTTCCTGATCATGTGTTAGCCCCTCTAGAAAGGATCATCTGAGCTTAATCTCTTTTATGTCCAAATCTGAACTGCATGTTTCTCCTGTCTTATCTCATATCATATGAGGTTGGGGTTGTTTGTTGATTTGTACATAGGCTTCTCCTTAGTCTATAAGCATCCTGAGAGCAGGTGTTTCCCATTTCCATATCCAAGGCGCCTTGGTCTGCTCAGAGTACACTCATAATAAATATTTATTGAAAGTACAAAGAATGACAGAAAGCATGAGAAAACCCTCATTGATCTCTAGTCTCCCTTACAAAATGCCTTAAAAGTGCTCTGCTGATTCATCTAGGCTGTTCTACCTTTCTGCCTCCCAAGATGGAGTATTTTTTGCCATCACTTGTTTTCTGCCCTTTCTGATGGAACCCAGTCTCCCTTCTGATTTCTCTAATTCCATTTCATTCTTTTCATACTGTCTTCATGAAATAACACAGCAAATGAACATGGGACCTTCCTACTGTGAGATATTACTTCTTCCTGTACATGAATATTTTGCTCTCTGCTACATTAATTAAAAATACATGTGTCTACCAATCATCTACCTATCAGATATGCTAGGTACCAAATGGTTCACAGTTAATATTTTATGAGCTGGGATTTTGCATATTTGTATGCTTTTCATTTTGTTTGTGTTTTCTAAATTGCTCACAATGAAAATGTAATCTTTTTATGTAGGAAAAATAGTTAAATTATTTAGAGCATGAACTATTATATTTGGCAATGAGGATGTCCCTAGTGCTCATCCCCCCAAAAAAATATTTGAAGAATAGCGAAGAAAGAAATAAGATTGTAAGAAGGCAAGGATTCTATGCTTAGCACTTAAAAACTGAGATTTTTAAAGCTTCTTGCTCTAATGAGGTGAATTTTAGCTCAAACTTAAACTTACCAGTATATTGATAAGTTTAGGGCAATACTAATGAGTAATTGATTTTCAAATGTGTTTCATTTAATTGTCCAGAGAATGGATATAGTACTTACTTTTCCTTTCTCTGTTTAGTGAAGAAGTTAATGCCAGTGGGCACCATTCCAGGTGTAGACTCTGGAGCAGTTGGGGTCATGGGGCTGAGGTCTGTGGTCCTAGAGGGAATGGCTGTGTTAAACTATTCTGTACTTTATCAGGTTTCTTTTGGATCACTTCGATTTCCATGAAATCCATTCCTTCTCTCCCTTGACTGTTAAGAATATATGGAAAATGCTGTTCAAAGACATCACTCCAGGGCCCTCTGGAGACAATGGGGCAGCAGGATGGAGATGACAACATGTGCTGTAGAGTTAGTGATGTGTCAGAGCTGGATTAGCAGCTGTACCACTTGCCTGCTGTTTCCTTGAGCACATGAATCCCCTCTTTTCACTAAGTCTTAGTGCTACAGAAGAACCATGGCGGCTTCTTATGAAGGTCGTGACACAGTTTGTGTTTGATATGCGTGGGTATTAGTTATATTTCTCTTGGTTCCTCCTCTGCTACTGGAATTCTATTTAAAATAAAGGCTTTTACTCTTGCATGAAGAGCATGGTCTCCTTAGGGAAGCTAGTGAAAGCTATGGACTCGCTCTCTGAGAAAATATGTGCTTAGACAAAAGTTGACATAATTTCAGGCAATTCCTGGGCCCCTGTGAAACACATCCATGGGCCTAGGCCTTAATAAGCATTGCTTTACATTTTTAATCTCAGCTCAGCTCCTTTTTTTCCTTTTACAGATTCTCCCTTGGGATTCAAATCGCAGAGCCTTTTCTGAGGGCTGGTTGGGCCTGGGAAGTCTGACATCATCACCTCCCCCCAGCACACACAGCCTATGCAGCACACACAGAGGGTGCCAATAAGCAGACATATCTGCTTGGGGACTGAGATCAGTGTTGCCTTTCTGTTCCCCTTGAGAATTATTCTGTGGCTCACATATTCTAAACAGCCTCTATTGGTCTTCAGGAAACAAATGAGGATCAAACTCTAGATGACCAGATTCTCTTATGTCTCAAAGCCTGAATTAGCATCCTTCTTTGGATGGCTGCTCCTTCAATCAAAGGATGTTTAAAAGTCAATTCATCAAATCCATAAATGTAAACTCATTTTATTTCTATTCAGGGTGCTGCAATTTGAAGAGTCAAACAAACAGAGATAAGCACAGAACATCTGGCTTTTGCTTTTATTTTTTTCCCCTTAACAGCTTCCTCTGGCTGCCAGAGTTCTATTTGCTTTGCCTCAGTGGAGGAGACTTACCATCTTCTAGAGCAGCCCTCAATGAGGATGGATGCAGGTGTGTTGGTACCTACCTCTCTCACCGGGATGGCGAGATAACCCAGAGGCCTGTGCTGTGCATTGGTCTTCAAAGTCTCCTTAGTTGAGTGATGCTCAGTAGTAGCTGGCCTGACAAAGCACACTTGATTGCCCTATTTCTCTTCCCGGCTCTCTTTCCACCTAATAATTACTGTTCCCTTCACTACAAAAAATGTACTTGAAAGTGAGTCCTCTGCCAGCATTGGCTTCTGGAAGAACCCAAACTATATAACCTAAAACATTCAAGGAGCCTGCTTTTGATTCTCATTTATTGTAAGGTGTTGAACAACCCTGGTTGCTCCCAGCTAAAATAAACGCCCATGGACTTCCCCAACCATTGTGACAGCCAAGCACCTGCCCATGCACCCAAATGTCCCCCCAGTCAAAAATCACAGGTCTACCAGATAAAGCATTTCACTCTAGTTTAAATTATATTCTTAAAGAATCGATTTGAGCTTATAATTTTGAGTTAGAAGAAGTAAGATAATTCTACCAATTCTTGCAAATAATTTTGTAATGTTTACTATGATTTAAGATTTACTGTATTTATGTCTCTAATTTATTAGGTTTATAACAATTGGTTAAGTTCCTGGAGAGGTTTTTTAATATTCAGATAATTAAAGTGCATATAAAATAAAAGCAAATATTTTAAATGTATAAATGCTGCTTAAAATATTTAACATGATTTAATTAACTAAGCCATAAAATCCCCTTTAAAATTTACTGGATTTATAAATAGCATCACAACTTTGTAAATTAAATCTAAATGCTTTGTGGAAAAAAAGAAAACTTAAGCCTCTCAATTTGTAACTTTAGTAAATTAAAAATTGTAGTAATTCTACATTTTTCTGCATGAAATAACCTCAGAAAAGCAAAGATTCTACATTAAATGTTTAATAATTCACTCTTTATTCTAAAAAGCTCATCAAAAATTTGTTTCATCTTTATTAAACTTAGTCATTTTTTCAAAGCATCCCTTTAATTCTACCTTTTCTATTATCCTTGACTCGATATCTTCAGTTTTTATTTATTCTCTTCACATTTGAACTTGTACTGCATTTATAGTCTACAGTGTAATATTTGACCATAGCCTAGTTTCTTGTGATATTATTCTATCATTTGTTCCCCATAGTTGGGTGTGGCCTTTCAACTGGATAGATAGTTTGTTCATAGTTTCATTCTGTCCTTTTTTTGAATCACCCAGAGTCCTCCTCAAACTATTCTACCTACTCTCATTGTGTATCTACAGAGAGTTCTTGACCATGTCCAGTTTTCCTGTCTTCATTAATATAGCGTTTTTTTCATAGCCCTTGACCTTGCCCTAGCCATAGTCTCAGGACCCCACTTAATATTGTGCAGGACTGAGCTTGATGCAGTGGCCTTGACTCTGTTTGCATCAATTACCTCTTGCCACAAAAATGTTGAGTGTTAATTGCTTCAAAACAGCATCTTGAATAAATACCCATTTATCATTGCTCATGAGTTTAAGGGTCAGCCTCAAAGTGGGTTACAGTCTTTGTACATCTTCTGTCAGTTATGGGTCAAGTCAGCTGATCTTGGCTGGGATCTTTTGCAGCACTGAGAGTCAGTGGACTGTTGGCTAGTTAAGCAGAACCTTTGGTGGAACGATACTGCTTTCCTCTCAGTATCTCTCACATAGCCCCAGGAGACTTCTGAGACTACTAGCTGGGGCATGCTATCCAATATCTTAACAATCACAGAAAAGGCACAAGGAAGTGGCTGACACTAGTGCTTTGTCAAGCCTCTGGATATGTCAAGTCTGCTAAAATTCTGTTGGTCCATGCAAGTCATATGGTCAAGTCCAGATTAAGGGATATAGAAATAAGAGTTGACTGAAGAGAACTGTGAGGCCACTGGTCAAATAATGAAGATACAGGGAGAGGGCAGAATTGGGTTATTAGTGCACTAAGTCACATCAACACAAAGATCAGAACACCTGCTAGTAATCATGGCACTGGGGCACTCCTGTGTTCCTGGATGAAGGGGAATATATTTGCAAAGTCTGAAATTCCTGTACATATTTCATGTAAGTGAGGAAAAGAGTCCAAGAGGTCAGAGTGAACAGAACTGTGGAGAAATCATAGTGAACGATTGCTAACTCTCAGTAACTTAATTCTGTTCTGTTTGAATGTGTCTAGTAATTTTAACCATGACACCCATTTACTTTTAATCCAGTTTGAATTATACTTTCTTTTTTATTAATGTGGAGAGTTTTAACTTATACCACCTCATAGTCCTAACAGGATGTGGTGGTTCTGAAACCTGGAGTCCTGTTTCTCCCTTTCCTTCATGCTGAGGTTCTGATTCCTGTGGTTCTTGAGTGAGGCTACTCATTTTAAGAAGTTCCTCCACTCACTGCCTCACCCAGCCTGTAACCTGCTGCTTTAGGTACCAGTGTCTGATGGGCACTCATTTAGGACATTTTGCCTGACCCTTATACAAATACTATGGATTGGCAGTCATAACCATAGACCTTGAATTCCAGAAGAAAGAAATGCTTGCACAATCTCTTCGAAAACCTTCTTTCATGGTCAGCCAAGTAAATGGATGTCTCACACACACACAGACATGTGCACACACACACAAAATCAAATGTCCTGTATTAAAATTTTGCATAATTAAAATCCCAGATAGTGTAACATTTTGAAATAAGGAGAATCATTCTGTGAAAGTAATGCAAACTTTTATTGTTAATGTAATTAAAGAAAAGATGACTGTGTGTGCATGTGCATTTGTGTATATTTGTATGAAGGAAGGCTTCAGAAGTGTTTAAGGGTATTTCAAAATAGAAGTTCCTGAACAAACATTGCAGGCAGATGGTATCCTAAATAAAGCTTGTAGACTTGTGAATTGATACAGAAGCTTGTTAACAAATCCAGTGCACTTATAGGAGCAATATATTAGGAAGTTCCTCTGGCAGAGAGATCTCTCTTGCATTTCCAAGTTTTCTTTAAATAAACTGATGGCTCTCTGGAGGATTTCTTCAACTCTTAGGTGTTTATCGTCTTTATAGCCTATGCTAAATACTTGATTCCTCTTTGCTCCTTTAGGTGAAAGAATAAGTTCATTGGACAACAGAGCTATCAGTGGGAATTCAGACCAGCATCACTGCTCTCAATTTTTAGTTATGCAGAAGACACTTCTATGATGCTAAGGTCTTATGCATTTCTCATGCTGCATGATTTAGAGCTATATTTTTGGATGAAACATATGCAGAGTATGGAGCCATATTTTTCTGCGGAAAGCACTGACTATTTTTCTTCTTCGTAAAATTGTTGCTCATAATTCCTGAATTTGGACTGCAGCTCATGGTGTTACTAATTTCAGGAGAGGCATCCCTTCTAGCAAAGAATTATGGCTGTTTACTTCATGTTCTTCAAAACTGTGTGCACAGAGAATATTTGTGTTTCAAAGAAACTTCCCCTAAATGTATTTCCAATGAAATTTCAACAATGTGTTTCTGTGGGCAGATGTTGAGCCTTAGAATGAAATCAAGCCCATTAAAGCAATACTAGTGTTCCACTCAAAGACAGAACACTGGAGAATAATTTTATTAAATTTGGTGAAACAGTCAATATCTACTACTTAATATACTAGCATAGGTGTTGAGTTATGAAATTGAATAAGACAGAGCTCACACAGTATGAAAGTCACACACTAGTGGAGAAAGGCAAACATTCTAGATGTCAGAGAGATATCATTTTCAGCTAAAAATAAGTCCCTGAAAAATAGATAAAGGCATCACAATGGAACAACAATTGATTTAGTTCTTGATGGATGAGTAGAAATTAGCACAGCATCTATTTTCCTGAATTCATATATTTTTGCTGTGTTTTGAGGGTGGGGGCAGGAGGGAATAATTTATTACCATACGTATGCTCCAGCAATCACACTCTTTGGGATCTTCTCAAAGGAGGTGATAATTTTTTTTATGTCAACACAAAAATATGCACACATTTCAGTTGTTTGTAGCAGCTTTATTCTTCATTGCCAACACTTGAAAGCAACCGAAATAACCTTCTGTACATCAGTGGATAATTTAGCTGTGGTACATCAAGACAACAATATGATTCAACACTAATTAAAAATGAGCTACCAAGCCATGAAAAGACATGCATACAGGATGGAGTAAAAGTGGGCTTACAGTTGTAAGTACATGAAGCAGTTTATTCTTATATTGTTATTTATTACTTATCGTATTTTCCATACAAACAATTGTAAACCTGCTTTTACCCCACCCTGTATTATTATGTGGAATAGGCTAATATGAAAGGGCTGCGGTCTGTACATTTCCATTTATATGACATTCTGGAGAAGGCAAAACTGTACAGACAGTAAAAAAAGAAGTGGTTCCTAGGGTTTGAATAGAGTAAGGATGAGGACATTGAGCACAGATGATTTTTAAGGCAATAAAAATACTCCATATGATACCATGATGTGCTTGCTGTGTTCAAGTCACTCTTATTTTACTTAATAATGCCCCAAAGTGCAAGAGTAGGGATGCTGGTAATTCAGATATGCCAGGGAGAAGCCATGATGTGCTTCCTTTAAGTGAAAAGGTAAAAGTTTTCAACTTAAAGAAATAAAAACATTGTATGCTGAGGTTGCTAAGGTTTATGGTAAGGACAAACTTGTCTCATTTATCACGAGAAGGGAGAATACAGTGTGATAAGATATTTTGAGAGAGAGACCACATTCACCTAACTTTTATTACAGTTTCTTGTTATAATGTGTTTTAATAATAGTTATTATCATTAATCTTTACTGTGCCTAATTTATAAATTAAACTTTCTAGTAGATATTTATAAATCAAAAACAAAATACATATATCAAAAAGAAAAATATATGTGTGTATATATATATATATATATATATATATATATATAGTTAGTTAGTTAGTTAGGGGGCTATTGTTCTATCTACCATAACATGGTATTCGTGAAGCACTTTTGTCAGACATTATTTTGCCCCCTGAGAACCATTCCCCTTTTTTCATAGTGATGAAAATGTAGATGGTCATAGGGCAGCCTAGGTAAAAATAATGTATTACAGACTCTCTTGCAGCTAGATGTGGTCATGTGACTTATATTGACTAACCGCAAGCAGGAGTGGGAGCATCACTTGCAGCTGAAAGCCTCTTAAAATCAGTGCACAACATTTCATGTTTCCTTCTCTTTGCTGTGTCAACCAGCATCTGTGTAAGAAGATAATGCTCACTGGGATTACCACCACCAACCTAACGGATAGAATTTAGTGCCTAGGAATAATCTAGGCCACTCTAACAGTGTACCAGTATACATAATGCAGTGATGTCTACACTGGCTACCCCCCTCACAGCCATCCCCGCCCCTGTCAGGCTAACAGAGCTGGATTATGACAGAGATTTTAAAGGTCAGAAAATCGTTTTCCTTGTAGCAAGGGTGTGGCACACAGACTAATCCAGGCCAACAGAACCTGATGAGAAATCCAGGAGGAAGCTCCTGAAAAAGGTTTTCCTAGCTAAAAAGATTAGGCCATTGCCATGTTCCCTTTATACCTGAGGTCCTCAATCTCCAGGCCATGGACCAGTACTGGTCTAGGCCTGTTGGGAACTGGGACCCACAGCAGGAGGTGAACTTGAATGTAATGTGATGGAATCATCCTGCAACTTTCCCTGCCCCTGCCTGGTCTGTGGAAAAAATGTCTTCTACGAAACTGGTTCCTGGCTCCAAAAAAGGTTGGGGACCACTGCTTTACACTTTGATGTCATTCATATGAGGACATGGTTCTTGGAACTCACAAAGCCATGTGGCAACGATGAGGGAAGCTAAAGATATCATTTAGGATGGGTTCAAAATTACCAACACTATCGAGCTATTGAACCACCATTATTAAATACCTAATTATGAGTGTCTTACTATGCAGGAAAATAGCTTTGGCCAATTTCAATGGGTATTTTATTGATTAAAATGAAAACATACATTATTTGACATGTAGAGACTTCCCCCAAATCTGATACTTCTGGGACCAAATTGATTTAAAGAAATATATTTTCTGATAAATCCTTGCTAGTCAATCTTTTGCTATTCTCTCAAAACTGAGGAAACACATTGTTTCAGATAATGCCCGATCTCTTTAAAAGTTCACTGTCCAAAGCCATGAATTATTTGATGTTGCCTGAGAGGTTTCTGTGTAGATGGCAATATATACACATGTCAATACATGCATGCCATCGAAGCCTCGTTAACACTTTATTTATCATTCCTCTAAGTGTAAATGTTAAATCTAAAATAAGTGGTTTAGCATGTCAACTAGATATCTGACTCATATATCTTATATGTACGTAAAAGTGATATGTTATATATTTTATACTCAGACTCTTAGTCTAATAACTTTAGAATAAACAAGAAAATACATTTCTCCCCCAGGCCTATCAAATTTCATAGGAAAGTGTCAGTGGGGTGGAGAGCAGAGGGAGTGGACTATCTTTGTGCCTCACTGAAGATTTCACATTGTTAAATTCAACTAACAGATTTCCGGTCTCTCATAAAACATATATTTAGCATTCAAGGTTACTTAAAAATATTAATATTTCAGAAGCAGGTAAACAAGCTGCAAAAAGATAAATACAGAAATGAACCTCAGGTTCCATATATAATAACAGAATAGAATAAACCACAATTTTTTTCTGAAGCACCTATTTTTCATACTTTGTGAGTGAGTAATGCCAGTTATAGGCTTATGGTTATCCAAGTCACTTGGAATAGTTGGTGCAGCATTACCTCTTTCCCAGGAAAGAAAATAACCCAGACAACAATAAAAACAACAACAGCATTGCAGATCAAGGGTACATTCTGTCACTCATGGCTGGAGAGCTTTGTAAAGGTCATGACCAAGACACCACTCACTTTAGGCTGCAGCAAACAGTGTGTGACCTCGATTGGGTTAGTAACACCTACAGACTTCCCTTCAGATGCTCTGTCCACTGACTTTCTATGAGCAGTCACAAAATACTGCTAGTTGAAGCTGGTAGCAATGTCTAGTTTTGGTTTTTCCATTCTCTTCCATCTCCTTGGTCACTTACTTCATTTCTGGTAACTATTGAACTCTGAGATACCACTTGACTAATCTGCTACAGCAAAGTTAACCTCTTTCTAGTATGCTTAAGAGTAGTATGGATTGCTTGGCTAAAATAAATATCCTTTTAAAGCTCAACCCAGTCTAGGATGTATATCCAACTGGCCCTTTTGCAAAATGAGTGACCTCATTCACAATTTAGTAGAACAACATGAGGACTTCCTTTAAAACTATAATAAGGGAAAATAAGCTATCAAAGAGAAAATAGAGAGTGGAGAAAATAAAACAAACTTTTCAAAAATAAGTAAGAAATAGACAAAATGACTTATCAAAAAGTAAAATTAGAAAAAATGTTTGTGCAATTCATGTTTGATTATTATATTTGTTTATATGATTTAGATGTTATAGAGTTCTTGAAAATGTTTCCTTTTTAAAAAAGACTGATCAATGTTATAATTAAGCCACATAACTTAGGTACTATATTGTTTGTGGAACCAAATCTCTTCTTATTGATACTTAAACACTTTTTCTCTGTCCCTGTGGCATAGATTGCTAGGTATTTACCAATTCTCACTTTCTTTTCTCCCTGGATACAAAAGTAGACTACATTTCCCAGCCTCCCTTGAAGTTAGGCAGGGCCATTGGACTGACTTTTGTCCAATGGCTTCGTGAACTATTTCCAGAACCAGCCCATGAAAATCTTGCTCCCACAATAGTTCTGCTTTCCCACTGATGAGCATCTGAGTGCAAAGGGTCAAGTACAGGTCTCTGAGGCTCTAGAGAATGGCAGAGTGACAAGATGCATGGTCTGCATCTCTGAATAAACACATGGAAGTACTCCCAGCATCTAGGAACACCTGTGTTAGATTTGACATAAGCAAGAAATAGACGTTTATCATGTTAAAACAATAAGACTTATGGTATTCATTTGCCATAACAGCTAGTATTACTTTCTCTAACAAAATAATACTTTAGGGAAGCACTCTAGCCTCACATGCAAATTCTCCCATAAACTCCCTATGTCAACTTCAAGTAGAAAGAACACCCAAATTCAGTAGACAGGGACAATCTTCGCATTTGAAAGGAAAATCTGTCAGTGAGACACAGGTAAGTTAGAGTAGACTTCCACAATGTAAATTCAGTGTGTATCGGCTTTGTTCCAATATAGGAACACTTCAGACAGAGCTATAATGCTATGTGCGCAGTTACTTTGACAAGTTCTCGGACTGTAGCTCTCATGTACTCTCTTTTACTATTTCCCTTTAAGCGTTCTCCCACTGCTGTGCAGAAGCACCTGCTTGAGTGATGGAGGCAGAAAGAACTCCCAGATGCTCGGGTGTTTAGTCAACTCTACAAATGGTCTTTGAAGAAATCAAAATAGTCAAAGCCTTTATGTTTCAGCTCGTTAACCCTTTAAACCACAAACATTTTATAATAGTACAGGTAACAGCCAACGTAAAGGGGAAACGTTAACTTTTCTATTGCAGTCAAATTTAAGGGATTTCTTTTACTTGATTTCCAGTGGGTAAGGGAAGGTGGGTAAATATAAACTTCTGGGGATTTGTCTTTTAGATAGCTTACCTCAATTTTGAAGGAATTTATTATCCCACATAATTAGAAGAATGTTTTCTGGATAATGATAGTTAAGAATATAAAGTATATGTTTCAGTTATTAACAAATTACAAAAATTTAGCAACTTAACAACATACGTTTATTATCTCAGTTTCTGTTGATCAGGATACCAGTTTCTGGTACCAGTCTAACTGGCTCCTGTGCTTTGGAATCTCTCCCAAACCTGCAATTAAGTTATCAGACAGGGGTGGGGCTCATCAGAAGGTGCAACTGGGGAAGCGTCCACCTCTGTGCTCATCTACATGGCTGTTGTCAGGGTTCAGTTCATCGTCATATCTGGACTTCGTGCTTTGGTTCCTTGTTGGCTGTTGCCAGAGACCACATTCAGTTTCTTGCCATGTTGGCTTCTGTAGTATGGCATATTATTTCATAAAATCCAGAGAGAGAGAGAGAGAAGAAAAAGGGGAGGAGGAGGACAGGGAAAGGGACACTACTAAAAATAAAAAAGTCACAATTCTACATAGCCTAATCGTGGAAATCACGTCATAATCACCTTTGCTGTTTTCTACTCTTTAGATCAAGTCTCTCCTCTTACACTGTCTATATTCTATGCTTTAGAAATTAGTAACTAGGTACCAGCCCACACTGAAGGGGTGTGGGGTTATACAAGAATCTTCTATTTTAGCTTGCAATCACTCCATTTAAGTTTAGCATATAGGTTGTGGTGAACTTATATAGACTTTAGCTTCTTTTATTGTTCTGGTGCTGGCTGTGGGGGTGGAAAGCACTTTCTTGGGGTGCCTGCTGCTGCTAAATGACCCTCTGATGGGGAGGGGAAAAGAAGCTGCTCGTCCTGTCTTTTCTTCCACCACTTTAAGGGCAGAGAGACATTGGTCTTTACTGTTGCCACTACTGCTGGCAGCTCAGCCTGCCTGGCACCCAGACTATGGATCTGGAGCTCATCAGCCCAGGGCTTTGCTACTGCAGGGGAGTCAGTCTCCCAGGTGGCTTGGGTAGAGGAGCCATGGCTGGGGCTGCTCACCAGGTTAGGCTTCCCTTTTCCTGATCTTCTGTGTTTTCTTGTGTCTTTCATACTGTGTTTATTGGTGCCTATGGACTATAAGGCTCTATGGCATCCTGTTTGGGGGTGTATGGGATAGAAAGTGATAATGCAAGGGTATCTCTTTATTGTTCTTTAAGTTTTGAGGTCTCTAGTCAATTCTCTTCCTTCTATCTAGACTTCACATCTCATTATCATTGTCAGTGAAATAATTAGAACATTTAGTTGTATTTAGTGGAAGAAAATGTAAGCTATGCAACCTTGTTCTGTAACCCACCATTATGCATAAAGTCCTCAATGTGTAGGTGAGCAAGGTTATAAAAACCAATTGGTCTGTAACAGTTCTCCAGCTTATTCCAGCCACAGGTAAAAATATTGACTTGCCTTGAAGAGTTCTTTACTCCTTTACAAATGCTTTCACTTGGCACTGTGACCTTCACCAAAGTCATACCAACACACCTGTCCTTACCCTCCCAGTTGTACCCCTGAAGGGCGCCCAGAAGCCACCCATAGCCGCGAGTCTATTCCCTAAAATATTAAATAGTTGGAACTGGAATCTGAATTGTGTTTTGCCAAAGTGTGACTTCCATCAGCTAATCCAGGCAAGGGAAAAAGTGTTTCATCATGGCTCAAAGGAATTCAGTTAATTACGTTCCTAAGTTAATTAGGAGATATTCTATGAGGTAATATTATCTGAGATCAATCTTTAACTATGGTTAGAAGATAAACAGGGGTGAATGGGAGGAGCATTCAGGAAAGAAAAGTGGACATTATTAGTAAATGTACTTTTTTTTTCATCAAGAGTTGCAAGGGTATGACAGTATTTTAAAGAACAACGTGGAGGGCGTTTTGTTTGAGCACGCAGTATACAGAGGGATATTATGAGCATGACAAACTCGGAGACTTGTAGAAGGTTTTGAATGCTATTCTAGGGAACATGTTCCTAATTTGTGAGGCAATGGAGAATCTTGGATAAATTTAATAGGGACACTTGTCATTAAGACCATGCTTTCTGAAGAAGCATCTGAGTGTGGGTATAAGATTCCAATTGTTGTGACAATAGTGACTTACAGAGTAAAAGACAGATGAAATAAATATCTCAGTTAAGGCGGTAATAATCCATTTACTCAATGCATAATGGTTGAATGCATGTGTGTGATGGGCACTGGGGTACATGGGCAACTATGACAGACCTGGTCCCTGTGGTTAATGAACTTCCAGTCTAGAGAAGATTAGATAAATGGACAGGACATTAGAGTGTGGTGAGCTATATTATAGGATGAATAGAATGTAAATATAATGAAAAAATAAGTAAGTTATTGTTGCTCACTAGAAATGTTATCCAGGAAGTGGTACCGAATGGGCTTACATATGCTAATTTTTCCAGAACGGTTTTTGTTTATGTCTATTCTCCTGTTTTAACTATTACTAGTGTCTCCTTCTACTCTCAAAAGAATCCCAGCTTGAACAACAAATTATCTGATAACCTTTTGTCCAAGTGAAAGCAGGGATGAGTTGCAGTTTTCCAGGTAAATGGCTAGGGGTAGAGAGTATTTGAACCATAATCAAATACATGAACCATCATGGCATACATGTAGACCTGGAGGCAGGAGAATATAACACGCTCAGAGAATACCAATAATAAATATTTTTGCTGGAAAGATCAGTGTGATTGAAAACAAAAGATGTAGTTGAGCACTTGGTTGAGCTCCAGCCATGGAAACTATAAACATGTTCTTAAAGACTTGTACTTTATACTGAATGCAATGAGAAGTCTTTGAAGGAGAGTAAGTAATGATTAGATTTGACTTTAGAAATACTACTGTGATTTGTCTGTGAGTGATGGATTTCAGGAATTTGCGTGGGATGAAAGAGTAACTACAGTAGGGAAACTAGCTAAAACTTTTCAGAGTGACCAAAGACAGATGATGGGAGACTAATCCAGGATACTGGCAGTGAGGGTAGACCACTGAAGAGGAATTCAAATAGTATTTCATGTTTAGAATTTGTAGAAATTGGTGGATTGTTGTGATTTGGATATGAATGAGTTGAAATAATTAAGGGTGAGACATTCTTTGCCGGGTTGAACAATTCAGTTGGTGGTACCATTTACAAACCAAGAGGATGAAAACAAAAAAGAGGTATTCAAGATGTTTTGTAGAGGAAATGATGCCATTAACCAAATGTGATGAATTAGGAGTTGAGTTTTAGACATGTCCTGAATAGTTTAAGAGGAGAAAAAAAGTTTAATTGTTAAACTAAAGAGTTTTTTCACAGATGGTTATGTTTATGAGGCCACTAGAAAAGTCCAGGTGGATTCCAAGAAACAGATTAAAACTAGAGCTGTCCAGTTGAGAAGCCTTGCAATGAGCTGTGAAAGCCCTAGAGTGAGGCTGAATTTCCAAAGAGGTCCAGGGGACGACATGCTGCGCGATCATCATCGGGAGGAAGATCAAAGTTGGTTACTATAATCCTAGCCAAATGCAAAATTTGATTCAACACTTTTCATTGCTGAAGAGAAGTCAAGGAAAATTACTAATTTAATTTGGCCATTTTAGAATGAGTGACCTGTGGGGAAATATTGAAAGTTGAATAAAGGAGATGAAAAATCAAGTGTAAATCTTGGAAAAGTAAACCAGTAGTTGATATATAGAGACAGGATACAAATAACCTTTTCAATAAATAGATTTTTTATGGTGAAGTATAGAGGAAACATCTTTAGATTTAATGGCATAATAGAGATGAAGTGATGGTCCTTGTGAACGTATGAAGTGATAGTACATTCATAGGCAGAGAAGAACCACTGGAGAAGGCACATTTCAAAAGGAATCACGGGAATTCATCGATGAAGCGAGTTCCACAGACTGGGACAATAATATTTATAATCCAATAAGGAAACAGGACAGTTTTTATCTCAGTAATAAGAAAAGTAAAATCTGGGCAGACAAAGATATATAGATTTTTAAAGTGGATTGGGGAAAACATGATGGAAGAAAAGAAGTGAATAGCATTTATTGATTTTTCCTGTGAGACAGGCTCTGTACTGAGTTTTATTCTAAGTAACTCTTATAAGAACCTTTGTAATTATAGGCCTACTTAGGTGAGGTTACATGGTGTAATTTTTTTAAAGGAAAATCTTAGTGACTTAATTAAGCAAAGTTTTACTGCTTGTTCACACTAAGGTGAAATACAGTGGTTCAGAAGCAATCCTGACTCATTTCCCTTGGCCATCCACCGGGTTCCTGGAATGGCATATGGCCACCAGACTAGGGAAAGAGTGTTTGTGTTAAGATTTGTAACACAGTTCCTAACTCATTTAAGAAAGGATTTGATGTAGCTATATATTATTGCAAGGGGAAGAGATGTGAAAATATATGAAGCCAAATTTAATCAGCACTTGTTTCTTTTATTTATACCTCAACATTTCTACGGTTGAAAGCCACTAACATATAGTAAAATATAAATTAGATAGAAGTGAGAAGACAAAAGAAAATAAGCAAGGTAAGAACATGAAATGTAGACAGAAATGAGGAATTATATGCCACAAAGGGTCCAAAACAAGTAATTAAAGGTAAGCAGGCAAATGATATAGATGAGTAGAGTGGACCAGTATAAGATAATATGGGTAGTGGAAACTTTGCTTGATTACTCCCTTTAAAGGGACCAATTTTAGCCAAGTGTGGTTAGAATACAGGTCTGCCTTTCTATTATATGTGTATTTCTCTGTGTATGTGTTTGTGAAATTTCTGATTATCTAGAGTTCACCAAAAACAAACAAACAAATACACATTTATGGGATTCATCTCCCCTCCAAGTCCTTCTAGCTGGTTATAATGTGGTGTCTAAACATTCTAGCAGCTAGTATATACAGGGACTCTTAGTAAGTTATAGAATTCAAAATATCTACCAAATAAAATCAAACCAGTTGTGAAGGGGAATAATAAGATCAAAAGAAAATTCTTCTGCAGGGGCATAGAAGGATCTCTGTGCAATGTATGGGCAGCATCACTTCTGATCTTTATGTGGATAGAACAATTATTCCTTTGGGTTACCCTCAACAACAGTTGTAGGGGTATATGGTAGTCCCCCTGATGTTGGAAGAAAAATATTCACTCAATTACTAACACAAAATGACAGATTCTCAATTTTCACTAACTTTAAAAACACAGTGAAAATCTCTTAATTCCTTACTTAGATATTCAAAATACCCATAAAAGTGTTGAAATATTTTTTCAAACATATGGAACTGTGAATTTTCTTTTTTCATTACTGAAAGTGCTTATTACATTTTAAAATGTTGTGAAATGTCACTCAGATTTTTTTTTCAGTTTTAAGCCTGTGAAATGTATGCCTAAAACACAGAAAAGTCCACAGCAATATGCATCACAAGATACTGTAGAGCAAGGAAATGCTACTAAAACTGGTATCACTTCTAATATTTAGCATAATTCAATTTCACAGACTGGTAGAACTGTAAAACTTTTGTTTGTGATTTCATATTAACTACTTAATTTTTTGACATATTCCAAATTTAGATTATATTGTTGCTGCATAAATATGCAATTTAGGTAAACTCCTTAATGATTTAATATTTTTGCTGTATTTATTCTTGTTTTTTTCACACGTCTTTTAGAGCTTATTATAATTTCCCAGGGGGTAATAAACAAGTACAGATTGTAGATAAGATGCATTTTAAAGAATTAGGGAGTACATTTGCAATACATCTCTGTGTGCTTGCAATGAAACTTGCCATTTTTCCCCATGGAATGTATTTTTAAAAAGATAGAGATAATTTTTTTTATAACATTCTTCTATAAGCAGCCAGTTATTCAGTCAGAAATGGATTAAAATAACCCTGTTGTGTCTGTACCTTTCTCTTACATTGAAATTCTCAGAGAGCAAAAACAGCATTTATATGTATTTGAATCTTTAGAATCTGTCATAGTTCATGGTACATAGTAGGCATTTAATGAATATACATTAAGTAAGTGATTTGTCTATGTGTGGTTGGTTGGAGCAAACATATTGCCTTTCTTTAAATGACTATTGTAGCCAGCCTATATTTTATGACTGTACATATGTGTGTATAAGTGTGCATCCTTTCATTCTGGCATTTCTACTGCCAGGTTTGCTACAGTTGAAGCATATTATATTTTGAAATATTAATTAAATATAGGGTATACTCACATTTATACCTGCACTTTTTTTCCCTAGATACCATTGTTGAAATGAAATGGCCTTAGCATTATGTTTTCTTATTAGATTATTTCAGAGGAACTATTAATTGAAATACAAAATGGAACAAGAAAAAAGAAAACTAATGAATGTTAAGTCCCTTGGACTTTTTCTATTTGGACCAAAGTTATTAATAAATATGAGTCACTTACTACTATTGCAATTATGGGTAGTGAATACCCTTACTTATAGCCTTAAAAAAAAAAAACAAAGAAAAACAGGCTCTTATAAATGATGAATCTGAGAATGAGGCAAAAATTATCTTTTATTTTTCTCCTTTTCTAAGGAGTCACCTACAAGAAACAAAGAATTGCTACATAAACATAAAAAAAATAATATTTTATATGCTATTTGCACTTGAGTAACTTAAATATTGAATATGCATTTAGAAGGATGCTTCTGAAACTGATATAACATACAAATAAAAATAGAAGTCTCTAGATAAAGACACTGATATCAGAAAATAGAGAAAGAGGCAAGGTATTTTATTCCAGTAGATAAAAATGAATAAGGTAGGATTAATTGTACCTTTATTTACTTATTTATTTATTAAATATATTGAGGGGACAAATAGATTGATAAAATCATATAGGGTTCAAGTGTGTATTTCTATGATATATGATCTGTCTATTGCATTGTGTGCCCACCACTCAAGTAGAATCATCTTCCATCACCATATATTTGACTTCCCTTACCCTTTACTGCCCTTATCCCCCCTTCCCTTGATAACCACCATACTGTTTTCTTGTGTCTACAAGTTTCAGTTTTATATCCCACACAAAGAACTGGACAGGGTCAATGGCTGCCAACAGCTTATGATGTGACAGATAGTTAAAGACTTCTCCGTCCCTATATTTCCCTTTTGTGAACCAAGCGATTGTGAAATGATGAGAACCCCACTTCGAAAGTTTTTTGTGAGAACAAGAGGCAATCTACACAGTGTACCTAACACAGCACATTGTACCTAACACACAGGAACATATTAACGAATATCGTCTCCCCCTCGTCTTTCTCCTGAAGTCTAAGAGGGCTTGGATACAATTCAAAAGCTCATTGTAAAGGCCAACATTTAAAATGCTGTCTTCCTAAATTGGAAAGCCCCAAAGCATGAGTTTCCCTAATAAAGGTTAACCATAGATCTCTGGTTGCCTGAACAATTCTGGTTTATGACATATGATCACTAGCATTAATTCACATTCTCAAAATTGTCTCAATTTGAATGATAAATGTTATGGCAATCCTGTTAATAAGGCATATTTCATTGGAGATTTGACTGTGACTAATAGGAAAATTCTGGAGACAAGATAAGGTTTCGGAGGTGCTGGATGATAGAAAACTTCATGATGGGGTTGCCTGAGCAGCAGCAGGAAACAGAAACATTGTGGAGCATGGAAATGAGGGAGAAGGCCCCTGTTCTGACCGGGAAGGAGGCTGAGATCAAAACTGGTGGATGAATGTGCTTAACTCATGTAGGTGAGTAAGTGCAGCCATAGGACAGTAGTTAATTATTTTTAGTAAAAGCAATTCAAAGAAAGAATACTATAAATTAGTTTTATTAAAATAAAGCTATTTTTAAGGCAAAATGAATCTCAATTTTGGAAATCTAGAAAATGCACAAGTAATAGAGAAGGTATTTGTCCTTTGGAAAGTTCTGCACAAAATATGTCTGGCATAAAATTATCTGTAACTTCTGGTAGTCTGAGTGTCGATATTGGAAGATGGTGCCCTTTTCATCATAAAGAATAAAATAGTTTCCTAAGGAGTTTGGTATATGCAAAAAAAAAAAAAAATGTACCCAGTCGGGGATGCTTTGCATAGAAAGCAAAGCTAATGGAAAGTTAGATCTTGGAAGCTAACAGCTGGGAGACAGGAGTGGAGAGAGCAGGAACCCTAGGAATATGGCAGCTGGTGGGAAAGAGGCAGCAAGTGGGAAATTCCCCATGGCAGAGTCTCTGGAACAAAAATGTTTTGCTTTAATTATAAATTCCTGTCTTTGTGGTATATTTTTTTTCAGCTTATCATAATATTTTATTAAAAGTTGTCACAGCAGCCTTGTGTCAATGGGACTACAGACAATAAGAGATTTTAGATAAGAAGTGAGACCTGACCAAGAACCAGCCCTGGGGACTGCAGGTGATGATCCCTGGGAGAAAAGGGTGACTGTAGGGACACCTCAGGGGCCTGGGGAGGTGCCCCAAACTGGGGGAGGCTGGCTGCTGAACAGGTGAGTTCAGAGGTGGACATGGGCCAGAGCCTGTTTATCGTAAATATATTAGTGAAAGGTACTTTTCAAGCTCACTACTTAGTAGGTGTATGATCCTTGACAAATTATATAATCACCAACTGCTATTTGCTAATGTATAACTCTAGGACAATGAAAGGACCTGCTGCCCAGGATTGCTGGGAGAATTTCATGCAATGGTCAATGTTAAGTGCCCAGCCCTGTGCCTGCCAGCGGCCAGATTGCTATGGAAGCTAGTAGCCATAGTGAGTTTTAACATTAATGTATTATTATGCGTCTAGTATTGCTTTTGCATTCATTTGATATTATAACATAAATCTTTTTCCATATCACTGAATATTCTTTTTTTTTTAAGATTTATTTTATTTATTTTTTTTAGAGAGGAAGGGAAAAAGAGAAGGAGAGAAATACCAATGTATGGTTGCCTCTCGTGAGTCCCCTGCTGGGAACTGGCTTGCAACCCAGGCATGTGCCCTGACTGGGAATCGAACATATCACTGAATATTCTTTAAAAACATAGTTAATAAAGAATGTCTAGTAGTTCACTGTACTGAATCATATGCTCAATTTAATAAGTTCTCTGTTCTTGAGCTGTTTATATTACTTCATGTTTTAACTGTCATAAAAGACAATGAATGGCAAGCCTCCATATTTAAAACTTGATGAGCATTTTTGAGTATTTAGTCGAAAATCTTTTGAATGCCATTTAAATATGCTAAAGTATACAAGCATTTTAAGATTCTTTATACATACACAGCTCCTCTGTGGGAAAAGACTACCAAATTACAACATTTCGATTATGATGTTTCAGTATGCAAGTAAGTGACCATTTTGAACTGACTTAAACAAGAAAAAAATATTGGAAATTCCAACGGTGGGGCAGCCTCCCAAGTTGCTTGATAAGAAGGCCCCAAATCATTCAAGATCCATGTTCTCTCTATGCCTAGCATCACTCTCAGGGTTGGCACTGTGCTCAGACAGTTGGCTAAGTGGCTGTACCAGCCTGCACACAGGGCCTCCTTTACAACACAAGGAAGCCCTCAGAGAAGCCTCTGCCAACTTCATCGGTCATCTTCCACGTAAGTATTGGCCACATGAGTATTCCCAAGCAATCACTGTGTGGGCAGTTGGGTAACCACCATTGATTGGAGTAGCTCCTCAGGATAGACTGGAGGTCAGGGAAACAACAGTAATGACTGTGACTTCCACGGTCAGTGTTTGAGAGCACCACTTCAATTTCATCCTCACAATACTAGGTATCATTGTCAACTTCCATTTCTATTTGTGTCTTATCATAACATCTGTTTGGATGCAATTACACCATAGCTCCATGTAAGCACTGTTGGCTGACTCCTGAAGTGAATGAAGAAATTAATGACTAATTAATAGCCTGGAACTTTTCAGATTTTTAGTTCAACCAGGTTGTACTCTACTGGGTCAAACACTCCTAGCTTGAAAGAGGAAATGAACCTTCTTACATACAAAGGGGATATTATATGCAATGAAAGGACCTTGAGCAATAATATTACACAACAGCTAAATCATTATTTGGGGGATTCTATAAACCGACTGTAAATTAAAACGTGAAAATGAGTGCAGAACGAGGTGAAATTTAAGCTCTCAATGGGATAATCCTTCAGCTGAAATGGCCTCGCACTGTTTTTCTTGGATTATTTTGAAGCCCATTGTATTATCCGAAGGAAGCCTATTGAACAATGATTGACTGATACTGACCTGCTGCTACACTCATTTCGCACAAAAGCTTCTCTGCTGCCGTTCTTGGTGAGGCTGGTTATACACGGAGGCCAATTGTGATCTTGAAACAAAACGGAACTGCTCACCGCCTCCTCCAAGCTTCCAGTCTGACACATTCTATTGTATTCTAATTTTGAAAAGAGTCATTTCTCCTGATGGCTACTTATTCTCTTTCGAATGGATGCTGTACAAATTGCAATCAAATATCTTTACTTTATAGAAAGCATGTATTGTCAGGAAATATAGTCCACTTCACAGGGCCTCACACTTGTCCTGACACCCAGCTCCCTTTGTCCTGATTTGGTCTCCCCCCTGGCGGCCTCCTGGTAAATTGAAAAACGATTCTATCGGGCTTCATGTTTCCAAATTCCTTGATGTGCATCACTGCACAGAATAAACATTCAGGTGATTTTCAAGCTCTTTTTCTCCCTATTTTTAACATTTACCTAAATGTTCGGGAGATGCTATAGCCTGGCAACAGTGTTTAAACAGGTGCGCCCAAACGTAATGTGTGAAAGGTTTTCACTGCGTATTCACTTTTGTACTCTCCATTGTAACTTGACTGCTGTTCACATGTGGTGCTGAAATTTGAATTTAAAATTGTGTACAGAATGTTTAGAATCTTTGAAAAAAATATATATGGTCTGTCCAGAAGGTATCCAGCCATGTAATATGAAAAATAGAGAAACATTCTTCTTTATTGAAGAACATACAAAATACAAGAAACATTGTACATAGGACAATGACACTTCAGTCCCCTGAAAGTGGACATCTTGGGGCCACACACCGTTCTCCTAATCACCATCAACTGCCCTGTCATATCTCCTGAATCTCATTCATGATCTGAAATCTCTTCCCTTTCAAAGGTGATTTTAGTTTTGGGTAAAGCAGAAGTCACCGGGTGTCAAATCTGGGCTATAGGGTGCCCGAGTCACTTGGGTTATTGGTGTTTCACCAAAAAATTCTGCACAAGAAGTGATGCATGAATGGGTACATTGTCGTGATAAAGCTGCCTATCACCAGTTGCCCATCACTATGGCCTTCTGAATTATCAAATAGTTACCGCGGAGGAATGTTCAGGCTTAATGCAAAATTTGATGCAGATTCATTGTTCTATTCACTCAGTCACTTAGAATGCCATGGCCAAACAGTACGGGTGCTCACTCAATAATGTCTACTGCCCCCACTGACTAGTGAAGTCATCTTTGTTTGCACATGTGCATTCCAGTCCACTTTACTTGGCTGCCAGGTTACATTGATGTCTTGGATATTTAGCATATTCAAATATACATATATATATCTCAAAAGGAATAGGATGTCTCCACCAAACCAACACCCCCTGGAGGTTTGCTTAGACGTTTCTTCTTTCTGCTTTACACTCTTGCACTTCCCTGTCTGTAACACTTATCACTTTGTATCACACATGTCTATATCACACATTTAAATTATAAGCTTCTTAGTAGCAGGACCAGTATATATCTGTGTGTCCCATCAATCTATTTCCTGGACTTAAGTTCTCAATAATATATGTTAAATAATTGAGTGAATTAAGAAAAGAAAACACACTTTTAAATATATACCTGCACTTGAAAGAGTAGCATAGCTTTATCATTTTATATGTAGAAAACATATATGATATTTCTCAAACATTTTAATTTACTAGATTCTTGAGCTTGAAACATAAAATGGTTGAAATCACTATAAAAAAGACAAAACAGAAACATTTGAAGCCATTGTAAATGATCTTAAAAAAATGGGTGAATCCTATAGTTAAAGGGGAATAAAACATAAATTTTAGTCCATGTGTAATATATATCAGTGACATAAGCCCCTCAGATCCCAATGAATTATATCATGCAAATTGTGATACTGTAAATGACACTACAGATCTTAGGATTCTATTTTCTAGGAATTTTTGATGTGTGGCTTCTTGGATACCATCTATCTAGTTCTGCCTCTCATTTTAGATATGAGGAAGCATAATTGCAGAGATTTACAAAGTTTAGCCTCTGAACACAGGGAGAGGAATTTAGACACCAAGCAGTCAGACCTATCCAGAATACCTGACAACTGGAGAGATCAGAAATTTCCTCTAGAGACATGATAAGCAAATATTGTGCCTCCAGATCACAAAGAAATCTTTTTTAAGATAAAGGATTTCTTGTATTCTGTCCTCTAGAGGAGAAGGGATTTTCCCCTTAGGAGATATAGAGCTGTTTGGGGACATTTTCATTGTCTTCACTGTGTATGTGGGAGGTGCCAGCAGTATCTAGTAGTAGGTACTGGGGGGAGCTTCTAAACCATCCTAAAATGTCCCAAATGTCAATAGCATTATGGTTATACAACCTTCCCTTTGAGCACCTTGTAGATAACAAAGTCTAGGTTATACTAAAGGTCTATTGGGCACATTGCTAACTATTCTTAAGTGCATAAAATTGCACACACATATACACATCTAGTCATGTGTATCATGATGAGGCTGTACCCAGAGTATGAAGCCCACAAGGTCAGTATACACATTTGGAAAGATTTCCCAGTTGTGCCAATGTTAGTATGGTTTCAGGGTTGTATGCCTACAGAGGTGCCTTACTTATGGAGGAGAGCCTGCCAGAAATAATGTTCAGAGTCTAAACCAGAAGTCAACCAGCAATTAAGTTTGCATCTGCAGCTCTCTCTTCTAGAAACCCTGTGTTCCTTTACCTTCCCATGGCTTCTTCCTTCTTGGCATATGGGTATCATCCTCTGGTGGAATATCCTTCCACTTTGGATGTGGATGAACTCCCAAGTCACATCCAAACACTCAGAGGACAGAACTTTGAGGGACCATCAAGGAGCCAGAAGTTACAGTTACCTCCCCACAGGAGGAAGTCGGTGAACTTCTCTCTCCCTTGGATTATTCTACTTACTTGAAACCTCCCCAAATATAAAGTAAAAATATCTCCTAAGCAGTTTTCTATGTGTCTCTGAAGTTTATTCTTAGGTATCCAGTGAGGAAATGCTTCATATTATCCTTGTGCCTCATGTCTTTTTCTCTCACCACTACTGCCCTGGGATTGCACTTTAACCCTTGCACAGGATCTTCTTTCTACATGATCCAGACTAGAAAAGTTGCCTATAGAACATTCAAGTGGAACTGCCCTGTATGAAATTAAATAGGGCAGACTGAGGCATGGGGTTGACGGTGTTGGGAGAATCATACTAGCCTTTGGAAGTCATCGGTACCTGAATGATATTTAAAGCCTTGGGACTGGGTGATCTCCACAAAGGAATGATTGAAGATGAGATGCAGCCCAAAACTAAATCTTGGGCATTCCCATATATTTAGCTGTTGGGGGAAGAGGAGGTACCTGCAAAGAGTTCTGAGAAGAAACAGCCAATGAAAGAAGAGACTATGGAGGTGTGTTGTTGTAAAAGCTAAGTAAAGAGTACACAAGAAAGGAGTGAAGTGTCAAGTGATATAGATATTAACATGAAATGTCCCAATTTTATAATGTTAGCAACACATTCAAACTCTTTAAAAAGCTTAAGGAGACTAACAAAACTCTTCTAAAGACTATTTAGTCCTCTGCTACACCATTCTTTTGCAAACGGTAGTCTGGTAGGAGGACTTGTCCTGAGCATTTCTCCTGTTCTTTCCCCATCTGTGTCAAGGCCGTGTATTGCTATTCCACCCCTCAATATATTCACCAGTCATAATACTTTCCTCCTGTGTCTTAAATTATTAATGACAGCTAACACTTACACAGCATTTACTTTGTGCCAGACATTTAAAAATTCTCTCTCTGTATCACTTATACATGTATATACGTGCACATAAGATCTTTGTAACAGATTTATGATGCAGAATTTCTATTTTAATCTCCAGTTAAAAACAAGATAATTGAATTATTGAGAGTCCTAGTATATTGCTAAATATCAAGCAGTGAACATAAGGCAGTGCTGGGATTTGAACACAAGCTATCTGGCTCTGTGTTTCGTGCTCATAAGCATCAGACAGTATTGCCTCAGGATTGTGGGTTATATGTCTGGCTAGCAAGGAGGATTGCAGCAGGCCTCATCATCTCACCTCTCTGGACCCTCAATTGCCCTGTATTAACTCAGGCCCTGGAGATCCACATGCCTCCCAAACACCTAGTAGGGAATATAGGATCACACTGTGAGGTGTGTAGTTTTAAAATGCCTTTCGGGAATTCTAACACACCTTGCCCTGTTCTCTCGTCAACTCAACATCACTGCATGAGATGGCTTGTGTGGAAATCTCTCGAAGGGGTGGTAAAGTCATTACATTGAAGTTTACAGAGGAGTCAATGTCAACAGTGTGCTAGATGCATATCGCAGACTTAAAAACACTCACTGTGTGGATGGCCCCATTGTTCATGTGAAGGTTGAACTTGCAGATGTATTTTGCATAAAGTACATAATTTTTAATGTTAAGTTTTGCTCTGCTGGCTAGGCCAACCTCTGCAACCTTCAAGAGTTGCTCCCTTTTTTGGTAAAAATAAAATTAAAATAATTAAAAAATTTATCATGATTGTAGATAGCTTTTGCTCTTTTTCAACATTGCTACCCTTGCCCTCTAAGGAAAGAACATGCTTATCTTACTCTCACTTATAGAATTATGGGAGAACTTCATTAAAATTCACACCTTCTGATCAACTTGTCAATAACACCTCCTCAGGCAGTTTTTCAATGATGCTGAACATAGACACAGCAAAATACAAACTACTCAGAATCTGAATCAAATTGTTTTTACTCTCTGTGCTAATGTTCATTTGTCCTCAGAGATTCCCTGAGAGATGTTTTAGTCACCTTTTCCTCAAAGTGATACCTTTTTGCTTAAAGTAGTATGGAATTAGTTGTGGAAGAACGACTACCCAGAATAATGACCAACAAATGAAGATCTGTAGTTTGGCTTATTTAAAATAAATTGGGACTCTCAGTACCCTGGAGAGAGGTCCTCTTTCCAATAGGACTCCTCTCTACCTTTGGCCCTGATGTGAGTTTTTTTCTCTGTGCTCAACAGACATTCTAATGGTGGATAGACTGAGAGGACCAAGGCTTGTCAAAGAGTAGTGATCTCTAAGTTGATGTTCAATCAACCACAGACAGGCTTCAACAGTCTGGATAGTTCCTTTTCTGTCAATTAAATATTATCTACCACCTCCTCCCCAAATCTGTTTATCCACTATTTATTTAAAGCTTCAAGCCCTGGCTAGTGTGGCTCAGTGGATTGAGTGCCAGCCTGTGAACTTGATTCCCCATCAGGGCACAGGCCTGGGTTGCATGCCAGGTCCCCAGTAGGGGGTGCTCAAGAGGCAACCACACACTGATGTTTCTTTCTCCCTCTCTCTCCTCTCTCTAAAAATAAATAAATAAAATTTAAAAAATAAATAAAGCTTCAAGCAGAATGCATTCACTGTGAGTGAAATATAATATACTTTGGCTGGCTTGTCTCCAAATTTATAACAATGGAAAAATCCAAGGAAAAATGGAGCATAATGAACTGTTTTATGAAAAAGGAAAACAACAGAATCAGAAATGAAATAGAGTTTTCAAATTGACCAAATGATCTTAATCCTTAACAGATAAGTACCATTTTTTTTTGTTTGTTTGTTTGCCTGACCTCCTTCCAGCTTCATGAAAAAGGGGCTGGGGGTGCTATAGAAATATCCAGCACGAACCTGCTATTTGGATAATAATAGTGAAAAATGTGCCACGAAGGTCTGGTAATGCATTGGGGGATAATATTGTTAGAATGGAGAGAACCTTAACTGTTCATTTGTGTTCTGCTAGCAACAGTCCAGGGAGAAGTAGTGAAATCTGTTACCACTGAGATCATGCGCAGTCCTTTTCCATAATGGTGCAGCGCAGGTCAGCATAGTAACTACTGGCATTTTCCTGCATATCATATTATGCTCCGAAAGTTGTCTCATTAAATGTGTATCAAATAAGGAATGGGAATGCAGTTAGAAAACCAGTGTTATGACTATGAAATTACAGTATTTCATTTTTATGACTTTGGCCTTGTAATCACTGGAAGAAATTCTTTCCCCAGAGATGAGATTTGTTTTTCAACCATATCTTTGAAAGAACAGTAAACTAGAAACCTTTTCGTATGTTAACATTAGCAGGAATCATCCAAGGGAAATCTCACAGGTACTTTCTCACTAGCAAGCCCTCTCTCCCTTTACCTTCTGGGACCTCCTCATTCTTTGTGACATGGTTTAACTATAAACACCTCTGGTGTCTCTTCCCTTTTGGTAACTCTCCTCAGAAATAAAGGTTCTCCATCCATCCATCCATCCATCCATCCATCCACCCATCCATCCATCCATATGTCCATTTATCCATCTGTCCATCTATCTATTTCTTCAACATCTATCATTACAATTCTTGCTATGTTCATAACTACCTTCCAGAAATAGTAAATGGCAACACAACTGCTCATATTAGTTAAAGCATGCTGGGGGAAAGAGAGAAGTGGTCATTGCAAACCACTATTTTTATTGCTATCGTTCAATGTAAGAATGCAGTGCTATCAGAGCACTTGGAATGTTAATTCAAATTGTTTTGGAAGGTCAAACAGTGTTTCCTGGAGGACATCAGAGACATCTAAACTTAGGCCTAAAGAGTAAGATTTTTCCAGCAGAAAGGAGCAGTAACATGAGAGAAATGGCGAGAAAGTCCCAGCTTAAAAAAATAGCATGAATTATGGCCTGCAGGGAAAAAATATATATGAAGGAAATTAAAAGAAGATTCACATTTTTGTAGAATAGAAAGATTGAGAATGGTAAACAAACTCTGGAGAGGTAATCTGAGTCCAGGTCATGTAAAGTCCAGCCAAATTTCTGTTTGGGAATTTGGATATAGGGGAAGGGTGATAAGGAGCCACTGAAGGATTTTAAACAGAAAAGTTATTTGATTTAGAGTTTTAAATATTACTCTGTTAATAGTATAGATTATGGATTGGAGAGGGAAATACTCAGAGAATAAAGACTCTTCGAGTTGTTTCTGGTATCTGATCATGAGCTAATAACGACTCCCCTAAAACAGGACAGTGAAGTTGGATTCTCAAGATTTAGGAAGCGCAACTGGCAGGGCCTGGTGATTGGATATTGGTGGTTAGGGGCAAGAAGGCTCTCAAGTTAGATGATAATCAGTCACTTGAGAGGGATGAAACCAGAAAAGATGGTGCCAGTTACCAAATTGGTCGTATTGCAGGGGTTTTGTGAAAGGATGATGAGCTCCAGTGTGGCCTTGTTCCATGTGAGCCATCAGCGGGACATCAAGGTGAAGGTGCTAAGGAAATCTCATTTGGAGTTCAAGTGTGCAGAGTAGGAAGGAGCACTAAAAGAGAGTGTGAAGGTGGGGAGAGAGCTGGTGGAGAGCACACTAGAAGTTGCAGGAAAAACAAAGGAGGGTGGTGAGCCAAGGAAACTAAGAAGGAGTGTACCACAAGGTGCAAGGAAACCTGGGAAGAATGATGTTGGAGAAGGTATTTTGATGTTTAATATTCATTATAGCTTTGTATGAATTTACTTGTCTCTTTCACTAGAAGTCAGTTTTTTTAAAGATTTTATTTTATTTATCTTTAGAGGGGAAGGGAAGGAGAGAGGTAGAGAAATATCAATGCATGATTGCCTCTCATGCGTCCACTGCTGGGAATTAGCCTGCAATCCAGACATGTATGTGCCCTGACGGTTGTTTGGATCACAGGGCCACACTCAATCCACTGAGCTACACCAGCCAGGGCAGAATTCAACTTCTTAGGGACAAGAGCCATGCCTTTGTAAGGCTTGATTCTAGCATAGTATCTTGCACTCAATAAATACTCAGTACATGTACGATAAATGAGAAAAAACATTACAGTGTTCAGTAATAAAGGTGAATTTCTACTTTGTTGTTTTTGTGAAGCAGCAAAACATTGAAATCATCAGGACTGATGCATTTGGGACCTGACAGGGTTCTCTGGCAGGGGAAGGATGTGTTCTTCTCATTGTAGTGGTTTCCACGGATTGATGGGATCTAAACTTGGGGAGCTCTGGGGTTGGGGTAAGAGCTCTGAAATAGATGGCACATTTTAATTGTGTGGAAGAAAAGCAGTCCATGGAAGAAACAGTGTCAGTCACAATGAGCCAGTATAGATTCTAAGGCATTCTGATCAAATTAAAGAAAACATGTCAAATAAGTTGGAAACCGCAGGCCATGGGGAACATGTTGTAATAGGAATCTTGCCGGAAAGAGCCTGTCCAATCAGTTTAGGATGGAGGTATGTGCCAGGATAGAATGATTTATGTGGAAATTTTGAAAACCCGATCCACACCCTATTGAAATTAGTGGATCATGGGAATAATAAGTGGTTCTTATGTCCAAAGTCAAAGGGTTTGGTTTACTATTCTCAATAGAATATCAAGCAGGTAGTGAAGGAGATGAGAGTATTCCTCCCAGAAAAAGCAACATAAAGGCCAAAATTCCTCATAAAAGTGGAATGTGCTTGGAAATAAGTAAGTCTGATACCTGGTTTATAGGCAGTTGTGTGTAATGGAAAGAGGACACATTTGGGAGTCCCACAAAATGGATTTCAAATCCTAATGTAGCCAAAATCAAGTTATAGGACCCTGAGTAGGTTGTGGAACCTCTTGGGCATCTCAGTTTTCTCATTTGTAAAATTGGCATAATGTTTCCCAATGCATCAGGGTGTTCCAAGTTGATTAAGTGATGACATGTATATAAAGTGCCATGGCAGTATCAGGATATTAGATGCTCAATAAAACCTGCTTTTTCTGACATAGGACCATACTTTCCAAATGGCACTCAGTTGTAACAGAGGCATGTAGAGACACTGATACTAGTTTTTTGGTTATTCTAACTACTATGTACTTTATAAAGGTATATGTTTCCACATTACTTAAGAAGAAAGCAATTTCACTTAACAAATTGCATTCTGTGGTATAGGTGCAGGTGAAAGCTGTGATTGTGACTTTGTATTGCTTTGCTTTAACACACACTGCAAGGGCAACCACAAAAAATGCACATTGATGACCAACATCAATATTAACTTGTGGTATATGCTCTAAGCAAAATATTTTCCTGGAAATATAGGCAAAGTGAAAAGATAAGATGTTATATTGATCTGACAACATGATGGAGAATCAGAAGTTATAGGGAAGGTCATAGGAAATTGAAAAATATGCTGCCAGCTATTTTCAGCAGGCCCCAGAAAGCAGGAGAACCCGGGGGAGTCCAAGATAGTAAACTAAACGTAATTACTGCCTACATTATGGCACAGTTAATGTACTATTTAATAAGGAATTAAAAGAAAACACACAAATGAAGAGCATAAATAGCAATGTAAGTGAAGGATTAATTCTTCCTATAATTCTTAAGCTGGAATGGGAAAACATAGCAACAAAACCATGCATTTGTATTGGAAATGTAAAGTGAACTGAATAGTATTTCCATGAAAATTGTTTGACTTGAGTTTGACGTTGATGAAAATTTAAAATGACATCAAGCCTGTGAGATGTGATGCTCTGAATTGCTAAACTAATGAAACCTCCTTGTGTTTAGAAAATGAGGTTAAAAGAAAATCCAGATCGGTTCCTCAAATTGTGATGTTATCTCTGGACAGTGAATAAAGTGTGAAAGCATTTATATTTTGACTAGAATTTTTAAGTTCCATTTGCAATGCTGAGTACGGGTGCCATATCTCAAATAATTCAGGAGCACAGTGCCATATCTGTTTCACAGAATCTAAGGGAAACGTAGACTTTTGAAGACAGAAAGGAGATTAGAGGCTAGAAACAAGGAGAGAGTTTATAGTCAAAATGGGAATGGAATAGAAATCATAATATTCATGGGGATGTGGGGTTGATTGTACTCAGAGTATTACAAATGCTTCACAAATGGCATAGCACAGAACTGGGTGCCATCTTACTTAGGGAGTCAAAGTCTTGGAGACTGGTTTATTTCCTAGAACACAGTGTGGAATTCCAAGAAGGTTTCTCAATGAAGGGTCAAGGATGATTGGGGTGGCAAAGACAGAGGAATATTTTAATATTTTACCAATTGGTACTGTGTCCTGGCTAGTGGCCAGCATGGGCTACATCATCTTCAGTGTCATAGCAAAACAAGCCAGAGTGTTGAGGACTCTGCTTCATTCATGCGTGGACTCTGACTTGCAATCCTCACACCGTTCTCAGATCTAGGAGGATGCTATTTCTTCCTTCGTTGCAATCCCAAACTCTCCACTTCCCAATCATTCTAGGATTCTGGCCTCGTAGTGAGCTCTGCGCCTCAGCCACTAATGGAAACCATCCTGAGGAGAAATCAGAACACCCAGCAAAACCACATATGTGTGTAGAACCTCAAATCATTCATGTAGTGTGACAATCTGAAGTCTGGAAACTAATCTAAAACTGGCCTGAAAGCAGAAAACTTTGTAGGGACCTTGAAGAGACAAATGTAGAAGCCGTTAAGGATGTCTCCAAAATCTGAGGAAAAAGTGGGATTCTCATACAAGAAAACCTCTGCTGAATGCGAGAACAGACAAAATAACTGTGCACACAAGAAAATGCACAACCAGAGATTGTTATCCGATTCTAAATGGGAGAATTAATATTTGCAGAACCATAGATAAATGGCACTGTGCAAGGAATTTTAAAGCAAGTACATTAGAATTATGAAAGAAGATCAAGCACTAATTTATAACCCTAAAGTAACAATTTATCACAGTAGTGAATGGATTCTTTCCCCACCCACCTCTTTCTCTCTCTGTGTATGTATGTGTGTGTATCTATTTATGGTATCCAGCCATGCAATATGAAAAAGAGACATTTATTGAAGAAGATACAAGATACAAAAAATATTGTATCTGTTCATAGGACAATGACGCCTCAGTCCCCTTCCAAGTAGGCTCCTTGGGCTCTCACACAGTTCTCCCAGTCTCCATCAGCTGCCCCATCATATTCTCCTGAATCACATCTATGATCTGAAATTTCTTCCTTTTCAAAGGTGATTTTAGTTTTGGGAAAAGCCAGAAGTTGCAGGCTGCCAAATCTGGGCTATAGGGCAGCTGAGTCACCTGGGTGATTTGATGGATGTTTCACCACAAAACTCCACATGAGCAGGTGTGTTGCCATTATGAAACTGCCAATCACCAATTACCCATCGTCGTGGCCTTCTGAATCATCCAAATTGTTTCCTTGGAGGAATTTTAAAGCTTAATGTAATATTTGATGTAGATTTGTTGTTGTACTTGCTCAGGCATTTTAAATGCAATGGCCACCCAGTACGCATGCTCACTCAAGGGCATTACCACCTGTACTGACTGGTACAGTGAAGTCGACATTGTTCACGTGTGTGCATTTCAGTCCATTCTCCTTGGCTGTCAGGTTACAGTGATACCATGAAAACTGTTTTTGTTATATTAGCAATTGCTGGACTTTTTCCAGACAGAACTTGTCACTTTCTCTATTTCAGTAGTAGGCAAATTTATGACATATTTTAAAATCAATCCCATACTTGTAGAAATCTTATGGTATGCATTGTTGGTACATTATTTACCATGTTAGTAGACAAAGCAATTATACAAGATAGACGCACTAAATATAAGAATCAGAATGGAGGTATAATGATAATATAATTTATTCCTAGAAAACTTTAGAAAATAAATAGGAGAATAGCCATTCAGAAAATAAAATAAAGCAAAAAGTGAGATCCTTCTCTCATTCTTTATAACAAATGTAATCTGAGAAAGAGTGAAGATATAAGTATAAAATATGAATGAAAATTTAAAAATATTATTTGGTAGAATTTAGAAGCAATAGATAGAAGTCTTAGGGGCCAGTGTAAAAGAATATGTGCCCTGGCTTGTACTTAGCTCAGTGAATTGAGCCTGGGCCTGCAAACCAAAGGGTTGCTGGTTCAATTTCCAGTCAGGGAATGTGTTTGGGTTGTGGGCCAGGTCCCCAATGGGGGTGCATGAAGGGCAACCACACACTGATATTTCTCTCCCTCTCTTTCTCTTTCCCTTCCCCTCGCTCTAAAAAATAAATTAAAAAAGAAAGAATATGGGCTATTAGAGTTTCTCGATAATGAAAAAAGTCTCTTAAGATTGTTGTGAATGAATCATTATCTTAAATGTTGAATAAGAGACTGCACTATTACTACCCAGTCATTCCAGGAAGGGAATCTTTGCACTAGATGAAGTTCCTTACAATTCTGTAGACCTGTAACATAATATTACTCATGTTCATGAATCTCTAAGAGAGTATTGGAATGAGAAGATTTTAGTTTAAAATGGTTCAGTAAATATATGCACTTATATTTATCTCTCCCATATGCCTCTGAATTTGCATTACATAATTAAAAAGGAAACATATATGAGAGTAATTAGTGTATATCACAATATTCTAACAGCACTTATTAAGTAAACCATTTTTTCCCATGAACTGAAATGCCAATGAGGTGGACTTTATCAAGTTCATACATGTATTTCAATCTATTCTTAGACTGTTTTCTTCCACTTACCAGTCTGTGGGTTGGGCATCAATACCATTGTGTTTTCAGTAACAATGGCTCTTCAGTAAATTCTCATATGTAGTATGTCTCCTCACCTTTTTTCTTTCAGACTACTGTTGGCTAGTTGCAGATGTGAAGTACTCTAAATAAGTATAAAGTTATTTTACCTAAAAGATTAAAAAATTTTTGTTGAATTATAACATGTAATTTTATGTAAAATTCTCATTTTTATTTTTAAATATTTATTAATTATGTTATTAGTTTGTATATTATTATTCATTGTATTATATATTATTTTTATTAGATGTACATGTACTGATATAGATAAAATACACAACATATAAACGTAATCATTAATGAAGATGGGAATTACATTTAATTGGAACATAGGCATCCACCACACCAGGATTTAAACCCTGCACTTTCTATGTCCTCACTCTGCAGTCATTTGTCAGCCAGGTCGCTTCCCTGTCTCAGTGTTGTAGCCACCTCTTCAGAAGACATCTTTGTTACACTCCTCAGGTTTCATAAAATTATATGGTTACATTCCTCATAGAATAATTGGACATGCTTGAGTATTTTTAGTTGAGGAAAGTGAAATTTTTTTGAAAAATTTCCTTTTGCCATTTGTTGAGATAATCCCAAATATCTACTGAATCTCATCCAGGTCCTGAGAGAGTAAGTAGACTGCATTGTTTTTTGCTTTTGTGGAATACTATGAGTGGAAGTACACTTTGACATTTGGCTTCGGGCTTTTTGTTTACCTTGGAGAGACATTATAATAAATGATGCTAGGAAATCCATTGCTGTGTTTACTGTAATGATATTGCCTACTGTCTTGTTTGAACTTTCCTCTGTGATCTCAATACCAGCCCTGGTGTAGCTACTCCTGAATCACCAGTTGGGTCTTATTGGGGATTTAGTTGAATTTCGATTAGTTTCTTTTTACTTTGGCTAGCAGTAAGCTAAAAAAATAATGTATTGCATTGGGAAAGTAAATTTTGTATATATCTTTTTTAAAATTTTTATTTTTCTACATTATGTTCCCTTTGCCTGATTTTCTTACTTTCCTTTTTATTATTTCTGCCTATATTTTATATATGTTTTTAAGCCTCCTAGGATTGGTTTTTGAACAAAGAAAATATGTAAGTAAATACACAAGAATAGAAATAAATGAAATCATTTTTCATAGTCTCAGTTTATTTAATGAAGTCATCTCTTCCCCTCTTGCATGCTTCTGCTTATTGAGGTCTTTCTTGATCAACCTTTAAAACATAGTACCCACCTTAGATACTCTATTTATATTTTCTGCATTATTTTTCTCTATAAGAGTCCCCATATTCTGATATGCAAAATCTATTTTGTTGCTGTTTATTTTTTACGTTGTTCTACTAGGATATAGTTTCATGTTGACTTCTTCACCCTTAGTGTCTGGCACCAAGTAGGCACTTGGGTAAAATTTAATGATGAGTACAGTGCCTGGCACACTGACTTCTCTTCTTTCTCCTATACTTTCAGAGAAGGCATGGTTGGCGAGGCTCTGGCTATTACTTGCTTTGGCAGTATGCTGGGATTTGGGGCTCACTGACAGCCTCTTCTATTCCAACTCAAATGCCAGTCTTGGAGGAACTTTTCTATGAAAGATTCAATGATATAATACTTTAGACTAATAATGAAATGTAATCACATTTATTCTTAGCCTTGTGATGGCAGGAAACACATTCCCATTGTTGACAATTGAGACTTCCTTCACAGCAGTAAGTAAGTAGTACAAAACTGGAGAGTACCCATTTGTTGAATAATGAATGATCATGACAATGATAATAAAATTGTTTCTTAATAGGTTATGTTCTACCATTCTGAGAAATATTTCATATAACATCTATTTTAGTTCTTCATATAACAGTGTGGGCCAGATATTGTTATTACCTCCTCACCCCAGATTGTTAACCACATTTTACAACTGAGTAAACAGATGAGAGAATAAGATAGTAAGTTTCATAAACTCATATAGGGAATAAGCACAGAACTGGGACTTGAATTGAGGGTTTTCTGGTTCTAGAACCATACTCTTACATTTCACTACCATTACTTTGGACAAGTCCTTAGTTCCTTTTTCATGCCAGTTTTATTTGTGTGTATCTGTATTACTAACTGGCTGCATCCTTTAGTGAAAGTGTAGCCCTATCCATGGGTATTTAAACCAGGTTTTAGTTTTGCAAGCTTTCCTTTTCTAAAAAGAATAAAGAAAAATAGTTGCTATAAAAATGGCTTTTGATTCTCTTAGATTGTCTGATAAGCCACGTATAATGTCTTAGCTAATCTTTTCTGAAAGCTCCTTGGGTAAATTGCTGTTAACACTCAGGCCTGACAGTTTAATGCTATTACACTACAAAATATATGTTCTTTCCCAAAGTAAACATGTTTTACAATAGCAATACAGATGTCGTCAAGGGGCAAGGTTATCAGGAGATAATTAGACCCCAGAGAGATTACAGGCTCTTAGATCATGAGAGCAGTATTGCGAGGCTGCCTTATTAAATAATTGTAAGAAAGTCAAAGTCAACTATAAATACACACATTTCCCTGTAATGACTTTGAAAAGTACAAATCCAAGGTACATGCCGATGTGCTGAGATGATAAGGCCTCTCTCTCTATTACCCTAAAACATCTAAATATAACTTAGAAAACCAACTTTCAAATTGAATTTTAAATAAGAATGTGAAAGGAAAGACATTTCTTCCTTCCTTTGCTAACAGTTTTAGGTTAACTGCTTTAAGGACATTTTAAACCCTGGCAAATGAATGTCTAAGTTCCCCTAAATAATCTACCCACTTTCCTGCAGACTCTATAAAATATAACAATAAAAACCTAACTGCATGTAATTCTCCAAATGTAAGTGTCTGTGTATTTTCACGTAATATTCTCTTGACCTGAAAGATTTTCCCCTCCATCTCTGCTGAACTTGCTAACTAGACGCTGACATAACCTGAGAAAATTCTACAATTCAGAAATAGGCTTAAAGTGAGGTTTGTGAAATCTTCTCCAGCTTCTACTCACCACCCCCATCTCTTCAACATCAGAATGTTTCAACATTTCTTCTTTGGTGATTAGTGTTATGGACATAGTTATCTGATTACATTATATAATACATTTACAGGTATTTGACTATATGAGATCAAAAACAAGAAGCATCATCCACCACTTTCTCCCGCAGTGCTGAGCACAAAGCGTTTCCTCAACAAGTATTTACTGAGGGAACGGATGCAGAAGTTAATGAGGTGAGGCTGTTAGAAGCTAGTGAATTAGATCCACAGTCACCTACCATACATACAAGAGAAAGTATTTTTTCCTGATGACAGGTCCATTGTTCATTGCTTCTATCCTTAGTCCATGAGTGGGGGCTTTAAAGGCTATTTTTTCAAGTAGAAGGTGTATAGTCAAGTGGAAGGTTTGGAACATTGGGAGTCACATTTCTATGCAAACGGCAGTCATTTGCATTTAAGTTCTCTGAAGGACTTGGTTGGTCTCCTTTGGGGCGGCACCCCCAGGGCCTGCAACACTGCTTGGTGCGAAACAGTCAGTACCTGCCGTCAGACTTCTTGGGATTCTTTTCCAGTTGTTGCTCTTAAAGGAATTACATAACTTTCCCAGAGCATCACAAATAATTAGTGGTAAAGCTGAAATGCAAAATAAAATCTTCTGTGCCCACATATGTGTATTTTCCATGAAATTATTTCCAGTTTCCAATCAATCCAAGTTAATACAACCACATCAAAATTGTTTAGTGCTTATCTTTGAACTTGACCTTTTCCAGAATCTTGAGAGAAATAGCTAGGAAGTCTTTTTTTTTTTTCCTTAGGAACCAAATGCATTTTGTAGTTTCCAGATTCTGAAATCTTACCCTAATCACAAACCTGCTTATTTCTACTTCCCCTAGTTTTATTGAGGTGTAATTGACAAAAAATAATAAAAAGTCATATATATTTAATATGTACAATGTGATAATTTGATGTACATATACAAGGGACTTTAAAAACTGGAATTTATTACCCTGGCTGGTGTAGCTCAGTGGATCGAGCACAGGCCTGTGAAGCAAAGGGTCGCTAGTTTGATTCCCAGTTAGAGCACATGCCTGGGTTGCAGGCCAGGTCTCCAGTAGGGGACACATGAGAGGCAAACACATTGATGTTGCTCTCCTGCTCTTTCTCCTTCCATTCCCCTCTCTAAAAATAAATAAGTAGAATTTTTTAAAAAATTGAATTTATTTATAAAAATTGAGTATTTATTTGTACATTTTAAACTTCAGTCATCTTCAAAATACTCTCCACTTGATGCAATCAACCTATTGAGACATATTTCCCACTGCTCAAAACAGTTTTTGAACTCACTGATTGTGATGCCTTTTAGTGCTTCTGATGTATTTTGTTTCACCTCTTCCATGTCAGCAAAACATTTTTCTTTGAAAACTTTTTCATCCAGAGAAATAAAAAAAAGTATCTCGAGGCCAGATCAGTGAATAGGGAGGGTGGAGCATGAGTTTCGTACTGTTTTTGATCAAAAACTGCTGAACACTCAGCATGGTGTGGGTAGGTGCGGTGTGAAGTCACCCATCATGAAATGGGCAAAGGCTTTAAAAGAGTCTTAAAAAAAATTCAGTGAAGCCGAACTCAGCCTCTCATAAAAACACCAGCTAGTGAACTGGTTCAGATGGGCTCCTCGAACACTCACCTAGCGGAGGAAGCCCGTACTACAAGGGACTCGCAGTCTAGAACATAATTCTGTTTTGCTCCCCTCCCCCTGCTTGTACACTGTGGAATGATCACCAAAGCCAGTTAATTAACATACCCATCACCTTTTTTGGTATGGTGGTTTTATATCTTTTTCTATGGACAATAGAGCAGTAACCAAACAGAAACCATTGAATAAGGCTCATGGAATCTCTGAATTCAGGAAACAAAGACTAATTGCAAAGCACTGTTTCATCCCATGTTTTGCTATGACCAGGGACATTTTAGACTATGCTATTTGTACCCATTCACCCATTCACCATGTTTTTTTCAATGCCACATTCAGTTAACAAAGATTCCTTTGCGTTTATACTTCAGGAACTTCAGTTAAAATTTTTAAGAGAAATTTAAACCTAATAGTAAGAAAAACAATTCTTGTCATGCTTTTGAAGCTTGCTCACTGGCAAGAGATCACCCTGTTATTTTGAATTAAAATATTCAGAGCTTTTCCAGACATAGAAGAGAGAAGAAATACGTTCCCAACTTAGATTTTCCCATAAGTGTTTATATTAGTCAAGATAAGATAAGTTGTGCTGTAGGAACAAATAAGCTCATGAATCTTGATGTTTTAGCAGCACCAAAAAGTATATTTGTTTAATGTGGCATATCTGAAAGGGACCATTTTTTAGACTAGGGGTCGGGGTAGAAAGTGGGGTCTGCCGAGTGTAATCACTCAGGGGCTGAAGCTGATTGAAGCTGCACAATGCTGTAGCTGCACCATCTGGACTCACTGTGGGATGGGAAGAAGTGGCATGGGGCTGGTCTGCTGATTCTTAAATGCCTCACCCCTTACAGGGGTGCTTGAACATGCTGCTCATGATTCTTTGCTTCTTTGGCTAGAATTGCTCTCATGGCCCCAAAGAAACAGCAAGGATGTTTAGGATATGTGAGGTAGCAAAGAGCCACATGTTGACGTATAGTCTTTACTGTACCAACCAATGAAGCTTATTTTAAAGTAAACTAAACAAATCTGACCCTGGAGTCTAAGGGCAAATTTTCAAGATATGTAGATTGGCCAGTAAGTTAACTTCCAGTTCTTTAACAAACAAACAAAGTAAAAGTTTTTGTATAAAAGGTGTTACACATGATTCACACTGGTCGTTGGAGGACAATGAAAAACAAAGTCTCAGCATACTGTAAATGTCATGTGGCATTCTTAAGACAGTATCTTAAAAGATAATACCTTTCTATTTAACACCTTTGTTTTCCTAGCCAAAATAGTGAAACATTACCCTAAGCTCTCACTCCCTCCTTTTTTTCCCTTTCATAAACAGAATCTTAGCTGATGGATTCAGGATGGATGAATGGCCACGATGAATCATGAAGTTGGTGTTATCTGTCCCGCCCACTCCACTAGGCATCATAGTAGTTTTGTGACATAAACACTTTTCTTTATTTTATTCATTCATCTATCTATTAATTCATAAATAATAATGATGCACATACAACATACAAGGTTTAACACTATCTCTGCAAATACAGCAGTTTATAAAACAGGCAAAATCCTTGTTGAAACCAGTATTACAAGACATGTTAAAGGAACTTCTTTAAAAAGAAAAAATAAGAAGTATGAATAATAAGTGGCAATAACTACACACCTATCAGTAATTATTTTAAATGTAAATGGATTCAATGCTCCATTCAAAAGGCATAGGGTGGATCAATAGATAAGGACACTAGACCCTTGCCTACACTGTCTGCAAGAGACCTGCTTCCGGTCAAAAGACATGCCAGACTGAGAAGGAAAGGAGAGGAAGAGATATTTCATGCAAATGGAAATAAAATAAAAGCTGGGGCAGCAATACTTATACTGGACAAAATCAACTTTAAAACAAACACTATCACAAGAGACAAAGAAGGACCTTTCACATGCAGCGGTCAAGATATGGAAGCAAAATATATGTCCATCAGTAGACCATTGGATAAAGAAGATGTGGTACCTATATATCAGAATCTACCTGGCCATATGGAAGAATGAAATTTTGCCATTTGCAACAACATGGATGAACTCAGAGGGTATCGTAAGTGAAATAAATGAGACTGAGAAAGACAAATACCATATGATTGCACTTACATGTGGAGTCTGAAGAACATTGTAAATAAGCAAACAAACAGAAAAAAAACTAGTAGATATAGAGAACAAACTGGTGGTTACCAGATGAGGTGAAAAAGGTAAAGAAATTAAGAAGTGCAAATTTGCAGTTACAAAATAGTCGTGGGGATGCATAATACAGCATAGGGAATATAGTCACTAATATTGTAATCACTGTGTATGGTGCCAGGAAGGCATTAGACATATCAGCAGGGTCATTCCATAAGTTGTATAAATGTCTAACCACTATGTTACACACCTGAAACAAATACAATATTGAATGTCAACTGAGATTGAAAAATTAAAAAGAGTCATGCTGATATGAAACATAAATGCTAATATGGAAGGAAATAGTAGAAAACCAGGAGGAATACTAAGAAGAAGACAAAATGAATAAAGCCTGGCAATGAGGTCGAGAGTGGCTAGTAAACACTGTTCAAAGATAGGCAATTATTCACTATAATGAGGCAAAACGGAGCTGTTGGATTTGGCATTTGAGATTTTGTTAGTGACCTACATTGAGGTGGGAAGAAATCAGATGGCAACCTGGTGAGTGAAATAGGAAGAAATGTCAGAGAACAGAAGATGCTCTTTCAAGAAAGTTGATTATGACAAAATAAGTCAGTTGCCTATGGAGGAGGCAGGGCTTGGTTATATTTTGTTCTTTATGATAAAGAGGCAAAACCTTGGTTATTTCTCCTTGGTTATTCCTCCTATTTTTTTGTGCCTTTTGTAAAAATGTCTTAGCTCTAGTAGTTCATGCCCTTGTGTGATCAAGGTCCTCCTGAGTGTGGGTGGACACCATGGGATGGAATGTGCCTGGTTGCAGGTGCTGACTCTACTGCCTTAGGTCATAGCGCCGGTCTCACTGGAGTCTCCCTCTCTCTCTCTCTCTCGCTCTGGCTTCGAAAGGGTTGAAGTCCATATTGGGGGGTCCCATGGGGCAGGAAGCTGCAGGTGGCTTCTAGAAGATGAGAGTGGCCTCTGTCCAACAGTCAGAAAAAAACCCAAAATTCTCAGTCCTGCAGCTGCAAGGAACTGAATGTTGTTAACAGGAGCGAGCACAGCAGCAGATCCTTCCCCAGTCAGGGCTCAGACGTGCCTGCAGACCAGACCACCATGACAACCACCTTGGGAGACATCAAGTCGGGGACTCAGCCAGCCCTCGCCCCTGAATCCTGATGTGCAAAGTAAAGACAGTCATCATTTCAGCATTTTATTCTCAAGATTAAGTTATGTGTGATATATAAAAAGCCTAAAACCATGTAGATGCCTAATAAACATTTTTTCTTCCATGTGTTCTATTCCCCTACCATGTAATACTCCCTACATGTGCCTCACAGTGATGGAATGAGCAATTTTAATCATGTTCTAGGATGTATTTTGTCCTAAGGAAGCTACCACATCTCAATGAGACGGGGGCTTTTCATGACACCTCTTTTTAACCTAGGTGAAAGTTAGAGTTATGTGCTAATAGACTGTATACTCATGTGGCATTTTTATAACAAAAGTAGTAAATTCAGCTTGTCTAGCTCTTGCTAAAGGCAGTGGTGAAAGAGTTAAAAAGAAACTGCTGCTGGCAAGTTCCTTAAATCAAGTGCCTGTTACCCACAATGGAAAACTAGTTAAGGGCGGGTGGGTGATGGCAGGAGGGGGTGAAGTAAATAGTCCCTCTCCCAAGCACAGATCTCACTTCTATAGGCAAGAGGGGACTAGCAGAGGTACTTATAAAGGGTCTTTTATGCAAAGCATTTCAAAGGGCTATGATGAAAATTCAATATAAAATACGCTCTTAGTGTATTAGCCGACAGCTAAGCCTAGAAAAATAAGAACATTTTCAATTTGCTCTTAGAAGTCTCAAAGGAGCTGGAAGTTCTTACAGCTGCAGAAAAAAAAAAAACGGGGGGTGAGTTTGAATGCAGCCTGAAGAAAATGTCCTGTCCTTATTGAATCAAGTTGAACAGGGGCCACTACTGGAAAGCAAATCCCTGAAGATGGTTGGTATGTAGGCAGTAAGAGTCTCTGAAAAGGAATAGAGTTCTTGGTTGTAGAAATCTCTGAAAATCAGGGATGAAGTCTATACATGAGCCAGGGATCTCAGAGAAAAGAAAGGCTACTTCGTGAAGTGCAGACAATAAATACAGCTGGGTCCCAGGGAAGACCCTCACTAATCCCAGTGTCTCTAGAATTAAATGTCAGAGCGTAACATGTGTACAGATCTATTGTCTGTATCTTGTAGCTGAAACACTGACAGAGAGCTGGCTGACTGGTTTTCAGGCTTACACTAATTCTTAAGCACAATAAGAGCTTAGTTTGGAGGAGGTCAAAGGCAGAAAGCTATGTAGTGAAAAAGAGCAAATAACTGTCAAAACAAAGATCTACTTTTTTGCATAATTTTGGATTATCTTCATCAGGTAGACATTGACTTGACTGAATTTTTGCAAAAGGCATCTTCAGCTATTACTTTGAACATTCAGAGAGATGACTTCATTAGAACTTCCAGATGGAAGTATTGCAATGGAGACCTGAAGTAGCATGCTTAATTGTCAAACAAATGGGAGACTGTTATCTTGTCCTTTTTATGAGTTGTAAAATAATGATGGGACATCAGGAGAAAGTAACAGTTAAGATTTTTCTTAGCCTTGAATTGTTTTGTTATTAATTTTACCTTCACAGTATACTAAAAATCCTATCACTTTTTTCCATTTTCACTGCTACCACACTTGTTTCTGGCATCTTCTCTCTGGAACTAAGGTAGTAGCCTGTCTTGACCCATAGCCCCAAATGGCTATTCTCTATATAGAGTACAAAATGCTCATTATAAAATAAAGTTAATATTATGTTGTTCTTTTGCTCAAAGTCCACCAATGGCTGATACCCCATTCAAAGTAAAATTCAATCTTTTTCATGACTGACAAAGCTCTTCGTGATCAGACCCCACTGACTTCTCTGGCTCCATCTCCCATCCCTGTCATCCTCCTGGTCTTCTGTCACCAGACATGTAAATGATGGAATTAGGTTGCACCTCTGGGCCTTTACTCCCCTGTACTGCCTCTGACCATAGCATCCTTTTCTCAATAATGGCACGCTGAGTCCCATCAATCACTTTTACTTTTCTAAATATTTCAGGGCCATATATATGCTTAATACTTCATCATAAAAATGTGCTTGGGATCAAGGGTAAACTTTCATTTTGAAAGTCAAAAGTTTATTGTTTCTAGATGTTTTATGTCATAACTAATGATCAATTCTCAGTCCTTGTCTCACATTACTTTCAGGAGCATTTATCTTAAGTAATCCCTTCTTCCTGAAAGTATCTTCTTTACTTGCCTTCTTTTGGTGGTGTTCCTACTCCTGAGCTGTCTCCAGTCTGCTGCTTCTTGCTTAGATTCTTAACCTCTGAATAGTGGTGGTCCCCAAGGCTCAGTCCTTTGGCATTGTCGCTTCTTTCTCTTCTCCTAATTTCCAGATGTCCTTGTGCTAGTTCATGACTTAATAGAATATGTCTGAGTGGATAGCTAGCAACTCTAGCCATTTCCATAGATGCTGTGCTCATGTATGTGGAAGCTTATTTAGTTTCTCCATTTGGATGCCTGAAATATCTCAAGATTAACACGTCCCAGACTTTAAATCTCCAAATTTGTCTTTATTCATTTAGCCCCATTTTAATATGTTATATTTGCATTTATCTGATTGGTGAGATACCATACATCAGCATCGCCCTTAACTACTTTCTTTTTTTTTTTTTACATATATCACATCCAGCCTTTGGAGACATCCTTTTAAGGCTATCTCCTACTGATATGTCAAATCTGGCCACTTCTCACCACCTCAATTCATATCACCCTTATCAAAGCCAACACTATATTTCATCTTGACTGCTGAAAATCCTTCCTAAGTAATCCCCTTGATTCCACTTCTTCCTTGACTTCCTTCAAAGTCTATTCCCCACAAAACAACCAGAGTGATTCTTTCAAGCATAAACTAAATCACAACCTGCCTCAAACCTTCCAACTACTTTATATCAAACATAGAAGAAAATTCAAAATTCTTAGTGCAGCTTATAAATCCCTACATGATTTAACTTCTGGCTATTTATCTAAATTATTTTTCTATCATTCTTCTCTTTGCTCATACACAATAGACCTGAAGGCTTCCTTCCCCCCTGTTCCTTAAACACATTAACTAATAATAATTCATGGCCTTTGTACTTGATGCTTTTTTTCTCTGCCTAGCTGATCACATAATTTATTCAATTGTTTACTAACATGCAACCTTTTCATGGAGAACTTCCTTGACATCCCCATGCAAAATGTTAACCTCCAGTATCATTGACACTTTCCTTATATTTTCTTCATGTCACTAACTCTACATCATATAATTTATGTATTGACTGATTTCTCCTATTAACATATTAGCTCTAGGAAGGTTGTATTGTTCACTATTTATTCTCAGTGCATAAACTAGTACATGGAACTACTGGGTATGCAACTGATGTCTTTCATTAAAATAATTATATTTGCAATTCATTAAATAAATCTATGTTCTATTATTAATGCTAAATAACATATAATTAATAACTATAGTTGATATTTTTAAACTAGTTATTTTCTTTGTCTACCTTTTGTTTCATTTATATTTGTTCCCCTTTAATAAGGTATTTTTCTTTATATGAATATTTTTCTTAGTTTATCTATTTGATTATTCTAAACATGCTTATTTTAAAATCTTTGTAAGTGTATTTTAAAAACCAGTTTCACTTAAGTGAACTTATAGCCCAATAATTGATTTTGTTTTCTGTTTTTCTAATGATAGATTTTTTAAGAAAACATCCAAACACAAGACTTAAAACACTAACCATTTATTATCTCACAGTTTCTCTGGGTCCAAAATATGGGAGCAGATTAGCTGAGTGGTTCTTGTTGCGGTCTTCCATAAACTATTCAGGGTGTCAGCTAGAGTTGTAGTCATCACAAGGCGTGGCCGGAAGTCTTCTGAGAAGGCAATCTCATATTGCTATTGGTAGAAGAGGCCTTCATTTCTCAACATGTGAATTCTCCACTGGGCCCTCGGGAATCCTCTAACAAGACAGCTGGTTTCTCCACAGTGAGTGATGTAAGAAAGCAAAATGGAAGTCATGCATTTTGTGTGGCCTAGCCTAGGAAATTATGCACTGTTTTTTTGTACAATATCTTATTGGTATAAAAGCTGATCCTATTCAGTAGGTGAGGAGTAAACAAGAGCATAGATATGAAGAGTCCCGAACTGGGAACCCCCTCAGACACTGGCTGCTACAATCATCCACTGGTGTTACAAGGTCTATATTGTTGGGTCAGAAGTCCCACCCAAAGGTGACACTGGAGACTTGAAAGGTGACACTGGATAAAGATGTCTGAATTTTTTTGACGTTATACAACTTGAGCTTGATCTGTGGCCAACAATCAAGGGAAGATGTTTCGTGAACCCTACTCTAGTGTCTGGTTTCTAGTAATCAATCTGAATCAGGACCTCCGCTCATGTGAGGCACTCTTAGTCATCACTTTCTTCTTGCTTGTGGGAATAGACCCCATCAAATAAGTGCTCAAATCCCATAAAGTGTCTTGTCTTCTGTTTCTGATACATGGATACTTTTGCCTTGATTTCCAAATATGACTTAAAATACAATATGACTTAAAATCTATGTTAAGTCATATGTATGTGGGTGGGTGTCCTATCATCAGTATGTACTTACCATGGAAAGACTGTATTAAAGTGCAAAGTTACTATTACATTATGATTTGAATTTTCCTCATCACCAGCCAGGCAATTACAACCTTTGTGCACATTCTTAAAATTATTGGGTGCAGTTTTATAGTCAGTTTAGACATAGCTTCTGAAAGAAAGGGACAGCAGTGGACATCCAAAGTTACTATCAGTGTGCCAGAAGAGGTCTCTGCAGGAGGCATGCAGGTGTGAGCACAAAGTTTGGGTACATCACCTGGACTCAACTGATGCCTAAAAGATCAATCAGACCCTTGGCTTCAAAACTGGAGCCAAGCAAAAGTATGGAGCCTGTAATAGTAAGACAGCAGCTTTTCCAGAACTTTACTACCAGTCCAAATTGGTATTTAATTATGGTTTTTTTAAGGCTTGAAAATATAGAATAGGTACAAATATAGACTAGAGTAACGTCTTAGACTACATATATTGATAGTTCACCATTTTCTGACAGGTGCACAATTGTTGGAGCTATATTCATTTGTGTGATAGAGATGACTTTGTTTCTTTTTTTCCCCAATATTGTTTGGCATTTCTTCATTAATGAATCTCTTCACATTAGTTGCAGTTCCACTGTTTGACTTGGTCTGACGCTTGCCACACATGTGATATCTTATTTACCTATTGATAAATTATCTCATAACGAACTATGAGATCCATGTCTAAATGGCTCTAATTGCTCACATAATCTTGGAAAATAATGGATAACATTATAAAGGTCAATAGCCAAGCAGGAAATTATTTTGACCAGTGAAGTTGAGACTTTATTGGGAATTATTCTTCCATGCTGTTACCAGGTATGTCTGTACAAGGTCAATTTCTTTGTCCAGTATAATGAAAACACATAAAAATTCAAGTGCACATTGGCTGTCAATTATAGTTCTCTGAAAGAGTGAATAGGCATTTACATAAAAACATTAAAAATGTTTAGTCCGCTGCTGAGAAATAGTGTTTATATTCACATAGGAAATAGTGATGTGACATGAGAGCATGAAAGAGTTGAAACTTCAGAGATGACTGAGGTGTCATCAAGGGAAGAAAAAATAGATAAATTTCAAGCTAATCCATGTTCAGACTGAATATGTTATGTAACTGACCTTATCTTCTGACCTTGAATGTTGAAATAGACCATACATCCGGCAAAGTGAATGATTTTGGAAAGATTTCGATTTTACAATCCTCAAGAAACTGAGGAGTCAGGAAAAGTAATTCAAGGGAAATGACTATTTCCAAATCAAATGGAAATAGAGAAATAAGCAAAATAATTCTAATAACATCCAGATAATAAGCATAGCTTATGTCAGAGCATAGCTAATGTCTAGTTTCAAAGAAAGCCAAATAAGGGAATTCTTTAACAAGCATCCTGGCATCTCTGCAACACATATAATATATATTTGAGTCAACCAATATTATTGTTACCGAACCCACAGAATCGGTGGACCTCAGTCATTATGAAATGTGAATCACTACATGTTTTGTCCGGTCATGTTTTGACTTATGTTTTTTAAGTATGATGCCTTTCTGGGTTTTATATTAGGAAAACAACAATACTAAAAATATTTTCATAATGTTTTACATCTACAAAACACTCCGTCCTCCCTGGAGTTTTGTAAGTAGTTAGGGCAGGCATAATTGTCTTCATTTTATCAAAGATACACCAGGTTTTTTGAGTTTACATTAATTTACTCAAAGCAATGTCTCTAGGGTAGAGAAGAGGTTAAACAAAGTCACAAATTTTCTGACTCCTTGTATAGAATCCATTCTTCAAGGTGGCACACAAAACGCCCTCTTTTCTACAGAGGGAACACATGACCCTTATTTCTCAGTACTTGTCAGCACCTCAGGTCTATTTCCAGTACATGGCTCATGATGCTGTATCCAATGCAATAAAATAAAATAAAACTAGAAGCAGATAAATATTTAATACTGCATTGAATTAGATGCCAGGGTTTTAAACAGCTCTTTCAATCAGTTAAGACATTTGGTTTAACACACACGAAAAGTTTTGGAAAGAATAATAAGAACTACATATCATAGGAGAACTGATCAGTGATTAAAAGTATGTGAATGTAAACACAGGAATTCGTTCAGGGCAGCCATTTTTAATTTTCTGTACCAGTCGGGAAATCTATCTAGGGCACTTTATTTAGCTCATTAACATATCTTAGGAAAGAAAATGAATTATTTGTCAGAAAGAATTATCTGGAAAGAAATTAGTGAGCTCACTGTTGCATATCTTTGTGGATATTGCCACACCAAAATTAATTACAATTATTAATAATGGTATTCTCTTAGGATATTTCTTCTGCGACCCAAATAAGTCATTCTGTGTTCAGGCTGAATGGAGTCTGTATTTTTTCTTAATGCTATTGCATATTTTAAGACATCTGGAAATAATAGTAACTTGGATCAAAGCTTTTAGAAAAGTAAGAGCACATTAGAAATGCAGCTATTCAAAATTAACTCCTAACCTGTAGTAAGCATATATAGGTTGACAGGGTCAACAAGAATGCTATTGGCCTTTGCAATAGTATAGTATCTGGCAGTATTTCCCACCTAGAGAATTCTGTTATTAATAATTCTGTGAATATTAATAGGTGTTTTCCATTTATATGGCAAAGAAAATAGCCACATTTGATGTGGAATTATTAAATGACCATCTATCATAGCTGGGCAAAACTAGTTGCTTTTAATGGGATGCTGGCTAAATATTGAACTTCACATAAATGAAACAAGTTGTTTTTTTGTGACCTTGTTCTCTTCTTTACCAATAACCCCTTATATTTGAGCAAATTACCTGTGTTATGCTTAATAATTTGAATGAGTTTGTCAAAAAGTAGACCTTGCTCACATCAGACCTGGTCTCTGAGGCTGAGGAAGAGTAAGAGATTGTGTGAGGTTGCATAGACTGGGGCACCGGGGACTTTCTTAGGGGCACAATTGCACAGCAAGCTCTTAGACAGATAACCGAAAGGGCGATGATATCTATTGTTGCATTCCACATTCTCATCTTTTGAAAGGTTGATTCAATAGTTGTAAGCAATCAGGAAAGGCTTCAGAAGCAGAAGAATGGTTGTTTCCTTTTCTGAATATGCGACCACAACATTTGGAAATTACATTGATCTGTATAGATTTCACATCACAGTAGTTCCATATGTGCATCTTAGAGCAGAGATTTCTTTTTCAGTGATGCTACTAACAAAAGATTTCCTGACAATTTGGGAGGCGATAATAGCCACCACACCCACAGCGTGAACTGTGTTCCAGTTATAGTGTTCACCAAGCCTCTGACCAGATGCCAAATGGAATATTTTTGTTTGTCTCTGAATTTTGGCTCAGGCCTGCCCGTTGACAATAAAGCGACAGAAAGGTTCTAGGCACATTTATGCTGTGTTTCCCAAGAGAGTCAGATTGGTCCAGACATGATCACCCCCTGTTACTCACCACTTGGCTTTATAAGAGAAACACAGTTTATGTATGTGAAACTGTAAGTATAGAGTCAGGGAGGTTGATAATGTTTGGTTTGGGGGATAAGGCAGTAACGCATTGATGGGCTTTCTTGTTATGGCTGATCATGAATAGAAAATGACCTTCCAGCTTACCTCTGGGCATGGGAGCCGAGTTCTGACAGATGTGTTCCTGAAGATATAGTGAGTTCTAGTTGAATATTTATGGACTTATGAAAATGTGAACCCTCATTCTGCCAAGGGGCCAGAGGAAATGTGAGATGAAAGTTCTTGGGAAAACTTGATATATGTCCCTGATGTTTGGGGACACATATGACAATGCCTTCCTGCTGAACTATATAATTTTGAGAACAAGCAGTTGCCAGGGCACTGGCCAGAGGGAGAACCTGAGGGAAGTGGAGGAGTTTCACAAGACACACACAATTCTGCAGTGGTTTTAAAAACTTATAACAGACTCTAGATTTCACAACCTTCTGTCATGGAAGTCTAATGGCCAAGAAAGAAGTGACAGTAACGCATGGGTGTGAAACATGTCCTTTTTCTACTAAGCTAATCCCTTCCTCTGACTTCATCTCTGGAGGTACCTGAAGATAGAACAGCAGTGAGGGACTGGACCACACCCTTGCTCAAGTGGACTTTACCAGTAGGAAATATTCTGCCTCAGTTGTAGCAGCTGGTGAGTAATTGTATGTTAAACTGAAGCATTGATAGGAGGCCAAAATGGAGGCCAAAATTTTAAATCCTGAAAGTGAGTCATGAAAACTGGTTAGTTTTGTTTTTTGGTAGACACAGTGATGTGAACCAAGATATCAGCTAAAGTTAGAGCTCAGGGATATGAGAGGGAGAATTGGCACAGTATAGGTGAGCAGCAGAATGGGAAACTTTCATCAACTTATCTTGCTTACATTCATTGCGGGTACAGTCATACCTCTGTACTTGTTGGCTCTAGAATTCATTAAACCTCGTACTCATCACATTTTGATGAGAAAAAAATTGTTCCAGCACTTGGGCTTGCATGGGAGTCATTGCACTTGCTAGAAACTTGTATGGGTCATGACACTGTCCCATAGGAGAAAATGCTTCATCCTGTGGTACTTGTCAGTTTCAGCACTCATCACAAGTTCCAAAATGAATTAATGATGAGTACCGAGGTACCACTGTTATCTTATTTAACCTTTCCTTTAGAGATGATGTTTTGAAGCTTTGGGGAGCCACTAGGAAACCAGGATTGTACCTGGTATGTCTAGACCTAACACCTCAGCTCTGGTATCTATAACTTAGTAGCATTCAACAGAATTGTCTGCAGTAATAACAATATTCTTTATATGAATGATACCATATGATATCCAGTTGGTACACATGGCTATTGACTACTTGTAGCTAGTGTGATTGAGGAAACCCATCTTAAATTGTATTTATTTTACATTAATTTGGATTTAAATAGCTACCCTTGGCTAATGGCTGCTAAATTTGATATCCTCTCTCTAGACCACTTCATCTGTCCTGTGATTTAAAACTCCTGTGGACCCTGGGATATATAAAACAATTGCACTAGCTCTTAGAGTTCATACTTCTCATGCATTTAAGAGCATAAAGGGAAACACACAAACAAAACCGTACAAGAAATACACACTCACATGTTTCCTAAGTTTAGAAGAACAGTGTTTGAATGTGGAATTGCTGAAGATACCTCATTCTGTGCCTCCACTAGGGGGGTGATGAGTGTGGGCGCTCAGACTTAGGACATGGTTTGCAAAATACTCCAGGCTTTAGACACCCTGCAACTGGCAAACACATGGACCAGCCCATTAGACCTTGAGTCCCTCAGCCCTGATGAAACCTCCCCAAGCCCACTTCGTTATATACTGGGTTTTATAAAGGCCTTTATTTGAAGTATATAAATATATAGAAAGATAGATACATAGACGAACAAAAGCTACTTTGAAATGCATTGAGAATCCCAGAGAGCTTACATTTGCTACCAGGTCTTCAAGTTATTAGCAGTGTGGCCACAGGCGACTTCATTAACTTTTTGGACTCCCTCATTTCTCATCTGTAAACTGGGGAGTGTACCAGGTGCACCCTCCTTGGAAGCTTGTCTCTGCTTTTGTTAGTCATAAATGAGGTCTGCATGAGAAAGGAATGTGTGAGTGGTCAAGTGCTACACAAGTGTGGTTATTATTCATTTGTTACCATGGCAACTAAAGGGCATCTCTCTGACAACAGAACATCTAACTGAAAAGCAAAGATTAAAAAAAAAAAGGTATTGCCAAGATCGAGAAACACGATACTTTAACAGCCAGAAAACCTTGTTACTGACATTGCTCCCTGGTCACTTTCTTTCTAATCAAGAACTATTGCATGCACATAGGAAAATAAATGTTTAAGTGCAGAGAGCTAAGAAACCTCTTCTCATATTGTCATATGTCCTTTTAATTTTTTGCTCATAAGTATGTTTATATACTTATAGGTAGATAGACCTGGAGATATAGCATCAAATTTTAAAACTGCTTTTCACATGAATAGTGCACCATAAGCCTTTATGCAGATTATTAAATATTTTTCTAAAATATTACTTCGGTAATGGCATAATCTATTATCACTTGGCTATACTATAGTTCATTTAACAAACTATCATTGAATGTAGTTCTCGCTCTTTTCACCTCTTTCTCTTCCTCTCTCTTTCCTACTCCTGCCTCCCTCCCTCCCTCTCTCCTCCTCTCCTTTTTACACCCTCGTTACTGTTGGCTATTGAAACAATACAGCAAAACCATCAAAGGCATCTAGACAAGTTCACAGACCAGGTCTCTCATAAAGACTGGTATTTGAGCTGAAGGTGAATGATCAGAGAGAGCCAGATATGAGGGCGGAGCACTCCAGGCAGGAAGGTAAGTACAAAGCTTCTGTGGAAATGTGTTTAACTGATAAGACTCTGTATTACCTCTAGAGAGGATTTAGAACTGAACCCTCCTTCTGATTGGCAGTGGATGACATGCTATTTCCTTGTTTAAGCAGTTGTGGAGTAGTGGGGGCAGGGGTTCCACAGGTCCAAGCTAAGCTGTGCATTTGAGGCTGACTTTGTGCCCCAAACAAGGTGTCCATTGCACTGAATCCAGAATCTTTACACATCTTTCAGCCCCATCAGTCCTTAATATTAGCCATGCACTATCTTGTCAGGAATATGTGTTAAAGGGAATTTCAGGAGGAAAAGGGGAAGGATTTATAGGAACTAGTATAAAGGACACATGGACAACAACTAAGGGGGGTGGAAATGGGAGGGAGGTGGGGGACACGGGGGTGGGCTGGGATTGAACTAGAAGACAGAATACTGTAGTTGAAAAATAGTTAAATAAAAAAGAAAAAACTATTTGCAGTTTAGTCTACTGTTTTATAAAGTGAAAACTGCAATAACAGTTCCCTACCACACAAGGCCTAGTCAGTGAAGATACTGTTTCATATGTTGATAACTAAAATTTAAGTTATGTACAGAAATTATCAGAAAGATTGGAAGATAAACTACACAGAACTCCAGATTAATTAATTCCTTCTTAGTGTAAATTTCTAGTATCTGATACCCATAGATGCACTGTAAATGTAAACAGAGAAACAAAAGCATTTGAGAAAAGGGATCATTCAGTGATATCTTAATTACAGGGAAAAAAGATGATATATTTTATTTGTTTTTATTCTTCTACATTAACAATATCTCATGACTTTTTCTGGTAAGTGTAACATGTAGTACATCTGTTTCAAAATGAATGCAGCTTGTGTATTTTCATTTTTCATGTTCTATCACTTTCCAAACAGATTTTTTCCATCCCTTAGCTTGTGGGATGTGCTGGGGGCCTGAGAGCAAATGTAAGTGCATTGCATTCAGATGGCTGGCGAGGGAGGTGCACTTAGTTTAGGGACCCTTGCCACTCCCCCTCCCCCTCCCCCCAATGTTTTCCTCGAGTTCAGTACTTGTGCAGGTGCTCCTGTTTTCCCACAGTGGCAGAAAACAAATTTCTGACTGTTGAACAAAGCGTTCTTCTCTGTACTTCTCTGTACTGAAGACGACAATGCTAAGCTGTGTTAAGACATCAGATTTATTTGTAAACCAACTGCTAGAGAAAACCTAATGCTTAACCTGTCCACCTCTGGTTAATGCAGTTAAAAATATCTAACAATTGGAGGACAGGAGTGAGACACCAGGTGTGCTCAACAGCTCCCAGGTGCTTTTCTCAAGACACTCCACTGTACACAAACCAGCAATTTCAGAAAATCCAGAGATGTTAGTGCTTCTATTTAGGAGAAGCTAAAAGGGCCCACTGAGAAACTCATTTTTGCCCTAAGAAGCCTTTGCCACAGGCGGACTGAAGAATTCAGAGAAAGCTGGGCCCTGCCATGTACCTTTCCGCAGGGATGCACATCAGTTGTGTGTTATGGGGAAAACAAACCAACGCTACTTGGTTTGACTGAGCACTCCACGGTCACAGTAGGGGTTATTCTGGGAAAAGCAGGCACTCTGTCTCTGGGCTGCTAGGACCTAAAGAAAGCTGGGCGGAGCTGAACACCCTTCTTGTTGATTTCCTTAATACTGCTCCTAGCTGGCAATGACCAAGAATGGGGCACTCCCCTGCCCGCACAGGTCAACGGGAACATGGCGATGGACTGACTCCCTCTCCCCAGTCCCTGGATAGGGCTGGGAAGGGTCTCCTTTGTGACTCTTTCCCTTAGACTCTCATGGCAGAGCAATCCATTTGCCTCGCAGGCCCTCAAAGGAAAAGGGGAGATAGAAATAAATGGAAAAACACAGCTGAAAGCTTCCAAGAGAAATAACACTGACAGATAACTAGGACCGACGTGTTTCTGTGCTTTGTGAAAAGTGGGGCTTGTTAGTGATGAATTTGGATATTTAGTTGAGGATGTTTCCAAGCAAAGTGTTGAAGGCAGAGCCAGATTTTATTATTATTGTTGTTTTGTTGTTGTTGCTGCTGCTGCTGCTGTTTTCAGTAAAACATCAGAGGAGAGAGATAAATTGAGGAAGGGGTGTTAAGCAAAAAGGAATTACAAGTTGGTGATTTGGAAGATTCTCGGTCTATCCAGATATTGTGTTCTGGAAGTAAGCCTAAGTGTGTGACTGGACAACTTTTGCTGAAAAATTAAGTGTGGGACTCAGGGATCCAATCAACTATCTCTGGAGAAGCCAGAAATAGAGAGGCATTTATCCAGGAAATGTCTGTGAAGGACCTCTTTTCTGTGGGCTAGGATTCCTATGAATTATTAATACATGTGAGGCCAATGAGGATGTTTTCAGAAATTTAATTGTAGAGGGAGAAGGAGAGACAGAGAGCAATGTGTGAAAAAGACATCGATGGTTGCCTCTCGCACGCCCCCAACTGGGGACCTGGCCTGAAACCCAGGCGTGTGCCCTCCTGACCTGGAATCTTACTGGCGACCTTTTGTCTTGAGGGATGACTGACATACTGAATAATGCGAGAAATTTACACGGGCGAAAACATTGTCGGCCTGGATACAAAGGTTTAGAGATGGGACGTAACAAAGGGAGAAAGGCTTTGAAGGCAAAGCTGCAGGTGCAGAGGCCAGGAGAACTGCTGCTGCTGCTGCTGCTGCAGACCCAGTGCACACAGGCCCAGGGCTCAGGACCGTCCCCATCTGGGGTCTGGGCCCCAGGGCAGAGACATCTCAGTGATTTCAGAGGGTGGATCCACTGCTGAGGAGGTGGGGTTGCCACCCCAGCCGGCCTGCAGAAGAGAGCATCAATCAAAAAAGGGTTATTTTCAAGCCTTAAAATCTAATGAAATTTGCCCTACCAAATTTCCCACTTGCAAAAGGCCCTGTGTTCCCTTTCATCTTAGCAGTTTCCTTTGGGATGGAAGGGTTGTCTCAGGCCTGTTCTGTCATCATATTTTGGAAACACATAACTGTCTGGTCTTACAGGCTCAGGAATGGAGAGGATTCTTGCCCCAGAATGAATCATACTCTAGGTCTCACTTATAACTGAACTGGGTAAGATTTTGGACTTAGGGTTGATGCTAAGGTGGGTTAAGACTTTGGGGGATGTTAATGTGAAATGACTACATTTTGCATGCAAGAAGGACACAAATATTTGGATAAGTGAGGCATCAGGCTATTATGGGTTGAACTGTGACCCCATGGAATTTATATATTGAGGTCCTAATCCCCAGTGCCTCAGAATGTCACCATATTGGGAGACTGAATCTTTACAGAGGTCATGAAAGTACAATGGGGCCATTGGAGAAGGCCCTAATCCAGTAGGGCTGGGATCTTCATAAAAAGGGGAAATCGGAGGCAGGCACACATGGAGGAAGGGTGCTGTGAAAAGCAGTGTGGAGAAGACAACCATCTATGAGCCAAGAAGAGAGACTTGGAACAGATCTTTCCTTCACAGCCTTCAGGAAGAACCGCCCTTGCTGACACCTTGATTATAGAACTGTAGCCTCCAGAACTGTGAGACAATGCCTCCCTGTCCTTCAAGCCACCTAGTCTGTGGTATTTTGTCATGACAGCCCCAGCAAGCTAATACAATCAGGTGTGATCGAGAGTCCTTAGTTCCCCCACAATCTGCGTTTAAGCTAAGAAAACAGCCTCAGCATTATCAAGTCAATAAATAATTCAGTGCCTGCTGTGTGCAGTGCCCTGTACCTACAGCTAAAGGGGATAAAAAAAACACTTGAACTCCATCTGTGCTCATGGATTACAGTTTGAAACAATCACATTTTAAGTTGTCTGGAGAAATGTGATTCAGGTCCTGACAGATGAAATTCCTGAAGTAAATAAGCCCATGCTTTGGAATTGGAAAGCCTTCTTAGATGTGTTGTTTGTGTGACCCGTCTGCCACCTTTAACAGTACTCGCAGCTCTGCTGCTGGTAGAAAGTGGTTTTGAGTGGAGTACACCAAGAGGTAAAAGCAGTTGACATTCTCATGGTCAGTACAATGTATCGTTGATTCTTGTTTCCCAGTTTTATGCAGAGCTGGGTCTGTTTTTCAGTTCAAGTAGTATCTTAAGTATAGTACTTATTTATTTTTTACTTTTGGGTATGGATACAATATACAGCATTTACCGTGACCAGCCATATTGCTGCTGAACAAAGTTCCCTAGTAACAACCTGTGTCCCATTTATTTTAAAGTACTTTTTTTTTTAAGATTTTATTTATTTATCTTTAGAGGGGAAGGGAAGGAGAGAGGGAGAGAAACATCAATGTATGGTTGCCTTTCATGCATCCCCTGCTGGGAACTGGCCTGCAGGGAACCGGCCTGCAACCCGGGTATGTGCCCTGACTGGGAATCGAACTGCGATTGTCTGGTTCGCAGGCCCGTGCTCAATCCACTGAGCTACACCAGCCAGGGCCATTTTTAAAGTACTTTTGTAAGCTTTTTCTACATTGAACCTCATATCTTCAGGATATGATTTGCACATTTTCTTCTATTGTGTATATAAACAGGGCTTAAGAGTACTTTTCTAATTATTCTTTGATTTTCTCCATCAAGCAAGGCAACTATGGGAGTATTGCCATTTTCCTAAATTAGTATTACATTTCAAGACAGTATATCTGGTTAATAAATTATAATATATCACATTGTGAATCTTGGTGCAGTTGGTTGATAAATTATACCAGTAATGATGAAAATAGTTCATGTAGAAAATCTATTCATCAGGCTGAGACTACAGCCTTTATATTTATTAATCAATAAATTTAAGACCAGAGGTAGTATAGGAAGAAATGGAAACAACAAATCTTTATGAGTTTATGAAAAGTTTAGTTGTAGAAATGAGATTAGGCAATAAAAATTATTAGTATGGCACCTAGACCAATCAAACAGTGATGGGTTTCCTATAATGAAGTGTCCTGACTACATCGGGCTTTAAGCATAATGGCCTTCACTCATGAGGGAAAAGGCTAGTAGCTGAGAATCAAAAAGATGAGCTGGAAAAATACCTAGTAACTTGGATTGTTCACTTTTCACCAGTGAGAGTCCCCACAGCGATGGGAATCGAAGGCTCCATGATAATGCAGACTTTCTGAACAGGTGTTCTGCTAGGGTGCTTTGACCTGATGTGTAGCACACAGCAAGCTCTCGACAAGGTCAAAAGGATCCATCTGGGTGAGGGAGGGTCACAATGGGGTAGGGGTATGACGAAACAGGTTTGGATTTTAAGGGAAAGGAAGATTGGAAAAAAACTAATCCTTGAGTTCGTGATACTCAAATGGTTTCAGGTTTAAGACTGAGACTGTATTTCATGAATCATAATATGATTGTTATATTAGTTATGCTTTTAAGTATTTATTTCATGATAAACTAGTAAACTCTCCCAAGCAAATTATACTTTTACTGGTCACAGGGATCTTCAATCACTAAGAATAACTGTGGAGAGTTGTATTGACTCTAAACAGAGCTGCCTGGTGATAATCTGTACTTCCTTTGTTTTAAAATGTTCTATGTATGACTGCTTTCCTAGTTGATATTCTAGAAGCATATTGTTCAATCAATCATTCATTCACTCACTCATTCATTTAACACATATTTGCCATATGCCTAACGGGCAGCAGGGATAGAATTATGAGCAAAATGAGGAGTATTAATATTTGATATAAAATTTACCCAGTATGTTCTGAGGGAGTGAACATTTCTAAGGAAAAAGGTCTATTTTCAGGTCTACCCCTCTCATTGCTTTGGAAATGTTTCTGCTGCTTATAATGGGGTGATGTGTGTTACAGGGATAGTAGTAAGACTAACCCAATAGAAAATTGCTCAGTGTTGCAATGGGAGGGAGAGATGTGTACGTACCTGAGCCTCTGTAATTAGATATGCAAATTTTTCAGTGGTGCTTGTTAAGAGGCAATAGTTCCATTATCTATTCCATGCTGTCAGGGTGCATGACAAGGTCCTGAGAGAAGCCAAGAATACTAGGATAAGTCTGGTGTGATAATATTTATCTGCTTCCTTTTAATCTTCACACAGCCAGACTTGGCAATGAGAAATGTAGGGTGTTCAGTTAAATTTGAATTTTAGATAATCAGTGAATGAAGGAACATCCTGTGGCAATGCTCCCTTCTCCATGAAGCTCATTCCTCCCCCCTACACCGCAGAACCTATAGGCAACACCTAACATAGTGCCTTTTGGCTGGGACATAACATGGCCCATCAGGGGCAGTGTCTGCTCTGACGGTGATTCTCAGGCCCAGCAGTGGGCACAGCCTGCAGAGGGGAAGGGTTTTAGTTGGAAGATGAAGAAAAGAGAAGTTGTGCTTTTAAAAAACCTCCCTCCATGTGATTTATATATGACATATGGTTTCCAGAAAGACACATTCAGTGTCCCTACTCATCTAATTTGGAAAGAACCACTATCCTATGGTAAACATGGCAGGGTGTATTTTCAGTCATTCTTCAGACAGGCACCTTGCTTGAAGCCTCTCTGTAATAATACTGTTAATATAGTGGCTTGGATTACTGGTGTCACTCCTCTTACTACTGCTACTGCTATTACTACAATTATCTAATGAGCTTTTATGTATATGATCCTATTTTAAGTCCTCACAACTCTTTAAGGTCCATGTGTCTCATCATTCTTATGCTATTTTTCCGAGACAAAAAGGCCCAGGGAGATTAGGTCATTCATCCTCCATCATTTAAATAGGCAGCATCAGAAATGAGATTCCTGGTCAGAAGCTAAGTCTTATAACTCAAAAAATAAATCATTTACCCCTATATCACAGTGCAGTTAGCCTAGTTCTCCCCTTTCCCAGGTTCATAAAGAGATTACACAATAGAGAGTGGAACAGGAAGAAGCTATTCTAGCTTTACATTTGCAAAACTTCCCTAATGCACAGACAGAAAACTGGGCCCCTCACATCCATTAATGCAAGTTTGAAAATTGTGAAATTAAGAACACTTACTGTATCTGCTCATTTTCAAAGATGCTCCCTCCTTGAAAAAGCCAGATCTGAGTTTTAGACAGGGAGGCACACACTAAATCATGAAAGCCATTTTGTCTCATCATCATAGTTAATATATTGACTGCTGCCAGGTGCCAGCAAGTAAAAGCAAGTTGAAAGCATGTGTTTTATCTTAATATGTCATTATTTATGACACAATGGATATATTTAAGGGTTATCTAAAAAATTACCTTATAACTAATCAGAGGAATGCAAAATATTAAATAAAACAGACTACTACAAATACCTAAATTAAGTGGTATCTTTCTGTGTGTTGACTGCAATCCAATTAGGGAAGTGAAACATGAAGACATAAAATGTTAACTAACAATAATTAATAAAAATAACATTTCTGAAAACTAATGTTGGAAATGTTTCAAGGTAGATCTGGCAGCATCATATTTAAAATGATGTGGTTATGGTGCTATATAGACCTGGGTATGATTCTTAAACTCTTTATTTCCTGGTCATTGCCTAGAATATTACCACATTGTAGTTCTCTGCATAGTACAACAATCTGATTTTATTTGTATTAATGTAAAAGCTCCATGAGGATAAGGGTTCTCTCTGTATTTCTCACTAAAGCATCTCTAGGACCTGGAATGATTCTTAGCCCATAGCAGATGAATGAGTAAGTACGTGAGTGAGTGAATGAATACATGAATAAGTAAAATTTCCCATTAATAGATAGGTGGTCCTGAGCTTTTCTAGGTCCCCAGTTTTATCTATTTTAAAAATAGTACTATATAATTATTTGCTCAATGAATTATGGTACTTATTAAGTATTAAATAAGTAAATCATACTGCTCAGTGGTAGCAATGAAAAGAAATATGGTACTCTTATCTTCAACATGAAGTGATGATGCACCTCCTTCTTATTGTTGGGTTTGGTAATTACTGTATCCAATGTAATGTGAGCGGAAATGTAATGTGCTCATTTCTGGGCAAAAGCTCAATGTTGCCCACTCTTCCCTCTGCTGTGATAAATGTGCCTGTGTCAGATCAAAGCTGCACCTTCAGCCCAAGCCCAGGATTGAAGATGCGTAGAGCAGACCCAACCCCAACTGCCAGCTGGAAGCTGAGATTCATAGACACTCTGCCAATATGTAATATAAGTAACAAATATTTGTTGTTGAGAGCTCCTAAGATTTTGGAGTTGTTTGTTATGTAGGATGATCTATTGAACATTGACTACTACAATATCCTATGGAATCTCAGGAGATGAACTGTTGATCTTAAAATGAAATCAGGTGAAAAACATGGATTTTTAGTTGACACAGGAAAAAGAGCAATATGTTCTTGTCATGAAAACGAGACATGGCCATTGGCTGCCCTGCTCCACTTTCAACATATTAGTGCCTTTTTTTGTTGTTTTTAGTGTTACTTCCTTCTTACTCTGCCTTTACCTCATTTAGTCCATCTACCAGGTCTCCTATGTGTCTGGTCACATCACCACGGGTAACGCTCCTGCTATACTAAATTACTTCATGCCCATTGCCTTGAAACTATCATACCATGTTGTGCTTTATATACTTTGTACAAGCCTTTTCCTTTGCCTGTCATGTCCTCCTTTTCCTCAAAAAGTCTATATTCCCAACATTACAAGTGAGATCCTCCTCAGTCTTAATCCATTTCAAGGGGTGGTCACTCTATGCCTATCATCATTACTATGACCTCCTAGACCAGGGTCATTATTTAATCACCTTTATTACCCTTGGTGTTCAAAACAGGCCTGGAATTTAATATGTATTCAATCAATACGAGTTAAAGTGATTTGGACTGACAGTTCGATCAAAGGTCAAAAGAGAAGTCTAGAAGAAGCATTTTGACTGAAATCCAGCTGTCTGAAACGTGATTTTCATTTTTGTAAATTTGGTAAATTAGGCCAGGAACTGATTTTTGAATAGAGGAAGAGTAAGTTGGAAGAATTTTTAAGCCTAGAATGTGACCTCTTCCTCAATCACGCCACTGGCATAGTTTCCACACCAGGGGTTAAACACTAGGGGTTCTCCAAGTCACCAGCTGTTCTTTTCTTGACTTTAGGTTAGGTTTACATCAATAGCTAGGCAACTTTAACCAATGAAAGAAAAAAGGGTTATCTCTGGTTTTGGAAAAAAGAACAATCTGAATTTCCTGATTTATAAAACAATATCCACATAGAGGTTAATCAGAAGGGAAAGGGTGGAGAATGGGGGGAAAGGTACAGGGAATAAGAAACATAATTAGTAGGTACAAAATAGGCAGGGGAGGTTAAGAATAGTGTAGGAAATGGAGAAGCCCAAGAACTTATATGTTGACCCATGGACATGAACTAAGGGGAGGTATTGCTGGAGGGATGGTGTGTGGGGTGGAGGGGAATAAAGGAGAGAAAAAAAATGGGACAATTGTAGTAGCATAATCAATAAAATATACTTTAAAATTAAAAAAACAATATCCAATATCTATCTCATTGGATTAATATTAGGAACCCATGAGGAATTGTGATATAAGTTGTTATTGTTAGAATATGTGGACACCATCTATTTTGTATATATTCCCACAGTAGACATGAGCAGGCATAAGACACAAGAAAGCCTGAGAGTTTATATACACAGAAGAAAAGATAGCCAAGAGCCAGGGATGAGCCTGTGAGAGGTAGAAGGCACCTCAGTGAATTCTCCTGACATTACAGTTTACCCTGATGACTAGCAATAGTTAAAGAAACAAACAGGGAAAAATCAAGTTACATTTTTAAAAAAGACAAAGGTGGAAAGAAAAAATAAATAAATCCCTGGAACTGGTGAGAAAAAAGACCAGAATTGTATCTTTCATGTTATATGGGGTTTTATTGTGATGGATCTTTTTAAATGGGTTTATAGATGGTTACTCCATGTAAGATTCCCTGTCTTGACTTTTGCCTGCAACATAATGCCTTGCTATAGACTTTACAAAACACAATAACTTCTCATTTGCTTTTATGCATTCTCAGTAGAGGAAATTCATTTAATTTAAAAGCCAACAAAAGCATTCAAAAAGGGAGACTGACTTGGTTGCCACAAAGAAATGAAATGTTGAATAGTAGCACCAATAATTTTCATGTTCTATATAAAAGAAACAGATTGCCGGATTGTACAGAATCACTTCTATCTTTGGTGTACAATCAACAAATGGCTCCTCATGGGTCTTTTTGACTCCCTTCTACCTGTGTCCTTAATGTAAAAATTACTTCTTGTCTTCACCAAATGCTATGCCATATGACACTGGTCTTACTGAAGACCAGACTGGTGGTCAACTGATCAAATATTATGCAGGAGAATCAATTATTGTATAAATTTTAAAACATTACTTAGATCACCTTCTGATTAAGTCTTTTTCTCAATCACACATGTAGAGAGTGAGATAAGTCTTAAACTGGATTGAATGATCCTGATCTTGGTGAATCATAATATTAAGATGATTGGTTAGATATGCTTTCAATTTGTTTTCATGTTACATGGCTGTCATGGTTAGAATGATAGATTCCCAACCCATGTAAAGTTTCAGGGGAGAAATTGCAGATCTATACAGCACACAAATGGAATTCCTTGAACTCTACCCCACCCTCCCTCCCCCCATGGTACCTCAACAGCCTTCACTAGATGAAAGGAGCCTGGTAATGCACCATACTTTCCCCTACTTCGAGGGAGACACATTCTTACAAGTGTGCTGTGGGCAATAAATACTCTGAGCAGTGGAAGAGGAAATAAAATTTGTACAGTAAAGGAAAAGCCAAGCATTGAAATGTGCCCAGGAATTATAGCTTAGCTATATAACACTGTATGTAGGATTAGTCCATAGAAGTAATTTTGTAAGACTCTTGTGGCAGACTCGGGCTGGTAGGGGAACACTGTGATGTATAGATTGTTTCCATTATATTCCACACATTTGCATTAGAGGTTCAGAATAACATAAATAATGCATGATAAGTTCTATCAAAAGAATCTCTGGCTGGCATTAGTACACACAGGAAGCTGCCTGTTAGGCCTTATTTTAACAGGCCTGGGGAACGGGCTGGCTGGCCACATTCATGCCCATAGAAATTCAGGGGCTCTCTCAATTTGTCAAAGGTTAATGGAGAAGCAAGAGAAATGAGTTTGGTTTTAACTTGGAGGTGATTTCCTATGAAATATACAGAGTACTTTCACAGTACATCTGGTACTTCCACCTCTCCCCATAAAAAAGTAAGAGCATTTCGGCTGACCCACAAGTTTTTGGTGAACCTTCCAATCTGGCATTCACTCTTCAAATAATGACTCGACAACAAAGAGGTTTGTCTGTAGGAGAAAGGGCATACCACATGCAAAGATTGACGAGGACGGTGGAGTACTAGTTATCGGGGGCTTGCTCTGTGCCAAGTCTCATGCTAAGAATTAGATACACTGTCCCAGAATTATCTATTGAGTCCCAACAACAAATTTACCACCAAAGATTTATCTTTGACTCATAGATAAATGTCTCATAAGAATTAGATGACTATAGACCCGAAGGGATCATTTACAGAAGACATCTCCATCTGACTTAGTTTTCCCTTCTCCTCACTACTGCATTATAGGACTTAATGGTAGAAGCAGTGAACTCAGAGGTCAGCTTGAAAGGAGCAGCTCTGGAGCAAAAAGCCTTTTCTGGGACAGAAGGAAAGGCCCTTGGCGATCCTTAGCAGTCAGTGCTGCATGAAATCTGTGCAGATGTGCATTGGTGGCCTGGCTCAGGGACACAGAATGAAGCTCTCTAGAACAGACTGCACCAGCGAGGCCCTAGTAGACAGCATGATTGGTTGTGTGAGTTGGGTGGACTAGAGAAGATTGAATCACTGGAGACATCTGTTCTTACCTATGACCCAAAGTTGCCTTGCATTCTTGTCTTTACAGAGGGGGGAAAATTCATTCAAACAGCTACACTCCCCAGTCTTCCTCTCCTCCCTTATTCCTTCCAGTGGGACATGTGTTGTTCCTGGTCAATCAGCGTCCTTGTTAGCCATTACTTTTCTCTGCTGGATTCATTCTCCTCAGCCTGCTCTGTGCCACTGTGGGAAGAGGCTGGATGGGGGCACAAGCCCTGTGGACTGAGCTGCTTACTTTATGGCTTCCCATTGGGTTTGGCCAATAGCACCTCCTGCTAGGAGATAGGAGGGCAAGAGAGGAGAGGTCAGGCTGTTTTTTTTTTTTTTCTAGCTTCTCCCTGCCTGAGTTTCATTTCTCCAGAAGTACCTATGTGTTTTTATAGCTGTATCTACTACCAGTGAGTCTTTCTCTACCAGCCTACTTTTAACTGGACTCCAAATGCGTGATTTCCTTCCCAAGTCCCTTAAGCCCTAGTGGTTGGTCACAGTTTCCCCTCATTGCAGTACTCTGGGTGCTTCTCTATCTTCTTTTTTCTACACTCTGACCTCACCTCTATAAATAATCCCTTCATTAAAGTCTTTTTGAGTACTCTAGAGTAGATTCTGTTTGCTGCCAGAGTGTTGAAAAATACTATTAATACTAAAAAGCTTTCCTTCTGGGAAGTACCTACAGGGAACACACTGTCTGCTCATCCACCCTCAGGTTGTACAGGTTCCGGCCCCAGTGAAGAAGGACAGACAATGTCTAGCTCTTCCTCGAGTAGGGAAGAACTTCTTTGGGAGGGTGGCTCACAGACCCAAGAATTTGTTATCTAATTTCTACATCTATTTTTCAATTGATTCTGCAGTTCATATAAGAAAAAGAAAAGAGGTATAATTTATTGAGTCCTTCAAACACTGGTAGTTTTTGTGTCTTCTGCCAATGACTTGGCTCCCTCCCCAGTGCCGTGGAGTCTGTATGTAATGTGGCTTCACCCACATAGAGATAAAGCAAGGGGAGTGCGCTCTTTTCGTTCTCTGAACAGGGAGCCTCTTGGTGGACCCAAAGTGGTGGGGAGAGGCCATGGGCCACCAGGGTCTAGAAGGAAAAAACAGTTGGGACCAGACAATAATCAGATGTCTTGCATTCATTTTTTGAAATCTGAGGAAAAAATCTGGAGAATTTGGCACTCTGCACTTTCAATATGTGCCCTTTAAATTAATGAAATGCTGAAATCTTTGCTAGACTAGAAATGACTAATTGAGGAGTGGGAGCCTGCCTGTGGGGGAGAGAGGCCTGTTGTTAACCAGAAAGGCTAGAAGACACCAGGCTGTTGGTGTCTTCTTATGCAGGAAAGAATATTATCTCCTCCCAATGGGGAAAAAGACTCCATTATGGTGCCCAGCCTTTTAGGGCATGTGGTTGCTAATGGGAGAAGTGTGGAGTGAGTGGTAATGACATTTGTAATATGAACATTCAAAATAAACAGTAGAGCCCATTAATACCTCTTCCACTTGGTCTTATACACTGCCTTAGTCCTTTCTTCTGACTTTATGAAGGCGGGGGGGTGTCTGCCCTACAGAAACAACTCAAGGACAGGGAGTCTCTATGGAAGGAGGAATCACTGGAAACCATTTATATCATAAACATTTATTATGCATTTCTTATATTTTACCATCTGCATCAGTGATGTGCTCTGGGGCAGGAGAGTGATGGGTTAGGGAGATCGGAAGAGAGCTGGATGTAGACAGGGTATGATAATGTGTGACAGGGTGTATCTGTGCCCCTTTACCCCAGTCTTGTGAGGGAGATAGAAAGAGTCCCTTTCATGCCAGAGCAGTGTGACGATCAGGAGGAAGGGGCAGATCCAGGGAGGGCACCATCTCTTAGTGCTGCCTGGTTCTCTTCCTTTCAAAGATGAAGAAACTGAAGCCAGAAGAAGTGTAAGTGACTTGTGTTGATTCACACAAGTTCCTCAAAGAGAATCTTTGACTAGTGCTCAACTCCTGGGTTGCAGCAGGCTAGAGATGATAGAGGGGTATATGAAAAAGGCAAGAAGAGACATCTTTTTTATTCCTTTTTCTGAGTTTGGAGAATTGGACTTCTGTGTGGAATCGGAAAAGAGTATCCTGATTTGCTATACAACCCTGATCATGGCAGAAAATGAATACAACCTAATCTTACATTGGCGATAAAATACTTTTCAGTTGTTTTCAATATGCACTATTGTACCTAAGCTACTAGTGCCCAAGTGAATTATTAAACAAAACAAACCAAACAAACAACTTTCACAAAACAAACATATATCTATGCCACAGAAATAAAACCTCAAACATTGTTGCAAATCCATTATATCAGCTGCTTGTGTGTATAAGGCAATGACTTCTAGAACCACTTGAATTGTTAGGATGCCTTTAATATTTTAAATCGCTTAACACAGATTCTTAATATTCAGCATTCATTTAATAAAATGGAAGTGTTAATACATTCAGTTCTCATTGGTGACAGAGACTAAAAATGAGGTCACTAACTACAGGTATTGAACTTTTTTTGCCTTGAACACATTCGAGCCCTAGTATGCTCAACAAGAGACCCATTTAGTAGAATTTTGAACAACAAAAAAGGAAGAAATATGGAGCAGATTGAGTACATGAGTAAAGTGGGATCTCCTTCAAACTTCCCTAACTAAGTAGAAAACCAGGCTGGGAAGAATAATAAGCATTGATTAGATAACAGAAAATAAGCTAAGTTCATCTCCAAAGAAAACTAATTTTTAGTTTTACTTTCTGCTACCCATACCCTGAGAAATGCCTAAAGCCAAGAGTAATTTATAATCTTATTTTCAGTTCCTTTCTTCCCCAAACATTTTATGAGCATTGCCTGTGCTTTCAATCAGGCATGTTCATGCAATAGCAATTTTGTCTCCAACTTAACAAATTATTAATTAAGGACCCAGACGTGTTTTCCAGAGCAAAGGAAGCTAAAATCGATGGGGTCTAACCTGAGGGTTGGGCTCAGGCCATGCCAGAATGAGCCCAATCTATCCTCAGACCGTACTAATGAGAACCAGAGTGATTGTTGGAAAACGGTGTTATGCTAGAGTGACATGAAATAGACCTTTGTATATGCTTTTTCCTTCATTTTTGGTCTAACCCTGAGGAGCATAACAATTTACTTCCCTTTGATGGTTCCCACTGGTACAGCTGGGTTTTCCTGGAAGTTATGATAAATGAAAAGTCCTGTTTGAGCTTATGCCTGAGGAGGAAATCCAGAGTGTTTCATAGAAATTCATTAAGAAGAAGAATAGAATTCTTCTTTGCTTATTCTCTCCTCATCCTGGCAACCCACTCTCTAAGATTATATTGTCTGTGTAGCAGGGAATCAGCTATCCCAACCAGTGGTACTTACCTTCCAACAGCGGCACAGAAGTATTGTTCCTGTGATTAGTCTGACTCCTAGAAAGTCAATTTGGACCCGTGGGGATCAAGGAGATGGAGGAGGAAGCTAATATTTGGGGGGTATAACTAGGTGGTGGATATTAGCTCTAGATTCTTCCTACACTTTGGCTTATCCACTCCTTAGAACAGCGCACAAGCCTGAAAATAGAGCAAGTCCTACTCATCCTCAGAGGAGAAAATCTAGGCTTACAAGAAAAGTACCTTTACCAAGTTTCCAGAGCTCACAAATAAAGAGGCAGGGTTGATGCAGGTGTCTGTCTGCAGGTTTGCATGTGTGGAATCAAAGACATAAGACCAGCCCAACTAGTTAGAAACCCATGAATCTTTCTTCTCATGCCAGGTTTGTCTCTGCCAGAAGGAAATTCTGGGCTATTTTTAGTGATCTTACTGAACAAATGTAGCTTCAGGTAAGCCACTGGACCTCTTAGAGACGATTTCCACATCAGTAAAATGGCAAAGTGGAAATAGATGTTGCCAGGGAATACTCTAAGCCCTTAAGAGTCTTATTCTCCTGCTATATTGGCATTTTTGTCTTTCTTATTCATTTTGTTTTCCTCTTCCAATCTGATGTTGATGAAATTAGAGACAATGAAAATTATCCTGAAGGCCATTCCAACTTACCAGGAAATAGAGCTAAGGAATAAGGGAGGTCTCTGAAAATGGGGAGGCACTTCTTTCCGTGTGGAAATCTTTAGTTACCATTGATAATCCTGGTGCATTTTGGAAAGTATTTAAATGGTTCTTTATGGGAGGATATCCAAATACTGTGCTCTTTTATTTTCCTACTTAAAAAGAAATAATTCTATAGAGACAGACTGATAAGGATCTATATCCCCCTTTTATTATCTTTTGGATTTTAAACACTGCATTTGATGCAGTTTGTAAAAAGTAATCAAAATATAAAAACAGTGAAGGAGAGGTTCAATTATCTATAAAATAATTTAAATATACAAAAATTTCTTATATGTCATGATTTTCTTAAATTATAAGGTAAATATTCCAGAATTGAGAATGTTATACTAAAATTAGTGAATTCACTTAAATTAGGATAAAAACCTAGCTATCCAGTGTTTATAGCAAACATATCTAGAATGAAATACCACACAATCCTTGTAAGTATTAGACATACACACACACAATGATATGTTAGGCAAATGGAAGCACAGAAATAAAATACCAGAGATAATTCAGATAAAGCAACTGAAAGCCTTCATCAACACAGAGAGGCCCTGAGAGAGGAAGACAACCCATGAGGCATATCAGCTATCTGTGAGCCATTCAATATCTAACACCCAGGCAAAGACAATTAGCAAAGTCGAACTCATGGTTCAAGTCAGAGTTTGATGGATCAAATAGATTTAAAACCATACGGATATATGAGCTTATATTACTGCCCAAAGGGACTTAATTTCTGTTCATAGGATTTTATGCCCTATAAAATGCATACTTTTCTCTTATGACCACGATTCATAAGGTACCAAAATAAATAAATAACAACATGTAACTGGCTATAACACAAACCTTCATAAATTCCCAAAGGTGGAAAATTTAGAGGCCACATTTCTTGGCTAAAAGCCCAAAAGCATAGACTTGTAAAAATAATAAAACATTTTAAATAGTCTATAATAAAAATTAATTTAAATAAATAGAAATACATAGAAAATAAAACTATGATTCCAAATAATTTAAAGATTAACAAATATTAGATCACTTAATGTAAAACCTTATGGAATGCATCTAAAGTCATATTCAGAAGAAAAATTAAACAGAATTATTTTATTCATAAACAGGAAAGACTATAAAAATGGGCTAATATTGCACTTAAGAAATTATAAAAGTAAGAAAGAAGAACAGGGAAATCTAAATAAGAATGTTTGTGGAAGCTAAACAACAAAACAAATAAGCAAGCAAAATAAAAACAAAGACACTGAAATAGAGAACAGGGGGACAGCGACCAGAGGGGAGAGGGGAGGGAATTTAAGGGGAAAAAGGGGAGGAATTTGGAGGAACAAATAGGAAGGACACAGGGACAATAACTAAGGGGGGTGGAAATGAGAGGGAGGTGGGGAGCACGGGGCGGGGTGGGCTGGGACGGGAGAAATAGACAGAAAACTGTACTTGAAAAATAATTAAATAAAACAAAATTTTAAAAAGAGAATGCTTGTGAACAAAAAAACAAGAAGAAAATATTGATACAATTAAAAGTTGATCAAATCAAATAATTATAATTTTGATGAAAATATTTGCAACATGAAATTTCAGTAAGATAAATATTGTAAACAATTTTGTGTAACATTTTATGAAGAGTGAATACAATTAACTTATGGAAGAGATCAATTTTCTGTGATAAATTTCCAAAAAACATTCAGAGTTAGAGAGTACAAAAAATAGTACTTTAGAAAAAATTATAAATAATTTTACAGTCTAACCCTAAAATATCTACAAACCAAGATGAATTTGGTGGAGGTAAATTTTATCAAATCATTTTGGAATAAAAAATCTGTATGTTATAAAATTATTTCTGGGAATAGGCAAATATGGGTATCTTACTAAGCTCCCATAACCTTATATCAAAATGTGATAAAGTTGGTACTGAAAAATTACACTTCAAAAGAATAATACTTAAAATACAAATGAAGAAAAATATCATGTAAATAGCATTCAGGGAAATATTGGTATTATATGCCACGGGGAAGTGGAATTTATTTCAGGAATGCAATGTGTCAGACTTTAGGAAGCCAGCCATCTAGAATGTTCCAGTGTTTAAAGGTGTGATTGTATCAATAGATAAATACATTAATAACATTCTACATTTGCTAGTGTTTTTTAAATAGTAAAAAAGAAATAAAAATAGAACAAAACCTCCTTGAAAAGTTGAAAAAGTATATGCTTGACAACAACAGATGCCGTTGTAAGTGTACTGATACACTCCATTAAGTTCAAGATCAAATAGAAGTGCTGACGGTCACCACTGCAACACTATTCCTCATCAGGGTTTCAGAGTTCCCAGCTACAGAAGAGGCACCATGGTAGCTTTATGTTTGGCTACATGATCACAGAAGTCAGAGACCTGCTCTGGTCCCAATTCCAGGGCATTTGGCGGGGAAGGTGGGGCAGACATTTCTCACCTGGAAGATCTTAGGCAATTCTTTAACCTTTGTAAGCTTCAAGTCTTCAGCTATGGAAAAGCACATTGATCTCTCTCTCTCTCAGGAGGACTAGGAGGAGTTCATCTAATAACCATTAGAAAGTGATTAGCAAAATGGCTGGTACTTAATCAGTTCTTAATTAATAACACAGCTATTAACCATATTCGTCATATTATTATTATCCCTATCATAAATATTGTTATTGTGCAATATTTTAACCAAAAATTAGGAGAATTTACTCACATGACTGGATAGAAGAAATATAAATTCAAGGTGTTTTATTTATGTTTATGATGTCCAGTCAGAACATATATTGGGGAAAAAAATCCAAGTCCAAAAGATCAAACACAAAATAAACCAAACAAAACCTTAAGCTAAAATTATAAAATATGAAGATAAACATTTAGCATAAATCTGCATAAGATTGATATTAATAAATCAATAAAATGTTACCAAAATATTTAAAATAAAATTTAAATAGTTGGAGAGTTGGAGTATCCTCTGGTTTGGGAGGATGTCTCTCCATCTCAAATACTATATACATTTAATTTAATGTAAATCAGAATTCTATCTATTGATGATTTTGCAAGAAATTGCAAATGTCAGCTGTAAGAGTAAATGTAAGAGAAAGGTCAAGAAAATATTGAAAACATGACTAATGAAAGTACACTCATGCCATTAGAATTTATAATATGCTCCAGAGAAAACAGAGAAGGGTCCCTCCATCCTTGCCTTTCCCAAGTACTGTCCACATCTTTGTCACCAGTCCGAGGTCACACTTCACTCACTCAATCTGTGTGTGTGCAGTGTCCTCTCTGCTGACTGTCGCTCTCCAGTACTCACCGACTGTGCTTCCCTCACTTGGAACCCACCTGGCTTAGGTGGGGTTAGCCTATGACTGGAACCCCAGTATGGTCAATATGATTATCTTAATCTTCAGTGTACATCGATCAATCAACCTGGGGATGGACCTATAACTTATTGAGCTGGGTGGTCAGAGGTAAGCATAGGTTTTCTGCTGCAGGTAAAGGAAAAGAAGTGATCAATTCTCATTATACTGATCTTTCCCCTGTTAGACTGAAAGGCTGTTGCTTCTGGTGGCCATTTCTGTCACTACATGGGAAAAGCCCAAGGGAATGATGGCAAGGCAGCTCAGGCAGAACTGGGAGATGAAGACTAACATATTCCTGATGATATAATTTGACCATAGAGCTTTAGTCAAATCTTTTCCTTGACTATCCATGAACTCACAAGATATGTGAGCTGATAAACACCTCTTTCCTTTTTCCTACTTTCAGCTGCAACAAAGTTTCCTGAACGATGCAAATATTGTGTGACCATATCTGGTCATCCCAGGCCAGTGACTTATATTGCCCAGCTATCTATGTCACAACTTTGTTTGACAAACTGCTGTCTCAAACTGGGGCGATAGTTGATACCTGGCCTGATCAGATGCATAGATGATTCAGTTTCTCTCTCTCCCTACCCCCCTCCCTTCCTCTATTCTCACTCCTTCCCTTCTTCCCATTCCTTCTCTCCCCTATCCATCTTAAAATTTGAACTAGGAACATGGGTAGATTTTATGGTCGATTGGAAGAAAGCAAGAAGCAAAGGGCAGTTCCTTTATAAAAAACTCATACCTTGGCTGCCCGATGCCATTTCTCAAAACTCACTGTGCTAACATCTCGGGGCTGCTAAGAATGCACAGCTCTCCAGTTCCGGTTGCCATGGGGTTTGAACAACCTTTAAGGAAAAAAAACATGCTGAGTCTCTATCCCTTATTTCTCCATAGATCCCTTTACAATTGAACTGTTGTGTATGAATGACTAATCCCTTAATGCAAAAAAATAGCTAAAGGACTTATTGATATGAAACCATGTTTATTTTATGTTTACTGAGAAAAGCTCCTTGAAAATAATATGACTTGGTTTCAAACTTCTCTCACTTTTCTTCATCTCTTTCTCTATTCAGGCATTACTGGTATTGATACGGATGCTATGTGAATTTACATCTACAGCTACACCACTTACGAGCATGTTGCTGCCCGCACTTGTGCTTATTTCTATCTTCACACTGATACCTACTTTTATATTGTTACCGAGTTGTTACATCTGAGAGTCATCTCTGCCCCAGAAAGAGTTATGAATGCTCTTATTCAGGAAACACGGTCTGGACTCCAAAACAATATTTTTCAATCACCCAAATATCTTGCGCGTTTTTCTGAAACGCCATAAAGATAAGTCATACCGTCTAACAACACAGTTTTTAAATTCTCCTTTTTTGTTTCTATTCACATCCCAGTTTTCTCTCACCACCTTCCTGTAGAATCTCCTCTCAAATATTTTCCCTACTTTAAGCCAAAGCTTCTTCTTTTAACCTCCCCACTTATACCCATTAGGAACCCCTAATGGCTAAAGAGCTGATCTACCAATAGGTGAACACTCTAGAGATAGCTGAACAAAGAAAGTGAAAAGGGAGGTGGGGAGGCCCAGATGGGATTCTCTTTAACAGGCACAGACATCTGGGAATCCCCTGGTTAATTTCTGCTTTGTTACAAAAATGATAAATATACATTAAGCCTTAGGAATTTAACCACAATTGAACAGTAGCTATTTCTGAATGAGTATCCTCTTTATCTTCCACAATATATTTGCACATGATTTGCAATAGGCTTAGGTTGCTTTTATAGTTACAAAAATACTAAGTCACTGACAGAATGAATATTTGAAAGATATGCATGCCTTCGGTAAGGTAGTACCGAAGCCCTGAACATCTTTGAGGATGTATTACAATAAATGAAGCTGTCTGCTGCTATGTGACTCCCCTAGTAGGCACATGTCACCTGTCGTTACTTCCCTTAGTGCCCGTCATCCTCCTAACATGACACGTATTTGCAGTGTTTTGAAAACGACATTGCATGAGACACAGCTTGTTCCCTGAGAATTCATCAGTCTGTTCGCTGGAAAGTACTGAAGTAGGACCCGCACATACTGTTTTTCTCCTCAGTGTTGGTGCCAGTGCTGTGGTGTGAGGCACTGAGTAGGATCACAGAGCACCTGCCAGGTTGCCCACCGTCCCAGCTGCAGCACCCCATGACTTCAGCATGTCTGCATGTCCTTTCCTTTTATGATGCCTTCATCAGTTGGGTGAAGTACTCTTTTGTTCCTTCTTCTTGGCAGAGAGCCCAACAAGGAAAGGTTAAGCTTGACTGCTCCAGTAGAAAGGAAGAAAAATATTTCCTCGGCACTTGTGAAGGTCAGCACGACTAAGTTCCCATTAGTCACTCTCAAGTAACTAGGAAATGGGAATAGGTAGAGGGGCTCCGACTCACCCACTCACTGATTCATGACGTACTCAAGGAGCGCTTCCTGTAGACACTGGGGACTGCGTGAGCACAGCACACTCCCTGCCCAGGAGGGACGTGTAGAATAATGGGAAAGATAGACAGGAGCAGGTGGAGTCCAAAAATATCAATGCTGGTAATCACAATGAAAAGCACCATATTTATTGACTTGTGTTTACCACGTGCCAGGATCTATCCCCAATGCTCAGTATGTGTTACATCATCCCTCAACAAGGAAGAAGGTAGTATTATTTTATCCATTTTATAGAAAAAGGGATTTAAGACCAAGAGTTTATAACTTGTTCGAGGCCACATGCTAATAAGTAGTAGAGCCAAATTTCAGACTCTAGAAGTCTGACTCCAGTTAGGAACTATAATAAAATAGTGAACCCAGTGCTGTGGGATCCCAGAGGGAAATGCTAACCCCTGGTAGGAATGTGGAAGGTGTGACCATAGAAAAGACTGTTCCCAGGAGGCCTTGAGGAAGCAAATATTTGCACATGAAGATGCCATGGTAGAAATGTACTTGTGAAGAGCATGCAAAAAAGAATTCATATATTCATTCACCGTCTGTACCAGAGGTCCTAAATTGCCAGCCTGCAAGCCGAAATATCCTCCAGATGTAATCGGTTTGGTAAAAAAAAAAATGTTTTTTATTGTTTTTAATTCCAAAGATTCAGGAAGGCAAGAACTTGTCCTGAATTCTCTGCAGGTCAGTGGTGTGACCTTGGGCAAGTTGATGAATTCTGTCACTGGCATTCAGTCTTCTCATTCAGTTGTTTGTGTTGGAGTCAACTTCAGTGAAATGGAATTGGCACAAAATAAACTCGATCAATCTAAGATGTAAAGTTTGCTAAGGTTTGACAGGTAAATACTTTCATAAGCCATTGCCATGACCAAGACATGGAACATTGCCATGTTCCCTACGAGGGTCCTCCGGCCCTTGCGTTCCTCTCAACCTCCATTCCTAGCTTCTGGTGACTACTGACTCTCTTGTTATCACTGCAGATTACTTTGATTTCTCTGGAATTTCATGTAAATGGAATCACATCATATGTCACCTTTTGTGTCCAGGTTTGGTTAGTCGGTATCATAATGATTATGAGATTTATCCATATTGTGTTTGTTAACAGCAGTTCACCCCCCCTTTTTTTTGAGGAGCATTTCACTACCTCGTTTGATTTGTCTACAGTTCTTGGCTATTGTAAATAAAGCTGTTATGGGTGTTGTCCACAAGCATTTGTGTGGACATTTGTTTTAATTCCTTCTGCATGAGCATATTTCTCAACTTTGGAGAGACGCTGTCCAGTTGTTTCCCAGTGTGGCTGGACAGTTGGACACTTTCACCAGCAGGGGTTGGGAGCTCCAGCACATCCACCCTGTGGCCCACCCTTTGTCCTGTCAGTGTGTTAAATGTTTCTCTGTAGTGGAAATGTGGAGAGAAACATGGTGTTTTAAGAATCTTGTAAAACTGGAATCCCTTTGGGCTGGGCTTGCCATACTAATTTCATGATGTTTCCCCAAATTACTTTTTAGCTGATGCCAAGATGCTGAACCCATTGCACTACCTGCCTGGCCCTGAAATCTCTTACGGCAGGAGTTTTACACACATTGTCTTATTTTAACTTCCCGTAAAGTGTTTTATTTTATTCTCTTAACGGCTCTAAGAAGTAGGTATTAGCAAGCCCCCATTCACAGATAAAGAGGTAAAGGCCAATAAAAAATGGTTAAGTCATACACATAAAAATAGCAGTTAGGATATAAACTCCAGTTTGTTTGGATCCAAGCTGACCTCTAGACAGAAGAGATCACACATGTAAAAGCAAAAAACTAGGAACGGCAGGGATGTTTAGAGAGCTGTGCCAGCTGAGTGGGTCTGTTCGTAGGACCTATAGAAAGTTGGCATCAGCTCTGTGATTTGAAGCATAACAGTGCTGTATCCCTGGTTCGAAAATGAGGGGGAAATTGTTAAGATTATTTAAATAATAAAATTTTCTTTTCCCCCACAACTTCTCACCTTATATATATTTTTAAGTTTATTATTTAGTGTCATTCTAAACAAATAAAAATCACCACTTTAAATTGCTAGCACACATTTTTCTGGTCATCTTTTATACTATGCAATTCCAGTTTCAAAACAGATAGGTATCCATAACCACGTTTAAGCTGTGTGCAGATTCGCCAAAATTGTATACTCTCTACTTTGTTGCTCACACCTCCAAGTATACCTCATTCTCACCAGAGCGGTGAGAACATAGTACAAAACTCATTTAGCCTGCTTTATTTCACTTTTGATGCACACACATTATCAACAGTCTGTCTTCAGCCTGCCGAGGACTAGGAAAGAACGTTAATGATAAGAGACTATAGTTTACCTTATATTTCCTTTCCTTCTATGCCTTGATTTCCATTATAAGTGGTTAGCTAATACCGGGCAGTAATACCAGTAAGAAAGGATACAAGCCCATTCTTCGGTCATTTGCATTTCTGAGAACACTGCTGTCTGCTTTCAGGTAGAAGGGAGTCCGGCAGGGCCCTCCTTACTCAGCCATAGAGGTAGCCTGCTCCATGTTCCTCTGAGTGCTGCTGAGCTCCCCCTCCACCACGCACCATGGACCCGTGGGAATTCTGTGCCCACGCGGCACAGTGAATGCTGTGTTCAGGTGGAATGGCAAGCAATGGTGGACATTCACATCCATGTGTATATTCAGCTTATGCACGTGCTCCATTATCCCACAAGATGTACCTTATAAACACATTTCTAGAGATAAAATTATGAAGAACTCCAAAACACCCATGGCAGAGCATGGAAACAGCTATCGGAGTGGCAGGTTCTGTTACTACTCCAGAGACAGGCTCATGAATCTGGCTTTCTGAGTGGTGGAGAAGGAAGAGATAAGAATAATTTATACATATAGAGTTTTCATTCACTCAGGTAATGAATAATCACGAAACACCATCCATGTGCCAAATAATGTTTCAGGTGTTTGTAATGCTTCAGTGGTAAAGAAAAGAAAATTTTGCCTTCATGATACTTATGTTCTATTTTTCTTTGAGGAATAGAGTAGACATGTAACATCTAAACCATCTGTCCTTACTGGAGGAACATTAATGGCTAGAATTCAACGAAAAAGAACCAGATTCTTTGAAAAAGAAAAATCTCATTATACAAGTGGATTTCCAAAAATGGTTATATATTTAGGAATCCATTAGATGTGTAATATAAAGATAAAAAAGATTTTTGCTCTTTTGATTGTTTTTCTGGTCCAAATGTCAAAGAGTTAAATAACTTCTTTTCATTTGTTTACATTATGGTTTTTTCTTTCTTGGCAATTGGTGTAAGCAAAAACCTCTAATTAGATTTATTCTGAATTTTCTGCATGTCTTGGTAAAACAAATGTAATGCAACTTCATCAACAGTTTACCATGGAATCCTGCACTTGAGAAGGGCTCTATTATATAATTAATGAATCATTGATTGTGGTTATCACTTTGCCAAATCTGTTTTTCTGCAAGATGAGCCATTAAGCAATGGTTTGATTACCTACCCTAAGAGGCAGCATAAGAAAATGGGGCTTTTTCTAGCCCAGAGGCCTGAAACATCAGCATGCTCTCAGTCACTGGGAGGCCCGGCTAAAACTCAGCTTCCTGGGCACATCTGCCCTTTGTGATTCAGCGGGAGAGGGGTGGTTCCTGAGATTACACATTTCCAACAAGTGTCCAGTTGCTACCTGGTGGAAGTTAGTTGACAGAGACTCTGAAGTTCCTTTTTAACTTAAAACTCCTGTGGGTTTATATATACACGTTGTTGTGGACCTGGGACCAAAACTTTCTTTCTACTAGCTGAGTAACAAAGACTCAGACTAAACTGAAACTGTCATTTCTGTCCTTGTCTCTCTACTCACCATGTGTGAGTGTAAGTATGTGTGTGTGTATGTGCACAAACATGAAAGTAGAGGGTAGGAAAGAAAGAGACAGATAAATGAAGGGAAAGGAAGAGACAGGACCATAAAAGGATAGAAAGGAAAGAAGTCTCAAAAAAAAAGTTCCATAATCTCAAGCTGTCCCCACTGAGGGAATAAAAGAACAAAGTGAATTTAGCAAAAAACTTTATCAGCAGTTCAAATCTCATATAAGCTAGCAAAAAACAACTTTATCACTGAGTTATTGTACCAGTGCTTTTACAATGTATTTTATTAGGGCTGCAACACGATGCTTTGCAGAACATCTTTCCAGCTCCAAATTGAGAGATTAGACCTCTGTCCTTGTCCTTCATGTCACTATCCTGAGTCAACACACTAGGTGGTAGGGACATTCCTGAAAGCCACTCCCACACCAGGATACATAGTAACTAAGCAGAACCACACGAACATACCTCACCAATCCCCAACTGCATGTAAGCTTCTCCTTAGCTGGATCCAGATAAATCTGTGGCCACTCCGCTATCACCTGGCACAAGTGAAAGTGAGGCAGAGGGGAGATAGGAGTGGTAGATCATTTCCAGTACAGAAAACCTGTTAACACATCACTCCTCTCTCTCTAGGCCCTTGGAAGCTGAATTAGTCTCCCAGGGATGCCATAAAAAATTAACACAACCCTGGTGGCTTAAAATAATAGACATTTGGATTTCTTCCTGGCCTCTTCCAAACTTCTGGTGGCTCCAGCTGTCCCTTGGCTTATGGCCACTCAACTCCAGTCTCTGCCTCCATCTCCTCTTTAGCTGTGTGTGTCTCCTTTGTGGGTGTCTTATAAGGATGCTTATCATTGGAATGCCACCTACACAATCCAGGATGATCTTGTCTCAAGATTCTTCACTTCAAGTGCACCCACAAAGCCCCTTTTTTTCAAACAAGGCCACAATCATATATGCCAGTTATTAGAACAACATAGTCGTATCTTTGGGGGTGTTAGGGTAGGCACCAGTCAATATACTGCAGAGGGTATTCCTGTAAGACTGGACTTGAAACATAATATTCATGAGCATACAATAAACCCGAGGTTATAGGAGAAGTACATAACTCAAGCTAAACTTATAGAAGTAGCTGACCAGATATTTAAATTTGGGTCTTTTAGGCACTTTTCCTTGTGCCTTTGAATTGCATTTACAATTTAGGCAGAAGGATAATTTAGAAAACTCATGTGTCCCCTCAAACCTTTATCAAGAAGAGACAGAAATCAAATGAAATGTTACCTGCCCATGACTAATTCATTTAGGATACTGCTAATGCTTTATTGTACTTGACCGATATCAGTATGGACTGAAGTAGCACCTAGACCTCAGTCTTCAGTCTTAATTCTCCATATCAGATGCTGTCCTTATCCTCAGTACCTCCATTTTTCTCCACCTGAGGCTATTTTATTTCTATCAAAGTCATCTCAATGATTTTATTTTAATTAACCTGGTGGATTTAAAGGATGAACTGTATTATGTGTATCTTCTTTAGAAAAATATTTGATGACTCTAAAACCTATGTTCTTTAAGAATTTGCAATTACCAAGTCTTCGTATTTTATAGCTGCTGAATATTAATCTTATTTTCAGCTAGGGATTATGAATGAGAAAGGGTATCAGAGTAGCAAATTGCCAAAAGCTATTTTTGAGATTATTATGAATAATGGATATTAAATTAATTTTGCATGTTTTGAGAAATTATTCAAGTTATATTAAGTAAATTGCTCATGCAGTGAGATGTTTTGATAAAAAACAGTTAATTCTCTTTGTTACAATATGTAAGTAGTGTTTAAGTTAATCATAAATAAATCTTTAGGCTTCCTGTTTATATTATAAAAACCTGAGGTGTCTCAAAATAATATGCTCTCTCATAAAATTAAGGTCTTGGTGCCTTTAACCTCAATTCTTTTTATTTCATTCTTAATTCTACTAGACTAATAATGTATCATTTCATATGTTTCTGAAGTTATTATGTTTTTATTGGCTTTATAACTTGAATATACTTAGAGAAAATAACCACCATATTAACTATTCTCTGGACTAGAGTGTGCTATTATTTTAACTGAGTAAACATGTATATTCACTAACCACCCATGGGAATGCAGAGTTGAAGTGATTGGATCCTATCTTCAAAATGCCGAGAAAAGGGAACTTTACTGCACTGTTGGTGGGAATCCAAACTGGAGCAGCCACTGTAGAAAGCAGTGTGGAATTTTCTCAAAAAGCTAAAAATGAGACTGCCTTTTGACCCAACAATTCCACTGCTGGGATTATACCCTAAGAACCTTGAAACATTAATTCAAAAGAACCTATGCACCCCAGTGTTCATAGCAGCACAATTTAAAATAGCCAAGTGTTGGAAGCAAACTAAGTGCCCATCAGTAAATGAATGGATCTGTTACATTCAGTAAATGAATGTAACTGTGGTACATTTACACGATGGAATATTATTCGGCAGAAAGAAAGAAGGAGCTCCTACTCTTTGCAACAGTATGAATGGATCTGGAGAGCATTATGCTAAGTGAAATAAGCCAGGTGGTGAAAGACCAATACCATATGATCTCACCTATAAGTGGAACCTAATGAACAAACAAATAAGCAAGCAAAATATAACCAGAGACATCAAAACTAAGAACAAACTGTCAGTAACCAGAAGAGAGGTGGTAGGGGATGATAGGGTTTTCAGGAACATGTATAAAGGACATACAGACAAAACCAAAGTAGGGTAGGATCAAGGGTGGGCAGTGGGGATGGCTGTGGTGGGAGGAAAATGAAGACAACCACACTTGAAGAACAATAAAAAAGAACTGAGAAAAATAAATAAATAAAATGTTAAAATAAAAAATAATAAAATAAAAAAGTCAGAATGCGGAAAGTCTTTAGGAGAGAAATGCTATGTACCCCAGAAAGCCAGGAGGTAGGCAGTATGTGTGGGACCACAGGAAGGGAAGGTCACTTCTGGATTTACAGTATGAGTGGTGTTCAGTGAAGATGTCACAGAGGTATTGACATTACAGCTGAAAATTAAATTATGGAGAGATTCTGTATATAAGTAGGTGAGAAAAAGAATTGATACAAAGGAACGGGTTGAACGATCTCTGAAAATGAGAAAACATAGGCTATTTTGAGAAATAAGAAGTTATTCTGCTTCAACAAACAGGTAGATGAGCCACATGTGGTGATATAGTGGAATCTAAATAATAATAATAATAATAATAATAATAATAATAATAATAAATTATAATGAATACAATGAGAATAAGAAAACCTACCATGTCTAATGCTCACTAGATTTAAGATTTTTGTGTTTAGTACTTTGTATTTTGTTACTTAGTCCATGTGGGCTACTATAACAGAAAACCATAGGCTGAGTGGCTCATAAACAATAGAAATTTATTCTGTTTATGGAGACTAGATGAAGTTCAGAATCAAGGCACCAGTAGGCTGCTCCTGACTTGTAGGCAGCTGCCTTCTTCCTGTAACTTCACATGGTGGAAGGGACAAGGGGGCATTCTGGGGCTTCTTTTATAAGGACACTAATACTATTCATGAGGGCTCTGTCCTAATCAACTAATCACTTTCCTAAAGCCTCACCACCAAGTGCTATCCCATTAGGGAATAGGATTTCACATATGAATTTGGGAGGATACAAACATTCAGTCCTTTGCATTACTGAACTCTTCATAAACCTAGGCAGCCTCACTGAAGATTCTACTGTCAGCATGCATTGTGGCTTCTCATATCAAAAAGTGCTATAAAAATTTATTTAGTCAACAGACATTTGTTGACTATGTCCAATGCACCAGACACCTTCTTGATGCTGGGGGTATGAATAAACAGGAAAAAATCCTGCCCTCATGGAGCTTATATTCTAGCACACCCCAGGGAACAGAATTATATGTTAGAAGGGACAAATACTCTAGTGAGAAAAATGGAATAGATTGGCCAGGACTGAGAGACAGCAAACAGTGCCTGCAGTTACAAACTGCAGTAGGATAGCCAGCGTGGTCTGTATTAGGAAGGTAAGATTTGAACAAAAGTGTGAAGAAGGTGAAAGGGTCAGCCAGGCCAATGTCTGGAGAAGAATATTCCAGGTATGGTTCGGTGCAGGTGCTGTAAGGTCATTGTACCCAAAGTGTTTGCAGCATAACAAAAAGGCCACTGGGGCTGCAAAGGACTGAGAGCAGGAGAGTGGTCGAAGATGAGATCAAAGCAGTGACTTTGGGATAAAAATTACATACAACCTTGCCAGCTACGTGAAGATGTTGGCTTTCCCACTAAGTGAAACAGGTGGCCACTTTTTACACCACTTTTTTACAGTGAACAGAAAATTGACTATGTTTGCCTTAAAATTTAAAAGAATCAGTCTGCTAAGAAATGGCAGGCAAGGAAGATGTGTTAAGAAGTGCAGTAACCCAACAGAAAAAAAAGTGTTGACCTCAGAACAGGATGGGAATGGTACAAGTTGTGAGAGCTGGTTGGTTTGGGGGTACAATTTGAAGGTAGAGCCAAAACAACTTGTTAGAAGATTAGATGTAGGGTGTGAAATAAGAAGAGAATTAAAGGATAACTTGCATATTTTGGGCCTGAGAATTTGAAGATTAGAGATGACATAAAATGGAATTACTTCTAAAACTCAGATAATTGATTTTAGTAAGAACATCCTCCCCATCCACCAATGTAGGTAAGGATCCTGATTCCAGATGGATCAGGACAGACTGGATGTAGACTTGTCATCCACACGTAGTTATTAAGAGTGTTATGTTTTAATTTGTCCCAGTTTGGGTGATGAGTTTTATGGGTAGTGAGTGTGGAGGACAGAGTCGTGTGCTACCCAGATTATTCCCTCATCAATGAGAGACTTTTTGTCCAACTTGTCAGGGATACTACGGGCAGGCAAACATTAGCTCTCAGCCTCTCCAGAGACTGCTTGGCTGCAGGGAGCCACCTGACCCAAAGTCATTCCTCCTGGGATGTCTCACATCCAATGATGGATCAATAAAGGAATATAAATGCCTGCCATCTTGACCCAATGCAGGACAACTGTAAAGGGTCATTCTTAGAGGCAGGGCTGCCGTTGCATTGGCCCAGTGTGCTACTGAGCTGGAACCATAGTTCAATGTGTTAGTTTTCTGCAGCTGCCTTGACAGAGGCAGAGGAAAAAAAGGATAAAATTTTAACAAGTGAAAGGTCTGTAGGCTGGAAGTCTGTCACAGGTTTCACGTGACTAAACTCTAGGTGTCAATGGGGCTTTGTTCCCTTCTGGAGGCTCCATTAAATTCATTTCCTTGCCTTCCTTAGCTTTAGAGGCCACCCACGTTTTTGGCTCATGGCCCTTCCCTTCATCTTCCAACGCAGTGATACCTGGTTGAGTCTATCTCAAACTGCATCACTCTGACATTGACTCCTTCTTTTATTGTTAATGACCCATCTAAAGAATTCAGGAAAATACCCCTATCTTCAGGTCAGCTGATTAGCAACCTTTATCCATCCCCAACCTTAATTCCCCTTTGCCATGTAACCTTTGTCACAAGTTCCAGGGATTAGAATATGGGCATCTTTGAGAGCCCATTATTCTGCCCACCACAATTCTCTCTCTGCCCAGTTCTACTTTCTTCCCCTCCCTTTACAAGTACTGGCTACTAGTACCTTTACTATGTCTCCTATTATACTTGGTCTCAGATTCTGCTTACAGAGGAACTTGACAGTTATCCTAACAGAGGTTACTCTCCTGTGCAAACTAGTTACCCACTTCCAGTCTTCACTTTGCTCCTCGATCACCCCCTTTTTATGTGTCACTTGTGTCTTTATGTTGGCTCTATTGTTGCCCTTCATAAACAGTTCTATTCTCTACTCTCATGGCATAAGTTCCTCTCACATTATCATGCAATTTATCTTCTTTTTAAAAAAATTTCAGCTTTATTGAGGTACAATCAATATATAAAATTGTAAGATACTGAAAGTGTATAGCATGGTCATTTACTATACATATATATCATGAAAGCATTCCCCCATCTAGTTAATTAACATATACCTCTTCTCACATATATATTTGTTTTATTTTATTATTATTTCGTTCATTTTTTTTTGGTGAGAACATTTAAGCTTCAATTTCTTAGCAAATTGTAATTGCACAATATATTGTTACCATTTATAGCCATCATATTACATTAGGTTCTCAGACTTTATTCATCTTATAGTTGACACTTTGTACCTTTTACTAACATTTCTATTTTGTCCATACACATACCCTGGCAATCAGTTTTATACTCTCTGATTCTGAGTTTGACGTGTTTTTTTTTCAGATTCTATATAAGTGATATTATGCAGTATTTGTTTTCCTCTTTCTGGCTTATTTCACTTTGCATAATGCCCTAAGTCTATCCATGTTGTCATAAATGGCAGGATTACCTTCTTTCTGATGGCTGTAAAATATGTATGTACTATATCTGCTTCATCAGTTTTTCTGTTGATGGGCACTTAGGTTGTCTCCATACCTAGGCTATCACAAACATGGGAGTTCAGGTATTGCTTTGATATCTTGCTTTCATTTCCCTTGTACATATCCCCAGAAGTGGGAGTGCTAGGTAGTATTGCAATTTGAGGTAGTTTTATTTTTATTTTTTAAGGAACTTCTGTATTGTTTTTTATAGTTACAGCACCAATAGACATTCTAATATGCAGCATATAAGAGTTCCCTCTTCTTCACACCTTTACCAATACTTGTTATCCCTTGTCCTTTTGATGACAGCCATTCTAACAGGTATAAGGTATCTCACTGTGATTTTGATTTGCTTTTATCTGATAATTGGTTATGTTACAGATCTTTTTATGTACCTGTTGGCCATTTGGATGTCTTCTCTGGAAAAATGTCTATTCAGATTCCTCTATCTAGTTTTAATTGAGTTAGTTTTGTCATTGCTGTTGTTGCTGAGGTATATGTTTCTTATTTGTTTTGGATACTATAAGGAATGTATGGTATAAGACAGGGTCCAGTTTCATTCTTTTGCATGTGGCTGTCCAGTGTTCCCAACACCACTGGCTGAAGAGACTCTCCTTTTTCTATTGTATATTTTTGGCTCCTTTGTTGTGAATTAATTGACATAGGTGCATGGGTTTATTCTTAGTGTCTTTATTCTGTTCTATTGTCTATGTGTCTGTTTCTTTGCCAATACCACACTGTTTTGATTACTCTAGTTTTGTAATATAGTTTGAAACTAGGGAGTGTGGTACCTTCAACTTTATTCTTATTTCTCAAGATTGCTTTGACTATTGAAGGTCTTTTGTGGGTTGATAAAAATTTTAGAATTGTTTTTTCTATTTCTGTGAAAATATCATCAGAATTTTGATAGGTATGGCATTGACTCTGTGTATTGCTTTGGGTAGCATGGGCATTGTAACAGTATTAATTCTCTCAGTTCATGAGCACAGAATATCTATCCATTTATTGTGTCTTCTTCAAGTTTTTTTTAGCCAATATCTTACTGTTTTCACAGATCTTTTACCTCTTTGGTTAAAATTGTTCCTAGGTATCTTATTCTGTTTGATGAACTTGTACATAAGATTGATTTCTTAATATCTCTTTTCAATAGTTTGTTATTAGCATATAGAAACACAATTGATTTTTATATATTGATTTTGTATCCCATAACTATACTGAATTTTTAAATAGTGCTAAAAGATTTTTAGTTGTGTCTTTGGGGTTTTCTGTAATATCCTGTCATCTGCCAACAAAAACATTTATACTTCTTCCTTTTTGACTTGTACATTTTTTGTCTAATTTCTCTGGCTAAGACTTCCAGTACCATGTTGAATAAAATTAGAGGAAGTGGGCATCTGTGTCTTGTTCCTGATAGAGCCTCAAATAGAAAGTCCAGACCAGATGGCATCACAGTGAATCCTACCTAGTATTTAAAGAGAATTAATGCCAATATTTTTCAAACTACTTGAAGATAATAAAGAAGAGGGAACATGTTCAAATGCAGGCTATGAGGTCAACACTAATCTGACACTAAAACCAGACAAGAACAGTGCAAGAAAAGAAAATTACAGGCCAATATCTTTGAAGAACATAGTGCAAAAATTTTTAACAAAATATTACCAAACCAAATCCAACAATACATTAAAGAGGTCTTGCCCTGGCTGGTGTAGCTCAGTGGATTGAGCATGGGCCTGTGAACCAAAGGATCGTGGTTTGATTCCCAGTCAGGGCACACGCCTGAGTTGCAGGCCAATTCCCAGCAGGGGGCCAATTCCCAGCAGGGGAGGAACGAGAAGCAACCATACAATGATATTTCTCTACCTCTCTCCTTCCCTTCCCTTCTAAAGATAAATAAATTAAATTAAAAAAAAATCTTGAACCATGAACAAGAGGGGTTTATTCCAGGGATGCAAGGATGGTTCAACACCTACAAATCAATCAGTGTGATACACCACATTAACCAAATGAAGGATAAAAATCATATGATCGTCTCAAAGGATTAAACAAAATTTTGACAAGCTCATTCACTAGCTGAGTAAGCACAGAACTGCTCATCCAACCCACAAAGTCATGAGAAATAATAAACGATTATTTAAAGCCACTGTTTTGGGGTAGTTGCTCACGGAATAATAGGTAAGAAATATAGACATACTTTCTTTTACATGAAATACCTACTGCACATTAACCTTGTGAGGTCTAAAAATGTTGCACTAAATGAGTCTGCTTAACTTTGTTTAATTCGGTCAAACTTATTTGACTAAAGAATCATGTGTTTTGCCCTGGCTGGTGTAGCTCAGTGGATTGAGCATGGGCCTGCGAGCCAGACAACCATGGTTCAATTCCCAGTCAGGACACAGGCCTGGGTTGCGGGCCAGTTCCCAGCAGGGGATGCACGAGAGGCAACCATGCACTGATATTCTCTCCCTCTCTCCTTCCCTTCCCCTCTAAAGATAAATAAATAAAATCTTAAAAAAAAAAAAAAAGAAACACGTGTTTTGGGTACTTACACACTTTGCAGATTTCTAGTGCTGAAATGTTCCTGTAAACCCAGATTCTTAGGATCTGTATACAACTTACTCATTAGCCCTATTTTTCATTATTATGTTTTCAATAGAGAATCCAGGCTTTCAAACTCAAGTATCTGCAGTTTCTAAATATTCTCACTTCCTCCTGGCCTTTGACCTTGGCCATATCTTCACCTTTCTTTCTCAGTTTCTACTTACCTTTCCAGAAGTATTTAAAGCTGTATCTCTTCTATGAAGTTGTCACTAATTGTCCTTTTGTAAGTTATCAAATTATTTTATGGCACATACAACAGTCAACTCAGCAATTTTCTGATTTCTTTGTGTTCCTGCCATGTGTCAGGGACCATGTCTGGGTTGCAATGGAAATCCAGACCTCAAGTTTCTCACTTATTTCATTTTGGTTATTTGTATTTTACTGGTCTAAATGTTCCATGCAGCCAGAAAGGGTTTATTAAGTGCATTTTTGTACATTTTTAATGCTTTCTTTCCTTGGGTAAAGTTCCAAGAGATATTTGTAGAATGGTAAGTGAATGAATAATGCAAATAATTTGAGTTTAATATTTATCACTTAATCTACTGCATAACAGGAAGACCTTTAGAAGCTACAAAATTTTGCCACCAATTCCTAACAGAAACCATGAGAAAAAGAACTTTAAACGGTCATTGAACAAGTCTCCACTCCATTAACTCAAACAGTTGTTCACTTGGACAGTCAGCCTAGGTGAAAACGTAGTTCATGAACTTTTTATAAGCTTCGAGTGCCTGTCCTTTTTGTTTTCATTAGAAGTCCATATGATAAAGCAGCATTTCAATGAGGCCAGGATAAACATTTAATTACCACATTAGTGGCTTAAAACAATACAAATATATTATCTTCAGTCAGAAGTCCGACAAGGGTCTTACCAGGCTAAAAAAAGGTATCAGCCAGACTGTGTTCATTCTGCAGGCTCCAGGGAAAAATCAATCTCTTTGTATTTTTTTCCAGCTTCAAGAGCTACCCTTCTCACATCAATAAAGGCTGCAATGCTCAATTTCTCTGACCATTCTTCTGCGGCTCCCTTTTTCTGAACACAGCTGGGAAGGTTCTCTCCTTTTAAGAACTCTTGTAACTGGGCGCAAAACAATCTTCCCATCTCGAGGTCCTTAGCCTTTATCACATCTGCAAAGTCCTTCTTGTGAAGGCAACATATTCACAGATTCTGGATATTAGAATCTGGTTATCTTTGAGAAGCCATTATTCTGCTTTCTACGACTGAGATGTTAACTGTATCAAAACTTTATTCTTATATATAAGATACTAAAACACCATGTGTAGACATAACATCAGCCCCATTTTATAGATGAAGAAACTGAACCAGGCCATTGAACTTGCGTAGGATCACACTAGCAGCTTCTGGCTGACTTTATGGCCTTTATGCTGCAACTGCTCCACTAGCAATACGCTCTTAGAGAGAGAGCAAGGTGTGACCAGTTCTGCTGAGTGCAGAGACACTGAGAGAGGAAGGCTTCAAGGAGAGGTAATGTTTAAGCTGTGTTTTCAAGAATTTCACTGTGACAAACAGGTTGAAGAGACAGAGGAAGCAAATGTATTATAGGCATAAACTTGACTGTGGCGGGTGTTTCTGAAAGCCTGGATGAGATGTGGCGTGTTGTCTGCAAAGCTCTCACTGTTGGTGACCCTGGGCAAGTCATTCATCTGACCCATCCAAACCCCAGCCCGAGCACATTTCCTGCCCAGTGTGAGCACTAACAAAATGTAAAATCAAATTGAACAATGACAAGCTGAATATCTATTTTAAAGGCAAAAGAGAATGCTTACATAAACATGTTTATATTTACTGATTGCTTGTTAATGGAGACTAGAGTTATCCAATGAGTTTTAAGTATAGCATTTATAAAGCACCCATATTATATAATAGGCCAAGTTATGATATTCAGAAAACCGTAATTTGGGATCCCATATTTCATGGGGAGTATGGATGTGTCAAACCAAGAAAGGGACCCCCAAGAAAGGGACTTAGTAAATATCTAAAAATATGAGAAGAAATCTAGGATTAGTCAAAGTAGATGTGTGAAATTGCTTACTAAAGGAGATAGAGTACACGTAAAGTCAGAAGATGAGTTTAGAAAATGTAGACACCAAGTCCTAGATGAATGTGGGTCACAGGGTTGAAGAACAATTGCTTAGTGGTCATAAAGATGAGAGCTTAGATACTGAATTTTCTCCACTTACTCACCTGGTTATGTGGCCAATTTACTTAATGACCTAAGATCCTAAGGGTTATCTGTGAAATGGATATAATATACAGTAATATGACAAGGTCAGAAACAAAAATGAGCAATAAACTATTAGAGATAGCACAGATTCTCAGTTAATTTCACTACATTTTCACTAAATAAGTACTGAGTGGTATAACACATGCATGTTACAGTAAGTGTAAGCTGGGATTGCTTTTTATTTTTTTGCTATACCTCTGGGGAAAGTAGTTATCACACATATAGCTCTCCTCAGAATATTCTGCCTGCCACATTCTACCTGAAAAAGGGGGTCTTATAATTACTCAAAGCTTTTGAACCAGAGCAAAAATAAACATGAACAGGCCTATTTCTGTAACAGGGCCTGTGTGTATTCTCTGCCCCCCCATATTTGCACATGTAGAGATAACTTCACAGTTGGATGCCTTGTCTATGGTTTATGTTAATAAATCGCTGTTCTATGACCCTTTTATACTATGGACTAGGGAAAGGCCATAGTTTATTATTTCTGTTTTGTGGATTATATCACTGAAACTCAAAACCTTAAATGGCTCTATTTTGACCCCAACGTTTTAGTTCATGGAATCTATCCCAAGTAAATAATCGGAGAAAGGGCTAGAGATTTATGTACAGGAATGTTCATCATGGTGTTATTTATTATAGCAAAGCAGAGAAAAAATCCCAAATATCCAGCTTTAGGAGATTTATTAAATATATTATGGTCTATTCATACGATGGAATTTGTTCAATAGTGAAGTGACATTTTTAGAAGGTTATTTTATGATATAATGTTGAGTAAAGAAAGCATGATTCAAAAGTGTTTATGTAAGTGTAATAAAAAATTTAAAATCTTTTACAAATTACCAACTAAAACAAATACACTCAAATGCTTTTATTTCATTTCCTTTAAATGCTTGGATTATAGGATATTTTAAACAATGTTTTCTGAGTAAAGATATCTGCAATAAGCATAAATTGTTTCATTCAAATAAGAAAAAGTACACATAATTTTTTTAAAGGATGTTTGTTGATACTGGAGAGCTAAATTTAAATCACCTCTACTTCCACCATTAAAAATACATCTGTATATATATATTCTGTTAAAACAGAGTATCCAGTATGTACAGGGCAGAGCAAAGTATGTTTACAGTTGTGAGTATGTGAAACAGAGTTCATTCTTATATTATTATTTATTAACTATTGTATTATTTTCCATACAACCAATTGTAAACTTACTTCTTCTTCACCCTGTATATAATGTGGATATACTTCAGAATTATCTTATATATAAACTTCAACATGGTTATGCTTTATATTATATGACAATCATATGTATTTTAATTATATACTCATATAACTAGTTAATATAAGATTTCAGCTGGTTTTAATATTATATAAAAACTAGATTCTGGTTTACCAGAATGAATGATATGCACCCTTCTTCATTCACTATTCACTGTTATCAAGTCAATTGGAGGGACCGCCACAGATGGAGAGGAAATAAATAATGGGATTTGCAATGTAGTGGTGCCGTCCTTTGCCATACAAAAGCCCTCCGCAAGGCCTATCGCTGCAATGATTGTATTAATTCACAGTGTGCTTCAAGCAAACACTTATCAGCATCCTTTATTAGACAATGGTCAACATTTTCAAAATATTTGTGAAATCTTCTGCTAACATTTTATACCTTGTAAAAGAGTTAATTAAAATATGTACACGATAATCTTTGCTTTACCTCTTTTGCAGTTTAAGTTAGGATTTTTTAACCTTAACGCTACTGACTTTTGAGGTTGGAAAATTCTGTTGTGGGGAGCCATTCTGTGCAGTGTAGGGTGTATAGCAACATCCCTGGTCTTTCTATCCCTCCCCAAGTTATAAAAGTTAAAAAACTGCTAATTATCTCTTAGGACAAATGAAATTCCTCCTAGTTGAGAACCACTGTATTAAACAATAGATATGTGACTGAAAATTATAAATGTGTTAACTGGAAAATCTCAGTGGTCTCCTTTTCTAAATTAACTGATTTAGCTCTTGAGAAAATAACATTGATTTTAATTTTGCATTGTTTTGGTTGTACTAGTTATATCTAGACAGTCAATCTTGTTTAAAGATGTCTAATTTGAACAAATAACTATTTCAAAATTTAATTGAGTGGAGGGGCTGGTAATTAACTGCTTATCTGATTTTAATTATCTTCCCCCAGTCAGTCTGTGTGCAGAAAATTATTCAATCTACATACCACAGAATATCCTAGCCAATGATTTACTCAGTTTTTTTATGGATGAATAAGCATCTTTTAGTAATCAGAAAACCACCTATTATGCTAGTATAACTTTGGGCAGGTCATTACATTTCTCTTGGATGTATTCTTTTTATGTTCATAAAAATTGGAGTTAATATCCACATCCTTTAAAGATTTTGAGGGTGAAACAGAGAAGAGCAAAACATTGCAATATTAAATCCATTATTAAATCTATTACTTTGCAGATATCGTTCAACTTTTAGGGCTACAAAGTTGAATTAGACCTTGCTGTTGATTTCAAGAAGCTCACAACCTAATGGATGAGACGCATGCAAACAGTGACCATGTGCTGTGTCAAGGGTGAACCACCATTCTAGCTTGCCAGAGACTGAGTGATTTCCTGGGCAAAGGGTGTTCCATGTTAAAACAGGAAGAGTCATGTGTGATTAGGGGTAGTTGATGACCCTAAGAACATGTGTTTCCACTGGATTCTGTGAGAGCGTGGAAGGAGAGCATCTTTGACTTTGACAGTGGGGTTTTAAGGATTCACACAAAGATGTCACATCTGAACTTCAGTTTTTCAAGATGAAGTAAGGATTTGAAGAGGCAGGCTTCCTGGCAAAGGAAGAGGCAAGTACTAGACACCGAGTATTAGATAGCATATCAAACAGTGTACAAATAATAGTATCACTGCAACCTAGGGTGCTAGGAGTGGAGGCTTTTTGCAGAAAGCAAATATCAAGAAATAGTGTCAAGCTGGCAACAGGAAGTCTTTTAAGTTATGCTTAGAAGTCTAGGCATTTAAGCTTTAGGCTACAGAGCATTAACTAACTCTAACCTGGAAGTGACATCATCAAATGGGTTTAAGGAAGAGAATTTTGACATTAAAATATAGGATAGATTGGCATCAGTCAAGTTAGAAGGCTTGAGATCCTATTAAATATGTTTCCAAGGCACTGTGAACAGAAAAGTATGATGAATTTAGGAAAAACGTGACAGTGGAGGCATTTAACAAATAAGGCTCAGTAACTAATTCAATCTAAGACACAGGGGACAGTGAGCAGTTGAAGATTATGTCCAAGTTTGTGGCAATGGTTGGAATAGCAGAATGGTAGAGCCACACACAAATTTAAAAACAGAAAGAAATGGAAGTGGTCATAACGTGAAGGGTGGATAAAGACAATCAACTCTCATTTGCTACATTGAACTTGGGGTGCATGCATGATCTCTTGTCAGTCAATGATGTCTAGTTGGTAGCCACCAGAAATATAAGTTGAAGAACTAAGCTTGTGGCCAGAAATAAAACTTTAAATATTATCTGCACAAAAGTCATTGTTGAATCTGTGGCACTTCTGTGAGGTCACCCAAAGAGAGAGTGAATGTTGGAAGAGGCAGGTTCTGAGTACCAGGCTGCTAAGAGAAGGTTACTCTCATTCTTTGCAGCTTTTCATTTACTTCACATCAGGAAAGGCCGATTCTCACCCGCAAACACTCAAGGATTTTGACATATCTGGTTTTAAAGAAATTGTATTTGATATCAGTTTTGCTCTGACTTCTCACACTTGTTTAGGGGCAACTTTATTGTCCTAATATTTACTATTGTCCATGAAGAAGGAAGGAAAAAGGATGATTTGATTAAAGTTAGTGCAGCTGGAGAAAAAATACCAGCAACCAATTATGTCCCACTTTCCTGAGGTTCCCTGAGTTCATGCCTTGTTATCTGGGGTATGGGTGAAAAGAGACAGCAACTGAAATTACCTTTAAGTTGCTTGGCCAAAAGCTCAGCTTCCTAAATTTAACTGAAATAAGCATAACTCCTTTCTAGCCAAGAATTAAGGGAGCGTATTCAGTCATCAATTCCCATTGCATGGGATGTGTAATCTAACAAATTTTCAAACAAGCACTCTGGAAACAATTAAAAGTAAGCAAGCTACCCTGATCAAAGGCTGCTGAAGTTTTCAATTGCATTTTGGTCAGCCACAACTAGTCTTCTAGAGTGCGCCTTGCCCTGCTGGGGCCTGGAGCATATAAAAAGAAAGTTTTTGTCATCCTGCCCAGTGTGAGTTTAAGGCTGTGGGTCATTAGGAAGCAAACACATTAGGACTAAAAAAATAATTGTTTGGTTTATAGTCACTCGGGGCTTCGGCCTGAGTCAGACCTCAGCTGTGGTGTGTGGCGGGAGCACATGCAAAGCTCTGTAAACACGGGTTGCTGATCTGTCACTGTCAGAAGCATATGCGATGTTAATAACTTCCCAAACAAACATGAAATTTGTCCTAATTTCAGAAAGACAAATACCAGCGTATTAACAAAACATACTTTAGATTTCCATGCAGACCTGGGAGTTATAAATAAACATGTTTTGTGTATCATTTCTGCTCTGCAAATCCTCTCTCTTCTGGACACAATTTAAAATTTGGGATCATGGGTGAGCTTTACTTCACTGTCAGGAATCCTCTGCATTTGACAATACATGGCCAGGAAATGAGGAGGGTGGGGCATTTCACTCTGGGTCCATCCATCCAAGGAATATTTAAATGTTGTTTATGGCTTTAGACAAGATCCCAAGTTTGGCTTACACATGTATTTTTTGGTACAGGGAACTCAATATGATGCAATAATCATTTTAAAAAAAAAGAGAAAGATGAGGCAAGTTCTGTTGGCTGATATCCATGTCAGTAAACATACACTTGTGATGCTGTAGGGGTGGAAGGAAGTGTAACCATCCAATTCAAATCCTCATTTTACAGAAGGAAGGCGCATGGCCAAAAACATTTGAGATAACTTGCTGATGGTCAGAGTTAATCAGTGGCAGATACAGTACTGGAGACTGCCTGTTTGAATGCCCACTAACGTTCTTTCCGAGGTACCATATTGCCTAAATAAAAAATAGAAAGAAACAAAAATGAAACATTTTTAAAGTCCAAGAGATATTAGCCATGATGAAAAATAAACTGTATTGTGGTGATATACAAGCAAATTATAAGTGTCTGAGATTTGCAGAGTTCACCGTGTTAGTACTTAAATTTAGTCTTCAGAAGTTCTTCATTATCAGACTTGAACCCAAGCCTTGTCACTATTGAATGATCCCTTGAAATGAAATAGATCATGTGGTAGGTTGAATTAGTGATGCCATTTCTTCCTTTCCCCAGAGTAACATGACATACCCATGCCCTTGCACTGTTCATGTGGTGGATGGACTGTTCTTTCTCACACCTTGACTTTGGGCTTGATGTGTTTCAGAGAATTAAGGGTTGTCCTAAGGTTCGAATGTGAGCAGACATAGTGGCAAAGGCTGGAAGTGACTTGCATGATCAAATTAGCCTTTACGTGCTTCTGCCACTCCCCACGAGAACATATCTAGCATATTTAGGGTAGCCACTAACCTTACCCGAGTCAGAGTCCCATGCAGCCAATTCCAGTCTAGATTAGCTACACTCCAGCTGACTACAGATATGTGAGTGAGAAATAACTGCTTATTGTGAACGCCTTTAAGATTTGGTAGTAGTTAATTAGGCAACATTATTATGATAATAGTGACTACCGTAAACTATTATCAGTGTGAATTCACTTAGGTGACACTCTTCCTTACTGTTTAATGCAGAAAATAAACGAAGTCTTGACTTCAAAGGTAGAGGTGGGTAGTAAATGTTGCTTAACTGACTGATGCCAAGTTCTTCACTTTTTCAGTTTTTCTTCACTGCTTTACATCCTTTATGCTTTTAAAAATAATTCTAAGATATAGTTCTCTTCACAGGTAGTTTGCTGAATGAGACCTCTGCACCTGCCCAGAATCCTATGTGGAAATCCTAACCCCCAGTGTAATAGTATCTGGAGGTGGGGCCTTTGGGAGAGAATTACATTTAAATTAGGTCATGATGGTGGTCCCCCCACTCCAATGGGATTAATGTCTTTATTTACAATGAGAGAGAAAGAGAGAGAGAGATCAGAGTTCCCTTTCTCTCTCTCTAGCCTGAGAGGCCACAGAGAAATGAGCCATCTGCCAGCCAGAAAGAAGTTCCGAACCAGGAACTGACTCCTTACTCTTGGGCCCCTTACTCTGCTGGCCCCTTACTCTTGGACTTCCCAGCCTCCAGAACGATGAGAGATAAATGTCTGTTGTTTAGCCACCCAGTGTACAGGGTTTTGTCATAGCAACCCAAGTGGGTTACTGTACAGTTAGTTCAGTGGTGATCAAGTGTTAAAAAGTATGGTCCATGAGGGTGTGAACCTCTTTTTACAGTTTATCAAATTGATCTTCCTAAGCAAAAAAAAAAAAAAGCATAAGAAATACATTTTCACCAAAGAGTTCCAATTCTAGTAATGTTTTTGTACCCCACTGTACATAGGCAGCCTGGCTGATCCAACCCCTAATCCACTTGTGAGTGGGGCATGTGGAACCCAGTGATTAGAAATCCAGACTCATGTATAGAAAAGACAAGAGCAGCTGCTGGGGGCAGCACCAAGAAAGTGCCCCAAGGTGGAACAGGGCCTGGCCCTGGGAGGGTAACACGGCTGTGATCCACAGGAAAGAAATGGAGTCCACAAATAAGTGCTGAGCACAGAGTGCCTTCCCTGCCATGGGCTGAGCTCCGGGGGTGCAGCTGTGAGTACACAGGACTCCTCTACACGGGGGACTTACAGTGTGAAGGCAGTGACTGGAACATGCGTGGCTGATGTGACTGTGATATAGCTGGTAATAAGACAGGTGTAGACACAGCTAACCCTCTGCTTCCTTCTGGTCTTTACCAAAATGCTACTTGAATCACTGAGGTTTACCAGTCCCTTTCATATAACATGGTATCTCCCTGGGACATCTCCTACCAGCTTTACCTGTCTGCTCAGAAACTAGGCAACACATTTTTATTTTATTTATTTTTCTAGTTTCTTGTCTTTCTCCCCTACCATAATCTGAAGGTGCTAGTTAGACATTTTTACCTGTTTTATTTTATTGTTATTGGTACTGTTATTGTTTCTCAATGCAGTATAACTATTGTTTAAAATAATGTCTTGTAGGTATAGCTGTGGAAACAAAAACATTGAATGGATAAATTTGTAAGATGTTTGAGGCACATAGAAGACCAGAGACTGTGCTTGCCTTGTTTGAGACTTTGCAGTCTCCACAGGAGACTGGTGCTGGGACCAAAGTGTGGAGTGTATGTCGGTGTGAGCTCTGTGGTAGAAGTTGAGGGAAGTTCTAAGACAGTCAGCGAGTCCTGAGATGGGACACCATGCACACAAAAGCAGCCCAGGGCCAACGAGTCACACTCGTGTTGTAAAGATGGAACAGTGTTTCCTCCTAGGTGCACTTCTGAATGCTCGCTGTGCATCAGGACTTGTTGTAAGAGCAACTAGATAAAGAAATGACATCTTTCCAGCCAGATATTTGATATGAGACTCATTCAGCTTTGACACCAGAGAGGAAACATTATGTGATGATGTTAAGGAATTCAAAGTTCAAATATTCAGCATCAGAAAGACAGTCTTGCTGGGGAAGGGGACGGCAGGGCATGGGAAGCAAGTTAGAGAAGCCAGGGAGAGAGCAACTTTCCAATCCCCAGGTTCTCAGCTCCAACTTACAGTTGGCCTTGACAATGGAACCACAGGTGGGAGGAGGTCTGGACACCTTCAAAGATGGACGAGGTAGGTGTTTTATGGTGGTGGCCTAGTTCCTTGGAAGTGAGGCCATGCACTGAAGCAGGATGGAAATATCCATACAAAACGATTGGACCAAAGCTAATTATATTTTAATTATGAATGGGGGATACTTTAATAACAATTCCATAAGCATTTAATGGAAATTTACTCTCTCTAGGCACGTAGGGCCTCATTTGATCCTTATAGTAAATCCCGTGTAGCAAATGGTATTTTTAAATTGTTTCTTATGAGGGAAATGACATTAGAGAGGTTGAATAGCTTACCTGACATCACTCAGCTAGAATGCAGAAGAGTAGAAAGCATTGATTTATCCAAAACGTTTTTTTTTTCCTCATTCGGTAATAAACACTGAGCATCTGCAAGCCCTCTGCTAGCCTGAGGAATATACTGTGAATAAAACTGGCAAGTATCGGCCCCCATGTACCTACAGCTCAGTGCAGTCTGAATTCCCGGACTGTTGGACACCGGAGCCTGTGCTTCACGTGATTGACCTGTGGACAAGAGGGAGGAGAAAGGGATGGATGGGATGGGAGTAGGGGGAAGGAAGGAACCATTAGCAACTGCAATTCTCCAAACAGGAAACACATGAGAAAGTAATTATTTGCCTTGATCCAACAGCTAGTGGGAATTCATTAATTTATCTAGTCGATTGACTCGACAAATACTTACTTGCGATGAACCTGGCCCTGCTCAAGGAGCTGAATGAGTGATTCAGTAATTTCAGACAGTGACAGAGACTGTGATAAGGAGTAAATAGGGCAGCATTAGAAAGGCGATGAGGGGAAGTATCTCAGAGGTGAGATCTGAACACCGGAAGAAGGCATCCATGAAAGAGTTTTTCCAGCAGAGGCTTCTATGCAGAAAACATCAGCTGTGTTTTAATAATAGAAGCGGGATCTGAAGTGAAGGGAGCATTTAAAGGGCAAGGGGGTGGCTGATGCGACAGCGTGGGAGTAGCCTTGTCACATACCACTTTGCTGACCCCAGTGAGGTGCCAGTGATGTAGGGAGACGATGGGGTATTTTTCTCTTTAAATTATTGTGGCTTCTCTCTTTGAAGGCTTACACCCCACAGGAACTGAAATACATGGCATCTCGCCTTTAGTAGATTAATAGAAACATCCCCTGTTAAGTCCAGAAGGAGAACGTCCTGGAAGCCATTATTTTTCTGCATTTGAAACGCTCTGTGTTTGGTCTATACCAGGGGAGGCAGCAGCACTAGCTGTGGCCAAGTGTTCTTTTTTTGTGTGTTGCATGTGATTTTGCAATTAGAGATTACATAGCACTTTGTTGATAAGATCATTAATGGGGTTTTTTTAGTTGTTATTAATTGTTTTCCATCCATTTATAAATTGTGCCTCTGCAAACTGGCCCCAGGGTATAAGTACAGAAATTGAGCTTTGATTATTATAATAAGTAAAGTATTATTAACGAAAGCAATTACAGTTAATAGCTTCAACTAAGGAAAACAAAATGATAGCCTTTAGTGTTTTCCCACTGGGTAAACCAGATTAAATTACTTGCAGAAAAGAAAAATCTTTATTCTTGGTCCCACCGACATTATAACTAGATGTCCCTTTTGGATATTTCTATCTCCTTTGTTCAGAAGCAGACATAGAGGCGTAATAATCTTGTATAGCTAATCAGCTGTTCAGAAAAGGCTAGATCATAGCAATCAAGCTTTCAATCTGGCTGTTATTTTTCCCATGTTACAGATGAGCTAACTGAGTTTCAGAGAGTTTATCTAACTTAACTTCAGTCTTATAACTGAAAAAGTAGCCCAGTGGAGATTCGGAAGCAAATCGGTCTTTCTTCACTCAGGACTTTTCTGTTGCTTTCTTTGAACTCTATGATCTGATTCAGTAATGATATGTGACATTAAAACTTTCCTACATGAATTAACGTGGAAATTCTTGTGTACTAGGTTTCTTACTCATTATAATTTCCTACAGAATGTAATGCCAGGTGTTTACCTTTACCGTGTGTTTCGGCCCAATCAGAGATGGCCAAGCGTGGTTACGGTGCTCACATTTTCTCTAGGGAAGTGAGGCTTGGAGAGGTGATGGGATTTGCACCTAATCATGTAGCTATTTATTAATGGGAGACTGGATCTATTTGAACTCAGAGCTTTCTGTCCCCAAACTTCAATCCCTTGCCAAGAGAATGCAAGGCCACTTCTTATACAGGGCTTCTCTTTTTACAAACAACTTACTCATGCTGAATGAAAAGTCCATCTCAGAATATCAGCCATGGGTTCTGCTTCCAGCTCTCACTGACATAATATAATCTGCATTTCCCAAGGCCTGACCATTTATTGGCTATTTAGGGGATACTAATTGTAATGTAATAACTCACGTTTTGTTATTAACTTTTGCCCCTGCCTGTTCACACAGTTCCCGAAGTAAGGAAGAAGTTTCCATTTTCTTACTTATGTTTGGCAGTCCAGTTCATGGTGAGCTCCAGGATGTGTCAATTAGCTCGACTGACCTCTCAGAGTTTGCTTACCTGCTCCCAGCTTTCTTGTGAACATCCTCTGTGGTCCTCCTGCACTGGTGGTACTGGTGGTACACACTTCTGTGTGTGAAGTTCTCTGTGGGAGGGCCCCATGGACCAGACAACACCTCTTCCTCCCTCTTCCAAGTTCTAATATATACAGAGAGTACACACGAGTGGCCAAAATAGAATTAAAGTATAAGCTTGTTAGCATTTTGATGGGAACATCCAGTTTTTACCCACAGATGAAACAATGACTAATCCATCATTTCTATCTTGGAAACACCAGTTGCCCAATGAAAGGCTGCCTTTCATACCCATCAGGTTTTAGGTGGAGGAGTATGAGCAGAGAGAGAGGAAACGAGCAGCAAGCTATCCTCAGTCGGCTTATCACAAGGAAAAGGAGGTCAGGGCGACCCCATCCCTCCTCAAGCATAGGCAGTTCAAGCCAAAATAAGAAAAAAAATACAAGAAAGGAATGGCTGAGCTGCCTTTCAGTTAGAAAACGTACACAGTAACAAACACAACCCAAATGACATCAGGCTCTCCCCATTCCCACCCAACCAGGAGCTCCTAACAAGGAAGGCAGTGGAGGAGTGCAGGTGGGAGGGACAGAGGGAGGACAGGCAGAGACAAAGACACTCTGGATCGCCTTTCCTGGAGAGAATGTGACTGCTACTGGGAGTTTCTTTTCCAGAGGCCACATGAGGGCATTTCCAATGATCTCAGTGCCCGCGCTGCCACATTTCCTGCAGGTGCCAAACTCTCATCTTCAGCTGAGTGGGGAGAATACTCCTACTCCCACATAACCTTGCATTGCCCGTAAATAAGCTCTTGCAAACTGAGGCCTCCCAGGATTTCCCCCTCGAGCGAACCCTGTGGCCATCACAACCTGGCATCCGGCAGACTCACCACACCTGGTCAGCCCTGTGATACTTCACCTTTTCCCACTCTGCAGGGAGCTCGTGCTCTGTCCTGGTTTCTGAACCTTGTATCTTCTTTAATTCCCCAGGAGATCAGCATTTGTTTTCATTTCACATTGCTCCATCCTGAATTCTCTGCCACGCTGTTTACCATGGCCTCTGTTTTGCTTGGGGAAGCATAAATGCACCAAACACAGAACCAAATCAGCCCTCAAATCAGAACCGCATTGTTTTTCCCCAGGTGAACTTCATCCTTTGTTCTCTATCTCAAAACCTAGTAATGCACCCATCTCTTCTGAAACTGAGTTTTTCTGTGCTTGCTCACCGGTTCTTCATTATCAAAACTCCTACAATCTACAGTTCCTGAAGCAGGTGCTGAATGAAAATACAAATAGATGTAGCTCAGATCCTGCCCTCGGGCCCTGACACTTCACTGCAGGGACAGGTAAGCCAATAAACATGTGAAATAAAATGTAATGTGTGATAAAATTGGGGTATGAAGCCAGAGAAGGGGCAGCACAGCTTGTTGGTAAGGACACGCTTTCTGAGTTCACATTCAAGCTCTGTTATGTATGTGTGGTGTGATCTTGAGCAAATCCTTTATGATGCTTGTGCATGTCTCCTCACCTGTAAAGTGGAGGTATCATTAGTACCTACCCCGTGGGGACATTGTGAGGATAAATAACTGAGTTGATTTATAAAAACATGTCTTAGAATTGTGCTTGGTACAAACTGAGTGTGAGGAGGGTTTGCTTTCATTGTCTGATGGCAGAGGGTGCAGTGAGTTCTGAAGTGGGGTGGAGTCGGGGCTACCCAGGGGTGTCTTTTACAAGCAGAGAATGTTTGAGCTATATTGTGAGAGCAGAGCCCGATTTTTTCCCAGTGGGCGGTGTGTGGAGGGAACGCTGGTTAGAGATGGACATGTGCCAGAGGATGACGTGTAAAAAAGGCTCCTTGGAACACTGTCCCTCGTGGAGTGATGCTGGACAGTAGGGACATGCGAAGCAATGCTGGCAGGAAAGGAACATCCGAGTAGACTGGAGCCAGGCTGTGGAGGGTCCACAGGTGTCATGAAGAGATGTTTGCACCTCATCCTGTAGGAAACGGGGTGTTCGAAGGGATGCTAAGTACATTTGCTTTGTCTCACTGTGACTATGGCGGCAAACCATGGTTTTGCTCTTTAAAACCGGGGAGTGGTGAGGAAGGGCACATACATTTCCTCCTAAGGGTTCCTTTCCCTTGAGGTGAATCCACCTTGTTGTTCAAGGACTGGCTCCTACAAGCCAGCAAATTCCTGCTGGTCACCACAGGTTGCATAAATGAACTAACTCTCTGGATATTCTCATGTTGCAGATCATTTTGCCTCTCCTCCCTCAAAAATTCCGAGGGTTCCTCCTCCAGCTCTTTGCCTTTGCCACACTATTTCTTGCACTTTCTTTCTGGCAGGCACGCAAACCTCATGGTAACCAAGAAGAGTCTGTGATGTTTAGATGTTATCCCTTCTGCAAAGTGATTCACCGATGAACACTGCTTTTTCTCTGGTGGAAGTATTATTAGACTCACATTTGACCCAGGGCTCGGACTATTAAAGATTACTGGAACTCTGTGGAACACCACGTGCACTTAAGCACTCTCTCTCTTTTTCTTTTTTAACTATGTATTTCTCTTTTTGTTGTTGTTCAAGTACAATGGTTTCATTCCCCCCCCCCCCACCAATCCCCCCACCCCACCCTCGATCCTACCCTCCTTTGGCTTTGTCCATGGGTCCTTTGTACATGTTCCTTGATGACCCTTGCCCTTTTTCCCCATTATTCCTTCCTCCCTTCCCTCTGGTTACTGTCAGTTTGTTCTTTATCTCAATGTCTCTGGTTGGGTCTGTCTCTGTCCTGCAATGAGAACTGTTGCACTCCCAGGTCTCCATTTTTCGACCTTGTTTTTTTTTTCTTTTTTTTACATTTCTAACCATATAGAGCCTGACACATTTGTGCAGCATGACTCATCCTACACACGCGCCTCTCTGCTGAGATGCAGCCGCATTCCCAGAACTCCAGCAATAGCGGATGCCAATGAACCGCCAATAAGGTGTCGGGAAACACGGGGGATGACCTCACTGTTCACGTGCAGATGGGCCGGTGCATGAGATCACAGTATAAGTCCCATGCGTGGCCCAGGTTGGGGTATTTTTGTGTGTGTGCGCCTGCATTTGCACACACGTGTTTGGCAGCAGAATTGTGGATACGGATGTCATATTCTTAATAAGGGTTCTTTCTTTTTCCACATGTTGCAGAGTTCTTCTCTTTAACTATTCTTAGTTCTGTCCCCATTTCGAAATACTTTTACTTTCTGCGAAACTTTTCCCTTCCCACTCAATATTGCTAAAAAAAAAGGTAATGAAATGCAATAATTTTCTTTTCTTTTTGGTAAGTGTTTAAGTATGTGACTTATAAGTGTATGTACTAATCAGGCAGAAGAATCCAGTGCCCCTAGACACCATATTTATGGAAACGATAATGGAATCTCCTAAAAAGGCCACTTTATTTCCCTAGTACTTGGCCCAGGACTCAATATATAGTTTCATTACTGATTACTTCCCATCCATCAACAACTTGGAGCTTATCTATTTAAGTATAAAATATCTTTTTTAGATTATTTTTCAATTTTCATTGACTGTATGGGGCAACATTGGTTACTACATTTATATGTTGCAAGTGTACAATTCTGTAGTTGTACGTCATCTATATATCATGTTGCATGTTCACCACCCCAAGTCAAGTCTCCCTCCATAACCATTTATTCCAATGTAACTGTCCTCTATCTCCCCCTACCTCCATTTCTGTCTGGTAATCACCACAATGTTGCATATGTCTATGAGCTGTTTTTTTCTTTTTGCTTAATCCCTTCACCTTTTTCACCCTGCCTTCTAATCCCCTCCCCTTTGACAGCCGCCAATCTGTTCTCTCTATGAATGAGTTCATTTCTTTTAAATACCCTTCTATTGTCCTCAAAATTTTTTTCTCGATATTACATATATACACTACAGTGTGTTAATTTTGAGAATGATGGTTTTATATTTTCTACATGAGGAAATGACTCATTTTTGTGATCTAATATCCACACTCCATCATAATAGCATATTAATATTTCTGGACATTGTAGTTGATTTTCATTGCATTGGCAAGCAAAGAGAAGCAGGAGAGTGTGAATGTTAAAAGCTCTAACCTCGTCTGTCTTCTTTAAAAACCTAGTCCCCTTCTATCAGTGTAAACTTAAGTAAGTCACTTTACTTCCCTATTGTTCACTTCTCTAATTTGTAAAATGTTTAAAACCTACTACTAGAGCCATATTATGAGCATTAAGCCATTTGACTCCCATAAAGTGCTTTTAAGAGGAACTGTTCCAAACTAAGCAGTCTATAATTGCAAACTGTTATTTAGTGCCTCAACTAAAATACCTTTCTGTCATCTGTCATTTGTATTTCTTTCCATAGTTCTGTAATGTCTAGACTAGTGCCCCTACTAGGGGCCACAGATAACAAAATATAACGAAATGTCTGTCCAGTCTTTCTTTAATCCACACACCGACCTCTCTTCTGGCCTCCAAGCCCAGGATGCAGCTTCTTAGGTAGAAGGCAGGTTTTGAGAGGGTTAGAAAAGGGTCCTCTTCCACCCAGATCACCATAGCATATTACGACTAAACCAGGCTGGGGGCCTATGTGAAAATGTTCCCTGGCATAGGTTCTCACACTAACATCCATGTAGCATTTCCTATGTGTTGGATATGGCATACTACTAAGTACTTTACATGTGCTGACTGGCTTTCTTCATAACCCTGTGAGTTAGCTGATGTTACCTTCTCCATTTCATAGATGGATAGGCAAGGCTCACAGGCTAGATAGGTGCACCTATGGATGACTGCTGGCAGGACGTGGAGATGAGATTTGGATTAAGCAGTCTATTTGCAAAATTTGAACTTTTGAACCATTCTGTTTCTGCCACCTTCTTGCCCCCCCCCCCCCAAAATTAGGTCATCATCCCATGAGGGTTATGGACCTGTCTGGCTTCTTCACAACCCAATCATTTCCATAGTACCTGGCACATAGTAGGTTCTCTGAAAATGTTTACTCAGTGCACCATGTATCAGTGTCTTTGAATTGTTTTATGAGATTAAATAGTCTAAGTCTAGACCTACAGTAAATGATTGGATAAGCTGTGCAGTAGATCTGGTGCAGGTCAGGGAGAAGAATGAATTCTCGAGTTTATTAAAATTCCACTGTGCTGTAATCCCTGTGCTTGACACATTTATATTCATTGTATATTCATTATCATTTAATCCTCAGAAATTCATGGACTAAAGAATAGAGTCCCCTGAGTATATCATACCAGCCCTCTATTGCCCTTGACTTACATTTCTCCCACATAGGAATGAGTGGAACACAGCTCTGTCCTCTGTAGCCTCAAAACCACAACATGACCGCCTGCGTCATACCCTTGTGATGGGATAACAAGAATAACAGTAGCTCCGACAAGCTACGCAGCCATCACAGTTTCACAAACCCATTTATCAAATCCAGTGATGGGTGAGGATTTGCCCCAGGGCACCGCTGTTTATTGTTCCCTTGGCTGACGTGTGTTTTGAGGGATCTTTTGTTTTGTTTCAGGCTACATTCTGAGAAAAGCTGACACAGTCATATACAGTTAGAGGAGCCCTCAAATAAATTTTAACGGCACGTGGTAGGTCCATAACAAAACAGTCCAACCACAAGTGGTTCAGATGGCAGTTAAAACCACTTGATCTTACTTCAGATATTCCCTGTATCCCCTGAAACAAACTCTTGGACAACAGGGCATTTCCCCAAATCCTCCTGTGTTCAAAATATAGGTGCTAAACTTACACAGTCAGTGAAAATGTAGAAATAAAAATTCAGTTACTCATCCCAGTTGCCCCCTGCAGATGTGTGTCCTTGCCACGTGTCAGATCCATTACTGATTATTATGGCAGCTTTTCAAAAGACTCCCTTTCTTGCCTGCTTTTCTTAGGCTTTGATGGAATTCCTTGCTCTTCATTTCTGGCAGATGCTTTTATGACATCTTGAATCAGGCTTTGAGAGTTTAAAAGATGGGTCAGCTTTACTTTTCCTCCTGCCTATCTCCATATAAAAAAATCACTTGTGGACTGACCCCATGGGAGGAAAAAATAAAAGGCCAGTGATTAGGTTGTCTTCTTGCCTTTGCCTAAGTACCATCAACACTCCCAAGCCTGAGAAAACCATGACCCTGGCCCGAGACACAATGATTTTCCCTTCCGCTGTCTGGAAGCCTCAAAACCCACACCCATTTCCTCTCCAGGCAAAATCATCTCATTTTCAAACCTCATATTGTAGGGTTGGGAAATAGCCAATGAGATTTTCGGAAATGCCAGGCTTTCAGGGTTGAGTTTAATTTGACAGCCAATGGCATCCCCTTTTTGCTTTTGTTTTTCTCTTACTCACAATAGGAAAAGCCTTTTTTCTACTTCTCTAACATCACAAACACTATCCATGCAACTCTTTCATCCCAAGAGTTGCTTTGTATACCATTTATAGTTTGCTCTAAAGCACTAGATTTTAAGTAACTATTTTGTCAATACAATCATTTGAGTAGTGTTTTTCAGTGTACTATATGCTAGATATTTGTGTCCCCCCAAAAAAATTGTTCATGTTGAAATCCTAACCTCCCAATGTATTAGGAGGCGGGGCCTTGACAACTGATTCGATCATGAGAGCAGAGCCCTCACAAGTGGGGTAAATGCCATTATAAAATAGATTCCAGAGAAATCTCTTGTTCCTTTCACCATGTGAGGACACAGCAGGAGAATGGCTGGGAACTAGGAAGTGGATTCTCACCGGACACCAAATTTGCCTGCATGCTGATCTTGTACTCGCAAGCTTCTAGGAGGTTGTGATTCAACTGGTTTATAACAAAATGAGAGGTAGACTTGTTGTGAAGGACATAAATGTGTGCTATAAGACTCATTAGTGTACTAGGTGGCTGGGTGGCTTATCACATGTACTGGACAAGAGAAATAACACCATATATACTTGTGACTCTTGATATTAGGGAATTGTTCTAACAGATGTGAGATTTTCCTCGAGTATTTATGTGTTCTCAGTAAAACAGGGCCAAGCCAATGAGAGCCATAATTTTATTAAGTTGGTCAATATATGTATTCTGAGTGTTTCTTGTTTCTCAATGACTAGAGCCAGTTTTGATGATTTTATTGATGAAAATGAATAGAAAATGTTTATATCTTCAATTTGTTTTTTATCTTGATTTTTTAATTTTTATTTTTTATAAATTTATTTATTTTAAAGAGGAAGGGAGGGAGAAAGAGAAGGAGAGAAACAACAATGTGTGGTTGCCTCTCTTGTGCCCCCTACTGGGGACCTGGCCTGCAACCCAGGCATGTGTCCTGACCAGGAATTGAACTGGAGACCCTTTGATTCACAGGCTGGGGCTCAATCCTCTGAGCCACACCAGCCAGGGCTGATCTTGATTTTATAATATAAGATTCTTTGAGTAATTGATGTGAATTCAGGAAACTTTGCTTATCTTCCAATACTGTTTTTTACCATTCACCTAATCCAACAATGTTCTCCTCTTACATATTTTTTAAAAGTCTGTTCACACACTGTGTTTTCCATGACCTATTTTGTTACAAATGCCATTACCAGTCTAAGTACCACTTCCCTCTGTTTATTTTCGCAGACTATCTTACCACACTGGGAAGGTGAGGGAAACCATCGTTTATTTAAAATAGATGAAGAGGTAATATTTGGGAGCATAATGCTTTGGTCTCTGTGGATTCATTTCACAGAAGCATTGATATCTGAGTAGGGAAATAATCCATTTGTTAGACCTTCCTACCTGAGGCCTGCTTGCTGGCTGAGATAAAGTGTCATTGTGGTCAATTCAGTTTTAATGTGTTCAGGCAACTGAGTTGCTAATGCTTCCCATGAGAGATTAATCTCTGTGCTCAGTGAATCAGTAATTTCCTGGTTAAAAAAATGTTTTCATAATGGATATGTGTGTATGTGAGTGTGTGTGTGTGTGTGTGTGTGTGTTTTGTACGCATTGATCATCCTTTTTAACTGCTTTCTTTCAGTGATACTAACATATCATGTGCTTCAGGTGATGTTAGATGGTTCTCCCATTCTCTTTTCTCATTGGCTCACAGGCAATGTGTACTAAACTTTGTTTCTCTAGTAGGAAGTTAATTCCTAAAGATACTCAAATTGAGTTTGAGTTCTCACTGATTTAAAAACATATTTATCCAATAAATTATTCCATCATTTAATTAAAATACTTCATACTAACAATAGGCCTTTGCAAAGCCTGCCTTGCTTTGCTGTGGTAAGTGACCCACTACCACGTAGAATTATTCCTTACCCTTCACCAGATATCCATCTTAGTTTTTTCTACTCATGGAATTCAAAATCTATAAGGAACCCAATGATCACCTTGCCCAGTGGTAAGAATTTAGATATAGAAATGAACAAATGCACTATTGGTGAAGATGAATTCTAGATGAAATTTTTAACCATTTCTCATTAAGGCTATTTTGACAATTTGCTGACTCAAAATTTTGAATAATAATAAGATTGTCATTTAGACAGTAAGTAGCTTAGATAGAGAATCTTATTGTTCAGTTGCATCATACCTGGGGAATAGATTATAACATTGGTGCATAGAGTGAAAAATCAATCCAAAATTTTCATAGAAAATTTTATAGATTATCTAAAAAATACAAATGCTATTAATGATGACTAAAAGTTCACATAATTATTTGTCATAGGTTTGCTTAAAATGCATTGGTTATATCTACATATGATGGCTATATGATACAATCAATACACTTGAATGAATTCTAACCAAAAACTCATGGTTGATTTTGTTCAAGTTAACTATGCATACTTATTACTAACTATACTTACCTTGTAACCCACATACCAATTCGCACAAGCAGATGACTTTTAAATCCAGTGCACAAGCGAACACAGTCCCTTTTTATTGGGTTAGAGTCACTGTAGTAACAAAACAAGATGGATTCTCTGTAGCTCTTGCTCGTTGAGTAGTAGCTCCAGTGTGAAGAGTCCCCCTGCTAACCTATGCTGGCAATTTAGCATGAAAGAAAACTACATTGTGTGTGAAGCCACCAAAATTCTGGTGTTATTTATTATTCAGCATTACATGGTACATCTTGATCGATAAGATGCTATTTTAAATCTTTCTCCTCAACCTTTCAAACCTTTCACTCTACTACCTCAGCCCAAATATGAACTGCTTCTTATTTCACCAAGAAAATAGCACTTGGATTACATCTTTACCCTCCCACCTACTCTATAAACCCATTTATTAAAGGGCTCATATATTCTGCACTATTTTCTGTTAAAATGGAGGAATTATCATTATATATGTAAAGAAGAACTACCATGTTATGCTCTTTGACTTACTCCAGGTCTCATCCTTGCAATAATCCCTTCTTTCAAGATCAAGTGCACCCACTCTGTTGAGTTATTTCTCTTGGTATGTACCTGGTGGAGAAAAGTAGGTTTACCATTGTTCATATGAAAAATAATAAATAACTAATAAATAATAATAAAAAATAAACTATGTTTTGCATACTTACAACTGTAAACATACCTATGCCATATCTTATACATACGCTGTGATGTTGTCTATATTTAAGACCCTCCCTAGATCAGCTGCCTTTTTAGCTATACCTTCATCTCTCAGCACAATTTATAAATAAACTTCAAATAGTGTTTTCCTGTGCTGGCTTCCTTCAATTTTTTACCATGGATTCAATTCTGTTATTACTTAATTCCCATCAATCTACTTAATAAAGATATTAATTACTGTCATCCTGCTAAATCCAATGGTCAATTCTCATTGCTTTTTAAAATTATTCTCTCACACCAACATTTGACATCATTGATAAAACTTTCTATCTTAAATTGCTCTTTCATTATCTCTGAAACACTCTTCTCTATCTCTAATGTCCCTTCTAACTTAGTGAGTACTTCTCTTATTCTTAACTTTTAAATATTAAAATGCCCCAAGGAAGACAATGCTTAGCACATAGTATGCATTTAGTAACTTTTATTGGAATAAATAAATAAAAGAGCTTTGATATTAGTCTACTGCCACTCACACACATGGGAAGATTTTATTGCTTTTGATAGCTAGTAGGTTTGTCAGAGTGTATTTTACCTGTTGAAGGAAAGGTGTCCTGCTCCATCCTGGCCAGGATGTTAATCATCTCTTTCTCCAGTGTGTATATGCTGTATACATTACCCACTTGTTAGTCACTTAGTTGTCTTGCTTATCAGGTTGACTGTTGTAGTATATATCACAGTGCCTAGGTATCTATGTATAGAGGGGGAAACATAGTGTATATAAGGTTCAGTATTATCTGTGGTTTCAAGCCTTGGAACATACCCCTTTGGATAAGGGGGTGGGGGCTACTGTAATCATGAACTCACAATAAAATAGTGGCCTATCGTAGGCCTCATTTAGTAGCTGGCGGAGTCAATCATGTTCCAGGCTCTCCCCACCATTTTTCTCAGTTATTATGATCATTTTGCCTCTTGCTTCATCCAAGTCACTATACGTGATTACAAGAGAAGCTCTAAGAACCAAGTTCTTGAGCTATTTTCAATATACAAATTTGAAGGTCTTTAGTTTTAACAGTGAGAGCCACACTCTCTTCATTATATTTCTACAGATATTTCTTTGGCCATAACTAGCTCACACAGCCTCCTCTAACTTCATGGGAGTCTGTGTGTATCAAATAAAGGGAATGGACTTGTTTTAATTAACTTTACTATATCATACTTTTCATCTTTGGGGCTGGCCACATTACACTTCCAAACAAACCAGGATTCTGCTAGCAACCCTCTTTGAGTAGGGAACTAGCAATGCCCACCACACATGCCACCCTTTCCTCCCCATTCCTAGCTATATCTTTTGGAGATCAAAGGACTTGCACTTGGACTAAAGCAAAAGTGCTTTAATCCTCTGAATCCAAGTTTCTCCTGTCACTAATTGATCCCCTTTATGTGTGCTATTATGGCCTCTTTGTCTGCACCTACCCCAACAAGTCTTGCTGTTTTGTCCACATATGCATATCTTGTATCTTATTCAGTTTTATTCTTCCCTAGTGGTTGGCATATAGAGAATGATCAACACATACTTCTGCAGTGAGTGAATGAATGATTGCCTGGTTGTCAGAAAATCATTCTGAAATGCTGTGTTTATCATAAAGCTTCCCTGTCCAGATCCACTTATGTCTTTCCTTTCTCTGTTGTGAACAGCAAAAATGGTCACCTGCCTTTCAGGGCACCTAGAATTCGGACCTACTCACCTTTGTTCTTACACTTCAGTAAGCCATCTGAAATTAGTCTCCTGGTGGTATTTGTACATTCCTATGTAAACTACTCTATTTAATGACATTTTACAGGTGAAAATGATTTATACATTACAAAATGATACAAAAGAAGAGTGATTATTTTGAGTAGCTACATGTTCTTGTACATACTTATGCTTCTAGTATATAAAAAAGCCTTTCTTTCCCTCTTCTTTTCCTCTAAATCTTTGTCTTTTGGCCTTCCTATTGCTGTCTCCATCAACAACCCAACTACATCCTCCTGGCACTCATCTCCACATACTAAAGCCTGGTATTTTTAACATATGGGACTCTGCCAAAACATTAACTTTTTGGCCGAAGGAGAAAATTCTACCTGTGGACAGCCAACCAGTGATACTGAAGAGTTAGTGCTTCTTGGATAAGCCCTCAGCTAATAATACATAGGGAGTTTGTGAGTATATATCTGGACTTCCTCATCCATCAGTTGACATAACTCAGAGGTACACTGGACATGGTCCAGTAGAATACCCTTTGGCACTAACCTGTTGTCCACAGTCATAGCCTGTTATGTTGCCATGTATTAAGTGTTTTTCATTTTACCTGACTCTTACTTTCCTTGTCTCACTTTTCTATTATCATTTTCTGGGCATCTCTCAAATAAACCTCTTGAAGTCAATTCCTTGTGTCAGCATCTGTTTCCAAGGGAACCCAGGTTAATTAACTAGACCAACCCATACGTACTCACACCTAAAGTAACACACCTCCCTTCAGTGACTTCATTCATTACTTTCACTGATTTTTAAGCCAGTATTCATGTTCTCTTCCACTTGTTACTACTAGTCACTCATTTTTCCCTCCAAATATTAGTCCCTGTTTAAACTCTCTTTTAAGATTCTCAACATGTTTTTTGTACCATTGTTTATTTTTTGCATAAAATCCTCTGCTTCATAAGAGAATTTGTGATGTTTCATGGAAATTCTCTAGAACTTTAAACTATTTGGCCTAGACTTGGCCACTCAGAAAGTATTCCACAAATGCTTGCTGGTCAGTTGGGTGTTGCAGGTCCACGAGATACCATGGACTTATGATAATTAAAAAGAACCTGTGCACGCCCTGGTTGGTATAGCTCGGTGGATTGAGTGTGGGCCTGTGAATCAGAGTATCACGGTTCAATTCCCAGTCAGGGCACGTGCCTGGGTTGCAGGCCAGTTCCCGGCAGGGGACCCATGGGGGGCAACCATACATTGAAATTTCTCTCCCTCTCTCCTTCCCTTCCATTCTAAAGATAAATGAATAAAATATTTAAAAAAAAAAAGAACCTGTAACTCCAGACTTCCATACAGAAATTGTTGATTTCTAGTATTGTAAATCATTGATGTCTTCAAATTATATCTGAGTTTAGGTGCTGACTTTGTCAACTAATTATTGGCTAATGACTTTGGAATAGTTTCGTAATCTCTCTGAGCCTCAGTTTTTGCATTGGATAAGTGGAGCTAATTATCTCTATCTCAGAGAATAGCAAAACCATCAGAGTATATATAAAAAGTCCAAAAGGACAAATGTTATAACTAATGGAAAGACAGACCACAGCATAAGAGCTACAGATAAGGCAGTCAGTGTGACCAGTAATAATACAGACATATATGACCATCAAGAGTGGAGTCCTTTACCAGATTAGGAAGTCTAAATTTTTTTTCAAAATTGGTAATCAAAGGAGAAAAGTTCTAGAGGGCAGCATTTTAAGAATATTTAGTTTAGTTTAGAGGCACAAAAATGGGAGAAACAGAGCAAGAGCAGCCACAATGGGAGACAAGTGATTATGATAAGGATAACAGGTCTTGATCTCCCCTGATCAGTTTCTGGGCAAAGCCTCAGTCTGAGAGCAACCCTGGCTAACTGGGGAGTCTAGTTTTGTGAAGATAAAAGTAGACATAATGAAGAGAACCACCAGTAGGACCCAGATTCTGATTCAAGCCACCTCTCTCTAGAGTGAGGAGAGAGAAGTATATAAACAAGACCGACCGCATGGGATTAAACATGTGTGAATTATTATAAGCATGCTATAGAAAAGCTATATTTTGCTTGTTATCTCTTTTGCTCTATGATTTTACTTCTTGTATCACAAATACTTATGGTAAAGAAACATTTGAAAAAAAGCAGATCAAAATTCATTATTCAGAATCTAATGAATCCAAGGAATTTCTGATCATTTTGTTGGTCCTTGACTAACTCTTTAAGGTCATTGTTTACAGAGTCTCTATTGTCACCTAGGGAAACAGCCGTTCTTTGAAAAAAATCTATGGGGACTGTCTCTTTCACTGCTTTCCTAAAATTATTATGAAATATACTTTAGTGTCTCACCATTGCTAAGCATAAAAATTATGCCAAATACAGAAATGCAAAGTATATTCTGATTATGTTGGCACACGTTGATCAGTGAATACCAGTTCCAATAAATGCAGTTTGAAATAAAAAGAAAATTTAATGAACGTTTATGGTTGAAATCCCTTTTTCTTAACAGTTATCTTGAAAACCACCTTCCAGCTGAGCATTAAGTATGAGTTATTACAATGCTTTCTGTTAACTCATTGTTCAGAAAGCATTTATTTGTGTAATTCTTTACAAAGGGATATCTGCTTTTTCTGTGTTCTGTTGGAGCTAGATCCTGATGACCTTAAGGGCCACTAAGTTTCTGATAAATAGTGACTGAGATGGGAGTGGACTTTAATTGCATGTCTAAAGGAGGACTGCTGGATTACATTAGTGAATATATTAGTATTTTATGGAAATGCAAAAATATGCAAATGAATTCATTCACAGGACTAACAAAAACAAATCTTTTGCTTGAAAATCAGCCTGGTCATTTGTGTTAATAGAGTGAGTTGACTTCTGTACTTTCTGAAACACACTGTTATAAAACGTTTTACAAAAGACCCATGAGTGCAGTATCGTGTTAACTTACAATTAAATTCTGACATATCTAAGAAGGAAAAAGACATCTCTCAAGTAAAGAGCCTCCCATTATTTAACATTGATGCCTTCCCTGACCTAGTTAAATATTTATTGTGCCCTGTAATGTGCCAGATACATTGTAATTATGTGAGATAGGGGGAAATGAATGAGGCAGACTCAGAGCCTATTAGAGGAGACATATAATGATTGTAATATTATGTGATAAATACAGTACATGTGTTAGGAGCGGTCAGCTCTGCCGTATGAAAGTAAAATTAGATTCTGAGAGGTTTTCTCAGCAAAGGGGACACATGGCCTGTGTCTTGAAGAATAATTGGGGTTCTATAGGTCAGAAAGATGACTTAAAAGACAGTCCAGATAGAAGTTATAAAAAAACATGAATTAGAGCAGTGCTCAGAAAACCTTTTCTGAGAAGAACCAGACAATGCTATTTTAATCTGTGTGGACCACACAGCATCTGTTGCAATAATTAAACATTTCAGTTGTAGTGTGAAGGCAGCTATAGATAATTCAAGCGTAACTGTGTTCACTAAGTCTGCATGTAAAACAAACAGGCAGTATACTGGATAGAGCTTTCTGGGACAACTGCTACAATACAAATTCTTTCCCAGAAGACATGTGAATGATTATTTTGGTAGTCCCAAGGTGGACTATAGGAAACTTAGCCAAATATTCCAAGGCTGTAGCAATTAATACCTGGTCCACTTAGGTACCCATATCTCATCCACCACCTTGGTTTCTAGTGGGCATGTGCCCAGCAGAGGAATTTCTCCTGCTGTGTTTTACTCTTCCCATGGTAATGACCAGTAACAATCTTTCTTGCCAACTTCCTACCTGCTTCAGTGGATTAGGTCTCACGGGTGAATGATGCCCTAGGGAATGTGTGAAGCTACAACTTCCTAGTGAAGCAAGCAGGTTTATTGTCCAATTCAGCTCCCTGCTTTATCAGGCTTGATTTCTGATTTGCTTTGCCCCTTCTGTTATTAATATCTAGTTACCTACACTAACAGTCTCTGCCTTATTAAGCTTACAATTTTAGTGTATCATAGAGGGAGTCAATATAATTGCACAATAGACTATTTATTCGAGTACAATAAATGCTATGAAAGAGAGAGGTATAGGTTAAAGACATGTGTAACAGGGAGGTGAAGACTTGGAGAAATGAAGAACAGGAGTGTGCCAGGTGACATAGGAGAAAATAGGTGTGACAAATGTGCCTGGCAAAGGAAAGTGTCTACAAATCATGAAGAGGCAAGGCATATTAAAAAAAACTGAAAAAAATTAAGTCTAATACAACCAGACTATAGAAACTAAAGTAGAAAGTGATAAGAAATTAAGCTGGTAGTAGGCGGGGGGCCAGATTGTACAGGATATATCATGACCAGATTAAAAGATCAATCTCTGTCCTGTGTTGAGAACTGATTAAGGTATAAGAATGAAATTAGGGAGAGCTACCTGGATGCCATTGAGATGCTTCAGGAAAAATACAGTGCTGGCTAGTGGCTGTAGAGGAGATAGACTTATACTAGTAGATTACTATGCATTAGAAGGAGACATCAAAGAGCCTGGTGTTGTTTTAGGATTAATAATATAATACCTGTGTTCAGTGATTTTTCTGGCACAGAGTAATCCTAGATAAAGGTTAGCAAAATCCTAATTATTGTAATCAATGCAGGATTTTGAAATAGTTTGACCTACTGAATATGAAACAGTTCCTGGAATTTGCTGCCAAGAGAATAATCATCTCCTGATACTAGGAGAAGCAACCCATTAGATGGTTTCTAGGCATCCTTCAAACCAATTTTGATTGACATCTTTCATAGGATCACCTTTTTCCCTGTTGAACTTGAACTCTACCTCTGCATCAGGGAAACCTTGAACAAATGGAGCAGGAGCTGCTGCTCTGTGCTGATCTGCAGAAAATATGCAGGAGGCATTTCCTGGTTTCAGCTGCCCCTGTTGCTAAGATCCCAGTGCCTTTATCTTCAATAACATATTTGTACTAGAAGCTCCCTCTTTAATTCTTTTGACATGTGGTGCTTCAAATCTTATCAACAAGAACCAAATTCTGTTCAAGCCTTTGGAAAACTTCATTGTGTGTTCCACATTCTAGCTGCACCATTGGTAAGTTAACTAAGGCACATGTCCCAAACAATGGCACACTACGTCATTGCTCTGAAATATAACTGGCAACAACCAAAACAGAATTTCAATGAATCAACCGTAAAGTTTACAATTTTTAGTAATTACTAATGTCCATGGTGAAAAGGACATTTTTGTATTTCAACAATTTTTTTGATATCTTGCAATTCTAAATGACACCAAGATCATGAGAAATCTTAGGAGATCCTCATAAATTAAGGCCTAAAGTGAGTGCTCACCTGTTAAGACTCTGATTTGATTGCTGGAAGTAATATGGTTGGATAGAAAAGTCAAGAGAAACCAGAAGTCTTCAATGCATGGCTTCTGAGCTTTTAACATTTAACCTCAATTTATCCTGACTTAAATCGATGTAATATAAATGCTGGGAAATAGGTTTATAGACCTCAACATCTTAAAATACTACAAAGCAATCATTTCAAGTTTTGGAACCTTCAAATTTCAAGGTGATGTAGTAGAGGGACTTATTATCTGTCATTACCATGTTTGTTTCCTGATGCGATCTTGTTTTGCCATATTCAATCGTTCAACCATTGTGTGTTCAGAACAAGTCACTCCTCTACAGGCTGAATGTGCCCGGACTTGTTCCCTACATGTGATCAGATAGTTGAAACCCTTCTACAAACAGTTCTTCAAGAAGTCAAAGTCACTCAGTGGGCAACGTCTTAAATTGCTGCATTTGAATGGAATAAAACAATCATTACTAAGAATTAAATAAATATGGCATATGCTCTCTCTCATTAAAAAATAATTATTGAGCTTTCTCAATGTTCCAAGAGCTATACTAACCACCACAGGTACAGCAGCAAACAAAACAGTCAAAAGTCTCTACTCTTTGGATCTTACATTCTAGTGGTGAGAGTTGGGCAGCTCTTCAGGGTTGTCGGAGAAGGATTCACTGACAGACTTACATTTGAACAGAGATTTAAAGAAGAATCAATCCATATGGATATACAAACACCTGAGAGGAAATGAGTCTAGAAAGAGGAAATGGCAAACATTAAGACACTGAGGCTTTGAGGAATAGCTGGGAGGTCAGAGTAGCTGGATTATAGTGACCTAATAGGAAATTAATAGAAGATGAGGTCAGAGAAGTAACTAGAGTCCTTACTGTGTTGATATTTGAAGACCACTGTACAAATGTGGTGTTTTACTATAAATGAGATTGAACCTGTGGCAGATTAAGAATGGTCACAAAACTATTAACATTTATTCCATGGAAAGATAGCATGTATGCCCCCTTCCGTTGAATGTTGGGAACCCACTAGAAGTGGCAATGTGCCAGTTTCTGGGCCCAGGTCTTAACAGGTTGGCAGCTCCTGCTTTCTGTTATCTAGAATATTCACTTTTGGAAGGCTTCACACTTTGAGAACCCCAACCCACATGGAAAAACCATGAGAGGCAATCTGATTGATAGCTAGTTAACCTCCCAGCCAACTTCCAGCACCTGCTTCCAGCTAAGAGGATGAATCGTCTTGAATATCCAGCCCAGTCAAGCTTTCAGATGAATCCAACCCAGTAACCATCTGTTATCATTCACCACTTGCATGAATGACCCCAAGCCAGAGCCACTCAGGTAAGGCCAGTCAACAAACAAAATCATGAGAGAGAATTACAAATAGCTGTTGAAAACCATGATATTTTATTGTAATTTGTTAGGCAGTAATAGGTAGCCATAACAGTGTTTATTATGTGTGTCTGTGTGGAGTCATGACTGAATTCAATTTTAAGTGGATCATTCTTCTTGCTTTTCTTAAGAAGGGATGGTGTCAGACAAGAGTAAAAGTTGGTAGACTAGTTAGGAGGCTGTTACATTAATCCTAACATGAGAGTAGACCAGGGAAGTTAAATATGAAAGTACTAAGAAACGATCAGATTCTGGATATGTTTTTAAGGTAGAGACAACACAATTTGTTAATGAATGAACTGTGTGGTGTAAGAAAATAATGGAGTCAAGAATGATCCCAAAAGTTTTGTTCAAGGAACTGAAAGATCAAGTTTGGAAGCTAGCAGAAGAGGTGGTTTGGGGGATATTAATTTTGGGATGCTTAAATTACACCTGTATATGAAATAACAGGTGAACAATATATATGTTTCTGGAATTAGGTGAGAATGTCATGCTGGAGATAGACATGTGGTAGCCATTAGTGACTGCATGCGATCACAGAGGAAAAATCATAAATAAATAAGAGAAGAAACCAAAAAATGTTTCCTTGGGATACTCCTACTATAAATGATTGGAGAGAAGAGAAGAAAATCAGAAGAGGAGACCAAGAAAGAAGGCCAGTGTGATAGAAGTGGTATGAGGAGAGAGAAGACAAAGGAAGAAGGGGGATAAAAGTTGAAAGAGGGAGTGGCTCTCAAATGATGCTAACAGGTTAAATTAGAGGAGGACTGAGTTGACCGTTGGACTTCACTGTGAAAGTCACAGTGACCTTGAAAGTCACAGTGACCAAAGTAGCTTTATGGGAGTGGTAGAGGCAAAAATCTGCTTGGACTGAGTTCAAAGAGAAAGGGAGAAGAGGAATTAGAGATGCAAACATAGGCAATTCTTTCAAGAGGTTTTGCTACTATAGAGCAAAAAGAAAGAGGGTTCTTCTTGTCTATATGCTTATAGGAATGATCTACTGGGGAGAGAAATTGTTTCAGGATTAAGGGGATAATTGCTTGATCAATGTCCTTGAGGGGAATGGTTATCAAAGGTATTAGGAAAGATGAAAGAATATTTTGAATTAATAACATTTATGGATAAATGAAATGGTGAGATTATTTCCATTTTTTAAGTTAAATAAGAGGAAAGGTTATCAGCAGAAAGTGATATGGGGAGCCACTATGTCAGAAGCTTGAGGAAAGAGGAGAAAGTATGACATCATGGTCCAGGAGAGAGGGAAACTAATTATACTAGGGAAATGTTTTCTGATCTCTGTTCACCGGTAGGGCCCACTTGAGGTTAATGATCATGAACTTACAATGACATCAACCAACACATCTCTGATCTCCAAATATGTTTAGTTGTGCTTTAGAAGAAACTTTTCATTACATAATGTTAGAGCTGGAAAAACAAGTTCCACTAAGACTTCTCTTTGCCACACCATATTATTTCAACAAAACTCTCAAATTAACTTAATCAATATTTCCTGAGTACCTGGTCTGTTGATGATAAGAGATTATGGGCAGACAGCTTCTGAGAACCATTTTGATACATAGGCAGGAAAGACTGATTTTTGACACTAGTGGCAAAGACATGATCTTACTCTGGGAATTCTTTAGCACTCATTAGAGAGGCATTTTCACGACTCAGATTTAGCATCTACTTAGCATTCTATGTGAGCTGAGACCTTTATGGAAAATATAAACAACATTCTCCCTGCATTTATAGAGTTTTATAGGCTACCCCATGTTTTTGTCAAGTGCCTAATAAAGACAAGAAGAACTTGTTCTGAATTGCTATTGTAACGATGCAAGAACTAGGATTTTGCTAGTAGGATGGTTAAGCTCTTTGCAAATAAATTCAAATCTAGTCAATAAGTTCACTTCCTAAACTATGTAGCTTCAATAAAGGTTACTTTGCCTTGAAGCATATGCCTTCCTGGAATCCTGATAATGCTAATGACTCACCCATTCATCATCCCTAATTCTTTATTTGAGGCACTGCATTCTTTTCTTATAAATCTTTATTCTGCTCGAAGAGTCAATTAAAGAGAGATGAATCTTCTTTCCAGGTAAGAAAATATCTCCTTCAACTTGCATTGCAATTGCAGTTTTATCTTCAAATCCAGTAGTAGATGCAAAAAATAAGATGCACATAACCTATATAATGTCATTACCAACACAGCTATTTGGCAGTGGCATAAGTTTTTACCTAAGTAAAACTGCCCTAAATAACTGATATACTTTCTTTCTTTTTCTGTTTGTGTAATTTTAATCTCAGTGGGAGTTTTTTTTCAAAAGATTTATATTCATTGAATAAATAGTGGCTGAGGGTTCTCACTACACTTAGAAATGTCTTTTTCATCTCCGAATTGGGCTCTCTATTTTGTACTGCATTCTTACACTACTTTGCTGCCATCCTTCCTAAATTGCATTGCAACAGTTCTCAGAGTTGGCTATTCTTTTGAAAACCCATTTTCTCTGTGATAGATAAAAATACAACTTGAAAGCAAGGTGAAACCCACTCTCCACCTACCGACTTTGAGACAAAAATTTGAAAGTGTGGCATACAGCATCTCTCTGATGAGTTTCTCTTTTTCAGCTTTACTAAAACAGATCACGCAAACTAATGTTTCAGCCTTAAACCACAGATGTTAAATTCTCTTGGCAAGCAGCTTTTCACTACTGCTCTCCCAAATGGACTCCCTTTCAAGTGTTCTCCTTTGTGTCTGAAAGGAACCTTGGAAGAAACTGTAAAGATACTTGACTTCAACCCCCTAATTTTTCAAATGAGTTAGGAATTTTGAGACTTATCCAACTAATTCAGGGACCAACAGGCCCTAATCCATCTCTTGATTTTTACTTCTGTGTTCTCTCTGGTACACCATCCAGAATGAATAAATAACCACACCACTCATGTCTGCACACTTGAGCACTCAAGTTACCCCGATGCAGTTTAAGATTGTACTGATAGCTTGCTTTTGTAGACTTCTCATTCATATGGTTTAATTTTAGAAATACCTCTCAATACCTATGGATATCTGCAGATGTCCACCGATAATCAGAAATGTTTAATGTGCTGGTTAGCCAGGACTGGTGGTAGTAAAGGTTAAGAGAGGTAGTTAAGAGAGGGATTAAGAAGCTGCCCAGGAATAATTTATTCTTAAGTAAGAGAAAGTCTAGAAAGAGCCCTAAAAAATGTGGGTTATAATGCAAACCCTAAGGGGGGGAAATAGACATCTACTGAGAAGGGCTCCTGGTGGCTAACTGCAACGGGTAGGGAAAGCAGAGTCTTGTAGCCATTTCTGCACGGTAGCCTCTCATGCAAACTGCACTTCTCAGAGAAGCCTCACTAAACCACTGTCTGTACTGTGTTTCTGCCCTCTGAGACAGCCCTTCTAAAGGAGTTTCTGTAGACCTAGTTCAGCCAGTAGGATTGAAGCTTTTCCCATCCAATTAGAGCTGAGTGATGATGCCCAATCAAAATAGCTCTATTCTGACCAATCAAAAACAGGACCTTTGGGGCCAAAGGGTGAGGATTCAGAGACATGGCTCAGCCAGGGACCGGAGGCAAGGCACTCCTGTTCATATAAGCCAGCTTCCCTCTGGCTCTGAGAGCATACTTTCCACTGAACACTGAAGAACATTTCCCTGGCTAGAGCTGATCTAGGCTCAGAATGAAAAATCAGTGGAAAATAAAATATTTCCCAGCCTAAAAGGAAGATAACTTTGACCTAAAGATGAAAAATAAAGAGTTATAGCATGAGATAATGCTAACAATGAACTATCAATCAGACTTTTTATAGTACACGGTGGGGCAAAAGTAGATTTACAGTTGTGAGTATGTGAAATTCAGAGTTTATTCTTGTATTACTATTTATTAATTATTGGGTTATTTGCCATACAAACAATCATAAATCTGCTTTTGTGCAAATAGGCTCCAGTGCAATGACTGTAAGAAGATACAATATTTTTCTTGTTCTTAGGGTTTTGTTTACTTTTTCCCTAAAAAGTAAAATTGCTTGCATTATTGTCCTCTTGGTTGGTTAAGCTAATATCCTTGAATATTATATATTAATATCTTTATATTAACCTTATTGGTACCTTTCCTGGGAATTTTTTAACTCTTAGAAGCCAAACAAGGTTGTTCTTGTAAATTAGAAGTGGGCCATCTTTGGTACCAGGGGAAGAGGGGAAGGGCATAATTTGATGATGACCTAACAGGCTATCTGGGGATGTCATTCTGTCTCTGCACAGTGGCAAGAGGCTAATGCTATAAGAAACTTTGGGAGAGATGCATGAGAATCCTTATTTAAATATTAGTACTGGAATTTTTGCCTTGACTAGGATCATCAAAATGTGTCACAACTGAGTTCATCTGTTAACAAATGTCTCTTCGCATTAGCTTGCTGAAACGCCCTGTGTGGCAGATGGCAGAAGACTGAAAGGTCAAACACAGGATATTAAATGCCAAGCTTCTGAACATCTGGGAGGTTTTAAAACAAATAGGAGAGGAGAAAAGAGGAGTAAATATGTGTAGGTATCACTGGCTTTTTTTTCATATTAACATGACAGAGTGCACTTCCTTGCAAGTGAGCCAAAGGGATTTTGATTTCAATAGAATATATCACAAGAGAAGACATCCCTCCTTTTTCCCTTATACCTGCACAGATGATTCATTTGCCGTGCCCTCAGGCAATGAGCAGCCTGGTGGTGATGGAAGTCATCAACGTGTACACAAACACCATCTGTGCAGAAGCCAGGCTAATGAGCAAAGTAAGTTGGGGCTGGCGAAGGGCTGATGGAGCGAGGGGAGAGGGTGACATGGTTAGATTTAACTCCAAGCAGTCCAGAGGTGGACCTTGAACTGCTGACTCTCAGCCATGGCTCCCTGTTGGGTTGACAAGGGGAGCTGTTTCAGACTTTCAGGGCTTGTGCCCCATTCCAGATTGATTAATTCCAAATCCGTAGTGAGGGATCAGGATGGTGTGATTTTAACTTCTCAGTTTTTTTGTTTGTTTGCCTTCACATGGCCAGAGAAGGTTATGTGCTGAGTTCACTATGCCCTATACATCCAGGTTTGGACTTAATACTTAGGACATTGTTATTCAAGTGTATTCTAGGAGCCACCAGTCACAGCCTCACTTGGAACTTGTTAGAACTGAAGAACCTTAAGCCCCACCCTAAACCTGCTGTAGTTTAACAAGATCCTTGGAGGACTCCCAGTCAAATTTGAAAACCACTCAATTAGGGTGTCGCTTCTTAAATTCAGATTTTGGAAAAGTGTAGATTAGGGTGTTGCTTTTCAAATTTTGGAAAATCCATGGGAGAAGATCAAAGGTAGAAAGTGTTATTTAGTTCATTCTTTCAGTCATTTAGTGAAAACTTACATGATACAATGGACTAGTCACTATGGAGGACCCTAGAATGCAATGGTGAACTTTTACAGGTCAAATATTCATTCCCATCAAGCCTAAATACCACCCAAGTCAAGTCATCTCACATATACATGGATAACAATCCACTGTGATAAGGGCTCAAAGAGCACCTCTTCTCCACAGAGCTCTCTTCCAGGCCAACCCTCTTCAATGGCTTATCAAATTGTTTAGAACGAATCTTAGTGCACCTACATCAGGTCTTTGTGACCTGGTGATTACTGCCAAATGATTATCTGTTCTGTGCTTAAGCCATGCTAGACCTATTAACATCTTCTCAGGCTTGCACTGCTGTTTTCAGGCAGGTTTGGGGCCCTTTGAAATGCTTGTTCATCTGCCCAGTCTCCCCTACATTTTTAGCCTCAGTAATACCTTTCTGGATAGACTGGTCTCCTTGGTTATAAGATTCTTCCTTTCAAGATTACTTATCTTGACCTTACTTAAGCATCCTTTTTTTTGATACAAAATTTACTTCCACTAGTGGACATATGCCCCATGAAAGGACAGGTCACATCTGCATGTGCTCTCTGCTTTATCTTCAGCGACCAGCACATGCAACATAGTAAATGAAAAGTTATTGGAGTAGTTCAAACATACCCATGTGAATGGAGGAACTAAGATGCTGTAGGAAAGGAGGTAGCAGTGTCAAACATTCCTCAGCAGTCAAATAATGTAAGGACTGGAAAATAACTATTGGATTTAGTGACATGTGAGTAGAGCAAATATCAGAAGTGCTACATATTTGAGTTCCCTTTTGTAACTTCACAAGACTCATTGGAAGATAAAAGTACCAGGAAATACTGTGGTAAATGCACACATTTAATCTCTTTAGCACACCATTTTTGGCCTTTATTTGATTTCAGAACTTTTTGCCCCAAATACTAATAAACAGCCCAGGACACTATTATGCTGAAGCACAGGGTCTGAGAAGCCCTGCATTCTCATGGAACACCCTGATCCCAATGATTGTGAGCATCCAATGTCTCCCCAGCACGCTGCTCCAAGAGCTTTCACCTACAAATCTCACTCCCACCCACGTTTCACAGGGCTTGACATTTCCTGAATTAACCCAAAGGACTAGTCAACCAAATGTTAGTAAGTTGCTGTAATGACTCCCAAACCTCTTGATCAGCTCAGATGCATTTTCTCATTCTTTAAGATGTCACTGAAATGTCATTCCTTATCCAAGTGTGTGCTCCTGTTGTGAAGTGGAATAACATATCTCAAGTTGTGCTCAAGTATTTCTTGCTTGATTGCACACTTCTAAAAGGCAGGACCTTTTTTTTCCTCTGAACTGGTTCAGTGTTAGCATGAACATGACTATAAAAATTAATTATTACTTGAGTGAATGCATTCATTCAACTGTGTTTCCCTCTCTATCTTAGGGAGCACTGCAATGCAAACACTGAAAATGGACTTGGACATTAAGTAAGCATGAGCAGAGTCTTCACATAAATGAGTGACTTTACTGTTTCAAACTGAGGCTCAGTTCCCCAGGGAAACATTTCTGACAATAAAAAAGTACTATCTATAAATGTAACAAGTCCAGGACATTATACACAATCAGGCAAAATAGGCATTATTTCTGTATCTTGTAAAAAGTCATGATGAATTTGTCCTGACATAAGTAGAATACAATTAATTATCTTCCTTTTTTTTTCATTTAAGAACAGCTTACTTCTAATTAAGATCCTTAATATAAAAAATTGGGAGATTGGGATTAAAACATTAATGTCACAGAGCTAGCAAATAGAAAGACAAAGATTTTAATTCTATATGGCAGAAGATGTGTTGGAAATGAAGGCTGAGAAAATGAATCAGGATTCACCAGATATGAATGTAATGGGAGGTTCAGATGGGGTTGTGGACTCTACCTGGGAAACTAAATGTAGCCCAAGATGACTGAAATGGAGGTGTGCACAAGATAGCAAGGAAGATAACAGCTTAAAAATATTATATTAATAAATCAATGGGAGGGTCTAAAAACTTAAAACCTTCATAATATAACCTGATTCATTGCATGCTCTCCAAAACCTTACTCAAAGGCATGCATTATCCTCTTCCTCCATTTGATTAAACATGGACAAAGTTTTGTCAGAAAATGTTCCAAAATCATCTTCTAACGAACTCCACCTCACTGGATCCCCGTGCACTGGAAATTAGCATCAATTCTCAATTTGCATTTCTTTTCAGTTATTAAGAAATACTTGAATTATAATGTATATAAGTGTGTATGTTTTAATAGCTTTCACTTTCTTCTAATTTTTCCCTGTACACATTTTTAAGATGAAAAATGAAAATAATGTTATTTTCTAATACTTTCTCAATGGTTAATTTTAAAAAATTTACAATCTACCCTCTATATGTTTCTCACCTGCATTTTCTCACCAGATTTACAACATCTATTAAAAATTTTCATCCAACTTCCCTTAAAATAAATTAAGGGAAAATTTTCATTTTACTTTCCTCTGTTAGTGAATTAGAATATCACAAACAAGAAAACACCAGAAGACTGGTCTAGCTCAATAGATTGAGCATGGAACTGGGAACCAAAGGGTTGGTGATTGGATTTCCAGTCAGGACAGATGCCTGGGTCGTGGGCCAGGTCCCCAGTAGGGGGTATGTGAGAAGCAACCACATATTGATATTTCTATCCCTGTCTTTCTTCTTCCCTTCCCCTCTCTCTAAAAATAAATATATAAAACATATAAAAAAGGAAAATACCAGTAGGCTCAAGACAGTCATTACAGGGTTTTGTTTTGCCTTCCAAAAAACCCCTCATACTAAATAATAGGTTTGCTATTAGGCACTAGCTCTCACTCATAAATTTTTCTTATTCCGCCCTACTTTCTGATTCCTCTTCCACATGCATGCAGCAGAACAACGGGATTGTATAAAAATGAGCCAGGTTTGGAACTCATCGAACAAGCTAGGTGTAAGTGACAAAAGTGACAGAAGACTGCTTTGTTCACTCTCAGACTAAACACATTTGATAGCATGGGGAGCAGGAGAACTGACCAAAGGAAAATACAGAAAAAAACATTACTAACTGATGCACTTTTTCAAACCCTGATCTCACTTTTGTCAAGACCCCAAGTCTCATTACTGTGATGATGGTTGAAACGCTGCACATCCAAGGTTTAGTCTCCTCCTGGCTTCATTTTTATAATGAAAACAATGGAAATATATTAGGAGGGACTAATCCATAAAATATGTATCTGATTTACTATTCTCTAGTTAAGCTCCATGAAGGAGGAATTATTTTTCATTTTTTGAGGATCCCAAATGAGTTGCAGAAAGATCCCAACAAGAAGTGGAGCAGGAATAACTTACATGCTTGAAAGCCTTTTTGACAAACACCAGAAAAACATGCACTCTGATGCACATCAGTAACGTAAGAAAGAGAGCAGAAAGAGGGGCTGGCCCTTCCTCCTATCAGAATGAAGCCACCAGGGGAGACATGCTCCTGCAGGTGTTCCCCGTGGTCAGGTGGGAAGCAGAGCTGTGCAGGCATCACAGCAGGGTGGCAGTAAATCAGGTAACATCTCTTCTGGAAGGAAGCCAAGTTCCCCTAAAGATGTTAGAGACCTCTCCCCAGTAGCTTAGGGAGCAGGGATCCATATCATTCATTTCCAGGAACATCCCTTAAAGCAAGTGTGTGTGTGTGTGTGTGTGTGTGTGTGTGTGCGTGTGTGTGTGTGTGTGCGCCCCTCCCCCATGAAGGGTTGAGTATGCTGATGTTATAAAGGGAAAATAAAGATCCCTGCAGACTCTGACTAGATTGGAAAACTAACACTGGGTCATGATTCATACCGTGAGGCTTGTCTTGACTTTCTTCTCCATTTGTCTCTGCCTCCTCTTGCAAGGCAAGTAATACCAAAATTTGTAGTTGGGTTAAGAATGACAGTATAAATTAAGGCAGTATTTTAGATAATTCACACAGTGCAGTGTTCATCCAGTAGAAACTAGGGTCTATGAAGCAGAAGGGACTCCTAGGCAATGCCTAGTGTGAACAACTTATTTTGTTGACATTGATGAGTCGGGGGAAATCTGGACTCTATTAAAGGATACATAGCCCTATAGAAAAGTAAAGGGGTTTATTGGCTGACAAATCAAGATTTAAATCCTAAGCCCACTGTTAATCAGCAGTGAGAAAATGGGTGAGCCTTTCCAAGCCCTGGGTGTCACTATAAAATGGAGATGATACTTCTTTGTAGTGTTATGAATCCTTGATGAGATAATGTCACTTTATTAATTAAACTAATAGAGTATTTAGTTTCCTATTACTGCTATAACAAATGATCATAAACTTAATGGTGTAAAATAACACAAATTTATTCTTTACAATTCTGGAGATGAGAAGTCCAAAAATCAGTCTTACAGGAGGGACAAAATCAAAGGGCCAGAGGAGATGGTTCCATCGGGAGGCTCCAGGAGAGCTCATTTCTTCCCTCTTCTAGCGTTTAGAGGCTTTCTCCCATCATTGCTTGGCTTGTAGCCATATGTCTCCAGCCTTTGCTCCCATCATCACCTTGCTTTCTCCCCTCTCATTAACCTCCTATGTTCTTCTAAGGAACATTGTGATTATGTAGGACCTATCAGGATAATCTACCTATTGCAAAACCATTACTTTAATCACATTTATGAAGCCCAGTTTGCTGTTTAATGTAACCTATTCACAAAATCTGAGAATAAGGATGTGAACCTCTTGGGAGGGAGGGGCTTTATTCAGCCTATCACAGGAAATTAGCACAAATACTGGCACAAATAGGTATGCAACAAATTTCATCTGCTGTCTCCTTTTCTATCAAAATTGCAGTCAAGGTAAATATAATTGTTCTCTTCTCCAATTTTCATCACTGTGAACACTCTTCTCGGAGCTCCAAAAAGAAATGAAGAGATCCTCTAGGAATAAAATGGAAGTCTTAAAGTTATAAGGAAACAAAAGTCTTATTCTTATGGTGTATATTTATTTTACTTCCTCCTTTGGTGAACTTTTAGGGTCTGGTATATTTTATGTATCTAATTTATATTTAGCAAGCATCTCGACAGAAACCAAATTATGTAGTCAATTTTATGTGTAAAATCATCATGAGCAAAGAGGAATTTGTTCACTCAATGTGTCCTAAAACTAGTTACAAAAAAGCTATTTGGATTTCGAGAATGAGAGAATCATCTTAGATTTTGGAGTTCATGAGAATCCAGACCTTGTGATGTGAGGGAGTTGGAGTTGCTAGGTATTTTCAGCCTCTGATTTAATATTCTTTCAAATTGCACTGACATCATAATCATTTATCTTCAACTAAACCAGAGGGAGGCCACAACAGTTTTAGTTTCACTGGGTTTAAATGGTAAATTCTTCTCCTTTTGTTGATGTCCTCTATAAAGTGATAATTTATACTGCCATTACATGAAATGAACCAACTAAATCAAAATATTGTTTTATAAGGGAGTAACCTAGGGAAGTGAAAGAAACAGCATGCTGGACTTCTCATGCTGGGCAAATTTCAGATGGCCTTCTTCAAGGATCAATTTAAAGCTAACATCTACAGAAAGCTTTCTTCAATGAGGCAGAAAAATATATAGAACCACACGCATACTTAACACATGGAATCAGCTGACTGCACCTGACTCCATTTCAAAATATTTAGTTTATTCTCTATATTTTAGTAGATACCAGGAACAGTAATTATGGATATAATGCATGATTCATTAATACACTCATTTGTTTATTCACTATTTCATCAGAGATCTTTGACAAACCTACTTTTTTTAAAAAATTCACTCATTTATTCTTTGTCTTTCATTTTCCATCTTACAAATTGAACTTTTTTGTGTATTAACTAATTCACTCATTCAACAAAACTGCATTAATACCTTATCTTTGCTCATATTGTGCTGTGCCCTGGAGATGGAAAGGTAGGTCAAGTTTATTCTATCGACCTACCTCTTGGCCCATTCTTCAGTTAGAAGACTCTGAGAAGAGGACACAGGAGCAGAAGTAGGGCATTTTGTTGATGGCCACCTTAAATTTAGGCAGGTAAGTTGTGATAACAGAGATAACATTGTGTTGAGTACTGGGCCTCCAATTTCAGAGCATGTGAATGTGTGGGGGTGCATCCACAATTATTGCATCTTTGTTGACCACAACAAGCATAGTGGGAGAGTTTGTGCTCAAAATTTGTATTGATCTGTGTATTGATGACTAATTATGTTACTAGCCCAGAAAAATGTGTATTTCTATCAACCACCTTGCTTTTATCCTGGTTTGAAAACAGGACTCATTGAACTTCTCTGTGCTCCTGAGCAAGATCAGTGTACCTGGTTCACTTTCTGTTCTCAAGTCAATCTTTACCACAATGACATACAGCTGAGAAGTCCTGGCCTTTGCAGTTTTGACCCCCTAATGAAATCAGGCCATCATTTATATCTGAGATCTGATTCGCTCCCATCCCTACCTTCCCTGTCTTTCCATTTGGTGTCTTTTTGCTTTTCCTCAGATTGGTCCAAGAAATTTCTTAGTCTTCATACATTTTAAAGTTCTTTTCTTTTGCTCCTGTATTCACCAGTCTAGTTTTTCTTGCCTCTCATCCATACTATATTTCTTGAGGGGAGCATAAATAAAAACAGAATGCAAATTTTAAAGTAGTTTACTTACCATTTCCTCCATATCTTTTATATATGTAGTCATATAAAAGCTTGTTGGAGTTGAGATTTTTTTTTTTACATATCCAATTGCCCTGACTCCAATGTTGAATTGATGAATCTATAAACAGGCTGTTTGAAAGTCTCTATGACATCTGATCATATACTTCTATGACAATGGACCCTTGACTGCATTATAGGTTTCCTGGATCTCTGGAAACTCCTGCACTTCTAATGATACCATGCCTTTCCTCCATCACTTTACTTTTTAATTTTTCTCATCTGCAGGAAATATCTGAACTTCTGCATGAAACTATCAGTGACTTTTATCAATGGGGTGAGATAAATATATATACTTGAGGATGAGAATTTGTTATCCTAGTTTTGGAAGTAAGAAAGTATACAGGGATGCTAGGGAGGAAAATGAAAGCCCAAAACAAAAACTGAAACTTAAGTCCTTGGAATATTGCATTGGTTAAATGTAAATCATGTCCTTGGCACCTCTGTGTACATGCTTCACCTATACAAACTACATTAATTTTCCCAATAACTTTATAATGTAAGTATTATATTGACATTCCCATTGCAACACTGAGACATAGAAGTTAAGTAATTCTGTCCAAGGTCACAAGGCAAGTGTGGAGACAAGATAAGGACCCAGATATTTAACTCTGAACATCATTTTCTAAAGCATTAGGTACTATGATCACACAACAAGAAAATGGGATACCATTGTATTATGGTTGTGCATAAAACATTTGATGTGAGCATGGATTATGGGAAAGTAAATTATAGGAGAATAGATATTGATATAAATTCCATTTCTACATTTTTAAAATAGAATAGAAAAATTCCAAATATTTAAATATCTGATTCAGAAAAAACAAAAATGAATGATGGACTTACAATCATCTTGGTTTAGAGACTTTGACACCATCCCTGACTTTGGAGTGGATGTGATAATGAGAGGTAATCCATTCCATTTGCAAAGCTAAAAATAGATTTTGAAGAACCAATTAATCACTTAGAACTTAGAGTTTGAAATATTTATGTTGGAGAGTCCCAGCCTTAAAATCATTATCTTTTAAGTCTGGCCAAATATATTTACCCAGAAAAGACTGTAGTTATTATCAAGCGAGGTGCTGGAATAAGAGATAACAATAAACAAAGAGATAATTACTAAGGCATCTCTCACCAGTCCTCTCTCTGCAAATCGTGTGTACGTGTGCACATGCACCATTCATCTGGAACAATTGTCTAGGATGTTGCTTCTGCTTTGGAAGCTTAGGAATGTGTTGAGTTTTGGAATTCCTTTCATGTGGAAAGGAATCCAATTTCTGAGGACTGTTGACAATGGACAAACACTCTGGACAAAGGGACCATGAGTAAGACTTCCATTTTAAATTGACTTAAGTAACTCTTGATGGAAGCGCCCAAGTGCAGTGTTTTCTAGGAGTATGACAAGAGCTTCTTGGGTCAAGAGATAAACATTTGCTATAAATTCCACTTTAATTAGTTTAAGTGCATTTTCCCAGGGCACATAACTTGCTAAGTGGTTTTCAGTATTTTCTGCATTGGAGTATCAGATATTGTTTTTCTTCCTTTGTGTTCTAGTAGCACTCTCTATTAAAAATGTACTCTGTGCCATAGATATGCCATGAAAACAGAAACTCAGTGACAAATTTTTATGTTATTGGCACTTATTGATACCAGGTGACAAGTGGAAAATTGGCTGAGTGAATAGATGCCCAAATGAGTGATAAAAGAATGAAATGTTCTTCTCTAGACTTGGAGTGAAATCAGTAAGTTTTATAAGATTCAGCAGCCCCAAATATTTTGTTCATATTTTAGATGAATACTAATTTTGTAAATATTTTCTATATGTATCGTTAGAGCAGAAAACAGATTTAACTATTCTATTTTGTTAATGATCAGGAGAGTTGGTAATTAGGAGTCACTCTGAAGATTCTAGAGGTGGATCACAATAGATGTAGTCACAGGACATTGAAATATGGCTTCATTTTGTTGTTCATTTTATTGTTTCTTTATTTTCTTCTATTTTATTTTAATGTCCTATTACTCTTCTATTCAAAACTTTTCGATCATTTCCCATAGATCTATAATAAGATCTCAATGCTATAACCTGGCTTAGAAAGCCACACTTAACCTGGTCCCTGCCCATATCATTGGCCTTATGTCATTCCACATCCTCCTGTGCTCCACATTCTCTCCTCAGAGCTTTTGTACTAGCTCTGCCTGGAATTCTACTTCTTCATCTCCACTGTGCTGAATCCTGCTTTATCTTCAAGTCTCAACTTTGTTACCTCCTCATAGTGGCTTTTCTTGGACATTTTCCAAATTAGTCCCCAATCACTTAGCATCATATCACTTTATTTTAATTCTCTACATAAATCTTAGCATGTTGATGTCACATGTTTGCATCCCAGCTGAGGCTCTTGGAGCTTCAGCCATCTCACTCCTGACACTAAGCTATCTTGTAATGTATCTTGTAATGTTGCAGTCCTAGCTACTCTGTCTCTCAGGCATCCAAGTCACCCCCTGGAGCAAAGAGTCATCTCTACTGTGCCTTTAGAAAATTCCTGACTCAGAATCACTGCATTTGTTACCCAGCAATAGAAAAAGAAAACATTCAATGATCATAGTCGGGAATTTGCCTGTAATTGGTACGCTTTTCAAAATCTCCATCTCCCCACAAAAATGTAAGTTCCATGATGGCATGAACTTTGTTTTGTTCACTGCCATATCCTTCATACCAGTGTCTAACACATAGTAGGTATTCCATAAATGTTTGCTAAATACATTAACTACTTTGTTATTTGAGCTACATAATTTTACATTCTTAATCTCATCAAATCCTTTTGATTATTCCATATAATATTTTCCCTAAATAAATGTATTCATTTCCCAGATGAAGAAAGTGATTATTAGGAGGTTGACTAGTTTTCCCACATTATAGAGGTAATAAATCACACAATTAGAATGAGAACTAATTCCAGTTTGAATTATTTTGTCACATTTTTAACAAAATAATTTGTTGTATTAATCTGCTCTCCAACTTTAAAAAGCTTATAGTAGGATGCCTAAGAGCACAGAATCAGGAGCTGAACTGCCATGGTTCCAAACCACGGCCTTCTACATTTTGGGTGTGTGGCCTTGTCTCGATTTCCTAACTCCTAACATGAACTATAATTGTCATACCCAGGATGGTTTGAAGATTGAATAAGTGAATATATCTAAAGCATTTATATCAGGGCTTGTCACATGGTAGGTGCCCTATAGCTAATACCTATTGATTATTATCCTCACTATTGTCATCATTGTATTGTATGATTTTTATGAATGGTTCAGTACCTCTCTAATAACTTGGTCCCTGCCCATATCATTGGCCTTATGTCATATTAGGAATACACTATTATTAGGAATATTAGGAATACACTAGATACTAGGAATACACTATTTTTCAACATTGTACATGAGAAATGTTTATTGCAGGATAGGTCAACATCTATATGTATCTATGTTGTAAATTGAATGGTTGTATCTATGAGTACAGGTATTCTATTTTCTGACACAAGAGAGTGGCCTGTGTGAATGTTGTGGATTTTTTGTTGTTGTTGACGTTAAAATGGTTTTTAACTACAAAAAATCTCCCTGAAATCATGTTACATAATTTAGACATAGAGATCACCTTGGAGGTGATCTCAGACAACTCTCTCATTTTTGCACGACAACAGAAGCATGAGGTCACATTTAAAGTCACACAGGCAATTAATACATGAGCCAGAATAGGAGCCAGGGTGGCCCGAGTTTACCTCTGGTGCTGTCCAGCCTCTCTATGTCACTGCAGTGCCAACATGTCACTTGTGATGAAGAAAGGGTTTTTTTCCCAATTAATTAGTTATCAAATGTATGTAATTTATCAAAATGCATGCATGTTAGCAAAATTTACTTAGTCCTCTAGGCAAGGTGGAAACTCAACAAGTTCTCATCAAGAGTCCCACATTCTACTCCCCTAAAATGATAATCATCATTCCATAGCAAGGTCGGGTAATGCCTGGTTCTCCTGGGTTAATCTCAGGTCATGAGAAGCAGCCCGTATTTGGAAGAAACTAAGTATACTGAAGGCTATGAGACAGATTTTTAAAGAGTGTACCTTCTCTGGTGCCTCTGACTGTAATTAGTGGCCTGAAGCTACTGGCCACAGCAGTCTGGGCCTTCCTGCAGTCAACAGCTGTCTTCCTTTTTTAGCAGGAGCTATATGAGGCATGCAAACCACATGGATTTCCTTTGACGCAGCTAGAACTTTTGTCAGTATCATCTTTTATCTCTCCATTTTGCTTCAGATCCTCTGAGAAGAGATCGTATGAAAAAGAGAATCCAAGAAAGCTTCTGGTGTTACTACGTCCCAGACTGCTTACTGGAATTCTTAACCATGGAGCCAGATTCCTGCCAGTCATGACGTAGTTTACCCTGGTGTTTTTCTCCCTGGTGATCTCTCCATGTGTCTTCAGGCTGTGTGGACAAAAGCCAAGCAGAGCTTTCGCATCTGCCCTGTTTTCAGGAGTTGAAGGTCCATGGTGTCCTTGCTTGCTCTGTCTCTTTCCTTGAGGTGTATTTGAGGACTTGAGAGTAAATACCAATAGACAAATTACTCCTCTTTGTCTATTTTCAGCAGAACTCTAAAAGTCATTCTGCTTTAACATAACAACTTCAGAAGGTCTTACAGTTACTTCAAGCATCTGGATCACCCTTTGTATTATACCACATCCAGAAATGAATGAATGTGGCGATATTGCCAGGATGGTTACTGTCAAAATGAACACAGACTTTTTATGTCATAGCATTCTGAAAATGGAGCACTATCAATAAAAATGACTTTCTCCCAAATACCCCACTTCTGAACTTAAAATGAGCCTCAAGTGAGGGTGTATTTTGTATTGAAAATACAAATAAGTTTATAGATGGTCTTCAGTCACAATCCTAGGTTGTGCTCAACAGAACACTGCTCTTTTTAATTTAAGTAAAAATTAGAAATGAAGAAAATGTTGAGGAATGTGGTTCAGTCTATGTGCACACCCATAGGAAAATAAGAATGGCTCATACCATGCAGGTAATGCCAGGGAAGACCTCCCTTTGTGTGGGTACTGTTCTATGGCCACTAATTCATTCAACCCTTGAGTGGTGTTATGGGATAGTGACTATTATTATCTCTATTTTACAAATGAAGAAATTGAGACAAAGTTGTTAACTCTTTTGTCCAAGGACATAAAACTATTAAATATCAGAACTGGAGCAGCAGTGAAGTTCATGTTATGGGAACATCCTTCTTGGAATGTTCACCCCTGCTTCCACTATTCACCATGCAGTGCTTCCCTGACCACCACCTTATTGTCATTAACCACTGGGCACCAGCGCACTGGTTTGCATCACTTGTTCCAGATTCCAAACCTGGGCATAGATATCTCAGATCCGTGTTGTCTTTTAGGAGCCTGAGAAGCAAGTATCCTGCCTTTGATGGTCAGACTCATGCAATAATAGGTTTCTCAAAACTGGGAATGAAGTTCAGAGGCTTAGCAGCCAAGACTGCCCAACAGCACTGCTCTCTGTTATAGTAACTACTAATAACCATGGATGAAAAAAGCTAAGTCCTACTTAAAGACTACCATGCAATTTAGTAAAATTGTGACTGTGGGGAACATTAATTGATTACAAATGTAAAGTACCTTATTTCCAAAAGGTATCATTTTGAATTCTATCCCAAACACAAACAGGTTTTAATCAGTGAGAAGAAAAACTGAAGAGACTAATTGTATGCTTTGAAAAAGTTCTTTAAAATCTGTCGAGAACTAATACTATGGGACTTCAATTCTAATCCATAGCAATTTCTTCCAATATAAACTTGAAAGTTAGATAGTGCAAGAAGTGAATGGAAGACAAGGGCTGAGAAAAACAGCAAACAAGTGAGATTTTTCTGTAGAATGCTTTTGACATGGTCCAGTTACTGCGTCACAACTTCATGTTTTCTTAATCTTGGCAATAGAATAAAGTCCTCAGCAGAAGGACTTTTTTCAAGTCCAAAAACATGACACTTCAGAGCTCTAACCATAACTTTTCTTTTTATGTCTATGGGATTTACAGTGTTTGCAGATGGAAGTAATTTAATACCGTGGTGATCTTTCATCTAGCCTGTTTCCTTCCAGTGACCTTATGTTTACTATAAGAAAACACCAACAAGGTGTCTGATTTCTTCATGGAAAAATGGCAACTATTTAAAACAAAAGGATTTTGTCCAGCAGAATCATAAATCTTTTGCTGTTTCTGTAATTTAACAAAAAAAGGCTCATTTGTTCTATGAGGAGTGTTTGCCTGCAAAACCAGGCCAATTTGACTTTCTCATAAAAAATGTATTTTTTGAGGTGGGGGAAGATAGCAGTAGAATAAAAACTCACTGTTCTATCTATGGCAGGAGAATCAAATCTTTAATGCCCATGCTTTGCTTCAAACTGTCCATAAGTTATCATTTTGAAAGAAAACCCCAGAATCCTTCCTGGCATTTCCCAGGATGCTTTGAAAATAATAGCAGGTTCTTTGTGCCCTTCACACATCTTTGCTTAAGCATGTGTGATTCCTGCTGATTTTAAAGCCTGTTCTGTACCCCAGAAAGCAGGCTCTTCCTGGAATGAGAGAAGCTCTTGGTAACCACAGTAACACACCTTTCCAGGGAATCTTTCCATTGACATTTAATAGGTCGAGTTATAAATAATGGAACGAAATCTTTCAGCAGAAGACCAGAAGCTGCAACTGGAACAGTCAGGAAATGGATAACATCTGCCTTTAAGGTGATGAGATGCAAGATGCCTTCTTACATTGGAGGCAATTTTTCCAATAGGACAAAGAACTGGAATCTGGAGTGTCCATTCTGTTTGCATCAGGGAGCTGAAAATACCAAATATTGTTCTGAGTGCTACACTGCATCGAAAGACATATCATAGACTCTGGAGTGTAGATTTGGCCTCTATCTATAAATAACCCTTTCAGGAATTATTCACAAGTATGTGTTTTCACGATATTGAGTGGGTACTTGAGCAGGGTAAAATATATTATTTTACACAGCAGTTACGTGTTGAGTACCTAATTCATGTCAACGTGTTCTGATCCTGGAAGTATCATAAAGAACAATACATTTGGGAGAAACATATTAGGAAGAAGCAATGTGTAAGTAGATTCTCAAAGGCTGACTAGGAGTGAGTTAGGTGGAAAGTGGGGAAACAAAGGAGACAAGTCCCAGGCAGAGGAAATAGCTCAGGCCAGGATTTAGATGCAAAGAAATCGTGGTATATTTGAGGACTGATTTTGCTTCAGCATGTTGGTCTCTGGCCAACAGACATATTCATTCAACATTCAAAAATACCATTTTGGCAGGGACAGGTTTCTTATGACATAGCAGGAAGTGCTCCAGGTGTTCCAGGTGTGACCATTAGCAGGCCAGAGAATGTTTCTTGTCGTTGTGCAGCATATTACACAATCGATCCCCATGGTCCTCACTTCCCTCTTCCCAGATACGGAAGAGGGAGTAATTATATTGCAACAGCAATCACTGAAAACCTGTTGTCTTAAAATTTGGGGCTTGTAGCAAATTATCTACCCTTAATTTGTCTTGATGGATATCTGACATCGACAAAAGTTAATGGGGCCCCCAAAATGTATAAAGTTCTGCACTGGGTCCAGGCACAGAGATGAACTTGAACTATAGATTCATTGCAATCCCAATTAAATTTCCAGTAAGTTATTTTGTAGATATTAATAAATAGATTCTACAGGCAAAAGACCAAGTGTAGACAACATAATATTGAAAAGGAAGAGAAAAGTTGGGGGATGACAAAACTTACTGCAAAGCTTACTGTAAACTAGAGTAATCAGGAAAATGTGGTAAAAGAACAGAGCCCAGGAGCAGACTCACACAAACATAGGCTACTGGTTTTGGTAAAGAAGCAAGAGAAAACCAGTGGAGAAAAGACAGTGCTAGAGCAACTGAACATCCATATACAAAAAACATTAATCTAGTTACTGACTTTACACCTTTCAAAAAATTAACTCAAATGGGTCATGGACCTAAATCTAAAATGCAAAAGTATAAAACTTCAAGAAGACTACATAGGAGACAATCTAGGTGACCTTGTATTTGATGACTGTGACAACACCCAAAGCATAATTCATGAAAAAATATTAAGTTGGACTTTGTTAAAATTATAAACTGCTGTTCTGTAAAAGACCCTGTTAAGAGACTGAAAAGATAATCCATGAGGTGGTATGAAATCTTTGCAAAATATGTATCTGATAAAGGATTGTTAACTAAAATATACAAAAACTCAACACTCAACAAGAAGAAAACAAGGAGGCCAATTAAAAATGGGCAAAAGATCTGAACAGACACTTCACTAAAGAAGATACACAGATGGCAATTATGCATATGAAAAGATGTTCAACCTCATATTCCATTAGGGAATTGCAAATTATAACAACAAAGAGATACCAATACAAACCTAGAATGGTAAAAATTTAAAACACTAACATCACCAAATATTGGCAAAGATGTGGAGCAACAGGAATTCTCATTCATTGCTGGTGTGAATGCAAAATGGTACAGCCTCTTTGGAAAACAGTTTGTAGTTTCTTATAAAACTAAACATACCCTTACCATATGATCCAGCAATTGGACTCCTTGGCATTTACCCAAATGAGTTGAAAACTCACATCCATACAAAATCCTGTACACAAGTGTTTATGGAAGCTTTATTCATGATTACCCAAACATGGAAGCAGCCAAGATATCCTTCAATATGTGAATGGATAAACAAACTGTGGTATATTCAACAATGAAATATTATTCAACAATAAAAAGAAATGAGCTGTCAAACCACAAAAAACACACACAGGAAACTTCAGTGCTTATTGCTAAGTGAAAGAAGCCAATGTGGAAAAGCAACATACAGTATGATTCCAACTACGTGATGTTCTGAAAATAAAAAAAAAGAAAGAAAAACAATGGAGACAGTTAAAAAAATCATTGGCTGAAGAGGTTCAAGTGTGAGGGAAGAGGGATACACAGGTGGAGCAGAGGTCATTTTCAGACAGTGAAACTGACTTGTGTGTGATAGTTCAATAGTAGGTACATATTGTCATATAGTTGCCAAAACCCAGAGGATTTATGACATGAAGATTGAAGGCCAATGTAAACTGTGGACTTTGGTTGATAATCATGTGTCAGTGGTGGTTCATCAGTTGTGACAAATCACCCACACTAATGGGGATGTTAATGGTGAGGGACGTGTCTTTGTAGCAGGGGGAGGTGGGGGGTGGAACTCTGTGCTTTCCACTCAGTTTTGCTATAACTGTAAAACTCCTCTTAAAAACACTCTATTAATTTAAATAAGAAAGAAAAAAATAAGTTATTGCCCTTGATTTTAGAGATCATCTGTTGACTTAGCATGTCTCCCTATCTGTTTAACCTGTCTTTCTATCATCTACAGGTCTATCTATATATTTATCCATCTAAAATTATGGTGGTATGTGTTATAATAGAGGGACAACAAAAATTCTGTGTGAACATTGGAAGCATAGGTCAGGATTAATTAATTCCTCTGTGGTTTTGTAACTTCAACAAAGATCCAAAAGATGTAACATTTGTGTTGGATCATGAAGGATGAGTAGGAGCCCACCAAGTGAAAAGCAAAGACGCACCTTGAAGTGTGGTGAAGAAACATAAGTGCCACCCTGAGAAGCATAACTAGAGCATGTATGTGTCTGAGAGAAATAAAGGAGAGGAAATGTGTTGTCAGTCTGGAACTAGGTTACACGTGACCTTTTAGCTTTCGTGCATTCAGTGCCTCCTCCAAACAGGCGCTACACCAGGCGAGAACCAGCCCTGGTGCCATAAGCACTTATTGCAAACCTGAAAGACCGGTGTTATTAGCTTGATTTGACTAACGAGGACACCATGCTCAGGAAAGCACACCAACTGGCCTGAGATTCAAGGCTGGTAGGTCTTGCCAGGGAGTTAGTAAGCTTCAGTGGGGCTGGTGAAAGGGAACACCAAGCTTATCTCTATAGAGCAGATTATTCTGGGGTGCTTTCTCAGACACCTGGAGGACTGTGTCTGGAAACAGTCCTCCACACACTTCCCATGCCACGCACTTCTCACACCACACACTTCCCACACCAAGGTGATTCTGGTCCTCCTGTCAATAAGGCCGTCTCTTCCTCAGATATTGAGGGACTGAAAATAAAGGGAAAATCACAGTTGCACAGGCAATAGCAATATCGCAGAGGTTTGTACTGCAGTGGTGTATAAAGTTATATCTTACACCTGTCACTCCTGCAGGTGTGTGTGTGTGTGTGTGTGTGTGTGTGTGTGTGTGTGTGTGTGTTGGGGGATAGACCAGTAAAGACATTGCTCTCCTAGCAAAGGAGCCACACAGGACAAAATTCCTAGGCAACTGTAAATAGTATGGAGAAGAAATGAAAAGGATCCTTTCCTGAGATGCCTTCCACACCCCTGGGAAGTTGTTGAAGAGATCATTCCTTTCTTACCATCCAGAGGATGAACAAGGTGTTGGGCTATCTCACAAGGTAACAAAGATACCTTCCTATACAAAGACTAAGCATTTGATAAATCTTTTCTATGTGCCACATATTCAATCTAATTTTTAGAAATTGATGACATGGAATAAAAACTGAGATTCTAAGTCTCAGTAATGAACTAAGTAGTTCAGGGGATTCAACTAGGAATAATAACAAAGTAGAAACATGAACTTCCTGTCTCCAAAACCTTAGTCATTTTGAAGAACAAACCTGCAATGTTGGATTCTGGTAGTTGACCTGCATATTTAATCCAGTATTAATTATTTCAGGATGTTGGAATTATTCCAGTTACAGGTTTCTTTGATTGTTTGTGCATGCACACACACATTTATTCAATAATTCAGAAAACATTTTCTTGGATCAAATGATATTAAACGTTTGTCTCCCCCACTGGGTTGTGAGTTTTGGCAGTACAAACACGATGTATAAGTAGCATGTAGGGTAGCGTCTGGTATATATTAATGCTGACTAAGTATTTGTTGCATAAATCAGTCTCCTCTCACAAGACACTTTCCTAGAAGCTATGCAGATACCAGGCAACAACAGCTTCTGGTTACTGTCTTTCTATATCAGAGCAGCTGAGACCACAGAAGATGATACAACGGTGGCGATTTGTCACTCTTTGTCCAATGGGTCCACCCCCCTTGAGGACCCTCACCGTGATCCCACCCCCTTCCCTAAACTGCTGCCCTTCTCTGCTCTGGCTTTTTTTGTTCCCCATTCTCTTGATAAACATTTTTTATTTTCCCCCCTCATAATTTGATGTTTCTTTAACTGCAGCTGCCTTTACAAATCACCTCTAACCTTTACTTCTTTGAATTCGCTCCAGCTTATTTGGGTCTTGGCTCAATGTATCTCTGGCTCTTAAAGGCTTGTCTTTCTTTCTTTCTCTTTTTCTTTTTCTGTACTAAACGTTTATTTGCTAGGATTTTTAAATTAAATTTCTTTTTTTCTTATAAATTTATTTATTTTTTATTTTTTATTGTTTAGTATCTCCAGGATCGTAAGCCCTTCTCTTGGGGCAATTGGGATTGTTTCAGCTGGGACAGAACAATGTCCCGACAGCTCCATTGTGTGGGGTTTAGTAACACAAACTGACCTCACGAGGATGCTCTTTTGATTTATAAATGAATGGCTCTGTCATGGAGATCCCTAAAAGGGAAATATTTTTAGCAAAAATAACTTCATGTCTATCTAAGGTATGTGTTCTCTTAAAGAAGCATAATCTGATTCTTAGTTTTAAAATGATTTCAGCAAACTTTCAGTTGTATATGGCAATTGTTGCTTATATTAATATAACAGCTAATTTTATAAATACAGACAAATGTCTTGGGTTCTCTGGCAGTTATTTAAAAGTTGCTCCGGATTTGTAAAGAAGGCCTGACTTTTTATTTTGCATCTCATTAGTTAAATAGTCAAGGGGGATGGATACATATGATTAATGAGACATAGATGAAACTCGTTTCTTTTTGTATAAATACCAGAACTGCAGAGTTCAGTCCATTACTGATTTAGGAAACATCTTCCAACGTTATAAATTATTTGGATAAGATAACATGCATTATGTTTTTTCTCTGGAAAGCCAGGCCCCTGTGAGTAGAAAACAGATTCTATGGCCATCGTCCCACAGAAACTGTGCAGGTCCCTCTGGCAGGGCATGAAGGAGTTTGATCCTTGGTCTAATTAGGCATACTCCCTCTGGGACTCTGCTTAGAAGTCAGAGTTAAGGCTCGCCTTGTTTCCTCGCAGCGATGGGGAAATCCGTTTCCATTCAGCAGCATTCCCTTGATTTAAGCACATTTGGGAACTTGGAAGCATAGCAGAGTAAGCTCAAGGGTTACAGTCTTAAGCTGCCAGTTAGAAGAATTGGCAGGCACCCCTCTTAAGCTTTTGGTCTAAAGAGGCTGCTTCCCTCCCACAAGGAAGAAGCCAGACCATATGGCCCAATCCCCAGGTGGCTCTCCTCCATGGCTCGTGGTTTCCCTGAAACTTATTTTCCAAACTTGAGGCCTGCCAGCAATTCTGTGATGGCAGTCACATACAGTCACGGTTTTGTGGCTGCTGGGGAAGAGCGACACACTGTTAGTCCCAAACACGTGGGTGGTGTGTCTATTATGTCTCAGAAACCCTCCCATGAAGGAGGAGATAAAGGTGCCATTGTGCCTACCTTGAATAGCATACAGTTTTGTGGTTTATGCTCTGTTGTTAATGTACTCCATTGATCTACTGCTGTACAAATAAAGGAAGTGAGGGGCAGAGATACTCTGAGATGACGGTAGTGTAGAAGATTAGAAAGAGCGCTACCTTTAGAGGCATATTACTCTGTTTGATACCTGACTCTACCACTTAGGGGTTATGTGCAAAAATAATAAACTAATTAAATACATCCTGAACACTGTATGTTTTGTTCACATTGCTAAGTTTTAAAGATACTAACCTGAACAAGACATCATCCCTATCTTCAAGTTGCTTACTCTGTGCCATCTGAGTCTAACTTTTCTCATCTATAGAAAATATGATTTTAATAAGTACTGCCCCTTCCATCTCATAAAGCTATTTTGAAGATCAAACTTGATTAAATACATGAAAATTGTTCATTGTAAAAGAGTGTCCAAATACATCTAGTAGATTTGTCATATAGTTTATTATGTTTAAGTAATTTTTCAAGGCTTGGAGTATCTGGACTAGGATATCCTCAAATAAGAGAGAACAGACAATGGCAAAACACCTTTCTGGACTTTCAGACCATTGTTGTATTCTCTTACGACAGTGGTTTAGAAAGTGTGGTCCTGGGAACAGCAGCACCAGCAGCACCTAGGAACTTAGAAGAAAGGCACACTATTAGGCTCCAGCCCCGACTTAATGAATTAGAAACATCGAGGTTGGGGCTCAGCAGTTTCTCAAAGATCTCTTAAGATGTAGAGTTTAAAATCGAGAAGAAATGGATAGTTAAGGAAAGTCTGATGTATGCAGGAGGTAACTTCCCATTGCTTGATCTTTCATTGTTCAGATGTATTCACCAGATATCTACTGAATACATATTACATAGCAGATGTTACCCTCAGTTCTTTTTTATAACTGTCTCCCACGTGTCCTGGCCTTATTCAAATGACATGATACATTAAAAAAATAGTTAAAAAAGACATTCTGACATTGTTCTTAAGACCTGGAAGATAACTTTATTCATTTTCTACTCAAAGATTCATTTCCTTTATATTTCCCCCCTCTATTTTTTATTGTTCTTTTCCCTTCAATAAAGGGCCAGAGAAGACAATAGGGGCTAATATGTTGATGCGTTTTCCTCGTGTTCACAAGGACTTTATTGAAAAGTCTCCATGGGAAGCCTGTCTTTGTTTTACTGCAATCCTGCACTAACCTGGCGACCTTGAAGGAGGAACTCTAACTTAAAAGTTGTAACATCTTACTGCCTGCCAAAAGCAAGAGGGACCGGCTCTTTGGGATTTGCAGAGGTTTTCTATATTTGGAGGAACATTCCCCTGATTATATCCTCTTCAGGGACCAGAACCAAGGCATTCAGAAGCACCTGTGTGGTGGGGCGCTGCTGGGTAGAGTCTTCATGTTGAAATTATTGGCCCCAAACCAATGTCTGTGAGAGGGAAACTCCAGAGGGGAGGTCAGACAGAGGGGCTGAGGTCAGGCGTTCCTCTGGCTTCAGCACTTCGTCATCTCTCCTCATTCTGATGGAGACTTAGTTTGAGGAGAGTTAAGTTGAAGACTTCCTTGCCCAGCCTCTTCTTTCTCTGTGTTCCTATATTATGTCTTCCGTCCCTCTGAAATTCTCAGTGCTTTCACGAAAGAGGGGAACATCCCAATGAAGCTATCGGAGAGCTGGACCTAACTTGTTGTTTCCCAGGGTGGCCATTTATAAGTGTACATTAGTGAATCCCTTTCCATCCTATCAGGAAATTACCTGGAGAAGGTAAAGATTAATGCAGAAAAGCACAAAAGAGTCCACATCTTATGTCATCATCAATTAACATAGAAGCTGGTTTGCTTGCAGGGCAAGGGGAACGTAGTTTTCTGACTGCCTCTAAAGTCACAGTAAAATACAGGTTCGTAGAGGAGGGATGAAAACGTAACACCCAATGTGCCTTCGCTCAACAGCAAGTTCCACTTCCATAGAAATCAGTCCCATCTGAACACGAGAGTGATGGATTCTCAGTATGCCTTGTTCTAAGCATTTTTAAACTATGAAATGGCAAAATTCACATTATCATAGGGTGATGGCTAATTTTGTGTCAACTTGTCTGGGCCATGGGCTGCTCAGACACTTGGCCAAACATTGGCTGTGTCTGGAAGGGTGTTTCTGGATGAGATGAACACATTAACAGGTAGACCAAGAAAGCAGACTAACCTCCCTAATCTGGGTGGGTCTTGTCTTATTAGTTGAAGACCTGAATCAAACCAAAAGGCTGAGTGAGGGGGAGCTCCTTCTGTCTGATTGTTTGAGCTGGGCCATTGGTCTGTTCTGGCCTTTGGCCTCAGACTGAAACATCAGCCCTTCTTGGTCTTGAGCCCGCTGGTCAGTGGACTTGAAACACACTTTGGCTGTCCTGGGTTCTTTGCTTGCCAACTGCAGATCCTAGGAGTTGTCAGCCTCCAAAATTGCTAAGTCATTGCCTTACACTGTCTCTCCCCCACCACACACACATTTCTGGTTTGTTCTGTATCTCTGGAGAATTCCAGCTAATGGAAACCCTCTGTTGGAGGTACTATTGATATCTCCATTTTACAGATGGAGAAACCCTTAGAAGTTAAGTAATTTTCTGTGATAGTATAAAGGTACACTTATGAATTCTTTGATACTCCCCTTTTAAGAGGTGAACCTTAATTCCTCTTTGCTTGAGTTTGGGCTGAACTCAGTGATTCATTTCTAGTGAATAGTTTATTATGGATATGATGGGCTGTCCTTTTCAAGATTATATTATAAAAACACTAGGGCTTCTGTCTTGGGCATGCACGCTCTCTCCTGTGAATGTTTTTTTGAAGTGACCCATATAGTGAGGTATGGAAACCTACTGCCAATATCCACAGGGACTTTTTGTGCTTCTTCACATTAATCCATCTCATCAGAGATCCTGAACAAGGACCAGCCGGCTAAGCCTCTCCTGGATTCCGACCTTCGTAAATTGTGTGCAATAAATGTTTGTTGCTTTAAGCTTGTAAATCTGGGACAGTTTGTTACACAGAACACAGGAAGAGATAGCAAATACACTTGTCAAAGGTCACACATTTCGCAAAAGACAGAACCAGGATCCAACCCCAGACAGTGTTCTCCAGAGCGAATGTTTTAAACCAGCACCTTCTGTTCTCTGTCTTAATGACAAACCTACCATCCAACCCCCAAAATAACCTTGGTACAAGAAGAGATCTCGGGCTCTATTTCACTTTGCAACATGACTTTCATGGATCTTTGAAAAAAAACAGTAAATCGAAGCAATGAAATTTACTTTTTTTCTTTTTTTTGACAGACCTCAGAGATATATTCATCAAACTTCACTTAACAGATGAAGAATTGAGGCTTCGTTGTGCCCAAGAGGCCGCCTAAGAGAGGGTTGAATGCTTGTCATTCAAATTCTCTTATTAAAAAATAATATTCTGTGAGATACAATGACTAATTGAGGCCTCTGCTTAATTGACATCTAATTTAATAATTTTCTGGTGACATTTTCATAGAGTAATGCCCTGGCGACATAATAGTGCCCTCTTCCCCAGAGACACTTCTATGACAAAGTAATAAGCTTCATGATGGATGACAGTTTCTAAACACCCTTTGCTTCTCACCTCCAGGCCTTTGCACAGGGTGCACTCAGTGACTGGAAAGTCCTTGTCTCCTGGCGCTCTCTGGATCTGTCGTGAATCCAACTGCCCCTCTTTCATCTTTCAGGATGCAGCTTCCAAGTCAGTATCTTCTAAGATGCCTCTTTGCTATCATCTTACCCACAGTTATCCCTTGGGTTTCCATTGCAACATAGATAGATAGCATAATGCAGACTAAAATCATGTGTTTTGGGAAATAAAGTGTTTGCAATATACAGCTTGGAGCAAAAGTGGGTTTGAGGTTGTGAGTAGGCGAAGCACAAACTTTATTCTTGTATTATCATTTATTAATTATTGTAGGATTTTCCACATGAACAACTGTAATCCTACTTTTGCCCCACACTGTATACCTGCTGTGTGTCCTTGGGTAAGTTTCCCAACCCCACTGAACTTTCCATCTATCAAATGGGGATGATATAATATGAGGTTTAAATAAATATATACTTCAGTGTGGCACCTGTCATATGAAAATCACTAAATAAATATCACCTATATTTATTGTGTTAAGTACACATCATAATGTATGTAAAATTTTGAATTGCTTTCTCTTTTATTAGAACAGGTGCTTTTTGAATAAATAAATGCCATTTTGGTATTTCTGTCTTTATAACACTGATGATGTAGGAGAGAAATTTTTGTTCATTTATTTGTATTGACACTTCCTTTTAAAATATACCCCTGACTGAATTCTCGACATGTGTTTCTATCCAATCTTGCCAAATTTTTACGTCTTCACCTTGAGTAATAACGACTCCCTTGCTCTCTTTCTTCCACCCTTTTAAGCACTTTGTAAATTACTCACACTATGACTTTCGCATTTGCTCCATCTTCTTCACTGCAAGGGCGTCAGAGTTAATCCAGGCCTCATTTCCTCTAATTCTCTTGCTCAGCCACGGTAACTCACGACTTCTCCTTCCTCTGGTTCGCCCAACTCCAATCTACTATCCTCTGTATAGATGTACTTATTTCTCCGCAAATAGCTCTTATGATATTACTTCTGCTGAAAATACTTTCTTGGCTGCCCATGTCATAAAAATGGGAAATTTCACATATTTTGTCTCCAATTGTAGTGAAGACACATTGCCTATTTTTACTCAGTTCATTGGCTCTCCTCTATTGAAATTGTATGGTTTGTGCTTGCATAACATAGCTCCACATTTTTCTCTTTCTAGGCTTTTTAATCATTCTCTTTCCTTTTTCTAGAAAGCCCTCACATCCCAACTTTGCCTGTAGAAATAATTTTGTCTTTCAAAGGTCATCTCAAATGTCACTTTTCCATGAAATCTTTGTTCATTATCTCACCCTTTCTCAGGCCCAGAATTGTAATTTTTTTTTCATAGCTCTGTGCACGTTGTTTACACAATTTCTCTTAGGGTTTAAATAGTGGGATTTCATCTTCTTTCCTGCAGTTTTAAACTTTTTTTTAACCACCTCGATAATCACTTCCTTTCTGAAGTTAAGCACAGTGCTTCATTATTCAATCTGAAGAATCAGATTCTAAATCGCATTGTATTATATAATTAGTTAAAATTCTTGGTAAAGTCAGTATAATTCAAATAATATAAATGTAGTTTAAAATAAAATCATCTCATTCCCCGCAGATTTTTGACAAGTGACAAACACTGTTACTGTTTAGGCATCTCTAGCACAAGTATCTTTACATAAATATCATTACAAGGTGGATAAGTTGTCTTTGTATGAATGTTTGGCATCAGATTTGCTCTCCGCCTTCCAATTACTGGAAGACCAAAACTAGCCAACTCACAATAGACTTTTAACAAGATACTTCCCTGCAATGATAATTGCTTTTGGGCCTCAAACTGACTTATTTACTGGTTTTTTGATTTGGAAGTCATTTCTTTTTAGGACCTGAAGGGTTTTTGCACTGCCTGGGGAATTGAGCAGCCGCCTTTAATTAGAAAAAGGCCAAGGTATTCACTATGCACTAAGATTTGTGATATTTGTGATAGGGCTGGGGTTAGGGGAGGAGAAGATGGGGGCTGGAGAAAGATGAAAAAACTCAGTACTTTACCTTTCTTATGGTATTTCCTGAGGCGGTAGGAGAAAGTGAAGACAAAAAATTCCGATTTGTGTTCACTAAACAGAGGACTCTGGGTAGACTTGATGGGTATGTCAGCATGGTGGCTGGCCAACGTGGAAAGGACTCTCTGCAGAGTTCATGAAATCTAAAACTGTGCAGAAAAGAACAAGGGAAATATAGACAAAAGAGAACAACGGAACAATGGTACTAGGGACATGAAATAAATGTTTTCCAAGTATGTACTGTTCATTATTTTTTTAAATTAGGGTTTTCATCTACATTTGATCCAATAATTCCTAACTTTAATCAAAACGGCATGTTGAGAATTCCCACCAGCAAGTTGAGAGGGATCATGGACACAAAAGGCAGGTCTGCCTCTCAACAGGAGAGGCCCTTGACTCCAGGGGCAATATTTTTCTTTGAAAATTATTAAGCCCTTCAATTTTGTTAATAAATCTATTTGAAGTAAAAATGTGAGCTGAAGAGTATATGCCATTGCTAGTTCCAAAGTAAAAATGGTGCTTGATTTTTGTCTACATGTTTTGGGTTCTTTATTTATTTTTAGGGTGATTTCTACATTTATACAAGAAGTTACAGGGAAATTCAATGACTTGGAGATCTCAAGTTATTTTTGAAATGCAAATTGCCTTTATTAAAAATTGAAAAGTAGAAATTGTGAAATATACAGCGCAATTTCACTTTAAAAGGAACATTAACCCAAACACAGATGTTTAAAAAAAGGAAATTGGCTTTTACCTACCTCTCTCTAGAGACCTAGGAATATTATCAAGGATTGAAATAATTAATTGTCACTAAAGGACACACATTTCAAATATCATTTACATCAAATTTGTGGGCTTTTTCCTATATTTAACAGTCAATTAAGATGTAAAAATGTGCCTGTTAAGTAATAACACAACCATGTTAATAGGAAAGCAATGACTTTATAAAAAGCTAACCCAAGAGATTATTCCAAATTTTCTTACAAAGGAAATTAGCATTGATAACCATCTTTCTGGCTGCAGAAGAAAATGAAATACATTGTTTCCATATGTGTCCATAACACCTAAAATATATACTTGAATTTTAAGGGCATCTTAAAATAATACTTCAGCTTTATAAAATTGTCACATCAGGAGAAAATTGTTTGCCTTAGAAAAGCAATATTCACCCCATCAGTTGCTATTGTAAGTGTCTTTTAAACAATATATTCCTTACTGCATTTAATAGTTGATTTTAAAATGAAAGAATAATGGTGCATCAGTTATGCACCACTAATGCATAACTGATGATAATGGAATGCAGCCTTTATTTTTATGGTTTTCAAAGTATCTAATTCTGTGGACATTTTTTGCTTATTTTGTGTGGGGCATTGTGTTAGTAGAATTTCTAGAAGAGTTATATTGCTATAAATATCTTTCTGTAGTGCACACTAATAAAGTTTTTACTCTCTTTTTTCCAGTGCACATGCACACATATATCAGGTTGTAGGTGTGTGTATATATGCATGTGTAAATATATATATATATATATATATATATATATATGTAAAATTTGATTGAGGTATTATTTATGTTCAATAAAATACATTCATTTACTTGTGCAAGCTGGTACATTTTGAAAACTGTACAGAATATTGTATCTTCCACTGTAGTCAAGATATACAACGTTATATCTTGATATCCAACATCCTAAAAGGTGCCCTTGCTCTTAATATTGATTGCCACAATCTCATTCCAGATGAAGTAAACACCAATCTGCTTTCTGCCACTACTGATTTGTTTTGACTATTCTAGAATTTCCTAAGTATGGGAAAATACAGTATATACTCTTGACTATTTCTGCAGTCCCCCATCATAAGGTTTCTGAGGTTCATACATATTTCTTTTTTTTGTTCAATGGTATTTCATTGAATGAATAGCACAACTCATCTGTCCACCTGCTGGTAGATTACTAGGTTGTTTCTAATTTGGAAGTAAATGTAATTTATTAAGTTTTACTTTATATTTACTTATTTTGGTTCTATGTCTAAAAAACATTGCTTATCACATGGTCATGAGGTTTCCTTTCATATTTTCTTTTAGAACTTTTAGATTTTATGTTTAGATCATGTTTCAAAATTAATTTGTATATTCGCTATATGGCAAGATAACACTATTAATTTTAGAAATGATGAGTATCTAGTTCCAGCACCATTTATTTGAAACATTTTTTTCTCATTAAATACTCCAGAACTTTTGACAAAAATAAATTGAATGTATACATGCATTCTATTTCTGGAGCCTACACTGTTCTGTTATTATATATACCTATTCTTCTGGCACAATCACACAAATAGTCTATTCAAATTTACATTTTCTCTTTTTTTTTCTTGAACTCCAATCACATGAATGTTAGGTTTGTTACAGTTGCTGAGACAGGTGTAGTCTCTGAGGTTCTGTTCAATTTTCTTCTATCCACTTTCTGTTTTACAGACTGGATAGTTCAACTGGATAGATTTGCCAGTTTACTGATTTTTATTTCTGCCATCTCCATTCTGTGCGTGAGTCCATCTAACGTGTTTTTTGTGGTTGTTGTTACTGCATTGTTTTACTTCAAAATTTTCAGTTGGTTCTCTTATATCTTCTGTTTCTTCACTGAGGATTTCTTTCTTTTTTTAAATATATTTTATTGATTATGCTATTACAGTTGTACCATTTTTATTTTGCTTTATCCCCTTCTGCCCTGTACCCTGCCTCCTACCATCATTCCCCCACCTTAGTTCATGTCCATGGGTCATACATATAAGTTCTTTTGCTTCTCCATTTCCTGCACTATTCTTAACTTTCCATTGTCTATTTTGTACCTAACAATTATGTTTCTTATTCCCTGTACCTTTTCCCTCACTCTCCCCACCTCACATTCATAATCCTCTATGTGTTCTCTATTTCTGTGATTCTGTTCCTGTTCTAGTTGTTTGCTTAGTTTGTTTTTGTTTTGTTTTGTTTTATAGGTTTAGTTGTTGATAGTTGTGATCTTGTTGTCATTTTATAGTTCATATTTTTTACCATCTTCTTTTTTTTAGATAAATCCCTTTAACATTTCATATAAGAGCTTGGTGATGATGAACTCCTTTAACTTGGACTTATTTGGGAAGCACTATGGTTGCCCTTCTATTCTAAATAATAGCTTTGCTGGATAGAGTGAGCAATCTTGGATGTAGGTCCTTGACTGTCATGACTTGGAATACTTCTTTCCAGCCCCCTTTTACCTGCAAAGTTTCTTTTGAAAAATCATCTGATAGTCTTATTGGAACTCCTTTGTAGGTAACTGTCTCCTTTTCTCTTGCTGCTTTTATAATTCTCTCCTTACCATTAATCTTGGGTAATGTACTTATGATGTGCCTTGGTGTGTGCTCCATTGGGTCCAACTTCTTGGGACTCTCTGAGCTTCCTGGACTTCTGCCCCTCCTACCAGTCTCTGCCCCTCCTACCAGTCTGAATGAATGTTTCTTTTTTACCTCCTTGGTTGTCAGACTTCCATATAGTTTGATTTTCTGGGAGTTCCAGTTGTTTTATGTTTTTAAATATGTTGCTGTTCTTATTTTTGTTGTGTGAAGAGGTAAAGTATATCTTCCTATGTCTCCATCATGGCTGGAAATACAGATTTCTTTCTTTCTTTCTTTCTCTCTTTCTTTCTTTCTTTCTTTCTTTCTTTCTTTCTTTCTTTCTTTCTTTCTTTTTTCAGGAAGATTTGCATGTGTCTGCTGGATAATTTTTATGATTGTTCTTTGTCTTAGATGGCTTGGGATTCCATAACAAAATACCAAAAGCTGAGTGGCTGAAACAACAGAAATTTATTTTCTCACAGTCTTGGAGGCTAGAAGTTCAAATCAGGCTGCCAGTACAGTTGGGTTCTGGAGAGAACTGTTTTCTGAGCTTGCAGACAGCTTCCTTCTTGCTGTGTCCTCACATGGCTGGAAGAGAAAGAGAACGAGCTCTCTGGTGTCTCATTTTACAAGGACACCAATCCCATCAGTCCTCATGATCTTATGTAATCATAACTGCTCCAAAATGCCCAATCTCTGAATATCATCACACTAGGATTTAGGGATCAACATATGAATTCTGAGGGGACACAAATATTTGGTTCATACAGGCTTTAAAATCCCAGTTAAATAATCCAACATTCGTGTCACCTCTGTGTTAGCACTTTCTTATTGCCTTTTCTTATTAATAGTGAAGTTATAGTAGTTCTTGCTATGATGAATAATATTGGATTTCATCCTGTACCTTGTGGCTATTATATTGTGAGACCCTAGTTCCTATTGAAATCTTCATTTAGTTGACAGTAGACCTGTTTAGGTATAGAATGTATGCCCTGGTTTATTTTTGTAAGCTGTCATTAAAATCAAAATTTAGTTCCCAAAATGTTTGCAGGGCTATTTTGGTCCACCCACCTGTGTGTTTTTCAGAGGCTGACCTGAATCCCCAGACAGTGCTTCACCAGTGTTCATTCGTCACCTCTGGGAGTTATTTCTTGTCAGTATCATGCACAGGTCATTTAGAGGTCTGCTCAGAAATGCACAGAGTTTGCAAATCCTTTGTGGCAGCTCCCTTCTCTCTAAATTCCTCCCCCAACTCTATTGTGGGGAAGGAGAGGATATGCGCTACTACCTCATTACATGGTGGTGAAGAAAAATTGGGCACTTCTACAGTATTGGTAGCTGCAGATCGGAAATTCCACTGTGTTGTTGCTCAGATCCTGAGACTCCTGGGCACTCTTTTTACTCTTCTCTGCAACTTTCAAAGTGTTTTGCCAAAGTGTTTGTGTCTATGTTTTTGTTTTAGTTGGAGTTTGTAATGAATATAGTAGAATGTACTTATACCTGAAATCAGAAACACTTAGTGGTGTTTTGTTTTCTGTAACTTGATGACTTTAAAAGTTAGTAAATGTTTTTAGTCATTATTTCCTAACATATTCTCTGTCTCATTTATTTCCCTTCTCTCCTTTTGGAACTCCATTTACACAGGTTATTTCCTCTCATCATATTCACTAAGTCTTTTATTCTCTCTTTTGCAATTCTCCATCCTTTTTTGGATGCTGCTTTGAACCTGCCATTTACAACATTCTCACTTCTTCTGTGCCAAGTCCACTGCTGAGCCAACCCACCGAGTTCTTAATTTCTGATATTGTATTTTCAGTTCAGTTCTTCTACTTGGTTGTTGCATTATTTTTTAATGCTTTCCAGCTTCAGTGAATCCCCATAGTCTTATCCATGCCAGAATTTCCTACTCCCAGTTCACCGTCTCTGTAATAATGAAGGCTGTCAGGGTCCCAGCCTAATGTGTGTGGGTTTCATCGTGCCCCTGCCTCTGAAGGGCCTTAGACTCCTCATTTTAGAAACTCCATTTCATGGGCATCTAAAGACCTCAAGGCTCTCAGCATTCCCTCCTGCAACTTGATCCAGTACTCCTAGAGCAAGCTCAGGGCCGTCTCCTCCTAAATCCTGGCCTTGTTATCCTTGCTTCTTGGTTAATTTCTTGATGCTTTTCAGAAAAAAACCCCAACAACTCTTTGTTGTTATGCTTAACAGGTGGTTTAATCTGAATTACTTAGCATATTTATCAGGATTCTCCAGCAAAAAAAAAACCAGAATGAATGGGATATAGACATAGATATGTGGTATCAGAGGAGACTTATTATGTGAGTTGGTTCATATGCATCTGGCAACCTGGAGAACCAGAAAAGCCAGTGGTGTACAGTATTCCCTACATCTCTGGGATATGGTCCAAAACCCCCAGTGGATGCTGGGGACTGTGAACAGTACTGAAGCCCCATATATACTGTGTTATTTCCAATACATACAAAGCTATAACAAACTGTAATGTATCAATTAAGCACAGTAAGATATTAACAATAATAAGTAATAATACAATAGAACAATTATAACAAAATACTATAATGAAAACTATGTGATGATGATGTAAGATGATACAATGCCTATGTGATGAAATAAAATGAGGTACTCAGAAGGGCATGCGATTAAGAACTTACAAAATGTTTATTTCTATAATTTTTCATCTAATATTTTTGGACCATGGTTGACCACAGATAATTAAAACCTCAGAAAACAACGCCATGGATAAGGGAAGACTACCATAAATTCAGTTGTTAGGCCCGGAATTAGATAAAAGTAGCCAAGAGGAACCCGAGGCAGGCTCCAGACGGTCTCAGCAAGGAAGATAGAAAGTACAGAAAGTACAAAGAGTGCTGAACAGATAAACCGCCTTGTGCATGACCTTGTCTTTGCAGAAAAGTATCCATTGTTGCAAGCAGAGAACATAGCCATGTGTGTTCTCTCGAGATAGCCAATTGCTAACAGCTACATCTGCTTCTGTATTTGCCTGCTTGCTCACCCCAATAAAAACCCTAGGCTGTAAGCGCAAGGCGCGACTCTCATTTGCAGCCATTTTGGCACCTTGTCTCCGGACACCCCGAGAGTTCATCCCTGTGCAGGTAAAACTTTGGCCAATAAAGTTACATCTTAAACTCCTGAAAGCTTCCGACCATTTGTTGCTCACATTGGTGGATGCTACACAGTTCAAGTCCCAAGGCCTAAGAACCAAGGGAGATAATGGTGTAAGTTACAGAATTTGAAGACCAACGACCCAAGACCCAAGCTCTGATGACTAAGGGCAGGAGAAACTGAATGTCCCAGCTCAAGAAGATAGAATAAGAAATTGTCCTTCTTCAGACTTTTTTGTTGTTTTGGGACCCTTGATGGATGCATGATGCCCACCTACATAGGGGAGGTTGGAACTCCTTTACTGATTCTACTGACTTAAATGCTAATATCTATCAGAAACACTGTCAGGAACACCCAATAAGGTTTTGCCTGACAGGTGGGCATCCTTTAGCACAATTAACATGTAAAATTAATCATAGTGTCTAATCTTACTACTAGTATTTGAAAGTCATACTGAATATACTTATGTTGTTTAGTTAGAAGACAGAGAAGAGATGTGTCAGCAGAAACTATTTAAAATGAATTTAAGCACTCCAATATTATCAAACACCATCAAATTCTTGGTTTTTCTTTTTATTAACATAACAAATAATATACATTAATAGAGAGTTAAGATTTCCACTCTTCTGTCTCTTTTTGGATCTCTATTTTCAGCTACCACCCTCTGGCCCAGAAGCAGAAGCAAAGCTCTCCTCATCTTCTTTTGCAAATGTGAAACTCTCTACTGTTCTAAGTTCTTTCCCTTGTATTTGAAAGGTAGATGTTTCATGTTTTAAACCATATAGATAAAAGACATACTTCCTATTTTATGAATTCTGGTGGCATGTGTTAAAATAATCTACTTTTTCTCCACTTTATACTTTATAAGTGTTTATTCTCCTTGAGATAGATTGCAGCTCATGGAATGAAGAAATAAAGCCTTACATTCTTTATCACCATTTCATCTGTTTCACAAGTTCAACTTGAGAAGCATTTCCATATCTGCTGTCTGGCTCTTCAATATAAATGCTTGTAGAAATGCTATTTAGGCCCTGGCTGGTGTGACTCAATGGATTGAGCACCAGCCTATAAACCAAAGGGTCAGTGGTTTGATTCCCAGTCAGGGCACATGCCTGGGTTGTGGGCCAAGTCCTCAGTGTGCAGTATGGGGGAGGCAACCACACATTGATGGTTCCGTTCTCTCTCACATCAATGTTTCTTTCCCTTTCTTTCTCCCTCCATTCCCCTCTATCTAAAAATAAATAAAGTCTTTTTAAAAACCTGCTTAGAATTACCAACACTATTTTTCCCTTAGTTCATAATGCTTATTATTACACAAAAAAAACTAAGAAAACATACACTGGAAATAAAATACATATCTACAACAGTTGTAGAGAAGAATTTGCTGGGGAAAAAATCTTCCTATTATCACAAAACAGAAAATGTAAGATCTGATGTTAACTTCATCAAAACAAAGACTCAGTATTTGTTGAATATTCTCTGGATGTTTCACTCATTGCTTTTTTTTAAGATTTTTAAAAAATATATTTTATTGATTATGCTATTACAGTTGTCCCAACAGTCACCTACAAAAGAGTTCCCATCGGACTATCAGCCGATTTCTCAAAAGAGACCTTACAGGCAAGAAGGGGCTGAAAAGAAGTATTCCAAGTCATGAAATCCAAAGACCTACAACCAAGATTTCTCTATCCAGCAAAGCTCTCATTTAGAATGGAAGGGCAGATAAAGCACTTCTCAGATCAGGACTTACCTAAGAAAAAGAAGATAAAGAATTTTTTTCATTAACCTTTAATAATTTTTTATTTTTATTTTTTAAGATTTTATTTATTTATTTTCGAGAGAGGGGAAGTGAGGGAGAAAAGGAGGTAGAGAAACATCAGTCAATGTCTGGCCGCCTCTCATACACTCTCAGCTGGGGACCTGGCCCACAACCCAGGCATGTGCCTTGACTAGGAATTGAACCAGCGACCCTTTGGTTTGCAGGCTGGCACTCAATCTACAGGGCCACAACAGCCAGGGCTCACTCATTCTTATTTCTTCAAAATATCACCTATAACTTATTTCTACCTTCTGACTCTAGCTTCCAGTTTCTCATGATATTTGGGATATATCAGTGCTAACATCCCTCCTTCTAGTGATCTCTATTTTAGCACTTATCGGGGGGAAAAATAATTCCATATTGTCGTTCCTCCTCTCCTCACCATGAACTGGTGGTTGGCTTATCCACGTCTGTCTCCTAAGTACTTGTGGTTTTGAGGCATACATTTATGTCATATTAATTCAATTAAGCAAATTATCTTGTTAAAAGAATACTTCAATAGAAGAATTTATAATATTTTCTGATATACATTTTATCAATATAGATGAAATATATTTTTGTATATGTACATATATTTAAATTTGACCTTAATTCCTCATAGTTCACTTTTAGCATAACTTTTTTCCCTAAATGATAAGAAAGGACACATATTCACTGCCTCCACTTCTTCTGGAACGTAAAAATTTATTAAGTACCTTTTCCTTTTCACTTGTCTCTCCCTCCCTGCTTTTTATTTATAACTTACTTCCCAATCTTGTAATCACTTCCATTGCCTTTTGTTTGTCATTTTCCAAGTTATCCACATCTCTATACCTGCAAAAAGCTACAGGGTCACAGAGTGGACCAAATATTCTGAATGCTTTTGAAAAAATCCAGTTGGTTAAAACAAAGAAAGAGTAAGAACACTGGGTTGAGGTTAACTTTAGGGAGCTTTCTGAAGCTTTACCTACATATCCTTGTCTCTTAAGTAGATCATTAGTTAAAGGTTGCAAATACACACCCCGGACTCTTTTTTCCTACAAACCTACCCCTGAAGCCATGCTACTGAAATGCTAATGAACTTGGCAGTGTCTCCTTTATTTATAGGCTGGGTCCTGAGACTATCAAATCCCACACTTGAGTGACATTATTTGAACACTCTCCAGTATCCATTGGTGAAGCTACTACGTAAATATTGTCATTACTATAAATAAGTTAATATCGCAAGAGAAATATGGGAATTTGCTTGAGGACCCACTACAAAAAATAATAAATGAGGGAAGTTGGTGAGAAAGCATTTTTCTTGGCTTGTGGTCAAAAACAAAGCTTTAAACAATTGAAGGGAACTTACCCTAGACGTGTGCTGGAAAGCAAATTCAGCTAAATATAAATCAAAGGAGTTTTCTTCCTTGTAATTCAAGAATGCCACAATATAGGAGGCAAGGGAGATTGCCACAGGAAGAAACAAATAGTTTCTTCCCAATAGAGAGATCTTTGTAAAGCATGGGTTTTTCACTTCTATTCTTACAATTCTTTGATGCCTATGGAGCGGCATGCTGGGGTCTAAGGAGTGGCGCCTGGGGTTAAGAGATCGGTGAGAACTGTGTGGGGGGAGTCCAGGAGCCCTGAGCCAAAGCCCCAGGTCTGCCATCAGCTGTGTGCTGTGCAGTTACTTATTCTCTCTGTTACTCAGGTTTTTCACCCCGTAGGTGATCATAGGAAATGTAGGAATCCTACAGTAATCAGTGGTTAGCACAGTGCTTAGCCTACAGCAAATATTCGGTGTTATCTTTGTTATTTGTTTTGCTGTTCAACTGGTTTTCAAAATCCATTCCCACATGGATTTATGGCATGCTCTAGTTTATTTTATTGACTCATTACCAGTCACTCACACCAACCCCTTGCTTGAGCTAGTCTGGGAAATTCTAGACATTTCCTCAATCTTGGTAGATTTTTTATTATGTATTTGCATGCACATGCTTTGGTCTGATACATGCCCACTCTTTATTTTAAATGAGTTCCTATTTCTTTGCTTCTTTTCTCAAATATGACTAGACTTAAATTCTTTCTGTTTTTTGTTCTCCTGAAAGATGACGATGATGATGATTAGTACAATGGTATCTGTTACATTCTTTACATGAATTTTTTTCCCTCACTAAAATGTAAACTCTTTGAAGGTAGGAATTAAGTACTATTTAGTCATCATTGGGTGTCCCACAACCTAACACATTATGTACATAGAAAGTACTCAGTGTTCGATACATGAGTGAATTGCATGTAGTAAAATATGGCAATGACAAAAATAAAATAATAGACAATATTAGAAAAACTGAAAATAAAAAATGGAATAATTTAGAACCAAGTAATATAGAATGAAAAATATTTCAGTGATGAAATTGTCCATTTTTTTAATGCCAAGAAAGCTCTATGGCAAAAGATCTTAAACATCATGTGGATACACTGAAAATAATTACAATAATTTATTGATGATAATACCAAGCATTCATATTGTAATTCAAATTATACACAAATATGAAAATATAGAAGAAAAGTACCCCACTGTGATATTCCATATTGCCTATAGGTGATAGCATTAAAGGTGAGTTACACATTATGTTTCTGTAGTTTCAAAGTCTGCACCGAAAGCATTTATTATTAATAAGAGTAGAGAAAACCTATGTACCTTTTTATCCTGAGATAATGTTATACAGTTACAAATGCATTAGTACCTTCTTAAGTACTATATTCAGCAATTTCCAATTGGTTAAAACATCATGCAAGTATTAAAAAGCTCAACATCTGTTCAGGTTATTTTTTCAAACCTAGAAAAAATAGGTACATAGCTCCTTAATATAGTCTATACATTATCCTGTCTATGACATCTTTTTTTATGTCACTACATGTGATGCCCACCCCAGCTGCTAAACCTACAAACATATATTTAATGGGAGGGGGATCTGGGAAGACAGTTACAGCACAAAGCCATCAGGAAAAGAACAAGTGCAGAAAGCTTTATCGTCTCTGTCATTATCAAATTGAATTTGTAACCTATGAGGGACACCGCAAGTCTTAGTCCTTTATGTATATGGAGAAAAAAGCTGGAGCTCAGAGAGGGAAGGAGATATATGCAAACTCACACAGCTAGTTGGTGGCACCATTAGGACTAGTTTGACAATTGTGACTCTTTCCACTGATGCAGCATCAGAGAATATGGAAAAAAGAAGAATTTTAGAGAGTTTTCCCTACAGCCATCTCATTTTACAGAAGGATAATTGTGGGCTTAGAGTGATCTAATATTCTTCCCCAGGCCACATAACTTTCTAGAATTTGGCTAGAGTGAGCAACCAGGTCTCCTGTATCCTGGTCATTGTGTTTTCTTATGTAAGAACAATAAGTCAGTCTAGCTTTTCACCTGTCTCACTGCTATCACCAGAAGCATTGAAGAAAAGCTCCACTGGACACTTACATATTATTTATGCATCAGTCAAAGTCTAATTTTGTTCTAACAAAGGGGAAACAATTATATATCAAGTGAAAGAGTACACCATGTCTTAACTGGGGTCAACATCTTTCTTCAGAAATTCTCTGAGATTCTGAATCATATCATTTATTTTCCTATGAACCAGTGATCTAAGAAAAAGCTCACAGAAAATTAGAAACTTGTAATTCATATATATAGCATTAAGTTTATGTGTGTGTACATATCTTACATAAGATATTTTCCTAAGATCTTTAAATCTACAAAAAGCAAAGTACTTTTTTATGATTTAAATCTTGATTGATGATATGGGTTAGAGTGCCAAATTGATTTTTTTTCACATTAACAAGGAAGAAAAAAAGTAGATGAAAGAAACTCTGACCGGTGAATGAGTCTGGATTTCCATAAAAAATGAAGCAGGTTGACTCCATGGTGTCATGGAAAGCACATGACACACAAAAAAATTGGGGACTTCAGTTCTAGTTATAGTCCTGCCCAAAACTGGCTCAAGCATCTAGAACAATTTCTTCTATGATTGTAAATGTAAATTTCTTCACAATTCAACAAAGGAATTTATCTTTTTTTTATTTTTTTATTCAGAGTGTGGTGCTTATTTATTTATTCATTGGGGTCACATTGGTTAAAAAATTATATAGGTTTTAGGTGTACAGTTTTATAGCTCATCATCTGCATACTGTGTTGCATGTCTACCACGCCAAGTCAAGTCTCCTTCCATCACCATTTTTCCCTCCTTTACCCTCTTCTGCATTTCTCAACCCCCCTTTTCCTTTGGTATTCACTATGCTGTTGTCTGTGTCTATAAATTTTTTTTGCCGAGTCCCTTCCCCTTTTTCACTCAGGCCCCCATCTTCTTCCGTTTGACAGCTATCAGTCTGTTCTCTGTTTCTGTGATTCTGTTTTTATTTTGTTTATTTCATCTATCAGGTTCCACGTGTAAGTGAGATCGTGTGGTATTTGTCTTTCCCTGACTGGCATGTTTCACTTAGCCTCAATCTCTCCAGGTCCATCCATGCTGCCGCAATGGTAGTAAGGTTGGTGTCCAAAGACACAAGCAGGCAATGGTAGATGATTTATCAGCCATTGGTGGGCAAGTCCCTGCCAAGTCAATACTTGATGGTGCCTGATCTTTGCTCATATCCCAACACGGTTTGTGCTGAGAACCTAAATATATGACAGAAAGCTTCCTTTTTGCTTCAGCAACAAGGTGGTTAGAATAGGTGGTTATTAAGACATATAACTTAATTTTCCAATTGAGGAGAAGTTTTCAAATGAGTTTCACATGAAAAATGAGTGTTAGATAAGTTAATGCTTATCCACTCAAACCCAAACTATATTTTGTTAAAAGTTAAATAGGTTTTGTTGACAAAGGAAGGTGATAAAAACATTATTTAATTTTAGCATCTGCTTCTGTGTCAATGTCTCAGCCATTAGCGGCTGACAAAACTTTTGCTTTTAGTAATATGCTAATTTCAGATCCTGTCACTGACCTGCTAAATTCCTCTTGCAGTTGCTTTCTGGTGCAATCCCCAAAACCCTTCCTGTTATTGGGGGAGGGGTGCGGAGAGTGGGTGAAAAGGTACAGAGAATAAGAAGCATAAATAGTAGGTACAAAATAGACAGGAGGAGGCCCTGGCTGGTGTGGCTCAGTGGATTGAGTGCCAGCCTGTGAATTGAAGGGTTGCTGGTTCTATTGCCAGTCAGGGCGCATGCCCGGGTTGTGGGCCAAATCCCCAGTAGGAGGCGCACGACAGGCAACCACATATCGGTGTTTGTCTCCCTCTCTTTCTTCCTTCCTTCTTTCTCTCTAAAAATAAATATGATCCTTTAAAAAAATAGACAGGGGGAGGTTAAGAATAGTATAGGAAATGGAGAAGTCAATGGACTTAGGTGTATGACCCATAGACATGAAGTTCATGTGGGGAATTACTGTGGGATGGAGGATACATGTAGGGGAATAAAGGGGAGAAAAAATGGGACAAATGTAATAGCATAATCAATAAAATATATTTTTTAAAAAGCACAAAAAAGAAGTACAAATTGGTAGGTACAGAATAGAAGGGGGAATGTTAAGAACAGTATAGGAAATGGAGAAGCCAAAGAACTTATATGCAAGAGCCATGGACATGACCTAAGGGAGGGGATCGCTGGAGGAAATGAGAGGTACTGGGTGGAGGGGGGCAAACGGGGAAAAATAAGGACAACTGTAATAGCAAAATCAATAAATTATATTTTAAAAAAGGAACCAAAGCCCCTTCCTAGGGCTGTGGAGGCCCTGGGAAACCTGGACTTTGCCTGCCCGCAGCTCTAGTCTCATCACTCTCCCGATCAGTGTTCACTCTGCTCCAAGTGCACACAGGTCTCTCTTTGTCCGCAAGCACCCACCTCCCTTTCCACACTAGAGACTTGGTTCTAGTTCCCTCTGCCCAGAGAGCTGCTCACCGGGTCTTTGCCAGGCTGATTCTCTCCACTCATTCAGGTTTGTGAGCAGACGACATATTTTCAAGGACTCTTCCCTTGCTTATTTCGCCTTATTGTCCACTCTAGAATCTCTATCACATCACCCTTTTAATCTTCTCTACAATTCTTATGATCGGTTTAGAGTTTCTTGGACTATGTGTTTACTTATTCTCTTGCTAACCCTACTCTCACAACACACCATAAACATTTTGAGGGCAAGGCCTCATCTTTCTTGCCCATCTGTATATCTGCAGCGCTTAAAACACAGCCTTCCACAAAGTAGGAGCTGGGAAACTAGCATTGGATGAGTGAATGGATGGATGGATACATGGATGGATGAATGAAGCAATGAATGGATGAATAAGTGAGTGCTATTAATATAAATCTGTTAACTAGAAATGCAAAATGAAATGTATTCATAGTCTTTCACCCAAATCTTTTTGCAGTGTGCCAGATATTTATCTTCATTAAAGCCTATGGCTTCAGGGTTAGGAATTAATCCATGTGACATTCTCTATGATATGAATGGTTTGAAGGTCATTTGTCCTATTTACAAATAAATAAATGCCTAGCAGTATTAAATGACAGGGGGTGAGCGCAAGAAGAAAACACAGAGTCTTCTTTGGTCTTCTTTTCAGTTTCTTTCTTCGTGCAATGACCTTTGTCTTGAATTTATGCCCACAGTGTCAGGTTTTGTTTGTTTTTATGTTTCTTGCTGAATTCTCTTTAACGTCCTTTTTCTTTCCTGCAATGTGCCAAAAAAGCTAATTATGAATTACATTTTCCACTCTGTTGCTGGCTGTTTTGCATCATGGAAGTAGGCTCAGCTGAGCAGTGCAATCAAAGGACTACAGATAATTAGAAAAATCCAACTTTCTACATAAAAAATGTGAGGGTAATTCTTCTGTCATTCTTTCCTTTCACATATATCTCATGCACTGATGCTCAGGAAAGCTAAATTTTCAAATCTGTAACACTTCTTCAGTCCTCTAGGTTTGATTAATAATAATTGTCAGTCCATTAAAATGGATCATGATGAGTCCCAAGGAATTGGTTGTTAACATAATTAACAGCTGGCTTTACTTTCAAGGCATTAATCAAAAGAGCAAGTTGCTGGAAATGACCAGGTTCTCACAAATGTTGCTAATTAGCAAAAGCATTGAAGTTGTGTGACAGCGATTCCTGACGCTGTTATCTGCATGATTGTATCACAGCTTTAAACACTCACAATGCGATGTGTTTTCGCAAGTGTTATACCAATAGGCATTTGAATGAATTTAATAAAAAAATCAGACTCTGTATTTTGCTTTTTAATTGAATGGCACATAAACAATGTATAAAATGACCATGATACACAATGCATAATATTTTCTATTTATAAATTGTGCATAAATGTTACATCTGCAGAGTATCCCTATATTGTTCCAGTATAGCCTAACTAGTTTTGTCATTAAAATAACATGACTTTGAGAAGCCGGGCAAACTGTATCATTCTCTGCTCATACCACGTTGTACCTGTATATGATGAAAGCAATGCATGAAAGCATTTAAAAAAGGAATAAAAGCACAAAGAAAACTTAAAGCAATCACTCTTCTCTTGACATTTTAGAACCTTTGCTTCCAGTGTCTTTATGGGCCTAAACTAGTTTATGTTGTTATAATTATACTTCACATATAATTTTATTTCCTGCCCTCTCATAACATTAAGTCACACAAAGTTTTTCTGTCAAATGAGATAATTAATAAATAACATTTATTATTTGGTGTCTATTATTTCACCAAAAGGATATTTTACATCTTAACAATTCCCGCAAGTTGGGAGTCAGGGATTTCACTCTGAAATACGACACTGTAATAAGTATCAAAGTCAGTGAAGGAACTATCTTCAGTCTTTTGGTACTTTTATGTCTGGATCACAAACCAGGATTACTTACTTCCTGGGAAGGTTGCCAGATTTATCCAATAAAAATAGAAGACACCCAGTTACTTTTGAATTTTGCATAAATAATGGATTTTTAATATAAGTATGTCCCATGTCAGGTTTAAGATATACTAATGGTGAATAGGGCATACTTCTACTAAAAACGTATTGTTTATCTGAAATTCAAATTCACTGGTGCATCTTGTGTTTTTCCCAGCAACTTTCAACAAAGGTGTTTTTTACACGTCTTACATATTGTAACAGGCAGAACAATGGCCTGCCAGAGACGCCTGTGTGCTAACCCTCAGAACCTGTGAGGTTATACTGTTGGCAGATACAATTAAGGCTGTTAGTCAGCTGATGTCAATATAGGCACAAGGTAATCACGAAAGCCCTTAGACGTGAAAGATACAGGCGGAAGAAAGACCACAGAAAAGGAAGAGCGAGAAAGACTCAGCCTGACAAAGACTCAGCCTGACATCGCTGGCTTTGAAAGTGAAGGAAGGAACCCTGAGCCAAAGACAGTGGGCAGCCTATAGAAGCTGGACAAGGCGAGAAAATATGTTTTCACACAGAGACTCTGGTAAGAAATTCAGCCTTTCTGATGCCTTGGTTTTAGCCCAGTGAGAACATTGGTGGACTCCTGACCTCCAGAACTATAAAGTAACAAATCTGTACTGTTTTTAAGAAAAAAGTTGTGGTGTTTTTAATGGCAGCTATAGTAAAATGGTGCATATATTTTCATAAAGACTTTGGTGGTCATTGAGCTAAAAGATAGGCTCGATATCTTGATTCTTGTATTACAGTAATATTATTTAAGAGTATAAAAAATATGACTCTGGACCTAGAATACACACTTCCTGGAAGCTGACTGGAGTTAGACACCTTCTTACTGACACTCTTAGTTATTTCTGATTGAGCCTACGAGGAACACTGCCCACAGTGCTTTATATCCTAGAGGGCTGACATTAGTGATTGCATATGAATACCATGAGGAGTAAAAAGAATTCAGTTCAAGCAATCAGCATCTTTGGGCATTAGTCATGAAATGAACTCAACTCAGAAGGTCTCAGCTGAGAGTCAAGCTGCAGAGTAAATCAAAAACAGCTGAGATAAGCAAATGTTCTTCACACTCTCTCAGCCTGAGTTGGTGGTGGGGTCAATGCCCAGTGCAATTTTGCAAGTATTCAACATGAAAATCCAGTTGTTAAATGCATCATATTTATATATATTTATTGCTATGGGGAAGGCCAGCCCCCCAAAATGTTGCTTTACTACATGGCTCTGAAATACAAGGGAGACAACTCAAATGCTGTAGTCCATTTGCTTTTCTGGAAATTCTGCACAGCTCACAGACTTGTATTTTGGGGAAGCAAGATGTTATCATCCATTTAAAATGTGCGTGTTTCATGGAGAGTTTATAGCAAATCAAACTTAGAGGTGTAAGGTGGTTAGAGACCTCAAACACAAGAATTTCCAAGTCTACAGCAGATGTGGGCTCATAAACAAATAATGATGCAATGCGATGAATGTTCTTACACAGAGGAACATACAGGAAGCTGGGGGACCCCTCAGGAGCCAATAATCAGAGCCCAGAGGCTTCCATGTGGACAGAGTGCTTGATATGCCAGTCGCAGGATGGGAAGGGATGTTCAGGCAGTCCTGCAGCCTGAGCCAGTGAAAGACTAAATGAGTGAGAATGGTTTTAGCCTATTTACCTGGTTTGCAAGGTGGATATGTGTGTTGTGGATATCATGACTTCCTAAAATGGGTTTAATACTCTTCACTCTTTCAGAGCATATTTTTCATGCCTGCTCTTTTTTTTAAGCATTTTGGGCCAGGCAGTGAGTTAGGTAATTTCTATGTTATTTCATTATCAGAACAGTCCTGTAAGTTTAATCACCTTATAGATGACGCCCTATCTGCCTCAGAACACAGGGTGGCTTGTGGCTGCCTTTGATGGGATGAAGTACTCGAGGTGGGGTGGGTTTCATGACGACTACAATGAGCTACATTTGGCAAATATTGAATTTGAGATTATGTTGGAGAGGATCTAAAAAGGCTACATTGTTTGTGTGTAGCTCTGAAGTCAAGTTTGGGGAGGAAATATTGATCTGGAATATGTGGCAATTGAAACCCTGGAAATGCCTGGGATGGTCTAGAAAAGACATCAAGAGATCCACAGAGAACACTGGTGGTAAATGGTGACATTTAAGATGACAGATACTGAACCTGAGCAAAAGTAAAGAGAAGGAGAGTCATGAGAGAGGAAGGCAGAAGACCGAGGCGGAGTGACTGTGGTTTGGCCAGCAATGGCAGACGGAGTTCATATTTTAGGTCAAAAAGAACAATATCCAAACAGTTTCTATTGAATTTCAAACAATGTAATTGTGATAATTTTCTTTAAAAATTTGTAATGGGAACAGAAGGAAGACTGGAATATGGCTAGTTATTGGAAAGTAAGGAAAGAGAGACATTGAGGAATTATTGAAATTGTGTTAAGGAATTATGGAAAAAGAAGATGGAGGGATAGAGAAGAGAGTCCTGGTACCTGGATAAGATGTGGTATTGAAACAGGTCATTTGTTTTATGTTTAACCTGCTCGGCGTGGTCATATTTACATAATGGGAAGAAGGAGCCAGCAGGATGGGCTTACATACATATTCAGGATTCTTCTGGGTGTGACAGCGATGTATATCAAATAACTTAAGAAAAATATTTAAAAATCAATGCTAATACAAACCATGCAGTGAGGCTGACTCGGACAGTCTAGGGAACCACCTGGTATTGCATGGCACTCCACAGAAGTAAGAGACTTCTCTCTCCCAGTGTCAGCATGTGTAACCTTAGAGGAGGACATCGACCAGGGAGGCTTGCCTGTTCATCGCTGAGCCACCTCCTGTGACTGGAGCAGTTGAGCAGGCCTGCACCGGGTACCACCCAGGGCCAGAGGTTGGGACCAGGACTTGGGACTGCATAGGAAGAGTTAGAGACAGTAAAGGAATTGTGCTCAGTAGAATGGCTACTGTTCCCAGGAGGCAGGAAAAAGAGAGGCTTGGCACCAAAAATAACAGATGTGCAGACCAGAGGAGGAGTCCAAGACACAGGGCAGAGAATACTGAATAACTAGAGGGAGACCTCGACCCACTTCAGACAGGGTTCATTGTCACTTCAGAAGGGGGCCTTCCCTCTCTGTCCCGCCTGGCACCCTGAATCCCCAGGTAATTCTCTGTCCCTCTCCTGTCTTTTCTCCCTAATGCCATCATCCTATAAATCTGTGCTATCTGTTAAGTTGCCTACCTGGTTCCAGGCCGGCTCCCTGCCTTTCAAATTTTCTTGCAGTTCAAACACCCACTTCCTTGTCAGACACTCTGCTTGTCTTACGTGCTATTCTAACTCAGACGTCTGAAATCTGAAATATCACCTAGTGCAGGGGTGTCAAACCTGGGGCCACATCAGCCTCACGATTGCCTTCAGAGGGCTGAATGTAATCTTAGGACTGTATAAACTCCTTAACTAGGGGCAAGGAGCTTGGCGCTGCCGCCGGGTAGAAACAAGGTGACGGGCTGGATTCAGCCCGCAGGCCTTGTGTTCGCCACCTGTGACCTAGTGCATATTTAGCACTCAATTACTTGTTGAGTTGAAGAAGAGATAGAGATAGAGAGACTTAATGCTACACATAATAAAGGGATGTCCATAAAAAATACAGACCAATTGTGTTAAAATGTCAAGTAGAGTACCATATTCACAAACGTATACATGGTCATCAGATATAAAATTATTTAGGGGTGATGAGCTAAAAATTGAAATGTTTCACTGAGTAGACAGCGCAAATAGTGGACTTTTATGCTGCATATTGGCTTAGTTTTGCTGTTTGTGATAACACTGGACATTAGAATTTTATGTGTGAATTTTACTACAGAATGCAGATCAGCATGTGTTGTAAAGGCTCAGAACAGACACGTACATGAAACATCCAGGTTTTATTAGTGGAAAGATTCTCTGACGTTAAACTGGTTTACATGAAGGAAACTTTTAGAATTCCTTCAGTAAGAATGTCCCCCAAATAGCTCCACAGTAAAATGGAATAAAACTGCCTCTCCGCGAAAACTTTGGCAACTGGATACCCCCGTGCCTCCGAGTCGGCAGTGAGCTGGAAGTTAACACATGTGGAAACAATTCATTACGTGAACTTGCAGAAGAACCTTTGACAGCTATTCTCTTTGAATATCTTATAAGAGGAAAACTGTCCTAAAAAGCAGGAAATAAAAACAATTGTCTGGTTTTACTTAATTTTTCTTGGGAAAACCGCATTAATAGTACAGGTCACACATGAACACATACAAAAGCTTTACATAATGAACCTCACAGATGCGTCCTCATTCTGGGGATTATGCGTGTGCGTGCATGCATGTGCATTTACATATATATGCACAGAAGGTTCCTGATGTTTCAGAAAATCATCCTGAAATATGGTTTTGTCAGATAATATATCAGTTCATTCCTTAAAAGAGTTTAAAATTACAAGCCATATAGTAATCTTGTATATGTTTGAGAAGTAAACATGGAAAAAAATGCAATGGTTTTTTCTATAAAATAATACACAGATTTTCTTGTTCTGTAATATGTTTTGATCCAGGAGAATGTTTAATGTTTGGGGATGGAAATAGAATGTGAATGATGCACCAGATCAAACCCCAGACAGAAAAAAAATTGTTTTCCTGTCTATTATGAGTAAAGAAGAGTTAAAAAATGAAATTTTGCTCTTGAAGTCAATTATAATAATGGGGTGGGAAATACAGAGGTGAGGAGGGATATACTGGAGTTTTAACATCACAGGAGAAAGCTAGCCCAGCGTCCTTTTTAAGTACCGGGATCTGTAGAAGGAAATTCTACAGTGGCATTAATCTATTTATTCGCCCCCTTGTTTAAAAATTGAGTGAGCTCCTGTGCCAGGCACTGTACTACTACTGGCTTGATTAAATATGATGAAAAATATCAGTGTTCAGGGTTTTTTTGGGGATTAGTCCTTCAGGCCACTGATGGGGACTTCACAGTGTGGAGGGTGGTGTCCCCTCAGTGCCACCCTTAGACTTGGGCAGGAGGGGTCTTTTCCTTGAACCCTTTCCTCAGAGGCCCCCACGTGTCACAACTCTTAAAGAACTCATGCTGTGCAGCACTGCTGTGGCACCGGCCAGAAGCCCTAAATATCCACTCCCATGTCTGACCCTGTTCAGGCCCCAGAGAAATATTCCTCCGCTCCTCTGTTGGCCCATCATGGAAACCAAGGCAACTGCACCTGAATTCTGTCTGTGGTTGGCATTGCCCTGTGGCTGCTGTCTGAGATGACGGCTGCCTTCGACTTGGTGAATGGCTTGCCCCTGCATGCTTAAATAAGTGCAAAGGCAAAGTGGTTAACTGGTGAACCTCCTCATTTGAGATGGCATCAATATAATCTATTCTTGCTTATCAAAATATGTCCATTTCTTATAGACCCTAATGGTCCAATATGTGTTTCATGCATACATCCAGATGTGTGTGTAAACCACAATATAGTAACATCTCAGTATAATAGGACATGTACCAGGCATGTGCTAAGTACTTTATTTTCTTTCTCATGTTTAATGTCCACAAGATAAAAAACATTAAGCCTTAGAGAGATTAAGAAATTAATCCACCAGCACACAGTTGGGAGGCCCTATAGCTGGGATTCAAACCCGTGAACTCTGACCACAGCCAGGCTAAACTGTTACCTATGTGACAACAGTTTGTAAGTATTCTTGAGTGTGACTGTAGAATTCAGCAGTTCCTCAGAATATTCCAAAGGACTTCTAGTGTTATGATAAGGTGGCATTTTTTAAAGTTTTCCCCTAAAAAGTGAGAAGATAATCTCAGAACAAAATAAACCCAAGTGGAAGTATAGTTACTTCCATAACCTTTTCATTCCATAATGGATCACTGAGAGGGGAAAACCAAGTCTTGTGACACAGTGTCCTAAGCAATGGTGAAACTGGAGTCTTCCTCATTTTTAATGTGGCCACCAGATGTTTTATTTGTAATGACAGTTTTCTTTCAGCTACTTCAATAGTCAGAAATCTCAATGATTTCAACTTCTTTAATGTAAAATGTAAAATAAACCGCAACAGGCACAGGTCTTTTACGTCCCACATTTCATGATCGTTTTCTCATGGGAACCTTGGTCTCTTGTTCATCTCCCACAAGCAGAGTTGCAGACTGCTCTGCATTCTGTGGCAGAGAAGTAACAAAAAGAGTTTAACAGGTTTTTGGTCAAGGGACTGAATTAATGAAGCTACTGTCTCACAGGCCAAGTCTTAGTACATATCCCATTGTTCTTTCAAACAGGTTTTTGTGGCCGAAAGCAATCTGACTTTAAAAACAGCTCCCCCCTACTGTTAGGAAATGTATAAGGCTCCGCCTAATCTAATTTTTCTCTGCCTCTGTCAAACCTGGATTGAATTAGTCTGGGAGATCCAAAATTGTTTAAGGATGATTACAGATATGGGCACAGAAAAATACATGTTATGATTTTACATTCTATCTTACCTCATTTACCATTAACTTGAATTGTTCAGATGCAAAATAGTGAGCAATTAAAGTCTTATTCATTCATTATGAAAGGTATTATGAAGAAGAAACATTTATTGAGCTATTTTTGCATGTTAAGCACTAGGAAAGTTAAATCTACCACTTTAATTTTAATCTTAAAGACACGTGTTATATAAAGTATTATCTTATTAATGCAAATGAAGGGTAAAGCCCAGCAAGGCTTTAAGAAATTTGCCAAAGTGCACTTATCTAGTAGTAGCGACAGTTGTGTAGTCAGAATTGAAGTTAAGAGTCCAAAGTCTGGCCCTAGCTGGTATGGCTTGGTTGGTTGGAGCATCGTCCTATAATCAAAAGGTTACAGGTTCGATTCCCAGTCAGGGGCCGTGCCTAGGTTGTGGGTTCAGTCCCCCATCTTGGTTCCTGTATTCCTTCTCCTGGCACATACAGAAGGCAACCAATTGGTGCTTCTCTGTTGCAGCAGTGTTTCTCTCTTTTTCTTCTCCTCTCTCTAAAAAGCAATGAAAAAATGTCCTCTGGTGAAGATTAAAAAGAAGAAAAAGTCCAAAGTCTGAACTATCAAAATTAATGAAAAAAAAGTTTCTGATGTTTGTAATCATCTTTTCCATAATTGTTCCAGAGACAGTATCAGCATTTTCATTTTTGGAACTGTTTCATCTACCAATCTTCTGTAAATGGATTATTTTCCTAATATTCTAATGTTTTTAAAAAATTAATATTTGTATTATTTAAATGAATTTAGTGTAGGTGCTATCAAATCCTATAATAGATGGACTTCTAAAATTATTTTTGAACAAATAGACGCAGCTGTTAACTGTAATATCTATTCGGTCAGGATTAATTTTCTAATATGACAAAATTAGCATCCAGTAAATATTTGTTATAAGCTAGATTTACTTTTTTACTACAAAAAACATTATAATTCATAAAGCAGCATTTTACAATGTTGTTAAAGTTGTTATTATACAAATTATTTTTTTAAGAGAAAGTATGCATTTCAGAAACTACAAAACAGGCAAAGGATTGATGATTTCTACAAATTTATAGGGGAAAATATTACGTGTGTGGCTTTGGAGGACTCATAAATAAAAAAGGAGAGATTATAGGAAGTTGCAATACATTCATTAAAAATAATCAATATTAAATTATCTTCATCAATGTTGGTGGTTCTCAGTGCGACTCACTCTCTGTCTTTGTCTGTCTCTCAGTGTGTTTCATTGCAGCTTTCCCTTTCACTCTTTCAGTTTTTGACTCACTCCAACTTCAGCCTAGAATTAAAAAAAGCTCACAAGTTTACCTTGGAATCAGTAGGGCTGGGAGACAGTGCTGAGGGAGGATAGTAAATGTTCATTTGTAGATCCACATTGATCTAAATGGGGGACTCAGGTCTTCAGCTTGCTGGGGCGGGCTTCATTCGGCCACATCTGTGTCAGTGCCATGCCTGAGGACAAATACACTGCTAGTGTAAGTCCTCTTCCTATCATTTATGTTCCTACTTTTAACAGAGACATACATATAATTAAATTTGTTTTTCCTCTATCATACTTTAAGCAAACAGCACAAGTTCAGTAAGGACAACAAATGACACTTGACATAATCATAATGTAAATGAGAGGCAATTGTGGGGGTACTTGAAACCTGAAACATACAGGTCCCATCTCAAGGCAGTACTTGCACTCAGCTTCAGATGGTGGCTGTCATACACTAATACAGGCTTGCCATTGCTAGATACTTCCCTTTTGCAGAAGAAATAGGACATAAAGATTATTGTGTCAAGCGTCAGGGATTTGAATGTTGGCAATTCATTCACTTAATCATTAACCAGTGCGTAGACAGACATTGTGCGAGCAAAACAAAACACATCGGTAGGTGATGTAGTATAGCTTATTACTTCTGCTTCAGAAGCCCAAACTATTTTTATACTTCTATATTTTTATTCTCCTGGTATTTCAAGACCAAGCTCAAGAAATACCTTCTCTGTGAAGCCTTTCTTGAATTTCTTCAAGACATGTTTCACTTCTCTGTGTCTTCACTACCCTCTAAACAATTATGTCATAGCACCTATATGTATTTTACTTATTTAATCTTCCATATTAAGCTATAAGCTCCTCCAGGCAAGATACTGTAATAGGTTGAATGGTGTCCATGCCCTAAACCCTAGATCCTGTGTGACCTTATTTGGGAAAGGGTCTTTGTAGATGTGATTAAGGATCTCCAGGTGAGCTCATCCTGGATCTTCTAGGTGTACTCTGAATTCAATGCCATGTGCCCTTGTAACTGAAAGAGAGGAGAAGGAACAGAGGGAAAGTCCTGTGAAGACACAGGCAGAGATTAGAGTGATGTAGCCAAAGGTGAGGAAAAGCTCGGAGCCACCCGAAGGTGGAAGAAGCAAGACAGGATCCTTTTCGGGCCTTCAGAGAGATCTTGGTGCTGCTGACCCCCTTGAATACTGACTTCCAGCCCGCAAACTGTGACAGAAAAACTTTGGTTGTCTGAAGTCATGTCCTTTTTGGCAATTTGGTCTAAGATCTCTAGGACACTAAGTCAGAGACTATGCTTCTGTAACTTTGTATGGCAAACCCCAGCACAAAGCCTGGAAGGTAGGTGGCAGGCAGAAAACAGATGTTGGTTTCTTTGGACTAAAATGATGCATTCTCAGTCTTCAGGAGTCTAGCACACTTCCTGTACTGTAGGGGAATGATATTCCATTTCTCATAAGTAAGGTTCTTAAATGGATTATTAAGGCTCAGTAATCAACAAGTAGCAGTTTATTAACATTAGAAATCTTTGTCATATTCCTCTCAGTACAGTGCGTGGCGTACGCCTCCCTACAGACAAGTGAAAAGAATCAGCTACTTCCTCTCCTCTGTGCGGGAAATGCTGGTCTACACCCAAGTGCGCATAAAAGATCATCTCTTTCCTGAGGACGGTGGTCATCCATCCTCACTGAAACACAGACTAGCAGAGCCAGTAGTCAGGGTTCTGACTACTCAAGACATGAATTTGGACCAAAGTGCTATTTGCTTCTAGCTGTAAGACCTTGAGTAAATTATCGTTCTTCTCTGAGGGAGTGGGGGACAAGAGGCAATAGTAAGTACAGTATGTATTAAAAGGATTAGATAGGCTGAAAGTCCTCCCTGAATATCTGGACTTAGAAGGGCCTAAAAAAAGTGATACTTGCCTTCTACAGATTTCTAGTAGTGTATGCTGTTTTCTTTGATTGAGGTATTAAAGGTTGAGAAAATGTGTTCACTATGTGTACTGGTTTGAATTTAAGGATATTAAGCTGGATTTCCTATTCTTAAAATGAAATCCAGATTTCCCTTTATAATTCCTGAAAAGCTGGTTGGGGGATGGGCAGGGTGAGGTGCTGGGATGTTGGTACCACAAGGAGCTTTAGCACCATTCGTCTTGACGGTTGTTAGTTGATGCTTCTGATCAGCATCAGAATCCATAGTGAGAGGGTCCCAAAAATGAAATCATGCAACCGCAACTAGAATTGCATCAGTTTCAAGGCTTTTTGTGAGGTGTTGAAAATTATGTTTAGCACCCTGGCTGGTGTGGCTCAGTTGATTGAGTTGCGGCCTCAGAACCAAAGGGTTGTTTGTTCAATTCCCAGTTCCCAGTCAGGGCACATGCCTGTGTTGTGGGCCAGGTCCCCAGTGGGAGGTGTGCGAGAGGCAACCACACGTTGATGTTTCTCTCCTACTCTTTCTCTCTCCCTTTCCCTCTCTAAAATAAATAAAATAAATAAAATCTTTAAAAAAAAGAAAATTATGTTTAGCCTTATCAGTAGAGTTTTCTCAGTGGGTAAAACATATTTATCAGGCTAATGTTGTTGGTACTTATATTGGCCAGCCCACCAATCCTTCTAGAAGAAAAATAGACCCAGCACAAGGCCTGTTGAAGACAACAGTTTCTATCCCATTCCTGTGAACCTGTCAAAGGATTAGGTAAGAAGGAGGAAGCTTACCAATGGGAAGAGTCTTTAGTTTTGTTAGTCTCGAAACTCTGCAAAGGATAAGTTTGGTTATATCAGTCATTTGTATTTTTTATATTTTTAATTTTAAGTTACAGTAGACCTACAATACTGTACTAGTTTCAAGTGTAAAACAAAATGATCGGACAATTATAGAACTTATGTGATCACCTCACTAAATCTAAAACCCAGTCCCAGCCAGTATGGCTCAGTTGGTTGCAGCATTTTCCTATAGACCAAAGGGTCACAGGTTTTATTCCCAGTCAGGGCACATACCCAGGTTGTGGGTTTGATTCCCAGTTGGGGTGCATGTGAGAAGGCAATCAACCAATGTTTCTGTCTCATATCAATGTTTCTCTATGTCTCTGCCTCTCTTTCTATGTCTCTCTCTCTTTCTCTTCCTCCCTCCTTGAGAGCAATGAAACAATGTCCTTGGGGGAGGATACAAAAAATTTGGTAAAATCTGGTACCCATCTGACACCATGGATATTACAATATTATTGACAATAATTTGTATTGATTAGTGGTTCTCAAATGAGAATGATTTAGAGTCCCTGATGACACTTGGCAAGGTCCATTGACATTTTTGGTTGTCTTGTTGAGGAAGGGAGAATGATCCTGGTATCTGAGGGGTAGAGGCCAGGGATGCTTTAAACATCCTGCAATGCATAGGACAGCTCCCACACAGAGTATTATTTAGCCCAAAATCAAAGAGTGGAGAAAACACAGAATGGAAGAACATATGAAAAGTATCTGGAAAAGAAAGCTCAATTAAATTGGGGGCTGAAGTGAGTTTTATGGGGCATACACATGCTAGAGCTTACAGACAAAGAGATAAAAGTAAAATTTGTGAAGAAAAGTAGAGATACGTATATGTATCTTCCAAACAATATGGAACCCCCAATATGGCATGATTTGGAAAATCAGTGGAAGGTAAGAAAAGAGACAGCTATTTGACCTGATCTGATCCAGAGATGCATTTGTCACAGCACCATTCAGGTCATTCAGCAGAGGCTAGAGTAAAGCAAATGGCAACACTAGCACCATTTTTTATCTGTAATACAAATGTTGAGGGAGCCACAGAAATGTACACATTGTTGATTTTCCTGGGATAAGGGCCTGACTTGGGGTTACTGTGCATATCAGTCCTTGTCAGCTAAGGTGTGAAGGTACAACAGCTGGAGCTGAACGTGGAAGGAAGGGAGTGGAAGAAGAAGGACAAACTTGTTGATGTTCTTTTCTAACATGTCAAGTTAAGGAACTGAGATATTATCTATATTTATAAAAAACTGATAAAAGTTTTCAGGTTGTCATAGAAAGGTAATTATTTTACTAAAGTGATAAACTTTTAATAATCAAAAGTTCGGGATGGACAGGGAGGTGAAAGATTGAGTTAAACCTGGAAATTGAGACAACATGTTAATAATCAAAAAAAGGTCGGTAAAGATATAATTTAGCATGATGAAGGAAACTTCAGGAGAACAAACAAAAAAGTTGTTGACAATGATTATAGCTAAGAAATGTGGTATGGATGGGGGGGTGTAGTGATGTTGGTGGAGTTGGATGAGAGGTTATTACTGTATATCATAGGCCTTTCCATGCAATTTCCTTTTATAAACATGTACGAGTATTACTTTGCTAATAGGCATTAAAGAATTCATGAAAATTTTATACATGTAGCTGAAAAGGTAATAAACTTTGGTCATAATACCATATAGGTTGTCTTGGATATGCCAGCCATTATTCTTAAATTGCCTCTACAGCTATTCACAGTTACTGCTTGTTTTACCTAATCATTGACATTATAGTTTGTATTTATATAGTGTTTCATAGAGAAGGGATATTTTCTACATTTATTCGAAAAAATTCGAAGAGGGGAGAGAAAAAGAATATATATTCTCCCCCTCTTTCGCAGGCCTCCACTGAGCTACACCAGTCAGGGCTTCAATTTCTGTACATTTTTAAGAACACAGGGAACTTTGGTTGGGGCACTTGGAAAAGGAGTCCCTGAGACAGATTTGTGTTTCAGATCGGAGAGCACTAAGCATGAGCACTCATGTGGGAAGAATAAGAGAGCTGAATGGGCAGGAGGGTGTGGCCACTGCCAGGCAGTTGCAGCCAAGTAAGTCCTTGACTGATTCTGCAAGGGGGTATTTGAGACAAGATGGCCCTTCAGAGTTGTCCCAAATAGAGAGGCAAAAGGGCCTGGGCTGAATTCTCCCTGTTGGCAAGAATTGCCTGGAAGCTTGACTGTGAGAAAGGAGGCTTCGTCCAGTGGAGGACAATTCCCCAGCAAAAGCCAGCTGAGCTCTGGGAGCCACTGACACCTCTCACACTGGGCTAATCTGTGCTTCGTTCCTGGAGGCAGAGCATCTCATCAGTGCGTCTATGGGTGTAGCCACTGACATCTCCATTTTGTATACATGGAAATGGAAGAACCCTTTATGGCATGAACTAGGCTAACCTCCCCTCCCCAACACATATCAAAATGCACATTTTATAATCTGGCCGTGTCGGTTTTCCTGTACTCCCTGCATAGCCAAGGCATGCTTTCTCTTTGTGCTGTTGAGCACCTTCTACTTTCCACCTGAGATCTCATTTTCTCTTGTTTTCTACAAGACTACCTGTAGATAATCCTTCAACAACAACCTTAGGAAAAGCACCAATGAGTTTTGCTGTCTTTCACTTAGCATTCTCTATAGTGCTATACATTCCACTGTAAAAGATCTCACCAAATTATAGCATAATATATTTTTAGAAATTTTGGGGGGGGCTTCTCTCTCACTAGACATTGAAGTCCCTGAAATGTGAGACTTTGTATGTTGGCCTATTGTTTCCCAAGTACCGAATTCATTGACTTTACCTGTAGTAGGTGCTCAACAAACACAAACTGCAATTTTTATGAAAATAAACAGAAGGCTTGCTTTAAATTCCAAATCAGATGATTTATATTTTTCATATATAATTTTAGGATCTCACAGAAGCTCTTGTGTCTTTTATTTTTTTTTCAGGGTTGCCCTACCTACCTCAGAGGTCAGGTAGGAAAAAACCAAATGCTACTCAGATAACAATGTGCACATACTCCGCAAGCCAAGGGATAATGGACATACCATGTTTTTTTATTATGATTGCGATATCACCAATTATCAACTCAACCTCAAGACATATCAATTCATCACTATAAAATTTGTTGGTTTTCAACCACAAGCTGACATTCACCTCTCTTAACCCATCCACATGACTCACTGAGCAGTGAGTTAAGCCATTTTCCTAAAAATATGCCAAATGCCAAAACCTAACCACAGCAATTGAATCTTTATTCTCAAATAAGGTGACTATAATCATCCACATGATTGTTACTTTCAGAACATTATCCCAGTCAATGAAAGGAATTTTCCTTTAAGGTTGCTGCTTGACATCTGACTCATGATTAAATAATTTTTTAGCAACAGAAAAATATGTATCACTTCCCCGTGTGTATCTCAGGAGTTTTTAATTTTTATTTATTTTTTATGTTTTGAGGTAACCTTTGAGAACCCAGGAAAATACTTTCCTCTTGACTCTCAACTAGAAGAAACAAGCTCTGGGTTTATCATAAGTATATTTAAGTTTCTCTATGATTCTTTCCTGCTTACTAGAAGGATATAAACCATAAATAAAAGATATTGGCATGCAAAAGTTATTTCATGAAATATATATATGTATATACACACATATATATCTTCAAATGTGATCTAACTTCATGAACTATTAATGTGAAACAAATATTAGTGAATAATCCTTGAAAACCTGAACTTTAACATCTGTCTTTCTCTAAATAAAATATGAAAATTATTATTTTCCACTTGAGAGTATTTGGAAGACAGATACTGCCAGGCATAAAAATGTCTTTTATTTTTTTACTAAGATTAGTTTCATTTAAGTCAATTTTTAAATTATTTAAAAGAAAGTCTTTTTTTTCTCAGTGTTACAAGTAACACATACTCATTGTAGAAAATTCACAAGACAGAGGAGTTTAAAAAAGAACATTAAAATCATCTTTAAGATTTGTATACAAAGGTAGCTACGTACAATTTTTGATAAGTTTCCTTTCAGTCCTTTTCTCTCACATATATATTTTAATTGCAGTTTTATGAAGTCATTTTTCAATTTTTAAAAACTTAATATTGAGTTTTCCTGTGTCCTTAAAATATTTTCCAGAAGAAGTTTTCAGTGATTACTTAACATCCTATTGCACGGATGCCCTGGACCCTGATTTCACTCCTATGAGGGATTTAATGAACCAACTGAACTAACAAACCTAATAGAGACAGACTCATAGATGGGGTGCGGGAGGATAGCTGGGCATAGTGGGAGAGGTTAGGGGGTGGAGGGATTGAGCCAAAAGGAAAAAGGACTGGTGGACGTGGACAATAGTGCGGTGATTGTGGCGGCGGGGGAGCATAAGGGGACTGAACAGTAATGGAAAAATACAATAAAAGAAAATTTAAAAAGGTAATTCATGAAAATGTCTTAAGTGATGGCTTTGGAGTTCCTTTAGAGAGCTTTGTAAAAGTTTCTGTGCTTATCTGAAATCACAAAACACTCTTTTAAAAAATGTATGTGTTCATAAAAAAAGCAGAAAATGGGAGAAGTTTTATGGCAGATATCAGAACTAGAGTCAAGAATAACTGACTAATAAGCTTGTGATAATAGGGAAAAGATGAAAAATTTCATCAGAAAACTGGAATATATAAAAAATAAATACAACCAAATTCTAGATGTAAAAAATAAAATAACTAAAATTAAAATCTTGACTGAGCAGCTTTGCCTCTACTGAAGAAAAGACTAAAAGATTTGTGAACTAGAAGATAGGCCAGTAAACAATAAAAAACAAAAGCAAGCAACCAGCACCACAGCAAAATCACAGATAGGTTGAAACCTGGAAGAAAAATCTAGTAAAGTGAATACTGATCTGTGGGTCATGGTGAAAGAATCTAACACTGAAGTAATTACTAACTATAGATAAAATTTTAAAAAGAGAGACTAATGGAAGCAATTTTTAAAAAGAAAATGGCCAAGAATTTTGCAAAACTTAGAAAGGACATAAAGCCATTGGTTCCCAATGTTCCTCAAACTCCACGCACTATCAGTCAGAGGTAAATCATGCCCAGATATATTATAGTAAAACTTTTTGTCAATGAAAAAGAAAGGGTGAGAAAAAAGGTATATTTCTTTAAAAAGAGCGTAACACACACATGCACACACAATGGTCAGACAGCCTCTCAACCAAAATGTCAGGAGCCGAAAATCAATAGGACGATGCTTTGGGTGTGTTGTCGATACACAGTAGGGCATGATGATTTACAAGCCAGGTTTTGCAGTTAAAGAACACTGTGTTGGTGTTCTGCACACTCTGTGGTGGAGTGACCGGCCACAAAGTTTTTAACCTCCGAACCTAGTGTTGCACGTGTTTACCATGGGAAAAATAACGATATATCCCTTTTAGGGTTCTAACTGTGAGGAAAGAAGATAACAATATCAATCATGTGTTTAGTGCAATGTGTGGCATATTTGTCATTCTATTTAGTTATTGTGGTAAAATATATATAACATACAATTCATCGTTTTTACCCTCATTAGATCTAGAATACACTAGCATTAAATACATTCATAGTGTTGTGCAACCAGTCTTCAGATTTCATCTTTCCGGCTGAAATCCCATTCACTCTTATCACTAATTCTCTTTACCCTCTCTCCCCAGCCTTGGAGAGAGAGGCTGTGTACCCAGAAGTGGACTTTTTAGATCACGTGATAGTTCTATGTTTAATTTTTTGAGAAACTGTTATTATTATATATTTTTTAATGATTATTTGTTAATGCCATTCATTTCTTCATTAGATTGCAAAGATGGTGATGAATGGCATAAGGTTCTCCACTTTAGAATGGAGGCCCAGCATCTGTCCTACACTATGTGTCTCATAAATTTTTGCTGAATGAATGAATGTGTGAGCATCATTGTGAGTCAGTAGGTTGTGTGCTGAGTGTGAGGGTGAAGTGTGGAGGCTCAACTTCAAGCAATCCTACAACTCAGCTCTGGGGTCTGGCTTCAGGGCACTTGAATCACTCACCTCTCTGAGCTTCCCTGTTTGTTCCCATGCAGAAGGGAAGAGGAGCAAAGCCCTGTTGTGAGAAGGAAAGGAGTGAATTTGTGTGAAGACAAGTGAAGTGCTTTGAAGAGGCTGTGATATCCTGTTCAGTTTGAACCATTATTCATCTCTAGGCAGCTGTTTCAGCATTTTCTCAAAACACATGTATTGTGGTTGGACATTCCTTACACATTATTTTTTAAAGTACATTTTAAAATTACTTTTTTTGCAGGAAAAATGGATCCTGGTTTTATTTACTTACACATGTAAGCATTTCAAAGTATTCTTTGGAAATGAAAACATTGTTTGGGAGTTACCATTTTTTTCTGAATATTAAGGTTGAAGTGACATTAATGAGGTGAACATGCTAGGGAAAATCTACATAATAATATGGTTTGAAAAATACATAAGATGAACACTGAAGAAAGATAATTCCCTGACACTGCATAGGCCGTATAAATGTCACTCCTCTCTCCATGGCGAGGTTTGGGGGCTCTCTAATGTGGAGCTGACTAGGTATCAATACTCCGCAGAACTTTGGCAGGTCTTGCACTCTTAGCTATATGTAAAAGACACTGAATTTTAATAATTTTAGAGAGAAATTTGGGAACGGTAGCATGCTGACTCCCAGAAATCAAGTAGGAGTGAGCACTAACACTACACGGAGGTCAAGAAAAATCTGGACTGCAGGAACAATTGGAGTCAGGGACAGAAACGCTCTGGATCTCTCTCTCTGCCCCTCCCCACTGCTTTTGTTGGGACCTCTGTCCTGTTGACACCCTTTCAGGTTGGTTTTTCTTCCCCAGGGACAAATGACTGCCAACAACATAGTCCTTGATTCCACCTACCAGAGGAGCTGATTTCATTTTATTTTTTATTTACTAGACTATTTTTTAGAGCTGGTTTAGTTTACACAAAATTGAGCATACAGAACAGTGTTCCCATGCACCCCCTCACCAACTTCCTATTTCCCCTGTTAGTATCTTGCATTAATATGATACATATTAATTTGCGTTAATTAATTAGTTATCATTGATCAGCCAGTGTTGACATATAAAGATTCACTGAAGATTATCCTTCACATTCAGGTTTGCTCTTTGTGTTGTATATTCTCTGGGTTTTCACAAATGTGTATAATGACGTTGTCATTAAGTACCATACCAAGTAGTTTCACTGCCCTGGAAATCCTCTGTGTTCTGCCTACTCATCTCTCCCTCCTTGCCCTACTAGTAAACCTCAGGAGATCACTATCTTTTTACTACTTTCATAGTCCTGACTTTTCCAGAATGTTGTCTAGTTGGAATCATAGAGTATCCAGCCTTTTCAGATTGGCTTCTCTCACTTCATATGCATTTCAAATTTCTCCATGTCATTTCATGGCTCAATAGCTCATTTCCTTTTTATTGCTGAATAACATTCCATTATCTGATGTACCAGTTTTTTAAAAATTTTTCCCCGTTCACCTATTGAATGATATTCTTGGTTTTTTCAAGTGTTGGCAATTATGAATAAAGCCACATTAAACGTATGTGCAGGTTTTTGTGTGAACATATGTTTTGAACTGATTTTTATTATAGATTTTTTCTTAAGTTTTTAAAAAATTATTTTATTGTTGTTCAATTACAGTTGTCTGCATTTACCCACCCCCACCCCAGACATCCCCACCTCCTTCCCTTGCTTCCACCTCCTTGCTTTTGTCCATGTGTCCTTTATACATGTCCCTGAAAATCTTTCCTCCCTTCCCCCCCATTATCCCCACCCACCTCCCCTCTGGTTACTGTCAGATTGCTTGTTCTTAATTTCAGTGTCTCTGGTTATATTTTGCTTGCTTATTTGTTTTGTTGATTAGGTTCCAGTGAAAGGTGAGATCATATGGTATTTTTGCCTCAGCACCTGGCTTATTTCACTTAGCATAATGCTCTCCAGCTCCATCCACGCCGTCACAGAGGATGGGAGCTCCTTCTTCCTTTCTGCTGTGTAGTATTCCATTGTGCAAATATACCTTAGTTTTGAGGAAGTATTCTGATTAGACGGTCTTCGGTTAAGGTCTTGTTCCTGAAATCGTTGATTCGTTGGTTTGATTATGAGAAAGAATTCATTTAATTCATTTGTTGAGTCATGAGTGAGAATGATAGTAACTGCTCTGGCCATAGGAATGAGGGGCAAGGACCTACCTGCCTTAGGGGAGGGAAGGGATGACACACATGTGTTGTAACCCCTTATACATGTTACATATTTATCTTCATGATAGCCCACTTTAATAAATGAGAAAACTCACTAAGGCTTAGAGAATTCAAATGACTTGAATTTTAAAAGTTAATTACTGGTGGGTCAGAGGCCAAATCTAAGTGTATTCATTTCAAAACCTGTACTCTTACCTCCAAACCTACTGGAATCTAGCATCATACCATTTTAGAATATTACAACATGGAACCCAGAGTTGACACTTGAATTTGGAAGTAACCCTTATGTTACACAATTTTCCCTATGGAATTGTTGCCTGTTGACTGTCATCACCAAAGACACATGTATGTTTATTTGGGTAGTGAACAATACCTAGCAAGAATTTAGCTCAGCTGCTATCCCCAAAGACATCTTCATCACTGTGGTTTTGAGGGTCTTCTCCCCGGTCATACAGATCCTAAAAGTAGATTGGCTCAGTCACCAATACAAGGATCTAGAGGCTACTAACCCAGCTATTTTTCAATTACAGAATAAAAATGAAGTAAGCTGATATAATTGGGTCTAATGGTCGAAAATTAGAGGTATTCTCCTTGGTCGTAAGTAAGCTGATGGCATTCATTTGCAAATCTATTGCTGAGTAACAAACCACTTCCAGTCTTGGTAATTTAACATAGCCATCTATTTTTCTCACAATTTTATGGGTCAGGAATCACGAAAGGACTCAGCTGGGCAGTTTATCTCTGAGCCATGTTGAGTCACTGGGGCATCTGGAGCTGGAGGCGCAAATGCAAAAATGTCTTCTTCATTCACATCTGGTCCCGTGTCCTCCTGACCTCTTTCTCCACATGGCGGAGCATCCTCTGTGCTCTTTCCATCTGTCTGGGACTTCTTGCAACATGGTGGGCTCAGGATGGCCACACTTTTACATAAAAGCCAGAATTCATGAGGCAGCAGCAAAAACAACCAGGCTGGTTAAGTATGGCCCTTGGAGCTCATGCAAGAGTTCCACTGTTGGTCCATTCTGTTGGTCAGTGTCCCTTTTCACCACTTCCTCATTCAGGGGTGCATCCCCTCTCAAAGGGGGATGGCAGTTCACATTTCAGAAGAGCAGGTGGGGTGGAAGAGAGATCATATTAGAAAAATATAAACTGTCACATCACTGCTTGCCCGTAGCCAAACAGTTTTAAGTTCCAGAGCAGCTCAGTGAGCTCAGAAACTGATTCAGGCTGTAGAATCTTAGAGCTCATTGATCCCACGAAAGTTCCTAGGAATATATGATGTGTCGTGTCTGGTCGAGCTTACATTAATTAACACAAAACTACGACTGTTAAAACCATGTTTGTAGATATCATTGACTGGCTACTTCCTGTTGATAGGAATTTCACTGAAACATTAAACAGATTTCTTTTTTTAATTTAATCTTCAAGACAATCCTGAGAAATAAGGGCCTGCAGCCTCCTTTCATAGGTGAGGAGGTCAGAGCTGTTAGAATTTAAATAACCCACCTGTGGTCTGACTGGTGAATCCAGGCCTGCCTGATAGTAGAGCCTGTATTCTCTCCTTTGTCCTAAAATTCATGTGTGAGTGCCGTGTGTGTGTATGTGTATGAGTGTTGCATGTGGCTGTGGAGGGGCGCCATACCCATGGGCTTGTTTGTTTTGGCATCAGCCTTCCCCAACCCCCACATACGTGACAAAGTTCTCAGTGGTCTCCCATATCGAACCCTTGCCTTGTCATAAATCCTCAAATCACAAATAATCAGTGTGCATCTAGGAGGCCAAAATTTGTGACTCTGTGGGCCCTGAGGCAGGGCCTTCCCACTCTAACACCAGCCCCTTTCAAATATATACATGTACATACATTTTCAGGTCCACAAACAACTTTAAGGCACCCTTCAAGACATCCCCAAACTACACAACTACCATAGCCTTCTAACTATGGCACAAATACAAAGAGAGCCGTCGGCAAAATGGAATTCAAAGTGTTGGGGTGAGGGAGGTAGAATCACCAGTGAGCAAGTCAAGGGCAAGGAACGTGGGACAATGCAGTCCGCCCGGGGCCAGGCCTAGCCTGGGCTAAGTGCAGGGTCAGTCATGGCCCACGGCAATCCCAGGGCCTGAAAGGAATCTCTTTGCAAAATAACCAGCCCATTCTGTGGTGCATGCCATCCATGCCGGTCTGATGACCGGTGCTCTGCCCCTTCTCTCCTATGTCCCACACTGCAGGTTCACTGTCCAATTCTGTCCATTCTGTCCACCTCCCCATTGCCTATATAACAATTCTAAGTGGTCTGTTTCACAAAATTTGCATAGTCTGTTCATTATGATAATTCAGCTGAGTCTGAAAGTCTGTGAAACACATCCACATTGGATCTATTCAAAATAAATCTCACTGTTAGTTCAATTCAACTTTCTAGTATTCTAATATCCAAAGGTTTCTCAACTATCTTATTTTTATGTGAAAATTATCTTGATGATCAGGTATTATAAAAATAACAAAAGTAAGCATAATTTGTTAGAAAACAGAAAAAATGGAAAGTTTTCTGATGGCATAGTGCTGAGTAATAATACCATTCATAAAATATTATTTTATAAATAATAGTTTGCTCATAAAATACCCCAAAACATCTATTATTTCTATTATTGAATCTGTATCTAAAGGTGGCATGTTATAATATTAAAATACTCAAAATTTGTTGGAACGAAATTTCCCACGACCACTTGTCATTCCATAACTTTAACTACAGAGTAATGAGTAAAGACTGTTATGATTTTAGCCTATTTGACTTGCTATATGTTCTAGGATAGGAAAATACCCCAAAGCAATTTCGACTTCTGTTTTACCTAGTTCAAACATGAAAATGGAAGGTTAGTCCAAGGAAACAGCTTTTAGGAAGCCAGATATTCTAGACAAATCAGAACGGGATCGTGCTCCAAAGACCCAGGCCCAGCGGCAACGCCAACACAGCCAATAAAATCACCTCTGGAGCCACCAAGGAAGCCAGAGGCTCAGCAAGTCACGTCTCCAGCAGAGTTGTGGCTCTGTGATGAACTTCTGAAGAAGGGAAGGAGTTAGGAGCAGGAAGAAGTTAAACCTTTTTTCTCATTGATCAGCAAAGGTGGCACATTATGACTGGAAGTTCAGAATTCTGCCAAAATAATCGCAAGTTACTATTTGCACTCAATCAATTTTTGTGGCATTTCCTCATTTGTTAATTATTTTGATCACCTTTATGATACATGTCACTGCGTGGAATCATGTGGTTAAAACATAAACATTATCTTAAAATTGTTCCCAAATTACTCTGTATCATGCAAGGTTCTTGGCACTGTGAATTCAGGACTGTAGAAGTGTCCAGTTCTTCAGGGATGTCTCTGCCATTACTCATTTAAAGAATTAGTGGGAATCCAAATTCTGAGTGCAACACATTCTTTCTACTTTGCTTCAGGCAACTCTAAGCTGATCAGAAAGGAAGATCTCAGTTTACCTGCACGGGAGCGATTAGAAGGCAAGGGTTGGTGTTCCAGTTTTTGGCTTAAATATTTCTACACAACTTAAACTCAAATTTCTCCTTTATCAGTTAGGGGAACTATACCATTTTTATACATTATGATTTTATTAATGATGCTATGAATAGGTGTCAGTATTTTCACTATTTTGTGGATGAAGGAATTGAATCTCAGGGCAGTCCGCAAAGTCATCAAGACTTCACGGCCAGCGACCGATGCAGGGCCAGAAAATAAACTCTGCACTTAGACCTCAGTATCCTGTTCCACAACTTCATGCTGTCACTCAGCACGTACCATGCTCACAAGTTTTCTCTGAGGAGCAGTCAGATTTCTACTGACGTTTATAAGAAAGTACAAGATTCTACGTGTATGTATATTATACATAATATGTATATAAGTCATATGACCACATGTGTATATATATAGCTATATCTATATGTAATCAATATTCACATAACTTAACATTTTGAAGAACTTAATGCATAACTAATTCTTAAACATATGCAAATTATGATTTAGTTGATTATGTAATCCATCCAGAAAGTGGTAGTTATACTATAACTTATAATTAATATCAGACTGCCTACACTGAATAAATTACCATAACTAAGTTTGTACTCTGACTAATTTTCATTGTGCTGCTGTCACTAAGGAGTTTAAATAACTTCAACAGTAGGGTTTGTAGTCTTCTATTGCATGGGGCGGAGGGAAGCATCTGGTCTTTCAGGTGGTTTCACTGGACTTGGGGAAAATCAATATTAAAAGAGCCCACGATAATATTTTAAGTGCTATTCATGACAAAAAATAACTCCTCTGACCTTGATAGGTTTGTTTGTGCAATTCACTGGACTCTTTTAACAAGCATGTTATTTTGTATGCTTTCCTCTCATTATTATAATATGGATAAAATTTTATGAAACTATTTTTAAACCACACGAAGTAATTATTCAGAAAGCAAGCAAAACGAAAGGTGGCGTGGGGAGGGGGGCGGCGAGCTTGCCATTAGGACCCAAATGTGCCTTTGAGATGAAGTTTTAAAAACGGGTTTCTGTTCCGACTCGCAGAGTTAGAGCAGGACACAAATGCTGGGTTTTGAGCTGGGTGGGCACCGGGGCCTGTTTTTCAGTCACTGCAGCACCTTTTTCAGACCAGCTGTCAACATTGAAAGGAGGTTTTAAAAATGCAGTAAAGTTTTTTTTTTTTTAAATCTACCCTGAGGTAAAAGTGGGTCTTGAAAAATCCCACACTCTAATGACATGAATAAAGTTTAAATCTCATGTGTTATAAAACTAAAATCATCCATTCCCTAGGAGTTAGTGTGCAGTCCTTAGGAATCAGTTACATCCTTATAAGCCAGTGGTGGACAGTGGTCAGCAAAACAATCGTTGATCTTCAGAATTTATACACTAGAGTCCGAGAGGTTCCACAGATTAAAAACCATGTGATCTGCCCTGGCTGGTGTAGCTCAGTGGACTGAGTGTGGGCCTGTGAAGCAAAGGGTCACCAGTTTGATTCCCAGTCAGGGCACATGCCTGGGTTGCAGGCCAGGTCCCCAGTGGGGGACACATGAGAGGCAACCACACATTATGTTTCTCTCCCACTCTTTCTCCTTCCTGTCCCCTCTCTAAAAACAAATAAATAAAATATATTTTTAAAAATCATGTGATTTTTTCCATAAATGACCTAATCTTTTGTAGTAGGATGAATAAAAAGCATCCCAATATACTGGTTCCTAATTCCTGGAAAGTGGAATTGTTAGCTAATAAGGAAAAGAGGACCGTCACAGGTAAGGCTGCATTGAGGATCTGGAGAGAGGGGGTTTTCCCTGGAGTTTGCCTGTGGGCAGTCACAGAGAGAGGCAGGGGGAGGTGCGACACAGACAGAGAGGAGACACACACACGCACATGCACACACATACACCAGAAGATCATGCAAAGATGGAGGCAGAATGATGAGAGTCGAATTCCGTTGTTTTAAGTCACTTTGCGGCTGTTGGTTGTTGCAGCCAAAGGAAAATAACGTACACGTACTCTCTTTGATTTCTTTGAGCTATAACTAGCACTTATTTCATGGACTTGTGAGGAGAATGAAGGTGTTAATCCACGTGAAGGATGCAGAATCACGCCCTGCACGCAGTAAGCACCGTGCAGATCTCCATGCCGTCTCCCGCTCTGTCTCTTTCTCTATTAAATGCACCTGCACCACAGCCACACCTGTGCACATCATCCATTGAATAGCTACACTACCTGGTATTTTCATTATTATCCATTTTCATGCTACATCTCAGGGTAATATTATGAATAAAAATAAAACTATGAAACATGGTATTGGTTCCATAAATGGGAAAAAGATTTTTTTTATCCAAATGAGATTAAACAAAAAAACCCTCAAAACCATGAAGTTTATCTTATTCAAATAATTTGTCTATTACTGTTCTATATACAATGCTATAAAATAAGAAATAACATGATATATATTTGCTTATATACTTGTCAGTGTAAAAGATAATTTGGAAGGAAAAAGAAATCTTAAACATGATCATTTTTCTCTATGATTTATTGTTTCATTATTAACTTGATGGCTATCTTTAGTAGCATATAATTCCCAATCAAAAAACATTTAACCATGGAGTATGGTATTTGGTAAGGAAGAAAGGATTTTCATTATTGCTTTTACCCTGGAGTACATATAGTTTGGGGCAAATCACTGGATGAAAAGGTACAAAGAAGGCCTTTCCTCCTTGGCTTTCTCCTCTAACTGTGGCTATAGATTTACATTCTCTAAAATTGAGTTTTAAATTTCATATCATCCATACAACTTTTTACTAGATGACTTTAGATTGACATTCTTTCTGCTGTTTTAAACTTCTACCAAACAATCTATTTAGTTCATGGTATCCTTCCTCTTTCCTTTCAGTATCATCATTTATTTATAATAAATGCACTCAGCTGCAAGATGCCGTATCTTAAGGGATAGAGGCCATATCTTAGCATCTGTAGTTCTGCCCTCCGCTTCATCAGCTATGAATCCCCCACCACCTTCCCCAACTCTTCAGCACACAGAATGCATAGCATGGTACCTGCACACCAGCAGGCTCACCCAGAAATCACACATGGCCTTTCTTCTTTCTCTCATGATGAAAGTGAAGGCTCACAGAAATGAATAAATAAATTAGACAAAATGATCCTTACGTTCTCTTTGAATTCCAGCTGTCTAAGTTTCTTAATTAGTTTAGATCTTTTATACTTTGTGCTAGTTTTCTCTTCTTGGTCTCTGCTTGGCATACTTAGCATTATCCTACATAAAAGAGATGGTGAAGTGAAGTAACGTATTGCAAAGATAATTATTGGCAGTTAGCAAAAATCAAAAATTAAATGCATTGAGAGCACTCAGTTGACTTGTCTGTTTTATGAACTGTCCTCACACTAATTTCATGAAATTTGGAGAGAGCATGACTGATGATGGCCAATTGCTAATGAAGAAAAACAAAACACTTCACAGTACACTGATGCTGCTGGGCAGGGGTCTGGAAAGCCCAAACCTGTGGTTTGTAAGTTTGTATCCCTGGTTGGTTTTTTGGTTTATTGTTGATGATCACTTCTTTTCCCAGGTGGTAGAAATTGGCACACAAGAAATATTTCTGGAATGTATGAATGAATGAAAAGTTCATTACAATCAAAATTAAAGGCAGTTCCTTCTAGAGAATTTGTGTGTTGGGGGACAATGCAGAAATCATCTTTGAGTGAATTTATTACTAATGACTTTCATGATTTTTTTACTGGATTCTCTGTATAAATAAATCCTTCCAACATAGCTAAGTTGGCTTATGGAAACTTAAGGAGGAATGGTCCTCATATATCATCAGTTTTTATGAAAGACTTTGTATAAAGTGAATATCACATGTCCCTGTGCAGATTCAAAGTCCTTTCTCAAGAGGTACAGTGCACCTTCCCCTTCAGAGTTGAAGCTTCTGGGCTAATTGTTGACTGTGGATTTCTGTTCAGGTGGAACCCGACAGAGGTAAAGAGACAATCTGAGCTGAAGCTGATGAAAACAAGCCCCAGCACACCTGGTAATGCACGCTTCAGTTAGAGAGAGGTCTGCAAAATAAAGCCAAACTGCAGGCATGGAGGAACACAGTGTACAATCTGAAGCAGATTTAAAAAAATTAAAGGCAGTATAATAAAATTAGAAAAACAAAAGGATATAACAATGGGCAGAATTTCATCTTTCAACCAAACGTCATTTACCATGATAAAGCAACATAGCAGAGTGTAAAGTACCTAGAGTTCAACAGGAGATAGCTTTATATATACTTTTAAATTAATTAATTTATTTATTTTTACAGAGAAAGGAAGAGAGGGTGAAAGAGGAAGAGAAACATCCATGTGTGAGAGTTCACAAGCTCCCAACTGGGACCTGGCCCTCAACCCAGGCAAGTACCCTGACTGGGAATCAAACCAGCAACCTTTTGGTTCACAGGCCAGCACTCAATCCACTGAGCCAAACCAGCCAGGGCTAGTTTTATATTCTTAGCAAACTATATGACATTGGGTATATCACTCTCGCTTTTTAGTATTTGCTTAGTGTTCTGGTCTATAAATGTGTGCAAATATCTGTATTTTCGGATAGTTTTAAGAATTATTTAAAATATAAATTAAAAGCATTGGAAAAATGCCTGCCTTACAATAATTGCTTGATAAAGATCATTGTAACAGCTTTTACAGTTTGCTATTTTTTCTCACCTCTTCTCCCATGTCCTTATACTGTTAGTAATTGCAGCCATAGCCTACATGTATCCTTGATTACGTTGTTGTTATTTTTCACTTATCATTTTATGGTAGACATTAGATTTTTGGGCATCTCTTACAAATTATTATTTTTAATAATTTCCAAGACTGTCCCTATTCAGTGTGGCCCCTTGATGGACATGCATGCTTTCTAAAGCCGGTCCCTGGAAGTGATGTCTTGAATAAGGGGTACTACCCCTTGACTAGAAATAGCTGCTTGTTACTTCCACCTGCACTTGTTGAAGAAGTTGTCACCTCTTTTCTCACTGATATGGGTTTTGACATCCTTACCCACTTCTCTAACCTGTGGCCGTGATTACTATAATACTCTTCACTTTGGGCTACTTTTGAGCTCCTTTTGAGCTCCAGCTGGTGAGGAATTCAGGGATCTATTGGTTTGCGGGCAGCCACTGCAGGAAGCCTACTGTACCTGGGTTGCATCGTAAGATGCCATAGAGCTGTACTTTGATGAAGCCACAGCAAGGCTGAGGATATTTGAGGAATCACCTGAATATTTAATAAGTCTAAATGGAAAGGAGGTTTGTGTTTTTTGTTTTTTTCCTTCTTGCACTATTTTCCTATCAGTGGTTGAACAAAAGACACTTAATAAAAACATCTTGGCTGAATGTTATCATTTGTAAGACGAGAGGTATAATACAGCAGAGAAGTGAGACCCACAGCAGGGCTTAAAGGCCTCAGTTTTCCAGCTCAGTGCAGATAATTATGAAGAAGCCAAGGCTACTGTAAAAGAACACGCATCTGTCCCTTCAGGTGAAAACATCATCTTCGTGGAAAGTGTCCAGCAGTGGGGGAGGAGAGGGACCTTGCTACATAGACAGGCAAAAAAAAATGCAAAGGTCATGTTGTGTCGTGACATCATCAAAAGCATCTGGTGTGGAAGACTATAGAAGATACATTCATGGTGATATTTCTACCCAGGGAAAGAATAAACAATTACCTCACTTCACCACCGTTTGGACATCCCTACACATATGTTGAATATATGTTTATCAGTTTTCATACAATATACATACACGCAACACATACAAACACTTATTACTCTCAGCTGACACCCATTTCTCCTTTTGAGAGTGTGCCCTTCACTGTTGTATTATCCAAGCACTTTACTTATCTGTGCACAGCTCATCACATCTCATTTGCTAGTCGTGTCTTTTTTTCTCCTAAAATAGAAATATCATGATCATATCAGCCACCTGGTTTCTGCATATTTTTTGTAGTCACTGATGCTTTGCACTTCTTTGTGACCAGAAGCAACAGGAAATGTGTGATTCTGTTCACTAACAGAAGGCATCCCCTGTTCAATAACTCACAAGTGACAAGGGCAAATTTTACTCTCACTGAATTAAGTTTAGTTCACTTGCTGTACAAACCTTTGGGCAGGTAGTTCTAATAATAGTTATGTGCAGAGTCTGCTTCCATAAAGACTGACAGAAAACGCTGGCAATGGAGGTTTAGGATTAGAGTTCTCGCTGAGCCTCTGGCTGAGTGTGAAGCGTGGCCCGGGGCACAAATCCACAGGTCAAACAATGGCTTTGGTGGCAGGCTAACCAACCATCCCAGCCTCCCTGCTCACTGGCTGGGAAACCTGGACACATTACCTGACTAAATCTCAGTTTTCTTGTTGTGAGAGTGATGCTATTAATTGTACCTGTCTCAGAGGTTTGTTGTGCCTAATCAATGTGAATTTTATTCATGAGTCTGCACTTAGGACTCAATCATGTTAGTTAATAATGTTCGTATCATTGTTTGTGAAATGAAAAGGGTGTCTTCTCGTACCCTTTAACCCCCTACAATGTCAATACTGTACTCAGATGATCAGGAAAAGAAAAGTAGGTTTACCATTTGTAATCATTGGAGTGACTGATGTCATTAATTTCTATTTTTAATGTATTCATTAATTCATTGATTCATTGATTCAACCAGTGATTACTGCTTGCCTGACATGGGCTGGACATTGTGCAAAGAACGATGATCTAATGTGAACAAGGCAGTGTCTCTGGCTGTAGGAACAGGTCGATGACCTAGGGAAGAATCACAGGGGAACATGAATTACCATAATGTATTTCTATGAAGGAACACATCTAACTTGGTCTAGGCAGAGGTTGAGGGTATGTGCAAGGAAGCCTTAAAAAACAAACAGAGCCTCGTCTAAAATTTAGGTGAAGAAGATATTATAACTAAAAGAGGCATCAGCAGTTTAGTCCACAAAACTTGTTTGGATGAGTGGAGGCTGAGAGAGGTTATAGGACGTAAACACAGAGTCAAAGAGCCAGGAAACCAGAGCTCCCACAGCTGCAGAGCTTTTTCAGGAAGTTGTGTTTTCCTAGCCACGTGTTCTCCATAGATCTCAGGTTAGGAATTGGGCCATGACCTTCAAACTCGCATTCTGGAAAACAAGGCCACTAAGTCTGGGAGCCAGCCCATCTGGGAAAATGTTGAAAACCCTATAATTTCCACCCGTCCCTGTAGCAATATTTCCCTTTCATTTGATAGTAAGGTGGCAATTAAAATAAAATGCAATGCAGTGTACAAGAAAAGGGCAAAGGCAAAACATGAGAGACTCCCAATGAAAAGGGGAGAAAGCATGTGGTCAAGGTAATTAGCTTCTCTCTGTTAAGTGGAGGCACATAATTAGTCGGGGCACACATACTAATCTACATGTTTCTGACTTTTATAAGAAACTCATCTAATACCCAGCCCTGACTTTCAATAAAAGTGTCAGAAATGTTCTCGGTCCTCGTCCCACACTGCTTTCACTCCGACAACTTCTTAGGCTTTGCTTTACAACAAACCCATCCCTGACACATCCAACTGGGCATCATTCTCAGGCAAAATTCAATTTCTTTCTTTCATGGTAAGTCCAATGTGTATGTGTGTGTGTGTGTTTTCACATCACCAAGCAATTCTCCAGTTTGCAGCAGATACTGACCAGGTGTCTCACAAATAGAACTTACTTCCTCCACTGTGTACCTGGAGATACTGTCAGAGCCTCCAAGTTAAGGGCTCAGTCCCACAAGACTGTGCCCACCTCAGATGCCAAATGCAAGCCTGCTGTTATCTATCTTTCTGATGATCGAGTCTAAGCTGGAGGTTCCCATGACAACCTCCTTGGATTCCACTAATTTCCTAGAGTAGTTTACAGCACTCCGGAAACTAGTTTACTTACTAGAATACTGATTTGTAACAGAGGATATTAAATGGTACGAATGAACAGCCAGATGAAGAGATACACAGGGTGAGGTTGGAAGGGTTCCAAGTCCCAGAGCTTCTGCCCTGGTGAGTGTGGGGAGCACTACCCTCCTGGCATGTGGATGCCTCTGGTTTACCAGCCTGGAAGCTTATCAAATACTAATGTTCATGAGTTTTTATAGAACTCAACGCTGCCTTCCCTTCCTTCCTTTTCCCAGAGCTTGGTGGGTGGGGCTGAAAGTCCCAACCTTCTAGTCACTAGTCTGGTGATCAGCCCATCCAGACACTGTCTATGGACCCCAGCCTGAGTTACACCATTAGCATAAACTCAAAAGAGGCACTTAATGAGTGGCAAAAGACACTCCTGTCACTTTGGAAATTTCAAAGGTTTGAGGAGATATGTGCCAGGATCAAATATTTTTTATTATTATAACACAGTGAGAAATTTTTATTTAAAATGTTGATTGATTTTGCTAGATCCATAGAAGCTAACCTCCTTATTTCTAATTCATCAGGTCCACTGAAACCACAGTTCTTTCCTTTTTCTTAAAACTCTCTTAGCCAGGTATGAATTAGGACATAATTATGCATGTTAGGACTATATAGACTTATGAATTATGGGTTGCCCCAAAGTTATAAAAATTTAGTGACGCTTTGTCTTACATTGTCAATTAAGTAAAATCCTGGCCTACTGACTGAAGTTTGATTTATGTTGCTTTCCTGTTACTTTTTACAAAAGTGAGAAATTACAGAGGTATCTTAATGTTTCTAAAGATTAATTGTCCATAACGCCAATTTAGTTTGCATGAAGTCTGCACAGCTGTAATTATGCTTACCTTCCCTAGTGACTATACCTAAGAAAATATTTCGAGGTTACAAGTTCCATCATGTTCATTTAAGAGGCCAAATTAAATACAACGAAACCTGCTTATTTTGCTCTTTTCCTGCATGCTTCCTACAGTTTGCATTCAAATTTCAAAGACTTAGCAAAGTTTCCAAAATGCTGGGTTGCTAACCTTTAACTTTTTTTCTTCTCAACATCTTTGAAAAATGATGGTAATTATTTTTTGATTAATATCTTCCTTTCCAATTGCATGCAGTCACTGAATAAAAAGACACAAGGAAAAGTAAGATAAATTTGAATTTCAATTTCTTCTTTTAATCATAGCCTTTGAACTGACCTCAGTGGTCTGTTATCTGAGAATGTCCATTTCTTTACAAAAACTGTAACATTGTAATTGTCCTAAGGTAGCCTGGTTGAAAATACAGCTCATAGTCCATGCTAGTAGGACACAATTTTCATGTCAACTCATTAGTGAGTGCTTTACATATTCACATGTATATTGCTTTCTACTTGACAAAATTATTTTTAATTAAGTATTTTTAATCATCAGGGATGGGTCTTGGAGATCCAGACAATTGAATTTTTTTTTATTTTAATGTCCTAGAAATGGAGAGAAAAATGCCAGAATACTACTGTGCATTCAGTTCCAGAGATAGTTATGTTCAAAATATACTTCAAAAGTTTGTAAGAGTTTTGCAGGCTAATGTTCTTAGAACTACTTCCCTCTTGAGGCCTATATTTTACAAAAGCAGTCTCCAGCTCTGTGGGTACAAAGGGAAGAAGACAAGGATTGAAAAGGGCAGGCCAACAGGACACGGAGACTTTAGAATGTTAATAGCTTCATAGACACCAAAATCAGGCATTAGCCAGAGTTAGCCAGAAAGCTTAATGGTGCTGTAGAGACTAATACAGAAAAGGGAAGAGATCAGCAGTCTCAGCATTATTTAATGAGAGACAGTCTCAGAGAAAAGTGTGTGTCACAGAGTCAGAGGGACAGAATTTGGGTTTATTTTTCACTTCTTGTGTGATTTTCAGCAAGTGGCTTAAACTCCCTAACCCTCATTTGTCTTATTTTTTCTACAGTGAAATTAGCAACATGGTAATAAGTATTTATGGGGTGACCTCCAGCCCATAATGATACAATTTATCCTAGAACTACCCATGCTTGTTGGTTTGGTTGTTTTTCCCAGAAAATGAAAGATACATGACAAAAATGAGTTTTTGTTGCTTTTCCACTACTGCAGACAACTTTGATGAAAGAAATCCTTTGCGTGTCCCTTCCATTAGTAAATGGCACTGTTCATTCATTCATTGCTGTGTCTAACATTATTTTAAGTGCTTAACCTACAGTTTCTATTTAATTCTCTAAGTATGTCTGTGTTGCATTGTTTCAGCTTCTTGATGTCCGAGCAGAAGACAGGGCGCCACAGAGGGCAGGTGGCTTGCCAGCATCAGAGTGAGTATCAGCGAAGGTGAGTGTCAGTGAGGGTGAAACCCACCCTCTTAATCACTGTTCCACATTCTCTTGGGAAAAAATAGCACAAAACAGTAATGAAGTTATCATACATTGAAATTTTATTTTATGCTAAATGATAACTAAGCTTTACTGTTATTGTATCTATGTTTCAATAATATAACAGAAGTGAAGTAGTAAAGGTTTATCACGATCAGTCATTTTAAAAGAAACTTCATCTGACAAAATTTACCTTAGATTTTGTCACTTCTCTATTATTTAAAACTATATTTGATTCATTTAAGTCCTATTGAAGCACCTTAATTTTAATAAAATATGATTTCATTCTCATCCCTGATCAAAAAATAAAAATAAAAGAGAAGGAAAATTGGTTTTAATAAGATTCCAGAATACAAATTAGATGCTATTTCAACAGAGTTTAAATGAAAAGGTTATCCCCAATTTTTAAACAATCAATTGCATTCACCCCTCAGTATGATACTCTCCAGCCTGCTGACTCTGATACCCGGGTCCACCTTCTCTGGTTACATAAATCAAATTTCCTTACCCCTCTGGGCCTCAAGTCTATCAAATATAAATTGGTGGGAATTAATAAATGACCCCCATGCTTCACTTTGTATCACAATTCTATTCATTTGACAATGGCTCACTCTAGCACTGGGGTTTGAAAGATTCTGAGCTCTATCTAAATTCAGAATTAAAAAGTGGCATGAGTAATGGCTCTTTTTATGAGTAATGGACACGTTAGAGAGGAGTGGCTGTATAATAGCAGGTCATTTGCAGGTTTCTGTTTTCCTCCAGGTAGGTGAATTGCTGTAACAAAGAGACTTCAGCATGTATCCTGGCTGAAACACAGTAGCAGTTTCTGAGGCTCATGGCCATGTGGAGCAAGGGAACAAGTTGGTGCGATGGGCCATCCCATGCAGGCCTTCTCTGTCCCAGCCTGGTGGACTTGATTTCAGTTCTAGATGAACTGGATGGAGAAGGGCTGTAGACTGTCACCGCCTGGGGAGATTTTGTGATCTGGTCTGAGAACGTCATCTGTCGCTGTACTCACTTTCTGCTGTCCAGGTTTCACTTCACCTGGCCAAGTCTAATGGAAGGGGTGGCTGCCCTTGTCATTTCTCTGAGTCCTTAGGGAGGAAATGAAAATACGAATTTGGGTAATCAGCTGTCTCTTTCACAATATCTAAAATACCTTTTCAGATCTAATAATCTTGGCACACGGCAGGTGCTTAATACATGACTGTTGATCAAGCCGGTTCCTATTTAACATGTGCTCGTTTATCAATTACGTGATAGAGTCAAGTCACCGCTTTGTTTGGTGAATTTCAGGATTAGTTTCTTTATCACTAAAGTGGTGTAATGCCTGGTAGACTGACAAGTTGTTTTCCTCTGTTGGTAAACAAAGGATGTCAATGGGTCTTGGAAACATGTTGCAAAATTGGTGTTAATCTGGTTAGCTTTGTTTTAGTGAAACACTTTTCTACTTTTGCATTGGAATATAAAAGTCAGGGTGTAGGAACCTCGACTTGTTGTTCAGTGTGTACCCAGCAACTGCAACAGTGGCTGGCACATAAAATATACTGAGAATTTACTGAATAAATACTTAGGTCATAGAACTATTATCAGGTATAATGAGCTCATGTGAAGCTGACTTTAAAATTATTATGTATAAAGCACTACACAGGCAGGTAGTGTTATTATCATCAACATCAATAAACAAAAGTATCTCATGCTCTCCCATTTCCATCACTGCTCTTTAGACCACCACCGGTATGTCTAGGAGGGAACTTGTCCTGAGCAAAGGAATGGCTGAGGGCCAACAGCATGGCTAATAACAACAGCTATTCATGATGGACAGTGTGAAAGCTGACTGTACATCTCAGCGTGCTTGTGACTGTCTCCACCTCTGTCCGTCCACTCAGGATTTCATCTGGATATCGATCTATTCACTGCCCCAAGGATCCTAGTTTGGATAATAAATTAGATGATTACTTTAGTGATGGGATTTGGTATTTGTTTTCACTTTTGAATGACAGTCTGTTTGAATCCTCCCTGATTTCTCTTGGACAGGTCTAATTTCAGTGAATCTTGTGGGTCTTTGATATTTGGAATGGCTGCTTCACATAACAAATCCATTGCTGTAAATCCTCCCATTTTATAAAATGTTGTGTTACTTTTAAGCATGTGTTAATTGGCTAAATTGACTATTCTAATTAAGAAGCAAAGTAAAATTCATTAGAATATAGCAAGGAGCAGTGCACGAAGACTTACTTGGCAACAGTTTCCCCTAGCATAATTGTATCCAGCAGCAACTAGGACTGAAGGCTACAGCTAAAATTTCAGACACAGTACGTGATAGCCAACGAACTGGCAACAGACTTCCCAGGCAAAATTAGGCATAACCAGTAATGAGTAGGCACTGGAAATAGATTTCCCAAGCATTATTGAAAATAACTAATAACTAATAACTAATGAGCTGGCACAGATTTCCTAAGCACAAATGTATCTGGTAGCAGCTACCAATAAATGCCACAGCATTATGTTTGAAATTTCAAACATAATTCATAACTCCAACATAGGTCAGGTGGTATATTTCTTAATTGAATATTTTCTAATTTGGGTGAATGCTCTTTGGCAAAATTTTAAAGATAATAAAACTCTTCTAAATGCAGTGAGTTGAGGAGTAAGATTTCTAATTAGCAGGGTTACACCTGGTTTCCGATCTAGTACTGCAGGCAATGAAAACTCAATTATCCTTTGTCCTTCATGGTATAAAAACTACATTCGCACCATTATTGTTACTCCATCTCTTCCTCTGACTCCTAGTCAAATGTAACACTTCTGGGACTCCCTAGTTCACAGATTCACCTACTAGCACACTGCCATTTTTCTTTTCCTTGCAAACACTGGCCTTTCTATCTCCCGAGCTTTCAGCGCTCTCCCCGCCCTCAGCTCTTTATCTAAAGACCTAGTCGTCTCAGCACTTAATTTTAAGAAAAAAAAGTCCTTTAAATGCATGAATAGCCATTATGTATCAGGCATATTGCTACGTGCTTTCATAGACATTGTCTTATTGGTTTGCTGATATAATCTCGTGAAATAGGTATTGTGCTTTGCTCCTTGAGCTACACACATCTGGTCTTCTTCAGAAGAATGAACATCCTGCAGGCCAGTGACCATATGTTTACCCTGGGATGAATCTTGGCACACGGCAGGTGCTTAATACAGGACTGTTGATCAAAAATCTTAGATCAAGAGCATATACATATGCAATGTAGAAGGTATCCACGGCTGCAGAACAGTATTACTACAATATCCATGGCTTAAAGCAGCACGTATTTATTCTCTCACAGTGTCTGTAGGTCAGGAATCCCGGCTTCCCTGAGCAGAGCCCTCTTTTTCAGTTCACTCAAAGCTGCAGTCCAGGTGGTAGCCAGGCCCGCAGTCTCACCTCATTTTGACAGGGGAACAATGTAGTTCTTCCAGCTCACATGCCTGTTGGCAACATTGAGTTCCCAGCAGTTTGTTGGTAAGGGCCTCAGGTTCTTCCTATCTGCCCACCAGGGGCCTCCATCAATTTCTTCCCCAGGTGAGCCTTCCCCAAATGGTTGCTTGCTTCCTCAAAGCCAGGAAAAGAGAATCAGGAACACGGGGGTTACAACCTGTGTGACATAATACCTGCCTGCAGTCACATCTCTTCACTGTTGCTAAATTCTCCTGGTTAGAGACAGGCTCAGGCTAGGCATCGCTCAAGGTCATGGCTCCAGAGGTGGGGAGCGTAAAGGTTACCTCCGCATTTTTCTTCATAGAATTTTCCAATGAGTTCCCTAAGAGAAAATTAACTTGAGAGCTCAGTGTGTATCAGAAGGCTCACAGCGAGATTTTAAGGTATGCTTAGTGTGAGCTGAGAGTCAGAAGCTGTTTGTGAGGTTAAGTTTCCTCTACAGAAGTTGGCTGCTTTCTTTCTAGAACCTTCTGTGGTACGCGGGCTCACTGTTAAAATGTGTATACAACTTACATACCTGCATCTAGAAGTTATGCATTTGATGTGACCTATTCAGCCACAATTTATTTTTATCCTGTATTTTAAAAGCACTTTTAGCAACATAAGCTCCCTGCCCTGCAAAATCCAGAGCATCCCAGCACTGTGGTTTGCCAGGTAGCAATCTGGATGCTGAATTCATTTTAAGTAATAGCAGGATATGTTCAAAGGAGTACCTATCATTGAGTGGCATTCAAAATTATTGTGCCTGAACCTTTATGGGAATTCTCAATTGCCTTCATATTTTAAATTCCAGCTGATGGAATTTCTTATGTAGGAGTATTAAAAATCATAAAATAACATATGCACGTGAATTCCCACTTATATTCTTTTATTCTTCTTTCTCCTAAATATGGCATTTTCATGTTTAGTAAAATATCATTACATGCACAGGCACAGATTTACCGAAACCGAAAAGTCATTGTGAGTCGTCATAAAATTCTGCCCTTCCTGCCTTTCTTCATAGCTTCCTTTCAATATTGCTCACAGCAAGATATTTGTAGTTAAATAAACGTGAGTGCCAGTTTTAGCTCCTGTACTTCCTAGTTGTCGGGTCTTAGAAATTCCCATAATCATTTGAGCATACGTGTTCTCCTCTGTAAAGAGAGAGAGAGAGCCCTGACTGGTGTAGCTCAGTGGATTGAGCACGGGCCTGTGAAGCAAAGGATCACGGTTCAATTCCCAATCAGAGCACATGCCTGGGTTGCAGGCCAGGTCCCCACTGGGGGGCACACGAGAGGCAACCACACATTGATGTTTCTCTCCTTCCCTTCCTCTCTCTCTAAATATAAATAAAAATAAAATCTTCAAAGAAAGAGAGAGAGAGAATGAAAGAAGACAGAGTGGTCATGAGGGTAAAACAAGAGTGAGCATCTGAAGTGCTCACGCAGCTCCCAGCACGAGACTGGCACCGGGTGCGAGTTCATCTCTTCCCTGTGCTGTACGTTTCTCTACCATGTTCTCAGTGTGCAAAGGGCGACTCTGCTGACGCTGTCCCTGCACGTGAAGTCCAGGCCTCCATGAAGAAATGGGTCTGCCTGGGACTGAGATGACCACAGGACTACACCATCTTGGTATGTTGGCCGGATAAAATGATTCTCAATAAGTTTTTGACAAATCAGTTCTGAACTTTCAAGTGGCTCATTGCAAGATTTTGTTTGAATTTTTGCTTATCAATTTCCTCTCTACCTAAAATTCATGTTGCTGGTTGTCTGCATTGATAGAGGTTCGCTTAGTGAACAGGTGTCTTCCATTATCCAGGGTCCAGCAGAAGTAAGGCCTGCTTGAGCGTGGCTGGGAGGGTACTATTGTGGGTGTGATCATTTACAGTTTTAATTTGAACATTTCACCTAAAATGTCGTAGGGTGTGCTTGAGGGTGATACTGTTAGGTTGCAGAATTACATGCTTATGGCTTTGTAATAAAAGAGTTTGTAATAAAATATTTTGTAATAAAAAGGGGTGTTATTTGTATTGGACCCTGTGTTTACATAATAATAAGCCCTTGAAATATAATACTAGAGTATTTGGTAAAGTATTTGGGTTCATATTCCCATCAAACAATTTTTTGAACATCTGTTGTATGTAATTTACTGTGGAGGCTACAAAGGGGCCAAAAGCCATTTTAAGAACCATAATATTAATCCACATTGAGTACTTACTATGTGCTCGGTACTCTTCTAAACAACGGATTCCTTTAGCCCTCATATCATCCTTTTCATGTGAACACTGGGATTCGGAGAGGTCACGTAGGGTCACCGCAGCTTGGCACTGGTCACCAGCTCATCCTGGGCAAAGCCAGCATTCACACCTGGGATGTCCAACTCCAGGGTCTCTCCTTTTCATCAGTGCACAAAGGCTTTCATCTGGGAGGTCATGACTTAGTAGAATTGAAATATATTTTAGCCCATTAGTTAGAGGAGCCATTTATTTCAACGATTCTTAGTTGCAAAAATGTTCTTTTCTCTCTCAAGCATTAGCTTGGTGTGTATAACACAGAAAAAGGCTTGGCAAAGCCGTCATTCTATAGAATGAGTGCTCCCAGATGGCCACACCACTGTGACTCTGGGAAGCCCTTTTCCAGGGTCATTACTCACAACATTCTTTCCTCTTCACTGAGTCCACCGCTCACCCCAGTCCTTTCCAGACACACTGAGGGGGTACCTGAATGGTGAGGATCAGCCATTGGTCCACTTCGTGAATTGTGGAGATTAAGTCTAGCGAAGCCTCAGCTTATCGAGTGAGCACCTGCAGAGGCTTAGTTGCTCTGCTTCTTGCCTCCTGGCTACATACACGCTGAGTGTTTGTTTGTACTTTACCCTGGCCCCAAACTTTCTACACTGGCACCAGTCCTTCATGTGATGGTGTCTGGAAGCCGGGTTTTTGGAAGGATGATTAGGTCATCAAGGTGGAGCCCCCGTGAATGAGATGAATGTCCTTATAAAAGAGGCCCCAGGGGGCTCTGTTGCCCCACCTGCCTTGGGAGAGCACAGCAAGAAGATACTGTTTATGGATGAGGTGGAAGGCCCTGGCTAGGGGCTTTGGCCCACACCTTGATCTTGGACTTCTCAGCCTCTAAAATTGTGAAAAATACAGGTTTGTTTTTGACCCCACCCAGTTTATGGTTATTTTTGTTACAGTAGCCAGAACAAACTGAGGCGCTCCTCCCCAAGGCTGGCAGGAGGCAGGGCCCTGACCTTGGCCTGTTCTGCAGATTCAGTCTCTCACTTGGGAGTGTTCTTCTAAGATGACATCTAGGAAGGGAAGATCCAGGAAGGTACCTGTATTTAACTACAAATATCTTCCCTTTATGAGCCGGCTCACTCTTTTCTATTACATCACCCCTGGCTCCAGTATTGATGAGGAAAAGCAGTAGTGTTTGTTTGGCTTCTTAGTTACTCCTGTCCATGAGCTCTGGCCGTGTCTGTGTTAAAACAAACCATTTTGAAAAAGTATAACAAATCATTCCTAAAACAGACAACTTTACTTGTTCTGGAGCCTAAAAACAAACTCCACACCTTTTAAGCTTTCTGTCAAGATGAATATTTACCAAAGTATTAGCTGTTATTTACCAACTACTCATTTGTATATCATATGTTCCTCAACTCATTGAATTTTTATTGTAAATGTACACTTTTTGTCCTTTTATTAACCCACTTTATATGCAAAGCAGAAGAATAACAAAGAGATCAAGTAAATTTGCCCACATTCTCACAACTAATGATAGAGCCAAAATTTGAACTCAGAGGCTCTGTGCCCCTACACGCTCATTTAATCCTATAATAGGTGTGTCCTTTATGTGTTCTTGATACCTGCTATACTATCTTTTGTGATGGTGTAAAATAAGGGCAATGATGCATTCTTGAGATAGTTAGCTTTGTAATTTGGTTTCACTGAAAAACTTGGCAGAAAGATCATTAATCCAGTTAGGCAGCTTCCGTTGTCCAGCCTGATAGGTTCTTGCCAGTTCTCCTCCATGCTTCTCGTGGACATCCCAAGGAGGCTTTGCATGCAAGCTCCTTGCGTGGGGAGCCCAGAAATACAGTGGCAGACTGGCTGGTACTGAAGTACCTTCACAGGTGAAACGAGAAACTCTAGCCAGAGCAACACCACCAGGACTTCCATTGTGCAAGGGCCGGCCAAGATGAACAGATGATGTCATCTGGGCCATGGTAACAGACCCGCCAGAAAAGTCTTGGTCTCAAGTTCACTCAGCATAAAGGACAGCCACACCCAGCTTATTTTGTGAGTCCCTGAGAAGGAAAGTGGGTGAATGATGTTGAAATTGGTTTGGCAAAGACTGATGGTCTTGGGATAATTGAAGCAATCAGTGAAAGGCAACCATATTTAATTTTCAGCTATTTTCCAAAAATAGGATTTCAAAAAGTTTTTCCATTTGCTGAAATTTTAAAGCCTCCTTTACATTTCACTTCATATATGCTCTAGAAGTACTGTATTATTGAATTACCAGGGAGATGTTTTCTTAAAATTTTAGTAATGACTGAGGCATGCTTTAATTTCAGTTAATAGCTATTTTCTTAATAACCTAAATCTCTAGAACTGCTGTGGAGCAGTTTAATTGTTTGGTAAAAGTCATAGCTGTTTCCTGTTTCAAGTTGGTAAATATTTTGAATATGAACAGTGTTGGCTCTTCTGTCTGACCATAAAGATAAATATACTTTAATTCCTGATTTGAGTGTTTAAAATCTGGTCGTCAGGGTAATAAATCAACAGTAAAATTAGGTAAGATTTATGGAGGGCTTAGGCACCATACGTTTAAGGACTTAGCATTTATTTAATCATTTAATTATAAAAACGACCGGATTGCTTTTCACCCCCATTTTATAGATATGAAACTGATGCTGAGAGAGCTCTAATAGTTTGCTCCAGGTCGCATGGCAAAATGAAAAAGCTGTGAAACAGATTGCAACTCCAGGTGTAATAGTTTCCTCAGCTGCTGTGAGAAGTGAGTGCAAACTGGTGACTTACAAACACTCTCCCAAGCTGGGGAGGGCGAAGTCTGAAATCGGCCCATCAGCAGAGCTGAGAGCCCTCTGCAGGTGCTCAGGAAGGCGGTGGTTGTCACTCTCCTGCTTTTTCTGGCTGTCCACATGCTTCGAGTTGGCACCACCTCGATTTCAGCCTTGTCTTCACGTGGCCTCTTTCCCTTCTGTCTGGGAGTTTTCTTCTGTCTCTTATAAGAATCCTTGTCTTTGGGTTTAGGGCCCACCGGTTAATATAGGAGGATCTCATCGTACAGTCCTTCCTCTAATTATGTCCTCAAAGACTTTTTTTTAAATGTGGCCCCATTCATAGGTGTTCAGAGTTAGGACACGCTACCCTTCAACCCACTTCACCAAGCACTTTGGCAGACAGGACCTTGCAATTATTCTTGTATGTGAATAAGCAGACTGGAGGGCTCAGGAGAGCATCTGTCAGTGGGACGGGCCGGCGGAGAAGCTCGAGTGCTGGCATCAGGCAGAAAGAGGAGCGAACTCGGCTTTGCCATCATTGCAGCCGTCCTCTCCTCGGGCAGGATACCTGTGACATCCAAGTTTCAGTGTGTCATCTGTTAAATGTGTTTTATTCTGTGTTCTACCATAGCACCATGTCATTCCATGAGTATTTATGTATCAGTGAGTGCATATATATGTATATATGTATATATCATCTATATCGCTATATATCAGGACTGACATGTAATGAGCAGATATAGAAATGTTAGTTTTCCTTTACTGCTATGAACAGAAAATGGGAAAAATAAAGAAGCACCCATCTCTAGATGAGACTCAAGAACAGAATTCGGAGGAGCCCAGATACGTGTAGATGGAATCGCTGATCATCTGCAGATGAGAACAAGTGAAGTGCTCTTTAGAAAAGATGAAAGAGTACATTTTTTAAAAGTAGAGGATTTTTATAGAAACATTATAGAAAATAACTTCAGATTGGAAAAATAGATTGCTGAAATACCAAGAAGGATCACTGATATTAAAATGAGAAATGTTACAGAAATATGAGGAATTCGTTATAAAGTTCTGATACAATATATTAAAATATTAAGGTGTTTTCTGGCAAAAGCATTTTGTATGCTAGAATTAGTATTTGTGATATAGAGCAAATAGTTACATATGTAACAACACAATGGAGCTAAAATTTGAAAAGCACTTCACAAAAGTAAATTGTAATGAAAAAATATAATAAAAATAGTAATGTAAAAAAAAGTTTAAAAAAAGAAAAGAAAAGAAAAAGAGGCCCCAGAGAGCTCCTTTGTCCCTTTCACCATGTGAGGACACAGCAAAAAGCCAGCCATCTCTGAACCAGGAACGGGCTCTTTCCAGATGGCAAGCATCTTGATCTTGGATTTCCTAGCCTTTGGAACTGCAGGAAGTACATTTCTGTTGTTTAAAATAAATAAATACATTCATACAATAATACTGCCAAAACTACTATGCTCTCCAGCAATCCAACTTCTCGGTGTATGTCAGAGGAAATGAATACAGGGTATAGCAGAGGTCTCTGCGTTCCTGTGTTCGTTGCACCATTATGCCCAGTAACCCAGAGTTGGAAACAACCTGGGTGTTTATCGATGAATGAATGGATAAAGAAGATGAAGTGTTGTGCAGCCATGAGCAAGACAGAAATCCTGCCATTTAGAACAACATGGATAGACCTTGGGGACATTACCCTAATAAAATAAGACAAGACAGAGAAAGACAAGGCAGTTCATGGTGTCACTTCTCTGTGAAATCTGAAAAACAGACAGACAAAAAAGCCAGTCGAAATCATTGAACTAGAGTAGTAAGTTGTTAACAAGAGGCCAGGTCTAGGGGAGTAGGAGGGCATTGGTGAAACAGTACAAAGTTTTGGGTTTCAGATGCATGCAGTCTGAAGATCTAACGTAACACATGGTGATTCTAGTTGATAACACTGTGTTGTATAATTGAAATTAGCTGGCAAATAGAACACACGTATTTTCACCAAAAATTAATGAATTTGCTTAATAAAGAAATTAATATGTGTGAGGTGATGGGTGTGTTAACTACTTAAGCAAAATGCTTTTACGATATATACCTATACCAAATCACCATGATATATAATTTAAATATCCTACAATATTATATGTCAATTACACCTCAATAAAGCTAAAATTAAAGAAAAAATAGCCATGGCTGGTGTAGCTCAGTGGATTGAGTACAGGCCTGAGAACCAGAGGATGGTGGTTCGATTCCCAGTCAGGGCACATGCCTGGGTTGCAGGCCAGTTCCCAGCAGGGGACAAATGAGAGGCAACCATACATTGACATTTCTCTCCCTCTCTCCTTCCCTTCCCCTCTAGAGATAAATAAATGAAATCTTTAAAAAAATAGTGAGGAACTTTATCAATTTGCTGTATTATAGATGGCATTTTTACTTTCCTCTGATGTATATGAATTTCTTTGATTATTATAAAATAAAATAACTTTTATGTAGTGAATAGTTTCTTCTCCTCCTTCTTCATCATCCACTACCTGCCACCCTCCTTTACCTCTTTCCCTCCCCCTTTCTTTCTTCTTTTCTTCCTCCCTTCCTTTTCTGCTTTTTTGGTGTGGATTTGTTCTTTGTCTTTCTATGCTATGAATAACAGAATGAAAATGAAGAAAACCAGAAATCTTCTCCTTCCTTGAGCAGAGATTAAAGGAAATAAAATTGAAACATTTATTCTACAACCAGCAGGGCCCTTGTTCATGAGGGGATACATGTGGAGAAATGAATGTAAACCCCTGGAATTTTATAAGGCGTGACTCAGATTCAGGAAAAATATTTAAATAACTCTTGAACTACTTAAGACTTGCTAGGCATGCAGTATTTCACACACACACACTTACTCACACACACACACACACACACAACGTTCAGTATTACCATTCCAACATTATACCTATTAGCATGATCAGAATTTACTTCATTATTCTAGAATTTGCTTTCTGTGGTTTGTCTGATTATTTGTTTGACAAGATTTTTTTTTGGCAGTATATTAAAAGCTTAATAGGCAAGCATGCTGGAGAGTGAGAGATTTTCCTTCTGTTGATAGGAAAAGCCAAAAGTGGGAGAAGAGCTATTGCACAATTCTAGAACAAGGTGGATGAGTCAGAATATTTTACAAGGCGGCTTTCATCATAGTTGGTACACACAAATGGGAGTTGGAACATTCCTATCTACAAAACACTAACAGTTTCTTTTTTCCCTTTTAAAAGATTCTCTCTTGTTGCAGTTTTGTTCAGATGAGGTTACTTTGTTATTCTTTTGGCTGTCAGAGAAGTAAATAGGCAACAGCATCCATGGAGAACATTGACCTGGATAAAAGAGGCACTGTGTGGGGGAACATGGGGTGGAAAGGAGTTTGGGGAAGAGGAAATGGCTGGACTGACCTTGACCATGACAGAGGACTGCAGTTGGTAATTGCTGTCTTCAGCAAGCTAGTAAAAAAACAGCGAAGATCTATGACAAGAAGGAAAGAATATTTTTTTAAAATCTCATCATTTTAATTTATTTATAAAGACCAGTAGGTAGAATGGTTACCTGCAGAGCTAGTGAGGGAGGTGATGACTTTAGCTTTTTATTTCTAAATAAGGGAGCTGTGTTTGATGATATCAGTACACTGGCCTCAAGCTATAAATCACTACGTTCCAATTTCTCATGCAGTTTAGCACCTAACCTTCCCTTTGTCCAGTAAATATTGCTGCAAATTATAGATACTCCCATGGCACAAAATTAATATAAATTAACTTTAATGTCCATGTTGAGAAATTATTGGAAGAAGTAAATCAAGACCGTAGTAAAAACTAAGCCTTGAATCACATTCCAAATAAAAAGACATAACACGTACAATGTTAATCTTAATGATATGCCATGGCAGCGAAATGAATTCTCTAAAAGTGTAGTGGATGTGATAAGGCATGTTAGAAAGGCAGGAGAACATAATAGGGAAGAATCGCATTCAAGGGAATATTACAGAACAATAGGAGACCACTCAGACCACTCACTTGATGAATGTGATATTTATGACATAGAAAATCAGAACCTGAAATGCGTTTTTGGAATTTTATAAAATATATTTTGAGAGAGAGAGTGACAAAGAGAGAAAGAGAGAGACTCATACAATGATGTCAAGATATAACTGGCAGATGAAAATATTTGTCAAGAGAATGTTCAGAGGTGTGGAGGGGTGGGCGTGGCCAAAGGACAATGGTAAGAAGATGGGGGTGGGATGAGTTGTGATTCTGCCTTGTTGTGGAGAAGTACAGATTTTGTTTCTTCTTGTGACTTTCAGAATCTACCCCTTCATCCTGATTTACCTCTCAGTACCTTTCTGTGGATTCATTGTCTTCTATTGTGTGTATTAATGGGGAAGGACGCTTGTTAAGTGGGAACTCTGCCAGGGCTGTGAAGGAGTCAGAACACACTCCTCCGGTCCTATCACGGCCACAGGCAGTCAGATAGGCCAAGGGCCAACAAGAAACACCCTCCGCGGACTGTGACACCTGAGAAGGTTAGACACAGACTTGAAAGGCAAAGAGGTATCACAAGCTCAGAAGAGAGGATGTACATGAGTATAATTTATAAACCACTGGACTACGTATTCATTATGTTTCCAGAATCATTGTCTCCAGCCATTTATTTCCCTTTGAAGGCCGATGCCTGTGTGCACACTTCATGGCAAAGTGAAACAAATTATAGATGTTCTCTAGCCATTAAAATCAATGTGGGCACAGGTAGAGAAGTGTAAATTTGGTTCTATACCACTCATGTCAGTTTCTACACTGGTAAACACAGGATTATTTGCTTTTCCAGCAATAGATATAAAGTGGGTCAAAGCTGTGGTTAACAGACTTGTGCCATCCAGGAAAAAAAAACAAACAGCTATTCTGAATATTATCCCTAGGGTATTTACTTGTATTCTAGGGGTGGTTACTAGAAATATGCTACTTGTAATGATCAATTATCCGGGAGAGATTAGAATTCAGTTTCAATTCATTAAATAAATATTCTCTTTCCTAACTTACTATGAAATTTTTCACTTTTCTGGACCACTAATGTAAACTGTAAAATGTGAGATTTTAAATTTTGACTGACCTAAGTATAACTTTTAATACTATTCTTTTTTGATTTAGCTATTTTAATAACTCTAAAGATGATCAGTTTCATATGTCTTTGTTTTGTGGGACACCAAAAAATTCTAAGAGATCCCATATGAAAATCTGAGCAACAAATTGATTCCTCCAATTGAAACACTGTCTTTAAAGTGATGAATGTGTTCAGTTGGTTTTGATCAACATATTAAGTCCTTTTCTATCATCACTCATGGGTCTCACTTATCAGCACATTCTCTTATACTTAGGTCATTAGCCATCAAATATCTATTCATTTTGTCATTCCAAAATTGATTAATACTCCCTGCTTTTATATTTCAAGAAGACATATCTTATCTTAACAGAGTCTGAAAGAATTGCACAGTTAGGTGAAGTTGAGCCATAGCTGGAGGTAGACAGGCTGATATTTCTTCACTCTCCTGCTTTTATTACCATATAAATAGGCAGATATGTCTTTTTTCTCTTCACCTTTGGGGAGACCAAGTTGGAGGAGATCCACAGCAGGGAGCAAAAGTGTAGGCAATGGAGCGTGCCATCTGGTAGGAGTATGCTGGAAAATCTTCAGTTTTCTCATTTCAACAAAAGTAAAAGCAAAAAGTCTATTAATTCAGTTTCTCACTTGGCTGAGAAATAAATTCCACAACTCTCAAATTGCATCTGGTTTACTACATGTCTGGCTCTAATATGTACAATGAAAGCCAGACAATTTGGATGAAAATATTGTTCCTCTCTGAGCTTTCAGCAATTAGAGAGGATAACGGTGTTTTTCATTTCTTAAATTCTGATGCCCTCCCTTCATGGCTCCATGGTATTGCTCTGAGATGTGCAGGACATCTGTTTGGGCTGTTCCCTGAATGGTGGGATTTGGTCTAAAGATCTCTTCCTGAGCAGGAGAGGGTAATGATGAGAACGATGGTTCACTAAATCAGTACACCTATCAGTGAGACCCAATGCCAACTCCACCGTAATACTATCTTCCTACGCTTTGCACTGGTGAGATCTTTGAATCATCTCCTTGGGGAAATATGACTGTCTTTGGAAGGTATTATGGTTCCCAATTATTGTAAAGTTTTGACCACACTGTCCTTCCTAATTTATTTGCTATATCTCTGTAAATACATTACAAGTTTTTCTAGTGCAAAAGTCATGGTAACACTGACTTTATGCTCCCTATAGTGCCTCACACTGTCTTAAAAGTACAAGAAGTATTTTATAACTCTTCTGTCTATCAAAGTAAATGTGATTCTTTTGGTCTTTTCCTCATGGGCACAAAATAGCTGCTGCAGCTCAAGGCATCAAAGCATATTGAAAATGGGGAAAAGGGGTGATGGCTGGTCATGCCAGTCTTCATTCTTTTCATCAGGAATGGCAATAGCCTTTCTAAAACCTCCTCACCAGTAAATGTCCACTTAGGTAACTTGGCCAGAATAATGTCACACTGTTCCCTTGCAAAAGAGGATAAGAATGTGCTTACATTTCCAGCTTCTATCGTGGAGGTAGGAAGATGAGTTTAGGAATGGGTGTTGGGCATTGGTTTGGCCAATCTACAATTCCCTGGATATGCATGAAAAGCAGTTAATAAATAGTCAGGACTCAATAAATTCTAGCTGCTCCTAGGTACACATTTGAGAACAGAAACTTATTTAGTTCATGGAAATTAACAAAATGTGGTTTCATAGCCCGAACTGCTAAAAAATGCACCTAATTTAAGTTAACCATCAGGCAGTACTTAATGAATTTTACATTCCACAGTGCCCATTTTTTTAATATCCAGAGAAAGAAACACTATGACTGTGAATTCATAATGCTATACTCACTGAGGGTTTCTAAAATGATAATATCTCAACAGTATTAAGTCAGTATAATAAACTCCAATAATTCATATCTTCCATTGGAATTTAGGAAAACATCTAAGGAGAGAGAGAAATTGCCCATGATCTTTACAGGACCTAATCTGATGCTCACTAGAGCCAAAAATGCAACCCAGGCATCGTCAGGCTTTTCCTGGACATTATTGCGAGTAAAGGCAGGCTCTTCCAATCCCTAAGCACTGGCAGGCCTTAGAATCTAAACCAGCTCAGGTAGGAGGGGTGGGAGTTTCTCTGCAGATAGAAGCCATTTTTAACAGGGGTGAAGGGAGACATCCCAGGAAAGAATAAATCAAGGAAGAATACCAGTGATAAAGCCAAGAGCAAGACCAGAATAAGAAGGATTTTGCCAGCACACCAAGCCAAAAGCGAATGAAATTTATCTTGTGGCATCACCAGAGTGTAAGGCAATAGCCACGCTCTACTGTAGCCAAACATGTATATTTGGAAAACTGGCCTCATGGCCTTCTAGCTCTGAGGCCTTGGACCAGTTACTTCATTTCTTAGAATCCTAATTTTCTTAAATAACAGGAAAGATAAGATGACTTCTAGGTTGTGGTGAGAATTAGAGAAAATATAAATAAAATATTTTACAGATTTTTAAAAATCAAATGGAGTTAGTTGTCTTACTTTAGGACTTTCCCCAAATAGGGCCTCAAGCTAAACTCGTGTTCAGGTAGCTCACCTGGGAGATTGATTCAGAGGGAAAATGGAGGACAATGAGAAGGAAGAAAGAAAGTCTAATATGAGAAAGCACTGTGACGTTTACTACTGTGGGCATTAGCGGTTTGGCTGGGCTGGGACTGCCTACAGAGCCGAGTGTGTTTTTCAGAGTGGGTGACTCCAAGGGCAGAAGCCTGGCCCATTCATCCAGTCTTCTCCGTTAGTTGATTGAGGGTTTCCATTCTTCATTTGTTAGTTCTTAAGTAGAACTTCCAAGACAGAAGACAAAAGATTCTGGGTACATGACTGAGGCTAAATGCTGTCAGGACCCCATGAACCTGAACTTCGTCAAGGCAACAGCCCATTTTTGTCACAGCTGAAATCAGAGGCAGGTCCTGGGGCATATGACCTGAGCAGTGGAGATAACTGCTCAGGTTTTTAAGAAAGTTAGCGATTATTATCGGGGCAAAGTGAATGGACATGCACCCATATTCAGCAGTCAGATCATGAGGACACAACTCAGGAATTAAGTTAGAAGAATGGCGACAGACAGCAAACACCCAGGGGCCTGGGGAGCAGTACTGTTGGACGGTGTGCTGAGCAGAGCCTGCACTTTCTCACTGGAGTAACCCCCTCTGTTGCGGGTGCACTGTTCTCCCCCTAAACTGGCAGCGTTGATGAATTACCACGCTATGCAGCATTAGTTCTTTCAGTGACCTATTTGCTAACTGTATGAGCTGAAAACACTATTGCCCATCTGCCACTTCATTCCTATTTGGAAATGTTAGTGGTCTCATTTTTCTGGAAGCAGATGTTTAGGACTATTTTATTCAACTATCTTCACATTCTTTCCTACAAGATACAGATCTATCTCCAAACCATCTCCCAAATATCTTTCCTATACGCCATTGTTTCAATATCTCCATGTAAGACCGAGGCTTGTTTACCATGTGCTGCTTTCACTCTGGCTGACCTGCCTTCCTTTGTCTTCAAACATATTGTGGTGACATCTTGAAAATATGTCAGATTGTTCAAAACTTCCAAAGTATGTCCATTGATTTTGAGTAATATCCAATTTCCTGGCATATAGAACTCTGTGTGCATGGCGGGGAAGAGTAGTAGGGCGAGATCGGAACAACTGCAATTGAACAATAGTTTAAAAAACCCTATGCTATTTGTCCCTTGATTACTTCTACAATTTTTATTTATTTTTATGAGTCTCCTTATTAGTTACAACAGTTTAGCCACAAAGACTTTCTTTCTGCTTCCAGAACTCCCCAAGGTCATTATTACAATGAGAACTTTCCATTTCCGGTTTTTTTCCTCCTATTCCTGGAATGTTTTTCCCTAATGATATCTCATTCTTCTTTATCATTTTAGGGCTGTGTTGACTACCCAAAGAAACGCCACACTCTCACTGTCTATCAAATCACATTATTTTAATTGCCTGCTTAATACTAATCACCATTCAAATGAGCTTTTGCTTGTTTATTTGTGTGCGTACTTTCTAATTTATCTTACTAGGATGTAAATATTGAAAAGCAAAGATTTTTGTCTTGCTCAGGACTATATCTTCAGCAGCTAGAATAGATTCAGGAACGGCTTATCTGTTCAAAAACTATTTGTTAAGATGATGAATGAACATACAGATGTAAAGGTCAGTGTATACACTTTCAAAAGCATTTCTGAAGAGGTGTGGTCCTTAGTTCCCAAACCTAGACTCTGTAAAACATAGGTTTAAGGGTCCTGAAAGAACAAGGGAGAATTTATTTCTCAGAGCACTCTAGAAACCCAAATGGCCCTTATATTTAGGGACAGTCCCTTTTTACCCCCTGTTGTCAGTCACTTCATGCCCTGCCCTCTGTGGCATCTGTAGGACAGTGCTGCTGGGACTGCAAGTGGCACCTGCCCACTTCCCTTTCTTATGGGTCTGTAATGAGCTGAGTACAGAAACAAGAGCATACATTTCCAAACTGTGGTAGCAGCTTGACGTCGTGATAAACAAGTGTGTAACCAATTTTTGAATGATTATTTTATTGTTGTTTGAAAAGTGTCAGTTTGTGATGGATTAAGTAAAACCCTATTCTTCATCATAAATACTTGGTGTAGCTGCTATACTCATAGAGTAGAGATGAAGCCCAGTGAAGACTCATGGAACCCAGTGCTGTGACGGCCAGAATCTCTGGATAATTATCAAGTGTGGGGTTTCTCAAATTTCAGAAAATGTTCAACTCAACTGTTAAATAAGAGCCAATGTTTGTTGGCAATACCCTGGTATTCAGCGCTTACTCTGGAGTTTAGGTAATAGCAGACACTGAATAAACAGACAGCTCATAGCCAGACAGTGAGTAGCAGACAGTGAAACTTTATTAAAAATAATGTTTTAATTACTTAATTAACTAATTAATTAAGGTTCAACTTATGTACAAACATAAACACACAGTCCTACCAAGTGCTAAGCTGAATCTAATGAAAATTCGTGGAAAAAACAGAAATATGATGTATAGTATGATTAAATTTTCTTGATTTCTGAGACTTAGCCTTATGGTGTGTAACCATTTGATGATCTGCCTAAATGAATGTATTGATCCCCTTACCTGACTCATCCTGGTAGTATGTTTATGTAAAAAAATTAAGGTTTTCCCACTGCTAAACAACAGTGGTTAAAATACAGGACTGTGGCACAGAAGTGGTGCAGCCTGTTCCCTGGTCCTACTCCCAAACCAGGGGCTCCCACATGGTAGACATTTCATCAATATCTACCAATGCGAACATGATTTTTCAAGTTCTTTTCTCCCCCTGTCTCTTTAAAGAAGGAAAAAAATAAATCTTGGGGCAATGGAAGGATCTGTATATAAGACACTTCAGTTACAAAAGCTACAGTAGTACTAAAGCTGTAGCTACAGTATGACTATGTTAACCCTATATAGTGGATTATAAACTAGACACCCAAAAATACACTCATTATTTCTACAGTAGTCTGTGGTTTCACACTGCTTAGGAGATAACCTATAAGGCATGCGCAGGCTTTTACAAATCTGCGTTCACCCTCTCCTCGGCTACTACCTTCCCTCTTCCTTGTCACCTCTGCCTCCCGCCGTGACCTACACTATCTAAAGTGGACCAGACAACTTGTCCGCCTCATGCCTTTGCTTGTGCTGGTCCCATAGCTTGAACCACTTTCACTCCACCATTACATATTCAGGTTTTACTCATCCTTCATCTTTTATACTTAAAAACCGCTACTCTCCGGAACTGTCCGGCCAACCAAGTAAATCAATATCCTCGTTCTGAAGCTACCATGGCATTCGGAGTCCATTTTATCACACAATTTATTTTTTTAATATGTATTTTCCCTGTCTGATTAAAAGTTATCTGATAATAGAAACTTACCAACACTTTACAAAATTTTTAAAAATTTTTGTAAATATTTGTATGTATAATGTGATATACACCTACTAAATCACTCAGGGTTTTCACTTTATAGGTGCTAACAGTCTAAATTAGAAAGGAAAGCATATAAAATGTTTCCCATTGACTTGATTGATTAATATATGTATAATATCCTTACTATACAATTTATTTCCCTTAGATATTTGGAGAGAGATTGTCTCATTGTCTTGAAGTTCCCATGGAAAGAAGTCTAAAGCCAACTTGGTTATATCGACCTTGTGAGTAATTTGTTTTTTCTGCTCAAATACACAAAAAAAGCTTCCTTTGTACTTGAAGTTCAATAACTTAGACCTGATAACTATTGTAGTGATTATTCCCTATCATAACTTATTCAAATATTATCTATTCTCAGTATCTGCCAATTTAGTTCTATATTTCTTTAAGGGGAATATTTTTCTGAGAAAGGTTTGAAAACATACTTTTTTCCTCTTCATTGCTTTTTATTTTTTTCTTTATTTCAAGTATATCAATTTTTCTTATATTATAATTGGTTTAATATTTTTTCACCTTTCTGATTTTTGAAAGGTGTTTTTTTTAATCTGTTGTGTTTGAATTTCAGCTGCCCCTGCTGATTTCCTGCTAATGCTAATTTATGTGTTAGTCCAGTAATGATGTTGTTCTCATCAGGTTTTCAATATAATTTCCATCTTTTGTTATTAGTTTATCTGCATGTCTTTTAGGCTTTCATTTGTTAAATTCAAGAGTAATATTTGTTCTAAAATGTGATATTTATGAAGACTTGTTTTTTGTTCCTTGGTTTATGTTTATTTTTAAATTAGATTATCTGTTTTCAAAATGCTATGATGTTGCTATTCCTCCTTGTTTGATCTTAGCTAAATGTATATGGTTCCTATGCCCGTTTTTTCTTTGCTCACTCCTGGGAAACTCAGTGACTTCTTGAATTCTGAAAGTTTTCCCTTTTCCTTACTCATCTAGGACTGGTTGGCTTAGGGGTTCAGCGTTCTGTCCGTTCCTCTGTGGCTGAGTGGCGTGGGGAAATGGGGCCATCCGAAATAGTGGGTTTGCAGTATTTATACTTTTTCACGTTTGATTCAGTGTCCTTTGTCGGTTTTTCCTAGATGTAAAGTATAATCTCTTCTCATGGTACAGTTACCAATGTGCTTGGTATTATCCCCCCGACTCAGAGAATAGTAGCTGTGGAGTCTTGAGATTCCTCCTCCTCCTTTGGCCAGGTTTTCCAGCCAGCGTAGCTGCTGTTCTACCAGTAACCACACACACTAGCAGTTAGCACCGAAGGAATTTAAGGGTATACACTTAATCTGCTTTTTTTACAAAGTTGGGGTGATGGCAAAAAGGCTCAGGGTCACTCAGTTTGTTAGCAAAGCGCCTAAGATTCATAGTAGGGCAGAGGTGTAAAGACTCTTGGCGACTACAGAAATGTGTGTTTTGTGCCACGGCCTCTAATTTTTTAAGCAGCGTTGGCTTTCTTTTCTATTTTTTTCAATATGGCGGCTGAAAGTAAATATTTCTTTATTTCTACTGTCTAGATTTTCTACTCATTTCATTAGATTCTGGGCCGATGGAGAGAAATTCTGTTAATCGACCTTATTCAGCTATGTTAACCCTCAGCCCTTGTTCATATATTTTCTAGATAATATTTGTGTTGCCTTTGGAAAAGCCCAAACTCTGGCATTGGGGAAGATGGGCTTATTTCTGGCATAAGTAAACATCCATTATAATTTCCATCCTCATTTCCCCAGCGGGAAGCTTTACCAAAGCTGACTTCTTCTGCAGACTGCCATCACTCACAGGAGCACTATCTGTGGCACTGTGAGAGTAAAGACTTTGAGACAGCTGCCTGCAGGAAGCCCACTCTTTGGCAAGGAAAAAGAAACAACAAACCTTAGGTGTCCAGTTGTGTGATACTAAAAACAATCATCATATGGAAATAATCAGTGATGTTTGAAAGAGTAAAGAATGCTTCAAGAAGTAGGAGTTTTAATCCCTTGGCTATTTTTAAAAGAGAATGAATTTGAATAGGATTTTGCAAGAGTAGAAGGGTTTGGACTTCTGATGACAAGAGAAAATGGTACTGGAGGTGATGGGTATTTGTGGGAAAAGGAGAAAAGACAGAGCAGGGGTTGTATTCGGATGCATCATTATCAATCAATTTGCCTTTAGTATAAGGAACTAGAAAAGAGTGAATGTTAAGTGACATTTTAAAAAGTCACTTTAGTGACTTTCTGATTTTAACCTGCAACTTTGGAAGCTGCCCACAGATTTAAGATACTTCCTGTTTCAGACTCCGTGTGTCCTAGCTGAAATATTTAGATTCCTTTCCTCTCGTTGAAAAAAAATGAGCTTGACTAGCAAGCCAACCTCATCTTATTGAGTTCAGATTCTAGCAGGCTGACATTAGTAACAACAGATTAGAGGTGTGAATTTCCTCAATTTATGTTAACAAGGTGCTAAATGCAAAGGCCAATTATGGCTCCCCCTGCATGTCACCTTCCTGTCACCTGAGTATCCAAGGAATGGGCTTGATCCAGGCATGGCCCTGGTCCTCTGGTATTTATAGGATTCTCAGCTGAAACTTACTGGATTCCTGAAAGTGTGGGTTGTAGATTCCTCAGGGTATTGAGGAATTTTGCAGGCCAGCTATAAATGCCCCAGATGCTCTCCAAAACACCTGGCAATAAATTCCAGCCCCTTCGACTTCCCACTTCTTCTGATGCAGGCTTATTAAATATAAAATATTGCATGCTGAAATTCACATAAAAATAGCCTAATTAGTAATAGGAGGAAGTGAAAGCAAGGGCACATGTGGGAAGGAAAGGATCAGCATCTAGAATTGCAAAAACAGAGGGAGTTCAACCCCCTTTCGTGCCCTGCCTGCCCTACGGTTCCCTTCTGCTGCTCTTTTCCCCTTCTTCAGACTATTTTTAATTTTCATGACCTCTTCTGGTCTTTTCAAAATGAACATTTTATTGCAGGATACTTTCAGGTTTACAGAAAAGTTGGGAAGATAGCATAGAGAGTTCCCACATACTCCTTACTCAAATACTGACTTACAAGTAAATACCGGATACAGATCCAATCCATTGTAGGGAAGATTGAGGGTTTGGGGTTTTTGTTTCCCCCCTTGCATTTCTTTCCTACCTTTATTATATTCAGCGTTATGCCCTAATTTGAATTTTTAAAAATTCTGATGGAATATGTTTAACCAAGATAATATCGCGACTCGGGTCTATGTTGCTCTTTGTGTCCACAGCAGAGTTACTCAAAGCATAGTCAGTGGGCCTGTCCTGCTCTGCAGAATGCTTGCACCCAGTCCTCTACGCAGTCAGTGGCTTGTGCCAGAACCTAAATCATCTACATCGCTGAGCTTCTTGTAGCAAGACAGGTTTTTTTAGGGAAGAAGCCATGCATTGCTTTGCATCCTGGTGGAATCCTCTGGTACATTCTCATTTCTTTGTCTACCTCAAAGATGCCTATTTATTCTCCAAAAACAACCACCTGCGTTACTTCCCCTGAGACACCTCTACGAGCACATAGACTTCCTCTGTAACTCTGCTCATTCTTTAGATCTCAAACCACCACCAGAATGTCGGTAGCTTGTGCAAGGTCCTAAAAAAGAGTTAAGCACACAGAAGAGGATTCCTAATGGCTGTTGAATTGCATACAACTCAGATATATTGGGTTAAATTGACAAGTCGATGGCCACCTAGTTTCCATAGCCTAGATCATGAAGGCAGTACGTATAATTCATACTGTGATTCAGGATTTAAAAAATAAGTAATTACTACTGATGTAATTGACACTATTGACATAAATGCAAAATAGCATTTAATGACTAGAAACTTTCCTACCTCCCTAACTCTTTGGCAGAAATTTTAGGCTAACCTTTCACTACTAATTCTTGGTGTTTGGTACCTAATCCATAAGTTCTATGTTATGATACTCATTGGTTCTTGCCTCGTGTATGTTAGCAAATAGAAAAGCTTTGATTTTTTTAAATATAAAATACTTATTTCATATAAGAAAGTAGGCTACTAATAGGAAACAGGATTCATTTTCTAATTCTAATCTTGTGCCTTTATCAGTGATAACACCACACACACACATACACACACACACACACAAAGTAGCCTTCAATGGATGAAATACCCATTTACCACTGTGAGAAAAGAGAGGAACTCTAATCTCTGGGTCTAGAACAGTGATATCAACCAAAAACAACCAAGGATGACTTTGCCTCATAGGCGACATTGTTTAATGTTTGGACAAGGATCGTTTGTTTTGTTTTGTTTTCCCTTCTGGTGACTGCATACAAGGGCAGGGCTGTGTGCTCTGGGCATTTAGTGCATAGAGGTCAGAGAAGCTGCTAAATATACCACATACACAGGGCATCCAAAGCATTGCTGCTAAACAAAGTATCACACCTGGTCTAAAATGTCAATAGTGCCAAGGCTGAGGCACAGTGGTTTACAAGACTACTCAATACATACTAAGAAGCTACTCGATTTTTCTTGGAAAAAAAGAATCTATCATGAAGGAAGGTCATACATGTTACATGTGTCAGGTAACATAGAAGGGAACTTAATCCAATTGAGTGTTCATAAAAGCTTCTTAGAAGTAATAGTTCCTGAGATTAAATTTAAATCTATACTAAGAGAATAAAGTTGTAGTGTGTTTTACAGAAAGAGTGACTGCACCCAAGAATGCATGAAACCTTTAAATAAGTTGGTGTCTGCAGGACACTGTGTACGGTTTGGTATTCACTAAAAGCCAGGCAGGGAGTGGGTAAATGTGAGGGTGGAAGGTAGTGAGGTCAATTCCTCATCATTGGAGGTCTGGGAACTCTCAGAAGGGGATGCCCAGGATGGATAAGATGGTTGAGATATTTCATACTCAAGAATTTCACGATCTGAGATGTGGAGCATATAAGTAAGATAATAAATCTTAATACTCTACTTAAGTGTCATGGTGGAGATAGAATGAGCAGGAAACACAGAGGACAGGGAAACAACCAGCATAAACACTGGAAAGGCTTTCTCAGGGAGGTGACATGGTTATATTTAAACCAAATCCTGTTTGGACTCACCAGGGTGAGTCACGGTCAGCTGGATGACAGTGGCAAGTGGTAAGGCGTTTGTTCCAGACCAAAGGAAAGGAGCACAGAGCAGCGGGGAAGGAGAGCAGGAAGAAATGTCACATTTCAAGTGGTCCAACGTGAGCACCACATATTGTGGGAAGTGAAGAGAGTGGTGAGTGACGAGGCAAGAAGAGATGGAGGAGGGGTCAGAAGATAATGGGGTTCCATTTATGGCTGAAGGTTGGGCAGACGACAGAATGCCGTTGAGGGAAATAAAATAAGAGAGCAACATCAAGGAGGCAGCACAGTTTACCATGAGGGTCCTCTAAGCGAGGGTATCTGGTGGCCCCAGTGAGACCTTCTAACATACACGAACACATTATTTGCTTATAACTTTCAAAATGTGAAATATTTCTAAATAGCCCACTATTCAAATGAGACAAATATGGACACTTGCCTCCAGAAGTTACAGGGGCGACAGACATGTGAATATTACTGACCCCAAAGGCAAGAGATAACGCAACCCAGGCAAAGGGGGCAGGTACATCGCAGTGGGAACTCTGAGCAGGTGAAGGAAACTTCTGTGTAGAGAATCAGAAAGGGTTCTGTGACGGGGATGGCAGTAGAGAAAGCTACCAGTGTCATAAAGCCACAGGACATTTTAATAGGTGTTGATTATTAAACATTTATTATGCACAGAATGCTTCATGGACAGTATCTCTGGTCAGTGTTACCGTAAGCCTAAGTGCTGGGTACAGTCACCATCTCCATTTTAAAGGTGAGGAAGCTGGGCTATACGGAAGGTCAGGGATTGGACCAGGGTCACTCAGCTGTTAAATGGCAAAATCAGCAGTGCGGATGCGGATCTCAGGTGTGGATGAAACAAATAACTCTGGGTAAGGTGGAAAAGGGAGGAACGGGCTTCCCCTGTGGAGGACAGAGCATCATTAGGGGGACCGAAGCAGGCTCTTTGGGGTACTGATGGAGAACACAGGGTGACTCATTTTGCCAGGAGCTAGCACTGGATAAAGGATGCTCAGATTAGCAGATTTTCCCAAGCCTTGTGTACAAACAAGCCCCTACAAATCTTTCATAATTTAGATACTTCGGTGAGCACCTCACCATAAGTAGACTCCTCAGGCACAGTCTAGCCATCCTTCCATTGCTTTGTTCCAGCTCTCTGAGGTGAGCCATCTTGAATAGTTTAGGACAGTTATTTGATCACACATTTCCTAATTGACGAAAAATGTTAATATTATCTTCAGAATCCCTTACTCCCTAGCTGCCAGTGGAGCAGGCGTGGAACAGATGCCAAAGCAGCTTGGAAACTTCCAAGAGGCTTGGCAACAGCAATTGCCACGAGTCCCTTACCTGCTGCATCCACAGTTAGCAACGCAGGCGGTGCTGTGCCTGCCAAGGGCTCAGAGGCAGCCTGTGCAGGGGCCACTCACAATCCACGAAAAAACAGAGACCAAGTATATGGATGTTTGATCCCCAGCTGGGAAAAAATTTATTAGTTCAAGGGAGTATTGTCTTTTCATAATTTTACTAAAGCATTTATACTCCAGATGGGGCATAGGTCAAAAGGATTCTAGCAAAATTGAATGTACACTGACCACATTCTTCTAATATGTCTCGCTGAATATTTCCTCCGATTAAAAAAAAAATAGTGAGGGGGTTGGGATGTCCTGAGTAAAGCCATGCCTGTCGGGTCTCTAGCCATCCTCGGAGGCACAGCTCCCCTCCTCACCCCACCCTTGCTCATTGCCACCACTCCCTGCCCTGCCCTTCCAAAGACCTGCTCCTTGTCTCCCCACCCCGGAGTGTCCTCCCCTCTGAACTGCCTTCTCCCACTTCAGGCCTGCATTTAATGTTTCCCTCGGCTGCACCTTTTATAAACACTTCACTTTTAACCCTCCTTCTAAAGTCTGACTGGCAGGCAGACTTTAAAAGAGTTGTCTCTGAGGCTCAGTTGGTTGGGCAGCACCCCGCAAAGCAAAAGGAAAGGTCGACTGTTTGATTCCCAGTCCAGGCAGCAGGTTTGCTCTGGTCAGCAAGCAACCTGTGTTTCTCTCTCACATCGATGATTCTCTCCCTCTCTTTCTCCCTCCCTCACTCTCTCTCTAAAAATAATAAATAAATAAGATACTTGAAAAAAAAATAAAAGAGTTTTTTCTTAGAGTGCAAGACTGCTCCAGAGGCTTGATCAGATTTCTCCTTTGTGCTTTGAAAGAATAGTTTATGAGTGGCAGGTCACACCAAGTCACATACATGTGCATTATCTCACTCTCAGTGAGGCTGACACGAGTGGTCCGTTCTGGCTGGGACAGCCTGTGGCTCCGATATAACATGTTCATATAAAAGTCTCATCCATTGATGGTGCTTGCCTGCATTAATTACTTTTCTCAGGGTACCAGAGAGTGATTTTTTAAAAATTCTATTTTAAATCCTTCCATGTATTAGCTGAGGATTTTTCTACAGAAAGAGAACTCTTCAACAAAAGCTATTTGAGGACATCAATATGTATAGTTCATATAAAAACAGAAGACTAAATTCTTATTTTCTTTAAAAGTGATTATTTTTAGAGAAAGAAGTTGGTGTCCTGGTAAATTTTAATGGTACCCAGTGAGTTTCCTTCCTTCCCCTCCTTTTCTTCTCTCCTTCTCTCTTCTGAATAACACTGTGGATTTAATATACTCACTGTGTTTTAATTAGTCATACTTATCATATTAATATTATTATTGCTACTATATACTTACATTTTTTGCTTATGACCTACAAGAGACACTTTTTGTTTGGTACTGGGTCCTTCAGAAATGACCACGTTGTTTTTAGGAGCTTGCTTGCTTTTTGTATAGCAAGTCTTAGACTCCTCTTGGATATTTTCCGTGTTAGACTTGAAGTCACTGGCTCTTTTCCATGCAGTAGGTTGTATGGAGAATAGCCTTTGTTATTGCTACCGAGTTGGCCGAGCTGCTGGGCATGTGCAGTAGACAGAGCTAGCATGTACATAGTTTAAAAATAACAACTAAAAATAAAAACTGTGAGTCTATACTGATAGTTTCAAGTTTGGGGTTAATATGACAAAATATTATTTAAAGTATTTGATGTTTATTTTTTGTTAATAAATATAAATTATTTATATTTATTTTTGTATGCTGAGACCATTCACTCTATTAACATAATTTTTATTTGAATTTTTGTAGCAAGTATACATATATATATATATATATACACATATGGTCTTAATATAATTGTAGAAACATTAATAGAAACATGACACTATTGAATGCTCTTTAGGGTTATTAACATTCCTACTTAATCTTAGATTGTATTTCACTATGGATAAATAGTAAAATTATTGTACTTTAAAGTCACTTTAAGTAATTGTTTCCTCTGGGTGCTTAAGTCACCGTATTTGTTTTAGAGTTCTATTTCTAATTTTTAGATGTTGCTTTGTTCTATACTTCCACTTGATTTTATTTTGCAATATGTAAAACATGTAATGCTTCCAAATTCAGAACTGCAACAAGGTATATTTAGAGAGTCTACTTACCTTCTTGTCAGAATATTACATTTTTAAATCCTTCATATTTTAGGTTGTAGTGGAGAACTTTATGGACTTTTTATAATTGCATGTTAAAGAAAGGCAACATATTTCTTCTTAATCATGACATTATGAGTACTTCCTATAACGTAAGAACAAAGAAGCCTCTTTTAATTTGTTGTTTAACCCAACCTTACATAGAAACACATTATTTGTGAGATGCTTTGAGCAAAAACTTACAAAAATATGAAACATATATTTACATGCATTTTTAAAAAGATTTTATTTATTTATTTTTTAGAGAGCAGAAGGGAAGATGAAAAAGAGGGGAACATCAATGTGTGGTTGCCTTTCATGAGCTCCTCAAGGGGGACCTGGCCCACAACCCAGGCATGTGCCCTGACTGGGAATGGAACCTGCAGCCTTTTGGTTTGCAGGCCTGTGCTCAGTGCACTGAGCTACACCAGCCAGGGCTATGTGCATACATTTTAAAACTGTGGTAACAGCATAGAACATGAGATCTAACCTCTCCAGCTGTTCAGTGCACTGTACAGCACAGTTAACTAAGAGCAAAACACTGCACAGCAGAGCTACAGAACTGTTCCTTCTTGCATAACTGAAAGTCATGTCCATTGAACACCAACTCCCCACAGTGTAAAACTTATAGATAATGATGTGCGTATTTTTTATCATAACCCAGCATGGTTAGCTCCACATGGAATGGCAACCCCTGCCCCTTCATCACCTGTTGTAGAGAGTTGTTTCAGATCCGTACTAAAATTTGCTCACAAAAGTTAGTTATCACTAATATTATTGCTATCGCTAGCTCTATGCTAAGTCCAAATCAAATATATAAAAAATGTCAATATTACGTAATATGCTGTGTCACAGAATTTATATGGATATTGATAATATAATAATTTATACTATTCATATATATTAAAGCATTGGCATTATTAACCAAAGCTAACTTGTGCTGATTGCACATCATGGGCCCATCACCAAGCCGGGAGGTCTTAATGCCTCTGCGCCTTCAACCTTACCATGGCCCTAACTGGGAGAATGTAGTTGTATTATCCCATTTACAAATGAGGTCACTCTGCCCCCAGAAGCCTGAGAAACTAGTCTGAAGCCACCCTAATGAGTAGTGGGCCTCTGGTCTTATCGTTGAAATTTGGAGAAATTAATCTTCTAGAACATGAAGGTAGTAATAATCTGGATCTGATTTCAGTCTGTATGGTTCCAAAGTCTGTGCTGTATCAACTCTATCATGTTTCCATTTGCAACCTTGCAACAGAGAAAAGATTAAACATTAATAGCAACTTGCATTTTTTATAGTCTTGTATAAGATGCGGGGTCAAATTAGAAACGCTTTGGTGACCATTGCTGCAAATGAAAAGTTTTTACTGACTTATTCAACAAATAAAGGCGAGCCCATGTAATAGGTTCATCTCTTAGAGCTTAGAAAACAGCTTATGTTCTAATGGGAAGGCGGATTTTGACAAATTATTATTTCATATCAGAGAATGACCCATGTTCTTGCCCTAGCTGGTGTGGCTCAGTGGATTGAGAAAGACCCATGCTCTTCAGGGAAAAAAAGAAAAAGAGTAGGGGACCAGGAATGCCTGTGACACAGGTGGCTGATTTAGGAAACAGGGTTCTGGAAGGGCCCTTTGAGAATGCGATGTCTGAGCTGGGACCTGAATGAAATGAGAACGTGAGTCTTTAGGGAGGAGAAAAGCAAGGGCAAAGTCACTGAGGCAGATTCCAAGGTGAGCTCCATGACCTTCCACTTCCTCATGTCCATGACATTATGGAATCCCCACCTGCTGAGTTTACATCGTGACTTGCTTCTAACTAGTGAATATGGCAAAGGTTGTGGGATGTCACTTTCTTGATTAAGTTACATTTTATGGCAAAGATGTGATAGGATCTAATTCCCATGCTCGTGCTATGCTGTATACAACTCCGTTTTAGCAGACTGCAGCGAGAGACTGCTCCTTGCCGGTTTTGGAGAAGCAAGCTTCTATACTGTAGTCGTCTATGGAGACAGCCACTTAACAAGGATTGCAGGGCACCTGTGAGTGCTGCAGGTTTCAGCCCTACAACCTTACAGAGCTGAATTCTGCCCATAACCACATGTGTTTGGGAGAAGATCTCAAAAGTCCAGATAAGAACCTGATTCCATCCTCAGAGGACCCTAGATATGCTCTTGTCTGGTCTTCTGACTCATGAAGATAATAAATATGTGTTGTTTTATGCTGCACAATAGTGGTAGCTTGTTACATAGCAATAAAAAATCAATACAATGTGTCATAGAGAAAGCAGCCATGGAAGGTTTGCTGTTGAGAAGGTGTCAATGGGCAGAGCAGGAGGTGGCTGGAAACCAGATTAAGAGAGCAATGCGGATTAGAACATGGTCTGCTGGCTACTCGCATCTCTGAAGGACTGGCCCTCCATGTCTGTATAATTGAAAGCAAAGATCAGGAGACTTTTGTAACAAATTGACATTACACAACTTTTGAGCAGTGATTGGTGGACCCATCTCTTTGAGCAGATTATGGTCAAGTACAGGTGTTGTTAAATTTACCTGGTCAGTTCTATGTTGCAGGAGATATGGATTGATATTGACCTGCAAGTGTTGGTGGGGAAGACAGGTTCTTCTCTACAGGTAGTGTTCAGAATGCTGACTTGAAGCTTTATAGACTGTGATAAAAATTTTGGATGATATTCTAAATGCTTTAGAAGCTATTGGAGGTTTTGAGAAGAGGAGAGATGTGATATAATTTATTTTGTTGACTTAATTCTTCTGGTCATTACAGCTGTTCTAGAGAGGACAATAAGGAGGCTATGATATTCTGGAGGTAAAGAAGATAATATTTTAGACCATGGGAATAGTGGGGATTGGTTGTGTTTGAACACAGACCTGATAAGTATTACTGATGGACTAAATGTGGGACGTGAGTGAGAGGGAGGGAAAAGGGACAGGAAGGTAAATTCAGTTAGAGTGCACACACAGGAACAGGGAAACCTCCTTTCCTTTCTACTATGTACATATAATATGGGAGTAAAAGAGACCTGTTTCTCATGTGTCATGTGTCATATGATGTAGTAAGTTTGCACTTCATTTCTTAGGCAGGAGATTATAGTAGGCAAAATTGTAAGGGGCCCCCCATGAGTTCTTGCTCCTCGGTATACATACTCTGCACAATCTTTGGGACGAGGAATATGATAGGACTCACTTTTGTGTTTAGGTTATATTCTATAGCAGAGTTGACTGTAAGAATGAGATGTTCTGGATGGATGTCAGAGAGATGCCAGAGCCAACTGAAGAGGTTCATAATGGCTAAAGCTGGAACAATTTGTGTAACTAAGTAAACTGGATCATAACCCACAGTGTTAAATAAGTATCTATGAGTTCATACTGATATAAATAAATGCCTGGACACATTAATAAATAGGGGGCGAGGGGAAGAGATGAATATATCCTGTGCATAAGGTTTCCAAATAAATTACGTCAATACATTCAAGGAAGTGAAGAATACCTGCCCACCATTTAAGTATACACTGCACGGTGAGCGTGAGAGAAGGAAGCAGGTAAGCAGGTCAGCTCATTTCTCTCTCTTTTGGGTCCATTTTCTGATAAGAGGGGAAATTCTATCTGTTTGTTTTTTGTCTGTCTGTCTATCTGTCTGTCCTGGGTGTGGTAAGCTAACCAGGACTTGGTCTGCCCTGGCAAGGGAGGGTCTAGAGTTATGGCAGTTAAGTTAGAAAGAGGGAGAAAGAAACTTGGACTACATGACAGAAGTATATAACAAGACATGTTTTTGTCCACATTTACTTTTTTAATAGTGCATCTGAGAGTTTGATCAGAGTTTTCATGGCTGCATTATTTTAATTCTCAATTGTTTCTAGACTAAGGAGAGAGCAAGACAGGATTTTGTATTGAGGTATTGTTATGGGGAAGTCAAAAAAAGACAAATAGAAAAATGTCTTATTTAAAAAAAATATGTTACTCATGATAACTACTAGGGAAAGTGGGGTGACGTTATTGAGGACTGTGAACACCAGTATGAAGCATTCTGATTGAATGAAATTGAAGCGTTTCCTTGAACAAGGGTGTGGCATGTTGAGAGTAAGGTTTCAAACCCATTAGTCTTATAGCTATGCAATCCAGAGGAGCAGGGGAATTAGGGGTAGAGTGTGTGGAAACAATTATGCCTATGCAAATATTATATAAAATGACTTACCTTTGAGCTTCATATAAAAACTGATCTTGGTTCAACCTGGGACCTGCTTAATAGGCAAGAAGAAAGAATAGTCCGAAACATAAAACTGACTCTTTAAAAGCTTGACACAGGCATGTGAGCTTATGATGGCTGAATTCTTGCCAACTAGCTTATAAAAAAGAAAATGTCATCTTGCTGCTCTTAGCACTTGCAGCTGTATTTTTATTTCCATTCATGGGGAAATGATTTTTGAAGAACTTTTCATAGTAGTTAAACTTGGAAAAATACAATACCTAAGTGTCATTTAGAGGACTTATGTTATTAAGTGCGGTGGTCACCTAATCTTTCAAAAAGGTACATTTATCTTGAATAGCTGACTCTTCTCATCTGATGTGTGAAAGCTGGCTTATCATATTAAACAATGTGAATTTTTAATCCCCCTCCTAAAGCTCCATTGGTAAAATTTTGGACTCTGCCACTTAACAGCTAATAAGGAAAATATTGCTCTAAATTTGCTTCCTTGTTGTAGTAAAACAGTATAGCTGCCATTCCAGTCATGGATACCCCTCTAGGGCCATGGTCACTCAGATGTGCCACAGACTCTCAAACACAAATTTAATTGGTATCGGCAGTCAGATTCCAGCTTCAAGTTAGAGGATAGTGGAAGCTGATTGGCCAGGGAAACCACAACCTGACTCAGTTTCAACCAGGGAATCATACTCTTGGGTTTGGGCTTCCTCTGCCCCCTTCGGGGCAGTGCCGATGCTACCCCAGGGCTCCCTGAGGAATGCTGGCTTCTTGTAGTATCCTTGATTCTCTTTCACTGTGACCATCAGGTTTCCAAAAACTTTTCAGGGCTGGAACAGCAGCAGACTTTAATCTAACATGTAACTTGCAGACAATAAAAGATAGTAGTTATGAGGATATTTGGATTTGGAATCTTTGGTCCACCACATCATATCTCTGTGACCTTAAAGCATGTGAATTTGTTTCTTGAGTCTTCACTTTTTTTCTCATCATTGACTTGGTTCAGTGAAATGGAGCAATGTCTATCTCCTGCCTCAACCAGCTATTCTTGGGAATTTAACACATAACTGGATAATCTGTATATTAGATTTCTTCAGTGAACCAATAGGATATGCAGGTATAGAAAGAGATTTATTGTATGGAATCGGGTCACTTGGTTATGGAGGCTGACAAGACCCGATATCTGCGGGTGCGTCAGAAAACTGGAGATCCAAGAGAGCCAATGGTTTATATCTATTGTATTCTGAGGTCCTGAGAACCAGGAAAGCTTATAGTGTAGGTTCCTTCCCAAGGGTCAAAGGGCTTATGACCCAAGAAGAGCCGATTATGAATTTGAGTCCAAAGGTAGGAAAAAAAATGGTGATGGTGCAGTTGAAAGGCCATCAGGCACGAAGAATTTTTTGTTACTCAACATTTTTGTTCTCTTCATGTCTTCAACTGATTAGACAAGGCCCAACCTGCTTGACTTTACTGATTGAAATGATGATCTTATCTACAAAGAATCTCACAAAAACACCCTGAATAGTTCTGGACCAAATATCTGATCTCCCTATGACCCATCAAGTTGACACATACAATTAACCACCACAGTTCTTACAAAGCATACAATCTATTGCTGGGAACATGTATAATAATCGTAACCATCTTTCTCATTAACTATTAACGCTACTGCATAATTTGCTTCTGCTATTTTTCAAGTGAGTAGTCATGGTCACATTTTATAGCTGAGAAATGCAGGTGTTTACAGTGGATGTTTTCCAAAATCACACAGCCACGATATTGCAGAGCTGCCATTCAGAAGTAAGAATTTTCTGGCTACAGAATCTACGTTCTTACATTTAAATTGCACTGCCTGTCTTTCTTTTTAAGTAAAGGACACACTGAGAAGGCAAAATCTAGAGCCCCCAGAACTCCCAGTCTTCCAGGTTCCAGTGCAGTTCTGTGCCAGTGTGTGAATTTATATATAACCATGTGTGAAACATCTATGCCATCTTTCTGAGAAGTTGAGTAGGTGGCATGTATTTCAACAGCTCATCCCCACTGAATGAGAGCTATCATATATAGTTAAAGATGATGTCAGCCTTTCTAAATATAATTTTCAACTGTGCTAAGAAAAATATAAACTGTAGCACTGTAATAATCAACATATAAATAGCTCCCACATCTTTGCCATGCAAATTTGGATGATATTATGGAAGAGGGCTATCAAAAGGGGCCTTCTGTTACCACGGTTTCTGCTAACCAGTGAACAGCTGGGAATGACGACATTTTTAGTTAAAGCCAGTTTGGAAAGGCTTTTATTTCACGGAGATAAGCTAACGGCTCAAAATAAAACAATCCAAACTGCCAATGTGCCGATGTTAGAATGGGGTATTAAATGCCTGATTTTCACACAGTTTTAGGGAAAATACACAAAGCTTTCCATTGCCCTTTGACTGCTGACAACCTGAACTTCTAGTTTTTTGTTTTTTTTTCATTTGTTTTGTTGTTGTTATTGTTGCTATTCTTATGGTCATTCCCTCCACCTGTCAGGGTTCAGGACTGCCGGCTCATCATCTCCAGGGCTGGCAACGATGTATTATGCAGCCTGAGCACTGCTCAGGCTCCTGGACTGACAGTCCCTCTCTGTTTAGGAAGCACCCACCAACACGACCCTGGGAAGAGGTAGAGATGCCCTTCATCTCCGCCCTACCAAAAGCACATGCAATGTCCTTTGAAGACATGGGGAGATTCTGGCATGTTGCTGTCTCAGCCATAGAAGGACAGGAGTCTGAAGGAAATGTTCCTTTTGAAATGCTGCTAATCCCAGCTAAAAACAGGTAGAGTGGGTAGATATTCACATGGCAGAGATTCCCCTATGGGCAGTTCTTGGCTATCTCTGAGCTTGAAAGAGATTTTTCTTGTTTGTTTGTTTTTTTGCCTCACAGTGATCTCTCTTTCTCCCTCTCTCTATACACATACACTCATATACATAATTTTACTTATTTAAGAGAAACATTAGTTTGTTGTTCTACTGATTTATGCATTCATTGCCTGCTCCACATCTGTACCCTGACCCAGGATTGAACCCACAACCTTGGTGTATCAGGACAATGCTCTTACCAACTGAGATACTCTGCCAAAGCTTTATTTCTCATTTTTATTAACTTGAACACTTTTGGATGGAGCTGATGCTTCAATTGCTCCAGACTCCACATCCCCCTCTTATCAGGCCCTCACCTCTATGTTGCTCGCCTTGGTTCCTTCAGGCATTTGAGCTTGGGTCTCTCTTTTATGGAACTTTTGCTATTGAACAACATCACAGATGGGGTGTTTATTAATCAAGGACTATGGAAACTGAGTGATTTTGATGTAGAACTCCTGATGTGATCAGAGAAGGCAGAAGCATGGGTGGAGTGGAAGAAGGAGTCCCCTAGGAAGAGCAAATATGTGAGATCTCTGGGGGATGAATTACAATTCTCTTAGCTGTTTCATTCTCATGGAGTGTAGAATACCATGTTTTCTGACTCACACTTTCCTTGCCTTGGTCTGAGCTCTATACCTTTAGATGAGTTACTTCTTTTCCTCCTGTAGTAGATTTTCTTTTTTCTTTTGTTTCCTTCAGAAGTAACCATAAGAATTCCTCCTATCACCATATGCACCTTTTTTGGGAATGTAACTTTGCCGTTTCTCATATCATGACATGGCTCTATTCCCTGCCTCTTACATCTGGGCATGGCTGTGTGACTTGCTCTAGCCAATATGATATTAGACATTTCAACACAAGCAGAGACCTAGCAGGCCCATGAAGAAGAGCTGAAGTGTCCTGAGCACAAGCCTGCCAAAGAGTGGACATAGGATTGAAGCCACTGAAGACCATCTAGTGCCAGATATCGGTTCACTGAAGTGATCAGTTGAACGAATTCATACCAGAAGAGTTCTTTAGACCCACAGGATTCTGAAACATAAGAGATGCTTATTGTTTTAAGCCATTAATTTTTGGAGTGGTTTGTTAAATAGCGAAAGTTAACTGGCACATACAAAATAGAATTAATAATATGTATCTTACAGTTTTACTGTGGAGATTATAAATAATCTGTATGACTCTCTGGCCCCCAGAACATTTCCCATAAATGAGATCTGTATTAGTTATCAATCTGCATGAGTTCCTAAGTTCCTCAGTGTAAACACAAGCTAAATTCTGCTTTCATTTTCCTGTTCTTAAAAATTGATCTTGACTCCTGATGGTTCTTGATTCTGACGAGTTGGTTTTAGCATCGCCCAAAATGATGGCATCACCCTCATACCCCTCTTTGATAAATCCATCTCCATGATAGAAGCCTAGAGAAAAAGCCTCAAATCCCAGCCCTGGCCCTCTGGGGAAAAAATTAACAATAAATGACAGAGTTAAGCAGCAGTAACTCCTATCAAGTAAAATACTGAAATTCAATCTTGAGTGCTGGCATCCAATAACTTAATGTATCCTAACCCTTAGAGATGGTCTATTTTATTCAAGTTATACACGTTTGTTGCTATGCCTAAAGGTGGATGAATGTGAGTATTTCTTACCCTCGGGGGTATCAGAAGTTATTGGAGCAGGACTATGAAAATGTAGCTCTCTTATAAAACAAAGTATATAAGATGCTCTCACAGAGTAATAAAACAGGTGTAAAGTAAGATCAAGGTAGGAGAGGTTACCATGGCAAAGGTAAAATTGAGTATGTTCCTCAAATATATCAAGCAAGGGTCTTTCAGGTTTATTAAAAACATCTAAATCAAACTGGTTCAAGAAACAAAAATAGAAACACAAAGCAAAATCAGTGTTTCACATGCCTGAAAAACATGGGGTAGATTCAATTTGGAAACAGCCTGACCCCCAGGCTCAATGATACTACAGGGTTCCCTCCCTCCCTTTCAGCTCTCTTCCCTCTTTGCTGGCTCCCTTTGTCCTCAGGCAGAATGGTTTCCAGCAACATACTGAATCCCAACTCCAACTTTGTGACAAAGTAGTTCTTCCTTAAAATTCAAATAAAAGTACTAGACCTGACTGGCAGTAGCCCAAGTTTGGTTATGATTCAATCACTAAAATCAGAATGGGATCAGTTCATCCAAGTCCCAGACTCAGACAGTGAAGGCGGGGCAGATGGGAGCACCAGAAGGAGGGGAGACTGGGCCCTGAACTTCTGAAACAACAGGTACTCACTTTGGCACATAAGATTGTTACTTTTCAGCAGCAGTCTGGTGGTCGAGTTAGGCAAAGAGCAGGTAGGGCCTCTTTTCAGTTCAACAGTTTGACAATTTCATTAGAAATTATTATTTCTAAACAGCTTTTCTTTCTATCCAACCTCATTCAAGAGACTGAGGTGGCCATTTGGATGTGTGTGGTTTCATTTCAGAGAGTAAGAAGCAGACTTGAAGGACCAGTGTCTGTGCTGTTAATCCCATGCATCATATTTCAATAGCACATTTCCCTGATCAAATACCTGACAATCCCCGGAGTCTTAGCAACTCAGCGGTTACACCTACTCAATTGTGGATTTGGCTCGCTTGCAGAATGAAGTAATCGGATGACTCCTGGTACATGCTGGATGGAAGTAGAACAAATATGAGTGAACTCATCCAACGACATGCCTGAGGGGGAAATAATCCTTTTATTTTCATTGTGAACTCAGAAAGAGCCCAAATTTGAATAGTGCTACTTTTTATTTTACAACAGGAAACGAGTTGGGAATATAAATAACCGAGGCGAAGCAGAATTCAGAAGGCAAAAACCAGATCTGACTGTTGTCTTTCCCAGGACCTAAATAGAAAAACAGAATACATTATAAAGAAAAAATATACGCCAATATTCCTGATAAACTGACATGCTACAATCCCCAAGAAAACATTCACAAACTGAATGTAGCAGTGCATCAAAAAGACCATACACCATGATCAACCGGGATTTATTCTGGGAATGCAAGGATGGTACAACATTTATAAATTAGCAAGTGTAATTCACCACATAAACAAAATGAAGAATAAAAGCCACATGAGCATATTAATAGATGCAGAAAAAGCATTTGCTAAAATCCAGCACCTATATATGATAAAAAACTCTCAGCAAAGTGGGAGTAGAGGGAACGTAGCTAAACATAATAAAGGTCATATATGACAAATTCACTGCCAGCTTCATACTCAACAGGCAAAAACTACAAGTGTTTTTCTTAAAATGGGGAACAAGACAGGAATGTCTGCTTTCACCTCTTTCATTCAACATAGTACTAGAAGTCTTAGCCACAGCAATCAGACATGAAGAAGATATAAAAGGCATCCAAATCAAAAAGGAAGAAATAAAATTGTCATTATTTGCAGAAAACCTGATGCTGTACACAGAGAACCCCAAAGATTTCATCAAGAGACTTCTAGTCTGATAAATGAATTCAACAAAGTAACAGGGTACAAAATTAATATCCAGAAATCAGTTGCCTTTTTTTATTTTTTAAATATATTTTATTGATTATGTCATTACAGTTCTATTTTCCCCCTTCATTCCCCTCCACCCTGCACACCCCTCCCCCAACATTCCCCCCCTTTAGTTTATGACCACTTGTCTCAAGTTCTTTAGATTCTATATTTCCCATACTATTTTTGCCCTCCCCCTATCTATTTTCTACCTACCATCTATACTACTTATTTTCTGTACCTTCTCCCACCTTTTCCTTCTCCCACTCCCCTGTTGCTAACCCTCCATGTGATCTTCATTTCTATGGTTTTGCTCCTGATGTAGCTGTCCTCTTTGTTTTTGTTTTAGGTGTGGTTCTTAGTAACTGTGAGTTTGCTGTTCTTTCACTGTTCATGTTTTTTTTATCTTCTTTTTCTTAGGTAAGTCCCTTTAACATTTCATATAATAAGGGCTTGGTGATGATGAACTCCTTGAATTTGATCTTATCTGAGAAGCACTTTATCTGTCCTTCCATTCTAAATGAAAGTTTTGCTGGATGGAGCAATCTTGGATGTAGGTTTTTGGATTTCATGACTTGGAATACTTCTTTCCAGCCCCTTCTTGCCTGTAAGGTCTCTTGAGAAATCAGCTGACAGTCTGATGGGAACTCCTTTGTAGGTGACTGTCCCCTTCTCTCTTGCTGCTTCTAGGATTCTCTCCTTCATTTTAATCTTGGCTAATGTAATGATGATGTGCCTTAGTGTGTTCCTTCTTGGACCCAACTTCTTTGGGACTCTCTGAGCTTCCTGGAGATCCTGGAAATCTATTGCCTTTGCCAGATTGGGGAAGTTCTCCTTTATTATTTGTTCAAATAAGTTTTCCACTCATGGCTGTTCCTCTTCCCATTCTGGCACCCCTATAATTCGGATGTTGGAACATTTAAAGATGTCTTGGAGATTCCTAAGCCTCTCCTCATTTTTTTCAATTCTTGTTTCTTCATCCTTTTCTGTTTGGTCATTTTTTTCCTCTTTCTGGTCCACTCCTTTGATTTGAGTCCCAGTTTCCTTTCCATTACTATTGGCTTCCTGTGCATTTTCATTCATTTAAATTAATTTAGCCTTCATATGTTCCTCTAATTTGTGACTAAAATCAACCAGTTCTGTGAGCACCAGTGTTTTGAACTGTGCATCTGAAAGTTTGGCTATTTCTTCATCACTTAGATTTATTGGCTCTGGGGCTCTGAGTTGTTCTTGAGCCATGTTTTGATCTGTTCGTGCCTGTTATGTACGAGGAGGTGTTCACCAGGGCGGGGCCACCCAGGTCGCTGGTTTGTGACACTGTATGTGGGGGCGGGGTCAGAGAGGGACAATGGAGGTCCCCTCTGCCACTTTCCGCCACTGGGGCCTGCAGGGTCTGTCTCACCGCTTTGCTCCTTCACCAGTTTATCTGCGCTCGACTGTGTGACTGTGGTCAGCCCTCAGTGAGCCCACCACCTTGTGCCCTCAGTGGGTCCGCCCGCTACTCCACACCTGGGATCCACCTACAGCTGCCAGGGTACCCAGATCAGTCTGGTGGATCTTTCCTGCCTGACCCCACTCTGCTGCTGGCTCTGCCCCTCTTACCGGTTTGTCTAAAGGGTTCGTTGTTGTCAGACTTTCGTGTAGTTCAATGTTCTGTGGTTTGGCTGCATCTTTGTTGCTAAAACTTTATTGTTTTTAAACTTGGTTGTGTGAGAAGGCACAATGCTTCCACCTATGCCTCCATTTGGGGGAAGTTCCCAATTGCATTTTTATATGCTAATAACAAACTAACAGAAAGGGAAGTTAGGAAAACAATCCCAGCCCTGGCTGATGTGGCTCAGTGGATTGTGTACTGGCCTGTGAACCAAAAGGTCACTGGTTTGATTCCCAGTCAGGGCACATGCCTGAGTTGCAGCGTGGTCCCCAGTTAGGGACATGGAAGAGGCAGTTGATTGGTGTATCTTTCACACATTGTTTTGCCCCCTCTCTTTCTCTCTCCCTTTCCCTCTCTTTAAAAGTAAATAAACAAAATCTTAAAAAAAAAGAAACAACAATCCCATTCATAATTGCTATAAAAAGAATAAAATACCTAAGCAAGGATATAAAAGACCTGTGCTTGAAAAACTATAAGACACTGAAGAAAGAAATTAAAGAAGATACAAAGAAGCACATACCATGTTAATGGATAAAATTAACATTATTAAAACATCCATACTACCCAAAGAAATCTATACACTCAATGCAATTTCTATCAGGATTCCAATGATGTATTTCACAGAACTAAAACAAATACTTCAAAAATTTATATGGAATCACAAAAGACCCCACACAGTGACAGCAATGAGAAAGAAGAACAAAGGTGGAGAAATCACACTCTCTAATATCAAACTGTACTATAAGGTCATAAGAATCAAAATAGCATGGTACTGACATAAAAAAAATAAAAAAAATAAAAACCAGACACATAGGTCAATGGAACAGAACAGGGAGCCCTGAAATAAACCCACACCTTTACAGTTCATAAATATTTGACAGAGGAAGCAACCACAAACAATGGGCTAAAGATAGTTTACTTGATAAATGATGCTGGGAAAATTGGACAGAAATGTGTAGAAAAATGAAACAAGAGTACCACACACAAGAATACATTCAATACAGATCAAAGACATAAATGTTAGACCCAAAGCCATAAAAATCACAGAAGAAAACTTAGGCAGCAAAATCTTGGATATTGCCCATAACAATTTTTATCAGATATATCTCCCCAGGCAAGGGAAACAAAAGAAGAAATACATAAATGGGGGAACATCAAACTAAAAAGTTTTGCACAGCAAAGGATATCATCAACAAAAATGGGGAAGAGGTTTCAGGAACATCTATTAAGGACATATGGACAAACCAAAGGTAAGTAAGATCAAGGGTGGGAAGTGGAGATGGCTGGGGTGGGGGAGTCATGGGGAGGAAATGAAGACAACTGTACTTGAACAACAATAAAAAAAGACAACCCACAGAATGAGAGAACATATTCACTGATACATCTGATAAGGGCGTAATATCCACAATTTACAAAGAACTTGCAAAACTCAACACCAAAAAATGAAACAACCCAATTAAAAAATGGGCAAAAGTCCCAGAAGCATCTCCAAAGAGGATGTACAGATGGCCAATAGACATATGAAAAGATGCTCAACATCACTATTCATCAAAGAAATGCAAATTAAAATCATAATGAGGTATCATCTCACACCTGTCAAAATGGCTATCATTAATAGATCAACAAACAACAAGTGCTGGTGGAGATGTGGAGAGAGGACAACACTTTTCACTGTAAGTGGGATTGCAGTCTGTGGAAAGCTGTGTGGAAATACATAAAAAAAAAATGGATCTGCTTTTTGACCTAGCATTCCCACTTCTGGGAATATATACAAAGAAACCCAAACCACTAATTCCAAAGAACATAATCACCCCTGTGTTCTTGCAGCATTGTTTACAATTGTCAAGATAGGGAAGTAGCCCAAGTGTCCATCAGTAGATGAGTGGATAAAACAACAATGGGAAATTTACACAATGGAATTCTACTCAGCTTTAAAAAAGAAGAAAAATTTACCCGTTGTGACAATATGGATGGACCTGGAGAACTAAGTAAAATAAGCCAGTCTGAGAAAGAAAAATACCATATGATTTCATTCCTATGTGGAATCTAATGAACAAACTGAATAGGCAAAACAGAGACATACTCATAGTTGGGGAGCAGGCTGACAGCTAGTGGGGGGAGATGAGGGGGAGGAGGGATAGAGCAAAAAGGGGAAAAGACTCATGAAAATGGACAACAGTGTGGTGATCGCTGGGGGAAGGGAGATGTAAGGGGACTAAATGGTCATGGGAAAATACAATAAAGATTAAATTTGAAGAAAAAACAAAACTGAGAAGTAGAAATGAAGCCAAAGAAGACCCAGAAATGAACAGTCACCCAAAAGGCATAACCAGGTGTTGGGAGTCTAGGCAAGGAAGGGGGTGTCCAACCTTCAGTGTCTCTTGGCCACAATGGAAGAAGAAGAGTTGTCTTGGGCCATACATTAAATACACAAAAACTAATGAAAACTGATGAGCAAAAATATGAAAGATTTTAGGTAAATTTACAATTTTGTGTTGGGCCGCATTCATAGCCACCCTGGGCTACATGTGACCCACAGGCCGTGTGTTGGACACCCCAGAGAGGATTACACAGAATGAATGGCAGAAGACCTCACCAATGGGGCTGATTTCAGAATGAGCAGATTTGGGGCCCAGGCAACCATGTGCTTTGTGGTTGTCTTTGGTTTGGTGCGAAGCTCACAGTTTGGGTCAAACAGTGACATGGGGGTGGGTGAGCCTCATCGGAGAGAAGTGAACAACAGCGATGGAATATGGTGGCAATATTCCACTTCTCACTGCCATCGATCCCTTCCTCCACGTCAGACACACACACCTACTTCTCAACCCCCATCCACAATATATGCCAGTTCTTTAAAGCTCATCTGAGACATCACGTTCTCCAAGGAGGCTTCCATGGCTACCCCCATCTAGTTATGAGTTCACATGGTATACTCCCATTATATTATTTACCAATTTTACTTTATTTACTTGTTCTGTCTCCTTTCAGAAGACAGGGGCCATGAATCTCCAGATGCCACTGTCAGATCCAGGATCTGGGGCCCCACTCCAGGGGCCACTGTCAGATCTCCAGGATCTAGAATAGTGGTCATTCAATGTTGCTTTTTGTTTTTAATAAATTATCAAGTTCAAGTTGAGTTTATCTAAAGCAGTAACACTAGAGTGATAGTCACTTGTGCAATGACTAACAAAAAGCACAATGCCATTATTTTCCAAGCCTTCCTAAATAAAACCTATATCCTTGGAATCTTTGCCTAAGATTCCAAAATATTTTAACATAGGAATTTATATTATTTATGGGAGATTTTTAATAAAATTAAATTAGTGCCTAAATGCAAAGGTTGTATCAACCTTTAAATATACCTTTTGGTATCTGGTAGGTTCTTCTCTCAGTGACATGATAATATAATTTCCCAGGTGTATTTCATTCTTATTTGGGAACAAATTACGAAAAGTCAGAGTTCTATGACATTAAACAAATCACCTCATCCCATACATAAAATAAGATCTGTTCCTAATTTATATTTCCAGGAAGTCGCATGATCATGATTCTTCTCAAACACAGATATATGTTAAAAATTAAACATTATATATTTCCAAATGTGTTCTTTAATCACATGAGAACTTTCCAGAGATATATTTTTAAGAAACACTCATTTTTTTCTCTATTGCAGTTGTTCGCACATTTTAATGTGTGGTGAGAATATTTGGCTGTGCGTGAAGTTTTCAGGGTTTTGATCCTAATGATTCCAAATAAGTTAATCATGGATTGATCCCAGAAATCTTAATTTTTAGTTTTTGTTTATTTATTTTTAAATTTTTATTGGATTTGTTGGGGTGACATTGGTTAACAAAATTATATAGGTTTCAGGTATACATTTCTATAATGCATCATTTGCATATTATATTGTGTGTTCACTACTTCAAGTCAAGAGGAGGGTATGGGGGGATGAATGATGATGGAAGAAATGTGAATTCTTGAAAAACGTCCCAGGTGATATTGATTCACGTGGTCTGTCACAGACCATACCTCGTGTACCACTTTGTTTCCTTTATTCTTGTCTTCTATGTGTGTATCTCATTCTTTCCTATTCCTCAAGTCTATCCAACATTGAATACAATGACTGGGACTTAAATAATACTCAGGATATACTGAGTAGAAAGGGGGAATGCATGAAATAGAGAATGAATGAATGTATGAATGAAAACAATGAATGAATGAATGAGCATATGTTTCTCCAAGGAGAACTGATGCTTGTTTTTCTATCACTCCACTATTTAGAACTGTCCAGCCTCAGATCTAGGCCAACTCTGGCACAGGGTTGCTGAGGAAAAACCCCAGCAGAAAGTGTTGTTAATAAGCCCAGAAGGGAGGAAGACACGATCAGGAAGCAGGCAGGAGAGGGGCCCCACAGGAGATTGTTAGCAGAGGCTGATTTCCTAATGTATAGTAGAAAAGAGCTGCCATTTTGAATGAGCCCATGGGAGATACCTAGTCTTTTTGCATCAGCCAATTTAGTTTACAGTTAAGAAAGTAACTGGCCATAAAAGAATTTATTTTCTGGGTTGAACTGTTTCGATGCAAATAATAAGCCTAGTTGGGTGAGCTTCTTATTAACTGGAGTGACCTGAATCATGGCATGGAAACAGAGCACAGGTAATAATAATGAGCATACCATTTCTGGGTTTTAAAAATTATTGGCATTAAAACAAAGAGAAATTAATACTGAGCGTAGGTTTTACAAATGTTATGGCATAAAAATGTGGTAATACTGAGACCTTTGTACTTACAAATGATACTTCTTGCTGAGCTGTACCTTGGGAGTGTGGGTGTGACTAGCAACCTCTGTGGTCCCACCCCCAAGCAGCTCTAGATGCAGTTTCCCTGGTTGTTCACGGTGCGCTGCAATGCCTAATGAGACTTGATCCAAGAGGATTCCTGCTTTCTCTCCTGCTGTCACGAAGTTTCAACTTCAACTTGGCTCTCTCAGCCAGTGGCAGGTTGTTGGTTTTAGAAATGGCCTTCATTTTCTCCTGCTAGTGTTCAAGCCACCTGGCTTTTTTGCTGTTGACCTCAGATCTTAGCTTTTATCCTCTCTTTTGACGTGGTATCTGTCCATTACTGCTTCCTTCAAAGTGACACATAGAGATCTTTTGAACAAAACTAAGGACACTTCCACTCCTTTGATCCTTTTTTTTTGTTTCATTAGCATTGATCAAGTCTTGACTCTTCAAGTCATTTCTTCCATATCAGTCTCACTATTTCCACCCTAGTGCTGGCCTTTATTAACTCATTTCTGAATATTAAACAATTATAGTAAGTTTCTCATTGGTTTGCCTGGATTTTTCTCATACTCTTGTACTACTTTTCCCAGTCACTTTTTAAAACATTACTTTTCTCTTGTCACCATTGTCTTTGGAATTTTTAGGTGAATTCTACCATGCTCAACTAAGTTATTGAGCATTGATTACATTCCAAGCACTGTTCAGAGACACTGAGAGATATACAGCCAACAGAAGAAACAGACTCATAAAGAGATAGTTAATGTGCAGTGAGCAAATGCCGAAGCAGGGGTAGACTTAGAGGTTGAGGAAGGTTTCCGGAAGAATAGACACTAAGATGTGCCCGAAAGGATGACTAGATGATGGCAATGTGAAAGGAACAAGGACACTTGATCAGTGCGTACAATGTGAACAAAGACATGGAGGAGAGAGTGGACAGAGTTCTAGAGGCAGTTTGAGGTTGGAGTAGATATTTCAATGCTGGACAGGCAGGGGAGAGAGATATAAGCAAATGCAAGTGATTTGCATTTGAAGTCACTTGAAGTTTCAAGTCATGGACGGTTCTTTCTGTCAGGCTGAGGAGGAGAACTTCAGCTTAATCTGAAGATAGACCCTACCAAGAAGTTCTCCACTTAGCTACAGATGGGTGAGAAAGTGGTAGTAGGGTAATGTTTATTAATGTGAAGATGGTGTGTAAAACTGTGAGGTAAACATGATTTTTATAGGTGGTAAATAATTCACAATATGATTTTTATGTTGCAATAAACATATAGGTGGCATATGTGATAAAATTTGAATTTCTTAAAAAAAACAGAAAATAAAATTTCAGACATTTAATAGGCTACATTAGGCTATATCCTATGATCTTGTCATTTACTTTCTGTGATTTTAAGGACATCAGAGCTATTGGAACCAATGGTCACAAACGAAATACTACTCTACCCAGGTTACTCTATCTAGGTGGAATGAGTCTAATGTAGGTGCATGAGTAGGATTCAAATTCTTTTCTTGACTCTATAACAATGTAAATTTTGTGTATGCAAATACGCATATTTTTCTGGCTGCATGGTTTATTAAAGTCTTCACAGGCCATTTCAAAATAGTCAGTGATAAAAAAATGAAAGGACAGATAGATTGATCATAATTGGATATGAAGAAATAAAATAATAAGGATGGATGGGTAGATAGATAAAAAGTAGAAGGAACGAGTGAGAGAGGTCAGAAATATGGTACTAATTTGTGGCATTCTTTCTTTTTCATGTATCTTTGCATAACATTTTTACCATCAAAATGTCTTACTATGACTCTTTTGGCACAGAAAAGAAACAAATTAAATACTTATACCTCTCTAAGTCCTTCAGAGGACAGGAAATAATTTCTCTGGAAATTTTAGTGTTTATTTTAGGCACCACAAATTTGTTTCTTCTTGTAGACAGCCTTGATTGTGGTTCTATTTTCATCCATCCATAATGCATCTCTTCGCCCAAATTGAAAGACCATTGAAAGCAGAAATGTTATCTTACCCTTTGAACCCCCAACAGAGCCCACCACTGGATCTCGCCTGATGTAATGACTAGTGAAATAATGTGTAAATCATGAACTGTTTTCACTTTAGTTCAACAATGTGCATAAGTTTTGCTAGACGCTGGTGTTATAAGATGGCTAGAATATAGTTCTAGATCTTGAGGTGCTTGTTGGTTTTATTCAGTAACAGGTTTTAACAGGTCCCATGAATTTACTTTGACATTCACACTATTTTACATTCTCTAGAATTCTTTTTTTTTGGGGGGGTCATAATTTCCTCAAGAGTAAGATGATAACATCATAGCAAAGTGAAGCTGTTAACATTTAGCAATAAATCATAGGAGAATTCCTTAAATGAAAATGTCTATACATTTCAAAGTTATTAGATTCTTTCTCCCTAGCATCTTAAAGTGCAATGCTAACTTTTAAGTATACAATATAATAAGCCCATTACTGTGGCCTTTTTAATTATATTACTGATGCAGTCCAGATTGAATTGTGGGAGACATGCAAGTAAATAGACAATAGTAGACATTGATTCTTACTCGTTAACAGATAACATCTGTATTCTAAAGGGCACAAAAGCAACAGATCCTGAACACTTTGTATTATCATGCCATACACTGAGGAAAATGTGCTTGAGCCTTTATTTTAGTCTTAAAAATTTAGGATGATTAAATAAACTATTTTAATTATGCATACACAATTTACAATTGTACATTTCTTATGAACTTTTCAAAGTACACCCATGTCCATTACTTAATGGCATTTATAAGGATACTTATATTTCGCAAAAATGCTACTTGATGAGCATGATGAGGGTCGTTTTGATTGACTGATGCTGATATTAACAGCAATATGAAGTAGCTGAGAACCAGAATAATATGCAATGAAAGGACCAGCAGTACTTCTAGCAGTACTAGAACAGCAACTGGGTCTGGGTGCCTTGGGAATCTACATTCTAAGATCACTGAACTTATCTAGCATCCCTCTATGACTCTGCTGAATCGGAACTGGACCACGTGACCTTACTCTCTGCCCATCCTCAACCAGTTTAACCAATCTAAGACATTCATCAGCTAGCGTGAATATCTGAGTTGGGTCATGAAGTTTGTTCCATCAGTAACTTCAGAAATTTGAAACTGGAACCCTGAGAGAGAGAAGTGAAATCAGTACGAGTAGTTCTGAAGGATGAGCTCACAACTACACATGTAGTCTGTGCGCAGTGTCCAGGACATGCTGGTCAGGGCTGTGTGTAAACTGAGAGGACCACAGAAATACTGAGGTGGCCTCTGAGAAAGAGGAAAGCAGTGGCAGCCTCTGCTAGCTGGTTTCTCAAGCCCTATCTCCCTTTTATGCTGTCATTCTGGCAAAGAAGTTTCTTATTCTACTGGATGTTACGGCCAGACATGCACTTTCTCAGGCTCCCTTGTAGCTGGTAAGTGGGCATGGGACCCAATAATGACCAACAAACACCAAGAGAAGATATGAGGGCTTCCTGGAAAGATTTCATTCTTGTCTAAGAGAGCTATAAGAAAGGAGACAGCTCACCCTGGCTGGTGTAGCTCAGTGGATTGAGCACGGGCCTGCGAACCAGACAATCGCGGTTCGATTCCCAGTCAGGGCACATGCCAGGGTTGCAGGCAGGTTTCCTGCAGGCCAGTTCCCAGCAGGGGACACACGAAAGGCAACCACACATTGATGTTTCTCTCCCTCTCTCCTTCCCTTCCCCTCTAAAGATAAATAAATAAAATCTTTAAAAAAAAAAAAAAGAAAGGAGACAGCTCTTCTTGCCCTTGGATAGTGTTAAAGATATCGTGACTAGACCTATAGCAGCCTTTTTGTGATCATGAGGTGACAAACCAAAGAACCATAGATGGACCTACATCTATGGACCTACATAGATGGAGCCATACTGGACCTACACTATCTTAAAAGCAATAGGCTTACTTCACAATTCTTCTTAGGGCCTCGCCTTTAAACCTCAAGTGAGTTGATTTCCATGTAGCTCAACAGAACCTAACATACATTTTCTGTGATTTTTCCCCCTCATATTCTCACAAAACAAGCCTCTTAAAAAACAAAGGAAAACCCAACAAAACTTTTCCACATGCGTATCTATTCCTCGCAAATAGCATTGGCCTTGACTTTGGCTCTATTGTTGTATCTCTGAAGTTTAGAGCTTTGACTGAAGTCTGTACAGGGTTCACTTGTGATGTGACTACATCCAGAACACAGATTGTCCATGTGGGCTTCTCTGGATATTTCAGAAATGGTTGGAAATAGAGATGTCATCCATTGATGAACTATTCAATGTGATATAAGAAATGCTATAAAAAACATTTTAAGAATAACTTCAATGCACGTGGCGGCATGATTTAACCTACCATAAAATTGCAGCATAATACCCAATGAAAAGGGGTTCAAGTGTTCAAAGAAGGTGATCAGAATAGAACTTGAATATATTCAATAACTATTTGAACTTTGTTGCAGGGAAGTCATTTAATACTTATCCATTTAGATCCCCTTAAAAGGAAGCTGCTCTTCTCAAAGCCTCTCTATTATGAAGCAACAGTCCTCCGATTGCCAACTCTATTGTCCATAGAGCAGAGCATGCTTGGAAAAACCTGCCAGATAAGCAAGTTCTCACAAGCCTGGGGAGAGATTAAGGACTGCGATGTGCAGTAACTTCCAAAGATGCCTTTGCTTCTCCCGCTTCACTGCTGCTGTGAAGTTGACAATCCTGGAATCGCATTTTGAAGCAGGGAGTTTTCAAAGTGACAGGCTTAAAAAATACAATTCACCTCTTGCCCTTCCCCTCCCAGCTGCTGGATAGTAGCCCTCCTTAGACTAGGTTTTGTAACTCTGAATATGCCCTGATATCTTAAATAAATAGGGTAAGCTCTTCTGGGCCCCAGGTTTCCAGTTGTAGTTTCTAGTCTAAATTTCCCCCTTTTAAATGCAGATGATTATATGAAAGTGTTTATGATTTAAGCAAGACAGGACATCTTTCCTATCTCCCAGCTATATACACTAATTTCAACTTTCTTATAAATTCAGAGAAATAATTAATAGCAGACTGGAACTGGCTCCAGCATTTCCTCTTACCTAAGCTGTTGCTAACTCAAACAGAGAGGAAGTCAAGTGGAATAAAACACATGGGAAAGGAAATCTGTGCTGATTGTGTCAGAATTTCATGGACAGAATGAGGTGGGAAGCTCAGTGTAATGGAAGACAGGAGATATGAGTTCTCGTTTTGCCTCTGAAACTAAACAGTTTTGTGACATTGGTCATTTAAACTGCATTTCCTTATTTGTAAAATTAGTATGTTACACTCCATAAGCTCTAATAACTCTTGAAATTTGGAGTTTTAGGCCTTGCTAAATTGTAATTAAATCATTTTATAGGAGAATAGAAAATGTGGACTCATAAAACCTAAGTTTGAAACCTACCTCCAAATCCCTCACTTGTATAACTCCAGATACAAAGTTAAACTGTTCAGAACCTCAATTTTCCCATCTGTGAAATGGAAGTGATCATATCAATATTGAAATTATATTGGAAAGATGCAAGGACATAATTTATGCAATTGCATTTATTAAGTATCAAAACACTTTATAATAATCCTTTTTTCCAATAACCAGCATCATTAGTAGTCTTTAAGAAAAAGCATATGAATATAATTATTTTTAAAGAAAACAACATAAAATATAATTAGTAATTACTGAGAAACAAAAATTAGCCAACTAGAAGCTGTTCACTTAGCATTTCTATCTACCTTTCTTCTTGAAGCTGTACTTTCTAGTTTTTATTTGCTAACTCCCAATATGCATAATGAGGGGGGCATGTGCAAAGATATTATTGAGTCTAATAGGATTGCAGCACCTTCAGCAGCACAACAAACCACCCCAATAAAAGTACAATCTAAACAAAATGCATGATCACTAGACAAATGGAGCTTTAAGAGAAACCCCAGCCCACTTTCCCAACATGTCATACCTTAAACCCAGTTTACAGGAAGTGCCTGCACACGATGGGACTGCTTAAGGTATACCAGTACTCCAAAAGCAATCTTTACATTAGCAGAAGTAGGTGACTCTCCAAGTGATTTGATGTTGTATTCCTTAGATTATATAAATTGCTCCCTTCAACCCAATTCCTTTCCTTCACTGGAAATAAAGGAAGTCTCTTTCACTATGCTCTTGCAGTTTCTTGTGCATAAGTCATTGGAACAGTCATCATGTAACAACATAGACACCTGTTTCTAGATATTAGGTCTCCACCAGGCTTTGACAGATCCCATCTTAGTCTCCTCTGCTAAGTGACAGGGAGTACTTCGTCTGCCAAGTGCTTGACTATGGTAGATGTCAAGAAAGATTTGTTGAGTGAATGGGTGGAATTCCAGCTAGACTTCTTTAAAAAAAAACAAAGTTAATATTAATTATCTAAAAAAAGGACAAGAAGTCTCACTTTGAGTTTCTAGTGATTTGGTCATGTTATTACTAATGAACTTCAGAGAATCCCTTGGGAGTCATGGTACCCAAGGATTACTGAGGACTGAGTAATAAGTTGGAGAAAGCAACCATCGTTGAGAGAGTGGAGTTCTCACCAGCAATATTCCTTGGCTCCCTTTCTGGCCCATCCGTCTGCCCAGAAATCTCCACTCTGAATTGCAGAGAGCCTGGGAGTAAGAAGAAGGAGCCCAGCTCCCACTAAGAAGCTCTCACTATGTGCTGGGACCTGTCATAGGTAATTTACATGAATAACCTGATTTACTCTTCAGAATAATTCTCAAATGTAGCAACCTTAACATTTCTGTTTTGCAGACGAGGAACCTGAGGCATGGGAGCATTTTTCCAAAGGTCCTTCCTCTGTTTAAGTGGACCAAAGTTGGAGACGGTCAGATGCTCCCAACCAGAAACTTCTCCCACTGGAACTCTCCCATTTGGACATTTGGACAGGAAACCTGTCCAAATCCTGCACCCACTGTTCCGAGCTCAGTGTTTGGGTTAGCAAGGCTAATGCCTGGATCTGTAACAGGAGCTGATACGGAAACACTCCTCTGGACCGAAGTTCAGGCTGCGGGCAGATTGCAGCAGGTTGGAGATGGAGCTTGGGGAGAATGTTTGTGTGACCCACATGTTTGGCATAGCTGACACCCTCTGCTCTCTCAAACTTGGCTGAAAACACAGAATTCCCTGGCTTCAGATAACTCCAAATTTGCACGTACTGTTGATATTGATGTTCTTCAGTCTGGATGGGAATGACAGACGTCTTTTGTCCAGATCTGGCAGACATTCGAGAGCAGAGCTGACTCTCCTTGAATGCAGCGTAGGTGCCAGCATCGCAGACCTCCCCAAGCAGCCCGAGTAATACAAATGCCCTTCTTTCCTTTGTCCCCACAATTTTTCATAAAAATATTGAAAAGGTAGAATGCAGTGTAATTTATGAAGCAGCTGAACTCCAAATAGTTTTTAATCTTCCAATCTTTTGTGAAGAATGGGAGGGAGACAATAAGCCAGCCAGGATAATAGGCAAGCATCCCATGCCACATTTGGGGTTCCCAGCAGCCTGGATATCCAAGGTGGTTCAGAGCTGCAAAAGGCAGAAGTAAGTTTAAGATAAAGCTGATCAGAGAGTGTTGAGAGTGAAATGCCGGAGATAACCAGGCACCCTGAATTCAACAGGGCAGAAGAAAAAAAAGAATATTAAATATAAGCACCACATAGCACATTTTTACTGTGTGGCATGTTCTGTCCTAAGAGCTTTTTATGAATCATTTCATGTAATCTACTGTGTCAACTGTCTCCCTCCATCACCAATGAGGCAATGGAGGGTATGATGTGTTTCGAATCTGCCTTAAGGGAGTGAAGCAGAGAGGTAGGTGCCTGCAGGAAGACTCCCACCAAGTCATAGGACTCCACTGCCATAAACAAAGTGCAGACCTGGAGCCTGTGCTGCTCAGGCTGATTGGAGGTTAGTGTGAGGAGGGTCCAGAGGCAACCTCCCTTAGGGATGGAAAATACAGTGAGTGGATCTCTTAAACTAGCTTTAGGGTCCAGATTATGATAGTTAAGTGTGATTAAACAAAGTCCGTTCAATACCAGGGAGAGGAAGTACAAAACGTGAATGCTAGGCATTCATACACAGAATAGTAGCTTTTTATGTTTTTAGTTTTCAAATCAGAAGCCTTGCCTCCCCAAATGCTTTTGCCATGAGATTATCAGCTCTAAAATGTGGTCTACCTTTTAGTTATTTTCACACTCTGTAACAAGGAGTACAGTAAATGAGAGCTGTAATCAGACTCAGCACAAATTGTTAGGTGGTAGGCAGAATAATGGTCTCTAAAGATGTCCCTGCCCTAATTCCTGGAATCTGTGAATATGTCATATTACTTGACAAAGGGGAATTAAGGTCACTAATCAGATGGGATGACCCTGGATTACTTGTGTGTGTCCAATCTAATCACAGGGTTCTTAAAGAGGGAGGCTAGGAGAAGAGGAGAAGGTTCAGAGAAAGACACGAGATGGTGGAACAAAAGTCAGAGTGATACCATGTGAGAAAGACTCATCCTGCTTTTTGGCTTTGTGGGTAGAAGAAAGGGCCATATGCCAAGAGTGTGGGCTGCCTCTGAGGCTAGAACAAGCAAGGGAATAGACTCATCTCCAGAGAGTCCAGAAAAAAGTATAGCCTGATGTCCCCTTGATTTTGGCCCAGAGAGACCTGTGTCAGACTTCTGATCTACAAAACATTGAGATATTAAATGCGTGTTGTTGAGTGGTTCTGAATTTGCGGTAATTTGTTGCAACAGCAATAGAAATTTAATATAAAATAGACTTTTTGAAAGATATTCCTTCTCTTTCTCTTTCTCCATAAAAAATTATGGTCTGGCATTTAAAATTTTGAGGCATGATTTTCATTTTCTAATAAGAGTTTGCTACTTTGCTGGAAGTAAAAGCACCTTGACAAACCATATGACATTATTGCTTCTCTTTTGAAGTTTAGGCAAAACAGGGATGCTAACAAACACTCTTTCCCTGGGCCCCTCAGGGCCCCCTTTTTGACAAAGCCTCATCCTTGGGCCCTGTGTTTAGCCTGACTAGTCTAGCAGTAGCAAGAGTCCTACTAAATGACTTTGGCAATAGTCACCCCGCCCCGGATATCTGCAAAGCCTAACCACCCTTCAGCAAGAATCCTGTCGAATTGGTTTAGGAAGAATCTCCATTGATGTCTCCTTTTAGTATTTTCTGACCCTGTCCTTGCCTGTAAGTCCCCACTTGTTCTTGTATTTGGAGTTGAGTTTGGCTCTATAATGGTCTCCTTTCCCCTATTGCAATAAGCACTGAACAAAGCCTGTCTTTACAGCTTTGATTAGCTTCCGGTTCTGCTTCTCTCTCATAATATCAAGGAGCATGTAATACATTCATGAGGGAGTGCACATGCCATAGCTCAGCCTTTGGTTAGATCTGTGTAAAGCCAATGTAACAAACTGTTGGTGAAACATGCAATTATATATTTATTCTTTGTCTGGTATCACCAGCTGCATTTTGATTTATTTTAAGAATAAGCCAGTCAGTTCAGCATCAAGTGGGCCACAAGTTAGCTATTTAACCATATTATTTATGTGTTATTTTATGTGTTCCATTATGAATCAAATTTTATTGTTTAAAGTCATTTTTAGTCCCCATTATGAGCAATGTACCCAATTTAAAGAGAATGTGATGTGTCGTGACCAACCAATATTTTTCTGTAAAACTCTACAGCTTAGAAGAAATCCAAAGTTTCATTCAATTAAACACCCTATTCCTTCTTCTGACATAAAATCTTTCAAAAGCAAACTCTAGGAGTTTTCAAACTTGAAGAATACAAAATTCAGTTGGGGCAATAAGTTCATTATTCAAATACCTGCAAAATGTGATAGGCTGTAACAGAAGTATACTGAATCTCATGGTACTTCAAGGAAGGGCTAGTCACTCTTAGACTGTGGGCATTTGAAAGTCTTCATAAAGCAGGTGGCATGTGAGTTAGTCACTGAAGGATAGGTGACATGTGACAGGCAGAATAAAGGGCTGTGACTTTCGAAGTGGGGAGAATAGTGTGAATGAGACAGGCACAGGGCATAGTGCATTTTTGTGGTTCATGAGTAGACCAAGTTAGCACAGATGCGGAACATGTGTATGAGAAGCCCTTCAGAAAAGACTAGAAATTATTTTATGGCCGGAGAATAGAAAATCATTTAGAGAGTGATGGGAAGTCATTCCAACATTTGGAGCTTCCCTTAATTAATCCATCAGTGCCAGGTAAGCCAGCTGGGAGAAGGAAGAGTTTATAGATAAGGAGTGCTGATAGACAGCTGCTGGGAGAACCCCCCAGAGTAGGTGTCTGTACCTGGACGGAGGCAGAGGAGAAGGACCAAATCACCTTTGGAAGGCCTGGGGTTTCCAAGTCTGGAAAACCAGAGACATTTGTGCTGAAGACTAAAATTTCAGGCCGCAATGATGAAAAAGCCAAGTTAGAGATGCTGTTTTCCCAGCACCTTTTAGAGACCCTAAAATATAAAGTGACTTGAAAGTTCAAAATACAGCGACTGGCATAATGCAATAAAAACAGCATCAGCTGGACCATGCCAGTGATGCACTGTGATAACTGCTATTAAGCTAATTTGCAACAGAAACATAATGTAATAAGATTTATCACTTTTAATAGAAAATAGAAAAGCATAAAAAAATGATGGTGTGGTCCATTCAGAGAGATGAAATCATTAATGAATAGAATGTGGGCAGGAAAATGTGTGATATAGAAGAAGCTCTCAAGGCATTATTTGCATCCTGTTATGGGAGTTTACAACTCTTGCTAGAATATACCGGTGGGCCACCTCAGAGTGAATTACCTAAAATTCTCTATGCCAACTCCAACAATGTAGTTAATCTTTGACAGTGCATTTCTCTCACGGAGGAGCTGATCTCCTCGTTATCATCACAACATGTCCATATAGAGCTTGGTACACATTCAACAAGACAAAAACAAAGCAAAAATAGGCTTTTGGGGCTACACAGTCTAAGTGTTACCATTGATTTGTAGTCTCAAATGAAGCCAAATAAGTCATCCTTTATTCTATTTCCTTTCAATTAAATTGTGTCATCATATTGTTTAAGTTGTTGCATTTTTCTGTAGCTCCCCCACCACTTGTTTGCAATGACTTCTCCCTCAGAATACTGTGTATGCTTTACTGTATAACAGCGAGTATCTTTTCAACAACAAAAAAAATCTCTTTGTCCCCATGAAAAACTGAATTCCTTGAGGGTCATGCCTCTAGCTTGGCCAGGCTCAATACACATTTACAGAATAACCTGGCTAGCACCAAAGAGCTGCTTCCCAGAGTGGTTTCTATGCACAGAAAGAGTTGTTTCTTGTTATTTTTTTCCCTCTGACTTTCACAAAAATAAAGGGCTAATATCACCAGCAGGCAAATTTTGTAAAATTGCTCTCCGAAGAGCTTCAACAAAACCTGCCAACACAACTCAAGCCCAAACTTCCCCTGTCCCTGCTCTGTGGCAAAGGGTCTCCCTGGGGCCGGCTGCCAGTCACACAGACGGGAGCCAAATTGTTCAGTGGATTTGGGAAGTGGACAGATGTTCTCCTGGGATGACGGAGACGGCCCCGCCACATACATTTTCACTTGACGTGTTAACCAATATTCTTAGCCAATTATTCAGAGGCGACCGGGAGTTAATGCATGCAAAGGCAGGAGCTGGAATCATCACTCACGGCTCCCACGCAGCCCCAAAGTCCTGCCAAATCGCTGAATTCCTCCCCGGCTCCCAGAGACGCTGAGTTCATCTGGTGTGCCCTTCAATGTGCTCTTCGAGGACGATATTAGAACATCTACAGCTGATTGTGAAATGGTCATTGCGGATGAATAAAACAGAAAATAAAACACACATGGAGAAAATATGGCTCAAAACACCGAACCAGAAAGAAGGGGTTTTACACAGGACAGCTCATTTGAGGCCTCCAAGGTAATTACCCCGAGGCGCTGGAGTAGTGCAATGAAAACAATAGCAGCTGCCTCACACCAGTGATGCACTGTGATAACTGCTGTTAAGCTAATTTGCAGCAGAAATATAATGTAATAAAATCTATCATTTTTAATGGGAAATAGAAAAACATAAAAGGATGGTGTTGTCCATTTTATTCAGAGAGATGATGGTAAAAGGAAGCCAAGGATGGAAATCTTTACCTCTGAGCACCCACATGCCCAGCGCCTCCCTAACTCAGACACCGCTCAGGCCTAGAAGCCACACAAGCTCAGACCGGGCACCCGGACATCGAGAAGATAAAGGAATGGGAGACTTATTTCCAAGAAGCTTGTAATGCTAGTCATTATCATCAAAGTAGCACTTTATGTCTTGGACAAATTATTGTACATGACAATGATATAATAATCATTTCTATAATAAAGTTTTCTATAATCATTTTCTATAATGTATTGATATGGCAGAACATAAAGAATTTTATCAGTCAGTACAACAGGATCACTCTGAGTTTTTCTGCAAATAGGTAACATATTTGCAGAAAATATGTCAGGCAATGAGTCTGGTGATAGTGAGAAACCAAACAGGGTACTAAGAGGCCACCCAGAGATGAACCAGCGCAGGAAGTGGCTACCACCCTGAGGGTGGGCGGGAGTGGGTACTGAGGTTCCCATAGGAATGCAGGACACCCTGTGGGTGCCACATCTGCAGTGGGTGACTGCTCCTGGGAATCTGAGTCCACAGAAGAAGGAGCTACAGTAAGTGTGAGCTGGAACCACAGAGAAGACGCAGTCACTGCATTCCAGAATGTTCACAGGGAGAAGTGGGAGAAACAGTTTCTACCTGCCTCACCCCTTCAAGTCTCCTGCAGCCAGGAGCCAGCTAACATGGGACCCAGAGCTTATAAACCTAAGGCCTCTTCCAGCAAAGAGCAGAGCAGAAAAGGGGAAAGGAACAGAAATGAGGGCAACTTGGAAAATGACCAGCATGTTTCCAAAGCCTCATCTTGCTATCCCACCAGTCATTTCTCTCCTAAATGACTGCAATAGTCTACCACAGTTGTCCCTAAATGCCTTCTTCTAATATGCTTTCCGTATTGCAGAGTACAATCTCTTCATACTCCTGTACCTGATCATGGGACACTCTGGTCCCTTTGAAACCCTTTAATGTCTCCATCACTCTTGGTAGGAAGATAAAGCTCTTCACATGACCCACAAAGCCCTTCGTGAAGTGCGAGGGCTCCCACTCATTGACCATTCACTCTGTCATGGACTGTCTTACTGGAGTTCAGCTCTTCTTGACAAATGCTCATTGATTCATTCAATCACTCAGCAAAATTTTATCAAGGGTCTACTTTCTGCCAAGCATTTTTCTTTACTCAAGAGAGAAAACTGATAAAACAGATGCAGTGTATACTTACCTGCAATATATTACTTAGTGCATGAGCGCGAGGGGTGGACAGTAAAACAAGATGTGAGCACAAAGTGTAGAAGGTGGTTCATAGTGCTGTGCAGGACACTTTTATGTAACGTCTTTAGGGAGTTCTGTCTAATCATGTGCTAGTTGGTCAGAGACCTAAAGGAAGTCAGGGGGCACCCGCTGTGCTATTGCTGCACAAACAGCATGTAGTGCAAGAGCTTACCATGCAGAGGAAGCAGCGAGTGCAAAGCCCCTGAGGAATAAGTATAAAGTTCAAGAACTCTCTATGTCATATGTTAGAAGAATGAATTTTCTCTCACCCTGTATTGACCAAATAATTTTTAAAAAATATGAATTTATAAAAGTGTCCTGCATAAGTTCACGTTTCAGTGTTATGCTCATTGGTACCATAAGTTGATGAGCAGTTAGCACAGCTACTTGACTCTACGAGGGCAGTGACTGGGTTCCCTTCAGTAGTATTGCTGCATAAAAGAGGGGCTGGAAATGCAGTGGCTTCAAAAAGTATGGAGTTTCTTTCTCCTGCACATAATAGTTGTGGCTGGTTTGGCAGCTCCATGATGTCAGAAATCCGGAGTCTCTCTATTTTGTGTTTTCAGCGTCTGTAGAATATTTTGGCACTGTCCAAGATATTTCACCACTACATTCACTTTGCAGGCAGACCAGAAGGCAAGATGCCCAGGGCAGGAGGGCAGACTTGCCTTCTTCCTATAAGGTCATGACTCAGAAGATGCTCACATTCCATTAGGCAAAACTAATCCCACGGCAAAACTGAGGGAGAAGGGAGGCTCTCCAGGTGTGTACCTTGATGAGAATTATTTCCATGGAAGGAGAGAGGTGTGGGTATTGGGAGACACCCACAGTTTCCACTATGCCAAACTAGAGAGACAGGGAAGACAGACAGAGACCTAGGGATGCACATGAGAGCCAGCCTGGGCGTGGGGCACGGAGTTCAGTGACTTCATTGGAGCAGTAATCTGTTTTGGCATGAGGCATTTAGTGTTGTGCTTGGATGACAGAGCGGAGCCTTAAAAAACAAAAACAAACCAGGAAAAATAGCAACAACAAAAATCAAACTTCTGCAAACACCTACCAACCAATGCATGTAACAGTCAGTTTCTTCCTACGCTGTGAAGAGGCTGCTGTTTTTCTATTCACACCAAATGAAGAGGTTGCCTTGTGTTTCGTGGCCAGGCTGTGTGAAAAACCCTCACTTTATATCTAAACATTAGAACCCCAGTTAGAGCCATAGAATAGACCTGAAAGCAACAACCGCAGGCTTACATGTTATTCGGCCCACCCTGGGGCGTATATTCATACAGCAGAATGCTGGGTGAATGGTTTGCCTCCACAGTCTGTAAACTTTCTCTGCAAAGGGCCTGATTACAACTATTTTAGGCTTTGTGCATTGTAGGGGCACATTATTGTAACTACTCAGCTCTGTAGTCATAGCACTAAGGCAGCCATGGACAACATATAAATGAGTGAGCATGGCTGCTTCCTAATAAAACTTTATTAACAAAAACAGGTGGCCACAGGCTTTGGCCCAAGAGTTCTCATTGGCTAAACCCTGGTCTGAACTGTTTAATCATTTTTGGGTTGTGAGGGAATATTTTATTTATTTTCCTTTACTTCACAGAAGTTAATTGAGCACAGGACTCTGCTCACCTTAGGAGAGACTCTTAAGCCAAAGCATCATGTTTGCTGTCTTGTTCATTATGCAGCAAAAACAGGTCAAGAAGCAGATTTGGAGGAAGGAAAAGCCACAGGTGGCAGGTTTTTGGTGAGGATGTCATAGAAGGATGCTATTGATTCAGTCACTAAAACTCTACACATTATGCCATTCTATCCTCCAATACTCATACATAGTTTTATAACCACAAAGATGTTAAGAAAGTTTTTAAGGGTCCCAGAGCTCTCAGGAAACGGAGCAAAGCCGAGATTTCCACCTGGGGCTTTTCATTCCTTGTGCTATCACTTTCCTAAACTTGAAGGGCACGGGCAGGTCAGGAGTTGAGATTATTGCTTTGTAGACATCAGAAGCTCCATGTCAATCCACCTCATTAATACTCAGGTCATTTTCAGGGATGTTGCCCTTAACTTCCACATCCTGTCGTCCTAAAGCTAATAAAGCAATAAACCAACTTTAAGAATTTGTATAGCAGTGTGCCAAGGGAGATACCAGTAGGTTTTTTGGGGGGTGGCTAAAGCTAAAAAAGTTATTTTATTATAAAATTTGCCTTCTATGATAAAATAATGCATGATGTCTGCAACAATTCCAAGTCTGAACTACGTCAAACTCACATCAATTTATCCCATATAAGATGACTTTCTGAAATACAAAGTTCATGATTTCAAATATTTACCACCAAATAGAAACAAATCACCTCTTTTTGCTTTTGTGCTCACCACTCTCTGAGCAATGGCTGTGGCTCACCCAGACATTGGGGGTCACAGGCTCCAGGGTTGTGCTCACCACATTAAAGGCCAGTATCAGCAGCAGATTTTAATTAGAGTTTGGAAAGAGTATTTTTGTTTAAGTAAAATAAAAACACAGGTGGTTTAGTGAGTTCACTCTGAGTCGAAACCCCAGAATGCTATTTAAAGAGCAAAGTGGTTAAAAGATTTCATTTTTCTGGTCAGCTCTACCCCAGGTAGAAATAACAACCCTGCCATGGCTGACAGCGAGGGGTGGTCGCACATCTGGCCCTGGGCCAGCTGTTACAGGCTTTGGTATCCTCTAACCATAGAAAGGGCTCTCCGGTAACATGCCCAGCACTTGGCAAAATAATGGTGCCCATGTGTTAACTTTTCCTTAAGCTATCTTAAAATATGTTTTTTAGGACCATGATGCTTCTTAGGCCCTGCCTATGGCAACCTCGCTCTACCTCCAACCATAACCACCACTGTTAGGGGACTACCACTCTCCTTTCGAGTACCTCTTGTTCAAGTCCGTTCTGTCGCCTTGAGTCTGGTTCTTTCTATTGGTCAATGACAACCAAAGGTGGTTTTCTTTGAAGTGTGTGTCCGGCTAGGAAACCATCCCAAACTCAAACCAGTTATAGCTTTGTGGTCAGTCACTCATCAGTGTCATCGCTGCATATCCGAACTGGTCTCATTTTAAAGGCTGGTTGGACAACTAAATATATTGAGTGAAAATCAAGGCTGTAGCGAGATTTTGCTTATGAGTTCCTCCAGACTGTTGTTAGTGGCAGGCTCAAATTGAGAAGCACACAGGCTTTAGGACTGGGATGCTCCGGCTTAAATCCCAATTTAGCTACATTCTAATCGTGGGGATTTACAGAAGTCACTTAACTCTGCTGTTGCTGAGTGTCCTTCCTCATCTGTGAAATGGGAATGATGATGCTCTATGTAAGTCAGATAAGCACTTTGAGAACTATGTTAACACATACCAGGCATTTGGAACAGAGGCTGGCATGTCATTAGCGCCATAGCAGAATCTTCTATTCGTATCTTGATGATATGTGCCAAAGGTTGAGGGCCTGCATTCTATTAAGTACTTAGCACACATTATCTTGTTTACTCCCCAGCCAGCTCTGGGGAGTCGTGCCCTTGAGGAATCTGATCCCAGACTTAATAACTCAGAGTTGACAGTGCTAAAATAGGGAAGCCTGTCTGGCTCCTTAGTTCATAATGCCATCGTAGAATGAAAAGATTTAAGGCGACATTGCTCATTATCAGCGTAAATAAGGGGGAATATCTTCTAAGGCATATACATCTACAAGCATTGTAATATATATTTGCATATAGACATACTTCCTATGTATAATAAATGATGGCAAAAATGTTTCTATTTAAATATACCATCTCCTTTAAGACCATCAAAAATACTTTCTACATTGGGACATGTGATCACCTGGCATAGAGGCACTTTTCAGTAGCATTGATCTTGCAGCCAGCATCGTTCCATCATCCTTGCTCTTTGATAGGGCTGTTCGGGGAAAATTAAGGGTTTAGTTGCTTTAAAGATACTTTTATGTTTCCTTGGAGTTATTGCTAATATTTCTCAGAATACTCTCTCTTAAATTAAATGTCTGGCACATTATGGAGCTTGTTTCAGCTTCTTTGTGGCATTTTTATCTCACTTAACTTCCTTTCCAGGTTATTGATTTCTTAGTGCATTTTACTGCATCATCACTCGCTTTTACATGGTGCTGTTGGAGGGTATTTTTAAAGATTTTAAATTATAATAACAGTGAAAAATGGATGTGCAGAACTTGAGCCACTGAAGCATTTGTAGGAATTCCAAAGCAGGTAAGCAACTGTGTGGGCCAAGCAGTAGCAACAAAGGTGCTGGCATGTATTTGAACACAAGTCCTGCATGTTTACCACCGCTTACGACACTGTTGAAGCATAGTATACTGTTCACTTACATTGCAAGCTTGGAATTCTTACGTGATTCTTGATGACGATGGGAGCATCACATAATTTCAAATTGGGCATGCAAATTATATTTTTACACTATATTATAAGATTATATTTCACATTTATATGAAATGCTTATATACTGTGTATGACTAGCTGAAAGAGCTCACTCTTTTCTGCTTTTCCATATCCCCTTCCAGGGAGAATGAGGGTCCTTCTTATGTGTTGCTCAGTACACTGATGTCATTTGAGCCTTGTGACATTTAGGGCAAAATGGCCTGTTCAGTGAAAGGCATTTAAGGACTTCTAGCTTTGAGGCAAAAATACCAGTAACCCCAGGGATTGTGATGACCAAACTGTCTTCACACATTTCATGAAGTCCAATGTGGAGTTTAAATCACTCACTTTCAAAAACTTGGATGCCCATGAGTCTCTTTGTGGAAGCCCATGGAGTGCCTTGCACATTCCCTGATTTCAGATTGTGCTGTCACTCTGGCTCGCTCTGCCTTCCAACAGGATGACGACAGAAGTGGTGCACAGGAAGCAAAAGTAACTGTCTACTGGGTGAATGCTAGGACCCCAGAAACAATTCAGAGGGGAATCTGGAGAACAGGTCAAACAACATGAATGGTAATAGATTATAAAATTTGAGATAATTTAAACTGAGCATCTTCTGCATATCGGCCATTGCATCAGGCGCCTTATATGACTTTTTTTTGTGCTGTTATCACAGCAATCCTGGGTGGTGAATGCAAGTAATTCCCCGATTATATAGATCAGGGAATGATTACATAGTGTTGGGTGTGAGTTAATCATTGCTCGGCTTTGCTAATTTAAGAGAGAAGGTACAGAAATAATCGGCAGAAAAAGAAATGTATTACAGGACAAAAGAGAAAAGGCATGGGTTTAATTATGTTTCTCCTACTCTCTTGCTCTGTGATCTCAGGAAAATTTTTAGCCTCTCAGAGCCTGAGGTTTTGCTTCTAGTGCATTTTTGTAATAGTGTTTATCATACACACTTCCTAGAGTCACTTTGAATACTGTAATCATTTTGCAGAGAAGGAAACTGAGCCTCATTTTTATAGTTTATATTGTTTAAGATATTTTATTATCATAAAGACAGTGAGATCTGGTAGAAATGATTTTGTCTCTCTAGCTTTTTCAGTACAGCTTTGTTTATTAATAACAAAAATTATAATTTATTGACTTTTTCCTCTGTACCGGGCACAGTCCTAAAAGTGCCTCACAGGCTAACTATTTTGATCCTCACAGTAACCGCATGGTTACTCAGAGCAAATTCAACTGTTAAGAAAACTTTATCCAAAATGGTCTTTCAAAGATAGGGATACAGATTTGCTTGGACTAGTAAGTTACATGTAAATAAAAAAACTATCTTGGCTAGCAAGCCTAAGAGAGAAAATCACCAGGATCCTGGTAACATTCACGGCAGGTTTGAGGTTTGAGGTTTCAAAATTCTGTCTGGATGTAGTTATGATGATTTTTGTGCTCAAGTAAATGGCTCCCACATTTGCTCATGCATGTATAATTTATTTAGATGGGTGTCAGCATTTGTATATACTTTTCTCAAATCTGGCTTTTCCCAGGAAAACAGGAACAAATGACACAATCTTTGGTCAGGTTGAAACTTTCCATGTGGGAAGGATTAGTATCTGGCCAGTAACAATGTCACCGTCATGTCATTTTTAAGAGCTATCACTGCTCGTGAGTGCGGAGATCATCTTGCTGGAAAAAAATGGCACAGTCTCCACACACTTGGCTGATGGTATAAGGTGAATTAGCAACTCCCACAGGATTTGTCGGGTCGAAATATCATTTTATAAAGGGCTTAAATGTAAGTATCTGCAAGGATAGTACGAAGACCTGAGTACCAAAACAAAACAATTTCACAGAAAAGAACGTGATGGAAAAATCTACATGTTCATCTCTCATCAGAGCCATAACTTTAAAGCGGTCTAAACTCATAGTTTATATTATTGAACTTATTTAACATTCATATATTGAATATTCATATAATTGAACAAGTTCCTAAATTCTATATGAGTTAACTTCTATATTGTTCTATAAGCATTATTTGTGTAACAATAAATAACAGTTTATAAAGTACTTATACATGCATGTGTGTGTATGTGCATGTATGCAATTTTATCAGTTGCTTATAGCAGTCTTATACTATGAGTATTAATACAGTTACTATCATCATCTACTTTTTCCAGATGAAAAAAGTGAAATTCAGAAAGAATTTTCCAGGGTCTCCACAATACAATCATAAAATTAGGATCATTATAATTCATTTACTTAAAGCCTACATGAGAAAAATCAAATATGGTGCTCTTATTTTATATAAATATTTATTTTTCAAAGGAGACACTTTTATAGTGATAAAACTATGAGTTCAGGAATATAGCCAACTTATGCTGCTGTCGAGGATGAGCCACCACAGGTGGTGCCTAAAATACTCCCAGGGCATCCAGTGGGGAGGGGTCATCCTGCTTCTCTCTACCGAGGTCATTGAAATGGACAATACTTCCCTTCTCACTACTAAAAAGTAGTCATAATAGGAATAATATCAAAAAACAGCAGCAGTCTTAGACAACTAACGTTATCAAAATACTCAAGATGATCTAAGTAACTTTTTTATGTATTATCTCTAAATAATCACCATACCCCTATAATGATGTATTGCTGTTATTATTATCAAGAGAAATATAAGTTCGTGAAGTTGGTATGATACCACCGAAGTCACACAGCAAATAGACCTGCACAGATCAGTCTCGCCTCATCGCCCACATGCCTTCCACCTATGCTCAAACTAACAACATTTTTCACCAAGGAGAAATCTCTATTATCTTTATTGTAAAGTGCTACTTTTTCTCTTCAAGGCAAAACTTATGGAAATAGTACTGGCCAAACCCCACAAATTATATATTTTCTAATTCTATTTAAAAAGGTATAGAGGGACACTGTTTTCCTAAGAAATGATGCACCATATTAAGCAGCAGCAGTTCTGCTACAGTGAGTTCACAAAAAGGAAACAGGATAACTGGAATTTGATTAATAAGAGAGCCTTATGTACATTACACAAAAGAGTACTAGTTGCTCTATACCCCAGGAACATAGGAGTAGTAACTTTATTTTTCCATGAAAAAAACATAGGATCACAGAAACATTTATGAGCTTGTAGTTGTGTTAGCATCTCCTTTTTCTTTTTCTTTTCCTTTTTCTTCTTGTATTTAAAACTTCAATACAGTTTTACTTTTGTTTTATCTTTGGTGATTATGAACAATATAACAATAAAAATTATGAGGTCAAGATAAAAGCAGAAACTAAGACTACCTGAAAAAAATTTAAGAACAAAAGAAAGAACCTTATTTATTCATTGGATGAATTTTGCTTAAATTATTATGTTTCTATACCATAACATAATACAGTTAAAGATGTGACACGTGACTTTCTTTTTAAGAACCTGAAATTCCCCAAGCAATTTATTTTATTCTCCCTTAAAATGTATTTTCTCTTGCGCAATTTTGCTTAGAACTAAAGCTAACATGGTGTGAAACAAACTTTATGACAAAAATGTAAAATACCTACTGCGCTTGCTTACATGTACCTCATTTTTCTTAATGTTGCTTTTTCTTCAACTTTCCATGAACATATTATCTTAGAATCTTTAAAATTTGCCAACATGTAGGTGGGTAACTCAGTCTGGATATGCATCTCTCAAGCTTTCAGCAGGTTCTACCATAACCATATTGCTAAGTCATGTCCCACAGGTTTACTTTGCTTTTGCTTTTGAATATCCTTTTTAAAAGTTATTTTACACTGCATTTCTAAAATTGCTCTGCAAACCCCAGATGTCATATTTACCATCTATAGCAAAACACAGTTTCTTTCTGCAACACAAACCACCTACATTTTATCTTCAGGATGGAAGCACTGGCACTATGTTCAACATTACCAGGCATTGATTTTAATTAAAAAGAAACGGAAAATACCTTTGGCGTGAGTCAAGATTTTCCATAGAAACAAACTCAACAGGATATGTACTTAAATATCCAATATAAGGAATTAGCTCACACAATTATGGAGGCTGACAGGCTCCGAGATTCACAGTCAGCAAGCTGTAGATCAGTTAAGGTGATGGTGCCATTCTATTCTCAAGGCTGGCAGGCTCAAGATTCAAGATGGGCTGATGTTTCAGCTCAAGTCCAAAGGCAGGAGAAAACTGATGTCCCAGCTCAAAGACAGTCTGTCAAGAGAAACTTTTTCAGACTTGAAGGAGGTCAGCATTTTTGTTCTCTTCTGTTTTTCAGCTGATTAATGAGGCCTACCACATTAGAGAGAGTAACCTGCTTTACTCAGTCTGCAGATTCAGATGTTAGTTGCATTGTGAAATGTTCCCAAAGACACACCTAGAATAATGTTGTCCTTGTCAAGTTGACACATAAAATTAACTGTCACATTATCCTTGAAATCCTTCTCTTAAAATTATTTTCTGGGCTGTTAACTGGAAGAGCAAAATTCACTGAGGACCCTTCATCACCACCAACGATCTCCTATTCTCTTCCCACTCCCTGTAGTTTATCTGATAGAGTGATTTAGACAGACATCCTGAATTTTAATATGGACTTCACTAGGTAACTAGTGACATATCACTTAGTTTCTATAAGGCTAATTTGCTCCTTTGGGAAATAAGATATTAATTATATCCAAATCAAAATTTGTTATGAGGATTAAGTGAGGATTGCAGCATCCTCCACTTCATCATCACCACCACCACACACAAATACTCTCTCTGAATCCTTTCACCTTACTTGAAAAATATTTTATTGGAGCTTATCAATCTGTTTTTGTATGATATGTGAGGTCTGTCCAGAAGGTATCCAGCTACGTAATATGAAAAAAGAGACTACTATTTAAAAAGACACAAGATACAAGAAATGATGTACATAGGACAATGATGCCTCATTTCCCTTCAAAGTAGGCACCTTGGGACCTCAAAGAGTTCTCCTAATTGCCATCAGCTACCCCATTATATTTTTCTGAATCTTGCCTATGGTCTGAAATCTTTTCTCTTTCAAAGATGATTTTAGCTTTTGGAAAATCCAGAAGTTACAGGGCACCAAATCTGCTCTGTAGGGGAGCAGAGTGACCTGGATGATTTGATGTTTCACCAAAACACTCTGCATGAGACATTATGCAAAAGAAGGCATGTTGTTGTGATGAAGCTGCCCATTACCAGTTGCCCATAGTTGTGTCCTTCTGAATCATCCAAATAGTTTCCATGGAGGAATGTTTAAGCTGAATGCAAAATTTGGTGCAGAATTATTGCTCCACTTGTTCAGTCATATGGAATGTAACAACCACACAGCACACATGCTCACTAAATGGTTTCCGTTGCCCCCACCGACTAGTACAGTGATGTTGGCATTGTTCATACCTGTGCATTCCAGTCCATTCTCCTTGGCTGCTGGGTTACATCAATGTCTCACAAACCATTCTCATTATATTAACAATGGCTGCATTTTTTTCTGTACAAACCTCATTGCTGTTTAACAAGTCACCTCAAAGCATAGAAACTTAAAGCAATTGAGTATCACTTCTCATGGTTTTATGGGTTAGCTAAGGCTCAGTTGTATAGTTCTTCTGCTCCATGTGGTGTCGATTCAGGTTGCTTCTGAAGCTTCAGGCCAGTGGGGGTCCTCTGGGGGTTGGAACATGAGACACCAACTTACTGGCCTGTCAGTTGGTATTAGCTACACTGGAAACACTTCATTTACCCTTAAGGTTACCATAGTTCCTCCAGAAATCTAAACCTGATTCCATTTTAAAGCATGGCAACTGGATTCCTAGAGAGCAATGATAGAACACATCAAAGGTTTTATAGATCAATTCCAGGACTGGCAACACCTCACTGTCACCTCATGCTGTTGTTCAAAACAGATCACATGACCAGCCCAATACAAAGATAAATAAACTCTACCTCATAGTGGAAGGGTAGTATGTACCAACAGAGAGAATAGGAAATGTTGAAGGGCATCTTTGAAGACACCCACAGCATCTTACATACTTGTATTGGTTTGCAAGGGCTGCCATAATAAAATACCTTGAATCGTTGTGGTTGTGTTTGGTAGCGTTGGTTTCACCTTAGGGCTATGAGAGAATTTGTTTCATGCCTCTCACCTAATTTTTGGTGTTTTTGGCTATTTCTTGGTGTTCCTTGTCTTGTAGAAATAATCTATGGTCTCTGCGTTCATGTTCACATGGCATTCTCTCTACGTGCTTGTCTATCTCCAACATTTTCCTTTTTATAAGAAGTCATACTGTGTTAGAGCCAGCCCTGAATTCATTTTAACTTGGTTACCTCTGTAAAACCCTATCTCCAAATAGGGTCATATTCAGAGGTAGTGAAGGTTAGCATTTCAACACATGAATTTCCAGTGGATACAATTTAACCCATAAAAATGATGATTTACTTAGTCTGTTACAGTCCATGTCTATCGTTTCATATAAGCCTTCCTTATTCAATATTTATGATAGCAGAGATCAGAATTCTTTTTGTTTCTTTGTTTCTTTATTTATTTATGTATCCCTGGTTCATAGAATAGTATTTGACATTGAACAAGCATTAATACATTTTTATTAAGAGATAAAAATAGTGATCTTTACCAAAATATTAGAATATTGTCTGGTATGTGAAAGTACTAACAAATATTAGATCTTATTACTGCAAGTACATTTATTGATCCTAAGAAGACATCTTCAAATGTTACTTTCCAAAACATTCAGGAATGACTATATATTACTATGAAATTATTAAAAATGCCAGAATGTGAAAATTAGTATGAAGGCATTTCTTCAAGCTAGCTTAATTAGTAAATGGTTTATTTATTTTTTCGATTATATAATTATGCTATAGCTTAATAGAGTTTGCAGGGTCATCTTCAGAAAAAAATTAAAATACATGTGTTTGTTTCTATTTATTACCTAGCCTGAGTATTCACTGATTCATCAAATTCAATTCAGAATGTCTTTGGTTGTTTTCTGAATTCAAATGTGTCCATAAGATATAGAATACTATATTTCCAAATGTATTATGTTTTACATGTAATTTTGAAAGATGAGTATGTTAAATATCTGTGTTAAATGTACCTTAGGAATAGCACCATTATGGGAGATAAAATAACTACAGGTCACTAACAGAGCCTGAATTTACCTTTGTTTATCTTAGATTTCTCATCCTACTTCTTTCAATGTTCTAGAATACCTACACCCAGAGGAGCCACCATAGGATTAATAGTTTAAAAAGAGGTTATATTGCTTTAACAATATATAGTTCGTTGGCTTCCAGAGTGAAACTCCCCCAGATTAACACCATATACTACCATTCAGAACCATAGATGCTGATGATGAATTTTTCATTTTAGATTAATATTGCTATCTCTAAAGAATGGTAAGCAACTCAACCATTAGCCATTGAGTCCAAGAAGGCCTTCATCTGCTAATTTCAGAAAGATGTCTGTTAAGCTTTCTAGCTCTCTTGGCTAAAATTTTCATCTTCCTTCCGGTCCTAATTCAATTTTATGACAAGTTGAACATGATCTGTCTTAATACTTACACTCCCCCAACAAGGCAAATGCAGTCTGCTCAAACATATGGTCTCTTTTGGACAATATATTAACTTTAATTTATTCTGCACACTTGTATGACTTGGCACACTCTGGGGACCTTGAATGCCTCGAGTTGAAGCAGATCTGAAATAAAACTGGTGATCAAAACATCCTTAATCATTCATTTCCCCACCTAAGAGATAGTGATAAAAAATCTTGAATGCAAAAATGAGTCTTTTCTAGTTTTCTCATAACCATATCATATGAAAAATGTATATAAAGCTGGGTAATAATAGCCAACTAGCCCATATTTTAGTATCTAATTCAGCAATTTTCAACCAGTGTGCTGCAAGAATTTTTAAAACATGAAATACCTGACTATTTAGTCAGGGGCATTGACCTCTTTTCCCTCAGGTTGTCAAATTAGAAAAATAACAGCAGCCAACACAACAATAGCTTTCTAGTGTGAATGCCCTGTCTTGAATCATAAATATATAGTTCATATAATAGAGTTGCATTTTATTGATTACATCACATAATAAAGTTGTGTGTCTGATTGGCTAATTCTTATAGAAATCCTTATATTACAAGTATAAGCACCTGATTTTTTAAAAGTCACTTTGGAGCAAAAAAAGTAGATAATTACTTCTACTTATTATTTTGTAAACCAATCAAAATTATATCTGTTTTCTTGTCAGATTTGCAAAATATATTTTGTGTGTGCTTCAGAATTTTAGTAATTAGTTTATGTGCATCATAAGATGAAATATGTTGAAAATCACTTACCTAGGTGAAGAACATTATTTGTTTGCAAAGAAAAAAGAATATTTCAGATTAAATGTTTTCTTATTTGCTGAAATGTTTTCTGATTTTCTCTATTGTGTGCCTAGTAATAAATAAAACAGGGTAAAATCCTGTTTCAGAGAGCTTACATTCCTGTGTGGAGAGACAATGACAATAAAAAACTGTTAAAATATAGATCAGGGGAGAATGTGACTGGTGCTGAAGAGAAAAATAAGGCAGGCGATGAGGTAGAAATTGCTAGAGGAGGCTGCACATTGGTTGGTTGGGAAAGGTATCAGTGAATGTGAGGAGGTGAAAGTGTGCACTCTATAGATATGAGAGAATATTCTAAAAAAAAAAAAAAAGGAAAAAGCAAGCAAAGAGATTGATTGCAAAAATCCAGAGAGAGAGAGATGTTTGTAGTTTAGGGAATGGTGTTAGCCACAGAAGTGTTGAAAAGTGATCACATTCTGCTATATTTTAAATGAAGAGCTATAAGATTTATAGATGGATTAAATATAAAATTTGAAAGAAGAAGGTCAAACATGAACTTAAGTTTTGACATATAATTTAACTATTAATTGAGGAAGAATTGAACCACAGTAAGTAAGTTTGGGAAGGAGAAACAAATAGAAACTTCATTGTACTCATTAGGTATCAGTTGCATAGAAATTAGATGTTTACATGGAGCAATTTCAGTAAGCAGGTGAAAGTGTGAACTGGAATTCAGGAGGGTTCTGTGATGAATAGATGATAGGTAGGTAGGCAGGTAGATAGATAGATGGTATTAACACCATGAAGTGAGATGTTATCACAATGGAGCATGTGTATACTTTAGAGCAGATGTAATAAAAGATCAAACTCTGAGGGACTATTGACCAGAAACATACATCCTGGAAAGCCAATAAATAGTTCTACTATATCAAATACTTCTGATAGATAAGGTAAGATTAATATCAAAAACTGATCACTAACTATAGTGGATAATATTAGAGGACAAAGTTTGGAGAAATGGTGAGAGCAAAGGTCTGTTTGGAGTGGTGTCAAGAAAGATTGGAAGCCCTGGCTGGTGTAGGTCAGTGGATTGAGCACAGGCCTGCGAACCAGAGGGTCATGGTTCGATTCCCAGTCAGGGCATATTCCTGGGTTGCAGACCAGTTCCCTGCAGGCCAGTTCCCAGCAGGGGATGCACGAAAGGCAACCATACATTGATGCTTCTCTCCCTCTCTCCTTCCCCTCTAAAGATAAATAAATAAATAAACAAACAAATAAATAAATAAAATCTTAAAAAAAAAAGAAAGATCGGAAAGTTGGAAGGCACGTTGGAAACATTCCCATAATGAACTCTTGTGAGAATCTGTACTGATAAAGGAGGGAAATGAGGCAGCGGCTGGAAGGTGAGTCAAAGTAAAAAAGGTTTCTTAACGTGGGAGAAAGTACAGTGCGTTTGGATGTAAATTACAGCAGGACACATTTTGTGATGTGGGAGAAAGGGGTGAGTTACTAGAGTCATTGTTTGTGTTTGTGAGAGGGAGTTGGTCTTGTATACGAGTGGGTGTGATACATCCATGGTCACAGGCTGCGAGGACAGTGTCTGGGCACAGATGCATGTGGGTGGGTTGATGTGGAACTGGCAGCTTGTAGATGCTTGCCTTTGATTTCTGCAGTTGTCTGAGTGGTGAAAGAACAAGATCATTATCTGTGGGTTGGAGTTTTGACGAAAAGGTAAGAAATAGTATCTAACAGATATGAAGAAAGAATAGACTCCGAAGGTAGAGTATAATTGCTGGAGATCGATAAGGGTCAAGATCAGGGACCATGACTGTAGAATGAGAACAGTTATCATGCTCCTGTATTGTCTTCAGTCTTGTTCATCTGTGCACTAGGACAGAATAGGTGTTAATCAGAGTTAACCAAGGTGATTTTTTACCATGCAAGGAAAACAAGAGAGTGATGATATAATGTCATTGGATGTTTATAGAAAGAAGAGGTGATAATGAAGAATATTGGACTTCCAAAGTATCTTTTTTAACCTGTTTTGATCAGAATGACTGGGGGAGGCAACTTTGCCCGCAAAGTACCCCTGTCTGCCACAGATGAAAGTGAAACTACCAAGACATCACCTGCTTGGGGAGGAAAGGTGGCCTATCTCTCAAAGGAGAAGGGCCCCTTCCTCAAAGGGCTTTTATTGGGTACATTTGCACAAGAATACAGGGAAGGATCAAACAATAGATGGCATTCAAAGAACTATGAGGGTTTATTCTCAGTCAGGGTCAAATAGCTAAGGAGCCATAAAACTTTGAGGAACAAATTTCTTGCTTGGACCCTTATCATTTAAATGAGAGTGATCTGAACAAAGCAGGTTTCACAGGTTTTTTTACATATTCTTTCTTAGGCCTGATCACCTCGGGGAACCCACCCTTTCTAACACAGGGCTGCATCACCTTCTGCAACTTAGGTTTTTAGGCTTAAGTGGATTAGAGCCAAAAAGTGCTTCTCCCAGGCAAAAATGGGGATGTGGGCTATGTCAGAATAGGCAGGGGGCAAGGGTCCATTGCTCCTTCTTTGTCACAGCCTCCCAAGTGATCATGTCTGGCTTAGGTTGCCCCTCCTCCGAGGAGTCCTACTTGTCATAGACTAACCCACCAAGCATTGGGGGCAGAGGATAAGCTTTGTCTCTTCAATGGCTCGCATTCCAGAGGTCGCTCACTCAGCCTTAGCCATGGGGGGGCAGTTACAATTCCTGAAACCAGGCAGAGCAGTTCCCAACAAATAACTCCACTTAGATCCCATTAGCTGGCCCCTCTAGGCCAAGATACAATATATCTATTTCTCTGAAATGAAAATGTGTATAAATCTATCCTCTGGTTACCTATACTAAAGTAGGTTCTACTACATGGCCATCCTTGGAAGTAAAATGAAGTAAAAGTTAGGATACCTAAGGGTTCAGCTACTGTTTAGAATATTGCTAAACTAAATTCTATTTGCTGATGTTACATGGAAAGAAGAATCAGAATTCCTTGAGGAGATAAGATACTGAAAGATCTCAGCCCAGCTGTTCATTTTTGTCATAAGCCTGTTCTCAGATGACCAAGGCCCATGTCTTAGAGGTAATAAGAACCTCCTTCTCATAGGGCTCCTCTTTCTAGAGAGATCTAGGTTACTCAGTATCATTCCTGACAAATCAGAAGAGCTTCCCAGCAGATACACAGAGAGGCAGGGCCATCCTGATTATTATTGGAACAATCAGCCTTGAAAAATCCAATGGTTATGAAATGGTTGTGAAATGGTAAAAATCTGCAGTCAAAAATATATTAGATAAAAGTTTCCCATAAAAACTAAATGATGGAGGATGCTAAAAAGGATCACTGTTCCGATAAATTAAGTATACTACCTAAAGAGAATGGCACTGGGGAGTTAGGATCAAGAGAATGGCACTGGGGAGGACACACTTGTTAAATACTTGGGACATCTATTGTTATGTGAAGGTCCCTACAGGGCTGGGTGAAGTATGCACTGGTTCTGTGGCATGGCTTACTCTCCTATTTTTACCATTCCTAGTACCTTGCCTTTTGCTGGCTATTTAGAATAAAAATAAGTGGAAAAAACACAAGTTAGGGAGAATAATGTCAAACAAGTAAATGGTCAAAGGCTAAGAAGATGTGCGTTCGATCTGGCTTTTTTGTTGAGCTACCCATTGTTCGAGAGTCAGAGTGCTCATGGTCAGGGACCCGCTATGGATCCAATGTGGATAAGAATAGCATGATGCACTCACCTCATTATTGTTTGCCTCTCCTGGTACTCATACCACTGAAGATGGAAAGCCATCTCTGCCAGGATCTTCAAAGTCAGGAAGTATGAAATAGTGGGTAGGTTAAGGTTAGAGAGATAACTCTAAAGCCATAAATAAAACAGCCTCCTACTTTGTGCTTAGGAACTGTGTGTCATCAAATTTTTAAAACACATTCATAGTCATACAAAAATGTTAGGGCTGGAAAGATAATCAGTAACGATCCAATCCAATCTCTCCATTACAGGAGAAGAAACAGAGACCAGAGAACTGAACTTTCTTAAATTCTCACAACTAAAAGTTCTTTGATCTAATTCTCTGGGTCAGAACCAGAGTCAGACCACAGCTTATTCCATTATATCGCAATAATCATTTTTACTGTTGTTCCACTATAGTTTTATAAGCTGTTTCTGTTAATATTTTAGGCTAATAGAAGGCACATTTTTGTTTACTCCAAAATTCCTTATAGGCCCTGGTTGGTGTGGCTCAGTGAGTTGAGCATGGGCCTGTGAACCAAAGGATTGCAGTTCGATTCCCAGTCAGGGCACATGCCTGGGTTGGAGGCCAATCCCCGTCAGGAGATGCACGAGAGGCAACCATACATTGATATTTCTCCCCCTTTCTCCTTCCCTTCCTCTCTAAAGATAAATAAATAAAATCTTAGAAGAAAAAAATCCCCTATAATATCAGATATGAAAGTAGAGCATAGATATTCATATTTGGAAACAGCTCCAATGCCAGTTGTAAGTGATTGGTTTGTACATTTAACAAATGGAATATCAAAATATCATTAAAATAATATTGCGAAATAAAACTATTCAATCACCCAAGATTACTGCTAAGTAAAAAACAATATATTCAGATAGCAAAATAGTAAATGTAATATGATATTAACTTGCTCCATAAATGGGTAGATAATAAAATGAGGGACCCGTGTTACCAGCAGATTTATCTGGGGTCTTTTACCTTCTTCCTATGCCATTATCCCCTCCCCTCATTTTTTATAATGCACATGCTTTACTTAAAATATCAGACACATGCTATTTTTAAAGCTTTATTTTTTAAGTGTAAGTACAGCACACACTGTGATTAAATTCTTCTGTTCTTACTGTAAGAGCTATTTGCAGTTTCACTATGGGGCAATCTCAAGCTAGATACATGTGTCCTAAATGTGAAAATATGAAAGTGGTCATCTCCTTTCTTGGCTTTCTACCAAAAATTTCCACTGATCAGGTAAAAGGGGAAGGTAAAACACACATGAGGAATCACAATCTGACTTTTAAAAGTGAGATTCAAACCCCGTGAATACACAATTATCAAAAAGTGATGGAGGAAAAACAGACTTCCTGATACATGACTCTAATTTTGGAAAGTGCCGCAATCATTACGTAATACTCATCCAAAGTCGTACGGATTGCCAAAGAAAAACCTAATATATAAAAATCACCTAAATTGCCCCCAAAACTTTATAAAATGTCTAATACAAGAATCAAAGCTTTTGATTCCTAATAACACAATGGAAAATAACAGTTATAATGAAAAAGCAACAATGACAAAATGTGATTCTTAACCTCTTACAAACTGAGGGCTGACCTATAATTAGAGGAAATTAATTCATGGGAGAAAAATGATCTCTCTCAGTTATTATTCCCTGGATAAGGCTTTAACTATGAAACACAAAGAGTGATTGCCTCCACCCGAAGGCCACAGAAGCTGTGAAAATCATTTGAATAAGAAATGTGCAGACAGAAACTGCACCAAGCAGTTATATTAGCCTTTGCATCCCCAAACTATAATTCAGCATGTGATGGTAAGGGATGTAAACACAAATTTATGCTTTACAAAGTATTGGAAGTAAAATTCTAAAGCACCCAAACAAATATACTCAGATAAAGTCTTTAATTTCCAGAAAAGTAACATATATTGACTACAGATATCCAGTAAGTCACACAGCCTCTTAAAATGTAAATTTTATGAAGACACACAGATAGTACACTCATTAACATTTATAGCCTTGCAAATATTATACAGTGGCAGTCATATTCCTTCATTCAACAAATATTCATTGGGTTTTTCTCATGTGTTAGGCATTATTCCAGGCACCGAAGAATCAATGATATACAAGGCTTTTTTATCCTCCTGGAATTCACTGAATGACATATGTGTACATCATTCAGTGAAGAGTTAGCAGGCTTTACTTATTGGAATACAGGTGGGACCACTTGTATTGTATCTGACAACTAGTCTATTCAGTATATAGTTAAAAATAATAATGCAGCTATGACTTTTTCCCTGAAAAAATTAATTCTAATGCTAATTGTGCAGATCTCGGAACACCCTTCAAAGTACGTGAAAACTCAAGTATGCACCAAATTGTACATGATTCTATAATTGGCAATGACTTTAGGCATTCCATTAAAATGTTAAATGTAGCACTATTGCTGTGGAAAGTCTCTGAATGGTGTACATGAAATATTCATGCTGTTGTAGAAATGAAGAGCAACCTTTTCTGATTTTTCTTTAATAGAGACTATGTTTCTGGACAGAACAAATTTTCAATTACTAAATCTATTTTTAAAGGGGTTGTACCATTTTATACTCTTATCAACAAAGTTCAAGAATTCCAATTGATCCACTCACCTTTAACACTAATGGCATCATTGGTGGGTGTATACTGGTGTCTCCTGGTCTTTTGATTGCCTCATGGTCTTTAAAAGCAGAGTTTCAACTGTCTGTTTGCGGTTCCTATAGATTTCTTTGTGGAGTGTCCACATTTTTTGCTCTTTTTAATTGGCTCGTTTGTCTTTTTATTATTTAGTTGAAGAAGTTATCTATGTATTTTGGATAAGAGTCCTTAGGTATATATTCTTCAAACATATTCTCTGAATCTATGGCATTCCTATTATTTTTCTCAATGTTATCTTCCTCTAAGCAAGCATTTACAATTTTGTCTTTAATTTTTATGAAGTCTAATATGTAAATTTGTTCTTTCACTGTTACTGATTTTTGTCTTTGCTTTAAGAAACCTTTGCATGACTTTAAATCTCAAAGACATTTTCTAATGTTTTCCTTTAAAAGCTTTTGAGTTTAGATCTATGATTTATCTTGAATTTGTTTTTGTATATGTTGTGATGTAAAGTTCAAGTTATAGAATCCCTTTATTCCACTATAATTTGTTGAGAAAACAAACTAAAATCTAATGCCATTGGAACCTTTGCAGAATATCAAAGGACTGAGTGTGAGTCTCTTGTTGGGTTCTCTATTCTGTCCCACTGAACTCTATGCTGATCCTTATTCCTCCACCACATTTCTTAGTTACATAGCTTCATAGAAATTCTAAAGACCTATAGCATAAGTTCTCCAACTTGGTTCTTTTACAAAACTGTTTTGGATATTCTAGATACTTTGCATTTTCTTATGAGGTTTTAGAGTCAGCTGAACAACGTCTTAAAATCCTTCTGATGTTTTATTTGGGGCTGCATTTAATATATAAATCAATTTGTGGAGAATTGAGATATTAACCACATTAAGAATTCTAACCCATGAAGTTATTTATCTCTCAGGCTATTTTTTAACAAGTCAATAATCTATAGAAATATTAATTTTACTTTTTAATGACATCTGCCATTCCCTGCCAACCTAATATCTAGTGAATCCCCTCCATATATGTGAAAACAGGGATCATGAAAAATGTGGACTAAATCTTCACTATATCTGCCTGTGATTTTACACAGACCACACTGCACTCAATTTCTTGTACTTGTTTGTTCCACTCATGTATGATACCACCACTGAAGACATAAAATTTGACACCTCTCTACATGGTTGATTTCATAGAAGAACTCATCATTCTATACTGTCTTTTCACTTAGCATACTTAAGATTCTTAGGATTCATCCATATTGTCACAAATGGCAGTATTGCATCCTCTGAGTAGCCCTCCATTGTATTTATGTTTTCATCTTCTTTATTCAGTCCTCTGTTGAAGGACATTTCAGTTGTTTCCATGTGTTGGCCACCATGAATAATGCTGCAATTAACATAGGGGAACATATGTCTTTATGAATAAATGCTTTCAAATTTTGGGTAGATACCCTCTTAGAAGAGGGATTTCTGGGTCATATGGTAGCTCTATTCTTAATTTCATGAAGAACCTCCATATTGTTTACATAGTGGCTGAACCAATTACATTCCCGCCAATATGGTACAAGAGTGCTTTTTAAGCCACCCAATTTGTGGTGGTTTGTTATAGCGGCCAGGACACTAGAACATGCAGATTAAGTGATATTTTCTCTTAACAATCTTTGCTCTGAGGAGCAGAATTGCTGGGCTATAGGGTCTATGCATTTATAAATCATAAGAGATCATGAGATTTTTTTCATACTTCTCTTTTTGTACCAACAAACTATTTAACTTTTGCAAATTTGATGAGTAAGACAGTATTGCACTGTTTTATTCAACTTTCTATAATTATCAGTGAGGCTGTCCACCTTTACTTAATTTTTATTCATCCAATTATATTACTTTATGAATTATCTATTTATATGATTTACCTATTTTGTGTTCATGTGTGGGGTGTATTTTGTATTTGAAAATAAAATAACATGCAGTGTGCTATAATGTTTTTCTGGACATTAAATCTTTGTCTATACTTTGCAAATATCTTCTTAAAGCCTATAACATTTTTTAAGTATGTATATAGTGTCTTTTTTGTATGTTATTTTATTTATTGGTCTTATTTTATTAGTTGTTCTTAGCTTTTGTGAAATAATTTACCCTACTAATTTGATAAAGCTATTCTCCGACATGTTAGTTTTAAAACTTAATAGATTCATTTTAATATTTATGTGTATATGTGGACATTATTTTTCTTCATGGTACAACATAGAGACCTACTTTTCCATAAAGAAAATCAATGTTCCTTTCACTATTTAGTAAGTAATATATCTGTTCCCTATTTGGTTATAATGCAGCTTCTATCTGAAACATACTTTGTGTGTATGTGTATGTGTGTAAGAGAGAGAGAGACAGACTCAAATCTATGAGCTTTCTATTCTGTTCCAGTTGCCAATCTGTCTGGTACTGCCTCTATATCATGTGGTCTTAATTAACATACTTTTAAAGTAATTTTGATATATGAGAGGGTCCATTGCCCAACTTTGTTCTTCTTCAAATACATCTTAGATATTCTTAGTGCTTTATGGTCCTAAAGGAATTTTAGGATCAACTTGTCAAGTACCCCAATAAACCTTAGAAGCATTTCAATTTAAATTGCATTGATTTTACATATTAATTTAGGGTCATCTGACATCTTTATGATGTTGAATCTTATTATTCAGAAACATTCTAGCATATTGCCTTCTGCACAGTTTTAATAAGACTATTTCTAACATGTCCTATTTAAGCATGATATTTCTAAAGGCTCATTGAATGACATTAACAAGGTATAGGCATCATTTTTTATTTTCAGTTTGTTAAAATTTTCATGATTTATTAGGGATGAGCTTCATAATTTTTTCAAGAGAATGGGCAGTAAGTAATTACACAAACCACACCCAATAACTCATAAATACTGTTGCTAGCAGGTGGCAGGTTGTGCTCCATTCCAAAAAAGTGTGTTTCTGACATGTATGTAGTCAATCTTTTTTACATTAAACTTTTAATTTCTTCAAATGTGACATTAAACATGTCACCAATTTTAAACCTAATACAGTACAAGTGTTTATAAGAACTGTATGTGTTTCTGAGTGTTTGTGTACTTAACCAAAGTATTTTATGCTATCATGAGCAGATGATTTATTTAATCAAGGGTTTAAATGTTTTAAGAAGTGTAAAGTGGCTGCATCGTATGCATGATTCCAGAGGTACCCTGGAAGAAACTGAATGAAACCTTAGAGGAGAGATGAAATAGATGACAAGGCCAAAATGAACTTCTGTGGGATAAATACTAGCAGAAACCCCAAGAGGAGAAAGACCGCACATAAAAAACCACAACACGTAGACACTGTGATGTAAGATATGAGAGATACTGAGGAACAGAAGTTAACACTTAAAACAATTGCAATAATATTTTTATTAACAACTCTCAAGGTTGGCTGTGAGAGTAGGTCATGCTGAGTAAAGCCAGTTGCTTTGTGGTTCACATAAAGCACTGGAACATTTTGGAAGCTCTAGTGTCCAACATTATGCATTTCTAAACATTGCCTAGAGTGCCTCACTTTTCTTTTTAAATATACCCAGCTCTGTGAAGGCTGTAGACACACAGAACTCCTGTGGGTATCAAATGCATCACAGTCACATGAGCACATCATGTGAAACACAACAGAAGTGAGAGTGAATGAAAGAACAGTAAACACCTTCTGCATCTCACAGTCACTCCAGGGCCTCGCTTGCTGCAATGATGGGGAGCACCACTTTATTATTTAAACTGTCCTCTCTGTGCATGCGTCTGTCACCTCCTCAAGTCTCGCTCATCTCTTTGACGCTCTTGCTTTAATTGTCTGTTTCTGTCTCTCTCCATTTTCAACTCTCCCTTCTACATGCATTGAAGTAAATGAAAAACTGACTAAAGTTATTTATCTTAAGAAATAGATGACCTAGCAATGACAGAATGTTATTCAAAAGTTCCATAGTGCCTGAGCTAATGAAAATTACTCAAATATTCAAAAGTAGCTGTGTCTACCATGCAAAAAGTAAAAATAAAGTTTTCTTTAAGAAATAAGGGTTTGCAGGAACAAGTATAAAGGACACATGGACAATAACAAGGGGGTGCGGAAATGGGAGGGAGGTGGAGAGGGATGGGGGGTGGGCTGGGCTGGGGGTAAAAGGCAGAAAACTGTACTCGAAAGAATTTTTTTAAAAAAAGAAATAAGTTGAGAGAACTCCAACTCATTCAGTTCTAATTGATATGATTTACATAGCAATTATCTCGACAGTAACAGTTTAAAAACATTTCCTTTTTTTACTGAACTTTCACCATAAAAATTAAAAATCAATTAAAATTAAGTAATTTGACATTTATTGGAAAAAGCAGATGCAAATTAGAAAATAAAATACTAAGAAGTAACTTCATAAAATATGGATAATATCAACATAAATATTAGGCAAACAAATAGGAAGATAATATAATTAAGGTGTCATATTTTCTCAGAATATTTTATACATTCAATAAAATTTAAAATACTTTGTATTTTAAATGAATTTTGATAAATTGACTTTAAACCTCATTTGGTCCTATAAATATGGAAGGAAATAAGGAAAAACAGTTAAAAAGACAAGTAACACAAAGACATTTGCCTATTAAAAACATGAATTAAAGCAACACAAATTTAATAATATGTTAGCAGAAAACTATGCACTTAGTTTAATGGAACATACAAGAAAAACATTGAAATATGAGAGCATAAATTACATAGCAAAGATGACAGTAAGAATAAAAATACAATTTTATAAATGGAATCCAGAAATTTGGCTAACTTTAATTGTTGTTTACAGTTTGAACAACAATCCCCCCACAACTATATCCCTCCCCACCCACCCCTACCTTCCACATTCAGTTCTGTCCCCCATTGGTTTCGTCCTTGGGTCCTTTATACACATTCCTTGACAGCCCTTTCCCTCCCTTCCCTTGTTATCCCCCCCTCCTCTGTGATTACTGTCAGTTTGTTCTTTATTTCAATGCCTTGGGTTATATTTTGCTTGCTTGTTCATTTTGTTGATTGGTTTTCATTTACAGGTGAGATAATATGGTATTTGTCTTTCACTGCCTGGCTTATTTTATTTAGCATAATGCTCTTCAGTTCCATCCATGCTGTAGCAAAGTGTTGAAGCTCCTTCTTTCCTTCTGCTGCATAGTATTTCATTGTGTAAATGTACCATAGTTTTTTGATCCACTCATTTACTGATGGGCACTTAGGCTGTTTCCAGAACTCAGCTACTACAAATAGCACTGCTATGAACATTGGGGTGCATAGATTCTTTTGAATTGGTGTTTCAGGGTTCTTAGGATATAATCCCAGCACTAAAATTGCCACATCAAAAGGCAGTTCCATTTTTAGTTTTTTTTGGAAATTCCATACTGTTTTCCACAGTGACTGCCCCAAGTCTGCATTCCCACCAACAGTGCATTAGGGTTCCCTTTTCTCCACAACCTCACTAGCACTTGTTCTTTGTTGATTTGTTTATGATGGGCATTCCAACTGGTGTGAAGTGGTATCTCATTGTGGTTTTAATTTGCATCTCTCTGAAGGCTAGTGATGGCATCCTTTCATATGTCTCTAGGCCCTCTCTGTGTCTTCCTTGGAGAAGTGTCTCTTCAGGTCCTTTGCCAATTTTTTACTCGGATTGTCTGTCTTCTTACAGTGGAGTTGTATGAGTTCTTTATATATTTTGGAGATCAAACTCTTATTTGAGGTATCATTGGCAAATATATTTTCCCTTACAGTTGGTTCCCTTTTCATATTGCTGATGTTTTCTTTAGCTTTGCAGAAGGTTTTTAATTTAATGAAGTCCCATTTGTTTATTCTTTCCTTTATGTCTCTTGTTCTAAGGGACATATTGGTAAAAATATTGCTGCATGGAATATCTGAGATTTTTCTGCCTATGTTCTCCTCTAGGACTTTTATGGTATAGTAACTCATACTTACGTCTTTTATCCACCTTGAGTTTATTTTTATATATGGTGTATGTTGGTGGTGGTCAAGTTTCATATTTTTGTGTGTAGCCATCAAAATCTCCCAATACCATTTGTTGAAGAGGCTATTTTTACTCCATTGTGTGTTTCTGCCCCCTTTGTTGAATATTAATTGACCGTAGAGACTTGGGTTGGTTTCCGGTCTCTCCATTCCATTCCATTGATCTATGTGTCTATTTTTATGCCAGTACCAGACTGTTTTGATTACAGTGACCTTGTAATGTACTTTGATATCAGGTATTGTGATCCCTCCTACTTTGTTCTTCTTTCTAAAAATTGCTGAGGCTATTTGGGTCATTTATGGTTCCATATAAACTTTTTAAAATATTTTATTTATTTATTTTTAGAGAGAGGGAAAGAAAAGGAGAAGAGTAGGAGAGAAACAACAATGTATGGTTGCCTTTCATGTGTCCCCTACTGGGGACCTGGCCTGCAAACCAGGCACGTGACCTGACTGGGAATCGAACTGGCAACACCCTTTGCTTCACAGGCCCATGCTCAATCCACTGAGCTCCAACAGCCAGGGCCATATAAATTTTTAAAATGTTTGTTCTAGATCTGTGAAATATCTCATTGGTATTTTAATAGAGATTATATTTTATTAAAAATCAAATTAAGTCCCTCACAAACAGAAAGTGCTTCTAATAAGTGAAGAGGTTTGCTTTACTGACTAGTTGTTCTTTTTTGTTGTTGTTTAGTGTAATGGGCTCTGTGAGTTGTAAATATTATGACTCTTTTTTTACTTTCTGCACTAAAATCTTCAGAGACAAATTGGCCTCCTCTTAGAAAGTATGTAGAAAATTCAAGTTTTGCATTTTTCTATTAGTATCATTCCTATGTCTATGTTGTGTTTCGTATCTTCCTTTTTTACTATTATTTTTCTTCTTAAAATGTCTTGTATAGATACATATATGGTCTAAGATAGAATAAGCTTTTTAAGTGCCTTAAGTCTCTTTTATACAAGTGATGTAAATCAACATATGCAAAATAAAGGTGTTTCTTAAGTACCTGCTAAATGTCATACATGCTTTATATTTACTTAATGTGTTTTTTTTTAAAGAAGGAAAAACCCTGAGATCTATATTAGTATATATTTTATTGAATGAAAATGTAGGTTCTCATAGATGTTATGCAGCTTTCCAAAGGAGGAAGAGCAGAAGTCTCAGCTATGTGTGATTCCAAAAGTCTCTTCCATTGTGAGAATTCTAAATTGACCAATTCTTTACTATTATTTGCAGTTCATTATATCTGAAGGTCAGTAGTGGTTATAACCTCATGTGATGATAGATAAGAATGATCAGGTACCTTTTATCATATGGTGTGGAATTTCTCTAAAGTCCGTGCTACTTATATCTTTAAATTAAAGCCCTTCAACATCCCAGGCTTCCCATCATTGGCTCGTCACAAAACCAGATTCTTGGGCACTTCTATTGTGTACTCACAGTGCTTTGACCATTAGGTTTCAAAGCCACGCCCAGTTTTCTTCCGATTTCATGGCATTCAACCCATAGTAGCTTTTATTTTTGGGCTTGATGCAAATAAACAAATGCCTGGAACAGAAAAGCAAATCAAAGATGAAAGTCTGTTTATAAGAATGCCAAAACAACTTGTTTATCTTTGTTCCTATCACTCCTCTTAATTCTTCACAGATTGAAACAATGACACTGATTAGGAGTAATTTAATCTGAATATCAGAAATAACAAGCAGATAGATGGCTCTGCAGAATAAACGTGCATAAAATCTTAGGGAGTCTAGCACATGACTCATTCAAATGAAACTAATAGCAGGCATTCACTGTGCGTATATGGATATCAGTCATCTCATTGAGTATTATATATGTTATCTCCTTCAATCTTTTTACTGCAAAGCAGCTACTGTTGTAACGAACATCTTGCAAATGAGGAAACAAAGGAAGAGGTACATTGTTACCTGTCTAAACTAATGCAGCTAGGAAATGTCATCATTAGAACTCAAGCACAGATATATCTGGATCTATATTGTTATGACCTCCAACTCATTTTTATTCTGGAAAATGCCAGAGAAAATATTATTGTCTCAAGATGGAGTGAATTAAATAATGTGCTTATCACCTACCTCTACTTTGCAAAATTTTGTTTCAAATGTTCAATCTTTCTGGACTCTTCAGATTTACCCTATTCCTCCACAGCATAGTAAACCTATCCCTTCTTTCATTTTTTTCCCCAAAGCACATGATGAAATCTATGGGTTCTGTAGCTATTGATATATGTGGAGAGATTAGGATTTCTCTGGATCCTTGATGTGCCAATAGAAATTCTAAATCTTCCTCATCTGAAATAATGAAATATTATAAAATACTTATTAATTTAAGCAGTAATAATTTCTCTTTTTTTTATTTGTAAAGTTTTTCAAAATTGTATGTTCATTGTAGTGGGCTTGGGGGTGCAGTGGTTGTTGCCAGATCATCCATTTCGTTCTGTCCACATTGTGTGTCTGCCCTGCTCCTGTGCTGGATTGACTGTACTCCCAAATCTAGAGGTGGGCCCTCCCTGGTCTACAACCATCAGGAAACCCTACCCACCTTTCCAGTTATTGGTAAAGGTTTCTTGAAATAAGACAATCAGCAACCTGTATGCTCTTTGCCATAAAAATGTGTCCAAGGGTATTCAAGCAACAGAAGACTGAAGACTTTTGTTGGGTGATCTTACAGACATATTCTCTCCATCTCTACCTGTTTGTCTTTGAAACGCTTTAGCACTGATTGCTGCTGTCAATCATCCTACAAACACAAAGACAGGGAAAAATACGTTTTTGGTAATTGAACAAAGAAGAAAGACAGTAGATCCTTGAGGACTTTCTTATTTCAATTGTACCTACTAATGACATAGGTGGCCCTACTTCCACAATATGTTTGTAGAACTAAAAGAGCATCTAATGTATTGGTGTATATTAGTTTGAGGCAGGCTTTCACTCATATTCAAATGAAAGCATCTAATTTGTACTTCTACCAAGCTGATGGCTATAGCATGGTTATGGAATTTAATCTCAAACCTGGGCTCTGTTATTTCAAAACATATGATCTCAAGAAAATGACTTAACCACTCTGAATTTTAGTTTTATAATGAATAACAAAATGCTTACTCTGGTTACTGTGAGAATTAAATGAAATATCATATGTAAACCTACTTGTACTCTACCCACTGCTCAGTCAGTAAATATCATGTTTAATGGGGAAAGAAGCAATTTCATCTCCATGAATCTCTTCAGAGTAGGTTCATCTGGTTCCAGCCACTTTAGTCTTCTGGAATTCCTTTTTGTACTACAAAGCCGTGTTTGGTTATACTTTTTTCTTAGCTAGTATTTTATAGGGCTAAGATTGTTTTTACTCCTTTAAAATATTTTTTGAGAGGAACTTGGTCTTCTGTGTGCTACAACTGCTCATGGCACTCACAACAATGTTCTTTGTAGTGAGGGGACTTGATAAGTTACTGTTTCTCTCACATATAAATATATGATGTGAAATGTGAGAACACTGCCTTTAAGAGTGAAGCAGGCACTGAACAAACACTCAGAAAAATATGTTGTTTGCCCAGAGGTGTTCATTAACCTCAAATTTAGTAACTACCATGCACACGAAATCCTATTTCCAAATTGAGATTTTTCTGGGTATTGTAAAAATTATACATAGAAAAGGAGAAAAGTAAGAAATACATTTTCAGCAATTACTGTGTACTAGACAGTGGTATATACCATAACATATTTAACATTTAGTAACTCTCAGAACAATTACTTTTTTCTTTATTTATGCACAATTCAACATATTGTTATTGAACCACAAATATTATGCTACATGCTGATTAGCTGCTGTCTGTATTTTTCATGTGACTTATACAAACGAGTGATTATAAGAGATCATTAGTCAGGTAAAACAATTACTATTTCTATTCTTATAGAGAGATGTGAAATCATTTGTCCCAAGTAAAACAGGTCATGAATAGTAAAGTGTTTGAATGCAGGATATTGGGAGGGTATAATGGAAAACAAAATGTAACCTCTACCCCAAAAACATGAGATTTATACTTCTCCTAACTGTTGAGAACTGCCCTGCCTGGTTTCAGAAGCTGTACCCCCACCATGGCTAAGGCTGAGTGAGTGACCCTCAGACCATAAACCACTAAGGAGACAAAGCTTATCTTCCTGGCAGGAGGGCCATTCCTGCTCCTTTTTTCACAACTGGCCCCCAATGCTTGATCAGCTAGCCAATAACAGGTAAGATTCCCTAAGGGAGGAACGACCTAAGACAGGCATGATCACATGGAGGCCCCAGGGAAGGACTTGGGGGCTGTGGAGAAAGGGGGTGATGGACCTTCGCTCCTCAGTTTTGAGGAAGCCTGAATCCCCTGAGTCCACAATAAGTCTCCAAAAATTCCTTGGCTGTTTGCCTCCTCTGCCTGATTTAAGCCTGAAACAATGACAGAGGGCAGTGCAGCCCTGTGCTGGAAAGGGCGGGCTCCCTGAGTGATCAGGCCTGAGAAAGGGTATGTAAAATCCTGTGAAGACTGCTTGGCCAAGAATGCTCATAGTTAAATGATAAAGGTCAAAGCAGGAAATGAGTTTGTTTCCCAAAGTTTTATAGCCTTTTAGCTGATAGACCCTGGCTCAGAAGAAGCCCTAATAGTTCTCTGTATGCTATCTATTGTTTGATCCTTACTGCCTGACAATGATTAATGAACTTCACTTGTATTCCTGTGCTAATTGAACAATTAGCACTCCCCTTGAGAGGGTTGCCAGGCCGCTGAGGTGCTCCCTGCTTGAGGGAGTAGCTATGCGGTACCTTTTCCTCCACAGGACTCGGTAGTCTGTGTGAATTTGTCTCATGTCTTATCCATGATGCCGCGGGCACTGCAGGCCAGTGTCTGCGTCACCATACACCCTTGCTGTGCATTTGAAAACCTGGCCCATCTTCTTCCAATTCCCTTGTCACTTTTCTATGTTAGGCCACATTCAAATAATCCACTTTTCTGCCATTATTCTGATAATATTAACGAGTGTATCATAAATGAATTATATGTTTAGCATGGTCAAGTTCTATTCTACTAGTACATCCATTAAATTAAAAATCTTATTTTTAGCCTCCTGTTTTGAATATTGAATAGAAACTTATTTAAATTTTATTTAAACTTTGTTTAAGTGTTTTCATTTGGGAAAGTATAACAGAATTTTGCAATATATTTTCTATAAGAATAAATTAATGAACCAAGTCAAATAAAAATAACATAAAGCAAATATTAATTAAATCATAGTAAATGTGTGAATCAGAGTTCTGTCCCATCACATGAGGTCACTGATTCAGATTAAGAGTAATCAGTTATCCAAATATTTTTTTTAGAAAACTAACAAAGAAAGGGGTAGAAATTATCAGAGCAAATGAACAACAAAATCAGTCTGAGTACCATCCCAGCCCATTGAATAGCACTGAGTAATTTAATTGTCTTTCCTAGATGTAACCTCAAAAGTTTTTTATGCTTGTGTTACATATTAATATACTTCAGTGTTTATTTTTTGATCTGGCACCATTAATTTAGTCATATTATACTAAAAATTAGCTAAATCAGCGATTCTCAGTCCAGTGTCCACTGGGTGCTTTACGTGACTGGCAATGCTCTGGAAATCATATACACATTTATGGATATGTGTGTATACATTCTTATGCGTATAGATTCTGTGGCTTTCTTCGGATTCCCAAGTGAGCCCATTAACAAAAATAGTTTAGAAACATTGATTTGCTTTCTTAGTTTATTCTTGCCTTTATCAAGCTTCAATTTTGGCCCACAAATTTCTGTTGCAGGTTAAATCCATAAATTCTACAGCCAGACTGCCTGGGCTTCCAATTGTTCTTCTAACACTGAGTATCTGTAGTCTTTTATATGGTACGAGCTGTGGGTATGTCATTAAATGTATTAAATGAAGATATTAATATTACCTATGTCACAATATTGTTGAGAATACTAAATGACATAATGAAAGTAAAATCCGTAGAACTATACCTAGAGTGAAGAAAATATTATGATAAGAGTTAGTATTTATTATGTATTATAAAAGAGTAAGAAAGGAGTATGTCAGAGAAAGGTCCTCATTACTGGGAAAGCCGATGGTAATACCAGTCATTAGAAGGCTTCTCCCAAACCATACTCCCTGGGACATTCATACCCGGAATTTCTGGATTCCATAACAACTGTGTTTAAAGGACAAATAAGTTTGAGGAATCGTGCTTAGTTTTTCTAAATAAAGATTCATTACACATGCTAGTTTCTTAAAGACAGTAAGGATTTCTTAAACAAACATTTAAATTTCTTTAACTATATATTTTCACCACAGAACCAATTTGGGGAGGAAATACCTATTATTTTCTTGTGGAGTTTACAATTTAAGTAATGTTATCCCACTCAATGGTGGCCACTTCACTGCAGATAATGAGATGGTACCAAAATCCAGTATCTTCTTCAATTAGTATCATGTGAAGATGTACTTAGCCATAAAATTTGATATAGTGATTATAAGTCGATTGGGTCAACTTAAAGAGCTCTTTATTCTTGAAAAGCTGGGAAAAGTGGAGCAGCTTTCCTCACACAAGAAAATGCCCACACAGAAAAACTGAAATTCCTTGTATTTGGAATCCTGATCACAAACTCTTCTGGGGAAGAATGGAGAGTTAAAAGCAGTTGAATAGCAGTCTGAACATTTTCTTAAGATCACCGAGGTCACTTCAGCTACAAAATCAGCCAGACCGCAGATATTTATCAAAATCCAATGTCAAAATATATGATCAGCATGTTAGTGGACCATGTGTTCTATTGTTTTAGATAATTCTGTCTTTAGAGATATTTATACTTATTTCATGTTTTGTCATCAGAACGGTGTTTTGTAAGTGATTCACAAAGATATATAGGTTAATATGAGGTATAGGAAAGAACTGTTTAAAACTTACCCATGTTAGTTTTCAAGGGTTCCCCTGACAAATTACTGCAACTTGGTGACTTAAGAGAAATTTACTCTCTCATAGTTCGGGTAATTAGAAGTCAAAACTGAAGTATCAGCGGAGCTGTGCCATGCTCTGCCAAAGGCTCTGAAAAGAACTGTTCCTTCCGTCTTCCAGCTCCTGGTGGTCCTAAGCTTTCTTTGGCTTATTGGTCCATCCCTCCAGTCTCTGATTCGTCTTCACATGGCCTTCTCCTCTGTAGGTCACCCTGTATCCTGTCCTCTTCTTCACTTTTTTTCCCTCTCCTCTTCTTTAAATACCAGTCTTTGGATTTAAGGTCCACCCTAAATCCAGGATGATTTTATCCCATTATCTTAATAATTACATCTTCAAAGAAATTACTTCATTATAGAAACTGAAGAGAAAAGAGGTCACTATTTAAGATACTATAATACCTTCCAGCAAATATGCTTGATATTTAGAAAGGATTTATAACCTAACAATTAGGATTCTTCATTAGTCTTATATAGAGCTAAGATGCACATTGGTAGAAACAAAGGTAGAAGTTTGAATGGACCTTATTTACAATTTTTTTTAAAAAACAAAACATATTTAGGCACTTGAGCTTGATAACTTCGGGGACCCATAATGTTTTCAGATAATTCTGATATGTTCTAAATGTACCACACATATGTAGCACTATAGTTTCTGTACGGTAAAAGGAAAGAGATTGTCTTGATAACCACTTGAAACTTAGATACTAACATTTCAAAAAGTATCACAGTTAGAAGAAGAAGAAGAAGAAGAAGAAGAAGAAGAAGAAGAAGAAGAAGAAGAAGAAGAAGAAGAAAGAAAGAAAGAAAGAAAGAAAGAAAGAAAGAAAGAAAGAAAGAAAGAAAGAAAGAAAGAAAGAAAGAAAGAAAGAAGAGGAGCAAGGGGAGGAGTTAGAGAAAAAGGAAGGAGAAGGAGAAGGATGAGAAGAACAAGAAGAAAGAAAAGAAGGAGGAGAATGATTAGGACTACATTGAAGAATTTGGGAAGTTTCGGAACCTAATAATCTATTCTCTCCCCCCTCTTCTTTAACCTAAGAACTCACAACAATCTCCTTTCACTGAATAAGTTAAAACCAAAACAAGAACATTTTTGAGACTGATATGAGTCCAAAAATTTCATAGCCAGTCATTACATAGATGAAGCCAAGAAACACTAAGAAAATTAATAAAACATGGATAAGCCCAGTGACAGTCCTGAAACCAGACAATCTTCAAAAGTCCACATGTTCTTCTTAGCTGACAATACTATACTTTTTAAAAATTAGAGTCAAAAATATTTTTATTATAAAATAAGTTACCATATAAACAAATAAAACCAACTTCTATTTTAAAAAATATGCACTATGGTCACAGACAAATATGGCTTCAACCAAAATTTCCAGGCGTTGAAAAAGGGAGATTCTTTCTGACACACTGAAATGCATATTGAGTTTAAGAAAATCAAATAGGGCTGAACATAAGGCAAGGAAGCCTGGGTGGTCTTACAGCAAACATGTAGAGTCATTGTCTACAAGTGAGGAACCATAGCGTTCACGCTCAGGGTGACAAGCACACTAACCGAGGACATACACTTTTAATTTTATATTGATCTATATAACAGTTGATGTTTGAAATTATGTTGAAGTTACTACAACTGAGTTTCCCCTTACCATGGCAAAACAGGAAAATTTACATGAAAACCAGCTTTTAGATAAAAGACAATAATCTACACAAGAACTGGCACCACTGAAAGAAGGGGAACAGATAAGTAAGCTTGTCTTTCTTCCCAGAGACACTCATTCCATGTTGCTGTGCTTGGCAGGAAGTCTCACTGACCCGAGGAATGGACCAGGGTACTGAAAATAAAAACGCTACTCAGAGGAAGAGTTCCAGAGACACACAGGAGCCCTCTGGAGTCTCTGTCTGAATACTAAAATGCACATGTATAGAGAAGATCCCCTAGGCTGGGCAAAATTATCCAACCAACCTATCAAGGAGCTATTAGCTGAAAAATCTCCAGAACATATACAGAGCAAGAACACATTTAAATGCCAACTAACTGTAGTACAGAGACTACTCTCAACATTTGGATAATTCAATTGAGATGCTACAGGTCATACCTTGGGGGCAAGTCTAAAGTAGCGGGAGAGTAAAAGCTACGCTAGAAACACCTTAATGGAGTTTAAAATCAAACTTTATAAGAATCAAGGTGATCAGCAAGTAATTTAAGCAATTACTAAAAAAAAGAACCTTTCAACAGGCTTTGAAAAACAACATAATACTCATTCATCAACACAAACATAACGTCTGGCATCCAACCAACATGTATTAAGCCAGCAAAGAAGAAAGAAAATGTGAAGCATAGTCAAGATAAAAAAAAAAAAAGCAATCATAGAAACAAAACTAGGAATGACAGAGAGAATGAAACTACCAGGAAAATACTTTAAACAATTATTATAAATATGCTCAAGGGTAATGAAAAACATACAGCAAGAAGAGAAATTGAAACTATCAAAATAATAAAATTTAACTTCTGGAGGCAAAATACAATGTCTGAAGTTTACAAGAAAATTTGTGCAATGGAATTAAAAGCAAATAAAACAATACTGCAAAGAAGATTGATGAACACAAAGACACAATTGGAAACTACTTTTCAAAGGAGATAGAAGGAAACAATGGAGAATAGTGAATGGAAATCAGTGACCTATGGAAAAATATTGAGTAGTCAAATATACAGGTCATTGTATATTTTATATATTAACATTGGTGCCCCAAGGTAAAGTAACAGGTGAGAGGGAGTGTGGAATTGTTATTTGATGCAATAATGGCTGAATTTATTTCCAAATTTGAAAAAAAATAACTATAAGCTTGGAGGTCTAAGAAGCTTAGCTGAGCTTAACCAAGATAAATGCAAGAAAATCACAGCAACCTGACAACTACTTATACAGAAAAAAACAATCATTTGTGGAGGACCATTGCAAAGAACAACAATGGTAAGAATGATGACTAACCTTTCATTGAAATAAATGAGAGCTAGAAACATTTAAACTACTGAAAGAATATAAAAATCAACTTAAAAACTTTATATTCAGCAAAAATATACTTCATACTTTAAGATACAATGAAGGCCTTTTTCTGACAAGCAAAAGCCAAAAGATTCCATCACCAGCTTACGTGCACTATAAAACATAGTAAAGGAAAATCCTCACATAGAAAAAGAAGATTCTACTTGATGGAAACTCAGAGCTTTGCAAATAAAAGAACAACAAAATGTTAAATATGACAGTAGCCATAAAATATTTTATTTTGTATTTTTTAAGATTTTACTTATTTTTAGAGAGGGGTAGGGAGGGAGCAAGAGAGGGAGAAACATCACTGTGTGGTTGCCTCTCACACATCCCTTTCTGGGGACCTGGCCAGGAACTTAGGCATGTGCCCTGACTGGGAATTGAACTAGCAACCCTTTGGTTTGCAGGCCGGCACTGAATCTGCTGAGCCACACCAGCCAGAGCTCTTTCATATTTTAATACTATTAAAATAATTGATTGTTTGAAACAAAAATGATGATGGTGCATTGAACAGTTTATAAATATGCACGGGCTAAATGCATAAAAGCATTAGTGCCAAGAATAGAAGAATGTCAATGTATACTGTTGTTGGATTTTATGTTATATAAGAAATTGTATGATAATATTTGATGGCAGATTTTGACAGTTTAAAAGTGCACATTGTAAGGCTTGTGTATATGTGTGTAAACAATTGAGAAAATCCCATACTGTTTTCCACATCTGCGGCACCAGTCCACATTCCCACCAAGGGTGACCAGGGTTCCCTTCTCCACGTTCTCACCAGTACTTGTGTGTTGATTTGTTTATGAAGGCCATTCTGACTGGTGTGAAGTGACATCTCACTGTGTCTTTAATTTGTACTTCTCTGATAGACAGTGATGTTGAGCTTCTTTTACATGTCTATGGGCCATCTGTATGTCCTCCTTGGAGAAGTGTCTATGTGGTCCTTTGCCTATTTTTTATTTAGTTTGTTTGTGTCTCTGGTGTGGAGTCATGTGAGTTCTTTATATATTTTGGAGATCAAACCCTCGTCTAAAGTATCATTGGCAAACATGTTCTCCCATACAGCTGGTTCCCTTTTCATTTTGATCATGTTTTCTTTAGCCTTGCAGAAGCTTTTTAGTTTGATGAAGTCCTGTTTGTTTATACTTTCCTTTATTCCCCTTGCCCTAGGAGATATATTGGCAAAAATATTACTACATAGGATATCTGAAGTTTTACTGCCTGTGTTTTCTGCTAGGACTTTTATGGTATTACAACTTATAGTTAAGTCTTTTATGCATACTGAGTTTATTTTTGTGTATGGTATAAGCTGGTGGTCTAGTTTCATCTTTTGGCATATTCCAGCCCAGTCCTTCCAACACTACTGAAGAGACTACTTTTACTCTACTGTAGTCTCATGCCCCCTTCATCAAATATTACAGTTGAGGGTAATTAGAGATATTGTACATCTTTACCCCTCTAAGAACAGGACACCCTCCCTCAAAACCATAGTTAATTTATTGAAATTTGGAAATGCAACACTGAAAAATGCCCCTAACTAACCCACAGTTTATATGCCAATGTCTCAGTTTTTGCAGATGTATAGTTATCCCCAATCCTGGTTCGGGATGTAATCTTGGATCATGCATTTCATTTAGCTGCAATGTCTCATTAGTCTCCATTTACCTGGATCATTTCCTCATGCTTCGTTTTTCATCACCTTAATATCCTTTAAGATTACAGATTAGTTTTTATTATGGAATGTCTTGCATGTTAAGCTTGCTTAATATTTTCTCAAAATGAGATTCAAGAAATGCATTTTTGTAAGGAACGCCACAGAATTTATATTTTCTTCTCAGTACATAAGAGCAAGAGGCACAAGATTGGTTTGTTCCCATGTTGGTAACAACGGCTTTGATAATGTAGTCAATGAGGTGTCTGCACGTTTTCCCACTGTGCAGACACTGTTTTTCTCATTGTGTTGATATGTAATCCACGAAGATCACAAAACTGTGTGATTATCCTCTTTCTCATTAATCTCTTGCCCACAATTTTAGCATCAAATGATGATGTTCTAATTTATCTTGCCTTGTATACTACTGGCATCACACTGTAAGAGCGTGTCCCATTTCCTCACATTCATTTTTGTATGCATTTATTTGCTTATGTAAATATAGGCTTATAGATTATTTTTCCACACAAGGAGTTGTATTTATTATGAATCTGATCCAGTATGCTGCTGTTGACAAATTATTTTAATATTAATTTTTCTGGAGAAGTCTTTTCTTCTACCATGAATTTTGAAATACCTTTTTTACTGGATATAGGATTCAGTGTTGAGAATTTTTTTCCATAACTTTGCAGATACCATTTCATTCTCTCTTGAAATACATTATATTCAAGAAGTCAGCCAAAATGTTCACATTTTTGCCAGTGTTCTTTTTGCTTTTCTGGAGGAGTGGGTATTTGGAAGGCCTTACAATGACAGTCCAAAATGCTCCTTGTCTACCTAATGTTGCATTCCATTCAAAGAGGAAATTTCCACCTGTCTCCCAGACAGGACCTATTGAAGCTGGTCTCATAATGTGTGACAAGAAGAAGGAAGAAGGCGTGATTATGACTAGCAAATTTAATTCTTTGATTATAATTAAATATAATTCCTCAATTCAAATCTTTTCTAAGGTGGTGGCCTTCCATGAGACTCAGATCTTTGAAGTCTAAGAGCTGAATAAAACAGGGAAATTGTCCTTTGGAACATCATAGTCACATTAAAGATATTTAGAAATAACAAATAGACTTTCGGTGACTGGTTCTCCATGTAAAGAGCTTTCAAGTCACCACTCCATCCAACCACAAATATGAAGCAGAACAGATGAAAAATCAACAGTTGGAGAGACAGACATGTAAATACAAGGACTGGCCACTCGCAGGAGAAGAGATCCATAAGCAGAAGCCTCCATGGGAACCAGTGCTGGAAGGTCTGAACCGTGATTGGTAAGTTGCTACAGGCTGAGTATGGGTGACTCAGAGAGTTGCAAACACCAGTGGGATGAAGAAGGGTACTACATAAAGCTGAATGAATCACTTCTCCAACAACACACAGTAATTCCTTAACAATGGAGCATCAATGTATGATAGAGAAAAACTGATAGAACTGCAAAGAGAAAGAGATGAATCCACTCCTATCATTGGACACAGCAACAGCACCATCTCTGAAAATAGACCGACCCAGCAGGGAGAGTAACAACAGCAAAAGTACATTGCAGTGGGTGCTACGTGAGGGGTTTGGAAGAATAAAAATTACAACTGTCTGGGAGGTAGGACATACGCCTCCAGGGGCCTATTTCTTCTTATTTTGGGTGTAGCTCCATTTCCTTATATAATCTTTTCAAAGTTAACCTGAAAGCTATCTCACTGTAACTTTTAGCCAAGACATTATTTGGCCACAAAGAAGAACATTGGAATGCAGCAGCATATGGCAACTTTTGGGTTAAACTGAAGCACTAGATAGTGCCTTCGCTTTATCTTGTCTATCCCTGTGTTTCACCCAGGTGAGCACCTTGAACACCGTCTTCTTTCAGCTGTCAACTCTGTCACAGCCTTAGGACTCATGCCAACATACCCACGGCAACATCATCACCACGGCGAGATAGCCTGAATCACAGTCTGATATTCTAATATAACTATAAGGCTCACATTTTATGTTTGGAAAAATGTACCCATGCTCTTATGAAAAATCAGCCAAAAACTCTCCATATACTTGTCCAACTCAATGATTATTCCCTAAAAGAAACAAGTGTCTCCAGCTTTACTACAGTCAGTGAATGTACTTAAAGATTTTTCAGTTTCTGCAATGAAAATCCGAAGTAGCTTGTAAGTCCTACGTTGAATTTTAAGAGAATGGCTTTTATATAATAGAATATCATGGGAAAATACATTTCATATATTTTTATGAAAACTTCAAGATAATGAATGTTTATCAAGTGAACTCCCTTGGCTTCTTACCAGTGATGTCCATTCCATATTTATGATCTTATATGTCTTATTCATAAATTTAATGATGGATTTTTTTTAACTTCAATATGTTCACTGTCTGCAAAGAAGAGTAATGTTTAAATGTGAAAGCCAGGGCATTGAATGGATCCCATTTTGATGCTATCATGAACTTCTTAAAATTAGGTGAAGAGCATACAATTTTACTAGTAGGTGATCCTGTACAAGTTTCTAATACAAGTGAACTAAAGTGCAATGCCAGTTTACATAAATTAAACTATTTTTTAAAAATAAATTAGAAGATAATAGCAGTTCCTATGCCAACTGGAACGAGAAAACACACATTATTCTGCAATTCCTTGGTTTTGAAATCCAGGGGAATCCAGTCTCAGCCATCGAACCAGAGCGTGCAGCTCAGCAAACACAGAGCCTCTCAGTGCCTCACATTTCTCATTTATATCACAGAGATCATTGTTCTTAATTCTCAAAAAGGATGTGAACATTTAGAAATATGTATGTACACCATTGTATTGGGTGGTTTCTATTAAGTGTTAGGTGTTATTTTTTCCTGCAACATTAATTTATACATTATTTAGTGCCCATGAAGGCAAGTTGAGCAGTGGAGGAAATAAATCTATTATTTACATATGTTGTATACTCATTATTCCCTCGACATTTTCTTTAAGGATGATTCTTAATGTTCATCAAGCTGAATGAATCACTTCTCCAACAACACACAGTAATTCCTAATGTGTGTCCACTTAACAATGGAGCATCAATGTATGATAAAGAAAAACTGATAGAACTGCAAAGAGAAAGAGATGAATCCACTTCTATCATTGGACACAGCAACAGCACCATCTCTGAAAATAGACCGCATTCTTTCTTTTCTTGCTCTTCCATTCACTTGTTATTGTGTTGAAAGTTTTCAGCACAGAGGAAGAAATCTGCTTTGCCAAAAGGAACTTACACACGCAAAAGCATACAAGCATGTGCCCTACTTGATGGAATCAACCTGATGTTAAATACTTTGATTTGTTTACCCTTAGCAAAACACAGCTTCCTATGTTGAAGAAAAAATGAAATTTATACTGGATGTCAAATACCTCATGTAGAGCCCGTCATTGATGTGTTAAGTGGAAAGGACTGAAGAGCATAAGGATTGAATTTCCGTGAAAAATGTCTGAGTTTAAAAACCGAGGAAGGAAAGCACTTAGAGGACCACATGCTATATCCTGCCAGACGGGAAAGGTTTGAAAAAATCACATGATACAAACAGAGACGGCACTTCATTTTCTCACTCCCACTGCATCAACGTGTGGTGAAAACAAAGGAATGATGCTCTAGTGGCTTTTTCCAATTTGCCTAATTTCCCTAAGATTCTGAGTTCCCTAAAGGAAAATGGATATGCCACTTAAGGATAAAAATAAAGCATCCCATCTTCTCCTCCAGACCTTGAAATGCAATTCTGTCTTCAGCTTAGAAAACCTACATATGCCAGGTCAGATGTGAGTTTCCCCAGCACCCAGGACATGGTACAGTGCATGTCACAGTTGGTGATTTATTAACATTTTTGAGCAAACAAAATATTATGTCTTATACAGCTTAATAAACAAATCATCATGACATTGATTAGGCATTTATTTTTCTTAATCTTCTTTCATATTTTCCATAGCAATTAAATAATTAAAAATATTTTTCTAAATGAGTGCATCTTTAAACTATATTTTATGTAGTTAATACTACTTACAAATATCTATAGTCTGCCCTCTTAATAATTTCAATAGAAAAGCTTAATTTCATTTACAAAGTACCTGAAATTCAAAAGTTTCTTTGAAGTTATAAACAAAAGAGGGTTATAAAGTTGTATGAGAAATCATGAAAATATTTACTGTGGAGTTTTCTCAGCTTTAATTATTTTTATAGGCCAGGAAGTCATACTGATAGTTTTAAAGTTTTTGTAGCAGTAGTCACACTTGTGATTACTTTCTTGACCTATTTTTCAGGTGGTTGCCATATGTTTGGCTTCAATACATAGGCATTTTTTCATTTACCTCTCTGGCATATCAATCATTTATAGTAGAAAAATTTCTCTTAGAGCATACATTACGCCCATCGAATTGTCAGAAATCTATCCACAAACAGGTGAGATAAAATATAGAGGTGAGTGATGTGGTTCAAATGAATGAAGGCAGAAGTTAAGTACATAAGCCCAAAGTAAACTGTTTTGAAGTTCACATTAGTCTGATATACATGTATCTGGACCAGTTCAGAGTAAACTGTAGACATAATGCTATTTTTTGGTGCATGTTTGAACTCATTTAACTTTGATCAATTCCCAGCCTTCTTTTTATTGCATGAAATTTAACATTTTTGAGGAATACAAGCATTATTTTTTTTGTTTTGGTTTGTAGAATATTCCTCAGTTTGACTTTGTCTGATGCTTCCTTGTGATGAGGTTCGGGTTGTACCTACTGACCAACCACATGCATAATAAATGCTGTGCTGTGTCCTCCTTAATGCATCTTATTCAAAGCACATGAAACAAATTTTGCCCATTATTGGTCAAATCAACTTTGATAGGTTGATATAAATGTTGTTTTCTAGGTTTCTTCATTCTGACATCATTTTGCCATTTCTAATGGACAAATAATATGTGGGAAAATACATTAAAATTATGTAAGTATCCTGTTCCTTGTCAAGCTTTGACTACTAGCTTTAGCATCATCCATCTCTGACTCTTTAATTATTCCATGAATAGTTGGAAAATGATCAGTTTTGAATTCAACCATTTCTTCTACAGTTATTGGTTGCTATTTCAATAACTGTAAAAAAGTTCCTTCTTTCTCTTTATTTTTTTCTCTTTTACTTTCTTTTAATATGGGCACATGAATTTCATAATTTATTATTTTTGATGTTCAAATCACCCTAGACTTGGGTGGTGAGAGTTCATTCAAGCTGCTCCTCTGTTCTTATGACATTTCTTTAAGCACTTCCTTAAAAAGTGATAATGAAGAGTCAGCCATTTAAATATCTCTGGCAAGAAGAATATCGAGGCAAAAAAATTGAAAACTAAAAAGTGCTTCTGCAGGAAAATATCTTGGTATTTTTAAGATATAGCAGGAACTGAAGTACTACTAAGAGACATCAATGAGGGGGAAAATGATGTAAGTTGGTGCTGAGAGATGAATAGACAAATGGAGCCTTGGAGACTGTAAAAGAGTTGAATTTTAGTCCAATTGAAGTCAGAAGGCAATGGAAGCATTTAAGCCATTGAAAAATATGATCCTATTTACCTTCCCCAGAATGACTCTGGCCACTACCTAGAAAAGGTAGGTAAATGGGACGAGATGAAAAAAGGAGAATAACAAAGGGGCTGTTGCAGAAGCTTAGGGCTGTGATCACGGTGGCCTGCACTGGAGAGGCAGCGTGCACAGGGAATGAATGCTGCATTCTGGGGCTGTTTAATGAGCATGGACAACATGGCTTTAGCAGACTGGGTAATGTAGGGGGTGAGGGAAAGGGAGGATTAAAAATAAGCCTTAAAAGTTTGATCTGAGTCACTAGAAGTGTGATTCTGCCAGTGACACAATGAAGGTTCCTTCTGAGGCAATCAGCCTTTTTGAGAGGGGAATTCAGAAATTCTGTTTTGGGAAGGTTTATTTGGAGTGGGTAAGTACAAATGTGAGGACTGGGATATAGCAATCTGAAGTTCACAGAAGTGTCAGTGGTAGAATTATGAACTTGAGAAACATAAACTATACATATTATTTAAACTGGCGGACTAGGTTAAGTATGAAAAATTACCATTTCTAAAAAAAAAGTAAATATTGGCTGAGTGCCATGAAAGGTTCAAACTGTTATAATTTGCTCAATAAGTCTATCCTTAACTGAGTTAATAATAAAAATTTGACTCCCTACTCTGCTTCATTTAAGCCCATATTAAGTCTTCCTGAATCTGTTCTCAAAACTGTTCCTGTCCATTCCCTTCTGATCTGTGTGTTGGAATGTAGTAGGGGTGTGTCCTCATAACTCTGTAGGAATGTCATCTGGCCCTCGTCTAAGTTGTGTGCTTGTCCTTTGTCTCTGGACCTCAGCCTCATTTTGTAACCAGGTTCAGTCCATGTCTTGTAACTAGTCCCTCTGGTCCTCTGGAGGCCTGTCGGTGGCGTTAGCTGAGGAATGGTAGCTCCCCTGATTATTTAGCAATTGTTCTAGTACCTAAACTTGGGATAGCGCCTTTGCATGCGAGGGCCTTTCTTCTGACCCAGACCTACTCATAGTCCCTGTTTCTCAAAATATATCTGATTCTTCACCCTAAGAAATAAAGGAATCTCACCTGCTTTTACTGCAGAGGCTGGCGTGCCCCCGCCCCTGTGTGAGAGCCTCATGGTCCAACTCTAAGCCCTTCTCCAGCCCTGACAGTGGAACCTTGTTGGTGATGTGGGAAATTCCTTCACTTTAAAGCTGGCATTCTCCCCAGCTTTTGTCTTCCTCTTGGATTACCCTTCTAAATTTGGGTAAATGATACGTAAAATCCCAGCATTTGGATGTCCAAACAAAAGCCTCCTTATTTGATTTAAAAACATGGCTGAAAACATTACACTTGAGCTTTTGTAAAAGTCTTGTGTATGGCTCAGTGATGAACTGTCAGATTCTTCTTCAAGGACAGATGGGTAACCTCCTCTGCAGGGGGCTGCCTCTCCATCACGGGCTGGCCCGTGTACCAGCCACCAAGGGGGCTTCACAGCCACAGCTCCCTGGGGTTGGCCTGTCTGAGGCTTTCTCTGACCTGCATGGCAAATCCACTTCTTCTGCTCGATCCTGCTTCCAAGCCCTCTTTTCCACAGGTGTGAGTCCCTAATAAATTTCTCACATGCTAAACTCTCTTTTATAGAACTCAATCTGGGGCATTTTGTTTGAAGTTCAAAGCTGAGCACTGATCACCCCCCAACCCCTAGACTGTGTCTGTCAGCCTCTTATCTATGGCATGAAACTGAATCACCCTGTCCCAGTCTTAACTGCAAGATGATTTCTGGGAGGAAACATGATTTTTTTTAATAAAAAATGCTTTGGATGACATTCCAAAACCTTGCCCTGCCCACTCCTTTACTTGGCTACATTGACCTCCAGGGAATTGAGGTCAGAGATCTGACTTTTCTTTATGAAAATCCTGTAGTAATTAATGACTTTCAGGAGAAGTTGAAAGACCAAAATCAGGAAATGTAAATCTTTTCAGCCATGTTTCTCATAGCCTTAGAACACCAAACGTCATATCTAAGACAAGTTTTGATAACATCCCTTAAATTTTCCCCTAATCATGTATTAATAATGTAACACAGGAGCAACATTTCAACAATCACGACGTTTTCCCTCTCTATCCAAAGGACTGTTTCCATGGAGAAACACGGGTATGTTTTACAATCCCCTTTCATTTGCATGTTACACGTGTCAGGACCTTGGGCTGTTTCTGCTTTCTCTGCGTGTCAGTGCTCCTGTGTCAGTGCGCCTGGTGGGGCAGCCCCTACCAGGTGAGGGATTCTATCTCAGAGGTGCTGTAGAAGCAGCGACGCCTCCTGCTTCCAGACCTGCTGGGGAAGGACAGCTTTAGGTCATGAATTATCCAAATTGCCAAAGGCACATTTTCAAGTGTTGGTGTTAGTGAAATCATCTTAGATGGAAAGAGTTCTAAGAAGCATTCTAGCCTTTTTTTTCTCTCTCTCCCCTCTGGACCATTGCCATGGTTTGGTGTAGGTGCCATATTTAGAATATTAATGATGCTAACATTTTGCAGACTATTTGCTTGAACCTGAGCCATGCAAGTACTGCCTTCCTGGTTGGCTATCTGACACTCCTAATCCTCTTCTTTTATGTGACCACACAGTTTTATTTTCTGATAAGATGTAAGTCTAGTTTTCATTTTAATTATTTTTTTATTTCGACATGCCAAAAAGCTATATATATATTTAATGTATGCAACTTGATGAATTTAGAGCTACCTATACACATGTGAAGCCATTGTCTCAATCTCTGCCATTAAATATCACCTCCAAACCCCCCTCTTGCCCTCTTGTTTATTATTTTTATTTTTATTTTTTTGGTATAAGAACCCTTAACATAAGATCTGTCCTTAGTCTCCAGTATGTTTAATTATAGGCTCTGTGCTATATAATAGCTCTCCAGGACATACATTTTGCAAAACCAAACTTTTTTACCCTTTTACTGATACTTCCCCATATTTTCCTCCCATAAAAAAATAAGGAAAATTACATGTTCTGTTTCCCATACTTTAATTTTCTCTCTGAGTTTACTTTTTTTCTGAGTTTGACTATTTCTTATTCCTCCTATAAATGGTGTCATGTGGTATTTGTTCTTCTGTGTCGGAGTTACTTCACTTAGCATAATATTCTCCAGGTTCATCTATGTTATTACAGTGGCAAAATTTGCTTATTTTTTAAGGCCGAATAATATTCCTTTTTAAGTATATGAATACTATATCTTCTTTATCCACTTATCAATTAATGGATGTTTAGATTTCTTCCATGTCTTGGTTGTCATGAATAAGCAAATGGATAAGAATAATGTGCGAAATGTTCTGAAATCTTTTAGACTAGTGCTCCTGCTTTGTTTGATCTGGGTATCTCTGATTTATAGCCATCTCTGTCATTGATACCTACATCATCTAACGGCTTCTCCAATATTACCTTCAGCCTTCCTTTACCGCTCGCTCCATGCCCTTATTGTGGATGCTTCTTTCCTACCTGCCCCCAAACCAGAGAAAAGGGGCACCACCAGTTATGACTCATCTACAAGTCATTTACCATATACCAACAGGCTTCTAAGCTGTTATTATTGAGTGTACTCTACGATCTCTCGATTCTCAAAATTTACTATTTTTCTGATGGCGGGTAAAGTTTCAGAGAAGCAGAATTACAATGTCCCATTCCCCCATACTTTCATTTTCTGTCACATAACTCTTTTTTGACAGGTTGCACTTTATTACTCCCTAAATCAGTGGGTTCTGCCAATCAGATTTTCTCACACTTAATGTACCACAATGTACCCTTCTAGCACTGTAGAGTCAAGAGCAAAGGCAAAAGAACACAAATCAACACAATAAAACCATATGTGGACAAAGATCACATCTCCAGTAAAAGGCACCTGGATGCCAGGGCGGTCAGTACCCATTCACGTACCTACATTTGCCACTCCAGTGTGTGTCGATACACTTGAAGTCAGGGTCACCCTTTGTTTCAAACTGTTGGCACCAGGTTTATTTACTCCTAGTTTTCAGCAAGGCTGACTTCTAGATGTTTCTGACTGCACACATTTTATTAAGGACTCTATTCTTAAAGCTCAAATCTTTTTTATACGCACTTCTAACTCTGGACCCAAATATATACATGGTCTGTATATAAGCTGGCTGTGGACATTCACACTTTGTAAACTTTGGTTCTCTGAAGTGCTATCATGTACACCAGGACATCTTGTACTCTAGTATTTGTCTAGTAATACCCTGAAGTATTCTTTTCTGAGACTCTCAATTGTTTTTTTCTGTTGTGTGACTTAAGACAAGCCTTACATCTTTAGTTCTTCAAGTATTCCCAATATTTTTTTCCCAATTGCATTTTATTTATTTTAATCACTTTGGATACATTAGGATTGTGCCATGCTGATTATTCCGTCCAATTTCTAATACTAGTCTCAGCCTGGGCATTTTATTTTTCTAGTTTTTCTTTCGCACTTATTTCACACTCTTTTTTTTGTTTGTTTCCTTTCTCATCTATACAGTTGTTGGTAGGACATGCTGTTTTGGAGCAGAATTTTTGTAGAAAATGGTCCTTGTAAAAATATATCACCTTTTATTCATGATAACATTTTGCACTTGTTTTCAAAAATGCCTTCTGTGTTTAAACCCATTCCTCACTTAATTCATCTTTTTTTTCTTATTTAGACCAGCAATGGTACAGAGTATAAAAGCACATAGGATACAATATACTAACCTTCCCTGTTTTTATTGTTGTCTTCCAACGCACAAGCATCAAATGATTAAATGTATTTATTCCACTTTGATTAACAAACAGGAGTTCAGAATCTATTGTGCGAGTTTTCACACCAGATTCTGGGACTTGGAAGATAAAACACAGCTGCTCCAGGTTTCCTTTGAGGGAAGATCACTGTGTAGATAGAAGGGGAGGAAAGTTCACGAGACGGTCATTGCCACAGACATCGTAACTGTCCTTACAGGGGTTGAGAACAACTCGGTGGTAAGTCTGGTACTGGAGGGTTATGTAAGTCAGAAGGGATGAGTGTCTCATTATTTTTCCTGAATGTACTGCCACCTGCTTTCATTCCGTTTTGCCTTTTTGTTGAAAGATATCCAAGTTTCCAAAGAAAAAGATATGCTTGATTCTAACTCAGAGACCAAAATAGTGTCATTGAAACTAATTTACAAATTTACTTATACCACTTTTGTTCCTCCTGCCTTCTCATTTTCACTGACTTGGGAGCTGCATCAATTCAGCAGCAAGCTCACAGCTTGGGTGGACAGTTTACCTTCTGCCATCCCCGAGGCTTGCCTGATCCCGGCGTGTTTTTCCAAGAGCGACATGTCTTCCAGTGAAAGCCCATTATACTATTTTATGATAAAAAGTAAATAATGCTTAACATGTTTCATATTCATCAGAATAATTTCCTTATGTTTCCATCATGTGGCCGTGGGGAATTTCTTCCACACGACAACCTGTTCCCTGGCTTCACAAACATCGTCTAGCTCCCGGCCCTTTCTGACATCAGCAGTCTGTTCCACTGCTGCTGAAATAATGCTTTTCAAGAAAGAAAATATGTACTGGTTTAGTCATTCACTGTTTCATGTATAAAGCTCTAATTATACATAATGGAAATTATACATATATATGTATTATATATTATATATACACACATATGTGTATATATGTATAATATATATATGAGGGAAGAGAACTTTCTCAGGTATCATCTTTTTCTTTTCTATTGTCTTGTCAGTCTAACAAAATGTTTTCAGACCATGAACTTAGTGCTGCTTGGATCCCAGCTAAAATTCATGCTATTGCCACTTCACGGAATTGACCTTTACTGGAGAGAGTTTGAGGCAGTCCTATCTTTTAAAACCCAGCATGACACATAGTGATCAACTCAGTCTTTCTGAACCATCCAGAATAAACTTTGTATTCTCCAAGATGCTTTGAAAAATGATCAACACCACCCATCACTTTATCTTTGGTATTTTATGATCTTTTGAGATTTAAAACATGGTGTGATGAGCACCGCATATAAAAAGGCAGCCCTTTACAGTAGAACTTATTACCAAATAACTTAGAAACATCAAGAGTATAATGCTGACTATTCTTTGGCAGATTTTTTTCATAACGAATATATGTGAATTAGTTGCATTATTGGCAGGGCCTTAAAAGGGCTATAATTTAGAGGTTAGACATGTCTTGCATTGTAGACTTTGGAAGAGCATGCAATGAGGTGAACAGTTTATTATGAAGTTTTAACAGAGTTATTAAGCATTCAGAAGACTGATTCCTTTCATGCCCTTGATAATAAATTCACTTTTCTCCTGCAGTCAATTCACTTGAGATTCATCATCTCCTCGTAAACCTTGTGGTAAATGTTTAACCTCAGATTTCAAATGCTATAGTACTTTTTATGATAATAAATATTATCCCTGTGGGATTGTGAATTTGGTGATCATGCGTAGTGCTCCAGTTAGAGGCCTTACCGCCCACATGCAATTTATGAAGGTCTTGTTAAAGTATTTGATTACCTAAATTTATCAAAATTATTTTAATTATACATGTACACCCTGCATTTCTATGCACAAGGATGAAGTTTTTCTAGCCTCAATATGATTAATTCTTAAAGAAAATCATGACTGAACAAATTCTTGAAATGTAGCCTTTGCTATGTTTTAGTAAATGGGGGTGAATTTTACTGTTGGATATTTTAACATCTAATAAATTCTATGAACATTTAAGAGTGTTTTGATTTTAAATAAAGTTGTTTTTTCTCTTTCTTACTTCTAAAAAGAATGTCACAATCCTGGCTTCTAACACAAAACCTGAAGCTTTAGATAAACTTTTTGGTTAAGGCAGCAAGAAAATAATAACCAGAAAATGCCTCGGTAGCATTCTTATATGGCCTAAGATTTTCATGTACATATGGAAGCCTTAGACCATCAAAAGTAATTAACATATAGACTATGTTATTCAAAATTAATCCTTTTAATGCTGGTAATATTTGCAAAGTCTATAAAACAAATGCCCTAAAGTTTACTACATATATAACCTAATTTATAGATAAGCAATTATAAAATGTGAGAAATAAAGTTCAATTTAAAACATGTATGTATACCTTCAATGCTCAGTGAATGCAAGCACAGATGAAATGCTGTATTTTAATGAACCAGAAGTGACCTGAGATGTGAGAATAGCACAAACAATGGTATTTTATTAAAACACACAAATTTTTTAAAAAGCATTAAAATAAAAGTTTTTATCTTGCTCTTGCTCTTTGTTTAATGTAGATTTCCAGAGGGCCCCTGTGTCACAGCCAGTCAGGGACATCCTCACTGAGTCCATCCTGGCATTAACTGACCATGACAGCAAGGGAAGGGAATGCTGTAGCAACTCAGGCTTGCAATTAAAGACTCTGGCCCAGAAATGACAGATGTCATTTCCACCTAAAACTCACTGGCTAAAATAATCCCATGGCTACTCCTCACTTGATAGGAACATACAATCTTCTTATGAACTCAGAAGGAGAAAAAACTCCAGTGAGTGCCAGTAACATCTGCCACACACACAGAATCAATAGACTCCATCCTAGAAGTTAATCAATCCAGGCAAACATGGACATGAAAGCAATCACTGAATCATTCATGTGAGGATGTACTTTTTAATGACAGTAAAAGGGACGAGGAGACAGTTAATTTTGAATTTAACCCTCACAAAAAGATAATTTTAATGAAAAAGAAAAGGTAAGCCTGAGGTGAAAATATGCGTTCCAGATGGAGACAAAGATACTCGCATTTCCATGGTCTTGTCGTTGCCTGGGGAGATGTATCTCTCTTCCTTACCAAGAAAGACAATCTCCGCCACCCCACCATGCCTCTTTTGTTTAAAAGCTGGCATCAGTGGTTCCTTTCACTTTCTCAAAATGATGAAGCCATTCTCAGGTAGAATGCATATCCCAGACAGCAATTTTTAGATAAAACAAATATTGGGGAACCAATGAACTATAATTGGGAGTCTTCATGGCCATGATTCTATTGTGCTGTTAGTCATTTTCTGGAAATTAGAAGCTATTTAGATGGATAGTAAAGACTTTTAACCTGAACTGAATCAGACTCACCCCCAAGCAATCTATAAACTCTATTATTTTTCTCTTTAAGAGATGAGCATTTCCTTTTCCATATCTCTGTTAGCAACACATATAAATGTAAGACATTTGACTTCAGACACAGAGTGTTAAGAGTTGAAAGTGTCTAGGGAGAGACACTGCCTTTGGTGTCGCAAAGCAGCAGAACAAGAGAGAAAAACTGACGTGGTGAATAGGATTGTGGGCATCGAATACAAAGGATCCCATTTGAAAAGTAAGGTGCAATCAGAAATGATGCAAAGAAATGACAGGGAGGCCCCACAGCAGAGGGTGTGAGTATGGACTGTAAGCAGACTGCCTAAGTTTGACTCTCAGCTGTAGTGACCCCCTCTCTGTGTCTCACTCCCTTCATCTGTAAACTGAGGACAGAATGATGGTCAAAAAGTGAAGTGAAGGTAACCAGTTTTGTGTAAAATGACCTGCATGCTATGGTGCTTTGGGGTTCAAGGGTATAGATTTGATCTCCAGAAATCAATGTCATTTTACTCCCTGCTGCCTAAAATACTTCCACATCAAGCTTCAGACTTTAATACCCAATAGGATGTACATCTCTATTAGCAAATACATCATTATTAGTCAGTGATAAGTGAGTCTTTAAATTTCATAAGAAGGATTTAGACAAGAATAGAACCAAAGATTCAGGGCCTCAAGGATGAGAAAAAAGTTTAGGGCAAATGCTACTAAAAATAGGAATAAGACAAAATGAACAAACAAAATACAGTGTGCTCAAGAGAAGAGAGTTAGTGCAAGTTAGAAAATGGGGCTAGGAGTACAAGTTTTGCTAACACACCAGGTACACCAAAAGCAACTGGAGATGAAGAGTTTGAACTCTAGCCTGATATCTCATACTTGTTTTTGTTATACATTGCTAACCAGGTCACTACATTTTATTTACTTATTCATTATTATAAATATTATTGTCATGAATCTCCTGGTATATAAAGTTATTTTTTTAAAACTAATATTCATGATTATTGTCTCAGGATAAGTGATTACTATTTATCTTATTATTTTCTCAATTTTCATCTTGGGCTGATGTATAATATGAACATATTTCTCCACTGCATCTTTTTCCTCTGACAGATGTGTTAATTTTTCTCCAGAAATTCAAGTTTGGGTGTATAAGTACACTAGGTATGTTTGGAAAAAGTCCAGCCACTGTTAATGTAACAAGAATGGTTTGTACCACATCAAGGTGTGAACAGTGACAACTTCACTGTACTTGTCAGAGGGAGAGGTAGATGCCCTTGAGTGAGCATATATGTACTGTGTGGCTGTCACACTAAAAATGTTTGAGTGAGTGGAGCAATAAATCTGCATCAAATTTTACATTAAGATTGAACATTCCTCTGCAAAAACTATTTCGATTATTCAGAAGGCTGCAGTGATGCGGACCCCGGCTCTTGGGGTCCACCACATTGTGGATGAGGCACGAGAAATCCACATGGACTACCAAGTCCTGTGGAGGAAAAGAGACAACATGGCTTTTCTCTCAAGGGGAGAAAAAGCCTTGGCCTCTACCATAACAGGCCTTTATTTCTTTTTTCTGGGCACATTACATGATGGTCCTCATTTACTATATACAGGTTTGCTTTAGGTGGTTACCTTTCACAGAAGACAAAGGAGCTGATGCTGCTAATCACATCACAGAAGAAGGATATTTGCAAATGAAAAGGGAAATGAATTGGTTACACTCATCCTTGGAAGGTTTAGCATGGATTTTTAGGAAGTTACTTTGCAGTAAATTCTGCCTCAATTCAGGGTGAGGGAGTTTTAGCAAAAGCAAGTCTCAAAGTGGCCTAGGTACATTGCAGGCCTGATTCCCCATGGGAGAACCTATCCATGGGCATGGGTCCTATGCATTGGACCTTGCTTTGCACTGGGAACTGGGCCCACGCCACATAGAATGGTCTCCTACACTGTAGCTATTGGCAACTGGGGATCAGAAGCTTCATCATGACAATACCCCCACTCATGGATCATGTCTCATGCAGAGTGATTTGGTGAAATGTCAGATCACCCAGGTGACTCAGCCCCCTCCTACAGCCCAGATTTGGCACCCTGCAACTTCTGTTTTTTCCCGAAACTGAAATCACCTTTGAAAGAGAAGAGATTTCAAACTGTCAATGAGATTCAGGAAAACACAACAGGGCAGCTGATGACAACTGGGAGAACCGTGTGAGGTCATAAGGATCCTACTCTGAAGGGGACTGAGGTATCATTGTCTTATGTACAATGCTTTTTGTATCTTGTATCTTCTTCGATAAATGTCTCTATTGTTCATTTCACGTGGCTGGATACCTTCTAGACAGACCTCATACTCCCATATTCCAATCTCAATGATCCAAAGTCACAGAGCCTCCGTGATGGGCTAAGGTCTCCCTCACAATCACATAACCAGAGGAGCTGGACCTCATATAATGAGCAGGTTTGGATTTGTCTTTCATTTGCTTTGTATGATATTTAAGACAATAATATCATGAGACATATTAATCTTTCTATATATAATTATTGCTGGATAAGAGGTTCTTTTTTTAAAAGATTTTACTTATTTATTTTTAGAGAGAGGGGAAGGGAAGGAGAAAGAGAGGGAAAGAAACATTAATGTGTGATGGCCTCTCATGCATCCCTTATGGGAGACTTGGCCTACAACCCATGCATGGGCCCTGATTGGGAATCGAACTGGTGACCCTTTGGTTCACAGGTCCATGCTCAATCCACTGGGCTACACCAGCCAGGGTGAGAAACATTAATCTTGACTGCAGCAAAAGTATCTTGGCAACTAGATTGTTCATGTATTTGTGTTACTTTGCTTGACACCTGTGGACATTAGAATTTTTTATCATTTTGCCTTTCTGCTGGTAAATCCTAAGTGAGAGAGATTGCTATGTAAAGCACCTATTCACAGTTCTTTCCCACTGACTAGACTGTAAGTTCCATGAGAATGGCGGACATAGCTGCTTTGTCCATCACAAAATGCTCACTTCAGCAAGCATCTAGCAGATGATGAAAACTAAATAAGTATTTGTAGCATAATTTAATTAATTAACCTAGGCTGATTCCTGTTTGTTTCTAGTATATATTTTGTCTTAAATTCTGAACGGATATATGCATGTTTGTTATTTCTGTCCTCATATGCTAAGTATAAATAAAAAGTAGAAAAAGGACCCAAGATACCCAGTTCTTGCCACCATATTGCACAAAAAGCTTTTATAAGATTCTAAATTATAGTGAAACTAACATTAAGCTTAAAATGTGCTGAAATGTCCATCCAGATGAACCCAGTAAGTTCTTTTCTAACTTACTCACCCCTGGGACCATGGGTCCATGGAGCCTGTGTAACAGCCTTCTCCCCATTGCTGTCTGCAAACACCAACTCCCTAGTGGTCTGTGCCAGTCCTGCAGACAGGACCTTGAAGCATCCACTTTTCTCTTGCCAGATTTTCCACACCTACGTTTTCTCAACTATTAATTTTCATGTCCCTTCTTACCTAGCTAATTACTAAGCACTATTTACAACTTGGTGTAGGTATGTATTATCAGAGGAACCCTTGGTGACCCCAAACCTGGCTGACATGCTAACTGCTGAATCTCCCAGCAATCACCCTGCACATACCCATTTTTACTTTGTTTTGGACTTTTCTGAATATTTGCTTGCCTCCCCAGTTAGCCTATACACTTGCATTGTGCAGTGAGAGTGTTAGCCATTATTATGTCCCTGGTACCTTTGCATAGCAGCTGATATTTATAGCACCCAATAAATATCAAATGACAATGGATGAGGCACATTGATGCCCTATGTTGTATTACCTCCAGAGGCACACTATCACTTAATTTAAATGTTCACCCTGTGATTTGTAGTCATTGTTAATCAATGCCATTCTACTGGGTAAAGCCTACATGTGAAGGTAAATTGTCCCTGAGAGAATATTATCTAGACACACAATTGGGAAGATGAAATACTGAATCTGTGCTGATGTATATGCAGGTAGATTTTGAAGAGGATTATTTAACTGGAACTATGGATTAATTCTTCATATAACTTTATTTTCCAGTTTTTATATTCAGTTAATATTGACACATAATATATGCAAGCTGAAGGTAGGCATGCGATGGTTTGATACATGTATATATTGCCAAATGATTACAGCAGTAAGGTTAGTTAACCCCTTCATCACTTTACATAACTACCATGCGCAGTGATAACATTAAAGACCTACACCTTTATCTACTTGGAGGTACATAACTCAACATTGGTAATTACAATCACTGTGGTGTACATTGGGTCCCCTAACCTTTCTCTCTTGTGGCTGCATATGCACCTTGACCATCGAGTCTCCATTTCCCACATCCCAGACTTTAGTGCCAACGATGTGCTTTTATATATCCATGAGTTTGATCTTTTTTTTTTTTTCAGATTTCCCATATAAGGGAAAACACACAGTATTTGTCTTTCTTTGTCTGACTTATTCACATGGCATAGTATTTCAGGGCCCATCCAAGTTGTTGCAGAAGGTGGGGTTTTCTTTCTTTTTAATGGCTGAATTATCTTTGTATGAGGGGAGATACACATGTCACCTTTTCTTTGTAGCTGTTCACCTGTTGATGGACACTCAGATCGCTCTCTACTGGCTACTGAGAATAACACTGCAATGACACACAGGTTCATTATCTCTATGAGGTAGTGATTTCACATCTTTCATATATGTGCCCAGGAGTGCAGTTGTTGGACCATATAGTATACCTAAATTAAAATTTTAAAAGAATGTCCATATTCTTTTCCATAGTGACTATCCTGATATACATTCTTACTAATAGTGTGCAAGGCTTCCCCTTTTTTCTACATCCTCACCAAAGTTTGTTTTCCTTTGTCTTATTTGATAATAGACAGTCCAAAAGGTTTGAGGTAATATCTCATTGTGGTTTTAATCTGCATTTCCCTGATGATTAGTGATGTGCAGAATCTTTTCATGTGCTGTTTGGCCAGTTGCATCTACTCTTTGGAAAATGTCTATTTAAGTACTCTGCCTATTTCTTAATCAGTTTTGTTTTCTGATATTATTTAAACCCAATTTGCTGAGAGTTTTTATCATTAAATGATATTATCAGATGCTTTTATGTCATCAGTTGAGATGATCATACAGCTTTAATCATCCATTCTATTAAGATGGTGCATCATGTTTATTGATTTGCTCATGTTGAACCATCCCTGTAAGCCAGGGAGAATCACTGCTTGATTATGGTGTAGTATCTCTTTATTGTGCTTTTGAGTTGTTTTGCACTTAGGTAGGCCAGGAATATAGGTCTGTATGATCCATTCTCATGCTGGAGTAGGCTGGAAGCCAGGTCCATGTTAGCAAGCCTTGTATTGGTCCTAGCCAGGAAACTGGGTTCGTGATATATGCCTGGACCCAAGGTTCATGTAAGCTGATTGAGAGCTTGGGACCACAGCAGCTTCCCAGGCCTTGGGAACCCGTTAAGGGTCTGATTCCAGGCTCCCAGAGCCATAGAATCCAGCAACTGCTGGGTGAACCAGGATCCCGGGGTGGCAGAAGCCTGCTAGGAGCTCAGTGCTTTGGAAGCCAACCAGTGCTGGAGTGGGCTGAAACAGTAGGTTTGTGAAAGTTGCTGGGAGCCTGGGGCCTCAGGAGTCATCTAGGTCCCAGGAGTTGGCTGGCACCATACCCAGTAGACTGGAAGCCTGGGATTGCTAAAGTCCTCCAGAGACCCAGTGTTATGGAAGTTACCTGGGGCTGCAGGAGCTGACAGGTGCCAAGGTGAGCTGGAGGACTGGGTCCATAGGAGCCCAGTCACTAGAGCCATGGGACCTGGTATGGTGGTGCAGGAGTGGGTTCTCTCTAAGGTCTCCAGTGAAGTCAGGTGCTCACTTCCCTCTCCTTCTGCCATGGGACAGCTCTCTATCTCTGCACATCATCGTGGGTAATATGAATCTATCTTTTTTACCCTCCTGAATACATCTTGTCTTATTTCTATGCTCTACATGGGGGCTATAATCCCTCACCTGGAATCCTTAGCTCTTGTGAATATATTTTCATGTGTGGATAGTTTAATAAACTGATGTTGGGAAGAAGTGAAGATGAGTGCTGGAAACTTCCATGCCATCATTTTGCCAATGACTCCTCAGACAATTCTCAAGGAAAAAAGCACTATCAAGACATAAAAGTATTGCAATTAGTAATATAATGATATGAGGATTCTTAAATTAGATGATCTAAATAAGCAATGTATATATTAAGAACATGAATATAGTAGTGCTTTCGAAAAAGTAATGGAAAATGAGGTTTGATGAATGGGAATTTTTCCCATATCCTAATAATCAAATAATTGAAGATATATTTTAAGACAAAGCCCTTATGCTTTACAGTGGATAAAACAATATAGAACACCTGCGATTGTGTTATCTTTCCTCCAACTCAGAGATCTTATGCACTCATCGAAAATATTATTGTAGGGAATATAAAGCAACCACTCTCTGTTTCACAATATTGCGTGCAGATATTGCGTAAGAGAATATAAGCATCTTTAGGGTACTTGACAAATTCACTTTTCACCCATGATAAATAGAAAAATATTTAAGCAAGAATCTGTATATAAAGTACATAGAACATTGTCTGGCACAAGAGATAATAGCTTTTAGCATTAGCATTTATCATGATCATCCTTATCATTACCATTATTATTCTGTTCTCTTTGATTTGGCTGATAAAACTTGTTCATCCAAAATAACTTATTGAATCACCTAACAAAATCATGGTTCTTCCAATGAGCAGAACCTCAAACTTCACTGTGCCTTAGTTTCCCTGCTTTCAAAATAAGGATAGCAATATTTAACTCATAGGACTTATGGAAAGGTTAAATGAGATAATATTTATTACTGACCACAGTTTCTAACGCATGTAAGTGTTCAGGAAAAGTATTTGGTTATTATTAATATTAGTTTTTCCATTCTTTTTTTCAAAATAGTAGAAAATTATAAATGGTAGTTATTACTATTCATAGTAATAGCATATTTATTAGCAGAATGAATTGCTGAACCTTCTTAAGGAAGGGATATGGAATTAATAATAGTAGTCATTATTAAGTGAGGTTGTGAAAATGGTCATTGTAACCTAAAGACAGGAGGGTTCTAGTAAGGTTGAGTTGTCCCTTTATTACTGACGTAGAAATTCTCATCCAATTGATGAAGCTATTCTACCAGCAAGAATATCCTTTTGCTCAGAAAATAATCCCCTAAGACAGACAAATTGTAGGTAACTAAATGAGAGACCTAGAAATGTCAGTGGGGGGTGGAAGGGAGCCCAGAGATTTTGAGAAGCAATAAGTGGGGAAAAAAGTGACAGTTTATGCTGGATGGAGGAGAAAGTAATGCTCTCACATGGTGAGGAGATGGAAAGAGTTTCTGGGAAGTAAAGGCCCACTGATGATATCAGGCAGCTGTGTGGAGCCCGGGAGACCATGAGGAGTGTCAAGACATCAACATGAATAAATTGGAGGTCAGGGGATCACTCTGCTCATCAGTCAGTGTCACCGGTGATGAATGTTTCCAGGGGAAAGGTCAGTGGATGAGCGGTGACAGGAGGCTCTTGGAAGACTGACACATGATCATTAAACCTGTCCTGTCAGGGAGCAAGGGCCCACATCAAATCAGAGCAAAGATTCCAAGAGTTTTAATAAGCTGAAAACATGGATCAAAATTAAATTGCTCTACCAAACTATTACTTTTACATAATTTACATGAAAATGACAACTGCTGTTTCATAACATATTTCATTTTTTTAAAAAATAGGTACAAAAATGGTATCTAAAAAAAACTGCAAAATAAGCCAACTTTTTTTTGTAATTATTTAGATATTTCTGATGAAAGAAAGCTTGTAAAGAAAGCTATAATCAGTGAGTTCAATCTCAGGTCAAGAGCTTTTCTGACCAGGTATTAAGCAAGGCTCATTTTTTAAATGGGTACCTGTCATTTGTGTGAATTGGAATGATTCCGTTTATACAGTCTGAGTGGATGTATTAACTCAATTTCAGATGAAGTGCAAATACATGTTTCAGGCAAGGCACAGTGATGAGTCAAAAGGGCAGGAATCACACAGACCCAGTTCTAAGAATCGTTATTTCCCATGCATTTCAGTCTATAGTACTTAATTTTTCTGAGGCATGGTTTCTAAACCTGAAAAATAAGGATAATAAACCCTATACAATATCTGTTGTTATAATTAAACGAATGTGTACAGTGTTAGGTCAATCAATATGTGCAGTGAATATGTATGTAAACCACAGAATTTGGCCTTATCTCATTTTAAACCCTAATACTAACCTTATGCACAGAAAATCATTATTTTAACAAATAGCTATCAAGTCTTGGGTACTTAGGTGCTAGAGATACAGCAGTGACCCAAATAGTCAAAGTCCCAACCTTATAGAACCAGTGAGAGGGAGAGAGAAAATAAACAAACATGCTAATATATCGAGGTGAGTGAGATGTAGGGGGCCCTCAGAGCAAAGACAGGAAGAATTATAACTTTAGAAAAACGTAGTCAATTGCAATTTTAGAGGGCGTGGCCATCAGTGACAATATAAGCTGTGTGTAAAGATGTGAAAACGAGCCAGGGAGCCATGCATGCAGCAGGAGAAACAGAATCAGGTGGAGGCCTTGAGTTGGGGTGCGCACGGACAACAGTGGGGGTGAAGCCAAATGAGCAAGAGTGACTGTCCTCGGGGAAAGGGGCTTTGCTTGGCCCTCTAAGAGAGATGGGAAACTCTTGAAAGTGACAAACAGATCAGGGACAGGGGTTGGCTTACTCTTTTAGATACTCTTTTAAACATGTCTTCAGGAATCTCTATTTAAATTTCCCATAAAAACCAATGAAGGAGTTGCTATTTTTACTGCCATTATCCAGGCAAGGAAATGCAGACGCAGAGAGGTTAGGTGCTAGACCAATGTCACATGGCTAGGTAGTGGCTGAGTTAGGTGTCAAACCCAGGCTAGTTCTGTGACACATGCTTTTTTTTTTCATTTTCAGTTGTGTTCTTGCTAGTTTTTGCTGTGTCTAATCTACACCCTTGCTCCGTGATAATATTTTCTGTTTTGCAGTCACTATTTTCAATACATTTTCACATTATAGCATCTAACTGTGAAGTGCTTATTCATTTCAGAATGGAATCTTCACAAATTCTAATCTTTAAGAAATGTTCTTTAGGAAGGTACAATTTTCCTCAGGTTGTCTCTTATTCCTTCCAGGCTATGTTTTTCCCTAGTCTTTCATTTTTCTATGTAATTTTCCTCTACTTTACTCTGTGCTTTCCATGGTCCCTCTAATCCTCTCTTCTTTTCTTCATCTTAACTTAACTTCCTTCCTTTTTTACTGGATTCCATTGAAAAGACAGCCTTATAGCCATCATCACAAAGAAATCTACCAAGATAACAGAGCAGGATTCCTCAGCCACTGCCCTCCCCAAAGATCAATGATCAGCTTACCATGAATACAGATTGTTCTGGGAAAGCTTAAATGTCTGCTTTCAGCAACCCAATAAAACAGAAAAAGAAGAGATGATGACACAATCTTACACCTAGAAAATCCTGAAGATTCCACCAAATAAGTCAGTAAAGCTTCAGGATACAAAATCAACATACAAAAGTCAGATGAATTTCTATTCACTAATAATGAACTATATGGAAAACATTTACTTACAGTAGAATAAAAAATAATAATATAGTTTGGAGTGTACTTAACCAAATGAGTGAAAGATCTATATACTGAATGCTATCAGACATTGATGAAAGAAATGGAAGGAGACACAAAGAAGTGAAAGGATATCTCATGCACATGTATCAGAACAATTAATATGGTTACAACACTGACAAAATACAAAGCCATCTACAGATCCACTGTATTTGAAAATTCCAATGCATTCTTCATGAAAAATAGGAAAAGAACGATCCTAAAATTCACAGGGAACCACAAGACACTGCACATAGCCAAAGCAATCCCATGAAAGAACAAAGAGACATCACATTTCCTAAATTTATACAACAGAGCTGCAATAATCAAAAGTTGTGGTACTGGCATAAAAACAGATACGCTGAGCAGTGAAACGAAATTGAGAATCTAGAAATAAGTTAATGCATACTTAGGCAACTGATATTTGACTATTCCCATCAGAGAGAATGACTTTAATGCAAAAGTTCCCTATTTTGTACCACTCACAAAACTTAACTCAACATGGATTAGGGACTTAAACATAAGACCTGAAACCATAAAACTCTTATAAGAAAATATAGGAAAAAAACCTCCTTGACTTTGGTCTTGGCAGTGATTTTTTTGTACACAACACCGAAAACACAAGCCATAAAGGCTAAAATAATGGGATGACATAAAACCAATAAGCAGGATCTTGTAAAGGCATCTGCTTCCCCATGTTCACAATAGCGTTATTCACAATAAGCAACACTCGGAAAAACCTAAATGTTTGCCCAAAGCAAATGGGGACCAAAAATATGATATGTGCACACACACACAATAGGAGACTATTCAGCAATTAAAAAAAATAAAAATCGTGACATTTGTGACAACATGATTTAAACTGAGACACTATTTTAAGTGAAATAGATGAGAAATAGGAGGACAAATACTGTATGATCTCACTTGTATGCGGAATCTAAAAAACCACATACATTCACAGAAGCAGAGAGTAGAATGGCGGCTGCCAGCAGCTGGGGGTGGGGGCGGGGCAGCAGGACGTGTCAGTCAAAGGATGAAAACGTCCAGTTTAAGAGAAGCAAGTTCTGAGCCTCTAACACACAGCATGCTGACTCTGGTATACTTGGACATTGCTACCAGAGTAGATCATAAATGTTCTCACCATAGCAACAGCAAAATGGTAATTATCGGAGGTAAAGAATGTGTTAACTAATCTTACTGTGGTAAACACTTCTCAATATATTTGAGTTGCAGATCATCACACTGTACACTCTGAACTTACACAATGTTGTGTGTCCTTATAATTCAGTGAAACTGTCATGGTGGGGAGAATTTATTTAAAGGAGCCTTTCTAAATAAAAATGGGACCATTTCCACCCCTACTTCCTCATTTTGTGTACAGAGAAACATGAATTTCCTAAGTTACACCCCACAGCCCGCACAACTAAAATGCTTTCATTTTTTGCTTCCCTAATTATTTTTTTAAATGCATATTTTAAGGATGTAATAAGCCAGTTAGTTCCTTTCTTTAATCCTCCTTTCATTCTGATTTTTTAAATGGAAGTCACTAAATACTCTTAGAACAATATTACTGATAGAAAGGAAGAACACTCTATTCTAAAAAACTCCATATACTTCTTCAGTCTCTTGAGACAAGGGCTGAAAATGGAGAAAAAATAATATGTCTTTTCCCTCCTTTTAGCCCAGCTGTGCTTCTTAGGTCACTGCTATCATTAGAAAATCCTTCCAGGTTCTGGCAAAATCCACCTTGGAGAATTAGTTTTCAGTGTCCTCATGGGGCTAAAAGAAGTTGAAATAACTGCCCACATTTCAACCTGATACAGGCAACAGCCAATATAATTAACTTACATGCACACACAAACACACGCTCGGATGGAATTCCATCTAATGCTTTTCTGCTCACATGCTCAGCATTGTTTAAGCAGCATCTCAGGGTACTATCCAAGGACATTGCTGTGGCCCTTCATTTCACATTTCACCATCATTTTTGAAGCCGCCTCTTCTAATTGCCTTCCCAGGTCTCAGCCACCACAAATACCTACAGATCACTTTCTTTTACTAAATCTGTATGGTTCAGTCTGGTGCCCTTCAGCTTGAACCCCAGCTGTCTGCATCCTGCTGTGAGTGGGAGCCACTGGTTGCTGGACAGCTGCAACCTCAGTGAACAGACGAGACCAGCCCATGTCTCTGCTACTGTAAGTTTTGACGGGTTTGTTCATGGGCTGTCTGCGAGCACAGAAAATACTTAGGTTTTCTTCAAATATGTGCATGACTTTTCATCTCTGTGTGGGGGCCCGAGACTTAGAGTGTGGAGGAGCAACCAGCTTATAAAGTGAGAAATGCTTTTGTTTAATCTGAAATAATTTAATTGCATTCATTTTATGTAAAATTTTAAGCCACAATAATATTATTCATAGATTGAAGTCTTTGTTTGCCAAGCCACTACTACCTGCTTTTTACCATCAAGTGTTTTACTGTGAGTCCTATAAGCCTTATAGATCCTGAAACAGTCAAGGACTGAAAATAGCAAATGAGAATTTGGGGGGCATTATACCAGCCAAGTTATTATTTTACTTGGAAAATTTGACATAGTCCAAGCAAATAGTAATATAAGATGAAACCCATGTGTATTCAACGGCCAAAGGGCCTGTTTGTTTTAAATGGCTTTTATTTCCTCTAATAACACTCCTGGAATATTGCTTATGGTATAGTCACTTTTTTAATTGTAGTATTTTTAGTTTTGAATGTCCTGAAGTTATCTATAACTAATTAGTTCTCTGAGCATATTGATAAAAACTCATTTACATTTCATATTTCTAAAGAAAGGGGAGAAAACCAGTGAAAACTTGTCCTAGAATACTGTGCAAAGAAAATGATTTAAAATGAGAAAAGAGTTAAAAGTAACCAAATGCTCTATTTAAACTCTTATTGTCAGTCAATTTTAATATATTCTAGGATAAATCATCCTGTTCTCAAAACTGTGCCCACAGATATTTTTCTCCCTTTAGCAATTGTCTTTTATTTTCCCAGCAATTTAACATGGTGAATATGTTAATATTACTAACAAGCCTGTCTATTATGCCTGACTATCTTTTAAAAGGAGCCGGTCTGCAAAAGCTCATTCTCAGACCTGTTTATAAATCAGGAAATGCTAGGGGTCAGTTCAACAAGCATTTAATGTTAATTAATTAATCCAGCAATAATTATGCAGTGGAAATTCTGTGCCAGCCTGTTTGTTAGACTCCAGAGAGTCAGAAATGAAATGGCAGTCAATCTGAGCTCTTTGACATTGGAATGAGATAAGAATATTGATGGTACTGAAGAGGCAAGGCATAAGTATTACAGCCATGCATGAAGAATAGATCGGGCCCCATGATGCATACAAAAAAACGGTATTTATTTTTAGTTACTTCGTCTAACTAGGGGTAGCTTACAATTTCATAGGGCAGGGATTTTCAACCTTTGCCATCCCACGGCACACATAATTTAACTACTAAAATCATGCAGCACACCAAAATTATATTTTTGCCAATCTGAAAAAATAGGTATATTTTCATTTATTTACATAATAATAGTAACAACAATAATAGTTACCTACCCTTTTGCTCCAAAGTGACTTTTTAAAAAAAATCAAGTGCCTATATTTGTATATAAGGATTTCTGGTACTAAGAATTAACTAGTCAGATGCAAACTTATTTTGCAACATGACCTATAAGATGCAACTCTATTATATACCTATATATTTATGGGTCAAGACAGGGTGTTCATACCACATGGCTATTGTTGTGTTGGCTGTTGTCATTTTTTTATTCGATAATCTGAGGGAAAAGAGGTCAGTGCTCCTACAAAATAGTCAGGTGTTGCAAGTTTTAAAAATTCTTGTGGCGCACCGGTTGAAAATTGCTGCCTTAAGGTAATTTAAGTTTGTGCAACTTAAGTTGAAGAAGACTGGAATTTTCCCCTAATAAAACCTATCTCCCTACCAAAAGAGAAAAAAAGCTACATTTTTATGACCTACCCAGTAAATGGATAGCATTTTTATTGTTGCTTTTGCCTCAGAGTGTCAGTATTTTTGTGGAAATTTTAGAACAATAGATGGTAAATAGTTTAAGGGGGGAAATTGCATTAGTTTCTTGGTTGTTTCTTTTTCAGAAAGCTAATTATCTTATCACATTCTGGTGTGATTATCGACAGGATACATTTAATGGTCTGTTAGAGAGCTTTTTCTTTCATGGTATCAATCATCAGCAGATGATTCGGAGGCTGTGTTCATTTCCAATTGCTGCTGTAACAAAACACCACACATTTAGCCAGCTAAAAATAACAGAAATGCATTACCTTAGAGCTCCAGTGGCAAGATGTCTAACATGGGTCTCCCCAGGCACAAATCAAGGTGTTGGCAGGGATGCATCTTTCTGAAGATTCTTAGAATCTGCTTTGTGCCTTTTCCTACTTCTAGAGACCAGCTGCATTTCTGAGCTGTGGGCCATTCCTTTGAATTTCAAAGCCAGCAACATGGCCTTGTCAAACTCTCCAACTCTGTTCTCTTCTTCTATCTCCTTCTTCTGTTGTGGTGACATTGAGCCCATCTAGATAATTCGGGATAATCTTATTTTTCAGTCAGCTGATTAGTAAAATTAATTATGTTTGTACCCTTAATTCCTAATTGATATGTAACATAGAGATTCTGGGATTAGGGTATGGACATCTTTGAGAAGTCCTAATTCTGCTAATCACAGAGGGTTGACCAAGAACCTCTGAGTCCCTTCTCTTGGCTATGGATTTCAACTGGTTTGGTAGAATCTCAGGTACACTTATAAATACTCTCTCTGCTGGGCTGAGGGTGATCTAGGAGCTAAGGCTTGTCAGTATTTGGAGAAGGTTGCCTTGGTTTTCTATTAAGGCAGATTTGTTTTTACATGGAGTAGTCCCCGAATTAATTCGAGGTCCATTTGATATGGGAAGCCCTGTAAAGCAATGGTTTCAAAGTACCAGGAAGTGAAAGTAATGAAGCTTTGTGTCAAGAAAGCTACCCAGGGTGGAAATTTCTAATGTCTCTCCCTTGAGTTCTACTCACAGATATTCTTACTTAGTGTACCACCATGACTGTTGTGGTCGATTGGGTAACTGTTTCCAGTTCCTTACCCCCTTCCACACCTTTGAACTATGAATCCATGTCCTTCATCATATGACTGTGTAGTGCTTCCTGATGTGAACAAAGGTTGTATGTCACTGCCATGTTGATGTTGGACTTGGCCATATTATTTACTTTGGCACATGATCTGTAGCTGAAAATGGTAGTGTATGGGCTAGATAGCTATACTTTAAGAGGCCCTGCACGTTTCTGCTTATTCTTCTGGGCTCTTGCATTTTCTGTGAAAGCTACATACTCCAGGCAGCCTCTGGTCTAAAGAGAGTGAGTGGTACACAGAGCAGACCTGAGCTCTGCCCATCCATAGTCTACAGCCCAGCCGAATGAATCCCTGGCAGACATGTACTCATATGGGCAATGAAAGTATATCTTTATTTTACTAGTCGCTGGGATTTTTAGGTTGTGTTTACATACTATTATGGGAGACCATATCTGATTATTACAATATCCAGATTATACTAAATTTTTTTCTGTTGATTATATCATTATGGTCTTAGTACTATAAATCAGAATATATTTTCTTTGACTCCATTATTTTCCTCAACTTCCGTATATAATGGCCAGCCAGATCTTATAAATTACCCACATTAAACTTCTCCATACTTGTCCCTCACTCCCTCACTCACTAATAACCTGCTGCTCCTTTAGTTCCGGTCAGTATCGTCTCTCTTCTTGGAAGAGTAGCAGCCTCCTAGGTGGACTGGCTGCACCTCAAGAATTTCAATCCATTCTTTACAATGAACTGTGACCTAGAGTAACCTTCCTAAAATGCAAGACCTAGGGTGCCAGATCCCTGAATGTGATGTGTAACTGTCTCTCTATTCCCTATATAATGAAGGTCAAACAGCATATTATTAGGGCATCCTCAGCCCTTCATCATCTGATTTCGGCTTCTCCGACAACCATGTTATTCTCCCACACACACATAGCCATGCCTAAGCTCAAGCATTAAGTCTGTCCATCAGAATTTCCCTTGCTCTGGCTGGTATAGCTCAGTGGATTGAGCGCGGGCCTGGGAGCCACACAATCGTGGTTCAATTCCCAGTCAGGGCACATGCCTGGGTTGTGAGCCAATTCCCAGCAGGGGACTCATGAGAGGCAACCATACACTGATATTTCTCTCCTTCTCTCCTTCTCTCCTTCCCTTCCCCTCTAAAGATAAACAAATAAAACCTTTTAAAAAAAGAATTCCCCTGTTATGTCATATGTCAGTCTCATTTTTGTCTTTTTCAAAGACAAAATTTTCTTTGTTAGGAATGCTCATACTTTATGTATTCATAATAAGAAATTAGGCCCTTTCCTAAGACTCAGTACAGAAGTCTTTGCATTAGTAAAACATTTCCTGACTTTCTCTCTCCAGGCAAAATCAGATGCTTCATTCATGGCTCTTAGAGTTCCCTGCACAGCCCATGACTATAGTATTTATTTGATTGTATTCGTACCAACAGCACATCTAGACCCACTGTAAAATGATGTTATTTGTCGTTGTCCTGAACACTTGAACAACGCCTGATAGATAACTGTGTGCATTCATTTCCTCTATTAGTAAGTTAAAAGATACTAATGAGGGCTCTATGTGATCAGCTATGGGTGAGGAATTGTGAAAAAACAGCCTAAGAAATGAACAAAGTATAAGCACAATATTAAACCTACTATATACATTACCGGATTGAATCCTCTGAGTTCTGCAGCATCCTTACTTTACATGTGCTGACTCGGAAGCTCAGAGAGTCTAGGAAATAGTTAGCGATGTGATTCTTCACTTCATTTAACTGTCCTTTCTTCAGTTTTGTCTCCTCACCTGGTATGGCCGGTAACTGAGCTCTGTGGATGCTGCAGTGACTACCAAAGACATACTTCAATGATTTGTTCTTGTGAAATAACTCTGGTAACTTAAAATGGCCATTTTACCTTTGCTCTGGAAATTTTGCGAGGAAAGGAGTTTAGATGATTCATCTCTGATGCACATGGTGACAGTTATGGCTGGAAAATCGACTTCTAAATGGCTTCTTTACTGATGCTTCTTGCCTTGGCTCTCCTCTCCTACCCCTTCTTCTCTTTCCTTCCCCTCTCTTCCTCACTCTCCCTCTGAGACATGAAATTCCAGGCCTCTCACTACTGTTGGGCCTCTCAGAGCATGTCAGCTTCAAAAGAGTACATAAAACTGACTTCTTTCTATCATGCATATCCCAGCTTCAACATCAAGATCAGAGGAAGGCCTTCTATGGACAATTAATCTTGACTAAGTCAATTACCATCAATTCTTTCACCCAGTATCAGGTCTCTACAGAGTACTAATCAATACCTCACATATGTATTAATTGATTTATTCTTTGTAATTTCTATGTGCTTATTCATTTATTCATTCAATACATTTTTGAGCACCTACAATATATCAACAACTATTATAGAAGTTTATCAGGCATTGGGGGAGGAAAAAAAGAAGCCACTAACATCCCTGATGGCTTGGAGTACCCCCACTAGAATGCGCATTCCATAAGAACAGGGATCTCATCCTTGTTACTCATTATTGTATACCCAGAGCCTGGAAACATGCCTGGCATATAATCAATGCTCACTAAATATTTCTGACTAATCATATGAACAAAATGACAAGGGTGGGGTTGCTCTGCAAAGGGACAGAAGGAACCTTAGGGTGATAAGAGAGATACAGCAGAAGACCTCATTATCGTTTGAAGATCACGGGAGAGCTCCTTGCAGTATTACCACTGAAGCTGAAAGTTACAGGATAACGTGAAGCTAGTGACAATAGCAACATCGGCGGAGACAGGCCTTTCACCAGAGTGATCTACATCCCGGTGAGAGACAGTATATCTGAGACTCAGTGGAAAGGGCAGTGTAATGAGAAGGAATATACAATCTCTTTTGTGGGGGTTAAAGGTACATTACATAGTCACATTTTTAATACTAAAATCATTGTCACTTTATTTTGAACTCCTCACTCTTGAAATTTTATCTTATAATTACAGAGTAAGGTGATATTCATAACCTCCACAGTGCCTTGACTTTTCTATAAATGTTTTTTTTTAAATTGATGCTCCCAAATAAATGTTAAACCCATGTTTGAATGAAACTGAATAGTTATTTTAAAGGCACATTTAGTAATCCTATTTTAATCATAAATTCAAGGTGTGTTGGAATTTTTCTTAGGATCTTCAACAGCTCTTTAATATTACCTGGACGGTGCGAGTTTCCATTACTATCTATCCACAGCCTCTTTATTTGATGCTCATAAGTCCTGCATGGTCTCAGTGATTCTAACACTCCTCAATTTCCTCCCTGTCCTTGGAGTGTCCCCTGTTCTGAAAAGATGGCAATCACTCTGACTCAGCTTTTTTCAGGGTGGTAGCAAAAATTGTGTTTCAAGATTTCTCTACTTTTGGTTTTGCCTCACGTAACATCTCAATAATTTATCTGCAATAACTTTTAGTTTCAGAAATAAGGTCTTCTATAAATAATGAAGCCACCAGAAAGTCTATAACATTTGTAATTTTGATAAGTACTCAAACACTTGGTCATGTCCATGAGAATGTTAGAACTTAAAACCAGAAGTTTTAACACAACTTTATGTTGCTACATGTGAACTCATCAGATTTGCAATCTTGTATTCCGTTAGGTAGAAGTCCATCCTCCTGATGTGTTATTTCCTTAGAAGGGTATAATATTAAAGTAGTCCTGGACCCTCTCTGCCCCCTTACTCCTGTGGTGGGTGAGCAATCTGGTAAGTCATGGAGAAGAGATTGGGGAGGCAGAGCTCAGCCTACTACCCATTCAGCTTTAGAATCTGGCCTCCAAGGAGCTGGTATTTTGGTCCACTTTTGTTCCTAATGGTAAGCTTACTGGTAAAGACTTACTATTTGTGGGTGGGGTGCTACCTGTGACAAGGTAACTCCTAATTCTGGGGAGCAATCCTACGTTCTCCTGCCAGTGAGCCACGCTGCCCGCAGCTCCATCAGTTATGCAAATGATGTATCATCTCCATATGACAAAGTCCTTTATATGTATCTTAACTGCTTGGGTTGGAGATAGGAATATTATTGATTGAGACCCTTCAAATATCAACATTGTAGGACTGATGCAGGAAGTGCATGAAGACATATGTTTCTTAAAAGTTCTGCAAAACCGGGGTCCATGTTATTGTTTTGCCATTAAAATATTGTGGATTCTCAGGAAAACCATTTAGACTCCCTGAGCCTCATTTTTTCTGTCACTAAACTGAGGGAAATGGCCTAAAGTGATGATTCTCATACCCTAAGTTACCCACAATCCCTAGAGGAGAAGCAACTTAGGAGGTCCTATGTCTACTTGGACAAGGGCATCCCTATTTGCAGCAAATACTGAGCTTTCCAATAGAACTTGGCAACTCAGAGTTTGAAAACCATTCCACTGGATGATTCGTATTATTTTTTCCCATCTCTGACTCAGAGAGGCTCCATGTAAAATATACAAGTGATATCAGGAACCATGCAGGCTTGGGAACAAAGACAGACCTAAGTCAGAATCTTAACTGTAACATACAAAAGGTGCGCAATGTTGGACAAGATACATAACAGAGCTGCCGGATGAATGGATAGATAGATACATTCGTACATGCCATTGTTGCTTACGTTAAATGGAGTAGCATATGGGCAGTTCCTGAAGCCAGAGATTATTAAGTAATTACTGAGTCATTCCCATTCTCTCTCTTTCTATCTTTTAAAGCATGTTCAATAATAACATCAAATATTTATACAGTGCTTTAAACCATTTTACACATGCCTTGTCGCATTTGATTCAGATGATTCTCCTATAGAAGTCCACATTCATTTCCTCCTTTTTTAGAGAGAGGAAACCAGATCAGTGTTCTGTTCAAGGTCATGCAGCTAATAAATGGCAGGCTTGGGGTTTGAACCTGGGCTCTCCAATGCTGAATCTGTACTGGTGCCCCTGAAATAATAAGCCTGCTCTGGATGAGTCATACATATTCGGTTTCACCTATCATCATCACCTTTTCTGGTTCAGCTCACCCATGAGCCTCCTGTAAAATGAAATTGGCAATTGTTTATGACATCGGCAGTGGGCTGTTGTGTCAGCTCATCTACCGAGGCAGCCATTGTGAATAACATGTGCAGTGACCCTTCATTGTGAAGTCCAGCACCTATGTTGTTCTTGTCATTGTTCAGCATTAGGATCTGCCCTGCTGCTCCTTAAATGCACTTTCCAAGAACTCTCACCAAGGCATTTGCTCTCAAAGGGACTTGACTTCCAAGTTTGGGAAAATTACAGACTGAAAAACATACCTTTCTTTGTGTAAACACAATTCTTGATTTTTACTCGAAGTGAAACACCACTAAAAACATAACATTTCAAAGGAGAGTTTTGGATCGCCAAGCTGTTTTCTCTTCAAGGATGCTGTGCAGAGATAATTTTCATTGATTTGGCTACAATAAGCAAAATTCCACTAACAATATAACCAGAATTCTGCCTTTCCCCCCTAATTTCTGCCCATGTAACAGTAACCATTTTCTATGTAAAAGATAAAATGAATATTGAAGTTCTGCTTTCTCTAATAGTTTTATTGCTGATCTGCTACAAAAATAGTTCTTTGAAAAAAAATATATATCTTTGAATTTATATGTAGCATCTTTGAATTTCTCCCATTTCAAATCATTTCCTTCACCCTTATGATTTCTCTTCTTTCTCAAATTACTCATGCAAAGCAACAAGTAAATGGATAAAAAACAGTAAAAACAGGAACACACACCCATAGGACTAGGAGGGAAATAAATGAAGCCTGTATATGACCTGTTACCTTTTGAACTTGTGTTTATGTTTGCCTGTCTTCCTTTCACACCCAACGCTAGGTCTAGCCTAAATCAAGTCCTGTCATCTCAACCTGGAAGAGATATACAAGTATCTCCTTCTGTCTCACCACCTCAACATTCATTGGTCACAGCCACCAATAAGAATTATTTCAATGGCATTAACTGCCCTTTTAGTATTTTTTTTGTCATCAGAATCTCATCCCAACACAATACACTAGATAATGTTCGTATAAATGAGATATTGTCTTTCTTTTGCTGTGAACCCAACAAGGACAGCCCATCTCACTCAAATGGCCAGAACCCTTACAGTGCCCTTGGCTTTATCAAGCCTGGCCCTTTGTTATCATTCTTGCTACCTTTCCTTTGTTCTTTCTGCATAATGACCTTCCTATTGTTCCACACTTGTACCTTGCCCCAGGCACCTCCTGCCTAAGGCCTTTGCACTGCAACGGCCTTTACTCGAAAAGCCCTTCTTTAAGGACCACAGTGTGGTCCTCCTCCTGCCCTCCTACAGACCATCAATCAAACATAACCATTCTAGTTAGGCTCTCTCTGATCCCTCCAAAACTGTCTATCAGCACACTTCATCTCTACCCCTGTCTCATTGCTACTCAATACCTATTTACCTTTAGGTTTAGCCAAAAGAACAGTTGTTCCACAATGTCCTCCCTGTCTTCCACACAGATTATTTTGGGTTTATTTGTATGTGTTTCTGTCAGACATCTAACTTTATCATCCTGATATTCTATAAATGCAAAAGCTTATTCCATGTGTATCTTCACTGTAAACACCACAAGGACAGAAACTATGTGTTTTGTTCCCACTGTATTTCCAACTCCTACACCAATGCATTTTTAGAAAAATTGAAATGATACTAGTAGATCTCAACTTTAAGTTTTTATAATACAATTTACCTTTCCCTAAGGATATTGTTTTTTTTTTTAAGATTCCATTTCTTTAATTTTAGACAGAGGGGAGGGGAGAAAGAAAGGGAGAAAAACATCAATATGTAATTGCCTCTTATGAACCCCCTACAGACGACCTGGCCTGCAACCCAGGCATGTGCCCTGACTGGGAATTGAACCAGCAACCATTTGCTTCACAGTCTGATGCTCAATCTACTGAGCCACACAAGCCAGGGCAGAACATTACTTTTTAAGCTTTCATTAGACAATTTGTATATATGGTTTATCTATTGGATTCTTATTATCTACATGCATTATCAACTTCATGTTATCCTCCACATATTTAGGAAGCATCTCCTATGATAATATTTTTGAGCACATTGTATTTTACATGCTATTCCAATTCATTTAATTTTATATATTTGTACATTGCATGCAGTAACTTGTTTGATATTCCTGACCCAATCCATGTATAAGTTATTTCATATTCATCTCTATTTGCAGAAGAAGAATATAAGCTTATAAGAAAATCAAAATCTTGCCTGGGTCCATAAAGGTGGAAAATGTAGGACCAAAATCTTAACTCTGGTGGTGAATTTCCAGGACCCACATTCTACCAGGAATATAGAAAGATAAGAAAGTTCCCCAACATTGAGAAAATTACTATCTAGTGGCATGAAAATATAACTGAATTGATAATTTTGATATAATTGTTATTAATAATTATGCTGCCCACTGAATATAATTAAAATCTTGGCACTGAATAGGGTCTCCAAAAAGGTTTAATAAATAATGATATAATTTTAACACATAGCTTTTTGAATTATTCATACCCCACCCAATTTTTTAAAAAAATGCATTGTGGATATCTGAGTAGATTTTAACAACTTATTGATGAAAATTATATATACACACATATACATGATTGTGTGTATGATTTATGTTTGCATATATATATATATGTATAATTATTATTCAAGACATTTTTAAAGTTACAAAAATCTAGCCATTTATTACATTTATATTTACTTACATTCCCTCCGGGGGAACTTGATCTGGGTAAATAACTTAGTTCACAATGGCTTCTGAACTTCAGTGTAGTTACTCTATAGTCTGCAGAATAACTCAAGGGAGTTGTTCAATTTCCATAATAAAAAACGTAAAAAGCAGCATGAAGAGTCTGTATTTCACAAAAAAGATGGAGCTGGAAAGAGCCTTAAAATGTCACCAGCCTCTTCGCAGCTGAGAGAACAGAGACACAGAAAGGTTAAGTGACCTGGCCAACATCACACAGAGCATTGGGTTCCCAGAGGAGTGCTTCAACCAAGTTACTTCTCCATTAATTCTCCTGCGAATTATTTTATTGCCTAAAGACTCCCTATGCAATAAAAGTTTATTGGCCATATGTCAGGAACTTTTCTAGGTGCTGGAGTAACTGTGATTTATGAGACACAGCCAGTGCCCTAAAGGATATCACAGTCCACCAGTAAAGGTAGGCACAAAATATTGTAGAGAATCTGATTAGGTAAAATGCACATAGAAAAGGGACATCTAAACCAGCCTGGAGGGGTCAGGGGACAGGCACTAGAGAGAGATGTGCCTCTAATCTGGGTCTTAAAGGATAAACAGAAGTAGAGCTTTACCAGACATGCTGGGAAGAAGACGCGGAAGGAGGAGGCCTATGCATAGAAAGGATCGGCAGTGCAGAGACAACGTAGCAAAAGCAGAGTAATACATTAGGGAGGGGTCAGTTTTAAGGAAAATATAAGCAACTCATTGTTGCTGGACTATTAGAGATGAAGAGAGGGAGGGCACATAGTAAGTCTGCATGTGTAAGTCCAAAATCAAAATCCTAGTAGGCCATATTTAGAAAATGGGGAGTGACTGGGGAATTTTCAGTAGAAGTCACACAGCTGGGTCATATTTATAGAACCTTGGTACCAGCAGGATCTAGGGAGTCAAGAATGAAAAGGAGAGATTACCTGGAACGTTGGTGCAATGATCCATTTTTGAGAGTCTGGGGACATGAACTTGTGAAGAGAGATTGATATTAGGAAAAAAAGTAGATATAGATAGATAGAGACATAGGTATACATAATATAAAATATGTATTTATTTCATATACATTTGGTAAATAATTCAATGTGGTGAATGACAGCTAAGTTCTTGAGCAATAACTTAGGGGTGACCAACACAAATGGTTGCATAGAAGTAAGCAGAGATTTAATTGGTGCATAGTCAATATATAATGACTGAAGCACATTCAAATTATGGGGTTCAGCAGAGTGGCTATGTGGATATGAAAAGTTGGCTTAAGAAATATATACCAGTGTGAGTAGCATGAGGCTATATAATTTAGTACCCTTGTCTTGGGAAAGCATGCTGAGTAAGAAAAGCATAATAGGAAGAAAAAGAGGGGAGCGTGGATAAAGTGAAAAAGGTGTTTTCAGAGCTATGAAGATGGGCAGGAGAGCTAATGTTATAGAGTCAAAGAGAAAGCATTTCAAGAAGGAGGGAATTTACAATAAAATACAGAATAAATAGTAAATAATAAGCAAGTAGAAAATGTCAATTAAATTTAAGAGTTGATGTTACTGATGATTCTTTTTGAAAATATGGATTGGAATGGATTGGAAAGGACATAGCTTGAGAATAATATGACTCAAAGATGAGATGTTTAGCTAGAAGATATTTATAGGCTGGGAGGACTATTAGACTAGAGAAGAGGTTGAAGATAGAAGAACAAGAGGGTGAAACACTGATGGAACAAGATTTCGAAGGAGTCAGGAATTGACAAGGTCAAAGGCCTTGACAGAGTCGGAGATTGGCTAAAAAGAGGAAGAGGAATCTCATTCTCTGGAATTACAGAAAAAGGAAGTATGCAAGGTCCATCCAGAAGATATCCAGCCATGTAACATGAAAAATAGTGACATTTATTGAAGAAGATACAAGAAATATTGTACATAGGACAATGATAACTCAGTCCCCTTCAAAGTAGGTACCTTGGGACCTCACACAGTTCTCCCAGTCTCCATCAGCTGCCCTGCCATATTTCCTAAATCTCATTGATGGTCTGAAATCTCTTTACTTTTAAAGGTGATTTTAGTTTTGGGAAAAGCCAGAAGTTCCAGGGCACCAAATCTTGGCTGTAGCACGTCTGGGTCACCTGGGTGATTTGATGTTTCACCAAAAAAAAACCTTTGCAAGATGGGACATATGAGTGGGCATGTTGTTGTTATGAAGCTGCGAAATCACCAATTGCCCAAAGCTGCAGCCTTCTGAATCATTCCAATAATGTTCATGGAGGAATGTTCAAGCTTAATGCAAAATTTGATGCAGATCCATTGCTCTACTTGCTCAGTCATTTTGAATGCAACAACCACACAGTGCACATGCTCACTCAATGGAATCTACTGCCCCCACTGACTAGTACAGTGAAGTTGTCATTGTTCACACATGTACATTCCAGTCCACTCTCCTTGGCTGCCAGGTTACATGGATGTTGTGCAAACTGTTCTCATCATATCAATAATGGGTGGAATTTTTCCAAACAGACCTTATAAATGGTAATAAAGATGATCAGAAATAGGAGAGGAAATTTGGTAAAAGTATGCCAAATTACTTTATTTTCCAAGTGAACCAAGAATTTACACAGGGACTGACTATGTGATACTGCCTTAACATTGGGGAAAATGGGATGAATGATAGGAATGCTAAAAGCCAGGTGGGATTATTCATGAAGAGTTTGGAAAAATAAACATTCATTTTTAGTGGGTGATGTAGAGGAAGTTGTGTCTTCAGGTAGAGCCAAGATTAAGATAATGCTAGGCAATAGAAAGAGAAGGCCATGGAGAGGGTTAGGAAATAGATTTGCCCTCTTTTTCCAGAAGAAATAGTTGAAAGTATTCAGAAATAAGGTGAACATCAAAAGAAATCAGGCTGGAGAAATTCTGAAAAGTAAAAGAGAGAAAAATCTCATAGAAAGAATGAAGGATGATTTTGGACACTCCAGAGATCAGAATAAACCCTCCTCCCAGTTTCGTTCAGATGTCAATCCGAATGATTTCATACACGTGCTCAGAAGTTATGAAAGGTTTATTACCCACATAATGAGGCTTTCTGGAGAGAGCTCCCAAGATGATCTGAGAATGGCTTGAGAGAGCGGGCAAATAAGATTAACTTGGAATCTTAGAGTTGTCAGGGGAGGAAGCTTCGAGTGAGCATTCCTGTGCACTCGCTAAGGTGTGTGGGGCTTGAACTTCCCTTTGGCACCAAAGGAGAGGGAAAGCAATCTTGCGCATCAGTCCAGACGTGAGGTGGACGGGCAGAGAGGTGATGGAGCTTGAAAGCTATTAGCAATCAAATGCCAAATATGAAGTCACAGAGGGATTACCTTTCCTGTAGTGGCCAAGAATTACGTGGATAAGAAACACTGCTAGAAAGGCCAGTGTCCAGGATCATTGAAAATAGGAAATCAAGGTGGCAGAGGGCAAACAGCCTAGGGTCCAGGGAAAAAGCTCCATTCAAAGGTGCAGTAGAGCACTCAGCCCAGAAACGAAAGCCTGGTTGTAGAAATCCAGCCCATAGACACAAAGATAAGATCCAAATGCAGCTGAGGAGTTCACAAGAGCTCAAGAATTTGGCTGGACTGAGTCTGCAGGTGAAGGTTATTATTGCCTCCAGCTGGGAGATGCCAGCTCATGTCAGGTTTTCAAGACTTTACAGCCTTGTTAGTAGAAAGGAAAATAATTCCTCTGAACAACAAATGACACGTCTTACCTGTAGGAGACAACCAAGGCTGTGGTTGGAATCAAGCCTAGAATTATCAAAGTTCTACATTTAAGACATCATGCCAAGCTTATGAACCCACATGTTTTATCCTCTTGGTTAACCCAAAGAGGAAAGGGAAGAGATTTCTCAGTTCTCAAGGTCAAGCAGCTGTCTAAGAGGACTTCAGAACAACAGTAAAATAACGAAAAATAAATAAATAATAAAAGAAGATGATAAAGATTCTTACTGGGATTTGTAACAAGGCTATCTGCACATGACATTCTGCTCTGCAAAGACAGCAATAAGCCAAATGGAGTTTACTTCTCTATTAAATTATTTACTGTTTTTTCAGAAGTCACAACCTGATTCATTAAATTCCTGCTTTTATTTAGCAGTTCTTTTTCTAAGCTGGCGCCCCATAATACAGGGCTTTTTTCCAAATATGTTAACCACATAGTTGAAACTAATTTCCACCAGTAACACACTGTCAAAGATATCATCACTGAAACTGTGAAGCGTTGTATAGAGTCACGAAATCTCAGCAGCCTACTGCACACATTTGTACCTCAAATTTTTAGCCTTAAGCAGGTCCTTATTAACAGATTTAAGGTCTAGTAATGTTCCCATAGTCTGGAGAGAAGGCTAATGCCGATTAGATAATTTTTCAATAATGGAGAACAATTGTCATGATAAAAGGCAGAGGAGTTTGAAAATATGAGTATTTTCTGGAAGCTAAGTGATACATAAAATATTTTATTCGTGGTCTCCGAACAGCCAAGTGTAGGGACTTCTAAGGAACATGTTCTTTAAAATAGGATGATTTGAGATTCCTTTCTTTTAGCACAGTTATTAAAATCATAGAGACTGGAACTAAAAATTTGGGTTCGAATCTTTGTTCTTACAGTGACCAGATCTGTCTCTCATTCATAACCTTCAGAAGAAAAACAGTAATAATTGGTCTTGCCTCATAGGGTTGTTGGGTGGACTGAAGAGATCAGTATTGTAACATTCTGAGAGTAGAGCTCAAATCATAGCAACATCGTACAAAATACATTAGACTCGTGGGACTAAACTTATTCTTAGGAGTTGTTTCTGATGGGTAATTTCTCTCATCTTTCTGCCGGAGGACTGATCATTGGAGTTTCGGAACTTCCACTGTTTACGCATGTGCTGAAATCAGGGCAAAAGCCATTGTGTGCATACTCTAAATCCTCTCAATTGTTGCCATATTACTGTAGTTTTAATTCTTTAGTTAATTCTGCAAATTGGCTCAAATTCTCTATTGTCTTTGCCATTATCACCTAATTCCATAATTAATTCTTGACAGAAGTTGGTTCCCAATGCTACTTGCCTTCTGCAAACAGTCAGAAATTCGAAAGTAGCAGTATAATCGCCTTGGCAGCATTTTGCTTGGTTTTGTGAATCTCGTTTTGGATGTATTCGAAGAAGAGGGATCCAAGATTTGTAGAATTCAAAATTCCCTTTTGGCAGCAACTGCGTTCGACTTTGCACAGATTGTTAAAGAGGTGAGCTGGTTTTCTCAGCAGGTGAGAAAATTATTTCTGTTAGCCATTACAGCTGTCATGATTTGGGGAAGCAATTTGAAAGCCCCTTTCATAACACTTCAAAGGTTTCCTTGACTTTCAATAAAAGAATGGGGGTGGGGGTGTTAGTGAAATTAATTTAGTCAAAGCAAACTGATAAGAAATGCCATCATCCTTTCAGATATACTACAGAATTCATTGCCACGCGTTGATTCAACAAAAATATATTGAATGTTTTCTATGCGTCTCTCACTCTTTGGGTCCTACAATAAAATGGTGAATAAAACCTGGGATTTCAATTCATATGCCCTAGTTTAATTGACTTTTAAAATATGGTTTTGAATATTAAATCTACAATCTCTGACAATAATTGAGAAAACATTACTTCCCTTGCTATTACTTTTAATCATGCAGGCCCAATATCCTTGTGTATATAATAAAATGAATTGGAATTTTAAACTCAGCAATTTAGACATAAAGATGGCTTCTGGAGGAAAATTTCCCTCATTCATTGTATATATTTCTATGGTCAATTGTTCCATGTCAGTGTGATGTGGAAAAGGGATCATTATTTTCATTTTACTTAGTGGTTCATAACTGTTCTAGACTAAAAGCTCTTATAGGAATCTTTTGTTATTGGTCTTTGTATTTCCAGTGCCTAGAAGTACATTTGGAATAGTGGTTTTTAACTCTGGTGTGTATCATTATCTCATTTTCTGTACAGCCTCCATAATACGATTGTCTGGGCCCACAGCAGGAGTACCGATAAAAAATCTTCGAGGGTTCAGACATTCTATTTTTCAAATAGTCCAAAAATGTTTCAGTTCGTCGGTTAGGGTTGAGGGTTGAGTCCCACCAGTACAGAACTATTAAGTGAATGAATGTGTGAGTGAAAGAAAGAACAATGGAATCACAAATTGCACAAAAATCAGGTTAGCATACACTTTGATTTATGCAGCCAAATTAAAATCATGATTACAACAGAACTGAAGCCATTATTTGAATAAACAACTCATTATCTCAAACTACTATTCTCAGTTATGGAATGTGTCAATAACTTACCTCCTTTTTACATACCTCCATGTTTCCAAAGTAAAACTCTATAAACAGTGGAGTGGAGAGCTCACTCTAGGGTGACTCACAAATTAGAGGAGGAAATATTCGCAAGATGTGAGCATGTTGATTTTTTGAGCAAGCTGGGGGAGCTGCAATAAAATTACTGAAAGATCTGGGACCTGAATATCACGAGTGTTCTAGAAATCAGAGATGCTGAGAGTAAAGAGCAGCTGGTCTGCAGGTAATAAACGGCCCACAAGTTGCCAGGGACGGTAACGATTCAAAACACAATTCAAATACTTACAGTAACATCCCTGGATCCTCAATATCTATGAAATGTTTATAGAAAAGTCAACATTTAAATAAGGATTTCAAGAAGTAGTAATATTATGAATTACATAGATTTACATAATTTTAAGTGAATTCATGATTCCTTTGCAAACATTTGGGTGTTTAGGACATGCTCAGGATATGTTATTTAAAAAGTGCTAGTAATATTGAGATAGCATATGGGTAAGAATAAGCTTTGCCAATAATTTCAAGCTCTAAATAATACTTTTACAAGAAATAATTAATTATTAAGTTTTAATACCAATTCAATTAAATCCATTTCTTTTTCTACATCACACTGTCTCTAATTAGCAGACTTGCCTTTAAAAACAGCATATTTGTGTCAAGAATTGTACAGGAAGAGAAATGGAACATGCTTTGATTTGAACTCAAGTGCTAATTTACAACTAGAGTGTAGAAAAATAAATTATATTTTGTTTAAAAACTAAAATGAAGGAAGACAAGAAAAAAATCACTTCTAGACAATGCTAAACATATATTAATCTACCTACAAATATTCTATAAATGTAAAGCCTTTAGAATAGATTGCAAGTGAAGGATCAACATTTCTGCAATTGGTTCTACAATTTCATCTAATTTACTATAATTGTAACATTTTGTATTTTTTTCAAAAGCATTCTTTCTTCCAATTATTTTTTTTTAAATCACAGAACACACACATGTTAGTCTAATTGCTCACAACACCACTAATTCCCAAGATTGAATCATTTGATTTTCACAATAGGTGAGCATTAGATTTCCAGTAGAAAGAATTATCATTACAGTGAAACTTAATTGAAAGCTTGACCTGAACCTAATTGGCAAAGTTATTAATGGATAAGCTTTTATGTAAATTGATATTGCTTTGGAATCTTCTTTCCATTTATATAAAGGGCATTGTGCTTTGAATGCCTGGAAAAGAAGTTACAATTAAATAATTTCAAGGAATATTTTAGTCATTTACAGCTTACCTTTTCAAGTTGTAGATCATTTAAAATCATAGCCTGTATGCTTTCTCTATTAGAATATTCTCAAAAGCAGCAGCATGTTCATTAAGTTTCACCATTAAAGTATATATTATTCTTTTGTAATCTCTGAAGATAGATGCCATTTTAGTGCTACAAATATGAGCCCTTATGTGCAAGAAGAAAAGCAAAACAGAATTCAGGAATTCCTTGGAAAGGCTAAAATGGCACATGCTATATTCCAATCTAATTTTAATCAAGAAACTGAAGTAGAATCCAGTTGCATATGTAAAATACTATATTATACCAACAGAACAATATTTATTAGCCTTGTCACTTTGCCTTTCAATTGTGTTGTTAAAATGCTTTTATTAAGGATCCATCTTGTTTCTTTTTTATTAAATTTATTGGGGGGAGACACTGGTTAACAAAATTATGCAGATTTCAGGTGCACAATTCTGTAACACATCAGCTGTACATCATACTGTGTGCTCACCACCCCAAGTGAAGCTTCTGGACACGACCACTCATCCCCCCTTACCCTCCTCCACCTCCCTCCACTCTCTTCGTCCATCCCCTCCCCCAGCAATCACCACACTGTTGTCCATGGCCATGAGTTCTTTCTTCTTTTTTATCTTTTTTGCTCAATCCCTCCAGTAACCATCCCCCCGCAACCCTCACCGCGCCCCCCCCCCCCCACCGCAGAGAGCCATCAACCAGCTCTCTATCTTTGAGTCTGTCACTATTTTGCTTTTTGGTTCAGTCTGTTCATTAGAGTTTTAAATTAAATTCCAGTAGCTTGGGAACACAGAGATCTCTAGGGTCACTTCATTTCTGACTCTGTGTGTTGGTGTGCGCATGGGGATTGGATTTAATATCGTTGAACCTGGGTTTTTGCAAAATATTCCTAATTAATATTCTGTATCTAATCTCCTATTCCACCACCTACCAAACAGTTCTCTCATATAAAGTCACTCATCTCTCAATAGCTTTATTAAGATATAATTTACATACTGTAAAATATCCTATTGCAATCATACAATTCAATGATTGTTATCATATTTATGGAGTTTTTTAACAATCGGAACTTAGGACATTTTCATAAACCCCCAAATTTCTCTTATACCTGACTCTTGCTACTAACTCCGTAACAAGAATTATCTTCTATTATTCTTTATAAGTTTGCATTTTCTGGGCATTTCATAAAAATTCAGTTGAACCATATGTAGTCTTTTGTGCCTGGCTTCTTTCACTCTGTCTAATGGTTTAAGTTTCTACCCACCCTAGTACGCATCATTAGTTTATTTCCTTTTCTTGATGAATAGTATTGCTTTATGTGGATATTACCACGTTTCGTCTCTCCATTTACCAGTTGGTGGAACTGAGCGTCGTTTCCAAATTCCAGCTATTATGGAGAACATTGCTGTGCACATGTGTGCCCATGTCATTTGGGGAATGAAAGTTTCCTTTCCTCTTGACTAGATTGTTAGGGATGGAGTAGCTGGATCTTATGGAAACCTACACTACTTAAGAAATTGCCAAATGGTCTTTCAAAGTGACTGCATTATTTCACATGTTAGTCAGCCTTGTATGTAGCATTCAGTTTTCCACATGCTGGCCAAGCCTTGGTAGTGTCTCTCTTTTTTATCACAGCCCCTTTAGACTGTGGATAGTGGCATCTCATTGTGGGTTTTGTGTGTTTCTCTAGTAGCGAATATTGTCGAGCACTGGTCACAGGTTTAGTGGTTTCAGATTGTGAAATTTTTCATGAAACACCTATTCAAAGAATTTGCCCATTTCAATCAGGTTGTCTACTTATGATTAGGTCAAAAGAGCTATTTATATATGATGCACACAAGATATATGACTTACAAATACATTCTTGTAGTTTGTAGCTATTCTAAATATGATATATATCTGATCACGTTTTTCTGCCTGAGGCAGGTTAGTAGCTTTTCTTTTCTCTTAAGATAAGAGCTTTGATAGTCCTAATACTCAGTGTCTCATCGGAGGCCCTTTCACAGCAGTATCGTGCCCGGTGCTGCCTCCTCCTGTGGCCTGGCTCGCTGGTCTTGTCTGAAGCACCATGTCTCCTCCACAGCACGTAACTCTTTTCTGACTCTATAGCTTAGCTAACTCATCACTTCTAACATTTTCAGCCAGATTAAGTGTCCTATTAATTACTCTTGAGCAACAGCTAATTCTACTTCTTATATACCACATTTATTTTCTCTTTATCTCAGACTCAGGAATAATGTTTTGCTTTTCTTAATATGCTTGGTGCCTCACAAGGTGTCTGGCCCACATGAAAATACACAGTTGAAAGATCATTTTCTTAAAAAAATTCTTTTTAAAATACAGGGCCTGACTGTCCTGAGCTGGTAAATAAAGCTTAAAATATAACTTCTTTACTTTTACTATGAATGAGGCATCTTGGTAGGATGCAAAGATAAATTGGGATCATTAATAATCTACCACGCTTTCTCAAAAAAAGGATGAGGGTAAATGATCATTTAAAAAATGAGCCAACCAGACTTTAATTTAGTAATGGCACTGTAGTTCAGAGAAAATAATGGCCTGGTGATCAGATAGTATCTTCAAAATATGGTCATTCATATAGATGGCCTACTGTTTGCTACTTTTAACTTGTTCAGGTTCCCCAAATGAAATATTGTGATTTGTCTCAAAGATTATTGACTGTGTGCTGTGACCTATATGTATTTTTATTCTAGGGAGAATTTTACGTTATTCATAATCCCTATAGTTTTTATAGGTCCTCTTCATAATATTTTCATGTAATATTATCTATTGTGGCAACTGAAGGCAAAAAACAAAAAAAACTAGTTTCGTCCTGGCTACCAGGTGGTCGCACAAAAGACACTGAGTGGCAGAGAACTATGAGAGTCCAATGTCAACCTCATTGACCAGTTGCCAAGATCTTGAAGATTAGATGTAAAATGGGTGAATTATTAAATTGCATTTCCTACTAATTAGCCACTGATGGAAGTGACCATTTGGCTCCCATTGAACCAGTGAAGCAAATAGTCGTCTGCGGGAATGAAATTCAGAGGTAGCCTACTGGCACTTGTAACTTCGTGCACTGCAAAATTAACCTTCCATCCTATCGTGCATTTATAAGGTAAAACTCATTACTTTTAAAAATTCAATGGAAACGCACAAGACACTTTGGGAATTACCTGATTCTGTTAAAAACTAAACCAAAATACACAGGTAATAAAAGCAAGCCTTGTTGCTATAGAAAAATTGCTCAAATAAGGATTTTGGTGTATTATTGTTTTTCAGTGAACCAATTATAGCGGCTAAAATTGGAACCTAAGTGAATAGCTATTTCATGTTGCTGTAAGTGAATGGCAAGAGTTCTCCATTTCAAAGTCACTTGACATAAAACTTACACATTCCAGACTTCTGAAACTTTCCACCTACTTATATCGCTGCCACTTACACATATCGTTAATCCATCAATAACTCTCATGGTTGCAACAGCTGAATGGAAAAATGGCTAAGGTTCCCCCATTTCATAAATCTCAAAGTGCTTGTGATTCTTAAAAATACTGCACATATTTTTATTTGCAGTTTCAGAATGATTGAAATAATTTAGAAACAGATACTCTTAACTGGTGAGTGATTTAGTCTGGGGTTAGAATTAATATTCCACATTTTCTCATTTTTGGAAAGAGCACTATTTACTAAAAGCATTTCAAGTAAGAGAAATTAATACACGTTTTATGTTGACTTTCCACTTTAATATTAAAAAGGAAAGCATTTACTGGGGAAAATATGATTTCACATTTACTCTATATAGTTTTGTATATTGAAAGTTTCATGTAGAAGAAAATATTGAAGTTTTAAAGATATTGAGGTTTATTTTACTCCAGCCCACAGTGAGTAGTTTAATAACACAAAGACTGGGTTATTAATTTATTTTTTAAACCTGCCCCAAAAGTGGGGGTCCCTAAAGAGAAATAAAGCAAGTTCCTATACACTGCCAATATAAAAGTGAAAATTTATTTAGAAATCAAAGTTAATTTTAAATTATGTTAATTCATAATTCCTGAAGGTATACCACATAGAAATGCAATTTGAATAATCAAGAACAAATATTTTGTGGTTAAAGAAAATTATAGGGAAAAGGAAAAAAGAAACAAACTTAGAGGAAAAACTGTCTCTCTAAAGAAGAGATACAATAGAAAACTTGATTTTTATCATCCCTTGCTTTTGAAAGCATTAGCAAATAATAGAGAATTCTTCAAAAGCTCTTAGAAAGAAAAGGAAGCAGAATAACGCATGTCAGCTGAAGTGATTCCATTACAATTTGAAGTGGATAATTAGTGCAAAGAAAGTGTAGAGAGACTAGCTCATCCAGGAAAGTCTGTAGTATAAGTTGCTATTTTAAAAAATAAAGTAAGTACAAAGGAAAATAAATAAATGTACCCTAGGGTGTGGGCCTTTGCTAATAAAGACATTTTCCCCAGGGAACTTTCCAAGAGCTCTTGCTCTAACTCGAACTCTCTGCTAATTAAAAGCTTTTTCTTTCATGTAGTTGTCTCTAAGTTCCTTAACCTTAGCTGCATCACTGAGATCACTTGTTCAATCTGATTGTTTGGAGCCCGAGTAGATATAAAAGCCCTTTAGCTTGCTACGCACGTATAATTTTAACATTCCCTTCTCTGGTCTAAAACCCTTGATCACTTCACCTGGCAAACATAAAATCTTGAAAACCTCACTTCTGAAAACAAGTGAAAATTTTTAGGAGCAAACTTGTTAGGAACCTCTATACAATGATTTAACCAAAGGCTTTGTTCATGAAAGGGAAGGAATGGTGCACTCGATAAATAAGGCCATAGAGGGTTTTAATTAAGTAAGTAATTTTTTGGCATTGTCAAATTGGTCTGGCAATAAAGTGTCTGGAGTTTTCAAACCATCTCCCATCAGGATTGACATTTGGAAATGGCTTCATTTGGCACCTCATTCATTTCAGAGAGTTCCTTTCACATGCACACATTTTTGTTCCACGGTTTTGATAATAAACAATACACAGTACACATTTCCCATGTCATTCTTATAGACGGACAACATGTAGCTGTGTGAGTGTTTCAGTTCAACCTGAGAATTTTATATGAGGGATTTTGACACTTTTAACTGTATCATCACATCAGATATATTTGGCCTTAATTTTTTTCTTATTTTACTTCTTAAATGTTTTATGCTTTTTTAAATGTCCTACCAACTTTTATTTCTTGCTATTTAATTTTTTATCTCTAACAATTTGAAAGACGCAAATCCTATTCTCTTTTGTACTCTCTCTTACCTTCTTTCAGTCTGCATATACTAAAATACCAAATATATATTAAACCCTCACTATGTGTTTGGCACCAGAATAAAAGGTTAGCTCACAATAAATTTTCCATTTATTAATTGTTTTTCTTCCCCTACTTTACCAATGCTGTACCACTGATGCTGAGTGACATACCCAAATTCAGAAACTGTAAGGAATGGTAATAAGAGTATAATTCAGATTTGTTGGACCTGGGTGCCCAGTTGTGATTTTATGCTATGATGTTCCATTTTTTGAACATTTGGTTTGCTTTCTCTGTATTTTTTTCCATCCTCAAGTAGGTGTATAGTATCAAGAAAATGTGTGCATGTAAGCATGTGTTTTTAATGATGGTATATATATGTACCATTGTGTGGTTTACAGATCCTAGAAAATATATTTCATTTTCCCAGACATACCAGTCAACTAGGCCACCCATCCATATTTTCTCCTTAAAACTTTAGTTTGAAGAGTGTAATTTTGAAACAACATAATTTTATTTTTTGTGAGTATCTGTTTTCTTGTCAAAAATTAATATTAAATTTGATTTTTCTAGGTATACACTTCTCACTTTACCTGGCACAGTATATCTTTTTACTCTGATCATATTTGTCCTTCTTTATTTTAGGAAAACTTGAATCCACTAATCTACTATATTTTGATTTATTCCACTAATAGCCGATATACTTTTACTAAAATATGTTATTGTGGAAGAAGCTATGGGAGAGTGGGAACAAAATTAGACTGTAGCTCAAGCCCCAGCATTCTTTTTTTATATGTGAGTCAAGTCCATACTCTAAACAGGTGGTTCTCAAAGTCAGGTGTGTACTAGAACCACTTAGAGGACTTGTTGAAAGATAATGGCTAGGTCTCATTCACACTTTCTGATTCAGTAGGTTTAAGGTTAGGGCTGAGAATTTGTATTTCTAACAAGATCCTAGGGGCCACTGATACTGCAGGTTTGGGGATGACTTTGACATAAGTACTCTAAATCATTAAATTGTCGTGCTTCATCAGAGTAAAGCAATAAGGAGAGGAACATTGTTGGAAGAATTGAAAAAATTGTGCTGAGCCCTGACTGGTGTGGTTCAGTGGACTGAGTGGCAGCCTGAGGACTGACAGGTCATAGGTTCAATTCCCAGTCAGGGCACTTGCCTGGGTTGTGGGCCAGGTCTTTGGCTAAGGGCGTGTGAGGGGCAACTGATTGATGTATCTCAAGCATCAATGTTTTTCTCCCTTTCTTTCTTCTTTCTTTCTTTCTTTCTTTCTTTCTTTCTTTCTTTCTTTCTTTCTTTCTTTCTTTCTTTCTTTCTTTCTTTCTTCTAAAATAAATAAATAAAATCTTTAAAAAATTTTATACTGAAAAAACTCCAGTGGATGTATTAATTCTTCCTCACTTGAAATGTGGTTACTTGAGGGAAGCTTCACAGGGGCTATGATGTGAGTTAAATCTTGGGGAAGATGGATGGCTTTCTTTCTCCTTCATTGTTTTCCTTTTATTTAATTTACTGGGTTAACACCATTAAAAATCATACAGATTTCAGGTGCACAATTCTACATCACATCATCTGTACACTGTATTGTGTGCTCGCTGCCCCAAGTCAAGTCTCTGTCCATCATTTACACCCCCATACCTCCACCACCTCCCTGTACCCCACTTTCTCAGCAATCACCACACCGTTGTCCATGTCCATGAGGTTTCTCTCTATTTGTTCTTTTATTGCTCAATCTTTCCACCTTGTCCACCCAAACCCTTCCCCAGCTGTCAGCCTACTCTCTATGAGTCTGTTACTATTTTGTATATTAGTTCATTTTGTTCATTAGATTCCATATATGAGTGAAATCATATATTTATCTTTCTCTAATTGGTTTATTCCACCCAGCAACATGTTCTCTAGGCCCATCTATTTTGTCACAAAAGGCAAGATTTCTTTCTTTTTTATGGATGAGTAGTATTTCATTGTGCAAATGAACCACAGCTTTTTTATCCACTCACCTACTGATAGGCACTTGGGTTGCTTCTGAACTGTGGCTATTGTAACACTGTAATGAACATAGGGGTGTGTAGATTCTTTTCAATTAGGGTTTCTGGTTTCTTTGGATAACTTCTATGCTGTAGATTATTCAAAATTGACATGGCCAGCCTCAGAAGGAGGAAGACACCACCTATGGTGACATTGAAGGAGAGATGGCTTGAGCCACTGATGTGGATGTTACTGGCAGAGCATAATCATCAGCACATGTGTTGGACCAAACACCATCTGAGGCCTTTTTTTTCCATGTTGCTTGCATTGGGTTGAAGAAACAGGAGAGCATAAGAATTAAGTAAGTAGACTGAAGTCAGATAGGTCACACTCCAAATCCAAGCTCCACAGCTGACTGCTTCCGTGTGATTGGGAGAAACATTTCATTGCACTTAGTCTCCTTCTGTTACTTTGATATGGCTGCCATACAAACCAGAAACCTAAGCAGAAATTTACTGTCTCAAACTTCTGAGGCTAGAAGTCTGAGATCAAGGCATTGGCAGAGTTTTACTTCCTCTGAAGTAAGGGTAGGAATCTGTTCTAAGCTTCCCTCCCAGCTTCTGGTAGTTCCCTGGCTGATAGGAACCAATGTGGTGTTCCCTTTGTGTGTCTATATCCAATCATAACTCTCCCCTAGTATGACCTCATCTTAACTAAAGATATCTGGGACAACCCTGTTTTCAAATAGTTCACACTTGGAGTGGGGTTGGGGTTTCAAAATATGGATCAGTGGCTGGGAGGCCACAATTCAACATAAAACACTCCTCTTCCTCTCCTGTGAAAAGGGTTTAAAGTTACATAAATAACATTATTTTTGTAGAAAGTAGACGACAAAAGGCATGCAAAGTTTCATCTCATAGGAACTTTTCATTGCATTGTAATATTATTAATTTAAAATGTATCCACTCTTGTGTAGTATCTTTCAAGTTGTCTTCATTTTCCTGCCTACCATCTGCATTAAAGTCACAGGTCATCTATAATTCCTTCTGATATGTTAAAAACATAGAAATTTCAAAAAGATATACTGGAAAAACTGTTTTTGCTTTTGTTCATTTGCTCACGGATGGGGTTGGATCTGCCCGAGCCCTCTGTGATACAGCAAAGCACCATTGCTGCGGGGGTGGCACCTTTCAGCCAGAGCATCTCCAGAGCAAAGGGCTGCTGTACTTTTGTACTAGATCAGCACTCTCTTTTTTTCTCCCTTTTTCATTTACTTATTCAATTTTTGCTGTTTGCTGCCAAAGGCGTTGCAGATGATGAGGCCCCCTGCATTGGGCCTGGGATCAGCAGGAACTGACTCAATGCTGAGAACACATTCTAACAGGTGAATGGGCAGCTCGCAGGTGGTAATGACTTTCAGTCACAATTTATGCGGGGCCCAGTGACAGGCTTCAGCCTGGTCGTCTATTACCGATTTCCCGCGCTCTCAGTCCATTACCAATCTAACTCTCCAAAGTTCCCTTTCACTCTGTCCCTTTTGCTCATGTTCTCTTTCTTATTCAATTACAGTGACTTTGATCAGGACCTGAATGGAAGGTTGGTGCAGCACAAGGCAAAATTAAGTTGCTGCTCCCATACCACCTGCCTCTGCAGGCATGTGGAGCGAAAGGGGTTTGACCATTTGTGGGCATGTGCTTTTACCACACAAATGCAACATTCTGATCACCTTTCTAGGATACCAGGTCTTGTATTTCCTACTCAACAAAGGACTATTCCGAAAGATAAAACAGGAAGTGCTGTGTGTTTGTTTCTAAGAGTTGTACCAAACATCCCCCCACTATTCTACCATCTACTTCTATGGGAGGAGAAAAGCTAAGTTAACCCCAATGAGAAAGAAATTACCGAATCAATATGGGGGCTTATTTTATATATGGGGTTGGCAAAAGTGGGTTTATAGTCCAACGTACATGAAACTGAGTTTATACTTTAATTATTATTTATTAATTATTTATTATTTTCCATACAAAAAAACTATAAATCTATCTTTGCCCATCTCTGCATATATTTTTGTTATATTTAAGAAAAATAAGTTGAGTGTGTACTTAGAAAACAACTACCCCTTCCTAGACATCTACAATGTATGTACCTACGTGCTGATCTTCCCTCCAAACCCTGAAAGTTTATGTATTATTCATTTTTCTCAGATAGAAAACAGAGATTTAACACATCTAAATTGCTAACCTAGAGTTACATCACTTTAAACAGAAGAGCCAGGGTTTTATCTTGAACTCCTGGATGGGTTCCCTGGAGCCCTGCCCTGCTGATATATCCCAGTACACATTGTAGATGCACAGAATATGTGGTATGTTTAGTTTTACCTAACACAGTGCTTTTCGGGCAGGGCGGAGATGCCATGAGTGAGGGGGTCTACAGTGCTTTCCTTGGTATCTGCCCCTTTAACTCATCCTTCTATCTGAACGAGCTGGAGAAAGGCAAGTCCAGGTGAGATCACTGAAGTTCTGCACCACTGTACAAAGAAGCTAAGGAGGAAAGCACTCATCACAGTTTCCATTTTTGCAATTCCAACAGATTCCAGCAGATAGCAGTTAATTTTAATCTACATCCAGATCAGCTATCCTGCTCCTTCCACAGTTAATTGAAAAATTTTTATGTTTATTTAATTACACACATTTATATATAGAGAGAGACCCTATATATTATCTGTCTATATTTACTTATATTGTCTCCATAATAAATTGATAATTTTGTCTATCAGATTTTTATTCAGATTCTATTCATATTCTACCCCAAATCTTGTCATGTGGGGGAGACCCAATACTTGAACTTCTTGCTATGAAATAATCTTTAAGATGCATTTGATTGTGTCCTCTCTTCCTCTATTGTTTGTAAATATATCATAATCAAAACCACTGACTAAACAATGATCCAGGTGCTGGGAACGAACTGGATTATCATGACCCTTATTTTTCTTATGAAAGCTAGTATGGTTATATGCTATTAAAAAGTAAACAATATAAATTGAATTCACATAAACATCTTTGCTCACATGACTCTATGCTTTCATATTCATGTTGTTATTTGCCTCTACAAGTCTGTGCTGAAACAAAGCCAGAACAGGCTATTGGTGGTGAGGGACCCTTGGTACTAGCTGTTTTTTTCCAGCAGAGAGAGGAGCTGGAGCACTGGGAGAAGACTGAGACCATTAGGGACCCTGATGAGTGAAGAATGGTGAGCTACCTAGTTTCTTTCATCAGCCTTTCTAAACAGGGGCTCTGCAAGACCATCGAGCCCTGAAGTTTTAACAGGTGTTTATTTTACACAACAAATTTTCTTCTGTTCTATGAATCTAGTTTGACATGACCTGAGTACCATCTTTAAGTGAATTGAGTTCTCTTCCCACTACTGCTTCTTGTTTTGCCTTGTTGCTAGTGGGTAACAGCAGTAGCTCTGATTCTGAGCCTGAAGAAGGCAAAGGTTGAAATATTGGAAAGCCTCAAACAAGCAAATTGACCACAAAAGAGAAAAAGAGAGACAAAAGAAGGAAAAAGAGGGAACAGCAATTGAGTGAAGCAAATGAGCTCAGGAATCTTGCTTTTAAGAAAATTCCCAAGAAATCCTCCCATATCACCTGGAATGTTCAAAATAAGCTTTCTTTATCAAACCCAGTACAAAAGAAAAAATTCACAAGAAGAAAATTGGCAAGAATGGAGACAAAGAGATGAGCAGCGTTCTTCTGGTTTACAAATATACATTATCTATTCATTTAGACAAGTCATACAGTTTACCAGTGTTTACACCACAGAAAATTTGTCCCAGTGGTCTTCAACATGGGTGAAAGGTTATTTGAGTGGCAAATACTGATTCTCAGCTTAGGGACAGGTGGAGACCAGTACACATGAGAATTCATTTCTTCCACTCTAAGCTAGGTTTGTGAGAATTTTACTTCTAGGGAGGCTACTTAATGCCTTCCTATTCCCAAAGTGTCTTTTATTCCCTTAAAGGAAGAGATGCCTGTGTAGATGTATGTCCACATAAATTTGATGAATGAAGATGGTGTGTCTGGTCCCATTGGTCACTGTCAGTGATTCTGGATTATTGTGAAATAATATAAGTATATTTATAGAGAAAAGGGAACTTGCTAAATACAGACTTCATTGACAAAGTGTCATAAAACACTATCGGCCTCCTTTTTTTTAACTGTAGATTAAGATGTCCTCAGACAGGCTGTTTTAAAGTACTTTCTCATCCTGAGAAAAGGTCACAATTGTGACAGTTATGGTTATCCCCTTCTCTTGTCACAGTAAATTTACAGGTTTTATTAGGTGAAGTCTGATAAATAATGAAACAATAGAAACAATTGATATTAGACAGGGAGAAGCTGGGCATAGTTTCATTCCAGTTCCTAAATCATCTTTATGAGTCATGTGACCTTGAAAAATCCCCCCAGTTTCTTTGAGGTTCCGTTTCTAGAACTAATAAATACTAATCTTCAGTCTCAAGGGTTATGGTGAAAATCAAGAGAGGAGATATAAATAAATCCCACATACGCTCTAAAGAAATAATTACGAAGTCTACCAAGATTTCCTAGTTAAAGTAGGAATTTCTTTGTTTGTATTTTGTGCTTTATAGACATTTTATCCAGTTCTCATAACTCTAAGAAGTAAGCCGAAGAACATTCAGCAATTTGCCTGAGGTCAGAAAACAAACACATAGCTGAGCCTGGACTCTTCCTGTCTGCCTGAGTCTGAAGTCCAATTTCTGTAGTCTCCGTACTATATAACTCCTCAAGTGCTATCAGGGATGCGGAGAAAAGGGAACCCTGGTGTGCCGTTGGTGGGGATGCAGACTGGGGCAGCCACTGTGGAAAATAATATGGAATTTCCTCAGAAAACTAAAAATGGAGCTGCCTTTTCATCCAGCAATTCCACTGCTGAGATTATACCTTAAGAATCGCAAATCACCAATTCAAAAGATCCTATGCACCTCAATGTTCATAGCAGTGATATTTATGATAGCAAAGTGATAGAAAAAGGCTAAATGCCCATCAGTAAATAAGTGGATCAAAAAACTGTAGTACATTTACACAATGGAATACTACACAGCAGAAAGAAAGAAGGAGCTCCTGCCTTTTGTGACAGCATGGATGGAACTAGAGAGCACTTATTATGCTAAGTGAAATAAGCTAGTTAGTGAAAGACAAATACATATGATCTCAGCTATAAGTGGAACCTAATGAACAAAACAAATGAGCAAAACAGAACCAGCGGTTTGGAAACAAGGAATAGACTGACAGGGATCAGAAGGGGGGTGGCAGGGGGATAAGGGAGGAAAGAAGCGAAAAGTCCTAGTTAAATACCTTGTATAAATGGCCCATGGACATGAACAACAGGGTGGGGATTGACTGTGGGAGCGGGGGTGGGATGGGGCAGGGGAGAGCAATGAGGAAAATTGGGGCAACTGTAATAAAACAACCACAAAAATTCCTTTAATTTAAAAAAATGTCTCCATTGATTTAACTTCTGTGAATCATTTGCATCATAAACTAGACTGTGAGGGCCACCATTTGAAATGCACGATGAGGAATGAAGGCAGAATCTTGGAACCAGAAAGTTCTGTCAAAGTCATCTAGGTGAACTCCCTGCCTTATGTAACGCTCACCAAACCAGTCCAGACACATTGTCAGGGATGAAATTAACTGCTCTGCTAACTCCTCCTGTGCTTAACCATGCTTGCTACCCCCAGAGCTCCTACTTACATCATTTGAATTCCCTCCAGCTGCAATTTATGCCCTTCTCTTGTTCTTGCCTCGTCAGAGTGAGAACAGCTGTTCACCATCCTCCATATAATCACACTGGGGTTTTTGAGTCACTCTTCAACAATTTCAGTCCAGGTCTTGGGACACAGACTTATTTACTGGAGAACTGACCAGGATGCCAAGTAGAGAGAGGTACATTTAGAACATATTCACACCTAGTAAAATGCTGAATAGAAAAACCGATTTAGGAGTGAATATTGTTCCTCATTATTTTACCGCAGCTCATGTTCTGCAATTGTTTTAAATTTGAAGTCCATTCCATAATGGCTAATGATATGGTTTTTCATACAATTTGGATCTGGCTTTATCTGAGTTTGAGATAATTAAGTCAGGAAATCCAAGGTGGAAAAAAAAAAAAAGGTTGGGCAGGGGCCAGCAGGATATTTGATCCAAAGTACATGTGTCTGAAATTAAATTTGGGAGTTAGACTGTGCTGTCCTTAAATCACGACAGCAAATGAAGGGGAACCTTCTGGATGCTAAGAAAAAAGGAATAGGAAGGCTGCTGCCTTATGGGAATTGTAGGGAACAGGGATAATTCCCAGAAACTAGCCAGAGTGTCTGAGTGGCTGCTTGGCACACAGAATGAGGAAAGAAGGATGGAAGGCGTCCTATAATTACCTTGTCAAAGCTCCTGAGAGATCGCCTGTGTGCCCAATGAACTGGGGGCAGGTACATCTCCTGGAGTGTGCGGGAAATAAAGCTTTACCTGCATGGTGGGATTTTTAAGGGGAAGAGGACCTCCAGTTAAAAATTAGTGAAATGCATATATTTCACTCATTATAGCTTTTTTTTGATACTTAACATTTCTTTTTTGCACCTGCGTGTCCCTTAATGCAGAAGTAATATTCTCCATTAACAGGTCAGCTAATAACATCCCCAAAGCATGATTCTGTAAGAACAGGAATGACATTCAGTCTCCGTTTGTGGCTCTAGACAGGTGGGAGAACAGTCAGACAATCATTTCACTCATTTATCAGTAAAATGGGGATAAACAGTATCCACCTCATGGAAGAGAGCATTAAATGAGTTATCCTAGGAAGAGTTTATGCTAGTTAATGGTGCATAATAACAACTCATAGATGCTGCTTATTGTTACCTATTATCATTAAATAAAAAAAAGGTCCTTAGGTCTTGGGGAGGGCAGGTATGAGAACACAAGACCATTGTTTAATGTGAAAAGTCCTTGAAGACAAAGTTCTAGAGTAACAAACATATTAGTGGTTAGCTTTTCTGAAGGAATGGAGGGTGTCAGAAGGAAGAGGATGCTGAGCAGTGCTGATTAGAGAATATCAGGAACATTTTGTTTTTCTGGACAAAACACTTTAAAAGAATATTGATGAATTAGACCATACTTCTGGGAAGCAATCAAATAAAAATTTGGTTTTTGAACTCATGTGAGTGGGGAAAACTCGAGAGAATTTTATGTGTTCATCTCAGAGAGGAGTTAGGATGAGATGCACCAGTGTTCTTGCATGACTCTATGGAATATAAAATCTTCCCCAAGAATAAAATCAAGAGCACATGGAGTGGAAGCCTCAAGGAAAATTTCAAACAGTAAATAAACTTTTTCTAATAATGAAATATGATCAAAATATGATTGAGCTGTCTCAGTCAGTATATAAGTTACTAGACTATCGAGGTTAGGCATATATTTAGGAGAATATTTGGAGACTGGTTCATAAACCTCCCCAGGGAATTTTTATATCCAAAATTACATAACTTGCTTAAGTGCATTCTTAACCTTGGCATTACTAGTTAATGATGTTTCACAGACCACATGGAAGGTGTGGCTCAGTGGATTGAGCACCGGCCTATGAGCCAAAGTGGCGCTGGGTTGATTCCCAGTCTAGGGCACATGCCTGGGTTACGGACCAGGTCCTCAGTAGCAGGTACATGAGAGGCAACCACACACTGATGTTTCTCTTCCAGTCTTTCTCCCACCCTTCCCCTCTGTCTAAAAATAAATAAAATCTTGAAAAAACAGACCACAGGGACAGAAGACACACTCACTAAAATAGTTTCTTTCACGAATCCATCTATCTGAGGGTGTTTCACCCAAACCAAAATTTAAAACTACAAAATAAACACTAATTTGAAATAATATGTGCACCCCTATGTTCATTGCAGCATTATTTATAATAGTCGAGTTTTGGAAGCAGCTCAGATGCCCATCAGTGGATGAATGGATAAAAAAGCTCTGGTATGTTCTACAATGCAATACTACTTGCCCATAAAATAGAAGCAACTCTTACCCTATGCAATAGTGTGGGTGGCTCTGAAGACTATTCTGCTAAGGGAAATAAATCAGTCAGAGAAAGGCAAGTACCATACGATTTCACTCATGTAGGGAAATTAATGAACAAACCAAACTAACAAAATAGAAACAGACTCATAGACATAGAGAACAGACTGGCAGCTGAACAGAGGGGAGGTGGTTTAGGGGCTAGGCGAAAAAAGTGAAGGGATTAAGCAAAGAAAAAATCATAGGCACAGACAATGGTATGATTATTACCAGAAGGAAAGGGGAAGAGGGAGGTAGAACAGGGTAAATGATGACAGAAGAAGACTTGACTTGGGGTGCTGAACACACAATACAATATACAAGTGATGTATTAGAGAATTGTACCCCTGAAACTTATATAATTTTATTAACCAATGTCATACCAATAAATTCAATTAAAAAAAGAACTTCCTGTGATTTTTCTGCTTTCCATATTAGGAAAACAATTGTCCTTTAATACACCAGTGGGACTTCCAGATGTCATATGTTGCAAAGTTCCATTAGCATTGTAACCAGAGAGGGGAAGCCAGCTGCGACACTGGGGAGGGCCCACTTTCTGTGGAGGTATGTTGTTAACAGTGATGAACGCCCTAATCAAGGCATGCAGTTAGGGTTTGTGAATTAAGGCAGAAGTAGCTTGGGCAACCATTTGTAAAACAACTACTTGCAAAGACATTGGATGCACTGATCAGGGCTGGTCATTTGTACGAACATCCTTATGAAGAATAGAATTCATGACTGTTCAGTGTGATTGGATAAAATCCAAACTTCTAACCATGATCTATAAGATTTTGAGTTCATGACATTATGCAATCTTATCTCCTGCTAGTTCCGCTTTCGTTATGTTTCAGACATACACTTTGCTGTTTTTGGTCAGACAAGCTCATTTCAAGGTGCATTTGGACTGTCCTCCAACTCCAACTGTTCTTTCTCCAGATCATGATTTGAATATCATGAATATTCAAATTTTCACTGGCTGATATTCTTCCCTGATCATGGATCTAAGCATGTTGTTGACCAATTCCATCCTTCATTTTCACTCTTGATGCTATTAATTCACTTTATTTTTCATAGAGTTTGTTTTTTAACTTCTATGACGTGGGTACCCAGAATAGTGTTTGACACATTATGCATAGTGCATATTGGCTCATCTCAGGTGTTTATGTGTTTATTATCTTCCCTCACTAGAATGTGCTCTTCATGAAGACAGAGACCTTTTGTTCCCCACATCACACAATGCAATGCCAGAACTGTGCTTTAAAAAGTGACACCTCAATAATTACTTGTTGAAGGAATGAGTGTTTTTGTGGTAGACGTTCACATGTGAATAATTTAAATGCACTTAAGGACAGTAAATGGTGTGAGTTTTTGTTAGCTTGAGCGCATTTTAGTCTTTTCTTTCTTCTCCGGACTGTGTGAACACCACTGTTCCAAACAGGACTCACTCCACTGAAGGTGAAACTAGAGGCTCTGCCTGAGGTCGGCACTAAAGGAGCAGTTAGGAATATAGACCTGGCCCCAAACTGCTGCAGAGGAGTCACAGAGGGTGTGGGTGGAGAGTAACGTTACAGTCAAGCAATGCTTGCAGCCATGGCTTTGGTGAAGTGTAATAAAATCCTGTTAAGTAGATGAGGCAAGTCGAACTCAAAGAAGTAAAAGGAGGGACCAAATTGATTTTGACAAATAAAGGCTTCAGCAATATAATTCCTCATGAAGATCCAGCCACGGGCAGACCAATCCCTCTCTGTCCCTCTGAGAGGAGCCCTATGTTTCTGCACTAGGCTCCATTATCTAATCAGATGTGGTCATTCATTTCACAAAAGTTACTCTTCTGGATAGTAAATAAGTGTAAAATCAGAGCCAAAGATACTTACAGAAAATAAAAAATATATGTAGTTTTTGTACATAGAATCCTAAATCATCCTTTATATTATTATCACAGTTTACTATTCTTTGGAAGAGTATTTATCTCATGTCATTATTCACCGTTAGACTTTATTAGTGTCAGGGATGTATTTTAATCACCATTCATCTCTTCATTAATTGAAATCAACTAACTGATTATTAATCAATTAAAATCAATTAATTGTTAACTTAAGTAATAAAGTTAATTCACTAAACATTTATTGAGTAAATTTTATGAGAGTCATCATGATAGGTCCTAGGTAAAGATGGTTTCTGCCCTGTGGAATTTCTGTTCTTATTAAAGGAAGCAGACATTAAATATACAGGATGATACTAGATATTAATCAGTGCCTCCTAGAAAATGAAGAGTCTACAAGTGGCAGTGACTGGGGATGTGAGGATGGTGCTACTCAAGATAGGATTGCGGTTTGGTCCCAGTGGAATTGAAGTTGAAAAGAAACCAGAAAGGATGCTCCAATCATAGAGACAACTACAAAAAATGAAGGCACAGATGAGTGGGCCTAGTCAAGCAATTGCGAGGGGACCAACATGACTGCAGCCCTGTGGGCAAGGATGGGAACAGATGATGCTAGAGAGGCAGGCAAAGGGAAAATAATGCTAACTTTTGTCATCTATAATTAGGAAGCTATTTCATTAGAGATATATTGAAATCTTTTGAGCAGGAGAGAGATTTGATTTGGTTTACATGTTTCAAAAGGTTGCTCTAGTTAAAATAGAACACATTCGGCCCAGACTGGGTAGCTTGGCTGGTTAGAGCATCATCCTGATATGCAAGGTTGTGGGTTTGCTCTCTGATCAGGGCACCTACAAGAAGCAACCAATGAATATATTATAAATAAGTGGAACGAAAAATGATGTCTCTCTCAACTACTATATCATATTTTCTTTAGCCTCATGCACAATCCTTTAGTTATCAGATATTTGTAGTGGAGTAAAACAGAGCACTAAACTGTGCCCCCTTGCCTTGTCTCAACTGCTATTTTAAATCAAAGTCTCTGCAAAATTCCCCAAGTTGAATCTCAGACACTTCAGAAATATATGCCAATTAACAAATCACCTGAAATTATACAGGATTTTTCTAAGTAATTTCCAAAACATTGGCTGTGGGGAGGCTTAGTAGCAGAGGAAGTTTATCCCAAGAGCCAGGGTCCATCACACTAAAGAGCTAATTTCACAAATGTCAGAAGGAAGTCTAAGGACCCTGGGGACTGTGGGACCCAAGGGGAGACATTAATTGTGAGTATAGAAACTTCCCACCTCCCTAGTCCTTCAATGGAGAGATGCACAAAGCACATTGCTCCCAGACAAGTTCCAGAAAAGGACCGAACACCTTCAGTAGAGAGAAAGCATGTTGAAATGCTCTTGGGGATGTGAACTAAAGGGAAAAGAGAAAATACACATGTCAATTAGACAACATAACAACCAACACCAGCCCTGAGGTCCTCATGTGTAGAACATGAGTTCACTATAAATACAGCCAGTCTCCACCTTTCTCCTCTGAGAGGCACCCTCACATTCTATTAGATCAATAGTAAATCCTTGTAAGCAGAAGATGTGTGATTATTGTAGGAGCCTCACTCCCTTGGTCTAATCTGCTTCATGCTCTGTTATACAGCAAGTAACCAAGTTACGGGACCGACAGCAGACACAGACCACTGACAAGACTAGCTATGAATGTAGGAAAATCAATAGTTTTCAAAGAGAATTCCACAATTATTCTATTAAATAATTAAAAGTAGGCTTACAGCTATAATTAAACACAAAGCATTTGGGTTATAATGGAGAACAATAAGGACAAAGCGTTGACACCAACTGTGCCTTCTAAGGCTGTCTGCGAGAGTGCAGGCTGCTGTCCTTTATATTCAGACTCAACCACCTCAGAGTCATGTGTCCTTGAGGACATCACGTAATCGCTCCATGCTTCAGTGTTTCTTCATTTGTAAAATCTAAATAATCATAGCGCCTACTACACAGGTCATGGACAGGATTAAATGAATTAATAAGTGTGAAGCTCTTAAACAGGACTTGACATACAGAAAGAAATATATGTGTTTGTTATTATTATATTATTGCCCATCAGAATGTTCCTAACATTACCATCAAAGACCTAGGTCTAAAATGGTCAAGGCTACATGCTGTAAGTGATTAAGGAGACAGAAGAATCACTGCAGGCTTTAATAATAACAGTCACCACTCTAAACATCCATTTAATTATCTACGGAATAGAGGTGGAAATGCTCAACCTTCCAGCATCTCTCAACTGTTGTGATAACTAAATGAAATGATCTTCAGAAAGAGTTTTATAAGTTTATGAAGTGTGATATCTTTGCAAAATGTCAGTATCGTTATTATTATCATTTTATGAGTAGCCTCAAGAACATGGCAACATGGCGGGCCTTAACATAGAAGCTAGAAAAATAATTTTTCTATTGAAGGTGGAGGTAAGGTTTCTGAGTGCCCCTCAGTCATCTTTGCATTGTATCAGTGAACTGGCTGAAAGTAACTCTCTAAAAAAATTCACTCTATTCTCTTTGATTCTTTTTTTACTTCTGTAATTCATGCTATTTATTTAATGATAAAAAGTTGAGAGACAGAGAGAGAGAGAGAGCTCACCTACCCACATATGAATTGAAAATGCTTTTCACTTCTCTAATGCCAGCATCCAGGATATGAAACTGTCATCTACTGGATCAGTGAGATATCTGTCAAATATCTAAATTGTCCTTTAACGTAGTCCCCTCATTTCACCCTTTTGGAAATGTCTCAAATGTTAAAAAAATATTTTGTTATAATTCAATGATATGAGGAAGTAACGACATATATATATATACAGATATATATATATCTGTATATATATATTCCAATATATATAACTATAACTATATACATACACACACACACACACACATATATATCTGCCTAAAAGGTAGAGATACTTATTGAAGAACATACAAGACACAAGAAACATTGTACATGGGACAATGACGCTTCAGTCCCATTCAATGTAGGAACCTTGAGACCTCACATAGTTCTCTTAATAGCCACCAGATGCCCCATCCATCATATTTTCCTGAATCTCATCAACAGTATGAATCTCTTCCCTTTCAAAGGTGATTTCAGTTTTGGGAAAAGTCAGCAATCCCAGGGCACCAAATCTGGACTGTAGGGGAGCTGGGTCACCTGGGTGCTTTGATGTTTCACCAAAAAACTCCAAACGAGACATGACACGTGAGTGGGCAGTTATTGTGATAAAGCTGCCAAGCATCAGTTTTTCATAGCTGCAATGTTCTGAATCATCTGAGTAGTTTTCATGGAGGAATTTTTCAACACAAAATTTGATGCAGATCCATTGCTCAACATGCTCAGTCATTTTGAATGCAACAGCCACACAGTACACATGCTCACTCAATGGCATTTACCACCACCACAGACTAGTACAGTGAAGTGGTCATTGTTCACACATGTGCATTTCAGCCCACTCTCCTTGGCTGCCAGGTTACATGGATGTCACAGGTAAACCATTCTTGTTATATTAACAATGGCTGGACTCTTTCCAGACAGTCTTTGTGTGTGTGTGTGTGCGTGTGTGTGTATACACATGGCATACAATACGTAGATAATTTCATCAATATATCCTCACCATCATCATCAAAATTTTCCTTTTGATGTAAACTTAACTCTCAATATTTCTTTTTTGTGTAAGATTTGATTTGTCATAAACTTTCTGTAGTTGGATATTGGAGTTCTTTTTAAATCTCATCAGGTTTCTGATTAAAGGCACTAGGTTGTTTTATCAAATTTAAAAAGTTAAATACAGATTTCATGATTGTTCATTGAAAGCCCTTGTCAGACTCATAGAAGACCCATGGTACTTGGGGAAGAGTAAGAGGTCGAGGTTAATTAAACCCCAGGTAGAGATGGTTTTGCACTGAAACCTTTGTAACGCCCCGGGTACTGATTCATTGAGCCATCAATACTGGTGTGACTTGATTACACTGTGTTTACTGACTCTTCTGAGAAGGTTGGGAATAGCATAGGGGTATCATTGCTTTCTGTTGTCTGTTCCATGCTCAATTTCTGAGCTGAGTCATTAGAAAAAAAATTTTTTTAAATGTTGCACTTTTTAAATAGGCTTTTAGCAATCTAGCAGGGACCCAAAGTTTCTCAGGGCAGAACTATTCCACAGATGCAGGTTGGATACATTAGGAGATAAAATTTACATTAACAGACTGTGTTTGGACAGGTTTGGACAGCAAGCGAGGGTTCAGAATCAGAAAAACTAGGTTTAATTCCAAGCTCCACATTAGTCTTTGTTCTCAGTGACTGCAGGTTTCCTAATCTCTTAAGTAAAAGATTCTGACATCATAGAGTTGTTCTGAGGTTAAATAGGAAATACATGTCAAAGTGTCCTCTAAACTCTAAAGCAGTTTAAAAGCAAAGCTTTCTTTCCCTGGGTACAAAAGGCATCAGGTAAGCCAACCACACCATTTTTGGAGCCTAGGTAAAATAGTCTGTGGTGTTCTCACCACACGGTGAGACACCCTGTGTGTATAAGAGGTAGCAGCTCTGTCACTGTCATTTTGAAAGACGCAGCTATAGCACTGTGGGCGCTCTCGTGTTATGCCAAGGTCTCCCGTGGGGACCCCCAGCGGGCTTTGGAGAGGACTTCCCCTCTGGGGTCTCTGTTTTGGCTTCACTGTGGGTCTCTGATAGTTTTTTGTTTTGTTTTTTTTTGTTTGTTTTCTATTATGCCTGCTGAGAAATGCAATAAAGATTTTTTAAAATATTTTACTGTCCAGCATTTTATTGATTTTGTGGAGACGTCATTTGTGGTGTATGGACTGTCATGATACTAGAAATAGAAGTCTTCCCCTTGAGTCAAAACTCAAAAACAGGACACCTGCTAGTGAAGAGATGAATAAATATTTGCATCCACTTAATTTTAAATGGAGTCAGTATTTCACTTTTTAGTGGCTGACAGTTGGCTTTACTAAATTCCCCACATGTTCAAGGAAATATGCTTCTCTGTACCATGACACTGTTATGTTCTGAATTCTGATCTCTGCTCTCTTTCTGTATTTTCCTTCACTCCTTTATTAAAAAATAAGGTTGTCAACCCTAAAATGTATCTGTCTATGGACAACCTTCAAAAACTCAGTTACATATTTTGCCACAGAATATACAATTGGCTTAATGAAAACTGGGGGCCCAAGGGAGTAGGAAGAGTTCAGGATGGGCTCATCACATGTGGTGAAAGTCTTGTTATTGCTTTTCCACTTTATATAAGTCACTGTGCTAAATATGGGAATGACGTTATGCATTTTATGTCTCTGAGTAGCTTTATGCATATTTTATCAGAATTTCATTGTCTGTGCTTTAAATATTTGGTACAAAGATGAGTGCTATATTTTTTAAGTGTGATTTGTATTGAAACATAGGGTAAAAGTAAAATTTTAGGAAATTGCGTTCCAAAATGTTTATATGCAACATGTTCATTGAGTGTCTGATGTGCAAAATTGCATTAGTGATTCAACTGAGAACATCTGTTAATGAACCTATCCACCCTTCTAGTTAACAGAACGAGGGATTCCTTTATGAACTACCAAGGACACTGTCGCTATTTCATCTCCCACGTCAGCTTCTTGTCACGTCATTCACACAGAGAACCACAGCAGACACGTGCTAATGAAAAAAAAATCTGAAGCATATTTGCTTTTCTATTTTCCAGTGGTACTCATGGGCACTGAATGACAATCTCCTATGTCCCTAACCTTCATCATGCCAAGAGTTACTGCATGTCTTTGTCAATGTCGCTTCTTTCAACTCCTTTTGCAACTGGGCAGATGATGATGAGAAAAGTGGTTTTCAATAGATGAGATACATGTTGGAGGAGGAATAGGTACCATGGACAGGTGGGTTCCAAGGATCTCCACTGCAATGCTTTAGCTGACTTCCAAAATTATGTGTGCATTTTACGGTTATTCAGCAAATCTCCCCTCGAAATAAATGGATCCCCTGTGCTGCTTAAAAAGGCCATGACATTCATTTCACTTCATTTCACGGAACAGGAGCAAGCTTGTTGGTTAGATGAAAAAGAAGTTAGCCCTGCAATAGGTTGCTTTTTATTCTCCATTTATAAGGCAATTGGAAATTTCATAGTAATGATCTCTTCGTTCCTGTCTTCAGATATTACTTTTAAAGTCTATTGGGTAGAAATTTTTACTTTTTCCTTTAAGGAAATAAGTTTAGGGGAGTTATTTACTGTACATCACATACACATGATTTGTTTGAAATTTCCTATGAAGGAATATTTATTTCCCCCCCTTTGGGAGTTCACCTACAATAAATGGCTTTTAACTCCCTCGTGGGTGGTTTTTCCAGTTCTCCACCAGCAGAGCCTCCTGTCATCCCGACACTCACAGGGAAATCCAAGCTAGAACATCTTATTTTATCCAACCTGGTACAGTCTTCATTTCTGGACCCAGGGGATTTGTGTGTGTGTGAGCGTATATGTAAGACTTGACTTCATTTCGAATGGAGATCCAAAACCAAGCTTCTGAGTAAACTCCTGACCAATGTCTCTGGTTGGGAAAATTGATAGCCTGACTTTAACAAGAAGAGTTTGCCTCCAGAACTTTTAAAGGTGCTATCTTGTCATACTGAGCCGTCACAACATTGTGCTACAGAATACTGGCCCTCACCAAAAACTACTTGGCATGACTCACCCCTCTGCTGAACTGCCATGACTGTGAATGGCCTGAGGCAGCTACTGGGGTGAAGGATTAAACCATGAAGTCAGAAAAAAAACCCTGACACTTGTGATCCTTTTATTTAAAAACTCTCCAGAATGGTAATGGACCAAATTAAAAAAAAAATAACTAGCTGTTCTGAACATATAATTAAACTTGTTCATTTATGTTATTATTATAGCACATTGTATTACATTTTGGAATAATTGCTTTAAGATTGGTTCTGGAATGGGCTTCCTTGGTGTAAACATAGTTCTTCTCCTTTGCATTCTACACAACACACTAAATCAATTTAATAGGAGAAAATAAAGTTCAGGGTCCTTGAAACACAAGATACAGGTATCCACCTATGCTTTTTTCATAAATATATTTTACCAAGCTCCCAGAAAAAAAAGTGAAGGCAATTTAGTGTACAATGAAGTATTGCTATTCATTCAAATTGTTAAATGGGCTGCTAAAAAAATAACAGGTCAGATGAAACTGTGAAACTTACACTGGTTTTCATAAATACTTTGATGCTCAGAAAAATTTATGGATTTTGTTGGATCAGTCAGATCTCATGATTTACCAGAGTTTAATGTCATATAATATAGCTTTACATGCTGCATTCTAACTCTGACCATGACTTTCTCCTCAGGGCACAATGCTTCTCTTTCCTTAGAATCTATTAGGTTTATTTGTTTGTTTTTTCTGTTAGCATGGATAAACACCAAAGGAAAATGAAGTGGTCATTATGACCATGAATATTTTTATTTACCATTCTACACTGAAGAAAGATATCTTGAATTATAATGGTAATTATGTTTTCAGACATATGTGAAGATTATATGCACTTGTTTAATCATATTTATTGAAAACCCAAGGGAAAACTAAAATTTCCCAATCACATATATCATTCATTCTCAACAAATTTCCCAAAACTGGCAAGCTCATTAGCACAGTGGATACTATTACTTGAAGAAATGCTATTTACATTGGGGTCCTCCTTGCCTGCTTTGCTTAATAAGCTTCGAATGCAGATTCCTCCTCGAAAATCATTTCATTGCAAGAGCACTCAGTGTGGCTGAAATGCCTATTTTGGTCCCTGCCAGGAAGATTCCATCAACTTCTGCCTGTGTCATTTACCTTCTTCTGTTGACTTAGCATTTCCTGAAATACAGTCTTCACTGACCTAGTACTCCAGGAAACACCAATTTAGCATGGTAAATTACCATTCTCACTGCTGCCTCAGCGTTTCCGGCAAAGACTGTGTTTTTCTTCCTCAGTCCCTTCGGTCAGGGAGCTCTGGCTTTGAGGTGGATTTAGGAGTTCAGGACTATTACAGAACATAATGACAGGATGCCCTCAAGTGGTAACACTTTATCCAGAAAGCTGTACATGCTTTCCAACAAGAAGGCACAATTCTTCCTGTGGCCTCCTTACAGGAGGTGCATAGCATCCCAACAGGTCAATAAACAGGGTAGCCTGCAGATTCAGAGTGAAAGGAAGTGAGGTTGTACATGTACTTAAAGGGAGATAACATATATTTAACCAGAAGGATTACTTCGTGTGTCTCAAATTGCCATTCTTTAAATAACGATTGGGACTCTTCCTCACCGTCTGCCATGGGATGTTAACAACACCCAGTTGGTTATGGGAATTGCTTAAATATTGACCTAAAAAGGCGCCCATCACAATGACTTGATTTTACTAACTAACCCCTTAAACTAACCCCTTAAACCCCTTTATTTTTCTCATATGTGAAATAACAGACTAGATGTGCCATATTAAAATAAATAGATGAATATCAGGTAGAATGGTGTCTGATACAAAGGGGGTCAAGGAAAGACCATTTTAATCCCATCCTATTTCTCATATTTCTCATCATTAATGATAACATGGCCAGGAACACGAGCTCAGAACTCAGATGGGGAAAAAAAAAACCCTGACACTGAAAAGGGCTGGGACTGGAATGATGGGCTGACACTCATGTGATGACATGAAATTGATCCTTCAGAGCCTCCAACGGAACATTGCCCAAACTCAACTTGTTTTTCTAGTCTCCAATTCTCTGGGTTCTTTTCCCTGAAGTCTTCTATATTTTATTTGGTTAAATGGATCTACTCTTTCTAAAACATTCAGATACTGAAGTCTGCAATCTCAGAGTCATACTTGAATCATCCTTTTTATTTCCCACTTGAATTACTTGGTTTTCCGTCCACTCCTCAGTCTGTCGCCTCCTTGGTACTGCCACTGTGCCAGCTTTTCACCTAATTGATCTCTTCACCCTCAATCTCTTCTTCTTACTGTAACCATTCCCTTTATCTCTCCCAACTACAGGTATGGCTCTCATTCTCCAGGTAAGACCAGATAATATGTACTTTTTACTTTTTAACAGGCAAAAAAAAATATCCACCCCTTCACAAGTTATAGATGTTTCTTCAATGTCTAAATCATATCTCTAGCTTTTTTCTTTCTCCTTTTCTCTTCCCTCTTTTCTCTCTTCCTTCCTTCTTCCTTTCCTTCCTCCTTCCCTCCTTCCTTCCTTCCTCATTTCCCACCTGTACCTAATGACTTGAAATCTCTTCTTTCACTCCTCTGTACCTTGAGCAGACATATCTGAATGTTTCCCATGTTCAGAATATCCACCACCCCAACTTATCCACCTCAAAAACCCATATATTCTTTCATTCTACTTTGTTTACATTTTACCTCCCCTTTGAAATTTTTACTACTTCTCTAATTATTTTTTCTATTTCTCTAATATACATCTTTTATCAAATTCCTAACTACATAGTTATTTCATTCTTTTGACTATGTACCATTTAAATGTACACAGTAGAGCTTACTTGTATGTGTCTGCCTCAACATTACTATAACTGACAAATGGGGAATTGAAAAAATATTAAATCTATCAATGATTAAATGGATGAATTAAACATTAAATATATACATTTTTAAAATACTCTAATGCATATGTATACTATGAGAATATGGGAATTTAATTGGCTAGACATTCAGCAGAAACTCAAAAGTTAAATACTTTTGTGTTTCTTTAATCAGGAGTTAGAGAATAGAGTTTAGAGCAGCCTAAATAAATGAAAAGTGAGGGGGGAAACCTTGTAGCACACAGGATGAACCCCAAGTGGTATTCTCTCGACTAATTCATGAACTACCCACTGGTCAGAGAAATACCAAGGAGCTAGGCAGAGGAAGCAACTGGAGTGGAGGTAACTGAGTAAAGATCTTTGCTGCTGCCTCTGGCAGTAAAGACAGGATTTGAGTCAAGCCAAATTTGCTTCTTCTTAGATTCCCAAACCAAGATTCTTTAGAAGTTCACAATAGTTCGAATCACTATAATGCATCATGCTTAAAAAAATCCTTGAAAACAGGAAAGGATGAACCATTGTCAACAGAAAAAGTAGTCAATAAAAATCATCTCAAGATGACCCAGTGGTTACAATTATGAAAAAAAGGATTTTAAAGCAGTCATGGTATATTCACAGTCTTAAAGAAAAACATGGTTATAGTTAATTAACAGGTAAGATTTTCAGCAAATAAATGGAAACTATAAGTAATAACCATATACAAATTCTAGAGCTGAAAGTAAAATATCTGAAATCATAAAAAAAAGTATTAGATATGCTTAAGAGCTGACTGAGAAGGCAGAAGAAAGGGTCAATTTACTTATCAATATAAATTGTTCAATATAAAGAATAGAGATTTTTCAAAAAAAGGATCAGGGGGAAAAAGGGGAAATGTGGTCTCACTGTGATAATATTAAATCATCTGATCTATGTATTACATAACTGAAGTTCCAGGAAACAGAGAGAAAACAGGAGAGAAGAGCGATGATGAAGAGGAGGAAATGCATAGTTACATAAGAAAACATTCTTGTTCTTAGGAAATAATCTCTTAAATATTTAGAGGTTGCATTAGTTTGCTAGGGCTTCTGTAGCACATTAATACAAACTTAGTAGCTTCAGCAACAGAAATTTATAGTCTTGCAGTTCTGGAGACTAGAAGTCCACCATCAAGATATCAGCAGAGTCATGTTCCCTTTGAAGGTCTCAGAGAAGGGTCCGTTACCAGCCGCTTTCCCAGCTCCTGGTGGTTCTTTGACTTGCGTCAGTATAACTCCATTCTTCACGTGGCATTCTCCCTGTGTGTGTACCTGTGTCCAATATTTTCCCTTTTTTTCTAAGGATACCAGTCCCATTGGATTTGTACCCACACTGATGACATAATTTTCACTTGGTTACCTCAATAAAGATCATCTCCAAAGGAGGTAATACTTTAAGATACTGGGGTTAGGACTCCGACATAACTTTTTGAAGGGAAACAATTTAGCCAACTACAGTGATAAATGGCTATTTTGATATGTCTGACTTAATCTCTAAAGATTTTGGGAAATACGAAGAGAAGCATACACACACCTCCAAACACAAGCATGCACAACTTTGGGACGCTCTGGGACTTGGGTCTCACCATCTTCTGAGCTTCAGTCTGGTTCTAATAGCTGGTCTGAGCTCCTAGACACTGTCCTGGTACTCCTTGTCTTCAAAGTCCCATTACAAAGGAAAGCCCACCTTTATTTAATCAGCCCTAAACAAGAAAAAGTACCTGACCTTGAAGTCCCATCCTTGTGAATAAAGAAAGTTCTATTTATATTTCCCCAATACTCATTTTTTAAACTAACTACTGTCATAGTCTACCTATATCTAAGACTACTCATTCTTGTTTGGACTATCTGATGTCTAATATCTTACTGAACTTACAGAAACACAACTGGTTTATTTAGGCTTGGAATACCACATCTTTACTTTACCCATTAGACAGGAGCTCTCTCATCATCTTTTTCCACTGGCATCTCTCTCATCTCAGCTCCTACAAGTGGCTCTGTGACTTGGACTATCTCAGTCCATTGCATTTACCCATTTTACCGCCTATCTTGTAACCACACCTTTCCTTTTAGAAATCCATCCAGGATATTTTTATTAAGTGAGGCTGTATGGTCTACATTAAGCTTCGAGGGGAATTAATAAATGTGGAGAGTAAGGTAGCCTATATTAAAAGCGCACAGGGCACGGCACGTAATTGGTGGTCCTGAATGTGTATTTCATAACTGTGGAAATATTGAACCCATGGTCAGAAAACGGTTGTTTTTTTCTTAAATATCAGACTGTATCTGTTGATAGTGGCATCTGGCAATATTGTGTGGGGAGGGATTCTGTGCCTCTTAAGGGTTCAACCAGTAGACTTTTTAGTAGGAAATACCAGGACGTGGTAGACCTGGCAGGTCAAGTACCCCATTTTTGCCTTTTCCCTCCCAGCTTCTATTATGCACAAACAGAATAGTAGGAGGTCTTTAAATAAAGGTGGCCTAGATGACCTTCAAGATACCAATCCAACTGTAACATGTTCCTCTATACAGGGAAGGGCACAGGAGTTACCACTTATTGAGGTTATTCTATGCCAGGCACTGAATTAGACACATTGGTAACTTATACTTTTATAATACCCTTATAAATTATATCATTAAACCAATGCCAAATGTGATAGTAATGTGGTACAAAAATATGAAATTTCTCTTTCTTCTTTGTATTGATTAATGAGGAAATTTGACCCTATACCAAAAGAGAGAGCCTTTCAGTTCACTCAGTTGTGATTGGCCATGGTGCCACTAATGTTTCAGCAAACACTATTCTCGATGTTCCTGTGAGGATTATTTTGCATTTAAGTCAGTAAGTGTTGAGTAAAGCAGATTGCCCTTCATAATGTGTGTGGGACTCGTCTAACCCATTACACACCTGACTAGAATAAAAGGCTGATCTCCCCGGAGCAGGAGGTAATTCTGCCAGCAGACAGCTTCAAAACTTCTTCTGCAGCACCAGCCCTACCTGGCTCCCCAGCAGATGGCCTTCGGACTCAAAATGCAACTCTTTCCTGGGTTTCCAGCCTGTCAGCCTGCCCTGTAGCTTTTGGAATGCCAACCCTTCACAATCATGTGAGCCAATTGCACAAAATAAGTGTGTGTGTGTGTGTGTGTGTGTGCATGTGTGTGTGTGTTGGTTGTTTCTCAAGAAAACTCTTACTAATGCAGGTGGATACTTTCTGGCTGTTGTATAATTGAATGCGTCTTTAACTCTGCACTCATTTCAGACACTGTATATAGTCATACACCATTAATCAGAGATCCTATGAGGATAAAGTAGAAAAACTAACAAAAATACAGTGTTCTAGCTGTTTATTGCTGTGTAACGACTCATTAGTGGCTGAAAACAACAGCAGTCACTGTGTTATCTGTCATGTTGTCTTGTATTCTGTGGATCCAGAAATGGGGGGACATAGGTGAGCAGTTCTTGTTTGGCTTCTGTAAGGTTGTTAAAGTCAAATTGTGGCTGAAGCCAGAACATCGGGTGACTGGAACACCTAAGGATCGGAGTGGGATGTATGTTGTGTTGGGGTGGTGTGTGTATGGTATATGTAGTTTGTGCCTGGGACGTGTGTGGCATGCATGGTGTGTGTCTGGTGTGTGTGTGTGTGTGTGGTCTCTCCCTTTGGGTACTTCAGCTTTCTCTCACCTCGACAGCCCCCTCATATTTTATGATCCAGCTTCCCAAGTCACATAATACTATGTCCTATTGAATACTACTGGTTGAAACAGTCACAAAAGTATATTCACTTTCAAGAAGAGGGAACATAGAACTTCTATCTCAATAAAAGGAATATTAAAGAACTTTGTAACTTCCATGCTGTTCCTTTCATTTCTTTCTTCATCTCTCAAGAAATATAGCCAAGTTCTGTATGTAAAGCCAGTAAAAAACCACAACCCAATACGCAATCAGTACTGGTTACCAGATTGGTACATGCTAGTCACAGTATATGCTAACCAGGAAGCTGTTGTGCTCTTAGCACCTTGTAGGCAATGTTAACAGAGAAAATAGGAAAGTATAAAACCAGTTCCCTGAGCTCAAAAGCTTAGCACTTCATTGTGAATTATAAAGTTTCCCTTTTCTTTCTGAACCCTCATCTGTTTTTTGAAAGTCTTCATAGTTGTGGGTGGCCTAGTGGTTATTTGGTTACTATGTTCATGATTCTGCACTAAATCCATTCTCTTCAAATGGAATTCCAAAAAATTTTTCCTGTCTACAGTTTTTTAAATTGTTCTTCACTGGGAAAGAATGAGGTGTATTAACTTCAACATATCTACCAATTACTTAGCTTTCTACTTCATGGAAAATTACCTTCGGAAAAGTAACTTCAGCACCTTTAAACCTCGACTCCACAACTGAATGAAAAAACAGATTCTAGGGTTTTTAACAGTTATTTTAGCCAGAATAAATTACTTTTTTAGTGATATGAAAAAAATCAGTCATGCAAAGGCTGGAAATTTATCAGTGTCTTTACCCTCTGTGACTAAAGAGACTAGTCTGCTAGTCTGCTGTTGGAATCAATGTGTTAGGACATTTTCCAAAAACCAGAGGTCAGCAAATGCTTAAGGCATCAATGTTACTTCTGTGTTAAAAAGCACCTATAAGACTTTAAGGTATGGATGGGGTGGAAGGAAGAAAACACTAAAAATAAGTAAATATTAAAACAAATAGATAGACAAATAAATGTCATCAAATCAAAAGAAAGCAGAACAAAAGAAGGAAAATTAAAATAGAAAAGATAGTGGAAATGAAAGAAAAAAGACAAGGCAAATTGAAAGAAGAAGAAAAAATACTAAATAGAAGAGTGGAATGAAGGGCATGAGCAAAAGTGTTACTAAATACTCTTTTTTTCTTTAACTCTTGGGTTCTTTAAGAATTATAGGAAAGAAATAACAGTAGTATTGTAGACATGTGTATGACATCATAACATGATGCTGTTTTGGACTTGGTTTAGAATTATGGGTTTTTACAGATGAAATGATTGGATTTTAGCATATTCCTTGAATTATAAATATTCATGAAGGAGTGTGTCAGAGATCTGCAGCATTTTCCAAGCAAATCTGAATATAGAACAAACTTTTCTTTTAATTGGGAGGACAGACACTTTTATAAGCAAGTGTTTAATACAATCCCATTGTACGAAGTCTTCCTTGATCCAAGCACCTGATGGTGGTTATAATCCAGCTCCCTTGAGGATAAGACTACTTTCTGACTGTGCCTGATAAATCCTATTCTTTTTGACTCTTCTAAGGGCCTATGCTTCACTAACTCTGTCAAAGGCAGCATTCTAAGCTCTGCTTATAGAAATCATTTGCTCATCTCTGTCTTGGTCATCGATAATTGTCCTTTTATTTGTCTGATTTTTTTCTATATTGAACTTTTATTATTCTTCAATGGGCACTCATTTGTATCTTCATAGCCTTTCTGTTCTTATCTCTCTCTCTCTCAGAGCTTTAGTGACTGAGTGTTCTCTCTGGTTCATTATGTAGTAGGTAATTCAGGCATCCATGGAAGTCATTTTACTTGTAGAGAGTTAAATAAAATTAGGCTGTGGCCTGATCTTGGGAAATGTTTAAAATACTATTCTCTTCCCCAATAATTCTTTATACAACTAGTGACTCTGAATTTCAGGATTCTGCTAAACTCCAGGTCTCATTTTTGCCTCATTTCCTAAACTTTTTCTCTCTGTTTTGAAAGACTAATATGTGATGGGTGCTTTTACCTGATTTCACCAGTCCACTCTCCAAGTGCTTAAGTTTGAGTCCCACAAATCTTAAATTTAATGATTGTCCTAAGCTCTGTGCTTTTAAGTGCACCATATATGTTCAATATATTCTGAAATGTGATATTTTTAAAACATAAAATGCAATAAATTGAAACAACAGTTTAGATGAATGGCACATTCCTAAAATTCAAGCATACTCTGGGTCTAGAATCCATAGTTTCTCATACATTATTATTGTGGTAATATAATTTTCATTTCTTCTAAAATTGTAATATCCCAAATTTCTTTCAATTTGACTTATAAAATGTAGAATAATCTAATCTGTTATTGTCATTAATGAATACACTATTAATAAATATTAAGGTTTTCTAAAATTAGAATGATAAACATCATCAAAATTATTTCTTATCAGTTACATTAATAAAAAGTAACAAACCAATTAATAAATATATATTTTTTTCTTTTTCAGAAGCTATTTGCTTCATGAATTTTCTTTGTGGTCTTAAACTGAAGCATGAAACGGTCATTTGATAGAGTATCATGGTTAAATTATGATTCAAGAAAGCTCTTACTCACACTGTGGATTTTTATGAGTATCTTAATTGTGGGCTAATGCAAGCTATAGATTTATGCTGATTAAATCCAGATGGCTCACTCTCTTGATCCTTAAAAATTTAAATTGTCAGTTACTGATTCTCCTTTTCCTACTGTGTATTCTTAGTAACAAAATCTCTCTTCCTTATTTTGAAAAGATATCCCACTCTGTATTATATTTGATCTAAATTTTCTGCATGATAATGCTTGAGTTAATACTCTTTTAAACTTATGGAAAAAGGAAAGAAAGTATATTTTAAATATTTAAAATCTCCCTGAATACCAAGAGCTCTCGTGTTCACAAGAAGAAAAACTATCTTCTCTTTGTGGTTCAAACAACTTATTTAATTTAAAGAGTAAGAAAATGAATTTGCTGAACAATTCAGTTTTATCTGTGTTTGTATTGATGGTCTGTAATAAAGTTGTTTGAAAATGAAGTCTCATTGCTTTAGCCAAGTTTAATTTTTAAAGGTGTATGTGGTAAAACAGGTCCCTAGTTCCTAGTCATGCAACATAGCAAATGAAAACAAAAAACAAGTAAATTAACTGGTTAAAAACCAGCAGTCCAAGATGGGTTTTCTACCTGGAGCTCAGTGACCGTGGCAATGCTGATACGGTAACTCTGAGAATGACATACTGGGTACAGCAGATTCACTGAGGTTGTTTTTCAGAGACCAGTCACTAACGCCTTACTGTCCACTGATACATGAAAGAAACAAAATGTGGGGTTCTTTGGGTGGTTTAACTCACACACAAAATGGAACAAGTCACATGACACAGGTGAATAAGGAATTAGCTGACAGCAAAATGGTGTCACCTTTCTTCAGCTTGGACAAGCGTGGAAGTGTTACGTTGGTGTTCCATATGAAGAATTCTACCCACGCACAGGTTCGTTTTCTTTCATCGGGCCCTACTCTAATAAGTTAACCTCATCTCCCAAAATGCTTCTCTTGAATTTCTGATTTTTTCTGAAAAAAAGTAGGGCCTTTTTCAGGATGTACTTATTCTGACTTTGCCTTGGAGGCCATTGGAAGAAGACTAGAAGATGATTAGAGAGATTTCAGCTGGTGGGCAACATAAAAATAGAAATTATTTTTCTATCCCACCCAATTTTTAAAATAAATAAATAATTCAGAGACTATGTTCTATAATGAGAAATTTTGAATTCTGATTATAAATACCTTATAACAGTATTACATGTCAATTATATTTTTTAGAAAATAGAAAAAATATTTTTAAAAACAAAATTGAAGTAATATATAAATATATTATTAGGTTAGGGAAAATGTGGCAACATTATAATGAATTTTTTCACTTTTTTGTATGTAATCAGACAAAAGGCCACACTATATATTTTGTGTGTGCTACCTTTTCCACTTAATATGGTAACAGGTTGTATTCAGGTATCATGGCAAATGTTTGAAAATACAGTTTTTGATGCCTACATATACTATTTTATTAAAAAATATCTATTAATTTCACAATTTTGTAACACTTAGGAACTTTCTACTTTTTACATTTTTACTAACAGTTATTAGACAGTAAATACTTTAAAAATCATATATATGAATAGTTTCTTAGTAATTATATAACCATGGTTAAGAGAGTGGTGAGAAGTCCACTGTCTGAGTTTCAAGTTCATATAAGCCATGTAACGTTGTGCAACTTGCTAAGCTATATCTGGAGTTGTATATTTGTAGAATGGGCATAATGGTAACACCTACTTCACAAGGCCATTAAAGGGGTTTAAATGATGTAACACATATAAAGAGTTTGGTGCACTGCTAGACACCATGTTGTTAAAATCACTATCATTATTATTATTATTGGTTTTTAAATGCCACTCACAATATAACTTTCATGAGAATCACAATGCAAATCAATAAAACAAAGGTTCTGAAAGATCTCAATGCTGACTAATTTATCATCTACTCAACATATTTTGCCAGAGTTCTTTTAGGGGTAGCCACTCTTTTTAGTTAGCATTCAGCAGAATAGGTGTGGGAAATTTTACTCTAAATAAAAACATTCACAACATGTTCCCCTGGACCTTTATTTCTTATTTGTAAATAATGTTGCCACTCCCTGGCTGCTGTCTCATAACATCCATGACAGCATCTTTTACTGGTGCACTGCTGTCTGTTTCTAACCACCACAGTCCACCTTGGCAGATTGTTTATTGATGGGTTAGTATTCCAAATGTCCAATCCTAATCACACATGGGACCTCAGCTAGGCGCCTTCAAAGAAGGTTTCCCTCAGGACTCCTAATTCCTCACCTGCACCCAAGAATCCCCCTGATTCATGGAAGTAATCCTCCAATGCTCTAGTCCTTGGTAAGCATATTTTCTATGGCCCTAGAAATCTGTGCTGACAGTCCTTGTGCACTATTGGTTGGACTGCAAATTAGTGTGACCACTATGGAAAGCTGTATGGTGGTTTCTCAAAACAATTTTTAAAAATTAAAAATAGAGCTACTCTATGACCCAGCAATTCTACTGCTGGGTATTTAACCAAAGAAATCTTATAATCTCTTGCTCAACGTTTTTACCTGAGTTGTTTCTTATATCAAAAACATTCCTTACTTTTTCTTCACAAATTTAGACCCTGTGTTTCTACTTAGACCTTGCCACGCTCTTCTTAAAAAAGATCCCGACTTTCTGTCGGAGGAAGAAATGTTTCGTGTTTTATCTTCTACAGCTACTGTTCTCCAGTGGAACTCATTATGACCTGATTTGTGCTCTCATATAGGGTTTGTTTAGGCTGGTTTTATATTAGTTCTACCACTAGGGTTATTTATGTACATATTTCATCTTCATTACCGACAGTAAGCTTCTAACCAACGTTTCTAGTCCATATGATCTTTGCACTTGTCACAGCAGCACCAGGACAATGTTTTCCAGATGGCGACCGCTCACGGGTCTGTGAAACATGCAACATTCCAGCCCTTTACAAAGGTTGCCATTACTTCTGCTGAAGATCTTATAGGTCCCTCTCCTCTCCAGTCTCTATAGTTGGAAAACAAAGGCGGCAATGGGTCCTTATCTGGAATTCATACACTGCCCCAAGAACAATGCTCTACTAGCTTCACTTACAGGGCAAAGTTTTTTAAAGAACAAAATTAAACTGACTGAGGAGCTAAAGATACCTTTTGAAGTAGTAGATTTTTATGAGAAGACCATCATCTCAGTCAGAGCAGAGGCCAGAGTATCCTTTATTGGTGAAGAAAACCAGAAATCTAGCTAAACCTTTAGTGCGGTTATTGGACTTTAGGAGCTGCGTGTGTCATTTCTAAAGTAATTAAGAGGCTATAACAGGAATATTGGATCTCATAATTGCCAATGAACATGAATTTCCAATTATTACTCAAAAGTTCTATTTACACAAATTGTATCCCAGTTGCTTGGCTTCTCCATGAATAACTGAAGGTGACTTTATTTTTAGAAACTTCTGATTTCCTGGATGTGGTACTTTGTTGTGCTAAGAGAATATTTTGAGAAAATAATTGTACCAGATGAGCAAGACGAAGTCTGAAGTCTTGCCATCTCACACGCCAGTACAGGAGTCTGGGAAGGGTGTGATGTGGCTCAAACTGGGAGCTGGCCACCCAACCTGTCTCTCCCAGCAGTATTGCTTCTCTCGCTTCGGGGGCTCAGAACTCAGGAAAGCCAAAATCCCTCCCTCGTTCCACAAACGAAAGAAGGGAGAAGCACCGGGAATTTGTCAAGTGGCTCCTGAAATTAATACTCTCATCATTCTTGTTTTTGATCAATTTAAACCTTAATTCCAGTTTCTGTCTGAAGTAAAATCTTTCCTTTGGTAAACACAAACCTCTTTATTTTATTACATTAGTGAAAATAATAATACATTATCTCAAGTGCAAAAAATGTTCTTTTTTCTTACGCCCTAAATCTTATTTTTGTTCTTGGGATTTAGTTTTTATGCAGTTGGATAATTCAAAGGTCCCTATTCTTCAAAATTGATATGAAGAGATCAAGTTACCCGTAGGGTGTGGGAGACAATAGATTTGGCTCGGGCTCTGTTTTTCTGGCAACGAATGTCTTTGTGCATTTGCCAAATCCTCTTCCTCTGTCTGAAGCTCCTGGTCCTCCTTCATTCTACTATTTCCCACTCCGATTATCGAGAAGGACTTTCAATCATGACTTTGTAATGCTTCTTTCATCAATATTCTGAAAAGAAAGACAAAAGTTTTTCAACTTTTGCCCATTGCGGAGATGCTATTAATGGGAACGTCTGCTGAGCTGGCTTCCAGCACTCCTGCATTCCTGGTGCCTTCTTCACTCAGTGACTGATAGGAACTAATTCTCTCGGAATACCCCTAACTTAACTCTCTCAGGATGACCATTCACAAGGAGGGCCCTGCTTGTTTAGCTGAATCCCTATCCTTCCTCTGGGACCAGCTTTTCAGGCTGGAGGCTCAGTTTGCATGGAGGCCCCTAAAGTACTTGAATTTGCAGGAGAGGCCTGGGAATTTTGCAAGAACTCTCTTTCCTTTTAACATCCTAGTGCTTCCTGTTTTCTATCGGTTTTCAAGTCGGAGTCCCTTAAGTGAGGAAAAGAAACTGTGTTTAGGAAACATTCTCCCTGTCCAACTAATTCTCCACAAGCAGGGTAAGAGAAATCTTGACCTATTTACTCCGTGGAGAGTATAAAAGTTCCTGTTTCCTGGCCAGATGATGTTTTAGAAGATAACAATAATTCTTTCTTGCTCTCTCTTTCCCTCTTCCTTTCTCTAGAAAATGCAGTCCTTTCAGATGTTAAATTGCTAAAGGAGGAAGCCATTGGGTTGAGGTGGATCTGATACCATGGCGGCCCGCATGAAGGAACCCAAATCTAAGCCTCCATATACATCAAAGTGATAAAATTGAAACCTAAGGGCAATTGATCACAAACAGGGAACTAAGCCTTAAGCTATAGGCAATCAGTACATTTTTTGTTTCCGCCTTTTCTCTATAAAGTTATTTCCCCAGGTCTTCACCTCTTGTGGCTTGGTTCCACCCTATTCAAAGTCCTGTTCCAGTAAACTCTTCAAAATTATAATATTCCTCAATTCATCTCTTAACACAACCTATATTCTCTACTTTCCCCAACCTCTGGTACAGAGCTTTGAACAACTTTGTATTTTTGATATCCTCTCACCTCTTTGATACCATCCACATCCTTAGGAACAAGACTAATCCCTCTTCAGAGTGATTCATACTTAAAAAGACACGAGTCTTCAGTTAACCTCCCTCCTGAATCTCACACACGAAACACAAACCATTACTTTATAGGTGACGTTATTTGTATACTGTTGTTATGATAAGAATATTTATTAACTAGAAGTTTCTTGGTAATAAAATGTAAATTTTATTCTTAACTATAATATATATTTCTTAGACATTTTTCTACCAAAAAGGAAGCTTTGATTGGCCTGTGTTAGGTTGAACGAACCCAGTTTTTCCCTCCTTCTTCTACTTTTGTTTCTCTGTGTTTTTTCCCTTGGTGATGTGATTTCCTTCCACTGTCCTCTCTGTCTCCCTTCTCCTCCCTTTCCTTGTAATGTGCTCACTGAATATTATTTATGAAGCATTTTCTATGTTATTTGTTTTGTCTCTCATTCCTTCCACAAATAGAAATCAACATTTTATACGGGGCCAACATTGTGATGGCCTTAGCCCATCAGTAAATTTGCAAACTAATGATGGAGACAGTTATTAAAGAGACAAATAGCCAAAACTGCATGTAATTACACACAGGGTTAATGCTATTGGATATAAAGCCTCGCTGTGAGATGAACAGACACAGAGTGCCCAACGGCAGGCTATTCCATCAGGGAAGAGCTCGATGAGGAGATAAACTTTGAATAGGGACCTGAAGGATGAGAAGGAGTTATCTAGGTAAATTAAAGGAGACAAATATCTCTCAGGCCACTGAGGCCTTTTCCCAAGCACAGGGACTATTAAAATGAAAAAGGTATTTTCCTGGCTTCACGTTATGTCAAACTCACTTCCTTGCAGAGCACTCAAAGACCTATATTTCTAAACTTGACTTTCCCCTTGAGCGAAGGTTTCAAGGTCTATCAAATCAAATCCATCATCTACTTTCCAAAGCTGGTCCCTCAAAACTTGCTGGTGAACACAGAGATGGATTAGTTTGATGTGTCTCCTTGAAACCCTCTATTAAAGTATTTTCTAAGATACATAAAAAAGCAAAAATTGACAACAGATCTATGTATTAAAAACTAGCAAGGAGCATATGTTTAGTATGGGTAAACCCTCTATCAGTGCTGTGAATGTTAATAGACTGAGAAACACATAATTCTACAAATGCCATATGTTTCAGTCTAACACAGAACAGGATGTACTGCCAAAGACATTCTAAAAATGCTTTGCCTTTTTTCTTCCCATTGTGTCTAATTGTGGAATACAGAGAGCATACTTGACCAGAAAATTGAACACTGTTGGGAGGTGGAGGGAGTTCCCTATTCTTCGATCCTCAGGAAGCTGACAAACTACATTTACTCCTGTTCAGTCAGACAACCTAACAGTGGGGAGAAGAAACTACTCTCCCAAATACACGCAGCTCCAGGACGATCAAGTATTTGTCGAGTGTCAATAATTTTATTAAAACTGTGCACATCAGCTTTGAGTTTACAGTTCTGCTCTAGCTACACTGGCCTTCTGCTAAGTCTCAAACAGGCCCACCTCAGTGCCTTCACCCTAGCCATGCACGCACGTCTGCCTATCATGCTCTATGCCCACCCGTTTGCAATTCTGTCTCCCTTTCTTTACCTAGGTCTCTGCCCAAGTGCCTCCCCCTTGTACCCTATCCCGTATAATTCTCCAGCCCCTTACACTGCTTTAGTTTTCCCAGTGCTAACATTATTTTATATATGCATATGCTGTTTGTTTACTGTCTGTCATATGAGCAGTAACAATTTTTGACCTGTGCTTCATGTGCCCCCATCATCTATAACAGGTCTGCAAATGAGTAAGTGCTCAATTTTATATTTTCTTGATAATTAAATGGATAGCTGTTATAGGAGGGAGTCTAGTCACTGATTAGACATCGAAAAATACTAGGGATGAAACTGTTTTCTCTGTAAGTAGATAAAGACTGTAAACAATAACACAGGTGAACACAGCTTTTCAATTTGTTTCTAAGAAAATCTATGAAAAGGTTGTGATGTCAAGAAATTGAGGAAAATCAGATGCCCTGGAGATAATCATCTTCCTCTTCTTAAAACTTAAGCTATTAGAAAGCATTGCCTAAGCATCTTAAAATATTTGCAAGATGTGTTTTTAATAAACTAAGATAAGATATCATATGGAGATATGATGAAGTCATTTCAGAGATGAGAATCAGGTTAATATGCAAAAATTATAAGGAGATACAAAATATAAGAGCAAATTAAACTGTGTTTGCACTGAAGGAGAGCTGTAAAGGCCCCTCAGAATGCAGAAGTAAGAAGAAAATTTAAAAAATAATTGCATAAAACAAATATATAGAATGTAGAAATAATTATTTGAGAAAAGCAATACTAGAAATAATAAAAATAGGCAATTATGTCATGCCTGAAAATGTTCTAGGTCTTTGTTTATTAACCTTTAACACGTGCAAAACCCTATAGGGCAGTTACCACGCATTTTCTATTTTGCAATGAGAATGTTGGGGCACAGAGAGATTCTGTGATTTACTCAAGGCGGTAGCGCTGGATGCAATAAGAAATAGGCCATCTGGTCAAAATGCACAAGATGTACTAATTCCACTAGTTACTATTTTAATGGCTATGATTTACTTTTTAATCTACGGCATTATTGTTTTTATGGCCAATTAAAACTATGTCCTCTATATTGTCATGATCCCTTGCCTGCTTCAACTGGAAAGTGAATATAAAAAAGCATATATATAACTCATAATACTCTGTTTATTCTAAACCTTCTTATAGTTTTCATATTATCTTCTAACTTTTTTGCTCATCCTTTAGTTTTGAACTTTTCTGAACAACATAGTTTTCGATATTTTTGCTTTCACATAGTTATACATTTGCTTTTTTGATTCATTGTTACATATGAAAGATATGTTGGATCTTGCCCTGCTGTTTTGTGTAACACACATTTTGTTCATTTCTTTTGGGGCTTTCTGGCAAGAGAATTGAACAAATACATCTTCAATTATTTTACAAGAATCGCTCAGCTATTCTCCTGGCAGAGATTTTATTTCTATTTTACTTTGAGCTGAATTGTTGAAAGACAAAGAGACTCCCTCAACCAATAATGTACCCAGTAATATGAAGAAGGTGTCATTTTACAAGGGAGTGAATGAGCAAACTATTGGCTTGGTTGATTATGTCAGAAACAAATCCAGAGTAATTAATAAATTAGCTATATTATAATAGAAATAATTAATAAATTAGCTATATTATAATAGAAAAAAATCACTCTCCTTGAAACAATTGGCACCAAATCCTATTTTATGGTGTTCCTTATCACTCTCAAAACAAGCAAATCTCTACAGAGGTTACCTGTCTGTCTGCTTATTCTAGAATGTCTGCTACCAGAATGACTTCTAGATAATCACTCAAAGGTTAAACAGGATTTTTGTACACACGCAGGTAGCTCTCATTAACCTCTTCTTTTAGACACCCTGCTACTGGAATCCAGAAAGTGTCATTAAGTTTGAAAGAAAACCTCACTATGGTTACTCAATAATCATGAAAAGAAACAGACAGTGTTAAATGACTTATTTCTCTTTTGTTTTATGGAAAATTTCTATGAAACAGTAATATCAGAAATATCTTAAAATAAAATTAAGCCATCTATTGTTACCAGTTTTTGAAAAGAAAAAATCATTATAAAGTTTAGTGAATTTAAGTTATTATTCTGTTCTTACACACATTTACAATATTCATGATCAAAAAACAAAATAGGTCTTATTCAAGCTTTGAAATGTACTTCCTCCTATTTCCATGAATGCTGTTGCTTACTTGAAAATTGCAAAAAGCTGCCTGAATAATCAGAGTAATTCACTTATTTAACAAATAACTTTTTAAAAGAAAATATAATTCCCTACACACACAACTCCTGCTGCTCCTGCTGTTGGCTTAAGTCCTATAAGATTACAGGCATGCGGACAGGATTTCTGCATTTCCTGTTTACTGTGTGTCCCCATCTTCTAGCAGTTTGCCCTTGTCTGTGTGTAGGATGCTTTCCTGAAAACTGACTACTCAAGGTTCTTGTTTGAGTCCATAAGCCCGGTGTGAACCTTGATAAAGACAACAGCCTCTTGGGCTGAGAGAGGAAAGAATGGAGGAAACAAAGGCCCCACTATGTTTGGGACATTTGACTTCTTCTATATGCAGATATATCATTTATTTCCTTTTGTATTCATTCATTGTCTGATTCCCTCAGTTGGAGGTAAGCTTCCTAATGGTGGGATCTGGTTTTTTCTGCTTTATCCAAACTTCCTAGAAGAGTGTATAGTTCACCTAGAATAGGTAATTACAGTTGGCCCCCTTATCTGCACATTTGTTTTTCATGGTTTTGATTACTGCAGTCAGCCATGTTCTGAAAATGTTAAATAGAAAATTCCAGAAGTAAACAATTTATAACTTTTCAACCGTACTCCATTTTGAATAGTGGGATGAAATCTCATGTCATCTTGTTCTAGATGTAAATCATCCCTTTGTCCAGCATATTTCTGCTGTATAAGCACACTGCCCCTTAGTTACTTGGTCATCTTGGTTATCATATCCACTGGTGTGGCATTGTAGACCTTTTGTGTTCAAGTGACCCTCATTTTACTAAATAATGCAATATTCGCATGCTTTCATTACAGCATATTGGTATACTTTTACTATTAGTTATTGTTGTTCATTTCTTTCTATGCCTAATTTATTAATTAAGCTTTATCATTCGTATGTATATAAGGGAATATATATATATGTCAGTCCAGAAAAAGTCCAACCATTATTAATATGAGGAAGGTTTGTGCAATATCAATGTAACCTGGCAGCCAAAGACACGGGACTGGAATGTGCATGTATAAAGAATGCCAAGTTTGCTATACTAGTCAGTGGGGGTGGTAGACACCATTAACCGAGCATGCGTACTGTGTGGTCAGCACACTTAAAATGATTGTGTGAGTAGAGAAATAAATCTGCCTCAAATTTTGCATTAAGCTTGAACATTCCTCCACGGAAACTATGTGGATGACTTAGAAGGCCTCAGCTATGGGCAACGGGTGATTGGCAGCTTCATCGTGACAATACACCCACTCAGGCATCACGTCGCAGGCAGTTTTTGGTGAAACATCAAATCACCCAGGTGATTCAGCCTCCCCCTTATAGCCCAGGCTTGGCACCCTGTGACTTCTGTCTTCCCTCAAAACTAGTCACCTGTGAAAGGGAAGACTTTTCAGACTATCAGTGAGATTTAGGAAAATACAATGGGGCAGCTGGTGGCGACTGTCCCAAGGTGCCTACTTTGAAGGGGACTGAGGCATCATTGTCCTGTGTACAATGTTTCTTGTACCTTGTATCTTCTTTGATAAATGTCTCTATTTTTCATATTACATGGCTAAATACCAAAAGACCACACACATATACGCATACACATATACTGTGTGTGTGTGTACTACATGTACATGTATATGTAGTTTGGTGCTATTCTAGGTTTTAGGCATCAGTTTAGGTTCTTGTGACTATCTTCCACGCATGTTAGGGGAGCTACTATATTAAAGAGTAGTTGCTGAATGAATGAACTAGCATTAGACTTCCAGGGACCTGAGCTTTGAGGTACTGATCAGTACTCATTTTGTGATCTCATGATTTGTTTGGTATCCCAGAGCTTTGTTAAATGAGAATGATACAGCTTCACCTCACAGCAGTGTAGTCATGGCAGGAATAATATGCCAAGTATCTCACCCTATCCCTGGCAGAGCTCTGGACTCCTTAGCTTCTGTTCATCCTGCACATGTCTGCCTCTGACCCTTAGTATACAGCTCAGAAACAGATAATTACCATGAAATTCACAGCCACCTCCGTGGAAATGGATCATCTTGTCATTTAGAGTGTATCTCCTCTAGAGTGTTTACAGCCCTAATGGTTTGGCTAAATTCTTGGCTCACCTTAGTCAAGATGATCTTAATTGCAAATTTTCATGCTTTATATATATATATTTCAAATTATCCAAAAAAATTGAAACACTATCAGGGGAAAGCTTTCTGCTCTCATCCAGAGGGAATTAAGCTAGTCACAGTCAAATCTTCCTCCATCAATAACCAATTTAAACCATTATCCCAATTAAATATCATTCTGAAAGCAATCTTAATCAACCTAGACTTGATAGGCTTACTGAAAGAATTGCTTAATTAAACTCTCTATAACATAAAGTGATTGCATTCAGTCCACCTAATGGTGACAGAAAACCAAAAGTCAGAGGAGAATGTTTGGAAGTTAATCTGCTGACTTCATCCAAAGCAATTCAGAGGTAGCAGGACTAATGTCCCTCTCCCAGGGATATTTTAAGGGCACAAAGATAATTTATAGGAAGCATTTTTGAGAAGCAGTCTGAACATTATTTTTGGAGTATAGTGTCCATACTGACTCTTATTTCTGCATTCTTTCTCTTAAAGTTCTGACTTTCTGTGAAACCAGAATCTTGTTCTCTCTTTCACTCTTAGAATTGTCTCATACAGTGGTACAGGCGGTTCATGCCACAAAGGTACCTTCCGAGGAGATAAGTGGAGGCTAAAATTCAGCCCAGGTGCTTCCTCCTGATGCTGGTTGTCTATGAAATACAATATTTTCCATTGAGAAAGAAATCCTTTTCTAATTTGCACAAAACATTTTCTAATCTTACATTATCCCTCCTGTGTTCCTTTCCCATCCCAAAGTGAAAGACTTAGAACAACATAACTGTGCTCTCTCACATAACTGTGATTCTCAGGATGGATGCAGAGCAGCACAGCCTGTGGACACTCCGGGGTAGAATCCCTCCCTTTCCTCTCCCTGCTCCAGGCAGCTGTTGGCATTCCTTGGCTTGTGGCTGTATCTTTCTGCTCTAACTTCACATATGGTTCTCTTCCCTGTGTCTGGGTTACTTCCTTTGACTCCGTCTTATAAGAACAGTTGTGATAGCTTTTTAGGGTCCACCTGCAAAATTGAGGGTAATTTCCTCATCTTAAACTCCTTAATTATATCTACAAAGGCCCTCCTCCCAAATAAGGTCAGATATATAAGTTCCAAAGATTAAGACTTGATGTTTTTGACTCAGCCTACTTTATTTCCCGAACTGCTTTTAGATTTCATGGGCAGTATGATTGACTGAGCATAGCTGTTTCAGACAGACGAGGGCTCAAGCACACCCAGATCTCAGTGCCATTTGGAACAAGGGAATAAACCCTACCTTTGATGTGGTAAAACTTGGGGAACAGGTATCTACCAAACTTTTTGAGATGATAAAAGTGAAACAGATGGTTCCTGTTAGATCTAGGCAGGCCTAGGAGGAATGAAAATCACTAGGCAAGAAAATGGCACGGTGGGAAGCTAAGAAAGGTCTGCAGACCCTGCAGATCCAGAAAGATTAGGGTCTGGGGCTGTCTTATCCGGCATAACAGGATGCAGCTTTCGCCCAGCAACCAGCTCTAGCCAATCAGACTCTAATACGCCAATTGCAGGTTTTTGCATTTAAAAACCCTGATCTGAGAACAACCCAGCAAGTCCCAACTTTTTTTGGTTGGCTCCTCAACCTCCCTCGGTTGGCTCCACTTTCCCTCTTATCCCCCTCCAATAAACCCTGCTGTCCTTAGTTCTCTGCATCCATCAGGTTTCTTGAGTGACTCCGACCTAACAGTTCCAAATCTGGGATTCCAGATGATCTGTGCCCATCTCTTTATACCACACTTCTTAGATCCACTGGCAAGGAGACAATTCTGAGACTTAGCTGCTCACTCCTTTTTATGCAGCACAGCAGTCCTGTTTGCTGTAGCATAAGCTCTGCAGCCCATGTCTGGGACTACTTGGCACTCACACCTTGTGGCCCTGATGAGATAGGGTCCTTTGTTCCCTACTGATGGCATAGCAAAGGAATTCTGGAGAGCTCCATGTGACAGGGAGATCATCAGAACTAATGAAGCAGCTTTTCATCGTGAAACCCTAATCCCTGCAGAAAGAAGGTGGAAAAGGATGCTTAAGCATCTCAGCTTGTAAAAATTACTCCTCTGAGTATCTGACTATAACTTTAATAACTTTAATACAGCACTGTGTTTGGGGAGAGTATCTGCCTTATTTATTTTTTATTTAAAGCATATTTTTCTGAGATTAAAAGTGAGGAATGCTTATTAACCTTAATTTTTGGAAACATACAAAACTGTGAAGAAGACAAAAAAGCATAAACATAGTCTCTAAATGTATTGACTTCTGTCCAGGCCACATCTCACGAACCTGCCCAAATCGTTGTTATCTCTCACCTAGATTATTACAACCACATTCTTGCTTGGTCTCCTGCTTTCAGCTGCCCTCCTATTTACAGCTAGTTAAATGTTTACACGATGGAAAAAATATTTTTCTTCAACGATTTCCCATTGCCTGTATATAAAGCTAAGACCCTTCACAGGTCTCTCCCTAATCCAGGAGTTTGGTATCCTCCAACTGTACCTGTCTCATAAGGTACTCACAATCTTTCATGAATAGGTCCTCTGAACATAACATCTCCTGAGGCCTTCATGTACCTGTTACCTTCACTCATTTCCCCCTCCCTTTCACTTCTAACCCATCCTTCTGGCCAGAGCTTAGATGTCACTTTTTCCTGGAAGTCTCCTTTGACTCCACAATTCTAGCTTAAGTGCCTCCTCTCTGGGCATCCACAATGCCCCACCCTTCTTGTCTTTGCACTCTGTTACATTTGCTGCCCTCCTGGGTATATCGTATTCCTATTAGACAGTATAACCTCTGAGGGCAAGAATTGACTGAATCTGTTCTACAAGAGTGTCTCCAAAGTTTACCACAGTGTTTATCACATTAAAGGCACTCAGCCAATATCTATGAAATTATGTATACTGAATGTTAGTAAAACTAAGATTAGGAACAAGGACCTTAGATCCATATTACTTGAGTTCAAATCCCAATTTCTTCAGTTACTAACTTTTGACCATAGACAAACTACTGACTTTCTCTGAATCTTAATTCCCTCATATGTAAAGTAATAACAAAAATAGTGTATTATGAGGCCAAGCGAAGAGACCTTCAGTGAGACATGTCCTTGTATGATTTCCTCTTGCTGAGTGCAGGTAGAATCTGTAATTTGCTTCTACTCAATAGAATACGACAAAACAATGGGGAGGCACTGCATTCATTAGGCTACATCAAGTGGCAAACGAGATGGAATGTCATTCCCATGACGATATGACATGGTGTGAGATTCTGTCTTAGTAGACTGCACCAGGAGAAATTCCCTGCTGACTTTAGAAGGAAAGCAGCCATGGTATGAACGGCCTTTTGAGAGGGCCATGTGTCAGGGAATGTCTCAGACCCGACGACAGCCTCCAGTGAACAGTCAGAGGCTGAAATCCTCAGTTGCAAAGCCAGAGGCAATGAGTTCTGCCCACAGTCTGAGTAAGCTTGGAAGTACATCCTTCCCTGGTTGAGCCTCCAGCTACAACACAGTCCTGCCAAAATGCAACAACAGCTCCAAGGGACCCTGTGAGGAGGACCCAGCTAAGCTGTGCCTAGACTCCTGACCAGTGGGAACTGTGCCATCACAAACATTTTTGCTCTTAACCTGTTTAGCTTGTGGCAATTTTTTACACAGCAATAGAAAACTAATGAATAACCTCTCTCTTGTCTACTTACTTGAAGGATTAAATAAAACAACATGCTGAAAAATATGCCTGTTAACTAGAATTCTATTAGTGTTTGTTAAATAAAGGAAAAATTAAATATTCCTGTCATTCAATGAAAATAATGTTAGCATTTTATGTTTTCCACTTCGTTTCCCACTGCTATCACTATGTTTTATAGGTAAATTTGCACTATTTGCACAATATGTATTATAACAAATGTATCTTCTGCTGATATTTTCCTAATGTTGAAATTTATAAATGCATCCAAATTTGAGAAAATTCCCCTATTTTCAGATATTTAGGATCTTTCCAACCTTTGTTGATTATAAACAGTATGACTTTATAATGAGTATTTGAAATCACAGCATCAATTGTTATATTAATTGCATTGAAAATATCACTTAAAGTTTTCCTTTCAGATATTTGTTGTCTTTCATTCAGCTACTTAGCACAGAAGAATTTTGTAGTCTCTTCTTATAAATGCTATTAATAAAGTCATGATAATTATCAGTTTAAATCCTTCTAGAAGCAAGACCTTACACTGTATTCCAACCTACAAAATATGCATCTCACCCATCTTATCCCAATTTACTCTAAGAATACAATTAAGGCCAATAGACTTTTAAAAATAAAAGATTTAATTGCTTAATACCTCTTAGTCATTGACCCGAAGATAAATGCTGCATTGTATAGCTTTTGAACTACAATGTAAATATATATATATATATATATATATATATATATATATATATATATATTTCTATTCATTCATAGCATGTGCCTGAAATGTTGTTAAAGCTGCTTAAATTGTTTGATCAGCTGTGAGGAGTATGTTCATCTTGATTCAGAGATTACCCCACCAACTTTCTGAAATAAAACATTTTGATGATGATGATGATGATTTTGAATCTAGTCAAACCCCCTCCATGATGTAGGGTAGTGCTTAAGAGAATCACAGAATTTTTCTATGAAGCCAAAGAAACTCTGGCAGACCTCAGAAGAAGTAGACTGCACAAATGTTACTATCATTTAGGTAGCTCCAAACCTCCTAAATAGATTAAGGTTGTAGTGCCATATTATTATTCAATTGTGAGATTTTGTTAATAAAATCTGGAGATTTTAACAGCTTCATTGAGGTATAATTAGTACACAAAAAACACACAGAGATTTAATTTGTGTAATTTAGTGAGTTGAGATGTAAACAAATACCTGTGATATCACCACAAGCAAGGAAATGTAAATACTACACATCCACTATCTTTCAGTTTCCTCGGGTCGCTTTTGGTGAGTGTGTATGTGTGTGTTTGTGTTTGTGTGTGTGTGTGTGTTAAGGAAGCTTAACATGAGATCTACCATTTTAGTGAACTTTGAGTGCATAATACCATATTATTAGCTATACTGTATGTTACATAACATATGTTGTTGTATATGTTATATATGTTGTTATAGATATCTCTAAAATTAATTCATCTAGCATTGCTGAAACCTTATACCCATTGAATAACAAGTCCCCATTTCCTCAACCCCAATCATTTTTTAAAACTTAACACAGAGCCTGTGTCCCTCTCCCCACCATTGATGAAAGCAATGCAATTAAAATATTTAACTATATATATATATATTTACATTCCTAAATGTTTAATTAATTGTAGGGGAGTTTACATTTATACAACGTCAATATTTGGATCACAACAGCTGAGTGTCTGAGTGAAACGTGGAATATTTGTCCAATTAGCTATCATTGGGCTGACATTGTTGTTTGCACATATTTTTAACATTTAACTGATATCAGGGAGTCAGCAGGAAGAATACAGGGCTGAGGATATTTTATACAAGTGCACAGACACACACACACTACTCCAACTTGAAAGGAAAGAAAGGCAGATGCCAGACTGAATTATGTCAAACAATCAGATGTTTTAAAATCAGCTAGGTGAATTAAATTATATGACTAGCTTCAACCATGGATTCCATGCTTGCCAAATGGTTTTCGAGATTTGTATTCCCCTATGCAGATGCTGTAAAGAAGAAGAAAGAGAAGTCTTGGTAGAAGGTTATGAGTCAAGTCCCAGTGATTAGTCCAAATAACACAATTATAAAATTCAACACTTTTTAAGATTCATATCTACTCAGTGAACTTTCAGTGAGTCAATGTGACTACATATGAAGTTGCACAAATTAGGAGAGCTGAAAATTACTTTAAATCAGAGACTTTAATTATTTTATACAAGTAGAAAAATACTTATATTTATATTATGATGCCTTAAATTCTCTCCAGTTTCCTACTTTAAAATTTTGTCTTCAGTATGGGTCTGCTCTACAGGTAATGACATAGTTGCCTGTTTATAAGGTCAGTTGATCACTCTATTAGTTAAACAGCTTTAGAAGAAAAATATAATGATGTTCATCTTCTTTCATAGCTACAGGTAGTGTTGTACTACAAAGACTGTGGACCTGAAAATGTGGTCGATTGTATTATTGGCTCATGACTATTTGTCTGTTCCCTGCTCTTGTCGTGTTTTCCAGTGAAAAAATTGCTTTTGGACTTGGATGTGTGATTTCCTTCAGACAATTATCTATCTATCCATCTATCATCTACCTGTGTATATGAATCACATAAAATATGCACACATATATATCATATACATATATCTAGATCCACGTCTAAATCTACATTATAATACTGACTCTATTAATAAATATAGGTGCTATGTTGTATTCCTGAGGAAAATTTCTTCAGGTAACTTCAGCCTTTGCTTCTAACATCTTCAACTTATTGACTGAGGCCCACCTACCTTATAGAGGGTAGTCTGCTTTTCTCAAAATCTACTCATTTAAATGTTAATCACACTTAAAAATACCTTTGCAACAAAATCTAGATGGATGTTTTCCCCAAGACCAGGCACCATAGCCTAGCCAAGTTGACACATAAATAAGCTATTACACTAGCTCTCTATTTGACTTTGATTTCTCAGTTTCATTATCTATTAAAAAGGGGCTACCTCATATAATTCTGATAAAAAGTGTTAATATATGCAAAGTACTTGGAATAGTCACAGCATAGAAAATATGGCCTGTAGATGTTGGCTTTTATTAATTGTCACACTACCTGGTCCTTCTGAGGGGTGTTTTCTCTTTCTTTCATTGATAACATTGTCAAGTCAGTTGATATCTTCAGCTAAAAATGCATTTAACAAAAAGCCATTTGCAGAGTTGTTGTGATCATTACAAGTTTTTCATACAAAATACTTAACACAGTATTGACAGAGTAAGTACCAAATAAATAGATAAGTAAATAAAGCATACTTCTTGACACTGATGTTATAGCATGATTATTCAATGGTCCTCTTTTTTTCTTTTTAGATATCTATATTATCTCAGAAAAAAAGATTTATAAGAAACTGTTTCTGACAAAAAAATATTAAATTTAAAACTCAGGAGAAAGATTCAGTGGGAAGTAAAGAAAAGCAGAAGCAGTCTCAAGAATAAATTAAGGAAAAAGAATACAAATCCCAGGTCTTAATCATTTCTTTTTAATAGAACTGTGCAGTTTACAGTAGAGAACCTTTATCTCATTTACCATCCATCACAGAATGAAATGGAGAAGAGAGGCAGGAGGCAGGCAGGAGAGGAGAATCACTCATGTAGTATTGGCCATTCACTTACTCTCCCTACTGTCTCTCCCCACCTTCCAAACAGTCTGCTTCCGCTCCTGTCTCTGAGTCATCTCTTAGCAGTTATCTAAATCCCCAGCCAGGCAGTCCAGAGAGATCATTGATTTGGCTGGAGCTCCGTGGCCACAGGTGGTAAAGCCATCTGCAAGCACTTTGGCCCTCCATGGACAGAAACCAGATCTTGGCTGGTTTGAGATTCGAGGTGGAGAGAACAAGGAAGACAGTGGCACAAACAGAATAAGGGACAGCCCTGCCAGTCCTGTGAAATCTCTGGCTTCATCAAGCTAGAGGCTTGTGGCTTGGCTGTGACCTTACTGGGAGGATTCATATCCTGAGAATGTTTGCTCAGCCAGCCATGATGTTAGTAGCACCCACGGAGCACTGCAGCGGAGCCAGAGAGGAGTCACAGGGCCTTGTTGGCTTTGGCCAAATTTTTCTATTGTGAATATCCCATTGTTGTTATGTTTGGGCCTGACCTGTTGCTGGGTTTCACATACAATTAATATCAAAGTCTGTTTTCTTTGTGCAACTCCTGGCGTGTCTCAGCTTTATCTCCTAAATGCTGGAACAAAGCTAGAGTGCATCTCCAAGAGGAAACAGAAGGAATTTTGGATGAGCACAGCCCTCGTCATCCTTCCAAATGACTTGGTTTGCTCTGTCCTCTTCCGAACCAGCAAACTAAGACATGCCCCTAAGAAGCCATCATCTTTGAAATTCCACAAGCTCTATGGAATTTCAGAGCTGGAATTGTTTTGTGTACTACAATGAGAAGTGAAAATTTGGGTTTTCTGGATCAATCTTGGGAATACAATATTATCTCAGAAGCAGAGGTTTATGATTTCTCAAGGGTTAATGAAAGCACTTCAGAAAAGAGAAAAGCTTGGTTATTGAACCATGAAATATTTTGACTATGTGTGCACATGTATATGCTTCTTGAGGTATGGTCCTTAACTTTTATGATATGCTCAGAGGAGGAGATACCGCACAAGAATGAATCCATGCTTTTAAAATTGAATTTTGTTACAACCTCAAAGAAGAGTGTCAGATCTAAACATTTTATGAGGAAAAGCTTCCCTTGAACTAGAAAAAGGCTACACAAAGTCTTATCTGGTACTGGTATAAATTTGAAGAAACTGTTGAGTCTTCTCACTAGACATAAAAGCTTTCATGCTATTTTCTTAAGTGAACTACAAGCTATTTTGATCCCTAATCAAACTATTATAATGTTTGCTATAAAATGTAACATGTGCAAAGAGCCCATCTTTGATGTTGCACATCTCTACTTCTTTGTTGTAGGGAATTAATCTTTTTTATATTCTTCGGGGCTTCCTTATACTCTTGATCCCCATTTCATCTAAGATATTCTACAAAAAGAAAGAAAAAATGAATCCATATGATGTTATAACTCAGCTGTTCATTTCCTTTTCTACTTTTCTTGCTCTCTGCTCTTCCTCTAAAGACATGAGCAGCACCGTGTTAAAAGCGGGGCGAGTAGACTAAGGAGTGGACTCTTTAGATAGCTCTGAACAAAGTCGGTTACAAAAATCAGGAGACTGGCTTCTGTCTTTGCCAGTGCTGGTTTTGCGGGATGTCTTACCAGTTAGACATCAATAAGACGCAGCAACCAGGAGAATGTGATGTGTAATGAAAGGTGGGCAACCCTTGTCTCTTGCCAGAGATGTGACAGGAGAGGGAGGGAAGGGGAGGAAGAAAGAGAAGGACAGAGAGAGAAAGAAGTGTGTATTCCTAGTTTAAGGGTTTTCAGTATTCAAGGGCATCTTCTAAGCAGTTCAGAGGATCTTAGTAACTGGAATGCATAAACATAGCATTGAGTTGCAGAGTTTTATAGTTGGAAGGGGGTGACTATTATCCTTTAATATTATAGATCATTATAACTGAGAGACTATATGAGCCATTAAATTGAGGGATCAATTCTAAGTGCTTAGTACATAATGATAATAAAAAAACATGATTGATTCCTTCCCATATGTCGGGCCCTGTGCTAAGCACCTTCTGTACATCATCACCTTCATTTTCAAAACTATTCTAGGAAGTAGGCAATACATCATTATCCTCCCTGTAAGAATAAGCCAAGCTCAACTGGGAGAGACAAAAAATGGAAAGTCACCTTGAACATGTTTTTGATCATTTGACTCCGCTCTCCCCATAGAAATGTTAGCAGATAAACACATAAGAGAGAGTAGGGAGGGGAGACAGAGAGGTTTTTGAATGGGTGTATTAGACCAAGAGGATGAGGAGCATCACAGGACAACAGGAAAGTCCACAGACATTGATTAATATTAAATCACAATTAGTTCTAGGTTGTCTAGACTATCTCCATATCAGGGTGAGACTTCTGTTATCTCCATTCAATCTGGTTTTTGTTTTATTACTGCCAGATATGCAATCTTCTATTTTATTTTTAACCCATTCTGTAATTACCCACTTTCTTCTAACAAACTAGTATATTCACCCTAATAAAAATATAGCTACAGACCTCCATGCTTTTTGCAATACAACTTTAAATGTCAAATATGAGTTGCTTCAATTGTTAATCTCCTTCGAAACACCTATTTCCTTATCAAGACATTTTAATTCATCATGAAAATTGATTCCTAGCATTCATACTCCTCAACAATTGCTTTTGCTTCTAAATTACAGCTGTGACTATTGGTTTTCCAAACAGCTCTAGCGACCTTCCCAGCACTGCTATTTGGAAGCATGTGGCAACTTATAGTCCCCACTCAGGCCTACCCTATTGTCCAAAATTATCCTCTAACTTTTGGAGTGTTTGCTTATCCGGTGTGATTGGATCTCTGACTTTGTTTTCTCATTAACGTTTCATTGTTCACATAATTATTTATTCAACAAGCACTTGGAAATTAAAATCAAACCAAAAATTCTAGTTAACTTGAGAATCAAAGATTCAGTGAAGGTGCAATGGAATGAATCCCCACATGTTTCAGCAGCTCATCTGCTTGCCCCCTCTATAGAAATTAGCACATCATAGAGACACTACCTGGTGACTCATTGGTCCCTCTTACTAGATTTTAAACTCTGAGGTCAGAGATTATATTAGTCTATTATGGATTCCAAACTCCTGGGAATGGAGGAGGTGTTCACACAACAGTAATAAAAAAACATGCATCCATGGCAACAAAAACTTCAGGGCACACAACATTCTCTTTAAGTGATATGCAAAATATTCTGCTCAGGATTGTATAGACATTTTCCACAAAGCTGCGTTAACTACCACCATCTGGTCTAGTATTCTGACAGGTTTCTAACTGCACTTTTATCTCGGTTCTTTCTCCTTTAAATGTCTCCATACTCTCCGATCGGATGAATAATCCTGACCCAGTGCTTTCCACATGGCACCCTCTTCACAAACCTTCGGGGTCTCCCCTATATCTTCGGGATACGCACAGCCTGATTTACCAGAACCCTGCACCTCATGCCCTCAAACTGTCTCTTCAGTCACAAGATCAGCTGCCACATTACAGCTCTGATTGGTTCAGAATTCGTGTATTTCCCTTCTCTCACTAGACTATCTATACATCTCATCCCTTCTACATTTACTTTTTCATATCTTTGTTTTAATATCACCTTTTCCTTCAAGTTCACTTCATGTTTTATTTCTTTTACCAAGATTCTTCAGAATGCTCCCTGGGTCTCATATGCTAAGGAATAAAAGACTCAGCTGATATCACAAAGTGACTGGAGTCCCATTTCAGAAACACCACGGAGCTTCTCGAGTCTGGTACCCAGGTTGGGGGTCAGACCCATCTTTCAGTATTAACTCTTTCACATGCTAGATGGGTTAAAAAAAGCTCACTTGCCTGAACTTTCATTTCCTCATGTGTAAAGTGAGCATTGTAATCTTCACTCATAAAAATACTATCAGAGCAAAGTGACAAAAATAGGTAAAGCACCTTGTATGTCTGGCTTCCTTTTCCAAAGCTTAGTTACCTTTCGTATATAGCTTGAGTCCTCCAAAGTTTAAACATCTCTAGTCTGAGAAATTGAAATAAAAATTCTGACAGTCTATTATCAGAAAAGGTGGAAACTATCTGAATATCTATTGACACATCAAATTTGTCTGTGGAATAACTAGAGTTTCATCATTTAAAGTGTTTAAAAATCAAACACTAAAGTAATAATTTACAGTTTATGTGATCAAATATTTATGTAATAGCATGATACATTGTAAGAGTTAGAAAACTGGACTGGTAACTCAATATGCCTGGCCTTTTTCCAGTGTTTTGGCTTTAATCCCAGGGATCTCCTAATGATATGACCCCCACATGCAAAGGAGAAATAACAAAAATAAAGTTCATTTGCAGAAAGAAAAACAGGGTTGAATGTGATTGTGTCTTCAGTTATTTATGTAACCCCTGAAGAATTAGATGGTTTGAGTAAAGCACCATCACTTGCTTGCCTGAAATGATGGTTCCATTAAAAAGCCCTTCACTGAAACCTGGAATGCAGTGTCTGGATAAGCAGGTCAAAGTTCACCATCAAAACTGCTCTGCAAAACATGTTCAAGACTACTGGAAAAAATTAAAAATAAAAATATCTGCCTGTGTGTGTGTTTATGCTTTATATCAGGAAAAAAGAAAAGAAATGAGCATGATCATGAGAAAGAGGAGCCTGAGGAGGATGAGGATACTGCAATGGGATTGAAATGAGGGTTTCCCGTACTTCTACACCATTCTTGCAGCGATAAGGTTGGACAACCTAAAGACATTTATGGCAGTCTGGAAGGAGGTAATCATTGGCAAGAGAGAGAAAAGCAAACTACATTTATCTCTGATCATTTATCAGATTCGTAACCATAAATCTTAAGCCAGAAGACTTCAGGCATTTCTTTATCTTTTGAAACAGCAAAACAACTTCTCTACCCTTCCTGTGTCTCCCAACTGAAATTTAGGGGCCTGTCATTTGTGGGCTGGGATACTCCGGGGCAATGGGAGGCTTGGAAGAGGGTGAGCCCGAGGAGCCTGGTTTGTCAGTCAGCCCACTGGCTTCCTCCTCTCACTGCGAGTGGAATGCTGACCATGATGAATGGTGCCCTGAGTGAACTGCCTTGTTAGCACTGGGCGGAGCCAAGGAAGTGTCAGAATGCCTTACACAGAGAATTCAGGGAAGCAGATTTTTCTGTTTTCTCTTTTCTGCCTCTGACTTTTGCTCCAGCAATTGTCCTAAGATGAAGCAGAATTTTATGTCACATGCTCATTAAATTATTTATAATTATTTATTCAACCCATGTTTGTTGAATACACATAGCCCTTCAGTGAGTAAAATATGCAAAATCACTGCTCTCGTAGACCTTCCATTTTACACAGAAAATAATTAGCTAGATTAAAATATACTAATTCCCATGATATATATGGTGACAAAAATCTAAGTTGGATAAAGGGGTAGAAGAAGAAGGAGAGACGGGAGGATGGCGAGTTGTTTTAGACTGGGCAGTCAGTATTGGGTTGTACGGTATGGAAGCATGTAGTCCAAGAGCTGACCGAAGAAGGGAATGAGTCAGGGTGGTACTTGGGATAAGAGTGTTTCAGGAAGAGAGAACAGCACATACTAAGTCCCTGAGTCCTCAGTGCATCTCGATGGTGTTGGGATACAAGTTCGACAGCAGTGAGCCAGGTCATTAAAGGGCCTTTATTTTCAAATAGAGCTTATGTATATAATACAAATGAGACGAAAAGGCATAGCAATGGATTGAGCATAGTAGGGGGCTGAATTTTGCTGGGAGGAAGAAAGAAAACAGCAGTCTTACCACACGATCCATCCTGTAGAATTCTGCTTATACCTTAATAACCAGAACTTGATCACATGAACATAATTAGCTGCACAAAGTTTTGGGTACAAGTGATTTTTGTTGTAATTTCTCAGTTCTCTTCTCTCTCTTTTTCCACTTTGTATTGAAAAAACATACAAAAATATGTATGTTCAACAAAAAATATATACATTTTTACAAATGAAACATATCCAATTTGTCCACTTGATGTCCAGATCAAGACACAGAACCTTAGCAGCACCCCATGCACTTATCTCAGTCCATCTTCTGGCCACTGTGTCCTAAAGTGAGAGGGATAATATTTTAGGGGACGAACTGCTGGCCTGGGAGCCTTTTAGAAATGAGGAGAAGAGAGGGTGTCAGATATGAATCCAGTAGGCTCACTGCAGAAAAATAAAGTCTCAACTGCAAATGGGGAAGGAGGGCATAAAAATATAAAAACCCACATATGGTGGGATGGTGTCATGCATAAACCAAGACAATAAAACTTTGTCCAAGTTCATAGACATGGAGACTTAAGAAGTACAAAAGGAATAAATGGTCCAGAGACCTCTGTCTGAAGCTGAGTGCATCAATCATTGTGCCCATCAGACTCGTGCATCAAATATTGCACACTGCCCGCTGGGACCACAGGTCTTCTCTCTGAAGACACTTCTTGAGTTCAGATTTTCTTGTCTCAAATATGTATCCAGCCCGGACTGCAGTGCTTAGTTGGTTGGGCATCGTCCCACGAAGCTAAATGTCACTAGCTTGATTCCTGTCAGGACAAGTGTATGGGTTGCGGGTTGGGTCCCAGGTCAGGGCACATACAAGAGGCAACTTATCAATGTTTCTTTGTCACATAGATGTCTCGCTCTCGTTTTCACTCCCCTCCCCTCTACCTAAAAATATATAAATGAAAACTTTAAAAATCATTTATCCAATATAAGGCAAAAACCACAACACGAAATGTTCCTATGAGGAAACAGAGTTTAAAAATTATACCGGTTTAAAATCCAGCTTTTTAGCTTAACACATTCCTTATTAATAAAATAAAATTTACCTCCCAAATGTGTTAAGATAAACTACATGGGGCTGGACAAAAATTGTTACTATTGGCGTGTTTTCTCCAGCTGCCACAGGGAATGGAGTACTTTCCACGTCGGGTTCCGTCGCCTCCCCCCTCATCGCTGAGCCTCTTCAAGAAATGACACTCTTTCTGGATGGCGGGAAGCCAAGCAGATTGCCATTTAGAAATGGAGAAAGGGAAATGAATGTTAGGAGCAAAAAGCAATGGCGGCTTGGTTCTGAGAAGGGAATTCAGGCCCAGGGAATAAGATGCTCCAGAGTAATGGCAACTTGGGATAGAAGTGGATTTAAAAAGGGGAAATATTATGTATATATTCTTAGATAACATATTTGCATCTCTTCCCCATATTTTTAAAAATGAAAGTAAATGCTTGGTAACATTTCGTAATTAGTTATTTGTTTTTTTCTGGACTGTGTTTCTTGAACTTACATAGTCTTCTGAAACAGAATCTTATAGGCCCCTACTTTGTAATGTTAAAAGACATAAGCAATAATAGAGTCTTATTAAAAACTGTAAAGAAATAGTACTACAAATGACGAATTCTTTTCTCTCTGATTAAAGGTATTTTCAAACAGCTATGATGATAATGACAATAATAATAATAGTAATAATAAACATACATAGCTTTCTAAAATGTAGGCTCATTTCCTCCTCATGACAACGCTAAAATCAAGAACAATTATTTTTCATATTTTACAAATGAGAAAATTGAGGTCCTGAAAATGTCAAGTTCATTTCTCATTGGTTACATATCTAGTAAAGTAATATAACGGGGGCTTGAACCTAAATAGCTAGTCTCTAAAACTTGTACTTTTAATCAGCATCCTATGGTTCTAGCAATGAATGACCTCATCATTGTAAACAGTTAGAGCCTTCCTGGGTCATTACAGGTAGGAGAACAGGTATCTGGGTATGTACATACTGGGAGTTTATAAAGAAAAAATTTGTGTCTTTGAAACACTTGTTAATAATAAAATTAATTCACCCAAAAACCAAACTCATTTATTCATAAAAAATAAATATATCAAACTAAAGTCATGTTAAAAAAAATGGGCAATGAGCTATCTGATGCATGTGCCTTGGCATTGTTATCTTGGCTAACTCAGCATAAAGACACTTTCACCTGATGTGAAGTGACAACTTCACAAACAATACAGAAGTTACAACCACATTGGACTGAGAGGCCGGCTTCCTCTATTCATCGTTAGAGTATGCGAGAGATGACCAGGGTCATATTAATCAGGAGACAGAAAGTCACAGTCCATACGAAAGCCCTTTGATCACCACTGCCTTGGTATTGCCAACGGAGCCACACCAAATTTTCTCTGGGGCTGTTACACAGTTGCCTTTGGTTATCCACTGCTTTGTGAATAAGTTATTTCTCATAACTTTTCTCAGCCTTTCTTTTTATCCCAAATTGGTAGCGATTGTTGACATTGACAAAATAACATTGAAACAAATGGAGGCAGAAATGTCTTTTTCTGGGTATGGGTCCCTTGTTTCTTTAAAATAACTTTTATCCACAAAATACCTGTTTATTATCATTAGTGCCAGAGAGGGGGCATGCAGAACCACAGGAATATTGCTTTACATTACAACCGAGAGTTGTTATGAAAATAAAACACTATGAAGGATAAAACATAAAATGGAAATGCAAGTGGGGAAAACAGCTAGTTCATAGCTATCATTAATTGAATGATTCAAATGTGCCAGAAAGACTCAATGTTTATACTTCTATTTTATCAATGCAAGCCTGGAGCTCCCAGAAATGTATCATTTTGTCCAAGATTATGCCACTAGCAGAGTGAGGTCATTTTTGACCCCAGTGTGCTGTGACACCAAAGCCTGTGATCTTAACCACTCTGTAATAACTTGGAGTAGCCCACTCAAGGCTTACATAGCACAAGTAAATACTTTATTGTGTCCAGAAAGAGACATCCTACAAGTTCATTTTTTTCAATTTATAATAAAGAATGATAGTCAGTATATAAAAAGTTTTTAATTCCTAAAGTTACTGTGCATTAGACACCTGTGAGTAATCCACTTAGCTTTGTTGGGAAGTATTTACCTCTAAGGTCTCTTTCATTATAATGTGCATCTCTGAAAGTATCTATTTGCATAAACCCATTTTCTTTTTGCATCTTGTTGGGCCTTATCCAGGGCAAAGAGACACATTGTCACCAATAACGATTCTATAAAATTTGAAGTAACATGCAGTTCAGGGAAAATCCTGCCTCTGAAGTGGAATACTCTAAGCTCTTTAATGGTTAGAAACTTTTTAATTTAACTTAATTTAATTTAATTTGCCAATATATCCTCAAGATTAAAAATAATTCCTGGGACATAGTCAATGGGAATTAATTTTTGAACAAAAACTATAAAATGTCCTTCCTCATGTAGGTTATTTTCCTCACAACATTTTTTTTAATTTAATTTTTAAATGTGTCATCATGGTGCTTAAGATTTCAAGCCGAACTTCATGTGATGGGTGGATAATTCCTATATTTCAAAACACAGCAGGGAGGGAGGCGGTAACTCATGCTACACATTATTCAAATTATAGAAAAATGTCAAATCAAATGCTGGTGCTAGAGCCTTCCATTTCAAACTGGAAGTCTTCCCAGGTTGATGTCTCTTACTGTGTTCACTTTATAAGATGCAGAGCTCCTATTTATTTATTTATATGCTAAGTTTATCCCGAACAAATGTGGCCTGGCCTTCTGAACACCCAGGGGCCTCATCTTGGGTGGCAGCTGTGTGGTCAGAAGTCTCGTCAGCTCTGTGGGCACTCAGACTGCCCAGGTCACTCAGAAGCCTCGATTGTCTTTGAAACCATTTCTTTTTGTCCGCTCCAGAGCTTCTCGATTCCTGGAGGATAGAGTAAAACTTGACTGATGATTCCTCTAGGCAGGCACCATTACCCCAAATTAACCTGCTTCCCAAAATGCCCGTAAAGCATCCTCTTACAAGTACAGTTTTCTGCAAGCCAGTTCTACTCAACGATCTGAGGAAAAAAATGCAGAGGGGAAGGTGGGCCCATGGAGGGAGAGCTGCATATTGCAGTAAAGGAGAAAATGATGCACACCACGGTCATCTCAAAATTAAAATATACAGAAGTAAGGCCTGCTTGTGTGTGGTTGGTAGGATAATACTATGGGTGTAATAATTTATAGTTTTAATTTGAATATTTCACCTAAAATGTCATATGGTGTGCCTGAGTATAGTATTGTTAAGTTACAGAATTACATGCTTATGATTCTGTAGTATAAGATTTTGTCATAGAAAAGCAGCATTATTTGTGCCAGACCGTGAACACTGACATATAAGAGGCTTAGAGAGCAAAGGGATCTGTTCACTTTATTTAAATGTGTGTGATTTCCACAACTTTTTTTTTGTTCATGTAGCAGTGGTTATTCTCCCTGGAATACATGTTGGGCAAAGTTACTCTAAACCCATGTTGCTCAAAGTGTGTTCCGAGATCCCTTGTGAGGCTTCCTCAAGACTCCTTTAAGACATCTGAATTCAAAACCGATTTTATACAAGCAAATCTTGTTCGTTGTATCACCTCACAAATGTGCAGTACAGATTTCCAGAGACCACCTGACAGAGGACAACATAAGAGACTGAATGTAGGGAGAATGTTGCCATCCTCCATCAGGTTGGCATTAGAGAGACTCCCCCCAAAAAATGGAAAATGCTACTCTTCCACCTAATTTTTAGGAAAATATAATTAATTTTGATAAATTTTTCTGATGTTACCTTGCAAGTTTCAAGAGAATTTATAAATATGTAAAATCTATCAGTTTTAGTACCTCATATTTTATATATCAACAGTTGTAACTGAAATAAGCAATATTTCTTTGGTTTCTCTGCAACAATTTTTAACAGAATCAAAGGTTCCGAGGCCTCAAATTTGAGAATTACTACACCAGCTACCTTGAAAGTGAATATTTATTAGAATAAGCTACATGACAGGTGGTCCTAGAACCATGAAATGGCCCAAAAAGGATTTGCAGGAGCATAGAGTAGGGTTAGAGAACACAGAAATATAGCCGTGGCTCAATAGGACCATCAAATTAGTTGGAATAAATATTCGAAGATCAATTTCCAGTTCTGTCATTTACTATTTTTATTTATTTACCTTTTTCCTTTCTTTTTTTAATTTTGAGGTACCCCAGTAATTTTTTGTGCCTTAGTTTTCTACTCTTGGAAAAAAGGATATTAATTGTGACTAAAAACAAAACAAAAACTAATAACAAAAATTTTTGTTGTGAAAAATAGTGAGACCAATAGAGAAAGATTCCAGACTCCAAATAATTTTAATTCGTAGCCCACTCCTATTACTGGGTGGACTAAGGCAACAAATCTCACCGCTTAACACCTCAGTTTCATAATCCAAAAAAAATGTTGATAATAAAGCCCTGGCTGGTGTAACTCAGTGGATTGAGCACTGGCCTGTGAACCAAAGGGTCAATTCCCAGTCAGAAGACATCCCTGGGTTTCGGGCCAGGTCCCCAGTAGGGGGCACTCAAGAAGCAACCACACATTGATGTTTCTCTACCTCTCTTTCTCCCTCCCTTCCCCTCTCTAAAAATAAATAAAACCTTCTATAAAAAATAATGTTGTTAATGGAAACTATTGTTTCTATCTTAAACTTTATTTATAATTAGATAGTAATTGACACATAACAACTCCCAATAGTTGGTAGTTATTATTCTGTTCATTACTGGCAATGACAAATAATAGGTACTATTCCGATTAGCTGTGATTAGCTATTGATGAGTAATATTGACCCCAAAATAGAGGCTTAGGACAATACCCATTTTATGATCTCTCACAATTTCATGGGTTGGCTGGGGCTCACCTGTTTTTTCTCTCCTGGCCTCACTGGGGCCTGCCATGTATTTCAGTCATAGTGGCTATAGCTGGGGTTGAATGTCTCACTGCCCTGCACTCCTCCGTTTGGCCTTTCTTTCAACGTGGTAAGTTATACACCATTGATTTTTGATGTGGCCATTCTCCCTGGCAGCCTCGTTCGGGCTTCTGCGGTAGTTCGGGGTTTCAAGAGGAATGAAATGAAGCAGTGCCCAAACTCAGAAGTCCTAGTGTATCACCTCTTCCACATTCTAGCAATCAAATCAATCAAAGGTTCAAAAGCAGAGAATGTGTCTTCTCTTGAAGGAGTCTGGCTACCACCTATGATTTGTGTCAACTACAAACACTGTACGCACTGCTTATTTTCTACTAAATCAGCATCACAGGTTCTCTCATGGAGATTTGTTATCCAGGTAACAGCTTTGTGACTGTTGGCACCAAGAGAAATCATTTAGTTTCACATTCAGACTGCACTGTGCTGGACATCACAGGGGGAAATGGGAAATCATGAGCTTCGACTGAAATGAAACACACTGGTCCATGGAGTGATGTGAAAAAGGCAGCAGCTTTGGTGTTTGGAACACCGAGATTCAGCTCCTGTTCCAGTGCTCACTAGCTCCATGTCAGCAAATGCTGGAATTTGCAGACTCATTTGGGTCATATATGCTATTAGTGTTCCAACCTCTATGGCTCTGTGACAAATGACTCCAGTCCTGAGTAGCTTAAAACAAGGCAACATGACTTTCTCGTGGGTCTGTAATCTGAACACAGCTCCAAGAGGGAATTTTTGTCTCTTCTTCAGCTGGAGTGGCTCAAAAGCTGGGGGCTGGAATAGCTGAAGTCTCATTCACTCATATGCTGGCACCTGGAACAGCCGAGGGCTTGAGCTAGGGTCTCTATTTCTGTATGGTTAGTGTTGGGTTCAGCTACCCTGAACTCATGGAGCTGAAGTGCTCTAGAGATGGGAGATGACAGAGAGACAGAGAGAGAGAGAGAGAGAGATAATGAGCTAGTCAAAAATTCTATAGAATTTATACAGCATTTTATTTATCACAAGTGAGTTATTTAATATCAATGCAACTTCAAGGGGTAAGTGAACCAATTCTCACTTTTTGTGGAAGCAATGTGAAAGAATTTGTAGGTATGTTTTAAAACTTAACAGCTAGGATAGGATGATATCTCATTAACTACCTACTTATTCCATGAATGTCAGTAGATGCTCACTACACATTAATTTTCTTTTTCTCTGCACTTGGTTTATATCCTCCTGCTGTACCCTCAATTCAATTTCTCAAGATAATCATTTGAAAGAATAAGATATAGCATCATTTCAAGGTTGCCTGTATTGCAGGTTTCCCTGGAATCTTCCATTGGTGCCCAGGCAAATTCTTCTGTGCTGGTTTAGGTATTTCCTTGACATCAGCCCCCTCAGAAGGCTCAGCAATCTCTTAGAAGAGCTCCTTTGAGGCTGGATGAACTAGAAACTGGCTTTCCTACTGGGAAATCTGCCTCTTCCCTACTTCCTGGTAGGACCACAACTTCCTGTGGGGTAGGGTCTTGATTCCAGGTAGCTCCAACATTAACAGGAAGTCCAGAAAGCTCTAAGAACTACCTGATGAGACCCAGCATAAGAGGGTGTGTCAGAATGCAGAGACAGTCTTTGAGGTCTGGAGGATGCTTAGTCCACAGTAGACTCTGATTTTAATTCTGCTGCTAGTTAATTGTGCAAATCAGGGCAGAAGTCCCTTCCATTTCTGAGATTCACTCTTTATTTTCCCCTAACTCTACTACCTTGGCTTTCTTGTCAACAACACAATTTTGTAGGTTCAGCTAAAATATAATTGCCTCTATTTTAATTGGATTCTCCAAATGTGGGATATTCTTCTCACATGTGTCCCCACAAAAATATATACAGACTTCTATTATGAAATTAACAATATTTTCATAATTCCTCTTTATTTTTTGTCTGTTTTCCCCTACAAGGCTATAGGCATCTTGTTCATCATCTTGCCTTTGGGGCATAGCTCATCACTTCTTACATAGCATATGCTACGTAAATACTCATTGAATGGATGGGGGGGAGAAATGGCTATGCTTACATCATCTGTCCTTTCTCTCTCTTATACTGCTGTAATAATGCCAAAAGGAAAATAAGGATTAATATGCTTTTAAAAAGTTAATTCTTAATTAATCTCTCATTGCAATGTGGTTTTATTTATATACTTAATCTTATAAAGTCAATGTCAAAAAAAGAATAGCGAAATCATTAGGTGAAAATATAGAAAATAAACATGCCTATGTGTTTCTACTCTTCGCTGGGAAAAAATAAGTGTGGAGTAATAGATTTCTTAAGTTCCCTGTTTTCAGTGGAGCCTAGATAAAGTGGTCGTGGCTATTAAGGGAAGAGTGACCAGTATGTTGACAAGGTTTGAAATGATTTCACATAGGTAAATATTGACAGGCTTAGGGATTGAGGTGGGGTTTTTGATTTTTTGTTTTGTTTTATTTTGTTTTAAGATTTAAACATTCAATGATAATTGTATTAAATTATGCAGAAGATTGTTGAGTAGAAGAGAGAGTCAAGAATTTTGTTTAGATCTAAAGGGAGAATCCCTGTCAATGGAAGAAAGCTGGGATGAGGAATTATAAAAGGGAATTATGAACCTGGACTTTGGCATCAGGCAGAAGGATTAAACTCTCAGCTCCGCTATTTACTAGCTATGCTGTTTAGACAAGTGATGTAACCTTTCTGAACCTCATTTTCTTGACTTCTGAAATGGAAATGATAATAGTAGATACCTCACAGGGATATTTTGAGGATTATATACAGCAAGACAAATTATACAATGCTGAACCAAGTGCCTGGTCTATTGTAAAAGCTCCATAAATCAATGTGAGGTTGAATTTAATTACATTTACAGATTTAAACTTGGATTTTATTTGCTGTGCAACATGTTGGACTAAGTGAATGTTTGGGGGCCTTGTTTTCCCCATCTCTGAAAGGAAAAAAAATTGAGAAAGTAAAGTTTGAATATACTTTTCAGCCAAAAAATGTGATTGTTCTCTTTTCTCAAAGAACAAAACCCAGGCCAATGTATGGCATTTGAATCATGTATTTTTTCCTGCCAATGTGGGTGCTCTAGAGCCTCCAACAGTGGAAATATCATCAACAACAGAAACAATTGCAATTCTCATGTGGATCCACTTTAAATTCTTTCCATCTAGAAACTTTGGTGATAGTTTTAACGAATCACGAAACCTTTGGTTTGATTGAATATTTTGGTGAGAATTTTAAAATAAACTATAACTTGGACTCTCTTGGAATTAGAAGCAGGTGACATAATATTTTTATACCTCAAAATAATTTTGATGGGTATTTTAGTACAACTTGCTCAAGAAATTGGTTTTAACATTGTAGCAAGGAAATATGTTCAGTTGCTACCAGGAAAGTGTCCCGTGAGGGTTATATAAAGTACATTCGGGCTTAACATGTTTCAAGAGAAAATTATTTCAGAGTGTACTTCTTTAAATGCAAATGGAATTTGAAATGGTACATTGGCACTTTCTATCCCAGTGGAATTTTATATTATTTTATCATTCCTCTTCTCTGTCATGTAGACAGAGCACCCAGGCAACCAAATGACCAGAATTGCTCCTGTTTATTTTTCAATGTCTAACACATGGCAGTCTTTTTGTAGGCGATAAGGCAAATCATGATGTCTAAGCCTTTTTTTAAATCCATTCTGAGTTCTTGGTGTTCACACATGAAAAAATTGTGGACAGTAGGGTACCAAGATTGTCTGCTAAAGTGAATTCGTGTAATTTGGAAAGAAAATTCATATACTGTGCATCCTCCTTTAAAAAAAATTATTAACTTATTTTTAGACAGAGGGGAAGGGAGGGAAAAATATAGGGAGAGAAACATCAATGTGTGGTTGCCTCTGGCGTACCTGGCACTGGGGAACCTGGCCTGCAACCCAGGCATGTGCTGGTTGAACCAGCAACCCTTTGGTTCACAGGCCTGTGCTCACTCCACTGAGCTACATCAACCAGGGAATTGCCCTCTTTATGAGTATTTAATTAGGAAGTTTTTTGTTAAATTTCCAGACACTTACATTCACACACACTTAGACTCACAAAGTTGTGTTAATTTCATACCCACACACGTAATCTAAAAGGGAACTGAGCTAAAATGCTTGACCTATGATAAAAAAAAGAGAGACATCAATGAACAAATTAACTGTGTGACTATTTCATTTTAAGAGACATATTTAACTTCATGTGAATGAACTATCTTAAATTACTTTAGATATCTTTGTTTTACAGCTTCTTTTATATCAATTATAACTCAGTTACAACTAGTCTTAAAACAATTTCTTCTTATGTGAGATTGCTAATATTTCATTAATTTAATAAAGATAATGGATAGAGCATTATAATCAATAATTTAAGCAAAAATTACATTTCCTAATTTGTGATAAGCTTTTATCAGTTCCATGGATATGGATTGCAATATTTTTACTCAGGTTTTAAGCACTTTATTATCCATCATGGGGTTGAAGTAGGGGGCAGGGATTTGTATCAAAATCAACCTGGTGGTCATTCAATAAGTGTTTCTAAATGAAAGACAACGGATAAGACATAATTAAAGAATAATGAAGCATGAAGCCATGAAATATTAAGCCATTAGAGTAGAGATAACTAAAGCTTAGAGTACGTACTTTGAAAAGTGAAAAGTTCTTAAAATAAGTAAACCTAAAAGTAGCCTTTTTATGGGGAAAAAAGTAGACTTTTTATGGAAAAATAGGCTATAGATCCAGAGAAGAGAGCACAGCAAACATGGTGTGAAAAGAACCAGGGATGGAAGCATTGATACGCACAGTAATTTACGGTGGGTGATGCTAGTTTAACTGAGATACACACAAGGGTGACAAAAGTAACTTTACTATTGTGAGTATGCAAAACAGAGTTTATTCTTACACTACTGTTCATTAATTATGGTATTATTTTCCATACAAACAACTGTAAACCTGCATTTGCTCACCTGGTATTTTCAAAATTCCATCTTTATTTGACTCAGAAACAGCATCAATAATGGCCATATTATTTCAGTTTTGTCCTAAATTATTTCTAAAGGCTTGTGAATGACAAAACTAAGAAGACACTTAATATATTCAATATAAGCTACCTACATCTCCCTTCCCATGAATATATGGACACACGCTCCCTCCCACATACCAAATATACTGAGAAACAAATTACCCTGGTCTCTGATATTCCCTAGATTTCTTCTCTAGTGAATCTTTTGACTCGGTCTTTTTACGTGAGTGTTCAACTTTATGACAGATGAATCTTTCAGAGTCTCATGTAGCAAAGTAGAAACAGATCTATCGTGAAATGAATTTAAGCCAAAACTCTTCTGCTTTACTATGTAACCTGTGTAAATCATTTCAACTCCCTGAACTCAACCCTCATCTTTAAGGCAGAGATAGAAAATGCCTTTTATCCTACAATGGTTTTGAGGATTAAATGGAATAATGTTCATGGAAGGAGTTTTGTCAATGCTAAAAAAGTAACAAAAGCAGCAAATTGCAATAACTACCCAAGTAAACACGCAGACTGCTAAGTTGACAAGGCATCTACATTAATACTATTTTACTCCGTCAATGTGCTCTCTTTGTTTTATGTCCTGTGGCATGTAAAATATTCAAGGTGTCAGTAAAAAAGAAAAGAAAAGAAAAAGTATATAAGATGAGTCTATAAAATCACAGAGTAAGTGGCTATTTCCACAGGCAGTATAAACATTTTTGTCCTGACTTAGATTCACATTTTCTATAACTCAACACTGAAAACTGTCCAAAACATTTTCCCAGCTATATTGAATGTCACCAAGTGATAGAAATTATTACCACTTGAAGGTGGATTTGACTTTTGGAAACTGCTAAACATCAATCAGAGTGAATCCTGGCCAAAGAGTTCAGTGATTAAACTGAACAATATCATTGTTTTTGTTTAGAAAGAAACTGGAGACAATTTTTTTTATATAGTTGGTTCAAAAAGTGCCTCACGGGAAGTTTGAGATCGTTTTGAGGAACAAATATAGCCACATTAATTGCATTACATTTACTGTTGTGGACATGGAATGTCTTGGGTGTAGAGAATGTCAAGATTATTTTTTAAAATCAGACTTAATGCATCATCGGCACAGCCCCTCCGCTACCTCGCAGGAAGAGCGCAGCTGGGTGTCAGCGCCAGCAAAGTCCCCCAGATGAGACAAAGTGCTGTCACAGGCACAGATTTGCAGTCTCACATTTTATCTGATTTCTCCAGAATTTAATTTTGCTATTGGATTTTATACTCCAATACTACCTGTCTTTTGACACTGAGGACACTGGGGATATGATATTAAAGGAGATGAAAGGCCAGAAGCAGCTGGCACTGGCCGTTTGCGCCGATGCTATGATACGTATCAGTTCGGACAATCCCTGTTTACAATAAATCTTTAACCCAGCGACTCGCTGTGCTCCAGACCCCCCTCTCAGACATTCAGCCGGCAGAGCTGATACCCTGCCTGGATGCTGTCACCTGGGATTATGCAACTGGATTTTCCTCCGTCTCCTTGCTCAGACTCTTCTAACTGGTTATCGCTTGCGTGGCCCATCCTTCTTTACGTGTTTATTGCACAGGAGCTGACTTTCTTCCAGACTTGTCCACGCCAGCACCTGGCCTGCCTCTCCAGAGTCCTCTAGGAGGACTTGCACATTCTCCATAGGATGATTTCAGTTTTTGAGTCTCCCTCTATAATTGGGGTACAATTTGGGCCTTTATCTCCACCCTCCAGTCTTTCAGGATTAAGACTTTATCCCAACAGAGATTACATCTGCCTAAGTCCTGCACCTTTTCATCTTATCTGTTTCTCTTAGGGATTTGAACCTGACTGAATAGTTCCACTGCCCCTCCATCATCCACAGATCCTTTTCGTGTTAGATGTTGGCCAGCTAAGAAAGGGCTGAATGGTGGATTTGTACAAAGATGTACAGAAGTTTCACTTGTGGAATGACTATAAATTAATGCAAAATTCTTATAATTAAGGATATCTGCTATGTGTTCCAGGCACAGTACTAGGTGATCTAAGTGCCCAGTCCTTTAATTCTCAAAGTGATCCCACATACTCATTCAATAACAACTTGTTGAATGAATAAATGCTGGTTTGCAGTCACATCAGGCTACCCTACCCCTGACCTCTGCATTAAGTGTTTGGGAGACTTAGGAGCAAGATTCAGTCCTCCCAGAGAAGGAAGGAGTTTGGAACAGCCATGAAATATAGAACAAACCTACACTTAGGCCATGAAGCTCAGTGGCGAACACAAAAATGAGATATCGACACAATTTCTGGTTGGTGCCAACACTTCAAGAGCGGGTACCATGGGGGAAAGAGATGGTAAGTCAGGAAAGCAGTCACCCTTTGGTGAAAGGTTGCCCAGGACTTGCCCTAAACTCATTAGACATAATGCCTGGAGTAACCTGGGCAGTTTCAGATGTCTTCAACTAAAGACTCGGTTCCTGGATGGTGCTTCATCTACAGAGGTTACACCCACCAGCAGGAGAAAGTTTTGGTGTCTCCTCTCAGAGTCAGACCAGGAAAGTGTCCTAAGAGGGTAACATTGCCCTGAATATCTATCTCACCCATCCTTGTTATCAATTTTAGAGATGTTTTCCTGGTATAACCTAGACTCAAGTTATTTTATATGGTAATAATTTTACATTAACTGTAATTGTAACAAAGTTATCCTTTACTTGGTTTGTTTAATGATATGGGATATGCATGTGGCTAGTAGCCTCAGAAAGCGATATGTAAGTAGAGTTTAGAGAAAGAAAATGATAAATCAAGCTTATTGCAGACCTCCAAGTGAGAGCACAAGCCATTTAATGAAATGTCAGTCTGTAAAATCATCATTATTATTACCGTATAAATGAGAATAGTCATTTTTTGGAAGTTTGAAAAAATTTCCCAAAGTCAGACACTTAGTAGTCATTAGATAAAATAGTTTAGAGCAGTATTTTTAATACTTGAGTAATATGCTTGGCACCTTTTTAAACAAAAATAAAAACCCAGACCGTTCACAGGCCACCTTCCACATGCACCTGTTGCTGTCATTTAAGTGATTTATTTGGTGGCCAAAATAATAATAAATATAAGGGTACATTTTGACACTAAAATCTTGAGACCTTATTCTGTTTGATATTTTCAATAAAATGACACTGAATATTCTTATATTGTTTTAAATATCTTGAAAATAAAATAAGATTTTTTTAAACTCTTGTTGAAACAGATTAACATGACTTTAAAATCCTGTCAGAGTCTAGAAGACATATTCCATTTCTCCTAAGGAATAGCTATTTTGATCTGAAAGTTGTGGTTTCGCCCACTACAGGGCTTGATGATTCTGAGGTCCGTGTCGAAGCAGATGGATCCATCTCCAATTAGATGGGTCTAAACCACTTAATTTGCTCTTACTCCAACTTCAGGACGTTACCCCTGGTTCTGGTGATTTTTCTGTTACATTACAAAGCCAGGCTCTGGAAATTCAATCGATACAGTAAGTTGAAATTTTACACGTGAAAATTTCACCATGGAATGTTTAAAGTTCTCAATGTGGGGCCTCTGAGTTTCATTTCTTTAGTGGAAGTTAAGAAGTATTTGCTCCTTATAGTTACTTTGGCACTAACATTTTGCATGTCTTCCTCCAACTGACACATTTAGCAGGGAAGGCATCTTTCCCTTGAGTCCAGAGTTGAAGGGATCACCATAAATATGACCAAACAGCTATTTGTTATCATAGACCTGATAATGTAAGTCCAAAACTGACATGGTTCTTGTCACCGGCGGGGGGAGATTACTCAGAAGTTCAAAGCATACACTTGCGAAGAGTGCTGTGTGCAGACTGCTTAAACATAATAATAGTAACCACCAGGAGATGAAAAGCATTGCACAACCTTGAACTCCCAAGAACTGAGAGAAAGTGCATAACCTGCATTCGTTGAGCACTTATCATTATGCTCTGTAACTTTATATTGTATTTAATCCTTAGAACAATCCTGTGGAATGGGAATTATCCCCATTTTATGGATGAGGAAACTGAGGCTCAATGAATTCCACAAATAGTCAGTGATGAGGCTGGGTACATATCCCAGACGTGACTGGCACTGAAGCCTGTGCTCTTTTCCCTTTGTCCCCATTTCCACTCTCCTGAGGGGAAGGGATACTGGTGCAGGCGGTGCATTTGGGGTCCACAGTAATTTTGAGCACAGGCTTTTTCTTTTTCCTCTGAATTGCTCTGAAATCATCACTAACCCTTGGTTTCTTCTGTTTCAATGTCCTTTTTGGTGGAAATAAGATGGGAGGACTTCCATCAAGATGGAGGCGTAGGTGGAAACACTTTACCTTCTTGCACAACCAAGTTTAAAAACAACAAAGTTTTAACAACAAAAACACAGCCAAACCACAGAAAAATTGAACTATACAGAAGTCTGACAACAACAAACCCTTCAGCCAAACCGGTACGAGGGGCAGAGCCAGCAGCAGAGCTGGGTCAGGCAGGAAAGATCCACCAGACTGACCCAGTTGCAGGACTCAGGCACACTGGCAGCTGTGCATGGATCCCAGGTGTGTAATAGTGGGTAGACACACTGAGGGCACAAGGGGGTGGACCCACTGAGGGCTGACCAAAGTCACATAGTCGAGCGCAGATAAACTGGTGAAGGAGCAAGCGGTGAGAAAAACTGTGCAGGCCCCAGTGGCCGGAAGCGGCAGAGGGGACCGCTATTGTCCCTCTCTGATCCCACCCCCACATACAGCAACACAACCCAGTGACCTGGTGGCCCTGCCCTGGTAAACAACTAAGGCTCTGCTCCTCATACATGACAGGCACAAACAGATCAAAACATGGCTCAAGAACAACTCAGAGCCCCAGAGCCAATAAATCTAAGTGATGAAGAAATAGCTACACTTTCAGATGCACAGTTCAAAACACTGGTGATCAGGATGCTCACAGAACTGGTTGATTTTAGTCATAAATTAGAGGAACATATGAAGGCTAAACTAATTGAAATGAAGGTGAATGCACAGGAAACCAATAGTAAGGGAAAGGAAACTGGGACTCAAATCAAAGGAGTGGACCAGAAGGAAAAAAAAAATGAGGAAACAGAAAAGAATGAAGAAACAAGAATTCAAAAAAAGGAGGAGAGGCTTAGGAACCTTCAGGACATCTTTAAACGTTCCAACATCCAAATTATAGGGGTATCAAAAGGGGAAGAGGAACAGTCATCAGTGGAAAACTATTTGAACAAATAATAAAGGAGAACTTCCCCAATCTGGCAAAGGAAATAGACTTCCAGGAAATCCAGGAAGCTCAGAGAGTCCCAAAGAAGTTGGACCCAAGAAGGAACACACCAAGGCACATCATCATTACATTAGCCAAGATTAAAATGAAGGAGAGAATCCTAGAAGCAGCAAGAGAAAAGGGGACAGTCACCTACAAAGGAGTTCCCATCAGACCGTCAGTGGATTTCTCAAAAGAGACCTTACAGGCAAGAAGGGGCTGGAAAGAAGTATTCCAAGTCATGAAATCCAAAGACCTCCATCCAAGATTGCTCTATCCAGCAAAGCTTTCATTTAGAATGGAAGGGCAGATAAAGTACTTCTCAGATAAGATCAAATTCAAGGAGTTCATCATCATCAAGCCCTTATAATATGAAATGTTTAAGGGACTTATCTAAGAAAAAGAAAATAAAAAAGATGAACAGTGAAAGGACAGCAAACTCACAGTGATTAAGAACCACACCTAAAAACAAAAGCAAACTAAGAGGACAGCTAAATCAGGAGCAGAACCATAGAAATGAAGATCACATGGCGGGTTAGCAACAGGGGAGTGGGAGAAGGAGAAGGGGGGAGAAGGTACAGAAAATAAGTAGCATAGACGGTAGGTAGAAAATAAATGGAGGGAGGGCAAGAATAGTAGGGGAAATATAGAATCTAAAGAACTTGAGACACGTGGTCATAAGCTAAAGGGGGGAATGGTGGGGGAGGGGTGTGCAGGATGGAGGGGAATGAAGGGGAGAAATAGAACTGTAATGGCATAATCAATAAAATATATTTTTTAAAAAAGAAAGAAGATGGTATTACAGTTTCATTCTTCAGCTCATGGTCCTGGATTCAAAGTGTGAAGGGACAACTGTCATGAAGTATCTTTAAAAAGAAGATATATCATGGAGTTAAATGTTTAATTATTCAAGGGACCTAATTACATTCAGTATTAAATGTTTAAGAAAATGGAAATAAAACAAATACAGCTTTATCCAGTAAAAAAGTCTTAGTGCAATGCCAAATTTAATTCCAGCTCTTCCTCCAGCTAGTGTGAATGTGCTCTGTTCTTTTTCTGCATGTGACAACAAAGGGACATATGTCTACTCTCTTCCTCCCTCTGTAACCTTGTATCTGAGATAGAGCTATAATCACTGTCGGGTGATAACGCTTTTTCTTTTGTGTCAGGCACTGTGGAAGGAGGAGAGTAACGCGGCACACATACACTGTCTTCAGAATGACACAGGACTACTAATGCATAACAAGTCCCACCAAGTAAGTCTCTCCCTTTAACTGGCTACTTGGTCACAATCTCCGAGCTATCTCTGATGATGCCTCAGTGCATTCTGTGCTAACTAATACCAGGAGAAGGCGAGTGATGATGGCAAGGGAAAGAAGCAGAGCACAGAGTGACACTTTGTCTCCAATTCATGTTTTTCCCCTATAACACCCTACTATCTCAGAAGGTGTCAAGTCTGGAAAGCTGAAAGGAACTCCCTCTGAGTAGTAATAGTGATGATAATGGTAACGGCTGTCAGGAGCTGAGACAGGCACAGTACCGAGTCTTTATATATTCAACTTGAGACTTTTAGTACTGAACTAAGCTCCCATTTCTACCCTCTCCTTTTTTTAAATAAGGAAAGTTTAGCATGATTTGGTCACTAGCTCAGCGTTCAAATAGCTGGTGAGGGAGAAAACCAGGAATGTAGATCTTCATTACTTGAAAGTTCACACTGTAAATCCCCAAATAATATCTCCCACAGAGGTACTGACCTGGCAGTCTAGTTTTGCCCTATTTTTGTGATTGTAAATTATTATTCTTAAATCTACTACTGACTGTCATTTGTATGTGAGTGTACGTGTACATTTGTATTTTATCCTTATATGTAAGATAACCAATCAATACAACAATTCTTCAATATCACTTTAATTTTCCACTTGTGGGAACTAAGGATGCAGTGAACTCCCCACCCCTTCCCCTTGGAGCAGAGTCAAGCTTGGAACTCAGGTTTCTTCTAAGCCAAATCTGTTATACATCTGCAGTTTCTCATCGCCTCAGGACAGACTCATTAGTTAACTATACAGTGACTCCTTAATACCTACCAGGTCAGGTAGTGTTTGAAATTTGCATGAGGTTTGCTCAATTCAAAGTCAACGTATTTGGTAAGCAAAATAGGCCACTTAAGATTATTCATTAGAATGGCCACTAGACATTTTTGGTTTCTCACCTGACTGTTGAGCCTGTCTCCTTAAGCCCATGACTCATGTTTTCACCCTTTTACTTGAGCAACAAACAGGGTTATTGATGAATGAACTGGCTGAAGTATTTGAGCTCACTGACTACCCCGTACTCTGCCTCAGGCCAAACTACCTCTGAACACTGTGCCTAAAAAAGCAGCTGGGACTCCACTGTTGTACAGAAACATTTCTGACTGAGAATCAAGAGACCTGGATTCTGTTATGGACTTGGCCGTGAAACAGCAAAGTGACCTTGGCAAGTCACTTGACGTCTCTAAACCTCACTTGCCTTGTCGGCAGAATGAACGTTTTGAAATAGATGATCTTTGCACACTCTTCTAGTTCTGAGGGTCTATAAACACTCTTCTTTCTGGCCCCCTCCCAGAATGGGGTTGCTGCTGCCATTCCGACATTGTTACGAGAGGGGAAAGAAGGAAATAATGGAAAGTAATTCCACTGCGTTGCTGCCTCTGAGCTGTGAATGAAATCACAGTGAGTTGCTCACAAAGGAAGTGCCTTTCCAGTATTTGGTTTCTTGAAGGAGTCAGTTCAACACTTAACATAATGTAGGTCCCTTCCTCTGATTACTTATTCAGGACAATCTTGGTTTCCAAGACTCCTCCTGCAATTCTTAGCCCTTCCTCCCCGTAGCCTTCCCTCCTTAATGACTCTGCTCTCTGGGTGACACTATCAATGCATCCCCACTCTCTCACGGTGTCTTTCCACTTTATCACCCTCACCCACAGCCTCTGGATGAAGCCGTTATCGGGCTCACTGGCACTTCCACAACGCCTGTCAAGCAAATTCCTGGTGCTTGTGGGGCCGGTGTGTCATCCGAGCTCCAGATAAGCTGCCTGGCTGGTGCAGTCTCCCACCTGGGACACCCGCAATGGCTTTTTCTAACTGCTCATGCAAAGCCTTGTCTGTAATGGCAGTATCTCAGTGGCTGTGGGAATGATTTATCCGGGGAGAAGTGAAGATTAGACAAACTCCTTGTCATTTTACAGAATAAGCCCTGGGAGAAAGCAAATAGGAAAATGGAGCTTTAAGTATTTTATTCTTAAAGGACAGAATCCACATCTACCTACTGATCTACCTACCTACTACACTTCCCCGCCCCTCACTTCCTTTCATGCACATCTATTGCACACCTACTATGTGTCACACTGTGTTTTGATCTAAGGACACAGAAAAAACCAAGTCAGATGACATCCCTGTCCTCATAGTGTTAACAGTTTAGTCTACCTCCATTATAACACTGAATGCATTCTGTTACAAATAAATAGTTTTATATATGTTATCCAGTAGACTGTGAGGTTTTAGAAAAGAGAGTCTCTGTCAAAATCAAGTTTGATCTCAATGGTTGCGCACAATCTCTGGTATACAGCAATGCTTAGTAAATATTTATAATTCTGTAAAACATTGATCTGCATACATGTATACAGACATATACACACCTCTGATGATGTTTCACTCACTTTAAAATAATATCCAAATGCCTCACCAACTTCTACAAAGCTTTCCTCGATCATTCCTCTGCCTTACCTTTGTCTGCTTCTACTCTCACTTGTAACTTTCCTTATGTGCCCTAAGCAGGTCAAGTTCTTATTAACCAAAGACCTTTGCCTATGCTGTATACACTCTGCCTGAAATGCTTTTGCAAGGGAGCAAAGCATAGTGAGCTGTTCTTTGTAACTCTTCTCTCAGTTCAAACGGCCCTCAGCTACCACCTGCTCTGTGGCTTCTCAGCCTCACTGAGTAGTTCTCTATCTCATTGTTCTGACAGATTTCCTTCAGAACACTTGTCATTATAGAAAATAACTGACCTGTCTCTAACTTGGCAAGCCACAAGCTTTCTGGATTTTTAACCTACGTATAAAACTAGAAAATCAGACTCAAAAAGTCCTTCAGCTCCTGGAACTCTGAAATCATGCTACCTCTTATTGAAGAATTCATAAAGAAAAGAGCAGAATTATGCTCAATTTTTAATTTCTTAAGTCAGTAACATATCTTATATACAACTTAAGTAAAAGATAGTTGCAGATCAGAGATGAATTAGCCACTTTCCTCAGAGGGGAAGTTCTCAATTTATTATTTATTTATTGTTATATTTTTTAAATATTACTTCATTTATTAAGCTTTTGCTAATGATTTTCATAAGAATGTATCACCCATTCTTCTGGTTCCATAGTTATTTTTTCCTGTTGCTCTTAAAGTTTTTGATTTTCTTTTTCTCTCTCTTTTTTACAATTGTTTTTCTTTTTTCTTTATTACTTATGGACGTGATGTATAAAGGAAAGAGGAAATATCCCTCACATCAAAAACAATAATAAAATATTCTGAATACACAGATGGAAGAATAGTGTCTGGCTAGGACTACCGTGAAGGTGAGCGGAGGGAGGCAGGATGTGAACTGTGGTTTAACTTATGGCAGTATTTCAACAGTTGTTTCTAAAACCAATCTCAGCAGAGGCCTTTGTTTTAAGTAAATTTAGGAGGCAGGAGTTTGCCAGCTGTATAGAGAAAAATATGGTGAAAATCATAGTTTAAATACTCAAATGAATGTTCAGCTCTATATCTTTTTGAGTGCCTGCTGTGAGGATGCAAATATAGCTCTTCCCTCTACTCCTTTATAAGAAAGGAACTTATTAATCATGCAATTAAATATACGGCTAAAAATGGTGTAACTTAACAGAAGCGAGAATAACAGTGGGTCTAACAATGTCTGGGGTCAGGCAGGTTTTGCTAGGGAAACTAAGGGTTGAATCAGGTTCCAAATTAATTTACTTACACAATCTTCTTTTTATATCCTCAGCAACAATAAGAATTTACCATATTTCACTTCAGATGCCTGGTATTAGTGTGCTTTAACCACTGTTGTCTTCTCTCCTTCAGTATTTCTAAGAAAGAATGTAATTAATCCAAGTAGCTTGATAAATGCCTTGAAAAGCACTTATACAAAATCCTACCTTAGGCCAAGTCATAGACTGACCCTCGTTGTTGGGAAAACTCCTTGTCTAAATCTATTGTGGGCTCATTTTTGTTCCCCCAATGGAGAAAGTAACCGTTTATGTGTGATGAGCCTTCACTTGGAGGTGTATGGGTAGATGGCTCTTCGGCAAAGGCATCATGGATGTCTGAAATGGGTCTGGAAGACTACCTAGAGGAAATGGTTCTGGAACTAAGTTCCAATGGGTAAAACAGTAGTGGTATGCAGACAGGTTTAAAGAGGGTCAGAGAAGCAATATGAGCAAAAGCCTAGAAGTATAGGACCACACAAAAAAGAGGAAAATTAAACCACATAACATAAAATTGCATATCATTGACAAGCACATAGCACAGTACCTGATATATACTGACCTCTCAAGTATTCATTTATGAATCAATTTATTTGTTTGGACAGAACTAAGACAAGAGCATGACCATGCACCTATCCCTGAATTGCATACTAGTGATAATAGGATCATTTGCCTACAGAAGTTTGAGAAGAAACTATAGTTTGTGCTATATGTAAAGAGTGCATATAGTACTATATGCGCTATATGTGTAGTTTGCCTACTGGTAGAGAAAGACTATTACAAACCATTTGCCTTAAAGTGTAAAAAGCAGCTAACATTGTAGTCACCCAAGTGTATTTGCATTTTACAACATTGAAATGAAGAGTGTGACATTCTAGGTGACTGTCTTCAGAACCTTTTGCTCTCTAGGCTGAGTCCAGATTCAGGAGGGACATTCCCCTGGCTCCTTTCCTGGAATGGGTAGGTAGGGTTGCAGTTATGTATCTGGAGATAGAACTCCTCTAAAGCCTTGAATGTAACGTTCTTGTTTGAGAAATAGAACAAAAAAGTGAAAGAATGATGGGTCCTTATCTATTTCTTATCTGTCATGCACTTATCAGAGCTCGACAATAGGACAGCAACAGCTAGATTATGAAGAGTGGGATCGCATGCCCCAGCTCTGTGCACAATGCTTTCAGGATTGAGTTGCCAGACAAAACACAGAATGTACAGTTCAATTTCAAGTTCAAGCAAATGATAAATAAGTTGTTTAGTATAACTATGTTTCATGCAATATTTTGGGTATACATACACTAAAATGTAATTTTTTATTTATTCTAAATTTCTGATTGAATTTATTGGATATTATCTATTTGTGTTTGCTAAATCTTGCATCCCAAGATTAATCTTGATCACTGAACAAATGATTCAAGTTGACCCAGACAAGCATGGATGCTCTGTCCTTTAAAAGAGAATATTCATGATTTAAGCTTCAACTAGTGTAAACCACACCTGGTATTATTTTGTTTGGTGATGCATTAATTATTTCTCTGGCTATCACAAAGGAGAGGAAACCAAATGGGCAAATAAATAATAAATCCATCTGCAATCTTTCTGTCTCTCTCTCTCTCCCCTTCCCCAGCCCTCATCTGACAACTCTATAAAGAAAGAATGTGAATGAAGAACATGAAGAATAAAATTATCTATCTATCTATCTATCTATCATCTATATCTATATATTTGAGAAACTTAATAACATAAGTAAGAATTACTTGAGATTGTCTGGTTTCTCTTTAATGATGGACTTTTGGAGATGATCTAATGATGATAGTAAGAGCAGATGTAGTAATACTAAACATGTTTCCTTTGTTCAGGATTCCAGAAATATTGTTAGAAAATAATTAGGTCTTTAAACAACAAAAGAAATTACACTGAAATAATTTTCACTTAATATGATGGATCATGTGTATGTATGTATGCATGTATGGTTATGTGCCATTGAGTTGGCCCTGACCCTGTGAATGAGCAGTGTGTACAATGTCCTGTCTTCAGTGGCTCTGCTCAGCTCCTGTAGACTCACGCTAACGGCTTCTTTTATGGAGTCAGCCCATCTCATATCTGGTCTTCCTTTCCTGCCGCCTACTTTTTCCAGTATTAGTGCCTTTTACCTCCAGTGATGTTTGAGGCTATTTGCTCCAGGACTCCCTTTGTCTTGCTGGTCATCCAGGGTGTCCACATAGCCCTATTCCAACACCTATTTCAAATCAATATATGTGTATATTTCCTATTGACCTTCTTCACTGTCCAGCTTTTGCAACTATACATAGTAATTGGGAATACAGAGGTCTGGATGATCTTAGCCTTGGCCTCTACTAACACATCTTTGCTCTCGATCTATACTAATTTTTCTTATTGTTGTTCCTCTGAGTCCCAGCCTGCTCTTGATTTCTTGACAGCAGTCTGTCTGTCTGAATTGATGACTGAACCAAAGTAAGCTAAATTGTCAACAACGTCAGTGCCTTCATTGTCTATGTTAAAGCTGTGTGTTTCTTCTGTAGTCATGATTTTTGTCTTCTTCAAGTTCAAATGCAGTCCTGCTTTGGAACTCGCTTCTTTCACTTTCATCAGGAGTTGTTTCAAATCACTAATAATAATAACAACAAATTATATACTGGAAAAAATATATCTATTTGCCCAACAGGCAACAACCATCCCAATCAAATTAATTTACCTACTTAACTGATAAATGTACAAAAAGCATCCATTACTTAAGTGATTTGGGGGAATCTGGGTTATTCAATGGAAAAACGTTAGGTGAGGGACAGTGAGGTAGCAGCATAAACAAAATGGTATTCATGGTAAGTGTACTGCAGAAAACACAGGTGCTAAAGACTTTGTCTACTAACTTTATCTAGTAACTTTGACTCTGTCTAGTGTCTTTGGTCTAGAGACTTTTGTCTTTGATCAAAGATATTGAAAGAAGCTAAACTAAGTCTCACTTAGGCAGGGGTTGATCTATTGGCTTCCAGTCAGAATTGATAGCCTTAACATTTTCCATAGAGTGCCACCTACTCTCATAGATGTAATTGTCATCTATCTGGGCACAAGACACTGATCTAACTGTGTAACTCCTGAGAAAGCAAAACCCATGCACTTCCATTTCATGGCATATCTCCTTTTCTTTAAACATGAGAAAACAGTCTTCAATCTTAAAGGATCCCTTTAACATTGCAATTCAGATCAAACCTGCATAGTGTTGCCTGCTCCATAAAGCATTCAGAACCAGTTAAGAGATTTTACTCATTTCCCAAGGTGATACGAAACAATGGTCATGGAAAATTTTAGTCATTTCAGATTTCAGATATCATTTGTTGAAGGAAATATAACTCCTTGGTCACATAGGCTTTTTTAATCATTCCCGACTACCCACTGATCAAAATTAAAAGACCTCTTTCTGTTTTCTTTTAGTGTTTTCTATGCATTTTCAACAATACATTTTTTGTACACATATACATGTTTATGTATATGAACACACATTCATGCATAAATATACACTCATTAATATATACATTCATGCATATATATACATTCATGCATATATATACACATTTATGTGTCTATAGAGAGACATATTGGTATATTTATATCTACATATTAAATATAAGGTTAGAAGAAGTCACATTTCACTACTTGTATCAGTGTTCCTACACCTTTGTTGTACTTTGTTGTACTGTGTTGTACTATGCATAAATGCATAGTAGCCGATATTGGGAAGCTACAAAAGTCAACCACCAGGCCAAGCCAGAGTGGTGTTATTTTTTTTAATCTCTGTCTGCTATACACATGAAAAACACTGTTGGAAAATTGTGAGATATACACACACACATATCCACATGACACATAGTTTCCTAAAGTAATAATCATGCCATAAGGAATGGCTTTGTCAACAGTAAATTACACCATGAATTCATTCCTGACAGAGATAAACCAACTCAAGAAGTTCCAAAATGCATGCGTTAAAAAGGGAGGGGGCTTTAGAGAAAGCATCAAGACTACACAAGTACTAAAAATACCGAGGTTAACTGAATAAACATTATGAAAACAAAATTTAGCCAAGGGAATAGAAGGGAAGTAGCAAAAATACTTCAAAGAATGCCTCACTTTCATGAAAAACAATGATACGATTAGCATCAGTTTTCTACCCTAGAGGTACTTTTTTTTCCAGCATTCTTTTGTACATTATTCATATTCTAAACAAAAAGGGCTAAGCTGGCTTCAGGCTGATTGGTCGTTGTGTGGCAACCATGTTGTTTTGATGCTGCTTTTATGTTCATTTCAATAAAGTTGCCTCAATGGAACATGGGCAGACAATGCACAGAAGAAACACAAATAAAAAATACAGACGTGAACAACGGTTCATCCTCGCCAAAACTCAGACATGGGAATTAAAACAACGGAACACTAATTTTTACTCACCTACCTACCAAACTAAGATTTTAAAAATAAAATTGCTGAAGATTACTGAATGTGTGCTGTGATAGGCAGTTTAATAAGCTATCTATGAAAATAAAAATAAGCAAACACTTTCTGGAAAACAAATTGGCATATGTACGTAGAATATTAAAATATGTTGACACTCTGTTATGAAGTATTTTCATCTTTAGGAATACACCTGAGCAAAATAATCAGAAAGACAAAGTGTATGCTAATGTTGTTCTTGTAAGTAGTTATTATAAAATATAATAAAATCACTATTACAAAATATAATAAAAACAAATAGAAGACACATCATTAGGGGAAGGTTTAGATAAATTTTGTAATGAATACAGTGGTACATTGCCTAGTTTCTCAAAAAAATATTTATGGCCAGTGAGACATGCATGCAAAATAAAGTTAAGTTAAAAAAGGAGCAGAATCTGAAGTTTTATATTCAGTGTTACTCCAGTGCTGACACATATGGGCGTGTGTGTATGTGTGTTTGTGTTTGTGTGCCTGTGCATCTGTGTTTCTCACACTCACAGTGAGGGCAGCAGGAAAACATGGAAGAAGACGATACTAAGGAACGATGCTGTCTGTGGTCTGGACGCAGTGTGTGTGTTTAACAACTCTTTGTTTTCCAAAATTTTCTGTATTGAGTATGTAGTAATTCATAAGAAAATACATTTAAATGGGTCTAAGAGATTGATGTTATAATGTTATGTAAAAAATTTCTGTGAACCAAACTCAGAGAAAATCTTAATATAGGTAAATGACAGATCAGCTGGGATATGGAAAATTTCTAATGAAGTGACTGAATGGCCTTGCTTTCTTCCTTCATTCTGTCTTCTACTATAAGGATTTGAGTTTAGTATTAGTTTCTTTATCTTAAAAATGTTAATATAACGGCATCAATGTATACAGCCAAGTTTTAAAACAGTTTTATTAAATGAGAGCATCACCCTTTGCAGTTAAAGCTCAAAACATGTATTTTGTAAGGTTTAGAAGTTATAACTCATAAAGTGACACTTAATCATTGGAAATATAAAAGTTGTAAGTCTTTTATAACTTAGAATGTAAATCACACAGATTGTATCTATATTTTAAAAAATAAATAATTTTTTCATATTATCACTTTTTGACCTTAAGAATAATGAAAAAAATTGTTTCCTCTGTAGTATGTTAGTTTCATTTATACACATAACTCATTGAGTCAATCAAAAACAGTGATTAAGAGAACTTAAAAAATAAAATGAATTATACTCAAGCCTCCTCATCAAACAAATGAAAAGAGTCAAATATTTTCTCTGGATATTAAGAATAAAACGTGTTCATTTTTTATTAGTAATTTCCAATATGTAGATCAAACAACTTCTAAGTCACATTCAATCTTGATGCCATCATCGATCTCAACATTGTACATTATACAGGGCGCATGCGGTTCAAATCTGCAGTTTAAATCTGTACAACAAAATGGCTACAATCTCATCTGAGACTCAGAATGATGTCCATTTGAAAGTGAATGTCAACTCCTTCATTTATAAATGTTACTTTTCAGAAGTTCTTGAGCCTTCTAAAACTCCATTTCTCCATCTACAGCACTGGACCAAAAATATACCTACCACATTATGTTGTAGAAAGATATAACGAGGTGACACCTGCAAACTTTTAATCCTGTACTTGACACTTCTCCAAACACTCAATTAATTATATCCATTACAGTATATTAATAAAAAATAGAACAGTGTTTCTGGAAACATTAGAATCTAACTGCCAGACAGGGCATTTATGATGAGGGGTTTTTTTCAAAAATGCTTCCTCTCAGTACATGCAAACCTGTACACTTGTCCCTTTGTACTAATATGTCAACTTTTAATCACTCTCCTAGGAATAGTTTTAACAACTCACATCTGAGCATTCAGAAGTAAAGTGTTCAAAGAACCCTATCTGGAGAACAAGAGAAATACATTTAAGTGGCTTCCTGCTTATCTCTGATCACTTTGTTCTGGGACTTCTAAAATTTTATCTTTGCAATAGTAAAAGCAAGCAAACAACCAAATGGAAAAAACTACTCATTGTTGTAGAAGAGAGGTCAGTGATTCTTAATGTAGCCCAGGAGCTTATTCCAATTTAATTTTTCATAAATGCCGCCATCTAGTGTTCACTAACCCAACTTTTATTATTGACCTTAAAAATACATTGTTCCTACTTGTTCCAAGTATGAAGGACACAGGGACAAGAACTAAGGGGGGTGGAAATGGGAGGGAGGTGGGGAGCACGGGGAGGGGTGGGCTGGGATGGGAGAAATAGACAGAAAACTTTACTTGAAAAATAACTAAATAAAATTTAAAAAAATACATTGTTAATGTTCCCCAGTTGCACAGACACAAAGAGCACCAAGTCAATGCACTTCATGTTCTCAAGTATTTTAAAGAGACTTCGGATACCTGAAAGTATGTTGGGGTGAGAACAATCATGGTAGCTAAACCCCAGCATTATATGTTACTTTTGTATGTTATATTGTATATGTAACATGGTATACCAGATCTGTCCAGAGGGTATCCAGCCATGTAATACGAAATATAGAGGCATTTATTGAAGAAGATACAAGATACAAGAAACATTATACATGGGATAATGACACTTCAGTCCCTTTCAAGGTAGGCACCTTGGGACCTCACACAATTCTCCCAGCATCTCTTCCACTGTTCAAAACACTCTTCCAAAGTCTTTTGTTGGAATTGCCATCAGCTGCCCCATTATATGCTCCTGAATCTCATTGATGGTATGAAATCTCTTCCCTTTCAAAGGCAATTTTGGTTTTGAGAATAGCCAGGAGATGCAGGGCACCAGATCTGGGCTATCGCGGGGGTTCATTGGTCGCAGTTCAAATCAAGTCATCTGCAACTGCAGCCCGATGTTGCTTCAGCCCGGTAGCAGGGCTGCAGAATGAATGTTGCCACGACATGTTTCATCAAAATCAGAGACAGGGTAGTTTTTGGAATTCCCAGATCAGCTTCTAGGTCTCGCACTGTCAGTCACTGACCTTTGTTGATTGCAGCTGGTACACGTTCACCATTCTCAGGTGTTCTGCTTGTTGCAGACCTTCCAGAATGTGGGTCCCTTTTAACAGATTCTCGGCCATCTTTGAAGTGTTTTTGCCACACTTTTATTTGAGCAGCACTCATTGCGTTGTCCCCAAAAGCCTTCTGAATCATCCAAATAATTTCCGTGGAGGACTGTTCAAGCTTAACACAAAATTAGATGCAGATTCATTGTTATACTCACTCAGTCATTTTGAATGCATTGGACAACAGTACACGTGCTCACTCAATGGTGTCCACCACCCCCACTGACTAGTACAGTGAAATCATCATTGTTCACACATGCGCATTCCAGTCCACTCTCCTTGGCTGCCAGGTTAGATGTTGGGCAAACGGTCTAGTTATAATAAGTACAATGACTGGCCTTTTTCTGGACAGACTTCGTACTACTCTGTGAAATATAAATGCACTGTAATTCTCCCTCTGCCCCTCCCTCCCGGAGCATTTTTTAGAAATGCTTTTCTCCTCACGTATCCCTGGTTCTTAGCATACTTGTCACCACAGTTAGTGCTCAGTGAAATGCATCCTGCATATGACATCATGCCTAATGTTTATATGCCGGGGACTGTTCGAGGCAGTTCTTATATATCATCTCATTTAATTCCTACAACCCTTGAGGAAGGTCCTGTTAGAATTTTCTTCTACACTGAGGAAACTGCAACCTAGGGAGGCTGAGTAAACTTTTCATGAACATGTAGCTGGGAAATGGCCAGGCCAGGATTTGATGTTAGTAGAGACTGATTCAAGAGTTCTCACATTCAACCATTTGTGGCCAATCATCAAACTTGCAAAAAATGGTTGAGCTCTCAGAATACCTACAGCTCTGTACATTCGGGGGTGGCCAAAAACAGATTTACAGTTCTTCATATGGAAGGAGACATGCAGGCTATGCTTATTACAATAGCTTTATTAATTCAAAAGAATATCACAATGCAGCTATAAACCTCCCTACTTTTGATTGATAAATGAGAATTGAGAGGTAAACATGTTTGAGATTGTTTGTCATCTCTGGAAGATATTATCACTTCTAAGAATTTAAAACATGCTGTGAAACTGAGCCACACTATTGAGGGCAATTGAAGCATGTTGTGAAGCATGTTGTCACGGATTCACAAAGTGGAAACACACATCTTGTTCTAGCCCCAAAGTGGATAAATACTAACAGGTTAGGCGTTTGGTTTCAAGCTTTTCTAAATGAGTTGTTGCCTCTGGAACAGAAATCACATGCAGAAACATGACAACTTAAGTACACAGGTTCTTTGCTTATTTAAATTAGTGATTTATAAGTGTGATTTTAATTGCATCATATAGTTTGCTTTATTATATTGTATGTTATATGAAAAATATTTTTTTGTTTCGATGTAAATATTTTTCCTTTTTCTTCTACACAGGCAGACTTCTAAGCTTGGGTAACGTGGGTAAAAACTTGACATGAGATTATTAATGTTCAGTGATAGTGTTACAGAGCAGATACACTGGGTCTCAGACTCCAGAAGATGGTATACTAATACAATCTGGAATACCTACTGGGCCAGATCATCCCCCTCCAATCGGAAAGACATCTCTCAATGCCAGAGATTTGTGAAAAGGAAAGGAAATGTTTATTTAATGCTATACAGACTTAAAGTAGTAACCTAATGCCTTCATTAAAATATCAAAGTCCTTTAGTATATCCACCTATGCACACAGCACTCCCTTCTCCCCCTGCCCTAATTCGGGGTACCATAACTCAGGAAAAGAGCACACATCCATGTTTACAGGCCACTGGCACCGTCAGCTGTGTCACCGTCCCGGCAGGATCTCCAATTACTCCAAAGTCATGGGGCACCTTCTCATGGTCCACTGGCAAGAGTTCTTTGCACCCGTTTTTCCAGGCAAAGTCTCTCCTGCTTCCCAGGCCACACAGCCAAAGGGAGCACCCCAAAGCTGTGTAGGTCTCCTCTACCAAAGCTGCAGGGGTCCGCACTCTGCCAAAAGTGCGTGGCTTTCTCCTTCAACTGGCTGCAGCCCCACTTTGGCAAAGCTGCATGGTTGTCCTTCACCTGGCCAAGAGGGGGTCTTCATTCTGCCCTGAACTGCGTGGCTCCCTCCTCAATGGCTGCCGTGCCTGGGTTTAAATCCCGCACCAATCTTCCTCTGTACCCCATTTCTGACTCATCCCACAATCAGTTACACCTGCCAGCACTCCTGTATTATTCCAAGTTTACTGGGCTGCCATTATGAGTCTGGGCAGGTATGGCCCCATGTCCTGGAGCCGCTTTTCTCCGAGCTACCATGCAGGCACTGTAACTTGGGGGACCTGCCCCCCAGTTACATCTTGGAGGGGAAGTGATTTCCATCCCCTTGGCTCCAAGCCTGGCCACAGCCATTTGACATATCCAAGTGACCCACCAAGGGCTACGGATATGTTAAATGACCATACCATGGATTAGCTACAAGGCCATGGCTGTACAAAACAGCCCTGCATGTTCCTGCCCCATGTGTCCCTTCCCCCAACTCACACCTGTGGGGAAAGGGGTGAGGATATTATATATGTCTTTCTAATATTTCTTGGACACCCTGAATTCTGGACCCCATTCCAAATCCCTTTTTGGGGCTCCCCTCTTGGCTGCAACCTGTATCAATAGGTCACCCATTCATCAGTTTCATACTGTGAACATCTGTATTAATGACAAAGGGAAAATCGTGTGTATTTTGTCCTTGAATTTGAACAAATTATACATCGTTAGGTTACTGAGCTAATTTCCAAAATAAGAGAAGATCCAAAGAAAGGTACTAAGATACCAATGTTTTTTTATCCAGACATTGTACACAGCTAACTCAATTCCCTATGGAAACTGCAGTAGCCACATGCCAATGTCTAATGTGACTTTAAGTGATTGGTATGATTAAGAATAAATCACTCTAAGGTCTATTTTTTCCAAAGGAAAGCATTTCCTCTTAAAATGCCTTCATGAAAATCTCTGTAAAAGTCATAATAAAAATGGATATAAGTACCAGGACTGAAAATTGCATTAATAATTAAGAATATTCAAAAGCATTGTAAGAGTAATATTGGGTGACTTTTGTTGAATTCCAGAAGTGCTTGTCTCCTACAGGATGTCCGTACAAACCTTTATTCATCAAGTAACAAAGTGGGAGATGTGAAAGGTTATGAGCTTTGTCTACAGGCAAGTGCTATATATAAATCCAAGAGATTTATATGAACCAAGAGATCCATTTCTCAATACAATACACTTTTCACTACATAAAAACGGAGCAATTGTTAAGTTCCTCAAAACCAAATCTTGCTAAAAGCAAACAATAAAGGGATGGTTGTGATGGCGTTAAACAGACCCAACAAGCATAAAGCAACAGCAGGTAAACAGTCAGAACACAGCAATCCATTCCTTCATGCAATTAATTATTTACTCGACACACACTGGGTATAACCTAACATTCTTACAAAAATGACTAAATTCCTTAAAAAAAAACTTTTCAAAGTGATTGGTGACTAACTGTAGCCAAATATACCAGCTGTTAAAGTACTATCTGCATAGCAAGGCTTTGAGATGGCAGGGCTCTTTAAAAACAACAATGAAAAACAAGCAAAAACCCACAACTTTTTCTTGCATTTATTTTCTCAATGCTTTAAAGCAATTTATTTCTTTCTAATGTATTCTATGTATATTTGCCTCACTTAATTGTACCACAGTTTGGCCCGAGTAGGTCTTTGATAAATGTTTATTAAAAAATAAGAACCTACTTTTCTGGAGAAAAGTCTCTTTTCCTTGTTCATCTCTCCCTCCTCCTTCTATTCCAGTAGGAAGACATCTATTGTCTCCAAATATTCTTTACAAAGCAGGAAATGCATTTGAATAAAATTGCTTGAAAAACAAATCAATGTGATTCTTTTCTCTCTTTAGAAGAAGAAACAAAACACACTTTTCAGCTTGAACTTGGCCATGGCTTAAGCCAAGGCTGCATGATAATGTGCCTCCAAAGAGCCTATTTTCATTCCATTTTTACAAGCTTTAGAACGGAACCACCCAAATCAATCATCTATATCCTATCAATTGACCATATAATAGACATGTTGCATTATGTAGATCAGGTCTAAAAAATAAAATCAGAAACTGCCATTCTATATGCTGTGTATAATTTGTAGTTGAATAGATTGGGAAACCTTATTTTATAGTATTACTGAACCAGTATTAAGAATATAAATGCAAATTTGCTGTTAAACATTTTCTCCAAGCCAAATCCAAAAGCAAAGATTATGTATAATAGTATTCACAGGAAATTTACCAATTAAAACCTGCTATGAAAACCAACATTTTTTTCTCTATGTCTATGGTTATAATCTTTTATTTTATAACCTGAAGGGAACAATACTAATTAGACTTGCTGAGTAGATTTTAACATTCCCTTCTGATGTAAAGAGATATAAAGATACCTGAAATTATACTTGCATCTCATGTTGTTGCTTCATACACATTCATAAAGCAAGATATTTTCATTGTCTAAGTTGGATTTAATGTGGATGTGATTTACAGTCATATGAAACAAATTAATTGCAGAGGCATAATTGGACCAAAATAATGTGGCTAGGGAGAGAACCAAAGACAATGAAGGCAGAACATTCTGTGGAATTTTACTTATGGCATTGTTTGAGTTAGTTTTTTTAATCTTTACCTGAAGACATTTTTCATTGCTTTCAGAAAGAGAGGATGGCTGGTTCAATTCCCAGTTGGGGCATGTGCCTGGGTTGCAGGCCAGGTCCCCACTAATGGGCACGCAAGAGGCAATTACACATTGACGTTGCTTTCCCTCTCTTTCTCCCTCCCTTCCTCTCTCTAAAAATAAAATAAATAAAATGTTTTTTTAAGAAAAGAAATAGAGGATGGGAGAGAGAACATCCATGTGATATGGAAAGATTGATTTGTTTGCTTCCCATACATGCCGGGACCAGGGATCAAACTCACAGCCTTGATATATTAGATACAAAAGCCAGGGCAAATGCCAGGGCATTTGTATCAGCCAAAAGATTTTCAAATTCATATTTCTGCAGAACAAATATATCCTTAGCTAATAGTTTATAGTTCACGTATTTTAATAAAAATCATATGCACATATTGCTTTTGAAACATTACATATATACGCACATATATATTGAAATGCATACATGTCTCTGTATATTTATATTAGTTTAGAATTCTGTTTTATCATATACCATAGCCTATTACATTTTCTACCATTACACCCCATCACTGTCCCTGTGACATTTAGAAAAGACCGAATAGATACACTGAGACTCTAAAGGAAGTGAGTGCTATGCCAGTTGTCTCTCTCGTTGATGAATAGAGGGAAATGCTGCAGATGGTTAGATGTACCCCTCCTAACCATGCTGCGTTCAAGCTTTATCTCGGCATTCAGTAAATTAATCAGTGACTACTGCTATTTTTTATATTACAAGTTGTACATTACGCATTCACAGTAAAAATGCTTTGGCTGTTACTCCGAGTGACATGAGATGCCTTTGAAGGGTTTTAAACAGAAGATTGATATGAATTGATTTTGTATTTTGAAAGGATCACTGGCTGTTATGTGGAAAATAGAATGGAGGCTCACAGGGTCAGGAGGCTCTGAAAATAGTACTAGCACATGTGATAGTGGCTTGAATCCGTAGCAATGACCATAGCTGACCATTCTCCTTCTGAAAAGGAATGACATTAACCCCCAGATTATTAACTTAATTCCAAAGGAAGAGAGTCTGCAAGTCCCCAAACCCTAAGACTGATGGAACCAACCAACCCTGAAGTCACAACAACACAGAAAATTCAGCAAAAGAAAATGAGTGAGCAAATGCATTTATGATTACAGAGGCAAATGTTTGTCCTTTATGTCCTTCAAAGAGTAAGAAAATCACACAATTATAGAAAATTATTCAGATATGTAATTTATTTCAATATTAGAAAATTGATTCATGTCATTAACTTCTTGATTATAAAAAGTTACATCTAGTTGAATGCATAAAACATTTAATAAAATTCATCCTCCATGCCTGAATAAAATAGTCAGTGAAATAAGAATAAAATGATATTTCTTTATAAGAAAGAAGATAATGTATCTCAGATTTTGAAAGCTAATACAAATTATGAATAATGCTATATAGACAATCACATTAGAGTCAAACTCAAGGAAAAATTCAAGGATGCCCAATGTCATTACTGGTATTTAGTAGTGTTCTGTGACTTGTGGCTACACAGTTACTAAGAACCACACCTAAAACAAAAACAAACTAAGAGGACAGCTAGATCAGGAGCAGAACCATAGAAATGAAGATCACATGGAGGGTTAGCAACAGGGGAGTGGGAGAAGGGGGGAGAAGGTACAGAAAATAAGTAGCATAGACAGTAGATAGAAAATAGGGGGGAGGGTAAGAATAGTAGAGGAAATATAGAATCTAAAGAACTTGAGACACGTAGTCATAAACTAAAGGGGGGAATGGTGGGGGAGGGGGTGTGCAGGGTAGAGGGGAATGAAGGAGGGAAATAGAACTGTAATGGCATAATCAATAATATATATAAAGAATGCACATAGGGAAAAATCTGTGCAATATTTTATAAAGTTATTCTTAAAATGTAAAAATCACAACAAATAGGCTGTGGCCCGGTAGCACAGTCGGTTAGAGTCTTCCTGACACACTGAGGATGCAGGTTTAACCCTGGTGAGGGCACATGCGAGAATCAACCAGCAAATGCATGACTAAGTGGAAGACCAAATCCATGTTTCTTTCTCTTGCTCTGTCTCCCTTCTTGCCTATGAAATCAATAAATAAAAATAGTTTTCAAATTACAAGAAATAAATGATTGACAGCAGTTTAGTAGTATTGTAATTTTCAAATTAATAATTATATCATTGTACAATAAATAATTACTATCTAATAATATGAGTGTATCCAAATATTCAAACTTTCCCATCACTAGAAAAATGCAAATTTAAAAATGATATGCCTATTTCACTGAGTTGACGGCTTTGTCTTAATGAAAATAATAAAATCCTGTTTAAGGAAACTCATGTTTTAAGTCATTGCTGATGGCAGTATAAATTATTTAACAATTCCTGCAGCAATTTAACAATATAAATGAAAGACTTCAACTCTGACACTTCCTTTATCTATCAATGTCATTGCTACATAAACCTCATAAAAAATCACTCATAGGTGCAATCAAACATATGAGCAAAAAAATCTTCTTCATATCACTAATTAGGACAGTGTGCAGTCCTTTCAAAATAAAACAAAACATCAATGTTCTGAAAAGGAAAATGGCTAATAAATTACAACAAACCCATATGATGGAATATCATGCAGCCATTAAAAACTAAAGTTAGAGGGCAAAATTTCAATAAATTGGACATTTTTACAACATATTAAGTTTGCATAAACTGGTTGCTGTGTAATAACATCTAGACTACAAACCAAATCAGCTGTTTTCTTATCAAATTTAAAAGGCCATCAACACATATTCCAAAAATGTGATCATTGATTCTCTCTAAGCAGCACAGTTCTGGTATGTTATTTCTGCTCTTTGCTCTTTAGAATTTTTAAAAGGTCTTTGACAAATGCATACATTATTTACTAACCATATGAAAATAGAGCATTTAATTTCTTTTAAAATAATCCAATTGAAGCTGGTTTTGATGCCAAAAGAGAAAGGAGGTAAAAGAGTCTTAATTACTGAGCCGATCTTTCTTTAGAAAGGCTTACTGCTCATTCAGTCTTAGCACAAGTATTGATTGACTCTATTCCATTTAATTCATAAGCTAGACACAAGGCCTTCAAAGATGAGTTCGTCTCAATTACTTTCTCCTAAATCTCATAGATCAGTGGAGGAACTTGACAGGTGCAATGTCAGTGTGATTGCAGTGAATTGGGTATGAATGTGGCATTAAAGGGCCTGAAGGGATGTATATGAAGCTGCCTGGGGAAATAGGAAGTAAGAAAAGGCTTTCTAGAACAGTGAGTAATCTTGAAATCGGTTTTAGAAGATAAGCAAGAATGTTCCATGTAGAAATACTGGACAACGTCATTCTAGGAAAAGGGCACAGCATGAGAAAAATGTAGAGAAGCATGATTTGAATCATATGGTTGTTCATTATCACCACCTGGTCATGTTTATTTATATAAAGTCTGATGAGGACAAAGCCCTATATACAAAGCTAATTATAGTAGTACCTCCACAGTTTCTATAGCTCCTCTATGGCATGGCTTGAAAAGAGGACCCTTTATAATTGTGACCCTTTGTAACACAGTCTTCTCTTGCAGGACTGCCATATGCCCAGGGATGACAACTGCCACACTGTACTACTCTGTACCTTCCAAATGTGTCAGGGTAGTTAATTCCCATTACCTCCTGCATCCTACTCTTTTTACAAAACAGTTCTAGAATGCCACAGTTTTCATAAGATAACCTTGTTTTGTGCTTTCTTGGCATGTGTTGTATTTGTGTTGAGTATCTTATGTCATCTTGAGTGATCACGTCTTATTCAACTAATCCAGCATTCAGCATTTAACACAGAATCCAATGCATTGTAGACATACAGTAAGCATTTACTGAATGAATAAATGAATTAATGGGGAATTTTATCCAACAAGCTTACAACACAATCAGATAGAAAATTCCTCAGATTTTAGCATGGCATTACCTTTGAAGACCAAGAAGGATAAAGTGACCATCAGGTTTTAGCTGTCTAAGAAACCAAGAGCCAGAAATAAGGTTGAAACACAATATTTTTTCAAATCCTCAAATAATGTTAGTTACAAAAATTAGGCCAAGCTTCTAAAATAGAACAAACAAAAAAGTTGAAAACCAGTTCAAACTGAAATCAGATATATTCATTTAAAAATGATTTTACTGAACTTATACAGTAGAAACTAAGATCCTAAAAAATAGTTTATTTCAACCAGAACAGTAGTAAATAAAGCATGGCCATACTATTTTGTAAGCACAAAAATCAGGGCTTTGTTTGATGCTCTCTCTGGCCATGCAAATAAAAATAGAATGACTGTCTTCTATTTTATCAAACCCCATCCTCCATAGTCCCAGTAAGTACTGACCAGAGAATGCAGGTGTGACTCTTCTCCCAAAGGGAAAGGATTTCTGTTGAGCAGCCCGAGAATTTCTCCATCTCCTGAATTTTATCTCTTACGTATCCAGCTATCTTGTAACCCAAGTCATCAAATAAAGGCATGCTAAAAGAGGACTCACTCTTTAGACATTCCTATTTGCAAGATATTCTTAAAAGAATGCAAGAAGCAGAGAACCACACAGCAGAAATTGAAGATACAGGGTCATGTGTCCTTGTTACGTGAGGATTTCCATCCTACCCTGAAGGATCCTAGCCTTTGTAAAACAATGAGTTATGGTAGCCTGCACAGACATTACAAGAGGCTTTGACTAAAAGATAGAACTGACCTTTTCCCAAGCTTAGCAACAGTTTTGGAAGTTAACTGTTCGAGGCTCAGAGTATGAACTTTGCATATGTATATTTCTAATGATGCTAACCACAGGGTTTTAGATAGAGCAGTGAGTCAATAAATGTTGAATGAATAAGTAAATGAATTAATGGATACATTATATTTAATGAAATGCAATTTGATATAAGTCTGGGAAGCGAGCTATTACTTCTAATTAATAATACCAAGTAAAACCCCTGTAGCTAAAACTTGCTATACCAAGGAAAGTTTATATATGGACATAAGCTTTGTATCATAAACTATATCTATATGTATTTGTGTGTCAAAATGTATGACAGAGACCTTAACCAAGACAGGAATCAGGAGAGACTGTAGGAGGAGCTTTGACACCCTATATCAGTCCTCAAAGTCCTACAGGAAGAACTCTGTGGTTGGAACTCTTTGTGAAACAGAGTTGACCACCTCGTCTTCTTCCAGAATTGCTCTTGGAAACAGGGCAGAGAACTAGAAAAAAAAGGCCCCACAGCTTCTAGAAGAGAAAGGATTTGTGATGAACTCAATGGAACCTTTGGCAGGAACTTTCAGAAAGACCTTGGTCTTTCTGACTGCCAGATTAAACAAAGTAAAGGATGTCGTTTATTTTACTTAAGTCAGCTCAGTTGATTCATAACACTAGTGGTAAAAGCATCTAAGAAGAATGGGTCAGGGATCACTAATCCTTCCTTAGTGGCTTTATTATCTTATTAGATTTAAGCTAAAGGAAAAACAATCCGATAAGCAGCCAAGATACTTACAGAGAATTAAAATGCTTTCTGAGATTATTTGAGACTGAACATAGTTTCGATCTTAGCTTAAAACAACAAACCACTTTTCTTCCATTAACTTGAATAAAAGAACTGGGTAATGTGTATTTAAACGTGAAATATTTGGAATTTGTAATCACCTTCACAACCATTGAAATAATCTTCTAATTGGTCTCCCAGTTTCCCAATTCTGCTTTGCCAGTATCGGTCACACTTCTGTTCACCATTCTCTCCCGGCTACAAACTGCTTACAGACGGAGTTCTCAAAGTGTGAGAACATCTGAAAGACTAGCCTCAAAATTTTCTAGGGTTCAAAAAAAATAACGTTGGGGGCAGGTTTCAAGCCCTCCATGTGTTTCCTTTACAAAATAAATATTGAGAACCACTGGCCTAGAATCTACCGTATGAGGAGCGGGGCACCCTGAACAGACTTATCTTCTGGAGTGTGGGCATTTATAATACAGGCTTTCCCTGCTCACTCAGTGTTCTAAAGACCCATTTGTATCAGTGTACCAGCTGGCACTGTTGTGAGAGTTTGCGTTCAGCTGACACGAATTTTTTTTGAAGAGGGTTTTAACTAATTTGGGTATTTCATGATGAGTGGTTATGAGTGCGCCTGCCCACAATGCACTAAGCGTTCAGCAGTTTTTGACCCAAAACGGCATGACCCCCATGCTGCACCCCTTCCAATTCACCAGATGTCACTCAAAGCAACTATTTTTTTGTTTGTTTTCCTGGGTGAAAAAAATCCTCAAAGAGAAACATTTAGTCAATGCCAAAGAGGTGAAACAAAAAACAGCAAAAACACTAAAAGGCATCAACATCAACAAGTTCAAAAACTGTCTTTTGAGCAGTGGGAAAAATGTCCCGATTGGTGTATTGCATCAGATGGAGAGTACTTTGAAGGTGACTGAAGTTTAAACATGTAAGAGTACATACACAAGTTTTTATAAATAAATTCTTGGGTTTTGGGTGGCCCTGCCTCATATAAAACCCAGTACTGTGGCAGTTGATGTCCTCTGAAATATGTCCTGTAGCTGGTTTTTCAAGGTCATTTACACCAGCCCACTCCCTGCACTGAGAAGCCAGAGTCTCCTTGGTGTTATGGTCTCCCCAGACTCTCCCAGGCCTGTGCTTTCTTCATCCTGTCTTCTCACTTGTACTGTTGAGTTCCTGCTGATTCTGTGAAGCTGTAGGAGTCACCTTCTAATGCTCAGGCTGTTAAACCACACTAGAAGTCATGACTGCCCAATATCCAGCCTTCTGGAGCCAAAAGAAAAGATTCTGAACCACAGGGCTGTACAATTTAGGATTTGTTTGAAGGAAAGAGAGGGTGAGATACTTTGATGTGAGAGAGAAACATTGATTGGTTTGCCTTTCATACATGCTCCAGGGGAACCAACCTGCAGTCTAGGCATGCGCTGTCACTGGGAATTGAACCACTCACCTTTCAGTATGTGGGATGGTGATGCCCAACCAACTGAGCCACACTGGCTGGAGCTACATATTTTATTTTTGAGGTCTCTAATAATAGTTGATTACTGTATCCTCTTTATAAATTCCTAAGGGATCAGCAGAGTAAAGCAAAAATTAAAAATCCAATTAAAAACTGGGGGCTTTGGAGTTCAATAGTTCTATAATCAGTCGATAGGACAGCCACCTACCACCTATATGCTTTTGTACATGTATCGATAACATAACCTCATGGACCTCAGTTTACTTTTCTCTGAAGTGGACATCACACCTCTGGGTTGTTATGAAGATAAATGATAGAATTTTGATTTTTATTTTGTATGTGTCTCCACATTATTAATGTACGATAGGTTCCTACTCCAAGTTGATAATTACAAAATGCTAGCTAAATGCTTGTTAATTAAATAAGTGGATGTTTTAAATACTTCATCAAATTCCCTTAGAAGTATTTCCTTCTAAGCCACCTATTTTGGGCTAAGTTATGGCCTCCAAAAATTAATCAGCCTACCCTAGCAAGTGACTGTATTTGGGTGTTTAAAAAGATAATGAAGTTAAATTCAGGTCATTAGGGTGGGTCTTAATTTGGCTGATATCTTTATAAGAATAGGAGATTAGTTTTGAGCTAACATGATATTTTACATTGGCCATCATCTATTAGATGTATGTGAATAAGACTATCTAAATATACCCATTCACTGATTTATGCAAAAACATACTTATTGGGTATCTACCATGTGCTTGGGACTGGGATATATGATAAACTTAGTTCTTGCCCTGGAAAAATGTTTTATTAATAAAAAACAAGCATTAATCCAAACAATGCATACTTATTTAGTTTATAAATATAATAAGTGCTATATTGGGAATTTACAGGAGATTATAAAATAACACAAAAACCCTAAAAGTTTATTTTAATGACAAAATTTACTTTCTTAGCCAGTTAATGTACTTAATCTGATAAAAAGTCAATATTCTTCCCAACATATATGCAATTCAACATTTTTATTTTCCCATTTTACATTCATCATGTACCTAAGTTACATCATGAACTCTATTTAAATTACTATATCAAGGACCTATATTTTGTTAATTTGGTAATAATACCTTTATTCATCTTTATAATACTGCTTGGGGCAGAACTTTGCTAAGATCCATAAATTACATTGAAGACTGTTTTAAGCAGGTCATTCAGATGTTCATTTGGTTAATAAGAGGCAGACCGGAATATTTTTGCCTTTCCTGCTCATTTATATCAAAAGAACATCAGGAGAAAATTACTCCCCAGCCTCCTAGAGTATGCCTGGCATATTATAATTACATAGCGAGACTTTGCCAGGTTTGGAGAATGGGGACCAAAGTCCATTCATGGGTATGTTTCTGTGTGAGTGTGCATGTGTCTGGAATTGTTTCCGTTATGAAATACTTTATTACATACTCTAAACGAACAACTAAGTTCCTCTTTTAAGTGCAAAATAGCAGAGAAGGCCATGTGGTACAGTGAAAAACTAAGGAAATTGAAATATTTCAGAACTGAATTCAAAGCTGGGTTCAGACAATTATTAAACATAGGTTCGGAGATAAATTACTCTATCTGAGGTCCTATATTAATGTACCTACTTGAATATGCTTTTGTCTATATATGATAGAGAATGATAGGTACTTCTAGTGTCCACATAGAATTCAGTGAGTAAATAATCTAAAGTCTGCACAATGCCTGGAACATAATGAGTGCACAGTCTGACAAGATTATTGTTATAACTAACCTCTACATACACATTTAAACCGAAGACAACAGTGAGATCAAAGACAATGTGAAGAGGTACCTAATGCTGGAGGGTATTCTGATTTTCTTCTCAAGTAAATTTCTTATGTAGCAAAGATGAAAAGAATAGCAGATGTTCATTTCTGAATTTTGTAATCTTTAAACCATTGATAAAAATGTCTTATTGAGTACTAAAAATATTGAAGTGAATCAAGATGCTAGATCTGGTCTATCACAGTTAAATTAGTAGCACAATTATTCACAGCTCTTTGAAGACAACCAACTGTATTCTTCAAATGTGGACAGAATATCTAATTTACAGAGCATAGCAATATGCCATAACACCACAATTGACAGAAACTCTAAAATGCTTAATATTTATCTGAGATGTCAAATATAACAGATTGAAAGTTATTTTCTATAAAATGATATGATCCAATGTGTTGAAATTATATAACTAAGCATAACAGATGAACTCACTTAAAATTACATAAAGGAATATTTTCAATGGTTTCTGCAGTATTCACAGATCTCCGGACATGTGGACACATGAAAAGCTAAATTCACAAGAGTTTCTGTTTATTCATTTTGGCAAGAAATAAAAATGTATAGAGAGTCTTCTTTACATCTTAACATTTGTTCATGAAAATTGAAAAAGTATTCTCATTTATTTTTTCATACATATGTTTACTCATTCATTTATTTAATAAACACATACTGAGCATGGTCAGAGCCATTAGAGTTGTGAAGATGAATGAAAATGACCCATTCTTGCTGCTGACCATTTGATGGGCATTTCACCTAAAGACTCATAATTACAGTAAAAACAAATCTTACAGGAATAATAAAGATGAAACAATCAATGCATCATAGATGAATCACAGAAGGTTTTTCAGAGGAGCTAGTATATACAGTGACTCTTTTATAAAGAGAAGTATGGCTGCAGGAGAAAGAGGAGAAGGAGAAAGATATTATAGTCAAAATAACAAGTATACTCATATACCAAGGTAAGGAGGAATTGCACGCCTGGCATTTAGTTTGCAGTGATGGCATGCAGTAGTGTAGATTGATCGAGGCAGAATTAGACTATCTTGTGATGATGGCCCCTGTATGCCAATCCAAAGAGGTAGTCTCTTGCCTTATAGTCTCCCTTTCCCACAGCCTCCCACACTATCCATTGAGCACTGACTACGTGCCACTGGCAACAACTGTACAGCAAGCACTAACTTTAACCCATGCAAACACAGACATTTGAAGCTTAAGAAGATTAAGTACTTGTGGTTGAATCTAAGCAGTCTAATTACAGGTGTTACACTGAGGTGTGTGTACTACCTACTGTTGAGTCAACTCTCACTCCTGGTGGCCTATGAATGAACGATGTCCACAATGTCCTGGACGTAACGTCTCTTCACAGCTCCTGCATTCTCATGCTTATGGCTTCTTCCATGGGGTCCATATATCCCATACTTAATCTTTCTCTTTTCCTGCTGCCTTCCATTCTCCCAGCATTATCGCTTTTTCCAAAGAACCCTGCCTTCCTATGATGTGCCTGGCAATAGGACAGCTTCCGTTTTGCCATGTTTGCTTCCAGTGATGGTTCAGGCTTAATTTGTTCTAGAACCCATATCCATAGCCTACATACTATATATGTTTCCAATATAATTGTTGGTATAAAAGAAGAAAGTTAATATAAACAGAGGAAAATACAAACACAGTGACATCAATGAAATTTTATCTGGTTGGACACTTAACAATTAACTTATGGACATGAATTATTTACCCTATAAAGGCACTATAGATTAGAAGGGGAAGAGATTGGAAACCTAACATGTGGGAGCTGAGTAAAATTCACAGGAGTAAAAGGAAGAGTTTCATGGAGGACTAATATGCTAAATTAGTTATAAAAATGCTATCAAGTTCTGAATCAGTGTTTATGAGGAAGTGATATCAGTATGTGCAGAAATCCCTGGTCTACCTGGGCAGGCTATAACAGAAAATTCTCAAAATTCTTTAAAGATAGTGTTTTGATATATGACTACTCATTTTTATTGAAGGGAATGATTTGTATGTTTATATTTTCAAATACTTGCTATTCACCATGGCATTGAATACCATTTGATATCTGCATTACTGAATAGTTTTTATTTTCTACTCAACTAGATCAAATACATAGAGGGTCTGGGCCCTCTGTGGCCCTGATTTAGTATCACCTAGTCTTGGTTCTGAGTTATGAGTGAAGTTCAATTTTGTTACATGTGTTTTTTAAATATTATTTTTTAATCAGAAGTTGCTCGTGTCATGTTCTTACAGCAGACTATACTCACATGTTTAAGTCCATATCATGTTAACTAAAATTACTTTAAGCAAAGAAAGTCATGCCAAGTTCAACATCAAAATATTCTCCACCATAATTGAAGTCATCCAGAGTTCCATTAGATGGGGTATGGATTTAATTAAGAGTGGAGCCTTCATGAGTGGACTTAGTGCTCTTATAAAACAGGCGTTAGAGATATCTCTTGCCCCTTTCACTATGCGAAGACAGAGAGAGAAGGTACCAACTAGGAAAGGGGAAGAAGGCCTTTACAGAAACACAGTGAGCTCATGCCTTGGTCTTGGTCTTCCAACCCCCAGCCTCCAGAACCAGGAGGAATAAGTTTCTGTATTTCACAACCATCTAGTCTGTGGTATTTTGTCATAGCAGTGCAAAGAGACCAAGCAGCCATCTTTACCTCAGGTCTCAACAACGTTCATGTGCAATATTTTGGTTTCTGATACATGAATCAGATGTGAGAACTGGGATGAATTCATAAGTAAATACTCATAAAAATCATAGATACTATTTCCTATGAATCATTCTGTAAATGTAAAAACATCTCTTTATAGAGTATTTGTTAAAAGTCTAAACTCTATGGACCAGTTATTGAATATTTTTCAGTTTAATTTTCTCCTGTAAAATAGAGTTAATAATACCTACCTTCTAGGATTATTGTATGGATTAAATGAGATAACTCCTTTAACAGACAAAACACAGCCCCAAGAAGAAACACATCAGCTATTATAATTATCTTTATTATAATAGTTACATCTCTGAACCTCGATCTCCTCATTGGTTTAAAAAATGCAGTGATACATATCTGTCAGCATTCCAGGAACCGTGTACACATATTTAGGGTGCATCCAGGGCCCACTACCTTGGGATTTCTGATTTCTTTTAACCAAGTAATTTGAAAAAGAAATCAGTAGCATTCCATTCAAACACAACAGAGAAAAACTATCGTATAGCCAGGAGATAGGGTTGAAAATAAAATTAGGCAGAAACATGTAGTCCAACTAGAGAGAAGAGAAGCAGATGGCTGGAGGAAATGAGAGCAAGTATTGGACCAGGGAATGCAGTGAGAGGAGGGAATTTCATTAAAAAGGGGCCGGGCTGCATGTACAGCTGAAGATGGAAATCAACCTAATTCCTTCGGAAATTCCGGTAGGATTTTGGCAGCATTTATTTTGAATAATTGGGGAAAATATAAGGAGTGTGGCTTAAAAAAAAACTATGAATACATTGCTGAAAGCCCAACCATCCAATATCATCATCCAAAAGAAAATAACAATAAAAGTACCTCCTTTAAACACCTTTCTAATGTTATATTGGGAACTTATTTTTTTAGAACTGTTTTAGAAATGCATCAAATCTGCTATAGTTTCTTCCATAGAAGAACTTTTTTAAACATTTAACTTCAAATGACCTCTAAAATGTACCGGTAAATAGAATTTTCCAAGTCCGGACTACCCTTTAGCACACTCGCTTTTGAAGTTTGGAGACACCAACTGAGCAAGTTCAAACTCTGTTCAATAATAACAAAACATGATTGTCTGCTATCTAAAAAATACTTTGTATGTTTATTTTTATCTTTGTTTATATAAAGGGTATCTAGTATATTGGGACATCAAAAACCTCATAAAGGTCATTTAATAAATTAATAAAAATTCTAGCATCTAGTTTTGCTTTGAAAATGACAGAACAGACAACTAGGGGGAAATATTTAGCATGAGAGAAAACCCAAACCTCTCAAAAATAATTTACAATACACTTGGAAACTTAGAAAAACATTGGTGTTAGTCTGCATATGTACCAAAGGACACAGGATAAAAACAATTTTAAAATACTGTTGAAGTATCTTAGGCTTATAATGAATATCAAATCATTACGTATTTGTAATATGTATGTGTGGAAAGATGTTACAAAGATATTTGCTAATAATTATGAAGACAAATCCTTGTTTATAATCACAAGTTATTAAATAAAATAAATTAAGTTAAAGCAACATAGAACAGGTCAGGACACAAAATTGTTTGAAATAACTGATCTGCCTGGGAAAATGGTTTCTTCTGTTTTAAGAGTTATTTCAAATATTCCCTTGTCGGTGGAACGTTCTCTGAGTTACATATTCGGTCATAACACAGTGTCAATCATTTGGGCTATTAAACATTCCAGTTTTCCTTTTCCAATCATTTGGGCTATTAAACATTCCAGTTTTCCTTTTCCAAACACATTGTGCTCCCCTCTCCCTCGGAAGGTAAGTGTGCTCTTAAGTCTTGTTGGGACCAGTGAAACTTAAGAGGAAGTGAAATGTGTCAGTTCTAGGTAGAAGCTTTAGGATGCGGTGTGTGCTTTGGCATGTATGCCCTGTCATAGTGATTAGTAGAGCAGGTGGCAAGATTTAACTTTGTTAGCTCCATCCCCACATGCCTGTAATAACTAGAACAACCTGCCTTCATGCATTTAGCATGCAGAATAGATGAGAAATAAAATAATGCGATGTCACATAGATTGTGGGATTGTTTGTTATCTCAGCATAACTTATCTTGACTGATATCATTGTTCTTACCTTTGTGATTTAATTTATCTTTTTATGTATATTTTATACCTTTAGCTGGAAGCTCCTTATACTATCATTTTCATTAGACTGCAAATATTTTTAGAATCTGGTTTTTGTGTTTTTTTAGGCATTACTTGGCATATATTAGGAACTAAAATGTGGTTTTTGAATAAATACTAATAAAAAGCAGCTACTCAATAAATATTACTTTATTGATTTTTACTGTGTGGAAAATTATGGAATTTGAATATTTTATGAGCATTTAATGGCAACCAAACAAATATATCATTTCTACCTGAAGTGATAAGTAACTGGGGAATAAAATAACATAAATTGATTATTACTCAACTTTGATATTTATAGTCTAAAAACTAAATCCTTCTCAAGCCTGTATATATGTTCAATAGAATACAATCTTAAATTTCATATTGTGAAAATAGGGCCAAATGAAACATGTAAAGCTAGAAATAAGAGAAATGGAATAAATTACAATAAATTTAGCTCAGTTAACTTAATAAAGGTCAACTCCCTATGCCATAAAAGTGCCCTGGCTGGTGTAGCTCAGTTAAATGATAATGGGCCTGTAAAGCAAAGGGTCACTGGTTTGATTCCCAGTCAGGGCACATGCTTGGGTCGCAGGCTAGGTCCCCAGTGGGGGACACATGACAGGCAACCACACGTTGATGTTTCTTTCCCACTCTTTCTCCTTCCCTTCCTCTCTCTCTAAAAAAATTAATAAATAAAATATTTTTTAAAGTGAACTATAGTTGATTTCACTATCAGTAAAATGTTTTCTCCACATGTTTTCAAAAGAACAATTTAATAAGTCTTAAAGGCAGTTAGTTCGTATTTCCATGTAATACATACCTTTCTTTGATACTAGTCAAGGTTTACCCTGACACTTATAAAAAAAATTCCCACCCATATTTAAGCCAAACATCCCAAGTTGCTTTTCTAATAAAAAATTCTGCAAATTGATAAGGTCCTTCTCAATTGGATTCTTCAATCTGTACTTATAACATACTACAAAGTACCCAGGAAGATGTCTGAGAAAAAAAACTAAAATTTGTGTTGCATAATTTTATAATGCTTCATTGACATTTGAGTGTACAATCATCTGTGCCTCAATCTATCCTTATACTGAGTCCATTGTGGCATTTGATGCTGAGAAGAAAGTTTACACATAAAAATGTAAAGCTGAAGTTATAATGCTTAGTGTTTTCACTTCAGCTACCCATTACTTTTTCCATTTCCTGTTGTTGAGAGTGGCGACTACATTCATATACCTACACCCAGTTCTTTGCCCAACACAGTGAGAATTCAAATCATTTTGGTGCAGTGCAGGGGCAGAAAATAAATTGTCTGGAGTCATGTAGAAAAAGCCATGAGTTAAGGACCTGAATTTTACAAGTTTCTGCTTTAATTTATGAAGATACAGCTTTTGATTTTTTCCATTTTCCTGTTACTCAAGACACCTGCCACATAGGGACACTCCATCAACAATTTTCAGTGTTGCATGTGATACTTTCAGTGTCTTCTTTGTCAGCAGGAAACAGCATTCCTGGCCTATAAAACAGAGGAGAGTTTAATAGGAGGACTGTATTCAAGGGTGTGGAGCTGATTGATAGCAGCAGAAGGATTTTCCCACCTTTGGATCTGGAGAAATAAGCAGAGGGCTGGCTGTAGAGCCCAGAAAGAGAAAGATGTGGAGAGGGCTGAGCGGAATCATTTGCTATAGTAAACTGAAGGGCCACACCCAGCTGAAGTGAACCAGGAAAAGGCAGGAGATTCTCTGATCTGCTTCCCCTCCCTCCTTATGATGCCTGCCTGGCCTTCACCTTGACCTTCACCCAAACAAAACCAGACAGCAAAAAGAGAATGCTTCAATGCCACCCATAAGTGGCCAGTCACTTGGAGCATAGAGTGAATAACACAGGTGAGCGGAATACATCCAACACCTTCCCTTCTGCAAATGTAGCACTTTAAACAATGTAACCAGGAACTTCTGGTCAAGATGGAGGCATAAATGCAGTCCTTGCCTCCTCATGCAACCACATCAAAATTACAACTAAACAACAGGACAACCATCATTCGGGACTACCTGAAATTTGGTTGAATAGAAGTCCTACAACTAGGGATTTAAAAAAGAAGCCACAGCAAGACTCGTAAGTACAGTAGAGAGGCAGAACAAGCTGGTCCCATACCCACTTGTTGTGGATAAAAATCATGAGGGTTATCTCAGCTGCAGAGGTTTCCCCTGAGGAGTGAGGTGACTCGGTTCCATGCTAGGTCCCCCAGCTCAGGGTTTCAGTGCCAGGAAGAAAAGTTCCAATAACTTTTTGTCTGTAAAAACTAGCAGGGATTGAGGCTGAGGGAGACGGAGAGCTTTGGAGTCCCAGGCAATTCCTTTTAAAGGGCTCACACATGGACTTAGTGGGACTCACTCCCTATGAGCTCCCACACTGGGGTAGCAGCTTTATAGGCACCAGCAACTTATGGGGAAGGACTGAATTGTCCAGCATCAGGGTGAGAGCTGGATGGACAGCTTTCTCCCAGACAGAAGTGCTGGCAGAGACCATTGTTCCTTTGAGGAGCCCTTCCCGCACAGAACCAATAAGAGGGTTCCATATATGAGACTAAATCAAGCTGGCTCACACTCTTTGTCACTCTCCCTCAGGGCCCACACCACCCAATTTTCAAGTCCACTGAAGCCACTCCCAGTGGCTTTTCCATATGAATGGCCTGTCTTGGCCCAGGCCTCAAATTTTCTTAAAATCTCTCAAACAAGTGGCATCTGGACTCAACAAGCCCCATACCTCTCACTAAATGACCCTAGGACCAGCACTAGCAGCCATCAGCCTTGGTTTGCACCTTGGCCCCACTTGCCCAGCATAAGTAACAGCCAGACCTTTGTAGCTCATGCCAGGTAGCCCCTGGAAAACTCAGACAGCAGCTGACTTTGGTCTCTATCTTCTGGGAAGCCCCAGAGACCAGAGCACCCAGCTTCAGATCACGTTGAAGCATCACCACTCAACTACCTCTACAAGCAACACACTCACAGGGCAAACTCAGCAGGTACCAGAACCCCACTGAAGCAAGTCCTGCTCTGTTGTGTGGACTCCTGCACAGCTGACACTCCACAGTGGTTGGAGGTCCATAGTCAGTAGATGCAGCTAGTACTTGCAGCTGATTGGCCTGGGGGTAAATCTGTCCCACTGATAAGCCAACAGCAATCAAGGCTCAACTACAAAAGGAGGCTCATACAGCCCACACAGGAGCACACCTTGAGTGTCCAACTTGAATGATGGAGTGGGGGTGTTGTGCCACTGGACCCTATAAAACATCTACCACATTAGGCAACTCTACCAAGCCTGGGAGATGTAGCAGCTCTACTCAATACATGAGACAAAAACAGGGAGATGAACAAAATGAGAAAACAACAACAAAAAAACATGTCCCAAATGGAAGAAAAGAACAAAACTCCAGAAAAAAATGCAGACAAGCAATCTACTAGATGTAGAGTTCAAGTTGTACTCAATGAACTTAATGAGCTTAATGAACTTAATGAGCTTAATGAACTTAATGAACTTAATGAACAAATGATGCTCAATGAACTTAATGAGAACCTCAACAGCAAAAAAATGGCCAGTCAAAAATGAAGAATACACTAACTGAAGTGAAGAATAATGTACAGGAATCAAAAGTTGAGTAGATGGAGCTGAGAATCAAATGAATGATTTGGAATATAAGGAAGCAAAAACACTCAGTCAGAACAGTAAGAAGGAAAACAAAAAGAATCCAAGGAGCCTCTGGGACAACTTCAAGCATGCCAACAAATGCATCATGCAGGTGCCAGGAAGAGAAGATAGAAAGCGACAAATTGAAAACCTATTTGAAAAAATGACAGAAAAATTTCCTAACTTGGTGAAGGAAATAGACATATAGGTCTAGGAAGAACAAAGGGTCCCAAACAAGATGAACTCAAAGAGGACCACGCCAAGACACATCATAATTAAAATGCAAAAGGTTAAAGACAAAAAGAGAATCTTAAAAGCAGCAAGAGAAAAACAGTTAGTTAATTACAAAGGGAGTTCCTATTAACCTGTCAGATGATTTCTCAACAGAATCTTTGCAGGCCAGAAGGGACTGGCAGGAAATATTCAAAGTGATAAAAAACAAGGACCTACAATCAAGATCACTCAACCCCACAAAGATATCACTGAGAATTGAAGGAGAGACAAAGAACTTCCTAGATAAGAAAAAGCTAAATGAGTTTGTCACTACCAAACCGGTACTACATGAAATGTAATTTCAGTCTTCTTTAAGAAAAAGAAGAAGAAAAAAGATAAAAAATATGAACAGTAAAATGGCAAAAAAATACATATTTATTAACCATTGACTTAAAACAAAACAAACAAACAAAAAAACCCAAGCAGAACAGAAACAGACTCATAAACACAGAGAACATTTTGATGGTTGCCAGGTGGAAAAGGGTTGGGGAATGGGTGAAAAAGGTGAAGAAAAAAGAAGTACAAATTGGTTGTTACAGAATAGTCATGGGGATGTAAAATATGGCATAGAAAATATAGTCAATAGTATTCTAATGACCTTTATGGTGTCAGATGGGTGTGAGATTTACTGAGATTATCACTTAGTAAGTTATGTGATATCCAATCACTGGGGTGTACACCTGAAACTAATGTAATAATGTATGTCACTGTATGAAAAATAAAATAATTAAAAATAAATAAATAAACAAACAAACAAAAACAGTCAGTAAACCACTCAGTACATTCCCAACATAAAATGTGCCTTGCCTATTAAATGAACTATCAATTGTTTATCTACAACTCACTACTTGAAGAAAGCTAGAAACTTAAAAAGAGATTATGATGCTAATTCTTTAAGAATTGTATCATTTAGTAGGAAATGACAATATGTTGAAATTCCAACAACATGTATACTGGTATTTGCTGTGATACTGATGTGAATATGGTGAACAGAGGACAGGTAAATGAATCTTCCTAGGAAAGTCTAAATAACTGCTTTAAAATGCTGGATTAAATGTGACCATTAAAAATAAAACAAGAGTCTTGGCTGGTGTAGCTCAATGGATTGAGTGCTGGCCTGTGAACCAAAGGGTGGTGGTCAGTTAGATTCCCAGTCAGGGCACATGCCTGGGTTGTGTGCCCAGTCCCCAGTAGGGGGCGTGTGAGTGCAACCACACATTGATGTTTCCCTCTCCTGATTCCCCTCTGTCTAAAAATAAATAAATAAAATCTTTTAAAAAATAAAACAAGAAATCCTCCTACCAAAATGGTAATGGTGATGTCAATTTCAGGCATATACAAGTCAACTATATGATTGCAAATTGGAGTTTAAAAAGGCTACAGTAAAGAAAAACAGGCCTTATTACCTGTATCCCAAATGTCCCAATAACAGACCATATATTAAACCAAGAATCTGGCTTTGAGTAGATTTTCCTGCTTACTCAGTAAGTGCCCTGATTCGTCTCCTTCACTCTCACACTAGCATTGCGCCAAGAAGTATTATTTTCTTCCTGTAGTTACATGGTGAAGGTTCTCATACTGATGATCAGAAAGCCAATACCCAAAGCAACAATTTAAAATTCAAGTGCCAGTCCTGTTAAACACCTCTGCCCACCTGAGCCCTTAAATACAGCCTTATTTTGATGACCAGTAACACCAGGAGTATTTTTCTTCCTGTTTCTTAGTGGAATAGGTTGTTTCTTGTGGGATCTTCCATTTTTTGTTGTTGTGGCATATATGACTATATCTGTGCTTAGGGGTTAAATAACTTTGAATCCTCCGGTGAGGACGACCAGTTGAAGTTATAGAACAATCACAGATCAGTTACACTTGACAAAAATTCCACCCAGAAATATCCCGCTAAGAGGCGACTGCCTTCTTCTTTTGCCTTGGCTACTTTGGGGAGTCCATAGGCTGCACTGAAAGGTAAGAGACATGTTTTGTAGTTGGCCCTTTTCCATCACCATCCCGTCTCAATTTGGAGCAACTCTCTAAATTTCGAGGATTTAATTTTACTGCTTCTAGTATTTCGGTAGGATACCACAGTTCCTCTGAAAAGATAGTGCACTCATAAATATGTATATGGGAATACAAAGGAGGCAGCCCAAACCTGAGTCTTCACCTATGTCAGATTTCCCGTGAGGCTGAATAAACCTGTGGACGTGGGTGGGAGAGATCTGCTGGCAGTGGGCATACGGTCAAAGCCTCCGTCTTCATGAACTAGCTGGTGTAACTGCACAATTTACTCTTTGACGAAATAAAATAATAGTGACCATGAAATTAATCTGTCATCAACTTTTCATGAGTGATGCAGTTGGAACGTCTGCTACTGTATCCGGGTAATAGTAAGCATTCGGTATAATTAACTCTTTACACACGAGTCTGGTGACTGTCTGTGTTCCCTTTCACAGTTTTGCAGAAGCGTGCTGAATCAGGGCACTTGGAAAGAAGGGAAGTTGTTGCTTACTATTCTTCCTGTTCCTCCCCTGGGATTCCTTGTGGTCCCCACACCCTGCCCCCCTTCACCGTCATTTTTTTCTCCTAAGGATTTGTTTTGTCTAGCAAAGAGTTGTAAGGATGTGTAGGGGAAAAAAAGACTTAAAAGCGCTTTTTGGTGACAGAGCATACATGCCAGGGGGAGGCAAGCTGCCAGAGAGATCTCCGCCAGCTGCCGTGGGAAATTCATACCTGCATAATCAGGCGAGATGAAAGTCAAGAGCTCCCTTCCCCGTGCGATGGGGGGCTGGGGCTGTGGAGAAGCCCACATTCACTCACAGCTGGAGGAGAGGAGCACAGGGGGAGGCCAAGGCGTTATTAACACTAATTGTGATTGAAAGCCATGGAAAGGTTCAGCGGTATCTAAGGGGCAAGTAAAAGGACCAGACCTGGGAGCCTGTGAAGGATGGCTCAGAGAAAGCCTGTGTGAGCTAGTGTTTCCTTACCAAGGCTGTAGTTTAAATGAAGAGAATAAAACAGAATAAGACTAACGGCCATAATCTCCCCGTGCTGGAGAAACATTGTGTAGCCCACCTTCAGGTCCCAAAAAGACTGCTCAGCAGATTTTCTTGCTGGATAACTTGTGTGTCCGGATGTGTGTGTTTGAAAACCTTGCTCACACTCCAGTCTGATTGCTCTGTGCATATTTTTAAAGTTTTATGTGTTACATAAAGTTGTACCTGTTTAAGATTCTATCTCTTCCTCGGGAGAATGCATAAAACCGTGGAAGAGAAGCCCATGAGACTGTTTAAAAGGGAAAAGGGTAAGAGATCAAAAGTGTAAGTTAAAAGGAATAACTGAGCAAAGCCACGGGAAAAAAAATACATATAAATGTATCTTGGACAAAATATACATATGACAAAAAGGAAAAACAGAAAGGTGTTCTTAAATTTTACTGAGTAATAACTGCATTTATTCATAAGGCTAAGATATGAATACAATTTTGATAATGGTTTTCTTCCTAAAAATAAATAAATTTATCTTTTTCTTTCTTTCTGGTGGGTCTGTTTACAGGATTCGGGGCTGATGTTTGAAAAAAATGGTAAGATAGGCACTAACCCCCGACAAGCTTTGCTGGGTGGAGCTGCCTCAGGGGACCATCTTCCAGGAAAGAGGGGGACAAAGCAGCTCCTGGGGGAGAAGGAATCCTGAGGGGCTCCCGTGTTTATGGGATGTTGCTCAGCAACCTGCAGAGTCTCCAGGTCAGAGAGCTCTGATCAGCTAGGACTCCTGTCACCACAGGGCTTTTTCTACCAAACGTGAGAGGAGATTGCACAAACCTCACATAGCAGGCAGGCTTTTGATATCTAAAAACCCACTGATTAGGTTATTTTTAAGTGATTATATGTGTAACTGATACCAATAGATGACTGTCCAGACTGGTGGTAGTGGGCTAAGCGTGGGGAACAGGTCCACGGATCACCGTGGATATGCCCTGTGACTAGGCAGCTCCAGGTCCAGGGAGCAAGGTGCATTCTGAGTAACAAGCAGGTAGGTGCCTTGCAGGTGACCCACCCCAAATGCGGAGTTCCTGCTCCTGCCTAAAGGCACCCCTCCCATCTGAACAAGGCCATCCATGGTGCTGCCTAAGAGGCCATGCTGGGTTTCCAAGGTCCCTTTACTTAGGCTTTTGGGTTAGTGCTCTCAGCCAGTGGGCCCCTAATGTGGGCAACTTGCTTCATACAGGTACAAGGGAGGGAAGTGGGGTGCAGTGTCCATGGGGTGGTATGGGAGTCCCACCCCCCCCGTCAGCATGATAATAAGAGCAAGGAGAAGTGCTTATACTGAACATACGCCAGTTAGTATGATAATTGCATGGGAGAAGAAGCTCTCTTACCTCCTCCAGTACCTGATTGGGGGTGGGACCAGGAAAAAGCAGCCACATGTGCCATAAAAGTCAGAATTCCAGCAGGGATGCTAAACCAAAGAGGCCTGTAAGTCTAGCCTGGGGAGAGAAGGGATTGGTTGGGAGGTGGACCCACCTGAAGTGTGAGACAGTACCTTGTAGGTCCCACATCTGAGGTGATACAGACCCAGGGGAATGAAGAAATGCTCCTGTTGCCCAACAGGTGTACACACTGACTGGTGCACTCATGGGACCCTGTGGCCCTGGAAGCTGCAGAGCCAGTGGCCAAGTTGGCCCCACTCTCATGTTCCAGGAGGCAACCTGAAGACTGACAGAAACCAGGAACAAGCTAAGCTACCAGGATAACAGCTTGGCAGTCTCTTGTGGGTTCCAAAAGACGGTACTTTAAATGGGATAAGGAACTCTGGACACTGCCTTTTGTTTTGGTCTAGCTGAAGACACATCAGCTTTGCCTGGGTTTGCTGGAGGAGATGGGCTTCGAGACCAGTGTCTGCCATTCTCCCAGATCACACAGTATCTGCACAAAATCCTCTTTTCTTTCTCACCAGCCTCTGACCCTCTCGATTGCCTTCTGGTGGTAAAGGGCAGCCAACCCCCCACTTTTGTTCATTAATATAATACTTTAAGCTTGGTACCAGCAGGCTTTTGAACTATCAAGTCTCAGACTTTAGTGAAGAAATGAACACCTAGGACCCAATGTAGGAAGACCATTTTGGGCTCATTTATATAATACAGTCCCACAAACAGGTTTACCTAGTACTGTTACTGTAATTATTGAGGGTGTAGCCTAAGACATGCCCCAAATGGTACTGCCAGCCTCTCCTGTGCACTGGACCTGGAGATCCTGCATACACAAGGACTGAGGAGCATGGGTGTATTGGCAGCTAACCTCTAAAGTCAAAGTTCAGCATATCCCTCTAGCTCATCCTTCCTTTAAAGTCACAGTGAGGATGAGAGTGTTTAGAATAAATGAATATGTAAATGTGGACACCCTGAGAATCAGAGTCTCCCTTTGTCCTCCTTTCAAATGGAGTAGATCAGCCCTGAGGGGAGACTGGGTGTTCCATCTCCGTTCAATAGAAATGAGTGTCCGCACACAATGTGGGTACCATTTGCATTCCAGGCAGCCTGCAGGAAGAGAAGACAAGTAAAGGACCCACTGCTCTCATGAGCCTTGCAAGCTGATAAGGAGAATGAGACTCAAACATAAGGGGGGTACTAAAGTTGATGGAATCAGGTACGAGAAATAGGTGTGCTGTCCCCAGAGTGTAGCTGGGTTCAAAGGGAATCCAACCACATCTGATAAACACCAGATTCTCAGAGAAGGAGGCACCTGGAAGGTGTTTTCTACAGGATGGGTAGGAGAGTGTTTAAAGGTAAACATAGGTGAAGACAAGGGATTCTTGGTGGGAGGAACTGCATTGGCAAAGACAGGGAGGTCCGAAAGTGACCTCCGCGAATGGGATGTACAACCTGGTTGAATTTTAGGGCAGCAGTGAGCTGTGTTTTCATTTCTCTACTGCAAGGAAGGAACTGCTAGAAATTGCATCCTAAAGAGTTAGAATCTAATTTTGTTCTAAGTAAACTTCCTAAAGTCTTTCATTTCTATCACAAAGTGTACATATATATGTGTGTATATATTAATAAAGAGAGTCCAAGGCATGTTATTTCCGCTGTAGAGAATGTGCGATACTGTCTTTTTACCAATACCATAATGTCTTAATTTAATTACATCTTTGGCCATAGTACATAAAGTGTTTCAACAACATGCCGCATACTGTTTTTAGGATTCTATTCAGTTCGTGGTTTTAATGCAGTGATGAACGAGGCTGGACTCCCTGGTGCTGGGGTTACTACAGGTTGAAATGAGACCCATTTATTCAGGCACTAGCCACACAGTCACGACACAAAGAATTTTCCTGGAGGAAACACAGTATGAGAGAAGGTTCAGAGGTAAGCACGCTGGGGATGAAAAGATGCCCTCCACAAAGAGTGGCTCAAGGACTTCGGAGTTATGTTGGAAAATAAGCATGAGATCAGTTAACTATTAATGATTAATTCATTTATTCATTCAACAAGTTTACTCTGCTCTAGGTACTGTTTTAGTTCCTGGGCCATCATGATGCATGCTATAAAAGACATTAAAACTGAGCAAAAAGATTTGTCAGTTTTTTTAATAACAGACTTGGAGAAGACTTAGAGCTTAGAGTATAGTGATAGTAAAACAGGCACCCGAATTAATGAAACAGCATGCTCTAGGTCTCACAGGGAGACCTGACTAAGCCAGGATTAGACATCATGTCTTCCAGATCTTAGTCAGTGCTCCTCAATATTTGTAGTGTAATGGAGGAAGGAGTAACTATGAAGAGGAATGGGAAGGTACGGTTGTCCAAATCAGGTTTGGGAAGACTCTGGTTTGAATGGTGTATGCGTTTCCTATGTGAGATCAGTGGGGTAGGGGTGACAATGTGGATGAAGAAAAGATTGTGGGGCCATGCAATGCTGGGCTGAGCAGTTTGCTTTCACTTTCCTAGGCGAGGGGAAACTTTTGCTTGAATATGCATTCAACTCTCACTGCAAAATGAAACAATTGAAAGTCTCCATATCCTCCCCCTGGATGAGCTCATTCCATGTTTATGAGAAACCTACCATGTGACAGGCATTTGGATAAGAGCTCTCCACAAGGAAACCACAGCTTATAGGACAGTGTACACAAATACATCTTGTGCCAATTGAATGTGATGATGGCTGGGATAGTACCCCACTCCTCTTCCTCCTGTGATGGAGGAGCACACAGTGCTTGTTAGGGTTCAGAAGGTAAGGCGGCTGTGCTTGCTAATACACCCCCAGTGCTCAGAGGGGTGCCTGTTCCAGTTTGGTGGGTGGGACCAGGGAACCTATTCAACCAAAGGCAATGCAAACTGATACTTGAATGACAGAATTTTTCAAGAAAAAATAATAATGGTAAGTAGAAAACAAGGTGATGCTAGACATTTATCTCGCAATGATTTTGGTATCTGATATGAGGTCAACGCAATTTTATCCTGCAATTTCTGTGATCCTGAATGCCAGTAATGGCAGCTCAGAACTATTTCAATCAGTTTCTTTCTGCCTGAAGTCATATCTCCTCATTCCCAAACAAAATCTCATTAACTCACATTTATCCCTGGAGACAAAATTCAAACATCTTATTTTTTGAGCTTGTGTCAGAAAAATTAATTACTTTTCCTTCCTGGACCCATATAGGTCACTGGATTCCCCTCACCCATAAAACAGCTGTCACTTTGTTATTGTCACGTACGTGCTTCTGTCCACTCCAAAGCTGGGCCAGCTTGAAGCATGAACTGTTAACGCTGCATCCCCACTATGCGATACAGCATCTCAGACAGGGTAGGCGGAGTAAATGAATGAAATAATTCTGAAGTGCCTCCAGAAAAAACATGAAATCATTTCAGTATGTACTTTGTATCAATTTTATTTGGTTGTACTCTGATTCCTTGACAAAGCATCATATGTGGCCTGTATTTTACTGCAAGTTTCAATTACTAATAGAGTAACTTTCAATTATGGGCGCTGCGCCTGGCACAGAAAAATGCACAATAAGTTATTTCCTTAACGAATATTGGTTCGTGGAACCAAATGTCTTATTTTGCCAATTATCTTGAGAAAAGACTTTACTTCTCTAGTACACAACCTAACTACTCTATAAGGAATTTACAATGTTCGGAAATAAATATTTACAAATTCCTCTCACTTGAGTTAAAAACACCTACTTCATTTACTTCCTTTTTCCCAGTGACGTAGCCTTTATTTCTCCCTGCTTGCCTTTGTGGTCCCATCGATTTGTCTTTGCCCACTCCGCTGGGGCTTTAACTGTCTCCATTCTTCTGCCAGGTCTCTTGGTTTGCCTGTGTTTCTAATCTAATCATAAATCCAGTAAGCAAAGTTTCCAACTGACACCGCTCTCCAGGCATTTTAGACACAGGATAAATGTAACTAATGATAGGCTCAAGAGAGTATGACTACAAACAACTATTGCAGGTCTGAAATCACAAACATAACAGTTTGAACTGAGCTCTAGATATAACTGAGCTATTTACAGGTATACTTTGCTAGATTCATGTTGACAAAGCACTTTAAAGAAAGTTTAGTATGTATTTAAACCAGTTTCAGAAGCAGGATCTATACCTAAGAAGAATCTGAAACTACTAAGCTCTGGGCACTGTTATTGGATATTTTAAAACTTAATAATATTGTCTCCATTGTAGACAGAAGAAGAATGGAGTTCATAAACATTAATTAAGCAAGTTGCCCAAAACTCCAGATGAGCAAGGCATACTGTGAACCTGTACTTGAACTTACCTGCATATCACCTTATCTACGCTGTACTCCTCCTATCACTCAGTGCTGGGAGCGTGCCCCTCTGAGCAGGACCATCTGAGCACATCTTGTAGGTTTGGTCCTAAGCATGAAACACATACCTGAAAGAGTAGGTGCATCTAAAACTTTCTCAGGCACCTCCTAAATACTGTCCCAAAATGTTATTTCAATTATACGTTCAGCAACATGCATGAGAATTACTCATCCTTTCTGCTCTACTAACACCAGGTATTCTAAATATTTAACATTTTTTCAATATAGTAGGTGAAAGGTGGTAAGTGTGATTTTATTTAATAGGCAGTGATGTTGAGTGTTTTTAATGTGTTTATTATGTGTATTCCTTCTCCTTTAAATTGCTTTCTCACAACTTCCACCCAAATGTATTGATGTATCTTATTTCGCATTATTTTTGTACTTTATGTATTAGGTGAAGTGAATAACATTCACCCATTTTAAAGATGATTAAATTGAGAGTTAAGAAATTAGGTAATTTGTCAAAGGGCCATATATGCGCAAATTTTAATTTGATCTCTTTGCTTGGCTTTGTAGCTATGCTGTTAATGACTACCCTGACTTATTTCCATCAGGTTCTTTCCAGTATTTACACTTCTGACCCCTAATTCTTGTTCCAAAAAAAAATCATATCAAAATAGCAGGAACAGGCTGGGACAAAAGTATGTTTACAGTTGTGAATACAAAGACACAGAATATATTCTTGTATTATTATTATTATATTATTTTCTGTATGAACAGCTGTACATCTACTTTAGCCCTCTCCTGCTGACATATACATCTATGTTTTTTTCTAATTCATGGTTACATTAACAAAGTTAACATAGAAATGCTTTCTTTATTATAATTTGTGAATAATTTCTTAGTAAAATTTACTTATTCTTCAATGTTCTATTTATCTCTTTGGCCTATGATACAGTTGCTATGGAAATGAGACTCTGGTTCTTTAGTATGTTAGATACTAATTTTCTTGAAACAAGCAGTCTTTTTTCCTTAGATGTTTATTAGTTGTACGTTTTTAAATGCATATTTTATTTATAGAAATCTGAGAACATGTTAAACTGAAGAAGAGATATGTTATTACTAATTTTCTATATTCAACTGAATTCAAAATATGTTGACCAGGGAGTAAAAGTGATAATTATGTTTTTTCATGCTTTCAGAGAAGTCAACTGATAGGAATTAAGGCTTATCTTCTAATTTAGTGTGTATTTCCTTTTATCGCTGTGAAGCAACACCTAATTTAAAGTTTAATATCTTTTTTCTGTTCCCCTATGAAGCAGATGGCCTAGGCAACTCCCTCCTACTATCTAATTCCTTAGTGACATTTATTATTCATTAGTAAGGAAGTTAGGGAACATTATCTTTCTAATTCCTGGCTTGCTTAACGAAATAGTTTAAAGAAAATATCCTGTAGTTAGCAAAAGAGGGATACTTAAACCCATAAAAGCACTGAAGAGTAAAACCTAGTGGCCACATACTGGGGACATTTGACTATTGTTCTACCACATAGACAATTTGGTGGGAAAACGTAGCTGTTAAAAAACAAATGATAATCGCCTTTGCCATAGAGCTTAGTTTCAGAGGTATTTAGCTTTGAGCCATGGAGACTGGCCTACAAGTAAGAAATTAACCTCTTGCCCATCTCTATGGTTCTCCAGTCTTTGTGTCTAACTAGAGACTCCACCTGCAGCTCAGAAAAAAGAAGGTGAATATACCAATTCCACTTGCATTTGAATCTCAGTGTTATTGTCACATGTGTTTTTCAAAGTCGATGTCAGTGCATAAGGCAATTTCTGTATCTGTGAGTAGAAAAAGACAAAAAAAAATAAGAAGAAGCTCTTGGATGACTTTATTACTTCATACTTCATCTGATGCAAAGCAAAAAAAAATTCATTCTGCCTTAAACAATAAGGAATGTTGTTCACTCCTCTAACTGCAAAGATCACAACTGTTTCTAGTTTCTAATTCTGTTGACTTAGTAACTCAAACAGAATTGTCCATGCTCACTCGTTTTCTCTTCTTTGACGTTCATTTCTTGAGATATTCTCTACTTTTAGGCAGCATTCTCAAGATATTGTGAGGCCAGCAGCAATGGGGACACTGGTCCTATTTTCTTGGCAATTGCAAAATTAGGGAAGAAACCTTCTGTACTCATGCAGCAAAATAACCATGCTTGTTTCTGGTGGATAAATTTTTTTAATATTTTATTTATTTATTTATGTTTAGAGAGAGGGGACTGGAAGGAGAAAGAGTGGGAGAGAAACATCAGTGTGTGGTTGCCTCTCATGTGTCCCCCACTGGGGACCTGGCCTGCAACCCAGGCATGTGCCTTGACTGGGAATTGAACCAGCTATCCTTTGCTTCACAGGCCCACGTTCAGTCCACTGAGCTACACCAGCCAGGGCATGGTAGATAAATTTTTTGCCTGTATTTTTCTATGAATTCATGACTGAGGCCAGGAAGTCTGAGCAATCTGTTATAGTCCAAGGCTGAGTTACATGCCCATCCTTGCAACTTGAGAAAGAGGCTTACCACCTTGCCCATCTGATTTCCCTTGAGATGTGTTTTTAGAAGTCTGTTGTTAAACTCCAAATAAATGGGAATTTTGTAGCTATCTTTCTGCTGTTGATTTCTGATTTCATTGTGGGCAGAGAACATAACTTTGGTGATTAATCCTTTTAAATGTATTCAGACTTATGATCTGTCTCACTGACAGTTTCGTGTATACTTCAGAAGAACATGTATTGTGTTGTTGAATTATAAATGTTTATTAGGTCAAGCCATTTAACAGTCTTCTTCAAGTATAGGATAATTTTATAGATTTCTCTATATTTCTTCTGTCAAGTACTATACCTGTGGATTTTGTCTGTTTCTTCCTTTTTTTCCATTCAAGTTGTGTTATCTTTTAAGTAATCACATGGCCCTTTACAGAAAAGCATTGCCAACCATTGATCTAAAACATAAGGAATCAAATTTGTGCACACTGCTATTTCCCCCATCCTTATATAAACTGTGAGCTATATAATGGTCCATAAAGTCATTGGAGAATGTAATATGGAGCTTATTTTGTATTTATGACAAATACCACTTGGTACACCCGGGATGTTGAAGAGTAGAATTTTTAGTTCTGGAGAAGGAAATGCAACATGTCAATGGGAAATAGGTTAAGGGATTAATTAAGTTTTTAAAGGCACTAAAATATTGGTGAAATACAAGGGATATTTTTATGATTTTCAAATGCCCTTATAATCATAGAGTGGCACTGTTACATGGGGTGTAACTAATGATGAAGGACAGCTACGGCTGTACTACTGTACCCAACAAAATTATCTCTAGGTGTCCCAGTGTATGCCCTTTCTCTTCCTGGTGACTTCTCTTCACCTTGGACTTCCATTCCTCCTGCCCATATGAAATGAACTTAAACCTTTTGATCCTCGCTTTCACAAATTTCACTGCATACTCTATGACTTTCTCTGACTCCTATCTAACACCAACTAATTCATTCTTTCTATGGGTATCTACTGATAAGTCTATGCTTGTGATTCTTTTTTTGGCTTCACCCCTTCTCTAGCCACCTGACATCCCACAACACTCTACATAGGCCCTCCTGTGGTTGATGTTGCTGAAATTATGAGCTTCAGGACCAAAATCCTATAGTGGCTTTCCTCTCCTAGCTATACCTCCAATACAGCTATAGCTCTGAAATGTCATCCTATCTCACACACCTTTTATAGCCTTTCTTCAAAAGTGTGGATGTAATTAAGGAAGAAAAATATATAGGAACAGATGGTGTAGTTATACTGTGTTTCAAGGCACAAAATAAAGTGAAGACATCCTGAATTTGGAAATCCCATGTAGTGTGCCAAATCGACTCCTGACATCTCAGTACCACTTCCTCCCTTTCTATATTATCATTGCATCGCAGGGGCTTGAAACCTGAAAACCACAATTTCCTAGCTTCCTGGCTGGTTGGGCTATCGCTTATGGTCTGCCTGTAAGTGCCATTCATGTGGGATTTAGAACACGGGAGAGAAGGAAAAGGCATTACCATTCTCTGTGGCAGAATCTGATAGAAATGTGGACTTTTCCAAATCACCTTCTTACTGAGACCATCGCTAGTATCTACAGTCAATTTCTCACCTCCTGATTTCCTGGAAGTAACAGGTTCTCACTGAATCTTGCTCTCTCTACACTTCTGGTGGATGGATTTTTAAGTGACTGTTCCTGCTCTAAATTTCTTCCTGTTAAAAAATATTTATTGTGGTTGATCTTTTATAATATTTAGGAAACTGGGTTTTTTTAGCCAGAACATTGTTTTCCTCATTTGTTATTCTTAAACTTGCTATTCATAAATTTCATCTGCATGCCTGTGTCATCCCCATTCAAGTCATTAGATGAATTCACAAGTAAATATTTAACCTGTTTGTGTGTCTAGGAAAAGAAAATAAAAGAAAGAAGAAGAGAGATGGGAGCCAAAGAATAGGTCTTATGGTAAATATTGTAGAGATATTCCAGGTTGCTATTGATCCATTATTTGTATCCTGTAGTTTAATGATTATGAAGGAAATCATTAAACTGTAGTGTTCAGCATTTGGGGCAGGCTCCTTCTGTAAAGTACTGTTGTTTGAAATAAAAGAAACATGCCATCCTTGGTCCCACTTACTAAATGCCTACAACACCTTTATTTATTGTAACAACTCAAAATAGATTTTTAAAATTCCTCCAGTTCACAGAACTGCATCTGAATCACTATTCTGATCTATTACAAACTACCATATTTCTAATAGTCTCAAGTCTATGTCTTTTCAATTTTATTCACAAAGAGATTTTGTGAAGTGAATTTTCAAAATGCCAGTGTACTATGTTTTCAGAAATCCCTGCATGCCGTTTCTGTGACTGTCTTCCAGAGTAAACAGTGACAGGGTGGCACAAATTAATGTGGCATAACAGTCATAAAAATCACAGCCTGCTCCTGATGAGCAGTCTTTTCTCTTTTAATCCTTGTAATTGTATATTTTTAAATTAAATTCTAATCCAAATTAAAACAATATGGCATATATGTATGTAAAATTAGGAAATGTTTAGGAGTTTCTATGCTTAATAGCAATGAGAGTACAACAAAATATAGAATTTCATATATTGGTGATAGAAGAATAAATTGGTCCAAAATTCCTGGATGATGAAAGCAATGTACATAGTAGCTTGAAATATACATTTTTTTTGACAAATTGACTCTGTTCTATCCTTATTGTCTGTAGTACATACATGAGTTTAAGATCAAGGGTACTCATTCCAGTGTCCCTTGTAATGGGAAACAACTCAATTGTCTGACAACATGGGAAGGGACTAATGACTTCAGGTCTTTATATGGTGGAATAGCATACACCCATTACAAACAAGCTTTATGTAATTAGTTCTTCATGGGCAGCGTTAAATGAAAATATCAGGCTCTAGAGTGGAACCTAATCAACAAAACAAACAAATGAGGAAGATGGAACCGGAGACTTGGAAATAAAGAACAAACTGACAGTGACCAGAGGGGCTGGGGGAGGGAGACAACAAGGGAAAGAAGGGGCAAGCAAAGGGACATAAACAGAAGACTCATGGGCATGGAAAATGGAGGAGGATTGACTGTGGGAGTGGGGGGCAGACAGGTTAGGGGTGAGCAATGGGGAAAAAGGGGGGCAATCATAACAGAATATATATATATATATTATAGTTATAGTTATACCAGGCTATAAAACTGCATATTAAGATGTCACCTCAAACTTGTAAATGACATAATTTTGTACAAAACTGTATTGAGATTTTTGACAATGATTCTTTCCTATTTATCTCATTTGGTGAGGTAAAAGAAGATGGAATGTTAATGTGTTAGCATTTGTACAGTAAAAACAAACATGCACTCTCGTTAGCTTACAACAACAAATATGTATTTCTCACTCATACCATGTAAGGGTTGAGTACCTTAAAACATCACTAAGACACCATGGTCACGCTGGTCTTAGATTGGCACTGCTTCTAGAAGCTTGAGTGCCACAGCCCAGCCCCTCACATGTCATTGATTTCACAAGTCACATGCAAGAGTCCAAAATCGGTGGTCTGGAAAATTCTTCTCTGAAAAGCAGCAATGACACATGATTCTGAACAGATGTACCAATGTCGGATGGGGTGTTATGTTTGTTCTGTTTCATTTTATTTATTTACTTATTTATTTTGTTTTATATTTTGCTATAATTTTCATATTTTGAATATTTACTTTCATATATAATTTAAAACTTTTAATGTAAAGTTTATATGTAAATTTTTACATATAAAATATATAATGTTCAGTATCTTACCTAGATTTAGTGATAAGCTTCTTATTTTTTGTAATCTCTCTTAATCTCTTTAAAAAAATATATCATCTGGCTCTGGCTGGTGTAGCTCAGTGGATTGAGCGTGGGCCTTGTGAACCAAACAACTGCAATTCAATTCCCAATCAGGGCACATGCCTGGGTTGCAGGCCAGTTCCCAGCAGGGGATGCATGAGAACCAACCATACATTGATATTTCTCTCCCTTTCTCCTTCCCTTCCCCTCTAAAGATAAAGAAATAAAATGAAAATATATATATGTATATATATATATATATATATATATATATTTCATTTGTCTATTTTCAGTGACTTGGGCTGTTTTTATTCTTAATTGTTTAGAGAGAGTATACTTTTAATGAAATTATTTATAATTATTTCAGAACTCTGGCATAAAATTCATTTGTTATGAAAGTCCAAGATATAATATGATCAGTTAGGTAGTCTGTTATCATGCATTGATGTTTTTATAAGTAATAAATAAGAGCAAGATTTTCTGATAGCCGAGAAGAGTGAGAGTGGACAGCTGGGGGCTCAAAAAAAAAGAAAAGAAAATGTGAAATAAAAAAATAGTTTACTAAGAGATAGATGAAAAGATTGTTGAGAGACAAAAAATGTCCACCTCGAATTGTTGTTGTAGAAACAATAATCCTTTTTTTTTTAGTCCCTAGAGTTCACTAGCCTCTACAATATTCCATGAAGTTGCTTTGCATTTGGAAATTCCAGCTCAAAACTGAAAAAAGCAATCCATGACCTTTTCACTGTGAATTCTTTATTTGGTTATGTTTCTTTTATTAAAGAAAGATTGGTTTAACCCTTGGTATATTTACTACTTACTGTAATTATTTATTTTTGATTGGTAACTATAGATTTAATGATAATTTTATTTACTTCTGTTTATTTAATAATTGCTGATAAATCATAGCCCTCCAGGCCATACAAACATGATTTCAGATCCCGGCTGCATCAGCATTACAGTTGTGGTGACATTTAAGTTACTAGCAATTAGGCAGTAGGTCTTAATTATCATCAGCAGCATTATTCTAAGGAAATAGGAAAATGAGGAACATAATAAGGAAAAAGAAATATGTGGCTGGTTTCAAAGAGGAAAAGAAAGATGATGATCTTGGGAAAAGTACCTTAATATGAATAAGTATGTAAGTAAACAAGCAAACACAGAGATTCTCTGGGACTTTTAATGTTGTTAGACAAATCTGATCACACCTGAGAATATAAATGTGTGGCTAACACTGTTTGGGGTATCCAAGACCTCACTGAAGGTATCAGGGGAATAATTTAAGAGTAGCATAGGATGAAGGGTTTGCAGGAACAATTAGAAAGGACACACGAACAATAACGGGTGAGGGGTGGGGAGGGCTATGGGGTTGGGCTGGGGTAGGGGGAAAGGCAGAAAACTGTACTTAAACAACAATTATAAACAAACAAATAAAAGAGTAGCATAACTGGACTGTGGTTTAAATGTGAAAGTGGCCAACTAATGGTTTATGTTAGAGAAGGACTGTGAATTAAAAGGTGTGGTTGGCTGGAAGAGCCAGAGGCCATTCCAAAGAGCCACACAGTGAACAAGTTTATCCAGCACCAGCAGCATCCAAAATAGAGACAGAGTTTCCATCCACAGTAGAAGGGTCCCTACTACCCTGGCCAAACCCACCACTTGCCTGTGTTTCCACGCCCTCCCAGCAACATTCTGATTAGTAATCCAGTTTCCCCTGAACTGCGAACTGAGATGGGAGTGCCCTGCATGAAAAGGAGAATAATACTGGTCATTTGGAAGGAATGTCCATTTGGAAGCAAACTTGCTGGTGGACGGCTTGTACAGCTCTTTCTCCGATGTGTTTGATTGCTGTGAAGGAGCCGATCCCACACCTGCGAGCACTGCGACACTGGCGTGAACGTTTGCGGCACCAAGTGGATGGTGTCATATGAGGTTTCTTTCTGAAAAATGAATCTGCCTCCGCCTGATGACGCCCCTTATTTATACCATCTTCTATCTCCCCCTGTGAAATCCGAGTGCTCTCTTGTCTTTCCTAAAACACACAAGTTATAGATACTATCTGTAATCTTAAACTGAATAGACTACACATAGTACTGAAAATGCCCTACTATTAATTTCTAAATGTCAGATATATTTTGGATCCAATGTAAAATTCCAGATAATTATTCTTGTCTTGATTCTCTTGATGTGATACCATGAAAAGGTGATGAATGGTCAATAATCCTTATGTGCATTGTGGTATAGCATAATAGCCCATAATAGCATTATTTCAAGATTTACTTTTTCTACTAAGTCACCAGATTATTTTATTTTTATTAATTTTTAGAGAGAGGAAGGGAGGGAGAAAGAGAGAAACATCAATGCGTGGTTGCCTCTTGAGTGTCCCCTCCTGGGGATCTGGCTGGCAACCCAGGCATGTGCCCTGACTGGGAATCGAAACTGTGACCCTCTGGTTTGCAGCCTACGCTCTATCCACTGAGCTACACCAGCCAGGGCAGTCACCAGATTATTTTAACTGCCATATCAGTTGATTGAATCTAACCCAGCATTTGCTATGTGGCCTGCGTTAGAAAGTGCTGCCATGTTCATTCCCAGCACCCAGACAGTGCCTCCGTGAGTGCAGTGGTCATGATGGTGGTGGTTGGATTGTTGGGTCTTGCTACTTTATTTTTTCCTGCATGGTTTTCAGCATCTGGGAGTATGTAAATCTTTAGCTGTGTTAGAGGGGTTATGTGGTTTGTGGAGGCACATTGCATGCCAGAAACTTACAGATAAAATTGGAAATGGGAAAATTTTATCCGTAAAAGGAAAACCTTATGGTCATTCGGTGGAATGAACACATTAATAATTTGTAACTCTCATAACATACCACTAAATCTTGGCACTGAGCAAAATACCAAATGTAATGTTTCACAACCTATTTTTTCATAAATATTCATTCTTTTTACAGTTGGAGAAAAATATTGTCATTTATGTGGAACAAAAAAATCACTAAAATAAAAACATCTGGTAAAAACCAGTCAATATGTGAAGATCTGAGAGAGAGCATTCTTACTTATTACACTCTATTTCTTCAAAAAAAATCACATCCTTCAGAGAACTTCATATATTTATTATAGTATTTCAAGTCAGTAATGCCTCTAGTAAATTACTGTTCCCTGTGCATTGTCTTGCTGTGAAATTTTCTGATAGTATTAAAGCTTTATAAAAAGTGTGAGAGAGACAATGCGAGCAAAGGCTGGCCGGCAATTTGCTGCTCCGGAGACACTGCTCGAACTTTCTGAATCCATATTTGGACATTAAGTGATGTCATGTCTCTTTGGGGGTCAATTCAAAATGCATATTTCATTTCTAAATTTAATTTCATGGAACAGAACACTGCATCATAAAAATCAAATGCATATATGGTGAAGAAACTATGGAAAGTACATACACCACAGAGGAGTCCATGGATATTTTGGAAAATAGATTTTTTTAACTGGGTTGTTCTCTCTCTTTTCTAAATGTACTGTTTATTTATGGTTTAAAATATTTATGCCTGTATAATGCAAGAAGGATGCGGATATAATAGGCATGATCGTCTCTTTCAAAGACAGCACAGTATATAGTGCCTGAACTGTACATGTAAACGCCAGTGTGTTTTTTCCCTAGTCACATGTTGATACTATCCTATAAGACTGCCTTTTGCATCAAGTCTTCTGGTTCTCCCTGACAAACCAATAGTCATCTATCCCTTCAATTGCCTAATTCCCACACTACTCTATGCCTCTTCATATATAATCAGAATGTGGAATTATTCTGATATATTTTAATTAGCCTTCCGTTGGATACTAAGTATTTGTGGTCCCCTCCCCCATTTAATATTTTGAAATCTAATGCCCAATGGAATGGTTTTAGGAAGTGAGGCATTTGGGAGGTGATTCAGTCATGAAGGTGGATCCCACAGAGTGGGATTACTGCCCTTATAGAAGAGACCCTCAGAGCTCCCTCTGACCTTCTGCCACATGAGGTCACAGGAGGCGATGGCTGTCAGTGAGGAAGAGGTCTGTCGCTGGACACCAGATCTGCTGGCACCATGATCTCCTACTTTCTGGCCTTCAGAATTGTGAAGAGTGTTTGTTGTTTATAAGCACCTAGTTCATGGTATTTTTGTCATAGAAGCTCAAGCAGACTAAAACACCCTCGTAATCTTTTTTTTAATCCTTGAGTATCAAAATAACACCTTATTCATGTTGGTATCCTTCAGAACCCCTAGGATTTGTTTGTTGAAAAACATTCATTAAGTGCCCAATTTGTGCAAAGCACCACGGTAGGGCCTGGAGATGCACATAGGAACACGTGACGCTCCTGAGCCACCAGGAGAGGTACTCGGGAAGTCTCACTGCATTTAATTGAATTGATCCCACAATAATGCAGGAGTGAACCTCTACTGATCATCCTAAAAATCGGGGTCATATAAAACATAAGGTTAATGACTAAATAATGGAGTTAAAATTTAAGGTTAAAAGCCAAGCATTATGTAATTTCTTCACATTAATAAGGATGGGTCATTAAGGATTCAACACTTTCAAGCCTACTTAGCCCAAACAACAATGAAAAAGACTCTAAACACAATTTCCCAGCTTTCAGATGAACGAGGTGCAATTGGGCAAGACAGCAAATAATGAGGAATAATAAAGAGCTCAAATCATCCAGTACATTAAGGAAGCTGATGTGCAGTTAATACTGAAAAAGATATATCACTCCGCTGGGTGAGAAGCAGGAAAGGATTCCTTCCTAAACAGGCAGTAGAGGACATGTCCACCCGTCTCTCCACATTCAGATTAAATCCTGGTTATCAACACTCAGCACAGAATGTCATATTTTCCATTCTTCCTCTTCCTGACCCCCAACTTGTCCCCTCACTCTCTCAGTGTTCTCTCGGTACTTCCTCTGTGTGTGCTGGTGTGTCTTGGAACCATGTGATGAACCGTTAACTCCCCAAGAAGACCAGAACCCACGTGCACCAAGTCTCCGCCAGTCCACCACACACAGGAACTGAGCTAGGTATTGTATACATGGCATCTCATCTTACCCTCACACCACCTCTATTATGTGGGGATGGAGGACACCATGAGGACAGGAGTGTCAAAGCCTTGTTTTAAATGTCCTGAAGTCACACAGAAATGAAGAACCAAGCCAGGCATGTCTGAACCCAGGAATGTCTGACTTCAAAATCATTACATTTTCTACAACACTAAACTCTCTCCTCAAAGTAAGGCTACTTAAGATAGAGTTCTCATGCAGTGGGTGCTTGATAGTATTGGGTGATTCCATGGATAAAATGTTAATTAATAGGTTAAATAATGAACAAAGCATTTCTATAATAAATGAATGACCTTCCTCAACAAAAAAGAGTATTACTGCACCCATACATCAATTCAGAAGTTCACACCTGTTGTTGATTGAAGCTTCTCATTAGCTTCACATAATCATTTCCACTAGGGATAAAACATACAGAAAATTTCCAATCTCTTTTGAAAATGTCATATTATTTTACATAATCCTTCCTTTTTCCCTGGCCTAGAACTAAAAAAAAAATACTTGTTTTTTATTTCATTGAATTTGAGTGAGAAAACTGAACTAACCAAAGATTTCCCTGTTGCTTGTTTTGATTTCTTCTAGAGAAATAGGCCCATGACATCGCAGGAAGCTGATTGGGCTTTAAAAATTTTTTAAAGTCACTTTATGAACATTTAAATTACTGCCCCAATCTTTTTTATTTTATTTACTTAAAAAATATATTTTATTGATTATGCTATTACAGTTGTACCAATTTTCCCCCTTTGCCCCTCTCTACCCTGTACTTCCCTTCCCTCCAACAATCCTCCCCCTTAGTTTGTGTCCATGAATCATGCATATTAAATTGTTTGGATTCTCCATTCCCTATACCATTCTTGACATCCCCCTGTCTATTTTGTACCTTCCAATTATGCTTCTTAGTCCCTGCATCTTTTCCCCCAATGTCCTCCTTCCCCCTCCCAGCTGATGACCCTCCAAATGATCTCCATACTTATGATTCTGTTCCTGTTCTGGCTGTTTGCTTAGTTTGTTTTTTTAGACTCAGTGTTGTTGATAGTTGTGAGCTTTTTGCCCTTTTAATGTTCATAATTTTGTTCTTTTTCTTAAATTAAGTCCCCTTAACATTTCATGTAATAATGGCTTGGTGATGATGAACTTCTTTAGATTGTCTGGGAAACACTTTATCTGCCCTTCCTTTTAAAATTTTTTTATTATTGTTGTTCAAGTACAGTTGTCTCCATCTCCCCTCACCCCATCTCCCACCCTCATTTCTACCCTGCTTTGGCTTTGTCATGTATCCTTTTTACATGTTCCTTGATGACTTTTCTGTTTTTTCCCCTGGTATCCCTCCCCTGCCCCCTGGTTACTGTCAGTTTGTACTTTATTTCAGTGACTCTGGTTATATTTTGCTTGCTTTTTTTGTTTTGTTGATTACGTTCCATTTATAGGTGAGATCATATGTTCTCCCCTTCCATTCTAAATGCTAGCTTTGCTGGAAAGAGTAATCTGGGCTGTAGGTACTTACTTTTCATTACTTTGAATACTTCTTAGCAGTCTTTTCTTGCCCACAAAGTTTCTCTTGAGAAATCAGCTGATAGTCTTATGGGAACTTCTTTCTAGGTAATTCTATGCTTTTCCTTTGCTGCTTTTAAGATTCTCTCTTTATTAACTTTTGGCATTTTAATTATGTCTTGATGTGGTCCTCTTTGGTCCAACTTTTTGGGGACTCTCTGTGCTTCCTGGACTTGCATGTCTATTCCCTTTGCCAATATAGGGAAGTTTTCCTTCATTATTTTTTCAAATAAATTCTCAGTTTCTTGCTTTTTGTCTTCTCCTTCTAGCACTGCCATGATTGAGATGTTGGTATGTTTAAAGTTGTACCAGAGGAACCTAAACCTATCCTCATATTTCTATTTTCTTCCTGCTGTTCTGATTGAATGCTTTTTCCCTCCTTGTGTTCTAAATCATTGATCTGATTCTCAGCTTCATCCTTCCACTGTCAGCTCCCTATAGATTTTTTTATTTCACTTAGTGTATCCTTCATTTCTTCCCTTATGTTTTTTCCCTACTCAATGAGTTCTTTCAGCATTCTGATCACTAGTGTTTTGAATTCTGCATCTGATAGGTTGCTTATCACCATTTCATTTAGTTCTTTTTCCTTGGTTTTGTTCTGTTCTTTCATTTGGGCCATATTTATTTGTCTCTTCAAAATCAGCAGCCTCCCTGTGTTTGCTTCTGTGTATTAGGTAGAGATGCTTTGACTCCCTGTCTTAGAAAGGGCACCTGTAAATTGTGTGGGGTTGAGCCTTAAGTAATCACCAGGGTGGGGCGACTCACTTCACTGCTTTGTGGTTCTTGGTGGGGGGAGGACTCAGAGAGGGGACAATGATGCTGCCTGGCTTCTGGAGTTTTGCCAGGCACTCTCCCCATTTCCAGTTACTTCACCCACTTCCCATATGTCAGTGGCGCTTTTCCAGCTGGTGCTCTGGTGGTGCACCACAAAATGGGTGTATTTGAATATGTTCTAAGTCCATTCGGTCCCTTTAAATGGATTTTCCTGAAAATCCAGCAGTTCCTTCTGCTGCCCCAACCCCCACTGTCTTTATAGCCAGAGGTTATGAGGATTTATCTTCCTGGTGCTAGAACCCAGGGCTGTGTGGTCTGGGGCTGGGATTGTCGTTCCCAAGGCATCTCTCCCAATTTTTATCCACCACATGTGAGTATGGGACTGTCTGTTCTGCCTCTGCCACTCCTCCCATCTCTGTGACACCACCCCTTATCCAACTGGATGAATGTGGCATCTTCAAATCCTTGGTTGTTAGACATCCATACAGCTCAGTTTTCTGGCAGTTCTGGTTGCTATTTGTCTTGAGATATAGTTGTAATTCTCTCTGTGGCCATGTGAGGAGGCGAAGCATGTCTACCTATGCCTCCATCTTGACCAGAAGTCTACTGTCCCAGTCTTAATCTAACTTCTGTCAAAGCAGTGTAATGTCTATGTGAGGTGATGTTAAACAGACACTTTATTGGGTCAATATTTCAGTTTTTGCAGGAAGAGAAAACCACAAGAAAAATTCCTGTCACACCAAAAGAAAAGGAAAAACTTTTTTTTTAAATGAACCAAGCTACATGAAATGCCAGCTTTTACAATTTTTTAATTTAGACTTTCAAGTACTTTAAGATTGTAATATTCAAACTTTATGAATATGATAATTAAAAAGCTAAATTTCCACAAAAGCAACAATGCTCTTGTCGTTGCTGTTTCTGTTTCAACAGAACTGGTATTTCTTTAATTCATCCAAAATTAGGTCAATCCTGCTTAACATAATCAAGAATTTTCATACAGAATTCCACATCTGAGACTGAAAATTTCCAGCCATCTTCTCTAGTCATGTACCAGCTGAGAGTGCCCTGGCTTCAAGTAACACAGAAATTCAAGTAATAGTATTTTAAACATATAGGAGTATATTCTCCTCACATGGAAGGATGTGCAAGTAGATGATTTCTGGCTTTGAGTCAGCTGTTCATTGATGTCATCAAGAAGCTAGACTCTTGGCTGGGTCCTAAGATGGGTGTTTCTGGGGAAAGGAGGAAACAAATATAAATAAGTAAAGTGTATGCTATATTAGAAAAAAAACCATTGTAACAAACACACCTTAAAATTTCAGTGATTTAACATAACAGAGCTTTACTTTTTTTCTCAACTAATAAAACTGGATAGTGAGCAGTTAGACATATGGGCTCTTCTTTCTAAAGTTGTTTAGAAACCTAAGCTGGCAATAGCTCTGCCATCTTTAATAAATGCCTCCTTCTACTGTCGACCCGTGGTTCTTGCATTCCAGCCAGCAGACATAGAAGGAACAATGATAGGAGCCCTGCTGTTCTATACACAGATACAGATGGTTACATTGTGAGTATAAGTGGGTACCTAGTTTGAGACCCCCTAGCTCACTTTGGTCATATCACCATAGTCTTGTGTTAGGTAAGACATAATAGTTCCCCAAACCCTCATTTCCATGAGAAGTGTGTTTAGTTATTATTTATCTTTTTATCTCAAGAAGTTTCAAGCCTCAAGAAGAGCCATAAATTAGAATAACTTCTGATTATTAATGTTCTTCAGCTTAGATTCTAGAAAAGAGTGAGTTGATTATGCGCTCTCATCCCTTGTGCATTATGAAGTCTTCCCACAATGCTTATGAACCTATGCTAAAGTAATAATTTATTTTTAATGGCTCTCAAATTATAACCTTTTTATTTCAGTGAGTTCTACATATTTGTGCCTCTGTGCTGGATCCTTTGCATGCTTTCACTGGAATGTGCCAATGTGCTTATGAGGTATGCATCTCCACTTTACTTAGGAAGATGCTGAGGCTCAGGGCAGTGAAATAATTTGTACGCCAACCTCCCAATTCTGAAGTTAAAAATGTAGGTATTACTTTGACAGCTTCCTCTCCCTCATCTTTCAAAACACAATCAACTGCAAACTTCTAGAAATTTCATCTCTTTAATATTTCTCGAATTCACTCAAGAACACTTTTTTCCATTCCTGTAGCCATTGCACCAATTCAGTTCACTGTCACTTGTCACCTGAGTTCCTGCTGCAGCCTCCTACTTGGTCTTTGTAACTCAGGTTTGCTTCCCTACAATACACCACACTGCAACTGGAGTTCACTTTCCAAAATGAAAATAAATACACTAACACTGTATTGTATAAGCATAAAAATATCCTTCTTATTATTGAAGTTATTGTTATCATCACTGATGCTGCCCTTTCCTCCTGTGAGGGAAGTTAAGCAGTTAACATTTTCTCTCTCTGCCTCAAATCTCAAACATCACAAAACCACTTTGCAAAATCCACAAGAATTACGATACCACAGGAAATCTCGGAAAGGCCTTCCAAAGGAGACACATGGAGAGAAAGGACGTACTGTGCAGGAAATTAAAGTACAGCAAATATCAGAGAGACCATTTCCCATGACCAAAATGGATTAGCTGCAACAAACCAGAGCACACAGATGACTCTCCACCGACATACTCTCCTGTTAGTAGGAGCACGTTATTTCTTCGTATGATGATGAGAAGGAACTTCAGGGTTTATACTCTGAGGGTGAGCTACCACTACAGAGATTGTGTTCATGGATAGAGGTAGTCTTCCAGATATCTCTGAGCAGTATGAGCATTTACCACATTTATAAAGGTCATGGGTTATAACATTTCAATGAGAGAAACTAATATTATAGCTCAGATTTTAAGAGAATGAACCATGTAACCAAACTGCCTGTGTGTTTCAATCTTAATGCTGACATTGATTGTGATTCTGGCCAAGCTACTCTGTCTGATTCCCTGTGATTATTTTCTCATTTGTACAATTCGGATAATAGTGGTACCTGACAGGGAAATCAGTTATGAGAGTACCTGACCTGCGTGTGTGTGTGTGTGTGTGTGTGTGTGTGACACCAAAACATTGCCCTGCATCTATTTTGTGTAATAAGATGTTATACATTTTATGTTTTACCCTATACATGCATCTGTTCATCTCACATTTGCCTCAGCCTGCTTTTCATACAAAGGAATCATCCAAAGCTCTTAATTTAGTTTATCATAATTTTTAAGAAATTTAGATGGCCGCTACATACCATCCCCTACTTGGTGCTTTAGGAAATAAAAGCCTAGAGATGTGACTGTTTAATTGAGGAAATCATTTCCAGTAAGAGGACAGATTTCAATAATTCAACCTAGGCAATTCTATTCTTGGTATGGTGTTCTTTCACATGAACTGTATTATTTTCACTGATGTCCATGATCAACATTTTCCTTGAGAGCAAGTGGGGAGAAAGAACCATTTCCCCTGAGGAAAAGCCAAAGCAGATAATAAATCAGATGATTTACACAAAAGGACAGAGCAAAGAGACTGAGATTAGAAATGCAACCCATGACTCCTTTTCGGAAAGTTGTTCCCTTGCCTGCAGAGTAATGAGCTATGACTTTGGGGGACATCATACAAAAGTTCATATCTTTACATGTTCAAGATGAGTCCTGTCTTACGTTCAAATTTATGATCAGCAAACTTGCAGCACATTATGATCAAAATTCTAATAATTTCCTCTGTTAAAAGCATCTAAATAGAAAGACTAGAGATATCTTGCATACATTTTTCATTATTCTTGAAATGTTTTGCTTCTAATTTGGTATATATAAATATGTAATTAGGGCAAAACCATTCTTTAGGAGAGAAAGAAAAAAATCATCCGTGTTATCTACTATTAACTTATGTAGATAAGTAATGACTCAAGCAGAGCCATTTTCATAGCAAAAGATATATTTCCAGAAAATACATCAAACATTTAAAAGCATAAACAAAGAGAAATTATATATATATATATATATATATATATATATATATATCTGCAAAGCTTCAAAGGAAGAGCAGGATTGGAAGAGAAAAAAAAGCATTTCACAGATCTGGCTCAAAACCCTTACTCTCTTAGCATGTAAAGTATCTGAGAACTTACAGAAAACCTTGGTTCTTTTTCTTTTTATGCACTTTTTAATTGCTGTTCCACTACAGTTGTCTCCATTTTGACCGCACTACTTTCCTCCACCACAGCCATCCTGACCTCCCGCCCTCAATCCTCCCCGCAGAAAACCTTCGTTTCTCAGAGGCTGAAAAATAAAAGTTTCGGACACTTTTGTGTCTTTTTAGGTTTTTACTTTTTTTTCTAATGAATCTTGTAGATGGGTATAAAGAGTTTCAAAGCACTGGTGAAAAGAATTTAATGCCTGGCTAGTTCTGGCGTTCAAAATTGAAGAACACTAGAGGCTGCTGAGACTATTTTTTTTTCACTGCAACCCACATATCACTGTAAGATGTCCCTCAAGGGTAGCACACATGTGCCTGGTCTCCTTAGGAATGCAAACTGCGATGTGCAGGGACAAGCCAACACTGTTGGCATGTTGATTGCTTGTCACTGTCGGTCTTGGGGCAGCACAGAAATCATTGCTAACAACTTCAGAGTTTGCATGTCCTGAGCTTACTTATTACTGGAAAGAATAAAATGTAACAAACCTGATATGGACAAGGAATGCAAGGAATAAAATATTTCTTTCAGATTGTCGGCAAGCAATGGAACAAATGAGATTTACGGCAGAAGTGGATATGTGATTTATAGTTTTGCTTGTTCTTCATTTAAAAGAGGAAATTAAAACCACGCTTGCATATGATTCAATCTTTGATCACTAGAGAATAGCTGCTGTGAATTAATTATTATAAACTCTATTACCCTTGTTCACCCCAGGTGCTGCTTCAACAGTACCTTCCAAATCATGTCCCCGGGGGTAGGGGTTTTTGGGGGGTTAAAATCTGCAGGAAAATTATCTGGCATTTGGAGTTTCACTGAGCAGTCATTTATTACTTAAGACGCTAATTTAATAATCTCATGTAGAAGATATAGTTAAGAGAAAGACTCACATAAAATCCTCAGTGGCTTCAGACTGGCTTGAAGAATGTGGGCATTTATTCTCATCATCTGTGAGCCTGGAATCAAATGCCTAAATTTAGGGCTAAATGTTGACAGATCTTAAGCTCTGATAGTTCCCATTTAATTCTGTAAGTAAAAGCAGACAATATTTATTTCATGAAGAAGACATTTTGTTCATTCAGTCTCCATTCAAGGTGCTAAAATAATTTTAATGTAGTAAAATAAACAATGATGATTAGGAGAGCTCTAAGGTATGCCAAAGAAGGAATCTGCTTAAAAGGTACTAAAATAAATTTTTCAATATAAAGTACATACTGTAATAATGCAATTAATCATAAGAAACGGACACTCTGAACAAAATATTTAGAAAACTACTAACAGCATTAAATATACATATTGACAGAAGAAAACTATTTGACATAGAGATAAGAATATAATAAAACATCATAACTAAAGAATGTCAAAATATAAGGTGGTTTACATATTTGAACCTGTGGGCTGAAGGTTGGTGACTGGAGCCATCAGAGAGACACAACCCGGGACCTCGATGATATGACAACACAGGACAGAGTAGGCCGGCTCTCTCAGTGCTGTCCCAACGTTTATAATTTCATTTTCTGTAGACACTTTCTCTAGATGGCTGTGTGTCTGGGTAGAAGAGAAGGAAACAGGGCTGTGAAGCACTTAAAGAATTTGGATTCTTCACATCGCACAGGATAGAAACATAACTCAAATGGCTTAAACAAAATCAGAAAATGCAGCATCTCAAGTTTTTGGACCCAGATGGATCCAAGGACATAAATGAGATGACTGGACTCCTCTTTACCTCTCATATGCCCTCTCTGGAGCCCTCCCCCCTAACCATCCATTTCTCCACCTTGCAGCCCCATTCTCTGTGAAGGTGTCTCTCCAGACGACTGTCTCCACGTTTTGGCACTGACCGGGCCCTGCAGCCCTCGTATTCTCTGCTCTTACTATTGGCGATGCCTAGGAAAGTGTGAAACTTTTTTCTGCACATTTAAGCAAAACCATTAGAATTGTTTACATTAGAGAATTCTGGCCAAGATGGAGGCCTAGGTAGAAACACTTTGCTTCTTCGCAAAGCCAAAAGAAAGGTAACAATAAATCTAAAAACAAACAACCAGAAGTGCCAGAATATCAAACTGCATGGAACTCCAACAATCGAGGAATAAAAGGAACAGTCATCCAGACCGGTAGGAGAGCACAGTTGAGCCACCCAGTGGAGAGGACTCTGGGCCAGGCGGCCGAGGTGGGACTGGTTGAGAGGACTCCCAGCAAAGCAGTGGGCTGTGCAGTCAAGGCAGGGACAGCTGAACCGGAAACTAAAGACTGGAACCTCCCTGTAAACAACTGTGGGGTTGCTGTGGTGGGAGAAACTCAAAGTCTCACATGAGAAAGTTTGTTGGAAAGTGGGGCTAGAGTAGAGTGACAAGTGGCATTGTTCCCTCTCTGCCCCACCGCCACGGGCCCCAATGCCACAAAGTGGGTTTCCTCACCCAGGTGAATACCTAAGGCCCCGACCCCTACAACATAGCAGGTGCACTGAAACAGAGAAATATGGCTCAAATGAAAGAATAGATCAAAGCTCTAGAAAAGAGCTAAGTGATCAGGAGAGCTGAGTGATGAAGTAACAGGATACAGCCAAGAGTGGGGCACAAACAGGGTCCAGAAGAGCTTGGAGATGATTGGCTCCCCACCACAGGGCCACACGTGCCCGGAATGTTGGCAGCTGTGGCCAGCTGTGGGAGGAGCCCCCTTATTATATGAAATGTTAAAGGGACTTACGTGTTAAAGAGACTTATTTAAGAAATAGAAGAAGATAAAAAACTATGAATAGTAAAATGACAACAAACTCACAACTATCAACAACTGAACCTAAAAAAATGAAAACAAAAACTAAGCAAACAACTAGAACGGGAACAGAATCAGAAATACGGACATCACATGGAGAGCTTTTGGTGAGGAGGGGAAGGGGACAAGAAGCATAATTGATAGGTACAAAATAGATGACGGGGTGTTAAGAATAGTATTGCAAACAGAGAAGTCAAGGAACTTATATGTACAATCCATGGACATATAACCCTAAAGGGTTACAACCCATGGACTCTGCCCTAAGGCAAGGAACGCTGAATGGTTGGGGGGTGCAGGGCAGAGGGAGAATGAAGGGGAAAATTGGGAAAGCTGTAATAGCATAATTAATAAAATATACTTAAAAATAATTGTTTACATTGGAATGCTTGGTTTTTCTCCCATCTCTGCATCAATTCTCTTCACTGAGAATGGATTAAAATGACAGAACAGTCTGAATCCTGTGCCCATCTTCCCTCAAACCACAGACCACAGACACGGCACAAGTTGTCCTCATGGAAAATTCAGGATGCCATCTCCAAAGTACATGAAAGAAAGGCTGGGCAGGAAAAACAACAGATGTCCACTACCAGCAAATTAAGACATTTTCCTGAAGTATGTTACTTTTATATCAACTGCCAGTTGAATTGAGCATGACATACACAAGGCTTGGCAGGAAAGAGGATGAAATCATTCATTTTTTAAAATATTAAGTTATGCCTTTTAAGATATAGTTAGGTGTTACTGCTAGCTTATTGTGTATATGCATGTGGATATCTTTACCTATTTTAGTAAATATGGAGTTTTCTGTGTAAAGCAATATTATCTTACTAAAGTTCACTTTTTATGCTGGCTAAACATGTTTTAAAATATGGTAAGGAATGCAAGTGAAAAACAATTACTCAAAACATTCTGGTGTCAGTCTGGTGGTATGTATTTCCCCTGTTCTGCCATATTCCAAATTTGTGGTTACATATTTTAACATTTAATTTTGATTAACTGTTATGTATAATTTTATAAACTACTTTGTTTATTTAACATTATAGTAGAAACATTCTCCTCATTACTATAAACTCTTGATGAGAAGAGGATTAATAAACAAGTAAAATCTCATGCACAATATATCATTACTTGGATATTTGAAAGTTTAAATTGCCTTCACTGTTTTACAGTCATAGGTAGCGCTGCCATTAATACATCCTTGCCAGAGGTTTGTTTTCTGAATTCCAGATTACCATCTTAAGAAGATGGTCCAGCAAAGAGACTCCTGGATACAGAACTGTGGATGTGCTAAATGAGGATTTTCCTTCCTTTTCATTTGGCTGTTCTTTAATTTGATTGTTCTTTCAAAATGTATATCAAATTTTAACTTTAAAAACCATTGGAATTTTTTTTTTGTCTTGATGCACCTATGGTACATTGAGGGACAGAGCCTTAGGTATTTTTCCAGGGCGGGGCAACCACACCTCTGCGTTGTGATGCTGTATGTAGGGGAGGGGTTCCAGAGGGAATAATGCTGCTTGCTCCACTCTCTGCTGGCTTTCAGTCACTTCCTACAATCAAACTGGGCCCTTCTGGTGCTGATTCCGGGTGGGTGGTTTTGTGTACATTCTAGGACCCTGTGGATCTCTCCAACAAACTCTCCTGTGAGGCCAGGAGCATCTCCTGCTGCCTCAACCCGCACAGGTTTTTACAGTCAGGTTTTGAGGCCTTATTTCCCTGCACTGGAACCCTGGGCTGCGTGATCTGTCTCACTCCACAGTTGTTGCCCCCAGTTTATCTGCACAGGAAGGTGGGACCACCTGGTCCACAAGCCTCCATCTTGCTGTGAGTCCTCCCCACCCAGCTGCCTGTCTCTGCCCCTCCTACGTGTCTGGACGAACATTTCTTCTTTAACTCCTTGGTTGTCAGACTTCCATACAGTTAGATTTTCTGGCAGTGCTGGTTGTTTTTGAATTTGTAGTTGTCCTTCTTTTGGTTGGGTGAGGAGGCACAGTGTATCTGCCTACACCTCCATCTTGGCTGGGAGCCATATTGTACTTCACGTTTATTCAGCAAATATCTTTGGAGCCACGCTAGGTGTTGCAGAACACAATGTGGGCATAGCTAATCCAGGTTTGGGGAGAAACAGAAGGCTTCTGAAAAGAAATGATGTATAAACCAAGGAATGAACAGGAGTCAAGAGGAGAACTAAGGATAAAAGGAGAATGTATAAGGGAAGAATGTATCTCCCAGAAAAAAATAAAATGAACAAAATGCATGGCATAATGAAAAAAATCACATGGATTTTAGTATAAGCAAAGACATGAAACTGGGCAGATGATAGAGGCCAGATTGTGAAAAATTCACCTGCAGAAAACGAGAGGGATTGAAAAGGGACTCAACAAAGTGAGACCCCTGCATGGCTTCCGCTCTTTAATGTTTTACATTACATAGTCTCTCAGGTTTCCGTCCTCAGTTTGCTGCACTTCTCTGCCTCACACAAAGTCTGAAAAGTGATGTTATCACATTACACAAAGGACAGGTTGAAAAAACAAAAATGAACGTCTTCGTCAGTGTAGTTCAATGTCTGATTTGGGAATAGGAATGGGGCTTTTTTCTTATCCCATCACAAGATGCTCCCTGAGAATTTCCCCTAGTAAAGGGTGTGGAAGACTGTTCCACTTTAAATCAACATCGCTTCAGGAGCATATGCAAATTTCCTAGAAAACACATTAAGAGTTGAGTGAATACAACAGGCTTTGTTGTTTCCTTTGCCCATTTTAAATTTGAGATTGCAGACAGACTTCTTCTACCCACTAGAAAAAAACACATTATTAGCCAACAATTTCTATGGAAAAAATCGACTTTTGTGAGCCCTGAGTTTGCCTCATCCTGGCCTAATCTATCTTGGGATGTTTAGCTCTTAAGCTTCCTCTCGAAGGCAATAACACAGGACACAGACAGATACACACGAGTGAGCACAACCCATACATCTCCTGTTGCTAACTCACCTGCCAGAAAGCCCAGACCATGGTTTTTAAAAATCTTTAGTCAGGAAGTTGTAAAAGCAAAATAGTGGTGGAGGGGATGAAGAATGGATTGGTCTTTCCGGAGATCTGGGTCCTTTTTCTGTCTTACTCCACAACTCATTAGAGAACTTAATTGAACAGCCTCCCTGTCACAATCTCCCTTGTCTGTGAAATAAGGGAAATTATGGCTGCCCTTTCCCGTGCCCTTTGATAACTTCACAGGGTGCTCAGAGATATTATGAAGATTAATAAGCCAAATGCTTGTAGACTACTTTAAGTTCCCCACGGGGAGAAAGCAGCAAATTAAAATCCATTGCTCGGAGAGCCGGAGGGGCCAGAGACCAGAGGCCAGGAAGAGAGCCTTAGCCATCCAGAGCTCTCACTCTTTTGTGACGGGTAGAGCAGAGCCTTCCCTGTGCGCACCAATATCAGTCCTGGTCAATCTAGAATGGGCCATCCACCTCTTTTGCAACATCCATTACTAGGTCAACCCCAGAATGTAATCTAATTGGCCAGAGCTTGAAGTATTCAATGAGCCTGTTTAATTGAAGAAGGGTGTAAGTGAGGTAGACTGAATGATGCTCCTTAAAATAGATCCACATCCTAATTCCAGGAACCTGGGACTATGTGACCTCATTTTGCAAAAGGGACTTTGCAGATGTGATTAAGTTAATATTATTAAGGTGGGGAGAGCACTCTGGATTGTGTGGGTGGTCTCAGTATAATCACAGAGGCACTTAGAAGGGAAGCGGCTAGTAAGTAGTAAGAGATGTGGTGACGGGGTCAGTAATTGGGAATGATGCAAGGGTCACTGGGCCAATGACTGCAGGCAACCTCTATTAGCCAAGAAAGACAAGAAAACAGAATTCTCTCCTCAAGCCTCCAGAAGGGACCCAGTGTAGAGGACCGGTTTGTTTTGATCTGGCAAACGTGACTCAGCTCTATATGGAAAACCTACAGAAGCAAAGTGGTGGGCAGGAGCCAGACCTTCAAACCGAGTCTTCCCATTGGAATCAGACCTAGAAAATGCATACAGACTGTTATGGCTTGCTCTTGCTAAAACTCCATCACCCTTGTCTAAAACAACAAATGTATATTGTCTATCTTCAAGGTAATATCCAAAGCCTGTATAAACTTTCCCAAACACAGAGCTAATCAGCTCATCGCCATTCCCCTCTACATGCTATTTTCATTTTCTTAATCAAGAAAATGTATTGTCTACCTAAAATGTAGACAATAATATTCTATGTAATAGATAATAAATCTTTCTCTGATGTAAGACCCCAGGAAAACAATAAAAGCCTGTCTAGGCAAGGGTCGGGGTGCTCCCCTCTTGAGGGAGTGGCCGAGGCACCATAGGCACTCTCCCCTTGAGAGAGTGATCGTGCCTGTTCCCTTTTTCTCCACAAGATTGTTGCCGCCTGTGCATTCATTTTCACCATCAGCCACAACAGACAGACTCTGCTGGCCAGGGTCCGCCACAACCCAGCACTGATGTCCCCTGATTTTAGACTTCTGATCTGCAGAGCTATATAATAGTAAAAGTGTTTGATTTTCATCCACTAAGGCTGGGGTAACATATTATAGCAATAATGGGAAACTAATACTGAAGACATGGTGTAGTGGGTTAAACTGTGGCCCTCAAAAAGATCTGCTTATATGTGGACACTCAGAACCTGTCAATATAATTTATTTGGTGAAGGTGCCTTTTCAATGTTACTGAGTTAAGGGACCTCAAGAAGAGGTTATCCTGGCTTACCCAGCGAGGCACTAATTCCAGTGATAACTGTCTTACTAAAAGATAGGAGACACAGAAAAAAAGGAGAAAGCATGTGAAGATGGTGGCAGAGATCGGAGTTGTACAGACAAGCCAACGAATGCCTGAAGCCACTATAAACTAGAAGAGTCAAGGAAGGGTCCTCTCCAAGAACTTTCAGAGGGTACGCAACCCTGCTGACACCTTGGTTTCTGACTTCTGGCCCCCAGAACTAGGTGGGAATACATTCCTGTTGCAGTGAGCATTGGCTGCTCTGTACTGCCCCACAGAAACAAGTCTGCAGGTCTGAGCCATCGTTGATCAATGTAGAAGGATTTTTCCATCCATGTTGCAGTAAAGAGAAAAAAAATAATTACAGGGATAAAGAGAGGGTCATGAAGCTACCTTCAAAATGCAATTTGCATTTGGAAATGAGACAGGTACACTTTTATTATGAAGGCACAATCAGCTCCCCATGCCCCCTTTAGAAGAGACTCCTGCTTGTATAGTACTACCCCAGACGTGGTCGTTTGATTGCTAACTTTTGATGTTGTGAAATACAGACACTGAGGAAATCTAATTACTATTCATTTTCATAAACTTTAAAACAATTTAACAATAGATGGGAAAGAAGAACACACAGAATAGTCAGATTCCTAAACTAACTAATATGGCTTTATATATTTTTTTAAAATCACAGTTTTTCTTAATTTTTCTGGTTCTACCAGAGACTCTTGAACATTTTACCCTGGCCTTCAGATCTTCATGGTGACATGGAGCCCTGGGGGAGTACAAAGGGGACAGCAGGCTGCCTCCCACAGGATACCGTCAGAGGGTTCCCTGTGACTACTGCTCCCTGAAGTTGTGGCATGCGGAAAGGGGACGGAATTCTAGGAAGGTCAGGGTAGAGTGTACGGATGGTCAGCAACCTTACTCACTGGACATTGTCCAAGGCTGACTCATAAATGCTGAAAGTAGGTTTACAGTTGGGCAGAGGATGGGAGGTGGACTTCCAAGCAGAGGAGGCTACTTGGGTAAAGGCAGGGACACACTTGATAGAATAGCACTGAAGATGCTAATTGTGAGCCAAGCCTGGTGGATGAGGACCTGAAGATTTAGGGTCCCAGGAGAGGAAAGTGATGAGAATGAGGTCCATCATCCTCTTCCTGGATTATTCCAAGCTAATTATTATGACATTGTGAGATAGTGGAGTCATCATTTTTTAAAGACCTTTTAACTAATTACAATTTCAATACCAATTGTGGTGTCAAACACTAAAGGCCAATGTATTCTAAGCATTCTCCTCATCAGTTATAATGGGTTTTTCATATCGTATGTTGCAGTAAAGAGAAGGAAAAATAATTACAGGAATAAAAGGAGGGTCATGAAACTACCTTCAAAATGAAATTTATGTTTGGAAATGAGACTGGTACACCTTTAACACCTTATTTACCTTTTAATATTAAGGTAGAGCATTAGCATGTCTTAGCATGTTAGCAGCCCACCTCTGCAGAGAACTGTCTCTGTCACTGTTATTTTAGGATATCTAGATTAACAGTAAGAAAGAACAAGTTGTATCCTGTGGTCCAGACCAGCTTATGGCCTCTTTTAACCCTCCATCATCCTGAACTGAAGCTCCTACTGCACCTTGCCCAGTGGTAGAAATTCTAAAAGATATCAATCCCATGCTGGAACGTGAAGATTTAAAGGACCATAAACAGAAGGCAAGGCAACGGGCCCCAGCTGAGGGATGAAGAGAAACATAAACCAAGAGAAACAGGCTATTTAAAAAGGAAAGTTAGAACTTCCTACTGGAATATGCTTATGGGGTCATGCAGAGCTGTGGCCAAAAACTCTGCTTCTGCGGGTATATTTACCTAGGAATGTGTTCGACTTGGCTCAGCACAACTGGCTTCTTGAACTTCCCCATAAAGAAGGGATATGCCACTTTGAAACGGAAGGATAAGTTAACTGAAAGTTCTTTGATTTTCTCTGAGTTCATCTGCTGAAAAACAAAAAGAAAAAGGAAAGGAAAACACGCGCAGCCAGTTGCCATCACCACAGCAAACAATGATGCTTTTGAGATAGCTCAGCAATGAAACCGAGGAAGCTACGCTCCTGTTTTCCCAGTGAGTTGAAAACTTATTCTGACATAAAAACCTGCATTCAAATGCTCACAACATCTGTATTCATAAATGCCAAATCTTGAAAAAAACAAGATGTGCTTTAGTAGGTGAGTGGATAAATAAACTGGCACATTCAGACAATGGAATATCAGTCAGTACTAAAAGCAAATGAGCTATCAAACCATGAAAAGACATAAATGAAACTCAAGTTACTATTACTAAATGAAAAAAAATATTTGGAGAGGCTACAAACTATGTAATTTTAATTAAATGATATTGTGGAAAAGGCAAAACTATGGAGAAAGTAAAATATCAGAAGTTATAGGGAGAGGAGTGGGGTGAATTGGCAAAGCACAAAGGATTTTTAGGGCAATGAAACCATCCTGTGTGACCCTATAATGATGGATACATGTAAACATCAAAAATGAGCCTTAAGGTAAACTATGAACTTCAAGTAATAACGAGGGGTCAGTGTGGTTTCTTTAACTGTAACAAACATACCTACTACTGAGGGATCTCATAATGGGGGAGACTTTGTGTGGATAGAGGCAGGACTAAATGAGAAATTTCTGTCCATTCCATTTGGATTTGCTATAAACCTAAATCTGCTCTAAAAAAAAAATAAAATCTATTAAAAATTAGAAGGTGAGGCTGAGAATGATGGCTACCTAATCTGTAAACTTGGCTCTTGTAAGTCTCCCACAGTTTCATGGATTTCTAGATCAATAAGCACATCTATATTGCATGCTATCTGCCATGCTTTGTAAGTACAATGGCACATATAAAAGAAAAATGCCCCTATCCTTATGAAGTTACTGTGTATTGACTTGTATGAGTCATGACACAGGACTAATCAGAAACTGAATGAATAGCTGAAGAATGAATTTAGAGAAGAAGTTACTAAGCACTGGAGATGTGAAAGAATCAACTCTTTCTAGGCGATATTGACTAAAGACAGAGGGAGAAGTTTACTAGTCAAAATAACACTTGATCCTATGCAGAGAAGCCTCCAAATCTTGCTGACAACATTTTTTGGTCTCCTCTCACAGTGTAAGGTTGGTACTTCTATCCAGGTACCATATTTACATCCTTACTCAAGGACCAGCCAGCACATCTCCCATCAGTGGCTTCTGTGATGACCCTCTAGGATGACCCCCCCCCCACAGATTCTTTATTCATTTGGTCACTGGGGAAAGAAAGGCTCATGCCTAAGATTATGAGAATTTTTTAAAGATTTTAATTTATTTTTAGAGAGAGGGGAAGGGAAGGAGAAAGAGAGAAATAAAAACCTCATTGTGTGGTTGTCTCTCACATGCCCCCTACTGGAGACCAGGCCCTCAACCCAGGCATGTTCCCTAAGAATCGAACTGGTGACCCTTTGGTTCATAGGCAGGTGCTCAATCCACTGAGCCACACCAGCCAAGGCCTGAGATTATCAGAAATTTTAACAAGACCATTCTAGAAGTAGGACATAGTATTCCTGCTTACAATCCATTGGCCAGAACTTTCAGTGGTCACACTTTACTGCAAGAGAGAGACTGAGAGAAGTTTGTCTCAACTGTGTTTCCAGGAAACCAAAGCAAATGAACTGGTCAAGCAATCAGTTGGTCTCTGACACCCATGGAAATGATGAAAGTGGGCAACACCTTAGCAGGTCAAAGCAGGTTTCAATTTCTGAGCAATGGTGTGAGGTCTGGAGAGTGACTTGAAAAAGAGGGTCTGAAGTGTCTTCATGAGAAAAAATACCCCAGAAGGACTGGGTGGTAACTTCTCAACCACCTAATGGCAAATCGTTAAAATAAAGCAATATGATGAGACACTTTAACAGGTAGAGAAAAATGAAGCTGGTGTGACTTAGAGAAGTTTTCTTCTCTTTCCATGATAGCAGAAAAGGTGTAGGAGCAAGCAACACATTTTAGAGTGACCCAAGGAAACAAACACGCATTTGGGACTCAGAGAGAGTTGAAGGAACTAGACAAAATGCGCTGAGCATCTACGGTTTGGGGTTCAGTTATAGAAAATTTGGACTTTCACGTGAAACCTCTTTCTCAACTGACCTATATACATTTGCCCATATTGATTTAATTGATAATACTCAGTAGGTATTATCCTGTTCTTCAGTAGTACCATTAGCTATGACCTAGAGCATGAAGCCCCTCTCTACCCTCAGGCATCCGCCATCAATAATATTGGATGGAGATTATAAATCAGAGATGGCTGAACTCTGGCTGCTTTTGGAACGACTTAGTGGCCTGATTCTGACTTATTTAGAATCATCAAGTCTTATACCTATAATCTTTGAACGAGATCTGTTTGAAATTTGGTTTGCTTCGGATAATCTTAAGGCTTAATTGATGTGATAGTCTCACAGGATCTAGACCTTTGTTTTGATTAAGGAGCCATCATCACCATATTAGAATAATTAGCACTTTCAAACAGATCGCAGTGTTCAAGCTGAAAAGCGGTTGGGTTCTGGACTGTACTTAAGGCTTCTGAACCTGATGCCCGCTGCAGCTGTGGGTAAGAGCACTGTGATTTTCACCTTGTGGGATACTCTGCTCCTACACATAATAAAATTATATGACTATCTGATTCAACTTTAACGGACCCCTGAAAGAGACAAATAGACCAACAACAGCTATTCTATTCAATTAATTTCCTGAACTAAATGGCCCAGGCTGAGCTAGTTCCCAGCTTGAAAAGCCTAGCCCATTGATCATGTCCTCACTTACCTCCCTTCTTGTGGAAAACACATTCTTCCCTTCCTGTTCTGAAAATTGTCCCTCAGGAGCTGCCAGGATCTTAAACACTGTGACGGACCTGGCCTAAGTGATTGGTCTAGGGAAGGCCACAGACTCATGATGGGCCAATTGAGGACCTATTTGCAATTTTTTCAAAGTAGAAATATTGATGGAGAGTCCTTTTTCATGTGTGACAAAACTTAGTATACATGAGGCCAGGAGGTATCCATGGACAGGAAAATGTACTTCTGTAAGAAAATCCATTTTTCAAGGGTGAAAATCTGAGTGGACAGGCAGAAATACACAACACAACTTCTACTGCAGAACAAGACTCCTGCCTGCCTGAGATTTGGTTATATGAGCTAATGATTTCAACTTCCTTTATCTTCTTTTAACATGTTAATGATTGGTTAATTGATAGATTTTGTGTCTGTGAGGAGCTGGGGAAGGGAGTTGAGGGGGTAGTTGTGGTTGTCCAAACTATCTTAGCTTGAATGTTGATGAAAACAGTAGCAACAACAAGAGTCCCAATAAAGACATCCAGAGAACACGTGTATTGTTGCGCATAGAACAGCGGCTTGCAGTTACCTCAAAGCGGCCTTTATGGGTAAGAGCTGCCGATCTCAGGGTGCTCAGGCTCAAGAACATGGAGTGCTTGTCATAACCCAGCAGAATTACCAACTCTTCAAGTTTCAGTCTCTGACTCTTTAAGTTGGGAAATGTGTCTGGAAGCTTGCTAGATACTATCTAAAATAACAAAATTTAGTTCTATAATAATTTAAAATGTGTTTATATGTTTTTATATGAATAGATATATATTCATGGGCTTTGTTTGAATTGAGGAGCATGCAAAGCATTTAAAATTAGGCTCATAGGGCAGAAGAAAACTTTAATTTAATAAAAAAGAAGTAACTATCCTTTTTTGGTATCCAGTTTTTTTTTTTTTTGTAGAGGTACCTGAGCCCCAATACAAGATAGAAGGAGATGGGTTTTAGTATATATCCAAAATGGTTAGGCTCAAATTTACTAAATGGTATAAGAACCCTAGAATAATCTATTAAAGTTGTAATCTAATGTATCTAGTAATTTGTAGAGATCAATCAAATTTGCTTTCAGACCAATGAAGCCCTGCACTTACTGGAAGTCTTCTGTGACCCAGCACAGGGAACAGGAGAGCACCCTGAACTAGCTCACATCCGCAGGGCGCCAGGATAAAACACAGACAGCAATGCAGGCGCTAAGCTGGTTCAGCTCTGTAACACAAAGCAGGCCTGCTTCTGCCTGGCCTTTGCAAACTGCCCCTTCTGCCATGTTCACCCCAGAGAACTAAATGTCTAATACCAATGAAAACAAAGAAGATACGTTGGGAACGAACTCACCCTCACATCAAATACAACAGAATTTTAAATGCTTGAAAGTCATTCAAGTGTGTGTTTCATACACAACCCTCCTGAAGATACTGTGATGACGAATGATAAGATTCTCTAATCATCTATACTAACTTTGAGTTGCAAATAAATACTAAGAAACCCACTGAAAATATATAGCATTTCAGACTATTTGACGCAAGGCAATACACAGGGTAATATACAGGGCAATGTTGTTCTGTTCATTTTGTATTTAATTGCAAAATTACAGAAACTAAACAGGATGTGCACACATGGAGGTAGATGTATATACATGTATGTGCATATATATGTACGTTTATATAAATACATATGTGTGTATTTAATGTATTCCACATCAGACACTGACTGACCTTCTGATTTCTCATTTTATAGAAACTAATAATAATAAGCCCTGCCCTGCAGCCTGATCAGGATAATTAATGTTAGGAAAACACCTACCACACAGAAGACACTTAAAATACATGCATTATATTGTGGCTGTTAGTACCTCCTACTTCTCCCTCTGGATTGTGAGTTACTTAGGAACAAATAATATCTTATAAACCCTATGTCTTCTTGGCCAGAAAACATTTCTATCACATAGAAAATGCTAAGTTACATTTGAGTAATTGAATAAATGTGTCTTCCTTCAAGCTGAGTCACTTTATTTCTTTCTCATCACTCTTTATTGCCTTTTTATACGCTACCTATTTTGACAAACCCATTTATAGTCTTCATTTTTATAAGTGTTTCATGCACTGGACCTTCCATTTATTTTATGCATCAGGAATTTCAATTTTGTACAGTTTCCTGAACATATCATGTAGTTCAACTTAATTGTTTTGCATATTTTGTTCCCTCTTCCCCTAAGGGTCTTGAATATAAAGTAAACACTCAATTTAATAAACATTTATTGAGCACCTACTATTTGGCAGCTTTTCTGCAAGATAGTGTGAAGTACACAACTTTGAACAAATCAGGTGTGGTCCCTTCTTTGACAGAACCATCTACTGTTTTTGAGGAAGCCCTACGCCCTCCTAGGAAGTGCTGTGAGGTTAGACAGCAGGACTGTCCTGACCCAGCAGGAAGAGAATTTCATGCCGGCCTTGTTTAGACTTGCTGGCTCAAGGCAAAAGAGTGAGAAGCCCACTAACTTTCAGTAAGTTTTATTATGGTAAATTGCCTACAGACAGTGAACCACCTTAATACCTGCATCCAGGGTAGATGGCTCCTTGGCACCCTCCAAAATAGTAAAAGGGACACTTTGGCAAAATAGCTTAGAGCATGAGGGGACATAAGTCATCTCTGAGGAAAATGGGCAGAAGACAGGCTGAAAGTTCATTAGCATTCATCATGAAAAGCATACTAAACACAAGTAAAAGGAGATTGAGATGCAGATCAGAGTTGATAAAATCCTTCCTTAAAACTGTACCATTTGGGGGCTCTAAATGTTTAGGGCCATGTTATTTGGACTTGAAATAAAGATCTGATGATATACATGCTTGGAGAACATCTTACAAGCTATCACCAGGACTATGTAATCTAGAATATGCCACAGTAGAGGTTAATGATGAGATTACATACACACACCTACCACAGTTAACTAACAAAAATGACTCTTTGACAATCTTTCCTCCTCCTCTGCTGTTAATGCATTGAGCCTATCTGCATTGATCTACCCGGTTCTGGACCAAAACAAAAGGGCCATATCTCCCTCAGGGTTCATGTTCATTGCTCCCAGAAACTCTGGAAGTTATTTTTTGACACACCAACACCCCACTTCTAATGAGCAATGGAAGGGCCAAGTTGATTCACCAAAGAAATTGTCATCTCAGAGAACATTTGGGGGAAAGTATCTCATTGCACAAGTGAGCCATTTGTTTCTTTTACAATGTGCCACCAGCTTTGCTAGTAAAGGTGGAACAGCTGTATAGCAGATGATGGATCACCTTGAATGGGCAGCTACTGAAATACTCCAACTTCAGTGGGTCACACTGAGCAGAAGACAACCGGCTTTTCTGGCAACAGAATAATTTGTCCTCCTGTAGCATTAGTGTTCCCTAGTGGCCCTGCACTCCTGTCTGATGCACAAGCCCCAAAACATTTCTCTGTCTTTGATTTCCTTTCTTATTCGCTCCCCGGATTTATTCCTTTGATGCCCTTCGAAATTCGATATCTGTTATTCTTCACCTTAACATTCAAGAGCCTTACCCACTGATTAGCAATCAACCTTACTGGGATTTATCTGGCTTCATTTTATATCTGCTTCTACCGTGAATATCAGAAGTGTCTTGTTATCTGACATTGATAGAATTAGCATCTATTCAAGAAAAATGTCATAGTAGCAGGTACTAATCTATGGTAATTGTTTGCATTTAACCTTAGCTTCCTTGACAGGTGAATATTCTAATTTATCAAAATATTGTTTAAAAATATCTATTCCATCAAATTTAATAGAAATTTAAAAAATCCATTTTAAGGCAAATAATCTGATATATGACTGAGAGTAGCTTCTCAATAAACCTTTGATTTTTCCCCAAAGGGGTTCTCTGTACAGTCCCCTTGCATGGTTGGTTCTTTACCTAACTGGGTAAACAAAGCCATCTGCTCAAGCAAAAATATCAGCATGTTAAATTTCCCTCTGTTATATACGGTGACAGATTCTGGAGGTCAGGAAGACTCCAGCCTCCAACCGTCAACAATTCTGGGAACACAAGGAGGGTGGTTCATCTTAAAGCTTCTAAGAATATTCATCTGTAAAACTGAGATGAAAACAAAACATATAGCAAATAACTGCTATAAACATTAAATGACCCCATGTAATTCAAACATCTCACACAGGTTCAAAATTAAGTAAGAGTTCAGCAATATTTACTTCCTATTTACTTCTCTTTCCTTTCTTTCTCTGGTGAGTGCTTTTACATCTGTATAAATGCTATAGAAAACAAAATTCCATCAAATGGATACGACATCCACTGAAGCTGGGGAAAAAATGAGCATTTTGACATTCTGGTTACAACCATAGCAATTTCCTCTGAAAATCACGCCACATGACAAGAATAAAGCAGATGTTCAGCTGACCTCACCTTCGCTCATGAGAAAATGATTGTTTATTTGTTCACCTGTTTTCTTCCAAAAGAAGTTAGCCTGAAAGCCATTTGCTAGCCTGAGGTTTGAAAAGAATCTCTGGTTTTCCCAGCTGTACGGTACTCCCCACTCTGAGCCACATCATGGATTTGATTTGAGGACTGGAAGGTAATCACCAAGATAAGAGTTAATGGCTCGCATCACAAACACTCCCCACACTCCACAATAACTGGAATCTTTGACAAAAGGGAACATATGGGAAACAGTTGCTTTAATCAAACACATCTTTTGTGTTGCCTTTTACTGGTGAATTACTTCTCATTAGCTCATACTATGTGATGCAGTAACCATGGTGATGATCTGCCTATTTCATAGATGCCGTATAACACATGGTCTGGGGGCAGTTGTGGTGCCATAATTGTCAGATGATTTCCATCTCTAGCAAAGCTGATCAGGTGGTTACACAGCAGAATCTAACTTCTGTTCTGTCCCACAACTGCTGAACATTGTACTACTAGGAGGCAAAACTACAGAGTAGCATCTTTTAATAGAAACATGTGATGATGAAAATGTTTCGTTTCTTCGCTGCATAACAGAATAAGCATTAGCCACATGTAGCTCTGGAGAAAATCAAATGTAGTTAGTGAGGCTGAGGAAGTACATTTTCAATTTTATCTCATTTTAATTAGTTTAAATTTAGATAGCCACGTGTTGCCAATGACTACTGTTTTGGACAGTGAATCTCTTGACTGGCTGGAGAAGTGACCATTTTTACAGTATATGAAAGTTTCAAGAACCTGGAGAGTTATGTCTGCTACAAAAAAAAAAGTCTATCTACTTTATATTGTCCCATTTTACAGATGGAGAAAAATGTAGAAAATTTCTACTTTTAAACAAGATTTTGGGTCTTGCTGATTAAAGGGTTAATTAGTAATCTTTTTAGTGAAATATTTAAATGATTATATAAATAACATCGGCCACAATAATACTAATCACATGGAGTTTCAGTGTATGGATTATTCTCCACATCAATACATATTGCTCATGGTTCCCTTCCTTCCATTAACTCACTTTCCTAGGGATAAAATTATCAATAAACTCCAAATAAGATACCAAGTTCTAATATTTTACCACTGATGTGATAAATAAGTGAATACATGTAACAATTAGGCTTGGTAGCCACACAAACCAAGATTCAAAGGTAGCTCAAACATGTTAAAACTTAGATACAATCACTTTATTGCTCTAAAGCTAAGCCATATATATATATATATGTATTGTGTGTGTGTGTGTGTGTATATATATATATATATATATATATATATATATATAAAGACTTTAATGTGTATCCCAAATTCACATGCCAAGATAAGCAAAAACTAAGAAAAGGGTACAAAAAATAAGGAAGGAATACAAGAGCTATTTCAATATGTACAATAGAGTGTTAAAAGAGTCGAAGTAGCAGAGAGGTAAAAGAACAAATTTTGTGATTTAAGTTAGGCCTGAATCCTGAGCTCATGAACAACACACTGAGTAATATTGTATAAGTTCTTTAGTCTTTCTGTTCTTTAATTTCATTTTCTGTAAAATGTTGATTATAATTGCTCTCGTAACATGTGATTATTAGGAAGTTTAAAGCACCTGTTACTTCTAAAATGCTTAGCATACAGTAAGGACTAAAAAACAGATGCTATCGTTATGCCCTAGAGTAAACTTTGTCAGAGCCAGAATTGACCTTTCCCACACTGCCAGTACCTAATGCTCTGTCCGGTGCACAATATACATTGAATAATTGTTGACTGAATTAGAAAACTGCTGATCTTCACTTTCTCTTCAGAGTAGAAACCTATCTCTTCCCCTTACCTACCCTGTCCCTGCCTATCCATCAGGGAAAATTGTTATTGGGTACTAGACCAGCACCCAAAGTACTGGTCTTAACTCATTCTCCTAATCCCATTCTGGTGCCTGCTCAAATACTACTGCTTCTGAAAGTCCTTCCCTGGCAACTTTATGGGAAATCACATTCTCTATTGCCCATTTCACTTTTTAAGAATTTATATTATGCTAAGTGAAGTAAGCCAGGCAGTGAAAGACAAATACCACATGATTTTACCAATGAGGGGAACCTAATCAACAAAATAAACAAATGAACAAAATAGAACCACAGACTTGGAAACAAAGAACAAACTGACAGTAACCAGAGACGGGTGGGCGGGGTGAGGAGGAGGACAACAGAGAAAGAAGGGGAAGAGGCAAGCAGAAGAACAAGAATAGAGAACTCATGGGCAAGAACAATGGGGGTGATTGACTGGGGGAGTTGGGGGGTGGTAGGCGTGGGCAATGGGGAAAAAGGTGAGACAACTGTAACTGAACAACAATAAAATAAAAAATAAAAAATACATTTTTATTATTAAGCACTAACATTATATTGTAGTGACTGTATTGCATAATGATATGTATTTATCACCAGTCTTTTCCCATGAAAATGTCAACTTTATAAAGGTAGAAGTGTTTTCACTGAACATTTTGTATTCTCAGCCCCTAGAAGAGTGTCCGACACAGTAAATACATACTAAATATTGAACTGAATAAATAAGTGAACTTGTGACAGCACAGAAGTCTCCTGACCTGTTCTAGGGTAAAGAATACTGGGTGATTGTTGCATCCGCCATCACGAGAAACAGAGGTTCGGAGACTTTCAGAATTTTCAAGATGTTACTTTATTGGCCAAGTTTTACCTGCACAGGGGTGAGCTCTCTGAGTGTCCGAGGACACTATGCTCAGGAGAGCTGCAGATGAGAGCTGCGCCCCGGGACTTACAGCTATGTCCTTATATAGGGGTATGCAAGCAAGCTTTGAACAGAAGCAGATGCGGCTGTTAGCTATTGGCTAGCTCTAAACAGCTGATTGCCATTGGCTTATTAGGGAAATTGGCAGTTAGCCCTTTTAGGAAGTAAAAATTTCCCTGTTCCTGGTCAGCCTAACTTTATCCGGGGCTCGTTTGGGATTGTCCCTTTTCAACATCTGTTTTGGACCTTAACAGTGATGAATTGGGAGACCTGACTTCTTAGTGCTAGTTCTGCTAGTCGAATTAGGCCACTGCACAGCCTCTAGTTAGAGGGTTCTTCCTTGTAAACGAAGAGTTGAATGGAATCTGGAGCTTTCAAATTCTGCATGAGAAAGACGATGTAAAAGAACCTGGTTGGTTAAAGGGCAGGTTTATGAGTTGGGCTTCAGGACACAGTCCCTACTTCCACTAAAAGTTTTCTGTGCGGAGCTATTTTTATATATTGGGCTCCCACAAAAGCTTGTATTAGGATTTGAACAACCAGTCTCATGGCTAAGGAAAAAAATAACATAATCTAGCCTTGATTTGTTTGTTTGTCCATTTGCTTAGAATGGATATCTCTGTTTATGTCATTCATTGTAATAAAGCAAAATGTAACTAAATATGATTGTCAACCTAGTCTTTGCACAGTGAAAGTTAATCTGGGGCCACATTTTATCCTGTGTCTTAGAATTTACTAGCTTTGTTTATGTTATATATGTTTGGAAATTAAGAAGCAGAAAATATCATTTTAAGCAATGATTGAATACACTAGTTTTGCCTTGGGGTTTTTAGAGACAAATACAAGTAATGAATTAGAGGAACAGTTATTTCAAACACACATATTAATCATTTTTAATTTCCAAAAATCTTTCAAGATGTTCTAAGAATATTAGAGTTTAATCTAGGGTCCGGGAAATATACCAATGATTGCTACATTTTAATAGCACACGTGTAAATAATCCTTTGCAGAAACTGAGATAAAAGTTTCATCAACAGGTCTTTTGGCTTTTTTCTACAAGCTTTTTATAAAATGTAAACTAAAATAACCATCTACCCCTCAACATAGGGTCTGGGTGGCTCTCAACTTTATCTTGGGTAACTTTAAATCAATACACTAGGCTTCCTAGAGGGAGGTTGGCTAACTCACTGTTCTAAAACGCTCAGCTGAAGTGGGAAAAGTGGCTTAGTTTGTATGGTATTGTGAAACTGGGATGAAATGATCACTCACAATCCTCCTTTTTGATTTTTATATAAACCTAGCTTGGAAACACAGTGGGATGGGATGACTCAGTTCCCCTAAATCTCCTTCAGTCCCAAATCTTTAGGATGCAGTCCAAGAATTTCAAATGAGAATCCTTGGACACTTGTCCACTTTTGTATCCAAAGCATGTGGAGAGTGGGAGAAGGGAACGACTCTACATTTTTTTTAAAAAGAAGATATAGAAATAATTGAATTTAAGTGTCAGCTGTTTATGTCCTAAGGACATGATAGCTGGCAGCACTGCAGCTCTGCTCTTGGAGATTAGGTACAACTGACAAGAATGTCACTTTGCTTCCCACACACTCTCCTGACCCAATTTCCTTTCACCAGTCCTCCTTTGCCGTCAACAAATTCTCAGCGACAACACACACACACGGCTGAGGGCTGGTCTGCGTGAGAAAGGCCAGAGCAATGTGTTGGCTCCTTAGCAGAGGCATGTTAACGATTCCTGACAGGTGTGCCCTTCCATTTGTCCTCGAAATGTGGGCCTTAGGGAGGTAACTTCGCTGAAAGCCTTTAAAAATAGGTGGTGGGTGGACCCAAAAATAAATAAATAAACCAATGGATGATCTAAGTGGGTTGAAACCCCTCTCCAAGCCAGAGGAAGGGCCTACATTCATCACACAGTGACATTATAAATCTGTATGCTCTGCAAGGCAATGACATGAAAAATTAGACCGAACAAGCCACAGATGCACAATTTGTCAGACTCAAAGGAAAGGTTAATGCAAGTTAAATATTGACACGTCAGCAATGAGGACGATGCCAATTACAAATTTACACCAGCACCAGCTGCACTTTAATGACTGTGACACTGACAGGTCAACACAGGGTAGAAGAATGCCAACTGATGAGAACATGACAAAAAGAGCACACGTGGACATGGTCTCGGCTCTTCTCTCCCCTCTGTCTTACACACATACACACACAGAGAAGGAGGTTTATTATAAGGAATCGTCTCTCATGATTTGCGTGGTTAACGAGTCCCAGGATCTCCCTGGTGATTCAGCAAGGTGGAGACACCCCAGAGAGCTGATGGTGTAGTTCTAGGTCAAGTTCAAAGGCCTGAGAAACAGGAGAGTGGATGATGTGATAGTACCAGTCTGCAGCTGACAGGTGGTGACCTGGGAAGAGCTGATGTTTTAGTTAGAGTCCAAAGGCAGAGCTGCTGATGTCTTATTTCAAAGGCAGTCAGCCAGGGTGAATTCTCTCTTTACACCAGGGTGGTGAGGGGGGTGGTGAATATTTTTGTTCTGTCCTTGTGCTCACCTGATTGGATGAGTCTATTTCTCTTTGGGGAAGACAATTTATTTTACACAATCTACTGATTTAAATGTTAATATCATTTGAAATGAATGTAATTTTGAATGGGATTACATTGGATCTGTTTTGAGTGGTATAGACATAATGCAAAAGCACCCTCACAGAGACACCAAAACAATGTGTAACTAATTATCTGGCCACCTGGTGACCCAGTACAATGGACATATAAAATTAATCATCATAACTTGCATTTGAATTCTTGTGTGAGTAAACAGTAGCATCTAACAATTATTGAACATGTCTTATGTATCGGGCACTGTGCTAAACAGTTTACCTTTAAGCTCTTGTAAACATACCACGATCCTAGGAAGCTATTGGCATTTGCATTGGTTCCATTGGCCACATGACAGACTGATTTTTCCAACATCACAGACCCAGTAAATGAAGGGCCCTGGACTGGAACCTGATCTCATAAGACTAATCACTGTACTGTATTGATGTTCTAATTTGTATTGAAAAAACTTAGTGAGAAACTTCTGTATAATCTTGTAAGAGATGAACTTTTAATTTCAAAATAATGTTTTTCTGTTTGTACACATTCTTCCTGTGGGGTATTTCAGGAACTATGTGAAAAATATCTGTTGAAGTGTAACAAAAATTCCTCATCACAGTTACCTAGGAGGAAAATGAAAATATATGACTCAGCAGATACAAATAAATCACCTATCTTAAAACTTAGTTACAACTGTTATTTGAAATCAGTCTATTTTGTTAAATAAGGGACTTGATGTATATTGTAGATCTTTGACCCTTGGATCTAGCAGTAGGCACTTAATGCCTTTCTGTGGTATAACCACTGTGCTATGTCCTTTAAAATCATGCAAATTTTGAAAGAGCCTTTTAGGGACAAATGAAAGCTTGCATACACATAATATTAAGTTTCTATTGAGCAACATCATTCTCATTAGATGCTATTTGATTTTTTTAATCTATTGATTACAAGTTGTGTGAAGTTATAATGTTAAAAAAAAGTAAGCCAAAAATTTTACAAGCATTACCAGCGGACCTATTATTTCAAGTTACTGCTTCAAAATGTGTGGTTCTACCTTTAGAAAACACTATTACTCAGAGATTTTATCATGGTTAGAGATTTTAATGAGCGCATAGATCTGTAATTCTTATAAACTTGGTCAAAATAATCAGTGAGGACTTTCTTAGTTGCTGTGTTTTCAGAGTTACCCAATTTATGTAGCTCTTCCAGAAATCTAAAAACCTTGTAGCCAGGCCCCACAAGAATAACATTACTGCCTATTCCTATACAAGACGGGGCTACTGGAATGCAATCATAATTTGGACTGATGGGGAAGAAGAATGAGCTGAGACTAAAATGAATGAAACTTGCTAAGATAAGGACAAGAGCAGGAAAGCCAGCAGCTTTGTAGGTAAGGCTCAGCATGAGCAGTAGTACAGAGCAAGACACGGGGCCCTAAAATCATAGGTGGTTTTGGTTTTGACTACATTAGTGCCATTAAATTCCATCTGAAGACAAGTGTACAGAGGCAATTCCAGACTGAAGTGAGAAATATGGGCAGCGGGCAAACCTTCGATTTGGTAATGACATTGCTGGCTATCCAACTCAGGAAACCAGTCCAACATGAGGTGAAACCTAGCACCTACATCTCGGTTCTTGTACCATTCACCAGGACCCACAACCAATGCCTTTTTTTTAAGAATGCCAGACCCCTGATTTGCAGCAAGGAATACACGAAATGAGTCAGAACAACTTGTGTTGCCAAAAAGTGAGAAAGCTCTTAAAGAGACACAAAGATGAGGACATGACAACAGAACATGGGAGGCAACCTGAAAGAGCTCCGGATACTCAAGACCAGGGTAAGTTGAGCAAAAAATAAATAACGTAGCACTTGATTATAATCCAAAGTATAGAATAACTATTCATGAGTCCATACTTACATAAATAATGATTGACAATGTAAATAAGGAAGGAAAACCAAATAAATCCCCATAAAATTGCCAAATAATTTATGTAGTTACTCCCCAATTCAATGAGGTGAACTTAAAATTCCCAACCTCTTAAGTATGGGCTGCATGTAGTAACAAATTCTGAAATAATATAATATGGAAAGGAAAAGAAAAGTACATGTACAATGGAGAAACTCTATAAACACTACCAGAGACAAAAAATAAAGTTAGACGTTAATAGTACATTCCCTTGATGTGATGCAATGAGAATGGCACTTCGCCTCTAGTCTTCTCCCCAAAACCTGTGAAGCCAGCTGAACCATGAGACAAATATCACACAAATCCAAACTGAGGGCATTCTACGAAGTACCCGATCAGTACTCCTCATGCCTGCCAGTGCCATCAAAGCAAGAAAAGGGTAAGGCATCATGACAACTAAATGAAAAGCGGAACCCTGGGAAATAGTCTAAAAAAGATATTAGGGGGAAAAGTGTAATTCTAATAGTCTGTAGAGTTCAGGTGATAGCAATGTACTATAGTTTCCTGACAACAAATGTACCATGTAATAATGTTAACATAAAATCTTAACCAGAGGAAAAATTTGGTGAGGGTGTATGGAAACTCTCCATACTTTTTACCTTTTCATATAAATCTAAAACCATTCTAAAAATTTTTTAAATGACTTACTAAAAAGTGGGACCCAGGTTTATATAAAAAAGGATTGGCATGAATCAAGTACCAAGTTCCCAAGCAATTAATTTTAGGGGCAAATTCAGCCCCTACGGTGAAAGGGAGGCAAAGATTGAGTTAACCTTATTACCATGACTTTAAACCAAGATAATACTTCTTCACCCTGTTCATTTATTAAACAAATTTATTGTCATGCCCACTATCTTGCACAATAACATGACATGTACATTGCTTTCAAGGACTATGTTGTCAGTCTATTGAACGAGACAGAAGAGAAGCAGTGTTTAAATTATGGTGAAAGAAGTTCTATGAAATGTATTAAATGAGTATGATAACACCAGCAGCAATATTATTATTTACAATTTATTGGACATCTTTTTTGTGTAGTTATAAAGGAAATTGGATATTTAATAAAAATGGAAAAATCAGACGAGGTATTCAGAGAAAGTAACCTTTGAGCTTAGTTTTTTTAGTATTACTGAAATTGAGAGAGGTGTATAAGGCAGAGGTAGTCAAACCTGACAGAGAAAATGGTTTATTCAAAGACAAAATGAGATGAATTAGCCAAGTAAGCTAGCAGCAGGTGACAGAGATGAAACAGTGAAGGTTACACAGGTGACAGACCCAGGTATTAGGGAGTTCTAATGAGCTGGCAAGTGAAGTGACTGTTATCAGGGAGGTATGATTAGAAACAGCGGCAGAGCTGCTGCCTTAAGAATAGATTAATTCCTGTCACTTGAGAAAGAAAGAGTGTTGAAGCATGATAAGCTCTATTACTAATCAAATACAGTAAATGAAAAGAATAATTTGATATAAGAAAACATTTTTCTTGTATCAACATGAAAAGAATAATTTGCTCTAAGAAAATGTCCTTCTTGTATCTAAATGGCATATATTTAAAGAAAATATTGATATCCAGCTCTGGTAGGCAAAAGAAAAGGACATGCTCATGAAAACTATTGGGTTGACCAAAAACTCCACTTAATTTTTTCCATAAAATAAAAGACACCATTTTTCATCTTCACCAATAACATTATGATTTGGATATTTTGTGTATGTTGGCTATATGGTATAATGTTGATTGTTCTCAATTAATGTCTCAATTTGATCACTATCAACTTCAGCTGGTCCACCTGACCACAGAGCAAGGTCTAGCAAGAAATATCCATCAAGAAACTTCACAAACCATTTTTAACATGTTTGATCAGTCACAGCACCTTCTCCATACACTGCAGAAATCTGCATTTCAGTTGTGTTTTTACCTTTCTTGAAATAATAAGGAATAATATGCTGAAAATATTGCATAATTTTTCCATCTTCAATATTAAAATAGCTACATAAAAATTCACCAATTTTGATTTTCTAATGCATGCTAACATGATAGCTGTCACAATACAATCTACATAATCTAACAAAATTGTTTCAAATAAAGTTAGAAATAACTAAGTACTACTAGAGCTATCTTATGGGGGTAAAAAAACAAATGAACTTTTTAGCTAGCCCAATATTATAAGAATAAATTGGTACACCCTTTCTGAAAAGTGTCTGGTATTATAAATTTTAAAACTTAGAAGTTGTTTGACCAAGTAATTATATTTTTAGCAATATTCAATAAGAAATAATTGAGAAACTGTGAATTTTTACATATGAGGAAGAATGTTCTTTGCACTATTAGTTATAATTTTTAAACATATTGAGAGAAATAATTGAACATGATCCAAGTATATAAAAAGTAATTTTTTCAACCAAATTGAATCCCCTGTAGTATGGAGAAAGTCAAGCCCATGGTAAAGCAGATTATGTCACTCTTGCCTTGGTCAAGATTGGTTCGGGGGTCAAGGCCTCACTGAGCATGCAAGTGGGAATGTCAGGGGGCCAGACCATGAGACCCTTGAGCATAGCAGATCAGGTGTGGAGCACCAAGGATATCGGCAGAGCAGATGAAGAACTCTTCTCCTGACACCCTTTGTATTCACATGGAGTCAAAGAAACATAAAGGCAATAGTTTTAAGAATCATATCCAAACAAAAAAGATAAAAACAAATGCAGATAAGTAAAAGAGAAAAATGAATTGTCAGTTCAAATAGATTAGGAAATTCAGGGATGGAAAATGAAAATGCCAGTGAGTATTAAGTCTTCCAGGGTTCATCTGTCTGTCTATCTATCCATCTATCTATCCTCTATCAGAATAAATATACACTGACAATAAACATATATTTACACGTGTCTAGTGGCATGTGGGAAACAATAAGAGCAAGGCTTAAGTATGAAGAGCTGTATTTAGCACACGATGGAATCCAAATCCATCAAGTGTTATTTGTACATGATTACAGTTGCCTATTCAGTTCTATTTAATTTCCATTTTAATTGGAAAAGGTGTACTGGAGAACAAAAAAGATGATACACCATCAAAGAAGTTATTAATTCCAAGAGTAAAAAAGATAATGTTTGTATTTTCCAGAAAAGAGGCAATTAAAGTGAGATTATGATTGACTGGGATAAGAAGAAAAGCAGGCAGAATAGAGACAGTGAAATGTTCAATGGAATAATAGCTGTGAGAGGGGCACGTGGCATTGCGATTAGTTATGATAAAGCTATTCAGAAATACCGCAGTCTCTCATATCATTTGTTCTGTATGATGGTAACAGCCACATTAATAAGTGTTGATATAATAAAAACTGTGACAGTAGACACACGGAGCAATATGTCAGAAGCTCTAGTCTGTAGGTGCATGAAGAATAATAAATCTTTGGCATTTCAATAATAGTGATAATAATTAAAGCTATAATCACTACAATAAGAGTAGTAATTATTAATATTCTTTAAAATTTACAGAAGACCCAAGTTTATGCCTTTATCACTTTAGCTTTTAGTTTATACTTGTATTTAAAAAGGTCCTTTGAATTATAAATGAACATTTGAGAACATGCTACTAAGAGACACTTGGACTCTTAAAAAATTTATTGTTTGCAAGTGTGGAGTCAAAGCATTATGTTAAGTATTTTGCTTAAGGCAAGGCATGTGTGACTTCTCCATGGAGGTGGAGGGAAGTTGTTCAGGCTTTATTTACTTATGTATCAGGGAAGAAGAGAAGTGGGCCCTGAGACTCAAACATGTTATCAGAGTGGGATTTCTCTGTCTCTATTTGTCTTTCCTTCACAAAGATTCTCACTATTTGCTAAGAATGTTAATCACCAGGAGCTTCTTATTCTCCCACTTTTGCAAGCCCACTGAAAAGGGCACTTTTCTCCTAATCACCAAAGACCAACGTGATTGGTTATGTTGGGGCCTGCACCCATGCCTCCGTTAGGTGTATAGAAGCCACACCCTTCAGCAGCCAGTTAGCTCATTCCCCCATCCTAAAGGTTACCAGCATGCGGTGATCTGTAGATCCACTGAAACCACACGGAGTTAGGGAAAATCTCTTGAAGGGACATGAACGTGGAGGATGGGAGAACATGCAGAGGACACACGAAATGTCACCTATATTCTGCTATAGTGGGAAAGGTGTCCCTCTAAGGAATGTATCTCCTTTTTATGGCGCTTAGAGGTTTTGCTCTTTTGTGTTGTTTACATCTGACAGATCTAGTAAGTTTCTGCCTTTCTCTTCTTCACTTTACAATGCCACAGCTTTTCAGTGACACAGTGTTGTTAGTTCACATGTGTGTGTGTGGGTGCATGTGTACCCACACATACACACACCATGTAGGATATTTCCAGAAATAAAGGTGTCAGAATTCTCAAGAACAACACTAAAAAAAGAAAAATTAATCAGTGCTTTAAAAATTCTGAGAGATAATAATTACCAACCTATAAGTCTATGAGTAGGCAAACTGCAGTCAGGTCTGCATATGTTATAAGGTTACATTCATGAAACTACTAGAGGATGTGCTTCAGCAAAATGAAAGTAAAAACCATGAAAGCACAGAAAACAGTTTCCATGAAACAGAAGATTCAGCCCAGGAGAGAGGCAAGGAAACATCTCGACATTCTTCAGAAAAAGCTGTGATAAAGGTATATAAAGAGCAAGCAGTTAGATTGAGGCAGATTTTTTTTTTAAAGTAAGATTCTAGGAGATATATTTTTCTAGAAAATAAAATAATATATTATTGAATGTCTATAAATACTGAAAAATATTACCTCTATTGAAAAATTTGAAAATAAGAGTATGGAAAAACTCCAATATAAGAGAAAGTTGTATAGTCACGGAAATGCAACTATCGTACACTGTATGGCACAGATATGAATAATATTTGGATCATTAAAATGAAATCAGAAAAAATTGATTTTACTAATAATAATGCTATACAAATGTTGTAGTTTGCAAAATGGGTCTTAGGCCACCAGTGTCAAGATCACTTGAGAAATTGTAAGACATGCAAATTCTTGGGTTCTACCTCAAAACCAGGGAACCAGAAACTCTGAGAATGAGGCCCAGTGATCTGTGTTCATGAAGCCCTTCAGCTGATTCTGGTGCCTTTGAAACCCTCTGCTCTAATTATATTAGACGGATATGAGTGGTCTTGGAGGGAAAGACCACTCATATGAAAGCTAAACATTCATCTTCCTGAGCAGAATATTAATGGAAAACAGAATAATCAGAATAGTAACATAAGAATATTCTGAAATGTAGGTATCAATCCCATTGGAGCCAGGTACAATTATTAACAGTGTTTACTTTGGGGGCATCAAGAAGGAGAACTGGAAAGTACAGGACAGGGAACTGTTATTTTTCTTTATGACACTTTTAGTGGTATTTGATTTTTAAATTACGTAAATGTGTAATTTAATAAAAACAAAAAATAATTGGTAAGTAATAAACAAATATTGATAAAAGCATTGATTTCCAAGAAAAATAATAAAGACATACTTGTAGAGTGATTAATATCTTCTTGTATAATTTGAAAAATGTGCTCTTATCTATCACTCTTCACATTATTGTCTTTGCCCTGGAGGAGCGGTTTTCCTGCAATGTGCTGCTGTGCACTGTGCCACAAAAATTTTTTAAAACATGCAACACCTGACTAGTCAGAGGCGCTAACCTCCCTTCCCTTAGACTGTCAAAAACTGACAACAGCCAACACAACAACAGCTGTCTGATGTGCATGAAAATTATACCTGTTTTTTATCCAATCAGCATAAAGTATAACATTTTTGGCACGCCACAGAATTTTAGCAATTAATTTATGTGCGCCATGAAATGAAAACGATTCAAAATTATTGCCCTAGAGTTTGCTATTTATTTATGAATTTTCTGAAAATAAGGTGTTATATAGCTAGAGGTTAGATGGCCATCTGAAAATAATGATGTTAAAGTATTAAAGACCTCACCAAGGAAGTGAACAGAGAAAAAAATGGCATGATAGATATTTAGAAGAAGGAACTACTAAGTGTGTGGCCAGTTTTTATGGAGAAGAAAAAAATTGGAGTCAACTACATCTATCACAGTGGAGTTTGGGAACTGAAGTCATGACAGCCCTGGAAACTGAAAGCAGAATGTCAAGAAGATGACTCAACTTCCTAGAACATTCAGATACAGATGTCATAAAAGCGAGACGGATACTCAGACCTGCAGTGTAGACGGAATACAAAACTGAGGCTATGGAGTTGTCAACTAACTGCCTTCTCTGTAAGAGGAGAGGTTAAAACAATGGCTCGATCGACTAAGAAAGGACAGAACTTTCTTGAGGCTCTTGACAGTATTGTCATGGTGGGTTCTTTAGTTTCCTTATTCGGACTGTGACAGTTCAATAAATACTGTTAGTGATGATCTATTGCTTTCCTAGTGCTGGGGCTGTCTGATAATGTAAAACTAACATGAAATGATGATTTATGTTCCCATGATTGCTTGATGGATAACTAAGGAGACCATCTAAATATATATATGCAAATGAATTGATTAACCCATCTCACTTTTCAAAGGATCTGTTTTGTATTCAGCTTTCACATAGGCTTTTTGATTTATCAGAAGATTTAACTGTGTATAGTATTTGGGTTTACACAGAATAGGATGAATTTTAATGAAAATCATTTATCATCTTCAGGACTTAGCCAATACATGTACAAGTCAAGACTGTGACTCTTGCAAGTTTCAGTAAATTGCAATGGGATTATATCAACTTCTAGAACGGGGCCTTGGGTTTTGAACTCACCATCTAGAAAATATCAGAAACACAATATGATTTTTTAGAATGATAATGATAACCCATTCTCAAAAATAATGATTATTCTTAAGCTTTGCAACTCAAGCTCAATAGTAATCATGGTAATGAGAATAAAAATAATTTATTGAGCACCTACCATATACCAGGTTCTATGTTAGTAGTCTATATGTTTGATTTAATTTCCTTTAAAGCTCATCTAGGTTTCTCTACCTTATAGATATAAAAATTGAAGTCAGGAGACTATGCAAGGTTGACTATATGAGAATACGGTCATTTAGTTGTTATGATAGGAGCACAAAACTCTAACCTAAGATCTCTCCCTACAAAATTACTATTTCTCCACATTCTGAAAGAGTCATCAGCAAAAAATATAAACTGATCTCATGTTTATCTTTCTTTAAAGCTCACATATTCACATCAATGCCATACTATATCACAAAAGAACTAAAGAAAGTAAACAACTTTATTCAGATGCTGCATAAAGATTTCATAATGTTGAATAATTGATAAATGAATGAAAGACTCAATGAATATTTACTGGCATATATTAAAATCCTGGCATGTATTACTGCAAACAGGAGAGCTAAACACAATAGCTATCTGTCACTAATTGAGTATCACTTTACACATAATGAAATAGAGGTTAAGAGAATTTAAAGCTACAGAATAAATAGCTGTGGGTGGGGTAATGCAGGGGACTGAATGCTGGGTAACCAAACTTCAAAGCACATTTTTTATTACTGTTACACCACCCAAAATAGAAGACAATGTTCCTAGTCCAATTAGGAAGATAAGATTGATTAATAAATAACCAATGAGATTAAATATGAGCATTTTATTTTATACATATATATATTTTTTTTTATTGTTGTTCAAGTACAGCTGTCTCCATTTCTCCTCCGACACAGTCCCCTGCCCCACCCACCTCCACCTCCCATCTTCAATCCTACCCTCTTTGGCTTTGTCCATGGGTCCTTTGTACATGTTTCTTGACAATCCTTCCCCTTCTTTCCACCGCTATCCCCCTCTGTTCTCCCCTCTGGTTACTGTCACTTTGGTCTTTATGTCAGTGTCTCTGGTTCTATTTTGCTTGCTTGTTTGTTTTATTGATTAGATTCTACTTATAGGTGAGATTCTACGGTATTTGTCTTTTACCATGTGGCTTATTTCACCTAGCAAAATGCTTAGTTCCATTTATGCAATTGTGAAGGGTATATGGGCATTTTAAAGGTACACATTTGAAACCATTTGCAAAACACCATTTGACTGAGGACCAGTTTTATGGGTCTACAATGCTCTTTTTTGTATTTTAAGTGGAAAATGCCCTGCATGTTCTGCAGGTCAACATGAAATTCCACCAACTGTTCTAAATACAGAAAGAAATAAATTGCATTTTCATTACCATGGAAATCATTATATTTTCAAGGTCACAATCAATCATCATAAACTCAGTACCTTCCTCTGGGAGAAAAATGTTCAAATCTGTGATTATACTTTTTGTCATTTTGAAAAGAATTTGCCCATTGATACAGTGAGTCATAAAAAAAATCTATGTGATATTCATTGTAATCTGGTGCATCTTTACTTTGATTTTTATTCTGCAAAATAAATAGCAATAATACTAATATGTATAATTATTATTTTTGTGGTACTTTATTATTTCAAAAATGTTTTATATATTTGGTGTTTTGCTTAGTTCTGATAATAGCCCTCTAATTCAGGACAATGATGACAATCATTTCTATACTATAGATGCAGATGGCCAGGGAGCTTTAGAATGTTTTTCAAGGTCATCCAATTAGTAGGTAGAAGAGCTGGGAATCAAACACACAGCTCTTAAGGAAGGAAAAACAAGATAGCCATTGTGTATGTTTTTAAAAATTATACAGACAAGGCAATGCCTTTCTTCTCACTAGTCTATGAACACAGCTGACCAAGTAAGTACAACAGTGAATTTGACTGATTCCAATTTCAATGCTCTTAGCTTCTGGCTTTCTTTGCCCACTTTCAAGTATTCCTGCCCCTTTGCTTCAAATACTGGCTGTATTTTCTGATGGTTTTGCTACTGCAAAACATCACAGGGTGATTTTCTCATTGAATTTCCAAAGTGGCACTGACCTCCAGCTCCAGCTCCATTTTCATTTCACTTAGTATTAGCCATTTCTTCTCATGGATTTCAGTTGTTATTTCAGTGTAACTTCATGTTCTCCGTTCCCCTGTGAATCCATTTGAGTCTCTAATGGAGGCCAAAACCCATCTCAATGATCAACCAGCTGAAGTTTGAAGAAAACATTTCCCTGACCTGAGAAAGACTGGAATGAGGGGAAAGAGGGTAAGAAAAGAATATAATTAAAAATGGGTAGAAATAGACAATGGTGTGGCTTTATTTCCTTGAAATAGAGGGAGAAAAAAACACTTAGGCTGACATGCTCCAACAAAACCAAAGGGTCACAGATGCTAGGAACACCAGGACCAGAGGCCTCTGGTACATGCCAGTATTCTGAGTTGCTGGGTCCATAGATCTAAGCTGACTTAAGAACAGAAAGAGATTTCCTATGTGAAGGAGTATGAAACATATGCATTAGCAATAGCTATGCTCAGCGGTGTTCTTCTGAGTCAACTTGTTATGTGAGGCACACTGATCACTTCTTGAGTGGCCTGCAAAGCATAAAGTGCTCAGATGCACTCGGGATGCTAAAGCTCTTTCCAACAGAAGACACTTTGTTCAATCTGACAACAAACCTATACAGAACTTTTACTAATTAAAAAAAATGTAAATGAGATGTTTTCTTCAGGCATAGCAAATGCAAGTGCTCAGAGAAGATTGTTAGGAATTTGTCTGTCTCCAACCTTTACGCCTCTTTTGCTCTGCATTGACTTCATTCTCAGGAAAGAAATCCAATCTTTGTGAGTGCTCTGGGCTCATATTTAACTCTGCCTGGAAAGGACCCAGAACCTTCTAAAATGGAGCTGCTATAACATTGTGAGAATGTGGTGTCATTGTAGAACATGGTGTGGAAGCCCATCTCTGAAGGCCACTGGGAACATATTTCTAGTCAAAAACACTATTGAGGTTCTTTAGCTTGTTACAGAAAGGAATTATTTATCTCCCAGGGACCTAGATGGGAAGAGAGAATTGGGATTCTGTTGGAAAGTTCCAAGCAAAGTTTAAGAAGCAGAGTTCAGATGTTTTTAAAAAGTGAAGGCAATTTAATGACTGGGTATCATTATGAATGTAATTGAAGAGGCAGGTGGAAGAAAGTGAAATAAAAATTGCTCTCCTGAAGGAGCCACAATCACAGAAGGGTGGTGTATAACATAAGATGGGGACATTAGGGCATTTCTGTGGTTGTGAGGAACCTGGTATGCATCTTGTTCAAATGTGGTCAGACTGATTATATGTGTTTTTCTTGTTTGAGCATTATTTATGTTTCATTAGAAATGAAACATAATGGTTCAGATTGGAATGACAGGCAAATTCCTTTCCTCCTGTTCTGAATCTTTGTTCTCTCTCTCCTCTCGTATTTCAATGAACATTCATTCCATTGTACTGTGACAAGAACATATAATAGTCCCCTCTTATCCAGAGTCCCTTTACACAACCCCTTTCGCTTAGCTGTGGTCAACCTCAGTTTGAAAATATTGCATGGAAAATTCCAGAAGGAAACAATTCATGAGTTTTAAATCGCATGCCATTCCGAAGAGTGTGATGGAATCTTGCACTGAGTGTTGCAGTATTGCAGGGCTTGTGTTCATGTTGCCCTTATCTTACTTACAAATGGACCAAAAGTGCAAGAGCGGGGGCTCTGGCAATCCAGATAAGCCAAGAGAACCCGTAAAGTTTTCCTTTAAGTGTAAAGGTAAAAGTCCTAGACTTGGTAAAAGAGAAAAAGTGTACACTGAGGTTTTATTGGTAAAACCCACAATAAAAATGAATCTTCTATCCATGAAGTTATAGAGTAGAAAAATAGTTCATACCAGTTTGCTGAGGGAGAAGTAAGAGACCACATTCACATAACTTTTAATATGGCATAGTTGTAATTGTTATATTTTATTAGTGTTAATCTCTTAATGTGACTAATTTATAAATTAAACTTTAGCACAGGTATGTATGCATAGGAAAAACTAGTGCATATCAGGTTTGGTAATATCCAGTTTGCAGAAATGTACTGGAGGGTCTAAGAACAAATCACATGAGATAAAAGGGGTTCTACTGTACTCACCAGTACCAAAGGGAATGGAATAAAATGGAGCAAGCCCAGGCAATTCATTTTTGACAGACCACTGAGGTCTGAGCATTCCTCAGGAAAAAGTAGCAGGAAGAGGTAGCACATCCTTCCATAAAATGAATATAGTCCCCTCACTAACCTTCAGACACAAAAGCTGAGATTGGAAGAAGTCTCACTGGTCTACTGCCTTTAAGACATAAGAACCCAACTCACATATTCTGTGTTTCAGCCAATTTCTCTGATTCTGATCAACCAGTTTAGTAATACTGCCTTGCTTAGCAGGAGTTGGTAAGACAGATCTATCTGAGGAGTGGGGAAAGCATCTTTCAGTGATGCTTGAAAACAGAGTGTCATGTTTAAGAGCATGGGCTTTGGAACCAGAAAACATGGAATCAATGTGCAATCCCATGATGAATGTTCATGGTCTATTAGATCAGTTGCTAAAACTCAGTCCTGAAAGGCTATTCAACAGGTTGTTGTCAGGATTAAATGAAGTAATGCATAGGGTTCTTTCATAGTGCCTGACTCACACTGAGCACAGAGTACATGGTGACCAGCAGCAGAGTTATGAAGAGATCATGAGGCCATGGTGGTCCAGGAAAACCAATCCTGGAATTAAAAAAAAAAGATTTCTTAATAGAGATGACATATTTTGCCACAGGGTTTCTCTATTCTGTTCCAGAAGCTAGCCGTGTTCTCAGAGGATGCCTTAATATGTGAAAAAATAGAGCTGCACAGGTAGAATTACCTGCCTACCATAGCAAGGTTTAGGTGATTAACGCATCTACCCTATCTACCAGACAATATGAGATAAACTGGAAATTAATGATGAAAGATGATCTGCATCCACACAAGACTCTCAGACACTATTGTAATTAATATTTGATACTGGTAATAGAAGCACTCAGTTCCTATCAGCAGCACAAGTTGAGATGCATTAGGAAGTATCTGAGGTTGTCTATAGCAGACTCAGAACATAGCATGATGCAGTGATAAAGTCGGCACTGCAAAAGGTTCCTGAACAGAGACCCTAAACTTCTGTTTCTCCAATTCGGAATCAAAAAATCAGGAAAGATGGATGAGGAAGTATTTTCCGGGTACAAGATCAGATTCTTTATTATATGAAGAGATCTAAGAGAAACATTTTACTAAGAATTTAAAGCACGGATAGGTTCATTCTTGCTGCACTTTGGTACATTCGGATCACGCTTAGGAACGAACAAACAATTGCATTAACTGACCTCTGAGCCAGCCTTGACGACATGGGGAACACTGACTTACTGGAAATTCATTTTGTCCCAAGTCTCAAAACAAATCATGTTCAGGGGTCAGTGATTCTAATTTTACTCAGAAATGTCATCAGAATACACTATTACCCTTTGTCTTCCCAAGGTTTTTACTTGCTTCTCTAATCAAAAGATAACACCTTGACAACCAAAGCACAAGGATGCTTTGCAAAGCAGTCTTTTTTTCCCCTTTCAATAACATCTGGTAGGAAGCCAGCAGAGCAGTTTGCATCCTGGTAACAACGCCACAGACTCACTGAGGCACAAGTATAATACGCATATTCTCTACCATGAACTTACAGAATGCATTTGGTCAAGTTATCTCTGTGGCCTAAGTTTTCTAATAAAATAAAAGAAGATGGACTAGTAATATTTTCTCATAAAAATTATGAGCCCTGGCTGGTGTGGCTCAGTGGATTGAGTGCCAGCCTGCAAACTGAAAGGATGCTGGTTTGATTCCTAGTTGGGGCACATGCCTGGGTTGTGGGCCAAATCCCCAGTTGGGGGTGTACCAGGAGCAACCAATCGATGTTTCTCTCCCTCTCTTTCTGCCTTCCTTCCTGTCTCTCTAAAAATAAATAAATAAAATATTTTTTAAAAATACAAAAGTTGATAGTTTTATATGTTCTCAGTATGAAAGTCACTTTTATTAGTTAGAAAAAGGTGTTTTATTTTAATGATATAAAGGCCAAGTACTTTGGTACACAGTGTTATCAACAACTCATCTGAATAAAGGATACATGCAAGCTTCTTGCTACACGTAGTTGTTGGTAAATTGAAATCAATAGAGCATTTAAACGGTATTGATTTTTTTCAGATTTAAGCATCAAGCGTATATGAAATATATTAGCTGGAAATACATAATCCCATATGGTCCAATGACATTCAGAATCGAGTTGATTTAGAAAGAAAAAAACAAATCTTGTACTTCATTCATTCTCATGTTACATATTTATTTCTTAAATTATCCAAATAATATTAACAATACCTAACATTTATTAAGTGCCTACTTTACAGAACAAACTCTGTGCCCATATTATCTATAATTCTATAATCCTCACAATAACCCTGCAATATTTTTATAAATAGTATTGGGTTGGTAAATGGTAGATGCAGGCTTTGAACCCATGTGTAGCAGATCTGAAAGTGCCTGCAGTGTCCTTGGTAATATTCTTCTTCTCCATCATGTATCTTAAGAGGTAAAAAAATAGAAGGGGGAATATAGTCGTTTGTCTTGGAAGATCTCTCCCCTCCCCATTGATGAGTCCAGTCTCGCACATCGATGTGTGTTCTTGTCAGTCCTCTTTGCTTGAATTGGAGCTGACCCCAAATATTAGCTGTGAGTAGGAGAACACGACAGAGGGGGGATGGAGTGACCTCAGAGGCTAGCTTAGGCAAAGCCAGGCAGCTTCTGCAGGGCTTTCTCAGAAATCTTCCTCTCAGGGAACATTCCTCAGCCTGATCGCTCTCTTTTCAGCTGGCCAACCTGGCCCACAACGGGTCCAATGCCATGATTCCATGGACATGATGATAATCTAGAATAATTTAGATCGATGTTCATGCAGATGCTCGAGAAGAGAACACAAGCAAACAGAATCCTTGGCTGCAGTTTGCTTGGTTCCTTCCTTTCTGCATCTGAGATGTGTGTGATGCCCTGTGCCCGGCACTGGTGGAATTGGGATGAATGAGGAAAGGATCCCGACCACAAGATGTGCATCGAACAAAGGAAGACACAGACTCATGTCTAGCAAACAGTTTTGTAAAAGCTTTCAGGTGGAAAGTACAGCAGGCATGGTAACTCCTGGCTGAGGGAGTGTGCAGCCCTGGATGGGACACCCAGCATGTGCCCAGACCTGACACTGAGCATGAGAAAGGACCAGCAGAGGCCAGAGGGCAAGCTGAGTGAGCCTGAGGAGGGTCTGCTATGCACAAGGAGGAGGAAGCAATGGAAAAGCGGCATTAAGCGAAAGGAACACAGGCCAATATTTTATTAAAACACGTTGATAAAGTCCAGAGACTTTTTGTGTTTGAAAAGTCTGCACCATTCCTCTCAACCCACAGATACTAAGAGCAGTTTCCTTTGAGAAAGAAAGCTATTTTTCTTTGCCTTTGGTTCTAATAAGGAAGCACTAAATTAAATCAGATTTTAAAAATTATTTAAAATGTAGTATCCTAGGCACTGTGAAACAAGGCAAAAAAATCAATGCAATTCTTATACTCATGGAACTTAGAAATCAGAATAAAGGAAATACTATGAAGCAGTGTGGGAAAACTATATATTAAGAGAATTTCCTTATTTGGTAACCTCTAAAATAATATTAAGTAACATTTATTGAGAGCTCAGTACTTCTTTAAGTGCTTACACCATTAACTTATTTAATTTTCACAATATAGGCATGAAAGATATATAATATATAGGCATTATATATTATTATATAATGCATGTCTGTGTCTGTTTTAACTATGAGGAAACAGAGGTATAAAAAGTTGTATCACTTGCTCAAAGTTTCACAGCTTATAACTACCCATGGTACGGCATATGGCAAAATACAGCATATGGTGGAAAGTGCATTCAAAGCCAGGCAGTGTGGTTCTCATCTTTGCTCTGAATCACTACATTAGATGACATTGCGTGGCTCTGGTAATGGTTTTCAAGTTGCAACTTTCCCACTACAGCTGTGCCCACTGCTCCACCAGAAATGATTTGGGCTTCATGTGGGGCCCGGGCATCACAATTTTTCAGGCACTGCAGGTGGTCATGAAGGAGGCTGTCCCTGGCTCACTCTTGGAGAAACAGCCCTCTAAAATCTGGTAGAATGCAAGGCTCCTGCGATGAGTTTCCGGGATACTTACTGGTACTGTAGGGAAAAGCATATGCATAGATATGAATGCTGAAACTGGGCCCTGCAAAGCTCTCTGGCCTCCTCCCAAACACAAGGCATTTATTTATATAAATACCTACGTAAACATCCAAGAAGCAAGGGAAGTTCCAGCACTTCAGGAAGGAAGCTTCTTATTCCTTTTCTATGTCAGTTATAAAAGGGTGAAGTGTGGCCAGTTCTTGCCTATCCCAGCCTGTTTGTGAAAACCTTCCTAATTAACCTCACTTTATTAAAATCCTACTTTTATTTTTAATCATATATTTCCAATTCCAAGACTAGCTAATCTACAAGACAACAAGACATCTTTGCTTTGCAATGTTACAACTGTTCTGTGAAAAATAATTCATCATTATGGGTTTCAAGAAGAAAATGATGAAAATAGGTTGTTGCAGCAATTTTCACATAAAGCGACTCCCCACGTGCCATCCTTTCTACGAGCACATCACAGATGTGTTTATGTTAAATAGGGTGACCCTTTGGCATCTGTACTAACTCTTTCCCTGTTGGCACATTCTTTGTGCCCATACCAGTCTGTAGACTGTAAAATGTGCTATAAATACCTCCTTATAGCTTACTCTTGGGGGTGGGGGTGGTATATACAGATGACCCCTCTAGATAAAATATTATATTATATTAATTTTTTTATGGCAAAGATGGCTTCTTCTCTGAATCCCATCTATACAAATGGATACTCAAATGTAGACAGAGACTTGGGGTACAGTCTATAGAAAGAGGCAGAAAGTTCAGTAGGCATTTCTAGAACATTATTAAAAATAGTATAAGGGTTACACACAAACCTCTTTCTAGAAAGGTTAAGTCAAGTTATGCTGCAATGGACTTGTCTCTTGCTCTTTCTTCTTTCTCACTTACCTTCTCTCTTGGGTAGACATTCACACGTATTCACTTCCACTCTCCTTTTTTCGTGTGTGTGTGTGTGTGTGTGTGTGTGTGTGTGTGTGTGTGTTTGCCTGGATATGTTAACTTTCACTCAGTTACATCACTAAGATACAGAAAAGGAAAGCTATTGTTGATTGTGTTCATGAATTTGCACAAAACTTATTATTTAGGTTGCAATGCAATGTTATATCATACAACCTTTTCCTACAGAAGAGTTAAACCTTGCCAAGTTTATTCATTCATTTATATATTTGCTCATTCCACATAATTAATTAAGTACATTCTATGTGCTGCCAGGCTCTGAGCTAGGCTACACCACTTACAGGTAGTGAATTTAGGATTCCCACATGTTTTGGTATAACCCCCAAATTCCAAAGTGTAATAGGTTTCCAGATGAGAACACGGTTGGGAAAATGTTTTCCAATCAGTTATTATCTATTTAATAGATGTATCTTATTTATCTATCTATTTAATAGCTATATCTATCTAATAGATTATCTATTTAATAGCTTATCTATTTAACTTTGGAATATTTCCCTGCTTCAAACATACGCATTCTACTTTCATCTCAATTTTATAGCCTTTTTCAAGAAATTGAGATTCTTTAAAGAGCAAACTACAGAAAAGCAAACAAGGTTAAACTGAATAGGAAATTAATTGCCACTTGTAACTGGAAAATCCAGGAGCTACACCTTTCTTTGAGAATGGTGTCTCTCGGTGTTCAGACTACATCCTCTTGCATTCCTCTGAGTCATCGCCTCTCCCGCTCTTTCTCTTCCTCTGTCTCTACCCTCTTCTTGCTCCTTCCCTTCATCCCTCCCTCCTTCCCTTCCTACATTCTTTCTTTTTCTTATCAGTTCTGCTTTACTATGGGTTGGTTAGAGTTCTCCGACTTCTTATTGTGAACCCCAGAGACTCCTTCAAATTACCTTCATATTTAGAGGTAGAGTTTTCTGTCACAACAGTGCTAATAAAATCACAAAATTAAATCATATTTGGCCAACTTAAGTTGTGTACATATTCCTTTAAAAAAAAAAACAACAAAACCACCATAAGATTATTTTTTATCAGTTAGGCTTGGGTTTCTAGAATTTCTTTGAAAGTGGGAAATGGAACCCTGCCTGAAATATATCATTCAATGAATATACGTCAATACATAGTGAGCACCTGTCATGTGCCAGACATACACCACATGGGGGAATGGACCAGCGTCTGCACTTACGTATTTGTTATAATGAACAGAGAACAGACTATCAGCATATTCTCAAACTAAACCTGCATGTTATTACTTGAAGAAAGGACAATAGATTCTGTCCAGGCAAACACACACACACACACACCAACCAAACATACACCCCAACCACCCACAAACACACACATACCCAATGGGGGATACAGGCAGGAAGATGAATTTTCCTGAAGTATACTAGAATGTTATAGCCAGAAAAAATTATATACACCCAGCGTATACTATAGAGGAAAGGACTGAGGCCTGGAGAGGGCCAGTCATTCAACAAGTAATTGAGAACACTGACATTAGGTACCTGGTACCACACTCTTAACTTGGGAGTTCTCATTTCTAGAAAGACATGGTGCTTTTCTTTAGTTTCCTCAGTTGACCCTTACTTAGCATCTGACACCTACTTGCTCATGTGCTTGCCATAGGATAATGTAACTGGGCATAGTGGTGCGGGAAAGACTTTTGGCCAAGGTCAAATTTTTCCATTTTTTTCTTGCCTATAATACTGTTAAGAATTCCTAAGCACTCATTTCTCACAAAACTAATCCTCTGGAAAGATTATGTAGATTCTAATCATTCTCTGAAATTTATAGAGATTTACATAGGTCTTAAGCTAAAATAAAAACAAATCAAAATCCCTGTTCTGTGTTTTCACTCAGACCAAAATCCAGTGGAATCCCTCTTTGCAGTGCCCCTCTTCCTGAATTTTCCTCCACCACGTTCAATTTTAAGAAGCAAAACTGCAAACAGTGCACTCTTATTACCCCAGCCACTAATCCCTCCTGTTTCTCCTGCACTTCCTGTTTAATGATTGTTTGCCTGCTAAAACCACATAGTGAAATTACTCCAAATCACTAACTCATTTTTCGTAAGGAAATCCCCCTATATATTTTAATGATAAGAAATATTTCTTCTATCCCTGTTTATTGTGGAAATCCCATTATTTTCTTTATCTCAGACCTTCATTATTCTAATCTGCATTAGAAATCCCATGATAGGTTCTCGGGCCTGCAAAGGCTTGCTAAATGCCTAGATATCCATGAAGTCTCAAGCTGGGAAAATCTCCAGATTCTACCCCTTCTCCCTCAACACCTTTCAGGAGAAAACTCACTTGTGAGAGTTCAGTTTATCGGAGTAATGGCCAAAATATACAGCAAGGTGTCCAAGGATGTCTACTACTCATTTTAACATAAACCCTGGGATCCTCTTCAGGAAATTAAATATAAATAGATCCCTACCATATATGACAGATCCAAATGAGTAAATATTAAAAGAAAAATTTCAGAGCTGTTAAAAATATAAAATACTGTCTTTATAAGTAGGTTTCTCCTAAAAAGAATAAATCTTTTATGTTCAGCATAAAAAATTGATAAATTCAATTATGTTAAAAGTGAGGACCTCTGTTCACCAATAGTTGACATTAAGAAATCTGTAATGCATATAACTGCATAGCTGCCTCTCTGGAGTGCATAAAAAATTCCTTAAAAAACAAACAAAAAATTCAATGAGAAAAAAAGCCACACGACCTTGTCAAAAAAATTGCCAGATAAGAACAACTATTTCACATTTAGAGACATGCTAGGAAAATAAAATAAATAAAATAAAGGTACATTAATCTCTAACTGCAATCACAGAAATACAAATAATGACCATACAAAATGGTATTTTATACCTTCCAGATAGATTGGCAACATATAAGAAATATGACCCTACAAAAGGGTTGCTAAAGCTTTAAAGAAAGAATAACCCTCATTTGGTGCTAAGAAAAGTACAAAGTGGTACAACTACTTTGAAAAACAATGCAAAATGTGTCATAAAATCAATCATACATGGCCTGGCAATTCTACTCAGCTATACAAGTAACATCTGCCTTAGAAAAACACTGCCTAAGGGACAAAGACATGTGCCAAGGATGGCCCCGTAAGTTTTGTAACAGATTATTTAAGTTATAAAATGGGTTTGGGACTTCTGTTCAATAACTACATGTCTTGAATTCTGCTTATGTTACATCTGGTCTACTAAACTATCAAAGATTGCGTAATTTAAAACATTAAAATATAAAACATTCATGACAAGGACATAAATAATATTCTAAGAGAATTCAGAAGAGAATAACATTATTTAAGTTTACTTTAAGATCATGAAAGCAGGGGATTTCTTGTGTGGGAGCATTTTAAGAGATACCCTACGATGTATTAGTCATTATTTATAACTTGTGCTGTTTTCCAAATGATTTAAAATTACTTATAACATTTACAAAAATGTTTAAATAACAGGGTGCAGAAACCAAGGTTTAGGGGAAATAAGTGGGAAAAAAGAAGCAAGAAAGACATGCCATTAGCAAATTGATATTCATGGTATTCAGTTAATTTTGTTTAAGAAGTGAAATGTCAATTTACTTCTAGCCAAATGAAGACAAAATACTATCAATTATTATATCAACATTTAATAAATTAATTAAAGAGGAAGAGCAGGGATTTTTTTTGTTTGTTGCTTATTGGTTTGTGTTTTGTTTTTTCCTGGCACTATTTTCTTCAAAGAAGATGCTGTGAACTGTGGCAATAGAGGTCATTCTTAGCAAAAGGAACATAAGTAAGGCATCAGTGTAAAAATAAGCAAACAAATAAATCAATAAATAGAAGATGTAAACAGGAATCAAAGGGAAATTCTACCTGACTTTCCTATAGGTACTTGATGATGACTGATGAGGTTCTAAGGACAGACTGGAACCTGCCTACTACTGAGAGTAGCAGGCAGTAGTAGTCCAAGTGTGGGCCCTGGACCAGAAGCATCAGCACCTCCAAGGAGCTTGTGAGAAATGCTGATTCATGGCCAGGCTTCAGACCACTGAATTGGAAGCCACATGTAGGACCCAGAAATCTGTGTTTTACAACCCCCTGGGAAGTTCTAATAGTTGTAATGACTGAGAACCCCAAGACTAAGGAGTCAGGGATGCAGACTAAATGTAATAAAGAGTCACTGAAGTTACGGTTGTCCAATCTTAAATCCCTTTAGGTTGCTGTGACCCTGCACCACAGGGCCCAGGATCATTTCCTGTTCCTGTCACTCAGCAGTGAAATGAGGGGCCCCAGTGGCTACTCCTGCCTTCTAACGCATTTCAATCTCGAAACAAAATTATAAAGCAAGAGTTCTCATTTGGGGCTCAGTACTTATTTGCAGAGGGGGGTGTTGTCCTGTGTACTTTGGGATGTTTAACAGCATCCCTGGCCTCTCTACCTACCAAATGCCATTGGCATCATTTCCCTAATATAAGAAAACCAAAAGAAACTCAAAAATTGCCAAATGTTTTCCGAAGGATAAACTTGCTTCTACCTGAGAAACACTGTACTAAAATATTTTCAAACTAAAATGTATATCCTGGGTATCATCCAATCCCTGGCATTATTCTTCCCTGTATCCTTGGTGGTACCAGCACTGTAATTGAGGTTCAGGCTGGATAGGGAATTCTCCTGAAAGACTGGGATGCCAGATCACAGTGCATGTTGTAATAAAGACAGTGGTGAAAATGCTAATGATGATCGGGATGTAAAGAAAATTATTTATAATAATTTTTCTAAAAGATCTTGAAATGCTCCTCCCTCAGAGAAAGAACCCAGCAATGTAAGAAGTTAATTCCAGAGACTTTCTATGATGACATACACTCTGTGGAAGCCATTTTCTGCCCAGTAGAATCAATTTTCTAAATAGGTTTTATATGACAGCAGTCTTTAAATTTGAGTGTATCATTATCTTAGCAATTTATTCAACATTTAGATCCTGGGGCTTTATTTTCACTAAAGTGAATAATAATATTTAGCAAGTATGGAGTACCGAATATATACCAGGCATCGAGCTAACCCCTTGGTACACCGACACACACATCCATACACACATCCATACACGCATGCACATCAGACATTTGGCGACATGTGACTGGTAAATCTTGGGCAGGAAATTAGAACCCAGGTCTGTGTGTCTATAAAGTCCATGCTCATAATTATCACAAAGTCTTTCCGCTCATGAATGTCTTAAGCAGCAATGTCTCTGAAGACACCAAGTGCACAATTTTGCATAGTATCTGCTCTAGATGAATGTTCAAGGTACTATATCCAATGTTTTCAGGTTCAAGGGCACGTTCTCCTAGACGGCACTCAGTCCAGATATAATGTAGTTCTCAAATTCTGAAACGGAACTCAGTTCATGACTAATATAAATTTAGCGGCAGCTTTAAAAGCAGTTTCTAGCAGGAGAAAAAAAATGCTATCACATAAGGGTAAGTATGAAATCCTGAGAGAAATATTTAAAAATATATACTTGAAGTGTTGAAGGAGATAGTACTTTGTATTCTTCATCATATCATTTTTGTGAGTATTGAATATATTCATGTTTATTTTTCTAGGTTCTGTTTTGTAGCCCTAAGAAACGTTTCAAACATAACTGAACGTATAAGAGCAAGTACTCTGCACGGTGGGACACTGCATTATATATAAAACTGTGTGCATACATTAAATATGTATTTAAAATGCATATCTTAAAATTGAGAAAACTCAGTAGCTCTCTTTGTTGCCAAAATCTCTAATCATCGCTGCAGGCCTGGAAGGAAGAAATGCACAGAAATTCCTAGGCATCATACTCACAGACCAGAAAGACTGGACTAATTCCAGAATCTTCACAAGTTGCTTTAATAACAAAAAATAGAAAGAGCTTGAAAAAAGGAAGGCTGGTGGACAAGATGAAGTCATCGAAATGGAACTTTCATAATTTGCATGCAGAAAGCTTAAAAACTCTCTGTCTAAAAAACTACCAGTACAAGAGATGCTTCAGTACATCAGCCTCTGAGGCAGGGATTTACATGGAGCCCAGAAGAACATACACATTAGAAACAGAACCAGCCAGTGGAGAAACACCAGGACCAAGACGCTTTTGTAAGCATTCTTTGCTAATTAGCACTCTCAGTTGTTAAATATTAGTGCTTCACAATGAGACTGTGATAAGATTTAAAGAAAAAAAAATGTCCTCCTTGCAGAGACTGTCTCAAGCATTGCAGAAGGTTTGTCTCTCCCCACTGCCCAGAATGCTAGCAGTCCCCTCCCACCAGGCAAGAAAAATGCCCTTGACCGGGAAAGGCTCCTTAGCAGTACAATAACACCCAGAGTTGAGAATCACTAGTTATGCCAGTATTCTTCTTATTGATAAAATGCATGGTGAAATACTTGTCTAAAGAATTGTAATATTTATTTTATAAGATTTGCTCAAATAATTTTATTTGAGCTAATGCCACCTAAAGAAAAGAAACTTTTCTTGTACATTTAAGAAAAAATATGCAAGTCCCTTCAGTTCAACAATATTTATAGCCCTGATTCTAGAAGATACTTGTCTGCCAGGTACAAGTGGCCAGGCTCCACCTTCGTTCTTTCATCCTGAGACTGGTACCTGGAAAGAGCCACCATCAGTTTGGATATTGCTCCAGTGTGAGTCACTGCCACGTGCAATTTGTATTATCTTCTCCATTTAATTTCAGAGTTTGAAGTTAAGCAATCCCAATATTCCCATTCCATTCAGTTTGGCCCTATAATAGTCATAGTGCAAGTTCAGGGTTGTTAGATTTATACCAAATACAGTTCTGTACTGTACTAAGTGTCAGATACAAAATAATAGTCAAAACATGGTAGGGACCTTGAAAAAGCTCATATTCTAGTAGGAGGTAAATACGTAGGGACAAATAAATAGCATAAAATGTGATATAAACCCTAAAGAGGTGACAGTCCAATCCTGAAGCAACATAGAGGAGGAAATAAACACCCCATCACAGAGAAAGGAGGAATTTTAGAAGATAGTCTGATGCCAAGACCCTAACAAGAAATGGGCATTTATTACATGAAGAGTCAGGAGCATGTTTTTTCTAAGCACTGTTATTAGCACATGGAAAAATAAAAGGGCTTTACCTAAAATTATCAGCTCAGGGAACAAAATATTACAATATCCCTATAAAGACTAGCAGAGAATAGCAGGAAACTAGCCTAGAGATAGAATTAGATTCAGCTCATTAGAACCTAATGCATGAAAGATGACAATTTCATCCAATTGCTTAAAACCCTCAAATCCATCTCCATTATGCAGAGCACCACTCAGCAATTAAAAGGAATGAACATGCCCCACCATGGATGAAGCTCAGAATAAATACGCTGTGTGTGAAAGGAAGCAGACAAAGCACGAGTCTGTGTTGTATCACTCCACTGATACACAACTTTGGAAAACACAAACTCATGTGTAGTGAAAGCAGATCAGTGATTGCCTGGGGGTGGGGCGGGGCATGAGAGAGATTACAAAGGGGTGCAAGGAAGCTCCTGAACATGATATGTTTACTATCTTGATTGTGGGGATGGTTTCATGGGTACATGTGTATGCCAGGTTTGTGAAATTATCCATGTCAAACATGGCATTTACTCTGTGACAATTACACCTTAATAAAGCTGACCAAAATATCAACCAAAAAAAGGAGACTTATATATTGCATTTGACTGCTTAAAAGCTCCATGAGAATAAACATAAAACTGAAAATATTTCCCCATTGGAGTGGCATAAGAATTGGGTGAATGGACCCCAGGGAGAAATCACAATGTAATTTAAAAATAATAAAGAAGAAAAAAATCAAGTTTTATTTGTTAAACACTTATTTCTAATATCACTCTCAATGCATTTGTATATTTATGAATATGTAGTGTGTGTGTGTGTGCTGTTCTTATTTCTTCATTCTAGAATGTTTTTCCTGGCCTCTGACTTACCTTTTAAACATCTATTTTCTCTAAAGGCAGCTGTATACTGCTCTCTGCTTGGTGAAGTTCATTCTCAGCTCAGGTATACCTGGAGCAGCCTTTCCTGTGTGGTGGAGTGTGGTCCTCACAAAGCCTCCACCATATTCCAACCTGCTCAATATCCTTTCGCTTACTTACTGGCTTGGGTGTCTCTCCCACTAGAGAATCACCTTCACGTAAGCCATTATCTGTATTCTGAGCTGTCATCCAAGTGTCTAACATATCAGTGTATACTTATTGAGAGAATTAATGCCATGTTTCTCATTCCCACCTTCATGCATATGTTCTGAGACATGGATGGAGAAGAGCCATGCCAGTCTGCCCCGCCAACTCCAGTTGACTAGCGTTGGTCAGCCGTCTCTGTTGACAAGGATTCTGATGTCATTTCTGAATTCTAGACAGAGGGCCATGTTTGCTTAGAAATGTCTGCCATGGTTTATTATGGGACTATGGGAACATAAGCAACATGTACTTCTGATTTCTAAATCGAGAAGTGCACAATTAAAACATTATATGAAATAGCATTTTAAATCAACTTTTCATGCAACATGGAATGCCACTATTTCCTTCTAGAACGCATGGTCTTTCTCCTATTTGTCATTTTGGGTGGTGAAATTGAGACATTCTTCATTTTTCTCCCATGCTCTCATTTAGAGGACAAAAGTCAGTGACAGACACGTGGCCCCACCAAAATTAACATTAAATTGGGGGCCGTTGAGGGGTGAGAAAAGAGAAACAGAGAGAGGGGGGTGGAAGATGACTCAGTGGAGGTGAACAAAGGAGCAGGCAGTGTGGGAGCTGTCCCCTGACAGTAAATGACTTCCGTGGCAACTTCTGTGGCAAACCTGCCACATCTGGCTCATGTTTCATAAACATGAAGAGATTGCAGCTAAAATCTGGGTCACGTCAGAGGGAAGAGAACGGCTACAGCATGCAATGTCACCAACAGGTGAGAGTGTAGTGTAAGCATGCAGAACACAGAGTTAAAAGTGACCGTGGAAATATAAAAGATACGCAAATCTTGGACAGGCAACAGATTTCTAGAGAAGTGATAAGGAATCAAGAAGATCCGAAAATATCAAAGGGCAGAGTACTCTGGGTTACAAGGCACGTGATATGAGGATGTACTTCTTTACAGGGCACGACAGATCTTTGGCTGTGATATTATTAGATTTCCAAGACTATTTTGAAAGATAGGGTCAGAAATTATTATTCGCTACAAAGAAACTAAAGCTCCTAAAAGTTAAAAACCACACTGGAGCCAGTGACTCAGGGAGGAAGAATGTGCCAGCAGGCATCCCCTCCCCATTTTTCTTCCACGTCTCCCCCCTTCCTCGTCTCTTCCTTTCTTTTCTTTATGATCCTTCCCTCCTTCTTTCTTTCCCTTCTTCCATTGCTTCCACTCCTCTCTCTCTCACTAGACTGAGCATATGAACCTTTATTTAACAGTTAAATAATGTACTTGAGGGGTCGTGGTTTGAAACATTAGTGACAGACATACAAAGCTGTAGACGAGGCTCTAGGAAATAAATGACAAAGTCATGTTTCTATAGGAAGCATGCCTTAATAACCAATTTATTTTTTGAAATAAATATGTACTATAAACTTACATGTTGTCATTGATTTCTTCCTCAGGAAGTGAACATAATAAAACACTGATTATACAGGCCTGGTTTATTTAACTTTATTCACTTAAACTTTTATGAAAACACGACTTCTTGAACTTTTTATTTGTAAGTATCAGTGTGCTATCCATACATAGGTATGTGTAGTATGCTGTATATATGTATGTATGTGTGTGTATATATAATTTTAAATAAATAATTTAAAACCCAAACCAAAGAATCCCCTCTTTATTTGTGCGGATGTTTGACTAGGTTAGAACATTGCATTTATAAAAGCCTCTTTGCCTGAAACAATGTTATACTCTGGATAAGAAACTTCTTTCTTCCTTGATGAAGTCAGTTTCTTTTATGGGAACTGAACTATTCCCCAATTCCCCTGGTGGGAAATGAATTAATATAGTAGAACAGAGTTTACCCTCAACAGCTGCAGCTTGCACCTGTGCTGGGTTTTTTTTTTTAATCCTTTTTCACTGCAGTATGATAGAGAAAAAAGCTGGGGGAAATGCTTTATGGGACCTTCCAACTGAGATGTTTTATGCATTATTAGGAACAGAAATCCTCAGTGGGATTTAACCATGCCTAGGAGGAATTAGGCTTAAGAAACCAAATATGAAAAGTATATAACATTTCCCCAGCCGGCACTGAGATTGGCAGGGGGATCCATACTAGACACCCTCTGGTTCCTCTCCAATCTGTCATGCCAAGTTCCCCCGATAATTTCTTCTCCTGCCTCCTTTGATCCACAGCCTATGGAGCAGAGGTATTTACAACACTGCATTGGCATTGCCTGAGCACCACTGGCCAAGACAGAGCACACTATCCGCTTTGCTGTATGCCTGCTCCGCGTCATTAAGCATTAATGAAGTGATCTCTAATTGTTTCTCGTTCTTGGGCTCCGACTCTTTATTGCTTGCCACTCTTGTGCAGCTTCCCTTGAAAGTCAAGTTAACTCTTCCAACTGTTGAGATGGCAGGCACAGGCTTCCCTGTGGAGGCCATGACTTTAACCTGCTATGAGTTGGAAGGCAAAGGAAGAAGGAAGAATGATTCCCATCATAGGCATCAAAAAATCATCGTCAGGGTTGCTTTGAGCTGCCAGTTTTTTTACCTTTGAATTGCAAGCACTTGCCACCCTGAGCTGCGTGGGAAGAGAATTGCCAACTATCAAAGCTGTCTTAGCATCATCCACTGCTTCTTGAAGAATGTTTCAGTAATGGATGTACATAAATGGGAAACTTCTCTGAAGAAAACTTTGTCAATGATATAGATTAAAAGAAAATTGTTGAGAAAATACAGAATACTATGAGGAAAGCAATCAACCAATTTACACCAACACACAGAGATAAGTGTGTTTTATGTGCCCTGTGTACATAGCTTGAAAAAAATGCTTTAGATGTGTCTCAGCAAGCAAATCCATCCCATCTGAATAGAAATAATGGTCAGCTTACACGTGTGTTTTGAGGGTGGGAAGAAAGTTTCATTGCTGACTGTTAAAAAAGAAAAGTAAAAGAAACAAATGTTAATAAGACTGTCACCACACTTGACAACTTAATAAGCAGAGTATGAGAGTATCGATATATTAACAGAGTATTTAACTTTACCTGGAAACTCTCTATGAAGCCCAGAGGCCACCCAAACTTAGACATCAATGCCAACATTTACATGGGACCTGAAATCTCCAAATGCAACAAACAGTTCCTGTTGACCAAGTAGTAAAATAAAATTCAGGGAGGAGCAACAGTGATTTGGTGAAATTCAACAGCCTCAGGAGTTATTAGACTTCTCATTTGTAATGAGGGCAGTAGGGAATTTGTGGTACATATACAAATGAGCATGGTTCTGATTAAAAATACCAGTCACCTATTTCATGCAAACATTTAAACAAGGGCCAAGTTGTAATAAAGTTTCTAAGGGGTCGGGTTACATCAAAATGCATTCTGAAGAATTAATTTTATTAATATGCATTCATTGAATAACAAAGGAAGTAAATTCCAATTATTTTCCACTTATTTTGAAATATTAGTGTCCTATATTAAAACAGGAATACCCAAAGAATATATGTTCCTTTAGGTATTCTTTCTGCCATTGTTTTATTTTATTTTATTTTTTAAATTATTTTATTGTTTTTCCACTACAGTTGTCCGCATTTATCCCCCGGTGCTCCCCCCCAACCCCATCTACCACTGTTTTAGATCACTGAGTTCCTCTCTTCCCGTCAGGACCCCTATAAAACTGTCAGCCAGCCATAGTTTTGTTCAAATAGATACATCTGCCTCCTTTGACTTCCTTCGTTGCCCTTGTGGCTCCAAGGGCTGAATGCTTAAGGCAGTGCCCTGCAAGTACACGTGTTGGTGGCTGAGACCTCTGCATGCCTGTCACTTCTCTTCAGTTTGTGCTGCACAGTTGAGTGGGTCTGTCTGTTGAGTGACTGTGGAGACAGGGCCTGGGAGAGAGTTAGAAATCAAAGTGACAACTTAGCTCAAAACAGACCCCTCATCACAAACGGATGTGCTTCAGAGGACAAGTGCCTGTAGCTGGCATTTCCACTACATTTATGGGCTTAAAAGTACATATTTACTTAAAGCCATGAGATTATTGGATCTGCAGAAGAGCATAGAGTTTGTCTTATATTGCAGCTAAAGAAAATGGTACCTACAGAAGTAAAGGGGCACTTTTGTTTGGTAAATGTCAGGATGTGAACTTGAACTTATGTCTACTGACTTGCTACGCCTAGAAACAAGGCTCTTTCCATGGTTCCTTAATGTTGCATTTTCTATAGCCCTGGACCAGGGCATCTAGGGTCTTAGCTATATCCCTGGTGTGAGTAGAGTTTTCCCACTGTTTAGATAATAGTCTCCCTCTTACACCTCTGAAGCTGCCTTGCAAATATGAGCAGCTGATTTATAAGGAGAACTTTAAATGAAAATATGGCTTACTCAGTATAATTCCATTATTCTTTCTGGGAAAGCCATTAAAGTCTAGGTCCTGTTTATGTTTGATCTTTCAGTACATGTTGTTAATGTAGAATCCCTAAGTATATCTATAGAATAGGTACTCAATCAACATACTTTGTTTTATTCAATTGTTTCCTTGAATTATGTGGGGGTATGTGTATGTCAAGAAGAGTGAGCTGTCAATTAAACAGATGAAAGGCCAGCAGAATTCAAGTCTATTTATAATATGAAATCATTCTTCCCATGAAGAAGGTTATATATACAGTAGACAAGTATTTCCAGCTGTACTGTCTTAACCTATCCACCAATTTACCTCTTCCTGGTCTAGGCAGTATAAAAGGAAGGGTGTTAAGAGGGTGTTAACAATAGGGCTGGAAGGAAGGTTCAATCCATTCCAGATGTGGTAGTTGACACCTTGTCTTAACTTTGTTCTCAGTCTAGCACCTCATATATCATTGATGAGGGGCCAACCAGGAAACACACCCAAAAGCTGAGGTATCATGATTAGGTGCTAATAATTAAGGCTGGAATGCCTTTGACGGAAACAAACGTTTTGGTAGTCTGCTTCTCAGAGTTCCACACTACCTCTTTTCTACCTGACTTTGCCATTACACTTTTTTAACCCAATTTTTCAATTATGCTCTTTTTTTCTTCCTTTGCTCATTTTCTTTTAGAAAAGATGGATGTGCTTTGTTTTCCATTTTTTTCTACCTGATTTAGAAACCACAGGGCAGGATATTCTGAGCTCTATTGCAGAATGCAATTCATCAATAGCTGTGAGTTTAATGCTGCATGTTTGCAGAGCAAGAGAGTAAAAAATGCAAATGTTTTTAGTTTTATTTGAAAAGAAGTGTTCTCATCCAAAAGACATCTTGACAGAGCTTCAGAAACCACCCAGGACCACATTTTATGAACACTAAATTTAAAGATATTCTCGTAAAAGTGACTGTATTTAAAGTAAGAGTGTGGAGCGTGGGCACATGTGGAGGAGGTGAAGCAGGAACAGAAGCAGATTTGAAACTGGGTAAAATGCTGAAAGAGGTGTAAGCCACTTCCAATGCTAGAACCAGAAAGAGCAAATCAGCTGAGGAAAGAAAGTACATGGTTAATGTAGAATAGGTTGTTCTAGAAGACACATGCCTCTTGGGGTTGGGCAACGCTGATACAGTGCTTCAGTGAGAGACAGTCTAAGACATGCAGCAGCACTTAATGATGTGTTCCATTTATATCCACCTCCAAATAAGGAAATGTTCTCCAAACTCACCTCCAGTGCATTGTACAGGAGCAAGAGGGCACCAGGCCATTCAAAAAATCAAGTTTTATATTAGAAAAGAAGGGAACAAAGATCATCTAAGTAAGTATCTTAGACTGGGGAGCCCTAAACTGGGGTCCAGTGTAATTCTAAACTGGATATTTAAGTTAGATCTCATTGAGAAAGTGGCATTTAAACAAACACTTGAAACCCATGAGGAGTGTAACATGTAGATATCTGAGTGAAGAATATCTGAGGCAGTGGGAACAGCCCATGTCAATGTCCTAGGTCAGGAAAATGCCTCAAGTGTTCAAAAAAATCTATAAGGAAATTCAGTGTGGCTAAAGCAGACTAGTGATAGAAATGGTTATAGAAAATAAGTTTAGAGAGGTAGCAGAAAGCCAAATTGTGTAGGGCTTTGTACGCCAGTGTAAGGACTTTGGCTCTTACCCTAAATTAGATGGGCAGTCATTGGAGGGTTCTGAGCAGATGACTAACATAATCTGACTTATATTCAGAAAGAATTATTCCTGATGATTCAGCAATAATTGAGTGAAGTGGAGGTAACAACAGAAACAAAGAGGTAAGTAAGAGACAATGGTGAAGAGTCCCCAAAGTGCTATCTATCTATCCATCAATTTCTCCCCTCCCTGTATTGGGCACATTAATTTTCTTTAACATTTAGAAGTGGAGGCTCAATGCCCTTATCTTAAATCTGGAGTGGACTTAATGACTTGTCTAAATAATAAAATGAGATGGAAGTCCAGGAAAGACTTTATAAGATGCCCTGAAGTCCTGCAACTTCAAACTGATTATGTTGATGCTCACTCATGAGAAGCTTCAGCCTAGAATCTAGCTGCCATCTGGGAGAAATTCAAACTACATGGAAAGTCCATATGTACATGGTCCAGTTGACAGGCCCAGCTGAGCTCAAGTCAGCAGCCAGGATCAACTGCCAGCCAGGTGAGTAGGCCATCTGCAACATCCAATCTCTTGTGTTATTTCACCGTGAATGCATGGAAGAGCTCAAGCTGAGTCCACTCGACCTAGAACACGATGAAGAAAGATGAGACAGTGCTTAAAGTTACAAAGTTTGGAGCAATTTGGCATAATTCACGAAGCTAGAGGTAAATGAAGCTTGGGCTACTGCTTAATCCGTACGGAAGCAGCAGTTGAGAAGTGATGAGAATCTGGAGTCTCGGCAGAGCAACACAGATCATCTGACTGGTCCGTGTGCAAGTGGATTCGAGGAAAGGGCAAAGATTAAGGATGACAGAACATATTTTACTCACACAACAGAGAGGCAGGAATGGCTGTCAAGTAAGTTGTTGGATGAGCATAGAAGGAGCAAGTATGGGGAAGGAACAGGTTTCTGAACAGAAAAGAGTGAGTTAAGAATTTATCTGTACAGTTAGTAGGATTGGGAAAAGGGAGAAGTTAAAAATAAGAGGATTACTGAAAGAAGGTAACTATAACCAATCTATAAGATAATTATGGCCTTCTTAAGAGTAGTTTCAGAATAGATGGCTAAGAGAAGAAAGTGTATGAGTCAAATAAGACAGATGACAAAGTCCAATGTCCAAGGAGAAGTCATATTACTTAGGAAGTGTGGGCACAGTCTCTGCAGTAAAACACAAAGATGATGTCATGGGGTCTACAGCCAGAAACAGAAAGATGGAGATTCCTCTAAAAACGAGAGGCTTGTGAAAGCATATAAAATATCCTGAGTAAATGTTTCCAGGAACAACTAGGGAAGAGAAAAGGAATATATGCACATTTTCCTTTGTGGAGAAAAGCCACCACGGATTGTGATTTTTTTTGTTGTAAGTGTGTTTTTTGTCTATATTTAATTTCTTTCTTTATGGAAATGATAGAAAATCATTTTGATTTTATTTGTTTTCAGGAGGGGGGTAAATTGATCATTTTCTGTCTTAATCCAAAAGTGTTCAGTTTAAATTTTGTGGCTTTATTTGTAACCCGGAGGCAGTTGGACTCTCAAGGGAAATTCATATCTTAGCAGATTTTCAGTGTAATCACAATATATCAGTGCTTCAAATAGATTTATTTGAACTTCAAATAGATTTATAGATTTATAAATAGACTTATATGATATTATGTTTAAATATCAAAAAGTTAATATTCTCTGTGCACAGAGCTCCAAACCCACTTTGGCCCCTACGAATTAGGAAGAAAGAACATATAAACACTTTAAAAAGATAATTACCAAAAAAGAAATGCTTTTACAACAAAGAACAGAGTGAAGGATTCTTTGCCTGTGCTTTTATGGTCTTGCCTCTCTTCCACACCCCTCTGCACAAGGGAGGGAGGGGCTACTGTAAGAAGTGGAAGTGGGGTCAGTCCCAGTTTGTCAACGGCAGTGACAATCAACACGCTTTATTTTGCTGCTTTGAAGTCATTTGTAGTTAGAAACACACTTCCGGCTTTATCATATAAAACCTGATTCATGTCTCACTGTCCATTTTCAGAGCTGCTCTCTGACAGACATGGGTGGTGTTGATTCATTTCCCTTAATTTTTCTGAACTCTACCTTTACCGGCATAATACATGGGACTTAAAACAAAATTTTCAGCCTGATGGGCAGTATTTGTCACTGGAGATTCAACTTAAACCTATGCATTTCCTTCGCAAACCCTAGTCTCTTCTGGTTGGTGAGGTCCAGCATTGTTCTTGTCCTGAGTTCTCGGAGCTCCTTCTGTCTGAGTGGCTCATATCACTCCGTACTGCACGCTCATGTTGTCTTGTGACCAGGAATATCCCAAGGTTTTTGGAGGCAGGCAGGCATAAAATTAAAATATACTTTAAATCTGCTTTGTGTGTGGCCTTCAATGCTCCATATGACTGCATGATCTGTCTTTAAAACAAGTCTTTAAAATAGAAAACTTTAAATCTCATTAGAAACAAAACACGGAGAGTTAAAATCACTTTCCAGGAGAAAGTTGCATATGTTGGAGCTGGAATTTGAACCAAAATGTGACACAAAATCCACTCTATTTTCTCAAATTTTATGCTGTGTAAATACACATTTTTCTTTATATTCCACAGTAAGTCGAATACATACATGTTTTATTAATTATCTGCAAAATTGAATTGAATTGAAAATTTCCTACCTACATCAAAATTTCTAAGAGAAAAGCTCTTGTTCCCTGAGAAGAATGATGACTCGACTTTTACCAAATAAAATTCCAGGTGAGGGGAAAAGTAGTTTAAAGATATTTTTACCTGGGACTTACATTTTTTTCTTTCTCTCCTTCCTTCTTTTCCTCTTTTTTATTCCCCTTCCTTTTGCTCCCACTGCTCACCCCTCCTACCTCTCTCTCCCTTTCCCTCTCTCTCTCTCATTATTATTTTACATTCATGAACCATTTCGTAAAAGCCTAAAGTACATCTTCTCTTACGGAGACATTACTAAGATGTCATAGAAAGTATTGAGAAAATTTCACAACACTCACAGAAATTAATTTTGGGTTTCTTTTTCAAGCAGTTAGTAATGTATAAGTCTGGTAAAAGAAAGAAGAGCAAAGGGAAAATAGGTCAAATAGTTTTTCTTGTAATTTGATGAAATGATTAGTGGAGACATTGTTTCTGATGACATTGAAATAAGAACTGTGAACTGAACGATTCTGCAGAAGGGGATATTTTCCCACTTAGCTGCTCTGTGGGTGCTCAAGTGGTGCCTAACCTCACGGCCATTGAGGAGACTTCTGCTCATGGCAGTAGCACTTGAATCAAGCAAAACTCGGGCACCCTGCAAACAGGACTGGAGAACATTTGAAATTGGTGTTTAATAGCAAAAGTCCTCAGATTGCTCAACCTCACTGGTATATTTAAGATCTTCTAGCAAATTATATTCTACCATGTATTATAGGATATTTAAAGTTAACATTTACTGAGAACTCAATATACACGAGCCACTGTAGTAGCTATAAACATTATATCCATTATCATATTTCAGTCTCATAACGATTAATGGTGATTTTCACCATATGCCTTCAACAAAAGAGGAAACTGAGTCACAAAGAGGTTAAGGAACTTATGAAAATGCCACGCCCAGTGGGGAGTAATAGGGGCAGGACTGAGGAAAACCACTGAGCTAGCTGTGCTCAGAACAATGGTGCCATCTTGTTCTCCCTGGGGAACAGCAGCTGCCAAGCCGCCCTCACTGACATTTGATGAAAGAGCCTGTATCTGCAGCCTACCCTACTGTTTAAACGGCTGCATTTTGCCACTGAGTTGGCATATTGGCTATGCATTCCCTAAAATTTATTCTCAAAAGGCAGAGGAGGTTTCACTCCAAGATAGTGTCGTTCATAATGGTTGACCTTGTACTATGAATTTTAAACTATTGAACAATTAAATTTCAGGCTCCAAACAAGAGAAAGATTGTCACATGGATGTAGGGATAGCATTATCAGGTTACATAGACCTGGGAAAGAGAGACACTGGTATCACACTATCATTACTTTTGTAGACACGAAGGTCATCTGCAGAAGGTTATTTACCCAGAAAGAATGCAATTCGAAGTCAGGTAATGCTCTGGTTCCCCAGACACCAAGACAAATGCACTGAGACTGATCTCTACACATTAATACACAGCAACAACTTCATACATTTGGGGGCTACTAGCTAAAAAAATAAATTGGTTTAATACAATGATAGTTATGTTACGTCATCATCATGGATATAAGGTATTTTTATGTGTGGGAGCTAAATAAACACTGAACTTTATTTTTACTTGAAATTTTTTTCAGAAAAAAATACTGTTTGCTTAATATACTCATGAGCCTGACCCTCTCTGTGTGACATCTATATTGTTGTTATTCAACACCAGTCAGTTAGAAACTGCTATGGGATGGTTTGTGTCCCCAACAAAATGTGTATGTTGAACCCTGACTCCCAGTACCTCAGAACGTGACTGTATTTGGAGACAAGGCTTTCCAAGGGGTGACTAAGTTACAAATGAGATCGTTAGCATTAGTCTTCATACAATGTGCCCAGGGTCCTTACAAGAAAGGAAATTTAGACATACAAGTACATACCAGAGATGATGCTCTCAGGAAAAAAAAAAAGACTACTTGAGATCATAGTGAGAAGGGGCATCTACAAGCCAAGAGAACTCAGGTCTCAGAAGAAAGTGAACACGCCAACACCTGGATCTTGAAGACCTACCCTCCAGAATTGGGACAAAAGGCATCTCCATTGTTTATGCCACTCAGTCCGTGGCACCCTGTGAGGGCAGCCCTAGCAGTCTGATACAGCGACTGTCCTTGGTCATGTTGCCTTGGCAGTAAGTTTCTCTATATTCAGACAACATCTAATACTTTGATGTTCTTAATATTGGACTGAGAAAGCGAATTCTTTTTTCCTTTTCCAAATTAAGTGTAAATAGATTGTGTTATTTAGACTGTTCCTTGTTAGGCTTAAAAATTTCTAAAAGATAAAAAAATTCTCAGTAATGGCAAAGAGTACCTTAGAGGAGGAAAAACATGGTGCCGTTCCATGTGTAGTTGATTAGAACTGAAGAGACCAGAGTTTAAATGCCTCAGCTACCCTCAGAGAAATTATTTAACCTTTTCATTTCATTTCCCTTGTAGCTCTAAGACCATTTATGAGTATCAAGTATCCCTAAAGCAGACAAAGGAAGAGTGAGCCAGATCAGTGATAAAGAGCATCTGGCTGTTCTTCTGAAGTAGCCAAGCAGCCAGCACAACTGTAACTTAATTTCATAACAAATCTCAGTGGACTGAAAGGTGATATTACCTTGTGTCTTCTCTTAACAAAACCAATAATGACAGCCAACAAGCCAAGTCCACTGACCTTACTATCAGTATTCTTCACGAGGTACAAAACAACCTGATAATTCTTTAAATCACTAAGAGCACTGGTTGTGGAGTAGAAGGATCTGGTTAACATTTCAGCACTGTTGTGCTGTATCTAAAAGTATTATTCTGGACTTATAGACCAATATAAATCTATATATTTTTAAAGATTTCATTTATTTATTTTTAGAGAGAGGAGGAGGGAGGGAGAGAGAGAGAGAAACATCAATGTGTGGTTGCCTCTTGCATGCTCCCTACTGAGGTTCCAGCCTGCAACCATGGCATGTGCTCTGACTGGGAATCGAACTGGTGACCCTTTGGTTCACAAGCAAGTGCTCAATTCACTGAGCCTCATCAGCCAGGGTAGGGATCTGTATTTTTAAAAAGCTTCCCCAGTAACATGAAAGATAAAATTTATAAATTAATGCACTATATTAACTATAGACTTTGAAAAAACATCAACAACAACAAAAAAACAGATCTACCTTTTCACAGTTTTATTTCTAGTGTCTTGAAAAATCTATAGAACAGAATCAGAAATCAACATATACTCATAGCAAAAATAAATAACTATGATGTTCTGGAAAACATAAGGCATTAATATTCATTACACAGATGTTGCAGATTAAATGACATGTTGCAGATTAAATGATATGAATGACATATATTACTGTGCAGAAAGGTGCTTATTGAAGAGTAGTTTTCATATTATCATGTATTCATCATATTTTATTGCACTCCTGTTATGGTGTGACCATTTTGCTAGGCAGAAAAGCTTAAAAAAATGACAAGGTATTTTTCTTATTCTACTGGGAAAGATGTACAAAAACCAGTGATTATATTAGATTATAATTAATTAGAGTTTTGAAATGCTATTTTACTGCACAGAGTCAATATATTAAACTATTTCTTGGCCGTTGCATTATTAAGGGAAACTTCAGTTGCTAAAATTAATAAATTCCAAATTTCGGCAGCCGAATTTAGGATTTCCCATATGGCAGAAACGTGGTTTTCTTCCAGGTGTTATCCAGCAGCGGGGGGTGGCTGAGGAAAATGAGAACACAACTCCTTCTTAAACACCTTCACTTCAAAATGACGCACATCCTTTTCAGCCACAGACCACAGCAAAAGCCAGTTAAAGGTTTCCCAACCTAGACACCAGGGAATCTGGGAAACAGAATTCCCACCTGGGAGCTGCTTCCCAGGATGGCACCTTGTTATGGAAACTCAGTGCCCAGCTGTAACTGTTTGTGCCACAACTGCACACAGGGGCCAGGCACTGCCTGTCTCAGTTATAAGGCCTTTACGGAAGTGGCAGCACATATTTTGAGACTTGAATAATGACTGTGCATTATTCATTATGTATATGGCAAAGAAGGATGCATGGACAAGAAAGATGTCTGGGGTGAAATGAACAACATGTGCAATGACCTGCAGGTTAGAGCAGAGAAAAACAGGAAAATAAGGCAATTCCATCTTGCTTCTACACTAACGTATGGCAGCAAGTAGTGGAAGATGAGTTTAGAGAAATAGCTGAGGAGCTGAAGATAAAAGCCTCGGTGTCATTATAGTAACACCCTATCTTCTCTCTCGACTCTCTCTTCCCCGCAGAATTTTCATTGATCCGGTGGAGGCCCTCTCAAACTCTTGTTCTCCTTCTTGCTCATTCATGAAGGTGATCTCCTTTCTAGACGGGGCCACTAAAGGGAAATGTTTTTTATTGAATGACTGACCTTTTAATTCTCCCAGTTGACTGTGTGGATAAAGCCTGGTCATGTGTCTCAGACAATCGGCCCTCTGTTGAGAAGAGCAGAGCACAGTTCTCTCATTGATGGGGATGTAACTTGCGTGCATCGAGGACATGGGCAAGGGACGTTCACATAGCGTCTACTAATGACCTGCCTCTTGAAAGGTAGGCACTTCAGCATATTGTGTCCCGGTATTGTGTTTCCTCGTCAATACTCTTCTGCCAAGAGAGCCCCATCCCCAGTGACGACAGTATGTTCACTTACAATATTCTGTGACCTACTCAGGGTTACGGCCTCATTAAAAAACAATTGATGTCTTTGGCATAAGCTTGTGAGTGTCCTTGTTGTCTGCATTTAAACATGATGAAGAAAAAAAATGAAAAAAGGTTGACCTAGATCTTTCCAAGACTATAACAAAAACTGACAAGAGTAATTGTTTGCTACTTTGGGGACTTACAAAAATAGATAACCAATCAAATGAGGTCAGTAAATTTTGCTTTCTCTATATGTAGTTAAAGAGGTATTATTTTTAAAGTTTAAAATTGCCAACATTAATGAAAAAACCTGGCTCCTTATTAATTCCATTTAATCAATTTTCTTGTATATAATAGAATATGGGTAAAAAATAGACAGGGGGAGGGCAAGAATAGTGTGGGAAATATAGAATCTAAAGAACTTGTGACACATGGACATAAACTAAAGGGGGGAATGGTGGGGGAGGGGTGTGCAGGGTGGAGGGGAATGAAAAGGGGAATAGGACAACTGTAATGGCATAATCAATAAAATATATGAGTGAAATAGGCCAGGTGTTGAAAGACAAATACCATATGATCTCACCTTTAACAGGAAGCTAAACAACAAAACAATCAAGCAAGCAGAATAAAAACAAAGACACTAAAATAGAGAACAAGGGGACAGTGACCAGAGGGGAGAGGGAAGGGAATTTAAGGGGGAAAAGGGGGAGGGATTTGGAGGAACAAATATGAAGGACACAGGGACAAGAACTAAGGGGGGTGGAGATGGGAGGGAGGTGGGGAGCACAGGGCGGGGGGGGGGCTTGGATGGAAGAAATAGACAAAAAACTATACTTGAAAAATAACTAAATAAAATTATTTTTAAAATAAAAATAAAAACATGCAATAAAAAAAGAATATGGGAATATGTCAAATTTTTGGAAACTGATTTATATAAATCCCACGAACCATTTTTTGGTTGATGTCTCCACAAATACTGCACTGAGGGGACCTGTGTGTAATGTGCATAGGCTGTGTGGTGCAAACTAAGATTTAAAACACCGACAGCTGTCAAGAATTTACAGTTGGTTGCTGAAAAGGTACTACTTTAAAGCAAACGTGTTTTTATACTTAATGGGGTTTGATAACTGATATTCATAACACCAGGCTCCCCCTGAAGCCCTTCCCCTGTGACTCATCAGAATGGCACAGGCCGGCTGGGCTGCATCCTGCGAAGCACCATTTTACTAATAAGTCCACTGTGTGGCCAATTGATCCTTTGGAAACTGGATATCAACATTCGGTGCATATGTTAACTGATCAAATATCTACTATCTGCCAAAGACTGCCGCAGGAGCTGGGATGCAGTGGTGAAGCAGCTAAGGAAGGCGAGGCGTTTATGGTTTAATAAATGGAATACAGGCATGTGACAGCTGACTCTACTGCCCTGGCCGTCGTGTTAGAGACAGACGAGCACCATGTTCTCTGGGAGCAGGGGAAGGTAAGGAAAATCGTTGCTTAGGACTTTAGGGTTATATGAATACAGATTAGAATCTCAGACCCTCTACTTCCCTATCAGCTATGAACAGTCTGACCTTGAGTCCCTCTTCTCATGGAAATGTTCATGTGAGGATTGAGAAGTGAGAAGATTCACCCAGGCAAGCAGTTGAAATGCCGTCTGATAGAGTATATTCCTCAAAACGTTAATTCCTTATTATAATATTAAGGAAGATGACTAATATTTTACACCTATGATATTTAAAATGGGTCTTAAAAGAAAAAATAGCTCTGGCTGGTGTGGCTCCATGGATTGAGTGCTAGCCTACAAAGCAAAGGGTCACAGATTCAATTCCCAGTCAGGGCACATGCCTGGGTTGTGGGCCAGGCCCCCAGTAGGGGGCACGCGAGAGGCAACCACACATTGATGTTTCTTTCCCTCTCTTTCTCCCTCATTCCCCCTCTCTCTAAAAATAAATAAATAAAATCTTTAAAAACTGTTTTGCCCTGGCTGGTGTAGCTCAGTGGATTAAGCACAGTCCTGCAAACCAGACAATCGCAGTCCGATTCCCAGTCAGGGCACATGCCTGGGTTGCAGGCAGATTCCCTGCAGGCCAGTTCCCAGCAGGGGACGCAGGAGAGGCAACCATACATTGATACTTCTTTCCCTCTCTCCTTCCCTTCCCCTCTAAAGATAAATAAATAAAATAAAAAATATTTTAAAAAATTAATGAAAAATAATAAAAACTGTTTTAAAAAGGAAAAAAGTAAAGAATTACTAGACATAGAAGAAAGAGAAGAAGAATATCCCAAGGCAGAAGGAAAGATGTGAAAACACAGAGCTGTGACATCACCGGACCAGTGATTTACAGTTTCATTTTCTTTGCTTCAAGCAAAAAATAAAAACAGAAAATTCTTATTTTATGAAGGAAATGAGAAAACTAATGCATATTGAGTACTGTCTATATATCTTAGTAAATTCTCAGGTTCAGTAAACCCTATTTTACCAATGAAGATACTAAGATGCTAATAGACAAATTATCTTGCTCTGCAGTATCAGACTAAAAAAATAAATAAAAGCTACAGAATACTGACAACACCAAATGCTGGGGAAGATGTGGACCAACAGAAACTGTCATACAGTACCACTGGGATTGCAACGTGGTATAGTCACTCTGGAAGGCAGGCAGTTTCCTGCCAAGCTACACATACTCTTACCCTACGTTCCCACTCCTTGGTATTTACCCCTGAAATAAAAACCCTTGTCCACACTAAAGCAACCTGCACACAAATGTTTATAGCAGCTTTCTTCATGATTGCCAAGACTCGGGAGTAACCAAGATGATTTTCGGTAGATAAATGGATAAGTAAACTGTGGTACTTCCAGACAATAGAATATTATTCAGTGTTAAGAAGAAATGAGCTATCAAAGCATGAAAGACACAAGCAACTATATACATGCATATTACTAAGTGAAAGAAGCCAATCTTAAAAGGCTACATATGCATGATTCCAATTATATGACATTCTGGAAAAGGCAAAATTATATGAAGAAAATAAAAAGATCAGTGGTTGTCAGAGGTTGGTAGAGGGTCATGGAGGGAAAATAGGCAGAACAAAGAAGAATTTTAGGTCAGTAAAAATACTCACTATGATACCAGAATAATGAATGAAGAAATGTCATTATACATTTTTTCCAAATTTCACAGAATTTACAACACCAAGAACGACCATAATGCAAAACATGGACTCTGGATGATTATGATGTGTCGTTGTAGGTTCATCAATGGTCACAATGTCCCACTCAAGTGGGGACTGTTGAAAATGGGGGAGGCTATGCTTGAGGGACAAGGATCTCTTTGTACCTTCCCTGCAATTTTGCTGTAACCTAAAACTGCTCTTAAAAAATAAATTTAATAAAAATAATAAATCTAAAACACAGGTCACTTAATTTTATCTCCAAAATCTATGCTATTTTCACCTCATCAATACTGGGGTTATGATCTGACAATTTTAATGAACACTGTATTAGAGATGAAACCCATGTCATGCAAAAATAGAAAAATCACTATAAAAACCTCAGTTACATTGGTTGTCTGACTGAATTCTCCAGCACTATTCATTTAATACTCAGTGGCAAAGGAGTATAAACTCCCCTGTATAGAAAGTGAAGGTCAGAGGGATAACACTGAGGTCTCTAATCATGAGTGAGGAAACTCAGAAATCTAAAACTTTGATGTCACCAGTTAGCAAGTAGTAGAGTTAAGAATCAAACCCAGCTTCTCCTGAACCCTCCTGTTTTTCTACACATTTGGATGCCTCTTGTAGTTCATAATTTGGCCAAAGCTGGGCACTAATGGGAGCTGACTGCGTCTGGACACATTTAATGGTCCCTTGGACTGCTGTCTTGTATGTGTCACTGGAGGTGATCAATAATTCTCATGATCCTTCATCACCTTTTTGGGGGGAAAATGGTACTTAAATAAACCAACCAACAAATGAGGTGGAAGCTCACAGTGAGTGGCGATATGAGCCAGATGAATTACAAAGTAAAGTCCCCCAACACTGTTACCGTACATCTTGGATGCTCTCTGCCTCCATGTGGGATCACAGGTCAGAATGTGCTTTTCCATGGAGAATCTTTTGGCCCAAATGAAATAGTGTCCCAAAAAGCTGATGAAACAAATACTCTCTAAAGCAGGTAATATCAAAACATCAGTTCTCTGGAAGCTAATACAAAAATACAAGCACAATCTGGACACTCATATTTCAAAAATAGTCATTTTCTTCTCAGTAAACACACTGACTTCAAATTTCGCAGTAGGATCAGAAATGAGCTTCAAACTAAGATTATATATATTCAATACAGTATTTAACATAATATGATATATCTCTATATAAATCTATTTAAATGCATTATATATAAAAATTAAAAATGTATATATAAACACAAAGATATATATTAGAGTATATAATGCATATAGTATGCACTATATTATATAGAATATAAGTATTATATAAGATAGATTTAAGTTATTTTAAAAAATACAATGGCCTCGGGGGAAAATGTGGCTTTTTTCCAGCCATATCTCAGATATTACTTAAAGAATGAGAAAAAATAGACCTCAGAAGTGTCTTGGATCACTTTCCCTTGTTTTTATTCAACACATAATTGACATCAGTTGAGCACTTGCTATCAGGCAGATGTGAGAATGTGCATGTATTTTCTCACACAGCTCTTAGACATCCCTAGGAGACGCAAGTATTATCGTTCCTTGAAGGCACCAATTGGTAAGTAACTGCTCGTGTTTGTGTAACTGATAAGGAGGAGACCAGGATTAAAACCCAGGCAGCCTGGCTTCAGAGTCTACACTTGATTTCCTCTCCAAGTGCTCACTTGGTGTAAGCTACATATAGCAGGCACTGGGCCAGGTGCTTTCACTACCATTTCAAACAACCCATTCATTCTTTTAACTCCTGTCTACTTGTGTTTCAGACAGATCAGGTAACTGACTGTCAAATATATCAATCCTTTTTTTTTTTTTACGGTCCTAGACACCTGAAGTTTGGATAAGGAGTGATCTCCACAAAACAGGGGGATGAGGTTGTGGAAAATATCCTAATGCATTGTAAGATGTGTCTGTCTATTGTTTTGCTCCCAAAGTAGCTTTCAGCGAGGGATACAAAGCAGATAACAAGGCATGCAACCTTTTGAAGTCCCACCAGATGAAGGAGCAATCGATGGCCCAGCTGCAGTGCGCAGACCTACAAAACGCCTCTGCCAATTCCCAGTCCTCTTCCCAGGGAGCCACACTGTTCTCATCAGCGTGCCCATAAATTTTGCAGTAGGATGCAGGCTGCTGGCTCAAAGCTGACACTGACTGCAAAACCTCGCCCCAGGCCAACTGCTGTAAGAGGAGAACTTGGGGGTCCAGAAGGAAACACGGGGGCTTGCTGTTCAGCAGATTTGTCAGCGTTTAGACATCACAGGAAAGATAAGGCTAATTCCCCCAAGGGAAACATTGTAGGGTTATGATTTTTTTCTTTTTTCTTTGGTCAAACAAAAACACAAATTCAGCATCAGACAGGTTGTTCTTGGTAGTTACAGAAAGATGTTACAGAGATTCAATCTGCCAGTTTTGTTTTGTGTTTTGTTTTGTTTTGTTTCCTCTTTACCTTCCAGTGAACTTTCTTCTTTCTCCCTTCAAGCACTGGAGGGTGACCTAGGCTACAGAAACCTGGTTTCCTCTCATTAGACAGTAGCCAAGGGCTCTTTAAACTAATAAAGCAGGAGAAAGATCACAGATAAAACAAGATAGGACATTCAGGTGGAGATGACAAGAGAGTGCCCAGAGGGTTATGTTAATAATTACAGTAGGGAGAGTAGGAATGGGGCCTCTAAAAAGAAACCTACTTTATGATGTCTTAACAGCAAAACGTTTTTCATAATAAAGCCAATTTTGAAGTTTCCCACCCCCTCCCCCCATAAATATGGCAGTTCTCTGCAGGAAATTATTCAAAAAGCCAAAGTAAACACTTTCCCTCTCCGAGCAGAACTGAGTCATTTTGACAACGGGAAGAAAATGAGATAAAACACGCACTATAACACATTGAGATTGCCTTCTTGGCCTGTTGGGAATTCCAGAGGGCTATGTTTGGATCCATAAGGCAATTTCTTTTGGCATTGACTAATAAAAATCTGGTAATTTCTCCCCCTCCAAATTCTCGATTGTACACTAACCAGTTACAGGCTTTTTCCTTATATATAGTTTCCCTTGTTTTTCTACCACATTCCTAGGTGTCTGTCAGTGGATAATCTGTTGCTTTACTACACTTCACTTCAGTGTTTATTTATTGATGCTCTCACTTGTTCAACAGCCATGTGGGACAAGAGCACTGGCTGGTAGTAAGGCAAAAACGAATGAGACTAGGTCCCGGGTTCGCTTCAATCACTTGAAAAGTAGATAGACATACAAATCAGTAATTATACATTGTGAGACATTATAACATAATGTTTGAAAACACATTCATGAGATCCTTGTCATTCACTGAGCACACTGACCTTGGTTATGTTCCTTAAGGTTTCTGAACTCTGATTTCTTTATCAGTAAAATAAAGACAACAATTTCTACCTCAAGGCGTTTAAAGCAGCAATGAAAACCAATGCGGTATATAGAATGCTTGCGAGTAAACATTCAAGTAAAGTGGCAAATAGTATGTTAGACAAATGAAACAGTATGGCCAAATACAGGAAGGAAAAAACTAGCTCAGCTAAGGCTTCTCAGAAAATGTAAATTTAAGGTGGTGTCTAAAGAAAAACACTCCAGACGGATATTTAAGAGGCAGGTAAAAGGAAGTCCTGAAAGTTAGATTCAAGTACAAGTGCACAGAACTGTACAGGCATGGCAGACTGTGGCTGGAGTGGGGGTTCATGCTGGGCGATAAAAGAAAAATAAAACATGAAAAATGAGTTGGGAGAAAACTATGAATGGACTTCTAATCCACAATAAGAACTATAATCTCAGGATATGAGAAATAATTAAAGATCTTTCCAAAAAGAAAACCCCAGAATTGCACATTAAAAAATGAAATGTGAAATCTAGCTACTGTGTAGACAAGTGGAGACCAGTAGAGAGAGACCAGGGGCATGGCAAACCACTTCAGAAGACATAGAAAATTTGTCAGTGTTTAGACATCATAATAGAATATCGAAAACAGAAAATAGAAAATTTCTACATATCATGTTTATATTTAAGTTATATTTACATATGTATGCATTATATATGTTAATATACAAAAATAAAATCTGTGTAATAATATAGACACAATACAACCTACATCAGTAGAATAATAAAATATCTAAAGTCAAGCAATAATGATAGAAATGGGAGAAGAGATGCAGGTGAGAGAGAGAACCTGGGAAACTTTCTGAGTGACCGGACACAGGGAATTATGAACTGCATAGGCCAAAGGCATTTCTGAAGCTTTTGCCCTGGGAGGCTGAGTGATTTGTGATGTCATTAATAATTAAATATTATTCTGGATGAATGAGTAGAACCGGGGAGTGTGGTAGATTTGATCATTACTCCTCAGTTCTTTATGCTTATCTCACACATAGTCCCACCCTTTGCCAGATGGCATTGCAGGGCCTCCCACTGGACATAGTCCGTCTTTCCTTGTTCCACTGATGTTGAACTTGGCCAAGTGACTTGATTTGGCCAATGGAACGTGGATCACAGTATCAGTAGGCCAGCTGCAGACTGAGGCTGTAATAGGCATTCCTTATTTCTGCTTAGACTCATGTACTCCAGGGATGCACTAGGAGAAATACACACTCCAGGTCACTTTTTGTCTAATGAGAATGAGGAAGTGCATGAAGTACACCTACATCCAATCCCAGCTGGAAGACAATCCCAACCAAGCCCAGCAAAGCCACATCCTGAAACAAGCTTCCCAAGCTAACCTCCAGACCTACAGAAAAGAAAAACAAATACTTTCTGCTGTGTGCTTCCTAGAAATGGATTTTTATTCTGCAGCTTTGTGGCTACAGTCCACTAATACAGACATAAATAAATTCAAAAAAGTGATTTTTGAATATCTGGTTCCAATTTGTGTTCGAGGCCCAACTAACCCTTACCAGTGGATTCTCGGAGCTGCCACAGTATTATCTCAATTAGTTCTTTCTTCTTTCTTGTTTTAAAGTAGAGTGGTTTCTCTTATTGGTCATCCACTGAATGTTAGTACACTTGTAATTCTGCTGAGATACTTTAATTTTAATTATCTTTGCAGATACAGTGGTAGAATAAGGAGACCAGATGTTAGACCAGGAATTATCATATATAGGAAAGGGTTATTTTATTAAAAATTTAATGAACAAACTAATGACAGAGTGGATTCCATATCCGCACACTATAGGTCCCCTTACACTAGCTCAGCATCCTGAAAGCGCGTTTTGTTGATGAGTAGCAAAGGGACTGAATTACAGAGCACAGATAGTATAAAGATTTATGATGTGGTTTAATGAAGAACACATTGAGAAGTGTGGGGGCAACTTTGCCCGCAAAGTCCCCCCATCCACCACGGATGAAAGTGAAACTACCAAGACATGATCTGCTTGGGGAAGAAAAGTGGCCAGTCCCTCAGAGGAGATGGGAAAAGAGGCCCTTCCTCAAAGGGCTTTTATTGGGTTCGTTTACACAAGAATACAGGTAAGGATCAAACAATAGATGGCATTCAAAGAACTCTGAGGGCTTATTCTCAGTCAGGGTCAGATAGCTAAAAAGCCATAAAACTCTGAGGAACAAACTTCTTGCTTGGACCCTTATCATTTAAATGAGGGCATTCTAAACAAAGCAGGTTTCACAGGATTTTACATATTCTTTCTTAGGCCTGATCACCCTGGGGAACCCACCATTTCCAGCACAGGGCTGCACCACCTTCCCCATCATAAATTTTTAGGCTTAAGTGGATTAGAGCCAGGAAGCCCTTTTCCCAGATGGAAATGGGGACTCAGGCTATGTCAGAATAGCTGGGGGGTGCGGGTCCATCACTCCCTCTTTGTTGTAACCCCCTGAGTCCTTTCATAATGGCCTCCCAAGTGATCATGTGTGGCTTAGGTTGACCCCCCTCTGAGGGGTCATACCCATCATAGACTAACCGACCAAGCACTGGGGGCAGGGAATGAAGCAGAGACAAGCTTTGTCTCCCTAGTGGCTCGCATTCTGGAGATCGCTCACTCAGCCATAGCCATGGGGGGCAGTTACAACTCCTGAAACCAGGCAGAGCGGTTCCCAACAGAGAAGAAATATGAATAAAAAGAGAACGAGAAATAATGGTGATGTTGACATGACAATTTTACAAAAAAAGGAAGTGGTGAACAGTTTCAAGTACCAGAGAGACAGAGATTAGGTTAGCTAACCCTTAGCAGAATCAGATTAGGATGAGTTTTCCCTCCGAGCTAGCGTGATGTCTGTGCTGATGGAGACTGAGTATCTCTGCAGTGAACAGACTTTCAGGGACAGAAAAGCCTCCCAAATACCGAAGAGTATCTAACCAGGAAGGGAATGCGAGGTAGAAGAGGAAATGAGAAGAAAATAGAGGTGAGCTCCAAGTCTGTGCTTAAAACATTTCCTGTATCCACCTGAGTTCACTAGTATCCCTTTATTTCAATTTCAATAGACTGAGATTAATTATTAAATAAAACCTATTTGTAATTATTTATATTATAACTAGTCATGCTTGGGAACAAACCATTTTTTTTAGAGTACATAGAATGTAAAAATTGTTTCTGCAGGGGTTTTTTGTCTCTAAAATTCCCACATTAAAAACTCTATTCAACTCTTATTAAGTATAATAGAGGTAAGTAAAACTGAACTTATTGTCATAGTTCTTGTGCCTAACGACCTATCTTGGTTTCATTTGTATTTATTATCCACTATAAGGAAACAGGTTTCAGATCTGGTGCTTGAACAAATGGAATGTCCTTTATTGTGTCTTTCCAAATAAGCTGAATTTACTTGAGGAGCAACTGTGCTATGAATATACTCACTGAATGGCCCATGAAGGAAAAGAATTTTTATGTGTCCTTTAAAAATTATGTTTTCTGGGTTCTGGCTGGTGTAGCTCAGTGGACTGAGCGCAGGCCCACAAGCCAAGGATTGTGGTTTGATTCCCAGTCAGGGCACATGCCTGGGTTGCGGGCCAGTTCCCAGCAGGGGACACATGAGAGGCAACCATACATTGACATTTCTCTCCCTCTCTTTCTCCCTTCCCCTTTAAAGATAAATAAGTAAAATCTTTAAGATTATGTTTTCTGTATATAGAGTAGTGACTGACATATAGCAATTCTCAGAAAGTGTTTGTTGAAGGAAGCACTGAGCAAGCAGGGACGTGTCTGCACTTTGTTTGCCCTCTGCCAGCATTAAGCTTTGGACAATATGCTCTCTCTCACTCTGCCTTTGTCTCTGCTTCAATTAATAAAATTCTGGATCAGGTATTTAGCTATGATGGAATATACTCTATTGGTTTTTATGTTTGTATGTTTACGTAGTTGTTACCCCTGCTTATACAGCATCCATGTCACAATGCCCTGGAAAGAACTGACGATCAGTCCTGTTCTATGCATCTTTGGAGTAACTACTAAAACACATGAGCAGTTGGTGCCTCAAAGTAGTGGTGGAGGTGCCCTCTGTGCACAGATTCATACAAAAGGCCTGCACTGGTGCTGATTTCCTGTGACAGTAAAATCTGAGACAGGAACTTGGTGCAGATAGTTGACTGGTGAGGTGTCATCAGGGAGCAAGAACTGAAGAATGAGCCAAGGAAGAAGAAAAGGCAATCAAAGGTGTGCGACAGCTGGTTCCCACAGTGAGTTACAGAGTTCGGTGGCACTGTGGAAGCGCCACACAGGGTGTGCCTCAGTTTCCCCTCCGAAGGATGGAGATATGTCTTTATCCCCCGTCTTATTTCTATATCGGTTGAAGGGGTGGCCCAAAGAGTGTTAACTCTTCTAAACTTCTGGGCTAATCTAAAAATATGTGTCAATGCAAAAGGGCTACATCAGTAAGGCACTTGAGGCAGCATGCCGCCAGTGTGCCCAGAGGGGCAGGCAGAGTTGCAGATTATGCTAATGGAATGGGCCAGGAAGCAGTCTTCTCTAAATCAGCCTTTTCCCCACTCTTGTCTCTAGGCTTGGCTCTCTTGCAACCATTCTTTACTCTGTGTCCAGAGTAATCATTCTCATGTTTTCATCCACCAGTGCAACACAAATTTCCTAAGTGAATTCTATTTGCCAGGCACCGTCCCAGGTATTGGTAAAGAAGACCAGTTTTTAATATTAGTAGTTTACGTTCTATAAGGAGACAGATAATAACATGCACCAGGAAAAAGCAAGCTAGAAGTAGTATCAGAATGGTAGATCTTATGAAAATTGAAGTGGGTACAGGAAAACACAGTGGTTAGCTACTCTAAACTACCTAGAAAGCTAGGATATGATTCAATGATGGCAGATGCATGACAGGTTCATATATGAGTCCAGGTTCAATTATTCAAGCAGAAATTCTATAGTATATATTTATGTAAGAGAATTTCTTACAGAGATTTGACAAAGTGCAATTGTGGGAACAGATTAAGCAGCTTCTATTATAAGGGTATTGAATTCATGTCTGATGCAAAAGTTTGAAGTCTGTAAACCATATAATCAGAAAGGGAAGGTACTACAAAGCAGGGAAGAAGAATAAACTGAAAACCACAAGAAACACCTGGAGCTCTGGAGGACGGACTGAAGCCTGTGTTCATTCTTGTGGACTCTGACCTGTACGGCACAGGTGTGTTGCAGAAGCCAGGGCCCTTCCATGTGGAGCTGAGCGCTCACACACAACCAGCCCTGGAAGCAGAGCCGCTGAAGAGAGACCTGGGGGAGGTGGTGCAGTTGCAGGCCCAGCCACTGCCTTACACCCGTGTGTGCGACAGTAGAGAAGACAATGTTGGTGAGCTACACAACGCCTGCTGCCTCACTCACTCCCTTCACAACCCACCCAGAAACCTCTCTTGAGGTTCACATGCATAGAACATAGATAAGAGCAGGAATTCTGCAAAAAAAAATTCAGCTTAGGCAAGTTACCACATTTCCAAAGCCAACATAATTTTTTGTGGCATGACAGAATTACAAATTTAATATGTATTAAGTAAACACATGGCAATTTGGGGTGGACCAATGCATGGACAAGTGGGTGTATGAATAAATGTATAGGTCTCTGCCTTCTTCCCGAAGGCTATTTCATTGCCAGTCCTCCTTGTAAATGCCTTATCAGTGATTTAAATCATGTGTTTTATGAACACAATGCATGATTATTATTAGAATTAAAATAAATTAAGATTAAATATTAACAGGATGTTGATTCAAAGTTTGAAGTTAAAACTTTAATATTAATAGCTGACCTTTTCTAAGCATGCACTTGCTTACACTAATGACCTGATTTATTCTCTCTGCATCTCTTAGACAGAGATTAATACTACCCCCTTTTCATGTATGAAAACTGAAGCTTAAAAAGATTACATAGGGAAATATATTGCAGAAAATCAGAAATTCTGATCCCAGATGTTTATCTGTTTCTTGTTCTTATAATATTTCTTTTTTTAAACAATTAAATCTTATTTCTATGCTTTCTTCCAAAGGACAAGAATTTAGTTTTGCCTCAGGGTTATTGATACACAATTTATTTTTCCTTAAATTAGGCCTTTATACCCTGACATCAAAAATATATATATATACTGCTCTTCTCCTGAGCAATATTGCTAATAGACAGGATAGGTTACCTAAAATGCTGTCATTTTGCACACCAATAGCAAAGCACAGAGTTTTGGCAAAGGCCAAAGGAGGTACTTTCCCCTCCTCAATGTCAAGGCAAAGGGCATAGGGAGAAAGTCATTTTGCACAAACTTAAGATAGCTGATTAAAACCAACAAAGGAGCCATAACCAGTTAATTGCATCTTTAGCTACTTAGAAGTGATGGAAAATAGGTTTCAATAAACTATTTAATTTTATATATTTTATTTAGTAAGAGTCAAAATTATTCCCTAAATAGAGAAAAAGGAAATTGTGCAAGTAAGGAATTAGTTTTACCTACATAAACATACTTTGAGTATATTCTATCAAAACCATCCAAGTTGAAAACAAAATAAAAATTGATATTATTATCAGTAATAATATCAATTGATGGCTAGTTAGGATATGAATTGCCTGGATTCTCTGGAAAATTTTTAACTCAAAGTTTATTTTCAAACATCTTCAGAGGGCATTAAAATCACCAGAGTAGAATTAGTTAAACAACCTATTTTTCTAAATACTGTTTTAAATGGATTGTATAGTTTTGTCAACAATTTTAGCACACTGCCATTAGCACTCAGATTTGAACACACCTCCTCTTGTAGGTGAAAAGATTTACTGGGTCTGTAAGAACCTGTGATACTGTAGGCACTGATGCTGTGTTGAGTACTTCACAGTAATCGTCTCATTTAACTGAGCAAAATTGCACCAAGTAGTTCATCCTTCCAGTTTTGATTCGTTGAACTTGAAATATTTTATGGACAAAGCTTTGTTGTCCAAGGCATATTCTGCCAAGCACATCGTATAGTAAATATTCTATCATAATTTATGGATTAATTAATCAATCCAATCTAACCATTATTGGCTATCTGCTCTCTGTTTGGCACTGGAAATGCAAAGATAAATCAAATGAGGTAACTACTCCAAGGACTTTGAACTGTGGTAAGAGTCAGGGCTGTGGGTCATAATGTACAGTTAAGTACAGACAGTACTTCTATAGATACAAAGGGGTAAGTACCTTGGAAACAGAGGGCTGAGCAATAAATTCTTGATGTGGTTTGTCTTGAAGGAGTGTGGGACTTTTACAGGAGGAAGAGAGGACCTTCCAACAACCTGCAGTGGAATAAAGAAAAGACAAATTCTTGATGAAACAAGAAAAATAATGCAAAGGAGGTGGCAAAAGGTGGTGGTCATTTCCATGTGGCTGGAGTGGAAGTTGGGTGGGAATGGAGGGAGAGGAGATTGAAATCGTAGAATGAATGGAGATGGTGAAGGTTTTTGTGTATCAAGCTAAAAATTAGAAACTGTAATGGAGGCAAGAGACATTAGAAACTACTTTTGGTTAGCTTTGATTTTAGAAAGGTAAACTTCTGAGAGCAAGGTGGCACACCGCGTAAAGAAATTATGCGGAGTGAAATAAGCCAGGCGGTGAAAGACAAATACCATATGATCTCACCTATAAGTGAAATCTAAACAACAAAACAAACAAGCAAGCAAAATATAACCAAAGGCACTGAAATACAGAACAGGCTGACAGGGACCAGAGGGGAGAGGGGAGAGAATTTCAGGGAGAAAGGAGAAGGATTCACAGGAACAAGTATAAAGGACACATGGACAAAAATTAAGCTGGGGGGAATGGGAGGGAGGTGGGGAGCACTGGGGGGGGTGGGTTGGGATGGGAGTAAAAGACGGAAAACTATACTTGAACAATAATTAAATTTAAAAAAAGAATTTAAAAAAGAGATTTTCACACACAATTTTAATAAATGTTTCTAGAAAAATCATGATGGAGTTTCTATAATTATTTCTACTTTTTTTCCCCAGAAAATTAGCCTTATAGAGGTTAAATGTCTTGCCTAATCTGTGAAAGTCAAGCTACAAAGCCAGTTCTAAAAAGCTATTGACCTTTACAATATCAGTTTCTTTCCAAGTTTCTAAGCTGGATTATATTGTCAAACAGACCCTCATACACAGTAACAGAGGCTCAGTGTGCTGTGAGTGACGAATTTCTTACCTAGTAGAGAGGCTCCGTAGTTTAAAACTAGGCTTACACGCATCTAGTCTATGGTTAACTGAAGTTATAGCCAAAATAAAAATTAGTTTGAAAATGGAATCAAGTTAAGAAGCAGTGATTTAAAAATATCTGACTAGAGCTTTGGCTGGTGTAGCTCAGTGGATTGAGCGCAGGCCTGTGAACCAAAGGATTACGGTTCGATTCCGAGTCAGGGCACATGCCTGGGTTGCAGGCCAATTCCCAGTAGGGGACACATGAGAGCAAACCATACGTTGATATTTCTCTCCCTCTCTCCTTCCCTTCCCCTCTAAAGATAAATGAATAAAATATTAAAAAATATATCTGATTAGTCATTGAAAGTAACAGTTACATTTTATTTAATTCAAGCTTATTTTCTATCCTTGTAGCCTACAAGAAATATCAAAAAACCCTTTGTAAATAAAATAATATCCTAATGATGTAGAGATGCAACATGCAAGGGAGAGCCCAGAGATTAAAAAAGGAGAGACTGGAAACCAAAAAAAAAAGCATTCATTTGAAGTGTTACTAGTAATTTGTCCCGTTAAGATTTCTCTTTATTCATTTTATCACCTGCAGGTTGAAAGTGGCATTATTCATGTTGTAAACTTCTCACATGTTTAATATGAAACGCTGGTGGAATCACATATGTGAAAGCCCTTTGTAAACTTTGAGGTCCCCTGGAGACATTCACTTTGATCATCATGATAGCACTTTAACTAAAATCTGCTTTTACCCATTGAAAAGGTGATCCTGCATCACTTTGGTTTGATGTCGAGGTTAAAATATCTTGTTTGAAAAAGATCAGAAATGGTCTACAAAATGCCTATGAGGGACTACACAGGTCTAGGCGTAGCATCAACATAAGAAGAGTGAGTGCTTATTCAAGGCTGTGCCAAGACTATCTGACAAAGCCATCCTTAGACCTCATGAGGCATCAACACTCCCCGTTGAGAGCCTAACAAAAGCCCTTTTATAGCTGAAGGAAGAAGAACCCCAAAAATGGAAACAGCCAAAGACCTTCTTTTATGGGGGTGGGGGGTGTCTAGTAATATAGGAGTGAAGAAAATTCAAGGATAGTGCCCATTATCTAATTTAGGTCTGTTATTTCAAATTCAGGACATTTACTTAGGAAAAACTTCACATGTTCATTTCAGCAAAGTCAAATTTAATGGAGCAGACAAGCATAAGTGAAATCCACTGTAATTTACTGAGTAAAGAACATGAGAAATGGAAAAACTTGTTAGTGTGGTCTCTGGAAACCTTGTTTGTAAGGCAGTGAAAACAGGTAGAGAAAATATGTTCTAAAATAAACACAGAAATAAATAGAATATTTCGAAAAGTTAAACACATGGATATGGAAAGTTGGGAAAAATATATAGGTAAATTGATGGTAAATTATAAATCAAGATAAGGTGGTTTATAAGGTAGCAGGGACAGAGAAATAGACATCAAAGTATTTGAAGTGGCACAGACATTTTGTAACATATGGGGCCTCAGGCAAGACAGTTGCCTTATCAATGCCTCACTTTCCTCACATATAATATTAGGACAGTGGAATAGATAAATACCTAAGGTTCATATGATTTTATTATTTTAAAAGAACTAGAATAAAATCAACTTGCCCAAAAAAACTTTGAGTAGATGTTAAATGTACCAAGAAGCTTTTTCTGCTAAAAAAAATTATACCCATCACCCACCTCAATGTTCTAAATGCCTAAAAGAATATGTATTACATTGTTAATGCTCCCATTGTATTATAAAATATCACAGATAGATGGCTTAACTGACACACATTTATTTTCTCACAGTACTGGAGGTTGGGAGTCCAAGGTCAGGGTGCTAGCATAACCAGGTGCTGGTGGCAGTTCTCTTCCAGGCTTGCATATGGTTGGAATCTCTCCATGTCCCTACATGACCTAGGTGTGTGTGTGTGTGTGTGTGTGTGTGTGTGCATGGGCGTGCATGTGCAGAAAAGAAGGCATGGGCGAAAGGAGATGGAGGAGTGATGAAAAAGGAGAAGGAGGAGGAAACACAGAGGGTGAGATCTCCCTTCCTCATCTTTTAAGGCCACCAATGCTATGGCATTATGACCCCACTTTAAGTACCTTATTTAATATTTATTAGTTCCTAAATCTCTATCTCCAAATACATTCACATTGGAGATTATGACTTAAACCTGTTTAGGAGGTACAAAATTTGGTCCATAGCATCAGTAGTACTGAGAGTACATTGGTACTAATAGGACTAAGAGGATTAATAGTACTAATAGACTAAAGGATGTCTAAAAAACTTACTAAACTTTCCTAACAAGGTATCTCCTTGTTTTTGTTTGTTTGTTTGTTTGTTTTTGTTTGGTGTTTCAGTTATAGAGACAGATGGGAAAGTACTTTCATTGTTTATTTATTTTGTTCTTTTTACTTTAGGCCACTTTGAGTAAAGATCTGGCAGAACAGGAAGCTGGGTTTAAAAAATGCCCTGAACATATGAAGGACCGCAGGTGAAATGGATCCCTACTAAGTGAAAGGCGCTGGAAGTTCCCATGTTTTTTTCCTGAGAATGCAATTAGTTTGAGGGTCTCTTGAAGATTGTGTTAATTTACCAATCTACATTTGACAAGAGACCAGCTTTAACCCAAAATTCTGAAGAGGACAAATTAGATCTTTTCTGCAAGAGTATAAGTAAACCCATGGCAAACTGATGTATTTTGTTTGTAAAGGAGACCAAAGAAACAAATGCTGGAAGCTATTGATTCCCTCAGCAATAAACCAGATACAGGAACGGTGCCTCATTCACAGGGCTGTAATGAGGATCAAAATAGACACTGACTTTTAGAGAAACGGCACACAGTTGGAAAATGTTACCTGCTCTCCTCCTGCTACTACTATTGCTACTACTAGAACTACCACTGTAGCTGCTGCTACCAATGGTACTGCTACCATTATCGCCATTATCTGATATTATGCATGCAGAAAATTTGCCACCATCCAATCTATTCTGGTGGCCCAGTATGAATCAATAAGGATTTCTCTAATCTGCCTTTATCTCTGGCAGCATGTACAGTCCTACATGGGAAAGAGAAGCAATATAAATGTATTCTCTACCATTAATGGGCTAAGAATTTAGCTGGTTAAATTTTACAATAAATATTTTCAAAAGCCCTTTGGAAAAGGAAATGGAGGCCAAGATAGAGGTCCCAGAGCGAAGAGCAGCTAAGTTGACATTGAAGTTCAGTCACCTGATCAGAGCATCACGCTCACTCCTCCAGGTCCCATAACCCTGATGGGGAGGAACATAGCTGTGCCAGATGGGGTGGAGTTATGACAGCCCCAAGAGAGAAACCAGACCAGCGACATTTGGCCCCATTAGGACTGGACTTTTCCCAATTCAGCGCACAACGGCTCCATAGCTTCAGATGACAAATCAGAATTGGCTAATGCAGAGCACAGCCCAGGGGCCAGCGTGCCATTAGTTTTGGTTTCTTTAGCATAGATAATATGTCTTCCTTATTGTCAAGCATGAGTAAGGCAGAGGAAGCTCTCTCAGAAACACAGAGCTGTTAAAATTGTCCACAACACCAGTCTCCCGCATTTCCCAATTCACTCAAAATGCTTGTGTTAATATGTGTACAATACAGGCTCCGGGTCAGACCTCGCTGGTGAGGTTAAACAAAGGTAAGAGCTTAAGTTTCCAAGCATACCAGAGATGCCACTGCCGAGTTTCACGACTTTCCGCAGAGTGGCTTGGCAAAGGAAGCGATCCCTGGACTGTAATTTCTTGTGTAACACGTGTACATTCCACACCCTGACTCCCACCTATAAACACTCAAAGGAAATCATAAGCACAGTTAATGACATATTAGATTAAGGCCTCTGTTTCCTAAAGACGTTCCCCAAGGCACTTGTTCATGGGGAACTTGGAATTTTCCATCAGAAATTTTTTTCTTCCTAAAGGTAAGTTCACTTGATATGCATTCCTGTTGTGTGTGTGTGTGTGTGTCATTGTGGTTGTTGTTTTACTCTTTTGATATGTCTCACACTCTGCATTCCATGGGAAATGCTGTTTCCACAGTGTAAACTCCAGTCTCAGACATGCAGGGCAATCCTAGGAGGTTAGTCAGAGATCTGCTGATGGAATGTATTTGATCTATGACTTATCCAGACCCGAAGACACCAGCAGCCAACTCTCAGGAGCAAGTCCAGGGCCTGCTCAGCATCAGTGCGGACCAGAGCACAGAGCACTCTTCCCACAACGTTTGCTCCATGCAGGATAAATCACTCCTCCCAACCATGGCCGAGGCCACCGTTTGCCAACTAGATCTGTTTCTTCCTATGGGAAACTCACAGTTACGTGTGATAAAAAACAGCCATTGTAACTTATGTTAAACATCCAGGAGATTTCACAGCTTTTCAAAAGGAGTAGATTTCCAAGTTGATTTCCAGTTGTAAGCTGAGGTTGAAATATTTGTCTCTGTTCCTTAAGCACCCCAGACTATTGTTTGATGTAAAGCGTACTGATATGTGACCAGCCTGGAGAAGCTTTGGACAATTGGTTCTTTTCTTTAAAAGAGCACTTTTATTTGCTTCAAAAATGACATTCACACTAATGTTCTAACACGGAAAAGCCATAACTCTTTTTTAAAAAACGTATCCTTGGAAATATCTCACATGAACTATAGAATTCCTTTTTCTTTCTTTCTGAAATAATCTGTTTGTTACTGCTACAAAGGATTTCCTAGAATAAAAGAGAAAGTCTAGAAGTAAAACTCTTTTTTAGTTATTCTAATAATGAGGCAAATGCAGTGCATTGTTGGGAAAGAGGAAAATTATTTTAATTCATAAAGTATTTTCAAGTTGACATATTTTTTCCTCCTGAGCCTATAAAATCATCAGTTTAAATGTGGAGCTAGATTGTATAGGTTTCTACCTTGGGTAGATTTCCTCTATTCTTTAGTTTCTTTGACAAAAAAAAAACTAATAATAATACCAACTTCATAGGCTGTTATGAGAATTAAGTATGTTAATAGATGTAAAACACATATTAGGCACTCAATAAATGTTAGGTACTATTGTCAGTAGTAATAACCCTATTGATTCTTTCCAAATCTAAAGTTAAGTCATACTTTTCTCCTAAACTTGTATCTCTATGCCTCTAAATCATAGTGAAATAAACTATGCCTTATCTGGCATTAGCTTGCTACACCAGGACAAGAGGAACTTAGTTCCCAATTAAAGTCACCTCTTATTCTATTATAAGGCCTGTTGTCACTCTTTCTGATACTTTTTCTTTGCATATTAATATCCTTGCCTGGTATGTGACTTACTAACAAAACAATTGTCTAAACAGATACCCACTTCCTTTTCTAGGGATATGTTTGTATCAGGTATGAAAAAACATGAACATAATATGTTCTGCTAAAAGATTGCTTTAGCATATTGTTCAACAATGAAACAAATAAACAGACAAACACTTCTCCTTTACCAGGAACATCAAAAACCCTAAGAACAACAAGGTTGGGACATAGCCAGACTCGGATCCATGTGCCACCCATCTGTGTACCTTCTGCAGTTTAGTAAAAACTACGAGTTGAATGGAATTGGAGACTCAGTCAGGGTCCTGGCAGGAAATTGATGGAAACCACAAGGGACCATTAAGGAGCATTATTATTGTTAGATCCGTTCACCACTCAGGGCCAGGGTTCAGGAAACTAACAAGAGACAATGATGCAGCAGGATTGCTTACACCTTCTCTCAAACTGAAGAAGAAAACAAAGAAGGTACTAGTACCAGCCGTGCCAGTGGAAATGTTCTGGACAGAGCCTTCAGCCAGCCCACCACTGCCAACTGGCTTCTTTGTCGAGAGGAAACTGAGGTAATAGATGGCCCAGGCTTTCTCTTCTTCTCTCCATACCCTGCCAGGAATTCTCATTGGCCAAACACAAACAAAAACCAGAAGCTAAAAATATAGCTAAGGTTGTCACTCCAGGTAGGTTGCTCAGAACTTACAATAAGGTGGGAAGAGACAAAAGTGGATCTGAAGGAGCAAAGTCTCTGCAAAGTCAAGAAACTCCAGAAAATGCATCAACCTGTTTCCTTTCCACAGCATTTCCATGCTGTGAAAGAATCCTGAAAGCTGAGGTTTTAAAACAGGCTTCGAGGTGTCAAAGAACCTTTCCAAACCAGAGTTTCAGGTTGTGAACATATTAAGAGGTTTTTTTTTTAAATTTAGAAAGTAGTTTCATTTTTTATCTAGAGAATTTTCTAGATACATATTAAAGATAATTTGAAATGAGCTGGCTTTGGACAGCTTTATACTTTTGACTGAAGAGAAATATATTGCCACTAGTTTAGTGGTTTCTCATTTAAAATAGAATCTCCAAACTCTTTTGACTATATACTGTCAATTTTAAAAAATCATGCAATCTTAATATATAAGCACTTTATAAAGTGTATCTCCACCACTCTTAAATATTATATACATCACAGCATACATAAAATTGGAAAGTAGCCCTGGCTGGTGTAGCTCAGTAGATTGCACATGGGCCTGTGAAGCAAAGTGTTGCCAGTTTGATTCTGAGTCAGGGCACATGCCTGGATTGCAGGCCACCTCCCCAGTAGGGGACATATGAGAGGAAACCATGTATTGATGTTTCTCTCCCACTCTTTCTCCTTCCTGTTCCCTCTCTCTAAAAATAAATAAATAAAATATTTAAAAATTTTTTTTAAAAATTGGAAAGTAACAGCAGATGCACCAAAACATACATAAGTAGATCTCCCCCACCATCCCCGCTGTCCAGGGCACCACCGACACATGTACTCATGGCTTTAAAGAGCCATTCCCTCTGGAGAACCCCGCACAGACGACCGTGACTGTACAGTCAATCCGATGGCCATTCTGGGCATGCCTTTATTCTACCCCGTAAACATTTTAGTAGTCAGACTCTTAAGAGAGAACAGCCAAATCAGAGTTTTCTGAATGACCAGAAGTTGCTACAGGAGTAACTGGCATTTGAGAAACGGGTTAAGCACTTGCCGAATGTGGTCAGCACTTGCTTCACAGCAGCTCCGTGGAAGAGTGCACATCTCCTCTTTAGAAAATCAGGAACTCGGGCATGGAGCATTTTAGTAACTGGTCCAAATTGACTTTTCTCCGCCATAAAATCCAGGTTTCCTGAGTTCTAGATGAGCATTTACAATCAAGATACAAGGCATCCCACTTCTTAAGTTTTCTACAGAAGAACTTTGTGGAATTAACCAACATTTCACCACATGAGGATCTCTCTGGAAAGCTACGTCATGATCCCTACAAGAAAGGATTTGCTCAGAGAACTTAAGCTAAGTGCCTGATGCCTGCTTGGTGTCCCAGCATCTGCTTTTGCTGTTGGGCTGAGAGAGTCCAGCACTTCGCACCAGAATGTGAGTGGCTCTGGGCCAGGGTCTTCAATCATCATTGCTTTTCCCCAGCACCTGCCACAGAGGGTACCAATATAGAGTCCCAATAAAGTGGCAAAATGAAAAAAAAAGTTTACTAAAACATAAATGTCTGTGTCTTCAAGGCAGCGGGACATCTGGAAATTAGAATTAGGAAAGTATCTTAAGATTTTAAGATACAATTTAAAAAATATGCCATGCTCTTTAAAGAAAAGTACCTCAAAATATGTCTCAGTTAAATGCAACAAAGGAAAAGAATTCTTGGCCAGCGAGTCCACCTCATTCACAGCTTTCACTGGTTAACAAGGTACAGTTCAATTCCATGTTGTTTCCTTCTCGTTAAGCCTGGCTCACAGTCAAGCCCCAGAGCCCCTCCCACTGCCCCTGAATGGTCCCCATGTTTCACTTCACTAAAGAAGAGATTAATTTGTAGAAAGGCTTCAGCACATTCCTGGGTTGCTCAAGTGCATTTCTTTTCATAGAACAGGCTTTTGATTTTGCGCTTTAAATCAAAGGCAGAGAGCAAAAATTCCAAGTATGTACGGGCTTCCGACCTTTAAAAAAAAACAGGATTGTTCAGATGGAATTTGACACCGTAATGCTCTACCCTACTACCCTTGTTGGTTTGATTCCTCTGCAAGATACCCCCTTTCTTCTTTATCCTAAATATCAGCTTTTCAATCAATTTGGTGTTGGGCAAAGCATTAAAGACAAGTGAAGAGTTTGTTACTAGTAATTTATTCATATTGACATTTTAGGGGTTTTATGTCATTGAAAAAGATATCAGCTCCAGCTAACCTGTTTGGCAGAAAATATATTAATACTATTTTCTGTGTTGTGGGAGGTGTGTTTACATGGACATTAACTCAGGCATTGTCAACAAAAACTGTGGTATTTGGAGAAGTCGCTTTTGCATATTGTACAAACCTCTGAATCACCGACTTATGAATTAGATAGAGAGAAGCATAGAAAACATTAAGTACTTAAAATAGTGCCTTTGAAAGATCGCCTTCATTCCTCTTGAATCTTCTTTATTCCATCATTTCTATTTTTGAAGTTACTGATGTGGTTTTACTTAAAGTCCATGGCAAGTATAGCACAGTCCAGTCACAATAAAGACCCTGTCCCCTATTTGATAGAGATGTTGCTTTGATCTTGTTCAGAGTGTCTGTTAATAAAATGCCATTTCACCATGCTTTCTTGGTCTGATTCTATGCACACACACACACACACACACACACTTTGATGAGCAATTTAAGCCAGAAAAACAGTGTTAATATGATTTTTATTTAGTGCAATGATTGCTCTGGTTATAAAGTCATTCTACTACCCGATATTCTGCAGGTGATTTTAGAAATAATAGGGATAATAACATGATTATATAAGACTACTGATTAGTCAGAAAATATTTAATGAATTTCATTTGAGAAACATGTTTTGGCATTTTCAAAATGCTTTCAAGCTTACTTATTTGTAGAGTCTTTGATCTCATGAAAAAGAGGTGCTCTGTGTGATTAAAAGGGGTACCCTAAGTGGTTGTAAGAGAAGTTCACTCACTGGAATGGGATCCAGTAAGTTGTTAGGTTGAGTTGCATGACTCTAATGTGAGTCATATAATCATCTACAGTAGCACTGACCCATTCACCATTAGTACTGTACCCTTTCCCCTGGTCCTGACCCCATGGCATCTTGTCCTTGATTCCGTAGTATTTAAGTAGTCTAGAGGGCACACAAACTGCACACTTTATATATTGCAAATGCTTTATATATTCCCCAATGCTTTCTTTGAATTCTGCAGTTTCTTAGTTTTATGTTCATGAGAGTATAGGACAAGCAGGGTTTCAAATCTTCTTTATTTTCCTGGATCTCTGATTTAGTCAAGATTCTCTCAAGATGTAGGAAAAACAGATTCCTGGAATGGAGATGGGTCTGGCAAAGGGCTTAATTCAAAGGAGGGTGGCCAACAAACAACAACCAAAATGTCAGGAACCCTATGGTTTCACTGGTGAATTCTGCCAAACATTTAAAGAACAATTAATATCAATCCTTCTCAAGCTCTTTTAAAAATAGAAGAGAAAGAAATACTCCCAAACTAACCTTACAATACCAGTATTATTAAAGTCTGATAAGAACACTGCTAGCTGGCCTGCAAACCAAAGGGTCACTGGTTCAATTCCCAGTCAGGGCACATGCCTGGTTTGCAGGTCAAGTCCTCAGTAGAGGGTGCATGAGAAGCAACTACACATTAATATTTCTCTTCTTCTCTTTCTCCCTCCCTTCCCTTTTGTCTAAAAATAAATAAATGGAATCTTAAAAAAATAAGTACTTCTAGAAGAAAAAACTACACACCCATATCCGTAAAAAATAAGGATGCAAAAATTCTCAAAAAATATTAACAAAACAAATTTAATGTTGCATTAAAAGCATCATACACAGTGATCAAGTAGGATTTATTCCTGGAATACAAAGATGGTTCAACATACAGAAATCAATTAATGTGATATGTCACATTAACATAATAATGATAAAATTTGTATGATCATCTCAATAGGTTCAGAAAAAAAGCATCTGATAAAATGCAACATCTTTTCACGATAAAAATTCTCAACAAATTGGGCATAGAGTAACATAGTTCAACATAATAAACACCATATATAATAAATCCATAGCTACCATCATACTCAACAGTGAAACACAGAAAACTTTTGAGATCAGTGATGAGATGAGAATGCCCACTCTCACCACTTCTATTCAAAATAATACTGGAAGTCTTAGCTAGAGCAGTTATTCAAGATGATTGATTCATCCAATCATCCAAATTGGAAAGGCATCCAAAATTGGAAAGAAAGAAATATAATTGTCTTTATTAACTGGTGATATAATCTTATATATACAAAATTATAAAGAATCCATGAGAATACTGTTAAAACTAATCAAGGAATTCAAAAAAAACTGTAGGATTCAAAAAATCAACACAGACAAATCAGTTGTGTTTCTATACATTAACAACAGAACATATGGAGAGGAACTAAAAAAATAAATTTTTCATATAGCATCAAAAACAACCAAATACTTAGGAATGTATTTAATTAGGAAGGTAAAAGACCTGTGCACTGAAAACTATGATTATGATGAAAGAAATTAAAGGAGAAACAAATATGTTGAAACACATCTTGTGTTCATGGATGATAAAAATTAATATTGTTAAAATGTTCATACTCCCCAAAGACAATCAATAGATTCAATGTAATTCCCTATCAAAATTCTAATATCATTTTTTACAAAATTAGAGAGAACAATCTTGAAATGTATATGAAACCATTAAAGACCCCAGGTAGCCAAAGAGATCTTGAGAAAGAATAAGCTAAAGGCATCACACTTCCTGATTTTGGACTAATCAAAACAATATGTTACTGGCATAAAAATAAACACATATAAAAATGGAAGAGGACTAGGAGCCCCCAAATAAACCCCCACAAGTATAGTCAACTGGTATTTGACAAGGAAGCCAAGAATACTCAATGAGGAAAGGATAGTCTCTCAAATAAATGGTGTTGGAAAAACTAAATAACCATACTGAGAAGACTTAAATCAGATGTCTATTATACCATTCACAAAATTAAGTTGAAATGAATTAAACATTTAAGACTTAAACCAATCATGATAAAATGTATCAGCCAGATATGAAGCCCTTACTCCATAAGGCAACTGTCTTTCTCTTCAGGATGCTCCTATATTTCAAAGTTTGAGTCCTTAGTGTGTATAATAGGTAAGGCCTATTGTCTTAAGCGGCCATCCCAAAGTCCCAAAGGTCGCTAACCTTGCTTACTCTATAACATTTCTTGGCTCAGCTCTCCATTATGAATCACACATACGTTAATGTTGGATTTCACTTTGCTTTGCTTTTATTTTATTCTATTGTTTAAATAGATTTTCAACAGTAAGGCTTTGTACAACTTCTGCGCCATACCATTAGGTTATCATCATGTTGATGAAGCTATACTCCAAAAGACAGACTTGTTTATTGTTCTTGGGTTGGAAAAATATAATATTTGAGAAGCAAACACAGGCACATGTCGAGTTGATTTTCAAAGCCAGGCTTAACTGGGAGTCATAGGACATCCCACACACCCCATCCATCTGTAGGGTACAAATCCAGATTTCCAAAAGAATAAAGTAGCATAGCTTTAAGAAACACATGACCACTAATTAAACCACATTGTCCCCTGGCAAACACAAAGACGAATAAAATCAACCCATCAACGAAATCCATTTGCAATAAAAACAAGGTGTCCGTGTGGAAACAAATCAATTACAGGAAGGTATACACCCAGAGAATGTCTAAACAATGTCAAGTCATGATTAATTTTAGTTTGAAGAATTCAACAGTAATACTGCCCATTCAGAATCTCCAGTCCTGCTGAGAGTCTGGGATGTTGCCAGTGGCTCAGCTACTATTCAAAAACCCTGGCAACCCAAGTCTGACACTCTACACTTTTAGATCACCAGAGATGATCCCGGGATTTCTTCTCTCTAGTCTTTATAGCCTCTCTGCATCTTTTTCTGAAATAGAAAACGATGAGGGGGAGCAGAACTTACCACCTCAAATTATGTCTCTTTGGCATAAGGATTATTTTAGACTGATTATTTTTGACACAGCAGACACCAGAACAACTCTGAAAACCAAGTATAAGTTATCTTTTTTGTAAGAGACATTTAATTTGTAAGAAAATCTCAATTTGTAAGGGTGTCACCCTCTCTATTCCAGAAAGAGAAGAATAACTAAAGCTCTAGAAGTTCTTATCAGTGGGTCAAAAACTTAAATTTGCATTAATGCCCATAACCTTGTTCGCTGGGCTTTACCTGACAACCTCCTATAACTGTTTCTCCCAACTTCCAACATCTTTTTTTGTCTTTACTTAGAGATGGTATAAGGTGGTGACCAGGGCCATTTCAGAGAGATGGGTATCTCCTATGTATACAGGAGGTGTACCTGTTATAGTATCAAACTCCTGTATGTTTTTCTCCTGTGAATCTGTCTTTTATACAGGGGGTGTCTCAGATGAGAACCTAGAAAGTTAGAGGGAAATTATAAAAGTCTTTTTGAAAGAGCACAGCTGCTAATTAGCCCATCGTGGTACTAGGAGAGCAAATGCCAAAAGAGATTCTGCCGATACAGTATTTAGCTTGACAAGGACGATTAGTGGCTACGGTCAGTATTATCTCAACAGTAGCCTGAATTAGGTAGGCAGTGAGTGCTTTGCCTTTTATAACCAGAGAGGGATGAAAGGCCCTTCCTCCAACCCACTGCTGGAACCCTGAGGAACCCACGAGAGGGCTCTGGGGAAGCATCCCATGCCCCACTCACTACTATTTTAACCCAGAAAAGTCATCCAAGTAAAGATATAATCTTTAACACTAGACCTATGAAATCATGGTGTTTTATTTAGAGTTCTTGTTTCAGATGAACACATTTTTTATGGAATGCATAAGGACTTTCAAATATATCAAGTTTCATCCCCAAACAAAAGCAGAAATACCTTCTCCAGCTACCTGGATGGATGGCTACCTAGTCAAAGTCATTGCCAGCAGTAGGGCTCTGCATCACTAAAGAGTTTATTGTTTCAGGATTAGCTGAGAAAATATCCACATATACATTCTGTACAGACAATACTACAGAGAAGCTGTCTGCTGTTTTTTTTTTTTTCCTCATTTGTATTAGACATTGAAACTATCATGACTGTGGAATCCTTTTTATCAAACCTGATCAGGATGAGTGATTGATTGATGAATTGAAAAGGTTAGATACAACAGGAAAATAATATATTTAATTTACAGCACATAAAGATGGCATGTTTATGTCCATCTTTATATTTTATCTTTGTTACATAAATTTCACCATAATGCATCTTGTATAATTCCCAATTCTACTTTCTTTAAATTAAAGCAAGAATTGAGAAGCCCTCAAGAAACACATCGGTCTGTTGTATTCACCCTAAAGGTTTGTGACTGTATTCCCCACTTTTTCAGTGGCCTCATGTGCACCTAATTCCACACTATTTTCAAAATTTATTTTATTGATCCATTATTATGAAAACTCCTTTCACACTTTTATTTAACTAATGTATGAAATACTTCATAAAATTACAGAGGTATAATCACAGGGAACACTGACATAGTTGCACTGGGGATTTAAAAATAACTGGCTCTGAGTTAGAGTTCAGTTCAGCAAGTTAGGGAGCTAGCACACCAACACATGAGACAGGAAGCTCTCAGACCTCGAGCACGGAAAGTGTTGTGAATGCCAGTCTTTTACACCATGAAGGTGGGGGGGCTTTGTCTGGTGACTCTATTATGTGGAGCTCGGTTAAGAGATCATGTTTTAAAGTATTTTATTCTGGAAATATACAGTAGCATATTATCCATAGTTTTAGGTATAGTCATCTTCTATCATCAAGTAAAATGCAATCTTGCAAAGAGAGGCAGAAAAAAGCCTGGGGCCTAGAGACAAAGTCCCAAAATATGCAATTAGAAACTACTGAGTTATGCATAAAATTTATTTGAAGTGTAATTTATGAACCTTGTTGGAAAGGCCAACCACTGACTAAGTTATACCAGAGGCTAAAACTTGGGTTTCATTTACACCTGACGCAAGATGCAAAGCTGGTATCTTCGCTGATTTTCCTCCCTGTTCTTCTGACAATGGTGTCTGATCAATTCCCTGGATAAGTAACTGACACATTATACATATGTCTGTACACGGACCAGTGCTTAATTAAATCATGAAGTTATAAATGGCACTCTAGAGTATGATCTGCAAGGATTGTGCCACATGAATATTTTATCTGGATTTAAGAGTCACATTTACAGAATGCCTGAGAGAGTAAAAGACATTGTAAAGCCCTTAGCATATAGATGTTGATAAAAACTGTCAATCATCTTCATATCCTCTATTTTCTAAAATAGCTCCTCCATATAATGACTGGGTAGCAAAGTGGTTAGGTCCTGGAGTATGTGAACCTTCAATCCCACTAGTTAATGACAAAACAGTCTCACAATTTTTCTGCTTTTTTTTCACCACCATGGATGAGAGATCCTTTTTCTCTCACATTTCAGCAATATTTAATATTGTCAAACTTTAAATTTATTATTTTTTGCCAATCTGATAGATAAAATGATATCTCACTATTTGCATTTTCCCGATTTACTGGTGAAGCTGAAAATCTTGCTATCTGTTTAAAAATCACTCATGTTTCTTCTTTTGTGAAATGTCCACTCAGGTCTTTTATTTTTCTATTTGAATTGCTTTTCTTTTGCTTTCTTTATTCTTATGGGTTCTTTATCTTGCCGAATTTTCATATTAACTCTAGGACACGGTTGTACTTTTCCTAGGACATGGTTGTTATCTGCCTCCTTTGCAGATGAGAATCTGAAGAGTAACAGACTGGGAAATGTGCATGGTCACAGAGGCAGCAAATGATGGAGAATGGTCCACACTCAGTTCTGTTTCACTGTACAGCTCAGATGGCATCCACTAAACAAGCCTGTTTTAATTTGCTGCTGTGTTCTTATTTCTATACCACAAGCTCCCCCTAGATTCTCTTTAAAGAACAGTCTCAGGGGGAGTCACATAGCAATAAGAAGAAGAGAGTGAAAATGATCAAAGGAAGGTAGAATCCCCTAGAAATGTCTAGAGAATAAACCAGTTACAAAATTGAGGGTCAAGGACATTTGAAAGATTTTCTTACTTCTTATTACTCTCAGCCCATCATCAATTCCAAAAATAACAATACTGTATCAATCAATAATATATAACAATAACAAAAATATTGAAACCCATTCAATATTTTGTGCACCAGAGGTGCACAAAACTGTGTGGCAAGCACTTTAGACACATCATGTCAGTTGACCATGAAAGCCACTCATGGGTGAGGGAATTGATTTAGTTTTGTTATGCAGAGGAGAAAACCCAATTTTAGAGGAGTTAGAGATACTCTCCCAAGGACACATGGCCAGGAAATTGTAGTTTCTAGATTAACAAAAAGTCTTCATATTTTTTACTATGGAGGCGACACTTCTAGTAATTACAGTTCACATGCCACTAATCAAAATGCCTTACTATGTAGTTCATGTCTTTATCCCAAACACACGTTTATCCTTTTTCACTTGTCACGCTACCTGGCTAATGAATAATCATACACTAGTAATTCAAAAGGGCTGTCATTCCTAAAATATCAAGCCCACTTCATGCTAATTTTCCAAAGAGAATTATTGTTGACGTATCAACATGGCAGTAAGTATGCAATTAGATTTGGGGGGCAGGGCAAAAGCAGGGTCTCAGATTTCCAGGAGTCTGCAGCAAAGATGCTGCCTGAGAGCAGAGGTGAGGCATCCGCGGTCTTTTGCTAGAACCTTCCTGCTCCAGAATTAGAACCTGTTTTCTTTTTGAAACTCAGGAAAATATAGCCATAAGGTTTTTTAGAAAATTCTGGTATTTTGCAGAAGCTTTTCAGAAAAATTTTTAGTGAATATCTGACTTCTGAAGCAAGCCATATTTTTACCTATAAAGGATGACCCATCTCCAGATAGAAGGCAGCACTCAACCTTTGGTTAACACCCTTGCAATATAATATTTACTGTCCTGAAATGCCTTTTATGTGTTTCATTTTTTTATGTCAACTATAGCTCATAATGTAATGACCTATTGGCCAAATATTAATAGTCACATAATTATTTACTTAGATAGATGATTTTATGTTGATGTCATCTTAAGTTATATAAGAAAATGTTTACAAACAGCCTAAAACAATTAACCAGAACAGAAACAATCATGTAGTGGGTGAGCAAGTTACATTAGTTGAACAAATGGTAAAGGACAATTATATGAGGGGGAGTGGTATGTGCCATGTCACCCAGAACATTTCTCCTGATGATTGTTCAAAGATATACTTCAAGAATGAGGTTAATCAGGTTACAGTTTTGGAAATATGTATTCAAGATAGCATTTTTATAATGAGGCAAAAATTTGATTCACTCCACTTATACATTAAATGTATTACACTATTTTAGTGGTCTTACCTAAAAAAATAAGCAACACTATTTTTGAATGCATGACCTGGTTTAATCCTCCCAACACTATTTGACTGTCTTACAAATGAGCAAACTGGAGAAGCCTGAAGGTGCTTTGGAAGCATTAATGAGTAGTTCACCCCAGTTCCCTCTTGACTCCAAAGCTCATGCTCTTTCCAATGGAAGAGATTTCTGTCTTAATGTTCCTCTTCCTTTGGGCAAGAAGAAGTATAAAGAGAGGAAAGAACCAAAATATATTAATGACACACTTAAATCAAATATTTCCTGTATATATCCTCATTTGACCATAAAGAAATAATAAGAAAGTCATGTCAGACTCATTTCTATAGGTAGTGAAACTGGGTATGGGAGAAGTTAAACAATTTGACTAAAGAAATCGATTTTAAGACCATGTCTATTATTTCAAACTTATCTTTAGACTATGAGAAGCCTAAATCCAAGGAGAGAAATAGCACTTATTGAAGGCATATTTTAATTAGAAATTTCATATTTTCAAAAACCATCTGAGAAGTCCTTATATTTGATCAATGTCTAGTGATGAGGAAACAATCTAGAGATGTTAGGTAATTTGCCTAAAATAATGAGATCAGATTCAAGTCCAAGTCTATCGATTCAAAGTGCTTACTCTTCCCATTAGAAAATAAAATTATTTTAGATGGAAGGGAGTTTTTAAATAGTTGAGGCTAGACCTATAATTTCATTGATGGAATAAAACCAGGTGTGAAGGAAATGTTCCTTGTAGGCTGGTGGGGAGCAGGAATGTCGAAGGAACACTATTAGTTGCTATCCACAGGAAAGAAGCTTCCAGTTATATTATTGGAAAGTTACTCAACAATCTCTAAAGGAATTGAATTATGTACAATTAATAATTATGATAACTTTAATTTGGAAACAATCCTACAAATTCCTTGGAAGGGTCTCATAAGAGTCTGGGTCCCCTTTTGTATATTCATGATATATAGCACTTGGTAGGCAATCAAATAGATTTGTAGAAAAAGGAGGAATGAACTAATGAATAATGGAAAGTATTTTGATGTCAGTGCCTATATATTTAAAGGTATATTTTATTTTTAACTCTGACAAAAATTGAATTCACTGTTTGTTCAATAGGATATGTATCATCTTTTTCCTACAGTCAAATATACAAATTTCTAAAAAATACTGTCTTCACTTTATCACGGTCCCCTCCATGAGTGGTGAGTGAAACAGTGATTGCTGCAGAATTAAAGAAATAGAGGAAAAACAGGGAAAGTTGAAAAAGACTATACTAAGGATTCTGCGGTTGGCGAGAGAAAATAAATGATGGGCAGATGAGGGAAGGTGGCGGCAGGGAGTGAAAACTGATTCTCTGCCTCATCAGGGCTGTACACATCTGATGTGCAGGAATGTGTGCACACACGTGTACATTGGTGTAAGAGAATTTAGCTGAGAAAGGACAGATAAAGATAATACAGTCATAACAGGAAGTAGTTTTTATCAAGCAACTGAAGGAGATATTCAGTGTTCCTAAACACTGAATTCACAAGTAGTTACAGAGTGTTTACTAGGTTTTAGACATTTTCCTAAGCACTGGAGACCCAGCATTGAACCAAAGTTCCTGTGTTCACTGGGCTCCTTTCTACAGAGTTTTACTTGTATTATTTTCATACTTTTTCCATGTTGTTTTATAGATGGTTGCTGAAGTGTTGGGTATGTTAATGTCAAAATAGGCAGTAGTGAGCAAATATACTTCTGTTAGCACATACAATAAAGAGCAGTGGTAGAACCTAAACTAGCTCTCAATGAGCAGAGCTCAAAGCACTGGAGGAACATAATAAGTAACAGCACTGGATTATAACTCAAAGCATCAAATAGATATATGACTCATATGACATAAAGTCCTGACTAAATAAATAAATGTACTGAAGAAAATTTTTTCATTCATAATAATTCTAATTCCAATTGTCAAGAAGGCAGAGCTTGAATTCTTTCCATCTCCCTTGAGACAGTGTTGGACTTAGTTATTTATTTTTTCCAAAAAGCAAAAGGAAATAAAAGATAATAACTGTACATGACGAAACCCCAAAACACAACAATAGCCAACTGATGAAGGTTAATATCACCAGCAACATCATGAGAATGTCGTGTGACCCTGATGTGACGCGATGAGAAGGGCCCTCGCTTCTGAGCTATCCTCTTCCACACACCCACGTCTCAGTGTGAAAAAAAAAGCCATCAGATAAACCCATGTGAGGGAAATTCTACAAGATATCTGAACAATAATCCTTAAGATTCTCAAATTCATTAAAAATAGGAACAGACTACCATAGACGAAAGGTCTATGGAGATATGACATCCTGGTATGCTGGACTGGATACTGGGAAAGAGGACATTCCTGGGGAAAAAAATGGTAAAATCAAAATTAAGTCAGGACTTCAGGAAGCACTAAGGTACCAATACCAATTTCTTAGTTTCGTCAAATGTACCATGGAAATATAAACTGTTGATGGAGAAAACTGTGTGAAGTGTATAGGGGAACTCCTTATTTTATCTTGATAGCTTTTCAACTTTTCTGTAATATAAAAGTAACATAAATGCAAAAATAATTTTTTAAAAACAATGGCATAAAATATTAGAAAACAAAATAAACAGGAAGTAGGGAACCGGGCCCCTGTTCACAGGAGTGAGTACCTTAGAAAGTAAAAGCTTGAACATGTACTACCTGCACGCACAAGAATTTTCTGTGGATCTGGGGAAATTTCACCCAGGGAACTCTTCTCCAGCCTGGTATAAATTCTGAAAAACCCCTTCACATACTGGGCTGATTATGTTTTGTCAGCGACCATGATTATAATGAATACCGACAAGTTTATGGCTGTAAAAGCAAAAATGAGATGAAGGAGAAATGTGGATTTTTGTCTTTGAAATAGGTGACAAAAGGTTCTACCACGTGAGAACTTATTTCCCAGACCTTGGGTATCACATGCTAGAAATACATACTTGGTGGGGAAAAAATCCTTAAATGCAAAACATGTGTGAGTGAAGAGGTATGAAAGGATAATTTATATCTCCAGGGATTGGGGGGAGCACCTACAATAGTCAAAGAAGGCTGCATTTCTTTCACTGAACAAATGTCAGTGTGAAAATCACCAGGCCATCTCCATCGTATTTATTTCCTTATTGCTGGGGCTCAAAGCATGGGAAGAGTGAATGAATGAATGAATGAATGAAGGGATATGATGAAAAAGAAAATGCTTAACATTTTAGAGAATGCCACAACATTCATTTTAGTTGGGGGAGATGCTCATGAATGCTTCTGGTATTGAAAAGGTAGTACAAGCAGTATGAGGTTTAAATAAAGAATGGTAAGAGTTCGGGAGATTGGATTTTAATTCAAAATTAGATATAGAATCTGCCATTTGTGCTGTGTTTTAGAGTATTGTTAGGGCCTGACCATGAGTTACGCTAAGGTTCATTTATTCTTGTGTTATGTTTGGCACAGAAAACTGCTTACTTCGAGCAAGAACAGAAAACTTTGAATCTCAGCTTCATTCCTAAACCCCACCCACTTAATTCTATAGCTTTAGAAACTTTTTCAGTAATAAAAAGGATGAGAATAATTCCCTCACTGCTTTGCTGGGAATATTAAATTGGATGGAGTTTGTGAAAATGTCTGGAAGAGTAGAATAGCTTGTAATGATGGCTGGTGACTAAGGATCTGCATAGAGAAAATGATGAACATTTCACTGTTCCTAGTCTAGGCAGGAAACTATTTATCTGGCCTAACCATACCACAAGGTTAATACTGGCATGTTAACAATGCCTGGGAAGACCATACTATTTGTAACAGTCGGATTTTAGGCGAGGACAAGTAGGTAGAAACTTCCCAGATCCTGGATAATCTCAGTGTTCAGAGGACCAGCCCTAAATGCAAGAAGACATTTCCATCTATTTTGAAGATTTAGTGTCTTGGTAGCTACCAAGACACTAAATATATTGGCTTCCAAAAGCAAAATTTAAACTTCCTCCTCTTAGGTGGTTGATATTACCCATTGGTTTTATCTGTGTGATAAATGGTTTTCAATACCCTTTCCTGAGTTGATTCAGTAACATAACTCCACTTTGGATTTCAAAAGTCAGATCAGAACCTGAATAATGTCTCCATATTTTCTCAAATATAAAGGAGACAGCCAGAGATCTGGAAGGGTCATGGGTAATTGTTAGAGAGTTTAATATCAGGAAGGCAGCTTGTCATTTAAGAAATGTTTTTCAGTTCCATTATTAGTCAGTCAGGCTTCAATTTTCCCTCACATACTTCAGAAATCTTGCAAACTCGTTATTAAAAAGAAAAAAACACACAGGATTATGGTGGCTAAAACTCTCAAGTTCATTTTAAATGTCTCCATTCTAGGCCCTCGGCAATCTAATGTCCTGAGCTTTTAGTTACAAGAATGTCACAACAGCTGGGGAAAAGTAACAGTAATACCCTTCAAAAAGTTTTTTCACTTGCATTACATTATTCAGTGCTCGCAACAATAATCTGTGGGTCATTTTCATCATTTCTGTGTTCCAGATGAAGAAACTCAAGCTGAGAGAGGTTAAGTGACTTTTTCAAAGTGACAGGCAAATTAGACTTTCAATTCTGCATCTAGAAATTTTCTCAACTCTGCCCTGATGCTAATACCTTGGTCTAAATTAATTTTAATTAGCACTTCCTTCCAAGGCCCATTGGCTTTTAAAAGAGCATAATGAGTAAAAGGACTCATTCATCAATGCTAAAATTTAAGATATTATAGCTTTTAAGTAAGTAGATATTTAGAGGAAGCCAAAGAATCCTCGGTGTTCCACAAATCACGTAAAAGTTGGGTGAAGGATACCCACTGGTGTGTCAGATTTATTTTGACGATATCATTCAGCTATGACCTTGCCTTTTTAGACGTTGTCCATATTTAACTTCTTAAATAATTTAAGATTCTTTCCTCGATCTAGTAGTTATGAGTCAGAATAGTAGTTGTATCATAACCTTCTGCCATCAGATCACTGGCAGGCCAGAGGATGACCATATAAAAGGCCAGCTTCATATGTAAATTGGGCAGCTCGGAAAGATCCAATCATTCTGTAATAATAGTTCCACCACTGTATCTGACATCCTAAATATCATCAAGCAATAATCTCTTATATCAGTACATCAAACATCATTTATGTAGAATTTCAAGAAGCGTTACCTTGAAAGGAAGTAAATTGAATGATCAGAATTGAAGAGCTTGGGCTGTTACCTCCCTAGCGTTAATGAGATATCATTGAAAAGCATGATCTGAAAAATGGTGCTATTGGAAAGGAAATCACTATTAGAGGTCTTAAGAAATTTCAGCTTTGAAATTCTGATGCAGATGGAAATAAAAGTATAGTAAATAAGCCCATACACTGTGGATTTTTAATGAATATACCCCAAATAGTTTTAGGATGATAATAATGATGAGGAGGAAGATGAAGAACATGATGATTTTGTTAGATTAGGATAGCCATAGATAGGGCGACAGCATGGAACTGATAAAATACCACTGAAATGTATCAGAAGAACTTGAACCCAGGCCTGCCCCTGCCACTCACCAGCCTGCGACTTAGGGGAGCCATTTGCTCTCCCTAAGTCTCAGTTTCCTCCTCTAGAAATTATTCACTACATTAGACTTAAACCTTTACCGTTCCTCTGGGATAGAAAACATTTCTTGTTAAAAAGGTAGAATTACGATAGTCACTCATTCATCTAGCTTAACATTTATACTGTGCTTCATGCTCTGGTCTCACAAATAATTACAGTTTCTACATGCCAAGCCCACTTCACCCAGGTGCCCGGGCTCACACAGTCCAAGGTAGAGACAAATTCCCCCACAAGACAAAGAGCACAGGGTAGCAGTTAGGAGCACAGGCTCCAGACACCAAGTGCCTGAGTGTGGATCACTGCTCCTTGTTTCTTAGCTCAGATGAGTCATGAAGCACCTCAGTGCCTCAATTTCCTCAGCTCTAAACTCCCATGGCCTCAATTAGCTGCAAACTGAATATGATACTAGCAACCAACTCATAAGTATTAATATTAACAAATGCATTGTTTTTAGAAAAACATCTGACATATTGCATGTGATGCATGAATGTTTATTAAATACTACCATAAGTACCATAAATGTTGTAAGCAGCATATCAGAGAACAACAGAGGTTCTTGACCAAGCCACTTTTGCCCACCAGGGGGTATGTGGCAGTCCCTGAAGATATTTTTGGTCATCACACTGGGAGGATGTCACCGGCATCTAATGGATAGTTGTTAGGGTTGCTGATGAATATCCTACAACAAACAGGACACAACAAAGAATTATCCAGCCCCAAATGTCACTGATGACAAGATCGAGCAAGGTTGGTATGTCCGGAGTAGCAGGGAGGCACCAAGGCCCAAGGAATCAGTTCCACTGGGGCTGGCAGGAAAGAGGAAAGCATTGCAAAATTTGTTTGAGGAAGCTACAGGGCCCTTCCAGGGACAGAAGAGTCCACAGCCAAAGGCACTGAGGTACTTTTCAGGTGTGGCCTGAAGCCCTGGAAGTATAAAATTGGTTCAATCATTTTTACAGTCTCATGCAGCCTAAAGTCAGGTTAAAGATTGTACTTAATAATCTACATTTTGCAGTATTAATTCACTGGATCCTCATTACAACACTATAAATAAATATTATCCCCATGTTATTGATAAGAAAATGAAAGCCTAGAAGAATTTTGGAACTTCAAAGACGGCACTGCTAAGTAATGATTTCGATGTAGCTTGTGGTTACATTTACAATGCAAAATGTGTTATTTATTGATCACAGAATATAAAAAGAAGTGTCCTCTGGTTTACAACACACACACACACAAGATTGTTGAAATAGGAAGGGGGAACGCAGTGTTTAAATGTTGTACACATGAAGGCTTGCTTTAGTGAGCAAGAGGGAATAGACGGTATGAAAAATCTTGGTCTCTAGTAGAGCAAGAAACTTGACCCTGTGCTCCTTGTAAGCCACAATAAGGAAGAAAATATCATTAACTACATGATCAGAGGAAGTCGACTGATGTTACTCAAGAGGCGGCGAATATTCCTTGGGAACTCCTTGCTAGAAAAAGGGTTCATCGTCAGGGAATGTGGCTGTTCAAGGTAAGATAAAGGACTCTTGAACACACACATCAGGCTGCATATTTAGCAGTCAACTCAGGCTATTCTCTCACTAAATAATTAAACACGGAGTGATTTGAGGGTGCTGGGAGAGTCTGCTATCATCTGTGAATTTTCACCTTAAAAACTGGGTGATGATGTATAGGATTGAAGCAATATAGGAACAATAGGCATTTTTTTAACGGTCCTCATCTCACTGTGTTGGTTTAACGCAGCTGGAGGCCTGAAGCCATGATTAGGTCTGTTGCTAAGGACTAAGCCACTGATTTATGGGCGGAAAGAATGCCACCTCCTTCTCCATGAAGGGCTGTTCCTCTCAGCTGGACAGCCAAGGGCTCAATTCCTCTTCCCTTCCAAACCAAGAAAAATGTTTTAATTATGACTTAAACAACTGTTCTGGACAAATCCAGAAATAGATTGCCATGGGAATTCTTTTCTCTAGGAGGGATGACAAGAGTTTACCATAAATATACATTTAATACATGTGCTGTTTATATCTGGGTCCCATAACCTTGAAGGACACAGGAGGCAACATAAAATTATTTTAGTGGTGATATTTTTCAGCAGTGAATTTTCAATTTATTCAACTAACATGGATTGAACACCTACCTAAGTTGAGCTGGTGTCCTTTCTAACTAGCTTTGTTTTCATTTTTTAAAATATCACACAGATCCACCACTGGCCTATTATTTAGATCAAGATCATAACAGTACTGCTATGTAATGTTCTATGTAAACATAGCCTGGTACATGCATCCGTCAGATGGTCATTTATCAAGCACCTACTATGTCCTAGAATTTGCACTGAAATCACACAGCAGGCACAAACACCGAATTTCTCGGAAACACATGTATTGACATTGAATGAAGCTTTCTCCCCGCACCCGTGAGTTTACATTTTGGTTGGCAAATTGATTTTTCAGCTGCTTTTCTATCAGGTAATGGGTCTCAAATATCTTCATCCACTATGAAGCTGTTATAAGCCAGAGGGAGGACTCGCAATACCATAAGGTAAACCCTTGGCCCTGACGCCACTGGACACCAGAACAACGCGCATCTGCTCAGATGTTTGATTTACCAACTCCGCAAGCACACAGCGAAGAGTCTGACAAATATGCCCTCTTTTCTACCAGCAGTCAAATCCCTCCGCACCGTGGTTGGGTTGAGAAGTAAATGCGTAACATGCTTCCAGATATCTGCTGTTTTTTATCAGCAGGTCTGTAAGGGTATCCTCTGCCTCCCACCATACACAGCACACACACCCCCTCCCCCAGCCTCCAAACGACCCTCCACACACACACATTCCCCCTCCCCCACACGCCAGTTTTCCTTTTCCTTTCTCCTCCTCTTCACTCCCCAAACAAACTTGTTCTCAAAGAACATTGTAACAGAACCGAATCAAAGGCACACCTCATGCTCCTGTCTTCTGCAAGCTGCATGTCGCCCCAGTGTGCTTTTTCGGCTGAGGGGTTCCGAGTCAGAGAGGAGTAGCAGGCCCGTCTGGGCTGCAGCTCAGGGGATCAGAGCATGAAAAAGGACGTGGAAGGTGGCCTGGAAGAGGTCACCGTTCCCACACTTGAAAGGAGTGTCCAGACGAGTTTGAATTAAGTCAAGTTGACACATTTCAGACTCCTGCAGAACCAGGTGCTTGGAAGCCAACTTTCGAAACTCAAAGGTCCTGTCGGGGCTGGGAAAAGGGAGACTTTGCCTTTCCTGACTCCGAATTCAGTGGCTCTGCTTTTGGAAACAGCGCATTCAAAAGTTAGGGGACTCTTGTTTGTGTGTTTAGTGGAAAAAAGAAAAGGTTCAAAATAGTGTCTCTCTTGTCTTTTCATCTCCGAATTTTGGTGACGAGGCTGCCCTCTCCTGCCTTTACAGAAATTATCCCAAGGTCTTCCTCAAGGATGTCAGACAGGCAGACAGTCTCAGGCTCAGGAAGCCCAGATCCACTGCCTTATATTGGGAGTGTTGTAACAGATCCATAATTCGTGGCTGATGTCTCAGGTTACACATCCACGCCTCCCCATTCCTGCCGGGGCAGCTGCAAAATATCTGACCCCGGAGACTGAGGTCCAGACCATGAGAAAGTGGCAGAATCACCACCAGCTGATTTGTTCTCAGGGACACCCTAACCCCTCCAAGAACGTCACTGGAATGTGCAAACTCAGCGTATCTCCAGAGGAGACAGGCTGCTGCTCTTCACTTTATTTTTTAAAGTCCAGATTTATGAAATATAAGTCAGGGGTAAAGATAGCACCAGCTTAATGAGGCTTAAGTTAAATGAGTAAATTAAGGGTTCGTTCTTAGAACAAAGCTTGGCACACATTGTAAGTGTTCAATGAATGGTAGTTATTATGCTTGTGATTGTGGTTACTATTATTGTGGGAAATATTACTATCAGTATCTATTATCAGTCTCAAGTCTTTCATGAAAACAAAAAAAGTATTAAAGCAGTTATTGTTCAAAATAGATTATTATATGTAACTGGTTATATTAGTTTTATGAAAATACAGCTTCATGAAAAAGTGAAATAACTCATTCAAACGATGGGACTAGATGGTAAACCCGATGACCAATAATGAGCCCCAAAGACCACTCATTTCCCCTGGGTGACCAAGTCCCTGCTGTCTCACCAGACACAAGTCACTCTGTGAACCAGACAGCCCTGTTGGAAGTTAAGCACAGAGCTCAGCCCACTTACTTCTGAATCCCAGCTGCAGTGAAGTTCACTTTCCTCATCTGTAAAATAGGACTCATAACAATAACTGCCTTGAAAGATGGTCGAAATGACTAAATGCATAAAGTCACAGAGTAACAAAAGCTAACGCTTCCTGGCCCCTTATATTATGCCACACACAGAGCCAAGCACTTCTGTGTATTAACAAATTTAATCTTCACAACTACTGTGTGTGGCACATGCTATGTGAATACCTACTTTTGTGCTCACTAAATGGTTATGTAAACAAGTGTCTGCGCTGTGCTTGGCATTGGTTTTCATGAACAAAGCCTTCCCAAGGCTCTTCTAGGAGTCACCGAGATCTGCACATTATCTGCCCAGGTCCCCCACCGCCTGTCCTGCCCAAAGGGCTCCAGGCTGAGTGTGGGAGAAATTACCAGAGAGAAAAACCATTTCGTTTTACCTGGGTGACAGCAATTATGCAGCATGACGAAAGGAGCAGTTAAGTTACAAGTTAAGGATGATAATTCAATCTCCCCAGGGACTGCCACTCAGAAAGTCTCCAGAAGAGATGAGAGCAAAACAATGGCAGACTCTATTGTTAACAGTCATGTCCCCATAACGCCCTGGCATTCTGAAACAATAACGCCAAAAATGCAGTCTGCTGTCCCTCGAGAGCTCGCCAAGCACATTCGATGGGTCTCAAGCTGCCGCTCCTCGGAGACTCACCACGGAATGGTCCTTGGGCCATCCCTGTTTGCCGTGGCTCTGTGGGACTCTCCAAATAACTCACTTGCCATCAGAGCTCACCAACTGCTTTTAAAATACATGAACCAAAATGTGGGAGGCACTGAGTATTACAGCATGGATTTCCCCACACATTGATAGGACAGTGGAAGTAGAGAGGAATTAACATTTTGATGCAAGATGTTTGCCAAGGCAAATTGTAATTGTTACCACTTCCGCCCACTAAAAAGCATTTTGAAAGAAATAACCAAATAAATAAAAATGCACTGCGTGCCCAAATCTCAAGGAATCAGAATATTGCACTGATTTCTAATCCATCCCTATTGATTGAATATCTTCATTTCACTTGCTATTTGCTATGGTCTTACATGTAGCATTGCATTATGTTAGTTCATGAAAGTTGACGTGAAGGTGACATATTTATGGCTTGAAATCTATAGCAATGCATAGATTAAGAGACCATAACAGTTTCAAGGGTTTGTGATGGCCTAATAAATGCCAAAACCTACAGTGATACATACTATGTTAATATAGAGTAATAAGATCATAGAGCAAGTTTGCTTGAGTTCAAACCTCTTGTCTTCCACTTCTTGCTATAAAATTTTTGACAAAATGTTTCTTATACTTATATGTCTCAGTTTCTGAAACTGTAAAATAGGCATAAAAGTAGTCCCTAATTGTATGATTGTTATTTAAATGAGCTAATACAGGCCCAATGCTTCAGAGTGTCCAGTATTTGTAGGTTACCTGGGAATATTGACATAATACTATGTTTTTGAGGGGAAGCATGAGAAAGGTTCATAGGGGAAATTTTGCATAACATTTTCTTTTTCCATAGAGTTTCTTCCCAAAGAAGTATGAGTATTAGTCAAAGGATTCATTAGAATATGTAGAGTTTAATTTTTAAAATTTTATGAAATTCAAATTGACCCCAAAATGTTAGGCCTAGGGATAATTTTGATAGAGTGAGCTTCAATTTGAAAAGGCTGGAAGGATGAGAGAATTTGGTTTTCAAGAATGTATCCCAGCCCCCAGGAATGTAGGCAGTTGTATACTCGAAAGTCAGTGTTCTGAACAACATATTTTTATTGAGCAGCTGGAGGAAGCGGTGTGGATGAGAAGACTAGTCAAATAGGAGAAATTCAGATTGAGGAGTGAAAAAGGACTAGAGGAGACCAGTCTCTGATAAGGGACAGAACAAATGAAATCTTTTCAAAAGGGATGCTTTGTATGGTCTATACTTGAGACTCAGGCTGAGGAGGGAGGTGGAGGAAGAAATACAGACACCTAAGGGTGGGGCCAGGACATACTGCATTCAGGTGTAACTCATCCCAAGCATGACCACAAAAGTACAGCGGGGAATGGGAGGGAGGGTAGACAAGATCTCAGAAGTGTGACCCTGCAAGGTCACACTCGGTGTTCATTTCTTTGTCCCCAGAATGTCTGTATCCTTCTCGAGTGCCTCTAGTGTTGATTGCAGAGGATCTGTTCCTCTTTCTCATCCACCAGACTAGAGGTTCGCCTATAAAAGGCGCAGATCCTTGTTCTCAGGCCATCAATGGCAAACGTGGTACTAGAACATAGTAAATGCCAGTATATATTTTTGAACAAGGTATGAAGGTGAGAATGATGTAATTTATTATATATACTTTGTCCCTGTCAAGTTTAGGCAAAGAACAATCCAGGTCTAACCTTACAGACTGAAGCTTAGAGAAATCAGGGTGTGGAGACCCAAGCAAATTAAAGCATCTATAGGCCAGAAATTCTTAGCAGAAGTACCTGAGGAACTTTATGAAGAACAAATAGTTCCACCCATCCAAAGTCAATATTAGAATATACCATGTGGAGAACAAAGTACAGGAATAGGCATTCACTCATTCATTCATTCATTCAAGTAGCCACTACTATCTCCTATGTGTGAAGAAGGGCTTCCCTAGGTGATGGATTCCTATGGAAAACAATACAGACATAAGTTCTTCTTCAAAGCTACTTACAGCCTAGAACTGGCTTTAATATCAAGCACAAAAGTACATGGAAAATTCATCATAACATGATGGTTGCCACACAGAAAAAGAGTAGGGTATGCTCCTCCATAGACTAGTCGTAGGGAGGTACAAGATAGTTGGAGGGGCAGCTCCTTGAGAAGATGATGCTATGTCTCCCAGTGAAAACCACTGCTTCGGCTCCTTCTTCTAGCTCAAATTTCTGTTTCTTTTTCCTACATTAAGTTCACTTACTTGAAGACATCTTTACATTTCTTCTCACAGTGGGTTGAAGGCTCACAGAGTCTCACTGAGTCTTATGAGTAAGTGAAACAAAGTAAATATTGAGCTGTGGTTAAATTTCATAACAATGGTGAAGCAGCCAAGTCAGCACAAACATGCCAGCTTCCATGGTCATTTAAACCCCAACCTCCCAAACGTCAATCTGAACAAGTTTCAGTGACACTCTACCCCACTTCCAGCCTAGAGGTTGCAATTCACTTTTACCATCCGTGTGACAAGGAGCATGGAAAACCCAAAAAGGACATGTCCCCTTCTAGTTCTAGCTTACTGCTAATGTTGTGGCCATAATAAATTACAGCCTATTTAAATGACCTTATTTTTCATAGTTTTCTACCCCATTCTTTTATATCATTAATGGGATTTATATTCAGAGCTTCTGGTGACATCGGTGAACATTCTGGATTCAGTTTCATTCAAACCCAAGACAAAACCGGGGTTTTGCATACCCGAGAAAGGTAGAAACTATTCCTAACTGAAAAGAAATTATAACTGATAGACTCAGTGCAACCGTATATATTTTTAAAAAGTCAGTTGTCTTAATTGCAGAGTATAAAATTTAATCTCTCCTGGGATATGTGGAGAGTGTGGCGGACATTCTGGGTTTGCTGCTATGGCTGGGTCCAGAGTAAACGTTCCGAGCTCTCATGAACGCTGAAAATAGGGCCCCTCCCTCCCCAGGCTTGTATTTCTGTGTAGCTGTTCCTTTGGACTCAGAGGCCGCAGCGTGGGAGGCAGAGTGGAAAGAGGAGTTTGAATGTTAATTTGCCATTTGAGGATGTGTTGAGCTGAACGGATTAGAGATATGAAAATCCCTCCTCCAGTTGAGAAATTTCTGGAATGTTCAATACAGTAATCTTTATATTGCTGACCACATCCCCCACTTTCCTTGACATTCATTCCAGAGGCTTCTGCTACAGATACTGCTGACAGGAGCAAAGTTGGCGTGGACACCCCACGACTTCTGCTTCATCCCTGCATGTCTCTACATCGGAGCCCTGCACTCTCGCGATAATGCAAAGTACGCTTGTGCCATTATTTCTAGACATGTTGCGGGGCATATTATGTTTTTAAAGACAGAGCTATTTGTTACTTCTATAATACCCTCTTTTTCTTTGGAGTAAACCACCAATTCTTTTCACCGATGGCAACATGAGACCTTACACAGATTTCTCTGGGTCTTTTATCTTAGTCTCCTTACACACATAGAGATGAGCAAAATGTCAGGTTCTGAATCAGCATGCTCCGGTGTGAAGAGCACCAAATTGGATCTGAATCCTAGCTTTGCTTTCTGATGACCTTGAGCCTGTGAAAGTCAGGCAAGGAATTACATATGAAGTGACTACCCAGTCACTTATACCTCTATTTCTAAATCTCTAAAATCTCGAATTTTATTATTATTTTAGGAGTACATGTATCATGATTTCTAAGATACTCTCCAAAATAATCAACAATGTAATAGATACGTGTGTTCATGTTTATTTCAAAATTAAGACAGTAATGCCATCCCCTTCGCTCAGGCGATGGAACGAGGTTAGAATAGGAAAGCCATACACTTTGTCCAACTGTTAAACAACACTTGTGAGACACAGCTCCCTGAATTTTAAAACAAAGGGACAACGTTTTTCTTCTCTGATTTTTGTGAGATTTAAACAGAATAGTGTATGTGGAAATGCCCAGCATGAGATCTGACACATAGGGGTCAGAAAATAAATGATAGCAATTCCTACTGTTATTGACACAAAGCTTTGTTCTTTTCAAAGCTCATTTATATACATTATCTCATGCTACCAGACTAAGTTAATGCTGCCAAGAAATTTCATTTAAAAAAATATCCCAGGGTCAGTGACATTATAAAATCCCATCCTGAAATGAAGAGACTGTCAACTGATGTTAACTTGTAGCAATAAACTCTTTCAATCTTTGTTTCATTCATTCAGATGTCTCCTTGACCCGACAGCCTTGCAGCTAGTCTGTCATATTTTATTTATGCACTCATTAACATGGCAAATATTGATCAAGTAGCAACTATGTGCCTGGATCTTATTTTGTCAGAAGATAGATTTTTGTATTTAGAAAGGACCAGGAAACAAAGATTGTTATCGTATACAGCGAAGTGCTTGGTGGTAAGCCGATTTTAAAAAAAGGAAAAGGGTTTAGGTAATTAATTGTTGATATACATGTACTAAAAGTAAAAAATAATCAGTGAGTAACTACATTAATAACTCATCAGATTTCCACAGTGCAGTAAGACTTACAAAGTTTTTTTTTTCCAAAAGATGTCTTGGACGTACCCACTTTGCTCCAAATCTCCTAAAATCACCAACATTCAAGCCATCTTTATTTCCAACCAAGACTCTGTTTAACAGCAGCCTCCACCCCCAGCCTCATTTCCATGTCTTCACAGGGCAGCTAAAATTATCCTTGCAAGTGAAAATTTGGTCACTGTACTTTCTATTTCAGCTCTTCAAATGCCTCCCAATACATCTCCCGAACACAGTATTTGACAGAGGCTCCCAGCCCTAGCAAACCCTATTCACCAGGGAACAGGCCCTTCCTGGAGCAGCCAGGGCTGGGTTTGGCCTCAGGGACTTCACACATCTTTCCCTGTGCTCAGATGGGCTTTCCTCTTCTAGGCACTGGCTCCTACACTTCTGGGGTTGCCTTCTCTCCCTCCTATCACTACCACAATATGTAACTTCTGTGTGTTTTCTTCCCTCTGGCGCTGTATCATTACTTGTGAAAATGTTGTCTATTGGTGTACTTGTGTGTGGTCCAGCTTCTCCATGAGAATGAAACTCCATGAAGCTTGTGTTCTCATTTATTCCTATAGCACAAGGAAAGTGGCTCAGAAAGCTTATGACTGAAGCAAGTGAGGGAGATTAGAAATGATATCCAGGATGAATATTTGGTCTCCTCGTTATTATTTGTGTTTTATTATATTTCACAGCTGGAGAATTTGTGCAGATAAACCATTGGCCTCTTGTCTCAAGGAGTCTGAAACTAGTTCTTAAAACAAGATATTAGTATCTCAGCAGTAGTTAACTCTCCAGGAGTTACACTGCAAGACAACAAGAATATAATAATGTAACACAACTGGCTTAGGATTGTGTACCAGAATAATCAAAGGCACACTAAGCACTCTGAGTTTGCTGGAGAGTTTAAACTGAAATGTTACAAAAGAGTTTAAATCAGTATGTCACAAGAAGTACAAGAAATGTCTTTTTTTATCTTCAGTAAACACTGTCTATTGTTCTTTGAGTTCATGTTGCTTGGTGTTCTGTTTATATAATTTTTCTGTTTGTTGAATTGAATGTCATATCTTAGCAACTTCTAAAGTTGTTATGTTCATTTATTTATTTTATAAATTAAAGTTATTTCAAATCAATTCTTGACCATTTTATTTTTTTAATTGTTTTATTGTTGTTCAATTACAGTCGTCTGTATTTACCCCCTACCACTTCCCCCACCCCAGCCATCCCCACCTCCCTTTCTTGCTTCCACTCCCTTTGGTTTTGTCCATGTGTCCTTTATAGTTGTTCCTGAAAATACTTTTCCCCTCGCCCCCATTACCCTCTCCCACCTCCACCTCTGGTTACTGTCAGTTTGTTCTTAATTTCAATGTCTCTGGATATATTTTTCTTGCTTGTTTGTTTTGTTGATTGGGTTCCAGTTACAGGTTAGATCATATGGTATTTGTCCCTCACTGCCTGGCTTATTTCACTCAGCATAATGCTCTCCACTTCCACCCATGACCATTTTAAACAGTGTTCTAAAATCTCTTGAAATAAACGGAGATGCAAACTGGTGATATTCTCAAACCAGCACTGTGGTGTGGAAAGCAGGCCATCAACGAAGTGCTACCACCTATTTGGAAAGATCTTTTTGGAGAGACTCAAAGAATGCCGTTTATATGACGTGTTTATTATATTTCATTTCATAGCATTGTATGTTATCATTAAACATACCCTGAAAATTTAATTACTCCTAAAATTAATTTAAAACTTTTTAATAAATTTCATCTATAATCTCTCCCCCATTTTTTTCCATGCAAACAAAACTATCAAATCATCCCCCTAAGGGTCTCAGTCTTTGTTTTAAAAGTATATTGAGAGGCCTTGCATACTTAGAACATAAATGAATGGAAAAACCCAGACAGCTGTCTCCCTGACATGTATGAGGTATGTCCAGAACTTATCCAGCCATGTATTTTGAAGAATAATGATATTTACTGAAGAAGAAACAAGATACAAGAAATATTGTACATAGGACAATGACACATCAGGCCCCTTCAAACTAGACATCCTGGGACCTCACACAGTTCTCCCAGCATCTTTTCCATTGTTCAAAACACTCTGCAAAATCTTTTGTTGGAATTACCACCAGCTGCCTCCTCATATATTCCTTAATCTTACCGATGGTTGTAGATCTCTTCCCTTTCAAAGCTGATTTCAGTTTTGGGAAAGCCAAAGGTTGCAGGGCACCAAATCTGGGCTGTATAGGGCTGAGTCACCTGGGTGATTTGATGTTTCACCAAAAAACTCTGGACAAGACATGATTCATGAGTAGGCCTGTTGTTGTGATGAGGCTGTCAATCACTAGCTGCCAACAGCTATAGGTGTTTTGGTTCTTTTCATTGTATTGCATCTCTCAACTGAGAAAGAACTTTGAGGTAGTACTCCTTACTAATTGCTTGGCCTGGAGGGGCATACTCTTGATAGACAACACCTTCCCAATCAAAAAAAACCCTCTTAACATGGTCTTGATTTTGCTGTGACTTTGCCGTGCCTTTTTTAGTCATGGAGAGCCAAGCAACTTCCATTGGGATGACTAGATCTTCATTTCAGGTCATAGCTGTAGACCAACAATTCATCTCCAGTTATGAACTTCCTGAGGAAATTTAGTTCATTGGTAGCAGTTTGAATTGAGTCATTAGCAACTGCAGCACAATGTTCCTTTTGCTCTGGTAACAGAAGCCATGAAACAAATTTTGCCATGATGTGTTTCATGCCAAGATCCTGTGTCAAAATATCAGACACAGTAGTTTTGAAAGTCTTCGGATCAGCTTCTAATTCTCAAACTGTGAGTCGCTGATCTTCATCAATTGCAGCCCGTACACATTCAACATTCTCAGTTGTTCTCCCTATTGCAAGTCTTCAAAAATGTGGATCACTTTCAACAGATTCTTGACCATCTTTGAAGTGATGCACTTTTATTTGCACTTCACTCATTACATTGTCTCAAAAGCTTTCTGAATCATCCGAATAGTTTCTGTGGAGGAATGTTTCAGCTTAATGCAAAATTTGATGCAGATTTGTTGCTCTGCTCACTGAGTCATTTTGAATGTGACAGCCACACAGGACACATGCTCACTCAACCAAGTCTTCCATCACCACTGACTAGTACAGTGAAATCATCATTGTTCATACATGTGCACTCCAGTCTAGTCTCCTTGGCTGCCAAGTTAGAGTGATGTTGTGCAAATGGTTGTCCTTACATGAACGGTGGCTGGACCTTTTATGGACAGACCTTGTGCATTCATTCTCCTCATCATATACAAGTGGGACCATTGACACCTAGGGGCACATTTAGGAAACAAAATTGATCAACATAATGGCCTTCTTATATGAAGTGACTTCCTTCTTCTTCCTTTACAGAATGGTAAAGACAGGGTAGAGGTTCCATACCAGCCTGCAATTTCACCCCACAAAAGTATCCTGCTCTAGTCAAGCAAGAGGAAGAATGCAACACATCATACAAAAAGTGCCAAGGGCCATTTGTCTCCAAAGGGATGTACAAGGTAGGGAAATTGTTCCTATAAAGGAGCAAATAGTAAATATTTCAAATTTTGCAGGCCATTTGCCTGACTCACCTACTGAACATCAGCATTGTAGTGTGAAAGTACCATGTCTCAGGCACAAATACACTACAGGGTTTTTATTCACTTCATAATAAAGTTATGTCAAGTAAGCCTTATAGAATTCATAACATCTAATGTAAAAAAACAATGCATTCATTAAATAGGAAGAAATTTAGACCTCTGAAGATAATCTCTACAAAATATCTCTATATGTTATTGACAGATTAGAGAATACAAATAAACATATAATTTAAATAAAATAACTTATAAGTATGTTTTAGTAGATGCTTGTACATTTCTGAATGTAAATAAATACATGTATCCAAGAACTCTATCAAACACATGCAAATGTTAATGATAATTAAATACTTTATTTCATAAAAATTATGAAAATCCAGTGCTTATTGTATACCTAAAACCCTGCTCAGTTTTGTTCATTATTTAATGTTATCACAACTACCTAGTGTGGAAGACACTGTTACTGTCTTGTATTACATACCCAGGGTCACAGAGACAGTGAGTTCTGCAGCCACGTGACTCCAAAGTTCATTACCTATTATAGTCTAGTCATAAGATTTATATGAAGTTACACACATGAAGGTTGATGTAAAGTGTCAAATCAAGTAGCTTACTTTCATGATTAAAGGCAGGAGGAGAATACGTGACATACTTATTCAAGTCAAAATGTAGCTAAAGCTAGCATAAAATCAATATTTTTGAAAATCGTAGAAAATACTTTAAAGTTAAAAACAATTAGTGCATTACATTTTAATATGATTTTTTTAAAAAAACTCTCTAGTGCCAAGCTTTTAGACTAAAGCAAGAGAATATTTACAGTTCTGGCAACTCTAAAAAAATCAAGAAGCTAAAACATAAATTTAGTAAAAAAGGATATGTCTCTTGAAACTAAGAAATGACCATAGAAAAGTTGCAAGATACAAGGTTAATATATGAAATGCAATTGCTTTCCTACAAGCAGCAATGAATAAGAGCAATTTGAAATTTCAAACACGAAACCATCTATGTAAGCATCCCCAAAATAAAATGTTTAGGTATAAATTTAACAAAATATGTGTAAGATCTCTATGAGAAAAACTACAAAACTCTAATGCATGACGTCCAAGAAAAACAAAACAAATGAAAATATATTCCATATTTATGGATAAGAGAGCTCGATATTGTCAAAATGTCAGCTCTAGTCCACTTGACCTACAGAGTCAATGCAAAGTCAATCAAAACCCTAGCAAGTTATTTTTTGGATAATGACAGACTGACTCTAAAGTGTGTATTTGAAGACAAAAGATTCAAAATAGTCAACCCAATACTGAAGGAGAAGAACAAGGTTGGTGAACTGACACTAACCAACATCATTACTTACTCTAAACCTACAGAAATCAAGGCATTGTGGGACTGGTGAAAGACGAGACAAATAGATCAGCGGAACAGAATGAGGATCCTAGAGATAAACCCACACAAATAAAATCAATTGATCTTTGACAAGAAGCAAAGGCAATAGAATGAAATAAAACAATAGTCCTTTCAAAAAATGGTGTTGGAAGAACTGGGCACCTGCACACCGTGAATCTAGACACAGACCTTATGCCCTTCACAAAAATTAACTCAAAATAGATCAAAGACCTAAACACAAAGAGTGAAACTATAAAATTCCTAGAAGATAATAGAGGAGCACATCTAGTCGTCCTGGGCTATAGTGATGACTTTAGTTATAGCACTGAAGTCACAATCCATAAAAGTAATGATTTGTAAATTAGACTTCAGTAAAATTAAAAACTTGTGCTTTGTGAAAGACACTGTCAGAAGAATGAGAAGGCGAGCCACAGTGTGGAAGAGAACACTTGCAGACATCATATCTGATAGATGGCTATTATCCAAAATATACAAAAAAAATCCTTAAACTGAACATGAAGAAAGTGAACAAGTCCATTACAAAGTGAGCAAGAGACCTGCACAGACACTCACCACAAAAGATATGCAGATAGCAAATAAGCACATGAAGAGATGTTCAATGTCAAATGTCATCCTGGTATTGAAAATGGAAACAGTGCTCTGCCACTGCACACCTATGAGGACAACCGAAATGCACAGCACTGGCAACCCGGACGCTGGGGAGTGTGCGGAGCAACGTGAATTCCCATTCATTGCTGGTGGGAGGCAAAGTGGTAGAGTCACTTTAGAAGATAGTTTGGCAGTTTCTTAGAAAATTAAATATATTCTTACCATATAATCCAGCAATCACACTCTTTGGTATTTACCCAAAGGAGTTAAAAACCTTTGCTCACATAAAAACTTCCACACAAATGTTTATAGTGACTTCTTTCATAATTGGCAAAATGTTGCCCTTTGTTAAGCGAATGGAGCGATAAACTGAGATACATTCAGACAATGGAATATCAGTTAGTACTGAACAGAAATGAGCTACCAAGCCATGAAAAAACATGGAGGAGACGTAAGTTGATATGACTAAGTGAAAGAAACCAATGTGGAAAAGGCCGCACACTGTAGGATATTCTGGAAAAAGCAAAACTGTGGAGATAGTAAAAAGTTGCTGGGGCTGGGGAGGAGACAAGGAAGAACAGAAGAACTTGGGGGCAGTGAAACTGTTCCGAATGACACTCTGATGGTGGAGACGTTACACGCCTGTCAAAACCCACAGAAAGCACAGCACCAACACTGAGCCTTAATACAAACTGCAGAGTCTGAGTAGTGACGATGTGTCAGTGCAGGTCCCTTGTGCAACACGTGCACCACGCTGGTGCGACCTGGAAACAAAGGAGGCCGTGGGATGTTGGGGAACAGCAGATGCACGAGGAACCCAGAACCTTCCCCCCGATTCCGTTGTGGATCTAAGACTGTCCTAATAACAGAGTCTATTAAAAAGGAAATAAAAGATATGGCTGATATAGAAGATATCACAAGTGGTTTTTATCTTCATAAAATTGATCATTTCAGGGCAATATGTCACAAAATATATCCAAGGGGAAGAAATAGAAGACCTTAATAAAAATACATAGGACTAACTTGAACAGGTTACCAAAGAACAATTTGATAATAATATTAAAAACTCAAGAGGTCACAGGTTTTTTACCCATTTTTTTCAAACCTTAAAAGGAACAAGTAGTTTTTATATGGTGGGTACCGTGTAGGAAAGAGGAACAAATATACAAAAGTAAATTGGAAGTGGATAACTTCAAGTGGCATATTACAAGAATGTTTTTCTTCATTTTAGTTTAGTGGTTTATTAAATGTTTATGCAATGAATGCACATAATTACATATTCTATGTAAAACAAGTATCATAATTTTATATTGAGTGTGTAAATATAACCACTTGTACCTCATATTTGCCACATTTAAAATGGTGATACTATTAGTCCCTTCCTCATGGTGTTGTAATAAGAGTAAAATGAGGTAATGAAAAATAAAACACTTGGGTAGAGCATCATTTATAGTGAAAACTTAAATTAATGTGAATTTTTATTTTCACAACCTCTGGGTTGGAAGGCTCACCGCCGATGATTGCCAGAATCACCAACAACCCGGACTCCAGTCTAGGGACTGGGAGAAAGCAGGTGAGGAAGGTGCATGAGCCCAAGAGCAAGCCACTCCCTAAATACCTGCCTTCACTCTGGTCCTAGCCCTGAGAACCCTGATAAAACTTCTAAACTGGGGTCTCCTTGGCCAAGTTCAGTTTCCATTATCAGCCTCTACAGGAAGTGGAATTCCTGAGCTCAAGGTCCTACTCGGTGGAGGGCATGTTCAACACTGCAACCGCCAGCAGTGCCCAGGCAAGATTCCCATACCTTACACTCAATCCCATTCAGTTTAGAAGGCAGCTGAAGACCATGTGAGTCCCCTAAACAATGGCGACAAATTAAAGCTCAGTGGGCAACTTACTCTAAAATCAAAGAACTTGTAAGCGCCCTCAGAAATGCTTGAAAGAGACAGAGCAGGCAGCAAAATGCTACCAAATACTTTATTTGAATTTTACAGCAAGAAAGAAAAGGCCAGAGATGTGTTCCTTTTCACACGAAAGGAAATAGCTTCTATCAGCTAGAACATCAGCTCCAATAACTTCGGGGCTCTATTTGGCTTTATTAGGTCTGTTGCCATTGTGATGGGCTAAGAAGGTTCTTTTGAAGAAAAGTAATTACTTCGCCAGAGCCCCTAGTCGGAGATGCAATTGCGTTTAAAAAAATCCACTTGTTCAGCACAATTTAGGCCATCTGTGCCTTTCCATAAGCTGGATTGATAGCTACCAGATATATAGATCCCCATGATGGCTAGAAATAAAATCTCTCACTTATGTGTTATAGAGATACCACAATGCAAGAAAAACTGCCCTGTGAAACCTACTCACCGAAAGCTAAATTCGTACTTCATCATATTCACAGAGCAGTCACGGTTGTATCATCAGGGTATGAGGCAGGAAAGCGTAGGAAACAATATTTGCTGAACACCTACTTTTGGCCAGGCACCGCAATATGTGATATATTTGATTTCTATGATTTGAATGATACATTTCTCATTGTTACCACATAAGTGTGGATGGATAATGCCCGAATCACCCTCAACAGGATATACAAAGCTGAAAGGAAAAGAAGAAAAAAATGAATCATTGTGGAATAATTACCCAGCCATATTTAGTGAAAGTCTTAAAAAATTGATGTTTGCCTTAAATCCCTGTAATGTATTCCTTACAGCTGGTGTATGTATATATACAAACACCTCTGCTTAGATGTACAGTAAACTGTACATAGATTGAATGAGTGGTCCTTATGGAACCCCTTTACCTTCCTAAGGCCCATCGAACACCTCCTACCTACTGCCGTCAGGAGCCGACACCAGGTAGATGCACTACCTACCACGACAGGGAAATTCTCAGGCCCAGCATGGGCAACACCTCTTACTGGACAGCGGTACTTTGAGTACTGACAGTTTCTCTCTAGAAGATTTACATCCTAACGTGAGAGCCACCTGACATAATTCTTCTAAATTTTTTTCAAGAACCACCACCACGGCCTCACTGTCAGAGGTTTAGAGTGACCTGTAGTCTTGAATTTCCTCCCAACCCAAACGAACCCCCCAAGCAAGAACCTCTACTGAAAAATTAATGCAGAACAAATTCAGTTTACCCTAATCTGAAGAAGACTTAACTCCCAGAATTCAGAAATGGGGAATACAAATTAAAAGTAAAATGATCCCTTCTCTAATGGTGTGCTGTGGCAGGCCTTGATTTGAAGGGGGGAAAGAAAATCCATCTGGCCTTAATAAAGATGTGTGCCTTCCGGGTTGCTGGGGTATATTGTTTCTTTTACATTTTTACAGTGAGGGCTAAGTTTTAGTGCTGTGGAATGAAACAATTTATTTTATTTTCAAAGAGGTCGGTCTTACTGATTCCATAAGTCTTCATTAAAAAATAAATGAGTAAGTGTTGAGCATCTCCTCCGAGACAGTGTGAGAAGTCATCTGCCAGCGAGAACGAGGTGGGCTCGCAGGTTAGACAGAGCTCCCCGGAGGATGGGGCCCTGGGTCAAATTTTGAAAATAGGCAGCAATTACCAAGATGAAGAATGGGAGGAAGGACTTTGCAGGCAGAATGAGAAGCAAATGCAAATCACATTACTGAAGTCTGAGCATGATGCATTTCCATCTAAATCTCGTACTTTCTCAGATGTCTCCCGAGCCTCTCTCGTGGGCAGCCCTGCACTTGCATGTGTGGGCTTCCATCTGGATTCCCCATTGCGGCCAACAGCACCGTGAGGAGCTCTTTCTCCATGCCAGGGAGCATGAGGTCAACCCCATTCTCCCCTCTTCTTTACGATGTTCAAGGAACCTGCACATCTTTTCTATTCCATCTGCTGCGTATTTGTTGAAGCTGTTGCTTCCTCTTCGTTGCTGGTAATACTCACTTAATTGCATCTTTCTCTCTAATCTGGGTAACCGATATAGCCAGCTTTATTAGTCATCTACACATAAATTCACCAAGTACTGCCAGTTAAGGAAGGTATATGCTAAGTGTTGGGGAGACAACAATGGCAGGACCACAGACTTCAGCAACATCACACCTACTGGAAGAGAGAGAGATAGGAAGAGATCATGCTAATACAAGGTATGTTAAAACACACACACAAAAAACTTATGAAGAGCAGAAGAAAGACAGGAAAGCCTTTCTGATCGATTAAAATCCTGTGGTGAGACTTTAGGATGAGAAAGAAACACTACAGAGAAAATAGATTTAAAAAGGGTTTGGATATAAGATACAATGAGCTATGTTAATGTTTCTGAAACATAATATTTTGAGAATAGGAAATGATGAGAAGTAAAGGTACAGAGGAAATCCAGGGCCAAGTCATGCAGAATCTTGTGTGGTGTGTTAAGTAACAACAGTAATAATGTCAGTTACTGAAGGCCTCTTGTAGGCCCACATGGCTATACACTTTTATATTTCATCACAATCATTTTATTCTCCAAAAGATACTATTTCCATTTTACAGACTCATAAATGGAGACTCTGATACAAGTTAAGATGCTAATGGATTCTAATGCACTCAAATTCAAATACGACTTACCACTGCATTATCCCTCTTTCTCATGTCTGTCTTTCCCCAAAACCTCTCTAATTTATTAACAGATACTTTTGGTTCTAATTTCAATTACACCCCACTACCAAGGGATAATTACATCACTCTCCTGGCTTCTCATGGTTCACTTGCCTTTTGTAGAAGTTTAGACTCCTTAGCGTGGCTCTCAGGGCGATTTAAGTATTCCCTCCTCCTCCATCTCACATTCTCTCAACTTCTTGAATTTCCCCGAACACGCCTGTACATCACTGCACAGGCTGTTTCAGTTTGTTCGAATGCCCTACCCCACCTCACAGCTTCCTTGATCCCTGGAAAATATGTATTCATTCCCCTGCGCCCAAAAGGAAGCAAAATCCCACGTGATATACCCTCAAAAAAGAGGATTCACTTTCAATATGTAAAAATGATGATGAAGACATTGAAATGTGATATTTAGCCAAAGATCCTATGACAAATGTGACCTGCCATAAAGTCACCAAGGGAAGTAGGTGTACAAGAGAGTAAACTAGACGTATTTTCTTTTAACTGGTCCCCTAGGGAAGTATAATCATTCCCACTGACATATGGCTGTCTTGGAATTTTCTATGCCTGTGTTTTATAATATAAGTAACTTAGAAAGACAGAATGTATGGTCTAGCCAAAGGCATGGCACAAATCAAAGCGTGACCAGTCCACTTCTGTTCCGTCATATGGAGATCACAAAAGGTGTGCTTTTCATGTTTCTCATCCTTAGCATAGTCTAACACCAGATTCGGCTACAAAATATCTATGTCTGGAGGGGAGCAACAGAGTTGAGATGTTCACAGACGTGAGTACATGGACAGCTGAATCACAGATACAATGTCACTTACTCTATCCTTCAGTACCTATCCATTGAAGACCCCGAAAGTTCCATGTCACCTAGAATAGAACAAATGTCAACCATCATAAAACTCATGATCTTGCTGAAGGAACAGACATAATATATGGGATGTAAGTAATAATAAAAAACAACAATAGAAGACACTTTATTCCAAAAGACATTGTATTAAAATAAGCAGTTTAAGAGAGCTTGCGAATAATGCAGAAGGCACTGAATTCGAGGTGCGGGATCTTGCCCCAATTCTGACATAAAGTACATCAGTGATATACAAGTTACTTAAACTTTCTGACGTTCGAGTTCAGGTGAGTACACCGGGTTTGCCAATTTCAGTGGGCTCTGGAAAGCATCAGATGAAAGTGCTAGACTCCAAAAGGCTACACAGATGTGTGATGCAAGATAAGTCCCAGGAACAACACATTTTAATGGATCACATACCCAGAAGTTTCTGCATGCATTCCCTTCCACATTTACTTTCAAGTTGGGTTCTTCACACAGTTAAATCACTCAATTAAATAATTGTTATTTTATCCAGTAGTGACTTGTTTAAGAACTGTTATTTGTCAGTAAATGTACAATGCTGGGATTCCACCCTAGACATGTGACATAAGGACCTTGTGTCGTGCAGGAACTGGCTGGCACATAAAGGACACTCAATAAATGTTAGTTTTACATTAAAAAGTTAATTTCCATATTTTGTGAGTATATACCTAGAGGTTATTGAGAGCAAAGAAGAGATTTGGGTGGCTTAGAAATTTTCTAAATAGAGTAAAGGAGAATTTTTTCACTGCTGTGACAAATGTTTGCACTTTAAAATATACCAGAAATGATCAAAATGATTTCCACTAAATTAACCCCCAAACTTCAGTAGCCAAAAGGAAAAGAAAAGAAACTGAAAGTTCACATCAGGACTCAAACAGATAACATAAATAAAAAGAGATAAACAAAAGAAGCCTTGACAATTATTTTAGCCTCAGTAATAAGCAAATATGTATATATAAATATATGCAAATATATATGTGTGTATATAATATGTAGACATACAAATTAAATGCACAAATAACTTAGCAATAAAGAACAAGATGCACAAATATGAGGTGAAATAGACATCTCGCAGTGCTGATACACTTCGCGCACACAGTCTTTCTGGAGAAGAATTTTAGAATGCATTACTCTACTGGAGGGGCCACCATATGACTTGATGAGACTACTGATCTCTATTGTTGCGTAACAATATTTCTGCATACTTATGAGCTTCAAACAACACTTGCTGACTGTACCACAGTCCCCTTGGGTTAGGAGTCTGGGCCCTGAGGCCTCACAGGGCTGCAGTCACGGTGTCAGCCTGGATTGGGGTCTATCGAGGATGATTCACCTCCAAGCTCACTTGACTTGTCAGCCTATCAGTATTTTTGTGGGTGTGGTGTTGAGGGCATCAGTTTCTTGCTGGCTAAGGATTGGAGGCTGCCGTCACCTCCGACAGGCCTCCACTGCTCCTTTCCACACGGGGCTCCCCAACAAAGCTGATTGTTTTCTCAAAGCCAGCAAGGGAGAAGCTTTACAATGGATATTACAGTCTTATGTAACATAATCATATACATTCTGAGATTTTTGACATACTCTGTTGTTTGAAAGCAAGTGACAGGCTGCCATCACATTAAAAGGGGAGAGTCACACAGGCTATGAATGACAGAAGGTGAGAACAGCGGGACCACCTTAAGATTCTGTCCACTGCAATCACATCTAGAAGCATGCCTGAGGAAGTAATCCAACATAAAAAATAAACTAGGCAATATTGTTTCTGGTTATACTATATATTATTTATCATATTTGGGAGCAGTTTCAATTTCCAAAAAAGTGAGGGCAATTGAACTGGAGAGGATATGAATGGCTAGACTCTGGCAAATTAATCTAATTATATATTATTTATATTAGACATGAAAATTAGCAGTTTTATGCACATCTAATTAGAAAAAATAACTGAAAGAGGCAACAATAAAGGGGGAACAGAGATAAAATAACAAATATGTGATAAAATAAAAAAATTTGCCTGCATAAATATTTAGAGTAGGAGAGGTCATATTATCTGAGAACAATTTTGGGGCAATATTTGTAAGAGTTTATCTATTTTCCTTGTCCTTAAAAATCAAAAGAAAGTATAAAACATGAGATTATTAAGGTATAAAAATTAAATTGTGAAAACAATTCTAAGAAACCTATGGTATAATTTTTTTAGATGGTCAAAAATCCATAAATTGTAATTTGGAATGAAAGAGAAAAAAAATACTAAGTTCGTAAAAGGAGGCATAATCATATATTCAAAAGAGTTTTAAATCTTTAAATAAAATGTTGTGTCCAAAAGTTGGGGAATTAACTGTAATATTTGAAGAAAAAAATGATCACCTAGCAAAGAAGAAATTATCAAAATTTGTCTCTGAGAAAGAAGAGAAGTTAGACAAAGAAACTTCAGAAAAGAGAGAGTGAATTTAATATTTACTATTTATAAAAGTTTCTTAATAGATGACTTTTATATAATCTCGAAATAACATGTAATCAAGTGTTATTAAAAATTTTACAGATTACAAAAGATTGAAGGCTCCTCATTCCACTTTTAGAAACTAATCAAACTTTAATATCTAATTTGTCAAGATAAAATAAGATCTCTACAACTTCATACCAATAACATTTTGAATAACGAATAAATTAGAAATTGGGAAATTTGTGTATCTTCTGCTCAATTTTGCTGTGAACCTCAAACTGCTATGAAAAATAGTCTATTGGGGCTAAAAAACTATTAATTTAAATCCTACATTACAATAATAATAATACAGCATAATAAAACCAAGTTAAACTATTCAATTATTGCAAAAATATTATGTATATACAATAATATAATAAATCAAATCAATATATTATAAAGAAATTCTTTTTAAATTTTTGTAAAATATTTTAAAATGCATTTGATTATCATTGGGCAATTTCAGTGAAAAGTTCTAAGGAAAATAGGGGCGAAATACAATTCAAACAAATAAAAAAGTATACTAAATTATTAAATGCAATGTTATCTGCATTAAAATTAGAAATAAGACATTATCATTGTATATTGCTATACAGATGTTAGTCAATACAGTAAGTTAAAAATAAAATTATGTCTCTAAGTCGGCACAACCATTGAACAAGAAATCATCCCTCTTTCAAATGATATATTTACATAGCTAGCATCCTCAAAAGAGTCTAGTTTAAACAAAATATCACATGCACTGACACAACCACACAAAAAGATGAACAATTATAACATTAGCAAATGACAAGAACTCTAACTAGAATAGTGTTTTGCTTACAACTAGTTAGAATTAAAAAATGAAGAAAAATCTTATTTATAAAAATGATGGTAAATGACATAACACAAAAATTGCAAAAATTATCTAAGACTCTCAGATGAAGAGAATAACAAATGCTTATTGAAATATATAATCTAAAAGCTGAACAAATCAAATAGCATCTATGTATCTCAATAGGAAATTGTAATCTACAAAAATGGAAGTCCTCCCACCAGTGTACTATTAATAAATTTCTACCTTGTCATCTCTTCAACCATGTTTTCAGGGAGGTGGATCTGTTTGTAAGTAGTTATTGTGATAAATTTATCTACAGCTATTTAACTGACAACCATTTTTATTATAATGACTTCATTATAATGGCTTTACTGTAAGTTTTAATATCTGCTAAGGCAAATTTCCCTCCACTATTTCTTTGCATTTTTTTGTAGTCAGAAACTTACCTTCTCATCTGAACTTTAACATCATTATAAACACCACTTTTAAAATAATATGTTGATATCCTAATTTCATTTCCAGTACACTTGTGGGAGGACTTCTATTTTTGGAAACTATAACTTCCTATTGAAATACCTGGATGCTACTCCATTTGTTCAGGTTTCAGATCATGTATTTCAACAAGCATTTGCTATTCTTTTCATCTGAGAGTCGTAAACAATTTTTGCAAAATTTTTGTAAGTATTGTGTTATTAAATGTCACATTTGGGATCAGAATCTTTATTTTTCACTCTGATTCAAAGCAAAACCACTATTCAGCTTAGAATATTTATCATTTGCTAATTTTAATGGTTCATGCTGTATTGTTGAGTAAAACAAGATGAAAAGAAATGTACACTAAAAAAAAGTGAACAAACAAAAAACCCTGCAGAACCCTTACATGTGCCCACCCCAGCTTCCAGAAGGAAGGAGTTACACCTGGTAGCAGACAAGCCAGGGTGTTAACATTAGTTACTGCAGGCTGGACCACATGGGGTGGGTGGGAGGCTGAATCACCTCAGCAACTGTAATGAACTCATTTTTTAAATATTTTTGAGAACAACAACAACTTAGACAAAACGTACATTTTGTGTAGAAGAGATTTGCGAGATTTGAGATTTATAGCCATAGTGTGCAGTTGCTATCTTTGGTAATCTGTTTCTGCTAGTTCTTAACATCTTATTTAATAAAATATATAAAAAGTACAAGGAAACTAGCTGAATATGAGAGGGGTGTGAAGGGAGAAGTTTGAGATAAGCGTCCATCCCTAAATATGGGTGTTCTTCAGCCTTCTGTCCCCTCCTCTTCTCTTGCCCAGAGACACATGCGGGGCACTGTACTGGCTCACCTTGTCACCCTCAGATTCTCCCACAGCCCTCCAGAGCCTCATGTGGCCAGAAACCATGTCTTTGTTATTTATTCTTCTTTCCCTGAATATAATTCATAGCTATGTATAAACTAGTACAGGTTCAAAAGACTGGTGCTGAATTGTGGGAAGAAAGAAATAAAATAGCAAGGAAGGGTGTGAAGACACAAAATACCTAGCATAGAGCTTAACACATGTGTGATCTTGGCAGAACATCATCACCCCCCAATTCTTTTTTCTCATTCCAGCCCCTTTTCCCCATTTCCTTAGTCCTGCCTACTGCTCACTGTCCCAATTCAGATACCATATCCCAGCAACCAAAACGCTACCCAGAGATGTATCAATTCCTCACCTCCCAAGCTTCGCTTTCCTGGCTGCATTTCAGCCCCTGGTGGGAGATCCACAGCCTTTGGCTCTGCTTGCAGAACAGCCAAAGAGCACATCTGGATTGAGCGTTTCATTTTCAATTCAAACCTGGTTGTATTAACGCTCTGTCATACTTAATATATATTGGGCAACACAAAGTCTGCTAGATCTGGACTCACTGGAAAAAGACAAAGCATGACATTGTTGAGGCCACACCAGCAGGGGGTATAATTCTTTGTAAAGCTATATAATATGTTCCAAATATATTGCAGCTGTTGATAGGTTTTACTACATTCACAGTTAGAGACATTATTATATTTGTAGAAATGATTTATTGTATTTACTTTCATTGCATTAGCACATTGGGATATTTTCACATTTGTCATGAACTTATTCCATTTATGCTCATTGAGTTTATATCTTAAGTCCTCCACATGAGCAGCTATGAATAATTTCACCTGTTGTCATTCTACTCGCAGTCAATGTTCATTATGCCGCACTAATACTGCACAGCATTTGCAGGTGCTGCATATCGTATTAGTGGTTTGAATATTTTAAAGTCAGCAGTAATGGGGCTGTGCAATCAGCTAAAGAAAGGGCACAGACCTAGCCAATGCTCAAGCTCTTGGCCGATGGAGAGGAACATGCACAACTTGGCTTTGATAACTGGTCTCATTTTAAGGAGTGTGTTCAAAGGACTTGAGCTGACGTGCTCAGGCTCACAGACTCCCAATCATCTTTACATCTTACTGCTCCAAATTTCTAACTTCCTTCCACCGATGGACTACAGGGAGATAAAATACAAAGAAAGAATGCATTTGTCACAAATTTGTGTTTCCAAAGTGATGCCTTGCCTGAACTATCTCTAGCTTAAAAGGCTAAATGATAGTCATGTATAGTCACGTGGTAGGTGAGAAGAGGCAGGATTGGCCTCATTCTCAGAATTAGGGGCAGAATGTGACAGTTTAGGCACCGTTTTAGGTTTGCAACATCTACAGCCACTGTAGTACATTAAGTAATGGACCAAGTTTGCAGTTACATGGCTCCTCTTTGCTGCTGTAAAACTGGTAAGAGAGGCAGTTTGGGCAATGGGAGGCCTCGAATAATTACAGTACCTGACGGTAGCAGCAGCTGCAGAAGGAAAATACTAATAATTGTTGGGAACTTCCCTGCCTGGTTTCAGGAGCTGTAAACCCCCCATGGCTAAGGCTGAGTGAGTGACCTTCGGACCATAAGCCACTAAGGAGACAAAGCTCATCTCCCTGGCAGGAGGGCTGCTTCTGCTCCTTTTTCCATAACTGGCCCCCAATTCTTGATCAGTTAGCCAATGATGGGTAAGATTCCCTAAGGGGGGAACGACCTAAGACAGGCATGGTCACATGGAGGCCCCAGGGAAGGACTTGGGGGGCTATGGAGAAAGGGGGTGATGGACCCTCACCCCTCAGCTATGACGAAACCTGACTCCCCTGAGTCTGAGAGGTCTCCGAAAATTCCTTGGCTATCTGCCTCCTCTGCCTGGCTTAAGCCTGAAACAATGACAGAGGGCAGTGCAGCCCTGTGCTGGAAAGGGTGGGCTTCCTGGTGATCAGAAAGGATATGTACAATCCTGTGAGGACTGCTTTGCTAAGAATGCTCTTAGTTAAATGATAAAGGCCCAAGCAGGAATTGAGTTTGTTTCCCAAAGTTTTGTAGCCTTTTAGCTGATAGACCCTGACTCAAAAGAAGCCCTAATAGTTCTTTGCTTGCTATCTACTGTTTGATCCTTACTGCCTGACAATGATTAATGAGCTGTACCTGTATTCCTGTACAAAAAAAAAACAATAAAAGCCTGTGTAGGCAAGGGCGCTCAGTGCTCTTCCCTAGAGAGAGAGAGTGGCCTGCCCCTTTTCCTGCACAGGACTCGGTAGTCCATGTGAATTTGTCTCGAACCCCAACTATGATGCCGCAGGTACTGCAGGTCTATGCATCAGATAATTATAGCAGTTTAAGTTGAGTGTTTACCACTTACTAGTCATAGTTGTTAAGTGCTTACTTTACTTGTATTAAATTAATTAACCCTTATAACACCCCTATGAGATGTTTACATAATTCACTTTATTTACAGACAAGAAACTGAGTCGCAGGTAAGCTAAGCAATTTGTCTTACCCAGAAGGAGGCCAGACGAAACCAGGTTTGAACCCAGGTAATTTGCCTTCAAAATCCAAGGACTTAATTCCTGAACCATATTAATTCCTAGCTCCCCAACTAGATGAAGGAAGATGGCCTCCTATTTCTAAGTAAAATATGTATATCTACTTTTTATTCATGTTATGAGTTATACTATGTTTACTGGACTTTCTCCAGACCTACCAGGACTCCTATATAACCAATATTTAAATAAATATTTATTTTTTAAAATTATATGGGAATCCACTAGGGAATTATATGGGAATCTACTATATGGGGAAAACTGTGTAGGGATATACAGTTTTCTCTCCCAAACTGTTTATGATTCAGTGGACATCAATTCAAAGCAGGAAAGAAATCCATGTCCAACTTGTAACCACTCTGCCCCAGTGTATGTTAAAATAATGTATGCTGTAGTGAACTAGAGCACTAGGAGCACAGTATAGTCATTCTTGAATCATCCTTCAAGCCAGAACTGTGAAAGACAGACTCCTACATTAGAAGTAAGAAAACCTAGACCTCTTTTCTGCTCTAAATCTCTCTAAGCATGGGACATGGGGAAAGCCACAGGCTAATAGAACACTGGTTTCCTTATCCATAAAATTGGTTATGCCAAATATTTGCTCTGTCTCCCTCAGAGGTTGTTTTGGGGTCATAAGGTTTCCATACTTAGCAAATAAAAATGCAAGCAGTCAAGTTAAATTTGAATTTCAAATTAAAAAATACATTTTAATATACAGATGCCCCCTGTAATATTTGGGACATATGTTAAAAACACACTCTCTTTCTCTGCACTCTGTGAGGACTCGGCAAGGAAGCAGCTGTCCACAGGTGAGGAAGGGAGCTCTAACCCCCAAATCAACCATGCTGGTGCCCTGAGCTGGGATTTCCCAGCCTCCATAATGGTGAGAAATAAATGTTACCTAAGCCATCCAGTCTATCGGGTTGTGTTGTAGTAGCATGAGCAGATGCAGAGCATCACAAGTCATAAAGCATATCCCAAAAGGTATGTTCTACAGCAACAATTCTCAAAGTTTAATAAGTATGCCCATTGCCTGTGGTTCTTGTTAAAATGATAATTTGATTCAATAAATTACTCTTTTATGGGGCCTAAGAGTCAGCATAGTAACCCAATGCCATGGAGACCATGACCTTGGGTTACATATGCTGAGCAGCAAGGTTCTAAGAATGGTACTTTGGCAATAAAGCTCTGGCTGCAACCCAGGATTCTCCACGGCCATTTTTGTGTCTTCCCGACCCTGGTGCAGTGTCTGGCATGTAATTGTTTTAGAAATAAGTGGATATATGAAAGCCTTGCTCTATGAAGTCAGGTACCTTTACTAACAGGGTAACTGTAGTATCCTAATATGGGGTGGGGAGGAAAAGAGAACAGTGTGGGAGAAAAGATTATAGGAGGCAATAGCTAGAGGGTAATGCCAACCTGGTGAGTGAGGGTTCCAACGTCATGCCAATGGAGGGCCAGGTGGGGCCACAAATGTAGCGATGGGGCATTAACATGACCAAGAGGCAATGGTCTTCTAATCTCTTCAGGTTGGTGACCTCGGGAACAAAGAGTGCTGATTTCTGAGAACACTGCTCTTGTAGCTCGATTGAGAAGAGATTCTCAGATGGAGATGGAGTTGGGTATCAAAATCTCTATTTGAATAACTTACTATGGAAAGAGCCCTCCCCTTCCACTCATTCTGAGATGTGACCACACTCTTTACTGACATACACTTTGAAACATTAGATACAACACACATACAGAGGATTTTTAAAAGATAGTGCTTCATAGGAAGGGTTCTGTTTATTATCCTAAGCAAGCAGTATATTCTAATCATCATCATCACCATCAAAAAGTGGATGGAGAAAAATCATACCAACTGCATATTTATGAGCATTCCTTGCTCTGTTTGATATTAGTATGCAATTAATGAACATTAGTTTCTCTGCTCATTTAAGGTTTTGGTTCTTGTTTCTTCACCTAAGAAATGAAGCTCAGAATTGGGATGAAATTCGTTGGGAGCAGAGAAGTAACGTTCTCCTCCATATGCTTCTCGGGAAAGAAACTTCCTCTAAATGAACTCTCTTGGCTCTGCCCCCACCCCTTTTATTCCTCCCAGCACTGGGAGAAGTCAGCCAGCTGTCTGGTGTGGTTAGGAACAGCTGTTGAGCATTCCCCACTCAGTATCTTCCTCTCTTGTTCTCTTTGGGGTCTTCCCGCTCACATAGAGTGGCACCCTGCTTTCCCAAGGAGTGAATAATTGAAGAGGTTGGCTCTGACGTGTTGGGCAAAGTCTTCAATAATGCAGTACTGCCTGAGACAAGTGGCTATGTCTGCTCAAATCAGGAGTAAAGCACGAGCAAGCTCACCTGCCTAGAGATATACAGCCAGGGACTACCTTTACCTTAATGTCAATGAAGCAGATGCACTGACTCTCCACCTCTCTGCCTCCTGGATTTCACCTTGTTCTGAACTAAGGTTAGGAGTTAAGTTATGTTTAAGCTCCCCTAAACTTTGATGCTTGCATGCCTTGGTTAGGAACCTTGAAAAAGGGCAAGGAGTAGCTTTGGGGAACAAAATACCACAGAGAGAGAAAGGCTGATAGCTTTAGTCTCAAGGCTTTAGCAAGTATGGTCTAAGTGGAAATTTGTCCTTGGTGAATCATTATGGTTTATGGCACTTTTGTTCACAGGCAAGTGGCTTTATAGATATAGGAAGAGCTATTTTTAGCAGGCGTAGCTCATAGAAAATACAGATCTTTCACAAACAAGCCTCAAAAGGACCTTAGCAAATTTAGAGAGCTCTACCTTACCAAGCAGTTCATGACAGCCTCGACTCTGTAAGGATACAGCTTGATACAGAACTGCAGGAATGTGATTTGACCTCTGCAGAAGTCAGTGAGGCAGAGATGAAACCTTCTGTGCAACACAATGCTAAGGTGAAAAAGTGTAACCCTGGAAGTCCTCTAGCAAGTCTGCCTTGGAGTCATCCTCAAAGTGGACAGGAGAGACACGCAGAGCCCCTGTGCTGTGAGATCATGACTGGGAAAGGCAGAGACCCGAAGGTGTCATGGCTGGGACAGTCTTCGTTTGTGAGTTAACTTACTGTCAGCCCCCAATTCACATAAAGTAGAAAGACTCTAGGTTGGCTGTTCATGGTTTAAGAGAGAATCAAATGGAAATGCATATTTAGAACACTCTAGCTTATGGGTGGACTAAAAGGGATTTCACAAACTCAGGCCATGAATTATTCACTTACCGCAGGGTCATAAGTTCCATTAATAAGCAAATGAAAGGGTTGACCTGAATCCAGGGAAGTCATAGGCGGTATTTTTATCTCTGTCTGCCAAATCACTCTCTATTTTTACTGGTTAAGAATTCAGGTGGAGAAAAGGGGGTATTATATATTGAGCCCTTAAAACCTCAATCATAAAACATAGCTTACATTTTTTCAACTTTTCAGTTGAATTTTTACTAACTTCATTGTGCCCTCACAACAAAACTAGATAACATATAATGGTGGCAGTGATTAAGGTAGTAAAGGTACAAGGCTAGAACTTGATAGATTCAGAATATATCTTAGAACCCAGGGCAGTGAAACTGACAGACATATTGAATGGGAAGGGAAGGAAGAAAAGTAGGGAAAGATACCTGCTGGGTTGTAGTCTTGATTAATTACATGATTATGATTAATTGAGATGGTAAATATTGTAGGAGAACAAATTTGGGTTGAAAAGACAGAGTCTGTTCAAATTCAGGTATTTACTTTGCTTTGTTATATTTTCAAATTTGTCAAATAAGACTGATAATTGTTCTAGTTTCCAAGCTTTACTATGAAAAGGAAGTAAGATGTTCTACGGAAAAGCGCCCTTGAAAAGTGTGGTGCCTTCTGCAAATACAAAGACCTAACTGAGGCAATGGTCCAGGTAGCAGAAACAAAACCATAATTGATTCTCTTGCTGGATTATCTATAGATATTAGGAATCCAAAAATATCCCCTTTTAAAATTTTGGTGGAATTCATCTTTGGCTCTTGAGAGCTTCAGAATGCAATGATTTAACAGCAGTGGCACTGAAAATGTTCTTCAGTCCTTTTTATAAAATAGGAGGAAGAGACCAGGATATGTAACATGAAGGGAGTAACTAACATATTCCAGACATAGGTAATCCACTTTATAAGAATTACTTTATACTTTCTTAATTACAAATCTTCACATCAAACTAAGATAGCTGTTAATATGCCCATTTGTCAGATGAGATTTAGAGAATAACAGTAATTGGAAAAACGTTACAGGGTTAGTCTATAATTCCAGCATTTTATCTGAAGTTTGATAATAAGAAAACACGTTCACATTTGGTTTAGCAAATAAGTCTTAAGAGCCCACCATATATGCCTGGTATCCTGGCCTGGCTGTTAATCACAGCAAAGTTTCACAGTTACATAAGAGGGGCAAAAACAAGTCAGAGTAAAAAATGTGAACAGGACCTTAGCCACAATAAATATTCATTGTAGCCTTTAACTTCCAGGGATACGAAATCTTGCTAATACAGATGAAACAGTTTTTGATAGTGATTCTGGACCATAAATCTAGGACTAGAGCTCCAAGGTTTTTGTTCTTAGTGTAACCGATCATTTTTTTTCTTCATTTTAGATAACAACGTTCCACAGAAATTACATACTTTGCGGAGTTTATTTATATAGCGCGATTGACAGCATGTGCTGAGAGGCTATGAGGGGAGGAGGAGGTAAAAACTCGTGTGCATTGCAAGTTTCCTGTAGCTCCAAGTCAGCCACGGAGCAGAGAGATGTTTCCGATTAACTAACCTTGCCTCCTTCCTACAAATGAAACCAGTGATAAACAAGTCATCATTTTCCAAAAGGAGCCTTCTGAGTGTATCCCCCAACACTGACATCTAGGTAAGGAAGCTAAGTGTTGCTTAAGATGCCGGATTCCTCCATTAGAACTGCAGACCACTTCTGACCATGACCTTCCTGCTCATGGACGTATCCAAAATCTTCATTTTGTTGTAAGTTACATTGGAGCAAGTGAATCTAATGATGTGAATTGTGACAAAAAGAATATGGTCCAGGCAATATAGTAGATGGTCAATGGATAACTATAGATCATTAAAAGTACATTTTTATTTCCACAGTGTTTTTCTGTTTGCAAACCACTGTCATATAAAACAACCTGATAACTTCTGATGAGAAAAAAACTATATAGGATAGATATTATCCTTTCTATTACACAATTGGGAAAAGTCTGGCAGATCCTGAAATCACATTTTCTGGGCTGTTCCAACACAAAGTTCTGCATTAGTCTTCAATGAATATATTTGCCTTGAGAAATAGGAAAATATGTATTTTTACAAGTAAACAAATAATTATTATTGTACACAATATATATTATAATTATAATTTATATGTCTTAGTCTGCTCATGCTGCCATAACAAAACACCGTGGATTAAGTGGCTGAAGAACAGAAGTGCATTTTCTCACAGTCCCAGAGACTGAAAGTCTTAGATAAGGCCATCAGCATGGTCAGGTTCTGAGGGGAGTTCCTTTCCTAGTTTGTAGCCAGCCAGCCACCTCCTCACTGTGTCCTCTCGTAACTTTTTCTCAGTGCATGAGTGGGGGTGAGGGGTACCCTTCCCTTTTTAGAAGGCCGTAAATCTGAATGTATTTAGGCTCCACTTTATGACCTTATCTAACCTCAATTACTTCCCCAAAGCCCCAGTCACATTGAGGGTTAGGGTTTCACCATATAGATTTGGGAGGCACAGTTCAGTCCATAGAATTAATACAGTGAAAATGCTTTTTTAAAGCATGCCTACAGCAGCTTTATCAAGTCATCTAATGGAAAGTAAACTATCTGATGGTAATATTATTTTGCATGCATTCTTATCTTCTAAATGCTCTTTATTGATTTCTTATATTATGACCAAAATGAAATCTTTTGTTGGAGTGTTCAAATTCTAGATATCTTTGCTTATTTTTTAATTCAAAAGCATTGATAAAGAAAATGTTAATTTACTTTTTAAAATGTGGTTTTATTTTAATTAAATGTGCACTTATAATAAGGTGATGGTTTATGCTCAGGGTCCAAACTATGAACTTTGGACCCTGACTTATCAAGAAAAAAAAGCATAATTTATAAATTCAAATGACCTGTATACCCCAAAATAAAAAGAAAAGGTTATAAACTAACACAGAAAAATGATTAAACTCATCGATAATAAAATGTATGTGAATTAAAAAAAGAAGCCTATGCAACGTCTATCAAATTACTAAAAAGCATAAATTTCCAATGATGATAAACTTAAAAAATCATTTTTCATGCACCACTATTTACATTATATATTAAGACAACTCTTGTTTTAAAAATCATAAAATATTCATAACTTTGGCCACAGAATCCTCTATTAGAAATATTTCACAAGAATAATATTCAAACACTCTTCTAAGTTAGGGAAATAAGAGGACTTACATGTTAAAATTAAAGGAAATGCTGTGAAAAATAGGAGCCAGTTAGATAATTATAAAGACTATACAAAATGGAAAGCAGTTTATAATATAATAAAATTATGAATACATCAATTATAAAAAAGAAATACATATACTTATCAGAGCAAAAAGCTACATTCAGTCAAGTATGTATGACATATGACCACATGCACACACGTGCCCACACATGCACACACATGCACAGACATGCGCTACTGATGTTGGATTTTGGGATTATGACTCATCTGCTTTAGTTTCAAAGAATAGAAGCCAATTTCGTACAACCCTCTCCAGAGGTAAAATGAACATAGAGAAAAGAAGAATATAAACTTTGGAATCAGATATAGTAGGTCCACAAGAACTATTTGCTAAATGGATGTTAATGACTAAATGAATACATTTCATTAACTCTTCTTTAGATTGCTCTTCCTGTGGAGTATCACCTAGATCAGTGGTTCTTAAAGTATGTTCCCCACCCAGGAGCATCCATATAATCTGAGAACTGCATAGAAATGCAAGTTCTCAGCCCATCCCAGAAACTCAGGGAGAGAGGCCAGAACTCTCTAGATTGGCAGGTAGCCAAGTGACTTGAGTGCATGTGGTCCAAGCTCAAGTTGCAGAACCACTTATTTAGCCCAACTGATGCTGCTTAGACCATACATTCCACAGTCCATATCCCAGGAAGAAAAGAGACAAGACCTGGGTTCACAAAACGCATGCCCTAGCAGGACTGTATGATGTCAATGTGAGATTTAATTGTAGAACAGAAAGGCCATCTTTTTAAGTAGAGTTTTACTGAAACTTCAGTAAAGAAACGAATGATGCATAGCCCTAAAACCTGAAAGATACACAAAGTATTTACAGGAAAGCCCTCAAGTGAAGAAAAATAATTAAAGATTATACCTGAAAATGAGATTTAAGTAAGCTCCTAGGCCAACATTCAATCAAAGTATAAGACAAAATTCACATGGAGGTGAAAGGCTGAAAAGCTAGTTTGTCAGAGGCTGGCCAAGGGGTCCTCATGGGAAGAAAATCTATACTTCAGATACTTAGAGAAAAAAATGAGTTTAGAAATCAACTTTGTCATTTATCAGGAAATTCACACAGGGGGGAATTTTGCAAGCATTTCTGTTGAAAGAAAACCTTCCGACAAAAGTTTAAATCCCTTTTCTCCAGCGGATCCATTTTAGGGAGACCAAGAAGTGTGATCAGTGCGGGTAAGCATGCTGGCAAAGATGATATCTTCATGTTTACTCTGGAGTCCACACGAGAGAAGCTTTGCTACGTAAAACCAGTATGAAGAGGACAATTTAACTAGACATCTCTTCCAAAAGCCACATAAGAGGCATTTCTAAAACACATGCAAGCTAGTTGTGGGCTGCCTGCTTTGAAAGGATTATTTATGCTACTATGTCCCTTAGTTGCTGGTGGTAACTGAGTCAATTCTATTCAATGCAACAAAACTTAAATGTGTGGTTATTATGTTTAAGAATATTCTTAAAGTCTGCGAAGGCTATAAAAAGTGAATTAGGCATAATGCCTTTTCTCCCAGAAAACTGCAATTGACCCACAGAGATGACTCAAAATGCAATGGATTGATTTATAAAATAATGCAAGCAATGTGCATAAAAAATGTCGAAATACAAGGAAAAAATAAATTATTTTCAATGAGTACAATCTAGAGAGGAAATTGAGTATGAGATGAGCTTTGAAGAAGGAAGATGGATAGAGTTACAAAGGGTAAAGAGGCTTAGAGAAAACAGTCTGAGATGAGAAAGGAAAGAAAAAGGGAAATAATAAGCAGGAATTAAGAGAGAGAAAATCGTGACACAGTAGGCAGAATAACGTCCCCTTTCATCAATATCCACATCCTAATCCCCAAAATATGAGTGTATGTGAGGTTAAATGACAAAAGCATTGCAGATGGAAAAAAATGTCACTAATCAATTGTCCTTTAAGTAGGGAAAGTGGAAAGTATCTTAGATTATCTTGAGGTCTTAGTGTAATCACAAGAGAGTCAGAGAAAGCGAGGAGAACGGAAGCAAGGTTCAAATGATAGTATTGAAGGTTTTGAAGCTCTAGGGAGGAGGCCACAAGCCAAGGAATAGGGGCATCTTCTACTGGAAAAGCATGACCATGAATTCTCTATTCCCGCCTCCAGAAGAAAACACAGATAGGCCAATACCTTGATTTTAGCTCAATGAGACTTATTTGACATTCTGCCCTCCAGAACTATAAGATAATTTGTCTAGCCTTAAGCTACTAAATTTGAGGTAATTTTCTAGAGCAGAGATAAGAAAGCAGTAAGTGCAGATTGTCAGATGTAATTGGATTGCGGTGCATTCTCCAGAATTTAAGGCAGTACTCAGAAAGCAGAAGGTACAATGGTGAGAAGCACCTGGACTCTCAGGATGAGGCAAATTTAAATAAAAACTACAGTGAGAAATTATTATACATTCTGAACTAAGGATTTGTGGGGGTCAAGAAGGGTGTGCAAATTTAATACAGATTAAGTGTAAAGGATGGATTATGGGAAAGATAGCAGGCAGGGCATCTCCCTGAGAGGCCAATAGTACAGTTCAGTTAAGACGGACTCAAGGCCTGCAAGGCAGAGGTAGCAAAGCACAGTAAAGAAGGGAAGAATGAAATAAACACTACAAAGACTGATCTAAATCTGTGGGTGGGGGTTGGAGCCTGGGGAGAATTAGAAAGGTCAAAGTATTTCAACAGCAGATAAATGAAATAAATACATATTAATAAAGAAGTCAAAATAAGCCAGGGAAATGGGAAAGACAATAAGACAGTCTAAGTTTTGAGCATCTGAAAAACGGAAGTTATATTTTTATAGTAAGAAAGTGAAAAATAGGTCCATTGTAGGTGCACAATATTTCACACATCTGGAATGTGGCAGGAACTCAACTGCTCACTGAAATCAATTCTCTCCCTCCATAGAAAGGGAGATCACAGCTGGTTACAAATCTAGACTGAATTTCCCAACCTTCCTTGCTGGTAAGTTACTAGTCTCTCCCCATTGGAATATGTGTTGAAATGATGTGGGAAAATTCTTAGAATCCTTAAGAGAGTCAGTGCGCCACTTCGACCCTTCTTCTCCTCTTCTTCCCAAAGGGATGGCAGAGCCACCAGCTGGAGGGGGACTAGGTCCCAGCAGGACCCAGGGGAGAGGAGCTGCTTTGCCTGCCCGAACGAATTCCCCGGGTAGTTACATGAAGAAGACAGATGCTTCCGTTTTGTCAGGCCACTGACACTTTCATTCCCGTGGCTGAGCCTGCCCCACAGACAGAGGCTCTGGCACAAAATGTGACATCAGCAAGGGCAGCTGCTGACTTCCTTTAACTAAAGTCGAACTCCCCCTGCCAGTCAAACCAGTCACACATGATGTGCACATACCTCTTTCTAGCCCAAAGTTTCTTCATTCCTTTCCAAAGACAAGACAGAAACCTAACTTTTCAGAAACATATTATATTGCATACATATTGATAGAAGACAAATCTGTATTAAACATATTGGCAAGGTATAAAAATTGAATTAATTCAAAGCTGAAAAGAACAAAAAGTGGAAAGAGATTTGTTATTACTTTAACTGAGAGACCTCCCGGATTCTGCCTGTCACATGTCACAAACATGAATTCACACATATGGACACAGATATAATACACAGATTAAGAAAACTCCCTTGTGACCCTCTCAAAGCTGGTCATAGTTCATACATGGTTTGGGTTACCATGTGGCCACCTTTCTTTAGGATGACAAAGGAGGACCCAATGAATGGTTTTTAGAGAAAGTTTTTTTCTGGACAAAAACTTTGCCTACTTTATATCTTATCGACTGAACTACTAATGTATCACCTCATAGCTCATTAGACTCAGAGAAGAAAAATTTAGCGAATCATTACCTAGCCTTAATGACGCATGCCAAGGGGCTGAGCTCAGCCCCAGGCAGGCTGACCTACCCTGAGTGGAGGGCAGACAGGCCAGGGCAGCTGCAGCCAGCGATATGCAGACAGAAAGGAGCAGTCAGGGTGGGGAAAGAACTCCTGTACGTTTTGATACTTCACTATTTCCACATTTGGAGAGGGTGCTCCACGTGCTGTTATCTCAGACAGGATTAAAGTTAAAAATAACTGGGTATTTGCCAGGTGCGTAAAGGAGTAGCCTGAACATTCTATAACTCTAGGACAGAGAGAGGGAAGGACGGATACGAACTGGGTGTCTCTAGCCGGGATTTGGTGGAGATGGCTTTGCCACCCTGCCTTAGTTGATACCTAGCACATTCCACATCTCACCGTAGCCTCTTCGTGTCCTGTGCTGGGTAAATTCCAGGTTTTGCTTCCTGGCTTATAGCAGGAGCTTGCTGGTTTCTTTCACCCCCATCCAGCACCACCGCAACAGAATTTTCTGTGCGTCTAGTTCCCGCACCGGACTGTACGTTTTCTAAAAGCAGGAAATAGAGCTCACAGCTCTGAGCCTTAGTTTCCTACCAGCAAAATAAAGATAATTACAACACTATTACTAACCTCACAGGGTTGTCATGAAGGTTCAGTGGGTTAATACATGCAAAGTGCTTTGAATTGCACTTGGCCTAAGTGTGGTAAGTGTTCCAGGAGCATTTGCCATCATTGCTTTTGATTGTTATGATTCAATTGACTTAAAACATACTTTTTCCATAAAAAGTTTTAATCTATTCAGATTTGGGTTTGCATTCATTAAAATGAAATAAAGTTAAATATTTGGTCCTTCAGTCACTCGCCACATTCCCTGTGCCTAGTGGCTACCGTATGGAACAGAAGAGCTATAGAACATATCCAACATCGGTGTTGACGTATACTGATCTCTCACCAATTCCTAACTCTCTTTCACTAAAGAGAAGGGATCATATCCATTCCATCCATCATATGCTAACACCACCATATTTGTATTGATTGAAAATATTCTACAACAGTCAGTTTAGCCTATTCTCTCCCATATTCAAAAAGCAACCCAAATATTTTCCCCAGATTTCAGACTCATAAACCAAAGTTCTGCTAGAAATCTCTGATACAGTGTCCTGCAGAATTTCACATTAAACATAGCTAACATCCTAGGATCATTCTTCTTGCTGTGTATCATGTGTGTTAGTGACACAGACACCAAGCACAGTTACATGTTAGAATCCTTGAAATCATCTGTGGAAGGGAGAGCTAGCTGTCTCTTAGAACCTGCTGCCCATTTCTTTGCCTGGATGCAGAATGTAATGATATTTTCCTGCCTTCTTCATATTCTGGTGACTACGAGGCAATGCGGTGCCAGTGGGAGTTGTGAGTGTAATTCTCAGGCTGGAGCTCTGAGGAAGCATCTCTTCCTCTCCCACCCCTATTTCCCTGCCTCTCAGGTGGACGGAAGGGCTCCCAGCACTGAGGGGAGCCAAGAGATGGTGCATGTGAGGTCACGTGGAGGGGAGATACTTACCTGCCAAGAACATCTGCTCTGGAAGGTTATGTGAGGAATGAAGCTACAGTCAAGAAAACCAGAGGAATTTTGGAGTTATGTGTTATAGAATCTAGCATCATTTTTGCTAATATATCAACCTTTCTTTCTCTCTGACCTTCATGTTTCGAATTCAGTCAAACATAAAGTATGCTGACCATATATCGAGTATATATTCTTTATAATTCTCCAGTATCCTCCAGAATCCTGCATCTTCTGCATTCTAGCACTTACTATTGTGACTAACTAACAAACAATAACTTTCACTTACTATATTAAGCCAGTTAAAGCCCAAACCAACCTTTCTGGTGCTCTTCTTTTATTCTTATTGAAAACATGCTATGTCCCCATCAAACTAGATGGCTCGTTATTTCCAAGTACCTCCCAAAATTCTCCCCTCTGTGCCATTGCTCAAGATGTTTCCTCCACCAGAATAACCATGGTTGCCTTTCAAACCATACTTAGATTCATTATTCCATTATATTTTTTCTTCTCTCATTTTCTTATGTATAGTATATTTCTTACGCTTTTGTGATCCCTAATCATACCTGAAAGGATATTCCATGAGAAAACGTGAGACTATATGTACAGGGTAGGGCAGAAGTAAGTTTAGAGCTAATCAGATGGAAATAATGTAATAATTAACAAATAATAATTTAAGAATAAACTCTGTATTTTGAAAACTATAAAACTACTTTTGCCCCGCCCTATATATCATAGTTCCATCCCTAATTGAGTCATAGCAAACAGCTCATGGAAAGAAATTCTGCCTTACTTTTAACTTAAAAAAAAAAGATACAGTGTCACAAACATAGTAATTGTTTTAAACACCAAAAATAAGCGAAAAGGCAGCACAATGCCGAGGCACTGAGCAGGGACATTGAAGAGGCCACAGGTTGAGTGCCTGCCACCTTCTGCTTCTGGGAGCTCCTAGTCTAAGACGGGCAGCTGGTGGGGGTGAGTCAGAAAGCTAGATGCCCCCCCCCCGTGTCTGGTGCTTCCTTGATCCCCCAACCCCTCAACCTTTCAAAAAGGCTCACTAGGGACACCTGCTAAAAATATCTCAAACCTGGTTTGTTCTTTCCCTCTAATCTAAATCACTGTCACCTCTCACCTGGACATCATGCAGCATTTGCCAGTTGACTCACATAAACTGAAGACCGTATGTTTTTGTTTTGCTGATGCTGCCACCTCCTTATACAACTTCTATTAATTTCCTATTTCTCTTGGAATGGAGACAGAACTCCAAATAGGTCTGGCCCTTATATCTCTCTCAGTGCATCTCCTGCAAGGTTGCCTTTTGCTCTCTCTGCTCCATCCATCTCAGCCTTATATTGGCTTTATAACCCATCACAAGGGATACTATTTGTGATCTGGTGAATAAAGCCAAATTGCCCTGACACAGGTACCTTAGCACTATGTCATCACCTCCCCAGACTTTATCACTGTGGTAATAATGAACTTGCTTGTGAGATTGTTTGATAAATATCTACCTTCCCACTGGAGACAGGTCCATGGCATTTGATGAAGACAAGGATTATATGAATTTTCATTGTCGGTTGCTTGTCTGACACATGGTAAATGCACCATAGATATTTGTTGAAATGAAGAATGATGGATAAATAAATAAATAACCCTATAGCTATTAATCTCTTTTTTGTTGAACCTTTCTCTTAAGGAGTTTATGTTAGAGCACTAAGTCAGACATAGAAACTCCAATTACACTGCATTATTACAAAAGTAAATAAGAATCCTCCCTCATAAGGACACTAAGGAGCCCTTATTTTAATTGGTAGTAGAGGAAAATTCAAAATATGAACCGTTTTCATCAAGTCTTAAAGCAAGGAGCAGAGTGCACTGAGAAAAGGTGTTGTGGGAAGTAGGAAGGACATGTAAGTCAAATGGATCAGGTATGAAACAAAAATCCAGAACAGAACTTAGCCTGAGTGAGGAATTCACATTCTGAGACATAGAAGTAAAGTGGCCACAGGACTGAAAGGGGAGTATAAGAATAAAGAGAAATAAGGCAGTTTATTAAGGGACATGCAATTTTATTCTGAAAACATTATCTCACACAAGTGTAATTACCTAGCTACCTAAAGCAAAATGATATATTATTACTTAAAAAAACCTTATTGAAATTATTTTTTCTGAAAAAGTCTCCCAACTAAAATATATGTTCTAAGGCATAGTCACACTTTTATAACGTGAACCTCAAGTGCTGTTTCTATAAATACGTGTGCTTTTCAGCCTGTAGAACAATAATACTAAAACTGCTATTTTTGTTTGCAGGTACTGGTGTATCTTTCTGCAAGGATGCCATGGCAACTACTTCTTTAAATAAACATCGACTGTACTTCTCAAAGTTCACTTAGAAAGTAAGTTATTGCTGCATATTTTCTGATTAGCAAATTTGTAATAAAATTGTCACAGCTCCAGCTACACGTCTTATTAGGATCAACTTTTCTCTTAAAATGCACTCACACTAACACACACACAGACAATGTCTTATTAATTGCTATAACTATAGGATAGGTGTTCAGGCTTCTAACTAACAAAAACATGTATTTTACAAGTAAAGCTGCTTCTAGCTTTCTGTTTAAGGTAAGTTCTTATTATGAGAACTTTTAACTACTGTTAACACTGACGAACTGTTGAAAGAAAATTTTAGAGGGTTAACAATACATGGAAGAACAGTGATACATATATAACACTATTAAATTTATTGTGTATTTGTATGTATATTCTAATAAAATCTTTATAAAACTGATGATAATATTCATATATGACCAATAAAGACACAATGACTCACAGAAGTTAAATGACTTGCTCAAGTTCATCAGATAAGTTGGTGGAAGTATCAGCCAACAGAACTTCTCGTGGATAGCCTGTCTGGAATTCCAATATAATTTACTGCCAGAGGTGACAGTGATAAGAGACATCTCAATATAGACAGATATCACAGGAATATTTCTCCTTTGTTAAATATGTATACATTCTTCTAAAATAATACATGTTTCCCCTTATTTTATTGAGCCTCATGTTCTCTGGTGTTATTTTTAGTTCAAGTAAAAAAAAATAATAACATTCTTTTTGAATACTTTATTGTTATAAAAAATAAACTGAGTTTTTAATTACTTGAAATCTTTACTGCAAGTGACAGTATAATAGAAGTTCCTGGAGTCACTACATGATGTTATAGTTACGGTTTGGTCAATAAAATGCTTTTCGTCTGGAATACTTTGTTGAGTAGTAATTAATCATTCTTGTTACAGGAGTCAAATTTCCAATAATAAAGATTGGCATAAATATGCATTTTCACTTCTGCATTTCACTAATTAGCTTCTATTCCTAACCCTGGGCTTGTGTTAGTAATAACCAAAAGAATCTATATATAAACTTCCCTGCATTTCAGTAGTTTGGATTTTAGATTATACAAAAATAATGCTCAGACCTTTTGAACCCAATGAGCCTGGGTCAATTTTGCAGTATCAACCTTACTTCTACCAGTTTAGAAAATTGTACAATATTATGATTTAGAATAAAATAGTCTCAAGTCTCTTCAGAGAGTATTATTGTTGTTTTATGTAGAAAATTAAACTTTAGAATCAGATAATCCTAGAGTAGTCTAATTCCCTACTTTGCATTGTTCATAGTGAAAATTTGGTTTCCTGATTTTTAAAATGGAAGAACAATTCTTATCTCTTAGTGTCTGATGAATAATAAATAATATATTAAATATTAAGTAATATTACATAAAATAGTGGTTAAATATTAAATAATATATATTAAGATATATATTGTAAACAGTATGTTGTTTCACTCTGCAGATTTTTACTTCTCAGACACAGGCAAATATAAAATGATATAGGGAACTTTATATTTTGTATAAATTTCCTTTTTAAGATGTTTTATTGACATTACTATTTCCATCCATCATAAAATTTCATGTTTATTTTCATTCGTGGTATCCTTTCTCCACTCTTTATCTGCCCATAATTGCTGTAAGTTGTGGAGAACTTTGCCAATATGGAAAAGTTATCTTTGCTGACTACAGCAATTTCTTTAAAATAAACATAAACTTTGTGGCTACCCAAGAGCCCTCTTTGTGTGTATTTAGAAAGAGCTAATGATATGGTAAGTTGAAAAGGTTCAGGAGTAAAGAACAATGTAAACAAAATTTTCTGAATTTTCTATGGTTAAAGAAATAACTTGGAAGGCGTAGCTTATTCAAGCTTTTGTTTCAGCATCTTGACTCTTACTTCAAGATGATTTAAGGGTGACTGGCCTAGCTGGTCATTTTGGTCCCTGAGTCAAATAAAACTGTGTGTTGGAGGTATCACATTGACAAACAGTGGTGGCCATCTGTGGATTTCGTGTGCCCCACATATCCTCACCCCTTTCTTCTAGGGAAGCACTTTGCTTCCTCTGGGTAAATGCCTTGACCCCCAACCCAAACCAAGATCCACATGGATCTGATTCTGGGGAGAAACTCCTTTTCTCATTCTATCCCTGAGAACAGGTTTGGAAACACTAGCCGAGCTTGGCCAATCACAATTCTTATAATTCTTTTCTGAATCTATCTATCTATCTATCTATCTATCTATCTATCTATCTATCCTGCCTCTTTCTTTCCTCTGTCTTCCCTAAGTGATGTGGAATGAGGATGACTCTCCCCAGAGTCATACCCCACATCTTCTTCAGTCACGTGGGGAAACCTACTTGCAATAGGGGAGAATGAAGCTAACAAAGAGGAAAGCAGAATCCTTTCAAGTTACATTCTGTTAATCATTTATTCATTTATTCATTCATTCATTCATTCATTCAATAAAAGGGATAAAATATCTACTATGATTGAGTTCTGGGTACTTGAGATTCATACAAAAATCAACAGAAATAAAAATTCATGGAGCTTGCATTATTGTAGGTGAGGGAGCTGGGGAGACAGAAGGAGAATTGAAATAGAGGAGCCCAAAAGTATTAAATAAACACCATGAAAACTAAATTATATAATACATTAGAAGTTGATAAATGTTACATTAGCAAAAAAACACTAGCCAGATTAAAAAAGATCAGAAGTGTCAGGTTCAGGTTACATTACTGAATAGAATGGTCAGAGTATGACTTGTTAAGAAGATAAAATCTGAGCAGAATTCAAGAAAATGAAGCTATTAACCATGCAGATACCTTGGGAGAAGCTAGATGACAAGTGCAAAGGTCCAAAAGCATGAAGTGGCCAATAAACAAGAGAGTAGTAGATGCTGGAACATAGGTGGCGTAGGATGTCAGCTAGTGCGCCACACTGACAGTCTAAAAAACAGTGTATGATCATATCAGCTGATACAGAAAAAAGAACTTGGCAAAATTTAACATCCATTCATGGTGAAAACTCCCAGAAAACTAGGAAGAAAAGGGAATGTCCTCAACTTAATGGGAATCCAAGATTTATACACCTCTTACTCTGTTTTAGGTGCTTTGTTATGAGTTAGGTTTGAGTCTCATTGTAGAGGTTAATAAACTGACTTTTTGTTTATTTAATTTCATTTATTTATATTTAGAAGGGAAAGGAAGGAGAGAGGGAGTGAAATATCAATGTATGGTTGCTTCTTGTGCATCCTCTGCTGGGAACTGGCCTACAACCCAGGCATGTGCCCTGACTGGGAATCAAACCTCTTTTGGTTCACAGGCCCACACTCAATCCACTGAGCTACACCAGCCAGGACAAATAAACTGAGTTTTAAAGAGGGTAACTAACTTATCTACAGTAATGCAGCTGGATTGAACCATGGTCTGATTGCAGATGTCATATTGATCCTTTGATATGTTAAATAATAGTCAACATGAAATTGTACATGCAATAAGTTGTCAAACCTTGAGGTACTACTCACTGAGAGTAATATAAAATTAAATTTTATTGCATAAATTATGTCATGGTGCTAACTCAAGGGAAGATCCATTTTTAGCTGAAACTACAATTTGAAAGTGTTTATGTCTTTAAAAACTTTAAGGTTTTTAAAAATGCTTAAAAAGTTTTAAAATTTCCCTCCTGCATTCATTGGCAATAACTAAACAACTGATATAAACAAAGAATTCCAGCATGGAGTATTCAGGTGAAGGAGGACCACAAAATATGTCTACATTCATTAACTGATAAGGCAAGCAAACTGCCAGTATTATGCATGACCCATTATCAGGAAGCAAAGCCCTTAGAAAACCATCATCTAATAAAGAAATATTATTTAAGAATACAATTTGTTCTAGTGCATGAACATAATGTATTCTTCTGTTTTTGATTAACAACAGTGCCAGTGCAAAAAGTATGCTGTACATAACAGAAATTGTGAAATAAACTGAAAAAGATCATAAGAATCAGTGGAGGAGAAAATGGTGATTTAAGCCACAAAGAAGATGTGTGTCTTAGACACAGTAGGTTGAAATTGTCACCAAAACTGAGGAAGAAGTAAACAGAAGTATGTAACAGAATCCCATTAACATACATATTTCTTTTATATGAAATGCAATATTCAAATGTATCATAGAACAAAATATTCTAATTGCTCCCCACAACCATATTATCCTAGTAAACTTTGGTATTTCTACAAAACACCATCTAATTAGCAAGGGACACTTGGTGAAGGCCATGGGCTATGGAGACATCATTACCAGGACTCAAATCCCAGGGCAGCTACTGGTTATCTGGAAGCCACTTTTTTTTTTTTACCAATATGGGATTAAAATCAGTACCAATTTCACAGGGCTATTGTGACAATGAGTTAATATTTTACATAAAGATGCCCATAAGGTATCTAGGAAAGAATAAGAATTTAATGAATGTTAGCTGTCATTGTTTTTGAGAACATGAAGTGTATCACACTGATGATGGTCACAAACCAGTGATGTGATCAGGAAGAAGCTATTCCTCATGTCCAATGATTCAGTTGCTTTATTCATTCTTTATTGTAACAATGGGAGATAAAGATGATGAAATTATATAAGTGTATATAAGTAATAAGAAAATGATGGTGTTAGTGATTCTAAATACTGTGTTTTTTTAGTCATTGTAAGATTTTATAGCTAAGCCCTTATATTCATTTTTTTAAATCTTTAAATGGAAATCTCTGCAGAATAGATGGATTTTTTAAAAATGGGAATTTAACCTTCTCAAGCCATTCTCACATATTGGAATATCAATTACTTTCATAATGCACTTTTTACAATGTGAGGTTTCTTAAAAGAATAAACTAATACCCAAGTGCTATTTTTACATTGGTATTTGAATGTTGATGTGATTATTATAATAAAGATTTGGGAGCCAAGATCAGCAAAACAGGATTAATTCCTGATAATACCCAGTTAGTTTTTCCTCAGGTTAGGCAAACCCTATTTTACAAAAGACTTCCTTAAGCAGTTGAGTGAGTTTTTTGAAAAAGAAAACACTTTGAGTTGTGTTCTGTAAGCTCAAGTCAGTTGTTACACCAAATACCGGAAAGCTGGGATGAACACTGAATGGTGCCTGGGTAATGGCGCCTTCGGGCTCAGACTGTTCATGTCCCTACGGAACCCTCATGCACACACTCATGTCCGCCTGCTCGTCTGACATCTGTAAGGCCTCACACGTTTCTCGGCACAAAGTGCATCTTCACTGAATCATACATAAATAATGATGAAGTAAAATACCAAAATGCACGTCCCTGGCTAGAGAGTATCAGAACTACTTCAAGAAGCATTGACATTTGACATAGGTTTCAAAAGTTAACATAATTCACATGGCAAATTTTTAATGGCAATATAATCCTCTCCATTTTAGTCCCCAAAAGATCACCTCTAATACACATTGTAAACCTATGTAAAAAAATCAATTTCCCTCTGTAAAGTCTGGAATCTTCTCCGTGCACCTAGGCTGAAAATGATTTTCCTTACATTGGGTTCACACTTGACCCTCCACAGGCACAGAGAGCCACCTGCCTTCATCAGATCCAACATTCTCATCTCTGCGATGTATATTCACAGAGAACCAATGAACCCATCTTCTCTGTGTGTAAGGTAGTGTCTGTCTCACATAAGGCCTTGCAAAAAAATTTGCTCTTACATGAGAACACACCCATCACTTGGTGTCAGGATCATCTCCACTCTTTCCGCAAACTCTCAACTTTGCTGAGCTATCTTTATAAAACTCAGGTCAAGTTTCTCAGATCAGTAACGGCCCCCAGTCTCACTTTCAAATGCATCTCTCCCCACAGGAGGAGCTTTCTTCCCTTGGTTCCTCTTGAGTTTCAAATTTAAATACTGCCACAGCCTGGGTTTGTGCAATCCATGTCCCAGGAGTTCCTGGAGAAGAAACATGTTCTAATAACATGACCTGGCCTGAATATGGGTCTCCCACAACCAGCTAACCAGATCTCCTCTGAGATGCGTGAACTCTGTTAGGACCTGAATTTGCCTCTGAGTCAACAAGCTCAACACCACAATATTACTATTGGTATTTTGCTAATTATTAACATAAGGAAAGGGTGCAAAGAGACTTAATATCGAACTTAATAAACTGGGGAGCATAAGCCTGTTTGCTTCACCAGGAAGCTATAAATTTGCAACCTAAGGGATCACAGCATTGCTCAGCCAAGGGAATTAACACTCCCTCTTTCCCCACCGCGGTACTGGATTGTTGAGGGGCACAGGGGGGACGTGCTTGACCAAAGAGGTCTGTCAGTCTAACTAAGGGTGGACCTATCAAAAGCCCACAAAACCTTGAGAAGTTCATTGGCCAATGTGAAAAACCTTCTGGTGTTTTCCAAGCCCAAGCTAATATAATCCCAGGAGAAAAAGAAGTTCTCTCCTTCTCACCCAATGACACACACTTGCATGGTGTACTCACCTGTTCTCTCCATAGTCACATGGCCCTAGCAGCCATGTGGCCCATGGCAGTGAGGATTCCACATCCAGAATCAAAGAGGGAGCTCGAATATCATAGCACAGCAATAAAGGGCAGCCGGAAACACACACCAAGCTGTCCAGATGCTGGCCTGAACTGTGCTTTCATATGGAGCAGAATCTCTGGGCAGTGGCCTTTGTTCTGGCCCTACTGAAGACAACATTGGACCTTTTCCACAATGAGATGGATAGAGATGGGACATTGGGAGGTCAGGAGGGGAACCCTCTTAATACATTATCAGTAAAGTTTACCATGGAATCCCATCCTCCCACATGGGTCTGAGAAAATTCCTCTCCTCACAACATCACAAGAATTCCATTTTCACTGATAACAAAGTTATTTCCACTGATGGAAAGCACTTACTCTATTAGCTGAGAGTTATTTTGTGGCCTAGAGTGTTTTTGTTCCCTTGAAATCCATATTTTGAAACCCCCTCCTCAATGAGAGGAAGTGGGGTTTGGAAAAAGTAAGTGGGATTAGATGAGGTCATAAGATTAGAGCCCTTGTAAATGGCATGAGTGCCTTTGGAGTCACAAGAGAATTTGCTCCCTTTCTCTCCGTGCTGAGAACACAGCAAGAAGACAGCCTTCTAAGAACCGGGAAGCAGGTCCACCCCAGACACTGAATCTGCTGAGTTTATAGTGGACTTCCAGCATCTAGAACTGGGAGAAAAAACCTTCTGTTGTTGATAAGTTAACTGGTCATGGTCTTTTGCTATGGTAGCCTGAGCTAAGGCAATGCACTTGACAATCAGATCCTCTCTGCTTCTCTGGAAGAACACCTTCTGGTTTGCTGAGTGACATCCTATCTCCCCACTCCCAACTCCTAAGAAAATGGGATGAGGAGTATTCACTGATTTGTTCCACTATCTAGCAATACATGTGGGTGGTACTGAAAGAAGACAGTGATAAGTCCTTGGACCAGAGAAAACCATGGTAATTAGGTTGAGGCCATGAGTGAGTCTAGATTCCCAAGGGCTTTCGTGGTCAAGCAAAGGAATTTAAATGAAAATGTTTGAGCAACAGCCAGAGCTGCTATTGCTTGAAGAGAGTTGATATATTAGGAGGTTCTGACTTTCAGGCTCAAGTTCTAGAAAAAATGTTCTTGAAGAAAACACTCTCTGACTTAACACATCTGTCCCCTTAAAACATCTGATCCATTCCTTGCTCAGCTCTGTGACAAAGTCATGGATGGCAGAGTTCAATCCACTCAGTTACACTACATTCTCTGTCACATGGTCTCTTAGTAAGCAGAATTGAGAGAATGGCCAGAAACTTTGAAATCAGAAATGCCTTTAAATCAGCAATCATCTTTGACTTTTTGTTACAGATAATCTTAGACTTATCTATAGCAAAGAGATAACATTGCCCACACCATAAAATTGCATGGTATTAAAATTGTTGTAGGGATTCATTAAGGCAGAAAATCGCTTTCCCCTCTTTCAATTTGAGGGGAAAGGGAGAAGGAATATTTTTTTAAATCTCAGTTGGTACATAAACACATTTTATCAGTTTACGTGCAAGTAAAGTCTTTGCATGTGACTATGTCACTTTTTGTTTGTTTGTTTGTTTCATGTTGCTGCCACATTAGAACTCACGATTTCCCCACAGCTATTATATGCAGCACAATGAATTCCCCAGGGGCAATTCCTTCAAGCAATTATAGACATTTTAATATGATATGTTTTTAGTTTGTACAATGTTTCATGCAAATCATATCCTAAAATGCCATGCAAAGTTAAATAATTCACTTAGAGAATTTAATAATACATAAAAGGAATGGAAGAAGAAATTAGATATTGGCTAGACAGGCCATTGAAACCTGTGGTTGTTAATAAAAGAATTAACTCTGATGAAGCAAAGAATTAATAGTGAACAAAGCAATTGATGCAGAATATGCAAAGTGGATGGAGATGCAAGATGTTATCATAAATTTAATATCCCTTATCTGAATAGGGGCCAAAGTAATGTAAAATGGAACATCATGAACATTATAATAGGAGGAGGGATTCCAGAGGCAGGAATTAAAGGGTGCATATGACTTAGAAAAAAAACAACAGGAACTCATTGACCCATCTGCCTGCATCCTGAGCATATTGTTGTTTGTAAGACACATTGGAGTATTTGTTTCCTCAGAAGGAAATGAATAGCAGGGCAGCAATCCCTGTATCCCCTTGAGGTACTGCTATAAATCATGGAAAAGTACAGGATTTGGGTCAAAATAAACCCGACTAGGAGCTCTCACACCATCATGTATTATTTATTTGTCTCTAGAAGTGGGACTTAGCACTAGGGGTTTTTTATTATTATTTTCTCATCTGCAAAATGTTGCTTATAAAAAATGTGCAGAGAGGAAGATCAAAGCACTTTGCATAGTGAAATAATTCTAAATACACATTACTTGCTAGTTATTTTTGTGTCCTCTTTTCATTGGATCCCTCAGGGCTGGGCATCCTGTGCTCATTCATTCTCGAATTTATTCAATCAGCAGATGTTTACTGAGCTCTATGTTTATTCCAAGGACGGTTCTGTGCTTCAGACAGTTTTGCACAAAAGACACACAGCTCCTCCCCTCAAAGAATGCAGAGTGTAATAGGGAAGAAAGATAGTACACAAATAAACAAATTACATAATTCCAGTGTGGAATTTCGTAAATGTAATAAAGAAAACAAAGCTAATGTAAAAAAGAATAATAAAGGCTGACCTACAAGAATATCAAGAATGTCTTTCTTTTGAGATGACATTGAAACTGAAATATGAATAATTAGTGGGAGCCGATCATATGGACAGCAGGGAAGATCATGTGCTAGGCAGATGGAAGAACATGTGTGGAAGCCTTGAGGTGGGAGAGAGCCTGGTGTGCATGAGGGAGGAGAGAGGCAAGTGCATGGGAGCAGTTGGGTTTCCTCTGGGCTCTGAAGCTCCCGTGATTCCTTCTATCACAGTGTTACCTCACATGGCAGTGTTGTATAATTATCTGTCTACTGGTGGACCTCTTCTACAGGACTGAAGCATTGAAGGCAGGAGCTAGGTCTTTCATCCCTATAGATTCACACTGCCTGTCATAGATCCTAACATATTGTAGATATTCTATAAATGTTTATTTTATTTTTTATTAAACATATTGGGTAACATTGGCTAGTAAGATCATACAGGTTTCAAGTATACATTTCTATGATACACAACCTGTATATTGCATTCTATGCCCACAGCCCCATCAACTCATCTTCTGTCACCATATATTTGGCCCACTTTATCGTTTACTACACCATCACCTGCTTTCTTATGGTAGCCATCATACTGTCACCTGTGTATATATGTTTCAGTTTTATTCCCAAATATGAATGAATCATATGATTCCTAACTTTTTCTGACTGACTTCTTTCACTTAGCATAATATTCTCAAGGTCCATCCATGCCATTGCAAATAGCAGTATCTCTTATAGCTGAGTAGTATCCATAATATATTTTATCCAACCATCTATCCAAGGACACTTTGGTTGTCTCCATGGCTTGGCCACTGTGAATGATGCTGCAGTGAAGATGGGGGTGCACATTTCTTTGTGAATAAATGGTTCTGAGTTTTGGGGGTAGATAACCAAAATAAGAATTGTTGTGTCATATAGTAACTCTATTTTTAATTTTTTGAGAAACCACCAGATTGTTTTCCATAGTGGCTGTACCAGTTTAACTCCAACCAACAGTGAATGAGGGCTCCTTTTTCTTGAAAACCTCTCTGACACTGGTTATTACCTGTCTTATTGACAGTAGCCATTCTAACAGGTGTGAGGTGGTAACTCAGTGTAGTTTTAATTTGCATTTCCCTAACAGCTAGTGAAGTTTAACATCTTTTCATATATATGCTGGTCATTTATATATCTTCTGGGAGAGGTGTCTGTTCGGGTCCTCTGCCCATTTTTAATTAGATTAGTTGTTTGGTATTGAGCTGTATGAATCCTTTATATATTGTAGATACTGTATATCTTGCCCCTTGTCAGAGTGGTTGTTTACAAATATCATCTCCTATTTTGTTGGTTGTCTTTTTGCTTTGTTATTGGTTTCTTTTGCTCTGCAGAAACTAGAGAGAGAAATCTCTCTCTAATGTTCTTGGAGAACATTAATTTGATGCAGTCTCATTCATTTATCTTTGCCTTTACTCCCCTTGCCTTTGGGGTCAAAATTCATAAAATGTTCTCTAAGACCAAGGTCCATAAGTTTAGTACCTGTGTTTTCTTCTCTCTCTTTTCTTTTATCTTTGCCCAAAGACATTTTTTTCATTGCTTTTTTTTAGTGAAAAAGGAAAGGAGAGAGAGAAACATTAACATGAGACACCTCAATGTGAGAGAGAAACATTGATTTGTTCCTTCCCATATGAGCCCAAAATGGGGAGTGGACTCCCAACCCAGGTACGTGCCTTGACTGGGACTCAAACTCATAATCCTTCAGTTACAGGATGATGTTCCAACTAACCGAGCCACACCAACCAGGGCAGAACATGTGTTTTCTTCTAGGTAATTGATTGTGTCAGATAGCAAATGTTTGTTTAACCAATGAAGGGACACTAGCTCCCAGCATAAGGTCCTGGGACAATAAACATTTAACAGGTGGAAACATACAAAAGTTGAGTGAAATCTCTGTCTTTCAATAACATACCTCCTTCATCCAATGCACTAAAAACCTTTGATCTAATAGGCCATATATTAGCCCTAGAGACATAAAGAAGAACAAGATAGAATCCATACCCTTTATGATCTCAGAACACAGTGGGGAGAAGGGTAAGTAAATAAACAATCAGAGAAATATATGTTAGGTTTTAGGATGGAAGCCAAGGTGACAACTATGAAAATCAGCCAGGAGTATCTTTGAAATTTTCTTGGAGATGTTTTCTTTTTTTTCTATAATAAATATTCATTTTTAAAACTCTATTCAGTTGTTCAATTTACGAAATATTGATTGTACTTATAAAATGTGCAGAGGCTTGCTAAAAAATATAATAAGAATAAAATTTTAAACTACAGAACTTTGCTCTCAAAGTCAGCAGAGACGTCCATAAGAATTCCAGGACAAGTTATTAATTTGAAGCACCATGGAAATGTGATCAGGTCACTAATAGGAGAGCATATTTTAGGTTGTCGTGGAAGTCTTCTTGGAAGACATAGACTAAGGGCTGGTCTTGAAATAGGGGAAGGAATGTGACGAGTAACAAGAAGTTATAGGGCATATGTGAAAATGGTAGAGTTAACTTAGTAGTAGTTTGCCTGTATTCAAGCAAGGATAGTACCTTATCATTCTTATTTGTCAATGGGAAACTGAGGCTCAGATAACAAAAAGTGATTTACCTGAGGCCACATAGTGAGTAAGTAACAAAATTAGAATGTGTAACAAAGTCCAATGCCACTTCTATCTGGTGGCTTGGAATTTCTGATACATTACTCCAGATAAATGTATTTATAAGTAAGAATCAGCAAAAAAAAAAACCCCAAAACAGAACAAAACAAAAACAGGTCCAAATCATGTATACAAACTGTCCTGGGACCTACAAATAACTTACTCAAGAAACTACTGTTATTGTACCTTTCCTTTGGCATCTCTGCCATGGAGCTTATAGGTTATTAAGGAGGATAGATGAATAAATGGTTGAGGTTATGAACTGAATGTGTACCCTTTCCAAAATCTGTATGTCGAAACCCTAACTCTCAATGTCACTATATTTGGTGATAGGATCTTTAGTGAAGCACTTAAGGTTAAATGAGGTTATATGGGTGGGTCCCCAATCTGATAGAATTTAGATCCTTCTAAAAGGAAGGGGAAAGGCTGGGCAAAAACACAGCAAGAAGACACCATCTACAGCTCAAGGAGAGTGACTCTATTAGGAGCCAAACTTGTTGCCACCTTGATCTTGGACTTTTAGCCTCCAGAACCATAATAAAATAAATTTATCCTGCTTGAGCTATTCAATCCAGCATTTTGTTATGGCAGCCTAAACAAACTAATACAGTCAGGTCAGGAGACAGGTAGTAATTAGTCTGTATATAATTCAAAAGTCATGTCACAAAGGGACTGCTACAAGGTGTCAGCCACACATTAGCCATCTGGCAATGCAGCAGGCTAACTGGGATGAGATGCGTCAACACGATGTTCCTCAATAAAGAAGAGGAATTACTCTGAGCAGCTTCCCCTTCCATTATGAGTCTTCTCATGGTATCCCACCCTTTATCTCTATCTTAGGCCCCTGTGAACACTGCCTCTCCTCTTTCATAGGCTCAGGCTCTTACTGATTTCTAGAAACTTTGTATGAAAAAAATGGAAAACTCCATTTTACAGATGAAGAAGGCAAAGAGAGGAGTATGTTGTCCAAGGTCAAAGAGCCAAAAAGTAGTAGATACCTCCTCACTTATTTTCCTTAGCTTCCTGGCCTGTTTGGTCCTCTCTACATATCTCTGATGTTAGTTCATAGGCTTCTGGTTTTCTCTTGACATCAGTCTATAATCCGTCTTACTCACAATGTAAGCATCTATGCCCTTTAATAAGATTCTAAGTCATAACTAGTTTGGGGCTATCCACAGAAGCCCAAACACCCATTTTTTTCAGTCTGATTTCATCTTAAAATAAAGTAAGCAAGAGAAAAATGGATTTGATTTCAAGCAGAAAGGAGTCAAGGAGAAGAATTCATACTTTGTTGAAGCTGCCAAACCCTTTCCTTCTCCAAATATGGAGACTGAGGCCAGAGTGGTTATGATTATCCTAGGATCTCATAACCACATAAAATCTTTATATTTATATGCACGTGTCGTACAGGAAAGGAATCTTATTTTGGAAAAAGTAAAGAAGTACAAAACTTTTTTTTAGTGTTAAATTTAGAAATCATGCAGAAAATGCCTGCATAAAATCACGAGAAACAAAAATGTATGGAGGATTTTCTACATACCAAAGTATTTCACACTTTGCAAGACATGGCCAAGCAGGCAATTGTAGTCCAAGCCCAAATATAAGAAGAAAGCTCACTGAGGGACAGCGATAATAATAATCATCTTAGCAGTAATAATCCTAGGTGTTCTCCAGACACACCCACCGCCCTCCCCTCCCTGCCCCCAATATCCACACACTCTCTTTCAGGCTCGTAGCTACATTGCAGTCTAAATCGACTGTTTGTTCTTGTAAATCTCATTTCACAAATTGTTGTATACAGCGTTTGCCTCAATTTAAATTACATGATATCTGCACTTCCCTGCACCTTCCAATTTTGTAATTCTTTCCAAAACCAGCAATCACATTTTTTTTCAGGTAGGATTTGTTTTTTTATAAATGCCTTCTGCTTATTGTCCATTTTCCTTTCTGGCCAATCTACATGCAGAGTTTCTCTTATTACTTCTTTCTTCATGAGCTGAAACACTGAGAGTGAATTTACTACTCAGTCAGCCATGAATCCCCCTGAGTATGAAAGAAAAGAAGAAAAAAATCTACTTACCCAGAAACTCTCCTTCTTCCAGTAGCTTCTAGGGAGAATTCCTATACTTTCTTTCCAGGAAAGAGGTGGGGGAAGGGAAAACCAGTGGCCTGCAACTTTGGGAAATTATAGCAAGAAGCCTGGCCTTATAAATTTGTGTTTGTCCTGCTTCATGGAGGAAATCTGACCTCATGTAGCTCAAACCCTCACCTTCAGTGAACTCCAAAGTCAACCACTGTGTGAGTCACTCCAGGGAGCTGACGTTGGTGGGGTGTAATTTAGTGTTTCCCAGCAGGAAAGAAACTTAACCAGCTCTCTGTATGAACACACCAGTCTCCTAACAAAGGGCTCAGTCAATCAAGGGGTCCAAAAGCTGTGCCTTGACAAAAAATTAACTAAATAGACTGTGAGTGTGTGTGTGTGTTTTCATTTGACTAAACTCTTCCCAATATTTCATTGTTAGCTGTGACCATTTGAAACCAAATGCTTTAATTAGATCAAGGAAATAGAAATAATATTAACCGAAGCACTACTCTGAGCTGGGCACTGATCTAGGGTATTTTTACGCACATCACCTATTTTAATCCATACAGGAATATTCTCAGAAAGTTTAATAACTCCTTTACCTGCCTACATAAAAGTTGACTCCCTTAGTTGATAGCTGATGCAGTAAAAAAAACTTCAAATAATAACACATAAATATTATAATTGTTATCCATACCTCATGGGTCACATTTCTCCCCAAATCTGGCAATTTGGGGTGATTTAAAAATGTGTACTCTAGATTCGCAGTTCAAAGCCTGAGGTGACATTGCACCCTCACCCCACTGCCCCACCTCCACCGGGAATATCTAACAATGCCCAGAGCCAATTTTTGGCCTTCACAACCGTGAGGACTACCACTGAAACCTGGTGGGTAGAGACCAGGGGTGCTACAGAGATCTTACAGGCCACAGATGGCCACCCACATGAAAGAATCATATGGCCCAAAATATCAATAGTGCCTAGATTGAGAAACCCTGCCCTGGACATTCTCTTCTAGCTTTTATTCACTTAACACACATTTAATATCTAACACAATTTCACATCAAGTTGTCGTGACCTAAGAAAACAAACCTAAGGCAGAGGCCTGGACCACATGGATTTCACAATTCACTGGGAAGGAAGAACAAAGATGGCAATAGTCAGCAGGGGCCCAGCAATACCAGGCACTGCGCCGGGAAGGAGGGCCACCATGGAGGCCATCACAGGTACAGCCCTCAGTGCACTGAGCATCCAGTTGGTGTACGAAGATAAATGCAAAAAAACTGGTGTTTCAAATGAGAGATGCAGGCTGCCGCCAGGCTATGTAATCTGAGGGTCAGAAGAGGTTGCCCTGAGGAACTGACATCTGAAGAAAGTTCTAAAGGCTGAAGAGGGATTCACAGTCTTGAGAAAGACATCGTAACATGTGTCAAGGTGCATGGTCCAAAGACACCAAAGGAAGGGGAGAAAAACATGAGGGGAAGCTGCTGGCTCTCCGCCGGGCCGGGTGCAGTGTTGTGACAGATGCTACTTCGCCGTCGGGAAGTATCCTTAACCTGACCCATTTCAAAGGCAAATTACCACCAGAGCGCGGCCCTGAGCGTTGGGCCCGGGCAAGGAAAGTAGGGTGGAGGCAGCGTGGCTGGAGGGCTATGGGGTTTGGATTTCTGAGCAGGTGAGCTCATGGGGAACAAGAGTGGAAAACGAGTGTCCAAATTAATGGGCCCACTGCTTCCTCGAGTTTCTCTCTGTTCTGTCTAGAGATGTGAATGGTTTAGAATGGCTTCTTATTTCCCACAATATATGTGTGTGATTCCTAACAGGCCCTTTTTTATATACTTTTTGAACTTCAGGGCACCTTTTATCGGAGGCCCAGGTAGACCTTGTCCCAGCAGGCATCTAAATTTGATGGATGAAATGAGATCTTAGTGAGAACTTTTCCAATACCCTCTGCCCTGCCTTTCTCTTTACAACCCTTTATTACTGACTGTACTTCTTCAGCTTCGAGCTCTATTTCAGTAAAAAGTCTCAATTCGCTCCAGCCTTCATGCCTTTTCATCTTCACTCGATTCCCGGCTTTTCAGAGCCCACTGGCTTTTTGATTGCTGGTGTTCCTACAACACTTTGGCAAATCACTCAGCACCTCCCACACACAGTCAGCTCCCCACAAACAATAGGAGAGCATGAAATTCAATTCACAGCAGGGCAGCTCATACATTCCGAACTCACTGAAGAGATAAGCCCTCCAATTAATGATCTCCCTGTGTAATTGCTTTCCCTCGCTTACCCAATTTGCGTTTGATCGTGCTCTGTTACAAATTCCCTCACCTGCTTCCACGGTGAGTTCCCTTCAAAGGGGACCAGTGGGGGCTGGAGGGACTGGGCCGGGTACGCGGGGAGACCATTTTAAGTGGATTTTTGGCCTGTCATCCTCCTGTTTCAGCCATCCTCAGCAGTGTGTCAGGACTACCTGAGGTCTTCTTCATCCCACTTCTCGCTGGGTTATGAAAACAACTTGTTTCTTTCTTTTCCTTTTCCTTTTTCTTTTGAGAGACTGTTTGTTTTGAAGAGGATGGAATCATTAATCTCAATTTGAACGCCTCCTGCACGTCCAAAGCCAATGGTAAGACTAATCAGTCTGATGGCTGATTTCCCCAGTGACAACGCAAGCAAGGATGTCAACTATTATAACTTACTCATCTGTCACAGCCTCTTGGGTTCTGTGTGTGGCACACAGTAGGAACTCAGTAAATATTTATAACACAGTTACATGGAAGACTATTTAATAACAGCATTAAACTTAGTTTAAGGATTCGTTTTTGTAAGAAGGTGAAAGAGATGAGGATGTGAATAATAAAAAAAATATATCCAGAAATCGCGTGAGTGAAAGACCACAGCAGAAGCCAGAGGTTCTACTTTAATAAGGCTACTGTTGGCACCTGATGCCACAGTCCGTGAGTGCCCGGGTGACCTTAATGTGCTTAGTGGCAGATGGCTCTTTAAAGTCTTTGAAAGCTCTTGTATAAATGAAAAACGCAGGTCCTAAAGTCAGAAAACCGGGTCTCAGGACTGGGACTTAAGTTCACCTTCACCATTTGCTAGCTGAGAATGAACTTTGATGAGATTCCCATGTCCATAGCCCCTGCTTATGCCAAAGGATAATGACGAGAGCATCTACCTCCCAGGCTAAACACAAGGTGAGACAAGTGAGAAAAGGCATACAAGAGACATAGTTATTCAAAAAATAAAATGGATCAGAGTTCTTTTAAGATAGGATGAATAGATGCATTTAAAAGATATATTCAGATGTAAGAGTTGATGATTGCTGTTCTATTATCTTTATTTTATTCTTGGTGTTTAGAGAAAATGACTTTACATGGTGTTAATGGACTCTGAGAAATATTAGCATTGGAAAACAAATGGTGCCATAGTGTTATGAAGGTGATATTTGTGTGAGCTCACCTGCTAGCATCCGAGCTGAATCATCATGCACTTGGTATCTACAGGTTGGCAGGGCATTCGCTCTACAAATAATTATACGAGGCCTTTATAGAATGAATCACGTAGGTAAGAACATGCCTTTGGAGGCAGAGATAAAGGGCCCCAGTTTCACTAATTTTGAGGACTTGGGTTTTTCTCTGCATGAGGGTGTAATTATCCCCAAGCAGCAACTCTTTCCTAAACAATGAACTGAGGAAGTAGAAGTAGATAAAGAAAAAGTGTCTGTATTCCCTCTTTGTAAACTTGGCTGCTGGGCAGTCACAAGAGGGAGCTGATACATTATAGAAATGAACTGAGTCCTCCACAAAAATACATTCAACAGTGGCTTGAAGGTCACATGGCAGCCACATGGGATAATTTAGCCCAATCAATTCATTTCTCTTTACCCAAAACTTTATTGAATGCTTTCAATTATCCAGGAACTATACAGGAGGGAGGAAGGAGGGGTGTGTGTGAGGGGAATAATCCAAAAATGAGTAAATGGGGTCTTCGTCCTCCAGGGCAGGGCCCTCCTAAATCTCACCAATAAACAGAGCGGGAGCATTAAGATACAGTGGCCCACGGTCCCTTAACTGTGGGGATGTGTTCCAAGACCCCCGGTGGATGCCTGAAACCAAACCCTACATGTACTGTTTCATTTTATACATACTTACTAAATGATAAAGTCTAACTGATACATTGGCACAATAAGAAATTAACAATAATAACTAATAATAAAATGAACTAATTATAACAATATACCTGAATAAAAGGCATATAAATATGGCCACTCTCCATCCCTCACAATATTACCCTGTGGGTACAGTCCTAGCATGCTGGACAACAAGCCACGCGTGTCCCTGCAGGGCAGGGCAGACGGTGTGAGGCTCCATCACACAACTCGGGAGAGCACACAATTTTAAATTTATAAAGTGTTGGTTTCTGGAATTTTCCATTTACTATTTTCAGACCACAGTTGACCTTGCCTACCCAAAACTGCAGAAAGTGAAGCTGTGGATGGAAGGAGCAGGGGCTACTGTACATTGTTTCCTGACTCAACACAAATCCCTCCCTGGCTCTCTTCACCCTGAAGAGACAGGCTGAAGTTTCAAAAACTACACTAGGAGAGTCCAAAAAAGAAGAGCACCCCAGGGGGTATCTGAAGCCTAACATTTAGTTGACGTTCCACAGGTTTCTAAAAGCCACCCCCTTCTCGCCATTTTTCCTTCAGGCTGTGCTTTTCTCTTTTTGATTCTTTTTCTTTACTAATCCCTTTCCTCCCTCAAGTGTGGGTAAAAGATATCATGTTCTAGCACTTTATTACGCCTCCAAACAGGGATCTGAGAAATCTACACACATGCTTCCACAGTCAAGATCATTCACCTAGAGTTCCTTTCTCAAGTTGCTTAGACTGCCATATTTTGGAAGCTGGACCCTCTACATCTCCATGACCAAAAACTACCTTTCTGTACCTCATCCCATTCATTTATATTTATCCTATTCCCTCTCTCTCTCTCTCTTTCTCCCTCTCCACTGTCACCACAGTAGAGTAACAGAAGATGCAGAGGTGGTGAAGGGTGCAGAAAGAGGAAGGGGTATTTTGGTCAGAACATTTTTGAATTCTCCTGCTTCCAAGGGTGACCCAGGGAATCAATGGCTTTCCTTAGGCTTCTACTTGGGAGAAATTTCTCCTGGCCTCCCATGAATCAAAAAGCACTGTATTATTTTCTCTCTTAAGGCAATGGTGCTCATTACCTTGTATCACAGTGACTTGTCTATTTGCAGCCTTTCTTTGAGAAAATTCTACTCATTACGGCCTGGTGCATATTGAGGTTCATCGTACCTCTCTTTCCCCCGCCAAGCCCTGTGTTTTATGCAGGGCAGCGGCCACACATGTGCTTGTTGCACAAAGTGAGAGAAGGGGGTAAATGGTGGTCCAAGAGCCTGAGAACATTTCATCTTTGTAACTGAGGAAGGTCCATAAAGTGTTCCTGTGAACTTGAGATCTACGTAGTAATATTTCTGCCTCCTCGTGTCCACTATCATAACAGTGCTGCCAATGACTTTTGCAATGAAATGTCTTATCATGTGACCTCTGGAACTAATTTGGCTGAGTTTGCAATTCTAGATAACAGTTCACTAAAGCTTCATTACTACACCAGTAACCTAATAAAGAAGAAGAGAATTAAGATCGACTGCAGGAGGACTTGAGGTGGTCTGTCACTGCAGATGAGTGATGCCATCATTAACCTTTAAGGTCACATTAGCTATTATTGAAGTGTCACATATCACTGTGTCAAGATTAAATTAGACAAACTATTACCTCATTATTATGCTAACAAATCTCAAGCTTATCTGAATTAATATTGTACAGACTGGAGACTTCCTTAGCCAGTTTACTCTTAGTGCACAGATTTAAACTATTTAGATGTAATGTATGACGCCAATTTCCTAGCTGGAAAAAAAAATCATCTGAAGCGACTTTGGTAAAGTCATGAACAGATCTGGGACTAAATTACTAGTTGGCATTTCATTTTAAGGCATTGTGTTGAAGGAAAGTTGATGCCTATTGATTTTATTTTGAAAACCTTTTACTTTAATGTCAGAATTTCTCAGGTATAATAAAATAAGTTTATACTCTATCTGAAGAGACTACATGGCTTTGAAAGCACCAAGGTAAAAACAGCGTGTGATAGAAAAGGGCAGCCCCCTGGATGTCTTATTCTGAAAAGGTTGTCGTCCAATCAATGCACTAAAATACAGTGTCTACGGAGTCACGGACAGCCGGAGGTGTGGGCTAATGCCCGGTTTATGCTACTGCTGGGGGAAGGCTGGGACTGCATCTTGACTCAATCCATTGAATATTAAGTCTCATAACAGTGGCTCTGGAAGGGGCTTTAGAGATCAGCTAGTCAAACCCTTGCATTTCATGAATGAGGGAACAGGCTGAGAAGGTTTAAGTGATTTGTTCGGAGTCACAGAGCATGTAGCGCTATCAGCAAGCAGGACTGTTATAGTACACAGACAGAAACAAGGAGCAGCACAGAATGCCTCCTCACTTTGTTATCTGTACAGCTGCTGAAAGAGCAGAGTTTGATTGAGTACTACATGTGCTATAGGGTGAGGGAAAAGGAAAAGTGTTCCTAATGACATATCTGTAATAATACGATTTTTTAAAGATTTTATTTATGTATTTTAGAGAAAGGAGAAGGGAGGGAAAAAGAGGGGCAGAGAAACATCAATGTGTGGTTGCCTCTCACACACACCCCCCACCGGGGACCTGACCTGTAACTAGGCATGTGCCCTGACTGGGAATCGAACTGGTGACCCTTTGATTCGCAAGTTGGCATTCAATCCACTGAGCCACATGAGCCAGGGCTAATAATACAATTTAATTCTACTAGTTCATAAACATGATCTTTCTACCATAATCGAACTGGTATGGAGAGAAGCTCATAGTCGATGAATAGCCAGACAATCCAGAAAAAGGAGAGCTGTGCCTTTGACATTTCTACAAACTATGTATAACTGTGTTTAACTTTAACACAATAGGAATCTTTTGTTTTTCTCCCTACTTTTATAAAATAATGAAACAAAATATAACAAAATATGTAGTATTAAAGCTACGTAATTAAATATACCCTTGTTAAATGGCTGAAATAGAACTATTGAGTGATGGCTAATGCCAACATGAAATATTTCAATTTTTTTACTTGTAATTTGTTATAGCAAGGCTGGAATTCAATGTAGAAAGGCCAGTTAGAGGTATTAACCTCTGATATATGAAAGGAATGATTATTTAAGAATTGAAGGTATTAAAGTTGAGAAATACCTACATGTTAATAAGCTAAGCAAAATATTATTGAAATAAAATTGAGGATACGCTTACCAAAGAACTCTAAGAACTTTTTTATGGCCAATGGCCCAGAAGGTAAAATAAATACAAGAGAGAAAAGACAGGATTTTCCCCTCCTTACTGTTCCACACAGTGCCCCAGTCTATACTGAAGAGGTACCAATCTCAAAGCCAAAATTGAAAAATTGACTCATATATATATATATATATAATAAAATAATGTACATTATATTAATATATTATTAGTAAAATATATCTATATGTTTATATAATATATACTTTTATTGATATATAATTGAAATATATATTGCATATATAATATGCAATGATGATAATATTTTACAAGCAGAGAGTTGAGGCTGCACACTTTCAAAAGTATAGATTAAGATGAGCAATTCCAGAGAAAAAGATGGATGTGCCTCCAAGCGTCCAGATGCTGATGGGCACAGAGCCTTAGGCGGAGCACAGTAACCTCCAGGGCCACCTTGACAGACAAGGTGACAGAGAAGAGGGCAGAGTTCCTGCTTCCCCATTAGTTTATCAAGAAGAGCAGCTTTGCTTTTGTTTTTGCATATTATAGTCCCGAGTACATTTTACTTGAAGACAACATATTAAATGATCTACACAAAATGCATTTTCCACGTGGATGTTGGTAATAATCATGGAGACACCCAAATTTGCTAATCAGATCAGGTTGGATCATGGGCATCTCAGGGGATTTTTTTAAAATAGTGCATCCTGTGGTGACTACAGACTATGAACTCATGTTTAAACTCTGAGGATAATAACTTTCTCATGTAAAGTGAGGTGAAGAATAGGATCCAAGAAGCATTTTTTTCATGATATGCTTTCATGCTCCAAAGTTATTCACTTCCTGAATCAAACCACCTGCTGATTACACTGATAAGAATAGAATTGTATTTTCCTTAGGGTAACTATGGAAGAAAAATTGTATCTGCAACAGGAACAGTCACTGATGAGCTGAGGTCGGCGGTGCCATATCCCATCACTCTCTCATACCCCATGTTCAGCTCACCTCCTTTGCCTCCTCTGCACCCCTCCTCCACCGGCCCGCCAGGCCCTCTGCCCATCACAAACCCTTCTTTGAGTCTTTCTTCTACACAGTTTCTTAACATTTTTATGTATGTCATGGACTCATTGGGAAGTTTAGTAAAACTTATTTTTCCCATCTCAGAACAACACTTTTCATAAAACTGTAATATATACATGAAAACAAAAGAAGCTAGTTATTAAAATTTCTAGAAATAACGAATTCCAGATTAAAACAATATATGTCCTTTTTATGAACACATTGAGTAGCCAGACCCTGCAGGAAATCAAATTACTGCTATAATTTCCAGTTAGTGATGAGTTAATGGTTTTTTGATATATGATGACTTCAGGGCGATAAGAAAAGTCGACGGCTATCTGTACCAATGAGGGCTGATGCTCTCACTCATAGCTGACAAAGTGCTAGACTTTGGTCAGGTGCTAGTGAAACCAAGAATGTATGTTTTCCCAATGGATTCCTGAATTACAAAGCCAAGTTAAATTGTTGGTTTTGTTTTCAGAAGTCACCTTCTCAGAAGCTTTGAGGAATCATTCTGTTTCCGTGACCACCCGTTCTCAGTACTCTGAAGGCTCCACCTTATGCTGGGCTCCGCCACAGCACTTGACCCAGGCTCTTGCCATTTTATCATTAATTTCATTTCACAAGGTCTTCATTTCACATACACCAGGAAAACACAAATACATGTATTCCCGTCAAAACTGGAACAACATGGGTAAAGGCAAAATCTTTGTTGACTAACTGGCCCCTCCTTACTCACTGCAAAGCGCCCATCCTAAATCCCATTTTTTTGTCTAAAATAACAACTATGATAAGTTTTGTTTATTTCCTTTTCAATCTATGTTTTAGACATTTACACACACACACACACCAATATATACATATTTATATACATGAACATATAAATGTACAAGGTATTATTGGTGTATTTGAGAAGTTTTTAAAAAGATCAAGAATGATATAACAAATCCCCATATCCCAAGCACTCAGAATTAATAGTTATTAAATTAATACTTGTTTAAGATTTTTCAGGGAATGTTGTATTATAGATAAAGGTAAAGCCTCCTAAACTCTGAGATGCCTCCAGTTTTCTTTCCTTATACACTAACTTCACCTTCAAGAGAAAAAAACACGTAACGAGTATACGGCATTTGCATATAATAAATTATATCCATTTATACTATCTATACTATATATTGACTATATATGTCTGTTTTTATAAGTGTATATATGGATATCCATAAAATATGTAGTTTATATATACAAAATGTAGTTTCGATGTTGGTTTAATTTTCATAAATTATATAATATTATATATATATGTATATATATAATACTCTACCATGTTTCTCTTTTCACTCAATTATGACGTTTTGTATGCCGACCCATATTTCTATTTAAAATCTAGTTTATTTGTATAATAGCATCATATAGTGTCTTATATATCACATTTTATTCCATCACCCACCTGCTAATAAATCTTTCGCTATTTAAATATCTCAGTTATTATAAATCATGCTGCAGTAAGAATCCTCCAAGATATCTCTGTGCTAATGTAGGAAAGTTTTCCTTTGCAGAATTAGAATATATAAGTTTAGATATGCTTATTTCCAATTTCATCAGAATATGTCAAGCCACTTTCAAATGTGTCTACTTAAATTCTGAGCAGCTGAAGATGGTACTCCTATTTCCCCAAATGTTTGTTACTGTCAGATTTTTAAGTATTTGATGACATTATTGAGTTATCATTGAAGTAAATAACATATATTTGAATACTACAATATAGTTTTGACACTTGTATATTCATATGAAATCAACCACAGAATTAAGATAATGAACATTTCTACCATCATCCAGGTTTTCTTGTACCCACATGCAAAGCATTCTGCAATCCATCCCTGTCTCCAGGAAAGAATTGACCTGCCATATCAAAGTGTTCATTTGTTTATATGGCCTTGAATATTATGTCTGTAGAACCATGGAGTATGAACTCTTCATTGCCTGGCTTCTTTTACCCTATGTAAAGATTTTGATATTCATATTCTGTATATCAATAGTTCATTCCTTTTCATGGTTGAGTTTCCAGTCACCTGTTCATGAACATTTGAGGTGTTTTTCATTTGGGCCATTAAAAGTAAATCTGCTAAGAACATTCACATACAAGTCATTATATATACATATACATATATAACATATTATAAATATGCAATAATTGTTGTATATTAAATATAAATATATAATATATAAATACACATGTTTGTGTGTGATATGTGTTTAAATGCATAAATAGTATAATATATGATATATTATATGGCATTATATAATATATCATATATTATACACACACATATATGTTTTTGTTTCATTTTCTCAGTGTAAAGAATGAAGATGAGAATGGCTGGGTCACAAGCTAAGCGTACATTCAATGTTTTACTAAACAATATGCCAGGTTGCAGTACCATTTTACATTGCCACAAGCAGTATATGAGAGTTGCTCCAAAACCTTGGCCATACTTGGTATGCTCATTCTTCTTCATCTTAGTAATTCCAAAATTAAATGAATGTGTAGTAGTATCTCATTGTGACTTAATTTGCATTTCCTCGACAATTAATGATAGTGAGTATCTTCTCAAGTCATTATTTGCCATCTTTATCTCTTCTTTTATAAAATATACAAACCTTTTGCCTATATTGGATGGTTCTTCTTATTATTGAGTCATAAGCATTTTTCATATATTCTGGAAATAAGTCCTTTGTCTCATATTGTAAATATTTTCTACCAGCATGTAGCTTTCATTTATATCTTTTTAATTAGCTGTTTCAATGGCAATTTTTAAAAAATTTTAGTGAGAACCAACTAACTATTTTTTCTACATTAGGCTAGGCTTCATGATTTTTGTATTCTATGTAAGGCATCCTAGTCTATGTTGCAGTAGCAAATATTTTAGTTTCCTTGTATGTGTCTAATTCTTTTAGTTAGGTTTATAAAATAAGTGCTGAAACCTTGTCATTTATTGAAACTTTAGAATAATTTTAAAATTTGTCATCTTAATTATGAGCATTCCAATTCATAGATATAAAACCTATGAATTCTATAGAATTCATAGATCAATACACTTATTATGGTTTTCTACAATTTCATTAATGTTTTTCAGTCTTCAGTGTGGAGAATTTGGCCGTGTTTTGTTAAATATATTGCTAAGTAATCTGTGGGTTGGTATCATTGTAAAATGGTTATTTTTAAATTTTGAATTTCCCATTGTTTGTTGCTAGTATATACAAATACGGCTTATATATTATATTAACCTTGTACCTGAAACCTTGTTAAATTTAACTTTTTTGTGTTAGTAGTTATTTTTAAGTTCCCTGGGATTTTCTGCAAAGCCCTGCAAATAGAGTTTATCTTCTCCCTTTCCATTGTTAACCTTTTTATACCTTTTTCTTGTCTTATTGCTATGCATTGCTAGTATCGTCTCCAGTACAATGTTAAATAGTCATGGCAATAGTGGGCATCCTTGTCTTGTTTTCTATCTCAAGGGGAAGATATTAAGTCTTTCATCATCAAGTATAATTTAGGCTGGAAAATTTTAATAGATGCCCTTTATCATTGAGAAAGTTTTATGGTATTTCTAATTTGTTCGTATTTTTCTTGAATGGCTCTTCAATTCTTTCAAATGACTTTTATGCAATAATTAAAATAATCATATTTTACTTTTACATTTTACTTATATATTTTTTAAATGTCCATTGTTACTTTTAATATGGTGAACAACACTGATTGATTTTCAAAGAGTAGACCAGTCTCACACATCTGGGATCAACCTTACTTTTTCATGATTATCTTTCCTATTGTCAGTTTGATTTGCTAATATGTTTCCAAGAACTTAGCATCTGTGTTCATGAGGGATAGTGGTCTTTTCTTTTTGTAAGGTTTTGTTTGTTGGTTAGTTTATTTGTTTTAGGTATCAGATTTACATTAACTTTATAAAATAATTGGGGTACTGACCTCTCCTCTACATTCTGAAAATGTGTGTTTCAATTTGGTATTCTTTCTTCATTATATGTTTGATAAACTTCATACAATGAAGCTTTTCTCCATCTGGGCCAGGAGATTTATTTTTGAGAATTTTTAATAACAAAACTGAAGTATTTAATAAGTATAGAGATATCAGATTTTTATATCCATTTTGATATATTATTTTAATAACTTTGTATATATCATCCAAGTTGTTAAATTTGTTCACATAAATTTCTTTATAGTATTCTCTTATTTTCTTTATGTCTAAGATCTGAGATAATAACTTCTTTTTATTCCTGATATATTTAGTGTATTTCTCCTCCCCACTCTGATCCTCACCACCTCTTTCTGTCCCTCCTGTAACCAGTCTAACTAGAAGTTAATCTCTTTTTTTTATTTTTTAAAATAATGATATATTGGCTTTTTAAATTTTCTCATTTTCTGCTTTTCATTTCTTTATGTTCTTTACATTTGTTTGTCTTCTACATTTTTGATAAATTCTTTTTCCAGGTTTTTTAGGTAAAATTTATGCCTTCAACTTTATATCTTTTTTTTTCTTTTCTAATATAAGCAAAATACATTTTTCCTCCTAAGCTTCACCTCCAACCCACAAATCTTGTCATGTTGCATTTTCACTGTCACTGATTTTAAAGTTTTCAGATGCTATTTCATCTGTTCTCCACCAATCACTCTGATCTTATCTGCATTTTGGCTTCCTTATCATTCCTCTCTCATGATCTCAGTCTATTTTCTCTCATTAAACGTATCTTAAAAACACCACTCCTATTTCAGTGTTTTTGCAATAATCGCTCCCTTCCCTCCAACTGAAATCCTTCCTCCCTATCTCTACACTGTGGGGTTTCTATTTTCCCCTCCTGCAAAGATCTTCAATTTGTCAACTGAAGATCTCCCTGTCAATCTAATGACAAAATATCTCTCGTCACCCACTTTCATTTCTACCACAGCATTTATTACTTGAGCTACTCAGGCTTGTTTATTGGTGTGTTGATTTAATATCTGTTTTCCCACCAGAGTGTTTAGTCTATTGAAGAGTTAACTTTACATACTTTGTACCCTTGTGCATGACACAATGCTGGATAGTAGGGGCTCAGAAAATATCTGGTAGGTATATTATCTTATTCAATCTTCAGAACAACCGGTTAGCCACCATTACTTTCTTATTTTTGGAGAGGAGCAGCATAGTGTTTGTGGGAGCTGCATGGCATGTTAGAGCAGCCTTAACAACATGCACGGTCAGAATTTGAGGGCATGTCTGTCTGGCTCTGGAGCCTGAATTCTTACCTAATGGGCAATGGGGCCCAGAGTAAATCCCAGATATCTTTCTTGGACCCCTTAATAGATGCCAAGAATAACCAGACAGGATACTGCTTGATGGGAGAAAAACATTAGATTAATATTAATATGTTCCACTGCAGATGCTTGAGGCATATGCCACTGCCTGGTAGGTGTGGATTTGGATGTCTACACACACAAAATGCCACCATTTGCAACTCTCTCAGAGTGCCACGTGAGCACAGATGAGAACGTCCGGACACTGGTGCGGCAAACTAACGCCAACACTTTACAAAAAAGCTTACACTTAACACTGTAATTAACTGAGCTCCAGTTGTTACAAATCAAAGTAACTTATTTCTAAATAGCTCAATATGAGCAACATACAGAAAAATCCCTCCATTTGTGTATTTTTTTAATTAGGAACTAGGACTTGTATAAGGAATGCATTGCAGATCCACCAGAGCAGTTCCCCAGATCATAGCCTCCCTGGTGAAAAACAGGGCCATCTCTTCCTTTTAAAATCACATTTCCACTTCATGTTTTGACAAAAAGCTATTTTCTTAATTTTTATTTTCTTGTGTAAGCCATGTTTTAGGGGAAAATAAATACTGACCCCAAAAATAGGTTATTTAATTTCCCCACATTTGCCTTTGAGATTTAGTTTCCAAAGCTTTCTCAGTCCTCTAATGCAATTTTTGTTGCATAAAGAGAGGCTTTTGCAATCTTGTATCCTACTGCTCTGAGACCAAGGGAAGTTAACAAGAAGGCCTGTCATTTACCAGAGGTGAGTTTCAGTTAAAGGCAAAACTTTTGACCTTTTCACTAATAGGTACAAAGGAAATTGCAAGGCAGATAACAGTTATTCCAAACCAGAACTAAAACTAACATGGAATTAAATTATGGCCGGAGGCTCAGGCGGAGGCTGCATGCTGTAGCAGGCAGAACAACATCCCCGGGAAGGGACACAATGGGTCTGACGCCAGCTCAGCCACTCTCTGGGGCTGGGAGAGGCACTTCTCTCTTGACTTACACTCCCGCCTCTGTCTGCAAATGGTCTTCTCCCCAGAGGGTATCACTGGAAGCTCTCTGGGATAACAGGCATCCAACTGACTACTTCTCCAGTTAGACAGTCATGGGCATATGAATGCACACTCATCCATAATGATAATGACGCCAGTCCCCTTTGTATTGGAAGCGTGGATCAAGGTGTGATTAGGGAGACACACAACAAAGCGTTTGCCAGTTTGCCCTCCAATAAGATTCATGATTTTGATGACATTCGTATAGACCGCGAGCTCCCTTACCCCTCTCTCAGTCTTGTACTTACCTCGTTAAGAGTCCAGCTCTCCAGATACCCCACCCCTGTACTTATGTAACTAAACTTGGTCCAGTAAAACCATGCTCAGTAGACTCACTTTACATAACTGAACTCTAACTACACCCAGGCCATTTTGGAGGCCCAGAAATTGGGGTGCAAATGTATCCCCTTTACTAATCTCCTAGATAACGATTTTATAACTTCTCTCCTCCGACTTCCAACACCTCCACCAACTCCATGTTCCCAGGTTTTACCATGGGATTCATTTCACTGATGAAATAGAATCAGAAGATGAATCATCCACATGCTCTGACTGAAATGTCTACAATAAAACCACATTTGCCTCCACAGAGTCCTTCGTTTCGTTCATGAAGCACGCGCTGCCCATGTGTATGAGGACAATCCCAACGGTGGTGCGCTAAACTCATCTCTTCTCACCTCCTGGGCGTCATTGCTGTTCTGGCATTGAGAAGTCATCGCCTTCTAGTCTGTCCTGGATCATGTAAATGCGCCGTAATAACGTCACTGTAAAAACCAACAGGAAGTTCTCTCTTGACTCTAGAATCCCTTGCACTTTCTATCTCCTTACGGAAAATCTCAGAAAACACATCTCTGTGCTATTCTCAAATGATCTTCTCTCATTCTTTCTTGAACCTAATCTGATCAAACTCTCAACTCATGATTCCACTACAACTTCAATTAGAAGCTTACATCTTACATCAGCTACTAGCTGTGTCCAATGGCTAATCACCCTTATCTAAAACTCACTTATTCATTCAGTTTCCAGGAAATGTCTCACTTGGTTCTCTTTTTCCTTGACTGGCAGCTTCTCTTCATCTCCTTGATTAATTTATGCAGATAGTTTTATCTCTAGGCAGTGAAAAGTCTTGAGTGACAATCCTAGACTTGCTGTGTCTATACTTACTCCCTAAGTGAACTCTTCTAAGTCCAAACTTTTAAATATCATCTCCGGTCTGACAACTTCCAAATTCATGTCTTCAGTCCAAGCCTTTCCCCAAGGCCCTGGACTCAAAAACACAAGTACCTGGTAGACACCTTCACTTGGATGATTGATAAGGACTTGAAACTAAACATTTCTAAAAGTGATATCCAGTTTCCCCTCCCTCATCCAGCAGACTTGCTTCTCCTGCAGTCTTCTTCATCTCATTTGATGGCAATTCACACTTTCTAAGCACTCAGGCCAAGTCATTCCCAAATGCTCTATTTCTCTTACACTCCACACCAAGGAAAATAGCTTCTAAAAACATACAGAATCAAACTATTTTCAACACCATTGTCATTACACCCTTGCTCAAGCCACTGTCTTATCTCACCTGGATTCTCTCCTAATATGTCTCTGCTACATTCTTGCCTCACAAAGGTCTATTTTTTCCAAGATAGAGTGAGCATATCACTCTTCTTTTCAAATTCTCCAGTGAAACTCCATCCTACTCAAAATAAAAGCCAGCATATTTGCAATAGCCTAGAAGGCACTGCATGATCTAGTCTCCATTAGGTCTGTTACACCATGTCTTAAAACTCCCCCACGTGCTTCTATGAAACTGGTCTTTTCTCTCTTATAGAATGTTCTAGATAGAGTCCTGACCCAGTTTATGCACTTTCTGTCCCTTCTGCCAGAACATTCTTTCTTGGAAAAGTGGGAGTGTGCTTGGCAAAAGCTCCCTTTTAGATAGCTTACATGTTAACCCTAAGGAGAAAGGTAGATATTTACCTTTTGTTTGGTATCTGACAGTCTTTGATTCTATTCTAGACAGGAGTAAGGAACAGTGTGGTGGTAGCTTAAATCCAAAGGTGCTCGCAGACTGATAAATAAGCCCTTGTTGAAAATTTGCATCTATGCTCTGTAACATTCTTTTTCTAACTCTACTTCCTAATATATTGGCCTGCAAAAAAATACAGCTAGTAAATGAATGAAGGCTCTATCTACTTTAGTGATATAAAATCTATATACTAATGGTTCGTAGTAGCCTCAAAAAATTGTTACCTGTTGGAGGAAACAAACACATATGGTCACTGGAGGGATACATCCAAATAGCAAAAGTGTGCAGGAGATGTAAACTCCACCCAGCAGTGCGGGAGGAGGGGTAATCAAAGACGCATTCCTGGGGATTAGGGGACCGAGATGAGTGGGAAGGACTCTGAGAAGCAGAAGCAAATGGGGAGGACAGACTGAACACAACCCAGGAACTCGCAAGTCTCTAAAAGAACACGGAGCCTCACATTCCTGAGATTCTGCTTAAGATAAATGAGGTTTTCAGATTCTCAGACCTCTCACTCATAGATCCATAATTATAGCTGCAGCAATGAGTGGAGCACAATTCATATCAAGGATTATAATGAATATTGTGAGCATCCTCTTGCACTAGAAGCAAACAGAAAGCAACCCTGACTCAGAAGTCCCTCAGGTGTGAAGTCCTATAACCTTACTGACGGCAACAACACACTCCCAGGGCACACAGAGAGAGACTGCACGGGGACCGTGGTTCTAATAAGAGGCCTTTCCCCTTGATTTGGGAGATACATGTGCTCTACAGTCTCAGAAATGTTCCCCCAGAATTTCTCCAACCGTTAAGCAAATTTGTTATACAGCTCACCCTGGCATATTTTTATTTGTAAGTATAATTTAAGGTTGCATACAATAACAGTATAACTTCTAAATGTTTTATTGTCTACTGTTTGAACTCTTCTAACACCAGATTTGTGTATTGAGGGCCTCAACCAAGACACAAAATAGATCCTGTTTCCAAAACTGCCTACTTGCAAAGACCCTGAACCCTGACTTCAAAACCTTGGAAGCTAGGAATCTGCTTTCTATCCCGTAGATTTGCTTTTAAGTGAATATCATAGAAATGGAATCACAGAGTATATAACTTTTGATACTGGCTTTTTTTTTCCTTGGCAAAATGTCTCTTTAGTTCACCCATGTTGTTGCAGGTATCAAGAATTCTCTCCTTTTATTGTGCAACACTGTCCTGTTGCATAGATACACCACCATTTGTGTGTCTAGGTGCTGGCTGAAGGACATATCAGACAAAGAATACAAACTTCCAGCTTTAAGATAAATGTGTTCTGCGTATCTAATGCACAGCAGAGTAATTATGGTTAATAATACTGTATTATATACTTAGGAGTTGCTAAGAGAGTAGATCTTAGATATTTTCACTATAAAAAAGAAATGGTAATTATGTGATACAAACACTACTGTGGTAATCACTTTGCAACATACGCGTATCAAATTAACATATTGTGCACCTTAAACTAATATAAGGTTTCTCAGTGACATCTCAATAAAGCCAGAGGGGAAAAAAGGACATGTGGGTTTTCTCTAATGTTGGGAGATTAGACATAAAGCCGCTATAAACATTTGTATACAGGTTTTTGGGTAAACCTGTTTCCTTTTGTTTAAAGTAAATACCTAGGGTAAACAGCATGTCACTTAAAGTAAACACCTAAGGTAAATACTATATAGTCAGGGCATGTTTACAAGAAATTTCCAAATTGTTTTCCAGAGTGGCTAAGAATCTGAGTTGCTCCAGATTCTAACTGGCAACTGGTATTTTTTGTATTTATTTTCTCTTTTAGCCATTCTAGTACTCATGCAAGGGTACCTCAGTGTTTTAATATGTGTTTTAATTTGATGTGGACTATCTTCTGATATGCTTATTTTCCACCATTTAATTACATCATCTTTTGTGATAAGTCAGTTCAAATGTTTCCCCCAAATTTATTTGGTCACTACTTCACTTACTATTGAAGTTTGAAAATTCTTTACATATTCTGGATATAAGTCTTATTGAATATAAAATTTACAAATACTCTCTTCTAGTTTATATCTTGTCTTTCATTTTCTTAATGAAATTTATTGCACACCAAATGTTTGGAATTTTGACCAAGTGCCAATAATCAATGTTCATGGCAAATAATAGTTTTGTGCAGTATATAAGAACTCTGCCTAAATCAAAGTCAAAAAGATTTCCCCCTATGTTTTACTATAAAGTTCTTATACTTTAGAATGAATGATCTTGCGTTTATAGATATAAAGAGAGAGAGAAAGGTTGCACTGTTGTCAAAAATCAATTGGCTGTTGGTGTGGAATATTTTCCGGCTTTCTATTCCGTTCCATTGATCTAATTGTCAGTTCATTTTTATCAGCTTTATCTCCAGTACTTAGAGTACAGTGGGGAGCGTATTACATTAGATAACATAAATGTTTTTCTTATAATAGCAGCTCTCTCTGACATTTAAATGCCTCCTTAATGTTCTCTTAACTTGGTTACATATCAGACATCCTCAAAGATATGAAAAGTCTCTTTAATCTCCATAAATGTTGTTATACACAAATGCAGCTTTCAACAAAGATAAATATTGAAATTGATGGCATAAGAGCCCGATACGTTATTCCAAACACAGTGCTTAAATATTTGAAGACTTTTGGATAATGAATCAAACAAAGTGAAAATAAATGGAGTATTGTAAGCCAACTATAGCATATTTTCTTGAGATGTTAATTAAAATAGATTTCTCCTTTTTAATCTTTAGTTGGCTAAGTCCATTTAACATCCTCTGAAATTAGCTTAAGTTTTATGTGATAGTTAAATTTGTAGTATATTGATTATTTGGCTTATGATTTATTTTGTAGGAGGCTCTATAGATTTTCATAGGACAACCCAGAATAGTTGCCTTTGAGCTACAGAAAGGCAAAATGATAAAACCTTGCTTAGATTTGCAAACATTATCTCCCAGTTTAGGACGTCCTTTGCTACTTTGAGACGTAGACAACCTTAGATGGGGGAAGCAAAACTAGAAAATGGAAATGGGAGGAACGAAGCCATTGATTGAGAATAGTTTGAAATGGCTCTAGTCCATGTCTACCATCTGCCTCCTGCCCATGATTTTTGGTTTTATGCCCCTCACTGTGACGCCAGCAATGTTCTAAGATATTAACATGTACATACTCATGTAATCATCACAACACCCATGGAAGGTGGGGGTGGCATAATAGTGCCTTTGCAGAGATGAACCAAATTAAACAGAAGAAGGTTCAAGAACTTTATCAAGACTGTCCCATGAAAAAAGTAATAGAAACACCATCCAAACTCAAATAATGTATTTCCAGAGTCTGATCTTAACCCAGTCTTTACAGCTGTTAGACAAGAGTACAGAGAAAATACAACTGTGAATCATGAATCAGTGATACCACCACCCAAACTCCTTTTGGTAAATTATGTGTTTGATAGAATTATATGAGGTGTGTGTTTCAAGTTTTAACTGCTATAACACAGACAATAGCAGAAGGTAAAATGCAACAAAGAAGATATTTACATTATGTGTGAAATACTGTATAGACTAGCACATATATTTAACTTAAAACTATTTTGTGCCCAGTGAATAGTGATCCCTTTCTCCTTGCTTGTCTAAAGGCTTCAAGATCTGCCTTTCTTTTGGAATTTGAAACCTGATTGTTTTTCTCATATTCTAAGGCAGAAACTTTAGCATAAAATAATTAAGGCATAATGCCTAGGCCAAACATAGAATACTTACAGAATAAAAGCTGAGAGATAAATGTGTGGGGTTAAATGAAGAAGATAGAAATAATACCTGACCTGAGTCACATTAACTACGGTAGACAAGATAACGAAAATTAAAGTTAGGTCAACAGGGTATGGTACCCAAATAACCTCACATCAGAATGAATCAAGAAGCTATTATTTTTTAATTGAATTAATTGGGGTAATGTTATGTACGTTTCAGGGAAAATGTTTGCATTCAAGAGATCTTTTTTCATATGATAGAGCCCTAGATTTTGACCAGACTTCTGAGACAAGACTTGGCTTCTTGGAGACAAAGAAGAGAAAAGGAGAAAAGACAAGTAGTACAACAAACATATTCTCTATGTCTTTGAAACACATATAATAAGAGCTGGGAATCTCTTATGACACAATTATTAAACAAAAAATCTTCACTGAAGCTCACAGGTTAGATTTTTCACAGGTTATGATTTTTCTTACCTAAGGGAGAAAAATGGAAATGTGGTCATGACCAAACTCACCCATTTCCATAAACACATTTTTTTTCTGTAAGTGAGGAATGAGATTCACATAATGGGCTGTTTATGGAATCTGAAGTTCATACATTTAGAAGTATATATTTTACCACTTGGAAATCATTCCGAAATAAATTAAACAGTGTCAAAATGACAATAAAATTGGAGCCTAGAGCCAGATAGAAAAAAATCTGAAAACCATAAAGAATCCCATGAGGCTGTAAAAATACAGACTGGAGCAAATCAAGAGGTGAAGCGAATTAGCTGCAAGCTTGGTTGTAAATATTAAGCAATGGTAATAAATGAAAGACATGTAGAAGAGATATATAATATTAGATCGTGAAATTAATTCCAGCCAGAAGCCACAGGAATGGAGGAGCCCATCTACACAGCAGCCAGAACTCAATTATAAGAACAAGCTAAGTATATTCAACTATGGCTCTAGTAGACTCGGTTAGACACGTAGCTGCTCAAGTGCCATCGTACAGTTCTATAACACATTTAGAACACACCAAAGGGTATCGGCATGCAGCAATACAGATCTCCTCAAAAACTTCTCTAAAAAGAAAAGACACCCACAGAGAAAATGCACAAAGGCACAAACAAACAGTTTGCAGAATTGGAAATTTAAAACACATGTAGCTTTAGGTATAAAATTAAAATATATTGTTTACCCACAATGTTAACAATAATTTGAAGATGTAATATCCATGTGATGCCTTTTATAATGTTATTAATAGATATATGCTGACGGAATGTTATTTATATTACTTTTGTATTGCCTATTTTTTCCCAGAATTTCCTGCAGCTTATTTTTATGAGAGTCATTGCTGGATCATTGGGTACATGCATATTAGTGACTCTTACATCTTTGTTATTGAACATGGTCTTGTCACCATAAAGTATTCTTATTTGTCTCTTCCTATGCTTCTTGGTCTCACTTTGACTTTGTCTGATATCAAAATCACGACTCCTGTTTTTTCTTTAATTTTCAATTGCCCAGGATGTCTCAGTCCAGCATTTTATTTTAAACATATGAGAACCTCTTTTTAGATGCATTTCTTATGTACAGTATACTATGTGACTTCCTTTGTTAACTGTGATGGATTATAAGTTGTCAACTTGGCATCACCCTTACTTAAGTTCTCTGCCAAGCATTTTCCCAAATCCACCTTTGATCGGTGATGGGTAAAAGATTGCCTAAAGGAAAAAAAAAACTTGTATGAATTTAAAGGATCAGAATGAAAGAGAAGACACTATTATCTTGAGACATTTACAACCAGACAGACATAGAGGCACAGAAGAAATTACAGGCTTCTCCACTGCAGCTTGAGATATTTGGAGGGGAATCCTCAGACCCCCAAGAACTGCAGCAGCTCTGTTTTGAAAAGTATCCACTTTGGCACTTTGGGTTGAGACTTCAGTACTAACTTCAGGTTTTCAGGAGATCTGACTTTCAGTAGCTTCTCTGCCCCTCCAGTTATTCAAGTCGATATTAAAGCTCCTCATTCTGCATTAAAACAACTATATCTATATAGTGGGCTCTGTCTTCCTGATACACATTGACTAATTCAGCCTTTTGAGTTCTGTAGTATATTCCATCTTGCGTTGACCTTCAATGTCACTTTGCTATAGCTTCTCTCTCTCTTCCCCCTTTCTCTTCCATCCTTGTTCTCACTCTTGTTCTTTCTGCATATTTTTAATATTTAGACAAGTCTGTATTTTTGTGATAGACATTTATACCATTTTTTTACACAATATTCTTCATCATTCCTTTTTCTCTGTTTTTGAATACTGTCTGTGTTGTACTATAAGCAGGCTTTTGTACAGTAAGTAGCCTTACTAGGTAGAAGTTGTTTGTCTTCTTGTCCTTGTATCAGACTTAATTTGAGGCTATATGCTTTAACTCCGTCTATACCCATGAAGCAATCAGTAAACTCATTCTGCTTTCTTTTCCAATACAATTTCTCCCTAAACTTACATTAGTTCTGTTGTTAAAATTCTATTTAGTGCTTACTTTAAATATGTATAACAATGCATTTTGGGGGGTTTGCTGTTACCTTAAGATCCTTCTTTAGCCCTGGCTGGTGTAGCTCAGTGGATTGAGCACAGGCCTGTGAACCAAAGGATCGTGGTTTGATTCCCAGTCAGGGCACATGCCTGGGTTGCAGGCCAGTTCCTGGCAGGGGACTCATGAGAGGAAACCATACATTGATATTTCTCTCCCTCTCTCCTTCCCTTCCCCTCTAAAGGTAAGTACATAATAATTTTTTTAATCTTTTTAAAAAAGAAAGATCCTTCTTTAGTATATTTCTTATGAAGGAAAAATATTAACTGATATTATGCCTGTTAATAATAGTGTGTCTATGTTAGGTAAAATTGTCTTTATATTTAAACATCAATTCAGCTCAATATGCAATTTTTGGCTTACATTTTCTTTCTTAGATTGTCTTCAGGCATTAAATGTTAATTTCTTAAATTTTGATAACAATCTTGTATTCTTAGAAATGACTCTGTCTTTTGAGGATCATGCCTAAGGAATTTCTGTTTCTCTAGAGTTTTTGATTGTGCTAGAAATTCATCTTTCTGGGTCAATTTTTATAGTATGTATTTTAATAGGAAGTTTTAAGCCCTTATTATTGAAAAAAAGGTTACTTGATTTTATTTATGAGTGTTCCACTCTGTTGTTTTGCTATTCCTCTTTTTACAGATGCTGCCTCATCATTATTTCTTTTTATATTATCCTCATAAAATCTTTCTTCCCTTTCTTCATATTTTCTTTTTTTTTAAGATTTTATTTATTTATCTTTAGAGGGGAAAGGAAGGAGAGAGGGAGAGAAATATCAGCGTATGGTTGCCTCTCGTGCATCCCCTGCTGGGAACTGGCCTGCGACCCAGGCATGTGCCCTGACTGGGAATCGAACCACGATCTTTTGGTTCACAGGCCTGTGCTCAATCCACTGAGCTACACCAGCCAGGGCAAAATTTTCTTTTTGGTATGTTTGTTTTTACATTACTGGGGTCCCTTATTATATTATCTGTGATGCTAATTCTTGTTTAAACTTTACTTCTGAAATTATTTTTTTCTTTTATTTTTAATAATTTTATAATTTCTGTTAGTTTTATGCACATTCACATATGTTAAATCAACTACTGCCAAGATTTCTCATCCTGATTTCTATTGATTCCTTAATTCACTTTTGGCAGGATTGAAATGCGGCTCATACATTTTATCTCTTTTTGTGCATGTCTCTTTGGAATCACCTAAATGTGTATAAGTAGGTTATTTCTCTCATTTTATCCTTTTTTTTAAAAGAAATATAATACAGTGTTCTATTGTGTTATGTTTCAATTGTTAATTCCTAAGAGAAAACCTTTCCTGGTGTCTTAGAAGCACAGGGTAGGCTAAAATATTGGTTAACTACATGCCTCTACAGCAATGTTCTCTATTGTTTCTATATAGGATTCAAACGTATGGCCTTGCATTTCTTAGATGTGCTGACAACATTTTCTTTGCTGACTTCTACATAGACTATAGGGCCCTTCGTTGTACCTTCAGTCTAGGTTTCTGTTCAGCGTCGATTCTACTTACAGCAATTTCACCCATGTCTGGTGCTCTATTACAAAGTCAGCTCCCTTCCATCAACTGCAAGGATGCTCAGGGCCTAGACCATCTCCGCACTGGCTGATACGCTCACGATCACCATCAATTTTCCTTACAAAGTTAAGCCTCTGTAGAAACCCTCTTAATTTGTCATTTCTAGATTTTCCCATCAAGCTCCCTGAAACAATTGGGCCAATTTCTGGGGGTTTTGGATCCCATGGGTCCTTTTAAACTTATTTATTCCCTTCTTTTTCTCCTGCAGAGTTGTTGAAGCCATATAGTTCTTATGGCTGGCTGTGATCAGACCTCACACATGGGAATAGTTGTTCATATAATTTTATTGTAGATGTTGTTTGTGATACTTCTGATATGTTGTTTTAGTGGCCCTGTTTATTTTTGGAGGGAAGTTCTGGGCTATCCAAAAATTACACCATGAACTGCTATGTAAACAGGATATTTTTTTTTGTAACTACTACCACACACAAAATTTAATTAAAAGTGAAAGGAAATATGCCCATTAGAAAAATATTTTTCAAATGTTATTTATCTTTAAGATATATTTTGAGCAATGAATCCAAATTATACTATATTTGTATGTCTTTTAGTAGTACACACTACTGTAATCAAGAGATTAATTTTGCTAAACTTTAAAAAGAAATACCTGATAATTGTGAAGTATAGGTGAATCCAGCTGAAAAATTGTATATATTTATTGCCCATGATGTCATTCAAGGTTCTGGGGCTTATAATGATGTTTATCTAACACAAGCTGAATAGTCTATTGTCTCCTCTCTCTTTTGGATTTCCTAGATTTCATTAAAACTGCCTCCCTGGTGCACCTAAGAAGATACAAGCACATGTAACTTGCATGACAGACCACAAACTAATTCCATTCCTCTCCCCAGGGGACCAATTTGTACATTATATAAAGTTTCCAAACTAGTATTGGTAATGAGTGATAAAAATAATTAAATGTGAATTAATCTATAGCAGTAAAACTGTGGATTCTACCATGGACTGACGTATTAAGCTGTGTTACTAAAAAATAAACAAACAAAACAAGACTATCAAGTCAGAGAACAAATTATTTAGTCTGTATAAGCCAATAAGCATTAACTAGAAAGCATTTTTCTAAAATGTAAGCTTTAAAATACAACCTGGAATTTGATCATTTTCCATCTTCGATTTTATAAATCTAACAGTTTCTCCCCTCTTCCCAACCAAGGCTTTTATTTATAAGATAACATATGTGATTGAGGTCAGCTGTGCTCTGATTATGTACACTGTACTGCATGACAAATCCAAGGTTATTTTTCAATCACTCAAAATGGTTTAATATTCACAGAATACAGTTGGAAGCAGATTATGTTGAATTCTAGGAAAAGATTATTTTATTCTCTTCTTGGTACTTAATAAAAAGCAAGGTGAATCAAGTATCAGTTTGAGTATTATAAATCAAAGTATGAAAACTCATATATCTCGGCCTTCAAAGATCTCTGTTGGAAGAATCCTAGTGTTTTAACTTTGGAAAGCATGCTGAAGCTTTCCTATTTGGCATAAGTGATCAGTTTTGGCATTTTTCCCAGGGAAATGCTGTACACAGGATTTGATGAAGGAGTTTCATATTGGGCTATTTCCCAAACACTTTGAGAAGCCATATTTCCATGCTAGACTGGACAGGCAGAGAAAGAACAAGGGAAACATTAACTGTGTTTCAGACAATCAGAATAAAACCAGGAAATATAAATTGAACAAGATCTCATCAATCTGAACCACAAAAATTTACTCAGGCCAAAATTCCATTTCTCTAACCAGAAACATGTACATTATCTCCTGAAGATCCTCCAGAACCTCAGAGTACATCTCTTCCAACTCAACCATCTTCCCTAAAGATATTTTTTCATTAACAACAGAAGGATTATCCTATATGGCTTGAAAATCAAGAGCAGAAATGCTTTGCTTCAAAGCAGAAACATATTAGGCATCACTGCATAGGATACAATCCATGAGCGAAATCATAAAACAAAAACCGAGTGACCTTAGGTCAGGGACTTGCAGCTGTGAAAATTCCCACCTCAGTACATCACTCACGTTCTTCCCAGGATCACGGAAACTATCAGCTGTTGAGGGGAGCTGGTAAGAATACACACAGCTCAGAGAGAGCAACAACTCAATCTCTACCTGCCCGGTATAATGGTCTTGAGACTAATTTCCATAAGCAGGTTTGATAAATTCCCCAAGTCACAAGTTGTCTTTAACATCACCTTACCCTACTTTTTGTCCCATTTTACTGGTGTGGGAAAGACAAAATTCCTCCGAGCTAACACAAATCAGTGCCGGAGCCTTGACTGACATATTAGCAATTAGCACACCAGTTCCCATACTGACAATACTATCCTGATATTATCCTGAACCGGAGACTGTGGACAAGTATATCTCCAATTCACTCCTCTGAGTCCTCAGTCCTGTATTTCCAACATCGTCATGAATTAACAACAGACCCTCATTCTCAGCATTTTTCAAAATTAATTTTTTTCCTTTTTTCCAAATGAAACTTCCTTCTATATTATCTTTTCTAGTGACCAGTGCCAAAATTCACCCAACCTTCCAGTGGAACACCACAGAGGTTATCCAAGGCATTTCTTTTCCTTCGTCCCGTCTGGTAATTAGGCCTCAAAGCCTGCCCTTGCTGTTGCCCACATTTCTCATCAGCCTGTTAGCCCCCTCTCCAAAACCAAAAATGCCATTGACTTAAAGCCATCATTACTCTCAACTCCTAACTGAAAATAAAGCCCTAATCGGACTCTCACCTCCATTACCTCCTTGACCCCTCATCCACACAGCCATGTGTTATTTTTAAAACATGTCTTATTGCACCTGTCCTTGGTCTGGAATTCTCCATGGGGGCATCTCCTTACTCTTCATCTACCGATTTCTCATTCTTCACTCATTGGTCCTGAAGAGGACATTAGATTTTATAAGAAACTAGCCTATGATATGTGAGATTATTTTCCAAAATCTCTTCTATAAAATGTATAATTTTTGTTTCAAAAGGTAAATTAAAATGTATTAATTAAAGAGTATAAAGTGAAAAAGAAAAATTCTCTTTCTCAATTGTTGAGACTCTTTTCTCATTAATATGCTTATTTTTGTTTACATGTATTTTGTGTGATTATGTTTCTTTTTAAAATATTTTAATCATCTTGATAATTATCTCCAAAAGCATACACAAGGTGTTCATATATCTGTCCTTGTTTTTCAAATTGATAGCATATTGTCTTTCTAATATAAAATATGATGGTCATGATTCAATTACCTTCTGCTGTGTTCATACATGCTCTATTCTTCTCAAATCATGACAGATTTTATTTTCGGCTTTCCTATTTATTATCTACATAGATTTGCATATTTACTTAAATTTTATTTTATAACCTATCCACTTAAGACACTATTTTTCTGATTATTCATGATGTAAGCAAATATAATGCCCCCTCTTCTCCTATATTTTATTCACCATTATTTTTTCCATAGATATTTTTCAATGTTTATTTGTTTTGATTTCTGTAAATGTCATTTGGTTAACAAATATTTACTGAACACGTGTTACACAAATATAACAGCATTTCATCACTTTCAAGTTGCTGCTAAACATCCTATAATTCACAAAACAGCCTCCCCCATGCTGAGGAATTATCTAACCCAAAAGGACAACAGTGCCAACACTGAAAAAACCACACCAAGATGATCTAACTTCTCTGCAGCCTATTTGTGACAGTGAATAAATTTTCTTCTGTAGTGTCATTTTTTTAAAAACTTTTCACTTCCTGTTCTATGTTAGTTCATTCATTTTCTAAGCCAACTGCACAGTTAAGAGTTGGGTTTTTTAAATTCTACTCAAATCTTACATGTTGTTTTTTAAATCCTGTCTCTTCTTTTTTTTTTTTCCTGGGTTTTGTCTCAAATTTGCTGACATGCATTCTAGAAAATCACTTTCAGAGGTGAGGGCTAAACTTTATGAATCTATGCATATCTAAATATGTGTTTACGCTGCTCTTAAATAAAAATGTTCGAGGCTGATTTTTTCCGGAACAAAGGCTGTATTCAGCCACATGTTAGCCAGAAGAGGACCAGATCCGCAGCCATGCAATTGAGCCACCAGAAGCAGAGCCAGGTGACAAGACAAACACGTGTGCCGTCTTGGGCTGGAAGGGGCTCTTCACACAATGAATTTGGAGAAGAAAGCTGTAAGTTCAGAGAGAATTTATATTGGCTGTAGATAAAGGGGACAGAAGAAGCTAAAGCAAAGACAAGTTCTGGGATAAGCACAAAGTCCACAAGGAAGAAGTATTTGCTACTTTTCAGTTGGTTATGGGCAAAAGTCCAGAAAATTTCTGCATAAGCAAGACGCATGGGTTATCTGGTGATCAGCTACTCTTTCTAGATAAAAGCTGAAATAGCCACCTGGAAGCTGATTCAAAGTTTCAACCTACATTCAGAAATGTGAGCAGTCTTTTGTTGGTTTCAGCCAGCGCTTTCTTAACTGATTAATCCCCCTTGCATCTCTCTTCCTCCCATTCTCTGGCTGGCTGTAACAGCTGAAAACATCTCAGATTGTTTCTCTTGTCACCGCACTTGCCCTTGAGATTCTGGCATGGAACAGCCTTTTCCTTTGGAACTCAGAATAACTTTTTTTCCACTGTCATTCAGTTTCGCTGATGAGATGTCAGATACCAATCTAATTCTCATTTCATTGTAAGTAACCAGCTTGTTATTTTGTCTCTGCCTATTCTGGGATCTTTTGAAATATCTTCCATGTTCTGAAATTTCCTGAGGGACGTGCTTCAGTGGGCATTTTCCATTCATCCTGCTCAGTGCTACACAGACCCACTATTTTGTGCTGATGATTCATATCAAAACTTGTCTCTAGGATTTTTTTTTATTCTTGCACTTTTTAATCCTTCATTTTTTAATATTGAAGACAATCTGTTCAATTCCAATTAGAAATTAAATATTCAGGCATGTAGGCTCAGGAGCCCATGTCATCTACTATCCAGATTTGAATTCCAATGGTGCCCTTTGCTATTTGAGTGACACCTTGTTCGGGTCACTTCACTTCTCTGTGCCTAGTTCTGCAGTCTGTGAAATGGAGACCACAACTGCAACAACTTCATAAGGTAGTTGCTGAATTTGTGTACAATGGGCACTGTAAGGATTATGCTGGCATGCATTAAAGAAATTAGAAGTTTTTCTGGCACATGTAACTTTTGAAATGTTTTCTAACATTGTTTCTATACAAGCATTTTTGGTACACCATACTGTCTCCATAGGTCAATGAATATATTTTTGGCCTTCATAAAATGATATTTACCTGACTTTTCTCCCAGATAAGATCAGATACAACTATGAAAAATGACATACATGAGATTTACTTGTCAATCCTTTGTCTCTGTAAATGTGAGACTGTCAGTATGGTCATAGATCTATTTTGGTTAGATCCACAGATTCATTTTGATTGTTTCTCCTTTGCAAAACTATTTCAGGGGACTGTGAAAAGGAAGTCTTGGACCTCCCCATTAACAGATGCATATGAGCTCCCAGGGTGTTACATACATGAATGTGTCACACGCACAAAGAACCAAGACACATACAATAATTCAACAAACCTCAGAACATCACCCCTGGGGTAACTCCTCCATCAACAAAAATCCAGTTGAGCTTTCCCTTTCCCCTTTTGACCGCCCCCCCCTTAAAGAATTATTTTCATTTGAGGAAAAAGCATAGTCTTTGCATCAAAAGGCTTAACTTCCCATCTTATCTCTGTCATGTGCTACCTGCAAAATCCCAGGTAAGGTCCATCCGAGGGCTTCTCTGTTCCTTCAATGCATGACACAGGGTTCACCCAAATGGTGTAAGTGAGGTAGGTAGAACTCAGCACACAGCAAAGAGTAAATGTGAAAGCTTCATCTCTTCTTTTCTACACCTGGTTTCGTGTAAGTTAACTCACTCAAGAAAGAATAAGGCGAGTGGGGTGATCACTGAATATCGTTTAACCTGCACATAAACTTTTCCAATTTGGTTCTGCACCAGTGGTTCACTAATGAGTATGAAATAATCATGTATTTTACATGTCTTTGTATTTCACTTCATCCCTCACTAGTCAGCACTTTTCTGTGTCTCATTCTGTTGAATTTTAAATGCTTGTGGTGGGCAAGGCATAGGGTATGTTTAGGTTCTCATGTCTAAATTTCTATCACTTTTTACCTGTCAGGAATATTTATTCTTCCACAGAATCATAATATTGAAAACATAGGTTTCCTCTTGAAAGAACTACTTATTTCTTTTCCTCAATGGGAATTCTTGATATTTGGCACAAATAGATGGAAAAAATAACATATAGTTGGATGATTCCCAGAAGGAGAAGTATTTGACAAGCTTGTTCTGTTAATAGTAATTAACTTAAAGTGCAAATTTTAAGATCACTCTCTATATAATAAAATCTCTTTGGCTAACCTCAAAGTATTAAATGATTACAATTTTAATGGAAAATTTCTGGCAAAATATTCACCATTGGCTTATATAATGTCCCAAGGAAGGGCTTTTAATACTACCAAGAGAAGGTTCAAGTCCATTGAACAGTGCCCTTCATTTTCCTGGAATTGGGCCTAGCTCTTGAAAAGCAATTTACAAAAGGCCTTTCTTTCTACTGTAATCTTTTTTTTTCCTTCCTGATGACTCTTTTATTTTAATGCTTATATGGAGAGCCAGATAGCCCCTTAATGCAATGTTCTGGTGCATTAGGCATTGTTCATGAGTGGAAAGAACAAAAATGTGGATAATGTGAAGACTGGAAAGCACATGAAAAAATGACCAAGTATCACTGCCAGTATCATTTATTAGTCACAGCTACAGCGATCAGTCACCTCTGCAAAGGGAGGCATCGGTCGCCTCGTACCTTAGGACATTTCCACTCTCATCAGCCACCAGATAAACAGGGTGTGCTCATGCCATCCGCTCCAGTGTCCTCCTTCCCCCATTTCCAGAGGTCAGAGCCATCACAACCGCTATAAAGGTAAAATTCCTTAGTCCCCTTCTCTGAAAACTACCAAATTTCAGTTCTGTCACTTGCTCAACGAATACGTTATTTAAAGGAAGAAGGCCAAACAGCATGTATACTTTTAGCTCTGCGTCACAGTGGTGTATTTATTCTTTTCCCTACTGCCACAAATTTCTTAGCTTAGAACACAAATTTCTTTCCCAAACTATAAGAGCTTAAACAATAATATGTTTTAACTTTAAAAAACAATTTATTCTCATAGTTCTGGAAGACAGAAATCTAAAATCAGGGTGTTGCTAGGGCTGCATTTCTTCTGCAGGTTCGAGAGACTCTGTTTACTGGTTTGATCTACCTTCTCAATGAATGATTACATTTCTGGAGTCACGGTCCCTTCTCAGTCTCAAATGTATCACTGCAACAGCTATTTCCATCATCTTCTCATCTTCCTCTGTGGTCCAGTCTCCCTCTGCCTCCCTCTAATAATGACAATTGTCTTTATACTGGACCCACCCAGATCATCCATGAAAATCTCCATATTTCAAAAGTTTTAATTGTAACTATAAGGTCCCTTTTGCCAATAAGATAAGATAGGTTCAGGGAATTAGAACATCTTTGGGGACCATTATTCAGCCTGCCACAAACAGACTATTTCAATTCCATGAGTCATTCCCAGAAGATTCAAAGATTACATACTTCCCAGATTATCAGAACTGTTTATGTAAGTGTATAAAAAGTATGACATTACCTAGCAGGGGTGTCCAGCCTGCTGCCCATGGGCTACACATGGCTCAGGATGGTTATGAGCACAGCCCAACACAAAATCATAACTTTACTTATAACATTATGATGTTGCTTGTGTGATTATGTGACGCAATGTATTTAACATGTGGCCCAAGACAACTCTTCTTCCAGTGGGGCCCAGAGACACCAAAAGGTTGAATACCCCTGATACAGGATCTTCCTATAAATAAAACTGCTAATCAAAACTATTAAGCCAGCTAAGTATAAAAATATTTTAAAATGTAAGAATGGGAATAACTTCAAAATAAAAAAAAAACCACAAATGCTCACACTTGAAAGGTAAACATTTCAATATGATTCATATAATTATCATTTCCAAAGCTTCTTTTTGTTGTTTGTTTAAGAAAGAAGCTTTAGCCCAAAGCCTAGGTTATTTATAATAATTGATATATCAATTAACTGTTAAACAAGTTATATAGGTTCCATGTAGGAAATTCAGATATTTTATAACTACTTGAGAGCATGAATGTCTGTTTGGAGGAAATAAAGGCTTAGATGTCTCCTACTCCATTTGTGAGGAGCCTACTCACAAATGTTTAGAAGTTCACTGACTGTTATCAGTTACCCATAATTTTTTAAATTTCTTAAACTTGAAGCCAAAACAGGATCTTGTGAAAAAGTTCTGATTCCCAGAAGAGTGCTGTGGTTTAGGCCATTGAAATGAATTTTCCAGATGAACTTGAGATTCAAAAGTCAAGGGAGAGTCTTCATATCGAATAAGTTACATCAATGGTGTTTCACTTTTGTTTTACACAAACTACTGTGCTACTAAAGGTTTAAACTAATTTCATCATAAAATAATAAGGATGCTGATAATATTATTAGTTAGCATTTTATACATACATACACACACAAAACCATGAATATGCACAGATTCATGGATTTTTTAAATCTCCACAGACCATATTGGATTTGGATATGGAAATAATGCCATAGATAAACGCAACTCAGAGATACCAAATGTGAAATTACATTGTAAACACAAGAAGACCAGAGTAGCAAGCCTTATGCTGTCTTTTCACCTTCCATGGGTCTATTTGGAAATAAAAGTCTTTGCAATCTGCTTTCAGAAATTACCTGGGATTGATATACATCAGGATTATGGACCTTAAAAATGAGGGGGTACTCATGAAAAACAGCATATTTGTTGAAAGATGTAAACACCAAAAGATATAGGTTCAAGTCTAACCTCTGTTCTTATTAGTCAACTCAAGAAAAATCACTCACTCCTCTGGGAGTCCAGTTCTACTTCTATGAGAATGAGATCATAATCTCATAAACATGCATCCCTTTGTTTGGCTGAATTCTTCTGGAAAGAGCTTGTAAGTCTTCTCTGGCTCTCACATGCTGTACAAAATCGACAACGGAAACTACTGCTCACTGGCACCAAGACGAACAGCATTCTCCAAATCACAAAGAACCCAACACAGTGGATACAACCCCATGGACATCCTGCCATGATCCAGAGTTTCATGAAAGCAGCTAAAATATTGTTTTTATAAGATACTAATTTTAAATTTTATATAATTTTTAAATTTATACATTGTCGTTTTTAAAATTAAGATCGGGGTTCTCAACTTGGACCAAAACTCCACTCAATTACCTCCCCTAATATCAAATCTATAATGTCTGGAAATTTTTTATAACATGACAACAGGTAGAAATGAGGGAGACACACATTAGTTAGTCCTTATATTCTTATTTCAAAAGTCATACACCGAAGGATGGAGATTAGCTTAGAAACAGAGTTTTTTCACTCGTCTGCCTACCGCAGGTAAGAAGAATGCGCCATACACCTACAATGCTGAGTTCATGACATTTCACATATGAGTGAGATCGTATGGTACTTGCCTTTCTCTGACTGGCTCATTTCACTTAGCACAATACTCTCCAGCTCCATCCGTGCTATTGCAAGGGGCAAGATTCCCTTCTCTTTATGGCTGAGTAGTATTCCACTGTGTAAATGTACCACACTGAAACCTATATAACTTTATTAACCAAAGTCACCCCAATAAGTTCCATAAAGAGTGAAAAAATGAAAATAAAAAGAAATTTCTAAAAAAAGAGAAAAAGTTGAGTTTATTTTACTAGTTCATTTAATAGTTCACACAGAACCCTCAGCATCTCCTGTCATTATACTATATATAAACCAGGCTTACTGGTCTTATCTCAACCAACTGGTAACCAATAAAACAAATCCGATCTGGGCAATGGTTCCCATAATTTGATTAATAAGTCAAATCGTGCACACGATTTATCTAGAAGGGTATCACCCAGTGTGTGTTTCTAGTACAAAGCTTTTGCTATTTTCAAAGTGGATATCGTGCCCTTCCCCATTTATAATCGACCACACCTGCAGCATTAATATTTCCACCAGTTCCCAGCCTCTATCTACCCTCTCACCGCACTTCTGTTTTAAAGCGAGTCACGAGAAAAAAGGCGCCAGTTGAAGATGCAAACATCCTCCCACATCTCTTCTTCAGGTCATGGCAAACACTGTGTATAAAAAAGAATTGCAGACATTTTCTGGATGCAATGAGCCTCTGAGTGATCTGCTCTGCATGGAAATTTATTGCACCCAGTCTGTCAACAAAAGTGACAAATTAATGCAGCTGGGAAAATGTGCTGCTTCTCTACTGACAATATATTATCGAGGCCAGGCATGCAACCATTCATCTTCATTTCAAAGTTTCCAGCATACAGTTTGTTACAAGAAACTTTACTACTCTATATGCATATTGGTGTATATGCAAATATCTAAACATATATGCAAAATATAGATAATAGATATACATTTTAATTATCATCAAAGCAACTCCATTTCATTTTTAAGGCTTTTCTGACAATGTTTTGGTTAGGGAAAGAAAACTACCACAGTATTAAAAGACACACCTTTTCAGTCTGAGAATGTAACGGCTTGTTCCCTTTTAGGAGATATCATAATTTCTCTTCAAAAAACTTAGTGCCATTGAAGATAATCTTGTCCAAAGCACTTTCTAGGTACTTCTGAAGTCAGATATGGTAGAATTTATTTTCAGAAGAGAATATGTTGAGGAAATGTGTATTTAATCACTTTAATTTACATGTATCTCTGTTGAACGGTATTTCAACCAAATATTCTAGAATCTAGGAACCATAGTTCTCTTTTAAAAATATTTTATTTATTTTTAGAGAAAGGTGAAGGGAGGGAGAAAGACAGGGAGAGAAACATCAATGTGTGGTTGCCTCTCACGTGCCCCCTACTGGGGATCAAGCCCATAACCCAGGCATGTGCCCTGACTGGGAATTGAACCAGTGACCCTTTGGTTCACAGGCAGGTGCTCAATCCACTGAGCCACACCAGCCAGGGCTAAATCTCACATGTTTCATTCTCAATGATGAATACTCTCTAAAACAGGGGTGTCAAACTCATTTTCACCAAGGGCCACATCAGCCTTATGGTTGCCTTCAAAGGACCAAATGTAATTTTAGGACTGTATAAATGTAACTACTCCTTAACAGTTAAGCAAGAGCTCGATACTACAGCCGGGTAGAAACAAGGTGCCAGGCTGGATAAAACAAGGTGGAGGGCTGGATTCTGCCCATGGCCCTTGTGTTTGCCACCCATGGTCTAGATCATACTGAAGGTCCTAAGGTAACAGTTTTAATCATTGAGTGCATTCATTAATGCTGGTTGTTTCAACCCATCAGAAAGAGAGAAGTCATTCACTTACAAATCCCTTTAGAAATAATCAATTCTAAAGTTGATAAGTTTTTATTTATCATTTCTATAATCCTAAATTTTCAACAAATTTTAAAGCAAGAAAGAAAATTATTTTCTTTTGTATGGGTACTAAATTACAATATAACTCATTCCTGGTATGCATGTCTGGGGTTGTGAGGAGTCTAAATTAAAAACTAGATTTCAAGCTTTGCATGACGGGATGTCCTCTCCTACCAGCTTCACTCATTCTAGATAAAACAGTAGTCTTTGGTTCCACCAGCCTGCTACCTATATCAAGTGAGCTCCCTCTGGAAGAAAATACAGCACCTAATTTCCCTAGAAACTGTACCACATATTTATATCAAACACATTTTGCAATATCAGAAAAACAAAGAATCTGCTTATAAAACTAAGTATGAAGCAGAAAACTTTTAGATTCTCATTTTAAAAAATTAAATTCTTTGCCAGTTGAACTTCTCAACTGAAAAAATCAACAGTGTCCATGTCAAAATATTAACTCTCAGCAGGTAGTTTGTGGCAAAGTTGGCTAAATAATGAAGCAAATTTGGAACTGTGTATAATTCTCTTCTGATACTTTCTTTATTTGTCTTACCAAAGACAAAATGACCTAAACTGGATGTCTGAAATATAACTTATGCAGGAATACAGGCTGCAGCCAATGAAGATCGGTGACTGACAGTGTGAGAACTAGAAGCTGATCTGGGATTCCCAAAAACTGTTGTGTCTGGGATTTTGATACAGGATCTTGGCATGAAACATGTCATGGCAAAATTCATTCTGCAGCTTCTGCTACCAGAGCAGAAGGAACATCATGCAGTATTTGGGAGAACTGCGTGAGGTCTTAAGGTGCATACTTTGAAGGGGACGGAGGCATCATTGCCCTATGTACAATGTTTCTTGTATCTTGTATCTTCTTGAATAAATGTCTCTATTTTTCACATTACACAGTTGGATACTTTCTGGATAGAAAATCCTCATACGTACATATATTTAATATCTAAGGGATAATTTAAAGAATAACATTGATTTCAGTCTTTTTCCTTTATACAAGAAGTAACATCTGGCATGAATTCTGTGTTTACTATCATTCGTCTTTTCTTATTGTTTTTGCCGTGTTTATATTTTAGAAAGAATGGATTGCTTGGATTTCCATTTTTAAACTATATTATTTTCCCCCTAAATGTTCATTTTAGGCTTGACTTCCTGCTTTTTGAGAATAATTCATGTTGATAACGTCTGCCTAAAAGTCATTTGTTTTTACTCCCTTTTTTATTATAAGGGAAAAAAAAGAAGAGACTTCCAAATCATCCTCAATTTTAAAAAAATTTTTACTAACCTACTTTTTGTCACTGTGGATTTGTTTATTCTGATTTTTCATATGAATGAAATCATAAATCATATGATACATGGTCTTTTGTATCTGGCTTCTTTCATTCAGCAAATCATTTTCAAGGAACGTTCATGCGATAGCACGTATCAGCACCTTGTTCCTTTTAACGGCCAAATAATATTCCATTGTATGGATGTACAGCATTTTGTTTATCCATTCATCAGCTGATGGACTGTAAGACTGTTTCTACTTTCCCTAATATAAGACATGCTTCAACGAACATTTATGTAGAAGTTTTGTGTTTGCACACACACACCCAGGAAAGGTATTACTGGAACACGTGGTGACATTATGTTTTACTGAGTAACTGTCAGATTGGTGTCCAAAGCAGCTACAGCACTTTACATTCCCGTGTGCAATTTGTGTGGGTTCCGATTACCCCACATCTTCACCAAGGCTTGCTACTATCTGATCTATTGATTACAGCCATCCTAGTGGGTAAACAGTGGTATCTCATCATGGTTTTGATTTGTGTGTTGCTGATGACTAAAAATGCTGATTTGTGTGCTGATTGACACTTGTATATCTTCTTTGAAAAAATGTATACTTGAGTACTTTGCTCATTTTTAATTGGATTATTTGCATTTTGTAGTTGAGTTATAAAAGGTTTTTTTTAAAACTTATATTCTATATGAGAGTCTCTTATCGGATATATGATTTACAAATATTTTCTCATATATGTAGATCATCTTATCATTTTCTTGGTTGTTTCCTTTGAAGCTGAACAGAATTTTAAATTTTAGTTGAGTCCAATTTATCTATCTTTACTTTTGATGTTATATTTTTTAAAAATGCTGCCTAATTCAAGGTCATGAAGATTTACTCCCATATTTTCTTCTAAGAGTTTTATAGTTTCAGCTTTTACATTTAGGTCTCTAATTCATTTTGAGTTAATTTTTGTATATGGCATGAGATGGGGGTCCAATTTCATTCTTTTGCAAGTAGATATCCAGTTGTCCCAGAATCATTTCTAAAAAAAAAAACAAAACTATTCTTTCTCCCATTTCACTCTCATTCGGGGCTATTGCACATCTAAGCATGCGCCTGGAATCCACCTAGTCTCAACTCAGTGTGACTGTCACGTCCTTTTAGAAGCCTTTCCGGACCTTTAACTTTGGGTTAGGGGGTCCTCTGTAGTTCCCTCAAGGTAAATCCCAAGGGTCTCATCTGTGCATACTTCATAGGCTGTAAGCTCCTCAAGGTCATGAAACTCCGTACCTTCGTTATTCAGAACAGAGGCTGGTACACAGAGAACATTTGAAAAATAATGATCCCCCCCAAAAAAATGATTAAACATAAAATAAATAAATAAAAAGTATCCAGAAGTAGTAGCAGTCTTGGTCTTTAGGGCATTAGATTTAGTCAACATTTTCCCCCTTCTATTTCTCAATTTTCTCATTTTCTTTGTTCTTCTATTGCATTTCTACTTTTTTCTTACTCCCCCTTCTACTTTCTATTTTAGTTTTTATTGCCATGTGTCTCTTGTCAAACACAGCCCTTCATAAAAGCATCTTGAAAGATCCCCTATAATGTTTAAACGATCACAAAACCATGTAAGTGATACTTAATACCATATGAAACTACTCTTAAGAGGCATGAAAATCATGTTTCCAGAACACACTGCCCATCCCCACAACACTAACCTACCAATCGGGGTTGAAATAATGTCGTGTATTTGGAAAAAACATGATTTTTGACTCATTGGATGTCATAGTATTTTGGTGTTTTAAAAAACATATGTAAAACAAGTAAGTTTTCAAGTGAATCTATTATTTTACTCTATTCTTTCCCCATCAACACGTTCTCCTAATTGCACATACTACCCAAGGTTAACTCACCGGGAAACACTGAGCATGTCAGCTCACCTCTCTGGCCGCCAGCAACGCCATGTGACCATTGACACCCAGACACCCATTTCTCCCATCACATGAAAGAAATGACACTTTAAAGGACTCGGAAGCTGTCTGTCTCTGTTCCTGGCATGTTGAATATGCACAATGAGTCAGTTCCACTCTCTGGCCTCCCTACTTCCTATATAGACAGGGATTGTGTCCCCAGGTAAATGCCTGACTGAGATGAAAACCCTATTTTTGAGGAAGCACATGGCCAATGGTCACTGAGGACCGTTTATCAACTTAAAACTGAAGCATTCTGCAAGAAAAACAAAAATAAATCGATTACTTATGTTGCTTTTTTCCCTTTTGCTATTTCTATAATGGCTATTTAAATCCCAACGAGGAAATTATGACATTCTCTTGGGATGGCCTCTGGTTCTCCCGCCATCCACACACCTCCCCTTAGAATGTCAGTGTTGTTCATTGCCATGGCCCTATTTTGCTCACAGAGTTGAGTATTTTCCAAAACCCTGCAACCCACTTCCCCTATAAATTACTCTTATTAATGTTTCTATACTAAAATGCCTACACGTTGCATTTCTTTAGTGCAGGGGGCAATTCCAATATTTCAAAGACCCCTATAAATCAAGCACAGTGTTGTAAAAATGAAGCAATTTGGCTGGAAACACAGACACGGTTTCTGTCTGACATTTGCATCAGAGAGTCAGCCAAGCTTCTGAATGCACTGGTCCATGGAAACAAGAGTCTTCTTATGATAAACAAGCGCTCTGGGAGACGGTATTATCACAAAGAGGATTATTTATGCTAGTTCGAGAAAGAACAGGGGGGAAAATGTAATCCCCTTCCGATCTTGAGGCTGCTGATCAAATAAAAATTTCAAAGTAAAATTTTTGAAAATTGGCTCTGAGAGTGCTTATGGTTTTAGTCCTAAAGCAAACAGGCAAAGGGGTCTGGGGATGGTAGACTATCGACAAACAGAGGGTTAATGCTAAGTCTCCCGAAGCAGGGTTTAAATTCTCTTAAATATCAGAAGATACCCTTAACTGCATTTCAGGTCTCACAGGAAATAAAATCATCCCTGTAGGGGAAAATAAATAATATGAACTCATAAATACTCACAGAGAAATGCCCTCTCAGAAACCCAGATATAAACTCCTTAGACCGACAAGCATACTTTCAAAAACACCCAAAGATGCCCATTCATGAAATTTGCACAGTGATTCTGAGGACACAGACAAGCCTGAGGATCAAATCAGGGCCAAGGCTTCAAACCAAATCCCTAACCTAAAAGAGCATGAAGTGTATTCAAACCTAAATGACACAAATTAATATCTTCTATTTTTCTTTAATGTGGTTCAAGAAAATTCTAATCTGAATTTGTCCTAGTGTTCTTTTATTCAAGGCAAGGAAAACTTCTAATACATGTATTCATACCTCAGTGGTTGTTGGCTTCAGAACTTGTCAAACCCTGTACTCGATGCATTGTGACCAGAAAAAAATGTCTCAGCACTCGGCGCTTGCTTGGGACTTAACACACTTGCTAGAACTTGTATGAGTCATGATGTCCCCACACAAGACAAAATGCTTCGTCAGTCATCACTTGCTCGGTACCCCTCATCATGAGTTCCAGGACTAATTAATGACAGGTATCAAGGTACCACTGTATACAAAGAAGGCATATGTTTTTCACTTCCATCATAAACTTATAAAGCAATTAAGGACCAGTCATTATAAAATAAATAGTGAAGGGGGGGAAAAAAGGAACTTATATGTTACACCAGGATAGAAATTAAGCAAGAAATTAAGCACAGTTGCTGTGGTCACCTTTTATTCCATTCATAACTTGGAAAAGCCTAAATCACTGGTGAAACCATAGGATAGAGGGAAAACATGTCACAGTTGTGGTCTGTTAGCCATGGGCTCAAATCCCAGCACTGTCTGCATCTATAAGCTCTGTAGCTCTGGAAAAGACGTGTGTGTGTGCATACACGTGCCTGCACCTCGGTTTCTGCTCATTAACGAAGGTAACAAATATTTAACATTCTGATTGTATTACCTAGTCCCTTATTTTATTATTACATAGTATATCATTTTAGCATAATGTCAGACACCCATTAGGCATTCATTTAACATACATACTATACATTAATGTTATGTAATACAGTTACTGAAAATGAGCTGTAGGTTACACTTAATTGAACCAACTTTACAATAATCTGATTCAAGCTATATTAAACGAGCAAGGAAATATGTTCTAAAGAGATTAAGAATCTGAAAGCACAATACTATATGTCTAAAATATCCTTTCATTCTCTTTCATTCTGAGCAATTATATTTATCATTAAAAATCCTGAGTACTCAAGCAAAAGGGAGCCCTTGCTGTTCAGCCACAATAGGACAGATGAGCAGACTGCACTGTGCAGGTCAGAGGTGCTGTCAGAGGAGATGACAGATCTGCAGAAACACTCGCGCACATTCTCCCTTACAGTCATAAACAACAACGACCCAATGTCAAGTGGAAAATCCACCCCATCAAGCAGTTGTCTTCATTACTTAGTACCAAACAAATAGGTCTGATGGATGTTTTCTCTGAACCGGCCACCTGCTGTGGTGCCATTGTGGTGTGGGGACTCATGTTTGAAGCACTCTTCCATTCTGTGTCTGCAATTTTCTATCATAGATTATATCCTAAAGGATAGGCACAGACTCTTACCCTGAAACAAGCACATGGCAAACTAACAAGGGCTCCTGGCTGAATCCAGCTTCACTACTGGAAGAGCACAGAGGTAATAAAGCATGTAGTGTTTAGAATACAATGAGCTTAGCACGTGGTAAGTTCTCAGGGAACGTCACCTAATGTTTTTATAGATGAGTATTTGTAATACTATTGTCAATTCTTATATTAAAATCATATTAACATATTAAGTCATGATTTTAATATTACATCTCACAGAAGTTTCAGCCAACGTGCCCAAGAAATGAGAACAATGAGAATTACTAGGTCTGGATGTCAAAGATCAAGAACATCGAGGCCACCTGGACAACAAGGCCCAAGAAGGGGATCAAGATAGTGACAGTAAACCCTAATAGGTACTTTTGGGAGTTACTTTTTCCACGTTAGCCAAGGAGGAGAAAGGCAGATGGATTATGCCAAAGAAGCAAGAATGTGTCAAACATGGTGCATACGGCCCATTTCTGGGTCCCAGCTGCTCATTTCAACTTCCAACTACCTGGGTCCCTATGAGACCTCTCCTACCAGCAAAAGGTGTATTATCTCTTCCGAAGCCGTCTCACCACCTTCGTCAAAAGAGCTCTGTACCAGGACCCATACTGCCAGAATTTGGCTTTGTGATTTCTAAAATGCCAGCTAATAAATATAATAAAATGGTCCACTCCAACTCAGGCTATAGATTTGTTTTCTCACAGTGTTTCATGAGCATAGTTGGTTTTCAACTGAATTGGGTCTCCTCAAAATTCACATGTTGGAACCCCTAACCCCCAACGTGACTGTGTCTGGAGATAGGACATTTAACCTTTAGTTAGGGTTAAATGAGGTCATAGGCTAGAGGCCAGTTTGACAGGACTAAAGTTATTTTCTCTCTCTCTCTCTCATCTCACCCCCCCATGTGCACACAAAGGGAACGACCATGTGGCGATACAGTAAGAAGGCAGTTGTCTGCAATGCAGAGGTGTCACCGGACACCACCCTGATGGCACCTTGATACTGGACGTCAGTCTGCAGTACCAAAGAAAAATGGATTTCTGTGTTTCAAGCAAGCCTGTCTGTGGTGTTCTGCCATGGGAACTCGAGCAGACAAATACACACCATTACTAAAAGTACTGAATAAAGTGGTGGGAATTCCAGATGTCCTCAAAGCCAAGATAAATATACCATACTTTCATGCGCATTTTATAAATCACCAAAATTAATCTTATAGAGTCCTACTTCATTTTTCCATCATCATAGTTAAATGTTTTGCTTACTCCTGCATGCTAGAAAATTAATGTATTACATGTCTCGCTGAGTGTTTATTACTCAGCTATTGACTAATAGCCAAGGAGAGAAGAATCTCCAAAGGTTACTTAGACCAGGATTCTAAATTGATTCTTGAACTTTTGGTGTGTGAGGGCATTAACAGGCAAGGAGGAATCTATACAGGTGATGGCTGTAACTTGAGATGCTGAGATCATGTCATTCCTTCTGTTGTTGCTGCTGTGATCCATTCATTACACACCAGTGAAATCTATCAATATGCTCTAACCACGATGTTTAATATGTAGGAGTATTTTCTGTTTTCAAACTCCAGGTTCTTACTGTGGAATATTTGTTGCTTACAGCCAAAATCTCACCACTTCCCTCCAACGTTACCTACCACTAAAGCCTATAGGCAAACCTTCTTTATAAGGTAAAATAAGAATGTCAATACCAGTGGAACTTAATTGAATCTTTCTAATATAGTAAAAAAAAAAGGTAAACATTCTAAAATAAACTTAAATGGTTGATTAAAAAATGTTAATGACTAAAAGAAGTTATTGAGTTTGTTTTAAAGTAGTTGAGGCTGCTTAGAAATTTATTCCCATGAATGGAGGAAGTAAGGGCAGTGGTTTTGTATCACTGAATAAATCATCTGTACGCATGGATATATTTCTTAGTATCTATGTAACTGGCCCTAAAGAAGTTTTCCTCTCTCCTAAATTTTCTTGTCATTTTCCTAGAGAGAAAGCTCAAAAATCATTGTGTAAGCAATCTTTCCAAACATATATGTATTTATCCAGAACAATTTCATGGTTTGTAGACATCTGACTTCAAAACTTTGGCAAATATATAGGCTTTGTCCAGTTGCTTCTACCTCTACATTTTTTATTATCTTGTCATCCCCACATTTTCAGGGTTGAATTTGTTCTGTGTGTAAATTTGCATTACTTGTGTTTCCAAGGTTGTTCTCCCAAATTAAAAATTCAACCATAGCTGATGTTTAAAAAGAATGGAGATTTCAACTACCTAAGGCGTAGAGGAGAATCTTTTAGACCTGTATAATCAAGTAATTGAAAACAAATCATGCTTTTGGTTTTCCCAGCCTAAGGACTTAACTGTAGCTACTGCTTTCAATGACTTAATTTTCCCCCTGTTATGTCATCTCACACATGAGATTGCCTCTAATGCACAGGCTCCTACACACCGTTGCTACCTATTTCCTGACAGGTTGCAAAGCAACCTTAAGTAGCAATATTTTTCATTCTGTTTTGATAGCTGAAAACCTAGTGTAGTTCTGCCTTGATTGTAATCATCCTTCCTCCTCAATCTACACATTTAAGTGATTTTCACAAGTAATCTCCTCTCCTGAAATTACAACTGTCTTATCCATTGAATATGCACAATAAGGTCACCCATAGAGAACTGTTGGGAATACATGTATGTGATAGATTGCTAAGTACCCCCTAATAGCCATTCTTCCTTTCTTCCTTTAAATAATGGACTTTCTGAGGTTCAGCTGGACACATAGTGTCCTGGTTAAAGACTATTTATCCCAGACCCCCTAGTAACTAGTTAAGAACCCTTGACTAAGTTCTGGTCAGTGGATTGTGAATGTTAAACTCCTGAATGGTGTCCTTATGAGGACATTTCTTGCTTTCTCTGTCCTCTCTCCTCTTCCCTGAGGGCTGGGATGTGGCCACTGAGGTGGTGAACCAACAACTCTGTCAAGCAAACAAGGAAAAATCCCAGGGAATGACAGAGAAACAAGAGACAAGGATTGTGGTTACCTAAAAAATCTCATGCAGTTGAGACTCTCACCTGCCTATTTTAGTGAGATTTTACATTAAGTAGAAAGGAGCCTTTCCCCTTGCTGAAACTAGAGCATGTAGTCCAGACCCCATAGGCAGCCATGATATTTCCCAAACGCAGAAACACCTTGCATATTAGAGTCACTCTACAATCCAGGGCAAGAATCTAACAAGTCACTAGGGTTCAACCATTTGATTGCTTGTAAGTCAGAAGTAACTATTCTATTTTACAGATGAAGACCATAGGACATATATACACACAGACATACCTCTCCAACAGAATGCATATTAAGTGCACATTATTGGGATGGTAATTTACTTAATAGAGATGTATATTAAGTAGTGCATGATGAAAAGAGCTTCCTTCTTTTGGGTTGGTTCACTTGTCTGAGAACATGAACCAACTGAAATTGCTGAGTACCTACTATGAGCCTCTTAAACTACTAGGCGCAGGAGGTAATAAAATAGTTATAAAGAGCATTACCTCTGACCCTCACAAACAGATACAATATATAAAGGGAGGCAAAGAATATACGCACAAATCCTGAATTGCATGTGTGTTCACCAGGGGCAGAAAATGACTAAAAACCAAATAAAAATCTCCTAAATAGTCTCCCTACCAATTTTATATAAATTAAATGAAAGCAAACGATGAAGTTCAATGATCTGCCACGCGATGCTGGCATGAAACTCTTCAAGAGCATATTTATTTCTAGCTTCACTGGAATGATGAGCTACCTATTCATAAAAATGGTCTAGGAAAGAAAAAGCAATAGACCATGAGCTGGAATTAGCATAGATTTCCAAAGAAACAAATCATGCCAGAAAACATGACTCTTTTTGTAGTCCCATTTGAAGATAAGTTGATTAAGGAAGCTCTGCAGAAGTATTGGATTGTATTTGATTTATTCAGGCCCAAGTTAGTGTCTCAGGAAAACTTGCTATCATATTAGGTGAAATTGCTTTAGGTGTTGGATGAGCACTGTCAAAGAGATTGCACACTAACTGAAAGGTCATAAAACAAAGAGTAATCATAAATTGCCTGGCATTTCGATGAAAATGTCCTGACTACAAGAGTTTATGAAACAGACATAACCCAAAAGGGATGACTGCAGCAGATATTTTCATAAAATACAGAAAATCATAACTCTGTGGTAAGTGGAAAGGCTGAAATATCAAATAATGCAAATAGTCTGAGGTGCTATCCTTCACCTACCTAGTGTTTGGGTTGTTTTTAGATATATTTATACATAATATACATGTAATATCATTTTGATTATTCACTTAACAAAACATTGTGTTCATGCTATGGCAGGCATTAGAAATACAGAAAGAAAGGGGTTTGCATTTATATGCTGTGTCAAATGTGTCCTGTTCTGGGTAAGGAGCTGTCCATAATTTATGTTATTTCAAGAAAACAGTGTAGCTCTGTGCTTAAGAGCCCTGTCTCACATGGCAGCTGTTTGCCCTTGGCTAAGTCACATAGCTTTCCTTAATTTTCTCCTAGGGCAGCAAAAAGGATTAACTATGTTAATATATGTGAAATGTTTACATCATCATTATCGTAGTCCCACAACTACTCTAAGGGGCAGGTAACAAGAAGAGCCCGAGCCTTAGCATCTGTGAGACCTGAAATCAAATCCTGTTCCACCAGTTTAGGTTGTGATTTGCAGGGAGTTTGTTCAATTCTTGGCACTGCAGGGTTTTCATAATTCAATACAGGACCATCACTGTCTTTTAAGATGGTTTTAAGGGTGAAAGGTAATGAACTCAGTTTGCCTATCGCCATGCCTGGAGAAATAAAAATTCTTCTCAAATGGAAGCTCTTATTGTTAAGAGCTTATTGTTAAGAAAATTATATTGCCTGTGGAGCTCACTGCTTCCATTACAGATTCCAATTGTTGTTCAGAAGCTATTTCTATTTTAATAAAGAAGTTCTGATTATATGTCTGTAATCTTGCATGATTAAAAGCACATACATCCATAATCCCACAGCCCAACAAACTTATATCGTTAACCCCCTGAGCAGGTTTTTCTCTATTACCTCTGATGCTGCCCTATTTATGGGAGACATACCAGATGTTTGAAGGGTGGAGGGTCAGCTAAACTACCGTTCAATGTCAGACATGGTAAATTACTTATTCTTCATAAACATGTTCTTAACATTTAGAAACATTTTGCATAGCTGTGGCTTGCTTCAAAACCAAAGATAAAACTACTTGAGATATTACAGTTTTGAAGTATGGTTTTTATAAGATTAATTTAGAAATAATACTTATTTTCACATTTTATTACTTGAAGTTGATTAGAAACATTAAAACAATGGAATTTTATTTTGATGAAAAACTTGAATTTACAATCATTTGGTAAATGAAGAGCAAACACTTCATTTTCCTATTCCATAATGCCTAACAAAAAATTATTAGTAAATAAATATCTGTGAACAGATTAAGGGTAAGGTAGGCTGGATAATAAGCCACCCATGATGTTCACATTCCCTGCATGCAACTTATTGTTGGGAACTGCTTTGCTTCATTTCAGGAACTATAACTGCCCCCTGTGGATAAGTCTGAGTGAATGACCTCCAGAATGCAAGCTACAAAGGCGACAAAGCTTGTCTCTGCCTCCTCCCCTGCCCCCAATGCTTGCTCAGATAGTCAATGACAGGTAAGACCCCTCAGAGGGAGGGGGCAACCTAAGCTAGACACGATCACTTGGGAGGCCATCATGGAAGGACTCTGGGGGGCTGCAACAAAGAGGGAGTGATGGGCCCTTGCCCCCTGGCTATTTTGACATAGCCCAAGTCCCCATGTCCTCTGGGAGAAGTGCTTCCTGGCTCTAATCCTCTTAAGCCTGAAAACCTGTGATGGGGGAGGCGGTGTAGCCTCTTGCCTGCTAGAGTGAGATCCAGAGTGATCGGGCATAAGAAAGAGTTCCTAAAAGTCCTGTGAAGCCTGCTTTGCTAGGAATGCTTTCATTCATATGTTAAGGGTCAGAGCAGGACATGAATATGTCTCCCAAAGTTTCTTCAACCCCCTTACCTGACAAACACTGACTCAGACTAAGCCCTCAGATTTCTTTGAAATGTTATCTACTGTTTGATCCTTGCCACCTGTATTCCTGTGTATTACAACCCAATAAAATCCACTGAGGAAGGGGCTCTTGGCATTTCTCCTCTGAGAGATTGGCCACCTCTCCTCCCCAAGAAGATCATGTCTTGGTAGTATCACTTTCATCCATGGCAGATGGGGGAACTTGCTGGCAAAGTTGCCCCCACAACTTATTCTAAAAGGGTGAAAACAGCGCTGGCAATAACTGCTGTTAAAATATTGAATCTCATTCTAATCATTCCAATAAGCCCAATGACAGATACTTATTTTTGTGTTCTTCATGAACAGTAAACTATATACATTTTACTAAAGGAATACTTTGATAGAAGCACTTACTTAAGTTACATTGTGTATTGCAACTATAAAAATGGCTTGAAAAATTCCATTTAACCACCATTTATAAACTATAGTTATGTAATATTCTGCACTTTATCTGGGGTGTGACAAATACCAGTCTAGACTGAAAGTACCCCAGCTGCCAATTTCCACCACTTCTGAAAAGACCTAGATGTATGAAAAAGGACTGTCCCCCATAGAAAGAACCAATTTCACAAACCCACTAGTGAACGGCTAAATTTCTATAACTGGGACCTCAGGGTGCTAGAGTTTTACTCATTAAAAAAAAATCAGCTATCTTTGCTCTTGACAAAAAGGCTACACTGCAATATCCTAAACATTGTTATGTGTATCTTGCCCTGAAGAGAATGTCCTTAAAGTGCAGGATGAGGAGAGGGCAACGTCACTGGGAAGAGTAGCATGCTATGGTTTCAGGGAACATCATTATCATAGCCCTGGATTCTGTGCATCAGGATCAAGGTCATTGTTGCCCGAAAGGGGATGGATGGGGACAATATCCAGCTCAACTACTTTCGGAGCTGGGTGCACTACTACCAGCTGTTCCTGGGGAATGTCTGCAGCAGCTGTCGCAAGGTCGGTGACAGATTTACTCTTCACACACGGAAAGGCTACATTCAACTCTTTCCTTCTTCCTTCTCACAGCACATGCAGATAAAGGGCCTTGGACAATACATAGCTGTAAATCACTTCTGGGGGGCCTCCAGACCTTCTCTTTGCTTTTCTTTATAGGTAGGATAACCTCCTATTCTGAATCTCATCTTCTTAAGACTCCTCTCTTTTACAACTGGTTTGACAGCATCTCTGTTTTCAATGTACTGGCACTTGAAAAATCTATATAATTTGTGCTATAAATAATTTGTGAATACTCTTCTCCCATCTACAGTGACTAGTCTTCATCTCAATCAATCACATCATCATCCGTAAGCACTACTATGTGGCACTCTCGTTCCCCACTCTGGGCACTAGCTGCCATGAGAGGCAGTATCATTTCTTCTAGATGGCATCCAAATTGCCTACCAGCATCATCATTTGATAGCTCATGCATCAGAGCATTGGGATCTCTACATTTATTAGCACTATATTCAAAACAGAGGCAAATATAGTCACAGGCTTCTCTCAGTTCAGAAGCAGACATGCCACCAGGACAGCAGATGACTCCTATGTTAAGGTGAAACAGAATAGCTTCAAGCACAGTGGAGCCAATCCCCCCGCCACCTCACACTCTCCCTTCTCATTAGGATGTGTAAAGTTATGTTCTCTGCCAGATCCAAAAACATCCTGTCCAACACCGTATTTGGCTGTGCAATAAAAATGGGTGGGCCCACAACAAATGTAGTGGTAGCCGCTATTAGTGTCACTCATCCTGACATTCTTACATTCCGAGGTCCTTCTTCTGCATTTTCATGTACAAACACCACCTTGCCCGGACATCTTACAGCTACGGTCTGAACTTGACTGACTCATGTTTCTGCTGCAGTCACCACTATTGGGACCACTGGAAATGCTTTTGGTGGACAAGGACTGCTTGGACAGGAGGAACTAGGACCTTTTTCTCCTTCACCATAGTGCTGTTGTGTTAAAGTAACATTTGTAATACTAGGAGTGAGCTCAGATTCTGTTCTTTCATGGGATGAATCTCATGACCTGTCACTTGACCTTCGTCTATCTCTTGATGTCTGTGTCTTCATCTTTTTATGCCCCCCCACTAGCACACTGTAGACTCATTTAGGTGTGGACAACAACTCCTTCAGCAACAAGGGAGGGAGTACTGTAGCGCCCCATTGGGTGTCCATGGAGAGCTGAATCCAAAGTCGGGGCCAGGGACACCTCCACTTTTTTCTCAGCTGGACCCTTCCAGAGGTGTCTGTGGTGGTGGCCACTCAGGTGGCCTCAGCTACCAGTATTTTAATATCTTTAAAATGTTAACTTGCTATTGTTTGAGGTTTATAATTTGCTTCAAAGATCACTTTATTCTAATAAATTCCATCTGTTTTTAATTTAATTTAAAGCAGCTAACATCACAAAAATAAATTTGAGGTAGCTAAAATATTTAAATGTAAGTTGTGACACCATTAAAATCCTAGAGGAGAACATAAGCAGGAAAATCTCAGACATTTCACACAGCAATATATTCACTAATATGTCCCCTAGAGCAAGAGACATAAAGGAAAGAATAAACAAATGGGATCTCATCAAAATAAAAAGCTTCTGCATGGCTAAAGAAAAAAGTATTAAAATAAAAAGAGAACCAACCATATGGGAAAATGTATTTGCCAATGATACCTCAGACAAGGGTTTAATCTCCAAAATATATAAAGAACTCACATGACTCCACTCTAAGACAAGCAACACAATTAAAAATTGGGCAAAGGACTTGAACAAACACTTCTCCAAGGAGGACATACAGAGGGTCCAGAGACACATGAAAAGATGTTCAGTATCGCTATCCATCAGAGAGATGCAAATTAAAACCACAGTGAGATTCCACCTCACACTGGTCAGAATGGCCATTATAAAAAAAAAGCAACAAACAACGAGTGTTGGAGAGGTTGTGGAGAAAAGGGAACCCTAATGCACTGTTGGTGGGATTGCAGACTGGTGCAACCACTATGGAAAACAGTATGGAATTTCCTCAGAAAAACGAAAAATGGACCTGCCTTTTGACCCAGCAATTCCACTGCTAGGATTATATCCTAAGAACCCTGAAACAGCAATCCAAAAGAACCTATGCACCCCAATGTTCATAGCAGCACAATTCACAATAGCCAAGAGTTGTAGGCAACCTAGGTGCCCATCAGTAAATGAATGGATCCAAAAAACTGTGGTACATTTACACAATGGAATTCTGTGCAGCAGAAAGGAAGAAGGAGCTTTTACACCTTGCAACAGCATGAATGGAACTGGACAGCATTATGCTAAATGAAATAAGCCAGACTGTGTGTGACAAATACCATATGATCTCACCTTTAACAGGAACCTAATCAACAAAACAAACTAGCAAAATATAACTAAAGACACTGAAACTGAGAACAGGCTGACAGTGACCAGAGGCAAGAGGGGAGGGAATTTCAGGGGAAAAAGGTGAAGGGTTTGCAGGAACAAGTATAAAGGACACATGGACAAAAACTAGGGGTGTCAAAACAGGAGGGAAGTGGGAAGGGCTAGGGGTGGGCTGAGATGGAGGGAAAAGGCAGAAAAATATACTTAAACAGCAATTTAAGTTTTAAAAATTAATTTTTAAAAAAGCAGCTAACATTTACTGAGGACCTATTGTGTATGGTCCTAGGACTAAAAATACAAAATTGGCACACCCCTTGCTCTGTGCAAATTTAAAACTTGTTGGCAAATACAGACTTCTTAGAGAATGAAATTATCATCAGAGCAGAGCCATTATATATTTAGTTCCATCTCTAAAAGTGGTTATAACTTTCAGTAATGATAATTACAAAACAACAAATTTTATTGATCTTTGACTCAAAGTACAAAATTAAAACATTATATAAAATTGTACATAACTTAAGGTCTTTTTATAATTAGTTAGAATTACTCTGCATGTTCAAATCTTCTAATATGATTATATTTATTTTGTGTGTTTACTTGCTTGCTTGCCTTTTTTCAACTTTGTTTAATCTACCCCACCAGGGTGTTTTGTGATTGAGTAAGAGGGTAGGCTGTTGAACCTGGGAAACAATAAAATTTTTCTGTCAATGGAAAATTATCTAGGTTGTAAGAAAACATATGTATTTTTCTGAACCTAGCAAGGGGAAAAATATATAAAAATGAAGCAGCTCACTGTAATGTAAACTGAGATGGACTGAGGGAAAAAGTGAAGTTCAAGTTTTCTGATTCCATAATGTAATTATCCACTAGAAATATGTGGGTCATTTTTTGACCACAGAAACTCCAAGGGCACTTATACTCTTTCTAACACAATGTATTTGTCTTATGTTCTAGACAATTCCAGTTTCCTTGTGTGAATTACTCTCCCCCTTCTTAGCTCTCAGGTCCTTGTATACCTCTCCTCCAGTCTTGGTACCAGCTCACCTACCACAGCCCCTCATTCCCGTGGTTCTACCTCAGCCTTGTCATTTCCAACTTAGGTGACTGTTCCAAATCTTCATTCGGGGCATGCCTCACTTTGGCCAGCATCTTCTTTCTTTCCAGCTTCCTCAGTCTAACATTCCAGATCCACCAATCCTTCTGCAGCACCATGACCTACAATCTGTTAATCCTGTTCCTGCTCCTCTTTACCTTAAAGAACTCAGCAGCTTCAGTCATTATCTTCTCTATACCCTGAATTTCCTGTTCTCTTTCTTTTATCATTTTGTTACACTGATCTGAAAAATGAAGGTGAGAGATGCTGAGGATTTATAATATACCTCATTGGTACAGAGAGCTAGGAAAACACAAGCCTACCTTCCTGGCATGTTGAGACGTAAGTGACTCGATTTTCATTTTATTGAGAGAAAACTGATTCTCAGGGGACTAAGTGTCTTGCTCAATGAGATGGTTAATTTTACATTTTGACTTGACTGAACTATGGAATGCCCGAGAGCTGAAAAACATTATTTCTGGATGGGTCTGTAAGGGTGTTTCTGGAAAAGATTAACATTTGAGTGGTAGACTAAGTAAAGGCCACCCTCAGGTGTGCAGATGGGCATCATCTAATCCACTGAGGGCCTCAGTAAAACAAAAAAGCAGATTAAGTGTGAATTTATTTCTTGCTTGTGCTGGAACATCTATTTTTTCCTACCCCAAGACACTGGCCTGCCTGGTTCTGGGATCTTTGGATTTGAACTGGAATTATGCCACCACCTCCTCTGTGCCTCCAGCTTTTGGATATCAAATTGTGAGACTTCTCAGCCTCTATAATCACATGAGCCAATCTCTCATAATAAATCTCTTTCTACATATCTATATCTATATATATACATCCATATCTGTATCTATCTATCTATCTATATAGATATATTTTATTGGGTTTGTTTTTTTTGGAGAACTGTGATATACCCAATATCAAAACAAATAAGGCACTGAGTCATAATTTAAAATCCAGCTTCCTCGAGGAGACAAAACTTGGTGGAAAGACTACCATTTTAGGAATCTAGAAAGTCCTAGATTGCAATTAAAAAACTATGAATTAGTTTAACAGATTAAAAGCAGTTAGAAAAGTAACTGGAAGATAATAGGCACTATGTACATGTTAACTCTGTTGAAATTATTAAAGGTAATGTATTTTCACCAATTTGTTCATTTAAATAGAAGACAGAGTCAACATCTTGGCTTTAGAAATTATTGTGTTAGGATCTTCAAATTCAAAACAGATCACCATATAGTAAGAACGACTGATGAGCAATTATAGAGGAAGAGAGAGATAACAGAGGAAAGCAGGGGAAGGGCCAAGTCAAGGGTCATGTATATGAAGGACCTATGGACAAAGACAACACGAAAGGAGGATTGAATGGGGGGGTGGGCAGGGCAGGGGAGAGCAATGGGGGAAAATTAGGACAACTCTAACTGAACAACAATGACAAAAAATTTTTTTAAATGGTAAGTATGCAAATATGATGGAAACAAAGACTAAGAAGGGTATCCAACCCAACCAGGGGTAGAGGGGAAAGCCACAGTCAAGGAAGTTTTCAGGAAAACCTAGCAGAGCACCAGGCACAGTGTAGGGAACCAACAAATGATAAATACGCAGTAAATGTTATCACTGTTATTCATGTTTTTCTTTTCGTGGATTTTTAAGCTTATTGCACTTTTATTTAAATCTAGCTACATTCCCATTGTTCACTCTTAGACTAGGCCAACAAAATTCTCCCTACACTGTTGGTTTTTATCTGAACTTTTGACAGAAAGCTGGGAAGGGGGTAAAGGACAGGAGGAAAAAGTTAAGAAAGGCAGGTAGAGAGTAATCCTGTCAGCACCCGCAAGAGGCACGCTGTTTAACTCAGAGTGCCTTTGAAGTGAAATCTCAGAGAAATAAACTAAATATTAAAAGGAATGAGGAGATTTGAGATTTATTATAGGGATACAGAAATTTCTTAGAATCCAAGTGCTGAAATAAAGGTATTTCCAAACTTAAAGCAAAGAAAATGTAAAAAACACAGTAAAGTATCAACTGCAGCAGACACTCCCCTCACCTCCTAGGGCCACAGGGTCCCTTTCATGCTCGCTGTCCAACTCATCTCTCTCCCCAACAGCTGCCCCAATTTATTTTATTGCCTTGTTAAAGGCAATTTATTACCAACAGCTACAACTCTATTTACTGAACTCTCAGTCTTAGGACCAGCCATTTAATGACTATTGTATCAATATTTCTAAGCTAAATTTCTCAAGGGGAAAATTCTCACAATCCTAGTAAAATCCTGGGATGGTGATAAAATAGCAAAACAAGAAGGGTCTCTGCCCACAAAGAACTCAGTGTTTATTGGGAAAGAGCTGCCCAATAAATTATTCATTCATATGAATTTCTTCTTCCCACAAGTCTTTTTTGATCATCCACTGTTAATCTACCAGTGTGTGAATGCAGAGGATACCATCATAAACAGAAACAGTCTCTGTTCTTAGAGAACTACTGAAGTTGACTGTTTAGAGGAGTCAGACTTTAATCAAGACTTTAATTCCAGTGCCACACTTGAATAGATAAATATTAGAACACACTGTAAAGGAGAAGTTCATGGTGCTGTACAGCATCTAATGCACTTGCCCTTGTCAAGGAAGTCAGGAAAATGTTATTGAACATGGAGCAATTGAGCTGAAATACAGGCACATGGGAGGAACCCAACAAGAAGAGGAAGAACATTGTATGTAGCAGAAAAAACAGTCTGCAAATTCCGTGGCAGAAGAAAAGGGGGGTCAACCAAGGAAATATAAAAACCCACTGGGACTGGTCCATGGAGTGTAAGCATATGAGAAGCAAAGGTATAGCTCAGCCACATCCCACTTTGTAGACCAGGAAGAATAACTGTAACATTTGACATTTTTAGGGTGTAAGTTAACAGTGATATCATCCAATTTATGCTTTGAAAACATAACTTTGGCTGCAGTACTGAGAAGGGATTAGAAGGGATTGGAGGTGTGACGGTAAAATTCAATGTGTTAACTCGGCCAGGATATGTGTCCAGTTATTTAAATACTAGTCTAGGTGCTGCTCTGAGGGCATTTTGTGCATGTGATTAATATCTAATATCTGTTGATTTAAAGTAAGGGAGGTTACCCTCCACTCTGTGTGTGGGTCTCATCTCATCATTAGAAGAACTTAAGAGAAAAAACTGAGGTTTCCTAGAGAATAATGACCTCATCCTCAAGACTTACATAGAAATGCTGCCTAAGTTTCTACCCTGATGGTCTTCCCTACAGATTTCAGCCTTGAGACTGTAACATCAACCCCAATCAGTTTCCAGCCTGCCACTGGACTTCCCTGTGGACTTCAGACTCGCCAGCCCCCACAGCTGTGAAAGCAGATTCCTCAAAATAAGTGCATACATTTCACTGGAGAATCCTGACAACTACGACTGATACGAGGGACCAAAAATAACTTCTTACTCAAACCAGCAAGGGTTTATTGCAAGTTGGATATCCTTGATGATAGATATTAAGAAAAATTGCCAAATTTCAGAAAAATTTAGTAAGTGAAGTCAACAGAATTTGATGATGAATTGGATGTGGAAGAAACTTAGAAATGAGTGGGTTAAGGCAAAACATGGCATTTCTGGTTGACCCTAACTGGATTGATTATAGTGACACGTATCAAAATGAGTTCTGCTTGATTGTAAAGATTCCTCCAAGATTCTCTAGAGAAGAAGGGCCAGAGACAAGATGGTAGGCTACACCTGTCTGGAACCCAGAGAAGAAGAATGGGCTGGAGATCCTTGTGTGCATCTCAATACAACCAATGACTGATGCACTGGTGTGTAAGAGGCAACCTGGGCAGGAAAGAGAGAGAGAAATAAAGAGGCCCAGGGTCAAACTGAGAATCTTTTCAACACTAACAGGTCTTGGGTCCAGTGCCATTCCTGGTTCAAATAGGAAGGAAGGAAGGAAGGAAGGAAGGAAGGAAGGAAGGAAGGAAGGAAGGAAGGGAGGGAGGGAGGGAGGGAGGGAGGGAGGGAGGGAGGGAGGGAGGGAGGGAGGGAGGGAGGAAATCCAGGTCTCTTTTCCAAATTTCACCCTAAAGTTAACGAAATTTTAGCTAAAAGAGTGAAAACCAAGCTTGTGAGGCAAACTTGTCCACACTGACCAACTTAATCAAATTTTTAATACAGGGTGGGGGAAAAGTAGGCTTACAGTTGTACATATGCCAAACAGTTCATTCTTGTATTATTATTCATTAATTATTGCATTACATATTTTCCATCTGAACAACTGTAAACCTACTTCTGCCCCACCTTGCATATTGCTTTCCCTAAAGATACTTCATAGGTAAAAGTAAACTCAATGGTTTCCTCTTTCATGAAGCCCTCCTGATCACTCTTCTCTCTCTTACTTGAAAGTACATCCTTTGAGCATATATCTCTACTAGAACAGCTAACGTTTTCCTACCTGTCTTTCCCAGTATATTTTTTGACTCATAGTTACTGAGGACAGTAACTATAGCATTCATGTCAGTATCCCCACTATTCTCTTGGCATTTCCTAGATGCTCAAAAACTGGTATGACATCAATAAGCACAGGAAATCTCAGCAGCGGTTACTTATTTCACCACAGCTATCACCACTAATTCCACCAAGGTACAAATACGGCAGCAGCCCTGAAATTCCACTTCCAAGCCAACCTTCTGAAAGGCATTTTGGACAAAACACAAAGAGAAATAAAACCTACATTCAACCTGTGCATTTTTCATCCTAAATGTGTTTTCATTAATGATACCATTTGAATCAGTATTTTGTGGATCATTCCAAAAATTTCCTTTGCTTCTGATTTCAGTGATCCATCGCTTAGACAATAAAAAGCCTCGTGTGATGGCTCAGTTACACCAGAAAGACAGAACCCAGGAGTTTGGCAATAATAATAGAAAGGAAGGGGCACTCTGGGCGCTGTGGCAACTGATCACCGTCCAAGGAAAGACAAGGATTTGAAGGCATGCATTCGGTGCTTGGCCACTGAGGTTAGCAGTAAACGATTTATAGAAACGCCCCAAAGTGACCCACCCCCGCTAACAACCTTCCCCAAATCTGTCAGGTCCTGTGTGTTCAAAATAAGAATTGTATGTGCCACAGGTCTACTCGAGGTCATTGAATACCCTCTTTTGTAACTGCATGGATGGCTTTAAAAGTACAAATCAAGGGGAAACTGCAAGATGTGTTTTCTACGTCAAACAAATTAAACAGCTTCTTCGGTGTTTTCTTGTTGTTGTTTTGTTTGTATTTTGGATCTTTGTTTTTTTAAGACAGAATCAGCTTCAATGCGATGGGGGCATTGAACGTGTCAGGCAGAATGTTATCAAAAGAAGTGGTTTAAAACCTCTGCTGGGGGAGCATATATTTTGATGCCTGACTGTCCTTGTCTTACATGAAAGTATTTGGTTTAGACAAAAATTTACTTTGACCCAGAAATGGCAGGCACACACAATTAATATAAAAACAACTCTAGACCTTGGAATAGAGGACTTTGAACCCTTTGATTAAAGTCAGTTCAAATGAACTGACTATGTATTGCTTTTTAAAGAAACCCCAATTTGTAAACCAGGAATACAATCCTTTCACTGGGTCCTCTGAGAACATAGCAAAACTGGAAGTCGAATCTCAAGTATTCTTTTGGTCCCCGGAAGACCACTAAATCCGTTGCTGTGGCAAAGACAGCTGTCCTCATTGCCAGACTAAAATTTTTAAGCAATTAACTGAATCTCTCTCTCTCTCTCTCTCTCTCTCTCTCTCTCTCTCTCTCTCTCCCTACACCCCCCAACAAAGCAATTCACAAGAAAATGAAAGCAAAATCATTCTTGTTTGAGACTTGAGATAATTGGCTACCCAGGGCTATCTTTTCCCCGTATTTCTGTTTTGCCTGAAGCTAACTCCAACTATGAGTAAAAACTCCCATGCATGGTAAAGAAATCCAGTCCTTTCTGATTTTAATCAAACAAACACAACATTTCATATGTAAGACTTTAGCAACCACTGGATAACAAATACACCCTTTCAGTGGGTGAGACGTGCAAATCCCAGGCAAGTTTCCTATCTGACTTGCTATCTGTAGATACTTATGATGTAGTGCCTTAAACTCAGCAGCTGTGGGCTCTGTGCAGGGAACTAGGAGCTGGGGCCATTTGACCAAAGGAAAAATGCTGCAGAAAGAACTTTTCCACCTCTTGCCTTTCTGTTCTCTCATTTCTCTAGACACAAATTCCTATAGGCTCCTGCAGAGCCTGGAGGCATTTGTCTGAAAGGTGGAGGCACATCCTCAGAAGGGAGTAGCAGTGAAATAAACTACCCCAGCCCCAGGAGGGCTCCAGGAGGAGACTAGGGAACTAATTGCAGGGTGGAAGGTGCTGCAAAAGAAGGGAGCTCCCAGCTACGTGCACAGTCATTTGTTAGCCTCCAGCAGGCAGACGACCAGGGAGCAAACAGAAGCATGGAAGATGGTGAGTGAGTGAGGGGACCCAGGGAGAAGGAAAGCGGCGGGCTGTGGGTACAGGAGTGACAGTGGCTGGGGCTGGGGTCCCCGTCATTGCCTTTCTCTCTAAAGAATGCACTTCCAGGAAAAGGGGTCAATGTTCAGAATAGAGAATCCTACTCAATGTGTGCCCATTCTGTGTTTTGGTTTTGCATATATTTTATGTCTCAACACCATGGAGAGGGCCAGCCAGCCCACCTGCATCCTGATAGATTTTACACTTTTTCACTCAATATAAACCATGACAGCTTCCTCCCAGAACACTGCAAGTCCAAGACATTTCCATTTGACAAAGCTCCTGATATACTATGAAATGAAGAAGTATACAATAAGGTTATGAAAATGGGACCCTATATTCAATGCTCATTTTTAAAAATTGAAGGCATAACATGAGCACCTCTTCCAATATCCTCTAAGCAGACACAGATTGGGAGTGTATATGCAACCTGACTTGCAAACAATGCCCAAGTAGAGAAAAGGAGACTTGTGCAAATTAGGACACCTCCTTCCGGCCTTCCCTACCACACTGGGCCCACTGAGAGAGACACTGAATCTGGGCACCAGGAAAGCCTCCTCAACTGAGTCAAAGATAGGCCCTGTGGGGGTAGGTGGGGTGGGACTGATCCCAGGAACCCCAGGTGATGACTTGATGAGGCAAAGCCCTCTGATCCTGCCCAATGTGAGGGAGAACCGGCCTCTGGGAGCTGCTTGTTACCTCCGCCTGAGAAAGTCACTTCGTAGTCACCTTGCATCTCTCAACGCAGGGGTCCCTACTGGATAGGACTGTTTGCAGCAGGGGAATCTGAACACCATCCCCAACTGTTGCCCCTCAGCCTGCAGAGTCGAATTCATCACAAGGCCTGCTCAGAAACGTAAATGTTCATTCTATCGGTGCCGCAAAGGTGATACGAAAAATGGTGATACCTGGCTTTATTGATCTGTGTCCCAGGTATGTGCTGACAGGTGCTTGCAGCAGTGGCGAGCTGTGGAGACCAACAGCCTGGGTAACAAATCCCACACCCTCACTTACTGTTCGTATTCCATCATTCCGTGTCTTCGTTTTCTCGTCTGTAAAAGAGATAATTGCAGCACTTACTGATCAGGGTCACCAGGGGAATGAAAAGAAAGTTCACGTGAAGGAATCTAGGAGAAGGCCAGGGACCTAGTGAGCAGTTACTAGGAGTCAGCTGCTATTATGATGAATCCACTCTGCACAGGGAGACTTTTGGCCATGTGGGCTGGGGTTCCAGTTTAAGAATTTAACTGAGACTTGGGTTAGTTAAGGAAGGTGTCTGTGTTGTGTGATGCACAAAAAAGCAGACAGAGGCTCAAACACATCTGTCAGATGTGAATGTCTGCTACACGGATTATCATCTATTTTCCCACACCGTGGACAGGAGCTCTCACAGAAAACTCGGGAATGACTGCAAAAACTGATGTAAAAAAAATCAGCACTTTTCACTTCTCTTAGAACACAAGAACACAGCAAGCTGGGAAGTCGATTTTGCTCTCTTTCCATCAGCTCCCCTTTCGTCTCCTCTGTCTCTTACCCTTCTCTCTTTGGCCTCTTTCTCTAATGATAAAATGATCAGACGTAACACAAAATGCAAATTATATATTATTGCCTTAAATTGTTCCAGTTCATTTAGCTCACCATGAGCATTCATTATAGTTAATTATTATAACAGATTTTTATTATTCATAATTATTTTTCATGTTGCAATGATCATCAATTTTAAAAATTCTGGTCATCATGAGTCACCATGCATGCTCATCAGGGATTTTTTTTCTTCTTCTTTCCTTACAGAACACTTAGATGCTCATTATCATCAATATATTTGTGGGTCGTTATTATTCACACCCAATAAAGCTCTTTGGGGGTATGCAGCGTGACTTCACAAATGCAGCGCTTCTCAGCCCTAATGACAAACTGATGCTCTGCTTCATTTTAGAAAATCAAATTAACCACCTCTGATTAAAGGTACGGCAGACTTTACGGTGCTAATTGTGTCAGGTTTGTGACTCCGGGCAGAGAGAGGCATTTCCTTAACTCATCACTCTGCAGGAACTACATATTTTTAAAAGATCATCCTCGCAAATTGGTGCACTAGGCAAATGTAAGCATTTCCTAGGAATGAGAAAATGATGAGCAAAATCTCTCCATGAGGCAGGGAAGTGTGTTTTTATGATCAGCGATCAAAATCAGAAAGCAGTGAGTGCAAATCTTGGGCCACATAAAACAAATCTTATTTTCGCTATTTTCTTTATGTCAACTTGGTTGTGGTTAAGTAAGGCATTCCTTGACTAGGCCATGGGAATTTCAGCTCTTCTTGGTGCATTCTTGCAGAGCCAGTGGCACCTGAAGGATAAATTCTACCCCTTGAGGTTGAGCTGAGAGCAGGGACTCACTGCGGAGGCATCAGGCAAGCACCTTTGGTGACCTGTCTCCAACAGTTTGGTTCCTCTGCCATGTCTGGTACAGAAATCCTCGATTTAGCTGAGTGTCCTGAACAGAAGACCCATCCTTGCAATGCCCCCTTGAGCAGTTTCTCCCAGGTGCTACCACATCCTCAGGTGTCATTTTAAGGGGTACAATTCCCAATCTTCAGCTAGACCTACAGCATGCACTTCTCAGTGTGCAGGAATTCACTGAGAGGCAATCTCTTCTCTGTGCTCTCACTTCAGGAAATCTCTCCTGCTGAAGGACATTGATCTAAATGTTCATGATTCCTAAATGTGGGATCACAAGTTCTGAGCTACTCTCTGAGCTTCAGCCTCTATACTTTCTCAATATCTCCTCCTATGCATCTAATTAACATCCACAATTTTGCATGCGTAAACAGAAACACTGCTTTTCTTCCCAAAACCTGCACCTTTAAAGTGTCCACACTTCAGTAAATGGCTCCTCATCCCCTCACTCACTGACCTAGGCCTGAGAGCCCCATCCTTGGCTCCCTTCCTTCCCACTGCTCAGCAGCCTCTCAGGCAATCCGCTGACCGCTGCCTCCAGACTATGGCCAGCACCTGACTACTTCTGACCACCTTTCACCATAAAACCCTCACCCAAGTGCCATCATCTAACACCTGGACATCTCACACCTTGTCTCTCAGCATTGACTCTTGCTCATACTCCATCCTCTCTGCAAGGCAGACAGATTTTGCTAAAACATACATCAGATGATGTCACACACTGGCTCCCAACCCTCTAGTTACTTTTCATCACACTGAGCCCCCAAACAAGACCATATGCGACCTGGCTGCTGGTTTCCTCATCTACTACCGCATCCCTTTCGCTCCTGCCCCCTCATCTGCAAGGCTCCAGCCAGGGAAGCCTCTTCCCCTCCTTAAATAAAGTTTATTTGTTGGGCTGTCACTGTTTATTGGTCCAGGTGTCATCACAGAACCCTCTACAGGTTTTTTTTTTTTTTTTCATTTAATCCTCACAATAGCTTTGAAAGTAGGTAGTATTATTATTGCTGTTTGACAAATGGAAAAATAAAAGGAATGCTTAGAAAACAAATGTTGTTCTGTGACAGATCAGGGTGAGAGGAATAGGAGAAGGAAAAGAATTAGAACACAGTTGGTACGTGAGCATCCTGACGTGATTGCTTCTGAGTCAGGCACTCTCGGTTGGGTGTGTTTGCTACATTGCAAAGCCTTCTGTCACACGTGGTCGGTTGTCCTGCCCGCACTGGCTTCATGACAGATACTCCTCTTTTACTCAGTCAATTAGAAATCACTGCCAGCCAGATCAATCAGTGAAATGATCAGCTAAAGTGATGTGTAACCGAATGACTATGTTTGCACTAATTTTTTTTTTCCTTTTTCTTCTCTGAATTGGCAGGTCACATCAATCAGAAGAAATTGCTAGCCCTGAGGAGCCAAAGCTTAAGTTGTTTCTCTGTGCTCCTTCCAGGGAAAAGTTAAAAATCACCCACCACAAAACTCACTGCCACTTCTGCTGCATTGCCGAAGTCAAATGCAAGACAGGCAGGGAGAAGGCAGCTTTATTAAGCAAATAATTCATTAGAGTTTACTGTGTACCAGACACTTTACTTAATATTAAGTAATTTAATCTTCTTGACCATCCTTAAGGCACATTATTAACCCCATTTTACAGATGAAGAAACTGACTGGCATAGAGGTTAAGTCACTGAGAGCAAAGCAGACATCCAGTGGGTGCTGAGGCCAGAATCACTCAAGACTGTTCAGCTCTCAGGCACTTTTCAACCTCAGACCCTCTGCCATCAGATCATGTACCTCAGCTCCCAGTGGTCCTTTTGGACATTCAGCCATCTGGAAACACAGCTGCAAGTCCTGAAGTCCAGTGGGGGCCCAGGCAGTGAGATGGCTTTGTAGAAGAGTTCTTCCAAAGTTATCTGCAAGATCACAGCTCCTCATTTGCAGAATCGCTCTCTGTTCCTTCAGTGGGCCAGGCTAGCTCTACTGATGGAAGATAGATGTGCCATTTCATTCATTCTTCTGTTTGGCTCTTTTTGCCTTCCTTGATTCAAAATTACTGTGAGCATCACATAGTAGGAAAGAGCATGGTCACTGGAGTCAAGCAAATGTGGATGCAGGTGGTCCATGCTTTTGCATTTAAAAGCTGCAGCTGCCTCACTTTCTTCATCCATGCATCCATCGAAGGACACTTGGGTTGTTTTCCGTGCTGAGTACTGTGGTTCAGGTTTCAGTGAACATGGTGGGCAGGTATCTCAAGATACTGATTTCATTTCCTTTGGATGTATACCCAGAAGTGAGACTGTGCTTCACATCAGAGCTGGGGCTCTAAACACTTTGAAGAACCTCCACACTGTTTTCCACAGTGGCTACACCAATTTACATCCCCACCAACAGTGCACAAGCATCCTTTTATCCTACATCTTTGCCAACATTTATCTCTTCTGTTTTTGATGATAGCCACACTAACAGAGATGAAATCTGTTCACAGTAAGAGGTGAAATCTCATTGTGGTTTTGATTTGCATTTTCCTGATGATTAGCGATGTTGAGCACCTTTTCATATACCTATTGGCCATTTGTATATCTTCTTTGGAAAAATGTCTATTTTTTGGTATGTACATACATGTATGCACATATATATGAGTAGCTTTTAGCCATAAATAAAGAAGGAAATTCTGTCATCTGTAACATCATGAATAAGTCTGGAGAATATTATGCTAAGTGAAAAAAGCCAGAGAAAAACAAATACTGTATGGAATCACTTATATGTGGAATCTAAAAAGAAAAATTTTAAAGGCCTATTTTATAAAAGTGGAAAATAGAAAAGACTTGAGTGGTAGTTGCCAGGGGCTGAGGAAAGGGGAAAATGAGGAGATGTGGGTCAAAGAGCACAAATTTTCAGTTATAAGAAAAACTCTGAGGGTCTTATGTGCAGTAAGATGATTATAGTTAATAACATAATAATACATACTTGAAAGTTGCTACGAGTAGATCTGAAGCATTCTCACCACAAAAAAGAAAGAGTTAACTATATGAAGTGATGGATGTGTTATCTTCCTCTGAATAATCATTCCACAATGTATCTGTATATGGTATCATTATGTTGCACACTTTGAATAGCCAGTTATTCCTTAATAAAGCTGCAGATGTCATGAGGACAACATTGCTTTTTTTTTTAAATCCTCATGCTCTTGATCTATAAAATGGGCATGTGTTTGTATGTATAACATGGTGAAGGTTAAATAAAATCATACAGGTAAAAATGCCAAGTACAGTGCCTAACTCTACAGATACTGACTTTATTAGCAGCCTTTGTTACAAGCTAGAGAGGAGATGGGGTAGATTAGACACATCCCTGTCACTAGGCAGGTAGACACTTCAGGACTGAATACTGGGACCCAGGTCACACAGTACTTTGGGGACACCGAAAATAATGAGCAACCTGAGGGAAATAAAGGCAGCAGAAACAGCTCGTGAAAGTTCAGGCATGCATTTTCAGGGTGGGTTTTAATAGTTGTGTCAGAAATAGGGGATCTTTGATCAGATAAAGTAGGGGCTGTGGAAAGAACATTAACCTGGAACTCTCTAACGGGTGCCTCTCCTCAGCAACGGAACGAGATCCGCTTCCACTATGCTAGGCTCTCATTGCGGGGAGTGTTAGGGGTGGTTGGCTAGCCATCTCTCAAAAACCAGACACACAAACAAGTGGTGACAGGCATCTCTCTTTGCATGCTTGCTTCTCAGCTGTGATATTATTTCACACGGATCCTTTAGCCACTTTGAGAGTCAAGCTTCTCTGCAAAAATAAAAAAACAGAATTACACACTCAGAAGGAGATGAACATCCTGTGTAATTGCAAGTGTAGAGGATTTTAAAAGGTTCACCTATTCATTCCACAACTACTTAGTGAATGTCTACTGTGTGCCAGAAATGGCCTAGGTGTCATGGTACAACAGTGAACACAACACTAGCCTTGCACTCACGGAGCTTATGTTCTAGTGACAAGAGGTAAAAACAATAAATACCCAAAGTTATGGGAGCATAGGATGCTTTGTGGCAATCAGTGCCCTATGCACAATAAAACAGATCAGGGGAAGCGGGAACACTGAGGTGGGCTGCTGCTGTATATAAGATGAGCAGGAAAGGTATCCACAGATCATGAAGTTGTGAGCCAGAGAAGAACATCCAGATATCTAGGAGCTGACTAGACAGAATGAATCCTGGGAGCTACATGAAAATGATAGGGTAAACAGGAGACAATGATCAATCTTTTAAATGTTGCTGGGACGTGAAATAATAATAAATAGAGACATTGACATTAAGAACAAACTGACAGTAAACAGAGGGGAAGTGAGAAGAGATAATGGGGGAGGGGGGAGGGTTTTCAGGAACATGTGTAAAGGACACATGGACAAAAGCAAAGAGGGGTAGGATCAAGGGTGGGAGGTGGGGATGGCTGGGATGAGGGGGAGCGGTGGGGGGAAATGGAGTCAACTGTACTTTAACAACAATAAAAAATGGGAAAAAAAGGAAGACAAATACCATATGATCTCACCTATAAATGGAACCTAATCAACAAAATAAACAAGCAAGCAAAATAGAACCAGCAACATCAACATAAAGAACAAATTGACAGTAACCAGAGTGGAGGGTGGAGAGGGATAATGGGGAGAAATAGGGGAAGGGCCATCAAGGAACTTGTATAAAGGACACATGGACAAAGCTAAAGGGGGCAGGTTTGAGGGTGGGAGGCAGAGATGGGTGGGGCAGGGAGTGTGATGGGGTGAAAATGGAGACAATAGTACTTAAACAACAAAAAATAAAACAAAACATAAAAAGTTAAAAAAAGTATCAGAGACATCCCCCAAAATACATAAATACTGGAGCTGATGATGAGAAAGTAACTGGGGCAGGTGAACTGCAATGAGTTGCTGTAGTGGAGTGATAGGGATGTGATCTGATGGGCGTGGCCTCAAGAAAGGATGGAGGGGAGAGGAAGCAGATAATGAGTACAAATAACTCCCTGAGGGGTGCTGTAAGGGGAGCAGAGAAATGGGGCTGTATGGAGAGAAAATGGAGAGAAATTGAAGTCAAGGAGTCTTTTCTTCTTTTTCCTTGTCCTTTCTGAAAGATGGCATCTATTGTAGCACATCTATATGCTGATATAAACAATCCAGCACAGAGGAGAGGATTGCTGGAAATTTCCTTTAAGTACAGGAGATGGGAGGGGACCCAGTCCCCAAGGGTGGGGTTGGCCTCAAAGAGAAATGTGGATGACTCCTCCCCTGTATTGGGAGGGAGTGCAGAGTAAATTGGGCTGGCATCCAAAGAAAGGAGAGGGTCTGATTCTTTTCTTCCTGATGTTTTCATAAAACAGAGAGCAAGTTTAATAGCAAAGACTTGGCATGGGGTGGGGAGTGAGCACAGAAGGCTTAGGAAAGTGAGAAGATATAAAATAGTCATCTAGGATCATGGAAGATTAAACAGAGCTGGGTGATCAAACTATATAGCAGGTGGGCCAAATCCCGCCCACTGCTTGTTTTGTCCACACTTTTGTTGGAGGACAGCCACGTCTGTTCATGCATGTTCTGCCCATGGCTGCTTTCCGGCTGGATGACTGAATCGTGACAGAAATCCTGTGGCTACCAAAGCTTAAAATTATCCTTTCTACCTGGCCCCTTCCAGAAAACATTGGCCAACCCCTGGTCTAGAGAGTTGAGCTGGATTTTGAAACAGAGTTAAGAGTCACAAGGTCTCAGTCATCAATTTAAAGGGACCAGTAAATACAGATGTGACTGTGCGTGGAGGTGGTGGCAGGGGGTGGGGACTGAGAAAGGGAAATTTTCTCTGGACACCTTCAACTGTTCAAGCACAAGAGTGGGAAGGGAAGAGAGTTGGAATTAACCAGGGTGGGTGTTCAGCCAGAAACACACCATAAAGGGAAAGATTAAGAGAGGGTTGAGAAGGGTATAAAGGACTGAGTAACGGACCTTGGAATCTATGCTGATTAAGTGAGGTCATGAGGGGATGAGGGACAGTAAAAGGAAGTATCACTGGACCCTAAGTCTTAGTGCATTTCTGAAAATATTAAACTGAGGTATTAAAGGAAATGCACACTAAAGGCACGCGAAGAAAGAAGATGCTTGAAATTAAAACTATGCACCAGGTGCCATTTGGGGTAATGGAAAAGGAAGTGAATCATCAGAGTGAGATAAGTATAAAATAACACCAATGTAATGTTTGCTCTTCGGAAATAATGTCCCATTCAAATGTAAGGGTTTCTTTCCAATCTCCTAGACCTGAGTTTAGCAGACAGTATAGCATTTCAATTTGGGGAGCACATTTGGAAAGCGTGAGCAGTGAAGAGCTGCCCTTGTTTGTCTGGTTTCCAAGAGATCAGTGAAATTGCATTAGGAAGAGGAAAAATCAAAAACAGGTAGGAGAAAGTATATGTGCTTTCAATGTATGTCTTACTAATAACTCCATCTCTCCAGGGAAATGGCTCCAACTGAAAGACACTCCCCAGGATTACTGTCCCCGGAATGGCTTAGATGACAGATAGAAAGCAGAAACTGCAGATTTCATTATTTCCCCACACTGTTGATGAAACGAAGCACAGGCTGAGTTATGTGAGGTTTTTCGGGTCTTTCCAAACTAAACACAGTTTGTCAGTTTTCAAAATCATAAAGAATGACCCATCTTCCTCCCCTTACCCTTGACCCCACTCACATAGCTTTTTCTTTTTTAATCATTGTGTCTCTTACATCAAACGCTTTAAATGGGGAGATTGCTAGTCTTAACTGACTCTGTCCATGCTTGCCATCCTTCCTGACCCACCTTCAAAGTTATGAATGCATTCCAAACTGATTAAATGGGTCACAGCCTTGTGGAGAGGCCAAAGCCAGCTGGTTCTAGTCAATTGTATTCCTTCCAATTGGCAAACGATAAATGGAATTTTTCTCAGGAGGTTGACTCTGCAGTTGGTGATTGATGACTTGATATTATACTTCTCAGGCTGGGGCAACATCTCACCCCTAACCAGGATCCATGAATCTACCTAGATCTTGGGTTGGTCCATCTGCCTACAAACACTGCATAGGAGTTTATTTCTAAATTCAGTTACATATTCTTGGAGACATTTAACAATTTATTTTCACATACATACCCCCACACACAATCTACTGGTTACGAGGAAATAGAAATAAGAGGGAAAATCTGCTGTCCAAAGACATAACAGGTTACTGCACGAGTAGAAAAATATATAATAAAAAATTAAGTTTGATAAGTAATAACATAGAATCACTCAGAAGAAAAATAAGAGAGGAACATCTAACTCAGCATAGGACAGGATTTGCAACCTCAGTTATCAACATTTTGGACTAGATGATTCCTTGTGGCCATTCTATTTATTGTAGAAATTTTAGCAGCATCGCTGACCTCTACCCACTGTAAGCCAACAGCATCCCCCAAATTATGACAACCAAAAGTATTTTCTGACATTATCAATTGTCTTTCAAGGCCTTGAGAGGGAGACAAAAATCACTCCCATTTGAGAACCACTAGACTAGAGAATCAGAGAAGGTTACCAAGCTAAGGTTACACCAGAACTGGATCTCAAAGGATAAGTGCTCATTTCCTCAATAAGTAGAATGAAAATATTATTTTTAAAGGAAAGGAAACAGCCCTGGATGGTGTAGCTCAGTGGACTGAGCGCACGTGTGTGAACCAAAGGATCGCAGTTCAATTCCCAGTCAGGGCACATGCCTGGGTTGCAGGCCAGTTCTCAGCAGGGGATGCACGAGAGGCAACTACACACTGATATTTCTCTCCCTCTCTTTTTCCCTTCCCCTCTAAAGATAAATAAATAAAATCTTTTTAAAAATAAAAAATAAACATGAAACTTAAAAAAAAGAAAAGGAAAGGAAACAGAGCATTAAGAAATGGCATATCCAGGGAATTGTAATTTTTTTATGTGCCTGCAGTATAGACAAAGAACAGGGCATACAAGAGTAGACCATATAGACTGGATCCATAGGAGTCAAGACATTCATAATTGGAATATATTTTGGCAGTTCTAAAACAATGCATGTCGTTAAAATTACCTATGCACATATTCAAAAATATAGACCTCCAATCTCAACCCTACTGAATCAGAATCTCTGAGACTAGGACACAGGAATACACATATTTTAAAAGCTCTTATTTTAAAGAATTATCAGTCCTGCACTCAATGTTTAGGTATTTGTTAGAAATGCAGAATTTCATCACAAACCTATGAAATCAGAACCTGCAATGTCACAAGACCCCCAAGTGATTCCTCTACACATTAAATTAAAAAGCGCTGCTTCAGGCTAGAGGAAGTCTTTCAGAAACAGAGTTAGTATCGTTAATGACCATCAGAAATATGTGGTAGGCTTAAAAAGCACCATTAAGGAACAAAGGAAATTTACATAAAAACATGTACCAGTGAATTATCCTTTTCAAATCTGTCCCATGTGGTAAATCAAAGATTTATTATTAATGTAAAATATGATCAGCTTTCATAAAAGCATATGGGAAACCAAGGGGAGGGTGAATGTCACCATTGATCATAAAATAACCTCTCATAACCCCAAATCCAATCCTGATGTAAATCTCCATCTCCCTGAATCAAAAACCAATCTCAATATTTTGAACCCAATGAAAGGCCAAGGGAAATTTATTCAATGCTGAAACAATGAAAGGAAATATATAGGTATTCCTTTTAAGAGTACTTCCCATTTGTAATTATAGATTAATATACTTCAATTCCAGGCTGAATTGGAAATTTACCTTACCTATGAACATGGACAGAGAGCTGACTATAGAAACTGATAGTACTTATCATTTGGAGAGCATTTGCAAATTGCCCAGCACTGTGCTAAAATTTCACATAAGCAGTGGTTTGTCACAGAAATTATTACTCCATTTCATAGATGAAAAAACTGAAATGCTGACTAGGAATGTTGATGGTCCCAGAGCTGACAAGCAGTGGAACCTGCATACAATCCCCCATCATCTGAATTCCTGCCCCATGCTCCTGATCACTGTAATCAAAACCTAACTGTAAGAAGACGCATGTTTCAGCCCCAGCCATACCACTCTGCAGACTTAACCATAAAGGGTCTGAGCCAGTTTCTCCAAGTCTAAGACAAAAACAGTATTATCTGTGGAAGGAACTTAAGTGTGCATCAATATACGGCTGGATAAAAGAAGACCTAGTACTTATGTGCAACAGAACATTACTTGGCCATAAAAAAAGAATAAAATCTTGCCATTTGTGACAACATGGATGGACCTAGAGTGTATTATGCTAAGTGAAATAAGTCAGACAGAAAAAGGCAAATACTCTATGATTTCACTTATAACCAGAATCTAAAAAACAATATAAATTAACAGACAAAACAGAAACAAACTCATAGATACAGAGAACAAACTGATGGTCACCTGCTACGGTCCAGCTACAGCGGGTCTAAGGGTCCCCTCAAGGTGAAGGTAGGAGTCGGCGAGGAAATCAGGCAACTACGCAGCTCAAGGCAGGTGATGCTCTGAAGACCTTTATTGAAAGTAAGGCTGAAGCTTTTATACTATTCTAACTGGCAAGTGATTTCAGCTGGCAAGCGATTTCAGATTCGTTGGCTTTTGCAGTTACTGTTACTATGCTTCTTGGTCTGAACAGGAACTTGGCTGTCTGCCTTGGTTAGGCTGTCGCAGGGGGGCTATTCTTATTCTGTGTTTTAGATATGTCTAAAATTGACTCGGGGGGGTAAACATGCCCTCCATGCCATGCCCACCAGGTTGGAAAATGCTTCTTTGAAGTCTTGGACATCCCGTCCTGACTTTGTCAAGGAAGGGATCCAACTGTGGACGTGAAAGTCACCAGATGAGAGAGGAGATGGGCAGTAAGGGTGAAAGGTATTAAGAAGTACAAATTGCCATTTTTAAAAACAATCATGGGGATGTAAAGTACAGCATAAGAAATATATTATAATAACTATGTACAGTGTCAAATGGATACCAGACTGATTGGGGTGTTGACTTTGAAAGGAAATACATCTCTAATCACTGTGTTGTATACCTGAAACTAATATAATATTGTACATGAACTTTAATTGAGATGTAATTTATTAAAAAATAATATGCAATCTGTCAGGTTTTTATAATTAATGGAAATAAGCCTGTGAAAGAAGCACCATACAATGCAAACCACAATTACATAAATTTTAGCCAAGATGGCAGAATGTGTTTACTGAGAATCCTAACATCACACTCCTCTTCCATTGTAAACATGTAAAACACTTTAAAAGCTATTAAAAAGAAAATGAATTTGTGATGATAAATATCTCAATCTTAAAAGGGATTCTAAAAAGGAATGGAAGCATGCAGAGGGGAGCGAGAGCTCTTGCTTATGTTTGTGTGTGGGATTTGAAACCGAAGAATGTCCAGAAGTTCACGTGCACTGAGGACTGAGGGCTAAAGAGAACCACGGTCATGGTCATAGTATGTTAGTTATTCAGTGCAGTAGAGAAACACCACCTCGCACCAGAAGTCAGACCAAACCATAGACACACTCAGGTGCAAATCTTTGATACCCTGCTCAAGGAATGTTTTGAACTGTCACCAGAAAACCTGACCTGAGGTGGGAAAAGTAACACTAAACAGACAGGAGGAAGCAACTGCAAATTTGCTAGACATGAATATGAGTATGTGCATGAAAAAAAAGAAGGAGAAAATTTCCAACCATAGTGACCTCCTGTCAATAGTAATGTAGGAGAAAGACTGGCCAGCAGAAAGTCCAAGGCCAGATCACATCCTCCAAGTACCAGTCCCAGCCCAGTACCATCTCCTCTGAGAGGTCTCCCTTTGGAACTATGCCCCATGAGTATGGCAGGATAGCACAGCAGTTAGGAGAGCACTCTCTCTCTGCAGAAAACCTCTAGGTTTGCAGCTCCAATGGAGAACCCTGGCGATGTTACTCAGGCAGTGCCTCAGTTTCCACATCCACAAAATGGACATGAGAATAGTACTAATCGCATAGACATGAGAGATTCCATGAGTTGACTCATATCCCACTGAGAAAAAGACTGTGCTCACAGTGAGCACTAAAAAGACAGCTGTTAACTTTGGCCTTGAGTAGGATAGGAAAGATGTAATCATAGAGAATGCTATCATTATTCTGGGGAGGGCATGCTATGGGGGTGTTGTTAACTGTGTCTCAAAAGGTTTAGTTCTCAATAAACTTGAAATTACTGTTCCCTTTTTATGATAAATGCTTTTTATTACATAATATGTAGTAGTCACACTCAATCAACAAGGTCAACAGAAAGTTGTGAGTATTCTGCTAAAAAACACACTATGAGTACATATATTTTTTCAGTGCAGTAAAGAATTTTAAAAATTCTTGTTTCCTGTAGTCATTTCATTTTGCAACTGGAAAATAAATAAAAGTGCAAACACCCAAGAACTTCTCTTCTTAAGCAGATATGATTAAAATAGGTTAAAATTCTATGTATCAATAAACCATGGACATTCACTTGCTTTGGAAGTTTCTCCGGTCTGCTACGGAGTATGTTGGATGCAACTCATGAGCAGGTAGGGGCTAGGTAAATTTCCAAAGTTGTTCAATAGCCATTAAATAGTTCTGGGTAGGTCTGTGGGGGCAGGAGAATTTCTCATTGGGAACACAAGGTGTGAGCACCAAATGTAAGATGCCTTAGAAAATACTGATTTCTTCCCAGATGGCTGGCCTGTCTCTTTAAATGCAAAGTCAGAGAGGTGAGATAAAATGTTATGTAAAAAATTTCCTCTGCAAAGAGAATGCTGACATTTTCTTCCATTTTAATTGGTTTCTCTCTTTGACGGGTATCAGAAATATTATTCAGTATTGTTACACTCTGTATAGTGAGGTTAGGAAAAGCAAAAGGAATATAAGTCTTTCCTGACAGCAGCAAAGGAGGTGGAGTTAAGACATGCAGGAGGGGAGTACAGAGCAGTGGTTAGGAGATCAGACTGCAGATGGACTCCGTGGGTGTGAAACCTGACGTCACTAACTCTGCGACCTTGAATGAGTTCCCCTGTGCCTCGGCGTCCTCATTGGTAAAATGAGGATAAGTATACACAATTCATGATTCTGTTGAAAGAATGAAAAGAATCAGGTAGAGGGCTAGGACCAAAACTGACACAGAACACATTCAATATATATGTTACTCTCATTATTGCTTTCTTGGTGTATCAATAAAAACAGCGTCATTAGATACCTTCTCTCACGATACCCATTTCTCTATCTCTTTATCGATCTCTCTATCTATCATGTATCGTCTACCTATCATCTCTGTCATTGTACATGCAGGTATGTATGTATGTGTCTATTTGACTATGTATCCATCTAACCTGTCTATTTATCTTTACATGAAGACACATGATCTTCTCCATCTCATAGCAGATTTCGTTCGGTTTTTTAACTAAAACAACAGGTCCAGAATAATACAAATCAAGCTTATGCTGTGGTTAATTTCACTAACTCAGTCTGAATACACAACATAAGTGTGTGCTAAGATGTTTTGTATTTTAAAATGAGTCTTTGAGCCCTGGCTGGCGTAGCTCAGTGGATTGGGCGCGGGCCTGTGAACCAGAGTATCGCGGTTTGATTCCCAGTCAGGGCACATGCCTGGGTTGCAGGCCAGTTCCCAGCAGGGGACACATGAGAGGCAACCATACATTGATATTTCTCTCCTACTCTTTCTCCTTCCCTTCCCCTCTCTCGAAAAATAAATAAATAAAATATTTTTAAAAAAATAAAAATAAAAATAAAATGAGTCTCTGAAATATCGCCAGCAGCCCCCTTCCTCCCTCCTCTGTTCTTTTAAGGTGTGGGGGTGGGGGGCACTTTCCATTCTGAAGGAGCTGGGCTCACAATGTTCTCAAGCTCTCCCTGTACACTTGTACCATGTCAAGCAGGGCTTCTTCAAAAGCAGCAGGAAAAGAAATCAAGATCAGTTTTGGAAGTTTTCAGTCTACACAAATCAAGCATCTGAAACCTCCAAGCTATGAAACCTATTTGTCCAGCACATTTGCTAAGATCGTAGGCTCTGTAGTCAGGCTGCGTAAGAGTAAATCCAGTTTAGAAACGTCCTGGCTGTGTGATTTCCCCCAAGTTCATTAACCTCCCTTTGTCCAGATTCCTCATTGTAAAATGGGGCAGTAACCAACTGTCCTCACCTCAGAGAGTTGTGGTGAGGATTAAATTAATTAACTTATGAAAGACAATCAGGACAGCATCAGGCACATACTACAAATTCAACATATATACAATTTGTGCTTATCGGTGAAGTTAAACAACAGATGACCCTTTAGCAAGGGACTCTAACGTCACAGCTCCCTCCAGGCTCATCATATTGTGCCTCTTCCCATCTCACTTCTTTTTACCAGACAGAGAATTCTGTTTAGGTCCTGCAATATGCTGCCTTGTTTCCAGTCTCCTGGTCTGGGTATTGTTTTTTATTCTGTTTGTTTCTCGTACCCTTCAGGGCTAGGTCTCAGTTGAACATCAAGGACTCAAAGCTGAGGTCTCTGACCCTGCCCCTTCTAGGATTCCCTTCTCCAGGATGCTGTGATTCCTGACTCCAGCCCCTTCTGTCCTTCACAGCAGGTTTCACACCAGGGTGATTTAATCATTTGTTTGTTTGTTTATTTGTTTGTTTCCATATCCTCTATCATAGATGGAAACTCCGTCTGTCCTTTTCACTGCTTTTCAAAATGAGTAGGGGACATCTAAGTAAAAATCACACAGTAGAACAGAATCTGATTCTCTCCCTCTTACCTTAGAGTTCACTGCCAAACTTCTCGACCTTGACGTTATGTTGCTTTTGATTTGTTGTCCAGAAGGTGTTATGCAATAGTGCATAACTCACCTCAGGGTCTCTGAGCACATTGATTTAGATGCATGGACTCATATAAGATTTTAAGCTAAAAGGGATCTTAGATGTCTCATTGACTTGTGTGGCCTCGGGCGTATTTCTGGTGAGAGGGTGGGGCTTGGACGGCAGGGATGAGTGGTCCGGTGCCTCACAGTTTATCAGAACGAGAGTTTTTAAAGCATTAAATCTGTCTTCTCCTCATTCAGTGTTTTTTTTTTCCCCAAAAAACATAGTGCCTTTTCCCTATTTTCACAGATAATTGTCTTTTATTACTTCAAGCTAAAATCACATCAATGTCTGCTGAAGCTGTTTATCTGACCAACTCTATCCCAGAGATTCGTTAGAGTGCATCCTATTCTTGAAAAGCATTTGAGAGAAATACAATTATGTATCATAATCATAATTATTCAGAGACATGAGTATACCTTTTTTATACTGTTGTATAAACAATTCAGGGTAAGGACTATCTCTTATTTGCTTCATAAAATTTCTCAATATATTTTTCTGTAAAAAAGATATATTTAAGACATTAGGTGCCTCTCATTTTTGTGTTTCTTCTATATGAAATTCATAGGAGGAATTTCTTTTTTTTAATTTTTGGGAAAAGGTTTGATTTTATTGTTTCCTTTATAAACAATCAAAACTAGTGTAGCTGATTGTCTTTGTGTACGCATCCCCACTTCTTTTGATCCCTAGAAAATCGAAGGTCAGTGATATCTAATTATCTATCTATCTGCCCATCTAGTCTAGGAAAAGACCTTTTCATTAAATATGTAGCAAATAAATTAATAAATTAAGGAACTAATACCACAGCTATAGAGTTCCTAAGTATCTCAAAACAATATGTCACAGGTACAAGGTGAGACCATACGGTTCTCTTGACACAAACCCATCTGTACAACTGAAAGAAAAGCTCAGTGTTTATAATGCATCAATATTTTCTCCACAAAGAGAAAAGCATCATTACATTTTTTGTAAAAGCAAAATAAGACTAAGGATAGAAAAAATAAATGCACACAGCTTTGGCAGACAGTAAAGCTGAGAGAACACATCTAATCAATCCCAAGCTGAAGTGACTATATAACACTCTGGTAAAAATTCCCAAATATACCCCAAACCTTACACTTTGCATGACAGACACCTTCTGAAATATGTGACTTTCTACTCCTCTCTCTGTGGTGAACAATTATTGTGCAACAGCCTCCTTTGGGGTCGTTCATCCCTTTTTAATGCTTGAAGTGAGCTCTACCTCTGGACTCGGACTCAGCTCGAGTTCCCACACGTGTAACTGCAAATATTCCACCTAATGTGCTTCTTTCTGCATCTTTCCCCAGTCATACTAAACTACTAAACCATGCTCTACTCCCAGGTTAGAATGGACCTTATGTTGTTTATAATCAACTGTCCAGAGGGTTTTTTGCCACTAACCCTCTATTCTAGTTCTTCATTGCTATGCAACAAACGTTTACATAACTTGATGGCTGAAAACAATCCTTTATTTTGTTCACATTTTCGAGGATCATGAATCTAGGAAGGACCTGGCTCCATGTGGCTCTAGCTAAGGTGGCTGGGGCTAGAAGACATGCTTCTAAAATAGTTTCATCATGCACATGCCTGGTGCCTCGATATGTGGCTCCCCAGACCGTCCTCCCCAGACTGTCCTCCCCAGCGTCCTGTCTCCTCCTCTAAGTCCCTCCATATGGCTCCGGCTTCTCACCACATGGGAGCCCCAAGTAGACAGGCTGATGAGAAGGGTTCCAGCAGGGTCGATCGTAAAAGCTAGAATTTTAAGAGGCCCAGGTGGAGTTGTAAGGTTTCTTAAGATCCAGCCTCAGAACTCCCACAGCATCCGTTCTGCCAGTTTACTGAGCAAGAGTGAACCAAAGGGCTGGCCCAGATTTGAGTGCGGGAGACTGCGGGAGGACAGGAATGCTGTGAGGTGTGGCAGGAGAGGTCTCTGGAAGCCAGTGATTATCCCTCCCTCTGTCTGGGATGGGATGTCTTGTTGTCCTGGTTACTTCTACACATCCCTGGTTCTTAGCATGAGTATTTCCTTCTTCAAGAAATCTTTCTCCCCATGTACATACATTTGTCATAGCATGTGTTCTATTCCTCTGTAGAATGATTTACAAGTCTGTCTCTATACTAGAACCTGAACTCCTGAGGGGATTAAAGATGCCTTAATTATATCTGAGATGTGAACTTAGCCCTGGTGCTCAGTAAATGTTGGCTGGGTGGACGAGCACATACAGGTCAGCACATTTACTCCTGAGCAAAATCACAATAGATGGATTCAAGTGGAACTCTTCCTCCCAGAGAAGTTTCTGGGTTGGGGCTACCTTGCCTATGAACTAGCCCCCACGCATGAGATATTCACACATGATGTCAACTCAGATCAGGATTATAACAAATTGACTCGGCCAAAAGTAGTCAGAACGACTGATTGAAAATGTCTCAGGATCCTGCCCCTTAACGAGCCCTGTCTTTCTCACACACGTCAAGCACACTTGTGACAGTGTACATTTAACTGGACAGCCAGGCCCGTAAGAAATGAAAAGCAGGACAAAAGGCAGCTGAGCTTTAGCCAGAGGGAAATTACTTTTCCACAGTTTCTCTAATTTGCTCCTTCTTAGTACTGAGTCTCCACTGGACTGTGAGCCATGCAAATGCTGCCTTTACCAAGGATGCATTACGAAACCTCCTTGGGTGGGACTTGTGAGCTAATTCAAGCAAAACTACAGATACTTGCTTCGAAGCACAATCATGAGGGTGAGGTGTTCATCCCAATTGTTACAATAGAACATGGGATTATTCTAAACTTCTTCCTTTCATCTTACTGAGTTTATGAATAAATCTCAGGATGTGTGTGGGCAATGAAAGCACTATCGCGAGATCTATCCTTTTCACAAATTTTGAAGTGCTCATAACAGTACTGTTAACTAGAGAGAGGTACTGCGTTGTGAGGCAGATCTCTTGGCCTTATTCATGTAGCAAAACAGAAACTTTGTATCCATATAACAACCTGTCATTTAAAACATTAAGAAAAAAAGTGACGCAAGAAAACTTGGGAACATGTTAGCCATGTCTTTCACCTTGATTGTGGTTATTGTGTTCCTGCATGTGTTTGCCAATGTTTAAACTCACCAAATTGTGTACATTAAATTTGTGTAGTTCTTTGAATGTCTCTTATACATCAGTAACGCTGTTTCTTAAAATTGGTTAAGATTATTTTCTTTTTTACTGCTTTTTTTTCCTTTTAGAGTGACTAAGAAAGGACATAGCCAAAGCAGTCACCAAGAAGATCAGTAAAAGGAAAAGAGAGAAACTGACGATAACTAAATGCTGAGATCAGCAAAAAGGACAAATCCTTAGATAGAACAAGGCAACAGAAAGCTTTTGGGGGAATATAGTGATGGGTTGAATGAGGGCCCATCTCCCACATCTCCTTAGAAAAAGATTGCGAGAGGGTTTTTTGTTTGTTTGTTTGTTTGTTTTGAAGTTCTGTTTTCACCCACCCTCCTATTCAACCAAGCATTAACTTCGGTATAGCTCAGTAAGACTTTAAATATAACAAGATGAGAAGAGGAATCCCCAGAACTCTTTAGTGGAAAACAGTGAAAATACGATTGGTAAGAAGCTGGAAGTGTATGACAGGGGACAAAGGTGCTCAGGGAAGCTATTTGATGATGACCAAGGTTTCCCAGGCACAAAGCAGGACACAGTGCAACCTATTTGAATGTTTGGTCACGTGGCCCATGTGGACAGAAGGTGACAGTGTTCCTGGACCTGCAGACTCTGAAGCAACTTGACTGATGTCACTTCTAAGATAGGAGGGCCAGCACTTTCCATCAAGCCTCTCCTTGAATATCAGAAATGGGTCACAGTTGTGCAAAGGTGGTGAAAATTATGAACCGTAATTTGGATGGCAACAAAGAGTACAACCATTGACCAGGAGACACCAAACGCCAGGGCCAGACTGTTAATATTTTAGGCTTCGCAGGTCACACGGTCTCTGTCATAACTATGCAACTACCTTCTCGCAAAAAAAGCAGCCAAGGGCAACACAAACAAATCGATGTGTCTGCGTAGCAATGAAAGTCTGTGTGATCATGGGAATGTGAATTCATTTACTCTTCACATGCTATAAGACCTTATTCTTCTTTAGATTTTACCAGCAATTTAATCATGTAAAAGTATTCTTATCCTGAAGGCCATACAAAAACAGGTAGCAGGCTGGACTGGGTCCATAGTCTGAATGTTCTGACCCATAATACTCATTAACTCTAGTTAGTGACAGAATTAAAGGCTCACCTTGTGTGTGTATGCGTGTGTATACATATATATCCAAAAGTGTCATCTAGACTTATTTATTTTGCCTTTAGATCTAATTGATTTGGACTACTATTCCACAACATTTGGGAAATGGTGGGAAAACATTTTTAAAGAAATAATACATTACATTATGTCAAAATTATGTTAAATTCACATTTTATGACAAAAACAACACTTTTTGCAACATAAGCTGAAAAGTATATTATAATAAATTGCTACATATGTAGTAGAATAAAAAGTTCTTAGAGTCAGAAAGTCCTGAGTTCAACTTTGGGCTACACCAAATAAGTGGTAATATATAAATTATTTCTAAGCAACACAACTGAATTTCAAGGTAATTTTAAAATATTTTTAAGAAGAATAAATTGAGTCCTGTTTTAATTAAATTACTTGCCCAACATTTAAACCTTGTGAATGACACAATAGAGGACAGCGAAGGCTTCAGATGAAAATGCGAGTAAAAATATGAGAGAAGCACTTGGGACAAAAGTATTTCCCAAAATGCATTTTTGAGTTTAAAGTAATCATGATTTCCCCATTCAACAATTCAGGAGACTATTGCTGAAAGTTTTATGATTGACCTACATGAGCAAGTGAGTGAAATATCAAAGAACATAGAACAAGATATACACACTTAATACACTAGAGACAAAATTTGCATGTAGATCCCTGTGGTAGACACAGATGGTCCACCTGACCCCCCTTCAATTGCCCCAACTCTAAGTCCCCTCAGGATTTGCTGAGCTACAGGGATCTAGGGCACACCCTCCAGAGGGTTGTCCGCGTCTGATGACGGATCCAGACTTGAGCAGAAAGGCCCACTATTTTGGCCCAACTTGGGCCATGTCTTTTCCAGAGCTCCCTGCATCACTGGAAGAAGCTTTGCCAAGGCTTTGACATGAGTCAACATCTCCTATGCCATCTTGCTTTTTTCCCTTCTCTTCCAAAGAAGTTGATTCCAAAGAAATACTCTTCAGGCTAAACTTGATTTCAGCATCAACATCCAGAGATGCCAAACCACCAGTGATAGTGACAGTGATCTGAGAAAGCAGGTGATAGGAGGGGCTTGGAGATGGATCACTCACTGCCCAGCTGCCAGTGAGGACTGCCCACCTGTTACCCAGAGACAGAACATACTTTTGCCATGAGACACAGCAAAGGTCCAGTAGAACCATTAGCTATGACAGTCAGGCCTTGTGTCCAGGGACCAGCAGAGAAGGAAAGGAATCGCCACCTTGGTTGGGGAACTGACTGGTTATCAGTAAGAGGTTAGGCTGCTCTTACAAACCAAGGCAGATGGGAACAGAGGCACACCCAAGAGACCCACGCAGGCAGGCTTTGGTCATTTCTTGCCTACCTGTGACTTCTCAAATACAATTACAACTAGAAAACATACAACAAAATTTACATTTTTACTTTAGAAAAAAGATCTACAATCCAACAGTTTTATCTCCAGCTCAATTAAATATATATATAGAGGGAATCAGAAAATTTAATATCCAAAATGATATGGCTTAGCAATATAAAAAATATAGAAATAAAGCTCTGAGAATGTACATTTTCTCACCATGAGATACCACTTAACATACTTAGAATATGAAAAAGTTCAAGTTTAGTAATGTTATAGAAAGACGTGCCTAAATTTGTTTTCAAATTTCAAGGTTTATAAATTTCAAATTGTTGACACCTTTGATTGTTCCACATAGAGCATATTTGTATTTGAGAGACATTTCTGTATGTGCTTAGATAACTGGTAAGCTCAGAGAAAATTCTGCTGTATAAACAATATTCTCAATTCTATTTTTTTCTTTGTTATATTGCATAAATGTAAAAGCAAATATTCTCACAAATATTCTATTTTCTCTCCATTCAAAGTATATTTTCTTCAACAAATACTTTGGTGCGGTGAGGTTCATCAAGTGATTTCTCTATTCTTATTTTTCATATTTTGAAATTAGATGCTGCAAAACTAGACCTCATCAATTTTATTTAATTCTGTTATTAAACATGAATGTAACTAAGGGACAATAACAACTTCAAGGTATATTTTCTCACCAAGTTAAGATGTTCCAAAGCACAAATAGGGAATTTCAGAATTACATCTTACACACTGTTTGAACACTCATTATTTAATTTGTTAAGTTCCTACTTTGTTTTTGTTGTGATTAATGTCAATGACTTTTCATTTGCAAGCTTTTTTTTCAATAATTACAATTCAATAAAACTGTCAAAAATCTGAAGATTTGTGAATTTCATTTATTTAATTAAAGTATTCCAACTAACACTGGCTGGTGTAGCTCAGTGAATCGAACACTGGCCTGTGAACCAAAGTGTCACCAGTTCGATTCTTAGTCAGGGCATATGCCTGGGTTGTGGGCCATGGTCCCCAGTATGTGGTGCAGGAGAGGCAGCCACACATCGCTGTTCCTCTCCCTCTCTTTCTCCCTCCCTTCTCCTCTCTCTAAATATAAATAAATAAAATCTTTAAAAAGAGAGAAAAAAACAAAAAAAGTACTCCAACCAATTTTTATTTACAAAAAACCCCCCAGAATTTAGAAGATTCAATTACAGTAAATATATTTCAACACAATAAATTTCAATATAGGTCACATTGATGACTTTTAATGTAGTTCTTCTAAGGCTCAAACTTTTCTAAAATGTAATTGATGATGGATAGCAATGAGCAGTGTGCACACTGCTGATGAATTTTTAAATTCATTTTAAATTATAATAAAGTAATTATATTAAAATTTATCATCTCAACCATTTCTAACTGTACAATTCAATAGTGATAAGTATCCTCCACTATTGTGTAACCAATCTAGAAAATTCTTCCATCTTGCAAAAATGAAAATCTATACCTATTAAATAAGAACTCCTCATTTCCTCCTCCCCCTAGCCCCTGGCAATGAGAGCTCTACTTTCTTCCTTTATGATTTTACTACTGTAGGTACGTCATACAAGTGAAATCATACAGTGTTTGTCTTTTTATGACTGGCTGTTTTCACTTAGCACAATGTCCTCAAGGTTCATCTACACCAAAGTATCAGAATGTCCTTTCTTTACAAGGCTGAATAATATTGCATGTTTATACACTACTTGTGAAGGCTCTGTCCTTGACAAATTTTAGGCAGACTCCACTAGGGCCTCAACCTTGCCCCTGTCCTTGCTGGGCCTGCATAGCCCAGTCTTGCCAAGAATCCTGCTAAGTCAGTATACAGAGAATACCCCACCCTTGATATATGATTACTCTTAATATCTGATTAAGTTCCTCACCCCGCCCCTCCACCTTGAAATCTAAGCCCTTGGCCTGCCTTCAGCATGAATCCTATTAAGTCTAAATCAGTTTAGCTATTTTACTTATTGCTCAACTGAATTTATTCATTCAGAAATACAACGGCAGCATATCCAGCATGGGTCAGCACCCTGAAGTCTTTCTTCTCCATATTTTTTGTTTTAGAGAGGACTTTTATGCACAAATAAGAACAAAAGTCCTTTCAGTTTCAACTCAACCAATTTAAGTAAATTATTTTAGAATCAATTTATGCAGAAACCTAAAGAGGTCACATTCCAGATTGAGGTTCAAGACTAACCAGGATTTTGAAGCAAAGTGGATTCATTCTGTTTCATGCCTGAGTAATCTAAGGAGGGAGAGGCCAACTGAAATTAGGCCAGCTGAAACAGCACCATGGCAACAGCAGTCCTGGAATTAACTGCATTGCTTCTGAAGGTAAGCCCGCAGTGGCTGGTTCCTATGAACTACTAAAGAGGTTCCCCAATTTATGATCATTCCACTTATGACTTTTCATCTTTACAGTAGTACAAAAGCGATTTGCAGTCAATCAAAACCATACTTTGAATTTTGAGCTTTTCCTGGGCTAGCAATATGAGAATGATAATCTCTCATGATGCGAGATAGTGAGCCTCAGCTCCCAGCCAGCCATGTGATCAAAAGGGCAAATAATCTATACTCTACATTGTACAGCTGACCTTTCAATGATGCAGTGGTTAGGGTCCTCACACCCATCCAGCAGGAAATTCTTGTATACATTTTCACTTCCCTAAAACTTAACTACTAAAAGCCTACTGATGACCTGAAGACCTACTGATAATATAAACAATCAATTACCACATTTTTTATGTGAAGTGTATTGTATACAATAAAGTAAGCTAGAGAAAAGAAAATATTATTAAGAAAATTATAAGGAAGAGAAAATATATTTACAATATTTATTGAAAAAATATACACTAAGTGGATCCTCACAGTTCAAACTCATGGTGTTCAAGGCTAAGCTATGGTATTCAGCAGGTTAGGTATATTAAATTCATTTTTGATGTATGATATTTTCAACTTACAATGGGTTTACCAGGATGTAATCCCATTTTCATTATACGAAGGCCTGTCCCAAAAGTATCCAGCCACACACTATGAAAAATAGAGACATTTATCGAAGAAGATACAAAATACAGGTCTAGGACAATGGCACCACAGTCCCCTTCAAAGTAGGCACCTTGGGGCCTCACACAGTTCTCCCAATTGCCATCAGCTGCCCCATCATACTTTCCTGAATGTTATTAATGATCTGAAATCTCTTCCCTTTCAAAGGTGATTTTAGTTTTGGGAAAAGCCAGAAGTCACAGGGCACCAAGTCTGGACTGTTAGGGGGGCTGAGTCACCTGGGTAAGTTGATGTTTTGCCAAAAAAATCTGCACAACGTGAGGTATGAGAAGGTGCCTTGTCATGATAAAGCTGCCAATCATCAGTTGCCCATAGCTGTGGTCTTCTGAATCACGCAAATAGTTTCCACAGAGGAATGTTCAAACTTAATGCAACATTTGATGTAGCTTCATTGCTCTACTTGCTCAGTTATTTTAAATGCTATGGCTACACAGCACACATGCTCACTCAATGGCATCTACCACCCCCACTGACTAGTACAGTGAAGTTGCCATTGTTCACGCATGCACATTCCAGCCCACCCTCCTTGGCTGCCAGGTTACATCGATGTTGTGCAAACCATTCTTGTTATGTTAATAATGGTTGGACTTTTCCCAGACAGATCTCCTTTGTCCAGATGCATCTGTAATGGTCTATGCATGAGCGTTTCCAGTTGCACTAGAGAGTGAGTACTCACTCTCTCATGAGAGAGTTTTACTCTTCCATGTATGGATAAGCAAGGGCCCTTGGAAGATCCTTTGAAAACTAGAACTGTATTTTCTGTAGTTACAAGCTTAAAAGTAGGAATTGACTGAGCAATAATATTAACACACACGCCATTAGCAAGTTCCCAGTGATGAAAAAAGGTCTCAGGAATGTAGGGAACTTTGTATTGAGTGAATAAGTCAACATCAAACATGTCCTAGACCCACAGTGCACTGAAGCTGGCTCACTCACATTTTTCAGAATAAAAGAACTGTTCTACTCCTTTTATCTCTCTTTCTTTCACCACCAAATTTCTAAAATTCCACTGGTCAAAAATCTATTAGCAAGTGAGAGGAAGAAGAGAAGTACTGTTAGGGGGAAGACAGAGCAATCTATGAAGTCTCGCCTCTATGTCTGCAAGCAATCAGCTTGAAAACAGGTCCTAGCTAAGAGATGAGATGGGGAAATTTTAAGATCTTGATTATTAAACCATGCTGGACAAATTAATGATTGAATTGAGACTCCTCTGTAGAGCTACAAAACATTCTTTATTATCTAAAAGGGAACAGAAATTCATGAGCTCTAACCTATTTTCTGATTCAAAGAGACAGAAAGACCCAGTCCCATAATATGTGTTTAAATGGACTCTAGTGGGTAGGGGAAATACATGCTGTTTTTGTTGTTCTTGCTAAATGAGGAACCCTACTTAGTTAATAGTTTACTTCCCTTATCAGCATTCATGTGTCAAATACTTTATTGCTAAAAATCTTTACATTTTTTACAAACCAGTCAGGTCTTTGTCTTTTTAAAGTTATTTCCAAGGGTTCTGTTTACCAAAAAATGTAATCTTAAAATCATCAGTAAGAATATGTTTGCAATTGTCTTTGTTCTACCTGCCTCATGTTCTGTAATCCAGCTTTGCCTCCTGTGATACACAGGGAATGGAATGTCTCCTTTCAAGATCACTCCTGACTTCTCTTTCTAATTGTTAAATTCTATGCAAAATGCACAAACTTTGTTTTAGTACAGTTAAACTCTCCCTTCTTTTGTTCCTCTTCCCCATGACTTTTATGATAATTCTCCAGGTTGAATTTACCCAATAAAGAATTCAAGCTCTGGTCCTGGCTGGTGTGGCTTAGTGGATTGAGTGCCAACGTGTGAACCAAAGGGTCACCGGTTGATTACCAGTCAGGGCAGATGCCTTGGTTGTGAGCCAAACCTCTAGTAGGGGGCACTTGAAAGGAGGAAACCACACATTGATGTTGGATGTTTCTCTCCTTCTCTTTCTCCCTCCCTTCCTCTCTCTAAAAATAAAGAAATATCATCTAAAAAAAATTTTTTTTTAAAGAATTCAAGCTGTGGCGTCAGACTTTCTGAATTTCAAACCCTGACTCACCACTTACAGCTGTAGGCCATGGGGCATCATTTATTCTCCATAAGCCTTCATTTCCATATATACATAAAATGAAATAATAATTATATGTAACTTGGTGTAGTGTCTATTATACAATAAGCCCTCAATTAATGTTAACTCACTTTTACTCTTTATCGTCAGAACCATGTGGTCCCTCCAAGTCTCCATCTTGAACTCAGGTGCTCATCCTAGACATCACATACTTGCATTTCCTGGAGTTATGTCATCTCGTCTCTGCCTCATCCATATTCATATATTCAACTTATTTGATTTTTTCATACCTATACCTACAACATCACCTTTGTTCTTAATGATTACAAATCTCTTTTAAACTCACACTTCTCTTCTGAACTATGGAAGAAATTTTCCACTTAATAGTCATTACCTCTTAATACACAACATTTCTAAAGTAAACTCATTAACCATTTCCACCCTCCAGTCCAACACACACACATACGCACACACAGCTCTTTTTAGTTCTTCATTTCCTAGGATGTATGAACATTCCAGTCAGTCACCGAAGCCAGAAATTAATGAGTTGTCCCAGATTCCTTCTTCTCCCTCCTTTCCCACTACAATTTGTCACTAAACTCTATAAAATTCACCTCCCAAATATTTCTAAATCAGTCAACACTTCTCCATTTCTATTCTAATAATGAGGAATCAAATAAAGGCTCCTGAGCCAAAGTACACATAGTTCATGATTTAACTATTGTCCATCGCTTCTCAACGACTCTTCCCTCTTTATCCCCGAGTGTCAACCACATCACTTGTTTTAAGTTTCCCAACTGCACCAGATTTTCTTTTGCTTTCTTGGCTTTGAATATTGTATTCTCTCTGTCTGGGCTGTGACCACATCATTTTGTCTACAATGTGACACCTATTGTAGAATAGAACAAACAAGCTGAGTACTCACTGTCTTCATGATCACATACTGTCCTCTCAATACCTATTGCATATAAATATCATCATCGTTCTTGTTTTGGAGAACAGAAAAATCTTTCAGAGAAGTTCAGTAACATATATGTGGTTCCGCAGCTGGAAATTTGTCAAAGACAAACTTGGAATTACTTAGGAGCTAAGTAAATGTTTCTTAGATATTGAATCTTAAGACAGAAATTGTTATTCTTCTTATAAGGATATCAAAATGAAAAATCAAGTATCTTAATGACTTATCCAAGATTTTATAACTGGTTCATAATAAAGCAGAGATATAAGCCTGGATTTTAATCTTTGTTATACTTGTTTGCTTTTTTCCAAGTTGTTAGGCAAAACAAACAAACAAAAAAAGACATGACTTGGAATGGTGAACACGGAATACAACACACAGATGATGTATTATAGAATTGCACTCCTTAAAACTATACAATTTCATTAACAAAGGTAGCCCCAATAAAGTCAATAAAAATTTAATAAATAAATCAGTTTGGTACAAAGTGACCACAGTTTGTTCAAAATGGTTCCCTTAAGTATTCTGTACTTGCTCTTTTCTCTTCCTGTCACCAATAAAATTTCTAAAGATCTGAATAAAATATCATGTCCTCTGTCAGAACTTTCTGACCTTCTACTCTATGATGATTCACTCCTCTAAAATCCTATGACATTTCCAAAGTACATCATCCAGGCTGAAATTTAATCCTATGTGACTTGCATTGTTTATTTTTTATTAAGGTATATGCTATAGAGTTAAATTCATACTTTTCACGTAGAGTTCTCTGGGTTTTGCAAATATATAGTCACATAACCACCACCAAAATCAAAATATAGAAAAGTCTGTTAGCTCATAAAATCATACCTTTGCATAATGTAGTCATCCTTCCCTCTTACCCAAGCCTCTGACAGTCATTGATCTGTTTTCTGCATCTACAATTTGGAATATTCCAGGGTGTCATATACGGGGAATCATACTGCATGTAGCCTTAGGGGGCTGACTTCTTTCATTTACTTCACTGCATCTGACACTCATCCACATTGCTGTGGTGTCAGGAGTCCATTCCTTCCTGTTGCTGAGTAATAGTCTAGAGTATGATGCACCACAGTTTGCTTATCAATTGACCTGTTAATGACTATTTCAGCTATTTTCGATTGATTATGGAAAGTGATAAATATTTGCACAGAATTTTTGCATTCAAAAAGTATCACTTCACTCAGGAAAATCCTCAGTAATAGGAATGGTGGCAAGTGAATATTTAACTTTATTAAAAATGACTAACTGATTTTTCCCAGTTAAGGTACCCTTTTGCATTCTCAATAACAAAGTACAAGAGTGCCAGATGTTCTGCATCCTCACAAAGGCATTGCATTGTCAGTTATTAAAATCTTTGCCATGCAAGTAATAGTACCTCATTGTGGTTTTAATTTGTATTTCTCTGATGACTAATAATGTTTAGCATCTTTACATCTGCTCATTTGGCACCTAGGTATCTTCTTTTGAAAAGCATTGGTTTAAATATTACTTCAAAAATATATTTCAATTATTATTTGTTTTCTTACCATTGTGTTCTAGGTGTTCTTTATTTCTCCTGGGTGCAAATTTCTTATGAGATATGTGATTCAGAATATTTTCTTTTGTATTATGTATGGCTTAAATTTTTATTTTCTTAAGAGTACCTTTTACAGAGCAGGAGTTTTCTAAAGATTTTATGCTGTACGTTTCATTTTGAGATAAATGACGCATTTTAAGTTTAAGAAACAAAGTTTTGTTTCTCTTATTCCTATTGATATGGATTTATTTCTTTTTCATACTCAGTGCATTGACTGGAACGTATGTATAGTTGGTGCTTTTAGCATTGGGAAGAGTGGACATACTTGCCTTATTCTCTATCTTAGTGAGCAAGGGTTCGGGTTTCCACTATTAAGAAGTTAACTATTTTTTGTGGCTACACACACACCCCTATATATTTCATGTACTTTTATACTTCTAATCTTTAAAAATTAATCTCTCAACCTGGGAAGATTTACCATAAGGTAGCCTGCTCTGTTCAACATTTGAGTCAGTGACTAGGAAAAAGCAACAGACATCAAGGCCACCAGTATGCTAACCACAAGTAGATACGTGCAAAACGATACTAAAATGATGAATACGGATTAGATAAGGCCCTAAATTAGGGTCAAAAACACACAACACACGCATAGACTTTTTTTTAAGGAAAAGAAAGCTATCTTAGGGCGTTGCTTTCACAGTAAACCTAATAGCAATTTACTATGCATTCCAAATTAAGGCTTTGATAGCTTTGGGCTGCATTAAAGTATAAAAGTCTAAAATATGAGAAATGACGATCATGCTTAGTGGCGCTCTAAACACACCTCCTCCATCGAGAGTACAATTCATACATACAGGGTCTGTCACAAATGACACCCCTTTTTTATTACAAAATCTTTTATTACAAAATTACAAGCATATAATTCTGTAACAAAACAAAATCACACTCAAGCACACCCTCTAACATTTTAGGTGAAATGTTCAAATTAAAACTATAAATTATGACACCCACATTATTATCCTACCAACCACACTCAAGTAGACCTTCCTTCTTCCAGATCCTGTATATTTATATTTTCATACATATATATATATATGCATGTATACACTAAGAATTTTAAACCTTATTTTATGTGGAAAACTTTAAATGTTTTTAAAACCAAGAAATTGTGCATGCTTTATCAATTAAAAAATAATCAAACCCCTAGTAATTAAAATTAAATTAACACAACATTTTATATAAATTACATAAAGTATGATACAATTTAAAACCGAATTAATATGCAGGGATGAGTAACCAGGATGTTAAAACGAACTGACACAATGTCAACAAGGCACTAGGAAAACAGGTGATATTTTTCTATACGAAATGACGTTTAGTTTCAAAGTGGATTACATTTGTTCTAAGCAGTAAAAATCAGAGAGTCTCTCCGTGGAAAAGTGCTCCTTCTAGAAGGCAGTGAGTTCTCTGTTCCTGGAGCTGGCTATGCATGGGCAGCGTGGGCGCTTCTCAACGCTGGCGCAGAGATTTCCGGGTAGAAATGAAAATCCAGAGGGAGAGATAAACGATCACATAAATGACCCACAGGCCTTGGAGTCACATGGAAAATCACAAACAAATCTTCAAATGGGACTTTGTCTCTGTTCAAATCAATTTAATTGAGTAATGTGATAGTGCTAGGTGCCAGCCAACCTGCATATTGAACCCTGCATCCTCCTGCAGGAGTTAGAGTTTCTGAAACAGACAACAAAACCGAAATGGGCGTGCTCTGTTCTCTTGGTTTCCCTGGCAACTGAGCGGGGTGGGGGCTGGGACCACTTTCAAAGGTTACTAGTGTTTGTATATTTGCCAATGGCAAGGTCAGTGCTACCTTAAAGAACTTCTGGGTCAGAAATGCCCCAGGGGGTGTGAATTTGTTCCTCAGTTACACCACAGCAAGGATCAGGAGAGGTGGGCTTGGAAACAGGATTTGGGTACAATGAACCACAGGAGGCAAAGTACCTTCCGAGTACACTGCGCAAGTGTCATCGTGGCTAGCCCACACCTGAGCCCAGAATCAGCTCCAAATCCCTCTCTTCCTTTCTTTCCTCTCAGACCTGAGCTCAGGCTGAAAGCAAAATGTTTTAATAGACGGGAGCTAGATAAAGAGCTTAAATGAGTCACTCTAATGAAAATTTAGGTTCTAATTAAAAAAAAAAAAAAGGCGTGTGTACTGGGATCCTCCTCTTAGACTGCCTTGGAGCCATATGGAAAACCCGAATCCCTGGTCACACATTTCAGAAATGAGCATTTATCAAAGCACCACCTGCCTACCTATCTTGGGGCTCTGTCAGCGTCTATTGCTTTCCTACTTCTGCTTTTTAAAAGCCATGTTTATCCGCCCCAGCGGACTTTCCTTGGCCTATTCATGTAGCTTTTGGGGCCAACGTTGTTTGGCTTTATAACTCTTATTCCCCCTTAAAGTTGAAATCTGTAAGAGTGGCCTTACACACGAGAAAGGAAATGCTGCAGCCATATGGGGGCCCAGGTTTCCATGATTTTGGCCGATGTGCACGAACAGAAAATGGGAAAGCAGGAAAGGGGAAAACGTTCTGTCACGCTGTACTTTACAATTTTTTTTCTCTTGGTTAATAGGAAAATAGATATTTTTAGTTACCTTCAGACTTGCTGCAGGATTCATGTTTAATGAGGTAAAGGATGTTCAATAGTTTTTCAAAGCATAGCACAGCTGGAATAAAATACCCCATGTATTAGCAACTTGCATGCTCCATATACAAATGGTGATACTTGTACTCAGTATTTAAACAATGCACTTAGACATAAAGCTTGAAACACAGATGGACAGACACTCACTGGTTTCCAAGTGTTCCCTGCTCCTTACAATGATCTTCATAAGCCTCTTAACAAGCCGAAAATCCTATTTGACAGAATTATCTCATTTTAGCAAAGACATCATCACATCAGTCTGCAGTCCTATTTTAGAGGCTCTGACACAATTTCTTTATCTTTCTTCTCTTCTCTCCACATGTGAAAAATGGAAATCTTCAAATTCGATGTAATCTCTCTTAAAATCAATTTAATTGAACAAACATCATTGTGCTAGATGATGTTGTATATGGAACCCTGCTTTCAAAGAAATCACACTCCTTTAAAAGAGAAAATAAGCAAATGATCACCATATTTTGCCGTATATAATGTGTACCTTTTTGCCCAAATTTTTTAGGGAAAAATAAGGATGTGCATTGTACCTGGGTATAATGGCTACATCCCATAGGTATAATTTGTATATAATGCACACAAAAATGTGGGTGCACATCATACATGGCAAAATACGGTACTATAATTTGACAAGCAGCCACAGAGCAGGGATTCGTGCCTTTGGCCATTTGAAAGTATGGCAAATTTCACAGAGGAGTTCTGCTTGAGCTGCATTTTGAAGAATGAATGGAAATCCCACCCAATAAGGATATTTCAAGTGAGGACTATGGAGCCTTGACTGGTCAGGCTTGCACAAGCAGCTCCACGTGGCTTTTAGATGCTAAAGCTTTGCTTGGAGCAGATGGGATAGAGAATATCTGCAGAGCGAACTGGACAGATGGAGGAGGGAGAGATCAGAGAGGCCTAACATGTGATGCTAAGAAGCTTGGACTTCACTCTCTAGAGAATTGAAGGTCTTTGTCAGATTTTCATCTGAAGAGCAATTTGATCAAATTTTACTTCAAAAAGAAAGTTTTATGGACACTGGATTAAACTGAGATAAAATTGGAGACTGGGGTAATTGTTCAAGATACTATGAAAGATCCAGACAAAAAGTAATCAGGGTTTGAGCTAAAGAGGGAGTTGAAAATATGGGAGTAAACTAAAGAGATAACTGGAGGGTAGACTCTGCAAGACCATCCTACAAGTGATGGAAAATCGTGGCAGGGGCGAGAGTACTCAGGGAAATAGCGCATGTGTAAAAGAGGGAGTCAGGGATGATGTCAAGATTTCAGAGACCTCCTATTTTAATTATTCTCTCAGAAAACATTGTGCCACAGGTCCTTGCTGCTGAAAGTGTGGTCCACGCACTTACTAGAACTGGCATCCCCAGAAAGTGTACTGAAAATGCAAGTTAGTGGGCTCCTTGGCAGAACCTCTGGTGTCAAGGTTCAGGAATCTTCCCTTCCAGTTCATTTGTAAACATGCTAAAGTGTGAGAAGCACTGTCTTATGTGTTTAAACTAATTCTACACGTCTCCCATGAGAATTCTACACGTCTCCCATGAGAATTCTTCCTTTTCTTCCAGCCATCTCTCCCTTTTCTACCTCTAGTTCTGGTCCGGCTTGAAGTCTAAATGAAAGTAGCCTACAAGAGTGATGCCAAAATTTGGGAGTGGGCAACATATTCCCAAGTTTGAGCCTCACTCCACATGGCCATAGCAGCTTAATGATAGTGTTAAGACGTTTCACAATCCGCTGAGTGCCGTTCCCATATGGTAAGTGCCTGCTTGTTATTGCATTAGACTAAAACACTCACAAAGAATGGACACCACGGTACTTGAACTCATGTCTATTTTCTCTCCACAGTTCTCATTTCAATACTTCCAATGACAGCAGTGCCCTACTGCGATACTCTTTATTATCAATGCCTCCATTGTAAATAGCGCAGAAAAGGGAAGCCAGACTCACAATGCAATAGTGAAAGGATGGAAAATCTTGTTCTTAATTAGACTCTTGAGTTTGAAAAACTCCATTCTTTTCATGAGAGGAAATACTTCAGCCTGAGCATCGGGAAAAGAGATGGTATATAAGCGCTGAGAACAAGAGACTGGCAGACTAAAGAGAATATCCAATTTGCCGCATGTCTGAATAGAGGTTTTCAGGGTTCCGCCTTGGATTGTTTTACACTCTCTACCATTCTTCCATGCTCTTTCTCGCCCACAACTGCTGTTTTTGGAGTTGTAGCTCTCTCAGTTCATGCCCTTCCTCTCCATTTATTAATGTCTCTATGTTGTGAATGAGATAAACATTTAAAGGACTATCCTACTTTCTTCTTTTTCAAAGACACATCCTAGTAAAATGAAAATGAAGATACCTGAAGAGAGAAAGGAAACAAAGGGGGAAAGCAAGGAAGACAACTCTCAGAAGGAAGACAATGAAAACCCCCTGCTGGAGCGAAGCTGCGCTGAGAAGGCAACAGACAATGGAAGCAGAGCCAGAGCCTACACTTCGAATCTCTGCAAGAAGAAAGAAGTTGTACCCTTTGTGCTCCAGTGAGGGAACAACAGGACCACCCAGGAGGGAAAGGAAGAAATGGGGCCCCTCTCTTCTTTCACCAGAAAAAAAAAGATGTATTGCAAAAATATCTTCCAAATTATGTAAGTGGTACTATGTTGAGACTGTTTCTAAACAGATCATTTGGACCCTGTCCATTCAAGTGAGTTCTCCCTCCATCATATCTGGTCCTGGAATTGTGTACTGACCCCAAAGATGCTGCCACTGATTGGCACAGCTTGGGATATCTTCTTTGAGGATTATCTTGAGGATGCTATTTTCTTTGCCTTGTCCCACAGTGTTTTGGTTGGTTGGTTGGTAGGTGTGACAGGCTATATTTATTTTGTTTGTTTTATTCTTAAAACTGACTATCACTATAATGTGCTGTACAGAGCCCGTGGTTGAGTTCTGAGAATCTGATCCCGAAAGGGGCCCCTCTGAGCCAGCCCGTGATTGCCGGGTATTCACACGGAGGCAGAAAATCAGGGCTGAATCCACCAAAGGCTGCTGTGACCTTTCTGAGTTTCTGTTCCAATTCCAGAGGTTTACTTGTGGGATATAAAGTTCCAGGCTTTCCTTCATTTTTCCGGGTATCTCAGATGCTGGCTAATCAATTCTCCGATTTTTTTTTTTTTTGCAAAAAAAAAAAAATTTTGAACAAGCAACAAGCAGGATACTTCTACTTACTTTAAAGTATACAGGCCCAAGCTGTTTTATAGCTTCATATTTCTGACTCGCTGTTTTTTTAAATCCATCTCTATTGCTCTTGCAGTTACTGGAGGTCTGTCTCAGATTCTAGAAACAAGTTGATTGATCATCGCTCCTCAATTATAGAGGTACAGAACTTTTATCCTCCCCCTTTTCTTTGTAAGTAGTTATTGGAGGTAAATAAGGGCTCTATACATTCATTTTTTTATTTCCTTATGTTCATAAATACATAATATCTTCTGTTATTTTTATAAAACAGTCCATACTAAATATTATTCTGACTGCTCCTTGTAACTAAGCAAAAGAAGTAGGCATAACAGAAATACTTTTAAAAATTGTTTTTTGCTTTTGTTTAATCCTCACTTGATTGTGACAGCAAGCTCACCAAAAAAAAAAAAACCAACAAAAAAAAACAGGGTATTTCCACAGGCTGGGAACTGCCGCGCAGGCTTGCGTACGTGAGTGGGAACACTGCCTCGCCAGTGGTCCTTGCACTCAGTCCCCCCAGAGCTGAAGGGGTGATTGGCTGCGTCCTCCACTGGTGAGGCGCAGGCAGATCCTCAGTCTCATCACCCAGCAGGGTTAGAACAAACTCGCCTGACACTGAGTAGAGTTCAGAAGGATAATTTAGCTCTTAATCTGATAGGCAAACGAGGATACGCTCAGAAGTCAAAACCATGTAGACAAGGGTATGGACAAATTTACAAACATGTAAAGTTCAGAGAGACATTAGAAGGTGTTAAAATTTGGTGAGCAAAGGACACGAATAAGTATACCAAATACAACATTCAAAATCAAACTGCTGGTGCACACTGCAAAGACCAAGGTCACGGTTTCTCGAAGGGTGTTCTGAGCTCAGAGGCACAGAAACAGACTGAGGGTTGCCAGAGGGGAGGGAGGATGGGTGGAAAGGGTGGGGGGACTGCGAATTACAGGTTGGTAGTTACAAAACAGCCACGGGATGTGAAGTACAGCACAGGGAATATAATCAATAGCATTGTAATAACTATGTATGGGTACTGGAAATATAGGGGGGAACATGTAAAGTATATGATTGGCCAACCAGTATGCTGTACACTTGAAAGTAATAAAAAAATATTAAATGTAATGTGTAATATAAAAGTACAACTTAAAGTTCTTTTCAAAAAACAAAAACAAAAAACCAAAGTGTAGTCTGTAGTCCAATTTATCAGAATTACCTGGCCCACTAGCTAAAAGTGTAAACCCCTAGGCTCCACCCAGACTAACGAAATCAAGACTCTTCTAATAACACCACGCTAAAGAGCTATTATGCTAATTTTGATGTGTACAAATTTGAAAAAAACAGTATATTATCCATCTTAGTGTTTTAAAACACTAAATGAGCCAGTATATTATTTTTCAAGTTACTTTATAAATTGGATAAGGATTATTCTATCTTTGTATATTTTAAAAGTAGGACAAGTATGAGACTATTAAGAGTCTGCAAAATAATATATACATACATATGTCTGTACATATATTTCTTAAGAACACATTTTTAGAACTGTTTATAAGTGGAAAATTCTAATTGTTTTTTATTTTTCCCTAGCAACCTCACTGTCAATGAAGAGATTAGTGGAATTCCACAACTACTAAAATAGAGTCAGTTTCCTGGTCATTATCAATTAGACAAGCATGCTTCCGATTCAAAAACCCAGGCCATGTCCCAAGTTTAGTCAATTTTTAATATAAAATCCCTCTCTAACAGATATTGATTTTCCATGCCATTATTAGACCGAACTATTATTATATTATACCAGAAAAGCTTTTTAGATCATTATAGAGTCTCCAAAATTCCACAACATTTCATCATCCCAACTAATTTGTAATAAGACCTACCTTATACCCAATCTATTAAGGCAGGAAACCAATATGGGCTATAACAATTGAACTGAAGGAAGAAAAAGTGTTCTTATTTGTAGATGCTATGATTGTGCACCTAAAAATCTCAGAAAGCATCGCCAAAAAGCTATTACAACTAATAGCTGAAGTCAGTCAGTTTCCCAATTGCAAAGTAAATACACAGAAACATCAACAGCCTTTTTGTACAACAGGATAAGTAAGGTGAAATGTTAAAGTGCATTATTCACAAAGCCATCATCTTTACAGGGCCTACGCAGTGCTGAGATCCTGCAGCCAGCGAGGGGTCAGGTCCCACGAGGAAGAGTGAGTGATCAGCAGCTATGCAGCCGTGCTGGTACATTCGGACTTCAACCACTGCTCACTAGCTATGTGACAGATAAACCCACACCTTAGTTTCCTCATTTTAAAATAATTTTAAAAATATTTTATATAGCCCTAGCTGGTGTGGCTCAGTGAACTGAGTGCCAGCCTGCAAACCAAAGGGTTGCTGGTTCAGTTCCCAGTCAGGGCGCATGCCTAGGTTGTAGGCCAGGCCTGCAGTAGGGGGCGCACTAGAGGCAACCACACACTGATGCTTCTCTCCCCCTCTTTCTCCCTCCTTTCCCCTTTGTCTAAAAATAAATAAATAAAATCTTTTAAAAACTATTTTAGAGGGCAACTGTGAGGACTGTATGGGTTTTATATGAATCAACATCATTTATGACTATATAGTATATATGTTATAGGTTAGGACTGTATGACTGTGTATATAATATGACTCTAGGGTGATTCACTTACACAGTGTCTGGCACAAGTGGAAAACACTGAATAAAGCTTCACTGTGATCATGTGGTATGTGATTTGTTGAAATGACACAGTCTTATGCCAACAGCTGATTATAGAGTATACTTCAGAAATTTCAGGAATGAACCTAATGACTTAAGATTCCTTACAATCTTGAAAGTCCATGATTCATTGAAAATATAACTTGATGTTTTTTTATTTCTCATTTCTTCTCTAGCTTTTGTTAGTTCAAAGACCGGATATTGGGTGCATGTATATTCACGCTACCTCATCTAAGACAGATTAAATCTTAAATAAGTTTTAACTAAAAATGACCAAACAGTCATGTCTGTTCGTTTCTTCTTTAAAACGCACTGGAACTTATACAGGCAATGGTTGACAGAGACGGACAGAAGAGCTGGGGTTGTGCTCTTGCGAAGTTGAGATGAGCCAGCCTGGTTCAAAGGAATTCAGAAAGTCAGTGTGAGCAAATGTAGACAATGTGGCCCTAGAGCAAAAGCCAATGTTATCATGTGAGCTCCTACGTTTTCCTTCCAGGGAATTGAGTTGGTCCCACTTAAATCCTTAGCTTCTTCATTTCTAAAATAAGAGGCAAATAGAAATCTTTTCATGACACAGTTGTCATGGTAAAATTGGGAACCTGGCAACAACAAAATGCTCTATGAATATTGAGAATTAGGAATTTATTGTCCCGTGTACACCCCTCCCACATTTCTAAAATGCAACACCTCCAAAAGTGCCATTAGACCTGAAATTATACTATTACTAATTTATTTGGGGGGGGAAAGCAGTCCCTTCCAGTCATCTTCAGCTGTCTAGTCCCTTTCCCCTCGGTAAGAGGAAATCCAAGCACCGAGCGGACTCCAGTAGCCCGCAGTGGGACAGGGGTGAAAATGGCCCAGATGTGAACTGAAGAGGACCAAAGTCCTCCTGACCCAAATTCCCAAGCCACCCAGCACCCACCTCTATCAGTGAAATTTGGAAAACAGGGCCAACAAACATGGCTTAAAATTTATGTATGATTTATCGAGAAATGCATTTGAAATCTAAAATACATATATAGTAGCCTCTCCCCAAATTCCACTTAAATGAAACTCTTCTATGTGTTCTCTCACCTCTCTCTTACTGCTCTCATCCCCACAGCGTTCTATGGGAGGTAGCTCCTGTCAGTCCCTTGCCCTGGCCCTTTCTCTTTCCAGAAACACTTTGCCAGCTGGTTCTTGAATGATGCACTCCTTGTCTATTGCAATCTCAGTTCAAAGGTCAAAACCACAGAAAGACCTTCAATAACCACCCGAATATAAAGGCTCCATGATCTGTTATACAATCTTGTTTCATTTTACTAATAGTATTTGAAATAAGCTTGGTTACTTGTTTATTAGATGGCTTCTCCTACTAGATCTGGGTGGACAAACATTTTCTATGAAGAGCTAGACAGTGAACTAGGTACACGGGGTACATGGGGTCCCTGCTACAACCTCTCAACTCCAACGCTATTGTGAAAGTAGTCATGGGCAAAGCAAAAATTAATTAGTCTGGCTGTATAGCAATAAAACTTTATTTTCAAACACAGGTAGAGGCTGTATTTGGACTCAGGTTGCAGTCTGCTGACCCCTGTATTAGAATATTAAATCCCTGAAATTAGAATTTACCTGTATTGCTTATTAGTCTCTCTTCTTCTCCTAGAACAATATGTGGTGAATATAGCAGGTTTTAAACAAATATTGTTGCACAAATGAATGCACCCATGCTGAGTTCTAGCAAGGAATCTCTTTGTGAAAAAGGGAGGGTGGGGAGAAGATTTTCCCCTAACAGTGTTTAAAATAAAATTTTACATATTTTCTTCATTTATATAATAGATAATAAATATCTAGAATTAAATTAATTATTTTGTATTTCATCTTCATAGGAACTTTCTGTTATATCTACCTACCAAGAAGAAAAACACTGAGCCAAGAGATTTTGCTTAAAAAATTAATTTACTTTGAAAAGTAAGCCAAAGTGATTTAGGGCTTTTGAAGGAGTAATCAAATTGGGTGACTAATAACGAGTGACATTGCTGAAATGCAATCATCGAGGAAAGGAAAGGATGATCAGACTCTAAACCTAAATCCACTGGGGGGTGGGCTGGGATGGGAGTAAAAGACAAAAAAAAGTACTTGAACAACAATTAAAATAAATTAAAAAAAAACTAAATCCAATCACAGCTCCAACATTAATTATTTCTGTGACTTCAGAGCCAGGCATTTTAACCCCACATCTGTTTTCTCATCTGTGAAAGCACTGGGTTACTTAGCAATACTAAGAACGTATGTGTATGTGCACCTACTACACAATTGTTTAATTACCTTGCATATTACCTTACAATATTAACTTGAACATTCTACAGTACCTCTAGGAAGGCAGAAATTCCATTTACAGAGAAGGAAAGTGAGGCACAGAGGGCTTGAACAAATCAAATCAATTGGCAAACCCAAGATAATTATTTAGATCTTGAGAATCCAGGTTCATGGCCTTACTCCTACACTTGGCTTCCTGATACCTAAGTCCCCAGTGAAATGAGGAGTCCGTGAATCTGTAATAAACAGACTTCTAGCATTTCAATGTTTTCCTTGAAATCCTTTAGGTATCCTATAAGATCATCTTACTGTGACTCTCTAAAGTTTTGAGTGGCTGCAGCAACAGCTAGCAGAAAGCAAAAACTACTGAAATGCAGGGAAGTGTTAAGACAGCGTGAAAATAAAGTGTTTATTCATGACAACAAAATACCAATTATGCGAGAATCCAGTTGTTAAGTTCTTTTAAAAACAGATTTTTAAATTTTGGGACTGGAGGAAATTTTTTGCATCTTGAACACATTTTGCAGGTAAAGAAAAAAAAAAGCCTAGAAAGAAAATGATTTCCCGAGGCCTCACAGATGGATGGTCTCAGAACAGGAACCAGAGTTGACAGCCTGACTGCTGGCATAGTGTCCTTTCCAAGCTCAAAAAGCAAGTTCAGTCTCTAGATGAAACAATAAGGGAAGCATGCACCACTCGATGTGATTTTAGCATTAACACTGCTGTGTGTGTTGGGAGAGGGGGAGGAAAGAAGAGAGAATGAGACTGAACGAGAGTTGCAGAAACAGGGGTCCAGTTTAAGACTGAATTGTGGGCTGAGGACTATGCTGGGCATTTACATGGATAGTCCCATCTCACCAATAGTCCCATCTCAACAATCACATTGTAAATTGGTATTATTGTCATTATAATCATTTTACAAATGAGGAAACTGAGCTAAGAGAGATTAGATAATTTGTTCAAAGACATAGTTTATAGCTATAGAGAAGTAATTTTAATTCAAGAAAGTGATTCTGTGACTCATATTTTTAAAATCTATGCAGACATGTATCCTGAACGTGCATCCCTGAGACACCAGTCTATCGTCTGAGGTTCTCATTATCTGCTCACATCACTTTGGGGGACAGACTAATCACTAAGATAATGACATTTTTACTTGGTTCCTCAGAGAGAGGTTATGAATGTTTCCTTGGTGGGTTCGGTAATTAAATACATTTTGGAAATGCTGACTTAAACCAAGATAAACATATTTTGTTGGTTTACTTTTGCTTGCTTGAGGGGATTCTCATAACCTAAATTTTCTAAAGAACTTGCAAATCTGGAAGAGGAGACTTAGTACCCAATATTTTCTAAATGTGTTCTTCTGTGGAGCACCTCCAATGTATACTTTTTGAAATATCTCTTAATGTCTTTGTGAATTAATATTCCATATTTACTTTATTTTAGACATTAATGAAAAGGTTTAGAAAGTGAGGGGTCATATGAATGTCTCTCATCATTTTGCCCAATTCTGACCATTAGGACACAGGACATGAAAATTTGATGACAGGAAAGAAAGATAATTAAAGGTTTGAAATAAAAGGTACACTTAGTGAGAGGAGATTATAATTGCACCTGCACACCATAGGCAAAGCAGAAGCAGGCCCAGGAAGACAGCAAGATAAGGAGAGTGTCAGATAAGCAGGGAAGGCTTACCCAATACCCATACTCAACACCCATAGCAGGGGTTCCATTGGTACTTAATATACCACACTGTGGACTTCTCTTAGGTGTGGTGCCACAGCTCAATAGATAAATAAATAATGTTTTACTCTACTGAAGATGCTTATTATCATGGTAGCATCTGTCACATTGGTCTTCTTGGGTCAGGAAGCTAAGAACAGAGCAAAGAAAACCTTTTTTGAGAGTTGAATTGTGTCCTTCAAAAAGATATATTCAATTCCTAACTCTTGATATCCTGTGAATATGCCCTTATTTGGTGAATCTTTCATGATGTGAATAGGTTAAAATGAAGTCATACTGAATTAGGGTGGGTCCTTATTAGAAAAGGAAAATCTAGACATAGAGACACCCAGGAGAAAACCATAGGGTCACAGATGCAGAGAATGGAATGATGAGTCAAGGAACTCCAAGGACTGCCAGCAGCCACTAGATACTAGGAAGCAGCAAAGAAAAGTCCTTCCCTAGAGACTTGTGAGAGATCGAGGCCTGCCAGCTCCTTGATTTTGGCCTCTAGAATCATGGGAGAATAAATGTTTGTTGTGAGCCAGCAAATCAGTGCTACTTTTTTTTTTTCCAGAAAGCCTAGCAAACTGAAACACCCTTGATTCTAATTATAGGCACAAGCAAGATGACAATTCTCCAGCAACAGCATGAATGGCCCTGTGTGGACTAGAGTTTTGGCTCTTGAAAACAGAAGATTATAATTTCCAGACAATAAAATTATATTTTCTGCACAAATGATGATACAGGCAGAAAGTGAACAAGTAAGTAGCACAACAGCTATGAGGGCAACTTAATCTTTCTATAGTCATTGTCAAAGTTTCTAGTGCTTGAAAGCTTACTGTGAATGCAAAACAAAATATGAGGATCATTAAAAAGGTGTGTCAGGCACAACCACATGGCTACAACATTCTGAGACAACCGTGAAGAACAGAAGAATAAAGAATTAAGTACTAAGAAGTACGATTCTAACTCTGAGACCTGTATCTGCAGAGGGCCATGGCAAAATGGAGAACGATAACCAATGGTGTCCTCATGGGTATAATGGTGACACAGGGGTTGGGGGCAGCAAAGCTATTGACCTGACCCAGAAGAGAGTACCCATGGGTGACTAATAGAAAACATTACCATTTTCACTTTTTATCAATATAGTTATGTAGGTAGGAGGATTTCCTGGGAAACAGATACCGAGACTGAAATTTGCACAGATGTGATGTATTTGGTGAATGCTCTAGGAAACGACATCTGTGAAGGCAAGAGATGCAGGGTGGGGATGAGGCAGAAGCTGAACCAAAATGCTGGTGACCTCAGATGGTCTTTAGCATCATCCCTGCTTAGAAAAAAGGGGTGGGCTGCCTCAGCCAGGGGAGCAGCCTTGGGAAAGAGGCTATTTTTGACTAAGAGCAATTACCAAAAAGGGATGACACCCTTTTCTCTTTCCTCAGGAAAGAAGTTGCATGCCATAGAAAGAAAGCAATGTCATTCAAAATTAAAATGTAATATCTAAAAACAATAATACCTATACAAGTATGCCAATATTTGTGGATGTCACTGCAGCGGAGAATACAGCACTGAGCTTCCTGCTAGTCAGGGTGAAATTGGAAACAGGATGTGTCATATTTTTGTCCACGCCAGAGAGGAGAAAGCAAACTAACTCCTTAGAGGGAATAAAGCTTTCTTTAGTATCCATTAAAAAATAAGGCTGGCACATAAGTGTTACGAGGTAGAACAGAATGGGACAAAGAAATAATGCTCTCGAAACCATTTTCTTTACAACACATTCAATACTACATTTTATGCAGCTGTTTCTTGTAAATATTGGGGGAGGCAGAGTAACCAAAGATGAGGTAAATGAAGGTTTTCTTTTCTTCAAGGTACCAGATTAATTTGACCGATATACAGAATGCTGGTGCCATACTTCAGTTCTAAGTCTAGACCTTAAATTTGCAGAGGAGTCTGTCCAGCTCATAGCCTTTAGATATTTAAAGCAAAATATTTTTCCCTCTAGGCAAAAATTTCCTTGGGAGCAGGATCCTGATCCTTTCTAACTCTGTATCCCCAGCACCTAGTCCATGGGAGGCTCAGATGTTTGTTGAATGGATGAATGGTTGATATGGTTCAGACTAGTAAGCTGTCTCAGGGTGTGTGTGTGTGTGTGTGTGTGTGTGTGTGTGTGTGTGTGTGTTTTATGAGCAAGTATGGAGTTTCAAGGGTGATTTCAATACATGTTAGAATCTGGATAAGCAGAAGGCAGAGTAAGAGGAAATGATTTTCGATGGAGCAAAATTATGGAAGGCCTTGAAAGCAGTAAGAGATTTATACTTGAAGACATGAGAAAGGGGGAGCCGAGGAGGTTTTTAAAAAGGGCACAAGATAAAAGCATTGTCTAAAATAAGTGATCTTGGCAGCAGAAAAGTGAAAAACAACTTTTTCCATCGAACAAGTTGTTTCCAACAAGGACTGGTTCACATTTTATTTTTAAACTAATTTTAGTCAAACCAGTTGTTCTTGTGGACAAAATTATTTTAAGAGACATTTGCCTTAATCACAAAAAATTAATTTACAATATAAATATATAAAAAATGGGAAAAATTTATACCGAATCATCCCCAGAGGACCTGATTGTTGACTTGCCTCCCACCTTTTTTCTCTGTATCTTATGGAGTCAAGTTCAGACCACGAAGAAAAATATACCTTGATATTTCTGTAATTTATAATATGTATGTTGCTGTCATTAGAAACCCTTTGAAAACATAATTTTATAATTTTAACCATTTAAACATTTTTGTAATATTCACTTATAGAATCATCCATAATGCACTTAACCATTTATTTAGTGTTGGATATTAAGGTGTTTTTGCCCTGTATTTTAAAAATTTTGGTACTTTAATAATCAATGCTTCTATAAACATACTATGCATAAATCTTTGTATGTATTTCAGATTATTTATTTAACAAAATATTCCTAGGAAGGGAACTACTAGTTCAGAAAACATTAATATTTTGATATATATTTCTAAAATGTTTTCCGAAAAAGCTATATCAGTTTGTACTCTCCACACTTGTATAGGATTTTACTACACTTCTAGACCCTCCTCACCAGGATGCATTTCTACGGAAAAGAAAAGTACTACTGATTGGACAGGCAATTGATTATATTTGACCATGGCTTCAATTTAAATTTCTTTCATTTTCAATGAGTTTGAGCATTTTACCCAAGTGTTTGTTTTTTCACTTTGTAAATTCTCTTTTCTCATTTCTTCTCTCTTTACTCAACATTTCAGTAATAATATTTGTGTTATAGGTTTGATAGGAGTTTATTCTAGAGTAAAGCAACTAATCCAATGCTGGCTGTATTAGTTGAATAGAGATAGAAATAATTTACTTGTTTTATATTAATTTTCTTTTTGTGATTTCTCCCACTGTTTTTAGTTAAAATGTTCTTAATTTCTAGATTTGATTTACCTTTACTTTTTGTATATGCTTTTGAAACATCTATATTTTAAAATACAACTCCTTAGTCTATCTGAAAATTTTTTTAGTATATGGAGTAAAATAATATATCAGTCAGGGATCATGATGACAAATAAAGAAAAAGGCAGATGTCCCTGTGGCCAGCCCTACCAAAAAATGAGTCTAAATATCACCCACTTCTTTACTTAATAGTTCAAAATCTGAGTCATGAACTAGCAGCCCAGGTCGCATGGTCTCATCTACCTTCAAAGGAGGCTGGGAGACTGTTCCAATTTGTGACTTTGGAAAAGCAGAATTTATAATGTGGGAAGTTCTCCAAACAACCCATGGGTGTCCAAAAGATGTTGAGTTGCCAAAAAAAACAATAAATAACTCCAAGTAGATGAGAAAATAAATAAGCCATTGTTTCAAATAGATTGCTAATTGTGCTGTAATACATTGAGTAATCTTTCATTTCTCCACACATGTGCCGTACCTTCAGTATAACACATTAAATGATTACATGTAGTAGAACAGGTTTCTGGTTTGGGTACAATTTTTAATAGTACTCTAGACATTTGGGAAATTTAATGTATGAACTAGAAGTCAGCTATGACACACACACACACTATGGCTCTTTATACATTACAACAGTGACTTTTATTTGTATTCATCTTGCAATTTTAAAGTGTACCTCCAGTATTATTAGGTACTTAGCATTTATTACTCCTCAAATAATTAAAGCTAACTGTAGTACCCAAAGCCTGTGCTCTTAACTACTGATACCAGTGTTACCTCTACTTTGAAAGGAATGAAAGGATAGAAAGTAATATCTAACTAATGCTGTAAATACATCAACTGATTGATATACACAGCTGAGAAATTCTATCAGTTGCCATGTTCTAACAGTGACGGCGACGACAACTGTACATGTACTTTGGTGATGCCTCTCTTCCCTAGGCAGTTTATGTTCTGGTTCACTGAGGATGTAGAATTATCTGCCTCATGATCACAAAACTCACTTAGCACATTCCACCAATTTCCCCCAAGGTCACAGATTCAGAATACCAGACAAAAATTGCAGCCCTCAAGAAGTTTACCAATCTTTTGAAAAGATGTTTTATTTAGTTCTTATATCTTAGACTTGTTGAGTATAAGCCCAAGAGGTAAGTCCCCTTATGGTTCTGATTACAGTGTTTATGGTGGAGAAGGAAATTGAAGGAAAAAAATAAAAATTGCACACTCTATGGGATTTTGAATGGAGTGCATTAAAAGTCTGACTTTAATGTAGAAAATTAAAAACTACATTCCATTACCTGTGGAATAATAATTCCTACATATAGCTAAAGAATATAGTTTTAATTTATAGCATGCCTCAAGAGTCTGAGGCACCGTCCAAAACTCTTTTCATCCTTGAAGACTAAGTGTTATTCTCAGTTTCAAAGATAAGGAAAAGATGGAGCATTTTTTCCCAACTCAGATGCCCATTTTATAATTCCATGCTTTCCCCACCATTCAGGAGTTGTACAGGCAAACATCTTAACATCCTTTCATTTCTCTTCTCTTTCCCCTATATTTGATAGTGATGGGTCCACCTTGGGCATCAACTATGCGAAGATCAAATCAATGAAGGAGTCAAGCATCTTTGTGAGATTTCAGGGACAGGAATGCAAGTGATTCCTAACTTGAATTACTGCAATACTGAAGTACTAAAATTCTACTTTTTTATATGAATTTTGTTATAAATGACCACACCAGGAACCCACAAGTGTATTAAAAATGTGGTCAGTCAAAATAAAAATATTAGCAAAAAATATTCTTTAAAATTTTACATTTTTTCTAGAAAGCATTTTCCAAACTATATTAATTATATGTCATTCTAGGGATAAAACTGAAAGGATGACTTTAGCAATGTGTCACTAGTAACAAATGTGTATCACTGGAATTTGTTCATTGATGTTCCAGTTTCATTCCAAGCTATAACCTATAGTTCACATTCACCCCATCAGAACAACATGCACATTAGCAAATGAGCAGCACCAGCAGGGCAGCCTGCAGATTTTTCTTCTCTTTGAAAGCATAGCAATTGGAAAAATTGATATGGTGTGGGATTTCATTGATATACCAGGGGTCATGCCTTTTCTTGCTCCACTCATATAACTTCTCTTTCTGCCCTTATCCCTGAAGAGGGCGACCTTCTTTTCAGTCCTTCAGTCCACATGAGGAATGCGGATGATGTTCATGAAAGGATGCCATAGAAGAGAGATGGACGAAAGCAAGTCTTAGAAATTTGAAGCTGTAGGAAAGAGCATAGGACAGAAAGACAATCTTCAACAAAGAGGACTTGAACAGTATATGATCCCCCTAGTTATTCGACAGCTATAAGTCAAGACTAAAATATACTGTTGGGCAAGTGACATCATATTGGGGACTTGGGCATGGAGAGTCACAGAAGGTAAAACTAGCCCCATTTCTACTAGGTTAAATATTTATGTACTTTAGAAAAGATGAATTGGCAAAAGTATAAAATGCCTAAAATGCATCTAGATGGTAATATTTTTTAAATATTTTATTTATTTATTTTTAGAGAGATGGGAGGGGAAGGAGAAAGAGAGGGAGAGAAACATCAATGTGTGGTTGCATCTCACATGGCCCCCACTGGGAACCTGGCCCACAACCCAGGCATATGCCCTGACTGGGAATTGAACTAGTGACCCTTTGGCTCACAGCCCACGCTCAATCCACTGAGCTACACCAGCCAGGCTAGATGGTAAATGTTTAAGGCACTGACTCATATCTGTGTGTTTGTTATTGTCATCATTGTTACCTTCATAAATTGTGGACTTTATGGAAATTCTACAGCTGAATAATGCCTATTATGGTGCTATTTAATGTTACCAAGTGATTTCTCAAATCACTTGGTTTTCATATATAGTGCATTATAGTTTTCAAATATAATGCTTAAATTCTTAATTAAAAAATTTTTTTAAAATTTAAATAATATTTTAATTGAAATGAGCATTGAATATTCTTTAGTTTACATATTTGAAATACACAGTTTCCCCCACAAAGTTAAACTCAACAAATGTTAAAAACAGTGAGTTTAATCATTAATTATTAAGCCATTTGGTGTGTATATACCAATTTGTTTTTAGTGGTTTAAGAGACGACTACATATTGAAAAAATATCTCTTCTTGAACAAACTCTAGTCAGGTTCTTCTGAGTCCTCTTGCCAACTGGGACTTGACTGTTGGGCTTCCATCATTCTACCATCTAGTTTATTGTCTAATGTACTGTCTAATTTCAGCAAGAATCCTGATAAGCTGGTTAAGCAGAATCCCCCATCCTCAATACCTGATCAACCTCGCTATCTAATAGGGGTTTTCACCCTTCACCATTCCCCAAATAATGTCTGATCACTGTGGCCTGGCTTCAGCAAAAATTATTTTAGTTTGTTTCAGCCAGAATCCTCTCTTATCCTTGATGTTTTCTCTTGGTGTTTCCCAACCACTGATCTGCTCCTTGGCTATAAATTCCCACCTTTTCTCCTTGTATCCAGAGTTGAGTCCAGCCTCTCTTCCCTGCCGCAAAATCCCACTGCAGTGATCCCTACACCACCATGGTCCTGAGTAAAGCCTGTATCACTGGTCTTTAACAACAGTCACGAATAACTTTTTTCTTTAATAATATTAACTAATTTGTATTAATACTAGTGGCAGGCAGCTAGTAATCATAATTTCACCTTACCTTGCATTTTAATCACTTCTACATATATATTTTTGTGTGTGTTAGCACCTTTGGTTGATTTGTATGTTGCTTTTGTTGAAGAGTTTACTCTCATTTATGGGAGAAGTCATAGCTTTTCAAGAAAACCAATAACTTCAACATCTTGGCAGTGTTTCTTTGAAACTGGCTGAATGAAGCCATATCAACTGATTCACACCTCTTCACCATGAGTATTGCTGCTTCTACAGTTGATTTTGGGAGGCAAAAACAATGTCATCATTTGTGGACATGATGAAGGAGAGGAGTAATTGGTTGTTAATATGACACTTCTATCTCAAAAGTGTTCAGACTTATGGCAGTAAGTGCAAGCAATAGACTCTGGAAAATAAACCACCCATTAATACAGGAGAGGCTAGGAAAATTGAAATATTTTTAAATTATATTGATGATACAAATTGTATTATGAATATGGAAAATTCCCTGCAAATCATGCGCTGAGGATACAACCTGGACCCATGTCCGAGAAATATAGAACTTGACTATGTGAATACATTAGAACAAAATGTAGAGCTTCTTTCTCTATGAAAATAGCAAGTTATATCCCAAATTAGCTGAATATCCATTGAGTATTCCTGTTAGTCACTAGGCTATGAGATCACGGAGGTTGAAAAAGTAACAAAGCTTGTGCTCTCAAGGATTTACTGTCTAGCAGGGAAGACAAACAACATGTCATTGTAATGTAGTTATACTACTAAAGCCATTTCTAGGTCAGATCTCGGTCTTCTACAGTGTGAAGAGTGCATCATTGTCAATAAACATGTTTTTTCCCAATTCTGTGTTGTTGCCCCAGATCAATCCTGTTACAGCCTAGTCTAAATAGGTCACATTTCCACAGAAAAATCCAAAGCAACTTGAGAAATGTCACATTTTATGTATGGAAGTGAAGCAGAATTTTTGTACATTTCTATCAGCTTGTTTTCTTCTTCAGTCAAGGTGCTAAGAAATATGTATTTTCTATCACAGCACTGTGTTAGGTAATGATGGGAAGAGTAAACAAGATGAATGCCAGAAATCCAAGAGTCTTAGAATCATATTGATGCTATAGGTCTTACTTTGAGAGAAATTGGTGAAGCTACCCAAAAAATGAGCAGGAGTGTGCATTTACAGAAAGAATTTTTGAGTAAAGTCTATAAAAATATAGAAGAGGCTAAACATAGTTAGAAACTAAGTTTTGGTTTTGTTTTGCATTTTGTTTTTCATAAAGCGAAGCTTGGTCAGAGGACAATTGAGGCTATCTGCACAGGAAATGCTAGAACTTTCAATATGTTGATATTGTAAATTTCAAGGAAGGTCCAGAGCATGAACAGTTTTCTGTTAGTATTTATTTTAAAAAATTGATGTTCATAAATTATCAAGAGTCAAACACTTTGGGAAAGTCCACATCACACTGAAAAGTCAAAGTTAAAATTATGCTAAAAGTACTATTTAGTAAAAGCATTTTAGAGCGAAAGAGATAGCCCTATTCCACCCTTCTTCTATTTTAAGACACCAAATTAGAGCATAAATTCTTTCCTTGAAAAAACTTGTGACAAATTCCTTAGCCTGGGAGATTTTCCCCTCAAATATGAAGAAATATGTGTCAGCTATTTTTGAGTGGTAGGAATGTAAAAAATGTATATTTTTGAAGATTGGAGTCTTTTTTGTCCTTGAATAACTCAAAATTTCTTTGTTCTTCTGAATCAAATTTACCGAGTAATTAGTGCATAATGAGAACCAGTTGTAGCATCAGGCTCTATTTAGTTAAAATGCATTTAAAAACACATAGGCAGAGAGATAATCTGACTTTTCTTTCTAATGACACTAACCTCATGAATGTCACTGAAGAATGTATAATGGGCTCATAAATATGTTTTGCTGATTTTCAGAGAGACCTTGGGGATTCATGTTCTCTCCAAGTTTGGTTCAACAATATATCTGAAGCAAATGGGAGTTGCGAATCAAGGTTCAGCAGCATGGAAGCAGGAGTGTCTCCAAGAAAGTCCAGAAAGATGACTGCTCAAACATTCGCTCCATTGCTAGCTGAGTAGCCAAGCTTCAAATGCTGAAGCGAATGCTGAGTCCTACTAGAGTCCTATTCAGGAGAAAAAAAGCCTAGTCCTAGATCCAGACTCAGCAGACAAATCATATGCAGAAGCTAATCAGTCTCAGAAAAACCAGAAGCAAGTGAGGCACAAAGGCCCTGCCAGAAAATTTCTAACTGAAGCAGGCCTGACCTTGAGCAGAAGGCACAGGAAGGAGGAAGACATGTTTAGCACCAATGTAGGAGGGCTGTCAGTGATCACTGTAGATTTGGGGTGTTTTAAGGTTCTGCCAGCTTCTTTTTCAATTGCCACTCAAATGTCAGAGGTGTATTTGTCTTTTATGTGAAGTATGTAATCTGTCAGACACCTTCAGGGTGGTGAATCAGGGACCTAGGCTCCCGCCATTGTGTTTGCTGCCCTATCATCTCTAACAGGGTTACCACACATGTTTCCATGGAGCCACCGGAAGGAGAAGCAGCATGGAGAATATGTGTGATGTTTTATTAAAGGTATGTTTCACATCTCCTCACATTAACTAAAACTCCATCACCTGGCTACATCTCACTGGAAGAAAGACTGGGCGTGTGGTCTAAAAGTGTGTCAGGTAGAAGACATTTACCTGTGCTACAGAAGGGGAAAAGCAGTGATTTTAAAGAGAAATAGCCCCGGATTCTAATCCCAGGTCTCCAGCTGAGAAGCAGAGGTCAAGTTACGTCACCTCTCTGAGCACTGACATAGCCACTTTCCTCTGCCAGTTGTCCCTAACCTCCTGCATCAAATTTCACAGAATTTTCCAATCAGGAGCAGGTGTATGTGGCAGCTCAGCTTATCTTCAGTTATTTAGAAATAGTGTTACTACCTGAGTAAACGGAGCAAAGCTGCACAAATCAGGAGAACACAGAGATGACACAGAAGCAGAAGCAGGAGGAGGAAACAGCCCAACCGTCCTCTATCACCAAACCATGGAGATATTCATTCCCACCTTCATTTTCTTTTACATCTTCTACACAAAGCCTGGCAATCTTGCTTTTTCTCCCAATACACTACTGAAAGGCCACATTAATACAATGAGTGATCTCAAAATTGAGCGTGCATCAGAATCTTCTGAAGGGTTTTATGAAATGTCAAGCACATGCCCAGTATTTCTGATTCACTCTGTGTGGGGAACAGCCAGAGATTTTGCATTTCCAAGAAATTCATAAGTGATGCTGGTCCAAGCCATACTTTGAGAATCATTCTCTAGTACATGATTCTTATCCTTGAATGTTAAAATTAATATTGAAAGGTTTCTAAAATGCCAGACTACTCAAACCAATTAAATTAGAATTTGGGGGGATAAAACAGAAACATAGGTAAGTTTTAAACTTTGCTAGTTTGAGGACCACTGCTTAAGCAAGACGCAAGTAGTTTTCTTTACTAATGTTTTCAAGAAATGATTTTCTTAACCATAAATCTGAAGGCATGGTTTGAATCTGCTAGGTTTTCCTTTGGAGTCATTGCCTGGGAGGAAAGAACCTGGATGGAGGGGGAAGAGAGTATAAAGTGGATAAATGGTAATGGAAAAATATAATAAAATAATAAAAAGCAGATCTTTTTGCATATATGATTCTGAAAAGATCAGTGTTTGTTTCCTCTAGAACTAACTTCATGTTTTCCAGAGGTGGTAAATGTTCCTTTTCCCTTCTGCAACACGCTGAGAATGTATCTGTCATAGACACAAAAACCAAATATGTGGAAATGGGTGTAGAGAACCACGTACTGACAAAAAAAAAATGTAAACCCACACAAGCCCAGAATCAGGCAGAGACTGATTCTGATCAGGGTGGACATGTCTCTGAGTCTAATCCACAACCTTTTGCAGTATAAAGGTATTAGAGCTTAATCAGCAAAAACAAATCAACAAAAGTTCCAAGGAAAGTCTAACCTTAATCCCTGCTAAGATATCAGCTTTGATCCAGGTTTAGCCAATCTTCTCAGGGAAACATTTATTTCAAAGCCTGTATATAGCATGGTCTTCCCCTTAGGTGATAAAATCATAAGAAATTAAAATACAGGATTCAAGTGGATGTGAAAACAATTAGGCAAGTCTGGTTAAGTCTGGTGTTGTTGATTCTGCTGTCCTCATTCTGCCACTTCCTTTCACCCCGAATTGACCCTCCTCCCTGCCACTCAACTGGAAACTTCCAAAACTTAGATCTCATTGTGGCTCTCATTTCTTTAAAAGACTTCAAATACTTTTCATAACATTTAAAAAATCTTTATAACAATATCTACAAGTCTTTTTAGAAATGGGGTCCCTATCAGTCTCTCTAGCCTCCATTTTTACCATGCTCTACAATTTCAACTACAAATATCTATATTTATTTCTATCTACGAATATTGTTATGAGGGTTAAATAAGAGGATGTAGCTAGAGCACATGGACTGTTCCTGGCACATAGTAAGTACTTACTAAGTCATCTTCAAATATATTCTTTATAATGTCTGTCTACAAGTGGTTTTCTGTAAGTAGTCTCCTTGGACATTTATAAGCACCCCTTGAGTATACTAGGTATTTTAACATTCCCATTTTTTAAATTAAGAAATTGAGTTTCTGGGAGTTTATTTGACTTGCTAAAAGTACTACATCTGGTCAGTGGAGGAAATGCTACATAGTCCAGCTCCAAACATTGGACATAAAAACGTTCTCTATAGTCTGGGGCAGTCAATATTCATTAACAGAGCCTTGATTTATTGGATGTCACAATTTATCCAACTAAAACTCTATTTTCCCAGGTTCACTTGTAGATGAGTGTAGCCTTGTGATTAGCATTTATTTTTAGAAAAAGTATGTGTGAACATTTGCATCTGCATAAGTAAGTTCATAGAAAGGAGACTGGAAGAATGTACCCCAAAATGTGGCTAGACCGTGGTTTCTAATCTTATGGATGGAAATGAATTAAGGGAAAAGAAAAGGGGAAGTTTTACATTTTGCTCTATATGTTCCTACATTGTTTGACTTATTCGAGTGACAATGTATTTGCCTATTACTTGTAAAAAAAATGAGGGAATTGCATATGCTCAAAGAAAGAAATAAAAATAGGAAGGAAGGGAGGGAGGGAGGGAGGAGGGAGGGAGGGAGGAAGGAAGGAAGGAAGGAAGGAAGGAAGGAAGGAAGGAAGGAAGGAAGGAAGGAAGGAAGGAGGGAGGGAGGGAGGGAGGGAGGGAGGGAGGGAAGGAAGGAAGGAAGGAAGGAAGGAAGGAAGGAAGGAAGGAAGGAAGGAAGGAAGGAAGGAAGGAAGAAAGGGCATGAGCTCCTGTCTGTTGTTTGATGTGTGACTGGAGAAAAAATAGACAAAAATCTTGCAGGAAACAAAAGTCTTCAGGTAATCATGGGCCAGATCCTGAAGGACCTTTTGTGTGCTATTAGATTATGTAGGCTTCACAGACATGAGGGAACAATAAATATATAATAAAAAGGATGAGATGAGGTGCATTTAGAAACATAACTGGTAGTGGTACAGAGAATGGATTGAAAAGATAGTACTGGTGTATAAAGTGGACTGAAGAGAAAAAACTCTGGCAATCAGAAGAACAGTTACAAATGTACTAGTCAGGATGGGCTGTTATGCTGAAATCTCAGAGCTCGTTCTCATCAGCTCTGATCCATGACAGAGTGCCCTCGATCATCATGAAACTACAGCATCTGGAACATTTGGCCTCAAAGGAAGTTGGGGCAGAGAACAATGAGCATAGAGGAACCATTTCACTTTTAATGTTCTTATATTAGGAGAGACACATGCCATTTCTACTCAAAGTCCATTGGCCAGAACTGTTATGAGTTTATAATCTGACCACAGGGGAGGCTGGAAAATGTAGGGAAGCTCCTAGATATAATTTCCTATCTGTCATAAAATACTACCAACATTGTCAGTTGACTGTAGGAAATACAGTGAACAGAAACCAGGGCACTTAATTAAGAACTATATATAGGGCACAATTGATAAAAACCTATTAACTGGTACATGGTGAGGCAGAAGGTAACCTTGGTGATGGGGGGAGTAAAAAGCAAAGGGGATATTGAACTATATGAAGATGACTAAGATGACAACCCAGTTTCTCACTGCATGCTTCGCTGGACAGCAGTGCTGCACACTGACTATGGAAAACAGGCAGGCATGCATGATGGGGGAGTGGTAAAAAGTAAAGACCCAACTTTGCCTGATGTGGACACAACACTACTACTTAGAAATTCTAACTAGGAAAATGGAAATACTCTTTGAGAATCACTGGCAATTAAAAGGAGGTGTAGTAGGTCCTTGGGGACTGACAATTGGACCAGCAGGAGCATGGCAGTCAAAGAGGGAGTCCCAGGAAATGCAGGAGCCCCCAAAGCACCATCAGAGGTTTCCTGCATTTGTATAAAGCCCGTTTGGTTGCAGTGGAATACTCTGAGTCAGAACACTGACTTCAATGAACTGTGTGATATTTTGCTGGATACTGATACATATATATTGTACCAGCATATGCCATAAGTATATGTGTATTGTTATGTCAAGCTAGTGCCAAAGAATAACCAGGCTTTTGCTGAGATGTGTTAGAAGTTTTCCTGGTTAGGCAGTAAGAATATGCAATCACAACAACTTTACCTAATACATGTTGCAGAAGCCCAGTCAAGTAGTGGATGACTGCGGATTTTTCTTAAACCATAAAGTAGCCTTAAACTAATTGTGTCATAATTATCCATGGCTTTTTAATGTTGTTTTTAGTCCATTGATCCCTTAGAATCTAATCTCCAAAATCCAATTCTCTTAACTGCGTAATTCCATGAGCCTTTACACAGAATATTAGCAGTGTGGTATGGAGTCAGCAGAGAGGAGCCTTAAAGGAGAAAATTTGGGACAAACTACATTCGAATGACCTACAGAGGTAAAGAGCAGAAGAAAGAAGGGGTGGCCACAGAGTCAGTAAAGAACCAGGAATGAATGGTTTCATGGAAGCCAAAGAAGAAAAACAAGAGAGCTGTCCTCTGGGTAGATGCATGAAAATATCATCTCATGCTCAGTACACTGTTTGGAAAGATTGTTAGCTGCCTTGCTCAGCACTGTTTTGATGGAATGTAGGAGGAAGACCATGTCTAAGCCAGAGGGAAGGGAAGGGAAGGGAAGATTGACTACAGAAAATTTCTGGAGAAGTTTGGCTGTGTTGTACAAAGAGATAAAATTTTCTCCATATTTCACCTCTATTCCAGACCAATCTGCTTGGAACACTGCTGATTAACTTTGTCTAGAGGCTGGGGAGACAACAAGACAAAGACGATAATATTCAGAGCACAGAGGCACACACACAGCATGTATATCTGGTTGGATAATGCTCAGATCTATAGGAAGATAGGAAGCCCTAAGTTAATGACACAGCTATGCTTAATTAAACAAAGTAAGAAAATTAATAAACTAACGTATTTTTGTTTCCTTATTCACGTTCCAAAATGGCACCGTGATCTTCATGAATTGCCCCTTCCAGAATTGCTAAACCTTTAACAAAATCCATGTAAAAGTTCACAAAGGAAATGTTCATAAATAAATAAATATGGAAATGGCCAAGTTTTCAGTATGCCCCAAATCAGGATCCACTTAGCAGCTATTTTCTTTCTCCTGCACAGAAATAATTCTTGCACATGCATTTTTATGGAACTCATTTCATATTTCTTCCTCTAAATAAAAAAAAAAAGTGACAATCATTTCCATCTTCCCACTAGGTCAGCATGCCAGCATCCGTGGTCAAGACTCCCGAAGCCTTCTTACTTCCCCACTGCCACTTCCTGCTTTTCCTCCTGTTTCCAATAAACTCTGTTGTTTATCAAATATTGATGCTCTGGAAAAAGTGATATCAGCTGCCACTTTTTTAACAAAAATTATTTCTATTAGTCAGGTAACAGGTTCAGGAACATGTTTTAAGTATCGGTCACAAAGACTTGTTCCTTTACTCCTAATAGCAACACATTTTATTTTTATATTTGATATCGACAAAAACGTTTGTGCTACTCAATGAAGGAAAGTTCTTGGATACCATGTTTTATGAAAGGGATTTTTAAAATCCTCACCCTAGGATATGTTTATTGATTTTACAGAGAGAAAGACAAAGAAACATAGATGTGAAAAAGAAACATCACCTGGTCGCCTCCCATACTTGTCTCAACCAGGGATCAAACCCATCCATCCACTTTTGGTTACCGGATGATGCTCCAACCAAGACCCACCCAGCCAGGGCTGAAAGGGCTTTCTTTTTTTCTACTGGGTTGGCTCTCTTTCCATTTTTTTCCTAAGTGTTATTCATGGGTGACCTCAGCTATTCCCAGTGTTTCAAGTCAAATCTAAGTGCTTATTCTACTCCAAGCAATAGTTTATTCACTTTCAAACTCCAACGATGTACCTCCAACAATCACATTGAACTCAATGTGAAAAAACATCACATGTTATCTTTATCCCTAAATCTGGTCCAGCTTCAAAATGATATTTGAATTATGACACCATCACCTCAAGCTCAAAAGCCAGAAACCTTAAAATTATTCCTCTCTCCCAGCTCTCCACCACAACAAGCACTTTATCAAATCTTACTGATTTTTCCAAGAAATCATATGACCAATTTGGCTTACCCTCTTCACCTCCAGTGCAATCCCCATAATGAGTCCGAAACCTCTCTACTCAGTGCAACAGCTTCCTGTCTCTTGTCCTCTATTTGCACAAGTCTTTCTTCTCTGTGGTCCATCTTGTACATTCTTACCAGAGATGCTTATGTGAAAGAAATATGCTCATGCACCCTTTGATTCCCAAACATTTACAATATAAAGTCCAAAATCCTTGGTATGCCTTGAGATTCTTTATAATCTCTTCTCAAATTACATCTCCAGGCTTATCTGCCCCCTAGAATTCTACTTTCTTTAACACCCCCTTCCATTTTGTGAACTTGTGCCTTTTATTCATGTGGCACCTTGTACCTAAAATATTCTTGCCTACTTTGTTCCACTAGTAAATTTCTAAACATTTTTCAAAACTTGTGACAGGAGTTCCCAATGCTCAGTATTATCTGTGTTCTCCCCTTATTGCCTGGCACAATAATAGATGTGACGCTGCAAGACCAAGCTCCAAACAATGAAATGTGGGCAGAGTGGTGCCTGCCATTTCTAGTTCTGACCCCACACAATCCACATTATTCTTTTTCTCATATGTTTTCTGGGTGCAAGAGATCAAGTGAAGGTCTCTAAAGCTTACAAATATGATTGGAAGAAGCCTGACTCATTAGATGACTTAGAATACAGGCCACATGCTAAAGGATGCCTGACTCGATAAATGATTCTATGGAGCAAAGCTCCTTGCCAACCGGCACTGCAACTAACAGATGAGCAAGAAATCAACTTTTATTATGCTCAGTCACTGAGAGTTGGAGATCATTTGTTACAGCAGCTTGTTACTTACCATAACTAATGCAACAACCTAATGGGCTTATCACCCTCAAAGTACTTCAAAGAGAATGCTAGCTCTTTCCAATGTGCTGTTATGTTAACAAATTCATACCTCCTTACAAAAACATAACAACTTTGTACTTTATTTTTCCTGCTAAAGTTGTATTTTCCAACAGATTTTCCCAGAGAATATTGTCCCAGAGGAGATGATAGACGTGTTCTTTAAAAAATGAATTCCATGAGCAAATACTTTTGGGAAAGCCTGGCTTAAACAAAGTTAAGTGAGTACATGTGACTGTGAGCACATTTAATTACAGGCTTCTGAGTCTTTAATGTGCTAAAGAGCTTTGGGAATCTCCAAGAGGGGCGAGAGCATGCAGCATTTTCCAAAGCTCTTCACCAAGGAATTCTTTTTCAAGGCACATTTATCAATAACTCTCTCAACAGGTTTACAAATAACATACTACGGCATTTACCAGAAGTGCTTAAGTAACAACTGTGGCCTTTATGAAGGCAGGGTCTACATCATACTGAGTTCAAATGCACAGCAGACAGCACATTACCGAACATACTGGAGAAGTTCTGTTATACGTTCATCTGTGCCTATTCTTCAAAGGGTAGCCTTTGTTTTCACAGCAAACCCATCTTTTAAAAAGGTTTATGCCTGGATCTTCTCCCCTCCACAATATATTATTTTATCAAGTCCCTCATGAATAGTGTAGATTTATTGGAGTTCACTAGAAGTTTGTTATGAATGAAGAAGTTCACATGATGCACCATCCCTCTTTAGTATCACCTGCAAGATGCCCTCTCTCTGCAATAGTTTCTCTAAATTTTATTTCCAACTATTGTACAGAGGAACTTGGTTTCTTCCCAGCGCATCTTAATCCATGGCACAGTGGGGTTACAAATACTGGAGTCTCCGTGTCTCAGTGATGTTTCTAAGTGTCTCTCCATCTCCCTAGTGAGGATATTCCTATTAGAAAAGTGTTTTACGGTGAGATCACATGGTATTTGTCTTTCACCGCCTGGCTTATTTCACTCAGCATAATGCTTTCCAGTTCCATCCATGCTGTTGCAAAGGGTAGTAGCTCCTTCTCTCTTTCTGCTGCATAGAATTCCATTGTGTACATGTACCATAGTTTTTGGATCCATTCATTTACTGATGGGCACCTAGGTTGCTTCCAACTCTTGGCTATTGTAAATTGTGCTGCTATGAACATTGGGGTGCACAGGTTCTTTTGGATTGGTGTTTCAGGGTTCTAGGATATAATGCTAGCAATGGAATTGCTGGGTCAAAAGGCACATTCATTTTTAGTTTTCTTAGAAAATCCCATACTGTTTTCCATAATGGTTGTACCAGTCTGCAATCCCACCAACAGTGAACTGGGGTCCCCTTTTCCCCACAACCTCTCCAACATTTGTTGTATGATCTCACCTTTAGCAGGATCCTAAACAACAAAACAAACAAGCAAGCAAAATATAACCAAAGACACTGAAATACAAAACAGGTTGACAGGGACCAGAGGGGAGAGGGGAGAGAATCTCAGGGGAAAAGGGGAAGGATTAACAGGAACAAGTATAAAGGACACATGGACAAAAACTAAGGTAGGGGGGAACTGGAGGGAGGTGGGGAGCACTGGGGGGCTTGGGCTGGGATGGGAGTAAAAGACAGAAAGCTGTACTTGAACAATAATTAAATAAATTTAAAAAAAGAAAAGTGTTTTATTATGTCATTCCATAGTAGTATTTTTACTTGCATTATTCTCATAAAAGTTAATGCAATATCCCTTCTACATATTCTCTTTAACCAGATACAAAAAAGTACTTGTCTTTATTAAAATTTTCATTACTTTTTGCATATGCTGGCTTACCTAAGAATATATAATAAGATGTGTGCTACATTAGAAATTTACAAAGCAGAATATAACCAAAGACACTGAAATAGAGAACAGACTGACAGTGACCAGACGGAAAAGGGGAGGGAATTTCAGGGGAAAAGGGGAAGAATTTACAGAAACTAGTATAAAGGACACATGAACAAAAACAAAGGGAGGTGGCAATGGGAGGGAGGGAGGGAGCACTTGGGGGGGGGGGTTGGCTGGGATGGGAGAAATAGACAGAAAACTGTACTTGAACAACAATTAGAAAGAAGGAAGGAGAAAGAAAGAAAGAAAGAAAGAAAGAAAGAAAGAAAGAAAGAAAGAAAGAAAGAAAGAAAGAGAGAGAGAGAGAGAGAGAGAGAGGAGGGAGGGAGGGAGGGAAAGAAGAAGAAAGAAAGAAAGAAAGAAAGAAAGGAAGGAAGGAAGGAAGGAAGGAAGGAAAGAAAGAAAGAAAGAAAGAAAGAAAGAAAGAAAGAAAGAAAGAAAGAAAGAAAGGAAGAAAAAAGAAAGAATGAAAGAAAGAAATTTACAGCACATGCAATACAACTTTGGAAATAGGAATATGCAATCTAGGCAGTAAAAGTACATAGTATAGTCCTTAGAAAACTCAATCCAATTATAGCAAAATATTAACGATAATAATAATAATAACTAGAAACAAAGAGAGGAAGAAGATGAAGTGGAAGAAAAACAGGAGGCAGAAAAAAGGAGAATAAAAGAAGAAAAAATAACTTAATGCACCAAATACTGCACTATTGAATGCAAATCTCATTTAATACACATAATATACTTAAAAGTGCGGTATTACTTTTTGTTAGGAATTCTGAGAATTCTATTAACATGGCAAATTAACTACACCCTTTCCTCTCTCCAAGATCTAAAGCAATTGAAATGTTGTTTTTAAGTGGCAGAGAGCTATGAGAATAGTTTTACTACCATATGCCCATTAGAGATAATAGTCTGGACATGTGGGCAAGACCAGGCTTTGTATTTCTTCCTCCTTAATTGAGTTACTCGGTCAAAACTTTTCAGCCTCTGAGATTCAAAGGAAAGAAGGCCCCTTTCTCTTGAGTAGGTAACCTCATAAAAGTATCCTTGATTCAATCAAGTATATCGGGTAATAAAATTATAACTTAACCACTGGGAATTATCTTTCTGAATTAGGGAATCGCCTTTATTACTACTCCATTAAACAGTGATCATGCATCTTTTATAAATAAACACCTAACAAAAATTCCTCAAAGTATATTTAAATATGAAATGCTCTAGCATAACTTCTTGCTAAAAAGTGACTTGTAAGAAACATGTACTTAGGAAAACATAAAGCAGATGAGATTGTAAGAGAAAAATCTATCTCAAGTCCATTAAAAGGCCCTACAAAACTAAAACAATGTGGATTGTGCCTGACTGGGCTAAGCACTGTATGAGGTACCCTCTCATTCCCAGAGTTCTCTTCCTGAGACTCCTGCAAATTAGGTGTCATTTCCATTAATCTGGTACAGACTAAGAAACTGTATATGTGAGATGACTGTATTCACCATGACATACATAGATTTATATTCTCACAACACTTATATTCTAAGCTTTTTGTAGTATTTTTCAGAAGTAAATCCCTCTTTACCCAGAGGTTTGACAAAAACTGATGGCTACTAATTTTATAAAGAGAAAACAAGGTCACTTTTTAGCCAACATTGTATTTTTACAAAGGATTCCACATTCTGTCTCCACATGGTCTTCACTCTGGTGTGTATCTGTGTATCCCCTTCTTCTGTCTCTTGTAAGGACATACGTCACTACATTTAGAGCCTACCATGAACACAGCATGATTCTATCTCAACATTTTAATGACATCCCCAGAGAGTCTTTTTCTAAATAAAGTCAGTCACATTCACGGATTCCATGGGGAAGGACACATCTTTAGGAAAGTCACCATTTAACCCACCAGGCTCTGGAGTCAGTTTCACCTGGGTACAAAGCTGGTCTTCACTTCCCAGCTGAATGGCCCAGAGTGCTCTTCTCACCTATAAAGTATGGGTAGTGGAAGTACCATTGCCCTGGTAATCATGGGACAACAGCAGTAAGATCTTTGGCGGAAGATCTAGCACAAACATTCCCTGGTATGACTGTGTCCTCAATAGCTTATGTTATTTGGCAATGGCTAAGCCTTAATGCAGGCAAGAACAGATGGCCACAACTCAGCCAGAGAAAATCTAAGACAAGTACATCATAGACCCCTTACTCTGTATGAGCTGATTTTGTAAGACGGAATCTCAATGCTGAGAGGAAACTTATGGATCAGCCAGGCCAGTTCACCCGATTCAACAAATGATAAAAATAATGCTCTGAGAGAGGACACATTTTATCGATGACTGCGTAGAAAGTTGGTGGCACAATGAAAACTAGAGCCCAGGTCTTTGAGCTCCCTGTTTAATTCCTACCTTTGTATATGCTCTGTTAAATGAATCACTGGTGGTAATTATCTCCATTGACATACGCAGAAATTAAAATCTTGAAAAAACAGATTTTTCCCATTTTAGAATGTTTTCTCCAAACTGACTCTACTTCTAAAGTAATTAAGACTAGCCATTTTAATTGTAATAGCACATACTAGTATAGCAGTCTGGAGCAGTTTTCCTCAAATAAATAAAAACATTCATTGAGCACTGGTAATAAAAGAAATGAGCATGCCCATTTTGACCCACCCACCCCTCCACTGTATAGCAAAAAAGCTTTTGGTAGTGTTTTTGTGCTAATGAGCTCAGAAATTGTCTAATAAGATTCTGCTGCTATGTCATTATAAATTTAATAAGCACATTGCACAAAGAGTCCATTCCTGAGATTGCAAAGGTGGAAGATGGGAGAAGGGGAAGACATTAGGGTCTAGAAATGAACAGCAGAACAGTAGTAGCAGACATTGTACACTTTGTCTAAAGTAAGTCTAAGAACCTCCTTTGATACAATGATTATCATTGGTTAGGACTAATATTTCGAGGACTGGTCCCACTTCACTTTTAATTGTATAACTGCTTTTGTTTTCACTTCCATTTGTTCAGAGAAACTTGCTTAGCACTCAAGTCTCTATTTACATCTGATCTCGATACAGTGATTTTTGCATTTATCTTGTCTCCGGTCTGGATCACATATTCCTTGAGAAGTGAAATGAGACCCTCTTCTACAATGGAAACTCCTGTGAGCCGGGCCCATTCTGTCTCGCTCATCACTGTATCCACAAGGGACAGCTTAGTGCCAGGCACAAGGTAGATTCCAAATAGTCCACTGTTGAATGAGTTGATATTCCTCCTAACCTGTTCTCACTTAAGTATTTATTAAGTTGGACATAGAGAGGAGCTCACTTTTCAAACATACACTTTTGTGCCTTCTACACAATGTGCTGCAGATGGTTAATATTCAACTGTGTCTCTCAAATACACCATAGAAAGAGTTTTGGCAAGATAGTAAGCTGGTTACCCTACTTCTTGCAAGTAGAAGTATGGTTAACCTCATCTTAAATTATCTTGATAGTTGTAAAGCCACTTCTAAAATAATTCTAACATTCCAAGTTGGCAAAAGTTATTTCCAGAGTTATGGATAAAATAAAGAACCTATGTACTAAAAATGAATTATGGCACTAGTTTGGCTGGTGGAAGTCACTTCAGGGCTATGCCAGAAGACTTTTTAACGTGTTCCATAGAGACTGACAGGGGAAGGTTCTACCCCTGTGGCCTGCAGCTGCACTCTGGAGACTGTAAGATGGCTTCCACTGGGCAGCCAGGACCAACTGGGCTGGACAGCCGCAAAGCTGGTTGATAATGAGTCTCAGCGTGAGGCCTGGATTTGATTAAATAAAGCAAATATATTAGAACAGCTCCAGGAAGAGCAACTGACAGAAGCAGCCCAGACTGCTCTTCAGGCCAAGAAACCAAGATGTCAAGTTTACCATTAGCTTAGTGGGCATGGTCATGAAACAATACACACCCTAGAGATCAGGATCTGTTCACATCACTGTTTAAACAAATCATCTGATTTAGGCTTTTTAAGTTTTTGCTTCACCCCTGGAACTGTAAACTGTGAACAGTGATATAGGGAAATGCAGTGATGAGTTTATTTGCAATTGAAGCCAGATAATATCATACATGCCTAGCCACTGGTCTTTATACAGTTCTTATCTTTTTTTCCCAGTTATTATGCAACATAATAGGGGAAATGAGGGGAAGGGTCTTCAAGAAACACGCATAAAGGACCCATGGACAAAGACAATGGGGGGGGAAGATTGAGGGTGGGAGGTGAGAGAAAGAAAGTGGTAGGAAAATGAAGGCAACTGAACTTGAACAACAAAATAAAAATAAAAATAAAAATAAAAAACACTGCAGAGGCAGATTTTTTTCAAGGTAGTTAAAAGCATAAAGACAATTGAATATACAAGGTCCAGCACAAAGAACACCCCTTTTTATTACAAAATCTTTTGTTACAAACTCACAATCATGTAATTCTGTAACAACAATATCACAATCAAGCACACCCTGTGACATTTTAAGTGAAATGTTCAAATTAAAACTATAAGTTATTACACCCATATTATTACCCTACCAACCACACTCAAGCAGGCCTTACTTCTGCAGGAACCTGTATCTGATGTTTACTGAACCTCATCTGCAGTGCCATCCCACTTCACGCAGAGAGACAGTTGTGGCACAGAGTCACTGGGCACCTTCCCACTGGGAAGGAGTACAGTGCCCATGGGTTCCTTTCTACTTTGCAGCTGACTCCTAGGTAGGGATTCTCTTCATCCTTTTGGATGATTAGTAAGTGCTGAATTGCAAATAGAAGCCTTCTTTAGTTCCCTTATTCCTTATGTCTGGAAACGTTTTCCAAAATTAACAGAGGAATTCTTTAATATGAGAAAATCTCCTAGTCAATCAAATCAATACATATCGATCAGGGCACTTTGCTTGGCCCTTTTCGTGATTTGGTGAATTCTGTATCTTGTTGCTCTCACTGTTGTCAGTTTGCTCCAAAGAGGCTTCCTTACTGCATAGCCATTTAAATAATAATTAACCTATACTAATTTTAAATCGAGAGAACACAGGTATAGATGTAAATTTGGAATATGGCTATAAATATACTAATGGAGCCACATGAAATGTTATACAAACCTTATTTAAGATGACAGAATGAATATTAAAAAATAATTGACCCATAAAAAATCTAATTCTAATAATAGATGACACATATAAAAGTAATGATGGTGCAAGAAAGGAAAGGAAGTTTCCAGGTAATACTAGATAAGGAAACGAGGCAGACAGCCTCTGAAACCTTCCAGATTCTTCGATGTGTCTTCTAGACACATGTGAAGTTTCTGTCTGCCTCCACCTCTTTTAGGTTGGCCCTGAGCATCACTAAACACCACTTTTTAAAAAAAAATTTTTAAATGACAGAATGAGCGTTCATGAAAAAACTTGTTGAATGAATATGTTTCAAATATTCCATTTAAGATCTATTAAATAAATAAATAAGGTGGGGGGAGAGAGAGAGATGAGTACCCAGAGAGTATTAATTTGCTAGGGCTGCTGTAACAAAGCATCACAAACTGAGTGGTTTAAACAACAGGAATGTTTCATCTCCTGATGCTGGAGGCTACGAGCTTGAGATCAAGGTGTCAGAAGGGCCACTGTCCCTCTGCAGGCTCTAGGGAAGCATTGGTTTCAGACCTCTCTCCTATCTTCTTCCTTGGCTTGTGACAGCGTACGTCCAACCTTCATATGGAGTTCTCCCTGATCATGTCTCTGTGTCTATATTTCCCTGTCTTATTAGAATATAGTCACATTGAATTACGGGCCTACCCTACTCTAAGATGACCTCATCTTAACTAATGGCATCAGTAGATGCTATTTCCAAATAAGATGATGTTCTGAAGTAATAGCGCTTAGGACTTCAGCACTGAGGCAGTGAGGGTTACAACTTCAACATCATTGTGGGGGACACAATTCAATTCATACACCAACTAACATAATAAAAGAAAGGTGCCCACCAGGATTTTTGCAGAGACAGGCTTGGTCATCAAAGGTTCTCTCATTTCAGGTACAGATGGTCCAAGCCGGTTTGTAAACTGAAGGTATTCTGAGCACAGGTTCGGTGTGGTCACAGTCTCTTCCTTTCCTCATTGTAATGTCAGCCTGCTGAAGGCACCCAGGCCAGCCAAATCAAGTGTGAAAATGCAGGCTCAGAGTAATCAGCTAAGTTCTCTGTGAGTCACCTGGACAATCTGACTGCTAGACAGCTGCACTTGATGGATGCCAAAGAGCAGTGGGCGAACAAGCCTGTTCAGGCACAGACCTTTGACAACTGTTGGAGGAAAGACGTTATTCAGTTATTCCTCCTCTCACCAACACTGACTTTCAGGCAGACGAGCACTGGATGTTTTCAGCTTTTTGGGGGTGAGGCACTTAGCGAGAGGTTATATGTTGTTTCAGACCGAAAAAGGCTCCGTGCTGCTTTTCCATCCTTCCTGAAATCAGTGTGGCTCTTTTCCAATATTAACAAAAAGTTCTGTTTCTGCAAAGCTAACCTCAAACTCCATTCGTTCTCCTGAGTTCCAAGGATTTGATGACAAACTTGGCATACTAAATTTTACAGATCCAAATCAAAGCTGAACACAAAAGAAAGTCCAGTGCCCTGTGGTAACACAAGAGCATGATTATTTTTGGACTGAAACCGCTTAACACAAGCACAGCTGTGAAGGTCCCGTGCTGCTTCCAGAAGATCACCTTTATATTCGACATAGTAGCCAAAAGTCATAGAAACCAAGCTCAGACAGCATTATTAATATGAAATAAAGTTATGTCACACTTAGTTTTCAAAGATAGTAAATCCACCAACACCAGTAAAATTAAATAAATATTCGAAGTCTGAAGTTAACATCTATGAGAGAGCCAGGAAAAATGAAAATTTCAAATCTGGTTTAGGAAAGAAAAAAGTCTACTTTGTTAGTTTTCTCCTTGACCATTAAAGATTAACTGTATGTCGACTACAGAAATGTTATTTATTCAATGATAAACTGCCACCTAAAGTGGAGTTATTAGGGATACATAATGGCCCCATAACACTGACCACACAGAGTGGTGTGCAGACAAATGAATTTTTTTGGATACACCCAACCTGATCATGTCACTTCACTACTTAAATACTTCACTCATGTCCTGCTGAATTCAGGGTACCTTTCAGAAAACCTTTAAGAATCCTAAGCCTTTTCTCTAAACTTCACTTATCTCACTTCCCCAAACCTTCTCCAAGATCCCATAACACCCCTACTCCTCCCTTTGGGCCCCTTGTCCATGTAGCACTTCTCCTGTTCTCCAGGAACCGCGGGCATCTTCCCTCCAGAGCTCATGAAACGAGTCTCCTAAGTGGACTGATTGCCCCTTTGTTGCAACTATTATGATATATTTTATACTGGGAGGCATTCATATCTATGCCCCTCACTAGTTGCATGCTCCTTAATACCAGAGACTTAAATAACTCATGTTATTTGGCCTACAGATGTGTGATAACAAATTGTTGAATGAATAAGTGAAAGTTATCAGATGTTCATACAATATGATAATTAAATATATTCTCAAAAAGAACTTACATATTTGAATTGTATTTATAGAAAAATTAGGTTCAGTATAAGAAACAAAATAGTTGTTTTTGGTCTGCAGTAGATCAGTGATTCTCTCTGAATTTTGTTCAGTTTGGGACACTGTGTTGTGTCAGGGCTCTCCCTGACCCTCCAAACAAGGTTTCTAAGCTCATTCTACAATTCCTAGGGAAAATATAAGCCAAAAAGAATTTAAATGACCAGTTTGTCTAGTATCCAGAAATAACATATGTTGATTATTTTTGTATCTTTTTTCTAGTCTTGATCCCTCTCTCTTTTTCTAATGACAACCAATGTTTAAAAGAGAAAGTGATAGACTAGAGTGTGTCAATGTTGTATTTACATGATGATGAAGAATCAAGAAATAGTTACCAATACAAGAAAGAGAAAAGAATAGCCTTTTTCAAAGGCACAATGACTGTTTTTCAGTATGTATAAGACCACCATGCAGAAGAGGAATTAAATCTAAAATCTCTCTGACTTTCGAGAGCACAACTAGTATTAAAATGTTTACTGAGCCATGTTTTAGCTTAATATAAAGCATAACTTTCTATCATAAGCAAATCAACAAACAACAAGTGCTGGAGAGGTTGTGAAGTAAAGGGAAACTTAGTTCCCAACAAGTTCACTGTTGGTGGAAGGCAGACTGGTATAGCCACTGTGGAAAACAATGTGGAATTTCCTCAGAAAAACTGAAAATAGAACTGCCTTTTGACCCAGCAGTTCCACCACTGGGATTATATCCTCGGAATTCTGAAACACCAATTCAGAAGAATCTATGCACCTCGAAGTTTATAGCAGCACAATTTCCAGTATCCAAGTGCTGGAAACAGCCTAAGTGCCCATCAGTAAATGAATGGATCAAAAAACTGGTACATTTACACAACAGAATACTACACAGCAGAAAGAAAGAAAGAGCTCTTACCCTTCATGACTGCATAGATGGAACTGGAGAGCATTATGTTAAGTGAAATAATCCAAGCAGTGAAAGACAAATACCATATGATCTCACCTATAAGTGGAACCTAATCAACAAAACAAACCAGAGAGTAAAACAGAACCAGAGGCATGGAAATAACAAATTGACAATAACCAGAGGGGAGGCAGAGCAGGGTAATGGGGGAAAGAAGGGGAAGGGTTGTCAAGAAACATGTATAGACAAACACAATATGGAAGGTGGGGGTGATTAGGGCAAGGGAGAGTAAAGGGGGGCAGAAATAGGAACAACTATAATTAACCTATAATAAAAAAATAAAATAAATTATAATGTTCTACATATTTTGGTTTTGTGAAGTTGAAATAATGCTCTCTTCAACACATATTTCTTTTACTTGGAGGTAAACTGAAGCCAGTTGCCTATTTTTTAAGAATATTAGAGAAGTGATACAACCATCAGATTAATCCTGGAGGTAACCTAGAGATGAACTCTGAAGTTCTTTCAAATATGAAATGTAATAATTCTATGACAATGTCTTTTTAACTTCATTATCAATAATAATTTCAAATGAATTAGCCTCTTTTACTCTGGGCAAAAAATAACATATTAAAGGAACATCATTCATTTTACACAAGTGCCATATATATATAATACTTCCATTGTGCAGAAAAAGAAGAAATGCATTTATATGATCAAAAAAGATGTGTAAAAGAATGTTCATTGGAGAACTATTTGTAATAAAGGGCCTCAGTTGGGAGCTACCCAAATACTCTTCAACAGCAGAATAAATAAAAATTATACATTCACCCAGGGGGATACTTTACAAGCATGAGAATGAATAAATTGCCACTGTAATTATAACAACATGGATGAATCTTATAGACATCAAGTCAAGCAAAAGACACAAAAGAGTAAACAAAAGCAAGCCAAACTAACAAATCGTGTTAGAGGTTAGGAAAAGTGTTACCCTTGTGGTGGGTTTTGACACCAAACGGGTGTAGGAAGGCTGCTGGAGACCATTGGCTCCTTAATCTCAGTGCTGTTTACACAGATGTGTGTAATTTGTGAGAATACATTGCACTGGACGTACAATATGTGCATTTTTCTCTACATAGGTTGTAGTTCAATTTCACAGTGCAAAAACAGCCATGTCCATTAGCTTTCTATACTTAATACTGTTTAAGAAAGCCATTATGAAAGAGCCATTAAAATTACATTTTAAAGAATTACTCACTATGAAGATCTAAATAACATGAAAAGTTTAAAAAGTTACATAAAAACATATGCACAAAAAAACAGGCATTGTGAATACGAACACTAGTAAGAAACACTGGTCACCTTGATGGATTTTGTCTAATTTGTGCTGAAATCCATATGCAATAACAACTCATTATAGATCTCTTTTAGCATGCTGCTTTAAATGTATGTTGGTTTATTTTGTCATGGGAACTCTGGCAGAAATTAAACCTCCTAGAATTTGTAAGCATTTTCATTCATGGTCAAAAGCCACATTATTGTGCTTCCAAAAAGCCTCCCACTTACTCAGTAAAGGAGGTGTACTGATTCATCAGGCCATGGCCACGGTCCTTCAGATCATTTCTATGCAAATCGGAGCCCAACTGCCAGGGTATACTTTACAAAGCCAACAGAACAGGTCTGGATATTACTCCTGGAAAAATTACTGTACCATGTAATTGACCAAAAAATATCTTATTTTAAAAATATTGACAGCTTTGTTCCATGGCAGAGGTCAGCTAATATTTTCTGAAAATATCCAGAGAATGAATATTTAAGCTTTGCATGCCATATGGTCTCTGTCACAAGTACTCAGCACTGTCCCTGTCGTGTGGAAACAGCCACAGACATTATACAAACAAGTGAGTGTGGCTGTGTTCCCATAAAACTTTACTTACAAAAATATTGAGTGTGCCAGGTGTGGCCTACAGTTTTCACCTCCAGCTGGAGGGGAATAAGAAGGTGTTTTGATTTGTTTTGTTTTCCCTTTCCCTATCAAAGCAGTAGAGTGGCTATTGTCATCATTCAGTTGTCCCTAACCCAGAATAATCAGATTTCTGATGTCCTTTACTTCCTTTGGATATTACAGTTTGACAGGAACAATCCATTCATCTACTATGCATGGACAAACAGAAATGTCTCTTGTTGTTCACTAGAGGTCTTCAAAGCTTTACCCTTTAAAATATTTTTCCAGGCTCTTTTTCTGATTCATTACTGTTGACCCCTCTAAGTTCAGCTTAAAACTCAATGTCTCTACAAAGCCTTACTCTTTTTTTCATTGTTGTCCAAGTACAGTTGTCCCCATTTTGTCCATGTGTCCTTTATAGGTGTTCCTGGATGGCTTAGGCTAAGTCAGTCCCCTCACGGTGATTCCCAGTATTTCTCTTTGATGTCACTTATCCCACCAAGAAGCATCTGCGACTAGTGTGTTAATACCTCACATTCTAAAGCCCGACTGCCTAGAATTAAATCTCAGCTCTAAATTTATCTCTGAAGCCTTTGACAAGTTGTTAATCAACCTCTCAGTGCCCATGTCCTCATTGTTAAAGTGGAGATAAGGATAGTACTCTAATACACAGGTCTGTGAGGATTAATTACATAAGTGCAAAGCACTTACAACAACACTTGCACATAGTAAAAATCACCTTTTGTTAGTAATACTTAGTAAACAAGTAAAGGTAACAAGTAATGGAATATTCAACCATCCACTTAATAAAAAAAATTCATGAGGCAACTACTGTATACCATATATTCCCCCTTCTAATATGAGCTCCATAAGGGCAATTACCATAAATTTAGTGGCTTACAATGACATCATGTATTAGCTCATAGCTATAATCTACTGATATCCATACTCAGAGCATCACAAAACCAATGTCAAAGGGCTTGGCTAGCAGGGCTCTTAACTGGAGTGTAATGAAATTTCATTACGTGCTTAGTGGTAGGCAGTTTCCAACTTCTCCCTACATCCCCTTCACCCCTGCTAATCCCTGGAGCCTGGGAGTACCGTGAGATGTCACTTTTAGGATTATGTTATGTTATAAGGCACAGTTGACCTTAAAACAGGAAGGTTATTTAGGTAGGCTCATTTAATCACATGAGCCTTTAAAAGCAAAGAGCTTTCACTGACTGGTAGTTGATGAAGAAGTCAGAGAGGTTCAAAGGATGTAGAGGATTGGATGTATTATTACTGGCTTGAAGAAGAAGGTGCTTTGAGAGGAAGAATGAAGATTGTCCTAAGGAGCTGACATGGGCTCTGGCTGCCAACCAGCAAGGAAAAGACATCAGTCTTAGAACCACAGGGAACCAAATTCTGCCAGTGATGGGACTGAGGAGGAAAGAGCTTGGCGGTACCTTCTGTCCCAGTCTCCAGAACAGAGCCCTGTGTGGCCAATATGGCTTCTCCTCCTGTGGACCAGGGGCTCATGTTGATTGAAAATAGGTGCATTACTGCTGAATGGTGAATTAACGATTTCTGCTTAGTGGGGGGAAAATTCTAAAAATATAATTTATGGAGGAATACATTCTAAAAAATTATTTTAGATTGAAAGTAAGGAGCAACATTTAAAATAGTACTTAACAGGTAAACAGTGAAAGCAAAGTCCTTAATTCATTTATTCATCCAACAACTACTTTGAAAAACACTATTATGGGCATCGTGCTGAAGATTTGGTGGAAAGCAGGGGTGAATATGTAGAGTTCCTATGATCTCAAAACTTACAGGACAATGGGATGAGCCAAGGGACAGTGGTTAAGAATGTAGACTCTGTAGTCTGACTACATGTCTTCAAACACAGGACCCAACTCTCACTGAGAGGGAGAGTAGCACACGTTCCTTAATACTCCACCTCAGTTTTCTAAACCACAACAGGTAAACAACCATACTATGTGTTCATATGAGTATTATGAGGGTTTAATTAGTTCATTGCATTAGCTATCTAATATTTGTTAATTAATGTAAACCCTTAGACCTTTATCACAGATGTTGCCAACCTCAGCACTGTGGACACTGTGGACTAGACAATTCTTTGTGGTGGGGGCTGTCCTGTGCTTTGTAGGACATTTGTAGCATCCCTGGTCCTAATCCACTAGATGCCAGTAGCACACCCCTCTTCACTCTTCCCCAGCACTTGTAACAGCTAAAAATGTCTCTAGACATTGCCAAATGTCTCCTGGGTGCAAAATCACACGGAGGATCGAAAACCAGCTGCTACGGAACTTAGTAGGTCTTCAACACATATTAGTTGTTACTTATTTAATCATTAATTTTGGAAGGTAAAGGGAGAGATTTGTCACAGGAGTTAACTCTATCACTGGGTCATTTATTACAAAATCCCATATTTAAAAAGCAGTGTTTTCCAAACACTAAATCAGTCAACATTAATTTCTCTTTCTGCTCCCCAATCCTTAAAATTGTCTTAAACCCTCAGCACAGTCCTTCCCAGAATTCCTTTTTTTAATCATAAAAATGAAATTAAAGGATTTCATCTTTAATTTCACTTGTATCTTTTCTGTTCTAGTCTACCAGCAAACTCTTTAAACCTCAGTTATAATCTTACTGAAGGTCATTTACTTGGAGGAATGGTTTCTTACACTGCATAATCTAAGAACTAGAATAAAGCCATCTGAATGTTATATTCTTATGCCTCTCTATATTCCTGTGGGAACTGAAAAGTGATTTCAACACAAAACCTTTTTATGTTTGTTTCAATTACTTCTTCTTGCAAATTTTCCTAAAATGTATGAAGGTTTTGCTTGCCTTAGTAACTTGAAGCTGATGGTAATAACAGAAGTTGTCCTTAATGAGTGAAGAACATTCTGGTGCTGCAGACATCATTGTTCTTGGCATCAGGCCTTCTTACCCAGTACTGTAGATGTATAAGATTGGAGTGCTGAGCATAGAATATAATGTGAATGAAGCTTTTCCATTAAAAAATCATCATTCTTTTACTGTTCTTGTTGTCTGGCACTGGCTTCATCCTCAAGTGCTCAAAAACAATTCTGCTATGGAAATTTTCAGATTACTTGTACCTATTTGGAATAACATTGAACTAGTATGCTCCCTAAATTATACCTTAGGGGCATCAAATGCAAGTAAATATTAAACTCTGGCCAAACATCAAGGAAATTAAGTGGTAGTCTGTAGGAAAATTAAGATGTCCCAGCCCCCTGAAGTCAGACCTGGTCTTATTTAAGTTAGCTGATGAAATAGGACAATGAGCAGAATTAAGGTATCTAATACTGACATTGAAATCTTTGAACCACAGTCTTCTTTTCCCTCCTCCAAGAGTCAGGATATTCCAGATAGAAAATGGCCCATTAGTCATGACCGCAGAGTGAAGCTGACATGAAATAACCAACTTAGGATGGACTTACAGCAAGAATGAGAGGTAAACACCTTCAACGCTGTGTTTGTTAGTACAGCATAACCTAGCATATACTGACTGATACATGTAATAATAAATTCACTTATTGAACAGTTTGGCACTCTTTCTATACAAACCATGCACAAGAGTAAGCACTTACAAATGGAGAACTAGAAGCAATGCCTGTTCCTAAGGGTGCTTCCAATACAGTGGGATGAAAATACCCACTAACTAGAGAGTTAGGTTACCTGCCAATTGCTTTCCAACTATATTCCCAGCCCTGAGCTCTAAAATTGACTGATTCTCTGTGATAGAGCAGAGACCATGAAGCATTATGTGAGGCAGTTAGATAAGAAAACCTTGGAGGCTGGCAATCCCATGACCCTAATTATTAAAGTGGTTATCTTTCCTTCTGGCAACCATAATCCATGCCAGGCACATGAATGCAAATAGGGCACAGCTGCAGTGGGGAAGCCATGCGAGGTTATCAGGAAGTGGGCGTCTCTCTAAAGTTCCATGGGGAGAAAGACAGAAGCCATTTCAGAGTCCCTACTTCTCAGGCTCTGAAGACAAGCCTCCCAGCAATCTTCACTGCTGACTCCACCACCCAGAACTGCTTTCCAGGGGAATCAAACTCTACCGTGGACCACAGGGCGTGGGAGGCCCGGTAAACGAACACCACAGGAACACAAAGACCACTTCATTACTTGGCAGTGGCCTGCATTTGGTTTTCCAAGGAGTCTGATGTATGGAAATGAAGCAATTGAAACCAGCGTGATGTGAGCCTGACGGCTGTCCTCTTCTCTCCTAACAGGAGTAGGCAGCATTTTATGGGCCTCATAAAAGGGTTTATGAGGCTTTGATGGGAAGTTGGCAGCTCCTGCTGCCTACAGTGACCCGATGAAAAACAGCTCTTCTCTGCACCTACATGAAGGGTTTATGGCTGTGGTTGTTTACTCAAATCCCAGGCAGAGTCAGGCCAGGGGGGGTCAAAGAAATGGGCCTCAGAAATGAAGGTGGCGGGAAGAACTTGGCTCCCAAGTGTCGGATTCAGGACAGGCATCATCAGCTGGACTGAATCCAAGGAAGGCAGAGCAGAGTTGTCTGCCTGACACACTTAGAGATGTCTTTTCTCCATCTTTACCAAGGGCTCATGCCCTTCCTCGCACACCGCTTCCAGCCTAATGACCAAAGAGATGGAACTTGGAAGATGTGAGACCTGACTTCACATTTTACCCATCTCCTTGTAACTTTCTAGCTGTGTGACTTTAGGCAATGCATTTAACCTCTCTGATCCTTTGGGTCCTATTCTTGCTTAATAATGACTAAATGAGATTATTTTGATGGAGTTCTTAACACAATGCCATTGAAATCAGTGACCATTCACTAGAAACTCTAGGTTTGTGACTCAGTTAGTTGTACCATGTAGGCAGATCAATTAACCTGACAGATTTTAGTTTTCTGCACTGAGAACATGGAAGGGATAAAAGTGGAATGGAGGAATAAATCAAGATATTGTTATGTGATTGTATAATTGTATAATTATGCCAAATTTTAAGATGGCATACAAACTTTAAAGGGATCATGCCAATTCTAAAAAAATACATTACTGAATAACAATATGTAAACATTAATGCAATATGTGCTATGTGTCAGAGGCTCCTCTAAACACATCACGTGTATGAATGCATAGTCCTTATTACGTGGCTATGGGCCACCTACTTTATAATCTCCATTCTGTAGACTGGAGGAGACTGAGGTAGAGTTGAACTTGCCTAAGGCAGAGCTAATATTAAAACTCTGGTAATCTGACTCTTCTATCCTTATTATAAAATTTTTCTATAACATGCATAAATATTTTCAAATTTAGATATACATTTTCAAGTTGTCAGACACACAGATTTGTGTTTTTCTTAATGAGCCAGATGGCTAGTTCTATGTATGTGGTAAGTGTAACTATAGCTAATTCCACCGAGAGAAAACGTGTGGCTTGTCAAGATTTATGTATCTTTCACTTATTCATTCCACGAAAATTAACTGAGTGCTTATGATGTGGTAGGCACCAGGGTAGACACTGGAGGAAGAATGCTAGCAAATTTTTCAAAATATTTATCAAGATTTCTCCATCTACCCCTTAACAGGCCAGCTACTCACCACTTCACACTACCTGGCCTCCTTCAACCTGCTTCCGCCACAATCACTCTAATTAACTGCACTCTCAGATGTCTCATTCTAGTCACTTCAATGTTTGTGTACGTGTGTGTGTGTGTGTGTATGTGTGTGTGTTTTCATCATACCAACTTCATTCAAAGGCTTTGTTTACCATCTTTTATTTAAAATGTCCTACTCCCTCGGCTTGTATAATGATACTTTTCCCCTCTGGAGAGCAGTTTTCATTGACTCATTTTTCTCCTCAAGCCATTATGCATGGAAATTCAATGACCCCTCTCAGCCCCATAATCAGACTCTATGCCCTGGCATTCAGGGCTTTCAAGTTCAAATCCAATACTACTTCTCTGGCTTTACCTCTCACTACCTCCTTAATGCATGAAATCCTCCAACATCCTTCATTATTTGTCCTAACTTTATATGTTTATCTAGTTTGTTCTCAGAATTGACTATCTTTCCCATTTGGTGGTTGATTCAAGACACCCTTTCCCCTTAGGCTGAGTCCCAACAAGAAGTAATGTTCCCTTATACATACCCCCCAGTGGTAATTACATGCCTCTCTGAAGACACTTATTGTAGTATACCCTGAACTACAGTCCATTCTATGGTTGTCTCTTAGCTGCAAGAAAGCTATGAACACTTTTAGGGAATAGACTAAGCTTTCATCATTACATTTATTTTCAAGGTCACATCAATTTGTACTCAATTTGTACTCAAGGTTGTTATTCAAAGTGTTATTGGACATGTGGTCAGATGAATGAATAGATGGTCACATGCTCATATAACTAATCAGCTAATCTTTCTATTAATGTGTGTTGAATGACATTAAAATATTGGCATGTGTTATCTGCTGCAAACATTTTCATTTTAGAAAATATTCTTAATATCTTCTAGTAGTACAATTATAAAATAAAAGCTTTTTCATTTTAAGTGTTGTGGGCAACAATGGATTGGAACTCTGGGATTCTGCATATGTTGTTCATACCACTGAGAGACTCTAGTGCCTCTCTCTCTGAGCTATGAAGTGAAGGTAAACAGAGAGCCTCTCAGTGTTGGTCTGGGAATGTCTGTGTCTGTCTGGCATTCTTCTATGGGTAGTCTGGACCCCATACATGGTGTCTCCCCAAACAAGTTACAGGTAGGAAAGGAAGTCTGTCTCGTACCATTAACAAAGTCGTTTGACATGGTGGCTGGCAATAAAGCAGCGTTTACGCTTACCAGTGGGCTGTTTTAAAGGAAATTCTGAAAAGGGTATTTATGAAAAAAGAAAATGCCAGCTGCTAATTGTCCCTGCCAAGTCTACAATTCTAGAATTGTGTGTGAGATTTTGAATTATACAGAGTAGTGGTTCTCAGGAGGTACACACATGGGCACACACACATATCCAGATGTATATATGTGCACATATACATGCCTATATATGTGTCCATATACACCTACATCTACCTGGACATGTACTGTGTGTGCATATACATATGTACATATATGCACATGTATATACATATTTGTGTGTATTATGAGATATGCAAGAAATAAAAACTTAAAATAAGCATTAAAAATGAAAAAAGACAAAGAGATGTGGTAGAAGTGGAACTTAGACAATTCAGTTGACATAAGAGAGTTTTCCCCTTTATATGCTGAAAAGACAAAAGAGGATGGACCATTGGAAGACATTTATCATTACTCTGCTGGTGAAGCCATTACTTTGGACTTGTCAACAGGAGTACAGTGCTAACAGGTGATGGATTAGCAATTCATATATCTTCTATTGTGTCCACTATTTTATCAGATTCTCCTAGCCCCTAAATTCTTCCCAAAGATAACAAAGTATAATAAGAAATAAAGGTAAAGTAATCTTTCTTTCATTTCCCATAGATATTTGCAGCAGAAGCATACTAGTATGTGACTTACAAGAGCCTTTGACTCACCTGCACTTACTCATCTGTCAAGTCAATGTGACAAGAGAACAAGGAATGAGTGGGAGAGGTGCTCCGTGATCTATCAAGATTGGAGCTGAGGTAGTTCAGTGTTTGGGGGGGAAAGAACTGTCACAACTGTGATCAAAACCAAGCTATGGGCATTACAAGTGAGAATGTATTCAACTCATTTTTTTTTTCAGAAAAAAAATTGATTGATTTGTTTGGACTCATAGGCATGGGTGAAAGAAGATAATGAGATTGCTGATATTTGAATGTCCGTCATATGCAAGGTCTTTTGGAAATGTCACCCCCTGAATTCCTGACAACAACTCTGTGAGGCAAAGCCCTTTCCCTCTTTTAACAGACGGAGCTACAGAAGACTGAGTTCTAAGTAATCAGCCTAAGGTCGTTCAGTTAACAATTAATAGACACAATATGAGCCACAAAGACTATGCTCTGGGTCGCAGAATATTACTCCTTACTTCATCTATTGCTTTACATATCAATTTTAAAGCAAAATAAGCCAGTTGGTAAAAGATAAATACCATATGAACTCGCCTGTCAGAGGAATCTAGTGAGCAAAATAGAACCAAAGGCATGGAAACATGGAACAGGCTGACAGCAACCAGAACGGAAGGAAGAAGGAAAAATGGTGCAAAAAAGGGAAAGAGACTGGACAAAAAACACGTATGAATGACCCATGTACATGGACAATGGTGTGGGGATTGACTGTGGGAGTGGGGGGATGGGCTGGGTGGAGGAGGACATGGAGGAAAATTGGGATAACTATAATATAATAACAAAAATGTTTAAATAAAGTTATCTAATTATTTTGCACCTTAAAACAAGTAAGAGAAAACAGGTTGAGGAATTATAACTTTAACTTCATTAACAGGCAAACTAAGCTTCAGAGAGTTAAATTATTTGCCCAAACTCATCTGAGTGTAGAACCTAACACAAAAAATAGGGCTATAGTTGTTGAGCACACAAAGCACAGAGTATAGTCTGCTATTATTACTTATTAATCATTGTATTATTTTCTATTGACCTGTTTTTCATAGCATTTATTAATCATTGTGTTCTTTTCCATATTATTTCCATAAATCTACCTTAATCCTGCCCTGCATTCAGCTTCTGATTTTAGAGCTAGTTCTTCGTGTCTTAGAGGATATGCACTTGCCAAACCACAGTATCAAGACAAAGCACTGCATATGTTCCAATTCTTTAATGTGTAGTCCCATTTTGAAATAACAGATTAGAAATATACACGTACACACATACATACTACACTATAGAACACAGGGGTCAAACAAAAGGCCCGTGGGCCAAATCTGGTCCTTCGCCTTGTTTTATCTGGCCCAGCACCTTGTTTCTACCCAGCAGGAACACGAGCTCCTTGTCCTTAGTTGAGGACTAGTTATATTTATACAGCCTTAAAGTCACATTCAGCCCTTTGAAGGCAACTGCGAGGCTGATGTGGCCCCTGGTGAAAATGAGTTTGACACCCTGCTATAGAGTTAATGTACATTATATATTGAAATGAGTAATTTTTCATTAACACAAAGATTCCCAGTGCAACTGTAATGCTGTAAGAAAGATGAATAAAAAAGATCAGAAACTCCTCCAGCCAAAGCAAATTGCATAAACACAAAAATTTAACACTAATAGCTGTACTCTGTAATAGTAAGAGAGGCATGAGCTTGTCTCTGCTTGATTGGACTAAAAGAGCATTTTAATAGAATAACCTTCATTTGACATTTAGCTAAGTACTGTTTCACAGAATCATATTTCATTATCAAATGAAAGCCAATCTTAGCGGTGATTGCAGCAGCACTAGTTATTATAAAAATGTTTCTTGCTTTAGTCTCCCAATCAATAGCCTCTGACTCTTATTCCAAGATTTGTTTTACTGCTTCTGATTTTAAGGAGTGAAAAGAGGACCAGGAACTTTCTAAAAGACATGATCCCAAGAAACAACATCACTTTGCAATTCCAAGGAGCAGCCACTCATGTTGGCACATTTTTTACTTTCAACCACCATTTGAATAAAGCTATTAGCCTTTCTTATAGAAAAACCATCTCTTTGCAATGAAAGAAATTGAAGTCACATGTGTCCAATGACTTTGCCAAGCTTGCATCGCTAGTGCATGACCAGAACTACAGTCAAGCCTCAAATTCAGGCATGGCCTGTCTGCTGTGTCACCTATTTATACTGGAAATTAATTTCACTTCTTCGAAGCCTGAAAAATGCTAGAAGTTTCATCAATATCAGGTAAAACCTGAGGTCCTGGAGGTTTCTATAGTAACTCAATCCAATCATTTCTAATATTAAAATCCAGTGCTCTTTTAATCTCAGCTCATCAGAGGTGGAAGAAAGCACAGAGAAATATCAGTGAAGGAACATTACTTTGCCCTGTTATGGACCAGAGAACACATGAGGTCCTAGAGATACAAGGAGGATTAAGATACAATCTCTGGCTCTAAATAACTGAAAACAATGCCAGTGATTCACACGACAGAAGGAAATAAAGTGCTAGAGCTGAGGGGCAGGTGTATGTGCAGGGGGAAATGCAAACACAGGAAAGAATATTTAATTTTGCCACTGGGCACAGGAAGGGGAGGGATTCACAGAGGAAGTGACATTTCAGTTGGAATTTTAAAATGTATCTGTCCCTTAAGGTGGAAGGGAGGAGAAAGGAGGTGGTGAGTGGATGGAGAACCAGCATGACTGAAGGCTCGGGTGACACAGAGGTAGAACTATAAATAGTTCTTCACTTGGGATTTCCTGTATACGTGAAGAGAGAAGGAGAGAAAGATGAAGGGCAGGAGGGGGAGAGAGAGGGAAGGAGGGAGAGAGAGTGTGTTGGCGTGTAGGTGCTGGCAGGGGAAAGCCAGCTATCACTAGTTCATATAGCACCTCGGTGTGAATTTGAAAAGAAGGCCCCTGTCTGGGCCGGACATTTCACCACCCTCTGAACCAGATGCCTAAAATGATGGCCTTGGCACAGAGAATGCAAAAGAGATACACAGGAGACAAGAGGTAAGACTGAGGATGGAGTGGAGCCCTGTGGGGCCTGAATGGTCAACATTCTGCCATGTTATGTGAAGCCAGTAAAGGGTTTTTCCAAAAGAACAAAACTGGAAGCAGAGAGAACACAGGAGATCATAGCATTTGTGATGAGGGCCACCTCTGTATAGAGCAAGAACAGAGGGTATTTTTTGAACAGCTTTGACAATCCAGTATAGAGGCACTGTCAGCCATGACAGTTATGTCAAGTGCTAAGTCAAGACTGTGAGATAATGGGGGTATAACGAGAATGCCCTGGAGAGAGGCCTAGAATTCCCCAACCCCCAGGTCTGGATACTTGGATAAGGACTTCATCTGGACATGGATATGAGTGAAAATTTCACCCCCGTGAAACTCTCGGAACTCAGAGCTCCTACCACCCACTGCAGGCCTGTGCCCCAGGTCACTCTTGGAGCCCTTCCAGACCTCTACTCAACCACTGACATGTGCCACCACTGCAGCCACCTGCTTGGAGACCAAACCCTGCATTCCTACCTGTGGATATGCTAGTGACAGGGACTTTGCAGACACTCACTCTGCTCACTTCTATCACTTGAGCTCTTCTTTCTGTATGTAACCTACATGTAACTCTATTGGCTTACTGGGGAGTCACCCCTAAGAAACCTGTCATTGTGGAAAGACACAAACATGTGTGACTCCTTTCAGGGATGAGCCCTTGGTCATCGCAACCTCACAACATACTTTTTTGTAACAGATTTCATGTTCCGTCAAGAGACAGGAGGAAAACAAAGTCATCAATTAAGGACAATTTATATTCTTCCATATTTTTTTAAAGCTCTGTTATCTAGTGAAGTAAAAATAATTCAGGGTGTGTTGTCCCTTCCTCTTCCCTTAACTTAAGAACTAAGTTTTGAGGTAGGAGCAGGGAACTTACACTCAAACCTGGCACTAGCTCCAAACCCACGTGTTGAGTCTATAAGGTGACACTGGAGGCTTCTGTCTCCCAAAGACATCCTTCACCCAGCCTGGCCTCTGGATGTCCTGTGATAATGTCTGCAAAAGTGTCTGATTCTTTTAGGTATCTTGTCACACCTTTTTACTCAATAAAGATTTTTATTTATATATTTTTAGAGAGATGGGAAGGGAGGGAGAAGGAAAGGGAGAAAAACTATGTGTGGTCACCTCTCATGCAGCCCTGACCAGGGACCTGGCCCACAACCCAGGTATGTGCCCTGACTGGTAATCAAACTGGTGACCCTTTGCTTCCCAGTCTGGTGCTCAATCCACTGAGCCACACCAGCCAGGGTTTTACACAATAAATATTGATTGGATACTTATTATGTTATACCAGGCATTGCTCTAGGTTCTGGAAATACACAGTAATAAGCAAAGAAGGGAGAAATCCCCACCTATCCCTGCCCCCTGTGACCTCCTCATCCTGACCCCAAGTTGTCATTTTTATGAGAGGTCACTAAACCCATCTAGATACCTCCTTCAATTGTACACAAACTATTTCCTATGCATTAGAATACACAGACGTCTTGCCAAATATCAGGTCATAATTTCCCAAGGCTATGCCCTAGTGAGTGAAGAATAATGCTCCTTTAAAGGGGATGAGTGGAAAATAGCACAAGGACATCCCACCCCTTGCCCTTCAAGTCCCCTTTCTCTTTCTGACACCCAAAACAGAAGAGAGACTTCTACATCCCCCTTTTCTCTCTTCTGTAGTTCATGTCCCTCTCATGTCTTCCTTCAATCTCATGATCTAGTCTTAAGACTGAAAAGTGTAGCTATTTGAAGGGAAAAATATACCAAGTAGTATTAAAAGTATTTTAAACAATTATCCATCCTTTAGTTCAGAAAGGCCAATTCAACACAAGAACCAGGAATGAGGAGGGAATTAGGGCCAACGCCCATATAGACTTGCACATGGTAGGAATTAAGAATTGTAATGCCTGGGATGCTGCCTATGTATCTCTATACCCAGAGAGGTGCTGGCATCATTCACCATCACAGAGGATGACCAAAAAACTGTTAACACACTAGGCTCAGTTTTGCATGCTGGCCTTGATATATTTGTGAAATATTTGAAGACATCCACCTCTGTTTAAAACATTGGGCTGAGGATGATATGTATAAATTTTTAGCAAAGAAGTGGTATTTAAATCCATGGAGAGATGAGCTCACCAAACCCTTTCTTCCCACAGCCACAAATCATCTTACAAGTTCAAAACCTGAGGCAATGATGGGAAATTTTCCTGAGTGACATATACAGAGTCAAAAGGCTATTTTTTAGGCAAGGGCCACCTACCATTTTCCTTACTCCCAGCCCAACTGTGAGTCCAGGGGAAGTTAGGAAGACAATGTTGCAGATGGGAAAAGATTTTTAAAAAGAAACACACTCCACACACGTCAACCAAAATGTTAGATCTCAGAGATCTTACACATGTGAGAGAATTTTAAACTATCCTGGATGAACCACTGCAGATGCTTTCTGAAATACCTGCCACGTTTACTTGGCATTGAAGCGAATTCACTGAAACACAGCAGAGCCCCCAGGGCCAGAGATCCTTTGCACAGACGAGGTGGGAGGGATCAAAAGCACATTTGAGATGTACCTGCAGGAGGGCGTGGAAAGGTTGGTTTGCTGCAGACATGAACAACTCTCTAGACCAAATTCTGTACAGGGTGTGGCTGTCCTCTGTAACATGAATAGAAATGACCATCGTGGGAAGAGCAGCACAGCCTGGTGGGCCTGGCCCGGGCACACCAGCTCACCCCTCCACTGGCTCTCACACATCTCAGCGGTCAGTCCTTCTGAAAAACAGTCTCCTAGTAAACTCCCTGTCTTCTCCTGCAGACTGATGGGTCAAAAAACTGGGGGGTACTAGGACCCCCTGACAATTCAGAATAAGAATTTCTATAGAGTTGTGGACTGGGCCTCATTTTCTATCAGCTTGATGAAATAACTTCTCTTTCACTCAATTATGTCAAGGTGTCTAATAGGAAAGTTAGTCCTGTAATTTTAAGAGCTCACAAATTAGTAGCAGTAGAAATTTCCATCAGTGTCTCAGGAGGACACTCTGTCCCACATGACCGTACACTGCTTATTCTTTATGCCCTAGCCTACTATCTCAATTCCTCGTGTTCTCCTGCTCAGATCCAAACATTCAAGATGCACAACTAGCTGTGGAAAACCACTTACTGAATGACAGATGATCATACATCAAATAATCCCCAGAGTTTTTGAAATGTGATCTACCATTCTGTGAAACATCACAATTTTTTTCCTCCAAGATAAAAATATCAAAATAAAGAAAAGTCATTTCAAATGTATCCTCAAATCCTATTGCCCAGAGAATGTTTATCATTCATTCATCCATCCATTCATTCATTCATGTACTAACCAGAGCTAGGTTCAAGTCCCAGCTTTACTATTGGGCACATGTTATGCTCCAGACACTCAGTCAGCTAGGCTGGACAGAAAAATGCCTTTACAAAACTTAACACTGACCCCCAGGAGCTTACAGTCCGCTGTGGAGATAGACGTGCAGTTAGTAATTATCATAAGCTACTAGATGATGCTAATGATGGTGATGGTGATGATGATGACGATGGCAGATATGTACATGGGGGAGCTCAGGTATGTTCACAGACAGGTCAGAGAAGGCACTCAAGCACAGCATACACTTGACAAGGCCTTGAAGGAGGGGCAGGAGACTTCTAGGCAGTTACAGAAACACAGGGGGCCACACAGGTGGAAGCCTGCAAGGACTGCATTATGAGAAAGTGATAAGGCCCGTACAACCTGTGCACGGGTTTGGTGCATTTTGTCATATGCCCCTAATTTGAGTGCTCACCTCGTTAGAGTTCTGCTCTTCTTTTGCAAAACCTCTGCCATAATCTTCAACCCAAGACTGTCCTGTACGTGAAACCCTGTCTTCCCAGCCTCTCCCATCCTCAGCCGATGTTGACACTGCTTACCTTAAAGAAAGGAATGGCACACGTGATACTGAGGTGTCTTAAGAGTTTCTTGGGTGTGAGTTAGAACTTCATTTTTCCCACGCCCCCTCTCTACTAGGTGTGTGACAATGAGCATAAATTTAACTTTATGAGCTTCGGTTTGCTCATCAGAGCTTCTGGGTAGTGTCACCTGTGCAAACTCTTGGAAAAAGGAGTTTGATGGGATGGACTTCAGCCCCTGGGACAGCAGCTGATCTTGGAACACAGTGGGCACACATCTTCTCCCACCTCCACTAGGCTCCCCTCACCCTCAGCTATCATGTTGGCACATGTGGGCTTATCCTGATGGTGTGAACCAACCTCAACACCTGCTTGGAACACCTGATAATCACATCCCTCTCAGCTCCGGGAAGCTGCACATGTCCATTCTCAGTTACAATGGGATGAGGGTATACCAGGAAGTTCCCACGTAGATCAGTGTGTTCCTCACTGACTCCTTCTACCACCAGTGTGTAAGCAGCCCCATCTCTTCCTCCTGGTGAGGGTCATTCGCCCCTGCCGCTATGGGAACATGCCTTTGCAGCTGCTGTCCTCTGGGCACAAAGAATCTAAAGTGCCCTGGTAGCAACTGTAAATTATAATTCAGTGGGTTTCTCACTTTATCTGTTGGTCTCTTTTGAGACTTAGAAACTCTAACTCAGCAGAGTTCAGAGTTGAGGAGACAGTAAGAGTGAAATCCTCTAGTGGGTCATTGCAGGTGATGACAAACGGGGCCCCTCCTGCTTCAGCACCATGGGTATTAGACCCCTGTATCTACACTTGTGTGGACACACTGCCACACAAAGGTCTCAGATTTAATCGATATACTGAACCCTAAAGAACAGCATCCAATCTTCTTTGGAGTGTTCTCAGTGAGCTAGGACTTTGGTTGTACAGCTAGAAAGCTGGTCTAGTGTTGTAGGGTCCAGCTGCTTTGGAGTGACACAGTCCATGATGTGACCAGTGGACTCAGTGGACCCTCTTCCTTGTAGCTGTCCCCCACCAGCCCCAGAGGGTCTGGCCTTTTGACACTACTCAGGAACCTGTATATGTTTCCCCTTCGAACACTGCTCCTTCCACATCAAGTGGGTGAGCAGGTACAATGTTTGCAGCTCTACCCACTGGGGAGAGCCCCCCTTTAGTGTAATGCATTAACCATCTCTGTTTGGCTTCACTTTTGTACCAAGCCAACCCATTCATAAGCCAAATTCGTTTTCTTCCCTCCTCCTTCAAATGCCTTTACGGAAGCCCCTTAAGGGGCATAGGTACAAACCAGGAAAGGAACACGAGTGGACCTGTGGTGGCTGATGTGGATGGGATCTACTCCCTCACATAGTATACACATTCCCTCAGGTCCTTCTCATGGTCCCTCCCAGTTCTGCCATTTCCATCTTCTGATGGGCAGCAGCTGGGCTTCTCCAACTTCATGGCTGGGTGGCTATGACAGAATCCAGCCCACAGGAGAAGTTCTGGCTATAAGGTCACTTAGTTTCCAATGGTTAAATCATCCAACTCTACCAGAGCCCAGTGTCATGGCATGGGATGTTTCTCAAATGGCATCCAACCCTCTAAGGTAGGTGGCACAGCCTTATTCCAGAACACCATGAGTTGCATTGTGATTCTCCCACTGGAACTTACCATATGCTCCACACGGCATCTTTGCCCACTACTGACACTTCAACACCATTGAGTCTGCAGGATCATATGACCAATAACAGAGCTGACTGTGTCTTCACCTAGAACTTCTAGTGTGCCCTTTTCTGCTCCAGGACCCACCCACTGTTGGTAGTCTTCTGTGTCATTCAGTAGATGGCTAGAGCTGTCTTCCTGGATATGGAATGGGTTGCTCCCTCTTAGGGTATTGGGGCCGTGTGGAGAGAGAAGTCAAGTGAGCTTTCTTCCTGGCTTCCAGATGGCCACCTTCTCTCTGCGGCCACACAGGGCAGAGGGAGAGTAAGCTCTCTGGTGTCTCTTCTTCCAAAGGTGCTAGTCTCTTCATGAGGGCCACAGCCTCCTGGTCTCACCAAAACAAAATTACCACTCAAAGGCCCCATCTCCAAATGCCATCACACTGCAGTCAGGGCTTTAACATATGGACCTGAAGTGGACACATATTCAGGCCATAGCAATCAGAAAACTGAGCAATCTTTGTAAGAAAAAAATATGTATTTAATTTTCTTGTCCTACATATTTTATAATCCTAGTATATCTCTAATAATTAAATTTGACAAAAATGTCACAAGAAATAAAGTTACATACAAATTTCACTAAAGAATACATGTGTAAATATGCTCAATAAAATACTAGCCCATTGTGGCAGACTTTGCAACTGTTAGCCAATAGTCATATCCCCCCTTTTTTTGGCACATGGAAGAATTTTACTGCCATGTCTCCTTGAATTTAACAATGGTCTTATGACTGCTTATAGCCAAAGAAATGTGAACAAAAAGTAACATGATTTTTGGGTAGGAACAGTGAATTACCAGTACTTAATTCCTCATCTCTCTCTTCCGCTAATCTGGAGACTTGAATTGTATTTACACACAACCACAGCGAAGACCTAACACCCAGAGAGCAGTCACTCAACCAGTGACCACTGGTATTGTATTGCTTATACCCTTTGCTTGGCACTGAGAGTTCCATGCCCTGTCTGATGTATATGGTTTATAGCAAAATGTATAACAAGGAAATGTCCTGTTATGGGCATTCAGAAGGTAGGGGATCCTCTCTGTTACCACTAGGTATTTCTAGAGTTGTACAAGTAGTTAAAGCCACTTCTCAATATGACTAATATTACAACTAAATGACAATTATCTCAAGCTTCTTAACTAATTGCCTTTTAACCACTCATTCTTCACAACAAAGAGAGAATAAAAATCAGCTTGTGTGGCTGGGAACCTCATGGAAATAAAGTTTTAAAGAGACGTGAATTCTTTTCAAAATTTCTAAGTGAGAGTAGCTGGGGCCCTGTTGGGTCAAAGCTCAGCTGCCGCCCCCTCCTCTGTGCCCTCACTGTTCCCTGTACATTTTCTATGTGGGTTTTTCACACATTCGTCTCTCTCTCTATTAAACGGAAAAGTCTTTGAGGAAGCCTGGAGTATCCTTGCGCTCAGTGGGGCCTGGATAGGAGTAGGTTCTAAATAATGTGTTTTATCAATGAAGAAAAGTAGTACCTCTTTAAAAGGCAACAGTGGTATCTCACACACACATACACAAAAGCATGTAGGGAGGGGAAACCAATCACAGGTAAGGTGACATTGTTTTAACATAGAATGCTACCAGTCTTTGAGATCATTTCGAGAATGGGAGTAGGTGGTAATATCTCCTCCTAGAGTACAGGAAAATGACTGATATAACTTCACTACTGGAAACCAGGCCAGCGTGACATGCACAGAGATTTCTATCAGATGTGATACAGAGCAGAGTGACATACACAGATTCTAATCAGAGGTAATAAAGAGCAATAGAACAGTACTGGAACAATGGGGATGTTTATTTCTCATTGGCATAACAGTCTAAACATATGCATTCCAGGTCTGCCATGCAGTTGTGTGTTGCTGAACCCAAGCTTATTGTGTCTTACTGTTCTGCCATCCTTAACATGCAGTTCCCATCTCATGTCTGAGATGATTGTTCTACCTCCTTTCACCCAGGCACACTCCACTGAGCAGGGAGGGAAAAGGACTACACATGTTCCTTTCCTTTAAACACATGATGTCATATATAGTACATACATTTCCCTACTATTTGCCCAAGACCAATCACACTGGAAGGTAGGCTAGTTGATGACGTCTGTAGCTAGTCAGACATGTCATCAGACATATCATCAGACAAAAAGAATTATCAGGAAGAGCTGACAGTCTGTGCTGAAATATAGTTTGGACAAAATCAGATTAACATAAAAGGGATAGATGTTGCTTTTGTGTGAAGGGGTTGTATTGTGTTCTGACAAAAAAACTGGATGAGAATTTGACAAAAGCACTCATACCACAATTGGAAAGTCTAGTAAAGAAGGTGGGATGGACTGTGTAACCCTCAAGGACCTCTGGTAAAGATAGTGGCACTTCTGATGACAAAGGTCACAGAGATCAAAAGGTCCATAACAGCAACTAGGGGTGTGAAAGAAAGAGGAGTATCTAGGAGGGAGTGTCAACAAAATGGCAAAGCAATGACCTGGGCCAGAGGAAGGTACAGCATCAGCTCCCTTTTTAATCCCCACCATCTATCTACCTTTTCCCCTTTTCTGGATCTCAGAAAATGGCTAAACACTCGTGGAGTCAATGAAAACTTTTCCTTTATCGTTTCCTAAAGGGATCTGCAAGAATCAGACAGTACAGGAAGCCTCACTGACAGAACTCATTTCAACCTGTACAATCTACACAAAACCAACAGAGCTCTCTCTTTGTAAAGATGAACAAAAAGAGAACCATTCAGATGTATGAAACATACTGTTTCAAAAGAAAGAGAACAGGCGGAGGAAGAGGCAAGGGGTAGCCGTAGAATAGATGTGCTGCAAGAAATGATGGTTTTGATAATATCTCTATTATGTCTTCAAAACAAATTAGAGAAGACACACATCACAAAACAACTAGAATTAGCGGTCGTGGAGGGAGCGTGATCTAAGGCCAGAAGGAATACGCAGGGATTAACCATAATTGCTGAATTAAAAACCACAACGTAGAGAGTAGTGAACACAATGGAAAAAACAAATTAGGAGGGGGAAAGAACTAGCCTAATAAATTACTCAAGATGTCAAAATATAAACATGAAGAGACCAAAACAAGAGAAAAGCATAAATTAAAACATGAAGGTGCAAGAGTGCTTAACATAACACTGCACATTTTAAAAGTTTCTCTAAAGACTAAAAAAAATTAGTAAAGAAAAAGACACACTCTGAGATTAACTGAACATTGTTCCATTTCAAAAATTAAGGAGAAAAACATCCATGTGCACCCACTCAAGAAGAAGAAGAGTGGGAGGGAGAAAGGAAATGAAAGAGTGTATTTTAACCTCCCATAAATGCAAGTTCAAAAATGTCAAAGACTCTGTAGCCTTGTTGACTGGTCTACAGCACCTAGGAGTTACCAGCATAGAGCAGATCCTCAATAAATAGGTTAAATAAATGAATAGTTTAGTGTTTAAAGTGGGCAAAATTTTGACACAAAAACTCTGCAGCTGTCACATCATGGTCCTGGTATGAGAAAAACAGGAAGATGGCCTCGTGAGCAAATTCAGAGAGCATGCATTTCTCCCATACTCTGAGCATGCTCAAATCTGCATGAGAGTTCTCTGGAAATGAATAAAAGAACAGACACCAAGACATGAGAGCTTCATGGCACAGTCTTAAAAACAACTGCTCATAAAAAATTAAACTAAAGGTACACTAAGTCTATGCCAGCATTGTTGAAGTTTCTACACTTAGAGCCATTGAGGAAATACTTTTTGTAAACTGTTTTAAATATAATCTAAATAAAAATATAATTACAATATTAGTAATATTGTAATATATAATTTAAAATACACATTTATTAGAAATTTGGGTTTTAAGTCCCAGATAATGTCGATAGGAATCGGAATTTAGATTAAAAGTAGCAGAATAAAGTCAGGCTGAAGGTTTCGTTTTTGTTTAGGAAGGATATATACATAGTTTTTTTTACCGTTGATAATTTCAAAAACATCACATAAAAGTTAATTTTTTAAAAAGGTCGATTTGCAAAGAAACATGTATATTGAATTGACAGGCTACAGTTTGCTGAAGCTTCTATTCAGGTGACCAGAGCACACACTGGGCTCTGATTCTCCAGTGCTGTCTCGGTGGTCCAGCAGCCTTTGGGATGCTAGCTTGTCAAAATGCATTGATGGAACACTGCCTGGTGCACCATGCACTGAGCCACTCACCCTACCTACCCTGAACTTGGTCCCTTCCCTGGGAGCCATTCCAGTAAAGGAGTGCCTGCTTGCTCGGCCCAGGGTTCTTGCTGTCTGCCTCCCAGCGCCACCCTGGCAGTGGACCCGCTTTGGTTCTGCCCACCAACACCTCAGGCTCACACACCCACCGCATTCCACAGGCCTGGGCTATCAACAGCTGCTTTGTATTGTGCTTACAAAGTTCAAGTTGCTGCTATGGGACTTCTTGGCGCTACTTCTCTGTTATGACATGTTGACTCATTTGGATCTGAGATTACCCACATGGAGATTTCTGGCCTGGCCCCCGGGGTTTCCAGCCAGGGTTTACAAACATAGTTGGGAAAAGGTCCTCTTCCCAGAGGTGCGCCTGGATTATCCCACCAGGAGTAATTACAGGCCTAAGGAAGCTTCCAGCTCACTAGTTCCAGTTCGGGGCCCTGAATCTGACAGCCTTCTCCTGTGTCTAAATGCAAGTACATTTGCATACTGGTGTGTGTGTGGGGGGGGGGTGGTTCCAGGAATTCCTAACACTTCACATCTCACAACAAAGCCACCCTGTGAAGGACTAACTCAGCAGGACCTAGAAATGGATCCAGGGTCCGCATCCTGCCTCCTGCTCAGAATTCTCAGTCCCTGAATCACCTCTCAGACTGAACGGAGCAGGAGGGCTGAGAAACTGTTGAAAGGCCACTGTATTTGCTTTCCTCTGTTTGCTTTTCACACCTTTCCTGCTTTGGGTGGAGGGGAGGTGATCCCACTTTCGGATTTAAAAGAGCAGCTTCTGAGCACCGGGCTCCACTGAGGAGGGAAAGTCAACAGGAAGGGAGCAGGTTCACAGAATTCTCTGAACCTCTGTGTTAAATTATGTCAACAGGATGCTGAGACCAGATCTGTCGAGGAAATTCCACAACTGAATGATGAAAATTTGATGGTACCTGAACGCAGAGGCCTGGATGGTGTTTGCTTTGATCTAAGGACCTAGTTCCAGGAAAGCTTAGGAGTTTAGAAACAAAAAAATAAATAAAGGAATATGAAATAAACAAACGAGTAAGACTATTGCTTGGAGGAGGGGTGGCTAGACTGGGCTTCTAGGGAAGAGGAAGAAGTCTAGTCAGAGCAGACTTTTTTTGGGTTCAAATTTAGAGGTTAGCTTTTGGGAAAGGTGATATATGTTACTTTGCCACCCAGCGTTTAGAATGGATGGATTGGTTGATTTTACTTTTCTGAGAAGGCACTAACTTCAGTCTCAAAAGGACACGTCCAAGTTAATGAAGAGATAGAGGGGCCACACAGGACCTCCCTCCTTGCCCCTCCCCTACTCGGGAACACATTCCCGTGTGGGAACTCTTGGACTCCCCCCTCCGTTTTTCTCAGAGACATCAAAGGACACCGAAGTAGGTTTAATAGCTCACAATCGGAATTTGTCTTTATGAACACGTCGGGCTGTGTAATTTATGGAAATTAGGCGTGCATGCATCTCCATTGTGCTCTGAGGCATTATGCTACAGTAGGATTAGGCAGGAAGACAGGGATCTCCTGATGTATGAAAATACTTTGTGTCTAAACACTGCCCAGAGGCTGGAGAGAGATTTCAAAACCCTATTGTTCATCGCAAGGCGGGAGGGGGATTTCAAGAATAACCTAGAAGTATTGGTTTGGGGTTGTTTGTTTTTATGGAGGGGAAAGCTCTTTTTTTTTTGTATTTGTTTCATATTTCACTCTGCAGACCTCGTGATACACACATCACTCTGTTTTGTGTTGGGAGGGGTTCTTTCCAGTGCATTCTGTTGCTCGATTAATAGAGAGTCAGCCCTACAAATGCTTCAGATAACGCTGCCCTGGGGTGATCTTCATTTGTTTGAGCTAGAAATTCTTGCAATTTCTGAAAAAATAGTGGGTATGAGAAAATCTGGACATTCAGAGACTTCTGGACGATTCCTTTTTCTCTTTCATAAAGCGTTCCTCAGCATGAACTTTGCAAGTGGAAAAAAAATTATTCTGGTTGAAACACATCTGGTCTGCTATGTTAGATTGGAAAGAAATGCATTTCTTTTTCTCGACTTCCAAGTTTCTTGGAAAACACTTCTCTAAAGGTTTTAGAATTTTTTTTTGAAATTAGTGACAGTAATAATCAGGATAACTGGTAATGACAAAGATGGCTTCGTTTATACGCATGCTGTTTTGCAAAAATGAGCCACACACATTCACTTACTTGATCAAAGTAATGTCACTTGTCTGAAAATTCAGTTCCGTTCACCTTTACAAAACTTGGTCTGGGCCAGTCACCACGGGCCAGGGTAGGAGTGGTTGTGAAACAGCAGTGATTGTCCTGTCTGGAGTCTAACGAATTTTAGCAGGTGCTGCCTTGGTTTTCTGGAACTGTAAGGAAATTCCAGAGATGCTCACACAGACGTGTGCTGAGGGCTCTGTGGGACAAAGGCAGCACACTTCGTAAAGAATGGCCCCATCCTTTCTTTCTTTCAGCTAATGACACTGTGAACATGCAATAGCTGATTAAAAAGAAGAAATAAGGATTAACTTTGATTATTTGGAAAGAATGTGGCTGCATATCAAATAACTTCCTAAATCTGACTTTAAAAAAAAAACTGGCTGCAAATCACTGAAAAATATGAAACCCAGTGGAAAACTAGATCAGATGTGCCATATTTATAGCCGTACAAATAAACACATTTCAATTCTGTTTGCTGGAAGTTCTTATTTTGGAACAAGAAAAGCAACTCTTCCTTTGAAATGGTAACTCTGCCATCTAGTGGGCATTTGGGCCATCGCAGCTCAGGTCTTGTCACAGAAACAAGTAACTGGGCTCTCCTACAATCTTTTATTTCTCGATAAACAACATTAACTCTATTTCACTTTATCCAACAATATTTTTGGAATTTGTATTGCTGCATGTTAAATGCATATTTTAAATAACTCCTTATTAATCTATAAAGTAAATTTGATATTATTTCTGGTTAATTATTCCTTTGTGTGGAGGTAAACTTTCAGTGACTCACAACAGCAAAAGGAAATTCTTTCACCTTGTTTTATTTATGGTTTTGGTTTTCTCTCATAAAAAAACAATCCAGAGATAGGTAATAACATTCTGATTCAGTTTTATACTTCACCGAGTCTTTAACTTTTCTTTTGAGTTTTCTAATTAACAGTTGACTTAGTCTTTAAAAAATCATAGCGCTGTGTGTACTAAAATTCATTTTTACATATTTGCTCTTTAAAGATTTTTTTCTAGCACATTGATGGAAGACTATTACTTCACCTGGAAGAATCACACACTGGGAAAGAAATGATTGTCCTATTACATGAAAAGAGTATCTTCTAGTCAAAGGGACTCTCAGTCACCTGTTTACAAATGCATTTTTGGTCCCTGCCAGGAGTCAAGCACTGCAATGAAGGTTGTGCAGCACTTCCTGTCGTCATGAGTGCCTGGAAACCAGGACAGGCAGAAACACGGATAAGCATTCATATGCGTCATGGATGCTCCGATAGAAGCGCATGTGTAATGCACAGTGACAGGTGAGCCCTCGAGTCATGTTGGCGGAGGGAGAGAAGCCCCTCAGCTGCACAGGGAGTCCAGCAGAGGTTTGTTTGGCAAGTACGTGGGCGGTATTTTGGGTGGGAGGAACAGTCTAGGTAAAGGCCAGAACTGTGAAGTATCTTGATGTGGTCGGGAGGAGAAAAACGTAGCGTGATCAGAGTATGTGTTTAGAGGCGGTGTTAAATTAATTAAACCAGGAGGCCGGTGGTCTGAGGGGCTCTAACATCGTGGCAACTTGTATGGAGCAAACCAAAATCTAGGCCTATGAACACCTCAAGGTTATGAAATCAAAATGCTAAGGACAGCCAATTGCATGAGCCAACTCCTTAAAATGAGCATCTATTTCTGGAGATAGAGATAAACATATCGAACCCGTGACCTTTCTTTTCAGGCAACTCTGCTGCCACCAACTGAGCCACATGGCCAGGGCTATTTTACTGTCATTATGAGGCTTGAACAGCCAGGACAGGAAGCAAGGTGAAAACGGCTCCGATTTGGGGACTAGATTTTCCAGTCTCTCTTCGCCTGAGAAGGATTCTGTGGCTGCCTCCACAGCTCCCCCCCTCCCCGTTTGCAACCCCCTCTCACTGGTATCACATGAACTTAATAGGTCCTGATGTGCCGACCGCTTATACAAAAACAGCACAGCACAGGCAAGAGTCTGTGTATCATCTGAACAGAAATAACTTCAATCCTGGAGCAAAGGTGCCAAAATGCCTACTAAAATGCAGCTTTTATCAGTCCTCTCCCAAACACGAATCTGACATCATTTCTGAAAATCTATGAGAAAAAAGTTTAGCTGGACATTCAAGGCCATGCTCAATGTGGTCCTAATCTACCTTTCCATCCTATTTCCCTTGCCTCATGTACACGAACCCCACTCTCTACCCGTCTTGACACACTCAGTTATGTTAAACATACCTTCCATGCTAGGTGCCTTTAATTAAGCATTGCGGCCACTTCCCTATGGACGCCACTTGTCATTGTAAGTCCCTTGCATTCTGTGAAACCAGTACAGAATCCCCAAACAGTGATGTGTGGAGTCCTGTGATCACCACCCACCCCTCTGTGACATTCAGATGTCAGTTTATTCTGAACATGTATTACTTGGAAGAACTCAGCAAAGTTTCAGGACATGGACATTGATAGGTTACAAAACCCTTGCACTCTGAAGTCAGGGGCAGACACATATTTAACTATGGCATTGCTATTGGAGGTGAATATTAAGACAGCTCTTCTGGACAGTGAATGTACACGCAGCCCAAACCTGGAAACGATCCAGCTGTCCTCCAACGGGTAACAGTGAAGCGAACTGTGGGTGGGATATTCATGCCATGGAATGCTCAGTGATAGCATGGAGCAAAGTACTGATCGAAGCACCACCTAGACAGATATCTAGGGACTTCTGCTGATGGAAAAAAAACCCCACCCAGCCTCAAAAGTTTACATACTGTCCAATTGCATTTACATAGCATTCTTGAAATGACAGAACTGTAAAGAAGGACGAGTTAGTGGTTGCAAGGAATTGGAGACTCCTGAGAAAAACTTGCCCCGCCTAGAGAGACCATCAGAGGGCGGCAGGAGGGACACATACAGACTGGGAGCCAGAGACTCCCTTGCATCTTTGCTCATTATGTTTGCCTGTCTGCCTGCTCTATAGTTTTCTTAGGGAATGTGGGGATGAATTGGACATGGGTAAATAGGAAAGTCATCAATTAAAAATAAAGACAATTATGAGCACCCCCGAAAGGTAAAGGTTTGGAAGAAATTAGATCTGATATAGATACTTGGATCTACATATAAGTAATATTTACAGAGTTATAATACTACAAACACTGAATATTGATGTAAATAATTTGTTGCAATTGTATTGTGTTAATGACAGTAAAGAAGTATCTGAATAAATAGCAAGGGGAAAAGGCAGACTTTTAAGAGAACTAAATCTTTGTCTTTCATAGTAGAAAGACAATAAGTGATATCAATATTAAAAAGTTATAATGCAGCAATATAACCATGTTACTAGTTGACAGGATGTTAAATATTATAAGAAACAAAAAAATTTTTTTGAAAGTCATTCAAAAAATTTAAGAAGGAGAAAGCCAGGTTTGGTTTTGGTTTAAAAATTATCTAATATTACTTTAATCTTAAACCAACAGAATTGTTAAATTTAAAGTTCTGAACAGGTATTACTATGTAAGTATAAAATAATCATTTAAGTGTATAACTTTGAAAGCACTAATGGCATTCTATAATCTAGATAAAAGAAACAATCAGTGATGTAAACACAAGTGTATTAAAATGCTCCTCAAAAAGGTAATAATAAAGATTGGAAATAGTCTAATATCCATAAACGAAGAAAAGAGTAAATAAATTCTGGCACATCCAAAACTTTATAAAGCATGAAACCAGTAAAATGTCTTCAAAGAACGTTAATAGCTAGAAAATTCACACATTTTTGTCATTGCTATGGAGGGAAAAGCAAGCTATAAATCACAGAAAGCTAGTGTAAACCCAAGTGTGATATAATTATGTAAATATGTATAAACAGAGGAAAAAGATTTAAAGGAAATAAATAACATTCTAATAGTTGCCAAGTCTGATGTCGATCGTTTCTATATTCTTTTCTAAATTAATTTTTGTCATATTCCCAAATGTATTTGTTTTATAATCTGAACAACAAAAATTTAGTCTTTAATAATGGATCAATGAATTGTCCTTGATACATTTAGAGTTCAGGATCCGAGCTCATATCAGTCTGATTTTGTGCTGTTCTGACTAGCAAACACACAGGAAGCATTTCTCATTCTTATTCCTGAAGCAGGGACAGCCAGCAGATGCTCAGGGAATATTTGTTAAGCCCAATCCACACGCCCTTCTATGTACAGATGCCTTAAAACCCATGTGGTTAAGCATCACAGCTCCCAGAATTACAATCCTTTGTGTAAACACAACCATGGAACGTCCAACCTTTCCTTCCTATAAAGGGAGCATTGCCGTCTATGCTACAGAGCTGAAGGCTTGGCTTCACATACTTTTTAATATATTTTGCAAATTAGACTGACTCATTTGTAGTGAAGCTTTTGAGCAGCTTCTGATCAGGCCGCCTAATAACCACACAGGAAATTGTTTGGGCAGCGTGTTAATTTGCTGATCATGTATAACATCGATTGTGTGTGATAGAGCAAGACAAGCTTGAATACTAAAAAGCTGCAGGAAATACAGAGTCAGAAAGAAGTGACAGCACACTTGACCTACTCTAGAACAAAGCAATTAGCGTCAAGTTTGCTGAGAGGTACACACGGGTCCAACTGGGGAACACGATCTATTTTCAAAACTTAAGTCAAGCCCTATGACAGCTCTTTCAATTTTTGAGTCAGACTTATGCTTTGGTTGGCTTAAAGTGTCTACATATTCAGCAATTATGGTGGTTGGCATACGAAGGCAGATATGATACCATTCAAGGGGAAAGTCCATGCCAAATCTACTGATTGAGCATTAGTCTTCAAATGTGACTGGGAAATGAGTGAAAACAGTTGAACTTTCTGTCCCTTCACCCACAGCACACCTGTCTGTGTGCATTTTGCATGATGTATTGTTCCAACAAGCTTCTTTTTTGTGTCAGTATCAGTGAATCTGACTTTGTAAAAAAAAAGTGCATTCTTATGGCCATTTGATTTCCATAAGGTGAGGCAAGCTTTCTCCCAACCCAAATTATCATGCCAGAGAAACATCTCACAGGATAAAAGTGTTCCTCCCCAAATCTTTGCAAAAACAAAATATTAAGCAAATATTTACCTATATGCGCCAAATGTTGTGAGAGGTGATGTCATTTGAATACAATAATTAATATTAACATGTTTTGCAGGTTCAAATGTCAAGTCTGCCACTTCCTAAATGTTGCAAAATCAGGATATTTACATAACTTCTAAGCAGGACAACATAACTTGTCATCCAGACGCAGACTTCTTGACAGTGAGAAGGACACTGTTGCCAGCTGAGACAATGGGCCTGAGTCAGGACTATCCTGAAAAAAACATGCCAAACAGCCCTCTGACCTCTGAGCCTGTCTCTTTTCCCATAAATTGGCACAAAAAGTTATGGGCAGGTGTTAGACATGATGGGTGGGCAAAGCACCCATCGAAGTATGGGGCATGCAGCCGTCTCTCAGGAACTAGTCATTCACTCTAATTCTTTTTCTCAGCCCAATCAAAGGGTTTACAAATAAGCAGGGGAGACATTTCCACTTGGCCTAGGGGGTTTTTGAGGGGTTTTGCATCGTACTTTTACCTGCTTTACCAGATGCGTCCTACCCCATCCCCCCAATATTCCAAACATGCGTAATCGTGCTTACCACCCCCCCACACATATGCTGTATCATATAATAAGTCTGATCTGGATTTACTGGATTTCTCACTTTTTTAGAATGAAAGAAGCCTTTTTATGAACTTAAGCCTACCTGTGTAATACATCCTCTGCTTGGAATTCCCTATTTCCCTGTCATTGTCTAGCAGTCTCTTTTTCAATTTCAAGAACTAGCCCAAATCTAACTTCCTCTCTGAGATCTATCAGCAATCATTTTTTATTTAACAAACTACCCCCCAAACTTAGGAGCTCACCGGGCTCCTGATTCTGTGGATCAGTAGTTTGGGTGGGGCCCAGCTAGATGACTGGCTCACTTGTGTATCTGCAGCTGGCTGCGGGTCAGCTGGGGACTAGCTGGTCTGGGATGGCTCTGTTATAATCCGAATGGTTTCTCGTCCTCCAGCAGGCCAGGCTGGGCTGTATAAAGGGGAACCAAGTAAGATTCTGGGAAATTGTAGGGGAGGAAAAAGTTTTCTTCCACCTACTTAGGGTCCATAGTTGGGTATGAGAACTAAATTGACAAAGGGGTATTAAATAAAGGAAGCATAAAAGGTTATTAAAAGTAAGTTTTGCATGACACAGGAGCCTTCAGAAAGAAATGAAGACCCACAGAAACAGTTATTAGACCTGTGTGCTTCATGCTAGGTGTGACAAAGAGTGGACAGTCACAGAGGAATATGATCAGTTAAGGTGTATGAGGGGACTGCAGTGAACTAGGGGAAACTTAGCAAGACCTGTTTGTCAGGATTCTTCTTGATGTCCCTTTGTCTTAGGAGATAAGGATGCTTCTTTTCTCCAAGCTTACCGCTCCTATAAAGGTTTATGGCCTGTTTCAGGGGGAAGATATCCAACATGCCAAGGTGTCAGACTTTGGGGTAGCATGTCCTGAACCCCATCAAAACAAGTGCTGTGGGAAAGGCCACTTAGGGCCTGGGTCCAGACCTCACACGACACAACTTCTAGTGGCCCAAGCAAGTTGCAAGGCCAAGCTCAGGTCAAGGAACGAACAAACGGGTGCCACCTCCTGATGGGAGGAACTGCAAAGTCACTTCACGAAGAAGTTGAGTACAGGGATAAGTGAAAAATTGGAGTTATGTATGTAATCAATCTGTTCAATCTGCGGTAACTCTCCTAGAATGAGTTAGTAAACTTACTCAGTATGATTCCCTAGTATTTACCCGACCCTGCCTCATTAATCTACCATGTGCTTCTAAAAACACACGCCTTTGTTTGTTTAGCTTGGCAATAATGTATGAAAGTGTATTTCATACATTATCGTATATAGTCAGTATTAATGTATATAGTCAGTTTATTAATTATATAGTACCTGTTAAATTAATATACTGACTATATGTTAATAGGTAAAGTATATATATACCTAACAAAAATCATGACATCAATATTTCTGCCCAGTGGTGGGAATTCATTTTGAGCTTAAACTCTAATCAAAAAAGCATAACTGCTCCATGATGATAATAATAGCCTTAGGTTGACCAATATAAAATTCTTAATATTCAACCATTTGACCTACCAAAAAAAGGCAAATTTTATAGTTTAGCCTAGTAACAATGAAACAGTATAATTATTTTTTTTAAGTATCAATGAGCCCAAGAAAAAAAAAGTGTTTATTTTAGGCAGCAAAAGTGAAGGATTCAGCAAAGTTAAGAAGCAGACATGTTACAGAATTTCTTTGTAGGGAGTAAACCTTAGGATTAACTTAGCATTGCTAATGATCCTGGATTTACGTAGAGAATATTTAAAATCCATGCATTGCATCCTAGTATCCTTTACAGACCAGTAGCAACAGAGAATGTGAAGAAGTTGATTGGCAAATGGTTATGGTAACAAAGGGGGAAGATGTTGTATGCAACATTTCTGATAGAATCAAGCCTGGTCACAGCATTTGTCTACAGAGAACTGTGTGCTACACTGGACTAGTGAACAAAACGTGCTCAGAGAGTGATAAGGAGACAGGAATTAATTATGCAAAGGGAAATTCATGATCATGATGACTAAGAACTGGCCAAACGTTGAGCTAATACATAGGAGTATCTCTACTTACTACATATGAAGGAAATTCATGCTTAGAATCCTTAACAATTTTCTCAAAGCACCATAGTAAGAAATAGGCAAAAATCAAGATGTAAACCAGGGTGTGGCTTCTTAGCTATTCAACTTACCAATATTTTTAAAGCTTATTTCTGGCCAATTACTTTTTAGAAATAAAAAAATTTGGTTTTTGCTTTTGGTTTTAACTTTGTGTTTTACTTCTCCATAAAAGACCCTGGTTCATCTTTGTATCCTGAACAATTCAAGGACAGTATTCTAAACACTACAGATGTTTCATAAATATTTTTAGCTAAATCCATATCCTAAAGCATCAGTTGACAAGCTATGGCCCACAAGTCAAATCCATCCAGCCCACTGCCTGCTATGCAAGTAGTTTTATATGATTACAGGCATGTCTATTCCTTCAGCTATTGCTATGCCTGCTTCTCCAAACCAGCAGAATGGAGTAATTGCCACAGAGATAACAAGGCCAGTAAAACCTATAATATTTACTATGGCCCTTTATAGACCAATTTGCAGAACCCTATTTTAAAGGAAAAGAAAGAAATAAAATACATGTAAACTCCAGAAAACTGATTTATTGAGCAGTTCTCCTCCTTATATTATTTGAAAACTCTCAAAAATTAGAAATGTCAGTGTCTAAAGTGGATTATTTTGTTGATCCACTATTTCAAGTATCATGCTTATTTTCATTAACAGAAACATCACAGGTTTTATTTTTTATTTACTTTCATCGTCTATCATTTTATTGGAGGTAATTTATATGCTTTTTTTCCTTTAATCCTTAAAAGACACAGTGGATAGAGATTATCATCCTAATTTCATGAACAAGGAGAGTCAAAGACATCTGTCACCATCTCCTTGGAGGAACTGGAATTTGAACACAGCCACCTTTGCTCTCCAAATTCTGAATTCTGCTTTCCCACTGTAGTTCCGGCCCATTCTCACGTGGCAAAACCATCCTGATTAATTGCTTATAGAGTGCCCTTTATTTTAAAATATCAGCAGTCATTTCCTGTTGTTATTGAGGAAATCAGAACATCCCATTAACACTTGAAAAATGTCAAGCCCTAAGAGGTCGGGTGAGTGGCGCTCCCAGTCATGCGGTGATTACAGCAAAGGGAGTGTTCCTGCACTTGAAGGCACGATTTCTCAGCATTCCTCAAGCACATCTGTAACCTCGGCGTCACAGACGCTTGGGACTGGACAGTTTCTTGGAGATCATTGTATTCAACTCCCTAACCAAGGCTTGAATTTGCCCTTCGTTTCTCAGGGGATTTGGCAATTGGGTTCACACTGATGATGCCTTTTGTCAGGTGCAGATACTGTGATAGGCATTTAATGTGCTTCACCCCATTTAATCTCCACAGCTCCTCTGGGAGACTGATATTAATTTAACATGATAAAGAAAGTCGGGCTCACTAAGATCAAGTCATTTGCCCAAGGTCACACAACTGGTAAGTAGTGAAATTAAGATTCAGAGCCACACTGTCCCACACTAAGAACCATCTTTTGGTCTGTTAATCACACCCCATCAGCAGCCCAACAAGACTGAGATATTCATGGGCCCCCTAGCAGGACCCGCTGTAGACTCTGAAAGACAGTGAAATCATAGGGGTGACAGTTGTTAACACGCTGGTGGTGGGTGATAGAGAATGCAGTTGTATTAAAGCACATATACATGTGGGAAGAACTAATAAAAGTCATAAATGAACTTGAAATTCTTCAGCTATGAGTTTATTACAGATAAATAATCAATCATTCCTCTCCAGCCAGATGCTTAACAGAAAAAAACAACAACATTCATGACTTTGGGCAAAACCAACCAGCTACATTGCAACCACAATTCGACAACCTCACAGTCTGGGAAAGGACACTGATTCTTTCGGGTCTCTGAGAGTTACCACGCTGGCATCCTGTATCCACCTCATACTCCCTTATTTTTGTCGTGAAATATTATTAGACACTACATTTTTTGAAGAGATTTGCTGTTACGCCAGTTCAACACCTTCAAGAGGACCTGCCCCCACACCTCCCCCACCACAAACACACTCACATACACCTCTGTTCTCCGTCACACCAGCGCAGCCCTTCCTACACGATGGGCCTTGTGCAACACCAAACAACACAGTACCTAAAACCTTGCAGCTTGGGGGGTTTAAGGAAGTAAGTAAATGAGCAAGAGCAAAGGCAAAAAAGAGGCCAGGTAAAAAATAAACAGTTCTGACAGTTACTACATACTCACATTGAATGGCACCGTGCTAAACGCTGTACACCCATGTGTTACATGCCATGATGTTGTGAAATAGCGCTTTTACTGCCCTCATTTCAGATGAGAAAAGTGAGCCTTAGGATTAACTGTTCAAGTTTACAGTGAGCAAAGATGCGGATCTTATAAACACTTCTCAGAAAGAAATCACCAAAATAAAGGAGGTTATATTGAAACATACACAAATGTGTGTATATACATGAGGGAGGACCCCCCCAAAACTGGAATTATCTTTTGGAGGTTGGGCCCCTTATAGTACCAACTTCCCCCACTAGGTGAGTGTTCTAGGAACCCATCTGTAGGGAGTATACAAGCTGGTGTTGTGAGAGGCTGCGAGAGGCTTCTGAGAATTTTGTTTGGAAGACTCTTTTAACGTGTTTGTCCATTTCATGATAGATGTTTTAGGAGTGCACCTGCCCACATCACACTGAGTGTTCAGCAATTTTTGACCCAAAACAGCATGACCTCCATACCCCGCCCTTCCTATTCACCCAATCTCACCCTGAGTTACTTTTCTGTCGTTGTTTTCCTGGATGAAAAAAGTCCTCAAAGGGAAATGTTTTGCCAATGTGAAGGAAGTGAAACAAAAACTGCACAAGAACTAAAAAGCATCAAAATCGATGAGTTCAAAAACTGTCTTGAGCAGTGGAAAAAACATCTCAAGAGGCACGGTGCATCAAATGGAGAGTTCTTTGAAGGTGACTGAAGGTTAAACACTATAAGAATAAATACACAATTTTGAGTAAATAAAGTCTGCGTTTTTGGGTGCCCCCTTTGTACAAACACACTCACCCATACACACTCAGGTCAGAGTCTCGGAGTACCAGATGGCTTCCTTCTGCTGTCTTGCAAATAAATCCCACTTTCAAAGAAATCCCAGGGTCTTTTAGTTCGTTTCTGATACCTCCCCCACCTTTCTTTCATGATTTTTGGTCTGGCTGTGGGAGTCCCTGCTCCTCTCCATTTGTAGAGTCTCCTGTTCCCAACTGATCCTTTGAATTGCTTCTGCCCAGACCCCAAGCCCTCATTTCTGGCATCCCTCCAGCTGCACTCCTGTGGCTTTCCCATACACCTGACATTGCCGACTTGATGCACTAACTCAGGGCTTTCTTGAACTCCTTTGGAAGACACCAACTAATGTCAAGGTCTCTGAGTGTGACTTTCTTCATTTCAGGCTGGGGATAATAATGCCTGCACCGGGGATTTTGGGGTGCACCAGAGGTGGTGAATGTAGGTTGCAGGCAATGAATGACAACTATCTATTCTGCAAATCACAAGCAGTGTACTTCCACCTCATGTAAGGTTATGCTGTACTTTGTTAGTAAAAGCTTAGGTTTTGTTTTCAACTGGATGTGGTCATTCAGGACCCGATTTTATAGCCTTAACTATTCATCGAGTCAAAATTACTGTGGCTGCATTTTTTGTAAAGGCTGAATAATTTTATTGCCCTCGACGAGATTGGTAGCCAAGGAAGCTGAGGCAATGATGAAAATAATTAAATCATGTGCTTCAGGGCACAAAGCAATCAAATACAGATGAATAGAAAGAAATTGTGCATTCCTGTCTGATTCTTTTGACCTCCTTCTAGCACCCCTGCCACCCACCAGAAGCTGACACTGGATGAGGAGATGAAGCCACTGTGCCTTTCACTGGTAGCTCCCCAAGCCGTGGGTGCCATAGCCAAACAGGATCTGATTCCAGCAGCCCAAGGATGCGGCTGCGTCAGACACAAGTTTCATTCTTTGGCTCCCCTCCTCCTTCAGCAGACTGTGTGAGGACTCCTAGTAGTATTATTTATTATAATTAATTGTTTCACTTCACTGATCAAAAGCTGCTTCCAAGGACAAGTACAGTCCCTGGAATTCATGAATCTTGACATTACAAGCCCCATAAACCTTCAATGAGGAAAGGCTGGACGTGTGTGCAGAAGTGCCCTTGGTGCACTTGAACTGGCATCGCTGCCTCTGTAAGGAGCGGTGCCAGTGTCCAGACTTGAGAACTTTTGGTGTCTCCTCCTGCCCGTGGAACCCCCAAAGCAAATAGTGCTTCTGTGCCTTAAGCGTGGCTGTCTCCACCCATAGCCGTTCACTGAAAGTCATTCTTGGAACTGCAACACAGGCTGCATTTGGCTCATTTCTAGATGATGAAAAAGAGCAAACTTTGCCCCCTCATGACATCAAATGGGCTGTGGTACGAGCTCAACCATTAAGATGTCATGATATATGAATGCTTTAAGAAATTCTGTTTGGATATTTGATGTCTTCCTTATAATTTTCAGATTGTACAATTTTGAAACTCTCCTTTCCCAACTCCTACAGAAATTTTTTAAAAAGAAAACTAACCACTGTCAATGGGGTAGGCAGCTCAGTCCTGTGGGGGAGAAGGTGGCTGTAAAATGGCTCATAAAAATGACTCCAAGGGTACATTTACCAGCTATTCTTCCAACTTGTTAGGGCTCAGCCATTACTCAGCAAGCACTTTGAATTGAAGGTAATCTCACTGCTTCATATCTGTTTTCTTTATCCTCACAAATGCGTATCTCTACACAGATCCAATATTGAAGAAATATTTGTCAGCTGGTGTGAGCTCCCCTTTACACTCCATCTCCCTGAGCATTTGTTCTACCATGTGTTTGCTGCTAAGCACTACTTTAGCTCCTCTCACCTTGAGTGAGTATCTCCTCCACTGGCCTATTGGAGCAAAGGTACGGGAGGGAGAGGAAGAGAGCCAGCCAAAGTTGGGATGTGTCTGGGAGAGGCAGTAGAGGAAGAGATTCAACCAAAGTTGGGTCGTGTCTGGGAGAGGCGGGAGACAACATAGGCAATCCACTGGGGACATCAGATATCAGTGAAACACTGATTGCTCACGTTGACTTTCCTTCAGAGAGCTTCTTGCCTCTTCCCTGTGCAACCTCCTCCCGAGCATTCCCTGTGGATTACTTGGACATTGCACCGCTCTAACACCAGTATGCTTTTTCTTCTTTCCTTGAGAGGTGATTTCCTGAGAGGCACTGTCCCTTTAGTTCATGGGTCACTAAAGTATGAGGATAGATTATGGATCATGTTATAGAACAGGGTTACTGTTTTATTTAAGTAATCTGGGACCTTTTGAGATTCATATTTCAGAAAAAAATATAAAGCAGTATTTATTTTAAAATATAAAAAAAACTTTTCTACTTTTCTATGATACATAATTCAGAGATAAAGAATTTCATCTATTTCTAGTTTATATTCTAGATATTCCTTTCTCAGTAAAAGGGAAGTCTCACATGGCCATAAATCATCATTTCTTTTCATTTAAAGAATGTAAAGGAACATGTACATTTTTTTCTATAGGGGGTGACAAATACAGTTCTCAGCTGACTAAATGCTTGTTGATCGAGTTTTCAATATAAATGTTAAGGCTTCTTGAAGCATGGGAAGATGTAACATTACAAAGAAGTTTTAAGTAATGCTTTCTATCTACAAGGAACTCTTAATTTCATGGGACCATAACACATTGAAGTGTAAGCTTATGGATTTATTCTAACACCCATGCTTTAGTACTCGTGGTTTTGATGAATTATGACAGTTGCACAGCCTCCCAGCCAGAATACCAAAGAGGTATAAGTTCTTCTCTGTAATAGTCTAAATCAATCCCATCCACTACAGCCTCTTGCCTTAGTTCAGTAATCCATCAGTTCTTGTCTTAAAATGCCTCATAATTAGTCTTTTTTTGTCAAATCTTAAACACCTTCATCTACTCAATTCTGCCTCTAACTACAATCAAGTTGATCTTTTGGAAATAATGTTTAATTGACCTTGTAATTCTCTTACAGGATAAAATATAGATTCTTTAGGTTAATACATAAGGTCTTTTGTAATTTGATCCTTGCCTGATAATCTAATTCATCTTTTGTAATTCTTCAAAAATCTTTAAACTTCAAGAGGATGGGTCAACGTCTTTCTTAGGTGGCATTTTACCCTTCAATGCCTAGCAGAGGATGTAGTTGATGACATGGAATAAATACAACCTCTACTCCAATAAAACTAGCTTCTTTGTTATTTCATGAGGAACCCATACCTGTGCTTGGTCAGAGTCTTTGGCTCTGCTTTTGCTTCTCCCTGCAATGTTCTTAAAGACGACTCAGTGCAAGAAAACTTTCCTGTTGCTTTTGGTTGGTTAAAATGTCCCTCCATTGTAACTTCCATATACTGACCTTGCTGCACTTCCTGCGATAATGGATTAACTTATCACCAGGCTTCTCTGGTGTAAAGGCCCCCTCATAGCAAGGGCCCTGTCTTGTTAGGTTTCTTCTGTAGGGCCATCATTGTACCTGGCTTAAATAGGCACCTGATGAACACTTAATGAAAATAGGAATAAATTAGCAAATACACAAAAGGGAGAAAATAAATTAATGGACATACAGAACTGAACAGCTATACAAGGCAGTGTATACTTCTAAAGGTAGGCTGTGAAGGCAAGTACAGTCTCCTAGGAGGAAGACTTCTCTCTTTATAAACTCTTTAAAGATGACTCTTACTTCATCCTTCAGGTGTAAAAGTCACTATTATTTCCTAAAGTTCTGTTTATTACTCTATACTTAATATTTCTCTAAATATTCACATACTTTTACTATAATTTATAACTCAAAACTCTATGGATTTAGCAAATTAAGGATCTCCAAACATTCAAATTGATAGTATGCTTCTCAAGTCAAAAATGTAAAATTCTCATAAGTGTTATAAACAACTTAGAAAGTAAACATAAAATAATAGAGTGACTACAAAATAATCAGTACCTTGCCTGGCTAATTCTTGTCATTATTCAATTCTCAATTAAGCATCATTTCTCAGGTGGATTTCTTTAATCACCAATCTCCATCATTCTCACTTATGTTCCTCTGAAGTTTCCTTTGAGAATTACTTGAATTTGTACAGATATTTTTGTTTCCCTAACTACTCACCATCTCTCTCTACCACTGGTCCACATAAATTCCACAAAAGCAGAGATAATATCTACTGAGGACAGCTCCATATACGCAGTACCTAATGCAGTTTTTGTACATCATCAGCATTAGATAGTCACTGAACGACAACATATGCTTGCTTAATGCCTATAAACTCTGTGCAGACAGATGCAATGTTGATTTGCTTTACCACTGCCCCCTTAAGTATGCACACACACACACACCTCATATATAGACAGTACTAATAAGTATTTGGTGAATGAATGAATAAAAAAATAAAGTTGATATCTCTTTTAGGTTCCTGGACCCAATTCCAACTTGTGTGTTGAGGGGAAGGGACAGCTTCACACATAATATCACACAATTCTCGGACACCAGCAGGGTTTCCAAGACTTTAAATTAATTCTGACACTACCAGGAGATAGAATCAGATCCCACGGCTTGAGGGCTCACACACAACACTGCCTGCACCCCCACTTCAGATTCCAGCCCTAGCCCAGACTGTTCCCGGGCTTCTGACCCACTGGCTGCAAACTGGGGGTGCCAAAGACCTCCTCCAATCCAGGAGGCCAATTGAAAGACTAGGTTATTATCTATACTTCTGCCCAACTAGCCCAGTTTACAGGTTCCCCCAAACTCCTCCTCTTCGAGTTCAATTAATTTCTAGAGTGGCTCACAGAACTCAAGAAGCCTTTTACTTACTAAATTACCAGTTTATCATAAAATGACATAACTCACAGCTAGCCAGGTGAAACAGGTATATGAGGCAAAGAACGGAGTAAGAGCATGGGGGAAAAGCATGCAGCTTCCAAGCCCTCTCCAGCCACTCTCAACAGCCTCCACATGTTCACCAACCCCAAATGCCTCAAGTCCTTGGTCTCTTGGGTTTTTATGGAGGCTTCATTACATAAGTATGATTCGTTAAACTATCGGCCATTGACAATTGATTCATCCTTCAGCCTCTCTCTCCTACTCGGAGGTCCAGGGAATGGGACTGAAGATTCTGACCCTCCAAGCACCTGGTAGATTCCTCTGGTGACCAACCTCCATTCTTAGCTGATTGAGAAGCACTCCAAAAGTCACCTAATTAACATATCAAAAGACACCTTTATTACCCTCATCTGTTAAGAAATTCCAAGGGTTTTAGGAGCTCTGTTCCAGAATATTTCAGAATATTTCTGTTTCAGAAAGGAGGAAGATCAAATATGTATTTCTTATTGTGAACCACAATATTCAAAATATATAAGGAGCTCATACAATTCAAAAGCAAATAATAATAATAATCTGATTTTAAAATAGACAAAAGGTCTGAATAGATATTTCTCAAAAGAAGATATACCAGTGACCAACAGGTATATGAAAAAGTATTCAACTTCACTAGTCATCAAGAAAATGCAAATCAAGACCATCAAGAGATATCACCTCACACCTGCTAGAAAGGCTGGTGTGAGAAAAAGATAACAGGTATGAATTAGAACACAGAAAAAAGGGATCCCTGTACACTGTTGGTGGGGATATAAATTGGTACAGCCATTATGAAAAACAGTATGGAGAGTCCTAACATTTTTTAAAAGTAGAACTACCATATGACCCAGCAGCCCCACTTCTGAGTATCTATCCAGAGGAAATGAAACCAGGTTCTCAGAGTTATCTGTGCACCCATGTTCACTTCAGCATTAGTCCATAGTCAAGATATGGAAACAGCCTAAATGCCCATCAGCAGATGAACAGAAACAGAAATGGTGGTGTGTATGTATGTGCAATGGAATAGTATTCAGCTATAAAAAGAGGAAAATTCAGACACTTGCAACATGGATTAATTTGGAGGATGTGGAAATAAGCCACATGCAGACAGACAAATACTGCATGATCTTATTTACATGCAGAACCTAAAATAGTCAAAACCATACAGGCAGAGTAGAATGCCAATTATCAGGGGCTGGGGAGGAAACAAATAGGGAAAATGTAGGTCAAGGAATACAAAATTTTAGGTACGCAATATGAATGAGTTCTGGATATTCATGTACAACAATGTGACTTACATAACGACACTGAATAACATACTTGCCATTTGCTGAGGGTAAATCTTAAGTGTTCTCACCACACACAAAAAAGGTAACTTTGTAAGGTGACATAGATGCTAGTCAGCTTGACTGTGGTGAACATTTTACAATATATATATAGTGTGTATATACACACACTATATACACACTATATACACACATACACACACAGTATATATATACACAGTGTGTGTATATATATATACACACACTATATATAATATATACTGTATATAGCACATATGAATATATATAAATATGTATTATATATATAATCAAGTTGTACACCTTAAATACATAGACTTTTCAATTATCAATTATACCACAATACATTTTTTAGGGGGAAAAAGATGTCTCTACTCATACAAAGAATAATAAAATGTGACTAATGCAAGTTGTGAAAACAGCAACCCAAAGGCATAATTTTAACTGGGTCCCAATTAAAGGACTTAACTACCTACAATTGTTCAACCAAATGGTAATATAATTATAGAAATCCAACTAGAATTGAGCATCAATTACTATCTAGTAACATATTACAAATGGGGAACATAATGGCAAAAATAAAACTGCATAAAGAACAAAAACCTCCAAACAACATTCTATTTAAAGATTAGAAGACAGGTTTATTCCTGCTGGGAACATTTCAATTCTTTGTTTTCTTTCAGTTCACTTGTGGACTATCTCACAATGGCATTGGGGATGATAACGACTGTCTGTCTTTTCACAGGGAAAAGGTGTTCCAGTAGGACACAAAACCAGTGTTGGGGACGTGCATTATGCAGAAGCAACCTGGTGATTTTCCTTGATAAAAAGAAGTTAAATGCTCCTGCTGCTAATGATGGGTGGTCTTTGGATTTCTCTTTGGATAGACTTTCTGGTTTTCATCAGCCTGTAACAGAAATAAATACCTGGGGGGAGGGGATCATGGGGGCTGCCACGGACCTGAGATGGTGGCTAAGAAATGAGAGCTTGGAACTACCCATTTCAACTTTTCTCTATAATAGGTCTGAGAAGAAAACAGTGGGGTTGGGGGACTCTTGAGATTTTATAGTGTATAGCATAGTTTGCCAAGATCAGAAAACAGACTAGAATGTGAGAAGTGGGAATATAAATGTTTGCCTGCTCTAGTCCTTGGTACATACACTTTTCTTAGGGATCTTCACAGAGTGGGTTAGGCTATTATGAATGGAAGTCTACTAAACAGGCTTCTAGAACACCTTGTCATGTAGGACCTTGAAGTCTTTCAAACCATTCCCCATACTACTACTATCAATGTGATCTTACAACTATGTGAATCTTGTCATACTAACCCCCTACTTAAAGCTTTTTAGTATGATCTCCTTGTTCTTAGAATAAACCTTCAACTCCTTATGAAAGCTTGCAAGGCCTCCCCTTTCTCATCGCATACCACTTACTCTCTCTCTCTGAGCCGCCATCACACAGATGTCTTATCACTCCCTGAAATGCACCTGCTGCTTCTTCCCCACATCCTTACTCTCACTTGCCGTTCCCTCTACCTGCTCATTCTATTTTGTTCTCCTGGTGTTCATGTTTCAGAATAATATCATTTCTTCTGCAAAGACTTTCATGACCACCTCATCCCACTATCAGAAAAGCTCTGATCCCCTCTGCCACAGTTCTCTTAGAACTCTACAGTACTCCTCTGTAGCACTCACCATGATATGATTCAATACCAAATTTGTAGCTGGTTGGTTAAAGTCTACCTTTCTAGAAACCAAAATTAATAGGTTCTGACAGTGTATTATTCACATTCAATCCCAATTTCCCAGCATCTAATAGTGTCTTATCTACTACATGAGCTCAACAATTATTTATTGAAAGACTGAATGAATAGATCTGATTTGGGACATTAACTGCAATTTGACTTTGAACTAAAAATCAACATTCACATTGGAGAATGCTGTTCATTATTATCACCTGTACCTTAGCAGCTACAGCAGAAAAGATCATCACCTCTGCCTCCCCCACCCCAAGTTGCTGCTTTAAAAGTTTGGTTAAAAACTGAAGATGAAAACTGAAGATGACTTATATCAACACAATTTTTTAGTGCACCTACTCTATCAAATTTCTATGGACAAATGAAGGTTTCACTGCTTCTTCAACCTTTCATTAATATCTTGGGTTTCAATCCCTTCAATATACCAGTTACTCTCCTGAGGTCTTGTGGCATTGGATACCGAACACAGTTGCCTGGGTATGATCTGATTCTCATATGGAAGATGAGAATCACTATAACTCTGTGATTTCAACCTGTGAACTCATCATCATGACCAAACGTGACAAAATACTCAGTTTATTGAGTGAATTCCCACTTACTTTAGTTTCTACTATTTTAATGCTTTACCCCTTGGCCTTAATTTAGGAATAGATTAAGTTTAATAAACCAACTCCAAAATGGGAAATTTGTCAAAATAAAAAATCTTCCAGTCTCCATTAACCTTTGGTTCAACATATTTCTAATTTATATCATTCAGGGCATAATTTAGTTGTTTTACTTTATTCTCAAAAGAAACATGAGCAGACACGACACTTCTCTTTAAAATCCTGGCTGCATCATGCCCTCTTTTCATTTTGTATGTTATTCAAGGTTAAGAGACTTTAACTGCCTTACTGAATCAAAGTTCAAGGTAAGCTTTCATCCTTGTAAGTTTTGTAAGATGGAATCATTTTTATAATTAAAATACCCAAGTGGGCAGAGGAATGTAGAGGTAAAGGAAGAGAGAAAAATGGAGAGAGAGAAATAAAGACAGAGATATAGAGAGATGAGAGGGGAGAGAGGAGAGATAGAAAGCTGGAATTATGAATATATAAAAGATGTTAGAGCTGCCTTCATTACACCACATGACCACATCTTCTTGGGATTCCTTAACCTCATTAGCACCTGTCTTCCTTGACATGAAATGTCCTGACCTCAGTAGTTAAAGACAACATTTTGAAAGATTTCCAGTATGTAAATTGTATATTCCTTTAGATTATGTGCATATGTTATTTCAAATGCCTAAACGGTGTTTCACTTGTAGCATATTACTTTCTGTTTTCCATTCTCTGAATTGCAATACCTATAAAAAGATTTGTCAATATTTTTTCTTGATGCAAAAATTGAAATATTTTTACAATATAATAAAAGTAATTTTTCAAGAGATACATCAGTGCTATAAGTAACTGCTTGCCAGGGCTTATTTAAGTTATCACAGGTTATCTTTTTAAAATACTTTAATCCTATTATGTTTATTTTTTAAATTTACCTTCTAATTTCTTACCCACCTATACTTTGCTTTTCTCCATGTACATGGTAAAACTCATGAACGACTAGAGTGAACCAAAACTTAAAAGGACTCTGCCTCCCATCTCTGCAGTGTCATCAGGGGGTGTTTGAAAGCACAAATCATGATCTGTGAGAAGAAAATCTTTATGGACAAGGAGATTTTTTTCACTGAACGGCCCCACTAAACAAGTCCCTAACTCCCTAGTTCTATCACTACAGACATAGCATTTATCATCTATGGATACCAAAGACAGTTCCAGGACTATGGAGATGCCTCATCTCTCTCTGTCCCTCCATGTTGTTTATCAAAAGCATGGCGACAAGGCACTTCAAAGGGAATTCCTTCCTCAGATCAGCTCAGTGGGAGGCTGAGGGGGACAAGAAACAAACTCTCCATTGGTATTTAGTGAGTGCCAAATGTTTCCTCAACACTGTACAATACACAAGGAAAGACATGGTCCATGCCCCATGGGGTTACCATCTAAATAGGACCAATGAAGTGAAGCTTAATTGGCTGAATTCTTACCCTGTGTTGATGACTTCTCTATGGGAACCCAAATCACCCTCTGTGAAGACTGGTGCTATTCACCAAACCTTAACAAGCGCGTTATGTCTTCTGAGAGCCTGGCACAGTCGGCCCCATCAGGAGGGCGAGCTCTGTGTTTGACATAACTGCCTCGTATTCAGTCTCCCTCCCTAGACTCAGTCTTCAGTGGCCTTGGTAGCAGTGTGAAGTCAATAGAAGGCTTTGTGGATGATCCAGGAGAATCAGGAAGACCCTTATCCCATAGACAAAAGCTTAGCCTACTACTTCTAGAGTTGCTCTCCTGGCTGCCATTGTTAACATATCTCTTCAATAGTTCCAGCTCCCCAGTGGATCCCCTGTTACTTCTACATTCAACAGAGACCTCTGAACAGTGCCTCAGATTTTATGCTATCCTCTTGATGGCCTGTGGCCATCATGCTCTGTGCTCTGTGGCCAGCCTTGCAGACTCTCATCACACACATCCTAACCACAGGCTTCACAAGCCTAGGAAAATCTAGTTATTCTCCCCAAGACAACATTAATCTCCTTCTACACATCTGTCCCAAGAAACTGTTAAAATTAGCCCGGTCTATGTTATCCTTGGTTTTTCATTTGAGAATCTACTCATATAGTTTCATTTCTAAGTCTTAATCTATTTTTCGCTTATGTTGACTTCTCAGTTTGACCCATAAGTATTGTATGTACACCCACAGCTGATGAAACTGATATTATACCCTCAAGGAAGAATCCCAAATCTATTTTCTGAGCATTTTTTAAAGATTCTATTTATTTATCTGTAGAGGGGAAGGGAAAAAGAGAGGGAGAGAAATATTAATGTATGGTTGTCTCTCGTGTGTGCCCTCCTGGGAACTGGCCTACAACCCAGGCATGTGCCTTGACTGGGAATCAAACCACGATCCTCTGGTTCACAGGCCCACACTCAATCCACTGAGCTACACCAGCCAGGGCTATTTTCTGAGCATTCTTAAAAGGGCATTGTATAGTCCAGAACAGTTAATAATGCTTTGATAGTTTTTTTGTTTATCTCTAACTACTCTCAATTCTAAAAACTTATTGTAGTCACTCCTGCAGTTTTAAACTCAACCAAGGTAGAGGCAAAAACTGTGGGTTAATGCAGACTGGGGAAGGGAGGAAGCCCCAGACCATTCCAATCCCATAAACCCCAGAGCCTCCAAAGTTCCTGAATTTGGATCACTCAGTTCCCACAGCTACCAGAAATGTGTCCATTGAAAGTGTCTTGTGTCTAACAATAGGCTATGTGTTTGACTGCTCAATATGCTAACCAATGAAATGGACAGAGCCACAAGCAAAAAGCCTATATAAAAAGTAAATCACATGAAATTGGAGGGATTCATTCATTTACTCAAAAAATGCATATTGAGAATCAAATATTTTCCAAGCACAATATCAGGTGCTAGGAATTCAAGGATGAGCAAAAATCAGATATTATCATTGCCCTCTTAGACAATACCCTTTAGAGGAGAAATTAAAATTAAGTATATAGAGGAAACTAAAATTGTGACTCTGTTAGGTTCTGTGACTAAGAGCACGTATCCTAGGAGTATACAACAACTACTTGGATTCTCCAAGGGTGTTGCAGAAGGCTTCCCTTTAAAAGTGATGACCGAGCCAAGACCTGAGGGCAGAAAGTCTTTAACTAGACAAGGAGCGGAGGGAGGAACCAGCTACGCAAGGGGAGCAGATGTCATTGGCAGAGGCGTCACTGTTCTAAAGAAGAGGGAAGCAGTGACAGATTTTCCAATTCTCTGTGTCCTGATCCTCAAATGGCATGTCCTGGACCATCCATCCCCTTGCTCCCTTTCATCCAGACTCTTTGTGTGGAACTTGTGTTTCTACCATGCATTATAGTGCCGTGTGACTTTTCTGATGCATTCCTCAGAAACAGACCTATAAATTGTTCTGTAACCCCCCCTCAGTACCTAGCAGAGTACTTGAAAAGGTGGAATTAAGGGAAGAAACAAAAAAGATGACATCTAAAAATATACATTAACTGCAAATCTTTATATGTGTTTTAAAAAATGCTTCATCCTGAAGACCCCCCACATAATAAAATCATACTGAATTCAAAGCGAAGAAATAATCAGATACCAAAAATAACCATGAAGTAAAGAGAATTGTACATAAGGATGTAACCGCGTATGCTCATGGATTTTGGTTGATATCAGAAATCTAAAATGTAGTGATTTAATGTCATGTGTGAGGACTCCAGCCTGGACAAGGTACAGTGAGAATGGAGACACCCTTAAAATATCTAGACATTTTAAGTGTCCAACTGACAAAGAAAAATGACCAAAAAAAAGGCTCATTTATATTGGCTATGACATTACAAGGACAAAAAGATTGACACTGGAAGGAAAATCACTAACCATATATCTGCCTTCAAATAAAATTACACTACTGTTTGGCCTGGAAAACCCACGCCCAAAAATTCCTTACTGTTGTCCAAGAGTAGTGGCACCTCTGGTTGCTAGGCAGCAAGAAACACACATCCTCTGTGAAACAGTTTGTCCTTCACCCAGACCCAAACAGATTTCTTCAGATCCAATTCACACAAATGTGAGATTATAACTTAATTGCAACCTACACTTTGACAATTCATGAGAAAATGAGACATCATGGGTAAAAAAACAAATCATGAAAACAGACCCCGTAATTCCAAGTAGACTAATTATCAGACCTGGAATATAAAGTAATTATTCTTGAAATGCTTGAAGAAATAACAGGGCAACTTCAAATATGAATATAAAAACAAGAGACTGTAAAAATATAACTAGGCATCATAAAAATAACTTCTCTAAAAATTAAAAATGCCAGCCCTGTAGTTAAAATGTCAATATGTAGCTTAAATAAAAGCTTGATACAGTTGAAGAACAATGAAGTGAAAGACATCTGAAGAAACTTTGAAACTACAGGATACGACCTGAAAAGGAAAAGGTAGGAAATACATGAAGGAGAGAGAAACATGGAGGAGGGAATTTTTTTAATTTTTATTTTATTGATTATGCCATTACAGTTGTTCTATTCCCCCCCTTCATTCCCCTCCACCCTGCACCCCCCAACCCCTACCATTCCCTCCTTTAGTTCATGACCATGTGTCTCAAGTTCTTTAGATTCTATATTTCCCATACTATTCTTGCCCTCCCCCTGTCTATTCTCTACCTACCGTCTATGCTACTTATTTTCTGTACCTTCTCCCCCATTCTCCTCCCACTCCCCTGTTGCTAACCCTCAATGAGATCTTCATTTCTATGGTTCTGCTCCTGATCTAGCTGTCCTTTTAGTTTGCTTTTGTTTTAGATGTGGTTGTTAATAACTATGCGTTTGCTGTCCTTTCACTGTTCATAATTTTTATCTCCTTTTTCTTAGATAAGTCCCTTTACCATTTCATATAATAAAGGCTTGGTGATGATGAACTCCTTGAATTTGATCTTATCTGAGAAGCACTTTATCTGTCCTTCCATTCTAAATGAAAGTTTTGCTGGATAGAGCAATCTTGGTTGCAGGTCTTTGGATTTCATGACTTGGAATACTTCTTTCCAGCCCCTTCTTGTCTGTTTTTAAATAACTAACATGCATCCAAGTGAATCCCAGAAAAGAACAGAAAAAATAGAAGGGTAGTAATACTGGAAGAGATCATTGCTGAGAAATTTAAAAAATTGCGAAGAATATAAAAAACATTGAAACAAGGATGCACAAAAGAAATACCCAGAAGGAGAAACAAATAGAAAACTACTCCTAGACACGTCTTAATAAATTTGCATAATACCATTTAAAAATGACTTTTAAAGTAACCAGGAAAAAAGGTGATTGCTTATGAAAGAAAAGATACAGGCAAATTCTCAGTGACAGCATTGGAAATGCTGAGAGAAAATAAATAAGTCTATAAGTCTACAACTGTGTAGTAACTAAATTATTGTTTTTGCAGTAAAGAAAATGGAACTGAGAGGTTATTGCCTATAATGAAGAATATACTACCAGGAAGAAGATAAAATCACTCCCATTAAGAATTTCCAAAATGTAAAAAGAAATAATGCTGAGGAAAAAACTGGTACACATATAAATAAATCTCAAACCTTGACTGCATAAAACAAAGCTAAGTCTAATTCAGGGGATTCAAAAATGAGACAGAACACGTTAGTCATTTGTAACATGTAAGACACAAAAGGTATCTGCCGTCAAAACATTCTAAAATCACCCATTGTTCGGGACAAGGCGATTTTTTCACAGAACAAAAATGATAGCAAGTAGTCTGCTCACATTTGATTTCAGTTAAGTACGAACATGGAATTATTCAGGCAAACAATAAATAATAAAGTGAATAACTTCTAAAATTATAAATACATTGGGAGAAATTGAGTTTAAAAATTCAACCACTTTCGCCCTGGCTGGTGTAGCTCAGTGGATTGAGTGCGGGCCTGCGAACCAGAAAATCGCCGTTCGATTCCCAGTCAGGGCACATGCCTGGGTTGCAGGTCGGTTCCCTGCAGGCCAGTTCCCAGCAGGGGACGCACGAAAGGCAACCATACATTGATGTTTCTCTCCCTCTCTCCTTCTCTTCCCCTCTAAAGATAAATAAATTAAAAATCTTAAAAAAAACTTCAACCACTTTGAATAGTGGGCAGGACATGAGTTTTTTAAATATATAAATAAAAAAGCATATCTTTAGGTTGGTTTAAGTTTTAAAACTAATTTTACCAAGCCTTGAGACCACTGTAATTTTCAAGTAATTCCTAGTTTATCTAAGCCAACTGCTTGAAAATAAAAGAAATGAACTCCAAGATACACACAGCCTGTCGAGTTTAAAATAATTAGATACAAAGTTTAAGTCTAAGGCCTCAAAACATACATGCTAATAAATAGTTCATGATTCATTTCAAGCATTTGTAGTGTCTGAGGATCATGCAGTAAGAAGTCATCGAAGATGACTAGTAAGGCTTTTAGAGAAAATTTTACTTTACATAACGAAGAAAGCAAGCAACTGCTCAAATTCTGTACGAAGCATGGGTTCTACAGCACCGCCCATTGGATAGACTTGGTTTCTAGCTCTGTCTGTCTGTGTGTCTCCCTCTCTCTGCGCATGGTCACAAGCCATATGAAGAGATGTTTCAGCCAACAAGGGACTGCATATACGGCAGAGGTCCCATAAGATTATGAACACCATGGCTTAGTGACATCATAGCCATCATAATGTCATAGTGCAACGTAGTCCTCACGTGTTTGTGGTGATGCCGGTGTAAACTAGCTTATGGTGATGCCTGACGAAAAAAGCATCACACATACAAAGTGCATGATACATTAGACCTTTGAGCAAGGCAGGGATTCCAGACACCAACCTCACACAGTCAAAAATTCAGTTTAACTCTTTTTTCTTCCCCTCTGCCCTTCACGTTTGCAGGTTCAGGCAATAAGAGGTCAATAATAGAATTCTTAATTCGCAGTTGGGGACCCAAGATCAGAAAACTGCAACTGGGAATGCAAAAATACTCTTTCTGATCTGCAGTTGGTGGAATCCACATGCAAAACCCACAGACACCAAGGGCCTGCTACAGTTATTTTTTAAACTCTACATTTAAGTGAACTGGGGCAGTTCAAATCATATTGTTTAAGCACCAGCTGGACTTGAAAATAAACAACTATGTTATTGCTTTATGTAGACTATACATTTTATTGTACCTTTAGAGTATACCCTTTCTACTTGCAGGGCATGGCAAAGTAAGTTTACAGTTGTCTGTATGGAACAGAATATAATAATGAACCAATCATAATAAAAGAAGGAACTCTTGTGCAAACTCACAGCTGCAGACCCCACCCATGTTTTTAGAAAAGTTCGATGTGAAACGCTGTGTGTGTAATGCGGGCAGCAGCCTCAGACACCTTGAGTTTCCTGCGTCTCCTGGTGGAGTCGCTTTGTCTTGCGCTTGATGAAATCTCGTGGTTTCGTGCAGTCCCACGCTGCACAGGCTTGTGGCCTGGGAGCAATGAGCTGCCCCCACCGCCCAGGTGCGCAGTCAGCAGTGCCACCGGGGTGTGTGCTCGTGCGCTCTGTGATGTTTGCACAATGACACCTTTCTCAGGAAGCATCCCTCTTCTTAAGCAGCACATGACAGTATACGTATATTTTATATATGCAATATCTATGTGTCTTTAATGTGTGTGTGTGTGTGTGTACAGGCGTACATGTGCATATATTTCAGGTCCTTTTCTCCAAATCCAGTTTCTTGCACTTTTCCCTTTTGTATTCTGAATACGTGTGAATGGAATGAAATGCCTAAATCAATCCCAGGCATTTTTGGTGCCCGGCCCAGGGCAGACGAATGTGTGTCTTCATTTACTTCATCTTGGTAGCGACTCTGCTTTCACCCCCAAGCAGCCCCCCAAAGTCACCACACGGGGACTGCGGAGACATCTGTTTCACATTGTGCCCTGCTCACAGGGCAGTGTTCTGTTTCAGCTCCCTGGGCGCCAGGTCCGACCCATGACATTTGAAGTAGCTGAGACCCATAGTGATGAGGATCGCAGACGATGATGGGCTCGTTAAGCACATCTCATTTTAGACAAACTGCAAGTGGCATTTTGTTTATATGGTTCATTTCGCCAACAAATTAGATTTCAAATTGATTGCTTTCCAAAATGGCTTTGTTCATCAATTCTGAGATCAGGCAATTACAATCAGAATCCTAGTAATTAATGGTCTCCTATTTTAAAAATGTTTTTTAAACAGCGAAGCACTCATGAATTTCAGCAGAATATAAAATCTATGCTTGACTTTTAATTCCTGTTAAGCACTGTATAGTATAGAAATGAAACAAAAGTCTTTACTCAAGTTTCCTGTGGGGGAAAAAAAGATAAGACAGCCCAGGACAAAGTCTTATAAGCAACTTAGATCCCTTTATCATGAAGTAACCAAAGGCCCAGCAAAATGCAATAGCAAGTTGAACCTCAGGCCAGTGAGGACCAATGATATTGGACTATGACTGAATATTATTTGTCATTTTACTAAAAAATCAATTTCTAGCACATGGCATTTTTATTTTTAAATTTGTGTATAAGTTGCAAAATTTATTAGATTTACTAATTATTTTTTATGTTGCATCTCTGAAATCCAATTAGAAATTAAAGAAGGGTGATAGGGAGCCCCCATGGGGTTTTTGCAAACTGCCACTAGACAAAGCCTGCGGTAATTAGCCCAGCTTCTTACAGCCAGGAATGGCATTGCACTTCTAAGTTCCTGTAGAATCATCACTGGGTTCGAATCCTACCTACACCACTAAGGCCCTGATGAATTTGAGATAAATTTTATAATCTTTCTAATATAAAATAAAACATAAATTCAAGTATTGCATAAATAAAATACGTAGCTTAATTAATTATTATTACATGAGAACCAGCAACATGAGACATAGCCTTTTGCTCCCTATTTGAAAAATCCCTCTTATGGGCTTCACCCCCATCATATCCTCTTCCTCTTCTCATCTTTCTCTAACTATGATCCTAACTTTTACTGTAATCACATCCCTATATTTAAAAAAAAAAAAGTTAAATCATCCAAGTGGGCATTCCTAGACTTGGGTTTGGCCATTTCTCCAGGAAGAGCTGAATTACTAACCCAGTAATTTGTAAACCTCAGATCATTTACCTCCCAGGTGTGTCTGTGAGCAAGGACCTGGCTGGGCCCAGAGGAGGTGCTCAGCCACGCCCTTCTTTGTCTGAATTCCCTTCCCTAGCAACGCTTAGACACCTTGCAGAGAGGAGCATAGGACAAAAGTCAGACTCCAATGGAAGGGGAAAATCCCATGAAAGTCTTGCATTAAAGAGCAACGGATTCAATGCAGCCTTGATTGGCACACTGTAAAGAGAAAAAAAATCATGAAAATCCTCACCACTCTAGCTATTCATGAAAACGTCAATTCATAAATGAAAGACTTTCACTCTGGAGCACGTTCTCTAGGCTCTCTAGACTCCTGAGAGTCACACATTTTATCTCAGCTCCGGCTGAAATGCATGCTGAGACATCTGGTACGCTGTGGAATATTTGGAATTTCTGATCTGGAAAGAATAAATCACCTTTGAACTCAAACCGTTCTCCACATTGTAAAGATGGAGAAATAAATTCAAACAAAGAGTAGTTCTCTCAAGGACAAATCACAGAAACTCTGGTAGGTCCTTATTCCATATGTCTCTGATCCAAAATCTTGCTGTAGTTCCTGGTCCCTGCTGAGTAAGTTCAATCATCTCTGCAAGGCATCCTCATGCAACATCAGTTTTCAGACAGTGCTCAGTAGGTAAGATTACTCTTTCCTCCACTGACTTGTGTTTTTAGAGGAGAAGAATGTTCTAGCAACCTCTCTGTTCAATGAGTGGCCTTCTGGAGGCAGATTCTTTCATTGTGGAGCACAACGGTGAGTGTGAGGCTACAAATAGGGAGTATACTGGGGCTCTGGGTTGTGGCACAATGTGGGAGTCTATCCATGAGGAGCAGAATGATGGAACCAGTCTCTCTGGGGAAGCTATGGAGGGTTAGTCTTGGGGATGGGTAGAAAGAGAAGGTGGTTAGCATCTGCAAAGAAATTTAGGAAAATGACAGAGTGTCTCAAAGGGAGATTCATGGTGTAAGGTCCTATGAAGTGCCACGAACCCTCTTTTGAATCTCTCCATGGTGTCTTCTGAAAATGTGCATTTCTTGCTTATGGATTAGACAGGAACAAGTGTTTCTGGGATGCATCAAATAACAGAGGGCTGACTCAAGATTGGCATAAACACCATGGCTACCCACAGGGATCTAGACAATTATTAATGATGCTTGGACTTTTTACTTCCTCTACTCTTGCTCATCCCTGCTTAAAAATATTCTTTCCTCTCTGCCTCTAATAAATGCATGTTAGTATGTATGTGATATGTATTTAATGAGTGCCTACTACATAACCGGCACTGTCCAAATTTCATATGTATTATATCATTTAATTCCTACAATGCCTTAAGGTACTTTCATTACCTGCATTTTACAGATGAGGCTCAGCAAAATTAATTGGTTTGCCCAAGACACCCAGCTGGTCAGTGATAAGGTGAGGACATGAACTCTGGCAGACGGACTCTAGGGCCTGAGCTCTTAACCACCCTCCTCTCCTGCCTCCGTAACATCCCTGAGATACACACCACTGTTATCCCTCCATGGGAATGTCTTCTTTCATCTTCTCAACTTAACGACAAGCTCCCTAAGCTTAAGTACTTTGACTCTTTCTTTGTTTACCCTCTATAGATCTTTTTGAACTGGCTATTTTGGCGAGGTGAGGAGTTTAGATTATTATCTTCCAAATATTTAAAATTAAAGTAACTCTTGCCCCAAGTGAAGTCTGAGTTGAGATTCCAATGCATGGAATATGTAAGAGCAGAGATTCTCTGAGTGAAGTTAAATACTCTGACCCAAGTCAGTGAACCAAAGTAAATGCTAAAAGATTTTAACCCAAGACCCTCTATCTACTCCATGGCCCAAATCCTTACCTACTGCTATCCAAGCTTATGTTATAAACCCTTCTAAAGCCAGGAGCCTTAAAACAACAGAGCGGAATATTGCACTATCTGAATAGGTATGAAGATATGGAAGAGAATAAACTTCTATAATATTTTTAATATAAGGCAGTCAAAAGTATGGATTGAGTGTTCCTATGAACTACTAGAAAGGAAGCACATCTGGGAGGAAGAGTTACTTCCCACATATTCAAATTTTAGGGCAGTAAATTTGAAACTGTGTAAAGAAGACCACCATAGCTAACAACTGGAAATGTGTGAAAACATCAAGAGGTGCTAACAAGTGCATGTGTGTGTGAGGTTGTTAATTCTGTCTCACCAAAGATCTGAAGCAGAGGCATCCAGATAATGGTCCTCTGCACATGATTTCAGTGAGGACTGCATGCTTTGGCCAGAGGGCTAGATTGCAGGTCTTTTCCACACCACTCCTAAAAGTGTATAATTCTATTATTTTAACACAATCCAATGTACATAAAGGACATTTAACAAATGCCATTGGATCATGACAATTACACATACATATACCACAGCAATATATAGATGTATATTTTATATATATATGTATATATATATATATATATGCTAAGAACACTATCCATGTCTTACTAATGTTATTTACTAAAACTCTTGTCTTCCTCAGTGAATATAGCTATCCTTCTTATAATTTAAATTTAAATTGACAATATTTGAATTTCTTGTTAGGAACAATAATTTTCTGATGAATGATTCCTTTGCTCGAATAGCATAAACTCAATTATTCCTTTTATCACCAAACAAAATTTACACTTGCTTTCCAAATTAAGACCTCCACTTGTATTCCAAAGACAATCAGGTTACATGAGGAAAGTCAATGCTTACTACTTTGAATTGGTTTAATGTGCACTACAGATTCCTATAGGGCTTTTAGAATTTCTAGAAAGGGAATGCAAATTAAATTGAGGAGGAGATAAATGCCTCTTTTATTCATAATAAATGGATCTATCGACAAAAGTTTGCTGATCATCCAAATGCTACATCTGGACTTGTGATCACATAGAAATTCACAATAGGAAATCTACTATGCAGATTAAGATGGCTAATTCAGTGTGTAAACTATAATTTCTGCTATGATTTAGAATTATACTTTTTTGTCTATGTGAAGATTGCTTTGACAGACATTCAAAGCATTCATCAACTTTAATCATTCATCAGCTGCCTCACGTTCTTGCATTTGGTCCAAATATTTGTAAGAAATACCTATTATATAAAAGGTGTGTTTGTGAGATCATGTTATTTGCCTAATTTCAGAAAAATAAGCACAGCTTTGGTTGACATGACACTATCTTACTCAACTACCAAGTGAAACATTAGCAAGAAACTCAAGTTTTTTATTCAAAGTGGTCCAACAGAAATAAATGTGAGCCACAAATACAGGCCACATATGCAACGTTAAATTTGCAATGACATTAAAAATAGTAAAAGCATGTCAACAACCAAAAACACGATGCTTCTGAAGTACAATGAAATCATAAATAACAAAAAGTAGTAAAATAAACAGATGAAAATAATTGTCCTAATATATTTTATTTAACTCGCTATATGCAAAATACTTTTATTTCAACATATAATCCTCATAAAAATGTTAATGACATTTTGTCTCCTCCTTGTTTTTGGAATATGTGTGTGAAATCTGATACGTGTCTACACTAATAGCTCATCTCGGTTTGGATGAGCCACCTTTCAATGCTCACTAGCTACATGGGGTTTGTGGCTGCTTCAAACCACAGTTTCCTGATGGATGGATATAAGCAAAGGGAAGTAGTGGTGACCCTCCCAGACAACACAACTCTAAAGGCTACATTTTCCACGTTTCATCTTAATCCCCAGTCCCTACTATTCAGCCCCTTTTCTGTTGTGGATAATGATAACAGTCATTATCGAACCCCAGAAAAGTGAGAAACAGTTATGGCAGGATATTGAAATCTCCCATCACAATAAGGTGTGGACAGTGAAGCAGTTTGGACTTTTAGTATCTCAATTCTCACACTTCAGGGGAACAAAACCAAAAAGTTATCCCAGGCTCCTTTAATCTTGAGGACCATGGAAAGCCAATCAGTTAGACTAGTCCCTGCTGATCCCATTTTGGTACCAAGGAAATTTTTGTTTCCTTTTCCTGCTTTTGTTTTTATTTTGTTTTCCTTTACCCTGATAACTCTGCCAACAAATTCCAGGGGAGCCCCCCTGTACCACAAGGTGCCAGCTGCAGATGAGGAAGATTAAAATCCTACTTAGTTCTGCTCTCTACCTTCATTCTGGGTCCGGATGCCCTTAGCCTCCACTGGAAAGAGCAACATATTCAATCAGAGGCTTCTCCACAGTCCTCAGAGATGTACCTAGCCCACTGATGTTCTCTGTACAACCTGGGCAGTGTTATTTAATTTGAATTTGTAGATGATGATTAAAAAAAAGGAGATTTCAAAGGAATCTGATTCACAATTTCAGTGTGTCTGAAAATGATGCCTGGTGATTCCCAGTCCCCATTCTTAGATGGGATACTAACATTCTAGAAGTCTCACCCAACTCACCCCTCGAATATGACCCACTGAGGACTCTGGAATTATTCATAGCCTTTGCAGGCTGTGCTTGTGGTGCTGGATTTGGATTGTTAAGCACAGCCAGGCATGGCAAGTCTTTCTCCCCTACTTGACTTGCTCACAGTTTGGTGTCAGCTTGCCCCTGACTCTGTGCAGGAGCAATGATACTCGAGACTTGGCCTGCGGCAATCATTTTTCCTTAGTCATGAAAGCACACATGATTAATCTCTGCTGTGGAACTTATTCAAGAATCAATGGCCATGCTGTTATTGAATTATATGTGAAATAAAGCACTCATTCAACAAAGGGACATATATCTTCCCCCAGTATTATGTACAAAATCTTATTGGATTGGACAGTGATTATTCAGTTTGAACCAGAAAATTAAATAATATGAACCTTTGTAAGTTTTCTTGAAAGCTGTGCTTTCTAAACCTCATATTTGGCTTCCAAGTCTTCAAATTGCCCTCTACCCAACTCACAGGAAAATCTTGACTATTGGATTCATATTTCCATTTTTAGTAAGCTTCCTGTATTAGGTTCCTAGGCTGCCATGAAAAAGTTACCACCAAGTGGGTGACTTAAAATAATGATGATTTCTCCTCTCATTCTTCTGGAGGCCAGAAGGCTGAGATGAGAGTGTCAACAGGACCACACTCTCTCCCAAAGCTCCAGGGGGAAATCCATTCATACCTCTTTCAGCTTGTATCTTACATCATTTAAGAGTTTTGCTCTTAGACATTGAGTAAAAAGACTTGGGTTCAAATCCTGTACTAGCTGCATAGACTTAGGTAGTTTTTGCTCTCTGAGCTTCACTTTTATCACTCTCAGATTCGTGATGGTAGCCACTTCATAGGTTTGTCTGTGAGTTTAATGAGATGATGTTTATCAGCCCCTTGGAAGAGAGCTCAGTACATAGTAAAATTTCAACAAATTTATAGTTTTCATTATCAGGGAGGAAATTCTATCTTTTATGAGTTATGTAAACCTGAATTGTGAACTCTTTGAAACTTGCCTATGATGTGATTTCCATTAATATGCCACAAGGCACAGACAAATGCTCACTATACCCAAACATTCATTAACAGAAACCCATGTAATTAGAATTAAATCATTGCTATTTTTCAGGATTCACTGTAAACTTCTATGTAACTATCATTACCAAATTATTCTGTTCTCTTTAGTATAGCGATGCTGATTTCTAAAGTCATCAACATCAAAAGGACCAATGAGCTATTGTACAAGTGCTCCTGGCACATACCACACCTTCTGTGATGACACCTCTTCTCTCCTTGGTGAGGACATGTTATGTTGTATAATTGCACCAACCTCTAACCTTCTCTCACAGTTCATGTCTTGCCACATATTCAAAATTTACCATCCTGAACTAAGTTTTTCAAACTGTGGTTTGTGACCTATTAAGGGATGATAAAATCAACTCTGTGAGGCAAAGAGAAGATTTAAAAAATAATAAAATCCAATAGAGAGTAGAATAGAATAGAATAGAATAGAATAGAATAGAATAGAATAGAATAGAATAGAATAGAATAGAATAGAATAATAGAATAGAATAGAATAGTTACCACTCTGCATAAGCCTGATCTCCTCTGACCTTTGAAGTTAAGCAGTCCAGGCCTGGTTAGTACTTGGGTGGAAGAAGGCAAGAAAAGACAAAATATGAGAATGGATAAGTCAAGATGTGAGAATATTGTTTCTGAAACTTTTGTTTCTATTTTACATGTTCCTGTGCATGAGTATGTTCTAGTAGGTGATATAAAACGTACCTCTCACCAGGAGTTGTAGGCATTCACAGATTAATTAATATGCACCCATTACAAATGTCATATACATATATTCCTCATTGTGATAGATCACATTTTCAGCCTCAATTATTTTTAAAAACTTTTTAAACATTGAATACTTTCAGAACTACAGGAAAAGAGCAGTATAATGAATACCGCATATTCTTTATATGGATTCATTAATTTTTTTAAAGATTTTGATGCTTTTGGGTTTTCTCTAATTATACATTTACTATTCTTAATCTTATTATTATTCTACTGAACAATTATAAAATTACTAAAAATAAGTTGCAGGTATCACGACTTAAGCATCAAAAACAGTATATATCTTCTGAGATTGGGGATATTCTACTACTTAACCTCAGTAGAATTACCAGATTCATGAAGTCTAATACTTTAAAATGTATTGTCCAACATATAAAATAACACTTATTCAAATTTTGCTGTCCTCTCCAAAAATTTCCTTTTTAGTAACATTTTTTTTTGTTCAAGGATCCAATCCAGAACTGTGCATTACATTTAGCTATCTTGCCTTTTTGTTCTTAATTATAGAACAGTTCCTCAGTGCTCAGTATATCACATCCTTTCTGGTGCCCTACGAACTTCCACCTAGTGGTGCCGATGAGTCTTGTCTGAAACAGTTATTGCTATGCTGAAAGGTGCTTTTTTATACATTCAGAGAACAGCATGTATGTACACATGCACATATATGTGTTATATTATTTATGTTATATATACATATACATACATATACACATATATATACATACACACACATATATATAATATATATAATCCTTGCAATAGGTGTAAAAAATCAGTTTCCATTACATAATGAGGAAGTTGGATCTTTATTTCTTCATATGGCTTCAAATTATACTCTTGTATCCTTTCATTTCATGCCTGCAAGCTAGGCCTGGAGTAGCAAACTCCCTGAACTTTGGCTTATCTGAAAATGTTTTAATTTCTCCCTCACTTTCTGGCAAAGGACACTTTGCCAGAAATGGATTCTTGGTTAACAGCTTTTTTTCTTTGAGCACTATGAATATATCAGTCTTGTGATTATTTATTTATTATGGGGGGATTGAAAACTGGTCATTACCATCCAATAATGTGTTAACTCTGGAAATCAGATCTTCTTCCTTCTTTAGGGTTTGCTGTTCTTTTTTTTCTTTTTTCTTTTTTTTTTTTTGGATTGATTGATATAGGCTGTCTCTGTGCAGAAGATCTACTCTGAGGTATAAACTTAAAGTCTACAGTCTTTTCTGAGTCTGTATCTTTTTTTGGGTGTGCATGGTCACTTTATAGTATCTCACATATACATAGTTGATTTTGAATGTCCTACTCTTCAATGTCTGGCTCCCAAAAAGGGGAAAAGAGAAAAATAAGGGTACTGGGAGAAAGGTGCTAGCCTTTTAAATGCCCTAGAAGTCACTTCAATCACAAAGAGAGGGGCTTGCAACAAGAGACTGGGGTGCAACCACTATGGCCACTGCCTCTTTGTCTGCACCTCTGTGATCAAGAGCAGCAATCAGAGGGCACAGATCCTGGATGTTTGGAGGGCAGGGTCCCTTCTGCCCACCCAGCTCCTGTACATTGTGTGCAAGTTACTCCAGGGACATGTGCACGTCTGTCTGCTGTGCAGCTGAGGGTGGGAGATGGGTAGCTGCTATTGTGCTAAGAGCTGAAATTGCCCAAAACTAATCTCAGCTTATGGTTCAAGTCTTCTCCTGGAAATTGCCAGCCTTCCATAGAGTCCAGAATTCTGAAATAATTACACTAGATAGATTCTGCCAGTACAGTTGTCTTGGTAGAGAGTCAAATTCCTGGTGCTTCCCACTTTGCCTTCATCACAGAATCCTTTTCTGCCCTAAATCTTCTCCCTTTCCCGTATCCATGTCCTTTTCTGTGTGACTTTATGATACTTCCCACTAAAGCGGTAGAGTATGTTTCCCCACCATGGTTTTCTCTTTAGTCTCTTGATTTTATTTAATAACTCAAGTCAAAAGTTGTAGTGTGCCAGTTCTGAGCCTGGCCTCTAGGAAAAGGGGTGGGTTTCGAATTCATTCTCTTAGGCTCCTGTTTTTGCCATAATAAGAACATTCCCAGAGTGACCTCAGGAGGTGAGAAGGATGTGATACAAAGATCATCTATTTGGGGCCAGACATGATCAGATAACTTCCTAATGTGTTAACCCAACCAAGACCAGCAAAGTCTCTCAGCCAAGCCTAGCCTAGGTCAGTCAATCTCCACTCAACCCACACACCTGTGAGCTAAATAAAACCTTATTAATTTAATACAACTAAAACTTTTAGTTAACAATAATACTATTATTATAGTTTTAGCACAAGTAATAAACATACAAACAGACTCCTGGAAATGGCTGAGCACTTTCGAACAATCACAATTTATGATAGCCATCATTTCTTTTGTATTTTCATTGATATTGTTTCCTCTAGGACTCCTTCTGGGAGAGCTGAACATCTTTTCTATTACATTTCCATAACACCAACTACATAACCACGGTTTCAAGCATAATGAACTACAACTTTCTGTATGCTTGTCCATTTTTTTTCCGTACTACTATTGCTTCTCCAGACCCCCACGCCAGATAAGCCACTCCAAGTAGAAAAAAAATATGAGACAGTGGTTATGGAATAGGATTTAGATTCAGACAGGCCTTGGCTGCATGCCCGTTCCAGCTGTGGAAAGAGGGAACGTGTCTTAACATCTAGGAGCCTCTCTCCTCATCCACAAGACCTGTAGTACAACTACCTTCTTACTTGCATGCTCTTTGTGAGAACTAAATAAGTTAGGATGGGTAAAGAGTCTAGAACATGACTGAAATTTAGTACATGCCAGCTATTATTAATATCTTTTGCTGATCTCTATAACCATGGCATTTTAGCATATTGACTCTAGACCATAAAAGAATGTTCGATTTATGGACCAGAAAACTGAGAAAGTTGGAAAGCATGGAGAAGCAACCACTGCGTCATCAGGATTCAGATGTTAAAAAAAGAAAAGATAAACTCATGAGAACATAATCCCAAGGCATGCTAGGGTAACATGGAATCAGAGTAGGTTTTAAAGTTTTGATTTTAGATATAATTTTAAGATTCTTTGAAAAATAGTATGATTCCTCTTTTTATTGTATTCTTTTTTTTATCTTCTAACATATATGAAAGATGAAGGTACAAGGAAAAGCAAAAATTCACTGTCATCGATTTAATTTTTTAATTAGAATATCTTTTTTTTTTTTGGCTAAGTGAAATAACCCTGGTGGTGAAAGACAAATAATATATGATCTCACCTATGAGTGGAACCTAATCAACAAAACAAACAAGTAAGCAAAATATAACCAGAGACACAGAAATGAAGACCAAACTTGCCCTAGTTGGTGTGACTCAGTGGATCGATTGCTGGCCTGCAAATCAAAGGGTCACCTGTTGGAATTCCAGTCTAGGGCACAGGCCTGGGTTGCAGGCCAGGTCCCCAGTACGGGGCACAGGAGAGGCAACCACACATTGATGTTTCTCTCCCTCACTTTCTCCCTCCTTTCCCCTCTCTAAAATAAATAAATAAAATATATTTTTTAAAAGAACAGTTACCAGAGAGGAGGGGGAGGGGTGTAATGGTGCAAAGAAGGGAAAAGGTCATAAGGAACACGTATAAGGGACCCGTGGACAAAGACCAAGGGGTGGGGAGGATTAAATGTGGGAGGTGGGTGTCCCCGCTGGGCAGAGAGAATAATGGGGAGGAGATGAAAACAAGTGTAATGGCACAAAAATAAAAAGACAGCTAAATGGTTTTTTAAAGAATATCTTTTTTAAAAAGAGTAAAACTAAATTAGGAGGAAAAACAGTCAATGAAATATTCCATTTTTTCTGTTTTCTACTTAATGATTTATGCTTCAGCTTTATTAGAAACTTGACAAAATGAAAAGAGATGCTGCAATAGAAATAGAATCAGATCTGAAACGAAACAGACCTGCTGTTGAGACTCAGCTTTGCCATTTAGTCAATCAGAGAAAGCTACTCAGTCTCTTGAACTTTGGTTTCCTCATCTCTAAAGTATGCATAATAAAGCTTCATAGAGTTTCTGTGAAAACTAAGTGGAGGGAAGAATTTAAAGTATCCCTACAATAGATTGAATGATTGATCCTAATCCCTCCCCACTCCCCCCAACTACACCTTTGTCATGTCTCCAGCACCACAGGTAGAGTGTACGTCCTTTATAAACTTTGGGCTTGGCTGTCACCAGCTTTGGAGAAGGGCAAATGTGAGCCTAGGTTCCCAGAGCCTTGTGTATTTAGGTTTGTCCTCCTGTGTCACTGCCACTGTCATGAGAACATGCATCAATGACCTTGCTAGTCCAAGAGGATGAGAACCATGTGAAGCGGAGTTGCTCCTTTCACTTGGCTGATTTGCAGCTTGAAACAGGGCTGCCCAGCAGAGCCCAGCCTCGATCAGCAGAACCACCATGAATGGCCAGCAGATACACGAGAATAAAGAACTATTTTAAGTATTTGGCACTGGGATAATTTCTTACACAGAGTATTATAACAAGAGCTAACCAATACAGTGCCCAACGCTGTAAATGACACATAATAGGTTGACAAATATTAGTTCTCTAATACCATAATGTGTCATTGGAAATTCAGTTTATTCACGCTTTACACTGGAAAGAAAACTACTTTTATTTTACACGATTTGTTTTGAAGGTCAATTGTTAACACTATCATTAAGCTATTCATTAACCCATTAGGCTAAAAAGTAATATAAAAAGAATATGAATACTGTATGGCATAAAATTAATCCATACCAAATTAAGCTGGTGGCCACAATACCCATGACAGTGGTGGTATATACTTTCAGGGATTCAGATGCAAATCCCACTATGTATCACATACATCCTTTAAAATATATCAGTCAATGAAATATAGCTATTTATTTCCTACCTAAGTGGAATTTGAACCACAAATGGCAGGTAATAGATTCACATTTCATTAATATAATCCTCCACACAACTCAGTATTCTCAGAAAGAATTCTTATGACTTAAGTATCTAATACATGAAGACTCAAAGAGCTTAAGACACACAACAGAAAAAGCAGGCCAACTCTCAGGTTTCCTCCGAGACCCAGGGGAAAACCAGTTTCCCAGGAAGCCTCACTGGAAGCACCGTTGAATTCAATATCTAAAAATGCTTCCAACAAATATCCTCACTTCAAATGCTGATGAGAAGTCACTACTTCTGCCTTTAATGATTTCCTTTAGCAACAGAAATGTCTATACTTTGACAAATAAATATCAAAGAAAGAACCTGTGGGGAAAAAGCTCTAGAAAGTACTCAACAGTGTTACAATTACATCATTGATTTCTCATCAGAAAACTTAACCCAAAGGACAGAACTGTAGGTTTTAAATGTTTCATAAGAACTTTTTCAATAAGAAAGTTCTTCACCTAATTCTGCCCAGCTCTCCCTCTGAGAATTAAGTTCCAGTTATTTGCATTACTGCGTACTGCATAAGCTATATGGTTCATTATGCATTCATTAAGCTGTAAGGTTCAACTTCTGGATTGCTGTGTGGTATTAAAAGCATGCTCATTTTTCTTCCAAGATTTAGAAAGTTAGTTTAAATAAATCTGTGAGTCATCCGTTCAAAACTTTTCTTTTTTTTTTCACTTTTACACTGTGATATAATAATGCATTCATTTGACAAAATGTGCAAACACTTGTCATATGCTATGCGTCATGTTAGATCCTCAAGAGCTGACAGTTGCACAAGGGAGTTAGGCATTAATAAAAAAATCAGAGAAAAAATAAAGAATTAAACTTTTAACAAGTAGTAGAAAGAAAGGTGTATGTTATTGAGGGAGTGTATAATAGGAGGGCTGGCCTGATTTAGGAGTATGGAGAAGGCACTCATGAAGAAGTGATGTTGGAGCTAAAATATAAAAAAATAGGTAGAAGTCACACAAGTAAAAATGTTAGGTAATGAGGCATTTCCGGGTGGAATGATCAGCATATGTAAAGTGGGAAGCTCATTCAAAGCACTGAATGAAAAAGACCAGTGTGGGTGGAACAGAGTGTTATAAAGAAGAATGGGACAGAACAAGGCGGGGAGTGAGGCAGAGAAGTGACTAGTAGTTCCTTTGGCTGAACTTCTTCATGCTTGATGTGGTCCTCCAGATCTACTCTACACCCTTCTTCACTACACCCTTTGCCCTAGAAGATGGGACATGAAAAACTCCATCAATGGGCTCCCTTGTCCTCCGGCTCGAGGCGTGGTCAGCCCATGGAAGGAAACCCCAGGAAACTGAATGATGAGGTGAGAGTGAGGAAGAACTGCACAGTATTCCTCTACCATAGGCACACCCACCCAGAGGAAGAAAAAAAAAGTAAGCTGTTATTCAGATTCACCTATCAAAATGATCACTTTGGCTATAAAATATAAATTGGATTGGAGAGGGCAGGAATAGATGGATATCTTTGTAGTTCAAACAAGACACGATATGAGCTTGTATAGGAAAATAATGGCAAAAATATAAAGAAACTGGTAAATCCGAGACAGGAATAAATTTCCAGGGTAGATGCTAACATTTCATGTATGGAAGTTGATGAAAGGTGGGATGATTGGGGAGAGCACCTGCAGAGAGAAATCCAGGTGTGCAGATGACAACCAGGCATTTGTCTTTGGACAGGTGGCTTTGAGACATCTAGATGGAGACAACTGGGTGCCCAGATCTAAAACTCTAAGGTAAGGCCAGGGCTTGGGGACTTATATTTATGAGTTCCTAGCATATGGTGATGGTTCAAACTGTGGTTATAAATGGGGTTTCCCACAGGGCGAGAATAAACTAGGGGCCCAGGCCCAACCTACCATATACTGGCCAGTTAAGGGAAAATAAACTCACAAGGATAAAAATAAAGGTGCAGCAGATAGAGGGTGTATATTGTACCAAGGAGAAGTAATATCATAGAAGACAAAGAAACAGTATATAAACTTGCATGAACCATAAGTACCTTTGGCTGATGAAAAATATGTTAAAAAATATTCTTCTTGCTCTGTCATTATACTCCCACATTTTTAGGGGATTAATGTTATGTCTGAAAAGAAGGGGTTTTCAATGCCAGAGAACAATTTTACTGCACTTAGCTTCCTTTCCATTTTGACCCTTCTCTGCACTAGAAGATAGTTTTCATAGTTCTCATCTGAAATAAAGGTCAATGCTGCATCCTGCTGCTTCTGATTATTACTGCTGGCCCTAGGCAGAACTGAGAAGTTGGAACTGATACCAGGAACTTGGATTCTGGTTAACCAAGGTTTCATTCTAGAAAACTTTGGCCTGCACATAAAGCAAAAGCAAACACACAAAGTTTAACCTTCCCAAGGACACACATTTAGAAAATAACGGAGCTGGATTCAAACCAATGCTTTCTGATTTCAAATTACCTCTTGTATGACACCTGAAGGCAGGACCATAATCACTCAGTGATACTCTTCCCCTGATCTCTGTATTGCAAACAAGATGTAGTAGATACAAAAGCTCATTAATTGGGAGAGTGAACATACAAGTTGTAAAGCTCAAAGATCGAAACTTCTCAAATCGTAAATTTAATAAGGCAGCCTCCTTAGTCTCATCCTTTGGAAACAAACAAACAAAATACGCCTTGGTCTCAGCCAGCTGAGACTGCTGTAACAACAACAACAAAACCACAGACATTTACTTCTCACCGTTTTGGAGGCTGAAAAGTCCAAGGTCAGAGTTCTGGCCAAGCTAGCATCTGGTCAGATCCTGCTTCTTAGCCTGGGAATGGCTGCGTTCTTTTCATCTCCTCACTAGGCAGAGAGCAGAGAGCTACAGCAAGCTCACCTGTCTCTTCTAATAAGGGCCCTAATCCTTTCAGGAGAGCTCTGCCCTCAGGCCCCAAGCCTCCTAAAGGCCCCGCCTCCTAATACCATCACAGTGGGATATGGATTTTAACCCATGAATTGGGGGGGGGGGGCACAAATATTTAGTCCATGAGAGCCTTTAACACCACTTCTCAAGTCAATGGTGCAGACTGCTCCTCAGAGTTATAACATGATGCCTCGGCAGCTTGCCTGCAGCTCAAGGGACCAAAAGAAATTTTGTTCTGCTCTTTGTTGTGTGGACAAACTGGTAACCTGCCGAAACCAAGCAAGGACCAAGCCTGTGGTCATGCTACCCAACATTTTTGAACAAGCTCATTTTACTGTCTGTTTCCCTTGCGCCTTGATAGTTCACGTAAGGTTCTTTTACAGCAGTTGGTTTTGCTCTAAGGAAGGTGGATGCCGCATCAAAACATTCCTCTGGCAGTGTAAAAAGGCTGGGCCACTTCAGCTTCAGGGCAAATGACCGGGTGTCACTGGTTAATGAAACTAACTAACGTCACCATGAGTGAGGGCTCTGTTCACCGTGGCTTCGGAGGACCCAGTTACTAAAACATCCCCACTGGTTGAGGGACAGCATTGCGCCTACAGAGTAGTATATGGTGGTTGTTTGACTACAAACAAACGTGATTAAGCTGCAGTAAACTGAGGCATGTCTCAATTTTTAGGTTGTCATTATCTAAGTTAAACAAAATGGAAAATTTTTATCCAGCACATCATAACAAATTAATCCGAGGAGTGGCTGTATGGGTAGAAATTAGATGAAGACCACCAGAAAAAAATTAACATGAATGAGAAGCCAAGGTAATACGTCTGTGACTGGTGGACTCTGAGTTGCTGGGATAACAGCACCAAAGATGGGTATCCGTACCTTATGACAATCTACCGGCTGTCATTAGTTAACTAGTTTACTGCTATTGCGAAGCTAGTGAACATTAACTATCATCTCTTATTTTGCCTTGAAAAATTGTCAAATATGAGAAATTGTCTATGCCTCTAAAAATTTAGTGCCCATCTCTTCTCAATCAGTAGGAAGACTGGGTATCAGAATGTACCATGGACCCTTCGATAACCCCACCTGGGAGGCTGAGCCCTTGGCCATTTGTCCTGGGATTGCTTTGCCTTCACCGGTGAACACGTGGTCTTCATGAACTGTCATGAGGACAGCATGGTAGAGAAGGCCAAGAACATCATAGTCCCAGAAGCAAATCACCTAATACATTATAATCAGAGGAGACAATAAAAGATGAGCTACAGCCTCATGAGAATTTTCAAGTGCTTTCTATTTTGTAATATTTTTTAAGAAACTAGAAGTTCATTTTACAGCACCCCAAATGTGAAAGAAATTTTAATTGGATACCAACCCTGTCACACATTCTGCAACAAGAGGCAATCCATGTCAGAAAAGACAAACAGGGACTAGGTCCTACCCATGGAGCTCAAGAGCACCCTTCCAAACTTGGGGTATTGTGGGAGAGGGGTTTCCATTTCTACTCAGACCATTTGTCTTAGTTTCCTAGGCTTCCTCTAGCAACATACCACAAACTAAGTGCCTTGAAACAACATGAATTTATCATCTGACAGATCTGGGGGTTATAAGCCCCAAATCAATGTGCCAGCGGACTGGATCCTTCTGAGGGACCTGAGTGGAACTGTTTCATGCCTCTCTCCTGGCAGAAGCTGGCATTCCCTGGTTTGTAGACACGTCATTCCATTCTTAGCTTCCGTCTTTAAAAGGCTTTCTTCCTATGTTTTTCTCCCCCTTTTTATTATAAGGAGACCATTTATACTGGGTTAGGGCCTACCTTACTCCAGTATGATCTCTTCTTAATCAGTTACATCTGCTATAACCCGTTTCCAAGTAAGATCATATTCTGAGGTTTTGGGAGTTAGACTTCAACATATCTTCTTGGGGAACACAGGTCAGCCCACAATACCATTCACACAATTCTTAAAAATCTCACCAGAAAATAAAACCACTGCAGGTAAAATCTTGACTATTTTTTTAAAAACAGAAAACAAATAAAATGTGTTTTTTAACATTAACATATGACTTAAAGAATTGAAGCTTTTACTTACTGCATTTTATAAAAAACATTAACTAATTTGTGGCCTGACCAGAAGGTCATCTCAGACTCCCTGCAAATGTTCCCTGAAATAAATAATCTATCTCTTGGAATTTCTTGTGTCACTCACCTTCCACCGTGGGCCAGGGTGCTGCCCTACCAAAGTGTTTCAATAACTGTGTCTTTAGAACCCACTACAGTTCCCCTTCATTAGGAACTGTGTCATTGCCAAAGATGGCTTCTGCAGCTGCATGCAGAATTCTTGGGAGCTCAGAGAGATAGCTGTTTAAAGTAATAAACAGTGCTTGATCTTTTACTTTTGTTATTTAATCTTCATTATATTTTCCATGACCATTTAGTCCCTGTTTACCTTCTTACCCCTAGCAATCATTACACTGTTGTCCATGTCCACGAGTGCTCTTTTCTTTTTCCTCAATCCTTCCTCCCCCTCAACCCCACCCACCCACCAGCTGTCATCTGTTCTCCATCTACAAGTCTGTCTCTGTTTTGCTTGTTAGTTCAGTTTGTTCATTAGATTCCACATATGAGTGAAATCATATGGTGTTTGTCTATTTCTAACTGGCTTATTTCACTTACCCTTTGTGACACTATGGTTCATCCATAGGTAAAAGGGTAAAATTCCTTCTTTTTTACAGTTGAGTAGAATCCCCATAGTTGTGTAAATGTCCCATAGTTGTTTATCCACTGATCTTCTGATGGACATGTGGGCTGCTTCCATATCTTGGTGAATGTGTCTGATTGAATGTGGCTGAAAGGATTAACAAATATGAGTTTCAAGTCAAGCCACAGAAATATTAGAAAGTGGACCCTTTCATAAAGCAAGCTCGTCTCAGGAAAACAAGCCTAGAAGTGGATTACCATGTCTATACCAAACGCTGAATTCCCAGGATACCCAAACTAATGATTTCATCTAGGATCTGATGTCTGAAGAAGCCTAGCATGCAGCTGAGGGCTATCACCTTCTGGAGAGCTATTCGCCATCGCCTGAGGGATTTCTGCTCTGCCAAGTTCAGTACCAAGTGTCCAGGCCTTGCTAATTGCAATGATTCTCTGTAGGTCAAAGTGAATGACTCTCCTGATGGTCTTCCAGACTCTGACTGCCTTTCTCAAAAACCAAGGGTCAAAGTGAGGGCCATTGGCAGCTCTGGCTGCATACAGGCACCAAGAACAACAGGGCTTTCCTAATTAGAAATGTGGGGCAGCCCAACTTACATGCTGAGAGACGTAGCCAAATGTGCTGGAAAGAGAAGAGGTACAGAAAACAGGGCCCCCTGCTGATACCTCCAGCCTGATCTCTCATCACTTTGTACTTCTCCGTCTCCGCTCCAGGAGGATTGAATTTCACCCAGGTCGCCAAGTTGACTTTTTCACTCATTCTGTTTCTTGTTTGCATCCTCCCTTACCTCTGGGTCCTTGCGTGTGCACTCCCTGCTGTTCCTAATGCCTGTATCAATCTTACTTTATTTAGGAAATATCAGCAGGCCCTTCAGAACTTAGATAACTGTGGTGTCTCTCAAAGGTGGTCACTGCTCCCAAAATCTGTGCCTGGCACTTCTCTTGACTCCTAGAGTGCTCACCACACCCTACACTGTAATTGCTTACATATTTTACTCCCCACTTCTGGATCTGAGATTCTTCAAATCAACAACAATGTCTAATTTATCTCCGTAGCCTCAGCAACGAGGATAGTGACTGTCATGCAAAAATATTCAATGAACACTTACTGAATGCATCACAGAAAGGACACTAGTGTTGAAACCTAGAGACCATGAAGACAGTTCCAGTGCTGCCACTGACAAGCTTTGGTTTTTCAGGGAACTGTGATCATTGCTGTCACATTTATGACCTTGGCACTCTTAGACACCATGGAAACACCTTCATGTTCTGTACTTCCCCTTTCGTGAACTCGTTTTTTCTTTGCATTTGTAAGGTAGGGATGACGACACGTGCATGGTAGTGGTTAGGAAAAGCTATCATAATATACATATATACATGAAGGAGCTTTGTGAATTGCAAAACTCTATAGAAACCCTTCATGACAGCATGAATGGATCTGGAGAACATTATGTTAAGTGAAATAAGCCAGGCAGTGAAAGAGAAATACCATATGATCTCACCTATAAGTGGAACCCAATCAACAAAACAAACAAGTGAGCAAAACAGAACCAGAGACATTGAAATAAAGAACAAATTGACAGTAACCAGAGGGGATGTAGGAGGGGACAATGGGGAGAAGAAGGGGAAGGGTCATCAAGGAACATGTATAAAGGACATGTGGACAAAGCCAAAATGGGACAGGTTCAAGGGAGGGAGGTGGGGATAGCTGGGGTGGGTGGGAGTGGTGAGGGAAAGATGGAGATAATTGTACTTGAACAACAATAAAAAAAAAGAGAGAAAAAAAAGAAATCCCAGTTATTTGTTCTTGGTAGAAAGTACAGGAGAGAACAAGTCGGGTGTCTGCAAATGTACTTTTGTTGTGGGAAATGCATTGGTGTAACCTGACACACCCACTAAATAGCCTCCCCTGCCTTTCCTTTCTACCAAGTAGATGGGGCAGACAGGGGCACCCAACCTGCAGCCCGCGGGCCACACCCGGTCCAGGATGGCTGTGAATGCAGCCCAACACAAAAGTGTCTGTTTACTTAAAACATTATGAGATTTATTTGCTTTCAGTAGTGTTTGTGTATTTAATGTGTGCAATTATTCTTTTTCCAGTGTGGCTCAGAGACGCCAGAAGGTTGGACACCTCCAGTAGGAAAGCACACCAAGGGATCACCTGTTTCACATTGGGCACCAATAAGTTTCTTGGTCACTTGTGGCACCTTTGATACAGCCAATACTCTGTTAATTTCAATAATGGAATTTTCCTGACTGGGACTTAAATAAGGTTTATCATTTATAGCTCAAGTTCAAAAACCTGAACAAAAAAACTATTGCTTGACTGCATTAAACGGCTAAGTTGAACATTACAATAGACACATAGATTTCACTTTCAACCTCCAGTGAATCCACTCACAGGAGTATGATGAGTCTCTCTCTGTAAAAATGAGGCTGTTTCCTTCTCTCCTTATTTGAGTTTTCAGGTCTCACAAATTCCATCTGGGAGGGCTTAGTTTGCAAACACTTTCCTCTCTGGGTTTTGGTGCCACCTTTGGAACCCTGGGGGGTTGAAGAGCAGTTCCAGGACCAGAGCTGCCAGAAAAGCTTTTCTCACACAAGACAAGAGCATGCTGTGTCTTTGGTGCATGCTGGTTATTTTCCATTAAGGTATCCTTCATTACAATTTGGGTGGAAGTCATTAAATTACATCAAAACTAACCCATGGCTATTTGGGGGAAAAGGCACAAAGTAATCAGCCAAAAATGCACAGGTGTCTACTACGAAAGGACCTAAAAATCTAAAACTATGTATTGGTAAGAAATCATGGGAAAATAATCACAGGTTGCTTTTACCAATCTCTAGAGTCTGCTCCTTCTAAAAATATCCCTGGGCCAACCTACAGTGTTAAAGAAAGAATCCAAGAAACTCTATTGCTTTATGCAGGTTGCAATAAGTAGGGAATGCCCCACAAGAGATTGGAAAAACAATCGTTCTGAAAAGCATATGGACATGGAAACCATAGCAGCATATAAACCCGTGCCCACATAATCAAGCAAGGTAATTCAGGGAAGAAGTCCAGTCTGTGAGCCAAGACGATGACCAATAAACAAACATACACACACATACCAATACATATGTGAACATATACATGCTGATACACACAGAGACACAACACATAAACACACTTGCATACATGTGGAACACAGATAACGTACACACTTGAGATGAAATATTTTTTAAATCCCTCCAAATACTTTTATTATTATTATTATTGTTAAATATTTTATTTATTTATTTTTAGAAAGAGAGGAAGGGAAAAAGAAAGGAAGAGAAGCATCAATATGTGGTTGCCTCTCACCCACCCCCTCCTGGGGACCTGGACTGCAACCCAGGCATGTGGCCTAATGGGAATCGAACCAGAGATCTTTACTTCCCAGTCTGGTGCTCAATCCACTGAGCCACACCAGCTAGGGCCAAATACTTTTATTATTGATTGACTGCTGCTTCCAACAAAAACTTTTCAATGTAATTTTGTTTTTACCAATACAGATAAAGGAGCAGCCAGATAAGTTCGAAAATGGGCAAACCTATACAATGCAGTAGAGAGCAGCTAATGTATCAAACATTGGTGTAATTCAGGGTCAAAATTCAGAAGCCTTTTAAGTACACCGCCTTCCAGTGGTAGCCTAAGGATTAGACTGCTCAGTTTTTTTAAATGGAATGTGAAGGTGAGTGACTACATGTCACTGAAGTGTGAGTAAGTTAGTCCTATTGCATTCTGCCTGTATTGTGTAAAATCTGAATTTGTGGCTCCTAGTTTAAATTAACTGAGTCTACATTTTCTCACTGTAAAATGCTATTGGGGAGGCTTAGATAATTTATAAGTGACCTTTTAGCTGCAGGATATTTAAAGATATACAAAGCCTGATTATTCTGACATATTTTTTTATCTTTTTACAATAAGATAGCCCAGTCTCTAAGCCAATCAAGAAAATATAAATGGAATAAAAGTAAATTTTGCATCCTATCTCCAGCTCGCTGCTTAGTGATAAATCCATTTTGTAAAGTTGGGAGCAAGGCACCAAAATTAAAAAAAAAACATCTGAAATGAAAATGATGAGCTAATAACCCCACTGCACCTGCAAAACAAAAACATCCAAGAAATGTGGCGTCATTGCAATAAATCAGTAAATATAGATGTGAAATGGAACACTGACCTCCACTCCAAATGGAGGAACATATACAAATCCAGACACAGCTCTCGTGCAGAGGGACCTGGATACTGTGTTGGGAGTCAACAATAGGGGAACCACTGAGGAGTTTGGTGAAATGACCTTTAAATTCTGGCTCAAAGTGTCTATAAAAGGCTACAGCTGGCATCAGTTTCCTTCACCCTGTGTTTTGTTAATCCTGCTTCATGGGATTCATCTAAATGCAGCCCATGCCTGATTTTCATTCACAGGGAGCTCCCTGGTCTACATAGGCTCTAATTAGAAAATTAGTATTGTTTCAAAAGCACCCGTTAAGTCTCAAAATGAGATGCCCTGAGTATGACACGCATATCTAATTTTTTCCATGGCTGCGTAAAGTAAGCAAGAAAGGCATTCTGGACCACTCCTGACAGCTTTCATCACGGGCTATTCAACAAGTGCTTTCTGTCCACTTGTCCGAGAAAGCTGATCAAACAAAACAGTCAGCAGAGACACAAAGAACATTCATTATTCACCAAGGGAATATAAAAGATATTTCAAATGAATGAATAGGGAACTCAAAACTTACTCTTGGAAGACTCACATACACATTCTCGCATTGTCAGATTGTCAGGAGTGTGGTGTACCACCACGTTAGAGGCTGAATTTCCATTTCACTGCAGAGACTGGCGTGACTCTTTGGTTTTAAATTAAATGGATGTGATAGGGTCTCCTGCTGAATACAAATTTTTCCGTGTACATCTTAGGTCACAGGTCTGGAGACAATTTCTCAGAAAACCTTGTTGATCTGGACTCTTCAGAGGACTTACTGGCCTCTATTCAGAAACGATTCCTTGAAACCCTGGGTCCCCTTTTACTCCTTAAGACCAATTTGCTCCTTCCAGATGGAGTGAAGGGATACTGGTGAATGACACAGAGACAAGACACTCAGCTGTCTGCCACCTCCTCTCCAACACACAAGGGAGGGAAGTTTGTGCTTGTCTAAAAATTTCAAGTCCCCATATTTTTATATCCTAGAGGACTCTTCATTATATTTGAGAACAATTCTTAGGTTAGCTGAACACCTCCAGGGCTTTTTGCCTTGCTCTTTCTATTACATTCCAAATAGATGAGACTAGATTGGAGGACAAGTAAAGGAATCAAGGAAAAGAATGAGAAGGTGGGCTTCAAGCTTTGTGTCTGAAGAGCAAATCACTCCTGAGCAATGCCCACTCCAGTTCAAGGTCACCTGTGAACTTTGGTAGACAACCAAGCCAAATAACCCTGCCCATTCTCTTACTGGCTCAACCATTACTAAGAAGTTCCAAGTAGGACCTTGGTGCTTTTAGAGGTGAGTTTAAGGGTGATCAGGGGAACCTCGGAGAGAAACTACTAGATTTAGCCCTAGATTTCTTAGAATCAATACCTAGCTGATTTTCACAGGTTGGTGCTATTTTTCCCCTTTAGATTAGAAGTGAAGGAATCTGGGATCAGATCTCTCACATTCAAACCTGAGCTCTACCAGTAGAGAGTTGTGCAAACTTAGACCAGTGGGTTAACCTCTCTGGGCTTCACATCACATGTGATCCACACACACTTCAAGTGTGCACAATCAGAAAATAATAAAAGTAAAACCTAACTTTGTTTTTCTAATGGTAGACACAGATTATTTTCTCTAAATACTTTGCCATAACAATTCCATCTAAGGGGAGAAAGTAAAGGAGAAAGAGCAGTGGCCTGGACTCAGAGGAGGCTGTTACATTGTCCTCTGAACAGCAAACTGTGTTTACTCAGGACCATCTTCCCTCAGGGCTTCACTTACTTTATCAATGACGCAATTTCATATTTGGAATGGATTAAGGTATAAATGAATATGCTAATCAAAAAGTTGAGACCTATCCAAAAATCTCTGCACTCCATTCTTACTTTTCTTTCCTTGACACTAATCCTACCCAGAAAAAAAGTAACATTTGAATATCTCTGTATAAAGGCATTTCATATACATTATTTCATTTGTTCCTCATGGTGAATTTAAGAGAATTAAATCCAACTAATATCTATGAAAAACACTATGTACCTGTTACTCTGCTGTTTTATTTTCATTGCCATCTTTTATCCTCAAAACAAATCATATGGAATGGAAAAATATGTTCCCCTTTGTCAGTGGAGGGCACCGTGACTCTGTAATTAAGGATTTTCTGTATGTAGCCTGTGAAGACTGGGTGGTGTTAGCCAGGCCAGGGTCTCATGCTCTGCCTCAGATCCAGAGGGTGAAGTCATACCCACCTGGATGAAAAATGGTAGGGAGGCAGTTCTTCAGAAATGGACCCTTTTACCTGGAGAAGATAGATACCTAGTCAGACAAAATCACAGCTCACTCTAGTCATCGTGAAGACATAGTCTTCTCTCCTCCCCTTCTTCTCTTCTACTGCCAAGTAAATTCTCTAAAGAGTCATTCATTAAAACGAAGTATTTCTGGTGAGTCGGAGTATAAAATCAAGGTGTCTGAATCCATGGCCTTTCTCATTTGGCTTCAGTGACCTTCCCAGCCTCTCTTACTGCCCCTTCCCCTAGTTCCCCCTAGCCAATATCACGCCTCCACACCTCTTTCTTCTATCCTGTAATTTGTTCTCTCTCTCTCAGTGTGGTGAAGACATGGTCTTTCTGTGTGTCTTTGTCCATGTGTCATTTTCTTGTCTTCTTTCCTGGAGTGTTCAGCTCACCCTCCTTGCTCCCACCCCATCTCCCCAGCCTCTGGGAGGGCACCTGTCAGCCACAGTGAGTCTGACAACTCTCTGTAATATGCTAACTAACGCCTTCTCCCATGCCCTTCTGCACTGTGAGTTTCTTAACAAACACCGTCTCCCCTGCGTTTGGTCGACTTGGAGGCTGACAAAGAATCTATAGTAAAGTGAGTGCCCAATAAATATTTTCAGTGTTTATGACTGAATGAATGAATTTGTGTAATTGATCTGAACTGACTCCTAACTTGAGCTAATTTCCCCCCTTCAGATTCCTTTTGAAAAGAAATATTTCGAGATGGACTCAAAAAGGATATTAATATCAAATATTTTAGAAACAGTCAAAGGCCACATGAACTTGGGGTCATTTTCCAACCATATGCTTTTCATCTCCTGGTTCAGTTGATATAGTATGGAAGTAATTGAATGGCCACTCTTTTTTTTTTTAGGATGTCAACATACATTTATCAAGGTTTCCAGGCAGTTAGTTTCTCCTTTGAAATGTTAAATGATGTGACTCTTGGCAATGCTGTATAAACAATGGATTATTTTCCTGATTTTTGCTTAAGAACTATCATTTGATTCATCTGCCAAGGTAACTTCATTATGTCCTTGGGCAATTCAATATGCTGGCTATTTGTGTCTCCATTTTTCACATTCGCCAAGCAAAAAACTCTAACTCTTAGAAGATGCCAGCACAAACTTTTACGACATGGAGTTAAGAGTCATGCCGGGGGAGAACATAACCATTATGGGTTCTTAGAAGCTTAGTTAAAACAAGATATGATATTCTCATCTATTGTACTAATTTCTTATTCTTGTCATTTCTTCTTTTTGTCAATGAGATTTGGATTAATCTACTTTTTATACCAACTGAAGTTTTTTAGACATCAATTGCAGCTTTTTACTCACACAGTGCCTTGTATGATAGTTAATGGTATCCTTGGGTCATCTTTGGCCTTAATAAATGTACTGTCCCAGCCAAGTCCCATTTCAGTTTCAAGGCATAGAATCTTCAGAATTGGGTGGAAACAGAAGGAATATTCTGGAATCTGGGATATTTACAACTATGAAAAAGAAGAGCATCTGCTCAAACCACAATGTCTCAAGAAAGAAGAAACACTTAGCCAAATCAAGACTGCTACAGCATTTCTTAGGACCTGAGCTACTGAGTCTTTATTTCCAATGTTTAAGCCTTAGTCCACTCCCTTTCAATTGGCTCATCTATTTGGTGTTTGACGCTAGGTTTGCTCACTTGCATTATGTGACCACAGGGATGTCTGAACAGAGACAGATTCACAGATGGGCATCGTTGCAAATCCTGGGACAGTCATCTGAACTGAAGCAGCCTTGCACTCATTAGCCAGGGGGTTAATCAAGTGGCTATGGTCGCTGGGAGTGGGGGAAAGAAATTGGCTAGAGATGGTGGGCCAATAAAAGAGCCCCGATGAAAAAAATCTGAACATTGGAGAGAAGTTGTCTATAATAGTGACAGACACTGAAACTATTGAGGAGGCCCAAACTAGCTCACCAAGATGCACTCTCAGAAGACTAATGTAGAGTTTCCCCAGGCTACTACAGGGAGGTAATGCAGAAACATGTTTAGAACACAGACCTCCAGTTAAATAGACCTGACTTAATTTTTTTATTTTAGAGAGAGGGGAAGGGAAGGAGAAAGAGAGAGAGAAATATTGACTGGTTGCCTTCCATAAGTGGTGCAACAAAGGACCTAACCCACAAGCCCAGCATGTGCCCTGACCAGGAATCAAACAGGCGACCCTTCAGTTTCCAGGATGGTCTTCAACCAACTAAGACACACCAGCCAGGGCAAATGGACCTGACTTTAAGTGGGGTTTTTTTGATTCACCATATGTGTGACTTTATAAAAATCACTTAAACTATTTTATGCCTCAGGTTTGTATCAACTGGAATGCTCTCAGCAGCAACCGATATGGAAAACAAAAATTCGGCCCAGGTTGACATTTAAAGAGAGTCAGGGCATTAGCTCATCACACCAGAAGTCCTCCCTAGTGGTGTCATGGTGGGAAATGTCTGTAGCAGTTTCTGACTGCGTATGTGTTCACTATTAAATTGAAAGGACATGAAACATCTGTGCAGAGTGAAGGATCTTCTTTCCCCAGCAAGCCTTTAGTCTGAATTGGGTCACATGCCTATTGCTGACTAGTTCCTATGACTCTGCAGTGTTATGGACTGAACAGCTTAGGCCTAAGTTCCTAAATACATCATTGACAAGAGATGGAGTTACCATTTCAGCAACTGGGACTTCACCTAGAGCTGGGCATAGCATCAGTTTCCAGAGAAGCACTTGGTATGTGCGGGAGAGAGGTGAATACCCGGACTGAACCAGGGTATGGATAGAAGAGAAACAGAACATAGGTAGGCAGTTCACAAAGGCTTCTACATGTGTCCTCATCCGTAAAAGGAGGAGGATAATAATAATAATACCCACCTAGAATATTGTTGGGAGGGTTAAATGAGTTAACCCATAGCAAATAGCACATTCCCTAGCTCAATAAATGTGTTGGTAGTTGTTTCTGTTATTAATACTATTATTGCTCTCTTGACTCTGCATTTTCTGCTAAAGCCCCTTGCTCTGTTTTGCTGTTCTTCTACTTGCTTTATCCCTGGTCTTTTAGTCTTAGTTCATTATCTTTTAATTGGCTCACCTATTGGGTTTTCGACACTAGGTTTGTTCATTTGCATTATTCAAAAAACAGGTACACCAGCATTACACTTTAAAGATGAAGGCTCTAAGCTCATCGAAGTCAGCAAACACTGATTGGTGATTCACGACGATGCTAGGGACAATGAGATAGACACAGCCGAGGAAGACTAAGCCACTGACTTTACAAAGTTCACAACACTGATGTCCAGCAGTGTGGCTGGCATGTGGTTGGCATTCAGTAAACTCTGTGGAGTTAAATTGATACCTAATGGGAGTAACATGTGTGCACGAATAGATCAACTGTAATCAGCACAACAGCACAGATATGAATAAGGTATTTTGGAGGCCAGTAATGATTGAGGTAGAAATATTAATTCAAATTGGAATGTGATTTGGAAAGATTTCTTTGGCGAGCTGAAATCTGAGCCACAGGGTGAAGAATTCTAGCACAAGTTTAGGCCAATTAATGTATTTGCTCAATTTCCACCACCAGATGTATGTTGGTATCCCATCTGTCCATTCTACATATGAAACAAATTTAGACAGTTAAACTTTATCAATTGCTTATCTTGGAAGGTTTTCTGATTTTAGTTGGGTAAAAATGGATGTTCAGGGAAGCTTTCACTAAATATCACATATTCTGCCTGTTAAGTAATAAGCTCTAAAACAGAATACCAGATGAAAAGCATTTGAGAACCAGAATCCAAAATTGCTCTCCACTGCATGTATGTCTAATTTCTTGATGAGGCAAGACAATGTTTGACATAGTTTCCTGCAGTCTTCAGAATTTGCTTTTTCAGCCCACACAATCCTGCTTTTTATTATCTTGTGTTTAGTTTGCCTACGGTAATGAAAAAGATGTAAAGATAACAAGATAAATATTTGGGGGTTATAGAAAACCTGGCTTCATTTTCAAGTCAGAAATAACTTGTAGCACAAACGAGATACTGAAAATAACAGAGTGAATTGGGGGGAAATATGCATCACCTTGTGGTTTTAACTAAGTGACCATTACTGTGAAAACAACATTGCCACCAACTAGTGTAATTTTTTTATCATTCATTATCACGCCTTGCCAAAGGCGTAGTGTGCAAATATCAACAGCATGGAGAGACATCCAGTTGGCAATGTTATCTCAACCTGTTATGCATGGAGTGAAAAGCCAAAATGGACTGCACTTCTCCAGACACTCCATCTTTGTGTTATATTTTAACAATGAAAGACAAGGTCTCCAGTTCCAGACATACCAAGTATGTTTTCATAATTTGTGTCTCAGTGTGCAGTTCTCATTTTTAAAATAAAGCAGGTAGTAAAAAGAGCGAGAGAGAAAAAACACTCTTTCATAGACTGATCTCTGTAATGTTTTGACATTTTCATAAGTATTATTATCACAAGAGATATTGAAAATATTCTCATATTGTTATAGAATTGAAAGCTTTTTTAAAAGGTAAAATGAAAAATATGGTGAAATTCAGAATTTTTTTCCAAAGAGGGAGACATAATAGTTTTAATGAGGTATCAAATTTTAAATTTTCCTTGAAAATCAAAACCCAATGCTACGTTGAGTGATAAAGACAAGTCAATATGAAAAATAAACAACTACATTAACAACAAAAGTCTCAGTTTCTTTTCATTGTGTAAAATAAGGTACACATGATATGCACATAGAAAAAAAAAGACTAGGAAGTTAAGTATCTCTGAGGCCCCCTTTATGAAAGGCACTAAGTGTAGAAGAAAAAACTACAATGCTTTTGAGTTTTTTAATAGTTTCCATGGTAATCATACCTCAAAATATATAAATACACATTGAGATTTACTAAAGAAAAAGAGATAGAAGAGGTGGCCATGAATAACATCTTGAGCTTTCTATTCCCTGACACGTTTGCAGAAGTGTACGTGCATACACCTCCTCCTCACCTCCCAGGTGTGACACACACATTACACACAATATGTCAATGCACAAATATACCACTTCTGGGTTTGAATCCAGAATAACCTGAAGATGACAGGTTAAGAAGTACTGGTACCCAGTAACAAAAAAGGCTGCTTGTGAGACCTTGAGTTTAAAATACTAAATATATTCTTTCAAATACTCTGTCCAGATTGTCTTCAACATAAAAAGAAATTGAAAATTAAATAGGTTAAGACTAAGAGCTTTCAAGCTGTTAGGTTTTGCTTCACGCTACCCATTTCTTCTCCATGAAAAATCAGGATCCAGAGAGATCTTCAGCCAGAGTATGGCGTCTCAAAATCTTGATTGACACATGGGTCATAATGTCCACAGTGTACTGATTGTGGAGATCAAGGTGTTTACTCAATGAAGAGTTACTGAGAGCATATACATGGTAGGAATTGTTCTAGATTCTGGGGATATCAGTTAATTACACAGAAACAAAAACTCTCTGATCCTCTGAACCCTGTTTAACTTCTTACAACTCTGTGCTTTGAATAATTTCCCAGGGCACAGGAGAAGAGGGAAGTGTATCTCATAAAACAGCAAACCCTGGCAGCTCTGTCTCTAGCATTGTCATGAAGCCTCTCCTTCTTCCACCATGAAAAAGATAAGGAAAACAGCTGGGGTGAGAGCTGGAATTTTTGCTCTACTCCCCAGACACATATCTTCCTTCAGCACTGCGACTTTGCTACCAAGAGTGGGTCTGCCCAGTGGATAAAACATGTCTTCTTCCCTCAGTTAAGGAAAGTGATGGTGGGGCTGGTGTTACTGCTGGCACACAGCATGACATAAATAAGAGATGACCCTGGATTGAAGTCCCAGCCCCACCCTTGACTCACCCTGAATACTGGCAAATTCAGTCAACCTCTCTCCATAAGCTTCACTCTGCACAACTCCAAAATGAGGGGAAAATGCCTATATTGACTGGGTACCGTCTTTATTTGACAACACAGGCACTGAATAGATCTCAGTCACTACTTATTTGTTTCTCTCTATCATTTGTTTCAGTTTAGAGACTAAAGTTTGGTGGGGAAGGGAGAGACAAAGAAACTCCTTGGTCTGCTCAGGTGCTGTAAGAAATCAGGACCTTCTCTCAGGGGACTCCTGCTGTGTCCTGGGCACAGTTCCTCAGACTAGGCTCAAATCCACCCTTAGGTGAAACCATTCTACTCCCGCTACGGGGGGAGTATGTATTGTTCTCACCCATCTCCCCCATGACGCACCAAGTCAGCCATGTGTTCAGGTAAATGGGGCGGCGGTACGAACAATGGCCACACTTGCCATAATCCTCCCTAGCAAGTAACTCAACCACAGAGGTCCGTGTGCAATTTCCAAATTTGAAATTTAAAATGTATACATGAAGGGAAGGTGCGACTGTATTTGTCAACTCAGGCTGCCATAACAAAATACCAGAAATTGATGTTCTCACGATTCTAGGGGCATACGCTAGTTCTTGAGAGGGCCCTCTTCCTGGCTTGCAGATGGTGGGTCACCTTCTCACTGTATCCTCACACGACAGAAAGAGAGAGAGAGTGCACGGTCACTGGTGTACTTTCATACTGGGGCACTAATCCCATCATGGGGCCACACCCTCAGACCTCATCCAGGTTGTCATTGTTCAAAGCCCCATCTTCAAACACAATCAGGTTAAAGGTTAGGGCTTCAACATATAAGTGTTGAGGAGACATAATTCAGTGTCCAGAAAGGACCAAGTAATCATTCCACTTGACCTTTGATTTAAAGAAGTCTTAAAGTTGTATTTGCTGTTTCAGTTACAGATCTGCAAAAACAATTCCTCACTTTAACATGATATGTTAAATATGTATACATAAATATTTGTCCTTTGAACAAACAATACAGACCAGCTTGGGGAGGAGATTAATTTAAAAATTTGATTAACTAAAATGAGAAATGCTGTGGCATACATGCAATTACCCAAGGTCCAATTAGAATGCCTTTGCATTCAAAAAGTATATTTACCTCCTAGAAAATGATGGAGAAAGATAATCACAACTTTTTTAACGTTTGCTTTAAATAAAACACTTACAAAAAGTGACAAATTGTAAAAGCAATACTACTTCAGATTTACAGTGTTACTTATTGATTTTTCTCTGACCTTGTTCTAACTCAGCAATTTTCAACTGATTTGTTACAAGAATTTTGAAAACATGCAATACCTGACTATTCAGCCTCTCATAGATTGTCAAGTTAAAAAAATGACAACAGTCAACAGAACAATAGCAATCCAGTGTAAATGCCCTGCCTTGAACCATAAATATATAGGTCTATAATAGAGTTGCATCTTATTGTTGGTCATGTCACTTAATGACCAATAAATGGATTTATTGGTCATTAAGTGACATGACCAATAAATGGGTTAATTCTTGGCACCAAAAATTCTATTTTTTAGTGTATTTTATTGATTATGTTATTACGGTTGTCCCAATTTTTCTCCCTTTGCTCCTCTTCACCTGGTATCCCCATTCCTTACAGCATTCCCTCCCTTAGTTCATGCCCATCGGTAATTCATATAAATTATTTGGCTTCTCCCTTTACTATACTATTCTTAACATCCTCCATTGATTTTGTACCTACCAATTATACATCTGTATCATTAATCCCTGTACCTTTGCCCCATTCTCTCCCTTCCCCATCTCAGCAGATAACCTCCAAAAAATGACCTTTATATCTATGATTCTGTTCCTGATCTGGTTGTTTGCTTAGTTTGTTTTTATTTTTGGTTTTTAGATTCAGTTGTTGATAGTTGTGAGTTTGTTGTCATTTTAATGTTCCTAGTTTTGATCTTCTTTTTCTTACTTAAATTCCTTTAACATTTCATATAATAAGGGCTTGGGGATGATAAACTCTTTTAGCTTTACCTTGCCTGGGAAGCACTTTATCTGCCTTTCAATTCTAAATGATATCTTTGCTGCATAGAGTAATCTTGGTTGTAGGTCCTTGCTTTTCATCACTTTGAGTACTTCTGGCCAGTCCCTTCTTGCCTGCAAAGTTTCTTTTGAGAAATCAGCGGATAGTTTTATGGGAGCTCCTTTGTGGGTAACTCTTTGTGTTTCTCTTGCTGCTTTTAAGATTCTCTCTTTATCTTTAACCTTTGGCATTTTAATTATGATGTGTCTTGGTGTGGTCCTCTTTGGGTCCAACTTGTGTGAGACTCTATGCTACCTTTGCCAAATTAAGGAAGTTTTCTTTCATTATTTTTAGGCACCTAATTTTTTTAAAGTCACTTTGGAGCAGAAAGGGTAGGTATTTACTATTATTATATTATTGTAAATCAATCAAAATTATACCTAGTTTTTGTCAGGTTGGCAAAAGTTTTACAAAAATTTTTGTTGTGCCACAGAATTTTAGTAATTCGTTTATGTGTGCCATGAAATGAAACAGGTTGAAAATAGTGGCTCTAATATGGAACTCATGAGAAAAGAATATGCTACCTGAACCCTGGGTAGTAAGGGTTTAGGGAAGAGTGTAGCAAGGAAAGAGAAGAGCCCACTGGAGATTTCTTCTTCGTTGCTGAATTCCTGTAGGAATGTGTCTATCACCTCCCCAGTACCACTTAAGCTCTGATAATGAAGGTATTGGCAGATATCTGACCATTTCCTATTTCAGTAAGTAGAGGAGATAGCTATAGAAAAGAGCTTATATTTGACTAAGGAAGAAGAAAATGATCCTCATACATATGTGGTATCACTTCTATGACAATCCATTTCTAACAGTCTATCTCAAGATCCACCCCCACCCAAAGCATATAGGTGTTTGTCAGAGCATTTTCCCGATCTGAGTTTCAAAAAATTGAATCTCAAGTTGTGTTCATTCCCTCCTCAGTAGATTAGGCAGACTTCTTATACTAAAGAATCTAATGAAATGACTCACAGAATAGTGAATTTCTTTTTGTTAAACAGATAATGAAAATCTGGAACTAGGGAGGGGTGTGTGAATACAAAGATGTCAGCCCTGTCTGTTTTCTCCTGTCAGGTAAGCACAGTGTGAGAGAAGACAGCAGAAGCTGCCCAACTTTATCATCTGCTTTTGCTCTGGGCTAACACCTAAGGCAAACGAACATCTATTGAGTAATAACTTCATGTAAACCATATAAAAGGGGAGCTAACATTTTCTGACACCTACATGATGGGCAATATATTTGGCACTTTTTCCCCACATTACCTTATTTAATCTTCAAAATAACTCTATACAGTGAGAATATATACTTTTCATGTTATAAAGGAAAAAGCTCAGTTTGATGAAAGTTAGACACTAGAAATGGAAGTCAAGACTTTCTACTTCGGTGCACACACTCGAGTGTTAAATAGAACTAAGTGTCCTGAGGGGTTATAAAAGCAACACTCATTTCCCAACCTCACTGAAGCTCTGCAGCTTAATTAGGAGGAATCACAGGCTCATCCAAACTTAGTATCAAGGATCCAGGAGAGCATCTAGTCTAAGATGTTTGCTGTATGTGTGAGGAACCAAAGAGCGTTCGCACGGTGCTTTGCCAGAAGCCACACAGCTAGTGAAGGCCGTGACTCCTGTTCAGCACAGTGACATGCATTCTTTAGCCTTTCCATGGCATTTCCAAGTCTCTCGTCTGCCATTTGTTAGAAGCATGATGGGTTACAAAGATGGTGACACATGACCCTCCTCTGTTCACACATTAGTCAGGGAGAAAAAATATGTATAAGTAGTTATAATACAATGAGAGACTAGAAGAAGGGAATAAGGAATTGTATTAATGAATTATATTAATTTCTTTAGGATTCTGGGCTGCTAGTGAGTTTCTCAGCCTGATCCGTTTAGCCCAAAGGAACTGTGAATCTCAAATAAGCAGGCATTTTCACGTTCAAAGGCTTCCCTTTATCCTTTCCTACATCCCCAAGACAAGGAGCCCTGCTTTTCTGCTGCTATACTTCCTCTTCAGTCTTCTGTTATTGATGGGTTTTCTGTCTTCTCCTCTGGTTTATGAGCTCCTCCAGAACAGAAACAATATCTTGATTGTCTTTTCCTCCTGGCACCTGGCATTTACTGGATGAAACAAACTTGCATCTAATGCATTGTGAATAAATGCTAGGTGAAAAATTGTAATAAACCATTTCAGTGTTTATCTTTAATTATTATATCGCCTCTGTTAAAAAATTCCCTTTCAACACATTTTTAAGTCCCTTTTTGGACACTGAAAACACTCTATCCAGATGTATATACCACTATTCTTATCTCAAAAGCAGGGTAATAAAGCCATCTTTGGGACCTCCTGAAGAACCTGTGAAACCAATGCCCAACAAGACACTGTCTCTTAAGCTAAATAAAGGTCAACACGCTCACACAGAAACTCACAGGTTACTTTAAAAATCACTGAAATGAGCCCTTTCTTTTGGAAATGCTTCTCGAGACATACTTCCTCTTCCAAAGTTGGAGAGGTCACATCTGTGTTTTAATACTAATTTGTGAATAATCCCTGGGATAACTTTTGCCTTTTTAACATTACGGCTTATAAATGTGTTAAAAGACTGAGACATCATGACACTCCTAACTACAGCACACTTGTTACACTACAGAATGGCATCAGAGCTTCTGCTTTTTCAATCCTTATTGTATTTTTCCCATTACCACTTATTCCTTTATACCCGCTCATCCCAGTAATCACCACACAGTGGACCACGGCCATGAGTCCTTTCTCCTTTTTGCTCAATCTCTCAGCGGCCTAACCTCCCCTCTGACTAGCTGTCATCTGTTCTCCATCAATGAGTCTGTCTCTATTTTTGCTTGTTAGTTCAATTTCTTCATTAAATTGCACATATGAATGAAATCATATAGTATTTGTCTTTCTGGGGCTGGCTTATTACCCTTAACATAATGTTCTCCGAGTTCATCCGCACTGTCTCAAAGGGTAAATTTTTCTTCTTTTTCATGACCGAGTAGTATTCCATTGTGTAAATGTTCCATAGTCGTTTTATCCACTCATTTATTGATGGACACTTGGGCTGCTTCCATATCTTGGTGATTGTAAATAACACTGAAATGAAATAGAGGTGTTTTTGTTTTTTTAAATTAGTGTTTCAGGATTCTTATGGTATATTCTCAAAAGTGAAATCATTGGGTCAAAAAGCAGATCCATTTTTAATTTTTTGAGGTATTTCCATACTGTTTTCCACAGTGGCTGCACCAGGCTGCATTCCTACCAAGAGTACAAAAGAGTTCCCCTTTCTCTACATCCTCACCAGCACTAGTTGTTTGTTGATTTATTGATGATGGCTGTTCTGACAAGTGTGAGATGGTATCTCTTTGTGGTTTTAACTTCAATTTCTCTGACAATTAGTGACATTGAGCATCTTTTCATATGTCTGTTTGTCATCTGCATATCCTCTTTGGAAAAGTGTCTATTCAGATCCTTTGCCCATTTTTTAATTAGGTTGTTTGGTTTCTGGTGTTAGATTTTGTAAGTACTTTTTAAATTTTAGATGTTAACTTTTTATCTGATATAGTAGCAAATATGTTCTCCCATTCTGTGGACCGTCTTTTTACTTCACTGATGATTTTGCTTGGTTTGTTACAAAAAATAAATCAAGAAATATAAAATCTTCGACTCCCATAAAAGTTTTTGCTCATCTATGGGAGTTTGGCCCATAGTAAGCAGGACACAGAACTTGGTGCTTCCTACTGTTTTCCACAGGAAATCCAATAATTTTATAATTCTATAATTTTGTTTAGATTTGTTCCCTGAAGATTAAACTAGCATAAGGTAGTGTCAAGATTAGCTTTTGGGCAGTAGAAATAACATTGCTGTGACTTCTGCTTATACTTTCCAATTTGGAAAGTCCCTGGTCACAACAACGACAAGGGAAACAGGGGTTTCACAGGGACATTTAAGTCCTCTGCTCCAGGAGTAATGCATGTCACTGTTGCCCTATCCCATTGGCCGGAAATAGTCATAGTCATAACCACAAGGGAATAAATAAATCCTCCAACCTATCTGGAAGTAGAGGAAGCCAACTATCAGAGGAGAACAGTGATATTTGCAACTCTGTCTCTCAAAATAGAGCAAGAACTTAAAAAAAATTTTCTTCAGTGATGTCGTACATTGAAGATATTACTAAAAATTAAAGCTTAAAGTGTAAACACAAGTAAAAAATAAGCCCTCTTATTCCTCTTATTCTTAATACAAGTTATTTATTAGAAAACTAAACAATCAATTCAAAATCTGAGGAAAGTCAGATATCCAAATCTCATGTCATGAAGAAGACTCTGATGGCTGTGGTCATTCACAATGGGCCTTGCTCTCTCTGTGTGCAGTGTACGTAGGTGTATTAGCCAGTGAGAGTAGTGTGCATACCTGATTTGTAAATGAGTATCTACACCTAGGTACACAACCAAGCCTACACAATGCTCTCTCTCTACATGTGTGTGTGTTTGCACATGGGCAGTCATGCACCATGTAACAATGTTCTGGTCAATGACAGACCACGCATATGACAGTAGTCCCTTAAGATTATGGTGGAGGTGAATTCCCTGCAAGAAATGGGAGGATATGCGGTTCAGGAGAATTTTTTTCTCTGATGAGAGCAAGGTTTGTAGGGCTTGGAAATAGATTCCCTCTCATAGCACCTTGATTCCGAGGGCACAGGTGGCATCCTAGACAGTCAGCCACTGTCCTGGCTCAGTACCAAGGAGCCCATCCCCTACCATTGCCCATGCAGAGGGTGCTGCAGCCCAAACTGACCCAACTCCCAGACCTTGGAGCACAGAACTGTATGTTCCTGGTTGAGGGTGCCTGGGAGCCACATTAACAAGTATTAAACACCACTGCCATGTTAGTGAAAGCTTTCTATTGTATTACAATTGGGTAGTATTCAGTGGAGTAACACACTCTACAGGTTTGTAGCTTAGAAGCAATAGGCTATACCATAGAGCTTAGGTGTATAGTAGACTATACCATCCGGGTTTGTATACGTTCACTCTATGATGTTCACACAATGACAAAATCACCTAATGATGCATTTCTCAGAATATATTCCCTTGCTAAGCAACATATGACTATATACGTAAATAATGTAAATACCAAAATAAACATGTATATGTGAGTGAATCTACAACTCTGAAACTTGGATCTGTTAAGAATGCTAATCACTAGGAACTGATTTCCGTGGAATCCTCGGAAACGTGTTGGGTGGCTATGGACTAAGCATTTGTACCCAATAAGAAGAGAACTATGTGCCCAGAGCACTTAGACAAGGGTAGAAAGAGGTGGTAAGGTATAGAACACAACATAAATACAAAGGCAAACTTCTGATATACCTGTCAAGGCTCACTTTCACTACCTAAGTTTCAGCAGCCACTGTATTTCTTGATAGGGAATTTGATGGACATTGAAAATATGCACCTCCTTCTGGGAGCATGCAAAGCAGCATCCTTTGCCATTTAAGAAACATTTCATTCTTGAACTTAGTCTGTTGACATCTTACGTCAATTATATTACTCTCAGGTGGTGAAAATGGCACAGTCTAAATGCCAAAGTCAACACAGGCTTTGAATATTTCTAATTTGGGGTGATTTTGCAACCATTTTTTGTTTCATTTTGTTTTTGCCAAAAAAGGATCTAGCCAGGTTGCCTAAATGATCCTGAATGAGAACATTTAAAAAAGGAAAGAAAGTGGGTATCTCTGAAAGTAAATAGATACTTACTGGTTTTTCTTTAATGAAGGGGAGCGATGGTGATGATAGAGAAGAAGAAATCTAAGGTGTGTCCTAAAAGTCTCAACACTGAATATTTAAATTCATTAATATATTCTCAATAAGTAGGTCTGAGTAATCTTGTTGCCAACCTGGAAAGAAAAAAGGGAAGGAAGGAAGAAAGGAAGGGAGGAAGGAAATGAGAGAGGGAGGGAGGGGGGAGGGACAGAAGGAAAGGTGAAATTTAGTACATGTTAGCAGATTTATTTCAAGTTTGATCTCCCCAATTGTTTTTAATAATGATTGTTTGGGAATCAAATACACAGTAATAAAAATAGGAAAATATATAACAAAATATTATATGACTCGATTCCTTTCATTTTATTATCTTTAGGATAAAGATTCAAAGGTTTATTCATGCAACTGAAAACATGCTAAGATTTTTATAAATTTTAAATACATTATTTTCCACCTTCTTGATTTCCTTTTGACTAGATTCGTGAGGACAAAATAATACCAGGTTGACAAACCACTTGGATTATTACTGACTGGAGCCACTGAGCATGTCTAAAGTCAAAACTGAAATTAGGAACAATGTGATTTTCTTCATGGACTCAACAGTGTGTCAAGTAAGGCAGGTAACTAGATTTCCATTATTCTGAGGCTTACGAAGATGAGTGATATTAACTATAAATACCAAACCTGTTATTTTGGAAACATTTCCAAATATATTTAGTATTGGTTGAAGAGTCTTTACTTCCCTTGTATAAACATAGGTAAGAAGCTGTTTAATGAATAAAAAAGGAAATAACAGAAGCAAAGCTTTTAGAATACAACATCAGCAGAAATAGAAGCTTATTCCTGCAGTTTGTTTTATTGGTTATTAATCCTAATTTTAGAAATTTAAAAGTTAATGAAGCATGCTATTTTTTGTAAAGTACCAAAAATGGAATAACAGTTGTTCTCTTTTTAAATTTTGCCAGACTGCAACAAGAAAAACCATTAGCTTAGCAAGTAGAAACATTCTGTATACTTAGCATCTTTGGGGATGGTGAGGATATGTGCCTCTCGGGGTAGAAAGAAACATTTGATGTGATACTCTTTTATTTATTACTGAAGAACTACCCATTCAGGCTGGGACACGTTTTGCTTGTTTTCTTTGTTTTTCAAACAAATTACACAGTAGGTTTTTTATACTTTTACTTATATATGAATAGCTTTTCCTCTATTTCTTGTCCTGCCGACTTGGACAGTGCCTTCTAGTTCCAGGATATGAAAGGAGGGTTTTCACGCTCTTCGCCCCTAGACTCCTGCGCCCTCTCTTCTGGGTTCAGCCACACTCTCACGCCCACGTTTTGCTCTGCATTCAAGCTTTCCCAGAATGGTCCATAAATTGATCATAAAAGCAACGAACAGCATTAGATGAACAGGTTGTGTTTGCTCTTTTATAGATCCTGTATGTATTGAGTTCTCAGACCTACTGAGGAGGAATGTTCTGTGTTATTTGGATTTGTTACCACATGTCTATATGACCTGGATAAATATTTAATATAAGCTGTGAAAAAAAGTCAATACATAGAGAAGGCAGGGAGGCGAGGAGAAGGCTGTGCCAGCCCCCACCTCTGCCTGCCGCCACTAACTCCCAGCGGGAGTTAGTAACAGGGCGGGAAGTCCCTTCTCTGGTATCCTGTAAATTGCTGACAATCGTTATGCATGTTATTTTACTTTCCATTTGTAATTTTTTGTTATTAGTTGTTGGGGGTTTTTTGCTTTCTTTTATTCTTGTCTTATTTACAGCAATTATACTCTCACTTTCTATAAATCAGTCTGTCAATTACACCACCTATGCTGATTCCACAGTTTGTTCGGTTTTTCTTAAGAAAATAAAATTCCCTCTCGATGCTCTCTTCCCATTCTGCAATGCACACAGTTTGCTCTCGGGAGAGTTGCAGACACACACCCCCCAATTCTCTACCAGTGGAGTTCACGGTTCCCCACATGCCCTCATCTCTGTGTTACTTTCTGCATGTAACTATTTGTTACAGTACAGGTTCAAGTACCTCCCTAAGAAAGGATGGATGTTTTATAAACCTCCCGGAAAGGTGAAGTGTGAGCCTTTGTTTTTCAGCAACAAGTGTTCCTTGAAGCTTCTAGGAACTGTATTACTCCTGACATTCTGCAATTTTACGGTGGTGATGTGTCCGGATATAATGTTTTTCCCCATTCATTGTTCTGGACCCTTAGGATGGTCTTTAAAGATGAAAAGCTGTGTGTTCTTCCTTTACCTTAAAGAAAGCTGCTTCTCTGACCCTTTAATCTTTCTTTCTTTTCAATTTATTCTGATATCTGTTTCCGAAAGCTTCACTGGTCAGAATGTAGGCCTCCTATATAACTTCTCTGGGTTCCTTTTATTTTCTTGTCTTCCCCCTCTTTCTCTGCCTTTTGTTTTAATTTCTAAGAGATTACTTCCACTTTACTTTGTCAGCCCATGAATACAAATTTTTAATTTTTCAATCTATTAAAACTGTTAGTTTTTAGTTGTCTGATTTTCTTTGTTAGAGAATACTATGTTTACTCTGTCGATGTAATGTCTTCTTGATTCTGGACATTCGGCTTTTCTTTCTGTTCCTTGAATTGGCTCCGCCTCCTTCAGGATCCGTGTATCTGTCTGTAGCAGACTCCCCGCCCCCCCCCCCCATGCATCTAGTTCTCTCTATGTAACTGCAGACCCGTGAGTGTGTTTGTTTAAAACAAAGGACTTGCTAACTCACGTGGGTTACCCGTGTGTTACTGTGGAGGGCCCCTTCCCACCTGCTTCCTCAGTGGGAAGTCTGGCTAGGTTCCTGTGTGGGTCGGGGAAGATTTGTGGATTGACATCCAAAGTCTGGAAGAGCAGGGTGGGGAGGGCAGGGAACTGCCTGACTTTTAGGCAAGTTCAAAAGCAGCTTTTTGCTGTAGAAGGGAAGAACCAGGTCACCTAGATGTAGGCAAAGGCTAGTCCGTGAGGCCTTTATTACGAGGCACTGAAATCCATACCAGAATAGTTGACTTTCCCCAAATATCTCTTCGATTTTATTAGAGAAACGTCCCCTGGTCACACTGACCTTTCCCTGGCGATCTGACCCTACCGCACTCTCCCATCTTCCCCAAAGACTCAAAGATCCATGGAAAATAGTTGATGAGGTGTTAGTGTTTGTGACTGTCAACAAACCGAGAATTGCAATATTCCGCATTCCGCAGCTCAGACTTCAGTGCCTGCGCAGATCCACTGCGAGAAAAACGAAGGGTGAGGGTCCGAATGCTGTCTGGGCAGCCTGCCGGGTCCACCGCAGCTTTCACAGGCACGGGAGCAGGTGGTGGTGCCCCGGGTCGGTACACTTGTCCTTCTGACGCCTCTCCAGTTTATCGTGCCAGCTTCAGCCCTACGTGTCCTGTGGGCAATCCCGAAGCCTTAGCCAGGAGCTGCTGGGAACGGCTCCAGCCAGACTGGCCTGCAGCGCTTGTGGCAAGTGTCCTATGCAGCAGCAACGCCCCTGGTGCAGTCAGTCTACTTTCTGTCCCGCAGAAGGTCCGTGGGAACCACTGTTCATTAGTCACACCCACGCCCATAGGCTTCTTCTGATTACCGTCGATATTGTGAAAAGGGGCTCGAAAGGAATGAGAGGCTCATTTTTAACAGTTTGGAGCACAGAGAACACTCTTCCCGGATATTTGACGATGCCCTCAGAGTTCAGTCCAGTTCTAGGAAACCTTGCGTTCTGCCATTCCCCGTCCCTCCTCCCTCCATGAATCCATTCCTTGGATTATTCCCCTTTTCTAAAGTTCTGAAAATAAAATTCTTCCTGGAAAACAAATGCTCCAAGCCTTTCTATTCTCGTCACTATAAACAGCTGATATAACCAGATTTTTAAAAGAGAAAAAATTCTGTTTTTATATCAACAAATCTTTTCTAATATCCACACATGGATTTCTTGACTGCTCACACCTAAATATTATTCTCAGACTTGAAATGAGCTGCAAATTGAAGTTTAAAGGGGATACATAGTCACTCCACCACTATTTTTTGCAAAGCCACATACCTGCATGAGAACACTCCTAAAGTAGGTGCTGCCATAGCAACAGGGTATGCGGTCCAGCACAGGGTGCCTAAGGGTAAAAGTGGCGAGAAAGTGACATCTCTTTTGGTAGCTCCTGATTGTGTCAAAGCCAAAAAGATGCTTTTTTTTTTTTTTTTTCTGAAAAGGTTGTTTCTTCTCAACTTCTCAGATCCCAGAACTTTGGAGTCAAATTTAAATCTTCCATCATGCTCTGAATGAAGCGAACAGCTTTGATGCAACTTTTGAACTGCATAATTAAGTTCTTACTCCACTTCACATCCTTCTGAAGTTGAGTTTCTAACCATTGTTTCCATGAGCAGTTTATCTAGGGGAATCATGGAAGAGGGCCAGAAATGGGATCACTATTAAGATAAGAATTATGATAGCAGGTATGTTTTATGGAGGGGTGAACAGATGTCAAACAGTACATAAATTATCTCATTTTAGCTTCATAAACTCTTGATCAGTTGGATGGAAAGAGAGAACAAAAGGAAGGAAGGAAGGAAGGAAGGAAGGAAGGAAGGAAGGAAGGAAGGAAGGAAGGAAGGAAAAGAAAAAGTTGGTTCCCTGAAGTCCATTTAGCCTAACTTCCTACCATTGGGTGAAAATCTCCATCTTAGTGTGACACATTTCACTCCTGGATATTCCAGCTGAGAAATCGGTATCTACAAAGCCCAGAGGTCAGAGGCGTTTGAAGAAGATGTTCTTCTGGAGAAGAAGCTGATAAACTGTTTTTCCCAACCAAAGACATCCATCCAGTTGGGAGCTTATTCCAATTCAGAGATGTGCATTTCATTTGCATACACATGTTTATATATATACACATGCAATAGATTCTGAATGAGGTTTATAATTCATATTTTAAAATATTATGTTAGTGACAAAAATTATGACAAAAAACTTAACAACTCTTAAAGCCACACTCTAGAAAAAGAACCATACAAAAGTTACTCTATTTTTCAAATACTTTATTGACAGAATACAGTAAAATATGAAACAAATGAGCTGCCATTGATACTTTTACAGAACTTGGCTCATCTCCTAAACGTGTGGGGTTTTGCTCCAGCTCTATGGAGTCAAAACTGATAAATAAAATTGTATACATTTAAAGTGTATAGATCCAGAGTCGCAGAGAACAGACTGGTAGTTGCCAGAAGGGAGGGGCGCTGGGGCCTGTGTGGAAATGTGAGGGATTGAGCAGGACAAATTGGTAATTCTAGGATAGTCGTGGGGATGTAAAGTGCAGTGTAAGGAATATAATCGATGTTTTATTAACCATATACGGTGTCAGGTGGCCACTTGGAATCCTGAGGGGAACACTTTTTAAAGTATGTGTGTCTAACCACCGTGCTGTATGTCTGAAACTAACACAAAATAATATAAATGTAAACTGTAACTGAAAAATCAAATTGAGAAAATAAAGTGCATAATGCGATGATTCGAAATATAGATACATTGGGAAATGGTTACTACAATTAAGTTACTTAACACTTCCTCACCTCACATAGTTGCTGTTACTGTGTATGATGAGAACATTTAAGATCTAGTCTCTCAGCCAGTTTAAAGTACACATACAGCATTATTAATGCCGTTCATTAGATCCTCAAAACAAATTAATCCTGTAACTGAACACTGGTACCCTTCCACCACCTCCCCCCATCCCCCCCACCTCCAGCCCCTGGAAACCACCATTCTACTCACTGTCCCTGTGAGTGTGACTTTACTATTATTTTTATTTTTTAGATTTCACATGTAAGTGAGAACATACAGTATCCTCTTCTGTATGGTTCATTTCACTTAGTATAATGCCCTTCAGGTTCATCTGTGCCGCCAAGAATAGCAGGATCGCCTTTTTATGGCTAAACAATTTCTACTGTGGGTGTGTAACATTCTACGTGTCCATTCGCCCACGGACTGACACTTAGGTTGTTGTGTCAGTCAACCTAAGTTGTGACTGACTGTTGTGATTGGCTGTTGTGAACAGTGTGTCACTGGACATGGGAGTACAGATGTCTCTTCGAGACACTGATTGCACTTCCTTCAGATGTATGCCTGGAAGTCGGATTGTTGGATCGTACTACAGTCCTATTTTTAATTTTTTTCTGGAAATCCATGCTCTGTCTCATTCCTACCAATAGTGTGCAAAAGGTTTTTTCTTTTTCTCTATGTCCTTGCAAACAGTTATCATCTCCTGTCTTTTTTTATATTAGCAGTTTTAACATGCATGAGGTGGTTTAACTGGTTTTAATTTTCATCTCTGTAATGAGTAATGAGGTTAACCACCATTCCAGGTCCCTGTGGCCGTCTGCAGGTCTTTGGAAGAATGTCTGTCTTTTTGGGTCCCCTATCCATTTTTAACTGGGTTACTTCTTTCCTTGCTAACAAGTTATATGAGTTTCTTATCAAATATGTGGTTTATAAAAGTTTTATCCCATTTATAGGTTGCCTTTTTAATATTATTGATTGCTTTATTTGCTATACAAAAGGTTTTTAAAAAATATGGCCCCATTTGTTTACTTTTGCTCCTGTTAGCTATACTTTTTTATACATTAACAATAAACTACCTGCAAAAGTGTCAAAAATAATAAAATACTTAGGAATAAATTTAACCAGATCTGTACACTGAAAACTATAAGATATTGATTTAAAAATTGAAGAAGACACAAATAAATGGAAAGATATTCCATGACTTATATTAGAAGAATTAATAATGTTAAAATGTCCATAATACCCAAAGCAATAAACATATTCAGTGCAATTCCTATTAAAAGTCCAGTGGCATTTCTTAAAGGAACAGAAAAAATAATCCAAAATTTTCTATGAAACCACAAAAAACCCAAAATTTCCTAAGTAATCTTGAGAAAGAACAAAGCTGGGCATCACACTTCCTGATTTCAAACTATATTACAAAGCTATAGTAATCAAAACAGCACAGAACTGGTTTAAAAACAGACACCAGGACCACCAAAACAGAATGTGAAGCCTACAAATAAACCTATGCATATATAGGGTACTAAGAACACACAATGGAGAAAGGGTAGTCTATTCAACAAATGCTGTTGGGAAAACTGGGGACCCACATGCAAAAGAAGGAAATGGAAGTCCCTCTTCCATCACCAACAAAAACTAACTCAAAATGGATTAAAGCCTTAAATGTAAAACCTGAACTCGTCAACTCCTACAAGAAAACTTAGGAAAAAAGCTACTTGATATCCCTCTTGGCAGCAATGTTTTGGACATAAAGTTAGCTTATCTGTTAAATATAAGGAATTATAAAGAACAACCAGTGGGTTACCAGTCTCAAGTTCCTTCACACATGGAAACTAGAAATAATTCTCAATTGAATGTGTTTGCCTGTGTGGGAGACAGTGTGGGATGGGAAGTGACAAAGGCAGGAGTCTTTAATTCACAAAAGGCCCAAATTGTGCTTTCCTCAGTCAGGCGAGGCACTTTCTGTATGAAGCCTCATTAGCAAGTTGTAGCCCACGTTATGCACTTGCTCACAATCTTTTCTAATTGATTTCAACCAGAGTTGTAGTACTCACCAAATATTGATGGTAAGAGTTTGCTAATTTAATAAGTATTTATTGTACCTGTTCATCTATTTAATGAATAACTACTGAACATCTACCATGCCTAAATACTCTAGGAAACGAGAGTGAATAAAGGAGAGACACCTATCCTTCATGACTGAGATGTACAAGTGACTAGAAAATGATCACAAGCTGGATAACTATAAGCATACCAAAGCTGTCCCTGATCCAGGCTAAAGAAGGAGCAGGGCAGAGACGTTAGAAGAGGTGACTTATAAGTTAAAGCAAACAAAATTTTGTCAGGGTATGATAAACAATGTTCCAGCTGAGGGAACAGCACGCACAAGCCCCAGAGGCCAGAGGGAGCAAGGCGTGGTTACAAAACCCACGGGTGCACCTGGGCCTGGGTGCAGTGTTCATGGAGAGACTGACTGGAGAGAAAACTGGTGAGTCAGGCAGGGGCCTGAGCCTAGAGGGGCTGGCAAACCTCCATATGAAGTCTGGAGCTTCACACTAGACAGAGTTAGTAGCTGGAAAATGAGCTTTAAGGGGAGAACTCGTATGTGTTTTAGGAAGACCACGCTGGCTGCAGTGTTTCGCATGAGTCAGAGAGAAGCACTTTGAATGTGCATGAATCATTTCAGAGGCACTTGCAGTTCACTTGCCATTTCTAGCTGCTGCTCACAGTGTGTGCCTCACACCAGCAGCAGGAGGGTCACCCAGAGGCTTTGCAGACATGAAGAGTCTCAGGTCCCGCCCCAGGAAAACTGGACCATAATCCACATTTTCACAAGCTCCCCAGGCGATGTGTTTGTGCATTGAAGTTCAAGAAGTGCTTCTACAGAGCAAAAGCAGTGGTTCCCCAATGGGGGGCGGGGTAGGGAGACACATTGGTACCATCTGGGAAGCTTTAGTAAAATATCAATAACCGGGCCTCACTCCTGAAGCGCAAATTCTGATTTATGTGCAACCCAGTGGTTCCCCAACTTTGTCAAGCATTAGACTCACCAGAGAAAATTTGAACACTGCTGATGGCAAAGCTGCATCCCAGACTAATTAAAAGTAGTCCAAAAAGATATTTCTATACCAGAGAGATATGTAGAAGAGAGAAGACTGGCAGAACTTAGTGATTAATTGGCTGTGGAGAGTGACAGGGAGAAGTAGGCTGTACGAAAATATATTTTTCCAATTATGTAACTAATCTACAAATGCATGTTTGGTATAAAAACCCAATCAAAAAGTGGGAATATGGAAGAAACATTTCACAGTACTATACATGTTTTCTATAGATAATAACTTTTAACTATATGGTTACATAGACTTGCATGATTTTCTAAATGTATACACACATAATATTACTATATATAATATACATGTAAGTATCTCTACATGTATTATTCTGCATCTTCATTTTCCACACACAGTACCTTGAAATGCTTATGCCCTCTATACATACAGAACTCCATCATTCTTTTTAATATATACATGGTATTGTTTCTATAATACATAAGTGATATGTAGTCAGGTGTTCATTGTAAGAAAAACGGCATTAAACCTGAAAAGCAGCAATGGATGGTCCCTAACATCCATTCACAGTCTCACTGCCCCAGAGCTGAACTCTCAGTGTATTTCTGCAGAAATAGTGTGACTGTGTATGTGAGTGTGTATGTGAGTGTGCGTGTGGGTATCTTTTCCATTCTCTTCAAGCCACGCTACTCTCAGAGACCCAGCAGCACAAAGACCCTCCCCGCTTCCACTCCACTGATCGTCCGTCCCAGGAAGAGCTGGGAGTGATGTGTACAGGTGGGTGGCTTGTCCCCATCACACTAGACTCAGGAAGGCTCTACTCAGTGCAGTGGGACCTCAGCGAATGCCAGCTGGAACAGAATTTCATGTTCTGATGCAAAACATTCTTTTCACGGAGCAGTGGAGAAAGGAAAACAGCACATGCTCCTATTGCTAACGTTAGAGGGAGGATGGAGTTTTCTTTATAAATTATTCATTCTCTTAATCCAAGTTCCTCAGCAAATGCATTGTGATAGGGTACAGTAAAACCAAAGATCTGCAGTCAGAGCGTTTATCCGAATTGCCAGCTGCTACAAGGAAACCAGTACTGTATTCCCCAGCTGAAGACAGTCAGCTTTCTATGCTTCAGAGCTATGGGGTGATTCTAGCCCCTGCCTCCATGATAATTTATAGTAAAGGAGGTATGAATCCATGGGGATTATGTATTCACTTTGAAGTGAATCTGTGATCTATGAATGACCTAATTATGGGTTACTAGAAGGAAAAAAGTACCTGAAACTGGGAGGAAAGGAAAAGCATATCACATGATCAACACATAGTCTTCAGAATTTCTCCCCAAAAGGCCTGCATCAATAACAGTTGCAAAGAGATAAACAAAGCAAAGCTATTATCCACTCACGAGAGAGGAGGAAGCGGATGCCCTCAGAACTGGACACCTGCCTCATGCAACTTTGCTAAAAAGTGAGCAAGCTAGAACCAAGGGGACTTTTCACCCTAGGGCTCTTAAGTTTCTGTTAAAATATATTTAATAATTATGCGAGGTAAAATCAGTGTTGCATTTTATACTTTACAAGGCAATTTACAAGCCACAAATCATAGCCCAGTCTGAGGTGAGTACTTGGAATGCTGTTCACAGCACTTCTTCAGAGAAGGGAGCATGGACTCCGGACATTAGAAACTCGGTGGAGCTCGTGCCCCTAAAGACTGACAGCACCCAGGGGACGGCGTTTTTGCTGTCACATTCCACTTTGCATCCACACATTCTCATACATCACTTCTAGAATTTCGTTTTGCAAACCCCAAGGTACAGGGAGGTGAGGGATCTCAATCTTACCTCCCAGAGCAGAAGCCTCAAAGAACCAGTGCTTTAAGACGGGTCACACCATTGGGACAATTTGCAGCTAGTTCCAACACTGAGGTCGCCCACTCTCCCTATGCACGACTTAAGTAACTGTTCCAGCTAAATAGTCACAGTAGTTCTTCCTACAAAACCAATACTATAAAAAGTCTTTAAGCCCCTTGGGCTGCCCTACTTCAGGGACTACGGTTTTGATTGAAGAATTTGGGCCTTTCTAAACGTGACCACATGGGGGCAGTATTAACATGGCATTGAAAGGCTTCTAGACCCATCAGTTGAGGATGAGCACACGCACAGCCAATTAACTCAGGAAAACATCCTTTTGTGTCCTCTTTGAGTTAGAGATATGGAAAAGAAAAAGAGAAACAAGCAAGCTGTGCGGCCCCTGAATAGAGAGCTCTGTTTCTTCCGTCCAGCATAACTGGAGATGTGGGTGCAGGAGAACGGGCAACGCAGCCACCTAATGAGCCAATTACTTGGAGCAGCACAAATACAGGGACTTTGGAGGAAGGCGCTTCCCAGAGCGGAGCGGACAGCACTCGGTTTTCAGGCAAATCACAGGCTTCAAATGTGTCCCTGGGCTTAAGATGTCTTCACTTTTCCCCTCATTGGACTTTCCAGCAGAGAAATAGGAGAAGAAATGTTTATGTTAGGGATTTCCCATGTTGTTGGTGATTTCTACTGTGTACAAGCCACGTATCAGTAGCAATAAACCTACAGTGCCACCAACTTGCAACACTACAGGTTCAAAATATTGCATTCAGCTTTACTATGGAGGAAACTACATCTCTCACACATACAGGTGCATATATATACATACACGGATGTTTTTCCTGGACTATTGAAAGGACTGTCCCATTGAATAGTTCTGCATCGCAGAATCAGTTCCATCTCACAGACAGGGAAAGCGAAATCGAGGAAAATTAACCGAATGGATCCAAGCCCCCACAACACTAAATCACAGAACCTGATCTATCTGGCATGAACCCACAAATTTTCTCCTCCCCACAAAAGGGGGGGCACTGTTTCCCCTCCCTTTGAACTAATCTTTTGTACTCACTTCATTATCCAAAGTTACTGGTAAGTAAAGAAGCCTCAAGGAGAAAACAAGAAACAGCTGATAAACTCCTTGCCCAAGTGAGCCCTGGGCCTTTAAAGATAAAAAGGAGGGAAAGTGGGACGTGTGAATCTGATTAGAGAAGCAACCACACGCAGAGGAACAAAATGAAAGCTGGACACTTCTGTACGCCCCACACCCATCGCCTCTCCACCAGCATTGCTGTGATGCTGCTGATAAACAGTAAACAACCTAAAACCGGTGCACAAGACATGACAGTGTGTACAATGCAAGCGAGTACTTACAGAGCACCTGCTGTTGGCCAGGCACAGTTTGAAGCACTTTAAAATCATTAAATCAATTAATCAATCAAATCACTCAATGTTCCTGTATAGCCAAATATTGCTGCTTTATTTATACTAAAGAGATCTTAGTCTCCACAGTATTCTGAATTTTTTTTCTTATTTTTTCCCTTAAAACATACATCTTGGAGATCCTTCTCTACCCATGCAGGCCGGTTTGTTGCTGTTGATTTTGTTGTTTCATGTAGTTGAAGTATCCCAAAGCAAGACAGAAATAATAATTAACCAAGACCTGTGGTTTATTTTTTCCCCCTGTGATCTTAACTAAGAAACATGGATGGTTGGTTTCCTTTTAGTTTAAAAGGCACATCTTAGCAGCAATAAGAACAAAAGACTGAACATGGTTAAGGGGTGCACAGGTCACAAAGGAACTGGTGAAATAAAGAAAAGCATCACTTTTATGGTTAGGAAAACTGTTGTACACCCGTGCTGTTGGTCACCTGGAGGTTGGAAGAGCATTGCTGGGGACAGAGGCCTGCTGACGTCACAGGTCAAATCATCTCCCCCCTCGAGTGCCGAGAACCTCCTTCCAGCCAAGTCAATCAGCACTCCCAGTGAATAAGTAAAAATATACATTTGTATTTTTATATTCATACACACAGTTGCCTTACCCACGAGGGATACTTTCCGGGACCCCCTGTGGATGCCTGAAACCATGCATGTTTTTTTCTTATAAATACAGACCTGTGATGAAGTTTAATTTATAAATTAGGCATGGTAAAAGATTAACAATAGTAATAAAATAGAACGATTACAACAACGTACCACAAAGAAAGTCATGTGAATGTGGTCTCTCCCTCTCTTAAAATATCTCATCGTTTTGTGCTCACTTCACATAAGGAAGCACTTCCCTTGGGCATATCTGAACTGCCAGCTGCAGGACTCTGTGCTCTGGGGCCACTGGAAAATAAGGGTGACTTGGACACGCGCTTTGATGCCATGGCAGTGGACCTGACAACCCACATGGCTACTCAGACACTAACAGGCCGGAGCACCTACAGCGTGGAAATGCTGGACAAATAATTCATGGGCCAGACGGAGTAGACATCATGGGACACAATGAGATTTCATCATGCCACTCACAACAGCGTGAGATTTAAAACTTATGATTTGTTTGTTTCTGGAATTTTTCATAACTGAAATGCTAAAAGCGAAACCACAAATAAGGACGGAACTACTGTACGCCTCAGGCCACTTCTCCCTCCACACCAAACCGATGACCAGGCGTGCGAGCTCTGCCGAACCAAAGGCTGTTTCTTCACCATAGTCTTCTGGTGCCCCCTCCTCCCCTCACCACTCCCCCCCACCCCCGCTAAGTGATGCTATCACAGAGCAGCAGTCCGTTTTCACGGGGCACTCACGCAGGATGCCAACCCACTTGTGCACCGGCCCGGGCCCTTTCTGCCTTCGTCAGCTGGTCATGGGAAATGCCCCAGCAGGACACAGGTGTGTGTTGAGAGATGTCAGGACAACACGGGAGTGAGTCTCAGTTACCTGCTTCTGCACTTACACCTGCCTTCTGGACCCGTGGGAGCCCGGTCCGAAGTAAACCATTTCCAGCAGACCACGAACCGCTGCTTTGCCCCTCCGCCCTTAGGTGACTTGGTGTATTTGATGATACAAAATAGACAATTTGGTAGTGTGATTTTATCAATACAGTGCACAGCTGAAGGTCTGACAGGAAGGTCAAGGTGGCTGGGACGTCCGCCTGATTATAACAGAGAGCGGGAGAATGGGCAGCCCCAGCAAGCAGGCGAATGGTTACTGTGGTCCTGCGGGTGAGGGTGCAATGCTTTTGCCCTCCCCACAATTATGAGGCCAAAAATAATGCATTTGCCCACAAAACGCACGCATGCCAAAGCTAGAAACTGCTAAAATCTGCTCCAGTTGGAGACTGCAGGCTGCCCAGCAGCTGCGACCGGACCACCTCGTGGAGCTGATGGCCGGTCCACTGGGGTCATCTACAGTCCCTCCTGGGCTTGCAGAGCCCATACGGGTGGAAGGGGCAGAGATGGAGCCCCCACCACGGGAGCCTCTAAATCCTCAACGGTGGTGGTGTAGTTTCTGAGCAACTCTCCCGGCCAGAGATGGGGGAGGTCGGTTGCAGGAGCTTCCAGTCAGGCTTTACCAAATTGATCATCTTTTGCCACAGTTCGGTGAACCAATGTGAACATTCTACCTTATGCTGAGCATATCTGTATCAGTTGAATCCTGGATAATAACCATAAAAATAAGAAGGGCTTGGGGCCAAATTCCTGCCCAGCTCCCACCCCAGCTGGAGGGCCCCTGGCATCAGCACCAGCTCAAACCCTCCGTCCAGCAGCTGCCACGAAGCCCGAGCTTTCTCCTCTCTCCCCGTGCACTCGGACCCTGCCAGCGGCTGCAGGTCACTTTAGAGAAGAATCGGGGGTATGGTCACCATAACCGATGACTTTCTCAGAGACCTCCTTTACAGAGATGTGGCATCTCCTTCCACTCGTTGCTTCTTTCTGAGTTTGCGAACCAATATGTGGATCTCGACACTGGGGCCCCATGATTTCCCACTGAGATAACTGATGCCAGCCTCTGCCCAGCACCTGGGACACCCCCGAACTGGCTCTCCAATGCCCTCTCTCTTCCTCTCTCTCCTCCCAAGAAATGCCATAATTTAATGCTCGTCATCCCTTTGGGCAACAAACCCCGAGGGCCACTCTAGCCTGGAAGACCATCATTTTTATCTTGTGACAGGTGTGTAGACGTAGCCACGTGGCCTCTGCCATTCCCCAATCCATCATCTCTGCAGGAAAGCACTCAGATTTCTGGCAGCATCTCCCACTGCAAATCAAGCCCGTGAAGAACAGCCGTCACCAAGCTGCTGGAATATCCAGTGCACCCGCGGCCAGTACATCCTGGCACCTCAAGGATGGGTGTGTTTCCAGGGCTCTCCTGGGAACAGTCACTGGTGCACTCACACCGTCTTACACAGTAAAGCCTTTCAAACATGCCCAGCTACCCGAGCCTTCGGGTTCATTCCTCCAGATGCTGCCTGGATATTCTGGGATCTCCACCGTGTTCACTGTAGTTTATCATTCAAGCTTCAAGGTGCCTGTCCAGAAAACCCAGCTATCTTTTCTAGAACATGAATCTAGAGTCAGGAGTGCCCTGACATGAAAACCTCTCCCCTGTGCAGCCTCACAGTCTGCTCCAACACCGTCAGCTTCCATTCCCCCAGGTGGTTCTCTGGTTCTTCAGTGCACAGCAGTCAAGTTCTGAAACTCCTTGGAGTGTAAGCTGTTTTGTCCTGGGGCTGAGACCCTGCTTCTCCACCAAGTGGGTGCTAAGGTCTGACCCTGGGTGTTAGTCCGGGGGACCTGGGACTGGTGGAGGCTCAAGGGGAGCAGGACAGCACTGCGAGGCCCTGTCTCAGGGTTTGGCCTCCCATGGTCGCCAGGCAAAGATAGTCTGCTTTCCTCTGGCAAGAGGAAGGTGTCTGCTTCTTCCTGTGTGAGACATTCAAGGGTTCAAGATCCTCAGACTCATCCATCCAATGGTTCCATGGCCAGTTCCCAGGCCCCTCCTGTTCTTCTACCAAGATTCTAACAAAAAAAAACCCACACCGTGGCTGGGCACTCGGTCTACTGCGCAGCTCTGCCCCCAAAGTTCCGCACAGACTGTTCCTCCGCTGTGACATACACCGCCACTCCTCTGGCTCTCCCAGCAGCTTCAAGCATGCAGCATGCTGCTCTGGGTCTACCAGGTTCCTCCACCAAGAACTGCAAGGCAATCCATCCACTCCAATAGCCTCATAATTATCATTTTCTCCACACGGTTTATGCAGCAGAGCCTTTGCATGAGACGTGTCGTGTACTCCTTCGACCTCATCCGAATTGACTGTAGGTGAAAACACCAGCAGCAGTAGTGCCCCGCGTGTCAGCGATCTCACTCAACTCACGACTACCACCGGAGGCCCCACTTGGCCATCAAGCCATAAACCGGCCCAGCTCCAAAACACAGTCCCAGACGCTGCTTGTTCAAGACTTTTTCTGGTCCCAGTTGCTATGGCCTAGAGTTTCCAGAAGGCAGAATTGAGGCAGAGGCTTTTATGCTATTATGGACAGAAAATATGTGGGGGCAAGAAACAGGGTGGCGCGAGAAGGAATATTTAAACAGATAACCGCACGATAAAATAAATTACATAATAGAGATATGAATAATACCTACTCTACAACCCACCCGAGAAGGTGACAACTTGTGTTTGAAGAATCAGGGATGCCTCCTGGAGAACTAAGGGAACAGCATGTCCTTTGTGTCAGGATCTAGGCGAAGCCCTTTATGTCTAACACTTGTGACAATCCCACGACGTAGGTCATACAGCAGGGTCCCCTTCAGAGATGAGAACGCAAACTGAAGCTCAGAGACTTCCCCAGGATGCTCAGTGGCCGAGCCAGGGCCCCTGCTTTTCAGCACTACGCTGCACTTTCTCCGGAAGACCCGATGCAGCCCAGTTCATGGGAGTTAAGGTGCTGTTTTGTCAACTAGAAGGATAAAGGGTACCTTAGGCAAAAAGGACAAGAGATGTAAAGGCAAAGAGACATGAAAGGGGCTATCATGCTTTAGGATAACAAGACTCTAAATATGAACTGGGAGCCATTTGGAGGATGTCTTAGTCCGTTCTGCCTGCTGTAACAGAATATCATAGATTGGGTGACTCAGAACGACAGAAATTCATTTATCACAGCTCTGGACTCTGGGAAGTCCAAGAGCAAGGCGCTGGCAGATTCTCGTCCTGGGTCACAGTTGGCTGTCTTCTCACTGAGTCCTCCCAGGGTGGGGAGGCAGGGGAACCCCTGGGGTCTCTTTTGTAGCACTAATCCTGTTTATTATAGCTCTGACTCCTGACTTAATCCCCACCCCAGAGGCCCCCCTCCTAATACTGTCATGCTGCAGAATGGGTTTCAACATGTGAATTTTGGAGGAACCCAAATATTCAGGCTATAGCAGAAAATAAACAAGATAGGGAAAAATGATTTAAAAAATGGATGAGAGAATTGAGACGGTAAAACCTACTGATGGGTTTTATAATAGTTCCGTTAAGAGGTCATGAAACTCTGAAAATGACTCACAGGGACATAGGTACTCTCTTCACCTTCCTCCTCCCAGGGCCTGAGAGCCAGAGACCCTGCTTGTACCCCTACAACTTTGGGCAAGTCTCTCAACCTCACTCTCCTGAGGAAAATAGTAGTTGCTGCCTATCTCCTTTGTAAGGTTGTTACAAAGATTAAATAAGAATGCAAGTATAGTACTCAACACTCCCGTTTAACTTACATGAACTCAACTGTAAAACTCTTGTCCAGAGTAAGAAATCTAAAGAAAGCAAGAGAAGAAAGAACAGCTCAGCAGTCTGTGAAATCCCACTTTCAATAATTGGTAGTGCTCTCAGTGAGCAGGGCGGTGCAAATCTCTGTTCCCATATTGAGTCCCAATTTCTCTCTCCCTCTCAGAGTGTGGGCATCTCACAGATCAGAAGTCACTTGTGCTTGAAGCTCTGGCTTCATACAGTAAGCAAAACACAGTACGTCCTCAATGAACATTCAACAAATGTTTGTGTATACCCTTGCTATTATTATTCTCCTCCTCCACCTGGTTCACTTGCCAGCAGACCGAGACCTCTGTCAACAATTCATTTGCTACGTTTTCACTCTTGGAGAAGAGGCATCTGTCCTCTACTGGAGACTACTGCCTACCCTGACCTACAGAGGAGACATCAGTTTGCTCCTCTGTCACTGTTATTTCCTTAGTTACCACCTAGACACTGCTACTCTGTCAGCAGAAGTGGATACTCCAACCTGAATCTGTCCCTGCGTCCTTACATAATTCCTGGCACAACCCCACCTAGAATTAATGTCTATCTCCACACCTTTAACTCTGTCTTGCCTAATCACCAAGCCTTCTCACCAAACCAGCCTTAGAGAGAAAGAAGATGAAGCAGAATGTATGAACTTCTACCTCTGTTCTCTTTATTTCATAACCCAGCTTGGGACAGGACCCTTCCCACAACTCCTGGCAGGAGAAATATCCTTTCCCATCCCTGGAAATTCCATCCCCACCAACAAGGTGTGATCTGGTCCCAGGGACTGGCAAACGCTATGCTCTAAAATGCTTGCTAACTTAAGGTTAGCCAGCTCTGTACATCAGATCTCATATCTGATAGGCCTGCACCGTGCTATCCCAAGGTGATTCCAATCCCTTTCTCAGCCTTTCCTCCAACGCCAGGTGAGGAAAACACCCAGCCAACACATCCCTGATGTGTGGCCTGCTCTCCGCTCTCATCTCTTGGGAGCAAATGCTTAGACAAGAAAACATGCAAACATTTTCCTAGAACAAACAAAAAAAATAGTGTTTAGACATGGAAGAATTTAAACAAAAGCTTTGAAAAAAATCTTGAATATTTTCAGGCATTTGAATAACTTCAGTCAGTTGGGTCCCTGTCAAGAACCATAGATGAGGGAGTGTCTTAAGTCAGTACAATTAAAAGACCCTGCCAAGGACCTCTCTCCCAGAGAAAGGAGACCTATGGCCCGAAGGCAGAAGCAGATTCCCACACACACTAGTTGGTACAGGGCCTGAAACACAACAAGACTTCATTGATGTTAGTTGTTTTTTTCATGGTAATTGCCATTTCTTATTACCTTACTGTAACGATCCTACCAGTATAAGCACCAAGTGCAAAAAAGAGATCCCTATTCCTTTTTGACTTTCACAGTCAAATGAAACAAAAATAGGTCATCATCTCCATTCCTGATTTGTGCAGGAATCTGATCCTATGAGATGCTTTGAATGTGTCATATGTCACATATGTCGACTTACAGACTCCAAGTGGTTTACAAGCCAAGTGCTTTGCCAAGTGCCTCTGGTGCCTCTCACTGAATAGGCCAATTTACACTTAATGTTCATTGGAATGTACAAGGAGTTCTAGGGCAGAGAATTTGTGGATATTTGTACAAAAGACAAAAACAATACAAAGAAAGCTAACCCAGACCCTCTTCATGGAGTTTAAACAACAATCTGTCAACTAAAATCATGATCGTATTCCAATGACCTTGACATTTCAGCCTGCATAGCTCACATGTTATGGTATTTGAAAGAGATGAGACAAGGCTCACGTACATTTAATTTTTTGTTGGGAGATTGGGACGTCTGAATGTCAGAGCTGGTGCACACACACGTGACCTAACAGATCACCTGCCCCACCATGCTCACCAGAGGCCTGGCAGTGGCTGGGGACACCCCTTGGTGTGGGGAGAAGTGAGTAGATTTGGGACCCGGCTGCTGAATACAAGTCAAGCACCTCAATTTATTGGCTCTGAGATTCTGGTTGAGTTACTTTTCCTTTCTGAATTTCATTTTTTCAGCCATAAAATAGAAATGATAATAGCATTTGCCTCATGCAGATCTAGTGAGGCTCAAGTAATGCAGGGTATATGTGCAAAGCTCTTGACAGTCTTTCAGGTGTTGCACAAATCACAGGGAGGCACACTGCTGAGGTGTAAGCACATGTACTGAATGCACAGACCTCCATTTAAACCCTGGTTATACCTCCTGACCTTTATAATGTCACTGTTCTCATCTATAAAATGAATACACACAATTTTCCCTCATAAGGTTTCTATGTTTTCCCTCATAAGGTTTCTATGGTGGCCCATGAGACACCTCTAAAGCACTTACCATAGTGTCTGATACACAGAAACATCAACAGAGTCAATGATCTTTAGACATTTGATAATAAAACTGATGTTCCTTCAACAAGCACTGGACAAAGCCCAGCTGTATCCTAGGCACTCTATCTTATATTGGGAGTGAAGGTAAGGAAACAAGGTACCTTGGGTTTTAAAGGGACTCACCATGTAGTGAGGAACACCTTACTTCCTGTGTCCATTGGCAAATGATCAGAGGCCTCTCATTGCCCAGAGCATAAATTTCAAGTTTGTTACTGGAATCTAAAACACTCCACTGTATGATCGCACCTATTCCCCCACTGAATCTCCTCATGCAATCTATATCTCTAATCAAAATAAATTTTCTATGTATGTAACATTTTTCATTATATTACTAAGTGTTCTCCAGAAAAATAGAATCAATGGGAAGAGATTTGTAATAGGTATTAACACACGTGATTATAGAGGCCAAGAACACCCACAATCTGCCATCTGCAAAATAAAGAACCAGGAAACATGATGATGGAATTTATTCTGAGTCCAAAGGCGTAAGGATCAGGAACACCAATGTTGGAGTGCAGGGGAAGATGGAGGTCCCAGCTCAAACAGAGAGCAAATTCTCTCTTCCTTTAGGCTCTGTTTGGTCTCAGTGGACTGGATAATGCCCGCCCACATAGGTAAGGGTGATCTTCTTTAGTTGGTCTACACATTCCGACACTAACCTCTTCCAGAAACTCTTCCAGAAACTTCCTCTTCCTCATAAGCACTCCCCAAAATAATGTTTTGCCAGTGATCCTTTAGGTCAGCCAAGTTGACACATAAAATTAACAATCACACTCATGTTAGATACTCCACCTGGAATACATCCCATTCCCCTCTCTCCATGTCCTAACTTGCACTTCCTTCACGGCCCAGTCAAATGCTCACTACTGTGGACATCCAGCTTTCTGCTTCAATGGAAGCCCATTTAAGAAACAACCTCTTCTCTACATCCTTTCTGATATAGCTGCAGATGGCACTCCTTGGCTACAAATGGTGCAAGAGAACCTAGTTCAGGTCAAGGAGAGGGTATGGCATCCTCTCCCATTAGGAACTGATTCAGGGGTAGGCTTGAGACCCAATCCAGGCTGATGAGAATGACCCCTGGGATTGGTATAGAACTATTCAAAAAGAAAATTCCCTTTTAAACTGGAGTCATTAAACCAGACAGCTATGAATCCAGAGCTACAGAACACCATCTTTCCCACAAGGACACCCTGCTCAGAATACAGCAGAGCTGAGAAATGGAGAGAAGCCAGGGCCTGATGGCATCATTCACCACCTGGGAGAACAGCCCTTGGCTTGCAATTAGAGAAGCCAATCCATTTCTCCTCCTCCTCCTCCTGCTTTTTCCCTCCTTCAGCTCCTCCCCCTCCCCTTTTCCCCTTGTTTTCTTCTTCTCCTTTTTCTTCATCTTCTTCCTCTCCTCTTCCTCCTTCCCTTCTTCAATTTCTATCACCTGCAATCAAGAACTTTCTGCTGACCAAGACCACAGCTTATTTATATTTGTGGCTCCTGTGCCACATTGGAATAGTTTTTTCCCACTCTAGGTGGTTAGGTTAGATTAGTCACTAACTCATGAAGTGAAATGTAACAAATTCCAAAAGTTGTTCGGCCTCACTAAGCTGGTTCATGAAGGCAGAAGAACACTATCTCAGCCAAATGATCTCTCTGTAAAGACCATTCAGCCCTTCAGTTTCTCTAGAGCCCCAAATAAATCTGTAGTCTGCATAATAATCTCCATAGATAGAAAAACTATATCTTACAGGAAGTGGGCAGAACGCTACTGTGAATTCTTCTTTGTGATTCCAAACTTTGTGATTCCGAAGGACCCCAGGTCCTTCGCCGTCCTGCTCCATGTCCAGAGTCAGGATAACACAGGAGTCAGAACTTTGGGAGACATGCAGCTCAAGTTGAAACCTCACCTCCACCAGCTGAGATACTACCTCCAAGTCCAGCACACAGTAAGTGCCAAATAAATGAGTTTTTATCGCTATTCACACAGCGTTTGTGATTTCTCAGTCCACCAGAAATGTTAAACTGACTCAGAGGTGTTGGGGGAGCTTCACCTGACCCGCTCCTGCTGGTACCTGTGCTGGGACCCCTGAAATTTCCGTCTTGGGGGAAATCGAGTTTCCTGGCCGATGTCTCAGTGGAGGAAAATGTAAGGCAAAAATGGCTACTGCTTGTGTTATGAGTAATTTCCCACCCATTATTCATGGACCTCCCCCATTCATAATAGAATGGAGCTTTCTGTGCTCTTTGAGGGGGAGTGTTATTTGGTTACTCTTACAGATTTGCTGTTTCATTACTTTTAGAATCTACTTTAGGATGACAGCCTTATAAATTACAGTAGGAACTTTTCCATAGATTAAGGAGGGAACTTAATGACTGTGGATGAATAAGGAAATGTGCAAATGAATGTAAAATTTAATCCTACTACTCTGAAATGGCTGCAAAACTTCTGCCTCGGGTTGAAGGCAAAATCAAAGACCAGTTGCTTCCTTTATGTGACTTTATGTCTCATCATTGTCCTAACTAAATGTCAAAGGAAAAGCTTACATAGAAAGTGCCAACCAAAAAAACATGTTTAAAAATGAGGTTTTCCAACCCACCAAAAATATTATTTGGGGCCACTGTAGATAAGGTTTTATTATGAAGTCTTAATTAATTTGGTTTAATCTAGCTAGATGAAAGATAGTTGGTTTATAAATGTTTTAAAAATATGTATACATAGTTGATAATTTAAAAAATTCCTATAACGTGTGCACAATTTAAAATATGACATTAAAAGTGAAAGCATGTCAATAGAGGATAAGAGAAGACACTCTTCTTCCTGGGGGAAGAGTATGTCACCACTTTAAGTTCTGACAAGGTTGCCTCTGTGACAAAGGTCTCTCCCCCGATTTTGAAAGAGAAAGCTGAAGAAGAAAGGTATATTGGGGAAAGAATTCACATATCGTGAGCTCTACTTCATGCCAAGTATTTTGCATGATGCTAAACATGTGGGAGCTCCTAGCATTCTCCCCAAAACACCTGAGATAGATGACCTTGCTCTGCATGAAGGGCTGTGAGACCCACACAAAACCAGTATTGTAACATTAAATCACCCACCCTCCAGGGCTCATCCCTTTCCTCTTCCACCAGTGTTCTCACAAGCTAGTTACTCAGGTTTAACCTTCATAACTTAGTTACATTGATGTAGACCAGCGATTACTTGTTTACCAAATTGTTTCACAGCTAGATCACGGTGTCCAGCTTCTGTTCAAGTTGTGTGGCCACTTAATGGAAACCTGACCATAGGAATGTGGTGGTTGTGAAAGCCCAACCCCCCAGACCTGGCCCACTGGAACCCCTACGCAATCCTCCGAGCTCTCCCTATTACAGTGTCTCCTAACCGTACTCAGATGATCTACCTAATGGAGGACTCTGATGCTCAGTGGATATTGAAGTAACTAGTTAGAAAGAGACTAGGGTTTCCATGACTACATGGAGCAGATCAATGATGCTAACTCGCATTGGATTGTGATACCCATGAAAAAGCATGATTAAATTAAGTCTTGAAGGCTCAGGATTTATTTGTTACAGCAGCCAGTTTCTCCTGACTACATAACAAACCATTTATACTTAATATTTTTATTTAAATGTGTCTGTTTTTTTCTAAAATCATTTATCATGGCATAATTTGCTTTAAACTCTACTGTGGATTTGATGTCCTGGCTAATCTGTTTTCCTACTACATGAAAATAAAATCAAAATTATTTTTTAAAGTTTACTGACTAATAATCTTGTGTGGCATATTTTGAGATATACTGCTATTTGAATCACTTCCCTGTAATTGGCCAGGCAGTTGGCCCCTTCTTTAACCAAGACCCTGAATACCTGAATATGCAAAGTGAATGTTGGTGTCCTGACATGCACACAGGGGCACTATGTCATCCCCATTCAACAACTGCTCTTAAGTCCAGGGGGCTCAGCTAGAAACGATGGAGTTGAGCAGAAACTCCAGAGCTGCTCTGGCTGAAAAGGCAGCAGAAGCCTCTGCAAGCCCCTCCTGACTGCTCTGACCCCAGCCTTGTGGTTGCTGTGGTACCCTAGGGAATATGGATTCTTCTTATAAGTGAGATCTATGCTAAGTGAAACAAGCCCGTTGGTGAAGGACACTCCTCTGCGTTTGGATGACTGAGTCAGTCACGCTCACTCCCTTCTAAGTAACCCAGACCTATGGGCTCACCCTGCATAGCTTTCAACAAGCACATTCAGGCATCTGCCCCCATGACACCATCTCTCCAGCCTGCAAGGAAAATCTTGTAAACTCAAGACTAAAGTTCTGAAAACAAGCCAGAAGGGTAAGAACCCCTGGAGGACAAGGACCAAATCTTCATTATCTCTTATTTCCCCCAGGACATTTCAGAGCACAGAATAGGCACTAAAGGAGCATTTGCTAAACCAAACATCAAAGGTTATGAGGGAGAAAAAAAAAACTTTTCATGTCATCTTCAAGCGATCCACTCCAAAAGAGAATTGCTTAAGAAATCCATGAACATGCATTAGAAATTTTCAGTAGGGATACAAGCGATGGCTGAGTTTTCTTCTTTCCCAGAAAGGAAACACAAAGCTATGTTAAAAATGCCACTGTAAAAATCAGATGGCTACTAAAGCTGATATAATTAAGACAGAGGCAGCATTTACAAGGAAAGAGCTACTACTGAAATCCAATCACACACACACACACCACATTCCTGTCTCATTAAATCAATTAAATCTGCCAGTGTTTGTAGTGATGCTTGGATCTATCTAATAGTGAAAATCAGGCCACTTCCCCCAAGTCAGAAAAAGAGAGAGAAAGAAAGAGCTTCTAGTGTGAAATACATTTAACACACAGCCTGGTGATGCTCCTGCAAGGCATAGCACTAAACAATTACTCTAGTCCCAGAGATTTTCCACACAGGTCTTCTGCACTCTTCCACTCAGTTATTTATGGGGAAATGGGAGGGAAAACAAACAGATGAACTCTTACCATGGAAACCCTTGCAGAGAGTGTTATACCCAATACTATCTGTCACTGCTTAGAGAGCACATCTCCCTGGGAAAGGAAGTGGATCTGTCTTGATTATGTGAGTGTTTAAGATCCATCAGGGAAAACACACAAATCTACTGAGGGGGCACTCGCTTTGTCCCCACAGGTGTTGAAATGAAGCTCTGACGCTTCCTTCTTTTTAATAAACTCCTCATTTCTTTTACAGAAGAATTGATTACTTTGTATAAATGACTTTTAATGTCTTAATTTGATGGTAGGGTGTGCAGAGCAGGACCAATAAAATGTCATTCATTTGGTCAAGGTAGCATACACTATATAAAACAAGTGGAGTCACTTATGTCAACCAAGATGGCGGCCAGTCAGCCATGACACTTTGGTTCAAGAGGGAAACTACATAAGTCAGAGCAGACACACCTGGCAAGGAAACACACCTAAAATAACTGCACATGTGATCAGAACAGCCATGACTGCAGAGCAGGACCACCCACAGATAGGTTCCTGGGTGGTCCTAGGAAAAGTGGGGAAATTCCCCACTTGCCATCAGGGGTGCCAAGACACACCAAAAGACCCAGAAGGGTAGAGCCCACCACTCTCAAAGTATAACCGAGGCGGGCTCCAGACCACTCCTGAGACAGCCGAGCTCCACCCACCACGGTGCCGCTCTACTCCACACTGATCTCCCTTGGCATCGGCCACCAGAGGCTCTGCCCTGCTAGACTGAGGACTCCACCTGCCCTACTGCCCACCTGGCTCCGAAGACCCTTCCTTGCAGAACACTGACAACTCCCCTGCTTACAGGGCTGTCTCCTGGACCCACAGACTGAGACTCTGAAACTCAGGTTCATTATTTGCCATTGACCACTGTGTGTGTGTGTTATATTTCTCTTAGACTGTTAGAGTATCAGTAGGACATTAATGTATGTTGATGTTCTACTTTGAGTAAACCTGCATCCAATAAAAGCTGAATGAATAGCACAGTTACCTTATGTGACTCTCGTCTGTTCCTTGGTGCCAGGCTGCTCCGCAGGCAGCTAGCCGAGCAGCTGCCCGGCGGACTTATAGGAAAGACTATGTCAGGAACATACACTTGCAACACAGGGTTCTTCCGTTGGGCTGAGACGGAGATGCTGAGGATGTTTAAGCTTTCTTCCCAGCGTTTTTCATCCAAAATAAAAGTGTCTCTTCCCCAGCAGTTGTTTCAGGTGTTTAGCCCCAGGTTACCATGGATTTACTTCTGAATCATTAGGTCATTGCAGTCACTGGGCCAGTTTGCCTTCAGACACATTCTCTCTCCCAGTCTGTAGCCTGTGAGTCCTCCAGAGACAAGCAACCACCTTCGCCCTCTCTCCTGGTTCTGCTTTTCAGTACCTTCTCTGCCTCTGGCTTCCTCTGTTTTTGAGAAGCCTCCTTGAAATGTCTGTGAAATGTAAATATTGGCAAGCTATGGGAACTTAAAAGCTGAGAGGAAGCTGATGGGACAGCACTGCATCAATGCCATAGTGTGAGGCAGGCAACAAAGCAGGGTTTTATTTCTGGTCTCCCATCCACAAATGGAAGACATGGAGTTTTTTCTAAAAACTCCTTGCCTCTAAGACCAACCCAAACACAATGTCATGTTTTCAAAGGTTTAATCAGAAACCCTTTCCAGACATGCTTAGGAACACACTTCTGATAGTTGATAGAATTGACTGATTCATTTAGGATAGAATACTTTGCTTCCAGCTAAACACATAAGAGAGTCAGGGGGAGGGAAGATGAAGAAGAGAGAGAGGGACGGAGGGAGGGAGAGAGAGAGATCAGATCACGGAAATGCCACACCACTTTTATCTCACTCAGAAGACGTAAGAGTTGGCAAGAATTAGTGATATTGACCCCACTCTAACTGAAGATAGGAAATGTGCAGGGACATATGGATATTTAGTGAGAGATATCACACTCTGCCCCTACATGCAAAACTAAATTGTTAACTCTTTGAAAATGCAGACTGGTTGTATGAGAATGTTATGACACATTTGTACCTGCTAGAAATTAACCAACAGACACAGACATTGATGGCACAGGAAAGGGAGAGGACAGTTAGTTACATAAAGAATGATTCTGGATAGGCGAGAGAGAACTGGATCAAGGAAACAAGGGAAGAGGTTGGCCCCCAACAAAGCTCAAAGGGTTCTTTCATTGTAAGAGGAGAAAAGATATACTATTATAGATTTGTACAGTATACTGGTACAGAGTACATGGGACCAAGGACATTTGACAATGGAAGTATTAAAAAATTATCTGCTGATTGCTTCTGTTTTCTCAGTGAAATAAGAATGGCCATTAGCTGACAGTAGGAGGGAAGAGAAAAGGGTATTGGTAGATCAAAGAGAGGAGTTAAGGAAAGCAAAAGGTCTTCAAATTCAAAAAACACAAGTCCCATGAAGAAAATATACATCAATATCTAGATATACTGTACAAAAATGTCAAATATTAAAGGCATAATTGGTAATCAATAATTATCAGAGAAGCATGAAAGAAAAGACAGATTACTTGCACAAAATTATGATTAAATTGACAGCCAGTTTCCTGCATACATGCATATACACACACACAACCAAGAAGGAAAGGGCAGACACATAAAAAGATCTTTAAAAATAAAAAATAAAACAAAAAAATCTTTAAAAATACCCTATCTAAACTGAATTTAAAACCCAACATTTAAATAAATTATATCAGTAGTTAAAATTTAAAGATATATACACTGAGTTTTACAGATGAGTTATCCCAAAGATTCAAGAAATAGGTGAATTTTATAATACATGATATATATTGTACCAGAAAATAAAAAGAAGTTAAATTCCCCAAAGTGTGTTATGAGGCCATTATAATCCTGATAAACAAATGAGAAAAATAGAAGATTATAATCAATCTTATTAATGAATATATATATATGCAAATTATAAACTGAAATATTAGGAAGAAGAATAGAACAATGCATTTAAATAATTTATCAGGCAGAAGAATTTATGAAAGGAGTTCAAAGAGGTTTTAATATGAGATAATTTATTCATCTAAACCACCATATTAAGAAGAAAATTTGTATTGGATCCTAAGTATGTACAGAAAGTACTTTTAATAAATTTTAACTATCTTTCATAAGAACTCTTAGCAAAATAAGAATAAGAAGTATGTACTTTAACCTTAAAAGGCCATCATATGCCCACAGAAATAATATTATATTTGGTGGGGAAATATTACAGATTATTCTCTTTGAAGTCAGAAAAAAGAGAAAGATACGTGTTAATAGTACTTTTGTTTAATATGATATTGAGGTCCTAACCTGTACAAGAAGATAAAAACAGCAAATAAAATTTATCATGGTTGGAAAGAAAGAAAAAAATTTCATTATTTTCAAATATAGGATTGTCTCATAGGAAAATCCAAGAGGATTGAGGTATAAAAATTTATTAATAAAAAGTTTAGCATATTTACTTGATACAAGTATATTAACAAATCATTTTTATTGCTAATATGCCGGCAATAAACAAATATGCAACTTTTAAAAAGACAATTTTTACAAAGGAACAAAAACTATAAAGCATGTGGGAGAGTAAAATAAGTCCTGTGCTCTGAAGAATGTTTTGGCAGTTTCTTATAAAGTTACACACCTAACTTATGATTTAGCAATTTTATTCCAGGTATTTTCCAGAGAAATAAAGGCATCTACCCATAGAGAGAATGGCACAAATCTCTTAGGAATTCTTAGGAGATGTGCTTATAACAGGTAAAACTAGAAAAAACACAATGTCTATAAATGCATTGTCATTTGTAATAAATGCATTATAATATAAAATAATCTCACCCTGGCTGGTGTAGCTCAGTGGATTGAGCACAGGCCTGCAAACCAAAGGATTGTGGTTCAATTCCCAGTCAGGGCACATGCCTGGGCTGCAGGCCAGTTCCTGGCAGGGGACTCACGAGAGGCAACCATACATTGGTATTTCTCTCCCTCTCTCCTTCCCTTCCCCTCTAAAGATAAATAAATAATAATAATAAATCTTTAAAAAATAAAATAATCTTACATACAATATAATCAAATGAAATGCTGTTCATGCAACGACATGAAAGAATCCCCAAAACACCATGTTGAGGACGAGACAGATACAAATGAGTTCAGACCATAGCATCTCACCTACAGGGTCCAGCAGAAGGAAGTTCTGCTTGAGTGTGGTTGGTAGGGTAATAATATGGGTGTCATAATTTATAGTTCTAATTTGAACATTTCTCCTAAAATGTTGTATGGTGTGCTTAAATGTGATATTGTTATGTTACAGAATTACATGCTTATGATTTTGTAATAAAAAAGGGGCATTATTTGTTCTAGACTCTGTATATGAAGTCCATGAACAGGCAAAACTAATGAAGAAATCAGAAAGTTTTATCTGGGTGCCAAGTAAAAATTTGATAGGAGAGCTCATGAAAAACTGTCTGCAGTAGTGGAAATGATCTATACTTGTTTGAGATATACAAAGGTTTACATAAGTATCAAAACTTCTCAAATTGAATTCTTAAGACCCATGAATTTTATTTTATTGAAATAATACTTCAATATGACAGCAAAGAAAGAAACCTCCAAGTACCTAGGAGTAAATTTTCGGAGATGTTCAAGACTATTCAAACAAATTTATCAAACTTTATTGAAAAATATTAGTGAAGATACATATCATAGTCATGGATAAAAATTCTCAATCTAATCAAAGTAATAATTCTAATTTTAAAAACCCTACCTATTCCATGCACTTACATTCAAAGTCTCAATACCCGTGTGTGCACTGACCACCTTGATGCCTGATTAGAGAATTTACATATGTGAATATAGGGCCTCACTAGCCTTTGTAGCCTTGGAGAATGAATATTTTATTTCTTCTAGCCTCAAAAAATTACCTTAACTGCACTCATTCCTGTTCTGTTAAACCACTAAAATGATATGATTGATACGCAAAACTGTACATACTTAACGCACACGACATGGTGAGTTTTGGGTAGTTATACAAGACATCATCTCTATAATCTATGCCATTAGCATACCCATCAGTTCCAAAAGTTTCTTCCCACCCTCTTTATGATGTTTTTTAGATAAAAATATGGCATAAGATTTACTCTCTTGAAAAAAAAGTTTTAGTATTGATAACTCCAGGCATTGTGATATACAGTAGATCTCTAAGATTTATTCATCTAACGTAACTGAAACTTAATACCTTTTAATCAGTATCTCCTTGTTTCCTGCTACCACCAGCCCTTGGAAACCACGATCCATCAAGGTCAAGCATGACCAGCATATTGATCATTTTAGCTGATACTTTTCTTTCTTCACATTACTTGCATTTGTAATATTTTTGATCCCTTCCTTCTATTTGGCTGGCTTTCTTGGATCCCAAGTCAGCACCCCCTCTACTGTCCCCCACCTCACTGATCATTCCTCCTCGGTCTCCGTTCTGAGTTCCCACTCTTCTCCTTGACTTCTTCATTTTGAAAGAGCCCAAAGTGCAACTCTCTATTTATGTTTAAAGCCTTAGGAAGTATATCCAATCACATAGCATTAAATGCCATCTATATACCCATGGCTTTCAAGTTTAAGTTTCCAGCCCAGACTTTATTCTTCAGCTCAGTCCATATATACAATGGCCTCCTTAACAACTTCACTTGGATATCTAATAGTTATCTCAAACTCAAAAAATTTTTAAGAAACACCGATCTTCTGCTGAAACTTCTGTGCATGTAATCCCCCCATTTCGGTTGGCAACCCCATCCTTGCAATTGTTCAAATAAAAATACCTAATGTCACCTTTGACACTTTCCTTTCTTCCATATCTCAAACCAAACCAGAAGTTTCTACTTTCTCAACTACTTGGAATACTACCATACTGATGAGATACCATCATTTCATACTGAGTTACTGGCTATAGCCTTCTAACAGGTTGTATTGATCTAATAGGTTAAGTGATGTAAAAAACAAAACAAAAAAAATCCCCCAATATGGGTGGCCTAATACAATAAAAACTTGTTTATTTCATGCAAATTTCAAAGCCCATGTCTCTGGTCTGTCTGGTGGTTCTCCTGGGGCACTCTCCTCCAGGCTTTACTGTGGGAACCCTGGACCTCTTCCATCTGATGCCTCTACAATTCCTAGTCCTCAGAGCCTTGGCAGGAAGTGACACAGACTTATGTGATCACACTGCATTGGCCAGAGCTCAGTCACATGGTAAAGTGAGCTGAAAAATATTCTGGGAAAAGTAGAGGAACACAAGCTGCCACAGGCTGCCATTTGTGGATGTCTGCCACAAAGTCTCCCTGCTTCTACACCTGCCACTCTACACCTCTTCTCAACCAAAGTTAGAGTGCCCTTAACATGAATTGTCTGCAAAGGAGCTGTCACTCCTCTGCAGACAATCCTGCAGGGTAGTCCACTTTACTCATACTCAAAGCCACAGACCCTGACAGTTGCCCACAAGACTCTGCAATACCAGAAACCTTCTTATCCTACTTTCTACTTCTCTGCTCCAGCCACACTGGATTCATGCTGTTCCTCAGATACATCAGGTGTGCTCCCATCTCACTAGGTCATATGCCTAGGAGTCTTCTCCCCAGATGTCTGCATGGATAGCCCTTCACCAGTTTCAAGTCTTCACTCAAACACCCCAATGTGCACGAGGTCAACTCTGGACACACTATCTATTGTTGCTGTAACATGCCCACTCCTTCCTGGAACTCCCAATTCTCCTCCCTTCTCCAGCACTTCTCCTGGCTATCACTCCTAATCTTCCCCTTCCTAAAATGTTTTCTCTCTCACTCTATCAGAAGGTAACACCAAGGCATTGGTTCCTTATTTTTGGCATACTGATAACCTTCTACAATAAATGGTAGCTGGATTACAAGAGAAGCTCAATCAATTTTTTAAATGAACACGTCAATTCTCACTATCACCTAACTTCATAGGTACAATTATTATCACCCTATGTTACAGGCAAGAAACTGAGGCACAAGAAGAGTTAACAGAATGCAAGGTTATCTTGTTAGCAAACATCTAGGAAGGAGTGGGGCTGACCTTCAAATCTCGGTAGTCTGCCCCAGGGTCCATGTGCACAAACACTAACTAAACAACTCTGCTCCTCTACCCAGTCCCCCTGGAGCTGTTATAATCCACACTACAACCTCGTGAGTTAGATACCACGAGGAGATACATGTATTTGACAGATGGAGAAACAGGTGAGGAGGTGGACTAACTTGCCCAATGCCACAGCTAGTGAGAGATGAAGCCAGGTTTGTCTGAGACACTTTGTCCCTAAAACTTCTGCTCCTAACCACTAAGTATAACTTTTTAAGAATTCTAGTCAATAAAATCATCTCTGGAAGTCATAAATCTCTTCTTATTTTTTAAAAAATCACAAGGTTTTTTTCAGGGCTGATTTTTTTAAGTGCTGCAAGTATTATTTTGCTGAGTAAATGCCACACCACATCAGATTGCACTGTCTATGCCTGATGGTTTAATTACCCAACGACCACAAAGCCTGGACAGCTGGTGTGGGTCCTGTGGTCTTTCCTTTCCACACGGTGAGCTCTTAATCAATTGGATATTCCATTTAGTTTACTAGTAATTCGATGTTTTTACTGACTTCAACCATTTCCCAGTTGAGCTCATCTAAACTCTCCCGAGGACCGCCACCTGACCAGGTTAGGGTGGATTTCAGTCCAGACGTTAATCACTCTATTTCCTCTGTGTGCCCTTTCAGCAAAGTCATTTGGTATCTACATTGTGGGAATGATGACTTGGGATACAGAGGTTTTGCCAAATGTCCCCACATTTCCTTTACTACATGACCACTCTCTGAAACTGCCAAAGGAGGAGAGCTAACTTTTAGTTGGTACCTAAAGTGTGTCCACGTTAAGCTATGTAGTACATCTAGCTTTGTTGAGATGATGAATAAGAAAATGTAGCTAAGCTGACAGGTTAACTTCCCAGGGCAGCTGTCCTGCACACAGGACAGAGAAGGGTGGTCTTCCCATAAACTCTAATAACATCCACTGCCACATCCACAGTCCCTCTCTACGAACGGTGCTGCTGGGTTTTAGAAAGTATAGGCAATCTTTCCAAGGCTACCCAGCAGAACCTGGACCAGAACCTTAGTCTGTTTGTCTTCAGTACTTGTGCTTTGTTTTGTTTTGGTTTTGTTTTGTTTTTGTTTTCCACCAGAGCATCCTACCACTTGGTGGAACTGTCCCTGTGAGAATTGCTTTTAAGATATTAATTTGCAAATGGCATACATTAAACAAGGCATTCTTAACTCCTCCCCCCAATCCCAATTTAAGACAATGAGCTCTCTGCAGTATCTGAACACCTGTCACTTAGACTTGACCTCTCCTGTGTCACCTCACTCCCTCTACCCACCCAAAAACCATCCAAAAATGCTGGATATAGCTCTCAACTTCCTTATACATACAGCTCCTGCTTGAGAGAGCCATACTTTTCCATCCTCCTTTTAACCAGTATCTGCTCTCAGGAAAGACTTCGATGTCCACCCTGTGTCAAGGAAAATCAGTATATTCTAACTCCCATTCATCCCTCATTCTTCAATCAGCCTCATCTAGGCAGTACCTGGAGGAGGAAGGCACCATCAGAGAAGGAAGGAACATGGCTGGTGCAATTCTAACATCTTCCCTGAAAAGCCAAGACACCACAGATCTGACTTTGTTTTCATCTCCCTTGACTTTTTATGTCTGACTTTAAAAAAAATCCTAGCACAAAAAATATAGGAGTGGGATCCATGATGGCTGCAGTGTAGCTGGAAGCTCTGTCCACTTGCTCCTAGGCCCAGATGGGTCTTGCAGCTAAACTACAGAGCAATCAACTAGAAAATCCAGCTGAGAATGAATGAGATCATGTGTGAGTATATATGAGGATGAGTGTGCAGGGCATGTGTCTGCCCACCTGCAGGGCACAGGCGAGTGGGCGGCCAGGCTCTCCTAGCAGAGCAGCTACTGCCCAACCCAGCAGCACTTCTGGCTGTGCAGATTTGGGGGTGGGGCCCCCAAATACCCTCCTCAGGAGGAGGTCTCTGGGGGGCCACACCTCAGTGCCCAGATGTGTCTCTGTGCCCTTGTCCTGGGCAGGGCCGCACACCCAGCCACCACGGGAATCCAGGGACTGCTACTTACTGGGGAAGGGGCTGTCACCTCCCTGACCCTGGGTGCCATGGGAACTGCGAATGGGACAGAATCTAAGGAGGCTGTGGATCAGTTCAGGAGCTCTGGGGACAGAGAGAGATGGCTGGGGCAGTGCTGGGTGCAAAAACAGTGTAGTGGGGACAGGTCCACCCGAGGCCAAGCATCACTGGAAGGACTGCGCTGTAGTATCACTGCAGGCCTCTTCCCAGTGCCATCCGTGAGAGACCCAGAGAGAACCTTTGTCTAAAACTGGTGGTGGCTCTGGCAGCATGAGGCCAGCCCTGACTGAGAGAGGCTTTATACTTTTGAGGGAGAGGGGTGTGTGGAGAACAGACCCCCTCACCCAGGGCTCAGTGCTGCAGTGTGGGGGCCACACAGAAATTCTTTTGAAAGAAGAGCTGACCTGAGACATGGCAAGGACCCTGTGCTGGTGTGCACGTGTTCATGTGCAGAGTGGCTCTACCAACAAAGAACTCTGAGTGAGAGGGTCGTGCTGAAGGAACTATGGGACCTAACTCAGCATGGCTGGCCAGCAGGAACTGTGCAGAGTAGAGTTGGGGCCTGAGCCTCCTGTGAGAATGGCAGGCTGGAGACTGGACAGCAAGGACCCCAACTCGGGAGATTCGCTGCAACCAGGCAGGTCCCCTCACCGGCAGGTGTGCCCAGCACCCACCTGTAGTATTACAGGCTCTGCAGATCAGTGAGACCAGGCACAGGAGCCCCATGCTGGGTGCATTTCACAGGGGAAAGCTAAAAGCTCTGAGAGGACCCTTCTACCAGATACTATGAGCTACACTGTTCCTCTGGCCTTGATCCACTGAAACCAGCAGAGAGATTAGAGACAGTTGCAACAAGGGGTCGTCAGGGCCTGACCCAGCCTCAAGGCCTAGACAGAGCTAATGTCTGCTCAAAGCAGGAAAGAGCTGACCCTTTTGCACAGACAGGCCCCTCACAGGAAACAGAGAATTTACCAGAAACCATACAATATAGGAAAGAGTCTTGGACAGAGCAAGATGTGTGACAAGGGGGTAGGGAAACACTGCCACCATCCTCCCTGAAATCTGAACAGTACCCTCCGGGGTCACCCAGTGTTCTCACCTTCCCAATCACACCAGAGGCCCCTCTGGAGACAGGTAGAGAAGGTACTAGCAGTCCTCTCAGGTCATTAAATGAACCATCCCTGGGCCCTGGGCTGAAGGAAAGCTGTCAGGGCAGGAGAGTGGGGACCAGCCAAGTCTGAAGGAGACAGCCACAGACTGGGGATCACTTGTGGTCTTGAACAGGCTGCTGCCTGTAGCCAGACTAGGACACCATCTGGCATTGCCAGGGGCAGATTCAGAAACAGAAGACAGTGGGAAACACTGGGTTCTACTGAGATGAATTTTGCCACAATCTTCTTCATTGTTGTGTTATTTTCTTTCCTGTTAGCTTAATATTCATTTTTTCCTTCAAATTTGTGCCTATTACTTCATTGCTTTTTATTTTAGTTTATTTCAAATCTCCTACTTTGCTCCTCCCTTTCTTACTCCATTTTACCTTCTTCTTTTTGTTTTTAATTTTATTTTTCCTCTGGATCTGACTTGTTTCTATTCCACACTCTTACTATTTCTTCCCCCCACCCCAGCTTCTCGAAGCAAATTTTTCATGTCATTAGTCCTCTCATGTTCTTTTTCCCAATTCTCCAGTAAGGTATTCCACATTTATCAATCTTTGCCTGTTGGTTGTTGGAGAGGATGTGGAAAAAAAGGGAACCTAGTGCACTGTTGGTGGGAATGCAGACTGGTACAGCCACTGTTGAAAACAGTATGGAATTTCCTCAAAAAACTAAAAATGGAACTGGCTTTTGACCCAATGATTCCACTGCTAGGATCATATCCTAAGAATCCTGAAACACCAATTCAAAAGAATGTATACACTCCTATGTTCAGAGCAGTGTTATTTACAATAGCCAAATGCTGGAAACAGCCTAAGTGCCCATTAGTGAATGAGTGGATAAAAAAAACTGTGGTACATTTACACAATGGAATACTATGCAGCAGAAAGAAAGAAGAAACTCATATCTTTTTTGACAGCATGGATGGATCTGGAGAGCATTATACTAAGTGAAATAAGCCAGGCGATAAAAGACAAACACCATATGATCTTACCTATAAGAGGAACCTAATGAACAAACAAACAAATGGGCAAAACAGAACCAGAGACATGGAAACAAGGAACAAACTGACAGCAACCAGAGGGGAAGGGGGTGGGAGATAAGGGTGGAAAGAAGGGGAAAGGGCTAGTCAAAGAACATGTATGAATGGCCCATGGACATGGACTACAGTGTGGGAAATGGCTGTGGGAGAAGGGGTGGACTGGGCAGAATACAGGAAAGGGGGAAATTTGGGGACAACTGTAATACAACAACAATACAATACTTAATAAAAATATAGAAGTTTAATTCAGCAAGAACCGAAGTCTAATTTGTCAGAATAGCACTAACTTGTTAGTAGCAGAGTAGTTGCTAATTTGTACAAGACTCAAAGATATCCAAGCAATGCCTGTCCTCACAAAATTTTCAGTTTCCCAGAGCAAGCAAAACATGTGAAAATTTTTGGTTCAAGAAAGAAGCTGTGTTATAAGACAGGTCCAAGAAAACATATTTTAATATGTCTAGAAAAAAATGGGATCATGTCCTGTTGAGATGATCAATGATGGCTTCATGTGGGAAGTGGCATTTAAAAATAATAACAAGGTCAATGGTAATAGTAGAAATAAAACCAAGTTAACATTAATTGAACAGCTAGATCATACCAGGCATTTTCTTAAGCACTGTATGTATTCATTAACTTCTTTGAACTTTAGAATAACTCTAGGAGATATGCATTCAACAATGAATGAATACCTGTAAGGCAGAGGTCTCTGAGCTGAGGTTATAGTAAAGAGTAAGAGAGAAAACATCCCTGTTCCCTTTCAGTTAACTTTCCACTGAAAATTACCACTATAATCTCCATTTTCCAGGAAACTGAGCTGTGAAGCCGTTAAGTATCCTGCCACAGTTCTCACATATATTTAGTATCCAAGTCAGGATTTGATTGCAGTCTGTAAGGCACAGAGCATGCTTAACCACTGTGTCCTTCCATCATGGGTGACAGGGTGATAATAATAAAATATAACAGTCATGTCAGTTAACGTTTAGTGAGGATTTAACATATGACAAGTGCTATGCAATTTTACATGGGCTATTTCTTTGATTCCTCAAAACAATCCTATGAGTGCAATAACTGGAATAGGTTTATGAGTTGGTAAGACCCTGCACTTTATAATCAAACCACCATATTCCAAATTCTAGCACCTGTGTCTTTACCTGCTTCTGCCTCCCATATTTTAAGTGTTTTGGAGTCAGTGTACATCTTAGCCCTTGTTGTGTCCCAGTGCCTGACACATTGATGCTGTTCAGTAACTATGTGTGGGTGAGTGAAAGATGGATAGAATAAGGGGCCTTGAACTTGTTGAAGAGTTTTCATAAATCAAAGCATATGGCATGAGCTATACAATTTCAAGAACTTCAGCATTCCAGAAGGCATTCCAGAAACCACTACACGCTGGAAGGATCATCCTTCATCAATGTAAAAAACTCACCATAAGCCAAGGTAAGCACCTGTGCTGTGTGGAAGGCCTTGGGCATGCAAAGGAGATGGTTGTGTAGTTCAGGCCAAATTGTGACAACTTTTTCTGTTTCCCTGTTAGCCTTGGGTTTGGGCCCAGTGACAAAGAAGTTGGATCAGAAAGTAACTTCAAGAGGCACAAGTTTTCCTAGCACAAGAAAGGGTAACTTGCATCAAAAATCATACCAGTAGCTGCCTTTGTGGGTGATAATGCAAGTAATATCCTGACGCTCTAAACACATTATTAAATTCTCTACAATTACAGGAATGCATTGCTAAGAGAAGCAGCTAGACCATTTTCAAAGTTGGCATGTAACCGAGAAATGAAGAATTCAAGCTCTGTCCATTTTCTTTTTCCACTAATGAATACTCCTTTTGTTCCAACGTATCCCGACTGACTCCCCTGACAATACAGGTAATTAATGGACCATTCTTCTTGATTCAGAGACTGTTGAAAGTATAGGGGGACTTGATAATTGAATCGGCATCCAAACTTTCCCATTATCTAAGTGACTAATAAGTAAGTGTACATTAAATTAACAACATTTTTTTCTAGAAACTTCTTCACAACTTATTGATAGTGCTCATTGGCAAAGGAGAAAATGGAGGCAGTGAAGCCTTGCCAAATAAGATGATAGCAAAAATTTCCCTTGATTCCTTTATAGATGAGATTTAAGATTAGACTTCATTAAAGTCAACAAGGCCTAGATCCATCACCAGCTTTCAAAAAGTCAGAATTAAATAATTAAGTAGCCCAGTAGTTCCATTTAAAAATTTTTTATGACTTCCACCTAGATTTTTAACTTTGAAATAAAATATTTGAGATAGGGTAATGTTCAGTCAATAGTAACAATAATATTTAATGCTTCTGGTATTATTTTATTATAAAAAAGATTGCCAGTATCAATCATTTCCAGAACACCTTAACAACACATATTACAATAGGCCTGGCCCTTATTTTTTGTGTAAGCCATGCAAATGAGAGTCTAGAAGTCACAAATATTTGAAGCAGATGTCAACTTATTATCTTTTCTGGAATTGGTCTTAGAGACTGTTAGCTAGAATTTCCTCTCCTCCCCAAGGAAATTCTACATGGACTCAACATGTACAGGACAGAATAAGAGCTGATGTAGAAGATGCTCTATTTTGAAGATTCCTCAAATATAAGTTTCTTCTCCCTGAGGAATCACGTGGCATCTTCTTGCACTCAACACAATGTGTAATAGCCAGAAAAAGATTACCATAGATTCTGCATTAGTTTACACTAACATATCCCAAGCATTAAATTAATAATTTGAGCAGACATAAGATAAATGATAAATGATCACTCATAAACAAAATGTTGGTTGTCACTTCATGTTTTCTTATAGCAGTGCAGACAACATACGGGTCAAACAAAATAGCTGAGAAAAATCTTTTTGAGGGTGTTTTAGCAGGAATGACAAAGGAAGCCCCTCTGGTCTGTTTCTCAGGAGAAAAGAAGAGAATTAAACAGAGTAGAAAGAAAGAGATGGTATTTGGGGCCATAACAGATTGACTGAGGTTGAAAACATGAACATTGCAGGATGCGGAGAAGGTATTAAAATCAAAAGGGCTCCGAACGCCTTTCTGGAGAACCAGTGTGGAACAGCAGCCTTCCTGAAGCACCAGTGTCCCACAGGGCACTAGTCAGCATTCCACAGAAACAAAAGCTTAGTAGTCAAGTGGGCTTTGGAAAGAGTGAGTGCCAGAACTACCATTTTACAGATTCAAAAGCACTGGATGTGAACACTCAGATAACTCTTAAAGGACAAAAAGCCTGTTTAACATGGTTCAACCTAACATTGTCTAACTCATTTTATCATCGAACAGACCTGTCCCCTTTTCCCCACACATCTATGTTCCTTTCTCACTCTTTCCTTTCTCCTTTGCTTTGTCTTTCTTTTCATGATCTTTTCTGGATATCCACTAACCTCTAAGACTGTCCACAACTGGGAGCCATCACGGCCTTTAAATGAGGAGAGTGACATCATCACATTTGCATCTGGACTACAACAGGAAAAGGGGACTAGAGGAAGAGATGCGTTACTAGGTGGTCAAGGAAAAGAAAATAGGAACTCTGATGTTTCTGCCATGTGTTAGTGGTGGTGACTTTAAGAAAGAAAATAGAAGGAGCAGGTCCAAGAGAGTAGATGTACTGTTAGCCTGGGAAATGAATGCCTTCTGTGGCACATTTCTGGGGAGATGTCTAGGAAGCAGTTCAGGATCTGCAAGAAGGAAAGCATCCGGATATTGTGTTAGGACTCATGAATATTTCATTGATCTGGGAAGCAATGCAAATGTTAAAAATTTAAAGCAACATACTCTGTTAAAGCTAAGTTTTGGTATGGGTTCCTACCTACTGCAAACCCAGACCAGCAGAGACCATTACCTTGAAAAGAATTAGAACATTTGAATTCTACAAGTCACGAAGCTTGGGTTATAGTCACAGTTCCACTGGGAATCCAAGATTTTAAAAGTAGATGGGAGTAGTAGATCATTTAGCTCCCCTGTGGCTCTGTCTACAATGAGCTGAAGCAACCAGTTGGCCAGTGAAGCAGTCAGTCTAGCCAGTTATTAGCATCTTAAATAAAAACTAAAAGGGGCATGAGTGAACTTCAACTTATAAAATTTCTACACCCAATCATTTCTTATTACAACTCATGACTTTTGCCCAGTTGTTTTCACCACTAAAATTCTGCACAACTGGTTTGTCTCCTAGATAAAACTAATTCAGCATTAAATCCAAGCTGGTTGCCTTTCTCCTCCACAAAGCCTTTTCTAGCTGTCTACACCAACACTGAAGGTGTCATGAGCCACTTCTCTTTCGGAGCTGTGACACTCCACTCCTGTCTCCATCAGGGCATGGCACACACCACACTGTTACTAGATGGCTGATATCTCTCCTCCAATTACACTGTGTGCGCCTTCAAAGTTTAAATCTTATTTACCTCCAAGTGTCCCCTTTACCCTCTTTGCCTAGTACCTGGTAAAGTACCATTTGATTTCTGTTAAATGCATAATAAATATCTAGTGAGCAGACAAATGAATGTGTGCATAACGAAATGTATAAAAGCAAGAATGAAAGAGTAAATGCATGCATGAATGAGTAAATAAATGACCATCTGCACTGGCCATCAGGATGCTTAATTGGTCCACCAGTTTGTCAAAATATGCTTTTTGGGGAAACTGAGTGGTCAGGACCCTGAAGTGCTGTACATGGGATTTAGGCAATTAGGAACAGTCAGGGTTCACAGAGGGGCAGAGAGGATCCACTTTTCTCACCAAATCCACATAGACACAGACTGGGCTTCTGGTTAGAAAACTGAGGAGCAACTCATCTTGTATAAGGTATAGATGAAGAACTGGGGAACAGAGTTGTTTACATGGTATTAATTTTTGTTCAGAACATCACATTGACAGTGGAAAGGCCAAAACCAAGGGAAATGTCAGACACTTGCAAAAAAATGTTATGAAGGCCGATTATGTAAACCTTGTCTTATTTGAAGGGTAAAGACTGTAATCCACAGATCAAGTTCAAATTTCCTGTTTAAATATTGTGTGTTTGAATGTTAATCCAAGTTCCATGTTTGATTGCGGGGACTGGGGCTACAAATATTGATTACCATGAAATGAAAGCAGAAATTCATTTCTGAAAAGGAAGCGAAGGAACACATTTATATGAACCTAAGCAATAAATAATACCTTGGGATTCTGACTCATTTACAAGCCAGGGTGTAATTATTTCCTTTTTCACTCTGCTTCTTCAGCCTCCCTTCAGTGGACCGAATGCACATCCCATATCCGGGCACATTTACAAAAGCTAAAACAAACAATCCAAGTAGCCAAGCACCATAGCAACAGAACCAAACTTGACACCACTAACTCACAACAATAAATCTCCACAGATTTCAGAGTCACCACCATATCCCTTGCTTCATCTTTTCATTGCAAATACGAAGTCCCACTTTCCCAATGAACCACAGGGAGTCACTGCCTCATGCCATGACTCCGAACAATTGCCAAACCTAAGGTGTCATGGATAGCAAAGGAGAAAAGCTCACAGTGGAGAATCCCAGCAGAGCAAAACCTCCTACCTGGAACTCGGATTGTGTTTGAAACCCAGCAGGAAGACCAGGCTATGATGGGGAGATGCAATCTTGCAAAAAGTTTATGAGTTTAAGACTTCATGGTATGAGAGGTGTCATCAGACCTGAGCCCCATATTATTCTGACTCCAACAAATCCCTAGGACACAGGGAGCATGGATCACTAAATATTTCTACACAATACGATTGTATCAGTCATATTTGTACATAGACCTTTTCATGTGTGATTGATGCACCAACCCTGAGAGAAGGCAAAGAACTGAGGCAGAAACCTTGATGTGAGTCAATGGACAAATGATTAAACATGAGCACAAAATGGAATTCAGGCCAAATGTGTAGTGATGCTTTCCTTGAAGCATTTAAGTTCCTTAAATTCTCCTCTTTGCTTTGTCTATATGCAAACAGACTAAATGTTTCACAGACACAACAGAAGGGTATGGGTGAGGCCAGCACTGTCCACTTCAGTGGGTCCCCAGTGCCAGTGAGTGGACAAGTATGAGCTATAACAAAGTTCTTGCCATGCCAAGAAAAGAAGCAGAAAATGAAGTGGATGAAGTGAGGTTTCCTGAACCTACAGGACTCACCTTAGTTCTAAAATCATGTCTTCTGTATTTTATCAGTGTTAACATATCCTCTTTTTTATGCCATAATGATAGAGAGAAAAGTATTGTAGTTTTTAATTTATTTTATTTTTTAACTTGGCAAAATAAAAAAAAATAGCAACTCTCTAACAAAGACCATAACTAAAAACATAGATCATTTTATTAAATAAAAGTATACATAAGTATAGATAATAAGGTAATAAACACTTCTGTTCCTCAAGCTTTTAACTAATAATTATCAATGATGTATCATTTCATATAGTACTATTTTTTTACATAACTGAACAGCTCAGAGAAAGCCAGACATTCAGTCACAGTGGCCAATGATTCTAGGTAGTAGGAGCAGGACTAGGTCGCCAGGCTCCTTCCCACTACTCCAAGTTACTCCTGGGAATCAAAGAAGCCCTTGGACAAGCTGTAAATGATATTCCAAAGAAACATCCAACACATGAATATTTGCAGGCCCTGCAAAATGCCTGAACAAGATGTGAAAATAAGAAACAGTATTGAGTAGTTACATAATAAATTGTTTTCTGTCCCATCAGTGTCTTTTTGTTTTGGAATCTTCCTGAAAAAGCAGGTAAAGGTCAGGAAACTAATTTTCAGACTCTTGTGAAAATGCAACTGTCATACATAATCTCATTGTTTTGGGGACAAAATTTAACTAAGTTAATAAAAAACAACTTTGTAACCTGTTCACTACTACTGAATATGGTACCAGACTTTGGGCTAATTAGTTATAATTTTTAAGTCTTACTTTCCTCATCTTTAAAATGAGAATGATAATGCATACCACAAAATTAACATTTATTATTGAAGGATTAAATGTGACAATATAGGGATGGCATTCATCACAGTAATCAATAAAATCTACAAATTATTCCTGTTACTATGGGTTTTCTTCTGCAGAGGCCACACACCCTAATGCCAAAAGCGTTTGACTCTGAAGATTACATCCTTCAACTGCTGGATTCATTTCCTCAGCCTCCATCCAGGTTTCCTAACACACACCAGTTGGCAGCAATCTTTGCTAAATGCTCAACACAAAGCTTATTTTCTCATGGGCAAATTTTATAACCCAAATGGGTGTAACATGTATCTATGGTGGACGACTATCTAGACTGAAATTGACTTAGGAAGTCAAAGTGTAAGCAATTGAATATATCATGCAAGAGATAAATATACAAGTTCCCAAGATGCCATATACAAAGCAAAAGAAAAATTTCAGAATGCACTACATGACAAAGGTCAAATAAATGGTATGAGTAATGTGCTTTGGTTTCAACAGATATTAAGATCTCTGTGGGTTGGCAGAAGTGTGGAAAACTCTGTTATGGAGAAGAATCCAATGTCGGGCCATTAGGAGTGGGTAGGGTTTGGTTTGGCTGAAATGGAGATGATTGCATGAATAAAATCAATGAATAAATGACTTGGAGTAAACTAGAGAAAGTAAAGCAGTACAAAGTAATTAGAAATAAATCTAGATCTTATGTAGTTAGACTGAGGCCAGGAAGTGAAGGTATCAAAGTCCCCAACCACCCAGTGCTTCTGGGAAGCCGCCACTTGGCAGAAATTTCCTTAGCTCTGTTTTGTGAAATATTTCACATCCACCTCTATTAGGTGCCCTTAGTACAACTGTACTATTTAACTTTTTACCTTGAGCGTGTGTTTTTATCTCTTCACTTGGCTTCTCATGATTTTTGCTTTTCTCTCTGACTAGCCTCCTACCTTCTCCTAATACAACACTACTTCCTTGTCATATTTGAACTGTGCCCAATATGAGATCCCTTCTTCCTCTCTCTCTAGATGCAGACAAGAACAAAACTCCTCCAGCTTATACCGTAAGACTATTCCCTGGGGTGTGTGAGAGTCTGTGGCTTTCACTTCTAGGCAGAGGGGGGTAGGTACAATGTTGAGAAACAGTCGATCTTTTTTGTTTCATTGGGATTTCAAAGAGTAAAATTTGGTAGCCATCCTAGAGAAGTTAAGGGATTTAAAAGATTGCTAAGCAAGTCAACAAAAATTCAGCTCCATCACTGCCCCAGTCCGCCAGGCGCCAGTGATGCCCAAACAATCACTGTTATCATTTTCTGCTGTAGAGCACCATTCACTCGGTTACCAGTCTTTTCTCTGGGTGGGGTTTTTTTTTTTGGCACGTTTGTTTTTTGCTTTAATCAGTATTTCATATTCTTATAAGGTGAAATTTTCATTGAAATTTTTAACTTGGAGCCAATTTGGGGCCATGGCTCTCATCTGTAGCCATTGTCCACACAGAGAGCACAGCCCACTCAGCTACATTCCCTGCTGGATATAGAGGGCCCTACAATAAACAGAAAAATATGCCTGCATTGTGAAAATCCACATTACATCCTGTTCCAATTTGGCAGCTCACCTGTGGAGCTCTGAGGCTCATTTGCATACCATCGAATTCCAGTGGGAAGGCACTGGGATTGCATCTTAAAAGCGACCTCACATGGCATTGACCTCCTTCCTACAAACCGCAGTACCAATAATCACCCATCCAGCCTCCATTTAAATCTTTCTGGATAGCATCTCACAAATCATATCTGATATATTCAATTTGTAAAAAAGTCTTTTCTTGTATTGATTCAAAATCTGCTTCCCTCTAACTATTATCCATTACCCTAATCCTGTTTTCCAGAATTAATAGAATAAATCTTACCCAGAAGCAGACATTGAGTAAGAATTTTCATGCCAGTGATTTATTATGGAAATGCTCCCAGGAGAACTTGTGAAGGAGGAGGGGGTGGGGGGGGAAGAGGACAGAAAAGGGGAGAAAGTCAGTAGAGACTTGATGACAAGCTAAGTGTCTTGGAAGGTGGCTTCAGCCAGACCCTGCACGGGAGCTCCCTAGAGGGTGTCACATCTCCCGATTTTGTCCCTGTCAGGGGGCAAGGAAGCTGGGCTTTCCTATTCTACCATGAATCAGTCTTTCACCAAAGGGTCACCCTGGTGACCTAAACCTTCTGCATTTCTGTCTGTCTGTGTGAAAACCATTTCAGGGATGTGAGAACAGTCTTCTGAAGGAAGGTTCAGGTGTTAGCCTTTGAAAGCCAATGTACATAGAACCCGGAGGGGTTCTATGTCACAGAAAGGCTGAGGGGATCTGAGCACATCAGAATGAGACCACCAGGCCACTATGCTTCCTCACAAGATCCCTTCAGGCCATTGCGTACGCTTTCACTTCTTCCTCCAAGTCTCCCTGTCCTTCCACTAAACTGTTCCAGTTCTATTGACACCATGTTCACACCCAAACCTTGTGAGACCTGTAACACTGAACCTGTGCTGTTTTTCCACGTCTCAAAGAAAGGGACTTCGGGCAGATTTACCTGGCTATGGAATGACAGAGGTGGGCCTTTCAGAGAGCAAAGGTTGAAAGGGCTGGATATTAACTTCGGCAATTCTCCATCTGTCAACTGGGAAGAAACTGAAAAGACAGTAACAAAGGATTTTCCGAAAGGCCCACCAGCCAGTCCACACTGCTCCAGAGAAACCAGACCCTGCCTTGGAAAACATTGGAAGACCTGAAGTTTCGGCTACAACAGTTTTTAACTCAGCCATGTTTATAAAAATGGGAACTTGAGACTTGAGGAGATTTTGACACCAAATATGGTTTGAATTTCAGAGGCTGAAAAGTACATTTCTAGCCTTTGGAAAGGTCGCCCTTCCTGTTTTCAGGTTTATGAGCCGCAATGTTTATGGTGGCTCAGTTTCAACTCTTGTTTCTTTTGCCTGCGGGGCATTTTGGTGTAAATGTCACTTTCTCCAGCCTGTGCACTAGAAGGGCTTAAGAAGGGCTTGCAAGTAGATATCCAAGGCCATGTTCCAGGGGGCAAGAGTGGGAGTTCTGGGTTTTTTTTCCCCTGAATTCTAATTGATCTTCTTGTTCATATAGTGCTGTTTGAAGAAGGACATGTTTGAGGTCTTGACAGAGGATTTCTAAAACACCAACCAAACCAAAGGAAACAAACCAACAAATGTAAAATATCATCTTCACACTATGCCTACACTAGACTTGCAGGTTGATAGTTAATCATATTTCCCCAACTGGGGATTGAAGACTGATGATTAATCATATTTTTTCCTCCTCAAATTTTAAAAAAGTTGAGAATAAACATGGGAGTCACAGGCGGAGAACCAAGTATTTAGTTGCAGACGGGGGCGAGATTAGCATGGCTTGAACACAAACACAGCGGGCTTCCTAATTCTCTTTCCTTTGTTGAACTTACCAAGTCTCCACGGAGCAACAAGACTATGGCCATTTCCACAGGGACAGGCCAGTCACCAAAGAGGAATAGTTTTTGGAGCAGGGAGATAGAAAAAAATGACTACAGGGGCCAGGATACTCTGGTTTGGCACTTGTAACTCTGTGATCTCAGATAAGCCACTTACTTCCATCTGTCGGCTCCTCACTCATAAAATGAGCATTCTCAGAATTACTGTATTTTTCAGACTATAAGACACACCTAGGTTTTAGAGGAGGAAAATAGAAGAAAAAAATTTGAAGCAAAAAATGTTTAAAAAAAGGGCATCTTATACTCTGAAAAACACTAAATGAGAAATGCATAGGAGCTTTGCATACTGCCTGACAGATAATGAGTAATCCACAAAGAATAGCTTCCATTATTAAGAATATTAATAGTTTTGTTCCTACCTTCAGCCTACTAATAGATTCTTGGGATTTAGGCACTCCTGGCCCATTCTTCTCCTACAATTGATGCTGATGCATCTGAAATGTTTCCTCTACATGTATGGCCCTCAAGACAGGCTCAGATACAGATGGCAGCTCTAGTGCAATGGTTCCTCCATCACATCAGCCTTCTGAACGTCTCGTGATCATTCAACATTTAATGAGTGCCTACTTCTCACTGGGTACAGACTTAAGCACAGAGAAGAGCTGGTATTCGGAGTATGTTCCACGGAAACAACGGTTGCCATGCACGGGTAGGGGCTAAAGCAGGAAACAGGTTTCTCAACCTCAGTTGCCAATACTGCTTATGGGCAAAGTATCAAGTTCCCAACAGCCAATAAGCAAATAAAACCTGAAGTCCCGAGAGCATCCTATGTTCACAGGATATGCTGACACAAACAGATTATACATTTTAACACGTGATTCAAACTAACACAGTGGATCGTTTCTTTGAATCCACATTATAACAGAAGTTTCAGAATCTCAAGGTCATGAAAGAAGTTCCCAAGCCCTCAGGAAAAAAAATCTTTAATCTTTATTTAATATATAATCTTCTTTAATCTTTCCTAAAGTCAGTAAACTAGACAAAGGGGCACCACACAAAATAACCCCCCCACACTACTCCTGAAGAAGCTTCTCATGAATTATTAATGGTTGGCCAGCAACAAAATCTTCAAGACAAAGACAGAATGTAAAATACGAAGCCTCTCTAGTCACAAAATTTATTACACTTTACAAAGATCATATTTAAATACATTTTTAACACAGCTCCTACTTAACAGTCATGGATAATCTTCCCATCATGGCAAATTTAAATGCACTAAATTATAATCTCTTTCTTCTATTATAGTTTATGTAACCAGAGATGATGTGGAATTGTTGGGATTGCAATAATTTGGAGACTGACAATTAGTACTGACAAGATTAATAGCGCATTCACATTTTTATAAACTACAGAAGAACTATATTTTAAGAGAGTACATTCACATGGCCAGTTAACACATTCAGTGGTAAATTCAGGATAATCACTTCACATGAGGGCTACTTATTAACAGAATGGGTAGTTATAGGGCAACTTAATCACAAATTAGACTTGTGTAAATGCTTATTCATTCATTCATTATAGAAATATTTACTGAGCACCTACAATGTGCTAATTGTTTGAGAAACGGATGTGATTAAAATGGAGAGGATCTCCTCCGTTTTACAGTTTACAATCTCGTAGTAAATGTAACCTTGACTCCAATTGTGAATGTCAGAATTTTTGTAAACAGAAGAGCTACCACTTCTGTGTATGACATTCAATCTACATGCAGACACCATTAATTTGTATTTTACTAACATCCACAAGAAGCATAATTATCTGCTTTCCTAACCCTCAGTAAGTTTTAGGCAGATAATGAGAAATGCCCACCATTGTTCAAAACTATAAAATCACTAGCAGGCCTAGTTACCATTCATTTATACTCACTTCCTGCCAAGCACTGTTATCAATGCTTTACTGATTTTTACACATTTAACCTTCACAAAAAATCTTATGAGTTAAGGACTATTCTTATCCCCATATTTCAGATGAGAACACTATGAAGCAGACAGGGTTTGGTAACTGGCTAAGATCACTCTTCTAATAAGAAGCAGAGAAGGTACTGGAATACACCAAATCCAGCATCAAAGTGTCAAGGTTTTGAATATTACAACATACCCAGTCTAAAAGAGGAAGCTATCTCAGCTCACCATTGACTTTTGTTTTAGCAATCCTTGACTTCTGGTTTAGCAGTCAGATGTGTTGGGGTGCAGTATGCAATTAGTAGCTAGTTCATCGATAGCTGCTCTACCAAGCTTTCTATGATGGGAGGTGCTTTGAGTCCACACACTACCGCCTAGTAGAATAAAGTCATTACTTAATGATATATAGTGATCTTTCTTTGTCCTAATGATAAACTGAGATAACAAAGGTATTCAAACATCTATCTTCAGACCTGGGTTTTATGAATCATTAATGTTTGTATGAGGTAACACTGAAACATTTTGAACTTAGTCAGAACAACTAGGTAAGAGATTTAGCACCACAACTTAACATTCTGGCCTTGGGAAAACAAGTCTCTTAATTACTATGAGCTTTATTTTACCTATAAACTGGTATACTCACAGTATTAAGCACAGAGAGAGATTCTTGAAAGAGTAAAATCCATTATTTCACAATAGCTGTGAAAGTGCTTTATGAAGTCTACATGGATTCAGTTTAATTCAACCCACAAGCCTTTGTCGAGTATCTTTGTGATAAGGATTGTGGTAAGCCCCAAAGTCCAAAGCTTTAATGGATTATTATCACTAGCGTGTTAGTTCTAAGTTATGTTTATGGCACAACAGAATTACATTTTATGTGTATATATACAATTTATAGTACACTTGGACCCCTTATCTCATAAATATTTACTGTAAGTGTGTGTTCATTTTCTAGGACATGGGGCATAACTTGGCAGTTTTAAAGTAATGTGGTTTTGTGTTTTTTGACATACTAATCATCATTCCTGTGATTTACTTGTTGACAAATGCTTGGTTGAAACTATGTGTCAATTATCATATTGTTTCCATACAAAGCATGTTCCGATTTACAACACTGGTTTTTAGGAATATATTACAATCTAACTTGTAGGCTGCCTATGTATTTAAGTGCCTTTTCAGATCAGTGCACTAAGACCCTGAAGATGGATGTTTTCTTCGATAAACCAAAGTATGTACCTGAGGTAAATACAGAAAGGCAGTGAATGTTTTTCTTAAATGTTGTAGGTCATAGCTCTGAGGTTGTGCTTATTATGATCAAATATGCATTTGCTCTTTTTCTTCAAGTGAGAAACTATCTCATGTTATTTATCTTCATTTGATGAGCATTTATTGCAGAGTCACTATGCTCCAGGCACTGGAAACTTTTAAAGTACAACTTATGAGGAGGTTCAGGATTTGTCTAGAAGCAAAGTAAGAAGAAAAACATCTCAGGCATAAGTGCAGCAGTCAAGGCGTGGAGGGCCAAGAGAACAGGCATGTTCGGAAGCAGTGGGTGTCCTTGGTGTGCCTGGGATGGAGGGAATTAGGGAACGCGTTGGGATGCATTTGTGGACTGTCTGGAGCGTCAGGCTAAGGAGTTAAGGCTTCACCCCTCAGACACCAAGAAGAGACCTCAAGTGACTTGGTGCAGTCTGTTGAATGACATCACTGCCCCCATTCCTTTGTTGGTGCTAATGGCCTCTATGAGAGAGAACTGAACATGGTAGAAAGTGAGCGCTTAGGACTGTGGTTCCTGGAAATGCTTAGCAAAGAACGGAGCGTTCCTACCAACCAGAAAAGGTGAGACTCCCTTGAGCCACCCTGGCACAGCACCCACCATTTCCCAGCCTTCCCAGAGGCTGCCCGTGGTGTGCACAAAAATTTCTGCAGGTCTGCAATCAAGTAGAAAATAAGAGGTCATTACAAGTGCTGTGAAGGGAGTCTTAAGAGATATGGGTAATGATATTTTAATCAGGTTCAGCGCAGGGACAGTTGAAAGAACAGGCAGAAAATAATTGCTAGAGCTCTGTAACTGTGTGGGAATTTCAGAGAACAAAGAGATTATGAGGAAGACCTCCAACAGTAAACCGCTAATGGATGACATCCCCAGGACCCACGTTCCCAACACCTCGACTCATTCCTCATTAAATATCACCAACTAAGTCCACTGAGGAAGGTCTGCTCCATAGGAACAAATCTCTGCTATTTTTGCATTGCTCAATTAGAAGCCTGGGGTCAGTGTGGTACGTACATGTTGTTTATCCACATTACTTAGGAATGACTTCCTTTTGGCATCTTAAGTAAACTTACAAGACATATGCATAGAGATTTCCTCTTAATTATGCTCCCATTTCGCTTTCATTCAGCCTTTCTTCTGCATTTAAAAATATAATAATGTAATTCACTTGTAATACCATTGTGAAGATCCACAAAGGCTTAAAATAACAGCCTTCAAAATAATTATCTCTGACCTAAAGGAAAAGACTTTTCTTTTAAATTCAGTTAAAAGGAATTATGCTAGGTGGATAAATGCCTCTTGTCACTTTACAAGACTTGAAGGCCAGCTAAGAGCCTGAGGACAAGCCCAGCATGTTCCAAAGTAGAGATCCTGGAAGGCCCTTCTACTTGCAAAAACTGGAAAATGGCATGAGAAGAGCAGGAGTTTTGTCCTGGTCGTTGTGGCATTCATTTGTCATTTGCTCCTCCGGGCCTCGGTTTCTGAAGCTCTAGAGTGCAGTCCCTGTGTGTTCTGATTCCCACAGGCTTCAGGGCTTAGTGTACAGAGAAAGACATGTACACTCACTCACATCCAGAGCTCATGTCTTGAACAGTGGTCAAGAGCAGGGACACTGTGGCCCCATTGCTGAGTTCACATCCCAGCACTGCCCCTTATTTGCCATGGGACTTGAGGTTAATTACTTAGATTTTCCATGTCTCATTTCTCCCCTTTGTAAAACTGGAGTAATGATATTACAGTAAGTCCTCACGCAACCTGCATAGGTTCTGTGACTTGAAGGACATGATGCGTAAGAAAACCAATTTCACCCACAAGCTTACAGTTATAAAGGAAAGTTAAGTTCCTAAGGCTTCTTAGAATATTGTAATGAAACGATGCTGAAGAATATAATATTACTGTTAGGAAAATTGAATGAGTTAACAATTTTGCACAAAACATTCTAAGCACAGTGCTAGGCTCATCTTAAAATCTCTATAAGAATGATTCTATGCCAGCCACTGAGCTAAATTCTTTATTTAAATTTTATCATCCGGCCTTCAAAGCTGATATTCTTATCCCCGAGGGACTGCCAGGAGCTACACAACTAGCAAGGGCAAGGTAGCATTTGAAGCATGCAATTAAGAGCCTGACCCAAACCTTGGCACCTTTGACTACATCACATGTCCTCTTTTCCTTTGGTTCTTTCTGGCCCACTCTGCATGCAGGACCCAGGTTCGCCAGGTAAAAACTAGCAAATGAGCTCAAGGACACGTTATGTTTAAGGCTGCATTTGCAAAGACTTAAAAGTCCAGAAGCAGATCATCTTGCATGACTATGAAAATCAATTAATTTCCTTCCCTGCGGGCTCCTTACGATGGTTAATGGCATCACTGCCATAGTCTCTCAAGCTAGATTTTGAAGACTGGGTTAACAGCAAAGAGCTGCAACTCGTAACCATGAGAACAGGTAAGCTCACAGAATAATCAAAAGAGAAGCGCAAAAGTGATTATCCTATAGATGCCAGATGGCACCGATGCAACCGAATATCTATTACAGATAAAACATGATCCAAAATATTTCATGATGAATAGCAGCATGAGCCCAAATTCATCACCGTGTTTAATTATGGCACACACAAGGTACTGCCACTGAAATCAAAGAAAGGGAAAGACAGCCCCTGTCACATTTACTACTGGAGTATCTAAACACTGATACAGGTATGAAACTGGTACGCTAGGTGTGACTATTACAAATGATGAGAAAAAATATTATTTGAAAATAGTGATGATATATCTCAATAGACAAAGACTTCTAGAGTTATAAGAAAGAGGATGTTTACTAAAGTAACTGAATATAAAATTAATATTCAAAAACAAATAGCTTCTTATGCACCCACCTTCTCTTACTCATACACCCCACAGCTGATTTTTTACAAAGTAACTAGAATAATCATTTTAAAACAAATGTGATGGTACCAATGGCCTGCTTCAAATCCTTCAACAACTTCCCATTACATTTCAAATGTAATCCCAGCTCTGGCTCTGCTCTTGGAATCCTGTTTATCCACATCACCTGCCTCCATCCCTTGCCTGTGATGCTTCAGGTGGCTTCCACTGTTTTGAGCTTCTCAAACATGTCTGAGTACTCTTGCCTCAGGGTCTCTGCATATTCTGTTCTGGCTGCTTTGTCTGTCTTTGCTTCTTGCTCCTTGGGTGCCTGGATCCCTCCCATTCTTCAGACCTCAGGCTTAAAAGACCTCTCCTCAGAAAGGTCTTTCTCAAATACACTACATTAGTTGCTTTCCTCCAAGTCTTCCAAATCCAAACACTCTTATTCACAATCACAATTCCATGCATGTATTATTATCTGAAATTATAGATTCCCTTGTTTGTTTATATGATCACCATCTCTCTCCCTTTGCAGGGTACACTCTGCTAAGATAGAGACCATAGCTGTTTTCAGGTAATTCCAAGAACATTTCTGTGGAAAATTAACTAAATGATTCTGAGATTTATAGAAAATAATAAATAGATAATAGTGGCAATGGTAATTTTATAGATAAAGTAAAAGAAAAGTAAAGTATATTGCCACATATTAAGCAATATTGCAAAGCTACAATTTTTTAAGGTAATTACCTGGATTAAGCCTGAAACAATTGATAGTAAATGTACTATGTAATATATGATAAAAGAGGCATCATACTCAACAGGTAAAGGGATTGATTATTCAACAAATAATATTAAAGAATTTTTCTTTACCCATGACCAGTATGGTTCAGTTGGTTGGAGCATCATCTCATAGACCAAAGAGTCATGGGTTTGACTCTCCATCAGGGCACATAACTAGGTTATGGGTTAGATCCCCGGTTGGGGCCCATACAAGAAAGTAACCAATGTTTCTCTCTCGCCTTGATGTCTTTCTCCTTCTCTCTCTTGGTCTCTCTCTCCTCTCTCCCAAAGCAATGGGGAAAAATGTCCTCAGGTGAGGATTAAAAACCAGAATTTTTGCATATAACAATTTTTTCAGCTTTTTACTACACACCATAAAATACAACAAAGCCCAGATTCATTTATTTGTTAAACTTTGGACTGGTAGATAGAAGGAGGAAGGAAAGAAAGAAAGAAAGAAAGAAAGAAAGAAAGAAAGAAAGAAAGAAAGAAAGAAAGGAAGGAAGGAAGGAAGGAAGGAAGGAAGGAAGGAAGGAAGGAAGGAAGGAAGGAAGGAAGAAGAAAGAAGAAAAAGAAGGAACTGGTAGATAATATTTCAAGCATCTTAAGGGTTTTGTGACAGAAAATCTTTCTAAGCTTAATAAATGAACAAGACACCTCTACATCAAAAATTATCATGGAAAACTTTAAATAAAAATTACTTGTCAGGAAAACTACTTATGAAAAATATGCTGATGATAAGATAATATTCTAAATCTATAAAGAATGTTTACAAATCATTAAAAAATCACTCAAAATCTCAACACAAAATAGGCAAAGGAAATAAGTAATTCATGTAAGTAAAGCCACAAATGTGGACATATGAAAGAAATGATCAGCTTCCCTAATAATCAAGCAAATGTGAATTTAATGGCTAATATTTTTCAAGTAGTAAAGTAGCAAAGATTTTTCCAACAGAATCCTCGTGTTGGCAAGGCTGCATTAGACAAGCACTCATCCATTAGGATAAGAAAGGGTAAGTTGGGACAACTTAATTGAAATACCATCTGATGATGTGAATTGGGAGTCTTTAGATGGTTTATATCTGTGGAATCAATAATCTTCCAGAAATATCTCCTGAATAGTCAAACATGAGTACATATGTGTGTGTGTAAGCATGCTCAATGCACTATTAACTGTAATGGCAGGAAACGTGTTTCTAGCCTAAGTGTATAATAGGGCAACAGTTAAGTACACAATATAACCCTTTTATGAAATACAGTTTGACCATTTAAATTACTGTGTTGAAAGACTAAGGATATCAGAAAATACTAATGACATATTGTTGAGTAAAAAGAAATAGAATATTAAACCACATCCAAAATTAGCCTAATTTTGTGTGTATTTATGCAATAAAACCTCACGGTAATATAATGAATTTTAAAACTAATTATCTTAGGGTGGTTACATTATAAGAAATTTTTATTTTTCAGTGTTTTTTTTTAAATTACTGTTTGTATTCTCAAATACCAAAAATTATTTGAAATGAAGGAAATAATTAAGAGAAGAGAAAAAAAGCTTACAGTTTAATGAAAAAACTCAAAAGAAGTTTCATTTTAGAAAAGTTAAAACTTGGTTTTTAATTGTATGCTAAGGTGATAAAATGATTAAATATCAAAATATGGAGACAAGTATAAGAAAATATAATCACTAAAAGTGCAAAAATAGTATGACTTAGTCAATAGGCTGTAAATCAGTAACAAAGGAAATTAAATTATAATAAAGTCATTTCATCTATTAAACCAGTGTCTAGAAAGCTGATAACTGCATGTTTATGAGTGAGCAGAAAGCAAATTCTCAATAACCTCAAGGTCAAAGTTTTGCTCTAGTATTGATACAAATTTATCTCTAGTATTAATACAAACTAGAACTATGTTTTTGGAAATTAGTTATCAAATATATAAAATCTATAAAATGTGCTTTTCCTTTGATTTACCACAGAAATTTTTCCTGAGAAACAAGCCAGGAGAGAAAGTTCTAGGTTCTGAATGTCCATGACAGTGTCGTTGATAACATTTCCAGACCAGAAGCAGTCCAACTATTGGAACATAGGTGAGTTGTTAAATAAACAATGAGACTGTCAAATTAGTTGTTTTTTTAATATAAGAAAAATGCTACCTGGCAGTGTGTCCATGGTATAGAGATAAAATATTAAACGAAGAGGCCAGGGTACAAAATCTTACATGTACATGTTTCCAAGATGCCCGTGCTGTACATGTGTTCAAAAAATAACATGTGTTTCCAAAGGTGGTGGGATTCTCATGGAGTTTTCCCTGATTTTTTAGGAGTGTGTGTGTGTGTTTCTGGTCTGGCTTATATTGTTGTGAGAGAGACAATGAGAGAAGTAGTAGAAGTGGAACCGGCTCCGGAAGAGAAGGGAATGGATGGGTTCAGCTAACAGGTTCACCCCTAAGGGGGGAAAGGAGGCTCAGATGTTCGGACTAACATTGTCTTCTCTGTGTCATCACTCTGTGAGTTACTTTCAAGCATGTTAGCACATTTAGTCCTCAAAATACCACTGTCTTGTGTTTTTTAAACCCCCATTTTCTGCATGGAGAACAGTAAGTAGGCTGAGAGTGGCAAAGTAACTTGTGGCAGGCCACACGGCTGGCAGGTACAATAGACTAAGTTCAGACCCAGAGCTCTGTGTCTCCAAAGCCTAGCTGAATGCACCACACTTGCTCTACAAATCACCTTTTTCTTTCAGGTAAGTGGACAGAGGATTGGCTGGGTAAATACCATACCAAGTTTATTTGGAGTGGTATGAGGAGAGTGTGGGAACAAAAAGGGAAGATGATGAAATTCTGAGTGACTAGAATCTTTTCAGTCAAAAGCAGGTGAAATTGTCTTCAGAGAGAGGGGCCACAATACTTTGAGAGAGTGGAAAATTCATTAAGAGCCTCTGTGAGGAGTGGGGTCTGGTACTGGCCAGGACCCAAGAGCAGATCCTGATTCCTGAAAGATGCAATTCCAAGTGCTTTAAGAACATGTTACAGGAAAAAGAACAAGCACTTGGAATCACACAGATTAAATTCTGAGTTTTGTTTTCAATACTACCTACAGAGGTGGTGAATCCCAGCAGGTATAATTTTGCCCATCATCCCTGCACCCAGAAGGCATTTGGCAATATCTGAAAATGTTTTTGGTTGTCATAGTTGGGGCTGGGGTACTGCTAGGTGGAAGACAGGAATGATTCCAAAGTATCCCACGATGCATAGGACAACCGACCACAACCAACAATTATCTAGCCCCAAAAGTTGATAGAACCATTCCAGAGACTCTGACCTACAGGGATGACCTTTAGGAAAGATACTTAGTGAAATTCTCTGAGCCTCAGTTGCTGTGTTCCTAAAATAATGGTGGCAACTCTTGCAAGATTAGAGGAATTGTGTGTACAATCTGAAGCACAGTGTTCAGTCACATGGGCACCTCTGAATCACAATCTAAGCTCTACTTAACCAGCTAAGTCCTTGGGCTCTCTCGTTCTCAGTTTTCCCCAATTATTACCCCATCCAATTAAGATACAGCCTCAAGATTGACCTACTTGTTTATCAATCAACCAGGCTTATCCTTACCCTGCTAAAAGTTGAGTTGAACCAATATTGGAGAAGTTATTACTTCTGAGACCCAGGAAAATATTTCAATTCTAAAATTGTATTGATAGGAAGGAAATCATCATAAATATACACATAGATTTATCCATAAGGATGTTTATTACAGAGATGTTTGTGGTAGGGAACATGTATAAACAACCAATACTGGGAATTGGTTCAATAAATGATGCTACATCCATTTGAGATGGAAAAAGATAAAAACTAGATTACCATTTAGTATCTAAAACATGAATCATTGTCATAAAATATCACTTAACACAGAAAATATCTGGAAAGACAAACATCAAAATTGGAACAGTAGCTATTTCAGGGCGGTGGAATTAAGATTGCTTTTTTGATATGCTTTATTATATATTCAAAATGTTCTAAAATTAACTTGTGTCCTTACTCTAAACAAAATAAAATCAACAAATAGTATATACTCTGGGGGTTCGATGTGTATTTTCCATCAGGTTCAAAAAGAGTTGTACTTCATTCAAATAGAGCAAATCAAAGGAAATCTGAAAAGGTGAGCACGAAATTTCTGAAGTTCAAAAGGAAAACAAGAAAACTACTAAATTGACAAGAAGCTTCCTCTCTCTAAGAAGTTGCCAACTTCAACATAAAACACTTGCAGCCAAAGAGTGAGAAGTGAAATCCTAACTCTCAGAACGAAACTAGTATTGCTTCCAAATGAGACAAGTTTCCCAGCCGGATTTGCTCTTTCTCTTCATGGTGTCGAATGGTCATTTGCATTATCTCCAGTGAGAAAACATCAAGTCTGAATTCTCCAAGTAATTATACACAAATGGTCTTTAATCAATGCAAAAAAAAAACAATAACAAACAAACAAACAATAAAACCCTTCTCTATATTTCTCAGGTTTTCTTCCATTTCCTGTGGAGCAGTTTACGAAAACTGTGAAGTGTTCCAAGTGCTTTCAGGAAATGCTTTCAATCTGTAAGTACTTCAGTATGGAGCTTATGTAAGTTGAGGGAAAAGAGCAGTTTTGCAATGGATCCAACCAGCAAAAATATCCACTGTTCTTCCCCCACAGCTAGGCAGTTTCCACACTGTAGATGTTCTAAAATAGAATTTCTAAATCCTCCTAAAAATGGCCCACGTCAACATTTCCCATGCTGTATAGGCGGTATCCATCACAGCACCATACAGTGCAGCCTGGGAATCACATCAGTATCCCTGCCCTGTGTAACATGAAAATCGTAGACTCTCTCCTCTTGTTCTTACCTCTGTCCCTTAGCACCCACTCTATCCTGTGCTACTTAGATCTTTCCCCCTCAGTTTCCTTTTACATCCTCAACTGCTTTTTGTCCTTGGCACATGACAACAGGTTTGGCTTCTTTCATTACAACCACCAGAATGCTTCTGACGTTGTTTGTGTTCTTGCCTTCTGAAGCCTCCCCTGGCTGCTGCCGCTGGTGGCCACATGGGCTGACCCATCCACCTAGCACAGACCTATATCCTACCCTCTTGGGATGGTCAATTTCGTTTGTCATTTTCCCTGTGCTTAGGGATGTCCAGATAGCTGACAAAATGTCATCTTTGGGTACATCTCTGAGGGCATTTCAAGAACAGATTAGTATTTGAATCACTAGACTGAGTAAATATCTGTCCTTTCCAGTGTGGGACAAAATCATCCAATTTGTTGAGGACCTGAATTGACTTAAAGGCAGAGGAAAGGAAAATTTGTTCTCAACTTGAGCTGGGGCATCCATCTTTCTCTGCTCTTGGACATCAGTGTTCCTAGCTCTCAGGTTTGGGGACTTAGACCCCCCTGGTTCTCAAGTCTTTGGGTTTGGATGAGAACTATACCACTGGCTTCACCGAGACTCCAGCTTGCAGATGACAGATTTTGAGTCTTCTCAGCCTAAATAATCATGTGAGTCACCTCCTCATAATAAATCGCTTTCTATGTATCTATCTCTGTCTATGTCTATCTCTATCCTATTGGTTATTTCTCTGAAAAGACATGACTAATAAACTCCTTAATAGATGATTGGCCACCTTTGTATTTAAAAGGCAGTTTCTTCAAAGCTCAAGAAGCCTGAGAATTTGCATACTATCACTAGCAATACCAACTCAGCTATGACACTAAGTGAGTAATCCCACTGTTAGTCGGTATTCTGATTACACAACAGCGAGAAGGATCTGCAGGTGCGGATCTTCAGCACTCACAGCATTGTCTAGGTTTGGGTGTCAGCTGAATAAATTCCAGCTTTGCCACTAGATGATGATGAACAGTGGTAAAACTTTATGAGCTTTGGATTTCTTGCCAGTCAAATTAAAAGCTCAGAAAAAAGCAGAGAATCTTGAAGGGGTCTCTGGTACAGAAAAAATATCCTAGGCTAGAGTCGAACAGAACTGAATTTTAATACTAACTTCGTCCCTTACTTCCTAGGTGGCAATGAACAATTCTCTGACCCTCTGTATAGTTCTAAAATGTATTCTAAACATTTAGCAAACATATGCCATGCATAACCCATGAACAGCAGACATCAGTGAATCCCAGAAACTTAGAACCTTAAAAACAGGGAGGCTTGATCCTGCATGTTAAAATATATTGACAGTCAGAAATATAATCATGACTATATAAGTATGTACCCTTGGGCATAGAGTATAACCCAGAAATCCAAAAAATTGTTTACTAAACACTGGTAAACTAGAAAAAGTTTTATAGTATAATTATAGTGATCTTTGTCATTTCTTCTCAGACACTCACTAACTAGACTTGTGAGTTGTAACGTGTCATTTCTAAGCATGAGTTTTCTCTTTTGAAGAGTAAAAGGTATATTGTTTATGCTCTTTAATTATTAAGTAACAAAAATATAATGAACCAATTTGAACATTAAAAGGAATGATTAGCCCCAAAAAAAGAGAACAGGTTTAGTGTTAAATTTAGGCACAGCTAGGATATAATTTGGGCTCTATTTCTTTGAGGTAGACCCTTTCTGTGTCATGGATATGGTACAGCTTCATAATCCTGGACTCATGTACTACCACCAGAATTGTCCCTTCCCCTACAGCACTGGCAAAAAGAAAAAACAAATTGCAGAGTAAACTCTGATTGGCTGTGCTGGGATCATGTGCCGATTGCCAAACCAATAGCCTTGACCACGGTATTATATGTTTGTCCAGACACGAGTCATATTCACAGCCCTCTGTGTGCTAAAGAGGAAGGAAGAGCCCACCACCAACTGAATCATGTGGAATTGGTTCCCAGAAAAGTCTGTGCATTGGTTAAAAGAAAGATGAATTGATGCTAGGCTGGAAAAGAATGGTGGTACCTTATATGAACTCAAGGTTCTTCACAGGTAGTTTTTTCTTTTTTTCCATTATTCTAGGCCTCATTCTAAATAAATACCAGAGAAGCCTACTTAAAAATCTGAAACAAGAAAGGATTAATATATCAAAAGACCAGAAATATAATGTATTAGAACAAATGGGGATTTTTCACCAACCTAAGCTCTGAGGTAGACAAATAGCAATCATTAAGTGCGTTGGCTTCATGCCTAGGATTCCACTAGGTTCTATTGGCCTGACATTTGGTGCTTAGGTTAGAGATGTAGAAGACAAGACAAGCATGTGTAAACCACAGGAAATATTCAAAAAGGCCAGTGAACATGTTTGAAATCAGAAGAATTACCTCATAGGTACACAACATCATGGAAGTCCCAGAGGCCCTCTGACCTACAAAGTAGGCACAGCAACACCAGTACCTTCTCCAAAAAATAACTGCAAAGACCAAATGAGGTAAATACAAAAGCATTTCAAATACAATGCAGTCCAAGCATAATTATTTTTACAGAACAGATTTTAAATAGGTGCTACATTTTGTGGCACCATTTATACATGCTACAGAAATTTAGATAAAACAGAGAAGAGTGGGTAATATTCTGATCACAAAGAAAGGTGGGTTTGGAATGGGACCTGGATGGATGGATGAGGTTTTGACGCAGAGAGGAGAGAGGAGTCCATTATGACAGAAAAAGTCTTGTGACTTGACCCTGGACTGACTTTTAGAAACATCCAGCTCCACAGTTTTCTACTTTGTGCTAGTTTGCAGTCAAGTTTACAGTTTTCCTTTTTCTGCTCACTGTTTGTATTTCATTTTGAAAGCATGGACAAATTCCATAAGTCTTAGTTGATGAAGAAAGCACTGTGTGGAAACTGTGTGCCAGAGAGAAAAGCTCTCCAATGCTTATAGAAAAGAATGCAGATTTGCCAAATAGTCTGAAAACAATTTGGAGTCTGGTATCAATGAGGCCCTGGCAGAAGTCTTCACAAAACCAAACATTAAACCTAACCTTTGGCATTTCAAGGAACAAGTTCTACATGGAGAAATTAGAGATGTTGGGCAGTGGATCCTCTAATAGCTCCTTTTAGGAACAAAGTATTAGAATTTTTTCTTTTCTTCAGGCTCTGATATCTTTCCTACTTCTAACTCCCTACTCAACAATGATTTATTATGCCCTTCATTGTGCCAGGAACTAGCTAAGGTCAAGGAAGACAACGATGAAACATCATTGCACCTGCCCTCAAGGGGTTTGTGTCCAGCGATCTAGGCTAGAAAGGCAGTTCAAAGAAGATAACACAAAAGAAGGGTGAATTCTTAGGTAGCACAGGGAGAGGCGTGCATGAGACCAGTGCACACTTCTAATGTGGAGTAAGGCAAAATTTGATTAGACCAAACCCAGCTTACCCCTCAAATCCAAATTAATGAAATCTTTTTAGTAAATGGAGATCCCAAACTTCTTATCAATATTTATTTGAGTTGTAACCACTGGACAGATGAGGAACCAAAGAAGCACAACGATTTATGTAAAGTAGCATAATTAAGAAGTGAGTTTTCTGCTTCTAAATGTTGTATCCCTTCCACTGAGCTCCCTATCACTGTTCTATGTTGTTGACTTGGGTTTACCTTCTTTCCACTTTTTTATCACTTTAAATTGAGAAGGGGAAATTATGAATTAATTAGCCAACTGATTGGCTAATAATATTGGATGAATATTATTAACAAGATACTATGTCAGACACTAGAGATACAAAGATGAAAACAACATGGTCCTTCTTAATTTTGAGCAACTGGTAAACAAGTTCATATTACACAGGGCACTGTAATATGGTATCTAAGAGCCTAGACTTTGGAAAGGAAATAGACTAAAGATATAATTAGGAGGTAGGGATGGATAAGACTTACTAATTGACTGCAAGATTAATCATTTCTCTCTTTTTCTGGCTTTAATTTCATCAATTTCCTCTTTATATGTGAATTTACTTGGCTCTTTTTCTAGGTTCTTAAGGTCACTTAACACCACTGATTATAAACCTTTTTTATTTATATTCTGAGTGTTTAAAAACTCAAAAGTAAGCAAAACACCTAAATAGACATTTCTCCAAAGAAGATATAATATGCAAATGACCAATAAACACATGAAATAATGCCCAATGTTACTAATTATTGTAGAAATTCAAATCAAAATCCTAATGAGACAGCACTTTGCACCCATGAGGGTATCTATTATTAAAAATAGGAAAGCACAAAACAACATGTATTAGCAAGGATGTGGAGAAACTTCAATCCTTGTGCATTGCGGTAGGGTGTAATATGATACAGCCACTATGGAAAACAGCACGGTAGTTTTTCAAAGTGTTAAGCATAGAATTATCATATGATCTAGCAATTTTGCTTCTGAAATCATAGGCTCAAATATCAGAAATCAGACACTGAAACAGACACCTATACATGTGTTCATGGCAGCATTATTCACAATGTGGTCATTGCCCAAATGTGAATGCAGCCCAAATGTCCAGTGAGAGATGAAGAAATAAACAAAATTTGGTGTGTACCTGCAAGGTAATATTATTCAGCCTTAAAAGGAAATGATGAAATTCTGCTATAATATGGATAAACTTTGAAGATCTCATGCTAATTAAAATAAGCCAGATATAATAGGAAAAATATTGTTGATTCTGCTTGTATGAGGTACCTAGAATAGTCACATTCTTGCAGACAGATGGTACTTACCAGAAGACAGGGGGAGAGGGAATGGGGAGTTGTCATTTAATGAGTACAGGGTTCCAGCATTGGATGATGTAAAAAGTTCTGGAAATTTTTTTTGAGAACTAAGCAATGTTTTGACTCCATTTTATGGTCTGAGTGTTTGTGTCTTTTCAAATTCATACATGAAGCCCTAACCCTCAATATGAAGATATTTGGAGATGAGACCTTTGAGAGATAATTGGGGTTAAATGAGGTCATGAGGGTGGGGCCCTAATATAGAATTAGTGGCTTTCTAAGAAGAGGAAGAGAGAGATCTTTCACTCTTTTTTCCAAGAAGAAAGAGGAAAAGGCGATGAGAGGAGGAAGCAACAAGCTGGCATTCTCCTAGCTAGAAAGAAAGTTCTCACAAGAAACCAAATCAGCTGGCACCTTGATCTTGGACTTCCCAAACTCCTGAACTAAGAGGAATAAATGTCTGCTGTTTATAGTCTGCAGTATTTTGTTAGAGCGGCAGAGCAGACTGAAATACTGCATCCCACAATTTTCATCTTATGTTAGTTCAATATTTTTAATCTCTCTTGTGATTTCTTCTCTGACCCATGGATTATTTAAAAGTATTGTTTAATTTCCAGATATATGAGAACTTTTCAGATATTTTTCTGTGGCTGATTTCTAACTCAATCCCACAATGAGTTGAAGAACTGAAATGTGTTTTATGACACAAGATATGGCCTACATTGGTAAATAAAAGAATGTGAATTCTTCAGCTGATGGGTGGAGAATTCTATACACTTCAATTAGGTCAAGTTGGTGACAGTTTTTTCTATATCTCTGTTGACTTTCTGGCAACTAATAAATTAGTGAAAGAGTCTCTATTTCTCCTACAAAGTTGGTCACACTTTGCTTCATGTAGTTTTAATATCTGCTTTGAGGTTTATACAATTTGAGTTGGCTATGTTTTCATAATGAACCCATATTCTCATCATTATAAAATGTCACTATCTCTGGCAACAGTTAGTGTGCGGACACTTACTGTGTCTGATATTAATGTGGCTCATCTCAACTTTCTAGTATTATCATGGAATATCTCATTCCATCCTTCAATGATTTTTTAAATAGACTTTATTTTTTGGGATAGAAATAGATTTACAGAAAAATTTAGATTCTGAGATTCCACTTACAGAGTATGAGTGTTAGCTTGATATTCACAGGCTACATAGGTTTCAATTTTGCTTTTGTTTTGTTTATACTTTTCCCTCTCTTCTTCATTTTGGGTAACTTTTGTTGCCATGTTTCAAGTTCACTGATCTTTTCTTCTGAACAGTCTAATCTGTTTTGAAGGCATTCAGTGAAAATTTTATTTTGGGTATTTTGTTTTCCATCTTGAGAGCCTTCACTCATTTATGAAACATCTCTCCCAGGTCTTTCCTCTTTATGGTCATGCTTCTTCAAAAGCTTGAGCATATTTATAAAAGCTTTTTTAAGATCCTTGTCTGCCAATTGTTTCATCTCTGTTATTTATGGACCTATTTTTATTTTCTTACTTTTCTCCTGGTTATGGGTCACAATTTCTTGCTTCTTCACATGTCTGGCACTTGTTGTTAGAATGCCAGAAATGATTAATTCTACATGATTTAGTACTACCTTTTGGTATAGTCTTTAAGAGAGTTGGGACTTTGGTATAGCAAGCAATATTTGCTGTGCAATTTATCCCTTTTGAGCATTGTTTCAAGCTATTTTAGGGGTAACCTATAAGTGATATACTAATAGGCAGAATTTAGTACCACTACTAAGACATGACTCTTCTAGGGTGTCTAATAATTGTTCCATACATTTAACAAGTTCTCCCCATTATGTGTGACAGTCAAAGAAATATGCCCCAGTCCTGGGTGAGTCTGGGAATCATTCAGCATACAGCTCTCAGAAAATGTTTCCTTCCCCAGAAGTTGTTTTATGTACATACTTGGGGGATTGCATCCAGTATCTGCATACACTGGGATTCAAATCAAGACTGAAGAAGATTCCTATGCATTTATTTTTTAACTCTTTGTTAAGTTCACTTTTCTCCAGGACTCTGACCTGAAAAGTCTATTCACCTAGGCCTTCCCGAACTCCACACATTTGTACCCTCAACTCAACAAGATCACTGTGTTCCACTTGGGTTACCTGCTGGCACTACATTTGGGAAATTCCCTCTAGGCAGAAAGCTAGGGCAAGGCAGAGGTGATTTTGAATGTATCCCTCCTGTCAGGGATCCTGGTCCTATGCTGCCTGTTGCCCAATGTTTGAAGACAGTTATTTTCTGTCATTGTCTAGTTTTCCTAGTGCACGTTTAGAGCCTGCTACTCTCACATGGCTAAATAGACAGAGAGAGAGAGAGAGAGAGAGAGAGAGAGAGAGAGACTGATTGATTGATTCACTCTGAAAATAAGTCATTTTCAGACAAGACGTCAATAGGAATATGCATTAAAGCAGTAAAAATCACCTGACCAAAAGCCAGACATACTTTGGCCACCCTGGCAAATGCAGGTATACAGAGTATATGACAGCCAAGGACAAACAAGATAGTATCTCCTAACAGATGCCATCTCTGCACTGAAGTTAAGCAGACCGGTCTTCTTCTCCCACACTCTTTCCATGTTATGATTATACAAAAGGCACCTCTTCATACAGTTAGGGAGAAGGAGAGAAGGCAGGGGAGAAAAAAAATCCAAAATGACAAAGAAAGTTCCTAAGTGACTGAGAAAATGGTGGATAGATAGAGAATATCAAGGTTTTTTGCCATTGGATAAAAGAAATTAGGTTTAGTTGTAAACAGAAAATGACTTGTTGTCCCCCTACAGGAGATTCATTAGGAGAACACAGTAGCTTTGCTCGTAATTACTCACTCTCCTCCGTCATCATTGTTCACTGATTGCTTTAGGTGTGCCCACCTTGAGCCCTCAGGGGGACTGTGAGTTTCTCACAGGCAATACTGGTTTTCAGGCTGCTGCTGCTTTCGTATCCGCCCCCCCCCCACAGCATGGCAGGCACATAAGATGGAGGCCATAGAAGATGTTTAATGAGTTCGAGGAAATTTATCACCTATCTGTGTCTCTTCATAATTTTTCCACAAAGTTGCTTCAGAGCTCCTGATCATCTCGTCTGTTTCCTCCAATTGGAAGAGAACAGACCCACTCATGAGATTTTCCTGTAAACCCTCATCACCAGTGTTTTCTCCCATTGCCATGCAATGTGTTAGTTCCTTCAGAACCGACGATATTTCGTTCAGAAAAATACGGCCATTGTGTTTTACTATCATTATGAGAACAAGAAACTCTCAAGTTGTTGGATATTTTGAACGGATGATTTTGAATGCAACTGCTCCATCAATGCCGCACCAGATGAGCATCATATTATGTGTCAAGTAACCAGAGAGAAAAGGTGGTTTTTTAATGTATTTCGATTTTCTTTTCCAAAAAATTTTTGAAAGCAAAAATATGCTCTACTGTGTCATGCAGCATTGATTCTCCACAACATATTCTGACTGTTGGGACAGAGATATGGGAAGTCATAGTGAGAATATGATTTTATTTAAAAATACATCATTGCAGTTTATCTTTTCAATTGCTTACAAAACCATGCCAGTAGAGCCCCTCCTGGTGAAAATACAGTGAAAAAAATATGTATTGGCCAGGGAGCTAGGTGTTGAGGGAAGAAAACAGCTCAAAGCTGCATGATTTCGATTGGCCACAATCCGCAGGGATTGCATAACTGATTATACTTTTAAATAGGAGCTGATCATTGGTTAAGTGGACTTTGCTTTAAAATAAAACTTTAGAAAGCATTTATTTTGCTGGCTTTCAGATGCATGGTCAAGGAGGGGCTCAGCAGTCACTGGAAGTCAGTAGTTGCCATAGAAACATTTATAAGTTGATCTTTCTCTGCTGAGAGGTGCTTTGCATACAGGCCACCTAAGGTGAAACAAATCCCCAAGGGACTGTTCTGAGCAATGCCAATTAATTAGAACAGTGCAGAGGAATCAGAATAAGGAGGAGGGGAGGGCAGAAAATTGGCTATTGCATTAGGAAAAAGTTAGGTTCAGATAGTTACAAAAAATATGTTAACCATACTAAAAACTGTAATTTGTTTTCAATACCTGGAATGTTGGTTTGCAAATTTTATGGTTCTACAGATCACTTACTGGATGTTGCTTTGGACAACAGATTAATGTTTCTGAGCTTAAATACCATATGATCTCACCTAAAAGTGGAACCTAATCAACGAAAAGAACAAGCAAGCAAAATATAACCAGAGACATTGAAATAAAGAACAAACTGACAATAACCAGAGGGGAAAAGGGAGGAAGATAATGGGGAATGAAGGGGAAGGGTCATCAAGGAGCAAGTGTAAAGGACCCATGGACAAGCCAAGGGGGGCTGGATTGAAGGTGGGAGGTGGGGTTCAGTGGGTCAGGGGAGAGAGGTGGAGGGAAATGAAGACAACTGTATTTGAACAACAATTTTTTAAAAAGAATAAAAATACTGTTTTAACGTATAAAATATTATTTTTATCACCTGTAAAATGGTAGTATCAATGCCAACTCTGCAGGTTGTTAGGATATATAGAAGAAAAAATAAATGTAAAATGCCTGTCATACTTAATCGTTACAAGTGCTCAAAAGATTTTAGTTCCTTTTTATATCTCACTGGAATCCAATAAGTCTTATTCTACTCCTAGAGAAAGGATATATATTCAGTCTTCACACTCCATATTTATTTGAAAACCTGTACTAAATATTCATAAAACTACTGAAACTCATTTGGTTTCTCTGTGGCCTGCTCACCTACACAAACACATGATTTAAATCAACATAAAAAGATAATGACAGATCAGGAGTAGATGTTCTACTTAAAATATCCTGTGCACAGACAAACAACTTTCCAAATAATTTTCTGCAACCAACTTTTCAATCACTAAAATATAAGTTGCATATAACTGAATCTCTTATTCAGAAGTTACTTAGCTTCTTCTAGAGTTTAGGTTTGGCAATATCCATTTCTCAGAAAAGTCAAAGTGCCATTTAACCAGATTGGTTTGATAAGGAGGATGGGGGATGGGACCTTATAAACAGCTTTTGAGAATTCGAGCTCCATACATAGATTCCCATCTCCTCTATCAGGCAATATGTGAAACACTGAGATAGGAAAACAAACCAGACTAGCCTAAGTCTGGGACAGGGGTATCAGACTCATTTTCACTGGGGCCACATCAGCCTCGTGGTTGCCTTCAAAGAACCGAAATAACTTTAGGACTGTATAAATGTAACTACTCCTGAATTGTTAAGGAGTTGAAATAACATTTGGCCCTTTGAAGGCAACTGCAAGGCTGATGTGGCCCCTGATGAAATTCAGTCTGACACCCCTGGTCTAGAATGAGCTAATTAGGCTGGATGAGGGAAACACAAAATAGATATTAGCACAAGCTGTAGGTGTAATTCCAGACTGTAGTAAAGGGAGAAGCAGGGTCACACAAAAAGGACGTCCTCGCTTACCAGTGGGCATCAGGAAAAGCCAGATTAATCTACCTAAGGCATAGTTTGATAAACAAGGTAACAACCGTGCTCACAACTTTTCCCCACAACCTAAAAATGAAGATGATACACTTCAGCTGGCCATATAATTTTGCCCTTTCACTGTCAAGCTATTAACTACTCTTTCAGTTTTCCCCCTCGACTCTTATAGAGGGATTCTCCATAAAGGTTACCTAAGAACACCTGACATTCCCTTGAGGGGCTCCTCGGGCTCTCTATCAGCCAGAATTTCTAAGACACCCATCCCCACCTTTCCTAAGGGCATCAATATGACAAGACTGAACACAGGCAATAGCTGACCAGCAGAGACAAAACCAGTAGTAGGATTCAATCAGACCTGTCAAGTGTCCCCATCATGGCCTTGACCAGCTGCTTTGTGGGTTCTCATCTTCATGCCCCTTAATAGCAAAGGCTACATTAGGTTGTGTTAATTTATGAATTTGGCATTTAGACTCCACAGATCATTTTATTTCTCATTACTTGCTCCTCAATCAATGCTTGCTCATAATTAAGATTTCCAAGCAGATATCCCTAAAACTTACCATGTCAGAAATGATGTTTCATGTTCAAATACCACTTTCTCTTTCTGATGCCACAGGAAATCTACATTTCCAACCCCCTCTGGAATTCATTTGAGGTGATATGAATGAGTACTGGCCAGTGGGGTTTGGCAGAGATAACACATGTAGGCCTAGCCATTCACACACTCCCTGATATTCTCCAACTCTCTCTTCACTGCCCATGTAGCTCTGGAGGCCACAGGTTCTGGATGAAAGGCTACAAGGTGGAGGAGGGCTACCTAATTTACATCACAGTTAGTATAAATATGATATAAATCAGGACAGAAACACAGTCAAGCTGCCATGTCAGTGTTGACTACCCCAACTGGCACAGCCAGGGAATGTAGGTGTTCCACAGCCTCACTTTTGGTTCTTCTGCCTCCTGGTATATGACATCTTCCTTGTTCTTCAAGAACTAGTTCCATCTTCAACAAGTTATTAAGCCTGCTAGACTTGAGCATTAATTTTATGATGGGATTCACTGTATGTCATCATTTCATACATAGGATGGTTACACCTAAAGAGAAATAGAGTATTTCTTTCCAAACTATTTTACACCATGACACATATAATAACTAAAAGTATTTGTATGACACAATAAAGTGAATGGATGAGGCTGTTTTAGAATGATGATAACTACTCAAGAAACTTGAGCCACCCCTGGGACCTGCTCAGCTTCTTGGATGGAGGTCAGAGAACTGATAACTCAAGACATGTGTTACCCATTTGTAGCACAGCAATATGCAACGGTATATCTGCTGGAAGGTTCTGAAAGGGAAGAAGGGTTCTTGGGCAGAGTCCTACAGGGTAGATTTATACCGGCACTGTCACCACACTTCATAATCTGAGCCTAAACTGCACTGTACTCCATGTGAAAAGCATGAATTGTGTTGTGTGCAGCGTATTGTCTCATTAATCCTCACAACATTGAAGAGAAGCCTTTGTCATTTGTAGTTAGAATGCAAAGCAACTGAAGCTCAGAGAGGGTGAGGAATTTGCATGTGGCCAAACGGTTCTGGGAGAACACAATGGAATGCAAAAAGGTCCAGTTCCAAAACCACATGGCTTCCATCAAGAGATTCCACCCTACCAATGAACCCAGAGTCACTGTGCTAATCAAATTTAACATAAGGTGGTATGTAAAGCAGAAACCCAACTTGTATCTTTATGATGAGAAATATATTGCCAAACATAGTAGAATACTGACTTTAACTTCTCATTGTGTTTTCTCATGTCACTTCTCAGGAAGTAACAACCTGGGGCCACCGAGTGCTGTTTGAGGGTGACATTTAGAAGGTGTGAGTTACAGCATAGTATAGATTTGAGTGTGAATTTCACTTCAAGGGACTGACTTTTGAAATACTTAGAGCTTTAATATTCTACATAACCTTCTATTAATTTTTTGGCTTAATTCTGCTTTTATTTTCATGTCCTGGAACTTCAAGTCAGCTTCCTGTAAGCATTCTTTTACATTATGTTGTCCATTTGTCAGTGGTTCCCCATATCAGAGTCACAGGTCATATATTTACCCTGGTAACTAAAATAAAAGGTTGCCTTGCCTTGAACTTCTTTGAATTTTTCTGTTGCTTTTTTACTCCAAAGGAAGAAAGAAGGGAATAAATTTATGAAGAAGAAAGAGGACTAATAGGAAGAGGAGAAAGAAGAGGAGGAAAAATGATTAGAAAGTGGAGAAATGGGAAAAAAGGAAGCGAAGGAGGGGCAAAGATTTGACAAGAAAGAGGGAGGAAGAATACTAATTTATGGTGTGCCAATCTAGCAGCAGCAGAAATTCCCATGAGTATTATTTCAGTACGTTTTCAGAGGAAAGAGAAACCGTCCACTCTAAAATGTATTATGTCCTTAGGTAGGGTAAGGAACAGACACAGCATCGTCTCCAAGTTGGCTAGCAACAACACACCTCATGGAGCGAAAGCAAGGCCTTCTAAGAGGTGCCTTTGCAAAGAAGTACAGGTGCTGGAGCACATTACCCATGCCCCCTAATATCTGAACTGTGGCTGAGCCCCAACTCCAGAGCCGTGGTTGCTCAACTCATCTTTGCCCCTGCTCACAGACATTGCTTTCCACATGTTCCATTCTGTAACCTTGGCCTCTCTCCTCCATTCTCCACGTAAAGGATGCCTGATTGTGTACTGACTTGTCTTTTCATGTGAAAAATGTTCATTGACATCCCCTTTGTTCACTCCTAGAAGCTTGCCTCTCTCTTTCTTTTCCCAGAATGAGCTCAAATTTTTTTCAACTAGTTCTAGACAGGACAATATCTGTTTGTACCTAGTGTATTTTCTATTGATGTTGTGTGGTGGGGCAGGGGTAAGTCCTTTATTGATCAGAAACATCTCTGGGGGAATAAAGGGTGAAAACTGTAATAGTATAATCAATAAAAAATACTTTAAAATAAAAAAAGAAACATCACTAACATAGAGATTAAAATTGCAAAAATATTTCTCCATGTCAGTATTTTATTGGAAACAAATCATTTTTGGAATAATATTGAACAGAAAATTGTTTTTAAATTATTTAAAAAATAAAATACACCTTGGCAAGTGAGGCCCCTCTCCTGCCAGCCTTTTTAGTAATAGTGCACCCATACATTTACAATGTGATAGGAAGGTCACAGAAGACAAGTGATGAGATTATACCTGGAATACTTTGAGAATGACATTGGGTAAAGCATCCAGATTTCAACTGGGTGCTGAAGTGTGGGTGTAGCCGGGTAAGGGTTGGGACAAAAGGGGAGAGAAAGATGGCTTTGGAGACCATTAGGGACCTGAAACAGAATGATACCCGCATTGTAGATTTGGGATTGGACTTGGAGGTAAGTGTATATGGAAAAAATAAAGGAGAGAAACTTGAATACCAAGTAAAGGTCAGGATTTATTTCTATGTGAATTTATTCAGCTCCCGCAGTGTGACAGGCTGCCTATTAGTCACTAAGGTAATAAAATCAATCAGTCCTGACTTCTACCTCTGGACCTCATCAGACTCCAGGAGAAATGGCTTCTTTCCCTGATTCACAACAGATTTTCATGTACATTATTTTTTATTTTCACAAAGTTCCTACAAGAGAAGCTGAGTGACTATTAGAATCTCTAGTTTTACAGGCAGATACATGGAGGTGCAGAGAAATTAAGTGACTTGTCCAAGCAAAACATAGCAGTGCTGGGCTATAAGCTCAGGTGTCCTGACTTCAGATCTGGTCTCCTTTTGAAGACTGTACATGGTTAATGACAAGTCTTACCACGCACCACTTATCCCCTTTAGGATTCTGGCAATGGAAAACACACTCAACTGGCAAATAACTGTAGAAACCTCCAGGGCGAAGAGTTTTGTACAATGTCATATGTATCCTGGACTCAGGCTAGAGCAGGCAGGCATCCTCAGATATCCAGTGACTGCATGCTCCTGACTACCACAACACAGGCCCCACGTACCTGTCACCTTCATCTCCATCAGAGGACCAGGTACACCATCATCAGTTGTCCCCCTGCTCTTGTAAATGACAGCCTTCTCAAAACTGGGCTAGAGGTTGGATAAATATTCACCTTGCAGCCTTTTACCTCATTATAATGGTCTCTTTTACCTTCCTCCACAAACACAGATCCTCTACAGCACATCTTTCCATTTTCCACTTGTGACTGTTCTTTAGGCTCTCCTGATACCCCAGCCACTTCCCCTAATGAATTACTGACTTTATCATCTGGCTTAGTGTGCGTGTCTCTCTCTGCTACTACTATTACCTTCATATTTGGAAACTTCAACAATCACGTAAATTATTTATCAAGCGCCCTGGTCTCAGTTCTCTGAACAGATTAGCTTTTTCCTTTCATTCTACTCTAGACATCCACTCCCATAAGTACAGACTGGACCATGTGCTTACCAACGACCACACACCCTTCATAAACTCACTCCCAACATCCCACCCTTGAACCAAGGCCTCACAATGTTCCACGCATCCCCTGTCGTAGCAACGAACTCAAACTCCTTTGACTCCACTGGGACAGTGAAACATGATAAACTGGCAAAACTCCAACCCTGGCTGAATCTGCTAGCTGTGTCTTCTGCTGAGCAGCTAAAATCTGTTGCAGAAATCACACCCTCACTGACCACACTCATTTCAAATTTGTGCACACAGGTCTTAAATGGACGCTCAAAACTGCCAGGCCTGCTGTGCTTCTCTAGTGAATCCAAGCCCCCACTTTGCAAGATCATTTTTTACATCTTCTCTGTTCTCAAGTCCCCAACACTTCCCCCACATTATTATCTCCACGTTACTTGCAAATTTTATTTTATTTATTTTTTTATGTATTTAAAATTTATTTTAAATACATTTAATTATTGTTCAAGTACAGTTTTGTTTTTTACTCCCATCCCAGCCCACCCCCCAGTGCTCCCCACCTCCCTCCCATTTCCACCCCCCTTAGTTGTTGTCCATGTGTCCTTTAAACTAGTTCTTGTAAATCCTTCCCCTTTTTCCTCTGAAATTCCCTCCCATCTCCCCTACTTGCAAATGTTAACAAACATTAACAAACAAGTGCCCTTACTTTTTCTCATTGTTCTTACCTAAATCTGCTTCCCTTCCCATTGAATTGAAGACTGCACCCCCGCTCCTGTTAAAAGCCCTTCTCAGTATGCCCTGGACCCCTTCCTAGCTCACCATCTCGAAGCCCTTACTTCTGTGGTTACCTCCTATCTCTCCAGCATTACTGACTCCTTCCTTTACACCGGCTCCTTCCCAGCAGAACACAAGTGTGCCTTAAGATCTCTTTTCAAAAATTTACTATTTTTACCCTGTATTTCTTTCAACTACTATCCCATTACCTCACTTCTTCTCACAGCACAACTCCCCAAAGAGTTATCTATAGTCACTGTCTCCACTTCCTTGCCTATGATTCTATCCTCAACAACGTCTCATTCAAATCAGACTTTCTTCCCTACAACTCAACTGAAATAACTCTCTTCAAAGGCAGTCATGACCTATGGCTTACGATAACCATGTCAAATTCTCTGGTCTCACCTCACTCAAACTCTTGACATGGTGACCTCATGTTCTCTATGGAACACTTTCTTCTTTAGTCCAGAAGTTAAGACTGAATTATGTTTCCTCAAATTCATAGATTGAAGCCCTATCCCCAGTGTGACTGATTTGGAGACGGAACTTTAAGGATGTAATTAAAGTTAAATGATACCTTAAGGATGAGGGTCCTAATCCAATAAGACTGGTGTCCTTCTAAGAAAAGAGACACCAGCAACATGTGTACACAAAGAAAAGTCATATGAAGACACAGCAAGGATATGACCATTTGCAAACCAAGAACAAAGGCGATAGGACTAACCAAACCTGCTGACACCTTGATCTTGGATGTTCAGCTTCTAGAACTGTGGGGAATGAGTTTCTGTTGTCTGAGCCACCCAGTCTACCGCACTTTGTTATGGCATCTTGAGCAAACAAATACACTAGTGTATACAGTTTTGTGTACATTTGAAATGGAAGTCCCCTGTACTAAAATTTGTCTTTATAAAAGATTAGCTATACATGGGAAGACTTTCAAAATAATATCTACAGACTCAGCCTTTTCTGTGAGCTCTCAGCTCCCAGATATAACTGCTCTCAACTTCTCCATTGGGATATATGACAGGAATCTTAAACATACAATGATTGATACAGAACAATGACATTCCTTAAAATCTCCTCTAAGCCTTTTTTATCTTCACATATATTATGACCATCGACCAAGTCACTCAGTCCAAAGTGTAAAGATCTTTGAGTTCTTTGTCACTTACCACTCACACCCTAACAGCAATACTGTTGACTCATCTTCCAAAATATATCTGAAATCTATCTACTTCTTTTCATCTTTACTCATAATCCATGCCAATTTCTCACCTTGCCTGGGCCACTGCTTTAACCCCCTTAACAGTCTCATTCCCATCATATTGTTCACCTATAGTACATATTCCACATAGAAACAAGACCAAGAGACTTGCAAAGCACAACTCAGATTACATTACTCACATGCTTAAAATCTACCAATACCTTTTCATTATGTTCCAAGTTCTCTACCATATCCTAAAATGTCCAATATAATGCAGCCCCATCTTCCTCTCCAGGGGTAAACTTTTGTTGTTTTAAGCTTCTGTGATCTGGAGATATCTTTCTAACCAAAACATAACTTTGCCTATCCTGACATATAACACACATTACTACTGAAATTAAACTTTTTTCATGTTTATTTCTCCCCTGACTAGAGAACAAGTTTTTGAGGGTAAGGACTATCTAGTTGCTAGCATACCCCCTGTGCCTGAACCACTGTCATTTTACGGGCAAGTAAATATTTGTTGGCTCTCTAGTTTATTAAACAGTGTTCATGAACATGACTTCTTCTTCAGGTGAAAATAAGACTTTCTCCTTTCTGATCCAAATCTCAAGTTTTAGAGCAGGCCCCATGTCTGATCCACTTCACAGGTAAAGAACACTGGCCTGCCTTCCATACGCTGCCACATTTAGGACATAAAACACTAGTTAGAAGGCCAGGTACAGAGATTTACCTGGGAACACTAACTAGACCAGAGGAGGACAGGAACCTGATGGAGACAAATGTGCTGCACTGGGAGGGAGGAAGTGAGGAGCAGGCAGGAAGGACAGTACGCCTTCCACACCCCACTGGGGGAGTCAAAGGGGAACTTCAAGGCTGGACTCTGCCTTTAGAGTCATATCAACAGCACCAACAAGGGAGATAGTCCCAGTGAAGACCAGACTGTGAGTGAATGCATTAGCTGTTCCTCTTCTCCTGGGGAGGGGGAAGGGATAGTAAAGCAGAAGTGACCCCTCCAATACTCCTCTTTGAGGACAGGGAGCACATACATCTGTTTTGAGGCCAAGGACAAGATATGTAGATTAGAGGAGAGAGGGTCCAACTCAAAATAGACTCTCATTGCAACTTCTTCCGTTTCTGGACTGTAACGCTAATAATGGCATTGTACTTGACTAGGCACAGTATGGGGGGGAAGAGATGGATCCCAGATGAGAAGAAGGCTTCAAGAGCGAATTTGTATTGAACATTTTAATCTGCACTGACTCATAAAGGAATGATAGGTCAGGTGCTATCAAGAAGCAAATAAATGTGAAGGGAGAGCTTGTATGTATATTCCATTTGAACTAATTTTTCTCTTTTGAACAAAATAAAAACTAATGTCTGAGAAGAACAAGGGAGTAAGCTCTTTAAATAGTACATTGAATATGGGGAAAAAATCCCTGGGCATACCACCAGGCCGCTTGAAAGTTAACGTGCCATTTTAGAATAAGTTTGCTTTGTTTGAGCTAGATTTGCATCTTAGTAGAAGCTCACAAGCATGTAACCTGTGAGGGGATGGTTGCCATGGCAACATTAATGAGCCTGTCCTATGACCAGAGATAGCATAAAGAGAATATGTTTGTGTTGCCACTTATTATCATATTGGTCTCTGCTTTCTGGACAGAAAGAAGCTGAAAAATCACACTAACAGAGGGAAATATTTATTAATAGGCTTGTCATGAGCCATTCAAACTTTGAATAAGTAAGAGGAGAATTTTACAGCATTAAAAAAATAAAGGCCAGCCTAAAATCCATTTAGATACAAAGTGTATTATGTTTATTATGGGCTACAGCTATGAAACTGGATGCTGTTTTCTAACAAATAAATGTCAAATTCATCATTAATATAGTTTGGCCTGAAATATATGCTTGTATAATCTTCCTCATTGAAAGGTTTCAAAGCTTTGGTCACTTGATAATTAAATCAGTAACCCTTCACATGCCTCTTAATTAAACAGTAAGAATTCATCAAGCACTACGTATTTACCAATTATTATATTCCTGCACAACTGGCTCTTAAATAGGACATAGCTTTTTAGCCTCACAGCAAAATCCCACACGGATTATCTATATTTAAGTTGAAAATGTGAGGTGCAGAGTTTGGGTAGGTGGCTTAGGGCGGCACAGTCTGTAAGTGGTGCTTTGAATGCCACCTGGGTACAAAGACAGTGGTTCTGACCTCTCACCCCTTCCCCACCACCCCAAGGGCTCAGTGCCTGGGAGTTATCTAAAGATATATATTGTTAGAGGGGCAAGAGAAAGTCCCTACCCTCAAGGGACTTTCAGATAAAATTTTTCATTCATTTAGAAGAAATTTAGTTGAATTATGAGTCCTGAGACCAGGATTCATGAGTCAGATCTGACACTCACTGGCTGGATGTTCTTAGTCAGGAAAAACATATACAACTCTTGTGCTTTGGTTTCCAGAAACTACTATTTAATAATGTCACTAGTAAGACCAGAGCTCTGTGAAAATGGGTTGGGCTATCTCAACAAATAGTGAGTGTCCTGTTATAAAAGAATATTCAACAAGAAGCTGAATGACCACATAACTGATAATTCTGCACTGAAAATGCGATTTAAAGAAAGTAGGATGTAGATTTCTGCTTGAATTTTTAAAATTGACTATTGAGAGATGTGTTAAAATCTCAATTGTGACTGTGGATTTCTTTATTCTCCTAGTTCTATTAATTTTGCTTCATGTATTTTAAAGTCATATTCTTTTTGTTCTGTGTCCTGCATATTTTTAAAATTTATTTAATTATTGTTCAAGTACAGTTTTCTGTCTTTTACTCCCATCCCAGCCCACCTCCCCCCCCAGTGCTCCCCACCTACCTCCCATTTCCACCCCCCTTAGTTGTTGTCCATGTGTCCTTTATACTTGTTCCTATAAACCCTTCCCCTTTTTCCCCTGAAATTCTCTCCCCTCTCCCCTCTGGTCACTGTCAGCCTGTTCTCTATTTCAGTGTCTTTGTTTTAATTTTACTTGTTTGTTTTGTTGTTTAGCTTCCTGTTAAAGGTGAGATCATATGGTATTTGTCTTTCAACACCTGGCTTATTTCACTCAGCATAATACTTTTCAGTTCCATCCATCCTATTGCAAAGGGTAGGAGCTTCTTCTTTCTTTCTGCTGCATAGACTTCCATTGTGTATACATACCATAATGTTTTGATCCATTCATTTACTGACGGGCACCTAGGTTGCTTCCAGCTCTTGGCTATTGTAAATTGTACTGCTATGAACATTGGGGTGCATAGGTTCTCTTGGATTGGTGTTTTAGGGTTCTTACGATATAGTCCCAGCAGTGGAATTGCTGGATCAAAAGTCATATTCTTACTATACACAGTTTATAGCATGCATATCATCATACTGTTGGATTGAATCCCTTTCTATTTTGAACTATTCTTTCATATTTCTAACATTCTAAATATTCTCTAATGGTGCATCTTACCTAGAGTTTATATTAATATTTTTATAACTATATAAGTTTTTCCTTGGTTAGCATTTGCATGTTCTGTCTTTTTTATTATTATTATTCTCTCTTTCTCTTTGTTCCTCCTTCCTTTCCTCCCTCCCTCCCTCCCCATCTTCTGAAAAACCATAGAAGGAATAATCCTGCCCTCCACAGACTTCAACCTCCCTCACCAAAGTACTCCTAAAGGAGTGACTAGTCATGTTCTGGTGCCAGGATTTCTCCTAAGTACTAAAATATTGTGGGACATTTCATTCTGCCTTTATGAGCTTCTGCCCTTGCCTTCATGCCCCATTTCTCCAGCCGTCCACATGGCCCCACAGCTCAGTAGATGTCCCAGGTCCCAGTTTACCACCCCTGCCCTGCATGAGCCTAAAAGCCCCATTAGCTTCTCTTCCGTACAGAGGCTCTCTGTCTGGCCAGCCTGGTCCCCGTACATCCAGAACCGGCAAAAGCTCCCAGAGAAAAACAGCTTGTCTCACCTTGGAATAATTACCCACCTCTGGAATTTATTTCGCAGTTCTTCCTCTAATTGCTAATGTCTTTAAAGATTTTCTTCTTATTAAAATCACTTTTGGTTTTCTCCAGTTGTACTGGAGATTTAGGCTGCCACTAACAAGAACAACCTACAAAGAAGTGGAAATACACATACATACATGCAACCTGAGCGTGGCGCTCTTCTAGTCTGTGGATGCTTCCATTGGCGTCTCCCCAGAGCAGCCCTCTGACCACCAGGATGCTTATTAAAAACGGCGTTTCCTCCACCTCCCTCCACTGCTATTACATCAGTATTTTCAAGTGGATGACATCTACGTGTTTCTGGAACTTCTCAGATGAGTCTCATGCTTGAGGATATTCACAAGATCTCAATTACAAACCCAGCACTCGACTCTAACTCAACTCAGGAAAAGAGGCCTTTTGTTTGATCTCTATGTTCACAATATTTTTCAGCTTGGATACCCAATTTTTTTCAATGTTGGCTTAATTAACAACAATAGCTAACACTTACTGCTGGATTACTATGTGCCAGGTATTTTAATAAGCTCTTTACAGAAATTAACCTACTCAAGAGGTTCATAACAACGTTACGAGATAGGCTCAACTCTTATTCCCAATTTCCTGAAAAGAAAGCAGAGGGGCAGACAGAGTAACTTATACCAGACATGGTGATTCAGTAGGAGAGTGGGCAATGAGACTGGCTGTCTAGACATACTGGGCACCATCTGAACCACTTCAATCGAAGGTTTCTTGGAATGAACATTGAGTGAAGCTAATTCCGTGCCTTCATCTAGCTTTACACTACAAAAATTCTCATCTCTAACTCTGATACTTACTACATATTCTCACCAGAATTTCAAAATGATGACACTATTGGATATTAGCCCTGAGTGAATTCAGATCAGCTGGCAATACCAGAGTTGTTCTCTTAAAAGAGCAGCATTTAATTGACATATCAAATAAAATAGTGACACTCCCCATTTTATCCTTACACTGTGTGAGTCATTGCCTGTGATGCCCTCCCTCCCTGCTTTACCCACTCTGCTTCCTTTGGAAGTCAGTTGCTTTCTGCTCTGGTGACCTTCAGTACCTGGACTATCATTCCAGGTACCTAGCAACGGACAAAACAAGGGTGGGACCTCACTCTCAGGGTGACTTGCTTCCCCTGGCCTTTTCCTAGTCATGTGGTAGAAGAAGAACAAAATGTCAGAGAACAGCTGCATTGAAGCCCCATCCAGGCCCATGCACGGCCACCCCCTACATACAGCATTAAGCTCTAGCAAAGACATCTAGGCCTCAATTGTTTCAGCTCCAGGGCCCAGAAAAGCAGCAAGGCCAGGGCGGGTGAAGCCAAGGCTGATGTCAGGACGAGCTGCAATGACTACTGACACACTGCCCTGGAACTGACCCATCATTAGAGACCATGACCCAGAAGGACACACCTGAACAGGAGTGAATATTCACCTGAGACCTGGAGCTGACCCATCACTAGAGACCATGACCCTGAATATTCCACTGAGTCCCTCCCCGGGGACCTCCATGTAAAAACCCTCAAGACCAAGAACCCAGTGTGCCTCTTTCATAGCACACTTGTGCCTTTCCCCACCCGATTCTTTCCTTGGAGGTGTGCTCCTGCTCTCTCTCTGTCTCTCTCTCTGTCTCTTCCTGTCTCTCTCTGTCTCTGGAACAAGCCCACACCTCACCCCCTCCTCTTTCCCCAGGCATGTTCTCTCTGTCTTTCTCATTCCTAAGCTCCAAGGGCCCCTCCTTTGCCTCGGTAACTTGTTTCCTGAACCCAAACAGCTCAGCTGGCTCACTTCTTCCACAGCTCACTCCTTCTACCTCTGTGACTTTCTAAACACACTTTTGCTCATTTTTGAAAAACAACTAACCAAAGTCCATTGTTCTGTTCTCCAGTTTACAGCTGTGCCTGTCATTATCATTATATAATTTACTCAAATATTTATATAAACTGATAAAATATGAGTAAGAAAGCAGGCAAGTTAATAAAAGGCTTGCCATTGAAACAACTATAACACATTGGGAGAAAAATTGCCAAAATCCAGAAGATTATGAATCCAAATTACTTTGGTAGGTATCCACTTGAAAGAAAATGAAATGGAAAATCTTGCACAATATACAATTAGTGTCTCATCTGAAGGCATGTGTGCTCAGAGAGGTTTTGGATCTTTATCAAATATTTAATAAATAGATACACTTAACGCATTTTTACATCAAGAAAAAAATGTTTAAACTGTATGCTTATTTGTTCAAAAACTTCTGCTTTTAACAAAATCAAATGTCACTTTGTCTGTAAGAACTTTGCTTACCTTTCCCCTGCCCTTATGTCTGTCTTACTTTAGTCCCTAACCCTTAGCTACAAATCACACCATAAGTTCACATTTATTTGCTCATGGTATTTTGTTGACAATGTATGTCCTGTCTCTGGTAGTCAGAATACTGTTCCCTAAGGAGTTCACATGCTAATCCCTGGATCCCGGGACTATGGTCCCTTACATGGGAAGGGGGACTTTGCAGACGTGATTAAGATGAAAGTTCTTGAAGTGTGGAGAGTATCTAGAGTATCCAGAGACATCTAAATCACATGAGTCCTAGAAGTATCTTTTCTGATTTGAGGTCAGTATGAGAAAAAATGTGGCAACAGAAGAGTAGTCAGACAGATGTCACATGTCTGGCTTCGAAAATGTGAGTGGGTCAGAGCCAAGGAATGGGAGCAGCCTCTAGAAGACAGAAAAGCCCTGAAGGTCAATTCTTCCTAGAGCTACTAGGAAGGAATGCAGCCATATCGACACCTTGACTATAGTCCAATGAGACCCAAGTAAAACTTCTGATTTACAGATCATGAGCTAATCAACTTGTGCTATTTTAAGCCACTAAGGTTGTGAGAATTTGTAACCATAGTAAATAAATAAACATCCCTTAACAGAGTAGGAGTTCAATGAAGACATAAACATTGTTATATTGTTTGCTTTTCCACTAAAACTTAGAACAGTGTTTGGCACATAGAAAATATTCAATAAACATTTGTTCAATGGATGATTAATAAATAAATACACCAATAAATCAATAGGGCATATCCATGTAGCCTTGATATCACAGCACAAGAAAGGTTCTACTGAAATAAAACCAATAATGATAGTATCTACTGAACGCCTTTATTAATCAGGCATTTGTGCACATTCATTTTCTCATTCACTCAACACAACAAATGTTAGGGGTATCATCTCCATGTTCCACAAGAGCAGTCTGGGGGCTCAAGGTACTAAGTAACTTAACCAGGTCTACTTAGCGAAAAAGCTGAGTCTCCCATTAACACATTACATAGAATAATCTATTTTTAATGTGCAAGTTAATTAAAAGACAGTCAAACTCAACATGTAGAAATAGTGACCATGAAATGTCATGTCTTTTTATTTCATCAGTATATAACAAAGGCATTCTCATCCAAGGCCTCAGGGTTTGTGTATCTGTAGGAGAGTGAAATAACACTTGAGTGCAATACTACCCCAATGATTTGAGTATCTCAAAACACAGCAACGAGGCACCCTTCCTAATTGGACTTCCCATTAAAACTCCACATGTAAATTAAAGGACCATGCATGCCCTCATCCAGAAGGTCCACTTGCAAACACTGAAAGCATCATCTTGCAGAGACTTCTTCGTGTCCCATACAACAGCTCCAGGCTGAACTCCCATTGCTCTCTGCCTGCACCCCGTACCCAATGAGCATCTCACTCTTCCCTGGGCCCTGCACTATTTCATATCCCTGTCTTTGCTGAGGCTAAACAAGCCAGGAAAATAAGCTGGGCCTCAGAAGGTGAACCCATCCCAGATAGCCTTGGTGTTAAAATAGCATTAAAAATTGTATGGTACAGGAAGTTAGGGGGAAAGTCATTTTTCTGTTTAGAAAACATCCACTGAGGACCCTACAGGTCAGAGAGCCACCCTTCATTCCCACCACAGTGCTATGATGATGGCCTTGATTGCCCGTCCCACTGCACAGGTAAGAGTGGGGCCCTGTGAGGCCTGCACAGGTAAGAGTGGGGCCTTGATGAGGCCCACCAAGAGTATGCCATTGGCCCAAGGTCCCAAGATAAGAAATAAAACACGGCCTAAGAGCCACAGTTTCCCACACTTGAGAACCTGTGCTCTCTCTACTATTCTCCGGTGCATTTTGTTGAAATGCCCAAAGTGCAGGACATCTGACGCCACAACTGACCTGCTCTCACTCCACAGCCTCTGTGCAGCTCCAGTCCTCCGGGGGCTGCTGAGTACGTTCTTCTGGCACTAAGTTTGCCACGCAGTGTTGTGATTATCTGTTTATGTCTCTATCACCCTGAATCTGTACTTCTCATGGGTAAATAAAATGTTGTGAATTCCCTAACACCGTATATCCAGGAATATTTGAGTCATCAATCTATTCAACACAATGTACATGGAGAACATAAGAATATAAACCCACAGAATTAATAAATGGCTATTAATAGAGCCACATTTGCAAGCTACTAAGAATTCAGTTTTATGAATCCTTAGGCCAATTTAGTCACTGATCCAGTTAAGGTTTCTGCAGCAGTTCCCACTTCCCATTCCCCACATGAAACAATGGGGAGACACTTGGGACTGGAGAGAAAGGCAGCACCCCTGCCCTCCGTGAGCTTTCATATTAGAGGAGAGAAATGAGCAACAACCGATTAATAAAATAAGTGCAGCTTGGGATAGAAATAATTAGGAAGAAGAGAGGGGCTGGTCTAGATCAGGCGAGCAGACATGGCCTCTCTAATGAAACGACGGAAGTTTACCGCAAGGCAGATGCAAAGACTGAGAGAGGCAGGACGGAGGGATATGGGAGGCGCTGTGAGAAAACCTCAGGGCTGGGGCGCAGGGAGTGAAGAATGGAGGGTCTGATATGATGTCCCCGGGACAGTCACACGCTAGGTGATGCAACACCAGGCCCAAAAGGTTGCGTATTTTCCTATCATAAAGGCCCTCCTGTCCCATATCGAGAAGAGATGGAAGGCTCACAGACCAATCAGAAAAACACTGAAAATACCAAGTTGTTAATACATGTCCAAAGGAAGAAGAGGAAATGGCCACTAAAGTATAAAATCCTGTTAAAAATGGGTTTTAATAGGTTCTTACACAGACTCTTTCTCTTCTGATGTCCCAAAAGTGAAAGAATCAGCCCTCGAGAGGCTGTGCATCCAGGGCATTAACGAGGGGAGGGCGGAACCAACGATGGGGACGGCGGTGCCAAACCAGGCCGCCAGGCGTCCAGAGACACGGCAGGTGCCAGATCAGGACTTTGGAACTGTCGAAGTATGCCAGACTCAGAAAAAGTAGGGAAGGTGGGGGAGGGTACTTACGGGAAAACGTGTGCTACTGAAACTTTAAAATTCATTTATAACCAGCAGTCCATGACAATAGATTTGGTCACAAAACTTTCTAGGGTCCTAACTTACGGTTTCTCCAGAAACTCATTGCTGTTCCTATTGAGATTTTTGTAATTTAGAACTTCCATTTCTTTGAAAACAAAGCCAGGTGAGGTCAAAAATGTTTAGCTACAAGCTACCTTTATACCGTCCTTGAATCTAGTACATAGACTTTCTACAGAAAGAGCTCAGGATTTCCATCTCCTACGTGACTCAGCCCTGCCTCTGTCAGTCTTCGGCTCCCCTTGCCCACCTGCCCGGTTTGCTGTGAAAAGCCAGATAAGTATGTGAAAGCACCTTGAAAATCATAAAGGTCATATTTTTAAAAAATCATCATTGTCATTTGAGGGGAGGAGAGAGCAGTTAAGTTGCCTATAAATCAACTAATAAAGCATGGTAAGGCTAAAAATATGAAAAAGCCTTTCCTGGTCTAATAATTAACATGCCTGTTCTGCTGCTTATCAAACTAAAACACCTGGCTTTTTGGTTAATGTTTAAATTCATTTGAGGGATGTCATTTCTGTTTGCCTGGTCATAATGAAAACACTGGACTCTGTGTCCGTCACCCCCTCGCCCATCACGGGGTTCCGATCCCCGCCCTCTTCCTGCTTTTGCTTCGGTCTCATTTTAGGCCTGTCTTCACCCTCCACGTCTTTAGGATCAATCAAGGTTTGAGTCGGGAGATGAATGAAGGAACCTACATATAAAAGAAAATGTCACCTCTAAAGGAGTCTTTGGACAAGAACAATAGTGAGAGAAGAAAGGAGAAATTTTATATTGCCTCAATAACATCCAACCCCAATATTATTATTCTGAAGGAGCTAGCATAATCACTAGTGGGACTAAGCTATTCTATTTGGGTCCCTCACTGACACATTGGCTATATGTATATTTAAATTTCAATGTTAATTTCATCTTTTTTTTATTTTCAAAGTGACTTATAGTCAACTAGGCATTTCACAAGGACTATCTCATACAAATCTCTCAGCGACCTTCTGAGAAGGGTCAGGCAAGTACCTCTTTCTCAAATTTCCCCCAGGCTCAACGAGGTGAAGCCACTTACCCAACGTCACCCAGCTGGCCTGTGGGAGAGCTGGGACCCAAATTGACCTGGTGTCATTCCAGTCAAATGACTCTGACTGGACACCATGGCACATGGGGTTTGCTGCCAGGTGCCTTAAACCTTTCAATGCTACCTCTTTATTACATCTCTACAAATACTTTCATAAATCCCCCAAAGTTATGGAACATTAATTTCAAAAAGGTAAAAAGTAGATTTTCTCCAGATCACCTACTTTCCATGCTAACCACGGATTGTAAAATAGCCTCTAAGTGCCAACTAGGAATAGGAAGTTCACAGAGACCCCCATCAATACAGAGGTAAAAAGCCTTCACGACAACCTGAAATCAAATCTCTCTCTAGTGTGAGTGTTTTGCTATGTGTATATATATTTCAGATAAAAAGATCAAAATTCTATAGACAAGATAAATTTACAGGAAATGGAAGGGTCGCCATCGGACACTTTGCACAGAAATGTCATGAGCCTGATTGACTCAAGAAAAAAATTGGAATTATTCCGAAGGTTGACTTTTCAAATACCTTCTTATTGATTTTTGCTGGAAAACAGCCTTTTGGCCACAGCAAATAGTACCACAGATAAGCTGTCCTGAGAGCGAGTTGTTCTTTGACAACACTTGTCTGCCTTCAGGAGACCCACCAAGATGGAACATGGAATTTGGGCACCACAACTACTCAGTTATGAGATGAGACAATGTAGCAAAGGAAGCCAAACATGAGATGTGGAGTGAGAAGAATTAGCTCTTACAAGTAAAAATGGAGCTGCTTTAATACTCTCACAGAATCCAGTATAGCTACACAAAAGAACATGCACACAGCAAAGCATTTGAAGGCTGGAAAACGGATTTAATGGCTAGAATTAAACTACTAATGAATTAAACTACTAATTAAAAAAAAATCCCTCCAAAGCTCTACTGACTCTTTGTTGCCATAGTGCCTACATTTTTACTTGTTCAACTAAAATAAAGTTGTTTGTAATCTGAGAGATATAATAGTTTCACTCAGCAACTGTTAGCGTAGATTAATTTGGTCACCAGAGAAAAATGTTTTGGGATCATTCTGTTACTCATGAAGATATTTTCCCATTATCTTTAAGTGGTCAACAGCTTTATGGATTTATTTGGCATGATTTAGAGGCTATCTCTGCAGTTGTTTTCCCAGCGCATACTGAGGTTAGAGTTGCCTGCTTACTAATGCTTGGGGTCCTGTTTATTGCAACAAGAAAATGTGTTGGAGAAAGTACAGGGTTGGTTTTCAGCAGCATGGGTTTGAGGCCCCGCCTTGAGATTAACTGGCCCTGACTAGTTTGCTTTTAAACCAGGCTACTAAGAACAGATATGAGAGCAACCCCTTTGTCTGCAGGCTTTGCTGACCCCACCCTGGGGTGGCCTCTAATGCTGTCACACTGACACCATTGTGACAGGGACTAAATCATGGGACACACACTGGCCTGATTTTCTCATTCTGAAAGCTGGATTTTTGCTGTATTCAGCCCACACCAGGAATTTCTCCACCCCTCCCACTGTATTCATATCCTCCCCTTAGTTTTATATTCATTTATATCCCCCAATAAAAAGATAAGTGAGTGTTTAGACAGGGAGAAGAGACCACATGTTACTCATCTTTGACTATATACATTTCAGTGATTAGTATCACCCTATGCAAATAATGTGTATTAAACATTTACTAAATAAATGAATGAATGAAATATAGTGACCTATGATAATTCAGCCTCTACCTCTATATCTCAATTTCCCCTCTTATTAAATAAATGTGTAGGGATTGGAGAGGGGGTGTATTATAATGGTTAAGAGTGTGGAATTTGGGACCAGGGAGATCAGGTTCAAAGGCTCATCCATGGTATGACCTTGGGCAAATTACTTGACCCATCTGAGCTTCAATATTCTCATCTGTAGAATGAGGATGATAATAATTCTGCAAGTTGTTGTGTTAAATGCAAGGATGTACGTAGAATGTATAGCATAGAGAATAGTTGTAGTAACAATAATATAATTTAGAGCTCTTGTTTTGGCTCTGACATATGAAGTCTGTACATAAAGTATCCAGCCATGTGCTTTGAGAAATGGAGATATTTATTGAAGAAGATACAAGAACAGTGTACATAGGACAATGACACCTTCATCCCTTTCAAAGTAGGCACCCTGGGACCTCACACAGTTCTCCCAATTGCCATCAGCTGCCCCGTTGTATTTTCCTGAATCTTATCCATGATCTGAAATCTCTTCCCTTTCAAATGTGATTCGAGTTTGGGGGAAAGCCAGAAATTGCAGGGTGCCAAATCTTGGCTGTAGGGAATCTGAGTCACCTGGGTGAGTTGATATTTCACCAAAAAACTCTGCATGAGACATGATACATGAGTGGACACGTTGTCATGATGAAGTTGCCAATCACCAGTTGCCAATAGCTGTGGCCTTCTGACTCATCTGAACAGTTTCCATGGAGGACTGTTCAAGCTTAATGCAAAATCTGATGCAGATTAATTACCCTACTCTCTTAGTCATTTTGAATGTGATGGCCACACAGTACACATGTTCACTCAATAGCATGTACCACCCCCACTGACTAGTACAGTGAAGTCGTCATTGTTCACAGATGCAAATTCCAGTCCACTTTCCTTAACTGCCTGGTTACATCAATTTTATGTAAACCATTCTCATTATATTAACAATCATTGGACTTTTTCTGGACAGATATCTTAGCATAAACCTACTATTTTTTTTCAAAGGGACATCCCGTTAATCATCAAGAACATAAGGGAGAGATCACAAAATGACTCCCTTCTGCTCACTGAGTCCCTGTACCCTTAGTTATTTTCCAGCCTCAGTAAACAAAATGTAGATATGAGAGAAAAGAATTTTATTGTGCTACCTTCCAGTTTAAACTGCATGTAGGTTGTGGAGTGGGGATTAAGAGACCAGAAAGAGAAAAGTAATTACTGTTAATTGTATATAGTAGTGTAGAAAGAGATAATACAATTAATGATCTCATTATAGAACAATATTACTATATAATTAGCATTAATATTCAAAAATTATTTACCCTAGTAGCATTCTAATCAATGTTCATGTTGTCATGTAGATTTAGAAAATCTGCTTCAGCTCCCTGGGAAATCCTTCTGGTAAGAGAGGACACAGATATACATATGACTGATGTACAATCAAACAATATATATACGTGGCTGGACTAATCAATAACTCCTCTGCTGTAAAAGTAGACACACTTGAATGAGAATAAAACCAGTCTGTTAGCAAAGCCATTGAGAATGAAGAACCCAGCTATTTATTTAGCACCAAACATTTTGACATCGTGAAGGATTTTAAAGCTGAAAATTGAACACTGGGTGATTAGAGTATTTAAGTTTGCTACTTGTGCATTTTCTACATACAACATTAAGGTCAAGTTTTGTAAAAAGTCACTAAGTTTTGGTCAAACAATTTTAAACACAAGAGTTGACTTCTAGCACAGTTTTATTAAATTCATTTACTTTTTTGTTTGTAAATTCATTTACTGTTTGCTGTTTGACTCCCCACAAGGCTCTGTGCTCGCAGCCACGTGACCACGTCTGTTTCACACAGGAATGTGCCCCAATTGTCCAGTGTGACATCAGGAATGCGGTAGATGTCCCAGGAAATATTTGTAGAGAAAATAAATAAATCTGTCTGAGAAGGCGACAGAGACCTTGTGAAACAGAGCCCTGATGTCCTTCATCATATCAAGAAGTGTGATTGTGGGCAAAGCACACTGAGGTTTTCAGTGAGCCCAGCTAAAGGAGTAAATTATTTAAGCTCTGAGTTTCCAAGGGTTGTGGTCTGTAGTGAATTAAATAATAAATTTAAAGTTTACAAAGTAGGCGTTGGATAAAATATCGCCTCCCTTCTTGAGATGGGCTGACCTCTTTTTGACCCTTAAATTAATGAATATCTAAACCAAACTCTCTGCATTCCTGCATTCATTAAGCTTCACATAACAGTTTCTTTTAAGAACATCTGTGGTTATTTGTAAAAGAGAATTATTAGCCCCAAAGCAGAGCTAAAAGGAATGATTTTCCCTAAATTACATGATATTTTATAGGCATAAGGAAGATGAGAATTATAAATGAGCTGCTTCCCTTTGCACACATTTCTGTCTCCGGCACAGCAGTCCAGTTCCTTCCATCTGCCCCAGAAAGAATGGTGGTCTAGGCCAGGCAAAGGGAGATACTGCCCAGCAAAACTATTTTCCTTGGGCCCCTTACTGAAAAAGTTTAATAATTCAACGTCTGCCCTTGAAGTACGTTCACGTAGTCCACAGTCGATAACTCTTACAATTTAATTTCTCCTAGATGATTCTATCTCACAGAAAATAAGAGAGGGCTTTGAAACTAACTGAAAAAGGACTCTAATGAACCACCCCTGATCTGTTCCACAGAAGAAAACTTTGCTCTCGGTCTACTAGGGAAGAGCATCGGTGTACTTGTTCAATGCCACAGACCTAGGACTTGGCTGGGGATGTGCCAGCCATTTGGTAGCTGATTCACAATGGTTACTGGATGAGGAAGAATGAACCTGGGATGAAGGAGCAAACTTCCTATTCAGCATTTCATCTACTGCTCACGTATAACAGACCTGGAAAGACGTCTCCCTTTAAAAATGTTCCGGGCACAAGAAGCCAACCGTAGACAGGATATCTTGTCTGTGCTCCATTCTAACCACTAATATATATTTTACTCCAAAGAACTAAAGTCTACATTACTTTAACCTCCATCCAGAGGCCCTAATTCTCATCTTTCTTCCAAAAATTGCTTACCGATATCTTCAAGAGAGGTGACACATTCCCGATGTTCTGAAGTATGCAAATTCCTACCAGTCCACTGAAATGGAAAGGCCTGGAAAACAGGCTTCTGAAGACATTGGGATTCACACTCAAACACAAGTTGTCAAGAAACGGTCTTGGAATGATAGAAAGAAAACCACTAACTTTATATGTTTTATAAACATTTTATTTTAGAGAGTTTAATTTACAGAAAAATGGTAAACATAGGGCAGAAAGTTCCCATATAATCCCACAATCAGTTTTTTCTTTTATTAACATATTACTATGGTATGTCTGTTATCATTAATGAGCTGATGCTAATATATTATTACTAACTAAAGTTTATATACTTTTTTACATTTCCATAGTTTTCTACTTGGTGTTCTTTTTCTGTTTCTGGATTCTATCCAGAATAGCACACCACATTTTGTGGTCACACCTCCTTAGGATCCCCTTGGGGATCTGCCTCTCAGCCTTTCCTTGATTTTGATAACCTTGACATTTTTGAGGAGCACTGATCAGCTACTTAGTAGAATGTCTCTCAACTGAAAATTTGTCTGATGTTTTCCTTGTGGTTAAACTGGAGTTATGTGTTTTAGGAATTCACATAGCAGACATGCCATTTCATTACATCAACAACGTACACTGTCATCATAACTTGCTACTTCATCACTGAGCTGATGTTCAACTGTACCACCCACTCGATGACTTGAGTATTTGGTAGAATTCTCCACTGAAAACTACTCTTGTTTTCTCCCTTCCCACTACACTCTTTGGAAAGAAGTCACTGTGCACAGCCCACAGGCAAGAAATAGAGAGCTATGTGCCATCTGTAGGAGGGGGGTAGCTACATAAATTATTTGGAATTCCTCTGACTGGGAGAGTTGTCTCTTCTTATTTATTTATTTACTTACTTACTTACTTACTTATTTATAATGGTACAGACTCATAACTATTTTACTTATATCATAGGTAAGCAGTTTTTTTTTTTTTTTAATTTCTTGTGGCTCAAATTGTTTTCAACTTTGGGAACTGGGAACTCTTTTAGTCGGCTCTTGGTCCCTCTGAAATACCCCAGTGATTGTGGCATTTATTTTTTTTTTAGCAGTTCCTAACTTTCTGGCACTACAAGATGCTCCTACAAGGTTAGTTTGTGTGTATGCTGTCTCGGTACTAAAATCAGCCATGCCAACAGGTCCTGGCTTCTTTTGTTGGAAAACAGTATTTGAAATCAAAATCTGGGTGGCAGGCATGCTCATGGCTCCTCCAGACTTTTTCTGAGCACAAAGCAAAGAGACCCATGTGTGTATACCACAGTTCTATAAGGATTTCTACATGTAGCCATCTGTATCAATATGAAGCTAAACAAAAGCTTACACTTATGTCTCCAAATCTACTCCATCACCGCGTCTACCACTCTAGCCTCCTACTCATCTCAACGCCCATTCCCACAGTGAGAAACCTGGCTACCACCATCCAACTTTTTTTTAATTTATTTTTTATTGATTATGCCATACAGTTGTTCTATTTCCCCCTTCATTCCCCTCCACCCTACCCCCCCGTCCCCACCATTACCCCCCTTTAGTTTATGACCATGTGTCTCAAGTTCTTTAGATTTTATATTTCCCATACTATTCTTGCCCCCCCATCTATTTTCTATCTACTGTCTATGCTACTTATTTTCTGTACCTTCTCTCTTTCTATCTACTGTCTATGCTACTTATTTTCTGTACCTTCTCTCTTTCTATCTACTGTCCATGCTACTTATTTTCTGTACCTTCTCTCCCCTTCTCCTCCTCCCACTCCCCTATTGCTAACCTTCCTTGAGATCTTCATTTCTATGTTTCTGCTCCTGATCTAGCTGTCCTTTTAGTTTGCTTTTGTTTTAGGTGTGGTTGTTAATAACTGTGAGTTTGCTGTCCTTTCACTGTTCATGTTTTTTTAACTTCTATTTCTTAGATAAGTCCCTTTAACATTTCATATAATAAGGGCTTGGTGATGACGAACTCCTTGAATTTGACCTTATCTGAGAAGCACTTTCTCTGTCCTTCCATTCTAAATGAAAGTTTTGCTGGATAGAGCAATCTTGGTTGTAGGTCTTTGAATTTCATGACTTAGAATACCTCTTTCCAGCCCCTTCTTGCCTGTAAAGTCTCTTTTGAGAAATCTGCTGACAGTCTGATGGGAACTCCTTTGTAGGTGACTGCCCCTTAGCTCTTGCTGCTTCTAGGATTCTCTCCTTCATTTTAATCTTGGCTAATGTAATGATGATGTGCCTTGGTGTGTTTCTTCTTGGGTCCAACTTCTTTGGGATTCTCTAAGCTTCCCGGATTTCCTGGAAGTCTATTTCCTTTGCCAGTTTGGGGAAATTCTCCTTTATTATTTGTTCAAATAAGTTTTCCACTGGTGGCTGTGCCTTTCCCCCTTCTGGTACCCCTATAATTCGGATGTTGGAGCATTTAAAGATGTCCTGGAGGATCCTAAGACTCTCCTTATTTTTTTGAATTCTTGCTTCTTCACTCTTTTCTGTTTGGCCATTATTTGCTTTCTTCTGGTCCACTCCATTGATTTGAGTCCCAGTTTCCTTTTCATCGCTACTGGTTTCCTGTGCAATTCCATTCATTTCAATTAGTTTCGCCTTCATATGTTTGTCTAATTTGTGGCTATAATTAACCAGTTCTATGAGGATCCTGATGACCAGTGTTTTAAACTGTGCATCTGAGAGTTTTGCCATTTCTTCATCGCTTAGATTTATAGGCTCTGGGGCTTTGAGATCTTCTTGAGCCATTTTTGGTCTGTTCTCGCCCGTTAAGTATGAGTAGCGGAGCCTTGGACTCTCAGGTCACTGGGTTGTGACGCTATATATGGGGGCGTGGTCAGAGTGGGGAAATGGCGACCCCCTCTGCTGTTTCTCGAGGCTGGGTGAGGAGCAGAGCCTTACCTGGTTCACCAGGGCGGGGCCACTCAGAGTCACTGGGTTATGACGCTGTACATGGAGGCGGGGTCAGAGTGGGGAAATGGCGGTGCCCTGTGCTGCCGCTGGCCCTGAGGCCTGCTCAGTCCCGTAGTCTCCCTCACTTGTCTATCTGTGCATGAAAGCGCGACCACAGTCAACCCGCAGCCCTGCTCCTTCGCTGTTTCCCTGCAGTTGCTCGCTGAGTGGCTTACTAGGTCCAACCCTATGGCTGACCGAGTTTTTCAGTGCAACCCCGCTCTGACAGCTGCTGGTTTCACCCCTCTTACTGGTCAGGCTGAAGAATTTGTTGTTATCAGACTTCCGAAAAGTTCATTTTTCTGTGTTCTGGCTGTGTTTTCTGTTGCTAATATTTAGTTGTCTCTAAACTTGGTTGTGAGAGAAGGCACAGCGTCTCCACCTATGCCTCCATCTTGGCAGAAGTCCCACCATCCAACTTTTAATTAATTGTTCTAGTCCAGTAAAAATATATCACTGTGCCAGAGTTGTTAACCTGTGACGCTACAGTGAACTGTTCTACCAACTAGGATACAGTGCACAGGCACGGCTTCATTCCCCTTTAATCTCATAGATGGCACTCAGTTCCAAAGTTACTGACATCAGCACCTTTCCCCCTTGCCCCTTTGGTGAGGTTGTTTCACAATTTGTGAGACATTTGTACTATTTTGCCACGATCTGAATTCTACCATGGGACCTCCCAATCTTCTAAACGACTTTAAAGTTTGAATGCATTAAAGTTCACTACTGTGCAGTAAAGTCCTATGGGTTTTGACAAATGCATAGTGTAATGTATTCATTACAGTATCATACAGAATAGTTTCAGCACCTTAAAAAAAATTACCCTGTTCTTATGTTCATTCCACCCTCTACCCTCCCTCCAATATCCTGGCAATTGATGATCCTTTGTACTATCTTTACAGTTCTGCCCTTTCTAGATTATCATATAATTACACTCATGCAGTGTGTTGCCATTTGCAAAACGTCTCCTTTATGAACATGATGTGTTTCACCATTTGGTTCTTGTCCTAAGTTCTTTAAAGTAACTTTAACATTGTCTCCATAAATCTTTCTTGTGCACTTTGTAGATAATCTCTAGATACTTCACATGTATCTGCTTCATATTTTCCACATTCCCTTTCACCTCTTCAATTACATAGAATGTTTATTTTAAATTCTTCCTCTGTGTGTTTCATGAGTTACATTTCTTCTATGGTCCATGTTTTACCTGTGTCTTTCCTTCCTAGAGCTTGTTCTCTTTACCTGTCTCATGATTTCTTCATGACGCATTTTCATGTCTTATTCTCCTGGACTGAGGCACACACTGGCCTACAGCGTCTCCCTGGGAGGTGGGGGTGAGACCCTGGATGCCAGACAGAACTCTGGCAGACAAATTATCTAATAATTTCCCAACTACTCTTTTTTTTCACACTTCTAAGTCATCTGATGAAAACTTGGCATCTATTTTCAAGAACTGGGGATTAATTTCTAAGGATCATAGAATGTTAGTGTAGTTCATTTTTGGCTAAAAAGACTTGAAAAGTAAATGAAAACTAGAAAAGTCTACCTAACAATTCTTAGGAAATCAAATAAACTCATTTTTAAAGTCTTATCACTCTCTTTGATATCTTTAGGTTTGAAATTGGCTCCAAGAGAATGTACTCTTTGCATGTCAATACTAGAATGTGCCAAAGATGATTAATCTTATTTGAATAGAAAAAGGTCTGTCTTACATATGAAAGTTATATGTCTTCCTAAATATTTCCCAGAGGCATCTCTAGTTTTGAAAAGGAGACAGAAAAACATTTTTCCCAATCAACAATAGAAGACTCTCTAAAGCATGGTCTAGCCAGTAAAAGTAAAGCTCTATTAGCTGAAACAAAAGTATAGGCTATAATAATTTACAAAAATTAGGTACCTGTCATGAGACAGCTTCCACAGAAGAGGAAGTGGAAGGATAGTTCAGCAATTATGAATATTATACATCTGGCCAGGCAACCATAGTACGAAATTTCCTGTCAGTAAGGCAATAGTAATATTTGATCCACACATGCCCTCGTATTAACAGTAAAATAGCCACTGTAACGGGGAGTAAATTTCCTTCATCTTCTAAATTAAGGATTGTTTTATGAAATTAGTACTTTTAATAGTTGAAACAGCTGCCCGTTGATTTACTCTCAGGTACCAGATCACACTGTCGTGTGGCGCACAGGAAATTGTCCCCAGTCCCCACAGCTCCAGGCTGGGTCTGAATTGGCTAAATCCTAATAATCTACCCCAACTCCTGGGCCACAGTTATTCTTTCACGGATGGGCAAGATTCAGACCAAAGCGAATCAATGCATTGTATCCTTCTGGCTATCCAGGCTCCTCAGTCCCGGTCATGTGCCCTGCGCTGATACAAGTGAGGAAAAGGCAAAAGAAATAAATAAATGTGAGCCTGGTGTGTGTGTGTGTGTGTGTGTGTGTGTGTGTGTGTGTGGTAGGAAGAAGAATACCCTCCCACAAGATGTCCCCATCCTAATTCCCAACTCATGCATATTTTATGTTATGTGGCAAAATTATGTTGCAGGTAGAATTAATGGTCAGCTAATCAGGCAAGATTAATCAGGCAAAATTGTCCTCAAGTTTTGGAGTAGGTCTTATCTAATCACATGAGTGCTTAAGAGTGGAGAACCTTTCCAGGGTGGGTCAGAGGTCAGAGCGACATGATTGAGAAAAAAGCAACCTGCTGCTACATTTGGACTTGGAGGCAGAATGCCACAAGCCAAGGAACATGGTGGTCTCTGAAAGCAGGGAACTGCCCTGGCTGACAGTCACAACCCTAAGGAACGAGGTCTGCCAACAGCCTGAATGGGCGAGAAAACAGACCACCTCCCAGAACCTCCAGAAAGAAATGCAGCCCCTCCAGCCCCTGACTGCAGCCCCATGAGACCAGTGACGGAATCCTAATCAACAAACCTGCAGGATAATCAATCTGTGTCACTTACTTCACACATACCACTAAGTATGAAGTAAGTTGTTATAACAACAACAGAAAACCAGTACTGGGGAGAGAGAGAATTAAAAAGACAACTCACTGCTGAAACAATGAAATTCCCAAATTTTATTACAAACGACTAATGGGGTAACAAATGACAGAGCCCTGCGCTAGGTAAGGTCTTAGCCAAAACCTCAGAACACCTGCCTAAACCTCCACCCTCAGTCGGCACCCCTCACCCTGTGTGAATGCTGTCGAGCAGTTTTTCAGGTAGAGGAGGGATTAGGTGTGAACACATGTTTGAGGATGTAGATGGTGTGTGGACGGAGGGGTAAAACCAAGGAGGGACAGCACATTGACAGAGAGCCCGGGATCGTGACAAAAGGCAGAGCCTAGTAAAACACAAGGATGCAAATGGCGCCTGGGGTCAGTCCTGCCTCTGCACTGATCAACCCCCTGCGCCAGTATATTTCCCTTTCTTATTGAAGCCATTTAGACTAAATGTTCTCTCATTTGCAACAGAAATATCTCCACCTGGCAGATTACTCTTGTGCACCCTGAAGGCCACCCTTCCTGGAGGGAGGATAAGGGATGTAATCACTGCCCAGAATGTAGGGACCAACCAACCTCCGAAGAAAGACCTGCTGGTATGAGGGTTAGGGACTCAGGCTTGAATGCATATAAATACATATTTATTTATGCGTACATTTGTATATTGTCAATATGATTCTTTATAAAATGTTATAACCCAATTTCAATATAACTCATAAATTTGAACTAGGATGTGTTATTTTCCTTGTGAAATCTTGAACTTACAATCCACTTTCTTTTAAGAGTTGCTGGACTAGAGTGCATCATGCTGACAATAGCCACACAGAACGCAGTGGTCAGAAAGCACCGACTGGGAAAGCAGACCTCTTGCCCCTCCCCTCAGCCCAGAGGGATTGTGTTCTGGGTGGCACCATAGAGACACTAAAATCAGGGACAGGCCCCTCGGTTCAGGTTTAAAGCCAAGTCACTTCCCTCTCAGAGGTAGGCTTCTAAAATCAACTTGTGAGATGTAGTTGCATATAGTAAAAAGTATGCTTGGATAATCTCTTAAATTGTCTATAAAGCACAGTATACTTCACTCGGCCAGGTAACATATGTACATGAATGTGTGATGCATTTCATAATGTGCATACCATATAAAAGGGATTAGTAGGCAAAATATATTTTACCAAACACAGTTGAATTCAAGTAAATTCAGTGAGGCCACACTATATACACACATGTATATACATTCATTCACATAGGATGTATAGTAGTTGGGTGGTTAATTGGTAGGCCATAAATATACATACAGATGTGGATATGAACAGTGATCTTTGACTTCTTCCCTTCTTGTACAACCTGCATCTGAAGTGTCAGCAAATTCTTTCAGTTTTACCTTCAGATAAATTCATTTTAACCTCCATGGGTGGTTTAAGTCAGCATCACCTCTCACCTGAATCACTGTAGTAGACGGCTTATAGGTCTCCCGGTTCCGACCTTGACTCCCTTCAGTCTATTTTCCTTCACGCAGCAGCCCAAGGGACCCTGTTAAAATATAAGTCAGACCATGACACTCTGCTGAAAATGTCCCAGTGGCTCCCATCCCAGAGTAGGCAACAAACGCCTTACACAGACCTGCATGCCCTGCTGGATCGGGCCTCCCATTTCCTCTCCCAGCCCATCTCTTTGTCTTTGCCTGGCTCATGCAATGGCAGGCACTCCAACCTCTTTGTTGAGCCTCAGACCCACTGGGCACATTTTCAAGGTCAGGGTCATGCATCGCCCTGCCTGCACACTCATGCCCCAAATGTCCACACGAGTAACTCCCTTACTCCTTTGGATCTTTACTCACATGTCACCTTGTGAACACTTTCCTCAGCCTTACTGCTACCAAACATAATATGTATTCTACTAATTCATCTTGCTTATGGTCTCCCTACTCCTCTCATATATCAGGTTCAGAGGACAGGGAGTATTTTAAATCTTTTTATTGCTGCAATACCTCCAGCATCTAAGTAGTGCCCGGATCATTATCAGCAAGCAATAAATATTTGTGGAATAAATGAATACATACAGATCCATCAACTTACGTCTATATAAAGAGAATAAAAGAGTTAACTGATAATGACCAAGCCAATGCTATACGTTGTTTACCAGACACAGTGTGTTGAATGAAATTTTACAAATGTGAAGAGTACCCAAGAACTCTGATGCCTATTTCTAATTACTCTTAACCAGCAACAAAGCCCAGCTAATTTCGCTGTCATGCGCAGACTCCCTTGCAGCGCTCCCATTTCCGGTGCCCTGGAATCCATGCTCTGTAGGATCCCTTCTCCTTGAGTGTGAGTGGGACCTGTGACTTGTTTGTAACCTTGGGACTATGATAAAAGTGATGAGATGTCACTGCCTCACAGATCACATTATATGGCAAAGGTGCACAGACATGCAGATGTTACTAAAGTCCCAAATAAATTGATTTTGAGTTCATCAAAAGGGAAACTGTCTAGGTGAGTCTGACCTAATCAAGTAGGAATCCTGACAAGAGAGACTGGGCCCTTCCTCCGGTGGGGTATTCTTTTTGCTGGCTTAAGGAAGTACACAGCCGTGCAGAGGAAGTCCACAGGACTAGGACCTGCACGCAGGCGGCCTCCTGCAAACACGGGGTCCCTCATCACAGACCACAAGGAAGTTTGTTCTGCCAATAACTGGATGAGAGGAGAGGCAGACTCTTCCCCAGTCAAGCCTCCACATGAGCCTGCAGCCACGGAGTCATGGGAGAGGGAGCAGAAGACCCAGTTAAGCTGCGCCCAGACTCCCGCCCCCTGACAACTCCAAGAATAGTAACTGTGTGTTGCTTCAAGCAGCAAATCTGTGGTAACTCGTTACTCAGCAATAGAAAACTAATATCGGGGGCTAAGGGAATAACTGTGGTACAGGAATGATTTCATAGTTCACACTGTCAGTTACTAAGATTTTTACACTTCACTTTAGTTACTACTAACTTCATCATTTTTATTATATATTTGTTCAAAGTAGTGTTCGGGGTCTGAGTCCTCGTTAAGTTATTTTTACGGAAGGATTTGCCTCCTTCTAGTATGTACTACACTACGTAATGCTGGTTAACAAAAACGGCTTTAGGAACCAAAACTGTGCCTCACTAGTCTTAACCCTCTACATTGTTTCCATCTTTTTTCTTTCCGGCATTACCTCTATTAATATACCTGCTATGGTTGGAGGAAGGATGCAACTTTTTCTTGCCAGGAAGAGTTACTTCCTGTTAGGAGTCTAAGCTGAGAACAAATCCAGCATCACAAAGAATCCTGAGCATCGTGATGCTTCCTCTGTAAGATTTGATTTATTTTATTTTTATTGTGTTTCCCATTACCATTTGTCCCCCTTATATCTCCCCTCTCTCCCCTTGCCTCACTCCCCACGATTCATCTCTCTTTTTTTCTGGTGCTGAAATAGCTGAGGGGCATCACCACCATTCAAGAAGTCCATTTCCCAGCGGAATTCTAGTCTTGCCAAAACAAGCTTCATTTCCCTTCTCTTCCTCTCTTTTCCTCTCCCTGCTCTGCTGTTTGCCCTGAAGACTTCTTGAAGGCACATGGAGGAATAAAAGAAGAAAAAAAGGAAGAAAAGCAAAATGGAAAGAACAGAAGGAGCAGGGAAAGAGGGAGAAAGTGAATTGAAGACAGCTCTTGCTTTGCCATTCACTGTGCTTAATATTTTCAAGTGAATAATTCCATCTAATTTTTGTTAAATGAGTATTATTTCCTCCATTTTATAGATGAAAAAACCGGCTGGGAAAGGTTGAATGAATTATCTAGAGTTATAATGAGATTAATGGTTTCCATAAATATTTCTACAAGTTCCTTCAAAAGAAAGCTGTGTTTTGAATTGTTTTGATTGTGTGTGTTGTTCTGTTACTGGCTTTAGCTTATTTTAAGCAATTATCATATGTGATGAGGTTATGCATTTTTTTTAAAAGTCCTTATCAAATTCCAAGCAAACAAATGTATAAAAATTACAAAAATTGATGCACCCAATTAGCTAATTTCTCAGGGAAAAGTATTCACTGTACTGCAACATAATGAATGTGCCATCTGCAATAACTTACTATTAACTAATTTTAAGTGCATAATGCTTCCAATATTTTCTCCATGTCTCTGGGTTAAAAGTCACTACCAGAGTACCCGAGTCTTCTGTTATACACATATTATCAGACGTTGACTGCTGTCTCCTGTGGCTGCCACTAAAACCCAGAAAACAAGACAACAAAGCAAAAGATAAAGCAGCCGTCACGTTGCCATTAAAAGTTAGTTCCAGTAAAGCATCTGTAAGAATAGGTTGTTGACAATTTTTCAATCTTATATTTCGAATAAAACTCCAGAGAAAAAGCAAATGCATTATGGTATCACTATAAACTCATTTAATCCTCCTAATGAGAGAAGCTGAATATGAAAATACTGTTCTTCACACTTTACAGATGCGTTAGCTGGGGCACAGAACCCAAAATTACTCAGCTAGTAAAAGTTGGGGGCAAAATACAGAGTCAGGCATGCAGGCAGCAGGGCCCTGCTCACAATCCCTATGCCCTGCTGATTCTTGAAACATCTGTTTTACGTCTGCTTCATTAATCAGGATGTAGACACAGAATTATGAAATCAGGGGACCGGCAGGACACTAGAGAAAGACAGCAAAGCATCCTAAGAGGAGGTGACAAACAGAGCAGTGAAGGGCTGAGATGGAACTCTGGTTCTTCTATTCACTAGCTGTGTGATCTCAGTGAAGTTACTTAACCCCTCTGTGCCTGAGACTCCTTAACCATTACTGGACATTGATGGGAGTACTGTTTCAGAGGACTGTTGTCCTAGTTGAAAGAGTTAATGCCTGTCTGAGCACAGCACCTAACATCTCCCACACGGAAACCAAACATCCTTCAGATCCCGTCTGCTCTGTCTCCTACCGTACAACTCTAGTGTTTGTAAAAATAAAGTATTCAAGGTAAAACAATATGTTCCCTGATACGGATCACCCAATACAAGGCTATGCGCTATAACCATGGAGACGGTTTGATATTTTATCTGTAGGAGATATAGTTTTCTAAAAGCCTTTGCATGAGGTCTGTATCCTTGACTAGTGCTGACAGCAGCTCTCCTTTTGTTCATTTGATTAAATTCAACAGCTTTTATCAAGCATCAGCCTCCTGTCTTTTCTCCTAGTTCAAGTTCTCCTTTCCAACTTGAGTATTTTTTCAACCTCTTCCCACCTCATTCCGAGGCCTCCTGTCTCTAGCTGTCCATCCCCAAATGTATCTCACTCTTCTCCACTGCTGCCAGTGATACCTTTGTGACAAGTAAAAGCCAACCAGATCACATCCTTCCTAAAATATTCCAGTAACTTCTCGCAGTTCCTAGGGTAAGTTCACATATCTTAGCTGACTGAACATAAAAACCTTCATGAACTGTTTTCGCTTGCCTCTCTAGCTGCCCTTTGGACCACTTTCCTAATCTACAGGGCCTTGACCCCACCAAACAATGTGTCCTTAACCCCCAATCCACACTTGCTGCTTGGCATCTCTGTTTTGCACACATCACTACATCTTTGCACAATGCACTTCTTCCTGACACTTCCCCACTGCTTTCTACGGCCCTTCAACTCAAATATCCTCTCCTCCATCAAGACTCAGCATCAGCTATGGGCATTCAGGATGACTTGGTTGGCCATCTCCCCAATCCTGTTGAATCCGGTTTCCTAAACATGCCCATATCCCTATGTGCTAACCTCAGTCACTGTACTTGGCGCACTGACATGCAACATCTCTGAGAACAGATCTGGTGTTTTTCATCTCTCTTTCCAGGTCATGCCAGGCACAGAGCAGGCACTACATTCTCTTATGCCAGATGAATGAACAAAGGGATGAAATGCTAGTAAACCAATGTGAAACAGGTAAGTGCATGGGAATCCATAAACAAGACTTCTGCAAAAGGCAGGAAGCACACATAGCATTGTGTTTCTATACTACCGAGTGAGGAAAAGCGGTAACCTTTCCTCCCTTCTCAGAACACCTACAAGGCTGAGTCAAGCACATGCCAGTGACTGCACATCAGGAATGGAGGTAGTTCCAGGCACACACCGATACAGGGGACTGCAAGCAACCCAGCCCATCTCTGTCAGGTTGCTATGTTAAAGAAGAAGCAGGTGGAAAATTGATTTTTTTCCTATGAAACTTCAGTGCCAATATATTGCATTTAAAAAACAATTTGACTTGAAGCAATACATTTGTGGATATATAAGTGGATATACGTAATAATTCTCATACTCTTGTAGACCTTTGGTTTGATCACCTTCTGTCCCTCCCCCACCACCCCCCTCCACATTGGAAGTTCTCCACAATGCAGAAATAGACACGGTGCCAATCGGGACATATGGGCTGATGAATCCAACATATGGGGAGATGTGAAAGAGAAACTTTAAGAATGATCAATTTATCATTCGCAGAATTTTCCAAGATATCAGTCCTGGCACTTCATTTGCCAGCCCTCACATTCAAAAGCGCACCTACTAAGCTGTATCTGCAAGTGTTACAGGGACACATCGAGGGTTAAACTTGGTAGAGTGATTCATCTGCTCCAGAGTTTAAATATTTTCAATTGTGATGTTTGTCAGAAATAAAACAGATTAGGGCTGGGGAGAGGTGGGTGGAGGATGGATAACCGTGAAGGCTGGCATCTCAGCCTGGTGAGGCCGACATACACAGGACTTCCTGTGTGTTCTCATCGGCTTCCCAGTCCCGGTCAAATCCAACTGGGCTTCTTGACAAGCAACGAGTTCAGTCCCTCCCTGACCCCAGGCCCCCAGGGAATTCCTCACCTGGCTTCAGGAGTCCTGCTCTGCCACTGACTTTGAAATCTGAGGCCTTGTTTGCTAACACACAAAATCTGTCCAGCATATTGCTACACCCCACATTAATTTAATTAAAGCTTTTAATAAAGCAGAAAATTAAGCAAAAGGTTGTCAGAAGGATATGTCAAAATCATATCCTGATTTAATTACCAGTGTCAACATACTATCTCAGGATCCTTCCAGTTCCTGGCAGCTTCCCTTATGAAAATCCTGAAATGGACTAGAGGGAATAGGAGCAAAACTTTCATGAAAGGACAAAAAGAAAGCCCGTTTTCTTTGTCTGCGAAAAAGGTAGCAGAAGATTTATTTCCTTTCAGGCTACCGGTAAAGAATAAACATTTTAAAGAACCAAAGGATATGGGAGGATTTCTAACAAATGCAAGTCATACTAGTTATCATCTTTTCCTCCAGAAAGCCTTCAGGATGCTCACTCTTACTTTTCCCTGCGGGGCTGCAACCCATGTTCGGTGCCCTGTCGTGCCTCTACTTGTGAAATGGAGCTATTTCAATTACAGTTCTTGTTTTCCCCTCTTAATAAAGAAGGAATTGCCTAATCATTTGTACGACTCCATGCCAGAATTAAGAATACATTTTTTTCATTTAAAAAAAATGAGCATGCAATTTATACACAGGGAAACTGATTCTTTTTATAGTAGACTTAGTTCTTCATGTGTTGATCAGCATACAAAGTCACATAACCGCCACCACAAGTAAGTTGTAAAACAGTTCTGCCACTCCCCCAAATTTCCCCATGACCCTTTGCTGCCAACCCTGAAACCACCCATCAGCTCAGAAACCACTTATCTATTTTCTATCTCTGTCATTTTGGGGTTTTTTTTTTGAAAAGTGTCAGATAAGTAGAATTATACAATGTATATCCTTTGAGTCAAGCTTCCATCAATGAACATGATGTATTTGAAATTAGATCATGTTGTATCAGTAGCTCATTCCTATCATTGCAGGGCACCATTTTTTGCAAGGCAACAAATTTTTTAATCAGCCTCTTAATTTCTAGTATTTTCTAGTTTTAAACATCAGATCTTGCATATACTTTTATAGATGTGTATCTAAGTATTTCATAGTTCCTTTGTGCTATCGTAAATGGTACTGATTTTTCTAATTCTCCATTACTGATACACAGAAATGCAACTGACTTTGTACATCGCTTTTATATCCTGGTGACCCTATTAAGCTCATTTATTAGACCTATAGAAAGCTTTTATATAGATTCTTTGAGATTTTCTAGTTGATAATCATGTTACCTGAGAATAGAGGCCACCTTAATCTCGTATTCAAGCTCTATGCCTTCTAGAGCTTTCTCCTGCCTTATTATACTAAGACTTCCAGGACTACGTGGAATATAGTAGCAGTGGAAGTACTTATCCTTGTTAGTTCTCATTAGAGAAGGAAAGCATACAGTCTTTGCACACTGAAGACAGTAGTACCTGCAGGCTCTTGGTAGATGTCTGAAATCAGACTAGGGAAGTTCCTACATGTTCCTAGTTTGTTGAAAGTTTCTCGTGAGTGGATGTTAAATGATTTTGCTGCAATTTCTTAAATGATCATGTGGGTCTCATTGTTCTTTATCTGTTGACGTGACTTATGATGATTGATTTTAGAAAGCTGAACCCAAATTCTATTCCTGGGTTAAACCAAACTTGATCATGTTATGTTATCCTTCTCATTTACTGCTGCGTTCATTTTGCTCAAATTTTGTTCATCTCTGCACATGTCTGCGTCACTGAACTGTACCTCAAGCTGTGATCCTGTGTTATTGAGGTTTTGCTTGATATCGGGTAAGATTCTTAGGTCCATAAGTTTATTTTTTCATCACATTAAGTAATGTTTTGGCTTTAAAAAATTATTTTTCTTCCTTCTCCTTTCCCTCACTTCTCTTCTTTGGAGACTCAAGTTATGCATATTAGGCTGTTTGATTTTCTTCCTTCAGTTCACCATTGCTCTGTTATTGTTGTTTTTTAGAATTCCTTTTTCTCTGTGTATTTCATTTTGAACAATGTCTATTACCATGGTTTTAAGTTCATTAAACATTTATTCTGTAGTTTCCAATCTGTAAATTCCATCCAGTTTAATTTTCTGTTATTGTAATATATTTACCTGGCTTTGGTATCAGGTGATGGCCTCATGAAATGTGTTAGCAAGTGCTCCCTACTCTTAATTTTTCTGGAATATTTTATGTAGACTTGTAATTTCTTAATTAAATATTTAGTTAAATGCACTCATGGAGCCATTTGGACTTGACTTTTCTTCCTGGGAAGATTTGACCAAAAAAATACAAACTGTTTACTAAACATAAAAAAATCCAAATTATCAAATTATTTATAATATTGAGTGAGCTTTGATGTTTAAGTTTTTGTCTTTTAAGGAATCTGATTATTTTATCTAAGTTATCAGGTTTATTAAGATAAAGATAATATGTTCATTATGTCTATAGCAATTTTTTCTATAGTACTTCTGTGTTTTTTATCATACAAATTTAACTTTTGACTATGTGTCTTCAAATAATTTTATGACACTTCATGTGTAGTATTAGAAATTTACAACACTACACTTTAATATCCCCTGCTGTTTTTTCTGATTTTGTAATGTATTGCCCCTTATACATCTCTTACAAACTCAATGATACATTGTAATGATTTATCCTTAAAATGATCAATTTTCTTTTAGAGTGATATAAGGTATAAAAATAAAATATTTTATATTTACCACGTTTACCATCTTCTGTGCTCTTCATTGCATTTTGTGTATCCAGATTATGGCTAATATTATTTTTCTTCTGCCTAGGAAGATTTTCTTTACTGTTCTTAGAATAGAGGACCGCTGGTGATAAAACCTTTTATTTTCATTGTATGTCTGAAAAAGTCTATTTTTTCCTTTTCTTTTGAAAGCTACTTTCACTGGGTAAGAATTCTAGGTTAGTGGTTGTTTTTCACCTGTTTGTTTGTTTGTTTGTTTGTTTGTTTGAGTATTAAAGATGTAGTTCCACTGCCTTTGTGCCTGTATTGTTTCCTCTGCAGAGTATGCCACCTTTCTCATATTTCTGTACATAACGTGTCTTTCTTCAATGGCTGATTTAAGATTTTCTCCTTATCATTGGTTCTAAGCAATTGGATTATTATGTACCTTGTTGAGGTTTTGCTTGATATTTGTTGAGATTCTTAGGTCTGTAAGTCTATTTTTTTATCACAATAAGAAGCATTTTTGGCTTTTTAAAAAATATTTTTTCTCCTCCTTTCCCTCTCTTCTCTTCTTTAGAGACTCAAGTTATACCTATTAGGCTGTTTAAATTTTTTCCCTCAACTTTCACCACTGCTCTGTTGTTGTTTTTTAGTTTCTTTTTCTCTCTGTGTTTAATAGTGTCTATTAAAAGTGTCTCTCTGTGTTTGATAGTGTCTATTACTGTGCTTTTAAGTTCACTAAACATTTATTCTGTAGTTTCTATCTGTTAATTACACCCAGTTTATTCTTTACCTCAGAAGTGGTTTTATCACCTCTAGAGATTTGATATGTGTCTTTTTAATATCTTCTACGTCTCTCCTTAACATGCTTAAAATTGTTGTGCCTTGTTGAACAAAAGGATATAGCTCTGTTAGAAGAGGCAGATAATTAGCAAAAGAGAAGGGAGTGAACAGAACAGTCACCTTAGTGAGTAAAGAGGACCGTGCTACCAAACGGAGCAAAACATCTTGCCTGGGTGAGTAGGCAGAATAGATAGCTATGGCAGTGGGTAAGCAGCATGGTTCCACTGGATTAACCCAGGAGGGAGGAAATGGTGAGGAGAAACCCCTTTCACTGAGTACATCCATAATAGAAGCCAAATGACCAAGCAGAACTATAAGGCATGTACAGTAGGAGCCAAAATGGTGACCATAAAGGAGGAGGGTAAATCCTGAGAAAATCCAGGAGAAAGATCAGATAGGAGGTCCTGAAAAATCCAGGAAAAATGTTGGGTCATTTGAAAGAAAGTTTGCTCTTTCCTGAATCAAAGGAACTGTATGGGTGTTTAGCCAGAACCGCGTGGTGGCTGCTCCCCTCTAGCCTACCCATTCTCTGCCTCTCTGAGAGTGTGCTATTGCTCTTCACTCTAATAACTCTTGCCACTATCGTTGAGAATTCCTCCTACATGAGTGTTCCTGAAATTCGTTTTCCACAACACCGCAGAAGGACCGATTTCCTGCAGTAACGGTTTCATCTTTTTTTGATGTCCTTGTTTACTAACCTTGTCATCCATATAATTTGGGGGGTCATTGATTTTTTATCTTCATTATGGTTTATATTTCTTACTCCTATAATCCCATGTAATTTTTTTATTGGATCCAGACTGTGATTTTTGCATTGTCGGGTGATAGACATTGTTTGGTTTTTTTTGTGTGTTCATTTGTTTAATTCTTAAGCTTTATTTGGGACATGGTCAAGTTATACTGAAATTCTTTGATCCCCTCAAGCCTTGCTTTAAATTTTATTTAGCAACACTAGAGAAACCATTAATCCAGGGTGAATTTTGCTGCAGTTAATCTTTCCCATCCCTTATGGTAACCACATGTCCGGGAGCTGTCCAGTGTCCTGGGTGCTGAGAGGCCTCCTTATTCAGTCATCAAAGGATTAGGACGTAAAGCACACCCATAGGAAAGATTGAATTCACACTAGGCATTAATGACGAAGTTCTTAAGGTGAAGCAAGGATTCTACTCCTTAAATTACTTGTTTCTTAGGCTATGGTGCTGGGAAACAGAATTCCAGTAATTTCTAGAACTTCCCACACTATTCTCCTGGCAACACAATTCCTGGTCCACTGGCCTCAGCACTTTAGGAGACTTGGCTCTACCGAGTTTTAGTTTCTAGATCTCCATTCTGCCTTTTACCTGGTACATCCTGTTCTCCTTTCCTGCCTCTGCTCCCTCTCTTACAGATCCTTCGATATCAAAAGGCTCATACTTTGTCCCCAGTGGAGCTTAATGACTTCCCAGGCGGGAACACAAATGATCCTGCTGTTCTCTGCAGGTCTAAGGAAGGAGGGAACCTGGAGGAATGAACACCTGTCTATTGTCCCAGGAAGGTGGCTGTGTTTTCTTTTCCACATACTTCAACAGAAGTAAAGGATAGCTCGTGGATCTGATCCATCTAGTATACACCATATACATATTCCAAAGGGACAGTATTCTCTGAGTAAACCAGACAAGTTAACCAACTTATCTGAGATCACAGAATTACTAAATGGAAAAACCAGAATTGAGCCCTTGCCTACCTGGTTCCTCTCCTGCCCTACGAGGACACTTATTGTTGACCTCTCTACATGACAATACATGCAAAGCATGCATCAGACAACCTTGCTGCTCATGGATTCTGTTAATTTAGAGTCCACTATTTCTTTTGATGCATATAAACCAGTGTGGGAAACTTATATTCTAATATAAATGATTACAGTTGTAAAAAGGGTTCTTTATTTACAAATAGATTATTTATTTACCGGGACCCAGGAAGTGAACCTGGTATAATATAGGTATGCTATTTCATTTGACCCTCACAAAAATGCTATCAAATGGGCATAGCAATTTTTATACCCATTTAATGGAAAACCAAGGCCTACAGAAACTTAAGTAACATGCCCAAGACCACACAGCTAATAATTAATGGAGCTAGAAATAAAACCAGGTAGGAAGGATTCCTAAGATCCTAATTACTATGGTAAACTGCCTCACACATGAAAATACATGTTTAAAGGTCAACAAATTCTTTCTGCTCATGACTTTACAGGGACACATCTCTCCTATAACAAAATCTGCACTGATGGCAGCCAGGACAATAACAGTCCCTTACATGAGGACTGCACTTTCCTGCTCACAAAGCATATTCTCACATTGTTTTGCTTCCTTACAACCTGAGGCCTCATTGGGCTCCCCAGATTTTCTAAGATCTGACTTGTCCTTCAGAGACAAAGAGAGAATGAATATGCTATTGCCACTTGATTCTTAAATCAAACCAAATACACATGAAGAATGAGTCCTAACATAGGATTCCAGTGTCCCAGATAAATCTTCCTTTAAGAAAGATAATAACACTAATGACATTAGGAGTATCACAGTAAAGAACAAATTAAGGTTTTTCATTATGCTTGGTCCTTATTTTTCTCTAAGATGGTGTGCAGCGTAATTTAAGTTGCCCACTATCACACATCTTAATTGATAGTTCTCTTCCTTATGTTTTGTCCCCAAGAATTAATGTTTGTATTTAATATCATACTGTCATTATCTTGTTTCCTCCACACTGAAAGGAGTTGTCTGTGATTTGCAGGTTTGGAGGGCCAGCTGGAAATACAATTCCCTTCTCCACGTCCTTCCTCCCACTGATCACTGGTTATTACACATAATTACATGGAAGCATGTATTAGACTTTATTATCATGCATGACAGTGTGTTTAAGTAAATTAGAAATTTGCATATCAATTTGGGGGAAAAATACTAAAATGCCATTTAGGACCTTTTATTTATACCCAGAGGATTGCTAGGATTTAGGAACCGGCTTCTTTTCTCAGGTAGAAATCTAAACTGCAAAAGCGTGATGAAGCCAGCATGCAGGGGGAGGGGCTCTGCATCCTGTGCTGGGTTTTTTTCCTTTTTCCTCTTCCCCGGCTTAGTAACCAGCTGGGCAAATGGTTCCTTAGTAACCAGGCAGGTCAGGCATTGGCTACCTGGGAGAACTTGGCATTTACCTTAGAAGGGATCAGCCCCCTGGAGCCAGCAAGTAGCTGGCCAGGGCTTTCAGACTTCTACAGCCAAAAGAAATTAGGACCAACCATGGTTCCTGCAGTATCAAGAAATAACAACTCACAGTGAGCCCCACAATTATTCCATCCCGGCCCTGCCCGTCACTTTTTGTACTGTGCCCTTCCCTTCCTTCAGCCTGGAGAGAGTTGACCCAAGCTGAAGAATTATTTGGGGACTTGTAGGCCACCGACAAGGGCACACTGGAGGGGGTTGTCTCCAAGAAGCGGGGATGGGGGAAGGAGGAATCTTGTTTCTTCCCTAATTACTCATGCTTGACTGTGTGGATGCTAATCATTCCTGATGAAAACGTATGTCCCTCAGCTCGTTAGGGTAATTTGTAAAAGTATATTCTTGCCTTTGGAGAGCACTGGAGGCTACAGAAAGTGTCATTTTCCACAGTCAAGTTCCTTGCAGGTTTTATTACGAAAGGCTTTGTTTTAGATCCATTACATCTCATGTTCATGTACAGATTCAGAAATTCAAGTCCCAGGGGACCTTTCTTTGAAATTTGTTAAATCTGTGCACTCTTTTTGAAAGTGTGGCTTATTTTTTTTTCATTTTTCACCTTGGAAAATATCAGTTATAATGTATGAATAAAGCTGGGAAAGAAACACAGAGAATAAAATAGTTATGGAAAGACAGGGGGATCATGGATGGGATTTTTTCAATTATATGACTTTAATGACAACATTAAATATACACTTCCCTGAATTGCAAAACACCACCTAATATTCAAATTCTTTTACAACTGAAACATGTAGCTAAGGAGGAACTTTAAATGATGTTAGTCTTGAGGTTAACCATTTCTGTTGTGTAGCTATGATAGAAACTCATATTAGGCTGAACTATTAGACATTGCCTGTATCTGATCTCTTCTGACCCACAAAAACAGCAGGGTTAAATGGTTCAACCTAAACCCTCTAACTGGTCAATAATCTTTTGGCTTCAACAGCATATAGAGGGTTTTATTCATTTTGTCTGCTGTGTACCATCATCTTATTCCACACAGGATATGAAAGTGGTGATGGCATTTGATAGTTTTTATTTCCTTGAGTTTAAAACTTACAGGAGTGACAAAGAAAACACAAGTAATAGTCTTTTGGTATTGTTGCTCCCTTGTTTTGCTCTTTTGCATTAGTTCCCTTGGGAAGCACTGGTGCCTTCAGAATCATCCTATTTGCTAAAAAAACACACTAGGACACTTAAGAAAGGACACAGCTTCCTGGTGCCTAGAAGGGAGATAGCTTGTGTGGCTCATGACACAAAGCAGCACAAACTAATTCTCCCTGAATGGAAAAGAGAAAATGAAACTTCTACCTAGCACTGCATAGCAGCTGCCCCAGGACAAACAACTGCAATCAACTGAAACCAAGTAGGAGCCAGGAGACAGAGAACCCAATTATCCCTGTTATTATTTCCCAGGAAGACCAGCGTTAACAAGCCCAAGAGTCCCAGGATTCTGTCACACCTCATATTTAAAAACACAAATTCTAGTTCTGCCAGGTCATGCCTTTCTCCAGAAGGTGATGAGCAGAACACAGCAGTAACAGAAACCAAAAAAAAAAAAAAAAAGGGAGAAGGGCCTGTTCTTTGGGATGAAAAGTTGACATCCAATTTGAAAGAGAACGGTTATATCTCATACTCCGTCCCTCACTGCAATTTCCACACAAGGTCCAATTCTTTTCATTAAAAGCAAGGAATTGAAAATTGGAAATTATTAATCAAGTCACTCTCTGCTAATGTGGTTGCATGTCTACATCTTTTATTTCTATGAAAATAGATTTTTTAATTATGTATCATCTAAATAGATATGTGCATATATAAATATAAATACCCACCTCTGTTGTAAAGCCTCAGGAACCAGGTAAGAGAACAGAAGTGAAAGAATTCCTGTGGGCCTACAGCACACAGTTCTTCTTCGGAGTGAGAGATGAGGCCTAACCATGTCAAGCTAGAAGCAGAATCCAGCACTCCCATGCCCATTCCACTGCATCACACCACACCCATCACACCCAGTACAACCACCCAACTGAACTTAAACCAAGGCAAAGTTTCCATCTTTGGAAAGAAATCATTCAAATCCAGTTGCAGTAAATTCTGTGGTAGAAACTCCAACCTGACTTCGGATATCCAATCCTCTTCTCGTCCTTAGTCACAGAAAAGTAAGGTTTCAGCTGAATGCACTGTCACAAAAATTATCACGCAGCCCATGCATGATAATTTTTATCTGGCTGCCCATGATGTGACTAATCAATCTCTGGCCAATAAAATACAAACAGGAAGGGCTAGTGAGGTTTCTATGAAGTCCCCTTAAAAGGGAGCATGGGTGCCTTTCTTCTTTCCTTCCTCTTTCCTGTTGCCATGAATGCTAATGTATTGGCCATTTTGGACCAAAAGGCAACCTGCTATGAATGTCGGAGCAATAAGGTAGAAGGATCCTGGGTCCCTAATAACCTGGGAGCCTTAAGAACCGGGTTGAAATGTAGTCTTACCTGTACCCAGTCCCGCTGTCATTGGGAAAGAAGCTTTCTTCTTACTTAAGCCCCCGGTGTTGAGGTGTTTTCTGTGGCATGCAGTCAACTCTACTCCTACCTGATACAAATATATATATATCCTTAGAAGGTTATCCTTATAACTACTCTGACTTAATACTGAAAAAGACATTGATTTCATCCATGATTTTTTTTAATATATGAGAAGGATTAAAACATGAATCAAACTCTATGTTGTGGTCCATTCCCATTCCTACCCCTGGATGCATATTAAATGCCCAAAGCCCAGAAAGGTGCTTATATCTAGGACAAGCTCTTTGATAGGAGGCAGACAGGCAAAAATTCATTATTTTCTTTTCTGTATGTTAATCTAAAAGTATCACAATTTCCAAATATGTATTCAGCTGTTTATTTATCAGATCTATGGAGGCAGAAGTAAAATAGAAGTTGCAAATAATTTATAGCTTTAGATGGGGATCACAGTTCTCAGGATTCTCTCTATGTAGAAACCTGGGAGAAAATGTTACACACTAATCAAAAAATATCATTCAAGGAAAAACAAACATTATACACTACTCATCCTTATCTGATTTGACTGCTTGTCCTGAATTTCTACAGTTGTTCTATCTACTCCTTCTTATCTTTATGATGAACAGTACCTCTCTAAATTCTTAGTTCAGAAACAATGTCTCATGTAAGAACAGGAGAAACATAAGCTAATTACCATAGAAGTAATACTAATTTTACTTTTCCAATGGGCTTTCATACAAAAAAGCTCCAAATGCCTTATAAATTATATATACAGGGACTACTTAACCTCCTACTAAAAGGCTCCTACTCATTTATAAAACTCTCTGCAGTGTTGTGCCACAGGAGAGAAAGACTGCCATGTCCGTGTGCCATAGCTGGGCAAGTTTAAGGGAAGCAGAGTGTAATGCCTTACTTAGTGGAACTAAAAGCTTTGAAGAATCCCTTTAAAAAATCATCAAGGGAGCTTTTAATCATGAGGAGCAGTCAATTCTTTGTTTTGGGTCTCATCCAATCCAAGTGGAAACTTCAGCCATAAAACTGCATGCCAAATCATCAGGGGTTATGAAGTCAGCTCAACTTCATTAACAATAGTGTTTTTGACAATGGCCGTGTCAAGTGAGGAAAATGGAAAAGATCAGAAGGCAAGCAAAAATTGTTACTCCTGAAGTTGATAAGAACTAGACTGTGAGAGACATACACTGGTTGCATTTTACTGATTTTGTTTCCTATGTCTAGTTCTTCCGTCTGGGACCAAGATCTGAGAATGTACCCTCAATTCCATCACCTACCACAAAAGACAACAGTGAGATGTTCCTCATGTGCCTTTACCCACTGTCAACTGTCATCAACCTTTGGAGACCATGACCCAGCGATTGCTGTCCCCTCTGTGAAGCCTACTGATTGCAGCTACAGCAAGAAGACCATCTCCTTCACTACGCCGCCTCAGTTCATTTTCATACTGATAAGACATGTGTCCATCCTAAAAGAGATAATTTTGAATCTTCCTTCCCTACTAAACATTTTGTTCTAGTAGTAATGGTATTTCAATCCCCACCTAACAAAATGCCTGGACAAAGTGGGTGTTAAATGTTTTATGAATGCCTGAATAATCCAGTCCACTATTAACTCTAACCTAGATGATTACAACAACCTTCTAGCTGACCTCCCATTGCCATGCTCACCTTTCTCCCATCTGTTCTGAAAGCAGCAGCCAGAGAGCTTCTCAAACCAGTGATCGTTCCACCAACATTTCCCCCCTTCACCTCTCTCCCCCGCCCCTCCCTTCACCATCATGTTTGCTTTGAACCTCCTGTTGGCTCTCTTTTGCTCTGAGCACCAAGTCTCAATTCTTTTCCAGGCAACAGCTTACTGCCTTGGCTTTTTCTCCCAAACCTCATTTTTCTGCCTCTCTTCCTCTTGTTCACCATACCTAGTCCATGCTGGCTCCTTCCATTCCTCTTCAAACACATCTTACTCTTTCCTTCCCCAAAACATTATGTGTTAATTTTTACAGGTGGAAAGTATGTCTCCACACATTATTCTCATTCTCCAGATCTTCAGTGTCTCCTCTTCAGAGGAGCCTCCTGTTTCCACCATGTTAGGTCAGGTTTGTGACCTCCTAGCGTTCTTTTGTCTTAGGCCCCTCCTAGCTGCCCCAATAGAGCACAAGTTCCATTAGGGCAGGGACCATGTTAGTATTTTTCTCCATAATATTTTCAGCAAGTAGCACAGTGCTTAACACTTTTAAATACTTAGCAACTATGGGTTGAAGGCATAGATAACACTACTTGAGCTCTAACACAAAAGACCTGTGTCCCATTAGCAGAGTTCCAGCAGACTAGAGAAAATTTCCAAGGACAGTCTGACAGCCAGAGAGAATGGGAAAATAAAGAAAATATTTATGAAACTTAGAAAATATTCCTTATTCCTTAGAATAAGGAAAGTGAGGCTGAGGCTCTCTTCCAGGTTCATCCATATTGTTACGAATGGTAGAAGTTATTTCTTTTTTATAAGTATCTACCATATTCTCTCTATCCATCCATTTATTGATAGATACCTGGTTTGTTTCCACATCTTGGCCATTTATAAACACTACTGCAAGGAACATGAATGTGCAGATAGCTCTTTGAGATCCTGATTTCAGGGGGTTTTTTTTGACATATATACTCAAAAGTGGATATATGTTAGCCAAGCCATATGTTAGTTCTATTTTTTTAATATTTTGAGGAACCTCCATGCTGTTTTCTATAATGAAATATAGCTACACTATTTTACATTCCCACCACCAATGTATAAAAGTTCTAATTTCTCCGCAAGTCCATCACAGTAGGATATGATTCCTCTTATATGAGGCATCTAAAACAGTCAAATGTACGGAAGTAGATGATAGAATGGTAGTTCCTAGGGGTGGGAGGGGTGGGAATGAGGTGTTTTTCAATGGGTATAAGGTTATCGTTTTACCACACAAGTAAGTTCTGCTGTCCAACACCATGCCTATAGTTTACAGTAAGGTGCTGCGCACTTCAAAGGTTTTGAAAGATTTAACTCATTTACTTTTAGAGAGAGGGAAAGGGAAGGAGAAAGAGAGACAGAGAAACATCAGTGCGTGGTTGCCTCTTACATGCTCCCTACTGGGGATCTGGCCTACAACCCAGGCATGTGCCCTGACTGGGGATTGAACTGGAGACCCTTTGGTTCACAGGCCAGCACTCAATCTACTGAGCCACACCAGCCAGGGCTGCGCTTCAAAATTTGATAAGAAGATTGAGCTCATGTTAAGAGTTCTTAAAAAAACAAAAAAGGGACACAGAAAAACTTTTGGAAATGATGGATATGTTTATTACCTTGATTACAGTAATGATAACATGAGTGTACACTTAGGTCCAAACACCAAATTATGTGCATTTACTATATGCAGTTTTTGTATATTAATTATAAATCAATAAAGCTGGGGAAAGATTGAGGCTTCCTTGTATGGATGCTATTTGTCTTTATAAACAAATAATTACAATTTCTTATAAACACCTTGTAACAGGGGTTCTCATGTGTTTACCTGGCTAATGCAACACAGATGTCATCTCCTCCAAGAAGCCTTGCCATGGCTGTAAGGTGCCCTTTTGATGTGTTCTGATCATGTCCTACTCTCTAAGATCAGTGATGTGCCTACTACTATTACGGGTGGAAAAACGTAATAGTAGTAGGCATAGTTGTATGAGTATTTACATTGCATGCTGGAACATCTGGAATTTCTCTAGTGAACAACAGGGAGATAACTGAATGATCAGATTTTCAACTCAGAAAAATTGTTCTCACTAATCTGCAAGTAGAGTAGATTCAAGGAAAAGAAGACTGGAAAGAAAGAGGTGATTGACAGGCTACCACAGTGGTCAAAGACAAACATGATAAGAATCTAAACCATGTCAATGACAAAAGGAATGAAAAAATCAGTTTGAATACAGGAATTATAAAGCAGGTGGACTCTATAATACTGGGGGATCTTTTCAGGAGTGAGCCCCCAAAATTAGTTGTTTATAAGAAGCAGCTGGGTTTTAAATAATAATAATAAATTTGGCTTAAGATAAGTAGAGTTTGATGTGCTGTGGGATATCCAGAAAAAAAGTTAGGAGGATAATTATAAATTAATATCTATCAATCATAAAAGAGAGCTAGACTACAGATGCAGGTTGGGAACCCATGGTTGGTTTTTTGGCCCTTCCACAAATGACATTGTTGTTGGCTCTACCTAAATAAAAATACCAAGAATAATGACTCAGAAACTGATCTGATTATTTTCCAGAGCAAATCAACCTAAAATAAAATGGCATTCTAACAGTTAAAAATACTATACTCAATAAATAACAGATACTGACTTAATTTCATACTTCATACAAATGACCAAAATGAAAGCCAAGACCATAGTCCATTAAATGCCATTTGTTTCTAACAGATTCTAACTCTTGATCATTACCTTTGTGTGCCCAAAAGAAAGCTCTCTGAGTCCAAGGGGTACAAATATAAAATGCTTGAGTTCATTGAAATATATTACACATTTTATGCTAATGTGCTCTAGACATGTGTTTGGCACCTACTGCGCTATAATGAAGATGAGTTGGCTTATGTATTATATTCCTTCTGCTTAAATGGATCCCATTATAAGTTTCACAAAGCACGTTAGTACATTCTTTGCATCCACCTAAGTCCAATAATGAAGTCTAGCTGAATTATGATATATGGCAATACCATGAGTGAGTTCAAGTACCTTACTGGAAGAAAACAGCATTGAGAAAAAAACTAAGAGTTCACTAGTGTGAAATTATAATAAAGACTTACTATAAACATGATCCGTTGACTCATATGTCCCTTAAACAATCACGGGAGATATAACATTATCCCAATTTATACCACGACCCCCCCAAAAAAACCCCTAAAACTAAAGCACAGAGGAGTTAGTAACTGTCAAGATCACAGGGATTATATCTGGTAAACTTGGACTTGAAACACAGGCCATCTGGGTCTAGAATCTGTCCTTCAAATCATTTAGACTCCGTGCCTTCCTCTCTAAAATTTCTCAAGGTACTCCTTTTGGGGAAATCGAAAAATTCAAGTACTCCTCCCAGGAACACAAAGCAGGAGCTAACAAATTAAATGTTGGCTTGATGCACTAATAAATAATACATGGACATTCTATTATGTTATCCATCACACCAAAATTCCACTGCACTGACATGGTGCTGCTCTCTATGTAGGTAATCTATTAGCCTCGTTCTTAGCAAATTTTGTAAACTATTCTGTTCTAAACACAGCCCTTCATCATTTTTAATCCTGCTCTTGCTAGCACTGTGGAATGTCACCCCTCAAACTTCTATTGGACTAATAAATCCAGACTTACAGTCCCTGTCCCTGCAGGAGAAACTCACACAGGGTGGATGACTTATGCAGTCACATAGGGCCCCGTGCTCAAGAAGGCCCCGTGCTTGGTTTAATGTTCTGCCGTCTGCAGTTCCTTTTTTTGTTTGTTTTGTTTTGTTTTCTTTCTTTCTTTTTCTTTTTCTTTTTTTTTTTTTTTGCAGTTCTTCAGCTCCAAATGGCTCCTTTCTACACTTAACAGATGATTTCATCTACTGTGTCAAAGAAGGTTGAAGCTTCCTCATTTTGTTATATTTTCATTTCCTCTGCCTCTAACACCACACAGTCCTCACAACTTTCACATGTTTTGTGTTTACTCAGACTTACCTCTTCCCCTCTCATCTCAGAAGAGTGAGTATCCTCCATCTCCTTCCAAGCTAATCTTTTCAGCTATGGTCTTAATCTCATTCTCATTCCTCCCCACTTGTCCTTACTCCCACCCAGTGGAACAGAGTAATCAAACACTCTTCTCCTGGCAGCTTAGATTTTACATCCAACAGCTCCCTCTCTTCAGACTGTGGCTACAGCTTTATGCTTCCCAGGAAGGCGAGAAGGCAGGACAATGCCCTTCTCCTGAGCTGCCTCCCTTCTTTTGTATATCCCTTACCAGCCAGTTCCTGAAAGCACTAGTCAAGTGGGCAAGTTGGACTTGCATCTGTCTTTTGCACATAGCATCTAAGACTTTTCTCCCCAAAAGTGTACTTGTATGATTGTTTTTTTGGAACCAAGTACATCTTTAAATGACATCTTAGTTTGAAGCCATTATGTCGGCTTATGAAGATCTTTTGGGATCCTTAGTCTGACAGCCCACACATTTCTTTTTCCTTCCTGATGTGCATGATTCCTTCCTTTGTAATACATGCCTTCCATATAATCATGACCTTATAAGTGAACTAGAATGGGTGAAGGGTACAATTTAACACTAATTTTGAATATACCTTACCCCACCCACAGAAACTGTATTGTAATTCTTTGTCTATTTTCAAATCTGTTCTTCTGAACAGTTACATTTTCCACTAGTGAAATTACATACAAATTTCCACTAACTGAATATAAGGTGAAACTGCTGCTATTATTTCTAGTGCCAAAAACATTAGCAAAAATCTAATTAAATAAAAAAATTAAGGAAACCCACATGCATGTGTATTTGAATAAAAACCTAGAAACAGTAAATGGAGGAGGGGAAATGTTTTTCTGGTTGAAAGAAATAAAAGCACAAGTCTTATATCCTATCAGACAGTCCTCTTTTTAGGCAGCATGGTTTTCCCAGAATGCCTCAGGGCATGGCTACAGGTGGCCATGTTGCCCAGGCTCTTCAAAAGCACAAGTGGGACCAGAGACATTCTGTTTGTTTGCAAAGGTTTTACTAACAGCCAAATGAGAGAGGCGCTGAATGCAAGAGTATTGAGATTTCAGTGCCTATTGAATGTTTTACTTTTTGAAAATTCTACAGGCTGAAAACTAAGAGAGTATCTAATACAAGCAAAGAGAGGATCTAATAACCTTGCCTCATAATTAGGGTAATCTCTAAGAGAGCATTGTATCTGATTTCAATAACTACATAGTAATTAGATGATTATTGGTGCCCAGTAAAAATACACCATTAAACATTATGGAAAAATACAGATGAACGATAATCACACTGTATTTCACAAGGAGCTGCAACCTGAAGCATAATAATTATCATGCACTATAATCTCCAGAATATAAATAACAGTGTGAAGACTATTTGAGAGAGAGAAAAGAAGACAAAACTCTATCTGGACCTACTAAGAGTATATACCATCTAAAATTAAGCATAGATAATTGAAGAGAATGACATAATAAAATAGTATATGACCTACACAATGTGATTCCTAGCACCAAGTTCATAGACTCTTCCCCTTGGGTCCATCCCTGCTGTGGCTGCCCTCGCTCAAGCCATCAGCATGTTTTGCTGGGACTAGTGCAGTACTCTTGTATTCTCCTAAGTAGTGTCCAAGCTTCCAGCCTCTATCTGCTCCTGTTAACTCTCCACTCTGCTACTAGAGTTCTTTCTAAAGAAAAACTCTGATCTTATCACTCCCCAAATTAGAAATCTTCCATGTCTCCCACTGTCTGTAGAATAAAGTCCAGATTCCTAAGCATGGCGATTAAAGCCCCTCACTAGTAAATTCTCGCTAACCTTCAGTCTTGGCTGCAGGTAATTGCCACCCTCACTCTTCCAGCCTCTGCTCTCTACTATGCTACATTCTGGCCATGATAGGTGGCCCACCAGGTTCTCCCACAGACCTGCCCCTGAGGGGCTCCCTTTGGGCAGCAGAGCAGAGTGCTTGGAAGCACAGACTCTAAATACTAAGGACCTAGGTCCAACCTCAGATGTGCCTCCTCTTATCTGTGTGACCTTGGAGAAGTTACTTAACTTCTTTGTGCTGAGTCTTCTCATCTTTCAAATGGGAATATAATTAAAGGGGATACCACCCAGCATTTCTGCCAGATTTAAATGAGCTACCACAGGTACAAGGCTTAGAGCAGTGCCTGGAACAGAGTGTGCTGTATATAAGTCTGTTTTTATTATTACCACTGACTTTGCCATCCTCTCTCCACTTGGCAAACTCTTAGCAATCTTAGGGGCTCCAATCAAATGGCATTTTTCTATAAGCCTCACATTTCCCACTTCATCGCTGTTGGGCATAACAGACACTGCACTTTCTCTCCCTTCATAGCCTCATAGAACTTTGACCATATAATCATTTTATTGAATGCCTGCTGTAAGCAATGCCAACACTAACTACAATAAATAAAGTAGATACAATGACTATCATTATACAGATGAGAAGACTGAGAATCAGAGATGCAAATAAATGTATTCAACCAGCAGACAAAAGAATTAGAGCTCCAGTTCAGCCCAATATGACCCAAACCTATTATCTTTTTTGCACAAAGTATTGCCACCCAAGTACAAGACTCATTTGTATCAAAGATAGGTGCTTATACAGCTGTTTCTCTCTGGACTGTGAGCTTCACCTCATTAATCTTTTAATCACCGGCAACTTGCCCCAGGCTGGGCCCATTACATGGGCTCAGTCAGAATGTGTGACTGACCTTTTGAACCCTAGTCTCAGAGAGTGCTGTCCGACAGAAATTTAATGTGAGTCACAGGGGCAAGTTTCTAGTTACTACCTAGAAAAGATAAAAATAAGCAGATAAAATTTACTTTAATAATGTTTTATTTAACCCAAAGTATCTTGAATATTATCCACTTACTATGTAATCAGTATAAAAACGTTAATGAGATAGTCTGCCTTCTTTTTTGCAGCTAAGTCTTTGAAATCTCGTGTATCTTTTACAGTTAACAAAACGTCTCAACTGGAAACAGCCACGTCCCGTGTGCTCAGCAGCCACTGTGGCTACTGGCTGTTATGATGGACAGTGCAGTGTGAAAGAATATGCACCATAAACATAAAACTGAAGGACACTGTGTGCTCTGCTCGGAGGAGGCTGACTCACTCAGTACAACACACATTCTCAGTCACAACCGAGTCTTCCCGTGACACTCAGACAGCTGCTCTATTCTCCACACCAGGTTACCGTGGCCCTTGGCAATCCTTTGAAATTCAAGGTTATCTTAGGTCATTGCTGCCTTAGATAAAGTCCACCTGAGATTACTGAACAAAACTTCTTTTTTAATCCAAAGTTACTTTTGGGTGGACCTTTCTTATTATTAAAGTCCCACCACCTGCCAGACACTGGGGGTGGGGGAGAACTGAGCAAATACTACATCCTCAGTATTTGATTCAAACCTCTCTTGTGGCATTTTTGAATCTCTGTCTTGTGTTTGAACCAGCTGCTACAGAACTTGACCCCAAGTAAGACTCTCAGTTAGAAAGGTCCATGTGTTCAACCTGGCGCACAGCGAAGCACCCAAAGCCCCACCTTGACTCTTGCTGGCCATGAATAGACAGTTGCGGGTTGGAGAGTCTCGGGAAGCTGGCCGTGGATTTAGGGTGCAGTTCAGTGTGGGAGATGAGATGAGGGCAGGGTTGGTCAACAAAGTCCATAAGGCTGAGATAGAAACGGAACTGAAAACAAGCCCTTAAGTAGAGAAAGAGGACAAAAAAGAACATTTCAGACAGAAGTAGTTAAAAAAAACCTCACAGGCTAGGAATTATTTAATAAATATTTACATAGCATTTAGTATGTGCGAGGCTCTGTTCACAGGACTTTTCAGAGGTGAGTCCACATAAGTTTCATGCCAACCCACTCAAGTCACCAAGTCCCACATACAGGACGTGGTTGAGTAATCTGCAGTGTTCAGTCTGCCAGAAGTAGCAGCCCTGAGATTTGAACACAGAGCTCTTCCTCTGGGGCCCCTGCTCCTTACTGCTACTCTGTGCTGTCTTTCTGTGGCAATAGTCTAACACGATATGCTTTGTGAATTATGCCTGGCCCTTAATTATGTTGGTTCTTGATGGGACAGCGTTTTGGACTATTCTGAAGTAAAAACAGATGCAGGGTGGTTTGGATTGGATATATGAAGATCACCTGTCGGGTAGTCTACAGTCGGAGGGAATCAGCGTGGATATTCGAACTCAACATTGCCTTTTAATAGCCATCAACTCACTTCACCAGAAACGTGTGAGCAAGGTCTACTGTCCATTCCCACCAAGCACCTGGGGCTATAGCGCAGGAGCCAGAAACTCAAGGAAATGTATTTATTCAAACCTCAGGGACAAATAAAGGGTGAAACAAAGCTTTGTTTATCTTTCAAAAATGTTTTGGATTGTCTGTAGGCACAACCAAAGGTGTTTTGTTTCATTTTCCCTCAGTGGCTACTTTAATAAAAAATCAAGGAGTAAGATAAAAATTACTGTCCTCAAAAAACTTGAATGTTGGTTCATTTCTATTCAATTTTATATACAATTGTTTAGTACCTACATTCCAGATTCTCTGTGGGGCAATGGAGAAAGTGAGAAATGAAGCACAATACTTCCCTCAAAGAGCTTAAAACCATAGAGATATAAACAAGTAACTATGCTACTCTAACACAAGTGCTATGAAAATTTTAAAAAAAAAGACAATTCTGGTAAAACGGAGGGATGGCGTTTTGTCTGCTCATTAATAATTTTTCTTACAATTTTTAGAAAAATCATTCAGCTAACTATCATAACTGAAATAATTAAATATACAAGGTGGAGCAAAAGTAGGTTTACCTACATTCCAGGTTGGGAGTATGTGAAACAGAGTTTATTATTATATTATATGTATTAATTATTGTACTATTTCCATAGGAACAACTATAAACCAACTTTGGCCCCACCCTGTACAGATCCAGCTATGAGAAGTCCAAGAAAGGAGTGATTAATTTTTCCCTGGGGAAGTAAGGAAAAGCTTCAAAGAGACAGTGACATTTGAGCTCACAGTTAAGAACATATGTTTATTTTAGAAAACAATTCAGCAAGGTCACTTCAAGCAAAGGGTGCATGTGCAAAAGGTCAAAGGTGTAAAACATCATAGCAGCAGGGTAACTGTGCTCTACAGATCAAGTGTTCTCATGAAGTTTTTGCCGATAGTGGGATTTGGGGTCCAATCATTGCATATAACTCCAAAAGGTTTATTGAGGATTTATTAGGCAACACCACCTCATAAAGCGATAGGGATAGAATGATGCCTAAGACATGGTTCCTATTCCTGGAGAGTCCCAATAAATAAATAAATGTCAGTCAGTGGGGCACCTGCTATCATAGGGGTGTGTAGTGGAGCCATTCAATTCAACCTAGGGATGACGGGAGACTGGTCCAAAGATGTGATATTTGACCTGGGTCTTAAAAATGAATAATAGGTGCCCAAAAGGAAAGATTCTTTCAGATGAAGGGAGTATGTACAATGATACAATTACATTGAACATTATCAGAAATTTCTGGGAAAGCAAGAGTTTAGCACTGCTCAAGAAAGGAATGGGTGGCTGTAAAACTAGAGAGGTATGAGGGGGTCATGCAATGGAGAGCTTGGTATTAAATGCATAAATGTTGTGACTTCATTCTGTAGGTCATTCAGTGAGAGCCACTGAGACTTTTATGCAGTAAGCAACATGACCAAATTTGTCCTCCAATCAGAACTTAACTGGAAACGGTATTAGAGACATTAAGACTGGAGATCCCATCAGGAGGTGCAGGCAATGATAACCAGAGAAAAGATGAAAGGCTGAACTGAGATCACATGGGTTGTGAGGTAGCAAAAGCTACGGAACTGAGAATATCTCAGAGGGAGAAACCAGCGTGATGTAATGGCCACCTAGAGCAGGTGAGGGCAACAAGGTCGACAGGATGATTTTCAGTTTCTGGACTGAGCCATCAGAGAAAGAGTGAGGACAGTAACCAAGACAAAGCAGATGCTGTTGAGAGAGAAAGGTGATGACATGAAGAAGCAGAGGCTGATGCTGTTAAGCGGGAATACTGTGGGAGAAAGCAATCCATTCGGGCTTTTGGTAACACCAATCTATCAGACAAATCTGCCATCTGTCCACATTTACTTTGTGTTTCTTCAAAAATAAAAGAGCAATCAATCTTGACATTCACAGCAGCTCCCAGGCTCGGCTGTCCCTCCTACCTGGGATGCTCATCGCAAAAATGGGTCAGATTAAAATAAATCCATCAAGTTGTGTCTGCCAAGTTAACATCTCTGTAGGAAGTTAATTGACCCTGCTTCTGACACAGGCCGACATGACAGATGAGAAGTGAAGGAAGATGGGAAATAGCCAGCCGTTCATGACACAGACAATAAGGAGAGGGCCTCCCTTGAGAAACAGATTTTCTGGGCCACAGTGAGCCATGGGGACACTCTGGGATGAGGCACAGAGTGTCAACAGGTATCTGAGGACAAGGGCAGGCTTGCAGCCACAGCTGTCATGACAACTCCAGGGAGGCCACCAGACTCACACAATGACAAGTCAAAAACTGGAGAAAACACCCTCTCTCTGCCTTAGGGCAAAAGAGGGACACAGAGCAAAAGGGGTGAATATTTGTACTTGACTTGCAATCATAAGGTCTGGTTTCATGGACACACTGCTTAAACTTAACCCTTCTGAAATTAGTTATCTCATCATTAAAAGGAGGCTATAATACTTAGCTCACCTCTTACCAGTCAGACAATTAAGGACAAGTTACCTAATCTTTCAAACCCTCTGTTTTCTCATCAGTAAAATGGGCTGATGTCTGCCTTTTCTTACAAGACAGTTTTGATAAGTAAAGAGTAATTTAAGGGAAGGTGCTTGGTAGAATAAAAGTTGGGAAACATATTCCAGGGACAGGGGGATCTTGATCAGCAATTAACAGACAAGAGTTCCCATTTAAACTCTGCTATGCACTAAATTTGGGATCTAGCAAATCATTTCTCTTAACCTCAAAGCAAAGAGCTAGGGATAGATAGTCCTTACATTCTCTGTAGCTCAAACATTTTATACTTTGGGGGTACCAGTTAGTTCACTCAGACTTTGAGATTACTAGAGAAATTTCTGGTAGCCTGGAAAGAATGCAGGATTCCATTATAAGATCTGAATTCAAGTTCCTTTCAAGCTTCATCATAACTGGACCTTGGGAAATTTATATAACCTCACAGAGCCTCAGTTTTCTCATCTGTAAATGGACCTTAAATATCTAATAGAAGTGTTTTATTAGAGCCCTATGCGGTTCAGTTGGTTGGGCACCATCCTGCAAAGCAAAAGGTCACCAGTTCAATTACCAGTCAGGGCATGTACCTGGGTGATTGGTTTGGTCCCCAGTCAAGAGGTAGCCCATCAAAGTTCTTCTCTTCCATCAGTGTTTCTCTCCCTCTCTCTCCCTTACCCACACCCTCTCTCTAGTAAATAAATCAATTTTTAAAAGTGTTTTACTAGACATAAAAAACTAAATAAATATGAACTACTTATTGCTATCCTGCTTTAATTACAGTCTGAATCAACCACCATAATCTGTTGACCTTCCTGATGCTCTTCAAATCCAAATCAATAATAATAACAAATCAATAATAACACTCGCCTGGTGTCCCAACAGACCTAAAATATTGAGCAAGTCACTGTTATGGACTGGATATTTATATCTTCCAAAATTCCTATATTAAAACTCTAGTGCCCAATGTTATAGTATTAAGAGGTGGAGCCTTTGAGAAGTGAGCAGGGTTAGATAAGGTCACCATGGGATCAGGGTCCTTAGAAGAAGAGGAAAACACAAGAGCTTCCTCTCTGTGCCATGTGAGGACACAGGGAGGAAGTGTCTGTCTACAAGCCAAGAATACAGCCCTCGCCAAAATGTAAATCTGCTTGCACCCTGGCCTGGAATTCCCAGCCTTGAGAACTGTGAGAATAACACATGTTTAAGCCACCCAGTCTATGGTAGTTTGTTACAGCTGCCCGAGCTGAATGACAGCCACCGTGGCCAGGCAGACACCCCTCCCAACCACAGCCTGTCAGCTACAGAAATGCTGTGTCTATGAGAAGTTTTACTTGCTCTCTCTGTTTAAGTATCTACTCCCATCTTCTCTCACCTTGTATCTGGTAAGATGTATACCTCCCTCTAATCATTTTGCCCCCTTCAAGCACCTCAAAAACTCCATCCTTTCCCAAAGCCTAATGCTGGCCAGAAAGGTTACCCCCTCTCCCCATCCTCTATAGCTCCCTACTGTCTAGTGGATGGGCCTCAGTGATCCTCTGCAACCTGGCTCCCCTCACACACCCAGCAAGGGGGGTCAGCATAAGACAGCACAGGCTTCCAGGTCAGGAGAAGCTATATCTTCCCAGAACCCAGCAGAGAGCCTGGTACATGGCCGGTGAGCCAACAACACTCACTGAATTAATGAATTAAAGGATGTCTACCACTCACTATTTGACCTTGAACTATTAACTGACCTCTCATCATTAGACTTCGCTCATTTGCCAAAGAAATCATTAATACCTACTACATAGTTGCTCTGAATGAGTGGGTTACAGCAGCAATTTTCAACTGGCGTGCTGCAATAATTTTTAAAATGTGCAATACCTGACTATTTAGTCAGGGGCACTGACCTCTTTTCCCTTAGGTTGTCAAATTAAAAAATATCAGCAGCCAACACAATAATAGCTATCTTGTGTGAATGACTCAAAATTATACCTATCGATTTTTTATCAGATTGTCAAAACATTATTTTTTTGGCGTGCTGCAGAATTTTAGTAGTCTATGTGTGCTGTGAAATGAAAAAGGCTGAAAATCGCTGAACTAGAGTCTATAAAGCATGGCATGTTGTCTGGGACATATTAAATGTTTGATAACTGGTAATTAGTAATATTGTTGAAGCACTTTAGAGGTGCCTCGTTGAAAAGTCTGGCCTTTCCCAAGCCCGCTCCATCCTTTCCACCCATGACTCCCACAGCTCAGGATGCCGCTCCTCCCTGGGCAATGCTGGGAAGGTGGGTTAGGCCTCCCCACCTGTCACCCCTCACTCACTTCATCTGAGCTGTGCAAGCACAGGGCTTCACTTCTCTGCCGAACCCACCCATGAGATTGGGGCACGCGCCCAATTCTTCTCTGTATCCCACTTGGTACCTAACGTCGTCGTACCTGGCCCAAAGCTAGTGATCAGGCTTGCTGGAAATGCATGAATGAGCGGAGGAGTGGAAGAACACAGACGACATCTGCTGAGGGCTGGTGTCCATTTCAGCAACATGGCCTTTTCCACAATGTAAACCGTCCCTGATATGCTTGTTGTCTCCATGGTGGTGATAGTTTCTCAGGGGTCCTTCACACCCACCAGGTTATATGCATTAGATCTGTGCAACTTTTTGTATATCAGTTGTACCTCAATAAGGCTGTGTATAAAAAAGTAATAAATAAACCACAGTTACTGATCATGTGGAGAGGATCAAAGGGTCTTGTGGCCTCTCCTCAGCACATTTACCTTGGTTCTTTTCTGGGTGTCTGGATCATAGATAGCATAACTGCCCTTTGACCTTTGACCTTTGGCCAAGGGAAGAGAGATTTGGCCCTATTCTGTCAGCATCTGCTTCTGAGAAATTGTTCATAGTTTTCTGGCTATCCTCCCCAGGAACATCAGGGAAAGGGATGGAAAGCCCATGGTAAACACATTTTCCCTTTTGAGTGAGGTCGTCTGCAGTGACAAAAGCAGCAGTGATGGCTGTAAAACCTTTCACCTCATTCATCAATCTAGACCCTCCCTGGATGATGCTGGATAGATCAACTTCCTCCGTTCCTTAGCTTTTGCCCTCTATAAAATGGTAGAGCATAAAGGCGTGAAGAAATGAAGACCATCACCCTGAAGTTAAACTACTTTAATTTTACCTAGCTATTCTCCAAAGCTGCAGGCTCCACTCAGGTGAGTCCTCTTAGTGTGAGGCCTCCAGGTACTGGAACCGGGCTGGCGATACTAACACGTGTGGACATGCATTCACTTCTAGAGGAAGACAGCAACTGATTTCTACTGAGCATCTATAATGAGTTCAGACACTGTGCTAAGTAAGCACTTAATAGATTACGTCTCATTTGAGGTAGACATAGATAAAACCATCGGACGGGGGATGAGAGAAGTAAAGTGACCCAAAGTCACACAGCTCAAAAATTTAGTTTTGAGTTCTGTTTACTTCTTGTCTTTGTTGTTTGTTTTTGTTCTGAGTTTAAAGTCTTTGCTGAAGTCCTGGCTGATATGCTATTTAGCGGAAGAAATATTTAATTACATAAAGTCTCTTTCTTCAGGGGAATGCTTCACATTCTTACTAACACAGCAAACCATTACAGAGTTGAAGTACAGAGGAAGTCCCTTAGAATGTGAGAGAATGGAGCTAGGGAGTCAACTCATCACCTGCACTCGTCAGAGACTCAGAGGTAGGCAGAGGGGTAAGAAATTATTGTGGTGATGGAAGGGGGAGGCAGTTGGCCTGGGGAAGCTGTGGTGTCCTAACTGGAAGAGGGGCACACCGTGTGATTGGGTGGGGGTGCATGATAAGCTTTCTGTGGTTGGTCCTGTTTTGGAAGTGGGAGTAAAAATTTGAAAAGCTGTTGGTTATTAATCAAGTCTTGGCCATTTAGGGCCAGTTGTTACTCAGCAGGGGTGTCCAACCTTTTGGCATCTCTGGGCCACACTGAAAGAACAGGCGTTGTCTTGGGCCACACATAAAATATACTGTGATGCAATCACAAAAAAATCTCATAATATTTTAGGTAAACTTAGAATTTTGTATTGGGCCATGTTTATAGCCATCCTGAGCCACACTTGGCCTGTGGGCCGCAGGTTGGACACCCCTGTTAGAGGTTATTGTTTGGCTCCCTGGAATCGCTGCTCCAGATGGTGGTCTGCCTCCATGGTTACTGTAGACAGTGGGTTGGCTCCCTGGGCTTGTCGCTGCAAGTCATAGGCCAGAGTTCTGTTTTTATATATAGTCTGGCCATGGTCCATTTGTATGCAGCCTCTCATTTCATTGACAAAACAAGTCACAAAATTAGCCCATATTCAAGGGTGGGAAAATAGACTCTGCATTGTTGTGGCAGAAACTAGAAGTCACATTGCAAAGGATGTGGACACAAGGTTGTCATTAACTGAGTTCATAAAGGCAGTCAGCCTACAACAAGTGACCTCAGGTACTTTTGCTCCAAGCAACTGGAAGAATAGAGTCATTAAATATAGAAGGCAGGGGGTAGAATTAATATTTCCATTTTGGATTTGATACCTGCAAGACTATTACACATTCAAGTGGTGATATCAACTGGATATACAAGTGAGGGGGCAGTTAGTCTAGAAATGCTAATTTGGAAAGGAGTGACCAAAAAGAGATGTCTTAGTCAGTCCAGGCTGCCAATATCATAGGCTGGATGGCTCATAAACAAGCGAAATTTATTTCTCACAGTGCTGGACACTGGAAGTCTGAGATCAAGGTGCCAGCAAGACTGAGTTCTGCTGAGAACCCTCTTCCTGGTTTGCAGGTTTCTCCTTCTATCCTCACAATGGCAGAAAGAGGGCAAGAGAACTTTCTGGCACCCCTTTTATAAGAGCATTAAGCCCATTCATATGGGATCCACCTTCTTGACTTAATCCCATCCTAAAGGAGCCATCTCCTAATACCCTCACATTGGGGGTTAGGGTTTCCATATAAGAATCAGAAAGGGGACACAAACAACTGCATGGAATAAAATAATTTATAAGCCTTCAGATTAGAAAGATGCAGCAAACCAGACTAAGAAGTGACCAGAACATTTGCAGAGATCCAAAGGAGGATGGTATCCAAGAAACAAAGGGAATGAGATCATTTACGAAGAGCTTGATCAATATGACCAGTTTGTGTCAAACGCAGAACAAGATGAGGACAAAGACTCGAGCATTGGTACGGCAACATGGAGGTCATTAGTGACCCTGACAGGGTGACCTCCTGAGATTGTTCCCAGGCTGCTTCTCTCCCTCTCTACTCCCACCCCCTAGGAGGCCACTGTCATCTGTCTCCTGGAAGGTGGCAACAGACCTAACACTAGCCTCCCAGGTCTACCTTTGCCTTCCTCCCAACCACTCCCACACTGAGCGCATCTAATCCTAGCCACCACCACTGCCCCATTTAAATCCCTGTAATAATGTCACACATCCTGTAGAACGAAGTTCAAGCCCTTAATATGATTTCTACCCGCAGGGCTTCTTCCTGTCTTTTCAACCCTCCCACTCCACTCCCACCATCACGGCCCTCTCTTACTTCCTGGGAAGCTATTCTCCCTCCTACCAAAAAATCTTTTCATATGTCATTCCTTCTCCCTGAAATATTCTGTTCCCCAACCCTAACACACATGTCCTATTAAGTCACAAGCATCCTTCCTCCTTCTGTTTAAAAGGCAATCAGAGCATGACTATCTAGCCTAAGTTACATCCACTTAACACCTCGTACCCTATACCCTACTCCTTCCTTACCCCATGCCCCACAGATACTGAACTTATTTTTGGCAGAACCTTTCAATGTTATCATTACATCATTGCTCTGTTGAAATCTGCCATATCCCCTGACTCAAAACAGAGGCTTAATTAATATTTTTAAATAAGAAAATGAATACTGGATGAACTCTATGATATATACTACATTATTGTACAGATGAGGAAACTAACACTTAGCAAGATCAAGACTTTGTTCAGGATTCTAACCAAGCTCGGCCAGACTCCCAAGCCCTAGCTACCACCCCTAACTGTGTGTGTGTGTGTCTGTGTGTGTGTGTGTCTGTGTGTGTGTGTGTCTGTGTGTGTGTGCGCGTGTCTGTGTGTGCTGTTCACACTACCTAGAGTTTCTTAAGGGCACAGTTTATATTTTATTCATCTCTGAGTTAGAGACTATCCCTGTATTTATTGTTAGTACTACAGTCTCTAGAAACATTGATCGAATTTAGTTGTAGAGAATTGAATTTCATAGATTTGAGCTGAGCTGAACAAACATACAAGCCTTGTAAAAGTATGTTTTGGTTTATCTTAGGAATTTTATATTTGGTTTCTAATGACAACTGCTGCCTCCTCCTCCTCCCTTCAGTGCTGTGGTTTCTCTCTTCGGGGAAATGTTATTTTGTGCCCACCCTTACAGCTAGTTGCTTCTGGCAAATGTTCTCTCCTGCCTTTTCTTGTTCACCTCCAGCACTATTTGTGTTTGTCTGATAGAGAGGGGATCCAGGCCATTACAAAGCAATAGAAATTGTGTGAATGCTTTCAGCTCAAGAGTCAGTGCACTTATGGGAAGCAGGGCCCTCAAGCTCCTGCAGACTGCAGACCACTTTGGCGAGATGGAGGAGGCCCACTAACCACCGACCGCCCTCATTCCCATGGGGGGCTGCCCCAAAGGAAAACCACACCCCAGGAAAAAAGAGGCTGGTACTCCCTCTGATGGGCTACAAACCAGACAATGTCTACTTTTATTAAATAAAATAAACAAATGACAATACTGGAAACCAAGCTATAAATATAATAATAAAATAATCGAGCACTAATGCCACATTCCACAGACCACCTGGTTCTCCAGCTATGGATTACCAGGTGGCCCTCCAAAAGACTTCAGGGATAATTAAGGTGGTAATAGTGGTCATAAAAACAATAAATAACAATAATAACAGTTAACTTGGAATGCTGCAGTAAAATGTATACAGAAGTTCACATTTACCCTCTTAGATCTCGCTGAGATACAAGAAGCTTATGAGGAATATTGAAGAATATGATGCCCATTCCAGCACAGGTAAAGGCTCAGAAGGGCTGGGGGACAGGCCAGATGCTTCATGGTCAGGAAGTGACAGAGCCACTAATGGGTAAATCATTGACATACACCCTATTGGCCATACTGTTGGTTTGGGACTGTGACAGATTGAATTATTGTTCCCAATGTTTTTTTACCTGCTGTCTGTTCTAGAATTATACATCTAAACACTGTGCCACAGGACTTTTTTTCCCTTCCACTCTAGGTGAGCTATAATTCCCTGCTTGAAGTCTGGCTGACCACAAACTTGCTTTGGCCAATGAAATGCTAATAAGCATGGGAGTGATAGCTTCAGAGGGTCTGTATGGCTCGAAAGGCTCTCTTGTGCTCCTATCATTCACTGTTAAGAAGAGGCTCAAAGATCTGGTGGAAGGTGTTTGAAAGACATTTGGAGTTGACTGCATCCAATGTGCATGGAGGTTGCCAAACTCAGATCAACCTGTCCAAGTCTATCAAAGATCAGCCAAAGCCCAGGTATCTTGCAGACCCATGAGATAGAAAAATAAATGCTCGCTGCTGTTAGCCAGTGAGTTTTGAGGTTATTTGTTATGCAGCATTATTACAGCAAAAGCTAATGCAGGGAGTTTGTCTCATTTTCTGAGAAAGAATTGGCTGAAAACTGATGAAGCTGTCACAATGAGCAGAGAAATGAGCACAGACTTTGCAGTCAGACTCTAAGACTAGGATTCAAATCCCAGTTCTGCCATTCCTCAGCTGTGTGACTTGGAGAAAATTACCTGACAGCCTGTGCCTTCTTCTCTTTATCTACTACTAGGGATAAAATACCTAGTTGATAGAGTAGCTGTATGGATCAAATGAGATATATTATGTAAAAAAACAGAATAATGTGGTAACCATAATTGCTCACAGTTGTCAGGTTCTTCTTTTCTTCACAATACATGCTAGACTGTGGACACCTTGAGGTTAGCAGAGGTGTCTTTCATTCTAGATGCTACATTTTGAACACCAGGATTTAATCAGCACTTGTTCAAAGGAGGGGAAGGAAGGAAGGAAGGAAGGAAGGAAGGAAGGAAGGAAGGAAGGAAGGAAGGAAGGAAGGAAGGAAGGGAGGGAGGAAAAAAGAATAGATTTATAATTAAAACACAACTAACTTCAAGAACACGCATGAAAGGTGCTCTCACATGCCATTCCCCTCAAAGCATTTCTCCCAGGTCAGCTGCTATGGTACAGAGTCTTAGCCCAAATGTGTGCACAGATTATGCACATACTTTTTATCAAGTATAAGAAGTAAAAGTGGAGAAATGAATGCTTTCCTTGTGGTCAGGATCATGTGAATCCCAGATTGAGCAGCAGATGGAAGCACCTGGGTCCTGGGACAGCTTGCTCGCACCTTCCTCATGCACAGGCACGTGGCTAGAGTTCAGTAACTGCGTGCCGACTGAATATAGGATAAGTGAGTGACTCAATGAATGTGGGCTCACACAAGCCAATGAGAACCTTCTATGAAGGAAGAACATACAAGGCAGTGGGAAGGCACCGAGGCAAGACCATGCCACCAGGCTCTCAAGACCACAGAGTCTCAGTTCCTGCTCAGTTCTCGGATTCTGTGATGATGGTGAGGAAGGAAAGCAGAGCCAGAAACAGCACTAGTTGATGGGCTGGTTGCCTGAAAACACATTTGTTTATTATATGATAACATCAATGTTTTTGTTTGGGGCACAAATTACTACTTTTTTAGAATTAAGATTATGTAAGCATTATATCTTAGGTAAGATTATCATGTATCAGAGTATCTAAAACCAACAATATCAATATCAACAGTTGATATTTTATTCTGGAAAATTCTTTTGATGCAGGTCTCTTGTCTAGAAAAGTATATTACTTTCTATATGCCATATTTTGCTAAGCACTGAAGGTACAGAGAATAAAAAAATACAGGTCCTTCTTATGTTCTCCATTCAGTCAAGTCCTTTATGGTTTGATCAATCAGTTTTTGGTTCCTTATTAAAAAGTAATTTCCCCAATGCTGATGCACAGCTTCCATCCCTAGAATTCTAAGCCTTTTGTCTCAGGAGTCTGGTGAAACTATCACCATATTTACAAATACTCCAGGAGGTTTTGATTCTGCATCTCTATCCCAGTCTCTTCTCCATGGAAAAATTGCAGGTAAGGGTATTTTTTCAGCTCACTGTGCTTTTTCTTTTAATCATACCACATGCTTCCTGGTCACAGATAAACGATTCAGGGGTAAAACACAAGAACCAAACTAAATCAAATAAATCCTCTTATTCAAGAAATTGAAACTTGAATGAAGAGACACAGGGGTCATCTGTGAGGTAGCTGTTTCTGTGTGACAAACACCCACAAAATTTAATTAAGGCAACAGTTTATTAGTTGTCCTGGGTCTGTTGTGGACTCCCGATTCCTGCCATCCCAGCATTTGGCCCATTATGCGCACTGCCTTTCTTCAGTTACTTGGACTGTGCCAAAAACTCACCATCTCTGCTTAAGTTCACCAGTCAGTCTGTGTCACCTGCCACCAAAACCACCACCCCCATCATGACCATTGTGACTCTGAGCACATGCACCATATTTTGTCAATTCTGCATACAAAAATTTCTCATGTTCATCTCTTCTTTGTCTCAGAGTTATGGCCTCAGTGTGGACTTTCCTCCTTTCCATCCTGAACCACTGCAATATTAACCCACTGCAGCTGAGCCCCAAAGCCTTTGTACACCTCAGTCACAGTGCTGGCTTAGTTACTGCGTTTGGCGACTTCCAACCATCAGGTGTCCCACACCTTTTCAAAGGGAAAGAAGTTGGTGACTCTTACGAAATTCAGTGAGAGTTAAGGTGCTCTTTTTACCTTTTATGCACTTATATTCAATTCTGTAGAGACATGCATTTCTCACCACTTTTCAATTAGCATCCTGTTGCAGGCCTCCCAGACTCTATTTGTATAGTGTATAAAAACAAACATACAAATGGTAAAGAATTTTTTTGAAATGTGTCATTCATGATATCTTTAGTAGACTAAATAACTACAGTTTTCCCATAAAAGTAAATTTTACCTGTTCAGCTTTATAATATTGGAGTTGTTCCAACAATGTGATGATCTGGTTGTGTATGGGAATTTAAGGATTACATTAAAATGATAAGAAGAGAAGGAACAAGCTACTCTAATGAAAAGGACCCTTCACAGTTTGAATGTGTCAGCATATGCTCTGACCTGGTCTTTTGTTGTTCAAAAAAAGGTAATACCTGAAACACTAGGCATGTTTTTAAAGAAGAGTTTGGTCCCCTTTGAAGGACTGACCCATGCCACTGACACAGTCTACTAGTATATGTGAGGTGGTCTTTTCTCTCAATATATGAGGCTTGTTTCTTTCATTGGTTTTTATTCTGAAGCTTGCAGGGTTTGACTAACTAGGCTTGTAAATCAAAATCCTATCCACTGCTTGCTTTTATAAATAAAGTTTTATTGGAACACAGCAGTGCTCATGTGTTTATATATTGTTGATAAATGCCTTTGCACTACCTAAGGACACTCAGTAGTTGTGACAGAGACCATGTGGCCCACAAAGCTTATTAACTATAGTCCTTTCCCAAAACTGTTTGCTGATCCAATTCCAAAGGAAAGAGGCTTGACTTAGGGTCAGCAGACATGGTTAAACCCAATCTCCTCCAGTACAAAAGGTGCGATACTGAAGAAATTAACTATTTTCTCTGAGTTTGGCTTTTCTCATTGTTAAATGAAACCAATAACACCAGCTCAGTGGAAATATTATGAGGTTTAAAAATATGCAGAGGGCCCTGGGCGGTGTGGCTCAATGGATTGAGTGCTGGCCTGTAAACCAAGGGGTCGCTGGTTTGATTCCCAGTCAGGGCACATGCCTGGGTTGTGGGACAGGTCCCCAGTGTGGGGTGCACCACAGAAAACCACACATTGATGTTTCTCTCCCTACCTTCCTCCCTCCCTTTTCCTCTCTGAAAATAAATAGATAAAGCATTTTTTTTAATATGCAGAGGACTGGGAACAGAATAGACTTCACAAATATTGTTATGCCCTTTATTCCTCACCCTCCACATATAACCCACTCCCTTCTCTTGAGTGGTACAATTTCAAGGTACCAAAAATGCACTTCAAATAAATTCACTGGCATGTGAAAAATAAAAACCAAAGCTCTTTATGATTCCCAAATGGATGTAATTTCTCTTTTTTTTCTTTCACTTTTCTTTCTATTAATGCACTTCTGAAGAAATGGAGCAGACAGCACATGTACAAATTTGGGTAAGACATCACTTTATAACGTGAGAACACATCAGCAAGTTAAAATTGTAGGTGTTTTGCCAAGCTATTCAAAGTCAGTGTAGTTCAAGGACCACAAAATGCTTCCCCTCCAGTAACAATGGAATTCCCTTGCACCTAAGGTTCAGCATTCATAAATTGGTATTAATGCTTGACAACCCAATTATAAATTATCTCTCATAGATACTCTCTCAAGAAGGGCCAAATTCCATAGTCACAGAGTTCTACTGATACTTTAACTCTTTTTGCCACAACTTTCAAAGGTCCTTTTGTGCTTTTGTTATTGTAAAACAAGATGTTCAAGAAGATCACCTCAATGTTCAAGTTCTAACAATCTGAAGCCACCACCCTCACCCACATAAACAGGTTCTTTGTCTCAAACTGAGCTTGTGCTTTTCTGCCCATGATCTCTGATTCCATCTCCCAGGCAAACAGAAAAGCAAAGCTCTGTCTCCAGTATTGAGAAAAGATTTCCAAGATTCTCAGTCAGAATTTGCCTACAGTCCTTGTGCCCGAGGAAGAAAGAGGGTGATGGAAGAAGCTATGTCCAGCTGCAGCAAAAATGAGCTGAAGTTAGGTAGGTTGTTCAATAGAACCAACAATCCAAAAAGTCAAGAGGAAGTACCCAGTATGAAAATTCCACCAGAGGAGTAATGATAGTGACAATGATGACCTTCAAAAAATACTGTCTTTGCACTGGGCAGTATGCTAAGTGCTTCAGTAGGGGGACTATGAGTCTGCTCACTGCACAGTACTGACTGCACACAAAGGCGCTCCTCGAGTCATGCAGTGCTCGGTCTACATACTCGTTCACAGCAGGCCCCATACATGATGGCACTGTACATTCTCTACATGCTTTCCCTCCCTTAGTCCCTGCAACAAGCTTCTGAGGTAGATTCTGTTACCCTCTTTTATCCAGACCTGTGTACTATCAATGAGGTTAAATAACTTACTCATGCCTACATGGTTACTAAGGAGAGGAGTCAGGATTCAAACACAGATCTGCCTTGCTTCCTGCTTTTCCCACCATTCCCCTGCATTTCTCCTTAATCTATTGATTGTCAGTGATGTGTTTTAGAGTAGAGAGGAAGTTGAGAAGCTTTTACAGTTAGCAGTATTCCACCAGGACTTACACAGTTTTCCTAGAATGAAATGGGAACTCAAAGAAGACGGAGCTCTTTGAGGCCCTGGGACACTATTTAATAAACTGCTAGCCTAGCCTCTGAGATGGAATAGATCATTATAATCTCTGAGAGGAAATCACTGTGAACAGGTCTCACATCCTCGCAGAGGGGTGGCTTCCTTGTGGAGAGAAGCATTCATACCGGACGACCTGGTCAGTTGTTAACTCAGTTTGCGATACAAATTTATTTCCCACCGTGACGGCATCAGAAATCATCACTTCCAGCTTTAATGATCAACCCATACCCCATTGGCCTCTTCATCTTATCATGAAGCTTTACTTGGACTTGAACATAAATATAATAATTAACAAAGAACCCAAATAAAAAACCCACCCAGTTATTTATTGACCATGGAAAGCAACTTTTCTCATAAAGGGATTTAGAAGGAAGATTGTAAAGGTAGTGCCGCAAGCTAGAAAGAAAGTGAACAGACTCAAGACCTACCCAATTTAGAGAACTCTGGCCAACATCGCCACCTCATTGTTGGAGGCAGCTTGATCTAACAAGAAAAACAGACTGTGGAATCTAGGAAGCCTGACTTTTAATCTTACTTCTCATTAAATTAGAATGATGATGCCAATCTCTGTTAATATAAAGCAAGAATTTATGAGAAATTGCTCACAAAGGGCCTGGCATGTGGTGTGTGGCACATGGACATGCCGCTTCCCTCTGACCTCGGGTGCCTAGGACCTGTTGACCTCAGCAACTTGCTCTTTGAATTTCAATTTACATAAATCTGTCAACACTTGATTGTAAGCAATTTGAAGGCAGTTCCTTTTGGCTATATCCGACACAAAATTTAACTAACTCATTAGTTAACTAGTTGACAAGAATATATGGAGCAGTTAGGGGAGAGGCTAACTGAGTTTTAAATGTTAATATTAAATAAGTCAGCTGAAAAGGAGAAGACAAAAGAACACTGGGGCCTTCCCCACATTGCACTATTTGGGAAAATGACCTCTCTCATTCCTTTTCTCAGGAACTGTATTGTTGGTCATTTAAGCTGGTTCTAGGAAAGGCTAAAGTGATGAAGATGGCTATCAATCAATTCCTCCTCTGTGCTCCTGGGAGGAAGGACTACTTACTATAGCCTGATATTATCTTCATCCTGCCAGGAGTCATTATTAATTGGACTGTGGAAGGATACCAAGCTGAGGATCAGAGAGTCTGCTTTAGCAAGTTACCGGCTTCCAAATTATAAAATCCAGTACTCAAGAGTTAAGCCTCCCATTTTGGGATTGTCAGTTTTAGGGCCACATGTGCTAAGAAATAAACAGAGAGAGAAGGAAGGTTTGCAGGGGTGGGGAGGAGAATAAATCAACTGTTCAAGGAAACAAAGATAGGTGGCCATTAATTTCTGGAGACAAGGAGAGCAATGGAATTGCTAACCAATTTGGGGGAGCCTTCCAGTTGTTGATATACATACTTTATAATAGTCACAGGTGTTTGGAGGTCTGGTTAATATTGATTTAAATGGCATGTTAGAACTAGGTCAAAAAATTTCAGATTTCTATCGTGGAAGGGGCACACTTTTGCAGAGAAGAAATAAAAGTTTTGTCATGTTTGAGCACCACTTCTGTGCAATAATCAGGATTCATGCCCAAGTACAGGGGGTAATTTCAATTTCAAAGCCTTTCTATTCCCAATCAGCATAGTTCTTACTTGAAAAATCTACCATTATCAAACAAAAGGTGTTGTGTCTTGCAAAGTTTTGTAAAAATACAGTAATGCCAGGAAAATAATTACAGAGGTATAATATTGGTTAAAATACAAGAATACCAAATTTTAGTGTGAATGCACCCACTTGTGTTGCCCCATAAGAAGAAATAGAGGTGTTTAAGGGAGATGTTGGGGGATTCAAAGAAAAAAATCACTTAAGTTACATGACAAATGTGTCCTGCTTGGTGATGCAAGAGTTGGAAGATGGAAGATCCTGTTCCTCCTCTGGAGCTCATCATTGCACAGGGGAGAGGGAGCAGAGTGAGACACTGAAGAAAAAGCATCCTCAGTGTCAACCACCACCACAGGAGGCATCTCATTCCCATGGATGTCAGGACTTGGAAGAGAGCTAGCCTGCGAGTCAGTCAGATAGAGGAAGAGAAGCCAACAGGCAACAGTAGGTCAAAAGATGACTGCGTGATTGACATGTATCTGATTAATTCCATCAGTGGCCCCAGTTCCCCACCCTTCCCTATTTCTGTGTACTTTTGTGGTGTCCCCACTGCGGGAGAGGGCACTGTCCACTTCTTGACATTGAACTCAGCCATGTGATTTGCTTTAACAGAGAGAATGAGAAGGAAATAAGGTGTGCCAGTGCTAAAGTTGAGAAGAAGCCTTGTGTGCTCTCAGTTGCTCTCTGGCATCCCTGCCACTGCCCTGCCAAGAACATACCTGGGCTGGCCTGAGCAGGGGGAGAGTCACATGGAGCAGAGCCACCAGCAGCTGAGGCCAGCCTGGGCCAACCAACCCCCAATCAACTTACAGACTATGAGAAATCATACATGGTTATGGCTTGCGATTCACGTGTTTCATGTAATATCTAACTGATACCATCTTTACTTCAAAATGGTTTGTGTTTAATGAAATCAGAGGTACAATAAGACCCAACAACAGCACAAAATAAAACAGGAGCCAGGAAATTAAAGGGAGATGAGAGGAGAAAGCTATCACTGAACTTTTCGCTGGAACCAAATATCTTAGCCATCACAATCAGAAGGAAAAACAGTAGAAAGGAGACCAGAACCCCCAGATATTTCCAAAGGCCCAGAGAAATTCAAATGAAGCGAGGGTGCAATGAAAAGGCTACAGGCTTTGTGATGAGAACTTGGGTTCTCAATTGCCAGGTAAGTATACTGAGCTCTTTTTTCCTCACCAGTTAAAATAGGAAAGTGATACTCTTTTTTACAGCATAGATATGGGGATTAAAAACAATAGTATGATAGAAGAAAATGGCTCTTGGCAGATAAGTAGTAAATGATAGGCACTGGTATTGGTAATATACTAGTTACGTGTTAGCTTTAGTTTCTGACTTCACATTCTATCTTTTCCCCGACATCTGGTTGATTTCTCCCCTTAAGCACAGCCCTGTACCCAGATCCTCTGACTTATTCCTGATCTGGTGAACTTGTACCCCAATGTGACTCTTCTCATCCTGCCCCTAACAGTGATGAAAATAGTGACAACATGAACATAACTGTAAAAATAATGACAGTTACAATTTATGGAGATGCTCACCAGGCATGATGCTAAGAACTTTATTTACATTACATCTTTTTCTCCACTTATTGGCCCCACTGTTTTACCATCATTTTACAGAGGAGGACACTGAGAATCAGAGAAACTAATCACTTTTCCAATATGACTACCATTAAGGGGCAGTAAAAGAATTTAAGCCCATGTTTTAGGATGTCAAATACTGCCCTCTACACAGCTACACCACGGCACCTCCCAGACACTCAGAACTTTTCCATGCCTTGAAGGATTCATGACTGGGTATACTCTGACTCTGAGTCACCAGTTTCTTGGTGTGGCAGATAGTTGGGGTAGATGCACTTGACCCCTAAGCAGACAGCACAGTGACAATATCAACCCTGCTAGAGGTGACTGACAGAAACATCCTCTACTCCATCTTAGGGAAGTCAGTGAAGAACAATTTCCCACCTCCCATTGGCTCCTCCGCCCTGCAGAGCCAACCTGCAGAGGGTACCCCAGGGCTGTCCACAGGCAAATGCTCTCTGCTCTCAGGGATACATGTCTACCCTCCATTCAATTAGTCAGCTGGAAGCTCTGTGACTCCATCAGAGTGTTCCAGGAGGTCACACTTTGGAAAGACTAACAATGAATTAAAATTTCATTTTAGACCCTTAATAGCCCAATCAATAATTTAGGGAGCAAAGAAAACATTTTCTGGGAAAGCATTAGCTTGTAACTGAAAAGTATCTGCTCATCCCTTGGAAATGACACAGTTTTAGCAGGGGTTTGGTAGAGGGAGCAGAGGCTGAGAAGCCCTTTCATGTGACCTTCCTCCTTCTCCATCCTCTCTCCCTCTCGTTCTCAATCCTCTCTGTTATCTCTCCTTACTTCTTCTTCTTCCTCTTTCCTCCATCCTATCTAGTCTTCTCTCCTCTTTTTCACTAATACTGCTATTACTATTTTATATTTTCTCATTCTTCTCAATATTATGCTTGCTGGTGCAATAACTAATGAATACTGTAACAAATCTATAGCTATGATTTTTTTTTTAGAAACAGCTCAAAACCCACTAATGTTGCTTAACTGCATTTTGAAGTATTAGTCACATTTAAAATCGAAGATCCACCTTAAGGAAATTGCTAGGATTCAAATCAAAATTTTATTTTTTTCAGTGTGCTTGGCTGATAAAAATATTTAAACAGGAAGCTAAACAACAAAACAAACAAGCAAGCAAAAAAAAAAAAAAAAGACACTGAAATAGAGAACAAGGGGATAGTGACCAGAGGGGAGAAGGAAGGGAAGTTAAGGGGAAAAGGGGGGAGGGATTTGGAGGAACAAATAGGAAGGACACAGGGACGAGAACTAAGGGGGGTGGAAATGGGAGGGAGGTGGGGAGCACGGGGTGGGGGAGGCTGGGATGGGAAAAATAGACAAAAAACTGTACTTGAAAAATAACTAAATAAAATTAATTTAAAAAAATAAAATATTTAATTTAAAAAATATAAAAACACACAAAACTTCTGAGAGTTCCAAAGCTGTATTTGAGAAATCACATGGTGGTTAATAATACATCCAACTTGCTAAAACCTTTTAACTGATTTCCAAGAATGTACTTGAAAATGCATTCTCTCTCTTTCTCTCTCCCCTCCCCATTGTTGCTCATTGCAGGCTCACTAAAAAACCCATTTGGTTCTGGAACAAGCAACACTTCAAAAGAAGTAACCTGACAAAGAGGTTTGCTTCAGAAGTTGTTCGACTGAGCTGATTTTTAGTGCAACTGAGCTGATTTTTAGTGCAAAGTGTAAAAACCAAGAATCCCAATGCCCCACAGTTTCCCATCCAGGTCAGTGATGATTCACCCAATGAATGCAAAATAAAGAGAGAAATTAAGCTTGTAAAAGAAAGTGAGCACTGTGGAGCCCCTGATAATAACACAGAGGACAGAAGACTAGCAAATAGCAAAGAGTAGGTACCTTGTCCTCTCTCGTCCCCACAAAAAGTAAGCCACTTGGGCACATTGGCGATATGAGCTGTGAGAGTCTCCACATCCCATTCTGCACCACGGCCAACCTCTGAAAATCTCTCTAAAGTCTGTGTACCTGGAGATTAGAGTTGTCACAAGAGAAAATCCTCATTTGGAATCCTAGGATTAGGTGATCTTCAAAACTATTTTCAGATTTACAAAAGTCTTTAAAACTACATTATTTGCTCAGGTCTACATGGCAAAGGTAATGGTGAAAACCCAGTATCCTGATTTCTAGATCAGTTCATGTCTGTTGACACTGGCCCTCTAGGTCTGACCCCCGATCCTTACACACTTTGTGGTGTTGCCACAACAAGGAGCCCAGGCACATGCTCGTCTGCCACCTGCAGGGGCCACCCAAGGAGACAGTCCCCTTCATCTGCCATCCACTATTACCCCAGTTCCTCAGTCAACACTCAGTCAACCCCCGAGATGGTGGACCTCCACCTTTACCTGTGTCAGAATCACTTCCACATCTAGAAAAACAGGGGTTGCCCTGCACCACCCTCAGAGTTTCAGATTCAGTAAGTCTAGACAGGCCTAAAAATGTGCATTTCTGACAAGTGTCTTGAGACAATTCTCTGAGAGTCTCTTGCACTTCTTCACACCTTGCCAATAGAAGCATTGGGGTTCTTTACTTCGGACTACTTTTCAAGGAAGTTTGTATAGTGAAGAACTTTAGAAAATGGAGATAGTAAAAGGCAGGTGTATTTACTGTCCTGCATAACAAAGATAATATCTCCAGGCGAAGTTCAGGCAGGCTTACCGTCCAGTAAAAGACACTGAGATTCCCCAAGTCACTGATTTTTCTCCAAGAATGTAAGGTATGTTTGTGTACAGGTGCTTTCTGTCCCTCTTGAGATTGCCCTATGAGAATTAAGGCTCAGGGACTGATGCAAGCACCTTATTTATTATATATTTTAATTTATTTATAGGGTTTTAGCTCTATACCTCCTTGCTAGTACATTGTTTGGATTCCAGGACTCCTACTGTGTTCACTCCTCTTTCATTCCTGGGACTTAAAACAGAGCCAGGTAAGCAATAGGTGCTCGATAAATATTTGCTAAATGAATGAATATATAAGAAATAAATGAGCAACTACCCAAATAAGTTAATATAACTTTTAATTTCATTTTATAGATGAGAAAACAGATATTGGGAGAATTTGAAGAACTTAGCCAAAATCACAGAGCTAGGAAATTGCGAAGTTGGGATTTGAACCAAAGTCTCCTAGTTGCCGCCTAAGCTTGTCACATTCTACTTTGACCCTCACTTAATTTTTCAGATCTGGTCTGATTCCAACATTATGATTTTTCCCCCAAATCAAGTTGATCTTATGGACAAAGATTTGCAGCTTCTGAGGAAGTTAAAGGAAGTTGATTTAAACTCTAATCACAACCCCCACTATAGGTTCCAAAAATAATCGTGAGCATCTTTAGAATTGGTGGCTTAAGTCTTGCAAAAGTATTCACCTAAACGTGAACTGCACTTACTTCCCATATATATGTTTCAGAAGCTAGTACCCTTAAGTAGGGGTCATAGCTCAGGTTTTCCTTAATGCTCTCTGAAAAGTGATTGTTCTCTTATCTGGCAACTCTATTATGATATCAGCTAGCAAGAAATCTCCCTTACCCCCCACATTCCACTGCCAAGACAGCTCAGAGCCTGTTCGAAGGACAAAGAATGCCTCCCACAGCAGCATTTCGACCCGTGTAGTTCAGATTCACTGAGATAATCAGTGTGTGATCGTGAAAAAAGCACTGCACTGTTTACAGTTCTCAAGCATTCGGGACATTCTCCTTTGTTCATTATACTCAATTAGAAATGTGAATGAAGGTTTCCATTAAGCAAACACTGATCTCTTTTCCCATGTTTATTGTGGAACAGAAGCCAACAAGTCTCTTTAATTTCCTTCCAAGTTTTGTATGTGAGTTGTATTGTTGAGAATGGGGTTTGGTAATGTGATTGTTCTTCCTCTGTGAGTTTGGGCCACTTGGTAGGAGAGAGTACAACTCAATCAAACCTGTCTTCTGAAGAACATTATAATTTTTCTATTTTGTTTCATTAGAGTTTGGAGATACATTTGTAGAATTTTGTGGAAATCAAAATACATTTTCTGTACACTGACTTTATAAATAATCAAATGCTATGGTGAACAGAACTGTTGCTCAGCAGGCCAGGGCCCATCCACATGGTGCCTTGGTCAATGACCCAGCGATTAATGCTGGAAGGAGCAGACCTTCATTTACAACATTCCAACCTTGGGGGTTTGCTCAGAGCAGCTCCGCTCGGAGCCCTTCTTTCCCATGAGACCCAGCACTTCCCATGCTCCTAGACTACAAGGCTACTAGACAAAAACATCCCCCAAAGTTTTCCATGTCCTTATCCACGCAGGACCTGAAATACATTGCCATCGGTCTCCATATAATAGTCCAGAAAGGCATGTGCCATGTTACTCTGGATCATGGTGAAATTCAGGAAAAAGTACAGGTCTTAATAGTCCAGGTAAAATCCAGGTGTAGTAGGACCAGATCTTGCAAGGAAGTCCTTTGCATCTCCAGAGGCAGCTATAGCCTGCAGTAGCAGCATCTCCTTCTTCATTAGCCCAAGGCTATCTGGCCCCCTTCCTCACTAGAAACTACATAGTTGCTTGCTTACTTCTCCTTCTCACTGCTCTCCTTCAAACTACATGGCGAAATTCCCTTTACTACAGACAGCACGTCTCTTCCCTCGCTACTACTCCCCCGCATGGTCAAGAGGCTTCTTCCCAAGCCACAAGGTCTGGAGAATTCCTCATGGATGCTACATCGTGCTTTTCTTCTCCTTTCTATGCCACATGGCAGAGAGACTGAAAATAGCTCCTGACCCTAGTTTAAATCCTGGTGCCTCCTCTGTAACCCCATTTCTGACTCTCCCACAATTGACTACATCTGCCCATTCTCCAGTATCTTCTGCTTCTCTCCAGCTGCCACTGTTAGTCCAGGTGCCCAGGGGCCCCAAGGTGTGGGGAACTGCCTTCCTGCTCTTCAACAACCTCAATTCCAGCATCATCACAGGTTGCTGCCACACTAACTATTTAGCAGGACTAGGAAGCTAGCCAGCTGTTATTGATATGCAGTGTACCTCTTATCCAGTCCCCCTGCTTCCTCATCCCCCAGTGTGGCAGCTTTGGGATTTTTTTTCTTTTTCTTTTTTCTATATTCCTGGGGCGAGGGGGACTTCTCAACCTACACCTTGTCCTGAACCTCATTCCACCCATTACAGAACCTTACTTGGAAATCAGAAAATCTGGATTCATATCTCAGTTCCACTTACAAGCTAGAGGACCTAGGGGAAGCTATTTAACTTCCCTGAGCTGAGGTTTTCTCACTAGTGAAAAATGGATTTATAAGAGTGGTGCTAACTACCTCATAAAATTATTATTAATATCAAATGAGATGATATATATGAAAATGCGGATAATGTTTATTATTTAAAATTAACAGTCACATAAGCAAGTCTCATTGAAGGTAATCTTCAAAGTCACACCTAATTTATCATTTGACGCTCCAGGAACGCTTCATTACAATAGCCTAATGTCTCATTGGAACATTTACTCTATCAACAAAGAGCATAATAGGAGGACAGTTTCAATTTAATCATGCACGAATAATTGCAATTGGAAGGTTACACATGAAACATTCGCTCCTGGGGGTGGGGGGAGGGGTGTATTATGCTTCAGCTTTCAAATTCACAGAAATGGATTCTTTCCTCTTGTGTGACATTTCACAAGGTTTCTGCCCTGGGAAAGGGGCGGGGTGGGGGCTGCAGAAAGAGGGACAGATTGGAAAGGTCTCATTTCTTTTCAATTAAGATAGCCAGACTCCAAGGACATCATTCACAATGGGTAGTACACGGAGACACTCCCCCAGAAACACTTTAGGGCTGCTGGCATGTGTCCAGGAGGGAGCTGGCCATCAGAGGCTAGCAGGTCGGAGCAAGGCTTTCAACCGGCCAGATTCAGGAAAGGGAATACCCAGGGGGGGGGGAGGGGGGACGCAAAGTAATTACTGTCATCAGAGCAATGACAGCAACACTGGACTTGGGCTCCGCTGTTCACAAACAGGCAATTCCTGTTGTTCAGATGCTGGCTGTGACCCCTCCCATGGAAGCTCCCGAGGAAAAAAGCAGGGCATAACCTTTCCCTTCTTAATCATCAACATTTAGGTGGGTAAATGTCATCTGCTGTCCTACTTTTCATCAACCATATGAAATCCTGGGATATGGTCCTGCACTTGGAGAGAGGCTTTAAAAAATGATTTCCCCGCTTTCCTTTTTCTTTAAAAAATCATTTCATTTACACACACACACCCCCACCCCCTATAGGGACCGCTGGAGGTGGCGTGCCCACAACCCTCACAGCAGACGTTTCACAAGGCGGAATTGTTGGAAGCAAACTGGGTAACGACACTAACGAGGAGACTCAATTTAACTGTCATGGGGAAATTATAAAAGAGCTGATCAGAGATTGAATGTGAAGGAAAGGCCCCAAGGATTGTCATTTATGAAGCGGTAGGTTAACCTGTACGGGGAAGATTTCCTTCAGCTCATTAGTACTTGAAGTCACAAGCATTTAAGGATCTAAGACGCACCAAGGGACCAAGCTTGCCTTTGCTTCTCCTGCTGGAGAGCGATTAGCTGGATGAAGAGGGGCACCCCTAGGGGAATCCAGATCAACTCAGACGAGAGTTACCCTGACACCAAAATCTTAGGAAACAGTTAACCTGGTTTTGCAGCCCTGAACACAGGCTGCAGGAGGCATTTTCTCTTTTGGCAGAGCAGATGTCACTAGAAAATTATTGAAATAAAAACACATCCACCCTGCACCTGTCACAGAGTCACGTCCTGATGAGAAGAATTACCTGGTGGTGCCGGGTTCTGTGGATGTCTCCATTTTATTCCCAGGCTGGCCTGTCACTTATCTGTAACTCCACAAGCAGACTGCCCTAGGCAGTGTGAATGGTTGGGAGTGGACGTTGGAAAGCCTTCAGCCAGCTCTTAGATTCAGCAAACATTTCTAATTTCATCCAGAACAGCCGTACAGCTTAGGACAGGAGCACGTCCAAACTCCAGTCTTAAATGGTCCTTATCTAAGCCTGGGCAAACCTTTATAAGACTCTAGACACACTTCTCAGCATGAAAGAGAAACAGGTGTTTCCATGAACCAGCTTGCTGAGGGGAGCCCACAGTCCTGATTCAATACAACTTCAAGCTACGGTTTTACGTTTGCAGAGTCAGAGGTTTGGCATTGGGGGGGTGCCGTCACAAAACCTGGGTTTGAATCCCAGCTGCACCATGAACTGCGTGACTGCGAGCCAATCACCCACCTCCGGAACCCCATCTCTCCACAACGGAGACAACAGGAGAGGACCCACCTCGTGGGAGGAAGACCTGCACCAGCCTCCGAACTGCATTTCAAACACACTGGAAGGTAATCACACAAAGAAGCACTTCACTGAACAGACTACCAAACCAAGATTAACCTGATGGTAGTGCATTAAAAACTAACAACCACAATTAAGTAAAATCATAGAATGGAATTTTTGTATCATCAATTGATCTTTTCTTCAAAACGAACCAGACTACATAGTGGAGAAAATGTATTTTTGATTCATTAAACACCCCCACTGTTTGGGCTGCAGTTCACTCTATATAATACCATTAGAGAGTAGAGTGTATCTAATCTGTATTCTGGGCAGAAAGCAACTGGCTATCTTCAAAAGAAAAAGATGTATTAGAACTTTATAATAAGAACACAGATTTGAAAAGAGGCTTACAAACCAGACTTGAGATGTGGCAGGTGAGGGACGAAGACTCTCTCCTTGACCAACCTTCTAAGGCTCCTCTGAGCCTGCTCATCAACTAGACCTTCACCTTGATTTCTGGCCTGCCTTTGGCCAGCTCAGCCCAGTTCAGGTGAAAACCCTGCTAAGTCAGTTTGTGAGAATGCCCCTGCCTTCATATCTGATCACCCTTGAGTTAATTTTCTCACCCTTCACCTTTAATGTATAAGTTTTTGGCATGCCTTTAGCAAGAATCCCGTTGGGTCAGTTTAGCAAAAAATTCCCTGCCCTTGATGTCACCTCCTACTGTTACTCTCTCCACTGGCCCCTCCTGGTTCTGCTCTTGGCTCTAAATCCTTAGCTGTCCTTGTATTCAGAGTTGAGCCTCATGCCTCTCCCCTATTGCAAGAGTCATGACCCCCAATGCAATAATCTTGAATAAAGTTTTCCTTATCCTTTCAACACGTATCAGGACATTGTTTTTTAACATGTGAAAGAAGGAGGCTTCACAGGATCAATATCACAATTACCTTTCCTCAAGAATCATCTATTCTCCCACCCGAGTTCCACCGTGGCACCTGGGATGTCTCCCAAGTTCTCCTGGCCTTTAGAGCACGTGCTCCTGACTCACTGTACTGGAGGGAAGCGTCAGATTGTCTCGGACTGGGTTTTCCTGCCCAAGCCCTGGTTACCACGTGGTGGGAAGAGGGGTGGTTTTTCCTTCAGATTCCATGGACAGAGATCAAGTAGGTGGGGTGTTTCCCAAAATAGAAAGGGGGATTAGATTCCGTGCAGCAGAAATATCAGTTCTCCACTGTGACTAGCTATTGCATGTGGCCCACATATTGGGTAGTTTTTGTATCTCATTGCACTTGATCCTCACAACCACCTAGGAAGATGGAATGTTATTACACCCATACTACAGATGAGAAAACTGGGGCTCTGATAAAAATCAGTGCCTTTTTCAAGGATTAAGCATCTGCTAAGGGGTGAGACCCATGTCTGGCTTGATCTTTCCACGCAATTCACCTGGCTCCCATGTAAATTGGGTTAAGTGTTGGGCCCAGGGCTGAATGGAACAGCTGATCAGAAAAGAACCTTGTGAACAAACACGAGAGGAAAAGAGAATGGCGAGAAATAAAATCAGGGTCTGCTTTTTCCTCTGTGACTACAAGGCAAGGTGCTCTGTCTGCTCATGTGTGCCTCGTACAAGTGAATGGGAGAAAACAGTATTGTCTCTTGTGGGCACGCGTGCTCGGGCAGCTCACTCCCCACAGCAGCAGAAGCTGCATCCTGCCCTTGAATGAGGAGGCTGGGCCTTGTGGTCGCTGTGCTGTGTGAACCTCACTGCCCTGGAGATGCCGAAGTTCCCTGCGTCATGAATATTTATGATTCCTATTTGCCAAGCACCAATGGAGATCGGTTTGACCTGAGGGTGATGCAGATCTGAAAAGGCTCTGTCCCCTCCCAGGAGTGTTTTCTTTCCTGCCCGCTGATGACATTCAAAACAATAACGGAAATTACTGACTGTGAGTTTTATTTCTTAATGTTTTAACCATTTTTATTCATATGGAGCTAGACAATAAAGTCAATAATAGTTTGACTTTCACATCTAAAAATCTTTCATACACAATTATAAATTTTTTCTCCAACCCACTGGGCAGGGTAAAATAGTAAAGCATAAGGAATAAAAAAACAAAAGCCAGGCTAGAATCTTTGCTTGGCTGCCTATTAACTGAGCCTCTCAACTCCACCTGTAAAATTGGAAAAGTAAAAGGATTGGTTTCATAGGGGAATTATGAGAACTTTGCACTGTACCTGCCCTGTAGTAATCACTAAATAGAGTTACTATCCTCTCTATTTTACAAATGAAAACTTGGAGAAATGCAGTCATGTGCCAGGATCACAGAGGGCAACAAAGGCTGGAACCTCGTCCTTTGGTTCCGAACACAGGACATTTCCCACCGTATCTCTCCATCTTCTCTTTCCTACCCGACTTCCTGCTGGATTTGAAACACACAATGCCTTGCCAACTCGTGTTTATTCTTGCATCCACTACGATTATAAGAAATTCTGCTCCAGACCTGACAGGTTTGCACCCTCCGAACGTAGGTGCTGTCTTCCATCGAGAGCCACCTGGGCTGGGCACAGCTCCGGCACCTGGCGTTTCCCCTAGTTTTCTAGTGATAGCATGTTTCCCACGTCAGCAATCAAGAAATTCCCAAATTTCTATTTTTGTGTGGCCTTGTTAATGCACCCTTAACATTCACTCCCCGCTGGGTAAAATGGGACTTCCTCGCCTGAGGGGTACTGTCATTCAACATAAGATTCTTTATCAAAGTGCAAGATATAACCATGATCCAAAAGATTCCAGAAAATAGGAAAAGAAGCTCAGAGAAGAGATGCAAAGGCAACATGTGAGAAATGAAAGATGCTTATCTCTTCATGTAGGAAAAAATCCAATTACCAAAAAAGTCCAATAAATGGGCAATTTCTAGGTAGCATCACAAAGAATTTAGAAATAAAGGAGTATATAATTAAAGGAATGAGATATTATTCTCCTTGTGTACACCACACCAGAATCCAGCCACATTTGCTGTGAGCCCTGAGAAAACTAGAAGGTGACTTTATTAAATTGTCAAGAATTATTAGATCATTGATTCTAATGTTTTTTTTAAATATACATGTGGAAAATAAGTTCATAATGTGACCGTACTTTCCCTACTGAAGGGAGCATTGATGTCCACCCACCTAGCACTGCAGCTCCGATGCAGACGGGGCGGCTCTGCCCCCATTGATCTGCCCTTTTGTGAAGCAGAATAATGTCAAGGGAAGCACTTGAGCCTGAGGTCAGACAGACCTTGCTTAAATCCCGACTTCGTGTTTAGTAGCTGCTACAGGTTGCTTTTTCTGCCAGAGCCTGAGTTTTCCCTCTGTAAAAGGGAGAATCGTTATGCCTATTCACAGGATTGTAGAGATTAAATGAACAGAAATCAACTTTGAATCCATAAATATTAGTTTCATTCCAAATATTAGATCTTGTAGTAGCTGTATTTTGCATCTATGAAGTTCATTCTCTTTTCCCAAATCCTTTAATTATTACTATTTTACTTTATCCTCACAAACCCAGGGAGTAGAAAAACTAAATAAAACCCAGCCTATTAAGTGTGGGATATCCATGACAAAGAGGTTATTTAGAGCTGCCCAAGGTGACAATCCAACTGACAAAGCTGAGCTAGACTCGGTCCGTTGACGTATGCCCTGTCTATTCTCCTTTCAGGATCCAGTAAGTCTTTCTGGTGTTGAACTTGAATATGATTCCACCCAGACAAATCTCCTGGGCACTCAGGTCCCACCTGGCTTCTCTTCCATTTTCTCTTTTTCATTCACAAAAACTTGATTTTTTTTTAGCGCAGATATTACCTCCTCTCCATTACTTATTTAGAGGGAAATGACTAACATAAGTGTTAATATGAATTCCTATTTCTGCTCAAAATATCTTTCATCTCACGATTCCTTCCAAGGAATGTTTCAGGTATTAAACACAAGTACAACTGAAAAACCATAGGTTAAAAGGTATTTATCACTATCTTGGCACAGGTCTGCTCTAAGAGACTTATTTCAAGCTGAAAAATTTTAGGTGTCAAAAAACTTTGATAAAACCAATTAGTAAGCATATATAACTAGCATTTTAATTGCTTTTTATTTTACCAAATAGTAATCAAATGTAATAACTCTAATCAAAACTAAAGTAAAACTTTTTATGGTTTAAGGGAATATTTTCAAAGGCAATTTTCTAATCATATATCTAAGACCTCAGATGGACTTTTGGCAAAATTACAGAGTATATGTGAGCTATGGCTCTTCACAAAGCTGAACAAGGTGTCTCACGGATCACAGCTAAAAGAAAGTTATAAGGAAATGACATACTGATAATACTGTTTCCCATATAGATGATACTTATTAAAGGTTCATTTTTTGTAAGGTGCAGTACTAATTACTGTTCTTTTTAAAATGCATAATAGTGAATAAGCAAGTAAAAATTTTTAAATGCACAATAGTACTATTCTTGTGCCCATTTTAAGTAGAAGTAACTGCGTCATAGAGAGGTTAGGTTATTGGTTAAGGGGGTCTCACATCAACATGGGAACCAGGGACTGAAACCCATTTCTATCAGACTATTTTAAAGAGCAAAAACTCTTAACTGAACTTATTTAGTAATTTCATCCACACATATTTATTGAGACCTCTGAAGGGCAGCGTGGATTTGAAGATGCTGGTGATACAGGAGTAAGCAAGAAAGGCAAAACCTCTGCCCTCCCCAAACCTTCTTTGAGAGCAGATGGAGAATCAATCCACAAACTAATGAACAAGATTATTGCAGATGGTGTAAGTGCTATAGAGAACAGAATGATGAGCCAAAGTGTGAGAAAGGCAGCTGACAAATCCCAGGCATAGCTCCTGATGGCCTCCCTGGGGAGGTGACATTGGAACCAGGTCCTGAACCACAAGGAGTCTTCTGACAGGAGGGGCCTAAGGGCAAAGTGTTCCAAAAAGCCCTGCCAGGACACCTGCTGGGAGGTCAGAGGGACAGAAGGGGAGCCGGGGCAGGGCAGCCGAGGCACTGGGAGCAGGAGAGAGTGTGAGCAGGGACTGAGGGTCGAGACAAGCAGGACTGAGCCGATGATAACACACCATCATGTTAAAAGCAAAACAGGAACATGAAATCCCACTGTCCTGATACAAACACTGCCCAGAGTTAACAGGTTAAAGACATTTATGTCAAACACCTTATGAAGGAAATATTTAGCCCGAATAGCAATATAATGATTGTTACTATTTATACCTAGACAAAAAAACCCTCCAACATTATAAATTAGTTTTTGGTTAATCTATTAGGTAAGTGGGAGCTATTAAAATTTTGAGTAACTAGAAGTGGGGAGGAGGCAGAAAACCGTACTTGAACAACAACTAACATTTTTTTAGATGTAACTACCCCCTTGCTTTTCTCCCCAACTCTATTGAGATATAACTGACATGTAATATTGTATAACTTTCAGGAATATAGCATGTTGATTTGATACACTTACATATTACAATACCATTGTTATCACAGTGTTAGTTAATACCTCTATCACCTTGCTTTAACTTACAAATTTATTAAATAGATCTTTAAAAAGATTTTATTTATTTATCTTTAGAGAAAGAGGAAGGGAGGGAGAAAGAGAGGCAGAGAAACATCGACGCACAAGAGAAACATTGATTGGTTGCCTCTCACATGTCCCCAATCAGGAACCCAGCCCAAAACCCAGGAGTGTGCCCTGACTAGGAATCGAACCTGCAACCTTTAGGTTTGTGGAGTGATGCCCAACCCACTGAGCCACATCAGTCAGGGCTAAGCAGATTTTTTTATATTACTGCATTCAACCCAAATACTGATGCCTCGTTATATATTTTTTCAAGTTCTTTTGGTGAAAGTTCATAAATAAAGGGCACAATTTTGCAGTGTTTGTTTTGATCTTTGTAATTGCCAAGCATTTAATAAAAGCATTCACTGGCCCTTAAAATTCATTCACCCTTTCAAGTGTATAGCTCAGTGGGTTTGAGCATTTTCACAAAATTGTGCAACTGCCCCCACTACCGAGCCTGCAGGCAGAGTAAGAAGTTTGGATTTTCCTCTAAGGATAATGAGACATCACTGGCGGCTCTTAAGCAGAATTTTTTCATGTGTTCTACAATAACCTCCTGACCACAGTCGCCCTCCCCTCCCTCCAAGCTCCACCACTTACTGGCTGGGTGAGCCAGCCAGTGAGTGACCAAGTCATCTAGTTTTCCACTTCAGCTGGCTGGCCCTTCTCTCTTATTCCTCCTCTCAGTTAGACAAGACTATCTTCAGTGCTCATTTACATGGTGGCCTTTCTCCTCTCTGGGCCTTTGTACATGCTGTTCTCGCTGCCTGGAGGACCATTCTCCCGCCTAGCTCTTTTCGTCCCATTGGGTGAATCCTGTCCTCTACAACTCTGACCAAGTGCCATTGCTGTCCTGATACTCTGAAGCCCGGTTACCCCATTCTGCCCTTTGAGATTTTGAATTTTAATTGTGTTCATTTTCATTTAAAAAAACACTTTATGACCTCATAAAAAAATACTGGAACATGAAAAAAATAGAAATATAAACCACCTACTATTCTAATGCAAATGCTGCTTTCTTTAAATGAAACGGAAGTGAATGTATTTTTGCATAGGACTATTTTCCACATTACAAATCATTGTTATAGGAGAGATTCCCAGGAGAGGAAATACTGTGAGGACTTGTATGTACAAAGAGTATCCCAAAATGCAAGACGCTTACACCACGGTCTGCAGGGCTCCTGCCTCTTTTCATACTTTTTAAAAATTCTATTTAGTTGTAAGTTGTCATTTTTATATCATAAAAATTCACTTTTTTACAGTGCATAATTCAGTGATTTTTAGTGTTTTCACAAACGGTGCAGCTGACAGCTCACAAACTGGCCCCCCCGTACATGGGTACTTGGAGGCAAGGACAGGCCGAAGGAAGAACAGACCACTCCAGATTAGCAGAGGGCAGGTTCACCAAGCCAGGGAACCTACCTACAAGGCTTGTCTCGGGCAACCCCAAGACCAGTAAATCTCTGCATCTACCCACAGAATCTTAAAAGTTTGTAATAGAGGCTTTAACTGGGTTCAATCACATGTACCATCCAGGAGATTTCAACAGGACATTGCTCTCTCAAGGCTGCATCCTCAAACTTGGCTCTCACTGTGGGAACAGTGGGCCGAATGTCTAACCTGAAGACGGGAGAGGGGACGAGGAGCCTCTGATTGCGAGGGTCCAGTTCACAGGTCAACCAGCAGTCACATCCTCTCCATGACCTCCCCTGACAGCAACCATCATGCTATATAGTTCCAGAACATTGTCATCATGTCAAAAAGACACCCTGTGCCCATCAGCAATCACTCCCTATTCCCACCTCACCCCAGCTCCTGGCGACCACTAACCTATTTTCTGTTCCTATGAATTTGCCTTTTCTGGACATTTCGTATCAATGGGTTCATGTAACACATGGCCTTTCATGTCTGACTTCTTCCACTCAGCAGGAGGCTTTCAAAATTCGCCCACGCTCCACAGGGATCATCACTTCATCTTTTCGTGGCTGAATAGTGTTCCAAGGCATAGGTAGGCCATGCTTTGCTTTTCCATTCATCAGTTGATAGAAATTTGGTTTGCTTCCACTTTTTAGCTATTATGCTGCTACAAACACATATGTACAACATTTTTGTGTGAAATACATGTTTTTATGTGTCTTGAATATACTTACCTAAGAGGAGAACTGCTGGATCATATGGTCATTCTATGTTTAACTTTTTAAGAAACTGACAAACTGTTTTTCTGAAATGGCTAAATCACTTTATATCTCCCCAAGCAATACAAGAAGGTTCAAATTTCTCCACATTCTCACTAATACTGGTCACTGTCCATCCTTTTTTTTTTTTTTGCAGCCACCATAGTAGGTGCGAAGTGGTACCTTGTGGTTTTGATTTGCATTTTCCTAATGACTAGTGATGTAGAGCATCATTTTATGCATTGATGCTTCATACTTATGTTACCAGGTTATCATTGTTTGTTTTTACATCTGACCATCATCAGACTGTGAGTTCCACAGGAGTAGATATGGTGTCATTTGTCTCTGCATCTCCAGAAACTAAAATGAATAAATGAATAAATGAGTGGACAAGCTAACAGAAGAACAGAAGACTTGAGGAATTCCAAAAGGTCACATTTGCGATGAATAATAACAAGTTAAATAGGAAAAAATAAAGGAAAAAATAGGTAATACAATGGAAATGATTTAGACCAAAGAGAGAAATCTCTGTTAGGACCGAATCATCTACAGATGTAAAATTTGGACTGAGATTTTAATAAGCAGTAGCAGGTAGCTAAGAAAAGAACTGAGCAGGGAAGGGCATCCTAAGAGGGGAACAGCTGGTGTAAATGCTTAACGTCATAAAGCAAGCAACATGCATGATGAACAGAGATAAGATCCAAGAAGTAAAGAACGTCAAACCAAACACATCTCAGTCAATACTGATAAAGGCTTACATCAGTGGTGGTCATGGAGACTGTTCACAATGTTTCCCTCTCCCATTTAGTGAAATGTGACAGGATAGCTGTTTTCTGCTCAGATGAATGCAGGAAAAGTCATATTATTTGCTCTGACCAATAGAAGTTGGGATGTCAAAGAAATGGATCACTTCCCGGAAAACAAGTCACAGAAGCTTAAAGAGCCAGCCTTGGGTTCACTGCCTCTGCTGGCCTTGCCTCAGTGATTATGGAAGCCTTGTATAAAACAGAGCCTCCATCAGCCTAGGTCCTTTAACGCCAATGATGGCAGGAGCCCCAAGGCAGACTGCATTAATCCAATCAGGCTGCTGTACAGAAAATACCACAGGCTCAGTGACTTAAACCATAGATGTTTATTTCTCATTGTTCTGGAGGCTGCAAAGTCTAAGATCAAGGTTCCCACTGATTCAGTCCTTGTGAGAGCTCCCTTCCTGGCTTTGAGATGGCGACTTTCTCATTCTGTCCTCACATGGTGGAGAGAGAAGAAGCAGTCTCTCTTATATTGCTTCTTATAAGACCACAAGTCTTATCATGGAGACCCCATATTCAGGACCTCATCTAAACCTAATTACCTCTCAAAGGTCCCATTCCAAACACCATCACTTTGGGGTTAGGGCTTCAATACATGAATTTTATGGGGACATGATTCAGTCTATAAGACAGATTCAATAAATATGCAACATCCAAAAAACACATTATTTTTGTCATCCCACAAGAAATTAGCCCATCTTTATTGACGTGCTATTTTATTCTACGTTCTTTGAAAAGACTGATCGGGAACACTTCATCAGGGGCATAGCCTAATGCAGCATGCTTTTTTTAAAGAATTTATTTATTTATCTTTAGAGGGGAAGGGAAGGAGAAAGGGAGAGAAATATCAATGTATGGGTGCTTCTCATGTGTCCCCTGCTGGGAACTGGCCTGCAACCCAGGCATGTGACCTGACTGGGAATCGAATTGCGATACTCTGGTTCGCAGGCCCGTGCTCAATCCACTGAGCTCCACCAGCCAGGGCTGCAGCATGCTTTTGAATATGTGTGAATGGCTTGAAAGAAGAGCAGCAGAGGGAATGGGAACTGTTCAAAGAGCAGTTGCAGGTGTCCAGGGTTACCCGTGACTCAAACCATAATGGTACAAGTAGAAAGATACATAAATCTTTATAACTTCCAATAGATGAATGTGCAAAGCATGAAAAAGAGAGTCAATTACTATCTCTGCATTCGTAATCCTTCTACCAGCTCAGATAGGTAGAGAGGATCAATAAAACTGATTTATGAAAGATTCTAACAGATCACCCTCTCAGAAATGGGTCAGGTGTGCTCCCACCCCCCTGTCCCCTCTACTTCCACCACCATCACTGCCACCTCGTTCTGGGGCTAAAATCAACAATCACATTTTCCTCTTTCAATCACACCATTGTCCCACCATTGTGGGGACCGGAGTAGGAGAGCCTGAGTCACCAGTCACAAAACTTGGTCCACCACGTCTTTTCCCCCCGAGCTGGCTCACAAATTCAATTTGTGTTTACTTCTCCCCGACAAGGAGCAGCGCCGATGGGTAACAATAAAGGATGCATGAGGCAGAGGAAAGCAGCTCCATGGGGATGAATAATCACATGAGGGCTGTTCACAGTGCTATTGAGGCAGTTCTCTCACTTGTAATTATTCTTGACAACCAGAAATTTGCAGAAAGAGAAGACATTTGGGTTATGTTGTTTCCAGCAGGCTTGTGATCACTTAACTTCAGTGAAGGGAATTGGCTGCCCCTTCTTTTTATAAGAACCACAAATATTTCTTTAGGAGAACAATCAGTTTTTCCTGTAAATACTGTTTAATATAGAATCTTATTTGCCTAATTGTCTTCTGTAGTGACAAGGTAGAAGACGATACCACTGCTTTTGCCATGGAATAGCCAGTGGTTCAGAGCAGGTTTAGGGCAACAAAACTGTAATTTGTCATTGTGAACTCTAGGCATTAAACTCCTACTAGATGGGAGTGGGCAAGAAAATGTTTCTTCCACAAAATATTTCTGAGTTCAATGCCTTGCTGATAAGAGCGTATTATTTTTGGAAGCATTTTTTTAGGAGCTGCTGCCCAGTAATATAATGTAGCTTTTACACACCACGTGCATTAGGAGAAAGAATGCTTCTCACTTGTAATAAATCTAGGCAGCCTAGGGAGGGTAAAGATAGTAGTAGCATCGAGTGTGTGCAGAGAGAAGGGGTGGGAGAGAGCGCTCCCCACTCTCCTTCAGACTCTCACGCCCACACCATCATCACAAAGCCACAAAAGCTTTTAAATGCCCAGGTAGCAACTTGAGAGGGAGAAGAGAAAGGACTGAATCTTTGAAAGGAGATAAGCAGTCCTACATGGGAATAAAGAGCAGTTTGAAAAACCTAAAACACATAGTTACAACTGCCACCTTTTTCTAACCGTGGAAAGGGAATTCATGAACAATATGTAGATATTCACAGGCAATAAAGAAAGTATAATCTCCTTTTTGCACAACTGCTTCACAGAATAATGCTCCCCTTCCAAAGATGTCCACATACACCTTTGGTTCCCAGAACACGTGAATGCTACACGGCAAAGAGCAATTAAGGTTGTAGGCCCTAGCCGGGTAGCTTGGTTGGTTAGAGCATCATCCTCATATGCCCAGACTGCAGGTTCAATCCCTGGTCAAGATACACACAAGGATCAACCAATGAATGCATAAGTAAGTGGGACAACAATGACAAAAATTAAGGTTGCAGATGGAATTAAGGTTGGCAACCAAGGGCCTTAAAATACTGAAATCACTCTGAATTATTAAGGTGGGCCCAATGTAATCACGGGTCCTTACAAATGGACGAGCCTGTAGAACAAGGAATCTCAGGCTCATGTTGTTTAATTTTCCCAAAGACACAGAGCTGCCATGACTCCAATCCTGCTCTCAAATAAAACCCGGAATTTTCTTGTATTCTCTCCTTTGACAATGCCCTGTCTTAAGCCCCATACCCAAAGCTGTGTGTAATTCTCCTAGCAGATGACCCTGTGGTCTTTTCCCAAATATGTGGTAGAGATTCATATTTCCAATTAAATATCAAAAGAGGACCAGTTTATCCAAATTAAAAGAAGCAGAGAAAAAGGTAGAAATGACGTCTGCAGAGGTCACGACCTATGCTGGAGGCACAGGGCATTCTGTTTTCCTCCTGGGAACTCACGCCCTTCCCCGCTGAAGCAAACTCAAGCTATCCCTCTGCTAACAGATCCAAGCTGATTATGAATACAATGCATGGCAGCATCTGTGGTTTGCACCCTGTGGAACTAAAAAGGCTCTAATGTGTTAGAGCAGAGGCCAAGCAACCAGTATCCATGGCAACTTCGTGTTTAGTTTCAAACGACAGTTGTGTAGGGTATTCAGTCAGATTCTTATATTTGTCTAAATGGCACCCAGTAAATATTTCCCATACCTAACATTTTTTTGTCTTGGAAACAAAAGAAAAGGAGACTTGTGTGGGGGAGGAAGGCAGGGGGAGAATTCACCACAAAGAGACTAACTTCAGGAAAGTTAAAATTAATGTTTCATTTGTCGAGTGAAAAAGAATTGAGGAGATTATAATAGGTGTGCATATGGAAGTAAGTGTGTGTGTGTGTGTGTGTGTGTGTGTGTGTGTGTGTGTGGTGTGGGGGACAGAATTAAAATATTGGGCCCTAATTTTATCATTAAGAAGTGATTTTAGTCCTGACCAGTGTGGCTCAGTTGGCTGAACATCACTCCACAAAGTGAAAGTTCACCAATTTGATTCCCCTTCAGGGCACGTGCCTGGGTTGCAGGCTGGTCCTCAGGTGGGGTACGTGGGAGAAGCAACCAATCAACGTTTCTCTCCCTTTCTTTCTCCCACCCATCCCCTCTCTGTAAAAATAAATAAATAAAATCTTTTAAAAAAAGGTGATTTTTACAAGTTGTGAAGTTTGTGTTTACAAACAAAGGTTTAGTGTTTACTTATTAAGTGCCTATTCAAGCATGAGTCTAGGACTTTGCAAACATCATGTCTAATCTGTACACACTCACACCAACAAATCCTACAAGAAACCTATCATCATCTCCATTTTACAGTGAAAGAACTTGCATAGAAAATTTAAACTTACTGTTACAGATTTCATCTGTGAGAGACTTGAACTTAGGTCTATCTAATTTGATTTAAAAGTCACTGCCTTTTCCATTGCTTCACATTCTAAAGGCATCAAAGAATACTAATTTTTCAAAACTCCCATCCTTCTTTGAATAAATGCTTCAGTAATAACATATTAGTCTGGCAAATAACAAATTTCAAATTCAAATCTGAGAATTTTTATCACTGCAATAAACAGAGTCTTGTCAAAAATTAAACAGATTCATATTTCACTAGAAAATAATTAAATGTGTGAATATCCTTCATTTGCATGTGATTTACATGTGTTCATTCTAGGTCAACAAGGGGTAGAAACTGGGACGTGAGATCTGGTAAGCAAGATGCTGCAAACTTGAGAGTGTGAGTCTCCGAACTGTCCTTAGCAGAAAATTGAACAGAAGAACCTACCTCTCCTCATACTCATCTAAAACCAAACTCACCTTTTGGAACTTGCTAGCATCACTGAATTGAATTACTGAGTAGCCTCTTAAGTCCATTAAACCATCTCAAATGCCTATAACTTTCAGTATGACATCAACTCTAACTACAGAAGAGTGCACCTTGTACTAAGATCAAATGAAAGTATAAACAGCCAGCTCTATAATATGAATTTGTTAAAGCAGCATGAGAAAACAAACAGCTTCACTGAGGTGTACTTAATACATAATACACTGCACAGTTAAAGTGCACAACTTGAGTAGTTTTGACATGCATATGTAGCTGTAAAACCATAACCACAGTCAAGATAATGAATGTATTTATCTGCCCCCAAAGTTTCTCATGACCCTTTGAAATCCCTGCCTCCAATCTTCCCCTCCGATCTCTCCCTGCCCAACATCCCCGGGAAGCCATTGGTCACTATTCGGTCACCATAAGTTAGTTTGCATCTTCTAGAATTGAAGGTGCACTTCTAAATTCTCCCGGCCCCAAGTGAGAGCACAGGAACCATACCGAGTCACCATAGCTACCTACGCTTCCAAACATGAGTCCTTCTGAGCCCCATAGTGAAAGCCCATTCTGAACCTGTACTCTTATCAGCTCCTGTCTACCTAGGTCATGTGTGATGTTTGGCGACTCTGTTTCAGACAAACTATTCAGGTCTGGTCTTTACCACTTGTCCTTGGGCTTCTCAACCTGCTGTCCACCTTCCTGCCTGCCACAGAGACAGGGAGCCGTCATGCCTCGTGTCCACCACTTGTGTAGAGAGTGGGGCTGATTCTATGAAATGCCCCAAAATAACAAGCTGTGCCTTGTGGGAATACAAACAATTCTCAGTCTGGTGTGAGCCTCAGAAATTTTTCAATCTATTGCTTCTCAGCGGTTCTTTCCCCAGCCTGTCATGAGTGTACCTTTTAGTACTTAGTCCAAGATCAGAGGGACCCCGCTGCAGATCTCAGGGATGTGCTCTCTCTCTCTCTCTCTCTCTCTCTCCCCCTCTCTCTCTCTGCAGCTCCCTCCTGTGTGTTCCTCAAATTTGGGCTGTCTCAGCCTTCCTGAACTCCAATCTCTGTATCACTAAAGCCGCTGATCCTGTTTCAGGTCCCTTTTCAAGGAACAAACCGGGACCACCCCACAGCCTCCCATATCTGCTCCACTCCTGTCCCCGGCACCACAGCCATGCACTGCCTGTTGTCCAACGTTTGGAAATCAGTAGTTCATTCATTTTTCCCTGTTACAGTTGTTTATAGCAGGAGAGAAAGTTCTGATTCAGTTCATCTTTCAGGAGAGAAAACAGAAGACACCAGGAGCTGGGTTTTAAACAGTCAGTTAGACAAAGAAAGGCTTGTCATATGACATGAGTTTAAACCAGTACCTTCCAAGCTTACAGCTGCCAGAAGCACCAAGACCAACACCTCCAGGTACAAGAGTGACAGGCAATCATATCCCCGATTAGGTAAATCCCGTTAGTGCAGCATTATTCAACCTGACTCCTTAAAGTTGAGAACATTCCCTTTTGCTCATGATAGAAAGTACTACCAGAACTGATCATGTCATTTTGTTTGGCTGTAACTAATCTTAGGAAGTGGATTTGAAAAGACAATCTAAAGGAATGTATAAAAACTTTTAATGGGTACCATCTGCATACAAAAACATGCACATGCCATAATGGTAGTGTCACACGTTTTCACGAACTGAACACGCACAACCCCAGCCCCCAGGTTAACGAAGAGCCAGTAATTGGCATCCCAGAAGCCCTCACTCATAATCCCCACTACTGTCTCTCTCTCCAACAGTGGTACCCATGATCCTAACTTCTAACATAGGTTAGTGTTCCATGTTTTTGTGTTTAATAAATGAACTCATAATTATGTACTCTTTTGTTCTTGTGAGATTCATCTACATTGTTGTGTGTATTTATGGAGCCATCATTCTTCTTGCTGAGTAATTTTTCCATTGTGACAATGCAACAGAAATCTATTAATCCTCCCCATTGTTGATGAACATTTAAGAGTCCCCAGTGCAGAATTATTACAAGTAGCCCTGCTATGAATACTCTGTGCACGTCTTCTAGGGAACATCTGCATACACTTTTGTTGGGCATATACCTAGGAGTGGGAATTCTAGTCCAGGTTAAGCATTCATTTAGCTGTAGAGGTACTGCCACCCAGTCTTCCCAAATCCACTTGTAAAAGGCATCTGGCTGTTTGAACCGCAAACAAACAACTCTCAGCATTTGTGCCCTGGGATATAAGATATCCATGTCAACAAACAAAACCAAATGTGCATGTCCACAGCTCAGACCCAGGTATCATTTCCTCAATATCATTTAAAGCCCGTGACAGGATGAAAACTGCATTACTGAAAACAAATTTAAATTCTACAACACTAGAGTTGAGGGTTGTTCCTTTTCTGTTTTGTAGCAACAAACTCCTTTTAATCTAAAACAGTTTTCTGCAAATCTTAACATATAAAACCAACAAAAGCCAGGCAGCTCCAGAGACAGCTCTTTGGAACCACAGGGCTTTGAAGAGCCCAGTTTAAAAACACTGCTATGCTCTATCGCCTTCTGTTTTAGAATGAGAAAACTTAGGTCCAAGGAGAAAAAAAATGCCTTCACGGGGCCACGCAGCCAGGTGGCAAGAAAGCCAAGTCTTAGAACCCAGCCTCCTCATTGCCTTGCCCTGTTGAAGGAGATCCTAGTCTGACCTCAGACACTGTGAGAACCAGGTCTCTGCCCAATCCAGAGCAGGTGGAAATGGATTTTAGGAGTCTCAGATCCTTCCATTTCAGGAGAGAGAACAGAAGACTCTAGGGGGTGAGTTTTAAAGAACTGGTTTTCAGATAATCAATTGGTTATTTGACCTCAAAGTTGTTTGACACACAGAGCAATATTTTCTTCCTCTAAGAAAATGAACCTACCCCACCCGTGAGAGAGGAAAATCACAAAAGCTACTACAGCCAGATGCTAGTTCAAAGCACAACATGTTTACTGAATGTGAATGTGAGCAATTGAATAGAGAATGTGGACAAAATATATGACCTTCTGAAGTCTACTAGAAAATAAGCAATGTGTAAATATGTCCTGGCAGGGTATAAATCTACTTCCAAGTAGTGGAAGAAAATTGAACTTTTGAATCTGACCCAAGTATGTTTTTTCAAAGTATCGGGAAAGTGCAAGTTCAATTTAATCCAAGCAATTGACTTTAGGTCTGATTTCTAAAGACCTAGAAATCTTGCACATCAAATGGCTCTTTTAAAATTTCACAAAGACTCAAATGAAGCTGAATTCAATTTCCCCCCGAAGAACATACGGGCTTTCAAAAAGGCAAGGGAGGCGGTGGCTGGCAAAATAGGTTTTCAGTTTAACACATCTTTTGGAGAAAACAAAAACATGGCTGGATTTGCCCTGGCCCATAACAATAACCATTTTTCCTATCACTGATCTATGACTACTAAGGTTCTTCTGGTTATTTTCTATGAAATAATAATTCCTTGTACTAATAGGGCTTGAGCAGCTGCAGGAAATGGGCTGATGTCACAAGGTAAGCCTCAGAAAAAAACAGGTCCTCGTAAATCATCTGAAATAAAGACTGTTTCCAGACGTCATTCTAGATTAAGCACCAAGATGTCATTTCTAAACATGGATAGAGAATTTCAGTTTCACTAAGAAAGGTGAGGTCAGAGAAAGAGAAGGAAGAAGAAGATAATAAAGAAAAGAAGAAGAACCTAAAAATACACCCAACTGGTGTGGCCCAGTGGGTTGAGTGTGACTCTATACGCCTGAAGGTCCTCAGTGAGACTTTCTATTTTTAATTAAATTTATTGAGGTGACATTGGCTAATAAAATTATACAGGATTGAAGTGTACGGTTCTATGATATGTCATCTATATATTGCATTGGGTGTTTTGAGGCAACAAACATACAGTTTTGGATCTTTAGTAGTTATGACATCAACAGAGATAAAAATTGAGGAGATCTGAAATGGAGGCTTCACTGGCTTCCAAGGCAGGCAAGGGGGTAAAAGAGAAGGACTCCCACAAAGAGCACAGAGGGCTCCCCAGGTGGTGCCACCCAACAGAGACCAACGGGGCCATTCTCCCGACAGTAGTACCCTGGGAGAGGAGAGGTGGCATGGACTTGAAGACAGTCTGAAGGGGCAGTAACCATGTCTAGGCAGTGTACCTGCCTGATTTATGTCTATTTTCACATGGCAGCAGCCTGGCTTGTCTCTCCACAAACTATTCTCTAGCCATTCCTAGAGAAGCTGAGGCAAAATTTAAAAATGCAAAAATCTAAATGGAGATATAAACTTAGAGAAGAACAAAACTGTAGACTAGACAGCAAATGCTTTGGGGAACAGAGACGCGCACTACCATTTATACTGTCTGAAATCAATGGCGTGAACAACAGCTAACATTCACAATACGCAGGAAACTGTCTTTCTAAAACTATGCTGTATATTAAATAACCTTGGAGAAACATGAAATGCTATCAAACTGATATGTGGATGATTAAAACAAGTTTTTAGCAAGTTGATATTTCAACACTCTGATGATGGGAAGAATTAATGTTTGCCCAGTTGTTTTCAGGGAATTGCTGGTAGGCCATTTGACTTAGAACCCTTTGCCCAAATGTCCCAGAGAGGGCCCAGAGAGAGCTCCCCAGGTCAGCTGATCTACAGTAACCCACCCCCAGCCCCTGGCAATCACATAACTCTGTCATATGTATTTCACATATGATAATTACTTCATTTATTGGTTTGAGGATATATTGTCTGTCTCATCTCACAAGAAAGTAAGTTCCCCAGACACTGACAATATCTTACTCCACCACTGTGCCCCCACGACCAAGAACAGTCCCCAGTACACAGCTGAGGCTTAATCAAGGTGGTACATTAACAGTAAGCAGCGACTCCCACCTCACAGAGGTGTTAGGGAGATTAGGTTTGTCAGTGCGTATTAAGTCCTCAGAAGACAACTAGGCACATAATAACACCTCAGTAAATGCTAGCTGTTATCACTTATTCTGAAACAATGCTCATGTTCTTTGTATATCACATTAGTAATAAGTGTTCCTTCTAAAGAGTTTTACCTAATTTACCTGGATTTTAAATCTGGATTCTAGTCAGAGGACCAGCGTGTTTCCCAGGCAGCCCATGTGGTCCTCAGCCTGGTCTCTGCGACATCAATGTTTAATGGAGTGTAATAATATACATTTACATCTGCTACAGATTAATAATTAACATGTGATATTTAATACAAACCAGAATCCAAACCCTCAGTGCATCTTCAAAAATGTGGCCATCTGGCTCCTAAGTCCTGGGGAATATTGTGCAGTGGGAAACCAGAACTGGAAGTCTCGTGGTCCAAGGGATTTCCCTGCTTCTCTGCCCCCTCCCAATAACAATTAATAAAGATTTAAGACCTCAGGAGCAGATGGAGCTGGCCCCCTAGATGCCTTTGCAAACTTATAATTAAAGCCTGCTCAGTGTGTTTGTCCACAGGACGTTGCGATCCTAGAATCTTCGCACTAAAAGGAACTCCACAGATCACCTGGGCCCAGCCCCCCAGTTTACAGGTGAAGGAACAGAGAAATTAAGTAAATCAAAGACACAGACTATTTTCATAAGAGTGGACACTATAACCCAGGTTATTTCTATAATAACACGGTTTCTAGTTTTCCTGGGTTTCTGCTTGGATACGTATGCCTGGGTTTTCAGAAACAGAATTCATGAGATTTTTCTTTTGAAAGAGTTTACTCCTTGCAGTGTCAGAGGATGACTGTCCCATCTCCTCGCACTCCGCCTGCTGGTTTTCTGGGGGGAGGGGGCGTGGGGAGGGTTGTACTTGGATTTGTTGTTCACTTGACCATGCCGTTGTTCACACCCGAAGGCACGTTCAGAGAACAGGAAAGACACTCCCACACACACAGTGGCAGGTCCTGAACAGGCTCATTGATATCAGTGGGCTTGAACCAAATAATTTCTGTGCCAGTTAAAATTTAAGAGCTTAATAAAGAATAATGCAAAAATTGTTACCAAAGATGAGAAGACTTAGGTTTCAATTAAGCATTCTATCCACACCAGTGAGACAGGCTCCTGTCGTAGTTAAATGCACTACTTGCTTCTAAGCAAAGTTGAGTCTCAATTCCCACTCCATCCTGAGTACCAATGGAAGTTAGTGCAAGCTTTCAGAAGTGACCTGTGTTCAGACAGCAACCGGCAGCTGTGAAGGAAAGACTCAGACAGAGTTGGGAGGCAAGGAAACAGGTACGGAGACCATGGCAACACGCAGGAAAAGGGATGGAGGGGATCATATTCTTCCCTGTAAGGTAGGATTCAAATATTGGCAACAATTGGTTTGCCAAAGCAATCCTACTCAGGGAAAGTTGAAACACACACAAACATACATACATACATACACACATATGTAGGAGAGCATGAGAGCAATAGGGTGGGAGAAGGAAGGAAGAAGGGAGAAAGGGAGGGTGGATGGAAGAGGAGGTGGAAGGAAGGAGAGAAAGAAGGAAGGAAGAACCCTTTCTCTCTTCTAATCACCCCTAGTGTATTTTTGTGCAATAAACCAGTGGTTCTCTCCATGTGGCTCACTACTGGTAGTATAAGCCTCATCTAGAAGCTTGTGAGAAAGACAAATTCTGGGATCCTATCCAAGACTGACCAAATCAGAATCTCTTGCTGATAGTGGGACCCAGCAACCCATGTTCTCACAAACCACCTAATTCTGACTCATACTCATATTTGAGAACAAATGTGTGTGTGTGTGTCCTATAAATACAAGGTGTATATATAGTCCTGGTTCACTTTCAAGAGTAAATAAATTATGTTCATGTAACACATAAAGCAATTTGCAAAATAGAGACTATTCAAGATTTAAATAAATTGTTGACTTGTTTTAATATCCTTATTCCATTTTCTGGGTAATAAACCCTGTGTATAATAATGGCCAGATTCAAATGCATCCAAGATGATGACAGACTTGTTGAAAGTCGACATTTCAATGTTTTAAATCTGTGTAAATCCTCTCTCTGTCGCATTTTGCAGACTGTTTGCATCCTGTGTAGGAGTAAACTTATTACCAATTCAAACTGTACAACAACTTTATGGACACCTTCATATATAAACATAAATTTATGTGTATAACAAATACATGTTTATATATTTATGATTAGGCAATATATAAGAATTTTTCAAAGCAGCTGTCCCTTGTGATGAATTCTTTGTACCAAATGGGTTATGATTTTATGGCTGTAGGAGCCTTGGTTATGGCCAGAGTTATTCATTCCCTAGTCCCAGGACATACCTTTGATTCTTCCCTACTTTTGCCCCTGCATTTTCCCTGCCCTCATTTGTCCTTCCCACGTCCTTCATATGTTTCTGGATCCAACTTCAATGTAGAAGAGAAGGTATTCCCCCACAACAACAAGCAATTCTTCAGATCTCAGCTGGATTTCCCAGAATTCCATATAATCCTGAATTTATTCACCCAGAAACAGCATCAGACCCCACAGGTTAAGGGTTTAGTACTAAGGACACCCCCCCCACAAACACACACACACTTCAAACAGCAGTGGCAAGCCCAGGCCCTCACCTGTCCTTCTGACCCACATCAGAAGTTTACATACACCCCTCTTCAGGTTTAACTACTTTGCTGGAGCAACTCACAGACCTCAGAGATGCACTGAGCTTACTAGATCACTGGTTTCCTGTGAAAGGCTGTCACTTAGGAACCACAGTATGAAAAAGAGATGGCAAGGTATGTGAGGACGCTGACCCTCCTGTCCTCCCCAGGTGGACCCTCCTCTAGCACCGCCACCTTCTCACCATCCAGAAGTTCATGAACTCTGTCCTATGGGGCTTTTCTGAAGGCTTCTTTACTTAAGCGTGATTGATTAAATCATTGGCCACTGGCAACTGATTTGATCTCCAGCCCCTCTCCCTCCCTTGAGGTCAGGGGGTGGGACTGAAGGTTCCAACCTTCTGTTAGAGGAGGTCATTGAAAGGGCACAATCACCCGCTGACCCGCAGTCAGAGGCTCATCACCTCCTCTCTTGTCTTTGAAATGTGTCTCATGCCCATCATGCTCACACTAGGAGTCATTTCAAGGATTCAGCCTTGGGAAAGTGAGGTATCGTTGAGACCATCTGGACTGAATAGGTGACTGCATCAGTTAGGACTTCTATATAAACTCTGAAGATTCTGGCAAGTAGGTATGGAACTTAACTTGTCTAACGGCTACCCAAAACACACTGTGCTTGTTAAAACTGCCACCCCGCAATCTGGAGTGATCTGCGCTGTCTTCAATCTCTCTTTGCCCTCAGTGTATAGATGCCAGTTTCAGATTTCATTGGGGGAACTTCCGAAGTTGCAAGCCAAAGCCCTCTAACCTCAGGGTTGGTTCTGCTAGTAACCAGTCCCCATCCTATGACTTCACTTAATTGCCTCTCAAAAATCCCCATCTCTAAATGTGGTCATTAATGGGGGTTGGGGCCTCAACACATAAATCTGGGGGGAACACAATTTAGTCCATATCAGTTTCCAAAAGTGAAAAACTAACTTACATTACAAATGAAATAATTGAGCCACATAATGTCAAGAAGCAAATGTATGTGAAAGTGGGAAAGAGGGCAGGCATGTGGGAAGAGGTTTGGGAAGCGGCCTGGGTTCTGGCCTTGCCCTTGCTCTTGCCCTTGCTCCCCACCAGGGACCTGGAGCAAGTCACTTTCCTCCTCACTGAAGAGAGGCCCTGGCATGTGAGGATTCCTCAGACACCTTATGGCTTACAATTATAGTTATTTCAAAAGAAATGTATTGCCAAAAACCAGTGAGAAACAATTATAAAGACAAGAGTTACTATAGTGGAATGATCAGCTCCACATTGAGAGACAAAGCCCCGCCCATTACTTGATTCCAAATTATTGCTAACCTGCCTAATCCGAAGTTCCACTCGCCAGGATAACAAGAAAATCACTCACAATTGTATTTCCTATTTGATTTTCTTCTTCCGTCTTGAGGTTCCAAACACATCCTAGGATGTGAGCGGCACTGAAATGGAGACAAGCCTCTGGTTTCAATGTCTCTCCATCGCAGTCCAGATGCTCAGCATCCCTGTTCCCAGGCTCCCATAGAAGGGTGTGGGTCTGTTCTCTCGGGGTGCACCGGAGGCGTCCAAGCCCTGGCACCAGGTACACGGCCCACACCTCCTTCCACGTCAGCACTTGTCGGGCCGCCCCCAGGAGTTTCATGGGAGTGGGGCACAGACCCTTGACTCACTGAGAAACCTGCCGTCTCTTCAAATCCTCGGTCTGGGGGAACCCAATGCTCTGCCCCTGAACCCAGGAAACTCCCAGCTCTACATCGGTAGATGTCCTTCTGCCCCTCACCAAATAATCAATCTCTATTCCTTAATGAAAATGAAGCCTCCTGAATTCTCCCTGGGCCCTTAGATACAAGGCTGAGGGTAGAGAAAGGGTGTAAGAAGAAAGTGTTAGCATCTTTTCATGAGTCTACTTCTGATAGTTAATTTTATGGGTCATCTTGGCTGGTCCACAGCACCCTTATATCTATTCAATATTATTCTAGAAAGTTCTGTGAAGGTGATTTTGGGTGAGATTGACATTTAAATCAATGAACTTTGAGTAAAACAGATTACCCTCTGTAATGTGGCAGGTCTCATCCAATCCGTTGAAGCCTTAATAGAACAAACACTGGCTACCCCGAGCAAGAAGGAATTTGCCAGCACACTGCTTTTGAACTCAAAATAGAGTTCCACCCTGGGTCCAGCCTGCTAGCCTGCCCTCCAGATTTTCAACTTATACCTCTGCAACAGCGTGAGCAGAGGTATAGTCCTAAAAATCTCTCTCTCATATATACACACACACATATATGACACACAGTACACCAATATATATAGAAATATAGATATAGAAGGGATAAAAGTGACCCTTTACCTCTGTGATCTTACTTGAAAGACACAAAACTTCAATCTAATCATAAGAAAAACATCATACAAATTCCGACTGAGGGGGTTTACATATAAATAACACTCCTCAAATCTATCAAAGTTATCGAAAACAAGAAGGGTTGAGGAACTGTCACAGTCGGGAGGAATTAAGAAGACGTGACAACTAGACATGATACTTGGGTACCAGGCGGTACCCGAGGTGAGACACTGGAGCAGAAGAGGACATGAGGGGAAATGGGAGGCAATGTGAACAAAGTATGGCCTTCGTTTAATAGTAATGTGTCAATATCGGTTCCTTCGGTGGGACAAATGTGCCATACCAATGTAAGCTGTTAATAACAGGGAAACCAGGGGATGGGGTGTATGGGAAGTCTCTGTACTATCTCCGAAATTCTTTTATAAGTCTAACCCTGTTCTACATTAAAGATTTATTTCTAAAAATCACTTGACTACAGTGAGAACAAAAATGATATTTTAAAGAAGACTGTGCTGTCCAATTACCCTACGAAAGTAGGAATAACGAGCATTGGACATCTATTTGGAGTGTGCTGATTCCCCTGATGGGATGACACACTGACTCTGGAAACATCAGCTGCTCACTGGGGATGGGAAACAACACAGATACGCTCTGTTTCAGTGGGACGTGGTTTGTTTCTTTCTGGACAGAGTTGAGGCGATCCAACCCGCCAGTTCCTGGTACACTGGTCAGCATTAGTGCTTGATTCACACCTCTATTGTATTTTATCAGTGTTTATTCTTCTTTATGTACAAAACTCACCTTTTTCTCCTCCGACCCACATAATGCAACCACTCTACCAAGCCTCATGAGATTTTGGCAAAAGCTCACCCTCCGCCACACCCAAAAAGACCAGGAAGTAATCACATTGCCAGTGTCTGCCTTTCTAACAGCAAAAGACTTATCTGAGATTAATATCACTTAACTGGGAATTCTGGGGTGACAAGTGGTATTGAAAGGCTCCATTTTGTTTGGAAGCTGTGGGTTTAATAGGACATTATTAAACCATTTAATCTCTCCTGCTGAGACATTTCAAGCTGTCCCCTCGGGGCACTTTCCCACTGGAGCTCCCAGAGTCAGCCTGTGGCCGTGTTGGTAACAGTTCAAGAAGTTCATCCTGCTCTAATTTCAACTCAGCAGCAGCAGGAAATTCAAGTTTGAAAATCTCAAGGAAAAATACACACTGCCTTTCATTTCCTGCCACCCGGAACATTAACCCAGATGACCACAGTGAAGGCAAGGGAAAGACAAATTGCAGAAATAAGCACTGCTATTCTAAGTCACCAGGTGATTTCAAGTGACAAGTAGACCCATTTTATTTCTAGGGGATACACTACCCTCCCTAAAGGGAAGAGGAACATAACATGCCCTCAGAGGCAGTTTTATCAAGAGAACAGCATTATCTAAGGAAATGGATTGTTTTGCAGAAATGAAGGCCCAGAGTTTTACATGCAGGGACGGTGGCTTTGAAGCCAGCATTGTGTCATTGTGTGACCATTCCTGCATCTCGCTGCACTCAGATCCCGGGGAACTGCTCCTCTCTCCTGCACTCAGAAGGCACCTGCCAACCTCTGCTCTTGTACAACCTGCAAGAGGCAGCAGATAAAACAGGAGCAGAGCTCTGGCGGGAGAGAAACTTGGACTCGAATCCCAGCCCAGCCCAGCTCAGCCCTTACTGTCTGGGCAACATCAGGGAAGTGGGTAGCCCTTTCCGGGCAGCAGTTGCAGTGTTTTAGGACTGGGGAAAACAATACTTATGGGGACATTCAGCACTTTGACTCTAGTCGGACTGCAAGGCAAAAGTTATATCCATTTTTTAAAATCTCTACGAAGGCTGCTCTTTGGGAGTCCGTGTGCCTCTGTATATTTCTGAAAAACCAGCAGAACCAGCTTTGATTCTAGTGTTGGAAAAAATGGCTCCTTCTTCCTGTTGAATGGGAACTGTTTATATGTCAACATTAGAATTGCACTGGCTCAGCTGATACAAAAGGACAAGCATTTGAAACAGAGCATTTGAAACCAGGGAACAATGGTTTCATGTGCCCATCTCAGGTCACTTCAAGCCAAACACTGATTAGTAGAGCGGTGACCAGGACTGAATGCACTATTTAAACGCAAGCTGTGCAGACCCCTTCCTTTCTCCCCTTACTTTTCCTTGAGTTCCTCCTTCTTTCTCTTCCTCTTCCACTTCTCCCTCTTCTCCTCCTACCATGCAAGCATAAATGCACCCAAGTGAAATGCCTAGAGGACAGCATGGTGCAATTCTGTGGTGTCCACCTTGCATCATAGTATTAAACATGACAAAATGAATAACGAAGGTATCTCTGGGCCTGGTGCTTTCCCAGGTGTTCAGTGATGGCAGCTGGTGTTGAAGACAGAGGCTTGGCTCCATCAGCCACTCAGAGGGCCATCTCCCACTTCCTCCTCACCACCAATGACCAGTGTCATTCCAAGGTCCGAGTTTATTTTATCGTGGCTTCTTCCCAGAACTTCATTATCAGAAAACCTTTCTTTCTGCTCTTCTGAAAGCCTGGAAATTTATACAGACCTCAAAATTCTTTCAGGGTAGGAAAAGGTATACAGAACCAAATAAGTATGTACTAGAATTTCACAGTAAAGAAAAACCAAGAGTGGAAAAGAACGACATCTATTACATTCAAGAGAGTCAGTATGAGACAATGAGAGAAGACAAACTGGGATCACATGTCTCTGAGTTAAAAACTCGTCTCTGGAATTTTACCTTGGGCAGTTTTCTGAGTTTCCCTGAGCCTCAGTTTCTCCACATGTAAAACCTCATCTTTTTTGCAGTTTCTGCTCCATTCAGCATCCTAGAGAGAGAAAACCCAATGAGTGATTTGCATGGGTCAGGGCCCAGATCGGAAAACAGATAGCCGCCTAGATATTTCAACGAAGAGAACTGAAGATGGAGAATTGCTGAAACAGGATGTAGGACTGGCGATCCAGGAAGGAAACACTAAGAGCACAGAGATGGCAGGTGCTGGACTGGGGAGTGAAGGAAAGAAGTCCCGAGTTCAGCACCTCGTGGCTCTGAGTTGGAGCCTTGCCAGCTGGGACTTAGACCTCCGAGGAGGTGCTGCTGCCAGAGCTGGTCCCCAGGAACTCAGAGGGACACAGGGAAGTGGGAGCTCAGTCTCTGAGGAGCAGGTGCTGCCCCGCGGGCACTGAGACCCCTGAGAAGGACCACTGAGGCTGCTTCAGGATTGCTGATGAAGCCATGGACTGGGGCCAAAGCGCCTTTTCGGCGCGGGGTTGGGGGGGGGGGGCGGGGTGCAAGGAGGCAGCACGGGCAACGCTAACCGGGGGAAAAAAATGCAAACAGTAAGAAGTGTGTCCCTTTCCCTCCTCCATCTTTCCAGGCTGCTTCTAGGTCCTCCCACGGTAGCACCTTGCAGGGGTCCAGCTGGCAAAGGAGAGCCGAAATTTGCAAAATCCCACCCAGCACAACAGTATGAAGTTGAACACAGACCGGGCGCAGAGCTGAAAGTCAATAGCTTAAAAACCAAGCGCCCAGTGTTTCTCCAAACAATGCAGGAAAGTGCCTGCGGGCTGTAGCACTGACGCTCCACCCTAGTCCCCCAGACTAAGCAGCTAACCATTGTTCAAGGAGGGAGCTAAAGACATTGATGGCTATTTCCTGGAAAAATCGGTATCGTAGCTAGTGTAAATTTAAGGGGGGAAAGCCTCGGGCTTATTCTGGTCCCTTCACTTTTCTAGTGCTGTGACCTGAACAAATTATGTAATTATCATTGTTAATTATTAATAATTATTTATCCTCACAAGTCTGGGTTTTGCCTTCTTGCACTCCAAGTCTCCTGTGCCTTCACTTCTCTCACACCTCCAAACCGAACATCTTAAGAGCCTGATAAAGATACCTATTTAGAGGTCCTACTTCCTATGTACCCACTCATCTAAGTGTCACCCAGTATTTATTGGGTTTCAACATCATAAATGGAAGATTCTAAAATGGATTATTAAATTAAATGTATATTCAATGCCTCCATGTGCCAGGCACCATGGTTGGCACTGGAAATACAGATGCATGTATAATTACTTTCTTCAAGTGAAAGGCATGTATGCATGTACATATAATACAATTATAAAATATTGCAGCAGTGAAGAAATATGTACAGGTTCTTGTACATGGATCACATCTGAGAGAGCATCTCATGCTGTGGATGGCAGAGAAGTCTTTGGGAGAAGGTGACAGACAGCTGATAGAATCTTACAGATCTTACAGAATGATAGAGAGCATTCAAGTCAAGTGAAGACCAAGGATGTGGGAATACTTGAAACAAACTCACCAATTACCCTTTTTCTAATACGTCTTCAAATGTCTCATTCTCCAAGAGATTGCTTCTCTACTCTAAATAATAATAGTAATAGTAATAGTAATAGTAATAGTAATAGTAATAGTAATAGTAATAGTAATACTATTACTATTACTATTACTATTACTATTACTATTACTATTACAAGTAACTGGATTGACTTCCTTCAATCCAGTCACTTGCTTAGACTATCATTGCTCCTGGCTTCTGAAAAGCAATGTGTCTCCTCCCCAAATAACCACCATGTACTCAACACCCAAACTGAATTAAATGATGTCTATTTTGCTTCAGATTTTGTAAAGATCAAAACATTACTGATAAAGTACTTAATTTGTCCACTTGTCCAGACGCGTTACCCCCTGCCCTCCTCAGCAGTAATTATCTTTCCTTTGCATGTTTTATGCTATTGCTGTATAAGTATGCATCCATAAAAACTAGCATTTTGTCGTTTTTCTTTGTCTAAATGGTGTCTGTCACATGTATTTTTCATTTTGAAAGTTTTTTTAAACTATATTACCCTGTGTTTTCAACCGGTATCCATACAGAAAGATACAGTTTCATTTTAACTGGTGATAAAGGACCTCTAGTATTTAAATAGCACGATTTATTTAACTTTAACCTGTTTATTCAGATTACCTCTGGTGTCCCGATACTATCAACAACACTGCCATCTGTTCCTCTCAGCGTCCCCTGGTGCTGGATGAGCAAGACGAAAATGGCTGGATGGCGAGGACAGTGTGTATTGCACTGGTGATGTTCAACCCAAATCTCTTGCCCCATTTGCTGTGTTCAGTAATCCCCACTCCAGGAGTCAGAAGTGAAATCTGACACAGGGCACTGGAAGTCAACCCTGAACTGTGCAGCATCTCTTCTGCATATCATCTGCCCTTGAGGGAAGACTGCTGGTGGGAATTAAGTGAGTAAGTAAGGAGGTGAAGCAAGCTCTGTGGGACTTTGCCTGAGATCTCACCATTGCTTGTCTTCCTCTCCTTCAGTGTCCCATTCCCCCATTCCCTTGTTAGTCTCCCCTCAAGAGCACCTTCTTAACAGAGCGTTTACACCCAAATCTCACCTCAGGGTCAGCTTCTGCAGCACCTGACCACAATTAAGGCACATTTCAAATTGGCCAAATGTTGCCAATTTACTCATCAAATTGCTTGAACTTTTGGCTACCCTTACAAGCAGGGGTGACTTGCCAAGTCTCCACCTCACCCTCAAACTTTGGAGTTAGCCAACATTAACTTTCCTTCTTCATTCTGATAACTGAGAAGAAGATACCTCATTGCTGCTTTTTGCATTTCTCTGATTACTAATGAGGGTTGACCTCCTTCAGTCTGTTGGCCACAGCCATTTCCTCTTCTGTAGATTGCCTGTCCATTGCCTTTACCCACTGTCCCATTGAAGTGTTTGTCCTTTCTGACTGATACGGAGGAGTTCTTCAATTCTGGAAGCTACACCTCTGTAATTTACATGGCCATAAATATCTCCACCTAGTCCGTGGCTTGTCTTTCAATGTATGCCATCTCATATTGAAAGAATTTTTCATATGCTCAGATTTATTTATCTTTTCCTTTACAGTCTGTGCTCTTTGTTTCTTTTTGTGAAAATAAAATATTTTCCTAACCCAAAGCCATAACAATTTTTTCTTATATTTTCTTCTAAAGATTTAAGTACTTGTTTAACATATTTTTGTCTTTAGTCATTCTGTGTATGGTGTGAGGTAGGGATTTGATTTCAACTATTTTTTTCCAAATAGTTTTTTGCTGAATAATTTTTTACCACTAATTTTTAATGCCAGCTGTGTTATTTACTGATTTTCCATATACTCATAGACCTCTTTTGTTGCATTGGTTCTTTTTTTATACCTTAACCAAAGCCACATGTCTTAATTACTATGGTTTTAATAGTAATTCTTGATATATGTAAGGCAATTTATCATCTTCTTTTTCTAAAATTTTAACTATTCTGTCTCTTTCTTCTCCCATGTGAGTTTTAGGATGAGCTTGTCCAATCTATGAAAAATTAATATTTCAATTAGAATTTCATTTAATGTTTAGATACTTAGGAAGGATTGATAGCTTTATGATAAAAATTTTCTACTCATGAACATAGCATATCCTCAATTTATTTGTGTCCATTCTGTAATCTTCAAAAATATTTTGTAATTTTCTCCATAAAGATTTTAAATGTTATTGGTTAAACTTACTTTCTAGTAGTGTGTTATTTTATTAGAGACTTCACTTTGCTCTTTCTAGTGTTTAAGATAGCTATTAATGTTTGTACATTGATCTCATGTCTAATAACCATGTTGAACTCTAGTATATCTTAGTTTATTGATACTGAATTTTTCTACATAAAGTTATATTATCTGCAATTAGAAACATTTGTTCTACTCTTTCAAAGCCTAATCTCTATCTTTGATTTATTACCTTGGATATGGCTTTTAATATGATAATAGAAATGATTAAATTTGCCTTCTTTATTTTTTCCTGACATTGGTAAAAATACTTGTAAAGTATTATCATTATTATGTTTGCTATGTACTATTAATAGAAATAATCAACTTAAGGAAGTGTCCTTTTTTCAACTGGCTGAGAGTTTTAAAAATATGTGTGTGCATATATAACTAATATACAATATTATTTAATATATAATAATGGCTGAGTTTTGAGTTCTATCAACCTTTTTCTCCATCTGTTGAGATAATCATGTGATATTCTCTTTTAGTCTGTTAATACGATGCATGACGTGATTCAGTTTTCTAATATAAAGCTATTTTACATCGCTGAAATAACACCTACTTGATGTTTATATACCCGAAAGTGTATATGTAGCCCCCACACATGCTAACTTTTATTTGTCTACATTTTATTTAGGGTTTCCATATCTGTTTTCCTAAGTGAAATTAACAATAATTTTATTTTACTTTCTTGGTCTAGTTTAAACATCAAGACTACAACATTGCCACAAAATCAGCTGAATAGTTTTCCATCTGCTTTAATTCTTTGAAACATTTTTATAAAATGAGGATCTTCAGTCCCTCAAAGAAGGTCTGCAAACTTACAGCTCTTCTGGTAAAACTCACTTGTAGAAACCATGTGGGACACAAGACAGATGGCTTTGATGCTCAGGGGCAGGGTGCTGGGGTTCAAGGTTGATAAGTAAAGAGAGAGAGAACTTAAGTCACTATCTACATTTCTTTGATGGTTATTCTTTTAAGTTCTGTACATCTTATTTACTTAAATTGGTGTTTAAACACATTTTTTTCTAGAAAACTTTATTTTATCTAAGTTTTGAAGTAATTTTTGTAGCATAAATATAATTATTACATTCTTTGTGATTTTCTATATCCCTATTATATACACAGCACATATTCTTTTTTTATTCCATTACATCTTTTTCTCTTTAATCAGTTTTGCTAAGGGATAGCCTATTATTCATTTTTTTAAATTTTTATTTAGTTATTTTTCAAGTACAGTTTTCTGTTTATTTCTCCCATTCCAGTCCACCCCTCCCCCATGCACCCCACCTCCCTCCCATTTCTACCCCCCTTAGTTATTGTCCCTGTGTCCTTTATACTTGTTCCTCTAAATCCCTCCCATTCTTTCCCCTTAAATTTCCTCCCCTCTCCCCTCTGGTCGTTGTCTCCCTGTTCTCTATTTCAGTGTATTTGTTTTTATTTTGCTTGCTTGTCTTATTTGGTTCCAGAAGCAAAAAAAAAAAAAAAAAGGATAAATCTAAAGATTATAGGAAAAATATAAATAATTAATGACCAAAAAATTAAACAGAAAATAAACTATACAAAGAACCAAGAAACTCTAAATATTATTTTTTGATAAAAATGAATAATAATGAATAGCTATTCATTAGCTATCAAAAAATAATATTTAGAGTTTCTTGGTTCTTTGTATAGTTTCTTCATTTTCTGTTTAATCTTTTGGTCATTAATTATTTTTTTCTATAATCTTTAGATTTATCCTTTTTTTTTTTTTTGGCTTCTTGAACCAAATATTTAGTTTGTTTATGTTCAACTGTTTATTTGTTTAAAAATACATGTAAGCTACTAATGTTGGTGCATTCTTCCAATATTTTGTAATCTTCATTGGGTTTACTCTCTAATGTATTGATTTTAAATATAATTTCTTTTTTCTAAACATATGAAAACTGTTTTTAATATGTATTATTGATTTCTAATTTCCTTTGGATTACAGAACATGGAATTTATCACACTGATTCTTTGCAATTTATGGAGACTTTGGTGTCCCCATCTGATCATTGTGCAAATAGTCCACATGTAACTGAAAGGCATGGAGTAGTCTCTATTTGTTCAACTCAGAGTTCCGCGTTGTTAGAGTTAGCTTCTTAATGGTGTTTCTGGAATGGCTGTTCTTGCTAATGTCTCTTCGGCTTCTATAAGCATCTGTCAGAGGTTAGCTCGTCCACTAAAATTATTGATTTGACCATCTCTCCTTACATTTCGGTCCACTTTTACTTTACATTTTCCCAGGATATGCTATTAGGTACAAATGGATTGTAATTGTTACATCTTCTCAAAAGATTGTTCTTTACGAATTGTCCTCTTTTTCTATGCAACACTTTAGGTCTACTTTATACAATACTGCTGCAGTAATTTGTATATTTTTCCCATCTCTTTGCTTGCAACCTCTCTGTGACTTTGTTTTTGTGGTACCCTCCATCAGCAATATATGGCTCAATTGTGTTTTTGTGTCTGTCTTTGAAGGCTTAATCTACTTATACATACTGTAATACTTGGTATATTTGGAATTATTTCTACATCTTACTTTGTGTTTGGAGTTTATCAACCTTTTTCTTTGCTTCTATTTTTCCTTCTCTTGTTTCCATTAGGCACATATTTTTTTAAATGCCTTTTTTATCTATCTGTAGATTTCATTCTATACTTTTATTTACTTTATAACATACATAATTAGCTATACATTATTCTGATACTGTAATGATACAGTCAGTATTTTATCTCCCTCTTAGAAACAATAAAGATTTCTACATTCTTTATCCATCAAATATCCCTCCCCCTTTAAGAAAAACTTTAACTTAACTTAACTTTAAGAAAAACACGACAGTTTTTACTTTGGTTTTTTTAATCAACTCTTAATAAAATGTTCAAAACAATTTATTAACTTTGGTGCCTTCCCTAGGAACACTTAAGTCTGCATCACTTTTCTACATATCTTAATAATTTTAACAGTGACGATCCTTGTGTGGTAAACTCTTGTAATTTTATACATCTAAAATGTACTTATTTGCCTTCCTGCTTGAATAATAATTCACCTGAATTGTTATTATTGGTTGACAATTTTCAATTGCACTTATGAGTCTTCTGGCCTCTATTTTGCTGTTTGAAAAGTCTATTGTAAATTTAATTGCTGTTTCATTATAGGTAGTTTGTCTTTTCTTTCATGGCTTTAAAATTTTCCTTTCTCTATGATATTTTGCAGTTTTTGTGCAATAAGAAAGCAGTGTTCAACACAGAGCAAATTCCCAGTACTAGCTTTAATTCACAAATTTTAAAAATACATTTTATTGATTATGCCATTACAGTTTTCCCATTTTCCCCCCTTCATTCCCCTCCACCCTGCACACCCCCTCCCCCCATTCCCACCCTTTAGTTCATGTCCATGTGTCACAAGTTCTTTAGCTTCTACATTTCCCATATTATTCTTGCCCTCCCCCCTGTCTATTTTCTCCCCACCGTCTATGCTACTTATTCTCTGTACCTTCTCCCCCTTCCTGCTCTGTGTCCAGTCTAGAGGTGACTTTCTTAGACAGTAAGACTTGCCCCACTCTGCAGGTATCTGTACAGAGGAACACCAGTTAGAAGTGAAATCCTTGTTTCTAGCTCCACCCCTCTGTGCTGCTCCACCTGATGGCTGGGGGACAGCTTTTACTTCACATTCTTTGATCAGAAGGAACTAATCCACGACAAAAGCTGTGGACCGGGAGTTCAGTCTCTTTCTCCTTTTGCATTCGGAACCTGTGCGAGACAGCAATTCTGTGCATGTCTGCCCCATTCCCCAGTTTCCACGGGTGGAATTCAAACCAGAGTGTAGGGGTAAGCCAGAGGCGAGGCAGCAGGAAACATCAGCAAACCTGTCTGGCACTTGGTCAAATAGTTTGGCCTCATCCTCCAACACAGCTTTTTGTATTAGGGACCAAACTCATGTTTTCACTTTTTAACAATTGAGATATAATCCACATACTGTAATATTCATCCCACTGAAGTGTACTCTTTGTTCGTTTTTAGTAGAGCCACAAAGTTGTGCAACCGTGTTGTTTATTTCCAAACATTTTCGTTACAGCGAAGACAACCCTTGTACCCATTAGCAGGCACACTCCCAGCCCCTGGAAACCATGGATCACCTTTCTGTCTCTGCTGATTGGTCTGTTCTGGTCATTTCATACACATGGAATCATGCATTATGTGGGCTGTTTTTGCCTGGCTTCTTCCCCTTAATGAACCTCACTTTACTCTTTCTCTGGGCCCCTGGTTTCAAATTCAGGGGCGTACAAAGGGGTGTTATTTTTGGAATCATAGAACCCATGTAAGTTTTGACTTCTTAGTCAGTTTCCATGACTATGCTTTCAGTTCCCAAGATTTACTTATAAAGTCACTTGTTCTTATTTCTGCCTTACTTTATTCTTTTCCCATTTGAGCAAAAACGTGAATATTACACACAGCAAAATATGGTACTTTAATAAAGTTTTACAATCTAGTCATGAATAAAATATTATCATCATGAAAGTCCCTCAAATAGTCCCTCATGCCCCCTTCCACCCCATCTTTGCTTCCTCCCAAAATAACACTGTCCTTATCTTAACTTCTAAAACCATGAGTCTTACCAGCTTCTAAACTTTATAAAGAGGAAATTATAATGGTACAGTTGTGTGTGTGAGTCAGATTCTTTGGCTCACCTTGTCCATAACACTGCCATTTTTAATAGAAGGTGCCCCTTTATTTTCTGCTAACCCACCCCACTTGTCAAACTCCTCCCTGCATCACCGCCCACAGTGATTTTTAAAGCCAATCACTGATGAGACATCACGAGGCCTTTTTTTTATTCTACTCTCCGTTCACAGAGGCAGAGCCTGTGCGGCCCTAGTGGATGGTGTGGCCCTGTCCCCCAGCCCATGAGGAGCTTGTTGGCAGGAACTGAGCTCCCAGATCCACTGCCCACATCAAAGCGAAAAGCCAAGGAGGTCTATGCAGCAGCTGTCTTCAGCGCTGAGTGCTGTATTGGCCTGGAAACTAGACCCTCCCACGGAGTCTTTTATTACATTTTTTACTTTTTAAAATCTATTATTGTGCACTGAAGTGGAAAAAAATGCTGTTTACCCAGTGTGAACTTGCCCCATCTCGAAGAAATGTCTCAACTATTTTCTTAAGTCCTTACAAGCTGATTTAAGGCAACAATGCTCTCCAAAAAGAGTTCTTTAAATGATCCTCTAGCTACCTTATGTAGGAAATACTGGCTTTCTCTCCATCTTGACCCTTGTTGACCTTGGGACATTTCATAGCAAGCACGTTCCTGGGTCTAAGAATCCCTCACCTCACCTCACTCCATCACCCTGTGTCCTCCTGATTCTCTCCCTTCCACTGTAACCCTTCCTTCTCTGGTTCACACTCTCCTCGACCTCCCACCCCCTTAGTGTATGAATTCCCACAAACAAATCTCTGCCTTTGTCCCTATTTTTGTCCTCTCTACACTCTTCTTGGGCGAGTTTTTGAACCTTTATGACATCAAATAGCAAGCGGCCCCACATGACCAACTCCCAGTCCCCCGCTCATCTCGCTGAAGTGGCTCCCTAGCCTCACGCCCACACGCCCCGTTGTTTTCTGGACATCTCTCACCCCTCCAAGGCCAGTGCCTTACGTGTACGCATCCCAGGTCCCACTGTTACCTCCCCCAGGTTCGTTCTCCCCCCTCAGCACCACCACTTCTCTGGGTACTCGGATAAACACTGCTAAGGCAACTTCTACTTCTTTCTCTCCCTGCCCTCCAACCATGAGCCAATCATGAAATCCTGTAGGTTTGACCCTTATCATGGTTGCTCCAGCTACTTCTCCAGTTTAAACTCCCATTACCTCCTACCTGAACCATGGGTTCAAGCTCATTGCCCCGGACTCTAGTCCCTCGGGTTCCCTATCAACCTGACACTCAGCCCCCACAGTCACCTGACTATAGTACAGCTCGATCACATCATTTCCTTGCTTGAAAACTTCCCGTGCCTCTTCCGTTCCTGCAGAGTAACACACAACATGTGCCTTTCAAAAGGCTCAGCGACCTGGCAGAAACTCACTGCCCTTTAGGTATCCTTCTAACCATGCCTCTGGGCAGTTACCCTGCTAATCAGGTCCTGTGGGGCAGCCACCCCTAATTCTCCATGCCCCTCTCTATAACCTCATTGTCTCACGTGATAGTGCCAACTCTAATTTCTTTCTCTCCCCTCCCTGCAAATTCAAACCTTACTGCACTTCTTTATGCCTTGACTGAAGAGCCACTCCGCTTCCTCCAATGTTTCTTCGTATTCCATCAGCCAAAATTCATCTCCCCGACCCTGACACTCTCGAGTGCTCTAGCACTAGCTCTCCCAGGCCGTCAGCTGCTACACTTATAACCATGTAGCATGATTGCTACGAGACTGTAACCCCTTGAGGACAGAGCATGTTTGACTAATCTCTGAGCCCTTCACAAAACCTGGCACAGTCTCGGGCTCAATGTAGGCATTTAATAAGTATTTCCCAACTGAGTGAATGCATTAAAGACATGTCAGATGAGATTCATGTCTTAGATTAGAGACCGAGGAGGGTAAAATATTTTTCTCCTCCCAGATGCAATAATCTGATTCTCAAAGTTATGACAAATCAAAATATATTATTATAGAAAGTCATGGAGTTTTAATTAATGGTGCACAAAATAACCTGCACCTTTTGGGGCATGTTTGGCTATAGTTTGATCTTACATAACCAATAATCTCAAGACTCTGAGGGGAAAGACTTGGAAACTGAAAAAAAAGAAAAAACTCTAACTCTCCATGGGGCCACTCACAGCTCAGTGAAGTGAAAAACCTCACTGTGTAGCCTGGACTTCACACCTCCAACATGCGTTCATCAAACTTCCTTCAGCAGCATTGAAGGGGTCACTGGCCCAGCACGATGCATAGTCTCTAGTGGTGAGATGAGAATATTTGATCCCGGGCTGAAATGTTTAGATCTCTCCCTTACAGGCAAGAGTAAAAGAACTTTTTCACAAGTGAAGTCAGCAGGCACAATTTGAAACTTTATTAGCAAATTCAGTCTAGTATCATGAACAGGTAGAAAGGCAGGGATGGCCTCCTGCCCCCAATATTCTAACAGGATGTAGAGCCAGCTCAAGAACTCTAACTCCCACCCTAAATTCAATTTACAGTTAATATCCTGGCACTCTGTTCAGAGTGTAACAACATATTTGTAGAAAAAGCTGGAGAAAAAAATTGTAAATTTGCCTTCAGGCACGTAAACATTATTGCATAATTAATTGAGACGGGCATTAACGTGACTAAATTCACAAAAACAATCCCAATTAGGGAGCTGTATCTGGAGAGGTTATTTTTTAACCCAAAAACCCACAGATTTCACCGTTTCAATCCTGTTTTGACATCAAAGATTTCCTCTCCAGTAAAGGCTCAAGATTTCAAAAAGCATGGGCTTGAATGGAGAGGGAGGTTGAAGACCTCAAAGGATGCTCAGGAAGCACAGTGCCCAGACCTGCTCCAGCTCGGAAGAAGAACAGGTGCATAACTGTGCTCCCAGCAGGGCGCTTGCCTACCACTGGGAAAGGTGTTTTCTCCATAAAATCTCTGATCACTTTGACAGTATCTAAAGTAAAACTAACCACATGCATTTAGAAATACCTCTTTATTAGGTTTCATAAAGTTAATATACAATTTATCCTATCACCAGTACTAATTCTTTAACCTCCAAGACATAAACTTTTATTACGCTGAAGTGAGAGGCATCTCAACTCTTGCCTTCATATTAATCTCATATATGAATTCTGCATGTTATTCTATGTCTTCTGTATCACCCGTTCATGGCTGGGTTTTAAGTGCTATTAAGTTATCTTTAGCAAAAGACAAGCATGCCCATTTAGTTGTACACATCACATACAACCTTAAGGGAAGTGCTCTGTGGGAAGCATTATTCTTCATTTTCTCATCAAATCGGTTCTTATCTCAGACAGATAGTGGCTGTGCCTACTGAATATTTTCCTCTAGAGCTGTGCTCTTGGGTTCTGCTCTGGAAGAATAAAAATGTACTGACCTGTTCACACAGGAAGTACCAGGAAGCTCTCTAAGAAGAGTCTATGAAGACAGAGAATACATGAAAGGTCAGTGCACACCAAGGCCAGCGAAGAGAAAAAGTCTCACTTTGTGTTTTCCCCTCTCACCATTCAAATACCAAGTCTCTACCTACAGCTCTTAACCTCTTCAAAAACAACTGCAGTTCCAGGACATTTCTTCAAAATCCCAAAATTTACTTTGCCTTGTTCTAAAGTAAGTAATGGATCATGAAATTTCACTACTACTACTTATTACTAATTAGTAGTCACTACTAACAGTAGTAGTCTTTTGGGTTACATGTTATTGAAACAGATTCAACCCAAGTTGAATAAGCAAACCATAAGCAAACCAAAAGAGAATTCACTGGCTCCCATAACTAAGGAATATTTTTAGCAAATCGCAAGAATGAAGGCCTTGTGGACTTGGGACTGCAAGGACTCTCTCAGTCTCCTGTTTCTCTGCTTGCCTCTGCTTTTTGGCTCACCCTATCCCCAGCTGGATTTCCATCCTGTGACAAAGGAATAGGGCCATTGGTCTCTCTGGGCCTACATCAGACCAGCTGAGCAACACAAGTGAGGAGGGGTCGTCCAGTTCCACTGGGACCCACATGTTGATCCTTAGAAAGAACGGACTTGGCCCTTCCACAGTCAAACACCTACCCCTTAGAGGGAAAACTATGACTGGAAATACCTGGGCCAGAGAGGAAGGGCATGCTACCAGAAGTAAAGAGATGAGCAGGCTTTCAGGAAAGGATAAAAAACCAATAGCTTCCAAGGCTCATTAAAAATAGCATTTGGTATCTGTGTAACTTAAAGGTGACTGACAAATGAATGCATGTGTTTTGCTTGTCTCTTCAAAGTTAAATTAGCATTAACATTTTAAAATCCCCTCCAAGAACTCTCATTTCTAGGCTTGCTTCAAAGATGGAAAGTTCTGACCACACTCCCAAACGTTCACAGATACAGTGTGTCAAGTGTGCTCTTTTCATTGGGACAGACCCTTCTTCATTCAGGCTGGCCTCCGTCATTCGTTTCTGTCACTCGCGGGCCCTGCAGGCACTTGAGAGTATGACCCTTCACTGATAGGCCCCTCAAATTGTTCGCATTGTTTCTTTTCACCCCCTCGGCAGGGCTTTCTTTACACAGGTGTCACGGAACCCCGAGGAGGATGAACTCAGAGACTTTCCATGACACGCCCGAGGTCCCATGGCTAATAAGTGAAGGAGAGGAGACTTTCAATGCATGTCTCAAATCTAGAGTTTTAACATCGAACCTCTCAACCTTATGTTTAAGGAGTGAAACGCTTCTGTTCAAATAAAAACTCAGGCATATCAACGACATGTCAATGAATGGAAGCTGAGCCCTGTAGCTATAGTAGATGTTGGGAGCTCAGGCCAGAGACCCACTTGGAGCACCCCAGCCTCACTTTTCTATCCTCTGGCTGCCCTGCTCCCACCCAACCTGACCCACCCATTGGCTTCTGAGGCATCGTTACAGAGCACAGTGAGAGACGTTCCGACCCTGATGTTATTAAGGTGGCAAGTATCAAGCATCTGGTACACTCTGGAAGGTCAACCCTTTGGAAGGGTGAGAGAAACATACCTACAATGTAAGACAGAATGCATGGCAAATTACAGTACATAATATATAATTATACTATATATTTTAATATTCATATATGTAGTTTTAAAGGATGTTTGCAATGTAAAAATAATATGCCTTGGCTATATAAATAGTATCATATGAAAAGAGCCTCCCAAAGTTTTGTAACCAAACAACTCGAGGAAGAAGAGATATGTCAGTTAAGATTTGCTAACAAAAAAAAAGAAGCCACTTGATTATTTTAGTATAAAGCCGTTAATACAGGAATTGGGGGGTTTACACAGCCATGGAAGGTTTAGGGGGACAGAGCCGAGGAAATCTGACTGTGAAATCAGGACAGGGCCACCCCAGGGCAGCTTGGTCAGCAGTTTGAGCTCTGCTGGAAACATCCAAGTGCGTGGGGCATGAAGCGCCCCAGGAGGAAATTCTGGGTCTGCAGTAGCGTCCAGAGAACACCAGCTTCACCTGTACTTCTGCCTTGCAAACCTTATATAAATATTTTTCATTAGCAAATTCTAGACTGGAACAATATTGTAATGGGAGCAGGGATAAATGCAGCTATTGACGTCTCCTCTGTGTTCGGAGTCACAGAGATGCAAAGATGACAACAAGCAATCAAATAGGGGCACCTCTGGAGCAAGTAAATGTGGGCAAAGAAAACGCAGCTTTCCTCATCTGGATGGTCGCTAACTGAGGCATGTCTGTTCACGCACATCCAGGGCCCTGCCTCCATGTTCGCGGTATCTCCTGGTTCTTCTCTCCCTTGTTGAGATGGAGAAAGTAAACTTGTTAAGGTTAAAGAGAATGCAATCTGACCAGAGACTGTCAAAGGACAAGTAGATATGCATTAAGACAGAAAGTATAAGTAAAACGTAAATTGAAACTGACATTTAAGTATAAGAAGACAAACAGATACCGGGCACTTGGTAGGATGGAACTCTTGTCAGGGATGCACCGGTGGAAGCATGAAGTCTTCCAAACACAGACGTTATAATGAGGGCTGGAGTCACACAGCACAGCACAGGCTGCCAGTTTCCTACTCTCACAAGTCTCTTTTTCCTTCTAATTAAAAGAAAAGAAGAATTATCCAGTCACATTGCCACTTAGAATATAATTCAACATTTCCTACACAATCCCCTAGTAGCCCTGCCACTAAATATTCACCAATGATTATAAGCAGAGGCATCCTATGGAACTCTCAGAAAGAATGCATTCTTTTCTACTTCCTCCTTCCTACTGCTTGAAATGCAGGTGTGATGGCAGGAGCTCCAACAGCCATTTTGCACCAGGTAATCTTAAGAAAAAAAGCCAGAGGCCAAGGATGGCAGAGGAAATTAACAGAAGTCTTAGTCTGTGATACAATTGTAAAAGCTACCTTAGGACTTCTCTTACATGAGAGAGAAGTCAGCCTCTAAATAACTAAAGCCACAATTGAGAGGAAGGTCTTTGCTATAAACAGCCAAATGCAATTCTAAATTGACAGATGATTAAAACTATCAGATGATACTTTCTTAGAATTCAAGCCTAAGAAAGTGGCTGAAAATACAAATATCTTCAGGGGATTGGTAGGTAATTGGAATAAATAAATGACATCAGTAAAGGAGAGGCATGACCAGAAAACAGATAATGTTAACTGGCTTAACAGAGAGAATTGGAGAGCAATTATTAAATATCTCTTTTTATATCAGACTCTCACCCTTCATGAACTGGTTCTAATAGGTCACAAGAATACTCACGACACTTCCCTGCTTCAAGCCATCTCCACGGGCTCAGGACAAAATGTAAACTGCTTAACCGTAGCCTGCAAGGCCAGTATCCTCTCACCCCTGCCTGTCTCTCTGGCCTTCTCTCTGCCTTCTCCCCCAGGCTGCCCACCCTTCAGCCATCTGCAGACAGATAGACCCACCCCAGCCAGTCTGGAACGTGTGCCCCCTGCCTCCTGCTCTCAGCCTTGCCTTCCCCATGGGCATCCCTGCCATTACCTCCCCAAGGACTCCCGGATCGTGGCCTCCTATGTGAAGTCTTCTCTGAGTACTACGGATATTCCAAGAAAAGAGATGCTGCTCTGGGGTGCAGGAATCAGGAAAACACCAGTTGCAGATGTTCCATGTGAGATGGGGCTTAAATGATGAGTAAACTTTTGAAAGGCTAAGGCCAAGGAAAGAAAAAGTGTATGTCAGAAACAGCAACATCGGGAGCAAAGGCCCAAAGGTGAGAGAGGTGCTCTCACCTTCAAGAAACAGCAAGTGGTCCAGCCTGGTTTTAACGGCAGGGACACACGTAAGACAACCTTGCTAGGGAGAGCTCTAAATATTTGACTAATGACACACGGTTAAAAATCATTTAAAAAGGGGGGGCAGGGAAGTAGAAGAGGGTGAAAGGGAAATACAGGGTGATGGGGGGACTTGACTTGGAGTGGTGAACCCACAAGACAATATACAAATGATACACTATAGAAGTGTATACATCAGAAACCTACATCATTTTAATAAGAAATGTCACCCCAGTAAATTCAATAAAATTAAAGAAACTTAAATCATTTACTGAGCACATGCAGAAGGTTACACTAGATTCAGTAGTTGTAAAGTCAAAGACACAGTCCCCATCCTTAGGGAATTTAAGTCCACGGAGAGGGAACAGGCACACAGTGTGTTTGGGGTGAATATCATGATAGAGGCAGGCACCATGTGCTCTGGGAACTCACAGTGCTGACCGCACTCTTATTTACTAAATGTCTAATGCACTGGGCTCTTTACAAACATTATTTCATTTCAGATGCATCGCATCCCGTGAAGGTAGGTATTTTTATCTCCAAGTTAAATGATGAGAAAACAGAGATTCAGAGAATTTGCTTGAGTTGGGCCCCGTCCAAGGTCACACAGATAAAATAGTAGCATTCTTTCCACTACATCATGCTAAAGGAAGTTTACTTAACTTGGTGGACAATGAGGTGTCCTGGAAGGGTTTTGAGCAGAGAAATGACATATTTGGAGCAATGCCTTAGGAAGATTAATGTGCTGGTGATGTAAAGGATGGAAGGAGGGCAGGAAGGCCATTAGAAAGCTCACGCAGGTCCAGGCCTGAAAGGATGATGCTCAGAGTGACTGTTTAAAAAAAAGTGCTCTCCTTATGCTTGTTGTGGGTGGCAGTTGTTAGTGCTGTTCATCAGATATTCTGTCTCCCCTTCCCCTGGGCATATTCTTTGCTCTTTGCCTCCTTAGAGTCAGGCAAGGTCACATGACTTGCTTTGGCCAATGAAATGTGAGTAGAAGTGATAGGCATCACATGGTCTGTTTTTTCTTCAGCCACTGCAATACAAACTGATCCAGAGAGCACTGGCCTGTGTGCCTGGGAACTGGTGCGACAATAATGTAGAACAGTATCCAGTCTGGTCCACAATGGACAGAAAGCTTTATCAGTGAAAAGTAAAACTGGTTTACTTTAAGCCACTAGGGTGTGGGGCTTGTTGGTTACTATGGAATAACCCAGTTTTCCCCACCTGATAGCATAACACTTCCTGAGACTCAGTCACTTCAAGCACAGCCCCTCAAACTTGAGTGCGCACTCTAATACCTGGAGACATTATTAATACAGATTCTAACTCAGAAGACCTGGGGTGAAGCCCAAAGCCTCCATTTCTGACAGTCTCCCCGTCCCGGGTGGTCTGGATGCTGCTGGTTCACACTTGCAACACTGCAAAAGTCTGAAGCTGCACTACCTAAGATGACGGCAAAGAGCTACATGTGGGGGTGTTTCAATTTCAATTCACTAACATTCAGTAAAATGTAAAATTCAGTTCCGCAATCATACCAGCCACATTTCAAGTGCTCCAAAGCCATACAAGGCCAGCGGCTCCGGGTCTAACAGCAGAGAACTCTTCAAACATTTACATCATCACCAAAAAGTTTTAGTGGAACGTGCTATTTTAGAATGATATCCAGAAACATAACGTGACAATTAGCCCTGGCAGCTTAAGGGATGGAAATGGTCAAGACACAGGCGAGGAGAGTTGCTGGTATCAACCAACAGTCCAAAGGAGGGCAGAGGGCTTTCAATCCCAGGACATGAAGCTGAGACGGAAGCAAAATGTGACATTCGAGCTGGGTACAGGACAAGTCCCTTCCCTGCCTAATCATTTCTTTCCCTGGTGGGTCACTTTGAGGGATCCCATTTCAGGAAAAGCAGTTCCAGGGACCTTCTTTCTCTGCACCCTGATCTTGTCTGTCCCATTCCACTAATCTGTTTATTTCCCCCAGAAAACACACGACACCAAGTATAACACTTGTTTTTGATCTCCTTCCCCCAAGAAATCAATAGCACTCAGAAAGAGCGTGCCTGTAAGCACTGCCAAAAGAGCTATAGAATTACACAGTGCAGTAGGCATGTGGCTAAGGGTGGATATGAGCAGCTGCCTGCTGCCTGCTGCCCAGGAGGCTATATACACTGGTGCCCATGAACTTGTCTCCCTTCCTTTCCCTCCACTGGGAATTCAGACAAGAGAGAACCTCCTTCCTGTTTGTCTCATCCTCTCTTCCCCACCTCCATTTACCCTGAAAATAGTAGATCTTCAGGGCAGATTTTTTTAAACTTCAAGCTTGGACAGGATTATTAACCTGAGGTCTGTGAACATAATGGAATTGTATATAAAAGTGTGGTGCAGGTCACGTAATCCCCAAGGTCCCCCAAGAGTAGCAGGGAAGTGAGGAAGTAACAGAACCTGGCCAGCTCCATTCAGGTTCCACGTGGCCCAGTACATTCAGGATTAGACAAGGAGCGAAAAGAACCGAGAAGGAACTGAAGGGTTAGAATAGAGGAAAAGAAGGACAGACAGACGTGAGAAGCTGCTTGGGAGGGACAACATGTGAGTGACCTGCTGAAAAAAACACTGAAGACCAGAAGGAACTGAGGACCAGTCATCTAGGGTAACAACTCAGACCATGTGCCCCATGAACCTGAACTCACTTCTCACCCTCCCCAGTATTACTAAGGCCTTACTCACATTCCCAGGGAATAATCCTAAATTGGTTAAGGCCCCCAACCTGGCAGCAAATAAGATTACCTGTCACCTTCTTCCTCATTCCAGAAGCCTGAGGCAGACCCCCAAGTGGTCACCATAGTCCCATCAAGTTCTTTGAAGTCTGTGTTCCATCTTTAAACATTCTTAGTTTTTATTCTGTAATCTAGCCACACATGTTTAAATACAAAAATCATGATTTTTTAACACAGATCTAAAATACTATCAATACCTCAACATCCAGAAAGCTAGGTCATGATTGCCCCGCGGATTCAGGAACTCCCTGTCGTGTGGACTCTTCAGATCTGTAAGTGTGCGTGAGAAGTGCAACAGACTTGGTAGACTCCTCGGACACTTTGTGGACACCTACCATGTCCATAGCCCTTGACAGGTGCTCCTAATACAGAAATACAGAAAGCCTGCCTTCAAGGCATTCATGGTCTCAAAGGTACAGAGAAGCAGTCATAATTCTGGTGCTGAGATAATCTAGACCCAAGCTTTTGCCTAATAGTCTTCCCAAGGGTGTGACTCCCTTTAAAGGGAGACAAAAAAGAACCTAGGTGCCCATCAGTAAATTAATGGATCAAAAAAACTATGGTACATTTATACAATGGAATTCTATGCAGCAGAAAGAAAGAAAGAAGGAGCTCCTACCTTTTGCAACAGCATGGATGGAACCGGAGAGCATTATGCTGAGTGAAATAAGCCAGGTGGTAAAAGACAAATACCATATGATCTCACCTTTAACAGGAAGCTAAACAACAAAACAAACAAACAAGCAAAATATAGCCAAAGACACTGAAATAGAGAACAGGCTGACAGTGACCAGAGGGGAGAGGGGAGGGAATTTTAGGGGAATTTCAGGGGGGAAGGGGTAGGGTTTACGGGAACAAATATAAAGGACACATAGACAAAAACCAGGGGGGGTGGAAATGGGAGGGAGGGAGGTGGGGAGGGCTGGGGTAGGAGTAAAAGACAGAAAACTGGACTTAAACAATTAAAATAAAATTTAAAAAAAAAAAGAAGAACTCTGTGTTTTCTTGCACACCAGGACCCTCTGGGAGGAAGAGGGCCTCGCTGGATGTGCAGGCAGAGATCTGCACACCAGGTCTACCTTCGCTGCTGAGTCAGGACAGTCCCTGCTGGTCAGTCGTTTCTCTGGGTTGTGATGTCACACACACATCCCATAACTTGAGGGAGGGCACACAAGGGTTGCTGAAGAGCAAACAAAACACCTGTGACCACACCCCTTCCTCAGAGGGTGAATATCAAGTTCAGTCAATTGGAAACACAAAATGGGCCCTTGAGCAAGTCTCTGGATCAATTAAAAACTCCCTCCAGTGCACAGGTCAGCTAACTTTTTCTGTTAAAGGCTAGACAGTAAATATTCGAGGCTTTGTCCACCACGCCCAGTCTGCATCAAAACTCTTCGCCTCCCTGCTCTTGCCATGGGAAAGCAGCCCTCACTAAGAAAGCCCTCCACAAGTGGGCGTAGCTGTGCTCCAGAAAACTCTCCAACGGACATTGAAACTCCTAGTTCATCTAACTTTTCCTTTCGAGAAATACTATTTTTCTTTTGACTTTCCCCCACCCTGCGCCCAACCATTTAAAAATGTAAAAAACAGTTCTCAGCTTGAGAGCTGCACCAACACAGGCCGGGCTTACTCACTGCCCCTGTCTTAGCAAAGTTCTGCTCCCCAATCCTGCCATGGCAAGTGGGTTTGAAGAATACCCTGTCACTGTGTGCCAGATTAGCCATGAGTGTACACAGCCACATGGCCATGAGGACTGAAACTTCTTGAGGCTACAGAGATGGATTTGTGTGTATAAAAGCTTCCTTTTCTACTGAGAAATCTTTTCAAATTGTTGGATGGATACTGCAGGAAGTCTGGTTGCCGGGAGGTAAAGGTTTTCGTATTTTTATTGTTTGCAACAAACAAAGAGGAGAAGGAATTGAATTATTTCACCAAATAAAGAACAGAGCTCAGGCACAGCCTCCCGACAGTAAGACAAAGGTCAGGGTCAGAGCAGGAGGGACCTGCTGGGTTCCTGCACACCCAGGCCAGGGGCAAGTGGCTTGGGTAGAGCAAGGGCGGCCTCCGGTGCAGCCTCCCATGCAGCCTCCCATTGTGGCCCTCCCACTGCCTCACCTGGATTCAGGGGCTTGTATTCCTGTGAATAAAAGAAAGTCTCCCGGCAGCACATGCTACAGATACACATCAATTCCAGGAAATGTTATCGCCAAACACTGCCTGCGTCATGAGCTATGAGCAAGGCCAGCTGCTAAGGAGTGGAATTTTCTATATGTTGAGGAGTTCTCAGCAATGCAAAGTGCTGTTGAGCTCCTTGGAGACCCAAATTGGATTTCTCTTTTCTCTTTTTTTTCTCCAACTTTAGGGATCAACTTGGGTAGCAATTTGGGCGTTTGTTGGAGGGCCTGAGAAGTGAGCTGATCATTTAAGTACCTTCCTGCAAACCTTCTTCCTGCCCCTGTACTTATTATCTCATACACATAATAGACCTTTAGAGATTCAATTCCACCTAATTCACTTAACATTTACTGAATCCCCCCTAGTGTTCTACACTAAGCTAGTTGTTGGAGATAATGCAGTAAACCAGACCTATTTATTTTGACTACAGCTAGCAGTGAAAACAGACACATAATTAGTAATTTAAGTATGACACACAGTATAATAATAAACATATAAATGCTATAAATGCATCCAGAAAGGAAATCAACCTACCCTGGATGTAGAGAAGGCCTCCCGTGGAAAGGAACCCAAAGCTGGTGGCTAGGTGAAGAAGAAGAGATTTCTAAGAGAGGGAGTAACGTGTGTGAAGAACCCAGAGCACAGAGAGTATGGTGCAGGCACAGAAGCGAACTACTACACTCCAAAAAGCTGGGAAGAAGCAAGGCCTGGGACTGCTCAGCTTGTTCAGCTCTGTTCCTAGCACACGGCTTGGCACGAGTGTTTGGCGACTGTCAGCAGCAATTTTCAGAGCTGGCCTCTCTCTTTTCTTCTCCCTTCTATGTACAACTACCTTCTACAGACCATGTTATCACAGAGCTGTTTGCATACAGATCAATTGTTTGTTACAGTTCATCTCCCCATTTAAACCAGGAGGTAGATCTTATTTATTTTGTATTCCTGGTGCCCAATAAAATGTATGGGTCCAATAGTGAAAGAAGATAGAAGAAAAAATTAATGAAAGAACAAAGGAAGGAAGATGGAAGCAAAGAAAACAAACTAGAAAGCACTTGAAGTCATTAAAATAAATATTACTGTGGTCAAGTAACTTCTTCCCTTGGCAACTAGAAGGGTGGCAGAAATGTGACCTTCTGGGCATAGAAGGAAAAGGAGCCTATGTCTTTTCCACCCTTTGACTCTTGTTTCTCCACTTTTTAAGTTCCAGCTTATATTAGTCAGCTATTTCTGCAATAATAGTGCATGTCCAAATACCCCAAATTATTGAGTTTTACTTCTTCCTCACAGGTCTTTAGTCCAACTACAAATTGCCTGGGCCAAGTTGACCTTGTGGGATCCAGGAGCCTGTCTGAGGTTTGGAGTCAGGTCTCCTCAACACTGTTTGTTCACTTTGACCTGGTATTTGTACTCCTGTGAGCTCCATGGAGACTCTCCCCACTTTGGCCGGTACCATCTTTATACACTGGTGTATAAAGATGTATGAATGGTGAAGTTCAGTGACCTCACCATTTCTAGGTCTGTCTCACAGGTCATCCTGGGACTTCACATCTATCAGGTTGTCTCAGTCAAAGTGTCCAATCCATTATACTACGGCAAGAGAGAGAAACAGAACTGGTTTTTCAGAGTAGAAGATATTTGCATCTCATTTTATCCTGAAGGACAAAAGCCAGTAAAGAGAGAGATGGGTTAATGAACTGGGAAAGAAATGAATTAATTGACGAACCAAGAGTCTGAAAAGGCAAGAAGAGAGAGGATCAAGGGCATAGGTGGAAATACTGGCCTTAAACAGGAAAAAAGGGAAGGAGCAAAGAGTCACTTCCTTTCAAACAAGAGGCAACAATTGAAGATGGAGTTAATAGAGAAAAAAGGAGGCAGGGAGGTGAGGACTATGCTTATAAGCCCCTTGTTCTCTCTTCTCTCTGTGTGTGCAGTTTATCATCATCATCAGAAAGAGAAGGGGTGGTGAGGAAGAGGGCCTCAGGAAAGAACTCTACAGGTGGAAGAGGTTCTCTGGGGACGGGGAAAAGCACTTAGGAAACATCCGTAAGAGAAGTGTGTCCAGCATACTTAGGGCCCCAGTGAAGATGGAGATCAGAGTCTGTTAGATTCTCATATCTACCAGTAGATGATTTTTCTCCAAAGCACTCTGCCACGAGGGTGTAATAGCAGGGAAAGTCAGTTGTTGACTAGATCTGAGGTAGGATGTCTGCTGAGCAAATCAAAGAATCAAAAGAGTGAAAGGTTCTGAAAGAAAGTGGTCAAATTCATGAGCCCTGGAGTAGAAGCTAAGTAGGGAAGTGAGATACACAAAGCAGCAAAAGACAAGCCAAATCATTCAGGCCCATGAGCCAAGTCTCATAAGCAATCAATCTCTTATTAACAGAAATTAATAAATCAACAAATCATATCTTTGCTGAGTTGTGTTTTAGAGAACTCAAATTACATTCCCCCCACCTCCAAGCTGCTTATAGCCTAACTTGGGAAACAAAATTAAGGTATAAGTAAATGCATGTTGCATGAAAAAATGTAGCAATATTTCAACAATTTCAAGTATTTTAGAAATACAATGTGAGCTAGGGCATGGTGGCCAGGGTGGTGCATCCTTCTATCCCAACACAAAATAGGGGCTGGCTGCCAGATTTCTTCCCATGAGGAAGGAACTCTTACCCATAGCTACCAGCAAATGGCAAGACCCTTTCTGGCAGATAGGATAGGGTCTTAGCCTTTATGCCCATACGACCTGGCATAGACACATGGGTATACAATAAATGTTTAAATGGATAAAAAAATGAATGAATCTCTAAAAACCCTAACACAAATAAAAGGAATCATAGAAGCTGAGTTTAGTCAAGTCAAGATAAAAGCTGGGACCCTGAAAAATGAATATTCATATTTAGTCTTTTGTATATATACAGAGAGCAAATATATTACCTAAAACAATCTCAGTTTGAAAGGAGAGAAAGTAAAGAAAAAATTTAAATCACAAATCTATACTCAGGGATTTAGGGCTAGAATTCACACTCTAGTATGAACCAAAACATACTACCTGTTTTCTGCCTCATCGGGAGTCAGGTGGAAAAGGCCCCACATCTTCTCCAATGAACATACTCTAATAACTCTTACTGACAAAGTTCCAGGGAATATGAACCTCTGTTAGAAGAGGCAAGTCACGAGAAAACAAGCCACTGTGAGTGTGAATAATCAGCAGAAGCAAGAGATGGCAGAATCATACCTGCAAAATCAAAGATAATGGCATTATCAAACCAGAATGTAAAATAAATCTTTAAAGTAATAAAATAAGTATAGAAAGTATTAAAATGCACCAGAACATTGAAAATGTCATGCTAAATTGATTTAAAAAAACAGAAACAAGTTAGAAATGAAAAATACAGGCATTTAAAATAGAAATTCAGTGGATGTAGTAAAACAGAAGTTCAGCAGTTTAGACATAAGAGAAGACAGAAACAGTGAGCTGTAAGGTACAAAGGAGTTACCAAAACACAGCACGGAGAGAGATAGAAATATGAAAAACTATAGAAAGATATTGAAAAAAGAGTGACAAAGTCTACAAAGACCTAACTGGAGTTCCAATGATAAGAATAGAGAGAATAGGAAAGAAAAATGTTTGAAAAAATAATAACTGAGAATTTTCCTGAATTGGTTCCTAAAGCTAAAGCCCACTTTCTCTATTAAGGAATGGTCTAGGATTAGACAACATGGTCCCAGTAGCTCCTTTCCCCTGGAGTAATGGAACTGGTGAGGTGGAAGGGACAGACATACCACTGTTAGGGAAAAAATAGGATGAAGAGTCACAAAGCTAAGCCATGAGAAGCCAGATGCTGCACAATTAAATTTCCCTGAAAAGCAGGCATTGAAACCTCAGGAAAATATGTCCCCCAGTACTAAGGAAGGAAGACAAGCCACAGATCATATTAGAATGCTCTATGTGGGAAATTAATAACACATTCAAGTACTCCCTGACTGATAACTGTATGAAGGAGAGAAAGAGATGGTTTTCTCAAATTCATGCAAACAAGACTAAGTCACTCACTACATTATCAATTTGTATTTATGGTAATTCGAAAGGCCTGAGATGAAAAAATCATAGAAAATAGCATATAGATTGACATAAATGAATTTTTCAGACACTTAAATTTTACCCCATGCACAGAATTAACATGTTAATTTTGTGCAGATTCATCCACAGTTTTATATCAGTAGTTTTTCATCCATTTTATTGCTAAGTTGTATTCAGTGATTGAGTGTACCACAGTTTTTGTAGTTTGTGTAATTATTCTGTCTTTGAAGAACATCTGGTTTGTTTGGTTTTGAGCAGTTTCTGAATAAAGATGTGTGTATTGGTTTAAAAAAATTTTTTACCCCATGCAGTAACAAAACTTTTTGAAATTCAACTCCTAGAAGTTTGTAAGTTAGGGTGACTTCCACAACAAATAAAAGAGAATCCAACTTGGACTAGCAAGGAAATACATTGACTCACCTGAAAGTTCACTCAAGAGGAGCCTAAATCCACCCATGTCAACCTCATCTCAGGCTGGAGTGAGATGCTACATAGGTTCTGGACTTTTACATGCAACAGGACTCAGGGGTAATGGGAGAGGGATTACATTCAAAAGGATTCCCAGAAATAAGGACAACTCTCCTGGAGACTCCTATGTTTTGTGCTGGTCTCAGCCTATCAATAACCAGTGTTGTGGCTGGACCAGCCCTATGGTTCCTATTATGATGCAAGATGCCCTTCAGTAGCAACCATCAAGGAAACATTGAAAAAAAATAAAGATGTTTTACTACAGGACCTTGAAATTACACAGCCCACCTGGAGCTACACAGTGAGGTTACTGGAGCCAGGGGCAGAGAGAGAGAGAGAGAGAGAGAGAGAGAAAGAGAAAGATGTTCACATACAGGCCTAGGGATGGGTGAGGGACTAGGGTGTTATGGGCTTACTCTTTGTTGGTGAATTTAAAACATAAGAGTAATCATTTAAAGCCTGGGAGGAGAAAAAACAAGTGACACAAATGGTCCAAATGGTCAGTTATTGAAATCAATCAATTTCTCTAAAACACAGGAAGCCAAAGTGGGAGAAGGTAGCCTGGCTCTTTAAGTCCTGTAATTGGCAATTTGTTTATTGGAAATAGTCTTTTTTAAAATATGTTTTATTAATTATGCCATTACAGTTGTTCTATTCCCCCCTTTATTCCCCTCCACCCTGCACACCCTCTCCCCCACCATTCCCTCCCTTTAGTTTATGACCACGTGTCTCAAGTTCTTTAGATTCTATATTTCCCCTACTATTCTTGCCCTCCCCCCTATCTATCTTCTACCTATCATCTATGCTACTTATTTTCTGTACCTTCTCCCCCCTTCTCCTTATCCCACTCCCCTGTTGCTAACCCTCCATGTGATCTTCATTTCTATGGTTCTTCTCCTGATCTAGTTGTCCTCTTAGTTTGCTTTTGTTTTAGGTGTGGTTCTTAATAACTGTGAGTTTGCTGTCCTTTCATTGTTCATCTTTTTTATCTTTTTTTCTTAGGTAAGTCCCTTTAACATTTCATATAATAAGGGCTTGGTGATGATGAACTTCTTGAATTTGATCTTATCTGAGAAGCACTCTATCTGCCCTTCCATTCTAAATGAAGGTCTCTTTTGAGAAATCCGCTGACAGTCTGATGGGAACTCCTTTGTAGGTGACTGTCCCCTTATCTCTTGCTGCTTCTAGGATTCTCTCCTTCATTTGAATCTTGGCTAATGTAATGATGATGTGCCTTGGTGTGTTCCTTCTTGGGTCCAACTTTTTTGGGACTCTCTGAGCTTCCTGGATTTCCTAAAGGTCTATTTCCTTTGCCAGATTGGGGAAGTTCTCCTTTATTATTTGTTCAAATAAGTTTTCCACTGTGGCTGTTCCTCTTCCCCTTCTGGTACCCCTATAATTTGGATGTTGGAACATTTAAAGATGTCCCGAAGGTTCCTCAGTCTCTCCTCATTATTTTTTAATTCTTGTCTCTTCATATTTTTCTGTTTGGCCATTTTTTTCCTCCTTCTGGTCCACTCCTTTGATTTGAGTCCCAGTTTCCTTTCCATTACTATTGGTTTCCTGTGTATTTCCATTCATTTCAATTAGTTTAGCCTTCATATGTTCCTCTAATTTGTGACTAAAATCAACCAGTTCTGTGAGCATCCTGATCACCAGTGTTTTGAACTGTGCATCTGAAAGTGTGGCTATTTCTTCATCACTTAGATTTATCGGCTCTGGGGCTCTGAGTTGTTCCTGAACCATGTTTTGATCTGTTGGTGCCTGTTATGTATGAGGAGAGAAGCCTTAGTTGTTCACCAGGGTGGGGCCACCCAGGTCACTGGTTTGTGGCACTGTATGTGGGGGCAGGGTCAGAGAGGGACAATGGCAGTTCCCTCTGACGCTTCCTGCCACTGGGGCCTTCGCGGTCCGTCTCACTGCTTGCTCCTTCACTGGTTTATCTGTGCATGAATGTGTGACCGTGGTCAGCCCTCAGTGGGTACAATGCCTTGTGCCCTCAGTGGGTCCACCCGCTTCTCCACACCGGGGATCCACCCATGGCTGCTGGAGCACCTGGGTCACACACCCAGGTCGGTCTGGTGGATCTTTCCTGCCCGACCCCACTCTGCTGCTGGCTCTGCCCCTCTTACCAGTTTGGCTGAAGGGTTCATTATTGTCAGACTTCAGTGTAGTTCAACTTTCTGTGGTTTGGCTCCATTTTTGTTGCTAAAACTTTGTTTTTTTTAAATTTAGTTGTGAACATCTTGGCGGAAGTCCTCTCTCGGAAATAGTCTTTATTGAAGTGAAATGGATCTCAGCAATCAAAGCTTAAATCATGCACTTGCATTACAAAAGAAGAAAGAAAACAACAATTATTAGGGCTCACACTTCACCCTACTAGACCTCTTTACAGCAAGTTATCCAAATTAGGTCAGATGCCAATTTCTGAACCAGTCACTGAGAAGAGAGATGGAATTACCCTTTTGCCCATTAAATGCAGGTATCTGTATCTAGCAAGAGCGGTAGGATGCTAAATGATTTTACTATTTGTGGGGATAGGGAATATTGGAGGAGGAACAGACTTGATGGAAGAATATGAATCCTGTTTTGGACATATCACATTGAGGGTAATCACATAAAGAGCAATTGCGGTAAGAAATGAAAAAAAGTAGGCAAAGCAAATGACAAAAAATTTTACAATACATTTTTTCAAAAGAAAATACTGAGGGAAAACATACCTGGCACTTGGAACTGCCCTTTTTTTTAAGGTTTTATTTATTTATCTTTAGAGGGGAAGGGAAGGAGAGAGGGAGAGAAACATCAATATATGGTTGCCTTTCATGTGTCCCCTGCTGGGAAATGGCCTGCAGGGAACCTGCCTGCAACCCCAGTATGTGCCCTGACTGGGAATTGAACCATGATTGTCTGGTTCGCAGGCCCATGCTCAATCCACTGAGCTACACCAGCCAGGGCTGGAACTGCCCTTTTTTTTGATAGACAGAGCATTGACTATAAAAGAGGCTGATTGCATTGCTTTGGGAAGAGGTATATGTCCATTGGAAAAGCTAGGGCCAGATAACCCTAGGTATTAAAGAGGAGGTATGAGAAATACTTTCTCAGCTCTGATATGTGGACCAAATGATCTGTCCAAAGCTATCAAACATCCAGGTTACTCCACATCTCCCAGACCATGAAGGGAACTAGGAAGTCAAGGGCAATACTTTTGAATCACAAAATAAGAAAGCCATCAAACATTTGGAAGGCAGACCAAACTCAGAACATGTTGCCTTTTAGTACTTGCATGTGTTTCCAGGAAGACAAAATGCATTTGCAAGTACCTTTTTGAAACTCGGGAGAACAGTGATAGTTAAAATTCTCTGACACCCAGAGACGATGGAAAAGCTCTGCGGATGGATAGTGGCGATGGTTGCACAGCTGTCAGTGCACTGCCACTGAGCTATATACTTAAATGGCTAACATGGGTAATTCCATGTTATGTGTACTTGACCATGATAAAAAAATCTCTGGAAATAAGAAATAAGTGGTAGGAACCAACCACACAGTATCCTTGTTTATCAGCTTAACATATGCTAAACTGCACTGACAGTTTATATAGTGATCTGGATCTATCGCTGTATTTTTGGAAATGTTTAAAAAATACTATTATCGGTTATAAATAATAATAGCTAATCATTGAAGAATTTTAAGCCATGAAGCAGGTGTTTTGCCAAGAGGTGTACATGTATTCTTTTCTTTATAAAGCCCCACACCATAATATTGCCTATCCGCACCTGATGGGGTGAGCTGAGTTATGAGAGGTTAGGTAGAACTGGTAAGTGGTAAACTGCGATCTGATCCAGGCCCAGGCAATTCGAGTCTAACAATTTCATCAAACTGATTTCTCAGAACTGTAAAATTCTCAACTATTATGTTCTTCTACTGCTTAGACTTTCAGAGTATGAGCCTTGAAGCTAATAAAGGAGTACTGGACCCGTTGCAGCAACAGCTGGTTCGAGATTAAGTCAAAGAGTATGTACCAATAGATTAATAATATCAGTTTGCCTACAGGACTCTACTGAAGGGTTCAATCATTGCACTTATCTTCTCCAACAAGGTGAGGGCCTTGAAAGTATCTACCAATAACCTAAGGTAGAGGCCTGGGGACCACCCTGGAGCAGAGCAACTCCCTCAGCACTCCCAGAAAAGGCTAACCCCAGTTAGCTTTTAAGTGCTACCATTTTTTTTCAGTATATTTCGAATATGCCTCCTTCCATCTATTCCCAGACATCTTATCGTTTTCTGCCTGTTCTGTGACTGTCTCATAACCAGGCTCACTCGTACCTCGCCTGGCACCCTCAGATCTGTCCTCTGCGATGCCCGCAAAATCATCTAGTTTTTTAATGAGTGAATGAATGAACGAATGAATAAAGGGTAAATAGATAAATGGATGATGAGGATCTGAAGTAAGACTATACTAGCAATTACCAAACAGCAAACTGAAGAATAAAAGGAGCTTCAGTGGCAAATACTAGATGCAAATAGTAGTAATGGATAAAAGGGGGTGAACTGCAGAAATATTTTGGAGGTTTAGACATGTTTAAGGGAGCATCTTAAGAGCAACAGTCAGTGAATAAAGAGCTTGAAGTAGAAAAGTGGCATGACCATATACACATTTTAGAAAGATAACTTTATATTACGTGACCTCGCAGATGAACGGAGTAGGCCTTTGCATTCAGTCAGCCCTGATTTCAAATATTGGCTCTATGACTTGCAGGCTGGGCGAACCTGGGCAAGTTGCTTCATCTCTCCACATTCAGTTACCTCACCCAGGAAATGAGAACAGTAGTAATAACCTTGCAAGGTTTCTGGGAAGATTAAATGAGTTAATACATGTATAGCCCTTAGAATAGTAGTAAAAATAAAGCAAGGGCTTAGCTATTTTTTAAAAAAATCTACTAATAAGAATTTTGTTTGTGCATATAAATAAAATTCATTCTTAAATTTTTTATAGATTTTGTTGCTACTAAAAACAGTATATTTTCCCCATTTCCCTGTCTAATTGCTTATTACTAGGCCAATAAAAACTAATTAATGGGATGTTTTTGTCTTCTAGTCATGCAAAATTCTCTTATTATTATAAAATATCATTAGTAGGTCCCTAGAGTTTTGTAGATAAACAAAATAAATATCAGCATATGGAGACAGCTTTACCTCCCTTTTGCCTATATCCAAATCACTTAATTGCTTTTCTTTTATAGAGCATTTTCTACAGCATTTAAGGACGTATAAGATAGAAGAGAGTGAAGGGGGGTGACTGGTAATGGAAGCAGACTTAACTTGGGGTGGTAAACACACAATATAATATACAGATGGTGTAATATAGATTGTACAGCTGAAATTTATATATATATTTGTTAACCAGTGTCACTCCCAATAAATTCAATAAAATTTTTAAAAGGTAATGAAGTAAATAGTTCTAATAAAACTCAAAAAATTTGCCTAAAAATAAAGAAAATAAGAGTCTCCATTCTTAGTAAATAAGAATGGAGAGGGCTTTTACTTCCAGCCATGAATAGCACAGACTCAAGAGTCATCATCATCTTTAAAGAACTACAGAATTAACAGAATACATGAAACAACTGTTTTCAGTACATAGACAATAAGCGGTACAGGGCTATGATTTTTGAAAGAAGGGAAAAACAGACAGAAAGCCCTGTGGCAAACAGGGACACATATCCAAAATGTGCCAAGCAACTAAAGTGTGTGACTTTAATGAGTACATAAGGTACACATTCTGGAAACCTGCTCTGTGATGACAAACAGAGCATCAGTGGTCACTAGGAACAGGACATGAGAAGTGGGAGTCGGCTGGAAAGAAACACAAGGGAACCTTTGGGGTGATAGAAATACTTCATATCTGGACTGTGGTGACAGTTACACAAATGCACACATTTGTCAAAACTCAGCAATCTGGCCCTGCCAGGGTGGCTCAGTTGTTTGGAGCATTGTCCCAGCACCAGAAGGTCATCGGTTCAATTCCGGGGGTCAGGGCGCATACCTAGGTTGCAGATTCAGTCCCTGGTTGGGGTGTGTGCAAGAGGCAATTGATGATTCTCATTCTCTCTCTCTCTCTCTCTCTCTCTCTCTCTCTCTCTCTCTCTCTTCCTTCATCTCTCTCTGAAATCAATAAATATATTAAAAACGCATCAACCTGTGCACTTAAAATGGGTACAATTTTCTCATGTAAATTACACTTCAGTGATGTTTAGTACTGGGAAACATGAGAATGGTGAAAATAAGCATCACTTTCCAGTAATTTAGTTTTCAGAGGAAACTGTCCATGTTCCCTAGATTTTCATTGTCTTCTCATAGACCTACATCCTAAATCAGCTTCTCTCCAAACAGACTCTGAGATGAAGATTTGTGTGAAAAGGGTTCACTGGAAAGGGCACTCCAGAAAACACCCTTAATAAAGTCTAGGGGGAAAAGTACAGGAGGTGGTGTGGGGGCTGATGAAACAATTGAACTGTGAAGCGGCGTTGGCCATGGCTGTTCCACTAGGAGCGAAGGCCCTTCAGAGCTGTCCAAAAATGAGACAACAGGGTAAGGATTTTATATTTCTGTATCAACTGGGGGGGGGGGGACCAGTGTATATGGTCCACTATGTTTGGGGGACATGTGACTGTCCCCCAAACATAGTGGACCATATACACTGGATGGTAACTTGGGCAAGAGAGACCCTTGGCAAAAAAAACAATTCCTAAAGAAAGAGATAGCTGCGGGCCATCAGCCACCAACACTCACCAAAAGGGGGAATGAGTCTTCCTGTCCTGAAGGGAGTATCTGGATAACACACGACAGTGCCCACTAGAGGTTGGGTGTGGTATTCTCTGACGGGTCTCTTCATCTCTTTTGCATCTTTGCTTATGTCTACTTTCTCTTTAATGTTTGATTTCTTTTTTCCTCAATTAGATTGACAGTGGGTTTATCCCCTTTTAGTGGGCTCTTTAACAATCAGCTTTTGGATTGGTTCATTATTTTTACTATATTTATTTTTTTATTTTATTTAATTCAATTTTTACCTTGATTAACCCTGATTAACCTTGATTAATTCCTTCTCCCTAATTTTATTTTGTTTATGTTTTATTTCATTAATTTATTAAAATGAATGCTAATTTTTTTCTTTACTGATGAAGACATAAAGGAAATATTTATAATTCTAAAATTTTCTCTACAGATAGCTCTATGTCTTATAGCTTTTGGTGCTAAGTATTTTTTGTAGTTTATAATTTATCTTGTAAAAGTATTTTTGCTTGTGAACACTGACAGCAGTATGTGATCGCAATGGGGAGCGGGTGGGTGAAAGTGGGAGAGGATATGGGGGTACATGGCAGTGAAAAAATATAATAAAAAATAAAATAAAATAATTTTTGTTTCAAGTTTAGTAGAGTTTTTCATAGTTTCCAAAAAGATGAAAAATTTGTCACCTTTTAATTTTTTAATTTGTATTGAATTATGATAAGAAAAGATACCTTATAAAATCTAATGTTTTAATTTTGAAGGCTTAATATATGGTCAAGTAAATTATTGATTTTGTAAATATTTGTTTCTCTCATAAATTGTTGTATTTATGGAATGTCCCTTGTTATTTTATTCAAAGTATTTAACCTTGAAGTCTTGTCATAGACCTACATCCTAAAGTCACCTTGAAGTCACCTATGTCATGAAATAATACCTGTTTTTTTATGTTTCCCTTTTTGCTTTTGTATCTCTTTGACCCACTTTAATTTTCTATCTTCCTGTAGTATAGATACACATATAGATGTTTATATGTAAACAGAATAAATATAGTTTTTAAGGCATATACTTGAGTTTTATGTTTTAACACAACTAAAAATCTTTGTCCTTTAAAAGAGAAAATTAAGAGTGGCCATATTCTGTATGATTTGATTTCTTCTTTTCATGATAATTTTTTATTCCTTATTTTACCTTACTATTTTCTCATTTTCTTTTGTTTGCTGATTTGCCAAAATTTATATCCTACTTTTCACCTTATTAATGTGGAAGAAATTTGGAAATTCTATTATTTGCATTTCATTGTGACCACCTTCTTTTTCCTTGTTCTCATAATCACAAAATCCTTTATTCCTTTGAGAAAACAAGATGCCAACTACTTTCTCCACCAAGACTTTATTACCTCTTTTTTTCCACCCCAATTAGCCTATTTCCTCTGCTTCCTCTACCACAGGATCTTAGAGTTGCTGAAACAGATTATTCCTTTTAATTCTAGATAATTATTTGATTTTTCCTTACACGAAATCAGTATGTACCTTCTCTTTGAAGACATACTGTTTAGCATTTATATTATATCTTCCTGCTCTGTATTTATTCTCTTCTATCTAATTTTCAGAAAGAAAGAGAAATTGAGGTTAACTCTATACCCTCACTCCTCTCCTCATCTGCTCCTGCCTTAAAATATTGTTTTTTATCTTAACAATCCACCCTAGAATCCAGTAATCCCTTCCAGGTGTCAATTTGTTTCATTGCTCCTCTTCTGAAATGTCAACCCAAGTTCATAAATCTACCCCTAAGTCTCTATCATTTCCCACTTTTTTTTCTTTTTTACCTTGGGAGCATATAAAGGGCTGTGGTAAGATGGAAAACTCAAGGAATGACATATAGTTTACACGGGATACCCTAAACCATGAGGTCTTTTCTTGACTTCCCTGCCCTCCATATTTCCCCCTCTGTTATCTGAGGTACAGGAAACAGATTAGCTAGGTTAAGCCATAACTTCTGGTGCTAGACACTAATTATAAGCTACTGATTCACATCCTTTAGTAGAAGAGCTTAAAACCACAGCACACTTGGTTTACACTCAGTCCACGGCAGGACAGTGTCAGGAGCATCTCCTGCTCTGCATCAACTGGTTAAGAACTTGTCCTCCCTTGTGGAGAGAAATGATCCAGAGAAGATTACAGGCCACCAGATAGATGACTCTCCACCATGAACGATCAGCAGAAGCATTCCTTTGATCTCCATTTCACCAGGGAGAGCAAAGAACAGCTACCCCGAGATATAAGAAAGGGCTCAGGAATGCAGATTATACCACTGATAGTGAAACCTGCCACCACCCAGTGAACTTCTACTACGTGCCAGTCGGTGATCCTACACGCACGGCCTCTTTTGATCCTCCAAGAACTTTTTGGGGTCAGTGAGGGTCAGGAACGTAAAGTAACCCATCCAAGGCCTCGCAGCACGTAAGTGCTGGAGCTGGAATTCACCCCAAGGACTGTCAGACTCCAGTGCCCCCGATCTTCTCAGACAACCCCATGGACTCTGTCACAAAGTGCACAGCATAAACAAACACTCCACATAAGTCAGCTGTCATGGACAGGCATCTAAGATGTAGACATGAATTGCAACTGCCTATTATACTCACTGTACACTCAAGCTTTCTCTTTGCTGGGAAATTTCTCATTGCAAAGGTGGAACCAAATATTGGACACTATAGTGTTGTGAAGCAGGCCTTCCCAAAAAAGCAGAAGCCCCACAGACCCAGAAACAACCCTTTTCCCAAAATGTTGAGGAGGCCATTGCAGAAATCCCAAGAGGGAGAGAAAAAAGCAACATCTGGGGAAGCTCTCATGGGCCAGGAGCTGCTGTGTTGCTGTGAGCTGGCCTGCGCGGGTCTCTGCGGTCAGAGCCATCCTCCCCACCCCCACAGCAGAGAACGGTGTGCCCTCAGCGCCAGCGTCTTCACACTGTCACTACAGCCCCAGGCCAAACCACACAGTGAGTGTGGACAGCTGGGACCTGACAGGTAGGCGTAAGCTTGAATCCAGGCTGTGCTCCTGTGAACTGTGTTTCTTTTTTTTTTTTTTTTTTTTATTTTTAGAGAGAGGGGAAGGGAAGGAGAAAGAGAGGGAGAGAAACATCAATGTGTGGTTGCCTCTCATGTGTCCCCCACTGGGGACCCGGCCTGCAACCCAGGCATGTGCCCTGACTGGGAATTGAACTGGTGACCCTTTGCTTCACAGGCCTGTCCTCAACCCACTGAGCTACACCAGCCAGGGTCCCTGGGCCCCAATTCTCCACCGATGAAAAGACCACCCACAGAGTTGGGAAGTGAAATAAATTATTGATAAATGCACTTGGCACATAGTAGGTGCTTAATACATGATAACCACCCTCGCTTTTAGCACACAGCACTTGAGAACACTCTTTACAAAGTTACTTCTTCAGAAAACTAGCTCAGTAGCATTCTGTTGTCAGGGTCAGGAGACAAGGGGGAGGACATTCTGGAGTTAAAAACAGTTGTAAAAAAAAAAACATACACTTTTTTTTCCTTTAAATTCACAATTAACATTATTGTTTTAAAGACTCAGAGAATTCTCACTATATTGAGAAAGGTTTCCTAAACTCATTTAGCCACTAAAATGTTTTTATAGTTTTGTGACACGGAGTTCCATCCAGAGAGCACATTTGGAGAAAAACAATATTTTTAAAGGAGATTTTCATTCTCTTATACAAATGGCACAACCTATCAGAAAGAAATGTATTCTTTCATTATGTTTATATCACCTTTATCGGAGGCACCTAAAAACACCCGGAGATAAACTGCCAGCTATTGAGACAGGCAGGCAGACCTGATCCTCATATTACAGCATCACAGCTGCCAAGAGCCATGACCCGACCCAAGGAAGATTGAAAGTAGCAATCAGATGCTCAGAAAACTCAGTGCAGAGTGTTTCTTAAACTGCAAAACACAGTGACACATACGTTCATCATCCTCTCATGACACAATGACAGGTAAAGCCTCTGGTCCTCAGAGTGTCCTCTTTGCTCTCACAGCCGTCACCCGGCTCTGCCCACAGGAGAGCACAGCTCTCCCAGGAGAGCAGGGGAAGGAGAGAGCACTGGGCTCCAGAGCCAAATACTGGGATTCAAACTCTCTTAGGCTTGTGTCTTTCCTTAGTTAGAAAACAGAGCTGACATTATGTTGATTAGATAAGATTTATGCAAAACACTTCAGTATAGTCAGTGTCGCATTTAACCAAAGCATTTGGAAAATAGATACACGTGGCAAGTTAGAACCTGAAGGACCTTAGAACTGACCTACCACAACTGCCTAATTTTACCGATGGTGAAACTGAAGGCCAGAGAATGACGGGCCGTTTGTCCAAGGTCACACAGCTCCTTAGTGAGACTTAAACTTGGGTTTCTTGACTTTTAATCCAGAGATCTCCCCACTGTAGCTCAAAGAACAGATTCATCTTCCCTTGAGTTTAACATCAAATGAGAAGAAAATTAAGCTGAAGATAGCAATGGATCTCATAAGAAAATATGAAGCCCCCTTATCTGATATATTCAGGGAAAAAGGAAATTCTGGTTATTCAAAGAATCTGTCTAACGGAAATTAAAAAATTCTCTCCACAAAAAGGTCAGGGAGCCCTGATATACACCACACATAGATTAATGACTTTCAAATCATGCGAAAGCTATACAGTTCACCTTTGAAACTAGGCCGGACATAATTTCCTCTGTCTTTGATGACTCTGGGTTCTCACATTGCCTCAAGGCACCCACAGTGAATATCAATCAGCAGCACACGGAGGGCATAAACGGAGAGCCCTGCTCTGCAAAGGCACCGCGTGTGCAGGGCTGGCTAATGGGGCCCTGGGTTCATGGAAATCCAGGTAGCAGAGAGGGTGTTGTGTACAGATTTATGACCAATTTCCAGGAACTCAGTAATTTAGAATATTTTGTACCTTTACTTTTTTTAAATTTAAAATAGCCTATTGCTTAATATTTTACAGATTTCAGAATTAAAAGTCAACCTCATAAAACAGAAAAACATGTGGATAGTTCATGAAACCTGAAGATATGAATGAAATTTCCAGGGCAATAATTTGCATTAAAAGAAGAGGAAGGGGAGGCCCAAGACATGAACTGACATACCTCACTAGAGACAGAACAAGGATTCAAACTCCAGATTCCCAGCTCCCTGCCCAGAGCTCTTTGCTGCAACAGGATGCAGAATCTTACATTTGCTTTTTCACTTTTTATCCGGGAGACTCTAAGGAACACTACCTGGAATCAAGGGGAGAGCATTTCAGAGATGTCTTCTCTGACATCTAGGTTATGACAAGCTAGGTTATAGCAGCCATAAGAAGCAAGGAGCGGTGTCTACTGCAAAGAATGAAAACCCCCCACTTAGTTATCACTAACCTGCCCCTAAACATATGAACCCCGCCCCATGCCTGCCCAGGAAGTTCCAGCCGCGTAAGCGGATGGAGACAAAACTCTCTCCAAATGAGTGCTTTCTGGCTTCCAAACGCCTGCTACCATCCCACCTGGGTGGCCCCCAAATCCTTTCACACTAAATAAGTGCAGTATTGAATTTGCTCACTTCTCCTAAATCTGCATGGCTTCCCACAGTCTCCATCTCACTTGGTGGTGAAATCATTAACCTATTACCCAGGCTTTTTAAAAAGTTCAGTACGGACTGCCACAGCCACAGTTCAGATTTCTATTGGTTGGCCAGAAAGGTTGTTTAGGTTTTTTCTGTACAAGGGCTCTAGTACTGCTTGGTTGTTTTAACTTTCATTTAAAACAATTTTATTAGATTGTATAGTGACAGCTGTCGTATCGGGGTACATTTAAAAGAATCTATCAAAACTGGTGAATTTTTGTGTAGCCATTTTAAAATTGAAGATGGAAGAAAACACACAACGTTTTTGGCATAGTATGCTTGATTATTTCAAGAAAGGTAAAAACACAACTGAAATGCAAAAAAGATTTGGGCAGTGTATGAGAAGGTGCCGTGACTGATGGAACGTGTCAGGAGGGGTTTGTGGAGTTTTGTGCTAGAGATTTCTCCACCGTCAGGTAGACTAGTGGAAGTCGGTCGCAGTCAAACTCAGACATTAACTGAGAATGATCAACATTATACTGTGAGGGAGATAGCCAACATACTCCAATATCCAAATCAATAGAATTATTGGTGAAAATGAAAAATGTGTCTTTTGTTTCATGGAAAAAACTATAAGGACCTTTTGGCCAGCACAGTACCATCTCACATAAATTACTACAATAGGATTTCTCCTGACACATCTCCCAACAACTCCACCCCATCCCCAACCACTCAGGATAAAATTCTTGTGACATGTTCCACCCACCCCTAACACACACAAACACACAGTTACATTCCAGAAGCACCAACCCTCTTACCACGTTGTACTAATTCTTATCTCTGTAACTCTGATCGTGATAATCTGTCTACCCAGAATGTCCTTCTTTCCTTACTTTGCCCAGATTAATTCATCTCGGTATTTCCTGTTCACGCTCCAAGACTCAAGATGTCACCCTCTGCAAGAAGCCTTCCCTGATCTCCACATCCAACCTACAGGACATATTAAGTGCCCCTCCTCTGTCCTTCCAGAGTCCTTGGAACTTAATTCTCCCATCGCACCGACTACATCTCTGTACAGGATACCCACTGAGGTGTCTGTTCTTCCCACTGTCCTGTGAGTAACTTGGCAGCAAGACCAAGACTCTGCCTTATTCCATCTTTGTCCCTGGTACCCAACACACTTAGCAGATTCTTAATAAATGTTGAATTAATAAACAAGAAAACCAATTAATAAATTAATCAGCAATCTTGTCTATCTTTGCTGCCCTTGCTAGTTAAGTTCACAGGGTAACATCCGTGAACTCAGAAAACACCCACAGGCCTATCCCGAGTGCAAAGCAATTTACAATATAGACAGAAGAGTTTTTCTAATAAGCATGCAGTGAACAGTCGGAAAGGGCTTGTGAAAAGATGCATTTATTCCATGTTGAAAATGTGAGGCTTTTTCTTCCAGATGCTGAAAGCTCTCAATGCAGCTGAATCACAAAAAAATGTCACAGCAACTACAAGGACTTACATTAGTACAATTTGTGCATGTAACTGCTTTTGACCCTCAAAACAGTTCTAGGAAGGCAGTCAGAGCAAGAGCTATCCCCATTTTACAGACAGGAAAACTAGTTTATGAAAATTGTTAAGCACATTGAAGTCCAAAGATTAATTAAATAGAAGACTCAAATCTGACTATTCTGACTCTTGGTCCTCTCCACCACACTGCCTCAAAATGTTTTTATTCAAAATAAAAGCCCAAATACTCTGATCTCTGAATTAGCACTCAGCTGCATTTTCCTGAGGCTCAGGAGAGTCCTGCAGGGCTGTGCTTTGCTCACCACCCACCCAAGGCTGGCCACCCTTCCTTCTCTTCAGAAGGGATGAACATGGCTTCCTTTAGGACCCAGAAACAGATGCTATCCTGACACAAGGAGCTGCTGACCCTCTCCCTGTTCCTGGTTGCTTAGAAGCAAGAAAGCAAATTAGTATCTCAACAGCCTCCTTAGAAAAAAGGCATGATTCACGTAACAGGTCAAATCCTATCCAACAAATGTCACCGAACAGAAATCCTCAAGTGATGAGAAGATTCTCAGGTTTCAGCCACGGATCGTTTATTTAAAAAGCAGCCTTGTTGTGACAAAATCCCAAATACGCTCATGAGTGTGCAAGCACTCACACATACATGCACATGTCATACACTCCTATTATTCTGAGTTATTTTCTGCTGTGTTCTCTCAAGGTTTTTTGATGTGTTAACTCATTAATCCCCATAACATGCCTATAAGAATATCTTAATATCTCCATTTACAACTGAGGAAATTGAGACTTAGAGACCTACCCCTTAGTAGTTGTGGAGACATTAAACCACTTAATCAAATCCTGACGTTGCCACTTGCCTACTCCAGGTAAATTACTTGATCTCTTTAGCCTCAGTTTCTTCTTCTGTGAAATGAAGTTAATCATGATAACTTTCATCACATGACTCTGCTATCCTTTAGGGCACCATTTCTGCTTCAGGCAGTGGATAAGAAGAGAATGTACACAGAAAACAAATGGACTCTTATGCACCTTGGCCCAAAAGGATTTGTATCACTTATATTGCCACTGCATTGCTAATAGGTAGTTGTATACCCACTCCCACAAGCAAGAGGGCTGAGAACTGCAGCCTAGCAGTGTGCCAAGGAAGGCGAAAACTCCGCAGTGAGTCCTGGAGGAAAACTAGGCAACCTTGATGTACTTTCCACACATCCTGATTGAGAGGGATGCAGGGTATCCGCCTGAAAGAGAGGCTGACTAGCAAACCTCCAGTCCGGGCAGAAATAAACAGAAGAACATCATACAAGTCATAAACATCCCAATACCTACACCCCTTTACAGGGGTAAAAAATAACCAGGCAGCATGCATTCAGTAACAGGATAGGATTCTAAATTTGGGGGCAGTCCAAAATAATGAGACTATCTGACAGTGGTGAACCTACTTACTCTCTTGTCACTGTCCCCTTGGTCTCCTCTGCATTATGCTCTCTCTGCTGATTTCTGCAACATTCAATCCAGGCACTCCTCGAGCCATTATGTCCTTCCATTTCATGCAGCATCATGGTCCAGCCTAAAGGAAGAAAGAAATTGTATAGAAAAGAGCGAGGTTCCTGAAGTTTTTCTTTCTGCTTGCTGATAAATAATGACATCCAATATTCAATCATTTCTCCTCTGAACATTTATTACACAACTACTGTGTGTGTAGCAAGTTCAAGGAGACACAGCTCCTACTGAATAGTATGTTCAAGGACTGTTTGGAAAGTATCCAGCCATGTAATATGAAAAATAGAGACATTTATTGAAGAAGATACAAGAAACACTGTACATAGGACAATGATGCCTCAGTCCCCTTCCAAGTAGGCACCTTGGGACCTCACACAGTTCTCCCAGTCGCCTTCAGCTGCCCTGTTGTATTTTCCTGAGTTCCATCAACAGTCTGAAATTTCTTCCCTTTCAAAGGTGATTTTAGTTTTGGGAAAAGCCAGAAGTCACTGGGCACCAAATCTGGGTTTTGGGGGGCTGAGTCACCTAGGTGAGTTGATACTTCACCAAAAATCTCTGCACAAGGTGTGATGTACAAACAGGAATATTGTCGTGATGAAGCTGCCAATCCTCAGTTGCCCACAGCTGCAGCCTTTTGAATCATCTGAATAGTTTCTATGAAGGAAAGTTCAAGCTTAAAGCAAAATTTGATGGAGATCCATTGCTCTATTTGCTCAGTAATTTTGCAGGTGAAGGCCACACAGTGCACACGCTCCCTCTTCAGCATCTAAAGCCCCCACTGACTAGTACAGTGGAGTCATCATTGTTCACACGTGTACATTCCAGTCCACTCTCCTTGGCTGCCAGGTTACATGGATGTCATGCAAACCAATCTCATTATATTAACAATGGCTGGACTTTTTCCAGACAGACCTCATAGTAATCATGCTTACAATTGAGTTTAAAGTTTTCTGTGTATCTTCTCAAAGTTTAAAGTAGAAATACAAAGGAAACCACTGAAACTTTCTATCAATGTGACTGTCCCTGTCAGAAGTGGCCCTGTCACCTAAATAGCTCCCTGTCCCAGCCATTGACAAGTTCTTACAGTAAGTAATCACTACTCGATCCCATCCATTGTTCTCTCCCCACTGGCTCCATCCTGATGCCTCCTGGCTCTGTCCTACTTCCTGGAAAGTGCTTTCCACTGCTTTTCACAGCCTGCCTGCATTTCAAGGCCAGGTTTCCTTTGGATGTTATTTGAATCTTGTTCCCTCTCCTCGCATTTGAGTTACCTGGGTATGCACAAAGAAGTAGAGGTTGGGACACTCTTTAAATCTCTGATGGAACTCCACAGTGGGCCTGCTTCTCTAAAAGTTATGTTATCCAGGTCCTGCTGCAGTCAGTTTTCCTCTCCCGGAAAAAGTCCTTCTAGGGGAGCCAACAAAACGTCTTAGGAAGAGTCAGGTCTCAGTCCTGCAGAGTCCGGTCCTTGGCCCACTGGGTGAGCTTCGTAGATAACCCCTTCTCCTCAACATCTTTGCTACATCTAAAACCATGTGCATGTACTGAATACTTTTTACATTAAATTTCAATAAATATTAAACTTAAAAACTAAAACTTTAATGATAAACTTTAAATCACCATGTAATAGGAAATGTATCACTATCCATGAGCCTTAAATATAACTATGAAAAATAATTTTATCTGTGAATCTCCTAATACCATATGTTACCACTGTTCCTCATTCAGCACTTTGGGAAAACTGTCGGGTGGATTTTAAAGCCACCTCACGTACACATGTAACATCTTGGCGAGTGCACTCACTGGTGGTGTGGGTATCTCACGTGGCAGGACAACCCCAGAGCCTCCCTGCACCACAGCTGCTGTTAAGTGCATTCGACCTCCACCCAGGGCCTGGTAGTCCATGTTTTCATCAACATCAAGGTCTTCCGGCATTTGCTTCAAGGTGCCACATGGGTTGACATGACTGACGTGTTCCTTCTCCTCCCACAGGAGCCATGAGTGTGGCACCCAACTGTTGGTGCAGGGTGATTCTGTCACTTTCATGCGTGTATTCCCTTCCCATGGGGCACACTGCGCACATTTAGGTACCTATTGTCTGCAGCTGCGTCCTCTGAGCTTCTGCGAGGGCCGTGAGGATGCACTTCCCAGAGCACCCAGTTTAAGGGGTGTAGCTGACAGAGCTCCAGCTGCTTGCTCTGAAAATCTCTGCAAGGCTTATGTGCTTTGCATGGGCCGCCCCAGCCAGGGACTGAGTGTGGAGTGGGTAGGAAGACAGACGTATGTCTGGGAGACACAGGATTCCTCTCAGGGTCAGCTGGGGCTCCAGGACTCCCTGATGGCTTTACCCAGCCTTCCTTCAATGGCATGGCTGTCCGCCACACTTACATTCCACACTATCCCCTTCTCTCTTCGTGGGGCAGGGAGAAAGGACTCATATTTGCATAGCAGTCTGAGCGCCCTTCCAGTCTTGCCGGGATCTCTCATTATTTTCTCTCATTCAGGAGTTTCTCCTAATAAAATCCTTACATAGTTAATCTCATGTTGATGTCTGCTTCTGAAAGGACCTGAATTTACACAGTTCCCCTCCTCTTTGTTTGGGTAGACCTTGCTCAGCTGTGGGTTTCATATATTGTAACTGGTTTATTGAATGAGCTAGACCCTAGACAAATCAAATGTATTCTTTCTCTCTATTGCAGACCTGCAAACCTTCCCCAAGGACCCATTTTCCACCCCTTGCGTATAATCCTGGGTAGGTCTTATATAATTAGAATTAAGTTTTATTGGGAGAAATAGAAACCCTATAAATAAGTGGCTTAAATAAGATAGAAACCTATTCATATTATATAAAACAAGCCTTGGAGTGAATGGTACAGGGATGAGGTTACAGCTTCATGTTCCTCAGGGACTCGGGCTCTGTCTAACTCACTGCTCCCCCAAACCTCTCCCTGCCTTCACAGCCCAAAGAGCTCCTGGAGATCCAGCTAACGTATCCACATTTCAAGGATTAGAATAAAGGAAAAAGGAAGGAAAGGAATGCTTAAGAAAACTTACTACGAGTATGACATGAAACTTGGTTTTGTTGACCAGAAGCCTGTATAAGGTAGTGTCTTAGGTAGGGTACAAAGTGCCCAGTAGAAAATCTAGGTTTGTTACAAAGTAAGGAGGAGAGAGTGGATAGGCAACTGGTGGTCTCTGTCACAGCTTCCATGGCTTTTTTAGTCATTTAGCTGTCCTCTGGCCACAATCAGGTGATAAAAGGCTCCATCCATTTTCACATTAAAACTCCAAACCCTCACCCCATTGAAGCCTCCCCCAGGTGTACTGAAGGCCAGGACAAGATGAGCTTCTGCGTTGCCTCACCTCCCCTCCTCATTAGACTGCCGTGTAAACAACTTGAAGTTGTCACTCCCTCCTTCAACAACAAGAAAAAAGCTGAACAAAGTGAAAGTCAAAACTAATGCCCTGAAAACTAAAGAGACAGGCAGGCAAATACTGAGAACCACAGCTTATCCAGAGTGGAAGCTGCTGGAGCCACCAAAGAGCAGAACTTAATGATGAACTGCTGGAGGCTGAGTGTGGACTACGATGAGAGTCAGGAATTCTTGGGGGCCCAGTAGTATGGAGGAACACCCTACTTTTGTAAGTGTCACCTCCAGGAGCCCCATCAAGTTCTCGTGATGAAAACTGGGAAAGTTTCACTTTGTGCCTCCAGCAAGGAAGGGGGAAAAGAAGCCAGTTGGAAATACATCCAGAGTTTTATCTTCATCTTCCCTTAAGATCAGCCACATTACCACAGCCTGACTCATGGAGAAAAGGAAAAACCCACCTTGAGCACCCTCGCCCTTCCTGTCTCACCTAAGTAAGGAAAACGAAAAGCTGAGAAGTACATGGGGGTCACAGCCAAGGAGCACATGCTCACCTAAGGACTGAGAGTGGACCACAGGCGTGCAGAAAGCTTTCCCTCCTCCCACACCTTACCACCCCATCCACCAGGCTCCTGCGTAACAACAGGGACGACTGCGGGAAGGAATACAAGGCTAAGAGTCTATTTAAGAAGGAATTCCTAAGGGAACCCATAGACAACCCAGGAGACAAAATTAAGGACACTGGAGAAAATGGAAGCCTCGCACACACACACTGCTTGTGCAAACAGCGAACAAAGCATATCTCCCAGGGAAATGAATATAAAATCTCGCACCCATGGCCTGTTTCTCTCAGTTTATATGACCAAATATATCATGTCTGGCTTTCAATAAAAAAATTATGCAATGCACGCTAAAAGGCAAGGAAAAACACAAGATACAGAGCAAGCGACAGAACCAGACTCAGATATGACAGATGTTTTGGAATTATGACACCAGGTAAAATAACTGTGATTACTATGCTAAGGCTGTAATGAGAAATCAGAACATGAGAGAACAGATATAATGTAAGCAGAGAGATGTAAACTCTAAGAAAGGATCAAATGGAAATGCCAGGAATCATAACCATTGTAACAGAAATGAAGACTAGCATGACCAACTTCCTTTTTGGTTAGGTGAAGCCCTATGCCAGAGTTTTTACTGACAGGATGTGAGAAGACCTGATGTGTGTAACTTTCAGGACATGCTTTGAAGGACCATGCCCTTTATGGTAGTCATTAGGACTATCCACTTACATTCTACTGAAGGGTTGTACTTCCTGACTCTTCATGATGTTAAGTGTGGTCATGTGATCGGTCTGCCCAATAGGTGAAATGCAAAGCCATTCTGATCTGAGACTCTCCGGCTTACCCTTCCCATGCCACAATCCCTACCAATGCTTCAGATGATGCATGTCCATCCTTTGGTATCCCTGAGTGAGAGAAACATGAAACAGATACCTTAGTGGTTCATACAAACATATCGCATGAGCAAAAAATAAATCACTAATATTTTAAAGGTGATTATTACCACAACACAGTCTAGCCTATTCTGACCAATACTCCCTCCCCTTCCCATCTCCATGTTCACCCTAGCTCAAGTGCAGACACGTGCTCAGCTGACTTGGATCCTGTGAACAACATCCTAGTAATACAAGAGCAATGAAAGGGGAAGAACCTGGGTCTCTGAAGAATTCACAAAGCAAAGACATGATATCAGGTCCAATTTTTTGGTGAAAAGAAAATAAGCTTCCATTTCTGTTAGATCTGAATCTATATCCTAATTAATAAAGTAGGCCATGCAATCTCTAGCTGGTTGCTTACTCTTCAGTCACAAAGAAACCCAAAAAACCCCCATTGTTATCAAAGCATTGTACATTTAAAATGCTGTGCTTTACTTAAGCATTTATAAACATATTTGCACACACCATCGTGCTGTTAGTTCTTAGGAAGTGTTAGATGAAACACAAAATGCTATCACCTACAAGGGGAGAAATTTGATCCCTGCCTTACCATGGCTTTGTTTAAATCTCAATTTATTTAAATTGAGTTAAGTGTAAATATGAGTTGAAAGAGTGCCACCACTGAAATAGTGCCAAGAAGAGGGATGTCAGAATGCTAGCCAGCAGGGGAGTCAGTGTTTGTAATGGAAACTGCCCCAGGTGAGGTTTAAAAAGCACAATAAGCATACTGGCTTGTGTAGCTCAGTGGATTGAGCACAAGCCTGCAAACCAAAGGGTGGCCAGTTCAATTCCCAGTCAGAGCACATGCATGGGTAGCAGGCCAGATCTTCAGTAGGGGGCACAAGAGAGGCAACCACACATTGATGTTTCTCTCCCTCTCCTTCTCCTTCCCTTCCTCTCTCTCTAAAATAAGCATGTGATATAAAGCCTCTGTTAAACTAGCCAGTGTGTAATCAGATGTAGTTATAATACTTTAAATTGAAAGAAAGAGGCATAAAATCAGGGAACAGACTGGCAGCTGTAAGAGGGGAGCAGGGGACTGATTAAAAGAAGGTGAAGGAATGAGTCAAAGAACATACATGAAAAACCCATGGACAACGGTAAGGGGACTGATTATGGAAGTGGGTGGTTGGCTGGGTGGAGGGGGGTGAAAGGGGAACAAGTGGAATACCTGTAATAGCATAAACGATAAAACATTTAAAGAATGAAAAAAGAGCCCATTTCTCCAATTCGTTATGCACCAAATAAAGTCACATAAGTAGTTATATTCCGTAACTCTTTGTATGGCTGATTATATTATGTTTGATACAATCTTCAAGATTAGAAGTTTTTAAGAAGATAAACTACAACTACAAATGAATTAAATGGAAACTAACATGCCTTGACTGATGTGGCTCAATTGGTTGGGCATTGTCCTGCAAAGCAAAAAGGTCACTGCTTCATTCCCAGTTGGGGCACATGCTTGATCTCTGGTCAGGGCGTGTGCAAGAGGCAATTAATCAATGTTTCTCTCTCTCATTCATGTTTCTCTCCCTCTCTTTCTCCCTCCCTTCCCCTTTCATAAATAAATAAATAAATAAATATTTTAAATCTTTAAAAATGAAAAAGAAGCTAACTGGCTCCTCTGACTAGAAAACTAGCTATGGCTTCAGAAGACGCTTGCTCTAACAGCTAAAATGATGACCAGATCTGGTTTCTCTGTGTCTGTTTCTGGGTTCCCTTTTTTGGGATGGCTTCAGTCTCCAAGGCACACACATCACCCCCCACCACCTCTCCTCTCACTTTAGGATGGCTGCCACAGAACTACACATTCTCTTGTTTATCTACACAAGGAAGAGTATGCCACCCAACCACTCAACACAAGCCTGGAATCCAAGTTTGACTGAACTAGCTGAGGTCATATGTCTACCCCTGAGCAGAATAACCTAATATGGGTTTCAGGGTACAGTCAGCATCCTCTGAAACATGGGGAAAAGATAGATAGCTACAACATAAAGTGGTAGTTCCTTTTCCTCCTACACAGGTGACTAGAATGCATTTTTCTGCTTCTCTTGCAGCTAGGTACAGTCATGTGATTGAGTTGTAACAAATAACATGAAATCCTTGCCCATGACATCAACCCACCTTTAATTCTCTTTTTTCTGCACCTGAAACTAAAAGGAGAAGACTGTAAAGTATTAGAAGGTAGGAAATACAGAAATCTCCAAGTGAGAAAGTAGAAGCCAGGAATACCCACATTAGACTATGATGTGAATGAGAAATACATTTTTATAGTGTTTAGGCATTACAACAGTAAGCATTAGTATTTAATGCTATAGTAAGCCTTACTTTAACTAATATAATACTGCAAAGTAATTTGGAGTGATGGAGTGGAGTAGGGCAAATAGATATTGGACAGCCCAAAATAAGCAACACCCACTGCAACAATGGTTTTCAGACTTTGGATTATCTTTAAGTAAAATGGAAGCAATTATGCTGCCAGAAACATCTCAGTCTACATACATTTTCTTTTATAGAAGAGGAGCATTGTGATGACTTAGCCACAAACCAAATAAACAAAGCAGCAATTGCCTCTCATGCTATAATAAGCCTTTACAAACATGCCCTGCATTTGCACATGGCTTCCTTAATAAATGGATGCTATTTTCTTATGCTCACCAGCAGTCATATCAAATAAGAGATGTAATTTAAATTGGTTTTGCATCTCAGGGAACCACTCTTCAATATAACTGGCATTTTCTAAAATGAAGAAAAGTATTTTTCTAAAATCTCTTTGATTTTAATGCGCAAGTAGAAAGAAGACAAAAGAAAGCAAAAACCAAGAGGCAAAGCAAAGGCAATACAGAAGAAAGTGGGAACCCGTTCAAAAGCCAGTGAGAGAGGCAACGAACAGTGACTGGTGGAAGCCCAAGTCAAGTACCTCCTGTCCTAAATGGAATATGCTCAGGGTAGGGTGGTATTGGTACCAAATCCAGAGCATAAGCAGGAATTGACATGCCAGATGACAGACAAGTGTGTGCATTGCCTAGAGAGCTCCTTACTCTTCAACTGGATAAATTCTACTCATCTTGCAGGTCTCTGCTGAAATATCATATAGCCTTGGGAGAGAATCTCATGAAAATTCCCTCTTCATCTCTATATAGTTATTCCTCCTCTTATAATTACCTTAATAACCTTCCCTCTTCTTCCATAGCTCTTCTCATTACTGTAATTATAGAGTTATCTGTGTAATTATTTTAGGTCTGTCTTCCCACCTAAAGTGAGAGTTCTATGGCGGCAAAGACCTGTTCACCTGCATATTTCCAGGGCCTGGCACAGTGCTCGGCCCATAGCAGAAACTCATCCATTCCAATGGCATTCCGATGGGTGGGGCTGGTATCAAGCTATTTTAAATAGACCAAGTGCCTGAGCACATCTTAGCCTGACATTTTCCTTTTGGCCAATTATGAAGGAAAAAAAAACCTAGAAACCAATGAAATATTGTCTCTTAAATTATCTAAGAAATCATCTGTTTTGTAAAACACTTGGAAAGACTGTAGGAATTTTTCTTTGGACTCTTTTTCTTGGAGACCAACACTATCACATCACTGCATATGGACTAATATCTCTAAAATTATAGCCCTTCATTTCTTTCCCTGGAGAAAAACCATGACCCAGCACATGAACTTTAAATCAATCTCTATTCCATCACTCACATTTTTTCTCTTCCTGGCTACATGTTTCCTAAGTCCCTCTGCTCTCTGAGAGAGCCCCATTTTTCTCAACAGTGTAACCCACAGGTTGTAAAAGTGAAAAAAAGATAATATGGTAAACAGTCTAGCTCCAAGTCTATGACACAGTGTCAATGCTCTATGACTTTCCCTTTCTCTCATGGCACTCTCTGTCCCTAAAGTCCTCTCTGCCATTCAACCTTACTGCATTCTCTAAACTTTTCTTCCACTTGCCTCCTTATTCAAATCCACTTCAAGCTCAGAGCAGAAAGGATCTAATCATCTAATTCAAAGGTCTCGGTGATTGATGGGTTTTCGATTTCTTTATTTATTGTTTTTTTAGGGGAAAGAGACAATATTAATTTGTTGTTCCACTTATTTATGCATTTGCTTGATTCTTGCATGTGCCTCCAATCGAAAGTCCTCACCATCAGAGCTGTTCTTCATTTTCCTTGCAGCCAATCTACTCTTCATCCTTACTCAGGATGCATTTGTAAGGTCTGTTCTATGCCAGGCCTGTGTTAAACCCTGGAGATACACTCCAGGGGCTCACAAGTGGAGGCAATGAGACATGGACACAGAAGTTGAACTAAAATGATGTGGTTCACAGGATAAAAGTTGGAGCAGGATACAGCAATGGCACCAAGGAGGAAGTGTTTGATTCCATGTGGGGAACGATGGCTCTCAAAACATTTCACAAGATGATGAAACATGAACTAAATCTAGAAAGAGAAGTGAGTGTTGCTCCCTGAATGCACAGAGAGAGAGAGAGAGAGAGAGAGAGAGAGATTGAACTTTAACACAGAATTTTTAGTACTAAGATCCATGCCCATGGTGGTATCCTAGTGCCAGACTCTGGGACCCACTCACAGAGCTGGACAGGAGGCCAGTTCCCTGAAACACAGCCAGGGGACCCTTCCATCTATTAGGGATAATCCGGGTTCCCACCATCTGTAAGAAATTCTGACTCATGGATGATGTTGGAGGGGATGACAAGACAGGACCTCTCCTAAACACAAATACACACTTTGAAGTAAGTTTAGCACCAGACACTGGCAGCAGACACAATGGGCATGGCAAACAAGGGGAGAAGTCCTGCGAGTCTGGCAAAGGCACCAGGGGAAAACAACAATAACGGTGATAGCTAAGACAGACTGAATGCTTAGTGTGTGTTATGAGTACTTTTATACTTCACATGCACTAATTCCATATACAAAATTATCTCCATTTAGTAGATGAGAAAACCAAGGCAGAGATACATATAAGTATCTTGCCCAAGGTCCCAGAGCTAACAAGCAAGGGATCCAAGCAGGAGATAAACCTGGAAGGTCTCTGTGCAAAGTTCATGCTGAGAATCTCTTTGCTAGTCAGCCTCAAAACCAACGGTGCTGTCTCACAAGGTTGACGGGAGTTGAAGTGCAGTAGGGTCAGCAAACTCCGACCCTGGATCACGAGCCCCTCAGTCTGTGCTGGGCTCTATCCTCCCTGCAGAGCTAGAAGTCAGGTCTGCTGCTGATACAAGGCAGAAAAGGCCTTTTGTATCACATTTCACGGGAGTTAGGCATACTTTCTCTGACGCCTGATATTGATGAAGACAACAGTTTCCCTGCAATTAGCACAACAGTAGTTCATTTCACCTAGCCAATTAAAAAATGCACAGAACCTTCTAGAAATAGCTCCCTCCCAATTATCACTTCCACAACTTGCAGGGACTAGAATTTTCCATTTCAAGTCTGTTTGCGTGATCTTCATATTAATTCTTCCAAAATGACATTTTATCACAAAGAGTATCTCCATTTAACTTCCCTGTGTCAATATTAACGATGGCATTTGTGTGTTTATGAGGTAAAAATTGGGTCCTGACAATCACGCAGTCAATTCCAGGGCCCACGAGCTCAATCATCAGGGCTTCTCAATTGCTTTTTTAATTTCTTCTGTTGACATTGACCCTGCGTGAGGTTATTTTTAAAAATCTTTATGAATATAATTTATGACTTAATTTTAACAAGTATTAGATAGATGTTATCACTGAGTCCATGACCTGAGGTGGTGAAGATTTCCTATCAGAGAGCATCAAGATTCATTTAAATTTCTCATTTTGTGACTCCTATTCTATTTCCCTACCAGCACTAAGGGTCACTATAAATGAAATGAGAAGTGCCTTTCACATTAACTGTTTTTTATTGATTCCTTGGAGCAGAAATATAGATTTTTCTAAAGCAACTGAAGTGTTAGAAAAACAAACTACCTAAAGGAAGACAAAGAACATTTTTATGTGTATCTACGACAATAATATTATCAATGAGATGTTTGTCCAATGTATTCAGTGCGTTCTACATCACGGTATTCCAAAGTTTATGTTTTCAGTAAAAAACAGAAACATTTTTCAACTGAAAGGTTCTTAAGAATAAGTGCCATGTGGATTTGAAACTGACCACCTACAGGATAAATAGTGCTTGGCCTATACAGAGTTTTAAAAATAGAAAAACATTACAAAAAGGCTTGATTTCTAACTTCCTTTGAAAAGTCAAAAGATGGCAGGACTGTGCCCACACCTTCCCATGGCGATAATGGCCTCTCCTGCGGTCAGTCCCCACACTCTGCCATTGTCACGGCCTGCCACTTACTTCTGTCTTACACCTTACACGCTTCACTCTCTCACCTTACCCGCCTGATCCCTGAAGGCTTTGAGGCTGTCAACCTCCTTATTTCACAGATAAGGACACTGAGAACCAGAGCAATTAAATGACATGTCCACACAGCCAGGACAAGGACTAGGTCCCGGTCCCCTAACCTACGCCATGCTACTGACTTTCTTCAATTTTGTCTTTAACAATACCTACTGGACTTGTGGATATACACTATTTAACACCTCACTGAGTGTAACAAACAGGTAAATATTATCGTGCCTCTGGTCTTGCCAAAGACATTTGTAATAATGATAACCTAATTTACTCGTCCCAACAAAATGCTTTACCACCTACAGATCTGTCATCAGAAAGAAATACTAGCTGTGAGGATTGCTCGGAATGATAATAATGTGATGCCATATTTTATTGACTTCTGCCTGATGCCTGCAGTAGCAATTAGGCAATACTCTAAACACAAGTACTGCTGAGCCCAGGAGACTGAACATGGTCTTGGAAAAGGCTAATAAGAAGAAACACTAAGAAATGTCCCTGTGTTAGGCAGCCAAGATGGCCCAAAGATCCAAATCTCTGAGCATTCATGCCCTTAAGTAATTCTCCTCCTTTTGAGTGAGGACTGGACCCAGCGACTCACTGCTAATGAAGAGACCAAGGCAAAAGTGATGGTATGTCACTTGAAAAGATTAGAATATAATAGACTGTGGCTTCTGTCTTGCAGGGCTCTTGCTCGCCTGCTCTTGGATGGCTTGCCCTGGGAGAAGCCAGCTGTCGTGCTGTGAAGCTGCCTTGTGAAAGAGAGCCTTGCAGGAAAAGACAGAGCCTTGCCAACCATCACACGAGTGAGCTGAAAGCAGAACCCCTCCCAGGCTATACTCATTGTGAGACCATAACCCCAATCAACAGACTGACTGTAACCTCATAAGAAACATTGAGACCGAAGAGTCCAGATAAGCCATTCCCAGATTTCTGACCCACAGAAACTATGAAAAAATAGTTGCTGTTTTAAGCCACAATTTGGGGGTCACTTGTTATACAGCAATAATCAAACAGGCTCCTCCACCAGATAGAAATCAGAGATTCCTGAGTTCCTTATATATAGTGAGCCACTTAAACCTCTACCACATATTGCAAATAATTTGTACATATATGTGCATGTGTGTATATGCAAACACATATGTGTGTGCATGTATGTATCAGAAATGTGGAATTGTACTAATTATAAATATACACCTGTGAGTAAAACAGAACTGCGTTCAAATCTGGCTCAGTCATTTATTAGCTAGATGACCTTGGAAAGATACTCAGCCTTCATCTCCTCACCTGAAAGTTCAGTGAACAATCTCACTATGTTTTCTATGATTAATACTTAATCATACTATTGCAGTCACTGGCTGCAGTCCACCCTGAGATCAGATCCAGTTCCAGTGGGCTCAAGCCATAAACCAGCCAGAAGGTCCTCCACGCATTTCAAATCACCTATGCTTCATGGTGTGTTCCACATGCTGGGCTCACCTGTCCCAGGAAGCTTTGTAGGCAACAGACTAACCTATCTGTGAAATGGTGTTTCTAGACACCGCCATTATAAAGATGATATGGGCTAGGTGTCCAAATACCATGTAGCGTTCGGGGACGATGATCAGTTGAACCGTTGATCATAAGGCTTTTATACTGCTCAACATGAGTAGAAGAGAACTGTCTGAAAAAAACTTATTTTTAGCCAAAGTTCAAGATTTCTAAACTATAATTCTACAGATTATGACTTTTCTCTTCATTTTCATAATTAACATCTTTGGCTTGCTAACTCCCTCAAGGAAAAATAAATTTTCACAGAGCAGCTTGCTCAGGATTATTTATGGATGTAAAACTTTGCCATCCAAGGTCGGTGATAGCTCAGTCCAAGAGTCTCAAGTGTTTGTGTGGGAGGTTGTGGTTGTTTTTCTGTCATCAAATCCAGAAAAGTAAGCCTGAGCAATTATTCACAAGTGGATGAAAATTATTTAGAACGCTTTTCAATTTGCCCCTTTATTTCACAAAATTTGGTTGAACACGCTTCCGTGACAAACATCATATTAAATATGAAGATAATGAGATGACACACGTAACCTAAAGTGGATTGTACTCTAATGGCAGAGATAGATGTTTAAAGAAAGAATAATACTCTGAATAGGTTCAACACTTAATGCACTGCAGCAACACTGCTTATTGAAAGCAGGAAGGAAAGTCTGCTTGGGGAGACAGTGAAAGAATTCTAAGGAAGAGAGAGTTTGTGTTAAGCCTTGAAAAATGAACTGGAATATACTCATGGGTGGAGAAATGGTGAAGCTGACAGACTTCCAGGTCCAATCACATGAACAAAGGCAGAAAGGGATGGAAGGCAAGGAGGTGTTTAAAATGCTGCAAGAATACAGAGTTTAAGTGTATGAAGATTATAGTGGGAACTGAGGCTGGAATGGAAAGATGAGCCCAGATCAGGAAAATTACCCAGACATGAAGGAATAAAGGCACAAGCTACAGCAGGAGAAGGTGAAATGAAAAGGAATCAACAGAGTCAAGGGCAGCAGCCAACTGAGAAAACAACTGATCGAACAATGCATTTATTAGTTGATTTTGTGCCTTTCATTTCTGTATGAAGTAAAAAGGTGGAATAAAGGAGAAGCAATAAAAATATAAAAGAATAAGACAATGAAAAAGAAGATATATAGCAAAAAAAGAGGTGATCATGTAAGAGATAAAACACATGTTTAAGAAATATTCCATGTGAGGAGTCAGAGGGACATTCAGTATTTAAGATCATGGAAACTTTAAAAAGTTTAAAGCCGCCCTGGCTGGAGTAGCTCAGTGGATTGAGCACGAGCTTGCGAAGCACACGATTGCGGTTCGATTCCCAGTCAGGGCACATGCCTGGGCTGCAGGCCAGTTCCCAGCAGGGACACATGAGAGGCAACCATACATTGATATTTCTCTCCCTCTCTCCTTCCCTTCCCCTTTAAAGAAAAATAAATAAAATCTTAAAAAAAAAAAGATTAAAAAGTTTAAAGCTAATGAAAGGGAAATAATTAAGGGAATTACTTTAACAAGTTAATGCCACACAGCACAATAGAGGGTCTAATCCAGATTTTGTATAAATCCTCAGGAAGCTTAGCACTCAGCCTTGTCTTGAAATTAACTGCTTCTATAAACTACAACAGAGATGGGCAAACTTCTTCTTCAAAGGCCAGACAGTATTTTAAACTTGCATTAGTCTCTTTTGCAACAATTTAACATAATAATGTGACAGCAGCGACAGGCAATACACAAGCAAATGGGCATGGCTATGTTCCAATAAAACTTTATTTGTAAACACAGGTGTCCAGCCTCCAAGCAGTCATTTACCAACTCCTGCAGCAAATGTTTTATGACTTCACTTTATTCAATACAGATTGCATCATATTTACTAATATTGTAAACCATAGACAAAAGAATAGCTACCACCTACAGGGTGCTTATTATGTGTTGGACACTTTCTAAACATTTTCAATATAAATTATATAGCTTACCTGATGTAAAACTGTGAGGTAGATATTAACATTTTCTTTTAAAGGTGAAGAAACTGAGGATCTTGCAGATTAATTTGCCCAAAGTCACTGGTAAATGATGAAACTAGAGTTTAGAAAGCAAGATAGGATTTTCCCTCCAACCAGTATACTAGACTAGCTATTCTGAAAAATCCCTCTCACTAAAAACTATCTAGATGCTAGATAAATTGTAAATAATATGGTTTAAAAGGCAATTTTTGAGCTCAAAAAAAAAGCAAGAGAAATACCCAAAGACCAAAAAATTTAGCCTTATACTGTAAAATGAGTGGTAAGTAAATATAAAAGCTGAGACTTCTTTGTAGGCAAGTGATAGTGATGGATACCCAGAAAAATCAGGGCTTATGGTCACAGAGAAGGGACCTTTGACCAATTAATAAACCTGAGACCCTTGTCTACAGCAGAACCTGCAGATGGGGCTCCATCCTTAGTGAAAGATAAGATTAGAAACAGAGATCAAAAAACAAAATGTCCATCTGCAGGGGTGGGGGGAGGGGGCAGCCATGCCCAAAATCATGCTTCTAGAAAATAGAAAAGAAAAAAGTTAGAAACATATGAAATTAATTCAGGAGACTCAGTATTGCACTAAGATGAGTTCAAGAAAATAAAAACAGGAAAAAAGATTAAAGAAACCATAAGACTTTTTTTAAAAATAGAGAGGGCTGAAGAAAAAGAGATTTCTAAAATGAAATGGCCCATTTGATTTCCAATAGAGTAAATGACCAAATTAAAAACGATAAAATTTTAGAACACCATCAATAAAGAGAAATGGCCTAAAGGATTTGTCAGAGAAAAAATAAAATCTACCTATGAAGAAATGAGTGATGTCAGATTTACAAATAACACTGAGTACTAGAAGACAAAAAAAAAAATGCCTTAAAAGTTATGAAGAGCCCTGGCTGGTGTAGCTCAGTGGACTGAGCGTGGGCCTACGAACCAAACAACAGCAGTTCAATTCCCAGTCAGGGCACATGCCTGGGTTGTAGGCCAGTTCCCAGCACGGGACACACGAGAGGCAACCATACATTGATTTTTCTCTCCCTCTCTCCTTCCCTTCCCATCTAAAGATAAATAAATAAAATATTTTTTAAAAAGTTATGGAAAAAACATTTCAGTCTAGAATTCTATAACAAGTCAAAATATCAGTCAAGGATAAGGACAGAAATAACATATTGCAGTTAAAAAGAAAACACCTAGAATTAATTTTTTAAAATTGCATGGGTGGATTTAAAATTAACACATGTATTTTTAAGACAGTCTTATTAAAGTAAAAAGTGTCAATGAGTGAAAATGGAAACAGAAATGATTTCATTCACTTGAAAATTCAAAAGTTTTTTATGTTTAACCAAAAAATGAAGAATCCATATAAGATAATAAAATATCATCAAAATATTTTACATGACATCTGAATATATTTTTCAAACACATCATCATTCCTAGATGAGAAGCATTAACATAAAATCATTAAGCACCTTGGGAAAGCACTTGAAGGACCGGTGATAACAGTGAAGGCATTAAGCAAAAAGCAACAACAAAAAAGCACTTCACAGACAGACAACAGCATGGTGAATGGGGTGTGGGGGGAGGAACAAGAGGGCAAAGAAGAGGTAAATGGTGGTGGAAGGAGACTAGAGTTTGGGTGGCAGACACACAATACGTACAATACAATACACAGATTAGACAACACACAAGACAATATACAGATGATGTATTATAGAATTGTACATCTGAAACCTATATAATTTTATTAATCAATGAATTCACCCCAATAAATAAATTTTTTAAAAGAAAGTAAAATAAATAAATCTCTTGACCTTTTCTCTCCTAAAAAAAAAAAATAGGTACTGTGAATTATTCAGTCCCCCAAATCAGAGAAAAACATAAAATGAAGCCCCTTTTCCATGAATTTAGGTGCTGTAACTAGGGCATGCTTAGGCTATAACCAGTTCAATGACTAAAATCATCTGATAACTACTTGTTTCTCATCATCATTCAGTCTTATGAGAAATCATGGGAGTCTTCTACAGAAGACAGTAGACCATTGGCAAAAGCTCATCCAGAGAAGCAGATGTTGTGGTTACCAAGTTGGAGAAGAAATCATAAATTTTACTCCAAAAGCTGCTTGCCAGAAGTACTACAAAGAGGAAATTCAAGCTTTATCCTCTACCTCCCACTTGAGGGAAAATATTCAGATGCATTTGTCTAAACTCATCAAAGAACCTTGGCAAGTTGGTCGTCTTCTTTCCAATAAATACAGGCCAAAACAGAATGTAAGTGTAAACCTGCTATGTACAGTAATCTTCACCAACCTCAATATGCTCATTCTTAGAAAATGCGTGAGAAAAATTGAAGCAAATCCTACAAGTCAAGAAAACTGTACCTTCCACTAAAATATTGGGACATTAACATGAAGGAAAGAGTATGGGTTGTTGCTGAGCAAACTTACTTCAAGAAATGTCAGACGATGTGCTCTTCTGACAACCCGAGACTTTATTACAAGAAAAAGGGAAGGGAACCAATATAGTGTGTTTCTGTACAAATTTCTGAGCCAAAAATATTTCTACAAGTAAAAAATATGGGCACTTTATCTTAAATACTATGGAACTAGAAGCTATCTATTCTCCATGGATCTTGAAGGAGTTTCTAGTATGGAAATGAGGGGGAGAAAATTAAGCCTGGAATATTGACATCAATAAGCCAAAAGTAAGAAAGAGGGAGTGTGCTTCCTTCCCCAAAAGTACTTTAAGGCCAGGAATATGTGGACAAAATCGAGTGTCAAAACAGTAATAATCAGACAAGCCAGAGTGCCTGACCACTGTCCAGAATGCAGATTTCTCTGATAAAAAACAGCCCCGTAAAACATGAAGTTGTAGTCACTGGTATATATATAGATGTGTGGTAGGTGAAATTCTAAGACGGCCCTCTACCCCCGAGTGACCCTTGCCCTTGTGAAATCTCCTCCCCTTGAGTGTGAGCAGAACCTGCGAATATGGTGAGAGGTCAGCCCTGTGACAATCGTGCCAACATGACACAGCCAAAAGGAGATGATTGGGAGCAAGACCTCAGGGTGGGCTCTAGGAGCAGAAAGTCACACAGAAGAAAATCAGTGAGCACCTGAAATTAATCTATAACTGTGATGTACTTAACATCAAGAGGACAGACCTAACCGGGATCAGAACATACCACAAAGCCATTTAATAAAACCAGGATGGCACTAGCATAGAAATAGAAAATGATCCCAGAATATATAAAAATTTAACATAGGAAAAATGTAGTAGTTCAAGTCAATGGAGATAATGTAGCTTGTCTGATAAATGAAACTGGCTGAAAAGACAGAAACATTGTAAGAATATTTAGGAAGCTACCAATCAAAAGTAAGGGAAGCCTTTTAATCAAGATTGGAAAGGCAGAAGATACTTTTAAAATACAAAAAAACAGAGGTATTTGTCTATATAGAGATATTTTAATATGTATATGACAAAAAACAATATAAACAACCAGTGCACAAATGCTTGAGAAATTCTGTCACATATAAGTAATAGGCACCTCATAGTGCTGGGCAAAAGCACTCTGATGCTTCTGCAGTTGTGAGGATGTGAAACACAGAGTTTGTTCTTGTATCATTACTTATACATTAACTATTATATTATTTCTCTTATTATTGTTGTTATTACATCACATCCTTACTCATGATTTACCTTCTAGGTAACTGTGGCTGGTAACTTAACCTCCTTTTGCCCACCTTGTATACAAATAATATTTATAAACTGGCAAGAAAATAAAAATTTAGTACACAAACAGGCAGCAGGTTTGAATAGACAGTTCATTAAAAATCAAGTCCAGACTTCCAGCCAAGATGGAGACGTAGGTGGAAACATTGTGCCTCTTCGCACAACCAAGTTTAAAGACAACAAAGTTTTGGTGACAAAAACACAGCCAAAACACAGAAAATTGAACTTTATGGAAGTCTGACAACAACGAACCCTTCATCCAGACTGGTAAGAAGGACAGAGTCAGCAGCGGAGCAGGGTCAGGCAGGAAAGATCAGCCGATCGACCCAGGAGCTCAGAAGCGCAGGAGCACAAGAGGTGCTTGGCGGATCCCAGGCGTGGGGTGGCAACGGGCAGACCCAGTGAGGGCACAAGGCAGCTGGCTGATGGCACACATTGGTGCATAAATAAACCAAGCAAAGGAGCAAGCAGTGAGACAGATTGCTCAGGCCAGGGCCCCAGTGATGGGAATTACAAAGCACCAATTGTAAACACTTTTGGGGTTGAGGTGCCGGGAGAAGCTCCCAGAATGACAGAGAGTTCATTGGAGAGACCCACAGGGTCCTGGAAGGTGCACAAGCCCACACACCTGGGAACCACCACCAGAAGGGCCCAATTTGCTTGTGGGAAGAGGCAGAGGGGCCAAAAATCTAAGAGAGAACGTAACAAATGCCATTGCCCCTCTCTGACCCCGCCCCCACATACAGCGTCACAACACAGCAACTGGGTCACCCCACCCTGGTGAACACCTAAGGCTCTGCCCTTCATACAAAATAGGCGCAACCTGACCAAAACATTATGGCTCAAGCAGAAAAAAAACTCAAAGCCCCAGAGTCAATAAATCTAAGTGACTAAGAGATAGCTAACCTTTCAGATGCACAGTTCAAAACACTGGTGATCAGGATGCTCACAGAACTGGTTGGTTTTAGCCACAAATTAGAGGAACATATGAAGGCTAAACTAATTGAAATGAAGGGAAATGCACAGGAAACCAGTTAGTGATGGAAAGGAAACTGGGACTCAAATCAAGGGAGTGGACCAAAAGGAAGAAAAAAATGACCAAACAGAAAAGGATGAAGAAACAAGAATTCAGAAAAATGAGGAGAGGCTGAGGAACCTTCAGGACATCTTTAAACACTCCAACATACGAATTATAGGGGTACCAGAAGGGGAAGAGGAACAGTCACGAGTGGAAACCTTATTTGAACAAATAATAGAGGAGAATTCCCCCAATCTGGCTAAGGAAATAGACTTCCAGGAAATCCAGGAAGCTCAGAGAATCCCAAAGAACTTGGACCCAAGAAGGAACACACCAAGGCACATCATAATTACATTAGCCAAGATTAAAATAAAGAAAAGAATCCTAGAAGCAGCAAGAGAGAAGGGGACAGTCACCTACAAAGGAGTTCCCATCAGACTGTCAGTGGATTTCTCAAAAGAGACTTTACAGGCAAGAAGGGGCTGGAAAGAAGTATTCCAAGTCATGAAATTCAAAGACCTACATCCAAGACTGCTCTATTCAGCAAAGCTTTCATTTAGAATGGAAGGGCAGATAAAGTGCTTCTCAGATAAGGTCAAGTTCAAGGAGTTCATCATCACCAAACCCTCACTGTATGAAATGTTAAAGGGACTTATCTAAGAAAAAGAAGATAAAAAAAGATGAACAGTGAAAGGACAGCAAACTCACAGTTATTAAGACACCAATTTCAAAACTACCATGTTTTCTACTAATAAGTTCTTTATATGAATTAAAAGTTGAAATAAAAATATTCTGGATATTTGCTTACATAAAAAAAAAAAAAAAGAATCACACCTAAAACAAAAGCAAACTAAGAGGACAGCTAGATCAGGAGCAGAACCATAAAAATGGAGGTCACATGGAGGGTTAGCAACAGGGGAGTGGGAGGAGGAGAAGAGGGGAGAAGGTACAGAGAATAAGTAGCATAGACAGTAGGTAGAAAATAGACAGGGGGGAGGGCAAGAATAGTATGGGAAATATAGAATCTAAAGAACTTGTGACACGTGTTCATGAACTAAAGGGGGGAAAATGGTGGGGGCAGGGTGTGCAGGGTGGATGGGAACGGAGGGGGAGGAATAGAACAAATGTAATGGCATAATCAATAAAATGTATTAGGAAAAAAATCAAGTCCAAATGGCCAAAGAAAGGTTATAAAATATTCAAATTTTCTAATAGTGAGGAAAATGTAAACACCCTCATCAAACTGACAAAAATTGAAAATACCTGCATGACTCATTTTTAGTGGTGATGTGAGGAAATTGTACTTACTTAAATGATGTTACATGAAATGCTACTATGTTTTGGAGAGCAAGCTGACAACATCTATTAAAATTAAAAATGCACTTTCTATACTCAGACCCCTACTCCTGGAGGTGCCCAAAGGCCACAAATGCCTGACACTCTCTAGAGAAGGACACTTTCTACAGTTTTGTGTGTAGTGACAAAAACTGGGGGCACTGTAAACACTCAATAATAAGGGAATACCAGGGGGGATCCAAAAAACCAAAATTATCTTTTGGTGGGTAGGACCGTTGTAGGTCCCTCCCCTCCCCACCCTAGGTGAGTGTTCTAGAAACCCATCTGTATCAGTGTACCAACTAGCCCTGTTGTGAGAGGTTGCGTTCAGCTTCAGTGAATTTTTTTAAACACTTTCAACATGTTTGCCCATTTCACGATGGATGGTTTTCAAATGCACCTGCCTACACCACTCTGAGTGTTCACCATTTTGACCAAAAATGGCATGATCCCTATTCCCCACCCTCCCTGTTCACCTGATCTTTCCCCAACTGACTCTTTTTTTGTTTCCCCAGGTGAAAAAAACCCTCAAAAGAAAATGTTTTGTCAATGTGGAAGAGGTGAAACAAAAAAACGTCATTTAGTATTTAAACATAAATACCAAAAGGCATCAAAATTGATGAATTCAAAAACTGTTCTGAGCAGTGGGGGAAAAGTCTTGATAGGCATATTACATCAAATGGAGAGTACTTTTAAGGTGACTGAAGTTTAAACATGTAAGAGTAAATATATAATTTCTTAAATAAATTCTGTTTTGGGGGTTCCCCCTCATGCTTTAATAAATTATGGTGCATTCATATCATGAAATATTATGTGGCAATCGAGAAGAATGAAATAGAGCTACTCCAGGTTTTGGAGATTTGGGAAACTTTCATGAACTGATACAGATATAATGTCAGTGTGACTGGAGTGAATTATGTGACGGAAGAATGAGGTTGGAGGACTGTGTTCCAGTGAGAAAACACGGGCCCCCGCTCCATCCTAATGAGTTTGAAGACTCTGCAAACCACATGATAAAAAGAATAATATCGAAAGGGAAGCCCTACAGAAAGCTAGGCTAGCCCAATTAATCTAAGGCAACCTTGACTTCCCCATCTTACCTTCCCATTTGTCTCTTATGCTTTCCTCACTTCCTTTTAGGTTTTCTAAGAGCAGCATCCGAGTGTAAAGAAATAAATCCATGAGAGATAAGGGACACCTGGTGTTGCAGCTAAGTGACTATTGTACTCAGATCCCTACAATAAAATGTCACCAAATCAGGCTCCAGAAGAAACTGTTTTCCAAATATGCTACACTGTTCTTTTGGTAATTTGATTGTGGTGACAGGTCAGTCAGGCTATAATTGGGTTTAATTAGCCTCCCTACTGCTGCAATATTCTTTACCTTCATGCAGACTGTCAAACAGCAGCAGAAGGGAGGGCCGGGGGAAGGGGGGCGGGCAGGGAGGGGGTGGGGGAGGAAAAGGGTAGTTCATTTGCCACCTTTCTGAAACTCCACATAAATTGTTTTCAAGCTGTCTCACAAGCAAATGCCCCACTTTCCAGCGTAAATGAGGGGAGTCACGTCACCATGGCAGCCCTCAGAAAGAGAGGGCTGGTCCTTTCAGCAATAGACAATAAACTCGGGTCCATCTTTTGTAGAACAATGTGTGGTTTCCAAAGCCCAGGGAAGAGAAAAATCTCTACATCCGCTCCATAGTTCCCCCTGGTAAGATACTATCTGAGGGGGCTGCCAGAAGCTAAGAAAATTTTATAAAATCAAGCAAATATATTCGAAGATGCAAAATTGTTGTGTTGCGAAGCATACAGGGACTGTGTCTTTCTATGTATCAGATACCCCACAAAAGGGGAGGATCAGGACCAAATTTCTGACTGGCATTGAAATAATTGTATACATATTGAAGTTTTATTCAAAACATAATATTCTTTTTAAATTCAAGACTATTCTATCATACTGAGTCATTTCAGGAACTCCCACCTCTGAGAATCCACTATCATTCCCAGAAGTTTTCATCAGAAGTCTTCTGGGAAACTGACCTCTAAGGATATTGCGTTTTTTAAATGAGTTTTTAAAGTGAAGATTATCCCTGGGACCGGTCTGCTCCAGGGTGCACAGCTCTCTCTTCCTTCTTCCCACAGAGCTACCCAGCACTGGTCAAGGCTCATTCAGTCCAACAACGGGGGCAAGCAGAGACACTCACAGGCACTCCAGTGCCCACTCCCTCTTAGCTACTGGTAAAGACAACAGTTGTGAGTACATAGAGCCATTGCTAGTCCCTCATCTCTGCCCCTTGTCTGGAGAACTGATCCAAGCAGACTGATAACGCCCAGATCATCATCTTCAACATAACGAGTGACATTCAGAACTGAAAGAGACATGTAGCCATTTTGTTCAGTGGTCCTTTGGATATTGAAGCTAATCTTCCACGTATGCATTTCCAGAGGTATTAAATTGAGGCAACCTCTTTCAAGTTTGGAAAAACTAATGACTTCAGTAGTCTTCCTTTATGTGTGATGGAAGTATGCTATTCTATTCAATACTCATCGCAAAGCTGTTCCACACAAGTCTATCAACACAAAGATTCTCAATCCCTGGACCTCCTCATCTACTTTCATTAAAGCCAATTCTGTTACTTAGGATAATATAAATTAAAACTGATCCTTCTTTTATATGAAAGCCTTTATATAATATTATAAATCTTCCTTGATACTCCAATGAACACCCACAAAGTCTCTTCTCAGCAAACATCTCCAACTCCTTGAAAAATTTATCTTTATCTAAGGTTTCAAATACTTCATAATCTTTCATACTCTCCTGTGAATACAGTAGAGTTTATGTGTGTTATCATTCATTTGTGGCATCCAAAACTGAATACAAGACTCCAAAAGTGGACTGAGCAGCTCAGGGTAGAGTAGAGGCATCTTTTTGTTCATTGTGAATGTTATGTCTCCAATACTGCTACCAAAGATCACATTAGCTTTGTAGAAACTACATAACATTATAGAATTTGTGGTCAGATAAAATATATAATATATTTTATATGTACTAAGAAACTTTCTCTCCTTGATTATTTTCTGTGCAGATAAAATTGGGAATTAATGGCCCTATATTCATCCTGATGCTATTTAACCTCCTCAAATCTGGCGTATCTTCTGAATCTACCCACTTCAGACCAAATCCACAACCAAGACTCCCTTCCACCACCTGCCATCCATCCAAGTTAGCTAGTTTATCCTAAAGCTCAATTCACAGATTCTTAACTGAGCACCTACCTGCTATGGATAGTTTGAGTAGATGACTATTCTTTTTAGTGCATTTCTCCTTCCCTGTTTCTTATCTCAATTAATTGCATCACTACCTGCCGCTTCAGTTTCCTAAATTAATAATCTAGGGGAAATCCTTGGGTCTCCCTCTGCTGTCACCTTTCTATCCTATCAGTCCAAACTCTACTGAGGATACCTCCTCAGTATCATGATGATCTGCCAGTTTAGCTTCATTTCCACTGCTGGTCCCCATTTCAGACCCATCTTCCCATTACCAAATACAGAAACAGTCACTTTGTCTCCTCTTCCCCACTTGCCTCCAACAACTTCAATCTCATCATTTCTCTCCCCTGCTTAAAATCCTTCCACGCATCTTATTGGCCTAAATCATTGAACTGCCTATAGGTTCTCGGTAATCCGGCCTTGACCTCTCCAACCTCACCCATCACCATTTGCACACCAACTTCCTGCACTCTCCCTGGTTTCTGCCTCAGGTGTCCCTGCTTCTTTGAACATCCTCTGTCCCCACCCCTTCAGCCAGCCTCTTCCTTCTACTCAAACATAGAGCTTGAGTCTTTCTCTGTGAGCAGCCTCCACTGACGACACTCCCAAAAATGGCCCAGGGCCGTCCCCACATCTTTTCACCACGTAAGATAATGTATTCACAGCTTCTAGAGTTCAGGACATGAGCATCTTTGAAGGCAGAGGGAGAGATTATTGTTCAGCCTACTACATGAGATGAGAGTTAAGAAACAGAGAAGGAAAAGCATTCTTGGCTGAAGGAACAGCATGTGCAAAGGCTCTGAGATGAGCAGGAGCACAGTGCACTGGGCTCCTGGAAGAAGGCAATGTGGGTGGAACCCAGACAGCAAAAGGAAAGGCGCTGTGAGATGAGAAGAGAGACGTAGAGATGGGCCAGTGGGTGAGAGCCCGGTTAGCCATGTTGAGGAACTGGGCTGCAGTCCTGACAGCGATGGGAACCTACGGAAGGGCCCCAAGCATTGGGAGTGATGTAGGCAGATTCATATTCTATTAGATGACCATCTTAGCTTCAGTGTGAAGAATGGGCTGGAGGTACCAGGAGTGGGAGCAGAGGGAAATTACATTTACATTCCTGGAAAATGTCTGTGAATATACTTTCATAATTCTAGGCATCTTGTGCAACTTGCAGTACCATTATCAATGATATTACCACTTGAAAGTCAAATTCGCTTACATGCGTGTTGCCTGCATTTCACAAATCCTTGCTCAATACTCACCAGCACTTTGTGATATAGAAAAGCACTGAGCCACCGGGGCAGGTGAGAGCCCTGAGACTGGAAATGGGAACTCTCTTGCCCGGTGTCATTCACCCAAACAGAAGCTCAGCCAAAAGTGAGACCGAGACTCCCAACCCCCACCCAGTCCAGTGCTTTCCTACTTTGGTTATCACATTTCCCTCTAAAAACGAACTTGTAACAAGCCGAGTGTGTTTTTATGTGACTTTTGAAACTCGGTGTCTCTTACTTCTCCATTTTCCTGGCACAAAAACAGATGGTAAAGCGTTACTGAGGTCACCTGGTCATAAAGGTTGACCACCAATACCTCCATCATATCCCTTTAGAACATTCCTGAACAACAACATTACATGCCATCCTCATTGGTCATAGGAAGAAAAGACATTCCTCAGAATTGTCACTTCCTTTGCAGTTCCAAGAATGGTGACAACTCTCTGCTTATGTTAGAGAGTTTGAAAAAAATTGGTCTCCGAGTCTTTGCCTTGTCTTTCTCCAGCAGATTTCTGTGGCTCTCTGCTCAGCACAACAGACCATTAGACATGCTGGGTCTGATGTAATGACTCATGTGGCATGTTCGCTCCTTCCCAGCACATTAATCACCAGTTTCTGTAATATCCCATTTGTTAAAATCAAGCGGTAACACAAATCCTCCTAACAGGAACCCTCAATTAAAGGGAATTTGTTTCCCCTACGTCTCAGCACAAAGAGTCAAATGACAGTGAAACAAGCTAATGGACATTTTAAAGATGCAGGGACAAATACTTCCCATGCCGGATATGGGGTCAGGACATTGTGAATTGTGTGAGCAAACCAGGAAAAACAAAAATCCCAAAGCCTGAGTTTGCCGTTAAAGATGTGACCCACTGTGTGCTCACCCCATTCACTAATTCGTTAAATCACACAGGCAGAGTCGGGAGACAGCTACTGAGCGGAGAGCTGGGTGCCAGGATGATGAAGAGACAGTCCCAGCTCTCACGGGGCTCCCACTCTGGTGGTGGGGAACGAGCATTATGCTAGCCAGGGCTCTGCTTACAAGAAAGGCTAATTCCAACAAAGACTGACCTAAATGAAAACGAGTGAAAGCCCAGTTGTTTCAGGCACCTTTGAATGCACATATTCAAGTAATCCACAGAATTCTGTCTTCATCAAAATTCTTCTTTTTTTCTTGTTGGTTTCTATTGCTGTTAGTTTCTACACTTTTAATGGCAAAATCTCCTCCAGCCAATCCAGCTTGTACTTGAGTGGTCTGACAAAAGCAATACAAAGAGGGTACCTCTTTTCCAATAATCCTAGCAAAAATCCTGGGCTTGAATCCTCAGGTTGGTGAGACTCATCTTTTTCTGAACCAATCACAGTGGTCAGAGAGGGTCAGTTACCCCCTCCTCTCCTCACCAAGCTGGAACAGTGGTCAGCTCCACTTTGAACCCCATGAACTAAGAACGTGAATCTAAAAATCCAGGTGCTCTTACCAAACAAAAGAGAAATGGATGCTAGCCACGTAGAAAACCACAGGTACCTTCTGCAGCTGTACATAGACTGATGTGCAATAAGGTGCTACAGGTCAGGGAAGCGTGTGCGGGGCATGGGAGGACACGGGGGAGGAGAGGAGCTAACTCCATCCATGGCAGGAAAAATCAGGAAAGGCTCATTACGCTCAGACTGAGTTTTAAAATGTCAGTAGGTGCATACTACACCTTGAGAAGAAAGACATTCTTCCGGGGCAGTGGCACTGAGCCACAGAACATCCTGAACTGCTTGGAGGAATGGAGAAAATTCCTCTGCTTCACTCCCCCCACCTCTGCTGCCCCTGGATCTTCACACGTTTGTCTGCTTCTCCCTGGGGGTCTCTGCCTGCTCCAGACCCTCAGCTGATACTCAGAGGAACATGACATGTGTCAAAGGGCCCCTCTTCCTCAGCCTGGGAGGTTGGGTGTAGGTCAGGCTCCCAGCAGTGAAGCCCAGAGCCCAGCTAGACCCCTGGGAAATCTGGGAAAGTGCAGCACAGCCTGGCCATCCCATCTGAAGTCTCTCCTGACCAACCTGTCCCCAGCCAACCTGATAACTGACCAATGACACACACATAAGCGCCCACTGATACCAGCAAAGGAATCGCCCAGCTGAGTCCAGCCCAGCTGAGTCCAGGACAAGCCACAGAACTGTGAAGTAAAGAAAGGGTTGTCACTTAAACCACTAAATCTTAGGGTGATTTATTACAAAGCAAAAGCTAACTGATATACCCACTGATTGAATAGCTTTGGCACTGTGCTCTGTTAAAAACTCAAGGAAAATGCAGACCTCTTGGTCTGCATTTAATGCAGATAAAGATACCTCTTGGTATCTATATTTAATGTAATGTTAGGCCACAATATTATCTCCTATAATGTTTAAAAATGCAATCCAAAGGTTTCTGTCACAGGAACCTAATAGGGATAAATACGCCTGAATCTTAGACTCCTAATTAGTGAAGCTTCTGAGATTATCTCGGAATCTCACAAAGGTGTTTACCTTGATCACACACTGTCACCCCTTCACGAACTAATGCTCCTCCCTTTGTCAAAACAGACATGGGCTCAACGACCAGAAATACACCAAAGCATGTGCATTAGAATGTTTAAGAGGCTTCTAACCCTCACAGATGATTTCAACCCAGAGAACCTTAAAATTAATAAACTGTGAAAGGTGTATCTTCTGCCCTTGTGGGATGAAAATGAACATTAATGCCCTGCTGATGAGTCATTAAGGCATGCCCACAGTAAGAAATAAAACCACACTGTTGCTTGCACCAGGACAGGTGAGTTAACTGAGTCCATAGTGTGAAAGCCAGTGTGCTGAAACTTCAATGTATGAGGAACCACAAACCTGACAAGTTTATTAAATCATAATGTTTCCATGGGCCACAGGATACCTTTCTAAAAAAATGGATAACTAAAATAACAAAGCGGGAGTTTAAAAGGAACAGAGAGGACATATCAGCTCAGAACCCGGACAGGTCTGCCTTCCCGGTACACACTGTGAAAATGACTCCCAACTCACTCAGGAGGCAAAGTTACAAGTGGAGAGAAATGCTAGTGAGGCAGGAGCTCAGCCAGCTACATTCATTTGGGGCAATAGCACGTGGACTAATGGAATGAGCCATAAAGTTTTAAATCCCAGGCAGACTGCTGCAGGTAGTTTTAAAGAAGCAAGTCGGTGCAACCTGGAAGAGCACATTCTCCAAAAAGCACAAACCAGAAGCTGGGAATTACACATCTAAGCACAATGGCAAAATTCTCTCTAAAGAAGCTGATGACTAGTGAGTGAAATCTGCAGAACTGAGGGGTTCGGGTCAGCCATCACAGCAATATCTAGGAATGTCCTTATTATAATATACAACTAAGGTTGGAGTAGAAGGTAGATTTAAGTGAAAACTGGGAATTCAACTTAAGAGACCAGAAAATTAACTATCAGAAATTTTCAGGCCTTAATTTTTCCTTTGTGATGAACAGCACAATTTATCCACCACCCTGGTGATGGGCCCGTGGGAGTTTCCATTTTATGGCATTATTTACAAGCAGTGCTGCTATGAATTAACTTGTATGTGTCTCTTGGTGCACAGTTGCAAACGTTATTTTAGGACTGTGATCCTCACGTTTAAAAAAATGGGAAATTTACTAGACACTGATGTCCTGACCCCATCAGAGATCAACTAAATGACTGGATCCAGATATAGGAATAGAGGGAAAGAGGAGAAATAAGGGTTGGTGTGGAGGGAGTGGGAAGGTGCGGTGCCCAACATTGTTTTCAAATATTTAATATGTAAATACTCAAATTTCACCAGCTGCCGCAAAATGTATTTTACACCTGTTTTGTTGTCCAGTGGAAGACCCACTTAAGGTCCATATCTCGCATTTAATTGTAAGTCTCTGCTATCTCTCCTCAGCTACAAGAGTTTCTCCACCTTTTCTTTTCTCATGGTGTTGCCTTTTTAAAGCATCCAGACCAGCTGTCTGATAGAACACCCCACATCCTAGAGTACATCCTCACGGTGTCATTTACTGTGATGCTCTAGCTTCTATATTTCTTGTAAACTACAAGCTAGGTATAGAGGCTTCCTTGGGTTCAATTTACACCTTTGAGCAAGGACACTTGTAGGTGACAGTGTGACCTCCTACTGCATCACATCAGGAGGCCCCTGAGGTCAGGGTGCCCCACTGTCACTGGTACTAAGTTTGATAACTTTGTTAAGGAGGCAATTATTTATCTCTGCAAGATAACTTTTTCTGAATCCAAATTAAGATGATTGGCCTCAGCGATTCTAGGTACCTTTGACAGGAATGGCTCTCAGACTTGCCTCCCACGTCTGTGAGCAAAGTTCTGGCATTTGGAGTCCTAAAAGTGGGAGGAAACACAAGAATTGCCATTGGGTTCTTTCCCCCCTCACTCAACAGCCTAAATTAGGAAATCAGCTACAGTACTCATTAAGTATCCACTATGTTTGGGGCCTCATTGCACTTTATTTCATTTAATCCTCACAGTATTATGAGGTTCTTATGATTTTAAAAAAGGGAAACTAAGGCTCTGAGAGATCAACTCACAGAGTCACAAAGTAAGTACAAAGCTAGTGTGCAACTCAGGTTTGTGAGATTCTGAAGCCTCTTCTCACAATGCTGTTTTCTCCCTCACAGCTACTATCTCCTTTCCTGGAGGCCTGGCGCCTCAGTGGGAGAGACAAATCCATCCATCCTCCCCACTCGGTTGAAATCAAAGTCTCTGACCACTTTCTTGGCCTCTCACGGCTCTCACCCAGGATTAAGCCCCCCTGACTCCATTCCAGGGCCTGATTCCAGATCCATACACTAGAGCATTATCCAGTGTCTTCTTACATACACAAGTGTTATAACAAAGCTAATGCAGGAAATCCACACTAACCCAACCTTCTTCTACAACCTTGAAAGTTAGTGTCATAGCAGAGAAAACTGAAGCTCCACAGTCAACCACCCCAGTTAAAATCCCAGCCTCTCCAGGGGAATACACTGGGGGAAATTTCTAACCATTCTGTGAAGACAGTAATAGTTCCAGCTTCATGGGGTTGTTGAATTGAGGTGTACAAAGTGTTTGAAGAATACCTTTTGGTAAATATTCTGAAGGTGTTAGTTATTATTTATGAATTGTTTGATTCTATTTCCCCCACTATCACTTCAACTGATATTCTCTTTATTTCTTTATTGCCACAAAAGCGATCACATTCTCTAGACTCATGTTAAAGATGGGAAGTCCACTCCCATATTTAACAATAACTTGATGGAGTCTTACTTGATCATTAAATCTTTTCACCCACTTGTCCTTTGGTGATTACAACAACCTTTGAGAAACTCAGAGATAATTATCTGCCCATCTTCATGAACAAATCTTAATTCAGTAACACTAGGTGATCTACCTAAGGTTGCTCAGTTAGTGAACAAACAAGCTGGACCAAGGATCCAAATATCCTGCTTCCCAAGTTCAATATTCTTTGTCTAAGAAGCATGCTGCCTCATGGCTGCCATATTCTAATCTTTCTAAAATACAGCTCCTATTACATCATTTAGCAGAATACTCTTCAATGGCTCCCTGTTGTTAAGTGGAATAAAATTCCTCAACCTACACATATGGCTAAAGCCTAAATTGCAGTTTTACCTCCTGTGAATACTTTTACTTCAAAATTGACACCTCTTTTTCAACCAAACAATCACTTTTCACCCGGAACACCTTCTCTTCCCTTTATGACCACCCCCTGTAAAAAGCCACATCCTTCTATCAAACCCACCTCAATTACCAACAACTGCATATCATTTCCACTCAACCCTCACAATTCGAGTGGACCGCATTTCACCACTTTACATCACTCACTGCACTGGACGATGTCTGAGGGCAGGGCTCATGACTTCTAATGGCATCCCTGGCACACAACGTGCACTCAACAAATACTTTTTGAATTACACTGAATTTCTGCTCCATCAAATTGGAGGCCAAGTAAGGAGTTGTAAAAAAAGTAGCAATGCCCTGGTTTCTGTAAGCTTAGGGGACTTGGAACTGCCTCAACTTTCACCCCTGTCATGTTTCCACTGTCTCTTGCATTTGGCTTTAACTTCGTTGCTAATATAGTTTGGGCTCTGATCCCATTGCCCCCCACAGCTTAAATGTTCTAATTGGTTTATCTCCCTGCTATCTCTCCCCATTCCAATCATTCAAGTAGGAATGATTCCATTAGCACAGAAACATTATTTAAGATCTCCTCCAGTACAGTCAACACAACAGGAGCATTTGCCAGCAAAAAAAAGCTGCCAACAACCTCCAGGTAGGCAGGACCCAGGGCTGCACTGGCCACTGGAGGAGGTCTAAAATATCACTGACCAGCTATTGAGAGTCGGAAGCCATAGGCAAGGCAGACAAAAGGAAGTGTATCAAGACATACCGAGGCACCACTTCAAACAACCAAGCCTGCTGTGTTATTTTAGGAAAAAGCCACATTTTGTTATTCCAAAAGGAATCTTGGCCTGTGTTCAAAGTGCTCACCAATCATCTTGACAACAGCCGTCATCAGAAATCCTTGCACGTCATTGCAGCAACACCCTGGTGTACCATAACTGAGTTTCCTCATCCTCCGTCTCCTCCCCCAGGGAAGCCACATAATCACATTGCAACTGCAGAGCTCAGGCCCGTAGAGAAGGCGATACAGTGGAATGAGCCTGAGCTTTAGGGACAGGCTGGGTTTCAGCTCCGGTTCTACCATTTGTAACTATATGACCTTGAGCAGGGTACTTAGCTTCAGTGTTGACATCTTTAAAACAGGGATACTAATGTTCCCATAACTGAGGCATCTTGAGGATGGTAGAAGATAACACATAAAATTCCTGACACATATGTTTATTAAACAAATGAACATGGGCCTGAAGGACATAAAAAACAAGCAAGACTTCTTACCTGGGCATAGCCCTAAATTTGAGGATCTCCAAGTTTTGAGAGAAGGACTCAGACCAGTTCTGTGGGTCCTCTAATAGTTTTAAGGTGCTGCCTTGGTCTTGCAGGCAGGCAGGCATTCATTCCACAATCAACAGTTGATGCTCACTCTCAGATCAGGCATACATAACATTGGTTTTAGCAAAACAAAATTTGGTTCCTTCCTAGAGGTGCCCACAAGGTAAGTGGCAAAGGCAAAAACAAAAGCAAATAATCATGCGATAACAATTGCTATAACTATGGGCACCCAGTAAAAGGAGGTATAAATTGTCTTGGAAGATAAGGGACTTACCAGAAGAACTGACATTTGAGTTAATGTTGATGAATGAGTGGCTGATATCAGGTTTCTCTTAGCTCAAGGACTATCTTTGATTATGAAAGTGTTCTGATAAATTTTTCCCAGAGAAGAATATACCCTGAGAGCAAGAGTCGGAAAGAGACATTAAGAGAATACTAATCTTCTCTGCCTTAGAAATGAACAGAAAAGTAGGTGGTAGTGAAAAGCAGAGAAGAGAGAATAGAGCAACACAAATGATAACTAGACCTTGTGGAGTGAACCAATAAGAAATCCTTATGCTAGACTTACCAAAGGATTCAAAATCAAAAATGAGTATGCGCCCATCATTGATTTCTTTACATTGCTAAAGACTAAAGTCTCTTTACTTTTCTAAATTGCCATCCATTTCATGCACCAATGTCCAGGTGTCTAGAGAAAAATCCATGGAAAAAAGCAAACACAAATTCATACACAGTGTGTCACAGAGAAGAGAAAGACTATCAGGTAAGGTCAGACAAAACTAATACAGAGTTCAGCTGAGGAAAGAGTTCAAAGCCAAAAGCACCATAGAGTAAAGACCTCATGGAGAGAGAAACAAACTTCCCAGGGACCACAAAAACAGAACTGTAGTCAATTGGATCAAACTCTCACGGACAGAGTGGCGCCCGGATCACAGAACAGCAGAGAGAGGAACAGCACAGAAGGTGGGTGACTGCACACCTGCAAATATGGTGGTGATGGGGAAGCCAAAGGGCATGGGGGTGGGAGTGGCTGGAGCACAAAAGACAAGGAGAAGGTACAACACCTTCCCTCCCCACCTTTGACTGATCTTTCTTGAGACTGATTCGTTTTTAGGGACAAGAATTCCACATCTGGGAGTCAGACCAGGCTCAGTCTGGTGCTGTTTCCGTGATTCCACCTCTGTGCTCCTAGGACTCTACCTTGCACAGTTGCACACATTCTCTTCCGGAGCAGGAGCAGGCTACTCACCTTCACATTGCCAATACCCAGCACAAAGCACATGGCAGGTAGGACACAAATACTTCTGAAGATACAGTTGTGATTTAAACATCTTAGTTTTCTATTTTCACCCATAACATTATTAATAATGGTTTTCACTTATTAAAGTCTCACTCTAGGCCAGGGCTCTTACTAGAAGCTTTAAGCATAATATTTCTCATTCTTTGAGAATAAGTGCCATTTTTACAGAGCCTGAAATAGCACCTGGTATACAGAAAATACTCAAAAAACAGTTCTTGAATTAATGAATGAAGGAAAAAAAGAAGAATCAGAGGCCCAGAGAAATAAAGGGACCTAACTAAGGTCACTCTGGTTGTTAGGGACAAAGTAAAACAGTTGCCCCCCAGATTCACTGCTAATCTAGAATTCTTCACATTATAGTATTCAGACCTAGGGACCTTAAAGGTTCCTTTCTGCATGTGGTCGCTGAATAATGGTTTTCCCAGGATGTCAACCTCTGAATCCTGGGTCCTGGGACCATGATACTTTCAATGGTAAAAGGACCTCTGGCGGATGGGATTATGATGAGAAGTTACCTTGGATTAGCCAGCACGACCCAATAAAAACAAGTGTTCTCATAACAGGGAGACAGAAGGGGACCGGACCACAGAAAAGGAGTGTCAGAGTGATGTGATCTGAGGGAAGCTTGCCTGGCTGTTGCTGGCTTTGCAGCCAGGGAAGGGGCCGGCCTAAACCAGGCAGGTGGCCTCCAGCAACTGGAAATGGTGGGGAAACAGATTCTCTCTAAGTCTGCAGAAGAAACAAGGGCCTGCCAAAACCTTGTATTTAACCCAATAAAACTTAGTCTAGACTTCTAACCCTGGAACTCTGAGATAATAAATGTGTGTTGTTTGAAGCCACTAAATTTGCGGTCACTTGTTATAATAGCAGTAAGAAACTAATAAATGGCTCTGATCATCTTAATTATTAGGTCATAGATGTGAAACAAGTACTTTTTTGTTCCAGAATTTTCTACCGGAAGCTTCTTGCCTTATAATTATTATTATTAAACTAATAATATATAATGGCCTCTTCTCCATGAATCTTTAAGGCTCTCCTTTGGGAAGATATTCTGTTGTTTTCCAATTTATATTATTGCTACCAAGAAAGAGCTCTTGTGCTAAAATACTTCTTTTATAAGTAATCTGATTTTTTTCTCTACTTTTCAGATCCTTTTTCTCCTCTGGTATTCCACAATTTCGTTATGAAAGATCGAGTCTTACTTAACCTGATAGGGATTTTTTAATATTTCCTGAATCTGAGAATTCACATCTTTTGAGTCTAAAAAACTCCCTGCCACTATTTCTTCTGTACGATTTATTTCCAGATCTCTCTACCTCGAATTTCTACTAGACATATGTTGTGTTCTCTCAATTTTCTCATGTTGGTAATGATTTCAGGAAAAGAGAACTACATGTAAGGTCCCAAAACTCAGGGCCCTACCTGTACAAGCCTGGGAGATACTTGTTCCCAAGCTTAATCTCTAAACTATAAGCTAAAGGTATCCATCCACCACCAATGAAATACCTGTTGGGACAGTCAAGAACTTAACAATTTTTTGGTTAAGCCCAATGAAAGGGTCATTTCACACAGTTCTCTATAAAGTGTTTTTAGAATAGAAATGGTGTCAGACCAACATTTTGTGCAATGTTACATACAGACCAAAGAACATATATAATGTTAACATTAATGAATAAAGTATAATTATAAAATAATCAGGGCACCTACAATTCAGTTTAAGAAAGAGAATGCTACCAATAGCTTTTGAACCAAATATTTTCCCTTCTCCAACCTAACTCTCATAGAATTACTAATTCCAATAATATCCTTACCAAAAATAACTATCTCGATTTTATGTTTATAATTCCCTTTCGGAAAAGTGTGTATCCCCAAACAATACATTTTTTACCTTTGTTCTTTTTAAACTGTAAGTGGAACCATTCTGTTTGTGTTCTCCAGAGCCTTCCTCTGTCTTATGAAACATCGTATTCATGAATTCCAACAGGATCCTGTATGTAGTTGGAGTTCATTTATTTTGCTGCTTTTTACTATTCCATTCACTATTTCCATTTACTATTCCCATTTCCATTCTATTTACTATTTCCTGTTTATGGACCCTTACATAAATGTTTATAGCTTTATTTGCACAAAGAATTCTGCTACACACATTTTTGTCTGCATCTCCTGGAGAAGTGCCGGAGTTTCTGGCGAGGTTGTAATTAAGAGTGGTATTGCTGAGTCATAGGAAATTGGTTACTGTACTTGCCTATTGCTGTGTAACCATGTTGCCACAAAATGCAGCAACATAAAATGTGGCGTTATCTCACAGTCTCCTGGGTCAGGAGTCCCAACACAGCTTAGCTGGATCCCCAGCTTCCAGGGTCTTTCACAAGGACATGGCAAGCCAGGGTTGGGGTCTCACTGAACTGTTCACCTGGGGAGGAAGCTGCTTCCAAGTTCACGCACTTTTTGGTGGGATTCAATTCCATGTGAGCTGTTGGACCCATGGCTTGGCTCCCTACTAGCTGTCCACCCTCAGCTGCTTGTTACTTGGACTTCAGCATAGAGTGACTGACAGTGTAGCAACCTGTATCATCAAAGCCAGCAGACAGACATCTGTTAGTGACATGGAAGTCAGGACATTATATAATCTATTCATAGGAGGGACATCCCACCACTCTTGCCACATCTATTGAAGCACGTCACAGGACCTGCCGTACTCAAGTGTGGGGGTGACTTTCCTCGCAAGTCCCCCCGTGTACCACTGATGAGAGTAATCATGACAGAGATATGATGTGACCTGCTTGGGGAGGAGAAGTGGCCATTTTCCCAAGGGAAAAGGCCGTGAGCAGTGGCCAGTTTCTCCGAGGAGAAAGAGGCCTCGAGCCCCCTCCTCCAGAGCATTTTATTTGGTTCTAATACACAGGAATACAGGGTAGAAAGGATCAAACAGTAGATAACATTTCAAAGAAATCTGAGGGCTTAGTATGAGTCAGAGTCTGTCAGGAAGAGAGTTTTAGGGTTTCCTGCTCAAACCCTTAACATATGAATGAAAGCACTCTTAGCAGAACAGATTTCACAGGTTTATCATGAAATCTTTGTGATGCCAGATTGTTCCCCAGGACAAGCTCTAGCAAGGCAAGGAGCTGCACCCCTCCCCAACAGGTATTCAGGCTTAAGAGGATTAGAGCCAGGAAGCACTTCTCCCAGAGGACATGGGGACTCAGGCTATGTCAAAGCCTGGGGGCGGGGGGGTGAGAGTCCATTGCTCCCTCTTTGTTGCAGCCCCCCCCCCTGCCCCTAGTCCTTCCATGAAGGCCTCCCAAGTGATCAAGTCTGGCTTAGGTTGCCCCCTGCTGTGAGGGGTCTTACCTGTCATTGACTTCTGACCAAGCTTTGGGGGCAGGGAGAGGAAACTGAGGCAGACAAGCTTTGTCTCCTGCCCCTGGCATTCCAAAGTTCATCCCTTGCCCTTAGCCATAAGGGGTCGAGATACAATTCCTAGAACCAGGCAGAGTGGTCTACAACACTCAAGGGCAGGGAAGTCACACGGAGTGTAAATACCAGGAGGTGGAGATCACTGGGAGCTGCCATAGAGTCTGTTTACCACATTCGTTTTTTATTATTTTTTTAATATATTTTTTATTTTATTGATTATGCCATTACATTTGTTCTATTTCCCCCCTTCATTCCCCTCCACCCTGCACGCCCCTCCCCCACCATTCCCCCCTTTTAGTTCATGAACATGTGTCTCAAGTTCTTTAGATTCTATATTTCCCCTACTATTCTTCCTCTCCCCCATATCAATTTTCTACCTACTGTCTATGCTACTTATTTTCTGTACCTTCTCCCCCCTTCTTCTCCTCCCACTCCCCTGTTGCTAACCCTCCATGTGATCTTCATTTATATGGTTCACTCCTGATCTAGCTGTCCTCTTAGTTTGCTTTTGTTTTAGGTGTGGTTCTTAATAACTGTGAGTTTGCTGTCCTTTCACTGTTCATCTTTTTTATCTTCTTTTTCTTAGATAAGTCCCTTTAACATTTCATATAATAAGGGCTTGGTGATGATGAACTCCTTGAATTTGATCTTATCTGAGAGGCACTTTATCTGTCCTTCCATTCTAAATGAAAGCTTTGCTGGCTAGATCAATCTTGGTTGTAGGTCTTTGGATTTCATGACTTGGAATACTTCTTTCCAGCCCCTTCTTGCCTGTAAAGTCTCTTTTGAGAAATCCGCTGACAGTTTGATGGGAATTTCTTTGTAGGTGACTGTCCCCTTCTCTCTTGCTGCTTCTAGGATTCTCTCCTTCATCTTAATCTTGGCTAATGTAATAATGATGTGCTTTGGTGTGTTCCTTCTTGGGTCCAAGTTCTTTGGGACTCTCTGAGCTTCCTGGATTTCCTGGAAGTCTATTTCCTTTGCCAGAATGAGGGAGTTCTCTTTTATTATTTGTTCAAATAAGGTTTCCACTTGTTGCTGTTCCTCTTCCCCTTCTGGTACCCCTATAATTCAGATGTTGGAGCGTTTAAAGATGTCTTGGAGGTTCCTAAGCCTCTTCTCATTTTTTTGAATTCTTGTTTCTTCCTATTTTTCTGTTTGGTCATTTTTTTCCTTCCTTCTGGTCTGCTCCCTTGAGTTGAGTCCCAGTTTCCTTTCCTTTATTATTGGCTTCCTGTGCACTTCCATTCATTTCAAGATGGAGGCATAGGTGGAAACACTTTGCTTCCTCACACAACCAAATCTAAAAACAACAAAGTTTTAACAACAATAAACGCAACCAAACCACAGAAAATCAAACAATAGGGAGTCAAAAACAATGAACCGCTCAGCTAAACCAGTGAGAGAGGTGAAGCCAGCAGCAGAGCGGGTCAGGCCAAAGAGATCCCCTGACCCAGGCCACATGCAGGCAGCCGAGGGTGCAGATCCCAAGTGCGGGGTAGCTACAGGCAGACCCAGGGAAGGTGTGGCTTGGCTGGCTGTCGGCAGTCACGAATTTGCACGCAGATAAACCAGTGAAGAGACTTGTGTTGAGACGGACCGCACACAGGGCAGCAGGCTCACACATTTGCGCTCAGATAAACAGGCGGGAGCAGGTGGTGAGGCAGACCAGGCCAGCGGAGAGGACCACCATTGCTCCCTCTCTAACCCCACCCCCACATACAGCATCACAAACCAGCGACCTGGGTGGCCCCGCCCTGGTGAACATCTAAGCTGCCTCTCCTCATACGTAACAGGCACAAACTGATCAAAACATGCCTCAAGAACAACTCAGAGCCCCAGAGCCAATGAATCTAAGCGATGAAGAAATATCCAAACTTTCAGATGCACAGTTCAAAACACACTAGTTTTAAATCACACAGCGTCATCCCAGTGGCCTCTAAGTGGTTGTATCGATTTATATTCCCACCTACAATAATGAAAAGTGTTTGCTCTTTTACCTCCTCATCAATATGCGTTACCATCACAGTCTTTATTGCCAACTGTTAGATACAAAATATATCATTTAGTTGTGGTTTTAACTTGCATTTCTCTGATTAGTGGTGAAGTTTAAATCTTTTCATAGATTTGAGAGTCATTCTTGTTTCCTAGTCTGTGAAATTACATTTTCGGTCTCTTGATCTTTTTTCCTATTGTCTTGTCTTTACTCATTGATTTTTATGGGTTATTTTATAATTATCATTATTGCTTGTTAATCTGGATTCTAATACCTTGCCTATTTTATGCATTAAAATATTCTTTCCTAACTTGAGGCTTTAGTTTTACTTTCTTTATAGTTTCATAATATTTTAATCTTAATTTTTGTCTGAATTTATTAACCTTTTAATTTGGGGGGATATTATGCAAGACAAGTTTACTTACACTGAAGTTAATATGATATAGTTTCTTCTAAAGAGTTCTAAAAATGTCTTTCGACACATTTCAGTCTTTAACCCACTTGGAACTGGCTTTTTGTGACAAAAAGAAGGCACCGATTGTGTTTCCGTATGAGAGTCACTTGTCCCAGAAGCAGTGAGTGGTATCTCCTTTTCCCAGGAGAGACTAGTATGTTACCACAGTCTCATTCTAAGTCCCCCACATGCACAGATCTGTCAATTCTGTCTTCCCCTTTCATTGTGCTATTGCTCTAAACTTATACCAATACAATGCTGTTTCGTATGTAATGTTTTGCAATAGTTCTTGATGCTAGGTAGGGCAAGCACAGCCCTCTGCATCTCCAAAACCATTCTTCCTTTTCAGGACTGTCTTAGCTATTTCTAAAAATATTACAATAAGCTTTTCAATCTTATTACTGAAAAAATATGCTGCAGATTTTCACTGAAAGTCCACTGAATTTAGATTAATATGGAGAATAGACATACTGGGCATTGTATTAAAGGCTTTATATGAACCAGCTCATTTATTACTAAGTACTACCTTGTAATGTGTTAATAGCCACTACAGATGCGGAAACCAAGGCCCAGAGAGTGGTTACACAGATTTTATATGTAAAGATATTAAGACCACCTAACTAATAAGTTATGGGGCCAAGATTCAAATGCAGGCAGTCTGACTCCAGAGTCTCAGTTCACAACCTTTGGTTGATGCTGCCTGTCATGGTTCCCTGCAGCTGCCAGGTCATTCTTTCCCATCAGGCACCCTGATCTTGGTGTAGCAGACAGGCCTTGGTTGGAAGTTTAAAGACTCCAGAGCCCCAGTACTCTTTGATGAAGCCATAGACCTGGTCCTCAGCTTCTTCTCTGCTCATTACAAGAGATGCAGTTCTCTTTACAGGCTCCCCAGGAGGTGCCCAGGCTTTCACATCTGGCCTTGAACTGCCTGTGACTGGTTTTCAATCTTTCATTATCTTTTTTTAGAGCTTCAGTAGAACATAGCATTTTCCTTTTACTGACTGTTTCCCCCATGTTTGACAAATGATTACTACTTCACGCTAGCTAGTGCATTGCCTTGTAGCAAAACATCCCAGGTCACCACCAGTGGCTACCTGTGTTCCTCCTGCCACCAAGTGATGGGATCTTCTTTGCCCCCTGGGCAGTGAATGATACATCTCCAGAACCTCACCTTACGGCCAGTGTGCTTGGCCTACTTCTGGTACTAACTGCTGTGATTTGGGCTCTTCAAGAAGCTGACTGTGGGACAGAGTTTAGTGTTCAATCGTAAGAAGGGTTCTTAGGATTAACACGTGTGGGAGAGGAGGGGAGGAAGTGAAGGGGAGGAAGCCAAGGGAGAAGATGATTAGCAATGCAAGCCAAAGAGCTTAGATGGCCCTATGGGGAGCTCTGAAGAGGCACTGACTTGTCGTAATTGTCCCACAATGGACCAAACTGTTCTTTATAGCCCCGATTCGATCAGTCATTCATGTGGGATCTGCCCCAGGATAACAGTGTGACCTCAGGCTCAGGGGATCTCTGCTGCTGAGGCAGTCCCAAAGGCACTGAGAGCCAGAGGATGTCCGCTGACAGCACACGCAGCAGCTGGGGCAATTAGGGCTCCCTGAAGGAAAAAGGGTCTGGGTGTGTGTCTATGACCAGAGCTGGTGCTTGGAAGCACCTGATAAACTTCCATTTGACAAGCTTGATCCAAAAGGAAGTAGGATAAATGAGACAAAAAAAATGTATTAGGAGTACCACTAGGGCAACACTGGGGACAAATTAGATTTTAAATGTAGAATATTATAAACAAATGTTTGCCAATACAATTGAAAACTATCATATATCAAAAATGACTCAAGAAGAAACAGAAATAATGAATAAATCTCAACTGTTAAGAAAGTGAGCTCGCTTAAATCTACCCCCCAAAATTATTATGCCCAAAGTGAGTTTTACTAAATAGGTAAGTGATGCTAAAGTAAACAAACTCACACAAAGGATAAGGAAAGAGAAAACATTCCCCAACACATCTTTACATTTTAAAATATTGCCTCACATGATCCCAATTAAGCAAAAGTCAATTATATGTATGAGGTCTGTGTGGAAAAAGTCTAGCCATTGTTCATATAATGAGAAGATTTTTTGCAATATCCATGTGACCCGGAAGCCAGGGAGAGCGGACTGGCATGTGCACGTGTGAAAGGAACACTGCTGACTCCACTGTCCTAGTCAGTGGGGGCGGTGGATGCTGAAGAGCGAGCATGTGTACCATGTGGCCATTGCATTCAAAATGACTGAGCGAGTAGAGCACCAAATCTGCATCAAATCTGGCATGAAGCTTGAACATTTTTCTGTGGAAACTATCCGAATGGTCCAAAAGGCCACAGCTATGGGCAACTGGTGATTGGCAGCTTCATCACAATAATGCACCCACTCATACATCATGTCTCATGTAGAGTTTTTTTTACAAAATGTCAAATTACCCCAGTGACTCAGCCCCCCTACAGCCCAGTTTTTGGTGCCCTGCAACTTCTGGCTTTTTCCAAAACTAAAATCACCTTTGAAAGGCAAGACATTCCCTTTGAAAGGCAGAGAGTCAATGAGATTCAGGAAAATACAACAGAACAGCTGATGGTGAATGGGTAGAACTGAGTAAGATCGCAAGGTGGCTACTTTGAAGGGAACTTAGGAGTCATTATCCTATGTAGAGTGTTTCTTGTATCTTGTATCTTCTTTAATAAATGTCTCTATTTTTCTTACTGCATGGCTGGATACTTTCTGGACAACACATAAATGTTACCTATAGTAATTTAGACTTGTATTGATATATATATATAACTACATAATATATATTATCTTATATGTGATCTATGCATAATTATATATAACTATACTATATATAATTATATGTTTTATACATATATACCTCTATACTTATGCACATATATATTACATGAAATACAGAACCCCAATATCCATAGGTTAACAATGGTTGTGTAAGAGTGGTAAAATGGTGAGTAACTTTTATTTTCATGGCTTTTTGTATGTTACTAGTATCCATAATGACACGTAGTGCTTTAATCAGACAATGTTATCATTTTTAGTAAAACTAAAAAATTTATCTCTACTCACCAAGGCTCTTATTAACAGACTCAATTAAAAGATTCATAACATTTTGCTAAATGCATTTATTTTTCGAGACAAATGGTCTAATCTCGATTTTCTAAGTCCCACTGTCTGTGACAGGAAAGCAGAATTCCTGGAGCAGGCTATGTCCTCCCCGGTGCAGGCATTGAAACAGGGAATAGAGAGACCTGGGTCTGAGCTCCAGCTCTGACAGACGCTCACCGGGTGACTTTCGACAAGTCACTCACACTCCCTGGTTTCCGGTTTTCTCATCTGTGAAAGGGAAAAACTGAACTCTAGGGTCCAAAGTTCTGTCCAGCTTTAAAACCCTGCCATTCTCTAAATGCCTTCCCTGGGTACACCCGCCTCCCTTCCTGAAAATCTAAACATGAATCTTCCACTTGCACAGAGGTGCCGCATCTCCTCTAAAACAGAGCTGACATGTATAGACACTGAATCACTCCATGTCATGTTCCAATTCCAGGAAAAAGCAGTTTCCCTGAATATGAGATAGAAATGCCAATTATGTACAAGTTAACAGCGATCATCTGCAGTTCATACAAAGTTGCTTCCTCCCTACAAAATGCAAGGCTCTCTGGTGAGAAAAATTAAGAAAATGTATTACCTGCTCTCAGAAAGTACTGCAGCTGGGTAAATATCGGTAAGTAGACACAAATGTCACAAGGCATAGGACAAAAATCACAGCATGCCCTTGACATTTGGAGATTTGCAGTTCAGTTTTAATTATTTGAAAGCCTGTATGTTTCCTTTTGCTAAGATATTTTTATTGGGGAATTATCCAGAACACAGATACTGAACCTCTTTCACAGATTTACCTAAGCCAAATTGGTGTTCTGGAAGCTTGTTTTAACAGATGTCACTTGTCAGTATAATATAGCACATGGTATATTTTCAATAAAATTTAATGATCAAATGAAATAAAATACATTCATTTGTGTGTATTTTAATTACTCTCTACAAAATTACTCTCTAACAAAAAAACTGTATTTTCTTTTTTTACCTATTTCTTTTTTCACATTTTTAAATTTTATTTTTAATGTATTTTATTCCATTACCATTTATCTCCCTAATACTCCCTCCCTCCCACAATTACCATACTGTTGTCCATGTCCATGAATCCTTTTGGTTTCTGTTTAATCACACCGTCCCCCTCACCTCCCCCTAACCAAGAGTAGTCATCCTGCTCTCTGTCTATGAGTCTATCTCTATTTTGCTTGTTAGTTAGTTCAGTTTGTTCCACATATGAGTGAAATCATATTGTATTTGTCTTTCTCTGACTGGCCTATTTCACTTAACATAATGTTCACCAGGTCCATCCATGCTGTCACAAAGGATAAAATTTTCTTTTTTATAGCCAAGTAGTATTCCACTGGGTAAATGTTCCATAATTGTTTCATCCACTCATCTACCGATGGACACTTGGGCTGCTTCCATATCTGGTGATTGTAAATAACGCTGCAATGAACATAGGGGTGCTTATGTTCTTTCAAATTAGTGTTTTGGGTTTCTTCAGATAAATTCCCAGAGATGGAATCACTTCTATTCTGACATCAGTGTGAATTTCCTCTTGATTTTTCAGGAATCTAAAACGAAGCTGCTTGCCTGCCCTGACCAGCATGGCTCAGCTGGTTAGAGCATCCTCCTGTAACCAAAAGTTGTAGGTCCAAACCCTGGTCAGGGCACATACCTGGGTTAAGGGTTCATTTCTGGTCTGGGAGCACACAGGAGGCAATGGATAGATGCTTCTCTCTTGCATTGATGTTTCTCTCTCCCTTCCTCTTTCTTAAAGTAATGAAAAAAAAATATCTTCAGGTTAGGGAGGGGGAAGAAGAGAGGATTTACATAGGGTGGTCGGGGAAAGACTTCTCTAAGGAGGTGACATTTGAGCTGAGATCAGAGTGAGATTAGGTGGTCTAGAGAAACAGCTTTCCAGGCAAAGGGAAGGGCAAGTTCAAAGGTTTTCAGGAGGAAACCAATTTAGATTGATTAGGAAACTAGTGAAATTGTAGAACAATAAACCAAAAGGGAGAGTAGTATCAGAGGATGTATGAGCAATAGGGTCATAAATGATTGGTCGGTTGGATGGATGGATGGAAAAAAACAGAGCTGAGAACCCAGTCCAATGTAAAGTTATTTACTTATCAAAGCATTGAATGTCGATTGTGTGACTGGCATAGTTCTAGGCACTGGGGATACAAGAGTTAACAAAATTTTTAAAAACACAAAAATCCATGCCCTCATGGAACTTCACCTTAGAGAAGAGCAGATGATACATTTATTAAGTAAAGAATATGGCAAGTTAGAAAAACAAAGCATGGAAGGAGAATGGTGAGGGCAAGAGGTGCTGTTTTAAGCAAGGGCAAATGGGAAAGGGCTCTGGTAGGGGGATTGCTCGGGCAAAGCAAAAGAAAACCTAATAAGAGAGAAAAAGCAAGTGTACAGGCAGTGGTGTCAAAGTGTGCCTGGCACATCTGAGTTGCTGCAAAGACACCAGTAGGGCCAGCAAGTGGATGAGGTTAGGGCAATGGATGAGAGCTCGTACGTAAGCTATGGAAGGGTAAAGACCTTAAGAACTCTGGCCTTAACTTGAGTGAAATGGGAAGCCTTCTAAGGATTTGGAACAAGGATACAGGATATGACATGCTTTAACAGGATCACTTTAACCTCTATATTAAGACACTCCTGAAGTAAACCAAGGGTGGAGAGAGGGAGGCCAGCGAGGCATTGATCTAAAAGGAAAGGCCAAATTGAAATTGTGACTGTGCTGCCCATAGAAACTTTGCTGTGCACGATGTCTGGATTTGATGGTACTATCAGAACAATGTCTTGGAAGCAATTGAGGTAGGGAGGTTGATCTACGGTGTTCATGGCAACTCAGAGCTACCTGGGTGAGAAGGAACATCTCTGCAACAATCCTGTGAGCAGAACCCTGGGCAAGAGCAACATCCTCTGGCAGGATCGGTCATTGCTCCAGGTCACTCCCTACCTCTCTGTCTCCTGTTTCCCTGTTTCCCCAGGCTCTGGTGCTCAGCTCCCATCCTGCTGATCACACGCTTTCCCGTGACCTCCAAGTAATTAAATCTGGCTGGCACTCCAGACCCCACCTTGCAGATCATGAACTAAGCAGCACTCTGACGCTTTCTAGGACTAAACCTGCACACACTCCACTTTCCCCTCTGCCCATCTGGCCTTGAGCCAGGCATGGGAATAGGAGAAAATCTCCCAATTTCCAAATAATGCATTTAAACTAAATTTTAGAATAAAGCCTGAGTATCAACTCAGCTGACTGAACAAATAAGAAAACTTCTTGAGGTGATAATCCCAGTTTCTGCCTCACCCGCTCCCCCCCCCACCAACCCTCCCCCATATTACCTGGAAGCATAGCCAGGTTCTAACATGGCAGCCTGCCCATCTTCTCAACAGAACTGCCTGAAACAGAAAATAAATCCTCTGCACATATGGTTGACAAGCTGGATGGCTAATGCAAAGGAGACCAGTAATTTATTGAAATAGAAATTGAGGTCATTTAGGCAAAATTTAAATACTTCATTCCTAGCCAATCTTTCAAATTGACTTAAAGAATTGTAGCTCTCTGATGAGTTGGATATGCGTCAAAGCCTTTATCTTACTCCAGTTCATTCTTTCGGTGGACTCTCTGTTCGCCCACCATTTCTCCATATGTTCATTGAATATTGAATGTTTATGCTACACCTTGTATAGCACTTGTTGCACTTATATTAATTTCTTTTCACAATATCCTATTTGAGAAGAAAAACAACCCAATCAAAAAGACCAGGATTCAAGACAACCTGAATCCTGAAAGAGGGAACATATTTGCTAATGATACATCTCATAAGGGGTTAACACCCAAAACTTACAAAGAACTCGTACAACTTAACACCAAATAAACAATCCAACTTTTTTTAAAAAAATGAGCAAAGGACCTAAATAGACACTTTTCCGAAGAGGATATACACATGGCCAATAGACATATGAAAAAATGCTCAACATCATTAATCACCAGAGGAATGCAAATTAAAATCACAATGGGATGCTATCTCACACATGTCAAAATGGCTATCATCAGTAAATCAACAAACAGCGAGTGTTGATGAAGACGTGGAGAAAAGGGAATCCTCATACACTGTTGGTGGGAGCGCAGACTGGTGTAGCTATCGTGAAAAATAGTGTGGAGGTTCCTCAAAAAATTTAAATGGTCCTGCCTTTTGACCCAGCAATTCCACTTCTGGGATTATATCCAAAGAAACCCAAAACACTAATTAGAAAGAATATATGCACCCCTTATGTTCATTGCATTATTATAATGCTATATGTTATGGCATTATTTACAATAGCCAAGCTATGCAAAACATCCAAGAAACCACCAATAGACAGGTGGGCAAAAAGCTGTGGTACATATATGTAATAGAGTATTACTTGGCCATAAATAAGAACAAAACTTTACCATTTGCAACAGCATGGATGGACCTAGATGGTACTATACTAAGTGAAATAAGTCAGTCAGAGAAGGACAAATAGCATATGATTTCACTTATGTGTGGAATCTAAAGAACCACATAAGTGAACAAACAAAACAGACTCATAGAGATATTTAGAACAGACTAATGGTTGCCAGAGGAGAGAGGGACTAGGGGACTGGGTGCAAAAGGTAAAGGGTTTGAGAGGTACAGATGGGTAGTTACAGAATAGTAATGGGTATGTAGAGTGCACCATGGGAAATGTAGTTTATAGTACTGTAATAAGATAATAAACATGCAGGGTGCCAGCAGGGTGCTGGAAATGTCAGGAGGAACATTTTCTAAAGTATATGACTATGTAACCAATATGCTGTACATCTGACACCAATACAAAGTAATACTTAATATAAGCTGTAATTTAAAAAATTAAACAGAGAGGGAAAAAGTGGGATTCAAAGTCACAGGGGATAAAGTCTTAAATTATTACTGAATGGCCATGCCCTTCCACCAGCCATCACTTCTCTGCCCTCAACTGCACTCCATAAAACCAGGTAACACCTGTTCTACACACTTCCCAAGAGTGTTGTAAAATCAGGTGCAGTAGGACCATCACATATATGTGAAAATGAAAATTAAAAACCTCCACATAATGGCCAGTACTATAAAAGAGGACGCATCGATATTTTCAGATCCAAGGACCACAAACAAGAAATCATTGCATAAAACCAACTAAATACTCAAAATATCCCTCTTTATTTATTCTGGGGTAAATTCTCCCATATACACAGCGCTCTGAACTGCCTACAACTCAGTGCCTGTCTTAGAGCGCTTACCATATTCTGCCTTGGTTGTGGCCACTTGGATCTTTTTCTTTTCTCTTGTACTTGATACATAAGCTGTTTGAGAATTACCCACCATGCCCCTTGTGCCCCATGCACCTAGTCCATAAAAGAGGTGAATGAATGTTAACCGAGGGCATGCTAAATAATAACAAAAATAGCCTCACTGCTAAGCCCAGAGTATTGCATTTTTTGCTTTTAAATGATAGTCACTGATGTTATCCCTATAAAAGTAAAATAGCACCTGAGGAATAATTTTTATTTGCAGATAATTTTCAAAGTACCTCATAAGAGTTTCACATATTTTTGCTGTCATGCAAAATATCACCCACAATATGCTAGAAATCTAGCAAGTCCTTCTACAAACAAAAAAGTAGGTTTTCTCAGTGGAAAAGAGAGTGTTTTCAACTGCTCTGGGTGAGTTATTTAAAGAAATCTAAAGTAAAAAGGGTCCAAGTTACATAAATTACAGAAAATCTACCTTTAAGCATTTGGTTTATTTTTCTTTGCTGTTAAGATATCTAATCAGTTGCCATTAGGATTTTTTTTAACTTCCAGATAGATTGATCTCTTAAATTGTAATGGGCACATTAATGAAAGGTTCACTTATAGTTAAAAAAATAATTTCTTAGTCCTGGCTGGCGTCGCTCAGTGGATTGAGCACAGGCCTTCGAACCACACAATCGCAGTTTGATTCCCAGGCAGGGTACATGCCTGGGTTGCAGGCCAGTTCCCAGCAGGGGATGCATGAGAGACAACCATACATTGATATTTCTCTCCCTCTCTCTTTCCCTTCCCCTCTAAAGATAAAGAAATAAAATCTTTAAAAAATAATAATAATAATTTCCTTTTCTTGGTTTCACATATTAGTAGCAACAGAGAAGCCTAAAGTAACTGCCTAGTTTGGGCTACATTCTATAAGTAAGATCCTAGGCTTTGCCAGAAACTAGAGCCTCGTAACTTGCTGACATACACACTAGGAAAAGACCAAGCAATTGGTAAGCAGCAAATCAAACACCATAAACAATGCCATCCTTGGACGACAATTTTACTTTCATGTCGCTTTCACTAGTCTCTTTCCATTTCAGCCTTAACAACTGGCAAGTCAACAAACTAACTAAAACAGTTTAAAAAATGGGATGGTTTCAGAAAAGTCTGGTCCCCCACCCAGCTAAGTGGCTACCTCATGGGACCTTGGGGGACTGAGTGAACCAACACACAGCCTCCTCAGTGCTGCATGGAATGACATTATTAAAGGATGTGTCACGAGTTCTGAAGACGACTTGAGTTAAAAACAAGACCATGGTTACAGGAAAAAGTTATTGTGTGTAAGATAAAAACAAAGTCACTGAAAAACCAGTGTTTGTTGGCATTATATAAACAACAGTATTTTATATTTCCCTTTTTCCTGCAAGGAACCTTCACTGACTTCTTGCTCTGACCAAGTGCACACGCAGCAGTGGGAACGCCAAGATAAGGAGACATAAACTTCACCTGTGGGGAAGGGGAGGAGCGGGGACTTGATGGAAAATGACAACTACTGGGCACCAACAACGACAGAGCCTTCGTGGAGGTGGGAAGGGAGTGCTGAGCCACACTGAACGAAGGGTCCCAGCTGGAGGGAGGGAGGAGAAGCTTCCAGAAAGAGGCAACATCTAGGCAGAGGCTCCAAGTGTGAGTGGAACAAGGTAGAAAAGAGTTCTTTGCAAGGATTGCTTGTAAAAAATCAGTCTCATGAACCTCATCCCCAAATCGGTATCACAACTTTATAGTCCAACACAGTCTATATAATAAATACACTTGAACAGCGACAATAATTAAAGCATCTATTGAACTCTTAGTATGTGTTTAGCACCATACGCGATGTGGTATTGCACTCATTCCCTCCACACACTAACACTATGAAGTAAGCAATATTGTTATCTTCACTCTACAGGTGAGAAAACAGAAGTTTCCAGAAAAAAAGGTTAAGTAACACTCCTTAAGAAAATACGGCTAATTTCATGGTAGAGCTAAGATTCAAACCTTCATCTGACAGCAAAATGCAGCTTCTCCTCTGAACACATATGTAAGTAAAAATGTGCAGACAGAATGTGCATTTTTCAATGCGTTCCACTTGGTGGAAGAGCTGTTTCTGAAAACACTGAAACATACATACTGAAAAGGAACCTGCAGATTATTCTCGGCGGAATGTATTTTGTGTACTTGACAATGATCAAACTGCTGATACTAATTGAAGGTTATAACTGTTAGAATCCTATCTGCTTTCATCCCAGGCCCCCCCATAAGTAGCCAACGCCGTAACGAAACTGGCTCTGGCATTCTGGACAAGCCTGCAGAGGTTAGAGAAAGGCCAAAATGTGGGAGCACCGACTCACTTCCTTAATTACTGAGCAAAGTACAATTGGTAACCAGGGGAAAATTAAATGCCTCCCTTTATTAACTAGACAAGCACAATAGAAAAATTATGGTTTCTCAGCAATGTTTACCTTGCAGTAACTCCCGAGCAAATTCACTCCTCCTAGACAGGAATGGATAATTGCACTCTAGGTAAGATGATAACATTTTTTTTAAAAAAGGTAAATGAAAAATATCGATAATTAAATATTGCCTGTGAAATGAAGCTGAGGCTTATACATGGTAAACAATAAGAGGAATTTACATTGTTATCTAACTAAAGTGAAGATCCCTTAATGTAATTCTCAGCTGTAAAATGTATTGTTTTTATTTAATAAGTTTAGTGAATATGACCAGCATTACAACACTTTACCTTCTCCCCATGTTTATTACTATTAGACACAAGACCTTGGCAAAAAAAATATTATTGTCTTAACTTTATTTATACCCCAGTGATCGTTATTTGGCAATTTAGCCAAATTGGAGGATAGGGGAATGACATGGGGTTCCTCTGGATTTAGCCAATGTTTGTGGGTCCCCTTTGGCCCTGCACACCTCATCATTACCTAGACTTGCACCCTGTGTTCGAGAAATTGCAAAGCTGAAGAGATCATTTATTTAAAGCTTTAAAATGAAATCGCCCCAATTCAAGATCCATCTCTCTTCTGTTTTCTTTCAATTCTTGTTGCATTTATGTTCCGCACTGGAATTTAGAGGCAGATGCAGGTGGCATCACAAAGACAGTCTGTTTTTGTTCTTTCCCATGCAGGCTTCTTTCAGTTCCAAGGATGCGGGTAGAGCCGCAATCAAAAGTTAACCCACTGCTCCCCACGGGCGTTTGCACTGCCGAGGTTAAGTATAGTTCCAACGCCCGTATTTACGTACAGTGCAGCCATACAAGAAACCACATTTTAAACACTTACATTTAATACACATTTTTAAATATAGGAAAAGAAACATATCAGTAGGTCTTAGATCTCGATGCATAATGAGATTTCAGAAAGCACCAATAATTATGGTGCTGAGAAAAAAAAGGCATCTAGTTTTGGATACCTGATCTTATATATATATAAACTTCATATGCAGGCAAACATATACACAGTCAGGTGCTTTGGGAAATATTATTTTTGATAAGCTTGCATCTGTGCATCACCTCTTTTGTCAAAGACATAAAATTCTTTGCTTATTTTTTTCTTAAAGGAGGTAAAGTCCATTCAACCAACCTGCTGGACAGAACCTCTTGCCAATAAAGAAGAATGAAGCAGAATGTTAAAATAGTGTACTGTTTGTTTTCAGTGCATTTTAGCTCCAAATGGACTAAACAATGTTGTCAGCAAATGACGGGAGGATAAGGGAGAGACCAAGAATACATCACGTGGAAGAAATTGCATTAGGCCAGGGGAACAATATTCCTCAAATACTGCTGAGACTGGGATATTAAGAAATAAAATTTAAACAAGGAGAGGGAGATGAACCTAGGTCCTGCTGACATGCTGCTGGGGCCTTGTCAGATTCGAACAGTGTGGTGATTTCGGGGTGGAGGGCAGAGGGGTGTGGTATAAGGGGACTAAATGGTAATGGAAAAAATACAATAAAACTATTTTTAAAATAAATCTGTGAAATGCTGAATATACATATAAATGCCTATATGTGAATATACAAATATATGAATACATATAGAAAACTAATAACCATGGGGGTTAATTTTTCCCAGGAAAGATGCAAATTACCTTTGCACAAAAGAAAATACTCATAGCCTCACTCCAATACCAGGTTAAATTATATTCGTGCTGTGTCCTTCATGCAGAATAGCAGGCGTGCATTAAGGTAGAATTGCTGGAATTAACCTTCCTTTGCTTCCTTGGATTTTAAGAGGCCAAGATCAAAGACCAGGTCCCATCTAACCCATTAAAATAAAAACAGAAATTGTTGGGGGCTGGGAAGGAACTCCAAGGAAAATTATCTGTTCCCTTTTAGTGCAAAGCTCTGTTGCAAAGAACTTCACTTTATTTAGATCCTTGTCAATACACTACCTATAATTCCAGCAAGAAGCAGGCTGGTTCGAATGTGAGGGGAAATTTTATATGGATGAAAATAAAAAGGAAAAAACTAGAGTCTTAAGCAGGACTTTCAGAGCTTATGGATAAACCAGCTCAGTGTATATGTACCAGTTGAAAATGTGGGACCGAGCTGGAGACCTGGCTGTCTTTGCTGAGACCCATCATTGTGCTTATTTATTCCTGTGCATTATCCCATAATGGTCCCACAGAGATGATCTTCTTTCAGCACCATCTGCTACTAGGAAAAACAGGAACATACACTACACCTGTTACAAGCTTTTCCACATTCTAAGCCTTTTCTCTAAGCAAAATGGTAAATTATGCAAGCAATAAACAGGAATCACCAGCTGATAGGAGAGACATTTCCTGGTTCTGGCACATTTTAATCAAGTTCCTAACTGGTCCTGAAATTAGGAAACTGAACCGTTTGGCCCCTTGAGTAATCTATAGGGCATGTCAGTGCTTAACACCAAAAACATGGCCAGCTGGCTATGCAAACACTGTCTTGGGCTTTGCATTATGCTGATGTAATTCCTTCCAGAAATATTGTCTGCCCTAAATATCTGTGATCAACAGACTAAGAAATCACAAAACTTGCTTGACATCAATAGTCATGAAGGATATCTAAAGATTCCAATAAATATTTATTGAGCCCCTACCGGGGCCAGGCAGTACTTAGCCATTGAAGAAGAGTCTTTACACGGGGCAGAAATCCACACACTCCTTTACACTCAGCTTTCCAGCACTTTGCATGCATCAGTTTCTGCCTGGTCTGCTAAGGTCACCCCAGGAGTCATGTTGACTGCAAGCCTACTTTCTAAGCACTCCTGGGAGACAGATTTTTTCCTAAATGCCTCCGAAGGCTACTCCTGCACATGTAGGTTCATGACAACTACATTGATGAAACACTTGCTGTTCTAGGGAAAAAAATAAACAGCTGTCTGGGGCTAAACACATTGCAATGTTTTGATGATTTCCACTCACTGCAGGTGATGCCTTTCCTCACCAATGCAGCACACAGAGAACTCTCTGTTGATGTCTGTTAGAGCACTCCAGTACTGAATCAGAACTTTAGGAAGAATAGAGATTTTAGTATTTCACATTGGAAGCAACAAAGTTTTATTTTAATACGCATTTTTAATTTTAATTTAATAACTAAATCTTAGCTTGAAAAATGTTTGAAAACTTGCACTGTTCCAGGCACCTGTGGACACATATCATCAGTGTTCCTCACGGGCCCCTAATCTTATCTGGGCAACATTCACCTGAAGCAGCCAGACAGCAAGTGTGATGTCCAATTGTATGCTACTGGCCACGAATCCTATGTGACTAGAACCAGGGGAGAGAGCAGGGTGGGCTGGACAAATCAGGACCAGCTTCGTGAAAGGGGTGGGACTTAATCCAGGCTTTAAAGGAAGGAAAGGTTCGCTACAAGGAGAGAAAGGAGTGTCCAAAGACAGGTGATCACAGCTACCTGGGAAAACAGTAGGATAAATCCAAAAAAATCTATGAGCAGAAGAAAATGTCACCCATCCCAGGGAGTAGGGGTTAGTATGGTCCAAGTGTAGGTGTGAGAATGAGTGTGTGTGGCCTTGTGTATTATAACAGGGTACACCTGACCTTATATACACAGGGGTGGGGAAAGCAGGTTTACAGCTGTGACTATACAAGCCACAGAGTTTATTGTTGTATTATTATTTATTAATTATAGTATTTTTCCATACGAACAACTATAAACCTACTTTTGCCCACCCCTGTATATGCGTTATATGTGTGTGACAGAGAGATGAAGACAGACACTCTCTGGTCTATTTGTCACCCACTCTTGCAGAGTTGCTTTATGGAATAATACCATTCCAAATTGCCTTACCATGTCCATATACATTCTAAAGAGATATCACAAAAACTCCCCTCCCACAACTAGAATTGTATCTGCTAACAAGCTTATCTTCCTTTTGAGTAGACAGCCTTAGGAACAAATGAATATTATGTTTATTAATTAAATGTGTTAATCCTTCACATTTCTGATTTGATAGGAGAACTCTGGCGAGGAGACTGCAGAATGCTCATATGCAGACGGACATAAACTAATTGCCAGCTCGCAGGAGAGAGATCCAGGCATCACTACGGACAGCCCAGCAAAGATATTTGTCGAATGCATGGCAGTAGTCAAAAAGCATAGAAACTAAACTAGATTAAGAAGTGAATAGATAATATGAAAAATGCTATAAAGCTGTAATATAAGCCAACGAGGCATCCACACTTTTATGTACAATGCCTTCAGCTCATGTTACTTTAGCTCCAAAGACAGATACTTTCGGAGGTAATAGGAAATGGGAAGGTCACTGAAGGCAGAGTCAGTGGCAGGAATAAGGAGAATGGCCCTGCCATAAGAGATGAAAATGGCTTTGCCCATTTCATCCAGGGAAGAGAGAGGGACAGAAATACACATACCAGTGCTCACGAATTCACACTGATGAGGAAATACCCTCACAGAGACATGAAATTATCCCAGAGGGAAACATGAGGTGGAAAAACCAACAAGATGCATGTGCTCTGCGCTTTCATGTGAGTCAGTCCAATCTCCTTTCTGTACTGAACGTGGACCCAAAGCCTTTGAACCCCTCAGTGGGGGACCCAATCCATCGAGGAAAAGGGTAAGGTTATAGGGAGGTCACAGTAAAAAAAAATGCTAAGGTTATGTTCACTACTATTTGCTTTCTGCTGCTTCCTGATGGAAAAAGAGAACAGGTACAAATAGTTCAAAGCCTGTTTTAACTGACCTAAGGCCTAAGATCTTGAAAGCACAGAGTAACAGAAAATAACAAACTCTGTACCCACGTGGCCCAAGTTCCAAGCTCAACTCTGGCACATTTTAGCTGTGTGATCTTAGGCAAGTTACCTAACCTTTCTGTGTCTTCAGCATGAAAATAAACATGGTAGTAATAATCCCCCTCTACAGGTTGTTGTGAAGGCTTCAATACATACAAGGGGTTTAGAACTGTGCTTGCTGGGCAGTGTTGGCCATCAGTCACGTAATCATTGTTCATGGACTTAAAACCCAAGCTTCACAAAGGGTTTGTACATGCCGGCACCGTAAACCCTTACAGCTCCAGTAGGTGCTGCAGATACCTTCATTGTCAGATAAGAAAACGAAAGCACAGAGGAGTTAAGCAATTTTCCCAAGGTCAGATAGCTAGTAAGTGATAGATCCCGGATATGAACCCAGGCCGTCTGGCTCCAGGATCTGGGCACCCAGCCGCCACTTGCACTTACTGGTTCCCTTTCCCAATTGTCAAAGAAAGGCTGATCCTTCTCATTTTGTTCTGTTTTGCTGTGCATTGTTGCTGTGAGGGGTGTTGAGGGAGGTGGGAAGAGAGGAATAGCTGGGAACAGAAGCTCCTAAAGGGCAAGGCCCTCCTCTGCTTTATTGACTGCTGGATCCACCAGTACCTGAGACAGAACCTGACACATGGAAGGTGCTCAAAATGCATCTGGTAAATGTAAACGATGAACCAGTGCATGCCCACAGGAGTGTGATACACAAGAATACAGGCCATTATGCAGGCCAAAGATACGTGTCTGTTGGAGAGGTGCCAAAGTTGGAAACAGCTGTCGCTGAGGGGTCAGCACATCGTTTTGAGTTAGGAGAAGCAGCAAGAGGGGAGGAGAAGACAAGGAGATGGCCCGTACAGCTTCCTGCATGAGTCAGGTTGTGCGTAGCTCTCTGGAAGCTCCCAGGAAAGACGTGGACTCTGCTCCATGCCTATCGCGCACTCACTACTAAGTTATTTCAGTAGTGACTGCGTTGAAATGAGGGAGCCTGGAGAAGGACCTGCTGGCAGGAGCAGCGGGGTGTCACTGGTGTCAGATGAGGGGCATCAGGCAGGGCTGAGAAATAGTGGAGAGCAGTATGGGGGTGAGAGCCCCAGAATTTCCCTGTGGGAAGCACTAAGGGGTAGCATATTTAGGTGATGCTACAAAATATGTCTTGAATTTTTGTGAGACTTCTACTTTTTCTTAAATTGTGTGTTGATCTGTAATGGATTTGCAGATAGATCTAAACGATGGTGGAAGGGACCTGCTCTGAGTATCCCTTGGCTCTGCTCCTAAAAATAGACCCTTGATTCCCGTGGACAGTCTTACATGGGGCCGAAAATGGCAGCAGGGTAAGAGAGAGCTTGACCAAAGGCAGTGAGGGTGGCATCAGGGGGAAGTTCAACACAATCCCAAGTGCAGGAGGCATCTCTGGGCTCAGTCGCAGTCCATCCCTCACCACCATTTGCCCTTTTACCAGTGCTGCCCTTCACTGAGCTCTCCCACCGGGGCGACACCAGCTGGACCAGCTGAGACCTGCTCTGTGTGGCTGTGGAGAAGAAGGTCTCCAATCAGAGTCAGGGTGTTGGTGACATGAGGAGAAACACAGCCCCTCTCGGCTCCCCGTTCTGCAGAGGGGCCTGCTGGGACAAGTGCTGGGACAGACGAAGAGATTTTCAGGCATTGACCTAACTCAACTTTTCATCAGCTTTCCTGCCTCTCTCCCAATCCCCGTTGGCCTTTCTCCTTATATGAACACTTGTGAGAATAGGGACAAACCAGCAATTATTGAGGCTCTACTATGTGCAGACATTTTTTTTGGAAGCATCAAAACAACTCTCTAAAGAGGTACAGTTAACCTGTTTTTGTAATTGAGGACCAGAGACATAAAATGTTCCCACAGTTACAAATTTGGAATTAACAAAACTAAATTCAAACCGTGTCCAGAAAATCTCAAAGCTCTTTCCACTACACTGTGTTGTTACCTCCAAGCACAGAGCCAACCGGCTCTGTCAGCCAGAGCACCTGGACCAGCCAGGGTCCCACACAGACGCGACACTCACAGCGAGATGATTTAAGAAGGGTTTACTTACAAGGGGGCTGCTAACAAAAGTGGGGTGTATGGAAACCACAAGGGTTAGTGCAATAACCTGAAGCCAACCACACAGCTGAGCTGTTGGCACCCAAAGGCCCAAAGGGGCAAGGACAGGGTGTGATCACCAGAATCTCCAAGAAGGAGCAGGTCATCGAAAGTCAGCCCCCAGGGCTGACTCCCTCATGAGGGTCAGTGACCTTCAGTCGTGGGCACACTCAGTCTAAAGAGGCTTTACAGGAAAGGTCAAAATATCCCAACATCACTCTCCTTTTTCCCTCCCATCTCCTGCCAGGAGCATGTGAGACCCAACTAAAAGGCAAAAGCAGCTGATGTGGTCCACATGAGTCAGTCTCCTCTGAGAGCAGGGAAAAGAGAATGGGGAGAGAATCGGGAGGAATAAAGGGAAGCTGTCCACCACTGCACTGGTTTAAAAAATAAAAGGAAGGGAAGGCAAGGGGAGAGGAGGGGATAAAGTCATAAAAGAAACCTATCGCCGTCTTACCAGTTTTCCCTAAAACTAACCCAACTCATCAAGGTCACTGGATATGTTGGTTTTCCAAGCCCCTTGGAGAAAATGTCGGTGTCTGTGGAGCCCAGGATATACTCAGTCTAGTGAGTGTTGTGTAGCATGTGTAAGGACAGACCCCGTGCAAAACCACAGTGGTCCCTGTGATCACCAGGCCACGATAATACGGGGTGAGTCATGGCCCACGTGATGACCAGGTCACAAGAACATGGATGAGGAGGTGAAAGGCGGAGGAGAGAAAAACACAGGGGATGTGCTTTTAGCTGCCCCCGCTGGCCTCCACTCCAGGGTCAGTGGTCCAGCCCAGGAAATGGCAACCTCAGGCATATGTGAAAGATGATGATCCTAAGCGAGGAAGAAAATAGCCCCAGGGCTGATTCGAGATAGATTCAAATTGTTAACCTTTTACTTGCACATTTTAAAGAAAGTATTTTTGTCAAGCCATTTAATGCTATCTACCTGCTTCTCTGCAAATGCATTCTAAAAATCTATCATGTCTCCACTAAAAAACTTTTCTTTTGTGATCTCAAATTGGTAGCCCTTTTCTAAGTGCCTCTTGTTCTTTCCTTTTAGAAATGACAAAGACAGACTGCATAGCGGGCCATCTTCTGCTCCTTTTGTCTGTCTCTTCATTTACCAAGAGTCTTATGGAAGGTCTACTAGGTATGACAACAACCACCGCATTGCCATGTACAAATTCTTGTATTTCATCATGACCTATATTCACAACAAGCCTTGTGAAATCAGCCTGAAGGATATCTGTGTCCCTCTTTCACAGACCAGGAAGCTGAGCCCCCAAAGAATGAACTCACCTGTAGTGACACAGCACAGAACAGCCCACTGGGGCTTCCAAGGCTCTCCATGAAGCCGCTGCACCGCCCTTTCCAGCCCAGTCTCTGAGCTCCAGTCACATGGGCCTTCCCTCTGCTCCCCAAATACACAAATTCATCTCATCCAGACACTGCCTTTTTCTAGGACATTTTCCCTGCTCTCTTCATGTGGCTGACTCCTTGCGGGTCAGGGCTCGATTCAAAGGCTACCTCATCAGAGAGGTCTCCCACGACCACCCAGTCCAGGGGGGCTCCCCCAGCCCTATTATAATCACGTCATTAGGCTTTTGCTTCTCCACAGAAGTCATCATTACCTGATATTATCTTATGCATTTATTTATTTGTTTCTTGTTTGTTATTTCTCTCATTCTTCAGAATAGAAGCTCCATGAGAGCGGGGCTGTGCTCTATCTGGCTCACTCCTGTATCCTCGCACCTGCAACACACACTTATCATGGCTTCTAATTGCACATTCAGGTAGTTTTTTAAAAATACTTATTTATCCTCTACCCTGTCAGTTCTGTGAGAGAAGGAACCATATCTGTTCTGTTTACTGCTAGGCAACAAATTAGGCGCTTAGAAAATGTTTCACTAAGGGAGGAAGGAAGGAAGGAAGGAAGGAAGGAAGGAAGGAAGGAAGGAAGGAAGGAAGGAAGGAAGGAGGGAGGGAGGGAGGGAGGGAGGGAGGGAGGGAGGGAAGGAAGGAGGGAGGGAGGGAAGGAGGGAGGGAGGGAGGGAGGGAGGGAGAAAGGAAAGGGAAGGATTTTAGTTTGCCTTGGGCCAAGCACTCACTAAGCCATTTATATTCTTATCTCGTTTTGTCCTCAATTACTTGCAAGCAGATACATTGTCCCTGGTTTTGCAAATGGAGAAACTGAGGCAATGGGAGAGAACAGGATTTGAGCAGTCTGGCAGGGAGCAAGTACAGAACAATGTCTCATGAAAACATTTGAGTGAATTTACACTTTCAACTCCCAAGTAGGAAAAGGAGGAGAGGAAGATACAAGAGTATGGCTTCAGTTCAATATAAGAAAGAATATTCCCTTAAGACCTGTTCTGGGCAACAAGGATCTGCCTCAGGAAATAACAGGCCACTGTAACCACATAGAAACTTTATTTTGTTAATATGACCTTTTCTCCTTTCTTTCCTTCTCATCAAACTGGCCTCATCCATCACCCTGACTCACCTGCCTCCTTCACCATTGCAAGACCACTCCCTTAAGCATGAAGCCCTCAGGACGATAGGGTTCTGATCAACATCAAATGATCTTAGGAACAAAGCCTTGGGTCTGTTGACCCCAGAGTCACACTGGAGATAACACCTAGGCCTCAGTTGTGCTTTAGCTCCAGGCCCAGAAAAGCGGCAAAATCAGATGGAGATGCCAAGGCTGACATCAGGGCCCCGTGCGCTGATCAACAATGCTGACCCCAGCAATGACCATCGGTAGACACCATGATACCAACCATGACCCTAAATCCCTTAGTCAGCACGATTAATGATTTTCCCCTATAAATCTCATCCCCTGGAAGCCATAGGGAGCCAGGACTTTGAGCATTAGCTCACCTGTGTCTACAGATGAGGACCACTTCCTAAAAATGAAGTTACTTTCTTTATTGAAAACTCAGTGCATTTTATTGGGCTTTGATGTACACAGGCAAACGACCACTTCAGTCTGGGAACACCACCATGTCCAGTGGTGAGTTGGGAGGTGGTGGGGGGAGGGGTCAGGACCCATACAAATGATAAGATCAGCCAATCAAGAAATTGGTTACATATAAAGTGAGGGAGCAAATGTGTAAACACACTGGGAATAATGGTACCCAGCTCTTCACCATCACAGAAGTGAGTTAGAAATATGAAAACGGGGAAAGCTGGGAGAAATCCTGTGGTTCTGAGCACACCTGGCACACAGATCTTAGTTTCTAAATACCTTTCTCGACTAAGGGAAGCAGAGTCCTTTGTACTACTTGTGTTATGTTTCTGTAAGAGGGAAAATATATCTAAATAAAGAGTAGAGGGGAAAAGGTAACAAGACTTGTTCTCAGTGAGCATGCATGGGGGTACTCCAGTGTTTCTCAAACTTGAAAGTGCATACAGATGACTTACCTGGGAACCCTGTTAAAGTGCAGGTTCTGATTCGGAAGGTCTGAGATCAGTCCAAGATTCTGCCAAGATTTCTAACAGACTCCCAGGTGAGGTTGGTCCACAGACAAAGCCTTGAAGAGCAAAAGGTAAAACAACCACATGATTATTAATAATAACCTAATTACCACTTAGGGAGTGCTTAACATTGCCAGGCCTTGTAGTAAGTGTTTCACCTCTAATCCTTGTCTACTATTGATAAATGTGGCCTGGAAAGTACTGGAAATGCAAATACCTTGCCCAAGCCAGAGACGTCATAATGGCAGTATGCATCAGACGTGGGAATCAGAGAGATCTGTCTTATTAATTACTTGCAAATCAGCTACTTACTCAATGTATCACCCTGGCAAGTTATTTAATCTTCCTGTGCTTTACTCTTCTCTGTCTGGATCGCTACTAGAAATAAATGAATTGGTGACTGTAATTACTTAATGCAGGGCCTAACAGATACAGCAACTGTTACAGTGAATCCCGTGCTCCAGTGCTTCTCACCACACTACGCAATGAAGACTGATTCTAGCAGATAATCTTAATATTCCTCCCTCCCTTCTACGAGGTTATTTTTGCTGAATGAAGATATTTGGTAACACATTCATCCAGAGGGAGAGCCCCAAAGAAAAAGTCTGTGAAGAAAAAGTATGAGAAGAAAAATGCTTTTCGATGAAAGAAAGAGCATCAGCCAAGAAACACTGCCCCCAGGATCATGCAGACTGGTGCTTTTGGTGGTAAGGACCGCTGCGGTTAAGGTGAAGAGATCCCGTAGCCCAGAGGAAGCCAGCAGTGGGCATGGGAAGGTAGGTCTGCAGCCGCTGTTGCTGAAGAGCATCGAAGGTGAGTCTGCAAAGTTCAGCTTGCTTTCTTCTACAGGTGACCCAGACAGTCTTGCTGCAAGACAAATCTCTGCTTATTGAACAAATCCTCTTACACTGTCTGAACATCAACAGACTGCAGCTTTGAAATCCAGATTACACATCATAGCACTCAATGGGCATATCTTCGAAGCATGAATTAATCTGGGAGCACAGTTTCCTGGTATGAACTATGTGGTGTTACTGATGCAAGGACATTTCACCAACCAGGAGAGACTATTTCATTAAACACACCTGGCCATTTGAGTGGCTCAACTCCTGGTGTCTTCGACTTCATGGATTTCAATGACCCTAATTCCCATTTCACAGTGAAATCTGTTCTCTTTCAAGGCGTCTACATTCACCCTTGCATCCCTCAGGAATGAAGTAATTTATTGTCTGCTCTGATGGATACGTACATTGCTTATTTACTTCTCTTTGGGTAGAACACTTCCCATCCCACTCACATTTCTTCAAGATTACTTAATTTCTACATTCATCTTTTCATTTTGGACAATCTTATTATCACTTACTCAGACTTACATTTCTGTGTCTTCAGTCATTTACAAATTAAATCTCCCCACCTGTTCTCCCTGGGTGTAAATAGGCTGAACATTGAGACAAAAAAAATCACTCTTCGTTGCTCTGGTTCATCCTTCAGTGAACATACCCCAAGAACACTTGCTCCTAAACTATTTCTGTGTGCCAACCAGCAGCCCGCCAGCAAACCCACCCACCCACCTGATGGTTGGGGAAAGATGACAGAAGGGAGAGGAAAAGAAACCAGGGAGGGAAGAGAGAAAATCCAGTGACCAATATCCTGGCCCCGTTCCAACCTGGATAATTAGTCTGCCTCTATTTCAAACGTTTTTCCCGTTCGCAGCATGTACGCACGTGGGCGTGTGTCTGTGTTGAGTGGGGGGAAGGGAGCTTCATGACAAATTATTAGTTTCTGTTTCTTCTCAGCCATGGTCACTTAGAAATAACCTTAAAATTATAAATATAATCCTGGGGAGAGAAGCAAACGTCCCAGGGTTCTACCTCAAAAGGGCTCAGAGATGGGTAACCAGGCAAAATTTCTGAAGGTCTCAGGAAGCTTTGGCAATCTCAGAAAGCAGCCTTTAAAAACACAGGAAAGGCGCATAAAAATAAACAATCCCCTTCTTCGGGGAACAATGCAAGTAGGCGAGGAAAAGGCATTGCCCCCTATTCATGGCTCCTCATTGACTCATCCAGCTTTTGTCCTTGGCCTGACCCTGCTTTTCTCTTCAAAAACCATCTCTCCAGGTGACATTCAGGGCACAGATGGGCCTTAGGAGGATGGAAACATGAATTCTTGTAGCATGGCCAGTTCCCTCTCTTAGACAGACTGGGCTTTAGCCACTTGATAAAGAGTGAAGATTTCCTTCGAGAGGAAGGGGAATTGTTGTAACACACAGCCAAGCAGTTTAGAATGATTGCTCCTGGGAGGCTTCCACTGTATATACCCAATGGCAGAAAAGTGCCAACGGCCACAACAGGGCTGTGGGGAAAGGCTTAAGACATCCTCTACAAGCTGGATATTTTCATTACAGGTGCTATGTTGACATTCAAAGAAAATTCTGTGTTCCGTGTACACATAGACATAGAAAGCATGTGGTTTAGTATAAAAGTATAAATGTTTTAAATTAGTTACCAGTTAGTAAAATTGACTATCTGCTTGCATCTGGATCTGCCGCTTTCACCCATTCCTCTCCACAGATGGCGGTACGTTTCTGGGAGCCTGGGAGGTACCAGTGTCCCTGCTAAAAGTCACCCTGTTCCCTGTCTGGCTCTTTCTTGACACTTCTCTTTTACACGCAAAGGGATAAAATTCTAGAATTTCAAATGAGGTTTCTCTCTCTCGGTCTCCCTGTCGTGCTGGGACCCACCAAGTTTTGAGTGGGGATGTCATGGCTCAGCAGGAAGGGCAAGTGCAGAGAAAAGCCAGGAAGGCAAATGAGTCTTTCAATAGATCGTTGGTTTTGATTTGTATTGTTCTAATTCAAAGCTCAGAAAATAGCCTTGAAAGCTAAAGTTGTCTACATTAAAACTAGATTTATAAGAAAGAAAATCTGGTTTGAACTCTAAAAAGCTAATGGCTTGGAAGACTTAGAGAAGGAAGTTTACGATACCCATCCAGAATAGAAAAGAATCAACTATATTGTACAAGCCTTTTTCTCCTCAACAAAAAGAAAAAGAATTAAATTTCAAAAAACTAGTGGAGAGAGAAGATTAGAAGTGATCAGCCTTGGCCGTCGGTAGTGGCTCCCGAAGGGATCCTTCTGCCCACCTCCAGCCAAAGCCCAGGGGAAAATGGTACAACTCCACACAGGTGTAGGTGTTTCCTGAGCAAAGGTAACCTGTAAGTCCTAGCCACATGAGGCCCTTTTCCCAAACCACCACATTTCCCAACTTCAGGTATCTACTATGAGTCATAAAAGACTTGAAAGACCAGGTTTGGGGGTAGGGGAAAACTTTAGCTCCAATCAATCTTCCTCTTCTACAAAAGCCTCCAAGACCTAAGAAGAACACAGAACAGAGACATCAAAACACCGCAATTAGACATGTTCCATATTCATAAGTGTATCTGACGTCCCCGACACGCTGTCCATCAGAAAGGTTGCTAATCCACCAAATGCACACATAGAAACTGATGCAGCCCTAATAGGATGAGGGGTCAGGAGATGAGCTGGAGTAAGGGACTGTCACGGTCTTGAATAATCAGGTTTTGAAATCAGTGACACTTTTGAAAAAACAAGTTAAGGTTTAAGTAAATAAAAAATCCAATTAAGTAAATCAGTGATACCACAGCTGAGCACTATGGAACATTTTGCCCATAGTCTGACATCTTTAGAACATCTAATGTATTCTAAGGAGCCTCTTTGGTGCCCTTCTATGGTATCAAAGGACATTTTCACTCCACTCTGAGAGATTAGATTGTATTAGATAAAGCATTTGGAAACATTTCTATTTAGTTTTATGAATGGCTCGTTGTTATTTTGGGAAACATTTATCTGTCTAAATATTTCTATTTCTTCTTATAAATTTTTTTCATGTTAAAAAATATTATTTGTTCAATAAACTTTTATTAAGTATCTACTGTATGCTAAGCACTATGTCAGGGTTAAGAATATTGGTCCATCACCATGCTTGTGTAACACAGGAGATGCTTGATATTTAGTGAATAATTGCCTAAAAAATAGATAAGATGCGTCTCTAAGAAATTCAGAAGTTTCTAAATGTTTCCCATGCCCTCAAGAAGGGTTCAGAGGTGCCTGGGAATTGGCCAGCTGACTTAGAGACTTCATTCGATGGGCAAAAAGGATGCAAAAGAACCTAGAGACCAGAGACATAGGGGACTGTAGATAATTTAGCAGATAAGGCCCAGAAAGAGATTGGCAAAAAACAAATGTACAAGATACAGAAGCATCAAATACCAGTACAGAAATGAGAAAGACCAAGGATGAGAAAGAAAGGCTGCCTCCCACCAACACTGGGGCCCACACAAGCCCTCCGCAACTGAACCATCCTTGAACAGAATAACAAAAGAAGTAGGTGGAGGAATCTTGAATTGAGTAAATTTTATCCAAAAGGGACTAAGGAAAACGTGTTCGAGTTTACAAAGGGTTAGTAAGATTGGATTTTCCGCTCTTAGAGGAAATAGGCTTAAAAGATAGACTTATCTCAGTTCTTAAGAGAAACAAAGCAAATTTCACATTTGCACATTTGACCATAAAATTCCCCACTACCCACAGATGAAAGAATGACTTTCTTGGCACATGTGGTTGGAAAGGAACAGGGCACACTTCCAGCCCCCAGCCCCATGGCTCCAGAAACAACCATTCCTGCCACCAAACCACGCAATCTCTCTAAAGGCTAGGTCTTAGTTTGTCAAAGGATGTTTTTCATGTGTTTAGCACATTTTACAATCTGAAAAAAAGATATGGAGTGTATTTTCTTGGTGAGTAAACCTCACAATGCCACATATTAAACTGCTCTCCCAACTGACAGCATCATTTAATTACTGAACCTCAACAGACCAATGGGGATGTGAAAGTTTTCACTCAGAGCGACAGGGTATATATTTAATAGCTGCCATCTGTGGTCAGCAGCCCCACGTATGTGTTGGGCTCTTTCCACATATCCTGTCTAGTTCTGCGCTTCTCAATTTGTGGTCCTCAAACCTGCAGCCTCCCCTGGGAGCTCCCTGGATGTGCAGACACTCTGGGCACACCCTGACCTAGCCAATCAGGATCTGCATCTTCACTCGGTGAGCTGCATGCACTTTAAAGTTGAAGAAGCATCGCCATAGTTGACTCTAAGCATTACATCAGGTACTAATAGGATCACTCATAACCATGATTTTGAATGTAAAAAATAATGAATCCAGGCTCAAAATGGTATGTTATTTTATGCATTATGCATTTGTCAGAACACTTTTCATTCAAAGTGGCAACTCAAACCTGCTTACATTAAAAGGAAAAATCTATTTGAAGTTCCAGCTAATCAAGGGAGAAATTAGCACACGGCCAGGCTTCAGAGATTAATGGAACCAGAGATAAAATGCCAGTAGATCCTCTCGTCTTTGCTCTTGCACTGATGTGCCTCCTCCATCCCGACAAGGTACAGAAAGCAAAGAACAATTACCAACATATCTCAACACTCCCCCCAACTCCATTGCCATCCAGGAGGGTACGTGTCCTGGATTCTCCATCCCTAGCAAAATCCAAAGCCAGGCTTCCCAGCCACTAACTCAAGGCAACAGTTAAAAAGTGCCAAACTGGAGACCAGAGAAGAACCAAAGAATTTGCCCCACCTTACACTGAATTTACCACTTTCACCAGCATACCTCAGACTTGTCCCCCAGGGTTACCTCTTTGGCAAGTGTCTTCCATGCCATTTTCCAGCAGATGTCTTGACCCTCCCAGGGTCCCAGATACCTGGCCCTTCATGTCTGTTACCCCAGCCCCATCTGTCCTTGTATAATCAATGCTCTTCCACACAACACTGAATTCTCTCCCCCAGTGTTTTCCCTGGCTGTGACATCATCCTGCCTTTTAACACTTGGCTTCCTTGCCCACTCATTTCTGGCTGAGTCCACCCAACACCAAATGAAGTAGATATCTGCAGATTCTCCATGCAGTCGGTCTTTGTGGCTAGCAGAGCCAGAGCCTCTGGTCCAGGAAACCAACTCTGCAGCATCAGCTGTCCATTTGACCCTGTGATTGAAATGTATTAAATAACCATCACATCCCCACTACCTAATGGGGCTGATTACATGAGTGAGCAATTTCACTTAGGCTGGCATTTATATTTTTAAAATTCAGCACTTTGAAGACTATTATTTCACATTTGGAAAATTATTATTCTCCTGGCACATGGTAAATTCTCAATACATAACTGCAGGAAAAAAATGAGACATGAATAATCGAAGGTACATTTGTATCTCTAAGTTCAAATGCTCAAAATCATGATAAAACTGGTCATACAGCTTTAAAAAAACATGAAAAAAAACCCCATGAAATAGGAGGATTACATCATCAAACTGGGGTTTAAAATATGTTAACTTTATTTAACCTTTACCAGCTTCCTAGATGCAATATGTAATAATGTACAAATCTAGAATTCACTAAATAGGCCAAAGAATGAAACAGTCAAATTCAGCCCATCAAAGACTCCTGTGTTTCTAAACATCAGAAACAAGAAAATATTATTCACATCTATCTAAATATCATTCACCCATAAGAAAAGATATCCTGTTATTCACCTGGATCTAGAGGACATTATGTTAAGTGAAATAATCACACAGAGAAGGACAAATAGTGTATGATACCACTTACATGGGGAATCTAAAAAGCCAAACTCACAGAAACAGACCGGAGTGGCGCTCACCAGTGGCTGGGGAATAGGGAGAAAAGGGACGTACACACTTCCAGTGATAAAATGAATAAGTTCTGGAGATCCAGGTGTATAGCATAGTGATTATAGGTACAATACTGTACTTTGATACTCAAAAGCTGCTAAGAGTACATTTTCAGTTCCTCCCCACAAAAACAAAATGGTAATTATGCAGGTGGTAACTAACATTATGGCCATAATTATTTTGCAAATCAACATGTTGGGCACATTAAACTTACACAGTGTTACACGTCAATTATGTCTCAATAAAATCGAGGTGGGGGGAAGAACCACCGGTCTAACAGACTCCTAGAAACTCCTGAAAGTGGCAAACCAGATGAGCAAGGCAAGACCTGGCAGCAAAAGACCTGGGTCCCTCGCACTAACTTCCGCAGGCAGATGCCGCCTGGTGCTCATCCTCTAAATAACCATTATTATGATCATGGAGACCCTCCCCCTGCAAACATTGCAGCCAACCAGCCATTCAAATCCTTTAAAAATTTTTTAACTTTCTTAATGAAGATATAATAGAATGTCTGGGCCAAAACTGAAAAACCTATCTTATATTTGGGTGTGTTTCTGTTCACAAACAAACTTGCCAAATTGTGTTGAAAATGTTTTGCAGTGCCTTTGACAATTTTAGATACTTCTCTGAAAATGTGTACTAACAATCAAAAGTGCCATTTTCCTCTTTTAAAATCCTATAAATTTATACCAAGTTTTATGTTAATTACTAATCCTTTCTATTTGTTAATAATTATATAAAAATTATTTGTCTCATCCTTGAAAATAATTCAAACAATAAAGATAAAGTGAGTCCCCATTCCCCACCTCCACTTTCAACTTAGTATGAATCTTTCGAGTATTTTTCCTATTCGATTTCACATTATCTACTCACAGAAAATTTTTATTTTGTTTTTATTACTTACATAAATACTATATACATACATTTTCCTGCAATTAGCCTTTGTCCCTTAATATGTTATATTTTTGAGTCATTATCTATAGACATATCACTATTTCTAATTTCCACATAATGAAGTATTCTTCAATCCCAATGCATCTTCCCAATTTATATTCATTAAAAGGAAACCTGCCCACTATAATATATAAATGGTTTTCATTTGAATTAACCAATCTTATTTTCCATTTTCTTCCTAAAGAAATTTCCTAATAGAGATGCAGTCTTCTCTGAATTTGTCTGACATCACCAGTACTCTTTGTAAAAAGACATCAACTCAAGAGGAAATACATTAAAAAAAAGGATGATAAATGCTTTTCTGGGTGATAGGTGATATTTTTTATGTATTATATTTGCTTTCTTTTCCAAATTTTCTACAGCAGTTAAGATTTGTGGGATGCTTACTATTTTCCAGGCACTGTTTTAACCACTTTCCATGTTTCATTTCATTTTATTCTCAGAACAAGCCTAGGAAGCACTACTATTGCCGGTGTTATGCACAAAAGTCTTACATGAAATAACTTTTCTCAGATCCCACAGCTACAAAGGATTTCAGACAGGAAGGCCAACTCCAAGTCTTAACCACGGAGCCATACTACTGTCTGTGAACATGTACTATTTTTATAATTTGAGTAAACAAAATAAGATCTAAATATCAACTCGAAGCAGCTATATTTACTCACCAGAAACCAATAGCATTATGACTTGTGAGCGTATTCCTTCCCAGTGATCTTTCTTACATATTGCAAAGGCATCTCACCTTCCCCGCCACACCAAACCTCTCCTCCCCAGCCTCGTCCCTGCCCAAAGATTTAAAGATACAAGCCTGAACCAACTCGTGGTTTTATGGTCTTTTAATCTCCCTATAAGTCATTTTTATCAGCTTTCCTTTGTCTCCAGGGACAACATCTTGTTCTGTAAAATACACACTGTAATTTAATCTTTAATCGTTGGCTCCTCTATTTTATATTCTTAGCCAGGTTCTGCTTCTTTTCAAAGCTCTTCAAATCCCACTCTTTAACCGATAGTTTGTATTTGCTAATATCATTGGGAATGGCCACCGCACCCGACACTGATGCCCAGTCCCCACAGCAAAGCATCGTGGTTAGGATTTCAGCTCCTCAGTGGCGGCAGCAGTGACTGAGAATCACCATCAAAGAACATCAACAGATTGCATTACAGTCTGTCAATCCTGCTGTGGAGACAGAAATTGGCAACTCGTTATATTAAAGAACTGAAATCAAGCATCTGGAATATAGCCCGCACATCAATTTTCTGTGAACTGATGAGATTCGGCCATTTATTATTCTGCATTTTTGACAGAATCTTATCCACAACATCTCTAATACAAATGTACATTCTGTGTGGACCACAATTGTTATTCAAGCCACACCTTTGTGAATATCTTGGGTTTCATAGATTTAGCTTTGCAGAGTTATGTGTAGGCTTATTTCCAAAGACAGGATTATGTACTTTTAAAATTTTAATTAAGTAAATATCTGCCCCTTTCATTTGCCTCATGCCAGCAGGAAAATTAAGACAACTTCTTAATAAAATATTTGTGTCCATCCAGGCCCTGTTAAGCAATAACCTCATCATTTTTCCACAGAGAGTCAACAATTAGACGAAGCAGACAGGCTGGAAAAGCCTGAAATTGTCATCATAATAGCTACAGTTGATTGAGCACACACCATGTGCCCAGCACTGTGGCTCTGTTTTATATGGATTATTTTCTTAAATCTTCCCAATTGTCCTATAAAATGGTATTATGACATGGGGATATAACAAAGAAAGAAAGGAAGATTTATAGAATAAATGATTTGCACAAAGTCGCATAGTTTGTAAGTAGCAGATCTGGGATTATCTATCAGTTAGCTTTTCTGTGTAAAAAACCATCTCAAAACTTAATGGCTTGAAACAACTACCATTTATTTTGCTCATAAAACTGTAGGTCAGAGATTTGAGCTTAGCTCACCTGATCTCAGCTGCCCTCCCTCTGTGTCAGCAGTCAGCTGGGTGCTGGCTGCAGCACCTGGGTTCTCACCCATGGGGTTTCCCATCACCCAGAAGGCTAGCTCTGGCTCATTCATAGTGAAAGAGGGCAAGTCCCAAAGTGTATACACTTTCTGACCATCTGTGTTACATTTACTATTGTCCTACGGGCCAAATGCAAGCCCCAAACCAGCCCAGATTCAAGTCCAAAGTACAGAGAGACTCTATCTCTTGAGGCCATTTTTGCAGTGAACCACAAGTATCAGCCCACATTTTTCTGAGGCCAAAACCCGATACCCTATGCCACTCTTGGATTTTTTTGGCCCCAGACCTAGTTCTTAACCCCTACCCCCAGATTGCTCTGCTCTACATCATGTAGACACTGACTCTTGCAGACTGAGTTTCCAGGCACCCGCAAAGCCAGTGCAAAGTCATGGAAATGGATTAGAAGTCAGGGGCAAAGGAAAGCGGGGTGGACCTCATGCCCCCTCTCTGCCTCAGGCTGCGTCTCCAGCAACAAGGTCCCCTCTGCCCAGGCCTGGCATGGTGCCACTCTCCACCTCCTCTATATGGCCCTTCTGCCTAGGGGTAGTAATGGCTTCCTTTCATTATTAATCCCAAGGTTCCTGCATCATCCTTTGACCTCCCAGACCCTCCAATACCTGCGTAACCAGTTCTCTGAGTTACATCCCCTCTATTCTAAATATTTAATGATTTATGTTTTCCTGATTAAACTGAGCACTATGTACATTTCCCTGATCTTCTGAGTCTTAGGTGGTATCACTTCCTAATCTCCATTCACAGTGCCCCAAATTTACCCACTCAGAAAACATGTATTCGGGAACTACTCGACCCAAACAGTGTGCTACGCTCTTTGGCTACACAGTTGAACAATGCCTTACAAAACTAATGCAAAGGAGACAGGTTGAGATACAAATAATAATCATATAGTAAAGTTCTTTGGAGAAAAACTGGAAAAGCAGTCAGATGTGTTAAAGCAGTGCACCAGTTCTGGAATCAGATCACCTAGATTAGAACTCGGAGAATTTTTACTATCAATGAGCAACTGACTTACCCTCCCCTCCCTCCTTGGTACAATGGGGGACAGTAGCCCTAACTTCACAGGGTTACTGTGAAGGTTACAAGCAATAACACGTACAGTGGACCTTAGGTCAGTGCCTGTCTGGCCCATAATAAGTGTTCAATAAGTCATGAGTATGATGTCATAGAACTAGAACAGAAGGTACATCCTATTGCTTTGGGAATCAGGGAAGCCTCCCCTAAAAGAGGAAGCCTTTCAAAGGATTCATAAAAGAAGAGTAAGTGGTTACCAGCAGAAATACCACTTCCCCAAAGAAGTTTCTCCAAAGTCCATCTGAAATGATTCACCCTCCACGTGAGCACCCCTAGCATTTTGTTCTTACACTCCTAGAATAGCAGGCTCTCATCTTCATTTTTGTTATAGCTATTGACACACATGCTTTATCTTCCCCACAAAATTGTAAGCCCCTTGAAGGCACATGCTAGCCTCGCCAGCCTTGTCCATCCTGTAAGGCTAAGCTCACTGCCTGGCACACAAGCAAATGTGCCACTTGGGTTTTTTTTTAATTTGTCTGTTTGTTTTTAATTCAATGTCTCTGCTATAGTTGAAAATCCTTAGACAGCAGCCTCTGACTTGGGATGGTGAAACTTCAATATGGGAAAACCCTGATCCAGCCCTTTTTAGAGTTATGGAGTATTACGCTTGTGTCTGGCATTTAAAGAGAGAAGGTATGTCCTTGGAAAACAACATGAATGCCTCCCTCTGCCATACAGCATCACATTCACCTGTGACTCCTGAGATAATATGTTTAATGATGTTCAGTGACATCAATTTTAGTATACCTTTCAGTAACCCAATGCAAATTATAAACCTCAATGAAAGAGTCTTTCCTCTCAAAGAAGTTAACTTAGAATAGGTAAACTGTGCTGTGCTGATAGGTCGTTTTGACTAGCTATTCAATATTTTATTAATGGAGGAACGGCTAGGAAAGTACAAAGAGTAATGTTTTAAATATAGTAGGTTTTCAGGACTTCCGCCAAGGTGGAGGCATAGGTGGAAACACTGCTTCCTCGTACAACCAAATCTAAAAACAACAAAGTTTTAACAACAATAAATATAACCAAACCACAGAAAATTGAACAATATGGCATCCGAAAACAACCCGCTCAGCTAAACCTGTGAGAGGGGTGAAGCTAGCAGTAGAGTAGGTCGGGCAAAAAAGATCCCCCAATCCGGGCGGCGCACAGGCAGCCGAGGGCGCAGATCCCAGGTTCGGGGTAGCTACGGGTGGACCCAGGGAAGGCACGGCACAGCTGGCTGTCTGCAGTCGTGCATTTGTGTGCAGATAAACCAGTGAAGAGACAAGCATTGAGACAGACCACGCAGGCCCCGGCACAGGGCTGCGGGCTCACACATTTACACTCAGATGAAAAGGTGGGGGCGAGCGGTGAGGCAGACTGGACGAGCGGAGAGGACCACCATTGCTCCCTCTCTGACCCCGCCCCCACATAGTGTCACAAACCAGTGACCTGGGTGGCCCCACCCTGGTGAACACCTAAGGCACTGCTCTTCTCAAATGTAACAGGCGCAAACAGATCGAAACATGGCTCAAGAAGAACTCAGAGCCCCAGAGCCAATAAATCTAAGCGATCAAGAAATTGCCAACCTATCAGAGGCACAATTCAAAACACTGGTGATCAGGATGCTCACAGAACTGGTGGATTTTAGTCACAAATTAGAGGAACATATGAAGGCTAAACTAATTGAAATGAAGGAAAATGCACAGGAAACTAATAGTGAAGGAAAGGAAACTGGGACTCAAATCAAGGGAGCAGTCCAGAAGGAAGGAAAAAATGACCAAACAGAAAAATAGGAAGAAACAAGAATTCAAAAAAATGAGAAGAGGCTTAGGAACCTTCAGGACGTCTTTAAACATTCCAACATCCGAATTATAGGGGTACCAGAAGGGGAAGAGGAACAGTCACGAGTGGAAACCTTACCTGAACAAATAATAGAGGAGAACTCCCCCAATATGGCAAAGGAAATAGAGTTCCAGGAAATCCAGGAAGCTCAGAGAGTCCCAAAGAAGTTGGACCCAAGAAGGAACACACCAAGGCACATCATTATTACATTAGCCAAGATTAAAATGAAGGAGAGAATCCTAGAAGCAGCAAGAGAGAAGGGGACAGTCACCTACAGAGGAGTTCCCATCAGACTGTCAGCTGATTTCTCAAAAGAGACCCTACTGGCAAGAAGGGGCTGGAAAGAAATATTCCAAGTCATGAAATCCAAAGACCTACAACCAAGATTGATCTATCCAGCAAAGCTTTCATTTAGAATGGAAGGGCAGATAAAGTGCCTCTCAGATAAGATCAAATTCAAGGAGTTCATCATCACCAAGCCATTATTATATGAAATGTTAAAGGGACTTACCTAAGAAAAAGAAGATAAAAAAGATGAACAGTGAAAGGACAGCAAACTCACAGTTATTAAGAACCACACCTAAAACAAAAGCAAACTAAGAGGACAACTAGATCAGGAGTGAACCATAGAAATGAAGATCACATGGAGGGTTAGCAACAGGGGAGTGGGAGGAGAAGAAGGGGGGAGAAGGTACAGAAAATAAGTAGCATAGACAGTAGGTAGAAAATAGATATGGGGGGAGGGTAAGAATAGTAGGGGAAATATAGAATTTAAAGAACTTGAGACATGTGTTCATGAACTAAAGGGGGGAATGGTGGGGGAGGGGTGTGCAGGGTGGAGAGGAATGAAGGGGGGAAATAGAACAAATGTAATGGCATAATCAATAAAATAACAATATATTTTAAAAAGTGAAAAAAGGGTACATAAAAAATATTTTTCAAAAAAATAATTAATAAATAAATATAGTAGGTTTTCAGATACAGTCAGTTTTTTTTAGCATCGCAGACATTATCTCACTGGCCAGTGTGCCATTATTAAGCCACTGCTGCTCAGCTCCAGACCCACTCTGCTCTGCTTGCTGGCAGTGCTGGGCCCGCAAACTGCTTCCTGCTCCCTCCGTATTCACCAGAGGGAGAACGCTGGGCGGGACAAGGAGACAGCAACTGTGCATGCGTGCTGCTTCCTGGGGGCTTCCTGTCTGTCCCCTACCCCTGGGGGAGCAGCACCGCAGACATGCTTCCCTCACCTCTGGCCGTGCTTTTCCCTGAACAGCAGCTGAGTCCATTTCGAGGTGATTTTTTCCCACCTTGGTAGAAGCAACTCCAATGACATCAGTACCAGGCAACAGGTGCCCCTCACCTGGGATCAGAGGCTCAAATCCACTTCAAAATTCTCTGCTAACTCTTCTTTCTAATAAACTTAATATTGAGTTTCATTTACATAAAATAAAATATTGCCATTTTAATTGTACAGTTTTATGAGTTTTGACATATACTAGTTTGATCATCATTCCGATCAAAATACAAATAATTCCCAGATATAATATTGTGCTCCTTTGTAATCGATACTTCTCCCAAAACCAAGTGTCAGAAAAACAAATGACCTGTTTTCTCTTTCCTGTTTTTGCCTTTACTAGCATTATTTCATGAAATTGATGGCATGCAATATGTACTTTTTGTGTGTCTGGCTTCACTCATTCAGGATGATATCTTTAACATTCTTCCCTGTGGTTACAAGAATCAGCTTTTTTTTTTTTTTTTTGCTGATAACCACTTCTTTGCATTGATGTACCACAGCTCATTGACTCAATTGTTGTTGGACATACGGCTATTTCCAGTTCGGGATAATCTAATAGGACTGCGATGACATCCTGTGCAGGTCACTGAATAGGCAACCGTTTCCATTTTTTAAAATAATACCTACTAGTGGAATTGGTGAGTTATATAGTAGTTGTACATTTAGCTTTATAAGAAACTGTTCTGAATGGGGTTGTACCATTTTTATATTTCCATCAGCAGTGTTTGCAAATGCCAATTCTTCCACATCTTCGACAATACATGGTGTGATCGGTCCAGGAATTGTGGTCATTCCACTGGCTTTGTAGTGCTATTTTATTGTGGCTTAATTTACATTTCCTAATGACTAATGACATTTAGAATCTTTTCATTGTTAATTATCTGGTCAATTAACAAGAAGATATTAACATTAACAATATCTTCTTTGTTAATGTACCTGTCCAAATATTTTATCCCCCTTATTATAATTTGTCCTTTATTACCTTTACTATTAAGTGATAGGAGGTTAATATACAGGGTCTGGCAGAAGTAAGGCCTGCCTGAGTGTTGTTGGTGAGGTAATAACATGGGTGTAATAGTTTATAGTTTTAATTTGAACATTTCACTTAACTGTCAGATGGTATACTTGAGTGTGATTCTGTTATGTTACAGAATTACATGCTTATGACTTGGTAATAAAAAGGGGGCACTATTTGTGCTGGGCCCTGTACTATAGATGCAAGTTTTTGTCAGATTTATGCATTGGAATATTTTTTCCTAGGTCATACCTTTCCCTTTTGTTTTCCAAAAGTATGTGCAGATGTTAAATATGATGAATTCCAATTTATTAATTTTTTTCTGACTCCTGGTGATTGCACCCTAAGTAATCTTTGCCTGCCCAGATCACAAAGAATTGCTTCTGAGTTTTATTCTGGAAGTTTTCAAATTTTAGTTTTTACGTTTAGGTGTATTTGCCCAATAATAGAGCCTCTAAGCATAAGAATCAAAATTGACACAACCAAAGATAGAAATAAATTAATCTTGATCTATTACTTCAATACTCCCTCTCTCAATAACTGTCTTTGTCATTGCGGGGTACCATAACACAGGACCACAGACTGGCTGACTTAAAAGGCAGAAATTATTTTCTTACAGTTCTGGAGGTTGGAAGTCTGAGATCAGAGCATTACATGGTGAAATTCTCATGACAGCTCTCTTCCAGTATGCAAACAGCCACCTTCTAGGTGTGCCCTCACATGGCAGAGAGTAAAAAAAAGCACAGGCAGTCTCTCTGGTGTCTCCAAATGGCACCACACTGGGGGTTAGGGCTTCCACATACAAGTTTGTGGGTGACACAGTTCAGCCCTCAGCACTAATCAACAGAGTGACTCAGCAGAAAATCAGGAAGGATGGAAGAGATTCAAGCAACACTTCCAGCCATCCCGATTCAGTTGACATTTATAGGACATCCATGCAACAACGGCAGAATGAAGTTTTTTTTTCCCACATGCACACAGAACATTTACCAGGATATGTCAAATCTCTGGATCATTAAAATTTTTCCAATGTATTAAAAAATATGTTCTTTGACAAGAGTGGGATTTCATTAGAACTCATGAACAAAAACATTTCTGGAAAATGCCTAAATATTTGAGATGTAAATAACATATTCTAATACCCATGAATAAATGAAAGTCTCGAAAGGGAAATTAGAAAGTGTTTGGATTGAACTGGAAGAAAATGAAAACATCACACGTCAACTTCCAGCCAAGATGGAGGCATAGGTGGAAACACTGTGCCTCCACGCACAACCAAATTTAAGGACGACAAAGATTTAGAAACAAAAACACAACCAGAACAGACAGAAAATTGAACTGTATCAAAGTCTGACAACAAACCATTCATCCAGACTGGTAAGAGGGGCGGACTCGGCGGCCAGCAGAGATGGGTCCCAGCATGAAAAGGCAGTGGTTGGTGACCTGGGCACAAGGAGGAAACCAGCAAATCCAGTAAAGTGCACAAGGCAGTTGGCTGACCGTGGTCACACATTCACACGCAGATAAACCAGGCGAAAACAGGCAGCAAGACAGACCGGGAAACCCAGGGCCCCAGCAATAGGAAATAAAGCCTAAAAGTACCAATTGAAAACACTTGTGGGGGTTGAGGTTCTGGGAGAGACTCCCAGTCTCACAGGAGAGTTTGTTGGAGAGACCCACAGGGTCCTAGAATGTACACAAGCCCACACACCTGGGAACCAGCACCAGAAGGACCCACTTTGCTTGAGGGAAGCAGCAGAGGAGACTGAAATTCGACAGAGAGCGGAGCAAGCGCCATTGTTCTCTCTCAGACCTTTCCCCCACATACAGCATCAGAACCCAGCAACTGGCTTGCCCCACCTTGGTGAACACCTAAGGCTCCGCCCCTCATACCTAACAGGCACAAACAGACTAAAACATTATGGCTCAAATGGAAGAAGAGATCAAAGCCCCAGAACCAATACTTTTAAGCGACCAAGAGATAGTCAACCTATCAGATGCACAGTTCAAAATACTGGTGACCAGGATGCTCACAGAACTGGTTGATTTTCCTTGCAAATTAGATGGAAAAATGAAGGCTACGCTAAGTGAAATGAAGGAAAATGCACAGGAAACCAACAGTGATAGAAAGAAAACTGGGACTCAAATCAAAGGAGTGGACCAGAAGGAAGAAAGAAACAACCAAACAGAAAAGAATGAAGAAACGGGAATTCAAAACAAATGAGGAGAGGCTTAGGAACCTCCAGGACATCTTTAAATGTTCAAACATCTGAATTATAGGGGTACCAGAAGGGGAAGAGGGACGGCAACAAGTGGAAAACTTATTTGAACAAATAATAAAGGAGAACTTCCCCATTCTGGCAAAGGAAATAGACTTCCAGGAAGTCCAGGAAGCTCAGAGAGTCTCAGAGAAGGTGGACCCAAAGAGGAACACACCAAGGCACATCATCATTACATTAGCCAAGATGAAAATGAAGGAGAGAATCCTAGAAGCAGCAAGAGATAAGGAGACAGTCACCTACAGAGGAGTTCCCATCAGACTGTCAGCGGATTTCTCAAAAGAGACCCTACAGGCAAGAAGGGGCTGGAAAGAAGTATTCCAAGTCATGAAATGCAAGAACCTACATCCAAGATTGCTCTATCCAGCAAAGCTTTTATTTAGAATGGAAGGGCAGATAAAGTGCTTCTCAGATAAGATCAAATTCAAGGAGTTCATCATCACCAAGCCCTTATTATATGAAATGTTAAAGAGACTTATCTAAGAAAAAGAAGATAAAAAATATGAACAGTGACAGGATAGCAAACTCACAATTATTAACAACCACACTTAAAACAAAAGCAAACTAACCAGACAGCTAGATCAGGAGCAGAACCATAGAAATGGACATCACATGGAGGGTTAGGGACAAGGGAGTGGAAGGAGGAGAGAGGAGGAGAGGAGGAGAAGGGAATAAGTAGCATAGACAGTGGGGAGAAAATATACAGGGGAAGGGCAAGAGTAGTGTGGGAAATGTAGAAGCTAAAGAACTTATGACACATAGACATGAACTAAAGGGAGGGAATGTGGGGAAAGGGGTGTGCAGGGGGAGGGGAATGAAGGGGGGAAATGGGACAATGGTAATGGCATAATCAATAAAATATATTTTAAAAAAACAAAAAAGTCACATGTCAAAGTTCCGGGGATGCCACCAAAGTAGTGCTTAGGAAAAGTGACCACACTGAATACCTATTTTAAAGTAAAAGGATAAATAAAATAAATAAACACTGATTATACATTAAGAAACTAAAAAAAAAGAACAAATTTAACCCAAATTATAAGAAGATATAATAAAGAGGATCTCAGTGGATGAAATAAGAAAACCAATTAACCAATGAAATAGGAAAAAATGGAGAACAACACAAAAATTTGTTCTTTGAGAAGAAAGGACAATTATGTGTCAATAAATTTTAATTAGATGACATAGGCAAATTCCTTGAAAGATAAAATTACCAAACTTCGAATACGAAGAAATAGATAACCTGAATAGCCATGTGTTGATTAAATAAAAGGAATTTGTAATTAAAGACCAGCCCATAAAAACAAATTCCAAAGCAAGATGGTTTCCTTGATGAATTCTAACCAACATTTAAGAAAAAAATAATGCCAAGCTCCACAAATTCTTCCAAAAAATTGAGAAGAAGGGATTATCTCTTAATTCAGTGCTTGAGGCTATTTAAACCCTGATACCAAAACCAAATGGGACATTACAAGAAAACAACTGATAACCTTTCATGAACATAGATGAATAAATTCTGAACAAATTTTTACCTAATCAAAGCTTTATACATTACTAGTGGGAATTTAAAATGGAGCAGCCACTTTGGGAAAAGAGTTTGTACTTGCTTAAAATGCAAGTATAATCTAGTGATTCTACTCCAAAGCCTCTACCCAAAAGAAATAAAACATGTATCTATACCAAAATGGCATACAGATACTTATAGCAACATTACTCATAAGAGCCAGGTGATGAAAACAATCCATATGCCCATCAACATTTGTCTAGGTAAATAAATGTGGTATATCTGTACAATGAACTGCTACTTAGAAATGAAAAGGAATGTATTACTGATAACCTACAAAATTGCAGAGCTTCAAAAACATCATGCAAAGTGTAAGAAGCCAGACACAAAAGACAATTTATGGTATGATTTAATATATGAAATGTCCAGAACAAGCAAATCTATAGAGACATAAATTAGATTAATGATTACCTAGAGCTGTCTGGGAGGGCTGAATAGGGGAGACTGCTAATGGGTCCAGGGTGTTTTGGGGGGGGTTGTAAAAAATGTTCTGAGGACTGGACGCCGGGGAGTCAGGTACGGCAGCCGGGACTCTCCAAACCCCTGTGACGCAGCTGAGGAGCCAGCTACGGGAGCCGGGAAGCTCTCAAATCCTGGGCTGCTGCCATAGAGACGGGACTGGACGCCGGGGAGTCAGGTACGGAAGCCAGGACTCTCCAAACCCCTGTGACGCAGCTGAGGAGCCAGCTATGGGAGCCGGGAAGCTCTCAAATCCTGGGCTGCTGCCATAGCGACGGGACTGGATGCCGGGGAGTCAGGTACGGAAGCCGGGACTCTCCAAACCCCTGTGACGCAGCTGAGGAGCCAGCTACGGGAGCCGGGAAGATCTCAAATCCTGGGCCGCTGCCACAGGACGGGACTGGACGTCGGGGAGTCAGGTACGGAAGCCTGGACACTCCAAACCCCTGAGACAGCCCGGGGTGGCAGAGGATCCCTCTACGGGGGACTGGGAGGGTCACAAACCCCTGTGCTGCTGCCATGGCGAGGGGATTGGACACTGGGGAATCACGTACGGGGTTGGGACTTCTAAGCCTCTGTGCCACTGCCATAGAGACAGGACTAGACGCCGGGTACGGAAACCAGGACACTCCAAGCCCCTGTGACGGCCCTGGGCGGCAGAGAGAGCCAGATACGGGAGCCAGGACATTCCCAGCCTCTGTGCCACTGCCCTAGTAACGGGCCTGGGTGCTTGAGGAAGCGGCTACTAGAGCCGGGACATTCAGCAGTGGTAGGCGACCAACGCAGAGACCAGTGCGAGGACCAGCGTGAGTGTAGGTGGAGACGAAGAACATCAAGAAACTTCAAGGAGTCTGTACCACTGAACTTCACAAGGAACATACCACAGAAGTTTACACCATAAAACCAGTGTTTCAGAACAGATCAATTTTGGAAGCAGAGACTAACAAGAAGAGTCTCAAACAATGGGAAGACAAAGAAACAATCCCCAAATGAAAGAAAAAGCAGAAACTTCAGGAAGAATGTTAGATGAAATAGACGCTGATCAACTATCAGACAGTGAATTCAAAGCACTGGTTATTACGAAGTTCAAAGAGCTCAAAGAGCTCACAGTGAGCTACCAGAAACTACAGGGAAATTATAATGATCTCTCTGCAAACTACAGCAACATCAAAAGGAAATGGAAACCATCAGCAAGAGACAAGAGGAAATGAAGAATACAATTTCCGAATTGAAGTACACAGTAGAAAGTTTCCAAAGTAGGATAGATGAAGCGGAGGATAGGATTAGTGAGTTGGAGGACAGGGTTGAAAGCATCTCACAGAAAGAGCAAGAAAATGAAAAGAGGCTCAGAAAGAATGAAGAGGGATTAAGAGAAATGCAAGACAATATGAAACGTAATAATATACGAATAATAGGAATACCAGAAGGAGAAGAAGAAGAACAAGGGATAGAAAATGTATTTGAACGAGTAATGAGAGAAAATTTTCCTAATTTGATAAGAGAAAAAGTCTCACAAATCCAGGAATCACAGAGAGTCCCAATCAAGAGGAACCCAAGAGGCCCACCTCAAGACACATCATCATCAAAATGGCAAAATTCCAAGACAAAGAGAGAATCTTAAAGGCAGCAAGGGAGAAAAAAAGAAATAACATACAAGGGAGCCCCAATAAGGTTAGCTACCGACTTCTCAATGGAAACACTTCAAGCAAGAAGAGAATGGCAAGAAATATTTCAAGTAATGAGAACCAGAGGCCTACAACCAAGGCTACTTTACCAGCGAGGCTCTCAATCAAGATAGAAGGCCAAATAAAGAGCTTCCAAGACAAAGAAGTCTAAAGAATATGCCTCCACCAAACCAGCTCTACAAAAAATACTAAAAGGACTGCTTTAAGGGAAGGAAGGATAAGAGGGAGACAGAGAGGAACACAGGTACAAAAATGGCAATGAATAAGTACCTATCAATAATAACCTTAAACGTAAATGGATTAAATTCTCCAATCAAAAGACACAGAATAGCTCAATGGATAAGAAAGCATGACCCACATATATGCTGCCTACAAGAGACTCACCTCAGGACAAAAGACCATCACAGACTAAAAGTGAAAGGCTGGAAACAAGTTTTCCAAGCAAACGGACAAGAAAAAAAAGCTGGGGTAGCAATTCTCATATCAGACAAAATAGACTTCAAAAAAAAGGCTGTAAAGAGAGACCCAGAAGGTCATTTCATTATACTCAAGGGAAGAATCCACCAAGAAGACATTAACATTGTAAACATATATGCACCAAACATAGGGGCACCCAAATATATCAAGAAAATCTTAGAGGACTTCAAGAAAGATATTGACAGCAACACAATCATAGTAGGGGATTTGAACACCCCACTATCAAAAATGGACAGATCTTCCAAACAAATTATCAAAAAAGATATTGTGGCATTAAACAACACCCTAGATGAAATGGACTTAACTGATATATATAGAGCCCTTCATCCCAAAGAAGCTAAATACACATTCTTTTCAAATGTACATGGAACATTCTCAAAGATAGACCACATGATAGGACACAAAACGAGCCTCAACAAATTCAAGAAAATTGAAATCATACCAAGCATCTTCTCTGACCACAAGGCACTGAAATTAGAAACCAACCCCCAAAAAAAAAAAACCCAAAGCACCCAAAAACATGGAGACTGAATGGTATGCTATTAAACAATGAATGGGTCAAGAATGAAATTAGGGAAGAAATCAAAACATTTCTGGAAACAAATGAAAATGATCGCACAACAACCCAAAACTTATGGGACACAGCGAAGTCAGTCCTGAGAGGGAAGTTTATAGCAATACAGGCCTACCTAAAGAATATAGAAACATTTCAAACAAACAACCTAACCCTACGCCTGCAAGAACTTGAGGAACAACAACAAAGACAGCCCAGAGCAAGCAGAAGGAAGGAAATAACCAAGATTAGAGCAGAATTAAATGACATAGAAACTAAAAGCACAATTTTAAGGATCAATGAATCCAGGAGTTGGTTCTTTGAGAAGATAAACAAAATAGACAAGCCTTTAAGTAGGCTCATCAAGAAAAGAAGAGAGAGGACACAAATAAAGACAATCAGAAATGAAAAAGGAGAGATTACAACTGATACCACAGAAATAGAAGAGATTGTAAGAAATTACTATGAAGAACTGTATGCCAAGAAATTTGAAAACCTAGGGGAAATGGACACATTTCTAGAAAAATACAATCTTCCAAAACTCAGTGAAAAAGAAGCAGAAAATCTAAATTCACCAATAACAGCAAAAGAAATTGAAGCAGTAATCAAAAAAACTCCCATCACACAAAAGCCCCGGACCAGATGGTTTCACAGGAGAATTCTACAAAGCATTTAAGGAAGAGCTAACCCCTATTCTCCACAGACTATTTCAAAAAATTCAGAAGAATGGAAAACTCCCAAATTCTTTTTATGAAGCCAGCATCATCTTAATTCCAAAACCAGATAGAGACACAACAAAGAAAGAAAACTTCAGGCCAATATCGCTGATGAACATAGATGCTAAAATCCTCAACAAAATATTGGCAAATCGCATCCAACAACATATCAAAAAGATCATACACCATGATCAAGTAGGATTCATTCCAGGAATGCAAGGATGGTTCAATATTCGCAAATCAGTAAATGTAATACATCATATAAACAAAAGCAAAGACAAAAATCACATGATCATATCAATAGATGCAGAAAAAGCTTTCGATAAGGTACAACACCCATTTATGATAAAAACACTCAGCAAAGTGGGAATACAAGGAGCATTTCTCAAAATAATAAAGGCCATATATGAGAGACCTACAGCCAATATCATACTCAACGGGAAAAAACTAAAAGCTTTTCCACTAAGATCAGGAACAAGACAAGGTTGTCCACTTTCACCACTTCTATTCAATATAGTATTGGAAGTTTTAGCCACAGCGATCAGGCAAGAAAAGGAAATAAAAGGCATCCAAATAGGAAAGGAGGAAACAAAACTGTCACTGTTTGCAGATGACATGATAGTGTACATGGAAAATCCTATAGACTCTACCCAAAAACTCCTCAAACTAATTGATGAGTTTGGCAAAACAGCTGGCTATAAAGTCAATATTCAGAAATCAAAGGCATTTTTGTATACCAACAGTGAATCAGCAGAAGCAGAAATAAAGAGAAAAATCCCATTTGATATAGCAAAAAGAAAAATAAAATATCTGGGAATAAACCTAACCAAGGAGGTAAAAAACCTGTATGCAGAAAACTCACAGCCCTGAAGAACGAAATCAAGGAAGACACAAACAAATGGAGACATATACCTTGTTCATGGATTGGAAGAATTAACATTATCAAAATGTCCATACTACCCAAAGCAATATACAGATTCAATGCAATACCTATTAAAGTACCAATGGCATATTTCACAGACATAGAACAAACACTTCGAAAATTTATATGGAACCATAAACGAGCTCGAATAGCAGCTGCTCTTTTGAGAAAGAAGAACAAAGTAGGGGGGATCACAATACCTGATATCAAACTGTATTACAAGGCCACTGTAATCAAAACAGCCTGGTACTGGCATAAAAACAGGCACATAGACCAATGGAACAGAACAGAGAGCCCAGAAATCAACCCAACTCTCTACAGTCAATTAATATTCGACAAAGGGGGCAGTAACATAAAATGGAGTAAAGATAGCCTCTTCAACAAATGGTGTTGGGAGAACTGGACAGCTACATGCAAAAAAATGAAACTTGAGCACAGACTTACACCATACACCAAAATAAATTCAAGGTGGATAAAAGACTTAAATGTAAGTCATAACACCATTAAAGTCCTAGAGGAGAACATTGGCAAGAAAATCTCAGATATTTCACGCAGCAACTTCTTTACTGATATGTCCCCTAGAGCAAGGAATGTAAAGGAAAGAATAAACAAATGGGATCTCATCAAAATAAAAAGCTTCTGCATGGCTAAAGAAAACAGTATTAAATTAGCAAGACAACCAACTGTATGGGAAAACATATTTGCCAATGATACCTCAGACAAAGGTTTAATCTCTAAAATATACAAAGAACTTACACGACTCCACTCTAAGAAGACACCCAACCCAATTAGAAAATGGGAAAAGGACTTGAACAAACACTTCTCCAAGGAGGACATACAGAACATTCAGAGACACATGAAGAGATGCTCAATATCATTAGTTATCAGAGAGATGCAAATTAAAACCACAATGAGATACCACTTTACACCAGTCAGGATGGCTATCATAAACAAAGCAACAAACAACAAATGTTGGAGGGGCTGTGGGGAAAGGGTCCTTAGTTCACTGTTGGTGGGAGTGCAGACTGGTACAACCATTATGGAAAACAGTATGGATTTTTCTCAGAAAAATAAAAATCGACCTGCCTTTTGACCCAGCAATTCCACTGCTAGGATTATATCCAAAGAATCCTAAAACATCAATATCAAAGAACCTATGCACCACAATGTTCATAGCAGCACAATTTACAATAGCCAAGAGTTGGAAGCAACCTAGGTGCCCATCAGTAAATGAATGGATCCAAAAATTGTGGTACATATACACAATGGAATTCTATGCTGCAGAGAGAAAGAAGGAGCTACTACCCTTTGCAACAACATGGATGGAACTGGAAAGCATTATGCTGAGTGAAATAGGCCAGGTGCTGAAAGACAAATACCATATGATCTCACCTTTAACAGGAAGCTAAACAACAAAACAAACAAGTAAGCAGAAAAAAAAGAACCCAAAAAAAACAAAGACACTGAAATAGAGAACAAGGGGATAGTGACCAGAGGGGAGAAGGAAGGGAAGTTAAGGGGAAAAGGGGAGGGATTTGGAGGAACAAATAGGAAGGACACAGGGACGAGAACTAAGGGGGGGGAGGGAAATGGGGGGGAGGTGGGGGAGCAAGGGGCAGGGGAGGCTGGGATGGGAAAAATAGACAAAAAACTGTACTTGAAAAATAACTAAATAAAATTTAAAAAAAAAAAAATGTTCTAATGTTAGATTATTATGATTGTTGTAGAACTCTGTAAGATAATTAAAACATTAAATTTTATATTCTAAATAGGTGAGCTTTATGATATTTAAATTATATGCCAATGAAGCTATTGAATAAATTAGCAACTCAAATCCAACAATATATGAAAAGGATAATATATCATGACCTAATGATATATAAAATACATTTTTATACATAAAGGTAGGATGTATACCAGGAATGCAATGCTTTTTTAACAAAAAAAACCCATAAGAACAAACTAAAAAGTAAAAATCATATTATCATTTTAACAAATGCAAGGAAAACATTTAACCAAATGCAACATCCACTTCTGATAAAACCTATTAGAAAACTGGGAATAAAAGGAGTAAATGACACCTACAAAAACCCTACAACTAACATCACATTTAATGAGTAAAGGCTGAATGCTTCTTCTTTAAGATCAATAACAAGGAAGGACGTCTGTTCTCCCCATTGCTATTCAACATTTTACTCAAGGTTCCAGCCAGGGAAATAAGGTAATATTTAAAATTTTAAAATATCAAGAATACAATGGAAAAAGTAAAACTTCCTGAAGTTTCAGGATATAAGATAAAATGAGTAAAAGCAATTACATTTCTATACACTAGCAACAAAAAATATCAGAAAATAAACTCATAAAACAATCAGTTTACAATAGAATCAAATTATATAAAATACCTAAAGATAAATGGAACAAAATATATAAAAAACATGTACAATAAAAATTACAAAACATTGTTTTAATAAATCAAATATGGAATAAATAAATGGAAAGACATACCATGTCCATGGAACAAAAGACTCCATTTTGTTAATATGTTAATTCTCAATGAATTAATTTAGTAGATTCAAAACAATCACAAAAAAATCCAAGCAGGGTTTTTTATGGAAATTTGATAAGTTGATTTTAGAATTCATATAAAAATGCAAATCATTAGTCAAAGTAACCTACAATAGCCAAAGCAACTCTAAAAGAGCACAGAGTTGGAAAACTAGCACTGCCTGGTTTCACAACATAAAGCCACATAATCAGAGACTGTGATATTGACATAACGATGCACAAAACAGTGAAACAGAATAAGGAAATAGACCTACACATGGAAATATGAAACTCATTTTCAACGCAGATACAAATTCAATTCAGTGAAGAAAAATATTCTTTTCAGCAAATGGTTCTGGAACAACGCCACATGCAAAAATCAATTCTAAATTGATCACAGACTTAGATGTAAAACCTAAAACTATAGAACATGCAGGAGAAAATTTGGGACCTTAGTTAGGCAAAGATTTCTCAGATATAACCAGAATCACATCAATTAAAAAATTGGATAAACTGGACTCCATTTGAATTTCAAACTTATGGTCTCCAAAAGATACTGTTAAAAAAATAAGATGAGCAACATAATAGGAAAAAATACTTGCAAACCATATATCTACCATATTTTGCTGTGTATAATGTACACCCATGTTTTTGTGCACATTATACACAGGGTTATTATAGCCATGGTATGTGATCATTATACCCATGTATAATGCACATCCTTATTTTTCCCTCAAAACCTTGGGCAAAAAAGTGTGCATTATACATGCAAAATATGGTAATAAAAGAATCAAATCTAGAATAAATAAAGAAATCCTAAAGCTCAGTAATAAGAAAGCACATCCCAAAACCAAGGCCACTATGTCTCAATAAACAAAAAGCAAGACTGGAAAAAAACAAAAGAAAACAAAACAAAAACCCAACAAAAATGGATAAAAAAAGGTAGACACTTTACCAAATATACACTGGTGGCAAATAAGCCAGTGAAAGTATAAAACACATTCATTATGTCCACAGTGAGATATCACTAGGTACCTATTAGAGAAGCAAAAGTTAAGGAAGACAGAGCACCCACCTTGGGAAGCAGGTGAAGGAGCTGAAACTGTTGCACACAAAAGCCGGAAATGTAAAATGATACAATCACTTTGGAAAGCATTTTGACAGTTTCTTTAAAGTTGAATGCATGCCTGCCATATAATCGAGTTATTCCCGTCTAGATAACTACTCAAAAGAAGTGAAAGTATAAACCCATTCAAAGACCAGTACATGAATGCTCACAGAAGCTTCATTTATAATAGCAAAAACCTGGAAACAACCCAAATGTCCCACTCCAGGTGACTGAATAAACTGTCATATATCTACACGAAAACTATTCAGCAATAGGAAGGAATGAACTGTTGATAAACTGTTCACATGCTATAAATGGATGACAATTATACTGTATGAAAGAAGACAGAAGAAAGGAACTCATAGAGTATTGTTCCATTTATGTAAAGTTTTAGAAAATGCCAATTGATCTACAGTGACAAAAAGCAGATCAGTGTTTACCTGAGGATGAAGTGAAGGAGGGGGATTGTAAAGGGGCACAAGGAAACTGTGGGAAGTGATTAAGATGCTCATTACCCTGATTGTGGTGATGGTTTTGCAGGTGTATGCACATGTCACAACATCAAATTTCATGCATTAAATATGCACAGTTTACTGTAAATCAATTATACTTCAATAAATCTGTTTTAATAATAAATAATTGAATAGCTTATGCTTCCTGACTGAACCTTAATTGTTAAAATACAAACTAAAGAAGGAAGAGAGAGAGGAAGGGAGGGAGGAAGGGAGGTTGGAACTGTGTAGCATGGAATGAAATGGAACAGAAAAGGAAAGGAACAGATGGAAAAGAATGAAATGGAAAGGTTCCATCCCTTTTAAATCCCCCCAAAAGCTTTTCCAGATAAATGAAAAAATTCACTTGGGGGTCTTATTGTTGCAATTATATGAGGAGAAAACAACTTCAGAATGTGTTGGTATTTGGTAGCATAGAATTAAAGATAAGAAAATATTTTAATACATTTTGACAAACTTTTACTTAAACTTTTTTTGTTCAAAGCAGTATTTCTGAAGGAAAAGAAATGCATCCCATAGTTTTGTCCTATCTATTTTATAGGTGTGCAATGTATTCGTTTTTTTCATTGTAAGTAGTTAGCTGACCAGTTTACTGACTAGCTGATGGGTGCAGCACCAGAAGACCTTAAAGCCCACCCTGGCAAATCTTCACAGCATTCCCTACCCCTCATAGGACCAGAAGAGCAGTGGAATCAAAACGTACTCCTCAGCTCCACTAACAAATTTTACCATTACAGAAAAGCACTCATGCAATAAACATATATGCATTTCTAGTGTTACTAAAGAGTAATTGGGAAAGAACCTGTTAAATGTCCAGTCTCCCTAGTTTCTTTGTTTTGTTTTTAAATATATTTTATTGATTATGCTGTTACAGTTGTCCTATTCCCCTCCTTTAATCTCCACTCTACACCCCACTTCCCACCCGCATTCCCCTCCTTAGTTCATGTCCATGGGTTGTACATAGAAGTTCTTCAGCTTCTCCATTTCCTATGCTATTCTTATCCTCCCCCTGTCTATTTTGTACCTACCATTTATGCTACTTACTCCCTGTACCTTTACCCTCATTTCCTCCTTCCCTTCCCCCTTGATAACCCTCCATATGATCCCCAAACTGCGATTCTGTTTCTGTTCTCCTTCTTTGCTTAGTTTGTTATTGATTTTGTTTTTTTTTAGGTTCAGTTGTTGATAGCTGTGACTTTGTTGTCATTTTTACTGTTATTTTTTATCTTCTTTTCCTTAAATAAGTCCCTTTAATATTTCATATAATAAAGGTTTGGTGATGATGAACTCTTTTAACTTGACCTTATTTTGGAAGCCCTTTATCTGCCCTTCCATTCTAAATGATGGCCCAGGAAGCTCACAGAGTCCCAAAGAAGTTGGAACCAAAGAAGCACACACCAAGACACATCATATTTACATTAACCAAGATTAAAGGTAAGGAGAGAATCTTAAAGGAGAAAAGGAGACAGTTATCTACAAAGGAGTTCCCATAAGACCATCAGCTGATTTCTCAAAAGAAACCTCGCAGGCAAGAAGGGACTAGAAAGAAGTATTCAAAGTCATGAAAGGCAAGGACCTACATCCAAAATTACTCTATCCAGCAAAGCTATCTTCTTCTTTTCTTTTAATATTATATTCCTGCCAATATGGTTTAGCATGGCATATGGCCAATCAATTGGCTAATACATTTCCCAGACTCCCATGTAGTTAAATGTGGTCATGTGAGTAAATTTTTATCAATGGACTATCTGGAAGAGTGATATGTGTAACTTTTCTATCACTTCCTTAAACAGGAATCACTTTCCCTCCTCTTTTCTCATTTTCTCTTTATAAATACTGACACATAAATGTCACCATCAAACACCAGCATCAGAAATGCAGGTGTGAAGCAAGGGAAACAAAAGAAAAAATAAACAAATGGGATTACATCAAACTAAAAAGTTCTTGCACAGCAAAGGAAAGTATCAACAAAATAAAAAGACAACCCAAAAAATGAGAGAACATATTTGCCAATACATTGGATAAGGGATTAATATCAAAATTTATAAAGAATTTATAAAACTCAACAGCAAAAAAAAATAGCCAATTAGAAAATAGGCAAAGGACCTGAATAAACACTTCTCCAAAGAGGACACAGAGATGGCCAATAGACATATGAAAAGATGCTCACATGACTAATCGAGAGAGAAATGCAAATTAGAACCCCAGTGAAATATCATCTCGCACCTGTCAGAATGGCCACGACCAATAATAAATCAACAAACAACAATGGCTGGAGAGGGTGCAAAGAAAGGGGAATCCTTTTGCCCTGTTGGTAGAAATGCAGACTGGTGCAGCCACTGTGGAAAGCAGTATGGAGATACCTCAGAAAATTAAAAATGGGCTCTGGCTGGTGCGCCTCAATGGATTGCATGCCAGCCTACAGACCAGAAGGTCACTGGTTTGATTCCTAGTCAGGCAACATGCTTGGGTTGCAGGTGAGGTCCCAAGTTGGGGGCATGAAAAGGCAACTGATTAATGTATGATATTTCTCTCCCTGTCTTTCTCTCTCCCTTCTCTTCTCTCTAAAAATAGATAAATAAAATCTTTTTTAAAAAATAAAAATGTATCTGCCTTTTAACCCAGTGATCCCACTTCTGGGAATATATTTAAAAGAACCCAAAATGTTAATTCAGAAGAACATAAACACCCTTATGTTCATTGCCACATTATTTATAATTACCAAGATATGGAAGCAGCCCAAGTGTCCATCAGTAGCTGAGTGAATAAAACAAACTATGGGACACTGACAAAATGGAATACTACTCAGCCATAAAATAGAAGAAAGTTTTACCCTTTGTGACAGCGAAGGATAGACCTGGAGAACATTACGCTAAGTGAAACAAACCAAAGAAAGACAATTACCATATGATTTTACTCATATGTGGAATCTAGTAAACAGACTGAACTATCAAGCAAAATAGAGACAGACTCAGATGGAGAGGAGGATGACAGATCTGGGGGAGGGTGGCATTAGGGTTGGAGGGATTGAGCAAAAAGGAGAAAGGACTCATGGATGTGGACAACAGTGTGGTGACTGCAGGGGTGGGGAGACAGGTGTAAGTGGACTAAATGGTAATGGGAAAAAACACAATAAACATTGGGAAAAAATGCAGATGTGGACAACACTCTAGCCAATAGCTGGGCAACACATTAAAGTAACTAGATTCCTGGCTGGCTTTGTGAGGCAGTCTTCTTCCTAGCTTGGACTACTCCCTCCTTCTAGAATATCAAGTGAAAGAGAAATAAACTCGTCTCTTACTTGAGTCTCTGTAGTTTGGAGACCCCTTGCTGTAGCAGCCATGGTCTTCTCAAATAGTTGCAGATCCTTGTCCTTCTCCTCCTAAATTCAGTATATTTGGGGAATAAAAGAGATGTGAGAAGAGTTATGAATAAGAGGCATAAGAATGTGATAATACTGAGGAGGAAGGAAGGAAATTCCCAGCCAGGGAAAAAGACGTGAAGACAAAGAAGGGATCTAGGGATGATGGAGGCAGAGGACTCGGCTGAAGAAGGAGAGAAGGAAGAGAGAAGAGACTGCCCAGGATTGAGCCTCTTGACTGAAATCAAGAGGAATTTGAAAAAGTGCCAGTCAAGAGCATTTCAATTTTCTGCCATAATTTCAAGTCAGTAATGGTTTTTGGCAGTGGTTGGTTCTCTAATTATACAGGCAAATGTGTTGATGGAGTCAAGTGGTATCTCTCCCCACAAAGCAAATGCCCTTTATTGTGTAAATATTACAAATAACTCTGAGCTCTCCACCTTTTAATAAAGTGGATTTTCCTCTAATTTTTCAACTACACAGAAATAATTAAGAGTCAGATATAGGTTTATCTTATTTCCCACTCATCCCTACTAGTCTTTATCACATAGTTCAGGAAATGTGCTGTTTCATGACTCTTTGATCCTTGTGAAAGGGAAATAATCTCCTCACCTTTGGAATAAAATACCGCCATCTGAATCAGAGCTGTGTATCTCAGGACCCCACTGTGAGTCTCGTATGCAAATTCAGCATGTCACTGGCTTTCCCCCGCCCCTCAGACGCAGTCCTGAACCCCCACAATTCCTCTTCAGGACCACTTGGCTGCCATCACTCCCCATCATCTCTATTTCCTATTTCCAGCAATAATCGCTGACAAGTTAATTATGGTTACAATAGTGCTGTACGACAATCTCAGCAGCATACAATAATATTTATTTACTTCATCACTGTGGATAGACTGACTTGCAAGGAGCTCAGTTGAACAATTTCACTGCTCTCGCTTGGGCTCACATACATCCGATCCCTAGGTCGTCAGTGAGGTAGCAGACCTCGGAATGGGTTTAACGACAGCTACCAGTCTCTGCTCCACTTGTCTGTCACCCTGCTCCTGGTAACGGGGGCAAACTCACCCATGCAGGCTTCTTTCAAGCCTTTGGTCATGCCATGCCTGTTAAAAATTCTATTGGCAAAAGCATGTGTCTGAACGCAAAGTTGAGGAGTAGGGAAATACACTGCCTCTTCGTGGGGTAGACCACAAAGTCACTTGGCAATGAGTATGTACAAGTACAGGGTGGGACAAAGGTAGGTTTATGGTTGTGAATATGCAAAACACAGAGTTTATGCTTATGTTATCATTAATTATTGTACTATTTTCCATATGAACAACTATAAGCCTGCTTTTCCCCACTGTGTATATGGAGAAGTGAAGAATTAGAGTCATTAATGTACCCTACCCACTACGTGTTATTGAAAGGGGAAACTCTTTTTCTGTACTCTGTTTCCAATACTTCTGACACCAGATATATGAGAGATTGTCCCATCCTAAGCAATCTTCTTATATCAGCTGGGTATCTTACAGTTCAATTCTAACACTACCCGGAAACACAGTCATACCCCACAGGGTAAGGGCTCAGTCCCATGTCAGACTGCCCTGCCCCAACTTCAGACAGGTCGTCACCTGGGCTTATGAGCCACCAGTTATAAGTCAGAAGTTCTTCCTGCTCCTGCCCCTTAGGTTTGATAATTTGCTAGAGCAGCTCACAGAACTTAGGAAAACAGTTCACTTACTAGACTGCCAATGTATCATCAAATTCAGGCAGAGCCTGATGGAAAAGATGCACAGGGCGAGGCGCAGAGGTGGCACAGGACATCCAAGCCCTGTCTAGGTATGTGCTCCCTGGCACCAACCCAAAAGCTCTCTGAACCCCATACTTCAGGGATTTTCACTGAGGCTTCATTATGTACTCACAATTGATTAAATCATTGGCCACTACTGATTATTTCAAACCTCCAGCCTCTCTCCCCTCCCCAGATGTCAAGGGACTGGGCTGAAAGTTCCAACTCTAATCACTGGTTGGTTTCCCTAGCAACCAGGCCCTACCTTTAAGGGCTTTACAAAAATCACCTCATCTATATAAAGGCAGGTGTGGCTGAAAGGGGCTGGTTATGAATAAATAGCAAAAGACACCTGGATGGCTCTTCTTGCTTAGAAAACTCCAAGGGTTTTAAGAGCTTTGTGCCAGGAACCAAGGGGCAGACCAAATGTATGTTCTTGTAAATCACCACATCGCAGGTACACACGCACATACATGCTGATGCATATAAGCACACTCTTACTCTGTTTTGTCTCCTGCTCCTGTGTGTTACCTCTCCATAAAATGTCCTTCCTAAACATCTCCTGATTGGGATACAGTTGTAGCTACATTGGTGTAGTGAAAGCAGAAACTACAAGTCAGCCAACATGGTCACATTCTGGATTTGTCACTAAACAACTGTGTAACCAATGAGAACATTGGAAATAATCTCTTCAAGTTTCTTTCCAAACTTCTAATTCTCAGTTTTATGTTTAGTCTACGGTCCCATTATTCCCATCCAATTTCCCACAACCGTCAGATATTATTATCTTCATCCATTTGTTCAGCAAATGTGAACTGGACGCCTTTTGTGGATTAGGCTCTATCCCAGGAACAGGAAATTCAGAGATATACTAAGCCAAATTCTCATTTTCCAAGAATCACAATGCAGCGGATGAAAGAGATAACTAAAGCAACAATAACAATGACAATTTGTAGTGTAAGTGCCTGACAATTAGCATTTTTATTGCAGTATAAGTGCCTGACATTAAGCCTTTGATTGCCGAGGTATCTGTTTCAAAGACAGACATCTCCAGTAACCACATTGGCAGCTACTAGATAAGGAGCCGCCAACCCAGCTGTGAAATTCCCCTTTCAGAAAGCCCTGGGTGACTTGGTGACTTAGACAAATGACCTTGAGTGACCTTGCATTATCCATCCCACTTTAATCCCCTCTCTTACGTTTTAAATTCATCAATAAAGAAAGAGTGAACCCAAGAAACCCTAGGCACCCCAACTTCATGCTTGAGAGACCTCTCTCTCTCCCTCTCTCTCTTTCTCTCCCTCCCTCCCTGACCTTGCCGTGTGGCCCTGGGTGTGCAAGTACCCCCAGACTTGAGCATTAACCCTCATTTTCTCAGTATCGCTGAGGGTTGTTGCTGAGACGCATCTTTCAATCATAGTAAGAACCAAAAGGACTGCTCCAGCCACAGCATTGACTCCACTGGGAGAAATGTCAGTGGGGAGTCTCCACAAGCAGTGGCGGCCAAGGTCAGTGCCCAGGCATTCCTAGTAGACAACATCACTGTCAATAGGCTGAGACTAACACAGAACACAAATACTTCCATAAAATCTGACAGGGAGCCACGTCAGACTAAAGGACACTTCAGCCAGATGGTCTGCTTGCTGTTACACTACAAGATGGTGAGAGATGCTAGAGGACTTGTCCACCTGATACAACAATTGCAGGTTATCCATCTCCAGGACTGGACGGACCCAGTTTCTATCTCCAAAATACCAAAAGGATTATGAACATGTTTAATTATGAAAAGACAGAAATTGTTGACGGAATTCAATGACTATGATTGTAGGACTGGAAAAGTGCACATTCTCCTGCTAGCTCTTGGTGGCTGGGGCCCACTCTTGATGTCCAGAGGTTGTCCACAGTTCCTTGACTCATGTCTCATAGCCCATTCATAACGTGGGTCCATCTGTTTTTTTCCGGGCTGCCACTTCTTTTAAAAACTCATCAGATTAGGTGAGGCCCCTTAAGGATAACTCCCCCTTTGATTGACTCAAGGTCAGCTGGTCAGTAATATGATATTCACAGGTCCCAACCACACTTGAAGAAATGTGAGAACATAAAACATGCAAACCGGAGAGTGGGAGTGGAATCTTGGCAGCCACCTTAAAACACTGCCTACTGCACTACATGTTTGAATTCTTTCCGTATTACTAGAAAGGAGAGTGAAGAACGGAATCGCTTCTTACTTAAATTTGTTTGTTAGATTGTGTTTTATTATCACCACTAAAAAAGTCGAGCACGGGGTCTCAGTGCGTATGAAAGAGAGATTTCATGGCACCAGGCCTCATTCCATAGAGAAGGCTGAATAACTTGGGATCAGCTCTTTTGTCTCTGAAAGTCTAATTTCAGATATCATAATGTTAGACTTGCCAAACCTGTCCTTTCAAATAAGTACAGTCAACTCTGAGAAAAAAGATCAATATTTGTATTTAGAAAATGACCGCACATTTTTAGAAAATTGTGTATGCGGAGCCAAAAAAGAAGAATATCAGTCCTCATGAGAGGAAATATTTTTATATTTTTACATCACCACTTACTATGCAACAATGAGTGGTGGCTAAGTTTAATTTTGCTTTAAAGATTTCTTGAAATGGCACTTGGAAATTAACACTAAGAAAATCTGAAAGAGCCCCTGTAAAACTGTAGGATGCCTAAAAGCATATTATTAAACAAATCTTTATCAATTCAGCTTCAAAACAACCCTACAATATATTAATTGCCTGATTTTTTTTGTATTTTGACATGTTTGACTTCATTTAACATCAGTGATATCTCAACATTTGCGTTACTCTCTCAGTTAGAAAGCTAACACTCAAGGTAGGTGACTTTATCAGGACCACAGGGCTGGTAAGGAGCAAACTCAGGAAGAAAACAAACTTAGATCACTCACCTCCACAGCCCTCATTTTTTTTTTCACTATGCCACAGTGGTCTTTCAATCACTTACCCATTTATTTTATTTAGCAAATATTTATTTAGTGCTTGTTTTGTTTCAAGAATGGTTGTAAATTCTGGATAATACAGTAGTAAAAATGGATTTAAGCATTGTCTTTGTGGAACTGCTGATCTGGTGCATCCAAAAATATAGCTTAAACCTCTCCTCCTCTATTAAGCCTCCCTTCCTCCACATAAATACACCAATTTCCTTCATCTGTGCACCAGAGCATGTTATACTTAATATGTCAAGAGTCCACAGCATACTGCATCCTAGAACATAGGCCAAGCAACATACCTTCCAGGCTCCCTTCTCAGGATTCCAGCCAAGCTAATAGGATATACCATCTGTCACAAACCTGAGGATACCAGGGAAAGGGACACACAACCTGAGTTGGTTGTCACTTTGAAGGAAGAAGGGAAGCTCATGCCATACTAAATCAATGAGATTGCTAAGCAGGAAACTCAAGTAACACACAACAAAAGCTGAGTTTCAAACATATGTTAACTGCTGGAAAGAAATTGAGTCCTGGAAATTGCCATCATCTCCTTCCTTGCAGCAATAACTTTCATTCCATCAGATTTCCATCTTCAATAGACATTCTTTTAACACATCATTTTGCTAGTTTATTGTCACTGGAGTTGAACATTTTCCTCTGTAGCTCAAGAGCTTCTCCTGAGGGTAATATGCAAAAGCAATGGGTTGCCTATGAAATCCTGGGTAATGTTAACCTAAATCTCCTTCCTCTGACTCTGAATGATATTAGCTCTGGAAATTTGGTGTGTTGCCATATTCAAACAATTACTAGTCAAGAAAAATCTTCGTGACCAAAAATTAACAACATAATATGGCATAACACAACATAATATAATATTACATAACATAACATAAAAAGTTTCAATAAAAAATATGCTTAGAGGGAGTATCATTCTTCCTAAAACTAAGACATCAATGATGACTTGTCCTTAGGGGAAAGATCAACTTTTGGATGATTGAATTTGGTATTAAAATAAATTATTAACAACTGAGTATAAATTCCTTACTTGGAATTTTCCAAGGAACTTTCCTTGTAAGTAAGGAACTTTCCAGGACTTTAGCAAATTACTTAAACTTTGTACAGATTCGGTTCTTTTACCTCTGAAATGGAAAAAATAATAGGATCTACCTTGCAGAGCTGCCGTGGAGGTTAAACGAACAATGCATATAAAGTATATAGTTCAGGACCTGACAAAAGCTCTCAGTAAATGTTAGCTATTTGTATGTATGCTAATGCATTCCTTTCTGTACGTAGCAACCACTCTTGGGGAAAAAAAATCTGAGATACAAAATTAGAAAAAATTCTACCCAAGTTCCTTCCTGAAGAACAATAATATTTCCAGCTGCTGGAGAAAAATATTGCAAATAATCCTGCTCGAGTATTTCATTAGATTCTTGCCTAATGGGTCCACAGCTGAATCATGCATTCGAATACTCTCAAAATTGATCCTTTGCAGAACTCAGCGGCATTCCATTCTCCATGGCTGCCTGCTTTTAGCATCCATTGTCTATAATTGTTCTTTTTCTGTCTTCCTGGGAAAGTTCTCATTGCCACTACCTGGGCCTTCTTTGTGCTTCTAAATATTTACTTCTTTAGCAAAATATTCTTCCCATGTGCAGTCGGAGTTCTGACAATTATTGCCAGTCTTCTTGCCCTAACCCACGATAGCCACCCAGCTGGACCACCTGCCTGTCATCTCCTTAAGCTCATTCTTCCAAGGAAATCCTTCTTCTCTGCATTATATAGACCTAGAGCACCAGTGCTTGATAAACAAGACATAAGGAAAACATTTAAAAAGCAGAAGAAAGTAACAGAGTTTCTGTCACATGAATTAATTTCACAAATTTTAAGTAAACATATTTTCTTAAGGATTATTCCAGGTGCAGACCAGAAACAAAATTTTCACAAGCACTGAATAACTTCCAACTTCAGGCAAAACGCTCAGCTGAGTGCTGAGAACACAGCTGTAAACAAGACAAATGTGGTTTCTGCCCTCAGGGAGCTTGGAGTCCAGAGGACAAATAGAGAAGACAAGTGCCAAACAAATAATTATAATAAAGTATAAAGGCAGGGCTGGGGTAAGTGCCAGGGATTATCAGAGTAAGGCAGAAATAGTCATCTATATAATAGGTATTACACTGCTCTGCCCCCCCTAACCCATAGCAAAGCCCTAACCCACAATGTGATGTATTTAGAGGTGGGGTCTTTGGGAGGTAATTCGGTTTGGGTGAGATCATGAGAGGAGAGCCCCCAAGATGGGATTAGTGTCCTTGGAAGAAGAGGCTGGCTTGTTCTCTGGCCTAGAAGAGGACCCTCAACAAGGTAAACTTGCAGGCACCTTGATCTTGGGTTTCCCAGCTTCCAGAACTAGCATCTGTTGTTTAAGCCACCCTGCCCGTGGTATTTGTTACAGCAGCCTAAACTGACTGAGACAGCTCCCTTCCACCTTGTAAGGCGGTGCTATCCAAGTGCAAGCCGCGGACCAGTGCCCAGCTTCAAACTGCTCCACGGCCACGGGGAAAGCGGGTACAGACATGGGAGGTGGAGTATTTACAAACATGGAACTCTGGCAAAGTAGTGTTTATCTCTATTAAATGTCAATGATAAAACGATCTCTTATTTTGTATGTATTTAAATATAATACATGTTAATTAGAGTCCATAAAATACTGGTCTGTGATGAAGCATGAATAGAAATACCAGCTCTTCCCCACAAATGTCTTCAGAAGCCTTGCCCAGCAGACTGCATTTTGCATCCTCTCCTTCCATGGGGCAGAGGCTTGGGACAAATGCTCCCAGTCAGTGGTGAGGAGGAGGGATGTGCGCCCCCTCTGGGCCAACATGGGACTGAGTAACGTGCCTTCACTCTCCACTTGCATCACTTGCATGCACGTGACCCCAAGTCTGAGGGACAGTGGAGCCACAAAGTGGGAGGAGTCTGGTTCCTGAATCAGCACGGACAGGAAGCTGCCCTCCTGCCAAAAACATCTCTATTATGTGATATTATGGGTTAAATTATGTTGAATTCATAACTCCCAGTACCTAGGAATGTAGCCTTCTTAGGAGGCAGTCTGTACAGAAGTGATCCAGTTAGAATGGGCTCCAATCCCACGTGACTGATGCCCTTAAAAAAAGGATAGATTTGTGCACAGAAACAGACACACACACCTAGCAGACTGTGTGAAGACACGCGAGAAGAAAACGGCCATGTAATGAGTGGTGCACCTAGTACAAGTCAAGAACACCGAGGCACACCAAATACTGGAGGCTAGAAAACACAAGAAAGGGTTCTCCCTTAGAGCCATTGGAGAGAATATTTGATACTGTGACTCCAGATCTCTAGCCTCCAAAACTGGAAGACAACACATTTCTGCTTTTTAAAGCCATCCAGTTCTTGTACTTCATGACATCAGTCCTTAGAAACTAACACAGTGAGCAAGAAATAAACTTTGGGTAGAACCACTGAAATGTGGGAGTTAAATCAGTTAAGCATCACCCTGACTGATGCAAAGAACATACTGGAGCAAGTGCAATGTAGATTACATGATCAAGGACATCGTGTCTGTAGCAGAGGCATTTACCAGACACCTGAGAAATAAGCGGGAATCAGCACAAGCAGAAAAGCTTTTCAGGCAGAAGGAGCAGTGTGTAAGACAGCCCTGAGATGGGAGGGAATACGGTGGGTCTGGGAACTAAGAAAAGTCCAGTGTATTTGTAGCACAAAGGTCAGGCGGATAGACAGAGGTAGGCAGGCGGGAAGGTAGGTAAGTAGGTTGACAGGGGGCAGAGCTCATAGGCTCTGACAGTAGTGTCAGGGAAGACAAAAAGGTCCACAGACAGTTGTCAGAAAAGGAAATTGTTCATTGGTTCTGGCCCAGTTGGAAAGTTGCTTCACACACGTGCGTGCACACACACACACGAGTCAGGATTGATTCACCCCACCCTCCATCCCCCCATGTTCAAGTCAGAAGTGGGGAGAGAAGAGAAAGGCTCCTGAGAATACAGAGCCACACCACAGACCTGAATAGCCAGTGCTTTGAAAAGAACACTGAAGAAGAGGAGCAAAAACCGTGGTTAGCAATTGTCTTAGTCCCATGAGGCTTCTATAACAAAATGCCAGAGACTGAGCAGCTTATAAACACCAGAAATTCACCTCTCACAGTTCTGGAGGCTGGGAAGTCCAAGAACATGGCAGTGGCAGCTTGGGTCTGGTGAGAGCCCTCTCCTTCAAGGACGGCTGTCTTCTCACCATAAGCTCACGTGGTTGACAACAGGAAGGAGCTCTCTGGTGCCCCTTTTATAAGGACGCTGAAGCTACACTGCCAAGAATGTGAACACAGGAATGTCATTAGCTATAGTCATTAAGGCAGGCAAACTACAACAAAGGTCCAGGATGTGCTAAGGGTTCCCAGACATAAATTATGAAAAAAGAGGGGAGTCAAGGATGATTCCAAGTGCTTTTGCCCTACGTAACTGTAAGAATAGAATCCTAAGGTATAGAAGACAAGAGGGTAGAAATTACAAATCTATTTTGGATTTGATAACTTACAAGAGTGTCAGACACCCAAGCAGTAGTATTCATTGCATACACGTACAAGTCAGGGTGAGTAAGGCTGAAAATAATAACGAGGGAAGGAGTGACTAAAAGGAGATGTCGTAGCTCAGGCTGCTATACTAAAGAAATAAATATATGATAAAACATAACAAAGAAATTCATTTCTCACAGTTCTGGAGACTGGAAGTCCAAGATCAAGGAGCCTCCCTGGCTTGGAGACTTCTCACCGCATCCTCACACCGTGAAGAGAGAGGCTGAGAGCGCTCGCTGGGGACCCATTTATAAGGGCTCCACCCTCATGATCCAATCACCTCCCAAAGGCCCCCACCCCATAATACAGTCATCATGGAGGTTAGAATTTCAACATAGGAGTATAGTTAGGGGAGCAACAAACATTCAGACCACAGCAGAACTTAAACATCAAACAATTGAAGAAGCAGGAATTGAGAATTCTCCGAATTGGTCTTAACCCCATACCCTGTGTTAGTCAGGGTTCTTCAGAGAAACAGAACCAATGGCGTGTGTGTGAGATTTATTACAGGAATTGACTTACCTTGTTACAGAGGCCAAGAAGTCCCCAATCGCTGTCTGTAAACTAGAGAACCAGAAAAGCCAGGAACAGAGTTCAGCTGGAGTCCAAGGAGAAGAGGGGAGCTGATGGTGGAAGTACTGGAGTCCCACAGCCCGAGGACCAGGAGCGCTGGTGTCCATGGGTGGGAGAAGATGGGTGTCCCAGCTCAAGGAGAGAGAGAGAGTTCATCCTTCCTGCACCTTTCTGTTATTGAGGCTCCTAACAAATCGGATAATGTCCACTCACATTAATGGGGGTGGACCTTTCCTCATCTTCTGAAACAAATGCTAATCTCTTCCAGGACCACCTTCACAGACACATTCAGGAATTATGTTTTACCGGTTATCCCGACACCAGTTATAATGACGTATAACATTAACTATCACATACAGTGGAGTGGCTTTTCCAGGGTTAACTGGTGTGAGATGTGGATCAATGGAGACTGAAGGAGGAGCGATTCCCAGTCTGCCCAGAGCAGGCACCTTTCCCTTGGTGATGGGAGGCTAAGGGATGTGCTAGTTGTTAGTGAGAGGAGATAGGAGGAAGTTCATGTCTAGTTATTATTTTTAATGAGCTAAAATGGAATTATAGTTAAGTTTTATACACAGTAAATAAAAATATACTGTACATAGTTCTCATTGGCTGGTGTGGATTCAGTAGTATCCCTTTAATTATCTTCAGAAATATCCTAAAGGACCTCCTCAGATAGTGCAAATTAAAACAGTAGTAATAGTAATAATAATATCTAAGTTATGTTGGCTCCATTAATGCCTGTATTCAAAATTTTAAAGTCCAGAATGGTTAAAATGGGTAAGTAATTCTTACCTACTCACTTATACAATTGCTATAAAAATGCCCTAAAATACACGCCTATCTGGATGTGCTATGTGCTGATAGGTCTTAATGTTAATCCTTAACCCATGGTCCACTTTGTACTTTTTTATGGCTTCATTTGCATGTCTGTAGTCTTTTCCCCCCACCAATGAGTTAAGTTTTCTAAACCAATATCCCAAAGGCCAACCCTGATGTGAAGGAATTAGTCATTATTTTCAGGCACAGAGAACTGAGTTTCCTTTCCCCTGACTGTTGGCATAACACCTTCCCCCACACTCCCACCTCAAAATGCACACGCCAAAAATGTTGATCTCACCAATGAGAGACATTTGCTATAATGAGTGAAACAAACAGAAGAGGTTATTGTACTTTGAAATTTGTGAATCTGGAACTTTTAAATTCTGCCTCAGAAAATCAGTCAAAGCTGAAGCAAGCTGTGTGTTTGAATTTCTTGGATGGGGACCACCTGTTCTTGGTGAACTCTGACTAATGAATCTGTTCCCACAAAACTTATTTTATTGTGCCTTTGTCATGTACACACACCCTGGGCATTTCACAGATATTTGTAGAATAAAGGAAGGCAGAGAGGCAAGGAGGGAGAGAGGGTAGAAAAGAAAGCAGAAAGAAGGGAAGACAGGCCAGAAAGAAGGAGGAGGAAAAGGGAAAGAGAAAGGAAAGATGCACCAAGAAAAGAGCGAACGCTGACCTGTTGAATCTTCCACTTCTGTCTGATAGGAAGGGGAGACCACTTTGAAGCATCATCCATGACCGCCGTGAAGGGAGTCAACAAAAAAAGCAAAACTGCTCTCTCCTCCTAAAGTCATACTCCAAACATCAAACAACACAGTGACAGCTGAATTTTACTTAGATATTGGTACCAGGTACCAAAAGCAACTTACAGTTCTTGGGAGAGAGAAATAAACTCACCATGTCCCAGAGCCTTTGCCCTAGTTTTTCCTCTATGTGGATTCTGTTTCCCCGAATCTTCATCCATCTTCCTTTTTCTTGCCATTTAGGATTCAGACCAAATGGAATCTCCTGGTGAGAACTTTCTTGGCTGCCCACTAGTAAAATAAGTAGCCCTTCTATTTGATTCTCATCATAACACTTATTGCTAGCTAATATTTTTGTTTATCACCCAACACTGCCAGAAGGTAGACCTTGTGAGAACAGGAATTTTGTACCTGAGGCCTTGTTTTCTACTGTTTGCCCAGTGCCCATAAGAATACCAAAAACAAAGAAGGCTTTTAATAAATGCTTCTTGAGTTAACGAATTCATGTTTCTTTCTCTTGTGACAAGAGAGCCAAAATATCTGTGGCCTAGGACATAGACTGCCCCTGTCTTTTCTAAACTGGTCTCAATTCTACTTTAGAGTCAAAAATTAATATGTGTATCATATTAACTTCTAAACCACATCCTCTCATCTTCTGCAGATCACTTGTCCCTGTCCAATTTCTAAAAGACCAAACAGCACCTTTATATTATAATATAAATTATTTATAGAACTTGTTGATTCTTTAAATAAGTGAAAAATAAGTTTATATACATTTTTATATTTTAAAAAAACCAGTATAGCTAACAATTGTAAGCCTTCAAAACAGAATTTTGATAATTCCAGGCAGGTTTTCCTGAGTAATTTAATTAATAGAAGAATTATTTCAGTACTTATAGACAAAAAAAGATGTTTACCAAATAGAAAATTGCCCTATTGGGCAAGAAGTTCTGCCTATTATAATCACAGAGCTGAAAGTCCTCAGAAATTCATGAATTATACAAATTTTATTTGTGTTTTTTCTATCATTCAGTAGTTTCCATAGCAACTTTGTTATTAGATTGTGGATATGCTACCCTGAAGACACAAAACATCGTTCTCTCAAATCTATTTAAAGGAAAGTACTAGGTTATTTCTCAGCATTGTGTTCCGTCTCTTTAGGGAGAGAAAGTACTGCTGCCCTGTGCCACGCTCTGGTGTCGGTTTCACGTTGCTGGGCTTGATGTAGCTTTGAACTCTCATTTCTGTTGACATTTTCAAGCTCCTAAAAAAATAATAGGGCAAAATAATAACAAAGTTGAAGTATTTTTCCCTGTGGGAAAGAAATTAGCAAAAGTGGAAGAAGTAATCAAGCATATGAGAGGCAAATTTAGAAGTACTCCATTGCACTGCCATGCAAATCAGGAGGTGTATCTGCAAGAAGAAAAGCCAGGCCATGCCCCACACAAGGTGGTTTCTGGAGACCAAGTTATATTCTGTTTCTTCATCTGGGTCCAGGTACATAGCGATGGTCAGCTGATGAAATTGTAGGTACAGGAAGAATTGCCTGTGCTACTGACAATAAAAGTACTGGTCAAAAACCAAAAAGTCAATGGCCCCTAAATTTATGCTTGTGAAATTTCCAAAGTATTAATGATATCTCTGGGGTGTTGTCTATACCTAATGTACTTCTTACTGCCCTCTGAAGTATGAACTCTGTAAATATTTTTTTATCTGAGCAACATATAGTTGGAATCATAACATCATCTTTCATACGGATAATGCACGGTGCTAAAAGCCCAGCTAATGGTGCAATTCCTTTCTTTAATTATCTCCTGTGGCATAATACAACCACCCACTTTCAATTATTATCCTCATCACAATTAAGTCATAGAGACATTCTGCCTCTTAAGAGGTGCATAGTACAATATGAACAAAGGACGGAGAGTCAGAGTACAACTTGGAATGACTCTCTCACTATTTACCAAAGCATTTTGCTATTATAAAAAATTCCCGATTTTATACAGATTTTTTTCATGCGGTATCAAAGGCAAATTCCAGGGAAAGCATTTCAAATAAGGGTCTACAAATGGTTTAAAAGTTACCAAACAAAATAAAACAAAAACAGAGTCATATAAACAAAGCCCAAAAGGATGTTTACCAGAAGGCAGGGGTTGGAAGAAGGGGGGAAGGGGGAGGGGAATATAATCAATCATGTTGTGGTAAGTTTACGTGGCGACAGATGATTATTAGAGTTAGCAGAGTAATCACATTATAAGGCATAAAACTGTTGAAGGACTATATTGTATAACTGAAACTAGTATAACCAATAGAAAATTGTATAGCAATTATCTTAAGTAAAAAAATAATTTAAATATTTCCCAAGGAAAGAGGAGAACCCAGGATTTGAATTCCAGTTTCTTTGCTTATCACTGTATGACTTTTCAAAGCATCACTTCTTCACATTTATGTAAATAACCCTTTCATCCAACCTTATTACCCTGGAGTACACAGTGATGTCACTCCTTTAATGTCTAAATCAGTTCATCTCAAATCCCTTCCTGTGACTCTCAGTCCAAACCACTTCTAGGTATTCCCTCAGATGAGCAGCGCTGCTTTCTCTGTCCTCAGCGACAATCCCATGCACAACTGCCAGAAAATATTCTCAGCCGTGTGAAGGTACCTCTTCCCTGACACTGACTGTCCATATGGTATAGACAATAAGCCCAGGCATCCCGGGAAATCCCAACTGAATTCCTGGTCATTGTCTTCCCAGCTGTCTTCTACAACTGTTCCCCTGAGACCAGGATCAGTGGGGATTTTAGCATCAGTGCCAAGTCCAAAAGCAGCCATCTCTCCCCTTCCAATCACTCAGATCATGGGCATGGACTTCTCCCCGGACTCACCAGGCTTGCCTTATTGTTATTACTGCCGTCATTGCGTATAGTAAGCACTCAATAAGTATTTGTTGGGTATGTCAATGAATGGATAGGTAAATAGAGGGGAGCTTCCCCCTAGAGTTGCAAAAATTAGATAAAGAAGAGCGTGGAAAGTGTCTAACATAAAGTACTATGTGACTTAAAAATATTCGTTCCCTGTAACTTCTGGTGGCAGCATTAAATCAAATAAAATCTGTAATTTAAAATTTAAAATACAATTTAAAAAGCAACAAACATCCACTTTTAAAATAAAGGAGTTATTCCATTCGAGTCAGTAGTCATGGATGTGAACAAAATCAGCAATTAAAGTTCATTTCAGTATCAACATCCTTGAAACTGTACCTTCCAATTATGTAAAATACCACTTAAACAATGGATCCGGAGATCTGGCTTCATCAGTTTAACTGCAGCATTGAAACAGTTTTAGCTCTTTTAATAAAAAGACTGCTTTCATACTACAGCCTGGAGAAAAATAAGAAAATAAGCAAAGCAGCAACATTTTGTCATAGCCAAGGGCAAAGCAGAAATTCTCTGAGAAATTTATGCTTTCTTCTTTTGTATAAGCAATTGTGTTCAAATTCTTTTCATACTGATTTTTATAGTGGCAGAAATAATTGTGGATTTCATCTATATTTCCATTGAGTTTTATTATACTTCTTTGAAAACAGTTCATTTAATAAACCATTTGGTTCTTATCTATTATTATGGTTCCTATTATATTTCTTGATTCTTGATTGTGATTAATTATTATGACCACTTTTTTCCAGGTCTTCAAATATAAACATTTTTATTCAGAGTTGTCCCATACTCTTCATGGTCTCCAAATGATCTATAACTCTGATGACACACTGTAGACATGAAATAAATATTTATGGAATTAATGAAAAGTGATACCACATATATATTATTTCAGTAAACAGAACCACAGAACTGTTGGTGAATAAGTTCCACGCCTATGTACAATTTATAATAATCTCTCCTGAGTACAGTTTATAATAGTCACTATTAAATGCAGAATTGTATTCTAGAATTGGGAGTCATTAAGGAGGTATAAAATTGAGGGGAACTGGGATTTTAAAAAATTAGAAAGTGTAGTCTTGAATAAGGGGAAAGAGAGGCTTCAATACACTTGCATTTCCTTCCCCATAAATTCCACGTAAATATCAACTCAGTAAATTCCTTCTTTAGAAGGTCCATGCTTAAGAAGTTGACAGTGAAAATGACCACATAACTCTGATACACAAATCAGGTTAGTCACTGATTGTCTTGCCAAGTACATTGAAGTCAGACCACAATCCCGAGATTGGAGATGAAGACTTCCCTGCAGAGAATGCATGCTTCCTTTTAATCATCCCATGAAGACCAGAAAACGGAGTCTGAAGACCAGAAGATATAAATACTTCTTCCTCTCTCTGGAGCTGAGACCAATTGGATGAAGACACTGAACCCCAGAGAGACCTGGAGCACTTCAAGTACTGAATCCCTGGGCCGTGTAAAACCTCGCCAAGACCAGGTGGCTCTATGAAGCCTTGGGGTTCTGTGGCAAGAAGAACAAGAACCACACAGATAAGGGAAAATATTCTGGGATTAACAAATCCTCTGACCTAAAAAGAATCAGAAATTGAGTTCTGGCTGCATTTTTTAAGTATATTTTATTGATTATACTATTACAATTGTTCCATTTTCCCCCATATCCCCTTCTGCGCAGTACCCCATTCCCTCCAGCCATCTCCACCCTTAGTTCATGTCCATGGGTCATACATATAGTTCTTTGGCTTCTCCATTTCCTATACTATTCTTAATCTCCCTATTTTGTACCTACCAATTATGCTTCTTATTCCCTGTACCATTTCCCCCACCCCTCCCCATTGATAACCCTCCATGTGATCTCCATTCCTGTGACTCTGTTCCTGTTCTAATTGTTTACTTGGTTTGTTTTTGTTTTAGGTTCAGTTATTGATAGTTGTGAGTTTATTGTCATTTTACTTTTCATAGTTTTGATCTTCTTTTTCTTAGAGAAGTCCCTTTAACATTTCATATAATAAGGGCTTGGGGATAATGAACTCCTTTATCTTTACCTTGCCTGGGAAGCACTTTATCTGTCCTTCCATTCTAAATGATAGCTTTGTTAGATAGAGTAATCTTGGATGTAAAGCAAGGATAGCAAGGATAAAGTAAAGCAAGGATAGAGTAGCTCCTTGCTTTTCATGACTTTGAATACTTCTTGCCAGTCCTTTCTTGCCTGCAAGGTTTCTTTTGAGAAATCAATCATCTGATAGTCTTATGGGTGCTCCTTTGTAGGTAACTCTCTTCTTTTCTTGTACCACTTTTCAGATTCTCTCTTTATCTTCAAAATTTGGCATTTTAATTACGATGTGTCTTGGTGTGGCCCTCTTTGGGTCCAACTTATTTGGGACTCTCTGAGCTTCCTGGACTTGCATATCTATTTCTTTTGCCAAATTGGGGAAGTTTTATTTCATTATTTTTCCATTAAGTTTTCAATTTTTTGCTCTTCCTCTTCTAGCGCCCCTATGATTTGAATGTTGGTATGTTTAAGGTTGTCCCAGAGGTTTCTAAGCCTTTCCCTCATTTTTTAAAATTATTTTTTCTTCTTTCTGTTTCTGATGAATGTTTATTTCTTCCTGTGGTGCCAAATCATTGATTTGAGTCTCAGGTTCCTTCCCTTCATTGTTGGTTCCCTGTATATATTTTTTACTTCACTTTGTATCACTTTCACTTCTTCCTTTATTTTGTGGCCATATTTAATCATTTCTGTGAGCATCCTAATTACCAGTGTTTTAAACTCTTCATCTGATAGCTTGGCTATCTCCTTATCACTTAGTTCTTTTTCTGGGGCTTTGTTCTGTTCTTCCAATGTGAGCCATATTTATTTATCTCCTCAATTTGTTGGCACACCAGTTCCATTGTAGGGGTGGAGGCTTACATTTTGCCAGGGCAGGTTGCTGCATGTGAGGGAGGGGTCAGAGAAGGAACAATATGCCACTCTCTCAGCCCCCACCCCACGTTCAGTCATTTCCTCCACTTTCCACAAGTGACTGGTACCCTTCCAACTGCTGCCTTGGTGCTGATTCTTTGAGTGGGTGGGCTTGTGTGTGTTCTAATATCCCATGAGCTCTTCAAACAGACTCCTGAGAGACTGGCAGTTTCTTCTGCCACTTCAACCCCCACAGGTTTTTACAGCCAGAGGTTATAAGGTTTTATTTTTCCCACCAGTGGGACCCTGGGTTGCATGGTCTGTCCTAGGGCTGGAATTGCTCACTCCCCAGTTGTCCCTCCCAGTTTTTATGCACATATGAATGCAGGATTTCCCATTCACTGGCTGCCTCATCATATATCCTCTCCACCCCAGCTGCCCATCTCTGCCCCTCCTACCCATCTGGATGAATGTTTCCTCTGCAACTCCTTGGTTGTTGAACTTCCATACAGTTCAATGTTCTGGCAGTTCTGGGTTTTGTTGTTGTTGTTGCTGGTTTTTGATTAGTTACTATCCTTCTTATGATTGTGCAAAGAGGCAAAGATTATCTATCTACACCTCCACCTTGGCTGGAAGTCTGGCTGCATTTATGAATGACAAAAAAACAACCAGAAGTTACCAGTTACATACCAGTGAGGCTGTGGGGATTATAGGGCTATCTGTACAGAGATTCTAAGGCAAGACTGGATAAATTATCTCCAAACACACATGCCTGTGGGAATTCAGAATGCTGTGTTTAGGAATATCAGTAATTTGTATACCAACCTGAGCACACCAGTTATATTTGGGAAGAAGTATTAAATTAAACCTCTGAAGAGTTAGGCTTGAAAGCTACAAAGAAAAGATTCTGTGTCACAGGAAACAGAGAGAGTATAGAATAGTGATATAAATTCTGCAGGTAAAATATGTAGGAAGCAAAATTATTATACAAATTTTTAATGTAAACATAAACTTCTTAAAATTTCAGATCTTTGAGTAGTCTTATATCAATGTACATAATAACCTTACATATTTTCATTGACTGTTGAATACAGCATTCTAAAACTGAAACTCAGGGAGTTTGGGGGCTGGGAGAAAGAAGTACAAACTGGCAGTTACAGAATAGTCATGGGGATGTAAAGTAAATCATAGGACGTAGAGTCAATAATTTAATAACTGTTTATTTTACCAGGTGGCTACTGGGATTATCAAGTGTATTACTTTGGAAGTTACATAAATGTCTAGCCATTGTGCTATACACATGAAACTAACTTCAAATTAAATGTCAACTGTAATTGAAAAAGAAAAATAAAGAAAATAAAACTAAAATTCATAAAAACATAGGGTCTAAGAGTTAAAGGGACTTCCGAGGACATCAGGACCAGTTTCCTCCCTGTAAAAATCCAGATACCTTTATATAACACCCCAAACCACAGGGACACAACAAGAAAATGTGTTCTTGGATACTACTGATGATCTTTGCAAGATGAGCCAGTCGTCTGAAATTATAGGCTAAACACTTATGTTCTCCTAAACTAGCCATAGTATCATATGGATTAAAAGGAGCATCACCTAGTTATAACTTAAATGTATTACAAAAATTAGTGAATAAGTTCTTTACCAGTTACTTCCTACTAAATTAAAAAGATATACTGGTATATTAAATATCTGCTTAGGAGTCAAGTTTATCCTAAAGAACTAAAAAATAAAACTTCTGTATTTGAGACCTTAGTAATTAGCACCAGTTTGTAGGAGTAGGCTCCTTTAGAATTTAGAATAAATTTTGGCCTACAATCTTGATGGAAACACACAACATTATTTTCTTAGCTCCTAGAGCTTAAATTCTTTTAATGAATTATAGAATATATTAAAACCTACAATAAACCTTTCCAGTGTGCTGGTATGGCATTATGTTAATTGGGTTGTAAATCACTCACACATATTATAAGAAAATAAGAAGGGGTAGGGGACTGGTCATGAATACTTCAGTTTGTCTTATTCTCTGTACTGTAGGGGGATGTCTCACTAAGGATTTTAAATTTTTTGAAAGAAGCTTTTAAGCACTCACATAGTGCTGGCCCTATTTCACATACAGAAAGGGCCACACAAGACATGCAAATGGCTGTTAATTATGCACTGCTTCTGATCATAGTGTTTGGGGTTGGCTTGTTGGTATTTCTCCTCTGTCAGAAAGGATCAGCTCAGCGTCTGGATCTACAATGCTTTGTATTTAAGGCACTGCAGCTCTTTAAGCTACCGACCCATTACTAGGGCAACACTGAAAAATAAAACTTCCCTGTTGCAGAGAACCTCTTAGAAGATGTTGTTCAACCTGTCTCAGGTGAAGTGATAGTGTCTAGACGGCTCCTGTCACACTGTCCTGGATTCTCTAATTAGAAAACTGAAATGGTTTCTCTGAGGATTGCTCCCAATGATGTTCCAAAATTTAAGCTGCTTTGCAAAGCTTCCAAAGCAAAACATTATTTTTGAAGGGACATAGGCTTTCAAAATTTCCATAATGAGTGAGCACACTTTTCAAGTGTTTTGACATAACTGCTGTCACATATCTTATGAGAACTCTATTCAATACATAAAATAGATTTTTAGCATTATAAAAGCACCCAAAAAACCCACAAATGCTAAATCCCTTAAGAAAAATGTGCTAAGCAATTTTAAACACTTAACAAGATGGAGTTCCTTGGGGGAAAGTATGTCAACCCTCTCCCTGTGGCAATTACTTGCCTTTGTACTGAAGCCTTGCCTCATTTTTGAGTCACCAAAAGGAAAATAAGAAATTAAAGATGTAGTGAGTTACAAAATACAAACTATAATAGAATATATGTGAGGAATATTTTAAGATAATGAAATAATAACCCTTACCTTTGTCAGAAAGGAATGATGGGGACCATGGAGAATAGAATTATGTAGGGCCCTGAGTCCAAATGGCACAGTATAACTATTAGAGGTCATGGAAAAAAATTAACTGATTAAAAAAATACCAGAGAAAAAGAAGATTTGAGCTTATTTTAAAGCTTTCATAAAGCATATGCAAGCCAAATATCGGGAAGTGTGTGGAAAAGATTTATGTGGCATAAAGAATTACATGAATTGTATTATTAGAAAAATGTAAATGTACTCTCTATTGGAATTACTATAGCTGCTTAGCTAGTCACTTTTCTCAGACATTAACCCTCCAAAGTGAAAGCGAATATTTGACTCGCCTTAGAGCTCTAGCCCATCTACGTACAGTACATCCCCGAAAACCTCAGCAGGAGTGAGACTCGGCCTTTCCTAAGAAACTCAGATTTTGACATCACATGGATAGCTCCTCTACTTTGTAGGTCACAGAAAGCTAAGGGCAAAATCCTCCAAGTAATTTGGTTTAACTTGTCAGCATCAGCTGCTTCCTTAAAATATATTCTCTGTTCTTCTTTACACTAATATATTTTAAACAGGGTTTATTTATTTCCCTGGAAAGCATAGCTCAGGCTTTTCGGATCTAACAGTTTTTACACTATTCTTAATATTGGGTATAATTATTCTTTTCTTATGTGTTAATCTATATTGAAAAATTCAACATCTTCCAGTTGAACAACATCATACAAATATGGCCATCTTAATGCTTGGTGCGTCAATCCAAATATTTACCAGTTCAAAATAGACTGACAGTTACAAATAATTCTTCTAGGTGTTTTCTAATCTTGAAGCATGTTACCAGAACAATCCTGCTAAGGCAATTTCACTTCTTTAAAAAAAAAAGATATTTTCTGAAGTCAAGAAGTCTATCATTTGGGATTGGCTATTGAAAGACCTCTGACTCTAAGTTGTATGAACATAAAAGCTCAGGAAAATATTCAATGTCGACACAAGGCACAGAACAGCAATGAATTGCCAGTGACACTTATCATTGGCAAAACTGAAATAAAGTTATTTTAACCAATGTGTAAAAAAACTTGTTATAAAAAATGGAAAGTAAATGAAACTTGTCCCCTACCTCATTTCAATAGCAAAGTTTATTTTGAAATAGATCATTTCCTGTGTTGGAAAAACTGCAACTACAAAGTTCCTAAAAGAAAACACAGAATCAACTTTTAGTATTCTAACCATAGAAGTAAAAGATGATCAACTGGACTTAACCTTAATTTTAAAAAGATTTAAATGAAAAAATATCTTAATACATATATCTGATGAAGAACTTGTATCCAGAATATATAAAAACTCCTTTGAATCAACAATAAAAATAAAATTCAGACAAAAGATGGAACTCCATCTTGTTAAAAATAAAATTCTTTTGTCTGAAAACAGATAAAAGACTTTAACAAACCTTCACAGAAGATATGCCGATAGTCAATAAGCATATACAAAGGAGTTCAATCAACCTCCTTAGTCAACAGGAAACAGAGCGAGGTTTCCACAGCCACTAGAATGGTTACAATGGAAAAGAGTGACTGTACCAAACACATGCCAGGATGAAAACATCTAAAATTCTCCTGCATTGCTGACAGGGGCCATCAAGCTGTACAATCACTTTTGAGAGCTACATGTCAGTTTCTTCAAAAGTTAAATCTGCATCTACCCTATGACCCAGCAATCCTCCTCTTAGGTATCTATTCAAAAGTAACTAAATGAAAAACATGTGTTCACAAAAAGTCACATTCATAATAGCCCCAAACTGGAAATAACACAAATATTTATCAACAGAACAGATTTTTTTAATGTAGTAACTTCATGCAACAGAACACAGCTATTTGCAATAACATGGATGAATCTCAAGAATACCTACTATATGATTTCATCTATATGAAATCCAGAAAATAGGCACAGTTAGATCAGAACACTAGCTTCTGTGGGGTAGGGAGTAAGTAAAGAGGCACACTATACCTTTCTGGGTAATTGAAATGTTCTCTATCTTTTTTAGTGTGGCAGTCACATGAGTGCACACAATTGTTAAAACTTGTGTAATCAAGTACTTAAGATCTTTGGATTTATATTATATAAGTTGGACCTCAAAATATTTTTAAAACTTCAACACCGAATTGCTTCTCAGCCTTTTGGCAAAGATCAAATGTAGTATCTGTTCTTATCAGTTTGAAAATTCAACACCGGATAGTTCTGTCCAGGAAAAGTCCAGCCATTGTTAATATAACGAGAGCAGTTTGCACGACATCAATGCAACCTGACAGCCTAATGGACTGGAGTGCACATGCACGAACAATGATGACTTCACTGCATTAGTCAGTGGAGGCAGTGGACTCCTTCGAGTGAGCATGTGCACTGTGTGGCCGTCACATTCAAAATGACTGAGTAGAGCAATGAGCCTGCATTAGATTTTGTGTTAAGCTTGAACTTTCCTCTGCAGAAACTATTCAGATAATTCAGAAGGCTGCAGCTGTGGGCAACTGGTGATTGACAGCTTCATCACAACAAAACACCCTGTTATACATCACGTCTTGTACAGAGTTTTTTGGCAAAACATTAAATCACCCAGATGACTCCACTCCCCTACAGCCTAGATTTGATGCCCTGCAACTTCTGGCTTTTCCTAAAACTAAAATCACCTTCAAAAGGGAAGAGATTTCAGACCATCATACTATTCAGGAAAATAAAATGGGGCAGCTAACTAACAGTGATTGGGAGAACTGTGTGAGGTCCCAAGGTGCCTATTTTGAAGGGGACTGAGGTGTCATTGTCCTATGTACAGCGTTTCTTGTATCTGTTATCTTCTTCAATAAATGTCTCTTTTTAATACTATGGCTTGGTACCTTCTGGACAGACCTCATATATTCCTACTGGTAAGATAAATTAATGCAAAAGTATAGGCAGTCAACTTGATCATTTTAAAAGCCTTAAAAATGTGAAAGGACTTTGATCCAAGTAATTCTATTTACAGTAATCTTTCATCATATATGCACATATAACATATACATACATATGTGTGTTTATGTACATGTGTATATATAAAATATATATGCACCTAAATATCTATAGCATTAGAACTTGCATTCTATTATTATATATAACATTAAAAATAAAGCAACCTACATGCCCCATGATAAGAGCTTAGTTAAATAATGTTATATCTGTACCATGGATATTTTTCAGCCATTAAAATAGTTAATGGTAAATAAAAGTCTCTTTCAACATGATATTTAATGAATAAAATAACTTGTTAATTAGTACATACGATATGGATATGAATTCGGCTGCTTCGACAATAACAGTATTTAAACAAAATGGAAGGTGTCTTTTTCCTCCCTGTAACAGTTGCTGTTTAGTCTTGGCAGGCAGGCCGCTCTGCTCTCTGTGGTAAAGCAGAGTTCCGATCTCTCCATCCAGGCGTTCTACCGTCCCTACGGTATTTTCTTCCACACGATTAGAGGACAATTGTGCAACCCAGAAGAGGACCCTTCCTTGACCACGCTGGCACCACATCTTGGGCTTCCAGCCTCCAGAGCTATGAGAAATAAACTTCTGCTGTTTATAAGTCACCCAGGCTGTGGTGTTCTGCTGGAGCAGCCCGAGCTAAGACACTGGGCACGACCAGGTTCTGACTGGTGGGAGAGGAGGGGTGGTGTGTACAACTCACAATTCACACCCTTGAAAGGGAGCTGCCTACCTCCCACTTCTGCTTTTACCCTTTCTGTGGAATGAAATGCAGACGTGGGGAAGTAGGTTGATGTAACGTAATGTAGAGTTCAGAGAAGAAGTGTATGTGTACATTTAGTTGATTTTCAAGAAACATACCAAAATATCAGTGGGAAAGGAAAAGTCTTTTCAATAAATGGAGCTGGAACAATAAAAGGAACTACGGAAAACGTGAACCTCAACCTCTGCATCACAACACACACAAAAAATTAATTTGTGAGGGGTTGAAACCTGAATGTATAAGTTGAAATGATAAGGCTTCCAGTAGAAAATTCAGGAGAATATCTTTACAACCTTGGGTAAAAGTTCTAAATAAATAGATACTTCACTGAAGATGTGTAAATGGGCAATAAATACATAAGAAGATGCCCAGCATCACCAGCCAGCAGAGAAATGTAAATTAAAATTACAGCTATCATGCCATGCCACACCTAGTAGAATAGTGTGAATTTAAAAAATCTGACAACATTGAAATGTTTGCAAAGAAATGGAGTGTTACACATTAAACAACATACATGTGGGTGAAAAAATAAATGTGCAATCACTTTATAAAACTGCTGCTGAGCAGTTTATTATACCATCAAACATATATACTCACCCTATGACCCAGCAATTCCACTCCTAAGTATTCACCCAAGAGAAATGAAAGCATATAACCACAAAAATGTACATAACAACTTTATTCGTGATAGTCAAAAACAACCAAAATGTCATTGGTAGGAAAATAAATAAACTAATTCTAGTGTATTCAAAAAATGGAACATTACTCAGCAATTAAAAAGTGGAGGATATAGGAATAAAGAGCCATAACCGACTAGACTACTGAAGTAGTAACAACAACATGAACGGGTTTTTAGAATTATAGTGAAGGAAAGAAGCCAGACACCAAGGAACCCATAATGTCTAAGTCCATTTGCATGAAGCCAAAGAACAAATGACACTAACGTATGGTGATAGAGTCTGAATGGTACAGCCTGCGGAGGCCGAAGGGAACATTCTAGGGAGATAGGAATGTTTATGAGTGGTAGCCTAGTGACATGGATGTACACATTTCTCTAAAACCCATCAAATTATACACTTAATAGTTGTCTATTTCAACTTTACCTCAATAAAATTTACCTCAATATGCAAATTTACCTCAATAAAAAGCAATCTTTATATGCAAATTTACCTCAATAATAAGTAATCTTTACAGTAGGCTTAATGAAAGCCTGCCAGAAATTAGGCTTATATGCAAATTTACCTCAATAAAAAGTAATCTTTACAGTAGGCTTAATGAAATTTAGACAGTGAGTAAAATTAAATGTATATACACAAATTACCTCTTCACCCTAGAAGTCAAGTTTTGCTAATTTTTTTTTTACCTTTGTAAGTCACCCTGCTATCGAACATCCTCATGAACAAAAAATAAAATCATACAGATCATTGGCCCAATTCCCCAACCTAAAACTTCTCTATTGAAGACTTTATTTATTTTAAAACTCTTAAGACATTGTAAACCTTCCTCCCAAAAATGATGGACCAATTTATACTCTCATCTACAATGTATTAAAATACTTTCATTTTCATACATTTAATACATTTCCCACCCCTAGCCAATAGTACGTATTGTCATTTTGTAAACATTTAACAATATGTAGCCACTAAACACTAACAATAAGAATTTCCAAAGCTCGCATAACAATTATATATTCTAGGAACACACACACACACACATATATTCTAGGAACACACACACACATATATTCTAGGAACACACACACATATATATATATATATATATATATATATATATATTCTAGGAACACTTCGAATGAATTTATCTGTATCAATGCCCATTTAACACACAAAACAACCTTGCTACAGGTACTGCTACTGAAGCAGGATAGTAGAAGTGAGGAATATTCCTGGGCAAGTGGACCGGGGAAACTGAGTCAAGAAAATTAAACAGGCCAAATAACTTGAGCAACTTACAGCCAGCTGCCAAATCACAAAAATTTATCCCCCTAACCAAGGACACTTGAGAGCAAATAGTTTATGCCTCTCCTCCCTGACCAGAGAAAACACAGCTTGAATCTCCCTGGTCTGGAAGATAGAGAACAGAGACCCAATTAATGTCATTTGTGCCAACTAAACCCAAGGACAGATGAAGTCAGGGGAACAAATAACAAAAACCCCATTAAAAGCCAGACAGACTCAAGATAAAAGTAAAACAGTACAGCAGACCAAGGAATATCCCTCAAACCCCCTTATGCATTCATTTTGCCACATCAGCAGACTAAAAATACACCTGGAAAGCTGATGAATACTCTGCTGAACCCCTCCCCTAAGATTCTCAGCCACAAGAAAAAGATCAAAAGCTCTCCCAAGGCAAAGGCAAAGACAAAGACTCCGTGCAGGCTCGCACTAGAATGGACCCATGCCTCTTCTCGGGCATGAGCTTTTTATTTCCTCCTAAAGTCTAAGGGTCCCAAAGGAGACTCGAAGCCAGGGGAGCGGTGGGCAGCAGCCGCCTGACCCTGGCTTCCCTCCAGTCCCATCTCCAGGGCCCCCCTTTTCTCCAGCTTCCCAGTGAGCTAACTGCAGCCCCGCCTTGCTCGCACCTTTCCTATCACTTTTCTAGAGAGCCAAGCAGAGCACCACCTCAGCTCTCTCCTGTTGCTTCTTCTACCCTCTCTCTCCTTTATCACTGTCCCCAGCCTTACTGAACCTGCTTTCAAAGTCACCTGGACTCATGCTGTGAGGTCTTTCCTTCATGAAGTCCAGAGCCCAGACAGGCAGACTGGCTCCACGTGTGTGTGCCCGTCCAGTAACATGGCTGTGACCTCGTGTGACAGAGAGATGGGGGAAGTGAAGCCCAGAAAGGTGAAGGCACTTGCCCAAAGTTACCCAGTTCATGCGTTTTAGACCCAGGTCTTCACACTCGGGAAGCAATTCTACTTCCAGAGTTTGTGCTCTTCATTCACTATATTTTTTCTCATTGTTTTCTAAATATCCAATGATTTGATTATTGGTGTGGTGGAGCTTTCTCTCACGGTATGGACTTTTTCCTTTTTGTTTTATTTGTAATTATGTTTGACATTCAATTATTATGTTGTATTAGTTTCAGGTGTACAGCATATGGTTATACAACCATAAGTCTACAAAGTGGTCCCCCCACATTTCAGGTGCCCACCTGGCGCCACACGTAGTTATTACAATACCATTCTATATTCCCCGTGCTGTACTCTGCATTCTGTAACTATTTTGTGACTACGCTTTGTAATTCTTAATCTCTTTACCTTTTACCCAGACCCCCAATCCCCTCCCTGACCTTTTCTTTTATGAATCGCCTTTTTGTGTTTGTGTTTTGTGTTCATTTTCACAGTGGGTATTTATTAGGGTTTTTTAATGGGTTTTTAAGAATCTTTAGAAATTAAGGACATTCACCCTTTGTAAGTCTTATCTATTAACATATTTCCCCAGGATAGTTTTCTTTTGTCACTTTATTTTTCCATAATTTTCACATTATTTTAAAACTTTCAAAATGTGTAATTTTTTCCATGTCAAATGCTGTCTATGAGGTCTTAACAGATCAGTAAAATACTAATGCATTCTGTAACCAACTTGTCTCTAAAACTACTTTAGATTTTAAAATCAATTTTAAATTTTAGATAAGTTTAGGGTAGGTGTATGTATCTGAACTCTAACAAAAATAGAATAAACTCCCTAATGGCTGAATCTTCCTTTCTAATTGCCCTTCATCTGATATGTCATATACATAGGCAAACCATATCACTTGCAATAATTCAATACAGAGGAAGAATGACAATATGTATTCCCCTCTCAGGAACAGAAGCACCACCCACTGTACCAGCCAATGAGCTAAGTGTAATCCTCAACTCCTCTCTTTCTTTGTATCCAAAGTCCAATCTAGCCATCAAGCCCTCCGAGACATGTCTCTCAGACCTTCACTTCCCTCCTTCCCCATCACTACCATCCCCACTGCAGCCACGGTCATTCACTCCCACTTCCAGCTATCACCACAGCCCTGGCGTCATCTCTATTCCCCACCCGGCAACCAGAGTGACCCTTTTACAACGTGCATAACATGGCCTTTTCCCCTGCTTAAAACTTCTCATGACTTTCCAATCACAATTAAAACAAAAGGCAACTCCCTTCTTAGCTCACAAAGTCCTGGGCGGTCTTCCCCTTGGTTTCCTCTCCATCCACAACGTGGGCTACTCTCTCTCATACACTGCACTCGGCCACAAAACTCTTGCTCACGCTCCTCCAACACACTGAAGTTCGGCACCTTAGGTCTTTGGCATAACTTCCCTAGAATTAAATGCTCTCCACCCACCTCCCCCGCTCCCTCCCATCTTTGCATTGTTGGCAAGTTACTATGTCAGAATTCTTCCTTGGCCATCAGTCACTCCATATGATGTCACCCTGTTTAATTCTCAGCACACTGCTTGTCTCTCTCTGATATTTTTGTTTGTGTTCACTATGTACTTGCATATTTTCTGTCCGCTCTCACTGAAATGTAAGCTCCGTGTACTTAACCCTTGTCTACCTTGTTAATACTACATGTGCAGCACCAATAACTGTGCTAATACAAAGCTGGCCCTCACCAACTATTTATTAAAAGGAGGAATCATGAGGGATCTAGAAATTATCTAATAGTAACGCATAAAAAACTAGATTGCTGTTCAATACACAAAAGATAACTTTTAGAATATTAGAACTACCCCAAAACAAATGTCTCATCTCTAAAGCAGTATTCAAAAAGAGATTAAACAACCACTTATTTTAAAAGCTAGACAACTTCGTTCCGGCAAACATGCCAACCTCCCATCTCCCTCCTGGAACACTGCTGACATTTGCTACCGTGAACTTCTGCTCATTCTTCATTCTCGGGCCCGCATGCCCTCACTCTCTCGGCTGCCAGATGCCCTCCATCCTTGTCATGCTTTTTGAACTTGACCTACAGTTTTGGCCTTCCTATCTCCTTGGAAAAAATTGTGTTCTTTAGGAATTAAACACAAAAGCACTAGCAGAGAACAGCTACAGATAGCAAAACATGAAACTGCCATCAGCGCTCACGGACAACTCACAGGTGCTCTAACACTCACAGTCCCCAGGTCCTGTGCCTCCTCAGAACTCCTATTACACAAGAAAGCACATCTCTAACAGCTTTATTCACATCCCAGACCCTGAACATCCATGACAAACATTTTAAAATGTCATTGCAACACATAATTTCCCCGATAAATGCAGAGCGAGTGTAATTGAAAATTTTCACCTGACCCCTTCCAAGGTATACAGATTCTGTAGGGAAACAAACAAAATAATTTAAAATGTTATTAATGTAAGTTCTGTGATTAATGTTAAGTCCTATTCTATGTATACCTCAGCAAAAATGGCAAAGGATTACATTTCATGATTTCCAGGGTCACTAAGAAATAGTAAAAGCCACAAATATTAAAGCCAATAATGCCAAGGATTTCTCTTCTGTGCATCTTATTCAAAGATGCATTTTTATACCTCCACGCCATGCTTTTTAAATTATCGAGCAGCACCATATGAAACAATAACTAGATTACACACCATTTACTTGACAACTATGCATGCCTGCTCTTTTAAATCTAATAATTCAGTTCTTCCAGAAAATGTATAATTTAACAAAAATTCACTCAGAACAGGTTTAAAAATGCACTGTTCTTCACCAGCACATCAGCCCAAGCACCGGTTGTGGGAGACAAGACGCAGATTCTTCCAGCTCTCAGGGTTCAGTACAGTCTGATGCAGTGAAAGAGTCTGAAGTCAGTTCTTTTGTAAAGGAGCCTCTAGGAATATTTTAATGTCCTTGGCCATGTTTTTCAATGTGAAGAGTTTACATGTCCACAGATACATTTCAGTCCACTTCTAATTTGTTTCTGATGCACTGTACATGCATACATCAGCAAGCACATATGGAGTGACTTATTTGTATATATTTGTCATTAAATGTATACCCTTCTGCACTTGCAAAGTGAAGCGTTTTTACAAGTAGGCAGCTTGTTTACACTTATACCCCACTCCATTACATCCAAGATCCTTTATTTCAAAGACACAAATGAGCACCCAAAGCCCTTTCTTTCCTATCAGGATAATAAGGATACAGGTGGAATCAAACTGGGAGAAACTCTCTAGTCTGGGCATTAATACAAAGGACAGGATGCTGGTAAAATCCACCCATACTAGAGTAGTTCACTGACATGTTGGTATTCTCCACTAGAGCTGGTAGATTTCAGTAAGGAACAGGCCTGAAAATAACATTATACACTTTGATGAAGTCCTATTTGTTTATTTTTTCCTTTATGTCCCTTGCTCTAGGGGACATATTGGTGAAAATATTGCTATGTGGGATATATGAGATTTTCCTGCCTATGTTCTCCTCTAGGACCTTTATGGTATTATGACTTATATCTAAGTCTTTTATCCACCTTGAGTCTATTTTTGTGTATTGTATAAGTTGGTGATGAAGTTTCTTTTTTTTTGCATGTACCTCTCCAGATCTTTCAATACCATTTGCTGAAGAGGGTATTTTTACTCCATTTTGTGCTGCTGCCCCCTTTGTCAAATATTAACTGACCATAGAGACTCGAGATTATCTCTGGGCTCTCTATTCTGTTCCATTGATCTATGTGTCTGTTCTTATGCCAGTCCCAGACTATTGTGATTGCCATGGCCTTGTAATATAGTTTGATATCAGGTATTGTGATCTCTCCAACTTTGTTCTTCTTTCTCAAAATTGCTGCAGCTCTTTGAGGTTGTTTATAGTTCCATATAAATTTTTGAAATGTTTGTTCTATATCTGTGAAATATGTCATTGGTATCTAATAGGGATTGTGTTGAATCTATAAATTGCTTTTTACAACAGCCAAGTGTTGGAAGTAACCTAAATGCCCATCTTTAAATGAATGGATCAAAAACTGTGGTACATTTACACAATGGAATAGTACACAGCAGAAAGAAAGAAGGAGCTCCTACACTTCTCCACAGCATGGATGAAACTGGAGAGCATTCTGCTAAGTGAAATAAGCCAGGCAGTGAAAGACAAATACCATATGATCTCACCTATAAGCAGAACCTGATCAATAAAATGAACAAGCAAGCAAAATATAAACAGAGACATTGAAATAAAGAACAGACTGACAATAACCAGAGAGGAGGTGGGAGGGGATAAAGGGGGAAAACAGGGGAAAGGAAGTCAAGGAACATGTATAAAGGACACATGGACAAAGCCAAAGGGGAGTAGAATCATCAGTAGCGGGCAGGGATGGGGGGGCAGCAGGGGAAATAGAGACAACTATACTTGGAAAACAACAAAAAAAATATCATACCAAATGAACTTGCTAAACTACTAAACACAGTATGTGTTATAGTTTACACAGGAACCACCGGTGTTGGGCCCCGCCCTGCCCCTGGACATGGCCGGTCAGTGTGTGACGGCTCCCTCTCTGCCTGTGTTCTCTTCTCATTTGGTCACCTTGTGTGGACTGCAGCTTACTGTCACGGTCCCGTTATGCTTATTCTGCGCCTCTTCACTGCATTCCTCGGGCTTTCCTGCTGACCTTCACCTCCTCCCCTAATTTCTGGTCTTGCACCCTTTTCTCTCTTCTGCATTTGCTCAGTGTAGGCATTGTACTTGGCTGCCACTGGCCCTTTCAGGGTGAAAACACTTGGCCTTCCAGTGAACTTCCTGGAAAGTCCTTCACCTGCTCAATCTGAATATCTATAGAGAATAATCCAAGGCCACTTTTTTCTAATATTTCACCATCCATCAGAGAATAACTTTGTGAGTGTGAGGGAGACTCTTTAGAACAAGGTAATGACTACCCTTCCAACTCATGGCATCTCCAACAGCTGGTTTTATTATCTCAGTATTTGCTAAGGTAAGAGCTCAACTGAAAGGGCCCAGATGTACACAAAGAGTGAATCTTTAATGGCATAATGCTGGTGTCACACAGCCGAGGGGAATGAGTTCAGGACATTTAGGAAAGATTTCACGCATTGGGCCATCCTGTGCACATTTCCACTGAAATGTCCTCCCCCTTATAGCGCTCCATCAGACACTACCCATCCTCCAAGGTCCGATTAGTCCAAACTGCCTGAGAGCCCATGAGAACTTCCCATCCAGCCCTCACAGACCCAGCCACACATTAGAAAATGCCTCTGTGACTACCTCCAGCACTTCAGGGCCCCTCCTGCCTTTTATTCCCATCCTGCTTGATCTGCTTCCCACAACACAATTACTAATCTCTCTTCCCAGTTACATTAAATTATCACGTTTGTAGTGACATACTTGGCTCTCAATTCTGAGCTCAGCCCTGAATTGTTTAACATACTTCCCCTGACTCCATATTCTCAGGCTCTACTTTTCGGCCTCGTGGCCACACTCAATTCTACTTAATACCAAAGATAAGAAAACAAATAAAAATCAAAACACATGCTCTGTGAGGACATGTTTGCCAGACACTGGCCTCTTAATATAGACTGACCAACCCAAGTTTCTGCCACCTGCCACCATCAAAGTAAAACCAATAGCATCCACTTTCCCTCACTCATTGGCAAATTTGGTCTATCACCTTTGAGTCTGTATCTGGCTGCAAAGCTTTCATTCTGAATAGTCCTATTTCTACCCCTGCAGTCCTTCAGACTGGCTCTCACGGTATACTCCTCGGTCTAGGAGCCTCACATTTCTCGGACACACGTTCTCCAAATCCCATGTCACTCCAGGTTGGATCTATCTGCCCTGACCTTGTTTTCACAAGTAGTGATTCTGGAGGTGAAGAAAGGAACGCTGCATGATTTTTATTTCATTTTAAAATGTCAATTAGTTTTGTAATAACATTTGGTTCATTTGGGGAGCTGAGAATCACTGAACTTAAACCCAGGCTTACTTACAAAAAAAAGATGAGCCCAGCGAGAGCTGAGATGCCATAGACTTTATACCGTGCCTCTCCAGACAGGAACGTAAAACTGTTAATGGCCATACATCTCCTGAAACATGGCATGTGAAATTTATTTCCATTGAAAAATATATACAACATCTTCCAAAGCAGTAAGAATTATGTGCGGATTATACAGTCTGAAATAAAGGCATCGATTAGCTGGCCTTCAACCGCATGCAGGTCTGCAGCTTAAAGATTCTTATGTTTCACCATCTCATAAATTTCCTTCACTTTCTCTCATCTTTAGTTTTATTTTTATACAAAAAAAGTGAAATTATGCTACTTTCCAGTCAATAAGTGGTCACCAGCTGAAATTCAGCCAATTCTGACAACTTTGAACTTGCATCTCATTAAAAAAGAAATGTCCTGGTGCTGAATGCCAGTTCCCTAGGTAACCAAACTGTACTTCACAGACGAACTGGGTGGTCAGGAGAACGCATAACACATCCATACATCAAACCAAACAAAAGGCAATTTTCTTCATTTGTTAAAATAGATTTGACCAAGTGTTTTTACGCGACAGCAGATGGTAGCTACATTAATATTTATGTCGGGTGTGGTAAGACAGGCTCTGAGGAAAAGGACTTTAGATTGAAGATTCATCCTTGGAAGTAGGTAACGATCAGTGTAAAATGAGCACAGGCTCCCAAATCTGAGTGTGAATCCCTGCCCTGCCAGCCCACAGCTATTGGATCTTCGGTATGTCTCATGCTCTCTGCACCTCAATTTCCCCATGAATTAGAGCTAAACTATAAGGACTATCATAGAATTATATGAGATAAAGCTTGTGGATCAAAATTATAGCTACCATTTTCTGGCAGGCTCACCCTGAGTTACGCATGCACTACAACTTAATAGTGTAAGTATAGGCACCATCATCGTACAAAGAAAATAAGATACTAAGCACTTAAATAACTTGTCCATACCACACGACTAGTGAGCGGCAGACGTGTAATTCAAACCCAAGACTGTTAGATCTCAAAGTCAGCGCTGTAGACTGCTCCATTGTCCTGTAAGTAGGAGAGTGCCTGAGTCACACGAGGCACTCAACAATGCTCTCCTTATTAATTAACACTGTACATGCCAGGGGCGCCCTGCGGGCTTCCAGGTTGCACAGCACGGGGAGCTGGTCACAGTGGAGTCCGTGTGCCTAGCACACTGAAGAGCCGTGCCGCGCACAGACAGATTGTCTGTTCACCACTGGCACTATTTACATGGGTCTCTCCAATCTAGAAAAAAGAGATGGAAATCGATTCAAAGAGGGTTTCTACTTGTAGTGGGTCTATGATATTTTGGCTTTCCCAGCAGCTTCTGAACAGCTTTCATGTGTTTGAGGAAGGCCCTAAATTATGACTCTCGCCTCTCAAAGGTAGAATTCAAAAGTCCTTTCCCTGGTCCTCCTTGCTCAGGCAGTCTGAGTAAAAATACACATACGTGCATGCGCGTCTGAGACCTTGACTAAACCAATCAAGGTCATCTATATTTCTTTTCATAAATGATCAATGTGGGGCACAGCATCTGACTCTCTCATTGTTTACTTCATCCCCAGTGTTTGATTTTCACTTTTGCCACCTCCTTATTACACAGTCCCTCTGTCATGTCAGATCATGGCAAGAAGATGGTCATCTATGAACCAGAAAGTGAGGCCCTCACCTGCCACCAAATCTGCCAGGGCAGTGCTGTTGGGCTTCCCAGCTTCCAGAAGTGTGAGAAATAAACTGCATTGTTCCTGAGCCACCCAGTCTACAGTATTTTTGTTACGGAAGCCTGAACAAGACTAAGGCACGCCCATGCCTCAAAGCTGTATTTCATTTGACAAGCACTCCTTAGGGAACAAAAATGGAAATTTAGTAACAACTTTTGTTCATCTTCTTTTCCCTTTTAAACAATATATTTTGATTTTTAATGTAATCTTTCAAGTAGCGAAGCTTCCTTTCTATCTTGAACTATTTTCCTTAGTTCAACTATCTCTTCTGTTTCATTAAAACTCTCAACTGGGCATCCCCAAAGGCTCTTTGCAACGTAAATTAATCCCTGTGGGCTCAAGCATAATCATCTGGTAACAGAGCAGTAGTGAGAATATAACCTGCCCTGGGTATCAGGAATTGCACAGGCCAACCCAGCTGTAACCATTATTTACACGGACGCACCCTTCTACAGAACCTTAACCCCTTCTGCTCTGCCAGAAGCCCTACTGGCCTACTGATTGTTAAGTGTGTGATACCATCAACACCCCCATTCACGCTCTGTAGGTTAGGCCAGTTGGCCTCCCCAGTGACCTGTAAATACCAGCTGACCACTCCTACCTGTGTCCATGCAGGTGCCAGTGCAGAATCTGCCCATCTATTCCATCTCGCAAACTTCAGAAAAACACCCCTGCTTCTCTTCTTCCTCCAGCTCTGGAACTCATTAATAGAGTGAACTCTTGTAATTACTCGATCTCTGTGAACATTAGTTTTTATCTGTAATATGCAATCTGAGAGCGACAGAACCTACTTCGAGAGCTGTCCTGAGGGTTAAATGAGATAAGATATGTAAAGTGCCTTGCCTAGTGCCTGGTACATGTCAAAACCCAACAGAAATGGTTTCCTGCCCTTCCCGCGCCCTCCCCCTTCTCCTACTCCTACTCCAGCCCCTACAGGTCTCTTCTCCCCCTGAGCTCCTCTACTAGAGTGATTTATTTCTACTTTCATTCATCTTGGCCCTGGTAAGCTTTTTTATTTAATGTATTCAGTTACATAATCAATATTGAATTTGTCCAAACTGTTGTATGAAGTTGAGATACATGTATGTACAAAATACACTTAGGGCCCATCCTCAACAAAAGCACAGTGTAGCCGCACAGTAAATTTTTTAAATTAAACATAATCATGCTACAATGTACTCTCTGCTATAAAGAAGTAATGTTTAAAGAGGTATTGCTAGACAACATCAATGGAAGGCTCAGCACAAAGATAGTAAAGCTGGGTATTAAATAAATAATAGGACTTCATCATGAGACTATGGCAAAAAAATAAAAGTAACTTGGGCAGAAGGAAGAAAATTTGACCACAAAAAGTGACTCATCATAGGACAGAAAATTGTGTAAGCATATTTAGGCTTGTCATACCAGTCACTGTGGTTACCAAGACCATGCTTTTTAAAGCAAAACCCAGGATACACAAATACAAAAGACAATTATAGAGGTAATGCAATAAAATATTTAGAAAATCTAAAATCTGTAGTTGTCACTTCCAGAAAACAAAAACAAATGAACAAAAACAAACCCTAATTACTAAAAATAAGGAAATGATTAAGTAAGTAGTGAATAACCAAATTAAGGCATTATAAACTTTTAATAATGATACCAAAGTCCATGTAATGTAATTTTAATTTCTTAAGTACGATAAAATCTAAAATTCTTACTATAATATGTGAACAAAGACTTTAAATAATATGCACAATTACAATAGCTAGTTGGTATGTTCACAATGATGATTTGATAAAAATCCATTTGAAATCCTTTTAGAAAGTTTATCATTTAAAAAAAGATGAAGTGTTCCCATTCAGAAAGTGCTTTTATGTTTGCAAAACCATTGTAAATCTCTACCATAATGGCAAACCTAAGGCAGCAGGTACTCAAGCAAATACTCCCAAACTGTGAACTGACACTGAGTCCTGTTGGCCTCCACCCACGCCGCCCCCTCCTCAGAAGCTCCAGCCACTCCCCTCCCGTTTGGAGCGGTTGTGCAGGTTCTGCACTCAGCATAGGGCCATTTTAATATCCACGGGCAAAGCATTTAATTAAGGTGGTATGCGGGTTTTCAACCGAAGTTGCTTCAATGGGGATGCATTCATTTGGAGACAAAATGGATTCCCTTAATTCTTGCCTTTTCCACACAATGAGATAAGCCAGAAAGATCTTCACCAGACGCACAATATCTAAACAGATTAGTTGTCAGTCTAATATGGACTCAAAAGAAAGAACCCAGGAAGATCAAAAGCTAAGAAAAAGAACATGTTAGTATTTTACGTTTTTCTATTTTTATTTCACAGCCTTGAAAACATGAATGCTTTAGCAATTGATTCCAGTGTGATTAAAGGGTCTGTTTTTCAATTTCTCCTAACTAGTATAAAATTTTACTTTCTCAAATTACAAAATTAGTGCATATATTTTTTTAAATATCAAGATAATTACGAGTCATAAGAATGTCACACATCCAATTTAAAAGAAGCAAACGGAGCTGATTTTACATTATCACTGTCTTTTAAGTGTGACAGATATGCATATGCATTTTATTAAATTTTTAATAAAGGTAACAAACTGCACTACAAACAGTAAAATAATTACTTCCTTCAATACTTAAGATTTTTCAAATTACATTGAATACCACAGTTTCTCTTTCACAGGAATTATTAATCTTGAAAGGTCAGCTATAAATATCTCCTCCTAATATCTTTGTGGCTGGGTATAACTGCATGTCTGCCTAATGAGCGTGGTGCTTGTCAGCCTTGATTCTCTTTCTGTGGCTCTAGGTGACTGGGAACTCGAAATACGTTTCCTAGAGCTACTGGGCAACAGGAGACCAAACCTTTCTGAGGTGCCTGCTGATATGGAGAGCTGGCAAGGGAGGCAAAGAGCAAAGGCGCAAGCTTTCTGAATCTCCGGAGATGCTCAGAGGACTGGGATTTGAAAAACCCTCTGCCACATATATGAATACATTGCATGTAAGCAGCACATCACTGTTTCTTATGTATCTTGCACAGCTCTCCTCCTTACAGACGACGGAATAATCTCTGGGAGCCCAGTGACATGGGCATGGCTGCTCAGCTTCTGGTGAGCCTGGAGATGGAATTTCCCTGCCCTGAATCCTCTGCTACCCCAAGTACAACGTTGTAGCTCAGGGGAATTGGAGTCAGGCAAACCTATGCTTGAGTCTCAGGTTCTGCTGTGACCCAGTCCTGGCCATATCACTTGAGACCTCTGTGCCTCAGCTTCCTCATCTGTAAAGGGGGATAGTAGGAGCCCAGATTGCATAGAGTTGTGGGGGCATGAAATAATCGATCTAAAGCCCTTCGCACACACACAGCCCTGAGATCCTCCTAGTCTAGCTGCTGCAGTTAACTTGACATTCTTCTCCAGATGTAGCTATCAGAGCTGTTCTTGCAGAAGGCAGCAAGGTGTGGTGGTTAGTAACATTCAGGTCTCAAGCCAGACCTATGTAGGTTCAAATCCCAACACTGTCAAGTAAAAGCCATGTGGCTCTAGACTGATACTTAATCCTCTGCTATACATGTTCCCTTCCCCAGTAAAACCAAGGCAATGATAATAAAAAACCCATTTTTTTTTTTACTGTTGAGAGGACTAAATAAGTCATACCTATGGAATGCTTAAAATAGTGCCTAGGGTATAGAAAGCGTTTAAATATTAATTTTAATCTGTTATCATTTTTATCTTATTAATTTCCAGCACCTCCCCCCCCACACAAGTTCTTGGCATTAAATCTATTCTTTAAACAGCTGAACATCTATCATGTGTAGATTCTGGCAATACCCAGAAAGAAAGAGATGCTTCCTACCTCAGGTAGGCATGGCTACCATCTATTTTGTGAGCTGGGACATAAACCTAGGTGAACAATACGAGGCATCATATTCTAACTGCCAATAAAGGGAAAAGACGACAGGCAAGACAAGAGTCCAGAGGAGGTAACCACTTCCAAAACATCAATCTTCCTTCTTTGGGAGCAGATGCAGTGCTTCTGGAAAACGGGCAAAGGAGGGGAAAAGAAAGTGAGACATGATTCCAGGTTCTGACATTTCATGGCCTTGTAAAGTTTATTTACAAACCAAGGTGTACGTGACTTTCTATGACATTTTCATTTTGTCAGACAGGTGGAGGCATTAAGAAAATTATCTATCCTCTATGCATACCATAATTTCTTAAGAGGAAAAATATTTTAATGCCAAACATTGGTAGAAAGAAATAATCTCAGAATAAAAAACATCCTTACCAAAAGGGGATTGTGAGTGTGAGTGTGTGTGTGTTGTGCATATGTACATTATATTCAGAGGCACGTTCTCACTTTCTCTCTTTTATTGTATTTTTTTCCATTTACCATTTATCCTCGTTATACCCCCCGCTCCCTGCAGTTACCACACTGGTGTCCATGTCTCACTTTCTCTTGAGACCCTCTCTTTGCCTCTGATTTATCTTCAGGCTGATGAAAAACTCGTCAGAACCTGGAGCAGGTCGCGCTCACACCCAGCGTTTAGCAATCACTGGGGTAAAGTGCATGACAGGGGACCCCAGGGGTGGGCCAGACCCGCACCAGCAGAGCAGAGCAGAGCAGAGAGTTGAAATTAGATCATTTCAATCAAAATGTTTGTTTGGCTTCTATTACTGAAAACACTTCATTCATAACCAGTCTTTCCAAAAAATCTGCTTCCACTTCCTGATTCTGTTTGCTGGGAATATAAATGATTTTAGACTACCAACCCCCGCCCAGGGAATGCGAGCCACAATGGGTTAAACTGAACATCATAAGCTGGGCCAGTTAATGGAGATGAATTGTTAGTGTTCTTAGAAAGAACAGCTCCGTTTTCCAGATTTCCTGAGGAAGGAGCTGCACAAAGTAGCTTATTCGATTTTGCAGATGGAAGCAGGTAGCACGAATCTAGCAGGAAACAGAGCCCTTGTGGGAATATTCAGGGAATGTTTAAAAGGAAGTGTTTAAAAACATTTTTAAATAACTATTTCAAGCAAAGTTGGAGATGCTCTGTGGAAGAAAGAGCACTGACTTTGAATCTCTCTGCAATACCACTCGTTGCTGACATCTAGGTCAACCCTCTAAACCTCTCTGAGCTTCGGTTTCCTCATCTACAAAATGGGGAGAGGGATAATATACACTTTGCGGCAGGGGTGCCCAACCTCCAGGCCAGGGGCTGGTACCAGTCCACAGACTGTCAGGAACCAAGCCTCAGAACAGGAGGTGAGCTTGAATGTAATGTGCTTGAGTCATTCCAGAGCCATCCCCCCCAGCAACAACCTGTTGCTGGAAAAAAATTGTCTTCCACAAAACCAGTCCCTGCTGCCAAAAATGCTGAGGACTGCTGATTTGCAGGGTTAAAGATTATATTTTTAAATTACATTAAAGGTAATTATAATAAACTGCAATGTATATAAATTGCCTGGCCATTTTTAGGTGTTCAAAGGGTACAGCCTTCATCATTACGGTTGTAAGTTTTGCTCAAATGAGGGCCACTGAGGTTACTCATTCAGCAAGTGTGTATTGGGTGCTTGCAGGGTCAGATAAGCCTTTAAATCCAAGGTCCTCCAAGTCCACTGGCAGAGACAGAGAGCAGGGAAATTGCACAATAGATTTGGACTGATTCTATATTAAAAACCTTAGATAGACAAGGTACAGTAATGGGGCCATGGATAGAGCAATCAAATGCCTAGAGAAGGAGCCAGGAAAAAACACAAAGCTCTAGGACTGTCTCTAGAAATAGAGGAGACATTCGGTGGAGAAGGCGGGAATGGCATTTCAAGTTGGGGGAACTGCTCGTGCAAAAGGATAGAAACGTGAAACACCCCGATGTGTCAGGTCACCGTAAGGAATCTCTTTCTACAATTCTTTCCAAATCACTTAATTTGTCACAAGGATTTAAATAGGATATTTATGCCATTTTACCAAAGAATCCCACCATGCAGCAAACTGGGCCATGAAGCAATTGGCAATTTGCTGCTGTTGTCCACTCAGCATCCCTACCCTGCAATTTTGAAGGGTTAGTCCTATTCTGTGAGGACAGGGAGGAGGTCAAAGTGACTCTCCTCCCACCAGTCAGCCCTCCATCAGTTCAGCGTGTGATGCGCAATGTCCTTTTTGCTCAACAAAGCACCCCATCTCCATGACTACATTTTTGGGGCCACATTTATTGTCATAGAGGGAAGTCACTCTCTATATATACTAAGACACAATTTATATAATGCCAAAATAATGCAAGGATGTAGTGCATGTATTTCTGTCAGACTGAATATAGTCTAGCTGGTAAAGACTTTCACCTGAGTTCTTCCATGTTTTCATGAACATTTTAAAGGATGACACTGTAGCCATTTCTGAATAGAAATCTTCAGTTACCATAAATCCTTTCTCGGCTCTATTAGCTTTGGGAAAATTAACTATTGGCCCGAGGGAAAAAAGCACCACACCCAAGAGTACACTCAAATCATCAGACACCAAAGAGCATGTGTGGCCTCTTGGCATTGCTGCTGGGATGACCCTCAGAGAATCGTGATGGACTCATGACCTCAGAGCCGTGACAGGCCAGAAAAACTCTGCCATTTTCTAGGTTGGGGAACCAAGCCACTGAAAACTGGAATCGGGGCTTGTTCACCTGCAGAGTCATGCCAGTTAAGACTGAAATGCAAACCCAAACAGGTGTAAGTAGAAAATAGCTTTTCACTCAACTAAAAAGTCCAAAGGGGAGGCTGACTCCCAGGTGTGGCCTGGGGCAGGTGCTTACCTGCGTCAGCGGTGTTACCAGCACATGGCTTCTCTCTTCTCCTCATCTGCCAGGGCCTCTGTTCTCTCAACTGCCTCCAAGACACACGGCAGTGGAAACAGTTCCACCCCACCTCCTCCCAATACCAAACCCGGGGAAAAGAGGATCCATTCCCATGCCTCTCCCCAAAGTCTAGTATTCCTTCCAATGGGCCTGGGTCACTCACTTGCCCACTCTGCACTCATCACTGGACCAAACAGCGGAGATGAGATCGTCTGAGACCTTCAGGACAAGACACACCCTGAGACACGGAGCAGAGTCCCACCTGGTCCGCACAGACAGAAGATGGAGAAGGTACGGCTGTCCAAGTGAAACTTGGAAATATGGATAAAAGAGAAAGGGGAAAGGATTCTAGGGAGAAAAACACCCCATTGGTTCTATTTCTGCTCCTTACTTCACACTATACCCTGGCGAGTCAATTGCCTGAGTTTCCATTTCCTGCCCTGCAACTTGGTAGTCCCGGCGCACACTCCTGCTCTATCACCGGGAAGACTTGGAGAGCAGAAGAGAATGATATAAAAGCTCTCTCTAAATGCTAAAAATACTTACGTAAGAGAAATATGTAGGACTTGAATATGAACAATGTACACACACAGAGACACAGTATAAATGTGGGAATTTTATAAAAATACTTGAGATTGTAAGTGAACCAAATCAATGATCTAGTCTTTATGGTTGTGAACAAGCCTTCACACACCTTCGTTTAAGTATTACTCACATAGAGAACGCAGGAGACTTTAAACAGGAAAAGTCTAACAATACTGTACTTTTTTTTACAAGGAACAGCTCTTCATTCTAAATGCTATCTATTCGGAGGGAATTTTACTGCTTGTAGGAGACAGGAAATAACACTCAAAGAAGGACTTAAGAAAGACAGAGAGTAGTTTTCTAGGTAACACCCAGCGTTGAGTATATATTTTTTCCTACTCCAAACCAAAGTGAAATAGAAACCTCAGTGAAATCCCACCTCAGCAATTGTAGGCAAAAAAGCATCAGTCAGAGGAGCAGCTCATTGTGTTATTTCCCGCATTGCTAAATGTGTGCAATAGCACGTTGAAATGGAAATAGCTAATGCAATAAGCATACAGTAGTTGGATTCTAATCGATAGTGAAAGATTGAGCTCTAACCAACTGCAGTTGCTCTAGACTGAGGGAAAACATTCTCACTGAGAAGCAGTAAGTCCAGTGGAGGAGTCAACATGAACACAAAAGGAGAAGACAAAAAAATGGAAAATAAATAATCCCTACCAGGCACAGGTCACAGGGCCTCCACAGCCCTGTCAAAAGCAGGTTGCTTGAGGAAAAGGACCACACCTTAGTTACCCTTACATACAAGGGAACAGCACAGCTCCCATCATAAAGGAATTTGATAAATATTTTGAAACATATATTTCATTTAAATGAGCAGAGCTGAAATAACAGACCCTGTAACCCCGGTTGAAAAAGGCGCTGCCTGCCAACAAGCACTCTGAAGATAGGTTAAACCCGGGGCCAGCTCGTTTGGGTCCATTCTATCTACCTACCTATCTATCCATCCACCTACCTATCCAGTTATCCTGGTACTGTCTGCAGTGTTCTGGGTGTATTAACAGGAGCTGAGTAAAATAAGCACAGTTTATTCCTTATTGTCCACTCTGTGTCTCTACCAATCTTCTGTCTTCCGAAGTCCTGCATTCAATGAGGCCCTTTACAGTTATTGCTAAAGAGAGATAGCAGAGTCCAGTGGACCACATCTGTGTTTTAGATAAGATCCTCTTACTTCTGCTGAGCAGAAGTGATAAGTAGTCCTCCTGACAAAACTACATATGAATAGGGGGTCCTGCTGTTTGTCTGAGCAACATCTCGTAAGATATGCAAAATAGCCACAGTATATTGGGATGAATTTCAAAGCCAGTCACCTAAGTCAAAGATTTTAGGAAAAAACATGCTTCTTTGTAACTCTATATACGTGGCGCCCCCCTAGGCACCGGAGTTCTAAAACCTGAGATACTCTGTTCTCGAGAATTCCACATGCCTCCGTGTCCACATCCGTGCAGGGACTGCCTCCTCCGGTGGGGAGCGTCTTGGCATGGAGAAGGACACATACACACACTCACAGAGGATACATTAATGCAGATTTTTGACTTCGAGGCTAAGAGCCAGAACCCAGAATCATCTGGGTGATTTTCCACCCACCACACTGGACTTTGGGACATCCAAGGAAAGCCAGTAGGAACTAGATCACAAGCCAGAAGTCTCCCACGGCCCCTCTGTTGCTTTTCCAGAGCCCGGCAACAGTAAGGGATAGTAAGGTCCCTGCAGTTGGCAGCAGCTTCCGCAGTGTCCAAGCACAGGCACCACCTCTGGGGGGAGCAGCTCAGCCACCGCCACCTCCCCTAGCATTTCAAGCCTCCGGCTCCAACCTCACCGTGGTCACCAGCTTGATCGGTCAGGATCTGGATTCTAGTCCAGCTTTCCTGTAAAGTGAGCAGATTGGATAGATGATCTCCAATGTCGGCTAGCTCAAACATGACCTCTTGTAAACGTCAGGTTAACATGAAAGTTGAAGGGAGATTAATTTAAAACCAATAAACTTTTTGACTGGGATTAAGCTGAGCATGTTCTAATAAGTGATATTTATTAGGTGTTTATTACATGCCAGGCATTGTTCTATGTTTTGACCTATTTAATTTTCAGAGTCTAGGTGAGGTAGGTACTTGTGTTACCCTTCAGTTCACAGGTGAGGAAATTGAAGCGCAGAAATGTTGGGCCTGAGACTCGAACAACAGACCTCTGGGTCCAGACCCTATTCTCCCAACTACTGTTCTGCACTGTCTTTTACACTCCCATATCCATTGATACTATTCCCTCAGCCTGGAATATTCCACCTCCCATGTTTCAATAGGTATTTACTGTATGTTCCAGGAGCCAGACCTGGAAATGGAGTTTCAACAAAGAAGAAAGACAGGGACCCTTCTCTCACGGAGCTGTCTCTAATGGCAGATACAGGTGAGAAAGCAAGTACATACTAAACAATTAGAGATGATCCAGATTTTAATTATTGCTCTTATTACATTGCACCATGGAACTGTTCATTACTGGTGGTGGTGGTGGTGGTGGTTATGGTTAATACACCATACCATGAGAGCAAACACAGGTGACATTGATCTTGGACTTGGGTAGCTAGGGGAAGCTAAGTGACTTCTAAAATGACACATGGAGGACAAACATTTAGCCCAAGAATAGTACTGATGAATGTTCTGGAGTAAAGGAGGGCATGTCAGAGTTCAGGCTCAGGCAGAGAAAGCAAAGGAAGAAAATGCTAAGAGACTGGTCTGGAGAAGAAAGTAGAAGCTGAGTTACAAAGAGCTATATGAAGAAGTTTAAACAAAGGCAGAATTACCTTGGAGCTAGTGAAGCTTAAGCCACAAGGCCCTCCCCTTCCAAGGCCCTGGCAGGGGCCCTACCAAGGGATTCAGAGTCATGTGGTCACGAAAATTTGCGAAAGAAAGACGCTTTTCCTGGAAGTGGTAATGACAGCCGTCTGTTCCACTCTGACTTTGCTGCAGTCGAACTTGCCCTTGTGTTGGGTGCCTAGGACATTGGGGGGGATCCAGCTAGGGGGAGCGTAGCTGGCTATACATTTACTCCGGGTTTAGTGTTCATAATCACTTCTAAATACAGTGAACTTATTGCAAGCCCTCTCCGTGTAAGAAAGGCTTCTCCCTTTTTTGGATGAGAATGGCCTGCTTGACGAAGTTGATATATACAATTTTTAATCGTCATTTGGAAAAACATATCCGTAACACAAGTGAAGAAATCTAGACTCCTAACTCGGATGCATATGACAGGTATCTTCTTTTACCACTTTAAAATGATTTTTAAGTAACTAACAAACTTCAGATTACAATAATAAAATATGAAATACAAGTAATAAAAATAAGAAATGAAATCAATAATATCTGTTCTGACATTGAAAAGCAAATTGTAACAAAAAACCTTTCAGACCATACTAAGTGAAATGATGAAGGGGAAGAAGTAAATCTTGAAGAGACATAATGAATAAGCTCTTGGATCGTTTGCTAACGTAATTAATGAAGAGGAGTAAGGTGTATGAACACACTGGGGAAAGACTTAAATTTCTTACTAATTTAACCTGAAATATTGAAACCAACAAAGATGACAGTTAACTCCTAACGCCCTGCCACAGAGAAGACACCAGTGAATGACAAACCACTTGCTGTGTGTCAGAAGCACCACCGGCACTGAAACTTACACTGATCAGAAAATCGGAAGTGCCCTGAAATCTCACCACACACACTCGGGAGGACTTCCATAGCTATGACCCTGCACTTGAGAGCAGTCTGAAATAGTTCCACAGCAGATCAACAACAGGTTGCAAAGCTTCTCTAAAAAGAAAAATTTTCTTAAGAACTTCCCTAAAAATACCAGTAATGTTAAAAATCATATTTTAATTAGATTATAATACTAAAGGAAATATTTAAGTATCAGCTTATACTCTCTATAGAAGATATCTATATCCAAAATCACTGTCATATGAAAATATGATAAAAAATACACAGCTAAAAAATGAAAACATTACAGGGTTAGGGCAAGAGTAGGTTTCCAGTTGTGAGTACACAAAACAGGGTTTACTCTTTATCATTATGTATCAATTACTGTATGATTTTCCACATGAAAAACTGTAAACCTGCTTTGGCCCCACCCTGTATTCTAGTGGTGCAATAGGTAGGTAATTAATAATTTTTTTTTTCAATTTTCAGATATTTGTGGTGTCTGTCAGATTTTTTAAATGTGTAATTTGTTGTTTTCTTTCCTCATTCTTGACTACTCACTTTTGTTCCTGATTTCTGTGTTGATAATTTTGTGTTGTTTTTCAAAAATAGGGGCTCCAAAATTGTATAAGCCCTGAAATCTGCCCTAAGTTTGGACATTATTCCAAGACATTATCTTCCTCTTCCATCTACTCGATATATCCTTCAATACCCAAATGCTGCCTCTATGCCATAATCCTTTGTGTTGCTGTCTGTTTTTACAAAAGAAGAAGAAACTAAATGTTTTAAGAACTACTCTAACCACTCTCTTCTGGACATCATGTTAAGTGCTAAATTATGATTATTCATAATTTACCTCACTACCTCACTGGGTCATATACATTTTTTGAAGGCAAGGGGATTGTTTTCCATTGTACTTCCCAAATAAAAAACTATTTTGGTCGTAATAATTCTGGCTCTCTATGAATGCAACGGGGCCAGCTGTATATTTTAACAGTCCTTCTTGTGCATGTTGATTAGAGACAACATTTAACCTTTTGGGTGACCCACTTTAAACTCACACATAACTCTCCAGAATGCAGCTGCAGGTTAACCATGGAGTCTTTGTTCATTAACACAATTCTTCCAAAGGTTACAGTGGCCTGGACAAGCTGCTCACCTACACCCAAGATAACCACGTGTCAGCACTTATCTCTCTGGGGACTTTGGCACACTCTGCTCTGTGCCTCACCCTACCTGAACACATTCTCTTCCAGCTCATCTAGTGAATTCTTAACATCCCCACTGAGAATGACGCTCTAATCCTCAGGGATTAAGCACACACCGCCCCTGGTTTTTGGCATTACATTGTTAATCCATTAGGATTTACAAAAGTACAATTTGAAAAACAAGGACATAATTCCATTGCCCACAATTTAGGATGGCAAAATTGGATCAATTAAAGCTGACAACACATGACATAATTAACACAGCCATTCTGTGGTGGGTACTACAGCACATAGGGTAGAATATATAAAACCAAACAATGTTTTTTATAATGTGCGAACACAGATATCATCAAGTTTAAGATCAAGTGGTGATCTCTGCCGTGGCTCTTCCTAGGGCTGCATTTTTAGTGTGACTCAGACTGTATCCAATGTCAATTTCATATATGATGATGAAATTGTCTATTAAAATAGAAAGTTATAACCAGGATTTTTTACTTTATATGTCAGGTTCTTCATAGTTTCCTAAATAACAAGGAACACTCTTAGTCAGTTGGCATTTTCCAGTGTTTTAATTGCCTGCTGTGATATAATTATTGTGACATTTTGGGATGTTTTTAACATCCTGAATTAAATATTCTGACATCCCACAGAGCACTTCACGAAAACAGTCAAACTGCATTCAAGTCATTAGCAGTCTACAGCTGTCCTTTAATAGTAGAATTATTTTCCAACACAAAACACAGATGAAAATTAAAGTATTTAACAACTTTGATCTCGGGTTAGATTTGAGTATTATGTCACCTTAATTTGTCAGATAAGGAAGATCGGGGTGACTCTGAGATTCTTCCATTAAACTTTATCTGAAGTACCAAGTAAATTAGGGCCACCTCGTGATAAAAGATAATGAATGAAATGTACTGATTTCAAAAATGCAATTAGCCCCCAATTACACACCACAAACTCTGCATTAAGGATAATCACCAGAACACCACATCTCTTTTTCTATGGTCCGAGAAAGCAGGTTTGCTTTCTCTCATTCACATGTGTATTTATTTGTCCATCTGTTTGATTATTTGTTTCACATGACACATTCAAAAAAAATCTGACGGATAATTTTGTTAACTGGTACACTTTAAATGAGGAGCCCTATACTGTACTTTCGGTGGTGAGGCCTTAGTGGATTTCCAGAGGGAGGGCCTGGCTGGATGGACCAATGATGAGCACAGGGGTAACTCACCATCTTCACTCGATGTTTCATGAGCATCTCAAATGCGCACATCTGAAAGCTCCTCCTTGGTCCCCTTCTCCTCCCATGGCACCCCACCCCGTCTCAGGAAATGGCAACTCCATGCTTCCAGTTGCTCTCAGGCCCACAGACTTGTTCTTATCACTGATTCTCTTCCTTATCTAACACATAAAAATAAAAACCACCAGAAAGTCCCATTGGTGAACATTTCGAACCAACACTTCCCATCACCTCTTCTGCCTCTATCATTGTTTTTAATTGTGGTAAAATATATGTAGTTTACCACGTTAATTATTTTTAAGCAGTCAATTCAGTGGAATGAGGTACACACAAAATGATGCAACCATCATCACTATGCCTTTCCGTAACTTCTTTATCATCCCAAACAGAAATTCTGTACCCATCAAATAATAACTCCCCCTTTCCACCTCCCCCCACCGGCCCCTGGGTACCCCTATTCCACTTTCTCTCTATATAAGTTGGATTCTCCTAGGTACTTCATGTAAATGAAATCACACAACATTTGCCCTTCTATGCCTGGCTTATTTCACGTAGCACATTTTAAAGGTTCATCTGCATTGTAGCATATATTAGAATTTCATCTTCCTAAGGCTGAATAATATTCCATGTAGTATTGTATATCTGTACCACATCTGGCTTATCCATTCACCTGTTGATGGATGTTGGGGTTGTATCACTCTCCTGGTTTATTGTGAATAATGCTGCTATTAACCTTGGTATGCAAGTATCTGTTTGAGTGCTACTTTTGATTTTGGGGGGCACAGATCTAAAAAGAGAATTGTTGCATCGTGTGGTAATTTACTGCCATTCCTCAAACCTGACATGCATATTTCTAACTTGGAACCTTTTCACAGACTGTGTCCACAGAACTAGAAAACGAGGTAACCACAGGAGTCCATCCATCATTTCTGGGAGGTCTCTGCTTGGATACAACCTCACCAGAGTTGCTTTCTTTATCTTCCTGTCTACTGTAGCCCACAAGTATGTACACATACACATGCATACACACCACTCATACTGTACCTTCTTAATGTACATTTTCCCATAGACCTTATGACACCTGACACATATACTTGTTGGCTTACTTATTAATTGATTCTCTTTGCTCACTAGAATGTCGAATACCCAAGGCCAGAGCATCATATTGTGTGTTACTGTGTTCCGAGAGCCTAGACAGATGCTCAGCTGCTACAGGTGCTCAGTAACCATGGCTGATGCTTCTGAGCTCATTGCCCTGCCTTCTGCTCTGAAAAGAGGTGTTGGGTTATATGCAGGGCCCTGAATGTCAGGGATCCTTGCCATTTGCAATCGGTAATGTTCTCACTGGGAGCTCTGATCTTCCTATTCATCTTGACTGCCCTTTCTTTGGGGGTGATGGTGAAGAAAAGCAATTGGACAATTTTTTTCAATAACTTATTTTCCCTCACAACAAAAGTAACACGTTAGGCTCCTTCTAGAAAATATAGAGAACCTAGATGAGCACAAAGAAGAAATTAAAACCCACCCACAATACGCTCATCAGAAGGTAACAATTCTTAATGTGCATATCCTTCAAGTCTTTTCTCTATTCATAATCATTTTTCTAATAGTGGAATCAAACACGCATTTGTGTGCCCTGCTTTTTTCATTAAATGTTACATATCCCAAGTGGCTTGGTCCCCAGATGTTTTCTGCAACATTACTTCTGATGGCTGAGACATATCCATTGAGCAGAAATGCCATAATTTAACCCTGTCTATTGGGCATTTAAATGTTTCCAGTTTTTCTGTATCACCAGTAATGTGACATCTTTAAAGCTAAATCTTTCAGGATGCTCTGAAAGTGTCCTTATGACAAATTCCTAGAAGTGGAATTTCAGGGTCAGTGGCGAGGCAGCGTTTATTCTGTGTGTTCTTACACACAGCTTACACCCTCCCAGGCAGGGCAGAAGACAGGCATTAGGGGCGCCCCCTGCAGCTACCGCTACTGATCAGTGGAAGAAGCAGGACTGGCCCCAGAGCTGGCTCATGTGGATGGATTGGGAGGAGCATAAGCAAAGGAGGTGAGATTAGAGGAAAGGGCACTAATGGGAACGAGGAACTATAATGTTGCAGGGGAAGCATAAATATATTTTTCACTACTTTATTTTTCTCCTGATAAAATAATTATATTAATTTTGATGCAAGTAATGCATGGTTATGCTTGGTTTTTCTAATCCTTGGCTTAATACTTTGTGACACAGCAATTCAAAGATTTCTTCTGAGTTCAGTTCATTTCAGTATTTGGTTTTAATGGATGCATAGCTATTTTTATTGCTAGAAAAACAGAGCTTGCAAAGGCATGCTAAGCACAGTAGAAAACATACAGGACTAATGTCAATAACAACAGTAGATGAGATTCCTATGTCAATTCATTGTGAATTATTACAAGTGTCTGGGCCAACGTCTGGCCAGTTTAAATCTTTGTTTCAATGTTGCAATGTGACTGACTGAGAACTTGTACTAGAATGAGTGGGAGGTGCTTTCTAGTTCTTTGTACTTAAATTATTAAAATCCTCTTTGGTAATGTGGTTTAATTACAGGAACAATTTTAAGAAATGTCCATTTTCTGAAAGTTCATTTGAGTAAAGCCTGATAATGTAACTAAAAAATTCTCCCCCAAACATGAACTGGAATATACGGTACACTTCACTGGACATGAACAAGCTCCCGGGTCAGCACCTACCACCGCCCACCCTCCCACTTTTTCCCCAGCACCATATACAAGGCTCATGGAAAAGACCACATGGGCCGAGAGAGAGAGTCACTGTCAATCTATATGTTACAAAAAAGGAATGTTAATTTTTCTTATTATTAGATAGAATTAATGTCTTCTAATTCTAATAATATTTCTCTTGCACCCCACTTTGGAAATCACTCTTCTGAGGAAAGAGCTCATTATGCTTCAAAAGAATAAAGTCACATAAAATATAATGTGGTATACAGTTTTCAAAGCAATTTAGTGTCTACGAAGGAAGAGCTGGCAGCCCTCGGCATCTTCAGTCCTCAACCCCTTCCAAACACCCTTCCGCCTTTCTGATGAAGATCTTCTCTCCATGGAAAAAAAGAGAAAGAAACCCCTCGCCCTTCCTCTGTCTCACTCACTCTTCAATTGTCAACATGGTTAGCATGCTTTCTCTTTTTTTCCTGCACAGTTTTTGAGGCATAATTTACTTGCCATAACATTGATCTACTTCAAGGATGAAATTTGATTCTTTTTAGTGAATTTACAGAATCACACAATCATCATCACAGTACAATTTCAGAACATTTCCTTTATTCCAAAAGTACTTCTTGGGCCTACTCATGCCTTTTTTTTCCCCCTTAAAAATCTCCTTTGCTTGGTCTTGTGACAGCAGGCTCTTAACTCCCATATTGTTTTTTTGGCCACCCTTTCCCAGCCGTCTTGGCCTACCCTCCCCCCACCAACTCTATTTCACTTTTAAAGATTGATATTCCTTCCAGCACAGTCCTTGGTCCTCTTCTCTCTTACTCTGCACCTTTTCCCTAAGCAACCTCATCCAGACCATGACTTTCATTACCACCCTTCCTACGGAGAAATCCGTTCCCCATCCACACCTCTTTTCTCAGCCTTTGTCTGCTCACTTATGTGTCTGTTGTCTTTACCTGACTGTCACCCAGTCACCCCACCCTACCATGCCTGAAAGTGCCCTTAGTATTCTGTCCGCCCCAAACCTTCTCCTCCTCCAGTGAGTCATCTTTCCACAAAGACACCCCGAACACCTTTCCCTCAGTATCTCACACCGGAAAGCCTGGGTGTTACCCTTGACTCCTCTCTCTCCCTAACCTACCATAGCCCAACCCTTCTGTCTATCTCCACGGACACCTCCCCAGGCCCAGAGCACCAGCACTTCGTGTGGGGACAAGTCCCGCAGTCTCCCAATGGCTCCCGGGCACCCACTCGGCACACCTTCTCCGAGTCTCTCCCAAGGTAATCACAGCCGAATAAAAAGTAGATCGAAATGTACGTAAGAGGTTTCAGTGGCTTTTATAACCCATGAATTAGATTCAAAATCACTTTTTTCCAATTTTACTAAGATACAACCTAAGTGTCCGCCAATGGATGAACGGATAAAGAAAACATGGCATATAATATACAGGAATATTATGTAGCCATGCTGTAACATGAGGGCATCTTAAGAGCATTGTGCTAAGTGGAATAAGTTAAAATTCTTTACCACAGCCACCAAAGCACTGCACCCTCGAATCCCTAACGAACCCCCATTTTATGAGCATCGCTTTCTCTGTCGCTTATTCGACTCCCAGCACAGCCTTAAGTCAGTTTCCTCTCCCGGGGCGGGGGGTGGGGGGGAATCTCCTCTTTATGACTGTTCTTCCCTGGGTCTCCCCACCTCTCATTCCTACTTACCCTCTGCTCTTAGCTCATCCAACTCCTTCCAAGGGAGACGTACCTCCCTGACTCCACATTCTTGGTTTCCCAGAAACACTCCCTCACAGCATCATCCCCCACCCTGGTTCTTCCTTTGCAGCACTGATCACAACTGTAATTAAACAACAGTCCATGTTATTTAATATGTTTCCCTCCCTAGACTATAATCGCTGTGAGCACAGGGACAATGTCAGAGGTGCTTCCAGGCTGTGCCATTAGGAGCTGGCTCAGAGCCTCGCACAGAGGAGGCACTCAGTAAATATTTGTCGGAGGACTGCATAGTTTCATTTAGTCCTCATCACAGTCCTGAAAGGTGACCAACGCCATTCCTACTGCACAGGGAAAGAAACGACATGGTAACTTGCCCAAAATCAATCATAGAGGATTCTAGAAGCATAAGTAGAATAATGCATTGAGCAATTTACAATGCTTGCTTAATCAAATCTGAGTAATGATTAATGATACTCATTGTCATTAACACTGTTCAGCTTTTAAACAAGTCTTCTGAACAAAAAACAAAAGCAGTTAGTCAGCCTCAGGAAACAATTACAATCGTGCATCTAATTTCTAACTCTCGGAAAATGTTTGTGAGGTAGAAATTAATACATGTGAAATTACTCCATTCCAGAAAGACGTAACCCATGGCCAGTCTATTATTTGTACACAGAGTATAAAGATCCGCGATAAAAGCAGTCCCTGGTGTCTCCCAGCCCTGCACTCAGTCCCGCACACTGCATGAACAACTCTGAAGCAAGGACTCGCTGGATACTAGATAGATAATACCGGACGGCGTGGCAGACAGATAGTGCCACATCTCACGTGCACTTTAAGAATGTTTGTCAGCTGAATGTAGGAATGAGCAAGAACTTGAGCCTTCATATAAACTTGCTCTTTACTAGTACTACTTCCCATACCACTAGTACTAGGCACCTCAACACTTCCAGCCTTTGAAATAAGATAAGAATGTACAAGACACACAAGAATATCTTCTAATAAACATCAAAATAGCTCACCAATAAACTAACTTTAAAAACACACCAATTAAAGCAATGGATATTATTCAACAAATACCCACTGAGTACCTACCATGTGCCACATAGAATTGACAATGCTGATACCTACATTGGAGTATTTCTTTATAGGTTACAAAATGGTGATTTCTGCCTTTCTTGGTCTTTCTCTGCAGTGAACCCTAACATTCCAGTCTGTGGCCCTGTAGCCACTTGGTTTCTGATCCGCCCCCTCTAAGACCCAACACCCAACAGAGCAGCAGCAAATCAGCTCTGAGTTTCCCATCCAGAGTGCTGAAACAAGCCCTGTAGTCCCGTGAACCACCAGGCCATGGCATTCTCTTAGCACTTTGGGGAGGAACCATACGACTGGTTCTGCCACAGGTCCTGAACAGGACTCCAGCTCTTTCACTAGACCTGGACCCTGCCTGAATCCCACTCAAATAGAGCCTTGATGACTACACTTGCACTTGCTGGTCCCCCATCAATAAGGCCGAAACGAAATCTGCGAAAATTCCCCTTCATGCAGACCCAAGCAAGCCTAGTCAGGTCACCAGTCCAGCAGTCCCCTGAAGGATTAGGTGTTGGGGTCAGACTGGGTTGTTCAGGCTCCAACATACACCAGGGTTATCAGAGGTAATGGAGGGAAAAGCCAAGCGTCAACTCATGGAGGCCAAATCCGGCAGCTAGGCCAGGGATTTTGCTTAAAACCAACAACAGTAAAAGATACAAAAAGATTGGGAACTCGGGAAATGTAGAAAAATATACTGAATCAAAATCAAAGTGGGTAAGAAGCAAAAGATTCCAAGGATTTTATTTGAAGGCCCATTCCTATCAGCCCATTCCTATTAGTGAACGACTGGGTTAAAGGCACCAGACATAAGGGAACACTGTAATTTGAAACCAAAAAAATTAAGACAAGTCCTCATAACCAGATAAAGCGTACCATTCCCATTTTACATACAGAAAACTGAGGCTTGACAGCTCAATAAATTTGTCCAAAGGAGAACCCTGGTCCATGGGGAAGATCCACCCAGCACCAAGCATAGTATCTGATTCCCAATAAGCACTTTGTAAGTGTTTGCTGATTAGATACAGAAATGAGCCAAAAGTTGAACCCCTAATTTTCTGATTTATATATTACACATGACTCTTGAACCTCACTATTTATGAGGTTTTATATTGCTAGCTCTTTCAGGGTATCATCTACCATCTACCCTTCCCCCAATGGCGCTGAGTGAAAGCCAGACAATTCATGATTGGGGTCAGGTGGACCTAAGGAGAGTCAGCTTTGCAGAGGCAAGTTATGAAGCAACAACACACATCTGCAGAAAGGCCTGCTCTCACAGTGGCAGTAAATGGAAGTGAGAAAATGGAAGCCATCTCTGTGCATGTACCTGGGAGAACCCAAATGTACCTGGCTGGAGAAGCATCACAGTTTACTTTTGTACCCCAAAGACAAAATCACAGTGGATGCAACAATGCTGATTCCAATGACACCCCTGAAACGACAACTTCTACATAGAATATTCCTCTCTCAACTCACCTCTCTCTCTGTGTGCTCTCTGGTCAAAGCCAGGAGTGGAGGTTATCTATATGTTAATGCATTGAATATATTAATAATAAACATTTGTTTTGAACTCTACTTTAAATTAGTAATGAGACTTTCCAATCAAGAGCTCACTGGAAGCCTTTGTTTGTGAATAATGTTGGTGAATCATTAAACCACTCTGCTACGGACTCACCAGGCACTGTACAGAATAAACAGCTGACCACAGGTTACCCTTTATGCCTCTGTGTTTCTTAGCCAATAGCAAAGGTTGGAGAGCACCTTCTTGTAAAAGGTAGGATACAATATACAAAATAACAGCAAGACAAGCCAAAAATCTCAACAAACGGAGATATGAAAGGTTAAGGTTGACATTTCTTTTTTAAAGTAAGTCCCTGTGATGGAATGAGAGTAGAAAGAAATGTCAAACAGAAGAGAGGTAAAATAAATGAAATTTGCCACAGTAGCTGGCTTATGTCAAGATCTCAAAGGTGACTAGAAAGGCCTTTCAAATCTAAATAAAGATGGGAAAACACCAACAATTATCCCTTCTATTTATTTCCTTTCAGAGCTGGAGACATGTTACAAACCTTAACTCATTAGTCCTCACAACATGACTATGAGTCAAGTGGATGATAACTGGTCTACCTTGTTTCACAGAAAATTGCTGAGACCCAGGGGAGAGAGGAGTGGTAGAGTTGCTGTGTGGTGCCTGTGGGCAACCAGGGAAGGAAGCCGAGCAGCAGCTAGTGATTCTAAAATCCAGACACTAAAGCACAGAACCTCCGGCCCTGGAAAGAACTTACTGTCACAGTGCTATCTAAAATGATGAGACTGGAAAGCCATTCTCTTCTAATTAGCAACCAGAACTGTAATTCTCTGGTCTGTTCCTATGTGTTAATGAGCAGTTTTTAAGAGGATCTTGATAAATATGGAATCAGTGCTTTAAGATGCTATGTCACTCATTGCTATAGATGAGGTCCAGGTATTACCCTGCACCTCTATTACTTTCCAGTACCCTGTATTATTGTTCAAAATATTTGTTGTTACTTCCTGAAGGGGTGTGAAATCAGGCTTGGTCTTGTGACTGTGAGAAGGTTAATATTGCTATCCTGTTGATGTCGGGCTTGACCATATAACGGCCTGTGGCCAATGAAATGTGAGCAAAATTTCCATTAGTCACTTTTGAAAAGAGGCTTTAAGAGTTAACACATGGTTCGCCAGACATACCTGTTCCCCTTCTGCCATGAGACCTGCAAGTTGCACAGAGACTACACCATCAATTCACCCCATCACACAGCCATCAACAGTCAGAGCTGCAATTGGGTTGCAGGCATTTGAGCTCCAAAACCTTTCCTCTTAACCATTGTTCCACACTTTCGCCAGTGTAACAGTATGACCTAAAACAGGGTGAATTGTCCAGCAGACGCCTTAGCGTCATCAGCGATTTCTTTAGGCATTAGAGAATCTGGCTGAGGCTTAGAAAGGTCATGATGAAATATTTTTACTTTCTGCGTACAGGTTTGTTTGAGGAGTTTAAGGTAACAGGTAGACTTTAATGTTAGGCAGAAACCTACTTATACTTTAAGAAAAAAGTGACCAGCTCTTCATCTAATACACTAATACCCATCCTCAGGCATTTCAATTCCAGTTCTTCACTCTCAGCAATAAGCTGCCAGCTGACAAGATCCTAGTTCCATCCTCCTATTAGCAAGACCTTTTAACAATAGTTCCTCTTCCCAATAATTTTTCTTCTTTATTCATTTTTTTCTACCCTGGAAAGGGACATCCAAACTACAACCTTTGGAGCTAAGTTCCCACTCCAATCTGCCCCTTTCCAGTCTTCCTCATCTCAGTAATCAGCACCTCCATCAGCCCAGTTGCTCACAATCCAAATTTGGAGTTATTCTTGACTCTTCCCTTTCACTCCCAACTTTTATTTCATTCATCAGTATATACTGTCACTCTATCTCCAGAATATATCCTACACTCCACTAGTTCACACACATCCTCCCACTGCTCCCCAGCTCAGAGCACCACACTCCCAGGACTGTTGCACCCAACTCCTAACCGGCTTCCCTGCTTCCACGCTCGGCCTCCTACTAGCTGTTCTCCACAGAGCAGCCAGAGTGGCCCCTTCTGGAAGACAAATGGGATGGTGCCACTCTCTTCCCTGTAACCCTCCAAGAGCTTCCCCTCCAGTGGTGTGGGTCAATGTGTAATAGCCTGTGTGAAGTCCCCAAACATGGGTTGGAAGCGATGGCAGTGGTCTCATCTCACAAGAAGTGGAAACGGGCTCCAGGACTCCACTGTTCTCACCACACTTAGGGACGTAGCCAGCGTCCCTGTTACAAATTCAAAGCCCTTTGTAGTCTGCTGCTCCTACCGCCCAGATCTCATTACTCTTCTCCCTGCTCACTGTCCTCCACTCACACTGGCCTCTTTGTTACTCTTCGAACATTCCAAGCATATGTACCTCTCAGCGCTGTTCCTCCCACAGACATTCACAGGGTGCCCCATCCTCACTTTATCGAAGTGTCTGCCCAGATGTTGCTTCTTCAACATCCTACACGACATAGGAACCGTTCCTCTGTGCCCCGTTACCCTTGATCATTTGTATCATTGTGTGACATACTACTATAACTTTTTTAATCTGTCTGTAAATCCACTGAGGATGTAATCTCCTTGCTGTAAAGGACAATGCCTTGTTTATTGCCATATCCCCAGCGCCTAAAATAATTCCTAGAACATTATAGATGCTCAGTTATTGAATGAATATATAAATTAATAAATCAACTAGTGAATGATTCAACTGACAATGCCTTTCAAAGTAAAAGGACAGGAGTATGACTACTGGAAAAGAGTATAGGACAAGGACCAAGCATCTGCCTTAACTGAGTCCCTCAATAGCAGTGAGACTCAAGTAATAACTGCCTCAGTCTGTCCAATGGGGGATGGGGGGCACAATTAAACAACAGAAGTGAAGACTTAATGCAAAAATAACGTGCAGAAGAAATGAGGTGAGGTTTAGTAACAAGGACCCGGGAGAGGAGTCATTTTAAAGAAAGAAAAAAAGTCAGGACAAAATGAGCATAATCCTGGCCCAGTGAAGAAAGTCCATGAGTAGTGGTCAGGACAGCCGGGCACTAATCCAAATATTGCCACTTATATGATAAGTGATATCAGCCCAGAGATTTCACCCAGCTTTCTAATCTGTATTTTTTTAATCTATAAAAAGAGTGGATGGGATGTTATGGTTTATCATGCCCAGTCTTATTGCTTAAGATCATACAGTTGCAAGCCCCAGAAACCAGCTCTGGCTGCCTTAGGCGGTACAGAAGTGTATAGAAGGGGTATTAGGAAGCTGTCAAAATCTAAAGAAAGGCTGGAGCCCCAGGATCAGGAAACGACAAGAACTAAGGTAGGTGTGGGTGTATCTCAGCAAGAACGGAGTCAGAGCCGTAGAAGCATCAGCAGCGGCAGTTATACAGTGTGCTGTATTTAATATGTACCAGGCTCATCCTAACTCTTTAGATATTCTAACTTATTTAATTCTCCCAACAACCCTGTGAGTTAGGTACTATTAATTTCTCCATTTTAGGGATAAGGAAATGGAGACATAGAGAATTTAAATAACTTGCCCAATTATGGTCACTTAGTTAATAAGGGGTTCGAACCCACGCTTTCTGGCTCTTGAGTCTCTGCAGTTAGACAATCTGTACTATATGACTTCTCTGATGGGTTGTCACTTCAGGGCCCCAAGTAACTCCGACCACGTCCCTGACCTTGTGTTATTTCACCAGGACTCAAAGTCCCAGGAGAATGATGCAGGAGATAGTTTGGGTCTCATGCCCAGCCCTTGGCGGAGGGAGGGTTTGCGGCTCTTCCGACAGTATTCCCAACACTGTGCAGGAAAGAGCAAAAGGAATTTCCTTAAAGGGAATCAGGGTGGCATCACCCAAAGCAAAGGGAATAGATCTTATCCAGCCACACGCGACAGTCCCTGGCACACCATTCCATTCAAATCTCTAGGAGTCAAGCAGGAACCAGCACAGGACACTAGAGTACTTAACAAAAGCAATAAAAGAACAAGAAAAAAAAATCGAGGGCTATTTCCTGACCTCTTCATGTGTATCAGAGCACTGTGCTAACAGCTTTACATATCATTGCATTTCCCTCTCTCACTGTTGTGAGGTATTTCACAGATGAGGACACAGAAGGTTAGAAAGATCTAGTAATTTGCCCAAGGTCACACAGCCGATGAACCCAAGACTTAAGCCTCAATTCATCAGATTAGAATTTTAATTTTCTTAATTTGTAAGACATTAAGATACAGTTGGCTGTATAAAAACTGGAGTGGCCCTTTAGGTGATAGGAAAACAATCCTAAGCATACATAATATGCAAACTATCTTATTATACAAAATCCAAGAAGATTAAATTAAATCATAATTGTGCAAGTACCTTTAAAGCTAAAAGCACTAGATTGACTATATCATTATAATTAGTACGAGAATATTAAAATCACATATTGATTATAAAAGGTATTGACCCAGTAAAGTAACAAAAAAGAGTTGCTTTTCTAATAAGAGCATCATAACCCGAAACTTTCTTTACAATCCTGCATTTTAGGTGTTAGCAGCTACATGATATCCAGCCCAGGGAAGAAGAAAAGAGGCGAAAATGGAGAGAGCAGCTGAGAAGGGAAAGGGCTGAGTGTCGATGATGCCTTCTCATCACCCTCAATCAACAGAGTAGTCCACTCCTTTAACCCCCCCTCCCCCCTGTTTCCCTTGCAAGGACCGAGATCAGTTCACTTGTAGAGAAGCTTTGAAGGCAATTACAGTTCACGGTTAATTCAAATAATTGTTTATGAAGGAGAGGATAACGCAGGCAGATTTCTCTCCTTCTCAGAATATGGAAAGGAAACAACGAAAGGAAAGATGCAAACAAATAAATCTATAATTAATCTTATGGATCCACACACGTATCTGTGAATATTTGGTGGAAGGATGGCTATGTCTGCATACAACATATAGAAATAGAAATATGCAGGCCAGGGCTTTTAGCCTCGGACAGAAACTACAGGTAATCGGGTTGAGTCATTAACAAATTACATGACTCTGGGCAACTCACTCGATTTCCCTTTGCCCTTTGGTCCACCCCCCGCAGTTGGGCACTACATAGAAACTCCCTGAAAACCAGATGTTACATCAAAGGCAATATTTCCTGGAGGCCGGCCTTGCTGACTTCTTTGAAAAGCACTAAATTTAGAAGTAGCGTGCAAATAGCACTGCTCAGATTAAACTTGCTTATTAGTGGTCCAGATGATAGTCAAAGGCAAACAGATGGTCGCTTAATGAATGTTATTGGAAGGAAGGCATTTTTAAATATAGCAGTTGTGTGAAAAGTTTGCTCTTTCTTACAAGTTATTTTCATAATCATGTTATAATGTTGGCATCTCTTTCCAGAATATAACCTTGTGGAACTTCACAGGCATGTTGGACAAGATCAAAGATTTGGAGGGCCAACGACAGGTTTCTCCAAGTCTAATAAGCAAACTTATGCTGTTAAAATGGAGATCAAACGCCTTAACAGAAAGCTTACAGTTACCAAGAGCCAGAGTATGTATCTTAAGGTGTCAGATATCAAGTATCCCTTGCTTTTTAGAAACCCGATATATGAAACCAAATCTACACCAGAGTAAAAGACATGGATATTTCTTTTACGAAGCAAAACATTTATAGTAGGGTTCCTATGACCCAATGTACCCTAACAGGATTTGATTTGCTTCCTTTTTTTTTCCTCCAAGAAACACGCCATCCTCCTTGCTCAGCAGCAAGATGGTTAGTGACTATATCTCATTCCCTGCTATACAAAGAAAAGAATTAAAAACTACATTCTAAAACAAGCAAGAGAACTTTGCACATGACTGCTGGAGAGACTAAACTAACATCAACTCATGTTACTGCTGTTAACTAATGTAACACAACTGATATTAATTGAATATTTGTAAAATTCTAAGTGGCAGGCCCCGTTTACTGAAGGTATTTGTCAAAACAAAATGAAACAAAACCACACGTACTTACCAGTTTTCCTGGAGAACAACTGAGGTGGGTAGAGGCACCGTCTGCAAAGTAATGATGCGTCATGCAGGGTTCATTCCAGCTGCAGAAACCACACTGGTTCACGGAACAGAGAGAAATAAACATAAAAAGTGTTTTTAACTAGATATAAAGTTATTAACTAAGCAACTGAAGGAGTAAAAAGAGAACTCTAAGTAATGATAGTTTGCTAAGTGTTTTGACCCACTCTGTGGTCGGAGAAACCTGACTTACAGCATCTGCCAGCTTCCATGATGTATAGACTCTCACCATGGCAGATTTCTAGCTACCAACAATTTAACAATTGACGCAAAGTTTCTGAAAACTTGAACAATCTGCTCTCCAAAGCCAGGATGGGCTGGCTCTAGCACAGAGACTGCAATTCAGGAAACACCTAACGCCCCTAAGGCTAAGGAAAAAAAGAGGCTGAAATTAATCAAAATTAAGAAGCTTGGAGGAGGAGCCTGGCAGAGCTGAAGCAGAGATCTAAGGGGGGAGTGGGGCTCAGCTGGTGTTAGTGGAGGGACAGGAGGGCCGTGGTGGGCCTGAGACCCTGAAAAGAAGGCACTTTCTAAAAGGAGGTGTGAGGCAGCTCCCCACATGGCGGAGCCTTGACAGCAGCTCCAGTAGGACACGTCTGCAGCAGGCCAGCTCCCAGGTTACCACACGTGGCCGAACACCGTGACCAAACATGCAGATGTGTTAGGGTGCAGCAGGACTCCGTGGAGTGCGTTACTCAGGCGTTGGAAGAATATGACATGAGGACGGACGTCATGGCCCAAATTGGGGACCTTTGGTAGTCACGTGACATGGGAAACTGAACACTTTCTCTACTACTGCCAGGGCCAAGCATCCATTCTTCTGTTCAAACCTGGTTGAAAGCATGCCCTGTGCTCCATCCCAAAACAAGACTTGCAGCTTAAATTCTAAACACCAGAGGTGGAGATCTTGGGCCTTTCCTAAGGGAACACCTGGACCTGAAAACCTTCTCGGTGTTGTCTCTGTACAGGCCATTCTCTGTACTAATTTGGTGTGGTTATAAAACAATGAACAAAATAGCTGCATTTGTATTTATCTATTCCGTACTTCCCTGCTCCATATTTTTTTCCTCTTCAAAATCCATTCCTTTCCAAAGAACAAGTCTGTTGCACTGTGAAAAAACAGTAAATACATAATACATGCATTAACAAAACGGGTGTGTGGCTGGTACCAGTGACTCTGAAGCTGAGTACAATATTTGAAGTGCCGGAGATACTGCAACCTGGTATTAATTCTGACTACGGGAAGGGGTGCGGGCGCTAGAGCCCAGCGCATAGGAAGGTGAACGAGATCGGAGGTCAACCAGAAGCAGACTGGAAGGAACCTGCGGGTTTTCCTCTCCACCGCGCAGTCTCCCGCTACTGCCCCCTGATGGAAGAGGAAAGGAATGGCTGAAATACCAAATAGGATTTGCAGAGTCCCAGCTCCAACGGTGCAGAGCTGAGTCTAGAAAGGAGAATTAGGAGAGCTGAAAAACAACTTAGTTGGTACAGTTAATATCAGAAGGGAATAATCCTTTTTATACTCTTTACAATCTGCAAAGCTTTAAAAAAAAGTATTACAGGTAATAATCACTATTTGCTACTGAGTGTCTACATGTGTCAGGACCCACGCTAAATTTTGTATAAAACATATCTCATTCCATTTTCACAACAATCCTACCAGATACGTATTGTCAACCCCATGTTCTGTATGAATAAACAGAGGTCGAAAGGGTTAAGAGAGTAGCCAAAGATGGCACAGGCTGATGCCAATGAAGTAGCTCTCAAACGTAAGTCCTCTGACTTCAGTTCACCGTGCCACGGCTTAGCCACAGGGCTTTGATTTTCAGTTAGGAAAGAAACGAAAATGTCAGCACCGACTTCATTTGAGATTTACTTAGAAATCTCAAATGAACAAAATAGCTACTTAGAAAAGACTCATATGCCGAAAATATATGTTCTTTAAAAAAATTTTTTTGTTCACTTACAGTTAACATACAATATTTTATTAGTTTCAGGTGTACAGCATAGTCATTAGACATTTACATAACTTACGAAGTGATCACCCAGATAAGTCTAGTGCCCATCTGACTCCATGCAAAGATTTATATTTCTAATGTGGTGTAGCAGAGATCCTATTAGTTCTTCCTGTTCTTGCTCTTAGTCATTACCTAAAAGAATTTTGGTAGTATTCAACAAATACTCTAATTAAGCAGTCTATCTATTAAAGTTGGGGTCAGCTGGAAGTAACAGAAACCATAAAAATAATATTAAAAAATATTTTTTATATTAACGTTCAGTTCTGTGAGCATTTTGATTCCGAGGGCTTTGAACTCTGCATCAGATAGGTTGCCTATCTCCTCATCCCTGAGCTCTCTGGAGTTTTGCTCTGTTGTTTGATTTGGGCCCTAGTTCTTTGTCTCCGCACATCTCATAAGTTATAAGGGGCGGAGCCTTAGGTACTCACCAGCATAGGGCAGCCCTCTTTGCAGCGCTGCTTGTGGGGGAGGGGCCAGAGAGAGAACAGAGCACCTCGCCTGCTGTCTGTAGCACTTTTCAACAAACCCTCCTGCGAGACTGAGAGTTTCTCCCACGAAGCAACTGCCATAGTCCACAGTCAGCTCTGAGTCTCAGTCTCCCATTTGGCCAGCCTGTCTGTGCTCTGCTGGCCACCTCACCACGGGTTTTCTCCTTCCTCCCATCTTACCCATCTGGTTGGTCTGGTTGACTGTTTCTTTAATTCCTTGGTTGTCTGAGTTTCATACAGTTTGATTTTCTGGCACTTCTGTTTGTTTATTGATGTTAGATTGGTTATTATCTCCCTTTTGGTTGTGTAACCAAGTGAAGGGTGTCTACCTACTCCTCCATCTTGGCTGGAACTCTCAGCATATTCTTCAACAACACTTCAATATCTCTTAATTTTCGATTTAGGCACAGCTGAACCTGAACCCAAGTCCCAGAAAGTCAGTCCTCTTTCAGCTTCTTCTTCTTCTTCTTCTTCTTCTTCTTCTTCTTCCTCTTGATTTTTTTGGTCATTCATATTCTACTTCATATGGAACATTATTGTCCTTCAAGTGAGTATCTGCTCTCCTTTTCATCCCAGGCAGTGGTGAGTTTGAAGAGTGAAGGTTAGCAGATCCTAAGAGGTCAGCCTGTGAGCTACTTACTCTCTCCTTCACTCTTTCTTCATGCTATTTTAACCATAATAAATAGAACCTCAAACAATAGGTAGATGTCAAGAAGATGGGAAAGTATTCCAAGTAGGAATAGCACCTCCTTTCCTCCACCTCTGCCTTTCTCTCCGTGGTATCATGGCATGGGAACCAGTAACCAAGCTCTGGCTTTGAAGACTTACTGGGCAGATGTGTGCAGGAGACAGGCAGGTGACGCACGATTGCTGTGCAATATCTTAGCCTTCATTCGAGCAGGCTGCAGTAAGGTGCCGAACTGTATGTGTATGTGCCTGTCTGCATGTAATTCTCTACTCCTCTATGGCTCTAGCAGGCCCCTGGGACTCTCCCCCCTTTTCTCCTCAGGTTTTAATAGATTTTAGAACAGCTTTAGATTTACAGAAAAATTTAGCAAACAGTCCAGCATTCCAATATACCCTCCCCCATATGATATACCCTATTATTGGCTTATTACATTCATGCGGTATATGTATTACAATTCATGAATCAATATTGATACATCATTATTAAATAAAGTTCATAGTTTATTAAGGTTTCCATAGTTTTTACCTGATGCCATTTTTCCTGGTACAGGATCCCATCCAGGACACCACATTCATTGTACTTAGTAATCATGTCCCTTGAAGCCCTCCTTGGCTGTGACAGTGTCTCAGACTTCCCTTATTTTTAATGACTTGACATTTTTCAGAACTTCCGGTCAGGTAACTTGGAGGACGTCCCTCTATTGGAATTTGTCTGATGTTTTTCTCACATGTAGGCTGAGGTTCTGGGTTTGGGGAGGAGGATCACAGAGGTAAAGGGCCATTTTTACCACATTATATCAAGGATACATATAATCAGCATAACTAATTACTGTTGATGTTGAACTTGATTACCTGGCTGAAGCAGTGTTTGTCAGCCTTATCCACTATAAAATGACGTTTTATTCCTCTTGCACCATTAACATTTGTAAGAAAGCCACTGTGGGCAGCCCACACTTCAGAATGAGTTAGTTACTCTCCCTTTTTAGAGTGGAGCATCAGCACAACTTATTTGGACTTTTTCATGGGAGATTTGTCTCTTCTCCCCACCTTTTTCATTCAATCATTTGTCTATATCAGTGTGAACTCATGGATATTTAGTTTATACTTTGGATTATAATCCAATACTACTTTATTTCTTGCTCCAATTGTTCCAGCTTTGGCTAGTGGCACTCTCAATCAACCCCTGTGCCCCTCTGACATACACACTTCGGGTGGGTTTGGGTTCACTTATTTTTCCCAGCACTTTCTTACTTTGAGGCACTACAAGGTGCCCAAGTTCATCTTGTATCATTTCCCACTCCAATCCTGAATCAGCCATTTCTCTAATTTTATTTTCATTTTCACTGTCAGTTTTGTTCTTTCAACAATTCTTCATTCAATAAATAAATAAGAGGTTCCTGTCTTCTTTTGCTTACAACAAAGAAGAGATGAGCAGTAGACACAACAAAATAAGTTCAAAAGTGGCACATCCCTAAGAGAAGGAAGGCATTATGTACAATAGCCAGAATATGGAAGCAACTAAAAGATGCCATCAAAGAGAGAAGTGGATGAAAAAGTTAATGGTTCAAGTACACGAGGAAATATCACCCAGACACAGAAAAGACTAGAATATGACCATTTACAATACCATGGGTGGATCTAGACGATAATTATGCTCAGGGAAATAAGTCAAAGACAAATACCATATGATTTAACTTAAATGTGGGCTCTGAAGAACAAAAAGAACAAGTAAAAAATTGAAACAGACTCATAGGCACAGAGACCAGACTGGTGATTGCCAGAGAGGAGAGGGTTTGGAGGCCAAGGGGAAAAGGTGAAGGGATAGAGAACTACAAATCGGTAATCAACAATATTTATGGGGTTGTGCAGTTCAATGTAGGAAATACAATCAGTACTACTGTAATAGTTATGTGCAGTGTCAGGTGGGAACTGGAAATATTGGGGAAACCACTTTGTAGAGTAAATGATTGTCTAACCACTGAGCTGTACACCCGAAACTAATAAAAAATAATGTTGCCCTGGAAAAAAAAGAAGGGGTTTCTCTTCTTCCTTTTTATATATTTCCCAGGAAGTGAGTCACACTTCCAGCCTGTCTGAGGAGAAGGTCCGTGTGCAGATGTGCAGGGGGGAGCCCCTGCCTGGGCCCCCTCGGAGCATCCCTAGAGTGGGTGCTTTCCTTCTAGCAGAACCTCTGCTCTCTTTCCTGCAGGGAAGGATCATTGCATCTCACCTTGCAAAGACAAGACACCCACCCAGCACATCTGTGTCCTCCAGAAATGGTTCAAACTCTGGTGCCAACAGAGAGAGGGATGAAAGGAGCCCAGGGAAAGTCAGTGATGAAGACGGAAATATGCACAAGCCCTTCCAGATGCCGAGATGCCCTGTGCGTGTTGCCAGTGTGTGCAAAATGGCCAGTGAGTCTTTCCAGGAAGAAATACCAAGCAAGAAGCACTGGCTGCCCTCTCCCAGAGGCATCAGAATATATTGGGGGGACCACCGTGCAGAAAAGGGGACCCAGCTAACTGTGTGCTCCTGAAGGCGCCAAAAATGCAGGGAGGGAAAGAGAGCCAGAACAACTGGCTGCAGTTCCCCCTTGATGGTTTCCAGAGGCCGCTTCCCCCCGAAACCCCTCCTTGGTCTGTGGTCTGGCCTGGGCTGGGCATCTCTCAGCACCTAAGGCTGTGAGCTCTCTTTCCCTTATCAACAACCAATGTTTTGCAGTCAAGCATTGAGTGAAAAGCTAGAGATAAAGCAATGAATCATATTCTGAGGTTTCAAAACTCACATACAAGGGATGAGGAAGGAGAGTGAGAAATCACTTTTGACAACTGTTGAGTTAGAATAAGAACAACTGCCTAGGCTAGGATGCAAATAAAAGCAGTGTGAGGAGGAAGTATCTAGGCAGAGTCCTGAAGGATAACAGTTAATCTTCCAATTCCACTCCTTGGCCCTTCTGTATATTGTCTATCACATTATATTGTATTATATTCTTCTTTTTTACTCAGCTGGGGTTTTTTTCTCTTTGGCTTCTTTTATGGACACCTTTTTGACCTGCTTACTGTCCCAGTCAGGGTTTCACCAGAAGCCGGTAGAATATATTTAAAGAGATTAGATAGATAGATAGATAGATAGATAGATAGATAGATAGATAGATAAATCAGAGCAACAAAGTGCCTTCACAGAAACATCCAGATGAATGTTTGATTCAATACCTGCAGGTTATTGCCCAGCCAAACTGACATACAACTGACCATCGTACTCACCAGTCTTTTTCAAGCATCTGCCCTGAATTCACCATTCAGGAGAGATCACGAAGAGTAGATTCCTCCAGGAACTGTGCGTTGAAGGAAGCCTGCTTCTTCATTGACTCCTCTCCTGCCCCACCACTCCTGACTACACAGGGCCTTTGCCTGGACTCGGACCAGGGTCTAGCTGCCTGTCGGGGCACACCCAGTACACAGACCCCTACTGAATGCTTGCTGGATCAATGAACAGCACTACAGCAAAACATGTGAAAAGGGAAAGGATGCCACATAATCATTTTGAAACAGGGAAAATGCAAAGCATGTTAGTTTAGAAAGTAATAAGAAATGAAATATGGGATTTGGGGACCCCAGAAAATCAAAACAGAACTTTGAATCCTAGCCCTTTCTTTCTCCTTTATTTAAGTGTATAGAACAGAATTTAAGCACCTGAGCCCTGCAATCACCTGGATTTGACATCTAAGTTACATAACCTTCAACAAGTTTATAACCACTATGAACCTCAGTTTTTCATCTATAGCATGGGAATAGGACACCCTATCTCCGAGAGTGGCTATGAGTCTGAACTTAGAAAATATGTGCAAAAGCACTTAGCACAAAGACAGGCATATTATAAGGTCTTTTTCTTAAGTTAGCTGCTACTATCATTAAATACCTACTATGTGTCAGTTGGAGTAAGGGATCCTGAGAGAAGTAAGATTCTTGACTTTGAAGGCCATACAATCTAGTGGATGTATGTCAGATGTATAAACAATTTCAATACAATGTGGGAATTCAGTAGGAGAGGGGGAAGCAGAGAAAGGACCAAGTGCTTCAGCCTATGGGCCAGAAAGCCTTCACAGTGGAAATTCCACATGAGCAGGGCTTCCGAGGACCAACGGGGCCTTCCTGAGCACAAAAGCAGGCAAGGACATTGTAGACACAAGGAATTACATGTGTAGAGGGCAGAGGCACAGAGGAACACAGTGTACCTAGAGGACAGCAGGAAGTCCAGGGTGAATGCTGCATATGGGCATGTGGTGGGCGGAGGAGACGTGGAGAAAGGTATAGAGGTGGAGAAGTGGGAGAATGGCAAGAAATGAAGCCATCTGATGAAGGCTGATATGGCATGCTAAGGAGTTTGGCCTCTATCCTGCAGGCAGTTGGAGGCAGACTTCCAGCTCTGCTTTTGGCCACGGAGCAATTGTACTGTAAATTGATAAAGCAGCATTTGTATTTACTTGTCTACAAGCCAGGCATAGCAAATGCACACATCCCCATGGAAATGTTCCTCGCCAGGATCATCAGTAATCAGGGCAGAAGAGGGACAGGGGGATTACACATACCAAAAACAAGTCAACCATGGCGCCCAACCCAGCCCATCACCTTACATCACCACATGGCTGAACTTACAGAGGATTTGGGGAGGAAGAAAACGTTCTTAGCTGAAACAAAGGAACAAACCCCCAATATTCCCTCTCCCCCCTCCCCTCTCCCTTTGCTACACACCACTTCTGGACCATTTTACACAGTTGACTCTTCTCTCTTTTCAACCCTTCATTCTCTTGACTTCTAGGATACCCCGTTGTCCTGGTCATCTTTTACCTCTTGGATACTCCTCCTCAGTCCCCTTTTCTGCTTTCTCTCCATGTTGAAGCCCCATGTTTCAATCTTTGGACCTGTTCCCCATCTTCGCTCATTCCCTAGGGCTTTCATGCAAACTTATTATTTTAAATACCATCTATGTGCTGACAATTTCCAAATTTATATCTCCAGCTCAGACCTCTCCCTTGGACTCCAGACTGTAGATCCAATTGTCTGCTCAATATTTCTACTCGAGATGTCAGGCATCTCAAACTTAAGATGCATAAAACTAAACTTTTGGCCTTCTAAGCAGAACCTGTTCAGCAAACATAAATCACATGAATCCTTTTAAAACATAAATCATGTCACCTCACTCTTCTTCTTGAAACTGCATAATAGCTCCTCACATCATTCTCAAAAGAAGTATAAGGTTTGTACGCTGAAAACTGCAAAACACTGTTGAAGACACTTAAGGAAGATCTGAACAAACAGAGAGAAATCTCAGGTTCACAAATTTAAAAGGCTTGATATTGTTAACGTTGCAATAGTTTTACAATTGCAACAATTGATCTACAGATGCAGTACAATCCCTGTCAAAATCCCAGCTGCAATTTTTATAGAATTTGACAAGTTGATTCTAAAACTCCTATGGAAATGCAAAGGACACAGAAAAGGCCAATCATCTTTTGAAAAAGGAAATCTTCTTGATTTTAAAACATTACAAAGTTAGTGAAATCACATATCAAGATATGTGATATTGGTATAAGAATAGGCATGCAGATCCATGAAACAGGATTTAGAGTCCAAAAGGAACCCTTTGCATTTATAGTCAACTGATTTTTACCAAGGGTTCCAAGATGATTCCATGGAGAAAGAATAGTCATTTTAACAAATGGCGCTGAAACACCTGAATAGCCACATGTAAAACATGAGGTTGTACTCTAACCCTTGTATGATGAATAAGAATCAACTCAAAATGAATATATGTGTATCTTTTAAAAAACACAACACATTGAGCAGAATAATGGACAAGACTAAAAATAAATATGAGTTGGAAATTTGAGAAACTTATGCTTCTAGAACACAGAAAGAAAAAATATATAAAAAGAAAATTATGTCCACTAGGTAAAAGAGTTTAGAATTCATTAAATAAGATTTTTGTAAATAACAGCAGAGGGAATGGAGGAGGATGCATAACCAGTAAATGTAACCAATAAAATAAAAGAATAAAATTCCCCAGAACCAAAGAAAGATATACATGTTTCAATTCAAAGAATCTAAATACATATGAATTTTCAGTATTTCAAGGAAAAGAAACAAATCCTAAAAGGTTCCAAATGGGAGAGGCAGGAAGAAAAGATTAACAGATATATCACAAAGGACTGACATTTAGAATGGCATCAGGCTTGTCATTAATTTTAGATGCCAGAGATAAGGAAGCAGTAACTTCCAGGTTTCAAGGGGCAAAGGTTGTGAGCTTAAACAGTCATTCATATTCTTCTAAAATGTTCAACTGTACAAACTTAGTGTACCACAAACTTTTTAAGAGCATAAAGCAGAATAAGACAATACAATTAAGGTTCATTTAAAAGTTAAGGGACACTACTGCCACTCACTTAATACACATGTGCTGAGCTCCTATTATATGCCAGACGGCACTGTAGTTAGCAGTGACCCCAGTGTGAATATCATCCAATCCATTCTCATTACCCATGACTCTGTATTTATAGATTTGCCTCCTCACTGCAGTTTATTTGTAAAAACCCTCAAGTCCACAGTCACAGGGCTTTCATAGTCATCTGTCGGCACACACAGATTGGGAAAATCTGAGTGTACATCCCACTGAGGTCAAACAAGAAGACAGTACTCATACTGTGAGCAAGTGTCTATTTCATGGAATATATAGTACTGTGTTTTTCTTAACTTTGTTGCTTTTCTCTTGGTGGGGAGCGATTTTGCTGTTCAAAGTGGTCCCCAAGCACAGTGCTGTAGTGCTTTCTAGTGATTCCTAAGCACAAGATGTCCATGGTGTGCCTTCCGGAGAAAATATGCACCTTAGATAGTATGGTTGAGGCATGGGTTGCATTGTTGTTGGCCATGAATGCAACACTAATGAATCAATGATATGCAGTAAATAAGGTGTATTTAAATAGAGACACACATTCAGACAAAGTTATGAATTGACTGACACTGGAAATGTGACCAGAGCTTCCACGGGGTTCTAAGCCTACATTCCCCCAGAAGCAGATAATTCAATGTTAATGGGGATTTTGTAGAAATAACCACCATAAATAATGAAAATCAACTGACTGTTGTTGACTCTCAAAGACAGCACAATTTTTTGAGATACATAATTTAGCATGAATAAAAGAAATGAGCCAAACCATCTAAAAGCCTGAAGCAAAATCTAACTAGGTATATTCTTTCAATGTTACCAGCTGTTTTCCCTCTTCTTTCAATATCAAAAAGGTTCTAAACATAATGTTCTGGCCTTAAATTCCTAAAAACATGTCAAGGAGTATTTATGTGATTACATCAGCCATCTTCTCTGGGTATTATAGCACACTGTGTTTTCTCTTACTTAAATATTATCATAAATTATTTTCTTGGATGCTTTTGTAATTTCTGTAGGAGTCACAGTACTTCTTCCACTTTCACAGGAGAAAACTCTGTTTTCAATCTTTAGAATAATCAACCATTTTTATCTTTTTTAAATAAATTAGCCAATAATTAACCAGTAACAAGTGACAATGCAAAAACCAATGAATTTAATAGATTAAAAAGTGGTGTACAAGAAACAGTGAGCTTAATGAAGAAAAACTAAGGAAAGCTGTTAAATGCTTTGAAACTTTATGCTTATATTAATTCTTACAAAATTTTTAAGCTAAATCTTTTTTTTGCTTCCTTAGAAAATAGAATACATTTTCAATTTAAAATAACCTTTTACTATAATTACCACCTTTTATTTGCCCATTTGGCAAGATTTGCTTCTGTCAAACACTTATCTAGAGTACTGACACTTAAAAAGAGCTAAAGACGAAGCTTAATTGTGGTATCATTCTACCGTATTCTCCAGGCATTTCTAATCTTGCCATCTCTGAACGATAAAGCAATGAAGCTCGCATACCCTTTTGCTAACACAGGGAGTCAAAGTTCAAGTATGAGAGAGTAGAAAAGGAATTCTAAGATTTTTCAACTGTTTTAAAATGTACCTTACAGAAGCCAATTCCTAATTGTTTGTGTCTGTTGTGATAATCAGGAAGACCACGATTCCAAGTTTGCTAGGGGAAGACTGGCCAGGATGTACCAGCATAATTCTTACTAGCGCTTTTCATCTGAAAAAGTGTCCTAGCAATGTGAGACATATGGCAACGGGAGTGGAAAGAGCGGGCTGATATGACTCGTCTTCCTACTTCACCACTCTCCAGTGTGGTTTTCTTCCCTATGGTCTGCAATTGTCTTTTTCTGGCCCCAGAAAACACACGTTTTTAAAAAGCTGCTTCTTTTCATTGAAGTTCAATGAAAAGATTTTTATCACCTTATGTAACAGTAGCAGAACCAGTTATTCATTTAATCTGATATAAAATGATAAGATGTTTTGTTTTCTGGATCATCTACTTATAAATATTTAATATCTCATAAAACCAATTGCAAAAATATAGGTAGAAACAGACTTCTGTATCCTGTCTCATGGACAGCTCAGTCAAAGGGAAAATCTGCTCATCCGTGTCAATGGGAGTATTCTAGACCTTTGGGTGCAAACCAAAAATAGCACGTTAGACTACAAAGAAACCACAGTCTTCCAAAGCATTAACCAGCAGGAAGTTTCTTTTAAAAAGAAAAAGAGAAAGAAAAAGAAAGAAAGAGAGAGGGGGGAGGGAGAAGCTAGCTTTCTGTGCAGTGCAGTTTTCAACTGATTGATTTGCATTTCATTTAAAATAGTTGATTATTTCCCTTCTGGAGAAGTAGGTGGCAAGGATTCCTTTCCCAAGTTAAAAATAATAATAACACTTGAACAACAATTAAGATAAAAATAAAAATAGTAATAATAACAATAGGCAATCCATACAATCAAAGAAAATGCATAATGGTATAAAAGGTATAAATTAACTACATTCTTAAGTGAGATTACATTATATTTGTCACAATAGCATCTTCTTTTTTACTTTGTCATTCAAGTACAGTTTTCTGTCTTTTACTCCCATCCCAGCCCACACCCTCCAGCCCTCCCCACCTCCTTCCCATCTCCATCCCCCCTTAGCTGTTGCCTATGTGTCCTTTATACTTGTTCCTGTAAATCCTTCCCCTTTTCCCATGAAATTCCCTTCCCTCTCCTCTCTGGTCACTGTCAGCCTGTTCTCTATTTCAGTGTCTTTGATTATATTTTGCTTGCTTGTTTGTTTTGTTATTTAGCTTCCTGTTAAAGGTGAGATCATATGGTATTTGTCTTTCACCACCTGGCTTATTTTGCTTAGCATAATGCTTTCCAGTTCCATCCATGCTGTTGCAAAGGGTAGGAGCTCCTTCTTTCTTTCTGCTGCATAGAATTCCACTGCGTAAATGTACCATAGTTTTTGGATCCATTCATTTACTGATGGGCACCTAGGTTGCTTCCAACACTTGGCTATTGTAAATTGTGCTGCTATGAACATTGGGGTGCATGGGTTCTTTTGGATTGGTGTTTCAGGGCTCTTAGGGTATAATCCCAGCAGTGGAATTGCTGGATCAAAAGGCAGATCCATTTTTGGTTTTCTGAGAAAATTCCATACTGTTTTCCATGGCTGTTGCACCAGTCTGCATTCCTCCCAATAGTTCACAAGGGTTCCCTTTTCTGCACAAACAAACACTTGTTTGTTGCTTTGTTTACAATGGCCATTCTGGCCGGTGTGTCACAATAGCATCTTAACTGCATGGAGAAATAATAATGAATAAGAATGTAAAACTGTATTTATTTGAAGTATTCATTTTGAACATATATTTGGATTCATTAATATCTTGCAATAAATTTGTAGCCTGTCTGTGATTCTGAAGCCCAAAATCTGGGAAACCACAATCTGTAAGAAATAACACAAGAATTGGAACCAATAAATTGGTTTTATTTCCAACTCTACTCCATTTGCTGAACTTGGGTAAAGCACCCAATGATTTTGTGCCTCAGTTTCCTCATCTGTCAAATGGAAGTGCTAATTCCTTTCTTACTACATCTCACTATGAGAAGGAACAACTGAGAAAACAGATACGAAAATGGGTTGAAAGGTGGAAAGTACTATACAAGTTACCCAAATTATTTATTAGTACAGATAGCATTAATTGTTTAACTAATGACTAATTTTAATAAATAAAAACAAAACTTGATAGAAATACAGCCAAAGGGGTAATATGTGAAATTTTAGTATGTTTGACAACAATATATTTCTTCTTAAGAAATTGGATTCACAGCAATACAGTCTTCAGATGCTAGAGAGGCCCTTGTTATTTAACTGAATGAAATTTAAACAGAAAATGTAGAGTTAAAGAGCACTTCAAACACTCTTTGATCCTTATTTGTTTTCTACCTTATATCATGGGTAGAAAAACATATCTTATCTCCCATTCAAATCATAAGCTCTTTGAGGACAAAGTTTCTGTCTGTTCCATCTTTGTAGCATTCATCACAGGGCCTTTGCACATAGTTGGGGGCATGATAATTATAAGTCACAGGCACCCACTAGAAAATGAAGCAGCATAGTTTCAAACCCAGGCCTATTCAACATTGAAAGCCTGTCCTTTCCTTATACAGTCCTATTATCCTATTACCATAAACCAGTCACTCATTTGGTAAAGCAGTGTTCAGGGTTCTATGGAGAGCAGGTCTACACTTGCATATAAGAATGAATTTAATCTATACACTTGGCCTCAGGCTGGAAATCATTTTCAGCTCCCCGATTTGCATTCCTGACTCATGTTCTTTTCCTACCCAACCACATTGCTCTCACCATCTCAAACCTTTGCCTCCTTGGTTCTTCTTCACAAAGAGAAGATAAGCAGAGTCCTTTAACCCTGTGAGCATAAAGTAGTCTCCCATGCCCAAGCAGGAAAGAAGATACTAAACCCTTAGAATGGCTCTGATTAGAATTCAAATTGATCATTGATATTTTGAAAACTTCCAAATATAAATGCTGTTCATCAGCATTTCTGTTGACATTAAACCATTGAAAACCTTCACTGCTTCGAGTACTTGTTTCCCATCTTATCCCTATGTTCCCAGTACTGACCTTGCCAAGGCTGAGTACACTCAGAGAACACAGGTGTGTAAAGTCATCAGTTGAATCTACCCCATTGCTTGCTTATCCTGGCCTTGTTCCCTAGTGTCTGGACTTCTAGGAAAACACTGAGAAAAGTAACACCCAGGGAATCTATTAGCAACTGTAGTTCCACATTTCCCAAAGCATGTTCCTCAGAAAAATAGTCCCCAGAGATGCTCCACAAAAAAAAAAGAAGAAGAAGAAGAAGAAGAAGGAAGGGAGGGAGGGAGGGAGGGAGGGAGGGAGAGAAGTGGATGAATAAAGAAGAAACAGAGAAGAAGAAAGAATGGCAGGGGGAAGACGGAAGGAAGGAAGGAAGGAAGGAAGGAAGGAAGGAAGGAAGGAAGGAAGGAAGGAAGGAAGGAAGGAAGGAAGGAAGGAAGGAAGGAAGGAAGGAAAGGAGGGAGGAAAGAAGGAAGGGAAGGGAAGGAGGGAGGGAGGAAGGGAGGGAGGTAAGATGGAAGGAAAAGAAAAAAAAGATTCTTGTGGTCAAAAAAGTAAAAAAAAAACACTGTATACTGTACATTTACTTGCAGATTGACAAGTGATTTTCACCAGCCCTTACTTTCCTGAGGGAAGAAATGATACGTCTGCTATACCCTAAAGGCTAGCAGTACAGCGTCTAGTTCTTGGAAGCTGCTTAACAAATATTTGTTGATCAAAACTTTAAATGCATTTTTAATACTAAATACTCTAAGAAAAACTATGATTTAAAACTTTTTTTCAGCTTTGATTCTCCCAGACTTACCCAAATGTATCAGAACACAGAATTCTTTTTTTAAAGTAGTGTTTTGTGGATCATATTCCGGGAAATGTCTATGGGTGGAGTAAATCAAGCTAAAGAAAACCCATTTTGCTCCAAAGGTTAGGGAATATTTTGTTTCAATTCTCTAGAATCTTGACTAGCCCTAGAAGGCAATCACACTCTTATTCAGTGGTCTGAATAATTCCCATTAGAGAGGGGCATTTGAGAAGGATGAAGAGACCTTAAAGTCTCTTAAACTTTGTTTAGTTACCTGACATTATGGAAAAATTAATCAGCTCAATTGTAGGATATGTAGCTCTGGGTTCTCGAACAGTCTATCTCTCTCAGACTGTGTAAACACCAATTTACCATCTTTATCATATTTTTCAGATAAAAATACAGCTATTTATCTCAATGTCAACATAATTTCTTAAAGGTTAACAATTAAAAAAATATAAATATCTTGAACATTATTCAGTGACCTACTTGTACAAGCATAGAAAGAACCAAAAATCCCCAAAGAATTTTGAATTCAAAAGTCTAAGTTGTATATTTTTAAAAGCTTTTTGAAACCAAAGTTTTTTTTAAAAATGAGTTGCATTCTTTCAAAATGTGGCTAATGCTCTTCAGCATATATCAGTTTTCTTTTAACCTACCCAAGGTTTGGTTAGCTTCATTTCCTCAAAGCAGAACTAAATACTTTCATTTTTCAAGTGTATGAGTAGGTAATCAAGACTCTTGGCCCTAATTTGTACAAGAATTATATTTTTGAAAATACAAAAAAAAGCAAACAAAATATCCGTCTAGATTCCAAGAAGTTAGTTACTGTCTAGGATCATAATAAGTGGAAAAGTCCAAGTTCAAATGTTAACCTGACCGGGCTTAGCAAATTAGTTAACAGGCTGAGCCTCAGTTATCTCATCGTAAAATAGGCATAATTACAGAGTTCACTTTACAAGTCATTGTAAAACTGATGGAGAAGCGTCTGGCTCACAGAAATCACGGGTTAGCTTTTATTCTTAGTTCAACCACTGTATTTCCATAAATTGAAACTGAGACCCAGCAGAAAAAGGATTTGTCCAAAGCAACGCTGCTGGTGAGGATCAAACTAGTAACTGTCACTAAGTCTCACAGCACTAGCCTAGTTATCTCCCCACCACTTCACAGCAACAAAAATAGGAGTGGGGAAAATGACTTGAAAACACATAAAACTGGATGCACAGAGGAACTTCTGTCCATAGACACAACTGTGAGAAACAATTGACTTAAGAAGCTGAGAAAACAACTGAGTGAATGAAATGGTTATATTCATAAGGTAAGTCCAGATGACCATACAAGAATATTTTCCAATCATATTGTGAGGCAATAAGAAACATGGAAAGATGGGAAGGAGATGGCAGCAGGTGGGAAAGAGAGACAGATACAGGCATCTGCAAGTTCTAAATAAACCACAAACGAGGACAAGAAAGCAAGTTTTCTGCCCACTATATTGAGATTGAGGTTGCAACCTGCAATAATGACAACCAACATCAAATGGGGACTCACTACATATCAAGCACTATTCTTAGCTCTACCTAACTTATCTTTTTAAGTCTTCACAAGACCTCCGTAAAGTAGGTACAGTTATAATCTTCATTCCAGTGAGAAAACAGAAGCTCGGAGTGGTCGAATATTTTGCCTAGGGCCAAACAGTAAGGGACACACCAAGAGTTAGACCAAAGTGGTCTAACATTAGCCCAGAATTAATTGTTGTGCTGGAATAGAAAGGAGAGAGGGAAAAGGCAAGAGAAATAATGACTTCTAAAAGTCTTTTTCCTCTTTGTAGACTTAAAATAAAATTGTTGTATTTAAAGATAAAGAGGTGTTTTGCATGTGTGTAAACTTACACACGGCCACATAAATCATTACATGCACAATTCTTTATCAATTTTCTGATCTATTTTATGGAAACTGTTGAAATTAGCATACAAGTTTGTTTGTTTGTTTGTTTAAATTGAAACAACCCAACTGTGAGAGGAGAGGTTTCTGCGTTCTTCAAAAGTTTGATAAACTTTCTGGTGCTAAGAATCATTCAATTCCAAAGATTCCAAACATAATCATAGTCTGTTTTTAAAACTGAGCCATATCTGAGTGCATTTTTAAGTGGCAAAGATCCAACAGCACAAAACGATAAAATAGTTCAAGGTGCAAATGAGTCACCAGCAAAGAGAACGAAAGATTGGTGTGTTATATCAAGAGGCTTAACAGGACTGGCCAATCAGTTCTGAGGTCTCCAGTCGTCGTGCCAGGCCCTGTAGTTGAGTGGTTAAGGACGTGACCTTTGGAATCCTACAGACGTGTTTCGATCCCAGACCTGCTACTCGTTGGCCATGTGAGCACAGACATATAACTTCATTTCACCTAGTTTCAGTTTCTTTATATACATAAGGCAGATAATATTATTTATTCACAAATAATAATAAACTCAAGAGTCCTCATCACAGGGCCTGCCCTATAGTAGACATTCAAATGAATGCCAGCACAATATAGGTTATATTTTGCTTTGGTATTTTTATTTTTTTAAATGCTACCCATGACAGATTGAATGAACTATATTTATCTCTCATTCTCTTGGAACACTCCACGACCATTTGATACTTCAACTTCTCCTTGAACCTCTCACCTTCCTAAATCTATATGATTAAATGGTACTTTCTTTCTACTCACCTCACTGTTTACTCTTTTTCATTTTTTCTTCTATTTTTTCACTGTGCGGTACACAAAGATTAGCCCTCGGCAATCTTTTCCCTCTTCATGCTCTCTCTCACCAGCAAACTCATCTGCGTTAATCACCTCTAGGTCAATAACAATCGGCTGTACCTCCACCACTGGTGCCTTTCACCCACTCTGTGTATGTATCCAATGGACTCCAACATTTCCATGTAACTGTCATGCCACTTGCTTTCACTTGTCATGACTGGTCACTGTCAACCATGCTATGGCCTCTGGACATCATCATCCATCTTTTCAAACAAAAGGAACAAACTCTCAATTTAAATAGAAAATGAATTGATTGGAAATCTATATGAGCTAGATCACAGAATTGGTGGGATGTCTGGAGAACCAGCCTCAGAAAACAGGCAGTAACCAAGGAGAACCAAAACACTGACACAACCCACCCCCACCACAGACCCAAGCAGCGAGGGGTGCTGTCCCTGAGCCAAATGCTTCCTCTCTCAGGCTCTTGCACTCAGCTCCGTCACAAAGTCATAATCTCTGACCATGCACTGCCCCCATCCACATTCCTGCGAGAACCAAAGCTGCAGACGGAAGCATCTGATGTGCCCAGCCAAGGGGACACACCTCGGCTGTAGCTACTGTATGTAGATTCATGGAGAGAAATTGCTTCCGCACACACACTTGTGTCTCAAGTGGTGGAAAGTAGAACTCAGCCTATTTTGAGATTCTTCCAAAATATAAAGAACATTTGGGTGCTGGGCAGCCAAAACAACATATGTTTCTGTGCCTTCCTATAAAACCGGCTTCCCTGCCTGGCCGTGTTGCTTTTGTCACCACCCACAAGTCACCATGTGTATCCCACCAATCATCAATCTGTTTGGGGCTATCTCTTTCCCCACAGTAAGTATCTCCTTCTCCCTACTTCAATATCTCATCATCCCATATGGCTCTTTTGAAATAATCTTCTCACTGAATCACTCTCTCTAGGTTTTTTCCCTTGCACATTTGTTATAGACATTTAATCTTTTAGTAACAGTGCCCCAATTTCCTTTTACATAATTACCTCTCCATTGCATCTGGGACTGTTCATCAAGGTGAGCTGACCTCCAACTCCCTGTGGTATATTCCTGATCCACGAGAGATGATCACATGCCTCCTTCTAGGACTACAAATACTGACCGAATGTAATACAAAGACGAACATGTTTCCTTTTCCAATGGGTTTTGTATTGCTACATAACCCATTTCCACAAATTTAGCAACCTAAATCGGTATCCATTTAGTAGCTCACAGTTCTGTAACTCAGAAGTTCAATCATGATATGACTGAGCTTCTGCCTAGGACCCGACACAGCTGAAATCAAGGTATTAGTTGCACAGCCTTTCCTTCTGGAGGCCTTGGAGAAGACTCTGCTTCCAAGGTCATTCGGACTGTGGGCAGAATTCAGGTCCTGTGGGTTGTAGAACTGAGGTCCACACATACTACAAGCTGGGCACTACTCTTAGCTCCCAGAGACTGCCCACGTATCTTCAAAGTCAGCAGAGGAGAATCTCCCTCGGGTGGAATAATCCCTTTCACACCTCAAAGCTCCTTCTAGAAAGCCATTATCTCTTTTAACAGTTCATCTGATTAGGTCAGGCCCGCCTGGATTGTCTCCCTATTTTTAAGGTCAACTCATCTGAGGCCTGAATCACGTACACAAAATCCCTGCCCGGCAGCACCTGGACTAGTGTTTAACTGAACACCTGGGAGAACAAGTGTCAACATCTGGGCCACAAATCCTGGGGGTTATCTTGCGACTCCACTTACTCCAGTTAACTCATTATCAAGTTTAATTTATTTAAATAATTCCTCTCATCACCACTTATTTTTATGTTACCTTAAATATTTTGTATACATTTGTATATAGACCAATATCCTGTTTATAAGCTATTTATACCTTTATATTGATCAACTTATCTATTTTTGTAGCATATCTATACAATAATTTTAATTATATTTATCATGTATTTTAATATCTGAAATGGCAAGTTTCTCTCTATTACTTGGTTGTTTTCAGATTTTTTATTGTTTTGATATTTAATGCTCCACCATAATAAAATAATTAAGTAAAATAAATAATCCCTTTAGAATTTCTATTGTAACTGCATATTTTAAAGATTTTGGAAAGTAAATTAGATAAAATTAAAAGTTTGATTGGAACTAAATTTGAGAACAATTGACATTTGTATTAATCTGAACTCCTTTTATTGCTGCTGAAAGAAATAAAGCACAAACTAACTGTTAATATTTATAAATAATACTAAAAATGTCTAACATATGGTAGAATTATCTGTTTAACACACAAATAAACTATAATTTTGGTCTCAGCTTAAATTTTTTTCATCAGAGAGGACTTTCCTGACATTCCACTGTAAAGTGGCCCTGCCATTACTCTCTGTCCCATCATAACTTTTAATATTCATCATAGCCCTTATCTCTACCTAGGATTTCCTTGTCTATTTATTTGTTTATAGTCTCTCACCACCCATTAGAATGAATGTAAGTTCTATGAGCATAAGGAGATTTGTTCTATACATGTTACATATTTTTAAAATGTCACAAAATATTTTCTAAAGACATGAGGACTTACTGGAAGGTTACTGAAGTAGTCACAGAATGAAAAATATAATAAAATGAGGAGCACAGTAGCTCTGGAGAGCTCAGTGACTGGAACCAGGGAGTCGACACCTCCAGAACATTGCTGACTTTAGGTCTCATCATTGCTTGTTTCTCTGGGCTTCATGCTCTGCTACTACAGATAGTTTTGTTTTTGTTTTTTTTTCCAAATGGTAGGACAAATGGCTTCCAAAAGACCCAGATTTATTCTTTCAGTTCCAAGACCTGAAAGCCAGTGGTATAGCTCTCTTGCTTTAATTTTTTAGAATTCCAAGATGGTATCTGAAAGCCCCAGTTCGACTTGAACACCACCATTTGGACTAGCTACTCTTAACAAGGAAAATGAAGAACCGTATTTGGCCCAAGCTTGGGCATGCATTCATGTCTGCATGCCTTCCAAATCTATACTTACTGCGGCCACCGCATCCATGAACATGGTACATCTCTCTATTTAATTGGCTTCTTTTTATTATCTCTCAGCAAAATTCCATCATTTTCTGGATATTACCCTCTCTTGTTAACATTACTTTTAGGTTTATTTCTTATAGCATTTTCCCTTCTCCTTCTTTCAGTGATTACTGCTGGTAATAAGGAAAAGATATTGACTGTTCTGGAACTTTTATTGGTTACCTTTCTGAACTCTCTTATTTGGAATGCCATAATGAAAATTCTCCTGTTTTTGATATTGCAAAATAATGAATTTGCATCGACTGCTATAATTTTGTAAGGTTTCATCCTCATACGCTTAATTTATCCTACCTTCTTGTAGTTAGCTATGAATTATTTGCATATTAACTCTTTCAAAATTTCACAAATTGTGAAGATGAAGTGACTATAAAGAACTCAAACTGACTTTCTAAAGCAAACACTAAAGAACTTATAATAATTTTGAATGAGTGACCATCTCCCCCAAAGTTCTGACCTTCAAAGTCATAGTAAATATGTCTGGTACATATGCCCGGTTCCTGCTGCCCTTCTCTGAGGACATCTCCCAAAACTATACCACATCGCCACACGTACTGGGCCTTTTTACTAAGTCTGCTCTGTTGCCTAACCCAAGTGAATTAGACCAGGGTTAACCCTAGACAAGGTGAACTACTGAGCTCTCTCTACCAAGAATTTGTCATTGGGAACCTAAGTTACCTGCAGGTGCTGAACGTGAATACTGAGAACTGGGACTCCATTTCTGGATCAGCAGCCATCTTCCCCCCTATTCCCCATCACCATGTACACAGAAAAACTAAACAACTAAAGAGGGAGGAAAAATGAGAGATAATGATGCAGGCATACAAACTGTTACTGACTTTGTGACTCTAGAGGGAGAAGAGAGAGATAAAAAGAGTAGATTTGAACTGATGCTTTTATTTTTTTAAGACTTTATTTATCTTTAGAGGGGAAGGGAAGGCGAGAGGGAGAGAAATATCAGTGTATGGTTGCCTCTCATGCATCCCCTGCTGGAACTGGCCTTGCAACCCAGGCATGCGCCCTGACTGGGAATGGAACCACGGTTGTTTGGGTGGCAGGCCCGCGCTCAATCCACTGAGCTACACCAGCCAGCCAGGGCCTGAACTGATGCTTTTAGATTTGCAAAACACAGTTCTACTTCTGGTATCCAAATTTTTCTAAGATAGCCTTGTTTCCTTCAAATAAATTCCTTCTTATGTTACAGTATTTTGTGGGGGTTTCTGTGACTTGCAAATAAAGAAACTCTGACTAAGAAAAAACTAAAGCCCATTCTAATCATTCTTTCACAGTGCAAGACATTTTTGAGATAATTAGTCAAGAATTGCCTTCCAAGCTTAGGTCATGATCTCTCATTTGATGACATATCTTAATCCTTTTTTAAAGAAATAGCTGAAAGTCTTCCAAAGATGCACAACTTTAAAAAGTGGGGATTTGAGTAACACTCACTGAATATTTATTATATGTTAAGTGATAAGCTTTATAGTTTTACAGGAGTTAACATATGATTGAGGTTAAGAAGACAGGTTCAGGAATTCGATTTCCTTGGTTCAAATTCTTGCTCTGTCCCTTATCAACTACATAAGTGTGAGCAAATTATAGTTATTGTGAGATGCACATTAAGATAATCTATTAAAAACTTGAAACAGAGACTATCATATAGCAATACATGTTACTTGTTATTAATATTGCCACTATTACTACTAATAACACAACTACTGTTGTACTACGTGCACTGTGCAAAGCAATGTGATACACTATGAGGGAAAGCCAACTGAATATTAGATGGAATTTCTATCCTCATGAAGACACAATCTATAAATAATAATTTAAACTCAAGAGTAATAGAGTCATGCTGTCCTTAATAATTTAATTGTGTGAATTTGTACACTGTAATAGTTTAAATAAATTACTTAAACATAAGCGACTTACACGTTTTCTTAAGAGAATCATTTAATATAAAAAAATTTTGACTAACTTTGCGTAAATAAGCTTTTCGAGCTTGTTAGTAGAAGTATTTCTCTACTCCTAAATTCCATCAATTCTTCCATTCATTCTCAAATACTTACTTACTATGAGCTATGTTCTAGCTGTGGGTAAAGCTATGAAGCAGACAGACAAGGTCCTGCCTGCACATAGCTTGAGTTTTACCATATGGAACCAGGCCACAAACAAACATAACGTAATGATTTTACATCCTGGTAAGTGCTGTTGAAGAAAACAGTAATGGAGGAGAGACTGGGATGACAGAACACTCAGCGAGTCCCAGAACTCTGGGAAAGTGACACCAAGTAGGATCTAAATGGCGAGAAAGACCAGCAGAGAGTGCCGTTTGTTCCTCTTAGCCACAGCATCCCTTTTTGGCATAAACTTGGCCAGAGTTTATGTTTAATTCTTTATGTTTTAAATGCTGATACTTCACATTTGATTTTGTGTATGTGTATGTAGTATTTGAGCTCAGAAAAAAAATATCGGACTTTGAAAAGCTTGTAGGCAGTTCATTCTATTTTTTAAGTCTATTTTACAAAACTGGGAGGGAGGTGGTAATCAGTTAATGCCAATTTCATTTGAACTGTTTCAGTCCTCACTATCCTGCCTGGAAAGACTAAGTGAGACCAGTGTTGGACGTCCACGGTGTGAGGAACTTTGTGTGAACATCTCAACTACACCTCCATCCTCAGCTTTGCTTCCAGAGATTTTGGCACCCGACCCCAGCTCTGGGAAGATTGTTGTGCCACACAGTAAACCTGGATGGCGCTGGGTCTCGGAGGAAGGAAAGTCCTTGGATAATAACCTTTATGTTTCACAACTGTGGCAAATTTTGAACAACTGATAAAGCTGAATTGTGCTGTACTTATGAAAATTACTTCTAAGGGGAGAGTCTACTAAACACTTTCTACAAAATAATGAATTATATTAATTACAGGAAGTAGAAGTATATTACAAGGCCAAATCGAGAAAGATACAAAGAAATACAAAGTCAATGATCCGGAGAATTTCTAGGTCAGGTGTCTTCTGCATCACACCCATTAGATCCGCTTTCACCATCACCTGTAGGTCACATCCTTTAGGACATCATTTAAATGTTACTTTGAGGGGTTGTTTCCTGATCACTCCACCCCCCCAAATTTATCAACCTTATTACCCCATCCCCATTTTCTTCTCTCATTATACTGTCTTTATTGCTTTGAAAACACTTCCCCTAATTTGTAACATTGTGCTAACTATCTGCTCATTCATCATCTGTCTATACCATACTGTAGGTGCCTAAGGACAGAGGAGATATCTACTCTATTCTGTTCTGTGCAGTACAGTAAGTACCATTCGAACACCTAGTATGTACCACATACTCAGTAAGTCCAGTGGAACAGGTCAATAAATGTCATCTTCTCTCCCTACTCTGGTCCAGCCCCACCAAAATATTCCATTTGCATCAACTTGTTCTTGCTAACATTCTTACCGCCCACATTTCACTCTCATCATCTATTTCCAGTCCCAGTACCATGCACGGCATAGACACTACCCTGAAGCAATAAGCAAAGCTGCCGTCCAGCTTGTATTTTGTCTCCAGCAATGACCCCTGGCGTGGCAACTGTGTCCACCCAGAGGGAGCATCTTCCCTGGTTCACACAGACTCCATACAGGCCAGCAGCAGCCCTTTCCTGACTAGAGTCACTTCTGTGCTTAAGTCCATCCTCTGTTTTGCACTCTTTGGTGAATCGAATTGTAGTCCCCCTTCTCCACTGCCCAAAAGAAAACAAAAAATTATGTTGAAGTCCTAACCCCCAGCACCTCAGAATTTGACCTTATTTGGAAAAAGAGTCATTATAGATACAGTTAAGATGAGGTCATACTGAGTGAACGGGCCCCTAATCCAAATGACTGGTGTCCTTATAAGAAGGCAGCCATGTGAAGACGGAGACATGTGGGGAGAACACCATGTGACGATAAAAGCAGAGATGGGTGTGCTGCAGCTGCAAGCCAGGGTCTCCAAACACTGCCAGCAAACCACCAATAGCCCAGAAAAGCAAGGAAGAATTCTCCTACAGGTTTCTTGATTCCAACCTCTGGATCTAGAATTATAGGATAATATGTTTGTGTTACTTTAAGCCACTAAGCATGTGGTACTGTATCAGGGCAGCCCCAGGTAACCAGTTCACATGCCATATATCTTCTCATTTTGTCAGGTGAGGCTGATAAAACAAAGACAAAACCAGTGAGTACCTGCCCACAGCCAAGTGAGCAGGTGCCTTTGCCCTGACTTCATCATTTTTCTCCTAGTTGGACAGAAGTTTGTGACGCCAAAACTGAAGCTGCAGTGAATTTAAGGAGTTCCTCTTTGCACATGTAACAGTGATAGCTGATTTGGCACCGAGCTTGCACACAAAGCATATTGTGGGATCATTTTCTAAACTTAGAAATTTGACTTTATGCAAAGTCCCCTTGCCGCCTACTCCATAGAATTACCCTTGAAAAATAAATGCAGAGATTAGATACTAATGGCTGTCACAAATGTGCTCTGGCCAGCAATGAATAGCAAGATTATTCCTGAGATCTAAACTCTGCAGAATAGAAGCTCCCTACACCTGAAATATTCTACGGTAAGAAAAAACTTTCTTCACCCATCTGAACAATCTTTACACATCTCTACCATAGGCACTCTGCAAGAAAAAAAATAACTGGTGAGAATGCAAAGATGTATTAATGGGCAAAGGGATAATGAGATATGTTCAGACCACGATCTCACTGGTCCCCCAATGAACGCTATTGTTCCATTGGCAGAGCACAGCATTTGAACTAGACAGTGAAGGCAAACCCAGCGCTTCAGAGTGAGTACCTGCCACTGCAGAATAAACTTGCAATCCATTAACATCAAAGAAATTACTGAATTATCAAATTTATCATTTTATAACACGAAAGCTCTCAGAAAGAAAATCAAACCAAGGTTATTAAAGCAGCCTTTCACTTGGCCTCCTTTCATGAACGAATCCATGGTGCTGGCCCGAATGGCTTTTTGATTTTTCATCTTTGCCAAAGGCCTTAATCAAATAAGCTATCACTGCTTTTAACAAAAATGTACTAGCTAGGAATAATTGTTTTAAACCGTTTTAGAAAAAAATATCATTGTGCAAATACTTTCCAATTCAAATGCAAATCTAATAAAATTGAAACCTTGTAGATGCAAGTTCTAAGAGACTGGAAAAAGTCACTTCGGTGGCTGAATTTTTCCATCTATTTCAGGCTAAATTTTTTAAGTAAGGTTAATAAAAAATTTGTTTTTTAGAATTTTGACATGATATTTTCCATTTAAATGCTAAAGCAACTATACTATGAAATCTTAAATCTTTCAAGCAAATGATTCTGCATAATAGTATTTTTAGTGATGCAAATAATTTAAAACTAATCTTTTATATATTTTAAAGTAAAATTAAACATATTAAGTGAAAAACTCAGTTAATATGAGAATAAATACAGGATAGATAACATACAGTTTCTTGTATGATTCTGAACCTGTCTCAATTTTATGGTAGGAAAAAATAAATAAATGTTTTTTTAAAGTTCCCGATCTTTCCAAGTGCTTCTTTTTTAAGAACCAGTATCTTTTTATTTACTCATTCATTCACATATCTACTAAGTGCTTACTTTATATAAGTCACTATTATATGCTATTATTCTATATACATAGGCTTTTTTCTTGTATATGATCTTTAACAAAAGCCAGGTATTTGCCTTAAAAAACAAAAATATGATGTTCCAATCTGAAGGAATTAAGCAAACAATCTAGGAAAAACTATGGCAGTTAACTGTAGCTATCAGTACCTGTGGTGGATTGTAGGCTTGGCCCCCAATTCTTCCTTCCCTCCCCGCGATCCTTGCCAAGGTTCGCCATGGGCTGTATATACATCTCATCCCACTGGGTTTGAATGACTTGATTTGACCAATGGAATGTTAGCCAATATGACATAAGGAGAGACTTTAAATGTTTTATGTTGTTTTGCTAGCCCTCAAGAACTGCCGTCATTGCCACGATGAGAGTACACCCCAAGTGTTAGCAAACAAAAAAGGGGGTTCAGCAGCCCACCGCCATAAAATCCAAACTTGAGAGCAGGTGCTGGTGAACAAGGAAAGAGGTTTCATTAAGGTGCTGTGCAATCTGGTACCAAGGTGAACTGTGCAATCTGGTACGAAGGTGAACTCCTGTCTCCAAGCTCATCTCCTCAGCAAGACCAAGACAATGGCAGTTGTCTTTGTCAAAGACTGTTCTTGCTATCTTTGACAGCAGGAGAGTTCCTGCTCCTTTTTAAAGTTCAGTCTTTTGGAGCCTGCAGGTGGCTGTAAAGCAGTCATCCAGGTAGCTTAGCTTGTTCTCAGCTGGAACCTGCATATGGAGCCCACGTGGCCACGGGCCACGTGGCTGCAAGGCTGCACAAACTCACCAGCCAGGGCATCGCCAGGTGGGCAAGAGAGAGAGAGAGAGAGCAGCTCCTCTTAGAGGTCATGGGTCCCATGGCCCACAAAGAGAACCCGAAAATGCACAGGAGGGAGTACAGGTCAGGAGCAAGCCACTCACCAGCAAGAAAGCATTCCTTTGTTCGCCTGGGGCTATATTATATTCGGCGTTCAGGTGAGCCCACCTCCCGACCAATCCCTTCTTCCTTCAGGCTAGACTGACAGGCCCCTTCGGTCCAGCACCTCCCCCTGCCACCATTTTGACTTCTTTGGCCTAGAGCCTGCCTCCCCTTGGTCCCACCCTCAATCTGGTACTGGAAAGGGTGGGTGGAGGGCTTTTCCCTTATCCAGTTATCTTTCTAGCCTTTTGGGCTCTCGGTGTTAGGACCTCCCCTACCACCATCTTGGCCACTGGGGAGACTGCTAATGCTCCCCTCCAGCCCTAGTCCCAACTTGCTCCAGGGACCACCAAGAGAGAGTAAGTAACCCAAATTCCTAAATAAAGGAACCCTGCAACACTAACACCTCCCACACCTTTCAGGCAGCGCCTAGGGAGGCCTCTGCAGGAGAGAAAGGACATCAGCAGCCAAGGGCAAGGAGTCTCCGAGCGGGGGGAGGGGGGGGGCTTACCTGGCGCTGCTCGGTTCCCCAGGCAACAAGTAAAAAGGTGTCATGGCCTGCTGAAGTACGACCTGGCTCTGTGCTGCAAAACTCCATGTCCTTGCCATGACCCCAGGCAGTTTGAAAGGTATTCTCTGACTGGCTGCACGCCCTCCCTCCGTACTTCAGTCGTCAACCTCTGACCTCCATCTATGGGCAACGCAAGCAGCTGCGTGTCTCGGAATAAGACAGGTGGAGTACGCAAAAACCTGACCTATAATCTTGAACCAAGCCTCCCTGAATCCAGAAAACTCACAGGTACATCAAGTTGGGAGACGGAGAGAGAGGGGGAAAGAAAAGGACAGAGAGAGAAAAAAACTTGGGAAAATAAAAAAGCGAACGACTTGGCTGTTAAGTAAATGTAGTCATATCAAGTAGACAACTTGTATTGATTGTCCATTTTAAGGGCCAAACACTTAAATATGGTTATAGACTACAGATGTTATCAAACTTGATGTAAAAAATACAGATGATGAAAAGTGGAAACTTCAAGGGAACTAGAGAACGAATAGAAAGGGAAAGGTGCTAAAAACCTTTTATTTTGAGAAATAAAAAGTCGAATATATGGTCTGTGGTTGATGGGATAAGCGACAAAAGTATAGCATATTTTTTAAGTGCAATCATTGTATTAGTTTTCAGGGACTGCCAAAGTCAACTACCACAGTCTGAGTGACTTAAACAACAGATATTTATTTTCCCATAGTTCTGGAAGCTGGAAGTCTGAGATTAAGGTACCAGCAGAGGTGATTTCACACTTCGGCCTCTCTCCTTGGTTTGCAGATGGTCACCCTCTTGCTGTGTGCGCAGGCCTTCTCTCCATGCATGCATTTCTCGCCTCTCTCTATGTGTTCGAATCTTCTCTTCTTATAAAGACACCAATCAGATTGAATTAGGGGCTGACCTAATAGCCTCATTTTAGTTTAATCGCCTCTTTAGGGGCCCTGTCTCCAAATATAGCCACGTTCTGGGGTAATATGTGTTAGGATTTCAACATATGAATTTGGGGAGGACACATTTCGATCCACAGCAATCGCAAACGTATTTAAAAGTATGTGTTAAAATAGTAATATCCCCATATTCAGTGATAGGTGGAGGGGAGGTGGGTAGTTCTGTTGGGAACCTTACACCTGGCTTCTAGCTAAAAACATTGCATTGATTATAGCAACCTGTGCGCTCCACGAGCCAATCGGCTACAGGTACATGAGGTGTGCATGCGCTCCACAAGCCAATCAGCTACAGGCACATGAGGTGTCCACGAGTACCAGCTGCACCCAAGTAATCAATAAGCGGGCCCTTCTTTGTCTCAGGCTAGCCAATAGCAAGCAACCTAATCTCCTTCCTCTCCCTCCCCCCTATATATATACCCAGTTCGGAAAAATAAAGTTTGCAGCTTGATCAGAATCTTTTGTCTTGCTGCCATTCTTCGTGCCTCTTGTCCCCCCAACTCATTTGTTCTAGGTAGGTGGTCGAGCCCCAGTTGATTGCTCCGCAGGCCGGAGCATAGTTCAATAATGACTGAAGCAAGTCAGGAAATAGTGGCAAACACATTACTCAGCAACATGGGGTCAATTCAGGGTTGCCACATGCAGCTGTGCATTTGTGCGGGGTATAATTGAATGGGGCAGTCCTAACTACCACAAGAATAACTAGTAACATAAAGTTAAAAAATTAAAAGTACTTTGCTCTGGGGAACAAGAGTGGGATTGAGGAAGAATGAGGTGGACTTGTTTTTCATTTAAAAAAAAACACTCGGTACCAATTTATTCTAAAACCATGTGTACATATTGCTTTAATAAGAAATTATTTTAAAAACTCAAATTTAATAAAATTAATAAAGAAATAGTTCACTTCTCCTTTGCCTTCTCCCTCCCATTGCCCTATTTCCAAACCTCATTAGCTCTTGAATGGGCTATGATAGTCTTCCAAAAGTTTCCCTCACCTCTAATACCATCCAACACACCCTGCAATGCCTCTAGAATGTTCTTTCTCCAGTAAAATTGTGGCCATGTCACTCCCCTGCTTCAAGTATTTCCATGATGCTGTCATCCCCTGGGTAATGTTCCTTAACATGGAGGATAAGATTTTCCACAATCCGATTCTTGCCTAACTCTCCAGTCTGCTTTCTGAGCATCTATTATTGTCATTTTATGTCCTTCCAAAACTAACCTTTCATTAAGCGGTATTTGCCTTTAGTCTCATATTATCTGGCTGGAATGCTCTTTCCTCTTCTAAACTCCATCCTCCCTCCCCGCAATTCATTGCTTTCACTTGGCTTACTCTCTTCTTCTCATCCTTTAGTCCAAGGTTATTGGCTTTAGGCAGAGTGTATTATAGGACTTGGTTTCTCTCTCTCATTTTGTGAGCTCTGTTTCTTGGTGTTGGCTTCATTCTCAAACCCCACATAGTTGCAAGATAGTTGTAGCACATTTAGTGGAAAAAAGCAAGAGTCTCTTTTACATCTCATTCTGTCTCAATGGCCCTGACTACTAATACCATGGAAGGGCCATGTTCTCATTGGCCAGTCCTGAGTCACCTGCTCAAATCTGCAGTCAGGAGGTAGAGTCAATTCTATAGGAAGTATTATATACATTGGGAATAGAAAAGAGAATGGTCTTCAGGAAGAAATCCATCAGTAATTTCTCAAAGGAAGGTCTACGTATACAATGCAACAACATTGTAGACAGAGGCCATGGTCATGGCAGCAGAATTTGTGACTTCACACCAAAAACCCGGCACTTCTTGCAGCACTTGACAAATGTTAGGTGCCCAAAATGTTCATTGAATTTTTATGTGTAGGGTGTTGCTTTCTGACTAAAAGATATATTTTATGATATGGAATCTATCTTCAATATTGACATTTGAAAATTAAATCACTTAGTTTATAGAAATTCAAGTTGTTTAAGATATTTCTGTGAAAATGAACAGCATTTTTATAGCTGGATATAAATTTTAATTTTACTGAATTTGCAAAATAAAATTGTCACACTTTTATATATACTGCTGTTTTGTTTGAATTGAAAAAAAATTAATGAAAAACCCATCCCAAAGCAGTTGACACTTTGGAGAGCTTTTTATTTTATTTTATTTTTAATCTTTCTGACAAAGTGCTTGGAGACGAATGCTTTAAAAGAAAATGCTGCTTTGGCAATAAATTTTACATAATCCTGAAGGTGCCAAAATAAACTCTTGCATCAAGGGATTCAAAAAATTTTAAAAGAGCCTGCTTTTGAAATGTACAAAAAAAGCGCATCTGAAGATTTATTCTCAAAAGTGAGTATGTGCAAACCTGACCTCTTTGAGGAAGCAAGGTGTACTAACAGGCAATTCTATCTTAGCAACTGAGATTCCCCCAACAGCATGATGCAACTCTTTCATTAGCTGCATGTGGGTAACTTGATTCTTCTCTCTCTCCCTATTCCTTGTAGAACCTATCTGGGCAGCTATTTAATGCTACCAGGCCAAATTCTTTCTTCACGTTTCTCCTGCCAAGCAGTACCATAATTGTCATCAAGATGTGATCATCTGTTTCATATTGCTTTAACTCATGCGAAATGATAGCACCAGTGTGATTTGCCATTTTATTTCGGCTCTTATTCTTGAAAAATCGAAAATACGCAAACGCTTCTTTTTGACTCCCTTTCCCAAATCGTAAGACTGAATAAATTAACATTGTCCTGTTTGATGCATTGTACTATTTGATTGAAGGAAGAAGGATGACTAGAATGAAAAGAAGGTTTTTAAGAGAGGAAATCGGTTGAGAGAATAAGAGCTACTTTAGAGCATGTAAAAGCTTTCACAGTCCAGAAATGTTCTGCCCAATTTGGTAGCCTCTATTTGCTTTGACTATGAAATGTGGCTAATCTGCATTGAAATGTGCTGCACGTGTGAAATACACTTAGAATTTTGAAGGCGGTATGAAAAAAAGAATGTAAACTGTCTCATTAATAACTTTCATATTGATTATATATTGAAATGATAATGTTTTAGATGTAGAGAAGTATAAAATATATTCTTAATTTCACTTTTTCAAAGCAACTACTAGAAAATGTAAAATTGTACAGTTGGCTCAAATTTGTATCTCACAATATCTTTCTATTGAATGGAGCTGGTTCACAATTAATACACCAGGAAATAAAATGGTCAGAGATAAGATGTACAGAGATATAAAGTCATATGTACAGTAACAAGCATTCTCAAATGTTATTTTCTGTTTTGAAAGGCTTACTCGGAGGAATATTCATCTCTCTAAAAAAGGTCAGGGGAAAGGAAATGAGTGTTTTTCAATAAAATGGCTCTTTGTTTGGGCCTGCCTGGATATCAACATCCTCCTATTTCTGGCAACAGTGCCCTGGTGTTCCTTTGGGAAACCACCTCTGTCTCTCTGATTTGGAGTCCATGCGGTAACGCTGGCCCATGATTCACTCTAGATTTTGTCATATGACCCAGTCCTGGCCAATCAAAATGTTCAGTTCTTCTGGCCAAAATAATCGCCTTAGGAAATTGATGAAAGAGCCCCTTGAGGTGGATTCCAGTTTCCTGCTAAAAGGAATATAAGTTTGGCTATAGGTGTTCTGAGAGCAAAGTAGGGTAGATTCAGCAAACTTTTACTTAATAATCTCTGTTCAGTCTGTAACTTTAGCCCTTCCTCTACTGTGCTTAAATCCATAATCTCTCCAGTCCAATTTCTCCAAAAAAAATACAGTTCCAACCTGTTACAGGAGTTGAGATTAAAAATGCCTTTCTGCACATGTGCAGAGAGAGTCTAGGGGACGAGCTGGTGGTTCTCACAGCTTTCCATGCAGTCTTTTAACCAGTCCCTAGGTGCTCAGCCCTGCCTCTCACCTCTGACTTCTATCTTGAAATTTTATTTTCTGGGAGCAATGGAGAAATGGAGATTGGAGGAGACCAGTGATATTCAAAATAGTTGCTGAGTTTTCTATTTAGATTTCTTTTTCTTTCAAGTTTCTGGTTAAGAGTTTAATGACTTTAGTGTATAGGAATAAGATCAAGTGATTTTGCTTATTAAGTGTAAAATCCTATAATAGGATAATATTAAACTTTCCTTTACATTCCACTGTTGCATAAGCGATTATTCATTATAATTTAAATGTTATTATTATAACTTATATCTTCAAATATTATAGGATTTTGACATATTGACCACTGAGTTAAAAGGTACTAAAGCGATATGAATGTCGTATTTAATCTTCTTTCTTCTTTATAAAGGTAAATCACAGTATAATTGAACTGCTTCATTCTTTTCTATCTTTGCTTCACCTCTGTTCTCTAGGTGAATATCAATATGGATCCTTATCATAGTTCCTTGTTTTAATAAACCTTTTATGATGATAATTTTAAATGAACATAGTAAATTCACTGGATTTCACTTCAGATCTTTATTGTTAAGCTTCTTTGCCATGAAATATTTATATTTTGCACTATTTTCATATGAAAATAAACACTTTCTATATGTTACAACTTAAGACCAAACCCAACCTATTATCAGTAGTGAGGAAGACAATTTTAAAATTCATGAGTTGTTCATATTTCTGTTCATTAAAGCATTTTAGTAAGTAAAGGGATATGCTTTATTTATATAAAATCTCGTAGTTCATTTTATATTTAGGGGCTTCAACAAGCAGAAAGGCCAGATGATGTCAATTCCTTGGCATGAAATATAACTCCTGTAAAATGCAAACATGCCACCTCCTTTTGTCATTTTCTTGACATCACGTATGTAAAATAAGTTTGGATTTATGAATAGAATGGTGGTGGGTGTGGGGGTAAAAGAAGACCTATATTTTTCACATTTTTTAGAAGTTACATTGTTGCCCTTTCATTTTAATTTAGCAAAAGTGTCTTTGCTACCAAACGAAATACAGAAGACCAGCCCAGAGAAATGGTGAATACCCAGACCTTGACTTCATAATCTACAAGGTGGGAGTATGAAACAATAAGATACATTCATAAATACTGTAATTATAATGCACGGAAGAATGCAAGACCTAGGAGAAAAAGTATAAATAAAATGTTTTTTAAGAGCACAGAAAGGAGTAGTGAACAGCTAGTTGGGAAATACTGAACAATTTCTGTGACAGAAGAAGAACATGGAAGTTATCAGATGAGGAGCAGCAAAAACCCCAGTACGGCTCAGTGACCATGTTAAACACTGTGGGGTCATGCTTTTTGTGTTTGTCAATATCTTTCCCCAAATATCAGTGTCCCTCATAAAAATCAGATAAAGTCCAAGTTTCTCAATTTCTGATTCTTTCTGAGGCAGTTTTATCACCTTCTTTTCTGCTTTCCAATGTAAAGTTGTAGTTAAATTTGGAAAGACAGCAATTCAAATTCCATTTCTACCACAAATTAGCTGAGTGATGTTGAACAAGTTACCTCCTCTGAGCCAATTTCTTAATACCTTCCCTGTGATACAGGGATAACAATAATAGGATTTATTATGTATGGTTATGATAAAGGTCAAATGAATTAATAATATATGTCAGAGCTCAACAAATGATGGCTTAATTACAGCAAAGAAAAGTCAAGATTAGGAATCAGAAAATCCAGTCTTTAGTTTGGGTACTACTACTGCTTTTAAGATGTGTGGCCTACATAGATTGCTTATCCTGTTTGGACCTCAGTTTCCCTATCTGCAAAACTAGGGTTTTGACCAAAATGATCTGTACTGTCTCTAAACGGTAGTGGTATAAGTGCTATAGATGACATTTTTATTTAAATTTCATACTGAACTATGCAATTGGAATAAATCGAAAAAAAATGCCACCCTAAGTATATAATACATTGAAATTTTATTAAAAGGCTGAAAATGAAATTATAATGAGTTAGACTTGGAGAATGATTTCAAGTGGACACAAAAAGAATGGTGATAGATCAGCTCCTATTATCATCTGCCTGGATATAAGAGATAATAGATAGGAAGGGCTATTTTTAAAAAGCAGATGCCAAGTTCAAAGGTATTGTTTTAAAAAAAGAAAAGAAAAGAAAACATGCTCACCCTATTAATTGGTTATCCTGACAGGTTAGGGCCTGAGTGTTCCTAATGCAATGAAAATTCTGTCCACAGAGAGGATATTTAATATGAAGATGGTAACAGGATGTAGTAGTAATATTCTAAATACCCAGTATTCTAAATACCCAGTGATTGAATTTAACAAAGAACATAAAGAAAATCTAAGATACCACGCAGTATCTTAGATGGGTGACAGTATTAGATCAACTATCATGCCTTTTTTTTTTGGTACCCTAAAGACAGTCTTGGAAAAGGAAATAGGTAGCCATTACTCTTTAAGAAATGAAACACATCACCATTATATTTCTGTCTCTTCAATTTTTATTCCCTCCTGTGAAATTTTATCTTTGCTCCCTACCAAATGTATAAAAAAGATATTCATGATATTTGAAAATACATCAAGAAGACAAAATCATTCACATATTTTAGATATCTCTAATATTTAACTGCACTGTTGAAATTAAATGCATCAGCATGAATAGCTGAGATGGTGATGTTCTTAGGGTCCTTTCTCCTATAAGAAAAACAATGCTGAGAAATCTGTGACTCATAATCATGGATGAATCTAAGGTGTTTGCATAGAATTTAACATAATGGTAATGTAGCTGATAAGAAAGTCTAAGGGGGCTATTTTTTTATGTCCTAAATAATTGGTTGATCAAATTTGTCTGAGTTTTAGATTTCTGATCACTGCAGTACATTAGAGTTCACAACTAAAGGGAATATAGTATAGTGTGATGTATTTAAAGCAGTTAATAAGTTTACTCCAAAATGCCTTTTCAGCACTATAAATCACTTTATCATTAATTAAGGCAGCTAATCATTACACCTTAAAATTACAAATATCTAGTGCATACAAAAATGTTTAAAATGCTAAATTAGAAAATGTGTGTTATTTAGTTACATGTTTATAATTCACAATTGAGTAGGTATTTTGCAACCCTGCTAGTATATTGGATTATTTTTTTTGCAAAGTAAGAAAACATACATTGTAGTCATACCTTCTATGATTTCAGGTTTCTCCACTGCAGTTATATGTGTATTTCAAACTGCTTCAATTTATGTGTAACTTTATATCATAGTATCCTAAAGCATATCCCAGATTGGGAATTGACATCCAAGTATTCAAATAAACCAAGAAACTATTAATTTGCCCAGCAATTTATGTCTATACTTGGTACTATATAAGAACACCATAGATGTACTTACCAGTTTTAGGTAATAGTGACCTTGATGGATATTTATAGTGCTTTGATTGAAGTAATGATTTGATTGAGTACCCAATTTGCTAACACCTTTCTGCATCCCTGCCACTTGTTAGTGTCTTCCAGACTTCTGACTTGGTCATCTGATTTGCTTTGGCCAATGGGACAGTCACAAGTCAATGTAATGCAGCAAAGACTTGAAAAGCACTTACACATTAGTGTTTATGCTCTTGTTGTGCTTGACATGCTGCCACTACATAAATAAGCTCTAGCTAGCCTCTGAGCAATGAGACACATGAAATACATGGCTCAGTCATTCCCATTATTTCAGCACATGGGAACTAAACTCCAGGCCAGAGTTAAGCCATCCTAGTCCATGCAGCTTCCAGCATGAACAGTCCCAGCCAAGATCAGCAGAACCTTGCCAGATCAGCAGAACTGCCCATCTGAACTGTAGACTTTCCAGCAATAACAACTGGTTGGTTGTTCTTTTAAGTCACTAAGTTATGGATTGGCTTGTTACACAGCAATAAACAAATGATTTGCTATATATAGGAAATAAATTGCAGACCAAAAACAACTTTCCAAAGAACCTTAACTTTTCCTTTGCAAGTAACTAGATTTCCAGTGTAGGAGACAATCTTGGATGTGTGATCCTCCACTACCGTTGAATTAATGGATATCCAGCCTAAAACTTCTAGAGATATTGTATTCATTAGTTTTGTTCATTAATATTTCTATTCTCCCTTCCTTTGGGGAACAAGGTAAATTACACTTACCCATCTTCAGTAGACTACAAAAGTAACCATGGATTATTTTTCTGCCTCTATCCACACTCTTCAGCAAGGTGACTTGCAGCTCTTCCTGTGAAAAGGTAGATTCTGCTTCCCCTCATTGACTCTGAGCTTGGCCATGATTCCTTTAGCCTTGTGAACTGGATGGAACAAATGGGACCAAAGCCAAAGTTAAAAAATGCTTGCACATTGAGGCTTACTCTCTTGCTGACCTTGAAACCCTGTGACTGCTACCATGTGAACAAGTCAAGGCTAGCTTATTGATAATGAGGGACAACTGGCCTGCTTGCTTTGTTGTCCCAGATGACAGTCAACTCAACTTCAGAAACAGAATTGTCACTCTAACAGGAAGCTAGTCACAAACAACTGAGTGTGCTCAGCCCAGGCCAGCTGAACTAGCCAGCTGCACCTAAACAAGTTGCCATTCCATAGACTTGTGACCTAAATAAATAGTTGATGTTTAAGCTATTAAATTTTGAGGTGGTTGGTTACACCTGCAGAGCTATAGGGTCTATCACTCCTTTGAAGTTAGGCATGGCCACATGACATGCTTCACCCAGTGAAATATATCACTTCTGGCAGAACCCTTTAAGAGCTGGACAGTGATTTAACATCTTCTTTCTCTTGTTGTGGTGACTGGGGAGGTGCCAGATGGTGGATCTCCATAAACCTGGGTCCCTGAATGGACATGGAACAGATCTCCCCACCCTCCTTCACACCGACTTTGGGAGGACATATAGTTTAAGCAAGAAATAAATCTTTGTATTAAGTCACTGAATTTTTTTACTTAATTTTTTGTTTATTCCTTTATTTTTATTGTTGTTCAAGTACAGTTTTCCCACCACCACTTTCCTTCACCCCACCCACCCCCACTTCCCACCCTCAATTCTATTCCCCTTTGTCTTTGTCCATGGGTCCTTTATACGTGTTCCTTGATGACCTTTTCCCCGTTTTTGCTTCCCTTTTCCCCTCTCATTACTGGCAGTTTGTTCTCTATTTCAATGTCTCTGATTATATTTTGCTTGCTTGTTTGCTTTGTTGATTAGGTTCCACTTATAGTTGAGATCACATGATATTTGATTTTCACTGCCTGGCTTATTTCACTAGCATAATGCTCTCTGGTTCCAACCATGCTATTGAGGAGGGTAGGAACTCCTTCTTTCTTTCTGCTGCATAGAATTCCATTGTGTAAATGTACCACAGTTTTTTGATCCACTCATTTACTGATGGGCACTTAGGTTGCTTCTAGTACTTGGCTATTATAAATTGTGCTGCTATAAACATTGGGGTGCATATGTTCTTTTGAATTGGTGTTTTAGGGCTCTTAGGGTATAATCCCAGCATTGCAATTGCTGGATCAAAAGGAAGTTCCATTTTTAGTTTTCTAAGGAAATTCCATACTGTTTTCCACAGTGGCTGCACTAGTCTGCATTCCCACCAACAGTTCACTAGGGTTCCCTTTTCTCCAGAACTTCACTGGCACTTGTTTGTTGATTTGCTTATGATGGCCCTTCTGACCAGTATGAAGTGGTATCTCATTGTGGTTTTCATTTACATCTTTCTGATGGCTAGTGATGCTGAGCATCCTTTCATACATCTCTGGGCCCTCTGTATGTCCTCCATGAAGAAGTGTCTGTTGAGATCCTTTGTCCATTTTTTAACTGAATTGTTTGTCTTCCTGGGGTGGAGTCATGTGAGTTCTTGATATATTTTGGAGATCAAACCCTTGTGTGAGGTATCATTGGCAAATATATTTTCTCATATAGTTGGTTCCCTTTTCTCATACGGTTGTTTTGCTGTTGTTTTCTTTAGCTGTGGAGAAGCTTTTGAGTTTCAGTTACTGGAGCATAACATAGCACATTCTAACTATCAGGAAATTGGTACCCAGATGGAGGTAGAGTTATGACAGTGGAAAACCTAAAATATGTGGCTATGACTTACACACTCAGTGGATGGTGGCAAGGAAACTATTGTGAAAGGCTAGAAATTTAATAATCTGTGTTAGCTGTGGTAAAATATTTGCTAAAACTGTTCATGTGAGTCTCCCATTCTTCTCCTTTACCATGTTTATTCTGTTTCTGTCCCACCATTGTGTGTTAATGTGTGTGTGCATGAATGTGTGTGTGCATGCATGTGTGTGTAAGCAAAGAGGACTGATCCTTTGTCTTTTCAGGTCTCTATAACAAGAGAGGCTTATTCCTGTTCTAAAACAGGGACTACCATGTTATCTCATCACCCAGAGATCCTGCAGTTTGAGATCACCACCATTACTAAATAGAACTTGTGAGTTATCTCAGTCACTTGTGATAGGAGTGAGTGTATTTCTGTAGTGTAAGGAGAATGAACTATAAATTGGTGACTAGAAAGATAGGTTGCAGTAATCATTGGTGCTGTTCACTAGTAAATTCTGGTTATCTTTCTTCTGGGCAAATAGTAGGATTATACTTCCAAACTTCCCTTGAAGATAGACACGCCTCTATCATTTGATTTCATCTATGAAATGTGAGTGGAATTGGCTGCATTGTATCATTTTCAGGAAGAACCACTTTGCCATTCATCCTCCTTGAGTCTATCATGCAAGTGGAGAAGTCGCAGTGAGTGGGGCCTTCCTAAGCCATCTGGTTGCTTGGTGACAATGACCTGCTGTGAAGTTCCACTCTCTAGGCCCCCCCTAATTTTGGATCCTTTGTTCAAAACTGCTTGTTATTATACCATAAACTAACCCATCCTAACTAATGTAGATTACTGTAAAAATGATCAGGAAAGCTACAAGTGCTGATCATCGTGGCAATTAATTATTCTGAGTGTAATCTGTAACTGAAACCATTCACCGATAATTCCTAAAGAACCTTCACAAAATGAACATTCTAGAAAGGTGATTATGAGATTTTAGATTTCATTTTCTTAATCTGTGAAAATATAAAACTATATCTTCACTATAGAGAGCTTATGACGAGCAATTAAATATTTTCTTGTAGAAAAAAAAAGAAAGGTGGATAAAAATAAGCCACAAAACAGGGAGGGTGGTACTAAACTGAGAATTCATAGTAGTTTCCAGGAAGAATTAAAACACTTCCCACATACTTGTGCATAAATTTCCGGCCATACACAGAACTTCTCAGTAAAGTTTTGGTTCACCCCCTGCACGTATAAATACACACACAATTGTTGTAGTGCAAAAGTCAAAAATGTCATTGACGTTGATACGCGTATTTAATGAAAAGTTCTCTCTGAAGAAGAAAAAATATTTGCCCTTGCACAGTGCAGAATTCATCCCATAACATTTGTAAAGTCCTAAATGCCGTGCTACGCACTGTACTAGGGCCAGGCAAGTGAAACATGTCACGGACAGAAGTCTCAACGGGTCCCTGTTTTCCAGAAGTTTACATTTTGAGGATGATAAAAAGTTTCCTCTTTGGAGGTTTTCATTCAGTCACACCCAATTCCCCCGTAACTAAGTTTCGGTGAAATACGCCCTGTATCCTTTCCCTAATCCTTACAAATATTTTCAGTTTCCGAGACCTCTTCTCCCTGGAAACTGCTGTTACTGCGGGATCGCTCCGGTTATTCGGCAGTTATTTGGGATGCAGCCTAATGACCAGCTCACTCCATCATTGCAGTAGCTTGATGACAATGGTCCCCAAAAGTTTCCAACACTTACTGCACAAAGTGCAGCTTGAACCAGCAAGGAGCGGTCAACTCTTGCAGTTTTCGCCGCCCTTCTATCGCTGAACCTAAAGAAGCTAACGCTGCTGGGTCGGACCAGGCAACGTGAGCAGAGCGCAGTTCGGAGCGCAGAGCGTTAGAGGTCAGGTCCACCAGAGGGGAAACGCCGGGAAGTCGAAGGCCGGTCTTCGATCCCAGCCGTTCAACAAGCCCTAGTCTGCAGGGAGGACTAAAGGGTGCCCATCCCTGCTGGACTACAAGGACCAGCATACATGGCGCCGCAGCGTCTGGCTCCGTTCAGGGACTCAGGCGCAATGGAGACTGGGAAGTGAAGTCTACGGGCAGCCCGAGTCGCCACGGGAAGGCAGAAGGGAGGAGTTGTTAGTCCGCTCCACAGCACGCCGGTTCCTGGCCGGGCTCGGAGGTTCTAGCTCACGCTCGGGTTTTCGCGGGTGGTGGGAGCTGTATGGCTCGCTCGAGTAAACTCCAGTGGGAGGAGGGAGTGGGAAGTGGCAGGGGGGCGGGGTCAGCGGAAGCGGCAGGTTGCTTCCTTCTCCTCGCGCTCCCTCCCCCGCCTCTCCCAGAGGGAGCGGTTGGGAGGGGGAGGGCCGGGCAGAGGGAAGGTAGTGACACGTGTCAATCAACCCCCCTCCGGGGGGCGCGCGCTCCGGGGCTCGCGCCGAGGGCTCGCGCCCCTGCCTCGTGCCTGCGCCGCTCGTATGTAAATGAGGGCGCGTGACGCGGGACGCAGATGGACAAGGGAAGAGAGAGAATGGCCGCTGCCGCCGCCGCTGCTGCCGCCGCCGCCGCTCAGTGCCGGAGCCCTCGGTGCGCGGCGGAGAGGAGAGGATTCCGGCGGGAACTCGACTCTTGGCGCCACCGCCTCATGCACTGTGTAGGTAAGACAGACAGGGGCCGGGGAGCCGGCCCCGCGCGACGGCTGCTGCCGCAACCCCGAGGAGTTTGTGGCTGAGGGGTTTAGTTGAATCTCCCTTTCGGGTCAGTTCAATGGGGGAGCGAGATGGGAGCGGCGGCGGCGCGGCGGCCCCAGCGCTCGCCTTTTGTCTGGGGGCTCCTCGCCCGGCGCGGTCTGCGCTTCCTCCTCTTCCCCTTTTCAGCTGTTGGGCTCCCCAGGAACTGTTAGTTCGGACCCGCTCGCCGAGCCCCGGGGGGAACCGCTCGCTTGCGCTGTCCCCGAAACTCCTCGGCGCCCCTCGCCGCCCGCGTCCACCCTGTCAGGAGGGAAGAAGCGGCCCAGCGGGTCGGCGGCCAGGCGGAGAGGAGCGGCGGGAGAAAGGCGGACTGGTCCGCGCCCCCGCCGGGCGCACACACACCCCCTTGTCGCCGCCGGAGACCTGGCCGGCCGAGGCAGCGGAGTTCCAGGGGAGGGGGACCCGGGCGATCCCCGGGCGCTCGCGGGGCTGGGGCCAAGAGTGGGCTGGCGGGGGGCTAGGGGCATTGGGGGCGTCGCCCGAGGGGCGGGGGCGCCCTACTCTGCCCTCTCGCGCTTGGCGGCGGCGGCGCTGTGTGTACCCCTTTAAGAAGGAGCCGCTCGAGCGCTGACGGTTGGGATTTGAAGTTCTTCCTCCCTCTTTGGAAGTCTGGACGGCGGTGGTGGGGGTTAGGGGGCTGTTGCCATAGCGATGACACTCTCGACCCCCTTCTCCTTGTGGACGCCCCGACGACTCTGGTCCTCTTTTACTGTCATGTGATGGACCCGTCCCTGCACAGACACACACATCGCCCACCCCGCCTCCCATCCTATTCTCCTGCCATTCGGTCTTCCCCTTCGGTGGGGGCGGAATCCTTTCTGCTTCAAACTTCTGGGCTCGGGACTGTCATTCGACGGGCTGCTCGGGGTGGAGGGAGGTGGTGGGGACTGCCGGACCTTGCCGCTGTCGCTGTTTTGTCAGAGCGGAACATTGTGCTTGGAGCTGGTTGTCCAGCAGGTTGGTTTAGTGGACAGAAAGGGGTCGACACGGGTAATGGCATGAACACGGGTGTGTTGTGCGTGTTTGTTTTGGAAAGGTGTCTTGGGTAGGAGAGTAGGGAAAGACGAAAGAAGAGTGAATAGTGGCAGCAGCTTGCTTGATTGGCGATTAAATCTTGGCATTGGGAGTTAAGGCACTAATCTTAGTGCCTTAAGAAAACAACTCTCTTACCTTGTTTCCATCTCTTCGGTCGCCACTTGCGCCTCTTCATATCCCCACCTCCCTTAAATTTGTTTGGTTAGGGCCTGAATAAAGATTAGGTTAGGAAGAATAAAGTCTTCCTTGTTTTTCACCAGTGAAAAGGAGATCGCAGTAGGATAAACTAGTACAACTTCAACTCAGAAATGTGCGCTGAAGAATACGATGGACATAGAAAGACGTACAAGACGACTACTCTGATTAGGGGCATTTGAGTTATGTTTAAGCAATTTGCTGTTTAAACATAAAAATCTGTTTTGGTCTTATCTAAGGAAACGTTCTGGTAAAAGTCAAGTATTCATAAATAGTTTTAGTTCTTTAAAGAAGCGTAAGAAAACCTCAGGGTATTCTTAATATAAACATTTTAAGCTAAGTGTTACTAGTGCTTCCTGAATACAAAATGGACTCGTTTTTATAATTGCTCCTGTAAAGATCTCTTCCACTGACGGCCTGCTTAGAAATTGTTGAATTCCTTGAGTGGGAATCAGGCAGGATAACAACATTGTGACACGGGCCGGCGATGTTATTGTGTTAAGTTTTCCCGAGGCAAGCAGTGATTTGAGATATCTTTGGTTAATTTTATGGTTTTGAATATTTTCGGGTTTTTTAATTCTGTTGTCTTCTTGCTTCTTTAGATACATTTAGTATGGCTCTGAACTCAAAATATATGTGCTTTTGAAAAATAATCAAATATTAATTAAACACAAAATTAACTAGATTTGATGGGAAAAAGAACTTTCTGCCTTACCTTCTTGGCTACTTGAAGTAGGATTGGGAGACATTGAAAATTGAGTTAATGCTGTTATGTGTAATGTGCAATCTCTGTGTTAATATTTTTAATGTAATATATATTTATACAGTATTTGAAAGAAATTTTAACTGGGCTCTAACTATAGTTGAGAATTGTTTACCAGAGTGCCAGTTCTAGTCAGGAGACCCAATAAAACCCATCTAATACTTTGTTTTTGCCATTGTTATTTTTACATAAACAATAAAACTTTTAAACAGGATATATACTTGTTGATTGGGTTTTCAGTACCCTATCTGTGAAACACCCGTTTATACTGTAAACTGGGATTAAGTGAAGTTTGTATACTTATCTTAATTTACCTTTTGCTATTAATGTGCTTACATTTAATATTTTACTTTGTAAACAATTGTAAATGCCATAGTCTTTTTCTTTTTCATGTTTGTATGTGTGTATGTGTATATATAAATATATGTGTATGTATATATACACACACACATATATTTCTGTATTGCATATTCTGTGCTTTTATGGCTTGAAATCATTTTTATAAAATACCCTTTCTGCCTTTGGGGAAGAAAATGATTCAAAAGTGTTATTTTTAAATGAAATAAGGAAATTGTAAGCAGGGTTGTACAGCAAGTAAGTATCGAGCCAGTAGTGAAGTTTTAAATCTTCATTCGTAAAGTTAGTCTTTTAAAGTAATCTGATTCATTTCTTTTGTAACATACATAATCTAATTTTATGGGGGGAAAGTTCATCATGCTTGTAGTTAAGTAAGATGTATAACTCTTGATAAGGAAGATTATATTTACCTTTCTCTATTTGTGGAACTCATCTCTTCTGATTCATGACTATGATTTATTTCTTTTTTTAAAATTTAATTGAAGATTTATCCTGTAAGCTCTATGTCCCAATCAGCACCTCTATTTACAGTATTTTATTATTTTTCTATAATCATCATGTTCTATAATTTTGAGTTTGCTCATCTAACATGTTTTCATGCTTGTTGCATACATTAAATAGTATTCTAGTGCTTGGTATAATATTGAGATATAACAGATATAGTATTGAATCCTGTGGAATATATAATTAGTAAGTGGTAAGTTACAAATTTGAAACAGGGTTAAGTCCAAAAGAAAAGAAATGCATTTTTGTAATTTTAAATATTATTAAAACTTGTATGGTCTATTAGAATATTTGATCTAGGAGATAAGCCAAGTTTTTTCTTTTTGTTGTTTTGAATTTTTTTACTTTTAATTTTGATATAATTTCAGACTAGAAAAGTTGAAAGAATAATATAAGGAACTCCTATATACCCTTACCCACATTCACTAATTATATTATATTGTGCTGCATTTGCTTTCTCCTTCTTGCCTTCTATTCATGTTCTGTCCATCCATCTTATTTCAAAATAATTTGAAGGTAACTTGCAGATATCATACCTCTTTACTCATAAATTCTTCAGTGTATATTTCCTAAAATCAAAGATTTTGTTTTACCTGACCACAGTGCAGTTGTTAAACCCTGGAGATTTAACACTGACATAATACTGTTATTAAATCTCAGTCCATATTCAAATTTTATCTCTCTGTTTTATCTGTAAGCTCTTCCTCCCCTTAATCCAGGATTGTGCATTGCATTTGGTCATCACATCTTTTTAGTCTCTTTTAATGAGGAACACTTTCTCAGTTTCTCTTGTATTTCTTAACCTTGACAATTTTTGAAAAGTACAGGATAGTTATTTTATAAAATGTGTCCCAAATTTGAATTTGCCTGTTGTTTTTTCATGATCAAATTGATTTTACATTTTTGTCAATAATAACTCTAAAGATAGATGTCCTGTGCTACTTAGTACACCATATCTTGAGGTTTGTATTGTTGGCTTTGAAAATTTGGTGAAAGCATTATTCTCCATATTTCTTCCTAAAAGTTATCATTTATCCTTTTGTAATTAATCTGTAATTTTGAGGAAAACACTTCGAGAAATAGGATATTTATATATCCTCATCAGAATTTCATCCACAAGGTTTTAAAAAATATTTTATTTTAATTTTTAAAAGATTTTATTTACTTATTTTTAGACAGGGGAAGGGAGGGAGGAAGAGAAGGAGAGAAGCTCAGTGTGTGGTTGCCTCTCCCTTGCCTCTACTGGGGACCTGACCCACAACCCAGGCATGTTCCCGAGTGAGAATTGAAGCTATGGCCCTTTAGTTCTCAGGCCAGTGCTCTATCCACTAGGCCACACCAGCCAGGGCTTTTAAAAAAGATTTTTAAAAGATTTTTTAAGTGTATTTTTAGAGAGAGGGATGGAGGGAGAAAGAGAGGGAGCAAAACATCGATGTGCCAGAGAAACATTGATTGGTTGCCTCTCTCTCACAGGCACCTCAACGAGGTACTGGGCCAAAACCCAGGCACCAGGGTGACCCGCGAATGGAACCTTTCACTTTGCAGGACAGCTCTCAACCAACTGAGCCACACCGGTCAGGGCTCACCCACAAGTTTTAACATCCATTCATGATTTTATAACTTCATTATTCCTTCCATAGTTAGTAATTGATCTTCTATAATAAAACAGTCTTTCCCAAATGCTTCACTATTTATTTAGTTACTTAGTTATTTTTATCACTATCAATTCGTGGATTCAAATTTAAGCACTGCTTAAATTCATTACTGTTACCATTTTTTTCTGTTGTCCCAGTTTGGTCAGTGGGAGCCTGCCTCATCAACCTAGTTCCAGTGTTTGTTTGTGTTTTTTTTTTTTTTGACAAACCACACCTCTTCTTATCCTTCCCCACCCAATGATTTTTTTATCACTTCCTGCCAAAACAACATATTCCAGGTTCATCTTTTACATTACGTTTCCTATCCCTAACATCAGCCATCTATCCAAGGAGCTCTTCATTCTTTTGAGTAGAAAATACATTTAAATACCAAAATCTGAACATTAGGTTTCAAGACTGTTTTTAAAACTTATTTTTCGGAAATGAAAGCTAATAAGCAGTGTAATTGATTTGCCTAAGGTTGAAACAGCAAAACAAAATGGTGAAGGTTTGGTTAGAATTATTGTATAAACTCCACAGAGACTTTTCTACATATCAGTGTTGTCCAATAGAAATATGATGGGAGCCAAATGTGTAATTAAAAATTTTTTACTAACTGCATTAACAAAACAATTTTAATTAGCCTGCTATACTCAAATATTTTAGCTTAAGCCTTATAAACTTATTAATAAATATTTTACATTCTTTTTTGATATTGAGACCTTGAAATTAGGTATTTTACATATATAGCACATCTGAATTTGGACTAGCCACAGCTCAGGTGCAAATAGCCACATGTGGCAAGTGGCTCCCACATTGCATCAGACAGCGCAGTTCTGTAGTGTAGTAGTTCCAGGCAGCTCTTAATTACCATGATACCACTTATTTCAAAACTGTTGATAATAGCCACATCTATAGCTTAATTAATTTTTCCCCCAGTCTTTTATTTGAATAGTGTAAAACCTGTGTTTGCATCCTTGCTTTACCAGTTACAGTGTGGACAATTTACTTAACCTATCTGTACTTCAGTTTCTTACCTGTAAAGTGGAGATAATGAGCTCGTTTGAGAATTAATTGTGTTGATATATATTAATTATACCTACACATAGAAAGCATTCTATAAATGTTGCTATTATTATTATTGATTTACACAGGCTATTAGCACATTTGAGCTTTACAGTTTTGCCAGTAGATTCTTCCTGGTGGGAATGCTGATGAATGATAAAAAGATCATGAGGCATGTTAGAGAAAAAAATAGTACAAGCAGAAATGATATGTATTCCAGGGTATTATAGAGCCAGAGCCAGAGTCATAGAGGTCTAGAGTCATAGAATATCACTTAGCCTAATTGTGGCTTTTTGTGTATGAGACCAAAAGACAGTTGATGCCTTCTTACATTCTAAGGAATATTTTGGCTTTGTAGTAATTAAAAACAAAACATTAATTTAAATTTATTTTACCGTCCTGTTTGGTGTAGCTCAGTAGATTGAGCATGGGCCTGTGAACCAAAGGGTGGCTGGTTCAGTTCTCAGGGCACATGCCGGGGTTGTGGGCCAGGTCCCCCCAAATGAAGGTATATGAGGGGCAACCACACATCGAAGGGCCACCTTCCCTTCTTCTCTCTCTAAATAATAAGTAAAATCTTTAAAAAGAATAAATTTATTTTAAAAAATTTATGTGATACTAAAACTACTCTTTGTTGGTACGTGTTCTCTATTTTAGTCTTCCTGTTAACCTCATCACTGTCTTAGAGCACTGTACTCTGCAAGTGTTTGTTGAGTAGACTTTCTTCCAGGCTACATGCCCCATCTATAATCAGCAATATCAATGTCAGAGAATATTCATGTCCTTTATTTTTAACCTCTGAAGAAGTTGTGGTAGCACTTCATAGAGCTAAAGCACATAAGGATGGGATAGCCCAGGTAAATAAAATTCTAGATAATCAACCTAACACCTCTTTCTGGCTGCTGTGTGCTTTCTGCTCTTTTGGTTTTCTGCTATCCTCTAGTTCATCTTCTTACTCTTGCAATGTAAATCCCAGAAGAGTAGATTTACTTAGAAATCTGGATTTGATGAACACTAGTATGATAGGTCAACTACCCCCAAATCTTGTGTTACAACTATTTTTCCCAAGCACTAGCAGATTTTTTTATCCACTTAAAAAGATGTAAATTATGGTACTGCTTAATAACATGCATTAGACAAATGGAATGTATGATGATAATGAGTAGTAGAGTGCTTAAGACATATATCCAGATTTCTTTGTAAAATGGGTATATCAATAGATTTTGCATGTAAAATTTGAAATTCTGAGTACGTCTGGATTATTTTATACTTGGAAGTGTAAAATTCTGCTACTTTTAGGACCCAGCAGTGTGGGGATTTTGTGTTTTTACCGATGTTAGATTTGAGATATAGGCTGGTTGGAACATAGTGTAGCCTCCCTTTTGCATGGGACAGTCTCTCTGTGTCCATGTCACTTTCCTTTGGTTGGCTGCATGTGTACAACCCTTCCTGCTTGGCTGTGCACCCTGACAAGCAGATGTTTACTGTATCATGTAGATCCCCCTGACTTGTATGACTTTCAACCCTGGTTCTTCTATCCCAGTGCAGCCGTGGGAGGAGCCAGAAAGGCATGTAGATATTTGGATATGCAATTTCTTCTTCTTTACTAGTAAATCTAATTTTCAATTATAAATCCTACTTTTTACGTATAGAGCTTCTTTTTTGATAGTATTCCCTCCTTTTGATGTACATGTGGCCAGCATTCATGGGTGATAGATAACAGTTAGAGCACTAGGTTCATAGGTTCAACATTTTGGGGGCCCACTTAATTTTATGAGAGTCCATACTTGGGGCTGAATGTTATCATTAAGTAAATCTTTCAAAAGTTTTTTTTTTCACCACAGAATATAGATAAGAGAATGTGAATAGGCCCAGACCAACCTACTGCTCCTACTAGGAAACTAAGGTAACAAAATGTCATATTTGTGTTTGAACAATAGCACTTTGTTTTTAATTAAAGCTAAATAAAAATTTTGTTTTGAAGCCCTAGCCAGGCAGCTCACCATAAATAAGTGGAACATCAAATTGTTGTCTGTCTGTCTCTCTCTCCTTTCCCTTCTTTCTCTAAAAAATGTTTTGAGAATTTTTGTGTTTTCTAGAAAATATAAGTTACAATATAAAGAATCACTTTTCTAAATATCTTCTCATTTCCTTTTATAGAGTTTTCCCACAATTGGCAACAATGCTATCCTGCTTACTTACAATTGCCTCTTGTTTTTCTTTACCCTAATGTATTGTCAAGTTATTACTTTCTTTAAAATATCTCCTGGATTCAGTTTTTTTTAAATAAAGTAAGTACTTGTGCAGATTCAGGTAAGATTCTGGTTTATGTCAATATCTGCATTGCTGGTTTTACTGTCTTTCAGTCTAGCTTGTAACCTGCATTTAATCACTATTTGAAATAGCTGCTTTGGTATTGTAGTTTACAAAGCAGTGGTATCTCCCATTTATCCTTTTTCATCAACTAAAAGCTCCTAACCATATTCAGTTAGTTGATCATAGTCTACCAGACTGTGTCTTCCCTATTTGTTTTTCTGCTTTCTTCTTTAGACAGCCCAACCATTTACATCTTACTTTTACTTCTCTATTACACACATTGCCCAAAATTCTTGAATATCTTTTTAGTTATACCTTCTACCCTACATACTCAGTCACCTTTATAATTCAGTTGCAATCTGGAGTCTTAAGAAAAGTATGTGTTGAAAAACAAGTTTGAGAACCTTTCTCCATTAATTCAAATTGGCCAGTTCTTTTCTGATGGATATGTGTAAGGTGTATGTGTAGAGGAAGTGACTTTATCCAGTAGTCTTCATATTTAAATAGTAATCCATTTAGTGACAAGGCACTAAACCTTCCTAAATGACAGAATGAAGGATTGAAAGAACACCGTTCCTTTTTTAATCTACACCATTATAACCTTAGGCACAAGTCACTTCACCTTCCACAGATGGAAGTCTATCAAACTAGGATAATATCTGTCCTGAAATGTCCACTAGTTTTGTTTTTATGAAAGATGCTATAATACTTATGTAGTAGTGGTTTCTCAGCTGAAGATATAAATTAGGGAATTAACAGCATGCAAATGGATAAGATTGCCCAGGGGTAAAGGAGAGTATAATGATAGTAGTAGAGTACTCAGTGCCTTGCCTTTAAGGACTCTTAATTTTTTAGGCAAAGGAAGAACAGCCTCATAGTAAGGCCACTGAACTTTTACACTAAAAGTAAGTCCATTGGCTAAGTAGAAAACCAGGGGAGAGTAGTATCACCAAATATAAGAGAAGTGTGTTAAAATAAGGAGGGATTGTTACATGTCGATGAGATGTCTACTGTGCAACAGGGACCTTGACTGCATTTCAACAGAGTGGTGTGAGGATGGAAACCATATTGTAATAGCTTAGAAAGTAACTAAGATGTGTATCAGTGGAGATAACATTTATAGTAGACTACTCATTTGAGAAGATACAGTTTAAGGAAGAACAGATAAAGCAGTAATTGAAAGAATCTGGGGTCTAGGGATGTTTGCTTTTTAGGTGGGAGATAACATTTACAATATTAAGTAAGATGAGGAATACTTTCATGAGTCAATAATACTTATGATGCCCTGGCCCGTGTGGCTCAGTAGGTTGGGTATGGTTCCCTGAGGTGCCTGGGTTGCGGGTTCAATCCCCAGTAGGGGCAGCAGGCAGCCAGTCGATGTTTCTTTCCCTCTCCTTCCCTTCCCCTCTCTTTGGAGTCAGTAAAAGAAAAAAAACACTTAAAAATATTATTCATGGTTATTTCATGTTATTTAATTAAGCTGAGACTCGATAGTACAAAATATTGAGCCAGATAAATTAAATGAAAAATGGGATGGTTTTGGTTTGAATCATTGAACGCGGACTCTAAATTTCTCTCTTATTTTTCTCCAAAAGTATTTTACCACTAAGTTCATTACTAAGATATGGTGTATGTGGCATTAGTGTGTTACACATTTTAAAGGAATGATTTTTTTCAATTAATTTACTGTTGTCAGTCAAGTATTTGGAGTCATACTATGTGCCAATTGATTTTTTTCATGTGATGAGGACTTTAAAGATTTACTCTGAGCAACTTCCCAAATGCGATACAGTATTATTATTAACTATAGTCACCACACTCTACTTTACATCCCCATGACTTACTTTTTTTATTATTGGACATTTGTACCTTTTGACCCCTTTCACCATTTCACCTGCCCCCTGTTCCCTACCTCTGGTAATCACCAATTTGTTCTCTGCATCTATAAGCTTGGTTTAAAAATACTAGTTTTTTCAATGATAAGTTTGTATTGAAGAACTTGACTTGCAATTGAGGCCAAAATTAGGCATTGAACTTCTTTACCTGCCCATTCCCCTTGACTGAATTTACCAATCTGTTATAGACAGAGCAGCCGAAGCTGTGAGGCTCTTCTAAAATATAGGGACGTTCTACCCCAGTGAGTTTGCCCTGTGATTTGCTTATTATTAGGTATGTCTGTCTAAGCAGAGTGAGCAGAAGGGTTGGCCATGCATGAAAAATGACCTTTAAAACACTAATCCATCCCACTACAAACAACAATCAGGATGTTGCCAGTATTAGTCATTTCTCTTTCCTTTGGGAGGACTGAATAAGAGGTAGAGAAAAGGGCAGGAGTTTTTTCCAAAATGTTTCCCCCAAGAATGTGATGTGTTGGGAAAGGTAAAAAACTGTGGGTTGAGTAAAAAAATATATATTGTCTACACTGGAAACAGGGTTTAGACTTTGCTTTTAAAGAGCTCACAATTATTAGGAATGTTAAATATTAGAGTTGGTATAATATAATGGAAAGGCAGAGGAGGGAGCGACTAATTTTGATTTGAAGGATCTGAAATTACTAGACTTCAAAAGATTGAATGCAAGTAGGATTCCAGCCCTTTTTATTGTAAAGGGCTGTATAATAAATATTTTAGGCTTTGAAGGACATGTGGTCTCTAATGCAACTACTCAACTATGCTGTTGTAGCACAAAAGCATTACATAAATGAATGAGCATGTCTGTGTTCCGGTAAAAAAAAAAAAAGTGCTTACAAAAATAGGTGGATTTGGCCTACAGGCCATAGTTTGCTGATCCCTAAGTTAATTTAAATGATGCAGCAGGAGAGTAGGTTGGAGGGAATAGGCAGAGGGATAGAACGAGCAAAGGTATAGAAGTCTAAAATGATGATATATTCTGAAAATATTCAGCAGTCTAATATTGGAATATAGGTAGGAGTAGGAAGTGGGACTAGAAGTATAAATTATGGCCTCTGCAAGGAGGAAATTATGAGCCTTTGAAGTTTTTTTTAATGGGTAATAAGCATGATCAGATAAGTCTGCTTATTTTCATTTTTGAACATCTGTTGGTTCAGGTTTGAGGGGTTTCTGTTTGTAATAGTTTTAAAGAAGCTCAAAATTGAATCAGCCCTTTTTAAGTCAAAATTGGGGAAATTAGCAATCTATTATATATTTAATATATTAAAATATTAGATTGGTGAAGTACTCTCAAATGACACCTTTCTTTTCTAATTAGACTCTGAACAACTCAAAAAATAAAACAAGGAGAAAGATGGAAACCAAAATGTCACTTCTATTACTAATAGAGACCAGGTTAGAAGAATAGCTTGGTGGGAGAATCAGGTGGTCTGTCATAGGCTAATTTATGCACAGTCCTAGGTGTACTAGGGAAGGAGAGCAGAATATGTGCTGTCTGCAGGTATGTTCTCCCAGTAGCTTGCTACCAAGGGGAAAAGGAACAGAACTAAGCTCTTTCTCCTCAGTTCTTCCTTCCAAAATCAGGTCAGTCACTTCACTTTCCCAGGGGTGAAGAGAGGCTCAGATTGTTCTTATGAAGCATCACTTCTCATAGAAACCAGAAGCAAGGAAAAGGTGTGCTAACAATTAAAGCTAATTTTTGCAGAGTTAAAAGTGGGGGATAAGTGTACTGGAAGCAGTATGACTATTATTCTACTGAAAATAAGTCAGACTTACCCATTCTGGATATTTTTTTTATTAAAGATGTTATTTATTTATCTTTAGAGGGGAAGGGAAGGAGAGAAATATCAATGTGTGGTTGCCTCTCATGTGTCCCCTGCTGGAAACTGGCCTGCAACCCAGGCACGTGCCCTGACTGGGAATTGAACCGTGATGCTTTGATTCGCAGGCCCGCTCTCAATCCATTGGGCTATGCCAACCAGGACTCCATTCTGGACATTTTAAAAATTATGTAATTCTAGTGATGGGAGTCACTGTATTTCTTAAATTCATAAAATTAGTAGTCTTTTTAAAAATGAACTAGATTTTCCTCAGGTATGTAAGATACTTCAATAAAATGCATGTTTGGCTAGAAAAGAAAGGGAAAACTTCCTTCTTTATAAATTTTCAATTGGCTTTTTAGATTTAGAAGGAACTATTTTTAAAAACAGAGCACTGTTTCTTTAAATGGGAAAAGCAGATACTTTGACAAATAGATGATTCTATTAATTAGTTCTGATTATGGGCACTTGTGTAGTTTTTTTCACTGGCGTCTTTAAAATATTGTTTATTCTTCCTGTACTCTTTCCCTTCTTTTCTGAACCGTTTAGGAATAAAACCATCAGGAGGAACCAAACAAGAGTAAGTGTCCATCCAGGGTGGGGTATGTGGGAGGGGGAGCCATGTCTGTTTGGAGGAGTGGGATATCAGAGCCTGTCAGAGGTGAGGAGGGTTGATGGAGTTGTGAGGGGTCAGGAGCAGTCCATATAGGAGGGCACGTTGGGACCCAGGCTGGGTCAGTGTGGCATCTGTGAAGAAGAGTAGCTAGTGGGGGGTGGTCAGTTGTTCCAGTGAGGGTGCATCCCCAGGCAAGAGGGTAAGCTGCTGTGGGTGTGTTGAGGCTCAAGTAAGCTGAGGATGGGGTGCATGCATAAACGCAACCTAGTGCAAGATATCAGAGCCTGAGGGTGGGAAGAGGAAGGCATCCCAGTGGAGGGTAAGCACAATTTGGAGTGTTAGAGCTTCAACAGGATGAAAAGTTGTGCCAAACGTGAGGAATTGGGACCTAAACAGAGAAGGTTACATGCGTGGTAGAAGTGTGAAAGTACTGAGGCAGCTCAAGGGGGGTTAGGAGAACATCCATGCAGGGATGGGAAGGCAGCCGCATGGGAAATTGGTTACATACAGGGAGACTGGTAAATAAACAGATATTAAAGATATGTAAGCCATGTCTCTCACTGTCTGAGAAGTGTTATAAACATGGTAATGGAGAAAAATTAGAAGGCTCTTTGTAGTGCTGGATTGGAAATTGAGGTGTTAGTGTGAAATCATGGTTTTCATTTTATCTATAGAGAAAGATACAGAAATATAGAAATAAATGTATATGTATATAGTTGACCCTGGCCCCTTACACAGTCCAAAATCTACATATAGCTTCTCCCCCAAAACTTGTCTACTAATAAGCTACTGTTGACCAGAACCTTACCAATAACAATCAGTTAAAATACATTTTGAATGTTGTATGTCCATTATACTGTATTCCTACAATAAAGCTAGAAAAAAGAAAATGCTATTAAGAAAATCATAGGAAAAATACATTTACAGTAGCTTATTGAAAAAATCCATGTATAAGTAGACCTTTGCAGTTCAAATTCATGTTGTTCAAGTGTCAACTGTATATACACACATACCCTACATTTTTTACTGAGAAGGGGCCTAGTAGTAGTGAGCATAATGTATCATTGTTAATTTCTTAATTTTAATGGTAGTGTTTGTAGGAAGTACTTTATTAAAGAATTCAAGGATAATGGGACATTGTGTAGACCATTTATTCTCAAATGATTGGGGAAACAATTTTTTTAAATATATTTTATTGATTATGCCAGTACAGTTGTTACACTTATTCTCCCTTTCCTCCTCCATCTGGTACCCACTAATAGCCTCTGGCAAGTTGCCCTCCTATCTCATGTCCATGGGTCATGCATATAAGTTCTTTGGCTTCTCCATTTCCTATGCTGTTCTTAACTCTGTCTATTCTGTACCTACCAATTTGAACTTCCTAATCCCTGTACCTTTTCCCCCATTGTACCCTTCTCCCCCATTGTACTCTTCTCCCTCCCAGCTGATAACCCTCCAGATGATCTCCATATCTGTGATTCTGCTTCTGTTCTACTTATTTCCTTAGTTTGTTTTTTAGATTCAGTTGTTGATAGTTGTGAATATATTGCCATTTTAATGTTCATAGTTTTTATATTCTTTTTCTTCAGTGAGTCCCTTTAACATTTCTTATAATAATGGCTTGGTGATGATGAACTCCCTTAGCTTTACCTTGTCTGGGAAGCATTTTATCTGCCCTTCAAATCTAAATGATAGCTTTGCTAGATAAAACAGTCTTAGTTGTAGGTCCTTGCTTTTCATGACTTTGAATACTTCTTGCCAGTCCCTTTTAGCCTGCAAAGTTTCTTTTGAGAAATCAGCTGACATTTTTATGGGAACTCCCTTGTAGGTAACTAACTTCTTTTCTCTTGCTGCTTTTAAGATTCTCTCTTTATCTTTAACCTTTGGCATTTTAATAGAGATGTGTCCTGGTGTGGTCCTCTTTGGGTCCATCATGTTTGGGACTCTGCTTCCTGAAGTTGCAGGTCTGTTTCCTTCAGTGAATTAGGGAAGTTTTCTTTCATTAATTTTCCATTTCGTGCTCTTTTCTTTTCTCCTTCCGGCACCCCTATGATTGCACTGTTGGTACTTTTGAAGTGTCCCAGAGGCTCCTTAGCCTACCATTGTTTTTTTGGATTCTTTTTTTTCTTCTTGCTGTTATGGTTGAATTTTTTTTTCTTCCTTATGTTCACAAACATTGATATGATTCTCAGCTTCATCCACTCCACTGTTCATTCCCTGTAAATTGTTCTTTATTTCACTTAGTGTAACCTTCATTTCTACCCGGGTCTTTTTTATGCTTTTGAAGTACCCATGAAGTTCCTTGAGCATCCCGTAAGCAGTATTTTGAACTCTGAATCTGGTAGATTGCTTATCTCCATTTTGTTTAGTTTTTTTCTAGAGTTTTGTTCTGTTCTTTCAATTAGGCCATGTTTCTTTGTCTCCTCATTTTGGCAGCCTCCTTGTGTTTGTTTCTACATATTAGGAAGCTGCTTTGACTCCCTGTCTTAGTAGCGTGGCGTATTGTAGAAAAGCACACCAGTAAGTTGGATGGGGTAGATCTGTGTGATGGAGTTTCTGATATGGAGTTACCATTCTATGGCTCTGTTTGGGGGAAGGCTCAGAAAGGGGACAGTGGCTGCTACCTGGCCTCTGGAGCTTTGTCCGGGAGGAAGCTTTTCCTGGAACTCACCCTGATGCCAGACACTTCAGTTTCTCCCCGTATGTTGCGGGTGCCTTTCTAGCTGCTGTCCTGGTGCTGGAGTCTAAAGAGAGTGAGTCTGCATTGATCCTAAGTCCTTTGCAGGCCATTTAAGAGAAGATGCCTGAAAATCCCAGTTTCTTCTGTCACCCGAACCCCCACTGGTTTTTACAGCAAAAGTTATGGGAACTTACCTTCTTGGCACTGGAGCCCTGGGCTAAGTGGTCTGATATGGGGCTGGGAAACCTTGCTCCCAAAGTATCCCTTCCAATTTTTATCCACCAGCTGAGTGTGGAACCACCCATTCCCTAACTTGACATGTCTTTGCAACTCCAGGTCTCTGCCCCCTTACCTGTCTGGATGATTGTGACCTCTTTAATTCCTTGGTTGTTAGACTTACATACAGCTCAATTTTATGATGATTCTGGGTGATAGTAGTTTTGTAGTTGTACTTTTTTAGTTGTAATTTTTGTCATGGTTGTGCGAGGAGGTGAGCTGTGTTTACCTATTCTTCCATCTTTGAAAAATAAAATATCTTACCATATTTAAAACATATTTTATAAATTTAAGACTGTTACAACATAAAAGTAAACATTTAAAAGGAAAGTCATAGCCCTGGCTGGTGTGGCTCAGTGGATTGAGTGCCAGCCTGTGAACCAAAGGGTCACTGGTTTGATTCCCAGTCAAGGCACATGCCTGGGTTGCATGCCAGGTCCCCAGGAAGGGGTATTTGAGAGGCAGCCACACATTGATGTCTCTCTCTTTCACTTTCTCCCTCCTTTCTCCTCTCTAAAAATAATGAATAAAATTTAAAAATATAGTTACTATATCAAGAAAATAAAGGAAAGTCATTAGTCTAAATAGTACATTTTCTTAAATTAATTGCCTTCAGCCTTCGAGACCACATAGTTATATATAAATTGTCATACAGACTTATCAACACCGAGTTGCCCTTTGAAATGATGATAGCTAATATTTACTGAGTGCTTACCATGAGTCACACTGAACCCTTTTGGATCCTCAAAGCCATGTGCCTCTGGGCTTTTGCATATTTGCTTTCTCTTTCTGAAGTATTGGTATCTGCTCTTCATTCCTTTTTCTTGTAAACTTTTTAAAAAGTATAACTATATCAGAAAAAAAGTATGCAGATCATAAACTTATACTTCAGTGAACAAAGTTAAAATGTTCTTGTAACTACCACCAGATCAAGAAATAGAACCTCCCAGAAGTCCTCTTATACCTCTTCCCAATCAATAATTTTTCCCTTGTCCCCAAATGTGGATAATACTCTGACTTCTTAACACCATAGATTATTTTTGCTTGTTTTGGGAAACTTTGTTTAAATTGAATTACATGGCATTTATTCTCATGTGTCTAGTTTTTCGAACTCAATATTATGTTTGTGAGAATGATTTATATGGTTGCCTATAGATGTAGTTCATTCATTTTCATTGCTTTATAATATTCTAATATGCAAATATGTCATAGCTTTTTAAAATCTATTCTTGTTTTGACAGATATATAGGTTATTTCCAGTTTACATTATTATAAATAATACAGTTGACATTCTTATACATTATATACTTTTAATTTTGGCTCAATTCCTGGAATATATTTCAACCTTATTTTAGCTAACCAGATTTTACTTTTTCCAGGAATCCTTCCCTAGCCTCTCCAGGTTTGGATTTGGTACCTTCCTATGTGTACTAATAATGCTCTCTTCTTCTTCTGTCATAAACATTTATGCTGTATTTTTCACAGAAGTTCAGTTTGTGTGTGTGTGTGTGTATGTGTGTGTAAATACAAAATCATGTTTTCTGTTTGTCATCTTGGTACACATTGAGTATTTAAATGAGTTTTTTAATACATTAACTCTTCTTTATTCTTTAGCAATACATTGCTAAAAAATAAAAATAAGCGTAAGTACAGGGGTGGGTAAAAGTTGGTTTATAGTTGTTTGTATGAAAATAATTAATAAATAATAGTACAAGAATAAACTTTGTTTTACTTACAATTATAAACCTACTTTTGCCCACCCCTGTATAATGGTAATTGCTCTCTGCCTTTCTCTTACTCTCTTTATTTAGATGTGGAGAGGTACTTTAAAATAGATTATTATCAAATTATGTTAACATTTTTTAATGTCAGGCATCTGCGTTGTCCCTTTTGTAATTTTGTTCTGCTGTACAGCTGTTGTGTTGAATGTTTTTTGCAATTTCTTATATAATTTGTGTCACATTTAATATATAACCTTATTTGTGTCAAGTAATATTATTTGTCCTTTGAGGGTGGTCTTGAGTTTTGAAAATAACCAAAAAATTTGGAGCAAAAAGTGAATTTTATGAATGATAAATGATCAAAAGTGAGTTGAGGTTTCAAGATACATCGATTCTCCTCCTTGTCCCCATCCCCTTGTTGCTTTCAAAGCTTTCTTTTACAGAATTAAGTCACTGAATTTAGGTAGAGTTAAGCCAGTGATATAAGCCAGAGTTTATAGTATATTATGCTTTTGAGTTTCTTGTGCCTTCCAAATTGCTTATATTTGCAAGTTACTTCTCTTGTACTTAATTTATACTTGAGTGTAATTTAATTTGTAAGAGTTTTCTTTTTCATTTTAACCTTTTTTATTATGAATTTGTCTTCTCCAAAATTAAAATGTTCATCTTTGCTTTAACCACCATGCCTCTTACTAACTCTCATACCCCCTCCCTCCCACCCCCCCAATTAAATAATAATGATACTGTACCTTCTACCATCTTATTTCTGTGTGTTGGGCTTGATCGCTCTATTCTTGCTCATGTCAGACATTCTGTATAATATTTATTGATCTTGTTTGCTGCTTTGTCTTTCTTCCTTACTGAACTGTGAGCTTAAGGCACATGTTTATTAGAAGTTTAACAAAAATGTTTTTTGAAACATTGTCACCTGTTTTAGTCTTTTCTAAAGCTACTCTTATTTTCCACAAATGCTTAATTTTAGTCACCTTTCTTAGTTCAAAACTCTTCTACCTCTTTATTGGAAAAAGGTGGCCCCTTTCTCCCTGTAACCAAATACTCTGTTAGGCCATGAAATTCAACTACATTTATTAATGGTTCACTAGTAGGACAAGTTTTGTGGATAATACAGAGTCACTAGAAATTGTTCTTATTGTCAGGTTGCTAAATATTCCAGTTTCCTTTGCTCATTCAAAAAGAAAGAAAAGAGGGAACAGTGAATAAAAGAAAAAATGTCTCAAATTAGAGTTTGAATGTACTTGGAGAATGTGATGCTGGTAACAATTCTGATAAATAAGATTGGAAAAGTCTTTGTGATAACCATTTAGATCGTATTTGTTGCATATTAGGTCTGTGCATTTTACACATGAACAAACTGCTGCTTAATATGGTTAGTTGCTCAGCTACTTGTAAATCTGAAAGAAAATGTTTTGGATTTGTCTGGAAGACATGACACTTGACAGATGAACAAATTTGAGGGAAGGCATTTCAGATAGACAGCATGAGTGAAAGTTCAGATGTGTAAGCATCTGGTTTCCTATGAGTGGAATGCAGTTTACATATGATGAAGTGCTATAAAATGAGGTTGGAGAATAGTCAGGGGCTAGATGAGGGAAGGCTGTATATGCTATCTTACAACATCCTATAAGTGGTATATACCCCCTAAACAGTTAAGCAGAATTAGCAGTCTTACGCTATTTTAGATGGTGAAAGTTGATTAGAACAATGATTCTTATATCTATTATAAGAACCTTGGTAATCAGAGAGATATTCCAATAATCTTCAAATTTTCTGTACTGTTCAGAATAATGTTCAGTAGCGGGGAATTTTTTAAAATTTTAAAATTATTTTTAATGTTATTCTATTACAGTTGACCCAGTTTTTCCCCCTTTATTCTACTCTCCCTATCCCCCCTCCACTCCCACAGTCAATTCCTACACTGTTGTTTTTGTCCGTAGGTCATTCATGCATGTTCTTTGACCACTCCCTTCCCCTTCTTTCCACCCTTTCCTGCACCTCTTTGGTCACTGTCAGTCTGTTCCATGTTTCCATTAAAGTGCTTCTATTTTGTTCATTATTTTATTTTGTTAATTAGATTCTTCTTATAGGTGAGATAATTTGGTATTTGTCTTTCACTAACTAGCTTATTTCACTTAGCATAATACGGTGCAGTTCCATCCATGATGTCACAAAAGGCAGGAGTTCCTTCTTTCTTTCTGCTGCATAGTATTCCATTGTGTAAATGTACCATGGTTTTCTGATCCACTCGTTTACTGATGGGCACTGAGGCAGTTTCCAGCTCTTGGCTATTGTAAATAATGCTACTATGAACCTAGGGCTGCATATGTTCTTTTGAAATGGTGATTTGGGATTCTTAGAGTATAATTCCAGCAGTGGAATTAAGGCAGTTCCATTTTTAGTTTTATGAGGAAATTCCATACTGTTTTTCCACAGTGGTTGCACCAGTCTGCATTCCCACCAACAGTGCATGCACTAGGGTTCCCTTTTCTCCCCATCCTGGCCAGAACTTGTTTGTTGATTTGTCTATGAGGCCATTCTTACAAGTGTGAAGTGATCTCATCATGGCTTTAATTTGCACCTCTCTGATGGCTAGTGATGCTGAGCATCCTTTCATATGTCTGTGGGCCATTTGTATGTCCTTTTTGGAAAAGTGTCTATTCAGGTCCATTGCCCCTTTTTTAATTGGATTGTTGGTCTTCCTGGTGTTGAGTCATATGAGTTCTTTATATATTTTGGAGAGCAAACCCTTGTCCAATGTATCAGTGGCCAATATGTTCTATTTGATTGATTCCCTTCTCATTTTGGTGATGGTTTCTTTAGCCGTGCAGAAGCTTTTTAGTTTTATGTAGTCTTGTTTATTTTTTCCTTTATTCCCCTTGCCCTAGGAGATATATTGGCAAAAATATCGCTAAGTGGGATATCTGAAATTTTACTGCCTGTGTATTCCTCTAAGACTTCCATGGTATCACCACTTATATTTAAGTCTTTTATCCAATTTGAGTTTATTTTAGTGTATGCTGTGGTGTAAGTTGGTGGTCGGTTTCATTTTTTTGCTTGTACCAGTCCAGTTCTCCCAATACCATTTATTGAAGAGGCTATTTTTACTCCATTGTATGCATATGCCCTCTTTGTCAGATATTAATTGACCATAGAGATGAGAATTTATTTCTGGGTTCTCTGTAGTGTGCCATTGATCTGTGTGTCTGTTCTTATACCAGTACCAGACTGTTTTGATGACAGTGGCCTTGTAGTATACTGGTAGTTTGATATAGGGTATTGTGATCTCTTCTACTTTGTTTTTCTTTGTCAAGATTGCTGAGGTTATTTGGGGTTAATTTTAGCTAATTTATTTTTCTTGTTGCTATAGTAAATGGAATTTATTTCCTGTTTTGATATTTCATTGTTGATGTGCAAAAATGCCACCAGTTTCTGAATTTTGGTTTTGTATCCCACTATTTTGTCAAATTCACTTGCTAGGTTGAGAAGTATTTTGATGGAGACTCTAGGGTTTTCTCTGTACACTATTGTGTTGTCTGAAAATGAAAATTTTCTCCCTCCTTTCCAATTTGGATGCCTTTTATTTCTTTTTCTTGTCTGATAGCTGTGGCTAGAACTTCTAGTACTGTGTTGAATAAGAGTGGTGGAAGCAGTGTGTTGTCTTGTTCCTGATCTTAAGGGGAAAGCTTTTAGTTTTTGCTTGTTTGAGTATAATGTTGGCTGCAGGTTTCTCATATATGGCTTTTATTATGATGAGGCATGCTTCCTCTGTTCCCACTTTGCTGTGTGTTTTCATCATAAATGGATGCTAGATTTTACCAAATGCTTTTTCAGCATCTGTTGAGATGATCATGAGGTTTTGTCCTTCATTTTCTTTATATTGTGTGTTATGTTTATTGATTTGTGAATGTTGTACCATCCTTGCATCCCTGGGATAAATCCCACTCGACCATGGTGTGTGATCTTTTTAACGTATTGCTGAAACTGAATTGCCGATATTTTGATGAGGATTTTTGCATACATGTTCATCAGCGATATTGGCTTGTAATTTTCTTTCTTTCTTGTGTCTTTATCTGATTTTGGAATTAGGATGATACAGGCCTCATAAAAAGAGTTTGGGAGTCTTCCCTTTTCTTGAATTTTTTTGGAATAGTTTCAATAGGGTAGGAGTTAGTTCTTCCTTAAATGTTTGGTAGAATTCACTTGTGAAACCATTCATTCCAGGGTTTTTGTGTGCCGGAAGTTTTTTGATTGCTGCTTTAATTTCACTAGTTGTTGTTAGTCTCTTCAGGATTTCTGCTTCTTGATTCAGTTTTGGAAGATTGTATGTTTCTAGGAATTGCTCCATTTCGCCCAAGTTTTCCAATTTTTTGGCATATGATTGTTCATAGCAATTTCTTAAATACTACTTTGTATTTCTGTGGTATCAGTTAATAACTTTACCTCTTTCATTTCTGATTTTACTTATTTGGGTTCTCTCTTTTTTTCTAATAAGTCTAGTTAAAGGTTTGTCAATTTTGTTTATCTTTTCAAAGAACCAGCTTCTGGATTTATTGATCGTTTGAATTGTTCTAGTTTCCATGTCCTTTAATTTTGCCCTGATCTTGATTATTTCCATCTTTGTGCTCACTCTGGGTTTTATTTTGTTCCTCTAGCTCTTGTAGATGTAGGGTTGGGTTGTTTATTTGAGCTTTTTCTATCTATTTTAGATAGGCCTGTATTGCTATGGGCTTCCCTCTCAGAGCTGCCTTCACTGTGTCTCATAGGTTTTGGTGTGTGTTCATTTTCATTTGTTTCTAGATACTTATTGATTTCTTCCTTGATCTCCTTGTCAACCCATTCATGATCTAATATGTTATTCAGTCTCCATGTATTTGAATGTTTGAGTTTTTTCCTCAAGGTTGGTTTCTAATTTTGATCCATTGTGATCTGAGCACATGCTTGACATGATTTCAGTTTCTTTGAATTTATTGAGGCTTGTTTTGTGTCCTACCAAGTAGTCTGTCTTTGAAAACGTTCCATAGGCATTTGAAAAGAATGTATATTTTGCTTCTTTGGGGTGTATATTTTGCTTCTTTGAACAGTTCTATATATATCAATTAAGGCCATTTGATCTAGAGTGTTGTTCAATGCCACAATATCCTTAATTGATTTTTCGTTAGAAGATCTATCCATTGCTGACAGTGGGGTGTTAAAATCCCTTACATTGACTGTGTTGTTGTCAGTATCTTTCTTGAAGACCTCCAAGATACTCTTTATATATTTAGGTGCTCCTATGTTGAGTGCATATATGTTTACAAGGGTTACCTGTTGGTCTACTCCCTTAAGTATTTTGTAGTGACCTTCTTTTTCTCTTTTTATGGCTTTTATTTTGAAGTCTATTTTGTCTTATAAAAGTATTGTATCCCAGCTTTCTTTTCATGTCCATTTGCTTGGAATGTTTTTCTTTTATCCCTTCACTTTGAAACTGTGTAGATCTTTTGTTCTGAGGTAGGTGTCTTGTGGACAGTGTACATGCAGGTTGTTCTTTCTTATTCATTCAGTTATCATCTGTCTTTTGATTGGAGCATTTAACCCACTTATGTTTAAAATTATTATTGATAGGTACTTGTCCATTGCCATTTTTTCCATGCCTGTGTTCCTCCCTCTCCCCTTATCTCTCTCCCTCTCCCACTATCTTCTTCCCTCCCTCTACCCTCTATTTCTTCTCCTTTTTATAGCAGTCCCTTCAGCATCTCTTGTAGTGTTGACTTGGTGGAGATGTACTCTTTTAGCCTTCTTTTGTGTGGGAAACTCTTTGTTTTGCTGTCCATTTTAAATGACAGCTTTGCTTAGTTGATAGATTAGTTGTGGTTGTAACCCTTGCTTTTCATTACCTGGAATATTTCGTGCCACTCTCTTCTGGCTTCTTGTATTTACGTTGAGAAGTCATCTGAGAGCCTTATCAGAGTTCCCTTGTATGTCACTAGCTGTTTCTCCTTTTCTGCCTTTAAGATTCTCTGTTTGTCTTTAAAATTTGCCATTTTAATTATGTGTCCTGGAGTAGGCCTCATTGGCTTCATCTTGATTGGGACCCTATGTGCTTCCTGAATTTGCATTACTTTTTCTCTTATCAAGATAGGGAAGTTTTTTCTCATTTTTTTCAAATATCCCTTGCTCCTTTCCTTCTCCTTCTGATATTCCTATGATGCAAATGTTACATTTTATGTTGTCCTGAAGCCCCTTTAAACTGTCCTCATTATTTTTGAGTCTTTTTTTGTTTGTTTGTTTTGTTACTTGGACTATTTCTTCCTACCTTGTCTTCCAGCTCACTGATTTGTTCCTCTGCTTCATCTAGCCTGATTTTAATTCCTTCTGGTGTATTTTTCATTTCAGATATGTAATCATTTCTTCCTGGTTCTTATTCATAGTTTCTGTGTCCTTTGCCATGCTCTTTAATTCCCACTAATTTCCTTTTAGCTCCCATAAAGTTCCTTGTAGTCCTCACTGAGTTCCTTGAGGTGAGTCTTTAAGGTAACAAATTTATAGTTTTGAATAAAACTTTTTTCAGTTTATGAACTGACTATATCAAACCTCCAACAAATTGCAGAGTAATATAATGTATATCCTTCCATCTTACAGAATAAAACATGGCAGATGGAATTGAAATTCTCATCTGTCATATGCCAGTCCCATTCTGCTTCACCTAATCAGTATGTACTTTTCTGTTTGTGTCACTCTTTTGTAAAGCATTCATAGTCTACATTCTATAAGTTATTTCAGTGCAAGAGTCAGATATACTTTATGCACTAGGTGTTTTTCGTAACAGTTGTATATTGAGTATTTCTGTGTTTGATTTTAAATGTTCAATAAAGCTTATATTTAAATTATTTTATGTTTCTTCCTAAAACATTACTCTATATTTTGTCTTTTTATCTGTATATAAATCTAGTTGTATTACCAATTAGGTTTGCTTAAAATGAAGCATTATCCATCCTATAAAATAGGAGTATTTTAGTATTATAATCTTATAAGAGTAGCTTACAAACTTAGTAAAAGATAAAGGGAAATAATGTGGACACATCCTGGTCATAATATGTTTCCTGAATTTGTGCCTGTATATTCAGGTAGAAGTAAAATCTGATACACCTGAATTGTATATTTCTAGTTTCCAGCAGTAACCAAGAAGCATTTAAATACAGTGAAATAATTATCCCAGTATTAAATCAACTGTGTTTAAGTCTTGAACAGGATAGCCATTTGTATTATATGTGTACTTTCTCCTCAGTAATTATGTATAATTAAATGTTTTCCATTTGTTGCATAAGTGTAAAGTAGAAAAAGAAGTAGATAATTAAAGTATTCTTTTAATTTTTCTCTTTCAACTCTATTCTGACATTTGATCTAATTCTTTAAAACTGACTTTTGAACCAACCTTGGCACTATTGACAATTTTGGGCTCAACAGTTCTTTGTTGTGTGGAGTTATCCTATACATCAGCATAGGGTGTTTTAGCAGTATCTGTGATACCAGTAGATAATCTGTAATTCTATTTACATGCTTATGTTTGGAGATAACAGAAACTTCAAAAGCTTGTGGTAGAGATATCTGTATTAATAAAGGCACTACAGTCCTTACATCAAAGTGGAAAATGTGTTTGACATGTGCTCACAGAAAGGACAAAATAGTAAGAAACCACTTAAAAAAAAGAGGCAGTTGTTATACTAAAGTCTAAGATGCTAAAATTAAAGTATCTTAGATTTTTAAGAAATAGAAAATGCGCTAAACTAAGGAAGACACAAATACAGGTTGTTCTTCTTTCAACAAGGTGGGAAGTAAATAAATAAATGGTTGTGAGTTTTAGAATGATACTTAATGTGAAGAAATTCACATTAAGTGAATTGGCCACTTAATGTAACAGGCCATTTTAACTTACAAATTGGGCTGTGCTTTAAAAGTTATTTTGAGAATGGATGTCTTTGGTATCAAAGTGAAATTTTTCCCTCAAAAATTTATTTAGCAATATTTCAGTGCCTAACATGGGCCAGCACTGGGTCTAGCATAGCAAGCAAGATGACATGGTTCCTTCCTTCTTGCAACTTAACATGTTGTGGCATTTATTAAATAGAAATATCAAATAAAAACTTACATGATTTCCCCCACACACACACTTCTCTCAGTTGAGTTGAGGGCAGAATTCTTGTCTGTTCTCACTCACTAATGTATCACAGCTTCTAGGATACCTGATTGACATACAAGTATTTGTTAAATGAATAATTGATTAGTTGGGAAGATACGTTTAAAAAATTACATGTGATTAAGTAGAATTGCGGTAAGTGCTCCAAAGGGAATAATGCAAAGTATTACATAATATAAAGCATGTAACAATTGATCTAACCTAGTCTAAATCTAGATTATATTAGTTTACACTGAGGTAGTGATTCTTCTCCCCACCCCGCTGCCCCCTACAGCTTTATTGGTACATGATTGACAAAATTATATTTGTGTGTGTGTGTATAGTGTACAATGTGATGATTTGACATATCTATACATTATACGGGGATTATCACAGTCCAGTTAATACATCTGTCATCTCACATAGTTACGTGTGTGTGTGTCACGAGAAAGCTAAGATCTCTTAGCACATTTCAAGCAGACAACACATCATTACTAACTGTACTCACCATGCTGTACATTAGATTCTCCAGAGCTTATTCATTTCACAGTGCAGGGCTTGTATTCTCTGATTAGCATCTCCCCATCTTCTCCACCCTTTTGCCCCTGGTAGCCACCATTCCACTCTTCGTTTCTGTGAGTTTGAATTTTTTTTCAAAGTCTATATATAAGTGAGATCATATGGTATTTCTCTTTATTTGTCTGGCTAATTTCACTTAGTATAATGTCCTCTAGATTCATCCTTGTTTGTTGCAAATAGCATGGCTGAGTAGTATGCCATTTTCTGTATATACCACATTTTTATATCCATTTATCTGTTGATGAAAACTTAGGTGATTTCTTTGCCTTGGCTATTATAAATAATGCTGAAGTGGACATAGGTTGCAGATACCTTTTTGACATGGTGGTTTTGTTTCTACAAGTGGAATTGCTGGATTATCATGTAGTTTATTTTTTAATTATATTTATTGATTATACTATTACAGTTATCCTGATTATTCCCCTTTCCCCCCTCTACACAGCATCTCTGACTCCCTCAGGCAATCCCACCACCGTTGTTCATATCCATGGGTCATGTGTATAAGGTCCTTGGCTACTCCATTTCCTATACTGTACTTTATATCGCCATGGCTATTCTGTAACTACTCATTTGAACTTTTAAATCCCTTCACCTCTTCACCCATTCTCCCACACCCCTCTTCCATCTGGCAACCATCAAAATGCTCTCTGTATCCATGATTCTGTCTCAGTTCTTGTTTGCTTAATTTGTTTTTTGGATTAAATTGTTGATAGATTGGTGGGGAGTGTCATTCATAGTTTTGTTTATAGAAGGTGAAAATTATTGTTCATAGTTTTCATCTTTCTCTTTAAAACATCCCTTTAACATTTCATATAATAATGGTTTGGTGATGATGAACTCCTTTAGTTTTTTCTTGTCTGGGAAGCTCTTTATCTGCCTTTTAATTCTAGATGATAGCTTTGCTTGGCAGAACAGTCTGCTTTTCATGACTTTAGATACTTCTTGCCATTCCCCTCTAGCCTGCAAAGTTTCTTTTGAGAAATCAGCCTACAGTCTTATGGGAGCTCCTCTGTAGGTAACTAACTTCTCTTCTCTTACTACTTTTTAAGATTTCTCTCTTTATCTTTAACCTTTGGCATTTCAATTATGATGTATCTTGGTGTGGTCCTCTTTGCATCCATCTTACTTGGGACTGTCTGTGCTTCCTGGAGTTGCATGTCTATTTCCTTTAGCAAATTAGGAAAAGTTTCTTTCATTATTTTTTCAAATAGATTTCCAATTTCTTGCTCTTTCTTTTCTCCTTCTGGCATCCCATGATGCAAATGTTGGACCTTTTGAAGTTGTCCCAGGGGCTGCTTATACTATCCTCATTTTTTTGAGGGGGGGGATTCTTTTTTTCTTCTTGTTCTGATTGATTTTCTTTTCTTCCTTATATTCCAAGTCATTGATTTGATTTTCAGCTTCATCCACTCTACTGTTGTTTCCCTGTAAATTGTTCTTTATTTCAATTAGTGTATCCTTTGTTTCTGACTGGATCATTTTTTTATGCTGTTGAGGTTCTCACTACATTCCTTGAGCATCCTTATAACCAGTGTTTTGAACTTCACATCTGATAGATTGCTTGTTTACATTTTGTTTAGTTCTTTTTCTGGAGTTTTGATCTGTTCTTTCATTCGGGTCATGCTTCTTTGTCTCCTTGTTTGGGCAGCCTCTTCCATTTGTTTCTGTGTATTAGGTAGAGCTCCTTTGACTCCCTGTCTTGGTAGTGTGGACTAGTGTAGTAGGTGTCCTGTAGGGTCCAGTGGCACAGACTCCCTTATCACAAAGCTGGGTACTCAAGATGCAGCCCTTCATGTGGGCTGATTACACCCTCCTCTTGTAGTTAAGCCTTGGTTGCTGTTGGCAGATCAATGGGAGGGATTTATCCAGGCCAGTCAGCTGCAAGGATGGACTGTGACCACTTACCACTAATCTCTTGTCTCCATGGAGGATTAGCTGTCCAGGGATAGGGTTGTGGTGGTCTGATGTGGTCTGTAGCTATACACTGGGTACACTGCCCCTGAGGTTTCTTAGGTGGTGCAGGCCAAGGTCAGCCCACACCTGTGGTCTGCCCAGGGCCACCCAGCCTGAGCTATAAAGGAATCTGAGATGGTTGCTACTTGTGCTGGGGTTGGAGATTCCCAGGTAAAGCCAACCTGTGAATCTAGGCTGGCTGCTGCTGGTGCTAGTACTAAGGGTTTGCTGAGGCCATCTGTTGCTTGCTTAATAGGATTGAGGAAGTTGTGAAGCATGAATCAAGACCAGCCATTCATATGGAAAAGCAGCTTGGGTGTGTCCATAAGTTGCGTGGGATAGAGTCTCTGGGGATCTCCAAAGTGGGTGAAACAGTTTTAGCCAGGTTGATGGAATCAAAGATATGGCACCAGCTTGCTGGGTATGTTGGGGGAGGGTTTAGAAAAGGGGTGGTGGCTTCTGCTTACATTGATGCCATACAGGTCATTTTCTCCCTGAAAGGCACCAGTGCCTTTTAAGCTCCTATCCCGGAGCTCGAGCTCAGAGGGGACTGAGTGTGAATAGTTGAGTCTGTTTGTGAGTGCTTTTAGAGGAACTGCTTGGGGCTCTAGCAGTTTTTCCACCAACTCAAACCCCACTGGTTTTTGCTGCCAGAAGTTATGGGGACTTATTTCCTGGCACAGAAACCCTGGGCTGGGGGGCCTGGTGGGGTGGCACTTCTCACTCCCGAGATACCCTCCTGATTTTTATCCACCACATGTGGGTGAAGGACCAGTCTGTTCCGCCCCTGTGCCCTGCCTAAAGATGTGGTTTCTTTAGTTCTAGTTGTCAGACTTTCATTCAACTTGATTTCTGACAGTTTTAGGTGATGGTTGTTCTATGGTTTAGTTGTCATTTTGATGTGGTTGTGCAAGTAAGCGAGCCATGTCTGCCTACATCACTATCTTAACCAGAAGTCTGTGGTTTTTATTTTTAATTTTTTGAGGAATCTTTATACTGTTTTTCTTAGTGGCTGTACCAAGTTACATTCTCACCTACAGTGTGCAAGGGTTCCTATTTTCAACACTTTTTGATGACAGCTAATCTAACTGGTGCGGTGATACCTCATTGTGGTTTCGATTTGATGTCCCTGATTATTTTTTATCTTTATTGTATTTTTTAACACTACCTTTTAGTCCCTTTATACCCTATTCCCCCAGCAGTCACCACACTGGTGTCCATGTCCATGAGTCCTTTTTCTTTTGGCTCAGTCCATCCACCCCTTGGTATCCCCTTCCCCCACTAGCTGTCATCCTGCTCTCCATCCATGAGTCTGATTAGTGAGGTTGAGCACCTTTTTCATGAACCTGTTACCCATTTGTTTATCTTCTTTGGTGACATGTCTGTTCAGTTGCTCTGCCCATTTTTAAAATCAGATTATTTGCTTTTGGCTATTGAGTAGTATGAATTCTTTATGTTTTTTGGGTATTAACCCCTTATTAAGTATGTGTCACAAATACTTTCTGTAGGTTGCCTGTTCATTTTGTTGATGGTTTCCTTTGCTGTGCAGAAACTTTTTAGTTGGAGATAGCCCCACGTGTTTATATTTACTTTTGTTGCCTGTGCTTTTGAGATATATATGTGTGTGTGTGTGTATATATATATATGTATATGTATAGTTAAAAATCATTGGCAACACCATTGTGAAGAATCTTTTTCCCTGTGCTTTTTTCTAGGAGTTTTACACTTTCAGTTATTCTTAAAACAATGATTTTAGAATGAATAGGACTTATCCAGATATGTTTTGGGTTGGAAATAGGGGTTGGAATCTGTATAATAGGCTGAAGGAACAGCTTTGTGTGGATGCCTGAGGCGAGATACGTTGTGGCATTTCTTAGGGTTTGAGTGTTGGCAGGAGTGGGCGCTAGGGAATAACATAGTACCTGATGACATACTGATTTTTCTTCTATGTAGAGTGAAATACTGACTATTTGTAGTAAAAAAAAAATACCATTAAACATTAATTAAAATAGAAAAAACTTTTAAATGGTAATTTTTTAATATTTTGATTCTAATACTTGGTGAAGAAACAAGTATTAGAATCAGTTAATTAGTAAATGAGACTTCATCTTCCATCTATGTACTGATGGTCTCTGGAGTCTATATTTTTATATCTGGATGTTTTTGTTTAACTTATGCTCATATATCTAAGTTAGCACATCCAAAAGTGTGTTCCGCCTGTATCTACCAATTATATAATACAAAATAAACAAAAAAAAATTAATGGATTTTCTATCTCAGTGAATATTTGCTCACTTACCTTCTCAAGCCAGAAATCTTTGCTCTTCTCACTCCCACCTAAAAGTAATGAAACTGTGGCATCATTTAATTATTCCATTTCACTGCATTAAATGACCCAAAGTTACCCCTTTCTTGTAGGTAAACTACTGCTGCCTAAATACATGGTGGCGGTGGTGGTGGTGGTGGTGGTTTTCTCTGCTGCATTTCTGCAAGTTCTGAAATCCAGAACTATTCTAACCATTCTGTCTTTATTCTTTTTTCATTTTAGTCTATCTGTACTTGCTGCTTGAGTGATCTTTTCTGAATGCAAACCAAATCTGTCTCTTGACTACTTAAAGGTTTACCATCTCTCATTCTGGCTTTTAGGTTAAAAATCAACTGTTTGGCAAAGCATGCTAGGCCCTTCCAGATCTGTGTTGTGCACATCTCTTCAGCTTTTATACTGCCCTTTCTTCACATCCTATTTATTTTTGCCATATTTTTTCAGTTTCTAGACATGGCTGTTCAAATTTAAATTAATAAAACTAAATAAAATTTAGAAATAAGTTCTTCAGCTTCTATATAGGGTAGGGCAAATATAGGTTTATAGTTGTGAAACACAGTTTGTTTTATTATTATTTATTAATTATTATTTTCTGTACTAATGACTGTAAACCTACATTTGCCCCACCCTGTATTTGACAGCACAGATTCAGATCATTTCTACATTATACAGTATTAAATTGGTTAGTGCTGTTCTTTAGTGAGCTCTCTTTTCTCTATGCCTTTGTGCATGATGCTCTCTTTTTCTAAATGTTTAGTGTACTCTTTCTTGTTTTGCCTAGCTAACTATTATTCTTTCATTAAGACTCAGTTTGGCAGTCACAATTTCTAGAAAACCTTTCCTGATACCATCTTTTCCTGTCGCCTTCAACCCTAAAGTCTCAACTCTTGCCTTTTGCCTACATGTCTCTTGTATTTCAATACAGGAGTTGGTGTTTAATAGCAAGATTCTAGCAGATACAGAGTATTGGAATTTTTGTATTAATTATAGTTTTAGTCAGTATAGTTTTATATTAAGTACGGTACATGGATTTACCACCATGGAAGGAAAGATACATTTAAATGGATTTATCATTTAAATACTGACTGAGGAAGCACTTCATTAAGCAATTGTGACTCTAGGAAAAGACACTCAGTTATGTAGATCAGAGTTAACAAATTTGCTACTTGAATGATAACTGCATATACATTTAATCAGATTTTAAAACATAGACTTGAATCTAGCAACCCAAGTATTCTTATGAAGGTAAATTTACAAGTAGAAAAGCATTACATCATTATAAAAACTTAGTATTTAATTGGTAGCCATCAGTTCAGCTTTAATAATTAGCATTATGGTAAACAGAGTGGGGAATGCAGAAAGCATCAGTATGGATACCCAACCTTGAGTTTATAATATGGTTACTTACTGTGAACAAATTTTACCTCTGCTCTACTTTAGTTGCCCACTACTCCCTGTATATCCCCATTACGTGGTGTCCTTCACTTTTGTAATCATAAATTCAGATTCACTTCTGTTTGACCAAGGTAAGGAGAGATTGGATTGAGCATAAAAGTTTAGTCCTTCAGAAGTTGTATTAAAGGGCCAAAGAGATTATAAAGGAAAATAAGACTTTTGTTGTTATCGAAGACTTCAAATTTTTGCCTAGGGCTGGCAGCTGGTCTTTTGTCCTATGAAAGGGGTACAAGACCTCTTCTTTTTGCATATTGTAATAGATTTTGGGACTGCATTTTTCAAACCACAATCTGGATGTATCTTCTACAAAGAGGTGGGTTTTTCATTTTGTTTTTTGTTTGGTTTGGGGTTAGTTAATCTATCCAGCAAAATGAGGCTATAATGAGATAGGCTTAGATGCCAAATATTAGAATAGCACTTTATGGCTTATGAAAGCAATAGATTCCCCAATATATTTCTGATTTCAAATATTCAAATTTGTAAGGTATAACTACCAAAATCCCACTTTTCACTTGAGTCTAGCCACACTTGGAGTTTTCTTATGCTTAGGTGTTGTTCCAGGCAGTTTACTCAAAATTGCACAAGGATGCCATTTGAGTTGATGGGAATATATTTTGTGTCTTGACTGTATATCCTTGGTTAATGAAAGTGTGCATTTATAAAAAATTTATTGAACTTTATTCTTAAAATGGGTACATAGTATTATACAAAAATTATATGTCTATGAAGTTGAGTTTATTTAAGTTTTGAGAATGTATTTATAAGTTGATTTTATAATAAAGGGAATTTGTGAAGAGATGTATGTATAAATTAACCAAAATGCAGTTAAGGAATATAAAATACAGAAGAGAGAGCAGCATGAAGTATATAGGGAAAATGAATTACATACTGAGAATGATACTTTCAATCAGTCTTAGGGAAGGTGTTATCAGCAACTGATGCTCAGTAAAGGAGTTGCTTTAGGTAGAAGGAGAGTATTCCTAGATGAATGCTCAGATATATAAGTAAGGAAGAGCAAAAACAGGGATAAATATGTGTGCAAACATAAAAGAACATAATATTTAGTGAATAACAATAACATAAATAGGAATGAGGTCTAAGTCCTGGAAGGATGGGTAAAGATTTGGTTAGCTTTAAACCCATACCCTAGTTTCTGGGTTAATCTAAAACAAAACAAAACAAACAACAAAAAAACAGAAATAAAGGGAATAATTTTCATACTAATAGAGGAGAAACAAAATTGAAGGATAAATAAAATCAATTCCAAAATTTGCAAGAAAGTGAGAAATAGAACTATAGATGGAACCTTGATACAAATAGAGCAAAGATAGATAAGGAATGTAAACAGTTTATAAATTTAAATTACCAAATTCTGACAAAATGTCAGGGTATTTTTAAAAAGAAATCCCATGCTATTTAATAATATAGGAAGGTAAAGAAATAATTGAAAAAGACTTCAGGGAAGCAGTAAAAAATATTTTATGGCCGTATAATATTTGATCCTGTAGTGTAATGCAAAAATTATTGCTGGAAATAAAAAGGGTCACTTGATAATTTTATAGAGTTCTAGTTACTAGGAACATATATAGCAATTATAAAATAACTATAAACACTACTAATATATATTTTAACTCATAAAGCAAAAAATCAGACAAATGACAAAATAGTTTTATGGAAGATTTTACTTATATTTCTCAACAATTGATTGAACAAAGACACATGAGTGATTTAAAGAGCACAATTAACTTGCTAATGTAATGAACAAATTAGAATGCTGCGTCCAGCAATTTTAGAGTGCATTTTCTTTTCAAGCACCTGTAAGGAATTTTCAAATATTGTCTATGTCCATTAGTAGATGAGTGGGTAAAAAAACTGTAGTATAGTTACACAGTAGAATACTTTGTGTAACTATAAAAGTATTGAAAAAAGGAACTCTCACCTTTTGCAACAGCACGATGGACCTGGAGATTATTATGCTAAGTAAAAGAAGCCAGTCAGAAAGACAAATACTATATGATCTCACTTATATGTGGAATCTAATGAACAAAGTAAACTGACAAACATAATAGAAACCAAGGCATAGAAACATGGAACAGTCTGAGAGCTGTGGGGCTGGGGACAGGACTAGATGAAGGGGGGTGAAGGGATTAGCCTAAGAACAGGTATATATAACCCATAGATGCAGACAGAGGGAAGGGGGAATGGGGACTGGGTGAAGGAGGTGGGCAAAGGGCAGGAAAATGGAGACATCTGTAATAGTGTCAACAATAAATACAAAGTTAAAAACATTGTCTGTGTTAGCCATAGCTGGTATGGCTCCATAGATTGAGTGCTGACCTGGGAATCAAAGTGTCACTGATTGGATTCCCAGTCTACGGCACATGCCTGGGTTTCAGACCAGGTCCCCAGTAGGGGGTGTGCGAGAAGCAATTAAACACTGATATTTCTCTCCCTCCCTTGCCTTCTGTAAAATAAATAAATAGAATCCTTTTGAAAAATAAAATTCTTTACACTTGATCTTAGCCAGAAGGCCAAGATGCAATAAAAATAAAATAAAATTCTTTAAAAAAAATTGTCTGTGCCCTGGCTGGTGTAGCTCAGTGGATTGAGCGCAGGCTGCGAACCAAAGGGTGGCTGGTTCAATTCCCAGTCAGGGCACATGCCTGGGTTGCAGGCCAGGTCCCTAGTGGGAGCCATATGAGAGGCAACCACACATTGATGTTTCTTTCCCTCTCTTTCTCCCTCCCTTCCCTTCTCTCTAAAAATAAATAAATAAAATCTTTTTAAAAATTGTCTATGTTAACCATAAAATAGTTTCAGAAAATTTCAAAGAATTAAATTATATTGGGCATTTTCTTTGACTACTATATAATTAAATTAGAAATCTGTTAAAAGGGTAGATTATCTGTATGTGTCTGGAAATTAAGAAATATGCTTCTGAAAAATCCATGAATGTAAAAAAGGTGATAATAGAAATTAGGAAATATTTTGACTAAATCATAAGAAGATACTACATATCAAAAGTTGTGGACTGCTGCCTCATTGAGTACTTAGATGGAAATTGATAGCTGTAATGCATTTATTACAAACAAGAGGGTCTGAAAGTTAATTAACTAAATATCCTTTTAAAAAAGGAAAAATAAGAGTAAAATACACTTAAAATAGCGAACACAAATAAATTAGTAAATAAGAAAACAAATGTAAGATAGAGAAGATCAAGGAAACAAAAACAATTTAATTTAAATTTAAGGAACTTCTAATGAGGTTAACTGAGAAAAAAGAGAGAACATAACTGAAGTAAGGAATGAAAAGCAAAACACATTACTGCTGATGCTGTCGGCATTAGAGAAAAAGCATATAATGAAATATTTTATGCAAATAAATTGGATAGATAATATAGTTAAAATGGGTAAGCTCCCAGAAAATGTAAAAAATAGAAATAAAGTAAAAAATAGAATATAAATAAAATACTTGAATAGACCCTGTGACAGTTAAAAATTTGAGTAGTAATAAACGCACTTCAGAAAGACTATTTTCAGTTCCTATGCCTGGTATGTTCTACCAAATGTTCGCATTTCCTATTTTTTTCCCAGAGAGTAGAAAAAGAAAGAACATTGAAACTCATTTATGGGGGTTTCATAACATTGTTATCAATATTTGACCAAGTATAAAGGAATTTAAAGTCTCATTGGTAAACATAGAGAAATTTTAAGGGACTGAGATAGTAAACCCATCAAAAATACCTCATGATAATGTTGGGATTTTCCAGGAATGGAAGATATTATTTACCATTTAGTGTAATTCACCATATTAAGAGATTTAAGAAAGAAATCTCTTAATGGTCATATCAGTAGATTAAAAATAAATAGATTCAATAATTTTGATAACATTTAGCCCTGGATAACCTTCAGGTTGAGTGCTGACCTTTGAACCAAAACGTTTGATTCTGGGTCAGACATGGGTCTGGGCTGCCACCCAGGTGCCCATTTGGGAGCACGTGAGAGGCAACCAGTTGATGTCTCTCTCACGCACTGATGTTTCTGTCCCTCTCTTTCTCCCTCCCTTCCCATCTCTCTAAAAATAAATAAAATCTTTTAAAATTTTTTGATAAAATTCAGCATCTATTCATGTTAAGAAAAACTGCATAGCAAGGTGTTTTTTTTTAAATTTTATTTATTTATCTTTAGAGGGGAGGGGAAGGAGAGAGGGAGAGAAACATCAATGTATGGTTGCCTTTTGTGCATCCCCTGCGGGGAACTGGCCTGCAGGGAACCGGCCTGCAACCCCGGTATGTGCCCTGACTGGGAATCGAACCACGATTGTCTGGTTCGCAGGCCCACGCTCAATCCACTGAGCTACACCAGCCAGGGCCATAGCAAGGTTTTTAAGTAGAAAGTTTCTACTTTCTTAATCTGATGTTATTTATTTTAAAAGAATATAGCAAACAAGCCCTGGCTGGTGTAGCTCTGTGGATTGAGCGCAGGTCTGCGAACCAGAGGATCGTGGTTCAATTCCCAGTCAGGGCACATGCCTGGGTTGCAAGCCAGTTCCCTACAGGCCAGTTCCCAGCAGGGGACGCACTAGAGGCAACCATACATTGATGTTTCTCTTCCCCCTCTCCTTCCCCTCTAAAGATAAATAAGTAAATATTAAAAAAAAAAAAAGAATGTAGCAAACATATTTAATGAAGAAACTTTCAATGCTTTCTCATTGAAATTGGGTATAAGTCAAGATGCCTTATGCTGTTACCACTAATTTTTAACATTATAATACAGGTCTTAGCCAAGGCAGAGAGACAAGAACAGACAAAAAAGAAAGCAATGGGGCCTGGAAAGGGAAAAAAAAAACTACCATTATCTGTAGGTGATATATTTGTGTATATTGAGAATCTCCAGGTCAGTTATCATAATTGAAGAGTTTAGCAATGTTGCTAGATACAAAGTCAGTATACAAACATCAGTTGTGTTCCTATAAACCTACAAAAAAACAGAATTTTCACCTATAGATGTAATTTACAATAACACTAACACTGTGCAGTATGAATAAGTTTTAATGGGCTATATGTAAGACCTTGGTCTTATCTAGTGAGGAGTTGAGAAACCCAATAGAACAAAAGTATTAAGTCCTTGTTTGCTTTCTTTTCAGGCTTAAATGTAGGAAATGTGTATTTAAACTCAGTAAGTTTAAATAAGGAGAGGCTATACATTTTGTCCAATATAGAACAGAATGACACCCTAAAATAGTTGGTTGCATTTATATTTTGAGTCCATTGATCACAGCAAAATATAATTGGATTATCTTAGTAATAAAGATTTTGAGCTAGGTCAGTCTGAGGCTTTCTACAACAAGAAAGTCTTTTTTATAGTATTCTTGTAAGCTCTCTCTGGTGCAAATTTATTCACTTTTCTGCCTGAAATTTCCACTCATGGGTACTAGTACTGAGTCATTTCACAAAGATTTTATTAAGGACATATTTACCAAGTACCATAAATTATTTACTTTGTCATATCTAAGACATCATAAATTGTAAGATGCATCATTCCTGTTAAGTGAAAAAATGTTGACTCTTTTGACTGATACACCATTGATTTTAATAGACATTAACATGTCTTTTGAAAGCATCTAATTTATGGAATGTTTCCATCATAGTATTCCTTCTTTTTTACAGTTTTGGAATATCACTGAGAAAAGTTTTAGCTTTCATTTTTCAGATCTATCATGCTACCTTTAATTTTTTTCCTCCCTAATTTAAGCATTCTTTACATAGTTCCTTTTCTTAATTTCCCAGTTATTTTGCCATTCTAGTCATTTTCCTCTGGATGCCTTGTAGTTTGTCAAAAAGCTGCTTAAAATACAGACTTCAAAAAGAAAATTTTAAAGTTACTATATCCATAAAGTAGAACACTATGTAAAGTTCATGACCTCAGGTTTTGTTAACTTGACAAAGATTTTCAATAATTTTTTCCTGAGAGTAGTCCATATTCATGAATAAGTTATGGTGTTGTAATTTTTATAAGTATGTTAAATTTTTGTATACATCATACTTCCCACAGCAAGAATTTCTCTTCATTGACACTCGTTTGCTCGTTTTTGTAATTGAGGTTAAAGACGCAAGCAACTTTTTTAAGTTAACATTCTTTATGACAAGTAAGAACAAGATTATAATACATATCTTTTCTAATTTTTCTTCTCCTCTTTACAAAATTATTTTAAAAACAAATCTGCCCATAATATTTTAATCTGGGAACATTTCTAAATGACAAATATGTTTACTCTTTTTAATAGTGAATATTTACATTTGAATATTTTCATTCTTTATAATCATATAATTTCTGACAGTTATATGACTGTTTATTATGTTATATATTACATAGTTCAACTTAATTCAGCTAAAGGAAAAAATGACACCTCATAGTATGTTAAATTTATAATTTTCTGATTCCCGTAGAGTTTATAGTTTTTTATTATTATAAACCTAAGTTTTGTTAGTAGTTAATATACTTTCCTTTCTTTAATAACACAGGTTTTGAGAGTATTTTAGAAGGGCTTTATGGACCACGGCTACGAAGAGACCTCAGTTTATTTGAAGGTAATGTTTTACTTCAAATTTTTATCCTCTCCTGTTTAACAAATGAAAAATTATTTTTCTGTACTAAATTTATAGTAAACATGAATTTGTTTTCTTGTTTTAATAGAAAACATTTTTAAGTGAAGTGAATAAACAGATCCAAATATTATTCCTATTGTCATATGATGTTAAAATCTAAAAAAAATTATACACTGATCAAAATATAAAATGAAGCTTGTTTTTGGCTCTTGTTTGTGGTAAAATTTGATTTTTGTTTTATATTACATTCCTCGACTTCACAAAGAGGACTCAATGGGATACATTTAAATAAATAAATATCTCCTGTTGCTTATGATATAGGCAGCTTAGAACTCAGATTGTCACTCTTAAGAAGTCCTGTCATGTGTGTTTGGTTTTATATTTATGATTAACACTGTTTGTTACTTACTATAGTTTCCTCTTCTAAGTGTTCTTGCATAAACCCTGGTGGAAGATTCTGATCTATGATGTGATTGCTGTGACACCATAGTTTAGTTGTTTCACTCATTACTTTCAAACATAGAACACTAGGAGAGAACATTTTTGTAGCCATCTGAAATTTTATAGTACAGTTCATTTATAAAATGGGTAATGCTAGTATAGCATTATTTCTGTATCTTGTCAGTTTCTTGTGCTGTTACCCTCTGCTCTCCTCTGGTACCATGTAGTCTATGAATACCAAGGTCCTAGTAGACCTAAAGGTACTTCGTATATTCAAATATATGTGTGTGTATATATATGTATATACACATGTCTTTAGAGTTGAGGTAGTTACAGTAGTAGTTGGAGTAGTCAGAAGTTTTCTGCTCTTTTTATATTTATGTTAAGGAGGATTGAGATGAATCATAAGAGCAGAAAGTATCTGAAAGATCATTTGTCCCAGCCACCCATCTTCCAACAAATGAATGATATCCACACAGAACATGACTTTAAGGATTAAGACTCCAAAATATGTCTATTCTAGTATTTTATCATTGTTATGGCTAAAGTCTTCTTTTAAAATATCTCTTAACTTTAGTACATTTCTCACTGTATCATAGTTTAACACTGAATTTAATGTTTTTTACCTGAGGTATTTATAAGCAGTACTAACTAATTGTAGTTTTATTTGTTTTTCTGAGCTTATAAATAAAGGAAAAAGCCAAAGAGATGAGAATATTTATGCTCCTTCAGAAATTAATTATTTTACAAAGGGTGGAATGTTCTAAGGAACTGAATGCATGCATTCTATTTTTAGATTATTATTTCCTTAGTGTACATGAAACACATATTCATTTTAGGAAATTAGAAAATATAAATAAGCCTTAAAGTAAAAAATTAGTCTCATGACCTGCAGATAACTTTCAATGTTTTTAATATAAATGTAACATATATGTTTGTTTGTACTTATTCTTTTATTATGATAGTATATACTATATGTACAGTATATTATAGTTTTTGTATCTACTTTGTTCACTGGTGTATCATTTGCTATACAAAGTTCTTAATCATCATTCTTTTTTTTTTATCCTCACCCAAGAACTTGTTCATTGATTTTAGAGAGAAGGGAAGACAGGGAGAGGGAGAGAAACATCAGCAAGGGAGGCACATTGATAGGTTGCCTCTTGTACATGCCCTGACTGGGGACTGAACCCACAACCCAGACATGTGCTTTGACTAGGAATTGAACTTGCAGTCTTTCAGTTCATGGGAAGATGTTCCAACCAACTGAGCCACACTGGCCCGGGCTTGATCATCATTCTTAATGGCTGTGCAGTATTATATTGTGATCTATTATAACTAATTAAACTCAGTTAATTTAAAGCCCCACTGTTGTATATCTTATTCCATTTATTCTTTTATTTCCAACAGATCTTGTTGTCCTCTTTTGTGCTTTTTTTCATAGGGGATTTGTAAAATTAGCTAAGCTTTGGAACTCAATCTTTTTCTCATACATTGGTGCATAATTATATTGCCCTTTCTCACCCCAAATGTTCTAAAATTTCTCCAAATTTTGTAAGTAAATTCTTCCTCTTTTTTTTTATTTTGCTTTTTTGGATTAAAAGGACTTCTAATTAAAATTGTAGGCTCAAGAGTAATAATACTAATTATAGTAATAAGTCTGTATCTGTGCAGATAAATATGAAGACAGCTGTGTGTTTTGAAGGAAAATCACACCAGTGCAATCACTAAGTGTGGAGCCTTTGGAAAAGACATGTAGGAGCTACATATCTATTGTAGACATCTCCAGTCTTTCTTCCTCTTCTAAATAAGTTTGCTTTCTTTCTTGTTACCATTGTTAAAATGTGGCTTAATATTTAGATGTTAGGACTACAAGTATAATTATTTCTTACTCTACATATCTGTATGCAGGAGTCAAATAGATTAGTGTATATTTTTAGATTAAATCATGGGAAATCTGAACCTGTCTTACTTCTAAACTCAGGAACCAAATTAATTGGATAGCAAAGGATTTTTGTGTGTTCCTCTAAATTTTTTATAAAGTTAAATGCATATTTAAATTTTATAATAAATTTAAATTTAAAGAGCTACATCACAAACCTGCTACTGTTTTTTTGGAAAAAATATTCTCAATTTCATACTGCTACTTTAAAAGCAACTTTGCCACACAATGTTTTTAAGTCATTTGTATCATATATTGGTGTTTTGAGAAGTTAGTATTTTAATTTGATTCAGAACCACCTTCAGATTGAATGGTATTGAAAAAAGCTTTTGAGTACTGCAAATGTTTAATTTGTTGGAAACAAAACAAATCCTAGCTTTCTGTGTTCTTTGATCTGTTGTCATGACTTTTTGTATTTTTAAGGAAAACACAACTATTATTTCTTTTTGGTGTAAAGTCTCCAAAGAAACGTCGAATATCATAAACTTCCTACTTTTATGTACTCCCAGAAAATTTCTCTGTACTCTGCCTATCCTTCTCTTCCATCTCCCCCAAAGTTTTCTTGCTGTCACAGGACTTTTAGTCCATTCTTTTTTGTGTCTTATTGATGAGCCAGCTTTTTTTCACCCATGGGATCATCTGATTTACCTGCTCTGACTATGGGTATTTTACAGAAATGTGAAAGGAGTGCAGTAGGCCTATGTAAACTTGCTGATAAGATCCATACTGGTTTCTTTCTATGTTTGTTCATATACTAAAGGGAGATTATATCAGGCCTGCAAGCTATATGTATAGCATGTGGGCCAGATTAAACTCATTGACTGTTTTTGAAGGCCTGTGAGCTAAGAATAATTTTTACATTTTTAAATAGTTGGGAAAAATCAAAAGATTAATACTTCATGATGTGAAGATTATAAGATAATCAAATCTAATTATCCATTTAATCAAGTTTTAGTGGTAACAGCCTCTCATTTGTTGACATACTGTGTGGCTGCTTTTGTACTACAACAGTAGAGATGAATGGTTGTGACTCTATGGCTGCAAAACCTAAAATAGTTTCTATCTAGTGGTTTATAGCAAAGGATTGCTGACTGAAATTTAGTATTTTTGTCTTAATATTCTTTTTTCCAAGAATTAACATTGCGATGATGGAGACAACAAAACTAATTTTTTTTTTAAAGATTTTATTTATTTATCTTCAGAGGGGAAGGGAAGGAGAGAGGGAGAGAAACATCAATGTATGGTTGCCTTTTGTGCATCTCCTGCTGGGAACTGGCCTGCAGGGAACAGGTCTGCAACCCAGGCATGTGCCCTGACTGGGAATCGAACCGCGATTGTCTGGTTCGCAGGCCCGCGCTCAATCCACTGAGCTACACCAGCCAGGGCGCAAAACTAATTTTTAATAAAATGTATTGAATGGAATATTTGGAATGCCTATTTTGTGTTAGGAACTGACATTAGCAATGAGAAAAGAAAAATGAATAAGGAGGATCTCTTCCTACTAGGAACTTGTGGTCTAGTATTAAGTCAAAAGTTGGTAATTTTCTAATATAAATTGGTGATTATTTCTATTAAAACCAGAGAATCTAATACTATTTCGTAGTTTCTACATGAGTTTTATTATCAGCTTCTATCAAGTATACAGAAAGACTTCTCTGAGTATATTCATTATGGCATTTATAATGCCAGGACTAGAGAAACAAGCTTAATTATCTAGCAATAGGATATTGATTAAATAAATTGTAGTACATATCTTTGATGGACTATATTTATCTTTAAAAAATTATTTAGAAGTATATTTGAGCATGGAAAATATTTTTGATAAGTAAGCATGTATATAATTCTACCTTTTAAAATAAACAGTATTTCTAAGAGCACTTTTACATTTATAGAAACATCTAGTAGAAAGTACAGAGTTCCCATATATTCCCTCTTCCCTCTCTCATAGGTTCCCCCATATTAACCTCTTTCATTAGTGTGTATATTTCTTAAAATCAATGAACTAATATTGATGCATTATTATTCACTAAAGGCTGCATAATTTACATTAGTTTCATTCTATGTGTGTTGTACATTTGTGTGGGTTTTGTCAAATGTGCAATGTTGTGTATTCACCATCATAGTCTCATACACAGTAGTTACTACCCTAAAAATCACCCGCGTTGACTTTTTCAATCCTCTCCCCTGTTTTTAAAACATGTCACTGATCTTTTTACTGTCTTTTAGTTTTTTCTTTTCCAGAATGTCATATACTTGGAATCATACAATTTTTAATCTTTTTGTACTCACTTCTTCCACTGAGCAGTATGCATTTAAGGTTCCCTCTCTGTGTTTTCATGGCTTCATCATTTATTTTTATTCCTAAATAATACTGCCTTATGTAAACGTACCACATTTTACTAAATTCATTTATCTATTTGAAAGACATCTTGGTCATATTCAAGACATATAGGTACTTACGAATAAAGCAGCTGTTTTTAGAGAGAGGGAAAGGGAAGGAGAAAGAGTGGGAGAGAAACATCAATGTGTGGTTGCCTGTCATGTGTCCCCTACTGGGAACCTGGCCTGCAACCCAGGCATGTGACCTGACTGGGAATCGAACCAGCAACCCTTTGTTTCACAGGCTCGTGCCCAATCCACTGAGCTACACCAGCCAGGGCTTGTGTGAAAGTTTTTGTGTGGACGTGTTTTCAACTCATTTAGGTAAATTTTGGATTGTCCAAAATGTCTGTATGGTTTTTTTCCATAAAATAAAAGACATACTTTTCATTTTCACCGATAACTTAATGATTTTTAGATACTTTGAGTGTGTCAGCTGTCTCCCACATGGTATAATGTTGATTGTTCTCAATTAATGTCTTGATTTGATCACTGTGGACTCCAGCTACCTAACTGTGGAGTATCATCCAGCAAGAAATCTCTAGCACAAAACTTCGCATTCCATTGTTGATGCATTCCATCAGAGTACCTTCTCCATACACTGCACAAATAATTTTTGCATTTCACTTGAGTTTTTATCTTTCTTGAAATAGTAAGGCATAATATGCTGAAATGTGTATTTTCTTCCATCTTTAATATTAAAATGGCTACACAAAAATTAATGAGTTTTGGTAAGTTGTTTTTTTAATTCACACTGATATGACAGCTGTCACAATAAAATTTAACAAAATTTTTTTGAATGAAGTTAAAGCCAGCTAAGCACTACTAGAGCCATCTTTTGGGGAAAAAAAAACAAATGAACTTTTTGACCAACCTAATACCGAGGAGCACCATTTGTAGATTGAATGGAAAGACTTGTGTTTAGCTTTGGAAAAAACTACCATACTGTCTTCAAAAGTGGCCTTACTATTTTGCATTCCCACAGGCATTTGATGCTGTCAGTGTTTTTGGACTATAACCATACTTTTAGGTGTGTAGTGGTATCTTGTCTTCATTTGCAGTTCTCTAGTGAAATATGATTAAGTGCTTTTTCATATGCTGCTTTGCTCTCCACATATCTTCTTAGATGAGATGTCTGTTTAGACAAGTTTTGGCATTTGGATAATGATGGAATTATAGAACAAGTGAGGAAATATTTCCTTCTTCTGGAGCAGACTATAGAGAAACAAACCATCTGGACTGGTGCTTTCTGTTTGTGAAGGTTAATTATTGATTTAATTTTTAAATAGAAATAGGCCTTTTGAGTGTATATTTTTTTCTTGTGTGAAATTTGGTAGATTGTTGCTTTCAAGGAATTCATCCATTTCATTTCTAAAGTTATTCAAATTTGCAGACAACTAATGCTGTTCACAGTATTCTTAGGATGATCAGTAGTGATGATCAGTAGTGATGATCGGTAGTTATTATTCATAGGATCGGTAGTGATGGTCCATCATTTTATTTCTAATATTTTCTCTTTTACTTGGTTAGCCTGCTAGAGGTTTATAAATTTTATTGATCTTTTCAAAGAATCAACTGACCCTTATTTTTAAAAAGGCACAGATAAACTGGAAGGACCTGTTGCAAGTGTTAATCATTCATTATCTCTGGATGATAGCAGTAAGAATAGTTTTTCTTTTTTCCCTGGAACCTTTTGATATAGTTAATATGAAGTTTCATAAAGAAAAATTAGTTTAAAATATATTGCCCACTGGTCAGTATCTTATCTCAAAATCAACATACAATAGTTATAACCACTTTTTCATGACCTTCATGCAAAATCCAGGTCAGTATTATTTTTTTCACTTTTCACTGGGCTTTGTCTTTGGGAACTCCAGATTTATTTTTTATGGTTAAGAGATACTAAAGAAAATAAAAACATTCAAAAGAAGCGTGATTATTTTAAATAAAATAAAAGTAACATCTATTGGGCTTATTAGGTGTTTTGCATATGTTTTTACTTAATGTTTACTACAGACTTAAGCTGCAATTATTATTTTCATTTTACAGACAGGGAAATTGAAGCTCAGAGAAAGTAACTTGCCCAGGGCAACATCTGGAATGTGGAAAGAAAGCCCAAAGCTCTCTAATTTCAAAGTCTTACCCTTTCAAGATAGATTAGGTAAATGATTAGAGAGAAACTTTGACTATAAGAGTACATATCCACAGTGGAAAAGTTAATCGTTGTCTGTCATTCATTTTCTATCGGTTTACATTATGGCATTACCTTTTATTAATAAGGCTGTTTCTATAAAGTACATAATTTGCCCTGGCTGGTGTAGCTCAGTGGATTGAGTGCGGGCCTGCCAACCAAACAACCACTGTTTGCTTCCCAGTCAGGGCACATGCCTGGGTTGCAGGCCAGTTCCCAGCAGGGGGCGCACAAGAGGCAACCATACATTGATATTTCTCTCCCTCTGTCCTTCCCTTCTCCTCTAAAGATAAATAAATAAAATCTTTAAAATTTTTTTAAATAAAGTAAATAAAGTACATAATTTGACCCTTTTGAGCTTGTACCATTATGTATTAAAATCTCCTAATGAGCCCTGGCTGGCGTAGCTCAGTGGATTGAGCGCGGGCCTGTGAACCAGAGTATCACGGTTCGATTCCCAGTCAGGGCACATGCCTGGGTTGCAGGCCAGTTCCCAGCAGGGGACTCATGAGAGGCAACCACACATTGATGTTTCTCTCCCTCTCTTTCTCCTTCCCTTCCCCTCTCTCTAAAAATAAATAAATAAAATAGTAAAAAAAAATTTCCTAATGAGAGAACTTTTTTTGAAAGGATATCTGATTTATATTCAAATTGTATGTGAGGGATAAAATGAAGATGTCTTGTAGTAGTGTTTATTTAATTTTAATGACATGAAAAGAACCTGGGCAAAGGGAGAAATGTGCCCTGCAGCTGAATTTTCAGAATCTGTTTTCCCATATATATGATGTATCCCACCATCATTTGGTCTCAAAAATCAAAAGTTGCTGGAGAAAGAGGAATTATTAAATATTTGTAGGTAAAGTCATGGACTATTTTTAACCCACCAAAATTTAATGGCATTTATATAACCATTGATTATTCATTGCCATTTATTTAACTATGTAGGCATTTATTTTAATTAACATTTCCTTGAAGAAATTCTGAAATATATAAAGATAATCTTAGTATGCCCAATTTTATCTTACAATTGGTAATTGTTTTAATTAATCCAAAGTTGTCCTTTGAATCAACATTTATTTATCTCTGAAACTTCATTAAAAGTTATAGTGATTTTTCAAAAATATCCCTTCACTAGACCTACCATCTGTTTTTTATTTTGATTGTATTTTTTCCCATTACTACTTACCCCTGGGTACCCCTACTTACAGGGATACCCACCTGTACCCCTCCCCCCCAAAGTTTAGATTTCATTGATCTATAAAAATTATCTTATACCTGGCATATGAGCCAAGTTGTTGGTACAATAATGCTATATAACAAACAGGTCCAAAGTCTGTTTCGTGCTTATGGGTGATCAGATTCATGGACTGCAGGGTCATGGATGCAGGATCGTATCTTTTCATGATTCCAGATCAGACTGAAGGAATAATGATTATAGGAAGCAAGTTCTCATATTGGATGGTGGAAGCTCAGGAGAACTGGGGGACTTGCCATGCCTTTTAAAGCCTCAGCATAGACTAGTATCCTGTCACTTTTCCACATTCATTCCATTGGTCACAGAGCAGTGCCTCCCTAGTAGGGGACACTGCATGACCCTACATTCAAGAATATGAGTGTGTGATTCCATTCTAGTGACAGATAAAGGCTGAAAAAACTTATGCATAGGTACAGTTCTAGATTTTTAATTGCACAGATTGTATAAGCTTTTTGATTTATCAGGTTGTTTACAAAAGTGTGTTTAACATTTTAAGCACATATTAAATAAAAATTATCTTCTGAAAACTAATCTTATTAAATATATGTGTGATAATATGAGTTAAAAATAGACTGGTGTTTGTAGTGTATAAAGTATTTTCACATTTTTTATTAGATCCACAAGTAAGTGATGGGTTCCTTATTTTATAAGCATAGAAATTAAAACAAAAATTTTGTGGCTTGATGAGGACTAATAAGTTCCAATCTCAGATTTTCAGAGACTTCAGACACATTTATCTTTCCATTACCCTATATGGCATCTTACATTCTTATTCCCTGCCTAAACTTTTTCCAAGTTGAGGTAAATATCAGGAATATATATGGTCTACTGCCAAAATCAAAGGAAGGTATCACTACAGTCTATATTCCAACAGTTATATTATCTTCTCTTCTGGCATGTATTTTTGATCAATGCAAGGGTATCTATCCTAAGGGCTGATTTGAACTTGAATTTATTCATTATCACTTCAAAAAAAGATAAGCATATTTTCTGTATAACTTAGCAGACACATATATTCAGCTTCATTATGCATTTCAAAAGTACAAGAGAAAATTATGTGGTCCACCAGTGCTTTTCAAGTTAGTCCCAGTTTAGCTGCCTCAGATGATAATTTTAATGGTTTGAGGCTCTACATGTGAATTTATTTGGGGAAAGAAATTGAGTGGAGTTCTGTTGCAGGGAGTAAATTTGAATAATCACTGTCTAGCCCTGGCTGGGTGGCTCAGCTGGTTGGAGCCAAAAGGTTGCAGGTTCCATTCCCAGTCAGGGCACATACCTAAACTTGGGTTCAGTTCCTGGTCTGAGCGCATACAGCAGGCAACCAATTAATGTTTCTTTCTCACATATATTTCTCTCTCTCTTCCCCTTTCTCTCTCTCTGTCAATAAATATGTCCTTAGGTGAGGATTTTTAAAAAGAACAAAAAGAAAAATTACTGTCTATACCAAGTATAGTTGGGATGTCAATATTATATCTTCAGAAAATTTCTTTATTAGAAGACATTTGTTCTTCACAAATACTTTAATATTGTAATAATAGTTGGATTAGAAGGAACATTGTTCTGAAAAACTCCATGGTGTGTGTTGAATAATATACCTGCTTTTTGCTCTAACTCTTGAAATAAAGCCTTTAAAGAATGTAATAAAAAGTCTCAACTGACTTTTTAGCTATGTATTTCTACTTTTTTCTCAGAGCATTCCATGTTCTCAAAGCTTTGGGCCTATCTGGTGCTTTACTTCATTTCTCTGTCTCACGTTGTCTTTCATGATATGCAAATTTTCTTTCTTTTCCCCCACCTCTCTGTGTTCTGATTTATTTCATAGTGAAAATAAAAAATTTATTAATAGACAATGATAAATTGAACCTTTCAAAAGCCTAGATGAACCCTGTTGTTAGAAAGTTAATTTATAGCCAGTTCATTGTTCTTGCTACTTTGACCCATAATAGTGCAAAAATACTCTAGTTACAACCTTGTCTGTTTATTTCTTTCTAGATGTCACCAGTTTAATTTTAAATTTAGGCTTTCCCCCTTGCTGTTTGTAGTTAGTTTTTTTAATATGAGCCATTGCTCTAAAGAGTGCTAATTTTATTTGTCTTAATCAACTTAGTGTATTTAATGAATATTTTTCCCTCTTTTAAAGACTGTGAACCAGAAGAACTGACTGACTGGTCTATGGATGAAAAATGTTCATTTTGTAACCTACAGAGAGAAGCAGTCAGTGTAAGTTTTAGTGCTGTGAAATTATTTCTTAACTATTTGCACAATTATAACACAATTTTAACAGTTTCTTCTGAAAGTTTGTGACTTAATAGTAAAATTTACATACTTGATTTTAGTAAAGAGAAGATTAATAAAGTCTTATGTTAGAAGTCTAGCTTCTAGCTTATCTCATAGGTGAAAATCCCAAAGCACTTGTCTTTTTTGCATATTTCACATCTTTCTTATAGTTCCCTGACTCATGAAATTCAGTTCAGATCTGTTTTGTGCTTATATAGACAAAGCTGATCTTGGAGGCATGGTTTGGTCTGAAACCACCCTGTAGTCCTATTTTTAGGAATCAGAAGTTGGAGGATAATGTGTTAATACGTTTTAGCTTTTTTGCTTTCTCTAGAAGTCTTTTGGATATTGTAATTATCTTTCGTGTAGGTGATTAAATATTATTGTATACTGTAAACAGAGCATAAACTAGACAGCAGCATCTTTTTGTATGGTAGGATCCTAATTCTTTATGTACTGTTGTAAGAGGGCTGAGAATACCTGAGAACTCAAACACCTGTGCCTATTTTGGTCAGATCAGTAGGTAAACATACCTGCTTTGTTGTTAAAATTCTCATACTGGCATGCAGTACATAGTGAATTCAACAATATATTTTATCTGCTTTCCCCCCTATTTTGATTATAGCTTTGCTAAGGAATAAGGCTAATTTGGCCCTTTTGTTAGAGCTAAATTTCTTTTTTACTGGTTCGTGTTTCAAATTTAATGTTCTTTATATAACTTGATATATTATAAAGGTAGAAAAAATGAGCATTTAGAGAATAATTTTTTGCCATTTTTAATGAAATCCCATGTTTAAATAAAAGTGGTTTTTTAATGTTGTTTTCTCATCATTTTAGGATTGTGTGCCATCTCTTGATTCTTCACAGTCAACACCAACGGAGGAACTGTCATCTCAGGGCCAGTCCAACACTGAAAAGATTGAATGCCAAGCAGAAAATTACCTAAATGCACTCTTTCGAAAGAAAGGTAATATTGGTACACTTGATCGTATGAAATTTGCAATAGGTATTGAAAGTCTTGGAATTTTCCTCACACACAAGTTTTTTTATATGTCAGTCTCTACTCCATTTTTTATTAACTCTTTCTTTATCCTTAATTATTTTTCATATTTTCAGGGACATTAGGATTCTCCATCACTGTGGAGCTGGTTTTCTATTAGGCATGCCTTTTTTGCCATTGTCCTCTCAGATTTCTAACTTTATCATACAGTTTCCTTGTCTACTATAGACAGACGAGAACATTTTTTTTTATGCTTCTGGTCTCATTTTGTTGCTGTTCTCAAGACTTCAAAAGTTTTTTCGTGTTTAATAAGTAATACATATATTGTAAAGCTGTCTTTAGAATAAGTTACCTTATATCATTTGTCATCTAGGTTTGCTATATTTGCTGGCTTGCTATTTCAGTGCACTTTTTGGGGTTTTTTTTTTTTTTTGGTAGCTTGAATATGCTTACTTGACATTAAAATATCACTACTCTTTTTTGAATCCTTTCTACCTAAACTATTTAAACCAAATGAGGCTTATTTCATTTGTTACCTTGCTTGATACACCTTATTAGGCAGAGGTAGTTTGTAAATCTTTGGTACCCAGGGAAAATATAGAAATATAGAACCTTCTTTTTTGCTGTTTTTGTTTTTGGCCACTTCTGCAGTAGTGGCCTTTACAGAGTGTAAAGGTCTTTTTACCACAGAGACCTTTTGAGTAAGTCATGGTGGGGGGAGGGAGGTGTGGGAACAGAATCATCTTACCACCTAACTTCCAGAGATTGAGGAAAAACATGTCGTGTTCTCACTTGCATGTTGACCCTGTTTTACTCCTGTTTAGAATTAGGTAACATCACATATTTTCTGTTAAAATGTTGATTTTATGATTCTAATCAATAATATTAAAAATAGCCCTCATTTAAGAAAGGAGGCTTTTTTTAGTCTTAAGCGTTATAAGTTCTTTTATGTGTTGAAATATTACAATTTTCTGATTAGAAGAATCACCAGTAAAGGCCAAACGTTAAGAATTGTACTTTTTTAAATGCAGGAGACTAAAAATCTTTTCTTGTGTTACTGACATACTTAGCCTTGAGAAATTGGCATTGTGTTTAAAAAACATTTTTTTCTCAAAATTTTCTTTCTGAAACAATATTAAAAATTAAAAATAGATGCTTTCTTTAAGAATTGTATAATATTAATTTAGAAATTTTTATTCTGCCAATATATTTACACTTCTAAGCAGAATTATGTTATCAGACTTACATCCCTAAGAGAATTGGAAGAAATGTACACATTTACACACATGTACACAGTAGGTTTCACTAACCTTAGAACTCGTTACTCAGTCTCCTTTTCCTTTTAGTAATTTGTAATGGCAGGAGGAATAATCAGTAATAGTAACCTTTAAGGTGAAATAGTATGGAGTTAACTTGTGCTCCATTACCCTATTAAGAGTAATCAGTGCCCTGACTCAGTTGTGGCTCAGTTGGTTGGGCATCATCCTACAAAATGAAAGGTCATTGGTTCAATTCCCAGTCAGGGCACATGCCTGGGTTGCCATTTCAGTCCCCAGTTGGAGCGTGTACAAGAGGCAACCAATTGATGTTTCTCTGTCACATCAGTGTTTCTCTCCATCTCTTTCTCCCTCCCTCTAAAAATAAATGAATAAAATCTTTTTTAAAAAAAGAGTAATCAGTAAACACTTGGTGCTGTTTCAGCTGTTTCAGACATCTGGGTCTACAAGAGGTCTCCTATGAATGGTTGGATGAGTTAATGGGTATTTAGTCACCTCTACATTTGGGGATTTCTTGAAGATTTTTGAACGATTGCAGAGTTTTTAAGTAAAAGATTCTTATTAGCATTTTTGCTTTACTTCAGGTCTTACATTTGTTTATTTCTTTATTTGTAGTCCATAACTTTTCAGATTTAACTAAACAAGGATTTTTCTATTTGTTTACTTGGGGTTTTTGTTTTTGTTTTTGATTTAATTTTCTTTGAATAAAATTATTTTGGAGATTTTCATTATGGTTTGACTAGGATTAGGCTATAAATAGTAATATCTTATAAATAGTATCGACCTTTTAAGTTGTTTAGTTCTATTTACTTTGAAATGAAAGGCAAAAATGTGTTTAAAAGAAAGGAAATATTTCTGAGTTTTTGGAGTAGCAAATAAAATGCTGATAAAGCAGTTATGGATGAAGTTTTTTTTTGATTCCTGAAAATTTCCTAAACTTGGGCATTTTTAGGAATTCTGGATATTAGTAATGTTAGTGTTACACTTTAAATGTTACTAGTTTGAGGAACATAATGCAAGTTGATCATCCTGCCAAAGTGTAAAGAAATCTGTTACTGTCCTTATTGTAGCTTCTTTATTATCTTTCCTAACTATGGTTTCAGTGATGATGATAATGATAATCGTAAGCTATTATTATTGAGAACTCAGGATAATTATGATGATTGATATCATCAGTTTTGATTGAGCACTAAACCCTTTTTGTGCCTTACCTCATTTAATATCCCAAAGCAATGTTCAGAGGTAGGTACTGTTCTTATCTTTTTAACAAGTAGATAATAAAGTGCAGAGAATTTAAATGTCTTTTAGTTCTGTGTTAAGAAAGAACATCTGAGTCCTCAAGAAGGAATTTTAAAAGCTGAAATATATTTTGTGGGAGGAGCAGGTACTTTTAAGCATTAAGTAGAGAAACTTTATTCTCTGCTATTTAGCAGCCTACTACTAGAATTATTTTAATGGAATTAGGCAGACTAGAGAAGACCTATGAAAAATGTTCTGTATTTCTCATAGGTTTCCATTTTCCCTTTATATGAACTATGAACAGTTTTAGTGATTAGTTCTCTTACAGCAGTGCTTTTCAACCTTTGTCATCTTATGGCACACATAAACTAATTCCAAAAAGTCTGAAGCAAACCAAAAAATATAATTTTGCCAATCTGACAAAAATTAGGTATAATTTTGATGCATTCACACCAAATGGCTATTGTGTGGGCTGTTGTCATTTTTTTCTATTCGATAATCTAAGAGAAAAGAGGGCAATGCCCCTGACTACATAGTCAGGTATAGAATGTTTTAAACATTCTGTGGCACACTGGTGTGCTTCTGGTGGCATACCGGTTGAAAATCGCTACCTTCCAGTGTTTGGTGATAGATTGGAGGACACATTTAAATTAAATAGTTTGGATGCTCCCTTGTACATCATTGGAAGCTAGTCATAAATAACCTTTCAGGTTGAATAAATAGAATCGGGGAAAGGAGAAATCTTAGTACAGAGGTGAATGTTATTAACTAGTTTTGTATATTCTTTACTTTAGAAACTCTAAATTGAATTTTCTTCTAAGGGTTAACCCTAAAATTGTCTAGAATGAAAGCACCTTGATAGCAGGGATTTTGTTTTGTTAACTGCACAATCCTCAATGTATAAAGCATCCTAGATTTCAATAACTATTTTCTTGAATGAATAAATATTAAGATAAAATGTCCAGATATCTTCCAGTTTCTCTTCGGTGGTATTATTTGTTCTATTTGAAGAAAAAAATTATTTAGTATATAAATATAGTTTACCTTTCCCTACTTTGTACTTCAGTTTATTACTCTGTAGAGCTTAAATATTAGTTAACTTATTTGTTTTGAAATATGATAAACACAGGCATATAGATATAAAATACCTTTGCCAAAGCTATTCCCATGAGAACTAAATTATTATATTTAGTTATATTTAGTTATATAAATTATATTCCTGTGAACTAAATTATTTTGACTTTCACTTCACATTCATTGATCAACTAAAGCAGTGTAAGTTACAGGTTTGCTACTTAGGCAGATGTTTCATCTTTTTTTAAATTAAAGAAGGCTACTTGATTTGACTCAATTGTACAAACAATATGCATGAAGTACAAAATGAATCATACTGGTAAATAGATAATAAACTGAAACCTTTCTTAATCAATATATAATGTTTGTTCCTGCTTTATTCCTTCCCCCCACACACATTTAGCAATCATGTACTTACAGTTCTGGCCTTTTATTTTCAAAAACTTTCTTGATGCATTTGATGTATTTAGTTGAAAGCTGCTGTTAACCAACCCTTCCACCTTAAATTAATTGGTAGCCAGGTTTTGTATAAAGTTTTCCATGCCTTTTCTGAACACAGATCCTTTTCCTATTAAACTGATTTTTAAGCTTCATACTATGGCATGTAATAAATACTAATACTGCCACTAACCAGCTGGGTTATGACTGATAAAGCATTTGACTTCTTAGAAATAAGAGTATTAATCTTTTAGATCATTTTCCTCTAAATGCAGACATTCTTGAGTAACTATGTAAAATTGACCTGATTCATTTAGGCCCCAAGTGGTTCTTTTACAATTGTGCCTTTGTGATATCATTGTGGTCATACATTGAATTTCTCTTCTACAGGTTGCCTTTTTGGTATGTTAGTGCCATAAAATAACTCAGTGAGGCACATTCAGAGGTGTTCATGAAAAGATTTTCTTTTTTTGCCATGTACTTGGAAGATATGAATGAAATTCTAAGAACACATATAAAATTAGAACTAGATTTAAGAGTTTGGCATTTCTGGAAAAATCACCTTTCTACCTACAATACCAGATGTAGCAGGAATTAAAAGTTGACTATCAGGTCATTCATCATCTCCTAGATTCTTACTTCCTTTTGTCTTTTTTATGTTTTAATTCGACCCAGTCATCTTACCCTTTTACAAGCATGCAAATTCTGTGTGTCTTCTGGAACTTGGGGTCTTTAGTCAGAAAATCCCCTGTGTCCTCAGACTTACAGTGTTTCCTTTACTCTGTTGCTCTAAGTATATACTCATAAAAGGTGCTTTTGTAGCCCTCTCCTTTTCTTTCCCTGAGTATGACTCCCTGAAGCAACACTAGCACGTTGGGCTTTGTAAAACATATTTCTGGTCCATGATTAGAATTCATTCATTCAACAGAGATCTGCTACACACCAACAACTGTTCCACACCAACAACTGTTCCAAAAGACAAGAAACAGTCCTCTATCCTCATGGGCGTTTATGTTCTAGTGAAGGGAAACAGACAAATAAACAAATAAATTATATTTGTGGTTGAATGTATGTACACACATAAACCTCTCACACATGCTGAGTATATATATGAATTCAGGGTTAGACAAACATAGGTTTATAGTTGTGAGTTTATTCTTGTATTGTTATTTATTTTATTATTTATTGTATTATTTTCCATATGAACAACTGTAAACCTATATTATGTCCTGTGAAAACAAATGAGGAGAGGACCATAGGGAATGCCAGAATAGTGGTAGTGATTGAAATTTTATAAAAACTAGTCAGATGACAGTTAAGCAGAAATATTTTTTAAAAAGTAGGGTAGCAGCCCTGGCTGGTGTAGCTCAGTGGATTGAGCACAGGCCTGCGAACCAAAAGATCACGGTTTGATTCCGTCAGGGTACATGCCTGGGTGAATAGGAGGAAATAGTGAATAGGAGGATTAAATACATGAGGTTCATCCATATCACTAGCTCTGAACCATCAGCTGAAGTCATAGAAAAGGCAATGGGATTAAAAAAAACAAAGCTGAAAAATGGATGAACTTAAACAGTTGCCTGAAAACTTGCAGTTTTTCAGCTCATGTTCACCCAAGACTTTGCTTGCAGCTTCATTTTTTAACGTGAGGGGGTCTCTTCATACTATGATCAAACTCACTTGTAACAACAAATTTTATATGTGTGTTCTAAAAATTCTGCTGAAGATTTGGTATCAAGTATTTGTGAATCATAAACTCTTCACTCTGTGGTGTTAACATTTCTTTAACCTTTTCATTGTCTACTTCATTAAATCTAGCTTCCTTTTAGCAAGTTGTAATACTTATTGCTTTATAGTCAACATTTCTTTTTTTTTTTAATTCTCACCCTAGGATATAATTAGTGATTTATTAGAGAGGGAGAAACATCGATTGTTTGCTTCCCATACGTGCCCCCACCAGGGATCGAACCTGCAACCTAGGTATGTGCCCTTACCGGAGATTAAACAAATAACCTTTTGGTGTAGGGGATGATGCTGCAACCAACTCAGCCACCGGGCCAGGGCTACAGTCAGCATTTCCTTCAACTCCTAGAAGTTAACAAAAGTATTCTAGGTTCTTTCATACTCTGATCATTGTTTGTTGTGATACTTTCTCCCAAGCCTGAGTGACTTAGAGTATCTTGTTATAAAAGTGGTTTTGTGAATCCTACATCTAGAAGTGTGAAATGTGTAAGCACATCATAGCAGATATTTCACGCTGAGTGTGAAAAATAATGTATATCATGTGGGTATATCTGTCTAATCTTCTACTTGGTCAGAATACACCCCAAAAGGGCGATGAGATAGGAAATAAATGAATTTACTTCATTTTAATAGCTTAGTTTCTACATTGCTCCTGTGTTTTAAAGCAGCTCTGCAGTGCTTCTATGTTTAAAAGAAAGAAGGTGAAGGGATTACACAAAGAACATATACGCATGACCCAGGAACATGAACAATGGTGTGGGGATTAACTGCATGAATGGGTGAGTTGAGGGGAGGGGGCAAAATTGGAATAACTGTAATAGCATAAGCAATAAAATATTTTAAATGAAAAAATACATTTTTGTATGATGTGAAAAAAATAAATAAAAGATATGTTTTATAATAAATAATAATGTGTGAGGTTATAGACCTTAACTAATACATATACTACATATATAATATAAAATGTGCAGTGATTTTTACCTTTACCAGTTTTAAACAGTACTGTTTTAAAGTATTGATTTTAACAAAGAATATCTTAATTTTTATATTTACATTTTCTTACACACATTTATTTGTTTTTTGAATCAAGTTTTGATCAAAGACATAAAACAAAAACTAGAAGACAGTTTTCAACATGTGGTTAATAATTGCCACTCAGTTTATGAAAAATCACCCATTTTAGGTATAAAGTGATAAAAATGGAATCTTTAAAAAATGCATGTTCATGCACACTACATATTCATGTGTGTGTGGTAGAATAACATATCTCAGCTCTCTAACAAGGACACCATAGAGCAGTATGGGCCAAGAGTTTTGCCAGGATAGGCCAAGCAGTTACAAAAGAGCCTACTTTAAAGATGGCTCTAAAGATGGCGCAAAAGCAGTTTCCGAATTAGTATTCACCTTCTCAGTTGCAATATTTTCGGGTGTGTTATCTCACACAATATTATCTCAAGACATCAAAATTGTTAAAATTTTGATGTCTTGAGATAGTGTTTCTAGAATGGTTTTGTTTTGTTTTTTATGAAAACTGATATTTACACATTCATTTAGTTCCCCTACCACAAATAATGGTTTGGTTTTTATTTATTTTATTTTATTATTTTCTCTCTCTCTTTTTTTTATTGTTGGTCAAGTACAATTGTCTCCATTTTCCTCCCACCATTCCCACCTCCCACCCTTGATTCTACTCCTCTTTGGCTTTGTCCATGTGTCCTTTATACATGTTCCTTGATGACCCTTCCCCCTTCTCCTCCACCTCCCCCATTATGCCCTCCCACCTCCCATCTGCTTACTGTCAGTTTGTTCTTTATTTCAATGTCTCTGGTTATATTTTGCTTGCTTGTGTTTGTTTTGTTGATTAGGTTCCAGTTAAGGGTGAGATCATATGGTATTTGTCCCTTACCACCTGGCTTATTTCACTTAGTATAATGCTCTCAAATTCCATCCATGCTCTCACAAAGGGTAGGAGCTCCTTCTTTCTTTCTGCTGTGTAGTATTCCATTGTGTAAATGTACCATAGTTTTTTGATGCACTCATATACTGATGGGCACTTAGGTTGCTTCCAGCACTTGGCTATTGTAAATTGTGCTGTTATGAACATTGGGGTACATAGGTTATTTTGAATTGGTGTTTCAGGGTTCTTAGGGTATAATCCCAGCAGTGGAATTGCCAGGTCATAAGGCCGTTCCGTTTTTAGTTTTCTGAGGAAATTCCATACTGTTTTCCACAGTGGCTGCACCAGTCTGCACTCCTACCAGTAGTGCACTAGGGTTCCCTTTTCTCCACATCCTCTCCAATACTTGTTTGTTGATATGTTTATGATGGCCATTCTGACCGGTGTGAAGTGGTATCTCATTGTGGTTTTAATTTGCATCTCTCTGATGACTAGTGATACTGAGTATCTTTTCATGTCTCTGGGCCCTCTGTATGTCCTTGGAGAAGTGTCTGTTCAAGTCTCTGTAGTGTGGCCTATTGTAGAAAATTGCACTGGTAATTTAGGTAATCGCCAGGGTAGGGCAACGGTGTGAAAACCAGGTTGAAGGAGTCTCCAATAGGGAGTCACCACTCTGTGGTTCTGTGTGGGGGAGGGCTAAGAAGGGAGACAGTGGCCACTGCCCGTCCTCTGGAGTTTTGTCCAGGAAGAAGCTGTCCCCCAGCACTCACCCTGATGCCAGACACTTCAGATTCTCCCTGTATGGCCCTGGTGCCCTTCCAGCTGCTGCCCTGGTGCTGAAGCCCAAAGGGATGAATCTGTGTAAGACCTGAGACCACTGTGGGCCCTTTAAGAGCAGTCTCCTGAGAATCCCATAGTTTCTTCCATCTCCCCAACCCATACAGGTTTTTACAGTCAGAAGTTACAGGGACTTAAAACATCCTGGCACTGGAACCCTGGGCTGGATGATCTGGTATGGGGCTGGGATCCCTGGTTCCTGAGGTGTTCCTCCTAATTTTTATCCACTGCACGTAGCTGTTTGAGCACCCGTTCTGCTTCTTTGCAACTCTGCCCGTCTCCTTGTGTCTGCCTCTTACCCATCCGGAAGACCGTGACTTCTTTATTCTTTGGTTATTGGTCTTCCACACAGCTCTATTTTCTGATGATTCTAGGTAATATTTGTTTTGTAGTCTAGTTGTATTTTTGCTGTGCTTTTGTGAGGAGGCGATCTATGCCTCCATCTTGACTGGAAGTCTCTCCAGTCTTATAAAATACAGCTGTCCCTCTTTACTTGAACTCTTATTGTCTGAACTCAGGAACTGAATAAATTCAAATAAGTTTACAAATATATTTTTAGCTACTGAAAACTCAGGAATCATTTAGATCCAGATACTGTAATATCCCTTGAGACTGAACTTGCTCTTTAAATTATGTGAATTTTAAGAACCAACTAAATTTGAATAAGGATCGATACTTGCACTACTGTTTTTGTAAGACCGAATGGTCTGGTAGAGTATATACCATCTGGGACACAGGAAGCAGGTATTCTAAGCCCTGCTATTATCTCTGACTTGATTTTTCTGGATTTTTGTTTCTTTTTCTGTAAAATCACATGATTGGATTGGATTCTGGCGCTGAGCCTCATAGATCTTGAAGTCTAGTGGTCCTGAAAGCTGCTAAAAGTCTAGAAGCTCTTTTGACATTTCAAAAATCCAGAAAAAGTCTTATGTTTACTTATAGTAAAACTGTAAACCACACAAGAAATATCTTTATATTTAGTTCAAATTACTGTTTCTTCACAAAATTTGTGAGACAAAACAACTTACCTCTTACTGGCATGTCTTTGAATAAAGTTTAATAGGGACTTAAATTATGCCTTTGCAATCATATTGTCTAATAAGTTGTATTTCCCAAGGCATAAGTGACCGTAGTTTATGCTTACAAATTAAGATTAATACTTTTTTTCTGGACAAATCAGAAATCCATCAGTGCTCATGTTTTTGTATTATCTCATAATACAAAGTAGACTTTCCAGGGATTTACTTTCTATATTGGTTTTCAATTATACACCTAGACTTCATTTTATTCCATTTCTTTTGTTTCACAACTACAGTTAAACTCTGTTCTAAAAATGTATTGATTAATTTGTTTGGAACTGTGAGTAGTATTTTTCTTGGAAATAAATGTTGAATAGTAATTAGAGTGTAGAAGTCTATAATGGTAATTAAAAAGTGGTATACTTGTTTATATGACTATATCAGCCAATGCTTCTATTGTCTGTCATTTGTTTTCTGAGAATTGAAGTCTTAATTTGGAAAAATAAGGATACCATTTTATTCTTCTCTCCAGATTTGATTCTCCAGTTTCTTCTCTCCAGTTCTTTGATTCCCTTCTTTCTTCTACCCCTTCTATACCCACCAAAGTAGCAATATATAGCATTTGTGTGTTATTGCTGGGTAAAGTACGTAAAACCAGGGTACTGTATAAGAAGATTACTTTAAAAGGATATAAAGTAAGAACGTGAGGGAAGAGATTATTTTTTATAAGTCATAGCTACCTCATTTCTTCTCTATGAAGCTGCATATTTGGTATGTCATTTTGAATGTCACTGGGTAGAGAAGCAATTTTTGCTTAATAAGTATTAATATTTTTCCCCTCTGCTTTTTAGATAGACAAAATACTTTTTTCTGTCTCAGTTCGAGGATGAAATTAGTTTTAAAATGCCTTAATGCCACCTTTACTGAATGCTTGTAGCCTATGGAGAAAAGAAATTTACTAATGAGATATTTGCTCACTAGTAGTCAAGAAGTGTCAAATAGATGTGCTGTGTAGTTGTCAAAATGTGGGTTGGCATTTGGTTTTTAAATAGGTTAATATAGCACCTTTTTAATTTATCCATAATGTAGAATCAGTCACTCTTGCCGCATAATTTTTCAGATCTACTTTTCCTAAATTTCCATGATTATTTACCTACTTATGGAATGATATAATTTGCATCTAAATTAGGCTGTCTATAACACATCTTTTTTTCACAAGCGTCAATTACCTTATTTATTAATGAGTAAATACAATCTCAAAGCATGTAGTGACATCAGAACTAAGCATTATGAATAGTTCAGTGCCATGTTGTAATTATTTTTCTAAAGGATCTCTGGTGCCATCTACTGAATAATTTTTAAAGGAAGAAAAGCATATGAAATCACTAAATTTTTTACTTAATCCAGCTTTTTAAATTAGTTGAGTTTATTTTTTTAGAGCACTTTTAGGTTTACAGAAAAATTGAGTGACTCAGTTGTCTCTATTATTAACCTTTCATTTGTGTGTTACATTTTCTACAGTTGATGAATCACTGTTGATACATTATTATTAACTTACAACACAGAGTGAACCTACAAGTACAACATATTCTGTGTGTTGTACAATTATGTGAGTTTTGAAAATGTACGATTTCATGAATCCACATCACAGTGTCATACACAATAGTTTCACTGCCCTGAAAACTGTATTCTACCTATTCATCCTCCCACCCCTTGCCACCAGCCCGTGTCAAACACTGTTTTTAATGTCTCCATACTGTTTTGCTTTTTTCCAGAAAATTATGTAGTTGATATCTTAACAATGCATAGCCTTTTCAGATTCACTTCTTTCACTTAGCAATATGCGTTTAAGGTTCCTCTTTGAGAGAGAGAGAGAGAGAGAGAGAGAGAGAGTGTGTGTGTGTGTGGCCTGATAGCTCATATCTTTTTATTGCTGAGTAATATTCCATATTATGCATATACCACAGTTTGTTTTACCCATTCACCTATTAAAGGACATCTTGGTTTCCAATTATAGCAGTTATAAATATTTACAAGTTTATGTATGAATACAAGTCTTCAACTCATTAGGGTAAATACCTAACAAGGTAATTTCCTGAATCCTAAGGCAAGACTGTTGAGTTTTGTAAGAAACTGTCATATTATCTTCTAGTGTGACCATACCATTTTGTGTTGCCATTAGCAACGAATGACAGTTCTTACTGTTCCACATCCTTGTTAGCATTTGTTACTCTATTTTGGATTTTAGCCATTCTTTTTTCTTATGGTTAATTTTTTAAATTATATTTTATTCATTATGTTATTACAGTTGTCCCAATTTTCCCCTTTTGCCACCTTCCATACAGCAACCCCACTCCCTCAGGCAGTCTACCCACTATTGTTCATGTCCGTGGGTCCCGTGTATAAGTTCTTTGTCTGCTCCATTTCCTATACTGTACTTTATAGCCCCATGGCCGATGTGGAACTGCCTATTTGTACTTCTTAATCACCTCATCTCTTCACCCATTCCCCCACACCCCATCTGGCAATCATGAAAATGCTCTCTACATCCATGATTCTCTCTCTGTTCTTTTTGTTTGCTTAGTTTGTTTTTTAGATTCAGTTGTTGATAGCTGTGAATTTATTGCCATTTTAATGTTCATAGTTTTGATCTTCTTGTCCTTAAATAAGTACCTTAAAACTAAAGGATGATGAACTCCTTTAGTTTTTTTCTTGTCTGGGAAGTTCTTTATCTGCCCTTCAATTCTAAATGATAGCTTTGCTGAGTAGAGCAGTCTTGGATGTAGTGCCCTGCTTCTCACGACTTTCAATATTTCTTGCCAATCCCTTCTAGCCTACAAAGTTTCTTTTGAGAAATTAGCCGACAGTCTTATGGGAGCTCCCCTGTAGGTAACTAACTTCTTTTCTCTTGCTGCTTTTAAGATTTCTCTCTTTATTTTTAACCTTTGGCATTTCAATTATGATGTATCTTGGTGTGGTCCTCTTTGCATCCATCTTACTTGGGAGTCTCTGTGCTTCCTGGAGTTGCATGTCTATTTCCTTCAGCAAATTAGGAAAAGTTTCTTTCATTATTTTTTCAAATAGATTTCCAATTTCTTACTCTTTCTTTTCTCCTTCTGGCATCCCATGATGCAAATGTTGGACCTTTTGAAGTTGTCCCAGGGGCTGCTTATACTATCCTCATTTTTTTGAGGGGGGGATTCTTTTTTTCTTCTTGTTCTGATTGATTTTCTTTTCTTCCTTATATTCCAAGTCATTGATTTGATTTTCAGCTTCATCCACTCTACTGTTGTTTCCCTGTAAATTGTTATTTATTTCAATTAGTGTATCCTTTGTTTCTGACTGGATCATTTTTCTATGCTGTTGAGGTTCTCACTACATTCCTTGAGCATCCTTATAACCAGTGTTTTGAACTTCACATCTGATAGATTGCTTGTTTACATTTTGTTTAGTTCTTTTTCTGGAGTTTTGATCTGTTCTTTCATTCGGGTCATGCTTCTTTGTCTCCTTGTTTGGGCAGCCTCTTCCATTTGTTTCTGTGTATTAGGTAGAGCTCCTTTGACTCCCTGTCTTGGTAGTGTGGACTAGTGTAGTAGGTGTCCTGTAGGGTCCAGTGGCACAGACTCCCTTATCACAAAGCTGGGTACTCAAGATGCAGCCCTTCATGTGGGCTGATTACACCCTCCTCTTGTAGTTAAGCCTTGGTTGCTGTTGGCAGATCAATGGGAGGGATTTATCCAGGCCAGTCAGCTGCAAGGATGGACTGTGACCACTTACCACTAATCTCTTGTCTCCATGGAGGATTAGCTGTCCAGGGATAGGGTTGTGGTGGTCTGATGTGGTCTGTAGCTATACACTGGGTACACTGCCCCTGAGGTTTCTTAGGTGGTGCAGGCCAAGGTCAGCCCACACCTGTGGTCTGCCCAGGGCCACCCAGCCTGAGCTATAAAGGAATCTGAGATGGTTGCTACTTGTGCTGGGGTTGGAGATTCCCAGGTAAAGCCAACCTGTGAATCTAGGCTGGCTGCTGCTGGTGCTGGGCCTTGGGCCACTTAGCAAGAGGTAGGAGGGTTGGAGGCTTACTGAGGACAACTGTTGCTTGTTTGATAAGATTTTAGAAGTTGTGAAGTATGAGCCATGATCTGCCATTCATAGGGGAAAGTCTCTGTTAACAGCTTGGCTAGACCCCTAAGTTGGGTAGAAGGGAGTCTTCAGGATATCTCCAGAGCAGGGGAAAAAGTGTTAGCGAGGCTGCTGGAGTCTCAGATACGGCACCCTCCTGCCAGCTTTTTGGCTCTGTGTAGGGAGCATTCAGAAAAGGGACAGTGGTATCTGCCTGCCTCTCTGACAGGAGAAAGCTGTCCCCCAGCTCCTGCCTTGATGCCAGACACTTCAGCCCCTCCCAGTATGCCGCTGATGCCTTTTAGACTGATACTCTGGTCTTAGAGTTAGGAGGGAGTGAATCTGTGGGTGGATTCTTTTAAGGCAAACTGCTTGGGATTCCAGAAGGTGCTCCTACCTGCTGGTTTTTGCAGCCAGAAGTTATGGGGCCTTTTCTGCCTGGCACTGGAACCCTGCGCTGAGGGCCTGGTGCGGGGCTGGGACTCCTTGCTCCTGAAACACCCCTTCTGAATTTTTATCCACACTTGAGTTTGGGGACCAGCCTGCTCTACTCTCTGCCCATCCTGCCAGTCTGTATGGATGTGGTTTCTTTAATTCTGTAGCTGTCAGACTTCTACTCAGCTCCATTTCTGATGGTTCTCAGTGATGGTTGATCTGTATTTTAGTTGTAATTTTGATGTGGTTGTACAAGGAAGTGAGCCACGTTTACCTATTTTTTATCATTCTAATAGGTATTTAGTGGTATCTCATTATTGTTTTAATTTCAGTTCCTTGATGACTTATATTGAGCATCTTTTTGTATGCTTATTTGCTATCTATGTATCTTCTTAGGTGAGATATCTGTTCAGATCTTTTGCATATTTTTCAACCCGTTTGCATTGGGTTATTGATTTTCTCATTGTTGGGTTTTAAGAGTTTTTGTTGTTGTTGTTGTTGTTTATTCAAGACATAAGACCCCTTTGTAAGGTTATGCAAATTTTTTTCTCTAAGATTTTCTTTTTCCTGGTTTTCTTTTCATTCTCTTAATAGAGACTTTCACAGACCAGATATTTTAAAGTTTTAATATAGTCTGTGTTACCAGTTTTTTTTTATGCCTCAGTTTTGTTGTTTTCTAAAACATCATTGTCAGACCCAAGGTCACCATGATTTTCTCTTATACTGTTATTTAATGGTTTTGTAGTTGTGTTTGTACCTTTAGGTATATGACATATTTTGAGTTAATTTTTGTGAAAGATGTTTTATCATACTAATAAAATATACTTTTTCAAAGTATATAATTCAGCCCTGGCTGGTATAGCTCAATGAATTGAGTGCAGTCCATAAACCAGAGGGTCACTAGTTTGATTCCTGGTCAGGACACATGCCTGGGTTGCAGGCCAGGTCCCTAGTGTGGGCCACGTGAAAGTCAACTATACATTGATGTTTCTCTACCTCTCTTTCTCCTTCCCTTTCCCTCTCTCTAAAAATAAATAAATAAAATCTTTCAAAAAAGCATATAATTCAGTGGTTTTTAGTATACTCAGTCACAAGTTTTGCAACCATTACCACAATCTGATTCTAGAACATCTTCATCACCCTAATAAAGTCATTAATAGATTAGCACTCACTCTCTCATTTTTCTTCTACCCTCCTCCCAGCTCTGGCAACCACTAATCTACTTCCTGTGTCTATAGATTCGCCTGGTTTAGACACTTCATGTAAATTAGGCAATGTGCAGCTTTTATATACCGTAGTGTTTTTTAGGTTTATCCTTGTTGCATGCATTAGTTTTTCCTTCCGTTTGATGATTGAAATTAAAATGTTCTTTCTTGATGTCAAAGGACATCTCATTGCAGTTTTGATTTGCATTTCCCTAATGACTAATGATGTTAAGCATTGTGTCATGTGCTTATTGGCCATTAGTAGTATGTTCTTTGGAGATGTCTATTCAGATAATTTGCAATATCTTAATCATTGTACGTTTGTCTTTTCATTGTTATATTGTAACAATTCTTTTTATATTCTAGACACTAGATCCTATTAGACATGAGATTTATAAATCCTCCCATTGTTTGGACTGTCTTTGCACTGCTTCCTAGTATCCTTTCAAGCATAGAATTTTTAAATTTTGATCAAGTCCAGTACACCTAATTTTTCTTTTCTTTTTTGTGCTTTAAGTGTCAAATCTGAAGAATCATTGCCTTAATGCACAGTTACGAAAATATATGTCTATGCTTTCTTCTGGGATGTTTATCATTTCAGCCTACTCTATTTAATAGGTATTTGGTTCACATTAAGGTGATTATTGTAAAGGGTCTGAGGTAGAGGTCCTGCTACTTACTGGCCTCATAGAATGCATTGGGAAGTATTTCTTCGAGTTTGTGAAAAACTGGTGTTAATTCTTCTTTAAATGTCCGTTAGTATTCACCAGGAAATTTCTCTGTCCCTAGGCTTTTCTTTGTGACAAGTTTTTAGTTAGTGATTCAATCTCTTTACTTGTTATAGGTTTATTCAGATTTTTTTATTACTTCTTGACTCAGTTTGGTAATTTCTGTCTTTCTAGGAATTTGGGTATTTTATCTAGGAGATCTAATTAATTGATGTCTATTTTTTGTGGTATTTCCTGAGTATCCTTTGTGTTTTTTTAATGTTAATGTTGATATCTTTTCCTTCATTCCTGATTTTAGCAATTTAAATCTTGTCTAGTTTTTAATCTTTTCAAAGAACTAACTTTTGGTTTCATTGAGCTTGTCTGTTGTTTTTCCATTCTCTATTTTTCCTGCTCTTGCCTTTTATTTATTTATGCTTGATTTGAGTTTAATGTTTAATTTATTTTCTCGTAAGTTGGTAGGTCAGGTAATTGGGTCATTGATTTGAATTTTTTTAAACTATATGTATTTGCATCTGTAAATTGTCACTGTTTTACCTGCATCTCATACATTTGGTATGTTGTGTTTTCCTATTCTTTCAACTTTAGTGTATTCTAAAAACTTTTGTGACCCCATCTGTTACCTATTACATATTTAGGATTTTTTTTCACATTTGTTAATTTTCCAAATTAACTGACATTTTTTTCATTTCTTTGATGTTGGAAAACATACTTTTTACTTTTTTAATCTTTTTAAATTAATTGAGACTTGTGTTATGTCTTGGAGAATTTTCATGTGCACTTGACCAGAACATATATTCTGTTGTTTGGGGGTAGAGTGTTCTGTATATGTCCGTTAGGTGTAGTGGTTTATGGCTTCTACTTGTTTGGTTTTTCGTCTCATTTTTAAATCCATTATTAAAAGTGGTCTATTAAGTCTCCAACTATTACTATTAAATATATTTCTTTAATTCTGTTAGTTTTTTTCTTTATGTTTTGGATTGAACATTTATTATTATAAAATGACCTCTGTTTTGAATGATAACTTTGTCTGATATTAATATAACCACCCAAGCTTTCTTTTTCTTAGTATTTACACAGTATGTCTTTTTCCTCCTTTTCTTTTAACATAATTGTGTCTTTGAATTTAAACTGTTTGATAGCATATAATTAGATTATTCTTATAATCCCGGTTGCCACTCTCTGCCTTTCATTTACATTTAATGTAACTGCTGATAAGGTAGGGTTTTCATCTGTCATTTACTATTTGTTTTCAATATGTTTTTGTTTTCTCTGTGTCTCCATTATTATCTTCTTTTGTGTTAAATAGAAATTTTCTAGTCTACCATTTTAATTATTTTGTTGTTACTTTTACTGTACTTTCTGTTTTTACTGTTTTTCTGTTACTTTCTTAGTGGTTTCCCTGGGTATTATAATTAACATCGTAAACAACAATCTAGTTCTGCTTCATACCTCCAGTACTACTTTCAGTAGTGTACAAAAACCATGATTCTATATGTGTTAAAACAATCTCTCCTTTATGCTACATTGCCTTTTGTATTACATCTTAGATATTGTTTGTCTACCAAGACAGACTGATAATTATTGCTTGGTGCAGTTATCTTCTAAATTAGATAAAAAGGAAACATTACAAACTAAAAATACATTCATAATTTACAAACAAATACATTTATACTGTACTTTACCTATGTAGTTACTGTACTGGTGTTTATTATTTTTTGTGTGTGGATTTACTTTACTCTCCGGTGTTCTTTCATTAGATCAGGTCTGCTAGCAAAAAAAAAAAATTTGTTTATCTGAGAATGTATGAATTTCTTCTTTTTTGTAAAGGATAGTTGTGCCAAATATTGAATTCTTGGTTGACAGTCTTTTTCTTTCAATTCCTTGAATATGTCATCGCACTGACCTCTGGCCTTCATGCATTCTGATGTGATATTGACTGTTAATCTTCTTGAGGGACCTTGTTTGTGATGAGTTGATTTTTTTCTTCTTTTCCAGATTGACTTTTTCTTTCTGGTTTTTGATGGAGTTATTATAATGCATCAGTATGTCTAGATGCAACGCAGTGTGACTTGTTTTTCATTTATTCTGTTTGGAGTTTGCTGGGCTTCTTGGATATGTTGATAAATGTTTTTCATAAAATTTGGGCCCTGGCTGGCTGGTGGATTGAGTGCGGGATTGCAAAGCAAAGGATCACTGTTCTGTTTCCAGTCAGGGCACATGCCTGGGTTACAGGCCACTTCCCAGCAGGGGATGCACGAGAGGCAACCATACATTGATATTTCTCTCCCTCTCTCCTTCCCTTCCCCTGTAAAGATAAATAAATAAAATGTTTTTTTAAAATTTGGGTCATTATTAGCCATCATTTTTTCTAACATTTGTGCCTCTTCCCTCTCCTTCTGGGACTACCATTTTTGTATGTTGTACACGCGATGATGTCCCACAGGTCTCTGAGGCTCTGTTCAATATTTTTTCTTTTTCAAAAGAGAATGTAGCTGTTTTCTTTCTTTTTTTTGTTTCTTCCTTCCGCCTTCCTTCTCTCCCTCCTTTCCTGCCTTTTCTACCTAGCTTCCTCCCTCCTTTCCCCCCATCATCCCTTTCTGTCCTCTCTTTCTTCTTCCCTTTCTCGGCTGAGACTGGGTAAAGTCCCTTGGCCTATTTTCAAAGTTACTGATTCTTTTTTTAACCAGCTGAAATCTGCCGTTGTATCCATCTAGTGAATTTTAATTAGTGTACTTTTCCAACTTGACAATTTAATGTGTTTTTTAACTTATATTCATTTATATTTTTATTTAATGAGATAGTCTTCTCATTCCTTTTCATGCTTTTCTTTATTCCTTTATACATGGTTTACTTTACTTTTTTAACTTTACCATGACTTTATTTTTTATTTTCAAATATATAATCTTTATTATGTTTTTTCCATTACCATTTAGTCCCTTTATACCCCCTACCCCACATCAGTTACCACCTTGTTGTCCATGAGTCCTTTTTTCTTTTGAATATTTAAAATGGCTTATTTAAACTTTCTGTCTAGTAAGTCCAGTACCTCAGTTTCCTCAAATACGTTTTCTATTGATGTCTTTCTTCCCATGTATGGGCCATGTTCTGTTGTTTCTTTGTATTTCTCATAATGTTTCATTTAAAAACTGGATATTTTAATAATGCAGTGTGACAGCTATGGAAATCATATTATCTCCCGGCTCAGAATTTGTTGCTCTATATTATTATTGTTTGTTTAGTGACTTTTCTGAACTAGTTTTATGAAGTCACTCATATTTCTTAGTTTAGTTGTCAATAATTTAACATATCTTTGAATTTCTAGAACCATAAGATTCTTGGTCTTTGCCTAGGAGCTGTGTCTGTGTTGAGGAAGGCTACCTCAAAAATGGAACGGGAGGATGGGAATAGGGCAGTTTGAAATATTATGTGTAGTTGTTGTTTTTACAGAGATTAACCAGTGTCCGTTCTTTCTTTCTTTCTTTCTTTCTTTCTTTCTTTCTTTCTTTCTTTCTTTCTTTCTTTCTTTCTTTCTTTCTTCCTTCCTTCCTTCCTTCCTTCCTTCCTTCCTTCCTTCCTTCCTTCCTTCCTTCCTTCCTTCCTTTCTTTCTTTCTTTCTTTCTTTCTTTCTTCTTTCAGACTTTATTTATTCATTTTTAGAGAGTGGGAAGGGAGGGGGAAAGAGGAGAGAAACATTAATCAGTTGCCTCTTTCTCATGCCCCAGCAGGGGACTGGGCCCACCAGGCAACCACATGCAGAAATCGAACCGACTGCCTTTTTTGCTTTGTGGCCTGACGCCAGACCAAGTGAGCTACACTAGTCAGGGCTAACCAGTGTTCTTAAACAGACACTTTCATGAAAGATGTTTGTTACTTCCAGAGTTCTTTGTTTAGTGGAATGAAATTCCTCCCACAAAAAACTTTAAAATGAAAATGAAAAACTCACACACAAGGCTCACAACATTATTAAGAAAGTCAAATTCCAAGAAAACCCATCAGCTTTCTGAAGCATGTTTTCCTGGTTTGGTCTTTGCTCAACCTTTCTTAAGTTTAGCCTCATTTGCTATCTGTATTGACTGAAAAATTTCAAAACAGTCAGGACCTGTTTCTTTTTATTCAATCATCATTCCTTTAGCCCAGCTCTCTTTTCTTGCCTTCTACTATAATCAGCAAGAAGGAACCCAAAGGCCTCTCAACACTTTGTTTAGACAGTTCCCCAGACAGATTACCCAGTTCATTAGGCACATGTTTTACTTTCCAAGTTACTGCAGACAAGTGTTGTCTTTCTGCTACTACATGATAAGTATATTCTTTCCTTCATTTCCCAGTAACATTTACCTCATTTTAAATACTCTCCCCAAAGGCCAATGTCTAGTTTTAAAGCCACGCCTATACATTTTAGGTTTTAATCACAGTAGCATCCCACTAATATGTACCAGAATCTGTATTATTTATCTATTACTCTCTAACGAGTTATTTAAAATATAGCAGTTTAAAATAACAAATATTTATTATCTCACATTTTCTCCCAGTTTTCTACTTGGCAGCAGTAAAGGGGCCAGGTGGGGTTCCAGTCAAACATCTGGGATTTGATTGATCTGGAGTATCCTCCATTTTCACTTACTTGGCTGTTCATAGTAGACTATAGCTCATCTCCATATGTGGCTAACCATAGGGCTTCTCACAGTATGGCTTCCTCCAGAGCAAGTAATGAGAGAGTGAGGGAGGAAAGAGGAGAGAAAGGGAAAGAAGAGAGATGCTAGGATGGAGTATGGGTAGGTGCAGGGAGAAAGCAGTGAACAGCAACATTCAACAGTATCCACCATAGAAACCACATACACTTGTAATCTAATATCAGAAGTGAAGTACACTTCTGCAGTATCCTGTTAATCACACATAGCACCCCTGATACAACATGGAAGAGACTATATACAACACTATTAAACCAGAAGATACAAATCATTGAGGACCATCTTGATACAGGCTACCACAAAGAGCATGTTAAACTTTTTAAGTACCTAGTTAAATTTGGAAAATAAAAAGCTAGGGCAAAAATAAGTTTCTTCTGTTGTCTTAAGGGCAGTAGACAGACACCATTTCCATGTAGCAACATTCTGTCTTCTAGCTAAGTATTTATTATTTGTCTTACCTTTGAAAAACACTTGAGTTTATAATCCCTAGCATAAGTCTTTGATTTACTCATTTGTTTTTATAATTATGACAGCTTGTACTTATAATTTAGAAAACTCATTAGCAGCAGAACAAATTGATGTCTCTCTCTGTCTCAAAATAAAAATCAATAAATAAAAGAACCAAAAAAGAAAACTCATCAGATGATTAGCAGCTGAGCATTTTTGTCTGTCTCTTCCTCTTATTTATTCGTTTATTCATTCATTCATTCATTTATTAGTTTAGTTTTGCCAAATTCTTTGGTCTTACACATAGACTTATTTTCTAATATAAAGAGACAAAAACTGTGAGTAAGTGAATAGAAGAGAGTAGCGCTATCCTGTTTTAAACTTAGCTCTAAACTCAACCCTAAAGTATAGCCCTAATAATATGTTATGAGTCTGATTATGTTTTTATTCTTTTCAGAAAATTCAGTTATTTTGAAATTATAAGATGGCATTAGTCAATAAATTGCAGGACAGTTAACCAAAATATCTAGAGGTACATTCAGTATCTCCTCATAGTATATAATGTGAAGCAAAATTAGGTTTGGAAAAAAGGTGGAGAAGAAACCTTAAAAGATTGTTAGAGGTAATGATTAGGAAGTGGTATAAACTGGGAATCCTTATGTTCAGTATGGAAATTTCATGTTTTGGTAAATCACTTTAGTTAGGTTACATGTGCCAATATTACTTATTATTTATTTTAAACCAAAAAATATCCAATGGGCTTAGATATCGTGCCCTTTCTATATCCCCCTTAATATTTTTACTTATTTGACATCTTGTGATTTAAATAAAATATAATTGCTCAGTTTGCATCTTTTTGTTTCTCTTATTATTCTCACTCTAACTTAAAAGCTAATATTTATCACTGCAAGCCCCATTACGATTTTTCAAGGTTCTGTTTTCCCATTTTTATGAACAGAGAAACTAAAAGATGAAGGAGGTATGTAACTAGCCTATGTTCATAAATATGACTAAGTTTCCAACCAATAAGCTAAAGTTTATTTTTTTCCCAGTAGCCCAAAACCAGTAGTGCCTCTCGTTCCTACAGGTTCAGAGAATAAATGTAAAAGCTAAAACACTACTTTTTTCAATAGATTTTCAGTCCCTTTCCTCAGACATTCCTTCAGAATTTAAAAAGTATTTGAAAAGAGGCAATGTAACGGAGATGTCTATTATGGACCACCACCAACAGTTTCAAAACAGCATGCTGTGATCAAATATATTGATATTTCTGCAGGGACCATGAATAGATTCATGTTATCTTAGGTTACATTTTGCTAACAAGTATGGGGGGTGGTCATATTGAAGGTATTTATGCCTCTTCTCACCTCCAAATAGTATGTTTTTAAACCTTCTTGCATTTTAGAATTGGGAATCTATAACAATAAATGCTAGTTCAAAGACTTGCCCTCATATATCTTAGACAAATTCTCCAGCTAATACTGAGCCCCCTAACTAAAGAAACTTGACCCTTCAGTCTCAGATGCCCCAGATCAGTAGACCTATTCACATAACACTGATCTGCCTGGGTAAGTGTTAAAGCACTTACGGAGCAAAGAACTAGCATCTCAAGAAGGAAGACCACTTGAAGAAGTATGAAGCCTAGGCCTAACCAAGTATGCTTAGTCATCCTTTCCAATTTTCCAGCTGTTCAACTCAGAAGGAGCAGAGTAAATAAAAGCATTGGGTTGAGACCAGAAGTGTATGTGAAAAGCTACCACCAACCCCTTTCCCAATAGCACAATTTTTTATTACCATTATATAACTCTTTATAACTAGTCTGTCCTTATTCCACAAGTCTCACTGTAAAATCATTCGATTGTTTTGACCTCTTGTACACGTTTCAAGTAGAATCACTGCTGACCTCATTATAGTTGTAGCCGATCAGCATGTTTGGAGATCAAGGATTAAGAGCTTTAATAATGGTATTGTCATTTGTATAGGAGAATCTTAGTAGACACTTGCCAAAACCTTTAAGAGTGAAATGTCATAATTCTACAATTTACTTTTAGTGGATCTGCAAACCAAAAAAAAAGTTAAAAGAAAGCAAATGTGGTAAAATACTAACAATTCTTGAATCTTGGTTGAGGTTGTCTGTGTGATTATATTCATTTCTGATTGAAATTTCTCAATATAAAAAGGTGAGGAAATAAAAAATCCTTAATGATGACATCCAAGCTGTATATGAAATACACATTTGACAGAATTGAAGAATTTAATGGTAATTAACAGTTATGAGAGTTTAGATGTTTTCTTTAATACATAATGTACTTGTATATATTAAGTAAAAATTGCTTAATAACATATATACACAATTTATGTTCTCATACTGAGTTTTAATATCTAGTAGAATACATTTGAATCAAAAATATTAAGACAGAACTGAACTATATCAAATTCCTTATCTGTATTTTAGTTTGTGATCAAAATGTTTATTTTTAATAAGTGATTAAATATGCCAAGGTTTGAGGTTGATATATTATCATAATACTAATTAAATGTACAATGTTTCTATTCCTATGTCTTTAAACCATTGGTAATTATGTAGTGATGCTAAAAAAAACTTCTGAACTCATTAATTTGTAATAAAAACAAGGTAAGTTTAAATATTAGTATTTTATATTTCATTTTTAATGCTTATTGTATTTATTTCTTCTCTAGATCTTCCTCAGAACTGTGATCCTAACATTCCCCTAGTTGCTCAGGAATTAATGAAAAAGATGATACGTCAGTTCGCAATTGAGTATATTTCAAAAAGTGGTAAAATTCAAGAAAACAGAAATGGTTCAATTGGACCAAGTCTAATATATAAAAGTATCCAAATGAATCAAGCAGAAAACTCCCTTCAGGAAGAGCAGGAAGGCCCCTTAGACCTCACTGTGAGTCGAATGCAAGAACAAAATACTCAGCAAGGTAAGACGTTTGTGTGTGTAATATTTAATTTTGTTTTAATATTCTTAAATGTATGTAACCTTATATTTATAGAGAAATTCGATAAGTACTATTACTTGTAATTAGCCTCTGTGATACAGACTACAGAGAAGGGCTAAATTAGAGCTTTTATATTGCAGTTGACTTTTATTTATGAAAAAATAAATTTGACTTGCTCTCAGTTTCTTTTCACAATAAAGTGTATGGTGAGAGAATCCTAACATGCAACTGAAATGCAAAATATACTTGCAAAGAGAATGCAGACCCCAGCCTGTGGGGTCCATGTGCTGTGGATGCAACAAACAAATTCACAAGGACTGCAGAAGTCCTGTAGAGAAAAAGGGGATGGCAGGGCCCCTGCCTGGACAGTCTTTTATTGCTTTTCTGGGTACAGTACATCTAGGATGATCCTCATTTACTATTCACAGGTTCACTGTAGGTGATTGATTACCTTTTACAGATAATGAAAGAAAGGATGTTGCTAATTACATCAAAGAAGAAGATATTTGCAAATGCAAAGGGAAAAGTGGTTGAACTGGTTACACTGGTCCTAGGGAGGTTTAGCACAGACTTTAGGAAGTTACTTCAAAGATATGAAGTAAACATTTGCTTCCTCAATCCAGGGTGAGGGAGCTTTAGCAAAAGCAAGCCTCTTAGCAGCCTAGGTACAATGAAGGCCTGATTCCCCACAGGAAAACCTGTCTCCACAGACAGGGCCGTGGGCCCTGTATGCCAACCTGGCTCCCCATTGGTTTTCCTAATCAGGGGCTGGGCTACATTCCTCATGCCACACAGAACAGTCTCCTATAGTTCAGTTTTTTTACACTTAGATGAAAAATAAAAAGAAATAGATGATTATCTTCCATTGTTAATGTAAGGGAAAAAGAAAAGTTAATACAAGTGATAAATATAATGTAATCATGTGGTTAACTATATAGAGATTCATTTTTCATAAGAGTCTGAATGACGAGGGCTATGTAGGATTTACCTAATAGTTAATTGAAGGAAGAGCCATAATTTACAGAGTGAAGGAAAGACCTTTTAAGTGTTTGTGGAGGATAACAAATAAGTGTTTGACTTGAGAAGATAGAACAAGTAGCTTTTGTTAACACAAGGTTGGGTTGTTATTGTCAGTTCTTGAAGCCAGAAAAATATCAGCATTAAGTTTGATATCAGAAGGCAGCATTGTGGTGTTTGGGGCTCTAAAGAAAAGTACACAAGTCATTGTTTAAAGAAAATGGTCTTTTTAATGTGTAAGACAGATTAAATTTAAGAGGGAGCTGAAATATAGAACTATTTTTTAAATTTATATGAATGTATGTGATATGAAATACTAGATTATATGACAGAAAATTTCAAGGATGACTATAATATAAGGCTTAAGTAAAAATATATCAATACAAAGTTTGGAAATTAGAAAGCATAAGATTTTTGAAAATTTTTTTTGTGTTTTGCTTTTCCAAGTTTCATGCCTTCTTATATCTCTTCTCCTTTGTGGAAGACAGTTTAGTGTTCTAAAGAGACTAAACATAGGCTTTGATATCTGAAAGACTTGTGGTTGAAATCCCACCTCTACTCCGTAAGTTACTTAAACAAGTAACTTTACCTATTGGAACTTTAATTTCCCTGTTGTTATTTGGCAATAGTAGTAGCAGACTCATTGGAAATGAGTGTGAAAAGTTAAACATAAAGGAACCAACTCATAAAAGATACCCAAACACTAGTCTCTCCATCCTTTCTACCTCTGTTCCTTATCACCATAGAAGGGAAGCCTTAGAAGTAGCATCGTAGTGATCTGTGCATTTTTGTATGACTATTAAACTGAAGCAGAACTGAACTTTATCTGAATGGCCCAATGAATAGAACTAGGATTACAAGCCAGAAGTTGGGTAGAAACAAACCTTGGGTCCATATAAGAAAGAATATTTCTAAGCATCAGACCATCCTTAAAGTTTAAACAGGCAATGATTCCCTGGTTGCCTTATCATTACCTAGAGGTATCCAAAAGTATTAGATAGATATCCAAAAGCACAGTAATAGGATAGATGAAATTTTAAAAGTTAAATTCCAGTTTTGATATTCTCTGATTCTGTGAATTTAAATGGAAGGCAGCCCTGGCTGTTGTAGCTCAGTGGATTGAGCACGGGCCTACGAACCAAAAGATCGTGGTTTGATTCCCTGTCAGGGCACATGCCTGGGTTGTAGGCCAGTTCCCAGCAGGGGATGCACCAGAAGCAACCATACATGATATTTCTCTCCTTCTCTCCTTCCCTTCCCTTCTAAAGGTAAATAAATTTCAAAAAAAATAAAATTTAAATGGTAAGGCAGACCCAAGTATATGTAGAAAACAAGTAATATAAATTATTTACATTACTGTGATGTCCCTGGGAAAGTACACCAATATGTATGTGAACATCCCGAGGTTGAAAAGAGTAGTGATAGTGGATATAAATCTGTACTTTAGTCTTCTTGATGATTTTAATTGGGGACTGACTTTTTATTATATATGATTTCAGTGTTCTTCAGGATAGGAATCATGTAGTCTAGTGTGACTTGTGATGTAGAGAGCAAAGAGAGACTGATAATAGATAAGGCGGGAAATAAGTAGGTAGGGACCAGATTATGAGAAAGCCCTGAAGGATATAGTAAGGATTTTGACTTTCCTTAGAGGCACAGAAAGCTGCTAGATTGCTTTAAGCATTGTGTAATAAAATCAGATTTTTGTAATAAACCATACTTATGTGAGATATAGGTTGATAGGGTCTAACTCTGCCTACTTTGCATACCAAATTATTTAAATAAAAAATAAGCACATCAAAATACCCTTTGATGCATTTGTTTGTTCACATATGTGTGTTGGCATATTTATACACACTGGTACCTTATACATACATACTTTGACACAAATTAAATTTTTTAAGGTTGAAATAAAGATGTTACAAGCAACTTTAAATGTCTTGCTAATTATGATCACTGTCAGTATCTTATTGCACAATATAGACTTAGTGAGAGTATCATTAGTAATGATAGAAGGTATAAATCGTATTTACAACGGTTTTCTTAAGAAATTTTTTAAATTTGGACTAATAGGCCTATAATATAATCAATAAAGTGCTCCTGCTACTAGAAGCAGTGTTAGTTTTGCCTTCCTTTGTAGCTACCGCTTACGTCTTTCATATTATTCTCACTCTATAATTTTTAACAGTATTCAAGTCCATTTTGTGTTACTTTATTTAAATAGATGACATAACCTGTAAATCCAATAGATAATCTAATAACAAATAATATGAATAATTTATGGATAGTCTAACCTATAAATCTATAATATTATCAACCCCAAATAGTTTCATAGGTTACTTTATATAACCTTAAAGTTAAACAGATAATTCCTGTGAATTACAGACTATTTTAAAGAATAGAAAACAAATATTGGTATAATTTTTATACCAAAACCAAAGATAGCAAAAGGAAAAAAAGTTGCATCCATCCTTATAAGCCTAAGTTCAGAAGTCTAAATAAATATTAGAAAATTGAAAATAGTGAGGTATAAAAAACGTGACAAGTAATGACTAGGGAGGCATGGATGGTCTTGCATTTGAAAGACCTTTATTATTTTCCACAGTACCAGAAAAAGAAGAAGAAAAACTATATCATTATTACAGATACAGAAAAAAATTCTAAAAATGCTGACACATTTATGATATAAGGTGTCTGTCAGAGAATATATGACCACTTTCACTATCAGAAACATTATAATCTAAAGTACTGGGGAAGACAAAAACATACACTATCACTAATTTTTGATATTTTATGGGAGGTCCCGACTCATATAATATGATGAGAAAATACAAATATGAAAATAAGCAGTATTAAGCAATTGGTTATAAGGAAAGAATGGGAAAAATTATCATCCCTTATAAGCAGTATGATTGTGCATGTAGAAAATGTAAAAGAATATTAGATAAACTTTAAGAATTTGTGAAAAACTTCAGAAAAGGTCAATATGTATTGTTTCATAGCAGCAATCACCCAGTTAGAAAATCCATTAAAAAGAAAGTCTATAATAGCAACAACAGTAGGGGGGAAAAATACATTAAAACACCTAAGAATTAAACTAATGAACTGTTTAAGACCTTATAGAGCACATTATAAAACTTTATTAAAGGACATAAAAGCAGACTCCCAAAATGAGGGGTTATATTTTAATTGAATAGGAAGACTAAAAGATGTAAATTCATTTTTAATATATTTATAAATTTATTGTCATTCCAGTCAAAATTTTGATAAGGTTTATTGTGAGAAATTATTTACCAAGCCTAAAATTTATGAGCAGTACTTAAAGAGCCAAGAATAACTAAGTCAAAAGCAGTCAAGGGCTTGCTCTAAAACATGTGAAGACTTCCTTAGTACAATAATTAAAACAGGCTACTTATCAGCCATATACAAAATCAGTAGAACAGATTAGAAAGTCCAGAAATTTTCCAAACATTAACAGAATCTTGGCATAAGACAAAGATGTCATTATCAATTAAGGAAGAATGACCTATTCAGTAAATTGTTTGGGGGCAATTGATTACTCACATGAAACAAACAAAATAGATGGATTCCTACTGCAAACCACTCACCAAAATAATTCCAGTTGGGTTAAAGGGTTAACCTTTTTTATTTAATGAAAAGAAAAACTAAAAATTCAAAAAATTTTAGAATAATATCTTAATGAACTCAAAATAAGGAAGAATTTCTTATGGTGTAAAATTACCAGTCCATACAACAATTTTATAACTTTGATTATAGTGAAAACAATTAAGTATTATAAAAGTGTGAATGGAGTGAAAGTTCAAGCTTCAAATTGGGAGATAGTATTTATAATTGATATAACTGGTACCATTCACCTAACAAAACAAAAACTACAGCCAGTGAGAAAAATGCAACTCTAAAAAAATAGGCATAAATAGTTCTCCTAAGATAACAGTAATCAAATAACCAGAGAAATATAGGTATTCTTTTCAGTCTGCTCCAATATACTTTTACATTGATGTATAAGAGATGGTAATTCAACCTCTGATTGATGATAAACTTGCAAAAAATTTTGTCTGACATCTCATATTTCCAAAATATCTACTCTTAATTTATTTTCTTCATATCTACTCTTAATTATATTTTCTTCATCTATAACAATATTTTACTGTACAGTTTTGCAGGTATTTATAGAAATTATTGTTATCTCCAAGACTTCTTTTTTCCATGCTGACCTTTAGGGTGTTTTTTCCCATCTGTAATAATAGGAGAGTTTATCTCTTTTTACTTACTAGTGCTGTAAATACTTGTTGAAACTGTTATGTCTCTAAACCTCTGTTTTCCATGCAGATCTTTTTAGCTTGTTTAATTCTTTATAAGGTCAGCTTCTGGTGTCCTCATTTTCCTTGCCCTATCTTTTACAAACTCTAAACTGACTTAAAACATAGTTGTCCTAAGGAAAACATTTTCATTTGCCTCTTCTTGTTGGAGAGGTAAGTAAAACGCCTTGTTAGAAAGTTGTTACTAGGTGTTACTTAGTAACAAGGTGTTACTTTCTAACAAGGTGTTTCTATATTAGAAATACTTTTTGTACTTTCATTTCTACAGATTTGCACAAATACTCTGAACCTCAGAAACTGGGAGGGAGTAAGTCATGCATTGCTTCTACAAATGACTTTTTTTTTGTCCTGGTACACTAAAAAATACAGGTAGAAATACCATTGGCATATCAAATTTTTTTTCAATTTTAGTTTTAATATGGGGCCAAGGTAAAAACTTCTCAATTATAAAGCACAGAAGAAATTTGCACCCCAGGGACCTTTATCATTATCATCACAACCATGAAGAATTTACCAGTCCTATACCAAACAAGATCAAATGTGGGCGGATGGAAGAGTAGCACTTCATTGGCCTTGTTGGTGTGGTTTTCTACCATGGATCCATTGAATATCCTAGTAGAACATCAATATAGTAAATTTCTGACTACATTGTACTTATTTCTATGCTTATTTCCCCACTGTAATCTACACTTGAGAACAGGAGGGTCCATTCACTTGTATCCCCAGTGCATGTACGATACCTGATATACTGGATGTATTGGATTGAAAAATCTTCACTATTTTCAGATGCTACTGACAAAATAAGGTTTGACCATTGGGTTTATGATCTTTGAACACTGGAATTTTTTATTTTAAATATTTTGGTTGGAAAATACCCTAAAATATTACTATACTTTCTCAAACAACATATGGAATATTAAGTGTTAACATGAAAATTAATTATTACACTTCCTCATAATGACCTGGCATTTTTAGAATTATTTTCCCTTAATCTATTTGGTAACAGATAAGTAGAAATTTTTTTAAGAATTATTACACTACCCATTATTACCCATAGGGCTATAGTATGGCAGTCATTATAGTAGATACAAAAGAAACAAAGAACACGGTAGAAAATGTTTCTGCCCTCATGGGTCTTATATTCTGCTGGGGTAGACAGAAAGAAGATAAATCAATAAAAAAATAATTTCACAAGGTGATAAGATCTATAATAGAAATAAAACTCAGTGACAGCAAGGAGTAATAACAGCAGCAGGCTAGAAGATGTTACTGTATTGGAGTAAATGATTAGGCAAAGCCTCTGAGAAGGTGATTTGTCCAATCTACAGCCAATAAATGGAGACAATTTGTATTTCTTTTTAGGGACATATTCAAATATACAGAAAAATACAGCATAATAATCTTGTTCTTGTCACCCAGAACTGTCTCATCCTTTCATTTATCCTTGGAAGTAGCCACTGATAATACCTATTTATGTATCTATAAGTAAAATAATTTTGTGTGCTTTAAAAATGTATGTAATGCATACTAAATGCACTGTTGTTGATTTAGTCCTACTGTTTTTCTTACTAATCATATTAGCAAAAGTTAAAAATCTCAACAATACCAGCTCTTGTCAAAGATATAGGAAATTTGGAAATATCTACTGAATATGTCCAAGAAAAATTTTTATACACAAAATATTTGGAAGGATTTTTATTTCAATGTTGTTTGTAGTTGTGAAAAACTAAAACAACCCAGGTACCTACCAATGATAAATAAATTTCAGCCTCCCTGTCTCTCTTCTACTTACTTTGTATTGCCCTAGAGTAGCAGTTTTCAACCCTTTTCATCTCATGGAACACATTGACTAATTACTAAAAATCTGCAGCACACCAAAAAATACATGTTTTGTTAATTAGACCAAAAAAAAATATATATATATGTGTATATATATATATATATATATATATATATATATAATTTTGATTCACACCAGACAGCTATTGTTACATCCACTGTTGTAATTTTTTTTTAATTGGACAACCTAAGGGAAAAGAGGTCAATGCCCCTGACTAAATAGTCAGCTATTGCGTGTTTTAAAAATTCTTGCCAGCACACTGGTGTACCATGGCACACTGGTTGAAAATTGCTGCCCTAGAGCATTTAGCATAAGTGCTTAGTTCTTATTCATTGAGTTAATAATTTGTATTTTGGAAATACGTACACAAAAAATCTAGTTATGATATGCTAGTTCCATTGTGAAGGAGGGATGTTGATGCATGTAGTCACCATTTAGCTAAATAGAAGTCATCAACAGGAGCAAGAAAAATGCCCTTCATCTCCTACTCCTCAGTCTTCCTTTTTCTTAACCCTTCTTCCCAAGCTGTGTCTTCCCTTCTTTTCGTTTTTGTTTTTCTAATTCGTAGAGTCAGGGGTTGGTTCATTACCACTTTTCTAGTTCTTAAGATACAGACTTTGTGAAGGAAAATGGAATTGTGATATCAGCAAAATACAAAAAAGTATAGGTGATAATATTCCTTTAAAAAGTGAGATTTTCTATACATAACTAAAACTTACCTAAAAATCTTTTATGTGTGTATCTATGTATCTTGTATTCACTACATAAATGTTCATTGATTAAAGAATTTTACTGTGTGGCAGAAATGTGTTGAAGAGGGATATTTTTCATTTTCACTGAGTTTAATGTGTTTCTTTAGTTAACAGATACTTTTAGAGCAAAATTTCTAACATAGGCAACCTACATTTGGAGAAGGGACAAAAAGTATAAAAGTATTTCTCACCCGGGTCACTGTTTAGAATTCCTAAAGAAAAGGAATCAGGAGTACAGGCCTGATTTGCATAGCTCTGTTAAAGATGGAAGAGCGCTGCTTCCCAGCTCATCCTGGCTGTCACCAGGGCTGTGTGTGGCTGTCAGCACAGCAGTCCGTTGAGTGGTCCACAACAGACGAGAACACCGTTATTGCCTTAGCTAGGGGGCTGTAGCCTCGTTTGCATAGTTAATGTAGAGGACAGAGAAGGGTTTGTTGTACTTCCTTATTTCTGCTTTGTGGAATAACCGACTTTATTTCTACCATATTAAAAGTGTAGAAGAGTTTAGAATTGGAGACTTTTTTATTCATTCTGTAACATTGACTAGGAATAGCACATTAATAGTGTGTTTGACCTGCTACAAACTGCATGAAGCATGAGCAAAATCAAAACTAGTGAATTGAATGATAAATCTGAATATGGGTCAGGTAATCATTTTTTGAAGGAAGTAGTCTTATGAGGTTTTGAAGTAGTAAAATTTTAATTGCTGTAGAAGAGAAATGGGATAGTAAGAAAAGACATTTCTTTCTTTAACATTTAATAGGTTGTAGCACTCTACTATTTATGAAGTAAAAACGAAAAAGGTAAGACCTCTGACCTTGAAGAGTTCAGTCTTATGGAAGAAAAAGATATGTAAGTCAATAATTGCATGAGAATGTCATAAGTGTTATAGGACACTGTTGACTCACGGGAGACAGTAATCAGCCTCCACTTGGGATCTCAGTCTTAAAAGAGAGTGTGAGTTTGACAAGTTGAAAAGCTAGAAAGACCATTCTAGGCACAGGGAGTCATGCAGTGCAGTTTGAGAGTCCTGACACCACATTAGCACAGTTAAGGAACTACGTGTGTTTAGATACACAGGAAGCGTGAGTTGGAGACTAAGCGTAAAATTGGGTTTGATGGGGAAACTGGGGCAAGACACTTCAAGTTACAATTTTTTAAGGTATGATGTATTATATACTTTGTTTACCTGTTGACTTTCCCTTCTTACTATTTTTAATTTTTAATCTTTACCCAAGGATATTTGTTATTATTGACTTTAGAAAGAGAGGAAGGGAGGGAGAAACATCAATGTGAGAGAGAAACATCAGTCAGTTGCCTTTTGTATGTGCTCCACCAGGGATTGAACCCGCAGCCTTTTGGTATAAGGGATGACATCCCAACCAACTGAGCAACCTGTCCAGGGTTCCTTCTAATCTAGGCATTCTAACCTCTAGCCATACTGAATTTTTTTTTAGTTCTTCAAAATTCTATTCAGCAAATATTTATTGAACACATATTGTGTGCCAGGGATTAGGCTAGTCAGTTGGGATACATCATTGAATAAAATAAAAGACCTATGTGAAGGTCCGCCTTCGCATAGTTTACAGTCAGGCTGCTAATGCTGCTAAGTATGTAAAAACTGGAATACAGCCTACGAAATGCTAAATAGTATGGGTAAGCATTGCAGGAACAGGAACCTACAATAATGATGACCAACCAAGTCCGAGTTGTGCCTGAATGATGACTAACATTTGGTGAGAATTAGGATGAGTGCGGGGATGGAAGGAGGAGAGGATTAGGTGTCTCTAGGCAGAGGAAACCAACTGAAAGTGTGAAAGCCCACCGATGAGAGGGAGCAGAGCACTTTCCCACCTGTAGACTTCTGTAGTCCATTCTCTCCACGGCAGATTGATGCTTTCAAAACAAATGAAAATTGTGGCAGTCTTATCAGAATTCTGCCACGGTTTCCTGTGTCTCTCAAAATAAAGTTCAGATTTCTTACGGTGGCCTTCAAGACCCAATAAGACTCGACTTCCTACAACATTTTTCTCATCTCAGCCTGACTTTCTCTGCTCCAGCCACCCTGACCTCTTTGCTGTTCCTCAGACATTCCAGATATGATTTCATATCACAGCCTTTGCACTAACTTCCTGCAGAAGCTTTCTGAAGGTAACCTGCTTGGTTGGTACCCTCACTTGGTTCAAGTCAAAGAGACTGTTACTGATAACACTCAGTACAATAGCAACCTCTTTTGGCTTACCCTCCATACTCAATCAGCTTACTCTGCTTTGTTTTTCTTAATCATCCATCTAAAAATATATTGGGTGGTGATGGTGGTGGTGTATGACTTACCTTACTACAGCTTAAGCCCCGTAACAGGTACTTGGTGTGCTGTTTCTTCTACTGCTCTCCAAGTTCTTAGAATAGTGCTTTGCACACAGTAAACACTCGAAATTATCTTGAATTATACATAGTAAATTATAGGTGGAATGTTTTATTTGTTTTCATTTTTGTGTCTTACCAGGGCACTTAATTGTTAAGTAGATTTATATGATAACAGTAAAACCCACTTGATTAAAAAAGAGTATTTTTAGTTTAAACATATTTTATGATTCTTTTCTTATAGCTTAAATTTTTCATTTTTTAGCTGCCAGTAAAGATAGTATTACTTACTATGTTTTATCTTTTTATTGATTTTTTTTAGAGAGAGAAAGGAAAGGATTGGGAGGGAGGGTGAGGGAGAGAAAGACCGATAGGCATTGATTTATTGTTCCACTTATTTATGCATTCACTGGTTGATTCTTATATGTGCCCTTATCATAGAATGAACCTGCAACCTTAGTGTATCAGGATTACACTCTGACCAGTTGGGCTACCCAGCCAGGGCCCTTATATGTTTTAAATTCATAGTTTATTTTTATCCTTTTTGATCATAAAGTTTGTCAAATTAACAGTAAATCTGAATCATAGAAGTTTTGTTTATGTAAATTTAATACTGTAATAGTAATTAAAAATTAACTACATTTTAATGACAAATATGTAGGCAGTTGTTTTCTAACAGGTATATTCCTAAAGTGTTATGTTGTTATATCTTCAATCACAGATATAACCATGATATATGACTAACTGTTCTACATTTCAGTTACTTAAAATAGTAAGTTTTTACACTGTAATTTCTAAAGACACATTGGTTACACATGGAGTCACAGTTTACCTAAAGTGTGTGTTCCACATATTGCTAGTCCTAGTAAATGCTAATTATGGTTTTTATTTATTATCATTTTCCGTGCTCTCTGTTGTGCACTTTATATCGTTCCTACTTTCCCAAAGAATCAGCTGGGCATCCTTGAATAGAAAACAGTCATAGATGAGCAGTCAAATGGCTGTTCACTGCAGCCAGTGGGGACGGTGACCAGGGGTTGATTTTAAACAGGTTTTGTGCCATAACCTGTTTGTTTCTTTAATTTGTCACAAATATAAAGTTTTTTCTCTTGCAAAAATTATAGGGGATGGAGTGTTAGATCTCTCTACAAAGAAAACCAGCATAAAATCTGAAGAGTCATCCATATGTGATCCTACTTCTGAAAATTCAATGGCTGGGTAAGCAATATCTAGGAAATATACTATAACATTAATATAAAGTTATCTCTGCAGAGAACGCTTAATACTACTATGAGTAGATTGACATACACAGTTTTCCTCCAGAAGCTTTGTCACTCATAAGTGTTTGTCTCTCATACCTTCCATGTGTCCTTTCTCTTTCTTTTTTATTCTTTCTGTTAAAGAAAAGTTATCAGAACAATCACCAAACTTTAGTTCATGTTACTAAAAATGAACTACCAACTAAACCACAGAATATAAACTGAGAAGCAGGACAAGTAGAGAGAATTTTAAATTCAGTATTCAGGAGGCAGTTTTAAGGGAAATATGTAATTTCACTATTTAATTTTTTAAAACAATAAATTTTAAAAGTACTATACTTACTAATTCTTACAGTTAGCTGATAGTGTTTATGTTTTTTCCATTGTGCTTTAGGTGTGGTGGCAAACTATTTAGTATACCTCATAATCACCACAAAAAATCCTTTTATGCTTTGATTGAAATCTGTCATTACATTAACTTTATAATTAGTATGAAATGCTGTTCTGTTGGATTTTGGGATTTTCTTAATAACTTGCATCTTCCCATTAACAAGCTATACAGGAAGCTTTTTTGTCACATTTAAATCTTAGATGTAGAGTGTAGTAATAATTTGTTTAAACTAAGCTGTAGTAGCGTTTGAATCATGAGGTATATAGCAAGCTTTCTGTTTGAGAAACTGAAATTACAATGATAAATTTGAAGTAGCAATAACATTTATAATATCTAAAAATATTTTACCCAACTATAACTTATTTCTTGTTTCAAATTATAAGTTTTTATCTAAAGAAAAATTGGTCTTGTGGAAATATGGGATTTTGTGTTTGGAGATATTCTTACTGCTACAAATTTCCTTTAAAGGGGTTGACTCTTTTATTACTTGTTTAGCGGTAACGTCACGTTTCTACTAACAAAAACTCCTTTAGGATTTGGGTATTTTTTTATAATGGAACTCTAATTGTACAAGTAAAAATTCTAAGTGTTGCTCTGCAAGCATCTGTCAGAGGAATAGCAACATCATGAGAGTATTTTTACAAATACTGAGTTAGGATTTTATGTTCTTGGAAGGTCTGCCTGTTGGGGCCACCGTATGATTGACACATTGTCCTACCAGGACTGTAGCGTTTGCTTTGATAAGGAGTAACTACTACATCTCACAGACTTAAAAGAGTATAAGCAGTGATGTTACCTAAGCAAGGAGTATAATAAAGGAGTGGACCCTTCCCTTCCATAGCTGTGTGAGAGTCTCTCATACATCAGTTTACCATCGTTTCATTCCATCCATCCAGGAGACTACACAGAAACAGAGAGGACTATGTGGAAAGAAGTGCTGAGTTTGCAGATGGTTTGCTCTCAAAAGCTTTGAAAGACATTCAGTCTGGAGCACTGGACATAAATAAAGCAGGCATACTTTATGGCATACCTCAAAAAACTTTACTTCTCCACTTAGAAGCCTTACCAGCAGGGAAGCCTGCATCCTTTAAAAACAAAACTCGAGATTTCAATGATAGTTACTCATATAAAGACAGTAAAGAAACTTGTGCAGTGCTGCAAAAAGTAGCCTTGTGGGCAAGAGCTCAAGCAGAGCGCACAGAAAAAAGTAAACTCAATCTACTTGAAACCTCAGAATTAAAATTCCCAACAGCTTCCAGTTACCTCCATCAGTTAACTCTACAGAAAATGGTTACTCAATTTAAAGAAAAAAATGAAAGCCTACAGTATGAAACTTCACATCCTACTGTACAGTTAAAAATTCCTCAGCTACGAGTAAGTTCTGTTTCCAAACAACCTGATGGTCCTGGTCTGCTGGATGTTATGTATCAAGTTTCCAAAACCTCTCCAGTCCTAGAAGGATCAGCTCTCCAAAAACTGAAAAATATACTCCCTAAACAGAACAAAATAGAATGTTCTGGGCCCATAACTCACTCAAGTGTTGACTCTTATTTTCTACATGGGGACCTCTCTCCTTTGTGTCTTAATTCTAAAAATGGAACAGTTGATGGAACCTCTGAAAATACTGAAGATGGATTGGATCGAAAAGATAATAAGCAACCCAGGAAAAAACGTGGCCGTTATCGGCAGTATGATCATGAAATAATGGAAGAGGCTATTGCAATGGTAATGAGTGGAAAAATGAGTGTTTCCAAAGCACAAGGAATTTATGGGGTACCTCACAGCACTTTAGAATACAAGGTAAAAGAAAGATCTGGAACACTGAAGACTCCTCCGAAGAAGAAACTCCGATTAGCAGACACTGGGTTATATAATATGACAGATTCAGGGACTGGCAGCTGCAAAAACGGCAGCAAGCCTGTGTAGATTATTTGTTAGGAAAATGTTTGTGTGTGTGTACGTGCGTGTGTGTATGTGTGTTTGCGTGTGTGTATGCACAGGTGTGTATTTGTGTGTCTATATACACACATGTGGGAATTACAGATGCTCACTCTGACAGGAGACATGAAATTTTACAGTTCAAAAACCACTTACATGCCTTTTGAAAAAAGTTTTATTCAGGGTTTTCACTGTGGACAGATTATATAGTTGCTTACTTAATTCTGATAGTTTGTATTTAATCCTTGTATAAATAGATGAAAAAGATTCAGGTTTTCTTTAGTAGTCAATAGCATAAAGCATTGTGGGAAAACGAGTAATTGTCAAGTGAAACATTTTTATAGGTGAAAGACCACTCCAGCCATTCAGTTGAACCATCTTATAATGGAAATATGATATTAATAGTTTATAAACATTTTAACATACTTACAGTTATTGTAAGTACATCAAACAACAAAATTCAGACAGCTATATCCATGCTAAGAAAAATTAATATATACAGTATTAGTACACTACAGTGCATTCTATGAAATATGAAATGCACTCAAGTGCATCCACCAGGAATAGAAAAGAAAACCCTAAATGATATGTATAATGAAATTTAATATTTATCATTTAATAGTTGATTTAGCAGGATGTTGGGGTTTATAAGGTATATGCTTTTAAAAAAAACTGACACATAGTTAACCCCAGCAGCTATAGAATCTTTTAATATAAGATGGAATACTAAGGACAAAAAGTAATTTAAATTTAATTATTAAAATAATTTAATTTTGTTTTTCATTTGAAAAATAAGCTAATGTGTAAGGTTAGAAAAGAAAGTTGGAATGCGACTTAGAGCATGTTTATAATGTGCACAGAAAAAACTTGAGAATGATAATTTTGGTTTAAATGTGCTGGTTAGTTGATGTTATGACTACTTTAAATTTTAAGGATTGTGACACACTCCTACTATTGAAAAACCTCAGTGTAACTTTAATATATTTGCTGCTGTGACATTTCAAAACATTTTCAGTTTATCAAAATGAATTACAGATTTCATTTTGGTGGGCAGAACATTATCATTTTGCTAATAACCAAATTTGCAGTTTGTTCAGGGTCTTGAATAGATTTACAAATATTTAACACTGAAGCTGTTTTGAACTTTCAGTAATGTAAACTCTCTACTAATTGGGTAGTTAGAAGTTGGGCAGTGCATTTTAACTTTTACCAGACTCATAAGAGATAAGTAATTTTTATATAGCAGTTTTAAAATGTGGTTCAGAGTATCCATGTTGGATTTATGGAGAATGCAGTTTTAGTAGTAAAATGTTATAAAAGCATGTGCCTCCATTATAAAGAATGGGGATTTGCTTCATATATTCAAAATTCTTTGAGTACCCCTTTTCTCCGTTAAAATTCAGGTTCTGATCATTTTTCTAAGCCAGTTTTCCTAAATCCAAAAGGAATACTTAAAGCTGAATTTAAAAAAAAATAAGTGCACCTTGTCAAATACTTGTGTTGTTACACTTGTGTTTGTGTGTATCTAATAATCACATACAGATGTAATACTAAAGAGATTTTCAGCTATTACGTTTAAAAACTGCTTACATACATTTAAAGAAACTGAAGAGTGGGAACTTAAACAATTAAGTAGTTATTTGGTCTCTTAGATCTATACTGAACCCTCTTCAGCTGTTAATGTTACCTGCATAGTAGGGTATGAATCCTCTTGCTCTTTTTTCCCCGCCCCCCCCCAGGAAGTATACATAATAGATTGCAAAACAGCAGATGTCAGGGTCATCTTTCTTTTTAAAGAATTAAGCCATATTTTGTGAGGGCCAGAACTTGGATTATTTAATATATTACCCCTCCCCCACACTGAAAAACAAAGTAAAAGATAAAGTAAATGTTTCCACACAATTTTATTGACCTCTTTATACAGAATTTTACTTGCAAAAATTTGGGGGCTTGAATGCATTACATAATATTTATATTGTATTGAACTTTTTTATTCCTCACACTATATTTACATTAATAAATTGATTGAGAAGTTTATAGTAAAGGGATACTTAACAGAACTCTTTTATATCATTTAAAAGATGACCTGACCAAAAAACTTTACAGGATTCATAAAATCAGGGATCATTTTGCTATTGACTTCACAGTGATCAGTAGTTTTATAGGTAATATTATAGTTAATTTGCAGCATTTTAGTACTTGTATTATTTATTTTTGGTCAGAAATAATAAATTAAATATTTTTTGATAGTTTATAGGTAATGATCAACCCATAACTTTTAAAAGGAAAAACGTTTCTAATTATTGAGTTAACTTTTGATTATATGAACGAGGAAAGGCAGGGAAATTTATGGGTTCCCCTTCTCACCAGTGATTCTATTAAGATGTTCTTTATGTTAAACTTTCAAAGTACTTTATAAATTTAGTTACCAGTTACTACTTATCAATTGACAATTTTCTGAAATACCCAGTTTCAGCAGACTTTTAATGAAGGTGAAAGCAACCCTTATGTGCTTTCTACTTATTTGAATGTTCCTCAAGTATTTTATATTTAAAAAAAAAAGGAAAAGAAAAAAACAGTGCCTCTGTTTTTAGAAAACTACTGCTCAGTAAAGTTGTTTAAACCACTTCTGGTAGCTAATGACAATTTTATATTAAATTGTATACTAACTTTAGTGAGACTGATTTTTTTAGTTGTTTACAGTACAAATACTTGTATTTGTTTTTTAATTGCAGTATTTTCATTGTCGCAGTAATTTAGTAAAACTCTGTGGCTGCCTTGATTTTGACAGATTTTGTTAATATAAACTGATTGTTAGGCAATTAGTTATATTTATGCATAAATCAATTGCACTATAATTCATGAATTATTTATTACAATATTTTCTAATGAATTCATGTATCTGTCTTGTGTTGTAAATGTACTGTAATTCTGTTCCTACTTTGTGTTGTTATATATCTAAATCTGATTGTATGAATTTTAATTGTTCAGTTAACGTGTTTCTAGGTTGTAATTTGTAGTAAAGCACTTCAATGCTTTTGCACTTAAATTTACAACACTGTTGGTGTGTGATTGATTTACTCATTCAGTAAAAGAAAAAAGAAAAGCAAAGAAAAAACTGACTACACTGGCTTCTTTAATCCTTCTAGGAAGCAGTTTAATTGAGATTAAATATTAGCCATGGACTTTCTCTAAAACTATTTCCATACCAAAATTTGTAATGGGAAACGGATAGTAACACACAATAATAGGCAGGATGTTTTGGTTTATAAATCAAACAGGAAAAAGTTAGAAAAAATTTTAGCATTAAAACAAAGGAAGCTATGAAAGATACAATTTTAGAACCTTTAATCACTTGGGAATAAATTCTAGATTGGAGACTTGTGCGTTTTCAACTATTATTCATATTAGGTTTAATGTATTACATTTTTCTTTGAGATTTAAACACGCAAGAAATAAATATGAAAAAGGAAAAATTTGAAGCCAAGTAAACATATTATGGAGTCTTATAATTTGAGAACTTAATTATCAAATATCTGAATTCTAATCCAATATCTAATTAGGAACTTTATTAAGCTATTCTTCATATAACATTAGGTGGAAATTACTGGCTACTATGGTATTCTTTGGAATTTCATTATTAGAAGTAAAAAACTGAGTAAGAAACTCTTAAAATTTCCTTACAATGTTAGAGGAGAGAGATAAAAATCTTGTGGTTTTCAGAATAGTTAACATTAGTCATTAATTTATATTATTTCTCTGTTTTACTTGATTTTACTAACAGAAAACAGCATTTGAGCATTTCAGGAACTGTTATGAAAGCAAATTAATCTTTAAAATACAGTGAAGTATATTTTTCTGAGAAGTATGTAAAAATCTTTAACCGTTCAGTCACATATGTGTTTAATAGGCCATACAATAACTCTAAAGAAACTTTTGAAGTTTGTTTATCAGAATTTTTTGTGGGGGGTGATTCTTCTGCTTATGTGAAAATTACAATTTTTAATTGGCTGAAAAATAGCATAATTTTATTTATATTTTTATAATTGATGGTTAACATTTTTTCTTCTTGCCTTGTTTCCTACATATATTTATTGAATTATCTAATACTGAATCTTGGGAGTTAGTTCCATCATTATACACCCCAATCATGATAAAATTTACAATATTTATTTTCAGAAAAAAAATGTTATTGGGATAATGTCATATCTTCATCTGTCTAGAGGTGGCAGTGAACTTTATTGTAATTTCCTATCTTTTCTCACTTTGATAACTGTGTCTAATCACATGCTAGTTTTAGTGAAATATTAGTTGAATTTAATAAAGTTATTTTTACTAGAAAAATTTTGATCTAATGTTCAAAATTTGCTTGGTATTTTTCATATTCAAATACCCTTTTACAAAATGTAAATAAAATGTTACATACTTATCTGTGAGACAAATTAAGCCATTTTTAGCAAGCAAAATAAAATCAATCCCACTTTTCATTTTAAAAGAATTCAGATTTTTAATATACATGAACATAACCTTTTATTAAATAAAACTTATTCTTCTGTAGCAACTCATAATCAGCATTTCCCAATTCCAACCCTAAATTCTACAAACCAGGAGCTTCTAGCAATAACAACAAATATAAAAAGTCAGGAGTGGGAGGCTGTTTTCATGTACAGAGTTTGGTGATATGTTTAATTTAAATGGATGCTTTTCTGAAACAGAATTCTTTTATATATTTTATTCTTCTTACTGCTGGTAGCCGGATTAAAAATATTTTGTAGACTTCTACATTGGTTGCTAAGTAATAATGAGTCTTAGTTAAAGTTAGATACATATATTAGTTTCTGCAGTGGACATTTTTCAGCATTTGAAATTAAATAATTAGGTAAGTAATGCCTTTAGATTCAATGTAATTACTTTAATATTTAAAATCAATTAAAAATAGATTTCATTTTTTAATAGCTTAAATTTTCTATTTTTATAGGTTAAAATGCCTACAGCTTAATCTTAGAACAGACATTTTGTTATTTATATGAAATCTAAATTCCTTAATTTTTCTTGTTATTATGCAAAACTTTTATTAATAATATTTTCATTAACTTGAAAGAATATGTATTTTAAATAAAGATAAGATTTTCTCAGACATCTCTTTTTTTTATTGGCACTAATACCAACTGATAATTATCAAAGTAACTTATAAAATGTCAACTTTACAAAAATTTTAACTCCTGGTGAAGCACTTTCCATTAAATATTCTTAATATATTCAAAGATCTAAATACAAGCAATCTGGAAATATAATCATATCTATAATTGTCAGCTTTTATATAAAAAAAACTAGGGCTTTGTTTTGACTCTTAGACTTTGTCATAGGAGATAGTCATCAGTGCTTCATTTTACTTAAAGTAAACAGCTCTGTAGAAGTTAGCAGTCCAGCAATACCAAAATATCTTTTGTTCAAACTCTGTTAAAATTATAACTCCTTATAATGTTGGTATTTTTGCTGTAATTCATTTTTTGTTTGATTTTTATTTTTAGTTCAACTGTTGATGCAAAATCAGAGGAAGCTACTAAAATGGAAAAAGAAAAATCAGCATTAAGCAAAGTTTTGGAATCTTTATGCATACATCACCAGCAACAAGTTTTGGCTATGTTGAAATTTCTAGTCCAAGAGCAGAATGCTGCTTCTCTTTGCTGTTGTAATACATCATATACTGTGTCTTCAGGATCTCAAAAGTCCCTAATTGAAGATGATTTACATGGTCTATTCTGTAATTGTGAATATAGGCTGGCAGAAAGAGGGTGTTTAAGAAATGAAAGACAAAGCCCTGGTTTTGTGCCTCTGCCAGTCTGTATTAAAGATATACATTGTTTGTCGTGCCAAACTGTAACCATTGAACACATTAAGGCAGTAGTGAATAGAGGAATTGCAAACAGTTATACTTCTCACAGGTGCTGTTCTGGACTGTTTCCAAACATTCACTCTACAAAGTTGGCCTTTCATACTCCTCTTTCACCAAAGGAAGTATGCAGTGATGTTGCAGTCAGTCTTGAAGATATTTGTAGATCTCGAAGTCCCTCACCCCCACCGTTATCACCTGTACAGCCTGAAGGATTTGAAAAATTGAAAGATGTCATCTCAGAGCTTTCAGCCTTAGAAAATAACAGACTTGAAACAAATATTAACCAACCTCCATTTCTCACACCAGCAGAAATAAGTAGTGACAAAGGTTATCATGAAGATAAACTACATAAAACTAAAGCATCCAGTAACTCGGATTCTTTGCTCTTGGGAAGCAGCAATAATTGTACTACAAATCATGAAAAAGGTGAAACTACTGTAATTTTTAAAGATTTAATGGACCGTATTAATGAAAAATTAAAATCAATAGAAACTACAGATATGACAAACCTTATCAAGTTACCTAGCAGTGACTGTAATACAGATAATGATTTAAAGTTGAGAGATTTAATAACCTCCCTCTTGCATAATGCAAAGGCCAGTGATTACAGTTTTATGGAATTACTGAGTCAACATGATAAAAAGGTAGAAAATAAAATCATTCAGACAAGATTTCGAAAGCGTCAAGAAACATTATTTGCAATGCATAACTCTCCTGATTCACCTATGTTTAGAAGGCAGTCTTTGCAAATAAAAAGAGAACTTGCTAGTCTTGATGAAAATTTTATAAGAAAGAAATGCAGTGAAAAAATTTCAAGGAAATTGGTATGCAATGATGTGATATTTTCAACAAACAAAGAAGAATTCTGTCATTACCAAGGGCCTTCTTTACAAAATTCTGAAAACCTTCAAGACAGCAATCATGCAGAAATAGCATTTTCACCAGATTATGCATTACAATCATTACAACTACCTCTTCATAATTTAGAAACTAACTTGGCTTTTGGCACATTTTCAGAAAGCTTAAAAAAAATTACACCTGAGAAAATCAACATAAAAAATACACAGGAGAAAGCTGCAGCTGGAAAGTTTTTGCAAAATCATAAGAACTCAAAATTAGAGAATACTCAGACTCCTTTGAAATGTGATGTTCCTGGATTTTTTAGCAGAACTAAACGAAATATTGTGCCTCCAGGATGGTATTCTATATATGTAACAAATAATTATGTTCTCAAAAAATCCCCTAAGTCCAAAAAAGTTTCTGAATCTACAAAAAAAAAAGATCAAGTGAAAACTATTCAAATTGAAAGCTCACACAATATAGATCTAAACAAAATTGCAATGAATTCTAATTTACAAGTTGTTGTGGAGCGTTTAGAAGATACAATAAATATGGCCAAGAAGTCTTGGAATAATCAGTCATTATCAGAAGGATATAAAGCATCCAAGAGATTGAAAGAAATTGATGGTAAAGATCAAAATGCTGGTAAAAATATGACTCTTACTATAAGTAGAATGATGTGCAAAGAGCAGAGTTTATCAAAATCTGTGGTAGCATCCAGCAATATGAAAAGCAATCATATGCCTCCAGTAGATTTGAATAAAAAAAGACTTGATAATCTAAAAAAGTCATCTATTTTAGATACGGGTAGCTTGATTTCCACTGTTGAGAATGTACCAACGAAATATAAAGCCATTGAAAGCTCTTCTTTTTCTGCCTATTCTAGTCCCATCAAACTCATGTTTTTATCTGAGGTTAAAAGCAGTGAGGGAGTCAAATATACTTTAACTTCAGTCGGCAATTCTAAATCAAATGTTGATCATCCTTCTTCTGAAAAACGCTCAAACCATCATATAATTGAAAAAAAAACAGAAACAAATAAGGATATTCCAAATACTAACTTTGAAAATTTTAGTTCCAATCTTAATGATAGTGAGACTCTTCAAATAGAACTAAACAAATTTAATAGTGGAAAAGAATCTGTAGAATCTTCTGAAATGTTTACTGATGATACAAATAGTGATAAGCCCCAAGAAGAACCTAAGGAAAATTCAAGCAGTGCAACTGATTCATCTTTTAAAAGAAAACCAGGTAGACCTAAAAAAATAGGTCCCCAGGTTGTAAAACAGATTAAGCGACCAATTGGAAGACCACCAAAACCGAAAATTGATCAAACGAACATCACCATTTGCCAAAATGAGTCCTTTAGTGCCGGAAAGAAAAGCCCAGAATCTCTCCTATCAGAAGTAAAAGAAGGTATTTATAAAAAGAGTATTACAGTAACTGTTATTTATGGAAGGTCAAGAAGAACTAAAAGGCATGTTTCTGAAGGAAGTATAAACATACGCAATGTTACATCTCTAAACAATAATGCTGCCGATTTTCCAGCTGACTATGATAATCTGAGAAATATTAGAGAATATGAACTTGACTCAGGTGAAACAATAAGTGCTGTGTCAAGTTTGACTACTGAAAGTGAGATCTTAGGGTGTGGCTTTGAATATATAAGACCTATCAAGAACAAGTCTGTGATACCTCAACCTTCCAAGAACATTATTCGACCAAATCAGAAGCCTTTGGCAATAATTAGGAAGCCAGGTAGACCTGCAAAAGTGAAAATCTCTGGTATATCTGTAACTATTAATAGAATTTCACCTCAGGAGAGAGAAGTGAGTATTAGCAGCTGCTTACCTCCTTTACAACAAGAGAATATGTTGGAGAAAAGTCTGCCTGAAGAAAAGTATGCTCACCAATGCAGTGAGACGGATACAAGGCCCAGCGAACCTGACATATTTAAGAATGGATCAAAAAGTGTGGTTGCTGCTATACCTTTGAGACATTCTGTTAGGGATAGAAAACCATCTCTGCATTTCTTACATTCATTAGCATCTTCTAGTTCACTTATTTATAGAAATACTCTGCTCCATAAATCATATAAACTCCATTTGCAGAAGGGTAAAAGTCAGAAGGAAAAACATAGGCAGTCAAGGATAAAAGTCACTCCCAAGGGTACACCAGGAGCTAGAAATTCAAGGAATGCAAAAAAATTTTTGGAAGATAACAAATTAAGACCCATTTCTGAAATATCCTTGGACCCCATAATTTCATCAAACCCTTTGCTCAGATGGTGGGCTGCTTCTACTTCAAGCGATTCCTTATTAGAAGAATTAAACAATAGATTTGAGCAAATAACAAATGCTTGGGTGCAAGTGAGTGGAGATGAAGCTGAAAATTGTGTTCATAAAAAAAGGGAACACACTGAAAGTAATGATTGCAAAATAGCTAGCCCTTTGAAAACCTGTCTTTTAGAACTTGAAGTCTCACCTGTAAAAATGCTTTTTCAGAAAAAATATGATTTGAATGATCTGTGTACCTGGTTTATGCAAACAACAGAAACACAGTCTCTTTCACTAGTTAGAAAAGCAAATGCTAGAAACCCTTTAGAAGTAATAAATACCAGAGGAGTTAAATTAGGGACCAAATATTCTGATTTTAATACCAGCCCCTTCAAAAAGCACTTTAAAAAATTTGCACTATCTTCTCCTTCAAAATCAGGGAAGTTGCATATACTACATAAAATGGTTAGCTCTCCACTCTTAAATGTGAAAAGTAATTTAACACTAGGTAGATTCAAAAGGACTGAGTTTAAGAGGCTGCAACATGAAAGGTGGAGAAGAGAGGGAAAGCTGCACACCCGTGGAACAGTTGATTGGATCTCTAAAAGGAGGAACTTGAGGTTTTTCTGCCAGAACCAATTTTTAAGTAAGACTGAGGGGGGTCCAAACGCTGACATCCCACTCCAAGGGAAAAACACGGTAGATAATCAGTTTATTTTGCCACCTGAGATCAGGGGTGGCTTTTTGCAACAGAGAGTGGCAAAGTCTGACTTTAAAACACATGCCAGCTTAGAGAATAAATTTAAGTCAGAAGCAAAAGAAAATGGAACAAGTTGCAGCCAAAAAGATTTTGAAAAGGGACCAGGACTAGGAAATATATGCCCAAATAATTGGAGATCAAAAACCTTAAAAGATTGTAGAATATTTTTGAGGAAGATCAACTATCTTGAACACAAAAATACTTTTAAGCTAAATACAGTTATTTATTCTCCTGAATCTGTTGCCAGTGGAAGTAATCATCAGGCTCATATGGAAGAATCAAAACGTTTTACTTTAAGATCCCATTCTGCTAGGCAAAATTCTTTTAAAAAACAACCTAAAGAAATAGAAAATGCTAAGGTTAATAGTCCTGCAGCTGATAAATTTCCTGGCCAACTTGACAATAGTAAATTAAATAAATGTGTTAATTATGACAAGACTCCTTCCGATAGTTCTGAAGTTCTTAGCAAATTGAACAAAAGAAAAAGACCTCCATGGAAGACCACAGAAATGTCAACAAAAAGACATAAACGACAGTCTTGCAACAGTGGACAAATGGCAAACTTTTATTCAAAATCCCAACTAGGTAAGTTTTTCTCTACTTAATTTTAAAGTTTCATTGTAGGTGCCTTGAGTGAAGCATAAACTGATGGGTAGAAAAGAAACAGCTGATTTAGTTTTCATTTCCAAAATATTTGGACAACCTAATTTCTTGGCACCTAGTATGAAACTCACGAAATTAGGTGCTGCTAAATGTGCCCGTGCACTTCCCCACCTGTAATGTGTCCAGGGTTTCAAGCAAATTCAAATATATTTAGTAGAGGTATGGAAAGCCTCTAAATGTGTATCATTAATATAAAGTTATATTATCTGCTTTTGCATTTGATCTAATATAAATACAGAAGACAGTTTGACAGATAAATATGCCCAAGTGACTGTCTAAAACTTAACTACTGCACTACTGACGAATGTATATTTATTGTCTGATAATCAGAGACCAGACCGTGTCAAAAAAAGGAAAGGCTGTAACGTGCGTAATAACTCTAGGATACCAGTCTCACACTCACCATTAACTTACTATGCTCTTTGGTACTGCTTTGCAAACCACTTTAATACTCTGCTTATTTAAACAGTGTCAGGGAAGTTTTTTTCCCCCCAACAAATCAGCAAGCTTGTTGAATAGTTTTTTTTTTTTTTCCCACGTTAGACACTGAACTAGATCCCATGAGCATTTCTTTCCAAAGACAATCCATAGTCTGTCTTGGGAGAAATTAGCTATACAGCTAATTTTAAGGTGTTGCAAACTGAAATTAAGTCAGCAATTACATGCTTTCCTCAGTTATACTAACCTGACATCGGTGCCTCGGGGAGACTTACTCTTAGAACCTGGCAAGAATGGGACATGAACGCTGTAGTGGCCAATGGAGCCAGTTCGGACTCGGCGTACTGTGAAGTGCTAGACATTCAAGACGCAGAGGAGCGAGGTAGTGCTGCTTGCCTACTCCTGACACGAACGAGTACCAGGCTACATGTGGAAATTTAAGGATAGTTTATCATGTGCTTGTCACATTGAATATTTTAGGGGATTTTTCTGGGGGTTGGGTAGGTAGTGATGGCTTTTATTTCAACCCTTTAAAACTTTTTTAAAAGCTAAAGTACTCTCAGGTCTTATGTTAAAATATTAAAAGCAATCATTTAATCTGGAGTTTTAATGTGTAAGATTATTACGAATGCCAAAATATAATTATTTAACTAAGCAATTTTAAAATGCCTGTTTTGGTAGTATCCAAACTAACATGCAGGGATTAAAATTTTTAACTAACATGCAATGATTAAAATTTTAAAATTAGAGTCTTCATTATGAAAAAATATCAAATCTAAAATTATACCCTGTGTTTCTTGCCTTCAGGCTAACTAGAAGTAACTATAACAAATAGAATGTCAGGAAAAAAGAGGGAAGCCTGGTAGTGATTTTTAAAAAATTACAATTCACCTAAAAATATACACACATTTTTAAAAGACTGTCATGAATGGAGAATGTGTTTCATTTTTAAATCTCTATACCATCCTCATTTCATGCTGTTCAAGTTTACCAAAGGAAGTCAGCAAGGTAGTTTGATTAACTCATTTTACAACAGAACTGTATTTTGTCCTTTCAGCTTCTTAACCATTGTATCTTCCTATGGTATAAATACAAAATTTTTATTTTAATGATTTTTTCATCTTACTAAATACAAGATTACTCTAAAAAATAAGATGGAAGATGCCTGATTATTACTTTTCAGAGTAATTTCAAAGTCATTTTGTGATCATGTAAAAACAAGTTTAGTACATTTAGAGTTGTTTTTCACCTTTTCTCATTTTAAAAATTATTAGTACTATTTCCTGTTCTGCTTAAAGTTTTATCTTTTTACTGATAACTTTCCTTCTTTATTTTTAACATTCTTTTATTTAATCAGTCAAGGACATCTTTATAAAGTTGTATTTAAGACAATATTTGTTATATTTATCTGATTTTTAAATGTTCTTTAAGGTGTTATTTTTTTTTCTCATTCTGGGTATTTCATACTTCTTTTTGCCTTTTTGGAAATGACACTGAAATTCATTACTAGTTTTATATGTGTTTTTGTTCTTCGTAGAATAATTAGTGACTGGAGACCTGAGAAACTTTTAACAATAGGACTTTTCTAGAAAAATTCCTAGTGCAATGTATGTATATAATGAATTATGCATTATTTCTATTGAGGAAAAGTTTTGCTTCTACAATGAGTGTCTTATTTTCATACATTTCAAAATTAACTGTTCAGATATAGTTTAATACTCAGAAGCTTTAAGATTTATACTTCACTACATTTGTACTGCTGTATCTCTGTAGAAATGGAAAGGAGGAAAAAGAAATACAATTTCATTCTAAGTTCAACAGGTATTCAGTGAATGCCTACAATATGCTCTTAGGCACTGTAGAATGGTCAAAAAGTTTCCTTTCCATCTAATTGGGTAACCAAGACCTACATCATTTATTTATCTAACAAATAGAGTGTATTTGATGTTTTAAGGGGGATAGTAAATGTTTTAGGGGTTGAAGCCATGGTTCATGCTCTCAGCGCTTATCATGGAGTTAACCATGAATAGGCAACTCCGGTGGAAAGGTGAGTGCTAGGATCCGTGAGAGACGTGGATTGGAGGAGGATAGGAGGGAAATTGGACCCAGGTTTGGAGAATTAGGCAAGGATTTCTGTATAGTCACAGCTAAGCTGAGATTTCAAGGATGCCAAAGTAGTAGGAGTTGGGAAAGGAGTACACAGGCAGAGCAAACTGCATGTCAAAAGTTGGGGTGATGAAACAGGCTTGTTTGGAACACTAAGTAATTTTGTTCAAATAGCTGAGGCATAAAATGGGAATGAAGGATGGGGCAGGGGGTAGATGGAAAATGGCAAAAGATAAACCTACTGAGGGAAGCACAGCCCAAACTGTGAGTTAATGAAAGAAATGTTTTGAGCCCTACTAGTGACATTAATGGAGAAAAGTAGACACATTTGTGGAAAATCTATGAAGTAGAATCAGTACATCTAAGAGAGTGGAGGAATGCCGGGGAACATCCAGGTTTAGGACTTACACATCTGGATAGGTGGTAGTAACATGCACTGAGGTGTAAGAGAGCATGTGACATAGTCAGTGTTAGACATAAGGAGTCCAGGGTATCCAGTGAGATGTTTAGGAAGCAATTACTTAATATGGGGTTTTGCTCGGGAGAGAGTTCTGAGCTAGAGGTAAAGATTTGGTGTCAGCAAGTCATTGAAGAGATTGTTCGCTGTAAAATGGGATGGGCCTAGCATCCCGGAGCCCCAAGGATATGGAGAAAAGAAAAACGCTGTACAAAGGAAACCGATAAGAGTGGTTAATAGGTGAGAGGAAGGCAGGAGAGGGTGGTGAAAAGGAAATGCGTCATAACTGGAGAAAACAGCAGTGCAAACCCTTGATAACAGGCCTTGGTACATTTCCATTGAACATGAACACAAGAGGTTATTTTACTGATTTGGGAGAGAGCAGTGTGGTGGACTAACAGAGCCAGAAACCTTGTGATTGAGTACATGCAGTGGGAGGAAATTAGCACAGAAAACTGTAAATGGCTGTGATTGGAGGGGACATAGGGAAGTAATGAAAGGGAAGCCTGTTTAAGGCAGGTTTATCAAAAAAGAATGTTAGGTGCCGATGAGAGAAGCCGGTAGAAAATGAAAGGAGGAAGATATAAAACTGAAAAGGCAAGCAGTGAAAGTGGGGTGAAGGCCCTGGTTTAATTATTGGATATTATGGAGCATCAATAGCAAGACTAGCCTTGGCCATAAGAGTCACTTCTCTCTTAAAACAGCAGAAGAGTGGGATATGTATGAGGACAAAAAAAAAATCCCTTAGTAAGTTCATGGGCAGAATGTTAGGGGTATTAGGATCTGTATTTTATGAATCAAGATGTAGTGTGAAAGTTGTATGGTAGGTGTTAGTAATGTGGATAGGTTTAAAATACTGTCCTAAGAAATAACTGGATTGAACAGTTTTGTGATTTCTATCTCTGCAGCCAGAATGTAAGCATAGAGAAAGGTGGGCCTTGGAGTTAATCCTTATTGCATACACCGAGTGGGTGTAACAGGACAAAGAGACCAAGCCAAGAATTCATTCTGTGAATAGTGAGAAACTGTCTGATCGAGGTGTAATTCTGGCCGCTCTTCTAAGAGTAGCACGCAGTAGAGATTTGGGGTGGGGGGGGGGGGCGCAAAATGGGGTGTATGAAGGGCTAGTTGCAGGAGATTATTTTGATTGATAATGGAGTGTGAGTTTTAGAAATAATACCTTTTTAATATCAATGTCTTTTGAGTTCCCAGAGCAAATGGGTACCTTTTCCTGATCTATAGCTGAACATAAACAAACTGTCTTTGGACACCTTTGAGGAAACTTTAAAACTAGAATAACCTAATGTGGACTTGAAGCTACTAAATTCATAGGTCTCATCCTAAAATGTTAAATTTTTCCCATAAAAAATTAGAATTCAAGTTGACACTTTGATTTGGATTCTGAGATGACTGAAAAAATGTTCAGTTTTCTCTGCTTCTCCTGTTTGTCATCTGTTCTCAAGAATGACTGAATATGCATTTTCTTTTCATTCTGAATGCTGGTTTCCACACAGGTATATAACTGATGGGTGTTCTTAAATTAACAGTATATTCCTCAACAGCCTGAAACCCAGACTAACCACACATCCTCTGGTCCTACTTATGAACATTCTACCAAATTTTTTGAGTCTTAACTCAAGATGTTCTTTTAAATTTGTATGGTTGAGGCAACCCTTGAAGCAGAATGTCCTTAACATTTTTAAATAAAATTTAAAGTTCACAGTTTCTTCACGTGCCATTATTTAGCATCATTATTATCATTTAATGGAAAAACTATGAAGCTAGAGTAGATGATTTTCTGAATTTCATTTTGATAGGGAAAAAAAAGTTCCAGATGATTCCCAGTCACCCTAATTTGATTTGCTGCACAGGCATTCTGGAGATGTATCCCAAGAAATACAGAAGCCCCCGGGGCTCTGTGTGCGAGGGTCCACAGGGGTGCAGTGCCGAGAAAGGCTCCATTGTCTCTCCTGTGCTTACTGAGCCACAGTGCCCCATTAACATGTTAAACCGTGTTCTCCAACTATATATACATGGGACTTTTTATGTCCTAGCGAACATGGCCTGGGGAACATAATTGGGAAACGTTGCTGTACATGGTTTTGTACTAGGGTTTTTCTGTATTTACTGTGATAGTCGCAGAAGGAATGCATGAACTTGGGAAACGTATCAAAAAATATTCCAAGTTGTTTTGGGCAACATAAGTAATAAACTGAAGAAAGATTACTTGGTTGATTTTCCATACTAGTGTATATGGGGTATAAAATTAGTTTTAAACATAATTCAGGAGCCTGGCCCACGTCCCACTTTGGAAATAAAGTTTTATTAGAGCACCACCTTTCACTGACTTATCTTCTGTTGCTGGTTTTGTGCCACACACGGGAGCTGAACTGAGTAATTGCAACAGAGGCCACATGGAGCCCACAGAGCCTAAAGATTTACCTGGTCCTCTCAGGAGAGGTGCGCTCAGCGGCCCTGTTGGTACCAGTAGAACGTTGAGGTGGAGTGGTTAGAAGCAGTCATTGGATTTTGTTTTAGTAAAGTGAAATTACTATATCCAGATTACTCCCAAAAGCCATCCACTCCCCGCCATTGTCCACTCCCTCTCCCCACACAATACAGTACAGTTCTGTCAAATAGTATCTTTGTGGGACTAGACTTGTCTTTATCCAGCAGAGTGATGCTGGGGGAGCCCTGAGTGCCAGTTTTATCGTTTTGTAAATCTCTATTCTCTCCCTGCAGCCTCCAGACCTGCTTTGTCTATATGAGGTAAGTGCAAGGGTTGCCCTTTTTCTCCTTAAACAGCTCCTACCACCTGTTAGAGATTAATCTTGGTGCTTCAGACCTTAAGTTCCTTCCTCCAGTGTTCTCTCCTTTTGTACCCCCTTGTTCTATTTCTTTACTAAGGAATTCAAGATTCTTAGTTCAGCTCTCCTGGCTACCCTCCCAGCCCCCTACCCCCAGCTTCCTGAGCTGTAAGCCATTTTCTTTGTAATGGAGCTGAGCATTCTGTGATTATCATGTTATGCCTACTGAATTCACCTATCATTTGATTATAAAAAAGAAAGAAAAAAAAAAGCAGACTAGGTGTCTGAATGATTTCACCTGGCCAGGTTTTATCTTGTTTTTGTGTTTGTTTAAAAAAAAAAAAAAAAAAAACTTTGGCTTCTTCCCTATTTTAATTCCAAGCAACCTTGAAAATTTACTTGAGGCTTTGTTTCTATATTATATAAATATAGAAAGCTAGAATCTATAGACCCCATTAATTTACTCTTTCAAAAATGTTCGTCTCCTGTGTGCCAAGCAGTATGGTAGACATCTGGGATTATGGGGCACAAACCAGATATGGTTCCTGCCCTCATGGGTCAAGTTTATTTGGAAAGACAGACATTGAGTAAATAATTACACAAATCTTAACTTCTTAATTAGTAGGTGGTAAGTGAGAATTCCTTAGAGATTTGATCCAGTCAGGGAAGTGAGGACAGACCTTCCTAAGGACATGGCCATGGAATGGAGCTGTGAGCGTTGAGTAGGAGTTAACCAGGATGGCGGCAGAGAACTGGTTCTCCTGGGAAGGAATGACTCTCCAGGAAGAAGGGATTGCATGTTCAAAACAAAACTCGGAGGCACTGTAATTCTCGGCAGGAAAAGGGATAAGACATGACTGATGTGTCTAGGGTCAAACAAGAAAGGAGGAGGGTAGTGTGGTGAAGACTGGAGCTTATGTGAAGCACAGACCGTGCAGGTTCTCTGCAGCTATGGTTACGTACTTGCAGTGGTTCCAGTGGCTCTTAGAATAGAGATTCAGTCCAAGTGAGGACCATACTCCTTTAGAACAGTGGTTTAGAAACCGTAGTGGGAATCAGAATCACCAGGAAGGCTTGTTCAAAAAGACGTGATTAGACTCCAACCAGTTTGATTTGGTGGCTATGGAGCGGGGCCCACGTGATGCTTCTGCTGCCGGTCCAGGGACCACACTTTGAGAACCATTAGTGTAGAAACTGGTGTTGTAAAGGCAGAAGGAAGATTGTGTCTTTCCTACTGTGACCACAATGTTGTAAACTGCCTCTAAAAACTTTCTATCCTATAGACTTTGCTGTGCTGTTATCACTTTCATTTAATTAGAAGGATTTTCTGATTTCCCATGTGATTTTCTTTAGCCCCATGCATTATTTAGAGGTGTGTTGTTTAGTTTCCAGATATTTTTGTTACTGGCTTCCAATTGAACTCTTAGGGCTTTAAAATATGCTTTGTATGGTTTTAATCTTTTTCCATTTACCGACATTTGTTTTATGGGTCAGAGTCTACCCAGATCTACATTAATAAATGTCCTGTATGTCCTTGAAAATAATGTGTATTCTTCTGCTCTAGGGTGGAATGTTCTAGAAATGTGTGTTCAGTCAGTTCAGAGGGTGCTGTTTAACTCTTCCACCCTTATTGCATTTCAGTCTACTTGTTCTACTGATTTTTAGAGAGGGGTGTTGAAAACTGCAACTGTTATTCTGGATTTTGCTATTCATCATTTTTAGTTCTATCAGGTTTTGCTTTATGTATTTTGAAGCTCTATTAGATTCCTGTACATTTAGAATTTTTATGTACTTTTGATGGATTGGTTCCTTTATCATATGAAGTGAACCTTTTTTAAATCATTGTGGTATAACTGCCATATAATTGACATTAGTTTCAGGTGTATGACATTCTGATTCAATATTATATGTATTGCAAAATAAACACCACAATGGCTCATTAACAGCCATCCCTGTACCTAGGGTATTTTTGTTTGTTTTTGTGATGAGTTTATTTTAATAAGATTACTCTCAGCAGCTCGGGCTAATTTGACACCACTCGTTAGGGTGACAGCACTACCTGAAGATTCCTCTTCTTGTCCCATGTGTTAAGAGGTCTTTCCATTCTTGCTGGTGTGAACACAAATATCCAGCCCTATAGGTTCAGTAGGGATTTCCCACCTGGTCCTTTCCAGTCTCACCACCTTGGGAAACAGCCATGCTGATCAGTATCTCCAGACCCCAGGGCGACCCTGTGCAGATCTCCGAGCTGTCTCTCTGCAGCTCTGTCAGGGACTCAGCCACACCAAGTCTAGCTGACTTAAACTTCCTCACCTCCCAAGTCTGCTCATGTCAGGAAGATTTCCAAGTTCTCTGGGTTCCTGTCCATCTACTGCAGCCTGGAAGCTCACCAGGCTGGATGATAAGCTAGAGCGGATGATAATTTTTACCCCTCGTTTCCCTTCTTTCAGGGATCGCTGTCATCTTGCACTTCCTGTCCTTCATTGACTTAAAAAAAAACTTTATATGTTTTATCTGTTGCTTAAAATGAAAGGGTAAATCCAGTTCTTGTTACTTCTTTGTGGCCACAGTCCCAGATTTATTTTTTTAACAAATATTTATCCAATTTCTATACGGTAGGTGCTGAAAATAATATGCTGAGAAGACCAGCAGGGATCTTTATTTTCATCGTGTTTGTATTTGAGAGAAAAAATGAAGTAGAAAACACAAGGCAGTGGTAAATTCCATTAGTGAAATTAGGAGATGTAAGAATTTCTTGGGAGCTGCTTTAGGTTGAGTACTCAGGAAACTCCTTCTGGAGTGTCGCATAGCTGTGGATGCGGACAAGACATCTAGGGTATCGTTACTGACCGAAACTGAGTATGTATGAGAACCCTAAAGAGAAATTACCGGATCAGAAGGGAAGAAAGCCTGGGACTCAGCCTTGAGAAACTCCAACATTTATTAGCCAGGTAGGGTAGTGACCTGCAGTGCAAGGAAGCAGAGCCAGTATTGTGTGCTTTGTTTCAAAGCCAAAAAAAGTTTCAAGAAAGAGGATGTCTTACTTTGCTTGGGATACCATTAAAAACCAGCAGGAAACAAAACAACAAAGAAACATTATGTGGCAGACAACAGAAATTTATTTTCTCACAGCCCTGGAAGCTAGAAAGTCCAAGACCAAGGTCTGAAGGGTTCAGTTTCTCTTCCTGACTTCCAGGTGGCCGTTTTCCTATCCTCTGGTGTCCTCTGCACTTACAGATGCACCAACCCCATCATTTTGGGCCCCACCCTGTGACTTCAGTTCACCTTCATTACCTCCTAAAGGTCGGGTCTCTCTTATTATGGGGGTTAGAGCTTCAACATACAGTATGGGAGGTGCACGGTTCAGTCCGTAGCAGAGGAAATGGCCAAGTTTTGAATATTTTTAGGAAGGCAAAAAGCTGAAAAGTGTAACATCATGCACCAGACTTACGAATTCATTAGTGACTTCAGTCCTATGTTCATGAAGTGAAAGACCTGGAGGCCAGGTTGGTGTAGGTTACGGAATTAGGTAAAATAGAGTAACTATTGCAATTCCAAGTCCCACACCAGAAAACATTTTCTCCCTGTGTACAGCTTCCTTTCTTATCCCTTTGAAAAGATGAATTCATTTGTGAAATTCAACCTAAAGAATACTCTTGTGGTGGCTCTCAGAAACGTTAGTCTATGCTGACACTTTTTATTTACCTTGAGAAATGGAAAGATGACTGTCAGCTCCTTATTTACTTAAATGTGAGGAAACTGCATGCCTACTTCTGTCGCTCTCCTAAATAGAATCACCACAGCCCTTCAGGGTGTCTTCCTGTTGGAAACCTGTCGATCAGACACTTGCCACGTGTTGGTGTTCTGAAGTAGTAGGTGAGTGCATGTTAGCCTGGTGGAATCATGACAGAATTACATTCCAAGAGTTAGTATGCAAGGTAGGATCATAGGTCACTGGCCCTGAAGACTTCCCCTTAGTTCTGTGACCCGGGTAAGTCCTCTCGCTTTTATGCGCCTCCATCGGTAGTGGTTAGAATTGAATAAGGTAATGCAAAACAAGCTTTTGGCATAGTGCCTGACACAATAGCAACTGCTCCATAAATATTTTCAGGCCTGTCTTAATCACATTAAAATTTACTGTTTCCCGCAGTTTGGCTACATTACATTAAAGTGCATTGTCTAAATGACAAATGAACTGTAATGTATCTCCAGTAATAAAACAAGTTTAAATTATTAGAGCTGGATTTTTAAAAAAATTTTTTTGTTACAATTATCAGTGACTGTCAATTTAAATGACCCACAAAAGATTTTCGTCTTTTATGTTTTGCAAGTGCACGTATTCTGTAAACATCCGTTCAGATGGTATAAGGAGGCTCTGCTTCAGGGTGGATGAAACCCCTAAGATATTAAAAATAGGTCTAGTTGTCTTCATCATTTCAACATGCTTCGCCCTTGTTCAGTTTTCACCTACCATGTAGGTTACGATAAGTACCTCTTCTCCAGCTTCTTCCTCCCTTCACCAAAGTATGTAGTGTTAAACTAAACCTCTGCGTCTGTCTACAGCGGTGGGTGGCTTTTAGAGCATGGGAATGGGCTCTCATCAGATCATCAGGAATGCGTAAGGCAAGCAGGGAAGATGTGTTATTTTTCTTCTTACAGATGAGAATTAAGCTGAAGAAGGCTAAGGTTACTTGTCCAAAGTAGGGTCAGTAGGATGATTATTTTTAGTGTCAGAATAGGATCCAGGTGTTTACATTCTTTTTCCTGATTCTCTACTTTCAAGGAGTCTGCCGCATACACTGTTGCTGAGGTTTCAATAGAATCCTGGATATGGAGATGAGAAGCCACTTTAAATGCTACTGCTTCAGCTTTCTAATTATGATGTAAAGCAGAGAAGCCATGAAATAAAATTTAATAAACTTGATACAAAATTTAGAGTGGGTTTATGACAGAATCACCATAAGCAGATACAAACAACTTAGGAGTGAGGCAGGGTAGGGATGGGAATGGGATTGTAAAACATACAACAAAGGATTAATCTTAACTGCGTATCTGCAAGAAAAAGATCAATTAGCAAAGAACACAGAAAAGGAAAATAAAAGACGGCTTCCAAGAAATGAAAATAAGCTTAAGCTTCCTCATGTAAATATTGCAAGTTAAACAGTGGCATACCCTTTTTTCCCCTATCATTCCCCCCCAACCCCTAAGTTCCACTACGTATTGGTAGGAGTGTGAAGGAAGAAAGGCATTTCTATATTAAGAGTGTAAAGGGTACAGTCCATGAAGGACATTTGGTAAAGATCTATCAAAATTTGAAAAGCACCCTTTGACCCAGCCATCCTGCTAGACATCAGCGCTGCAGTTAACCTGCACACATACAGCAGGATTCAGTATACTGAGATTTTAAGCAAAAGATTGGAATAGCCTAAAAGTCTTACCAACTGAAGACTGACAAAGTAAATTATGACCTATCCATGGAGTGGAATTCTATGTAGGTGTGAAAGTATTGAGTATTCACTGTACAAATATGAAGCAACCTGGAAAATATGCATATTTTTATTTTTTACTGTTTTATTTCTCAGTTACAGTGTACATCCAGTATTATTCTGTATTAGTTTCAGGTGTACAGCATGGTGGTTAGACAGTCATGCGTTTTACTAAGTTCCCCTGATAATTCCAGTACCTACCTCGCACCATACATAGTACAGTATTATTGACTGTATTCCCTATGCTGTCAAAATGTACATACTTTTTTAAAGCAAGATGCAGGACAGTATACAGATTGTATAGGAGGAAATAGTTGAAACACAAATATGTGTAAATGTCAATGTGAACAATACCCAAGAAACAATGGCCAACTGCAGTTGTGAAACTTCACTGTATAAATTATTTTGCAGTGATTTTCTAAACATAAGGACCTATTTTTATAATATACAAATGAAACAATACTTTAAAGAGTACATCAAGAAAAGCTGAACAATTATTAATCTCTCACTTCTTACCAATGTGTATGATTATGCCACAAATTCCTGGCATTAAACCTAGTTCAGTCAAAATTTTAGTTTTCAAATATGAAGGTATATTTGTTAAAAATGCCTCTAGCTTGCAAATTCTGTCTCATGTTTATATTTCATAGTGGCTGCTCAGTAAGTGTTAAATAACTTAATACCATAGAAATGGAATTGAAAAGTATTCTAGGTGATAGTAGACTAATTTAATTAGAGATTCAGGTTCTTCTCTTAGTCCATATACATGTGGTTAGTGGCTGCTCAGTAAGTGTTAAATAACTTAATACCATAAAAATGGAATTGAAAAGTATTCTAGGTGATAGTAGACTAATTAGAGATTCAGGTTCTTCTCTTAGGCCATATACATGTGGTTAGAACACTGAGGGAAAAGTTTATTTTTCTATTTTCCTATATCTTAGTTTCCCTATCTTTTATAAAGGGGGTGAGGGTTATCTAGAAAGTTCTCTTCTAGCTCTGCTGTTCTGTCTCTGTTAGCAGTTTCATAAGATAGGTGTATTATTCTAGTACTACTTTTTGATAGATCAGTGGTGCCCCAACTTTGTACACTCACTAGGTTTGTGTATACTTGTGAATTACACATGCCAATCTGTATATTAGTACTAACATTTAGCTCTTTTTCCTTCCTATGCACATGTGTATGGGAAGAAAAACTATGTGTATAGTTTTGTGCATCCCTGGAGTTTGTGTGCCCAAATTTAGAGTGTAAGTAAAAACAAACAAAAAACCTGTCTTCACAGTATTGCAAAAAATAACATAGTTATTAAAGTATTACTCTACAATGAATATACCTTTGCCAATCAAATAACAAACATAAAACAGAAGCTTTTATGGCCATGAATTTGTTGCTCCGTGCTTTTTTATGTACTTCTCTACCAAGATACCTTAATATGACTTGCATAGCCTGCCTTAGTTTCTTAAAGAAGTGTAAATCAAGCATTTTTGTAAATCCTCACCCGAGTACATGCTTATTTGAGAGAACCGTCAATGTGAGAAACGGATCAGTTGCCTCCCGTGTACACCCCGACCAGGGACCGAGCCCACAGCCTTAGGTATTTGTCCTGACAGGGAATCGAATCCACAACCTTTTTGGGGGGTGCACGAGACAACACTCCAACCAAATGAGCCATCTGGCCAGGGCATGCTATACTTTGAGAACACAAATAAAAGTACGAAGCCTGGAGCCATTGGAGGAAGAGAGCATTACTGCTGTACCTGAGCTTTGCTAAGGAAAAACAAAACGAGGCCCGTGAGGGCCCATCAGTCTAATAGTAAACAATGTAAGTGTTTTCAAAAACCAGTTAAGATTTGATAGAGATATATTGCTTTGGATATTTAACTTGTCACAAGTTAGGCCATGATGTGCTTTAATATAATCCTATTAATCACACCTGTGTCTTTTGGCGGTTGAAGTGATTTACTCTTTAATGAGTACTCTTTTAAGCTAGTTCAGAGTTTTTGTCAATTTGTTCCTTTCTATAGAAACTCATTCAGTGGAGCTGGGACTGCCTGCCTAGGAAGAATTCAGTGAGAACATGATAGCTGTTAATATGTGTAATGGGTTAAATCTCTCTGGTTTCTTGAATGGCAAATGAGTCAGTTGTTTGAGAGGCAAGGAGAGATTAGGAAAATGTTACTGAAGCCTGGATGCTGCTGCCCTTTACCAACCCCAACAAGTCACAATGCATTTCCTTTACTAATGAGATCAGACCTGTGTGATTGAGTAAAGCTTAGGAATGATGTCCAACCAAACTAGTCAGTTAATATTGAATGAGCTGATGCATAGCAAGCCAGTTAGTTTATAACCATAAAGCTCACATCAAAAGATGTGAACTATGATGAAGGCTCGAGATTACCTGTGCATTGCTTGTCAAGTGGACTCTAAATCTAAAGGTTTTCATCAGGGAGCCAGTAGGCAGGCACAAGGGAGAGAGCAAGGACTGGATTCCAGGTCCAGCCCAGTGACTACGACCTCAGGCGTATTTGTACTTAACTCTCCAAGACTCATTTATCATTATGAGAATACATATACTAACCTTGCTTGCTTATTACAAAATGTAAATGAATAACACATGTGAATGTTCCTAGACCATAGTAGGCATTCAGCACAGCTTGAGTCCATTTTGTCAAAGTGGCTCTCTGATCCTTGGTAGGCTAAAGTGCAAGTTAAAAGGGACGAATCCTGCCACGCTGTTCTGCATGCTGATGAAGTCTGTGTATGCAGAGATTTTCTTTATCCAGTGGTATCTGAGGGACTGACCTCTCAAGTTCGTGGCTTACATTTGTATTATATTCAGTTCAGGAAAGAGGCAGGAGCGAACAACACAGCAAAACACCTCTTGTACTTGCAGGGTGATAAATGCATTTTAGAAGTCCCAAAAATAAAACAATTCAATTTTCCTTTACAGGGTTGATAACTTCTTTGAAACCAAAGTAAAACTGAAATGTTTTACACGTTTTTCTTCCAGCGTGCTACAAATGAAAACTGATGAGAAACTGGATTTGTCTGATGGGAATGCAGCAAGCTGTCCCTTGAGCCCCATTAAGATGTGCCTTAATCGTCCCGTTGAATGGAATCTGAATTTGACAGCAGCATCTCTGGCAAGCTGTACAGTTCATAACCAAAATCTCCAAAGTGAAGAGAAATAGATTGCAGTTCTTCTTGCACTATCCTTATTTTGTACGTCAATATTCTTTTGAACAATAAGCATTTATCAGTTGATCTTGAAATTTCTAGTCCTGTGATTTGTCTTTATATAAAATCATTAGCATTAATCACTTTGATTCTTTGTATGTTTTTTCCATGTTTTACATCAGACCATTGTGGAATTTTTGCAGTACAGATGGATTTGATGTTTCTCCTTTTAATGGTATTTTATCAATTTTTTATGCCCTAAGTTTAAATATGTAACTGTCCCATTTTATTTCTCTGCTCAAAGTTTTAATATATAATGGATTATGTGACTTAGAAGGCTAGTGTTGTAAAGGTTTGTGATGATGACCTGACCCATGAACAGCTGTATAACAGGTGGATACCAACTACCTCGAAGTAAATTGGCGAAAGGCAAAGGTATCTCTTAGAAGTCTATCTTTTTCAAAGTTATATATGTATAGAAAAATTGATCATAGTTTATCAAGTGTTCATCGATGCATGTCTGCATTCACCGGAGAGTTTGAGCTGACGAGTTTTTTTCTCTGTAATTTTAAACCTTTGGGCTCTGTGGGCTGTAAGAACAGTGGCACAGTTGCATGTTTACCTTTCAGCAAACATGTGCCTCTCACAGACAAGAATACAGTTTGGTTTCTGTAAGTTACCAGTTTGGAATGAAAAATGGTAAATGGATTTACTTCTATTGATTTTATTGTATTTTTAGCCATTTATTTTAAAGTGTAAAGGAATGATTTTTTACACCAGGTTATTCCTTGCCTTTAACTCTAACAGTGCAAAAGCACAGCTTCATCGATGGCTTATGTGATTGTGTGTCTAAAACTTGAATAGTAAGAATACTAGAGGTTTGGTGCTTGATTTATCTTCCCAGCCAGACGAAGAAAGCTTTGATAGGGTGGTCTGTGTAAATACACAGCGTGGCTCCTTCCCTGTGGACGGCCTGGCTGTGAGGTGAATGCTGTGTAGTTTGTGGACGTAAGTCCTGATTTCTCTTACCCCACCCCCAAATATTTTTAAAACAGGAATTTAACAAAAAGCTTACATCAAGAATTAGAAGCACAGGAAAAGACAGAAGCCAACAGAATGAAAATCACCCACTTCTCATCGTTTTAGACCATCACATCTGCCTCGTCCTGTTTCTCAAGCATTCTTACTGTTCCTTTCAGACCCCTTTATACTTCCGAGTTTTATAAAGCACATGTGTAGTATGTAATATAGCAGTTCGGTTCTAAAAAGCACAACTATCTTAACTTTGGTTCCAACTCAGAACATCACTTTAAATAACTGGCCTCTGGTAAATAAAGCACAATTATGAAAACAGATCCAATGTTAGGGCATTTCTATTATGAGTAATAAAGAGAAAAGGCAACTATCAGATGGATAAGGTTTTGTTGGGTGTTGCAGAAGGAAAGGGGACTGATTTCATAGAGTATACATCTTAAGTCAGGCAAGTACCAATTTCAGAAGGTAGATGAAATTGACAGTGAAGAAACAGTGCCCCAAAACTAGTAGAGGACTTTTTGTTATATTATTTTCCCACTAGTACTTTTTTTACCCACAATACTGTTATACCAAAACTCAGAAAGTGAGTCCATAACTTGCATGTACATACGAACATCTCCCCAGGCCAGGAAACACCATCGTAACAAGCAAACTAGGGTTCTCGTGTGCAAATGTTCTAGGAAGAGAGACTGCCCGTTCAGGTAGCAGTATCAGTGTTTTTACTAGTGTGAGAAACAAAACAAAATTATCAAAATGAGCACTGTTTAACTGGAATGCTGGGCGCTCTGGTTCCTTCCACTGGTCCTTCTCCCTGGGAGCAAGCTCATGTCCAGCAAGTCTGTGGTACTTCATTTGGCCTTGACGTGTCACTTTGTAAATGTGTTCTGAGATCGGAAATGTGTTCGTCTGTATTGGACCTGCCCCACCTAAGTCATAAGCTTCTCAAATGTAAACCAGTAGCTACACTTAAAAGTTGCCCATAATACCATGATCTTGCACAGGAGAGTTCGCAGGCATCATCTGGAAACCCTGTTTGGAAAGCAGATTCCTAGGCCCACTTTAGAGTCTGATTAAATCCTTGGGACTGATGTAGGTGGTGTGTGGGGCACCCCGACAGTCGCTGCCCTGAAACTTGGGCCCAGGCCAGGTGATGTGGAATCATCACACGGCAGACAGTCCTACAAGACATCAGGCAAAATGTTTCTAATTTGGACACAAGGGTAAGTTTATTAAAGCAAAGAACTGAAAATAAAGTACATTTGTAAAAGGATCCCACTTCCATCGTCTCTTCTCCTAATTTACTTCATTGAGGAATTGCTCAAGGTTAAGTTTACTTTTTGTTAGTGCTGCTGTTTTGGCTCGTCTTGGTAATCTCATCCTCATTTCTGATTCTGGCTGTGGAACTTCATGATCACTAAACAGATGTTGAAAATACACCAATTTAAATACAAGCTTTAAAACCACAGTTTATTTATAAATAAAACTTTGTTTCTGACTCTCATTCTATCAGTGTGTAATTGATACCCTAATTCCACTAAGCTTAAAACTAAAAGCTCAACCAAAACCAAAAAACCACGACAGCTATCCAGCAAACTGAAATCATGGAAACCTAGCTAACTTTTTCTTACAGCCATGGAGAACCTGGTATTTTACAGAAGGAAAAAAACCCCAAACTTTTGTAATGAAGCTTGTAATTAAACACCATAACCTCCCAAGAGTTTTTTGGAGAACGGAAGAAATGGGGAAAAAACTAAGTTCTCTTGATTTAGGCAATAAATTCCTAAAACACTGTAAATGTCATATTTCCCCCAAAGATTTTTAAATTAGTCAAAACTTAGTCTAAAAATAAACACACAGCTTTTCCGATGAATAAATGAATGTAAGTCAGCTGCAATTTTCAGATTCCAAAAGTGGCTAATTGGCAGAAACCAAATACAAACACTATACCACAAATACATCCAAATTATAGGCAGAATTAGTCTATTCTAAATGTAGACAAGTTGTCAATTCAAGATGAGAGCAGTCAAGTACACATGATCATGTAACTAGAATACGTGGAAATAAAAAATGAAAGAACACATTAAAGATGACTACCCAGTAGCAAAGGCTATGCCAACTAATACGAAAAAAAAGCCATAGAAGTCAAATGCTCTTGATAATGGCATGCAAGACACTGATTATCTTGTACATAGATTGAATTTCTCTGCAACAGTAAAACACACTGGAATGTTTTCCTACTTCTAGACAACAAAAAAACTAGACCTGTGCGTGCTCTACCAGTGCACGGCATACCTCTCAGAGTCAGCCTCAGAAGTCCGTCGTCTCCTGGTACTCCTGGCGGAAGCTGTCACTTTCCTTCGTCCTTAAAGAGAGTTTGTTATCAAAATTATCACCTGCTTATTATTCTGTTTCCGGGCTACCTACATCCTTTATTTTCTCTCTTCAACACATTTCCTCCAAAGTTCCCATCCGCCTTGATACCAACTATCAATAACACAAAAGGAATTTAAGGAACATTAATTTCTATTGTATAAGCTCTCATAATAGGCAAGGGGAAATATGGAAAGTAAGTTAGGGAGGCCAGTTTTAGTTAAACATAACTAGAGGAAAGCATGTGAAAAACATGCTATATAAAGAAAGTACCTCTACTATGGCTACAGTACAGTGTATAGAGAAGCTAATGAAAATTAAAGTAAAAGCCCATAAACAGGTCTTAAAGAAATAGAATTTAAGTCAGTAAGGTAATAGCTTCTTGCAAAATATTCAATCACATATACATAGCAAATTTAAATTGTTCTATAAAACATTTCAGTATAAAAATTAAAGCCTTTATATGTGGAGAGCTGCAAAAATTCTACTTGCTAGAGATAAAGTTAAGAAGACAAAGTCTGGCCTGAGTTCCTCCCCATTCTTGATAATAAGTAAAATCTATTTTTAAAGTTGGAGCTATGAAGAAAAAAAGTGTTGTTCTAATGGGACAGTATCTGACTAAAAGCAACCTTGTCAAAACCATATGTTCAGTGTGACCATTTGGTTGAAATCTGTAAACCTTATTCATATGGGACTTGGGTTGTTTTTCAATTGAACCTTATGTATTTGCTTTTAAACTTCTAATGTAATTATCTCCAAGAAAATATCCAACAATATGGGACTAATTTGGGACATCCAGCAATTAGCATTGAAATAACTAACTAGCTATAAAACTGTATTATGGCCAGATTCCAGATTCCACTTAGAAAAATATTGAACCTGCATAGAAAACGTCCTAAAAAAAAAAAATGTTTTTCAAGGATTAAAATAATGGCTGGCTCCTGGGATGTTATTAGTGTTCTTTATATTGGTATGCTTGGATGTTATTTCTGTAATAAGCATGCACTGCTTTTGTAATAAGAAAATAATAAAACAATTAAATAAAATCTTGAATTACAGATTTTTTTCCAAGTGATGCCCTAATAGTCAACCTTTACATCATTCCAACAAATTCCCTTATTGTTGGATATCCCCTGGGAATATATTGGGGCAATATGAAATAAAATGGGGGGAAGGAAAACAGGAGCACAGAAAAATACCAGGCAGATAAAAGGGACAAAATTACTTAACACAAATTACTAACAATATAAAATCACTGATCATTTGCTAATAAAAATCAGTTTAATCCAAATAATCCTTTGCAACATGATGTTTTGCATATTTCAAACAAAAGTACTTACAGCAACACTGATACTATTTTTTAAAATATAAAAGCAAAAATTATCAGCTGAAAGAATTAAAAAGTACCCAAGACATTTGTCCCTAATGAGACAGGTAGGAAACTCACAAAGAAAGTAATTCACTAGAAAACACAATGGCAGTTTAACTAACAAAGCTGGTCAGCCCACGGACTCTACCTCTGTCGGTCTTTCGCTGAGTGGATTTTGATGCACGGGTTGCTTTTACAGCCTTGAGAGGGGTTATATATACGTCTTTATTCTTTCCTATTAAAGGAAATAATGCAGCAATGTAAAAAAAAAATAGCCTCATGTAATATTTTAAGTGATCTTTCCAAGTCAATTTTTCAGAAACGACAACCAGCCCCATTAGAAGCCACTCAAAGATGATCATAAATCAGTGCTCCCAAAAATGTGAGTCGTGTCAAGTAAGCAAGCAAAACTCCTAAAAAGAAAGTATGTCATAGGGTGAGAAATGTACACATAACAAGACTGTAAAAGCAGAGTGTTCTACTGAGAATAAACACTTCGCAGTATACACTTTCCCAAGGGGATTAATTAGAAAAATTTCCCTTTCATATCTGAAGCCCAACCACGTGTTACAGGAGCAACAGTGTCTCGGGAAAGAAGAGAAGAGAAGGTGGTACGTATTCGGGTTCATGGGCCGTGTTACCATCTCCATTCTCACAGGCAGTCCCCGTGGCGCTGGCGTCCGGCGCTGTCACAGCTTGGTCACCGGCGTCTGTCTGTCCTTTTTCTAACTGAATCTTGATTTTCTCCAAGGCTCTCAGACATACCCTATCTTTTACTTGCTACAATAGAAAACATTTAACATTTTTAAATGCAGCATTTTCTAATCTTTTAAAAAAGATAGATGCTGATATCAAGTTATTTCACAACATTCTAAAATCCTATTAAACTTATGAAGGAATTAATTCAAAATGAGCAAAGTCACAGTATGTTACCATGTATAATTTAATACAACCATGTAAATTCTACTTTGATAACATATATACATAATAGGAGTAATTGGAAAGTACTTTACCTCCAGAATCTCATTCAACAGGACCAAAAGATCTTTAGCAAGACTGCTACTGAGTTCTAAAGAGCTCAGGGCTTTGGTATAGATGCGAATTTCTGGAGAACATGGACATGTTAAGATCTCATTGCAGATTTTTATAGCCAAGTTGTCATGAACTGTTAAGGCCTAGAAAATCAAGAGAAAAATCTTTGTAAATTGAAAATGGTATGATTAAAATATAGTCCTGCACACCTAACAAACATTTCCAACTTATTATCTTGCCATCATCCCAAAGGCAAAATGTCTCAAACGAAACTGAACACACTCCTCCCACAATGAGCTTCTCCAGGGTTTGTAGTGGATGCTGTGGGAAGGGCCCAGATCCACTCCTTCTACTAAACCGAAGCACTTACCCTCCAGCTACTACGCATTTTAGAGGATAACAGTTCTCAGAAGCAAAACGGACAAGTTGAAGGCAGTGGGCCCTGCCCAAGGTCAAACCTCCTCCCCAAGAGGTGGTCCATACCCAATAACTGGTGGGCACATGGGTGTAACAGCCCAGCTCTGTCTCAATTCTGGGTACCTCAAAGGACTACCGCAGCTATGGATCTTCTGTGGGGTCACCTGGGCCTTCAGACTTCATTGCAAGTCAGCTTCTTCCTCTGCCCACCCTGTCTCCCTCACTCTTCCACGATACCCATCATGAGAATGCTCCCCAATGAAACGACGTCAACATCATCTTTGAGATCTCGTCACCTGTACTTAGACTCTTCCTTACCTCGGCTCCTCCATCTTCCCTGCCTCTCAAAGCTCTTTCTTCCAGGCTGTCGTACCCGTATTTCTTTTCTCTCACAATTTCTACTATTCTTTTTTTTTCTATTTTCTATTACTCTTTTTCTATAAACTTTTATGTCCTAATTGTACATTTTTAACTGTGCCCTTTATTCATCTCTATTCCTCTTAGCAATTCAGCTCAGTAATGATACCACCAAATTAATGTGTCTAATAAGTTACTTTTCATCCCCTTAGCCCTTCCATTCTACGCTCTGCAGTTACTCACTGCTAATAAGGCCAGCCAGCTCCACATTCCCTAGCCTAATGTTCTAACAGGCCCCACTCAGGATTCTCAGCCAGAAAGATACGTCCCATGGTTCACAAACATGCACAACCAACTACATCAGTCACCCTTCCTAAGTCTCTTTCCCTCTACCCACGCCACTCCCCCAACCCCAACATGGCCTAGCTGAATGTTACTCAGTACAAAACAAATAATGCCATATTCCTCACCCTACCACATACACTCTGCCCTCTTCTCAGGTCCTAAAGCACTTAGTAACTACATCACTGACCTTTACTATATTTTGCCTAATATATTTTATCTTTCCCATAATGTGTAATGTAGCGATTTGAACGAAGTATACCATCCTTAAATACCAAGTAAAACAGGAAATCAACACAGCTGACTACTGAACACCACGGGGGTTACGCTTCGTTCCCAGCGCAGTCAAAAATCTGCGTCACTTTTGACTCCCCAGTAAGAGTTACCTCCCAGTTGCCATAGGGCAGTTGTTCCAGGAGCCCTGCAAATCAAAACCAACAGGCGCGCAAGTCCCTTACATAAAATGGCACAGAACAAGGCATAGAGTCAGCCCCCACATCACAAATTCCAACCCAAGAATCAAAAGTAATATTTTCGATCCACAGTCATTAAAAACCATGGCTGCAACCTCAGGCTATGGAGAGCAGACTATAAACTTCCTGGGAAAAAGTCTGTGTGTAAGTGGACCATGCAGTCCACACCCACGGCGTTCAAGGGTCAACTGCATTTCAGATATTAATTAAAAACCCAGATTAAATTTAATTTGTAGGACAGTTTTAGGTTAACTTATCTTCTTTGAATTAAAAGCAAATAAGCTTGAGTCAAGTTTCATTCTTTGAATTCTCCTTCCTCCTATCAGAAAGATACCAGGTAAGCCAAAATTAGGAGACAGCAAGGGTGGCTAGTTTGGGTAACTTTTCAGTAGCAAACATGTTAGCGCTGATTACTTCCATCTCCACATTTCCCAAAGTATTTTTTTTCTTACTTTGTGTTATGCACTACCACATATACCAGAAATCTCAAGATCAAAATGTAGCTTCTATTTCAAGAAATCTGAGGGATTATTTTACAAAACAAAACAGTGACCTGCATCCTAAATTATCATCCTTACCATCCACAAACTGACCTACTCACCCACCTGATAATCTTGGGAATTCTTGGCCTGAGGATTTAATCCACTTGGTCTCGTCAAATCCACAAGTAACTCAGCAACATTGGTGATATCTATTTCAGCTAAAGGAGAAGACGCAGGGGCTTTGGCCAGTGTTTGCAGGGTTGGGAAAAAGGCTTCTTCAAAACACTCTTGATTAGTCCTATTGAAAGACAATTTAAAAGTACACAGGCAAAAAAAAAGCTTATGATTCTTAAAAATATACGTTATGTATAAAATTCACCCCATCGAGACATAGGACGTTTTCCAAGTAATTCCGGTAGATAAAATCTAGGTAAGCTCTTCTTATTCCACCACTTACCACTGAAGGATAAGAATAAGCAACAAAATGATACTACCGACCGGACTCTTGGGGAGTGTGAATTTAACTTCAAGTCTTTGATTTACTAATTTGACTAAGTAAATACCTGCTGGCATAAGCGAACACGGGGAAGAACACCCCCAGGCAGTGCCGAAGCCGCACGTCCTCTTCGGTCACGGGGTTGTACCACAACAAGAGGAGCCGGCACAGGATCCTGCTGCTGACCAGGAGCCCGGAGAACAGCAGCTTGGCCAGTCCTTCTGCAGCTCCAGTCCTGAGTTCAGACACCTAATAAAAATGGCTCTCATTAAAATAAATTTTTATTTGTATTTCCTTTTTAAGACTTAAAATGTAGCTTGTCCTACAATATTTTTATATAAACTATCCAAAAACCATTCATGTTATTATGAACTTGTTAAAGGCATAAAAGAGTGTTTCTTCTTTTAGGCTCTGGCTATGTGACAAATTATTAGTGTAGCTATTAAAACTTCAATTCCCTTAAAAACATTTAGAAGAACCAAAAGGCAAATTTAAATGTTGTCAAACCAAAAATCAGTAAGTATTAAATGCTAATCATAATGCTAAAATAGTAAAGAAAGCAAAACCCTTAGTAAAAGTCCCTGCTGTCAAAAGGAAGGTACCCACCGAACAGACACATTACCCCCATTTCACATGTGCAGACACAGTGCACCAACTCAGAATTTCAAAAGTCAATCTCTACCTTTTGATTGAAGAGTTTAGTCAACTTATACTTAAAAAAGTCACTGGTATGAACAAACACTGACTGAATTACAGGGAGAAACAGCTTTACAATTGTGACTGAAGACTTCAATGCTCCACTTAAGGTAACGGACAGAACTGGGCAATTGATAACAAATAGAGAACTTAACACTATAAACCACCAACAGCTACCAAACACACAGACATTCCACCCAACTACAGCAGAATATACATTCTTCTCAAGTACACATGGAACATCAAAGAGAAGCCTATGTAACCCAAAACAAGTCTCAGTAACTTTGTAAAGAATGAAACCATAATCTTCAATCACAATGGAATACATCTGGAAAGCAGTAAGAGAACTGTAAAATTCACAAATGTGTGTAAATTAAATAATACAGTCTTCTTACACACTAACAGGTCAGAGAAATCAAAAAGGAAGTTAAAATGTACTTAGAGATTAATGACAGTAAAAACACAACAAACCAAAACTTACTGGATACAGCAACAGCAATGATCCAAGGGATATATAAAGCAATCAATGCCTACATTAAAAAAAAAAATCAATACCCTAACTTTACACCTTAAGGAGCAAAAAAAAAAGGGGGGGGGGAATTACGAAGAAAAGTCAATGAAAACAAGAGTTTGTTCTTTGAAAAGATGAACGCCACTGACGAACCTTCAGCTAAACTGACGAAACAGAGGAAATGCACATACAGCTAGAAAGGGAAGCGGGGGCATGACAAGGGGCCTTACAGAAACAGAACGACGGTGAGGATACTATGAACAACCAGACACCCAACAAATTAGATGATCGAGATGAGATGGACAATTTCCTAAAAACACAAAATTACCAAACTATTCGAGCACAAATAGAAAATCTGAACAAACCTGTAACAGGAAACATATTGAATAAGTAATCAGAAGCCTCTCAAAACTTAAAGTCCAACACCAGATGTACTCGCTGGCAAATTCTAACAAGTATTCAAAGAAGAACTAACCAATCTTTCTCAATCTTCCAATAAATAGAAAGAGGAAACAATTCCTGACTCAGTTCATCAGTGTTGCCCTGATACCAAAGCCGAACAAAGACAACGCTACAAACCAACTTATCTCTTATGTAACGATCCAACAAAATACTAGCAAACTGAATCCAATAATGTATGAAAGACATTACACACCATAACCAAACGGATTTATCTCTAGAATGTAAAGGCAGCTCAACATAAGAAAACCAAGCAATGTAATGTATCACATATCAATAAAACAAAGAAATAAAGTACATGATCATTTCAATTGATATAGGAAAAGCATTTTACAAAATTAAACTTGCTTTCATGATTAAAAAATACTCTGAGAAGAACAGAAGTGAACTTCATCAAATTGATGAATGACATTTTTGAAGAGCCCACATCATACTCAATGGGTAAAGACTAAAAATTTTTCCCTAGGATAAGAAATAAGACAAGGGTGCCTGCTTAACCACCATTGTTCAACACTGTCCTGGAAGTTTCAGCCAGAGCAATTAGGCAAGAAAAAGAAATAAAATACATCCAAATTGGAAAGATGGAATTAAAATAGTATCTCATCAAAGGACAAGATCCTATATAGAGAAAATCCTAAAGAATCCACAAACATACACAAAAAGCTACAAGAGCTAATAAATGAATACAGCAAAGTTGGTTACAAAATCAAATCAACACATGAAAGTTGAATTTCTATTCAACATCATCAAAGAATCCAAAAAGAATTTTAAGAAAAACAATTCCTTTTACAATAGCATCCAAACATAAAATACAGAGGAGTAAACTTAACCAAAGAAGTAACAGATTTGTACCCCGAAGCATATAAAACATTCCTGACAGAAGTGAAAGATGACCTAAAAAAATGGAAAGATGTCAAGTTCATGGGTTAGAAAACTTAACATTGTTCAGAGGGCAATATCACCCAATGTGATCTACACATTCAACCCAATTCCCATCAAAATTCCAATGGACTTTTTAGCAGAAATAGAAAAGCTAATCCTCAAATACATAAGGAATTACAGGCGACCCCAAATAGTCAAAACAATGCTGAATAAGATGAACAAAACTGGAGAACTCAACTTCTTGATTTCAAAGCTTACTATGAAGTTAATCAAACACTCTGGGTGGGCATAAACATAAATAAAGGAACAGAACTGAGAGTCCAGAAATAAACTCACACCTGCATGCTCTACTGACTCTCAGTAATGGTGCTGAGTGAGACAACAGCGTGTCCACAGGCAAGACAATGAAGGTGAGTCTCCACCTCACACTGTGCACAAATATGAACTCACACTGGCATTGACAGCTTAAATAGAAAAGCTAAAGGAGTGAAACTCTCACGATAAAGCACAGGAATAAACCCTCATAATTTGGGTTGGGCAATATATTCATAGACACAACACCAAAAGCACCAGGCGTGACACTACAAAAGGAAAATAGTCTTCAGCAAAACTTTTACAATTTTACATACCTAAGGATATTATTTTAAAAGTAAAAAAACAACCTATAAGAGAAAATATTTGTTTCTCATACTTATCTGATAAGGATCTACTACCCAGTATACATAAAGAACGCCAAAAGGCCAACCTAACTTTAAAATGGGCAAAAGACTTGACCAGATATTTCTCCAAACAGGATACACAAATAGCCAACGAGCACACAGAGCTATTCATTATGAGTCATGAAGAAAATGCAACTCAAAACCACAGTGAGGTGCCACTTTAGTAAAATGGCTAAAGCTTTTTTAAATGAAAAATAATGTGTTGCTAAGGGTGTGGAAAAACTGGAACTCATGTACATTGTTGATGGAAACGGAAAATAGTTCAGCTGCTATGGAAACAGTTCTGTAGATCCTCAACAATTTAAAGAAAGAAATCATAGAACCCCATGAAACTTCTAGAAGAAAACAGGGATATGCTCCTTGACATAGGTCTTCATGAAGATTTCTTGATTTGACCCCAAAAGCAAAAAAGGAAAACAAGTGGGACTGCATCAACCAAAAAGCTTCTGCATAGTAAACAATCATCACAAAATGAGAGAAAACATTTGCAAATTACATATCCAATATAAGGTTAATATCCAAAATATATAAAGAACTCATGGAACTCAATTGCAAAAAAAATCCGATTGAAAAAATTGGCAGAGGGCCCTGGCTGGGTAGCTCAGTGGGTCAGAGCACTGTCTGGATACGCCAAAGGTTGCAGGTTTCCTCCCCCACACAAACAAAACTACCAATGTACACACGAGTAAGTGGAACAACAAATCGCTCTCTCTCTCTCTCTCTCTCTCAAATCAATAAATAAAAAAGTTTTTAAAGGGGCAATGAAACTGAATAGACATTTTTTCAAAGACACAAATGGCCAACAGGTACATGAAAAGGTGCTCAATATCACTAATCATCAGGAAAATATAAATCAAAACCAAAAGCAGATAGTCCCTCATACCTGTAAGAATGGCTACCATCAAAAAGACAAAAATTAACAAGTCTTGGTGAGGTTATGAAGAACAAGGAACACGTGTGCACTGTTGGTGGGAATGTAAACTGGTACAGCCACTATTGAAAATAGTGTGGAGGTTCCTCAAAAAATTAAAAATAAATTTGCCATATGATCCAGCAATACCTTCTGTGTATATAACCAAAGGCAATAAAAATAGGATCTCCAAGAAATATTTACACTTCTATGTTTGTGGCAACATTATTTACAATAGCCAAGCTATGGGAACAACCTATGTGTCCAACGATGGGTGAGTGAATAAAGACGCGGGGGGTAGTGTGTATAGATATGCATGTGTCTATCTAAATGAGTAACAGAATGCTGTTCAGCCATAAAAAAGAAGTTAAACCTGCATCTGCAACAACATAGAAACCATCTGCAACAACATAGAAAGACTCAAAGGACATCGTGTTAAGTGAAACAGCCAAATGAAGACAGACAAATACTGTACAGTGTCATTTATATGTGGCATCTAAATAAATGAATGAATGAATGAATGAATGGAGTCAAACTCAGAAACAGAGTAGAAGAGTGGTTGTCAGGGCCTGAAGGGTGAGGGAATTATGGAGAGGTTGGTGAAAGTATACAGACTGAGTTATAAGATGAGTAAGTTCTGTTACGCCTTAAGAAAAATGAGTAAGTTCTGCATACCTAATGTAAAACACGGTGACTATAGACAGTAACACTGTATTGTATAACTGAAATTGGCTAAGAGAGTAGACCTTAAATTTTCTCATTAAAAAATAAGATGTTAGACATGTTAATTAACTACATTAGGGGGAATTCTAAGTAGAAAAAAAAAATTCCCATAAAACCCAGTGATCCCTTTCCTAAAACTATACCCAAAAGACCAAGTACTCAAAACCAGGTTCACAGCAGCACTGTCTACATAGGTAGAAACAGCCCAAATATCCTTCATGGATGAAGAGCTGAATAAACTGTGGCATTAAATGGAATGCTGAGCTGCTACAAGCAGGAAAAAGTACTGATATAAGCTACATGGATGACCCTCGAAGATGAGCTACGAGAAAGACACAAAGTCACACACCGTATGGTTCCATTTATGTGAAACAGCCAGAACAGTTAAATCCGCAGATGCAAAACGCTGAGTGGCGGCTGCCTAGGGCTGCGGGAAGGGACACAGAGAGCACCTGCTTCATGGGTTAGCTCTCCTTCCGGGGCAATGGAAGTGTTTAAAAATCAGAGGCGGTGCTTGTGCCGTGTTACGCATGTACTAAGTTCCAAAACACTGCTCACTTCACAACCACTATGCACGTTACATCATTTTACCTCAGCTAAAAAAACAATATGAAAACTTTCAACTTAACGTTTACACATGTTAGAAGATGTAGTTCAAGAGTATCTTAAGAAAAGAGATGCAATCCCATTCCCTATCTTAGGACTTCCAGCCACCCAATGTAAATTTATTTTATCTCTTAAGACTCATGGGGAGAAAATATTTTAAGTCATAAATCCCAAAGACAGAGAAAGAAATGAAAAAACGATAGCAACCCTTTCCAATACTCATTTCATTTTTGCTTACACTTCAATTCTCTGAACACTGAATGGGGAGCAACTGGATGGGGAGAAATTAAGGTATGCTGAAAGTGAAAGCAGAATTTAACTAGGATATTGAAAAGGTAAAATTTTTAAGCGTTGGCCAAGTTTAAACTGGAGCCTAAAAATTAAAGAACATAAACGCACAACATGCTGCAGAACAGGCTGCAAAGGACACTGCGGAACAACCGGGCTGAGACCACGTCTCACCTCGCTGTCCAGGAAATCGGAGAGGAGCTTCAGAACACTCTTGGCGGTAGCAGTCACTTCTTCAGCTTTCGACTCTTGCTCATCACCAGTGTTTATTTCTGCACCTTCGCTTTCCGTGGCTTTGATTTTTTTAGTTGTAAACGGTTCAATCCCAAATGTCATCAGCTGGTCGAAGATCGCCTTTAAAGCACTGATTTTGAGTGTCACGTCGTCAATCTGCAAAACCTAAATTGAAACACCCCCAGCCAAAAAAGCAAATTCAGTAGCCTTTTAATTACTATGCTGCATAAAATTACTTTCTTAGTCTAATTTCATAACAGTATCAAGCCTCCATAAAATAACATTTTTTAAATAATTAAAATTTCCATTTTTAGTTATTTTTCTGTTTATTTGCCCTATAACACTTAGTTACACTTCCTTCAGAAAAAGTGCATCTTTAGTCAAAAAGTAGTCTGAAACTACTATCAGGCTGAAATATTATATGTTCCTTTTATTTTAAAAAAGTAAATACGGCCCTGGCTGGTGTAGCTCAGTGGATTGAGCACAGGCCTGTGAAGCAAAAGGGGGCCGGTTCAGTTCCCGGTCAGGGCACATGCCTGGGCTGCAGGCCAGGTTCCCAGCAGAGACACGTGAGAGGCAACCACACATTGATGTTTCTCTCCCACTTTCTCCTTCCCTTCCCCTCTCTCTAAAAATAAATAAATAAATATTTTTTAAAAAATAATAAAAACAAAAAAAGTAAACACGGTCTACGGCCATACCGCCCTGAACGTGCCCAAACTCGTCTAGAAAAAGGAGACTCGGGTGGAAGCTCTGCCCCTGGAAGCAGCCGCCTTGCCCAGGCCTATTCTGTGTGACTCCAAGAAAGTCATAAACATTTTCTACAAAAATAATACATAAATAAATAAAATAAAAAAGTAAGTATGTTCAACTATGACTTTATTGCTTATTTTTTAAAGATTTAGAAAACCTGGTCAATTAGCATTGAAATTATTTTTAAGCTACCTATCAACACAACACAATTATTCTAACCAATAAAAAGCATTAATTAGAAAATCAATAATCTTCTAGGTTATCAAGTTTCATTAAGGATTTTTCTTTTATTAGCTCAGTATTCAGATTTCATTAACAGTGAATTCAGTTTTCAATGAACTGGACTGGACTCCTTTATAAAAGGAGGTAAACCAGAAGGCCCAGCAATTTGTCTGAGTCTATCCTGATATAAGAAAGACAAATTCCTACATATCAAATTTCAAAACCATGAAAAAATAGAGCTGATTATTTCTATTATAAAGAGATGTACTATATTCTTTAATGCTCTTAAGTTTTGGTGAGTGATAAACTACTCAGCTATATAGTTTTGCCTTTAGAATCAATAAGATTCCACACATAACTTTTTACTTCATTTGAATCTATCATTCACAACATAACATTTTCATTTCAAAAAACTTACATACTTATTTTATTCAGGCAAATATTAATAGCAAGTCCCTGAAAAAGAGTAAGTTTAGAAGTAAAAGTTGTTTAAACTAAAAAAAGAAGAAGAAAAAAAAGGGTAAACTTTAATTCCGTGACAAGGGGAATCTTTGGTTCGATATTAAAGAGGTAAAACTGCGGAACGGTCCTGACAAGAACAATCGTCTATCTTTCGCACCAGCCTGCTCTGGACACACTTCACGCTGCAGAAAATCACACAGGCGCACACAGTGTCACGGCCCCTGAGGCTCTGTCCCTCAAGCAGGGAACTGCGGTGACAGTCACCCCAGAATGCTGCTGGCAGGACACCCGTGAGCACTAAGTTCACACAGCATTTCTTCTGTCTGAAATGACCAAACCCCATATTATTACTGATACGATGTCAGCCAAAATTAAAAGGGTCAAAACTCACATTTCCTCTTTAAAGTCGAGTGAAGCGAAATACCTTTTGAAAGACTCCTATCACGTTTCTTTTGGTCTTTTTGTAACTGTCCACCTCCACTCTCCTGTCAGAGCTGCAACCTTGACCTCAAACACGTGCAGTGTTGCAGCGGCACTCACACTGGTGTCCAGGGCACCTTGAACGTTCCACCTCGTTTTTAGAGCCACAGGAGCGACTTAGTAGGTTAGACATGAACGAACCTTTCACTACCAAAGGTTCTAGTAAGGTTTTTCTTACACACACACATACACACAAAATAACAGGAAAAAAAACCCGGCAACCTCTCTGCTGAGTATCTACCCGAAAAATTGGAAAACATTTCTCTCTAAAGATGTATGTACCCCTTTGTTCACTGCAGCACTATCCACAGTGGCCAAGACATGGAAACGACCAGAGCCCTTCAACAGAGGACTGAATAAAGACGGACACACATTAAATAAACGACTACTCGGCCATCAGAGATGAAACGCTGCCATTTGCAGCAACATGGACGGATCTTGAGAATACCATGCTTAAGTGAAATCAGACAGAAAAAGTCAAGAGTGGTATGACTTCACTCCCATGTCGGGTTCTAAACTAAAAGCAACAAATGAACAGATTGAGTATTTTATGAAAAACAATCAAGATTTTGTCACAAGATAAATCTTACCTGCAACAGTAATACGAAGTGTTTACTTGCAAAATTCCGACTCTGCAGTCCACAGCAACCCAAGCATAAAATAGCCAGATTTCTTACTACAGGATGAACACTTACTATTCCAGGAAGAATCTGAAATGAATCGGAAAGTATAACAATTTTTATAGGGACAAGAAATTCACAACAGTATATTAAAAACATGGCCAAAATAACTTCTGTACGATTTTAAAGATCTGCACTTCCATACAGTCTACTAACTCCAAGAAGCCCACTTTCAGTTGAAAAGGTAAACAGTGAATTGCTAGCACCGAAGACTGCAGCCAGAGTGACAGTCTGACCCGAGATGCCTCCCCTGCTGACACGTCCTCAGTGGCTGCCCAACACTCGCAGGTCAGAGATGAAACCCTTTAAACGAGACACAGAACGTGTCTCGCTGTGCACTCACTCCCAGAACCATCCCGTGTCCTGCTGCCCCTGCTCTCTGCCGATTCAGCAGGTCTGCCCGGGACGCCTCCCAGCCAGTGCTGTCCAATAGAAACGCAGTACAAGCCACTTACGTCACTTTTCATTTTCCAGGAGCCACATTAAAGTAAAAGCCTATAAAACGGATCTTAGTATGCTTTGTTTACCTGATATAACTCAAAGGTTATCATGAATCATGTACTCGATGTATAAGCATTAAGATCATTTACATTCTGTTGTTTGGCACTAAGTCTTCAAAATCCAATCATGTATTTTCACATTTCCAGCACATCTTGGTTTGGTCCAGTTTTTAATAACAGGTACGTGTGGCTAGTGGCTACTGTATTGGAGAGCAGGTCTAGAACATTCTTTCCTCCTTCTTCACACAGTTAATGTCTACTCAGATATCAGATGACGGTCACTGTCCATGAACATACCAAGTGCCACTGCTGTAAGTTCACATATGACTATACAGTTCTATTCACAGCAATTATCAGTGGCCTCGGCGCCCACTTCTTATCTCACTGGAAGGTCCGTGAGAGCAGCCTACACGTTTTGAACACCGTGTATACAGTATCCCTAGTATCTAGTATACAGTAGATGGACAATAAATATTCGCTCAATTAATTTATGATTTTTACCTAAAGAATACTAATTTCATCAAAACATTTTAACTCCTTTATCCAAATATCTTACTCACTTACATCCCTCTACATGTAGTCTCTTTCGATCTTTAAACACAGGTACCTTTTATACACTTAAAATCACTGTGACCATTCAATTTTGTGTAATCTTCCCTCGACACTGTAAGTTTTCCCACTAAAATGGAGATTACCTATAAAGAGCTACTTCAGTAAAAAGTCTTTTAAACATACGGTAATAAACAAACTCCTCTCACATGGCTCACACTGAATCTTTCCATACTCTTACAATACAGCAAGATTCCAGTACTTAAATATTCCTGCACTATTTCCTCTTACTACTCAAAGAATAAAGATCTTCCAGCATAATTGTTTTCAAAATTTTTAAAGGAATAACTATATACCAGGTCCTTTATATGAATTATCTTAATTTAATCCTCACAATATGATTGCAGCCACTGAATTTTTTTCTACCATTTATATTTTTCAGACATTTAAAATAGTCATCTTTTCATTCTTTTGAACCCAAGGAACATATCACTTATACAATGAAGCTTACGCACTATCATAAGCTTCAAAGGCCACCAACATACCAAAGATTCGACGATGCCGTTCACGGTGGCACTTAGCCCGGTTGAGGCGGAAATGTGCTTCAACAGTTCGTAACACAGGATAAGACACTTCTGTAGTGTCTCGGCATCATCCTAAAATGACACACAAAATATTCAGCATTAGTAAGAACACCTTTTGCCCATTCCTTAAATGTTTGCCTTCTCAGGGGTTTTTTTTTATTGTACGTTTTCCATTACCATTTACCCCCCACACGCCCTTGCTTTCCTAGGCACGGTGTCTCTCTGACACGCCATCCAGCCACGCACCTTCATGTGCCGTGAGTGAGCTAGCCCGGCGGCACTGAGTTTCAGATTCTTAGACACACTGCTAGCAGACATTTCCTCCTCTAGGTTCCACAGGCTTCCCAAACTCCAAATGCCCAAAAGGGAGCTAACTCATCACTACCCAAGTCCCTCCGCCTCGGGTGCTAGCTCCATAGTATCGCTGTCATCTACCCAGCTGCCCAAACCAAAAGACTAGCAGACATTCCGGACAAGCTCTTCTCCCTCCTGCTAATTCCTAAGTACTTCTCCGATCTACCACTTCTTTCCGTGTCCCCCATCATCGCCTCATTCAAACTGCAACCACTGCAAGCCGACATCACTCCAAGTCCGCCAGCAAGCATGCCTGCCTAGGCTTCAACACACTGCAGTCCATGTCCTGGACGACAGTGACCTTCCTAACACATGAAACTCATCCATCCTACCACTTCAACCCTTCCGTGGTTCGCCACGATCCTTGGCTAGCACAAATTTTTAATTATTGCTTATACAAGGTCTTGTATGAACGGACCCTTAATTCCCATCCCCAAATTTCTTTTAACTCTCCCGCTCAATTCTCTAGACATGTGAACCTGAAGTGTTTAAACACAAGATGCTCTTTCACTTCTGAGCCTTCACACACGTCGCTCCAGCTGCCTACAACACCCCCTTAACGATTCACCGCAGAGACAACACAGGGTGAACTAACAGCACGACTCTAAAGCTGCCTGCCTGGGTCTGAGTTCTGCCTCCACCCTGTACTATCTGCGACTTTGGGCGAGTGACCTGCCCTCTGTAATGTGAGAACCACAGTTCCAACATCACAAAGGTTATCGCGAGAATCAGATGCATTCGCACTCATGAAGCGCTGAAAGCAGTGACAACCAGAGAAAAAGTATCCTGCTTACAGTATTTTTACTCAAATCACAAGTCACAACATTTTTTCCTCTGGGGAAGCCTGCAACACCCCCTGGGTCAGACAGCTAAGAGGGAAAACCACTGCACTATGCATGAAACCCTGTACTTCCCCGACCATAGCATGTACTATGCTGCGCTGTAATCGTTCCGTAATTATGACCCTGAACTAGGAAAAATGAGCACGTAAATCGTCAAAGCAAGTCAAGTTACACAGATGATATTAATCATGGTAGACTACTTTTGTTAATATTTTCCTAACTTAGACCTGCCTTTTATATGGTTTTTCAGTTTGTAATATATTTTTTCATTTTACATTTACTCCTCAAATTTAAGAGCCTATAACAATCCACAGACTTTGCAAAACAGATACAAGCTACTAGCTAGGAAAATGAAATTCAGCATAGCCATTGGGAAGGTGGGGGTGCGGGAGGTGTCTGCGGCTAAGAGCTCAAGGACTAGATGACAGAAAGCTCTGGTACGCTAACTCCTCCCCCGCCAGCACGGTCTCCTGAGAACACACTAATTGGCACTTCCCAAACCAGTACAGTAATAAATGGTCTTTACTACAGGAGGTAAGATCCTAAAAGGCCTCCTGAATTAAGTTAATATCACATAGCACAGTAACTGAGACCATTCTATCTTATGTTAAAATAAGACTAGTTTGTCCAGTACTACTAAGTTGAGAAAAGACTGCTGAAACTTAGCTTTAAATGTTGCTAGATACAAAAGTTTACTATTTCACTGAAAACCAAGCTACCTAAGCTTTTTCTAAAAACTAAAATACAGTCACATACCACATGAGGTCCAGTCGGTGATGGGCCATGTGTACCCCAGGGGCCCCATAAGACTGCAGTGGATTATAAGCACAGCTTGTCTGTGATGTGGAAAGAAAAGGCTGGACCTGACTAGGTGTTGAATTTACTGCTGGCTCTGGGTGGTTTAAGAGGCTCAGCAAGCTGTCTACTCGCTGTGCACCAGCCAGTGGCTGGCCCGGGGCTTGGCAAGGGAGGGTGGGGAGAAGGCCGGGGGCGGAGGGGGGAGGGTCCTGGGAGCCAGCCGCCACCTGCACACACGGGAGCACATGTCGCACAAGCACCGGGTGCACCAGCTCCCTTCCGCTCCATAGCTCCCTTTCCTCCCAGTCCTGTTTCTATCTCGCTGCTCTCTCACCCTCTTGCTCCCTCGCTCTCCATCCCATCTCCCTTTTATTATTTCTGGTCTCAAGCTTTATCTCTGCCTTTCAATGTCCGCCCTTCCCTTTTCTTCATTCCCTCACTCCCTTCTTCTGAGGTGCACTCGCCCTCAGGTGGCACCTCCCTCCACAGCCCCTGCCCCCAAACGTGTGCGTGACAGCACACACACACTGTACCTGTTGCACTGTATCCTCACTGTACCTTTACTGTGTTTAGATACGCCAGTGCTGACCACTGTACCAGAGCTGTATGGAGTGTATTAGTCCCATGCTGTGCAGGCTTGCGGCCTAGGGGCCAGGGGCTGTCCCCCACCACCTAAGTGCGCAGCAGGCCTGCCATCCAGGTGTGTGTGAGTGAGATTCGCACAATGGCAAAACCGCCACACATTTCCCAGAATTTATCCCTGTTACGTGATGAGTGACCTGGGTGAGCTTTACAACGCACGTGTAAAACGGTGCAGTGACCACTGACATTCTGTTCCCACCAGCAGAAAGGTCACGAGCCTTCCACAAACAAGGGAAAGGTAAGGAAACAGATAGGTGTCTTTTCCTTCCCTGAACCATTCAAGACAAACAAACAAAATAAGCCAACCAGAAGGAAAACACTGGAAGGCCAAGACAACTTCAGATTCCAGGGATTAGCACTGAAGAGAGCACCTCAAGTCTTAGCTACAATAATTAAAGTTAACGAAGGCCTTTCAAAGCTCGAAGTAGAAAGGATGAAGAGTGCAAAAAATATTTCCGTATTAATTCATAGTACTGTTAAAAACCCCTCCAGCGTGAATATATTCTGGCAGCTTTCTGAGTTAAGAAAACAAGGTTTAGTTGAGACAACTGGCAGCTGAAATTTGGTATAAGAAGTTATCTATACCTTTTCTCCATGGACTTCTTTAATTTCAAGCCGCTCTGTCTCTTTCAATAGGTTTACTCTGGCATCTTCTAATGCTTTTATTTCTTCTTTTAATTCTGATGCTTGATTAAAATCCTGTAAGGCAATGCAATTTTCCAACGCTTCTTTTGCCTCAATAAGTTTAACTTTTATTTCAGCCATCTAGGAAAGATACAAAGTGCTTGTGTGAATACTGAACAAACTATTCACACGAAAACCTGCCGCAAACTGAGGAGCACGACTCAACATCCCTGCCTCCCAGAAATTCATCAGTCGGGCCCAGGCCAAGCCGCCGTCTTCCTGAAAGGGAGGCCTCCCGATCTTTCAGACAGACACGGTCTGGCACCATGTCAGATACTCTCACAGGTTAGGAGTTAGCCAGTAGTCTGACCTTGTGAGAACAACTCTGAACAAGTACGGCAAGAGGGAATAAACGACGTGACGACCACATGAGATTCAGGGGTTTCTTTAATGTAGGAGAGACTTACCTTGAGTTCTTTCTTTCTCGCATCAGCTGGATCATTTTTAACAGCCTCAGTAACAATGGGGGCCCGAAGCTCTGAAATAATTTCTGAAACCTGGTAAGTAAAGTTACAGTTCGGAGTACACGCTTTAATACATGTTATACATCAGAAAGTGACATCAAACTGCTACATAAAACTCCAATTAGCATCCACAATCTTAGGAAAAATAGAACGAAGTATACAAGTGAAAATGGTACACATTCTCTTTGCTGATATATCTCTAAAAACTCTAAGATTATGGGAAGATAACAGGCACATAGATATTGAAGATAAGTTTTCTACTCTGCCTAAAATCTGTACCTCCCTCCCTAGTTCAGATCCATGGGAGCCAAATCCTCACTTATCGTTCCTCTGGATATACGAGGCATAAATGATGGCAGCACAGCTGAAGACCCTCCTTTTAGAGTCCCTAGAGCTGGCAGATTCAAGGAGGCTGAGCCCCGAGGGTGCTCACGCAGGCCCTGGATAACCATCGCAGGGAACGCTGCAGAAGGGGTTTCTGTGTCAGTGTGCGCACACCAGGAGGGCTGGGAGAGACACCTCTGAGCCACCGTACAGCCCGGTGATGGTATGGCTTTAGGAAAAGCAACGTACAGGTCTGTCTTTTTTGACTACTTCAGAGAGAGTAACACTTGGCAACAGTCGTATTACAGTATGTTTCTTTCTGTATTGACAAAGCAGTTTATGAACATTATTTCACTGAACAACGAAAGGTAAGCTTTATTGTTATTTTTATTTTGCAGACAAGTAAAAAAAAATGAAAATTAAATCACTTGCCCCAAATCACAAAGCCATAAAGTGCCAGAGGGGATTTGAACCCAGGTATGTATGACGTGAGCCAGGTGTCACACTGACAAATGCCCGACGTCACCTCTTCCCCTAAACTGCTCCATTTCCAAGTGACACAATACTGAGTGTGCCAAGAGTAGATGATTCTTTTTTAATCATAGCAACAATATATTATCCTGTCAACTGAGTTTATTCTTTTGTAATAGTTCATTTTTCGTTGCATTTTGTTTTCCATCACCATTTATCCCCCACACGCTCCTCCACCTCCACTCACCGCTCCCTCCTGCGATCGACGCCGTTGGCCGCACCCCTGAGTTCTCAGGAGGAGATATTTGTTGGAATGTGTGTGCGTGTGAGAGATTTTGATTTAAGTTTAAAAACTTGATAGAGAGACAACATGAAAACAAAGGCAGTTAAAGATAAAGTGAAAAGTACTGAAAAGAAGCTAAGGCAACCCTCACGCATCGACCGGCAATGAAGAAAACTACTCACAATCTGTGTTCTCTTGTTATCATCCACAACGACCTGGAGCAGTCTCTCCACGAGGAAGGAAACCAGGCCCACCGGGGTTGTGGGCAGAGTGAGAATCTCCTGTAAAACAGCCAGCAGTCGCTTCCTGTGTTCAGAGAAGACCAACTTAACTTAGACACCTCGGGAGGACCACCTGGTAGCTCTCACATTTCACCCAGTCCGCACACAGAACACATTTCTCTCGGCTCTTTTTTATATGTCACTTTAGGTACAAAAATATATGCACAGATTTTAGATCAAAAATTCATGTTCTGGAAAAGAATTTCTGTAAATCATCTGAGAATCTTTCACAAATTAACATGACGATGGGACAAAACACCAGAAGTGAATCGAATGTATTAGGCAGTATTACCAGTCCTCTGTCATGAAGACAGCTTTTTAAGCATAAGCCTGCAATTTCATTGATTTGTTATGAAGAAGATGAATTAAGACCTCCTATGTTTTATATTTTATTCACACACACACACACGGGGGAAGAGAGGAAAGGATATATTTTCTATTATATATTATACATATAAAAAGAGAGTACTTTTTATAATATGCTAGAAAGCTATGTTGGTTTGCAGTTTTGAATATGCAAAATAGTTTATTCTTGTATTACTTATTATTGTATTATTTTCCATGCAAACCTCCTGCCCATCCCTTTATATTTAATTATATGGTAACAAGACTGTATTTCAACACAGGATGAGAAGAACAAGTTACAAGTAAGGTTAACAGTTAGACATACCTTCCTCCTTCCTCATTGGTATCCAGACACTTGATAATTAGAATCAATTGCTGACCTATGAACTCTTTTGTCATCAAATGTCCAAAAAAGGCAAAATCATTTCTCTGTTCATCATTAACAACTGGAATACTCTGAATATAACTAAAACAAGAAGAATTAGTAAAGTGTAGAATGTGTTAAGAAACATTAAACAGCTCCCCATTAGGTGAAAAAAGGTTTTTTCTTTCTTCAGTTCACATTAATATAAATATATGGATGCTTACACTACATGACACTTATCTGGTCTATAGAGTAAATTCTCTGCTATTGTCATGAACTTTCCTGTAAAGAAACTTACTGTCTTGAATCAAAAGAATTTGGCAAGTGTATTTTCACTGAAGATTCAAATGGGAAATCTTCAAAAGGCACATATTTATATCTTTCAAACTGATAATTATTTCATTGTCACTAGTAGTCTTATGTTTATTTTTCTATTACAGTTGATATTCAATATTATTTTACATTAGTACATGTCACTAGTATTCTCAACTATAAAGTGCTGAATCTCTTCTCCCAAATCCAATTTCATAAAGAGCGAGTCTTCCGTCATCATCCCTAATTAACCATCATTTTGTTTACAAGGACGGTCGTGCCCTGGCCAGGTGGCCCGTTCGTTGGAGCATCAACCCAGCCAATACCCCAGAAGGCAGCGGGTTCAGTTCCCCGTCAGGACACACACAGGAGGCAACAGATCAGTATGCTCTCTCACATCAGTGTTGCTCTCTCACACTGACGTTTCTCTCCCTACGTCTCTCCTCCTTCCTTCCTTTCTCTCTCTCTAAAATCAACATATCCTAGGGTAAGGATCAAAAATTTTTTTTTAATTTTTAAAAAATAGTAATAATAGGAATTACACAAGTAATCCATGAATACAACGGCCTTTAAAAAACCAGAAAAACATAGATGACTTCGTGATTTTGTATTGTCCTTGCTCGGGGGCCCTACTGTTCTTTGTACTGTTCCTGTTTTAGTGTAAGTTCTACTGAACAGCACCACCGACTACCCTGTATTCCTGCTTCCACTGCCCAGATGGAAACCTTTCACAGTCCTCACCCAGAAAACATTCAACACCCTACCAAACACCTGCCTTTTGTGAATGGGTGCCATAGGGGAACTACTTAAAAGAATTAAGAGTTTAAGTATAAACAACTAAGTGACTCTGGGTTGGAATAAGAAAAACAACAATCGGGATGAAAATGCCATTTTTTAAGTGTCAACAAAAATCAAGCTGCAGAATTCTGTACGTAATTCTGTACATCATTCATCTCATAAATCTCTGATCATGAGATTAGGACCTTTAAGGGCACCAGCCACCCTTTGGGCTCTAGCAGGAAACTAAAGGAAAGCTACAAAACAAATTCTTATCAAAATCAACAGATCAGTAGAATTACTGATTTCTAATGTGCTGAAGTAATCTCTAAATCCCTCTCTACCTTACTCCAGCCTCAGCACAGTGCATAGCATCAAAGAGTGGGTTTCTCAATGTGTAACAAATCCTGAACTGTATAAAAACATAACTTAAAAGGGACCACCAATTTAATCTCCATAAAATCCCCTTTTTAACCAATTTTAAAAATATTCATTCTAATGAAGTGATCGCTCATTTAATATCCCTGATTCCTCAGATAACAGAAAATTGTTTCGTATCAGAATTCTGAGCCACTAACTCTCCCTACTACAAAAGGTGCAAAAATATTTTTTTGAGATTACTATGAAAGATTTTTTCCATGTAATTCTGTTTCTGTATCTGAGGAGAGCAATGCTATCCAGTAACACTCCTCCAAGAAGAAAATCATTCTATTTCTTAAGAGTTCTTTAAAGAATAATTAAAATACAACCTTTTAAGTTTTCCTCTCTATAAGTGAAAAAAACAAGTGGACTGAAGTTATTTCAAAACTCACAGATTAAGTGACAAGAAATATAAGAAGGAATAGAACTCTTTACATGTCAATCTTAACCAAGAATTAACCACTTGGTGAAGTGGGCCTTGGAGACGCCTCCCCTCTCCGCTGTTTAAACATTTAACATATCCTCGTTATTTTTAGATCTTCTCTATCTTCTATAAGTATTTATCACTTTTACACTAATCTATGTTACTAAGCATTATATCAAATTCATTCTTTGAAAATATTTCAACATGATCCAAACAGCATTATAATGAACGCTCTACTTAAGTGTTAAAACCTGAAGTAATTACCATTAAAATACTTAGTAGATTCATACATTTTTCATGGTGTTATTATGACCTTAAGCTATGAGTTTCCATATTTGCTCACATTTAAGAAATTTATCCTGGATTTAATATTTTGCATGTGAAATTCAAATGCATTTATAGCTTTGCTCCCTAACTTAGATGTGAAACTCTAATAAGCAAAATCAGAATAGTGTTATTTCATACAAAGAAATTTCAGGACCATAATTCATATTACAGGCAAGCTTTTATAAATACACCAAAAGCAAAGTTAAAAATTGACACACTAATTATCTATCAAAATGTGTATAATCTTTGGCCCAGCAATTCCACTTCTGGGAATCAACCCCACAAAATCGCAAGCATACAAAAAAAAGTACTAGGAAGTTTTACACACCTTTAATAGCAGTGAAAACTGTAAACAAAATACCCATCAACAGAGGAGGAAATTAGATGATACCACCACGCTATGGAATAATATGCCGTTGCTCAGGCCGGGACAGATGTATATACACCAACATATAATGATCTCAAACATCAGTAGTTAAAAAAAATGTGTATAGTGTGCGATATTTAAAAAAGCATCTCTGCATTTAGTTTATGTATATGTAAATGTTGAGAAAGGTATGAAAGTATACACCCCAAACTGTTTAGCTGTTAACTCCAGGGAAATCCATGAAATTAAGGAATTAGAAGATAAAAGAGGGAATTCACATTTTTATTCTATATACATCTGTATTGGAATTGACAAGAATGCACTTGTATTTCACTTCTATAATTTTAAAGTGAAATAGGTAGAAATCAGAGTAATTCAAGTAACTGTTTTTAAAAGTCAATTTTGAAAAAATTTTAAAAAACCAAAAAGCCAAATAGTACCATCTGTAATTAAAACTAAAACTGGCCACAAACGCCCATCCCGTCAGTTGGCAACCTGTGACCCGTGCAGCAGATCCAGCCTACTGCTTCTTTCTCTATAGCTGGCAGGCTAAGATTTGTACATTTTTAAATAGTCGTTTAAAATAAATATCTGTATGAGAAATATTTACGTGTGTAAATGTACACATGTGAAATATTAAACAAAATTCCAATTTTAGCGTCAATAAAAGCCTCATCAACAGTCACACTTAGGCATCACATACTGTCGTTGGCTATTTTTGCATTGCCACAGGAGAACTGCTTCCTTGTGACAAAGACAGTGTAGCCCGCATACTCTAAAATACTTACTTCCTGGCACTTAGAAAAAGTCTGCCAACCAATTTCAGAGTAAGACATCATCAACTTCACAGAGAGATACTTGACAGGTTCCAGGAAATGTCTCTAAATGTACTGATTTTACTCTTTCTTCAGAAAGACTCAATGCACATAACCTGTTTATCCCTGCCTGTCCAAAAACACGGTTTTTAACTTATTCCCAACCAGGCCTGTCTCTGAGGGAGGAGGACAGAGACCAACACAGGGAGCAACACAAGCACATTCCAAACCGAAGCAAAAAATTGTACCTCCGTAAATACTCAGCGTACACCACAGGCTCTGGCAAAATCTGCTCTAAAAATTCTTCGCCTTCATCTCCTTTTGACTTCAGGTATTCACAAAGGGCATGCCAATACAAAGCAATCTCAGGAGTCAGTGTTTCCATTGGAATCAATTTCCTTCATTTTAAAGGGAGAAAAAAGAGAGAGCACCATTTTAATATGCAGTTGAAAATTTGTACTAAATAAAAATGGAAATGAGAAGCAAACCAGACATGTAACCACCAATCTTTTAAAAACTGCAAAGTCATTAAGTGATCTGCAAAAAAAGAATGAAAAAAATTGAGACCAAAAAAATCAATCAAAGGAGCGAACATACTTCCTATAGGGATGCATGCTCTTGAACTTTCCACAGCAGGCTAATGCAAAAATCAAAATAACAAAATTAAAAAAAAAAAACAATGCAGCTCAAGTAGTCTATGTAAAGAACTGAGTTCTTACATAAGGAAGAAAAAAGACAAAAATGGCATCCACCTGGGTAAAAACAAAAAAGAGAGGGGCAGATAAAAAGTACTAAAGGAATGGGAGGAGGAAACTAACCTTCATTACAGAAGTTCATCAGTATCACATTTCAATACAATTCAACTTATAACGAATACCTTACACACCTGTCGTTGTTATTTTTACAGATTTCTGCCAGTTCATTAAGGGGAGTCACTGAAAAGAAGGCATTGAGCACAGAGACTGCCACTTCGGAAGAGTTTTCCACATCCAACCGGTGCAGCAACTCTAATATGTTTCCGTCAGTAAAACGGAGCCAGCCTCGGAGAAGGTGCTTCTGCGTTGCTTGCTTCACAGCTTCTGTTAGGTCATTTGAAATACAGGTAAACAGAGGCTTTCTCTAGCTTCCATTTCCTGTATTTTGTCTATTTTCATTAATTCATCAGGTCAGTCTTAACATTAAGTTGATTTTTACAATAGAAATGGAAAGAGAATAAGAGGCAGAACAAAGCACACTAACGAAATAACAGAAGTACAACGATACTGCAAAAATCACTATGATGCTGATTTCCAAATAAAAACGAAAAGGTCAGAAGTAAATACACAACCTTGCATTTCTCCTCTAGGTTCAGGGAGCCTCGGGTCTTAGTCTAGACTGCATAACACCTGTTACTGCACTTGCTGACCGACTTCCTCTGTTACATGAGATGCTATTTGTCGTAGTGATTTGTGCAAACATATATGACTGAACAAACCTTATCCTCAGTTTTCAGTCACCCTAATCATTAATCCTGCGACAACTAATGTTCTCAAACTGAGGTTTTCTTGCTACAGCAAAATTAAGCCATTTTAGCCTTCTCATAGGGACTGGAAATTTAAACTAAATCAGGGGCATCAAACTCATTTTCGGGGGCCGCATCAGCCTCACGGTTGCCTTCAAAGGGCCAAATGTAATTTCAGGACTGTGTAAATGTAACTACTCCTTCACAGTTAAGCAAGGGCTCGGCGCTGCCACTGAATAGAAACAAGGTGCCCGGCTGGATAAAACAAGGTGGAGGGCGGGACTGGGCCAGCGTGCCTTGTGTTTGCCACCTGTAAGATCATTCCTCATCATGCTTGTAAGCAGATGCTCTAGTTTTCACATAAGAGGAAAAAAAACCTAAGAAAATTATATTAGTATGGCCATTCCTGATTGCTGTTTCCAATGCACAAAACATATTCATAGCAAGATATGCAGGGGGGGGACCCAAAACACCGGAATTTACTTATAAAAAATTCTGTATTTATTTATTCTCACATGTTTAAACTTCAGTCACCTTCAAAGTACTATCCATTCGACACAATACATCCATGGAGATGTTTTTTCCACTGTTCAAAAACAGTTTTTAAACTCATAGATTTTGATGCCTCTTAGTGCTTTGGCCTTTTTTTTTGTTTCACCTCTTCCACATTGGCAAAATGTCTCCCTTTGAGGACTTTTTTCATCCAGGGAAACAAAAAACAGTCGCTAGGGGTGAGATCAAGTCAATAGGGAGGATGAGGCATGGTCATGCTGTTTTTTAGTCAAAAACTGCTCAATATTCAGCATGGTGTGGGCAGGTGTGCTACTAAATCACCCATCACAAAATGGGCAAACGGGTTGAAACAGTCTTCAGAAAAAAGAAAATTCACTCAAGCTGAACACAAGCTCTCACAACGCCAGCTGGTACATTGATACAGGTGGGTTCCTAAAACACTCACCTAGTGGAGGAAGCCTGTACAACAAAGGGCCCACCCTCCAGAAGATAATTCCCCCTCTACACAAAGGAGATAGATAGCATTTTAATAAAAGAGAGAGTGCTAAAAAAGCAATCATGCCCTACTTCTAATATAAATTGGCTCTACAGCTGTTAAGCTATGGTTTCTCCATTTGTAAAACTCAGGAGAACTGAAGCAAACTCTGCTCCTTCTAAGTATAAAGATCTTTAACTTTAGGAAATGTTTTTCTATACAATACACCATGATAAATGTCTATGGGCTATGGAAATAATAGGCTTACTTGACTTAATTTAGGACACCTGTTTCCTAAATCGTTTTATGTCTGAACTCAAAATTGGCGAAAGTTTTGTACATAAAGTTGTCTATCTTACCTGATCTGTCATTCAGACCTTGTTCAAGGAGCATTACTCTCTGAGCAATGGACATAGTTCTCATATGAACCTTTTCAGCTAAAACCTTAAAGAGATGATAATAACAATGATAAAAAGATGGTCATTAAACTCTCAACATAGTTTACGTATTTCATAATGAGTACTATCTCCTTCCCCTAAGAAAATTACCCAGAATCTCTAAAAAATTAATATCTGGTAACATATTAAATTACCTATACTCGCCACATGTACAAATCTCAATTAATGAAATCATTCTTATCTTCCAAATGTTTTTAAAAAGTATTTTAAGAACATGGCTTTTTGACTTTAAAGGCTATACCTACACAAAATATTGAACTTATTTACCTGATAAGCCTGCTTTCTAACGGCCACTTTGACATCCCTGGTGCGCCCTACGATTTTGGACAAAGTCTTTGCTGATGGCACAATACATGATAACACTGCCCGCCTGACTTCTGGGTTTGAATCATTTTCAATCATAGTGGCATACGCTAAAAATAGAGCAACATATTTTAGTACATTAAAGAAACATTTCTCTAACCATAATCATAAGATAGCCCACCATGTGATATTTAATAGCATCTTTAAAAGAATTTAAAAATGTATCGTTTTTGGTCTTATAATACATTTAATTGTGGCTGAAGATTTCTTTCCTGCCAACTTCACTTAAAAAGGACAGCATGGGAAATTACTACACGGACTGGGCATGAGGCTAAACAAAAACGAATAGCACTGAAGATCACGGGAGGCTCATCACCAAGATTATGTATCAGCTAGTCTTCAACACTTAAGGGAATGTAGCAGGCAGTTTATTTTTATACTGATAATGGCTTTTAAAAAGCCTCATTTCTATTTTGATTTATAATGACTTCTAAAAAAATAATTTCTGGTTTTACTGAAATAAAATCTATTCCTGTATTTAAATGTTTATTCAAACTCTACTTCTCAAACTTTTCGTAGCTTCATGAACAAACACAAACACGTTTTCTACATGATGATTGTATGGATCATTTAACACCAAAAAATATCAGCTACTGCCAGTTACCAAAATTGATTACAAAGCTAGTAACAGGAAGGAAGAGAAAAATGAACAGAAGCGTGCCCCAAATATACTTAAGCTGTCTTTATGAGCCCAGTAGAGAAAATCTTCTTAAATAAAAGACAAAAAGTGCAAATGATAAAGAGATTGACCATCTTGACATTAGGAATTCTGTCCAACAAAAGACATCCCAAAAGTGAAACAATAAGCCATCTAAAGTAGGAAGAGATCTACAATTTACATAACCCAACAATTTCTTCTCATTATAAAGAACCCCAATAAATCAGTAAGAGAAACCAACAGAAAAATGGGCAGAACACATCAACAAGCATTATATAATAGAAGAAATAGAATTGGCTGTGAAATATCCAAAAAGATGTATAACAATGACATACATCACACAACTAGATAAACAAAAAATTAAAAATCTGACAACACCAAACATTGGAGAAGATATGGATCAATGAAGAATTGTATGCATTCCCCCTCCTACTCCACCAACCCTCACCCAAGGACATATATTCATTGATTTTAGACAGAGAGGAAGGGAGGGAGGGAGGGAGGGAGGGAGGAAGGGGAAACGTCCACTGCCTCCCATATGCTCCCCCACCAGGTACTGAACCCACAACCTCGGCATGTGCTTTGGTCAACTCCTGACCTTTTGGTGCAACAGACAACATTCCAGCCACTGAGCCACACAGGCCAGGGCTACTTACATGCACTTTTATTGGGAATACTAATTGGTAAACTGTTTTACAGAACACTTGTATCTTACCTAATAAAGCTAAATGCACACATATACCCTAGAAACCCTTTCACCTGTGCACCGGAAACCATTTATAAGTTCATAGAAACAACATTGTTTCTTAAGAGCAAAATACGTGAAAACTAGAGGGTCCCTAAGTATTAGAAATAAATTGCATTATGTTCATAAGACAGAATGCTACAAAACAGTAAATAAACAGATTAACATGGATGAATGTTACAGTTAGAAATAGTGTTGAGAGCCCAGAAAAATATAGTATAACCCATATAGCATGCAAAATGATATGTAACATTAAAGATACATACATGTAGTTAATTGTTTAAACAAAAAGATAATTCACCCAAAATCATTACCTCTGTGAGAGAGTGACCTAAGTGGGACCTAAGTTAGGCTCCAAAGTTACTGAGAGGCTATATTTTTGACACTTGGTGGTGTCTTCTTGGGTGTTTTAAAATCATATATACACACACACACACACACATCTTTCATATACATGGTTCCTAATAAAAAATTCACCTATTGACAAGATAACCAAGTCACCAAAACTGAGAAAGCATTTAGGCAGCTGCACATACCATTAGACACTGAGCACTCGTCATCTTTGGGGTCCTGCAGTCGTGAAAGAGCCAGAACAGCCTGTAGCCTCACATTTGGAATTTTATCTTTCAATCTTATAAGCATGGCTTCCTTAATTTTATCAAACAAATCATCATCGATCTGGGCATTTTCTGGCATATTTCCCAAGAGCTTGTTTATGAGCTGACACACTCTAAATCTCACCGCGCTGCTGTTTGCTTCATGAGACTGAAATGGAAACAATCAAAATTTAGTTAACATATCATTACTAAATAATCATATACCATTGGAATTCTATGCTACCTTGATCCACAGGCATACGAAAAATACATTATACAAAGCATACTAAAAATACATTACACAAAAACTCAAAATGTAGAGTTTGAAGTGTTTGCTAAACTACAAGAGTGTATCCATTCCTCTTTGTAGAAACTCTTATTTAGCTTTTAAAATACAGAACTGACTTAAACAAATGTATGAGACCTGGTTTAGAAAGGTCATTAAAAATTTAATGCTGGAGTTTTTTTAAAAGTCCACCTTTTCATCTTAATGACAATTCTAAAAATTCCTATAAAAAGCAGACATTTTCTTACCAGATATTTCAATCTCCCATAGCCCTTTTAGTATAGTAAAATTTTCTACAATTACTACTCCAAAGTTCGAGTTGCCATAATACCTTTAATAGAAAAGAAAACAAATAATCCAAAATGCCACCGCCTTCCTCGTCATCCTCCTCCTCATCTGACTGGTGAAATGATGTTACGAACTTTGCCGCAAACTCTATTACCCTCTCCACAACTGGTTCACGCCTGTAGACCACCATAGCATACTTGAGGTAATGAAGGAATTCCTCGTGAAAAATGGTTTTATCCTCCATCTGCAAGACAAGAGATCCCTTCACAAGCTGCATTGACAAAATCCTTCTTTTTCCCAAAGCTTCAGCCGGGACTCAAACTAAAGCCATTATAAAGTAAACCCTGAACTATCCAAACCATCGAAAGGGAAACAAACTTGCACAAATTTCTCTCCAGAGGGATTTACTTCTCGCAGGAAGAAAACCACCGTGAATTTTGGCAATGAAACGATTCCCTTTTCCCCCCAATATCCCTGAATTCTCAGTATGTGTTGGTACCAGCTTAGTAAAAATACGTTTCATGAACCCAAGATCAACAGTGGCTTTAATGTTTTATCATACTTAGCCTTACTATATTGCACAGAAACCTCCTTTTGATATAACTTTCACATCCTGTCTCACGTCTTTCAAGTCCTATTATTTATGTTGACTTACAACAATTTTTCTTGGACCTCAAGATCATTTATTTTTTCGAAACTCATTGTTCTATTCTTCTCACGGCTCCACTCAAGTCAAACAAAATAAACAGCATTTGCATGAATAAGAAGAGCCAGGTCCATTAATAAGAAAAGCAAATAATTAATTTGCTATTTGGTATTCGATTTCGATTCAATTTAACCATGGGGAGCGGTTAGAGTAGACTGATTGACGGTCGGCGTTTCCGACAAGACCGGAGGGCCGACCGCCGAAGCAGAGCACCCAAGGTCCACCCTGAAGCCCAACAAATGAGTGCCCGGTCGCCTTCAGAGCTCGTACACATTCCTCTCCAAGTTCACCCTCTACAAAGAATTAACAGTCCGCTCTGGAGGCCGTTGTGGAGAGAGGAGTTGCACGGAGATCTCCCTCCGGGTTGCCAGGTCGGGAGGTTTAAGAAGGCTGGAGTCGCGGGGCGACGAGTGTGGAGGATCTCCGGGGGGCGAGAGGTCAGGGTCGAGCACACTTACCGTGCGATAGGTGCGGCTCAGCGCCACCACTAGCTTCGCCTGGTTCTGGTGCGCCTGTTGCGCCAGCTTGAAGGCCTCCTTAATCGGTAGCAGCTTCTTCTCTGCCCCCATGGTGGCCCTAGTTCGCGGGGACGAGCCGTGTCTGCGATCGGCTGCAGCGGGACCAACAGACCACAAGGCTGGTAGCAAAGCCAGCAAAATAGGTTCTGCAGGCCTCTGAGCGATCAGGGCGTGGTTACCGCCGATGCGTTTAAATAACTCCCGCGGGAGAAGAAAATACCGCGAGACTTCCTCGATAGCAAAGGAGACGCGAGCGGGAAGAAATAGATCCACCCACCTCTAAACGCAGCGATGCTGGCGCATGCGCTTAGAGTTTAGCCTGCCGTTTTCCGGCGAAAAGTGGCTTTTCCCAGAGGAGGGGGTCGTTGGCTTGCCCGGAAGTGGTCCGGGCTGAGAAGGCGAACGAAGCGGCGGTGAGGTTGTTGGGACAGAGTGGCGTCAGGCCTACTCTGGTCGCGCAGCTAGGCGTGAGGCGAGGAAGGAAAAAGATCCTCCATGGGTGAGAACAGGGAATCTGCGGCAGGGGAGGAGGGGCTTGTTTGGAGGTCTTGGAGAAGGGAAAGATACGGGGTACTGGAGGCCGAGGCCGCGGCCTGGCTCCTGCTGAGAAGGGAGAGGCAGAGGGGTCCGCGGGGCGGGCCATTGCGCGGTCGCCTGGTGGCGGTGGGCCGCAGTCTTTCTGAGCCCGGGGCCTTCGGTGGAGGCAGGAGGCGAAAGCGGGAGGCCCGCTAGGAGCGGCTGCGGAGGGAGGCGCTGAGTGATTTAGATAACAGCTTACTTGAGATGCGCCGGCTCTCCCGGCCGGGTTTACAAAGGTGCTCCAGGAGGGCGAACGAGAGAACGGCAGCGTTCAGCGTGGTGGGTAAGATAAAGAAGTTCCGAGGGCCTTCGAGCAGAAACTAAGCCTAAACTTTTTTTTTTAATGGGATTCTGTCAGACCAAAATGAGCCAGCTAAAGAAATAGATTACAGAGCCGCCCGGACACCTTTTTCCTTTAAAATCACCTTCCCTCCCCGGTAATAGTGGATTTCCTGAACTTACTGTTAGTTTTCATGTATTAACGGTATACACATTCATCTCTGAATAAGTACGCTGTATCGCTTTGGTGTTCTCATATGAATATTCGAATAAGCCATTTCCTTTCTGCAATCAGTAGTTTTGAAGGTTTGTTTATAGTCATACTTGCATAATAACAACTATGGACGCTTATGTGCCAGACACTGGTCCAAGCAATTTACTTCATTTCGTCTGTACAAACAAGCCCTGTGAAGTAACTTCTGTCTCCTTCTCAGGTGAGGACCCTGAGGCACAGGTTGCTGTAGTACATTATTGCATGACTGTGCCTTAATTTATTCATCCATCCTCTTCATATTCCTAATTCCCGGCACAATATAGGTATTGAAATAACAAAGTAATGAATATGAAAGCATTTGAGTTGCCCATGATTTTTAAATTTATCAAGATGTCTAATTTCTGAAAAAGCATTTGAGCTTAATCAGTTGGTGCAAAAGTGTAGAGGCCTAAGACTGTATGGAGTGTGCTGATAACATTTAGAATCTCACTACAGCTAAAACTCATTGCAGTAGAATGCCCGGAAAGGTGTGGTGAAGAAACCTAGAAAGGGCATTCGTTTTTTAACCAAGTAAATCCAGAATATCCTTTCAACATGCTATCAACATAAATAATAAGTTACATCTTCCCCCAAGTCTTTAAACTGAGTATTTTATACTAACCATAATTCGAGTCCTCGATAGACACATAGGGCAAGTGGCTACAGTCTCGGATAGTACAGAACTATTCTTACTTTGAGAACCTCTGTATATACCTTTTTTTTTAATGTAAAGTCTTATGGTAAACTAAAAACTAGAACAAACTAATATTTGGAGGCATTTTCTTATTTTGTGGCCTTTAATTGCTCAGCTCTCTTATGCCTTAGATGTCTGCCAACTTTTATTTTTTTGGCTGTGAAGTTTCTAACAGTATTATTTCCTTTGCTGTGTTGTAGTTGGCTGTCTCACTACAAATCAGATGACTTCATACGATTTTGTCAGTTACTGAATGATGAGGTGTCTGGCCACCAGAGGTCAGCCTAACTATATTTTAATGAGCGGGGGATTTTTTTTGTTTTGTTTTTGTTTTTAAGAATTAGTAATTTTTTTTGTTCAGTATTTTTTGAACATTATAATCTGGAAAAATTTTTTTAAGATTGCAAAATGAAAAGATAACCTTTGCAATGAGAGAAATAATTTGCAAGCCATGTATCCCATATACCCCAAAGGGGGTTAATATCCCAAATATATAAGAAACACAACTCAATATCCAAAAAAAATTTCTTTAACGTGAACAAAGAACCTGAAGAGACATTTTTCCAAAGAAGACATGTTAATGGCCAACAGGCACGTGAAAAGGTGCTCGGCGTCACTAATGAGCAGGGAAATGCTAGTCCAAACCGCACTAAGGAAACACCTTGCACCTGCTCGGGTGACTATTGCAAAGAAGTCCAAAGAAAAATGTTGGCAAGGATGTGGAGAAAGGAGAAACCTTATACATGTTGGTAGGGATGTGAATTGATGCAGGCACTATAGAAAACAGTATGGCAGTTCCTCAAAAATTAGAATTACCATACGATCCCACATTCTGACTTCTGGGGATATAGTCAGAGGAAGTAAAGTCACTATCAAATCCCATGGGAGTATACATCTGTACTCCCATGTTTATCTCAGCATTATTCACAACAGCCAACATATGGAAACAACCTAAGTGTACAACAATGGATAAAAATGTGAGATACTCACATACACAATGGGATATCCATTGTGTCTCATAAAAAGAAGGAAATCCTGCGATTTGAGGTATGGGTCAACTGGGAGGACATTCTGCTAAGTGAAATAAAGGAGACACAGAAACACAAGTACTTTGCGATCCCACTTACATGTGGAATATAAAAAAATTAAACTCGGTAGCAGAATAGAATGGAAGTTTCCAGTAGCTGGGGTAAGGGGTGAGGGCAGTGAAGAAGTGGGAAGATGTTGGTCAAAGGTTAACTTTCAGTTTCGAGTAAGTTCTGGAGACTTAATGTACAGCATGTTAACTATACTACTAATTAGTACACATTTTTGAAATTTGCTGAGAAAAGATAACAAAAGTAAAGAATGTATGGTAAGACAGTTTACTTCTGAAATTACAGAAATATTCCTCTGTAATTTATACATGGTAAAGGCAAATTACACATGGGAGTACATATAGTAGGTGTGGTAAATTCAGTTTTGTCACGGGAAAACCATGCACATGGGATGTAAAGGAATAACGGTGCTGGCTCACTCTATAATTTGCATATGCCTGCAGAGAGACTTTGTCTTATTTCTGCTTAAGCAGAGGGAGCCTTTGAAGCGTGATTCGAATACCACAGTGCCTGAAGTATACTCAGTAACCTTGCAGGTGGAATTGGGCTGGAATGAGAAGAATAAAAATACCAGAGGACAGAAGAATTAAAAGCCAACAGCTTTTCCTGTCTCAGTAAAAGAAAGACTTATGGTATGTTTTGAATTTTCATTTTCAGATTGAACTAGGTAGTATTATAAACTTAAAAGTATTTGCATTTATGTTTCTTATTGGAGATGAAGTTATAAGTAGTCCCTTTATATTGCTTTAGTAGCATCATCTTTATTGATTCTGTTTTAAAACATTATCTAATTTATCTTTGTCCAACATATTACCAAGTCAGTTGAATATAATTTGGGAGGTTCTTTGTCTCTCATAAAAATAGAACATACTTGTATAGTTCCTTACAGAAGGCCTTCATCATTCCCTCATTAATTTTTTAAAAAACTCACTAAGCCCCTAATGTGTGCCAGACACAACTAGAACTGAATTAGATAAAAAGACAGCGTAGAAGCTAGAGAAATACTATTCTTTGGAAGACTGTTACTGACATGAGCCATGCCGTATGACCTTATTTACTACAGTGTGTAGTTGAAACTGAAGGTGTTTACTGACTTTCATTTTGGAAATCACTCCTACAGAATGGCATAAATGCAGTTTGGTGTTTTGGGGTTTGCTTTTTTCATTTAGACCTTTGCCTTCAGTCCAGACATACTACAGTGTTTTCTTCTAGTGTACTCATACCACATTTTACCTGTCTACCCCTCCAGTGATGGAAACCTAGAATGCTTCTAATTCCTTACCATCAAAGATGAAGAAGCATCAGAATACATGTTGGTGTTACAAGAATTACTTTGCTATAACAAGAGTAGAATTGCTGGATCATGAGATGCGCAAATACTTTGGCTAAGCAGTGCTGCCAGTTGCTCCTGGGAAAGGTCTTTAATCACTGTTCCCTAAAGGGGTTCTCTTAGCCTCCTCACTAACACTGAACATTGTCTAGCTTTCTAATGTTTTACCAAACTAGTGGACTAATATCACTTTACTCATATGGTTAATGGCTTGTGGCTTTTCCCTCCTGCAACTTGGATAATTTTGTCCTTTCCCTCATTTCTTTTTTGAGGTTGCTACATGTTCTGGCTGATTGTAAACTTTGTTCCTGGTATCTCTAGTTCAGTCAAGAAATGATTCATTTTGATGTGATTGAATTCATCATTTTTTGGTATTGTGATATTCCTTGTAAAAGGTATTGTGTAATGCCTTTTCTAGTTAGTACTACTGGTATAGAAGTTAAGAGGGTTCAAATTCCTGGCTCTTACCAGTCGATGTATGACCTTACACAACGTAAGCCTTGTGTAAATGGGACATTAAAAGTACCTATGTCATAGGGTTTGTAGGAGAATTTAAAATGAGTGGACATTTATGTAGTTTCTAGAATAGCACCTGGCAAGTAGTAAGTGTTGTATAAATAAATTAATGAATATATAGGTGGTTAATCTCAGATTCAGAAACTTTGTTGAGCTCTTTCATTAGCTCTACTAGTTTACATGTTAGTCTCTTTTTAAATTGGATGAGCTTATCGTTTGTAAATTAATAGGTTTATTTTTTTCCAATTCTTACACCTGTCATTTGTCCTTTTAGCATAACATTGAATAGAACTTTTGGTTCTTTGTCAGTATCAATCATCATAGTCATCCTTACCTAATTTCATTTTTTAAGGTAGTATATCTAAAGGTTCTCATTTAGGATATTTCCTGAAATTTTTGGCTGATAATCCTTACCAGGTTGAGAAAGTAGCTTTTGTTTTTTTTGCTTTCTTTTGTTACTGGGGTGACATATACAGAAATATTCTGAGTTGAGATATTCTTGCTTTCCTGGTATAAGCTCTACCTGATTATAACATATTTTTCTTTAATACACTGCTAGTCTTATTGGGTAATATTTGGAATTTTTGCAAGTGAAGTGAGCCTATACTTTCATTATTTGGTTCATATTTAGATTTGGAATTCTTTATTATCCCCATGAAAGGAGAGCTGGTCAATTTATGTAAATTTTTATTTTTCTGCAAAGGCTTATATAAAATAGCATGAATCTTCTAGGAATTAGTGGAACTCACTTGTAAAACCATAGGGACCTGGTGTTTTGAATAGGAGATTATTACCTTTTCATTTTTTTTAATACTAGTCTATTCTGTTGAAATTATCTGTTTCTTCTTATATGAATTTTGGTACTTTATATTCTAGAATTTAGTCACTTCATATTTTAGCATACATTTGTCATGTTTACTTTTGATTTCTTTGTCACTTTTAACTCTTTCTTGATAAGCCACGTCAGTTTTCTTTAATATTTTCAGAACATAGTTTAGCTTCATCAATCTTCTCTACTACTATTTACTGTTTCATTTCTGCCTTTATTATTTCCTTCCTGCTTATTTTGCTATTGCTCTTTTCTGTTATCTTGAATTGAATTCTTAACTTGTGGATATTTAAATTTTCTTGTATTCAAAGCTGTATATTTCTTTTAGGTACTGGTTTGGTCATGTCCCACAAATTATGCCTTGTTGGGTGGTTTATATCATTCCTCAGATTTAATATTTCTTAACATCCTTTGTAATTTCCATGTTAACCCAAGAATTATCTAGGTCCTGACATAGGATTACTTTTAACTAAGATTTAATATCTACTTTTATTGCATTGTGGCCAGATTATTTATTCTGAATGAAATATCCTTTGGAATCTAGTTATACTTTATAACCTAATATAATACATGATCTGTTTGTGTGTGCGTGCACTCAAGTATCTATTGTTTGGTCTAGAGTTCTGTTTACTTAGAGTTCTATTACTTAGATAATACCCAAAGTATATTAATATTGTAATCATTTTTTGTACTTTTTATATTCCTGCTTATATTCCCCCCCCTCAGTTCTATTAGTTGTTATTCAAGAACTTTTGAGTATATGTTTTCAGGTTGATACATGATAAGTACAGCAGGTCTTCACATAACAGCATCTTGTTCAACATCACTTTGTTAAAACGTTGATGAGATGCCTTCAGAACTAACTCTTGTTTATGTCAAGTAGCCTGTGGTAACATCATTTAGTTGAATGTTGCAGAGCCCATTAAGTGAGGATTTAAATGTATGTCACTTTATTCAGTTCCTTTTACTAGTATTATCGTCCATCTTTGTCCGATATAATTTTTGACATAAGACCTTGTTGTATATTAAGATTGCTGTCTCAGCTTTATTTGGGTCCATACTGGCCTGACGCATCTTTTTTTATCCTTTTATTTTTTTATCTTCCTGTGTCTTTTTGCTTTAAAATGTCTTTTGTTAACAGTATATTATTGAATCTTCTTTTTTAATCCAGTCTGAGTGTCTGTCTTTTAATTTGAGTTTAACCTACTTACATTCAGTGTAATTCCTACTGTATTAAGATTTATCTCATATCTGTAGAGTATGGTCATACGATCCCAACCTCTGGGCCCTGGCAAGAATCCTCTAATATCTAGTAACTCTGCAAGCAGGCCAGGCCTCCAAAAACTAATCCCACCAAGCACATCTACAAGTAAAAAGATAGGTACAAAATAATTTTTATAGCGCTCTGTTTGGAGGTTTGGATATAAGGGATCTGCTTTAGCAGAACTAATTTTCTGGGCTAGAACTGCATATTTAAAAACAGACTGGCCCGTAGATATGTACCAACAGAGAATTAAAATGTTCCCAAGCGCACTTTCCCATTTCGTGATTTTAGGAACTATTCCCAATAGGAAAATCTGGCTGATCCTATGAGATAAAGAGGGAGAGCCAAGAGCGCTTTGTTCAGCCTCCACGTTCTTGGGTACTCATAGTTAGACTACAATGTTACCTAGTGCTTTCAGGCTTTAATGTCATGTGTCTAGTTTTCTCCTTCACAGGTTAAGGCTACCTCTCCAGATAGTCCAACAGTAAGTCACCAGTTTCCAAGGGCATTTGCACCACCTGTGGAAAACATTGGATCCATGCACACCAGGTGTTCTCGACAACTCATCCCACCATCCCTCTGCACATAATCTGCCGCACCAGCAGACCCTGAAGGCAGCCACTGAGTTTCTTCTTATTGCCAAGTAGATGTAATACCCTGGCAACAAAACAGAGGACACAAGTGTCTCTTCAGAGTATCACGACCAATTGAAACCACGCTGAGAAAATCAGTTTGCCTAGATGAGGACCCTTGCTTTTCTTGGGTAGCCAGGATTTAACGGAGAGACTCTGACCGGTGCCCCTGGTAAGTGACTAACACTTTTACACACTGAACTGCTCCTGAAAACTGAGATGTCTTTGTAAGTGAAGAAAATACACCATGATCTCGAAGAACTACCCAGTGGTGCAAGCCAGAGGCATACTGTGCATGTAAGGGACTCAAGAACAGGCAAGTTAATCTTGTTGAAAGGATTTTTCATCTTTTGTGTATGTTTGCCAGTGTTAGTCAGTGTTTTGCTGGCTTAAATTGTTACCTTTCTCTGGTTCCTTCTCCTGTTATGTTCTAATGGGTCCCAGAAATCCCTCTCCTGACCCCTTGTCAGAATCGGAGAGTGAAGAAGAAGAAAATGCTAACTACCTAAATGATAGTTCTGGGGAGGAGTGGGATTCCTCCGAAGAAGAGGACCCTGTGGTGCCCAACCTAACACCTCTTGAGAGTCTTGCCTGGCAGGTTAAGTGCCTTTTAAAATATTCAACAACCTGGAAACCTTTAAATCCTAATTCCTGGTTATATCATGCTAAACTCTTAGATCCAAGCACACCGGTCCATATACTTCGCGAGATAGGTCTGAGACTCTCCCATTGCTCCCACTGTGTGCCCAAACTGGAACCAATTCCCGAATGGCCACCCCTGGCTTCTTGTGGAGTCCCACCTTTCCAGAAGCCCTTGACGAGTCCCAGCCGGCTTTCTAGAGATCATGCCACTCTGAATGGAGCTCTGCAATTTGCCACCAAACAGTTAAGCCGAACCTTGAGTAGAGCCACTCCCATAACTGAATACCTGAAACAGATCCCTAATTCATGTGTTTCTGGTTGTTGTTGTGGCTGGTTAACTAAAACGGTTAAGGAGACAACCCGCACTGAACCAATCAACACTACTTACTCTTATACTGACTTCCAAAAGGCAGTTAACAAACTCTTAACTGCATCACTATAAAACCCACCGTTGTTCTGATGTCTCTTGTGTTGCTAACTGAGAAAGCAGTACAAAGTTACACAGCCCAGAGTTGAGAAAGGAATGCCTCCTTGATCAAACTGCCCTGCCCTGACAAGCCCAGTACACCAAGTACTGGGTATATATCCAAGAGGTCCATAACCCAGCTGCAGAGAGTACGCACCTCGAGCTTTCCCTTTGATAAGACCCTGTGGATAAAATGAGAACTTTAATGGAGAATTAGTCAAAAGGTACCATATTGCAAAAAGATAAATTATTCTCTGAGTTCTGTTCCCCACCCCCATTTACTCTGCCTGTCTGAATGGACTCCCTCCAGATATCTAATTATTAATGGGAAGGAAAAGGTAGGCTACTACCCCTTTTATGACCCATCCTTCACAACAGCTATCGTGAAAGTGGAAAGTCGGCTACTCCCAGTTACACCCGCCTGAGCATAGTTTGCGCTGACATTCATTTTTAGGGAGGTAGTTGAGTTGAATAACTAGACAAAAGAAAACGGTGGAAATAGATTCATCTCCTGGCTTTTCTATGGGTAGGCCTACGTGTGGCACAGGGGTTCTTATTTTGGGAGAGAAAGGGCTGTTTCAAACCTGTAGTCTGTTGCTCCAGACCCATTATAGTACCTGTGATTACAGCAGAAACACAAGTTCCCATCAGGTTCTCTCTAATTAAGTTGACCTATAAGATGGCACCTGGGGATTAAACAGACACCTTTTCTACAGGGAATATATTTTCTGCATCTTAGCACTCAGACTTTAGTCAAGAGGAAATAAAACGCATTCATTCCAAAAGGGAAAAAGGTTATTAAGAGAGCATTAATGTTTTCAGTACTAACTGCTGAAGGGTTCAAGTCTTCAGCCTGCTTCCTGGAGCAGCACCTCACGCACCTTCCCTTCCACCGCAAACTTCCCAGGATCACTTCCAACTTTAAAGAACCTACTGCAGAAAACCTCAGCCTGATACAATCTGAAGTTAGTTTTTTAGTATCACTGTTTTTCTACATAGCTTAGCTTTAGCTATATCTGAACAAGTGTATGTACTGTTGTAAATGAATCTTACAGTGTTTATTTAGTTGAGTCAAAATGTAGAAGTCAACAAAATGCATGAGACCATTAGATCTTTTCATACACCTTCAATAAAGAGTGAAACCTGTGTATAATCCTGGTTAACAGGGCATCTAAAGGATTCAGAAAATAGATCGTTAAAGGTGTATTACACACCCCCTTTAGCTTTGCTTTTTCCTCTTCTCCATAACTAAGTGCTGTGTACAATGTGGCATCAAAAATTGAAGCATTAATAGAATCACAAAGGCTAAAATGTGTAGCAACTCTAAGAAGAGAGAAGAATGTTTATAACCTAAGGAGCATTTGTGCTGAGCCTTAGTTTAGTTGTCTTAAGGGAAAAACGAGGGGATTATAGTAGGTAGAAAAAATATTTGTTAGTGGAGAGTTACTGAACTGAAGCATATTATACTATTAGTGTAACTGAATGTATCAGAAACTGTTTCTATGTAGCTGTTTTCTGTGAAACTGGTTTTTAAAATGTCACACCTGTTTCTTTTAAGGGGGAGGTGGGAAAGATAGGGAGGTCTAAAAAATTAAAAGTATGTTGATGTTTATGTAACCATACTATGTTCCTTTTTCTGTGTACCTGTGCTTGAGAGTGTGTATACGCGCATTTACGTGTGTGAAATGCCTTCCTCATAAACGCATTTTTCCTATTTACTCCTAAAGGAAGCCTTTCCCCAGCTTTGCGGCTGAATAAACCAACAGCTTTGTACATGCTGAACAGAGTATGGTCATTTATTCTCAACACTAATACATAGATCTTGCTTTGCTTAAGGCATTCAGCATTCCCTAAGTGCTGAATAAAGTCAATAGATACAGCACATGGTGACTTGGCAACTCTAGAGAAGAAACATACCTGAAGAAGATAATGCGAGATGCTGTCAGAACCCACATTTGAACCCTTTCGTTACATATTAAGTAATTCCAGGTTGCACAGAAGGATAGGCGCCTGAATAAGCCTTAAGCCTTCACTACTTGTGCACTGTGGATGTGGGTTTAGGGGTGAATTTACCACTGTCACACTCACCCTACAAAGGCCTTTGGTTAAATGCAGTCACCATAATTGAACAAAGAAGGGTACATTTATTTTCCATAGGAATATTTATCAAAGAGCTCTTAGGAAACAATTTCTAAACCAGGGGCCATTACTGTTATCTAAAGGTAGTCTCAGTACAGTCAGCCTCTGTTGAAGCTGTTCAAACACCTTGAGCCCTCAAGACCACAGTCATGTATTTTAAACCCATCAGCTAACTAAGAAAAAATCTATGTTGCAGGAGGAGGTCAGCTTTAGGGGATTATTTTCTGGAGTTCCTATCAACTGTCTACCTTAAAAAATTACTCTATTGAAAACAGTGTTTTGGTATTAGAGTAAATTGTTAGAGCAGTTTAGGGACCCTAGAAGTCACTTGGCTTATTTTGTTTAGTATGTTTTTATTGATTATGCTGTTAAAGTTGTCCCAGTTTTTCCCCTTTGCTCCCCACTGCCCAGTACCCACCTTCCCTCCAACAGTTCCCCACCTTCCTCAGTTCATGTCCATGGTCGTACTGATACATAAGTATTTTCACATCTTTAATGATGATTCTCTCATTTTGGCTCCAGTATTGGAGAACTCAGTATATTTCTGAGCAGCCCACTGGTTTTAAATATCTCATTGGAAATTCATTCATTCATCTCATAACATTAGGGAATGCCTACTATAATCCAGACCCTGGGAATGCAAAATGAACATACTACACATAAGTTAGTTTTTAATGCAAAATGAACATACTACACATAAGTTAGTTTTAAAATATATAGAACCAAGGTAAATGATCCCAAAGCTCTTGATGCCATTTTTGCTCTCTGGTTACATTCAGTAAGGCTAATCATTATCCCGGCCCTTAAGTATTTGAAAGTGGGACAGCCATCCAAATATAGCGTAGGTGCCTGTGGAAGACACACTCCAACAAACCACACAAGAGAAAGTCGGCCAAGTGAATAGAGAAAATAAATAGGTATTTTGTACACAGATTTAAATTACGTATGCCAAGTTTGTAAGGCAATGGCACATAATAGGACTGGAAATATTTTGCTCATGGCTGGGGTTATAGATGTATATATGTAACTTCTGACTTCCTAAGACAAATTGGTAGAAGCTGCTGGCTTTGTACGTCCACCAATGAGCAGCATTCATTCAGTCGAGGGAGCTCTACCAGGTGACATAGCTACTAGGCACTGTCAGGTTGCTGTGATCAGAAGGAAAATAGGGTGTATCCTCACCAATTTTAAACAGTTAATGGCTTTGTGTGTGAGTCTGATCACGGTACAACCCTCTATGCTCTTTAATTGGTGGTAGCTGTGGGCTTATGTAAAAACTTTGGAAGTGAAACCAAGAAAATGGAAAGAAAAAGATAAAACAGCGATTTGACACTTGCCAGCTACCCAGCTCCTGTTAGCTGTGAGAGCTGTGACAAACTTCTCAATGAGATACGGGAAATCCCGGTTTAAAAATAATTTTAAATGGTGTGGCAGGCAGGCATTACCGGAGTTGTTGGTTGTGAACAGCATAGAGTCAGCTGTTAAAATGTCAGCAGCAGTTTAGGGTTGGATTATAAAACACTCAGGTGACTGATGTTTGGGCATTTTATTTGAGAAGACATAGATGGCCCCAGCACGTGACATGAAAATCCCTGGAAAGTGATATCCCGTTCCCTGGAGTAGGCCATAATCAGTAGGCCTGAACAGCCAAGCAAGATTAAAACTGAGTTCTTAGTACACACAGAGACCAAGCCAGTGTGGTGTCAAATTAGATTTCAACAGAAACCAGGTGGAAGAGTCTTAAGTGTTGCCATTACAAATTAAGGAGCTGATAATGTCCACTGGGGTGGGGCATTACATTTAAGTTAACTGCTCACCTCTTGCTGAATGTTAGTATTTCTAGCCATACTGTCAGCCATGGAACATGATGCTCCAGTGTATCAACTAGTGTCTATAACGTGTTAATTAGGCAATGGTCTAGTAGGGGAACATCCTCTGGGAGGTACCCAAACAACTGAACAGTCCAAGGGTGTGGCCATGTTCTATCAAAAAGACCCTGGGTTGGTTTTATGATTGCACCTGGGGCAACCAGAGTGAATTGGTGAGGTGGGAACCTGGTGACACAGGAAGCCAACCGCAACTGAGAGACACTGAATTCCTATATTAATTGAAAGCATTAACGGCCACAGCCTCCCTGTTCCGTGGAGATTTACCACAAAGTGGGTTATAGGGTGTTGGCCCCTGGCTACCTTCCTGCTCGTAACAGAACTTCCCAGTGGCTTGAATGCTTTGGTCCAGATCCCAGTTTCCTTCTTTGAACCCAGTTGGTTTTGTTTTGTCTTGTTTTGTTTAATGTTGGTCATTTTGTACTTATGACACATCGTTTCTTTAAATGTGTTGGGTTGCCAAATTTAGCAAAAATGCAAGACACCCAAATAAATTTCAATTTCACATAAACAATGAAAAATGGGACATACTTAGACTAGAAAAATCATTGTTTTTCTGAAATTCAAATTTAACTGGCATCTGGTGTTTTATCTGGCAGCCCAAATAAATAAATAAACAAATAAATAAATGTGTTGGTAGCATTGATTCAGCTTGGGTGGTAGTCGTGTCATTGTTCCCAGGAAACAGTCTTCCTGTTGTGTGGTGTTTTCTTACGTCCACGTACTGGACACAGGCAGAAGGAGGCTCACATGAAGTTGACAGCGAGGTCCATGTGTTGCAGAGAGGTGGGGAAGGAAGACCAGTTAGGCTAAAAGGCTAACATAATCCCATAATGTTAATAAATTACATGAACATTTCCAGGCATTTTTATAATCTTGTAAAATGCTGTCTCAATAGGTAGATTGTTTTTTTGTTTATGTGTGTTTTAAGCAGTTATTTTCTCCTTTGCCATGAAGGGAAAAATGAAGTATCTTTTAAAGTGTAAATACTTGGTAAGTTGCACAGTTCTGGCAGCGAGTCTTCATTGCAGGAAAGGTCCACAAATTGGAACACATCTTTTCCTTGCAGAACCCCCAAAAGACTCAAGGATTTGGAGTGCAAGTTACCCTGGAAGGTGAAGGTGAGGAGCAAAGTTGGAAACAGGGGTATTATTTGAAAGTGTATTTGTGTTCTCATTTTGTAGCCAGGCTTCTGTCCCTCTTTCTAGCCAAAGATTGGAGGCTTAATATTTGGGGAAATTGTTCAGATTCCCAGTTAGACTTAGGACTGGGCTGGAGGACAGAGGTAGTGAGGTGCTATACTGAAAACAGGACGACTGAGAGACTGTGATCATCGGAATGACTGATTGCGGGCCATCAGTGCCTTCTGTCCACCCAGCTGGCAGCCAGGCTTACACCCAGCCCTGTCCACCCCGTCCAGAAAGATGAACAATTTAAAATAAACACCTGCCACTTGGTTATTTGTTACAGTGGAACCCAGAGCCCACAAAGCCTGCTCATTCACACAGCTTTCAGTCACCTGAACTCACCATAAACTGATAGCCAAGACTCATTAGACATTTGAGGATAAATAACTTCGACAAGGAAAGATGAATACCAAAATTAACCTCGGGAAAGAAAACTGGAAGGAATGCAGGAAACATAAAACTTCCAAAGAGGCTGTAATATTCTCATAAACAGGAGAATATATTGCATCCATGAAGTAACAGGATTCCATAAAATACCAACAATCAAAATAAGAATATTGGAAAAGTAGGAGAGCCAAAATTAAAGTCAATAGGTAAGTTGGAAGAGAAGCTGAAGAAATTTCAGAAAGAACAAAAAGGCAGAGATAAGGAAAGAACAGAAAGGGAAATTAGAAGATCAGAATGGGATGCAACATCTGATTAATAATAAGAGCCTCGAAATGAGAGAATAGAGAAAGGAGATGAAGAGACAAAGAACGCTTCCCAAAAATACAAGACACGAATCTCCTAAAATGACCCCCTGAGTGCCTGGCACAATGAGTTAGTTGACAAAAAGCACATCATTATATTTCAGGATACTAGGTTTAAAGATCCTAAAAGTTTCCAAAGGGGAAAACAAGGTTTACTCAAAATGATGTTTTCAGAATGGCATTTAGACTTCTTGGGAGCAACACGGGATGTTAGAAGACTGAAAGCAAGACCTTCAAATGTAAAGGAAAAAATTAATTCTAACCTACAATTCTACATCCAGACTATCCAACCAACTACGGGGCTAAAATAAATTTAGATTTGCATGGTCTCAAAATTTTACCTTACCATATACCCTTTCTTAGGAGGCTACTGGAGGATGTGCTTCAACAAAACAAAGGAGTAATCTACGTAAGAAGGTGTGGGATCCTGAAACCATATCTCACAAAGGAACACAATGAAGGAAGGTCCTGGGATGGCAACTGAGTCAAGTAAGTAGGATGGGGGTTTCAGGAAATAAGTGTCTAGAAAACACGGGACAAAGTGAGTATATGGAAAATGTAAAGAAGAATGAGACAGATGTTAGGAAATTAGGCAAAAAGAATAAGATAATTACATAGGCAACTAGGTTAATAAGACGATAAGAAATACACAAATATACATTTTTTGGATGACTGTCAATGTCACAAAAGTAAATCTGAAATTTTGTTTTTTAAATGTCATTATTACTGTTTTAGTCAGATTTAGTAGTGAAATTAAAAATATAGTACCATGGTAGTAATATCAGCAATTTGCCTTCAGGCATCATACTCCACAATTGAAACAGGTAATCACCTTCAATAAGACGTGTGCTATAGAAAATGTTTTCAGAAAATAAAATTATTCAGTAATTTGTTTTGTAAAGAAACTATGTCTCTTGCTTAGTGAATCCCAAAATCTTTGTCCCCGAATTTTCGTTTATAGAAATGATGCATAATTTACAGCAGTAATTTCGATAAGCTTTTAATTTAAATTTTAGCCTTTGTGAGCTCAAAAGTGTAAGGAATTACCTACGTCTTTAAAAAACAGTATTTTGAAATTTTAGTTTTTCATCTTCCATACTGTTTTGCTATCAAGCTAGAGTTATATATCCAGTAACAGATCCATTAGACCAGGGGTGTCAAACTCTCACCGGGGGCCACATCAGCCTTGCAGCTGCCTTCAAAGGGCCGAATGTAATTTCAATTCCTTAACAGTTAAGAACTAGTTACATTTACATTTACACAATCCTAAAATTATTTCATCCCTTTGAAGACAACCATGGGGCTGATGTGGCCCCCGGGGAAAATGAGTTTGACACCCTGCATTATACGATCCTACATAACACTTTAGATTTTTTCCTATGAGTTATGGTTGAGGGGGTTTTTTCTACTTTGTTTCTGTTACTATTACATATTCTCAGAATAAATTTTGATTTAATTGCAAATGACTGTGTGGTGATGTGTTTTCTTTGTCACCAAATCCATTGAGTAAACCATGCCAGGCTAATTTTTTTTAAGTAAGGAATAACATACCTACATTGAAATACATAAAGTGCACTTGATGATTTTTACATATGTGTACACTTATATCAAGGTGTACACACTCAGCCCTGGCTGGTGTGCCGCAGTGGACTCAGCACCGGACTGTGAAACAAAGGGTTGCTGGTTTGATTCCTAGTCCGGGCACATACCTGGGTTGTGGACCAGGTCCCCAGTAGGGGGCGCATGAGAGGCAACCACACACTGATGTGTCTCTATCTTCCTCCCCCTCTCTAAAAATAAATAAATAATTTTTAAAGAGAGGTGTGTACACACAGATGGAAGAACAAAATTTCTGATCCCCTAATGCCCTTTCCCAGTCTATTTATTCCTCCCCCCAGAAATATCCACTCTTTTAAACATCAATTAGTTGTACTTGTTCTCAACTTCATGTGAATGGGATCGTGTATTGTTTTATGCTTGGCTTCTTTCATCAACATATGTGATTCATCGAGGTCTTTGCATGTATCAGTGGGTCCATTTTTTATGGCTGTAGACTGTTCCATTGTGTGAATTCCATGCTGCAATTCATTTATTCATTCACCTGTTGACATTTGAGTTTTTTCCAATTTAGGCTGTTATACCTAAAGCTGCCTTAACTGCTCTTGTCCCTGTGTTTTGGTGGGTATGTGCACTCACTCCTCTTGGGTATAATACCTGGGAGTCGAATTGCTGTGTCATGGGGTAGGTTATGAAGCAAAAAGACATCAAGGGAACTGATGAAGCTTATCTGCACCTTGTAGCAATGTGGGGTCTGGTACCATCCACAACAGCATCACTGAAGGATTATTTAAAATGCCTTTCCCAGACCTGACTGATTTGACTTAGTTGGTTGGAGTATTGTCCTATAGACCAAAAGGTTCTGGGTTTGATTCCTAGTCAGAGCACATAACCCAGGTTGCAGGTTCCATCACCAGTTGGGGTGGGTATGAAAAGGCAATCAATTGCTGTTTCTCTCTCACATTGATACTCTAGATGACACTTACATTTGTATTGTAGATACACCATCAATGATTTAAAATTTTTTTTAAAAAAAGTTCAGTTCCAGAAAGGGAAATTAAGAAACGGCTTTGTTGAAACACTGGTACTCATCCGTACATAGATCATCCACATTACAAATACTTAAGTTAAAAACGCTGGACTTTCCACTCAGTACAGAGCACTCTGCTGCTTTGTAAAAAATGGAGTGAAAAGCTTTAGTTCCTTCCTTTTTCGTGCGTTGGAGAGTTCTGTTGTTTACTTTGACTCTGAACACCAGAAAAAGACTAGAAAGACAACAGTATCCAGCTGCCAGATTCATTCCCTGCCTGTTTACCCTCAGGCGAAGTCTAATGTTCTTTGCAAATGGGTTGTTCAATTTTTCAGGTGTTGGGAAGAACTACTTCCTAGTGCCATGGACTGCTCTTAGCCCCGTACTCTCTTTTCCTTGTTTTCCACCTCTGTTACCACTAACAATTTTGGGTGGGAATAATGACTATCAAAGCTAGGATTCCTAGCCCCACATTGCCCCCAAACTCTTTTTCCAGAAACAATTTGTGGAGCTCATGGTGATCATACTACTGTTTACTGTAAGCTGGCTGTAGTTTCGCCACACAACATTTGACTCCAAGCTGTCGTGTTCCACTACATTGATGTAGTGTAGTCTCCGTGCAAACGTTGCTGGGTTTTGTTTTGTTTTTTCTCCTGTGGGGATGAGAAGAAGCCTTGATAGCAGGCTACCATCAATGAACCGCCAGGACTAGTTAATGTGGGTTAGATTATAATATAGTGCCAATTAAAGCTATGTGTTCATTTCTTGAATCATTCATTAAAAAAAAGAGATGTTTAACAGAAAACTGTAGCTTTCAAAAGTGACATAGGTACTTCACAGGAATGCAGAGCCATGAGACCATGGGCCATGCTGACTAGTCTGAAAGAGGAGTAGGACAAAGGCAGAGAAGGGAAAATAGATGCCTGGGTGCAAGGCATAAGTGAAATACCCAAGAATGTGGTCTTATTTTTAGATTAGTAGAAGTATATAACCAGGAATAACAACAATAATGGAGTTACTCATGCTGCTTAACTGATGAGGAAAAAAATTACTAAGCAAGAGCTAAAAGATGACCTTAACAGATTTCTACTAAAGAAATCACCTAAGGCAGCGCTTGGGCTATCAGTCTGGTAAAGGTGAATTATTCAGTACCTGTGGGGACAAACGCTTAGCCATCTGGAAAAACATAAATCTGGATACCAGCCTCACTCCATGAATCAACCGAAATCCCAACTATATAAAAAATGTAACTATTGTGTCTTTAAAAATAAAACCATAACAGTGCTAGGAGAAATCGGTCCTGGCTAACTGGGGGAGAGGTTTGCTTGTATATTACAGGTAAAGTGCCAAAAGCCCCTACAAAGAAAGATCCAGAATGTGTTAAAAGTGATTAAAGATCATTTAGGGCATAAAAACAAATTTTACTTATTTAGCCCTTCATGAAGGGGACAGTCTCCATTCAGAGAACTGCAGGATGGGGCAGAAGGCAGGCAGCTTTTATAGGATAAAGAATAAAGAACAAGGGAGAGACAGAGAAAAATGCCTGGTTGCCTGGGGTCACACAGTCAAGCTTGTTTGGGGTGAGAAGAAACAAGGAAGTAAGTGTAGAACCCAGAGTTGGCTTGGCGTTTGGAGATGGGCTGACTGGGTATGCAACATTTCTGGTCAAGCAGAGGAGTTACAGAAACACAAAGTTATCTACCTTTCAATTTGCTGACCTGGCACCCTGGGCAGGAACAGCTGCATCTTAGGTCTAGAGAGTTATTTCAACAGAAGGAAGAAAGGCAGCTGAAAGCAGTGTACAAAAGGTTTGATTCCGATAACTGGTCAGTTTGCAGAAAGGCGTTCCAGCAGCCCTCCTAGCAAACAGAGGGAGACATTTATCACTTATTGAAGATGTTTGAAGATCAGTAGTGGCTTGTTTGGGCAAGGACATGGAGAAATGTACATTTTTGTGCACTGTTAATGAGTGTGAATTGGAATGACATCTGGAGAATAGCATAGCAAAATATATCGACATTTAAAATTTACTTCTCTTTGAAATTGGTTAACTTTAGGATCTATTCCTATGATAATACTTGCACATCTGTGCAAAGATCCGTGTGTCATGTCAAGTAGGAAGTTGTCCTGATGCAATAATAACCCCCAGATACACTCAGGCAGGTCATCCCAGATGTCTGAGCCAGGAAACTTGACATCCCAAATTAAGATGCTCAGATCACTTGGTGTATTGAATCACTTTTAAGATGAAGTCCATTGGAAAGCATAGTGAAGGTTAAGACATGGAGGTGAGAGGTCCACGTTACCTGAATCCTGTGTTACTCAATGTCACGTCCATTCTGGGGCACCTGCCTGCACTTCTGATGGTGTGGTTAGGAGAACCACAGCTGAAACCGGCGGGGGGCGGAGCGGAGGACGGACGCGTAGATCAGTGGTACATGCTTGCGCTGTCAGAAGCGCACGGGGGCAAGCATGCCTGGTTAGCAGCCAGCTGAGAGCCACGCTTCACACCTGTTTCTGGGGCAGAACATGCCTGGGGCCCGCATGGGTGTCCACAGTGAATGGGTGCCCACAGTTTTAGGGGTGATGCAGCTGTCCGCCTGAAGGTGGCATTGTTTCCACCTCACAATTTATTCTTCCCATCTTTTTCGGTTAGTAACACTCTTGGTTCTTCCATCCTTTTTACGTAAATTCCATTCTATCTTTATCATGTCTCCCAGTGTACTGTCTGTACACATCTGAAGAATTCTTTCTCACGTGTCTCAGATCTTTTTCATTATTCCTGCTCTTTAAAACAATGGAATATTCTCATAATACAACAAACACAAACTATAAACATATGTTAAAATGTGCTTAAAATTTTAAAAAAAGAATTGTTCAACAGGTGATAGGCTAAGTCATCGTTGTGTATGATAGAGTACCAGCTGTTAATAATAGCAATGACCTTTATTGGCAAAAGAAAACAATGTATGTCAGTTTTTATTGAATGAATAGTGTTCAAAAACATTTACAGCACCCTGTTTACATGTTAAAATACATATTTGTATATAAAATTTTCTAGGTTGTACACTGAGATTCTTCCAGGATCTCAAAATATTAACAGTAATTTTCTTGGGGTGATTTTTGCTTTCTTGCATTCGTTTTTTATGTTATTATAGGTGAGATGGGGAGGTACTACAAAAAAAGCTTATGTTTTTATAAGCTAAAGAAAAATCAAACCAGTTTTGGTTTTTAAAAGTTTCCCATGGCCAGCATTTTGCTCTGGGGAGAATAGCTTTTGAAGTTGTACAGACACAGATCCATTTACTAGCTGCATAAAACTGGCTTCATAGCCTCCCTTAGCTTCGGTTTTCTAGTCTGTAGAATGAGATAATGATGCCTTAGTGGAGGTGAGAACACTTGCAAAGGGCATAGCACAATGTCAATATTACCGTAGCGCGCTAATAAATGCTCTTCCACCCCTGTACTTGGTAGAGTGCTGAATCCTCACCTTCCCCTCGATTTCATGCCTGATAGTGTGAAAGGACCAACTGAACGCAGTGCTAGAGAGTCCCAGCAGCTGCAGGGACTCTTCTCCAGCCGGGTCAGTTATGGTACCCAGACTACAGTAGATGTGGCCCAATGAAGCTGGTAAGGGAATCCAGTTCCCCACTGACTTCTGGCTTCCCCACTATAAAGCTGAGAGTATAATATACTGTTTTCTACTGGAAAACACTTTGGCCCCTGGATCTTATAACGTTGTATTTAAGGGAGTAAAACTTGGGGTTGGACTGCAGTTTTACTAAACTTCGGTGTGCACACGGTCATCTGGAGCGGTGGTTCTATGCAGACCCAACATCACCTTTTTTACAATGTTCATGTTGCTATCTTGAAATTCACAGATAATTTTTAAATTATTACACACACTTTTAAAATCAGTATAATTTCTTGACAGTAAATAAAGGAGAAATAAAAGGAAAGATTATAGCCATGCATTTCAATATAGAAATTCTCTGGGGTGATTAACTTTATGGCATCATGCTACTCAGATGTTTGCACATATAGGTAGACTCACCATGAATGTGGCAGTTATAATACAAATGTGTTGGGTTAGCAACCAAATACCATGAACCACATGGCCACTAATGGTCTCTTCCAGAATGGAGAACAGGGTTTAGTCAAGTTCTGGACCAAAACGGCTCATTTCCCTGTAGTTTATACACTGGTTGAATTCCTGTAAAATTCAGCATGTGTTAACACTCTGCAGAAAATACTCTAAATATGCAATTTGGAATTTATGAAGTAGAGAACTTGTGTAAAATATAGATCCCTGAACACCCAACTCCAGAGAGTTTTGATGCAGGGAGTCCAGGATATTTCTTTTAAAAAAAAACTTTTTTTTAGGAAGAAGGAGAGAGAGAGAGAGAGAGAAACATCAATCTGTTTCTTGCCCACAACCTGGCAGGCGGTCCCTGGCCCACGACCCAGGCATGTGCCCTGACTGGGAATGGAATTTGCAGAGCATTGCCCAGCCCACTGAGTCACACCAGTGAGGGCCAGGCATTCTCTTTTCTAAGTGAATTGGGGGAGGGGACTGTTCTAGAGAGGACCCTAAAATGATAAACTGGGAACCCAAAACTCAGATTGGTCATTCCTATGTAGTGTAATGTACTGAGATGAAAATAGGAATTTAGAATAAGAATATCTCAGTTTCAGACATAAGTCTGCTACTTGCAATTGCCTAACTTGGCACAATTTTTTGTGTGTCTATTTCCTCATCTATAAAAATAGTTATTGTACCTGCAGAGTGGATAGATGTGTGGTTTCTGAGACTCTCTGAAGCTTGCTTGCTTTATTTATCAAGATTATTAAAACTCAATGACGCTAACTCCACTTTAGGAAAATCTGGATGGGGTGCTGTCACTTTCCTAAAAGCCCACTGAAACCAGAGAAATTGAGCCATCAAAAAAAAAAATTGCGGGGGGGATCAGCCCGCTCACCTCCCCACTCACCAAACAAACTAACAGACACAAACTCAATCTGGGAGTGTGGATGAGGACGAGTCGCTTCACTTTCACTGGCCTTGGTTTACTTGGCTTTCAGCTCATCTGCTACTCAATTACTCTTCAGTTCCTCCTCCTTTCCCACACCTGCCACTGTCCTATCCACCTTTCTTTGAGCTCCTCCTCCTCCCCTGCACTGCGCCGTTGTCGCCCCCGGTTTCAGGCACCAGCTCGTGGGCCACCCCTTTGGCTTTTCCCTTTGGTGATCCTGGGCAATCCTCCCGCTACGTCTGGCTCCTCTCCAAGATGGGGGAAGTGGGGACTCCCCTTTGCAGACCCCACGGGGCCCACACTGCGTGCCCTGGGCCCCCTCACCTCCTCTCGTCCTGGACACTCGCTCTCACCTCCCTGCCCCGCTCTCATCATCTCACCCTCCCACCCCAAACAGTGGGTCGGAGGCTCCTGAGCTGCCTGCTGAGTAAGCTGGCGAAGGTGCCGGGTTCCCCGTCACTGCGTTCACCCTGAAGCATATCCCAGGGGCTCCTCCCCAGATCTTGCGCTCCGGCTGCGGGAGGCTGAGGCCGGCTCCTCTTCTTCCCTAGCCAGGGATGCCCACCACGGGCGGGGTCCGTCGCCACTGGGTCTAGAGCCCGGCACCACCCACTTGTCGGAGAGCGCCGCGCGGGGCCAGCGCAAACCTCTCCACAGACAGTGGCTCCTGCTCTCGTTAAGCCCTATCATTGCAGGCAAACACTCGCACCGGCCAGGGAGCAGGGCGTAGATCTCGAGCAGCACGTGCGGGTCCTCGCCCCCTGGCTGCAGGGCGCGGGTGCCCGCAGAGCCAGCGAGAGCGCCAGAGGGGGGAGAGTGGGCGCACGGGCGGCCGGGAGGCGGCCGTCCGGGGGGAGCAGGGGCCACGCGGCAGTGCGGGCGGCGGGACTGCAGTGCCGCCTCTCCAGAGAAAGCCCACACGCTCCCACACCCGCGCGCGCGCGCATACACACGTGCACACCGTAAGCAGCGAGAACACGAGCCAGAGCCCATAGGCTCCGGACGCGTTTTAGCGATGGCTTCTGCCCTCAACAGCAAAATTCACACACCCGGGACTTGCCTGGGCTCCAAAGCTGAGGCCCACGGCGGCGCCTGCTGGAGAATGGACTGCGACCCCGAGATGCACGTGAAAATGTGCAAGAAGATAGCGCAGCTCACCAAGGTAAGGTGAGGTGCAGCGAGCAGGCTAGCTGCACTCCCGGGGTTCCCGGGGTGGGGAGCGAGTGCGGACGTGCCCAGGGGAGGCCCAGGCCAAATCCAGGCTGAAACTTTGCCTCAGAGGCCAACCCAGAAGGAAAGCGGTCCTGAATCTTGGTGACTTGACCTTCTGGAGGCACCGTCCTAAAGCAGCTGAGCAAGAAGATCCTTGGCAAGAAACTGCTACAGCCTGCGTGCTGAGCAGGTGCTCTGTGCTCCCCAGGTGCGGATGCTAATCCAGCTGAAGCAGTGCGTGTGTGTGTGTGTTGGGCGGGGGTGGGGGGTGGCTGCTGCCTCTGCCCAAGTGTTTGGAATATTGTGGTTTCATTCATCGAGGTACTTGACAGTCACGAGGTCATGCGCACTCTCTGTAAACACTTGATTCATTTATTCCTTCATTTAACAAATATTTGAGTCATTTGTTCAGTGTCAGTAGCTTGCGTGGCACGGTACTAAACCTGGAAGGCAGCCCAGAGGACTTGCTAGCAAATCGGGTGTGGACGTGTGCAGGAGTGTAAATAAGCAAGTGCAGGCTTCACCATTTAATTGTGGGTTACAAAGGACCTTGGGAGGTCAGCCAGCCCGTCTCCTCACCTCATCCCAGGGCCCAGACTGAACCTCCAGAGACTGTGCTGTCCTCCTGAGGAACATCAGCAAGAAGACACCACTCTGCCCTTTACTGACCCTCTGTGGCTTCCCAGTTAGGAGCGCCTTGGGTAGGTTCCCCTGCTGTGCCTTGCGGGGAGATGAAGGACAGCCTCCCTCTCTGCCTTCCACCGTGGATCCCAGTGCCTGAATCTGGTTGTTTCCCCTGGGGCTGCCTTTTGACGTCATAATAAACTCCAGGCCCTGGTTTTGTGCAGTAGTGTGTGAGACACTCTCTCTCCCTCCAATTCCCCTGCCCTGGCCAGCTGTCTCTGTTGCTTGGAGCACCATCCCACGCACTGAGAGGTTGTGGGTTCAATTCCCAGGCAGGGTTTGGTCCTGGGTCTGGGCACTATGGGAGGCCACGGGTCGATGTTTCTCTTTCACTCTCTCTAAAAATCTAGAAAAACATGTCCTCGGCTGAGGATTAATAAATAAAATGAGGAATTCCTTAATTTATTTACAGTGCTGTGCACCTGCTAAACAGCTAACATATGTTAGTATAGTAAATAAATATTTATTTACACAGTGGTCCAAAGTCCAGGACGCATATTAAATCCACCTGGAGAGCTTTTAAAAACACACCAGTGAGAAGAATATGGGGACAGAGGAAATACAAATACTTGTATCAATGTTAAATCCACAGGCATTGACAACTACACTGAGGCTATGTGAGGAAATCTCTTTATTCCGAAGAAATGCATGTTGAAATGTGTCTTTTAAGAAAGTAAGTGTGGTGTCTTACTCTCAGAGCATTTTCCTTTATAAACAAAGTAGAGAAAATAAAATAGAGAAGGGGGAGCAAATGATAAAACAAGGGGTGCACAATGGTAAGACTAGATGAATCTGGATAAACAGTTTGCAGATGTTCACTGTACTTCTTTTTTTGGCATTTCCCCTCTATGCTTGAAAATATATCTAAATAAAAAGCTAAAAACAAAAGGCACAGGAGGCCCAGGTCCCCATCTCAGAAGGGGAGGGCAGAGTGGCAGGGGGGCTTCACTGTGTTCCCAGAGCGTCTGGAGAGCTTTTGACGTGAACACAGGTTCAGAACCGCGTGTTAGAAGCCCTGCAGCGTTCAGCCGTGGAGAGGGAGTTCGTCAGGACGGCGGCACTTCCACGTCCATTCCCGCCCATTAGCCACTCGGGGGCCATGGGGGTGTCCAGATGGACCGTGCTGGGGGTGCTGGAGTTCAGGTCACCCTCATGTTACCTAGTAACGGCCCACAGCCATTCACATAACTTTTATTACAATATACTGTTGTTATTATTCTATTTTATTATGTTATTGTCATTAATCTCTTACTGTGTCTAATTGATTATTTAAAATTTATCATAGGTATGTATGTATGTATAGGAGAAAACACAGCTTGTATGGAGTTTGGTATTGTCCTCGGTCTCGGGCACTCAGGAGAGGCATTGGAACGCCTTTCTGTGGATATGGGCAGGGGGGGCTCCTGTCTCTGTACACACTTCCTTTTTTTCATGGGGAGGGAGTTCTGGAGGTCAAAGCCACTGCTTCCAGCACAACTCAATCAAGGGAGCTGTTTCTCGTCATGTCCCAGAATCTGACCAAGGTCTGTCAAGACACTTAAGCAGAAACAATGATACTGGATGGGAGTGGGTAGGACTGGGTGGGGAGGTGGCAGGGATGGGGTGGAGGGACGTTGTCCTGGAGGACAGGACCGAGGATAAAATTAGAAGTATTAAGGAAAAAGAATTATACTTTCTACATGAAGTGATCTTTGAAATGAGTTTGAACTTGATATATTTCTAGATGGATACTTCTTACTCTTATTTGTACGGATATGTATAGATTTAAAATTAACTGTCGGTAAAAGTGAAGACACCTGCAGGACAAATGAACAATATTGGGGTTACCCTTGGAATGCTCTTCCTCCTGCTGAGGCGCCATCTCTTCAGAGAAGCCTTTCATGACCTTCTAGCGGAAAGGGACCAACTTTGCTCACCTTGTAATTGGGAAAGATAATTCCTCCTTCCTTGGTGATTTGCTCTGAGGTTTCGCTAATTTAGCTTATATCTGTAAGTGGGGCACCTCACCCAGGGCCGGACACAATGAGAGCTTGACAGATGTTGCTTTGCCTTTGCTTCCAGAACCGGAAGCCCTTCGGAGGGATAGAACTGCTGCCCGGTTGTCAAAACCAGCCCCCTAGGGCAAAGCCAGCCCTGCTGTGGGGCTAGAGGCCAGGGCAGTGTCCGAAGGCTGCAGCAGTGAGGGCTGTCGCCACAGGTGTCCCCAGCAACCAGCTGCCACTTGAGCCCTGTGTTTACAAGGCTTGAAAGCAAGGACGTTTTACTGCACCCACTGACTCCCTCAGATTTTCTGGAAAACCCTGCTGCTTGCAGGAGCTTGTTCTGGGAGCTGGTTAAGCAGTCTCTCACCAGTTTGCCTTAGGATTCTAGGTTTGAAAACTGCAGATCTGTTTTAACAAGGCCTCTCCATTGGAAGAGGTCTTTTAATTTAACAACATGATTCATGATGTAAAGGCAGCTATCTTGCAAAAAATCGTTTTGCCATAAACAGCAGGAAGAACACCTTCAGTGGGGTATCCTTGAACCCTACTGAGATGACGCCACTTTTCCATAACTGTTTAGGTCTCTGCACTTCTCCTTGGCCTCCCTCCAAACCATCCTACACACAGCAGCCGGAATGATCTTAAAACTGACTCCAACCCTCAGACACCGTGGGTGGGAATGTACACGTTGCAGCCACTTTGGAAAAACAGTCTGGCCGTTCCTCATGCAGTAAACACAGTTGTCATATAAACCAGCAGTTCCATCCCTGGGTGTATACCCAAGAGAAATTAAAACATACACCTACACAAAAGCTGCTACAAAGTATTCGCAGCAACATTATCCATAATAGCCAAAATGCAAATGAACTAGCTGTCCATCAGTTGAAGAATGGGAACGTAAATGTGGTACAAAGTGCAGTGGGGGTTAGTGGTTAAGGGGTGCACAGCTTCTCGTGGGGCAATGAAAACATTCTACAGTCAGGCATAGTGGTGGTTCTGTAACCCTGTGAATACACTGAAACCTGTTGAATCACACACTTTAAATGGACCAATTGTATGGTAGAAGAATTATATCTCAATACATAGAATTAAAACACAAAAACAAACAGGCTGAATCGTGTCTTTCTCCTGTTTAAAGCCAGTTCTGGAGCCAGTTCTGGAGACTGAACAAATCAGCCCACCTTCATTCTCCCTTCCCACGTCCGCCCTGGTCCCGGCTGCCTTCACCCCCACCCCTGCCGTGACCTCCTGGCAGGCCTTGCAGTCCACCCTTGCCCCTCCCACAGTGGCAAGAACAAGCTTTTGACATATAAACCTGAGCATCTCATTTCCCCGTCTACACCCACCGACCTTCCCCATTTCACCTGGGAGAACATTGTTCACGTGGAATGAATTGTCTGTCATGGTCACTGGAGGTGGCTGCTGCGGGTTTCTTGGCGTCAGCTCCGAGGCCACACCAGCTTCCTTCAGGCCTTCAGATGTGACTGGTCCGTGCTGCTTGGAACCTTGTCCTCTGGGTCCCTTCTGCCTGATCCTTGCTCACATGTCCCATCAGACAGGGCCTCCTGCTCCTGGATGCTGCTGTCCCGCACCTCTCAGAGGTCCCCTCAGCTCCATCTGCCAGTCACCAGCTCTCCCTCTATCTGCTTATTGCTTTCTCTTCTCCCCACAGAAAGGTCCGTGTGGGCAGGAAGTTCTGTCTGCTTTATTCTCTCCTGCAGCCCCAGCGTCTAAACAGTGCCTCGTTCCCGATGGGGCCCAGGTCACAGACAGACTAGTGAACACAGCGCTCCCTGGACCTCCTTCTCTCCTGGGATAAAATGTCACATTTTGACGCAGGCACACATGGTCCTTTAGTGGGAGAGTGGGGAGGCCCCTTTCTCAAGGCCAGAACTCAGGAAGTGCTGTTGTTGAATTTCTGGTTTTCTGAGCACGGTGGAAAACTGGACTTATGTGACAAGTGAGTGGACTTCCCCGTCCCCTCCCAGGCCAACATCTGCCTCAGTTGTCCCCAGCCCCTCACACCAGACACAGGGTTTGACCAAGCTTGGTGCTCATATTGGGTCAGATGCAAATTCCTTCAGGACACCAGTGCTGTAAGGAAAAATAAAAATAACAATGACCTGTTATGCAAAGAAAATGCCTATTTTAGAAAAATCAAATATACAGATAAACAAAAGAAAAAGATTTAAAAACACCCCCATCTAATTAGAACTCTATTAATATAATAAATTTCCACATATTCTGTATTTTTACATATTCTACTATATTGTTACCCATACAAATATAGACACATAGTTTTTAAAATAGAGTTATAGCACAAATACTATTGTTACTTGCTTTTTCCCCTTCACAATAACTTTTGAACTCTCTGACATAATTTTTAATGGCTGAGTTAGTACTCTGTCATAGGAATATTGCATAATTTCACTTCATTCATTTAGGAAACGTGTATGGATCACCTATTATGGGCTAAGTAAACCCTTTATCTCATGGGCCTTACAAGCAAGAGAAGTAGAAAGAATATGAACAAACAAAATAGAAGCCTCTCATTCAGTGTCATTTGGACATTTTAAATGATTAAAAAATAAAATCAGAAAAGAAAAAACCTAACATATCCAAACACAATACACAGAGTCTGGCACAAATAACGCCCCTTGTTCTTGCATAAAAATCTTTTATTACAGAATCATAAGCATGTAATCCTGTAACATAACAATATCACACTCAAGCGCACCCTGTGACCTGGTAGGGGAGATGCTGTCAAAGTGCTGGCCATCTCGTGCGAGGCAACCACGTACCTGCCAACCACACTCAATGGGTCCGGTGCTCCTTCTGCCGGACCCTGTATTTTCTTTTTAACATAAAACAGTGTCAGCAAACTGTTGCCTACAGGCCAAATACAGCCCACGGCCCATTTTTGTGTGGCTGTTAGTCAAAAACAGTTTTTACGATTTCAAATGCTTTGAAAAATATCAAAATGCAGAATATTTTGTGACATGTGAAAATTACATGTAATTCAAATCTGAGTTCCAGGTGCTAAACCTTTAAAAGTTTTCAGCTCCCTGTCATACCTAATTTGATGCCAGGTTTTTTTCTTTAGCAACTGGCCTTTATTGCTAAAGAATTGCTAAAGCATCTAGCCCAGCATTCATAGGAGCCAGAACTTCCTTTTGACATTAGTATATAGCTGACTTAGTGCGGTGTAAAATTGCATAGTTATAGTAGCAAACACCACTGGCGTTAACAGGCAACGATTAGTGAGAGCAGAAGTGTGGTGGATTTGCAGTGGAAGCATAGAAGGTATCAAGTAATCCTCGTGTTGGCTGAATAGAGACTGGTTTAAAGAGCTTCTACGGTTTTTATACAAAAAGTGAATTGCCATTTTGATACCCTACCAAGCGAGAAGTATGAAAACACTGAACGATCTTGGGGATTGAGGGAGGTTCCCTGAGGTAGGCAGGGAATATTATTGGTGGACATCGACGGATTCCAGCTTTGCACCAGTATCATCAGTGTGGTGATGGCATTCTTGAGACTGCATCCCCGCACACTTGCTGGATTATTTCCTTGAGATAGATTTCTGGGAGCAGAACTCGCCTGTTACAGGTAGACGCTCATGAAAAAATGTCAGGAGGACCAGGGGAGCGGAATATTTAGCAGCTGGTTGAGAGCAATCTGACAGACAAGATGTCCCGAGGTCCTGGCTCGTGAACTACAAAGCCTGCCATTTTAAGAGCCATTAACTACAACTCCCTTCTACAGTCCAAACACTGGCATGGATTCATGGGAGCAACCCTCATAGCTACAGAGACAATGGCATAATTATTTTCAAACTATAGTGACATAATCATGGGCTCAGGCTGTCAGCTCACATTGTGACGCTTTAATGGGCCTATTTGAAGTTACACACTCTATTCTGAGCCTCCAGGGCAAGAGGATGTAGCTGGGAAATGCTCCCACATTGCTCAAGGCATCAGGGACACCAGCAGCTCTCACAGCCCAGGGTCCAGGGTAACAAATGGCACCACACCAGCAGTTCTCCCGGTCTCGTCCCCACCCCACGAGAAGCCTTTTTCGTAGCTGTGGAAACTTCCTCACCCAAAGCTGAAAGACCTGCTGTGAACCTTTGATGTCACCGTCACACAGACTGTTGTTCCCAGTCTTCCGAGGCAGAATGGGTGTCAACTTTTCCTGGAAGGATGTGTCCCTGCCTGCAGAATCCTGGACGGCGACCATAATAACTTTACTCCTTGCACTTCAGGCTCTTGTTTTGTTAAAATTGCAAAGCTCGAGAGACTGTTCAGTCTTTCACTGCTTTGTACTAATTGGCAGATGCTGTCTTCTCTCGATAGTGGCTGTGATAGTCCAAAAAATGGCTCCTAAAAGTTACCAAACCCCCAGAACCTGTAAACACTGCCTTCTTTGGGAAAGCAGTCTTTGCGGATATGAGCAAGTTCAGTGTGTTGCAGTGAGCGTGCCTTGTGTCATGTGGATGCGCCGTTAATAAAGAGAGAAAGGCAGAGGGAGAGAGAGTTCAGGCAGAAGAGAAGACACAGAGAGGCCACGGCCGTGGGAGGCGGAGGCAGAGGTTAGAGGGACGCCATCAGCAGCCATGGGACACCTGGAGCCACCAGGAGCTGGAAGGGGCACAGAACAGATTCTCCCTCTGAGCCTCAAGAGGAGGGAGTGTGGTGTTGCGGTCACCTCGATTTTCGACTTCAGACCTCCAGGACCATGAGAGGACCCAGTTCCATTGCTTTAAACCACGAGTTTGTGGGGAACTGTGATGACCAACACAGGAGACAAACACACTACGTCCCTGTCACGATGCACTCTTGGTCATTACCAAAGGCGTCTTTCTTAGATCCCTGCTGAGATTCTTCCCTGTCATAATTGACAGGATCAACTCAGGAGCATTTTTAACAAGAATTAATACCAGTGAATTGCAACCTTTCAGTGGAGCTCAAGCAATAATGCATTTTTAAAACACCACTGGTAGCTATGGCTTTAGCCTCAAGCTGCTGCAGCAGGCCCGTGGCCTCTGGTCGGCATGATGGGTCCCGGTCCATTGTCCTCTCTGCTGGGAGAGAGAGTGTGTGTCTTATTTCCTCAGCTTCTCTAGAAGTTCTACAGCCCAGTTCCACCCACATGTTAAACATGAACGGCTGGGTCCACCTGCGGCATTTGTCCTTTAGTCCATCAAGGGTGAGGCCCGAGGATCTGCATTCTAAACAGCTCAGGCGACGCTGCAGACTACAGCTTGTACATAAGATAATCCAGACTCTGTTTTGCCTGCCTTGTTTTGGAACTTCCAACGGCTCTTCCCATAGTGCCCTGCTCTCAATAACATGCAGTCATATGAGATGGATTACTTTGAACTGTTAAACCCTTCGGGACAAGGACCTCATCTTATACCCAATTTATATATCTTTGGCACCTCCATTAGTGCCAGATTACAGCGGGCAGGGATGTGGTTGCTGGCAGAAGACATATTAGAGGGTGGGTGTGCCTGCAAAACTCCCATCTGTAAGGCTGCTAACACATCGCTGGGTGCCAATTCATCATAGGAAACGCCAATGTGCTTCAGTGAGCCATTCCCAGTTGGAGGTGCGACTTGGAAGGGCCTTGCAAAGTAATGAGATGAGCAATAAAGTGCTTCGTGAAGGAGAGCACCTCTGGTTAACCAGAAAGCTTCTGTTTTGCCGAGTTTGGGGCCAGAGCTGAATGGCTCCGGGAAATAAAAGGAAGAGTAATGTGCGGAGAGCGGTCTTCACGCTCCCACCCTCCCTCCGTGCATGCTCCTACTCTGCTGTCCTGCACAAACGCTCCTGGAGTTCCGCCGGGAATGCAGGCGTCAGCGGAGCGCAGACCACACCGTGACAAGCGGGCAGCCGGGCACGCTTCCCTGGGCCACCCTGCCAGCCTGCGATTGGCCAGCGCCTGGTAAGAAACTTGAGTGTGACGTGAGGAAACCCGCTGTGGGAAGATCAGTCTGTCTTTTAAAATTGGTCTACATCACAGTTTCCGTTAAGCCAGACCAGTTCCAAGAAAGTGAAAAAGAACCTGTTTCCGGTTTTTGTTCATTTTCCTGCCGCCAGTCTACCCTTGAGAGGCACGCCCCCGAGGCGTCTGCGGCTCCTTGCCCTTGCAAGCTCATTAATGGCATTTTCTCAGAGAACCAGAAATAGCAAATTCATTAAAAGGCTTATCCTTAAATACAATACAGGCCTTTATGTGGGAGAAGGATGGCGTCTGAATAAAGAGTCCATTAGAGCTGCGGGCTGGAAAAAAAATGGGTCAGCTGCCTCTCCGAGGAGAAATTAATACAGCAGGCCAGAGCCGGCAACACTGCCCACATTCATCCCGCCACGCTCTTCCTCCTCAGGCTGCCAGAGCGCTCCTGCCCAGACTCGCTATTCCTGTCCTCAGCCCCCTGGAGCAGGGCCCATTTGTCCCAAGGAAGGCTATCAAATTGGCGACAACCTAAATAAATACGAGGGAGGAGATTAGAGCTGAGCCTAGGGCTGCGTTTGCGCATGTGCATGCCCTCTGAACATGAATCTAAACCAGACCACAGGAAAGCAAGAGCTAATGGGTGACTCATTTGCTGACCTCTTTTCCCTTTGGCGGGTCCTAATGTCAGTTCCCAGGGAGGTGGCTCATGGCAGAGTCTGTGCTGTTGTCCCCAGAGAAGAGCCGGTACAGAGAAGCTCGTTTCCAAAGTAGGAGCAGAGTGCTCCAAAGGACTGTCCAGCGTCCGGTCTCCTCTTTGTGCCCTAGGCGAGCTGCAGCACAGCACATGGTGGGCCCTGGGCGGCGGGTTGAGAGTTGGGGAGAGAAGCAGCAGCAGACCAGCAGGAACTGGGAAGCGGATATTCCCCGGAGAGTAGCCGGGGCCCAGTGTGTGACAAGCACAGACAGCACAGGACTGAAGTAAGCACAGGTTTGCAACGGGAGAGAGCTCCGCCGTGCGGGCAGAGCAGTGCGCCGTCCAGAAGGCGCGTGATTCTGAATGTGAGATAGTTGGCAGTTAGGAGTAGGTGTTCTGTCCAGTTTCAGTAGGATCCCCTGCTAGTGGGATGTGGACGAGAGGACCCAACTCCACAGAAAGAGGGAGTTGGCAGAGGGTCAGGTTCGTGGCAAACAACATGGAGAATTCAAGGAGTTTGTAAGACATTCAAGCAGGAGGTGCCTTATAGAAAATTTGACGTATAGTTGTGTTAGCTTGGAGTTTGCATTATTGTTCTGCAAATATTCACTCACTCCTACCCCCCACACACACACCATAAGCAGAGAAGACTGCCTCGTCCCATTGATGACAGGCTGCTGCTGGACAGTTGCTTTGGTCTGCGGAATGTTGGAGGATGTGAACATGAGCGGAGGCCTTCACTGTGTCGTGCAGTTGGGCCATCACCAGGAGAAAAGCACAGGCTGAGTGGTCCCTGCCCTACAGCCTGGCCCTAAGGGAGCAGACCCGGATCCAGCTCACAGCCTGGAGCCAGGCCCAGAGGACCTGAGCCCCGAACCGTAAGCAGATCTCAGCCTTGGTCAGCTGCAGCACAGTTAACCTGCATGAGGATGCTTCTGGTTGTGAGTCCTCAAGTTCTGGAGGCAGTTTCCAACACGCCATTATCGTGGGCAGTCCCTGACTAAGACAGGGGGTGAGATATTTAGACTAGAGATATTTAGTGCTAGGAATTCTCAACTCATAAAGGATCGTTTGTTTATTTGTTCACTTATTCATTCAGCAAATATTTAGTACAAGCAGACTCTACCCTGGGTACTTCCATTCATTGGTATGGAGGAGATTGTCCAAGATCCTTATGGAAATAAGTCTCTTGGCAACTTTCCCAGGGAGAATTTACAGAGGGAGAAAAGGCGGCTGTCAAAAACTGAACCTCAGGGATGGCCAGCCCATGAAAAAGCCCTCAGAGAGGTACCGGGAGACACAGGTGAAGGTGGTTTCAGAAACCAAGGGAGGAGAGCCTTCAAGGGTGTTGACTGGTGGCAGGTGGTACGAAGAGGGAAGGAGTGTTGAGCCCTGAAAAAAGTCATTACAATTAGTCATTGATGCCCTGGGTATCATTAGTGGTGGGCCAGGATAGGGAGCCACAGGCATTGGCATCTGCATTAGTCAGCTCTGGCTGCTGTAACAAAATACCACGGTCTGGATGGCTTAAGCAACAGAATTTTGTTTTCTCACAATTCTGGAGGCTGGAAGTTCAAGATCGAGGCTCTGGCAGTGTTGCTTTCTAGAGAAGGGCCTCTTCCTAACTTGTAGACACCGGCCTCTTGCTGTGTCTTCATGTGGCCTTTCCTCTGCACATGCGTGGAGAGAGAGAGAGAGATCGCTGGTGTCTCTTCGTCCTCTCGTAAGGACACCAGTCCCATCAGATTAGGGGCCCATCCTTATGGCCTCATGTAGCCATAGTTACCTTTTTAAAGGAGTCACATGGTGGGTAAGGCCTACAACACATGAATCTGTGCTGGGGCACAGTTCTGTTCATAACAGCATCGGAAGCCTTAGTTTGGGTTCCAGCTCTATCAATGCCTAGATCACCCGTGAACTTCCTGCAGGGCTCCCTGTCCCGGTCTGTCTAGTAGGCACAGCGCCCTCCCCACAACCTGCCTGCCTCGGGGTTGCTGTAAGGAGACAGTGTGTCCAGGGCACACCCAGGAGTACAGCCACGGTTTACTTAGCCAGAAAAGGGTACTGGGTAACCACCTCACCAAACTCTGTTCTCTCTGTCTCTGTGGGTCCTGGCTGGGGCACCTGCTCTCATACTGGCTTTCCGCGCCACCACAAGGCTACATCTGGTGCCTGCTCCCCGCCCCTCCTCAGGAGGCGGGGCTCCTCAGCTGCCCTGCCTGTGCCACTCCCTGAGCTCACTCTCCTGAAGTGGGGATGCATCCCTCCCCTCGGGCTCTCAGCTGTCCTGTTGGGCCCTGGGGGCAATGACACCCTTTCGTTCCCTTTAGGGTCCCTTCAGTGGGGGAAATAGATACTTGGGTCTGATGTTTGAGGTCAGAGAACATCGAGGGATGCCACCCTCGGGTCACTTCATACTGATGATCAGCCCAGCGCAGGACGGAGCCCAGCACCACCTCAGGCTCCGGGCAGAGTCTCCACCTGGGCACTGGCGACGTTTGGAGCCCAATAGTTCCTCGCTGTGAGAAGCTGCCCCGGGCGTTGTAGGATGTGTACCAGCATCCCCGGGCTCTACTCACTAGATTCCGGTAGCCCTGCCCTGGTTGTGACGACCAAAAATATCTCCAGATGTTGCCAGATTTCCCCTGGAAGGAGAAGGATGCCAATCAGCCCTTGTTGAGAATTGGTGACTTAAAGTGAGGCTCTTGTTCATTTAAAGCTGGAGCAATAGTTGGACATTGACTTTGAAGAGCCTTCAGTTCACTTTGTCAAGACTCCATGGGAAGTCCCAGAATCCTCTGGGGAAAAGACGTTTCTTCCAGGAAGCCCAGCAGACTCTTACGTGGGCACGCAACAGGGTGGTGGTGCCAGCTGGAGTCTCCTAAGAGGACCTAGGGATTAGACCCCTGCCCCATTTTCCAGAAATATTTTAGGACTCTAAAGCGCCCTGACAATTAGAAGGACAACTCTCACATAACTAGCAATTTCTAACAATGTTCCACGCATTGCCTTTGCTTGAGAGATGCATCTTTGTTTGTTTGTTTGTGAAGACAGAGACAGACAAACTAGGGGCAGCCTAGAAGGTCACAGTTGCTTTGAGGATCTGGTTGACCTTGAATTTTCACCTCTTTGGAGCGTTAGTTCCTCATCTGTAAAGTGAGCATTTTATTTTATATTTTATTTTTTATTTTTTATTTTTATTGTTGTGCAAGTAGAGTTGTCTCCATTCCTGCCCCCCACACCCCAGCCATCCCTCCCTCCCTCCCTCCCCTGATCCCACCCCCACCCTTGGCTTTGTCCATGTGTCCTTTACAGTTGTTCCTGAAAACCCTCCCCCCTGAAAGGATGTGAATTCTTTCTGAACTGAGCATGTCATGAAAATCTGAGATGTTTGCGGGAAGCATCACCATGCAGGGAAATGAAAGATCCATAGCAGTGCAGTCCACTCACACAACACGCCTGCCGCAGACACCCCCCCCCCAACGGAGCCTTAGACGTTACCGTACTGATTGTTTAGCTTCCCTACCTGACACCTATTGGAAGCAGTACCCACATCGGCCTGTAGAACTGGGACTAAATGACAGCGGATGTAAAACATGGAGAACGGCTGAGGATTTTCTAGAATTATCTTTAAGAACCTGGGCGCTTACAAACTTTGAGCGCTTACTGAGCTGTGATATTCTGCAGTGTAACCTCCCCCTCCGCCCATGAGATGCCTCAGGCAAGTCTGCTGGCCCCGCCCCTGGCCAGGCGTCCTGTGGAGAGTAAAGGGGTCTGGGCAGTGATCACTGCTCCACAGTGTTTGCCCAGAAGCAGGACAGCACATCAGGACAGTGTGCCGGTCCCTGAGGAAAGGAGTCCAGCGGAAGCAGGAGCATGGAGCTAGCAGGGACTGAAAACCCAAAAGGTGGATGGCGATGGGATTCGCACCGTGTGTTTAATGCAGGTTCAAGTCCCCTTGCCTTTGAATCTCAAGGGCAGGACAGGGTGCCCAAGCAGACGTCAGACTTGGACCGCCTCGAGGACAAGACCGACTGAATTTAAAATGCATGATCTTCGAACAGTTGTAAGTTCTGAATTGACAAAAACATCTCATCCTCCTTTCGTCCACCTTTTCCCGATGATCTTTTATTCTCATTTAGATTAAGCTTACTCAACTTTTGTGCCCCCTTAAATCAGGTGAACCGCGTAGGCAGAAAGAGAAAGTGAAGTCCAGCACCACGGTCCGTGTGCCAGTGCCGAGCGCGTGGAACGAGAAGCGTGTCGCTGTGATCCCGAGCAGCGCGCGCCTGTCACTGGGGCCTCCCTCTCACTAAGTGCCATTCAGTGGCCTTCAAGGGTCTTATTCATGACCCCTCCTGCTTCGCCACGGGAGCACCCTCACTTATGCAATAAAAGTGACAAGTCGCCCTTCAGCAGATGCTTCAAGAGATACGTGAGGTCAGAACCCTCTCTTCCTCTTGCCTGGAAGAAAATTGCACCCGTCACAGTTCTGAAACAGACACAAACGCCCAGGCCCAGAGGAAACGGCTGTCGAATTATCTCCACAACAACAGGCAGCTCCTTGGCTGTTGCTACAGGGAGGCAGGTGGTCAGCCACTTGACTTGTTGGTCTTAGGACGCACAGTCCCAGACTGAACACAATTGTGGGCTACTTGAAATTTCAGCCAAATATACTGCAGCTGTCAGTATGGAATAAATAATCACTGATGGCTAAACTCGTGCAAATATTCATCATGAAAAGTTACTGCTTCTGAAAAAAATGTAGGCTAGGTCCCTTTTAAGGTACCTAATTTTTATTTATTTAATTTTGTTCTTTTTAAAAAAGATTTTATTTATTTTTAGAGAGAGGGGAAGGGAGGGAGGAAGAGAGGGAGAGAAACATCAATGTGTGGTTGCCTCTCATGTACCCCCAACCAGGGATCTGGCCCACCACCCAGGCATGTGCCCTGACTGGGAATAGAACTGGCGACCCTTTGCTTCATAGTCTGGCACTCAATCTACTAAGCCACACCAACCAGGGCTTAAGGTAGCTACGTTTTAAAAAACAATCTGTAATTAACATGGACAGAAGATACAAGTTTTAGTGCCATAGGTTCCTTGAGCTGGAAGTAGTCTAGAGATAGTTCAGACATTCCTTTACTTCACAGCCTGGGGACTAGAGGAACCAAGAGGTTACTCTGAGGTCACCCAGCTAGTTAGTAGCAAGGCAGGTTTAGTGGGGGCGGGGCGGGGTGACAGGGTGGGGAGGGCATGATCAGTTTTGTTTGGGGCATGCTGAGTTCGGGGGTCCTGTGAGACATCCAAGTCCAGATGTCAAAGAAGCCGTTGGATAGTTCTGATGGCCCTGTAAGAGGGAGGTCAGGGTTTGAGTTGTAGATTTCAGGGTAGACGTTATTGATCGTCTCACTCACACATATTTCGAACTTGATTCTAGCCTGCGGCGGCAGAGGCTACAAAGTGTAAAATTGCATCTCTCAGAATTCCTTGTAGCTGCGTTTCTCAATGTTATTCCAGTCATGCTCTCAAGTAAGAGATTTGTTTGTTGTCTTTATGTTACTTTTTGCTGTATAGCAGGTCCTCAAATAACATCATTTCATTCATCAGTGTTTCATTTGAAAGTTAATGAGATACCTAGGAACTTAATTCTAGTTTATGTCAATTAGCCTATAAATAAAATTGGCTTTATTATAGGTTGTTTTGCTTAAAGTCACAGAACCCATCCATGATGTTAAGTGAGGATATACTGTATGTACAACATCACAGAGAACAATACAATGTACCCCGTTGCCCAACTTCAGAAATGACCAACGCATGCTAATCTGGCTTCATTTAGACCCCTATCTAATCCCCACCTCTGGATTCTTTTAAAGCAATCCATTAATATTTCAGTGTATCTCTCCGAAAGATGAGCATTTTCACAGCATATCCATAAGACCATTATCACACTGAAAAAAGTGACAGTATATTCTAGTATCACGAAATAGTTGGTCAGTGTTTATATTTAATCTGTGTTTTCTTCTAGTACTTGTATTGTTTCATAGTTTTGTCTCATAAAATTTTTACAGTTTTCTTTTCAAATCAAGATTCAAATAAGGATTCATATATTGCGACGGATCGATATGTCTTTTTGGTGTCTCTTAATCTGCAGTTTCACATAGACACACACACCCCTTTTATTCTGCTTGTTTAAGAAGCTGGGTTATTTTTCTTGAAGAGTTTCTAAGAGTTTGGGTTTTGTTGATTGCATCCTACTGATGTCTTTTAACGTGTTCTTCTGTCACTTGTATTTCCTCAACATTGGTAATTATGTCTACAAGACTGGTTAGAGTCAGGTTCCATTTTTTAGGTAAAGAAACTGCATAGAAAGTGTGAACTTGCATCAGGAGGAGCGTACCGTCTGATGTTCTCTTTCAGGGATGTTAGCAGTCCTTGACGGCTTCTTAATTCTATCATTCCATGTCCATTGCATAGTTAAAATACTTCTATACAGAGAAACTCTGCTCCTCACTTTGTAATCAGCCCGTGCAGTCCGTATTGGAAAAGCAAAATAAATAAATGCTGGATTGTATTTCTTAGATTATCTACCTTAAAAATAATGCTTCTTTTCCAACACCATCCAAGGATGACTGATGTAGTTTTTTATTGCGGGAGGATACCATGGTGGATTCAGTGGAATTTATGGATTTAAACGTATTTAATATGTCTCCATTCACTGCTGTTATGATTCCTACTGAGAAGTTCATATTGACCCATCTTTGGGCTCAGCATCCACAGTATAGGGAAGACCTCCGTCTACATGCCTGGACCAGCAGCCTCAGGAAACTTCTTCTCTGCTCATATAATGTGTAAAAAAAATGTACTTAGTTACTTAGCGAATCCTTTTAAATTTTTAAATGAGGATGAACATCCGTTGGTTTGATTACTGCCTGCTTGCGTTTGTTTTTCTGTAAACTGTGCGAGTTCCTTGCCAATGTTCCCATTGGGCTCTACATTCTTCTTTTAAGATTTATATAAGGTTTTGCTGGGTCCCCAGTGGGTGGTGCGTGAGAGGAAACCACACATTGATGTTTCTCTCCCTCTCTTTCTCCCTCCCTTCCCCTCTCTCTTAAAAAAAAACAAAAAACATTTATACAAACTTTTGCTAAGTCAGGAAATCAGGTTTCTTGTCATATGTATTGCAACATTTTTATCAATTTATCATTTGTTTGTTTTCTCGGTTTATTATTTTACAGTCTTGGTTTTTTCACATAGAAGTTTCAACTTTCCTGGAAATGTCCATATTCTTCTTAATGGCTTCTGGGTTTTATGCTCCAGTAATATATTATTTGAAGTGCTCTTTAGGCAACTCATGGAAAACCTACCACAACGTGGTTTAAAGAGTTAGAACATTAATTATCTTCTTTAACAGACAACCTCCACGTAAAAAGAAAATCTAAAAGTAGGGAAGACTTTGGTAAGTTGATTGAACAGCTCAGCGAGATCGTCAGGAGCTGAGACCCTTTCTGTCCCTGCTGTGACATCTGTGGCATGGACACAATCCTGGGGCTGGCCCCTCATGAGACGGCTGCTAGCAGCGACTAGAAGGGCGCACTCCCTTGTTTGTACCCAGTGCAGGGGGGCAAGGGAAGCCTCTTTGTCTGCCGTGGGATATTAGTTCCCGCTTTCTCGACTGGACCACTTTAGATCCCTGACCGTTCTGGATCAGTAACCATCACTGGAGGGTGCTGTGGATCGATGGCCTGAACCAGTCAAGAGCCACCGCTGGAGTGGAGCTGGACACGGGGTCAGCTTACTCTGAGCCTCCCGGCCTGTAGCGGGTGGGGAGTGGCTGCTGGAACATCACTGGGTGCTGCTAAGAAGGAAAAGGGCAGGAACCTCTGTTGGGTAGTTTAGGTAGACCAAATAATCACCCCCCAAGATGCCCACAACCTCATCTGCCTTCTGGGGTATGAATCTGTTAACAGTGGCATCTGTTATTGACTGTCTAGTGTGATTGAAGAATTCAAAAATACATTATTTTAAATTTTTTATTTATTTTCAGAGAGAAGGAGAGAGAGAAAAAGGGGGAAAGAAATATCAGTTGGTTGCCTCTCGCACACTCCCAACCAGGGACCTCGCCCGCAACCCAGGCATGTGCCCTGACTGGGAATCCAACCAGTGACCCCTTGGTTCACAGGCTGGTGCTCAATCCACTGAGCCACACCAGCCAGGGCCAAAAATACATTTTGATGAGGACAAGAGGAGTACAAGATAGCTCTTGGTTCTGAAGTGGACTGGGGAGAAGATCGATGAAGGAACAAAGAGGGGGAAGAAGAGAAGCCTCTGGTGGAGGACGGCGCCTGGGCATCCGGACCCATCTCCATGCAGCCGCCAGGGCAGCCTTTATAGAACGTGGGTCAGGCCATGTTGCCCTGCTCAGAGCTCCCTGGGGCTTCCCATTGCACACGGGGTAAAACCAAAGTTCTTCTGTGACCAGCGGGACCTCCTGACCTGGCCCCATCACCCCATCTCCTCCCAAGGGGACCTCTCCTGCCATTGCCACTGCTCACTCTGACCCCGCCACACTGGCTCCTTGCTGGTCCAGGAACTGACACACACCTTGCACCTCCAGGCCTCTGCTCTTGAATCCCTGCCAGGCATGCCCCCCTTGCACACCTCACTGCTCACTCTTTTGTTTCCCTCAGACCTTCATTCAAACGTTAATTTCTCAACAAGACCTTCCTTGAGTGCTCTGTGTACAATTTTACTCCACCCCCTACATCTTCCTTCTTGCTTTATTCTATTTAGCACTTATCACTACCTAACAGATTGCTTGCTTTACTTGTTTAACATGTTTATTGTCTGACTCACCAGAATCTTAGCTTCTTGGGCACAAGGATTTGGGTCGACATTAAGCATGCTGGTGCCCCCACTACCATGAACAGTGCCTGACATACTGCAGGTTCTTGTTGAATAGTCTTTGAATGATTGAGCCAAAGGGGAATGTATGCATAAGAGAGAGAGGTTTTACTTCCTAAGGGTCATTTCTTTCTTCTTAAAAGAAATTTTTGGTGGGTGTATTTTTTAAGAAAAATAGCGAGTTGACTATTTATTCCCACCAGCTACAAAAACCCAGGGCAAGGGCCAGCCTGGTTTTGCAGCCTGTTTGCACGCAGAATCAACAGTGAAGACCACTGAGTGGGAAAGCATGACATGATATGAGACATAATTCCTCCACGAGGCTCTATGTTACAACCCCCCCCCGGGGGGCCTGGAGGTTGGCCCCCAGGGACAGTTACCTTTTTTTTATATATATATATATTATTGATTATGCCATTACAGTTCTATTTCCCCCCTTCATTCCCCTACACCCTGCACACCCCTCCCCCACCATTCCCCCTCCTTTAGTTTATGACCACGTGTCTCAAGTTCTTTAGATTCTATATTTCCCCTACTATTCTTGCCCTCCCCCCTATCTATTTTCTGCCTACCGTCTATGCTACTTATTTTCTGTACCTTCTCCCTTCTTCTGTTCCTCCCAGTCCCCTGTTGCTAACCCTACATGTGATCTTCATTTCTATGGTTCTGCTCCTGATCTAGCTGTCCTCTTAGTTTGCTTTTGTTTTAGGTGTGGTTGTTAATAACTGTGAGTTTGCTGTCCTTTCACTGTTCATCTTTTTTATCTTCTTTTTCTTAGATAAGTCCCTTTAACATTTCATATAATAGGGGCTTTGTGATGATGAACTCCTTGAATTTGATCTTATCTGAGAAGCACTTTATCCGTCCTTCCATTCTAAATGAAAGCTTTGCTGGATAGAGCAATCTTGGATGTAGGTCTCTGGATTTCATGACTTGGAATACTTCTTTCCAGCCCCTTCTTGCCTGCAAGGTCTCTTTTGAGAAATCCGCTGACAGTCTGATGGGAACTCCTTTGTAAGTGACTGTCCCCTTATCTCTTGCTGCTTCTAGAATTCTCTCTTTCATTTTAATCTTGGCTAATGAAATTATGATGTGCCTTGGTGTGTTCCTTCTTGGGTCCAACTTCTTTGGGACTCTCTGAGCTTCCTGGATTTCCTAGAAGTTTATTTCCTTTGCCAGATTGGGGAAGTTCTCCTAAATTATTTGTTCAAATAAGTTTTCCACTGGTGGTTGTTCCTCTTCCCCTTCTGGTACCCCTATAATTCGGATATTGGAACATTTAAAGATGTCCTGAAGGTTCCTAAGCTTCTCCTCATTTCTTTGAATTCTTGTTTCTTCATCCTTTTCTGTTTGGTCATTTTTTTTCTCTTTCTGGTCCACTCCTTTTTTTGAGTCCCAGTTTCCTTTCCATTACTATTGGTTTCCTGTGCATTTCCATTCATTTCAATTAGTTTAGCCTTCATATGTTCCTCTAATTGGTGGCTAAAATCAACCAGTTCTGTGAGCATCCTGATCACCAGAGTTTTGAACTGTGCATCTGAAAATTTGGCTATTTCTTCATCGCTTAGATTTATGGGCTCTGGGGCTCCGAGTTGTTCTTGAGCCATGTTTTGGTCTGTTCGTGCCTGTCAGGTATGAGGAGGTGTTCACCAGGGCAGGTGGTACAAGTCGCTGGTTTGTGACACTGTATGTGGGGCGGGGTCAGAGAGGGATAATGGCAGTCCCCTCTGCCACTTTCCGCTACTGGGGCCTGCACGGCCTGTCTCAATGCTTGCTCCTTCACCGGTTTATCTGAGCATGAATGTGTGTCTATGTTCAGCCCTCAGTCCACTGCCTTGTGCCCTCAGTGGGTCCACCTGCTTCTCCACACCTGGGATCCGCCCACAGCTGCTGGCGCACCTAGGCTGCGCTCCCAGGTCAGTCAGGTAGGTCCGGTGGATCTTTCCTGCCCGACCCCGCTCTGCTGCTGGCTCTGCCCCTCTTACCGGTTTGGCTGAAGGGTTCGTTGTTGTGAGACTTCCGTGTAGTTCAATTTTCTGTGGTTTGGCTGCGTTTTTGTTGCTAAAACTTTGTTGTTTTTAAACTTGGTTGTGTGAGAAGGTGCAGTGCTTCCACCTACACCTCCATCTTGGTGGAAGTCCAACAGTTATCTTTTATAAATATTAAATAAGGTTATTCTTGAAGCCACTCACTCCCCTGCCCGAGGCATCTCCCCACCTCCACTCTGCCTTGTCTGTCTATTGTGACTCGAACACCAAGGCCAGCCCGGAAGCGGGGCCCTCTCAAGAGCAAGGTCATGTGTTATTTCAGGAAGTGAAGAGTTAAGCAACAGCCCAACTGGGTCCTGAGAGCCACAGTGAAAAATCCCTAGCTGCCCCCCAAATATTCCCTGAACTGTAAATACCTACATATGTTTTACATATGTATGCGTACTATTCATTTTCTCTTGTCTTCATGCTGTGGGCCATTTAATGCATACTCATTTGTTGACAATTCATCAGGCATCTTTTACCAGCACCAATTCTGTGTCAGACACTATGTAAGATACAGGATATGCAAAAGAAAGCAAGAGAAAACATGGACTTTTTACTGTATACTGGGTTTGGCTGCGTGTAACAGCAAAACCCAGAACACATGTGAAATTTATTCCTCTCTTACATAAAAGAGGTGAACAGTGACAGAGTAGGATGGGAGATGCGTGTTTTTCCGTCTCTCTGCTCTGCCATGCCAGCTGCAGGGCTTCATCCTCAAGGTCACCTCATGGTCCAAGATGGCTGCTGGAGCTCCAGCCACGGCAACCACTTTCCACACTGCTGGAATGAAAAGAGTGAAGGGGGGTGCACCCCTCCCACTTAAGGAGACCTCCTGGAAGCCCACATAATACTTTTCTAAGATTTCACTAAGTAGAACTTAACCACGTGGCCATAACCAGCTGCAAGAGACTCTAGAAAATAGAGTATGTTAGCAGGATACCTACACAGTATTGAGATTCTAGAGACAGGCACCTTGTGGAGTGGAACACGGTTCACTGGTTACCAATACCAGGGGAAGACTCCAACTCCATGAGGGAGAGCAAGGATCATAACTATGCCAGCTGCCAGGAGTAGCAGTCCAAACACTTCTGCCCACTACAGCTTGGTGTTGGAGTTGCCAAGGGAAACACAACATGGTCAAGCACTGGGTAGAACAGCCAGCGCTTTAGCCCCGTAAAGAAGGGAGAGCAAGGTCAGCTCCAGTAGTGCACGCATGTCCCTCCCGGCCAGCGACGCTCCAGCAGCTGACACAATTGTGCAGCAGGAGGAGGCTCCCCGCTCCCTTGTGGGGTCTGAAGTACTGACAGCTGGAAGCACGCCTGAGCGCCTTTGACACGCAGGCTTCGGCAGAACACACGAACACACACCGACCCTAAATTGGCAAAGACCTTCTTGCACGAGGTGAAAAGCCTGGCACAGGCTGTGCAGGCCCTTTGTCTTTAGGGGAAGAGGGTTTCAGGCCCAGGGCCCTTCCTTCAGTGGTGGAGCAGAGGTTGAAAGATTGCGTGCCTGAGACTGCCTTTCCCGCCCCAGTAGTCTCTGCCACAGAACAGGATCTGTGAGGCTCTGAACATGTCATAGAGGCTCTGAAGAGAAATGGCCATGGGAGAGCAGAGAAAGAAGCCATAAATTTACCCCGACCTGTTTGAGAAAAGAAAGTAGGACCCATAAAACAGTGCACATCTCTTTCCCTGCCTTCATACCAGGAGAGACCTGTTCTCGGGTTAGGAGAAGGTAACTCATGGGGCCAGCTATGCGTGACTCAGTAAATGCATGAATCCTTGTGGGGGCCCCAGAGGAGCTCTTGGAAAGCAGATGGCATTGGCTCTGGAACTGCCAATTGAGGAGGATTTCCCCAGGGAGAGAATGGCAGGGGAGGCATTCCAGACAGAGGGAGACGTGTGAGCAGAGGTGGCAGGGTCTGAAAGCATGCAGCTTGCTCAGGAATCAGTGTGTAACCCAATGTCGCAGTTGCTTAGGGTCTGAGGGGGCGGTGGCAGGATTTGATGCTGGCTTGTGTGGAGCCTTGAATGTGGGCTGAAGAGCTCTGTGGTACCCAGTGCACAGTGGGCCCGCCCCCCCCCCCCCCCCGCCCTGGGCAGCACTGTGAGCAGCTGTCTTCAGTGCACTGACACGGAGGGCAGCGTCAGGAGACAAGGCTGGAGTGGGGAGGGGAAGAGTGGGAGGGACACAGCGAGGGGAGGGAGGGAAGTGAGGACTTTCCGGCGGCGAGCCTATACAGTCTCCAGTCACTGAGTGCGCATGTCTTGGGAGGAAGAGAAGAGGCTGAAGAGGACTTCTGGGCTCCCATTCAGGTTGACCGTCTCACAGCATCAAGAAGCAGGTTGCCGTAGCAAGAGGAAGAGAGTGACTTTACTGTGCTGTGATGCCTGGGTTACTGTCCTCTAGATTAGTGCCTCCTAATCATCTCTCTGCTTTGACACTGGTCCCCTGTGGTTTATTCTCAACCCAGCAGCCAGGAAGATCCCCTTCAAGTCAGATCACGGCTGCCCTTCTGATCAAACCCACTAGTCACTCTCATCTGTGGGTGGAAGCCAAAGTCCTAGACTCTACAACTCAGGCTCCTGATGACTTTGCTGACCTCACTCCTATGAGTGTCCCCTTCGCTCACTCTGTTCCAGCCCCACAGGCCTCAGGGCCCTGGCCCTGGCCCTGGCCCAGAACTCTTGGCCAGATGTCTGCCTGGCTAACCTTTCAGCTTCTTCTCATCTTTGCCCAAAGCTCTCAGTAAAGCCAACCTGAACTGTTCTGTTTCAAGTAATGTCACCCTCTCTCCATATTCCTGGTCTACATTTTGTTTTCCACTTTTCAACATCCATAATGAACTCATTTACTATATCTATTATCTGTCATCTAGCTCCCTGCTACTAGAATTCAATTCCAATGAGGGCAGATATTTCAGTATGTTGTATGTGCTGGCATACCTCAAGAAACTAGAATGGTGCCTGGCACATAGTAAGTGCTCAATGATGACAACCCATTGAATTCATGAACTCCTGTGGAGATGTTGCATAAGGGTCAGAAATGGTGGTCTTCTGCTCTGGACAGAGCTAGGAACTGTGGAGGCAAAAGGTGACTCCCACAATGGGGCAGTAGTCCTGGGGACAGGACCTGAGGTTTCCCTAGCTGGAGGTAGACTTCTACTCATGCTGCTCAAGGAAGGGAGGTCAGATTAGGTCAGAGACCCACCAGGAATCAACATAAAGGAGAAGCCATGCCCACGGTCAGTCCAGCCTGGAGGACCACGTGGTGTGACGACTTGAACCTAGTTCTGCACAGGAAAGGGAGGCCACCTGCCTCAAATCCAAAGTCTTTCAGGGCTCAGGGCTCCATGTTGCAATAGAAAGAAGTAAGATTTTAGAGTCGGACAAATTTGGGTTCATGGGCTCTCTCTTTAGCTGTGTGACCTATGGCCAATCATTTTTCTTCTTTGTTCCTTAGTTTACTCTTCTGTAAAAGGAGGCTAGTAATACCTTTGCATTTTATTAATTATCATTATCATTATTAAATGAGATAATGTCAAGTGCCTACATTTCATATAGGTAATGTTCCTGGCATAAGGTGAACACTAAAAATGTTCATTCTGATGATGATGGAGGATGATGCTGATGGCGGTGGTGGTGATAAGGATTTCTGCATGGTTACAGCTTGTGAGGATGTGATGACAGGAATGATGATGTAAGGCCCCAGATGTTTCTTGCTCTTGGACAGGCCTCTTTCACTCTTTCTCCCACTTGTATCTCTGTACTGGTCTGTGGGGCAGTGGCAGAGGCATTCATCATTTCCTACTAGTTGGGTTTTACCATGTCATGGAGGCCAAGGTCACAGGTCACTCTGTATTCACATCCTTCCAACCTTCAGACCCAATAGGCTAGAGATATTCTCTCCTCACTCAATGAATAAAGTCCCAGGGAGAACCCTGCCTGGCCTGGCTTGCATCTCATATCCACCATGTGCCACTCACTTTGGATAGAGGGATGGGATTCTAAGCATCAGCCCAGGCAGAAATACCTACTCACCCCTGTGGATGGAGAGCCCATCACAGACAGTGTATGGGATATTGCTTCCTGAAAAACTAAAAAAAGTAGCCATCATGCTATAGCCAGCCACTATGTCATTTTACACTACCTTGCTATTGTTTTTATGTATTTGCCACCAAATTGTAAGCTCCCAGCAAGGACCATAACTTTTGTATTTTTGCACCCCTCTGCCCCTAGCATGGTGCCTGATGAAGGGAAAATTGAATGGAGATTGAATCCACTCCATGAATGGAGATCGTTGCATTGAAACTGGCTTGTTGAATGTGAGCCAGATGAGAGAACAACATTCTGTAGCTAATGCCCAAGGAAATAGAAGTGGGATTTCCCAGGAGTCTCATGGGCTGCAACTGTAGGGGCTTTTAAGTCCTTTTATCCTTTTCATGAGGGTCTTTGAGGTTCAGTGGAAGGAACACTGAAAATAAAGAGGTAAAGGACCAATCATGACTCTTTCACATAAGCTGTGTGACCATGCAGAAATCAGTAGACTACTGGGGCCCAAGTTGCTTTATTTACAAAAAGAGGAAGATATGGTCTTGGTGATATCATGCTTACAATCTTAAAATTCTATGAATATATTCACCTTTCTTTTTGACATTTATTGACTCCTTTTGGGCAATCTCACAACCAGGTATCATTTTTTAAAGGTCGTCATGTTATTTTGGCACAAGTTAGAAATTTGATGGTAACTTTGGTTTAATCTGAAGACTCAATTTAGGAAGAAAAAAAAAAACAAACACTGGTCTAGAAATCAGGGAACAAGCTCTAGATTCAGTTCTGCCCCAGTGAGATGAAGGATATTGCTTAAACTCTCCGAGCCTTGGACACCTCCTTTACATATAATACAGCTGGAGTAAGTTGGGTGAAAAGCAACATCTAACTTTAACTTTCTAAGGCACTGGAATGGGAGAAACAGCCTGTCTCCCTTTTTGCTTTCAGTAATAGAACCATCTGTGCTTTCCTTTGTCGCATGGCAGCCTAGCCAGAAACTGCACCTCCCAGCCTCCCTTGCAGCTATGGAATTAAGTGCAGGCCATTGGGAGGTGAGAGAGGGGGTATATACACCAGTTCATTCCCAGCCTAAATGCAAGCTGCTTACCCTGGACCTCCTCTATCTCTCTTCTTACTGATGGGAATCGCAACAAATGTGGCAGTGGCCTTGGACCCAGACAACAGAAGCTACAGTTTGAGGATTGATGAAGGTTGAAGGTGGCAGAGCTGAGTGATCATAGACCAGAGCCTTCCACCCACTTCTGACCACCACTGGCCTTGAGACTGTTATGAAAAAGAGAGAAATAAATTCCACCATATTTAACCCTCTGTGTTTTGAGGAGTCTTTTATAGTAGCCCAGCCTGTACCCTACCAATCACAGAACTAGAATTCACTTTTACCTAACTGGCATTTCTGTTTTTCTTCAATGGTTTGAATGGTGGTAAGACCACAGGCGCTAGAGTGAGAATGGAAAGAGTCCCGGTTTGGATGCTGTCCAGTCCCGTAACCTCCATCACCTTATCCAGCCACTCCTTGACTTAGTTTGTCAATCGATAAAACTAGACAATAATGAGGCCTACCTGCTGTGGGATTATTATGGGAATCAGATGAGAGAGGGTGTGTAAGTCTATGACCCTAGCACCTGGCACCTTGTAAACTCCTGGGGAGTATTTCTATTATCAGTGTTGTCAGGATTGCCTCACTGGTAGCATAATCATCATCAACATCATCATCATCGTCGTCATCATCATCAGCATTTACGTCCTTTTAAAAGTGGCTTGTTGAGCACACCATTTTTGGAGACTGTGTAAGAATAGGCAGGCATCCTGAATCCAGCGCTCTGGGACCCTCTGCGCACCTGTAGGACACACAGTGGGTTCAGTACCGTGCATACATATGTGTCCTACAGACGCCTGCCGCTGTTGCATTTATGCTGCTTGTAATGTCACCCACAGGTTGATTGAGCGTGGCACTCACTTTGCCCTTGGTTTTGTCAGTTCAGCAACCTCTCGGGGGCCAGAGCATCTGAACTGAGATCAGGAGCAATGAGGAAAAATGAAATGGGTGGAGAATGGTTTATTTTTTATGATCATCATCCTTAGGTTTGCTTTTTGATTATTAAAAAATGCCAATGACAGGTGTCTAAGGAAGAAGGCTTCAAAGTTACCATTCGTGTGAATAATTTTCCCTTTGAATCAAACACAATGTTAGATATACAAAAGTCACATGGTTAGTTGGTTCATATCCTTTGGGATTTTACAAATATTTTATATTTTTCTTTTCCTTTGATCATCTTAACTTACCAAGTAATATGTACTTTGTAGGAAATGAGAAAATGCAAAACAGCAGAAAATGTTAGCAATTAAAATCCCCTCTAATCCCACCACCTGAAAATAACTGAGTCTTACGCCGGGATTTCTCCCAGCTGTCCAGGGGCAGCACTTGCTCCCCCAGTGCCCCTCGGCCCAGACTCTCTTCCCAGAGCTCTTGCTCGCACTGCCCCCAGTGCACACCCCCTGCTCCCACAGGTCCTGCCTGTCCTGACTGTACCTGTACAAGGAGCTGTGAGCCCTGAGCTCTTCGTCATTTGTTCTCACGTGCCTTCGACACTTTAACCCACAAGGGACAAAATCTGAAGAACTCCCAGCCTACCACATCCCAAAATAAGTGATGAGGGATATTAATTGGCATTATAATTAGAAAAAAGCTCAGTGGCCAAATGTTGGGGTAAAACCAGTTAAACAAATGTCTTTATAACAAAGGTGCCTAAACACTCCTCAGGCCCATTGGACCTTGACCTCTCTTGTTCGCATCCGTCCCCTTTGATAATATCAGTTTAGTTGGACCATTGCATTCCCAGGAGAGGATACTTAGTTTTCTCTGAGAGATTAAAGGACTTCTTGTCTCACTTAGGTCCCACTGCTTGAGAAGGGCTGAGCTGGGCCTTGGAACTCAGGTCCCCTGTCATCAGCCCTGCACTTCCTCCAACTTCCCACAGGCCATTCGTCCTGCATCCTGTTTCCACCTGAACATTGTGCGTGTGCCTGCGTGTGTGCACAAGAGCTTCTGAGAGTCGAGACCAAGTCCTAACCCGTTGTTCTGTTTCCTCTGGTGCTGAAGTTGGTGCTCTGTGAACCTTATTCGGCTTCCTTAGAAGGGTCAGAGTAGCAGCTGTAGTGGACTTCGGTTCTTGCTAACACAGCATCCATTCTTCTGGTACCAGATTTCCAATTTCCACTGAGATGCTGCTGTTTACCCCACTCCATTCCTCTGTCCTTGTGGTTGAGGAAGGTCAACCCCATTACCTTGGACCCCACGTGACCTGAAATTAACCAGTGAGTGTATTCTACCCCATTGACTGCAGGAATTAACATTAGACCCATGACCCTGCTTGGATGAGTAGAGTCAACTTTGAGACTTGTCAGAACTGTTGAGAAAAGGCAGCTCTCTTTCTGGGGACACACTAAGCTGCTAAAATTTAACCTTGATGCTTGCTGCCTGTGGCTACTTTGCCAAAAACTTGCTGGAGCACAAAGCGGACTCAGGGAAAAGCAAAACTGTGAGATGGAAAGAGACGGTCAAGGTGACATGCTTTAAGAGCCGAAGCTGCCACTGGCTCTGGGCTTCTCAGGCACATGAGCCAGTAAGTTGCTTTTTTCCCAGCCAGTGGATTTGGGTTTCTGTTCTTGTATCTAAAAGAATTCTGATGAATAAATCTGTACATTTTTTTAGGATGTGCTTTCTAACAGATTTTGTATATTTTTACTAAACAGGAAGATCAGGCCAAGAAATGCTGAATTTCGTAACCTGTGGAATTTGGTTTTTTTAAGCAAAGAAGGGACTTTCAGGAGTATGAACTAAATACACTTTCTACCCTCTAGAACAGGCAGATGTTAAAAGACTAGCTAAGGGAACTTGGCCAAAATAAAGGACAGTGTCACCATAAATGAAAACGGAAGTGACTTTATACATGATTTTATTATCAGAAGCCACCCGGCAACCCCCCAGATTTCACCTCCAGGATGTGCTGACAGGAGTTTAAGAGCCATTGGACTTGAACTGAGTGAAAAGAGATCTGGACTGGGTCTGACACGTATTAGGTGCTCACTCAATGTTTATTAAAGAATAATTCCTAAAGAATAGTTTCTGGTTTTATTGCCTGGGATGAGTAAAATCACCAAGTGGCATTTTTTGATCAGTTGGATGGGAACAATAACTGCCTGCCTTTCTCCTGACACAGCCCGGCATCATTTCACTTGCATTTAACGCGTCTGAATGGCGTCGGTCTCCCCTCTGTCACATAAGTTCTTGCTCGTTTCTTTTTTCATCACTTTCATTTGCCCTCTGATGAATTCCGGACCAGGAGTTCCGCTAGATGGGGAGGATACAGTGGGGTGTGGCAAACAGTCCCTGCTCATTCAACTCAACAGCCTCTCCCGCAAGACCTACTGTGTGCCTCCTAGTTTCCTGGCCCAGTGTTCCCCATCTGGACACAAAGTTGAGTTATATCCTGACTCTCCTCACAAAGCCAGTGGGTTCTGCAGTGGTGAGTCCCCCTAGACCGTGTCCTACCCTCAGGGACACTGGGGCAAAAGAAGGTTGACTGCCACCGCTGTGGGCGATGAGGAGCCTCTGAGCAATGTCAAGCAGGATTGTTGTATAGTTGGCTCTTGGATGTGCAATGAACACGCTAGTAGACAAGGGATGAAGGGACCCTGAAGTAGAGGAGTCATAGGCAGGGGGGGTTGGAAGAAGAGATTCCAGAAAAACAGAAAACAGGCTTTCCCTCGATTTTACAAAAGCCAGCTGCTCCTAGTCTTGCATGCCACAGAGATTCCCAGGAGCGGTTGATGAAGGACGAGTTCAAGAGCTTCCTTCTGAAAGTAGAGTAGCTGCACCCAACATGGTGTCTGTTATTTGTCAGGGGTCTGTTCTTGCCTGACTCCTGGATCGAAGCTTCGGACAGCATCTGTTGCACTTCATTCCCCATTCCACACCCATAGCAGCATCAGGACTCTCAGACTCACGTCCCCTGAAGAACTGAGGTCCTTAACGGAAAAGACAACACATGCATCATGGGGCTGCTGAGACATAAACTTCTGTTTCTCACTAGCCCAGTGGAGGCTGGACAGACAAGCCCAAATCTCCCAGGGAGGCCTCCGGACTGGCCCTTCCTGTCAGAATCTGTGTCTCAGGCTTAAATACTTGTGGATTAACTGATGCAGAACTGATGCAGTTAGATGGTATGGCCCTATCCCCCCCCCAAACTACATTTTTTCTGATTACAATTGAGGTATATACTCATCATAGAAAAAAAATGGAGAATGCACAAAAGCAAAAAAAAAAAGAAGAATCAATCACCCTTCCGTTTTACCATCCAAAAATAACTCTGCTCATGTTTTGGCATATTCTTGACCCTCCTCTTTGTTGATATGTCTGTATGATTTTAAAAAAGAATTGGGACCATGTTTTATCTTGAATTTTATGTTGTTTTTATTTTAACTTAAAGTAATTGACTTCCGACTTGCTGAGGTCCCCACTGTGTTGGGCTGGCATAGACTCTGTTCTTCCATGGATGCTTCTGGTAGCACAAGTCAGAGACAAAAGATGGGCTGGCCCATGAACTTGACCCCCATGGCCCTTCCATTTCTGGTATAGAGATTAAGTGAGCAACACCACCACCCATGAACTGAGAATAGGACTCCCTTGTGCTTATTAAAGGACCACATGTCACCAGAGCACAGAAATTCAGCCACGACTGGGAACGCAGTCTGCAAAGGTGACCAGACTATCATAAATGGATCTTTGGGTTTTGTTAAAGTGTTACTTGGACAAGAATATTTAGCTTGAAACACACTGTGTGTCTGAGGATTATGCAGAAGATACAATAAAAGATACAATAAATGGATTGAAAAACGTTTAAAGAGATCCCTCCCCCACCCCCCAAGAACAGTGGACAAAGTAAAAGTTCATAATATGGGCCTTCAATATATTCGCCTTTCATGCTGTGGGGTTTGCGTAGTAAAGCTGCTCTGAGCTTGGAAGAGAGAGTAACAGCCCTCAGGGTCCTGTCATTGATATGGAACAAGCGGACGTGCATGTCTACATAGACCTGTCCACAAAGCCTGCTTTCACAATTTAAATTTGCAAAGTCACAATCTGAACAGGTAGACTCGAAGAGTGGCCATTTCTGCTTTTGAGTTTACACAATTTTGTTTGGATGCATGCTTGCAAGTTTTCATGTTCCTACCTGGATTTCTTCTCTGTTAAAATATTTCCTGTGAGAGCTATTAAGATTTCTTCATACTGGCTTTATTCAGAGAAGAAGCATCATGCATGCATATGCATATCTACTGACCAGGTTGGCTGACCAAGGAAGCTATCACTGGTGTTCACTTTCCAAAAAGCTGTAAATGAGTCATTGAGATCTGAAAGACAGACAGGATGGCCTCTTTCCTGGTCCCGCATCTCATGCAGCTGGTCAGTGGTTCCCATGTGAGTGTTCGCCTGGGCTGATGAGAGTAGGGGCTGGAATCAAGAGCCCTCGGGGAGAGACTGCCCTTCCCTTTCAGCTAAGTCTCCATCTAGATGGGTTTGGGAGACAGTTGGGCTTCAGTTGCTCAGAAGCATATGCCTCTCAGCACAGCGCCTTGTGCAGCGAGGTGCCTAGCAACAGCTCTCTGATGCATAAGGGTGACATTTTTTTTCTGTCATAATCACATTTATTTGATAACCAAGAAAAACTCTGAGTTTTTTTAAAAGAAAGATTTTTTTCTTTTTTAAATATATTTTTTATTTAGTTATTTTTCAAGTACAGTTTTGTTTATTTCTCCCATCCCAGCCCACCCCACCCCATGCACCCCACCTCCCTCCCCTTTCCACCCCCCTTAGTTATTGTCCCTGTGTCCTTTATACTTGTTTCTCTAAATCCCTCCCATTTTTTCCCCTTAAATTCCCTCCTCTCTCCCTCTGGTCGCTGTCCCCTTGTTCTCTATTGCAGTATCTTTGTTTTTTTTTTTGCTTGCTTGTTTGTTTTGTTGTTCAGCTTCCTGTTAAAGGTGAGATCATATGGTATTTGTCTTTCAACACCTGGCTTATTTCACTCAACATAATGCTTTCCAGTTCCATCCATGTTGTTGCAAAGGGTAGTAGTTCCTTCTTTAAGGGTGATATTTTAATTAGCGTCTTACACTCCATCTAGAAATCCATTCCTCGGAGCCCAGGAGCCCAGCCTTGCTTGGGCCCTGTTCTGAGCCATTTCCATAAGGGAAGGGACAGCAATTGCGTGTCCTTCGCACTTCCTGGGCACTTCCACACCCAAATTCAGGGCTCTGACTATTCCTGAGTGCAGTAGGAATCCATCAGAAAGTTTTGAGCAGCGAAGGGACATAACTTTACTAACTTTAAGCAGATTCTGGGTGGCAAGACAGAAACTAGGATTAAGAGGCCGTTGTGATCCAGGCGAGAGGTGCCCATGACCCGGGCTAAGGGGAATATGAAATGATGAGGAGCGGAGAGGTTGGGGATGGGCCGATGGGGTAAATGTGGGATGTGAGAGACAGGGTGACTCCAGTAAATTTTTATTTTCCATTTTCTTATGGCGCTAAAATATAAATAACAAAGTCTACCATCTTAAGCGTATAGTTCTGTTATGCAACTGTTGCCACCACCTCTAGAAGTTGTTCATCTTTCCAAACCGAAACACAGTACCCTTTAAACAATGCACCCTGTTCCCTCCTCCCTCTGAACCCTGGCAACCACCATTCTCCTTTGTGGCTCCATGAATTTCCCTACCCTAGGAACCTCATGTACATGGAATCATGTGGCATTTGTCTGTTTGCAACTGGATTCTTTCACTTAGCATAATGTCTTCAAGGTTCATCCGTGTAGTGCCGTGTGACAGACTTTCTTTTTAAGGCTGAATAATATTCCTTTGTATGTGTATATATTACATTTAGTTTATCCATTCCTTTGTTGATGAACACTTGGGTTGTTTCCACCTTTTGGCCAGCGTGAATAATGCTACGAGGGTGCCCCTTCTTCCAGTTGTTTTGGAACCAAAACTCCAGAAGTGGAATTGCTGGATTATTGGTAAATCCACAGTTACGCCTTTAAGGAACCACGCATCAGTTTCACAGCAGCCGCACCATTTCAAATTCCCACCCGCAGTGCCCAGGGTTCTAATGTCCCTACATCCTCGCCAGTGCTTCTGTCCTGATTATTTTGTGCAATAACCATCCAAATGGATGTGAAGTGGTAGCTCACTGTGGTTTTGATTTGCATTCCCCTGATGATTAGTGATGCTGAGCATCTCTTCCTGTGCTTATTGGTCTGCTCTGAAACTTGACTGACCTGAGCAACTGGAAGAAGTACATTGCCATGCAGTGAGATGGGAAATATTGTAGGAAAACAGGTTTTGAAAGAAAAAGAAACAGTATAAGTTGACTTGCATGTTAGATATCCAAGTGGAGATTTTGGTAAACAATAGGAGTTTGATGTTCAGGTGACAGGAAGAGCCTGAGTCATTAGCAAATAAAGCAGAAAATCATGAAACCGGATAAGACCCCCCAGGGAATGTTTGTAGAGAGGAGAAGCAGCCTGAAGCCTGCTCTCTGGGCACTCCTATCTGGAGGAAGGGTGATGAGGAGGAACTAGCCCAGGAGATAAGAAGGAACATTTGGTAATCAGTAGGAGGGTGTTATATCCTGGGAGCCTTGAGAAGACACTGTTTCAGAGAGAAGGAAGTGATTTCTTACATCAAATGCTGCTGAAAAGGGGAACAGATGAAGAGTGAGAAGTAGCTATTGTTTTAGCAGTGTGGAGGTGTTCGGTGAAGCAGGGAGGAGCTGTTTTGGTGGATTATTGAGTTGGCTTGAAAGCCTGATTGGCAAGTGTTCTGGAGAGAAGGGGACGTGAGGAATTAGTGACAATGGCTATAAACCAAGTATTTGAGGAGTTTGCTCTAAAGGGTTACAGAAAAATGGGAGCATGGGATCAAAAGAAGGATTTTTGTTAATGATAATGTTACAGAACATCTCTGCATGTTGATGGGAGTGATCCGTTAATGATGATGCAGGAAGCAAGGGCGAGAATTACTGAGCAATACCTCCAAAGGTGTTAGTTGGCTTCCTTCTCTCTCTCTCTCTCTCTCATAATGTACATTGCTCACTCAGTGTTATACTCTGGGTACTCAACAAATATTGTTTGTTTGTTTGTTTGTTTGTTTTCTTTTCCATTTCATTCCTGACTCCTGCTGCCAGACTTGATGGGAAGTTTCCTCAGTATCTGGTGCTCAGAATCCATTCATTACAGCTTGGCTAAGCCTGCAGTGCTCAGCCCCTAAGACGTGAAAAGGCCCTCATCTGAAATTTTCTCTGAAATCAAACCAGTGTATTTCTAAAACCCTCAGGAAGTCTTGCTGACTTGCTCAGTATTTCTCTTGGCTGCTGAATTATCCATGTCCCTTGATGGATTCTGAACTCAGCCTCCTCCTGAGAAGGTGGATTTATAAATGAATCAGGGCCATGTGCTTTGATGTTTCAGTTTAGTAGGTGGTGAGCAAAAGAAAGCAAAGAAAGAGGTGGCAGGAGAAGGGTTGCCAGGTAACCTGTGAGGCACCAACCCAGAAAAGGGTGGATCCACTCAAAATCTGCTCAAAAACTTCAGATGTGGTATCTCCGAGAACAAGGGATGCTCCCTTTTGAGGGGCTAATGTGAGAGAGAAGGAAGAAACATTTAGTAAGTTCTTACCGTGTAGAGTACCACTATGTAATGAGTAGCTACTGTGTATGAGTACCTACTATGTAATGAGTACCTACTATGCACAAGTACCTACTATGTAATGAGTACCTACTGTGCACAAGTACCTACTATGTAATGACTACCTACTATGCACAAGTACCTACTATGTAATGAGTACCTACTGTGCATGACTACCTACTATGTACAAGTACCTACTATGTGTGAGTACCTACTGTGTGTGGTACCTACTATGTATGGGCTCCCACCATGCTCCTGCCTTCCTTCATTCTCTTCTCCACACTAGCAGTGCATCCCTGTCTTGTATCTGAAGTTATGGAGAAGAACTCAGTCTTTCCCCATGGAATACAACGTTAGATGTGGATTTTTCATAGATTCCCTCTATCAGGTTGAGGAAGTTCCCTTCTGCTTCCAGTTTGGTGAGTGGTTTTTATTATGAAAGGGTGTTGGATTTTGTTAAATGCCTTTCCTGGGTCTGTGGAGACCATCATGAGGCTTTTATCCTTTGTTCTATTCCACTGTCCTCTATTCCCTTCCTGCAGTGCATTACAGTAAGCGATTTTCAGATGTTGAATTAACTCAGCGTGCCCACTTGGTCGTGGTGTGTAATTCATCAATAGCTGAACTCCATTTTCTAGTGTTCTGCCTCCCAACATGTTCTTTTTGAACAAATCAGAGCTTTAAACCCCTTGCTGGATTCCCATGGCACCTTGCAGACGTCCCCTGGGGAACAATGCCACAGATGCCGTCTGGAGGCCTTTATATGATCCCACCCCCTTCCTTGCTTCTGCCCTGTCCTGCTTCCCTGTTCCCTTACTCATTCCTCTGGGGACAATCCCTAATAAATCATTTCCACACAAACCCTCTTCGCACGTGCTCCTTGTGGGGGTCGGCCTAAGTCGCCACCACTGAGGAGCGTCTCTGGTCACATCGTCCCTCCCACGTGCCTGCACTCCTCACACACACTGTGGCTTTTCCTGCAGGTGATTTATTCCCTGAACACCCGCCAGGATGAGGCCGAGGCCAGCATGGAGGCGCTGCGGGAGGCCCACCAGGAGGAGCTCTGGAATGCTGTGGCAGAGACCAAGGCGAGGTTTCTGCAGGAGCAGGCACAGGGCCGTGCAGAGGAGGAGGAGGCCCTGCTCCAGCGCATTCAGGCCCTGGAGAGTGCACTGGAGCTGCAGAAGAGACTGACGCAGGAGGCACTGGCCCAGTCGGCCACGTGCAGGCTGGAGACCAAGGAGAGGGAGCTGAGGGTGGAGGCGGAGCATGCCGAGCGGGTCCTCACCCTCTCCAAGGAGATGCTGGAGCTCAAGGCTGACTACGAGAAGAGGCTCCGGCACCTGGTGGGCCACGAGGTGCCCCAGTGGGGCCAGCTGTCCCAGGAGAGCCCTGACCCAAAGGCAGAGCCAAGCACTGGCCCCGAGATACGAGAGGTCCTGCTGGAGGTGGAGCGGCTACGAGCAGAGAACCAGCAGCTGAGCAAGGACTACGCCCAGAAGGCCGAGGAGCTGCAGGTGAGCTACGAGCGGGAGAACGAGGCCATCCGGCAGGCCATGCAGCAGTCAGTGAGCGAGGCCCTGTGGCAGTGGCAGGAGAAGGAGACTGACCTCCGCAAGAACTTCCAGGTGCAGGAGTCAGCCCTGCAGGCCCAGGTCCGGAAGCTGGAAGGGGACCTGGAGCACAGAGGCCGCAAGATAAGTGACCTGAAGAAGTACGTCCAGAAGCTGAAGGAAAGGATTCAGGTAATGCAGGATCCCTCCCTACCTCTTCCATGGGAGAAGCACGACCCCTAATTTTGAACACTGGCTATGTGTCCGGCACTGTGCCAAGCACTTGACTTCTACCAAAGTGAGCTCTATTATCTCCATTGAGTTAAACCACATTTATTCAGCATGCATTTATATAACATTATCTACCGTGAGCCAGGCCAGGGCTGGGGGGAGGAGACATGTGGTGAGCAGATCTTGGTCTCTGACCTCAGAGAGCTTAGACTTCCAGTTTACAGATAGGAAGACAAGCGTGACATTGAGAAGCTTAAGGACTGACCCAGTGGGGCACACTGCTGGTAAGTTTGTGAACTCAGGCCACCCTCATTCTAGAGACCCTGCTCATTCCATAACAACTCACCTGTCCTGATATCCTTGGGGCTTTGTATTCGTGGAGAGCCAGACCATCAAGCCAGTATGTGAGCCCCATGGACGCCCAGAGCCCCATCCCTAGAAGCAGCAGTGGATAATGCTCCCAAGACGCCCTGAGCATCCTTTTCTGTCCCAGATACGTTATCTCATTTTATCCTCACCACAGAAGGATTCAGTAACTTCACGGAGGTCATACAGCCAATCGGAGGATGAATGGGGAATTTGATGAACCCTGAGCCACTGAATCACAGAGACTTAAGGGCATATGCTTTGCATTTCCGTGCCTTTTAGATCTGATGTTAGTTCTGTGAACAAAGGATGTCTCTGCACAGAACTGTAACCAGAGGCATGAGACCCTGTCTGTTTGTGTAGGACCTGGATGTGCAGCTCAAGGAGGCTCGACAGGAGAATTCAGAGTTGAAAAGCACTGCAAAAAAACTTGGGGAGAAGCTGGCCGTGGCCAAGGACAGACTGATGCTACAGGAGTGTCACGTGACACAGAAAACCGGTGAGATGCCCTAGAACGATCTCCTTCCAGATGGGAGGTTAGACGCCAGGCGGGAGGCTGTGGGGGTGGGGCAGGGTGGAGGGGCAGGCCTGTTTGGTCCGACCCACCCAGCAGGCCAGTCCCGTCCATGGGGGACACAGGTGGCCAACACCTAGCACTGCTACAGGCCAGATATCAGAAGACACGAGGGAGGAGGACCCCTTTGTCCCAGAAGTTGCCCCATCAGGCCACCGTAGTGCCCAAAGCTCTCAGCACTGGTCTCTATCCCACACTTAGCACCTCATACTTTTTGAATATTTAACTCACTGAGATAACACTGGTTAATAACACTATATAAATTTCAGTTGTACAACTTAATTCATATGTCTGTACACTCTGTTGCCTGCTCACCACCTGGAGTCTGGTTTTCTTCTGTCACTGTATTTTGACCCCTCTGCCCTCCCCCCGCCCCTTTCCCTCTGATAAGCACCATACACTTCACACTTTTAACCGTATTGCATACGGTGCTGTTGTAGTAGGGTCTTCCCAACAATTTTGTGAGATCGGTGGTGTCAGTATCACGGGTTACAGATGAGGAAATAACTCTGAGAAAGGCTACATGGCTAGGTCAAGGCCGACCAACCTGGTTGTCGATGGAGCTGGTGTTTGTGTCTAAGAATATCTGACTCCAAAGTGCCTCCCACTAGGCTCCTTCATCAGGAAGTTCTTGATTACCTGCAGTGTGGCCAGCTTGCCACTGGGAGAGAGAACAAAGGCACGCGACCTACGCTCTGCCTCCGGGAAGCATCTAGCACAGTTATATGACAGAGTCCAGCTTGCTTTGGTGTCCTGGACGGGCCCAGGCAGCAGGAGAGTGATGTGTCAGGTAGAGAAGGAATCGCCGAGGGCTGGAAATGTGCAGGGGAGCGGAGGTTCAGATTGGAACCAGAGGCGTGTGGAGGGTCAGAGCAGTGGACTCAGAAGCAGGGAATGAGGACCTTGGGGAATAGCGGAAGAAAGGGAGCAATTTTAGTAATATTTATTTCTTCTCTTATCTTTTAAATTCCCTTCACTTTGAACCCTTTGAATGTACACATCTCCAGGAACATGCTCAATTTTTTTAACCTATGGAAAACACGATCACAAAATTAGAGGTGAGCAGTGTAAGAAGGGAGAGCACTCTTCGAACTCAGGGTGCTGCTTGAGCAAAGACAACAGTCACAGCCTTGACTGTGCTCGAGGCCCAGGGGGCCACAGGACAGGGATTGCACAGGGGAGTGGTGAGCAAAATCATTCAAAGCAGAATGGGGACCTGGCTGCAGAAAACCTCAGACTGAAGCCAAGGCCAAGGGCATTCCAAACGAAGTTGAAACTTTTGCTTATAGATGACATGAAGACAGAGCGAATTGCAGAGAATGAAATCTTAGGGAAAGCGAATGACCTGGAATCCCGCAGTCCTCGTGCTCAGCAGGATCGGAAGTTCCCCAAGGAATGTCTGTGTACGAAAGGAGGCACAGATGCACAGGTAGTGTGTGACCCGGCCCTGGGGGCGGGGAGGGCACGGAGGCTGTGCTGCGGTGCGGGTCGGGTAGAGCTCCATCTGCAGCCGCAGCGGACTCACCTGGGAGCAGCAGGTGCCGTGGCTGCAGGGGTGGTGCGTGGGTCTGAACTCCAGCTGACTTCCTGCCAACTTCATGTCATTTGAAACTAGGAGGCTGAGAATGTAGCAGAATTCCCCCAACTCCTTATCTTTGACTCCAGGCAAACTGGAAACTTGCGTAGGGTCCCTGCTGAACGTTCCCAGCCAAAACTAAGAAAGCATTCTTTAGCAACCGCTACCATATCTGATCCTGTGACAACAGAGACACTGTTCCAGAGGGCCCTTTTCCGATGGTGCATAAAGTCAAGTCTCTGACAAATTTCAAATGTACAGTCCTATAAACTTTACTGCACCTTGTGAGGCAGGCTGTAAACCAGCACATAAACTGTAAAGGTTGCACAGAGGAAAAACGGTCATTCCCTGCTCTTTTTATAGGCCAAGAAAGAGGCTCGCGTGGAGACGGAACACGTGAAGCAGCAGTATGAAGAGGACCTCCGTAAAATCAAGCGTCAGACAGAAGAGGAGAAGAAGCACCTCAAAGAGCAGCTGGTGAAGCGCCTGGAAGACCTGGTGAAGACACACACCGCGGAGATCAAGTCGGTCCGCTCGTCAGCGGAGGCCGAGAGAAAGAGGCTGCGGACGGTGAGACCCACGTCTGCGCTGTTCTGCTTCCTTTTCTTTACCTCCCTTCGTTCCTCTCTCTTCTTTCCTCCCTCAAACCTTTCCTGAGCTCCTACTGTGAACAGGTGTAAGTTAGTTCTCTGTCCAAAGGGAGTCTGGGGTCTTTGGAGGAGAGAAGGACACCCAAAGACCGCGGGCTGGGGTCATGGACAGGAGGCGGAATTTTGTCACCCGAGCACTTACCTTAGGAACATGCAACTGCACTCAGCACAGTCAGGGAAAAGTGACGAAGCAACCACTGGGGCCTGGCCCACTGCCTGGACTCAGAGCCCAGCCCTGCCTGCCTGAGCTCAGCGCCCACAGCACTTATCTAACCTGGGCCGTCCAAGAGAGCCTGCGGAAGCCCCGGTTCCTCGGGCATGAAACACGATGGTAACAGCAGCTCTCTGCTTAGCTGCAAGGATTAAAGGAGGTGATCCAGGTGAAAAAGCAAAGCACATCCTAGTGCCTGGGGCTTTCTAAGCACTGCGTAGAGGCGGGCAATGAGTCAGCTGCCTGGCGGTGTGGGACAAGATATTCAGCCTCTGGGTACTGTTCCAACCTCTCATAGAAGTGGGGGCTTTCTGCTAAGGGGGAATACAAAGCCTCATCTGTCCTATTTGCTGGGGAAAGCAAATAACATATGTGAATGTTTTAGGAAAACAATGAAGCGTAAATATTATTGCGAACATAGGTGATGCTTGAATTACAATCATTCCCCTTTATTCATGAGGGATGCATTCCAAGACCCCCCAGTGGATGCCTGAGAGCGTGGATAGTCCTGAGTCCTGGATGCACCGTGTTTTTTCCTGTGCGTACAGACCGATGATAAAGTTTAATTTATAAATGAGGCATGGTAAGGGATTAACAACAATAACTAATGATATAATAGCACAGTTATCATAATATACTGTAATAGAAATTATGTGAGTGCCTTCGGAGCCATTATTAAGTAAAATAAGCATCACCTGATCACAAGCCCCGCGACACCATGACGATGGGTCTCGTACCCCAGACGGCTACCAGGGGACTAGCAGGTGGCACTTGCACAGTGCGGAGACGTGGGACAAAGCAGTGGCTCACGTCCCAGCAGAGAGGAATGGGGTGGTGGCGTTTCCTCACACTACCCAGGAAGACACGCACCTTCAAACTGGAATGGTTTATTTCCGAAGGTTTGCATGTACTGTTTTTGGAACGCGGTTGGTGTGGGTGTCTGAAACCACAGACAGCAAAGCTGCAGGTAACAGGGAGCCACGTCTCACAGGAAAGCCTCTTCATAACTCAAGAGCCCACGTGCTCCACTCTGAGGGTTCCTGGAACACAATCATATGTCACTTAGGAACGCAGTGTTGTGTGATGGCTACGAGTGGTCGGTACTCAACGCATGTGTGTTGGGTAAATAAACAAACTCATGGAAGACCCAGGCTAGTCCTGGGTCCAGGTCCTGACTCTCCTACCAGCTGCATGACATGGACAGGTCACTTACCCTTTCTGAAACCTGACTCTGAAATCAGGATACATACTTTGAGGGCTTATTGTGTGGACTGAGTATGGTATTACCTATTAACTCTTAGCTCAGTGCACAGCTTGTAATAAAAGTTCTATTAAACAGTGGCTGTGATTAGTTACCATGTGCATTGCATGATATCATGTCTGATAATATTTTTAGTAGCCAGTATACTTGATACATATAAAGTACTTTATTCTTAGCAACACATTTAATCCTCCCAGCAATATTACAAAAGTGGGCATTCATATTGCCATTTTAGAGGTGAGAAAAAGGTTTCGTGTCAACTCACACAGACAGTGAGTGGTGGAGGTAGTATTAAAAATGGACAGCCTGACTCCAGAGCCCCTGGTTTCCCGCCCCTGTGCTGAGCAGGAAGCAGCCGAATTGAAAGCACTCTTCTCCCCTTGAGCTGTGGCTGGTCGCACAAATCCAGTTCCCAGACTCCAGCTGAACACTCTTTCCATCCCAAGCCACAGGCAGTGGGAGGTTCAGTAGCTCTCCCACAGCTGCAGGTTGCCCTGGTAACCTATCAACCAAGCCTGACTCGGTGTAGAAATCCCACTTCAGCTTTAATCAGGGCGCATGAGTCTGTTTGGGAGAAGAATCTAACGGACGTACATTGTGTTTCCTCCTGGGTTTGGGGGTTGCAGCCATGTGGTTGGTTTTTTTACCTTTTGGTAATTTCTATAAACTGAGGATATAAATTATATAAATTAGGCCCTTGAAGAGGCCCCAAATCTAGGGTTGTGGGCTAAAAATAGGCAACACTTATCCCTCTAGAGTTCAGAGTGCACTCTTCCTTTGAGTGCTTTGCTGTAGGTATTTTGTGTACCATCCACGTTACCTTACACTGAAGAAGACGCTATGGTGGATGGGCTGGAGTTGACCCGGGAGGCCTGTCTGTGTTCCCTGTCCATGGGATTAGATGCTATTATCACATAACCTTGACAGACAGAGCAGACTACACATGCTACAGCAAGCACTTGCCTACACGGGTTCCTAGCGAGAGCGTGGGAAAATGTACTGAGTCCCTCCCAAGCTGGGCTAATGCTGCTGCATCCCTGTCTCATCTGTATCACTTAGGGTTCTGGGTGGCAAGCATCACACACCCACCCTGGGCAGGTGAGGTAGAAAGGGAATTTAGTAACAAGTAATAATGGGTTGTTTTCTGGGAGACCAGGGAACCGGGCAGCTACCCAGTCGGGAATGTCCCAAATCTATTGCAAGACTGATGGGGACACCTGGCTGCCACCTCTGAGGCCAGACTTTGCAGTTTTCATGGCTGACACCACCAGTACTGGGCCCTGGACACGGCCTGGGGAACCACACTGTCTCGTATGGTGATGCTGACTCTGGCCCTCCAGAGCCTGTGTGTTGTGGATGCGGTACGTGAATTCACACGGACTACCAAGTCCTGTGGAGGAAAAGGGACCGCACAGCCACTCTCAGGGGAGAGCACCTCTGAGTGCCTCAGCCATTCTCTCAAGAGGAGAGCGCTCCGACCCTTGCCTAGACAGGCTTTTTTTGCTTTTCAGTCACATTACATCAAAGAAAGTTCTCATTATTTCTAGATTTAGTTAAGTGATTACTTCTTACAAATAACTAAAAAGGAGAAAGTTGCAAATGTAAGGTAACAATAAAGATGATTGATGTGGTTACATTTCATCCTTGGGACATCTTAGCACAGACTTTCAGGAGTTGCTTCAGAGATACAGATTAATTATCTGTAGTCTCAATTCGGGGTGAGGGAGTTTTAGCAAAAGCAAGCCTCATAGCAGCCTAGGTACCATACAGACCTTATTCCCCACAGGAAAGCCGATCTGTACACCTGACTGCTGTGTGCCACCTCGCATTGATCGGTTTTCCGGATCAGTACTGGGGTACATTCGCCATTGCCATGCTGATGGGTTCCCTATAGTACGGTAGCTACAAGACACACATGGCTATTTACAATTGAATTAATCACAATAAAATGTAAAATTCAGTGTCTCGGTGGAGCTAGCCACATTTCAAGTGCTCATAGATATGTGTTGCTGGAGACTCACATGTTGGGCCATGGTGCTGCGCGATTTCTCCCTGTTAGCTACAGTAGGTTTAGAAATTTCCAGCATCGCAGATTTCTGTTGGTCAGTGCTGCTCTGGAATGACCTGTCCTGCTGCGCTGGGAACTGAAGTCGTCAGATCTGCCTGCCTCCCACTTGCACATATCCATGGCTTCTGATTCACAATCTGGAATGGGAGTGTCCAAGGGGTGGGGCCTCAGCCACAAGCCCAGGCCTAGTTGCAAGGGAGTCTGGGAAAGCAGGTCTGGTGTTTTCAGGTTCTGTGGTGGAAGGAGGACTCTGACGTATTAGGGGGAGGGTTTCTCAAACACTTAGAGGAGGACCGGATGCTAGGAAGCCAAATGGAAGGACAGCTTTCCACTCCATGATTTGATCCTTATCTCAGCCCTATAGGCAGGGGTTTTCCTGTTCCACAGCTGAGGAGCCTGGGGAGGCGAAGTCACTTGGGTGTCACACAGCTAAGAGATGACACAGTTGGATGTGAACCAGATGTGCCTGACTCCTAAGCCACTGAGATTTGTCCTCTGTCTGTGCAGTGCAACAAAATCCCCATCCCCCTGTGCCTTGGAGCGTGGCCTGCAGATCCTCACTGCCTCTATCCATCCCCTGTTTATTTACCACGTACTGAGGGTGCCCTCGGCCTTTTGAGCAGCGCGGAGGCAGGAATCATGCCTTCAAGGAACTGGAAGTCTCGTAGGAGGAACAAGACAGGCCCTCAAGCACCAGACTCCAGCGGGTGTGTAAGAAGCACTGTCTGGGGAAACGGACTTACTGTCCGACCTTAAAGAAGTCGCCCCAAACCATTCTAGGCCTCCGCTTTCTACTTTAAATAATTATAAGTGGGAATGATTTTCTAAAAAAAAATGTGTCCAACTTCTTTCTATCAACTCCAAAAGTACTCTTGGGTATCTAGACCTATGTTGGTTAATATTGGGGCCTTTTCAGATGCCTCTTTGCTACTGATTTCTAATCAGTTCCCTGGTGGTCAAAGGGTGGGTTCTATAACTTCACTCCCTTTCAATTGTTTATCCTGTTTTATGCCCACATCTTGTCTAGCTCGAGGGATGGTCCTTACACACTTGAAAAGAACAGGCGTCTGCTGCCGTCAGGCAGAGTGTTCTGTAAATGACGGCTGGGTTGTGCTGGTTGGTAGTGCCCTTCAAGGTTTCGTTTCCTCATTCATTTCCTTCCACTTGTGCCGTGGATGGTTGGGGAAGGAGTGCTGAAGTCTCAAATTCTCCATTTCTCCTTGGCCTTTGCTTTATATAAATTCAGACTTGTTCATTAGATTATATGCACTTAGGATTATTGTGTCTTTTTAATGAGCTGGCCCTCTTTAATCCTTTGTGAAAATTCCTGTCCTGAAGTCTACTTTCATAAAAATATCAACATTGCATTGCTTTTATGGTTAGTCTTGCAGGTGCTTTAATCCATTTCTTTACATTTAATCTACCTGTGCCTTTCTAGTCAAAGTGCTATTCTGGTGTGTCTAGGTCTTACCCTTTCATTCATTTGGACACTGTTAGAGGACATTTAGACCATTTACACTTAACTCGATTACCATTGCCTACCATCTTGCCGTGTTTTCATTTGCCATTTCTATTCTTTTTTGTTCTTGCCTCTTTTTCTGTTTACTTTTGATTTATTTAATATTTTTGGTATTCCCTTTCTTACTCCACAATGACTTATTGGCTATTTTTTTTAGGAGAATGTGTTAGCGGCTGCTCTAGGATTTATCAATTTAACATGCAGCTTTCACTTATCACTGTCTGCCATCAAATACTATTATACTGCATCTACAAATACTGTTACATTTCATTCTGCCTTTAATGTGTCCCTGAATCTGAGAATGTAGTTGGCCTTTTGACTGATGGGACACAGAGAATTGTGTCAGTAACAAACATTCTCTTTTCTTATCTGATGCTGTAAAACTGAGAGCCAAGGGTCTCCCCTGCCCTCCCCATGTGTATCAGATCTCATGGTATGGACTTAACCCCTCTTTGACCTTCTCCTGTATCTCTAGTTCATGTTTGTTTGTACTATTGTGCCACCCTCTCTGAACCCTTTTGGGGACAAGGCAGCTTGTGCCCTGTCCATGGCCCGTGCCTTGCATGCCTGACTCTCCTAATCGTCATTTAGGAAGTAGAAGCACAGTTGGAGGAGGTGAAGAAGAAATCAGAAAGTGAAATAAAGCAGCTGGAAGAAGAGAAAGCAGCCCTCAATGTGAAGCTCCAGAATTCTCGGCTCGAGGTGAGTCCCGAGGCAGCGAAGTGCGTGGGCGGCGGGGCTCTGGGCCCCCGGAGTTCCTGGTGCGCCGAGATGCCAGCACTCAGGAAACTGCCCCGACCTTATCACACTCATTATCCTGGGGCGAAACAAAGGACTTCAGCGTGACAAGGGAGCTGTCTCAGGAGGCGTCAGTTTAGCTGCAAGTAGCAGAGAGCCGGGTCTATAGAGGCTTATCAGAGAGGCACTTATGTCTCCCATGAAAGGACCGGCGGGCAGGAGGCTGCTGGTGTTGATTCTCTGGCTAAATGGTATCAGGCCTGGTAAATCTGGCTTTTCCCAATCTCCTTCTGCCGGCTTCACTAGCACTTCTGTGGGCATTAGATACATTTGTCATCGCAGGGCCCCTTTCCTTTATAAAAAAAATTAGAAATTGTGTATGATGACTGAATTCATATAAAGATGAAAAGAGCCAGGTTGTATTTTTTCCTTCTGATTTTAAAATAAATTAAAACTTTCCATGGCCTCTAAAAGTATCGTGGGCCCTGGGCACTAGGCCTGCTGCATCGAATGGAGAGGCCAGCTCAATTCCAAGTGCCTGTTGCCGCTCCAGTTGTCAGGTCCAAGTATAAACCAGGAATCAGGGAGGAGCAGGCATGACCAGACCTGCCCACTTCATCAGGCATCCAAAGGCACTTGCGGAAGCCCAGCTGACTCCTACTTGTGTGGCTGACGTCGCTGTTGTGTGGCCAGCCTGGGAAAGCCAGGATTTAGCTGTCAGGCCTCCATGGTGGAGACAGACAAGGGAGAAAGGGGCAGGCCTTGGCCGTGGACCAGAACAAGAATTTGCCTCATGGGCCCACCTGTCCAGGCCACCGAGAGACCAAGGTCGAAGTTTCAAAGAGCTGTTGTCCATGTGACTAGGGAGAAGGGGCTGGAAACAGGGTTAACTCCTGAGCCTGAATAGATGAAAACAAAGACATAGAGGCGTCCTTGCTGCCCTGCCATCCCTCACACCTTCCAGGGGAGCCCCGCGCCTCCTACTTCCCAGGAGCCCACGAAATCGGTTCTGGGGCAGCTTTGAAAAATACAGAGCTGTGCACAACACAGTAATGATGCTCAGGAATGCGTGCAATGAAGTTCCACTCAGAGACACGCGGGAGAATGATACACCCAGATTTGAGCCTGTGGTTATTTCTAGAAGGGAGAGAGGCCGACGGACCAGGAGAGGCACAGGGGCCGCCACCGCCACCGTACTTGTGCCGTTGCTTCTGCAGCTGAGGGCTGAGCGCACACTTTATGTTTTCCTCCAACCTTTTGTCTATCTCACAAATTGCCATTTAAAAAGGACAAAGGTGAGCAGGCCACACCTTACTCTCCATATGCAGGGGCTCTACAGGCGAGGTCTTGATGGAAAGTCCCTGCTGTAGAGTTTTCTGTCCCACCGCAGCCCCAGGCGGCTGCTCAGCGAAGAAGCCGTGTCCGTCTCCGGCCCCTCTCCCTCCCTCCCCGCCCTTCTCCCTCCCGCCCTGCTGACCTATATGCCAGTCTTCACAGGGGGTCCAGACCACCCGGGAGGCTTCCTGTACATTTTGGGACCAACCCAGTTCTACTTCTGACACCTGGGCCATCCCCTCACTATTTCTCTGAATAACCCTTAGAACCCTCAACTTAAAAATAACAATGGTGAGCCTTCGTTAAGCACTTACTCTAGTTAAGGTGCTGTCTAAGAAGTATTAAAATATATCTGAAAGTATTGACAGTTAATATTTTTACACACGTTAACTTTTAATCCTTACAATCACTGGACTATCAGTGTCTCTGGTTTACAAATGAGAAAACCCCTCAGTGAAGTTTTCTCAGTGAAGACAGAGAAGATGAATCACTTCCTCAAGGTCACCACACAGGCACCGAGAAGCGGATCTGGGGTCCAGCCAGGTCATGGGCTCTACAGCTCCAATGCTGACCAGTGCGCTAACACTGCCCCTTCGATGCCTGGGCGTCATTCGGGACCCTGGTGTCTACAGATGGCGGGACAGACCGGAGTCCGGCCGTGGACAAAGTGCCTCAGGCCTGCCCTCCACCCCCATTTCTTCTGCCACCTTCGTGGTGTCCTTCCACCTGCTCACCGACGCCAGAAGTGGAAGCATCGCCCTCGACCCCCTGCCCTCTCCTGCTCTCCTGTCCTCAGCCCGAGTCCCCGCCCCCCCCCCCCATATCCCATCAGCCGTCAAGTCCCATGAGCTTTTCCACTTTAAGCCCCTAGGTCCTCTCCCCTCTCCTTCAACTGATGCCTTGGTCAAGACCCTCAGAATGGCTCTCCGAGACACATTTTCTTTTTACCTGCTTGTAAACAACCTCACAGAACTCATTTAAATATTTCCTCCACCTTAGCAAGATGCAGTGTACGTAGCCTCATGATCTTTGGGTGTTCCTTCCCCAAGCGTTCACTCTGTAAAGCTGAGAAGCCCACATCCTCAGGGCCTCGCTCTTCTTCCGTGACGGCCTCTGGAGCCTCCCGAGAGCCTGCCCATTCTCCCTCGGTCGGCTGACTCCAGAACTAGTGATCTAAACCCAGATCTGCCTGGGGCCCCACCCCTCGTTCCCTGAAACCTTCCCCTCCCGTGCTTTTCACGACCTGGACTGCACCTAACTCACCACCACTGCCCCGCAGGACTCTGCTGCCTCCTGCCTAGTCCTTCGTGATGGGCCCCCGGCAAGGAACCTTCCTCAGTCCTCACACACATCCTTTCCACCCTCCGCCACTACACCCGCTGTTCGGAAGGCCCTTTCTCACCCTGACACTGACGGGCCCCCATTCATCCTTCCGTGCCCTGAAGCTGCCTCGGACTCCCCGGGCAGAGTTGACTGCTGTGAGCTCTGCAGTAGCACCCAGTGGTACCTGCCTCGTAGCTGCCGTGCAGACTGGAAGGGTCAGTGCGGTGAAATGCTTAGGGCCTGGCCTGGCACGGCGCAGAGGCACCGTTAAGTGTGCTGTTCTGTACGTATGTCTGTTGAATGTTGCTGTGTGCCCGTCTTCTCCATGAGACCGCAGCTCCTTGAAGGCAGGGACGGTATTTCATTGTCTTACCATTTTTCTCTAACCCACTCCCTTCCCAGGCCCCCCTGATACCTAGCACGGTGCCTGGGGAGTATTAGCTTTTCTACAAAGATCTGTGAGTATCTACGTTTCCTCTGTGGTTACAGGTCTTATTCTTCCCCTTGTTCTGGAGCAGGGAAGCCAGTCTGTCTAACTGACACGTGACAATTAGTTGGTGAATAACAATGAGCATAATTAAGGCATTACAATTAAATAGCACCTGCTAGCTACTCTTCTCTCATATCTGTATAATTATTAAGTGTTGTTTCTTTTCTTTATCAATTAACTTTTTACAAAAGAAACAGTGCCCTGGCTGGTGTAGCTCAATGAATTGAGCACTGGCCTGCAAACCAAAAGGTCACTGGTTCGAGTCCCAGTCAGGGCACACGCCTGGGTTGTGCGCCAGGCCCCAGTGGTGGGCATGTGAGAGGCAACCAATCCATGTCTCCCTCGTGTCTCTCTCACACATCGATGTTTCTTTCCCTCTCTTTCTCTCTCCCCTCCCTTCTCTTTAAAAATAAGTAAATAAACATTTTTTTGAAAAAAAAGGACGAAGTAGTGGATGATGGTATGAAAGCCAATGAAAAACACCACCACGGCTCTAGTGGTGACACACAGATGCAAATAATCTTAAGGGAAGTGTGGACTCCTGCAGACCAGCCAGGCCAGTCTTCCTCCGAAGAGACGCTCACCAGACGTGGCCTTTCTGGAAGCAAGTGTGGAATTTGCCTGATGGGCACCGTCCCCAGAACTGGTGGGCCCAGGAGAAGGGGTTGCCAGATTAGTGACCACACCCAGGAGACGTGACTTGGTTTCATCACTGAGCACGTCTATTCTTCTGTTCTAGGTTTTAAGGCTGGAAGAGTTTATCCAACAGAACAAGGCCTATCCCCAAAGAGATGAGGAGCAACCCCAGGAACTGAACCACCTGCACCACCGCGTTTTAGAAACCCAGGTGAGCCCGAGCTCTTTCCGTTTTAGTTAAGGATACTTGTCCGTTTCAACACTTCAGCGTCCCCAGTGACACTCGCTGGCATTAACAGGCTTTTTATGTTCCACCTCAGAGCTGCCAATAGGCCTGGGAAAAGATCACCACAAAATCCTTCCGCAAAAGCCACGAACAAAACAGAGTTCTAAGTAATTATCCACACGGTCTGAAAAAGAACAGGGCTTGTCAGATGCATCTCCCCTCCCTCTCTGAGAGCAGCCTGCCTGGCAGATGAAGGGGCCCCGGGCTCCGTAGGGGCCTTTGGTCCTGTTCAGCACAAAGCATAACATCATAATAGCAACCCCTGCCACCTCCCTCCACATCCCCGGTCTCAGTTTCTCCCACACTGGCCCCTGGCACCCTGCCCTTCCAGGGACGCTGCTCCAGGGCAGAAACCGGGGCCTGTGTGCCTCTCGGTTCAGCTCTGCTAGGCTGTATGATCTTCCGACATTTGTCGTGATGTGCACATCTGGGAACTTACACCACAGACATGTGTGTAGTGTCTCACAGTTTCAGAGGCTAGAAGTCCAAAATCAAGGTGTCAGCAGGTGTTGGTTTCTTCGGGAGGGGCTGAAGGGGGTCCTGTTTCCTGCCTCTGCCCAGCTTGTCCCTCACGGAGCTCAGTTTCTAGAAAGAAGTACGGACCCTCGGCTGAGTAGGGCTGTAGCAGAGACCTCGGTGAATATCAGTTTCATCTGATTCAACTTAACGTCCACGTTATTCATTCCCGCACTGTCACTCATGGAATCCTAGGGTGTGCCGGCCTCTGAGCAAGATGTCACAGGAAAGAAATACACCTAAACAAATAGCTTTCAAACGACGAGCACACTCAGTAACAGAATCAGTCATCTGGTGCTGTGAATTCTACCAGGCAACCAGCGTGCACTTTGCAGGTAGAGTTCTTTTAAATTAAACTTCCTTTTCCAATAAGCCATCTGCATACCCAGTGCAGAATATGAAAGGCGCAGCCAGTCAGCGTGCAGTGAAAAGCAGGCTTGTCACCCCGTTTCCTACTGTTCGTTCTGTTCTGTTTTTATTTGTTCTTTGTTTTTATTTCTCCTTGCTGAGCCATACCTTGTACAAGCAGGCATTTTCCCCACAAATGATAGTATACTCTCCTCCATTCTGCTTTTTTCTGACTTGAATTTTTATAGCGTAGAGATTGTAATACGTCGGTACATTTCCATGTCAGTTTTATTATTTTTTTAAGGAACAACTGCCTGGCATCCTTTGAACAGAAAAACCGTAATATATTCAGCCTTCCCTGTTGGCGGACATTGAGGTTTCCCTATTACAGACAACACTTCAGTGATCATAGCTAATACAGAACTCCAGAGGGTTGTGGTGTAGTCCGGCGGCTAAGCGAGCTCGTTCCAAACTAGATGCCTGCGTTCGTACTGGCGGGAGACTCCTGGACAAAGGACTGGAGCTGCCTCATCTATAGATGGGGATGATGATACCACCAGCTTCCCCGGGTTTTCTGGGGACTCAATGAATTAATATGTGTGCAGTACTGGGAACAGCACCTGGTACTTGCAAATGCTCGACAGGTGCTAGTTCTTCCCGTCGTAGAACTTGCTGGGCCCAATGCGCATGCCCTTTTTTCTTTGTCACTTACAGCTGACCCTCCGTATGTCTTCTGTTACCTCCAGGTGCTGTGGGTGCAGTTTAACTCGGATGGACATGCCACACTGCCTCCCTGGCGGCCCAGCCAACACCAAGTCACAGTGTTGTAATCCCTGAGCTTAGCCAACCGGAGAATGTTTGTAATTTAGTTCAATATTGGTGGCAAGCCAGCTATTTTATACGCCAGCCCAGTGAGTCGAAGCCTTGCCTAGGTCCTGGAGATACAAAGTCTCGCAGGAGTTCCCAGGGTCACCTGGGTGGTGTGTGAGCAGGCCACTGCCACACACAGCACGGGACATTGCAAGGGGCAGGTCAGTCTGAAAGGAGGAGGCCTAGTGGGGCCTGAACAGTCCTGGGCTGACCTGGGGCTGGACACACGGATCTCAAATCAGGATGTAAATGGCCAGCTTCCCCAGTGACATTCTGCCTGGATTGGGCGCTATTAAGCTTGTTCAGGACTTGGCAGTTTTAGTTTATACCCTTAGCTGTTCTGCCAGAGCATTTCAGTGAGTCAAAGAAATATAAATAATAATGCCAACTGAGAGCCAGCTTTTTGCTCCACTAGCAGAACGGGCCAAGGGAAGGCTGCCAGAGCTGGGTGTGTCTCTGTCCCCACCCAGGTTAGCGGGGACTTTCCTGACCCTTTTGTCCTGGTCTCTTCTGCCCGGTCTCCTCGAGTCTCTTAGCAGCAAGCTTTATTCACCAGTTTCCAGAAAGCCAGTTCAGCCCTGGTAATCACAAAGGGAAATGTTGTTCCGGAAGACTTCTGGTGCCAGGGTCACCCTGAACTGGGGGCAAAGAACGCTGACATTTTCATAGATCTTCTTGCTTACATTTGCTACCAAAAAAAGAGAGTCGTTTGTGCTAATTGTTCTCCAAGGCTTCCCACCTCAACAAGTAGGTGAGGGCTGTTCTTCCACAAGGCACAGGGCTGAGTCCTGGGGCGAGTGGGGCCCAGGCCTGGTCCTTGGAGAACTCCATCTCACGTGGGAGAAACAACTACGTAGGTGACCGGCTGTATGAGAATGCTGAGATAATGACAAGAAGATGCCTGTGCAGCTAGTCGGGGAGAGGGCCACTTCTGCCCAGGGCAGTGACGTCTGCTGCCACCTGCCTGGATACTGAGGTTGCATGTGACTTTACCAGGAAGGGACATGGCAGAGGGGAGAAGCACAGTGAAAGGTCCCAAGGCAGAAGCCCTGAGGCCAGTGGGAAGGGAGACAGGGGTGTGTGGAAGCTCTCCCAGACCTGAGAAGTGTCCCCTGCTCTCAGGAGACCCGGCACGGTTTGCTGTGCGGCCGTCACCCTGTACCAAACCCGGAGGATCATATGAATCCCGGGTCGGCAACACCTGGGGGTGGGCAGACAAATGATCACTAAGCCCTTAAATACGTGATGTCCTCAGAGTCATCAGGCCACACGGGGCTGCTGTGCTCCATGTGGTGTGAGTTGAGGGGTCCGGTTCCATCCCACACGAAACAAGGCAGGCTGCCCTGGAGACCTAGTCCTTGGAGAGGTTCCAGGCTGAGACAGGCCAAGATCTGCTGGAGCCCAGGGAGGCAGCATAGGAGGGCAGCCACTCCTACGGTTGGGACTTGGATTCCACCCCAGCTGCACCCCACACCCCACCCCTGCATGGGGGCCTCAGGCAAGTCCAAGGCCCTCCCGGAGTCTGGTTTCCCCCTGACTCCTAGTGGCAGCGCAGATAAATCCCTGACCATGAGCCAGGGACACCACGCTTTACGCAGTCCCACAACATTCCTGTCCGGCAAGAGTCGTTATTGTTCTCGTTTCACATATGGGGAAACTGAGGCCCGGAGAGCAGCGCCCGGGCCCATGCTATCGGCCCCGTCACTCTAGTGCATCTCATTGGTAAAGTGGCAGTGACGATCCCGCCCCCACACCCCAGAGACTTGTGGCGATCGATGGAAGAAAGCACAGGAAGGCACTCTTCAAAACTATTAAACATTCTGTAAGTGTGGGGGGACTTTGTAGAATCCATTACAGTCCCCTGGAATCATTTCAGCAAAACCCCATTGCATTGGGTATTCTGTTTTCAGACCTGCATAACGCACCTTTGAAAGGCTGAGAAGGACTTTGAAAATTCCCTTCCAGGAGATTTCCTGGGTGTGGGGGTTCCTCTAAAATGGAGAGAATCCGGGAGAGGCCAACTGCCTGGAAGGTGAAAGACGAAGACTCAGTGTGAACACAGGTTGCAAATAATCAGCCGTGTGCTTGGGAGGAGTAGGGAGGAGGCTTTTGTCGTGGGTGGCTGGAGAGAAGGAGGACTATTTATTTTTCTGAGCACAGTTTACACTCAGGTCACTTTAACACTAGAGAGAGCGCCGAGCTGAACCTGAGAAAATGCCTGACGGGAAACCCGAGAGTGTGAGTTAGGGGCAGACCACTCAGGATACACCCACGTGGGTCGGGGTGACACTGGGAGGAACTCGCTGGGATGGATCCGAGTGGATGAGCATGAGCAGAGAAGAGTGAACCAAGTATCAGTGGGCTTCAAAGCCTTCTTTCAGCCAACTCTTGATCTCCATGGCCAAGTCCATTTGTGAAATGTTTAAATGGCACCCCAGCTCCTTCTGAATGATGTGCTTTGATCCAAAGCACAGGTAAACAAAATGTAGGAGAGAGAGGAGGGGACTGCATGTGTTGTTTACAAGGTTTGTTGGTCTCCCAACTGAACTGTAAGTTTGTTGAAATTAAGAACTATGTTTCATTCATCTTTATCCTTCCTGCACCTCACACACCTGCATGTGGCTGAAGCTTAGCGCTTTCTGGTACATAAACTGATACAGGGCATGCCAACTGAACAAGTAGACTGTGAGTACCATTTTGAGTCCTGGTAGTTAAAAGGTTAGATTAAGAACTTCAGAACTTTGCCTTGGCTGGAGGATGACTTAGAAGAGCATGGGGGCGTTCAGTTACTTGTGGGAGACCGTGGGTGGTGAAACTCATCTCCTTTGGGAAGAGCGCCCCTGTCCCTGGGGTCCTGGGGCCTGAAAACGGTGAATAGACACAGGATCGCTGAGTTCGCCTCCCTGTCGATGTGGGAAACAGCCTTCATCTCTCAGGTTGATTCTGAGTGTCAGTTGTGCGAACACTTCTCAGCAGCGCATTTGTGACGATGTGGTTTGAAATCGCACTCAGTTAGGTCCTGATTCCGGCAGCAGGCGATCATGTTAACACGGCACAGCCAAGTGCCAGACTGGTGACGTGGAATGACGAGGATGGGAGTCCCACGATCCAGGGGTCCGGTCCTGGTGCCACCTTCCCGTGGCCGTGAGACCTGAGAGGAGCCATTGAACTTTTCCCGTCCTTGATCCACATCAGCAGTCCGAGAGCAGCGGTGCCTTCCCCGCCCTTTCAGAGAGTCACGGCATCCACGAGTTGCTGTGGGGACATAGACCAGTGCAACGCCGCACGGCCTTTAAAGGTGGTCGATGGGATGGCTCCGCAGTCACACCGCACATTCCCTTTGAGGTCTGCACAGTGGCTTGGGGTGCGTCTGAAAGCTTTTTCATCTTCGTGATAACTGACATGACATCTTTGTCTATTATTCATGTCGCTTCCAGTTCCTTCTCTTGTTGGCTCTGACTAGACTTGCCAACGGTTTGATGCATTTTTCAAAAAGCCAGCTTTGCGATGTGTTGGTCAGATTTATCTTCTCTACGTCCTTAATTTTATCTTTCATATCTCTTTCCTTCTACTTTAGGTTTATCCTGTTATTCTTTTTCTAGCATCTGAAATGTTTTTTTACATATATATTTAAGGCTATAAATCTCCCCCTGAGTGTATCTCTTTAGTTGTAGTGCAGAGTTTTGAACTTTACCATCTTTAAAACCTACTTTCTGTTGCTTTCTAATTCTATGGCACTGTCACCAGATAGCTCGGTCTGCAGACTGTCAACACTTTGAACGACATTGACATTGCCTTACAGCCTGCTGTGGGGTCAGGTTTGGGGTTTTTTTTAATGTTCCCTACATAATAGAAGAAAGGCATGATCTCAGTTGGTGGTTAAAGTACACATATTTGGATTATAGTCCTGTGATATGCTCACTGTGTGACCTTGGGCAGGTCACGTACCCTCTCCTGCCTTTGTTTGTCGCCCTTGAAATGGGACAACAGGGCCCCCCTCATAGGTGGAGAACCTGGCACATCATTTAAATGTTAGCAGTGATTAGCAGGCTTTTTTCAGCTATTTAGTTTTAGCTTTTTAATCATGTCCAAATCTTGCATATGCTAGTGCTTCGTGTCTGCCTGATGCATCAGTTTCGGAGAGGAGTGTATTAAAATCTCCCCTTCTAGTTATGAATCTGCCCATTTTTTCCTTCAGTTCTGAACATTTCGCTGTATGTTTTCAGGCTGTATTTTAGATGCCTACATGTTCATTATTAGAGTGCTTTTGCTAAACTTTATTTATTCGGGTTTTTTTTAAAGATTTATTTATTTATTTATTTATCTTTAAAGGGGAAGGGAAGGCGAAAAATATCAATGTATGGTTGCCTCTCATGGGTCCCCTGCTGGGAACTGGCCTGCAACCCGGGCATGTGCCCTGACTGGGAATCGAACTGTGATCCTTTGGTTCACAGGCCTGCGTCCAATCCACTGAGCTACACGAGTCAGGGCCTATTTATTTGTTTTTATTTTGAGAGGAGGAAAGGGAGGGAGAAAGAGAGGGAGAAAAACACTGATGCAAAAGAGAAACATCCATCGGCTGCCTTCTGTATTTGCCCCACCCAGGGACCGAATCTGCAACCTAGACATGTGCCCCAACCGGGAATTGAACCGGCAACCTTTTGGTTTGCTGGACAATGTCCAAGCAGCTGAGCCACCCAGCCAGGGCTATTAGAGTGTTTTAATGAGTGATTTCTCTTATCACAATAGCTATCGATGATAAAAGAAATTAGCCAGTTCACGTGTTTCGTGATTGCTGCTACAATTTTATTTCTACCAACATATTTTATGCTTTCCATTTACCAAAATGTCCTTATAACTTTCAGTCTTCCTTTTGAAACCTGAACCTCATTAACTTTAATCATCATTTACTTGCTGACATTGTAGTATTATGCCATCCTGACTCATGGTGGTGGGGGTCCCACACATACAGTGCCATTTTGTCTGTATTGCACCAAACGTGTGTTCATAACTGTGTCTCCCAAAGCTGTTTTGCTCAGGCTGTGGTGTTTGCTTCTGGGTTTTATAGGAACCAGAGATCTCTGACATACTTTTGATGCCCAAAATGCCTTTTAGCCTCAGCTCCACACGAAGGAAGTAAGCTGGTCAGGAACATCGTTTCTGAGAGTACGCAGCCCTGAACCGAACTCGCTGGGCCCTGCAGCTGGGGACAGGGGAGCCACCGAACAGAGAAATGTGTCCCTAGTCTGTCTGGCTCTGCTGTTTCCATGGTCAGTAGTTACCTGACAAGGGGAAGAATCAAATCAAGAGAGTCTTTCTCACCTCCACATCTGTGCAAAGGGCCGGATGACATGAACCAATTGAATTCATAGAACATTCCAAAGCCTCGGTGTTAACTCACAGTTTCCATATTCTCTTCCCTCCACACCCCACTCCTCTCGGCAGGTGCATGTTTTCTGATTGTCTGTAATGAGTTGTCACAGACCGCCACCCGTAAAATGGGTGGAATGACAGTGAGCATGACTGTTGCCGGCACCCTTCTCTGATCCCCGCAACAGCCGCGCAGCAGACCCATCAAGGCCTGCGCCCTGCGGATCATACACGGAGTGCGTCACAAGGGGGATGGGCATGCAGGCCCCAGGGGCCCATTGCCTGATGGCACATCCCATTTCCACTACTCACAGATGGGGGGACCCTGGACATGTTCCTTACACTCTCCGCATCTTGGTTTCCTCAGCCCATGAAGTGCTCGGTCACCTGGAAAGCAGGATACGAGGACCTGATGCGGCTCCAAGGCCAAGCCACTGAGCTAGGTGCTGCTGCGTCACGGGCCTTGTCTTCCAGGCCTGCGAGCCCTGCTCCGGGACTGGATTGCGGGGGCTCTTTCTCCTCTGCTCTCTGGGTGGAGGAGCCATGGCTTGCATCAGGGAACTGCACTTGGTCTGATCTCGCGACTGTTTTTGCCTTAGGATCCATGCCTGATGCTGAATGAGCCTTCTCAGACCTTGCCCGGAGGAGAAGAGTATGAAGATAAGTTAGCAGCTAAAGAAGGAGCCAGCAGTGACGAGGAGGACAGGTACAGGAAGACATGCTCACTTCTGAGGACCCCCGAGAATGAGGACTCAGATCGGGAAGGATTTGTTCATTCATTCACTCTGTCCTCAAGGAATTATTGCTGCCCTTTGCGTCATGCTTAAGGAGGGGACAGGCATATCTTGTACATCTTCAGCACAGCTATGGGCTTTCCCTGAACTAGCATATGTAGTTGTCACACCAGCCCAGAAAGGCCATTTTATAGGTTAAGAACCTGAAACTTGAAATGCCAGTAAACCTGACCAAAACTCATGCATGGACTGGCCCAAACCTCTGCCTCTTGTCCTTCCAAGTGTCCCTTAACTAGGGTAAACAAGGGATCCTTGTCCCCAAGGAGATATCCTCCATCTGTATCACCTGAATGAGTCACCTTTTGCTGCGGTAACAAGCATTCTCAAAATATCAGTGATTTTTAGCTCATAAGCCGGCCACCTTGACTCTTGGCTCTGCCGGGCTCTACTGGGCTTATGTGGCTGAGGGTCAGGTGTAACTGCCTGCCTCGGACCATGGGTAGAGTCCTTCTGTTCCACGGGTCTTCTCACTCTGGGATGGAGGCGAAAGGGTTAGTTCCTGACCAGGGAATGTTGTTGTCATGGCAACGGGAAGAGGCTCAAAGGGCTGATGGAAATATGTAATCCCTCTTGAAGCCTACATTCAGAATGTACTCTCTTGTTCCTGCCCACATTTCACTGGCCAAAGCAAGTCGCATGGCTAAAACTAATATCATCAGGCAGAGAAGAATATGCTCCTTACGTGTCTTAGCTTGAGCTGCTATAACAAAATACCACAGACTGGGTGGCCTAAATTGACTTCTCGAAGTTCTAGAGGCTGGAAAACCCAAGATCAAGTTGTGGGCCTATACACTTCCTGGTGAAAGTTCTCTTCCTGACCTGCAGATGGCTGTCCTCTTTCTGTGACCTCACATGGCAGGGGGAGAGAGACAGAGAGAGAGATGTGTCTCTTTCATGTCTCTTCCTATAAGAACACTAATCCCATCACGGGGGCTCTGTTTCATGACTTAACCACTTTTTAAAGGCTCCATCTCATTGGACAATAGGTTAAAATGTATAACTGTTGAAGGACCACAAACATTCAGACCCTGACCCTGGGGAGCAGAATCTACACCTATACACCCGTCAAAGGCTGTGTTGGGCAGCCTCTAGTCAAATGAGCACTCCAGCTAACGATACTCCCATAGCATCCTCCAGACTCCAGGGCTGGGTGTCCAGGCATGCAGAACACCAGTTAAAGAGGGCAGCCTCTGGAGTCGGGCCTCCTGGGGAAGTCCTAGAACCGCTGCTTTACCAGTGGCAGCCACAAACACTGTCCTGTTTAGAACTCATGATTCCAGATGGAAGGATCTTTCTTCCCCTTTCTTTTTCCCAAGAATATCAGCAGCAATTTCAAAGAGGTCTTTAAGGAGCCCAGCTTGGGTCACATGTCCATTCCTGAGCCAATCATTCCCGTTTAGCAGATAGAGTGCCCTGATTGGCAGGCAGGTAACACATGTCCTTCCCTGGGGCAAACTGGGAGTGGGGCAGAGTTAGCCGTACCCACACCCTGCGGACTAAACAGGATCACTGTGGAAAGACTTTCCCAGGGAGAGGATGCTGGGCAGACCAGGAGAAGGTGGAGATTACGATAGCCTTGCTTCTTCTCCCATGGTGGCCATATTGGTGAGGGGGCATCCTCAACTGTAGAAGCAAATGAAGAGATGGGGCCCTGGAGGTTGCTCACACAGGGTTTTGGTGGGAGTTGAAGAGCTAAGTAGTGAGAGGAAGGAAGAGAAAGTCGTCTGAGATCTAAAGTTAGGGACTGCGGGACGAAACCAATGCGGTGGTTCCTTTGGGGGTGGGGTCGCATAGTCCCCAGTTGCCCCCATGAAGGATGATGGTGGCAAAACTGGGCTTCTTGTCATAGCGGCTAAAAGGGAGGCAGCTTTTCCATTGGCTGTTGACTTAAGGTAGGGGAGAGCAGGTCAGGATCGGTTGTCTTTTTTGCCTTTGTTTATTTTAATCCTCACCCAAGGGTGTGCGTATTGATTTTAGAGAGAGGAGACAGGGGAGAGAGGGAGGGAAACATCAATGGGTTGCCTCTCATATGCACCCCAACAGGGGACCAATCCTGCAACCGAGGCACGTGCCCTGACCAGGACTTGAACCTTCAACCTTTCAGATTATAGGAGGATGCTCCAACCAAGTGAGCCACACTGGCTGGGGCAAAATTAATTTGAATGGGTGCGGAAGGAGGAGGTCAGGAGGGTCAGCTGTGACTTGCTTTATGATGGTGGATGCAGGATGGGATGGGCTCCTTAGGATGTGAGGGAATTGGGGGCAATGGAATGGGATCATTGCAAATATCCTTCAAAAACAGGGTTGAAATAACAGCATTTCCGGGCACACAAAAGCCAAGATAAGTTTTCGCCAGCCAACCCGTAAAATGATAAATGGTGAAAGGAAATTACACCAGATTTAAACTGACATCTACAGGCAAAAATAAAGAGAATCAGAAATGGCAAATGTGTAAGGAAATATAAAAGACTACCATTTCTCCTCTTAATTTCTTTGAGGATGTCATTCTTTGAACGGCACTGAGCTGCTTCAAAATGATAATAGTAACACTAACGCTGTGTTCTGGGGCTCACAGTGCAGGCACAATGGTTGGAAAGTACAAAACCGCACCGGCCCGGAGCCAGCGGTGGGAGTGAAGGAATTATCCTTTGTAAGGGATTTGCATTTGACGTGAAGAGGTACCACATTAACATTACATAGATTGTGGTAGGGTGAGGATACAAATTGCAGAAAAGAAAGAACAGAACAACAATAAGAAAAGGGACTGAGCAAATGGAAAATAAATGGCAAGAGTTAAGCCCAACCATCTCAATAATTAGAATGTAAATGAAACAAACCCACCATCTCAAAGAGATTGTCAGAGAGGAGAAAATGGCAAGAGATTACTGTACATTACCCACAAAGAGACACTGAAATACAAAGACATTGTTATGAGCTGCATTGTGCCCCACCCCATTCACATGTTGAGGCCCGAAGCCTCAGCACCTCCAAGTTCAACTGTATTTAGAGATGGGGTCTTTTAAGAGGGGACTGAGTTAAAATGGGGTCACTGGGATGACCCTACTCCAATACAACGGGTGTCCTTATGTGAAGAGGAGAGTGGCACCCAGGTAACACGAAGGGCCACCATGTGAGGACATGATGGGGAGGTGGCTACCTGCAACCTTCAGAAGAAACCAAACCCACTGACCCCTTGATCTTGGACTTCTAGCCTCCAGAACTGTGAAAAATAAACTTGTACTTTTTCAGCCCCCAGCCAGAGGTGTTTTGCTATGGCAGCCCCCATGCTGGCAGCACACACAGGCTTGAAGGCAGGAGAGTGGGAAGAGTGGTACCAGGCTGACATCAACTGTGAGGAAACTCGTGCGGCTAGACTAACATCAAAGGAGGCTTCAGAACCATGAATAGTAGCAGGATTTTAAAGGGGCTGCTTCATAGTGGTAAAGGGACAACTCATCGGGAAGACGTAACTGTCCTATAGAGGGGGAAACTTGGGCCCAGACAGCTTAAACATCTTGCCCAAGGTCACATAACTAGTAAGCAGTAGAGCTTGAATGTGAACTTGAGCAGTCTGGCTCTAGCATGCATGCTTTTACCCATGTTGCTGGGCTGCTCCTGGCATCCTTCCAGTCCTTTCAGAGGTCCCTTAACCCCCAGCCTGTGCTGTGTCGCTGAGCCTTCTCGCTCCTTTCAAGTCAGGTTCCCCCGCTCCACCCCCACCTTTTTTATGGTCATTCTTTGTCGTCCAGGGCCCTGCCTTCCTTAGCTCTGGTCCCCTGGCCCGTGTCCTTGCCAGAGGAAGCAAAGCACCATTTACATTTCAGCGACCTCTGCCCTGAGACGTCCACCCCGTGGCCTCCTTTTCCATTGTTAGACGGGATAAATACTTAGCATCACAACCTCAGCCGGTTACATTTGAATTTCTCAGCTGGTTCTCAAGTTCAGAACTGGGGATCAGAAAGTCTCTCCAAAGACATTGGTGGGCATCTGTTCCAGAATGCAGAAATTACTTCAGTTTTAAATCAGCATCGCCCTGTTCCTGCTACATTGTAAAGGCCTGTTTATTATTCCCCTACATTTACTTGAGGATAGCCGGTAAAAGTTAAGAGCGTGCTTTGAAAGGCATAAAGTACTAGATTCAAGGGAAGCATTATTGTTGGGTCTTCTCATAAGCAGGAAGAGCTGTGCAATTAAACCATGGAGACCTCTTCCTCCAGAGGGGGGCCCCCAAGGACCCTGCATAAGAGACTAAGCTCCGTCACCCTGTCAGGTGATCGTCATGTATTAAGCACCCACTGAAACAGCTACCAGGAGGGTCCAGCTGTGTCCTGACTGTATCCCAAGGGCAATAACACTTCAAGTTTGTACATCAGGCTATTTTTAATCCAAAGAAGGTGTTTTTCACTCCACCAACTGCCGTGGGAGCTCCCTCAGCCCAAGTGGTCGAGATGTCGCCGGGGTGGCCATGCCATCTCTGGCCTAGGACCTTCTGTGACTTCGGCTTCCCTATCACCGAAGGATCACGGTGCCCCTGGAGGAAGGAGGGAGTCCACAGTCTCCCCTGGGCTCTCTGCTGAAGGAGAAGGCCCCTGAAATCCAGCGCCTGCGGGAGGAGTGGCAGGGCCAGAAGGCCAGACTGCAAGCCCAGGTAGGAGGACGGCTGTGATGGGGATGTGCCCTCGCGCCAGGCGAGACCTGCCTGCCCCTCGTCCTTCCTGACAGCCGTGGACACGCGTGCGGGGCCCCACTCACGTCCGTGCTGTGGCGGACATTCTAGGCCCCGGGCCAGGTGGGGTTCTTAGTTCTACTTATTCATTCCTTCCACACCTTTGTGGCTCCCGCTGTGAGCACCCGCTGTGAGCCAGGAAAGCTTCTTGGTGAGCAAACCAAGAAAAAGCGCTACATAAAAGTACCTGTATTTGAGCAGAGGACGTGGGTGCAGACCATACGTAATAGACATAAGAAATAAGTAAAGCCTGTGATATATGAGCACATGAGAAGGGCTCAGGACAAAGGACAAACAGCAGCGTGAAGGGGACTGGGGGCTGGCTGGTGATGAGGGAGGGGGTGTAATACCAGATGGACTTGCCGGGGAGGCTTCAGTAAGAGGCAGAACTGAGCAAGCAGCTGAAGGAGGGGAGGGAGGCCACTCTGCTGCCCCCCTGATCTCTCCAGGATGGTCTGTGTCCTAGTCCTGCACCGTTGTCCAGCATACGTGGCCCCAGGTGGCCTGACAGTCCCCAGATTCTTCCAGCTCGAAGTTCCCACCCCTCAGAGCTCCCACAGACAGAGGAGGCCCCGCTGGGTGGGGCAGGCATTCAGAAAGCTCCTCTCAAGGCGATCCCGGAGGTGGGAAGGGACTCAGCTGAGGGCAGGCTGCCCGGTGGGCAGGTGTCGCAGATGCAGCAGGCCCTGGAGCAGTGCACCAGCAACTACAGGCAGGACCTGCAGGAGCTCCGGCGGCTCTCGGACCAGGAGAGGGAGAAGCTGCAGCGGGAGCTCCATGAGACGGTCCAGCAGAACCAGGCTGGGAGGGCCCAGATGGAGGCGTCGCACCAGCGGGCCCTCCGCCTGCTTGAGAAAGCCAAAAACCAGGAACTCAAGGTAAGGGAGCTGATTGTGACGTCCACCAGTGGCTGAGCCCTGGCCACACAGCCTACGGGGGGCCTTTCCTACGTCATCCCAACCCTGACAATCACCTTCCAAGGTCATTATTATCATATTCCGTTTTCCAGTTGAGGAAAGAGGCTCAGAGTCAATCGTCTCTCTGGGTCACACAGCTAGGAAGTGGCAAAGCAAGGATTCAGGCTTAGGTCTGTTGGGCTTCTTGTACTGTTTTCCCAACCTGCACGTGACCTGGATGACGTAAGAGTAGCTTTCTTTCCTAACTTGGGCCGTGCTGGGCACAATGCACGCTGGGGGTTCAGGCTCAGCCCGGCAGCTAAAAAGGGCGAGCGCAGTCCAGAGCTGAGAAAGGCCAGCTCAGCAGGAAAGAGCTTCCCAAAGGCTTGGAGAGTGTGGTGAGGGTCAGGCCCTCCACGGGGAGGCTCAAACACAGTTCATCTGTCACCTCCTACCTTCTACCTTCTCAGAGGGCGAGGCAAGACGCAGCTGCACTCAGTCAGCTGCCCCAGGCCCCAGGATGCCTCAGTCCTCCCCGAAGGCGGGCCTCGGGCATTTGGTGAAATCCGTTTCTCACTGTTCCCAGGGGCTGCACCAGGGAGTGGAAAGGCTTGTGCCTCAGACAGTGCAGCCCCTGGGTCACCGTGAGGCCTCCACCGTGACTGCAGTTAGCAGGTCACTTCTCCTTTCTGAGCCCAGCTCCTCCTCCGTGTAAGGGAAAAAAAGGGGAGGGGAGGGGAGAGGGATTTATGATTTCTGCACCTTTTTTCTGTGTGACCTTGGAAAAGCAAATTGATCTCAGCCTCTGTTTGCTCATTTTAAAAGTGGGGCTATATATTAACTGAACCTCTCTTCTGGGAAACCAAAAAAAAAAAGAGAGAGAGGAAGGAAAAGAAAGAAGCCCTGGCTGGTGTGGCTCAGTGGATTGAGCACTGGCCTGCAAACCAAAAAGTCACTGGTTCGATTCCCAGTCAAGGCAAATGCCTGGGTTGCAGGCCAAGTCTCCAGTAGTGGGTGTGTGAAAGGCAAGCACACATTGATGTTTCTCTCCCTCTCTTTCTCCCTCCCTTCCTTTCTCTTTAAAAATAAATAAATTAACTCTTGAAAGAAAGAAAGAGAGAGAGAGAAAGAAAGAAAGAAGAAAGAAACTCTATTAGTTTCCTATTGCTGCTGTAACAAATGACCACAATGTTGGTGGCTTAACACAACACAGTTAAACTACAGTCCTGAAGGTCGGAAGCCCTGACATCAAGGTACCAGCAGGGCTGTTTCCCAAAATGTGTTAAACTCGAAGACATGGTCAGTGTCTGTCTGTTTCTCCCTCTTTCTTGTTCTCTCTCTTCCCACCTCCTAACACCAAATGGTCCAGCTTGGAAGAGGGGTCCACTCTGGTCCAGTCAGCTGCAGACCAGGGTCATGTTCACATGGTACAAAACGGCTGCTGTGGCCATGCCATCACTGCCATCCCAGAGAGGTTGGGGAGGAGGCTGATAGGCCCTTCACCAGGGAGTGTGCTCAGCTGGGCCCCAGTGCAGAACAGGAGCTTAGCAGAGGGGACAGGTCTCCCCTCTGTGGCCACTTTTATGCCTCCTTCCTTCCACGTTTTCCCACAGGCCACAGAAGAGCTCCTAAAAAAGGAATCCAGCCACAGCCTCCAGAGGCAGCACCAGGCACACCAGCTAGAGCTCCAGGCCTTGGAGGAAAAGGTCCGGCAAGAGCTCCAGGGGGAGCAGGAGAGGACGCAGGCTCAGCAGGCTCTGCTGTTAGGTATGCAACCAGCCACACCAGTCGGGTCCTCGGCGTGGCCAGGGGCAGCAGCGCGGGGCCCAGGGATCCGGAGGCACGCAGGCCAGGGCGACTCTCCTGGTTCTGCCACCAACTAGCTGTGAGCCCTGGGGTGGGTCACTCTCAGCCTCGTTTCCCTTTTCTATAAAATAGAGTTGCAATTGCCCCTACCTCATAGGGGCAGACTGTGGATTTGATGAGATATTAAATATAGAACACTTAGATTATAACATGGGCCCAGTGAATGTAGATCATTTTATCACCATCATTATTATTATTATTATTGAACATAAACCACATCTCTGGGCCTTCATTAGAGTTTCGTGGGATTGCCTCAACGACTCATTTCCATTCTGGAGATTTTTGCAAGTTCGGGGCGACTGAGGCCTCCAGGCTCCTGTGTGTTCTTTGCCCCCTTCGCCTGCTGCCTCGTGATCCCCAGCACAAAACTCACCTCCTCTGCAGTTCCCACACCAAAAGCCATTCACACACAAATCTGCAGAGCCAAAGTGCCTTGGCCAGAAGCCCGGCCCCAACACTCACTAGCTGTGTGGCCATGGGCAAGTTGCTTCACTGCTCTGTGTCTCTGTTGCTCAGCTGTAAAGTGGGAATAATAACAGAACCCGCCCCACTGGGCTGTCAGTAGATTTCCAGGAGTAAATACATGGCACACAGACTATACAGATGCTCACTGTCACTTTTCCTGCACATTCCAGCGTTGCCTGGCCACCCCAGGGGCCTCTCTCCATTTTGTACATCATCTTCCTTCTCACCGTTCAGAGCAACACAGCTACCTCTCCTTATTTCGTGCCTATCGTTCAACACCACGCTGGCCCCTTAGATGTTTTTTCAAACCCAGACAGGGACCCCGTAAGAGAATTATGAGGAAAGCAATGTCTTTACCTGCATAAGAGAATACGATCTACCTGCTGCTGGTTGAGTTTTCATTAGACAGTGTGTCCTGCTGGAGGAAGCGATGTGGGAATGGAAGGAGGAGAGTGCACAGATTCCCCGTTAACAGCTCCCCACGAGTGGAGGCAGCTGTGGTGGAAATGCCACCGCTAGCAGAATCTAAAGAAGACTCATTATAGAAGACAAAACTCAGGTTGTGCCACATGTCCCAGGTCGAAGACCCCCCCCAAGTTTAGGTCGGGACGCCTGGCAGCTGTTGGCATAGGTGTCCCTGCTGTCCCTTCTCGGGCCCTTCCGATTGCACAGCAGTTCGGTCCTTTCCTGACAAAAAAATTAGGAGAGGCCCTGGGGACAGGCTGGGATTCTCAGCCTCTCTCCGAAGAAGAAAGGGCTTTGTGGGGGCCATAAAGAAAACAGCAAATCGTAGGTGTCCTGGGTGGTACCAGGTGGGTGGGAGCACCTCCCATACAACAGAGTGATAGTACATGTCCCTGGGCCCACTTACTCCTGCTCCACTGTCTGTCTGCGTGAGACACACCTGACCTCAGGGCAGGTTAGTGTGAGGGCAAGAGGGTGAGTGTCCTGGAGATGCTGTGATACGCTGGGGCGGAGACCCAGACGTGCTGGGCGGATGGGTGGGTGGGTGGGTGGGTGGGTGTGTGGATGAGTGGGTGGGTAGATGGGTGGGTGGGCGAGTGGATGGGTGGGTGGGTGGATGGATAGATAGATGGGTGGGTGGGTGGATGGATGGGTGGGTGGGTGGATGGATGGATGGGTAGGTGGATGGATAGGTGGGTGGGTGGGTGGGTGGTGAGAGAAGAGGGGAAGATAAGGAATAAATACACTACAGATCATGCTTTGCTAAAGGGTTTTATTGCAACTTTGTGATAAAGGATATCAAAAATGGGGTTGTGTCTGCATTTTTTTAAGGAAAAAAGCTTCTGAAGTTACTTTATTAAAATTCTATTGGGGAGAAAAAAATGACCAAATACGTTTTTTCAACATAACGTCAACAGGATATATTAAGCGCTCACATGCCTTTGATAGACTTTGCCTTTGAGAGCAGCAGCACAGTAGGCGTATGGGAAATCTTTCACAGCTAATACACTTTTACTACATCACTGATTTTCACTCTAAACATCCTTTGTCTATTTCACAAATGTATACTGAGTACTTGCTGTGTACTGAGGCCCATATTAGGTACTTATTTTATGGCTTATGGAGTTACTGGAATAATATTTCAAGTTATTTGCAATAGCTAAAATATAGTCTCAAAAGTCCCTAACAGAAAAGCATTAAATTTGCTAGTCCTTCAAAGGTATCTTCTTTTTAAAAAATAGCTCAGTGAATAGCATGTACTCTATCAGAAAATACTCATTTTGAAATGATTGCTTCCTTCACCTTTCGGTCCTGCGAGGACACTACTAGAAATCGCCCGCCATCCTCAGAGGAGAAGTTCCGTTTCTGACCGTACTCTCCCCTGAGTACAGGGGGTGGGGCTCGTCCATTACTCCTGGATGATTCCGATTTCAATCCTCATTCTGTTCGGATGATGTGCCATCTCCTGCCTTCACAATCCAACCAACCTCACACCCAGGGAAAGGAGAACCTGTAAATGTTTTGTCTCCTTAAGAGTTGGCATAAATGTCAAAATTTCCAACTCGAGACTTGCAGCCCCAGAAGAGGCCTCTGGTCACTTGATAATTCCCTGTTCGCCGGGGTTTTGGACTTGGTGCTGAGGCCCAGACTGTCTCAGGGTTCTGCCCTGACTCAAGGCCGTCCCACCGAAACTCACTACTTTTCCTAATCACCTGGAAAAGGCTAAGGGCTGCTTCAGAGTGAAGAAGAACCACAGTTGATGTCGAATCCTGGCTCCACGACTTACCAGCTGTGTGTCTCTGGGCTACTTACTCAGCCTCTCTGAGCTCAGGTTCCACAGCACCAAATGGGTTGTGGTGATACTGGATAGGATGGTTGTAGGGCTTCAATAAACATTTTTCCAGGGTTTTAAGCACATTTAGTGTGCTGTACATAGAACTCTGTTATTTTGAAACAAGCTTGGAGAACGGGATCCCAAGCCTTCAGCAGCACCCACACCAGGGCAGACTTCAGCCTTCCCCTTGCCCCTTTGCCTGACCTTCGCTGCCCTTCCTTCTGCAGAGTCTCTCAGGCAGGAGCTGCGGCAGCAGCGGGCCGCCTGCTCGGAGCACCAGAAGGACATGGAGGCGCTGCAGGCTGAGCTGCGGGCTCTGGGCAGCTCTGACCGGCCGCGGGCCCTCGCCCAGGGTGCAGGAGACAGCGAGGACCACGTGGACACCACCGAGGTGTGTGCCCCAGGCCGCCCGCGCTGCACCCCTCTCAGAGCAGGCAGGGCCGCAGCCATCTCTGCAAGGGGAGGCCCTGGATACTCGATCCCAAACGGGAACACCCTTCTCCTCTGCTAGGGGACACCGGGCGGGCCTGCAGGCTGACCTTTTTGTAAAGAAAACCCAGGTTTTAAGTTCTACATGTTCTTTTTAATTTGGACACAACAGCATCGCAGGGTGTTGGTACCAGACAGGGCTCAGAGACAGCCAGACCAGGTCACTGCTTCAGATCCGCAGGAGACTGTCCGAGTCCTCCCCTGTGTCGGCCTCCCCGTTCCCAGGAGTCGGGGCGGCCTTGTCGCCGGAGCTCAAGGCCCCACTCCTTGAACTTCCGGGTCGGACTGGGCCCGTTGGCCCCTTCCTTGCACATCCATCATTCCTACCTAGCCGGGCAGCAGCCCGACCTCACAGCCCTGACCTCTGTGCCCCAGCCCGCGGCCCTGGGTCAGGTATTCCTCTGAAGTGCCCGTGCATGCGGCCTTCGGTGGCTCCCTCCTGCGGCTGCGGCTGCGGCTCCGGCTCCGGCGTGGGCGGCGCACACCTGGGGCCCTTTGCGCCTCCTGAAAACACCGCTCCTGGCTACCTTCTTTCCAGGAGGGGCGCGGCCCGAGCCCGACTGGCTCCCCGAAGGGCGCCGCTGAGCCTTCTCCCAGCAGCGACGGGGGCCTCCTCCGGGAGAACTCGCAGCTCAAGGACACAGTGCGGCAGCTGCGGGAGGAGGTGGAGCAGCACCAGCAGGAGGCGCTGCGGCTCCACGACCAGAGCAGGTGGGTCTGCGGGATCCCAGAACTTTCCCCCTCCTTCCCCTTGCTGCACCACCGCGCGATGAGCCCCTGAGATCTAAAACGTGCCTCCCCTGGGCACCTTCCCAGAGAAAAGACTCCCTGACATGCTAGCACTTCACTGAGGTTACTCCCTGGTCGCAGGAAAAGTATCTAGGAAGTCGAGGTCAAAACTGCAGGCGAGTGGTCAAGAAATAGAAGCGGAAACCCAGTTTCAATACAAATCAGGGAATTTATGGCATCAGGCCAAATGACACCGAAAGAATCCTCAAAAATAGCCTCGAAGAGACAATGCTGTGTACCTTTAGCCAGTGAAGTGGGGCGGCAACTACCCTCTCCAAGACTGTCTTCTGCAAAGTGGGGACAGTACCACCCGGAGCGGCTGCGTTCTGGCGCAGGGAAGTGACCCCTGGCCCGGAGGAAGCGCTGGGGTCACTGTTACCTAATCCAGGCCGGGCAGCTCACGATCAGTCCTGACTCCACAGCCTTGCTCCTTCCCCCCACTTCTTGGAAAGGTCACAACTACAATTTTAATGTCATTAGTAGGTACAGGACTTTTCGGGCTGTTTCTTGTTGACTGAGCTTTGGTAGTTCCCATCTCCCAAGACTGTGTCCGTTTTATCTCAGCTGTTCAAGTGAAAGTAGCTGTTCTAGTGAAAGGTTCACGTAAGAAGCAGCCCGCCTGGCCGAGGTGGAGACCTCAGATTCAGTCAGGGACTGGCCAGGCGGGCGACACTGGAATAAGGACATGGACCAGGGTGGGGACTCCTAACCATTTGGGTTACAGCCCCCTCCAGTTCAGAAAAGCAACGGTCCCTCTCGGGGGAGAAGGAACAATCACACAAAAATATGCAAAGCACTTGCCCTGGCTGGGTGGTTCCGCTGGTTGGGGCATCGCCCTGAACACCAAGAAGGTTGCAGAGTCCATCCCTGGTCCAGATGCATTCAGGAGGCAACCAACCGAGTCTCTCCCTCCCTCCCTCTTCCTGCTTTCCCTCTAAAATCAGTAAACATGGCCCTGGGTGAGATGATATCTATCTATCTATATGGCTAACTCTCTGAGGGTGACACACCCCGACACTTGTCTGTGGGTCGCTGAGGCCCCACACCTGGACTCTGACAAATGACAGCTGATGGTTGGACACACACTGTGTGCTGCGGACTGTCCTGGACATGTATGAACACGAGCTTCCTTGCAGTAAGGCTGCGAGGCAGACACTGTTGTCACCTCCGCCTAAAAGAGGAAGCTAAGCAGGGCATACCTTGCCCAAAGTCACACAGCTAGGAAGTGACAGGGCAGGCCAAGGACAGAGGTGGCAGCCTGGCTCAAACGCTGCTCTCCTAACCTGCCCACCCTGCCCCATCTCAGGGTCCCAACTTTCAGTGATCCTGCTACAGACTCTGTCTCCACCTCTCCCACCTGCCCCAGGTGAAGGGAGTGTGTCCCCAGACTCCCCTCCGGAGCTTCTATTCCTCCCCCGAGGGGCTGCTCTTCAAGCAGTGAAGTTTTCTCCCTCGTGGAATGCTGGAGTGAGAGGTGCTGAGAAGGGGTCCCACCAGCAAGGCTCATCGGGGACCTCACAACTCAGACACCCCGGGTCTCCTTCCCACCATGTTCTGACCTCCGATTCATAACCTTCCCTCACCCATTATCTCCAAACACGGCCACCCAGTAGAGTGAGGAGACATCCCAGTGCCCAGAAGGTGGGTCCCCAGAGCCCAGGCAAGCCTAGCTGTGCTTCTGTCCCCCCACAGGCAGCTGGAGGAGGACCAGCAAGCTCAGCGGGCCCGGGAGGTGGAGACTCTGCGCCAGGAGCACCGGAAGGAGATGCAGGCCCTGGTGGCAGACTTCAGCAGCGCCCAAGCCCGGCTCCAGGCCCGGCTGGCTGCCCTGGAAACCGAGTAAGTGAGGCCCCGGCCCCAAGTGAGGAGAGACGAGTAGATATACCGTTTTCTGAGGTGAATGACTTATCTGTGTTCCTGGGACCCTGCCGGTTTTATAACTAGAAGACCTGAGTTCCAGGAAGCTCCTCAGTCCCAGACAAACTGGTATGGTTGGTCACCTGCCATACTGTGACACTGCTGTCCCCTTTCGTGCAGGCCCTGGGAATCTGTGAGGAATGCAACTGCCTCTTGGGCATGGTTCTCCCCCCACCCCCAGGGAAGAAATCAGAAGGATCAAGGCTACCTTTTTATTAGCATTGGCCCTCTTCTAATGTGCAGCATCTCATTTAACCTTCGGCTGTCCTCTAAGGTGGAAGTTGGTATTGCTGTGGGCAGTCAGCACCACCAAGGGTCCCTTAGGCCAGTGTATGTGTGTTTACCTACCCATTCAGCAAACGTTTACTGAGGGCTCACTGTTTTTGGCTCTGGGTTGCCGTAGAGAACAACACAAAGACTGCGCTCTCATGGAACTCACAAGTTCTCATGGCGATTCTGACAAGAAACGAGGAAACAAATAATTTGATATCAGGTAGTGAAAGTGTGCAGGAAGAAAAATAGGATCTATTTCTAGAGAGTGGCAAGGGTGGGCAAGGAGGGCTTCTTGGTGACATTTATGCACAAGGAGCCAAGGGAGTGAGAGAGCCACCTGGAGAGAGGGCGTCTCAAACAGAACAGTAAGTGCAAAGGCCCTGGGGCCTGCTTCACAAGACTGAACAGCCTGAAGGCTCATGTGGCTTACGTGGAACGTGGGAGAGAGTGAGTATGACTCGGAGGGAGGGGAGAAGTCTTACAGTGAACGGGCAGCAGTTGGGAGGTAAAGCACCAGGAGGCCATAGCAAGGCCCCGAGCTGAAGTGACAGTCTGATCTATTATTTGATGGGGTCCACCTGGCTGCTAAGAGACTGGAGGATTGGAGTTAGCGTCAGCGAGACCAGCTCAAAGCAGAACTAAGTGAATTTAAATATCACCTGTCTGACCCTTAGCTTGAACTCTTAAAAAGTGTCCACTCTCTCTAACACAAAGCGAATCATCCAAAACCTGGAGTGGAAGCTTTTATTATCTCCTCTTTCGTGCATACTTACCACGTGCCAGGCACCCATTATCTCATTGAATCTTCACAACCACCATTTTCACGCCCATTTTAAAGGCGCAACAGAAGGTCACAGGTGGAATGCCACACCCAAGGTCACAGCTAGGAAAAAGCAGAGGTGGGATTAGAGCCCAACTCATCTGACCTAGCCTCCAACTCAAACTCCTAGTCTCCTATCAGTGGCAGTGTGGCAGCCGTAGGTCATCTGCAGTCCTAACTCTCCCTCTCACCCACCACTCCGGGAGTTCTTTCTCCAGCTACTCGCTGAAAGGGCCCTGGGTACCTACCACCTGCCCTCCCTGCTCAGCCCTCGCAGATCTGCCCAGGAACTAGTGCCTGCCAAACGTTATGTAGGCCAGCAGATGGCGCCAGAGCCACGTCTGTATCTGCAGAGCCTGTGGGCATTGGCTGCTGAGGCCTCTTCTCCAGAACATCCCTGGTTCTTGACCCCACTGGGTGCAGCATCTGCATGCACACACAAGCTGTTGTTTCCTGGGCCATAAGTCATCGGGGAACTGACAAAGGTCACAGTGGGGGGTGGGGGCCTGGGCTCCACCCCAAGCTCTGCAGCCAACTGTCTGGGTGGCCTTGGACAAGCTCTCTGGGCCTCAGTTTCCCCTTTTGTGAACCAAGAGAGTGGCTGGCCAGGCTGACCACGCAGGGGCGTCTCTTCCCCATCATCACCTCGTCTCCCTGCTCGCGGCTGAGTGCGGTGAGGGGCTAACGGCTTGTCTGCTTGAAACAGACTGAAAGAGTCCGGAGAGAAGCCAGGGAAGGGGGCGCCCAGGCCGGAGGACGCGCAGCTCATAGGCCGCCTGCGGACCCGCTTGAAGGAGAGAGAGGAGATCATCAAGCAGCTCACGGTGGGGCTGGCGGGGCTGGCGGGGCCGCTGGTGTGGGGAGTGGGCACCCGACATGCTACTGGTTCCTCCAGTAATCCTGATAAGCATAAAACTACCTTAGAAAAGACCCTCGGTTATTTTTTCTATTGTATAAAGAATACATACTCACTAAAGAAAAGTAACACAGGAACATAGAAAGCAAACAAGCCCCTCTACTCCCAAGCCCCACAGCATCTCCCCAGTACTGGTACTGACTTGGTTTTTTTAACCAACAGATTTAGGAAGACCTAGAATGGTTCACCTTCTGACTGAATCTTAATGGATTCAAGCAAGACAGTTATTCTTTAGTGATCTTCCTTCTGTAAACATGACCACTAATTTTCCTGTTGGCAAAGCCACCCCCTGGACAGCGCCCCCCAGGTCATTCTTTGAAACGCCCCTCCCCCACCCACTCCTGCCAATCCACACAGTCCACGGGCCACACGCTGATGTCCCCTTATACTTTGACCATTGCTTCAGGCTCTAACCCAGCCTCGCTGTGTTCCATGCTGTTCCACTGGACAGTTTCCAACGCCTCACAATCAACTCTGGGGACAGGGGTCATATAGAGTCACTCCTGTCAGTGTGGCCGGCGGGAGAGAGCTCGTCAGCCCCATCAGACGTCCAGGCGCTTCCCGCCATCCACCTCCGCAGCCCTGATCCAAGGCTGCACAGTGGAGAGTCCACTGGTCTCCCCTTTACTTGAGCCTCACCCCACCAGAGGGGTAACCTCAGAGCTACCAGAGGGGTCCTATGAAAATATTGGGTCACAGCCTGCTCTGTCCTGCACCTCCCGAGGCTTCCCGGCCCTTTCAGAGTAGAACCCACGACCTTCGGTGGCTGGCAGGGCCTCGCCTGTGTCTCGTCTCCCAGCCCCGCCCCCTGCTTTCTTCTCGAGACGTTAATGAGACCATCGGGAAAACTTTACCACTCACCGAAAATTATGATACTAATAAGGAGTCTTCATTTGCTAAGTGTGACGAAGATATTATGGTTTTACTTCATTTTTTTAAATTGTTCTTCAAGTATAGTTTTCTGCTTTTTACTCCCATCCCCCCCCCGTGGTTTTATTTTTGAAGAGTCCTTTTCTCTTAGAGCCGTATATTGATGTTTTTACAGATGAAAATGTACAATGACTGGAATTTGCTCTAAACACAACACAGAAGGAAAGAAAAATGTGGAGGATGGCACATATTAACAAGATTGTCCCTGGTCTCCTTTCTTTGCCTCAATTATTAACTTTCTACACCTTGATTACTTTCTTCAGTAGACTCTTCTCAGATGCTGAGGACACGGATTTCTAACTTCCCTTAAGGCATTCCGAATAAGCTTGTTCTTTGCTTTGTTACAAAAGGGGCTGGGGACACAAAGACCCCAGGAGTAAATGTGCTTCCTCAAAGCTTGGACAGGTGGCAGCTTGACTCCCACTGGCCGCCCAGGGCCCCCCACACTTTGCCCCACTCCCTGCTGCCCTGGCCCAACCCCAACCCCTGGAATTGCCCTGTCTTTGTATTCCACCCCCGAGCAGCAGCTAATCCAGGGCTGTGTGGCTGGGCTCATGAGGCTCAGCTGGACTGTTTTTCCAGGAGGAGAGAAGATTTCACTACGCAGCGCTCCCCAGCGCCATGTCGCATCGGAATCGGTCCTTCTCTTTCAATCCTCACCCGGGGTATCTGACCCCTTCCATGAAGGTACATTGGTTCTTCCAGTTCCAGTGCATTGCACGATTCTACTGGTTTCATTTTTCCTACAATAACCACAGCCTATTCATCAGTGGCTGGGATACATTCAAAGGGAAACTCATGGAAAATAAGACCCACAAAAAATAGTCCAAATGACTAAACAGTGTTTTTATTTGGCTAGGAAGATGATGTGTTTTGTGGGGGTTTTTTATGGATATTTTTGTATTCCCCCAGTATTTGATAAGTAAATGTGTCACTAGTAATAGTGGCTATAATAGCAATTGATGGTGGGAAGGAGAGAGAGAAGAGCAGAAGCAATCTTCCACTTCTTAACTTTTTCCTTAGATATTTTGGAATTCGTTACAATGAGAATATTCACATACAAATCTCTCATCTGTTCTCACAAATCCTAAAAGCACTTAAAAAGTTGTGTTTTTTTATAGCTCACAGAATAATAAACCTGAGCTGAACAGATGAGAAGTTATTTATCATCTTTTACGTGTCCCTCCCAGTGTGAGAAAATGCAAGTTTCATTTCAGAAACACGCATTTGTGGACAGGACGGGTCCTGGGTGCTGTGTGGCCTTTTAAAACCTACAAAGAGATTCTGAATTGCAAAACGGAAATTTAGAGAAGTGTGACCATCTGTGTTTTCTAAAACACAAAATAGATTAGAGGGAAACGTGCTTTAAAGAAAAACATGGAATTGTGTAAATAAGAGCATCGCCTCCTCCCTGCCACAGTTCTGGGTGGTAGACGTGGTTTGCTGTTACCGCAGTGCCTTCTGGGCGACGCTAAGAGGCCTTTCCTTGAACACAAGCAGAAAAAGAAGATGGAGGAAGTGCCCAGCCGAGTGGTCAGCGTGCCAAACCTCGCCTCCTACGCAAAGAACTTTCTGAGTGGGGATCTGAGCTCGAGGATCCACGCCCCGCCAATCACCAAGTCACCCAGCTTGGACCCGGGCCCCAGTGGGGGCCAGCCCTACAAACCCACCCAGTCTCCGGACGTGAAAACTGCCACAAGGTAGGGAGCAGAGGCTGCGACGCCAATTTCCCATAATGGGGGGGGGGGGGGCAGGGCGGGCGGGGGGGCCTGGGATTCCGATCTGGCACCTGTTCCATGGCCAGCTTTGGGGCCAATATAAAGAGTTGCACATTGGGTCCTGCCTTGGGAAAATTACAGCCCAACCAAATGGGAAGATTGTGGAAAAGCAGAGAAATACGCCATCCTTTAGAAGAGGGACTATTCCTGGTACCAAATTCCAGAAAGCCTTTTTTTTTTTTTTCCCCCTCCCATGGTTGATTAAAACAAGGGACATTGAAATCACCTAGCTGACAACTTAAGTATGGCCTTGGGATCTGGATTCAAGTTCTAGTTTTCACTTGGAGCTGTGTAGCCTTGGGCAGGTTACTTGACCTCTCTGAGTCTCCATTCCCTTGCCTCTAAAGCAAAGCTAATACAGCACCTACTTCATCAGGCTGATGTGACAGGTTAAAGGAATTAACTCATAGGATGTGCTCAACACGGGACCTGGCATAGAAGCAGTTAGTATATTTCCACTATTGCCATTAAGGGTATTTTTCAAGATTTATTGCATCCTCTTGGCATTTTGAGGCCTCTTGATGGGGGGGGGGGGTGGTCACGCATGACGATGTCAGATTCCGCCTTCTTACTCCTCCGGAAAGCCTTGCAGCACGCCTCTCTTCCACAGCAGTGCTTTTCCCTTTCACTAGTTCCCCCCTCTCATCCAGTCTTTACTTAGAGGTACAAGTTTACATTTTGGCTGTGAGTTCGCATTTCAGAGAGGGCCGCTGCTAAAACATTCTTTTTCCTGAGGCCCCGCCTACCCGTGGCTCTTTGGGCAAGTGGGGCGGCACAGGCGCAGATCTTCACAAGCACTGAGCTGCAGGGACCCCTGGCAGTTAGTCACAGGAGCCCAGCCCTTGGCTTCGCAGCTGAGACGTCTGAGGCCGGGGTGCCCAGCACATCCGAGTTAACTGCTGGAGCCGGCTCAGGGGTTCCTCTGTACTCGTATATTCCTGTTTACAGCTGCCTTCCCACTGTTTTACACAGAGCTCCAGCAGGGCAGATAAGAGACCATTCAGCCAGGTGCACGCCATACTTTCTTGCTTACTGTTCCCCTTTTCCCATTTATTTCGCTAATTTTATAGCCTCATTGTGATGCTAGAACACAGTAAATAACTTTTAAATTGTAACGCTGTGTCAATCAACCATTTCTCTTGCCTTTTTTTGTTGTTGTTGTTCCTTGTAAGAGTTTATTTGAGCCAAACTGACAACGTGTGCTGGGGAGCAAGACCTCAAATGCACCTTTTACCTTTTTTTGTATCTTCTTTATAATTCAATTTGTGCCTGAAATAAATTTTGCAAATACACCTCACTGTCTTAAGTGAAACAATAGAAAAACTTCCATTTTCAAAACAGGAATCAGACGTCCCCTCCCCACCCGTCCTTCACCCCTGGTTTGCAGATCCTGACGTTGGCGGTCATTCTCCAGTATGTTTGGAAGCGTAAAGAAGCAGTTATTTTTCCCTGAAAAGAGGGTGGGGCATGAAATGGTTTATTAAGTAATTTTTGAAACCATGTGAACCTTTCTGCTTGTGTTTGTAGGACACAGGATGACGAAACGGCCCCGCCCAAGGAAGTCCCGCAGAAACAGGGCTCTGCCCACCAGGAGTGGTTCACCAAGTATTTCTCTTTCTAAATTGATCCTTGGGATCCATCACAAAGGGGACGTTTGAAAAACATTTAAAACGTCTGATGGAGAGAATGAACTGAAAAAAACAATCAACCAAATACCTTGCTTTGTAACATGGTTTGCACACAATGGCTAAAGCAGATTTTGGCCTTGACATTTCATACTGTTTCATTGTGACACCAGTTCATTACAAGATTCTTGACCTTAGGATAAAACGAACTAGTGTTGTCCAAAAGCATCGTACGAAGGTGTTATTAATGTCACTAATGGCCTCGCCACCGTATGCCGGTGTCTCTGAGATCACCCTCCACACAATGCTAGCCATAGTCTACTTTGAAAGCGACCTCATTTCCCCTGAGGATGCAAAGCAAATGGACTGAAAACTGTTTTTGTGTAAGTGATACCATTCAAAATGCATATCCAACCTCAGTAAGAAGATGAATAAAACGAAGTTCCAAATAACCAGGAAAGCCAACTAAAAAACAAAACAAGCAAATCAAGACCTTGACGTACTTGGATTAAGTACTTTGACTTTCCAATCCAGGACCCGGAGTCGATAATCAAGAGGATAACACCTACCTCAACGTGGGGCTTCATGAGGATTAAGCAAAACGACCTGGGCGAAGATCCTGGCCAGGCACTGCCAGGATTTTCCGTGAATAACCAGCCCTACCCCGTCCACACCTCAGTTTTAGTGACTGCAGCATCATCAGTTTACCATTTGTGAAGGTTTCGAGATTATCTGTTCTTTCAAGTCAAAGATCTACTGAACCTTTGGGAAGTGGGAGTGGCCCTGCATGGTGCTGACCTCACCTCTGAGGTCACCTCACCACTATCTGAGCCTCTGAGGGAGCAGTGCGATTGGACGCGGCTTGATTCATCTCTGAAGGGGCGAACGATGCTCTGGGTCCTTTGGTGCTGGCCCAGCCAGGTGGCCCACAAACCGCCCTGTATTCTATGCATTGTCAGGTCTTTGCTCTTTGAATAAAACTTTTAAACACCTGGGTGATAAAAATGGTTGTGACTTGTGTTGATTTTCCAAAGGGTGAAATTAGATGACAACTGACCTTGGAAATAGTAACTTCACAGTGACGGCACTCAGATCTTCAAATGAAAAGTGGCTGCTTACATGCTCATGTCATTTTGAGAGAAATGCAGTTACAGCTCGAAACGCGTAATTGAAAGGTAAGTTTACTGTCAAATCGAAAACACGTGGCCCCAACATGATACTTTTTAAAATGCAAATACTTGTTACCGTACATGTAATATGCTGTAGTTTTCCAGTGTCAAGTATTTTTTAGTTGTCTGTCTCCTGCTTAGAGCAAGCCTTGTGATTGCGCCCGTATTTGGTGTTTTAAAGACTGCAGACAGGCAGTTCTATTGTGCTTTTATTCGTCGAGACATTTTCCCACAACCAGCTACCCCTCGTGCCTACCAAAGCAGGCCTCGCCGCATTCTGCTGTCCCGCGGCTCGCGGTAACAGCTGCTGATGGAGAATGGGATCCACACTCTGCGTCTGTTTGGACTCCTTCCCTGTTGCAGGTGAGTGAAAGATCTTGTAAATGTCTAGATTCCACCCAGTCATTACGTCTTTGTATGTGTCCACCATGTTTTCTGTAGGATGTATTATTATTTGAGCACTGGAATAGAGCTTTTTCTTTGATAAGACCAAATTTCCCATCTGGAGGGTTTCTAGCAATTTACACCTTGAGCAGTGAAGGACATCCCTTTCTGCACCCTAGATAAGATTAAGAAATCCGGTTTGAGATAAACACTCTCCTTGGTTTACCTTGCGTAACTTACTGCACCAGTCTCCTGAGCCCAGAGTGGCCATGGGATGGTGGTGCTGCTGGGGAGGGAACAGCAGCGATGAAGGGAAATGAACGGCCACTACGTGCCGTGCACCTGCGCCCTCGTTGACTGATGTGACACTGATGCAAATTCCACCAGAGCAGGTGTGGCTGCAGCTGTTGGAATGGTCTACACTCCACCTCCAGGATCCATCTGGGTTCTGCAGATTAGATGGAGCTAGGATAGGAACAGCCTCCCCTCAACCTTCCTAAGGTTTCTAAGGGCAATACTAATTGATCCCCATACTCATTGATCCTCATCACCACCAGGATGTATTATTTTGATCAACCTCCTCCTAGGAGCTACTCAGCAGTCTGCTCACCCCCTGCAGGAGAATGAGTTCAAGTAAAGGTTAAGTGTCCATTCAATATGGCCACAGTGAAGTGACTGGCAGCAGTCACCAGCACAGTGGTGGTCAAACAGGAGGGAGAGATGGCAGCCTGGAGTAGAAAGGAGCGGAGGGGAGAGGGTGGAGTCTGCAGATGACGGGCAGGGAGGGGAGGAGCTGCAGACTGCTGACAAGGGGCAGTGCTCAAGAGTAAGAAACCGGGCTGGGGCCAATCCTCGCAGGTAAAAAGATGCCGTAATGGGACTGAGAAGATGAGGGAAATTCCAGATGTTTTCTTGTGATTTTTCCCACTGCAGGAAGGTTTCCTACGATCTTCAACCAGCAAGATGTCATTAAAAGTTAAGAGATATTTACAGACAGACAAGATTAAAAATATTTATTTCCCAGATTTTTTGATTTAATAAACAATGGCAGTAACTGATACATACATTAATTCAAACTATTTTCACTAAGCACCAAGTGAAACACCAAGAACCTAATTATTGAAAGATGCCTAAAACTTAATCAGTTTATTTAGGTTTTTAATGAAGAAATCTAAAGCTGCCAATCAAGCTTGTAATTAGTGTGAGATGACCAGGTTAACAACCTTGAAGTCATAATGTGAGAAAAAACAATTCTTAAAAGCTTAAGAATTGAGGGAGTTTGGGGCTTCAACCTGTGACACACACACACACACACACACACACACGTAACACTCTAGGTAGAAAACAACAATCCCGATGTATTCAAGGGAAAATAATGCTTAATTCCCATGAAGGGCACAGAGACGGATGCAAATGACTAACCCTGGAGGGAGCACCGTGCGAGGTTGGTAGGAGACAGGACCCTGTGTCCTGGGGTGCCGCGGAGAGCATCTGGGAGCATCAGGGACCAGGCAGCAGCCAGGCCAGACCACATCATGAGTTGATGTGTGTGGGGAGGGGTCTCCAAGGCTGGAGAAAACAAAATGAGCCAAGAATCCAAGCCCCAGAGGTACTGCTTGTTCAACAGACAGGGGAGTGTAAAGGCGTGTAATTCAGGCAGGGACTAAAGCCGCTTCAGGGAGAGCCAGACACAGTAGCAGGTGAGTGAAGAATCGTGTTTGCCCTGTGTGACCAGCAAGAAGCTAAAACACCTTCCCAAACATGCTCTTTGTGGACAGTAAGCCACTCGAGGCCACGTTGCAGGCCACTGCCCACCCCAAGGCCCTGGCCCTTGGAATCACTGCCATTCATTAGCAAGAACCTTCCTTAATGGGAAACTTCTGCTCCTAAAAAGTAAAACACAAATGACACCAGCTAACAAAACCCAAACGGAAAGAGAGTATCACAGTGAGCTCTAACCCTCACACTTCCCCTCTGCCTAGGTCGCGTTACTGAGGGCAGGGTGGGTCTGTGACGTAAACGGATTCATCACTGCAGAACAGAAAAATAATCAGCATATCACAGCTCCGACACCGCCCAAAGTAAGTAAGACACAAAATATAAACTTAGCCCAAAGAGAAGTCAACATCGACTCAAAGACCCCACTGCAGTGTGGCTACCCTAACTTAGGCCACCGCACCCCCCCTCCATTTATAAAACACCCCCGTCCCAGGAGCTCTGGAAGCATTGCAAACATAGCTGCACTAGATACCTCCTCTTGAGGTAGTTCAAAGCCTTAAGACACCCTTGGCAAACTTACGTAGTTTTCCAAACTAGCACAAAGGTAGAGTGGTAATTAACACAAAAGACTAATAACCCCAATCCTCAGTCTCTGATTCACAGATTATATCATACAGTTTTCTCCTCACATGATACAAGTTCATCTAAAACTGGTAACACAGAGATTAAAGGTTAAACACAAGAATTAAAAGAATAAAAAAAAAGAAAAAAGAACAAAAAGGAATGTCGGTAGCATCATACTAACTTGCTAAAAACAAAAACATTTACCAGCTTTACAAAAGCTATCGGCGTTTTATGGAGTAATATAAAAATAAGAGCTTATACAAACGGGGGAAAACCTTACTGACGGCATGCAACCAGGCACCTCACCCTTTGGCAGCGTTCTTCCCAGACGCCACACCGCCCAGACGTGAGGCCCGGCACGAAGAACCCTGTGTGTGCGGACTCCCACGCCAGCTCACTCTGCAGCCGGCTCTGCCTCAGGTCTGCTTCATGGGCGCAGGGATGTTGGCAGACGCCTGCTCCAGGTAGGCCAAGGAGCCCTGGGGGATGTCAGCCGGCTTCTTGTGCTGCCCGTTGATGTCCTCCAGCACCTGCTGCCAATGCCGCAGCTTTGTCAGGTGCTTCTGGACCAGAGCATCTTTCCGCTGTAATTCATTCCTCAGCTCTGAGACATCCTGCAAATGAAGGCGGTCAAGTCACAGCAAACTCATGGAAAGTGAATACAGTTCCTGAATAACTAAGAACACTAAGAAGTAAATTCAAAACAAAATCTACTACACCATTCTAAGCCCATTAATCTGCTTGGCTCCACTATTTGAATAAGCCAATGCAACTCCTCCAATGGCAGACATCTGCCTAAAACTGAGAACTTTCATTTTAATTCACTTTCTTTTAGTAAGTGCTCAAGTTCCGACATTCCAAAGTACCCAAGAGCAGCCAAAAGAAACCGAAACCCGTCTCCCTCCCACCCTGCCCCAGGCACTGCGTCCACATCTCGTCCAAGGCCACTGCTGAGGACCCAAACTAGTGGGAATCTGAAACGCACGTGACAAATATGTACAAGCACCCACACCCACTGTCCTAACGGTTCAGACTATGAAGTGTTAAGACCTCACTTTCAAGAGCTTTTTAAATGAACACCAGTACTGTAATTCTTTATCAAGACCTGCCCTGAGCACACCTATGTTACTGCTCAGGCATTCAAACCAGGACGTGATCTGACAGGATGAACCGTGTGAATACCACCTTCCCACCATTCATTCACCTTCTCCCTGGCTGACATCACTGAAGAAGAAGAACTTTTACACTGGTCAGCTTGTGGGAGTAGTTACTGCAAAAACTGGCCCCAAACCATCATCTCAGTCTCGTGTTTCTCAGCAGTGGCACCACCGGCCTTTTGGGTGGATGCTTCTTCCCTCTTCCACATGCAGGCACAGGCCTGGCCTCACTTGGTAAATGCCCCTGAAGCCTCTCGTCGTCCTGGCAACCCCAACACACTTCCAAATGTCTGGGTTGCAAAGGACTGAGAGAAAGGAAATCCTGAGCTTCAAGGAGCCTGGGACAGAACATGAACTTCGATTCCTTGAACAAAGTCGATGAAGCCCTTCCGGTGTATACAGCACTGGGTAAGGCGACTGGGAGACGCGGGTCCTGGTTCCTGTCCGGAATGAGCTTATCACCTACACTAATGGCTTTTCAATGCTTTTCAAGCAGTGGAACCCTTCCTCTGAGAAAAACCTTCCATGAAAGCCAGCACGTGGAACTGCCGTTGGAGCCTGCTTCGGCCACCACCCATGCCTCCGCTGCGTGACCAGGTCGTCATAAACGCGGACAACTAGCGACGTTCTGTCCCAATCCACACCGCCCAACCGTAACAGGAGAAGGAAGGGCTTTCACTGAAAACCATTTAAAGCACAGACGGAACCCTGCCGACATGGGCTCTTCTGAAAGCTGAGGAGAAAGGGGAGCTCATACCTCTTTGATAACCTGCTCTGGTTTCTGGACAGATAACTGCAGCCTTTTCTGTAGAAAAAAACATTCTGTCTGTCTTGCAATATCCAGAAATTTCTGGATACACTGATCGACACCTTTAAAAAAAAACACAAAACATTAAATCAAGAAAAACCCTAGACACAAACATCTCTCTCCTTCGTACGTGAACAGTCCAACTATCACAACCGCACTTCCTCACAGATGTGATCTGGGACTCTGACCCCAGGCTCCACGTGTTCACCAGCATTAGACAGCAAATAATCTGTACTTGTATCAGGTGAAAGCGAGACCTCACTACACCAAGTTCTTCTGAAAAAAGACAATCGAATTCCAGCAAGTAACAAGATCTCAACTAAAATGTAACACTGAAAACAAAGTACAATGAAATCAAAAGTGCTGGTCACCTCCGAGGATAGAACTTGGGCAAGGAGGAGGAAGCATAAGAGACTGTTACAACCTATTCAAGAAACAACCAAAACTTATTTTGAAAAGCAGTACACACACCCTATCGGTCTCCCTTGTTCTAACACTGCTATGAAAGGTTCATCAGAAGTGGTTCATCATGAATGGTGTAAGATGTCAATTAACCAACCCAAGAGAACCAACAGCGTGGAGACCTGATCTGCAGGGATCTTACCCCCCAGGACAGTTCTCTCGGAATACAAGCAGGACTGAAATGTATCAGGTGCAAGTGGGAATCTTGCTCAAGGCAAGAACCCTGTCTAAAAAAATGGAATTCTTACCAGTTCGAATTTCTTCCTGATCCGTGCCATTCACATAGTCCTGACTCACCAGAGAAGCAAAGCAAGCCTGTTTCATGAAAACAGATCACAAAAGAAAAAAAATGTCACTTGCATGCCAAAAATCTTACTTCGGGATAAGAAGTAACTTCTCTTGAAGTCATTCAATGCGTCGACAGTATCTGGGTCTGCACCCCAGACGTCACGCCAGTGAAGAAACCTGGCGACCGACTCCACGAGGCCCACGGAGGAAGAACAGGGAGCGAGGCAGCTGGTACTGCCAGCACCCCCACCTTGTGCCACCTGGTCAGGTCTCCGGCCAGTCATCACCCGCTCAGAGAGACCGTCGCTCTCTGCTCCTTTGAGATGGTACCCCTCCTGCTTGTGCTCTATGCCCACACCAAGCTTTGTGGTTTTGCACACGTAACTGACATCATTCCACTCTTTCAGTCCATTATCACCTACTAGCAGGTGGGAAGTTTGCCTGTTCGTTCTGCGCCTAGTGCAGGAACACTGCTTGGCACAGACTGGCTGCTCAATAAACACACCCTGGTAACTGACTGGATGGCCCAAGAGAAGGTGGTAGGTGTCATGTGGATAAACAAGTCCCAGAGAGGGAGTCCTCTCTAAAGGGACAGTGATCCAGGTATATATGTGACTCAGTTGGGGAGGGGGGGGGTTCTACAAACAAGAAGGCCTAACACAACAAAGGGCAGTGGGGCCAGAAAGAGGACGGGATGGAAGCTGGGGGAGAGGGTCAGAGAGGAAACCTCACACCTCGGGAAAGCGGAGCCGGCAGTGGGCAAACCGCACCAGGCACGAGGCAAGTAGATCTGGGCCCCAGTCGGGCCATCGCCTAGGTTTGAGGGCCCTCCTGCCTACAGCTGCCACCATTTCATTTATCCTGAAAAACCACAGGATTCCCCAGTAGTTGCAATCCCTGCAACTACTTCATATGTCAGGAAACACAGGCTTCCCATACTGTTAAACAGTCTATAAAGTGGCTCCTGTTGGATGTGGGGTATAAGGCGGGCAGCCCTGCTCCGTGAATCCTGTGGCTGCTGGACAACATCCCACCCAGGAGGCCCACCAGCCACACACTGGCCAACACAGCTGGGCTGCTCCGCCAGAGCCAGTGGGCCAGCAGGCAGGGTGGGAGGAGACCGGGTATGGGGAATTTTAGTATCCTCATCTCCCCCTTAAAAAAAATTAAACACATACACCTTTGTAGAGAGTTAGGTGGGTGCACGGAGAAAACGCGTGGTGGTCCACAGGAAGAATAAGGTTTTTAGAGCCTCTGCCTGGAGAGTCGGGAGGCTCAAATGCTGGGCTCGTTCCCACACACTGAGGGTTGGTGAGCTCTCCTCCCTCTCCGAGCCTCTGTTTCTCCATCTGTAAAAGGACAGGATGCTCTTCAAGGCTCCCTCCCACAAGAGTGTGGGACCACGGTAAGCTCATTCCACCAAAGAGCATTTATGAAGCAACCAGAACGAGCAAGTCAGAGACCTCGTGGGTGGCACCAAAAGAGAAATGAACAGTGGGCGGGCAGGTGCCACCAGAGGTTGTGGGAGGCCCACACAGAATGAAGAAAGGGAACAGGACATGAACATGTGGCCTGGGAGCTGCGTCTCGACAGACGACTAGGGAATGCTCGCCCAGCACCAGAGGGGGTCTGAGCAGCATCTCCCACCCCCACATGGCCACTAAATCCCAATGCGTGTTTGGGATTCATTTCTCTGGACAGCCACGCCCTTACAGAGTCCCAGGCTTTTTCGATCACAGCACCGATCCCACAGCCCAGCAACTGCCTGCCATTTTTATCTGCTCCCCCACACTGTGCTGTCCCTTGCTCCTCAGAAACTAGGGCTGGTTTTGTGTCCTTAGCACCCAGGGCAGGGCCTGATACATTAACAGGCTCCTTTAGAGTTTAACAACATGCATAAGCATTTCCTATATACTAAGCTGTGTTAGTACTACCGATAAACTGGGAGGAGAAGGTGGGGTTCATGGGGAGCATGGCTTCTGACTTCACAGGGCCTGGTGAGTGTAAGTGCCCTGAAGGGCACCAGGGAAGGGCCACTGAGGAAGCCATGTGTGAGTTGGGGGATTGAGCCTGGAAGCGTGCAGGGAAATCAAATGGCCCAGGCGGAAAAAGGCTTGCATGGCCAGAGTAAGACCAAAGGATTTTTAAGCACGAGAGTGCTGGGGGTCAGATTTGGTCAGGGCCAGTCTTTCCGCAAGCACCTTAATGAGTGAGAGCTGCCTCACCTCAATGGTAGATGCTGCTCTAAAGCCCACCTGTCCCTCTCCTTTATGGTTTGTTAGTTTTAAGTCTGTTATCTCCAAACTTTTGAGTGTACACTTCATCAGCAAAGGATTTCTGACCATGCATCCCCAATAATACATTCATTTACAAACTTACCCGTGCACTACTGTGCTATCATAGAGGTACAGTACAAAACTCATGTGACTAGGATTTTAAAAGTTGAAAAGGTTACTCCAATTATCAGTTACTTTATTTCCATACACTAAAGGCTCAATTTCCCCTTTAAACAGACAGACCACGGGAAGCAACCAATGCCCTTATTTTTACCTCTCCTTTGCCTACTATCATTCCCCATCTTCCTAGTTACAGGCTACACTCCTTGGGGCAAACTATTTTGGGTCCGCTCTGCCTCCTTCCGCCCTGAGCCCCGGCTTTCCTCTTCCCTCGGCCCTTAGTATCAAGGGTCGCACAACTTTTAAGTCCATTTCAGCTCCAAGTCCCATGACTTCAGGACCCCGTAAGAGCGGAGCCCAGCGGAAAGGTGGGCTCTGGAGGGGAGGCCGAACTCAACACTGAGATGCGGCAAAAGGTGGTCAAGGACGGGAAAAGAACGGCCTGGGACCTGCTCAGTTGGCTGGGAACCCGGAACGGTCCCAAAGTCGAGGGTGTGCAAACTGCAAGCCCACACGCCACCAGAAACGTCAAGTTGACGCGCCTCCGCCGCCAGAGTAAACTGGGGGCCGCCACTCACTGTGGAGACTAAAGCAAGGCATTCCCTCATTCTTTGAGCCAGTCTCCTCATTTGTAAGCCGGCTGCGGGATCACTGAAAGAGAGAACCTGCGCGTGCGCAGCTTACAATTCAGGAAAGAAGGAAGGCTGGAAAAAACGCCCCCTCACTTTTTACCTCGAAAGATGACTCCAACTCATCCACCAAGGTGCTCGGAGAAGATCTCGGAGCCCCTGGCGCGGCCTGAAGAAGCGAAGCCTGGCCTGGCAGTCCCGGCGGGGGTGGCGGGGGCCCAGGTGGCTGCCCGGAGAACATACCGCCCAGTTGAGCGGCCATTTTTGAAATGGCGCGTAAAACCTCATTGCGCCTGCGCAGCAGCTGGCCCGCCGCTCCGACACGTGACATTACGTGACGTTATTAATCACGTGACGGCCCGAGAGTCTGGAGTTTGTCTATTGGGCGCCTGGGAAGCCCGGTTTGGTAGGTCTCCTCCTTCTTCGGGCGTGCAGCGTCTCTGGCTTTTCCTTTTATTCTTCTTGAGACTTGAGCACTTTGAGCAGCTTTGATGCAGTGTGTGGGAGAAAATCAGTAAATGCGTTTGGACCCAGCCCTCCCTGGGGAGGCAGGGTACTGTTGCGCGGGCCTGATTGTTCCCTTAACGCTCAGAATGAATTTGGTTGAGCCTTTCTCCAGAAGCAGTGTACCCGCTGCACAAGGACGGAGGCCCCGTTCCTTCCAACAACGTTAACTGACAGCTCACGGTGCACCGATTACTAATCCAGTCACTGCGTGTAATTCCCTCTGGGGAGAAAGGTAACAAAAACGCTAACATTGTTGAGGCTCCATCTGCGTGCCTGGCACTGTTTCTGTTAGATGATTGTTCTATCCGAGAAAGAGTAACTATGCTAATATATATATTAATATATTTTAAAAATTACATTATTTAAGTACAGTTGTCTGCATTTACCCCTCACCACACCCTCCCACCCCAGCCATCCCCACCTCTCTCCCCTGCTTCCACCCCCAACCCTTGGTTTTGTCCATGTGTCCTTTATAGTTGTTCCTGAAAACCCTTCCCCCCCCCTTATCCCCTCCCACCTCCCCTCTGGTTACTGTCAGATTGTTCTTAATTTCAACATCTCTGGTTATATTTTGTTTATTGTTCCTTTTGTTGATTAGGTTCCATTTAAAGATGTCATATGTTATTTGTTCCTCACCGCCTGGCTTATTTCACTTAGCATAAGGCTCTCCGGATCCATCCATGCTGTGTTGAAGGATAGGAGATCCTTCTTTCTGCTGCGTAGTATTCTATTGTGTAAATGTACCACAGTTTTTTGATCCATTCATTTACTGATGGGCACTTAGGTTGCTTCCAGCACTTGGCTATTGTGAATTGTGCTGCTGTGAACAATGGGGTGCATAGGTTCTTCTGAATTGGTGTTTTAGGGTTCTTAGAATGAATCCGGCAGTGGAATTGCCAGGTCAAAAGGCAGTTCCATTTTTAGTTTTTTGGGGAAATTCCATACTGTTTTCCACAGGGGCTGCACCAGTCTGCATTCCCACAAACAGTGCACAAACCCTCGTTGTTTGTTGGTTTGTTTATGTTGGCCATTCTGACTGGTGTGAAGTGGTATCTCATTGTGGTTTTAATTTGCATCTCTGATGGCTAGTGATGCTGAGCATCTTTTCATTTGCCTCTGGGCCCTCTGTATGCCTTCCTTGGAGAAGTGTCTGTTCAAGTCTTTGGCCCATTTTTTTCAAGATTTTATTTATCTTTAGAGGGGAAGGGAAGGAGAGAGGGAGAGAAATATGAATGTGTGGTTGCCTCTCTTTCGTCCCCTGCTGGAAACTGGCCTGCAACCCAGGCATGTGCCCTGACTGGAAATCAAGCTGCAGTTGTTTGGTTCCCAGGCCTGCGCTCAATCCACTGAGCTATACCAGCCACGGCTGTCCCATTTTTTAAATTGGGTTGTCTGTCTTCCTGGAGTCCCGTGAGTTCTTTATATATTTTGGAGATCAAACTGTTGTCCGAGGTACCATTGGCAAGTGTTTTCCCATATAGCTGGTTCTTTTTTCATTTCGATGCTGTTTTCTTTAGTCATGCAGAAGCTTTTTAATTTGATAAGTTCCCATTTGTTTATTCTTTTATGTCCCTTACTCTAGGGGACATATTGGCGAAAATATTGCTGCATGGAAAGTCAGATTTTCCTGCCTGTTTTTTTTTTTTCTTTTAGGACTTTTATGGTGTCCACATTGAATTTGTGTATGCTGTAAATTGGTGATTTTCATTTTTTTGCATGTAGTTGTCCAGATCTCCCAAGACCATTTGTTGAAGAGGCTATTTTTACTCCATTTTATGCTTCTTCCTCTTTTATTTACACCAATTATTTATGGTCAATAAATAATTGACCATAGAGACTTGGGTTTGTTTCTGGGCTCTATTATGTTCATTGGTTTATTTGTCTGTTTTTATGCCAGTACAAGGCTATTTTGATTACAGTGGTCTTGTAGTAGTATAATGGTAGTTTGATACAGAGTATTGTGATCCCACTTACTATGCTAATTAATAACTTGCTTTTAATAGTTGACTGTTCGTCTCTTCATAAGGTAGACACAGTTCTACTATATTTAATTTTCCAGGTACATGTGTGACAATGGAGGTACTATTTAATGATCTGTCTGTCGTAGCAGTCACTCCAAGTCTCTGCCCTCGTGTTTTTGTGGGAGAGAGACAAACACATAAATATATATAGCAGTATCATGTAGAGAGACACGCTAAGACAAAAACAATGTATCTCCATTAGGGGATTGCTAGTGATGGATTTGACAGGTGGTTGGAAAAGCCCTTTCTGAGGAGATGTGCCCTGGACTGATAGGAGAGAAAATTGAACTTGGAAAGCTTTCTAGACAGAGGGCCCCCTAAACAAGGGGCCTGCCTGATGTATTTAAGGAACCACAGAAAAGCTGGCAGGGCCAGAGTGAGGGAGGCAGAAGTAGTCAGAGGAAAAGCCAGGGTTTCCCTTTGCCTGTCAGTCTTGGATCAGATCAAAGGTCATCTTCCTAGCTTCCGTCTTAGCCCCACACTCTCAAGCCACTACTCTGTTTAATTTAAAAAAAAGATTGTATTTATTTATTTTTAGAGAGGAGAGAGGGCGAGAAAGATTGATCAGTTGCCTCTCAGCTAGCTCTCACACCCCCACAACTGGGGACCAGCACCCAGGCATGTGCCCTGAGTGGGAACCACTGACCTTTCGGTCCGCAGGCTGGCATGCAACCCACTGAGCCACACCAGCCAGGGCTACCCTGTGTAATTTTCCTCAGAGCACTGAAACATCATCTCCAATTATTTTATTGGTGTTCTTCATTGACAAAGTTGCCTCACACACATGGACACACTAACTGGAATTTGAGCCCCGTGACAGTGAGGCCTGTCTTCATGTGTGCTCCCAGCACCCAGCACTGTGCCCGGCATAAAAGAGACGTAGTAAATACGGCTTGCCAGCAGGAGCTAGTCTACGTCAGCAGTTCTTAAACATTTGGGTCTCAGGATCCTTTACATTCCGAAAAATGGGGACTCCAAATGTTTTTGCCTGTGTGGATTATGTCAGCCAATATTTACCTACTCAATTTGAGAACAGGTTTACCCATTACAGCTGAGAATTTAAAAATGTATTTAAAAACTTAGTACATTGCTCTGGCTGCTGTAGCTCAGTGGATCGAGGTTTGATTCCCAGTCAGGGCACATGCCTGGGTTGCAGGCCAGTTCCCAGCAGGGGGCAGGGGACACACGAGAGACAGCCATACATTGATATTTCTCTCCCTCTCTCCTTCCCTTCCCCTCTAAAGATAAATTTAAAAAACTACATTAACATAAAATATTGTTTTAATTAAAAATAAAAATTTTCCCAAACCAAAAATAAATTAGTGAGAAGAGTGACAGCTTTTGACTTTTTTTGCAAATCCCTTTAATGTCTGGCTCAAAAGATCATATGTATCTCATGTTTGCCTAACCATGAGTAAGTTGCCAGAGAGTGATCAGTGGCACTTCTCTCAGATTCATCCCAGAGTAGAGCACATTTGGGTTTTGCTGAAAACACGTTTCCTCATTTAAAACTGGGAGAACACTGCTTTGGAAAGACCATGAAGAAGAGATGATGTAGGGAAGTGGAATCCAGTGCTTGGCATAGACGAGTACCGCTGAGAAAAGACAAGTGACGTGATGTAATTTACTTAAAAAGAATCCTCCCCCAGGTAGAGAAGCAGAAGGTAAGCAAGGGAAGGCAGGACCAATAAGGCAGTAATGTAGGAGGAATCTGCCGATCCCCACGCAGACAGGGCTGTGATTTGTGCAGGACTAGGGCAGCCGAGGCAGAGGCAGAGGCGGTGAAATGTGGTCAGTTAAACTCCATGACCTGCTCAGGAGAAAAGCCAGCCATTTGGGAATGGAATGTGTCAAGGCATTTATTAATTCTGACTTATTTGAAGGGTTTAGGCAGCCCTTTCCCCAGGACGGTGATGAAAGGGAGCAGCTCAAAGTTCAAGAGTGGCAGAGCTGCAGCCATAGAATGTGGCAGGCGGTAGAGAAAGGGTCCAAGGAAGTGGTCAGGCCAACACGGTCTAATCGACAACCAAGTGACAGGGCGTAGCTTCAGCACTCTTAACGCTGGACTGTGATGTTTCCAAGGGCAGGGATGCATCTTGTCTAATCGGCCATCCCAACCACCTTCTACGATGCATGGCACAGGGTAAACGAGGAATAAACATTTGCTGGATCCAATTCTTCACTCCAAAACAGCAACGCTCCCTGTGTCTGTGACCATACAGGACATGAGGGCATTTCTGGATTTAATCTACTGTAATCCTCACCTTTTAATGCCAAGATTTCATCAAGTTCATTTTCTATCCCATGGTCTCCTTTCTCAGCCATTCATTCAACCAGTGCTGACCTTCTGTGCACTGAGCAGACGCACAGTAGCAGAGACATGGTACCGCCCCTCGCCGCACCTGCAGTACGCACAGTCCCTTTACAGCAGGGGCTCAGATACTGCCCTACATCCAGTAGCGTTTCTTGAGGGCAAGGCCATGTGTTGGGTTGTAGATCCATTGATCTGGGTTCTCACCTTCTTTCCTACTTTCTAGTTCACAAACATTAGCAATTTACTTCTCTTGAGATTTAGTTTCTTCATCTGTATAACGTGTCACAGAGATCGCCAATCTCCTGTCTTCTTCTGCCTTTTTTCAGCAGGGTGACAAGTGCATCCGGTTACTCTTCATCTCCCCAAATTATTGGCGTTAACGTGGCTTACGCTGGTTGATGATATAAACACTTTGTGTGGGACTTCAGTGAAAGGTCTTAAAAATGTGTTAATGGTGGCCCTGGCTGGTGTGGTTCAGTGGACTGAGTGCTGGCCTGTGGACCAACAAAAGGTTGCTAGTTCGATTCCTGGTCAGGGCACATGCCTGGGTTGTGGGCCAGGTCCCCAGTTGGGGGTGCACAAGAGGCAACTTGAGCAATGTATCTCTCATGCATTGATGTTCCTCTCTTTCTCCCCAGCCCCTCTACAAATAAGTAAAATACTAAAAATAAAGTGTGTTAATGGCGAATGTACCCCCTTTGCCTTGCTCCTTTTCCTCATGTTCATGTAACCTTCAACCCCCACAGCCACCTGGGACTGAGGGAGCCCGAGGCCATGGTGGGGATGCCGGGCCTGGGGGGCTGCTTGCGTTTTGGATTCCCCACTTCAGCTACCTCTTAACTGTTCTAAAACACTGCTTTCTTGGATTTGCTGCTGTCCACAGCCATGCCTATCCTCACTGAAGCAGATTCAGATGGGACCACCTGCCTCACTCAGATCGGGGCTCTGAGATCAGCCACGGGTCTGGGGACACCTGGCAGCCGGATGCGTGGGCATCGGCCAGATTAGACAAGCACTCGAATCGAGGGCTCTGCCGGGCCTTTTGTACCTCACACTAAACACACAGCGGTTCTACTGTCCTTTTCTTCATAAAAGGCCTTTGACAGAAAGCCTTCCGTCACATCCCTGCCTGGCCTTCCGAGTTACCCAGGACGAATCTCACTGACGCTTGTTTCCTTTCATAAGCTGGTAGTTCCACCTTCCGATTCCACCTTTTCTGGACACGGAGACCTGGAAGAACATGTTTACTGAACTCACTATTCCTGCCTGGATTTAGTCCTAATCACATGAACACACATAGCCATTTCCATTCCCCCCCTGTAAACCCGTTTATAAAGACAAACAGTATCTCCTTAGATGTCAAGTTCTAAAAAGTACTAAAAATGACTCCATAAAGAGCTTTTCCTGTCAAACTTTTCAGTCTTAAAAAAAAAACAGGCATCCATCCTAATCATATGTAATTTGATTCACTCCATGTAAAAATAAAACAGCGGAAAAGCTGTCTCAGAGAGCTGCACAAATGGAATTCTGTTGACTGGTTGGAGTGCCAGGTGGTAAGCGAATAGTTTACCTATTGGCAGTCCCTTCGTGGTCTCGTTTCGCAACTTCAGAGAAAGTCCACATTCCCGCAGGTCGCTGGACTGAACGGAGGGGTTACAGTGTGGCACGAACGCCAGTGCGGAGGCAAGGCTGCCTGCGCTTCAGTCTCTGCTCTCCCACTTACGAGTCTGGGACATCGCGGGCGTGTTAATACCTTCTCGTGCCTCCTCCTCATCTGCCATATGGAGGTGGCAGTGCCCACATCACAAACTGATAAGCTCGTCGCTGGGTGACCATTAACATTGAGATAATATCTGCGTCACGGCGCCTCAACTTACGCAGTTTACACAACAAGGCGGAAAGCGATGAGTCGGGTCACGGCAGTGTCTGGGTTTATAGAGCTATACGATACAAGGAATACCAGAGCCACACCGGGAGCACAAAAAGCTGGATTTATTGTTTCTGACAACTGCTCAACAACTTTCAATGTGTTCATGGTTCCTGGGATCACAAATCTGAAATACAATTTTTCTACTCAATTAAAAACATACTCTGAAAAGTGATTAGGTAGTTTTAAAAAAGGCAATCCATATACAGGATATCTTAAAAATCTTTGCCAAGCGATACACTAGCTTTGTATTTTAAAATCACGTAAAAATGAAGACACAAATGAAGGCATACAAGTTTCACTTTGTTCTATATTTTAAATACCATCCTTTGTTTCCCTTAAAAGATTTGCATCCCTTGCAGAATATTTTGAAGCTCAACCACCTATTTAAGACAAGGTGAAGAAACTTTCGAGTACCTGAACTACGCACTGTCTTGACTGAGCCGAACCAAGAACTCGATCAGAGTCCTTGTGGGCCTCCCGCTCATGCCTTTGCGCAGACACGAAACCTCGTCTTTGTTGGTCATCACGCCCGCTATGTCTAAATGCGCCCACTTCGGATGGGTCACGAACTCTCTCAGGAACGCTGCGGCTGTGCACGCACCCGCGGACCTGAGAAGACAGGAGTCACTGTCTTACCTCACGTGAATACACGTGGAACGTTTTGTTAAGATCCTCCACTCTTGCTAAGTAGACTCTATGACCACAGAGCAAAAGTCAAGCTTAGACACCTCTTAAGAAGTTAACCCAGAAATCACATCCAGGTATTTATCTTCAGCCACAGCTTTAAGTAGTAAAGGATAAATTCCAAATTCCCCTTTTCCCGAGGTAATGAGTTTCTGTATTATCCATCTCGTCCACTTACCGTTTGTCTACAATGATCTTTGGACTTGAAAACATGTAAAATTTTGAGAACCATTTAAGAAATACTTAAAAATTACAGACATTAGAAATTAATGTCTATAAGCACCACATCAAAAGAAAATTGGATAGTTCAGCCTTCTGCAAACGGGGCTAAAATTGACATTGGTCATTCTGGCAACCAACAATGACTACGAAAATGCACTTCGTAGCTCAGGTTACGTACCTGTATTTCCCGATGTTGTTAACATCAGCAAGCTGGCAGTCTACCACCTGTCTCGTGTAATGTTCAAAGAGAGGCATCCTCCAGACGCGGTCCCCTGTGTCAACACTGGCCTACGGAGGAATCAGGCACAACGGTTGGAAGGAGGAGGAAGGGGGTTTGGGGCAAACTCGCAGCACTGACGTGGAGTGTTCGGCGCGAGTAGAAGAGGGCTGTTCTGGCCTTTTACTCTACAACATTTAGCTACACGGCAGACTCCAGAATTATTTTATTACTAATTAAAACACTTAAGAATGATGAAAGAAACCAAGTGTGTAGTACAACAATCCCACAAATTTGTACAGCACTTGCTCAGAACATCGAATTACTATTAAGGGTTTCAGTTTGAATTATGAAGCTGGCATCCTGTAGCACGTGCAAGCTGTGACACCTGTCACGCTGGGGAAACGTGCCCAGGGACTGGACCACTGAGGCCCAGGGTCCAGTGCGAGGTGACCTCACTCATCCGTGTAATCGTTTACACGGACTTGTTCCTTCCACGTTGACTGAACTCTCACTGAGCACCACCATCAGAGAAGAGGGAATTCACTCTCTGCACCATCAGAGGGACCAGTGTTTCAATACACTGTGGTCCGAGATGAGGCTGGGAAGGGAAAAGTCAGAAAGCAGCCGTACAAGCTGAGTGGCTATCAGGTGAATCGGCCAAGAGTTGAAGGTGGCCGCCTCCAGGAAAACAGACAATTGTGGTAAGCAGTGGGCAGTTTTTTAAGTAATGCTTCTGCATATCACTTGGCTTTTTTCAAAGAAGCCTGCATTTTTTAAAAAACCGACAATGTCGTGGGTGCTGTGAGAGAGAGACGGGTACACGCGACACTACAGGAGAGGTCTGTGGCCCGGCCTGAGAGGAGACGCTGAGCTGGGATCGCGGGGGCAGGGAGAGGAAGGCTTCACAAGTGGCGAGAAGAGGAAGAGGAAGAGCAAGCCATTTAGGGTGACAAGAAGTTTAGCACCTGAAACCAACATCAGGAACTGTTCTGGGACATCTGCGTTTGTTCCCCACTGGCACACAGCAGGCTCCTGCTAATTGCTTGTGGAAAGAATGAGGTGCCACGTGGAGCTGTCTCAGGGTCACGTGGATGCACAGGGTCTGGGGCCGTGCGAGGAAGTGAGCTTCCCGGTGGGGCCTGGGAACAGCAGGACAAGCACATGGCCCAGGGCTGAACACCCACCAGAGGGGCAGACAAAGGAAAAAGCTGGCAAAGGAGGCTGAAACAAGTCAGCAAGGACGGGAGCCAGAGATTTTCCCAGAAGCCAAGATTGGGGAGTCACCAAAAGGTCACTGAGGTACACGCTGCCTCTAGATGGTCTTGGCAAGGCTAGTGGTATGGGGAGGCTGACAGCCGTGAGGGGGTGAGGGGAAGCGTGGGGCTGCTGGGGCGGGGCGTGGGGGCAGGAGACTGCTGTTATCCCCCTCTGGGAAGGGACCAGTGGCATTCTTTAAAGGCCACTCCTTCCTTTAGAAAGCTGTGCTCTTGACCTTTTCAACCTCAGCGACTCAACAGTATGGCCATGGTATTTGAGAGTCATTGTTACATCATGAGGTCACTGGAGGAGAGGAAGAAGGTGGAATCATACCCGTAATTTTGAGACAGTTGTAGAAAACCCAAAGCACACTGAATTAAGTATATTGCATTTTCAATTCAAAGGCAAATCTCCACATAAAAATCACTTTACCGTGGGGGATTCAAGAAACAGATCATTCTAAGGCTGGGACAGTCGCCTCCACCCCTTGGGTCTCCGTGCATCATTCCTACCTCGGACAGTCTGTTCCACAGCCAGGACGAGTTGGTAAAGACCCCGGTGGCACCGGACCCCAGAGCTACGTCCATGGCACCTGCGGGACACAACGCTTCAGGTCAGCGCCCCGTCACCCCACGCATGGGGGCCTCTCTGCCATCACACCGAAGCTCGATTTAAATATTTCCCTCATCTTCAAAAACAGGAAAACTTGTTAGCAAATTCTTACTGTGTGTATCTTTCTCATTTCTCAAGCTGGAATTCACCCACCTTCAATTATTAGGGAAAATACAAAAAATAATATTAAACATCACCAATAATCTCATCCTAGGTAGAACCAGCACATATTTTCAAATATTTCCGTCCAGATTTTTTCTAAACTTAAAAAATAAAAAAATTAAGACCATACTGTGTATGTCCAAGTATGTGTTCTTACTTTTATGCTTTAAACATTTTCCCTCTTTCAAAACAAATGTTTCAAAGTAGCTTTGATGATTTGAAATCCTTTGGGTAGAAATATCATAATTTACTTACTATTAGGTATTTAGGCATCTCAAATGTTTCAATATTTTAAATCAGTCTCAGTGAGGAACTGTTAGAAGAGTATGATGACTTTTTTTTAAAAAGCCTATTATTATTTTACCCTGTTTATCTGCTTCACGTTTGTTTCCTTCCCCAGCGAAGCTGTGTCTCACTGGCTGACTTCGGGGATAAGGGTTAGACCCACCACTCACGTGGTTGCTCTGGCTAACCCACTGGCCACACGCAGCACCACGGTGATCAACCCGACCCGTCCCCAGGGGAGGGAGCGGCCCTCGGTGTCAGCCGACTCTGTGCCTTTAGGATATTGGATTGTGTATTTTTTTTTTCAAGAAATCACAAATAAACGGCATTAATAATTAGTTCATAGTGAAAAATTGCAAACCATCAATTTACAACAAATCACTATTTTGGCATGGTGGCCATGTGCCAAAACCTGTGATTCTGTGTGACTCTGGGGCAACTCGGGTCTGTTTGGGCCACTTGTTCCTTTGGGTTTTACTACTTTTCACCTCCCAGTGATCTCTGAAACCTACACACACATCCGCCCACCACCACTGCTACCATCCCCTATCACTCGATTATGGTAATAGTCTTTTCTTAAAAACTTATTGTGGAAAATTTCAAATATGCACACAGCAAAGAGAATAACATAACGAACACACAGGTACCTATTAGCCAGCAGCAACAATATCAATCATATAAATCCCACACCCAACAGGTGAATTTGAAGCCAAGTGCAGATACTATAACATTCACCAACACACACACTTTAAGAGTCACCAGCTACACACCATTCACCAGTCACTGGCCTGCCAGTGTCCCCTCTGGCCCTTCCCGTCCACCTGCACACTGCCAGCCAGGGTCCCTTTCACGGTGCACATGCCTAACACTGCAGCAGCTTCCTGCTGCACTGGTTCAGGACGGAACCCCACAACATGCCACGGCCAGCCAGGGTCAGGTGCCTACCGGCACACATCAGCCTCATGGTGCCCTTCTCTATCCCACTCTCCGCTGCCCCTCTGGGCCCCCAACCGTCTGGTCCCTTGGCCGCTGGGGTGCTCCTGCTTCCCTCCTCCTCCACCCGTGATGCCTCCTCCTTCAGATCCCAGTGCTTCCCAGACGGGGCACCTGACCCCCCAGCCTGCCAAGCCCCTGCTGCACAGGCGCCCACACTCCTTTTACTTCGGCTTCTTGTGCTCATCACCGGGCAGCTTCAGACCTGACAGTGGGAGGGGCTGCTGATAGCCCCTGTCCACGGGGCGCCTCACATCTGTTCTGACCCAGCTTGGTCACCCTGGCCACTAACTGAGTTAAACACGTGCTGGCCATGTGGACGGACATGCATCTGGCAGCCACCATATGCCAGAGATTGTGACAGGTGACGGTCATTCTGTCTGTAGTCCACCCACATGTCTGTGGGCAGGGGGTACACACCAACTTGTATGTACATACTCATTAATACTTTACTTTTGAAGTCTATGGTATTTTCCCATACTTACTCATTTGTCCTCAAAACAGTCCTATCTACCCCAAAAGACTTGTTTCAGTAAATGTCTAAGAGAAAAGATGAGCACTAAACTCAAACAAGAATGTGATACGTTTTCTTAAAGGAATAGAAAATGACAGACAGGTATTTAATATGGTCCAACTGGGATCACAGCTCTGAAAACGACTTCAGCGCATCCTTCAGAACACCTCCTACAAAGGGGGCGCTATTACACCCCTTCCACAGGTGAGAAAACTGAGGCCTGTCCGAAGTTACCTGCTATTAAGAGGACAGCAAGTTTTAAAATCAGGTTGTCTCTCTCTAAAGACTAGGTACTTCCTTCTTCATTGAACTCAGGATTGGAAATTTGCTTATTCTCCCTTTTGACCCCAAACTCAGACGGGGCGCCGAAGTGAACTATCTACAGCCTCCGGCCAATGCAATGGCAGGGAGAGCCGAAGGCTCGCCATCAGGTTGCCCTTGGCAACCTGGAGCCAGCGTGTATCTTCTCAAATCCTGACGCTGGAAGCAAAGGGTGGGGCTGTTACTGCTCACTTACAGAAAGGCGTGCTACCACCACTCACCTCGTCACCGCCCCAAAAGCCTGCGCCTGCACCTGCATCGTTCAGCCTGAAGGGCCTGCTGAACTGCACAGGGAAACTCGGGCCCACAGAAACACCGTAATACAGTGCAAGCTTAAAAAAGGGTTCCACAAATACATCGTGGACTGCGGCCCGGCACACAGCTCTGCCAAAGACCAGGGGAAGGATTAAGAACAAAGGCTGAAAAAAGACCAGAATGTTAATCCTACCCGAGGCACAGACAGAAGGAATCCCTAGACGGAGAACTGCACAGGGGGTCTGCAGGGAGGCAGCGCCTGCCCTGCCCTCAGCCCCTTAGGAAGTTAACCCCCCACACTGCAGAGCCGGTGGTGGTCCGCCCTCTCCCCCCGCCCCTGGGCCCACCACACGCACATGTGGGGTTAAGGGGGCCTGCCACAACGTCCTCCGGGCTTCACAACTCTGCCAGCAGACCTGCCCCTGGCAGAGAGGCTCCAGGGGTCATGCAGGCTGCCCCAGGCTCACAGAGTAGAAAGTGGCAGGGCTGCGCGCCACCCCCGGGTTGGCCTGACGCCAATGTGCTTCCCACGACACGTGACTCTGGCCTGACCCTCTCAAGTGAGAATCCTGCCCAAGTACAAAAAGTTCAGAGCACTCAGTGGGTATCAGATATAGCGTAATTTTAAAAATAAATATTGGTTTTGGGGTTTATCACTCATCTTTTCATAGCTGTATCTGAAGGTCATCGTAACAAACACCTCCTAGTATCATTTTCACATGCCACTCTGGAAGGGCCGATCTGACCCCTTGTTATTTCTTGTTTTGAAGCTACAGCCTGGTATGTGTTAAAACAACAAACCAAACACTCGAAGCAGTTCCCACCGGTGGCACGAGTCCACGCACAGGGAGCGGGTCAGACTCCTGCTCGGCCCCACCCTGAGGGCGGTGTGCACACTCACACCGGCACGGGAGACTGTCTTCCCGCACAGGCAGGAAACCTGTGCCGTCTGACCTGTTAGGGTGGCAGCATCAATGATGAGCTTGGGGTTAAAGGTGTGCGCGTAGAAGAGTGCGTCGGCCAGGATGAGTCTGCCCTCTGCATCCGTGTTATCGACCTGCGAAGGGGGGAGTCAGGGAGGGATGAGAAGGTCAGCTGGCCCAGGTCACGAACAGCAAAATAAGGCACACCGATGGTCAATTCAGAAGTGAGAAGACGGTGGGCCGCTTGTCACTGAGCATTGAAAATGTGAGATATTCCAGTTAGAATGGAGTGCAATTAATCTGAAAAGCAAATAAAATTTAATAGTCCCTGTACCAGAGCTGATGACTTTGGAAGCTGAAATCATCAGAGAATGTCTGGTCCATTTCACCAAGTTTCTAACAGAATGGGAAAAACTTCAAGATTTTGGAAAACAAGTAAGCTGAAGAGCTTAAGGAAATCAAAGGAGAAGGTGGCAGCCTAGCCCTCCAAACACAAGAACCCTGCCGCTTCAGCTACTTTATTTGGAGGATGTCTCCTTTTATCACAGACAGGCCCGGTCCTCACGGGCAGCCGTGCACACACGTGCCCGAGCAGAGGACCTGCTGCCTCGTCCCAGCAGCACAGCGCCCATGACCCAGGACAGTGTTTCCTCCCGACACCTGCGTGGGAAGAGCCCATCACAGCACAGGTGCGTTCGGAGGCCGCCTGCACTCCCCCTGCCTTGCCATGCTCTGCAGGGCTCGCTGCAAATCGATGGTAGTGTGTGTGTGTGGCCTACACAGTGTAGGGGGAGCAATACAGTGGGAAACAATTCCTAAAATTCCCATAAAGAAATACTTTTGACTTGGCATGAAAACCCACTTGGAGTAAAGACTCCGCCCTCCCTTCACGAGCCTGCGCTCTACACCCATCCAGGTGTGTCTGTGAGGCTGCCAGGGTCCGTTTCGGAACTCCAGAATGGGGGGGGAGGGGGCTGCCTCTTCCATTCACAAACCTGTATGGTCTTCCCATTCTTGGCTCTGACGACATCCCCAGGCTTGTTGGCTTTACCGCTGGGCATATTTTCACAAAGAGGGGCCAACCCTATTGGAAAAAAAATGAAGGAAGGAATATGGAAATGTGTGGGCCCAACTACGCCACCCACAGCAGGCACGCCACTGGTGGGCCACCGGAAGTGTGCCACACAGACGTCACCTTAGCCAAGCGATCGAATTTAGCATCACCCGTGACCCAGCTGACATTATATTCATCAGGAACAGAAGTACACATCACCTAATCTGAACTATCATGAAGAAACACCAAATAAACCAAATTCTGGAACATCACGGGCAAGCCTGGACCCTTCAAAACCGCCAGTGAGGAAAGGGATAATAGGTTCTGGATTAAAGAAAACCAAAGAGACGTGGAAGCCACATGCAACGTGTGTTCCTTCACCGGCTCCTAGATTTTAAAAAGAGAAATAAATAGGTGTGTGTACACACACACACACAAAATGAACATTTTTTTAGACAACTGGGAAGTGCGAATTAGGTTACTGTGTCCTTGTTCTTAAGAGACACATGCTGAAGTATTCAGGGGCGACACGTCATGATGTGTGCTACTTATAATGTAGGGGGAAAAAAGGACTGATATTCAGTGGGGTGGGGGGACGCCAGGCAGACTGGATCCCCGTGCCAACGTCCTGTGCTATGGATGTGACGCGCTGGGCATGTCATTTCATGGACGTCGCCCCCCCCATCCCTTCTCTGAAACAGGGCAAGCACCCAACACTGTGTCTGCACCCCGTATCACACAAAGAGCTGCCACGCACAGAGGGCTTGTTCAGCTCTCCTAGTATTTTCTGTGCGTAATGGCATTTAATCAGCCACAGCCCGGCCTGCAAACCACTATGTGATGGGCAATAGCCTCCCGCCGCAATGATGGGGCACCTTCCACTGGAGGAAACCCGAGTCAACCTCACACGCCCTGGCTACCAGCCACTTTTTGCAGAAGTAAAACAAATCACTCCTAGTCACCTCCCATGATTGTGAAATGCACTGAACTCATTCAGTTCAGACAAGAAAAAGCACTACCCCAGCTAAGCAGCTTCCACTTGATAAAGAGCTGTTTGAAGACCATGTTGTGATGTGTTCAGATCAGAGGACACCACGCGCCATCTCACGCGCACATTCGCCCGGGGCCCAGTTCTCCACGACGCCCCCACCCACTCACCGACGATGTTAAGGGGCAGACCGAGCTTGGCAGCAGACACGATGGCCGAGCAGATGGTGGCGGCTCCTCCCATGTCAGCCCGCATGAGGTCCATGTTCGCAGATGGCTTGATGGAGATGCCACCACTATGGAGAAAAGGACGAGGTGCAATGAGCACACAGAGAAGAGGCCCCGGGCACCCACACACCCAATAGTACAAACACGCACAGAGCATCCGCCGAACTATGAAGCACAGGTGCAGTGAAGACCCACCTGTCAAAGGTGATTCCCTTCCCGACAAACACCAGGGGCGCGTCACTTGCATTGGGGCTGCCTCTGTAGTGGATCTCCAGGAAGACTGGGGGCTCATCGGACCCTTTGGCCACACTGAGGAACGACCCCATCTCCTGTTCCTCAATCCAAGACTTGGGTCTGCACGGCAGAAAAGGAAAAAAGTAGATACATTTTCTCATCTCTATGTCAAAGTAATCTAGAAAAAGCTCATCCATGTATAAAAGAGTGTTACATACAAGCTCTTAAAGCATACGTGCATCAGTGTTTCAGTGAACACATCCTATCTGCTCTCAGTTTTGGGCCAGCTGCTTGTTCCTGTTTTTCCGGCTATCAAACTAGGTGGCCCATGCTGCCGTCCAAAGACTGTCTACGGAATTCCTAAGAGAATTCACACCCGGAACATAGCAAGATGTCAAGTAATAACGCATAGTCAACAAATAATTGATACTTGATTTTCTTCCCCTAACCTGCTCACATATTTTTTGAAGCTTTAGTGTAAAGATAAGACTCTGAGGTCACAAAGGATCTATAGAGACAGTGGAGGTGTCTACTGCTTTACTTTCTGGTATTTCAAAAAAAAGACAAAAACAATGGACAAACAAAAAACCAACAAAGCCACAATTCCTAAGTGAACAAAAACATCCTGATTCCTTGCTTTTTTTTAGAATTGCTGGAATCCAGTCTTTTCAGTATTGTCGCACCATTTCTCACGGCCTCAATCCCAGTTTGAGACATTTATTAACTTAATAAACACAGGGTCAACAGGGGCAATGCAGGGGGAACAGCCGTGTGCCAACCAGACAACAGAGGCCATATCGTCACTCCTTCTGTGCTGGGGTACGTAAGGGCTTAGTACTGCGTTCTGACCACTGTAACTGGGCCAAGAGAAACCCGACACTCCAGAGAGCCCAGCAATGACCAGGTCCAAGGCCTGCTTCTCCTGACTTGCCTATTCATTTGTTGAAACTATTAAACTAAAATTGCATTAGGGGGAGATGGCCACCGAGCTTCAGAGGGAGATGAATATAAAAATGGACAGTGTGACAATAAAAAAAAATCACTTCAAAAGAAACAGGGCTGTATCATGTGGGTACATATAATCACAAACTCAGCCCTCAGTGTTACAGGCAAGCCCCGCCCTCTGGCAGCACTGTGTGTTGCTTTGATCTGTACACACCCACACGCGAGCAGGTCTGGCGCCGCTGCCTCGGTTTAATGGGCTACTCAGTTGAATGGGTTACGCTGCGCCCACCGGCCCCTCCCACGTTCTGGCTGACCTCCCTCTGCTCCGTCACAAGCCTGGAGATTCATTCCCAAAGGGTCTCTGCACGTGCTCCCCACCTGAACCACCCTCCCGGCTCTCTGCTAACGTCCATGCGAACCTCCCGTGTCTGCGTGGGCGCGACCTTTGTAAACCTTTCTGGCTCTCCTGGTTTCCTTCACCTCTCTGCTCCTGGGGCCCCGCAGGCCCCTTTCCTTGCCCATTCCTCCCCACCCAGTCTTCACTGCTTTGAGGACAAGGATCCCTGCCATCCACCTCTGGGCACCAAATCCCCGTGTGCACAGGAGGTGCCGCCACTGGTGTGTAACCGCACAGCCACCATCTGCTGACACAAACCAGCCCTGCTGTCTCCTCAAAGGGACAAGACACTGGACTGGAGACTAAACAGTGCCGTACAGTAAATGCATGCTAACCACACAGAACTTTTACCGAGCTCTAAGTCCTGTGTTTGCTACACGTCTCACTTTCTGTCTTCCAGTCTCTGGACCAGAGGGGTTTCCCTGAAAAACTCCACACACAATTAAATACTGAAGAATTCTCAAGTTCTCTTGACAAACAACCTTGACAGTGAAGAATTCCTTATGCAAAGACCCCTCAATTTAATGGAGCCTAGAGGGGCAGCCTTGTGGGGCTGATGAGCCCCCAGGACAGCCTGAGAATGTCAGCACTGGTACCTGTCTAGCTCAGAGAACCTCCAAGGCCTAGTGAGGTACTCTGTGTTCTTTGCTTGTGTCCAAAAGAGAAAAGATAAAAAAGTCACTGAAACAAAAAAAAATGGCAGTTCCTCAAAGTTGAACAGAGTTACCATTTGATCCAACAACTCACCCCCTAGGCACACACATGCCCAAGCGATACCCACATCTGTCCACATAAAAACGTGTAACTAACACTCGCAGCCGCGCTATTCACAGCATCCAAAAGGCAGAAATAACCCACATGTCCAGGAACTGACTGATGGCTGGGGCAGGGAAGGAAAGGAGCAGTGACTGTCAGTGGGTACAAGATTTCTTCCTGGGGCAATGAAAATGTCCTAACATTGATTGTGCTGACAGGAGCACAACTCCGGATGCAAAACCACTGGACGGCAGTTTACCTGGGGAGACTACGTGGTACGTGAATAACATCTCAGTAAAGCAATTATTGCACGTGCGCGCGCGCGCGCGCACGCACACACACACACACACACACACACACAGAGTATGTGGTCTGACGTCATGGCAGCCTCTCAAAGCTAAGGAAAGCCCTAACAGAAAAACCTCAAACAACCCTCCTCTCCCTTGTGTGTGGCCACTGGTGAGTCACCTCACCCCTCTGGTCTCAAGTTACAAGTCACTCCTCCGAGCAGTGGAGCAGTCGAGGGATCTAGATTTTAGGGCCCCCCCAGCTCCTCCTGGCTGTGCTGGCCTGAGTCTGAGATGTAATCCCGAGTTACCTGATGTGGACTTCTGTCTTACTGCTAGCACTTTTGAGATTCTTCTCAATAACTTCGGCAAATTTGGTTGGCGTCATCTCGTTGGCAGGAGTCTCCATCAGCTGGCGTGCCAAGTTCTGCCCGGAAGCAAAGAGGACCCCTCTCTGCCAGGCCTCCTGGTCCCCGCTGGCAGAAGGAAGCGCAGGGTCACAGTCAGACAACCTCCCCGGACTCCAACCACGCTGCAGTGACCAAGATGATGGACACACGGGACCTGGTTTCCCTGTCTGGGGTCTGGCCCAGACTGGAGCATGGCGCGCCCACTATGTGAGCTGGGGGACCCGGGCGAGCCTGTCACCTCACCATCCTCATCTGTACAGAAAAGGGGTTGAGCCGATGGGTGTGGGTGGCCCTAAACCTCCCACACAACTGATGGCGGCGGCTTCCCCAAGAAAGGCCCACTTTGCCCTCGTCTGCGTCGGGAGTGACACAGCCCCAGGCGCTAACTGCAGGGGGCCCTGCGCAGTGCGATGGGGAACCGAAGGCCTTTCCACCTTCGGCCTGGGACAGGGCTCTGAACACCGACCAGAGGGCAAGAATCCACCCAAACAGGAAAAATGACGGACATGAGTCTCGAGCCTGGCTCTTCCTGTGCACGGCAGGAATGGACGTGGGTGGCACGGAGATGGTGGGACGAGAGTCAGGGTCTGGTGCAGAGGGAACTGTCTGGGTGGAACCCGCTGGGACGCAGCATCTTGTTCCTCCCTTCTCCAGGGAGCCAGCTGGGTGTGGCCGCCTAGTGACCAGAAAGCGTGAAGGGGCCCAGGGAGCCACGGGGGACGTGCACATGACGAGAGTCAGGAGCTGAACGTGGGGACAGGTGCCACACTCTTCAAACGGTGCAGCTGATGGGGGCGGTCACAGACAGGCCTTGCGGCGGTGCCCGGAATGGGGAAGGCGGCCCTCGGCTGGGCTTCGTTCCCTCACCTTCCATACAGCTTCGCCGACACGACCACCTTCTTCTTCTGCTTCAGGCTGTCGTACTCGTAGAGCCCGAGCACTGCCCCTTCCGCAGCCGCCTGGGCATCTCCACAGGGATCCACCTCCACGCAAGAGATCTCCAGGTCTTGAACCTGCCTGCACCCCGCTTCAGAAGGACAGAGGAACCAGAAAAACCGGAGCCATTCAGAGACAACCCGAATAGCAAAAGGCCGAGGCATGATGTGGTGTGCCGGGAAGCAGCAGGACCGGGGTTTGGATCCAAGCTCTGCCACTTGACCTTTCTGAGCCTACCTGAGCTCCCATTTCCTCTTAGGTAAAATGAGGGTGTACACACCTCACAGGGCACAGGAGGACAGACTAGACTGACAGATAAAAAGACTGATCTGGCTCCTCACAGAGTGGCCATGGTTACTAATGAGTATTACTTCTGAAACACTAGAATTTCCTGATGAAGTTGGCCGGATCTCCAGGTACTTACCAAAGTAAAAATGACAAAGTGAGTGGAATCAAATTACATCCAACAAATTGAGCAAAGTCCAGTATTAACCCAGCATTTTATTAAGATCAGCGAAAACTCCCAAATAAAAGCTCTGACATAGTCCCTCACCGTGAACATTGAAAGGACATTTAACACGCGTGTATGATACACACGGGGCCGAGGGCCTCTCAGCCTGGCTCCCACGCCTCCGCATCGCCACCCGGTCTCCATGGTGGAGGCCTCGTCCTGCACTGAGCCCTGCAGGGACTTCGCGGTGTCCACCTCACCTCTTACACCGGCCGCAGGACAAACGGGGACCTCTGGTAACTAGAGACAAACAAGCACCCCACTCTTTGCAACTGTTTTCTCTGATTTGTGATGACTATTTCTCTGAAACATGATGACTGCATTGGCTGAAAAGGTAGGCATTACAAAAGGGAAAAAAATCCACACACAGAGCCTTCTAGTAAAATAGGGCCTCTGAGGTCAACACTGCGAGAGTGAATAAATGGCCGTGAAGCCTCCAAACACAAGCTAAAGAAACGTAAAAACAAAATTCCGTAAGCTAACCACCTATGTCTGATATAAGGCCAAGCTCACTGGGTGGCGGAAACTGAGTATTCGGGTGAGTTACTGCTCTGTGAATGTGGTCGGTGCGGATGGTCAGAGGACCACCGCGAGGGGAACAGAGTAATCTTGAAGAGTAGATCCTCAGGAATCTCCATCGATGTTTAACCTCAAAAGTAAACTCACCCTCCCTGGCAGGTGTGGCTCAGTTTAATTGGAGCGTCGTCTCATAAACCAAAAGGTCGCGGGTTCAATTCCTGGTGGGGGCACATACCTAGGTTGTGGGTTCCACCCCTGGTCGGTCGGGGTGTGCACTGGAGATAACCCAGCGATGTTTCTCTCCCACAGAGATGTTCTCTCCCCGCCCTCCCTTCTCCTCTCTAAAACCAGTAAGCATGTCCTCGCGTGAGCGTAAAAAAAAGTCAACTAACCTGCAACGGCCACTCTGATGTTTTCTTTGCCTTCGTGCCAGTTTTCCTGGTCATCCACTCCAGCCCCCTTTTTGCCGAGGCCAACCACCACCACACTGGGGAAGTCCTGTTCCAGAAACACGACATGAGCCACTTCATAGCTTGAACGTGTCCATTTCTAGCCGAGACCAGTATCCGAGATCAACTGCCTTGGCCTCAGCACGCGGCCAAATCAGCATCAAAGCTGGTTGTTGGATTTTTTGAGCCCTGTGTTTTGCTAGAATTTTACAATGTGTGTGTTTAAAAGGTAAAGAGTGTGGAGAACCCTGCAAATAATTTGCTACTTAAAAGTGCTCCAGCTCCAGCAACTGAACAAAGCCTCCAGTTTAAGCAATACAAGAGAGGCAGTCCCTTCTGACAGCAGCTCACCTCTTTACGATCTTAAACAATACGTATGGCTTCGTACTAGGATAGAACTACACTCAACACGATCCAAGTTTTCCTGCACTCACAGTCCTCGGCACATAGTAGGTGCTCACTAAGGGTTTGCCAAATCTTATCTTCATCTCATACCTCATGCAGACCGTAAAAGGTTCGGGTTTTGCCTGCCTTCAGGGGTGGTCCAGATCTGAAAATGAGGAAATAGTTGTTTAAATTGTTAGTTTGCTCTATGCCTTTGAGAAGTGATATGTACATACCTTCACCATTATTAAAATACTCTGCTGCTTCTGTGAATTTTCTGCACTTACATTTTTTATCAAAATACAAAATTTTTTTCAGGCCAGATTTCTCAGATGCCATGCTTCTAATTCTAGCTCAAAAACTACTTAGCATGCTTCCAGATTAGATTTAATGCAAACGTACTGGAAAACCAACACGGAGAGCGATGCCTGGAGGGACACTGTGTGGCCGCAGAGGGGAGCTGAGCATTGATGAAGGCTGACCCGGACCTTAATTCTTCTGAATAGAAGCTGTCAGACAGCAGGCTGAGGGCTCCCGACTGCCGAGAGTTTGGTGTAGAGGACATCTACGGGGCTTATGGGCAAATGGGATACCGGGCAATTTCCAATCAAACCAGGTGGCAAGGCAGGACTGTAGCCAAAGACTGGATGTCCTGGTGCTGCTCAGTTACCAGTCAGGAAGCCCAGGTTGTTCCACACTCTAGCGGGTTAGCTTTTGAGTTAACAAATTGATTAAGGCAGATGAGAAGGTGGTCCACTGGAGAATGACTGCTAATTAAAAGGGAATGCAAATTGTTACCCACTACCTAATAGTGATGGACAATCACTATCACTACCAGACTACATGTATTGGGTCCAAGACATTATCTATAATCCAAATAAGATGTAGCTGCAGAGGCTTATGGTGACACTTCTATTTCTGCCAAAGGTGGCCTTATTCCCAGAACTGCAGACCCACCAGTAAGAAACCCAAAGTACCAAAGTGCATTCCAGAGACATGAACTTTCACTTTCACTAAGCGGGGTCTAGAGTGCTTCTGAGAATTTATGTCTACTAACAATAAAGCATAGAAAAAAGTATTGTTTTGTTTTCAAGGCACTTAGAAACCGAAACCCACAGATGAATACTTACATGTTCAAAATTTCTCTCAGCTTTCCAGACACCAATTTATCAAAATTCTCTCCTGCACTTGTAAACTGTGGCATGTCATCTTCTTTTTCTCTGGTATAGATTCCTAAAACAAGGCCCTGAAAATGAGCAAAAAATAATAATAATAATAATCTGGGTCCTCAAATTCCAGAAGGAGCAAATAATTCTACCTGAACCATGTCCCTATCAGGGGACATGCCAAGAAAAACAGAAGAACAAAGCCAAAAAAGCAGGTGTTGGGCGCTCAGCTACACTTACATTCTGCCTAATGTTTCAAATTCCTGCCAAGGCAAGATGGTAATCCCTACCTGTCCTGGGTCTTCACGGTCCCTTGCCATGAAAGGGTTCTCACAACTTAACACTTTCAAGCAAGAGAGGTGTGTTGTGTAAGAAAACAATCTCACTTGTAACCAGGTCAAAGGGGTTCAGAATATGCCACTCAAGAATAGGCCCAATATGTCATACTGATTACTTTGAGCTGCCAGAACTTGAGATAAGATTTGGCAGACGTGGGAAGGGATCTCTAACTTCCCGCATTCTACTGAAAAGCAGCTCATAAAATTTCCCACGAGAAAGACGCTGTCCTGGTACTAGGAAAAAGAACATTCTTATTATCAGAGTATGGGAGCTGACACCCAAATGGACCTGCACAAACAGACCTACTAAAATACCCCTTATCTTCCATCATTTCCCCTCCCCCATACTTCCTACTCACTGTGTCCTGATTTACTGCCCCCCTGGCTCAAGCCTGTTTTTCTGGTCACCTCCCCACCATTTTCTGTTCTCTGTTTAAAAAGGTTTGTAAATTTTGGGACCTAAAGGCTTTTGGGTCTTTATCTTCCTTTTGAAGACTCCCACAATCCACTGAAATATCAGATAAAGTTTGTATATTTTTCTCCTGTTAATCTTTTGTCTGTTTAATTCTTAGGTCCAGCCACAGAACCTAGGACAGTAGAAGGAAGTTCTTCCTGCCCCGCGACCTTCGAATGCACATCTCAGGAATTCTGGGATGCTACCCCAGTGGTGCCAATGGCTGCGCTTGCCAACACTGGAACGAACTCAGGGCAGTTCACAGGCTGAAAGAGAAAAAGGATGCAGCCTCTCCAAGAGGGGCAGAAGCAGAGCATTCTGCCCAACACCTAGTGACTGACCCCCTCGGGCCTTGAATAACTGAAATAAAGAAGTAAACCTAGAAATCACTATTTGCTTTTGCCGGGCAATTTGTGACTTTAAAAATGTTTTCTGCCTTCTGGCGACTCTGTGGGATGGAAAGAACTGTGGTCTTCTCACCTGACAGATAAGGACACTGAAACCTGACACGGCATGTACTAGCCTGGGTGCCACTAACCTGCAGGGGAACCCTGCGGCCTTCCTTCCTCACAGCCCTCTGTCCTTTCCACAAAATCATACTGGTACTTGGACCAGATTGTGTCTTTTCTGTCCTTTCTGTCAAAGAAAATGGGCTTTCTTGGGGTTGGTAACCTTTCCAGGCTCTAACTTTCCTAAGGTTACTCATTGCCTGGATTCCAAGAAACCAAGCCTGGAACTGAGAAGAGAGGACCTGCATGTTACCTGGGTGGGGTGTCGCACAGCACGGGAAAGTGCTGGGACACGACCGGTGACCCAGTGACCCGAGCTGAAGCCTAGTCTAGAACATTCCTCTCCGGGAACCGTCATTTCTCCCTGTTTCTCCGGCCTGAGCCCCAATCTTGTGCACCTTCCACCACCCATTCTCCTTTCCAGACCCTTCCCATCCCAATAGCGATCTTCATCATTTTTTTGGAGTTCAATTAGGTGAAGAAGGCTTTTCTTCTGGGAGACACTCTCCTTTTAATTTCACGAAGAAAGAGGTCTCTTTGCAACGCCCTTTTCCCTAGAGCGGTATTGTTCTCCTGGCCTTCCACTCCAGGGAGGAAGGACCAGAGGTGTGGAGTACTCGTGACCGACTTTGGGACCGGAGATGACATTCCGCCTCAGCAAACGTGGGCTCCCTCCTAGCTAAGGTGGGAAGGATACTGGCACCGTTCTTTCCAGGGTTACTGCGAGGACTAAACAAAATAATGAATAAGGGCATGGCACAGGGCGCAGCTCAGGAAATGGCAGCTACGGCTATTCTCTCTCGCCCAGAGTTCGGATCCTAGGACTCTTCCAAGCAAGAAGAGGAAGGAGGGCGCACCCTCGGCAAAGATAAGGCTGCAGAGAGCTCGCGGTACTCAGCAGCCCGAACCCACGGCTGATGGCCAGGATGAGCTCTGCAAAGGGAAGGAACTTTGCTTTTGAGCCCATTTTTCTTCAACCTGGGGCAAAGCGCGGGTCACCAGGGCCTTGACCCTCCCCACAGTCCCGGTCGCCCGCGTGCAAGGCTGCCGGGGCGGTCTCAGACCCAGCCACGGTGTCTCACCTTCGTCATGTCCGCGGCGACGAAACCTCGACTCCAGAAACGTTTCACTCCAAGACGTCGGATGGCAAATAGTCCCGCTGCCGGAAGAGGCAGCCAGAACATCTTGTCGGCTCGGCCCCCAGCACCGCCCTTCAGGGAGCACGTGGCACTTGGGGGAAGGATGGGCGCGCGTCACCGGACCAGGCTTTCCGGGACGGCAGCACGCGCCTAGGGGGCGGGGCAGGTGCCGTGGAACGTTACAGGGGCAGCCGCCAGAGGCGTGAGGGGAGGGAGTCTATGGGCGGGGCTCTTCGGGAGGTGCAGGCTTGAGCGAGCGTGCTGGTGCCTTGGAGGCGGAACGTAGGCCTTGGGGGCGGGGCGAGGGCCTAGGGGGCGGGGCGAGCGGTTAGGTTCCGGAAGACTGTGTGGTGCTGGCACGGAAGCGAGGTTGTGGCCATGACTGAGGGGCATCCCGTGGTGCGCAGGCACTTGCGTGAGGGAGCCAGGAGTCGGGACCTGCACGGGCATACTAGAGAGGGGCGGGGTCTGGGTGTGATGTAAACGAGGGCCGGTGCGGAGGCGGAGCTCCAGGAACACCGACAAACGGGGAGGTGCACGTGGGTTCACGGCCGAGGAGTAATGTAGGAGTGAAGCTTCTATTAAGTTTTATAAGAAAGTACCTATCCTTTTTCTCCAATTTTTTCAAACTTACATCTGATCCAAGGGTGTAATATTGTAGGGTAGTTAACCCAAATACTGTTTTTGAAGATAGCTTTGTGAGTAGTGCTCAATGTTTTAATATATTTTTCTTTTTAGAAGGGGTTTTGAAATACTTGGTTATGAAAAAGTAACACGGTTAAAGAAAAAGAAAGATTACACAGTTGAACCCTACCTAGAGAACATGTGGAAGCTCAAAGAGGGATACACGAAAGCCATGATAGATATTACACCTGGTCCTAGTTACAGCTCCATCTTTGATTTTAGCTCAGGGCGTAGGGGTGGTGGGGATACGGAACCCAAGCACGCAAAGTCTTCCACTTGGTCTCAGTCGCAGAAGGGAGAGACTGTCTATTTCATTCTCCAACGGCTGGACACAGCAGAGAGTTCCATGGTTTTTTCTGTATTTCTTTCGTTTTTTGGGGGGGGGAGAGGGCACAAAAATTCTTTATTTTTATACCGGGGAGAGGGAGTAGAAAAGAAAGCCCCTATAGTGGGCCCTATGCGGTGGCAGTTTCCTGTTCCATAGGGTTAAGGAGGAGTTTGAGGAAATAGGAGTTGTTTGGAAAAATCCAGCTGTAGTTGCTTTACATGTTGTGATGGGTAGAAGAGATGAAGTGAAGTGTGAAGACCCCTCACATCCTCTATCTTGCCTCAGACTATTTCCTGGAAGCCTGGGGTGGAGAAAGGGCCACTTTTATTCCTGCTTCTTGGGATTCTCCATGGCCGTGTAGTGACAGAGAACATCAAGCAGGGAGCGCGACAGGCCCAACATGTTGGCGAAAACGGCGACCTGCACGTCTGTAATCTTCCCAACCAACGGGACTCTTTGTGGACGGGGGCTGAGCACTAGTTCAAGGTAGGAGCTGATTGTCTTTTCTTGAAGGCTGGAAGAGTTGGGGATGATAAGTCCTCCTTAGCTTGCACTTCCTTCAGATATTTAGTTGCATTAGAAACTCAATAAACTCTCCAAAATTCGTTTATAGTCACTTCAAAAAGAGAGGAATCTTTGTATTTACTTTATTGAGCTTTTCTTGTTTCAACAAGATCAAATTACAGTTTCCACAACCAAAAATTAAGTGCTAAAATCTGTCCCCCAAGCTTGTGTGTGAATGGAGGGGTGCTCTGCGCACTTCAGAGACAACTGTGACACGGAGCTACTGTCCCTGTTTCTGTGTACCTGAGTCTCTTTCCTTGGTTTTGTCTGCTGCTCCTGCAAGGAGTACCGTGCTTCCTGGCATATTCTTATTTACTTCTTCTGTTCAACGACCACAGCATTTGCATTTTCATGAGCCTAATAGGAGATGGGAGAAATACATTTCACAGCCCCCCAAAACTTTTGTCCTTACTGAACAGTATTATTGACCACTTTAAGATATAAGATTTAATCATCCATCAAACTCAAAATGCAAAGTGTTTACTATGTTTTTCTGTTAGAAACCGTGAAATATGACAGAATTTGTGTTCCTGGCCTTAAAGACTGATCTAATAGAGATCAGATATATGGTAACCGTCTTACAGAACAGACCCAAGGCGGGTATACGATATACTATTATTGAAAGGACCCCCATTAGGTTCACTATGCCCAAAGCCAGAGGAGAGACGTCTCTCAATGCCAGAGATTTGTGAAAAGGAAAGGAAATACTTATTTAAAGCTATACAGACTTCGAGTAGTGACCCAATGTCTTCATTAAAACACTAAAGTCCTTTAGGATACCCACAGATGCACACAGTGCTTCCTTCTCCCGCAGCCCTAATCTGGGTACCGTATCTCAGGAAAAGAAGTAGAAGTCCGTGATTCAGGCTCCTGGCACCATCAGCTGTGTCCCTGCCACAATCTCCAGTTAATCCAAAGCCATGTGGCACCTTCTCATGGCCCACCAGCAAGAGGCCTTTCACCCCTTTTCTTCCAGGCAAAGTCTCTCCTGCTTCCTAAACCACGTGATTCTCCCTCCAGCATGGCTGCTGCATCTGGATTTAAATCCCTGTGCCAGTCTTCCTCTGCAGCCCCATTTCCAACTCCTCCTACAATCAGTTACACCTGCCAGCATTCCTGTATCCTTCCAGGTTTACTGGGCTGCCATTGTAAGTCTGGGCAGGTGTGGCCCCATGGTGTGGAGCCAATCTTCTCCAAGCTCTCACACAGGCGCTGTAACCAGGGGGAGCTGCCCCCCAGTTACATCTTGGGTGGAAGTCACTTCCATCCCCTTGACTCAAAGCATGGCCACAGCTATTTAACATATTTAGGAAACCAGTTAAAGGTTACAGATATGTTAAATGACCATTCTAGAGGGGAGATGGAAGAAAAAAGCCGCAAAGCTGTTGCTGTTCAAAATAGCTCTGCATATTCCTGCTCCATGTGTCCCTTCCCCCAACTCACACCTATGGGGGGAAGGGGTGAGGACATCCTATATATCTTTCTAATATTTCCTGGACACCTTGAGTTCTGGACCCCATTCCAAATCCCTATTTGGGGCTCCCCTCTTTGTTGTGCCCTGTTACAACTGTAAAGACATAAAAACCAACAGTGTTCATACAGTTATATGTACACATGCTTCAGTTCCTCCTGCCCCTTCTCTGCTTGACCAAGACTTTGGTCCGATGCCATGTCCTCCAGGAAACATTCACTGATGTTCCACATCTGGGTACTGTGCCCTCCCTTTGCTCCCAAAGCAGCGTGTCTCAAAGGACTGAACACCTGTGTGCTCACTGCTCACTGTTTGTTGCCCTGAAGCATCTTGGGAGCCATGACTTTCGTCTCTGAGATTCTAGTGCCTAAGTCTAGAGTCTAGACTGTGGCTGACATGTACACCATTGTTCATAAAATGTTTGGATGCATGATCAAGGTCTAGTGGCTGTGACATTGATAACTAAAGCACAGGATGGCTCCCACTTTTGTCCTTTAGATAATAACTGCAAAATGTTAAAAAGCATGAAGCGAACCAGTAGAAGGAGAAGGATGCAGATAATGAGGAGGACCTCAGGATATGGAGGCGTGTGCGGGAGGGTGTTGGCTTGGCTTGGGGTGGAGGGAGTAAACGGTAGTTATAAAAGACAGTGATGCTGGATTAAAGAGTATTTTCAAAGGCTGGAAGAGTTTATTATTGATGTGGGAGTCAACACGGACTCAAGGATGTTTCTTTGTAGAAGCCGGGAAGAGGTAAAAGCTCTATTTCAATATGATTGATAGAGACTGGAGTCAAGGGTGGAGAAAGATTGATGAGTATAGGAGAAAGCTGTGTTTCCGTGGAAACCAATGCATTGTTTCGAGACTGTGAGGAGACTTCTCTGGGTTATCTGATTCAGATTCCAGGGAAGATCTTCCACAAACTCTGTAAATTGGTGTGCAGTGCAGTGCAAGCCTGATCGGTAGATACGGAAATACATCCTGTCCAGTAGAAGTTCGACTGAGAGCCCTCTACTGTGGAAAAGCCGGTTTGTCCCCATTTGCACGTTCATGTCAGTGTGCCTGACCTATAAATATACGGGTTCTCAGAATTCCCTTTTGAACCAGTTGGAACAACTGTCTGTTTCAGAAGTTAAAGAAAATCTCTAACATGTATTCATTTTTACATCTGTAGGAAAGTCATGATTTTAACTTTGGGGGTAAATTCTCTTTTAGCAGCAGGTAAGCTGGCTGGGGGCACGTGCTTCTGACGGAACTTGCTAGATGACTCCATCTGGGAAATGCAAAGCAGAATCAGTGAGATACAATTTGTGAATGTGGAAGAACACACATCGCTGCCCTGCTCAGGGCCCTGGCGCTCCCTTCTTGCTTAGGGAAGGAGAAGCTGTGAAGGTGATGGGTGACGGGGAGTTTAATTAGAAATGTCGACTCTGCAGTAACAAGGGACCACTGAAGGGGATGCAGGTGGGAAAAATGTCCAGTGAGAGCTCCAGGTGATGCTGCAGATGCAGGCTTTCCAGGGTGAGTTCAATAGCCAGGAGTCTGATGCTCCCCTACAGGAGCCATCACAGAGCAAGAGGAGAAAAGCGAAAGGGCAGAGCCTGGGGAAGACACCCTCTGTCAGGAGGTGGAAGTGCCTGAAGAAGAGGCAAAGCAAGGGGCTGTCGGAGAGGCGGGAAGAGACCTAATTCTATGAGCATTGATGAGTCGCAGTTATTTAGCACTTCCTGGGTTGCCAGCATTTTCTAAAAGGTCTTTCAGGGCTATCAAAATCAACCAGTTTCATAAGCTGAAGATTATAGTGCATTAATTTAGTCATCAAATATTATAAAGTGCCTCTTACACTGTATGCTCCATCCTAGGTTCCGTGGACACACGAGGGAACAAAATCTCTTCCCTCATATAACTTACATTTGAAGGAGGATGGGGTGACGGACAATAAAGTGAGTAAATAAAATAGATAATATGTCAATGGTGACAAATGCTATGAAGAAAATAAAGTAGGAAAGAGGGATAGGGCTCGAGTGGGACAAAAGTGACTTAGATTGAGTGTCAGGTAAGGCTGCACTGAAAGGCACCATTTGAGCAAAGACCTGAAGGAAGCCAAGGGGTGAGTTTGACAGAAATCTGGGAGCATCGTGTCTGGCAGAGCAAACAGCAGGTGCAAAGGCCCTGTGGCAGGAGCCTTCCTGGCATTTTAAAGGCACAATAAGTAGGCAAGAGTGAAAGGAGCAGAGATGTGTAGGACAGGAGTTCCAGGAGATGGAGAGAGAGACCAGGACACTTGGCTGACGTTGTAGATCTGAACAGTGAGTGATGGGAAGACCTTGGTGAGGATGGAAAAGACCTCTGAAACTGCTCTTGCCAAGGTGAATAATCTCCCTTGACAGGAGGGTGTGCCATAGGAACGGAAGGTCAAGGGAAGGAGTGAGGTCAGAGGCAGGTGACTTTATAGGTTTGGGGCAGGAACAAATAGCTTCTCTCCTCCCATTAAACAGAGAATGCAGGCCACACTGACAGAAGTGCTGACATCAAAGGACTTTGTGGTCAGACAAGGTTGGGACATGCTTCTTCTTTTTTTTTTTTTAACTCTATTTCTTGATTTGAGAGAGAAAGAGAGAGAAACATCAATTTGTTCCACTTATTTATGCACTCATTGGCTGGTTCTTGTTTGTGTCCTGAGCAGGGATCACACCCGCAACCTTGGTGTATTGGGACAGTGCTCTAACTACCTGAACTACCCAGCCAGGGCCAGGAAATGCTTCTTCTTAATGCAGCTGCCTGGGTATTAGAACTGAACAAATAAATTTATGTGGCGAAGTGTTAATATTTTTCCTCTCCACATTTGTTTTTGAACCCTCCCTTACCCCATACCCCATACCTTCAGAGAACAATTTTCTCTTCACAGACCTTTGGAAATCTCTAGGATAGAGTATAGCTGCAATAACACATGCATGGAATTTCACTATTGGAGGCATATATCACAATTGAAATATGTGGGAGTAGAGGATTGTGATCAGATTTTTAGTAAAATCTCCTAATATTGAAAAATATTCCGATAGAATTTATTTTAAGCACTAGTTATGCTAAACTGATATTGAAAATGAGTTAGCATTCTTATCTGAACATTTGAGTTATTATAAAGGTGGTACTGCAGGGCTGTGGACAAATAACAGTCTCTTTAATAAATGAAGCCCTTTGGTCTCAGTAAATGAAGCTGGATGAACTAGAAATCCATAAGGGAAAAAGTGAGTTTTGACCCTTACCTCACATGAAACACAAAAATCATCACCAGCACGGGAGGTGATTTTGAGGTAGGCAGAGATGCCTTGAGCAGGGTACCAAAAAACGCCACAGTAAAGGAAAAGATTAGTAAATTCGATTACATTACAATTAAGAACTTCTGTTCAAGAGAAAGACATTGAAAGAGTGAAAAGGCAAACCAGACCATGGAAAAGATACTTGCGATCTGAACAGCAAAGGATTTGTGTTCAGAATCAATGAAGAAGCACCACGGATCGGGTAACCGCCCACGGACACTGTGGTGGGAAACCGGGCGGGACAGCCAGACTGCTGACCGCAGAGCAACTTCCTGGTGTGACCTGGGCACAGTACTCAATACTTCTCTGCCTCCATTTCCCCATCGTAAAAGGAGAACAACAGTACACCCACCTCCGAGGGCTGGTGTGAGAACTAAACTGACGAATGATGATAAAACACTTTGAGTACAGCGTTGTCCATTAAAAGGGTCAGCCAAGGTCAGCAGTTCTTCTGTGTCCTCTGCTTCTTCACGGGTGAGCGCTTGGTGCAGAGAACTTGGTATACGTTCGTCATCAGTGTGACTGTCACTGACATGCCTGACATCACATTTCCCATTGCGCAGAAGCCCTGTGTGCGAGAGCGAGGTGCCACTCCATTTAACAGGACCACCCCGCCCACCGTAACTGGGACGCATTCTTGTGTAACCTGCCTGCAAGGATCTTGGCTGTAGTCATCCTCGCCTAGTAATTTTGGCACCTTTATAATTCCCTGACATAAAATCACAGCATCAATTGCAAAATTGTGCAGCTTACTGCCTCCGCCAGTTTTATCTTTGGACAGTTTTCTGGCAGAATTCCTGGAGGACACAGAATGCCTAAGATTTTAGGCTTAACCTGCGAGTCACTGTTCTCCTCTCTGGGTGGCAGAGGCTCGAGCGCTGGGTGGCCTGCCTTGACAGGGAAGCATCACCAGGCAACTTCCTCCAGGTTCTGCCCCGCTTCAGCCGGATGTCATTGGCACCGCTAGTGTAGCAGAAGCGCTTGTAAAGCCAGCACATCTCCGGGCCATTCCAGTGAATCCCTCTTCACTTCTGGGAAGGCGGCTTGACCCCGGCTGAGAAGGGATCACTAATCACTGGACTCGCGCTTCTCAGAGTGTGGTTGTGGCCCCGGTGGGGAAGATTTCCCTGGGGTACTACTCAGAGCTCTAGGTCTCAGCCCAGGCCCTCTGACTCAGAATCTCAGGGAGTGTGACCTGAAAGTTTGTGTTCTTTTTTTTAAAAATTAATTTATTTAATTGTTGTTCAAGTACAGTTTTCTGTCTTTTACTCCCATCCCAGCCCACCCCCCAAGTGCTCCCCACCTCCCTCCCATTTCCACCCCCCTTAGTTTTTGTCCATGTGTCCTTTATACTTGTTCCTGTAAACCCTTCCCCTTTTTCCCCTGAAATTCTCTCCCCTCTCCCCTGTGGTCACTGTCAGCCTGTTCTCTATTTCAGTGTCTTTGTTTTCATTTTACTTGCTTGTTTATTTTGTTGTTTAGCTTCCTGTTAAAGGTGAGATCATATGGTATTTGTCTTTCACCACCTGGCTTATTTCACTCAGCATAATACTTTCCAGTACCATCCATGCTGTCGCAAAGGGTAGGAGCTCCTTCTTTCTTTCTGCTGCATAGAATTTCATTGTGTAAATGCACCATAGTTTTTGGATCCATTAATTTACTGATGGCCACCTTGGTTGTTTCTGAAAGTTTGCATTCGTAGAAAACTTTCCAGTGATGCTGAAATTTGAAAGCTCTAGAAATGTATGTATCTGCCTCCCACAGAATCTACTTCTAGAATTGGAAAATCGGCGCCCAACAATTTGAGTGGCATGTAGTTTGTAGATGTGGAGGCCAGTTGAATCTACGCACAAATTAAATTTGAGGACAAGGAGATTTGTGAAGGGCGAGAAAGAATGTCTGCAAGGCTGTGAGCACGCAACGTGTGAGGTCATGGCTCTCCTGGAGCTGAGGGGATGTCTTGCTTTGTCACGGAGCAGTGTAATTCACACACACAAACAACGGTTCATTTCATTTTTATCTATTCAACCAATGAACACAACTATAACTAGAAATTTCTATGTCTTGAGCACTCTGTTTAAGATCTGGGTGTGCTTCTCATCTACGGGGAGTGTATTGTCAACTTATTGATTCAGGACCCTCGGGCAGAAGGTCCTCCTAAGCCAGAGATTTTCAGCCTTTTTCATCTGATGGTACACATAAACTAATTACTAACATACTGCAGCACACCAAAAAAAATTTTTTTTGCTAATCTGACAAAAAATAGGTATGATTTTGCTTCACTCATACCAGACAGCTATTATTGTCATTTTTGCATTTGACAATCTGAGGGAAAAGAGGTTAGTGCCCCCCGATGTTTTAAATGGTCTTGCGGCACACCAGCTGAAAACGCTGTCCTCAGGTAGCGAATTAACGCATTTGCCGTGGTCCTTCTTGGCGCCATTCACTCACCCCTGTGACTGGGTGGTCTACACTACCTAACCTGAAGCACAGAGAATTGCCCAAGGGTGTTGTGAAACTGCAGTTTCTGATTCAGTGAGTCTGGGGTAGGGTCTGAGATTCTGCATTTCTAAGAAGTTCTCTGGTGATGCTGAGGATGCTGGTCCATGAACCACAATGAGTAAGTCCTTTTTTTTTTTTAGACAGAATTTTAAAACAGGGACCAAGGAACATAAATCAGTTATCTGCCCTTTTCCATGGCAGACAGACCTCCTTTCCCATGGGTTTAAGAAAGATGAGTAGGCAGTGAGGAAGGCAGGCCCGGTGCCCAAGCCCAGGGGAGGCTCGGAAAGGCCCTGCCAGGTACCCGGGGGGATCAAGTGCAGTCCTTGGGCTGCAGGACTCGATGGCCCCTGGGCTTACTGCTTCTGGGAACAAGGTTTCCTCTTCCAGAATTGCCGTCTGTCTGCAGCAGCTGGATGGGACAGGGTTCAAACAGGAGTGTGCCTGGGGCTTCCAAAGGCAGCAGCCTCTGACCCTCCCCTTCTCCTTGGCCTAAGCCTTGAACACCTCAGGAGGGAAGGGCATGGCCACAGGGAGCAGCAGTCTTGTGTAAGAAGCACCATCTCATTTCTGAGCTCCAGAGAGGCTTTTCTGGGGCTCTGTGGCCCTGGGCATCTCTGAGTTGGACTGCTGAATTTGCTGAGTTCACCCGAGACGGGTGAACACCCGAGGGGGTCTGCCCTCAGCAGCTCCTGGCGGGAGTGCCGTGCTGGCTGCCTGTGAATCGTCCCAACCCTCTCCCTTCCGTGTGGACACAGGTCTCACCTGGGAATCGTTCTGACCAGCTAGTTCTTTCACTGGGGACATAAGATTAGAATTTTGGTGTTTCTGTCCTCACCTGTCTCCCGAACTATTGACAATGACCATGAGTGACTTTAAGCCTCTCCTAAGCCTTCCATGGCTCAGTGGTGTCTTCCTTGCCAGGATGGCTGTATCTCTTTACTTTTCAATTCTTGTCTTAGCTTCCAGGCGCACTTGAGCTTTCTGTTCCTCCAACACCTCTGGTCTTAATCACTTTTTTTTTTTGGCAGGTGTCTCACCTGGGGAGACCGGCCTCTATCTTCCAGCTCCCCTGTCATCTGGCCTTAGCAGGGAATCCAGTCCTGCTGACAACTGAGTGTCAAGTTCTTTATACTTGAATGTGGGCCCACATGCCTTTTAAATAAGTTCCTTGCATTCTTCTGCCTCCATGAGCTGAGAGTAAAGAACACAGATCCTCTTACTCTCACCTGTCAGGTCCAGGGTCTTTAACAACCCCCGGACCTTTCCCATCCTGGAGCAGAACCTTCCCTATACTACGAATGCCAGTCCTGAGAAATGCTGTGGGTGCATTTTAAAACCTTTTTACCTTGAAGGTCTGTAGTGTGTGATAGTGCTCACGTCCTTGTTCAGCAGTTTGTTCTCTATACACACTCAGAGACAGACTGTTCTTAGCAGTGGAGGTTTCAGAGAGACGCCTTTCTCTAATACAATATTACTGACTTAAAAAATGAAGTATTATTAGATGCCAGTGTGCCGAATGTATGCCTTCTACAACTTATCCTATTGCAAAATTGATGCAGACCCCGGCTTGTGGGGTCCGTGACATTGTGGATGAGACACGAGAAATTCACACAGAGTACTGAGTCCTGTGGAGGAAAAGGGACAGCACGGCTTCTCTCTCAAGGGGAGAAAAAGCCTCAGCACAACTTGGCCACCCTCTCAAGGGGAGAGCGCCTGGACCCTCGCCTTGACAGGCTTTTATTGGGTTCAATTTGCGCAGGAATGAAGCTCATCAATCATTGTCAGGCAGAAATGATTAAACAAGAGATAACATTCAAAGAACTCTGAGGGCTTATTCTGAGTCAGGGTCAGATAGTTAAAGGGCCATAAAAATTGGGGGAAACAAACTTATTTCAGGCTTGGACCCTTGATGACCCTTATCATTTAAATTGAGAGTATTAGCAAAAGTAGGTTTCATAGAATTTTACTCATTCTTTCTTAGGTCTGATTGCCCTAGGGAACCTGCCCTTTCCAGCACGGGGTGGCACCCACCTCCAGCATTGTTTCAGGCTGAAGTCAGGCAGGGGAAGTAAAGCATCCAAGAGATTAGGAGACTTCTCCCAGACAGAATGAGGACTCAGGCTATGTCAAAGCCGAGGGGCAAGCGTCCATCATCCCCTTTTTCTGTAGCCCCCCGAGTTCTTCCCTGGGCTCCCCCCCCATGATCATTCCTGTCTTCATTGGATTTCCCTCAAGGGATCATCCCTCCCTTGAGGAATCTTACCCATCATTAGCTAACCGATCAAGCACTGGGGGCCAGGCAGGGTGAAGTAAAAGGCAGAGGTGGTGCCCCTGCCAGGGAGATAAGCTTTGTCTCCTTATGGGCTGAAGGTCACTCACTCAGCCTTAGCCATGGGGGGAGTTATAGCTTCTGAAACCAGGCAGGGGGGTTCCCAACAAAAAATCATGTCTTATTTTGAAAAGTACTTAAATTCCACGGTTTGGGTTACTTAAATGTAAGTGCTTAACCTTGCAGACACTGAGCGATTTCTGTGGCACCACCCACAGGCTCAAGTCCATCAGCAGTTCCCAGTGCCAACTCTAAGCTTTCAGCTGGACAACTCAGAACACACACACACACACACACACACACTTAGGAATCTACTACCCTCTCCCCTCCCCCACACCAGGAGATTTTGATTTAGTTATTTTAAAGTTCACTGGGTACTTTTGGCCATCAGCCAGGTTTGGAAACTGTTGAGCTGGTTCCCGAGTATCCGTCCATCCATCTGTTAGGTAGGATAGGTAGCAAACCAGGGCAGGGAGGAGGCCAGAGACGTGTCTCACCTGCTAACTCAGCAGGACTGGGCCTGGCCCATCATCTCGCCAGGTGTTCCAACGTCACAGGAAACACTGTGATAACATGGGGGAAGGGCAGTCCTTGAAATCCTACGAACCTTCTCCACTCTCTGGGAAAGGAAGCCTTAAAACTGTGTATTCATCCCAAGGCATAGAAGCAGGAAGAGAAGGGGTCCACAGTGCCCAAAGAAGAAGCCCATTAGCCAACTTTGGTTAAGAGCCTGCCTCTGGTCACTGTTTTACAAGGGGGTCCGTAAGGCTTGCAGAAAGAGCCCACAAATAACTTTGAGTAACTGCCCCAACTTTAATTAACTGTCTCCTGTCACGTATGTGTGTTACAAGAAAATGAACAAATAGAGTCTGGAGCAAGATAAGGATTTGGGCTAATAGACCCCCCCCCCCCCACATACCTAAGTTTGGGTAGTCACGTACTGCTCCCCCACCCCTTGAAAGCTGGCACCACCTTTACCTGTCAATCAGTATGTAACTTAGCCCCATCCCGCCGACTGTATAAGTCCTCAACACAGAGGACCTGATGCCTTTGGCCGTCCTTACCTTGCCCAGCCCTGAACCTGGCCTCTCAGCTCCCACCTTAGCTAGGCCTGTTCTCTTCCTGGAGAACGTATCACTAATAAACCCTGCTTACAGGCTGATAGACGTACTGATCTGTGATTCTACTGCGTCAGCAAGAAAGACCAGGTTTCTTCCATAACACATCCATCCATCCATCCATCCATCCATCCATCCTGCTTCCCTTCCTCCAGAAAAAGTTTAAAGTATTGACTTAAATAAAGTAACTTAGGAAATCAATCATTAAAAAGTAAATAAATACAAACGCTAATGGTGAGTTCATCTTTATCTGCTTTCTCATAGTTTTGTTCCCAAATTTTCTTGGCATGTTATTATAATAACTTTTAAAGAGTGGCCCTTTGTAGATCAAAAAAAATTAATCCAGTCAGGGTGGCTGTTTCTTTTTATATTTGGTGAGCTATCAGTTAACTGAATATTTTATTTTTAGATCTCGCTTTCCTCCACAGGACCGAAAAGAAAACCTTCAATGGCTGTGACTTTACAAATTACTGGTGAGAGACAAGACCCCTGAAGTTGGTCCTGCAACACCTCCTGGAGAAATGATACCTGGCAATATTACATAAAATATAAAAAGGGCTTTCACTGTGTTGCTGAAGTTTCAAGTTGGAACCTAGCACTTGAGGACTGAACGGATGTGAAGTGGCTGAACCAGTTGAGGTCTCCGGTCCAGCCCTCTGTTCCCGCTCAGGACACAGTGTGATTCTAGCCAGTGGACTGCTTCCACCTAGTGGTGAAAAGTGGTCATACTACTTCAGGGGTTTTTTGTTGTTGTTTTTTTTAGTGTTTCATCCGCAGAATTATGGTTTATAAACATCAGACATTTATTTTTCACAGTTCTGGAGATTGGAAGTCTGAGGTCGAGGTGTTGGCAGGGTTGGTTTCTCCTGAGGCCCCTCTCCTTGGCTTGGGTCCTCACCTGTGTACCTAGGTCCTAATCTCTTCTGACAAGGGTACCAGGCATCACATTGGATTAGGACCCACCCTAATAATCTTGTTTTAACTCTTTGAAGACCCTTCTCCACACAAGGCCACATTCTGAGGTGCTGGGGGTCAGGACACTTCCACACTGCACGTGATCGCTGTTTGCATGGAATTACTATTCATAATTTTATTTACAAACCCATCACCAGCTGTGTGAGGCTGTGTCAGGAACCAACTTTTTTTGTCCACCGCCCAGCCTTATGCTGTAATAAAAGGGTGTTTGTGTTTCTCATTTCTAGTCTGTAAATAGCCCAAACAATGTCCTGTTCATCTTCACATCCTCCGAACCCAGTGCCTGGCACAAGGTAATGCTTCCAAAACATCTATTGAAAAATAAAGTTAAAACTTCCGATCTATGGGAGCACTGGCCAGGGGCATCCAAACAAATATTTGGAAAAGTTTTCAGTGAGAAGCTTTTGTTAACTGAGGTGGGGGGCGTGTTGATGGAGGTTCAGACGGGACCAGATTTGCCTTGAGTTTCCATCACTGAAGCTGGGGGGACGGGTAATGGGACTGCACTGTAGTGGTGTCTCTACTTTTAAATACGTTTAAAATTTTCCTCAATAAAAAATCCTTTTAAAAGCCCCATTGGTTTATAAATGGGCGAGAGAAAGGGCTAGTATTGCATTGTAGTGAACCGGTCTGCCCTGGAAAGCTGCTTGCTTTGCACTTTGTCACAATGGCCTTTAGCTGAGGAGCAATGACATTTACTTCCTCCAGTCTGGGAATAAGCCCGGTGACAAGGAAGACGTCACCGCGGTGGCTAGTGACAGCCTCATCTTTTCTTCAGCAAGAAGCGAGGGGACTGTTGAGTAATACCGTGATCGTTGTTACACGTTACCCTCTGGCTCAGACTTTGTAAATAGATTTGTCTTTAATGGAGACAGGAGAGAGGGATTGTAGGAGCTGATGGAAATTTCCACTGCTGGGTGGGGGAGCGTGTCACGAGATTCCACACTGACAGTCATTAAAGGTTACAAAGAAGAAAACCACGTAGAAATAAATAGAGGTTTGACATTTTTATAGGAAGAAAGGGGGATGAGAAGAAATACTCGATGCACACTGTTTGGGATGAGGAACGCGGTACAACCGCGTAGAAACTCCCTTTCTTTCATACGACCTTTTCTCCCTTCTTTCCTTCTGGTTCACACCGGCCCCACCCAGCACCTCGACCCACCTGCCTCCCCAGCCAGTTGGAGAGTGATCTCTGGGGGGCAGGGATTTCAGTCTGTCCATCGCCCTACTGGCCCTACTGCTAGAACCCAGCTCCACTTCAATACTTGCCGAATGAATGAGTGAGTGATGAGTGAGCGTGCCCTGGTCCCCAGATGTTAGTTATCTAAGCGGTCACTCGAGTCTTCTGTGTTTATGTTACTGATTGTTCTTACCTGTCAGCGGCACATGACACTAACCTTGGTAGGACACTGACATTTCCACTGGTTTCCAGACGTCACTGCAGCCTGTCACTATCTTTTGGATCCATCTCCTAGCGAGTTAAGTATCCCTTCCAGCCATGTACCATCTGCATATTTGATGAGTGACATCAGTCCTCTAACTGGTAACAGCAGCCCCGTCTGGGATGGGGGTGGAAGGCCACAAGAGACAGATGGGCCCTGCAGGGGGTCACAAGCAATGAGAAAAGAAGAGATGCCATAGAAACTTCTTGAAGCTCAGCATTAAGCAAAGGTAAAGTGGGTCCAAGTCAGATGTCTAATTTGGAGCTAATTTGGGGGATTAGATAACTTTTTTTTTCATATTTATTTATTTATCTTTAGAGGGGAAGGAGAGAGGGAGAGAAACATCAATGTATGGTTGCTTCTCGTGCATCCCCTGCTGGGGAACTGGCCTGCAGGGAACTGGCTTGCAACCCAGGCATGTGCCCTGACTGGGAATTGAACCTCGATCCTCTGGTTCGGAGGCCTGCGCTCAATCCACTGAGCTACACCAGCTAGGGTGGGATTAGATAACTTTTACTTGTCATGAAGTCAGGAGACCTGGGAAAGGGTTCACCCCAGCCGGCATCCTGGGGAAATGAATTCATAGGGTTGCATGAGTGAGAGGTCTCCAGAGAAATAGAACCAACAGTGTATGTATGTATGTGTGTGTATATATATATGTATATATATATATGTATATACATACACACACGTATGTATTGAGAGAGAGAGGGGGGTTTATCTTAAGGGATTGTGGAGACCGGCAAGTCCAAAACCTGCAGGGTGTGCTGGTGGTCAGGAGATGCAGGACAGGTTTGCATCTTGAGTCCAAGAGCGATTGTTGGCAGAATCCCTTCTCCCTTGGGGCTGGAAAGTCTTTTTCTTAAGGTCTTCAATGATTGGATGAGACCCGCCCACATATGGAGAGCCGTCTGCTCTATTCGAAGTCTACTAATGTAAACGTCAATCCCATCCGAAAAATACCTTCACAAAAACACCTAGTATATGCCCTGGCCAGGTGTCTCGGTTGGTTAGAGCATCATCCTGATACACCAAAGTTGTGGGTTTGATTCCCTGTCAGCGCACACACAAGAATCAACCAATGCTGCATAAATAAGTGGAACAACAAATAATTGATCTCTCTCTCTCCATTCTTCTTTTTCTCTCAAATCAACTTGTAAAAATCTACTCTCTACTAGTCTGTCTCTAGAATAGTATTTAACCAAATATCTGGGTACCATGGCCTAGCCAAGTCAACACCTAAAGTACCATCAGAGTAGCACGTGGGAAAACCCAAACCCAACCCAAAACATCCGGGCTTACCCAACAGGCGAAGCGGCTGTAGTCCCACTGGCTGTTGCATGCTTCCAAACCCTCCTCATAACCTCAGACCTTGTGCCTCCGCTCATTGCTGACACATCCTGAAATGCCCTTCTCCCAACTTGTTCCTTCACCACTGGAAAAAAGTCTACTCATCTTTCAAAGTTCAGATCGCATGTCACCTCTGCGCCCCTTTCTTCAGTCCCACAGCCCGTCCCGAAGAACTCACGCCCTCCTCGGCCCTGTGAGTCTGCACCATTGCAGCGCTGATCACACTCATTCGCCCAGTGGCTCCCACATCCACGACTCGATCTCTGACCTCAGCAAGCTACCCAACCTTCCTGTGCCTTAGTTTCTTCACCTATAAAGTGGAAATAAAATCACACTGACCATGCGTGGTTGCAGTGAGGGCTTAATGTATGTAAAACTTTAAGAACAGTTTTCAGCCTGTAGAAAACATTAAAAAACTAGTATAAAGGACACATGGACAACAACTAAGGGGGGTGGAAATGGGAGGGAGGTGGGGAGCACTGGGAGGGATGGGCTGGGATGGGAGTAAAAGACAGAAAACTGTACTTGAACAATAATTAAATTAAAAAAATTAAAAATACTTCTGGAAAAAAAAAGAGTAAAAATAAAGGTAGAGCATATTTTAAACCAGGAAAAAAAAGGTGCTAACTTTCATTCTTTGTGTTACTGTGGCTCTCTGATTCCTCTGTCGTGTGGGAAGACCTGGTGTTTCTGGAGGGCGGGGACCTCAACATGTCCCCCTACGAACGTGTAGAACAGACCATGGTGTGCAGGCGTTTATTGGAGTGTTCAGGATCTTACATTTGTGGAATGTTCTACAACATCCAAAGGCTGGCAACATCATAGCCCATTAAAACCTCATTACACTCTTGCGAGGTCATTCTCAACCCCATATTATGATGAGGGAACTGAGAAGTAGACACTAAGTGCATTGTCCAAGTGCAACTAAGTTGCACTCACAACTGGCAAGTGCAAAGTCTCCAACTCCAAGTCCAAGGTCGTTAAGAGGGAAGGACACAGATGCCAGGGAAAGTTTTTCTTTTCTGGCCCAGGTACCACCCCTCCTCCTTCCATCTCCCTCTTCTTATTGCTGAAATCATGGCCATTCTGGACTGTGAAGCCCGCAAAGGTGATGGGGCCCCCATCCCTACTACAGAACTGACCTGGCAAGGGGTGAGACGGGAGAAAACTCTCAATACAAGATATCCTCGGCCGTGACCGTGGCCTCCTCCATTTTGGTCTGAATCTCTGGGAGGGGAATTTGACTGATGGCCACCACAACCAAGTTGGCAGCGTGGGCTGAGGCACTGGCCACACAGATCCAAAAAGACTCTTCGTATCGTTCTTCCACCACGACAAAGCGAAAGAGCTTCTCCTGGAAGTTGGCGATGCGTTCCGTCAGGTCGTGAAACTTCACCGCGGCCATGAAACTGGCGATGGCCAACGCCACGACTCCACCTGAAACCAGAAAAGTGGACCCTTATTCCCACCTTCCAACTGGGCCATAGGAACGACTTGACAGGAGGTGGCATTTTGGGGGCACAGGCAACAAACTTGCTTTGGGTTTAAAAAATATCCTTAGGGAGACACAGATATTACACTGCTTCTCAAAACAGCAGAAAACCCACACAGTGGGAGGTGAGAGGTGCTGGGGAAAGAGAAGGAGCTTCACATCAGATGGACTTTCACCCTCCACCCACCTACTTTCTCCCCCCGCCCAGCGCCGTTCTGTCCAGGGCATCCACAGCGGAATGTGTTCAGTCCCTGAGGATTTTAGGATTTGGATGCAGACCGTGAGGGCAATGTGGGAAGATGCTAAGAACATCTTACCGTGCAGCCTGGGGTCTCAACAGAGTGTAGACTGTTCTCTCCTTTTTAATGACCCTCCTCCCAGACTGTAGCTTACGAAGCAGCAAGAGGAAGGAAGCAAAGTAGGGGGGACTGGAAGGGTTCCAGACTTCACTTGTTTGCCTGCCTGTTGCTTCAGACTTCGCTCTCTCTCTCCTTCTCTATTGCTTTGATTTAAATTAATATTTAAAAAATGCCCTGGCTGGTGTGGCTCAGTGGATTGAGCGTGGGCCTGTAAACCAAAGGATTGCAGTTCAATTCCCGGTCAGGGCACATGCCTGGGTTGCAGGCCAGTTCCCAGGAGGTGACGCATGAGAGGCAACCACACATTGATGTTTCTCCCCCTCTCTCCTTCCCTTCCCCTTTAGAAATAGATAAATACATAAAATCTTTTTAAAATTAAAGAAAATACTCGGGTTACTTGCCCTTTTTGTTTAGATTATTATATCTTCACTGAAGAAAACATGGACCCCAGAGAACATCATAAAGATGAAAACACAAATTTACTTCTATTCTAAAAGCAAGTGTTTATTCTATAAACACTTGAGACATTTTGGTATATTTCCTTGCATTTCTTTCTCTTGAACAAAATTAGCGTTACAGAGCTCTTACCATTTTACACTTGATTTTGCCTTTTACTGGAACATTTTCCCATGTTGTCAAATATTCTCTTACAGCACCATTTTAAACTGGTATGTAATATTTCATCCTAGCAACATACCTAACTAATTTAACTAAGTTTAATTAAGTGGCATCTTATTTCCAAATACCTAGATTGCTTCTAATTTTTGACATTGGAAAGCGCTGCAGGGAAACCCTTTTTAGGTACATCTTTGTGTTCTTTCCTAGTTATTGCTTCAGCAAAAGTCCCTATTGGAGTGGTTTAATGAAAAGGGGACTTGTGTTTTTATGCCTTTTGACACTCACGTTTTGTCAGAATGTCTTTGTTTTTAACACTGTGGTCCATGGGGCCTGAGACTGTTGTCTCTCTGAGTAAGGACGTGGGCAGAGACAAGCGTTTCCTTAAGAAGCAGCACCGGGCACTTGCACGTGCCAGCGTGGTGCACGTCCGAGAGAGCAGCAGGACACCTGTAGCCCAGGTGCGGGCGAGCGTGTGCACTGTAGTCGTTCTGTAGAAGGGCCGCAGCCTGCGCACACGGGCCAGCAGACAGTCATCGCCTTACTGACACTGCGCCCTGACGTACGGTCAAGCAGCAGCCCGTTCCCACACGTCGCACTTGCCCGGGGTGAGGCGAAGGCCGTGGGAGATGCCTGGACCACTGGACGCGGCTTTTCTGAAAGGGCGCTTGTTTCTCAGGGTTTTGTTATTTTCATTGCAGATGATTTTTCAAAGTTTATAGTTATATGTGAATTAATTTCTATGTATCAATATACTTCCAAATCAACACATAGACACGCACATCCCTTTTGCATTGGTGTTTGGTTTGGAAAACAGGTCATGATACCGTACATGAGACCATGGGTTAATGAAAAAGTGAAGGGCTTGGACTCAGTTCTCCCTGGGTTGGAATCCCACCTCTGCCACTCACTGCTCTGTGCCCCGAGGCACCCCTCTGGACTTCTCTGAGTTTCAGGCTCCTCATCCGTAGATAAGGTCTAATAATACTTCATACCACCTTACATGGAGGTTGTGAGGTTTAAACAAAACAGGCAGGTAAAACCCAACTCGGAGGTTAGAGACCCAGGAAGTGAAGGCTGAGGCAGCACGGTTAATTCCCTCCCACCTCCGCCCAGTGTCTCCTCTCCAAACTCCGGAACGCCACCAGGTGATGGTGTGGACACAGGTCCCTCCCCCTGCTCCTCCCTTACCTGCAAGGACGTTCCACAGGCAGATGCCCCCAGGGCCGTTGACTGCCTTGTAGGGAACCTGGATCATGTTGAGGATGGCGAAGCCCATGCTGACCAGAGCCAGGGGCAGGGCCAGGAAGAGCAGCAGCAGAATCAGCACGTGGAGGCCTGTGTTGAGCTCCTTCACCAGCTGTGGGAAGACTGGGCAGAGAAGGCACGGCCGTTATTTCAATGTCAAAGCTCAGCTCAAGTTCAGAAAGCCCAGGCTGGCCCACCACAGAGGTTTTAACAGAGGGGCTGGAGGGCCAGGCTGCAAGTCTGGGTTTCCAAAGACCTGGAGCCTTCCCAAGAGAAGATGTGGCCCCTAGACTTGCCACTTGTCAGTTGACCAACAGTCCTCTTTTCCTTGGGAAGAATGCAAAATCAAAATGTGATCTGGTTGGCAATTTAAGTTGCACTGACCCTGCAGCTCTGGGGCCTGGTATGAGCTGGAGCATATAAGCCCGGATGGTGTCTCTTTAGCAAAGGAGGCTTGCAAGAGAGTCAGCGAAAGAGTCAGCAAAATAGAGCCGATCACGCAGCTCGAATCTGGGTCAGAGGCTTGCCTTCAGCAGATCGGAATGGTTCTCAGGTGTATCTGTGCAGAGGGCAGTGGGGTGTAGTAGAGTGAAGCCTAGCTCTGGCATCCAAAACCCTGCGTTCAAATCCCAGCTTTGCTCATTTGCCACGACTGTAACCTAGGCCCCTGTAATCCCTGCCCTCCACACCCGTCTTACACGGCTGTTGAGTGGAGCCAGTGACGAGCATAGAGATGGTAACAGCGCCCACTGTTGGGCACTAATGGGAAGCCAGGAGCACCCTCTTGGATCCCTCACGATGACTCAGCAAGGTAGACATTATTTCCTGTGGCCAGTGGACACTCAACCCTTATGTTGCACAATATTCTCTTATTGCAGAGTGTTCGAATGTGTGTGGCAGGATAATTTAGTGAAATATTCATTTGTCTTTGTTTTCTCTATATTTGCCATCACATCCTAGCTGCGACAGAGTATTTTAAATATTGTCAGTTTCCCAAAAGGATGGCTGTGATTGTTGCTGTTACTATTTTTATTCTCTGACTTGGGAAAAATCATGTGACTCATCAGAGCCTCAGTTTCCCCATCAGTGCAATGGGGATAATAATGGCTGCCTAGTGCGTGAGTTGAGGGTAATCAGCGATTACGGAGCACAGTCATGGGCCAAGCATTTTATATTTGTTCTCCTTTGATCCTTGTGACAAAGGTATGAGGTCGATTTTATTCACCGCCGTTCCCCACAGGCTCGAGACGCTAAATCCCCTATCTCTGGGCAAGGTGAGCCTGAACGCGACACGCAGGAGTGGTCTCGCGTGGCATGTGGTGTGCAGAGTTTAGATCACTGTTCTCAGTAGTTGTGAGGGAAGACTTTACCAGGAGGAACACTAAAGAGCCTCCGGGCATATACCCGTTCTTCGGCAACTGGTCCAGGGTTTCTACTGAACACGTCCTGGTCAAATTGGGCTCCATCTTGCGAGCTCCAAACTCTGCTTCGTCCTTTGATACCACTGGGCAGCACCTCTTTGTCCCTCTTCCCCCCCCCCGCCAGTGGCCAGGACCCAGAGCTTCCCCGGTCCCTCTCACCGACACAGCCCCACCTGCCCCCCCACCCCCCACCCCCACCCGGGGCTTCGCCTGGCTCCCAGCCTCCCTTTATTCATGGAAGGTTGGTGCCTCCCCAGCCTGAGAACTAGCATTTGGGCCCTTCTTCCTTTAAAGTGTCCTTTCCACTCAGAAGTTTCCAGACTTTCCACATCTACATCCTTAGTTTTGATCTAACTTTCCGGTCTGTGTTTCCACCAACAGTTATCTCCATCCGCTTATCGTATCAGCTTTGGAAACCGTGCCCTGGAAAACGTGCTTCTTTCCAAGGGATTCTTCTGGGTGAGGCTTCTTTCTTCCTTCTCCTTCCCTTCCGTCTCAGTGCCCCATAATTTTTTTTTACACTCGAAGCCCCTTTTTATTCCAAATGTGGTAGCTTATGTCTGGCTGCCTAATTGTTTCATTATCCCGTTTCCTACAATGCAGTCCCGGCAACACAAGACCAGCGTAGTAATCCGCACCAAACACGTAACACAGGAAATAATCACCTCTGTGGCTGGCAAAGATCTAAACATTTGCTAATACACTGTGTCGACAAAAGCAAAGGGAAGAAGGCACTGCCAGACTTTGTAGGCATATGAATTCACACCCCCTCCTCAGAGGGTAACATCTGTCTAAGCAATTTCACAAGAGCATACCCATGTGTGCTCAAGCCTGTATACACCTGGTATTCATTACAGTAGCAAATCATTGGAGAAAAACCCAGATATGGAATGACTAGTCCTGTGCGCTCAGGTGTAAAAGACCTTAACTGGCTGTGATGTGCAGGGACCCTTGCACAGCGCAGGTCTGAACTTCACGGGTCCAGGTACACACTGCTCCTTCTCATGTGGTAAACAGATGGCCCAAACTGATGGGGTCGATCAGCGCAGCACAGTACTGTACGTGTACTGTCTCTTCCTGTGACTTAATAGCTTCTTTAGCTCCCTTTGCTGTAAGATACAGTATGTGATACACATAACATGCCAAATACATGTTGATCGACTGTTTATATTATCAGTAAGGCTTTTGGTCACAGCAGGACTTAGTGATCACATTTTGGGGGACTCGAAAGCTGTACACGGAAACTCGACTTTGTGGGGGTGTTGACGCCTCTCCCCATACTGTTCAAAGGTCAGTTGTATAGTTCCTTAATTTTCTCTGTGACTGGTTTGGAGATGGATTCTCTGGGGTGAGTTTCCTTTTAACATGTCCTTTATTTTGACTGTGTGTGTGTGTTCTGCCTTTTATGTTATATTCTTAATAGAGCTATTTTTTCCAATATCATCAGTGTCCCCATTCCAATTTAATAGTTGCATTCCAGTTTAAATGCAACTATTCCTAGAGACTTTTTTCTTGAATCTACATAACAAATATGTACTTCTGTCAAGTATATAAAATGATGGCAATTTTTATTAGTGCATCTGTCAGTGGCCCAGCTTCTGTCTTTAAAAATATAATAAGATACTAACCCTGGCCAGGTTCCTAAGAACTGCAATTCTGAAATATAGAAATCAAATCCTGGATAGAATTCTTTATCCCCTTACATCAGCAATGTGTTGATTAATTATGATTTTGTAGGACACTGTTCTCACCAGCGAACTGATTGATTCTAAAGGCTTGCAGGATATTGCCTTTTTGTTCTGCTTTGTTTTGATTTTTTTCCTCCCAGAAAACCCGGCACAAGCCTGTCATGGTGTCCTGATCTATTTACATCCAGAGCAGCTCTGACCGGACACTGGATGCCAGCGAACATCTGTGCCCATCAGCCAACCATTGTACCTGCCCACGTTCATGGCCAGCAGCCTGGGGCCTTGCCCGAGGTCTCCCCACCAGCAAACATCCAAGCTGAGCTTTGAACCACGTAGTCTGATTCCAGAGACCAGGCACTGAGCCCCTTTGCTTTTTCTCAGACTAGGAGGCTTTAATATAAACAGATGGGGAAGCCGTTGCCGAGCTGCCTGGAGGCTCATCTCTGCAGGAGGTCTAGTGCACCTGCAGGCTGGCCGAGCACACCCCGGTCATGTGCCCTTGGCTCTGAAGCCTGGCTCTGCCGTTTCCTGGCTGCGTGACCTCAGGCGGGTTATGCAACCTCTGCGAAGCGGGATCGTTAGTCAGTCATTCCTTCCTCATTAGTCAGTCATTCCTTCCTCATACACTTGTTACAAGGCTTAAGAGACCAGCCGTGTAAAGCCCCAGTAGAATGTCTGACACAGGTGAGCACGCAATATTTTAGTGGTTATTGATTCATCATATTGGTTAACTAAAGGATCACAAACCCTATTCCTATGTTTCTATGACCCTCTGCAGGGGGGATAGATAATAGGTCTCTTCTTAGTGCCGAACCAGGACCCCTGGGTTAGTGCGGACTTTGTCATTATGCCTTAGAGTGAGGCAGAAGTCGAATTCCACACTTAGACATAAACACCCTTCCAAATTTGGGGGGGAAAAAGTGTTCTTAAGCATCTTTCGTGCCCCAAATATACTCACTTGTGAACTGGGACTGGCGGCCCCCGAGCCCGCACTGCCGCACCTTACACCCTCGGAAGAGGCCGTAGTAAATGTCCCCGATGAATTTGACCAGCTCCGGATCGGTGGCGTTGACCAGGTCCACGCCAGTCTGACAAAGGATTTTCCCGCTCAGCCAGTGGGGCACCGCCAGCGCCGCGATGATCAGGACGAAGGAGGAGAAGCTGAGTAGGGACGCCAGCCCGAACCACACCTTTTTGAACCATCCAGGCATTCTAGTGGGCGCAGGTCATCCCCCAGGTGTCCCAGCTGCAGCGGGGGCGGTCGACATCTCCCGGGCACTCCGCGATCCTCGGGTCCAAGGACGGCTCTCCCAAACACACCATTTCAGGATCCCAAGTCCACCCCCAGGGACTCCCCGTGTCTGCTCCGCAGCCTGTGTTTGCTACAAGCACATCCGGAAGTCTCTGCAGACAGTCTTCACCTGACAGGGTGGAGGAGTGTGTTACTGAAGGAGGCAACCCGACACCCCCCACTAGACTCATGTTTCAGCCCAGGGTTTAATTGTTCCTCCTTTCAAGTGTTTAAATGACCCCGGTGTGGACCTCTTCAGGGAGGACGACATTATTAGCAGGCAAAAACCAGGCAGCTCTGACCATAAAGAGATGGCTGACATTTCTCAAAAATGCATTCAGTGGAAGGAAATAAATGGAACCACCGGCATTTAAATATTCTGACAATGCATGATATCAAATGTCGATCACTCCGATGATGTGTGCCCGGGCATTTGTGTCTCTAAAACGGCACCGCTGTCAGAGTCCCCAGCACTGTTAGTAATACCGTCAGATGACCTCTGTGCTCAGGGCTTTTAATTGCGGTGTGGACACAAGGTCGTGGGATTCCCGGATTTATCACCGGGCAGGTCTGCCGTGGGTGAAACTGCAGCAGGGGCCTGTTGTGGCCGATGGGGTGGCCTGGACCCCAGCACTGACCTTCCTCCCTTCCGCCCCCTGCCTGGCCTGCCGTGTCACTGAAATGGGAGAGGAATGTTCTAATGCGTTAGCAAACAGTGATCACCCCTTGGGGCCCTTTATCTCTTCTCACAGTGAAGATACGCACTAGAAATGCCTACTTTGCTCTGTAGCCACTAGAAATGAAATATTCCCTCATTTTCTATGTTAATATGGTGGATTTAAAAATTCTGACCTTTAGTCTATTACTTAAATATCAACTTAGTATCTTGTGAGACAGGCAACAACCAACTGTCAATAGCTGCGGGAGGGAACCTGGGCAGAAGGGTCACGGTAAATCCCTTTTTTGGTCACACAGTCGGGAGTGGGGTTCAGGAGGTTTCCTCGCTAACCCACAGGGTTTGAAACCTCACCTGCAGAGTGCTGATGGGGAGGAAGGAAACACGGGGATGGAAATGCCAGCCGGCTTCCCTCTCTGTAATTGGGGTTCACATCTGTGGCCTCTCCGAAATGAACACAGAGATGCCCCTGAAGCTCTGCAGAGCTCTGCCACCTACACAGGGCTCTTTCGCGGGCTCGCTCACCCGGATGCTCAGGCACCACCTATGGTAAGCAGGGGGCCTACCGTCCCAGCCACTTCTCTCCTGAGCAAATGGCAGGTCAGGGCTGCAGCTGGGTTTCAGCTCTTTGACAGGTTGTACTTCTTTTTCATTACAATGACCTGAAAATAGCAAATGCTTTTCTAGTAATAAATAACGAAGTACATATAAAAGAGTGCTTCTCATGGCAATGAGTGGTCAATAATGATACTCTTATTTGAAGATTACGCTTTGAGAGGCAGGACGTGTGTCACACTTTTGCATCACATTTCAGGCCCGAATGATGGACCTATATCAACTTTCAGTGTTTTAGAGGTAATGCAACTGTTTTGGGGAAAGTTCTGGAAAAAACAACGGCTTCTTAACAAGCCTTTGCATGACAAGCGGAGGTGTGGTTCAGCAGAACTGTTGAAGACCTGCGTTCAAACGCCTGCTCTTCCATGCAAGTGCCTGGGACTCCCGTAACTCTGTTTCCTAAGCTGTCGTAGGACGGTTGTGCGCAGTAAAACGAAATAGCACATGCAGATCACTCAGCACAGTGCACCGCATACAGAGAGCCCTAAGTAAATGGTGTTCTCCCCACCCAGGCTTCCAGCCGTTCTATTTCCTGGCAACAAAGCTAATAGAGTGAGTTACAGGAAGCATCCTGTTCTCTAATGACGTGTTTCTGGGTGTCTTATCTGGCACAAGTTTATTGAGCAAACATCTGTGTGTCTGCTGGGAACTGGAACGGGCCCTGTGTTGGGGTGGAGAGTGACACAGGGATGTCCAGCAGGGGAGCCTGCTATCAAGGTCACAACAGCGTTAGGACAGTGCTACTCAGTGATGGGAGATCGTTGCATTTCTTCACCCCAGGGGGCGCTTGGAAATATCTGGTGACATTTTTGGTTGTGATGACTGGAGGGGTGGGACGCTGCTACTGGCATCTAGGAGGTACAGCCAGAGATGCTGTGAACATCCTACAATGCACAGGACAGTCCCCTCCCCCCGCCCCATGCCCACGCAACATGACAGTGCTGCAACTGAGAAATCCTGTATTAGGGGCACAGGCCATGCACAGAAGTTTGCTGATTTGCGAGAGAGAAAATGCTACACTGCTATTAAACAGGGCGGCAGTGCAGTGGCCTTGCGCTCTTACTTAGAGGAAAAATAAACTGTATGCTGTCTTATCTCTCCAACGGCCTCATTCTCTGACGCTCAGGTGATGGCAGGGGGTGCCCACACTCGCGCACCTGCTCTGCACGGTTTCCATCGTAGCTCCGCGCCCTGCACGGCCTGGGTACCCAGTAGCTAGTGGCAGGCAGCAGGGCTCAGCTCAAGCACCCGCCCCAGGGGCAGGCCGGCCAGGTGGGGGTCTCGGCCGTGAGTGCTCGCCCCGATGGGTGGCTTTCCCCGCTCAGCGTGGCCACGCACTAGGCGGCAGCAGCGAGCAAGACGCCGGGCGCGGTTGCCCCGCGGTCCCTCTAGGCCGGTTGGCTGGAGAGGCGGGGTCGGGGCGTTCAGGGGCGTGGCCTTCGTGCTCCTTGCGCCCTGAGCCCCGGGAATCGAGCAGGAGAGGCAGGATGGCGACCGCAGCGAGCGAGGCGCGCCGAGTGCTGGTGTATGGCGGCAGGGGCGCGCTGGGCTCCCGATGCGTGCAGGCGTTCCGGGCCCGCAACTGGGTAACTCCGCAGGCAGGGGGCAACTCCGCGGCCTGCGGGAGCTGGGGCTCGGCTTGGGGAGCGGGGCGGCGGGCACGTTGGTGATTGGGGTGAAGGGGCCCTTCCGGTGCATCCTTGGGGAGCAGTCTGGAGGAAGCGGGGGCACCTACACGTGAGTGCTTGCAAGTATGAGCACAAATCTGCACGTCTAGTCCTGCCTCTGAGTACGTGCCCACGCCGGCCATAGGTTTGGGGTCTTTGCAAGAAGGGAGGTGGGGGGCTCCCCTCCGACTCCTTTGGGCCCAGAAAGTCTGGTGTGATTTAGGAGAGAATTCCAGGGAAGGAGGCAGAGGAGCGCAGCTGAGGAGACAGGGAGAGAAAATGAGAAGGAAGGATCTGGAAATTATACTGCCTGACTCTGGTTACTAGTCAGTCCTGTTACCGTGAACTGATTACTTAACTTCCACAAACCTGTTTCCTTGCCGCTAAAATGGGGATAAAGAGTGTGTGACCCTTGGGCGAGTTCTGAGGATTAAATGAGATTATTTGTGTCCTAGCATGTAAATTACCTGGCTCCAGGTAAAGGATTTTTAAATGTTAACAATTATATATTTTACGTATTGAAGGGGTTCAGAAGAGGCCTCACCAAGATGTGCCACTCTGGCATGTGAATTATTTTGAGCTGAAGGTAATAATAGAGACCCTGTGGGTTCAAGAGAAATTTCTACACCTCCCTTTAAAAATTTAAATTAGGGGCCTTGCCCCTAATAAGAATTATTACCAGAAATATATTTTTAGGACTCATCTATACGGGAATACAGACTTATAACTTTGGAACACATGCTTTTCTTATGGCCTTCAGATGACCTTTCTCACCTCGGAGCCCCCCAAGGTGCCTTACCTCATCCTTAGCTCAGAAGATCATAGGTACTCCATTTTTTAAAAATATTTTATTTATTTATATTTGGAGAGAGGCGAAGGAATGGAGAGGAACATTGGTGTGTGAGGGAGACGGATTGTTTTGACCCTTGTTTGAGACCATCGCGTGTGCCCCAACCAGGACTTGAACTGGCCACTTTCCACTCTGCAGTCAGATGCTCAGCCCACTGAGCCACACCGGTCAGGGTCATATCTACTTCGTTTTAACTTTCCATCTCTGACTTCTCGTGTATGTGGGGTTCTCGTAGTTACGTATGTAATTCAGTTTGGTTATTTTCTCTTGTAAATCTCTCTCATGTTAATTTAATTATTAGACCAGCCCGAAGAACCTAGGAGAATAACGCAGTGTTTCTTCCCTTATTATTTATAAAAATACTGACCTACACCCTAGCCTCCATTGGTCCTGGTATTGGTGGCCTCTTTGTTTTGTAGACTTGCAGCTACTTTGCAAAATCAGATATTCGCTCCCTAAAGGCAGCAACTAGGAGCAGACTTGGTCTCAGGCCAGGAGCCCCGCCCCCAGCCTCCCCGCAGGGACCTGCAGGGTCCTGGTGGGGACTCTTCCTGTGTTCCTGCTGCTGCACCTGTCACTTGCTCAACGCCCTTGTTGGAGCTCTGGGGCATTGTCCTGAGGGTTTAGTTAGCAACTGGGCAGCCTGAGTGACGGTGCCTTGGGACCAGAGAGAGGGGGTCCCAGGGTTTTTTTCTGGCTTAGAATCTGGTATAGGAATATGTTTCTGAGGGATTCTAAACACACCACCCCCTTCCTGCGGTAGACCTGCTCTGGCACCTGGGAAGTCTGCGTGGATGGAAGGTGGTGACAGTTGTAACATTCAGGAGTTCCAGCCCAGCGCCAGGCACCGTGTTCCCCAAAACCAGATCCCGTACATACGTTTCATTTCTTTTACTCTGTGCAACAATTTTGACACAGTGCTCCTGTTGGCATCTGCCTGTTACAGATCTGAGGTGCTGTGCTACCCCCACTATCCCCCCCCGGGTCGGGGGTACTTTGCTTTACCTTTGATTTGGTGGTGGAGTCTGGTGACTGTTGACCTTTGACTTTGTCCCCACCCCTTCATTCCTGAGAGGGCTTCTTTGTCTCTGTATCTGCCGGGGCTGGTAGCGGAAGTGGTGAGTGTTCTTGAATGGACACTGTGTGCTTCAAGGCTGGTAGAGATCTTTGTCTGTGGGACGTCAGACTTCAGGGCCCTGGAGCCCTCTGAGTAAGAACCACGCGTCACCTGCCAGCTGCAGCCTCTGGTTCATTTCATTGTCACACTCACCCTCTTAATTGCTGGCCCCCACTTCCCAGGTCAGGACCCTCTGCAGAGCTGGAGCTCGAGAAAGGCACTCTAAGGCAGAGCCAGGATTCAAACCCCAATTTGCCGGGTTCCCAAGCCCGAAGCTGTCCCCCTGTGCTCCGGGGCAGGGGTGCAGAGCTCGAGTCCTCCACAGGCCAGACCCCACCTGCTGTCTCTTTTTGTACAACCCAAGAGCTAAGGCTGGTTTCACGTTGTTACGTGGTTGAAAAGAAGTCAGAGGAGGAATAACACCTGTGGCATGAAGACGGCATGAAATCCCTACTTCAGCACGTGCAGTCTGGTCGGAACAGAGCCGTCACTCACAACAGCAGAGTCGAGTCGTTGCCACAGACGCCACAGGGCCAGCAAAGCCCAAAATATTTCCCCTCTCGCCCTTTACAGAAAAAGTTTGCAGACCCTGGTTGGGGAGGGGGGGTTCTCTGGAAGTTCAGAGTTTGGCTTTCCCAACGAACAGGAGAGGAAGATGAGGAGCTGGGAGCTAAGGGGCGGGGCGAGGCGAGGGTAGGCTGGCTCAGGTCATACCCCTGTACTGCAAGAGAGTCGGTGGCTAGATCCTTTCTCCCGAGGGTTTTCCTTTGAGCCGCTCATCTGCCCCTACTGCCCCCTTTCTGGGCGTGGGTCCTTAAAGGAGTAACAACTTACTGTCTCTTGACTGAAGCTGTTTTCTTCTCCAGTGGGTGGCCAGCATCGACGTGGTGGAGAATGAAGAGGCCAACGCCAGTGTCGTGGTTAAAATGTCAGACTCGTTCACGGAGCAGGCCGACCAGGTAACCCCGAAAAGGCCCCCCCACGCCTGGGGGAGAGGAGCCCCGAGGAGAGGTATCCACAGGTGATGTGGTCCTCAGTTTTACAAGTATTGTTTCTTGATTGTGGAAGCCAGATGTACCCAGTGAGGGACATGGGAAAAGTGGAAAAAAATAAGTGAAGATAAATTGCCCATAATTGATTTCTAGTTAGCAGACTGTTCACGTTTTAGCCCATTTTCTTGTGTTTCCTGTGGTTACTGTGTGTTATGAGCATTACAAGTTGAGATAATCTTGTATTTTATATTTTATCAGATTTTTTTAAGTTAAAATTTAATTTTAGTACTTCTCCAGATCACTTAAAAAACCCTCTGTGTCAACGTGTAGTTTTAAATTTTGTGGATTGGCCACAATTTTCTTGGTTTCCACATGTTGTGCACTTAACGTTTTTTTGCAATTTTTTTTGTTTTTCTCACTTTCACCTTTCTTTTCTTTTTTTTCATTCTTTTTTTTTATTGATTATGCTGTTACAGTTGTTCTATTCTCCCCTTCATTCCCCTCCACCCTACCCTCCCCCCGTCCCCACCATTACCCGCCCTTTAGTTTATGACCATGTGTCTCAAGTTCTTTAGATTCTATGCAATTTTCTATATTTACCATTAACAAGAATACTGTGGTCAACATCTCACTCTTCATCTCTGATTATCTATTTAGGATGGATTCTAAAAAGTGGAGTTCCCTAGTTCAAAGCAAGGATATGAACAAAACAGGTTATTTTGAATTATACAATGACAGGCTCATCATAAAACAAGAGGTCGAACAAAACTATAACTGTGTCAGTCAGTGGTGCGGTTCCCCTGGTGGCCCCGGGGTTGTGTGCCCCCACCCTGCAGGCAGCACTGTGAACAGCCAGACGGATGGGCGTCTTGGTCTTAAAGGCTGAGATGCTAAGTGGTTCCCCAGGTACCTGAGGATGTGCTTTCCGTGGTTCTGCATCCGGTGGCCCCGCCCACATTCCCTAGGGAAGTCCACCTTTGCGTGATGGGTCACCTTTCCAGGAGCACTCAGGGAGGCAGGCGGGCAGGGGGTGACCACCAGCCCCATTTGTGGCTGAGGGGACTCAGTGTCAGACACTAAGTGATCCACCCAGCAAGGTAGCTCGTGGTGGAGTCGGGAGTGGATCTCCTAACGTGAGACTTGTTACCAACTTACTAACATCGTTAACAAGTCCAGAGTCTGTTTTCTGTTGAGTTTGCTCTCCGTACTCATCTGAACACGGTTGGGGTCCCACGTTTGGTGCACCTTAGCTGGTTTTTATAACACATTTAAAATTTTTTTAAGTGAGGCATGTATGATGTTGGTCTACAATAAACCCAAAGGAAGGGGGAAGTCATGTCTAGTCCTGCTATGCAGTTCGTTAAAGTGTTGTGAGCTTTGCTTCCAGTTTGTTTCTGCAAACGTGTGTGTGTAGAAACTTAAAAATTAAAAAGAAACCCACACTGTGAGCATTCTCTCCTCACTTTCTAAAGCATCCGTTTGACGTAGGTTTGACTATAAAAAGCCAGCCACCTTATTCCAGAAGGTAGGATTTTGTTCGTTTTATACTACGGTCCTAATGTTTTCTGTGGTATTGGCCTTAATGGGCTTATTAGTAAAACCTGGCATGGCTTGGTTGTGGGTTGGGCAGCATTCTGAGTGCTTCATTCACTTTATCTCGCCCAGAACAAAGTTTCTCATTCGTCCTCCTTTTAGAAATGGAGAGTCTGAGGCACAGACAGGCCATGGTATTTGCTCAAGGTCAAACGAGCAGTGGGCAGCACAGCTGGGCAGTTAGACGTCTACTCTCCTCCCTACAGGCCAAGCTGCCTCGTGGCAAAACAGCTCCATGTGAGCAAAGTAACAAAACCTGAATTTAAATAATTGAATGCCAGGGCGCCCTGGGCTCCGAGAGCAGCTTGGCCATGCGGTTCCCTGCAGTCAGTCTCTTCGGCTGTGGTCAGCTGCAGGTTCTGATGTCTTTTCTGAGCGGGAGGTGGTCCCTCTCTGGGACTTGACGATACCTGTGCTTTCAAACTCTTCACCTTCTTCTACCGTCCTCCTGCCCTCCCACCCCCAGTTAAGAGTTTCTGGACAGCAGCAGGCCATCCAGTTCTTAAAACTCTAGGAGAGGAAGTTCAACCTGAGTGCACCTATAATTGGCCCCCTGGGCAGGAAGTCCCTAGTGACCATGAAAAGATGCAGACCTGAGGAAGGCATGAAATCTATAGAAAACTCTTGGGCAGAAAGCAAAATTTGAGGGGGAGGAGTTTAACAAACCAAAAAAAAACATGTCCAACAGATGCATCGTTGCTGCCGGCGCCATGCTTTCTTACAAAGTCGAAGGCACAGACGTCAGGGGTGGTGATGCCGCTGGGCACTGGGCTCCTGGCAACAGGACAGGGCTTAAGAATGAAAGGAGGGACCAGCCAGGAGGCCAGGGTAACAGGAAGGAGGTCAACAGCAGATAAGTCAGGATTAGGTGAGGGACTCATCAGCAGAGGCCAAGGGAACCTCAGGAATTTCTTAAAAGGAAAGCTTTGGGTGTGGGGTGTAGGGAGAGAGAGGCAAGGCTTGTTCCCATTGCCAATGCCTTGTCTCTGAAAGAGGAATCCCAGGGACCCAGGGCAGGGCCCGCAGTGCTCCTGCTGAGGCAGACACATTGTCTTGCACAAGTCTTCAGAAGCCTGAGGTGAGGAAGCCATGGTAGGCCTCCTCTCGGCCTGTCCACAGAAATGGGTTTGAAAAGGGTCCTGGCTGATGGTCAGAATTGCCTCTCGCCAGACTTCTGTGTAAATATTTTCAACACTTCAAAAATTTCAGTCAAACAATTAGATAAATAAAACGAACCCTCGTGTACTCAGTAGTGACATAACATTTCTCCATTGACCTTTTTTTTTTTTTTTTGCTTTAAAAAATAATTTGGCATTTTCTTTTAGAGTTGCAGATAAAGGGGTTTTTTTTTTGTATTGGGGAAGAGTAGAATTATCTCAAATTATGAATCTAATTTGCAAAGAAAATTCTGCAAAGGTATGTGCCAGAAACTTAGCTGCAGGCATTGACGCTCTGGGTGGTGTTTTCAACCTTTTTCTACCTAAAAAGAAATTAATCGTGTCCTTCCAAGGATGCTCACAGCCCCACCATTTAGAATGCTCAAAAGAAGGTTCTAGATGGCTTTATAAAAATCACGTGGACTTGTAGGTGGGCTTCACTATCCAAAACAGTTACTGTACATCTAGTTTTCAAAGTGTTAATTGACAGATACTGTTGAATGTCTTAAAGAAAGTGGAAAATGAACTGATGTATCAGCCAATTTACACTGACCTGGACGGTTTATGCATCTTTTTGTTGAAGGTGACTGCTGAGGTCGGAAAACTGTTGGGCGAAGAGAAGGTGGACGCCATCCTTTGTGTGGCCGGAGGATGGGCTGGGGGCAATGCCAAGTCCAAGTGTGAGTCCGTTTCCGAGTTAATCATTCATTCCGCTCTGCTCTTTGTCCGGGGGCAGGGGTGGGTCTGTGATGTGTGCCAGGCCAGACGTTCTCCCGTGCATCTCCCAGTGTTCACAGTAGCTCTGTGAGGTAGAAGCGGACACCCCACTTTACAGATGAAGAAAACTCTCCCCACACAGGGACTTGGGGGACGGGGACCTGGAGTTTGAAGTTTAGAGGCAGAATGAGATCAGCATATTCCCGCCCCGGTCTTACAGGGCTTATTACTGGGAATTGGGGGGATATGTGTGAAATGGAGAGATCATTCCGCAGGTCAAAAGGACTCAACATTGAGCCTTTGTGAAAGCTGAGTACACTTTCCAAGTTTTTACTATAGACATTTCCAAACTCGCAGAAAAGCCGGAAGGAGAGTTCAGCAAACCCCCTTCACCCCCCAGTCTATAATAGACTCAGCAGTTGCTGTACTTGCGGTCTCTGGCTTTCTTGCACCGTATGTGTGTCAGTGTGCATGTATTTTTTAAACGCTTGCAAGTAAGTGGACATGTGACCAATTTCAGCACGCATCCCCAGAATAAGCTCCTTTTCCTACATTATCCAAGTACCATTATCCTACCAAAGAAAACTAACAAATTCTATAAGATTAATAATACCCAATTCATATTCAATTTCCCCGACTTATTCCATGTCTTTTATAGGTGTTTTTTCTCCCTAAACCTATTCCATTCGTGGTTTATGCCTTATTTTGTTGTTGTTGTTAGTCTCTAACCCTGAATTTGTTTTTCCTCTGACAGACTCCTTGAGTGTGGGCAGTTTTCATAGAGAATGTCCTACATATGAATGTGTCCCCCTGTTCCATTAAGATGTATCATTTACCTTGTTCCTCTATCCCTAGTATTTCCTGTGACCCAGAATTTAGGTTCAGGGACTTGCTTAGATTCAGATCAAATGTTCTGGAGGGGAGAATTCTCCCTAAGTGACGTGTACTCACACCGATCACAGTGGGACTCTCCCCATGTCAGATGGCCCTACCCAGCCAGAGCGATGCCGAATTTGATGCTTGGCTAAGGTGGGAGCTGAGAGACTTCCATTGGAAAGGGCCATTTTTCTGTCTGCAATGGGTAAGCGATCTGTGGGAGGGTGCTTTGGCATTGTGGGTGAACACCCTTTTTAACGCTTTGAGAATTCCAAATTTTAAAACCTAAGGCTTTTAAGCATCCATTGCTAATCCCTGCCTGAATCAGTTATTCCAAGGGGGTTGGAAGATGGTAGTTTTCTGATTCTGTCATTTTCTCTACATTTATTAGTCAAAGCCGTATGAAAAGGACTCGATTTTCTGTGAACCACACTTGAACACGAAACTGGTGTTTTGTGGGGTGATCAGGTTGGCCACACACCCTGATGGCCTTTTGTGTACTTCGGGAACAAGAAATGATAAATGCGGGTCCTTTTTTTCTAGTCCTTTTTAGCAGGGAAATGCAATGCCTCGGTTATCACCGAGGGAGGGCCCCTCCTGGTCTATCAGGGGGCCTTTCTTTCTGGGTCATGGGTACGGCGTCACTTGTGCCTTGGGTTCTTTGTGCCTTGTCAGGAGGGGAGGGGGCCGCTGCCCAGCCACCAGAATTACAGGTGTTACTCTTTATTTCTCCTCATCTTTAGCAAGACCAGACAGTTAGAATAGGTCTGAAATGGTTGTCATTCCAGCTTTCCTTTAAAGGGTCTTTAAAGCCAGCATTGAACTTTCAGCTGTAAAAAAAAATGTAGCTCTATAAAAGCTCTTTTTACGTCCACCACGTGGTTGTGGTCCCTCAGCTTTTATCATGGGTAAGACCTGACGTAGACATACACGTTCTTATTACGGATCTAATGCCCTTCGTAAAGTAGAACAGTCTTGGAATTAGAGCCAGTCCCAGACGTCTGTTAACAGTCCTCATTTATTGGCTTAACTGTTACCAGGTTATAGTGAGGAAGCTGAGACTCTAGGGATCAGGTGGCCTGGATCTGAACCTACATCTTTGCCCACAGAGCTCTGTGCTGTTCGTCCTAGGTCTTGTGGGCAGGGACTGGGGGCGTCTGGTACTCCTGTGGACATCGGCGCCACAGGCTTTCGCTGTGTTCCCTGCGCGTGCTGAGCCAGCCTATTGTCCTTTCTCTCAGCTCTCTTCAAAAACTGCGACCTGATGTGGAAGCAGAGTGTGTGGACATCAACCATCTCCAGCCACCTGGCCACCAAGCACCTCAAGGAAGGGGGCCTGCTGACCTTGGCGGGGGCCAAGGCCGCGCTGGATGGGACCCCTGGTAAGCCTTCCTTTCCCCAGCTGTGGGATGGCAGTGCTGGTACTCGCTCACGGGGGCTGCCAGGGACTTCCATGGAACCAGGAACGTGGGGGCCCTGGACCCTCTGAGATGCTCTGTGTGGTGGATTTTGCTTCCTTTACGCCTGAATCTTAGGAAGAGGACTCCTGGTTCTTCTATTTGCATTGTCCTTGTGGTAAGGAATGCTGTCATCTGGCACCCCGCCCCCCCCGAGCTGGTTTATTTATCCATGACCCACTCAGGGAACGAACGGTGTTGTAGTAGATGTGAATTATTCCATAAACGTGTATTACCATCCTCACCCTGTGTTCACGTGTCCTAGGGGGAGCAGCTCGGCAGCTGTTACAGAGAAAAATGGGGGGGGGGAGTCTTCATCCTTGAACAGATTATGTGTGTATTTGACCAAATTTCTGCTGTAGTTCTTGTAATTGTAACTAGTGACTGTAGCATCTACCTTGAGGAGTAGCTGTAAATCATTGGCGGTAATAATGTGCTTGAATCGCCCACCACGTGACGAGACTTCTCATGAGTCGCTTCACGTCACGTGTATTCTCATGTGATCCTGCAGCCGATGTCATTATTAAAATTGTTTCCAACTTACAGGTAAGGAAACCGACTTACCGTGGTGAACTCACCTGCCTGGGTTCCTGCAGTAAGTGGGTTGTGAACTTACTGTGGACCAGGACCCGACCGTTTCTAGATTCCGTGCCTTTCCATCATGTCGGGCAGACCTGGTTCCCCTTGCAGTGTTTCATTCCATGCGTCCGTTCGCTGGGGCTGCCCTAGCAGAGCACCCTGGGCGGCTTCAACAGCAGAAGTTTGTCTCATGATTTCCGAGGCTGGAAGTTCAGGATCAAGGTGTCAGCAGAGTTGGTTTCTGGCATCTCTCCCCTCGGCTTTGCCGATAGCTGTCTTCTCCTCTGTCCTCACACGCTCTTCTCTCTGTGCCTGTCTGTGTGCCCACCTGTGTCCCAGTCTCCTCTCATAAGGACATGGTCATCCTACCTTGGGACCCACACCAATGACCTCATTTTAACTTAATGACCTTGGAAAAGACCCCATCTCCAAATGCAGTCATATTCTGAGATGCAGGGCTGAGGGCTTCAACATATGAATTTTTTGGGGGGGTCACAATTCAACCCTTAATACTCCCTTTCAGATGGGATTAAAGGAACTTAAGTGGGATTTAGGGGACACAGCACAAAGGCAGAAAGAATCCACCTCTGCTGGCTAAGTTAAACTCTTTAATAAAAGGGAGGGTGGTTTTCTGACCTGCTTGGTGTGCTAGAGACCTTGAGCACCTTTTCCAGTTTGAATGTAACTCCTGGAACTGTGAGGCCCTTGCAGATCAACAGTGTCTAGCCTCTCACTTTCTCATTACGTTTCTCAGAGCATCTGATCTTGCAGGCCCGGGGCCATGGCAGTCACTGTGTAAATGTCAGATGTTCGTGTGCTTGAGCTCTGATTTTTATTACAGGTGACAGAGAGCAGATGCACTAGAAAGTAACAAGAGAAATGAGTAATAGCTTGACCTTTAAAGGAAAAAAACCTAGGATTGAAAGACTAATTTTTGGGAAGAACAAAACAGTTACCTACTTTCCTTTGGTTTGTAAATATCCTTTGTAGTTTTGGTTACTGGTGAAGATTACAGGCTCGGGGACTATACAGGGTGGGTTTCTGTTGTGATTTTGCCACTTACTGTGTGATATTGGGTAAGTTACTTCATCTCTCTGAGCCTTAGTCTTGCCATCTGTGAAGTGGGGATAAATAGTAAAATCCTTTATACGGTGGTTGTGGCTCGAAAACATCTTCATGGTTGTAAATGGCTTAGACAGGTATGACGGAGAGAATCGTAAATGTGAACCAGTCTTATTACTTACTCCAGGCTTACTCTTGTCTGGCTACTCTTGCTTCAGGTCTTAATAAGTGTGTCATTCATCTTTGTCAACTGTCGATATTGTTAAACTTATTGGAGTCATGGAATCTTTCAACTTTGATTCAGACCCCAGAAGAATCTGGGGAAATCTATGACCAATTTGAACGTAAAGAATGAAGAGGGTTAGCAGCCTTTCAAGCCCGAGAAAAGTTCAAAAGTGGAGAGACATTTTTCACTGGGAAAGATACTGAGAAACCCCCCACCTTCTTATTCCAAGGTTGTATCTGTAGATTATCTAATGGAGGATACACTGTATTAAAATGAGGGTGATCACTTTTGTTTTGCTGTGTTTGGAAATCAGTCCTGAGGGACTACCTTGATATGGGAAGAAAGTATTTATCGTCTTACGAAATACTTAAAAAATTTTTTTCGAATGATCTCCCTGCCTGCATGTGTAGAACTCAGTAGAATTAAATGCTCTGGGTTGCTGGTGGCTTGCATCCCTCTTCATCAACCCCCCCTCCCCCCTGTGCTGTTTGAATGGAATGAGGAGTGAGTGCTGGAGGGCACTGGGGGCAGGGTTTGCTGGCTCTTTCTGCCACTGTGGGCCCCGCCCCTGATCAAGCAGAGATACCCAGGATGGTGAAATACTCTGCTTGTGCTTCTAAGTAACTATTGGAGACCTTGACCGCCCTTGCAGCCCAGGGTTGTGGTGGAAGCGGTTTGGCGATTGGTTCCCGCCTGGGCTGTGATCCCCACCTCTCTCTGGAGGGCATCAGCTGTTGCACTTTAAAGAGCAAGTGCCCTGGGTGTTTTCAGAGAGGCTGCCGACCTCTGGGAGGAGTTTTATGCAGGAGGAAGGTGTTCACAGCAGTGAACTGATCTCTGCTGCCCTGACAGACTGTGGTGTTCAGGGAGCCTCTGCAGCTGGGGGCTGTGGGGGGTCTGGGGAGGAGAGACCCTGTGGCCGCCACCTGTCTGCGGGCGGAGCAGGCGGAAGCCTGTTCTGATGAGACGCAGGTCTCGCTTCGGTCCGCAAACGTTCACTGGCCAACGGAGCAGAGGAAGACGGGCAGGCGGCCTTGCATGCATTGGTCAGAACTGCTCAAATGCAGCCCTTTACACAGGGAGTCGGACTCCGGGGCACATCGCTTCTGTGAATTTGATGGGAAACATTTATTGAGTGTCTGCCCTGTGCTGAGCCCAGAATTAGGTACTTCATCCCCATTTTACAGATCGGGTAACTGAGGGTTGGAAGGGCAATGAGAACTTGCTCAGGATTTCTTTAGTGTTAAGTGGAAGAGCTGGGATTTGAACCTGTCCTGCCCGACTTCAGATGACAGCTCAGTTTTGCTCCCAGGCAGTTAATGATCCAGGGGTTCAGCACCTGGCTCTTGCCTGGCCTTTTGCCTCTGTGTCGGCCTCAGTGCCAGTGTGTGTGCGTGAGCTCGGGCAGGTTAGTGACCCTGTCCGAGCTTTGGTTTTCTCAGCAATAAAATTAAAAACAGGGTCAACTTCATGGCTTTTTTAGATACATGTTAAGTGCGAGGCGACGTAGGTGCCCTTGACATGTTACATCCCTTCCTCGCTCTCCACAGATGTCCATCCTTCTTCCCGGCCTCCTCTGGCCCCTGGGGTGGGGGTCTTTGGACACACCGGTGGTGGCCAGCGGTCACTGAATGGTTTCCTCCCCCTGTCCCAGGGATGGTCGGCTACGGCATGGCCAAGGGCGCCGTCCACCAGCTCTGCCAGAGCCTCGCGGGGAAGAACAGCGGCATGCCGCCCCGGTCCGCGGCCATCGCAGTGCTGCCGTAAGTGCTTGGGGGCTCTCCGGCCACCGCTGCCCTGAGCCCTTTCCCCCAGGGACCCGGCTGCGCCTCAGATTCACCCCTGGCCCCAAAGAGCCTTCTTCAGGTGCTGGGGGAGCCTGGGCAGGCCAGAGCGGTGGACCGGCTGATGGAAGGGTCTGCTGTCTTGCCTCTTTCTTGTTTTCTTTTTTGACCTTCATCTGTTCCCCCTGCCCTTCCTCCTAATTAAAATTAGTCTATGCATTTTACTTTAATGTTTATCATTCTCTGTTCATGTCATGGTGAGGTCACTGTGGAAGGGGGCTGTATTCAGTCCTCGTGGGGTGGGGTGGGAAGGAGCCTGAGGGAGAACGCAGGACACTGGGGAGACAGTGATCAGGACGAAGGTCCCCTCAGCGGAACCAGGCGAGGCAGCAGCTTGGAGGCAGGGGCTCCCTTTTGCTGGTCAAGCACCGTCTGGCTTACCTGTGGCCTGTGGCCCTGTGAAGGAGCTGTCGGGATGGCTGGGGGCCTGGACTGTCCTGTACCTTCACGGGTACACTGGTCCCGCAGCTGCTCTGAGTGGGTCCCAAAGCCCGAAGGTTCTTGGGAAAGTCGCACTACATGTATTCTCCCTGAAAACCCTACGGTTTCATGGAAGACAGCCACAAAATGAAGACAGAGGCCATCTTTTTCCCCACGGTTAGAGGCATGGTATTCACACTGCAGAAATCCTCAGAAGTGAGTCTGCCACCTTGTAGGGAGTGAGTGAAGACTTTTCGCAGCAAAGTGGTTTCCTTCATTAAAGACTGCATTAAAAAAAAAACAACACAAGATGTGGCTTTTCCTTTTGCTCCCATCTGCCTCGGGCGAGTCACACAGCGCCTCAGCGAGCCCAGCTTGCGTGTGGCCTCTGTGCCTGCGGCAGCTTCCTGGGCTCCCTCTGATTGTCCTGTGTGGTCTCTCCATGGAAACACCACTGCCCCGGTGCCGGGGGCTCCTCCTGGGGGGGGGGGAGGTGGGCAGCTGGGCAGACACAAATGACCGGCTCATCTCTGCTCCGCAGGGTCACGCTGGACACTCCGATGAACAGGAAGTCGATGCCCGAGGCCGACTTCAGCTCCTGGACACCCTTGGAGTTCCTCGTCGAGTGAGTGTCATGGTCTCACATCAGTGACCACATGGCTCCCAGCCCACTTTCTCTGCCCCTGAAGGGTGCAAGGTCATGCCGGTGTCCTCCCAGCTTATCGACACTGTGGTTGTCTGGGAGCTCGCGGCCTCGGAGTGCACATGGTGCACCAGTTGGGACCCCCTGGAGTGGGGCGTGGGCGGTGGATGGAGCAGTTCCCAGCTCTGGTCATTCAGGGAGCTGTAGCCGCGCTTTGCTGTTTGAGCCCGTGTGAGGCCTGCTGGGCTTGTGCAGCCCTCGGAGGGGAACTGGGAAGACTTGCAGCTGCGTGTTAGCTCTGGTCCAGGAGCTACAGACGGGCTCTGAGGATGCCCCACGACCCCCGAGTGCTTTCCGTTAGAGCGGGCCCAGAGTCCCAGCCGGGGGTTGTTAGAGGGACCCTGCGCCCACACCCAAAGCAGACGTTTCAATGGTGATCAGCCACTTGTTCAGCGGCGTGAGTTTCTTACGCCTTTTCTTACCCCAGTCTCCTTGCAGATGGTCTTCTCAACTCCTCCAGGCAGGCTTAATTAGTAAATGCTCCTCTTCTGGCATTTAATGTATTTTATTGTAGTAGTCTGGTTTTTGTATTGCATGTCCCATTGCTTGACAGAGCTGTAGGTGTTTCATAAATACTTGCCAAAAAAAAAAAAAAAGAATGAGTTTCTCCTTTCTCTCAAATATCTGGGAAGGTCATATAACAAAGCATGAAGTATTTTGCACATGTTTATCTCCTAGTATGAACTAACTAAAGTTTTAAAAAATTACTTAAAACCATACCACTGGGTTATAAAGTATTCCAACACTGCGGAAAACTGCAAAGGCGGGAGTTACAGTCTTGCCAGATTCTGCCACTCAGAAGCCAGAAGGAGCCAAGGCTTGAGATCACCGGGCCTGGCGCCGCGCCAGGAATTCCTTAGTGGTTTTCGCAGCGGCTCCGCCCTCCTAAGTCGTGGGTGTGAATATAAGCGTGTGGCAGATTTTTGTTTTGAAGTCTAAAGCTTCTTTGTTTGTTCCAGGACCTTTCACGACTGGATCACAGAGAAAAACCGGCCCAGCTCAGGAAGCCTAGTCCAGGTGGTAACTATGGAGGGGAAGACCGAACTCACCCCGGCGTATTTCTGAGCCCCGTGCGGGTGCTGGCGCGGGGTCTGCCGCGAAAGCCCCCGTGTCTCTGTGTGGCCGCGCCTGGCCCTGTGTTTTCGGTGACCCTGACGGTGGTACGAGACCCCAAGGCCCGTTTTTCTCTCACCTAATGTGCATTCGCTTCTCCGAGGCAGTGTCAAGTGTTCGCGTGAAATAAAAACGCACAGGTGGAGGCCCGCGGATGGCAGTGTCCTCCATCCACACTGACCGCCAGAGCGCGGAGGTCTCTGCACGGCCCCCTGTCTCGGCGTCCCGTGGAAGCGCTTTTGAGACAGCCCGTGTGTCCCTGACCGTGTCTGTCGGCCTGACTGCGCCCGGGATTTGTTGGCGTCAGGGACAGGAGTTACGTTTCTGTCCCAGGTGTAGTGTCCGCAGCCTCCATTAAACTGCCTTAACCCCCTTTCGTGTTGTTCGCAGAGCCCAGCGCGCTCTGCCAAGGCCTCTTTTTCCTGTGCGGTGGCCAGGTGTGCGCAAGAATGGCCTGTGATTATTCGGAGTTTATCTGCCTAATAAATGCGCTTCATGGACCGTGCGGGCTTCTGTGGTCGCAGTGCCGCGTATGCACAGTCGTAGATGATCGTGCTGGAGTCCTGGGCTGCTGGCCGTCTTCAGTCCGGGGTGTTCGGAAGCGGGTGGACCTGCCCTGCAGTGGGTTTTCTGGGCACAGGGAGGGCCCGGCTCTCCTGCGGGCGCGTTGGGTGCGGGTGGTGGGCAGGCCCCGTGCATTCGGACGCCGCACCCCAGCGGCGGGTGCAGGCTGTCCTGGCCGAGCGCGGAGGGCCGGTCCTTCATTCTGCGGAGGAGGAAGCCAAGCCGACTTACCACCCGCGTTGCTGGAAAGTGGTAGAACTAAGCCCAGAACCCTGGTCACCAGTTGGCCACTGTTTAAGAAGGCCGTGTTTTCTTCTTTGATTCCTTTTTAAAAAAATTTTATCGAGATCAAATTCATAGGACAAAATGTCAACCATATTAAAGTGAAAAAAACTCCAGTGGCATTTAGTACGATCGTGGTGTTCTGACACCACCGGCTCTGCCCAGTTCCAAAGCGCGTTCACCGCCCCGAAGTCAACCCCGCGCCCTGGAGCAGGCATCGCGCTGCCCCTGCGCACCACCAACCGACTGACTGTCTCCACGGATGTGGATATTGTATGTCAACAGGGCCATGCATCATGGGGCCTTCCGCGTCTGGCTTCATTCCCACGGCGGGATTTTGAGGCTCTTCCGCGTCATAGCAGTGTCAGGACTTCCCTGAGTTTGTGGCTGAACGTCGCCCTGCCGTGTGCACAGGCGCCAGCACCTTTGTCCATCTGTCTGAAGACAGACATGGAAGCCGCTTCCGCCTTCGGCGGCTGAGAATAGCGCCGCTGTGGCGTTTACATACAAGTCCTTGGGCCCTGTTCTCAGTGCTTGTGCGTATGTTACTCAAGAGTGCGTCGCTCTGTCCTCTGGTGAGTCTGTGTAGCTAGTTGAGGAGTCTGTCTTTGTCCTTCACATTTATCCTTCAAGGTGATAGCCGAATCTTACAGGAAATAAGGCGGAGGCCCAGAAGGGTGGGGCTGATTTGTTTACTCACCCAGCGCTGTGGTCTGGATGTTTGCTCCCCTAAACGCCTACGTGGAGATCCTGATGCCCAGCGTGATGGTGCAGGAGGCTTCTGGGAGCTGAGCCCCATCCCCCACCTCCGGGAAGGGGAGAGGCTGGAGGCTGAATCCACTGCCAGTGGCCACAGATTTGCTCCATCACAGGATGCTGTTGGGAGAGCCTCTGGGTTGGTGACCACGTGGAGGTACCGGGAGGGTGCTGTCCTGTGGGCGGGGCGGGGAGAAGGCAGCTCTGTGCCCTTCCCCCACACCACGCCCCATGGTGTGGTCTTCCAACAGGCTGTTCCTGAGTTGTATCATTTTAAATAAACTGGTGACCCAGTAAGCGAAACATTTCTCTGAGTGCTGGGAGTCGCTCTAGCGAAATTCATGGAACCGGAGGAGGGGGTTACTGGAACCTCTGTCTATAGTCGGTTGGTCAGAAGCACAGGTGACAGCTCGGACTTGCAGTTGGCACCTGAAGTGTAGAGTGCGGGGTATCTGGTGGGACTGAGCCCTTGACCCATGGGATGTGATGCTGTCACTGTAGCATCCACCAACACGAGCAACAAATGGTCGGAAGCTTTCAGGAGTTTAAGATGGAACTTTATTGGCCAAAGCTTTACCTGCACAAGGGCGAACTCTTGGGGTGTCCGGAGACACGGTGCCCAGAGGCTGCAAATGAAAGTCACGCCTGGTGCTTACAGCCTGGGGTTTTTATTGGGGTGAGCAAGCAAGCAAATACAGAAGCAGACGTAGCTGTTAGCAATTGGCTATCTCGAGAGAACACACATGGCTATGTTCTCTGCTTACAACAATGGGTACTTTTCTGCAAGGACAAGGTCATGCACAAGGCGGTTTATCTTGTTCAGCACTCTTTGTACTTTCTGTACTTTCTATCTTCCTTGCTGAGACAGTCTGGAGCCTGCCTCGGGTTCCTCTTGGCTACTTTTATCTAATTCCGGGCCTAACATCACCAGTTAGACAGTGTCAGAACTGAGTGGACATGGGACACCCAGTTGGCGTCGGAGAACCGCTTGGTGTGGGGAAAGCACCCACAGGCTGTAACTGGTGCCAGAATCCCTGCCTGCCAAGCTCCTTGGCCAGCCCTCTTCCTTAGTGTCGTGCCAGAGCAACGCCAAGGCTCATCCAGCGTGTCATAGGCAGTGGGTGCTGCGGGACAGCGAGGCTGCCTGGACCTCAGGCTCTCAGCTCCGGGTGGCTCTCGGCCTCGTCCTTTTCTGGAGAGCAAGACTTAGGGGTGCACCCCCCACCTCTGCTCTTTGGGAAACAGCGTGAGCACCGGAACCGGTAAACTTGCTACTGGATTCTCTCTCTGTCCCTCACTGTGCTCCTGCCTCGCACTTTCGCCTGCTCCTGCAACGGTCCTGGTGGTCCTTTTCCACAAGCCTCGTGGGGAGTGTGGTCCACCTGGGAGAGCTCAGGCCTCGGGGCTTCTTCACATGGATGTGAAACATGCCTGTTGTGGAGAATCAGATTTTTGGTTAATAAAAATGCAGAGTATTTTTTTAAACATTTATTTCCATGGGTATAGGCAGACCTAACATTTTGAAAATGCCTTTATTCCATCACTTGTTTGTCACGTTTATTATGTATCCACACTTTTCCTCTCTGAGCTTCCAAAGCAGATTTCTCAGAGGCCCAGGAAGGGACTGCGGTCCAGGTCATCGGTAGCCGGTGAGCAGCAGGGAGGCGGACGTGGTCTGAATCGGACTCTCAGCGCCTGGTGACGGGGGCTGGCTCTTAGCTGCGTGTGACTCGGTGGCACTGACAGCTTACGTGGAAACGTGACTGGCTGGGTTGGCTACACGTAATTCCGGTGTGTTTCGGTGACACTTAAAGACTGATGTCTGAGACCATTTCCTAGATCCTTCAAAGACAGACACCCCCCCCACAGTTACAACGAAACAACTGGCAACTAGGAGATGAGTCCATTTGGGAGATCCGATTAATGCACAGCAGAGTATAGTCAGCAACACTATCACCTACTTCCAAGTGCCCGACAGACTAGACCTTAAATGTGCTCACCACGAAGAGAGAAGTGAGAACCATGTGTTGTAGTGGAGGTGTGAGCTAATGCCACAGAGGTAACTGTTGGAATCTACAAATGTGTGAAGTCAACAGGTACATACCTTTAACTGGCAAAGTATATGTCAGTCACATCTCAGGAAAAACAGAACCACAGGACAGACGCCATCTTTGGGGTGCGCATTGCCCGTGTCACCTGCAGGGCTGTGTGCGTCTTGGAGGTGTGAATGTCAGGGCTCCCCGAGACTCCGCCTCAGTCCTTTCCTCCGACTTCAGCCCTCAGAAGCATCGCCCAGGGAGCTTCTTGAAACCGCGTTCTTGGAAGCCCCCCCAGTCCTGGTCCGCAGCTGTCGGGTAAAACCGCATACTCATTGTCTATTGCTGCCGAACAAACCGCCCCAAACACGGCAAATTAAAAGATTTGTTGTCCTTCACAGTTTCTGTGGGTCAGGGATTCAGGGGCCCTGGCTCAGGGTTTCTCATGAACTTGCTGTCCGATGTCAGTCAAGGCTGCGTCCCCCTGAAGGCTTGAGTGGGCCGGGTGTCCACTGTCGGGGACAGTTCAGGACAGGAAGGACGTGCCTCCCGGACTTTGGTGCATCAGCCACAGGTGCTGCTGGGAATGGATCCCTTCCGGGGTCCTCGGACCACCGCCTCTGGCCAGCACCCCAAACATCATGGTTTTCTCCTTCAGCAGCCGTCACCTACAGCCTAGGTGTCCATCGCTCCCCTCTGTGCTATGTCACTTTGCCCTCTGGGCCACTGTCCAGGGCCCTGTGCCTCCCCACATGGCCCACATCCGGCCTGTGGGAAAACACAGGACTTTGCCTTCCCTCCCGCCCCTTCTCAGAGTGAGTGGCTGGGGGCCACGCGGTGGCTCTCCAGTGGCTGTTCCCGGGTCTGGCCCCTTCTTTGTCACGGACAGGAGGTGGTGTTCAGGGACTCTGGCAATGGCTTCCCAGCCGCTCACTGGGCCCTGCAGAAACAGTTCACCACTCTGCTGGGAGCATCGGGCCCTGGTACCTGTCAGGGGCTTTGCTGTGGGTGTCAGCAGGAGAACTGACTTGCCAGGTCCCTTTTGAGATCCTGTCCAGTACGTCAACTCTAAAGCTTCCCTGAACCCCAGACTCCAGCTCCAAGGAGCCTCTGGACCCTCTCCACGTGGGTGTGCCCGAGGTGACCTGAAGGTGGCGTGTCAGAGCTCAGCACCCGACCCTCTGTCAGTCTGTTCGGGCTGCAGTTACACTCCACACACTGGTGGTTTATGAACAACAGACATTCATTTCTTGCCGTTCTGGAGGCCGGAATTCCAAGATCGGGGCGCCAGCATGACTTGGGGAGGGCCCTGGTGGGGTCCCAGGCTTCTCATTGCATCTTCACATGGTTGATGGAAGCCCTCTGGGGTCCCCCTTATAAGAGCACTAATCCCATTCACAAGGGCTCCACTCCCATCACCTAACACCTCCTGAAGGCCTCACTTCCCAGTAACTATCAGACATTAGGATTTCAACTTACACATTTGGGGAGGACATGAACAGTCAAACCACTACAATCCCTGGGAACCAGATCTTTCGGTTTTGGGGGCCAGCACAGCCTAGGAACCGTGTCTCGCCCTGGGCCCCCTTGCTCTCCCTGCCTCCTCCACCTGACCCTTCACCACGCCCGCTGATGTGGCCTTCCCATCATTCCACGACTGGGCCCTCTCTGCCTCTGCGCGCCACGCTCCCCACCACCCTGGCTCCGCCCTCCTCCCTCACACTGTCTCCATCCCTGAGTGGCCTCGTGTCCAAGAGCCAGTGTTGCCACCCGCTCCAGGAAGCTTTCCATGATGAAATCCCATCTTGGACCAAAGGCTGGGCTGGGTTAGGTGTCCCTCCTCTGGTCCTGGGGGCTCCTGTGCCATCGCTGAACACCCCTGGCCCCCCCACACACACCCTGTGTGCCTGCAGGTGACTCCAGCCACGGCTGGGGCCACCAGCTCCGAGCAGGTGCGCGCTGTGGCACTTCCTCAGTTGTCCCGCCTCTCTCGCTCTGCCCTGTGCTTGCCTAACCTTGAAGCGTGGGATGCCTGCTGAGGTGGACCAGGCACACACCTGGGAGGGCGAGGGAGTGCACGCTCCACGGGGCAACTTGACCTCTGGGGCGCGGGTCCCCTCTCCCTCAGGCAGTCGCTCTGAAGCACATTTCTCGTGGCTCCTTGGAAAGTCCCAGCGGGATCGAGGCCCATTTCACGTGTGATCCAGCTTCATAAAGGGCCGAGTACTGACCTGACTTCTGCCCAGGTTCGCTCTCCCCAGGCCCCCCTCCCTCCATCCCTGTCCCCAGGGCCATGTCCCCAAATAAATTAGGTCTACGATCCCTTGTTTTAGGTTTGCTTTCAGGGGGGTCTCAAATCGTCTTTAACTTTACCACTGCCTTTACCAAAATTAAAAGTAGAATAACTATGCGTCTGTATTTCTCTTTCACTCAACTTCAAGGTCTTTAAAGACTGTGCCTTGTCACCACGCACTTCATAATAAACGTTCCATAAGTAACTGGCTCAGAGGCAGGAAGAACATGGTTCTTTCCAAGTTTGGAAGTTTCCAAATGGCGTCTGGAGCCATCCTGGGGGGAATGCATTTATAAGGTGAGTCTCACACTTGCTCTCATTCAACTCCACGACAGCTTTAGTGGATAGATGCTATGTTATCCTAAGTTTACAAATGAGGTGCAAACAGAGAGGGTAGGTAGCTTCCCCGGGGTCACACAGCTCCAGAGAGAAGGAGTCTGATCGTCAGCGTTGGGAACGCTGGTCTGATTCCCGGCTGGTCGCTTGTCAGCGCTAGTGGTGGGGGACCATGGAAGCTCGCTGTCATTGCCGCACAGAGTGCTGGCAGGGTGCGCGCCAAGTGGAGGTCGTCTTGGTGGGCAGGCGATGGCTCAGGAAAGGTCTCTACCTAGGGAGTTTCTTCTTGCAGGCCACGGGGAACCTCTGAAAGCCTAAAACATTTTCTCCCGAGGAACCTTTCTTTCCAAGTTTCCTAGCATTTTAGAAAATGCAAGCAGTTCAGGGAATGTCCACAAGGTGGCAGGCGTTGGCAACATGAGAAAACGTGGTGTTGGAAAACCGCACAGAAACTTGGTGCAATTTTCTTTTCCTCTTGGGGCCTCTGCTCAGCTCTCTGAGCAGATCTGAGATCGATAAGTAACCTCAAGTATGGGAGACTTGCTGCTGTTCATTCTGATTGTTTGCTCCCTCCCTCCTCTCACCCGTTCTCCCTGACATTCCTCTTGTTTACTTTCTTCACTGAAGTGGAAAGTCAGCTTCAAAAAAGTGGTAGATGCTTCCCAAACATGACCAAGCTGGAAACATCTTTCAGGCCCAATACACATGCAAACAGATGACAGCACACGCACACACACGCGAACAACAGTGGAGACCACGAGTGAGCAGAAACCACTGGACAAAGGCCATATCCCCTGTCACTGTGCCAGGAGTCCCTGTGAAACGTCCCTCGCCCCCACGCACCGACAGATGGTTAGTGACTGCATTCGAGGCCTCGCTACCTGGACTGAATTCCCGCTGCGCGTGGGGTGTGGTGCTGGGGGGTCAAGCGTGTTACTTCACTGGGTCTTCACACTAATACCCTGAGGTGGGATTTTCCCTACTTATAAACAAGGCGCTCGAGTCCCAGAGAGGTGAACATCATGGTATTGGCAGGTCACAGAGCCGTAAATGAAGCCAGAGTTTGGCCGTGAACGCTGGCGTTTCCACCGTTGAACCACACTGGCTTGATTAATTGTCATCTGCCCATGTGAGTGTGACTGAGGGTCACCAGGGTGGGCCGGGGATGGGGGGAGATGTGAAGCAGCTCTCTCTCTCTCTTTTTGGCTTTTTGGCACTTATTTAACAGTTTTACTATTTCCCGTTAGAAGATGCAGTTACCCTTAAGGTTGGCCATTATGCATAATAAAGCAAATATATAAGGGACAGAACAACTAAAAGGATAATGATAACTTTTTTAAAAGATAAATAATTATTGTTAATTATAAAGAACAAAAATACATGGTACTGATTTAGAGCATACCTGGGTTATTAACCAGTTTCTCATTGTATTTATTTATTTTTTAAATTACTTTATTGTTGTTCAATTACAGTTGTCTGCATTCTCCCGCCAACACTTCCCCCCACCCCAGACAATCCCACCTCCCTCCCTTGTTTCCACCCTCCCCCTTGGTTTTGTCCATGTGTCCTTCCTTTATAGTAGTTCCTGAAAACCCTTCCCCGCAATATCCCTTCCCCCCTCCCCTCTGGCTGTTGTTAGATTGCTCATAATTTCAATGTCTCTGGGTATATTCTGTTTGCTTTTTTCTTTTGTTGATTATGTTCCAGTTACAGGTGAGATCATGTGGTATTTGTCCCTCACCACCTGGCTTATTTCACTCAGCATAATGCTCTCCAGTTCTGTCCATGTTGTCACGAAGGGTAGGAGCTCCTTCTTTCTCTCTGTTGCGTAGTATTCCATTGTGTAAATGTTCCACAGTTTTTTGATCCACTTAGGTTGCTAAGTGCCCATCAGCAGCTTTTCTCTTTGATGTTAACTGAGCTCAGGGCACAGACGCTGCAGATGGAAATGTGAGGGACAGGAGGCAGGGGTTGTCTGTGCTCTGAACTTCAGCATTGTCAGCAGAGGCTGGAGGGCTCAGGCAAGGGGAGCAGGTGTGGGCAGCAGGGAATGGGAACCTCAGACCAACCCAGGGGTCTGTGATCCCCTGCTCGGCCAGAGGCTGTCCTGGATGGCCCTGGTGGCCAGGATAGGCTAAAGTCCAGTAGATATTTGTTCCACTGACCCCTTGCACAGAAGGGATGACTGGGGACTAGGGGTATTAAAATGACTGGTCTGAAGTCAATGAGTGGAAGAGCCAAGCGTGGAGCCCTGGTCTCTCCCCTTGGGGGCGTTGTGTGTCCCCTCACCCCAGCTGCCAAGAGCATGTGTGTCTGTTTCCCGTGGGGGAGCCGTACAAGGAGGTGTGGGTGCGGTGGGGTGCAGGTGATTGCTTTCTATTCCACAATCATGCAGTTTAGTGGGGGTTAGGAACATACATGACAAGTACCTCGAAATCATTGATTCTGTGAATATTATTGTTAGGATGCGGCTAAAGAAAGTAAGTACAAAGTAGATAGGCCCACACATCACGCACAGGATGCACCAGAACAGCCCACACAATGCTGAAGAGAAAGCAGCGTGGGAGGACTGACACCACTCAGCCTCAGGACGCCCTGTAACGCTCTCGTAATCAGGACTGTGAGGTACTGGGGGAGAAACAGGCAAACAGATCGATGGGACAGAATCACACCCGATACGGAGCCCCGTAGCACAGCCAGCTGATCCGCGATGAGGGAGCAGAAGCAGTATCTTCGTCCAACTGTGCAGGAATGATGGATGTCTGCATGCAAAAAAAAAAAATCCAGACCTTACACCATATACAAAAACCAACTTCAAGTGGAGCATACTGCTCTGGCTGGTGTGGCTCAGTGGACTGAGCACCGGCCCGTGAACCAAAAGATCACCAGTTCGATTCCCAGTCAGGGCACATGCCTGGGTTGTGGGCCGTGTCCCCAGCTGGGGGCATGGGAGGGGCAACCGATCGATTTATTTTTCACACAGTGTTATTTCTCTCCCCCTCTTCCCCCTCCCTTCTCATCTCCCTAAAAAGTAAGTAAATAAAATATTTTTTAAGAAACGGAGCGTACCCCTCATTCTAAAACACGAAAGTGTAAAACTCCTGGAAGATCACACAGGAGAAACCCAACGGCCTCGGGCACTCCGGAGCCGGTTTAGACAGAGCATCAAATGCACAGTCCAGAAGAAAAACGGGCTGGACCCCAGCTGGAAGGAGTGCCACCTGCTGCCACCTGGGACATAGGCTGAAAATCGAGAAGGTCTTACCTGAGTGACTGAAGACGGAGAAGTACTGTTTTACCCCCCGGCTGCCCCGAGACAGGGCAGTGATGGAGCTGGAGCAGCTGCCTGAGGCCTCTGTGTCTCTGGAGGGTGAATAGAGGCAGCTTCGCTACCTGTGAGTGTGATTGCCTTTTCCTGAGGGCAGTTGCGTCACAGGAGAGCGGTTCCAACCCAACCAGTTGGCCTGGAGTGCAGTTGTAGATAGAGGAGAAAAGAATGCAGAACAGTGGAGCGGTGTGGGGGACAGGCCAGGACTCAGCGGTTTATACACGGAAGGTGCCGTGCGGCTTGGGAGATGTGAAAAGTAGGGGTTATATTCAATCTGGGGTTGCTTTCACGCTTGTCATGTAACTTCTTTGTCTCATCTCCTGCATGGGGAAGTATGACGTTGCCGTGTGTGTGTGCATGCGTGCTTGGAAAAAGTCATTGGTTCTCACTGGCCACCAGTTGTATCCTTGCCCCCTTCGCCCTCCAAACTGGGGGAAAGGCTGATTCCATATCCAGGTCTCGATGGAGCGACTGGGAGTGGGACCCACGGCAGGGCAGGGATGGTGTGGCTGGAGGAGCAGCTGGGCCTGGGCGGAGGCACATGTGAGGGCAAAGCGTCTGCTGGTGGCTCAGGAGCGCTTTGGTCTTCCTCACACATTTTCTCAGTTAACTGAGCTTCCGGGACCCAGGGAGGTTATGCAGCGACCCTGGGCAGACCTGCTGGGATTTCAGTCATGCCCGGGTGACGGACGCTGAGGCCAGCAGGCCTGGTTACTGCATCTAGGAGGCAGGGTGGTCTTGATGCTACAGACTTAGTTCACATCTTTCCTGGAGCTCGCAGCAGCAGCAGCAGCCAGAGCCTCCAGCGTTGACATTAGTGAGTGTTCTCCGAAAACTTACAATGGGTGGAGGACTACACTTGGACTCTGTGGGGTACGCTACATGGCATTGGATGTGACCTCTGCTGTTTCCCAAAGTGTGTTTCTCGGAACCCCATTGCTTCAGGATGGCAATGGGGTCCATGAAAAGGGCTCAGTCAGTAAGGAAAATACGGAAAATCTATCTGTGCTTCCATCCATCCATCCACCCACCCACCCATGCATCTTTCACCTGTCTCTCGTTCTTCTATCCATCTGTGTATTGTTTGCAGGACTTACACGAGCCTCCACCATGTGCATTGGGAATCTGTGAGAAGGGCGTGTGATACCCAGAGAGAATGCACGCTTGGCCCTCAGCGGTACTCTGTGAGTGCGCAGCCTAAACGGATGAGTGTGAACGTGATAGACCACATACGGCCAGAGTTCCAAGAGGGAAAAGAGCCTCCTGACTGGTACACAGCTGGGACTTCGGTCATGTCCAGAGGGAGAGATGTTCTGAGACAGTTACTTGGCTGACAGCTGCCATTTACTGAGTTCCCGCTATGTGTCAGTGATGATGCTCAGTGCTTTCTTATTATCTTTTCAGTTAAAATGGGATTGAGATATGTAATCAGTCCTTTTGGGTGGGGCTTTTGTAGACTCTATACAAGGAGTCTTTACAAAGCAGTTGTGATAGCCCTTCAAAGAGGTAACCTAACCCGCCACCACACTTGGGGGGACTAAAGACCACCAGGCCCTTTGGGCCTCTTGAGACACGAGCAGTTAATGGCAGACTGTCATGCACCTGCAGACCACACTGGTGTGCAGCTTGTTTAAAATGCAGCCTTCGCCCTGGATGTTGGCTGTTTGTTCAGTTGGGAAACTATCATAGTACCAGGCCTTGGGTGGGGGAAGCCAGCAACCAGGTTAAATTCTATTAAATGTTGGCATTGTTAATTTGAGGAATGCCAAGCTCAGTGTTGCTGTCAAATTGACTTTTATCAGCAGATGGAATGAGGAGCATTTTGTCATTTCAGGGCTGTCTAATACTTGTGAACAACACTGCCCGAGAAGCCACTGACTTTGGTTAAGGATGAAACAAAGAAAATTAACATGGGGAGAATGTGAATGAGGGCGTCATTCAGCACAAGAAAAGGATTATATTGCATTTGCTTTTCTCTGAGCCTCTCAATGCTTTATAAGCTGGCCGGATGTTGGGAACTGCTCTGCCTGGTTTCAAGAGTTGTAACCACCCCCCATGGATCAGGCTGAGTGATTGACCTTCGGACTGTGAGCCACTAAGGAGACAAAGCTTATCTCCCTGGCAGGAGCACTGCTTCTGCTTCATCCATCTCTGCCCCAAATGCTTGGTCAGTTAGTCCATGACAGGTAAGACCGCTCGGGGGAGGAGGGGGACCTAAGCCAGACACAATCACTTGGGGGCCCTCAAGGAAGGACTCAGGCTGCTGCAGCAAAGAGGGGGTGATAGACCCTTGCTCCCTGGCTATTCTGACATAGCCTGAGTCCCCATTTACATCTGGGAGAAGGGCTTCCTGGCTCTAATCCACTTAAGCCTAAGAACCTATGACTGGGAAGGCAGTGCATCTCTTTGCCCACTAGTGCAGGTTCCAGGGTGATTGGGCATAAGAGAGAATTCCTAAAGTCCTGTGAAGCCTGCTTTGCTAAGAGTGCTTTCATTCATATGATAAGGATTCGAGCAGGAAGTGAGTATGTCTCCCAAAGTTTCTGCAACCCCCTTACCTGACAGACACTGACTCAGATTAAGCCCTCAGATTTCTTTGAAATACTATCTATTGTTTGATCCTTGCCACCTGACATTGATTGATGAGCTTTACCTATATCCTGGTGTATTACGAACCTAATTAAAGCCCTTGAGGAAGGGGCTCTTGGTCCTTCTCCTGTGAGAGATTGACCACCTCTCTTCCCCAAGCAGATCATGTCTTGGCAGTTTTATTTACATCTGTGGCAGACGGGGGGACCTGTGCGCAAAATTTCCCCTACATCTGGCACCTGGGACAGGGACCTGAGGATTTGGGACCCGCTTTGACCACAGGCTATGAGTCACCCCCCCACCTCTGTTCGTTAACAGTTTTTGGTGACCACAAAGGGACGATAATTGTCCGTGGCAGACGGACCCCCTCAGGTCTCAGAGCATGAGGCTTCGGAATTTTCCCAGTCTCTGAGAATTTCTCTGCGCTCTTGAGGGCATCGGCTGCCTAGTCACGCCTGGAAAAATGAAAAGGAAACAAAGAGGGGAGGGAGCAGAGACGTGAAAGTGTTTTGGGTTCAAAAACTTAGTTTCTGACTGCTCTTTTGCAACAATGGAGCTGGAATTGTGGGCGATAGCAGGGGAAATACCTGGTCTTTACACCATCTGTATTCTTTTTGTTCTGAATCTTTGTTTGCTTTGTTGGAACTGTGTGAGTAGTTCTACACAGAAGTGTGTAATGGTCCAGAAGGAAAAAGGGGTCTCAGAACCTCTCCCTGATAGTAGATCACAGGAGGAGAAAGATGATGAGGAAAGAAACCTCATTAATGCTCTGAACCAAAGGGAATGGGGGACCCCAGAGAGGAGGAACTCCGGAGGTGACACTGCTTTCTGGGGAGATGAAGCCCACTACGGCTTCTCCCGCCCTGCAAGTGGGAGAAGTCTCCACCACAGATTCGCAGCCTCTGTGAATTCAGGCTCTGCTCACCCATTGCACCAGGGGTTGGGAGGAGCCTCCTTGACTCTGGAAAACGGAGCTGCAGGGCCCCCACCTTCACAGGAGGGCAGAGCCTACTCTCCACCTGCATTGGTGACTGCAGCCTCAGCCCACCACTTCCAATGGGTGGAGGGCAGCTCTGAGTTGCCCGCAGGTGGAAGGGGCCTTGGGGGGCCTCTGGGGCCTCCTTAGCTCTGGGGAGTGGAGCCAGAGCCTCGGGGCTGCCCACCCAGGTGGGCAGAACCAGAGTCAGGGTGCTGCCATTTTGGGTAAAATGGATGAGCCATGTGAGTGCCCCACCATGGAGGACAGAGCATGCGTGGGCGTCGTCATCTTGGACAAGCCCGCATGAATGGGCGCCGCCATCTTGGAACTGGATGAGGCTTCTCTTCTGATTATGGGCTGTGTGCTGCTGCTGTGTGGGCACTGCAGCAGTCAGGTTCTCTGTGTAACTGGTTCTGATAGAAATGGCTCTGATTTTGAAGGTCGTGAACTGAGGTCCAAGGGTGACCATCTGATTTATAGGGTGTTTGCAAGGTCTAAGCTTCAGAGAGGTGCGAGATGTCCCTGAGAATCTAGGGACTTTTAGTGGAAGGTACCTATAGTGCTAGGGACTTTTAGCTGCCACATACTGAGTTTAAGTACTGAATTTAAGTAGAGTCCTTCCCAGTGTGGGAAAGGGACCAAGATTAAAAGAGAATGATGGGTAAATCTAGATGAGCAGAGATATGTATAAAGGATGTAAAAGTTTTAAACCTGGAGTAAAGGAAACCTCAACTACTTTTTTTCTGATTTTTGTGGGAAAAGAGCAAATTTCTCACACGTGGTTCTGTTTCTGATCAGAAACCTATACTGCAAGACCTAGTGAAGGTCATTGTAGCTAGTTGGGGAGAATGCCTTTGCCCCCTGGGCCCCAGAAAGGGTCATTTGGGGCTGATAAGTGTTTCAGCCTGAGGCAAAGAAGCGTGTCTCTGCCATGAAACCGTATTGGAAGAGAGCAAGTCTCTGCCACGTGGTTCTGTTTCTGATCAGAAACCTATACTGCAAGACCTGGTAAAGGTCGTTATAGCCATTTGGGGAGAATGCCTTTGCCCCCTGGGACCCAGGAAGGGTCATTCAGGGCTGACGAGTGCTTCAGCCTGAGGCAAAGCAGCATGTCTTTGCCATGAGACCGGGCCTGAAAGAGCGTGTCTCTGCGAGGCACCAGTGGATGCACTGGTGCAAGAGAATCCCTCTACCTGCATATTGTTCCGAAACTCTGTGTTTCAGATTTTGCTCTGTATCTGCTCTGAAAAGGAGGTTGAGGATTCCAGAAAAGGTTGAAACTTCATACTCTGTAAGAAAATGAACAAGGGAAAGTATAAGATATGTAAATGATGACGTGTATGAAAGGATGTAAAAGTTTTTTGGATATTGCTGAAGGTCTGTGGGAAGCTGTGCAGATAGAAGAGGGTGTGTAAAAGGTTGTAGAAGTTTGCGAAAGTTTTGGAAAGGAATTATGTGGGGTTAGTAATAGAAGGTATAAGGCATGGAGATGCAATCTTAGTGGGTATCAGAAGGAAAAGGGTTTTCCATCACACTTTGTGTTTTTCTCCCTACCTGACCTCTCCACAACTTAGCATTCTTCCTTAAGGAATGAGTGACGACGTAAGGTTTCTTTGCATAAAACCAATAAGAGCAGTCTTTAAAAGTAGTTTTGTTAACCAGGACTTTGACTGGAATGTCATGCTTGGAAGAGGTATGTATGGGTTCTGGTTATTACCAGAAAGCCCTGAGGAACCGGGATTGACTTGTGAAGCTAGTGAAATCCCATGAGAAAAGCCTGGTACTTTGGTTGGTTGTGCAGTTCATGCCAGTCTTTCCAGGGAAGGAATGAAGATTGCTTTCCTGAAAGATGGCTAAAAAGAAACCTGTCAGCACAATGGAGGCTCAAGGATTTGAGTGAAACAACTGGTACAGGCAAAGCCAGATGGAGGTGTGTGGCTCTGCTTCTGTGTCCCAAGGGGCATACGGAGAAGTCAATCTAAGGGTTCCCTGTGTGAGTTCCAGCAAAGCAGACTTAAGGATCATAAGTGATCCAGGCTGCTCTTGGTGTGTTTATGCAAACAAACAGTCAAAATCAAAGCGGGACCCAAAGTAGTCCCTGTAATAACAGTGAGGGTGATCTTAAAGAGAAAAATTGAAGTTCAAGGAGAATCACAATGCTCAGTATTGGACATCAGAATGGCACAGCTGTCTTGAAAGTTTGTTTTCATTAAAGAGTTGAAACCAGGTTTGTGATGTCACTGAAGATGTACAATTTACAGGTACAAAGGACCTCACAATGGAATGTCTTCCCAAAAGACAGTCTCACAGGCACAGAGACTGGTTTGGAGATTGTTGTGTGAATTAACCTGTGTGTTCTTCTGTTTTCATAGGATGTATGCCTATGACCTGCCTATGCCTATGAGTGATTGGGTTGCAATATAGGCCTCACTTAAGGAGCCCATCTTCATCATTGCCCTCCTGAGACTCAACGGTTTGACTGAACTAAGTGGTTGGGTTGGTGAAGGGTTGGGGCAGTCTTTGGGCTTCACTTTGGAACTGATTTTCCCTTTTCTGTCTTGACAGCTTGGACATAAAGGGCTCAGAAATCTTAAAGGAGGGAAATCCTAATGTATTCCCCTCAGCCTGAGTGAAGTATAGTGGACCACAAGAGTCTTGGATAGGTGTAGTATGACTTATACACCTTCTACTAGATAAGCCATTCTTTACTGAAGTCCCCGCCTTTGTCAACTAATGGTTATGATTAATTGTGCTTCCAATTGCTTGCTTAATCTGTCACCTCCAGAATATGACCTCACCAGAATGCCAACAGTCCAGTAATGCCAGCCTTTGGACAGCAAGCCTGTGACGTCTGGTGACAGCCAACTGAACAGGACCCTGTAAGGTCTTCCCCTTATGGGAAGGACTCCCTCCATGCTGCACCCCTCACCTGCCCCCCCCCCATTTTCAGGGCACTCCTGACCCAAGAGTAGGTAGGACAACGTCCATGTCCAGCTGGAAGTAGTTACAAAAAGATGAGACCTTTGTCCATTTTCCTTTATATGATTATAAAGGGGTTGTAAGTGTGAAAGGAGGGATTGTAACAGGGTGCAGCCAAGGGGGGGCAGAAAAGGATTTGGGATGGGGTCCAGAGCTTAGGGTATCCAAGAAATATTAAGATGTCCTCACCCTCCCACCCCAGAGGGAAGGGACAAATGGTACCAGGGCCATTGAGAACTGTTTTGCATAGCAACAGTTTTGCAGCTAACCTCTAGAATGACTATTTAAATATCTATAACCTTTAACTGGTTTCATAGATATGTTAAATAGCTGTGGCCAAGTTTTGAGCCAGGGAGAAGGGAGTGGCTTCTACCCAGGATGTAACCCAGGATGTAACCCAGGGGGCTAGTCCCCTGAGTTACAGCACCTGCATGAGAGCTTGGAGAAGATTGGCTCCACACTATGGGGCCATATCTGCCCAGACTAATGATGGCAGCCCAGTAAAGCTGGGAGGGTATGAGAGTCCTGGCAGGTGTAACTGACTGTAGGAGGAGTCAGAAATGGGGCCGCAAAGGAGGATGGGCACAGAGATTTAAACCGAGGCTTGGCAGCCATTGGAGGGAGAACCATGCAGTTTCAGCAAAGTAAGGGTCCCCTCTTGGCCAGGTGAGGGGAGAACCATGCGGTTTTGGTGAGAGGGCACACCCCTGCAGCCAGGTGAAAGAGAGAGCCACACAGTTTCAGTAAAGTAACGGTCCCTCCTCTCTTGGCCAGGTGAAGGGAGAGCCATGCGGTTTTAGGCAGAGTGAGGACCTCCTCTTGGTGAGGTGAAAGAGGGAGCCACGTGGTTTTGGCAGAGTGCAGACCTCCCCTTTTCCCAGGTGAAAGGGAAAACCACGCAGCTTTGCCAGAATGGAGATCCCTGCAGCCAGGTGAAGAAGAAAGACACATGCTTTTGGTGGAGTGCAGACCCCTGCAGCTTTGGTAGAGGCCCATGCGGCTTTGAGGTGCCCCCTTTGGCCACGTGGCCTGGAAAGCAGGAGAGACTTTGACTGGAACTGGGTACAAAGAACTCTTGCCAGTGGACCACTTGCCAGTGGACCAGTACCACAGTACTTTGGATTAACTAGAGATCCTGCCTGACACAGCTGATGATACCAGTGGCCTGGAAAAACGAACATGTGTTCTTTTCCTGATTTACGGTACTCGGAGTTGGGACAGTGGGAAAAGGGAGCGCTGTGTATGTAGGAGTATACCCTAAAGGATTTTGATATTTTAGTGGAGGCATTAGGCCTAAATAGCATTAAATAAACATTTCGTTTCCTTTTCACAAATCTCTGGCATTGAGAGATGTTTTTCCGATTGGCAGCGGACAGAAGAGCCCAGTAGATATTAGTATTCTGTCCTGGGGAGGGGCCCCTCTTGTTCTGTAACAGTTTTTGGCATCCCTAGGTGGGCCAAGTATTGCCTCCCCTCCCTCCCCACCTCTGTTCAGTAACAGTAACACCCCTTCTCATTTCTCTCCCCTGAACTCTCCTTCATAATAAGAGTTTTGCCTTCTCCCTCCCAAGCATTTGAGGTTTTTAGGCTTGGGAGGAGAAACCAAGGACTTCCCCTTGTATCAGCTTTAGTAGCGAGGTATTTTTATGAGTGTTTCAGCTTCTTGCTAAAGCACTGAAGGAAAGAGGCACTTCCCTCTGGCTGGAGATCTTGGGCATCTCTACATGAGTACAAGACCTCCCGGAGGTGTCTGGGGTCGAATCCCTGGGACGTGTGGGGGCCTCATAGGGAATGCTATCTCATGTAAACCTTTGGGCTCCAGGGGGGAGCATGAAATAGGACTGGTCATCTGGCCCTCTGAGCCCTCCGAGGTGGTTTAGGCAACTGGGAAGTGAACCCGAAACCCATAAGCAGGACTAAGGGTACCCTGAAATATTTGGTGCCCCTTTCCCTGACAGTCTTTCACCAACAGAACATTTCTGACCCACTACACTGTGCTCACTAGCAACAGCTAGGATCTAAGAGTGCAGGTGGAGTAGAGTGACTAAAATCGCTGCCTCTTGTGGCAGAAGGGATTTTAGAAAAAAATTTTTTTGTTTGGGACTGTGTGGGAAGTGCCTGAGCCTCCTATACCCAGCTCTCCCAGGAGGAGATTGTCCGGCTCCCGCCTCCTCCCTTTGTGCTCTCCAGGTCAGGGTTTGCAGCAGAGGGTGGGGCGGCAGTGGAGCCGGAGGTGTGAGGGCAGTGGGGGCGTTTCCGGGGCGTTTGGTCCAAGGTAGTGGCTGTGGCAGGAGGGTGTGGTTGCAGCTGGAGGGTGTGGATGTGCAGCAGGAGGGGTGGCTGCTGTGGCAATTCATATTGCTGAGTCACTACACTCCATTTGCTAGCAAGGGATAAGATTCGAGAGTGCAGGCAGAATAAAAGCACTAAAACTATTTCGGTAATATCTGTGCTAACAGTGGGGGGAATTTCAGAAAAAGGTCTATTTATGTTAAGGAATTTCTTTAAAGGTTTCTAAGAGTCCTCAAACGTTGGGATCAAGCTCTCTAAGGAACCAGAGCAGTGTTTTAAGCTAGTCTGCCATTTTGGGGCTGCTGAATGTCTCCCTGATAAGGGATCTTTAGACTTAGTGAGTTAAGAAAGGCTGGGAAGAAGTTGACATAGCACCAGGTGGTGTAGGGTAAGGTTCTAAGGTTAGTGTCTCACTGCGTCCTTTAGAGGATTTAATTTGACAATACCGGTTTGCTTGAATTTTGGTTTTGGTTTTGTTTTGAAAGGAACAGCTCAGTTTCAAAATATTTTGCTAAACCCTCTGGTAAATAGAATGAGATCTCTAATGTTATTACATTATAAAGATTCTACTCAGAAAGAATTTAAATTGATTGTTTAAAGAAGGAAAAAAGCCCTGGCTGGTGTAGCTCAGTGGATTGAGCACGGGCCTGCGAACCAGACAATCGCGGTTCGATTCCCAGTCAGGGCACATGCCTGGGTTGCAGACCAGTTCCCTGCAGGCCAATTCCCAGCAGGGGACGCATGAAAGGCAACCATACATTGATGTTTCTCTCCCTCTCTCCTTCCCTTCCCCTCTAAAGATAAATAAATAAATAAAATCTTAAAAAAAATAAATAATAATAAAAAAAAGAAGGAAAAAAGATCTTATTTCTCTCAGACAGTACAAAGTGCAGGAAGAAAAATAATGAGAAAACATGTCTTTTAACCACTCTGAACCCTCCTTCTGGAAGCCCAGAGACTGATATAGTCCTAAGAACAAGGCATGTAGAGCTTAGCTTCTCCCCCTTTGCAGTAATCAATAAGAATTAACAACAAAAAAAGTAAATGTATTTGCCAGTAGAGAAAAAACTGTTTCTGAAAGTTGTGACTATGTTCATAAATTTGTCAATCTAAAGGATGCTATAAGTAGGATGCAGAGTGTGATATGTTAAAAAATATATTAAGAATCCTCCTTGTTTATGCCAGAGTCATGACCCTTTATTGTAAAAATGAAATACAGGTGTACTATATCCTGGGGAGAACTAGCCCTTCTCTATGGATGACTAAGTACCACTTTTTAACCCAGTACCTCTAAACACTGATCATTTCCTTGGGGAAGAGCTGGCTATTCTCCCAGAGGAAATGATTAGTCAGTCAAGTCACAAAAGGCCCTTGGTGTGTAACCATTTTCCAAATTATTAAAGAATGTCCTGATTGCCAAGCCCTTACTAAGGCACCTCCATCCACAGGAGTTAACCCCCAAGGACTAAGTTCTCAAATGATTTGGCAAACAGATGTCACTCATTATGCTCCCTTTGGAGAATTAAAATATGTTCATATTTCTACTGATACTTACTCCAATGCCCTACATGCATCTGCTTTTAACAGGAGAATCTGCTAAAAATATTCAAGCCCACTGGCTTGAGGCCTTTGGTCGTTTAGGATGGCCTCAGGAAATGAAAACTGACAATGGCCCTGGGTACCTTGCCCATTCTAATCAGAATTTTCTTCAGCGTTGGAATATCCAACATAAAACAGGAGTACCTTACAGTCCAACCAGTCAGGCAGTTGTGGAACGAGCTCATCATACTTTTAAATATCCTTTTCACAAACAAAAAAAGGGGAGTCATGAGTCCTTCCCCCCCAAATTTGATTTTGTTGGCCATGTTTACCTATAATTTTCTAAATTACGATGAGTTGCTCTGTACTCCAATTGAAAAACATTTTCAGATGAAAGAGTCAAAAGCACCTTACCCTCAGATTTTCTACAGAGATCTGCTAGGAGATGGTACTTGGCAGGGTCCTGTAGACCTGTTAACTTGGGGAAGGGGGTATGCTTATGTTTGCTCTGCAGAATGACTTTTGGAACTGCCAAGTGATGAGGGTGAAGCCATAGCACAGAAATGGCTTCCCTGATGATGACCCACCTCCACCCATTGGACTCTCTCGATCGAGAATTCTTCAAGTTGTGTGTCATCCCGCTGAAGTGAAATTTCAACCAGCACTCCTGGAGCAGTACTCAACATCACCTAAGAGGGTCTTTTTCTACCAACTTAAAGGGACAAATTGATACACTGAAGCTACAGCTACCTCAACAGCTGCAGGACATTCAATGCTTAACCAAGCAGGAGGTTTTTCAGACCCTCTGTGATAATTTTGGCAAGCTGACCCCCCCCCAAAAAATCAGTTTGATGGACTTAATCTGAGAATGTGGGTCTTTGCAGCCACCAGTTGTTTACTGATTCTAATAATGCTTTGTGACTTGCTCTTGCTAACACTCTCTCACCCCAAGTTCAGGCACAAGCCCTTGCTGCATATCTTTAAAGTAACTTGCTGAAGTGTGTGCCAATTCTCCCAAAGACTGAAGTGTAACCAGACCTGTTACTTTTGTCATTCCCTTGCATTTGTAACATTTTTCAGTGAACCGAACTTAGGAGCTTGGGTTTTGGCAGCCCTTGGACTCCTCCTTGTCTTAATCTTCATTTGTGCTTTATGATTTATATGGAAGTTGTTTACTTGTGATCACAGTTGGAAACATCAAATAGTAGGTTTCACAGGCCTAACAGCTACAATTGGTTTAACAAACAAAAAAGGGGGAGATGTTGGGAACCGCTCTGCCTGGTTCCAGGAGTTGTAACCACCCCCCATGGATCAGGCTGAGTGAGCAACCTTCAGACTGTGAGCCACTAAGGAGATAAAGCTTATCTCACTGGCAGGAGCACTGCTTCTGATTCATCCATCTCTGGCCCCCAATGCTTGGTCAGTTAGTCCATGACAGGTAAGACCCCTTGGGGGAGGGGGGGGACCTAAGCCAGACACAATCACTTGGGAGGCCCTCAAGGAAGTACTTGGTGGGGCTGTAGCAAAGGAGGGGGGGGGGTGATGTACCCTTGCTCCCTGGCTATTCTGACATAGCCTGAGTCCCCATTTCCATCTGGGAGAAGCACTTTCTGGCTCTAAGCCACTTAAGCCTAAAAACCTATGACTGGGAAGTCAGTGCAGCCCTTTGTTGGCCAGAGTGGGATCTGGGGTGATTTGGCATAAGAAAGAATTCCTAAAGTCCTGTGAAGCCTGCTTTGCTAAGAGTGCTTTCATTCATGTGATAAGGGTCTGAGCAGGAAATGAATATGTCTCCCAAAGTTTCTGCAACCCCCTTACCTGACAGACACTGACTCAGATTAGGCCCTCAGATTTCTTTGCAATGCTATCTATTGTTTGACCCTTGCCACCTGACATTGATTGATGAGCTTTACCTGTATCCTGGTGTATTACGAACCTAATAAAAGCCATTGAGGAAGGGGCTCTTGGTCCTTCTGCTTTGAGAGATTGACCACCTCTCCTCTCCAAGCAGATCATGTCTTGGTAGTTTTATTTTCATGTTTGGCGGATGGGGGAGGGGGTTTGGGGGGGATTGAGTACAAAGTTTCCCCTACATCTGGCGCCTGGGTCAGGGACTTGAGGAGTGGGGACCTGCTTCGACAGGAGGCCACGAGCCATTGTCATGGATGACACGCCAAAGAGGACAGAAATCAGCACTGCATCCCCAGAGGGATCAGGGGCACCTCTCGGTAAGGCCCCCAGGCATGTTACAGGTGAGAAGAAAGGTTACTGTTACTACCCCTTGAGTGGTTTCCTTCTCATTTCTCTCCCCTGCACTCTCCTTCATAATAAGAGTCTTGCTTTCTCCCTCCCAAGCATTCCAGGTTTTTAGGCTTGGGAGGAGAAAGTAAGGACTTCCCCTTTTATCAGCTTCAGTAGCGTGGTATTATTATGAGCGTTTCGGCTTCTTGCTGAGACACCAAAAAAACCAAAGGCACTACCTCCCTGCAGCTGGAGATCTTGGGTCTCTCTGTGAGTAGGAGACCTAGCAGAAGTGTCTGGGGTCCAATCCCTGAGATGTGCAGGGGCCTTGCAGGGAATTCCATCTCAGGTAAACCTTTGGGGCTGGACAGGGGAGCTCGAGATAGGACTCATTAACCAGCGCTCCGAGCCCTCCCAGCTGGTTTAGGTGACTGGGAAGTGAACCCGAGACCCATGAGTAGGACTGAGGGTACCCGAAATGTTCGGTGCCCCTTTCCCTGGCCGTCTTTCGGCAACAGAACATTACTGAGTCACCACACTCTGCTCTCTGGCAAGAGATAGGATCTAAGAGTGCAGGTGGAGTAGAATGGACAAAATCTCCACTTCCTGCCACCCTGCCTCCTGCCAAAGAAGAGATTTTAGCAAAAGATTATTTTGTTTGTGCCTTGGCAGGAAGTGCACCCACACCTACCACACGTAGGGTTGTCCCTGGAGAGACTGCACAGCTCCCTTCCTCTTCCCACTGGCTCTCCAGGCGAGGTGTGCTGAGGGGGGGGTGGCCGGAGGGCAGCGGGGTGTGGTGGGGGGCCAGGGGTGTGGGTGGCAGGAGGGTGGACAGGAGGTGCGAGGCAGGGAGGGTGTGCCTGCAGCTGGCAGAGGCTGCTGCTGCTCAGGTGACTCACATTTCTGACTCACTACACTCCTTTCCCTAGCAGGAAGTAAGATTTGAGAGTGCGGGCGAAGTAGGAGCCCTAAAACTGGTTTGGTAATCTCTGTGCTTGCAGTGGGGGGAATTTCAGGAAAAGGTCAATTTATGTTAAGGAATTTCTAAGAATCCTCAACCGTTGGGATCAAGCTCTCTAAGGAACCAGAGCAATGTATCAAGCTACTTAGGCCGTTATGGGGCTGCTGAATGTCTCCCTGTTAAGGGATCTTTACACTTAGTGAGTTAAGAAAGGCTGGGCAGAAGTTGACATAGCACCAGGTGGTGTGGGATAAGGTTCTAAGGTTAGTGTCTCACTGCCTCCTTCGGAGGATTTAATTTGAAAATACTAGTTTGCTTGAATTTTGTTTTGGGGTTTTTTTTTGTTTGTTTGTTTGTTTTTAAAGGAACCAGCTCAGTTTCAAAATGTTTTGCTAAACCTCTGGTAAATAGAATGAGATCTCTAATGTGGTTACATCATAAGGATTCTACTCAGAAAGAATTGAAATCAATTGTTTAAAGAAGGAAAAAAGATCTCACTTCCCCCAACAGTAAGAAGCACAGGAAGAAAAACAATGAGAAAATGTGTCTTTTAACCACTCTGAATCCTCCTTCTGGAGGCCCAGAGACTGCTTTAGTCCTAAGAACAAGGAGTGTGGAGCTTAGCACCTCCCCCTCGCAGTAATCAATAAGAAGTACAATAACAACAACAACAAAAGTAAAGGTATTTGCCAATAGAGAAAAATCTGTTTCTGAGAGTTGTGACTGTATTCGCAAATTTGTCAACCTAAAATATGCTATAAGTAGGATGCGGAGTACGACATTAAAAAGAAATGTTAAGAATCGTCCCTGTTATGCCAGAGCCATGATCCTTTATTGTAAAAATGAAATACAGGTGTACTTATCTCCCGGGGGAGAAACTAGCCCTTCTCCACAGAAGGCTAAGTACCACTTTTTAACCCAGTACCTGTAAACACTGATCATTTCCTTGGGGAAGAACCGGCTGTTCCCCCCGGAGGAAAGGGTAAGTCAGTCGAGTCACAAAAGGCCCTTGGCGTGTAACCATTTTCCAAATTATTAAAGAATGTCCTGATTGCCAAGCCCTTATTTAGCAAGGGACCCCATTCACAGGAGTTAATCCTCAAGGACTAAGTTCTCAAATGATTTGGCAAACAGATGTCACTCAGTACATTTTGCTTGGAAAATTCAAATACGTTCATCTTTCTACTGATACTTACTCTGATGCCCTACATGCATCTGCTTTAATAGGAGAATCTGCTAAAAATATTCAAGCCCACTGGCTTGAGGCCTTTGGTCATTTAGGAAGGCCTCAGGAAATGAAAACTGACAATGGCCCTGGGTACCTTGCCCATTCTAATCAGAATTTTCTTCAGCGTTGGAATATCCGACATAAAACAGGAGTACCTTACAGTCCAACCAGTCAGGCATTTGTGGAATGAGCTCATCATACTTTTAAATATCCTTTTCACAAACAAAAAAAGGGGAGTCATGAGTCCTTCCCCCCCAAAATTTGATTTTGTTGGCCATGTTTACCTATAATTTTCTAAATTACGATGAGTTGCTCTGTACTCCAATTGAAAAACATTTTCAGACGAAAGAGTCAAAAGCACCTTACCCTCAGATTTTCTACAGAGATCTGCTAGGAGATGGTACTTGGCAGGGTCCTGTAGACCTGTTAACTTGGGGAAGGGGGTATGCTTATGTTTGCTCTGCAGAATGACTTTTGGAACTGCCAGTGATGAGGGTGAAGCCATATGACAGGAAAGGCTTCCCTGATGATGACCCACCTCCACCCATGGGACTCTCTCAATCCAGACTTCTCCAAGCTGCATATCATCCCCCCTGAAGTGGAATTCCAGCCAGCATTCCTGGAGTGGTACTCAACATCACCTAAGAGGGACTTTTTCTACCAACTTAAAGAGACAAATGGATACACTGAAGCTACAGCTACCTCAACAGCTGCAGGACATTCAATGCTTAACCAAGCAGGAGGTTTTTCAGACCCTCTGTGATAATTTTGGCAAGCTGACCCCCCCAAAAAAAATCAGTTTGATGGACTTAATCTGAGAATGTGGGTCTTTGCAGCCACCAGTTGTTTACTGATTCTAATAATGCTTTGTGACTTGCTCTTGCTAACACTCTCTCACCCCAAGTTCAGGCACAAGCCCTTGCTGCATATCTTTAAAGTAACTTGCTGAAGTGTGTGCCAATTCTCCCAAAGACTGAAGTGTAACCAGACCTGTTACTTTTGTCATTCTCTTGCATTTGTAACATTTTTCAGTGAACCAAACTTAGGAGCTTGGGTTTTGGCAGCCCTTGGGCTCCTCCTTGTCTTAATCTTCATTTGTGCTTTATGACTTATATGGAAGTTGTTTACTTGTGATCACAGTTGGAAACATCAAATAGTAGGTTTCACAGGCCTAACAGCTACAATTGGTTTAACAAACAAAAAAGGGGGAGATGTTGGGAACCGCTCTGCCTGGTTTCAGGAGTTGTAACCACCCCCATGGATCAGGCTGAGTGAGCAACCTTCAGACTGTGAGCCACTAAGGAGATAAAGCTTATCTCACTGGCAGGAGCACTGCTTCTGATTCATCCATCTCTGGCCCCCAATGCTTGGTCAGTTAGTCCATGACAGGTAAGACCCCTGGGGGAGGGGGGGGACCTAAGCCAGACACAATCACTTGGGAGGCCCTCAAGGAAGTACTTGGTGGGGCTGTAGCAAAGGAGTGGGGGTGATGTACCCATGCTCCCTGGCTATTCTGACATAGCCTGAGTCCCCATTTCCATCTGGGAGAAGCACTTTCTGGCTCTAAGCCACTTAAGCCTAAAAACCTATGACTGGGACCCAGCAGTGCAGCCCTTTACTGGCCAGAGTGGGATCTGGGGTGATTTGGCATAAGAAAGAATTCCTAAAGTCCTGTGAAGCCTGCTTTGCTAAGAGTGCTTTCATTCATGTGATAAGGGTCTGAGCAGGAAATGAATATGTCTCCCAAAGTTTCTGCAACCCCCTTACCTGACAGACACTGACTCAGATTAGGCCCTCAGATTTCTTTGCAATGCTATCTATTGTTTGACCCTTGCCACCTGACATTGATTGATGAGCTTTACCTGTATCCTGGTGTATTACGAACCTAATAAAAGCCATTGAGGAAGGGGCTCTTGGTCCTTCTGCTTTGAGAGATTGACCACCTCTCCTCCCCAAGCAGATCATGTCTTGGTAATTTTATTTTCATCTGTTGCGAATGGGGGGTCTTTTGCACAAAGTTTCCCCCATAGGATGACCCTTCCTGGCGGGTGAATTCCAGGGAGAAGTAGTTGTTTCTGGTGCCAGTTCAATGCACAAATTGTTCCCTTTTCTTGTGTATAGTTTCTTTTAACCATTGTCTCGCAAAGAATAGGCCTTTCCCAGTGGGCACAAAGGTAAAACTTGAGGAAGTCTGAGTTTTAAGCACAAACGTACTTATCAAGAGATGACAGATAGAAAGTCATCTCAGGATGGGGAGTAAACACTAACATAGGAGCTGTTGGTAAGGCAGCGTGAGGGCAACCTTGACCTTCAGAGGTGTCTACCCTGAGTCTGGTGGGGTCCTCCTGTGTGCCTGGGCCATGAAGTGCTCTGGCCATAGGAGACGAGGACTGACTTTGAGGCTCTGAGAGTCCCCGAGCCAGGGAAAGTCTACCACTGAGGGTGACTATGAAGTGGACAGGGACCCCAAATCCCTGATCTTTCTATTTCTAGGTACATGACCTTGGATGCGTAGCATCACCTTGAGATTCCCAGCTTCCTCATCTGTGAAATAGGGCTGCCACAAAGAACCATATGAAAGGGTCCCCCAGTCCCTGCACACACAGAGCCCACCCTCAAGAGCCCACTGTCATCTTTCTCCTGATACGTCCCTTCTAAGAGGTAAGAATGACTTCGACTGGACCAGTGAGAAGAGCGTTCCACAAGGGACACAGGTCATCCCATCCTAGGCAATGATAAAAAATGAAGGGGCAACTCGATCAAGGGATTCGGTCTCTTCCTACCACCCCCTGGGGTTGACTTCGTGCAAGTCTAGTTAGATGTTATTCTGTGACATCCAGTGAATGATCTCAGATCAGCGGTGCTGTCCTCTTGGATCATCAACTTTATCTTACAAGTGAGTGTCGGCTTCCTTCCTTTATCCCACAGACATTCCCCAGCCACATGGATGCTGCGGGTGAGGGCTGGGCGACAGCCGGAGGAATGGCGAGGCCAGCACCCGGAATCAGGTTGCCCATTGGCTGCCTGCTCAGCCCCTGTAACCTATGAGGCCTCATTTCTACCTGATGGGATGGTTCCAGTGCTTAGGTGAGATGAGACGTTGTCCTGGTTGAAGGGGATAAAGTGGATTATGTAATTCATGTACATACAGGACATACACATAAGTAATATATAAAGGGGTTGGTGTCTACATTTACATAAAATATTACAATATCCCATAAAGGTGGTAAGCTCCTCACCCACAGGGCTTTGTCTGTTAAGCAAGCAGTGTGGCTTGCTCGTTCAGCGTCTGTGCTTGCCATCCCCCTGGCGCTTCAAATCTTATCTCTACTACTTATCAGCTGGATTCTTGAACCAGGTACGTACTCCTGAGACTCAACAACCTCAAATTGAAAAGTAGGATAATGATGTCTTCTCACAGCATTGCTGAAAAGTCAGTAGAATACAGTGAATTTCGGCTTATGGATGAGGGAGGGATAGCTGGTAACAGACTGACTCGCCAGTGACAAAAGTATACAAGTTGGAAAAATGGCAAAACAGCTGCTTGAAGGCATAAGAGACCGACCAAAGTAGCGGTGAATTTGGGAAACAGCCTGTTTCTTGATTCAGGCAGCGGTTACTTAGGTGTGCTCACCTTGTGCAGATGCATTGAGCTGTGTTCTCATGAGCTTTTCTGTGTGTGGGCTATGTTTCAATAAGAAGATTTATACAAATGTGGAGTGGACCATGAAACGCACGGATGGGAGTGTGTGCATCCTGATGTCACCTGGTCTTTTTTTGCAATGCTTGAGCCTCGCCCTGTGCTATACACTTAGAAGATGCTCAGCAGGTCTGCACAGGCCCGAATCCAATTTGGGGCTGTTTTTTTCTTGGTGCCTTTGGAAAATATACCTCCTTTGCTTTGTTTCCCCTCTCAGAAAATTGATACTGGCATATCGATTTCCTCCTCTATTGTTTATAGCAAGTTGTTTTGGCAGAAACTTCATTTGTACACCTTGTCCCCGGGAAGGTATGAGTAGAACACTAGGTTTGAAGACAAAGAGATGTAACTTCTCCCATACTGTTGAATTGTCTGCCCAGCTTGGGGCTGACTTTTCAAACACACCCTGAGCTCAGGGTGAACCCATGTGTGACGTCCCATGACTTCTCCCAGCCACTGTGGTGGCTTTTCCCAGCAGGGTGCTGTTCATATCAAAGTCAAGGGCAGCAGGCTTCTGCAGAGCAGGGGCATCAAACTCATTTTCACTCGGGGGGCCACATCATCCTCACGGTTGCCTTCAAAGGGCCAAACGTAATTTCAACTCCTTAACTGTTAAGCAGTAGTTACATTTACACAGTCCTAAAATTATTTCAGCCCTTTGAAGGCAGCCGTGAGGCTGATGTGGCTCCCGGTGACAATGAGTTTGACACCCCTGCTGTAGAGAGGATCCTGGGAAGGTGACTGTTGTTCGTATGTATGATAAAGTGAAGACAAGAAAATGTGAATACAATAAAGAAAGCCCGGCTGTTGACTTAACATGAAGGCCCTGCTCTGCTTTTTAATCTTTGAGTGGAGGGACTGAATTGGGAAGCAGCCTTTGTGAACAGGGAGTGTATTTGGAGGTGCTCTGGATGAAACATCTATCTGAAAGCTGGGAGGCTTCATGGCCCACTGGAAAGAGGGGCTAGAGAGCCTGATTCCCATTCGAAGACCCTCCACTCACCCCTTCCTCCCCCACTTTCCCAATGCACCCCGATTTGAACAACAAATTTCTAGTCTTCCTTCATAAGCAAGTTATAGCCTTTGAGAGCACCAGCTCTGTACACAGGTAAAACTGATGGGAAGAATTGGAAGTTGACCTTATGAAGGAGTGAAAATAGTAAGAATTGGCTGCCTTAAGCACACTTGGTTGTGTCTCCCACTTCTCCCCTCAGCCCCTGTCGATCGCCCAGTTAAGTTCAAGGTCTGTAGGTTGCCCAGCAGAACACTCCAGAGAAAAACTCAGTTCCCAAGCACAGTCACCACCTGCTTTTGTTTGTTTGTTTGTTTTTGCCTCTGAACATTCCTTAAAGCTGAACCAGCTTACTTAGTAATGCACTTAAAAGATGATTTTTAAAGATTTCTTTTAGTAGTTCAGTGATTCTTCATTGGAAAGGTGATTCAAAGTACCCGATCTGTCATCTTGCTGTAAATAAAAGTCCCATCAATGATTATCACAAAAAGGGCAGTTTTCTCCCTGGGAAGAGTTCAGGCCTAGCTTTTGAAACATTTTTTTCGTTGTTGTTGCCACATATTTTATCTCATGCAGGTTTGGTCATTTTTTTTGCTCAGCAAATACCTCCTGAGAGCCTACTGTGTGCCAGGAACTGCTTTTGATGCTGGGGGTTCAGTGCACAAAGGAGACCAATTGTAAAAGATACATGCTGGCATTATTCTAATTTTGTGTATGACGTCTCTGGAAAATGTGTAGAAAGTCAAATGGAAGAAAGTCTAAAATTAGGCTTATTTAGTGTAAGGGAAGGGCTGTTCTCAAAGAGCTAAAAAATTACTATGAAACTTCTATCTACATTTTGCCTTTTAGTTGTGAATTTGCCAATACATTTCCAACACCTGAGGATGTTTCTCAATTTGTTTTTGCTTGTCCATAATTGGGCACACAAGCCATCATGTTAAGCCCCATGAGTACCTGTTGGAAGCCGAAGATTTGTTACTTTAGACATCTCTGTGTTTATCTCAGTTCTTCTGGCTTATGATACAACTCTAAAAGGATATTAGCATTTTATTTTCTTCAGGTTTTCTCTCATTATATGAGATAAGGATCCAATGCTCCACAACTTTACCAAACAAAATAACAGGTTTTTTTGTGTTTTGTTTTTTTTTTTAAATCAACTGCTTCCTTTGTTACGAACAACTTGTTCAGAGAGCATTCCCTCATTTAATCTCCACCAGGATCGCGTCTCTGGATCGCGCTACAGGGCTACATTCTGTTCGCCCAGTGATCAGAGAGAGAGGGAAGCGGAGGCTGTAGAAAAGACCTCTGTGGAGGAATAAGCAGGACCCCCAAGAGGATTTGAGTTCTTTCAAACGTCAACTTCCTCAAATAGACCAGTACTTACTTCAATAAACACACGATCTCTCCATGATAGGCTTCGAGTAATATAAAGCCTACAAAAGGCTGTGTGCCAATAACTTCTAAGTTCTAATCAACTTGTGGTGAATCTGTGGGGCTTCATCTCATGAGCCAGAAGGATGTGGCTGAGCTTCCACCTCCCCCTCCTACTGGTCATGGCCTTGGACAAACTACTTCATTCACTGAACCTCGGTTTGTTTGGCTGTAAAACGGCAGCCATCACAACAACCTTACAAGGTTGTGAAAAGGATAAAGTAATTTATTACATATAAAAAGCCTATAGTGTGAAGCTTGGAACATCCTAGTCATTCAACGTACTTGGGTCTCCATTTTCTGCAGTCAGGCATATTGAGAGTATTCAATGAATATTAGTTGGAGGTGTTGAGTTGTATTATTAAATAAGCAGAACAGGGTATATAATATTAAAATACAATGAGTACTGAAGTTGGAAAGAAGACTGGAAGTTTTCAAGTTTTATTCTTTTTTCCTTCCCTGGTTGGGTTGCACTTTAAGGTTGGACATCCTGAAATGGCCAACTGTTTTTTTTTTGGTTTAATTCCTGTGTTTCTTTCCTTGCTAATTGGTAAGAACCCTTCTGTGAAACAAATGTGCTCCCAGGTGGATAAGACCGTAGGTGGGAAAGGGCGGGAGAGTGCACTCCCTCCTCCTGCTGCTTCAGGTGAGGCTGTGTTTCAGTGGAGGAGACCTTTCCCGGCTCATCTCAGGAAGGGGGCAGGGGTGGGAGAAGCAAGCTGCCTCTTCCGATCTGCCCTCCCTCTGCCAGGCGCCGGCAGAGGTCCCAGGGCTGCTTCACATGGGGAGTGGGCTTGGTGGGAGGGGCACTGTGCATTTTGAACTTACAAAGTCCTCGAGAAAACTGTGGAAGTGAGCATCGGCAGAGCTCATCAGTATCTGGTTTTCCCCTCCTTTCTGGGTCCATGGGGGACTGCATGTCCCATCCTCATTACCCATGAGTGGGGATTGTGTCTGGTTTCGGCCAATGTTGCTGTGACTGATGTGGTACATGCGTGTCTCTCTTGAGCCAAAGCACAGGCCATGCAAACAGGAGATCTCCGTGCTCTGTCTTTTCTACCTTGTCCTGAGATGTCAGAGGCACCAGGTGAGGCTCACCTGCAACACTGAGTTACTGCAGTGGGCACAGTTCGCCCTGGAGATGCCCAGACGCACAGTGGACTTTGCAAAAGTAGGAAAGAAACTGTTACCACACAAAGGGACTGGAATTTAGCACCTGCTGGTTCCTGCCTCATAATCCAGTGGATCTGACCTCTTTAGCAAGAGTTGTAATGGGGTATGAAGCATTTCACGCTACCAGCTAAACATCTGGGAAGTCTGCCAGGCAAAAAGTTCTGCCTCGCGTTTCCGGGGAGGAAGACTTGATTCAGTGAGAAAGTAAGCAATGAAGCCGCAACAGAACTGATATATAAAAAAAATGCCAGGTTGCTTTTCCTGGGTTTTGAATCACCCTGTAATCTTTCTGGATGTCCAACTTCTTGAATAAATTTTGTATGCCTATGTCCAAAGAATCCCCCTGAAGACCAGTGTTTTCAAAAAGCCTTGAAGACGGCTCACAGCAGGAAGGAAGCAGCTAATGAGGTGCCAGCCTGTGGCCCTGCTCCTCCGCAGGCCGGGGACGATGTTCGCGAGATTTCGAGGTATCATCCTGCCTTCACTCCAAGTGGACAAATTTGGGTCAGCGTGAACGGCTAGGGGGCTTACCCCCTCAAGCCCCGTGCTTGGCTCTGCAGTACAAAGATGAAGGAGACAGAGAAAGGTGCAGACGCGCCCAGCTGCACAAGTCGGCCTGGGGAAGGGATTCAGCAGAGGCACAAACAAATGCAGCATATATAGGAAGGTGAGGTTGATTCTGATTGGGGGTTGCTGGGAAAGCTGGAGGGTTGAGCTAGTGCTTGGAAGAGAAGAAAGACCTTGACGATTCTCTGGGAGATGCGCAAAGCAGCCAGGGTTGTACCTCTAGGCTTTTGGATTTTTATTTCTGCCGAGTACTAGTTCAGAAGGTGTGTAATTTGGGCGTTTTATTTTTTTCTGTCTTTTTAAAAAAAATTCATTTATTAGAGACAGGAAGAGAGGGAAAAAGACAGGGAGAGAAACATTGATTGGTTGCCTCTTGAAAGTGCCCTGACCAGGGACTGAATCAGGGACCTTTCCTTTTGCTGGATGACGCCTAACCAACTGAGCCCCCCTGGTCAGGGCTGGGCATTTTCAAAGCCGGTGTGACCAGAGGTCTGGGCTAAAGGGAAGAGGTTCATAAAATTGTCACCGAATGCAAGAACTCGTTGATAGATTTTGCTCAATTGCCCTTATTAATGATTCATCGAATCTTTTTGGCTTCCTGCATTCAAAAAGAATCTTGCTGTAGCATTTAACCCACGCTTATACCTGCCAGTTCTGGGCACGGCAGCCTTCCTGAGTGGGGCGTGTTTTCCCGATGTGGATGCTGACACAGCACATTTGGGAATTCAACAACGGCAAATGCACACAATGGGGGTAAAAGCCTTTGAGGAGACTGCCCTGGTGTAGAAGATCAGCATCTCCTAAACTGTGGTCCCCAGAACAGTTTTGGAAATATAAACAAATGTAATATTTTGAAACAGGTTTATGTGCTGCGTTTTCAGTCTGTATGCCAGCTATCAATTTATTACCTCTGAGTTCTAAAGTCACGCCCCACCCACTGGGCCACCACCCAGGACAGCACAGTACTGCTTAGCATACTAAGCTTTGTCAGGAGAGGGCGCCAGAGGGCCATCGCAGGAGGACCGGATGCTCTTCCTGGGACCAGAATGCTGTGTTTGTTCCTTCTTGCTCCCGGGGATGCTTCCTTGTCTACAGCACTCAGCCCCAGAGGTGCGTCCAGAGCACGCATTTCCTTAGCAAGCTCACAGTCCTGGCCTGGTCCCCCTCCTACGGTCCCTCTGTTGTGGACACTGTGCGCTCAGGCCGTGCGCTGCCAGGACAACCTCATCGCCTGCCCCTCCGCGCTCAGGAGGGGAGGGGTGGTCCGGTTTCTCCAAAGCCTGTGGACCAGCTGTAGCCTGGGCAGCCCAGCAAACTTCCTGGCTGCTCTGTGGGCCGCAGCCACACCTTTTCCTCCGAATCCAGCCTCGGGAGGGCCCCTTTGATTTTGTCCTTACTTGGGTAGGTCTTTCTTGGCATTAGTTAGAGTTCTCTGTACGTCTTTATAGTGACTCCATTCTTATGTTGGAAAATTCCTCATAATTAATAGTTCTTTATGTTAGACTTTCCCTGTTCAAGTTTCTGCATGGCTTCTGCCTCCTTCTTGGTTTCTGACTGTGATGTTACCGCTGTGGTTCTCAAACGTTTATCCCAGGCCCCGTGTCGACTCTCCAAATCACTGAAGACCCCTGAAAGCTTCAGTTCCCGTAGGTTCTATCTACTGGCATTTACCATGTTAGAAAGTAAAACGGAGATGTTTTAGACACATTTATCTATTAACTCCTTTAACATGATAAACCATTTATGCTAAATGATAATTAACATCTACATTTTTCAAAACAAAAAGCATGAGAGGGATGAGTAGTATTGTTTTATATTTCTGCAAATATCTTTCTCATCTGGCTTAATGCAGAGAGCTGGATTCTCATAACTGCTTGTCTGATCTGTTGTGATACGTTGTTTATCTTGAAGTTGATGAAGAAAAACCTGGCCTTTCACAGATGGACAGTTGAGAAGGAAGCATTATTTAAATAGCCTTTTAGATAATTGTGGATGTTCTTTGATGCAACACCAAAATTCAACAGGTGGTAATTTTCAGGAGATTCATTGCAATGTGGAATCTGAAATTAAAATCCGCTGATTGATGTACTTTTAGTGTCTTTTACCCATGACTGGTGTGTCAAAGGTTATCAATTAATAGTCCCCGAATGGTGAAAGGATGGACAGCCGTCCTGGAAGTAAGATTCCTTTTTTGTAGACTTTCATGCCCTTTATTGCTTGTACCATTTAAGTGGCCCTTGTTATTGGAAGTGCCAATGTCATCCCCCACTTACGCGATGATCAATTGTTATATAACAAAACTCTGACACTTGCACCTGGTAGGTAATAGTTGATAGCATGACCCAGTCAGTAATAGAAGATTTGAATTTTCCCCTCTAAAACGATGGGAGACTTTTGAGAGCAATTTAGAGTTATTTCTGAATTAATGAGTAACGAATACCAAAGCCATTGTTGTTGACCCAATCCTCAACCTCGCAGCTGGGAGGAAGAGGTTGCTGCAGAGTATAACCGGACAGGTGAGCCCTTCCTGAAGTCCCATCATCACACGGCCCGCGTGGTGTGCAGTTAGGGGCACAGCAGCTGCCGCTCAGAAATGCAGGTGGAGAGGCCTGTGAGCAATGGCAGGCAGTGACACAGAGGACGCCCCTCAGTTATCCAGGGGGAGGCGGTGCAAGGCAGCCCTCCTTCCAGTGGCTCATAGGGGAGCTTCCCATACGAGTACCCCCCTGGGGTTAAAGGAGGGGGCCTTGAAAAAGTCACATGACCACTGCCAATGTGCTGTCCTTGGGAAGCAGACCTTTGCAAATAGTTCAATGGCACTGGCTTTGCAGCCGGGTCCTGAGATGCTACAGCTGGAAAATCATTAATATCTATAATGATTTGAATATTTCACCCAATCATTGGAAACAAAATAAATTTGAAAATTCATTCTTTTGAAGGGAACACATCTGATATTATGATGAATGTTGTCAATTAAGTTAAAAAGTTCAACCCTGAAGGTCACATTAGTTTTAACATATTAATAAAAATACAATTTTGGGTGCCACGCAGCATCAAGGTGAAATGGTGTTTTTACTACATTATGGAACCCATGGAGTGAAATTGCGCTTGGAATTGGTTGTATTGTACATATAACTCACAACTGTATCCAAATAAGTTGTGATATTCTAATTAAAAGAGAAATTTCCCTGTCAAATTTTACACATTTTTTATACATATGAAGTTTAAGTAATTGAACTACAAAATTTTTGTGATTAAGCTAATGTTGAGAGTATGAGAGTATATGCCTTTTTCCTTGGGCTGCCTAATAATAATCAGATATTAACAATGTTCAAATTTATGAAAAATGTTTGAATTGATAGCAAGAATCAAAGCTCTCAACAATTCCACATTTATTAAACATAAAATGCAATTTGGAAAAAGTATGGGCAATTTTATGAAAACATTAAAAATGATAAAGCCATTAATTATTTAGAAAATACTTTAGAAATTGTACTAGAGACAGATAAATTGAAGTCTTTGATGTATGAAGAATAATTATTCTGTTTGTTATTTTAATGCTCAGAAAAATCAATACAAAGAAAATTCCCTCCCTTGGTGTTTTAATGGTAGCCAATATCTTTTCAAAGAAAAAACCTCACATTTGAAAGCAGTTTTTGAATAGAACTGTTTTATAGGTCCACCAATTTCATAAAGACAATTCATTGTGTAGTAAATACATGTTTCAAAGCTTGTGTAATTTTAATTTAAACAGCCTTGAACTTTAGAAAGTGCCATTGTCTAAAGGATAAGTTATGCGGTCATCCCAGGGGCGGGAGTGGTCGGCACCCACGGGAACCCACAGAGAGAGCGAGCAATGCGTGTCTCCCAAAGCAGAGTAACAGTGGGCACAGCCAGTGGTGCAGATCCAAGGTCTAGGTCGGGGCTCCGTTTCCTGACTTTGGTGTTTCATTGTTTATTCTTCCCCACACTCTTAGGGGATCGCCTTTCTTGCCAGGCGCTCAGGCAGCTCCGAAGAGCACAGCTTCCACTGTGGCCCGACCACCCCTGAGAAGTTTGTTTCTTCTTTAAACATTTCTAAAAGCTAGCACGCACCTCAATTCACTGCAAAACAGATTCACAGTGCGTGAATCATTGTTCTCAGCACCGCGAGTCGTAGCGGCCCAGAGGCGGAAGCTCTCGTACAAAGCCTGCGGACGAAGGAGAAGAGACGCCAAAATACTAATATATGACGAGTGTATTTCACTCCCACCCAGTGGGGCTCCCCCCCTTCCCTGTCCTCCCTCTCTCCCGCCCATAGTAAGTTGCAGTTGCCAAAGCAAAGTCGTCACTCCATTAATTATAGAAGAAGGGGGAAAAATGGGTATCGATCTTAAGCAGTTCCATTCTACTTCTTCAGTATTAATTGAAAGTTATCCCTCTGATACCACTTCAAAGAAATCTTCAGAGGCCCTATAGAAAATAATGTTTAAAATATTCATCCGCGGTTAGGTGAACTCAGAGTGGAGCTTCTACAAACGAGATATTTTAAAATCTGAACTAGGTTTCATGTGAGTGATAGAACGATTCCTGAGTGCTCTATAGATGTCATGGCTCAAAAACTCGCTGATGTGCGAGCTGGGGGGGGGCGTGGTCTGAGTGCGTGTCTGTTGGGACCACCGCAACGTGCAGCCCCTCGCCCAGAAATGCCCCCTGTGGGGGAGAGCACGCCCATGCCCCCGCTTACCAATTTATTCAGCCCCTCTTTCTGAGCACCAGGATCTTACTAGGACACCAATCTAGGTACAATATTCTGCCCATCTGGGTGTGATAATATCCTGATCTGAGTTTAATAATATCTTGGGTTAAAGCTCATATAATGCTGACTGTGGGCAAGATATTGTTGTGGATGCTGTGTACATACTAACTCATTCAACCTTCACTACAGCTTCTGAGGGAAACAGGGATATTGTCACCTCCACTGTTCAGAACAGGAGACAAGGACCAGCCCCATGGTCACACATCTGGTAAGTGGGGCCACCAAGACTTGGACCCAGGCCCCCTAGCTTTAGAGTCTGTGCTCCTACCTGCTACTTGGTGCTGCGGCTGTGAAATGCATTTTATATCTGTAGCAACAGCTAAGATGTCCTTTGTGACTGTAAAATGGTTTTAGTTGAGGAAGTCAATCCTCACACTTGGCAACAAGAAGCAAATACAGCATAATTTTATACAGTAAGTATGATACAGTGGGCTTTTGATGTTTATGTTCGATCCATTTTTAAAAGAATTGGTGAAAGCCTTTATGTAAAAACGGCTAAATCTCTGTTCAGGGCGGTTCTGGGATTGTGTTGTGAGTGCTATTAATTTCCGTGGAAGGCGTGGAGATCAAGGACTAAGAAAGACCTAGTTTGCCGTCCAAGCTCCTATAGTTTCCTCACTGGTAGAATGAACAACTTCACAAGGTTGTGGGCAGGACACTGTCATTTCTGACTCCAGAGTCGTGTCACAATTTACTTTTGCTGTGACTTTGTGCCTGACTCAGTTTGCGACTCACATCACAGGGAGTCACAAATAGTAAGCGAGCGGTGAATGAAAGCACCGAGCAAACTGCGTTTCGTGGGCTCCGAGAGCGCTTTGCCCTCTTTTCACTTCCACCCCAGGCTGGGGTGGCTCAGTTGGACGGCTGTTGAGATGTGGTCGTTGTGGTTCTGGGATACACTGATGCGCGAACAGTTTGATCCTTTCGAAGGTGACTTTGGAGCCTCGTTAGGTGGGACTCGAGGAGACCTTGGGCCTTACCAAGAGCCAGGGTCCTTCGGACGTCCCAGGAATTGCAGAGCAGTGAAAACATGACCTTTTCCTGGCCTTTTCTGAAACCTGGTGACAGTTCCTCTGCTTCCCTACAGTGTCGCCCCCCAGTGCCAGCTGGCTCACTCCAAAGTTCACGGGGAGCGTGGGCCGGTCTGCAGAGCTCTCTCTCCATCTCCGCCTCTGCCTCTGTAGGTCTGCTCTCTTTCTCTGTGTGGGAGGCCCTCTGCTTTCTGTCCTGCAAACTGGAGCTCCCTGGGGCCCCCGCCACAGACTCTCAGCTTTATCAAGTCAGCTCAGATGCGCAGGCCTCTCCTCTCTCCCCTTCCTGCTCTGCAGCCTGGATAGGCTCCCCAAGGGGTGCACCGGGGTGACCCCAGAGCTCACTGTATTCGTATCCCCTTTCTCCGGGGTCGCTGTCCTGCACTTCCTGGTGTCCAGGAAAACTGTCCTCTCCTGTGTGTGTCAGTCTGTGTTAGTTCAGGGCTTTGCAGGTGGGGGAACCTGGGTGTGACTCCCGGCCCTTGTGCTCACTATCGGGGGGACACTGAGCATGTTCCTTCATCAGCAGGACAGAGTGACAAACACCTTGTAGAGTTGCTGAGACGATGTATGTAAAACACACACAAGCAATCCCTATGTGTTATTAAGCACTTAGGTGCCAGACTTTAAAAAATAGGTGTGAACCAGTTTAATCTTTGTCACAATCTCAGGAAATATGCATTATCCAGTCACAGACAGAGAGGGAAACAGAGAGTTTGTACCATCAGGGCCAGCATTTGCACCCAGGCCACAGGGCTCCAGCTGCCGAATTCGGAGTCCCCACCCTTTCCTCCTGCCTGGGCTTGCAGCTGTTCCTGCAGAAATGGTACTCCTTGTTCACTGCCTGGTGGATGAACTTTTTGTGTGAGATTACATCATGCTGATCAGAAATGCCAGCTGGCATTGTGAGTAATAAAAATTTATTTAAAAAAATATTGCTCACTCATAGCTTGGGCATTTAGATATTTCGAGACAGGAGGGGCTAATTGCTCTCCATTTGCACTGCGTGTTCTCATCTGAGGATGGGTCTGGCCTGTGACAGGCACGGGTGGCTATTTAAATTCATTCAAGTGGAATGTAGTTCCTTGATGGCACTGGTTACGTCTCCAGAGCGCCGTCAGCTGGTGGATGCCTCCCCCCGCGGGACAGCTCAGATGCAGGACAGGCGGGTCATTGCAGAACATTCTCTCGGACAGCGTGGGTCTAGGTTTTCTTTTTCCCACCCACATGGCTACCTCCCAAGTGTCCTCCAGGTTTGGAGCTGAGCCTTCCTTGTTCATTCAGGACGCACTTACTGGCATCTCCCAGGGGCCAGGCCCTGGGAACACGGCAAACAGCAGTCAGACAAGGGCCTCCAGCTGCTGCAGCTGCAGCAGCTCTCCTGCAGGCCTTTGCTGCTGGCTTCCCAAGGCTTCTGTTGTGGAATCTGAGTCTGGGAGGGTCTCTCTCCTTGGAACCCTGGAGGAGACCCCACCCCCACCTCCTGCACCTGCAGATGGCTTCACTGCTCCTTAGCATGCACCCAAGCCGCCCAAGGTCTGGCTCCCGCCTCTCCCTCCTGCCCTTGGCCATCTCCAGGCCAGGGTTTCACACTGCATCTGCTGCCAGGACCCTGCTGGGCACTGTGAGCTCCTATGGTCTGTTCTGCAGCTTTGCTCTCCAGGACACTGGCCACCTGGAGCTGTGAGCTGATGCCAGAGGCAGGAGTTGTGGCAACATCCCCAGAAGCCTCACCAGCCATGCAGTCCCCCTGTTTTATCTTGGTGCCTCCAGCTCATCCTCCTCGATTCGGCTTAGGCAGCACTTTCTCGAGCATGTTTTTCCGACTCTCAAGGCACATTGTGCCCTTCTCCCCATGCTCCTGTAACACCTTGGACAAGCCTGTATTATGGGGCTTTAAATGCCAGCAGTTCAACTGGTATGGTTGCCTCCTATGTGCCACATGCTGTGCTAAACACTGGGGATGCAAAGCCAATGAGACTGGTCTCTGGCCTCTAATAGGTGACCTGCTGACCCACCAATATAATCTAGAAAGTGACCCACACAGTCATGAAGTGGGGAAGCCACATGGAATCCAGAGAAGGGCAGTGGCTCACTGCAGACTCTGTCTAAACATGGTATCCGCTACATGGTAGACTCTCCGCAGACAACTGTGGGATAAACATCTACAAAACAGCAATAGCCAACAGGTACTGAGCACATGCTGTGTGGCCAGCCCTGTGTGTTCTATCACTTAGTCCACACAGCCACCTGGGAGGTGTGAGTATTGGTACCATTTTGCAGATGAGGAGACTGAGACCTAAGTCCCTTGCCCACTGTCACCCTAGCTAGTAAGCGCTTGGGCAGTATTTGAATCCAGGACCATCGGTCTTACTCTAAAGCTTGGTCTTATCACCAGGCCAATCTCCTGCCCTTTATGAATGTAGTTGGGTTTTGTAGAATGAATAGGAGTTTCTCATGTGGCCAGTGAGGCCAATAGAGTGAGGAGCATTCAAGGTGGAGGGAAAAGCAAAGGTATTTTAAAGCTCCGAGAGTTCAATGAACTTGCCCAAGGTGACACTGAGGAGACTGGAGTCTGAGCCTGTCTCAGAGCATCCATTAAATGCCGGGGCTGCAGATGATAAAATGAGAAATTGGAAGGAGTTTTTCTTTCTTCAAAACCCCCTTTCTCTCCCAATTGCTATGTAAAAATGAAAGAACTATTGATTGGGAGGGCAGAATGTGCAGTTAGTAATGAGATTCCCTCTGAAAATCCTTTAAAGTGTCCATAATTAATTTATTTGGGAGGCGAAGCCAACTGTGCATGTGAAATGGGTTGGAATTATTAACAGGCCAGCGTAGGGGCTCTTGCCTGGGGCTGCACGGCCTGATACGGGTCGGCGATTCGGGTCCACACGCCACAGCTTCATCACCCTTAAAGCCGTATTCCCTGAATCAATTATTGATCACACCCTGGTTGGAGCAGTCATTTCTTTCTTAGCTCACGCTGCTCAGCTCTGCTGTGGTGTTCGCCCCCATTCTTGCCCTGTTGGGCTGAGCCAGGAAGAGGGGGTCTGGGGGAGCTGGGGGCATTTCGGGTCATTCTGACGACCCTCTACCCCATTCCCCCATCTTGCTTCTCTGACTATGTCCAATGAGAACATGGGATGGCAGGACATCTGGTCTCTGACAAGCCCCTTACCGTACAGCAGGATGCCCTGGTTTAGAAATGATGCATTAAGTTTAAGAAGTGGCAACAGTAACCTCTGCTGATAAAGTCAGACGGTGTTATCCGGGTGGGTGGGGTATTAGCTGAGAGAGGGACGGGGGTGGGGGGTGCAGGGGTGAGGGCAGGATTCTCTGGGGACACAGAAATGTCAGCCTTGAGCCTGAGGGTCTTCTGCTGCCGTTAAGGTCCATGCATTTTATTGTGTGTAAATTGCACTTTAAAAAGGAAAGAAGTGAACTGTGTTTTATTTTCTTTGAGTATAGGAAATTAATAATAATAAAAAATAATGATTAGTTCTGAATGCATGCTTTATGCTGAGGATTGTTACAAGCATTTTTAAACTACATTTTTAAATTATAAGAGTAGTTCTAGGTTCACATCAAAATTGAGGGGGAAGATGCAGGGAACTCCCAAATATTGCCTGCCCCTCCCACACAAAGTCTCTGCCATGACCACCTTCCCGCAGCAGGATGGGACTTCTGTTACAACAGATGAGCCTGCACTGAGACGCCGCAATTGTCCTCGTCCACAGGTGATGGTGGAGTTCACTCCGGGTGTCCCACCTTCTGTGGGTTTGGGTGACTGTGCCATGACAAGTACCCATCGTTATGGTATCAGTCTCTTTTACTGATGTAAAATCCTCTGTCTTCTTCCTACTCATTTCCTTTCCCGCTTCTAAGCGTTTCCAGTCTAATCCTCATGTCGTTCTGTGAGGTGGGTCCTATGAATAAGCCCATTTTAGTGGCATCCAGGCACAGAGAGGTCGAGTGACCCCCTGCCTGACGTCATCCAGTGATGGGACCAGCACAGGCCCCGTTCCTGTGTGGTGGGCTGCTACACGGTCCCAGGACCCTCTAGCCCAGGGCTGTGTGCACTGCTGCCCATTGTGCCAGGACAGAGTCAGCAGCACCTTGACTTCCAGCTCCAGATAGTGGAGCTGGGGCTGGATGGAGGGAAGGGACGTGCAGAATGTTGAAGAGAGAGGAGAAGTCCGTCCCAGGGAGACTTGAATCTGGGGAATGAGGGGTGGGGGGATTCTGTGCCCTGTCCCCCATAAAGTGTACAGGTTGTAGGACTTTCAACAGAGGGGCCGTGCAGATGCCTAGGTACGGGACAGTGTGTGGCCTGGCCCAGGCTCAGCAAAGGTCCAAGAGTTGAGTCTGGCACCACGGCTGTGGGTACTGTGGTCAGTAGAGATGTCCCCCTCCCATCACACCTTGCTGGCTTGAACAGCGAGCACCTCAGCGGTTTGTCAGTTTCCTGCTAAGGCCCTGGGACTGCCACTTGTCCAAGTGAGCCTGACACCCAAAGGCGGGTATTAAGATTCCCATCAATGCTGAGGTGCAAAATAAGAAACATATTTTACCTGAGTGTCAAAGAAAAAGTCACACAGGTTACACAGTTTTGCAAGATATTTTTATAAATACCATCAGTGAATCTTAAGAACAGCCCCCTGAGAGAAGGATTACCGTTCTCTTTGGGCGGATCTGGAGAGAGTGAAAATTTGAAGAGGTGGATAGTGGCCGAGGCCAGGCTGAGATCCAGAGGCCTGACTCCAGATCCATCGCTGGCTTCTTCTCCCACTGGGCGAGGGCATCCTCTGAGGGGCAGGGAATTGCCCAAAGGTGTCCCATGGGGAATTACCTGGATACAGCGCTAACGCTAGGGAATTCTCTCACAAAGTGCTTGTAACACAAAGTTCAAGGAACAAGTTAAGAGGCTCGAACCACATGGTTTAGTGTAGAAATGTAAAACGCACAGGGCAAAGCAAGGAGAACAAGGCAGGGAGCTGGTGCACTTGAGATCAGGGACAAGCAGGGGACAAGGACCCCACTGCTTGAGCCCTCATTTGCGCAGAGCTCCTATGTCCCCTCTGTCTGCTACATCAGCCTTCCCTGATGGCAGAGAGATGACAGGAGCAGAGCTGAGGTTGAAGGAGGACTTTGATAAATGGAAGGTGCATGGGTCGGCATGGTGTGCTTGCTCTGTGAGAGAGATACGGGGGCAGTTGTGCCTGGCCCCCAACTGTAACTCACCAGTTACCCCGATGGGCCACTTGGACTTTACTTGGGAGAGGACTTGTGGGGTCGGAATGGGAGTCGCCAATGGGTGGTTGATTTACGACCTCATACATGTTGAGTGCCTCCTGTATAGTAGATGTGTTATGACTATTTGGAACCTCAGGTGCCTCATGCACATTTAGTGAATCTCAAATATTTGTTGCCTCTGGTATTTCATCCCTTTTTATGTTCTGCATCCACATGCTCCACTTCCTTGGTCAAAGCTAACACGCCTCCATCCATAAATGACTTATGTGTAAGTTCTTAACACAGCTACTGAATTCTTCACTGTTTCCCAAGTTATTTGCTTCTGTACTTAGTGTCATTTATTTTTCTTGTTTGCATTTCTGATTGTCTCTGGCAGAACTGAGTGCCTTAAAGAACATCACAGACACATTCCAAATGCGTGCTAGAGTCTCGGTGTCTTCATGGTGACTGGGATGTAGCGACCTTTGGGACTAATGGGCCCACAGAGGCAGTCCTGTGCAAGGTGTGTGTGACCTTGGGGGTTCGACCCTGGCTTGAAGCCGGCTCCATCACTGGTGGCCTGGATACAATGGAGTTCAAGTTCTAGTGCTCATGGACCCTCGGTCTCCCCATGTGAAGAGGACACAACCACACCTATGTCCTGGTGTTGTTCGAGGACCTGGTACAACACTGCAGACAGTGCTGGCATGTAGCAGATGCTCTGTGAGTGCAGTTTTAGACCCGGATGAAGGAGTCACCTCCTTCTTGTGCCCTGTTAACTCCTTGTACAACTCTCCCCCAGAGCATGGTTTCCGCTACTCAAGGCAATGTTACAACCAGAGAACGTGACAGAAGGGAGTTTGATATTGGTGAATCCAGGGCAGCCATTCCAGATACTGTGCAGCACTCTGTCCTCATGGTGCCACCAGGGAGGGAAGTGTGGGTGCTGTGGGCACACTCTTCTCCTGGAGCAGGAGGGAGGCTCTGGAAAGGCTCCCCTGGGTTGAAATTGTAGGGCAAGCAGATATCTGATCAAGAGCAGGAGGCTGGGAAGTCGTGTTTGGGGCAGAAGGAGGAGCAGTGGTGTGGACTGAGGGCAAGAGAGAGCCCAGCACATGTGCCAGACCGGTCGGCGATTCAGCTCGGCTCCAGTGAGTGGGACCGCTGACGGGTGACTTCCGACCACCCAGTGACCTGTCCTGAATTTATTAAAGGGCCACCAGAGATGGAGGTAGAGTTAAAAAATACCATTTGCCTTTATTGAACTCTAAGGAGCAAGAACAGCAGTGGCATTAGGAAAATGAATGAGGAGTAGCGAATGGTATTTACGATGATGGGGATTTCATCTTTTTCTGTGTACAGTGGTTCCAGCCACCACCATTAACACTCAGGGCATGGGGGGCTCACTAAATTCCAGGAAGGCAGTGGGAACCGAGGAGCGGAGATGTCCCTTCCAGGATTTTTTGTTAATATGTATGAGGCTGAGATGACAGTGCACATATTCAAACTTGGCAATGGTGCAATGAAAAGAGCGGCTTTATTTTTTCCTCCCTTGGGGGAAAGTGTGCAGGTAGAAGACTTAGCAGCAGCCAAATCCATTCTGATCTCTTTCTCTTGGAGAATATCTCCAGCCCCCTGGTCAGCGGCAGCAGGCAGTGGCCTTGAGAGTTGGGATGGAGGTTATTTTAATGTAAATAGAACTTGAGAAAAGGGCCTTCCAGGAAGCAGGGCTCAGACAAACTCTCTGACAGGTCTGAGGGTATTGGATTAAGAGGTCTTCCTGGGGAAGTACGAGAGTGAATCTGTCCACTTCTTACCCCGACACAAGCTCTCTTCAGGAAGGGACATGTGGAAGGTCATTATGGAAAGCAGAGGACCCATTAGGGACCACTTTAATGCAGCTTTTATTTGGTTGGCCATTTGCTAATTTAATAAAGATTGCATATCCCCAGGGGGGGCTGATACTCAGAAATTCAAGCTGGTAGTTCCTGAAAGGTTCAGCAGGGTATGTTCAAGGAGAGCAGGAGATGCATTTCCCGATTTCTAGAGAGGGAGGTGTGTCTGGCTCCTGTTCCCCAGGAAAAACCATGTTCACCGAGAGAACTGTGGGCTTAAAGTCATTGGCCTGGGTCCTGACTCTGACCCTTTGGGGCTTTGTGGCTTCTCTGCATGACATGACATCGCTGGGCCTTAGTTTCCTTTTCTATAAAATGGGTATAATGATATCTACTTTCTAGAATTGGGAACACTGACTAAGGTAGGTAAAATGCTTAGCCTGGTGGCTATGACACTAAGTCTTAAGTGAGTTGGAGTCAAGAGAGATGAAGGTGCCCTGGGCCTGGGGCACAGGTTGGCGAGCTTTGCTCAGATGGACAGATGTTGCCCTGAGCGCAGGGCTTTGGGTGAGAGAAGAGACATGGCTCAAATGAAAAGAGTGAGGATGAAGTTTGGGAGGAATAATAAACCCTGACAACACCAGCAGCTGACACTGATCGATACTCGCTGGGCACTAATGCTATTGAAGGCTGGTTATCTGTATCATCTCAGTCCTCGCCACGCTTTGAGACGGGCATTACAGCAAAGGAAGATGGATGGTAACAGGTGGAGAGCAGTAGGAAACATATTTTAAGTAAGGGATGAGGTATTACTAATTGGTAGTTGAGAAAACCATTCTTAACTACACTAATAAGCATTGACTGAGCCCAGGCTGTTTCAGATACTGTGCAACTAAAACACCCCCCAAATCTCTGGTTGAAGAAACCAGCGTTTGTTTCTTGCTCACTCAAGTCCACCGAGCATCTGGACAACTCTCCCAGACAACGCGTCAGTGTGGTGGCATCTCTGCCTCATCGCATGGCCTCTAGGTTCCTTGGGACCACCCAGCAGGGGAAGAGGACAAGGAGGGGCTGCCATTGAACACTTACACTGCAGAGCACACTGGTCACATTACCTGCCTGCCTCCAGAAACAATAAGAAGGTGTAATCCTTCTGATTAGAAGAAACCTGGTTACAGATGCACTGGAACTCCATTGTATTTCTGGAGTAAGATCTTCCCTCCTTTTCTCCCTCCCTTCCTCCGTCCCTCCCTCCCTTTCTTCTTTACTTTCCTCCGTTCTTTTCTCTCCCTCCCTCTTGCCTGTCGTTTGTCTTCAGGATCGGGACCGGAGTTAGGTCGAAGACTTGACTGTGAGTCCCAGACACATCTGGGGAACTGACCTTTGTTTCCGTTCCACACTCTGAATCCAGAAACTGTAGCATCTGCACCAGGCCGCGTTTGTCCGGGGAGGCTGCGGTGATTAATGACCGCGCCTGAGCTCCACCATACAGTGTTGCACCACGTTTTCCATCATACTGCACATTGCGTAGCTCTGAGATTGATGGGGCGCACCTGCTCCAGGTGCCATGGCCTCGGGCAGGGGCAGGGGCAGGGGAGCTGCCAGGAAGTCAGACTTCTTTAGTAGTAGTTCAAGTCTGAAATTCAAAGTGTGTGGGAAGCCTCTCAGGAAACCAGATTTCTTTTCAAGATTTCTATTTTGCATCACTGGAGTCTCCTGCGTGTGATGCCCAAACTTATTCTGCATTTTTTTTGGTGCTTCGAAGTGATAATTTTCAGATTATCTTGGTGACTGCTTCACCTGGGAGAAGAGAACCTGTGTGTCACCACCCCATGGCTTGAATTATGTCAAACCTCCCTCCTGGGTGGTCCTTTGGAGTCGCCAATGGAAGCAACAGAGACGCAAAACCATACTATTCTCAACACCTCAAAGAAGTGCAAACCCGCAGTCACCCACTAGTAGGTGGCACAGACACATGAAACCACAAATTTTATTTTCTCTTGTTAGGAAAGTATCGGGAGAATAACGTAACGGTTGGAAATACAGCTCCTGTAATCAGACTTAGGTTTAAGTCGTGATGCAGTCACTCTCTGTGTGACTTTGGGGACGCAGCTGTTTCAGCCTCAATGTTCTCATGGACAGAATGGGGGAAATGAGAGTCCTGACCTCAGAGACTTGCTGGGAGGACTGGCAGGGTCACATAGCAGAGAGTGTGGTGGCTCGTCCGCGCCCACGGGCTTTCATTATTAATGAGGCCTTTCGTGCGCCGTCCTTAGTGGAAAGATGTTCATCTGTGTTTTTGTCTAAAAAAACCTCTGGAAAATGAACCATTACCTCATAAGCAGCACTTACTCACTAGCTTTCTTTCCCTAAGCAGCTGTTGTCAAAACCTGGGATCTGAGTAGGAGAAGCTGAAATGGGGCTGTAACCGACCAGACCGAGGGCCGAGGGCCGAGGGCCGAGGGCCGGTCCCTGCAGTGTTGGGGTGTTGACCCAACGGTGAATGCTGGAAGGGGCAGTTTTCAGGGGCAGTGTTCCCACCTTGGCGGAGGGGGGCGCACTGACAGCACTTGTGCTTGGAGCCCTGTTCTTCCCTGAGACCCAGCACTTCCCTCGCTCCCCAAAAGGCTGTAAGACAAGAGCCCCCAAACCAGAGGTTGCCCATTTCCTTATCTGAGTTTACACCAGCCGCACAAACAGTTCTGCAGTCCTTCTGGAAAGTATCACATTCGCCGTCCTCTCTCAGCAGCTCTGTCCTTCAGGATCTGGGGAACATTGTCATCGGCCTCCGTGTCATAGTCCAGGACAGCGTGTGCGTGTTACACTGGATCACGGGGGGGGGGGGAGTCCAGGGAAGGCCCACGACCCCAGATGGAGTCTCGGTCTGTGAGGCAGCAGCAGTCACCATCTTGCAAGGAAGGGTCCTAGGTGGCTGGGGAGTCGCTAGAGCAGGAGTGATCAGGGCAGCGCTGTGCCCCTTCCCCCTACGCCAGGCCCAAGGCGGGATCCCGACCACAAGCTGCCTGGCTGCTTGCTTACTCCCGCCTTCCCGTGGCTGCTGCGCAGCTGCTCTCCCTCCTTTCCTCACTGGCTCCCTGCTTACTACGCCCCTTCCAAACCGCATGGCGGCTCTCTCCCTCCTGGCTGCCGGCCCTTCTTCTAAATCCTGACCTGAAGCTCCCCACGTGACCTCACACTCGGCACTATACACACTGACACGCACGTAGGCCTTTCCCCAGCAGCACAGCTTCCCTTCAGGACGCACGCGGCTGTCACCTGTCATTGTTATGAAAGGTCTCTTGTGCTGTATCGTCTGCTGCCCCCCACCCCCAACCACGCGCTGTGGGGGGAATGCGCTCTGTTCCCTGTGTCAGGGCTTATGGTGGTTAAAAAAAAAGATTAGAGATCATTATCCCACAACACAAGGCAGAGGTTGTAAACTGCGGCTCACGGGCGAAGGGGCCCTCCAGAGGACTTTGGGGTGGAGCGCGTTTGTTTTAGGTTTAACTTAATTTAGCTGCTAATGTTTAAGAAGCAAAATATTCCACCTAAAAGCCAGCAACTCCTTTGCATCTCATGTCTGGCCTGTTGCATCTCAGGTTCCTGGACTGTGTGGGTGGGCCAAGGTCCTCCCAAGGGTCTGTGTAGGTGGAGAGATAAGACATGGGGGCGTCTTGGATGTGGAGGAAATGCTGGGAGAGAGGCAGCATTGCCGGTTTAGAAGACAGAGGAAGGGGTCAGGCGCCGAGTCGTGCAGGCAGCCGCTAGGAGCTGGAAAAGGCAAGAAAAGCGGGCTCCCCCGGCCTTCCGGAGAGGGGCGCAGCCTTTGGACACCTGGACTTCAGCCCGCGGGGCCCACGTTGGACTTCTGACCCCCCGAACAGTCAGGTAATAAATTTGTATTGTTTATGCCAATAAAAATGAATACGCTGCCCTGTCCCGGTGGGATAAAACCGTTTTTTGCTTGTTCTTAATCTTCACATTATGTATGTGGTTCTTTCGAGGCGCTTCATGATCCTGGTGAAGTCAGTAAGCCGCGCAGAGATGCAGGGGCTCCCGGCTTCCCTGCTGGAGAGCGTTTATCAGTTGCCACACTGCCGCCTTGGATGTCGGGCTGTGTGAGGACATCGGGAAGGGCCTTCCTGCCGCACAAGACAATGGTACTTCTGATATTTAAAGAGGAATTAAGTGATGATAATCGCTGTGGAATGTTGTATTCCCTGCTGTTGGGATTTTAGCCCTGGTTTAGCCCTGGGTCTCATTTGGTTTGGAAGAGTGCAGCACTTTTCTCAAAGACAGTGAGCCCGGCTGGCTGGCTGGGGGATTTTGGTCAGGAGGGGAAGAGCTTGTGTGAGAAGATGTGGTTTCGTCTGTCTCTGCATAAATGGCCATGAAGACTCTTGAAGGGAACTGGGACTGAGAGAGGAGGGAAGGAGCAGAAGTCTTCCAGACAGAGACCCCAGAGCAAGGGGCAAGGGCCTTTGGCAGCAGGCACAATGGGAACGCCGGCCTGTGGTGGAAACACGGAAGGACGTGACTCGTGGGCAGAGAGGCAGCCGGGGCACCTTCAGAAATGGGACTCTGATGCCAGTTCCCATGTGTGGATTTTCCCCCTGCACACCAGCAGTCAGTTCTCCGACACCAGCTGGCTGGGTGTCCTGCAATTCAACTGAATGCTGACACAGTCTCCTGGAGGCAGCGTCAGATCCCACAGGTTGAGGGCTCTGTTCTGCAAGACGAATGTCCCGCCCTTGGCGTTGCTGGTCCTCAGCCTTCAGACCCAGAACCTACACTGCTGGTTCTTTGGATGTCAGGCCTTTGAACGACACCACCGCTCTCCTGGGCCTCCACCTCGCAGATGGCAGAGTGTGGGGCGTGGCCCACCATAACCATGTGAGCCAGTGCCATAAATCCATCCCTTCCTGTGTGTCTGTATTTGTCACACTGGTCTGTTTCCCTGGAGCCCCCTGACTGCTACACAGTGCACAGGCCTCCTCTGTGCTGAGACTTAAGGAGTGGAGAATGAATGTGTGTTCCTTGCATGTCCCTTAAGTTGCGGGGTCGTGCTTGGCACAGGGGTCCTTGAAAAAAATGCCCCGTGAAAGCAGCATTGGGAGCCATTCTGGTGCAGGCCGATCTCTCTAGGAGGTGGTGCTCCCTGTTTATGTTGAGTTTTGGTCTTACTCTTGAACAAATAATCATGATATTAATACCCTTGTGGGGTAAATGGAACTGTGACATAGTCTACAATGTGCTCTTCTGGATCCATTTGCTGAATTTCACGTTCTCTCAGGTTTCCGAGTGTTGTCGGACCCTGGTAGGATGTTGCTGAGCTGTGCTGGGCCTTTGGGAGGGGCAGATTGTAGGGGAGGGATGCGCCTGCCGCTGACCCCACACCGTGTTTCCCCACCACCGGCCTCTGCCTGGTTCCTGAGTCTCAGCCTGGGGGTTCAGAGGACGACAAAGTTCAGAGTGTCCCCGAGTAGAGAAGTCTCCCCGAACACTCCCCTTATCTTCTATTGCTAAGACTTAAAACTTGGGAACACCAAGACCCTTCAAATAGAGTCTTGCACTCTAGTGCTTTGATTGGTGCCAAATCCAAAAGTTTGAAATTCACTCCAAAGTGTTAAATTTGCCACTAAAAAAAATGCTTGTAATTTGCATTTCAAAAGCACGTAACTTTAAAATTCCTTTCCATCTCTCTAGTCTTTGCACCATGCAGCCGAGCCTTCCCTGGGCACAGCCCAGTCCCCTCCCTCCTTGCGACAAATTTCAAATGCGTTTTTCTAGATACCAGTACACACCAGCGCGATCTGCCAGTGCTGAGGTCTGCAAGCCAGCTTGGCTGAGGCGGCGGCCAGCTCAGTCACTGGCAGTGGCTTGAGCCGTGGTTGTCAGAGGTTTCTGATGTCAGCCCCGGGGGAAATCACACACACCATAACCATTGGAAGCAGAGACCGTGAGCCAGACCCTGGCTGCCCGCAGTCCTCCCTTGTGGCTGGTAATTCGCCAGGAGAAACAAAAAGAATTTGGGACTGTGTACTGCCTACACTGAAGACAAGCAAAGCAAGGGCAAGCCGGGTACTAATTACCTCTTGCAGAGGCAGACTTTGCCTGATGTCCCGAGGCACAAGGAGGGGGTTCCTGCTCATAGGAGGATGCTGCTGAGATGAGATCTGAAAGCGAACCCGGGGGCAGGCTCGATGCGCCAGTGGGTGCCTGCCGGCGGTTCTCAGCAATGTAGGTATTTTCATCATCTGCCCTCAGCTGCTGCCTCCGGTTTCTGGGAATAGTGCTAGGATATGTCCCACTTGGTGACGTTCCTGACCACCGCCCTTCCTGGCAAAGCTCCCCATTCATCTTCCATCGCTCAACCTCCGTTGAACCTCATGTTTAAGTAGAGCCCCTAGTCTTGTTTTCAGTTGTTGACACTACAGTGAGAATCAGGTGATGAAGATTCATTTTTACAATCACCGAGGTAGATTTCCACGTCTCAGGCAGTTGGGGACGCCAGGACAGTTTCTGATCCAAGTAAGCACCTGGGCTGCACCCAGGTGGGAGTCCCGGCACGCGGAGCCTGCCTGGGGGTGTAGACAGGTCTGTGGGGTGACCCAGTGACTGGAAGCTCGGATGCACGGATGTGTCATGCTGGGGGTGTTGCTATGAGAAGATGGACTTTGTGGCGGTGAAGTTCTCACGGGCGTGTCTGTGTGCATGTGCACAAAGTGTCCCCGTCCGATCTTCCGTCCTGTCCTCTCTCTGGCTCGGAGCTGGTAGCTGTTTTTCATGTGCTTACGCAATTTTTGTTCACTCTGTGAGCTTAGAAGCCTATTCAGTGGGAGTGTGCAGATGAATAAGAGCTGGTCTTGGTCTTCTTCTGTCAGTGTCACCATCCGCATCCTCACCATCACCATCATCATTATTGCCACTGTTATGATGGCCGTTCCTAGCCCTCCCCAAGAGTCCTCTCTGTCCAGTGCTGTGCTCATGCTTTACTCATCTAACTCCTGTGATCTCATTTAACTCCCGCAACAGCACTGCCAGTTAGATATCATTGTTCCTACTTGGCAGTGAGGCCCCTGCATCTCGGGGTGGTTGAGTGTCTTATACGAAGTCACGCAGTGACAGGCCAGAGACCAGAGCACAGCTGTGTTTGACGTCAAAGCCTAGGTCCTCAAAATCATACCACGTTGCCTCTCTTAGAGATCTCACTGACCAGCTTTCTAAATAGAGGTTTGGTCATGACCCAGATCAGTGGGATCGGTAAAAGCCAGATTAAACAAGTTTCTTGAAGTTGCATGCTGAGATGAAACAATGCACTTCTTAGTGATTCAGTTACTTAGGGTGCATCCAGTTTTCACGGCAGTCTGTGGAATACAAGTGTTTTAGGCCTTGACATCACCGTTTGGTTTTGTGTTACTGCAACTCTCTGCAAATCTTCCGACCACATGTTTGCACTAAGTTTTCCTTCTTTTTAATGGGGCATTCTCATGCATGAGTGTTTCTTTAGTTTTCTTGCTTTCCGGGAAGGAAGAGGTTGGGGAGATTTTTAGCTCATAAGACTTCCTAACATTTCTGGCTCATAAATTTTATCTATGAGCTATTTTCTGCAGAACTCGATATTGTTTCTTGACATGTTCAGGAGCTTGGCCTGTGCCCACTTATCTGCTTTATAACAGAAACATTGGACTGAGGTAAAAAGAAAAAGGCATTCTGGGGATAGGCCAAAAAGAGAAGGGGAGATGGGATCAGAAAAAGGTTTAGGGGAAACATATAACTGTCCTCTTCTCCAGCTTTAGTTTTTAATCTCAGAAAAATTACAGGAGACTACTATGCTCTGGAAGGGTGGAATCTTAAATAGGAGGATCATTTTATAGGAGAGAATTATTTAAAATTGAAACTGAAATGTCAGCTGGCAAGGGTCTCTTGGTTCTAGTGACATTTGCGGAATATGTTTTCTAAGCTGAGAGAACTTTGGGGTTCTCCTGATAGGCACCCTAAATTCTTTTGGGGGCTCAGCATCCTGGGACGGGTGCAAGAGGGTGGGAGTGTTATCAGTGCAGGGAGCTAGTAACTCAAGCTGATTTGCCTACAACCCCTGGAGGCCGGGGTTCGACTGCCTCTGGCTCCAGAGTTTGGTGGTGGCGGAGGAGGAGGAAAGTAGGAGGAGCTCTGGGCTCCCAGACAGTTAAATTGTTTATACTCCCTGCGCCTGTGTCAATGCAAGAGGCACTGCAGAGACTCAGGGCTGTGGGTGCGATGCCTGATGTTTACCGTCGGGTTTATTTCCTCATTATCTGTCCTTTGCCCCTGCACACCCACTCCCAGCCGTCTTCTGAGCCCCATCTCCTGAGCTAATTAAGCCAAATGTTGCCTTTCTGTCTGGCTTCCTTCCTTCGCTTTGTTACCAAGGCAACCGGGTTTGTTGCTTGTGCTTTTTCAGGGTCACATGGATGCTCTGCTCAATTTGCTTGATCATTTGTGGAGAGTTGTTTCTGTGCTACATGAACTTTATAAGGCTTGAAATGACCCAGAGCACTACAAATCTTTTCATTATCCCCAGGGTAATGGGTCACTGGGAGCCCAGGGACAGAGGGATCTGGGAAGACAGATTTGAGCAAGGCCAAGTTCTACTTGTCCCTTATGGTCTGGGGTTCATGCACCTGGCCTTAGGGATAATGGGCCATCCTTGTCAAGCGCTCTGCCCCACTGGGCAGCCCTGGCACTTGAGATCCTTTATACGACCATCTGTCCCTTGCCTGGCATCTTCCTCTCGCTCTGGGTCTCAGCAAGTTTGCATCCCTGTTGCCTCCTTTCAGGTAACTGCTGTCAGCTCACCAAGGTCATGGGGCCACCGCCCTTTGCTGCCGAGCACCTAGCCCAGGCCCTGACATACGGTGACATTTGATAATATGTGTTGAATTGTGTGCAAAATAACCAATTCTTCTTCCCTTTACCTTCTTGAGACCTAAGTAACCAATATGTTAGTCAACAGATATTTATTAAGCACTGTATTTGTTTGCTGTGGCTGCCATAACAAAATACTATAGACCGGTGTCTTGAACAACAAAAATTTTGTTTCTCAGAGTTCAGAGCTACGGCATCCAAGACCAAAGTGTCGCTAGGTTTGGTTTCTTCTGGGGCCTTTCTTCCTGGCTTGGAAATAACTGCCTTCCCTCGTGTCCTCTCTGTGGCATCCCTGGTGTGTCGTCTGTGTCCAAATTTCCTCTTCTTACAAGGAGCCCACCCAGGTTGCATCAGGACCCACCATAATGGCCTCATTGTAGCTTAATATCTCTTTAAAGGCCTTATCTCAAAATAGTCACATTTGGAGGTCCTGGGGGGTCAGAACATCTACATACAGATTTTGGGGGGACACAATTTAGTTTACAACAAGCACCCACTATTTGTCAGGATGAATGCTAAGCCCCACAGGCAGAAGAAAGGGTGAGGTTCAAAGTTCTTGACTAGTGCCATGGAATGGATACTAACAAGGGCCGATCAGGACTGACCAGGTTAAGCAGGAAGGACGCCGCTGCGTGTAATTCGTGTGCACGTATTTGTGTGCACAGGCTTGGTCTGGGCCCCAGACACGGCATCAGAGGGTCCCGGGTCCCATTCTGCCTGCAGTCTGGTGGGAGAGCTAACAGTGGGGGGCGATTTCTAAGAGGCTGAGTGTTGGAAGGGTCGGTTCAGGCTGCTGGGGAGGTGCACTGGGGGCGTCAGCTCCTGAGCATCTGTGAGGGACAGGGTGGGGACCCGTTCCCTGAAAGAATGCTTCCTCCCTTGGCCAAAGTTTCCATCCCCAAGGCCTCTCACACAGACGCAGGTGGTAGCTGCCCTTCTCCCCGGAGGGATGAGATGGTCATCTGGCTTCTTCCTGCCCCGTAGTGCCCTGAAGACTCTTCCTCTTTCTCTCTTTAAGCTGAAGTGTGACCGAGAATCCCTGAGAAGGTAAAAGTAAGGGGTTATCTTAGGTTTTGCAGAATAGTGAGGGATGTTAATGACTAAGTAAAAACAGGTAGGGTAGCAAGGTAGGATGAAGTAAGGGAATGGGCACAATGGGACCGAGGTAACGAGGGTACAGGAAACCTTCTATTAAGAAGACTTGGGGAAGGCTTAGGAATCAAAATAGTAGCTAACACTCATGCATTTTCTCTGCATTCACCCAACATTTGTTAAGCATATGCTATGTGATAGGAACTATTCAAGACATTGGGAAGATGCAGCAAATAGCAGAGAAGGCAGTTGCTCTGGCAGCGTTTGCAGTCTGCCCAGCTAACCTCTTCTGTACCTGAAAGCGGCTGCTGCCTTATACCTCCCCAGTTCCCCTGCGGGACTGAGGCACTCATTCCTCCAGCTGTTGGCCGGTGCTGACAGCTGCTGGTTCACAGGGATTGTCCTTGGCTGAAGACCCCCACCTCACGTAGGGTTGTCCCCCTTCCTGGGGGCAGCCTGCATCCAAAGATCCGTGGATGAAGAGTACTAAGGACCAACACTTTGTCTTAATTCTAGGCAACTCTGAAGAGCTATCTCAGCCCCAGAGCTCCCTGTGGGATCAACGGAGGGCTCCGCTGTGACTGCATCGTATCCCCCTGTCAATCAACCCTGCATCCCTCACCACCGCCCCCCCCCAGGTGTCCCCTGGGGTAGCACTCGCTGAAGGATCCTGTGCACAGGCTCTGCCTTAGAGTCCCAGATGGGACACCTGACCTAAGACCCGTGTAAAAAAAAAATACCAACCATAGCCTATGTTTTCTATAAATTAGGAAATAACAAAATAAAATTTAAAAAAAGCCTCAACTTAAAATAAAAATGATGAAAATTAAAAAAGAAAAAAAAATTAAGGCTTAAACAGGTTGAGTAACTTGCTCCAAAGCAAAGAGTTAAAATGAGGCAAGTTTCCTGCCTGGTACCCAGAAAGGTGGCGAGGAAGCTGGGCCTCGAGGGATGAGCTAGACCTGGGCAAGCGTGGGCTTCCAGGGTGACTTCCCCAGCTCTCTGGTGACCACGTGGCTGGGCTCCTTGCCAGGTAAGGGTCAAGTCACTTACTATTGATCCTCAAAAAGCCGCTCTTCCCTTTTCTTAAAGTGTCTCTGTGAATGCAGCATATTGATTTCAGAAAGGCAGCCTAAGCTAGTTTTTAAAAACTGAAAATACAGCTTTTATTAAAAACTCGAACCTATAATGTTTTTTGGATTTTTCCTGATCGCGCCCTACCTGCCGACTCTCGTCCAAGAAGACCAAGTACTCACAGAGGGCAGGAAGGACTGATACTGTTGAAGGGCCCTGTCCCCATGAGGCTGGTTCTCTTATACAGACGCGAGGGCTTTTTAAATCTGTGTGTGTGTTTAACAGCCAACAACCTACTTTCCTGTTGATTATGTCCCTCGAGAATCACAATAATCTGGCAGTAAGTTTTCAAAAAATTTTAAAGATTTTATTAATTTTGTTAGAGAGAGAGGTAGGGAAGGATGAAGAGAGGGAGACAAACCGTGTTGTGAGAGAAAAGCATCGATCGGTTGCCTCTCGAAAGCGGCCCAGCTTGGGACCAGAAATCAAACAAGCGACCCTTTGCTTTGTGGGGTGCTGCCCCACCAAGCCGCACCTGTCAGGGCTGCCAGGTGGGCTTTGACACCCCTCTTTTATAGACAGGGAGACTGGGACTTGGAGGGATTAAAGTGCTCCAATTTTATAATTGCTGCTGTTATTTTTCCATTCAAAAAGACCTGTCTTCATTGTACTGACCAACCTTTGAAAGTAATTTTGCTTTTATAATTTATTTTATATTCCAACGATGTATACTTTATATGTAGGGTGGGGAAAAGTAGGGTTTATGGCTGTTCTTATGGGAAGTGGTGCAATAATTGATAAACAACAGTGCAGAAACAAGCGCCGTGTTTCTCGTACTCACAGCCGAGAGCCTACTCTCGCCCCACCCTGTGTTTGCCTTTCTGTCTCTTCCTCTGTATTAATTTTTCATTGTTTGAATCTTCCCCGATACGTGTTTTACTGATTTGAGAGAGAGAAGGAAGGAGAGAAAGAGAGAGAGACATCAGTCGGTTGTCTCCCATGTGCACCCTGCCTGGACATCAAACCCACAACCCAGGTATGTGCCCTGATCGGGAATCAAACCCACAACATTTTGGGGTATAAGATGATGCTCCAATAACTGAGCTCCCCAGCCAGGGCACATTTATTTTTCATTTTTAATTTATCGAATTGAATACTTAGATAATTTAACCTAATGAACACACCGAAGACCTCTGAATGCCATTTCAGTGGCATCTCAACGATTTTGTTATGACAGTGTTGTCACTGTGTTAACTTTGAAATTATCTATAATTTGGGTTTTGATCAGATGTTATTGAACAGAGCTCTTTAAAATTTCCAGATAGTTATTTTGGGGTTGGATGCACCTGGTCACCTTGTGTTGCAAATGTCTATTACCATCAAGTTGCAGAATGATCTCTAGTTTTCAAGTTTACTCAGTTTTGTGTGTCATCTCTATTTTTAAATGTTTCACGAGTGTTTAAAAATGTACATTTTCTGTTGTGCACAACTTCTTAGAGCGATTTGATTGATGAAGCTTGCCAGTTGTGAAATTCAAGGCTCCAGTTCCATATAGAAACACAACAATTTTTATGAGATTATTTATCATTCCATCCTACTGCTTCCAAGGATTAGTTAGCTTCTGCTTGCATTTCTAACAACTTACTTTATATGTGTGTGCAATTATGTTGTTAAGTGCTGTTGTAGGTATTTGGTCGATTATAATTTTTATCAGCATAAGCATTTCTTTTTTTGTTTGTTTTTTAAATATATTTTATTGATTATACCATTACAGTTGTTCTATTTCCCCCTTCATTCCCCTCCACCCTGCACACCCCCTCCCCCATTATTCCCCCCCACTTTAGTTTATGACCGACCACTTGTCTCAAATTCTTTAGATTCTAGATTTCCCATACTATTCTTGCCCTCCCCCTATTTTCTACCTACCATCTATGCTACTTATTCTCTGTACCTTCTCCCCCCTTCTCCTTCTCCCACTCCCCTGTTGCTAACCCTCCATGTGATCTTCATTTCTATGGTTCCCCTCCTGATCTAGCTGTCCTCTTAGTTTGCTTTTGTTTTAGGTGTGGTTGTTAATAACCGTGAATTTGCTGACCTTTCACTGTTCACCTTTTTTATCTTTTTTTTCTTAGATAAGTCCCTTTAACATTTCATACAACAAGGGCTTGGTGATGATGAACTCCTTGAATTTGATCTTATCTGATAAGCACTTTATCTGCCCTTCCATTCTAAATGAAAGCTTTGCTGGATAGATCAATCTTGGATGTAGGTCTCTGGATTTCATGACTTGGAATACTTCTTTCCAGCCCCTTCTTGCCTGTAAGGTCTCTTTTGAGAAATCCGCTGAAGTCTGATGGTAACTCCTTTGTAGGTGACTGTCCCCTTATCTCTTGCTGCTTCTAGAAATTGATCCTTCATTTTAATCTTGGCTAATGTAATGATGATGTGCCTTGGTGTGTTCCTTCTTGGGTCCAACTTCTTTGGGACTCTCTGAGCTTCCTGGATTTCCTGGAAGTCTATTTCCTTTGCCAGATTGGGGAAATTTTCCTTTATTATTTGTTCAGATAAGTTTTCCACTTGTGGTTGTTCCTCTTCCCCTTCTGGTACCCCTACAATTCGGATGTCGGTACATTTAAAGATGTCCTGGAGGTTCCTAAGCCTTTCCTCATTTCTTTGAATTCTTGCTTCTTCATCCTTTTCTGTTTGGTCATTTTTTTCTTCCTTCTGGACCACTCCTTTGGTCTGAGTCCCAGTTTCCTTTCCATTACTATTGGTTTCCTGTGCATTTCCCTTCATTTCAATTAGTTTAGCCTTCATATGTTCCTCTAATTTGTGACTAAAATCAACCAGTTCTGTAAGCATCCTGATCACCAGTGTTTTGAACTGTGCATCTGAAAGTTTGGCTATTTCTTCATTGCTTAGATTTATTGGCTCTGGGGCTTTGAGTTGTTCTTGAGCCATGTTTTGATTTGTTCATGTCTGTTATGTATGATAAATGGAGCCTTAGGTGTTCACCAGGGTGGGGCCACCCAGGTTGCTGGTTTGTGATGCTGTATGTGGGGGCGGGGTCAGAGAGGGACAATAGCAGTCCCCTCTGCTGCTTCCTGCCACTGGGGCCTGCGTGGTCTGTTTCACCACTGGCTCCTTCACCAGTTTATCTGCGTGCAAATGTGTGACCGTGGTCAGTCCTCAGTGGGTCCACCCATTGCTACTCCACACCTGGGATCCGCCCATGGCTGCCGGTGCGCCTGGGTCGCGCACCAGGGTCGGTCAGGTGGATCTTTCTTGCCCCGCCCCGCTCTGCTGCTGGCTCTGCCCCTCTTACTGGTTCGGCTGAAGGGTTCGTTGTTGTGAGACTTCCGTGTAGTTCAATTTTCTGTGGTTTGGCTGCGTTTTTGTTGCTAAAACGTTGTTGTTTTTAAACTTGGTTGTGTGAGAAGGTACAGTGCTTCCACCTATGCCTTCATCTTGGCAGAAGTCCAGCATAAGCATTTCTTGTGTCTGATTTAATGTCCACCCCATTAAATTTCATTACACCTGAAATTAATATTGTGAGGTTATTTTCTTTTGAGGAGGACAGATTAGGGAATAGTATCCAGCATTCGCCTGATTTATTTTCCTGCAACACCTTGTTTTTAAACTTCCAAGGTCTTATTTTAGTATGATTCCTATAAAAAGCATGCAGATAGATTTCATTGTTTGTTTGGTTTGGTTTTCATGACCAATCTGGAAGTTTCTGTGTGATGAATGTAACCCAGATATATTTGTTGTGATTAATGATACATTCAGGCTTATTCTCACTATCTTATTTTATGTTCTCTTATATTCTTTTGTCTCTTCCTTTATTGAGATTATAATATTCTTATTACATTTTCTCTCTATTTCTTTGGAATACAAACATGAAATTTATATTGTTCTGGTAGGTCCTTTTAATTACTGATATACATTACAACATATATAAATATCAACATCTAGACTCATCCTCAAAGTCTTCATCGGTCTCTGTATTCTCTGATCTACACTCGTTACTGCAGGTCTGTGGTTCCTGGTCTCTTGCACTTTATGCAACAGTAGTATTTCTTAAAAATAGATTGTGGACTTGTACAGGGTTGTCAAATTTTATTTTGTTAAATAAGGACATTAAAACAACAGCCACCCTACTTGTCATCTGTCACCTCCCATTGCCACCATTCAGAACAGATAGGATATTTTAATGCCAATGAGTTAAGGATGGCATAATAAAAGATGATTTGAAAAAATTGAATAAATACTTTATGTATTTAGCTTTATAGAAAAATCTATTTTATTTTTTTTTAAAATTTCACTGTGGATTCATAGAAACTCCATAATGGCCTGATGCTAAGACAAAGACTGGCTTTTGGAAATCACATGCTCACAACTAATCATTTACAGCCTTGCCTGCCTCCCTCACTTCCTATATCCAAAATATGTTGGATCCAAACTTCCTATATGTTGCTCCCATATCCCAAACCCTCTTCCATGCTTGGTATTTTCCTTCTCTCCCTCCCTTCTTTCCTTTGGTTCTTTCTTGCCTCTCTGTATTTGCCAGTAATTTTTATCTCTTCCTGAAATGCCTTTCCCCTGCTCTCATACACAGAGCTGACATTTTATACGAGGGATAGATTTTCGAAGAATTTACATGATTCAGAACTAACAAAATCAGAGGTGGGTTGTCTCACAGACATGACAAAACTACTGATGGTGGGTGTTTCTGTTTACCAGCTCAAGGGGTAACGGTGCCCACACTGCCTGCAATTTACTGGCATAACAATATTGAAAATAAACAATTCCAGATGAATTAAACAACAGTTTGGAAATGGCATAGTTTCAAATTTTGTGCATAGGTTGGGACTTCATTCACAGCTTTATGTCACAGACTTTCAAATCAATTTAATGTTGCATAATATGCAATTGCCCTTTTGTTATACTCAGTTCTCTGATTTCTCGTTAGTGCTTGATTGTACTTGTGATATAATTGCAATAGTTGCAGCAGGAACCTTCACTCATTCTGCCCAAGAGGGGAGATGCTGTTCTGATTGGCTAGAGTCTCAGCCTTGATTCGGTGAATGTTTACTTAGTAAGAGCACTGAGCCTTATGGTGAAGGTGACCCTACAGTTAGTTTTCCCGGCACATCCCTGATTACTGACTTCGGCCACCATGTGGTCACCCCCATCAGGACTCACTCGTAGCAGGACCCCTTGTGAGTGCCACACTCTGTGCATTCTGTTCCCTATGGCAAACTGACCTGCCCAGGGCCTGCCTCATTTTTTTGGTCCTGCCTGGGTCCCTGCGCCTGAGAAGATAAGTTGGGGATGCTCTGTCCCACAGACCCTGCCATCCCAGATTCAGGGAAAGCAACCAATTTTTCCAGTGCAGCATTTACCTGAGCACGAGGTAGTGGGTGATTCCAGTGGCTCCCCCTTCTATTAATAATGATGTGTTTTGTTTTCTCCTGGTGGCTGCCGTGTACAGCTCCCAGCGTTCGGTGGTTATGTGTGAGGCTGCACATCCTTTCCCCACCTTCCCAGTGAAGCTCCCGGAGCTCAGGGCTTGTGTCTTGTTTGTGTTTTAGGCTCAGTACCAACAGACCCCGATGCCCAATATCTCTGATTAAGTGAAACTGCTTTCTTGTTAAACCATTACCTCTAAACAGGCACGTCTTCTTTCTGGCTAAATGAAATATCTTCCTGACTGTGTATTAAGTGTCATTTCTCCCTCCGCATGCATGGGGACCATCTGGCAAATGCCACTTATTGTGTCTCTTCTGGTACCTGAAGGCAGATATTGTTACCCTGAAATTCTATTTCTCTGCATTAAAAGCCACAGTACATCCAATATTGCCCCATTGTGCTTCTGTGACCCAACAATTGAATCATTTTGTGCTTCCTTGGATCTTCTCCAATTTTTTCTCATCTCTCTATAGATGTAGAGGCCAAGAATGCAAGCCAGGTCTGGAGGAAGCACTCCTCACTGGCCCTTTTATGTCCTTATCTCTCACCCCAGCCCCTGATCTTCATTCTAGACACGCTTCTCTGCCTCATTCCATTCGTTGTCCGTTGTGGTCCCTGTGGGCTGTATTCTCTTTCTACGTCTTTGTAGGTCATTGACCCTCTTGTACCTCTGGGGTTTTTTTGTTTTTGTTTTGATTTACAGTCTAATATCTTATACATAAAGCCTATTAAACTACATCCTTGATGTGTGTGTTTTGATGAGTTCAAAGACAGCTTGACAAACTGTATTGTGGATTTTTAGCATATCTGCCCAAATCCTCATAAACGATGCTGACTGCTACCAGTGCCTGATTGTTACATCTTTGTTGGCACTTCCCCTGATACAGTGGCTACTAGCCCCCTGTGACTACTTAAAATGAAGTTAAGATGAAACAAAAATAAATGTTCAGTTTGTGCCACTAGACACATTTCGAGGGCTCAGCAGTCAGCTGTGGCCAGCGGCGACCTCATGGGACCACACAGGTACACATTCCCGGGTCTGCAGAGGGTTCTACGGGGCGACACTTCTCTATAAAGTTTTCCAGGTGGAAGAATACTTTTATTAAAAAAAAGATGTTATTTATTTATTTTTAGACAGAGGGGAAAGGGAGGGAGAAAGAGGGGGAGAGAAACACCAATGTGTATGGTTGCCTCTCACGCACCCCCTACTGGGGACCCAGGCATGTGCCCTGACTGGGAATTGAACTGGAGACCCTTTGGTTCACAAGCTCAATCCATTGAGCTACATCAGCCAGGGCTGGAAGAATACTTTTGGTAGAAGAAAGTGGCCATATTGGTGACTTGAACTCAAGGATCAAGGAACTCAGACACTATGTAGTCCAGTAATGCCAATGTTTTTACTCCTAAGAACCTATGTCTGTATTTTCCCATTAAAAAAGTCCTGTTTCTGCCCTGGCTGGTGCGTCTCAGTGGACCGAGTACCAACCTGAGAACTAGGGGGTCGCCAGTTCAATTCCCAGTCAGGGCACATGCCTGGGTTGTGGGCCAGGTCCCTAGCTGGGGGCATGTGAGAGGTAACCACACATTGATGTTTCTCCCCTTCTTTCCCTTCCCCTCTCTCTAAAAATAAATAAATAAAATCTCTAAAATTAAAAAAAAACCTGTTCCACAGGGTTTTTATTATTGAATAATTGATAATATCTTCCCTTACTTGTGGATTCAAGGCATAAACAAACATTATACCATCTGTTAGCAGGAATATAGGACCACGTTGAGCCACTAAAATCCTAGACAAAATTAAAAAAAATTTTTAATTTGTATACGAAAGCCTAAAAAAGGCAAATCTATAGCAAAGGCAAATAGAAAGTGGCTCAGTGGTTGCCAGGGGCCAGGGTCTGGATTCAGCCAGGACCACAGAGGGAAACAAGAAAACTTTCAGGGGCAATTAAGATGTTCCATAGCATATACTTCTGTCAGAGCTCAGGGAAATGTATACCACAAAATCGCTAATTTTAACGTGTAAATTTATCTCAATAAAGCTGATTAAACCTTTTCTTTTAATTATTATAATTTATTTTTGGTTTTAGTAGACTTATCCCGGGTAAAGGTATATTTTACATTCCAATTCTTGAATTTCCGAATAGAGCTTTTGGATCCGATTGTCTTCCCTCCTAATTCTTTAAACCAGCCTGAAGAGTCCCCCAGAGCGAGCGCCCCACGGCTGTCTGTGCCCTGCTCACTAGGGTGCTGCTGCTTTCTTGCTCTCCCCTGCCAGCCGTCTCCCAAGTGGCTGCTTTCGCTCTAGGAATTGCGAAGTTTTAGAGGCTTTGTTGTTTTCTCACTGGTTGCACTATTCTGTTTTCTGCATATACGTTGTAATGTATATGACTTAGTACAGTTTTATACACACAAAATTTGCAAAGAGTACAGGTATATGCTATACTCAGTTTTTAAAAATTACGGGATGTGCGGCAGGGACCCGTTGCCTGTTGCTTGGTCTTGGCTGTGCGACCCGAGCTTCTTTTATGCCTCTTTTCTTCTGGTCGTAGCGTGTATGTTTTTGCCTCTCCCTAACCACTGTCAACCTCTGGCCCTTCCTGTTTGGACTCTGACCCCTGGCAATGGCCTCTGGACCAGCATCCTGAGAAAGTGGCTAATACCGTCAACTCCTCTTCACAGAGGGGTGACGTAGCTGCCGCCTATGACCTACACAAACCGTAGGTCAGGGACTCCAGAGTGGAAAATTTTGATCATGTTCAATGACATTATTTTTGTGTTTATTTATTGAATTATACATTTTATTCAACATTTATTGAAAGCTTCAGAGAGCCAACCTACTTTTGCAAGAAATGTGACCCGTATTTTGATTTTTGTCCAGTCTCATGGCTTCTTTTGTCCCTAGTCCTGCTTCCAGAATAGTGTACCCCATATAAAAAGGTGGCACTCTGCCAAGTCTCCTTTCTTAGTCTCACTTTTGAACCCCTCACCTTGAACTAGGCCACGGGCCTCCTTTCGTCTCCATATATGGCTCCCACTCCATCTGCTCTCCTGGCTCAGCTTTCGTTTCTGCCGTTTTCTCATTCACTTGCTTTTGCAAGGCCTTCTCTTCCTGTGCCTGAGCTGGGTTTCTGTTCACAAGGATCTGGACCTGATCCCAAGCTGCGTGGCGAAGTCCTGACTGGCGATGAGTTTTACCCGTCTTCACCCTGTACCTTCTTGGCCATTATTCTCCCCTTGGTTTTCCCCGCCCTGTAAGTGGAGCCTGATGCTTCTTCAGCCTCCCAACTCCGTGCTCATTGGATCGTCTCTGGATCACTTACAGTCTGAGCTGGAGCAGAGCTGGCGGCTCCTCTGGGCCAGGCCTTCATCTTCTCGGAGCATGAACCAGACAGAGTGACTCGCTCCAGCTGCAGAGTTGACGGAAACACAGCCGTGCCTGGGCTTTACCCAGGAGTAAAAAATCACCTGATTTTTTTCCTGGTTGTCTTGTCATCTAACCAACATTCCCAAAATGCTGTTGCTCCAAAAAAGATTCTGTGATCAAATCAATGTTGGCAACAACGGATTAACCAAATTTCACCAGATTTCTTTGCTGCTAGAGTTGTTTTTGAACATTTAAGCAGATCCGTGTGTGAAACTCAAAGGTGGGGGTATATTACATTCAATAATTTATTTCCAAGTTATTGGACAGTAGAATTCTATAGTCATCCAGATTATGCTGGATAGTGCTCATTAAAATACGTGGTAACTTTGATCATTTCTTTGAGGACAGAAGACCTTGAATATTTTATGGGTAACCAAGAGCTCTTCAAATAGATATTTTGCTTTTACCCACCAAGAATTATTTTCATAGTAGACTAATTGATTTTTAAAAATCTGTCCCTGGGGATATGTTTACTAATTTGAGAGAGAGGTGGAGAGAGAGGGGGAGGGAGAGTGAGAGAAATATCTATAGGTTGCCTCCCACATGCGCTCCGACCAGGGATTGAACCTACAGCCTCCTGATGGTGTAGGGCTCCAACCAACCGAGCCACCCAGCCAGGGTAATAGGAGACTAGCTGACTCTCAAATCACCTTTACTCGATGAGGTAGAAGTGCAAGATGTTGAAAGAAGACAGTTTCACTCAGGTTTACACTTTACCCCCCTGAGGGGAATATGTGTGGGATGTTTGGCATTCTGCTTTGTGTTTAAGCTGGGTCCCCATCTGTCGAGTCTTTAGGTTTGGTTTATGAATGTCAAGGTTAAATGGAGGTGAAACCAAACAGTTCTAGGAAAGCCAAGGGGCAAATGCTCCATTGATCCAACTGTGTTCTCAGGGCGTCTAGCCTCCCCCAGCCCTCAGCACCCAGACGCTGTTGTTGGCACGGAGACGCCCAGGCACCCATGTGCATTGGCCAAATTTGGTCTGTTGACTAAAGATACAAATTATGTGATATGTTTATGCATGAGAACAAGACAGTTTGAAGTTTACAGGACAGCAGTTGCTTTGTGTGTGAGTGTGTGGGGGATCGAGAGGCAAAAAAGATGCAGTAAGTTACCAGAAAAATCTCCACTTTTGCAATATTTTTAAAAAAGCAGTCACTGGCAAAAATCTATTTTCCCCTGTCTGTCATGGTATTATAGGGAGATCATTTTAAAAATTAGTGTGACTATAATGTGAAAGTTCCAGTGAGTGTGAAATCAGTTAAGAAATGAAATAAACTGAACATTACAGTAGCCAAGTGGGACATCGTAGTGTACTGACGAGTGTTATAAATCTTCAGCTCTGTGTCACTCTGAGCAGACAGTGTGATTCTAGCTGGAACCTTGTCACTTTAAGGAACGCTCTCTCTCATAAGGAGACACATTTAATGGAACTAATAAATTGTTTATCACCTTTGAAAAGAAGTTGCATCTGGGAGCAATCATGGGTGAAGGAAGGAGTTACAAAGGGCTTGGCGAGGTGGTTGAATTATGTTTTATTATGTTTTATCTTTCATAGAATTTATAAAACAGGGTGACAGGGGCGTGGAATGATCTACACTTGGAAGGTGACACAAATGATGGTGGAGAATTAACCTGAGCATTTGGATGTGGCTTGGTTGCCCACCCCTTTACTCTCTGAGGTTAGGTCCTTATGGACTGCCAGGGTCAGGGTCTCCACACTCATGCTTCTTCAGGTATTCACCTTGTAGAATCCCCATGACCTTTCCCATTGTAATTACTTGCTACAGAAGAGATGAACAAAGTCCTCATAAATCGAGCCATTATGTTCTGTGACATTTCCTCTAAGGAAGAAATGCACATGCAATCATTAGTTTTCCTTTGCCTTTCACCTTAGTTCATCAAATCTAGAACACCGTGGGTTATAAGAGGCACTATTGTTTTGTGTTCCACTAAGAAAGACGTTCCTGCTTAACTTATGATGTGCCATTATTCATAGGAGGCACCATATGTTTAAGATGCTAAAATGTGATAAAATGTGGGTCTTATCATCAACGAAATATGGGTCCATAATTTCTGGACCCACGTAGAAAGCTTGGTTCTCCGTAGTATTTCCAGTGCTATTTGGGAATTAGCTTGCCACCCTGGCATCGCCGTGAGTGGTAGGTGCAAGAGGGTTTAATTTTTTTATCACCCGTGTATTTGAGCCTTTTTATAATTATTTAACTTTTCATCTAAGGATTTGTCTTCCCAATTGACTGTCAGGTGTTTTGAATGAGGCCTCCCAATCTAGCCCAGAGCAGTGACCCCAGCAAATAGTAGGTGTCAGGAAGCACTTCATTTATAGACATGTTCATTCCTTCAACAAATGCATGTGCTCATTGAACACCTACTATGTGCCATGTACTGTACCAGGTAGAGGGAATCCGGTGAGTGTAGCACAGGCTCTCTTTTCAAGGACCTCGCTCCACGGTGGTCTCTCAAAGCAAACGCACCATCACGATGCAGAGTGTGAAGTGACGTGAGGTAGAGGTCCTGGTACATGGGAGCGCAGAGAGGGCCCCTAGTGGAGATGCAAGTCAAAGAAGGCTTCCTGGAGGCAGTGTCATGAGCCATGTTGGGGAGGCGGGTGTCAGTCTTGTCAGCAGAAGCACAAACATGAGGGGAATATGGAGGGTTTAAACGCCGAAGGAGGCTCAGCTCCATCAGAGCTCAGACTTGAAAAGGAGGTGGGGGGAGATGAGATAAGAGATTGGGCAGGTATGTAAGGGTCGGATAGTGAAAATCTTAGTTCTTTAATTAAACAATTTACCCTGTTCCCTGTCTCGTCAGTGGGTCCATCAACAAGCATTTGGCCTCTTTCATGTAGTAGAAGAATTGTGATCCTAAGTGCTTACACAGCACTGACACTGTACCTAGTGTTTTGAATAAACTGAGCCATTTAATAATCCCAGCAACCCAGAAGGTAATACTGCTATTCCGTCTTTCAGAAGGGGAAACTGAGGAACAGAGTGGTTAAGTAAGTGGCCTGAAATCCTTCAGCTGCTTAATGGCATTCAAACCCACACAGTTTGCCTCCATAACCAGCTCACTTAACACCCCCGTAATTCTTTAATGATCCGTCACAGCTGTGCCTCTTGGTGGCTGGATGATGAATGGGAGGGCCAGAATTCTCCCCTCCTACCACGCAGGGTGCAGCAGTGAGCTGCGTCTAGACGGAGGTGCTGAGAAGGCAGCCTGCAGCCAGTAACTACGCGGAAATGCCCAACAGGAAGGGACCACCAGCCCAGGACCTGCCCCCAACCTCGGCAATGGTAGCAAACGAACCTGTAAGGTTTATACTCGGTATATCTCAGAGCCGTTTGTTTCTTGGTCTTGATTTCAACAGAAAGAGCCTCATTCAAGACAGCATGTTTCAGTAGGTTTAGATAGGAAATGGACTCCACAGATAAGGATCTTGTGCTCAATTTAGAAACCAAGGCACATTATTTTTGGGGGGGACATTTTTCTCCATGATGTGTTATTTGATCTCTTGTTTTTTTTCTGAGGGAAGGGACCATCATTCCACTTTCTCCTTCATTCCCTTTTTTAGACATTTTATCAGAAAGCATGCATTTGGAAGAATGCCAATCTATTGTAAGTTAGCTGAGATGGTCATGCAAATATCCCGCAGTGCTTATTAAGGGGGAATACATGCTGGAAGGAACAATATAGGTAAATGCCTACTTTTCCCAGTGTGAGAATTGAATATCCTTTTCCTGTCACTGAGTAGTGTGCTGGGGACCAGGGACATCACCTGAATCTGGTCTGGGGGCCTTGGGAAGTGACCTAGGGCAAGTTTGGAAGCTGGAGACCATCACACAATGATTAGGTTGCAGGTCACAAAATGAAAGTTGTGCATATAAGAGACAAATTGTAAACTGACTTTTCTAGTTTGTTTTCAGCTTCCCTTGCTAGTGTTATTTTGTATACACCTTCACTTCCTTTTACTTTGCTGCAGGCTTTTCTTATTTTGAGGCTGAGCACTGAGTATTTTAGCTGTGTCTTCGGGTTCCCTGATACATCTGTAGATGGTCCACATCTCACTTCTAAGAGTCAGGATGCAGAGTTTCCTTTGAAAGAATTGGCTAAACATGCAGTCATTGAAAAAGTGATACTCTTTTCCTTTGGGGATAAAATGTGATTTACACTTTTCAAAGTATTTTGACAAACAAAGGCTGCTGATTGGACTTTGGAACTCCTGAACCCCTGATGGCTGGCATCAAGCTCAGGGGTAAAGAAAAGCAATACCTAGAGGCCACAGAATCTGGCCGACTTCCCGCTGAGGCTTGAGAGCTATCTCCTACCATGTGGGTGTCTTTGCTGCCACCAGGGAAGGAAGTTTCCTCCTTGACCCCGTTCCACTGAATGCCTCTTAGCCCCTGGTGTGCTGGAGCGGGCTCACGCTGGATCTGGCGTCTCTTCCCAATTCCCCATTTCAGCGGTTTCCCAGTGGTGGCTCAAAACTGGCCATGGTGGAAATGTTTACACCAGGGAAATTGGCAGCTCCTAAGAAGCAGGCTTCCTACCACCCACTCCTACAGGGACAGCTGGCAAACCTTCATTGGCAAGTCACTGTTGATTTTACTTTGAAAAGTGCAGAAGGTAGTTTTACAATAAATATTATACAATTGGGTTTACTCTTAGCCAAAAGGTAAAGTAAACTAACAGTGTGAACAGTAGTGCAGCCTGTGTCTTCCTTCCTAGCCTGATACAATGTTAGGGGTTAATGTTTGGTGGGTGACTGAAAGAACCATTTGGGGATTTATGTTCCACCTTTTTGTCACCGAAGTTAGTGTGGACTGGTGTGTTCACTCCGCAGGCTTTAATTTATCCTCAGAGCAGAGCTGCCTGCCATTTTCCTGCCCCTTCCCGCCTGGATTTTCAGCCCCAGGCTCTCTCTCCCGCTGCCTCTGAAAAATCGGACATCCACTGAGTTCCAGGTGCATCTCTGCATTCCAAATTCCTGACACAGAGCGCGTGGGGCCCTTTATCTGCTTCTCAGGGCAGTCTTTGGAAGTCAGAGGAAGAAAACAGAATGTTGTTTATGGAAAATAAATTTTGGGGGGCTCACAGAGTGAAATTTTCCACCCACTTCTACCCTGAGGGGGCCTGGTGGGAGGGTCTCTGTTCTGTTTCACAGCCACAAACTGTGTCACTTTGAGCTTTGACTTCAGGGGAATCTCAGAGTCTGGAAGCCTCAGGATTGGGCAGAAATCTGGACTCTCTGTGCAAACAGTTCTGAAGAATTTCCCCTTGATCTGTGAGTGGCTTGCTCACTCTGTGGCTTGTCAGTGTTTTAGACCCCAAATTGGGAACTATGAAGTTCACATAGATCTTTCTTGTCCCCCATTCCACTGATTGATCTTCAACTGCTGTGCTGTTCTCTCTCTGTCTTTCAGGAAAGTCAGTAAGTAGTATGAAGAGGCAGCCTGGCTTAACTGAAAAAGCAAAGGTTTGATGTCAGGCCTGCGTGGCTCCACCACTTACCAGCTGTGTGAGTCCGCAGCCGATTTCCTTGGAAAATGGAATTTGGAGCCAGTCACACCTGTTCTTCAAGGTCGTTTCTGTTGGGAGGAGAAGTGAAAATTACCTGTGAAATGTCCAGCCCTGGACCTGGCTCACGACAGGTACTCCAGGGATGGTCATGCCCTCTAGTGGGGTTTCTGTGTAATAGCAATAATTACTACAGAATATTTGCAGTATTTATAGTCACTATTCAGCAATTTACATGCATTTATTTCACGTAATCTTCACCAAAAAACCCTCTGTAATTTAGGAGATTAAATTTAACCCCCTCAAGGAGGCTTTTATATAATTTTATCTAAGTTTATCCTACCTACCCATCAATGCCCTGGTATGTTTTCTTTGTACCACTTACCATGATCTGGAATTACACTATTTGTCAGTTTCATATTTATCGCCTGTCTCCATTTGTTAACATTGAAGAAATGTTTGTTTTGATCCGAATTGTACCTCCAGCACCTGACCTATAATACATAATTAATAAATTTAAAAAATGAGTGAGGCGAGTACTATAATATTATTACCTTCATTTTGCCCCATGAGGACACACAAACTTAGATGTTAAATGACTGGTCCAAGGTTACAGAGCTAGTAAGAGGTGGAAAAAAGCCTCAATTGGAATGTGGATTACAGGACTCCAGAATCTGTCCTCAATTCCTATCTTTCCCAGGCTTCTGTTCAATGGGTGAAGTTATTATAGAAAGTCAATGTGTTTCTCAAAGTCTTTGTTAAGTGATATTATTAGCCCAGCATTGTATCAGGGGATATGAAATTTAGAAAAGAAGCTCAATTCAAAGATCTTTGTTCTGCGAGACCTTACGTCCTAACTGGGGAAATACGGTGTTACCGTGAAGTGGGGAGTAACACAGGAGTGTGCTTGGCTAAGGCCCTGTGAAAATCTTTTTAATTATACCTAACAGACGGCATCACAATTACTTCTGCATGTGTCTGCACTTCCCAGTAATCCCAAGCTCCTTAAGAGTGGAAGACCATCACTTGTCCATCCCGCTGTATATGCAAAGTGCATAACAAACTTAGTATATGGCAATCAGGAGGAATTCAGTGTTTGTTGGCTAAATGAACAAATGAATATTCATTGGGTTGGGGTCATTTAGTTTAAAGGCACACAATGGTGCACTTTCAGATAAAGTCTGAGAGTATCGTGGTGATCATAATAATGACAATGTTGATCACACAGAGATAGAGCTCTAGTGAGGAGATTCTAGACTTGAGATGCAAGATGCTGAAGGCCAGACCCTGACTAATTCCCCCTGTGGGGTCTCTGGGAGCCAGCTGGCTGACCTTCCCTAGGTGGTCTCTGAGCTGGTGCTTCCTGGCTCCCTGCCCTGCCCCAAATTTCAGTGGCACCTGCAAATCAAGTGACATAAGTCTTGGAGAGGATAGGAGTAGCACACCTGAGAAAGTGAGGTGAAACTCAATCTTTTAAGTCACCCAATAACAAGTTATGATCTGTAGCAACTAAGTCACAGAGAAATGTTCCTCTAACAAGAACGGCAGTTCAATGTTAATGCATTCTGATTTGCAAAGTAGTAATTTGTGGGTTTTATGGCCCTTGGGGGTGGGGACGCAGCTGTGTTACCCAACTCACTTAGGCAGGAGCATGTGGGACATGGTGTGGCCAAGAGCCCCTGGCAAACCGCAGTCCCCGTTTAGAGATATGGATTAAACTGCAGATCTTGTTATAGGCAATCATTTCCCAAAGCTTGACATCGGATCTGATGGCACCCTGTAGGGTCTTCGGAAATCCTCAGCCTTGTAGGATGGTGGGCAGGACTGCAGGCTTCTGGGAGTTCCTTGCCGCTTCCTGACTGTGGTGCCCCGTCCTCTCGCCACGGCTCTTCCATGTTTGATTCCTCCCCTGTGACATCCTTCCTCCACTTTCCACCTGGAAAGCTCTTACTCAGTATTAGGACCCACTCCTCTTCTGAGCTTTTCCAAGTTGCCTTGTACTTTATCTGTTTACACGTGTGTACCTGTCCCTTCCATCAGATCAAGGGCCAGCGCATTTAATTTTTTTCCTCAAAAAGGGCCAGATGGTAAATATTTGAGGTATTCTGTTTATCTGGTCTCTGTCACGCCCCCCAAACAGCGCCACTACAGTGCTTAAGCAGCCCTGTGGAATAAGGAAATGAATTAGTGTGGTTGTTTTCTAAAAAAAAAATTTAAAGATTAAAAAAAAATTTATCTTTGGAGGGGAAGGGATGGAGAGAGGGAGAAAAACATCAATGTGCGATTGTCTTTCCTGCATCCCCTGCTGGGAACTGGCCTGCAGGGAGCCGGCCTGCAACCCAGGCATGTACCCTGACTGGGAATTGAACTGCGATTGTCTGGTTCACAGGCCCGCGCTCAATCCACTGAGCTACACCAGCCAGGGCTAAAAATTTTTTTTTAAATTTAAATTATATTGTATTGATTATGCTATTACAGTTGTCCCAATTTTTTCCCCTTTGCCCCCCTCTACCCACTCCCTCAGGCAATCCCCCCACCATTGTTCTTGTGTCATGCATATAAGTTCTTTGTCTACTCCACTTCCTATACTGTACTTTTAATTCCCTGTAAATACTGGGAATTCCCTTTTAATTCCCTGTAAATTGGCTGTTCTGTAAATACCTGTTTGTACTTCTTAATCCCCTCTCCTCTCACCCATTCCCACACCACCACCCCCTCCCATCTGGGAACCATCAAAACCCTCTCTGTATCCATGATTCTGCCTCTGTTCGTCTTCTTTGCTTACCTCGAATTTTAGATTCAGTTGTTGATATATATATATATATATATATATATATATATATATATATATATATTGCCATTTTATTGTTCATAGTTTTATTCTTCTTTTTCTAAAATAAGTCCCTTTAACATTTCATGTAATAATGGTTTGGTGACAATAAACTCCTTTAGTTTTTTTCTTATTTGGGAAGTTCTTTATCTGCCCTTCCGTTCTAAATGATATCTTTGTGGGATAGAGCAATGTTGGATGTAGGTCCCTGGTTTTCATGACTTTGAATATTTTTTACCATTCCCTTCTAGCCTGCAAAGTTTCCTTTGAGAAACCAAGCTGACAGTCTTATGTGAACTGCCCTGTAGGTAACTAACTGCTTATCTCCTGCTGCTTTTAAGATTCTCTCTTTATCTTTAAGCTTTGGCATTTTAATTATGATGTATCTTGGAGAGGGCCTCTTTGCATCCATCTTGTTTGGGATTCTCTGTGCTTCCTGGAGTTTGTTGCATGTTTGTTGCATGTCTATTTCCTTCAGCAAAGTAGGAAAAGTTTCTTTCATTATTTTCTCAAATATATTTTGAATTTCTTGCTCTTTCTTTTTTCCTTCTGGCATATCTATGATGCAAATGTTGGAACGCTTGAAGTTGTCCCAGAGGCTGCTTACTCTATCCTCCTTTTTTTTGGATTCTTTTTTCTTCTTCTTGTTCTGATTTTTTTTTTTGCTTCCTTCTGCAAAAAAAGAATCAAATCATTGATTAGATTCTAGGATCTTCTACTCTACTGCTGTTTCCCTGTAAATTATTCTTTATTTTAATTATTGTATCCTTTGTTTCTTACTGTATCTTTTTTATGTGTTGAGGTCCTCACTAAGTTCCCTGAGCATCCTTATAACCAATATTTTGAACTCCGCATCTGATAGATTGCTTATCTCCATTTTGTTAAGTTCTTTTTCTGTAGTTTTGATCTGTTCTTTCATTTGGGCCATGCTTTTTTTTTTTAAATATATATTTTCATTGTTGTTCAAGTACAGTTGTCTCCATCTCCCCCACCAGTCCTCCCCACTCCAGTCATCCCCACCTCCTACCTACCATCCTACCCCCTTTGGCTTTGTCCATGTGTCCTTTATACATGTTCCTTGACAACCCTTCATTTGACCATGTTTCTTTGCTCACTTTGGCGCCTCCCTTTGTTTGTTTCTATGTATTAGGTAGAGTTGCTTTGACTCTGTGTCTTGGTAGTGTGGTCTAATGTAGTAGGTGTCCTGTAGGGTCCAGTGGCACAGCCTCCCTTATCACTCAAGCTGGGTATTTGAGGTACATCCCTTGTGTGGGCTGAGTACACTCCCCTCTTCTAGAGGAGCCTTGATTGCTATTGGCAGGTCAATGGTATGGATTTACCCAGGCCAGCCGTCTGTACAATTGGCTCTGACTACTGACCACCAACCCTGCTCTCTGTGGAGGATCAGCTGTCCAGGAGCAGGGTGGTGGTGCTTCAGTGTGGTCTGTAGCTGTCCACTGGGTGCATAGGCTCTGGGGTTTCCTGAGTGGAAAAGTCACTGGGGTGGGCTCATAATTTGGGTGGGACAGAGTCTCAGGGGATCTCCAGGGCAGGGAAAACAGTGTTGGCCAGGTTGATGGAGCCTTAGATATGGCACCTGCCTACTGGCTCTGTGGCTCTGTGGTTCAGAAAAGGGACAATAGCCTTTACCTACTTTTCTGTCTGGGAGAAAGCTGTTCCCAGCTACTATCTTGATGTCAGACACTGAAGTTCCTCCCTCTATGCCACTGGTGCCTTTCAAGCTGCTACCCTAGTCCTGGAGCTCACAGTGAGTGAGTCTGAGTAAACTCGTATGTGGGTTCTTTAAGAAGAACTGCTTGGGACTCCAAAAGTTTCTTCTGGCAACTCAATTTCTGCTTGTTCTTGCAGCCAGGACTTATGGGGACTTATCTTTCTGGCACTGGAACCCTGGGCTGGGGACCTGTTGTGGGACTGGGACTCCTTACTCCTGAGACATCCCTCCCAAATTTTTATCCACCACACGTGGATATGGGATCACTCCATTCCACATCTTCACCCCTCCTACCAGTCTGGATAGATGTGTTTTTTTTAAATTCTGTGGTTGTTGGACTTACACTCAACTTGATTTCTGACGGTTCTGAGTGACGGTTGTTCTATAGTTTAGTTGTCATTTTGATGTGGTTGTGTGAAGAGGCAAGCCATGTTTACCTATGCTGCCATCTTGACTGGAAGTCTCAGTAGTTGTTTCCAATAATACTTTATTTACAGACACTGAAATTTGAATTTTATATCATTTTCATGTGTTGTAACATTCTTCTTGTGATTTTATTTGCCACTTAGAAATGCAAAAATTGTTCTTAGAACTCTTAGGCCATATGAACAAGTAGCCAAACAGATTTGGCTCATGGGCTTTTGTTTTCCCTTTCAGTTTTCTATTGCTGTGTAACAAACCACCATAAACTTAGCTGCTGAAAACAACACACATTCATTATCCCACAGTTTCTGTGGATCAGGAGTTGAGGCACAGCTTAGCTGGGGCCTCTATTTGAGCCTTAAAAGGCTACAGTCAAGGTGTCAGCTAGGCTGTGTTTTCATCTGGGGGCTTAACTGTGCAAGAATCTACTTCCGAGTTCATTTAGGGTGTTGGCAGAATTCATTTCCCATGACTGTACAACTGGGCCCTGACTTCGCTGACTGTCAGCTGCAGTTCCTTGCCAGTTGGGCTTCCTCAACGGGGCTCCATACCGCATCATGCCAGCAAGAAGGGGTCTCTTGCACTGTAATCTAATCATAGGGAGTGACGGCCCACCAGCTCTGCCATTGGACTGATGGGAAGTGAGTCACATATCTACTTATATTCAAGGGCAGGAGATTATAAAATATGTAATATAATATACTATATACAGTATAATATGTAATATGATACATAATACATGTAGTAAAATATAGTACAAATAGTATTAAATAATATAATACATATAGTATTTTGTATATATTACAGAAGGTGGGAATGAGGGGGGGAATCACCTTAGGGTCTGGCTATGACACCAGCCCTACATTCGTCGAGGAATTCTGGAGACAAGAGTTGTGGGAGTTGCTATAAATATATGTTTTGGTATCTTCAGCATTGAGCCCAAGCTCCAGCACAGAACCAGTGCTCAGTAAGTGTTGATTGAAAGGATGCATGGATGGTTGCTTACACACAATCAAAATAGTAGAATAGAGTTCTTGTAATTCTTCAGGAAAGTAGTCATAATATCACAATCCTTCCTGATTTAAGGCTGTTGGTATTGAGACATGCTTGTGGGAAATGAGATTCAGAAAACGAAATTCATTCCCCATTCTTGGATTTGGGTTCAGAGCTAGGTTGACTCATCAGGTATCAAGAGAACTTTCCATGTGGTGAATATTCCATTACTGAAACCACACTTCAGTCAATCAGCATAAGTCAATGTGGAAATAGCTCTAAATAGGGTGCTGGTGTGGTGAGAACTTCCTCAGAGCAGTTTTCCAGGACAAGGTAAATGTCGCTGTTTTGGTATTTATTTCCCTGAGTGAATATAGTTAAAGATAAGGTGACTTCATGTAAATGAAGATTATATACTTTTAAGCAAGAGTAGGAAGTGAGAGCTGGAACATGAAGTCAATAGGCCAAAAAACACTGACATACGTGTTTGCAGCGGGAACACCATGATGGGCAGGAGCTTCCCAATGGCCAGACTTTCCCCAGAGCCTCATGTACTGAAAAATTTCTAAGTGAGACACATGGAACCACAGTCTGAACACCTGTTTCGTCTGCCAGTTTTTATCAAACACCTGCATCTGTTGCCCTCTATTGCAGTTTTTGTTCTATTATTCATCTAATTACCTATCTATCTCTTCAACCTCTGTTTATGGTTCACTCGATTAATTTTTTCCATTCAGAGGACTGGAGGTGAGAGTTCCCTTTTATGTGGTTTGTTTTGTACCCTGAATGGAGCAGATGGTTTCTCTCAACACTCAGCAGGGTGCAGGTGATGAGAGTTCACGCTGGGCTCTGCCGATGTAAAGTGAGCCTTGACTTCCCTTTTCTTTTTGGGAAATATCGTCTTTCATTGAGAGTAAGACAAATCTTCTTTTAATAAACAAATCACAGAAGTCAGAGCCTGAATTTTTATATTCAAATAGTCCAGTGGCCTTTTGTCAGCTTTGGTGTGTCATCTAAGTTGAGTCATCATCTTGCCACCTCTGTGCTTAGCATTCCCTTCCCAGCCCGAGCGGGCAGAGAGGACGGCACCTGGGAGGGAGAAGCAGAGATCTGGCTTTACAGCTGGAGTTCTGGTCTTGACCACTCAACTCCGCTAGGTCTGTTTCACGCTTGTTCTTTGAGATGACTGAGCTAGCCTCACCTTCTTCAAACGCAAATTCCGTAATTCAAGGGCTGTCACTGGAATTCCTAAGAAAGTGGGTGACTTCAGGTGACGGGTAGCTTTGCTTTTGTTCATTTTGAAAAGTTAATTGATTATTTTTGGCCTTAATCAAATGTATGTGCAACTAAAATTGTGCCCCTATTAGTGAAATCCATACAGGAAAGTAGCTTTGTTGTAAATTTCTAAGTCTTGTTCTCCTAACCAAAGTCACTGAATAAGTGTGCTTTTAATGAGATTTTTGATAAAATGATGTGGCTTGGGAATCTCATTATTATATAATAGCAGACCAGATTGTGCCATGCCAGACATAAGGGGGGCAAAAATAGGTAAAACCTGGACTCCCCTCCCCTTAAATCCCCCCTCTCTGTTGCTATGGACACAGATAAAACGTACAAGATGTTTCATGTCACTCTCCCATTTAAAACTCTTCAGTGTTGGCCTCGGTTTCACCTATTTACTCAGTAGATACTTGTGGAGTGTTTACTATATGTAAGATGTTAGGCTGGACTGGGGCCACAAAGTGAACGGGTCAGAAGCGGTCCCTACTCTGCGGTGCTCGCTTCTCTAGTGGGAAGGATCCTGTAACACACAGACAAGCAACAAATAAGCCAGGTCTTTTCAGGTGATGGAAAATGCTGGGAAAAAATGAAGTGATGTGTTAATCCCGGTCCTACTTTACAGATGTGATTGGGACAGGCTCACTGGGGGGGTGCCCTTCGAACTGACACTTCAGTGATGAGGAAGACATAGGAGCTATGGTGGGAGCACCAGGTGTAAAGGTGGGCATATCTAGACATGATAAAAGGAAAACCTCTACAGAAAGCAATAAGATCAGTTTGCACAGCTTGGTAAGCAAGGGGGAGAGTAAGACGAGGAAAGTCAGACAGGACTGTGGGGACGGACTGTGTAAGGACTTACAGACTGACACCCTTTTCCTCACTGTGGGGTGTGGAGTGGGTGAAGGGCGTGACCTGACTTACGTGGTGAGAGGATTATTCTGGGAGCTCTGAGCATGACGGCCGGTTGTGTGTGTTGGGTGGGTGCCAGCAGGGAGGGGGCAGTTAGGAGGTGACGGAGGCAGGACAGAGAGAGATTTGGGGGAGGCTCAGAAACGGAGGGTGTGAGGGTGGAGGACACGGGTAGATCGAGAGAGAGTTTGTAATAGTGTTGATGGGACTTGTTGAACGGTGGAGTGAGGAAACTGAGAGAAAGAAGAAAATACTCACCCAGGATAATGCCAAGTGTTTGGCTCGAGGAAGGGTAGGTTCTGGTGTTATCTGTAGAGATGGGAAAATGAAGAAGAAAAGGATCAGGAGAAGAGGCCGACTCAGAATCCTGGAGGACATGATATGTGTGAGATACCTTTGGCCAATTCAAATGAAGGTACGAAGCGGGCGGTTGGATGTCTGAGGGAAGAACACAAGCTGGGGCATGGGAGAACATAAACGGTATTTTTATCCAGGGGCTGGGTGGTGATTATCAAGGAAGAAAGTAAACATAATCAAGACAAGCAGCACCTTGGACAGAGGCTTGGGGGTGCACTAGCATTTTTGGTGGCAAGTGACAGAAACCAAGTCGCATCCCCTTAAGCAAACAGGAGAAAAAGGGAATTTATCAGGAGGATTCTGGGAGATTTTAAACACTGCAGGGAAGAGTGGGAGAGAAACAGCCATGGACTTACCTCTTTTTTTCTGGCTGCTTCTTTGCCGGGCCCATGTGCTTTGTTCTTCTCATCCTCGGAGCAGCTTTCGATGCTTCTCTCGGTGTGTGCCCACCCCCCAGCTTTCACACTTCTCATCTCTACTCAAGAGAGCAGCCTGGACTGGTGGGTAGGTTCTCACATCAATCCCACATTTCCCGGAATGATTTGATGGGTCTGGTGTGAGTCACACAGGCCTTATGGCCCAAAACACCATGCCCAGGAGGGTCACGGGTACCACATGCCTGGGGGCGGGGGGCCTAGTCCTGTGGCTCAGGGCCACTGCTCAGAGAGATGGGGTGTCTGTCAGCGGACCATTTACTGCCATCATTGTGGGACCACCCCTGCTCCTGGTCCCCACTTTGCACACCTGTCCCATGTGGTCTGACGGCTCCTCTGCACTCGGTGCTGGCTCAGGCCCCCAGGCCCGTCCTTAAGCAGTTGCTGCTGGTGGAAACGCAGGCTGGTCCTTCTTTGCCCATCTGCCTTTGTCTTCTCTGGCTGCCATAGAAACGACCACACCGGGTGGCTGAAAGTACAGACGCACATTTCCTATAGTTTCAGAGGCTGGACCTTCCAAGATCAGGGTACCAGCGAGGTTTCTGGTGAAGACCCTTCCTGGTTTGCGGACGCTTCCTTTTCACTGTGTCCTCATGGGGCAGGGAGAGAAGCTCTCTTGCATCTCTTCCTGTGAGGGCACTAATCCCATTGTGTGGCCCTCGCCCTCATGACCTCATCTAGCTCTGATGACCTCCCCAAAGCCCCGTCTCCAAGTACCATCACAGCGGGGTTAGGACTTCAGCACATCAATTTGTGTGTGTGTGTGTGTGTGTGTGTGTGTAATAGGGGCATAATCCAGTCCATAGCATTGCTTAAACCTTTTCTACCCTTCAGAGCTCAGATCCCCTGCTGCTTCCTCCAGGAAGCCTTTCTAGATTCTGGGGGCAGGGGCAAAGGCTCAGCTACTGCTCTTTCAGGTTAAAAGCACCTGGGACACATGGATTGGAGCACTGACCACATTAGGTTCGAACCCCTGTGTCCATCCTGCCTCCCCTCCCTGGCAGGCAGTGCCCGGTTCATTACTGTATGCCCAGCTTCTGGCGCACGGCAGGCTCTGAAATATGCTGGCTGAGCTCAAGAAACAGCTAGTGGGGAGACAGCACCCGTAAAGAAATCAGAACACAGTCTGATCAGTGCAATGACAGGAGCAGGCTCAGGGTAGAGGGGGGAGAGATGATTACTTCCGTCACCTGGGGAGGGGGCAGAGGCTTCTCGGGGGCTGTGACTTCTGAGCTGGCATTTTCAGGGTGTTTAGGAACCGGTCCATCGGGCATTGGTGTGGGGTGGGATAGTCATGCTTGTGCTTTGCATGGTGTTAGACCATAAAGAGGCATACGTCACCGCCCTGCCTGTGGGAGGTGCATTGTATTAGGTAGACAGGGGTGGCTGAATCGGAAAGCAGGGCTGCCGGAGCCAAGTGTGGAATTGTGTGCTATTTGCTGGTAGGAGAGCCAGCCGGTGGTTTGCGACAAAGGTGCCTGCACAGTGATGAGGAGGAGAGCTCCCCAGCCTCCTCCCTCCGCCTGCAGAGAGGGGCCCGGCCCGGCCACAGCAGGGTTAAATGGAGTGGGATCCCCGGACAGGAAATGCTCATTCCTACGTGTTTTAACCGTGGGGCTTCACTCCGTCAGAGCACTTTACTCACAAGACCCTGGTTGTAAGGACGCCTCTGCCACTGGAGCTGGGCCTGTCATTTGCCCCGCCACCACGCAAAGCACACAGTGTCTCGCCCAGTCCTCAGAGCAGCTGTCCGAGGCAGGCAGCTGTGGGTGGGCACCTGGAGAAAAATTCTAGTTTTCCCTTTGAGAAAAAACGAGGCCCAGCTGAGGGTGAGGGACCGGAACGCTCTTTCCCCAGCATTCCTGGCTGGCACCTGCTCCTCGTTCAGGCCTCTGCTTAAATGTGACCCCCAGAGAGGCCTGCTCCCACTGCTGAGGCTCAGCAGTCTCTCCCTGGGCTCCCTCCAAGCCCCCTGCTCTGGTGCTTTGTTCTACTTTTCTACTGCCACATGCAACAAGTCGCCACAGACTTGATTAGAGCAACACGACATTGATGACCACATCGTTATTGGCGGTTGGAACCAGTTGCCCAGTGGAGCCTGCTAGGAAGCAGGTGTGCGGTAAGCACGTGTCAAATAAATGAAGGACCACAGTGGTGGCCCTCAGGCCAGTCTGTCAGCAAAGTCTCTGATTTTTTCCCCGCCGTCACCCCCTCCCATGAGCATTAGGCGAGAAGATGAACAACTGTGCAGGGAGGAACCAGTATCAGTGAGATGAAAGCCGCTGGAGACTCTGTTCCTACCCAGACTGTTAAGTGACAGTGTGACTGACCTGGCCGAAGGTGGCTTCCGGAGCGTGGCAGACCAACTAGGATGTTCACTGACATGTAGTACATTTTCTTCAGCTTTCTTTTTTATTTGTTGACATCATAATTCAGGGTCTCAAAAATTCCCCTCTAGGATTTGAAAAGATTGAGGAAAAATTCCATTGTTTTCATTGTCTCATAAGCTTTTAACCCTGGAAGAGATGAAAGCCAGTTAGGGCTTAATAAAGAAAATACCTACTGTGGTGCAATGGGAAATGTCCCATGGAGTAGGTATGAACCATAGTTCCAACTGTAGCTCTGTGACCTTGGGGGAATTTCTTAACCTCTCTGGACCTCAATGTTCTCATCTTATCATGCTTCTTAGGAGGCAGGGTTGTGGTGGTTTTTCAAGAGGAATGATGTGTACGAAGCCACTGATGTTTACAAGACCTTCCCAAAACGGTACTCACTTTCATTTCTCATGAAAACAGACTGGAGAAGAGCGAGCTAACACAGTGAAAAATGAAATGTGCAGAGATGGCGGGAGGTAGAACCACCTCTTCACAGTGCTGGGTTGAGGGGAATGTGCCCCCCAGCTCTGGCTTAGGGCTGGGGAGGAAGGGGCCGTCTGGGAAACACCTGCCTCCCAGACGTGGGGAGGCAGCTTTGCCTTTAAGTCACTGCCGAGGGGAGAGCAGTCTGTAGTGCAGCCCACTTCTCATGCTGTTACAGAGATGTTCCAGAAGTGTGTGTGTGGGGGGTCCATCAGATCCCAGTAGCCTGAAAGGGGGGCCGTATTTGCACCATTCCTTCTCCACTGAACGGCCTGGAGCCGAGTGCCTGCCTGCAGGGTGGTTTCATTCTGGAGCTTGTGCTTGTTCTCATTGTCTCTCCCCGCTTCCGGAAGGTGACTGAGCCTTCAGCTTTCTCTTCTTCCAGGGATTTGTGCATCCAAGCTGGTGGACAGCTGTGTGGTATGTTGGCTTGGTTTTGGTGGCCTCACCAGGAATTAGAGAGAGAAGGGGGTGCCTTTGGAAGTAGGGAGGTGAGATCTCTGAGAGGAGAGAAGGGGACCCAGGACTAGGAAAAGACAGGGGTTGGTGGTTTTGTAAGTCCGAGGGACCCATGTCCTGTGCCTTCACACTACCTGGGACAGGAGGGGGCAGGACCCCAGAAGAGGGGGGCGGTGAGGGGCACAAAGGTTCAGACTCAGGTTTCAGAGCCTCCAGGGCCAGCCAGGCTCTCACTTGCAAGCCTGAAGGTGAAGCAGGTGCTCCCTGCTCCGCCCATGCCTGCAGACCCCACACCTCCACCGGTGGACTTCTAACCGCCAGTGTGCACACCCTTTGCTACACGTATCTCTCCACAATCTTGGAGGTCTGCTGCGCTTCCCTCGGAGCAGGTGGGAGCCCCAGGCATTAGCCCTTCAGGACGCCTTCTTCCAAGGACGCCAGGGAGCCAGAGCATACAGGCCCCGGCTCCGTTGCCCTTTGGTTACAATAACTCTGAGTGTATTTCACAATGATTCCCATAACTTTTACGTGGGATGAGGCTCCAGTTACCCAGTCATTGAACTGATGTCTTTACCTCCCTGCCTTGCTTCCTGCCTCCCATGAAGTGTGGCACCTGCACTTCCGAGATAAACTACATGCTCTGAGTTCGGATCTCAGGGTCTGCTTCTGGAGAACCCAAAATAGAGCATCATGGAGGCAGCAGAGGGCCCCTCACAGAACCATGACAAGGGCATTGAACACAGCAGTGATGAGTGACAACCAAAGTCCCAAGTGGTCTTCATGGGTTTTCTGTTGTGAGATACACCTCTGCACCTCCACACATCACAGAGGTGGGCAGAGTGTAGTAGGGGAGGTAAAGGTTTCATCTAAGGGACTGTAAAGGACAATTGTTGTGGAGAGCAGGGCCAATAAAGTGGCGTTGGTCCAGTCAAGATAGCATAAAGTATATAAAACAAGATGGCATCACTCATGTCAACCAGGATGACACTTTGGTTCAAGAGGGAAACTACTTAAATCACACTAGACACATCTGGCAAGGAGACATGCATAAGATATCTGCACACATGACCAGAACAGCCGTGTCTTCAGAGTGGGAGATGCATAGATAGGTTCCTGGGGACATTCCCCACTTGCTATCAGGGGTGCCAAGACACTTATCAAACGACCCAGAAGGGTAGAGCCCACCACTCTCAAGGTATAACTGAGGCGGGTTCCAGACCACTGCTGAGACAGCCGAGCTCCACCCACCACGGTGCCGCTCCACTGCACACTGATCTCCCTTGGCATTGGCCACCGGAGGCTCTGCCCTGCTGGACTGAGGCCTCCGTCTGCCCTCCTGGCTCTGCCCACCTGGCTCTGGAGACCCTTCCTTGCAGGATGTTGACAAGTCCCCTGTGCACAGTGCTGTCTTCCAGACCTGCAGACGGAGACTCTGGGACTCAGGTTCATTATCCCCTGATTCTCTCATGTGATGTTAGTACTGATCGTTTCTGAGTGATTCATGTTGTTATGAGGTTAGTATAGATTTGGATTAAATCTGCATTAATAAAAGCTGAGTGAACCTTCATTAATAAAAGCTGAGTAACTAGCAGTCACCTGTGTTGGCTCCCTGTTATTTCTCAGTGTCTGCGTCACCTGTAGCACTGGGGGTCACACAGGCAAGTCAGCGCTTTCCGTTCTTACGGCGCAAATCAGATGACCTAAGTGGGGATGGAAGGCTGACTTACAGGAAAGACTGGATCACAGACATAAGCTCGAGACAGTTGTGAAAGACCAAAATGGGCAAAGATGACTGAGCGTTCTGTCTAAACACCACGCTCTCCGTGTCCCTCCATCTTTTGTGGACTTGGAGCTGGTTTCAGCGTTGTAGTTGCAGCAAACCGCCGGGACGGAGTTGATCGTTGTCATGTGACAGACCCATTTTGCATCCTTTGCAAACTCCCTTTGGCTTTTCTTACCTGCCTAAGTAGGTGTGGTTCTTCGAAGTCCTCTTTAGAACTGCTTCTAACACCTTCCTGGTTCTCTCCTTATTTAACAGGTTTCATGAAACTTTCACATATATTCATTTTATATTTGTACGGATGTCATGATTGTAGCTTTAACAATTTATCCTTTACCATGGCTAAGATTAGGCTCTCCCCAGCCTGGTGTGACAGAGGCAGGGTCAGCTTTGAGGGGGGACTCATGGGCCCTGCACACTGTTGGCTTCAGGGAGGAAAGTGGGGTGGCTGGGGGCTGAAGTGGAAATGTTTATATGTACTCTTTTTAGAAAATGTTAAGCTATTATGTATTCAAATGAATTAAAATTGTCAAGAAAAAGCTAAATAAAAAATATATTTAAAATTAAATTAATAAATATGCACACAAAAAGTCTTTTAAAATATTTTGTAACATAATAATTTAGTATCTCCAGTGGGCCCTCTGGGTCATGTCTTTCAAGGGAAGAAAGGGTGGATTGTTTTGCTTATTTTGGCTATTAACATTTCTTTTGTGGCTATCTTTAGTATTTCAAGTGTTGGGAGATTTATTAATACAGGTATTTTGGGCAAGAATAACCTTTGCATTTGTACACAGGCATAGCAGATGAGAATTCTCCACAAATTCAGGCATGCCAGGAACAGTTTTCTTAGTTTTGTTAAATTGTTTTTCCAACATTATGGCTTTACAGAGTTCATTTTTCTTAGAGGTCACACATTATAATGGTGTGAAATTCAAAAGACATACTAGTTTTAAAGTGGAGAGGAGGTGCTTAAATAGATGATGATTTTTTATTTTAAAAACTCATGCAATTTTGTTTCATTTCATAGTGTAACTGTGCTCATTTTAGAATGAATATACATTTACCTCCTCACATCATTAGGAAAGTAGGTGCCCTGGGCAGGTTGAGTCCGTCTACCATGTCGTCTTGCATCTTGGGCACAGAGTCTACCGTTCAGGAGGCGCTGCCCCTCCCACTCGCTCTTGACGAGCACAGCCAGCCTCTCCATTGAACGTGTGTTTTTTTCCTTTGGTGAGAAACTAGGGAGTTAGTGAGAGCCATGCATGCCTTGCTGGCTGATTAGAAAGAAAAAAGTCGTTTTCATTTTATCAGCGTTTAAACAACAAGTTTTGGGGGGGTCAAGGTTTAATAGCTGAGTAACTTATTCAATAGTGGGTTTACTTCCACATTCTGACGATCAAAACAAATCTAATTCTGGGTTCAACTAATTACTTGTCAAATGCTTTACAGCTGTAATGTGCTTTATAGAAATGCTTAACTATAATGTAGTGTTGCTTCTAGTTTTGTTTTCTCAGGGATAAGGACCCCAATTTTCTTTCTGACTAATGAGGTAAAATAAAGTAATAACACTGACTTTTATTGTAGGATGTTAATTATCTGATGAAATGGCATGATACTTACACTGAAATGTGTATCGGGTTGGATGTTCCCTATTCTTATTGATGTGTAAACAGCTACAATGTTCACCAGAGCCAGAGCTTGAGTTTCAGTCCAGAACACTCGCAATTCACCTTCATTTCTAATTTTTTATCCAAATCTAGAGAGCTTCACCTTAAACTGAAGTCTTTAAAAAGTACATCTTCTAGTTCTTACCTCTAGGTAAATGAGAAAACTTTTCAGTGTTTCTGAAAAGTAATTTACTCATCAGAACAGGTAGCTAAAGTTGTCATATCCTTAGCTGAAGTTGCACGCATACACATGCAATATTTATGTAGTTTGAAATTTTGTGTAAATACTCAGATTCGGAAATTCTAACATACCTCAGTATCTAAGCCTCCATTTGTTTGCCTATAAGATCAGACATCAGTAACTGCCTCCTAGATTTGTTGAAAGGATAGATGACATGTATGTAACACGCTTAGAATATTGCCTGGAACAAAATAAGTAGTACAAGTAAGTACATGATGATGAGGAGGAAGGTGGTCAGTGGCAGTACAATTTTAGTCGTGCCAATGAAGGACAAGCTTGTTGGAAGCTTCTAGAAGGTGGTCATGTGTAAACTGGATTTTAAAGCTGGAGAAGGAAGAGGGAGAGAAGTGAAGTGGGGGTAGGAACAGAAGGTCAAAAACAGCAGAAGGTGCCAACTGATACGTGTGAGGAAGCAAAGGGACAGAGGGATGTAAGACTAAGAGTGAGCGAAGCTCGTGCATTTGTAACTTATCCTAAAAATAAAAATTCATTCCAGAAAATCAAGCTACCAAACAGCTCCCAGTGATAAGTGAGATAATCAGGTCCCTGTTAGCATGTATCCTACCAAAATCGCAGAGTGGGTGCCCAGGGTACGCGTTCAGGAGTGCTCAGGTTAGTGCTGCCTACCGTGTCACGAATTTGGAAACTACCTGTATGTTCAGCAAGAGAGAACCAATTAAACAGTTCATAACAAAATCATGGTCCTGTTTACCTGCTTTTACATGATGAACATGAAAAGTTGTGCATGATATCCGGCTGAGTAAAAAACTCAAATAGATTGTAAAATAGTCACATTATGGTATTGTTTTAAGAGTCTATACACACATACATATGTATGTATATACATACCATGCATGTACACATAAAACCACACATGTATACAGATGTATGTACACACATACATATATATACTAGGAAGAGTCTAGAAAGACATACATCAACATGTTAACAGTGATTATCTCTTGGAACTCTGGGTGATTTGAAAATTGAATAATTTAAATGTTCCTTATCTATTTTTTCTAGTCATTCTGTCACAAATATGAACTCGTGATTTATTGAAATAACAAAAGGAGAGAATGGTGATGTGTCCTGTCATCCTGAGGTTGTTCCTGGATGAAAGAGGAAAGCCCTCCGTGTTGGAGGGATCACTTTGTAAACGGCACTGGGGAGAGCAGCCTGAAGTGAGTGGGAGGCAGGAAGGTGGGGAGTTGGCACACCCTCCTGGGGCTGAGGAATGAAAGGGAAATGCTGTTCAGTTACGACGTGGTGCCAGTCATCACCACCGTCCCCAGGAAGTCCTTTCTAGCTTAACTGAAGCTGATACTTTGACAGAAAGCAGGGCAGAGGCCTGCCACAGGCGTGGTGACTTGGGTGGGGACACTGCACAGTGCTCTAAGAGCAAACTGCTGGGCTCTCACTGGAAACGGAACAGAAAGCCTGTGGCTCAGGCTTATTCCTCAGTGCACCAGCATCTTTGGGCGACAGTTTTTTTTAAGCTCTTTCACAGGATAATGGCTCCACTTGCACAAGCAGAACTAGCCTATAGGGCAAACATCATTCTAAATGCTGTTCATATAGTAAGCAACGTAATCTACACACAACTTTCTGACATGGGACCTTTGCATTTTTCGGTTTCAGATAAGGAGTCCGAGGCATGTGCAGGTTAAATGACCTGCCCAAAGGAATACCAGTAGCAGGTAGCAGAGAGGGGCTTTAAAGACCTCGGGGGGTCTCTCTGTTGAATCTGAGCTCTTAACCATTTTGCCCGTTGCCTCCTCAATTTAATTTTCACAACGGCCCATAAAATGGTGAAGATCAATGTTCTTATTGCCATGTTGTTGGATAAAAACCCAAGTTTTGGCCAACTTCAGCGACTCAGGTCCAAGTCTTCCTTCAGGGCCTGCCACGCCTGGTGCAAGTCTGCCTTCTCTGCATGGGGCCTCCGTTAACTATCTTGATTGTCCAGAGAAAAAGGCGACCCGGCTTTATGAATGCCATGCCAGGCCATAGTACCCCGTCATTACCTCCTGCGGGCTTGGGCTGTGTGCTCTCCCCACGAGAAATGCTTCCTAATGCCACGTTGCTCTGTGTGGGGCGTGCTCTGTGTGGGGCACCGGCCAGGGCACACCCCTGGGGCTGTGCCTGAAGCCGACAGGCAAGGGCCTAGAGGCACTGGCCCTTCCCGGGTGGGGCTACCCAGCTGCCTTTAACATTTTCCTCTAAGGTCATAAATTGTGGGACTGTGTTGACATCTGATTGGAACCTACAGGGCGCCTTTCTGGGGATCCATGGAAACGAGTCAGAGTTCTCAACAAAGGGGCCTTTAGGCAGGAAACTTGCAGATGCTGTTTATTTTCCTCTGTCACTGCAGATGTGTAGTGTGACTTTCAAGAAGGGACACAGGACCTTGGCATTCCCTGCCTTCGAGATCAATGGTTCCCTTCTAGCAAGTCTGTGCACCTAGGAGGGGGAGAAACATGGCGCTCTCAGACCCCACTGTGGGCCTTTGGAGGGTCGGGCCTTTGGACCGAGTCGCCGATGGAGTCAGGACAGAAGCCTGGGGCTGTGCATCCCTCATCTGTTGCTGTTTCTGTGACCTCAGTGCCTCTTCTGAACCTTTCGAAAATAATTGTAGCGTGATCACTCGGCGTTCTTCTGTTGTACTAGAGTCACCTCGGCTACGTCTCCAGCCCTTAGCTTTACAGTGTTTGGCTTTGCCACTTTCAACTGCCCCCCGAACCCCCATCAAATTTCCTTTATAAAATAAATGTTTCATGGGGTTGCTGTGATGACTAATGACTTACTACATATAAAGCACATAGTAAGTGCTCAGTAAACACCAGCTCTTTTTATTGGTAGCATGGGGGAAAGGAACTGGCATCTAAGAATTTAACACTGGGCTGGGCAGTGGGTGTTTGTTATGCCGCTGACCACTCAGGGACCTCTTTGAGGCTGGCGCACGTGCTGTTGTTTAATTGGAGTTGAGGTCTCTGACATGTGGAGAGACGATGGGTATTTAGAACAGTCACAGAGTCTGGTCTGTCTGCCAGGGCTGTGTGTGTTCCACTCCCCTCTGCCTTCCCTTACGGCTCTGCATCTGTACATCAGTGCACAGCTCATTGTCAAAAGTGTTTAGTAAACATCCATATTATGATTCAGTTTCCCCAAATCTTAAAAAGTTAGTTTAAGAGTTTGAAGGCAGATATGAATTCTTAAGACATGGAAGGTGGTGTGCACCCCAGTAGGTTACATGGTAAGACAGATGTTGTGGACTTTGGAAGTGCTTTTCAAAGGCTGATTGAAGACGCAAAGTGTTTTGAATTATGACGTGTTGAGGTTCGACCCCTGAGGAAAAATGTTTGGAAAGGGCGTGATGGTGTGAGGATGGTGTAAACAAAGTGGGTGAGTGGGCGGTCTGAGGTGAGGGGCCGTACAATCCACTCACTTGGGCTTCCCTGGGGGGCTCCTGGTTTCCATTTCCGCACCTTCTCGCATTTCAGGGCTGCGGACAGTCTTGGCTGTGAGCCCTGTTCTTCATCACAGCTCTGCTGTCCCCTGTGGATGTGAACTTGGCTGGGGAAAGTGCTCTGAGGACCCCTGTGAAAGGGGTGTGTCCACAGAGAAGAAGAGACTAGTAGCCGTCACCCCAGGGGATGCTCGGCCAGTCACCGGGGTGGGCTGCAGCCAGCCCCTCCGGACAAACCTGGCATGGGCTGGCTGGTCGGAGAACAGCCCCACGGCTGCTGCTCCCGGGGGGCCCCCCTCAGCTCAGTGTCGGTGCCCCAAATCTGGGGAGCTCGTCCCCGCTGCTTGGTGCTGGGATGGGGCTCATCCCAGCATAGCGACACCCTGGATTCCTACAGCCCAGTTCTCTGACAGACTCCCAAATTCTCAGGCTGCCAGAGTCTGAGCTCTTATGGGCCCAGTTCACGTCTTGGGACCTCATTTTTCCAAGTGGCCCTGGTGGGTAAAAAAAATGCAGTTCTGCGTAACATAGATGGTATCTTCCCACTCATTTCCTCCTCTCTGCGCTGACCGTCTAGGGAGACGGGTCTGGGTGCCTCTGGCTGCCTCGTCCAGGGCACCGGGGCTCTCAGACCCCTCGCGGGGAGCGGACTGCAACCCAACATGCGGTCACTGTAGGAGTGAAGGGAAATGACCACAGAGTGTAACTGTCAACGAGAGGGAACTGACCGGCCTGGGGGAGCGTGCAGACGCAGGTGCGCGGACTCAGGACGCACCCAGGGCTGCAGGTGCGGGGAGCCAGACGGTGTGAAGGACGTCTCGAAGTCATGGTTGCTTTCCCCGAAGCCAGGATTCATTTGTCCCGTGACGAGTTTAGTTAAAATTCAACCCACTTTTCCCCCTCTCTCCAACTTTCTATTTTGAAAAATCTTCACCCTCTCACATTCCCATTTTTATCTTTAACCGGATCATTTGAGAAAACACGGCAGCCCCGTGGCACCTCAGGCCCCCAGTCCTACAGGGGTCCCCTCAGAGCAGGGACATTCTCTCCGCAGCCACAGGACCACCCGCACACCTATTTTTTTTCTTTAACGTTTTGCCTACTTTTGCAGAACTTACTTTTTTGGTCTTTTTGCAACTTAAAAAATCATAAAAATAAAACCAATGAAAGTGAATAAATAGTTTAAATTGTGACCAGATTCGAAGGGAAGGTGACTGAAGTGTTCAAAGGAAATGTGCCTAGTGAACCACAAAATGATCCTTCAATTTAGAAAGTGCCGTCAATTGGCATGGAGAGAAATGATCCAGGAATTCAAAGGACCCTGATGTGGCTGGCTTTCGGGTGCATGTCACTGCTTGAGAAAGGGTGAGGCTGTAGCAGTGGTGGCAGGTGGGGGGTCGGTCAGGGGGACCCTGGGTGCCCTGCTGAGAAATCAGATTTTATCCTGAAGGCCATGGCGAGAGGACATGGCATGTTTGAATATGCACCTTGGAGAGACGCTCCAGGCTCCAGTACCTCAGGCCTGGTGGATTGGGAGGCTGTGGGGAGGGGCGGGGTGGCCAGGCAGGAGGCTGGAAACAGCAGGAGGGCACATAAGGAGGTGCTGAACCAGGGCGAGAAGACCTGGGGGGATGGATGTTACTGTTGCAAATCAGAGGAAACCAACCATCTGCTCCAGGCCCTCTGACCTTCTGGAAAATTACCGAATTGTGTCAAAATTACAAAAATAAATCCTGCGGCTTTCAGTGTTGCCTCTCCCGTCTCGTGGAGAGAGCTGCTAATATTGCTGCTTGGTGCGCACCTTGTTGTCACCCAGGCATATTCCTGATGGAAGAAGCCCCTGCTGAGTTCCAGGAACGGGGACTGTCTTGTTGTCTGCTGTCCCTGTGTTCTTGAGATCTGACTTGTTGGGGTCTGAGGCCCGGCTGAGTTCATGAGTAGGAATATTACCTATCTTCATATAACTAGCAGCTAAATTATGGTGGGATTAGATATTGACTTTTAAAAACCATGTATCACAAGAAACACCATTGTGGAGGCCAGTGCACTTTCCTATTTAGTCAGCTTCCAAGTTTCAATTGAAGAAGTGAGTAAGAAATTGCCTTGAGGACCAACATACCTGATTTTGAACCTGAACATGTAGGTAGACAAGAGAAGATCCTGCTTCTTTAATTAATGCTGCTCTAAAGTAGCAATTACCAGCATTTTCTGTGCATTGATGGTGCATGGGAAATGTGGAAACCATGTTGGCTCATCACACACACGGGTTCTGTGTGCTATAGAGTCTGCCGTGGGTGGAGCACACACTTGGGAGAGAAGCAAGGTCAAGGTTGCAATGGGGTAGTCTTGGAACTTGCAGGAACACGTCCTGGGGGAGGCATGTGGACCAGAGGAGGGCCCTGCCGCACTGGGTGTCGGGAAACAGACCCAGAGGTGGAAGACCGATAGTGAGAGAAAAACTATCACACACGTCAGGGCCGCACACAGTTGTGGACTCCAGTGGGGCTCCTCCAGGGGCGTGGGGTGTAACAGAGTGGGGCGAGCGGAAGCACAAGACAGTCGAGTTAAGAAAAGGAACTTGCTTATTTCTAGAAGAATGACACCCACACCGATGGGGTGGGGTGTGGAAGGTGAAGCACGGTAGACATTCGTGGGAATTTCCAAAGTCAAATCATGTCAAAAACAGGCAATTTTTTGCTCAGGCACATAGGCCTCACACGTGTGTTCACATTCCAGTTGATAGTAATTTCTTGTACTGCTTTCCTGTGGCTGCCGTCACCCATGATGACAAACGTGGTAGCTTCACGCAGCGGACATCTGTTCACTGGAGGCCAGAAGTCCCAACCCAAGCGTCCACAAGGCCACGCTCGCTCTGGAGGCCCGAGGGAGCGTCCTTTCTTGTGTCGCCCTTCCTTTCACGAGTTCCCAGTGATCTGTGGTGTTCCTTGGCCTGTAGACTCAGCACTCCCGTCTCTGCACCACCATCCCACGGCCTTCTCTCTGGGTATCGCTCTGTGGCCTCTTTCCTCTTCTCATAAACTTGACCGAATCTAGGATGACCTCATCTGGAACCCTTCATTACATCTGCAAAGACCTATTCACAGATAAGGTCACATTCACAGACAAAGGGGTTAGGACTTGAATATATCTCTGGAGCACTACTCATTAACCCACTGTGCTGTTACTACTACGAGTGAGAATAAGGTAGTGTTCATTCAATTCTGTGTGCTAGACTCTGTGCCAGGAGAAAAGGAGGATGAAGGCAATCTGCAACTCGGCCACGCGTTGCTCAGCGTGTAGGGGCTGGAGGCAGGCCGAGAGACAGGCAGGCCCTTCAGATCTAGGCTGGCCAGGCCTGAGGCAGGGTGTGTGCAACTCCTCACGGAGCCCAAGGGAGGAGGCACCTGACCCTGCCTGGGGTGGGGCTGGGATGAGCTTGAATGTGTTCCAGATGGAAGAGTAGGCAGGAAAGAGGTGAGCAAGGTGAAGGAGATGGGGGAAGGCTATCCAGGTAGAAGGTATGGCATGTGCACAGGTGCAGACGGAGGTGAGAGAGTGTGATATGGGGAGGGAAAAGGGGGGCCAGGTCATGAAGAACCTGGCATGTCACGAACAGGGGTTGGGACATTGCTTTGAAAGCAAAGGGGAAACCAATGAAGTGCTTTCGAGATGAAAAGTGCTCTCCAAAGATGGATAACATTACTAATGTTTATTGGCTTATGCTGGACATTTGTACTTAGTATAAGAAATTGCATTGGCTGGAAGGTTATGTTTGGCACTGGAAGGAAAATATGAGTGTTTTGATATTGCTAAATTACTTTTCCTAATCACCCTGACATTAAATTTGAGAAGAAAAAATATTTAAGAGGAATGACTGGAAATGACCCCTCCCTCCCCTTCTGGTAGGAGGGAAAATTCCAGAAGGCAAACGGGCAGACAGTCAGGTGTGGCTCTGTCCACCCAGGAGCACTGGGGCGGGGGTTGATGAGGCGGGTTGGGCCCACAAGATGTGCAGGTCGAGGCCAGGGGTTGGGGGGGGGCGGTCCAGAGGGGCACCAGGCCCTGCCAGGGCAGCGCAGCTGGAGCCTCTTCCTGGGGTCGGATCACCATGGCAGGCAGGGGTGGCTGGTCCCCAGGGATTCCGCAGTCTCCTGTACCCAGATAGCACAGTAGACACAGGTGACAGGACTGTCCACCAGCTGAGCCAAACTTGGACAATAGAAATAAACCTTTACTTAGAACTGTCTCCTGTCTCCTTCACACTCGTCTCATGTTCCTTACTAAGTTTTGTTAATTGCACTTCCGTTCACTCGTCTCCATTCTCTGTTGCCTCTGTGTGGTCCAGACACCTTCTATTCCTCTGTGGCCATTTCTCTTCTTAACAGTCCTCATGTTGGCCTGCTCCCATGCACCTACGCTTGCTGCCCACTCTGCTGCCTCTGTCCGGACTCTCTCTTCATCTTCAGGACTGACTCGGCTCTCCTTTCCTGCAGGAGCCTAGGTTCCATCAATGCCATCATCATCATCATCGCTGTGCTCTTCATTCCACATGACACATAATCATGACCTCTACACTGTGCTCTTGTAACCATCTGTCGGTGGTCCATCTCTCCCACCAGGTGGTGGGCTACCCGGGGCAAGGCTCTCGTTCCTTCATCTCATCATTTTCAGCCACCAGCCAAGTGCCTGACCTGGGATGCTGGCTCAGTGAGCACCAGGTGAGCCGAGGGTGAATGTTTACTTTCTGAACAGGGGCCTTTACAGTCCCAACTTCGAAATGCGACTATGTGAGAAGGTCAAGGTCCACAGCACACTAGGGAGACCTCCATTCTCCTGGCATTGGGCCTTCAATGCTGATTCTTTTTCTGCTGAGCTGTGCTGGGCATTTCTGGAACCCCATAGCCACATGGGGCTGCTGGGGCTGTGCAGCGTGGTCAGCCTGGAACACGGCGAGTGCTCTAAGTGTAAAGGACTTAGTACAACAAGAGAATATAAAGATATCTCACGAATGATTTTTATATTGAGTTCACACTCAAATGATAATGTTTTGGTATACTGGGCTAAGTAAAATATATTATTAAGGGTAATGCCACCCATTTTTTCATACCTTTAAAATATGATGAGGTCTGCCCAGAAAGTATCCAGCCATACATTATGAAAAATAGACCCTTATTGAAGAAGATACAAGATACAGGAAACAGTGTACATAGGACAATGACGCCTCAGTCCCCTTCAAAGTTATGACCTTCTTGAGGAAATGTGGTTCACTGGTAGCCATTTGAGTCAAGTCATTAGCAACTGCAGCACCGTGTTCCTTCTGCTCTGGTAGCAGAAGCTGCAGAAAGAATTTTGCCATGACGTGTTTCTTGCCAAGATCCTGCATCAAAATCTCGGACACAGTAGTTTTTGGAATTCCCAGATCGGCTTCTAGTTCTCACACTGTCGGTTGCTGATCTTTGTTGATTGCAGCCCATACATATTCACCATTCTCAGGTGTTCTGCTTGCTGCAGGCCTTCCAGAATGTGGATCACTCTCAAAAGATTCTCAATCATTTCTGAAGCGTTTGTGCCACACTTTTATTTGTGCTGCACTCATTGTATTGTCCCCAAAAAAGCCTTCTGAGTCATCTGAATAGTTTCTGCAGGGGAATGTTCAAGCTTAATGCAAAATTTGATGCAGATTTGTTACTCTACTCACTCAGTCATTTTGAATGTGATGGCCACACGGTACACATGCTCACTCAATGGTGTCTACCACCCCCACTGACTAGTACAGTGAAGTCGTCATTGTTCATGCATGCACTTTTCAGTCCACTCTCCTTGGCTGTCAGGTTACATCAATGTCACACAAATTGGTTTCCTTATATTAACAATGGCTGGACTTTTTCCAGACAGACCACATATAGCTGCTAAGAAATGTAAAATTATATCTGTGCTTTGTATTATATTCCTGTTGGACTTCTCTGGTACAGAGTCTGCCCTGGTATGATCAAATATTTAAATTATTACAGTAAACACTTTTAACTAGGTATAAATATTTTTTGCTTATTGAAAAATATTTTGACAACATAATAACCCAAAATAGAAATCTTCAACAGTGTCATCTCTCTGAGAGAGGCATTTTGGGGATATTTATTTCCTGTTACCCTTTCACATATAAAACAAAAGTGAAACCACACTACATATTGTCTTGAGCACCAAGTTTTTTTTCTTTTAATTATATTCTTAGAAAAACTGATTTGGGTGCGTGTAGAGTATTCGGTAAGGTGCAGACTGCCCCCACCCTTCCCCTTCTCTGCGTGTCTGACCAGGGGACACACACAGAGGGATCAATTGCCCATCGATGAATAAAGAACTATTTTATTAAGTGATGCTCAGGCAAGCTCCCAAGAGCCCGCCTGTCATTGTTTGGTGAAAGATGGATTGGAGAACCTAGATTAGGCCTGAATTTGAATCTTGAGACCTGTGTTTGGTGTGTGTGTGTGTGTGTGTGTGTGAGAGAGAGAGAGAGAGAGAGAGAGAGCTAGGAATGCCCTCCCAGAACTTTATACAGGAGAGAGGATGAGAGGCTTCCCCTGTGGGCTGCAACACAGGTACAGAAGCACAAGCATTATTCGGCTCCCTACACATTCCAGATAGTATTAGTTTAAGCTGAGCTGTGTTAACTGGCCTATGTCTATCAGTTCAGGATTATCATGCTGTTTTGGTGGATATTGGTTGCTTCCAAGAATCATAGGTAGATAAGAGCCATGGTCCCCTTGCCCATTGCCTTGCTACCAGGTGATATGTTACCATGACGTCGCAATGAGTTTTGCTGCCCATGCAAACAGATTTCAGAAGCAGGACCCTCGGCAGTCGTGGGTCTGATCTTGTACAATCTTGGGGAAGTTCCTGTTCTCTACTTGACACTCTTAAAAGCACCTTGCCAGAAAGGTTTGCTGTAAGCAGATGTAGCAATATCCCATCTAGAGGTAGGATTAGCCAGCGTTCCAGCTGAGTCAGGAAGGACTGGGTCAGGAAGGAGAATTCTCTGGCAGGTGGTGCGACAGAGTAGGAAAAAGAGACAGAGCCAGGGTGTCCCACCGAAGTTGACTCTTGGGCTCCTCAGACTTTCACACCCCACTCACGCTGCAGTGGAGATGTCCGTGGGGCATTTCAAACCAGTCTGCGTGTTCGAACACTGTGGGTTTCAGCAGTGGGGAGTTATTTCAAGTATTCCTTATGCTAACTGAATAAGCCCTGTGCTGCAGACTAAGAAGTTGATATTTGAAGTGATTGTGGACTTCCTGTTTCTGGGGTTGGGACTAATTAAGCTCTTTCAAATGTTAATTAACACCCCTGGGATATATATTTCTGATAAGGGTTCCTCAAGTGTTAACTAACCTACTGTATATGATAGATTAAAACTAATTTAGACACATACATTTTCTATACTGAGGTACTTTATTTATTTATTTAATATTTTATTATTTATTTATCTTTAGAGGGGAAGGGGGGGAAGGAGAGAGGGAGAGAAACATCAATGTATGGTTGCCTTTTGTGCGTCCCCTGCTGGGAACTGGCCTGCAGGGAACTGGCCTGCAACCCAGGCATGTGCCCTGACTGGGAATCGAACCGTGATCGTGTGGTTCGCAGGCCCGCGCTCAATCCACTGAGCTACACCGGCCAGGGCTATACTGAGGTACTTTAAAATAAATGATAGATATCATAATGTGAAAAGCATGAAAAATTTGGCGAGTTGCATACTCCTGAACTCACTTTTCAAACACTTTCAAATTGAAAAATTGGCCAAAAAAGAAAAACCATTGTAAGAATAGGTTTAATAATGATTTTCTTGGTTCAAACTATGGATTTATTGTTAAAATTAGTGGAGCTAGAGTAGGTTGATGCATGAACTATTTTCTAGTTTTTCTCTAGCCCATTTTAATATTTTTGTTTATTTATATTTTTTAGTTTTAGGTATTTGGGGGGCCAACAGTTTTGCTGATCAAAAATTTATGTTAAAAAACAAAACAAAACATCCCCACAAATGAACAAACAGACTAACAATGGTAGGAATATGAAAAATACAGTCCCCTGTCTCTCTCCCCAGGTGAATTCACTTTGTCTGTCGCCGCTGCCATGCAGACCGAGTGTGTGTTTGAGGGCAAGGAGTGCTCACTGCCATTTGCTTCTGCTAACACAGCCCCGTGCGGGGCCCCTGGGGCTCGTGCGAGCATATTCTTTTATGAACTGAGTAATTAGGCCATCTGGTTATGTTCTCAGGAAGGTGCTGGGACTGGAGAATTAGCCTCGATACTTGCTTTGCATGGCTGTTATGGGAGTTCAGAGATAAAGTTTATACAAGTGCTTTGTACACTGTAAAGATACATTTATTTACCATAATTCTGATTGCCAATAGCTTCCTAAACCCTTTCTCTGCAGAGGCTGGTGCTTGTGTGCATTCTATTAAGAGGTCCTGTGTATCTGCAGACCCTCACATTTCGCAGGTTTATCATTCAATCAATGAATCCGTTTGGGACCCTCACTACCAGCCACCATGAGCTGAATGCAGACATCAGCTATGGCGCTGCCCCTGGGCCCCATGAAGACAGTTGGAGAAGCAAAAGCGAGCCCCGACCCATTTAGAGAACAAGGCAGCGAATGCTTACGTGTCAACCTGCTCTTTGGTTTAAACAATTAGGTCATTCTGGAAGCCAGAGTCAGTGAGTGGCAGATTCCAGGCTTCCTTTTCATTTTAAATATTTGCAGGAAAGCTGGGGGATGGGTCTTTCTTGGGAATTGGAAGTGGACATCTGGGATGTATTTGGAGCCAGTTCCATTTTCATGAGTTTTCTCTAAAAATGTTCCATGGGCCTGAGAGCAGCAGGCTCTGTGCTGTTTGCCTGATTTATGTCTGTTCACTCCCCCCGCCACAGCCACCACCTTAGGTCACTTGATTTCCTGTAGGAACAGCGATTCCTCAGGACCGAACCTTTCACCTTAACCTCTTACAATCAGCTTTGAGCCATTTTCTGCTCTGTTGTTTGGTGCTTGACGAGCATTTTGGAGATTTAGTGACAGCTTTTGGCCCAGTGGAAACTCCTATTTACACCTAGAAAGAAATGTTATGAAAATTGCAGAAAAGTTGGAAAAGTTTCTGAAGGGAGGCTAGGTGACAACGCAGAAGATCTGGGACAGGAGGATGGGCGTGAGTGTGTGAGAAAAAGTGTGTGTGAGTGTGTGTATATATGTGTGTGTTGGGGAGTGTGTGTGTGTCAGGGAGTGTGTGTGAGTGTGTGTATATATGTGTGTGTTGGGGAGTGTGTGTGTCAGGGAGTGTGTGTGAGTGCGTGTGTGTTCGTGTACCTGTGAGTGTGTGAGTGAGTGTGTCAAAGTGTGCTGTTGGGAAAGCAGAGTGAGCAGGAGACCATCTCTCCTCTTTGGATCGTCACTGTACTGATTTTCTCAGTTTTCTTAAATCTGTTATACATCTGACGTACGCTGTGTGTGCTCCTAGGACCTCAGACTGATGAAACTTAATAAAGATAAAACTGTTACGACAATAGTGATTTTAAAGCTTCTGTTACTCTCTTGGCAAACAACAACTCATACAAGAAGTAAGCAACAGGCTTCCCACAGCCCATTTCCAGAGGTCTTCTCTTTGGCAGGGACCTGTACGTCTCCAGCGCCCCTTCCCTGTCCTCTCTGGTCTCCCTCCCTTGGCCACATCCCTTGTCAGCAGAAGTGGGGAGTATCACCAGGCAGCGGGAATGGACGGCCGGCACTGCCTCTCCAAGTCTCCGCAGCTCTCCCCCCAGTGCACGAGCAGGAGAAGTCGGGCCATTCCAGCCACCTTGGTGTTAAAGTACACCGTGTATATCCCCTCCCACTTTTGCCCTCACAGGCCTGAAGTGTCCCCAGTCACTCCTAGCAGAGTGTCATCGGAGCTGATACCGTTTTCATTAGTGCGATCACTTATTATCTATCTGCCCAGCTCCTGCAGGAAGGGACCTGCTGGGACAGGGCCTGGCCCATGGCAGACCCTCCGTAAATACCTGTTGAATGGATTCTAAGTTTACACAGACCCCGCCTTTCCACCAGGGGGAGGGAAAAAAGCATTCTACATCGACCAAGGAATGGAGTTTCCTTGGAGTCTTCTGTTTAATGGTACAAAATGGAAAAGGAGTACGACTAGCACCTGGACAAATGTGACTCTGTGGGGTCCCTTGATGTGCTGCGTCACTGGCTGGTCATGAATGAGGGTGTCTCGGATGGACCAGCAGAAAGGAGGGCAGAGGTGAGGAAGGCAGCGCAGGCGCAGAAGCTGAGCCGCGTGGTGGGCACAGAGCAGACGTAAGCAGGATGTGGCCTGAGAAATGTGTCCATTTGTTGAGCTACAGGATCAATATCTTTAAAAACTTATTTTATCTTAAGTTTATAAATTAATGCAGATGATAAATTATTGTAAAACTAAAGCTAAATATAAGTAGAAAAGAAACTGGCATTAGTAGCAATGGTGAACATCCTGGGGAATAAACATTTGTCTCCTTTTTTCTCCTATTTGATCACCTAAGGTACACCAGTTTTGTACCCTGCTTTTTTTCACTTCATGCCATTAAATTTTTTTTTGCATTAGCGTCATTAAAAATGCTTTGAAAACATCCGTTTTGATGGTTACATAATCTCTCATCATCTGGTTACATGGTAGGCCCTGTTCAATTAGCTTTCCTTTTTCGTGTGATTAGAGGCACGTTAGTGAGGACCACCCTTGTGTGTCCCTCGCTGCCTGCACTCTGATGGCTTCACTCCGGTGGATGGTTAGAAGTGGAACCGCTTCCACCCTAACGGGTCGGAATCTTTCACGGACCTGAAACATGCCACCAACACGGTACCACTTTGCTTTTCCAAAGGGTGGGAAACGATTCACACGGAGCGTTTCTGATAACACCCTTCCCTGGAAAGGCGCGGGGTCTGGGGGTTCTGGGGAGATCAGAATTTCACACTCTGGAAACCGATTTTAGGTCTCTCCCTAAATTTACCCTCTCCACTTATTTACCCTCTATTCTTCTGCATGGTTTTCAGAAAAGCACCGGGAAAACTCCAGACTGTCTCCCTGGTGCTCAGGGCCAACAGCAAAAGGAACACTCTCTGTGCTTTGTTTGGGACAGAACCAAGCAATAGCAGCGCCCTGTGGGGGTCCAGCTTCCTGATGGCAGGAGGAGAGCGAGGGAGACAGACACCTCGAGGGAGAGGTGGCGGACAGGGCAAGAGTGGAGATTTGATCTGGAGCACAGCTTGGAGATTCTCGTTCTTGTTTCAGAGAGAGTGGGGTTTCCTGGGGTTCGTTGCAACAGCATGCGTGTTCTCTTTGATCAACTTTATCATAAACAGACACGAATCATTTTTTTATGTGCTTTATAAGCTGGGGATCTGTTTTGTTCGAAGAGCAGCTCCTCTGGGGGACCCTTTCCAACATCAACATTTTCTGGTTCCGCAGGCAGTCTTCATCATCTCACGTGATGGATGGGTACGCAGAGACATTCGTAGGGAAAGCCCTGCGACAACCGGCTTTGCAGTTCAGTAGCTGACTGATCGTGGGCAAATTAGTTAACTTCCCTGAGCTTCAGTTTTCTCATCTCAAATGGGAGTAATAGTGCCTGTGAGGATGGGAACCAAGTTCAAACTTTCCCTTTCCTCTAGGCCCAGGCCGTGGGAATAAGCATCTAATCCACATTCAACAAATGCTGACGTCCCTCTTCCCTTCCGCGCCAGCCTCACACCTGACATACTTCAACTTAACATCCGCTGCCGGTTCAGGCAGAGGGGAGGAGAAAGGAGTGTGCGCACTGGGTGCGTACCCAGTGGTGCCGTCAGATGTGTCAGAATGTCCCTCACTGCAGGGCTCTCCTGCAGCGGCAGTCTCCTGTGTGCCTGGGGACATTTCTTTTTTTACCCTGTGAGCACTCTCCAGGAGCCATTTCTTCTACTGCTTCCTAACTTGACCCTAACATGCTGTGTGACCTTTAGCGCCCCTCTTTTATCCCTCTGTGCTTCCTGTAAAGGTAACAGTAACAGTCCTTCTTGGGTCAGGTAACAGTAGCAGTCCTTCCAGCTCCACAGTTTTTGTATTCTGTAGAATATGGGAGTGAAAAATCTTGAAGTACGCATTTCTTTTCTGCAGAAAAAAAAAATTATTTTAAGTTGGCCACTTGGGGTCGCTAGCGATCTAAGAGACTGGCTGGTGAAGAAATTTAGAAAAAACATGTGCTACAGCTAACCGATTCTGGGGGTGGTTTAGGAAATTTTCTTTTTGTCCTCTCCCTTTAGCTGCAGAATTTGCCCAAAGACTAGATCATATCATTAATGTCGAGTGGACCACAGCACATGCCAGAGACAGTGGGTGGAGGCAAAGCCCGGCCACAACATCCTAATATCCATCCCCCCAAAAAAGATAAAGAGAAGAAGGAAACTATAATCCTGGGATACAACTGGCTCTTCTGTTGGTCTCCAGCTTGAGCTGCAACACACTGTGGCTTTGCAATTCCTGGACTTGGAAAGTAGGTCCTGCAAAGTGAAATTGTATAGCGTAAAAGATGATGATGATGGAGTAAACCTTCGTCTGGAAGAGTCTGGCGTCGTCGGAGGCAGATGCACGGGAACATTCCCACGGAAGAGCTGACAAGCAGCCTGTCTCTTGGAAGTTTTTCTGCTGGGCTTCGCCGATGGTGCTTGGAGGCCCCTGGTGACATTGGGGAAGGACCACTGAACAAGAAATAAAATACAACAAAAATGCAAAAAACTCTGGTTCTGCCCACACTGGGGAGAGGGTCCCAGCAGCACACACAGCGCTAGCAGGCCCTTCTGTGGAAAGTGGATGGAACTTGCCTTCTGGGCACCAGGAAAAGTGTGTCTCCTGCCAGGAGCACTGTATAAACATCCTTTTCCTCCAGGACCCCGTGGCTTGGGGGTCCGGGGAGCACAGGGAAAGCATCCTAATGGAGACCGATTCCAAACTCCTGCTGTCCCTTTGCAGATCATAAATTACTGTTCATTCTCTTTCATTCTCATTCTCTTTATGCTCCCTCCTTTTCCCCTTACTAGTTTTAGAAACAGTAATTGGCAACAAAATTGAGCCTGAAAAGGGTGTAAGGCTCCTGCTCCACTGGCTGAGAAGCCCCTGAGTGTCCCTGCAACACCAGTTAAATATTTCTGTTCCACGGACGCCCTCCCTGCCTCCTGCAAAACCCTGTTGTGGTTTTGCCGTTTGGAGCGTGTTAGAGCTTCGGTTTCCAGTGAATTGGGAAGGGAAAGGTTTGTGCGTTTGTTTGTTTCCCTCCGCTCCTCCGAATCCCGCAGGGCATGCAAGCCTGTGTGAGCGGCAGGTCCTGGGGAGGAAGCTGCTCAGAAATAGACCCGAGGATCTGTTTGGCTCCTTGCTTAGGCATCATCTCCTTTTGTGGTGCACGGTCCTGGTGGGGCCGTGTGCTCACACTTGGAGTTGGTTGTGACTGGGTTTAAATCCTAGGTCAACTGGCAAGAGCAAAGACATGTCATTAGACAAAGAACATATATATATGACTCATGGACACAGACAATCATGTGGTGATGGAAACACGGAAGGGGGGACTGGGAATATCTGTAATAGCATCAACAATAACAATAAAAAAAGGTGTCATTAGAAACCTAAGCTAAGATCATCCACACACTTGAATTCCCCATGACTGTGGGTGGATGTGAAAGCCGGACAGTGAAGTCGGCAGAGAGGAAACAAATAGACACGCCCGAGACGCGGAGCTGGAGGAGGGCCCTTTGGATACCCTGGGCTGCAGAAAGATGGACTCGGGGGTCTGAGAACCACGTCAGTCAGAGGCAGCCCTGGGGCCAAAATGACACAGTGGAGGCTGTCCTGCTTCAAGGACATGGTGAGAAGGCCGGGTTCTTTAGAAAAGACAATAACGCTGGAAAAGTGGGAGGCAGCAGGAGAAGAGGAAGATGAAACACGAGATGGTCGGACTCCATACAGGAGGCCATCAGCATGTGAGCGCAGGGGCTGTGCAGGGCTGTTGAGGGCGGACACTGGGGATACCACCTGGAGAGTCCCCAGGAGTCCGAGCCAACTCAGCGGCACCTCGCACACACGACTTAATGTCTTCAAGTCTCAGTGTCCTCAATTGTAAAATAAGGGTAGGGCGGTTTCCCGAAGAGGGCGTGTGGGCAGATTATATAAGGTGGTGTAGACAAAGCGATGGAGGCCTGGGGAGACGTCAGCCAGCGCCGTCATTTTCCCTTCCTGAGCTGTGCTGTCCAAGGCTGTGGCCGTCAGCCACACGGGGCCATGGGATACAGGACGTGTGACTACCTGCAATTGGTAAGGGCTGTAAGCATAAAACACACATCAAATTTCAAAGACTTTCTCAAAGGAAAAAGCATGAAAAGTATCTCATTAGTAATTTTTTATACTGAGTCCATGTTGAAATGCCTTTGCACAGGCTGGGTTATATCAATACATTGTGAAAGTTAATCCCACCTGTTTCTTTTTACTTTTCACAAAATGTGGCTATTAGAAAATTTAAAATTACACATGTGGCTTGTATTTGTGGTTCCCATTACACTTCCATCCGACGAAGCCTGCCTGAGCCCTGCATTGGCCCTGCTCTCTATGCAAATTCTTCCCAACCTCTAAGGCCTAGCACAGGCTTGACTGTCTTCACGAGGCCTTTTGGCCACTCTCTTCCTTCTCCGATATCTGCTGGGGGTTTTGTCACTGAAGAAAACCACAGGATGGATGTCTGTAAACTGAAGTTGAGTGGGAAAAGCATGTAAAGTGCTGAGCCCGGCGGGGGGGTGGCCTGTTGCAAACACATAGGAATTACAGTTCATGTTTTTCTTGTTCTTATCACTGGAGCCTGGCTACCTAGGCCCGCACTGGTGTGTCGGACACTCCTTACCTTCTTTCATGGGTTTGGTCTCGTTGAATCTGATGTCTGAGAGCACAGAGGCCACATCCTCTAGTTCTCTGGGGTCTGTTCTTAACCCCGAGGGCAGGGCCAGGCACGGTGAATTCTCCCCCACTGTCACTCGTGGACCAGAGAGCCTGCTGACGGGACTCACCGGAGCCCTTTGTCAGTCTTCCCTTCATTCTGCAGGTGCTGTCCTACCTGCTTTCTCTGCCTCCCCTTCTTCACTGAGCTCACTAACTCTTCTGCATCCCGAAAAAGGATAATAGTGGTCCACTCCTGTGACCACGCACCCTGTTCTAAATAGTTTACATACGTGAACTGATTCTACCCTCACAACTCTCCTGTAACATTTTAGCATTACTCTCATTTTACAGATGAGGAAACTGAGGCATGGAGAAATGAAATAACACCCAAGTTACACAGCTAGGAAGTGGTGGGGATATAGCGAGGTCGCACAACCACCTCCCACCCCCAAGCACAACAGTTGGGGTTTTCTTGGAAAGACAACAGACAAGCCGGTGTGTGGCCGTCAGAGGTGGGGAGGGTCGCCTGGAGGGGACATTGGGGAGCTCAGGCGCCTAGGAGACAGGGTCACCCAGCTGTGCAGACTGTATGAGCTGGATGCAGTATGAAAACTACTGAGATCTGAACCCAGCACTCCCGTACTCTAGTCATTTTGGAAAAAGAAGAAGAAGGAAGAGGAGGGAGAGGGGGAGGAGGAAGAGAGAAAGAAGGAGGAGAAGAATGACAAGTGGGAGGAGGAAGAGGTGATGAAGAGGAAGAAGAAGAAATGAGTGAGGATGAGAATGGATTTTTGCCCCCTTCCCAGCAGAATGGAGATCTCAAAGTGCCTGGTTGAATGGAAAGGAATGAGCTCATCTCGTGTCCTTTACACCATATTTACACTTGCAGCATTTCCGAATTTGAGTGATGCTCTCTCCTAAGACCCCTTTCTTAAGAAAGGCATCTGAATTCAAGATGACAAAGGATTTGTGGGGCTTTAGCCAGAGAAAGTTAAGCTGGGCAAACCCACCCGGATGCTGCCATTCTATTTGTTAAAAAACTGGATTCGGATCCCTGTTTCTGTTTGCTGTTGGGCAAAACGAACGCATCGTCGAGAATGGCACCTTGGACAGTTTAGCTCTCCTTTGTGTTTTTCTTTTAACACCTTTAGGAGATTTCCATTTTCCTGCAGTAATACCAAGACACCCTGCTACACTGAGGCAAGCAGTTGGTTTTGAAAGTAAGCATAACAAACCCATAAACAAAATAAGAAAATCCACTTGAAGATTTTAGATTCAAGGCATTTAATTGTTTGCCTATTTCTGTAAGAAGGTGAGGCTGGTCGGGTGTCACTGCAGGAACTGTGACCTGCTGTGTTTTCCCATCCTCGTTTACAGCGATTATGTTATCTGGCCGGCCAGGCGAAAGGGTGGGGCAACTATAATTTCGAAGCAGGATTAGGTTGAAATAACGAGATCACCAAGTTGTGGTTACCAAGGCAACGTCACATCTAAGAATATGGGATGCTTCTAGGAGGTGAGGGGAAGCCTGGAGCCGTTTTCCCCCTTTGCACAAAAATCACTCATTTCCTAGATAAAAATAGCTTGTTAATTGCTCCGAAACACATTTGGTGTCCATTTTTAGGGACCAGTTTTCAAAATATAACCTTGACTTAAAGTTTTTCTTTTTCTCCTTGTTTTTTAACCAGTAATAAATATCAGAATAATTGATCAGACCATTGTTTGTTTCTCTCATTTGGGACTTGTCTCTTACTTTCCTCCTTTTCCAGTTTTTTTTCCCTTTCCTCTTTTCATTCTTCCCTCCCTCTCATCCTTCCTTGCTCTTTTGATACTGCAGAGAAAAGATATCGACCAAAAAGTAATAGCTGAAAGGAGTTTTGGCCAGATTTTGAGATTACAAAATTGTGATAAGTAATGAAAACTGTAATCTACACGCAGAATATTCATTTCCCCCCTGAAAAATACTGAGATCAAGAGAGAATGACCTTGGTTTTCATAGACTTTTCTTAAAATTTCAATCCACCTTAAAAACTGTAGATTTTGGAGGCAAAGTAGCAGATAGGGTCCATGCATTTGTTTCAGATCAGTATCAGCTATCAGTCCCAGTCCAAACAATTCCCACCAATTAACTTCTTTCCTTTCAATCCATTTCAGAGTTTTCAGATAATGGCTTCACCTTTCTTCATCTTATAAACAGCAGGCTTGTTTTAATAGGAATTCATTTTGGGAAGCATGGATTTTACTTAGATTTTAGGATTTTTTTTTTTTTTTTTAGTTGAACATTTTCAACCTAGCACCGAATCACCAGACACGGCAAGGTGTGATTGGAACGGTCAGTTCCCCGACATTACAACAGGGCTGCTCTTTGGAACATGGCAGCTGTTGACCTTTTGCCCTGGCTTTGCATACGGACCTTGCTCTATAGCTTCCACCTCCCGGAGATCTGGGTCAAAGGGTTCTCACATCTGCCACCACGCCTTTAGTTTTGAGCCTGGGGATGAAAAGTTTAGGGGTTCCAGAGCCTGCAGGATCTGGGTTTCAAGCCCTGCTGTGGGACTGTGGTTGGGTAAAGTGACCTCTCTTTCTCACAGGACGTGTGGGGACTGAGGAAGATGTCATAGAAACAGCTCTGGGCTCAACGTAGACACTGTAGGACCTCAAAATAAACCTCTCATTTAAAAAATAATAAAGATGTCTATGAAGTTGAACTCTACCCTCTCAGTCTTGTGTCCTTCTTATCTTTATCCTTATTATCTTCAGAAGAGTTTTCCTGTAATGCAAATCAGAGTACACATTTCTTGCCGCACCGGGTTGAGCAATATCCTCTCGGAATTCGTGCTGATATGGAGTGTGTGCAAATGACCTTATTTGGAAACAGGGTCTTGCAGGCATAATCAAATTAAGATGAAGTCATGCTGGATTAAGGGAGCCCTGAATCCACTATGGCCAGTGTCCTTCCGTGAAGAGGGACATTCAGACACAGAGACACCCCCAGAGAGGAGAAGACCATATAATGACAGAAGCAGAGATGGGAGTGACTTGTCTACTAGCCAAGGAACACTGAAGATCACTGGTGACCTCCAGAAGTTAGAAGAGGCTGGAGTGCTCAGAGGAAGCCTGAGCCTGCGGACGCCTGAGTTTCAGACACCCAGAATCCCAAGAAAATGAGTTTCTGCTCTTTTACACCATCTGGTTTGTGATAATTTGTTACAACAGCTTTAGGAAATTAATACCTTTCTGCTTAAAATCCTGCTGTCATTCTCCTTGTCACTGAGTGGGTTCTAGAATTCCTCACCTTGCTCAGACACCTTAGGTCTGCTCCCCAACAGCCTCGCCAGCCTCACTGCTCCTCGTCTTTTCCTCGGAGCTTAATGTCTGTCCATCTCTCCAGGAAGAGCTCTCGCTCACCCTTGAGCCATCTCTTCCTAGAGATCCTCGGCCCATCTCTTCTTCTTTTTCTTTAAAAATTAAAAAATTTTAATTACTGCTCACATTAAAAATTATATTAGTTTCCGATGTACAGTGTAGCTGCCTATTGCTCCTTAGAACATCCTTTCTCTTCCTGCTTACCTGGTCAAGTCCTACATATCTTACAGGTATCAGCTTAAACACCCCTTCCTTAGAGGTCTTCCTCAAGACCTAGACTGGGGTAAGCCCCTCCGAGGGTTCCCACAACGCTCATCAACATTCCTTGAGTAACTTGGATTGCAGGTTGTCTCTCCTGTTAGACCGTGAACTTGAGGGGGTCTGGCTTTGCTCTTGCTTCCTGCTGCGTACCCACGTCCTGGAGCAGGGCCTGGTGGAGCACAGGCCCACGGCTGGTGGGAACGGAATGGTTTGGTGGTGAATGAATGACTGCATGACTGACTGTTCGGCATGGGGTTAAACTCTTAGCAAGATGTGGGGGGGCGTTGAAATGCCGCTGATAGTAGATGATTTGCAATTTGAATTGATTACCACTAACTGAAAGTGATAGGAATTTTTGTTAAATATAGACCCAAAGTTTCTCCTCCTCCCATTTTCTTGTCTACTTTTAGCTAAAGATTTACATATCCTCATGGTACAAATGAAAACATTTCAATGAAAAATGAAATGAAATTTTCCTTCTATTTCAGAATCATGTCCCCCACTGCCTTACCCAGAAGGAAAAATTATTATTTCGTGGGTAACCCAGTAGAAATACACTAAGCACGCACAACACATACCACACACAGTGTTCTGCAGTTTGCTTTATTCGCTCTAAAATATATGCTAGAATTCATTTCATATTGGCACATGTAATTATATCATATTCTTTTTTATTGGCTGTCATTTATTTACTTTATTTAGCTCATCCCCTAATGTTGGAGCTTTATGTGTTTTCCTGCCTTTTGGTATTGCACCCAATGCCACAGTAACCTTCTTGTATGTAAATCTCTGTGAGCGTGTAACTGTAGGATAAGTTCCTAAAGTGACCCGATCACAAATGTATTAGGCCAAGTGATCAGCTGTAGAGAGAGGATAATTTTGATTAAAAAAAAGACCTGTAATGTGTGGCTCAGTGGATTGAGTGCCGGCCTGAGAGCCAAGGGGTCACCAGTTCGATTCCTGGTCAGGGCACATGCCTGGGTTGCAGGCCAGGTCACCAGTTGGGGGCGTGTGAAGGGCAACAGATTGCACGTCGATGTTTCTCTCCCTCTCTTTCTCCCTCCCTTGCCCTTTCTCTAGAAATGAATAAATAAAATCTTTTGAGAAAAAAACCCTTTAATGTATTGATAAAGTATAAATAGAGGGTAAAATGGCTAGTACAGGTTAAATTTACTTATTTTTTGTCTCAGAGCATATTTCTTTCCCTAGGAAGTAAAGTCCAACAGAGTCCAAAAGAGTGTCTCCTTGATAAATGCTGAAATCATTCTATTTTTTTGTTTTTGTCAACCATATTGGCTAGATTTTTAATAAAGTATATTAAAGAGGATGATTAAAGTTGGTAAAAATAAGGTTCAAAATAATATTGCATTTAAAAAAACTAAACACAAGCAAAATCTTATTTGAATTCCTGAAAGATTTAGGTAATCATTGTGAGCTTATTATGCTAGTCTGGAGTACATGTGCTAAGACACTAAAAAACAAGACTCTAGCAGAATTGGAAAATCCACACAACCAAGATCCTGTAAAACATACGTGATTTCGAAAGCTGGAGGGATATTTATGAGCAATGGGATGAAGGACTTATGGTCTAAAAAAACCAAGACACACAGCAGCCTCCTTAGAGATGGGGGAAATTTCCATATTAAAAATGGCAAGTTTTAAGCACCAGAATGCTGGAAATTTAGTGCAACAATCATTTATTAAAGGTTTAGGGTGCATGTGCTTTCAAAGAGTGTATGAACTGGAACTTGTAGTCTAAGGCAACTATTTCTAAAGACAGCATAGCTTTATTCTTTGGAAATTTACACTAAAAAAAGAAAATGGGAATATAAATTGCTAGAGATTCTTTTTTTCTTTTATCTGGTAATTCCAGGTTTGGAAATTTACCCCAAAGGAGATCACTTAGATATATTGCAGGGAAGGTGGCTGGGTGCTGGGGCGGGCGCCTGCGTTCAGGGCATTTCTGTAACCCAGATGCCAGCCGGCATCTCCTTGCCTGACCCCTTGAGATCGGGGTAGAACTGGGAGAGAGTCTCACCACCTCCTGCCTCCTGCTTCTTTTCAGGCAGCTTCTTGTCTTATGTGTCCATCCAGACATGAACTCTCACCCCTTCAGCATCAGTCCTGAGTACCCCACCATCAACCCAAATAGACTGTCTGTGAGCCCAGACCTAGAGGAAGTGAGCTGTGGGGGCGGCATCTGAAGCCCTGTTCTCTAGGCGACAGGGAGTCCGTGGTGGTGGGAGGGTTCCAGGTGGGGGGAGTGGCATGTGTGAAGGTCATGGAGTGGGAAGAGGCAGGCTGATTTTGAAGAACAGAGGCTGGGTTCAGGAGGCTGGAGAACAGAGAGCAAAGCAGGGATGACCCGAAATGTACCTGAAGGGGACACTGGGGTCAGAACTTGGAGAACCCAGGTATTGTGTTAACAAATTTGGACTTCTGTCCTAAAAATGAGGGGAAGCGTGAATGTGTTAACAAGGTGACATAAGATTTGGGTTTCAGAAGATCATAGTGGCTGCATTGTAGCATGGGTTGCTGGCGGCCAGGAGTAGGTACAACAGAACGCACTTGGGAGTTATTAAGGTGTCCTGGCGGGAGAGGGCAGTGGTTTGCTGAACACCGAGAGCCATCTTTGTCACACACTCCGCTGTCCCCACCATCTCCGCTGTCACCAAGTCTTACCAAGTCTGCATCCTGAATACACACCACACACATTTCCTTTCCTCCTTCTCCAGCGTTTATGTAGAAACATTACTGGAACTAACCCCGATCGAGTCTCTCGTAGGAACCTGACCCTGTTCTAAGTACTTACAGTGTTGACAACAACAGCTCAACTGGAGATGCTCAGCTGAGACTCACTTCTCCTTTCCTTCTGGACACAGGGCAGGACAATGCTTCGTCACCTCCACGTGGCTGGTGAGGCTGTGTGACTGCTGTGGTCGGTCAGGACCGAGAGGAAATGTGACAATGTCACTTCCATCCTGGCATATTTAATCGCTGGTGTCAGACCTTGCTTGCTCCCTTCCCCTGTCAGTCTGGGGCCCTGAGTGACTTGGTGAGCACAAGTCCCTTAGCGACCCATTCAGTGAGTAGCATGAAGAAGAAAGAAACCTAATCGTTTCAAACCACGGAAACACTGGGGTTGTTAACATACCACATCCTAACTTTTCCTGACTCAAGTGTTTCTCAAATTCTTGCTTATTTTAGGAGCTTAGGAAGTGATCTGCATTTGTTATTTCATATAGTTTGTATGACAGTGAGGTAGATATGATTGTCTTCATTTTTAGATGAGAAGACCGAGATGTAGGGTATGTAACTGGCCGAGGTAACCCGTCAGTGTAAAAGCTGAGATTCAAGCCCATGAGCTCCTGCTCCACCAAGCTGACACTTTGCAATGGAACTTGTACAAGGTCTTTAGAATTTAAAAAAGGAGAGTGGAATATAGCTCTTGCTCTTGAAGATATTCCCAATTTATTGGGGCAAGACAGGGCACATATTTGTGCAAACTTAACTGAGAAAAGTAGGCACAAGGCCTCATATAAATACCAAAGGAAGGGCACTGTCAACATGTCCTTTGACGGCAGAAATCAGAGGAGGGAGAAAGAATCATGAGCTTTGAGAACAGAAGAAAACTTCTCACAGGTGGGCACTGAGCTTTGCCATGCAGGAGAATGGGGGTTTGGGGAGGATTTGGCTAGGCAAAAATTTCAGTTGAGATACTCTGGAAATGTAAGTTCCAAGAGAACATAGACTATATTTTTTACTCTCTCTGAATAATTGTCAGACTAAATAAGGCATAAGAATCCACTACAAATAGAATTTCCTAACCAAACTGGTATTTACCACTCTCTCCTGGGCAGTGACAATTGACTTCTCTCTGGCATCTCAAACTCAGACCATCCAAACCTGATTCTTCTTGATTAACGATGTCAGTTTCCACCAAACCACTCAAGATTAAAATCTGGACATCATCCATTTCTCTTCATCTTTGTTTGTTCCCCTGTTTAATTGGCCACTATGTCTTACAGTTCTGAGAGAAACCCTTGTCATTTACTCCTGCTTCTTCCTGACGCTGCCACTTCAGTTGAGGCCAGTGCCATCTCCCATTGAGAGAATTACGGAAGCTCCCATCATGATCTTCTCCCCTTTCATCCTCCACTCAGCCCCCAGCATTCTGAGCTCACTCTATTGTACCCCTGATTCCCACTTCATCCCCAGGATAAACCCATATTCTATCGCAGGTAAGTAAGACCTTGAGCGCCCATTCTCTTCTACATTTCTGGTTTCAGCTTTCGTTCACTTACAACTCAGAGACCTGGACCGCACACTCTGCCCTTGGGTATCTTGGTGCAATGCTGTTTCTTTATGCTGGCGTGCCCTTCCTTGTTGCTTCTCCGACTGACCAGTTCCTGTGGCCATTCATAACCCAAGTCAAATGACACCTTTCCTTAGAGTCTTCTGTGACTTCTCTGTAGAGATCATGAATCCATTTTTCATGTCACACCATACTTTCATTTATCTGAGTTTAACACTTACCCCACTATATTTAATTGCTTGCATCCCGGTCTTCCTTCCCATAAGCTGTGTGAAGTGTTTTTATTCTTTCAGGGGGGCACTTATCCCCGTGTGTTCATGTTGGTCCTAAATACTACTCCTTATTGTCATTATCAGGGAGGAATTAGGTTATTGTTTTGGTCTGATCTCACGGTGAGAAGAAGGAAGATGGCTACTCCAAGGATGTGTCTTAAGTCGTTCTCGTCCTGGGAAGATTTCATGGCCATGAACAGACCAAATGTCCCTGAATGCTTTTCTCTGCTCTCAGTAGCAGAATCAGACTCTGTGTTTGTCACTAATAAGCATAAAACTAAGAAATGGTTGACCGGAGTATTCCATGCAGTATCACCCCAGAATTACAGGGGTTCCCAGCCTGAAGCTCTGGGGGGGCAGCCAGAAATCCGTGGCGTGCAGTCTCCTTCCACGTGTGGTAAGCTTCTCCAGAACGAGAGGTGAGGTGGCCACAAAGAAGAAGTCGCAGGTTCTGGGCTTCCTTTCTTGCCCTCTAGTTTTTTCAGTTCTCTCTTAAATGAGGGTGTCCTGTAATCATTTGCTTATCCACCCCTTAGTGAAAAGGCCCATTTAACATGTAAAATATCTCGAGTGCTTACCATGTGTTTAATATGTGTGTCTTGGATCATTTAGACATAAAACAACATTTCAACTTAAAAAAATACATATACACACATGCCCCTGAAAGATCATTTCACCTGCATGTGCCTAGTCTAGAACTTTCTGGGTTGCTAGGGGAGCACAGTTCATCCCTGGGACCAATGGCCGGCCTTTGGTGTTGGTTCATTATACTTTTCCTTTCAAATCATTTCGCACATGAATATAATATGGGTGGTCCAACTTGAGCTTGTATCCCGATTCCATTGCCCAAATCGGCAGTGCAGCCATAGCCGAGGTCCAAGTCTGCCTCCCCGGGTGGGGACTTACTGGGAAGTGCTGCCTTTGCTTCTGGGTCGGCATTGTCTTCCTACACTTCTCTAATAAAATGAATTTTCCTCACAATCACTCTCTTCCTTGTACTTACCAAAAGTCTTGTGGCAGAATACGGAATTCTAAGGAAAAATGCATTCCATGTGGAAAAAAGCTCACCAGGTATGACTAATATTAACCCTGTGAAATTTCAATGAACATATAGCTGTTTTGGGCAGAATTCTGGGATACAAAAGGTGTTGTACTTTGGGACTGAGCCCCCCAAAATATTGAGCCTACTCTGTGGTTATCTGTCTTAAAGCTTCCAAGTTCTGTCTCCCCTTCTCTTTTGCCTTCTCCTCCTCCTTCCTCACCTCAACTTTTCAAGGGTGTCTGGCCCACATGGATCAGGGTGAATGGGCCCTGGCTAAATTCAGATAACATAAACACTCAGTCGAAATCAAGTGCAAGAAATAAACTGAGGAGCTATGGGAACCAACAAGTTCAGCAGAGTATCAGAAAGATGTACAATATCAATAGCTTTTTAAGTATACCAGTAATATGCTATATGAATATGTATTCTTTATAGCTGGGTCTATACCAGGAAAATAAAGTCTTATTTAGTACAAAGATGTTTTTATTAGTTTGACTGCACCTAATTAAAAAAACAGCAGTGGATCTGAGGAAAAATTAATAATTTCATGTGAATGGCTGGTCTCTGCGCATTTTAAATAATTCCGCAGATAAGTATAGACCTTCTCTTTATGAACTTTTGTGACATGACATTATTATGTTCCGCAGAATAGATTAAACACAGCACCTAATTTCTGTTCAGCCGCAATTAGAGGTGAGGTTACAGCCTGGTTCATTCATCTTTCAGATAAGAAAGAAACTTGTTTTTCCTAAACTGTTAGGAGATTGACACCCTTGCTTCCGGTGCGTTTGTTTATTTGGCATGTAAACTGTCTGGGCTTGTGGGCACGGTGCTTGATTTGTCACCTCGGGATGAGATAATTTGGGATCTTTCACATTTCCGAATTATATCGTGTCTAAGCAGTTGAACCAGCTGACAAATGAGACGTGCCTGCGCTGTCGTTCCAGAGGGGGACGCCGCGAGGGGCTGGCGGTGTGAGCGGCATGTTGGTTTATTAACAGACACATTTGATTCCAGAGGTTAATGTTTTTGCGCCCGAGACAGATTACACAGCACACGATCCGCATCCTGAAAGGAGGTGCAGAGATGCAGCTTGGTCTGTGAGCCCACGCAGCTGCAGTGCGGCTTCAGGGCAGCCGACCTGGTCTCACTTCTCCGAAGACCGAACTTCCGGTTTTCTGGAACTGGATTCCTTCTAGAAGGTGTTTTCCCCTTCCGGTTTTCCTGTTGCCTGTGTAAGTCCAACATTTAAAAAATTGCTTTATTGATTGATTGATTTTAGAGAGAGAGAGAAAGGGAGAGAGAGAAAGACAGAGTCAGAGACAGAACACTGACTTGTTCCACTTATTCATGCATCCATTGGTTGATTCTTGTATGTGCCCTGACTGGGGGTCGAACCTGCAACCTTGGTATACTGGGACGATACTCTGATCAACTGAGCTACTGGTCAGGGCCTATAGTTTGTTTTATTTTTTATTTTTTAATTTGGGATAAGAATATAGGAACACTGTTGGCTTCTGCAACTTGTTGCATGGTTACTAATCCAGCGCCGAGTCATGCCACTGTGTTAATCTATGAACCATTATATGTCGGATCATAATGGTAAAAACAAATAATGTTACTGAGTGATTGCCTTATGCCAGGCCACGTCCTAAAGGTTCTCATGTACTAACTTATCCTCATACCGAGGTGAGGCGAGGACCAGGGCTCTCCCCATTGTGAGGATAAGAAGACCGAGGCACAGGATAACTTTCTCTCAGTCATGACTTGAGGAGAGAACCTTCACAAACATCCTTTCAATTCAAATAAAGGCAGCTGTGCAGAACACAGGATGTGGCTGTCACTCTGAGTTATGGTGACACGTAGCTCACCCAGGTAGGGTTAAGCTAATTGGGGGCCATTCAGATTTCTTCATTTATCCCACTGGGCACCACAGTCTAGCAGATATGATCACCCATTGAGAGAACCTCCTCTGACACCACAAATACGGTTCTTTGGCCCACAGCAGAAAGTGTCCACACAGAGCAGGGGATGAGAATTCTTCACCTTTTCCTCTGCAATTGCTCTAACCAGCCTCACTCACTGGATTTCTGTAGCCCTGGGTTCCCCTGATTACTACTACATAGATCTGTGTAACTTGAGGTAGTACATCCCTCCTTCTTCCTCCTCCTCCTCCCCCTTCTCCTCCTCCTTCTTGCACATCTTCAGTATGCTTTCTGTTAAAGGGTCGTGGGCCTCAAGCCACTCTCTCATGGATTCTGCTGGTCCCTCAGTCTGTGCTTTTCCTAGAAAGGGAAGAGCCCACCGATACTTTTCTTGGGAAAAGTTGGCTGCCAAGTTGACTGCAGTCTGAGAGATTGCTTCCTGCCGCAAAGTCCTTGGAAACTACGGTGCATTTTATCTCACAAAGAAACATCCCCCTGTCCCTGTCTGCCTTCCTCCTTCCCCATGGTTTCTTCAGCAGTTCTAGTGTTTTGCTGTGAACCGTTTTCTGTCTGCTCTGGGTGGGCGCCTCCTTAGAAGTGTACTCCTACTGCATCCTCTCCGAGATGCACGTTTCCTCCCCACATGCTAACATCTCTGAAACTGGCATGTATCTTATAATCGATGGCACTCGAGGTTTCAGTGAAGCCTTGTTTTCTTAGGGTATCATGTAATTGATGGCAACTTCGATTCAGTGACATGGAAAATAATGTCTTTGAGGACCAGGGAGGGGAAAATCTCTCCTCACACCAGTATTTATTGGATGGCTGCCAGATGCCAGATCTTTGCCAAATGTTGGGGATGTACATGTGACACATGAACATGTATCATGTTCATTCACACAAACATGAATGAACAAGGCATGGCTCCTACTCTGAAGGAGTTAATAGTCTTCAAGTCTTAAACCTGTTATAGAACAATAACAGGTTTAAGTAGTGAGGATTGGGATGCATTAGCAGCTGCAAAAGGGTTTTATAAAGTTTAAAAGTCAGTCAGTATTAAGCTATGCTCATTTCTTGAGTTTTATAACATTAAAAATGCCTCCAGAATTGCCGTCAGGACTGCCACTCTGCAGGGCTCCGCCACTCTGGTGGGCTTTGTGGATGGAATGCTTCTTCTGATGGGAGCCGGACAGAAGTCAGTGTGTCTTCCGAGATTTCACTCTAAGAGATGCTCGCAGCCTAATGAGGAATCCTTTATCTTAATTAGGTTTAAATATATCTTTCTTGTGACCCTAATCAACCTCTCATGTAGAGTTGTGAATTTCTTAGACTGTGTTCCCTTTACAGTGGGCTTTTCTCTGTATCTGTCAGCGAACGGTTCCCTTCGAAAATGAACCAGCGGAGGCCCAGGCGAGAAACAGATTTCTGTGGGGCGTGCTTGGTGTAGCCTTCTCCCTCAGGGTCTGGTGTCCTTGTCACGCTGAGTGGGGTCCACAGCCCAGCAGGGTCAGCACCACCTGGGAGATGTTATAGAAATGCTGCCTTTTAGTCCCTCCCCCTCCCTCCCCAGAACCTGCGTTCTCTAGCACCTGTGCTATTATTTCCTGAATATTTCTCTTTAAACTAAGTACTAATATTTGTAAAAATTATGGGTTAGATGTGCTTGTTATATCTATTTTAAGACTATATTAAATTATATATAATTAGCTGAACACTTGTCTGCTCAAGTAACCATCGTTCACACCTGGGCCAGCAGCGCGCTTTAGGGACCTTGCCTTAATGACACATTGTTAACTTTTTAAAAAACTATATTTAATACATGTACACTATCAGAAACATTGCGAGAATAGTACAGAGAATTTCTATATACCCTTCACCCTCTATGATATTTACCATTCTCTCAAAATAAAAAACTGAGTATTCGTTGTATTATTACCTAATGCGCAGTTCTCACTCCAGTTTTACCTGTTGCCCCAGGTGTTCCTCATGTAGCACTCATAAAGGTTCTGATCAAGGTGAAGACCAACATCATGCGTCACAGTTGGTCCTCGTATCTCTGGTGTCTCCTTTCACCTGGGATGCTTCCTTAGACTTGCTCTGCTTCTCTGGCCATGGGCATTTTTGAGGGGCATGGTGTTCTTTCTGGGTGAACACCCCTCAAGTTTAGTTTGATGTTTCCTTTTGATTAGTTTAGGGTGGGCACTTTTGGCAGGAGTGCCACGGTAATGAGGTTGGGTCCTTCCGAGCACAGCAATTTAATTTCAAGCACCGTTCCCCACTCAGAGCAACAATGGCTCCTGGGAGGAATTGCCTGATTCCGGGGCTGGGCAGGGGCAGAACAGACGTGCCTGGAACATCTTGTTGCCCAGAAAGTGAGAAAGTGCTCGAAAGCTTACAGGAGCCAGTTTGGAAGGCCTGCCTCTGGTCAAATAGGGGACAAGATGAGCACTGAGAATAAATCACTGGAGTGGGTCTGTTCTCCACTGGAGAGAGTGACTATCTGTCCTCGACCAACAGGAGAGCTCTCCTCTATAGAAAAAATTCCAACTAATAAATTTGGAAAGGAACAAGGAGAAATAATACATCTCAACGAATAGATGCAGAAGAAACAAATAATAAATGCCAAATACCCAAGGTAAGAGTTAGAAAAAAAATCACTGTTTTGCAACTGCAGTAATAATAATGGGTTCATCTAGGGATACTACAGCTAGGGAATAAAAGTAGAATGAAGAGCAGGATTTTATATAGTCTCATAGTATCTCTTCACCTTGCCTATCGTAACTGAATACACTTTTATTAGAAATAATGTCAACACTGAAATGTGTTAGCTAAAAATGAAGATTCCAGGCCTGCCACGCCAGGCTCAGCAAATCAGAATGTCTGGGGTAGATTCCCCAAAGCAGCTGTTCGTGAGCATGTTAAAATGTCATAACCCCTGGCTGAGAGCTTCCAACCCCCGGGTTGATGAGAACTCCCCTCTGGGCCCCTTCCTCTGTTGTGGGTGGGCTGGGAGAGGACGGACAGATATCAGAACCGCCAGTTTCATTTCCTTTGATTCTGATTTTGATCGGGATCATTTCAGACCAGGGTGAAACCCTCCTTACTAATTGAGACCCTTCTGCTTTGGCTGCAAGACATCTTTTTTTTTTTTTTTTTGCCAGTCCCACAACAAAGAATTCAAGGTGCTAAATATACAATGTTCTACTTGTTCTCCACGTGGTTTTAATTAAGTTTTAACTAATTCCCTTTATCTTGTCATAGTGATTATGACCCTCCAAGTCACGTCATATTAATATGTGAAAACAGCTCCCTGGCATGTCTGGCCGAGGAACAAAGCCGTTTATAACTTGTCTTGCTGAATTAAAAAGGGGAGACCGATTGACTTGCATTTTGTTAGCTTCCTCGACAATTTGTGTTAAAAGTGAGCGCAGGTACAAAGGAGACAACACGTTGCAGCCGGTCGTCCCTGCTACAAATATAGCGTGCTGGAGTATTGCAGATTTTTAAAAATTCACATACATCCCCAGAAAGATGAAAAACAAGGCAGCGCATTTCAGGGAAGCTATTGGTAGCAATTGAATTGATCTATTCCAGCACAAACTTTCAAGAGGCTTATAGAAACCTCTATAATGACCATATTTTCTCTACTATCAAGTTGGCACACGTCATTAGACAATGGACTTTTTTTCCTGATTCATGAATTTGTTTAAAAGAAAGGCTTTACAAAGGTAAACACATAAAGTCATATTTATGCAATTGCTATTTATCGAAAAGAATGAAAGGGAGACTCACCTGGGAAAGTCTGGTCCTAGAATCACTGCAGGTGGAAACTGCATTCTGGATAGAGCAGGACGAGCTACGTTGGAAGGAGAGGGTACGTTGCCTCCAAGGCTGAAAACGGGGCTGACTACTGTGCATGTGTTTAATCGAAGGTCTTTTGAAGCCCCTCACTGTGCAAACTCTCAAGTTACCATACGGGACAGGACTGCTAAGCCTCATTAAATCCCTCCGCTGATAGATAGTTTGGCATTTACTCACCAAGTGGCATGGTGTGCAGCTTAAGAGATCCCTAATTTCAAAATGCAATTCTCATTGATTAGTCTTTATATATATCATCTATGGGGCACCTGTCATAGGCCAAGCACTGTGCTGAGTCCTACACTCCACACGAGTTTAATTCAAATGGTAAGCCCAGAAGGTGATGAGTGTTACTCTTCCTACATGTGATAAAGCTCTCAAGCTCACTGAGGCTAAGGGACTCACTCACTTTATCAGTAGTAGAGTCAAATTGGAACCCAGGTCTCTGACTTCCAAACCCATAGGGTCTGGCCTACTCTCGTGCTCTTTCAAGCCCTTGCAAGGGTGGCAAGTCCCAGTCATGCTGTCCCCCTATATTTCCTGGCTTTCTAGCCACTTTGCCCTTCCCTCTGTGAGCAAGACTTTCTTTTCTGGTCCCTGAGCTAGGTCAGCCACAGTTCTCCCCTGTTATGTTTCCATGGCTCATTTACTTTCTCTATCATGATAAACATTTAATGTTTCTGTTCTTCAGAAGATTGGAAGCTTCACCGAGGGCAGGAGCTGTGTCTGTACTGGTCACAACCATGTCTAGTATATCTCATGGCACACAGTAGGTGCTCTGTGAATACTGAATAAGCAAGTGAATGAGTGTTGCACTGAAATCATCACCGAGTTCTTGTCCTTGCAGAGTCTTTGTTTCTTTGGTCTGAATACCTTTTTGTGCCATCAGAACACGTAGCCAGTGGAAGAGCCCAGGCTTGGATGCAGGTCTTTGTTATTTTAGTGTTCACATCCTTTTTTTACCCTGCACGGGGTTTACAAGTGTGAGGGAGGCTTCTGGCCATGGCTCCCATCAAACCATCAGGTGGTTCTCCTTTTGTTTCCTATTTTCTATTCCTGACACTAATTCTTAACTGGCCCAAACACCATCGCTAGAAAGCACCACCCTTGAATGTCCTGCTTACTCAGCTGAAAGCAGCAGCTGTTCCAATAAGCAATTTGATGTTCAGCACCTGAGATCGGCCCCCTCCTTCTAGCAAGACTGCAAGCTCAACAGAATGTGGGGAAGCATGAAAAAGTTTGCTGGCCTGTTTCTCTTAGGGCAGCAAGGAAGCAGCACAGACCGGGACAGGAGAGCTGCATTCTGGGCAAGGAGAACTTGCTCTGACATGGACAATTTCAATTGAGGATTCTAAGTGATTTACTTATCAAGGGCTATGAAGAAAAGACTGTCTAAGAGATCCTTTTGTTATTATCCCTCTTTTCTGTCCCAAGTAATGTACTGGTAAATGAGGCTCTCCTTCTCCAAGCCCCTTCGTGGCGTTTGCCGATTTCTGTGGTGTAAATACTCCCATTGTGGCTGATTTCAAGCTAGCAGCATGATGTCACTGAATGCATAATTGAGGGGTGATGGCATGACTAGCTCTTATAAGCTTTCGTAAGTTGAACTAACACAGCCCTGATTGTCTTGATCCTGTTAGCTCCTACACAGAAACAGTGGTGGGTTAGGGCCTGGGTGTAGCCTGAGATTTTCCACAGGAGAGGATGGTGGGTGGGGGAATCAAAGGGCCAAGCTTGTGCCTTTGGCAGACAGATAAAGCTCTTGAGCTAGCCTGGACTTCATCAAACATTTCTTCTGTGTGGGGCTGTGGTGGGCGTTAGGGTGAGAGTCTCAAGCCCACATTTAGAACCAGAAGCAGATAGATTTACAGCAACATTGGTGACACCATTGGCCATCTGGTCGACCATGGATATGTTTCTAACACTCTGCATGCTTCAGTTTCTTTCGCTATAAAATAGAAATAGATAATAATAGTTTTCACCTTAAAGAGCTTTTGTGATGATGGATTATTATAATACATGTAGAGTGCTTAGCATGGTGCCTGGCACAGAACAAGTGCTCAGTGGCTATTAAAATTAGTGTGGGATGCACAAGAGTGGGTGAGGTTTCCTGGGAAATGCTCTTGAAGCCCAGGAGGTGTTTGCAGCTTATCTTCATGGGCTGGCAGTGGGTCTGTGAGGGTGAGCCGTCCTGAAGGATCAAGCCAGAGATCAATTGCTTCATGGGACTGTCTGTGAGAAAAAGAATCAAAACATTCTTTTTGTTAATTGGAAGTATCTTTTTTAACCTGTTTTCCAAACTGTTAAGAGAGAAATTGCATTCTTCTCTTCAGGGCAGGTTGTGCAAAAAATCTTTAAAATGCATTTCAAGTAGCTCTTGGAGAACCAAAAAGTGCATTTGCATGTTGAAATCATGTTAAAGGAGAGATTAGAAACTGTATTTTTGGAAAGGGAGAAGAAGAAAGAAAATCACTGTACTAGAATGTGAAATTTAGTTCTGAACTTACTGGTGGTTGAGAGAGGAAATACACATGTATGTGTGTATGTGTGTAATATGTTCTCTCCTGCTGTGACCTTATAGCTCTGCTGCTTCCTCTTTTCTACCTCAGGGCCTTTGCACACAGCCTTCCTCCTGGCTGAAATGATATGGCTCCTTCTTTCAACACCGATTGCCTCTTCAGCCTTCCCAGTTTCTAAAGCAGATTGAACCCTGTTGGTCTCTCTTTCAGCTTCTTTTTTGCTTCAGTAATTGGCATTTGAACAAGCTATCTTTGGTAAGATGAGATCAGGAAATAACTTTATTTTTCACCATCGTAGCTTCAAACCTGCTTGGGAAGGGTTTGCCAAGGATAATATTGCAAGCAAACCCCCTGGCTTTTACAATAATTTTTCAGTAATAAATCATCTTCTTTTTAGATATAAAATAGCCCAGTCCAATTTAATGTCTGAATCTCAGATCCTTGTCCAATATAAGGTGTTTTCTATGCTTCTGGGCTCCAGCTTGACTTCAAGTCCTATTGACGGTTGACTACAGAGGTAGGGAGAAGCACCGTGGCCTTATCTTCCCTGAGTCATGATGGAAGGTCAGGTGGATTGACACAGATATAGGCTTGTCTGGTTGTCCAGGGAACCTAGAAAAAAGGTCCCAGCAGTTTTATAAACCCTGGGGTCAGGAAGAGAATGGGAGGGAGCACTAGAAGTGGAGAAATACTAGGTACTCAGATTGGAAAACCTTGAAGACAAGGTTTTGTGTTTGTTCCTGAAAAATCATCACACGTAGAGTTTTAACTGGGAGCCAGACTCCTCATTTTGCTTTATGTATGTATTATTGACTGTTCTTCCCTAGAACATGCTGGTTTGCTAGGGCAAAGCAGTGTGTGGTACCTGGTAGGTGTTTATAAGCACGTGTTGAGTAAATGCAGAAATGCTGGGCCCTCTGTATCCAGAGAAGACCCTCTTGTGGCCTTTGAGGAACTATGTCTGTTGAAGATGAAGCATAGGCCATAATGTTTCACAGCCCATACTTACCTCCAGGAGTTAGTTATTATTATCGGAAGAAAGAAAGATTGCTGTGATCAAAGGGGCAGGACAGGCTTCAAAGGCGGGGCATGGCCTGAGTTAGTGGGCCTGTTATGGGTGGGATTTGGATGGGGAGAACTTGGAAAACACCATTTGGCTCATAAACTTGACATAGGACTCCCCCACACTTACTGGAGCCATCTGCCCTGCTGTCTCCCGCTTCCCCAGCGGAACACTCAGAACATGCAATTATCTGCCGGAAGTGCTTCTGCTTGGCACCAACCCCAATCAGGACAGGAAAGGAGAGTGTGGTATTTTGGTACCTAGATCCTGAATTTCATCAGTCCACTCCTTTTTCTCGCCCGGACATATTATTCCTTGGGCTGTAGATCACAGCTTGGATTTTTTCCCCTCCCTATCATTTTTACTCCTTTTTATGCTCTGTCACTTTGTCCTGCTTCTACTTGATTTTAAGCTTCAGTTTATTGAATGGGGATGAGCGCATATTCAAATTTGTACAAATGCACAAAGAAAGGAGATTTGCAAATGCATGACAGTCACTACCTTATTCCAGGAACCTTCGGTCCGCACAACCCGTGGACTTCAACCCTCCCGTCCTTCACTGTGGGGCGGCTAGTGCTTGTTGGTTCTTAAGCATTTCACCATTTGAAGACAAATCAAGTAAAACCACATAATCATAGAATCTCTGAGTAAGAGAAGACCTTTTAAATCTTCCTATATACAAAATATATCTCTAGGGTAAATGAGTCTATATTTGAAAAGAGTTCCTTGGTAGGCTATTTAGTTGAAGAAGGCAAGCCTCCTCTTCCTCCTTCCCTACCGCAGCCCAGGCATACAGATGGGTCAAGGTGAAGTCAGTAGAGACCAGGACATACATGTGCAGTGAAAGAGAACAGAATTTTGAATGTACAGTTGCAGTCATGACATGAATTCATCATTGGCCCGGAATGAAGTGTAGGGTCTGTGTAGGACCCTGAGAAACTTCGGCAGGCTGCTGAGGCAAAGGCAGGAGCCACAAGCCAGAATGCATTCACTGTAGCAGGGAAAGGAAAATATATTTCTAGGGGTTTAATATCTCATTTTTAATTCAAAGTTGTTTTCTGTTCTATGCTGCCAGTATCCACTGTTACCTTCAAAACCTCAGCGAAACTGTGCCCTACACATTGTCCTGCATCAGTGGGTCTCTGGGGAATAAATGCAGGGCAGAGTTCTGTAAGCCAGAGGGTCCACTCGGCACCAGTGGAGATGCAGGTGAGGCTGAGCCGACTCAGAGGCTGATGTGAAGGATGAAGAAAGCGGCACTCCTGGGTCTTTTATAAGAGGAAGGTGGCGCTTGAGGGGAGCAAGCAGGAGAATGATTTAGAGTTGGCTTTACCTATGAATTTCATCTTTGAAAAACCCATGCATTGGATGAAACACCATCTTGATTGTCATCCAAATCATTGATATAGAACAGCAACAGGCCTGCAGAGGCTATCCCTTGGGGGTGTGACACCAGCGACTGCCTTGGAGACTCTACCTGCAGGCCAACAGAGTTCTGAGGTCTTGGCAAACAACTAGTTATAAAGTGTCCAGGCTGTGCATTCACAGGCTCACACTCTGTCCAGGTTCCCTAGATGCACGGAGTGATGTGTTTTGTCAGATATATCCGGAAATCAGATATCCCATGTCTGGTGGGTTTCCTTAACTTTTTGGACTAGGAACATCATTTGAAATGGGATGAGATCAATGGGATATGACTGATTTTTCATGAACATGCTGCTTCCCTTTGGCTGTGTCTGCTGAGCTACATACTCACCAACCTGTTTTCTCATAAACTTCTCTTCTGCCAGGGCTGGGAGTGACTGTGGTGATGGATCATCTAATCCTACAGCCTCATTTTGCAGAAGAAGCTGAACCTCTATGGGCCAAGATCACATGGTTGGTAAAAAGTTGGGGATTGAATTTAGGTTGTAATAAATGTCTCTTCCCCCAGTTTTCTACTACATCTTTTTGGGTGGGGAGGTGGAGGAAATGTGTATTACTTTGTATCTCAACTGAAGTCTTTCTTATTTTTTTAACTTTTAAGATGTGCATATACTCTTATACCATCTAGAGACTAAATTCTGCTAAGGACAGGTACTTCAATTATTTGTACCAGGGGCCAGGGATGCAGCATAGAATTATTCAGTCCCAAACTCCTTTAAGAACAGTCAATCGTCCTTTGTAATGTGCTCCCTCTTTGGGCCCTGTACCAAAGAACTCTGCAGACAATACTCAGTCCTCTGTATTCGTATTCTACTGAAATTATTTAAGATTTTACTTTCAAGAGACTATAATTCTTGGGTTCTGCAAGGATAAACTATGTCATTTGAGACCAAGGTTTCTGCTGAGAACAAGAAAAGCAAATGCACACCTGTGAGGAGGCAGTGGAGAAGCTCACAAGGCAGGGAGTGTGTGTGGGTCCAGGACCTGTCAGAGGAGAGGCCAGGACAGGCGAGCTCTCTGCTGGGAGCGGCTTTCTCCTTCATCCGGAAAGGGCAACTAGGAGACCAAAGAGTGAGTTGGCTTTGACCATCTCAGGGGCTGGGGATCCTACAAGTCTATACCTTAGGACAATGGATCTGAGTGAGGATGCTTTTGTCCCATCAGGGGACATTGGCCATTGTCTGGAGACAGTTTTGGTTGTCACAACTGAGGAAGAGCTACTGTTTTCTAGTGGGTAGAGGCCAAGGGTGCTGTTTAACATCCCATAAGGCACAGGACAGCTGTCCCACTGCAAAGAATGATCCGCTCAAAACCCATCAGTAGTGCTGAGGCTGAGAAAGCCCAGTCAGAAACCCTTAATAGGAGTGAGGGAGAACTGGAAAAAGCCAGTCCTCACAGAGATCGAGGCCTAGCTTCAGGCCACCATAATCTCTGAAAAATCTCTGGTTGGATTTCAGCCCAGGTTCCTGGCAGGAGCCAACATGAGTTCTCCCTGGAACAGGGTAAGGTTACCCAAAGCCTCAGGTTTGCTCCAATCATCACAAACAGGTGGTAGGCAAAAGCTGAAGTCAAGACACTCATAATTCCTTGCATTGGTCATTGGTAAAATTCTCATTTATACTAAAACTTTAATAAATTAAAGATGCATGTTATAGTGTTTAGAGTAACCACAGAAAGAATGGTGCTAGAGATATTACAACTTATATGTACTAACATATCACTCATTATAATGTCAGCAGTTATAAATATTATTCTTCTGTGACAGTTTGCTGTTCAGGGTCAAGAGATTTGAAAAGAATCATAGTCTTTTGGTTCCTTTACTTGGTTTGATCATCTTTGCCTTGTAATGGAGGTCTGTCCAGAAACAGTCCAGGCATTCATATAACGAGAACAGTTTGCACAACATCAGTGTAACCTGGCAGCCAAGGAGAACGGACTGGGATGCACACGCACACGCATGACAACTTCACTGTACTAGTCAGTGGGGGTGAGTGAGGCTGTGTACTGTGTGGTTGTTGCATTCAAAATGACTGAGCAAGCAGAGCAAAGAATTTGCATCAGATTTTGTGTTAAGTTTGAACATTCCGCCATGGAAACTATTGGGATATTAGTTTCAGAAGGCTGCAGCTATGGGCCACTGGTGATTGGCAGCATGCTTCATCATCACTATGTGCCCACTCATGCATCACGTCTTGGGCAGTTTTTCATTGAAACATCCAATCACACAGGTGACTCAGACCCCTTCCAGACTAGACTCAGTGCGCTGCAACTCCTGGCTTTACTACAAACTAAAATCACCTTTGAAAGGGAGGAGATTTCAGATAATTGATGAGACTCAGGAAAATATGACCAGGTAGCTGATTGGGAGAACTGTGTGAGGTCCCAAGGTGTCTACTTTGAAGGGGACTGAGGTGTCATTGTCTTATGTATAATGTTTCTGTGTCTTGTATCTTTTTCAGTAAATGTCTCTATTTTTCATATTACATGGCTGGATACTTCTTGGAAAGACCTCATATATTATAAATTAGATAAAGTATATATATTTATAATATGTATTCTAAATTGTAGATATATAAATATATACCTAATAAAGAAGGAAGTTGAACATATCCTATATCCCAAAGAGTTAGGAATCCAAAAGAACTATAAAAATAATGATAGAATAGAATTAATCTCAATGATATTAATAATACATTAAATGAAATCTATTACCATTACAAGGCAAAATGATTAAACCAAGTAAAAGAAACGAAATACTATGATTCTCTTCACATCTCCTAACTTCGAACAGCAAACTGTCACAGAAGAATATTTATAATGGCTGACGTTATAATGAGTGATATCCATTTAAGTCCTTTACACATGTGTTGTCATTTAACCTTTGAGGTTGAACCTATCATTTTCATCTTCTTATAGATGAGGAAACCATGGTATCCTTGCTCAGTGTCGCAGGGGTGATAATGGCAGAATAAGGATTGTGTCCAGGCCCTCTTGCTCTAGAACTCATGTTCTTATCAATACTACTAGATCGACTGATGTATTAGTTAGGACAATGCTGTGTTTTGCAGCATTCTGGGAGAGTTTCAACTGATGGTCTTTTATCCCACAAGTAACTAAATAATATTTTTCAGAACATATTTCCTTTGGCTAATATAGACAGTGAGAAAGATCTTTCTCTCACTGTCCCTATGCTCTAAAAAAAAGGCATTTATTTCGCTTACAAGTCTATAGGCCACATGGGTGGTCCTGCTGCTCTGGGCAGGGCTTGGCTGATCTTGGCTGGGCTCATTCCCACATCTGCAGTCAGCAGGATGTTCAGCTGGAGGCTGGCCGGTCTGTTATGGCCTCAGTTAGGACGTCTCTTGTCTGATTTATGTAGTTCCTTGATTGAGCAGACTAGCCCAGCCTTGTTCTTGTGGAGCAGGTTGGGGTCCAACAGAGTGAGAAAAAGCACCCAGGGCCTCTTGGGGCCCAGGCTCAGATTAGGCACATCTTTATTTCTGTTGTATTTTATTGGCCAAAGCAAGTCACAAGGCCAGCCCAGACTGAAGGAAGAGGTGCTGACATATCATGTTGACGGGAAGAAACTACATAGGGGTGAAGTAATCCAGGTCTTTAGGGCAATCAGTCTACATGCCAGCATTTTGGCATTAGAGAACTGGTTAAAGGCCATGTGGTGTCCTGGGAGGGTGGCAGTGCTGGGTAACTGGTGGCACAGCAGCTGGGCAGACTTTTCCTTGTTGCGTCCTGGGCACTATGCTCTTTGAGGCCACACTTCCATTCAGATTTCTTTGGTTGCAGGCAACAGAAACAGATTCTTTCATCATGATGCAAAAAGGAAACTTGATGCTAAAAGGCATGGGGGTTTTCATAACATTGACTAGAAGTTTGGAGAAGGAGGCTTAGGAACCAAAGCATTTCTTGAGGGGGCTGGGGTGCAGAGGTGGCGCGAACAATGCATCACTCTTATTTAAGTTGCAGTGGGATGCCTGAGCTTCAGTCTTTTTCTTTCTTTCTTTCTTTCTTTCTTCCTTCCTTCCTTCCTTCCTTCCTTCCTTCCTTCCTTCCTTCCCCCCCCCCTTTCTTTCCCCCCTCCCCCCCCCCCCCCCTCCCTCCTTCCTTCCTTCCTTCCTTCCTTCCTTCCTTCCTTCCTTCCTTCCTTCCTTCCTTCCTTCCTTCCTTCCTTCCTTCCTTCCTTCCTTGATTTCTTTCTTTCTCTCTCTCCTCTCTTTCTTTCTTTTCTTCCTTTCTTGTCACTTATTCAAGGTTCATATTCAAGCAAGGGAGCACTGGATCGGCCTGACCTGAGTCAGATCCCTTCTCTGTGGTTGGAGAACTAAGGACATTGCATGTGACATTCCCACCGGGTACAGTCAATGGAAAAGTAAGACTCACAAGACAGCACGGGCACAATGACCCAACGAAGGTGGAACGGTGCTGGGCAGCTAACAGTAACAGCCCACATCCACTACATCCTTTAAAAACCACTCAGAGCAGCTCTAGTGTGGACAGCAATTGTTCAGGGAAGAAATGTAATCAGGGAAGAGAAGAGGAGGCTGTGGGACTGGGGCGGGTTCCTTTCTTCTGTTGTTTTTCCCTATAGCGTGCACTTTAAATAAAATACAAACTTTATTTTTAATCAGGGGTGTCCAACCTTTTGGCGTCTCTGGGCCACACTGGAAGAAGAAGAGTTGTCTGGGGCCACAGATTAAATACACAAACACTAATGAAAACGGAGGAGCAGAAAAAAGGTTTTGAGTACATGTATGATTTTGTGTTGGGCTGCATTCATAGCCGTCTTGCAGGTTGCACACCCCTGTCAGATGAGGGGAATGAGGAAAGAGAAGATCTGGGGACATAATCACTACTCCGTATTAATAACAAGAACATATGTTCCACTTGAAATGCACCAACCGTCTTGTCTATTAAACTGTAAACAGAAACAAAGAAGACAAAAAGGGACGTCCCCACACAATTTGGAAAGGACTTGTGCTTGGGGGATGGGTGCAGAAGGAAGCAATTTCCCTGCATTTGCTGCTGGAGCAGTTCGTCTGTACTTAGGTATTTGTTTTGCCATAAGGTGTTTCATTATTTCTCCCACTTAAAGAGCCTGTGCTGTTATGAGATGCTGCTGAAGTCTCTGGTTTGCCCAGATGTGTCTCAGTGAAAGCAGTTTTCCTGCGCAGTGAAGGAGACCTGTGAGGGAGACCTGTGAGGGTGATGGGACCTGTGGGAAGAGGGGATCCTTTTGCAGAATTTGGAAAAATGAAAAACTAAGCCGGTTGCCCTGCAGGGCTGATAGAACACATTCTTTCCTAATCAGTGAGTGGGTCATACACCCCTGTGCTGTGTTGGGGAGAATCATCAACTATTTCCAAGCCCGAGGCTGGGTCAGCAGACACACCGTCTTCTCCCGACCCTTCTCCGAACTTCTTGTACCAGTTTTCATGATCAAATTTCTCTGCTTCCTTGGAGCAGCTGAAAAAGAAGTTATGAGCCCTCTCCATCATTCACCAGTCCTGCAGGCACTTCCTCCTTTGAAGTCTTCCCATTTGGGGTTCTCTTCTTCTCAGGGTTTTGCCTCCGCTCTGAACAACCTTTGTATCTCTGGGGAGTTCTCTCTGGGCCTCTGGCCCTTCCTCGATTCATTCTCAGACCCCATTCTGAGATTCTCTTTTTGTCCAGTCATCTATCCAACTGATTGTGGCTGACGCTGTCAGTCCCACCACTGGAGGCGGCAGCTCAGAGTCTGCCCCTGTTGCTCCCTCTGGGTGCTGATGGGTTCTGTTTCCCACAATGCTCCAGGAGCACTGCCTACTCTGAGCTTGGATGGCACTTCTTTTTCTGCTGCCAACGGGCCCTGCTTCCAAAACCCAGATTAGAAAAGATAGGACATTAAAAAAAAAGCCAGTGCTATCTCGGCATTTCCTTCTCCCACAGCAGGTTTCTTAGGCCTGGGTCACTCCAGGACAAGAACACAGATTGCTGTGTGGATGGGGGAAAGGTTCCAGTCTGAAATAGAAGCTTTCTCCTTGGGGCTTTCTGTACCCCCTCCTCACTGTTCTCACTCTGTACCGATGGCCTGTTGACACGGCCGAATTTCAGTCTCCAGCCCGAGGACCCTGGAGGTCAGGGACTCTGTCTCCCAGGTCTGCCTGTCTGGTAGGTGATCGACACACACATGGATCAAAGATCTGTTTCTCCTCCTGAAGATGTGCCTCCTAGCCTAGCCACCCACTGGACATGCCTGGAGATGGTGCTTTGCTTCAGCGGGTTGCAGCTGGGAGGAGCCTAGATGACGGATGGGGAGGTAGGCAGAGAATGCGGTGGAAGGCAGGGATGTATGACGGAAGGAGGGCAGTGCGTGCTCCCCCACCCGGCCCAGGAACCAAGAGTGGTACTAATGCTGCCCAGGTAGGACAGACGGAAGGATTCGTTTTCTTCTTCTAAATCAGAAGGCCTGATCGGTTCCTTCAAACCACCCCACCTTGAGGGATAGTAAAAATGATAATAATGATGATAACAGTAGCTAATAATTGATACTCATACCACCTTGCAGGAACTGTTCTAAATGCTTTACATTTACTCACTTGTTTTGTGCTCACAGCACCTCCCAAACGGGTGTCCTTGTCTCACCCATCCCCACGTTACAGATGAGGAAGTGGAGGCTGGGAAACTTGCCCAAGGTTGCATTGCTTGTATGAGGTAGACCAGAAATCCTGAATCCAGGCAGGCAGCTCCCGAGCTTGGTCTCATCATTGCCACACTCTCCGTGATTCCCAAGTGCTTCTTTTTCTAGGACAGGACCCTCCCGAGGGTCCGCAGACGGCAGCCTCCCTGGGATGACTGTACCACCGGACGTGGGGGTGCTTCCTGTGCTCCTCAAGGTCATCTAGAACTGCTTAGGGGTGAAACTAAATGAAGGCCTGGGGAGCTTGGGTGGGACGATGAATGGGGAGATGCCTCATACAAACCTGCTTCTCTCCCAGCCTTCCCGGCCACCTCCCATGTTTCCTCACTCAGCAGATGGCACCTGCTTCCAAAGAGCCCAGCAACCCAGGAGGCTGTGAGTTTGCACTTCCCCACCCTTACTCCCTCTGTCACCACGACTAGCTCCTCTGGCCTCCGCTCACAGAACCACCACCGCCCACCTTCAGGTCCCCCCAGCACACCTTGGGGCCACTGCACAAGCACCCTCATGGATGTCCCCATCAATTAAACTAGTGTCCAGCCCAGTGCTTCACACACCCATGAAACACAGAGTGTCTGGAGCGGGGCCTGTGAGTTTGCATTTCAGACAAGTTCTCAGGAGTCATTGATATTGGTGGTCAGACACTGACCACCGTGCTATCCTGTTCTCTACCAGCCCTCAGAGAAATCACCTAACCCCAGGGAACTCCCAAGCTTTGAACCTGCCATGGCTCCCCGTGGCCCTCAGGAGAAAGTCCAAACTACTGAGCATGGGCAACAGCTTCCTTCCCTCTGCAGCCTCAGCCTGGCTTGTGGGTTAGAAGGCAGAGCTGCTCCTGGCACAGCCCAGCTCTCTCAAGCCTATGCTGTTCCCACGTTGCTCACAGTGCTGGGAACACTGTGGCAGCTTTGGTGACTGGAGGGTCACAGCGGATGTTTGCAGAGCCTCTGTTGGCAGGGACAGGGTCTTCCTTCAGGTTACAACCCTGACAGGCCCCTTGCATGGTCCAGCTTCTGCTGCTACCCTCAGAATTTTGATCCTTAGCCTCCCCCTCCCCCTCCCCCTTGGCCAGGCATGGCTGGGCCCATCTCTTTTCCTGGTCCTTCACCCTTAGGATCTGACTTCTTTCCAAATGTACATGGAGCCATCTGAGACAGGTGAGAGGTCGGCTTTGCAGTGGGCAGCTTCCTTCTGGGGACTCCTGCTAATGATGCTGTTGATCCAATGAGTAATCCTGTCTGGGAAGGATCCAGTTGCTGCCGCCTCTGTGCCAGCCCCTTCTAGGGAATACTCCCAGCTGAGCACCAGTGACTGTTATTTCTATGTCCCCGTGGTCCTTCACTGCCGACCCAGTGGGAGGAGGGGCTGCAGAAGTGGGAGGGAGCGCTTGCTGTGCACCTGAAGGAACTGCAGTGCGGTGTTGTTTCCTGATTTGCTTTCACTTTAAGATCTAGGTAAACATTCTATGCTTTGGCATACGAGGTTCCCACGGAAATCTGGTTGTCCCACCTGATCAGATGAACACCTCCTCTGCCTCCTCCACCACCTCCATCCAAGCCAGCGGGCAAGCCCTTCGGTTTTCTTGGAGGCTCCTGTTTTCTCTTTCATGTAATAATCTTATCATTATGGGAATTTTGACTGTTCCTAATTAACCTTGACCTTTTCTCTTTGTAGCCTCAGGCAAAGACTGTGCCTGGACCTCAGAACTGCAGGGTACATCACAGCTGGGTAGAAGAAAGATGAGTCTGCTCTTTGGAAAATCAATTTGGTTGTAGCAAATGTCGAATATGCTACTTCCGGTGCTTGATTCCCCTACATATACACGAGTTCTTTCCTAAAGCCTGACTTGTACCAAGGTGGCCCCGAAAATAAATAAATGAATAAGGCAGTTAAAGAGTTAACTACAGTGCATTTGTCCGTGAGCAAGGGGGGGAGACCATTCTAGGAAACTCTGAGGCAAGAGGGTGTGGCCCCTTCCTGGGACCAGGAGGTGTTTGCTGTGGCTGGAGAGCTGGAAACAGTGGGGTGGGGGCACCGGGGCTGCGTGATTCTCCCCAAGGAGTTTGAACCGATTCCGAGGGCAAGAGGAACTGATGGAAGAATTTTAAGTAGTCAAGTGATATGAATAGATTTGCACTTTAAAAGAGATCCATCTGGAAGCAGAGTGGAGAATAGATTGGTAGCGGGAAAGGAAAGGGGCAGAGCAGAGGTCCCTGCCGTGAACTCGGGATGGCGGTGTAGGATGGGGGTGGAGGGGAGAACTGCGGGCGGGTGGGAGGTGCCGGGGAGCTCAGGTCGATTTCGAGGATACATTGGAGACCAGGGCAAGGGATGTGCTCGGAATTTAGTTTACAGGGAGATGAGTCAAGTCCTCAAGCCTGTACTGTCTCTCTCAATGTGTGGCTGCTGAGAGCAGGCCTTCTTGCAACAACTTGTGGCAACAGGTTGTTACAGGTGAAAAAACTGAGGTTGTGAGGAGTTGAACTAATCACCCCAACATCCAGTAGTTAGAAGTGGCTGATGAGGACTCAAAAAGCCCATGTCCGCCATTACAGCAGGGTCTGGGGGGCTGGCCCAGGGCTGTGCTGCCTCTGAGTCACCACGTACAGCCTCCCTACCCAGTGTTACGTCCCAGGAGTTTGTGGTTCCTTCATGAGTCACAAAGTTGGAGTCTCCATATGTAAGCAAGATGAAAAAACCCCAAATTTCTTTGTAGAGTAATTGTAAAGACCAGGCATTATGGACTGAATATTTGTGTCCCTACAAATTCATATGTTAAGCTTCTAACTCCCTGATGTGATAGTGTTGGGAAGTGGTATCTTTGGGAGATAAACAGATCAGGAGGAGGTAGCCTCTCGTTATCCGGATTACAAGAAAAGATAGGGGTCTCTCTCTCCTCCCTCCTCACCTTCTCTCTCCCCGCTCTGCCATGTGAGGATACATTGGGAAGATGGCCACTTGTACACCAGAAAGTGGACCCTCATTAGACACTGGATCTGCTAGCATCTTGCTCTTGGACTTCCCAACCTCTAGAACTGTGAGAAATAACTATTTGCCATTTAAGACACTAAGTGTGGTAATTTATTGTAGTAGCCCTCTCGAAGATATTGCATTAAAGGTGCCTAGGGAGGGCCCGCCTGCATGGATTCATGCGTATCCATGGAAGATGGTTTCTCTCACTATAGAGCAGCTTATTACGCGTTTGCCAGGGGGTCTCCATTCTCTCTTTCCCACCGTGGCTGGGGAGATATTTCCCAAACGAAGCATGGGAGTATCACGATGCATCATAGTAAAGTAAATCATTGTGATACTAAATTCCTTTCTTTCTTTCTTTGGTTTACTGTGCCCGAGCTGTTGGGTGTTCGGGCGGCATTTTCCACGAGTTATTTTAAATTGACACTTGCGACGAGCTTAGACCCAGGTGATGCGTATAGTGGCTACTAATTAGTTTATTACTTAAAATGGTGCAGAGAAGTATTAAGAACAAAGGTCAATGGGCAGAATTAAACTTGCGCTTCGGTTTTCCAATGCTGCTGGTTGCCTAGCAAGGTGTGGGTGGGATGTGTGTGTGCTCGCCTCCCAGGATGGGTAGAACCGGAGGAGATAAAGTCTAGTGGGGGAGGCGAGGGCATGGAGGCAGCTGTTCTTGCCGGAGTGGGGGCCTTGAAATGAGAGAGATTTCACTGTAAATCCAGGCTCTGAAACATGTATGCCTTGGGGCAGGTGGCTTTATGTAACCCAGTAACTAAGCACAGGCAGGGCCTGAGATGGATGGCAGGGGGAGGAAAGAATGGGGATGTGTGGGCGATGCCCCGCCTCCTCCTACCCAAGCCACGCCCACAGCTCTGCATCGCAGGTCAGCACCCCAGAGGGAAGAGTCCTTTGTGCCTGCCTTCCAAGAAGACGTTGAAACTGAGCCTTTTGGTCTCTGAAGCCCAAGTTCCACGTTTCATTTTCTGAACTAGTTCATGCTTTATCATTTTGACATGCTTATTCATGACTTCCCTTATTAGGGATGGAGGCCTTAATTTTTGCACATCTAAATCTTACCAATCTTTTTGAACCACTTCAAGTGCTACCTTCTCCCCCCCCAAAACCCTTCATCTTTTTCTTTCATTAAGTACCTGTTTGTTTATTTTTTGTTAGAATATGTGAATTAGTGCCCGTGCTAAACTGTCCACTGCCAGCTAAGTCCAAGTCTGTATCTTCCAAGTTATTTAGGACAGTGTAAGACCCATGGTGGGTGTTTTATGCTTGTTTGTTAGATCGCTGAACATTTGCAGAGAGAAAGGTTATTTGTTGGAAGGATTCAGAAAGAGACGCAAGACAGTAGCTGGGAAGAGAGTGAAAATCTGGAAAGTAGGTTTAAAATGCTGTCCATCAAAATATTTGCCCATTAAGGTGTCTTAATTTTCTGATTTTCATAATGTTTAAAGGGGGATAATATGTGTCCACATGGTGTTTCTACTTGCTTTAATATGTGGTTTGCCACTGCCAAGGTCAAGTGGATCTCCATTACGTGTATTGTCGAACGGCCGGGCCCTGTGTTGTTATTGGCATTGTGTGGTGATCAGAAACTCTCTGCACTGGGAATAATCTGAAATGAAGCAGGCAGGAAAGAGGTGCAGGACCAGTGTACGAAATACTTGCCATGATGTTCTTAAGCATTTTTTTCTCTCAGTGTGTTAAAATGCAAGCAAAATATTAGAATACCTAGTGAAAGCAAAGGCCAGAATTAAGAATAAAGGAAATCAGATTTGGATCAAAAGAGAAGGCAGGTGAGATGGGTATTGAAAGTGAAAGTACAGCCAAGAGAAGGGATATGTTGTAGGCGTGTGTGCTGAGGGTAACACGCTGAAATGCATTGCTCGGGGGGCAGTGTTAACTCATGAGTTAATTAGTGAGTTAGTTAATGAAAACGCTTTTTGTTCTTGCAGATCTTCTCCTAGTTTTGCACATAATTTCCTAAAAAAAGGTATGTGCTGATCTCCAATGTATCGCACACATTCACGTTAGGGCAGGAACTCCATTCCAGAGAGCTTACAATGGTATAAGATGCCTAATGACATGTCACTTTAGTTGCAGTCTTCAGCAACACATTATTGATATTTTTGTATGTTCATCTTTCTTTCCCTTCACAATGGCATGTCCGGTTGACCCAATCTAAGGTCATTAAAAACTGAATTGAAGTGAAGCTTGGCTGCTATAGATGTGCTTAAAGATTTCCATCTTAATTTGGGTTGTAATATATGTACCTTGTAATATGGCATATGTTTGATTATACTATGCTCATTCTTCCTATCCCTTGCATCAAGACTTTTATTTTTCCAATTTTATATAAAAAAGGACAAACTATAATAAAACAGTGGTTTTGGGAAAGAAAATTAAAAGAAGCAAAACAACGAAACTCTTCCACTAAAATCTTCCCAGGATTCCTGCCTGTAACCCATATAAATGGAGCAATGTTGATTAGGGTGGGGAGGGACACAGGGGTCCCAACCTCCGCGGGCTCCCAGAACCCCGTTTAAAGATCTTTGCACTATCACATTCACATTTATGCATTAGACACTTTCAGTACAGCCCAAGGTGGGGACATTGTCAGACAGGATCTTGGCAGGGACTGCCATTAAATTATTCAGAGTGTCCATTTGCCCGCTCACACGGGAGGGTCTTTTTTGGGTATGTCAAAGGCAGTTTATGGTGCCAGTATGTGATGTATGAAAAAACAGCTTGTCCGAAAGTAGAGATTTTGGAAGTGGCCTGAACCCCCTGTCTAGGTATGGTCCTGGGACAGCTCTGTCCTCTTCTCCTCTCAGACAGCTGTCTGTCCTTCCAGCTGCTTGCCCTAACTCTATCCCTCTACTCACCTAGCTCTGGCTCTGAGACCTCATTTCTGTGCTGTGTTCTCTCGAGCCACCGAAGCTGCTTCATGGGTATGGAATGAAGAGATTAATTTTGGAAGCGTTTCAGATTTTCGAGGTCTGCGCAGTGTGTGACCAGATAGGCCTTCAACACCAACCCTGCGCTAGTTTTTATGTTGGAATCGCTGTCAGGCCTCCCCAAGTCTTCATACTGCTCATTTAGAAAATTAGTGCTGTGTTTACATTCATTAGCTTTTTATTCAATGCACATTTGCTGAATGCCTGATACAGGTAAAGCACTGTGCTAAATGTAGGGGGCCCTCCTCCTCCCTCCCTCTTCTTTCGAAGCCTGGGCACTTCCCCCAGGAATTCGTCCTGCCTCCATCATGTACCTGAGGGCTTTTGGCTCAGGGCTGGTGCCATGTCCATCACTAGATGCAGGAATTTGTGACAGTGCAGCTGTTCACAGGTCTCTCTTTCATACGACCTTCTTGGGGTCAGGGGCCTGCCTTGATCATTTTTGACCCCTTTAGTACAGTGTGATTTGCATATATCAGGGCATCTATAAATTGAGAGAAGGAGGGAAACCGTGTGCAGTGAACACTCCCTAAGGTGGTCCCCACTGTGTGTACCTCCCTTAAAGTGTGGGCAGAACCTGTGACTAGCTTCTGGACAGCAGAACATGGTAAAGGTAATGTGACATTGGCTGTCATTGCATTATGTCATATAAGACTGTCTTAGCAGGGGGCAGTGAGAGGTACTTCTACTGGCTTTGGAAAAGTGATTTTTAATTTGTGGGAGGGTCAAAAAAGGGGTTCGTGTGGCGAGGAACTGAGGGTAGCCTCTCAGAGAGCTAAGAGTGGCCCCTGGCTGAAGCAAGAAAGAGCAGACATGAGTTTCACATCTGCAATGAAATGAATTCTGGCAACAACCCACGTGAGCTTGGAAGTGGGCTCTTCCACAGTCCCACCTCCAAATATGAGTGCAGCCCAGCGGACACCCGAGTGAGGCCTGAGACCCTGAGGGGAAGACCAAGGTAGACTGTGCCCAGACTCCTGGCCCCTGGGGAGTGTGAGATAATGGATGTCTACTGTTTTAAGCTGCTAAGTTTGTGGCAATTCATCGTGGACCAATAGAAAACATACACGTGGAAGAGAATGCTGAGCAGGACTTTCTCCTGCGGCTGCAGATCAGGCAACTAGAATCCAGAGTTGAGGGCAAAGAGGCCGTTATTTCTTCCATCTAAACAGAGTTTCCAACATCTTCCAAAGAGACGAGAGAGACTCTCCCCGTAACCATTCTTGGATTCCTCACTTGGTCTGTGAAGGAGAGGTCCAGCCTAGAAGCAGGCAGAGAGTCTTCTGGATTCTTGTCCTGATAGAGGGCATTCAGGTGAGAAGGGACTGTCTTACCCTTGTCCTCTCTAAGTCAAGGTGATAGGGCTATCAGAGAATCCCTTGTATGATTGGGGCCAGCCACAAGAAACAGTGATGGTCACCTTCATCCTCGGTTACACCTCTACTTACGGAGTAGATTTGCTTTTTGAGTAGAAGAAAAGAGAATGGAGGTGACTTAGAAAAGGCCAGAAATTGGGCAACCATCACTCTCATTATTAAGCATGCCCCAAACAGGGGTTTTCTTGGAGGTTAAGAGGAAGCCATAGAACACACGGGCATGGATCAACTCAGGCTGTTACTAGGCGAGGAGACAGACTGCAGCATCAGTGAAAGACGGAAGAGGCCAATCTGGCTTTCCTGTGGGAGGCAGCTGTGCTTTGGGGAGACCTCACAGGGCTCTGGAGGAAGCCACTCAGGAGAGGTGGCACATAGGTGCCCTCCTGGTAAAGGGCATCAGTGGTCCAAACAGTAAATGTAAAGACAGGACTCACTCATGTCTCATTGAGTAAGGAGACCTTTGCTCCTTCCTCATTCCCCCATTCATCCTCTTTATTTTCAACTATTAAGGAGCTAAGAGCCTGTCCTGAGGGAGAAGGAGGAGGAAGTGAAAACTCAGACTAAACACCCTCCCCTTGAAATCTCTCCAACCACATGTCCAGCTCATGAGACAGAGGAGGCTAACTGTATTGGCAATGAGGTTGAAGTTTTGAAATACAAATGACTTTTAATTACTGAAGGTAACCATGAAGCTATGTATTCTGCCCAAATGTCATCAAGGGATGGAAAGGGGCTTTGGCAGAGTATGGTTATTGAAAGCAGTGATTGAAAAAAGAGAATGATAGTTTCATGTATATGACCCCAGTGAGTTAAGACTCCCTAATACACTTGGGTTCTGCCTTTGAAGAGCTCAGAGGATAATAAAGTCAGAAATAACTAAGCACATATAAAAGAAGATAAGAAGGAATGTCCAACATCAAGCACTCTGAGCATTCCGAGGCCGGGTGGACTTTTTGACTGGGAGACAAAGGAAGGCATCGCACACTGTCCACACATTTCCTTTGACATCATCTCAACACTTGTGATATGTGTTTGAATGCAAAAATGTCTCCCCGACGAACATCCCAGAGTTACAAAACAATGTTGGGCTGTCTTTGTCTCATTCATTTCCTGTATCGATGAATTTTGACAGTATGGGACTCTGCACAGTTGGCTGGACACCAGGCTAAACATCGTGAGTTATGTTATAGGGCTTCTTCCACTGTAAACTAACAGCTTAACCTGCCTTTTTTCCCTCCTCATCCTCTTAAATGGAACCTAACTGAGGGTGGAAAAAGTGAAAATGAAGTATGTTCTCGATATGATGGTAATTCAGAATAATAATGAACTTGACTCTTTCCTGAGAGCTGTGCTTTAAGGCTTGGCCCTGGAAAATAAGAGAATAGGAGACAAAATTCATAAGAAGTTAAGTTGATAAAGATAGTAGGATTTATTTAACAGTAACTAAAACAGAGACATTAAAATGCAGAGGAGGGGATGAATTTTCGAGTTCTTCAGGACTTGACTATAGGATGGGAGCAGTAGGTAAAGGAGCAAGGAAAAGGGGAAGGACACCTGAGTTTCTGTTTTGGGCATCTGGACAGGTAGTGGTATCATCATGGAATCAGAAAATCCCAGAGAAGGACCACATTTAGGAGAAAAGTACTGTGTTTTGTTTGAGTTCCCTGTAAAGGATTGTGGAAATCACAAAAGACATGTTCTAGAACTTGGTGGCTGTCTCCCTAAGTTATGGTCACTGAAGTGGGGATCCTTTAGTCCTGGTGGACTTCTCCGCTGGGTGAATTTAATATAAAACCACCACAAAGTGTACACAGAATGGGCATGCATGTGGCACAGTTATGCAGGAGTTCCTTCAAAAATGTTCACTGTGTGTCAGGGGTTAGCTTAGCAAAGTAATGGACGAGGCCTTCACACTCATGGATTTTACATTTGCATGAGAACATCAGACAATAAACAAGTAAGTGAACAAGAGAAATATGAGTCTACATTCAGCTCTATGGGGAGATTAAAAGGTCTGTTTGCTAGAGGGTGGTGGGCTATTTTGGACTGAATGTTGTGGTTGTTGCTTCTGCTCGTCTTTTAGTAGCTGTTCCTTCCTCAGCCCTGGCCTCCCTCCCTGCGTTTGGTTTTCTTTGGGTGCTTGCTTACTGTCTGGGCATCGTAGGGGGTGTGACCTTTCCCAGGCTCTTCCCCCATCGTGTCGTCTCTTCCTTTCTGCCAGTGATTTCTTTCCATACAGCAGGTCCTGGCTAATGGGACCAGAGAATTGCCAGTTTGGGAAACCTCTGGTAACGGTTTTCTTGCTAATAAAATGAATGGCACCACTGTGCCCTCATGTGATGTCCGGGGCAGCTGCAGTCACCCTGAGTTGCGGAAGATGGCAGAGGGTCAAGTTAGAAAGGACCTGGGTCTTTGACGACGTCCTAATGCTGCTGAATTATTATCCAACCTCACAACTATCTTTCCTCTGTGCTCTGTGCTGCGTGGGTTTCTAAAGTGTTATTTTAGCTATTTGAGTTGGGTTGTCTTTGTTACTCGTTGCTGAAAGCGTCCTACCGGATACAAGTAGGTTGGGGAAGGGCTTACTGAGGGGGTGACTTTCAAGTGGATGTAGTCAAGTCAGGAAGAGCCATGTTATATAAAGAGCTGGGGAAGAGAGAACGTCCCAAGCAGTGGGGAGAGCATAGCCAGGGGCCTGAGTTGGGAGCATGCGTGGTGTGTTGAGAAAAGCAGGGCAGGCCACTCAGGTGTGTGGTGAGGGATGAGAACGTAAACGGAGGTGAGGTCAGAGAGGTAGGACATTCAACCCATGTCCGGAGCTTGGATTTTTTCCCATTATATTTTTAAAAATAAATCTTTTAAAAACATTTTTATATTTTATTTTATTTTTATTGTATTTTTTCATGACCATTTATCCCCCTCACCCCCCCTCAATCAGCACATTGTTGTCCATGACCCTGAGACCTTTTCCCTTTTTGCCCTATCCCTCTACCGCACCTCCCCGACCCCAGTAGAGGACTTTGGATTTTAATACAAATGAGTGGAAGCCCTTGGAGAGACAGGTCCATTTCTTTCCTTTCTCCACCCCTTAAACCCAGCACACAGCTGAATGCAATTCGAGCTTCCAGGTTTTTAGTTTGATCAAAATAATTCTAGTACTAGAAAGATCACTTGAAAGTGACTATTTTTCTCCAGTGCTCCAGTGTAAAGAGGTAAGACTCTCTCCTGGACACCAGGCAGAGGGGTTTTCATGATTCTTGCATCAGGCACAACTTCAGGAACTGAGTTTCCAGCTGAAGAACGTCAGGCTCACGTGCAAACTGCAGAGATGACGACTCTTAATTAGCTGCATCAAACGACTCTTGGCATTCCTAATTTTCACCTTTTTGTAACAATTCAATTCATTCCAAGATTTTACCAGAGTAGACAGGCATGAAATGAATTCTCCACGGTAGGTTACCAATGGCAGAGAAGCTGTGCACTTTGAAATGGCTGGAAGAAATCACGTGAGCTCTGGCTCTTGCTTTTCCCTAAACTCTGTGATTTCTGTCAACATTAATTCTGTGAAATATGTAGGCTGCATTACTTGGGAGAAATGAACAATTTTATTTTCTGCAAGACTTATCTGTATTCCGTCTTCTCCCTAAGCCCTGCTTTCATGAGAAAGGTATTTTTCCTTGGGCATGTGGTAGATGAGAACCAGGAATCAGGATACCTACATGCTGGTGGGACCAGATGCGTGAAGATGATGGTGATGTCATGGGTTGTAGGTGACTGTCCACTCTCTGTATATCGGTGGTGTGATGGGGTGGCTGTAATCAAAGGTGACAAGCTCTCTTCCCTCCCGTGGTCTAGTATGTCCCCATATGCCAGCCACGTGTTGCAGTTTGCGTCTGATGAAAACGCCACACGATTGCTTCCTGTTGGGTCTTTTAAAACAAACCATTCCTTCTTCCTAGGATGTTCTTACTCCACTTCTCGGTCCTGTAAAACCCGAACTTCCGGTGTTAAGCTTTCTGTGTCTGGCACAGCCCTTGTGTACCCACTCGGATTCTCTCGGCCACCCCTTCCTTTCTAAATGGCCGCACACCTTCTGGGTGAAGCTGGCACTTCCTTGGCTGGCATTCTTAGGAGCCCCCTGAGCTGGTCTCCGTTGAAGTCTTGAATCTGAATTACCTTCCTGCCTCACATGCTGAGCCCCTTTGCTTTCAGACTTTTGAGAGCCAGACATACAAGTTCCCCCTGTGAGGAACCTAGTTGACAAAACAAACAAACAAGCAAAATATAACCAAAGACACTGAAATTGAGAACAGGCTGCCAGTGACCAGAGGGGAGAGGGGAGGGAATTTCAGGGGAAAAGGGGAAGGGTTTGCAGGAACAAGTATAAAGGACACATGGACAATAATGGGGGGGGGGGATGGAAATGGGAGGGAGTTGGGGAAGGCTGTGGGGGGTAGGCTGGGATGGGGGTAAAAGGCAGAAAACTGTACCTGAACAACAATTAAAATAAAATAAAAAATTTTAAAGTCTCTCCTGTGAAATCTGGGGTCTGGGTCCTTGATCGGAGGCAGAGGGGATGGACCATGTAACTTAAAGTGTGAAGAATCAGCTTGCTGCGGGGCAGCCCTTCAGCAGAGGAGACAGGAGCCAGGTCGGTCAACGCCAATGCGTAGCTTCTCTTTGCCAATTTCCAGAGGAGACTGGCATGGTGACTAAACAGGCTCTGGAGCTCCCAGCTGCTCTTGTTGCATATTATGTAGTGGGAGCCACTGCATCACATGTGTTATTCAAAATCTTTCCTCGCTTCCTTTCCCCCTCCCGCTGATCCTGACCGCCCTGGGCCTGCACCTCCTAAATAAAGCTGTGACACTGTCATTCTTTTTTTTTTTTTTTTTGCTTTCATCACTTTTATTTTTTATCTGTTTTTATTTTATTTTATTTTTTAAAAAATTTTATTTAGTTATTTTTCAAGTACAGTTTTTTGTCTATTTTTCCCATCCCAGCCTCCCCCGCCCCGTGCTCCCCACCTCCCTCCCATTTCCACCCCCCTTAGTTCTCGTCCCTGTGTCCTTCCTGTCATTCTTGACTTGGGTCTGTCCTGACTGCTTCCCATCGGGCGTTGTCCATACTCTGCTGTGGGCAGCAGAAGCTTTCTCTCTCTCTTTTTTAAGAAGCTCTCTTGACTCATCTTATGTTAACCCACTCCTAGATCGTCCGATGCTTTTTGTTTCTTCCGTAAACCACCCTCTGAATGCTCATCACCAGCACACTCTTTGCTGCCGTCTTGTGAGAGCTTTTACACTTCCACCTGAGCTGTGTGCTTTCAAGAGTCGCATCGTATTTTCTCCAGTCTGTCTGCACGTCGTGCACTTATTACAATTATACAATGCAATTAAATGTTACTCAAAGCAATGTGTTATGGATGTGAAAACAATGAAAAGGGCTCTTTCTATGAAAATCTAGTGCTGCTTAAAAAGGAGCTGGAGTCCAACTGAGTGTGGTAAGATCATCGTAAAAGTTGTGGGGAACACTGTAGCATCCAGAAGGGTTCTCTAATCTTGTGGCTTTCCAAATACATTTAAGTTCTTGTTCTGCTTTAAAGATACCCAAGCTAACTATCAGAATTGATATATTATTGGAGGGGTTTATGCAAGAAGTAGCACAGAGAATGCCAATGCATGGACCAATGGCTACAGAAAGGGCTTTGGCCCCACACCAAAAGACTGGCAGCGCTAAAAGCTTTGCAGTGATTGATGGATGACTTAAATGCACAAAAAGGCCCTGGGAGCCAGGCAGTGGGCCCTGGAGGGCACCAATTACCTGCTGATCAATCTGCCGCTTAAAAATTTATGGAGGAGTTCAAGTCACTTATCAATGGGGGAAATTTTATTTGGGAGTATCTCTCCAATAGAGTTGAAACAGTTCTAACTGATGTTTCTGGGAAGCCGGGGCGGGGGGGGCACAAGGTAAATAAGCAAGTGCTTCTGGAATACACAAAATCTGGGCGAAGATTCTCACAGCTACCTGTAGCAACGCCGGTATGACTCCACATTCTGACCTTCTAGTACTGGCAAAAGAGCAAGTTTCCATTTAAGATATATAAATAGTTTGCTCTTACAAAATAAGTACTCTTCACAAAAATCAGTGTGGACAGACTCTGGATTATTCTATAAATTGATTTTTTTCCCCCATGAATCTACACATTCTGTCAAGAAGCAGTTGAAGAAAAGAAACATCTGAAAGACCCGTGCTGTCTTTATTGGCATTTTTCAAATTGTGGGCTTTGGCTCTTAGTGGGCCATGAAATAAATTGATGAATTAGGGGAAAGGGTTTTTAAACATAGAATGAAGCAGAATAAAACAGAATACAAAACGTCAGTGAGCATCGTGGGTTGTAAAGGTATTTCATGAAAATTTGTTGTACACGTGCATGTGTAAGTGTGTGGCATGTGTGTCAATATCACGTGAAATTTCCGTGTGTTTCTGGCATAACGTCGAAGGCCTTTGGTCTAAAATAATGCATCTTCCTGTTTTGGTTATGAAGAATGTAAAGAAAGTGATTTCAATAAATGCCAGGTCTTTATAACAGAGTGCAACATTTTTGTTTCAAGTTATGGATCAAGGGATTACAAATGTTTTAAAAAATCCCAGTTTGGTATTTACAAAATCTCAGGGAGAGAAATAAGGTGCCGGAACTTGACAACATTGGAAAACTTCTAGACGACAAGAGAACAATCGAGAGCGTGGTTTAGTAACAGACCTCAGACAGCCTGGAGGTTGATTTACAGAAAGGTGACGTATAACAATGAAGTAATGACCCTTATTTACTGCAATATATACTTAGGGTCTGGGAATAAACCATCTGGGACATGACAGAAACAGACAAACCGAAAAATGAAAGAGCTGGGAAAAAGAAGCATGTGCTACCAAGTCGAGAGTCCAAGTGTCATCATTCAGGGGCCACAGTTACCCCTCGGGGAGGTTTGTCCTATTGACTTGGGAGTCAATTCTGTTATGATATGTGAAAAATGGGCATGTTTCAAAAACTGTTTCTTTTTTTGAACAACTTTCAAGTAATGGTTTCATTAAATTAATATTTACATTTTTAAGTGAAGTACAAAATGTGAAGTCTACATGCATACTTAAAATACATATATATTTTATTGATTATGCTATTGCAGTTGTCCCATTTCCCCCCTTCATTCCCCTCCACTCTGCACACCATCTCCCACCCACATCCCCCCTTTAGTTCATGTCCATGTGTCATAAGTTCTTTAGCTTCTACATTTCCCATACTATTCTTGCTCTTTCCCTCTCTATTTTCTACCTTACCATCTATGCTACTTATTCTCTGTACCTTCTCCCCCCTCTCTCCTCCTCCCACTACCCTGTGGCTAATCCTCTGTGTGATCTCCATTTCTGTAGTTCTCTATTCCTGTTCTAGTTGTTTGCTTAGTTTGTTTCTGTTTTTGTTTTAGGTGTGGTCGTTAGTAATTGTGAGTTTGCTGTCATTTTACTATACATGTTTTTTATCTTCTTTTTCTTAGATAAGTCCTTTTAACATTTCATAAAATAAGAGCTTTATGATGATGAACTCCTTGAACTTGATCTTACCTGAGAAGCACTTTATCTGCCCTTCCATTCTAAATGAAAGCTTTGCTGGATAGAGCAATCTTGGATGCAGGTCTTTGGATTTCATGAGTTGGAATACTTCTTTCCAGCCCCTTCTTGTCTGTAAGGTCTCTTTTGAGAAATCAGCTGACAATCTGATGGGAAATTCCTTGTAGGTTACTGTCTCTTTATCTCTTGCTGCTTCTAGGATTCTCTGCTTCATTTTATCTTGGCTAGTATAATTACGATGTGCTTTGGTGTGTTCCTTCTTGGGTACAACTTCTTTGGGACTGTCTGAGCTTCCTGGACTTCCTGGAAGTCTATTTCCTTTGCCATATTGGGGAAGTTCTCCCTTATTATTTGTTCAAATAAGTTTTCCACTTGTCATTCTTCTTCTTCCCCTTCTGGTACCCCATAATTCAGATGTTAGAACATTTAAAAATGTCCTAGAGGTTCCTAAGCCTCTCCTCATTTTCTGAATTCTTGTTTCTTCATTCTTTTCTGGTTGAACGTTTCTTTCTTCCTTCTGGTCCACTCCATTGATTTGAGTCCCAGTTTTCTTCCCATCACTATTGGTTCCCTGTGCATTTTCCTTCATTTCACTTAGTGTAGCCTTCATTTTTTCATCGAATTTGAGACCAAAATCAATCAATTCTGTGAGAATCCTTTGAACTGTGCATCTGATAGGTTGGCTGTCTGTTCATCACTTAGCTGTATTTGCTATGGAGCTTTGATCTGTTCTTCCATTTTGGGCCATTTTTTTTTTTGGTCTGGTCATGCCTGTTACATATGAGGGGTGGAGCCACAGGTGTTCACCAGGGTGGGGCAACCCAGTTGCTGGGTTGTGATGCTGTATGTGGGGGTGGGGTCTGAGAGGGAGCAATGGCACTTGCTCCGCTCTCTGTTGGATCTCAGTCCCTTCTGCTGCTTCCCCCAAGCAAACCAGGCCTTTCTGGTGCTGATTCCCGTGTGGGTGGGCTTGTGTACATTCTAGGACCCTGTGGGTCTCTCCAGTGAACTCTCCTGTGAGGCTGGTGGTCTCTCCCTGCGCCTCAACCCCTACAGGTGTTTTCAATTGGTGTTTTGAGGCTTTATTTTCATGCACTGGGAGCCTGGGTTGCACGGTCTGTCTCTCTCCCCAATTTTGCCTGGTTTATTGGTCTGGACGAATGTGTCTATTTTATCTCCTTGGCTGTCTGACTTCCATAAGTTCAATTTTCTGTCAGTTCTGGTTGTTATTTTGTTTCTAAATTGTTGTTGTCCTTATGTTGGTTGTGTGAGGAGGCACAGTGTGTCTGCCAATGCCTCCATCTTGGCCGGAAGTCTACATGCATACTTTGTATAAGTTTCTCCTCTAACTGACTTTTCATGTTTGTGACCAATACTGGTCTTCATGGTTTACTTAAGTGGACTTCCATGTCACGACTATTCTTTTGCCTTTTTTTCTCCTTCTCAGTTTCCTGGGAGGGTGAGGGGGACTGTTTTACACCTCCTGGGTCAGACCTTAGCTCTTCTACCACCCACTGATGAGATCCTGGAGGTGCAAATCAGTGTCTCTAAGCTTGAGTTCTCCCTTGGGAAGGAGGAGAGTGGGGTATCACCGGTCTTCATTGGATTACAAGACAGGTAATGTATGCAAAGGCTTGAGCCTACCATAGGCTCAGGCACACTGCAAACACCCAATCAAGGATCATTCCCTCCCCACCCATGCAATGTCTCAAATTTACTGTAAATGTAACTCATATTGTCTTTATAATTTTAAATTATTTTTCTAGCATAAGTTTCAGATGGCCTGGCAAGGGCTAAATATCATATTCAAGGCTCCCAGCTTCTTCAGGAGTTTTCTCAGAATAGTAACAGTTAAAAATAATAACATTAGCTTATATTTCTGTGGCATTTTATAACTTTTAAATTTGATGTGAGTGATAGAAGAGGTCTCATTTTCCAGGTTCCATAGTTTGGGATTACAACCTTAGAGAGGTCATTGACTCACCCAAGGTCACCCAGCTCCTGGAGGAGGAGAGAGGACTGACCCTGGCTCTCCTGACATGCAGTTCTGTTCTTTCCAGCCACTCCTGTCATGCGCACAGGCCTCTGTGTGCGCCAGCATCTCATCACACCACCTGGTAAAGCAGCCATCCGTAAGAACTTGGAAACCCGGCCAACTTGGAGGAATCTCATTATCACTTTTTGAAGCTTTACTCTGACTGCATTTTAAGTTGTATAAATTTTCTGGATCTAGATCTTGGATGAATGCTGGTTTTTGGCAAGTCCTGTATCTGGTTTGGGTGAAAAGTTTCTCATGACACGATCCAACCTGTGTTAAAAGACCAGAGAAAAAGAAAAACTGAAAACCCTTTCATAGAAAGGGCATTCAGGGACTCTCCTGCTACTTGACTTAGAAAAGTAATGGCAATGACTCAGTGAGTTAATTATCTAATTTCTTCAAGACCCAAGGACTTATGCCATCTTGACCTCTTGATTGGTCTCCATTCAGTTTCTCCACAAAGCCCCTTGCCTTTTTAAATCACGACTGAAATAAATTACTAGACTTTCTTATTGTGATAGATGTGACAATTCCAGACTTAAAAATATATTTTAAAAAATATAAAAATATATAATATATAATATATCTATGTTTAAATATATATTTTATATATTATATATATATAGATTTCAGTGGCTTGGAAATTTGCAACTTCAGTAATGTTTGGTGCCTTTGGTCTTGATATATATATTTATTTTATTATTTTTTTAAAGTTTTACTTCTTTTGTCAGCACTTTTTTTTTTTCTCACGATTTTCTTTATTATTTTTAGAGAGGGGAAAGGAGGGAGGAAGAGAGGGAGAGAAATACTGATGTGATAGAGAAATATCAATTGGTTCCTTCTTGCACACCCCCAGCTGGGGACCTGGCCCAAAACCCAGGCATGTGCCCTGTCTGGGAATCAAACCAGTGACCTTTTGGTCTGCAGGCTGGTGCTCAATCCACTGAGCCACAGCAGCAGTGCTTGATATATATTTTTAAATTCCATATAAATTTTCTACACTGTTGGCTGGGGTCAAATCATTCTGCATTTTTGCTGTGTTATTTACTTTCTCCAGCCTTCCTGGATTTAGAAAACTTAATTTTATTTCTCCACTTTTTTGGGCTCATATTCACTGTTAAAAGAATCCAAATCTCATCCAGAAACAAGCCGGTGACTCTTTCTAGAACTTATGGTTTTGGGAGGGCGTCAAAATGATTTAATAAAATAACAGTTACTTTTTGAAAGTGTTTTTTCCATTGTCCATTTATGTTCTGTACATATATTTTCCCCTCAAAATATTGCATGAATCCAGGCAGACCTGGGTTCGAATCCCAGCTCCTTTTTTTTTTTAAAATATTTTCTTTATTTATTTTTCGAAAAAAAAAAAAAATCTCCCGGAACTGGCCTGCAACCCAGGCATGTGCCTGACTGACCAATCCGCTCTACCAGCCAGGCCCAGCTCCTTTTTCATCTTGTGCATTTTTAGAGCCCTAGAAGGACACATTTTTAGGAAGAAATTTTCCATGCCCTTCCCATGGTTTAGGGTGGCCTACATTCCTTATTCATGTTCTAGAATAATGGCTGTTTTGGGGAGTGGTGAGAGAAAGTCAAGGTCAAGATAAACATCAGGAGGAAGGAGTGGGAGGATTCGGAAAAGATTATTTCTCTCAACAGCACATGACCATGTTATACAAAGATGCTAATGAGCAAGTTTGGTGTGCCTGAAGTTCGGAAGGAAGGTAGTTAGGGCATGAAGTTAAAGGCCTTGATTTTCTGAAATAAAATTCCCCCCAATCTTAAGGACTTAGGGAGTTTAGGGACTCTAAACCATTCGGTGTTCACTTATCTTCAGGTGTAACTTATTAGTTAACACCTGTCTTGAAAATGCATGAAGCAGTCTTTTCTGGTAGATGAGCTATTTAGGAATTTCCCTGCAGTGAAAGGTATTAGGTACTCTTGTTGTACACCCAGCACCGTGGAACACCAAGGCACTGCATGTACACTAATATAGGCACTGCGAGTACCTAATATATATATATATATGGCATTCCGTTCTACAGAGTTCATTCCTTAGAAGGTAGAAATGAGGAGTCTCTTTCCCAGGTGCCTATAGTTTGGTATCTTCACACAAGCAAGAGTATATCCATAGACTGCCTGTCAGAAGCTAGAGATACCAACAAGGTGGGATTCCAAAGAATCCAGGCTGTGGGTGGGGATGGCCCAGGTGCACCACGAATCAGGGGTTGTAGGGGCGGTGGTCCTGGAGGTGTCAGGGGCTGAGGGTCAGCGTTGCTGATGACGGAGCTCTCTGCAGGTTGACAGCTGCATGGGTTCACAAAGTGACCTGGGATGTTACCTGGCAGTGTCGCCTTCACACTTGGTTTCATAAGAAACCAAGTTCATAAGAACGAAGCTGCTAACACCAACCTGGTAGAGGCGCTGTGAGGGTGAAATGATGACACAGGTGGAAGCACCTAGCACTGGGTGTCAGCAGTTGCAGTCATGTCAGTTTCCCTTCTTTCTTTCCCAAGTCAGTTTCATTTCCCCCTCCTGCCTGCCCTGTGCTAGTTGGCTCACGAGTTCAAGGGCCCTGAGTGAGCTGACTCGACAAGATTCTACCAGAGGTAAGTCCCCATTTCTGTGGCAACACAAGGGGGGCATTATACCCACCTAAGGAATGGAGAAAAAAGGTCAGGGGAGGGGGCTGCAAGAGCAAAGGACTGGGCTCTAACCCATTTGGCTATGAAAAGTAAGAGAAATGGGAATGTAGTCAGTTGGCCTGGAGGGCTTGGGGCAGGCTTGCATTTCTGCTCTTGCAGTCTGTGCCTACACTGCGAAAACACAATCATCGACATGGGAAATTGTTTACAATGTACTATGAAGTGATAAGAGCAGGTGACAGAGCAGTAAATGCGATATGAAACCATTGTTGTATAACATGTATGTGTATATGCATGCATGTATATATGTATGCATACACTATGTATGTATAGGCTGTGTATGGATATGTATGTAATATACACACACATAAAAATATAAAAGAAGTTACATCAATTTTATCAATACTTAATTCTAGGTTGTGAGATCATAGGGTGTGTGTGTGTATATATATATATATATATATATATATATATATATATTTAACTTTCTAATTACCCATATTTTCTTCTTAAAGAATTTTTTCTTAAATGAATATTATTGGTAAAATAAAAAAGTTGAAAAAGAGAAACACTCACCAAATAGTCTTCAAACACATGTGAATTTATTTCACCAATTGCCTCCTGGTGGGTCATGAGTAGTTTCCAGTTTTCCTCTGTTATTAAAAATGCTGAAGTTCATAGAACGTTGTTTGTTCACTCGTTTTTTCTCAGATAGCTTTGATTGCTTGAGTCGCTCAAGTTTGGCTGTTTCCAATTTTGTATTTGTCTTTCCTTTTACATACAATTTTAAGGAAGGAAAAAATTTTTAACATGCCCTCCTTTCTACCTCTTTTGAAGTGTCCTTGAAGTTCCAGAGTGAATTAGGCTCTCAGGTGAACTGGAACTGTGACTTTTCTGGTATTGGGAAACTGAGATCAAACGTGGCGAATTACAAGTGGGACATGAGTGTCGTGAAGTTCTCTGTCCACCCTTGAGAAAAAAGCACTCTGAACACCAACACTGGAGGTGAAATGCCCCGACTGAATCGGCTTTTTAAAATACCAGACACTTCCCATTTTCTCACGCGATTATCAAAAGCAAACCAAACTAAACCAGAAAGAATATTTCTTTACTACGCATTCATTGTGCCAACACATTCCTCTATATTAAAGTGAAAAGGCCTTAAAATACCCTAACAGATAGCAAAGCCTTAGAGAGCAAGTTTACATGCAGGGCTGGAGATATTCATTAAAATTGTAATTAGACTCACGATTAAATTCATTCACAGTAGAAACTTCACTTGTAAGTGTTGCTACAGGAAGAAACCTCCAGTCTGAAAATTAGTTCAGCAGTCTGAGTGATTTTAATTATGCAGAGTTGATTATCGCCAGAGAAGGAAACCTTTATTGCGGCAACAGAATGAAGCTCTTTCCCCACCCCCATCCCCCCTTTTTTTTTTGGTTCCTGAGCTAATACGAGGCACATATTTTGATAACCAAATGTCTGTGTAGGCAGAGAAAATGTGCCCAGCAGGACAGTTGAAGTTGTTAGGTAGTCACCGGTTGGTTAAGCCACACAATGCAGCGCCCTGTGTCTATTTTTCATTGCAGGTGAATCTCGCTGTGTGGTTAAGAGAAAGGCAAAGGGACACAAGTGGCATTTATTTAATATCTACTGTGTGCTATCCTTGGTGACAAGCAGTTGTTTTTCTCGGGTTCCCCTCTGTGTTACTCTTTCCATTTTATTGATGAAGAAATGGGCAATCGGGGGACGTGAGGCAACCCTCTGGGGTGCTCGGACTGGCCTCAAGTCTGCCTTGTCATTAGGAGGAACTCCAAAGGGGACTTTCAGAATTGCTCTTCCTTCTTCGAGTGTGCACTGTCACGTGCTGCGTCTCCTTTCACGCCGTCACACAGGATTTGGGCAGACGTTCCCACCCAGCCCTGCCCTGAGCCAGAGAGTCCAAGGGAGGCTGAGGGCGCAGGCTCTGCAAACCTGAGCTCACTCCCCGCTGCGGCCCAAGCTCAGGCCCCAGTGCTGTCGAGGGTCGAAGGTTCAGGGGGCTGCGTGGAGGTCAGAAAACCTGGTTTCTGCCCCGAGATCGCCGACCCGTTGTTACCTGTGTGACTTGGGGGAAGTTGCTTTGCCTCTCTGGGGTTTCTTTTCTTCCCTGTAAACGGAGAGGGACACGGGCTCGAGGGTGTTCGAGGCTCTTGCTGCAGCAGTAGTTCGGGATTCCCTGATGGTGCTGTTGGGCTTTCAAAGCGACCAGGCGGGTGGCAGCGTGTCCTTGGAGCTCTCAGGCTCCCTCTGCCAGAGTTCAAATCCATGCTGAGAGCTCAGTTTTGAAAGTGATTATGAGAAATGTCAAATAGTAGAGAGAGTTTTATGAACCGTCATATACCCATCGTACTGATGTAACATTTGTTTACACTTTTTATGTGCATGTCATTGTGCTGAAATCTAAAGCCAATTACAGATATAAGGACCCGTCACCCCTAAACACTTCGGCACACGTCTCTAAGGAGTAAAGGCCATTTCCTGCTAAAAGTAATACAATTTTTTGTATTTTTTAACCCAATATAATTAATAATAATTTCTTCAAATCATCAAATAACCATCATGTTCAAACTTCTCCACTTGCCTTTAAAATATTATAACTGGCTGTTTAAAGCAGGATCCCATCAGTGTTCATACATTACATTGGTTGTTATGTCTCTTAAGTCCCTTTTAATCTCATGCAGTCTCCCTCTATTTTTGTGACTTTCACTTGTTGAAAATTTTTGAGCCAACTGGTACTAATTGTCCTGTCAAGAGTCTCTCTTTGTGAATTGTCTGATTGCTTCTCCATGGCGGTGATTTTCTTGTTCTATTCTGACTCCTGCATAAGTCGAAAATCAGATCTACATGTTTGAGTGAGTCCTAGTCAATGCTATGGCAAGAACACTCCATGGATGATGCTGTGTCCTTCATATTTAATCACTCAGGAGCCAGGGAAGTTGGCGGCAGGTGGACCCACCCTTGTAAGTTAGGCTCACCTGTGACAGCCATGCAGGCTGTGGTGACACTCTGCCACCAGGTCGATATCCAGTTTTCTTTACACGTAAGGGTCTTAGTATCCTTGATAATCCATGACTTAATCAACTACTTCATTACTAGCTGAGGAATGATTTTGTTATTTTATATATCCTTCTCTATTTATTCGTTGCCGCTTCTATAAAGAGAACTCTCTGAAGGCTCGTCTTGCCGAAGGCATGGTCTGGGTCCCCGAGGCTGGGCTCCTTGGCTGCTTGAGTGAGGTCTCCTGCCAGCTGTTTCCTTAATCAGCCTTCATCGAGATTTGAGAAGGGTACTCCTCAGCATTGCTAGATGCAGAATTTCCTTTTCAGTAAGTCATGGCTTCTGAGGAAAACAAAGGCCAACTTAGCTCATAACATTTACAAGATTTCCTTTTTCTCTCGAAAGCCAGAGACTCCCACTAGGAAGCAGACAGTGAGCTGCATCTAGAATATCTTAAAAGTGTACAGTTTCCAACAAGGCTTACACAGATGAGGAAGAGCCATCTTTCTCCTGAACAACTTTCTTCACCGAGATGAACCTTTATTTAAAAAGATTTTATTTATTTATTTTTTAGAGAGAGGGGAAGGGAGAGAGAAAGAAAGGGAGAGAAACATCAGTGTGTGTTTGCTTCTCATGCACCCCCCACTGGGGGCCCAGTTCACGACCTAGGCCTGTGCCCTGACTGGGAATTGAACCTGCGACTCTGGTTCACAGGCTGGTACTCAATACACTGAGCCACACAAGCCAGGGCCCCAGGGTGAACCTTTAACTTCTGACATATCAACTGCAGGTGTGTTAGCAACATTCTTAGATCAACTTGTTGCTGCTGCGTTTGCTGTTAGCTGGGAGGTGCCTCCTGGTCTTCTTGTGTATTATAAGCATCTTGCTATATTCTGCCTAAAAATTCCAAAAGATGAAAAAATATAGAGACAACCAGGGCTTGAGTTTCAGATCCACCATGATACAAATTCTAACATTTTAGAACTTCTGCATAACAACTCGGAAAGAAAATTAAAAAAAAAAAACCAACCCTCTACAACCATGCACAAGCAGGTATCAATTCAGTGGATTGTTCCACTTAATTGATCCCATCTGAGTAAGAAATCAGTAAGAGCACTTATTCCTGGCATATCTGGACTTTAGGCCTCTGGATTTTAAATGGAAAGCCTAGATTAAACCTGGAGATGTAACTTGACCATCAGAAGTAAAATGAGAAGTCTTCTACTTTGATAAAACCAAGGATTTTTTTTTGCACAGGTGCCACATACGCTGGGTTTGGTAAGCTCTCTGAAATGATGTAACTTGGAGTTAGATTTGGGACTTCCTTCCAACTCCAACCTTTACCAGCTGGTCAATTCAGTCACTTTTCTAAAGCTTGGTTCTCTCATTTGTTCCCACGTGAGCACAAATTGGCACCCAGAGATGTCTACGTGCATCCAGTGAATTTGTGAGCCTGTCCTGCTAAGAATCACCCGGCATGAGTGATTCTGGCCCAAGGAGAATGAGAGCAGAGGTTTTCACAGGTGCCTGAACGTGCGGTTCCATAGTGTAGCGGTTAGCACATCTGCTTTACACAGGTGCCTGAGTGTGGAGAGGGAAAGTGAAGCTTCTCTGGGGTCCGTTTCAGAGGATGGCTGTTATCTGTGTCTAATCTGGATGTGGGGTGGTCAGAACCTGAAGAGGTTGCTTCATGGTGGCCCTGAAGGCTCACCTTTGGTGCCTAGGAGTCAAAGACAGACACAGAGTGGGTGGCTCTCCATGGACTTGCCCCATACTTCGCTTGGAGCTCAAAACAACCATGGTGTTGTGAGGACACCAAAATCGAGGCCTGTTTTGGCAATTTAAGAGCTGATAATTTTTTTAAACTTTATTTAGTTATTTTTCAAGTACAGTTTTTTGTCTATTTCTCCCATCTCAGCCCCCCCGCCCCATCTCCCCACCTCCCTCCCATTCGCCCCCGCCCAGCCCTCATCCCTGTGTCTTTCATACTTGTTCCTCAAAATCCCTCCCCATTTTCCCCTTAAATTCCCTTCACTCTCCCCTCTGGTCGCTGCCCACTTGTTCTCTATTTCAGTGTCTTTGTTTTTATTCTGTTTGCTTGTTTGTTTTGTTGTTTAGCTTCCTGTTAAAGGTGAGATCATATGGTATTTGTCTTTTGATGCCTGGCCTATTTCACTCAGCATAATGCTTTCCAGTTCCATTCATGTTGTTGCAAAGAGTAGTAGATCCTTCTTTCTCTCTGCTGCATAGAATTTCATTGTGTATATGTACCACAATTTTTTGATCCATTCGTTTACTGACGGGCACCTAGATTGCTTCCAACTCTTGGCTATTGTAAATTGTGCTGCTATGAACATTGGGGTGCATAGGTTCTTTGAAATTGATATTTTAGGATTCTTGGGATATAATCCTAGCAGTGGAATTGCTGGGTCAAAAGGCAGGTTGATTTTTATTTTTCTGAGAAAATTCCATACTGTTTTCCATAATGGTTGTACCAGTCTGCAATCCCACCAACAGTGAACTAAGGACCCCTTTTCCCCACAACCTCTCCAACATTTGTTGTTTGTTGCTTTGTTTATGATAGCCATCCTGACCGGTGTAAAGTGGTATCTCATTGTGGTTTTAATTTGCATGTCTCTGATAGCTAACGATATTGAGCATCTCTTCATGTGTCTCTGGATATTCTGTATATCCTCTTTGGAGAAGTGTCTGTTCAAGTCCTTTTCCCATTTTTTAATTGGGTTAGATGTCTTCCTAGAGTGGAGTCATGTAAATTCTTTGTATATTTTGGAGATTAAACCTTTGTCTGAGGTATCATTGGCAAATATGTTTTCCCATATAGTTGGTTGTGTTTTTAATTTAATACTGTTTTCTTTAGCCATGCAGAAGCTTTTTATTTTGATGAGATCCCATTTGTTTATAAGAGCTGATAATTTTTGGTGGTCCCCACAGAGCAAAATGCTTGTCAGGAAAACCAATTTTTTTTTTTTTTTTTGCCAAGGGAGCCAGTAGGAAGGGGGGCTCAGGTGAGATGCCAGCTTCAAGGGTTCTCATGGGTAACAGGCCTCAGGAAGTCCCCAGAGCTTGAGGAGAGTGGCTGTGAGCTTAGATGAAACGCAAGCAACCCGGAGATCCCACAGAAAGGGCGTGGGGGCGGTGGGGGTGCAGGGTTTACCTTGTAAGTGTTAATGTTGGGTTGAGCTTATTTCCTTTTCCAGACTTGTATGGTGATCCTGCTAGGGATAGGTTTTCAGGAGTTTGGTGGAGTGCCAAAGGTTGCCTTGGGCATCAACTAAAGGAGTGTCTAACACAGCATGTGGCACAAAGAACAGCTCAGCAATGGAAGGTCCTGCATGTTTTATTTGTATCCACATCTCCATGGAGATATACGAGGTCTTTTCTGAGGTCTAAGTATTTGGGTAAGTGTTACCATTGTTATGTTCATCGGCTTATTTATTTTGCTGAGTTTTCTAAACAAGAATGCATTCTCTTATTGCCCTTTGATTTCTTTCCACTGTTCCTAGAAACAATGGCAACAATAACTAAACATGGGTGGCCTCCCATTAAAGTCCCACAACTGCAAATGGAACTGGTAAAAAAAAATGTTTAAATTAAAGCGATAAATGTACTCTGAATTTTTGCTAATATGGGGATAGCCAACCTGCATGACTTTTTCTCCTAGTCATGCAAGAGGCAAAGGAAATGGAGAAACACTCATGCTCTCTTTGTCACGCTGTTGACAAAAGGCTCAGGGAAAAAAAACAATAACACGCCTTTGTTGAAAGTAAACATGAGAGAGCCCTTAAGACATGCGAGGGGAGGGCTATAATTTGGCACATATTTTAGCCTGAGTAAAGTACATCTGTTATTTCCTTAGTGCCAAAGAAAGGCTAACCTGTTCCTGCAATGGGACGATTCTTCTTACCTATGGTTCCCAAAGGGCCTTGGTGACGTCAGGAGGCAGCGCCCTCTGTGCTGTGGCCAGGCAGAAATTGTCTGGCGAATGCTCATTATGGGACAGGATAATTTCTTATGGGTCCGAGTCCAGTCATTTGGCTCGGATGAGCCAGTGAAAGAACATTGCAAATATAGCTTCTAAATTATAGTGACAAATCTCTTATTTAGAAAATCTCACACCTTCTTCCCACCTCAGGTGAACTCCTGCTGTCCTTTATTTATCTATTTCTTTAATCCTCACCTGAGGATGTATTTACTGATGAGAGAGAGAGAGATTGATTGATCAATTGTCTCCTGTATGTGCCCTGACAGGACTGAACCCGCAACCTAGGTATATGTGCCCTGACTGAGAATCGAACTCAAAGACTCTTTTCTGGTGCCCAGAAGGATGCTCCAGCCAGCTGAGCCACTCAGCCAGGGCACCCTGTACATGCAAAGTCCATCTCTTCCCACCGTCTCCCCTGGAGTTTGCCACCCATTTGCTATAATGCCCTACACTTGTATTTACTTCTGTTAGGGCACCTGTCATGGATATGATAGATTTTCATTTTCATGACCGTATCCCTCACTGGACAATTATCTCTCTGAGAGGAGAGCCTCATTTTTCTATCACTTTATCCCCATAACCACACACAGTTCCTACCTGCGGAGTTGTTAGATAATTATCCGCTGAAGTGATTCATAGAATCTCAGGTTTGGGAGGAAACTCTTTGGTCTTTCTAGGAAGCACAGCGGTGCAGATAACATCTGAGCCATGACCTCCTCTCATTTAGTAGAGGGGGTGGTAGGGCTGGATCGGGACCACGCAGTAGGCTACTAGCAAGTAGGGGCCAGAAGGCAGAAGTCCTGTACCAGTCCCAGGACACAATGTTCTGAGGAACACTTGAATGTAACACTGGCTTTGAGAAAAAAAAAATGGGTTGCATCTTCCAGTTAGTTGGCCAGGTTTCTTCATTGTAGGGCTTTCTAGTGATGTTCCCAGACTGAGATGTGGCATGCAGCATTTCCCAAATGTGTTTCCCGTGGACCCCTTTCCTCATACGTCATCCCATTGAACTAATATTCCCCCAAACACACTTTGGAACCTCAGCTGTGGTATCCGTAATAAAATGACCCTCTCCCAGATGCTTAAGTTCTAATCCCCAGAACCTATTCTATGTTCTGTAACAGAGCAGAGGGAGGAGGGATTAAGGTATCAGATGGAATTAAATTTGCTAATCAGCAGACTTTAAAAGAGGGAATTATTTTGGATTATCTGGATGAGTCTAACATAATCAGGTCCTTACAAGTGGTAGAGGCATGCAGAAAAGGAAGCGGAAGTGATAAGTGAGGGAAGGACTCCCTTGGCCAGCCCTGGCTTTGAAGCTGGAGGAAGGGGCCACAAGCCAAGGGACACAGGTGACCTTTAGAAGCTGCAAAGGGAGTGGGAATGCATTACCCCTCAGGGCCTTGAGAGAGGAAATGTATCTTGGTTTTAGTTCAGAGAGAACTATGTCAGACTTCTGACCTCTAAAACTATAAGGTAATAAATTTATGTTGTTTCAAGACACTAAGTTGTGGTAATTTGTTAAGCAGCAATATAATTTTTTAAATTTTATTTTTCAATTAGAGTTTCCAAGTAGAAAGTTGATACCATGGTTCTAATGCCACAAACTGCATGTTTACAGTCATTGCACTTAAGCCTAGGAATTACTTACGTGTGTGATTATATTATTCGTATTCATGTCTCTATGGGGAAGTGAAATGATCCTCCTACTGGGCTGTAGATGGGTCCCTAAAAGACATATCATCTTGCGTTTCTGTAACTTTTGCTGAATGTCATTCTTCAGAACAAATCACTGGGTCCAGCCCAGGCTCTAAGAGGGGAGATTACATAGGATATGAATAGCAGGAGACAGGGATCATTGGGCGCCATTGTAGAAGCTGCCTACCATAGACAGAAGGGGATTGGTGCATTTCTTTTCTGATGTTTATATTTCTTCTCTAACCAAGGAGTGTGACAGCCACTTGAAGCTCTAACACAAATAGGGTGAGCATATATTTTATCATCCAAACCCAAATTCTTTTGAGATGATGAAATGGGAGGGGTACTATGAAAACTAGGTCCAGAGAGTAAACCAGACGATCCCTGGAAACACAGACGTGTGGTCCACCAGTCAAAGGCCCTATTTCTCCCTGGGTATCTTCCTCTCAGCCATTAGCCTAAGGCGAACATATAACAGGTATTTAATATATATCTGCTCATGGAATTGCCAAACGATTCCAAGATACACAACCATACTTGAACCACTAGGTGTAGCATTCTCAAGCATTTTTCATCAGTCTGATTAGGGAGGCTAAGAAACCCTCCTACCACATCCAATCCTATTTTTCCATCAAAAAATAAAGCTATGACAACCCAGATTTTACTGTTGGAACAAATTCCAGCAGAAGAGGTAGCTGAATTACAGAGTCATTGGCTTTAGCATTTGATTTAATAAATACAAGGCCATGTGGGATGTGGTGAAGAGCTAGTGGGTCTCTGGCATCTGTGATTCCTGGGCTCCAATCCCAACTCTGAGACTCAACAGGCGCATGGAAACGTGGGCAAATGAACTGGCCCTTCTAAACCGCAGCTTGCTTATTTAATAAGTGGCACTTGACTGAATGTAACGACATATATAAAGCACTTAGTGCATTTATTCAACACATCGACAAATATTTGAGCATTCACATGTGCCGATACATAATACGTAGTTCCCCAAAACTAGAGTCCTAGAGTAATCTCTTTAATCTTTCAGTGTTGTTGAGATACAGATGACATATAACACCATGTAAGTTTAAGGTATGAGTAGGTTACATATTGTGAGAAAGGATTACCACAATAAGTTTAGTGAATATCCATCAATGAATGTAGATTAAAAAATAATTTTTTCTTGTGCCGAGGAACTCTAGGAATTGCTCTCAGCAGCTGTCACACACACTGCACAGCCGTGTTAACCGTCGCTGTCAGGTTTGCATCACGTCCCCAGGGCTTATTTACCTTACAACCGGGAGTTTGTGCTTTTTGACCACTTCCACCCAATGTCCACACCCATTCTAGAACATTCTTGATAAATATGTGTATTGCTATAGAATCTGAAATTACCAAAATCCTCAACAAGCTACATTAAAATCCTTAAACATACAATATTATCTTAACAGTCAGTGACAACAGCAACAGAAAACCATAACCAATTTAGGATATGGCCAATAACCCCTGGATGAAGATGACTGGTCCTTCCAAATTACAGAAATTCCAATTATTTACATAGGTTCTTTCTCTGAAAGGACTTATCAATTTTGTATCCAGATGGCATGGTAAAATAATAAATTCAAGTTTTCAGTAAAAACATTGCCATTTCTAGTTCAAAAAGCCACATATTTGTAACTCTTAAATAATTCATAGTTACTAATAATCATTTCCTCACTATACACAAAAATGAAATTTTATACAATTTGACCTCGGAGTTAAACTTGAATTTCAGATAAACAATGAACTTTTTAAAGTATAAGTATGTCCTGTGCAATATTTGGGACATACTTATGCTAAAAATTATTCAGTGTTTTTCTAAAATTTAAACTGGATGACCTACTTTCTTAAACTTTAGTTTCAGCTGTAAGAAAAAAACCACATAACATAAAATTTATTATCTCAACCATTTTAAGTGTACAGTTCAGTAAAGAATGTTCACATTTTTGTACAACCAATCTCCAGAATTTTTCATCTTGCACAAATGAAGTTATATACTCATTACACAAAAACTTCTATTTTCTCCTCCCCTAGCCTCTGGCAACCACCATTCTACTTTTTTTTTTTTTTGCATTAATACGTATCAGAAATATGGACTGCAGTTTTTTTTTCTTGTAGTATCTTTGTCTGGTTATGGGATTGGAGTAATGCTGGCCCCATAGAGTGAGTGTGGAAGCATTCGCTCCTCTTCATTTTGGAGAAGCTTGAGGAAGATTGGTGTTAATTCTTCAAATGTTTGGTAGAATTCATCAGTGAAGCCATCCAGGCCTGGGACCTTCTTTGTCGGGAGGTATTTGGTTACTAATTCAGTCTCCTTACTAGCTATAAGTCTGTTCAGATGTTCTAGTTCTAGACTTTGTCTCTTTCATCTAGGTCATCATAATTATTGGAGTACATTTGTTCCTGGTATTCTCTTAGAATCCTTTTTATTTCTATAAAATTGGTTGAAAGTTGCCCTCTTTCATTTCTGGTTTGAGTCTTCTCTCTTTTTTCCTTAGTTGATCTAGCTAAAGTTCTGCCAGTCTTGTTCATCTCTCCCGAAAATGAACTATTAGTTTTGTTGGTTTTCTCTATTGTCTTTCTATTCTGTATTCTACTGCTTTCTTCTGTAACCTTTATCTTTTTCCTTCTGCTAGCTTTGGGTGCAGCTTGTTCTTCTTTTTCTGTTCCTGAGATCTGCCTTCTATTTTAATGTACACATTTACAGCTATAAATTTCCCTCCTGGCACTGCTTTGTCATGTATTTTTATTTGCTAAATATGGCAACTCTCCCTATAAAATAAGTGACTTCTGTCTTCTGTGGACCCCCTTTCATGCCTTCTCCCTTTCTCACTCCTGTGAAACCAGCTGCCAAGCAGTGAGCTGTCCTCTCGAGGTTGAACAAAGACTAAGGGAGGTGTCAGCCCAGCAACTAAGGAGGAACTGGCTCCTGTCAACAACTACTTGAATGAGCTTGAATGTAAATCAGCTCCCAGTGGAGTTTTAAGATGACGGTAGACCTGGCCCACAACTTGATTGCAGCCTTGTAAGAGATGAGAGCCAGAGGACCCTGCTGACCTGTGGCTAAATTCCTGACCCACAGAAATTATAAGATAATAGAATATGTTGCTTTAAGCTACTGCATTGTGGGGTAATTTGTTATGCAGCAACAGGTAACTGACATGGTGTCTTACCATTTTCCTGAACTGTACTAGTAAACTCTCCATGACTTCATTTCTATGTATATTTTTCACAATCTTGAGAAATGTACTTTGGGCATGTTTTTGATATTTGGGTTTTACAGGGATGTAAATTATAGAATCTGTCATAAAATTAGGTCACCATGAGTAGCCATTTTATTGGTAATAAAACAAATAAGTTTATAAGAATTTTATTGGAACTTTCATAAAGACTACTTCTGAGAAATTCAGCAAGTATATTTATGGTGACTGTTTAGGGTGCTCTTTTCAGTTTGGCAAACATAATAAAAGCGTATCATTCTTAAATCCTTGTATATATTGATTAAACTCATTATAATGTAGTAATTACTGGAAAATTCTGTACTCATTCAAGATGAGGGCCCACAAACCTACTTAAAGACATGGAGATTTATTCACAGTAAAATGTTAAATTAAAATGCAGATCGATTGCAAAGTTTTGCTATTATAAACAGTACTGTCATGAACATCTTTGCAGAAAAATCTTTCCACACATCCATGATTGTATTGGTCTTGGCTCTGCAGAGAAACAGTACCAACATAAGATGTATGCATATATTTATTGTAAGGAATTGGCTCAAGTGACTGTGGAGGCTGAGAAGTCCAAGACCCGCAAGTAGCAAGCTATAGACCTAGGAGAGAGAATGATTCAGTTCCAGCTGTCTCAGCCTGAGTTTCAGCCTGAAGGAAGGAGAAGGCCATTGTCCCGGATGAAAGACAGCCAGGTAGAGGGAGGAGTTTTCTCACTTAGCCTTTTATTCTGTTGAGGGGTTCAGTGGACTGAGTGAGGGTCATCCCCCATTGGGGAGGGCAATCCGCTTTACTTGTCTACTAATTGAAAAGCTAATCTCATCTAGAAGCACCCCCAGGGACACACTCAGAAATTACGTTTAACCAAATACCTGGCCGCTTGTGGCCCAGTCAAATGGACACATTAAATGTAGCCTTGACCATGGTTATTCACTTGCTATGAATTTCTGGAAGTAAAATTTTGAGGTCCAGGGTATGCCATTTTTTAAGGGTATGTCTTGGTTTAATCCATTTCTGATCATTCAGGGTGACCCTGATAAGGAAGCTCATCCCCATCTCCGGTGCCAGTTCAAACCTCCAGGAGGGCCCCTGCTCATGCCCATTTCCTAGGAGGGGCCCCGGGAGCCTCTCACCTCCAAGTTCCCACTCGCTTCTCTAATACGGTGGTTTCCCGGCTAAGTCTCCAGCGTCCTGCTTCTCTGTTAAATCTGTTGCTAGGTGATACTTAAAAAAACCCACCACGTTATATTATTGACAGTTTCTGCCTAACATACACATTTAGCACACACTATTCTTCGGTTAAAAATCTACCAGCTTTTACTCGCGTGTGTATGAAATATAACTGTTTATATTCCGAGGGAAGCCAACCTGTCTTTATTGTAACTTAATTACCGCGGAGTCCCCTGCGTGGCTTCAGAGCTGCATAAATTAATGATGCTGTAATTGTGGAGTTCGCAGACCTGGGATCCTCACTGCCCTCCCCTAGGGGAGCAGCCCAGCAGGCAGACGCTGCATTAACATACATTCTCTGAGTGGACTTTTTTTCCCCTCCCTGAAGCATTTCCACACCTTCCCCTCCCCCCTTTTTTATGTCCCCTTTACTCTCCTTGGAAACTGTCTGTGGCATTCTTACAGCTACTGTTTCTCCTCTGGGTGGCTATTGAAATATCCCCCTAATATTTCTCCATTATAATGCGGGCCATCAATAGCGCAGTGCCTGGTTGGCCTGCCTTTCCAGGACAAAGTGGAGAGCTATTCCATTACTCTGGCGTCCATCAGGACAATAAGCCACAAATCTTTTTCAGTGCGGTTTCTGACCACCTGGCTGCCTGTGAGCTGGGAGGCAGGGAGAGGAGGCGGGAATGTTTCCCCAGAGCAGAGAGAAATCACAGGTGTGCGTGTGCTCTTCATAATGAGTCACCACGTACTCTCGGACTGGACGCCGTGAGTGGGAGGGAGGGAGGGAAGGAAGTTTTGTCTGGTGAAAGATTCAGTCGGAGATTGCACAGGTCCGCTGGGGGCAAGACCTTAACGTGTGCTTAACCTTTTTTGGAGGATTTACTAATGATTGGTGGGAGCACGCTTCTTATTTACTACTTGCTTTTCTTAATAATGAAACAGAGATGACGCTTTTGGTGCGCAGCTTGCTGATGAACGGACTTGGAGCAATGGCTGGCCAGGCTGTGGATTTTGCACCCCGTGCTGCTAAGGGGGGGAAATCTGAGACTCTGTGGAGAAACCTGCAGCCTTTGAAGCCCTACCCCGTGGCCTTCAAGGTTTATGCTAATATCAGCTAAACATGTGAGGTGTTAGTGTTAGAAGAATTTCGAACAGTTCTTACCTCACTAGGAACATCAAAATACATTCCAGATGGACTAAAGGGTTACTTACTTAAAAAGCTTCACTGTTAGACAACCTGGAAGAAAATCGATGCAAATATCTATCAAACCTTCTGAGCGAGGGTTTTCTAAGCTTGGAATTGATGGAGTAAGTCACAAAGGATACGATTGATAGATCTGACTACATAAAAATGTAAAACTTCTGTGCGTCAAAAAATATCACCAAGATCAAGAAGTAAAAAACAAAAGTAGAGGTAATGTAGTAACTGCAACAAACGGTAACTCTTTTTAATAAGGATGACATCCATGCAAACTCTGTAATGCAAACACCAGCCCCCCCCCCCCCCCCCCCCCCCCGCAAAGAAACTGAGAAGAGACGTAAATAGCCAGTAAATAGCCAAACGACAAATGTGAAATATACTGGTAAGTAACAGGGGACAATTTTTTTAACCTTCCTAAGTAACCAAATAAATGTAATAAAAACAAGAGTGGGAGTTGTTTTCCCTTTTCAACATTTCTGCATCAAATTATCCAATATTTAAAACGAAGTAATATCCAGTGTTGGTGAGGTATGGTAAAATGATCACTCTCATTCATCAACTAGAAGAGAGTTAACAGGTAGTAGCCTCCACGCCAAAAATGAAATTCCTTAAAATAAACCCTGTTGAAAACGATTGGGCCCTGGCTGGTGTAGCTCAGTGGATTGAGTGCGAGCCTGCGAACCAGACAATCGCAGTTCGATTCCCAGTCAGGGCACATACTGGGGTTGCAGGCAGGTTCCCTGCAGGCCAGTTCCCAGCAGGGGATGCATGAAAGGCAACCATACATTGATTTAAAAAAAAACAAAAAAACAACGATTGGAACGCTGGCTTTTTATGATAGGACGGTAGAGTGGTTTAAGAATATGCTACATACATTCTTTCTTTCAATTACTTTTTTAAGTTCTCTGTGATAATCGTACGTTGCTTTTGCTTTTAATCTGAAATAATTCCCAAATGTCACGAACCTCGGCTGAGTGGTGTCATGGAGTCCTCAGTCAGTGTTTTCCTTCTGCGAATGCCATTTTAATACAATTATCCCATTTTTCTCGTTCTTTTTCTTTCTCAGAATCACAGCCCTGGACCTCTCTACACACGGAACCATAACTCCCGTCCCTTCCACCAGTATGTCAGTCTTTTCTGACAAATTTAAGTCTTTTTTTCCCTATGGTTTTCTCCAATACACTCTCCTTCAAATTTCGGTATTCCCCCCCAAATCTTTTTTTAATCCCAGCATCTTTCTCATTATGTTCTGAATGTTTACTGCTCATGTTATCCTCTCCGAGCCTCAGTTCCCTTGTCTATTAACTGTGTACAATAACAGTGACTATTCCACAGGGTTCCTGTGAGGATTTGCTTACATCAGCAAGTGTAAGTCGAAGTCCTTTGCGAGCCTAGATGCTCTATGCCAAAATCATTGTTATTTTGAGTACTATTGTTTACCCATCTATATTTGAGTCTCAGAATTTATGGTCCCAAAGGTAGCCGAATATTTTCTATCTCACTTACATACCCAGCCAGCATCTGGAGGAGGGCAACTGGCCTTTGTCCTTGTTTGCGAAGCCTAGAGAGAAGACTGTTGTTAGAAATGCGTGAGAGATAGAGGCAGGAGGAGCCAGATGATCCGATCCAAGGGCCTTTATTTGATGCTGTGCTTACAGGCAGGCTGAGTCTCGACACACTGCAGCCCCGGGAGGGGGCAGAAATGTTTTTTTTTTTTTTTTTAAGAAAAAACATGGGGTTTGTGTGTAGGGGGGTTAGTCTCTTCCTCTTCTGGGCAGGTGCTTCTGGGTTTCCACGTGTGAGCCAGGACAAAGGTTAGGTAAGGGCTGGGCTGTTCCCAGTTACAGGGCAGTCAGTCTGACCACCAGCCATTATGGCTGGCACCAGATGTCTATTGTTCGAGGTGGGAGAGAGTTTGGATTAAGCCATGGGCTATCAAGTGAGTTGGAATAACTGACTCATGGGCAGTCCAGAGGGTTGGGAAACTGGCCTGACTAGGCCATGAGCAGTCTGTTGGGATGAGTAACTGGCCTGACCTTTTTAACTCTCTCACCTGTCTAGCTTTGGGGTGAGTGTGTGGTATGCTCTGTGACCTGAGGGAGGAGAGGCAGATGGCACAGGACAGGGACACGTGTAGTGGGGAAGAATGATGATTCTTGTGCCCTAGGGGAGGAGGTTGGGGAGCTATGCCTTTGCTTTTCAGTTTCCTTATTTGTCCTGGGTCCCAGTGACCTTGATGCAGGCGGTCAGTTCATCTTTTCATGGAGTAATAGATTGGAGGATTGCTCAGTACTGAGTGTCTAGCATGGTTCAGCAGGCATTCCCTAGTGCCAACAGCTCTGCCAGGTGCTAAGGGCAGAGGTCGGTAAGGCAGGCTCTGCCCTTCAAGGAGCCTACAGATTGAGCAGGAACCTATAAAACGAATGGTTATCATCACTATGGTCCAATGTGCACAAGGTTAAGTGTGCAAAGAGCCAGTTGGCAAGTCTGTGCAGGACACAGGGTGGGACAAGGACGGGGATAGCATTATAGAGGAAGCAACCTTTGGAATGGGCTTTGAAAGTGCAGAATATATTTCTCGGTGAAGAGGTGAGTTAGAGGTGTTCCATGCAGTGGAGAAAGTCTGTGCAAAGCCACAGTGGGGTGCAGTATTATAGCACAAAGCAATGGTGAGCAAGGAGTTTGTCTGGAATACAGTGTGGTAGAGAGAGATGGTGTGAGGCAGCAGAGGGTGAGGGTGGCAAGGGCTTGGCCACTGGGGACTGTTCATTTTAATAAGAAAATACAAACCCACAGTCTGTGATCCAGTTACTGTGGGGCCAGATTGGCTTCTGGAGTTAGAATTTTCCAGATATTAGGTAATATTTAGGTTTCAGGTATCTGCAGGTTTTTACTGTATATATCACATATCTCCCCAGTGGGGCTGGGAGCAGCACCCTGTGATAATCCCATTAGTGTTTCCGATGCTGAATACTCACACCCAAGAAAGAAAAAACATAAAGAGGTTAGTTTAGGTTAGTTTAGATCAAGTTTTGCTGGCAAATCTGTAAGAAGAAACTGGACTTCAGAGACTATTACATTTTGAAACCAAGGGTAAGAAATTGTGTGTAAGAAGTGTAGTAGGTTTTTCCTTCTTTTTTAAATACTGAAGGCAATAGGTGGTTATAGAAAACTCTGTACAGGGAAATAATACAATCTTAATTGTGTGGTAGAACAATTTATGTGAAGTTTTTGCGAAGAGTGACTTAGAGAAGCCTTGGATTTTCTCCTGCAGTCTCCTCTCAATTCTGTTACTCCCTTTGAGCCTCCTCTCCACCCTCCTTTGATCAGTTCCTGGTGCTCTTCTTCCAGAACCACACCTCACACTCCTGGTAGGTCCACCCCTCAGGTGCTGGTCCTCCTTCCTGGGGGGAGTGAGCTCCCATGCACCTCAAACCCCATTTGCCCAGAGACTTCCCCTGCTTGAAATGAGAAGCCCCTGTCCTTTGTACCTCAGTGTCCCTCGGTGTCCACACTTTTCTTGCACCCCGCCAACCATCTTCCCTTAGCTGCCAGAACTTCACCATTCCCTGAGAGGTGTAAGAGGCCATTTGCAGGTGAAGAAACAGGGGCCCAGAGAAGGGTGTGAGAGAGCAGGTTGTCATCCAAGATGGTTCTAGAACCCAGCTGCTATGGACTGAGTGCCTGGGTCCTTCCCAAAGTCCTATGTGGAAGCCTAGTCCCCAGGATGCTGGTATTTGGAGGTGGGGACTTAGGGAGAAATTGGGTCATGAGGGTGGACTGCCTGTGGATAGGATAAGTGCCCTTATGAGAAGAGAAGTGAGAGAGAGTGTTTCTCTGCTTTGTGAGAAAGACAACCATCCACAAATGAGGAAGAGGGATCACACCAGAACCTGACCATACTGACACCCTGGACTCAGACTCTCAGCCTCCAGAACTGTGAGAAATAAATGTCTGTTGTTGAAGCCACCCTCTCTGTGGTACTTTGTGACAGCAGCCTGGACTGCCCGAGACACCAAGCCTCCTTGACCCGACTGTAGAGTTCTGCCTCCTACCGCGCCGTGGGTGACTACGGCATTCTGAGTTTGGCGTGTATCCAAGCTGTCTTTTTTTTTTGAGGGATGATTTAAAGGCAGCGTTTGGTAGTTTCCGTTTTATTTTATTCTTCACGATGCTTGACCAGAGGCCAGAAAAATGATGTTTTAGCTTCTAAGTTAGCCTTTTGCACTTGATTTTTTTCTATAATTTATGAGTCAGAGTCATTATTTCCTTCTTACCCAATGATGTTTTTGGTATACAATAGTATAGTTATTATTGTTTTAAGATAATTATTTAAAAACTTCCCAGTGCAATTTGCTATCTAATGAGAAGACAGTTTGGCATAACAGAAACTGACTGGCAAGAAAATGCTGCCCAGCACTTTATTATTTTTTAAGCTATGATTCTGAATCTTCCTTTCTTAGCCACTAAAAAGAAGAGGGTAGGAAGAAAGCTTGGGTAATACTGATAAAAAGTACATTACCTAAAAAATATTATTTAAATAAGATATTACCTTTTTGCCAAGTGTTTTAATAAACATTCAGGTACTAGATAGAAATGTTAAAAAGAGAAAATGAAAGAGAAAAATGCTAACCTGTCAACAGATTCCAAACACCCTAAGCATTGTATTTTTTTCAGCTATTTCATGGTTCTTTTGCCACCCCCCCCCCGAAGTTTCCCTAGCCATTGGAAAAGGAATTACTCCCACAGTACTTTGCAGGAGGCACATACGAACTATCCTTAAACGTATTCCAGGTGGTCTATAAATAGCTATCAGAACAGCACAGCTGTGCTGCTGGGAAACAGGGAAGCAAGGCAAATGCCGAGATGCACAGGGCCTGTCGCAGTATCTCAGGGGTGGACATTTGATCTCCCTTGTTGGATCTGCCTGTTGGGACTAACCGGGTACCAGACCCCTGACTGCAGATAGTTTCCGTGTTTCAAGGGAAGAGCTGGTAGACTAAGTGATGATATTCAGTAGGCTAGATGTGGTAAATGCACTGTCGATTCACGATTGTTTCCCACTTAAGATGGGTTTATGCTGCTATTTCTTTCTTTCCTGACTTCTGGTTTGAAAGCGCTCCACATGGTTCCTTTTATTTTTAATTGCTACCTATAATATTATAACATGCTCATTTAGCTTAAATTCCAAATTAATCAAGCTCATTTTTGACATAAAAATCCTAAAAATCCCCTAATTCTTTTTTTTTTTTGGATCCCTTAATTCTGATGACCTGCCTCTGACTTTACTTCCTATTATTTCTAGGATTTTTATTTCAGTCTAGCTTTTTTCTTTCGATAATCTATCTTAAGTAGTTAGCACATATTCAAGTTATAGAGAATAATATAAGGACACGGTGACCACACTACCAAGTGCAGGGTTCAAGCATTACCTATAAACCACATGCTTCCCCTGTATCTCCTCCCTTTTATTTCCTCTTCAGAGGGAACCACTATTCTGCAATGGGGTTACTATTCATCATTTTTTAAATGGTATGTTTAATTGCAGCGACAATAAAGCACTTTTGAAACAAGTTTCAGAATGTTATGCTCTCTTACGGGACTTGCATTTGCCTTAACTCAACTTTATTTTTCCGAGAAAATGCATTATTTCAGGTGGCTGCGCTTCACCCCTGTTCACTGCTATGTGATATTCAGTTGAGTGAGACTAGCGTGGCGTTGTGTGCATTCCCTTGCTGAGGGGTCTTTCCCCCTCTCTGGTATGATTGAACCTGCAGGCTCATGTGATTCCTGATAACCTTTTATCATGAGCCTTACTGAGGAAGTGGCTGACCAAGCAAGTGGAGATATTGCTAAGATACCATGCATTTTCTGATGTGCAAGAGGGGAAGTACAGCATATGATTCAGTTGTGAATGATGTTTCATAATGCAAACATCAAGTATTGACTTCACCAAAACTGTGATATAATAGCTATCATGGGGGCTGGGGGTAGAATATGGCATTGATGTGTGTGTATGTGATTTACATGGGTAAAATACCCTTCTTGCAAAATAGGAAACTGTGGAAAAACTGACAGTTGTCCATTAATGTATGTCCTTTTCTCCCATAGTGAGAAATTTTAGCTGACAGTATGGCTGGAATGAAAACTAAAATCTCCAGCCTCCCTTGTGGGAGCCATGACACTAAGCTCTGGACAGTGGGAGATAAACAGAAGGGAGATGTACATTTTCTGGGTTGTTTCCTTGTGGGAGAGGAACATGTTCTTTGCATTCAATTGTCCCCGGTCCCATTGGATGCTGTGTGGTCATGGTGACAAGCCGTCTTGCATCCGGTCAATAAGCATCTTCTTAACTTGATGCTCTGCCATTTATAAGAGAAAAATAAGCTTCTATTTTAAGATGCTGCCTTTTTAGTCTGTGTCACAGTATCCAAACCTAGATCCTAATTCAGAAACTGAAAGATAATGTCTGAAGTTGAACAATGAAGAGTGATTGCTATAAGGATGTTTCAAAATTTGGAACATTAGATCAAATGCCAGAAGCAGCTCAAAGACTTGAACTATGTTGGCACCGGAGGTACTCTTGAATTTATAGAAGGGTGGAGTAGGGGGCCATTGCTGTCCTTTTACACTGTGTACACACGTTATTTGTTAACATTGCATTAAACCTAAGTTTTTCTCGTACAGATGCACACACGCATTTGTAATTTGTGATTGCTGTCATCACGAGTGAAATATGTGTGCACACAGGAGGTTGTGATTTAAGGTATTAGAGCAAACACTCAGATACCGAGAGCTTCACAGGGAATCACGCAGCTGCTGACAAGACTGTGAGCAATGACATCACTCTCACGTTCACGGTCCCATAGTATAAATTTGTTAGCAGACGAGAGGACAGAGTCAGAACAGCCAAATTATTCCATGACACTCAAGAAATCTGAGTAGAGAATGTTTCGATGAGCATGTGGGCCACAACTTCAGGGGTAAATGAAGCAATGACTGCCAAGGACATCATAAAGCCATAAACTGACCTCCTTGAAGTGTGAACATGATTTGAGAAAAATATATGTGATCCACTCATGCTACAGAGTGAAAAATGCTGCAGTGGCCGTAGAAATGGTGTGAAGGCGAGCGTGTTAACAAGGCAGTTGGCTGATGCTACTGTTTGGAGATCCCTGGGCTCACGCCAGGGCCTCTCCTTGTCTTCCTTTTCATTAGAAGCACACCTAATGGGTCCACAGTATTTTATGAACTTGCAGGTGAAGAAGACATTTAGGAGTTCAAAGATGAACAAGGCAAGGTGGTCAAACAAGCTGGTGTTTGTGTCACAGAAAGAGAAGCCGTAGAATCTTGCCATATTAGATCTGGAAGGGCCCCGAGAGGTCATTTCCTGCAACTGTCTCACTTTTTGTGGAGAAAGTAAGGCCCGGGGACTGTAGTTAATGACCCAGAGACACTGGTGACTTAAAGGCACTTCTCCCAGGTGAAGGGAGTGAAACACAGAAGCCATGGGGGTGGGGGGTAGGGGACAAAGTAAACGAAAAGAAGACAATATCTGAGTCGCTCCTGTGCTGTAGATCACCCAGGGAGAAGTGAGAAGGGGCTGAAGATACAGACATTTGAAGGGTGAGCTGAGAAAGAGGAAAACCACAGAGGGGAATGGGAAGGTACGGCCAGAGATGTAGGTAGAAGCAGAAAGACAGATGTCATGCAAACCAGGGGAATAGTGTTTTAAGAAGGATGAGTTGTCAACAGTGTCAAGTGGAACAAAGTAGTCAAAGCTGAAAGCTACAATAATTGTCCTTTGGATTTGGTAAAACGGAAGTCATTCATGATCTTGGTAAGAGAATTTGTGAAAAGTGATGAGGATGAAGATAAGAGACTTTAGACAGAAAATTGTTGCTTAGAGAGTAAGAAGGAATACAGGCAATGGTGTAGTAGGTAAAATCCTTGGGAAGGCAGAATGGAGTGGGGTTAGGGATTCAAGGGGAGGGATGGGTCTTTATGAGACAGAGAAGAGGGAAGGAATGGCTGTGGACACATTTTGATTATAGTTTCATAGTTATTAGAAAAGCTGATGCATTTGGGTCTCATTAACAGAGGCATGGCATCGGTCTCGAAGGAGGTGACACCCCCCCTCCCCACACTGGGAAGATGTTCCAGGAAGTGCTGTGTGCAGTCCTCGGTGGGTAAAGTTAAAAGTGGGTGACTGAGCACCTGGACCATGTGCTGAGAAGAGGTGGGTCCTGATCGTAGCACTTGGGAATGACTGAGGGGTAGGGAGACATTAGCCTGGAACCACACAGGTTTGGCAGAGAAGTAACCATGGTTCTAAATAGCAGGAAGAGAGGTCAGGGCTATTCTGTTTTGGCATTAGAGGAGGGATGTAGGCAACGAGAGCAAGTTATAGGAGACAAACTTTTTGGGATAATGTAATATGGCTTGAATTTAAGTGCAGACTGACTTTTGTTAAGGGATATCAAGAAAAGTGGTTCGTGGGGGAAATATCCACCTAGACAAGTCATCCCAGAGAGTCTAGGACTACATAAACATTTCATTCAAAAAATCCTGAGTTTTTATCATGTGCCAGCTACCATGCTGGGCTCTGTCCATGTAATCCGAATCAAGCCATTAGCCTGGAATCAAGTATGGGAAACATATAGAAAGACAGTTATAGTACTATCAGCTGCACTTGACATAGCTCACACCATTCTAGAAGAAAAGCATAACTATATTTATAATGTTAATGTGTTCTATTTATTTATTCATGTATTTATCATAAGCACAATTAAGAGTATCATCCCTCCAAAATGCAACAATTTTTTTTAATATTAAATTTTATTTAGTTACTTTTCAAGTACATTTTTTTTTTAATCTATTTCTCCCATCCCACCCCACCCCCCTGCCTGGTCTCCCCCCTCCCTCCCATTCCCCGCCCCCTCCCCAGTCCTCATCTCTGTGTCTTTCATACTTGTTCCTCAAAATCCCTCCCCCTTTATGCAACAATTTTTGAACCCAGCGATAGAACTCTTTAAAGAAAAACACACACTTGTCCATAACTAATTATTAGTCTTAAAAGGTGGGAGCAACATTATGTCAAAAGTTTGTCTTCTGCTTTTGTGAGACTATCAGAATGGGCACAGGAATACCGTCTTCAAAATACTTCGCTAAGTTACCAAAGAGTTGGACTAACAGATGCCTCTGTGCACAAAGGTTGTCTAAACACTCCCTGACCACCTGCTACCTATGTAACAGATGTGCTCTTCATGTGACACCTGCAAGCTCGTTGGCTAAATGACTGGGAAAAGTTAGTGCAGAGATGATAGATACCCGGGAACATGAGATCAGAAAGTAGAGGTCCCTAAGCCAGGCTCGGGGTGGGGTGCACAAGGCAGGAGAGCAGCCACAGAGGTGACGATGGCGTGGAATGGAACCAGCCACATGGATGGAGAGTCCCGCTGAGGCAGACCGGACAAATGAAGTCGCACACCAGTGAAGAGACATGGGGTGTGTGCACATGTGTGCCTGTGTATGCGTGTGTGCATGTGCATGTGCACATACCCTTGCACTATGAGCCGTTGAGCAGGGAGGGAGGGAGCCAGTGCAGGGATGGAGTAAAGGCCTTTGGAGCATGGTTGGAAAAGCTGAGAGGAGTGTGGAGACCTGTGAGTGAGCCACACTGGAATCCCGGAGGCCCCAGCCTCCAGAAAAAAGGTGGTGAGTGCCTGCACCCCTGCAGTGAGCCCTGGGTTGGGGAGGGGGAGGCCTTGGAGACATCTCTAAGACTTCATTTTGAAGATGATATAGGATTTTTTTTTTATCTGCAGTACAAAGATGAGCCTTGATCAAGTGCTGGGAAATAAACACGGATACCTACGCCCTATGCGTGTGCCTTTGATAAGCCCCTTCACCTGGGAGGGCCTCGCTTTCCACATCGGCAGGGTGGAGCCAGGGAAGGAGATGATAGCAAAGCTTCCTTCAGTTCATGAACAACAGTTCGTGATTCATTCGTCGGAGCTCAGGGTGAGCAGAGCATAATGACATTGCCATTCATACATTCAGAAACTATTGGACAAGGACAAGATGGCGGTGTGCTGCAAGGAACGCGTTTCCCTTGCTTCCGACAGGTGCTGGCTTCCTGTCCCCAGCCCTGCTCATGCTCCTCGCTGCTGCAGAGAGTTGCACCCCGGTTCCCATTCTTCTCGGAACCGGGCCCATTAAGTGTGATTAAAAACAGGCCTTATCTGGGGCAGGCGCTGGGTTCTGAGATGAAAATCTAGGTGCTGTGGGTTATGTTTTCTGCGAGGATAAAAGAAGCCACGGATTGCCGGCCTTGCTCTCGGTGCTGAGTCTGTGCTCAGAGTGTGGAATTAAGAATCATCCTTTATCTTCCCTGTGGTAATTTGTCCCTTTGTGAAAGAGTTTTCTGGGGGGGCTTTGCACTTTTGCCACTCCTAGAAAGCTGGTAGTTTTGACAAATTCACAAAATATGTTTCTAATTCCATTCTGTTCCTATCACATTCCAGTAATTCGCACATTATTTCTGGAAGATTAGCAGACACACGGTTGTAGTGACACAATTAGTATTCAGAGGAGATAATAATGTCAAGGGATTTCGTTGCTCTTAGAACCTAAATGAAAATGTAAGAAACGCAAAAGTTGGAGTTGTGATCATTTCTTGGCATAAGCTGTGTGCTTGTTCAGAAAAAAATTTTAATGCCACAAATGAGATAGTTTAACGCAAACATGCTGGATAAATAAATCACTTAGAAGAAGCAATGTTGTTTTTCTACCTTTAGCTATAGCTTCCGCTCTGTAAGACAAAAGCTTCGTGCCAAACTTCCTTTCTGCCCTGAAAGAGTTAATCCTGAGAACTGTTTCAGGCAATAAAACACTGACTGGAATCTTTCCGACAATACTTTTCTTCTTGATTTTTTTTTTATGACTAATTGAAATGAAAGCCCGGGGAAGCTTAATGTTAAGGAAACACTATGTACTCTGCGATGTGATTCTGTGGAGGGGGTGTCTGTGTGGTGGGGAGCTCTCTGCTCTGGAATTTTAAGTTAGAGACCCAACCGAAGAATCAATATTTCAATTAGATGCTGTAGTGGGGTCGGGATTACAGCTACTGTAGCTGAAGATTGCTGGGCCTTTTCTTGGGAGGGGTCATTACTGTGCGAGGTGTTTTTTTTTTTTTTTTAATTTTCCTTTTAATCGTAGCTCTCAGAGTCTGTTTGCTCTGTCTGCATTTGAACCACCGAAATGACCAATTAGAAGAGAACAAAAAAAATTGTAAATTATTGGTACGTCCCTAAGGGCTGCCGAGAGCATGCCCTTTAGTAGCCATTGGAGAGAAAGCAGCCATGACCTCTTATTTTGTAGGTCCCTCCAAGCACTGGCCTTCTGGGTCGGCAGGACCAGGTTTCAAACAGTGGTTCTGCCACCACTTGGAGGTGTGGTGTGGGGGCAGATGGGGCAGAGGGCAGAGTGTACACGGGCCTCCCTCCTGTACCCCTCCCGGGTTTCAGTGGACAAGAGCACTTCCCTTTGGATCTGTTTTATATATTCAGTTTCATGTAAAAGTTGATTTGAAAAATAATTTTGTTATCTATAAACCCTGGGTGAAAAAGACTGATGTGTCAGCCTTCCCGGGCTTCCTCAGGGGCAGTCAGCCAGCTTCTACAGAACGGCTTCCAGCGTAGGGCACTCATGGCATTGTCATTTTGCATAAGGCCACCCCCAGCCCCTCCTCTACCAGCTAAATGGTTAATTCTCAGGATTCGAAATACGTGGATCATGATGTTTCCACTGCCTTTGGACACTTCCTCCTCAGGCCCGTGTTCGGTTAATGTAGGGCCAGTAATGGTTCTTGTTTTAATCCTGGAAATGAATGGCATGTCTTTTCCTCCTCCTTCTGATTTTTCCAAAAGAACCTCAGCAACTCCATGAAATGATAATTCCCCCCCCCAGTCGTTTTTATTTGTGTTTCTCTCAACGCTTGCAGCATTTTAATCTAAAATGTGCATCATCTAATATAGAGCCCGATCTGCAAGAGAGTCCAGAAGTATTTATTCCTACCCGATAGTCTTATATTTCCCAACAATCTAGTCCAGAAGAGTGCAAGCAGAGTGTTGGCTAAGTTAGAGAAGATCATGTCTTTATGTACGTTTTTTTCCACCAGCTCTTCAAGAGCAGGGATTTCAGTTTATTCTACCATCCACCCCAGGCCCTCAGTGCTGCCTAGTTCACAATAGGCGCTTAACAAAGGCCCTTTGTTTATCTGGAATGTGGACACCCCGTGTGAGTGCCTTCCAAGTATTTCACTACCTGACCTTCAACAAAGCACTCCACTCTTCTGAGATTCTGCTTTCTCCAATGTCATTTAGTAGGAATACGAATATTATCTCAGGGTGTTGAAAGGATTGAATGAAAGACCGTGACACACTATCAAAAGCCAGAGTGAAGAAATAAACAGATTATTTGAAGGATTTACAGTTTAAGCATTTATCAAGATATTTAACACTTTTTACTTAAGATCATATTAAATCAGAGGACAGTTACATGCTTGCAATACATCACTTGGCCCCTAAAAGAGTCTCCTTCATTGAATTATTTTTACTTATCATTTTTAGTTATCTTAGTGTACACTGAAACACATTATAAAAAAAAAGCCATTAGGATCTTATAGTTGTATTTCCTGTAGAAATATTGATGAGAGAAATTTTATTCAGTGCAGTGCTTAGAACTCCCTATTACTCAGTTAACATTTAGTGTTGTGAAAGAATTGAACTCCTTTAATAAAGAACTCGTACACTTTGATATTTGAGAATGATGTAACTGACTATGTTACCATTTTTCCTTTGTCTGAGGGGATTTCTTGAGATAGAAGGAAATGGTATAAGGAAATCAGGAACACCAGGAAGAAAGGAAGTACCACAGAAAATGGAAATATCTGGGTAAATTTTATAGACTGTTCTTCTCTTGGGTTGTTTACAATATTTGCTGGTTTAAAGCAAAACGATAACACTAGCTGATGGGGTAGTCTGTGTTAAGCAGATATAATGCATAAGCTAACAGCATCATAAACAGGGGAGCGTAAAGAGATTTAGTTGATGATAAAGTTTCTATATTCCACAGGAAAGGATAAAATGTTTAAATAAATTGTTTAAAGTTAAGTACGTATATTGTATTCCCTAGAGAAACCATTAAAATATTCAAAGAGATATTTGAAAGACAATAGATAAATAAAAATAGAATATGAAAAAACGTTCATATAATCTAAAACAAAGCACAATGTGAGAAATACAAAGAAAACTGAGGAAACAAAGCAAACAGTAAAATGATAATATCAGTCAATTCAAACATTAAATCCAAACTTGTATTACATGTAGATGGTCTAAATATACCAACTAAAAAGCAGAGATGGTTAGAACTCATTAAAAAGCAAGACACAGTATATGCTATTTACAAGAAACTCATCTGAAATCTAATGAGGTAGCTATGCTAAGAGTATAAGACGGCAAAAGACAGACCATGCAAGCACTAGGCAAAAGGAAGCTGGAGTGGCCAAATTAATGTCCCACAAAGTAGACTTCAGAACAAAGAAAATTACAAGGGATAAAGGACCTTATGCCATGATAAAAGTATCAACTTGACCAGAAGGAGGCATAAAAATCCTAAATATATGTGCACCAAAGGAAAAAGATTCACAGTCTCTAAAACAATAGCCATCAGAACTGAGAAGAAAAGAAGGTGCTCCTACAATTCTAGCTGGAGACTTAAAAACTCCTCTCTCTGTAATTGATAGAATAAGAGAAAATTTTCAAATTGTCCAATAGGATTAAACAATGCCATCATCTAATTGGGTCTAACTGACGTTTATAAACACTTCACCCAATAGCAGCAGGCGTACACCATCCTTTCCAAATGCATGGGGAATATTCCTCAAGGTATTTAAAAGGACTTAAATCATACAGGGTGTGTTTTTAGACTGCGATAAAATTAAAATAGGAATAAGTAACAGAAAGGTGACAGGAAAATCTCCGAACATCGTAAGTCAAAGAGAAAGTTTGAAAACAAATTAGAAAATATGTTGAACTAAATGAAAATGATAACCCAACATATCAAAATTTCTGGGTTGCTTATAAGCGATGCTGAGAGAAAACTTCATAGCATTTGATGTTCATATTAGAAAAGTCTTATGTCAATAATCTAAGCTCCACCTTAGAAACTAGAAAAAAAAAGCAAAAAAAACCCCACAAAAAACCTAAGCAGAAGAAAGGAAATTATAAAGAGAAGAGCAGAAATCATTAAAATAAAAAAGAGAACAGTAGAAAAAATTGATTGTACCAGAATGGCTCTTTGAAAAGATTGATAAAATTGTTATAGCTGTACCAAACAGACTTTTTCATAGACATACTGATTTTAAAAGTTATATGAAAAGATAGGTGATTTAGAGCCAAAACAATTTTTAAAAACATTTTAAGAAGTACTGTAAAGGTATTTTAATTCCTGGGTGTTATGGGGGAGAGAAATAAGCATTAGTAAGAGGTGAGGTGCAAAACAGGTTAAAAAGTCTAAAGAAATAGGAAACCAAAGTTAAAGAGGCTATGAACTAAAACACAAACCTCCCATTCATATTTGAACAATTAAAATAATATGTCTTGGTAGAGGGAGATCTCAGTGAGTTATAAGACGGGGGGACACCCAGTTGGCCACTATGGGTTACTATCCTATTTTTCTTTTCTTCTTGTTTCTTTTCTCTTTTCTTTCCTCTTTTCTCTCTTTCTTCTTTCACATATTTAACCTATTTAATTTACATATTTTTATTTAATTTATTGGGGTGACTTCAGTTAATAAGCTTATATGTTTCAAGTGTATAATTCTCTAATATATCATCTGTATATTGTACTGTGTGTTCACCACTCTATGTCAGGTCTCCTTCCATCACCATTTACCACGCCCTCTCCCCTCTTCTATCTCCATCCCTCATCCCTGCCTCTGGTAGACACCATGCTGTTGTTGGTATCTTTGAATTTTTTCTTTATTCCTTCTCGTTTTCCACCCAGCCCTGCAACCCCACCCTCCCCTCTGACAGCTGTCAGTCTGTTCCCTATCTATGAGTCTGTTTCTAGTTTGCTTATTATTTCATTTTGTTCATTAGATTTCACATATGAGTGAAATCGTATGGCACTTGTCTTTTTCTGACTGGCTTATTTCACTTCATATAATGTTCTCCAGGTCCATCCATGCTGCCACAAAAAGTAAGATTTCCTTCATTTTTATGGCCAAGTCATATTTCTTTATCGTTAAAATATTATCTAAAACAAACATCAATGTAAATGGTTATTAAGAGCTGTTAGCAACTTTTCTCCATCTCCCAATTTTAGTGAAAATATATTAGAAGAAATATAAAAATAAGAAGAATTGCAAAACAATATTGGAAAGCCAGGAGGAATGACTTCAGCAGATCAGCCGCACCAAGGGATTTCCTGGAGACACAGAGAAAATGAGATCAAATCTGTGATGACACATTTGTAGGGCAACCCATCACCCCATGCAGGTTAAAGAAGGAGACCTCCGCAAGAGTCAAGTTTCCCCAAAGGACCCCGGGAGCGGGTGGGAAACCACAGTATCTGGCAAAGGCTGGCAAAGGGGAGGAGGCCTTTAGAGAACTGGTAGGATTACTAATTAAAAGGCTGCCCCATAGCTGAGCCAGTCTGATGCCTTCACAGCGATGAGCTTTAGGATTTGCCCTTCAAATTAATCCATGAGAACCACCACCTATAAAATGGTTGATTTGTCTGAATTTTCTTACCTGTGCCTCAGCATTGGAGGAAAGAGTAGGATTGTGCCTGGCATGAGGTCGGTCACCTGCTGCCAGGTGGCCAAGAGTCCCCACATCCTAAAGGCACACGTCTGAAAAGAAGATTAGTCCTCTGACTGGCCCCTGTCATTATGGTCCACGGCCACATGGCTGAGAGCAACCTCCTCCCCCCACTGGGGCCCAACACGCCTACTCGGTGGGATTGGCCTGGTGCCTAGGCCCTGCGACATTGATAGAAGCCCCCCAAAAGGTTCTGATTTCCTTTAAAATCAGAATTCTAATCATGAGTATAATCCAACCAGGATTATATTTGATTTATTCTGATATAGTCATACAATATAATTTTAAATACTTTTTTAAACAGGAAAGGGCTCATGAAAGTTATAAGGCGCTCACCAACAGTATTAATTGTTATAGGTCCTCTTTCTAAGTATAAGCAGGAAGTCAAGAATCATCAAATATTTGAAGAAAACAAATAAAATTAAAAAGGAAAACCAGTCTGAAAAGGGAGAGAGAAAATTTCAAGGGAATATATTTAATGGAGAAAAGATAAACATTTGACAGTTTTTGTTATATTTTCTAAGTGATTTGAGAGCATTTCACATATTAAAAAATAAAAAGAGAATTCTTTGAAAGCTAATAATTATTGAGTGTTTTATTTTAACTCTTTCCCATGTACTGCCTTCTTCATGCCTTACCTTATTTAATCCTTCAAAAATTCTATAGAGTAGGTACAGTTATGAGTCCCATTTTACAAAGGAAACTAAGGGGGTGGTGGCGGGTGGAAGAAATTGGTGAAGGGGCCAAAAGTTAAGACAAACAAACAAAAAACACACTTGTACATAAATTTTTATAGTAGTTTTTTCATAAAAACCACAAACTGGAATCAACCTAGATGGTCTTTAGCATGAGAAAAAATGTAATAAAATAAAAAAGAAAACTAAGGCACAGAGCGGTTGTATAACTTGCCCAAGAGGTTACAAGTAGCAGAGACTGACTTTGCATAGATTTTAGATTTTCAGAATAGGGTGGCTGAAATAAAAGACTCCATAGATGGGCCTAATTATATCATGGTCACATGCATGGCTGAAGACCATGAAAGACTGAGTGAGGGAAGTCTTCCAGAATGAATGGAGAAGAACAGAGATATAAAAAATTTAAGATTGAAGTGAAAGACAGGAAACAGAGTCAACACAGCCAAGAGCGACTCATCCTGAGAGAATCAGAAGGCAGAGCAAGGCTCTCACAGAGGGAAGTCTCCTGGTTTTCGATAGAAAAGACCTCCTTTGAAAAAGTTGCCTGCCATAGACGACATCTGGGGAAATTTGGGAATGCCAAGCAGGAGGAGAAGGGATTATAAATTTCCTGGAAAAAAAACCAAAAAAACCCCAAAACAAATAAAAAGGTTGCTGCATGAGTCATGCATCTCCAAAGAAATAGGACCAACAGGACAGATGTGTTTGTTCATTCATTTCATCATGGCTGTCTATCTATCTATCTGTCTGTCTTTCTGTGTTTCTGTCTTTCTTCCTATCTGATTTATTTATGTAAAAAATTTTGCAGGCCCAAAATCTGGCCAGCTGGAGACGCAGGGACGAGTGGCAGTCTGAGTCCAAATGCTGTCTGATGGCAGGATTCCTTCTCGTTCCAGGCGGGTCAGTCTTTGTTCTAGTCAGCCCTTCAACTGATTGAACGAGGCCCACTCACATTAGGGAGGGTAATTCGCTTTACCCAGAGTCCAATTTAAATGTTAATGTCACTCAAAAAACACACCTTAACAGAAACATCCAGAATAATGTTTGACCAAGTGCACCTTGGCCTAGAAATTTGACACATAAAATTAAACATTACGTTGCTTGCCAGGAAACTGGACTCTGCCTGGAGTCAGACTTATTATTTAAAGACAACAACAAAGGGAACTTCGGGCATGTGTGAAGTTCACAAAGCAGTGTAAGTAACTGTCAAACTCACATCCCCCGGGTCAAGCAACTACAGCCAGTGTTTCACCTCACTCTTTCTCAGTTTCCTCTCTTCAGTCCCCTTGAAGTGACAGGGGTCACTTCATGCATGCTGGGTGCTTCTGGGAAAGTTTTCCTTGAGTCCTATGGGAAGAGATGTCTTTCCTGTACCAGATGCTGTTTATCTGTGAGTGACGTGAAGAAATGCTATCACCATTTCAAAACCAGAGCAGGATTCATTGGTTGCTGAGCCTGGTGGAACAAAATGATGGAGGGCATCAGGCTACTGCTGCATGAACCAGCCCCGGAAGGGCCTGTGTCCTGGTCTCTAATTAAGAGACACAAAATGTCCCCACTCTGCGAACTGCTGCTGGGGAAGGAGGTCTGTTCCTTGTGGCTGAAAACATCTTGATTGGCACCTAAATGCCATAGAGGGGAGGTTGACTACAAGACACACTGATGAGCAGAGGAATCAGCCGAACTCATAATTATGCCTAAGTAATTGTTATTAATGAGGCTGAAATTAAATGGAAAGGATTCCCAGAACATGAAGCATAATGTTAAAAAGAAAGCACAAATCTGAAATAAGTGAAATGCCATGTGTTTTCAACAAAACGTGGGTACAGAGGAGAAATAAATCTATGCTAAATTTTTTGCCCAGTGGGTAGGATAGAGGAGAACCCTAAATGAGCAGTTCTCAACCCAGGATGTACATTAACATTATGTGGTACATTTAGCGCTAACATTCAGGCTCCACCCTAGACATCACTGCCCATGGCGTGTGCTTATCATGTACTTTTAAATACACATTACCTTACATGCTTTTAAAAACAAGGATAACATATTTGTATCAGGTGAAAAAAAAGAAAGAAGGGAGGGAGAGCAAGAGGGGGGCAGAGAGAGACAAAGAAACAAAGAAAGAACAATATCGATACCACTCAAAAAGGATTCAAGACCAACAGCATTAAATGGGATGCAGAGGAATCCTTTATTTTAGTGTAGCTGACAAGAATGCTCCACAATATTCAGAGTGCGAGCATTTTTATTAATCCTAATTGATAGTTGCTTTAATCCCACCCTCTGATCGGCAGTAAGACCAGTGGGCTTCCCTGGGGAATTGGACACCTTCACTCCTCTTCCCGGATTGTTGGGAGACGGACAGCCTCCAAGGCATGTCCCTCCCACTTTGATTCCAGAGCAGGAGGAAGTGGCCCGGTGTCCATCCTCTGCAGTTACTCACACTGCTGTGCAATAAGGACAGGCCCCTCCCTGTCCGAGTGAGACTGCTGGACCGCCCTGGATCAGCATCTCTTTCACGTAGGGCACGGCTGGCCTGCATGCATCTCACTGGCCCAGCTACCAGCACAAGCCCTGTTTTCTTCTGAAAGAGAGCATCTCAACGTACAGCTACTCTTTATCTTTTCAGACATATACCTGTCTTTTCCGAACTTCTGTGCCTTCAAATCTATCCATCTGCTTAATGTAAAATGTAAAGAGCCATATTCTCTATAGCTCAGAAGTCATCATGGCAGTAACAGATTTTTGCTGCATCAACAACCACCCTGAGTGTTATTGGCTTACAACAGCGACTGGTAGTCACTACTCATTGAACAATCAGGTGGGTGGTTCTGCTGCTCCAGGTCTAGAGAGGCTGATCTTGGCTGGGCTTGCTCATGTACCTGTGGTCCTCTGGAAGGTCAGCTGGGGTCTGGCTGGTCCAGGATGGCCTCTGTGGGAATGAGTTGGCTGTGTTCCCTCATCCTCGAGCAGGCTGTTTGAGCTCGTCCCTGCCATAGGGACAGGGTTTTAGAGAAAGAGGGGAAGTGTGCAAGGGCTTTTGAGGCCTAGGCTTGGAGTTTGCCTAATATCACTGGGAGACAGTCTATCTGTGAAGGCAAACTGTGAGGTCAGCCCAGATTCAAGGGTCGGGAAAATAGACCCCTCCTCTCCGTGGAGAAATCTGCAGAGTCTCGTTGCAAAGGTTCGTAGACACGGGCAGGAGTGGTCAGTTTCCCTCTGGGGAAGCAGGGAGGCTTGGTTCCCACGGTGGACCAGTGTTCCCTCCTGCAGTCGCACGGGCTCTCAAGTACACAGTTCCAAGGGGCAGGATTCACGCTGCAATTTTGCTCCACAAGGGACAAATACTGAAATCCCATAATTCTTTCTTAAGATGACCTTCAGATACCTGATGAGAGCTGTGTACACACACACACACACACACACACACACACACACACGCACCCTCAAGGGCAGTGTAGTCTACTATAACATAAACTCTGGGCCGTGAAAATAAACTCTGCTACCCTAACATTCAGCTAACCATCTTAACATACTACAATCTTAAATATATGGATTCTCTCTAACTTGAGCTCTTTTACACAGTGGTATTAAACTTGCTTAGGCAACAGAAAACTTACCCTGTTGATCCTTTAAAATAAATATTTATAAGTTTCATTTTCAGAAATAATTTTTTTTAATGTCTACTGGGTGGCATTACCCACAGCTAAATGTATTCTGCAGGTAGTTTAACATTAAAATTTCCAACAAATTATCCCCAGGCTTAAATATGCATTTCTGGGGAGGCTGTGAGATCATTCATGTAAATGTGGAGACTCGCCTTTGTTACCACACTTTTCCTATTTCAGTGAAAAAGGAGACTTTCATTAGGGCAGAGTTTCCATTTTGAAAAGATTATCCCATTAAGATTGTTGCATTGCTGGGAGAGTAGATGAGTGTCTATTTCTGTGCATTAAGATCCAAATTCCAAGTAAGCTGCCTCCTTGAAACTAACGATGCTATTAATAGGTTCCTCCAGTGTTCTGTTCTGGGGAGGAGGGAAGTAGGAGGGAGGCTGTGTCTTTAATTTACTGGGGAATGGAGCACCTTTATGCAACTATTATTTCTGGAAGTAACCTTTACCTTTCCGAATGATCTATTTGTGCAATGCGATGAGTGTTACAGGTTTGAGTTTTCAGAGGTTAGAAATCACTCACTTCTGTAATATCTCTGGCAGGCTGATTGCAAATGCATTTTTTTTGGCTCTTTATTAAATTGAACTTGAAGGTTTGTTAATAATCTCAATCTTTAAAAATACTGCATTTACATCAACTGAATATCCATGAATATATTTATAGCAAAATCTTGTGAATTTGGCCATATTCATTAGGGATCTGTGGGTATTTGGATGAGGCCTGAGTCGAAGTTCATCCGTTAGTGATACAGGGAAGAGGGATTGCTCAATCATGAGTAGATTGAACCCAATTTCCAGGAGGATGTACACCTCCTAAAGAACATAGTCAGCTCTTAAGTCCTTTGAAACACCTGTTTGCCTCCAAACGACATAATCAAAGGGCACCTTCACCTAGGCTGGTGTTTGGGTGTGCTAATTATGAAGCACTCTTGCCTTTTTAATGAGGAAAACCTGATATGCTTGAAAGAGATAAGTATGAATTTCTGTTAAAATATTATAAAACTTAGCTCACTGCTGAACAATAGTTTATGTGTGAGGATCAAGTCAGGAAAAATAATAAAATGCATGCAAGCTGTGTTTAATTATCTTCTTTTTATTCGAATTAGTATAAGGTCAATGAAAAAATTGATATTGCTTTTCAACCCCTAAAATACTGAATCAGGAGAGTGTAAGAAGTAGCACTAGGATATGGGTTTTCATCTTTACATTTTGAGACTTCTGAGTTTAATGAGGTATGTTTCTGCGTAGCATGTACTTCATCTGTGCTCAGTGATGTCCGGAATTCGGTGTTCACTTTATACACAGCGACAGAGAAGCTCTCACTGGAAAAGTTCCACAGAGGGATGGCCATGGGGCCAAGGTGACAATGGTCCATTTCCTCCAGAGCTATGTGTGCTGCAAACTTGGGTGGATGGTGCCAGATGCGGGGTGCCTTAGACACGGGTGATGTCACCCTAACCTCCCATTCCTTATTTCCGATCAGGCCTACCTCGAGTCCCAGCTCCACCTGAATTCTTCATAAAGTTGAGAATGTTCTTTCATTTCCTGAGCTTCAGTTTTCTTGTTCATAAAGGAGAGGCTTAGACATGATCACTGTTTCCAAACATCACCCTTCAGGTGCTCTCTGTACCGTTCGGCCATGAACATCAGCCATGAGTATCCTTGGCTTGATATTTCTCTACAATCCAGTGGACTTGGTCTTCCTAAAGGGATTTTATTTAAAAGGAAAGTTCTTATGACTATCTTCAATAAAAAACCAGCACCCCTGTCCCCAGGGGAAGCAGAAAAGTTAAATAAGGAAGTAGGACAATGACAATCCATCCTCACACATCCTGTTGTTTCCTGCTCGATGCCCTGCCAGGGAAGCTCACTCTCTGTTAAAAAGGGAGACGGACAAGTGTCTGGAGATGGGAAGGCAGCACCTTAGGGAGATGTTCTCCTCGACACCACCACGTAAAGCAAGAGAATTGAAAAGGGAATACGTTTTCCCTCGGTGACCCAGAGTCCCTCAGTTCTGCGCCTCCGCCCCACCCGAACATCTCTACCTGCAGGGCCTGAGCCCTGTGCTGTGGGAGATGCTCACAGCAGGGAGAGGGCCCCTGGGTGGGCTCAGAGCCTGTCATTTACCTGATTTTAAAGGTCCTGTGGTAGGAGTCCAGCAGGGCCCATGGAAATCAACGTCTGTCTTATACAGCTGTCAGGTATGGGAGGGTTTTTTTTTTCCTGCTTTTCCTGTTTTGGACGCTCAGGTTATGGTAGCCAAGCCTTAGTGAAAACAGAGAGCAGCCGCTTTGGTTCTTTTTTTAAAAAAGATTTAATTTTATTTGTTTTTAGAAAAAGGGAAAGGAAGGGAGAAAGAGAGGAAGAGAAACAATGACAGGAGAGAGACATATTGATTGGTTGTCCCATATGTGCCCCGACCAAGGACCAAACCTGTAACATAGGCTTGTGCCCTGACTGGGAATCGAACTGGTGATCTTTTGCTTTTCAGTACAATGCCCAACCAACTGAGCCAACCTAGTCAGGGCTGCTTTGGTTCTTTATAGGATTGAATTCGAAGGAATGTTAATAATCTCAATTTTTAAAAATAATTCACATCAACTGAGAACACCACCTTCTCCCAAATTCTTCTCCTGTGCTTGAAAATTGTTAGTGTTACTATTTGGACTTTATTTCTTTAGGCCAAATTAGGTCAGACCCTTAGTTTTCTTCTTCTCTATCCTGCTTCCTAATTGTGTTTGTGGTGCTCTGCTTTCCAAGAAATTCTACATTCATGTTTTGGCTTTTTGAATTCTACACCCATTCTCAGGCTAGGGTGTAAGACCTTCCCTGAAAGTCTGATGTGCAGCCCCTGCCTTATTTTGAAGCCCATTCCTTAAGACAAGCACTACAGGGAATGTAAGATGATTTCCATTTATAGTGACACATGAATAATGGACAGTTTGTAATAATAACAAACAATGGAGAATAACACAACTCTCCAGCTTCCCTTGAAGAGCTATATCATCTAGAAATACGGGGCTTCGGCTTTGTCCTGGCACCCAGCCTGACAATATCTCCAGTGGGCCTGCTCCATGGTAGTGTCTGTACGCAGGTCCGTGTCGGCTGCCATTGTTCACCATGCAATGCATTATTGTTTTACTGTAGTGGAGGTCAAGTGCAGATAAAACACTTCCCGTACTATGTGCAGACCTCAGAGCGGTAGTGGTTCCAGGCCACCACGGTAAAGCGCAATAGAGTCACGTGAACTTCTGGTGTCCCAGTGCCTACAAAAGCTGTGTTGACACTATAATGTGGTCTATTAACTGTGAAATAGCATTATGTCTAAAAAACAAAGCACATTTCTTAATTAAACATACTTTATTGCTAAAGATATATTTGATTGTTAACCATTATCTGAGACTTCAGCGTGTTGTGACATTGAGGAAAATGCAGGATCTGGGACGCACAGTTAAGTGAAGTGCAGTAAAGTGAGGTGTGTCTGTGTCTTGCTAACAAAAGTAGTCAAAGAGAAGATGTCTTACTGGAAGTGGTTTTTCTTGCTTTAATTCTCCATGTTGCTCTCCTGGCCCTGTAAACAACTGAATATGTGACTCCTACTGTAAACTCTAGATTTTTAAAAATTTACTTTAAATTACAGCTTACAATCAATGTTATATTATTTTAGTTTCAGGTGTGCATATGGGTGTTAGACAATCATGTACTTTATAAAGCGTTCCCCCTAATATTTCCAGTACCCACCTGGCACCACGCATAGTTATCACAGCGTTATTGACTATATGCCCTGTGCTGTACTTTACATCCCCATGACTGTTTTGTAACCACCAATCTGTATCTCTTAATCCCTTCACCCTTTTTCACCCACTCCCCCAAATCCGCTCCCCTCTGGCAACCACCAGCCTGTTTTCTGTAGACTCTAAATTTTAAGACCTGTTTGCCATGTCCAGCTGTGGCTCCCTCCTTTTCATCCTCTGCATCACCTTTCTGACCTCTGATTCCTGGCCCCACCCTCCTCCCAGTCCAAGTCCTCGGTCCTGGTCCACTGCAGAGCCTGCCCTGCCTCTCAGCCGTCCAGCTGCAGCATTGACATCGGCGCCACAAATCACTCTCCAGTTTACAACAACCCCTCTGCCTGTAGCCTCATGTGTTGATTTGATCGGTGTGCCATACAGTAAAGAGAAAAGACCTGGGCTCTGGAGACCGGAGGGCTGAGTCTGATTTTGAGCTCTGGACTTACTGGGTCATTATTAGAATTAAATGAGAAATACATGGAAGGTCCCTATTACAATGTCTGGCACGTAGTAAACACCAAGTAAATGGTATTTATGAATGGCTTTAGTAGTTGTTTATTTGGTCATAATGATAATTAGGTATTTAGCACCTCCCTGAGCTAAGGCTGTGCTAACTAGACATTTGAGAACAAAGATGAAGTGAGGGAGTCGGGTATATAAATGGGTGGAGTACAGGGGTCCATACGGAGTGCTCTGGGATTGTGGTGGGGAGGAGATTTTGAAAACATTGGGAGTAGGTTTCACGTAGGAGGTGGTGGTCTAGCTTGATAGTCAAGGTTGAGTAAGAGTTTTCTGAGCAGGAAACAGAATGAAGGACTCAGAAGGGCCACCTTGTGTATAAATACTCAGTGATTTTTTTCAAAAAGAACATGGTGTTCTATCAATGCTCCAAAAACAATGGTGACTCCCACGTTCCCCAGATGTAAAGGGTGTGAAGAGGTGGAAAGCATGAGGGGTCGGCAGGGGTGTGTGAGGGGGACACAGGGCACTTCCCCAGACTTGAAGAGTTCATCTTGGAGTCAGATGTGTGTTTTGGGAAGTCCACTGTCGCAAGTGAGTCACCCCAGAGATGCTTTAATTAAATTATGCTCCACTGATTATGTCAGGAAGACATAGACCCAGAAAAGAATTGTAGAGATATTTTCATTCAAAATGATGGACATTTTAAAAAGACTAAACGGAAAAACTGGGAGAACTATTCCTTGTGCCTTCCAGTGAGTCTAAGTTTTGCTGCATCAAACAGATTTCCAGCCAAGTCAATGTGAAGTTTGTGATTGAAACGAAAAATTACCAGAGTGGTGAGAGTTCTTGTTGCCTTGGAAACACTGACAAAGGTCCAGTGAAGGATTCTGGGTAACAGGCTAGGCTGTAGGTAAATTGCTATTTGGTCTACTTTGGACCAGTAAGTTAACACCACAGAAAAGCCCGTCTTGGCATTTCCTGACTTGGAAGTGCTTTAATTCACTCCTTTCGGTGAAGTACCGCTGTGGGCTTTGCTTCGGGTTGGCCCTCTGTGAGGCCGATGTGTGATTCGATCGGCTTTGACAGGCCTGCCTGGCCAAAAAAACATCTTGGCAGGCCCAACATCCCCACTTGGAGGTTTTTTTCTATTGGTTAACACATTATTTCCAGAAAGCTCTGTCAAAGCGTAGGTGCATTACTGGGAGAATATGACACGTGAGGCAAAGAGCAGAGAAAAATGAGGACAGTGTAAATCAGAGAGAAACTAGACCAGACGCTCACAGCCTGGATTCACCCTAAACTAACTCTACTACAGCCTCTGACCTTGAGCAAGTTGTTGAGTGTTACTATTACTGTGATTATTTGAATCTTGGTTTCACCATCTACATAGATCCAATAACATCTGTTTTCCACTGGGAAGTTTTAAGGGCCAAGTGATGTGGGAGAGGTGTTTTATAAACTCTAAAGTGCTATACAAAAGAGGAGGGGGCTATTATTTTAAATGTTTCTCAGATTGAGACCTGGCACAGCAATAGTTTGCTTTGAGTGAGGAGGGAGGCTGCAGTGACTAGAGCACGGCAAACATGACCATGACCGAGGGAACGACGAGGGAGAGGGCTCCCATCGGGTTAGAGTGTGAATTTTGGGTCTCACTTCCATGATACCTCAACCTGTCTCTCCTACCTCAGTCATCCTCAATGACTTGCCATCCACCCACCAAGGCTATGCCATTCCATGTTTGTGTTTTACAAAAACTCTTCTCTCTGCTCAGCTTCATCTAGTTCACCTGAATAACTCTGTCTCTTAACACCCACTCCACTTAGGTTAGAAAATCCATGCCTAGAAATATGCAATACCTTTATAGTACTTGGTCCACCATAAGGTAAGGTGTATTGCCTTTTCCAGAATTGTGTTCTCCCACACTTTATATGTGGAAGTCCTAACTTCCAGTGTAACTATATTTAGAAATAGAGCCTTTAAGGTGATCATTAAGTTTAAATGAGATCATAAGGGTCACGCCTGAATGCAACAGGACTGGTGTCCTTATAAGAAGAGAAAGACACACCAGCAGGATGCATGTACTCAGAAAAGGCCATGTGAGGACATAGCAAGAAGGTGGCCATCCCCAGTCAAGGGAGAGAAGCCTTGCCAGATACCAGTCATGCTGGCACCTTGGTCTTGGACTTCTAGTTTCTAACTGTGAGAAAATAAATTTCTGTTATTTAAGCTGGCCAATCTGTGGTTTTTTGTTATGGCAGCACAAATAGACAAATACAGATGGTAAACATCTTAGGGACAAAGACTGTATTTTACTCATTTTTGTACAACCAGGAACTGGAAAATAATAGATGCTGAATAAGTAATTCTTGAATGAGTGAATGGATATATCAATTAATGTAGTGCACCAGGTTCCAACTGAAAGCTCAGATGAGTCCAGGAGCTAAGACAAGCTGTCGACTCTGGGGCAGTGGCCATGACTATGGAGACCTAGAGCACAGACAATAGAAGGAACTTAAGCACGGGTCATGAAGACAGCCAGGGCATCTAGGACCAGGCAGACCCACAGCAGGACAAAGGCAGATTAGCTCTAGAGTAGATGTCAGGGAAGTCCAGTATCAGAGAAGCCTTGGGGTATGGGTAGTAGTTACCCATGACTCTCTAAGAGCTTCATCACCTACTGAATAAAGTTCAAACTTCTAACTTAATCAGTGAGGCACTTTAATAGGGTTGCAACCCACTCTCTTTGCCCACAGCAGCCCTGTCAAATAGCACAGTAGGTATTCACCTAATGTTTGCCTCTCAAAGGCAAGAACTGGGCCGTCTTCACTTTTGTTTTCACTTGGCACCTAGGAGAAGGCCTGCTCTACTGTGGGTGCCCCCTGAATGTTCATCTAATGAGTGGACTAGGATCTTAAGCAGGTGGTCCATCAGCTCCTATGACACTCGCCTATAAAGAGTGTGTCTCAGTGACTGAGAGAAAGTGGCTCTGAGTAGGATTCCTTCATAGGGTCCTATATTAGTTTCCTATTGCTGGTATAACAAATCACCATAAACTGAGAGGCTTAAAACGACAGAAATGTATTGTCAGAAACTAACCCTTCCTTTCCCCTTCCAGCTGCTGGCAGATGTAGGTGTTCCCTGGCTCATGGCCGTCCCGTTCCAGTCTCTGCCTCTGTCTCCGCATGGCAGTCTTCTCTGCGTGTTCTCCTCGCCCGTCTGGGTTTTCTCCCCTTCCTTTCTCTTAGAGGAACATTTGCCATTGGATTTAGGTAATCCAGGATGGCTTCACGTCCAAATCCTTAACTTAATCACCTCTGGAAAGACCCCTTTTCAAATAAATTCACATTCACAGCTTCATTGTAAACATATCTTTTGGGGAACTACTATTCAAGGCCCACAGATCTGAAAACAGACACTATCTCACCAGGGAATGAGCTCAAGGAGACATTAGGAGAACTTGGGTCTAACATAAAAGCTTAGTCTCATGGCTCAGTCACTTCATGCTCCAGGAAGCTCCATTTGGCTTCCTCAAAGAAGAATTGGCTCAGAAGATAGAATCCAGAGGAAAGACATGAGAAGTAAGGAAGTCTGCTATGGAGTTTGGAAGACTTCAAAACAGGAGAAAATTTTCCTTCCCATTGCATTAAAATCTAGTTTAAAAAACACAGGAAGTGATACTACCCAGTTTTGAAAGGTACAGAGGGAAATGTGCACTCCCGAATAGGAGGGTGTGTCAGAGTTCTGCAGAACGCTCACACACTCACACACTAATGTACACAATGCCCAGGGAGCTGGGGGTGCAAATTGCTGGGGACGATGAGATGAGATGTCCCGGTTCAAGCAGCAAGGAAGGAAGAAAAGAGTGAATTCCTCCTCTGTTTACATTTTGTTCCATTCGGGCCCTCCACAGAGTGCCCGCTGCCCACCTACGTTAGGCAGGGCCATCGACTTTACTGAGTCACTGACTCAAACATCTCACCTGCAAACACCCTCACAGACACACTCAGAAACAGTGTTTAATCTGGGTCCCCCTTGGCCAGTCAGGTGACATTTCACAGGTGGTGAGTGTGAATTTAGTGCAATATTTTGGGCTCTATGTATCAAAGTTTTAAGAAAATTTATGCAATCTTTGATCCAGAAATTCCTTAAGTAAAGCAAAGATTTAGCTACAAGCATTACAATGAAAAAAAAAAAAACAAACCCTGGAAATAACTGCTATTTCCCATAGTGAGTGAATATTTAAATACATGGTGGCTATCTGTGTAATATAAAACAATATTCCTATTAAAAAAGAGTGGTATTTTGGAAATGTACTCCTTGACCTGGAGTGACAGTCATCTATTGTTAGATTAAAAAAAGCAGATTAAAAAGTATATGTCCAGTATTATTCAATTATAATTAAAGCATTTATATTTTGCAAAAAGACAGAAAAGTATGTACTCATACAGATAATTACTCATACAGTAATTATCTCCATTTGGGGCATATTAGTAAATTTTTTGCTAATTTTTATCTTTGGTCTTTCTATTATGACCATATGAACATTTATTACTTACATGATAAAAGAAAGTCATCTTAAAATATGAAAAATGTGGTCTCCTAGATTTAACTTTTTCTAGACTACGTATATTAGCTGCTACTACCATATTTATCTAGCATATTGATCTCTGATCCAATTTGTATGGTAATGTTAAAAATTAGCATTTATTCTTACACTGGTAAGAAACGAGAGCAGACCAGCGGGTTTGTTTAAACATTTATAAAGTACTGGCACCCAGACTGGCTTGAGGATCCTAATACACTCTTCTTGCCTTTTCAAAACATGTTGGCTGCCAAACTGGCTGGGCTGTCCACACTCTGAGGCATTAAAAGCTGGAAATAGGACTGCTTCTCACTTCGGATCTCTTACGATGACTGAATGCTAGATAAAATGAAACGGGTTTGTGGAAGCACTTTGCAAATCATGTGCAGTTACAAGAACAAGGGGCTTGTTGTCATCAATGTGCCCGAAGGCACCTTGGAAATGCCATAAGTCAGAGATGCAAGCACCCTTCCTTGGACCCTGGTTGTTTTGGGGGTGAGGAGGTGGTCTATGGAGGGGTGGATTTGGGGTTCACCAATTCAACCTGAGAGACCCCATTTGTGTCAATGGTATGTGTTGAAGATCTTACGGCTCAAGGAGAAACTGAAAACCTCTGATTGATTCGCCTTCCTCATTTTAGAGAAGTACAAAACAAGGCCCTAGGAGGGGAAATGACTTTTCCAAGGTCACTTAATGGTCTGGTGGGGACTGAAAGAGACTCTTTTGATTCCTAGTGCTGTGTCAGGTTGTCTCTAGACTCTACTGAATCTTCATAGTCAGGCAGAAACCTGAAACCTCTCATTAAACAATGGCTGCCTTTGATCTGGAGAAAGATACCTGGGGGTAATGGCAACAATACTGACCCTCCCTTCCCCTCTTCTCTCGGAGAATAGCAAATACAGAGACTTAGTCAATAGCAACCCCAAGCTTTAGTCTCCTTCTGAGACCACGGACCCAAAGAGCAAGGGTTCTCAGGCACAGGAAAACAGCCAACAGAGGGCTGGGGTGATGGGTGCAGACTCTGATCTCTCTCCCGGGGCCTGTGGCCCCACATTGTTCTAGGGATAACCCCACTGAGCCTGCTTCTGTTGTTTTAAAGACAGACTTTCCCAGTTGTGCTGCAAGGTGCTGTGAAGGAGCAAAGATATTTTTCTGCATAACCTTGCTCCTTAATCTTACACTCTACTAGACACAGGAAGACAACTCATTTTATTACCAGGCAAAATGGAATGAGCCTTTAAGAGAGATTCAAGCAAAACTCTGCAGAAGCACAGAAGAAGGAACAGTTAATTCTTATCAACACAAACACATGCGTGCTCAGTGCCTGCTCACGCAGGACACTGAGCTGAGTGCATCCCACAGGACATGCCCAGCGAACTCCTGTTCATCCAGGATGTGGTTTCTCACTTCACTTAGAGGACTGAGCACTTTATAATTACACATGAGTCTGTAAATATACTTATCCTTTTTCTACATGCCAGGGGCAGTCTTTATAAATTAGGAGTATTTAAATCTAAACTTGATGGTCACATAGCTGTACATATGTGGCCAGATATAGTCATAAAGGCTCTTGTCGAATAGAAATCACAGATGAAATTTTGTATGTGAACAGATTTTCTGGGAATGTTGTGAATTTTGCTTCTAGTAAAATATGAATCATGAAGAGTTAGAGTCCCAGAAATGTAGAAATCATGTAAAACAACTCTTCACTTCACAGAGGAGGAAACTGAGAATGAGAGGGTATATTTCCTTCCAAACTTGCCCAACTTATTGTTATTAACTAATGAAAACTTGTGGATTTCCCTCAGCCATTTCGACTAGCCCTCTTTCTCACCCTCTGCTACTCCAGAAAATGCCCTAGAATAGTAGTATTCTGTAATATTAGTAATAAGTGATACTGTTCGTAATCTTATTACAGGTAGGTCAGGTTCAAAGGCATTTTAATGTGCCCTAGCTCCTCATTGGGATGGCCTTTATTTTGGAAGCTCTTCCTACCTGGAACCAAGAGAAAGAACTGGGTCTACTCCTTCATAGAGGAGCCTGGCCACGTCTCTGTACTTGGCTCTCCTTCCCTACATCGAGGTATGGGTTTTTAGCTGATCCTTCTATTAGTATTAGTTTGCTAGGGCTGCCATAGCAAATTACCACAAGCTGGGTGGCTAAACCAAAAGTTATCATCTCACAGTTCTGGAAGGTAGACATCCAAAATCAACGGGGAAGAAGGATCTGTTCTAGACTTCTCTTTTTGGCTTGTCTAGGGCCGTCTTCTGTCTGTGCCTCTTCACATCATTTCCCCAATATGTTGTCTCCACTGCCCCCTTTTACAAGGACACTAGTCATACTGGAAGTAGGGGGCCACAATGCTTCAGTATGACCTTGCCTTAACTAATTATATCTACAATGACCATATTTCCAAATGAGGTTATATTTTGAGGTACTGGAAGTTAAGACTTCTGCATACAAATTTTGGAGAGACACAATTCAATGCACAGCATCTTCCAAGAATCTGGGGAGGCAATATGGTAGTGGCTAGAGCCTTTTCTTCTTTTTTAAAACTGTCCTATTACAGTTGTCCCAATTTTCCCACATTGCTCCCCCTGCGCCACTCATTCCCCTGCTCCCACGGTCAGTCCCCACCTCGTTATCCATATCCATGGGTCATTTATAGTTGTTCTTTAATTAGGCCCTTCCCCTTCTTTCCACCCTTAGTTTCCTCCTTCCTTCCCTATGGTCCCTGACAGTCTGTTACTTGTTTCCATGCCTCTGGTTCTGTTTTGCTCATTTGTTTGTTTTGTTCATTGGGTTCCACTTATAGGTGAGATCATGTGGTATCTGTCTTTTGTTGCCTGGAGCCTCTTCTTACATGGGAAGTGATGCTCTCATAGGATCTCCCTTCCCTAAATGATAAAAATACAAGAAGAAATTAGAAGGAAGTTTAGGGAAAGAGGCCTCTTGTCTATGTCTTGTCTAGGCTGAAGATTTCTTGAGTCTGCACCATCTGTATACACTTCTAGAGCTAATGGTTCTACTTGAGGTCTTGACATCAGTGCTTCTGTTATAATCATGGATTCCCCTTGGAACCTCAGAAGTCGATAAGCAGCCGTGGAGGCAGGATTTACATGTCGCCCACTTTTCCTTGATTTTCACAAGACTTGATAATTGGCAAGATCACTTATCCAGCCATCCAAGTGATGAAACTTGGAGATAATTACTCACTCACTCAGAGTTTCATTCATTCAAAGAATATTTACATGCAGAGCCAATGAGAGTCTTTGGAGATCCAGATGCAAATTAGGTACACTTGATTCTCTTCCCTTAAAAAGGATTTTCTCCATTTCTTTTTCCCTCACCACTGCTGCTCAAGTTTTTACCTTCACTAAGTATTCCCTTTAGACCCTCTGCCAATCTTCCCATTCTAACCCATCATGCAGGTTGCCAAGAATAATCTTCTAAACCAGGTTCCTTTTAATAACTACCCAGGGTACATGGTGAGCCCAATAGGATGGGGAACACACCCCCTACTGGAGACTCCAGGATCTGACCCATGCCCACCTCTCCAGCTGACCCCTCGTTTGCACTGAGTAGCCCAAGTCCCACCTGCACTCATCAACCTGCGTTTCCAGCTCAGCCGGTGCGCTCACACCTCCATTTCCCTATTCACTCTGCAGTTTTGCAGCCTCTGATGAGAACGACCATTTCCTCCTCTTTGTACACCAAGGTTCTTACCTACTGTGGTTCCCTTTCTGAAGCCTTTCTTGACCTCCTTCGCTCAAGGAGATCTAACTTCTTTTTTTGTAGAGAGAACATATCACCAGAATTTATAGAACTATTACTCTTACTGTCAGTCTCCCAACTGAAGCTTGGCTCTTCCAGTGCAGGGCCCATTTTATTTAACTTTGTATTTCACCCACCTGGCAAAGGATAACAGGCATTCAGCAATCGTGAGTTAAGCCAAATGAGGAGAAATGGATCGAATTGGTCACTATCACATAATCCACGAGTTTGAATCGTTCATACCAATATCCCCCTTCCCTCCTTCTACACCCTCCTGCTTTAATGACAGCAAATTATGCTCAGAGCCTGAGACTGTCTTTGCCAATAACTAATAGAACATGTTGAACAGGTTCAACATTGGGAATTATAATTTATGGTAATAACAAGCCAATAATATGCAGGATGTCTCTTAATAAGCCAATGAAAAAATAATGTCCTACAAAACAATGCTAGTTTAATCAGACTATTGTTCCAGGCAAAGGAGAGATGAGAGAAACAAAGTCCAAATTTAGTTGAGGTATGGCTTTCTAGGACCAAGTTCTCTGAAGACTTGGCTTAGCCAGCCAAGAGCTGATGTTCAACTGTCAGTGCAAAACAAAACCCTTGTTTGCTAGAGCGTGAGGCTGGTGCAAGCAGGGCCTGGTGTTGGTGGACATCATGGCTCCTCCACGGGCCTGCTGCGCGGTCTTCGCCGCTGCTGCCAAAGAGAAACCTCAGTCCAGCATGATCTCTGGAGAACAACTCAGGTCAGCAAAGAGTGGCCTTGCCCAGATCAAATGCTCTGCGCAAGTCCTCTCCAATTCTTGTGTTTAAACTGAAAATGTCCATTACATCATAGTGACTACTACAGATGTTCCTATTGATAAGCACAATTTTGATAAGCCTGACACAGCCTCGACAATGTAACAAATTCATCCTTGGATCAAAACAGCTTCACTTAAGCCTTGAACAACTAGCTTTGAAATCATAACAAACCAATACATGATACTCCCTCCCTATTTTCTTCATAGGCCCCTGGAGTTAGCTTTCAAACACACAAAATTTGATTATGAGACACATTTTCTCTTCTACTATAATGGTTTTTACTCTATTTAACATAAATTCTAAACCCTGACTGAGTTCAGAATGTTCCTATGTATGCTTTTGCCAGTCCAATAATTGGACATACGTGACCAGTCAAAGGTATTATAGAAATTACAGACAATTTATATGTAACTAGATTTCCTTAGTTTGGTCCATGCAGCCCTCTATGGTTGCTGACACTCCTTCAAGTTCATGTGGGCCACTCCCCACTTTCTCACCACGTTCCAGCCACCCTGTTCTTCTTATATCTCAAGTGCAACAAACAGTCCTGTTTCCTGGCGTTCTGCCCTTGGCACTTCTTCCGTGGGGAATGGTTCTCCCTGACAATACTGGGACCTTAATAATTCAGGGCTAAGCATGTATGTCACTTCTCAGAGAAAAATTTCCCAGTAAATTCATCCCCACTCCAATCACATTGCATCATTTTATTTTCAGATGCCATTTATCACTATTACAAACACCTCATTTATTAATTTGTTCCCTTCCATATTGATTTGTGTCTGTGCACAAGAATGTGATAATGATGGTTAATGTCTATATAGCTCCTATTACCTGTGTTTAAGTGCTTTCATGAGTACTACCCACTCAGTCTTTATGAGAGTCAAAGAGAAATAACTGATGTTAACCTTGTTTTAAAGATGAAGAGATTTGAGGCACAGAGAGGTTTAGAAATTTACCCAAGATCTCACAGCTGGTAAGTGAATATGTGAAGGTTCGAATCCTGGCAGTCAGTTCCAAAGTCAGTCCCTTTAACCATTATTCTGTGCTGCTCCATGGATCTTACAAACTCTATTCATGGCTATCTCTTCCATTCCCCAAACACTGTTTATTTCCCTGTGCCCTAAAAAGCGAATGAATGAATACAGTAGTAAGTGTGCTGTCTCTCTTTGTTTCACCAGACCCTGGTGCTACATTTCACTGCTGTTTCATTCACTGGAATGAATTGTGAAGAAGCAAAGTCAAATGCTTTTTGGTTTTAGTAAATTATCCTCACTCTAATCTTTTTGGCTATACTTTTCTAGACAGAAACCTAAGATCCCAGCCCAAAACAACAGTAACAATGACCACAGACAACTTTGTTTAATCTAGAAAGATAGTGGAAAGGTTCGCTGTATTCTTAGGAAGACATAAAACTTCACTTGCTATGGTCCATAAAGTATCCAGAATAATTCTATGCATAGTCATTAAAGAACTCTATAAATGGCATGGAATATTGAGACCACTCAAGCAATCTGATTGCTTAATTAAATCTCTAGAAATGCTCAATAGTGCCAATTGAAAATGTATCACCCATAAAAAAAGAATACGTGCCATCTTTTTTTCTTTTTATTTTTAGTTTATAATAGCAATAACGACCTTGGCTCTGAGCATTTCCTGGAGATTAATGACTGGCTAGGCTTAATGGCCCTCGACTGCCCCTCCACTGGACTATTGGCTCCTCCCTACTTGTCATTCATCCCCTGAAAAGTGCTCCTTGTCTCATCCAGGTTTGCTAAGGGATGTCGGCATTTGTCAGATAGTGAGGGCGGGTTTGTGAATAGCGATTTGTGGATTCTTGAGACCCTGGTGACAATATTGACATCTCTGATGAGGACAGGTTTCTATCCAACCTCAGAGGCAAACTCTGATGCACTCAGTGTGTACAGAGGAAGAAGCTTCCCTCCAAGTTTGTGTGATGGTTTAAAGGGGCTTTGATGAATTTCTCTGCTGCTGAAATGTGTTTGCTTCTCTTCTGCTATGTGACTTTCTTACTTAAATATGTGTATGGACATAAAATGCTTTGGAATTATAAAAGGAGCTTCTTTTGAAGTCAAAGATTATAATATGGCTGCAGCTAAAGGGAACATTCCGAATACAGCACAATCCAAGCGTGTTTCTCCTCCTCTCCCCACTCTTAGTGAGGCCACCGCTACTGTGCAACAAGCGGCAACTGGATGCAGTCTAATTCGACTCTCTTTGCTTCCTGATTGTCCCCCCAAAATACTTTCTAGAAAAACATCACTCTTTCTCCAGTTCCAGAATGTTGTGAACATGGCAAATGCTTAGTTAACGAATGCCTTCCATCTATCTATGGATATGTCACAGCTTTGTATACCTGTGTTATTACTGTGTCCTTGAACCACTTTATCTACTGGAAGCATGATATTAACACTGAACATTTAAATGGCACTTTAGAGTTTGCAGAGTGCTTTCTAGGGGCCCACAATTAATCTTGTTTTACAGAAGAGGAAGCTGGGTTTGAGACAGTGACTTGTCCAAGATCATACATCCTGTGGGTAGGAGAGGTGTTCCAGATTTTCTGATTCTAAATTAGTCTCTTTCTCAGTTATTTTAATCTCCCATCTTCCAAAGAGAGCTCATCCCCCACTTTTAATGCTTTAACTCACTTCTTTCTTGATGTTTCAGAAAGCAAAGGGGCCTTAAAGAATAACAATGGCTATTATTCATTGAGTGTTAACTATGGGCATACATTTCACATACATCATTGCATTTCATCTTCCCAATGCAGATACCATTAGCCATATCATAGAGGAGGAGACGAGGGTTCAGAGAACTCACATATCTGACTGGAATTCACAGTCTCATAGATCTGCCTCCTAAACCTGTACAGGTCTCATTGCCATGCCACTCAAGGGGGACTTTTTCTCGGTGGGACTTTTATGGCTTGGCAATTTTTTTCCTGTTGTACAGTATGGAATATGGCTGTTCAGTGAGCCAAGAATGAAAGCTTCGAGAATTCTTACAAATCATGGTGTGGACCACAAGATAAAATATCCCCTGGTAGATGGTTGCCAGAATAGAGATCTCTTTAGGGGTGGTGTGAGGCAGGGTTTGGTATTGCCTCGAATAAGACAGGACTACTTAACCTGATAAATAACGTCGCGTCTTTTATTTTTCTCAACTATGACTTCAAGAGACATGTATGAAGTATAGCTGGCTGTCATATCTCTGAACATACATCTGTAAATTGTGTGATTGGTATGCTTAAATCTCTACATAAGAGACCAGATAAATCATTTACTTTGTCTCTTACATTTTTGGCTGTAAGAAAACTAAAATCCAGGGAGACTAGCTGGGTTTCTAAAACTCTTTCATTTTCATTTCATGCTGCTTTCCTGTCTGAGTGGTCAGTGGATTGTGCCTCTGCTATGTACCAAACCCTATTGTAGAGACTGGCAACACCATGAACAACAAGGAAGACCGAGGCCCTGCATAGAGAGCCAGCAGGTGGAAATTCGTATCTTTGCTCTGGCGTCATTTTATAATCAACTGAATGTGTTACTTATTTCGGAGCAATGCTCCTATATTTCCTTATTCCATATCCTTACCTGGTCAGGTACCACCGAGCTCTTGCAACACAGCACAAGCACAAGGAAGGCCAGCCCCCTGTGCATGATTCCTCGCTAGGGTCTTCTTCTTTTAACCTGAAGAAGTGGAGTGAGATAAGAGCCAGATCTCGAAAGTGCCCTTCACATAATTTTAGGCTAACATCAGGTTTGGGAATGCTCACTGCTTCCTAGTTGCTCTCAAGTTAGGGCTTGATTCTAGTGCTGGTCTGCAGAGGAATAAGAAAAGAAAGGGGTCACTACTTCCATTGAAGACTTCACTCTCCCTCTCTCTCTCCTCTGCCTGTCTCATCTCCTTCCTGTGGGTGTCATTCTATATGGTGACTCCACAGGGCCATGTCATTCTTCCTGTGTCCTTGATAGAGGGAGATTAGAGCTCCCCCTTAAGGTGAAAGTGAGGAAGGCTGCTCCGGCCCTGGAGCAGTCAACTGGAGCTCGACCACCTACCTAGAACAAATGGGTTGGGGGGACAAGAGGCGCGAAGAATGGCAGCAAGACAAAAGATTCTGATCAAGCTGCAAACTTTATTTTTCCGAACTGGGTATATATATATATATACCCAGTATATATATATACTGGGTATATATATATATACATATATATATATGTATATATATATATGAGGAGGGAGAGATTAGGTTGCTTGCTATTGGCTAGCTTGAGACAAAGAAGGGCCCGCTTATTGGTTACTTGGGTGCAACTGGTACTCGTGGACACTTCATGTGCCTGTAGCTGATTGGCTTGTGGAGCGCACAGGTTCCTGTAATCAACGCAGTGTTTTTAGCTAGAAGCCAGGTGTACGGTTCCCAACAGAAGGCAGGGATCTGGTCAGGGATTGGAGAACATCTTGAGAAAAGAGATTGCCCCGTCAGTTTTTCCGGTTGTTCATTTATATGATGTTATTGCATAGCCTCGGGAGAACACAAAACCAAACAGAAACAAAATAAAAAAAATTGCACCTCAGAACTCCGGAGTCCATGGGAATTTATTTTCTCAGTAAATCTTTTCCCTCTGGTTCCTCACTCTGGAGAGCTTGATTTGTCATCAATATTTAAAATGAAAATAAAGTAGTTCTTAAAAAATGAAGATCACTTAAAACATAGTGCTACTTGAATGTCAAGAAGCCATTATGTTTAATAGCATTTCTTAAACTATTAAGTTGAGTGGTTACTTTTTATTTTGCATTTAGTCACTCATGGGAGACATTTATTTAGTCTTACACGCTACAAATAGTGATGCCGTTGGTAGAGAAGTTTCTCATTTTAAATAATGGTCTCATTTATATCATCTCTCTTAGTATAATATATTCATTTCTTACAGAGGAATGAAAATGCACAAAACTGTTAATAAAGCAAAAATACTGTGAAACTTATGCCCCAAAAGCTGTAGAATTGTGAAACAAGAAATGTGATCATTATTTTTAGTTCATCAAGTGGTATATATATATATATATATATATATATATATATATATATATATTCCCCACCCCCCCCAATCCACACACATACACATTTCAACTGCCCTTGGAGAAAGGGGCAACATCAAATACTTTAAAAAAGATCTTCAACTTTTCTTCTCAACAGTTTAAGCTACGAAACCACCCAGTCTACTTCCATAATACATTCTAAAAGCTCAAGAACTGAAAAAAATATAAAATATAAAGAACTCTTTTGCTTCTGAATGTTACTTTGTGAAGCAGTTTTTAAAGTGCCATCCTGGTTTACACTGGACAGACTGTCGTTACTTTTAAAAGGAAACAATGGCTGTAGAAGCCTTTCACTCTTTTCATTTCTCAGGCTCTTAGCAGATGTATGAGCTTCTAGAAAATGTGAACTTTAAACCAGAGAAAACTGCAAATTCTGGACAAAAACGGCATTATCTCTTGGATGTACATTTTCTTCTGAGTAAAATCAGAAACGTGGAAGCGCTGAGCACAGAGTACAGACCTGGAAGAGTGAGGAGCTAAAATGCGATTCTTACGTGGATAGCGTCTGCTTCACAGCAGCTGGTCATAAACAACGTGATACCCTGGATTTCCCCCATCCTGCTCTTTGTGAGTGGAGACTGTGAATGAAATACCCTCCTCTTATTGGGTGCCTGCTGTACGTCATTTGCTTTGCTCCCAACTGACTTCCCAATTTTGTCAATGTAGGCTCTTTTAGGCGTGGACGACAGAAAATCAAGTGAATGTGAATCAAACAGTGTCCCCAGGAGTCTGTTTTTCTCCATTTCTCGGCTCCACTGCTTTGACGTTGTTCGGTGGAACCTTGCAGTTAGAACAGGCATTCAACCTCAGCACTACTGAAGGGACTGAGCATGCTTCGTTGTGGAGGGCTCGTCCCGTGCGCACTGTGGTTGTTTAGCAGCTTCCTTGGCCTCTGCACTCTAGCTGAGAATAGCAGCCCCCCCCCCCATTCTCAGAGAGGTGACAACCGAAGGTGTTTCCAGATGTTAAATGTCCCCTATGGATAAACAAAGACGGCTGCCAGGTGCTCCAGAAGCTATCTCTTTCCAGATTCAAACCCAGCAGAGGAAAGTATTTCTGCCTCAACATTCACAGGGAAAAACATCTGAAGTCTTATTGGACCTGCTCAGGTAGGTAGGTGGCTCACCTGTACAGCAGACACGTGACATCACAGCTGAAGCCAGCACTGATGGGCAGGCCCAGGTCACATGCTCTGCCCAGGGGTGAGGATAAAGCGCAACTCCTGCCGTCTGGATGGAGGTTGTGTGCAGAGGGAATTCTCCAGTGAAAACCAGGGACCGAGCTTGAAGAGCAGGAGTGGGAAATGGATGAGGCCAGGAGCAAATGTCTCCTCTGGGAAAGGAGCTCATTTATTTTCACAACAACCTTTAAGGCACAGAGAGAATAAGTAATTATCCAAGGTCACACAGCTGCTGCGTGGTGAGCTATACCATCAATTTATTATCTGATACAAAATAAATGGGGAGTAAACAACATTTAAAGAAGCCTGTCCTTCTGCAATGGCAGAATTGTCAAGCGTCAACAAATTCTTATTATCCAGGTAGGTTCCTGTACCTTCCGGATGCTCCATACCTTGTCACTGGTTAGGGAAGCTGTACAGGAGATCTGCTCTCACTAGTCTGACTTCCGCGTTAAAGTATCTGTCCCCTCAGTTACAGAATTGAAAGTGGTTAGATGATATATTTAAAATAATGCTGCTTTAGTATTAACACTTACCTCTGGTTTGTGATGAGTTAAATAGGGTTTTCGGCTAACTTAAGAAGCCAGCCACAATGCATGAAACTGTTGCTATCAGAAAATGCATTCCAAATGCTAATCCACCAGCTGCCCAGTGAACTTCTGGAGTGCAGTCCATTTCTAAGCTGGGGGCTGCTGCTGTTATGAAACCGTCACTGTACTTTTAGGTTATTCATTTTTTCCAGGAGATTCATTTGTTCAAAGTTTCAACCTGCTGGTTGCATTTCTAATAATCATAAAACCTACACAAGTTCCCCTGCGACAGACCAGACTATGACCCAAACCTGAGTCTATGAGACAAATGCAAACTTGCCCGCTGAACTCAAGGGATTTACCCGTCACGGGCCATTTCCGTTCCCAGGTTTAATCTCTGGTCTTTGTTAATCATGTCGCGGCAGGTTGGAAGTCACTGTATCTTAAGAGGCTTCAACTCCGTATTGAGCTCAAAGTTGATTTACTCATTAGGTGGAAAGGAAACATGATTTTTTTGTATGTGTGAGGTGCATTGGCTTCATTGTAATGCTTCAGGGACCCCAGAGAGCTCTCTACTCCCTTGAGCAACAGCAAGCTCCTAGGTGTGTGTCTGGAATTGTGGTACCTGTTGCAAAATTCTCTTACCTGCCGCCCACCAATGTCTTTCAGAATTTAATAAATTCCCCTTAAACAGGCTGCCATCTGGCACCATTGCCATCACCTCCCCAAAACTGAGGCCACTGTTCTGCATACTGTGATGTTTGTTACTCATTGAGGGGGAACTCCCAGCTTAAATTTACTGCAAGTTTAGCTCACTCCAGGGACCCCTGGTGAGTTATCCTTCTTAAGAGATGATGTGATGATATCTATGTGAAACAAGGTGAAGAGCGTGACTGCTATAACTTTTACAAACAGGCATCTCTGAAAACACATTCATATCGAGAATGTTCAAGAAGTGCAGAGAACAGCTGTGTGGAATCTTCAGAGAAATAGCTTTTGCTTTCTCTAATTTTTGCACTGTTTAAAAGCCACACCGAAGGAATTTGAAGTCGGGATGATTGACATCGCTGAGCTTTTTTTCATGCTGCACACATGGTCTCTTTTAAAAAGAGGACTCTGTGCACAGAACATAATTGCTCTCTGCTTTCGCAAAGGTTTCCCTTCAATAGAATTGCATTTTCCTGATATAACTGATTAAAATAAATTAAATGAGCCACTCACTTATTCTTCCAGTTTGCAAACTTTGAAATTTTTAACAGGGTTTTTATATAGGCCTACATTGTGCAACTCTACACACTATTTAGTAAAGTGCATTATAAGTGTACTTTTGAAAACCTAGATAACAATGTTCTCAATAATAGGAGAAGATGACAAAAGTCTAGCCCAGGGGCCATGAGGCCTCTGCTCCTTGGCCGTCAAGCAGATGGAGCTTCAGTCAGCCAGGGCTTGCCAGCTCTGTCCAGGGCCCTCTCTTAGCAGGGAGCTGCCTTGGGTGAAATGTCATATTCTTTCTGCATCATCGTTTGGTAAATGTTAACAAGGAGAAGCAAAGTTCTTGGGCTGGGCTACTTCCCCTGTCTTCCATGATCATTAGCTTTCCTCTTTCAAAAAATATTACGTATATAAGTATGCACACTTATGTATACATATCTGTGTATTAATACTACATTATATTCATTATTATTTACTTTATATTCTATATATGTATGTATATGTTGCAGAGTCTTGCTCCAAGACTGTTTTTTGCTTTTATTGATTCCAGAGAGAGGGAAAAGCAGGGAGAGAGGGAGAGAAACATTGATATGAGAGAGAAACATCAATCAGTGACCGAACCCAAAACCCAGGCGTGCACCGTGACCAGGAATTGAACGAGACCTTTTGGTTTGCAGGACAACCCCCAGCCAATAGAGCCCTACTGGCCAGAGACCTTCAGGACATTTTATAAAGAAATCACAGCCAAGCTTTCTTCTGATTCATGCCATTTATGAGCACATGTATTATTTTAGTGGTAAATCGATGTCACTTGCACTACAGAAAATACTTCTGAGTTTATAAAAATGTTGCAAAATAATAGCTACTTGGCTTAACATAAGTTATTGAGTATCTGGCAGTTGCTTTTTAAAAAAAGTTGATGCATCGATCAGCCCGGCTACTGCAGTGACAATAAACCAGAATAGAAAGCAGGAAGAGAGAGCAGACCTCTGGGCGGAAGACAGAGCAGCAGAAGAAATACCAGAAAGAAGCTAGTCATTTTCAGTTTTCTTTCTGAATTAGACCATATCTCATTGTGTCTGTTGTCACCCTTTAACATGTGGTTTATTTATGATTCTCTGAGAAATTTGGGAGGAGTTAGGGAGAAGGAGCTAGTGGAGTCTTTAAACATTCTGATCAGGTTTCCTCCAGGGTAAATTTCCACTCCCTCAGCGGGGAGTGTTTTGCATGATCAGACTCCCAGGAGAAAATGTTATTGCACAGAACAAAGCCCAGGCAGTGACTCATATTAAAATGACCGGGATTCAGGGAGGGGGTGATGTGTGGGGACGGGAAGGGTGATGTGGGGGGAGGGGAAGGGTAGGGACACAATTTACTTTCTAAAAACTGACTGTGGTTCTCCGGGAAATGAAAAACCTCTGAAGTCTCGGTGTTTCCCTGTGATGCTTTTATCGAAAAAGTATTTGCAATGTGCCATAGGATTTTCTAAAATGAAATGAAGGTTCTCAGTCAAGGAGAGAAACGCCAAGAGTCTCTTGAAGGAAAACTGGCTTTTTCTTCAATGAAACTGGCTTTGCCACCTATGGCTATTAGTCATAGCACCAACTGTAATTGATAGACTGGGCCTGGCTGATTTCACAGAACCGTTTACTGCTCACTGCCAGAAACAAGACTTAAAAATTAGACACTGATTTTAAAGGAGAGCCATTTCTCGCCTGGATTTCCCTGTTTCCATACAGCACAACCTACAAAAAGATTCTTCTCCCATCAGCTAGAACAACTTGAATCTCGAACACCTCTCTTTCCTACAAAGGGTAGAGAGATTCATAGACCATCACTGCCCTGGTGTTTTCTATTGTTAGAAGGCTGCTGCTCGGTAAAATGAGACAATTCTGCAACGCTATCCCTTTAATTATCTTTTTTATCATTGCCACGTGCACCAGGGTCCTAAACTTCTGAAGATTTATTGATAAGGCCGTCTTCTGCTTGTACTGTCTCCGTTTTATGGCTGTTTTTATAATGGTTTCTAACTAATAAAATGTTATCTTATTCATTTTGTTTATGTGTGATAAATCGGACGCCACCCCCCTTCTTCTGCTGTGCGGACGTGGGTGTGCAAGGGAGGAGAGTGTCTCCAAGGTGTTAAACCGATGGCTTCTTTTGCATGCAAATAGAAATTAGCACAAGAGCATTTTATTAAGGAAAATATTGCCTTTTCTGCATGGCCCAGGGAAAATTAATATTCTAAATACAAAATCATGCGGTTTAGGGTTGTTTTTTTTTTTGCCTCTTTCCAGCAACTGAAGTTGTGAAAAGATGTCTGGAATAAAGCCTAGATTTCTTCTGTGTTCCTATGAGCAATATTATTTCCTTGACGAAGGGAGTAGATATGATGGGAAAAACAGTGTGAGTGCAGATTTTGGGGGCAGCTTTAAAGCCTGGATGTTACACGCACTCAACAGATATTTATTAAACCCTTGGAAGGTGTCTGATACTATGATAGGTGCCAAGGTGAACAAGAGACATGGTCTCAAACCCCCCGCTCCCCCACAGCTTATATTTTTATGGGGTTACAGACACCAAGTTGAAAGAGTGTATCACATTAGCATTTGTTCACTCCTTATTTTCTTTAGACTGGAGCTGCTTGCTTTCCAGGCACTGGGCCAGGCCCCTGGGGTGAAGGACAGGGAGGAGGGGACCTGTACAGACAGCGCCCTGGGACGGAGATGCTGTGGGGTTGCAGCTTCAGCAGCCCCTCTCCGACGCAGTGCTCAGAAAAGGCTTCCCACCAGAGCCGTCATCTTACTGAGTGTTGGAAAGCTGTGCTACACAGGATGGCATGGGCAAAGGCGAGGGATGGGCAGAGTCATGTTTGTTGAGAAGAGCGAATAGTTCTAGGAAGAAAAGACATGTGACGACGTGCAGTGGCTGGAGGTGAGCCTGGAAAGGCAGATTGAAGGCCAGCGGTGGAGACAGTTGCCAAAGCACTTGGACTTTGTTCTGAGAGCTGTGGGGAGCTCTGGGATTTTATAGTGAACACAGCCGCTTGCCCAGGGAGCACCCACCATGCCCTTTACCCCTCCTGAGAACACCCCAACTTACCTTCAGGTTTTCCTCCATCTGCCAACAGTGCACATGGTCCAGGGGCAGTTCAACCTGCCTCCAGATGCAGGTTTGGACCTGTTAAGGTTTTCCTTCACATTCTCTGTTATTTCCCTGAACCTGGTCTCCCCGCTTTATCCAAAGCCAGTAACCCCCATCTTTGCGTTGGCTAAAGGGATCGGTTTAGGAATGCCATATGACGGATGCCTGCCAATTAGATGCAAGGAGGTGAGGGGATCTGCCTGGGAATTTTGAAAATGATATTTCTTCTCACTTAAGACAGCCATGGAAAGGGGTGCCCTCTCTTCCTATGGACGTTGTGGGATGCAGAAGGGAAGCCCCAACTGCAATAGTCAGCGTGCTCCCTCAAGCAGAGTCAACCTGAAAATGCAACCCTCAGCCCCAGCCAGGTACAGGCTTCAAGGGTTAGTATCCTGACCGTGCCCCCTACTCACCCACGATCTGAGGCAAACACACCTCTCAAAGCCACTGTGTTCACAATGGAGATAATGGTCCTTATTACTTGAGAGCTTGACATAAGTGCTGATTAAATATTAGTCAGTTTCATCCATTTGTTAAATACTTACTGAGAGTGCACCATGAAGCACTGCGGATACGAGGTGAGTCAGAAAGTCACAGTTCTCTTCCTCAAGGGATTTACAGGGTGTGACTTATCTTGTATTTTGTTATCCTCCAGGCTGTGCTTAGAGATTGACTGGTGCTGTGACCACATGAAATTTGCCCATGATGCCTATGATGGTGGCTTCATTGAGTGACTGTCTGGTGAAAGGAAGGGCTGTCATGGTATGGCTGGCATGGGCCACCCTGGTCCAGCCGCCGTGGTAATGCTTGTGCAGAAACAATGTGGTTCACAAGTGCTGTCTTCAGAAAGGCCTTCCTTAATTCTGGCTCTGGTGATGTCTGGGAAAATGTTATTTTCTTTGACCCTAACCTGAGGACAGTAATGTCTGTCTTATTGAGGGTGTTACGAAGGATTAAATGAGATGAAAGAGATTCCGTGTAGTACCCAGTGCATTGACTGGAAGAAAGTAGCTGCTCAATAAATTATAGATATTTGTTAGTGGGGTGTTTTGCTGATATAAAAATCACTTTGTAGTCATCTGGGCACTTTATTTTAACAGGTGTCATGGGCTTTAGTCATTCTCGTTGCCCATTTCCTGAATGGAAATTTCCTACTTGAGCAGAAGTCCAAAGAGGGGGGTAGGTGTTTTCTGTGTCTGCTGGCTCATTGCTAGATTCTGGACCAAAATGTGAGTGTGACTAATCAGAAGATTTTGCCCAGAAATTTTATTCATGAGAAAATGATAAAAGAGACCAGAACAGTTAGACATTATTCACAGCAGCTATGCTGGACTCAAGAGTTGACTGGTCCAGGAGTGGGTGCCCAGGGCAACTGAGCCTAGCACGGTGGCAGGGGTGGGGGACACGTGACTTGTGGTGATGGGACAGGATCTAGGCCACACTCAAGTCTCCTTTAGCACTTCCTGAGCCTCGTTCTCTAGACGTCAGGTGCAATTCTTGAACACCCAATACCTTTCCGTAGATTCCCTTTTTGTGTGCATCAACCAGCATTGACTCTTGTTGTTAGACATCAATGATTCTGACAGAACAACAGATGTTAGAATTTCTAGACAACAAATCCAAGTTTTATACTTTTATAGCATCGGTGGAATATTTCATGAGCTACTGAGGGCTATTTGCATGATTTTGCATTATTTGCAAAAGTAAACTTGAAAAAATAATCAATGTGGAATTCTCTCTTCCTAAACCATTAAAAGCCCAGGTGCCCCACTGTGAGGCTATCATAAAAACACAACTTTAAAGTTGCTGGATCCAGACTTGTTACTTCCAGATAATGCTATTTTTGATGTGTCATCTTATTTCACATCAATCTTCACTGTGTGTGTAACTCAAGAAAATGTTGACCAGAAGCTAATCGATGAGGGCGATACTTTAAATCTAAGACCTGACCCAGCTTCTCACCTTAAGTGCAGTCTTTGTGATTAGTATTGTTTTAGTCTTTGGAAGGGGAATCTTTTATCAATAATATTCAGACAATTTGTGGTTAAAACATGTTTTTCTATCTGGAAGACACTTTCAGTAGAGGACTCCGTAAGGATAAGCCCAGAGTTGCCAGGCGACCTGGTTTCTCTGCTCCTACTTTCAGAGCACATTGGAAGCTTGTGTCGCCTGTGGTGTCTTGGTGTGCTAAATACATATGCAGCAAGGTAGAAACAGCGATGAATTTATGGGCAGAAATAAATCTGAGGGCCGTTAGAGATTATGTGGACCAGAGAAGGCAAAGAGCCTTTGTCAGGCACGCCAACTTCAATCGGTGAATGGGCGGGGCTGCGTGTTGAGAATGTTTAGGAAGCCGTGTCCTGCCAGGGTCAGTGGGGAAGAATGCTGTGATCAGTGAATGATGTTTGTCACGGGAGATGAGCTGGGTGGCAGAGGCACGTGCACCAGTTACCTGCACTCTGGTCTAATCTAATGCCTTCATCTTGCCGGTGAAGAAGAGAAGCCCAGAAAGGGGCGGGGGTTCCTGTAGCTTGTTGTCTTGAGGTGCGCCTTTGCTCAGATGAGTGCTTCTGTTCCTCAGTGGTTCTGTGTAGAATGTGATTTCTGGTTCCCTGTCTGCCTTTTCCAAGTAGACGTTCTGGTTCGTCATGTGAGGGCAACATGGGGTCCTGAAGGACATCAGCTGTGGGCTCCAGGCATACCTGGGTCTGAATCCCACCTCTTCTGCTCTTTAGTATCCTGGAAGCACAGCTTCCTCTTCTTAAAACAAAACTCATCGTTATTTCATTCCCACCAAATTGTAAAGATTCCTTCCTCCCTTTCTGGTGTACTTGCCATGTGCAAGGGAGTGGGCATGTAACATTGAACAAATCAGGCAAAAATCTTCACTCTCATGGAACTTTCTAGTCACTTAAATGAGATTTGTGTGTGAATCTCCACGAATAAGTGTCTGATATGTAGTAACACCCAATACTTTAAATTAAAAAAAATTATGTACTTATTTTTAGAGAGGGGGAGGGAGGGAGAAAGAGAGGGAGAGACACATGAATGTGTGGTTGCCTCTTGCGCGGCCCTAACTGGGGACCTGGCTCGCAACCCAGGCATGTGCTCTGACTGGAAATTGTACCAGCCACCCTCTGATTCGCAGGCCAGTGCTCAGTCCACTGGGCCACACCAGCCAGGTCTACCCAGTAATTATTAGTTCCCTCTCACTCCATGCTGGCCCTCAGGTCTATGTGTGTTCCACTGTGGTCGGATCAGGGCAGAGAAGTTGGCATGATATAACCTTCCTCATTAGGGAACCTGTGAAAAAGAAAATTAAATCAAACAAGGAATGAATCAAGGAATCCTGAAGATAAACTAAACTTGGTTAAGAGTAGCCTAAGCATAGGCATAAGCTTAAGTGGGGCCTCATTGACACCCAAGGGTAGCCAAAGGCAGTTGCTACCCTGCACTCAAACTCTGAGTCCAGCTGGGTCCTCTTCTGGACATGCACTGGAAATTGATTTCTCTGTGTCTCCCTCTCCTAACCCCTCTCTCCTCCCCCCCCCACACACAGCAAGGGAGGAATGAGACACCGAAAACAGCTTCTGTCTCCCACACTTGCAGAAGGAGGAAGGACTCTAAAATCTAGCTGCTCACATCTCCCTGGTGAGCTTCAAGGGGTTCGATTTGGAACATGGCAGAGTTGCAGTCTCCCACATTCACCTGCCCATCTTGTAGTTGTGATTTACACATCTCCTTCCAATTTCCATCCTTGTGCGCTTTAGGAAAATCAAAAGTAGCTTTCATCGAGAAAAGACTGCATAGTTAACAAAGAGATTCAGTTCTTGTTGGAAAAAAATGAAACCAAAATACAACGAATTAACATGTCTAAAGATGTCAATGAACAGTTCCTAGATTCTGGAGAAATATATATTTATAGAAACAGTTCTGGTAATGTGACCTAGAATTGGATTTGCTTCCTCCCTTCCTCATATGATTATTTTCCCCAGGTGGCCCACACTCTTACAGCAGAAGGAAGAGCTAAATGCCAAGGGAAGTTTTTGGTTCCCTCTCTTTCTGCTTGGTTTTGGGTGTGCCATGGAAAACAGTGCCTGTGGAAAATTCTGTTGTGTTCTGTTGCCCAAGCATCACTTCAAAAGAAGACATTTGGAAATTAGACTTATGTCCATATATATATATATGGACTTTACTTCCTGTCCAGTGCAAAAAAGTAATGATGTTCTTGGTGGAGGAAGAGGGGGAGGGTGTTTCCTGGGCCTAAGAACTTGGGGCTGGCTCCAAGTCTGGGAGCTGCTTCCACATCTGCTTTTCACTTACCAGTGGTGAAAGCAAAGACAATGGTGGGGTAGAGACCTTTAACATGCACAAACCCTTGCATGCATGGAAAACTTCATGAGATTTAAAAATGTTTCACTGCCATGCACATATTTTGAAACTCTACAGTGACCATAGGAAGCAAGCTTGGCAGACTTTCTTCCTTTCTTTCTTTCCTTCCTTCCTTCCTTCCTTCCTTCCTTCCTTCCTTCCTTCCTTCCTTCCTTCCTTCCGTCCTTCCTTCTTTCCTTCCTTCCTTCTTTTTTTCTTTTTCTTTTTTAATTTTATTTAGTTATTTTTCAAGTACAGTTTTTTGTCTATTTTTCCCATCCCAGCCTCCCCCGCCCCTTGCTCCCCACCTCCCTCCCATTTCTACCCCCCTCAGTTCTCGTCCCTGTGTCCTTCCTATTTGTTCCTCCAAATCCCTCCCCCTTTTTCCCCTTAACTTCCCTTCCTTCTCCCCTCTGGTCACTATCCCCTTGTTCTCTATTTCGGTGTCTTTGTTTTTTTTTTTTTTTTTTCTGCTTGCTTATTTGTTTTGTTGTTTAGCTTCCTGTTAAAGGTGAAACATATTTGCCAATGATACCTCAGACAAAGGTTTAATCTCCAAAATATACAAAGAACTTACATGACTCCACTCTAAGAAGACACCCAACCCAATTAGAAAATGGGAAAAGGACTTGAACAAACACTTCTCCAAGGAGGACATACAGAACATTCAGAGACACATGAAGAGATGCTCAATATCGTTAGCTATCAGAGAGATGCAAATTAAAACCACAATGAGGTACCACTTTACACCAGTCAGGATGGCTATCATAAACAAATCTTTCTTTCTTTCTTTCTCTCTTTCTTTCTTTCTCTCTTTCTTTCTTTCTTTCTTTCTTTCTTTCTTTCTTTCTTTCTTTCTTTCTTTCTTTCTTTCTTTCTTTCTTTCTTTCTTTCTTCCTTCCTTCCTTCCTTCCTCCCTCCCTCCCTCCCTCCCTCCCTCCCTCCCTCCCTCCCTCCCTCCCTTCTTTCTTTCTTTCTTTCTTTCTTTCTTTCTTTCTTTCTTTCTTTCTTTCTTTCTTTCTTTCTTTCTTTCTTTCTTTCTTTCTTTCCTCCCTCCCTCCCTCCCTCCCTCCCTCCCTCCCTCCCTCCCTCCCTCCCTTCCTTCCTTCCTTCCTTCCTTCCTTCCTTCCTTCCTTCCTTCCTTCCTTCCTTCCTTCCTTCCTTCCTTCCTTCCTTCCTTCCTTCCTTCCTTCCTTCCTTCCTTCCTTCCTTCCTTCCTTCCTTTCTCTTTCTCCTACTTAGTATTTGAGAAAATCAAGGCACAGCAGAGCAAACTATGTTGCTTATGCTTATGACTAAGACAGGGCAGGATCAGGACTAGAAGCCACATATTCTGCACCTATACCATGTCTTGTTTGTCTTCTACCTGCTACTGGAGGCAGCACTTGGAAGCCCCGGAGCTGGAAGCCCCAAAGTGCTTCTTAACAATGGACTGAACTGCTGGTCCCAGTCTTGGAAAATTTGCCATCTAGTCAAAGGTCTCAAATGCTATCAGTGCCCTAAAACTGGACCAAACATGGACTTTTCTGCCTGTGTCCACCCAAGATCCCTGAACAAAAGAGGTCACTTGAGCTTTTAGCCACACCCTGATCACACGATCATGAGACCTGGCTCTTTCATTCACTAACTTGTCTCCTGTAAGTCAGCTTGTTGGCATTACAGTGTTATTATATATAACGTAGGGATGACAATTGTTTCTCTTGCAGGATTGTTGTGATAATTTAGGGAGAAAATTAACATGAGAATGCTTTGCTTGTAAAGGATAGAGAATTATATTTCCAGCCAAGATGGAGGCACAGGTACATACACTTTACTTCCTTGCACAACCAAAAGAAGAACAACCAATTTAAAAACAGAACAACCAGAACTGCCAGAAAATAAAACTATATGGAAGTCTGACAACCAAGGAGTTACAGAAGAAATAGATATCCAGACTGGTAGGAGGGGCAGAGATGGGAAGCCGGGGTGGAGAGGACACTTGGTAAGGCAGTGGCTGGCAGACCCAACAGTCCCACATTTGCATGTGATAAACCTGAAAAAGTAACTGGGGAGTGAGACAGACTGCACAAACCTGGGTTCCAGCACGGGGAAATAAAGCCTCAAAACCTCTGGCTGTAGAAACCTGTGGGGGTTGTGGCAGTGGGAGAAACTCCCAGTCTCTGTTGGAAGGACCCATGGAGTCCTAGAACATACACAAGCCCACCCACTTGGGAATCAGCACTGGAAGGGCCCAGTTCACTTGTGGGTAGCAGAGGAAGTGACTGAAAGCAGGGTGAGAGCTGAGCAAGTGGCATTGTTCCCTCTTGCACCCCTTTCCTACATACAGTGCCACAATGTAGAGATGCAGGTTACCCTGCCTAAGTCTCCGCCCCTTACAATGGAACAGGTATACTGAGACAGAGAAATATGGCCCAAAATAATAAAACCAATCAAAACTCCAGAAAAAGAACTAAATGACAAGGAGATAGCCAATCTATCAGATGCATAGTTAAAACACTGGTAATCAAGATGCTCACAGAGATGATTGAGTATGGAAACAAAATAAAGTAAGATGTGAAGTCTATATGAATTGAAATAAAGGAAAATATACAGGGAACCAACAATGAAGGGAAGGAAACCAGGACACAAATCAATGATTTGGAGCAGAAGGAATAAATAAACATTCAATCAGAATGGAATAAAGAAACAAGAATTTAAAAAATGAAGAGAGGTTTAGGACCTCTGGGACAACTTTAAATCTTCCAATAACCAAATCACAGAGGTGCCAGAAGAAGAAGAGAAAGAGCAAGAAACTGAAATCTTATTTGAAAAAATAAGGAAAAATTCCCCAATCTGCCAAAGGAATTAGACATGAAAATCCAGGAAGTTCAGAGAGTCCCAAAGATGTTGGATCCAAGGAGAAACACACCCGGGCACATCACAATTAAATTACCCAAGATTAAAGATAAAGAGAGAATTTTAAAAGCAACAAGAGAAAAGAAGATAGTTACCTTCAAAGGAGTTCTAAGACTATCAACTAATTTCTCAAAAGAGACCTTGTAGGCAAGAAGGGGCTGGAAAGAAAGATTCAAAATCATGAAAGTCAAGGACCTACATCCAAGATTGCTCTATCCAGCAAAGCTTTCATTCAGAATGGAAGGGCAGATAAAGTGCTTCTCAGATAAGGTCAAGTTCAAGGAGTTCATCATCACCAAGCCCTTATTGTATGAAATGTTAAAGGGACTTATCTAAGAAAAAGAAGATTAAAAATATGAACAATGAGAGGACAGCAAACTCACAGTTATTAACAACCACACCTAAAACAAAGGCAAACTAAGCAAACAACTAGAACAGGAACAGAACCACAGAAATGGAGATCACATGGAGGGTTAGCAACAGGGGAGTGGGAGTAGGATAGAGGGGGAGAAAGTACAGAGAATAAGTAGCATAGACAGTGGGGAGAAAATAGACAGGGGGAAGGCAAGAGTAGTGTGGGAAATATAGAAGCTAAAGAACTTATGACACATGGACATGAACTAAAGGGGGTAAATGTAGGAGGGGGTGTGCAGGTTGGAGGGGAGTGAAGGGGGAAAATGGGACAACTGTAATGGCATAATCTATAAAATATATTATATAAAAAGAAACGTTAAAGGGACTTATCTAAGAAAAAGAAGATGATCAAAACTATGAACAGTAAAATGACAACAAACTCACAACTATGAACAACTGAACCTAAAAAAACAAAAATAAAAACAAACAACTAAAACAGGAACAGAATCACAGTATGGGGAACACATGGAGGGTTATAAGTAGGGAGGGGGAGAGGAAATGGGGGTAAAGGTACAGGGAGTAAGAAGCATAACTGGTAGGTACAAAATAGACAGGGGGAGATTAAGAATAGTATAGGAAATGGTGAAGCCAAAGAACTTACATGTACAACCCATGGACATGAACTGGGGTGGATCCTGGAAGGGGAGTGCAGGGTGGAGAAGGATAAAGGGGAGAAAAATAGGGGTCAACTGTACTAGCATGATCAATAAAATATACTTAAAGTGATAAAATATTGCATAAATGTAATTTATTCATATATTACATAGCAGTTACCATGAGCCAAGCCCTGTTTCAACAGCTTTTCAGGTATTAGCTCCAGTAATCTTCACACTAACCCTGTATAGTACATCTTATTGTAATTGCAATCCTAATTTTACAAATGTGGGGATGCGTGTTTGTATCACACAGCTGGCGAAGGTGCAGCTGGGATACGAGCCCAAACAGTTGGCACCAGACCAGAGTCTCCATCTTTGGTCACGATCCCATGTTGCCTGTGATGGTTAATGTTGTCACACCAAAAGGTGCAAACAGATACCACCTTTTTCTCTTTTAAAAGCCTATGAACAACACATAAAATTAAGCAAGGAATGAATCAAGGAATCCTGAAGATAAAAGTAGAAATTAATAAATTATAATAGAAAAAGATGCAGATAGAATAGATACTTTAAGAGCTGGTTATTTGAAAAGACCCATAGAAAAAAGAAAACTTCTTGAAGCCCAATGGAAAAAAAGAAAAAATAAAAGTATAACCACAAATCCTAAGAATGATCAAAGATATAATCACGGATGGTGCGAGGCAGAAAATGTGCAAGAGCACATGATGTGCAGTTGTGTTGTAAGATGCGAAAACAACGTGCCTAGATCAACTTCCTAAGTTAATTTTGATAATTTAGATTTTCTTAGAAAACAGATCCAGAAATATTTTCTTTCATGTGTCTTGGCATAGATCATCTAGAGCAGTCCTTAAGGATACAGCCTAAAAACAGTCCCAAGAACATGAATCTATTCATTATTGTCATGGTATTTAGGACTTGATTTGGCAATAAGAAGAAATGAAGCAGAATTTTCAGAGGAGACAAAACTCTTTGTGATGATGTTCTGAACAATGTAGGTGTTTCAGCATAAGAACCAAATCAAATGGGCAGTCAGCAAGGTGGTAGATTACAAAAATAAATATCCAAAAATTAGATTTTTGCATGCTAGCAATAGTTAATTTTCAAACAACCTGAAAATAAACCCCTAATTCATATCAACTGGAATTACAGAATAGTTATGGATAAATAAGAAGTGTACTGGGTAAATGCACTATACTTGAAAGCCAACCTATTGCAAATGTTAATACCTTCCAGCTGTAGAGACTCGCCACTCACCTCTTCCTCAGCAACTTAGAACCTGACGCCTGCAGTGGCCACACACAAGCCACACTTCCACGCCTGGTCCCAGCCAATGAGCAGGCATGACAGAGCCACGGCTCTCTCAAGTGCAGTCCTTGCATTGCCACCACAGCCACATTCTCAAAGCTGCACAGTCAGAAGCTCTTTTTACTTGTTCCCTGCCCCTTGTCCATTTCTCCGTCTTTTTCTCTCATCTTGTGGGTGTCAGACTTTTAAGTGTCTGACGGTGCTTTTAGTTTTTTCCTCCTCCATTCCTCTTCACTTGCTGTCTTCCCAACAAATCTCTCACACACCTGAGTCTCTTAGCAGTTGCTTCAAGAGGCATCTGATTTGAAAGCCACCAACAGTGATATTTCACACCCCCCTTTCCAGCTTTATTTTATCTGTTTAGCTCTTACTACTTCTTAACAAGCTCGGTTGTGCTTATTAATCTTCTTCATTGTATTTCTTTTCTCTCCTTAGACTCTAGGTTCCATGAGGGCAAGGAATTCTCATTATTATCTAGTGCGTCCCCAATACCTAGAGTGATTCCTGGCTTACAGTGAATGCTTAATATTTGATGAGAGAAGGAAAGAAAGGTCATTGAATAAAACTCAAAGAATGTTTATGGGAAAGATAAAAATCCCATGGGAATTTTTTGAAGTTCAACTTGAAAAATAAATACTTAAAAATAGATAAGAAAAATGCCAAAGAGAGAGAGAGAGAGAGAGAGAGAGAGAAAGAGAGAGAATAGCAATATATGATATAAGGCATTGAAGAGTATAAAGATATAATAATTTAAAAAGTCTGATATGCTAGTTTGGACACTGGCAGATTGGCCAGCCAAGCAGAATGGAAGTCCTATCTCAAGAATTTTTGAGAACTTGGTGTACAGATAAACATAGCATTTAACATTTGCATGAAAAGGATTATTCAATAAGCAGTGTTGGAAAATCAAGCCATCTGGGGAAAAATAGATATGAACTTTATGTCATATACAACTTACACGCCATATGGAGCAAAGATTTAAATATAAAAACAAAATTTGAGTATTTATATTTGGGGGATGAAGAAGATATTTCTAACATGCTCCTAGTGGCAAAAAGCTTGAAGAAAAATATTAATAGATTAGATAACCTGAAAAACAAAAAAAATAACTCACCTGTATATTAAAAAATATAAATAACAGTGGATTGCTTCCAACCAAATTAATGGGTGGAAAAAACATATGCCATGAATATGACAAGGGTTAATTTTTTTGCTTTAAGGGTTTTTAAAAAATATATTTTATTGATTATGCTATTACAGTTATCCCGTTTCTCTCCCTTCATTCCCCTCCAACCTGCACACCCCCTCCCACCTACATTTACCCCCTTTAGTTCATGTCCATGTGTCATAAGTTCTTTAGCTTCTACATTTCCCACACTACTCTTGCCTTCCCCCTGTCTATTTTCTCCCTACCACCTATGCTACTTATTCTCTGTACCTTCTCCCCCCTTCTCCTTCTCCCACTCCCCTGTTGCTAACCCTCCATGTGATCTCCATTTCTGTGGTTCTGTTCCTGTTCTAGTTGTTTGCTTAGTTTGCCTTTGTTTTAGGTGTGGTTGTTAATAACTGTGAGTTTGCTGTCCTCTCATTGTTCATATTTTTAATCTTCTTTTTCTTAGATAAGTCCCTTTAACATTTCATACAATAAGGGCTTGGTGATGATGAACTCCTTGAACTTGACCTTATCTGAGAAGCACTTTATCTGCCCTTCCATTCTGAATGAAAGCTTTGCTGGATAGAGCAATCTTGGATGTAGGTCCTTGCCTTTCATGACTTGGAATACTTCTTTCCAGCCCCTTCTTGCCTGCAGGGTCTCTTTTGAGAAATCACCTGACAGTCTGATGGGAACTCCTTTGTAGTTAACCGTCTCATTTTCTCTTGCTGCTTCTAGGATTCTCTCCTTCATTTTTATCTTGGCTAATGTAATGATGATGTGCCTTGGTGTGTTCCTTCTTGGGTCCAAGTTCTTTGGGACTCTCTGAGCTTCCTGGATTTCCTGGAAGTCTATTTCCTTTGCCAGATTGGGGAAGTTTTCCTTTATTATTTGTTCAAATAAGTTTTTCACTTATTGCTCTTCCTCTTCCCCTTCTGGTACCCCTCCCCTATAATTTGGATGTTGGAACATTTAAAGATGTCCTGGAGGTTCCTAAGCCTCTCCTCATTTGTTTTGAATTCTTGTTTCTTCATTCTTTTCTGTTTGGTTGCTTCTTTCTTCCTTCTGGCTCACTTCATTGATTTGAGTCCCAGTTTTTTTCTATCACTATTGGTTTCCTTGCATTTTCCTTCATTTCACTTAGTGGTAGCCTTCATTTTTTCATCTGATTTGCAACCAAAATTAACCAATTCTGTGAGCATCCTGATCAACAGTGCTTTCAACTGTGCTTCTGATAGGTTGGCTATCTCTTGGTTGCTCAGATGTATTGTCTCTGGGGCTTTGATCTGTTCTTCAGTTTGAGCCATTTTTTTGGTCTGTTCGCACCTGTTATGTATGAGGGGCAGAGGCTGAGGTGTTCACCAGGGCAGGGCAACCCAGTGACTGGGTTGTGATTGGGGGCAGGGTCAGAGAAGGAGAAATGGTGTTTGTTCTGCTCTCTCTCGGATTTCAGTTCCCTCTGTTGCTTCCCACAAGCAAATTGGGCTCTTCTGGTGCTGGTTCCTGGGTGGGTGGGCTTGTGTACATTCTAGGAACCTGTGGGTCTCCCCAATGAATTCTCCTGTGGAGCTGAGAGTCCCAGCACCTCAACCCTCACAAGTTTTTTTCAATTGGTGCTTTTAGGCTTTATTTTCTATCGCTGGGGCCCTGGGTTGCAAGGTCTGTCTCACTGCCCATTTTCACCTGGTTTATCTGTGTGCAAATGTGTGACTGCTGTTAGCCAGCTGCCTTGCATGCCTCACTGGATTTGCCCATTACTACCCCATGCCCAGGGTCTGCCGGCCGCCAACTCCACTCCTCTTACTGGTCTGGATGAATGGTTGTCGGACTTCCGTACAGTTCAATTTTATATCAGCTCTGGTTGTTTTTTGTGTCTAAATTTTTGTTGTCTTTAATTTTGGTTGTGCAAGGAGGCAAAGTGTGTCTACCTACACCTCCATCTTGGCTGGAAGTCCGACAAAGGTTAATTTTTAATGAACTTATCATTATTTCATTAATACCAATTATTACATATTTAACAAATAGTGGGACATTGAGAAATCAATAAGAAAATATCATGAAAAATAACACAAAAGAAGAAATGCAAATAACCTATGTAACCATGAAAAAATGTTTAACTTCTAGAATTGCAGTTAAAAACTGTGAGGCACCATTTTCACCTTTAAAAGATAAATAAAATGTTTATATTAAATAGAGAAATTATCTACCTTTTATGCCACTGATGATTCTGTCAACAGACTTTTTGTAGAATGTTTTGGGCACTATATTTTTTAAAACATATGGTTTTATATATCATTGTATAACCCTTGAGATGACTTTTCCTTCTATGGTTTTACCTTGAGGACACAACCATAAATATGAGCAAAAATTTAACTGACAGTGTGTTCTTTACACTATCGCTTATAAATTGGAAGTGATTTAAACATAACAGGAGATTGGCCGAATAAATTATGATCACACATACTTCAGGCTTTTAATGATTTTTTAGGAAAACGTTTAAGGTCAGAACCATACTGAGAGAAAACTAGACTGCACTGCAGTAACAGCCCCGGAGTGTTCACTGTCTTACACAAAGGCTCAGAGAGAACTGGTGACTCTTGAAGGCAGCTCTACTCTATGTGTTGGCTTTGCATTTCAGCACGTGTTCATCTTGTGACGCTTCCATGCCACAGCAGAGAAAGATAGAATGCTTCCACCCCAAAGTGATGTAGGTCACTTCAACTCACATTTTATTTGCCAAGGTCAGTGGTCACATCCAATCTTCAAAGACAGAGACATCAGTCATGCAGTGGGCATGGAGTAGAGGGGACTGGCTATAAATGAATAATGGTATTGCTTCCCATGCAGATGTAGTGTTATGAGTTTAAAATGACAATACGATTTGCAAAATTGTGTGTGTGTGTTCCCATAGATATAGGCGGATGTATATATGCATATGTAGAGTCCATAGAGAGGCTCTCGGGATGGCAAGACTGTGACTGATTTTTATTTTTCCTCCTCTTATCTGCATTTAAAAAATTTTCTGTGATGAGCAAATGTGATTATAAAAAATCAAGTTATAGCATTAAAAAAGTAACAATAATGTCTTGAATATATTTTTTCCTTGGTAAATGTACATTATACATCTATCACTGAAGCCCAGATTTTTGAGTCTTTTAAGAAAGCAAAGTTGTTTAAATTTTACCCTTTGCCATTTTTGATTATTTCTTTCTCTTTTTGTACTCCTTTGCTCAGGTCCTTAGACAGAAGAAATTGTTTAACTTTTGTTTGAGTGATAGGCTTTAATTTCCAGCCCATTCCAATAAGATAGTGCTTGACTCATGTGATTGAAATATGATTACAGCAGCATTATTCCTCTTGAGGAGACATAGGAAAGGACAGATGGAGTTCAGTGTGTTCTGAAGGTATGTGAGCAATTGTCACCAAAGAGATTTAAGATATGACCTTTTCTCTTTTGTTCTCAACCACAAGTGTTCTTAAAGGGGGGGGGAGAGAAAAGGAAAAGAACTTTGTGCATTTTGATTATCATAGGACCTGACCTCATTTTGCTTAGCAAAGAATTTGAAGTTTAAAATGTAACCCTGGTTTCTACTCCATTCTTGCTCTGTAGAATTCAAGTGCCTGTGTTGGTGGGGATGCAAGTCCTGCTTGACTCAGATGTGCTGGGACTCCAGCGGAGCAGGGCCCCTTCAGAGGCCGTTGGCTACTTCCCTGAGCCTGTAGCATTGCTCCACACCATGCAGTCATGGTGCCTGTGGTGTAACATTGAGATTAATGGGTTGAATCTGCCCTAGATGACCGGCTCTCTGGCACGCATCCAGACCAGCCTACACACAGGACTGCTTGCTTATATGTATAAACCTGACTCTTTAGAGAGATACATTTGGACTTCCCCAGGTTCTGATGAGATTCTCACTCTCTTTCTGATTTGGAGATGTAGGAGGAGACTTTACAGTCTAGAAGCTTGCCTCTCATTTGCTCCTGGAGAATGTTGCTAATCTGTCTACAGTGAATCTTGACTTTATTAATTTTTTTTCTGAATATTTAAAATACCAGGCCCTGTTTAATTTACTCAATGTCAGCACCTGTCAGTTTGTCCATCTGAGCTGTTTCCATTTTTCAATATAGAGGCCATGAAGAAACAGAAAAAACTTAAGCTCACTTAAACAGAAAAGTGGGATTTACTTTAAGGATACATACAAAAACACCCCACGTCTGTGTTATAATTCTGAGAGAGAATCAGGGAAATTAGGACCCCATGCCCCAAAGTCAGAGACCTTAGGAGAGTGTACTGAATTCAATTGTATCAGCTGATACCGTTCAGAGGATGGTGTGAGGCAGTTTACAGGGAAGGGTGATGGTGGATTGTCTAGTAAATCACTATGCAGAGAGGCATGTTACGGAGAACTCTGCAGAGGCTCCCATGGTAAGCATACCAGTGTCTACTTGTATTCTATTCTCTTCCTATTCCTGGTTCAGGGAGTACTGCATCCATCAACAACCATGCAGGTAGTCAAGGCCATGTGATTATTTTGGGCCACTGAAGGATGAGTGGAATGAAAGACGTCACTTCTGGGTGGAAGCAGTAAAAGGACCCTATGTAATTATCTATTCTTGCTTCCCCTGCTGAATCAACCAAGACAACTGCACAGCCTGGTGGCATCTCCAGCATCCTGGAGTCTGAGGTCACCCCATGGAGAATGGTTGCCCTGGAGAGATACTGGAGCCAGCAGGTGAATTCGCTCCAGTGAGACATGCAACTTTGTAGTGTTAAGCCACTCACATCTGGGGGTTATTACCACAGCAAAACCTGTCTGTCTTGACTAACTTACTCTGTAGGCTGCTTTTAAGTCATCTCGAGGCTGGACTGATGTCTGACTATGTGCGCTTTTTGATCTGGCTCCTAGTTCAAGCCATTGATCAGTACTGATCACCACTCCAGTTGTGCATTTAACACTGGGTTTCCTAATCCGTCTCAGCCACCGAAGGATGAGGTCCCATCTCTAAGACCCTTAAACTGAAGGGCTGCTCTGATGAAGCCGGCTGCTGTGCCACTCTTCAGGTGTGACCTTCCTCCCGTCACTCCTTATTCTGTGTGACCTTCCTCCCTTCACTCCTTATTCTGTGAAGTATTCATGAGAATGGGCTTTGGATTTAGATGACCGTAGGTGCAAATCTAGCCTCAATCATTTCTAGTCAAGAAAATAGATGAAATAAGGAAGTTGCTTCATCTCTCTAAAAGCTTTGCTTCCTTGCAGAGATGGCAGTAACGTTTACTTGTAGGACTGCTGAGAAGGTAAAATGAAATGATGGGGGAAAAACACCTGGCAGGAAGCTCTGTCACAAAACTCACGCTCCACAACAGCTGGCTGTTATTGTGCTTACCAGCTCAGGGTCAGCTTCTGAACCCCTAAGAACTTTCCTGATGAGTCACCTTAGAGCCGATATTACCCATCGAGGAAGATGTGAGATGACCTGACATGGTGCTCCAAAATCTTCATCTATTGACCTTTTCCTTGGGCTTTGAAGGCTGGGGATTTTACCTTCTTAAATGGAGACTCATTAAAGGGACAAATGCCAGCCACTTAGTTTTCTGTTTCAGTGCAAGTGTCCCCAAGCAATTTGTTGGCTAAGGAGCTGAGAGTGAAAGAATAAGCAAGGTGCCTCACTCCCCTTTGCTTGCTGGTATCAGCCCACCACTGATGCAGGCGGGCTATGCTTTCCAGAGCACATGCTCTTTACTCTCTGCCTCTTGTGCTTCTCTAGTTTGTCCATCCTGTGTTCTGGCTGGCCTAAACATGTACATTCTCTCCAGAGCCGTGCTTGGCTCACCCCTGTTCTTTAGATTCAGTGCGATTTGAGAGGTGCCAGTGCTTGCATTGTTACTTTACTCCCTAAACATGAGTTTCCTCATATCTAAAATGAGAAGATAATACCTATAGCACTGAGTTACAGTGAGGATCAAATAAGACCATTCATATACAACGCTTAGCACCATAAAGGTGGCCATTACTGAAATATCTTTTCTGTTGCATGATCATTGGGCAGGGATTCACTGTGTTCTTTCTGCGTGTGAATGATGGTGTTTGTTTAGCTGCAGATATTCCTCATCATACTCCATGTCTAGTTTGGAAATCCTAAAGGACCTCTATTTTTAAATTGTAACTTCTATATATCCCATCCCTTCTAAAAGGACATTCCCCCCACAATAAACTCTGTGTAGCCATCACACTTATGGAATATACCAATTTTTAGTGCACATATTACCATAATATTTAAAAAAATTCCTTAATATTAATGAAATTGTTAGCTCCTTAGTTATGGAGCCATTGTGTCTCCATGGAGTCTTAAAAGAACAAGAGCTCAGGTAAGTTTGATTCTAATGGTGATGGCAATTGATTTCCCGTGACCGTGACTTTCCAGAGAGGGGGCATATTTTTTGCTTTTGTATTCTGAGCCTAAGCTAGTGCCATGATTTTCAAACTTTGATTTCAGCCATGGAACCCTATTGGCAATACAATATTATAGAATCCTGGTAGATATTATAGGTTGTAGCTGAGCTTCTCTGCCGGAGATAGGGGAGGGGTCCCAGAAGGGTTCACTTTCCATCTCTCTGTCCTCTGTTCACTGAGTGACAGTTGTCCAGGAGGCAGGGGAACTGGCATGGAACTTCTCAAAGTCTTGGCAGATGAAGATCTTGGTCATGTCACTTTAACTCTGGTGACCTTACGCAAGCTCACTTCCAAAACAGAGAATCGTTTGCAAAATGGAGGTGAAAAGACCATGCAAAGACATTGGCATTAATGCTGCTGTACTTTCCACTTTAGTGTGAGACAGGGTCTCGGCTGTCCCTTCTCCTTTGTCTTCAAGTGTGGTGTGATGTGACAAAGGTCCAGGGTCTACAATTGAGGTATCTGTAAAGAAGAAGAAAAACTGATAGAGTGTCCTGGTTTAAAAAAAATATCCCTGGGGATGAGATATAGGCTTAAAAGAGTCGATCTGGCTTTATGTGTAGGAAGGAGAGGCATAAACTGGGGATGTCATTTCTAGAAGTCTAGGAATTGGCCTATACATCTTCCTTCTCTTCTGCTCCACCTCCCAAATCTCTTCTGCATCCTCCTTCCTGCTCATTATGGTTTCCCCCTACTCCCATTTTAAAGGGGCTCCCATACTGACCTTAGATGAAGGACAGATGGCCAACACAGGGTAACATTCCTAGAATATTTCTCAAGATGTATGTGATTCCATTTCAGGTGTTTTCACATATTTGGAAATACCAAATCCAGGTGTTGCCTCATCAACATAGAGCTAGCTGCCCATGGGGACAGGAATGTTGAGAGCACTGATGGGAAGATGACAGGGTTTTGTAAACAGTAGGGTTCTGCATGGGTCTGAGGCACCAGCAAGAAATCTTTTGGCGGTTTGAGTTTGCTTTTTTGGTCCCATATGGTTCTCCATGCTTTCTCAGGCTATGTCCTGAATAATAAGCTAATATCCTTGTCCTCTCCTCCAGGGAGGATGTCTGAAGGAGGCTGGGCTTTTTTATGGTGGCCTGGAGCATTCTCCTCCACGCACCTCCCTGCATACTCACAGAGCAGGAAAAACATGTTCTATCTTATTAGATTTCAGAGATGTGGACACAGTTCAATATTCCTGATTCAAAACTGTCAGCTAAAAAGAGAGTACTGAAGTCTTGGGTTAGCAATTTGAAAAGATATTGAGTGAAAATGGAAGAAAATGGTTGCAAAGGCTCTGATCAGAAAGACTATTGCCTTTCTTACCCATTTTCCTTATTAAAAATGAATTGATTGTGCCTTTTCTTATTCTCAATGAAAGTGTCATTGGCATGCCTAATAGGAATGGAATCAGCTCAGGGTTCTTCTGAGAGTCAGGCAAAAAGAAAGAGGCAGAGAAGGAAGTTGGGGAGGACTACCTGTGTTTACATTTGGAGAAAAACATTATTTAAGATCTTGATGTGTAAATGGGCAAAGGAAATGAATGAAAAAGTCATGTCAGAGGAAATTTAAGTAGCAAACACAGTAGAAAGTGTTCATCTTATCTTAAGTAGTCCACACAGCTGTGGGCATGAAATAGTGATACTGTAAGCTCTTAAGCTGTGCAGGTAGGTAGGATATTCAAGAATGTTTCTGGGGAAGTGCTCTTGGGACCCACATTTCTATTTATTTGGATTCATCTGAGAGGTATCCTTCCTACCTTCTCCTTTTGGGATTACCCTCCTCTGCTAATTCCCACTGTTTGGAACTGGTTCATCACTTGGAACCCTTCTTTCATTGTGAATGAACTCTGCAGTAATAACAGCTCTCACTTGGAGGGTACACACCACATACCAGACATTTCTCTAAGCATTCCTATGTTAATTTAACCATTACTACTGCCCTGCAGTGTAGGTCTCCTCTTTCTCCTTCTCTTCCTCCATCTTTTTCTCCTCTAGATAAAGAAACTGAGGCATAGACAGCAAGTAGTTTGCCCAGGTAATAGATCTGGGAAATGCCTGAGCTGAGATTCAAAACCAGGCAGGCTGACTTCGGATTCCATATTCTATATTTATATGTTTAACCTCTTTACCTTTCCACTGAAGCCTCTTTCTTCCTTAACTCAGATTCCCCCTCTGCATAAAACACCTATTTTGTGAAATGTTACTAGGAATGCACTCAGGGCAATCGTTCAGTGGTTATTATTGGTTTCAGCCTTATTACTGGTTTCAGCCTTATTACTGATTTCAACTTTTTAAAAGAGAATATTCTACATATAAATACTTATGAAAACATTAGGATAAAACACATTTCTACTCCACAGGATTTCCTCACTTTTTTAAGGTGCTAACATGATTCTTTTGGTGGAGGGTATATCATGCAGTATATCTCAAACTTATCTGATTATGAAATCTTTTATTTGGCATTATCTGGTTGAGCATCTTGAACATCTAGGGAAGCTATTGTTGTGCAGGGGATATGGTTTTACCTAAATAACAGCTGGACCTGAGAAGATACTTACTTCCCCTTTGTCTGGAGGCTATGTTTTCTCCCACACTTCACATCTCATGGAGATGCAGTCTTGAAGGAAGTTCTCTTAGCTGCTTCCATGCCATTGCTTTCTGGTCGGCATGGTAATAAAAGCCTTCTTCCTTTGAGGCTAATACTTTCATCCATCCTACTCCTGACTACTTTTCATTGCTTTTATTTACTTAACTCCTGACCTCTTCCCTTCTACATTGAAGACTTTGGCAATTGCAGAGCTATTTTCTTCTCCACCCCAATTCCTCCAATTGTCATGGGCAACATCTATGTAGATGAACCACCCAACAGCCCTTGGAATTCCTTTTCTCTGTGACTACCCATCACACTTATTCCCCTTCAACCACCCACTCCCATGGTTATTGCCAAGAATCCTCCATCAGTAAGATGTAAACTTCTGTATCCCACAATGACCTAAATTTCACTCCTTCCAGCTAACTTTCTTCTTTATAATGCTTCTGATTCTTCACACCTCAGGACCACTATCCCCCAAACTTCTCTTTGATACAGCATTATTTAGAACCACTATCTCCCAAACTTCCCTTTGATACAGCATCATTTTCCCCTTTCCCAATGTTCCCCTTTCTTCCCTGTCCAGTCTAGATTTCATGGTGCACAACCGCAAACCCATTGTTGGTATACCCAAATTTCTCATCCTCTTATCCTTTTGCTAGACCTTTGAAATTCTGCTTGGTCATCCTTTCATTCCAGTTATCAAAGGTTCTCTTCTCCATCTAATAAATTCTACTGCTTGGATGAAAGAAGGAAGATGGTATTTATCATTCTCACTCTCCACGCTGGATTACTCTTGCACTTTCTCTTCCAGGCTATACAAGTTATAGTGGTTTACATTCGTCTCTCATCTTCTTTTCTTCCAGGGTTATCAGGGATCAACTTGCAGTATTTGTTATGCCTTTAATGCAATCAGTTTCAGGAGTGAATGTTTGTAGTAAATTTCCTTCTATAATCAGAATATCAGAGATGAGCATTTTCATGCTTTCCTCTTTCTTCAGCAGGCTCCATATTATCTATCTATCTATCTATCTATCTATCTATCTATCTATCTATCTATTTAATTATTTTAGAGAGAAGGGAAGAGAAAGAGAAAGAGAGGGAGAGAAACATCAATGTGTGGTTGCCCCTCTTGTGCCCCCAACCGGGGACCTGGCCCACAACCCAGGCATGTGCCCTGACTGGGAAATGAACCGGCAACCCCTTGGTTCACAGACCCATGCTCAATCCACTGAGCTACACCAGCCAGGGCCGGCTTCATATTTTTAACATCACTTTTCATTACCATCGTCAATGGGGTGAGCCTGTCCCTTCGACAATCATCCATATTGCAGAACAATTTCCTTTCCTTTTAACACCTTTTATTACAAGCCAATTTAGGCCAAATTAGATTTCTCTTGGTTTATTTGAAATTCCTGCTGTTCAGAAGACATTTTGTGACATGCACCCAGCACAGCCGGCAAAGATCCACGTGTGTGTAGGGGTAGTGTGATTTCATGGCTTATACCTTCTGCGTGCTGGACTCTTGACCCAGCAGAACTCACACAGGGTCCTCCCAGGCTGATAGCTGAATACAGCAGTACCTGGATAGGTTGTTTCTGCTGGGACTTTATAAAGATGATGCAAGGGTTTGGTGAGTGAGTCTAATTCTTTACTCTGGATAGAAAACCAAGTATGGATGGTTAGACAGAAATAATTACAATAGTCATTAGTACAATGATATTCTAATATCAACATGCAGGTCTTCCTCTGTAAGGAACTACAGGCAAACCTGATCCATTGGGACCAAGATAGCATCTCTTATGCAGGCCTGGCCTAGATTCCTTTCTCTGCTTTTTCCTCTCCTCCAGTTTTGCTGCAGATGTGTGCTCTATACCACCTTGTCCCACTGATTTTATTCTTAGTCATAACTTCTGTGGTTAATCACTGCTCACTTTAAGCAAAGCCTTTATCAATTATTTTTATTGCAGTTTTCCTTGCCTTTGATATGCTCTGTAAAAATTCTGGGTGCCTGCTTTTCTTATTAACTCTGGGGAAGGCTTTTTTTTTTTTTTTTTTGCTTGCTTGGTGTTGCAGCCCCCTCTCTCATAACCCGAGTGCGGGGTCCCAAGCTCACTGCCATGTGGGGCAGAAGCAGGCGGGCACTTATTCTCACTTGTTGAGTACCAGAGCTCCTCGAGCTGGAAGATGAGAACAAACCCTGTATTGTTCAGAGTCAGGAAAGATGCGTGCTGAATAATAGTACTATAGGAGACATTGTCGATGCCCTGCCTGTATCCCTCTCCATCTACCTGCCTGACATTGTCTGCGTCTTTCTCTGTGCCTGGGACCTTTGTCTTTCTTCTCCCAGGTGCAGCTCTTAACTCAGAGTGAGAGGCAATCGTGCACTGCCCAGAAATTAACAGTCTAGAGCAACTTTCAATCAATGAATCATGGGTGTGGCTGTATCAATACCTCAGCTCCCTCACTTCTTGAGCAGAAAATATTTGTGGCAGGTATGTTCTGAGTCATTTCTCAGAGTTTCCCATGGGGTGATGCTCCACTCACCCACCAGGGTAGCTGGCTTCATTGCACGATCTTTGTCAGCCACCTTCTTTTCCCTGTGTTATTTTTCCTGCTCCCCTACTGGGATTCCCAGCACATCCCAAACAAAGTGCCTCACTTGAATTCTGGTCTCAGGGTCTGCTTCTGAACTTACCAGAAGTAAAAGAAGCATTACACATTGTTTGAGCAGCGTTAACTCAGGGCTATTCCATGTAACCCTGTAACACACTCTACTGTGAGCTATACTGGTCAAGGACCTTGACCAGTATTGTTTCACTGTGACAAAATAGATATCACATAAAATGTACTACCCTAACCATTTTAAGTCAATAGTTCAGTGGCATAAAATACATTCACATTGTGCAACTATCACCACATTCGTCTCCAGAACTCTTTTCCTCTTATACAACTGAAACTCTGTCCCCATTAAAAAAGAACTTTCGTGGTCCTCTCCCCTAATCCCTGGCAAACCCCATTCTACTTTTTTAAATCTCCCTTTTCCCTCATGCCCCAGCCTCTGATAACAACCATTCTACTCTTATTACTGGTTTCAGCTTTTTAAAACAGAATATTCTACGTATAAATGAGAGCACAAACATCAAAGAGCTATGTTCTCTATAAAGTAGCCTAAGAATGATTTCTACCTAAGGAAGGGTTATATTTCTCTAGGGGTTTCAGGGTTTGCTTACCTCTCTTAAGTGGGGTTCTCAGGCCATGAAATACACAATCGTTCCTGGAATAACAGTAGTGGGTTTAATTCCTAGAAAAAGAGAGCCAGGAAGATGATTTCCAGTGATACTGAGATTGTTAGAGGCTAGTAACAGTAGGAAATTTTTGAAATGTGGGTGATTAATGCATTATAAATTTAAAAGAATTTATTGAATTACATTCTGAGCACCTTGAAAGTAAGTGTGCTCAGTATAGTATGATTAGAGCAGCTGCTCAGAGGTCTGGAGGAGAGGAACCAAATGCTTCCTGCTAATAGAGAGAGTCTTCAAATGTAACATATTCATGCATTCATTCATTGATCTATTCTGCCAAGAATATTATTGGGCATCTACCATGAGGAACATGCCGTGTTAAGAACTGGAAATGTGGATATGAAGTACAAGATTTCCTCGCCTCAAGGAGCTCAGTGTTAAATATGAGGCACAAGAAGTATCTCTCTGGGGAAACTGGGGTTTGGGAAACTGGTACATAAAACGTTGGTACTGTAGTCATGGCTATTGTTGTCCCTGTCTCTGACTCAGAAGTTTCAGGTCTTTTGCCAGCATCCATGAAACTATAGTAGGCTAACTTACTTACTTGCAAAGAGTGTAAAATCTCTCATCTTTATAGTTTCGACAATTGGCATTTGGTACATTCTTGTTGATTAGGCAGCATCTATATGATTAGCTATATAAAAGATGGTGACCAGGATGATGAAGTATCTGAAAACCACATCTCATGAAGAGCAATCAAAGGGACCCAAAGAGTCCAGGCTGGAGAACAAAAAGCCAAGAGCGCATGCAATGGTCTTCTACATGGTGAAGAACAAAATAGAAGAAAGAGCAGCCTTTGCCTGGACTGCTACAAAACACACAGTTCCAACCAATATGAGGAAGACATATCAAAGCGAATTTTAGCCAAAGGGAAGAAGAAGCTTACCCTCAAAGAGCAGCCAGTGTGGTAACGCACATGAATAAATTGGATTTTATAATAAAGATCTAAATTATTTGGGTCAGACCCTACTTAAGCATGCTCAGTGATAAAATGTGTTTCCTTCATGGGTCCTGTACTCATGGATATGGAAGGTATTTAAACTCACCTTTGGGATCATGTATAAAGAACTCACTCTCCTTCTAGGTGAGAGACTGTGTAAGATATCTTAGATTTCTTGAACAATCAGATTCTAGAATTTTTTAGTTATTTTCTTGTTGATGAATCCTTTCCAGACCAAAGACCCAGGGGAGTTAGAGTACAGTTCTCTGGGTGGACATACTTGAAGCTATAAGCCACTCTATTTACTCCCTAACATACTATTCTGCAGATGTCTTATAAAAATGGAATGCCAGTCTAGAAAGGAACTGGAAATAGATAAAGGAAACCTAAGGCAGGTGCCAAGTCATACTGTCTGCTTCACTATTTACTCATTCATTTACTGCACAATTACTTCGTATCTACTCTGTGCCGGGTCTTGTGGTGGGTATAGAGACTATGGGAAGGAGCCAAACACAGCGCTTTGTCCTTGAAGATTTCACATCTGGATGTGGACCGAGATAAGTAAATCAACAATTCAGGCATATTTTATGTAGTGTTAAGACAGTTGAAAGCCCAAAGTGTACAGGGGAAGCAGACAAAGTGACACAGGGACAGAAAGTTTCCCAGAAGAAACCACCGCAGGTCCTTAAATAACATCGTTGCATTCATCGTCATTTCATTATAACTTACATGCGATGCTGTAGGAACCTAACTCTTGTCTATATCAGTCAGCCTTTGGTAAAATTGGTTTTGCTATATATTATTTTGCTGAAGTTCCAAGAACCTGTCAACAGTGCTAAGTGAGGACTTACTGTACATATGAGCTGAATCTTGAGGGACAAAGAGGAATTACAACGTTGCACAATTTTAAGTGAGGTTAGAGGATAATCTGCAGAAGAAAAAACATGTCCTAAGGCACAGCATGAAGTGTGAAATAGTCTGGTGTGGCCTGGAACTAAAATCGGCTGGTGCGTCCAAAGTAAAGACTGCAGGGGGAAGACTTATCTGTGTCCCGCATGTGGAAGGGACTGCTGAGTTCAGCAAGAACCGGCTCACAAAATCCCATGGGATAGAAATGAGTCAACATGGACAGACTCAGCTAGAATTTTTTTTCCCAAAGATGACTGTTTGCAATGAGCAGGATAAACTGAAGAAGAAAAGACTTAGAGGCAGGAAATGAGGGAGGAGGTGGTTGTAGTAATGCAAGAGAGAAATGTTGAAAGTTGAACAACTGCAATTAGAGTATATTCTGGATTATAGGTATAGAAGTCTCCTTGATTTGCCCTAAAAACTCTTTATGTGTCAAGAGGAAATCCAGGGCAAGACTCCATGACCTGATGAGTGAGGGCTGGTCCCACATGTGGCAGCATCAGTGGCATCAGGTAAACCAGAGTAGGAGGGCAGGCCCATCTCCCCCCCCCCTTCCCATTTGTCTGGGCTTTTCCAATCCCTCTGAAAGGCAGTGTGGGTGCTGACTGGTATCCTCCAGTGTCTATGGAGAACATTTGAAGACAGTGCAAAAATACTGAAAGAGAAAGGGTTTAGTTGCTAGGAAACCAATGGCCACTATTAACCACACCTACAGGGCAGCTCCAGACGAAGTCCTTTCTCTTCAGAGAGGAATTTCTAACTCCTCCCTTCATCTGCCTTTGCCCACGTATTTTCTTTTCTTTTGGGGTGCAGCAGCCCTCTGGCCCACTAACAAAGGGTTTCTAACGGATTATGCAAAGTGTTCAGAGCTAGAACTTGGCCAGAGGTGAGTCTTTTTTTCCCTTCATTCCTCCTACGAAATCAGAAAAAAAATTGGGAAAGTCTTTTTTCCCCCTTTCTTTAGGTCTAAGAGCAAATGACATTGTGACAGTACCTTTTAAAGTTTTCACATGCATTTTTTTCTAAATGATTTTTATTGAATACCCATAACTTCAAGCAAAGATCTGGGCTAGGCATGGAAGTGGAAGTGGATAAGAGGTAGCTATGAAAACTTCCATTTAATAGGTCATGATCAGATTGGAGAAAGGTGTCAGGCAAAAAATGTGGGTGGTAAGGGTCGCACCATGTTGGTCTTCTTCGTGCTATGGTCCAGCACCTGGCAAAACCGCACAGGACCTGCTCCTCGTGCATGCTCAGTGCATATTGGGAACAGAAAATAAATCTCGAATCAAAACTCACAATGCCCATCTTCCTTTGCACACATCATGGGTTCCTAACAAAATAAACAAATTGTTAAAGTAGTTCAACCGCATCCTAATGACGTGAGCGCAGGAAAGAAACAAGTTCAGGAGGGAAGCCGTGTTGGGGGAGCATTGTGGTGAGGTAGGTAGCTGGGCTTTTACCACAACACCTGTAATGGCCAAGTCAACAGAATCTTGAGAATTGTAGCAAGCTGAACTGTGTATCCCTGCTGTACCCCACCTCTGCTCTTTAATTACATGGTGAAACCCTAACCCTCAGTATCTCAGAATGTCACCTCACTTGGTGGTAAGGTCTTTAAAGAAGTGGTTAAGTTAAAAGGACACCTTTAGGGTGGGGCCCTAATTCAATCTGACTGGTGTCCTAGAAAGAAGAGGAAGAGGCCTCAGAGACGCTCCTGCACACAGAAGAGCAAAAAGACAACTTTCTGCAAGCCAAGGAGAGAGCCCTCACAAGACACCAACCCTGAAGGCACCTTGATTTTGGACTTCTAGCCTCCAGAATCACAAGAAAATACATATCTGCTGTTTAAGTCACCTAGACTGTGGGATTTTATTATGGTAGCCCTCACAACCAAGAAGTCTTATATAGACCAATGAATTCTAGGGAGAAGCAAACTTAACCTTATACTTTCTGTCTTCTAATTAGAACTTAGTGGAAAATAGCTTGTAGGATGGGACTTGTCAGCCATGGGAAATAAAGGAGTCAGGGAGAGAAATGTGCTTTATGGAGTGAAACTCCAGGGCTCCGTGCTGAATCAGATCAGTGAAGCCAAAGGTATGTTCTGCCTCCCTGGGGTAGCTTACCCTGTCCTCCCCTTCAAGTAAGGAAACACAAGAAGAAGATGTTTAACACAAACTCAGAAGTGTGAGCAGCCCCCAGGAATTCTAGAAATGACTAACAGAAGTTTCCAAGTGGGTGAGCTTAGCTCCCTCCTTCACTAACCCTGACTTTCATCCCTGCCCAGCACCATCGAGACCTCAGGCTCCTGAAAAGATACACCAACAGGAACGTTTAACAGTGATTCTCAGAGGATACCCCGGAGGAAAAGAATTGAAAGTCCCCAGTAAAATATCAGGACTAAGAGAAGTTCTGTCTAGAGCAAGTCATCAAGAGCAAGATGAAGAACACGAACAAACAAACAAATAAACCAAAGATTATGACATCTACAAACTACAGAAAAAATAAAGAGAAGGAAAAATGCACACAAAATACAGGCAGAGAACCAAGTCTAGAAGAAAAAATAACCCAAGAAACAGACGGCAATTCCCCAACAACATTTCTAGTTATTGAGCCACCTAATGAGAGTTTGAATTCAATACAAACCGGTGCTCAAAGATGAGATAATAAAGCTATAGAACATGATGAAAAGGGACATTGCAGCCCTAAGGAAGAAAAATGGTTGAATAAAATACTTTCATTACAGAACTAAAAAGTAAAATTTTAAAAAGTAAGGAAGGGAAAAGACATCGCTGAAAATTCAATTACTGAAAATGTGAAAATACTTGAAAATAACACAATGAAAGCAGATCACAGAGGGCAAAGAAAGCAATCAGATAGATACTACTAGATAGGGTGGGCAGAGAAAGAGAAATGTAGTGTTTACTTATATTTGCTTAACAAATATTATGGAGTACATTTATGTGGGCAGTCTCTGTCTTCAATGCCCTTACAGACATTAAATAAATAAAAAATCAGTAGGTTAGATGCTGATGGGTGCTAAGGAGACACAGAAAGTGAGGTAAAGGGATAGTGAGTGTGGTGCTGGAGGTGTTGATATTTTATAAAGAATGGTCAGAAGAAGCCTCTGGGACAGGGTGACCCTGGGGATGAGACCTGAATGAAGGGTGAAGGCTAGCCCCAACAATGTTTAGAGGATGGGACTTCCAGGGAGAGGACACACAGTGTAAAGGCCATGGGGTAGGAACAGGCCTGATAGGTTTGGGGAGCAGCAAAGGGCTGGGGGGACTGAAAAAAAGTCATCAGTGGGGAGGATGGTAGGAGATGAGGCCAGGGAATTCAGATGTGCTTTACTGTATAGGCCATCAGAGGCGCTCGGGCATGTATTCTGTAGATTGTTTTTTGAACAGAGGTGGGACAGATTCATTCTGGCTGCTTTGCTCACAATAGACTATTGCAGAGTGAGGGTAGAATCAGGGAAACAAGCTCAGGCTACTGCAGTGTTTGAAGCAAAAGATGATGGTGGGATGAAACCAGATTACAGTTGGTGATTGGAAGAAGTGGTCAGATTCTGAATATATCAGAGGTAGAGATAATAGGATTTATAGAAGGATTAGATAAAGGGTATGGAAACAAGAGAGGAGCCAATGAGATTTCCAAGGTTTTTTTTTTTTGGTCTGAACATCTACAAGTATACAGTTCCCATCTAGGAGGTTAGGAAGACTGTGGAGAAGCAGATTTGCGGTGGGAATCAGAGTTTGGTTTTGGACGTGTTAAATTTGTCTCTTAATTCAAGAGGGGATGATACAAGGAGGTGGTTGGGGGTATAGTTCTGGGATTCCAAGAAGAGGTCTGGCTTGAAGATATAAGTGTGTGAGTTGTCAGTGCAGAGTTAAAGTCCTTGAGGTGAATGAAGCACACAACAAATAGAACAGAAAAATTATTCAAGGATATAATGGAATAAAAAATCCATGACTCTGCAGACTAGGGGAACTTGCTCTGCTTGAAGAAAATTTGATGCAGAGCACCTAAGCAGAAAGTATGCAATGCAGAGACATCCTGGTTCAGTTGCTGAAGTTCAAGGATAAAGAGAGCTTTTCAGGCATCCAGGAAGGAGTAGTAAGTCACAGAGGAAGGAGACAGAAGGCTGACCACAGCATTATTCAATAGTTGAAGAAGGTAATAGACCAATGTCTACATTTTCTGGAGGAAAGTGTGATTTGAGAATATCAGATATAACCAAGATGTTGTTCAAGAACAGAGTAACAGGCATATATTCTTAAATAACTCACATAACTCAAGAAATATTGCACCCCTGAGCTCTCACTGAAAATACTTGAAAATGAAATCAAGACATATAAGAGATGAATCAAAGCACAGAAATCAGCAATGGAGGATGTGGTAAGAGTGAGCATTGAGTCAATTTATATATAGACCCGATATCAAATAATGCTGGGAATGATTCTTACAAAGCAGAATGCAAATACTACAAACCTTGACAGTATAAAAATGATGTTCTAACTAACAAAAATCAGGAGGTGGTGGAGGGATGGTGGGAGGAAGTGTGAGTGCTAATGCTTCATCACTTAGGGGAGTCAATCAGTGCTGCCTAAAATTGGAACTAAGAGTTTAAAAACACCCAATGCTTCTAATTAGGATCTTCACAATTTTATTTCTCAACATCACACACAGTATTTTAAAAATCTAGTATGATAAAGATTCATTTCAAGATTAGCAATTCCTCCTATTTCATTTTAATTTCTTTGGGTAAATTCAAATAACACTGAGCACTTTTAATAGTGCTCTAATAAAAAATAGTGCTTATAGCATCATTTTATTTTTAGAAAAACATTCATTAATCTATTATCTCTCTATGGTTATATATAGGGAAACCTATGGAACAATATTCACCTAAAATATTGATAGTTAATTTTGGGTTATGTGATTTGATGTGATATTTTTTTGTAGTTCTCTGCATTGCTTGAATTCACAAGCACATATTACTTTTACAAAAAATAATAGCAAGTTTCTTTTTTTTAAGTAATGATTTTAACAGGGTGCAGCCGAGAGGGGGTCCCAAAAAGGGATTTGGAATGGGGTCCGAACTCAAGGTATCTAGGAAATATTAAGATGTCCTTACCCCTTCCCCACCACAGGTGTGAGTTGGGGAAGGGACAAATGGAGCAGGGCCATTGAGAGCTGTTTGGTACAGCAAAGGCTTTGCAGCTAACCTCTGGCATGGTCATTTAACATATCTATAACCTTTAACTGGCTTCATAGATATGTTAAATAGCTCTGAGCTATTTAATGCAGGGGACCTGTTCTGAGCCAGGGTAATGGAAGTCACTCTTCCCAAGGTGTAACTAGGGGGGCAGGTCCCCTGAGTTACAGTGCCTGTGTGAGAGCTTGGAGCTGATTGGCTCCACAACATGGAGCCACACCTGTCCATACTCGCGATGGCAGATTATTCAAACTTGGAATAATACAGGAATGCTGGCAGGTGGACCCAATTGTAGGAGGAGTTGGAAATGGGGCTGCAAAGGAGAACTGGCACAGGGATTTAAACCCAGACATTAAAGGAGAGTGAACCACATGGCCGTGGCAGTACAGAGAGAGAGCCACGTGCTTTTGGACAGAGTGGGGACCCCTGCAGCTGGGGGTAGAGAGAATGATCACTCGGTTTTAGCAGAGAATCCCCACTAGGCTTTGCCGGAGTGGCGACCCTACCCTCTCCACAGCTCTGGTGGAAGAGAGAACCATGTGGTTTTGACCAGAGTGCAGACCCCTGCAGCTCTGGTAGAAGAGGACCATGCAGCTTTGGGGTGCTCCCCTTGGCCATGTGGCCTGGGAAGCAGGAGAGACTTTGCTTGGAAGAAGGGTGAAAGAACTCTTTGCCAGTAGGTCATGAGAAGGTGCCACATGGCTTTGGATTAGAGATCCTGCCTGGACAGCGACACAGCTGACGGTGCCAGCAGCCTGAAACATGGATGTGTGCTCTTTTCCTGAGCTACTGTACCCTGAATTAGGGCAGGGAGAAGGAAGGGCTGTGTGCATCTGTGGTTATCCTAAAGGACTTTGATATTTTAATGAGGACATTGGGTCACTACTTTAAGTCTGTATGGCTTTAAATAAGCCTTTCCTTTCCTTTTCACAAATCTCTGGCACCGAGAGATGTCTTTCCTCTGGTGGTGGACAGTCGAGCCCAGTAGGTGGCCCGGACAGTATTAGTATACTGTCCTTGGCGGGGAGGGGGGCCCTGTTGTTCTGCAACAGTTTTTGGCATCCCTGGGTGGGCCAAGTATTGCTCCCCCCCTTTGGACCTCTGTTATGTAACACCATGAGAGATCGTTTGCAAGAGGCTGCCAGAATGAGCAAGAAAGGAGATGATGGTGGGATTGGTCGGGAAGGAAGGTTTCTCAGAAGGGCTTTGAAGAGAGCAATTGCCAATGGGCAAGAGCTGCATTTGCATAAGGAGAGGAAAATTTATGAAGCTTTGGAATCATATAGAAATATGTGGACATGGGCATATTTCATTGAGGGAATAATGAAAGCTTTCTTATATTCATTGCCTGTTATGTGTTAGAATACAAAAAACTATCTCTTACAAGGTGAAGGGTATTATCCCTGTATGTGGTAAAGGGTTAGCTCAGCAGAGTCGGTGTGTGCAAATTCTGCACCTTCCCAAGGAAGGACTGATCCCCTGCTGGCTCCTGATAAATGATCTCTGAATCCTTGGAATACCCTTCTCCATAAGAGTGTTTTTGTGGCACCTGGCCCTGGGGCCATATTGGCTAGTATAGATAGCTTATATTAACTATGCAATTTATGGTGAAACCTGGTTTGTTCTCCTGGGCCTATCCTGTATTAGTGTGATCTCTGGGGGTCCTGAAGACTGATTATATGCAGTCACACAGGCATCTAGTGAATGATTCCCCAAGAAAAAACCTGGACACCAAGAGCTGGCTGAGCTTCCCTGGTTGGGATAGTTTGTACTGGTTGTCACACCTCACTGCTGGGACATTTCAGTGCTGTCCATGAGTCCACTGGGAGAGGGCGACCAAAACCCGGCACTGTGTCTTCTGGACCCCTGGCCAAGCCACCCCTTCTCTCTGGTGATTTGAATCTGCATCTTTTCCCTGTAATAAACCATAACCTTGAGTGTAACAGCTTTTCTGAGTTCTGTAAATCCTTCATGTGAGTCATTAAACCTGAGGGCGGTCTTGGGGACCTCTGGAGGACCTGCTTTATGGATGGGGGAACTGAAGCTGAGAGGATTCGTATACCTTGCTCATGGTCACGTGGGCAGTGAACACAAGAGGCAGTTTAAACCCAGGACATTCTGGCTACAAAGCCTTACATTTCCTGCTACAGCAGAGGTCTTCAAATAATTTTATAGCACTTTGGGATGTAGATACGAGAAAATGTAACAGAACCTTCAATATATGAATTAATTACTAAAAATATGGTATCTTCATAGAGGAAGGTTTTGAGTTGTATTGTCTGGTTTCAAGCGCCCAATTCCAGGGCAGCCACTGAGGCATTGCTGTGCTAAGTGAGAAAAGGCTATAAACCTACACCCTGCACATTTGCTGCCTTTGGCCCAAGGGCCCTCATCAGGCTTCTTTCTCTGTCTGACTCCGTGGTAGTCACCTCAGGCTTCCCGTGTTCCTGAAGGTTGCTCCTTATCCCTCAGGTTGTAGATCCGTGGTCCTCTGTTTAGGACGGCTAACCATTCTGGTTTGCCAGAACTGTCCTGTTTTCAGTCCTTCAAGTCCCCTAAACCAGGACATTCCTCAGTCTCACATACAGTGGGATGACTGGTCACCTACTCCAGCCTTCTGTCATAGTTGCCCTTGAACATAAGTTTCAGGAACTGAGTTTTGTCCCACGTGGACAAGAGTCACCTGGGGTCTTGTTGCAATGCAAACCCTGACTCAGCAGGTCTGGCGGGGCCTAAGACTCTGCATTTCTGACAAGCGCCAGTGATGCTGCTGGTCCCACTGGTGCTGGGACCACATTCGGAGTGGTAAGGGGTGGACACTCACTTTGCCTTAACCCAATAATTGTTTCAGTGGTGGCAATGTCCTGTTTGTGGGTTTCCCCCATAACCTGCACGTTACCCCAGGAAAGGAGCTATGTTCCAAGCCTCCATGTTCCCAATCCTGGCAGGATGCCCAACGCAAAGTCGGTGCCCAGAGGATTCCTTCTGGACACATACAAGAGAGTGAAAATCTCTCAGAGGGGCCCAGGATTCATACTGAGAACCAGCAAGGGCCAGGGTGAATCCAGTAAACTGAAGACCCTGTGTCAGGCCACAGAGGAGCCTGATGGGGTGGGCTTGTTCAGCCGAGCCTGATGTTCTTCCTGTGTCCCCACACTGGGTTGCACCCAAAAGAGATGGCTGGTGAGCATGATCCAAGTCTCCAGAGGACAGAGGGAGCAGCACACTGTCTGACAGGGGATGAGTTACTTCATTTGAACATTTGCTTAGAGGTGGCCCCTGGACTGTGTCACTAAATGCGCTGGGGTGGAAACTGTTTTCTCAAGAGCAGTCCCCAGGCTTCGAGATGCTGCTTTGCGGAAGGTAACTGGAGGCTGGCCTGTTCCGCCTCTCTAATTCCCAGCTGGCCTGTAAATAAACACTATACTAGCTTGATGATTTGCCCTTGGTGAAATCCCCTGTGAGATGGCCTGTTCCACGGAGGAGGGAAAGGCTCTGGGAAGTTCAGCAACTGGCCGAAGGTCCACAGAGAGCAGGCTGCACCAGGCTGGATTCCATGTACCGATTTCTAATTTAGAGCCCTTTCAACCGGAACCCACCAGATTCCAGAGGAAAATGCCATCTCGCGTCAGCCTGAGAAATGTGCCCTTGTGTCCCCGTTGCGCGTTGTCAGGGTCTCCAGGAAATGGCATCGTTCAACTCACAAGCAGAACTACCAAAAGTTAAAAAATTCGACTTTCCAGAATCCTAAAAGAATGGGCCTTTGGCCAATAGCCGCTGAAGGGAGCTGGCTGAGTCTGCAGGGGGCACCGCCTGGAGCCTCCAGGGCGCACGCAGCCTGCCACAGCTCCTCAGGTGTTTGCTCAGGGGGTGGCGGCTGGGGAGGGGAGCAAAGTCCCCTGTTATCTGGGAATCCCCCTTATTTGGAAGATTTTGACTAGACCTTGACGTTAATTAAATTGTTTCTAAGGGCCTAATGTATTATACGTAATGTTTGCTTTCTAATGACCACCAGATGTTTTTTCAACGCTAATGAGGGGTGTATAATAACTCCCAGATTCCCAGTAGAAGCTGTGGAAGTCAGCTGTCAACCAAGTAGACGCTCTGGGTGGACTTAGCACTCCCCGGGACCTCGCAGCAGTGGGGCGGGGCTTTGCTGCTCCAGGGTTCCCCATGCCAGGCTCAGGGCAGTGAGGGCGGACTCAACGTCAGCACCGGTAGGTTCTGAACCGAGCCGGCTTGTTGAATTCGTAGATGGATGTCAAAATTGGAACATGTCTCAGTGTCCAGATATGTTCACCTTTAATGCATGTGAGACTCTTCTTTTATTATTTAAAAAATGATAGCTTTCATTTTTTTATTATTAAAGATTTGTCTCTGCCGAAAAGTTAGGAGGTATAGATTAGCAAAAAGTAAAGAAGTAAGAGGGAAATAAAAGAGATAAAGAAAGAAAGAGGGAAAGTAGAGTAGAAAAAAAAAAAGAAAAGAAAATAGGTCAATTTGCCTAAATCTGCTTTGACTAAAACAAGTTTGCCTGAGTCACTTGCCAATTCACACTTTTGTGTAGAAGTCAGTGTCGTGAGCATGTCTTTGGGTCCCACTCTTTGTTCTTCTTTTTGGCATTTAAGAATACTTAAAAAAACATATTCCTAGCTGAGGTTTTGACTGATTTTGGTATATCTCATTAGGGTTTTGGTATATCTCATTAGGATCTATCAAAACCGCTATGTTCTACAAATAATGAGAGGCCTCTCAGTGAGAGATGATTTTATCAAACCCCTGGTAGATGTGCTTTAGGAGCTGGTCTTTAGGAGCCTGGGCATTAGCTGCAGTGGCGGTTACCAAGCCCACTACCTGTGAGAGACCAACCCCAGATTTGGTCTCTGTCCTCCCTGTCACTGACCTGGGATGGCTGCTGTCACTGTATATACCCTGTATATACATTTGAGTGTATATACACAAATGCACGAGTATATACACACATATATACACATATTCCATTAGATACATAAAATGTATCTTACATGCATATTTTATGCAGCTATATTTAAGCAAAATGATATTTTAATTTAAAACCTTCTCCATTAACAGAAACCATATGTCACTAGACATTCTACTATAACATTATGTTAAACACCTGAGTCGTATTTAAGCCCACCGACAGGTCACTGCTGGATGTTGCTCTTAGAAACACTGTATTCTGTTGCTGGCTTTCCTGCTGGCCCTTACCATTGCATCTCAAGCATCTTTGAATGACAGTATGTATAGATGAGTCTGTTGGACAGTTACCCAGTAGTCCACAGAGTGGAGGTGCCATAAAACTATTCTTTGTTCCTTGAGGCTAAAGGGACTAAATCCCTCAGACTAAACTCCTTGGGGTGGTATTAATGTTTTGTAAGCTTTTGATACAGACATCCCCAAATTTCTCTCCAGAAATATTGTGTCAATTTTTATTTTCTACCCGTGGAATATGATAATGGAAGTTTCCCTACACTATTCCCAACTCTGGGTCGTTCTTTCTTTTCTCCTCCTTTAATTCCAAAAATAATACATGCTTATATTAAAAACAAACAAAGGAAAAAAAAAACAAAGTGACAAAGCAGTAGTATAGATTTACAGAGAGAAAATAAGCAAAGGCTCCTTCCTCCTCTATATGTCTTCCCCTGACTCCACCATCTAATTTTCCTACTGAAAGGGATCTCAGTTAATGTTGGTGGACATGCTCCCACAACATGCTCTTCTGCATTTGTATTGCAGGTACTTGATCATAAATGGAATCAGATATACAGTATATACACCATAGATAGTGTATACAGTATATACACTCTATCGCTTGCTGTTCTTTGTATACAGTATATACACTCTATCGCTTGCTGTTCTTTTTTCAGCTAACGGTATATCTCAGACGTTTTTCCACGATAACATGCATAGGTGGTTCTTTGAACTATTGCATAGTGTTCCAAGGAATGGATGTGCCGCAATCTATTGAAACTGTTCTTCATTAATAGACATTTAACTTCCGTATATTCAGTATTTCTAATGTTTTAAAAAATGGCCAGTTTGATAAATGAGAAAATTTATGTTACTTTTATCCTAGTACACATGTCCCTGATTCCCAAGTTTGGTAAACATTTCTCATATACTTAATTGACCATTTGTAAATTTCTTGCAAATTGTCAGGGCACAGGTTGAGACAGACATTTCTAATGATGTGCTAGGTTGCATTTTCTAGGTCTTTTGCTTCTAAGTGGGGCTGAGTGGCTGTTTCTTGTCAATGGAATGTGAGGAGAGAAAATGGTATCACTCCCAGGGAGAGGGAGGTTAAGAGTGGGTGTGCCCTGGAACACTTAGGCGCCATGTGCCGGAAGGAGCCTGGGTCCTTGCATGACTGTGTGGAGCAGAGCCCTCCTCCCACCCCCCTACCCCACCATCAACTCACATTGGACCGTGTGATAGAGTGAGGGATGAACTAACTCAGTACTAAACCACCGAGATGGGGCTGGTTTATTACATAAACTAGCATTACTTACCCTGAACACATATGTAGAGGCTTTTAAAAATGAATCTTCAGAAGTTATCTTTGGCCCTCAAGTAATAGTAGATTTTTTTTTAGTTAAGGTTAAACATGCTTACATTTAGTGATTTTGGGGCATTTTTATTGCTTTCCCCACTGGGAACATTTCTCCCACGCAGCTGGCTGGCTCCTTTTCACCTCTCAGGTCTCAGCCTCATCATCACTAAGCCAGAGAGGTCTTCCCTGAACCCCAGTCTAATAGAATAGACTCCTATGCCTCAGTCTCGCTCATGGAGGGATGACTTTCTTCCAGCGATTTTTATTCGTACATTGACCTATATGTTTGTGTTTGTCTCCTGCTCTCCATGGTAAGTCCTCAAAGGAAAGGCTGGTGACTGGATTGCTGTCTTCTCTGCACTGAGTGCTTAGCAGAGGGTATGAACTTCACCAGGTGCACAGCAACTGTTTGCTGAGAAATGAATGATTCACATTTTCTATGTACATTTAAAAATAGCACTGCATATAGGCAGGAGTCCCCAGATAATGCTTGGTACACAGATGGATTTATTTTTTTTAAGATTAAAAAATTTATTTTTAAAAGGGGAATGGAGGGAGAAAGACAGGGAGAGAAACATCAACCTGTGGTTGGTTGACTCTTGCCTGACCCCTGCTGGGGATCTGGCCTACAACCCAGGCATTGCCCTAGGTCTGGAATCTAACTGGCAACCCTTTGGTCCACAGGCTGGAACTCAATCCACTGAGCCACACCAGCCAGGGCTAATTTATTGATTTATTATAGTAGTTCTATGGCTTCTAGGAACTGGGGACCATGGTTAAAGCCATACTGATATGATCATACTGATATGGTCAGACAAATTCATGCAGCAAATGGCAAAACTAAAGCCCAGAGAAAAATGAGTTGTCCACAGTCACCAAGAGAGTGGTTGCTTAACCAGGACTAGAATCCAATTATTTAACACCTGCAGCAGTAGAGTGCAATGGTTAAAATGGGCTTTACACACACTTGATCGCAAGCCCCGTTTTGTCACTTACTTGTCATGTGGTCCTTGGTAACTTGTCTAAGTTCTTTTCCTTTGTAAAAATGGGATGATAATACCTCAGCATAATTGGAAAGTTTAAATAGTCACAATGTAAGGTTATCATAATTTATATGTTTCTCCTTGAATAAGTGGTCAATAAACAATTATGATGACTACAATATTGGCATTGAGAGAACTCTACTCATCATTCACATTTGTCTCCCAGCCTTATATTGGTTGCTGGGACATCAAAACATGTAACACCTTCTCTCTGCCCTTGAGAGTGTCGGGGTCCAGTGGCCTGTGAAAGACTCCTGAGCAGATGGTTTAATGACGCAGGACAGATGCCGTATGCAGGTGTAGACCAAGGCAGGGCCGGGATCTGCCTCAGGTGGGGCCATAGGACACAGAGATCTTTCCTTCTCTAGACAGTGGGTGCTTCTGTCTCTTCAAATGCATAGTTTCCTACATGGACCAGTGTGGTGTTCTGGGGGGGGCCTGGCAGCTTGGAGCCTGTGGATACCCCTTTGGAAACATATGCATGTATATAATATACACTCTTCATATCACTGCTGCAGCTAAGGGTGCTCAAACCTGAGCATGCTTCCAAATCACCTGGAAGGCTTGCTCAAATGCTGATGGCTGGGCCTCGGCCCCAGGAGGGTTTCTGACTCAGTGGGATGGGGATGGGGCTAATGAATGGGCATTTCTAATAGTCCCTGGCTATGCTGCTCTTACTGTCAGGAAATCACACTTTGAGAACCACTGGTCCACTACAGTGGCCCTCATCCTGGCTGCACAGTAGGGTCATCTGGGAGACTTTTACAAACTTGCATTGCTGGAACCCTGTCTGCCAACTCTTTTGTTTCATTCCATCTATCACAGATCAGGACTAGGTGTCACTGTTCCACAAGCTCATGGCTTGGCTTCTTTCAGGGGACACAAGCAGGACACGTTGGAGCCGTTGCATGATATCTGCTCAACTCATCACTTGATTAGTTCACCAAAACATCCACCCTCTTTCACGCTACTGGCCAAGATGTGCAAAGAATAGTGCATTTTCATAAAGTCAAGTTCTATTGATCTCAGGCAAATTAGGTCTCTATGTCACATCTCATGAGAGAAAAATGTTAAGTGCACTTGGGTGAATCTGAGAGGGCAGGGGATTCTTCCCACTGTAATGAGGTATCTACAACTCTGATGACATTTCTTACATCTCTCCTTCCAAAGATCAGGATGAGTCTACAAATGGGTGGGGTACTTCCCGATTCTCTGCTCTTCTTTCTCCTAAGCTATAAAACACGACAATGTCCATACCAGTTCTGGAATTCCTGGATTCTGTCTTGAGTTTCTGATCATGAAGGTAGCTACTGATCCTTGAGACCCCACCACATTGCTGATGCCTATACTGGGGCATGTATGTGCATTCCTTTATCAAATCTCAAATCTCTTAAGATATTCTCCCACTCCACTTTTTTTCACAGATAAAAAAATAAGATTCAGAGAAATTATTTCTAAAGAGTAGCAGTTGCTAAGCTGAGATTCCATCACAGTGCCAATCACTTCGATTTCGGCCCAGCATCATCTTCGGACTCCCCATTCCCCTCATGCCTCATTGCGATCATCCTAGTGGGGAATTGCCCACTGCATGGCCCACTGCATGGTGCTCTCCCTGAGTTTTAGGACCATGAATTCAATGTGAAACCTGTCAGCATGGCTTTATTTTTCTCTTGGCAGGCTCAGCTATGTGGGTGCAAGCTTAGAGTAGGCAGAACACTGGATGTAACCAGCACTGGGGTTTTGCCAGACTTGAAAATGAAAGGAGAGTGGGTAAGGGAATTGAGGGACTGTGCAAGGGGAAGAATTTAATTGTAGATTATGGTATCTAGCTCAGAGAGCCTATGGGAGGGTGAAGGAGAATAAAAAGGAGAGAAGATCAAGGGATTGAAGGTTCCCATAAGACTGAAGAATTGCTGGAGTTGGACTGCTAAAGAGAATGATCTGGAAAGTTAGAAATTGGTGGCTAAAGAATAAGAGAGAGAAACTGTGATTGTGTACAGGTTGCCATTGTTGGTAAGGACAGAGTCTAGGAGGGTATAACCGGTGGTGGGAAGCGTTAGGGTAGGAGAACTGGGTCATCCCAGGAGGGCAGGTCAAGCCATTCAGAGGCCAGTCAATGGAAAGACCCATCGACAACTGAGGCCCTCCCGAACTCAGCCTGTGCCCCTGTTGCCCTGTGTTGCCCCCACATCTGCCGCAGTGCCCACACGTTCCCATGGCCCCCCGATGCTGCTCTTTCAGGACACCTTGAGAATTATTGATCCACATGGAGACCGAAATCACATGGAACCCTGTCGGGAGAAGAATCTTAACTGTCAGGGAATCAATGAAAGGGCCTTTGTGAGAACATATTTTATTACCAGTTGGAGACACATGGTATAAGACAATGAGTCTCAAACTTTATTGTGAATCACAGTTATCCCAGGAGCCTGTGAAAAATACAAAGTTTTGGAGAAACCCAGAGATTCCGAATCCATAGACCGAGGGCAAGATTCAGAGATATGTAAATATTTCAACAAATGCCAGAAGTGTTTCTCATTCAAGTGGTCCAAGGGCCACTTGAGAAACATTGGTACGAAGTTAAGGATGCTCTTTAGCTGTTTACCTTGTTCCTGTTCATCAACCTCTCTGAGCTGTGCATTTCTTGTCTATAAAATGAGAATAAGTGATAGGACCACAAGATTACCATGAGGGTTAAATGGAATATATGTGAAAACCTTTTGTAAATGTTAAGTCTCTATTAACTGTTTAGCTTTGTATTAATGTAAATAATCATTTCACTGGCAGAGTTTCTCTCTCAACCTGGTGTGTTTTACAAAGAGGAAGGGGAGAGAAAAAAGAATTTGCTTTAGTTGATTTCCTACTATGTTCAAGAAACAAATAGTAAGCATTTTACTTAGGTGTTTTAGTATTTTTCTCACAGTAAATAATTTCAGGTAAAGACCCTTTTGGAGTTTGTTTTGGATGTTATGAATAAGACTCTTCTTGCTTTCAATTTTTAAGTAATTGAGAAATAAACACAGAAGTCACATAGGAATCAAAAGCCTTCACAATGGTAAAATTGCACTAGAAGTGAACTTCCTACCTCCCACTGCTCTTCACACACACACATGAACAAACACATACTCAGTATACACACATGTTGTACCACTTATTGTGCGATTGTTCTGCCCTCCAAATCCACCCTTTTATACTCAGTTCTGAGACCCTGGGGCTGGGGCATGGCATTTCTGTTTTGTGCGCTGTTCCATGTTAGAATCGTCCAATAGGCGGCACTAGACAGAGAGGAGGAGGCTGGAAGAAAAAGGGGGAGGAGCCTATCTCCAGGCTTCTTGCTTCTTCCTGTAACTGTGAGCAGCACTCAGCCTGGCTTCCTCATGCCCACAGTGGCAGGGCCTTCCTACAGCAGCAGCTGAATCTAGCTGGCAGAACCAGCCTCACCACACCCCAGACCCCGCCTTTCCAGCTCTCACCCTCCCCTCCTCAGCACCACTGGCCTAGCCGACCCCTCCCTGGAGGTCTGGGCCTCAGCTCCATGGGCCCTCCTCTAAGCATCCAAGTTCCAGTAATTCCAATCTCTTCCTCCTGCCCCCCCCCCCCAGCCCTACCAGGGTAGCTGCTTCTGGCGGTTGCTATCTCTGCGATACTCTTGAGTTCTCTTTCATCCTTTCTGTTTCCTAGGTAACAACTTCATACCTAGTTAACAATTTTTTTATATTAAATTTCCTCTTTTCAAATAACTGGTATGATTTCTATCCCCTGAATGCACTTTGACACACACACACACACACACACACACACACACACACACACACACACCCTGCAACAGGCAGAGCAGATAAACAACTGTAGATTTCCTCCCTTCATTTCCCCGGCTCCAGAGCCAAGGTCTGCCCCAGTCAGCTCACCGCGTGGAGGAAGAGAAGAATGTGTGTGTGAGTAGGTTTATTACTTATTCTGAAGAGGAAAAGAGAGCCACAAAGGAACAGAACTACATAGGTCCAGTTCCCCACTGAGGACACTATGGATGGGTCCAGTGGATTTTCTCAAACGTTGAAATCTTCACTCAATGCTCTCCTTACCCCAGTCTTTCGCTCCCCTCCTCTCTGTGGAAATTAATGCAATGATATCAAATTCATTATTCCTTGCAAAGATTTACTCGGAATATATCACCTACCCTAAACATATAGGCAAGTGACCAGCTCAGGCTCAGGTCCATCTGATGCAAAGTCCTATTCTTCTCATTACATTTTGTGGCTTTTCTCACCAACCTAAGTCCTGTGAGTGGGCCCAGGGACCAGATTTCAGCTGATAACCCCAAGGGAGTCATTTCATTCTTTAGGAACAAAAGACTTTCCTGTGGCTTGGAAAAAACTTGTCAGGTCCACTGCCTACCTCTGGACAATGGTACCTTCTTTTCCAATGTTTTCATGTTTAGCAATGGCCAAGCTTTTTTAAACAGAGCTACTTCTAATTATTCAGTGGTGGAGGTCAGGGAGAGATTATACTGGTCATTGAGGTTCTCCGTTCTTTCCTCTCTTCTTCCTCCCAACTCCCACTCTCTAGGACACGGATTTAGTTATTCAATCCTGTGTAACAACAGGACTCAGTGTGTCCTGCTGGGGTTAAATTCCATTATTTCCATCTTTGTAAACTTTTGCCCATACTCTCTAAGCCCATTCAGCACATTCTGGCATCTCATAGAATCTCCTGCTCACGTGTGTTTTGCTTTTCACTGGAATGAAATTTCTTTGGGGGCAGGGACCACATTTTCTTCATCTGTGTATTTCTTCAGCTCAGGAGGTCTAAACCAGGCTTGAAATTCATGAGGCTGGGAATCTGAATAGAAACAGAATACGGCTTTATTTTCACTAGCCTCTAACAGAAATTTAGCATGTCCTTCAATCATGAATGTAGGTAACACACACGATAGCATCACAACAGATGTTTTTATATCACATTACAGGGGATTGCAGGCATCTGCAAATATCTCAGGCTCACCATCACTTTGAAACTATGGTTGTTATTGCACTTGCTGCTAGATTGTGTTATGTTTAAATAAAGAAACACATACATTACTGCCACAATTTCTGAAAAGTATTTGGAAAACTGTATTTCAATGTAATTGCTTTTCTTAGTAATCCTATGTTTTTATTTTATGCATTTAAATATATTATTCTGAGAAAGGAATCCATAGACATCCTTAAACTTGTCCTTAGTTTCTAACTCAGTTAACCTTGTTCAAGGTTTGGTGAATGAACTACATGGTAAATAAATGAATGAGATGAAATAATTTTTATTTCAAGGGAGAATATTTGGTCTAAATTAATACATATTGCTGGCATAACAAAAATAATTTGGAAAATAAATACATTTAAATTTGTAGTTCTCAAAGTATACAAAATTAAATTCTAGATGAATTAAGAAGCTAAATATATATTAAATTTTAAATTAATTAGATGTATTTATTTGTCAAATGGTTATTGGATGCCTCCTACATCCAGACAGAACTCTAAACAATGGATATGGCAATATGTAGAAACAAATTTCTAGTCACAGTTGGTGCCAGAAAAATTGGACATCCATACAATGGATCCTGTTTCTATCTGTGCTATACACAATGATTCTCCCCAAATGGATGATACTTAGAAAACTAAACCCTAAATCTATAAACTTATGAAAGAAGACATGGTAGAAAATCCTTATAACCTTAAGTTAGGCAAAGATCTATTAGATACAACACCAAGACAACCCATAAAAATAATTGATAAATTGGATTTCATCCAAATTAAGAACTGTTATTTGACAGACAGCATTTAGAGAATAAAAGAAAGGCCACAGACTGGTGGAAAATATCTGCAAATCATATATCTCATAAAAGACCTGTGTCTACAGCATATGAAGAATGGTCAAAACTCATAAGAAGAAGAACATAAATACCCCAGTAAAAAAAAAATGGGCAAAGAATTTAAATAAATATCTCACCAAAGGACATACATGAATCGCACATATTATCATAAAAATGTTTAGCCTAATTTGGCATTAGGAAAATAAAAATTAAGTCTACAACGAGATACCATCACTTGCCCGTTGGAATGGCAAACAAAACAGAACAAGAACAGTGACGGCTGATAATGCCAAGGCCGACAAGGGAGTACAGCAGCTGGAACTCACACACGGCTGTGGGGAGAGCAAAACGGGGCAGCAGCTCTGGAAAACAAAGTGGAGCTGCTCTCTTATGTAACTAGACGTACACGTAATACATGATTTAGCAACCCCACTCCTAGTCATTTACTCAAGATGAATGGGAGCTTATGTTAATAAAACAACATGCATGTGAATATTCATAACAGCTTTACTTGCCATAACCAAAAACTGAGAAGAACCCGCGTGTCCTTAAATTGATGAATGAGCAAACTGTGGTATCATCCACATGATGTCAAACTTTTCGGCATTCAGAAAGGAGCAGATTATACTTGCGACAAAGGTATCATGTTGAGTGAAAGAAGCCTTTACGGTTCTGTTTTTGGGATGTTCGGGAAAAGGTAAAAATAGAGGTGCAGTGATTGCCAGGAACTAGGTTTGGGGGCAGGGTGGTCGCAAAGGGGCGCAGGGAGTTTTTTGCGGGGCTGATCTTGATTGTGGTAGTGGCCATATGACTCTGCATTTGTCAAAACTCATATAAATCTATACTAAAATAAAGGAATTTTTCTTGTGTGGAAATTACACTTTTATTAAAAAGTTCTAATTTCTCCCCAAAACCCCAGTTCTCCTAGGGAAAACAAATCTTTAAAAACATTAAGAAATAGATAGCCCTGGCTGGTGTAGCTCAGTGGATTGAGTGTGGGCCTGCGAACCAAAGGGTCATGGTTCGATTCCCAGTCAGGGCACACGCCTGGGTTGCAGGCCAGGTCCCAGCAGGGGACCCACAAGAGGCAACTATGCATTGATATTTCTCTCCCTCTCTCCTTCCCGTCTCCTCTAAGGATAAATAAATAAAAAATCTTAAAGAAATAGATAGACGTCAATTGGCGTTATGAACTGTGAGAAAGCACAGAGGAGCCAGAGGGGCTGAGGAATTGGGGGTGTGTGCTGAGTGTCTGCAGGCCGCCTGCGGGAACCCTCTCCACCACGTGACTTCAGATCAGGGACCTGATGTTAACTGCATTTTAAAAATTGCAGAAAGAGGAAAGTGAGTTCAGGCATACTTCATTTTCTTGTGCTTCACTTTGTTGCTCTCCATAACATTGTGGGTTTTTTTTATAAGTCAAAGGCAAGACCCTCCACCAACAAAAGGATGGTGGTTGGCCCCATTGTGAAACTCTCTATTGCTGTGGTCTGGAACAGAACCTGCAGTCTCTCCGAGGTCTGCCCGTATTTATTACACCTCTGCAGGGGTGATGATTTTATAAACTTCATGATGGCAGAAAAATGAAAAAGATAAACAGATTCTTCTTTCTAGGATTGAAAGCATTCTGGAAAAACCAACTTCCTGAAGTGTCATAGAAGAACTCACTGGAGCCATTGACCAGAGGCACACACAGCAGTGAGTGAGGAGGTTCTTAAGCAGAATATGCGTGTCCTCAAGGAAGGGGAGGGGGTGTAAGGAAAGAAGAGCCCCAAGCTGGAATCTTTGGAATGTCTCTCCCTGCCCCCTACCTCGGGGACCAGCCCCCAGCCACAGCACCCTCCATCAGAGCCTGTGCCCCCTCCTCTCTCTGATTGGAGTTCGGGAGGTTAAGTGAGTCATTTCTCTTTGCAGGTGCTGTAATCAGGTGTTCTCGTTCTAAATATAAAACTCGGGGCTCATGTGCAGGTATCCAGAAAGCTCAATTAATCCCAGCCCTTCCTTCCCACAGAGATATCCCAAAATAAAATCTTTGGCATGTGCAAAGTGGCTTAACTTGTTCCCTGACTTAATGACTGAATTTAAGTTTATGAAGGGTTTTTATGAGGACGATGCTGAGCTTTATTCCCCAGGTTCATGGGCAGCTGAGTAAGAAGACAGGCGCTCAAATTAAAGCTGGAGGGATTATGACTGAACAAAAAGAAAAACTTCTTAACCCACTGAGAGATAAAATGTAAGAACTGTCTGTATGGAGTAGTTAGGGAATTTCTATCTCCACAGATGTCCAAGGAGAAAAGACACATGTCAGTTGTCTTATTGACATTTATCAATAGGGCAGAAAGTACTTATCATATTATTCTTTATGTATATCTCGTTAGTGCTTGGCACATAATAGACAAACCTACCTGAAAAATAGATTAATAAGTAAATAAATGAATGAACTAGTGAAATAATGCCAATGATATGGCAGGTATAAATAATAAGATTTGATTATTTCCTAATGTTTCACATAGCACTTGCATAAAAGAAGGATTTTAAGGAATTGTCTCATGGAATTATGGAAGCCAGCAAGTCCAAAAGCTGCAGGGTGGGCCAGCAGGCTGAAGACCCATGGGAGAGCTGATGGCACAGTTAAAGTCCAAAGGCCATCTGCTGGTGCAATTTCCTCTTGCTTAGAGGAGGTCAATCTTCCTGTTTTCTGTTCAGGCCTTCAACTGATTGGATGAGGCCCACCCACATTATGGAGGGTCATCTGCTTTACCCAAAGGCCACTGATTTAAATATTAATCTCATTCAGAAACACCCTGACAGAGACGTCCAGGATAATGGTTGTCCAAATTTCTGGGCACCAGACCTAGCCAAACTGACGCATGAAGTTAACCATTACACCTGGCTTCCAGTTCAGAATTGGTAGCTGCCGCAACTCAGCTGCCAGAAGACCATTAAATACTAGGCTTGGTGCTGGATTAAAGCAGGGCCAAGGAGACTCAGCTGGTCAACGGTGAAAGGTGACAGTCGTCAGAGGTCCTATGGGTTTTCTAACGTGTTCCCAGCCTGGTGTCTTGTGTGGACTCTGCAGAGTGCTGGGCTGGGTGACAGCAAGTCTCCATACCAACCGACTCTCTGACCTCAGTCTCCCAGCCTGAGCCTCTTTAATTCTTCCTTTACTTTCTGCTGGAAAGGCTGTGCTGAAATGGGGGTCCGTCATGAAGCACCCTCTGTTACAACCCTTACAGAGGACCCTTGTACACCCAACAGTCTGCTGTAATCCAGTCTCCTTATTCGGTATCTTCTCTGGCTTTGCCCCCCACCCAGCGCCACACGAAATCCCAAAGCAGGACAACTCCAGGCCTTTGCTCCTGCAGTTTCTGCTGCCCGGACTGACTGGCTGGAGGGCAGGAACCTCCCCTTAATTCAGGATTTACCCTAAGCGTTTCTTCTCCTATGATCTTTTCAGATTTCCCCAGCCATCCTCCTCCTCTTGACATGCAATAGGCTAGCCTCCCCCTTATAGAACCCATAAAACTTTATTGTGTGTCTTCAATTGTCGACGTATATCTTTCACCCCCTGACTGAGAATTATGCTCGGCACAGAGGCGCTGCCCAGGGCTCGTTTACTCTATGCAGAATGAATGAATGAATGGGTGCATGGGCGGGACTGAACGGTGTCCAAGGTGATATAGTGCTTGCAGTGATGGAGCTGGGATCTGAACCTACATTTCTCTGACCATGAGGTCACTGATGTTTGCCTTAAAACAATGACAGTCTGTATATGGTGCCAGGCTGGCTCTATCAGAATCTCTAGGGCAGGTGCTAGTTAAAAATACAGATTCCTGGGTGCCATCCAGAACCACTAAATCAGATCTCCTGGTGGACTGAGTTTAAAAGGGAAGAAAGAGCATTAGGATGCTTGGTTTTAAAAAAATATCCCGCCTGGAGTCGCACCTGCAGGAGGAGTCTGTCCTCCAGTGTGACAAGGCAGAGCTGCGGGGGACACAGTGCAGAGACGCCCTGCCACTTGAAGATAAAAAGGAAAAGTTAGAAACATCCTACATTTTCATCAAAAGGGGGAATGGTGGCCAAAGAATTTATGCTATATTTATACTCGAGAATACCAGGCAGACATTACAAGCGAATGAGAAAAGCAAACCAACGTGAGAAGCTCTGGTAGACACGTTTTAACTGGAAGAAGCTGGCCGTGGGAGAGAATGGATGTCATGATTCTGATTAATTTCAAACAAAAAATCCAACACAGGGGTACTCTTATCATTTATTTGTATATGCAAACAGATGAAAGTATTGCTAAAAGTGTGGAAAAGGCATACTCCATACAGTTAACAGTGGTTGCTTCTAGAATTTGAGAATTGAGTGACTCAAAATCAAAACTCAGAGCTTTCCAGGCACAAGGGAATATTTTGGGGTGACAGAAATGTCACAGCTGGATTGTGGTGATAGTTGCATGACTGTATAAATTTGCTAAACCTACTGAAATATACACTTAAAATGATATATTTAAATGTACATTTAAATATTTAAGTATATACTTAAAAGTGATATAATTTATGTACCAAAGTACATAAATTACATGTCAGTAAATTGTTTTAAAAACAAGCTTCCCAGGTGATTTTGATGTGCACCTAATTTGCAGAAGCCCCACTGTAAAATGCTTTTTTCAGTTCTTCCTTTTTTCCCAAATCCTATCTTCCTTTCTCACATGAGTGTGTGTTTATCCTTTGTCAGGGAAGGATAATAAAATCAACAGCACATAGTAAAAACCCAAATGTCATAAACATTTCTACAAAGTGTCTCTAATTTTGCATATTTAAGGATTAGTGAAATGAAAACACATCAGAATTAGGGTCCCTTAGAGAATTAAAACACTTCTCAAGTTTAAATTCAGCAAAACGTCTGGCCTTGGGTCTGACCATTGGAGTCCATGGCTAACCATCAACCTTGAACAACACCATGCCCCTGGGGATGCATTTCAAAACACAGGACTTAATGATATGAGTAAAATGAAGTTATGTTTGTGTTAGATAGGGGGGTCCGCTGAACTCTGCATGCCTGCCCCAGCCTGGTGTCTAAGCAGGAAAGCCGACTCCGGGACTTCCCCCTCCAGTCCTGTGTATTGATCAGGCCCACTGTGGCTGAGGTATAGGTTGGAAAGAGCCCATGCGGTCACTGGCCAAGGAACAGCTTTAACTGCCAAGACCCGCATTGACCCACCGAATACTGAGATTCTCTTTCTGGTGCCATGGGAGACACGTAACTGCAGGGAGAATCAATTCACTGTCTGGACAGGGGAGCACGAGACTGGGAATGGTGGACTGTCTGTTCAGCCATCACTGTCACTGGATGGCTCAGAGCGGTGCTTCCAGTGTGTTGAGCAGTAGTCCGGTCTCTGTGTGGTCAGGCTGGGTCCCCATGTTCCTCCTCATTTCCTGTGTATTTTATGGGAAACCCGTCCTTCTTGCTGAAACCTAAATGAGGCTTTGCTTCTCACAGATGCAGCAGTCTAATTTACCCCACCCAGAAAGTGGTCCAAGAGCTCCCAAGAAGGGTGTTCATGAATGATGGATATCCATCATACATGCTGCCTTTTATGTATGCACGAGGCCCCATTCAAAGCATGCTGTGTGCATTAACTCCTTGATTCCTCCCTGCTCATGTGAGATGGGCACTATTTTTACTACTCTTCCCACTTTAGAGATGAGGAAACGGCCATGGTGAAGGTGGTTCCACAGTTAGAAAGTGGGGCCGGGGCCAGAACGCCTTCCCCAACAGCCGTGCCATTCTGCCCTCAATCAACACTAGTTCCCCTTTCCTCCCTGGTTTTTCTCCATAACACAATTTCTTAATAGTCTTCCATCTGCTTGTGAGTTCAAACCAGGTCATGGCTTCACCTTGCTATTTACCTCAAAGCCCAGGGATTCAAGAGTTTCCTCCATAGCAGATTCTGCCTTTTCTCCTGCTCAACTCTTTCCCCTGTGATTTGCATAACCAAGTTTCTCACGTGCCTTGTGGTGCCTTAACTCAAGAAAGTTAAATGTGCTGTGCAGTGGGAAGAGGCATAAAATAGCAGGGAATGTAGTAACTTCAATATCTGACCTACTTTCTCTTTGCTGTTAGAAAGAGGTACAGCTTTAGAAGAGCAGAATATAACTTGGGGCACCATGGAGACTTTAATCATTCCAGTACAACTTTTCAGACAATTCTTCCAACAAGAAGTATTTGCCTTACCTTGAACATGAACTTTTCTGTTACAAGGCAAATGTCCATGAAGAAGAGATGCACATGACAGAGTGTGGACAAGTTTAGTTCTGGTATAAAGGAAGACTCCAAGTTAAAGGACCTTGGTATCCAGTTTCCGTCCTGCCATTTGCTGGCTGAATGGCTTTGGGAAAGCCACTGCGTTTCCCTGAGCTTCAGATTCATCATTTGTAAGACGCCTTTCTTGTGGAACTCAGAGAATGGCACACCACACGTCTGAAGGGCCTCACCCACCATTGGATGTGTTTGATAGTGAGCAGAGTGAGTAATACAGGCTTGGGCATTATTCTTGCACTTGGGTGTAACCTCACCTTCATAAGCCAGGAAACGCTTCACCTGGGGAAAACCCGACATTCTGTGGAGGATTCATATGAGTATTAAATGACAACGATGCAAAATGAGTTTGAGGATCTAAGTTGCTAGTAAACGTGAAGGATTACAAGACCTACAGTAATTCTTCATTTCAAAGATATTTCTTGAACAAAAATATGCCATTGTCAGAGACCACATCAGGATTGCTATTGTCACTATCGATGTGTCATGGGGACAATATGGTGGTGGTGAGGAATGCTAAAGATTTGCGAAAGGAGGTAAGGGCAGTCACTTGTGGGTGCAGGTATAGTCAGGGGTAGGTGAGGATAGTCAAGGGTAGACAAGGGTAATTGAGGGTAGTTGAGGGTGACCGAGGGAGTTTTTGCAATGGGGCAGGAGGCATCAGCTGGAGAGGGGTGGACATAGGAGCATGTGTTTGGGGACTAAAGTGAGGCCGTCAGAGCAGTGCCTTCAATGGGGTAAGATGGAGTTCACTGTTGTTGAGGAGGTCAAAGAACTGGGCGGGGTAGGAAGGGGGCAAGATCTGATCAGTGCTGTGGACTGAATGTCTGTGTTCCCCCTCACCCCAAGTTCATTTGTTGAAACCTAATCCCCAGTGGGATGGTATTTGGAGGGGGTACCCCGCTTTGAGGGGGATTATATCATGAGGGTCGAGCCTTCACAGATGGGATTAGTGTCCTTATAAAAGGAACCCCACAGAATTCCCCAGTCCCTTCTACCATGGAAAAACAGAGCCAGCAATGAACCAGACAGCAAGCCCTCACTAGAGGCTGAATCTGTCGGCTCCATGATCTCGGACTTCCCAGTTTCCAGACCGTGAGCAATAAATGTTCGTGGTGAAAGCTGTGGCATGCCATGAGAGCAGTCTGACGACTGAGGCCACTAGGACCTTGAGCCTGAGAATGAGGAAGGTTGCAAAAGCTAGAATGTGTTCCTAAGCAGTGTTGTATCATGTACTGAAAAGCAGCTGTTTTCTCTTTTTCCTTTTGTTTAAATTTTTCATGCTATTATTGATTGACCTACCTCTGGTCTGGGCTGTGAGAGAGAGGAAGGTCTGATTTCTCTAGAAATGGCTATGGACACTCCTGGTAAGATGAGCGGACAGCTGTCCCTAGATGGGGAGTCCAGGTGGACTGCAGGGCGTGGCCGGGGTTGTTTCTGGGGGAGGGGTCACACCAGAATACCCCTCCCTCTCCTGACCAGTTTAGCCAGTGCAGTGAGTGCTGAGAGAATGAAAATGGGAGAAAAAACTTCCCATCTCTGAAGATGCCTTAGTGCTTCTCCACGCTCAAAACAACCCATTTTCCATAAAAGCTTAGAGCAGATTTTCTTAGAAAGGTTAATTTCCTGGCGTGCTCGCTCTGGGTTTCACGCTAAGATTTAATCTCAAAAGTGACTTTTCAAAAAGAGTAGATCTGATTACAGCACTTCCTGCTCTAAAACCTTCCGTGGCTCCTCACTGCCTATTAATTCAGATTCCCTGGAATAGCAGGACCTGACCCCAGACCACGGTTTTGGTTTCTCTGCCATTCTTCCTGTCTCATAGTCTTAATCTGGTCCCTGGATCAATCACCGTTTTCCAAAGAGTCCATGTGTGGCCTGCCCAGGCTTTGGCCTCCCTCCTGAAACGAGCACCCTCCCAGCCCCTGTGGACTTTGCGGCTGCCCTTTGACGCGTCCTGTACAGGACAGTGCACACCATGCCCAGGGGCTGTCTGTCTGTGGTGGTCTGATGCTTTCATCTGTCTGTGCTCAGCTAGTAGTTTTGCTGATGGGTCTGTATAAAAGCAGGCATGAATTTGAATTTAATACAAATTTACAACTTACATGAAAGCATTTGAGGTGGCAACGGTGTGTTTTGGGCATCAAAACTCACTTATACACACATCCTCATCTCCTTACTGCAAACTTGAGATGGCCCATGTTGGGTCATAATCTTAATGAATGCTGCAAGCATCATTATTTTATTCCCCAGCTCTCGTTTGTCACAGGCATTTCGGATTATTTCCCCCAAACCGGCTTGCCTGCTGAGTCACTACGCAGCATGCTTGAGACTGAGAGACTCTTCCCTTCCCTAACTACCTTGCCTGTCCCGGATTTTAGTTTCAGAGGAAGAGCCATAAATATGCGTCGTGCCATCTGAGAACACACACTAGAAATTCAGCAGCTGGGCAAGGCAGGTTAAAGAAAAGGTTCTCCAAGGCAGGAGAAGGAGGTTCACAGCCATAAAATCAGGAGGACCCAGGGCATTGGTGCTTTGCATGCCGAGTTCTTGCTGCGCATACCGACCCAGTGGCTCCATGTAGGAGGTGAAAGGGAGAAGAGTCCTCGGCCAGGGCAGAAATGACAAACGGCCAAATGTCTCTTATCCAGGATAGAAGGGCAGGCGAGATCTGCAAATGACCTGCTTTCTGCTGGCTAAGCATGTGGAGAGCAAGGTAACCTCCCCCAGCTCTGCTGAGCTGGGACTCAGCTTTGCGACTTCAACTTTCAGCCTGGATGCTTCTCTGTGGATTTCCAGGAATAGCTTCCAACTTTTTATCCAGGCTCCCCATTAAACTTGTATTTCTTTGGAAATATTTTGTAATCTCTACCCAGTGGTAGAGATTGTTTTGTAGGATTGATATATGATAGTATCTCAATTGTACTGGCATCTTTGTTCGGAGTGAGATATATCATGTTTCCATGCCAACAAACTCCAAGAAGCAGACAGTATTCATTCATGTGTCCCTCCCCCCCTCCTCTCCTCCTCTCCCTTCCTCTTTCCTTTCCATCCATTCACTTCTTTTCCTCCTTTCCTTCCTCTTCCCTTTTACCTTCTTACCTTTTCTTCTTTCTTTCTAATATTTCATGCAGCACTCAATTTTATGCATTGAGGTAAAATACCCTCATCAGAGGGACAAACTCAATAGACCTTATGTGGAGAAGGTCTTTATATTTTCATCATTCAATCTGCATGCTCTTTTTAGTTTGGATTTTTCATTTATACTTACAAAATGACTTCTCTGGTGGCTAACTTTGCGCAGACATTGGGCATATCAGGGCAAGGATGTAGAGGAAGTTTTCAGCTGATGGTGTCAACGTTCTTGGTGGGATGGGAGGCAGCATCTGTGTGCAGAGTGAGGAAAGGTGGCAGTGGAGGGGCCTTTGGTGGCACAAAGGCAAGAGGTAGCACCTCCCATGCTCTGATCTGAGTCGATTCTAAACACTTTAAGGACACAGACGATTTTCCTAAGCCTTCATATCTCTCCCCTTCTGCCTGATTTTGCCCAACACACTTCTTCACATTTAGCAAGTCCTCAGTGGGTGTTGGAAGAATTGCACTAAGACACCCCTTCTTTGCTTCCCCACAGTGCTGGCCTCCCTGTTGCACCCCTTCCCATCCCAGTTACATTTGGACTGACTGAGCTGGGCTCTTTAAGACATGAAGAGCAGAGGGACTGCATAATGAATTTCAGTTGTAAGTGACAGAAAACTAATTAAAATTGCCCTGAGGGAGGGTATATTTTCCTACAAAACTGCCAAGTCTAGGGAGAAAAACTCTCCAAAAACCCAAACAATGACATCAAGCTATAGATACTTCGTCTCTTGAAGGTCCATTTCTCTCTGGGCGGGTTTGTTCCCTCCCCACAGGGGCCCTCCAGCACTTCAAGTTTACACCTAATAGTAGGGAAGTTACTTCACTGCCAATAGTTTCAGAAAGATGTGTTGGGACTGAGTCTCCTTGCTTGAACTTGAATTATGTGCCTAGTTACAAACCAGTCACTCTGGCCATGGGGATAGAATATTCTAATTGGCCAAACATGAGACTTGAGCCTGGCTTGAAGGCAAGGGGTGGGGTTAGACCCAACCACATTCAAGGCTTAAAGTGGGAGAAGGGTGGTTTTTCAAGGAAAACTTAGGTGCAGAGAGGGGAGGAAATGAAGATCAATACCAAGCAGGGAAAACTGAGATAGTGCCCACCTTTTGTCCCTGCTCCTTATGGCGTGAGTGGTGGCAGAACTGCTGAATGTTGAGTTCTCTGGCGATCACAAAAAGAGGGGATGAAAGGACCCATCTACCCACCTGGTATAAACTGGCTCCTCTTTTACATTTGATGGCAACTAAAAAACTTCAAAGTGGCATTTCTTTGCATGTGGCCAGTCGTAAGTGGCTGGCAGTTAAGCCCAAACACTGTAATGACTAACTCAGAAAGTCAATTTTCATACTCTGGCTCACCCATTCCCGAAGATATTTATGAGCACTTAGAATTGCAGCTTCCGGGCACCGGCAGAAAACATCACCATCACACGACATTAGGATTTTAATACCAATAAATTGGAAAGGAAGCATAACTGATAATAACTGAGGAAGAGCCTTCATCCCCTCCTCATTTCCTGCCTGTTTGCCAAGCCCAGCTCCATTTTGACAGGGAGCAGGGGAGACATGTTTGAGTCTGTCCCTCATCTCTGTCAACACTGTCCGGGTTGTCATTTCAGTCCTCAAGACCTCTTTCTTGTACCACTCTTAGGTCTCCCAACCCAGGATCCCCTCCAGCCCAAACCCGTTCCCTTACCTGAGCTCATCCTCCGCTCTGCTGCCAAAGAGATCTTCTGGGAAGCACAGCCCGACCCACAGTGCTTTGCACATTTCATCACGTCACTTCTGTGGCCACCATGTCTAACTCTGTAACAGTATTCCTACCCTTCCACCGTTTGCCTCCCAACTCTATAATTTTTTTGGTATATTTTGTATCATCTTCACAATGCTTTCATTAATATTTTCTTGGAATTCACTTACTCCATTTTTTTAGAGTTGTCCTTGTTCTGAGCAATAATCTTCATTACGTTTCAATTTCTACATGCTGAAATTTCCCCCCCATCAAACATGAGCAAAAATTAAACTAAAGAAATAATGATCTGGTGTGCTAACAAGGGCATGCATGCTCTTCTTTGGGAACACGAGCCCCAGGCATTGAATGCTGACATAACATGGTTTGGGGTTTCTCTTGTTCTGGCCCAATTCACCTTTCTGGACTTGTCCCTCTCCAACCGGGGCTCCAGGTTCTCTGCCTTCTTCACCAGGACACATGTGGCCTTGCACACGCAGTTCCTCTGCTTGGGATGACATCTTTCCACCTTGTTTTTGCTGGACAACCCATCCTCACCCTAAGCACTCACCCCCTTGGTGAAACTCTATAAAGTGGTTTTATTCCTTCAAACACTTCATCTGGCGGTGAGCTGGATATGTTGTGCCATGTCTGTGGATTACTTTGCCCACTTTCTACTGCCCGCCGTCCATGGGCTCCCACCAGGTATGGGGAGATCAGATTCATGTTTCCCAGTGCCCAGCACAAGAACCCCCTTGAGAAGGTTTGCTGTACTTGTTACAATTGCATCCAGTCACATCTGTCCCATTTCTTTCCCCCCAATAATAATGGGGATCATTTTACTGCGGAGAACTGCAATACGAGGTATTTGCAGAATGCTGCTAGCTCATTTTGTGCGTACTGTGTCTGCCCACAGAACCACCTACTGTGTGCATTCTACAGAGTAGTGCTTCTTGCTTTTTTTCTGGCCTGTTAAAATAAAGAGTAATGATGGAAAACGTTCATATAGGCCACACTCTACCGTGGAGAGACACAAGGTCATTATCCATGATTTCCTAAGTGCTAATCATAACTCGTCCCATTCATTGTCACCCAAGATAGCAAGTTCAAAGTGGCCCTGAGGATGATATTGCCATAAGAACAAAGTTAAATTCATTTTAACTTATTATTTAAAAAGAGAATCATTTCTAAATTTAAAAAATTAGGTTTTAGTGAAAACCACATGTGAGACATCTCACCACTGAGTCAGTTTTTCCCAATAAAATAAACACTCCAAGAAAGCAAAGATTGTATCTGTCTTTTTCTTTTTTAATTTCACAAATACATACCCAGTATCTGGGCACAATGCCTTAAACATAGTAGATGCATGGTCAATGTTTTACTAAATTCCTGCACCTATGTGTTGGTGACTGTGAGATTGCATGAGGTAGGTAAGAGGGGAGGGACCTTCCTCCTGGAAGTTTGGGGCCCACTGTTCTAGACACACCCCTTCTTGCCTGTTCCTCCTCACCCTGCTTCATTCCCTTGTCCAGCTCCTCTCCCGTGCCAAGAATCCTGATGCATCAGTTATCTTCATTTTCTCAGTCTCCGCCCTAAACTCCATCTTCTCTCTTCGTGACTTAGTTGCTGGGATAATAGAGAAGAGGAGGCTCTGAGACACCACAGTGAGCAGAAAACGTGGATTAGATGCTCTCTGTGATGCCTTTGCTATGAGATTATGGGCTTTCAGCTGTGAGGTGCCCAAGATGAGAGTGTAGGGGAGGCCTGCTTGAGCAACTTTTGTCTCTTTTGTCTGCCATTTTCCTAGGGGTCGGCAAGGCTGAGACCATAGGCTGACCCAGGGCTCTGGCAATGACCAGCATGCTAGGGCATTAGCCATTGTTAACAAGGGGAAGAGAGCTGGGGCAGAAATATTAAAGTCCCGTGCTCTGCAATGTCTGGGAGAGTCCTAGAAATAATCATGTGCCCGTCACTACCTCAGAGCTGCAAGTCACCCCAGAGTGCCCCTCCCCTCTGTTGTTTTCACCTTGCCTGGAGCAGAAGTTAGGTCCTCAGTGGCTTCTGAGCCAGACTGGAAACTTGCTTCAAAGAAATTAAATCTTACAGTCGAGACCTATGACAAAAGATGGGGAATACTGAATGTCATGATAAAACAAACTAAGGAAGGCAAAGAACTTCAGGTTAGGGTATTTGGGATGTCCTCTTGGTATATGAAAACTAGCCAGAAATGATCCCCAGAAGGTCCTGTGGAGTCTCAAAGTCCTAAGACATGGCTTTAACATTTAATCCAAGCCTCCATCAGCACAGCCTCTTTAATAAGCTGCCACTGAGGTTTTTTATTTTTAAATGGTAATTAAAATCAAAAGTCCACTTAAAAAGAGAAGATCAAACTTGAAAGGAAATACAAACCAAAAAAAAAAATCAGAACCTCAAACTTAATCATAATAATGCCAGGGCCATTTCATCCTCATCTCTGATTTATGCTCCCTACAAATAGAGATTGGTAAATTAAAAGTTTTTATTTGGCATTTATTGTACATTTTGGAGGATTTGTAAATGTGGCTCCTGATTTGTGGACACTAGGCTGCCTGGTAGGACCTGTAAATCAGTTTTCTGGAGTGACGAATCAGTTTTGTCTCAGAGATGGAGCTCAGTGGCTAAGTGAAGTGGAGGCGTAATGGGACATAAATACTGTGAGCTTTAGATGGAGGAGTGTCAGGAACGGGGCCAGTGAAAGCCCCATTGCATCCTGGGAGAGGGGAGGTTTTAAGTTTTCCCTTTTGGTGATTATAGACCTTAGATTATGGGTTGCAGACTGGCTTCCTAGGGCCATAGACAAGTTTCGTATAGCTCATGAAATGTTTCTGACATTTTTTCATACAGCCATCAGTGGGAGGATTCAAGTAGAAATTCAAGTAAACATTCTGTCTCTTGAAAAGCAGTCAGAAGTTCTGGCCACACGTGTACTGGTGTGGCTCAGTTGGTTGGGCGCCACAAAGCAAAGGATAGCTGGTTCAATTCCCTGTCCAGTCACCTGTGGGAGGCCATCGATTGATGTTGCTCTCTCATATCAATGTTTCTTTTCCTCTCTTTCTCCCTTCCTTCCACTGTCTCTAAATACAAATAAATAAAATCTCTCTCTAAAAAAAAAGAAAAAGAAGTTCTGGCTGCTTGGCCTGTGAGTGTTCATGGCAACAGACGGCTGGAGCTGCGGAGCTGTGGCCCCCCCATACCCAGCACCGAGCACCCCAGTCTGCCACAGTGTCCACCTGGCCTGCTCCACTCACATCACCTGTGTGGCCCTTGTGAACAGTTGATCTTGTGACCCCATTTTAGAAGTTATAATATTCCAAAGACTAGCGTTTTGGGGGAAATATACGAAAAACAATTACTCGTTGTTTATCTGAAGTTCAAATTTAACTTGCTGCAGAATTCCCAGCTGGCCACCAGGATTTCCACATCCCTGGTGTACGTGCTCTCCCCTGGAGCGTGGGCAGGACTAACTACGGTGGAGTTCACTCCCACGATCATGTTACATGACGTGGATGAAGGGGTTCCACAAATGTGTTAAAGGTCCCAAACGGACTGACCTTGAGTTCATCAAGAAGAAATAGTGTGACTTAATCAGGTGAGCCCTTAAAATAGACTCTTCCTCGTGAAAAAGATTTGAAGAGATTCTTCAGCTGGTCTTGAGGAAGTAGACTACTATGTTGTGAGAGGACTTGTGGAGCAGCCCACGGGACAAGGACCCGAGGGTGGGCCTCCGCCAACTGTTAGGAAAATGGCGACTCCAGTGATAAGGCCACAAGGAAATGAATTCTGCTCATGACCAGGGAGTTGGGAAGAGTACCTGAGACTCAGATTAAAACTCAGGCTGGGGGAACCCTACGCAGAGGACCCACTTGAACCAGGCTTCTGACCCAATGAAACTGAGATAACAGATTTGTAGCATTGTAAGCCATTGAGTTAGTGGTAATGTGTTACACAACAATGGGAAAATAATACACCTATCAAAGTCTCAATTTCTTTGTCTTGATTGAGAACAATTTCAAATGCTTTGTGTTGATTACAGAGATACCCATAAAACATTAATAAGTGAAATGACAGTCATTTCTTCTCTTAACTAAGTGGTGCTTTCACCCTCTGAGTTCTGACATGCTGACCAGCAGTGAAACCCACACCTTTGTCTGCGCAGGGGAAGGTTAGCATAAGCACGCATGTGACAGTGTGGTGGGGCCGGGATTGAACTGCACTCTGTCAGCTTCTTCGTGACTCTTCTTGCCTTATGGCTTCTCCTCTTCATGGCCTCTTTCTCAGTTTTGTGGATGTTTAACTCATCCTGCTATGCCGACACTTATTTCTTGATCTTTTCCAAATTCCTGATAGCAAGAATTGAACAGGACTAATAGTTCCCTGTTTCTGAAGAGTGTTGCAACAGCCCACATTATAATATCCCAGATACAGCGCCTGAGTGAGTAGCAGGTCTGGTTGCCTATTGCAGTGTAACAGACCTGCAGTTTGGGCAGGGTTCACTGGTTTCCCTTTGCTTCACTGACATCAGCTGAGGTGGCTCAAACGGAGCTGGAGGATACCCTACCAAGATGACTTGCTCACATGCCCAGAGGCTGATGCTGGCTGTTGACTCAGAGCTCCATTGAGGCTGCCAGCTCAGGCCTCAGTTTCTTTCTACATGGGCACCTCCATATGGCTACTCCACAACATAGCAAGTAGCTATTCAGAAGAGAGCAAGTAGAGTTTGCCTACATAGTAAGGTCTAGGTCTGGAAACGGGGAGAGCACCACTTCTACTGCATTCTTCTGGTGGAACAATCACAGAGTCAGGGAGAGGAGACACAGACCTCTCCCCTTTGTGGGTCGGTGATATAGGGCGTGCTGCCATATTTCTCTATCAAAGTGTCTGAATCACCAAACTATTATTTGATCACCCTTGGGTCAGGTGACCATTTCTGGTCAAATCATTTTGGCTGAGGGACATTTGGGTGGTACTGAACATGGCTCCCCATATAAAGGAAAAGGCAAACATTTTTAAAGAAAAATCATTCATATCTCTTGGCAAGAAATGTGGTTAAGGCAATTTTCCTAAGAAGGGTTCACATCACCTGGCAGGCGAAGCCTCCTTCAGGGTGGGCAGGGCTCCAAGGAGATGGTTTTTGTGAGGCCTTTGTCTATAAAAACAATTGTTGAAAAATACTTTTTTTGCTGTTCTAAAATGAGCTCATGGAAGTATGGGGAGTTATTGAAAAAGATTTTGAGTAATGGACAGAGAAGTCCTTTTGTATTTGTTTGTTACCCAACTAGTGCATATCAGAGTCACACAAACCAGTGAGTCAGCATTATTCTGGGGTCCAATCTCGTACGATCCTGTGAGAGAAATATCATGTCACCAAGCAGGAGCCACGTAGTTGCTGTATACTTTCCTGAGACTGGGCACCAGCTACAGGACCCCAGGACAACCTTGTAGAAGTTCTAGTCTTCCTGAGAGTGTCTGGTCAACCACATGTGTGGAGTAGAGGGTCAGGGCATGCCCTGGAAGGAAGAAATATGAACTAGGAATTGGAGAGGGATTTAGAAATTTTTGAGAGAGCCCTGCAGAGAGCATGGCCCCTGAGGCATGGGATTTGGTGCAAAAAGCCCTTTAAGTGTGGCAATGGTGGCACACAACACAAATAAAGAGTCTAGATCTTGTTCTTTTAAGTAGTAAGCAAATGAATTGATAAAACAGGCTTGTTAACAATTTATTGGGTATGGTGATAAATAGATGTTGTTTTTATGTGTCTAGTACTCCATAGTCCCTTCTTCAAGCAGACATGGATCCTCTTAAGGAGATTCCATTCCATATATTTCAGAAAAGACTTCTCTGGCCTGGGGCCTGAACTACAGCAGTGGGTACATGCCAGGCGCTTGCTCACTTACTCTATCACCTGGCTGTTTAGAGATAGACATTCAGAGAGACTGTTCTCTGTCTGAGATTCTGTGCATCCCTAGATCCCTGCTGAATGAGAGGGTTTGTTCCTACTCATGAGAAGACTGCTGTCCTTTGAAGTTATTTGCAGTCACCTCTGTTCCCAGTGAGGAAAATCACCTATCATAGAGAAGAATGAGACTGATTTGCAAAGCAAAATGCACCTGCATAGAAGGGGGATAAATAAAAAGATGACATAGTTTGAGCCCCTGGATTCAGCTGTGCCTAAAACTATTAACTCAAGGTGCCTTGGGCTCCTCTTGGACTTCTCAGTTATGTGGACCAATAAATTATCTTTTGTGCTTAAGCTATTTTGAGGTGGGTTCTGTCTTTAACAATCAGGGGCTCTTGAATAGGTTCATCTGTATGAGGAAAAGAAAGAGGAAACTCTTTCTTCTACACACACACCAATATCATTCCTGCAAACTTTAACACAATTAAATTTAAAGTAGCCCCACATTCCACTATGTCCCAATCATTGTCCCCAACATTTGAGAGGATATACATTTCAGTAAGTAACTGTGTTAGGTCAGGTTTTCTAGAAGCAGAGCTTGAGGGGGAATTCACTTGGAAGTGATTTATTGAGGGTGTGTTCCCAGGAGATTCCTAGAAGGGAGTGGGGAAAGAAGGATAAAGAAACAAGAGATGCTGAGCAAGGTGAAGTCTAGCCTTAGTCTTACCCTGGGGGGAGCTCAGAAGTGTAATTTGTACTGCAGAATTTGACCAGCTTTAAGGCAAGAGGATTTTGTGTTCCTGCATCCGTCAATCATTGGCTGCTGGCTGCTCCATGGGAGACATAAACTCCAAAGCAGTTCTATGTGTCCAAGGGCAGCTGTCCAGGGAAGACTGGAGGTATGAGCCCTGAGGAGCTAGGCAGGCAACAGCTGGGGGATGGGCACACTGAGCCTGTAAAAAGGGTCCCTTGGGATTCGGTGAGGCACCAATAGCATCTGCTATAAGAACAGTCCTTGCCTTCCAGGTACTTACAATTTTTAAAAAATATTGGTAAATTTAAGAGAAATAGCTTAGACAAACTTTTAAAAAGATTCCCAATAGCAATCATTTTATGGGAATGCAAAGGAAGGGAAGAAATGGGGAAAGAGGGACTAATTTTTGAGTAAAACTATGTGTGAGACCCTAGGGCACATTGTCAATCCAACCTCATGTTTATTTGATCCCTGTGCTCTTTCTAATATATTGCCATGTCTCTATTTCTATCACATGTACGTGCTTGTACTAAGAAAGGTAGATTTTGCCCTGGATGATGTAGCTCAGTGGATTGAGTGCTGGACTGGGAACCAAAGAGTCACTGGTTCAATTCCCAGTCAGGGCAGATGCCTGGGTTGCAGGCCAGGTCCCCAGTAGTGGGAGAGGTGGGGTGTGGGAGGCAACCACGCATTGACATTTCTCTCCCTCTCTTTCTCCCTCCATTCTCCTCTCTATAAAAGTAAATAAATAAAATCTTTTAAAAAAGAAAATGTGTTTGAAAACCATTATATATACACACAAAAGAAAGGTACATTTTGATTGAAAAAATTTTAATGGCCTTGTTGGGTTGGCCCTTCAAGAATGAAGACTTTGGCAAAGAAAGGAGGAATAGAAGAAAATAAATATTTAGTGACAGAAACAATTTGAGGAAAATTACTGTCATCTGGGTGCATAGAATTGAGGCATAAAAATCCAGAACAAGGAACATGGGAGGAGTAGGCAATATATTTAGTAAGTGATCTTGAAATGCCACCTGTAAAACAAAATTAAATTTTCTTTCTTTATAAAAAAAAAGTTGTAAGGTAATTCCTCTTTAAAATCTGTCCCCAGTGTGCATGCAAGTTTATAACTCTTGGTTTATGTCACACTGTCATCCTTGGTCCAGTCATGGCCATGGTCATTTATCTATGTTTTACCCTTTATGTTGTATCAGTTCACTGGTTTGCATCTCCCAAGCATAGTATAGTACTAGGGTACCCATATAATATAGAGTTGTAGTTCAGTAATACTTACTGTTGTTTGAAAATGTATTTTGTGACTATATCAGAGTTTATTCATTTTCTTGCCAACAAACATTTGGATCATTTCCAGTTTTGGGCTATTTTACATAGTATTACTAAGAACATTCTTGTACACATCTCCTGGTACACTGTGAAGGAGTTTCTCTTGAGTACACATGGCCATGAGAGAAATGGCTAGTTGGCAGGGTATGTAAGTGTTTACCTTTAAAAGAGAATGCCAAAGTACTTTCCAAAGTTGTTAGACCAGTTTTTATTCCTAACAACTACGTGTAAGGGTCCCCTCTGATCCACATCTCCAAGAGTTGGCATTGTTCAAATTTCCAAATTTTTATCCATTAAAAATTTGTCCCCAAACATTATCATTAGTCAATCAAGTGGTTAAAAAATATTTTATCTTGGTTGTATTTTCCAAATTACTATAGAGGCTGAACGTCTCTTTGTATTATTTTTAAAGTTGTATTTCTTCTATTCAACCCCATTCACATTTTTTAAACCCACTTTTCATTTGAAGAGTTTGCTTTTTTATTATGTATCTAAAGGAGCTCTTCCTATATCCTCTATTCTAGTCACTTATCTATTAATTATGTTGCACATGCATTCTTCTAGTTGATAATATGGTGTTTTTTTTTGTGGTATCTTGAATGGAAAACCAAATACCTCTTAAGGTTTTTCTCAAACATGCTATAAAAAATACACATTTGTTGAAAATAGAATAAAAATGAAAGCCTCAGGTAAAGAATTTAGTATAGATTTCATTTTTTAAATGTGTGTGCACATGTGTGTATTTATCTGGAAGAACATATACAAAGTATTTAATACTTACAAAAATTAAGATTATAAATATTATTAAGTATCTTCATGTTTTTGTGTTTTTCATATTACGCAATGAATATTTACTTTCTGGAAATCAATCAACAGATCACTAAAATTTCAGAGAAGTTTCAAGTCTAGCAAAGAAAGGGAAAAGAATATTTTCTATACGAAATGTGGCAATTCTAACACATGGATCGAAAGAGAGAATCAGCTACATCTAAGGTTTTGTGCAGTGAAGCCATAGGCCATTCATTTCAAATCTAAAACATGTAAATTGCCTTAATTTTAAAAACCTATAGCTCTAGAAGAACTTTAAAAGTAACAATCATTATCATTAACTAGATTTACCATTACTGAATCAAAGAAGCCAAAGTTCAATACTAGGCCTTTAGACAGAAACCAACAGAAAATAAATTACACCAGCTTCCTGGGCTGCACTGTGATAAGGCCGAGGAGAACTTTATCCAGAGCCAGACACACAGCTTATTATAGGCTGCAGCTCGGAAACTCATTACTAAATATGTATTTGAAGAAGCAGATGGACAGTAGTGGGCTTAGCATTTCTGTCTCATCGGTTAGAAGTATGACATGGAAATTTCTGAGGCTAAGCACAACTCTTAAATCATACTTTATGGTGCTGGGGGAAGATGTGTCAAAAACTCATTCAGCAAGAATTGGAATGTATTGAGTTCAGAATTTATTAGAACTTTAAATAGTAGCCTTCACGATTTTGCTGCTGGAAGGCTGGTATTTACAATGCATATTTTAAAAAAAAAACCATCTATGAAAAGACCAGACAGGAGTTACAAATTTGACTTGAATTTTCCTATGTGATAGGGACTGTTGTTAGTTTAATCTGTCAAAGTTTTAAAATAGCCTTCTCCTTAATTAATTCACTTGGTTCCCATGATAACCTTGTGAAGCACATGAGACAGGAATTGCTAGTTCCAATGAGGCAATCAAGTCTCAGGAGGTGACTTGGGTACAAGACAAAGCCAGAATCAACACCGGATCACTTTTCTCCAGTTTCAGGGTCCTTTTTCTCTCTCAGGATGGGCCCTAGGAAATATGGCCACTCAGTAATAACTGCCAGGGACATCTGTGTTTCCATTTCCTGAAAGTAGTAGAGAAATTAATCAGTTTTACAAGAGAAAATGCATTTCATTATGAAATAATTAAATCAGCTCTTCTCTTCCAGGGAGGAAAGGAAAGCAGTAATTTAGCTACTCAAAGAAAACAAATGAAATGTAGAGGAAAATGAAAGCCAAGGAGCCAGTTGGAGAAGCCCTACGGAGTCACACAGGTGTCAAAATACAGGCACAGCGGGGGAAAAGAAGTGCAGACTCTTGCCAGGCTCCACCTTAGTTAAGCTTGTATTTGTACACGTGGATCTTCTGGTTGCAAGCTAGTGGAGTCTGGGGAATGGCAATGTCACCAGATCAGATCTAAGGCTTTACAGAGCAAGTTAGGAATGGGGTGAAGGAAGGGATGTAAAGTCAGGTGGGTTGGAGGGGCTATAGAAGGGAGCAATGAATGATAAACTTTCATACGGCAAGTGAAGGCTATGACAGGCAGGAGGAGGGTCCTTACTGAAGCCAATCTAACGTGGATTATAACCAACAACAGATAATGAGGGTCGTCCATTCACTTACTCATTCAATGGCTATTAGATGGTTTTGATGAAGAAATAGTGAATTTGTTTATTTATTATTGTTGTTCATGTCCAGCTGAAGAAATACTGAATTTTCATTTAGAATGGAAGGGCAGATAAAGTGCTTCTCAGATAAGATGAAATTCAAGGAGTTCATCATCACCAAGCCCTTATTATATGAAATGTTAAAGGGACTTACCTAAGAAAAAGAAGATAAAAAAAGATAAACAGTGAAAGGACAGCAAACTTACAGTTATCAACAACCACACCTAAAACAAAAGCAAATTAAGAGGACAGCTAGATCAGGAGTGAACCATAGAAATGAAGATCACGTGGAGGGTTAGCAATAGGGGAGTGGAAGATGGAGAAGGGGGGAGAAGGTACAGAAAATAAGTAGCATAGATGGTAGATAGAAAATAGATAGGGGGAGAGTAAGAATAGTAGGGGAAATATAGAATCTAAAGAACTTGAGACACGTGGTCATAAACTAAAGGGGGAAATGGTGGGGGAGGGGTGTGCAGGGTGGAGGAGAACGGAGGGGGGAATAGAACAAATGTAATGGCATAATCAATAAAATAAAAAATATATTAAAAATAAAATAAAATGATCAGCTATGACAGTTAAAAATAAACAAACAAATAAATAAACAAATAAACAAATAAATAAATAAATAAAATGGGTTGTTAAAAGAAACAGACTATTACTGAATATGGAACTTTGTGGAACAAAGTCATTTGGTTAGAAAGGAGCCTTGGCCTGGATGTGTGGGTGACGGACTGTGAGTGGGGAGAAACCAAAGTTGGCATCTAGTTTCCAACCCCTGGACACGGAGTGACCAGTTCTGTAGCTTTAATTTCTGAGAGTCTGGGAAGTCCGTTACCCCAACTACGTTTTCTCTATGTAACATCAAAGATTCCAATATCAAGATTTAAGAATGTCAGTATCTTCAAGGAAATAAAATGACCATTAATTTTATACCTAGTGCAAATTTAAAAAGCCAGAAAAACAATTTGGAATGTGTACTTCCTATGAATACTTAAAAAATACTATTCGCATATGATATTTAGCCAACAAAGAGATGTTAGTCCACAACAGATCTAGAAGAATTCCATAAAAAGAAACTGATAGTATTATACTCAGAAGTGGAATAAAGACTCAAGAAATAAGAGTATTTTAGCTACAAAAACCGGAATATAAATGTTATAAATATTAACAGTGTAGAAACTATACAAATTACAATAGCTGGGAGAGAAGGGCAAAATGAAGTGTAAGTATGTTCATGTCTTTATCTTTTTTAACCAGAATGTACAACCAGAAAGTATGTCATTTAAAGGTGATAATTCATGGAAAATGATATAATGTACTGAAATTGGAGAATGGGGCAAGGGAACATGTGGACATATATCATTTTTGTCACTGTTATTAGAAATTCAATTGATGTTGTCTAGAGAAAGATAGGCTTAAATGAATTATGTTGTTATAATTATAAGAAAGTTATCTAGAAGAAATATGTAAACCTTTCAAATAATCAAAAGAAACACAACACACCCTATATGTATAATGAATTTTTTAAAGTAAAGAAAATCCATACAAACAGAAAGCTATAATGCTAACATTAAGACTAAACATATATGACATGTCAGTAACTATAAATGGTTACAAATACCATAATTTAAAAATGTAATTGGAATAGAGAGCAAATTTCAAATATATGCTGTGAAAAGAGACACAGTTAAAACAAAGAATAGGTAAAAAAAAGAAAAGAATTAGAAAAGGCAAGAAGAAAAAGAAGAAAAGACCAAAAAAAAAAGAATAAATAAAAATAAGAGAGCAGAAAGTAATTAGTTGAAAACAGTTGTTGACTAAGAAATAAGAGCTGAGTTTTTAAGGGTAAGGGGACCAATAAATAGATAACCTGCTGGATAATCTATCAGGGAAACACAGAAAAAAAGTGCACAATTAAATCATAAGAGGTAAATAATAATTACAGACAGAAAAATGGAAAGAACAAGAGACTACTTTGCCTAACAATTTGCAAGTAAATTAGAAAAGGTGTGTAAAATGAATGTAGTAAATGATTCTCAAGGAAAATACTGATCACTGAAATTGGCCCTACAAGAAATAGAAAATCTGAGAAAACCACACCAAATACCTTAAGTAGATGTGTGTATTTACACACACACACACACACACACACACACACACACACACACGAGAAGTGAATTCTGAACTTTTAAGTCTCCATGCTTAAACAGTTTTGTTACCCTCTTTACAAAAAGACACAAGTTTTTAAAACAACTAGCAAAGTAAATGTATATTTGGAAAGAAAAAAGAAAAAAGGACAAGTTATAAGCACCAACCCTAAAGCCAAATGATATATTATAAAACTCAGGTAAATTATATATTTTAATCAATTTATTTATCTATAATACTTTTTTCCTATAGTTCTCAGTGGCATACTTTGTGATCTTTTCATGTAACAATAATTTTGAACATCATTCTCTACAAAAAAGTTAGGAAAGGTAATTTGGTATTTCCTCTATCAATATTATTTAAAATTTATTTTTGATGTCTTTTTCAGTTTCAGCTTCAGAGCTCACTACTAATAATATGAAAACATTTATGTCTGTTAGCAAATTTTGGAAAACCCCCTATTAAGTTTCTTTCATCTACGAGATACGTATTTTTAGGTTTATAAAGTTTTCTTGTGCAGTGTTTAATCTTAAATTTTGTTTGAATTGATGTCACTCATCACCTAGAGCAATTAAAGTGCATTTTATTTTTTTATTTTAATTTTTTGTGATTCAATCATAGAGGATTTTTTTTATTTAATTATTTTTCAAGTAGAGTTTTCTGTCTTCTCCCATCCCAGCCCACCACCCCCATGCTCCCCACATAAAATGCATTTTAAATTGCTGTTATGTTGCATTGAACTGCATGATTGTGTAATCAAATTACTCATAAGCTACATGCACTGATATATGATAAATATGTGTGGTTTTGTCACTGGGATACTTGTTTACTCAGGTACTTTCAGTTTTGGGTGCCAATTTGGCATCCTATTTATCTGGACCTCCCAACTTTGCTAAAACACAATTCAATAGATAATGAAACAAAACAAAAACACGACTTCTGGCACAGGTATACTTGGTGCTTTCAGTTCTTGGCCTCACCTTACACCTATAAATGACCATACTTTTAATTTAAATATTTTATTGTTTATGCTATCACAGTTTTCCCAATTTTTTTCCCCTTTCCACCAAGCCCACCTCCCATTCCCACAGTTAATCCTTACATTGTTGTTTATGTCCATGGGACCTTCATATATGTTCTTGAACTGATTCCTTCACCTTCTTCCAAGCAGTCCCTATCTTCCTCTTCCCCTCCTACAGCTATGTCTGTTCCATGTTCCTATGCCTCTGGTTCTATTTTGTTCATTAGTTAATTTTGTTCATTAGATTCCACTCAAAGGTAAGAGTATATGGTATTTGTCTTTCACACACTGGCTTATTTCACTTAGCACAATACTCTCCAGTTCCATCCATGCTGTCACAAAAAATAAGAGCTCTTTCCTTTTCACTGCTGTGTAGTATTCCACTGTGTAAATGTATCCAGTTTTTTATCCACTTATCTACTGATGGGCTCTTAGGTTATTTCCAAATCTTGGTTAGTGTAAATAGCACTGCTATAAACATGGAGGTGCACGTATCCTTTTGAATTGGTGTTTTAGAAAAATGACCATATTTTTTATTATTGTTGAATTACAGTTGTCCAAATTTTCCCCATTGCTCTCTCCTGCCCTGCCCACCCCCTCGCTCCCTTAGTCAATCCCAAACCTGTTGTCCATGTCTATGTCCTTGACTAGCCTCTTCCCCTTCTCCCCCTCATCTGTTATCTACGCCCTCCTCCCCTCTGTTGTCCTTAAAACAGTCTATGAAAATTGAAACTATAAAGTAGTAGAAGAATATGTGGAGAAATTATTTTAAAATAATCTTGGAGGGAAGAAATAATTTCTTACTGCAACACAAAGCCAACATAAAAGAATTGTAAATTTAGCCACATAAGTGAAAAAAAATTCTGTGAAGAAAACAAGTCAAAGGCAGACAATAATTTAGGACAAAATAGTTGCAAATCATATTACAAATATAGAGATTATCTCTTTTATAGAAAAATTCTATAAATCAGTAAAAAGGACAAAAGTCTAAAAAATAGGCAAAAGATTTTAATAGTTCACAAAATTAGAAATACATAGGGTATTTATATGTGTAAGAAGACACTCAGCCTAATAATGAAAAGAACGCAAATGAAAGCCACAGTGAGGTACTAATCTCTACCTACCAAACTGGTACAGTTGAGAACATTTAATAGCATCATCTGTCATCAGGGTGTGGGGACATGGGAACCGCCCCCACACTGGGACACGACTGGACATCATCCTCAGAGGGCAATTCAGCAACCTCGGTTCACTTTACACAAGTCCACCCCCTTTAATCTGGGAATTCCACTTCTAGAAATTTATTCTTTTGATGCAAATCAGATGGAACTAAATGAAATTATTTAATTAGGCCCAAAATAGTTCACTATCTACAATTTTATATGGTTCAACTCAGTACTTGGAAGTGATCAAAATAATGAGTATATAAAGAAATGTACAATAAAAAAACCCATGTGTTCATCAAGAGGGCACTAGTTAAATAAATTATGATATATCTTTTCAGTGGAAGACCAAGTAAATCTTTTTAAATGAAGTATTTCCATTTGTGCTAATATTGAATGACTACATTATATTGTTTGGTTAACAAAATAGTATGCATATTATGCCACCACTTAAAAAATTATTAAAAAGAATATATTAATGTATATTTTCCTGTACACTCAAAAATTGCCCTTGTATGGTACATAAAAAAATCATGATATCGCTTGCTTTTGGCGAACAATACTACATGACTCAGGGCAGAGATGCAGAAGCATTCTTATAATGTTTGCCAAAAAATTGCAAAAACGAACATAAGACATGAGCCTTAGTAATATGTAAATTTAGTTTTTTCATTAGGTAGATATTTATTAAGTAATTACACTCTACGCTAGACATAGCTCAAGGTGTTGGGTGGCAGCCATGAACGCAATAGACAAATTCCTTGCTCTCCTGGTGATTCCATTCCGGTAGGGGGAGAAAGGCAATAAACAAATAATCATGTACACTTTTCAGCTGTATAAAGAGGCAATAAGCACCATTAAGTAAAATAAGGCAAGGTTGGGAAATGGGAAAGACAGAGGGTGGTCAGAGTAGGTCTGTCTAGTAGACAACGTGTGAGCAATTGTTCAGGTGGTAAAGGATTTCACATTTTGTCAGATCCCTGTGAATCCTGCTCATGAGGCCAGAACTAGTTAGAAATCTCACTCCACATAGGAGCGTCTGCTGAATGGGAATCAGGCTGTCTCTCCAGGACCTCCAAAGCTAGGATAGCTAGAGTAAGAATCTGGATCCCAGAGAAGGGAGGATACAAAGGGTATTCTAGGCTGACTTTTCTAGAAGCAAGCCCTGAGATAAGGAAGCATTCCTAGGAAATATTGGCATGGGAGTGAGGAAGCAAGACAGGAAATGGCATGAAACCAAATAAGGGTGCTGTTCCAGGAAAACTCCCAGTCTCAGCTGGTCCCACAGGGGGCCCCTGGAATATAAAGTACTTTTCAGGGTTTGCCCTGACCTACAGCTTTCATATTCCCATACCAGTCAGTCATTGGCTAACAGCTACATGGGAGGATATCAATTCCTTGGTTCTCTTCAATTTTGGAGACAGAGGCTTCATAACTCAAGGCCAGACTTCCAGAGAGTCACAGAGATGGATCATTAGAAGTAAGATCACACAAAACCTCAGGAAAGGTTTCCTGAGTCCTCAGGAAAGGACTCACAATAAAGTTAAAAGAATCTGAGTAGATCTGGGCAGAGTGCTAACAGTGTCTCCTACAAAGGTCATAGCAAAGAAATCAGAATCCAACCTCAAGTCCAAGTCCTAAGACCATAAAAGTGGTTAGAAGCAAGTGGGTCAGAAGCAAGTTCAATTTTGGGCACAGAATGGATACAAGTGATCCAGGACAGCGGAGTTAACCTAGTGAGTGATGCAGATTTAAATTTATGTAGTATATTAATTTTCTCCTCTGGAAAGCCTTTGTTTTTGCTGGGCAGCAGTCTGTAGATGGACAATTACTAAGAGAAAAGAATAGGGAGATTCTTGCTAAAGCAACTCGAGAGTGTTCTCGCAGAAAGCAAGCTAAGGTGATCAGACATCACCTGGGTGACAGCCAGGGGTGAGGAAATTTGATGAGATATTGAAATAGTCAGATACTGGGGATGAGACATGCTCTTCAAACTGACTAAGCAAGATTCTTGCTAAAATTCGACTCTACAAGGACAGAGGTGGAAGCTCAAGATCAGGCCTATTTGAGCAGGAGTTTCAGGAGCCTGACTGAACGTTGGTCAAAGTAAACCTCTGTCACTTGAACATGTTAGCATTTCTACTGATGATTGAATACACACAATGCAATACACAGATGGTGTATCACAGAAGCGAACATTTGAAACCCATATAATTTTAGTAACCAGTGTCACCTCAACACATTTCATGAAGAAAAAAAAGATTGAGTAGGCAAGTTGAAAAAGCTTTAGATGCCATCTCTTGACCCTCTGCCAGGAGCCCTATGACATGAGCTACAACTATTTTCATTAATGAAGTTGTTCTTAGAAATCTAGTAAAGCAATGTCTTCCTTCAGGCTCTGTGGGATTGATCCATGGCCATAGTGATGCTGCATGATGAGCAACCAACAACAGTAAATCTTTATTTGACGTGTGAGTCTTCAGGATTCAGCTGATCTGGGCTGGGTCTACTCCGGGGGTTGGCTGGCTGTTGGCTGGGTTAACAGAGGCAACTCAGCTCTGCCTTGTGTATCTTGTCTAGGAAGCTTGCCAGGCATGTTCTCACTGCAGCTGTGTAAGTGCAAGAAGAGGCAGAAATGGTCGAGGCCTCATGAGGCCCAACCTCAGAACTGGGGCACAGTTACTTTGCTGCTTTCTCTTGGGCTTAGCATGTCACAAGGCCAGGTGGTATTCATTGTGTGGGAAACTAGACTTCACTTCTTTAGTGAGAAAAAATGGCAAACTCTCATGGCAAAGGGAGCAGGTACACTGAGGAACTAGGAAAGGGGCCATTATTACAATGAAAATCTACCATGGACTCCAAGTTTTTACTGTGAATTCCATCTGTAGCCAGCTTGTTTTATAGTCTAGCCCAACGGCTGGCTGTCATCTCTAGGAATAAGCTGGGAACAAAGTAGCAGGAAATATTTTTCTTTATCCCTAATTGTGAGCTTTGATCTTTCAAGGGGCCAGAGTTGGTCCAAATTCAGCTGTACCTCTGGGGCTGGGCACAAGACTGAAATACCCCAACTCCTCTTCTCCCCTCTTGTATGTCTTCCAAATGTAGGTCATAAGATGTCCTGTCTTGGTGTACTATTTTATTTCTTATATCTTGTTAACATCATATTTTAATCAGTAGGACAATCTCCAAGCTTTGCAACGACCTGCCACTTTGTAAGTGCTCACTGAATGGTAGCTGTTATCATTATAGTGCAGATATTCAGAGCAAGGTGCTACATTTTGGAACAGATCCAAAGTTCTTTGATTAGTAAAGTACAAAGAAGGCCTTATTATGAGCCTGTCTGACCCATTAAGGTTGGTCTCCCTGGGCAGCGATGTGACAGCCAGGATAGGCGCTTCCTTGCAGGAGTCGTCTATTATGAACATCATCCAGCTTTCAGTCATGAGATCTACACTCATGCACTTGTGACTGTTGATTTTATTCAACTTTTACACCTCCACGCACATAATTAAATGTCATCTTCTTATAAGGCTCCTGTAATAGAAGGAGGAAGGTGCATTAAACAAGAGCTCCTAATTTTTTTTCAGCCATTAGGCATTAATTTATCAGCGCTCTTCTACATAATTAATGGCCTTGCACAGCTTGCGACAGCTGGTTTGTTGCAGCCAAAACCAACCTTACTAAGTTAAGATTTGGAGGTTTGCCACATGAGGCTAGTTAAACCTGTCACTAACTCCTCATTTAATATTTTAATAGGCTTTGCTGGCATAGGAGCTGTTTGCCTGGATGCCTTTTCCTCTCAATGTACAGAGGCGTGAGTTCAGCTTCATCACTCTACATATCCTCATCTCGTCTCAGACACTCAGAGAATGGGGGTTCAAAAAGGTCAAATCAACAAAGAGGAGTTTATGGAAAAGCTCAAATGAAAACACCATGAAAGCGCACTAGAAACAACGTCTAGTATTGGCAGCTCATAAAACAAAACCATGTTGTGAAGTTGTCCAAATATCAACAAGTCCTTTTCCCCAAACATACCAAAGAATGAAAGATTAGGAATAACCACTAAGGGTACGGTTGGTTGTTATCTCACTCTATGCATGGCAGCGTTAATCTGGTCTCTGAGGGAAATGAAGAGAATTCCAACATGTGGGAGCCCTTCTAAGTGTTTCAACCCACATGAATGATCTCATTTTTTCCTGGAAAAAAATTTCGTTTACCCTGCAAAGTTGTGATGACTGGACCCACTATAAGAAAGAGGGAAGTGATTGGCCCAACATATCGTACAGCTACTCAAGTGTGCCCAGGTCAAGGGCAAGCCTTCCCTGCTCTGTGAGGATGGGTGAGTCAGTTTATATGAGGAATTAGACTCCAGGAGGGTTTTATGTTAATGTTGATGGTCCTGCAAGACATAAAACAGTGTCAGCTCTTTAGATCTGGATGGAAGACGGCAGGGTAAACACTCACCCGTGAGTCCTCTCGGGAGCCACCTAACGCCACCTGAGAGAGACCGTTTTTTGGATATGGAAACAAACCAGGCAGAAGCAGTCATTCCAATTTCTCCCAAGTGACTTTTTAAGTATTTATTATTTGTCGACAACTGCTGCAGCCACTCCTTACAGGGGATCCTATTCTCGTCTGCACAGCAATTCTTTTGTAAATTATTGGTAACCTCAATATTACATATTTTGAAACTGGGGCTAAATTTCAGAGGCGTACAGTAACTTGTTCAATGACACACAGCTAATAAGTGATTAGTCTAGCCTTAAATCCAATTCCATTTGACCCCCAAAACCACATTGTTTGGATTTTACTCATTTCCACCCATTTTTATGCAACTAAGATGAATCTCTTAATCTTGCATATGTTTCTGAGAAAAAAAAAACACCTGAAACCACCATCAGAGTATGAATCTTTTTATAAAAAAAAATCAGGGACAAATTCCCTGGCATTTGGAATTAGCTAGAAAGTGTTCAGAGCTCCTGGATGTGGTCTCAGAAGTGTGGATGGAGGCCCAGGGGGAGGGGGAGGTAGCTTTAGGAGGGTGTCCTGGGAAGCCTCAGTTCTATGGAGAATATAGCCTTGCTCTTAGCTTCAGCCTTTCAAACTTAGGAAGAGGGGAACAAAGTAAGGCTACAGTTGGTGGAATCACGTGGGTAAAACCCTGTACCCCCACCTCCAAAATGATCTTGGATTATTGATTTCTGGTGTAAAGTTTCATCCTTTTACTCACATCTACCCTCCTCGACCTAAGAGACGACTTCCAATGTTGGTCACTGATTACTCAGCATATCCTGCCATAAAAGCATGTTCGAATGTGGCATACATGCTCAAGAGGGTGGCAGAGACCCTGTGAGCCTGGATAAGTTCGTGATTTGGAATAATCAGTCCACTCAGAGCAGCAGGTCAGCCAGACGTCAGGAGACCAGATCCCTACCCTTGGACGTCGGGATGGAGGGTGCTGATTGACAGGAAAGAGTTAGACGGGCTGTGGAGATCCTAGACATCTGGTCAGCATTCTGGCCAGGGCTGTGGCTTCAGTGGGATTTTGAATTTAGATCAGCCTTTGTGTGTACCAGGAAAAAGGCAACTTTCGTGGGTGGGTGAAAGCAAAATGGGCTTCTTCCTGTAGGTGGATGCCAGCCTGAGCCAGATCTCACGGCGCGGTGGCGGATTTGGCCCTGGTTCCTTCTCTAAGACAGACACATTTGGGCAGTGCCAGACTGGGTCACTTTTCATGGCAACCTGGCCTGGACGGGGCAGGAAATGGAAGCAGAATAGTCTTATATTATGGAGATTGTAATAATGGTGGTAATAAAGTTATATGAGGTTAAATGGAGATTATATTATATTATATTATACTATACTATATTATATTATATTAATTATAATGCCTGGCGCACACTAAGTGCAAGATCAGGGTTTGTTAACTAAATAAGCCCCAAACTGGGTCAATTGGGCACCTTTCTTCTTTCAGTGTTTATAGAACCACTGAAGATAATTTTCTATTTTTAAGTCTCTAACTACTCAGAGTTCACTTTTGAGAATACAAAGCTTTTCTACACAACTTAAAAGTGTGTCTACTGTAGCTAACTTTTGATCATTATACTGGCTCATCATCTAATTGCTTTTCCTTTTGCTACTGGCCTTACAATTTTCCGAATCTCTGGTCATTTAGACCTTAGGCGCCCGTATATAATAACATCCACCTAGTAAGAGTCACTCTTTAAGGCTTGTCTCTCAGAAGGTGAGAATATTTTACTGTGTGATGTTGCTGGGAAATGTTTGCCTTTTCAAACACCTAATACATATGTATCTAAGAACTGCATTTTGCCACAAGCTGTTAGCAATGGTCTTCCTTCCCACTGGGCCCTCAGCCTCCCGAGTGGTCCTGGCTCTGCTTCAGGCCAGGACTCTGTGTGGGCTTCATCCTGCCTTCCTCTGCATCCACAGAGCCTCATCAGACCCTTTTCCTGCTGCATCTTCCTTAGTTCTCACCTAAACTATTGCAATAGCTGAATAAACCTAACAGATCTTTTGCCACTGAATCATATTTCTGTAACCTATTTTCCAAACTGCTAGAAGGAGCTCCCTTAAATTAAAATCTTATGATAAAATTATTGAATGTCTCCCCATTGCCTTAAGGGGAACAAAACACTCTTTACTTAATAAGCCCTGGAAAGTCTCTCCCTGGCCGGGCCCCAGTCTGACTTCACCACCTCATCACTAGCTGCATCCCCTGGAGAGTCTACACTGAGCCTGATGTACTAACTAAATACAGTTCTCTATACTGGTTCTCAGTCCGTATCTTTGATGACCCAGAAGAAAGAAATTTCTTTGGGCACGTCTATCCTTATCTTGCCTAAATGGTGACCTAATCATTCTTCAAGATGAAATACAAGTTTCTCCTGGCTGATGATTTCTTTAGTCCCTTCACTGTACCTAATTCCTCTCTCTGTGTGTTAATGATGACATGCGTCCTTCCCCTGGGTTGCAATTGTGTCTAGATGTTTCTCTGTCCTATTATACTAAGGGTTAGTGGGCAACAAATATTTTCCATTTATCCTTTCAGATCTGTTGTCCACACTTGTCGACCCTGGTCTGCATCCGGGACTGTGCAGGAACTGTGAACAGCATCCGTGAGATCTTTTGTCCCAGCTGTTCAAGTGGTTTCAGCCAATGGGAGATAATGGTGGAGAACCTGTGGGGGGAGGGGGGATGAGGGGGAGATTAGGGTGTTTTCCTTACGGCTCCCCCGACCCCCACCCAGGTTGTGCATTGGCTACATTCCTTCACCAGAGGCCACAGCTGTTGCCTAGCCGCTCTACCTATGTTCTCCGGGATCCCGCGGTTACTGTCTTCCCTTGTCTATTCAGCCCTAGGGGAGGGGCATCTCCCCACTGTTGCCGCACCACCCCCCGGTAGTGCTCATGCTTTTGAAAATGGCTCCTTCGCCAGTCTCCTTAACTAACAAATGTGTGGAGGCCACCGGTTTCCTGCCAGGTTTCTGAGAGATACAGGGACCATGCCTTTTTTTGTTCTGGTATGTCTTGAGTTGAGCACAGATCCTAGACACATGGTAGCTGCTCTGTATAGTGGTTAAGAGATCAGGCTCTGGGATCAGGCTGAACCGAAGCTGGTTCCAGCTGCACCATTACCCACTAGTGGGCCAGTTACTCATTTAATGTTCCCTCATTAAATGTTGGGACTATTACTACTACTCCCAGATTTCTTAGGATTGAAGGAGATGAGGGGAGCAGAGTACACATCACAGGCCTGTGAGCAGTGAAGAATCTGGTTTTGCCCAAAGAGAAGTCTGACCTTTCTCCTCGGCTCCAGGGAGGAAACCTCTGAATCCTTGGAATTTCCTGTGTGATGAGCTGTATAGTTTATTATGCTAATGAGGTGACTCATGCTGGGTCCCTCCAGTCACAGGATACCATCCTGACCTCCATGGTTCTGGGTGACTAGAGGCTGAGTTCAACCACATGAGTAATCAATCAATCAATCAATCAATCATGACTAAGGAATGCAGCCCCAGTAATGTCTCTGGACACTAAAACTGGGGTGAGCCTGTAGGTTGACCAGAAGAGTGTAGGCGCCACACGTCAGTGCTGGAGAGAAATGCCTCCTGAGGTCCCTGGAAACTTTACCACCATCTCCCCGCCTCTGTCCCAGCGAGACTTTGCCCTACCCATATCTTTTCTTGTCTGATTTTAACGTATCGTTTTCCTGTAGTAGACTGACCATGAGCCTAATAGCTTTCCGTGAGTTCTGAGTTCATCTATCAGATGATCGAGCCCAAGAGTAGTTTTGGGAAATCCTCAGACTTGCTTGCCGTTGGCATTAGAAGTCTTTGGGTAGACTGGGCCGTCTGGAGCACTGAGCTCTCTCTCAGGCCTCCCAGTTTGGCTAATCCTGCGTAGCTTGGCACATGGTGACTGCTTAATAAATTCCCCTAATAATGTTGGTTCAGGGAGTGAATGACAGAATGACACAGCCAATGAGCACACACACTACTTTTCACGTTCTAGGAAACTTGGTTGTGGCTGTGGGTCTCTAATACTATAAATTGGCTTTCAGTCTTTACTACATTTATCGAAGTGTTTTTTTAAGAAAGAATATCATATTTGGTTTGAGCCCAAATGGTACTATTTTTGATTATGACCTGAGAAAATGAAAACTGAATACAAATTTTAAAGATTTACACTTCCAAATTGCCAGAGCAGGGAGATTTCTGATGTCGGAATATTTATTTGAAGCATAGATTTAACAGAAGTCAGTGAACTCTCACGTTCCAATGGAGCGCTCCTGGAGGTGGACTAACCCTCTAGGGTCGGGGGGACTGCTCCAGGCTACTTGGGAGTTTCCCTGCAGGGATCCCGGGAGTGGCCACCTGTCCCGGTTTGCCTAGATTGAGGGAGTTCCCAGGATATGGGGCTTTTTATTTTAAAACCGACTAGAGGGTTTCCTGGGATGCAGGGCTTTCCGTTCCCAAATCAGGAAAGCTACAGGAAAACTACGATGGGTTGGTTTGTTTAAGACCATGCGATCCTTGCCCTCCAGTGCCAGAGTTTTGGAGTAGACGGTGATCCCGAGAATAGCCAGTCTCTAGGCTGAAGAGTGACTTCCAAGGGTATCTGGCTGGAAAGCTCGGTCCAACAGAAGCTACATGGCTAATGAGGAGTTAGAACCTGAAAACAAATGACCCAATTAAAAAGTGGGCAGAAGACCTGAACAGACATCTCTCTAAAGAGGACATGTAACTGGCCGATAGGCATATTAAAAGAGGCTCACTATCACTCATTATCAGAGAAATGCACATTAAAACCACAGTCAGAAATCACCTCACACCTGTCAGAATGGCCATCATCAATAAATCAACAAACAACAAGTGCTGGCAAGGATGTGGAGAAAAGGGAACCCTCCTGCACTGTTGGTGGGAATGCAGACTGGTGCAGCCACTGTGGAAAGCAGTATGGAGATACCTTAAAAAATTAAACATGGAACTGCTTTTTAACATAGTGATTCTACTTCTGGAAATGTATCTGAAGAAACCTGCCACACTAATTTGAAAGACTATATGGACCCCTATGTTCATTGCAGCATTACTTAACAATAGCCAAGATATGGAAGTAGCCCAAGTGCCCATCCGTACATGAGTGGGTAAAAAAGGCTGTGGTATGTTTACACAGTGGAATACTACTTAGTGGTGAAAAAGAAGGAATTTTACCTTTTATGACAGCATAGGTGGAACTGAAGAGTATTATGCTAAGTGAAGTAAATCAGTCAGAGAAACACTAGTACCATACGATTTCACTTATATGTGGGATCTAATGAACGAAATAAATAAAACAGAAACAGACTCATAGATACAGAGAACAGACTGACAGATGTCAGAAGGCGGGGGTTTGGGGGCTGGGTGAAAGGCAAAGGGATTAAGCAGCACAAATTGGTAGTTTCCAAATAGCCACAGAGATGCAGAGTGCAGTGTGGAGAACATAGTTGATAATGTCGACTTCCCGGGGCATGGGGCCAGGTGGCTGCTTGGGGCGTCAGGGGCCTACTCTGTGAGTGCATAGTTTTCCAGCTACTTTACTGTACATCTGAAACTGGCATGGAACACTATTGAATGTAAACTGTAGTTAAGTAAATAAAATAAAATATAATATTTTTAAAAAGATGTCCTGGCTGGTGTGGCTCAGTGGATTGAGCGCTGGCCTGTGAATGGAAAGGTCTCAGTTCAATTCCTGGTCAGGGCAGGTGGGGTCACGGGCCAGGTCCCCAGCTGGGGCCTTGAGAGAGGCAAGTGATTGATGTCTCTCTCGTACATGGATGTTTCTCACCCCCCCTCCCTTCCCCCTCCCTAAAAATAAGTAAAAATAAAATCTTTAAAAAAACAGTTAGAACCTGAGATGGAAAGAGTTGGCCAACTGGTAGAAAGATGTCAGAAGACACATGGAGTGAAGAGACCAAGAGGGGAACCTGGATCGTAACGGTGGCTGAGATCTGGGAGATGATCCATGAAGTCCTCTGCTGGTAAGAAGTGAGGGGCCTCAGCATCTTTGGATTCTGAAAGGCCATTTACTTTCCAAATTCTGGTCCTGCTTCCTTAAGACCTGCCTTTTCTCACAGTGCCTGGTTAAACAGTCAAAAATTCCTACAATTTTATCTCTGCACGCACACTTTTAATAAGCCTTTCATTTCTTACATTAAACTGAGCAATGTGTGCTCTTCTAAACTGAAAAGCTAATGGAACATCTACGCTGGATGTTATGGTGAGTTGGGAGGAGGAAAGGCAAAAACTAATTAGGAGGGATGATGGAGACAGTGAATTTAAGGTGGACACCACATTTGGTGTTGTGGATTGAGTGATTTTCATGGGCTCCCCTCCTTTAGAACCAAGATCAAGGAGATTGACATCGATTTAGTGCCTACTATGTGTTGAAGACTTTCCATCGTTTACTTCATTTAATTGAAGTCTTCTTAACAACATCGTGAGGTAAGGTAATCATCTCATACATATGAGGGAACTCCATACAGGTTAAATAACTTGACTTTGACTCCCTGTGGGTGGCATTTCAATTCCAGATTGTCTAATTGCAAGAGCATCAGATCCCCTCACCTCCTGCAGCATAAGGGAATTAATTGCAGCAAACTCTGGGCAGAGGCAGCGGTCTGTGGAAAGGGCTGGGCAAGCCTTTTGGAACGTTGGACGTGTTCAGTGGACGGTGGATTCCATAATCCATAGACACTTTGCCTCCAGTCTCCTTTCTCTCTCTGTCTTTCTTCATATATCACTGATCCACTCTCTTCATACTTTTTGGACTACTTTTTACAAATAGGGTGATAGTTGATCTTTTCATAATACCCAAGGAAATGTACACTTAGACAATGAAACAACTTGCTTGCCCAAAGTCACAAAACCAGATTTTGCCAGATTCATGATGAGAACGCCAGGGAATGGAGGATCAGAAAGAAGGGAAGTGTCCCCGAAAGTCAAGCACTTAACAGGCACGCAGACTTGGGAGAGGGGAGCGATTCATGGCACCCAAGGGCTGGTCATGGTCCCTCTCCAGCTCTCCACTGCCCTGTTCACCCACAGGGAACTTGTTTCAGTTAACAAGGACGTCATGCTGTTCCTCACTGCGGGCTTTTGTACCCACTGTGGCCTGAAGCTAAGTGTGTCTTTTCCTCTCTCTACTTCTCCACACTGCTTCTGTATCTGACTTGATCTAACACATGATTCAGGTATAACTCATAAGTCACCTCCTCCAGGAAGTCTTCCCCAATCCCCAAGGCTGCACAAAGTTCCTCTCTTAGGTGTTTCTCTAGCACCCTACTCTCTCCTGTCCAACTTATTACAATGTCCTATTAATTCACTTGCTTTCCCTATTAGTGAACAGGGACCATATTTGTCCCACACAGAATTGTGGCTCCAGTGTGCCTGGCACACCAAATATTCAAGAAATAATTGTGTGATATATTGCTTAATAAGTAAAAAACCATGGAGTCATAAATAGTAGCCAATACCAAGAAGCTCAGAAGCCAACCAAATAAAGGGTCAAGAACAGCGGTCACTGTTAACTGACTGGCCAGTGGTCACCAGGCATTCCTCACGTGGTCTACTTTCTGTAACTTGCATAATGGTTCTGTGAGGTGGGCATCTTCATCCCATTGGGAAGGGGGAAGTTGCCTCAACTGCCCAATCATGCAGCATGAGAGCTGAAGTGCAAAGGCCCAATCATGCAGCATGAGAGCTGAAGTGCAAAGGCCCGCTTCTTTGATTGCAAACTCCTGCTTGGAATCCAGGTGTATGAGGGAACCAGAGTGGGAGAGAATTGTGGTGGCTCGAAACCCTCCTTGGGAGCAGAGCTGTGGGGCTGAAGCAAGCAGCCAGCTTGGTTTGAGGGTCCACACTGGGGTGGCTGCTTGGGACAAGAATCAAAGGGGACCTCTGTCCAGGGCCCCTTCAGGCTGCTGTAGAAAGCAGAGTCCTAAGCTCAATTGTGTTTGTCAGCATTTCACGTTCTGCCCACGCTACATTTCTTCTAGAGTCTGGAGTGAAACCAGCACGGCTTTCCACAGTCAAGTTTCTCCCTTTGCCCAGGAACAGCCAAGCCAACAGGGCCTGTTTTCTCCGCCTTGTTCCAGAGCTTTTGTGTGCTGCCCCTTGGCGGGCCTCTTCCCTTCCCGCAGTAAGGTTGAATTCCCTGATGGTAATCGTAATTATAAGCATATGTTGTTGCTCTCAGCTGCCCTTGGATTTGCAAAGCTTGAGTTTTAAAGGGAAAAAATAGAACGTTGCTTTTGGAATACATTTTCTGTCATGGGCCCCTTTCTGTGGACAGAAAAGTAACTGTCAAGTGCATTCTTGGAGCAGATTGGCATGCTGAGGGTGAGTTCAAACCGGGTAGTCCTGTCAGGCGATGACCACATCAGCAGAACAGTGTTTTATAGCTTAATGTGATGGTCACAGGACTTGAATCTCAGAGACTTGTTGGCTTACAGAATGCTAATGGGGAGTTGAAAACTCCAAAAAGCATCCCAGCAAGTCTTTGCAAATCAGGCCAGAAATTACTAAAAAAGGCAAACGTTTTGTAAACTGTTGATTTGTTTAACTCATGGTAGCCCCCTCTTTTTTCCAACTCCTCTCCCTTGAAATGGAGGTGTACACATTCGAAGGTGAGTTGACCCAGTCTTGGTTTGGTTTACCGCTGCCATCCATGGGGGTAGAGGCACGGATGGGATCTCCGTCTGTTCAGTATGTTCGTTGGCTTTTGGTCCACCAGGAATGCCTCCTATGGCCTCCGCTGCATCCCAGAGGCAGGGGGGAGACTACAAGTCCCCAAATCCCCAAATCCCCTTCCTCTGATGTGCTGGTGAGAGGCACTCACACAAGATTTGGAAAGTGGAGAGTAGAACCCGTGATACTTTGGACAGGGGGGCAGTTGTAAGACATGCGTGCATGGAGGAGGCATTCCCAGAAGCTTCCTCCCCAATTCTGACAACCACTGGCTCAGTGCTCCAGGCTGAGGACTCCCATGTTGTCTCCTGTGATGGTCAGTGGTGGCTTTTCTGTCCTGAACTTCCCAGCTCTCCCAACAGTTCTACACACCTGAGTTCTAAAATCTGGTACACAAAGTTGCTTCGGTTTTCAGGGGGAGCCTTGGCTCATACACTCTGCTTTTCAGAAAAGCATCACACTTTCTGAAGCAGCAGCCCTCTGGCAGGGTTTTTTTTTAATTGTTTTTTACAGAATCATAGTTTGTTGCAAGTGGAAAAGATTTTTGAGGTCTTGTTGGTTGGTAGGTCCTCAAGATTTGGATTTCATTGACAAAATTTTTAAAAATTGTGGAACTGATATGGTACTTGTGATTTTTATTTTGCTAAGAATACTTTGATGGTTTTCAAGTTATTTATCATAATCATTTTTAAGAGAAAGGACATTTAACCTTCCTGTCCAGTAAAGCGGCACATAATATTAGTAAAAAAAAACAGTACTTCAAAGTGAATACATTTAGCTTTATGAAAAGTTTGCTCCAACTTTTTAATTTTTCCTCTTACCTTCTTGCAGGCAGATCTAAGCCAAAGCCTTCATTTTGCAGATAAGGAAACCAAAGCCCAGATAAGTTATGTGCCTATTTATCACTGAGCTTATTTGAGCCAGAGCTAAGGTCTAGGGTTTCTCAACTTCAGCTTTATAGACACCTGGGCAAAGTAATTCTTTGCTATGTGTGCATTGGATGGGGGTGGGGTGGGATTCTGTGCATTGTAAGATTTTAACAAATATCCTCAGTCTCAACCCACTAGATGGGAAAGCATCTCCCAGTCGTGACAACCAAAAGTTAGTTGTGGAGACATTGTCAAGTGTCCCTTGGTTGAGAATGGCTGCTGTGATCCAAGAGACCTTCTATGCCAAGCTACTTATGAATTTATTTTTGCTCTCTACCACCAATGACCAAATGGTAAAAAAAAAAAAAAGCAATTTTTAAAAACATCAATTGGCTTTTTACTGAAGATAAACAAAGAGAAGACTTTTGGAGACCTATGTTGAAGGAAGAGGCATGTAAAGTATGTGAAGTGTACGTCTGGGACTATGTAAGGGGGATCCCTGAACCATCCCAACTGGTAGGTTAAGTTACTTTATAAGGATAGCTCCTCTTTATTCAATATGCTGAGTTAAATATATCGGCATTTTGCAGACATGATCTCCTTTTTTTCCTACTCACCAAGTCTGAAAGGTGGATATTTTTAACCTCCATTTTGTGGAGGGGGACACGGAGACCCGGAGGGATCAGAACCTCCTGCCTGGGAAGCTGTGAGTGAAGCAGATCTGATCCGCCCTCCTGGTCGGCCAAGTGGCCAAGTCCCAGCAGTAGAGGAGACGTTCACTTTGTCCCAGTTCCTGCCCAGGTAGCTCAGAGCAGCTCGGGACTGCAGGCAGCTGCTCTAGGCCTTAGATTCGAGGAAGGCCGGAAGGACTTGGGGGCCCTCTGGTGCCACAGTTCTGGAACCCCCAAAGAGACTTCTGGAGTTCTAAGGGCCTTTGCAGTCTCCTCTTCCGTGTTTCTCCTGCGGAAGCCTCTCTGCAGCTGGGTAGCCTTTGACCTCTGCTGCCCTGGAAACCCTCATCATTCTCTGCCTCCCAGTGCTCTTCACGCCGCTCCTTCCCACCCGCTCAGGAACATGAATCCTGTTGTTCAGGACCTGATTCATATCTCGCGTTTTCTATGAAACCCACCGTGGCCAGACCAGCCTTTCTGGAAAAGACTTTAAGATCACACTGACCCTATGGTTCTAAGTACCAGTTCCACTATCCTTACTGATTTTTTTATGGAAATACAGATTTATTACACTTTTCCAACCAGATGTACACTCCTAGAGATAAGAGCATTTGCCGTTTTGCTTCCATCTTGATTCTGCCACTTACTAGCTACGTAATCTTGACTCTGTCAACTAACTTTCTCGAATTCCAGTTTCCCCCTGTGCAATTCAAGGATAACAGTATTCCCCCGTGTATTGCTATGAGAATAGAATAGAGAGCAAGTTACAATCCTTTATCAATGTCAAAACTCATCACCAAAGCTTCTATTAAAATGATGTTTACAATTTATAAAATTCTCACGCTGTCCATGTATGGTATATTGTTACCAAATATTGTATATTTATTAATCAGAGCCATCTCATTGGTGGTTGAGCTATGCAATGGCAAAATTAGACCAGGGCCTTTGAGGCTGGGAGGGACCCTCAGGCTCCCTGCACTTGGGTGAAGCTGGTTGCTAAGGAGTCAGGGTGTTTATGTGTAAGGGAGACCAGAGGTTGCTTGCGGTAGGCAGGGTTCTAAGTCGACACCCCGTGAGTCTCATATAATCACCTCTCCTTGGGTTCTCGTGGAGTCTGGGAACTTGCTTCTAGCTGGTAGAGCATGGAAGAGGTGACAAGATTTCACTCCCATACATCATGTTCTGTAATACTCTGTCTCAGCACACTGGGGCAAGACAGTCTCCTGCTCGCTTTGACCAAGGCACTGCCACGGTGAGAGGGGTATGTGGGTCACGAGGAGGAGACTGCTGGGGCTGGCTGCCTTACACGTCTGCAAGTCACCTTCCTGGGTCGGCTGGAAGGACCCGGCCTCAGCATTTATCTGATGCTTGCCTACAGGAAGTGCCCTTCCCCACTCACCACCCAGAGCCACAGGAAGAGTCAGACCTTGAGAACCTGGCGTTCTGCCGCATCCCTCTCCCTGGCGTTCTTTTTCCATCCACACCTCAAGACAGAGAGTCCCTACCACCCTGTTCTCTTGTTCTTGCTCTTTGCCAGTCACCTGCTGTCTCTAGAGCATTATGGGGCTCGCTTTTGAAGCTGTGGGGAAAATGGCTCCATGGCAGCATTTAACGAATAGGGAAACTGAGGTTCGGAGTAGTGAAGAGACTTTCCCATGCTCACACACGGTAGGTAGGCAGCCAAGTGGGATCTCCTGTCAAGCCATGTGTTGCTGAGGCCCCACCGCATGGCCAGTCCACCCAGCCTGCTGGGGTCTGGTTGATGGCCGGCACCCAGATGTTGGGTTCATTCGGCGTTCGAGTGTATAGAATCATATGGTAAATACTGTTATCTCCTAGCCCAGATTAGGGCTGGTGTTAAGTCCAGATTCAGTTTTGAGAGGGGACTGGGAGAAATACAAAATGATACTCAAAGACATGGCTGTCTGTTTCGGTACTTAAAAACAGATGGGAAAAAATAGCTCCAAAGCGGTTTAAAATGTGTGACCAGTCAAAGTGCTTCCTAAAGTCCCCCGCACACAGACACCCTTGGGAGGTTGTAAAATCTCCTTTTCCTGGGATTGTAGTGGGAGGTGGAGGGTGTCAGCAATGGCCCTTCCATTTTGCTTTGCTTGGTGCTGGTAGGCAGCAGCTATGAACAGGCGGACAGGAAACAAATTTAGGAAGAGCGGAATTCTTGCACGAAAAGAAAGCAATCAGCCGATTCCTCCTGAGAACGCGGAAGGCCTGTCGTGAAGGATGCTGCTGACAGCCACACACGGCCTCCAGTCAGATGCGTGAGCAAATCACAGGCCTTTCATCGTGTGGTTCGTGTTTGCCCCTTGTGGCTCAATCGGAGCACAGGCCTGTCAAGCCAGCCAAAGGTGTACGCTTGGAGTTGAGTGAAAACCTTTGAAAGCAGAGGATTAACGCAGAAGAAGATCTGAAGGAAGCAGGCCTTTATTTCAGGGAGTGATGAGATGTCAGAGCTGGAAGGGACGTTAGTCGACATGGAGTTCTGGGTCTGCTAACAGTTGAATCCTGAATGATTTCTGAGAGCTGGATGTTGCCGGTGGGGGTGGGCTTGTTTTACAAAGGAATGAACTGAGACCTAAGAAGAGAAGGGATGCTTCCAAGAGACATATCTAAGAGACAGTGGAAGAGCAAGTCTTATATTTTGATTAGTTCACCACTTCCTCTAGGATTCAGTCATTCATTTACTTAACAAATATTTATTGAGCATCTACTTTGTGACAGGTATCTTTACATTTTGGCCCCCAGCCTTTAATGCAAATATGAGTTTAGCTCCTCGCTTTTCAAAAAGCATCAATGACCTCGGTTAAGTCCTGAGATAGACTTGCTTTAATTTCCTGAGTGGTAGCGTTGAATGCTTGCCATATAGCAGGGACTGTCTTAAACACTTAGTGACTCTGAAACAGTATAATACGCTGGTCAACATTGTGCACTCTGGAGCCAGACTTCCTGAGTCCTAATTTTGGCTTTGACTTGCTTAGCTACAAGCGAATTATCTAAGCCCACTCTGCCTCCATGTTCTCATCTCTAAAATGAGGATAATAATCATGGCATTTACATCATAATGTGTTGTTGCAAAGGTTAAAAGAGTTAATCCACACAAAGCTCTTAAAACGGTGTCTTGAAAATAATAAGTGCTTCATAAATATCAGTTATTATCATTTTAAAATTTAATCTTCACAACAACCCTGTAGGGTAAATATGATTAGTGTCCCCACTTTATGGAACAAATTTTCAGTTTGGATCATGCCTCTGCCATTGATCTGCTATGTAATCTTGGGCTTCATTTTCTCAACCATACAATGAGACAGTAGGAAAACAGAGTATTGTTAAAAATAATAAAATAATACTTGGAACAAAGGAACTGTCAATGAGCATTATCCATCACCATCATAACTACCATTATTATCACCATCACCATGGCCATCACCACCAACACCATCGTTATCATCACCATCATCATCACTGTCACTGTCACTGTCGTGGTTAAGGGCTAAAAATGATGGAGTGGCTTAAAATCTAAAAATGTAAAGATCCTTTTTTGAATTTGTACAGCTAATGGGAACTCATCTCTTGTACCCATATATTCAACTACTTATTCATCTCAGCTGAGTTGTCTCTAGTCACCTCGTTTTCAATATTATCATGACCAAACTCTCAACTTCCCTCTCTCCCCTTCCTGCCTGGAATCTGACCTTCCCCCAGGGATGTTTATCTCAGGAGCCTTCTCACCTCCAGGAGTGTGCCCTGCCATCTTGCTGATCAGCCAGGCACGCCGATGTCTCTCACTCCCAAGACTGGATCCATCTGCAGATCTAAGCAGGACTTTTCATTCCCTGATTCTTCTGGTCCAGGACACTGTCACCTCTCCCTGGACAGTGGCAGATTTCTAAAGAGCCTCTGCTTACACGCTCTTCTCCTTCAGCACTCTCTCAACGCTCGAGACACAGAGATCTATGTAAAATGCAAATTTCATTGTTACACACCCTTTGTTTCTTCCCCCCTCACTCTGAACACACACTTACAGCCCAGACCTTTGAAGCTGTTCCGGAGCTGTCATGAGAAAGGCCACGTGCCTTACCAGGGCCTGGAGTCAAGCAGGCTCTGAGTGGCAGGCCCCATGCTCCTCTCCAGTCTCCCTGCTCTGAGATTGTCTCTGTCGACCTCAGTAGATTAACCCTTAGCCTTCCTTTAGTTCTCAGTCCAGGAAATACCCATCTTGTTCAACTCTTCCACTTGGTAGCAGAAATGGCACATTGTTCACTGTAAAAAAAAAAAAGATTTTTTTTTCAGTCCCAGCTCATTAGGGAGACTGGAAGTTCCAATTCCATTCTTTCTTTAAGTTTTTGGTGAACAGAGTTTGGGCAGTGTCCAGGGCTGGGGTCCTTGGAGCATCAAGGTCAGTGCTGCAAAGCTCACTGTCTAAGGTCAGCAGGTTCACGCCTCTATGCTGTGCTCTGCATGGGCAGCAGTGCTGAGACCGGAGCTTCCATGCCTGGAGCCAGTCTCCGGGCACACTGCGCAGCTGTTTACCCACAGAGATTATGTCCTGGCTCCTCCCTATGGAACTGCAAATGGAGCGTTGCTGCCTTTTACGGGCAGGACCCACCCAAACCCCACCATTTGCCCAATGCAAGGGCATCTCTCCCTCCCCCAGAGTGAGTTATTTCTGTGTCTGCCTCACCAAGCTCTTCCCTTGGGACCCATCTTCTCCAGGGCAACTCTTGCATGGGCCTTTGGAGCACTGTGAAGAGCTGGGGAAATAGCAGGGAGGAGGATTCTGACACCAGTTTTCCTTAGGAAACTCACCCAGTTACCTTACTTGAAAAGAAAAATAAAAGGATTCTGACCCATTTTTGTGTCAAAGATCTTTTTGGCTCTCTGAGGAAGCCTATTTACGAGGGGGGACCCCCAAAACCTGGAATTTATTTATAAAAATTGTGTTTTTATTCTTATGTGTTCAAACTTCAGTCACCTTCAAAGTTCTCCCCATTGAATGGGATGCACCTCTGGAGACATTTTTTTTTTTCACTGCTCGAAACAGTGTTTGAACTTGTGGATTTTGACGCCTTTTGGTGCTTCTGCCATTTTTGTTTCACCTCTTCCACATCAGCAAAATGTTTCTCCTCGAGGACTTTTTTCAACTTGGGAAAGAAACAAACAAAAAAAGCCCCCTGGGGCAAGACCAGGTGGATAGGGAGGGCGGGCACAGTGGTCATGCTGGTTTTTGTCAAAAACTGCTCACCACTCTGCAAGGTGTGGGCAGGTGTGCTCCAAAATCACCCATTCTGAAATGGGCAACCATGTTGACAGGGTCTTCCAAAATGTCACTGAATCTGAATGCAGCCTCTCACAACAACGCCAGCTGGTACACTGATGCAGGCAGGTTCCTAGAACACACCGTGGGGGAAACCTGCACGATAAGGGCCTGCGCCCTCCAGAAGATAATTCCATTTTGGGGGGTTCCCTCTTGTTATACCCTTCTCGGAATAATGTTTTTATATCCATAAAACACACAGAAGTACAATTTTATCGAAATGGTTTATCAAAATATCTCTCCGTTGTGGTGTCATAATGTATTTACCTCTGCATGATTTTATTAAATGTCAGGAGCTGAGGCAGGCATAATAACTATAGTGATTCAACACAGTGATGAGTGTGAGCACTGCTTCAATGTCTCTGCCCCTACGGTAGCACTACTGACCTGGCGGGCCACATTTATACATTGGAGAAAATGCTGAATGTTGGTTAGAGGGTAGTGAAAAATAATGCTGGAATATTTTTCCTGTCTGGGTTCAAGCACCCCCATACACATGTTAAATTGCCCAGCCCAGGTGGAGAAGCCCTTCCCCCTCCAGTCTTCTCCATCCTCCTCATGGTCCCTGAGCATGCTGTGGTTGGCTGCATACTCCTTTTTATGGTTTGCCATTGCACTTTGATGTGTGTGATTTTAAAATCACACAATAGACTATAAACTGACTGAGGGCAGAGTTCTCTTTTGATTTGCAATTATATTCCTGTATCAAGCACTTAAGGCCCTTGGACTTGACACATGGGTGCTTAACAAGTGCTTGATGAACAAGTGAAGAAATGAATGAATATTGAATCAGTGCAGCATCATATGACCTAGAGAATGAATTGTGCCTATTGTACTGGTCTGAATGCTGAGATTCTTCCCAGATGTCTGGTGGCTCCCTCAGGAAGGAAGCTAGACATGTGGACTGATGAGGGGGCGGGCTTCAGGGGAACTGTGAAACCAGAGCCAGAGAGAAAGGAGTGAAATAGTGCCAGAGGCTACGGAAATGAAAGGGCCCAGCCGTAGAAGCCTGTCTGTGTGTTTCTGGAATGAGAAGTCTTGGAATGAGTTTTGGAGCTACGTCGTTTAGGATGCTTTTGGCTGCAAGTAACACAGTATTGAACAAAAAAAAAAAATGATTAAAAGAGCAAGGGCAGCTGCCTACTTGTGCCCAGAGTTGGGGAGTTTTAAGGGTGGTGTAGCTGCTCATCAATGCCATCGGTCCAAGTTCTTGTCCAGGTGACCAACCCCACTGGGTTGGCAATGCCTCCTCTTATGGACAAATGCAAGGTGACAGAGCTTCACATGGGAATGTACCTCCTATACATTTCAGTACTCTCTAGTTTTCCTACCATGGTTGAGTTTTTTATACTGCACTTATCACCACCCAGTTCATTGGTTGTTTGATGGTCTCTCTCTTCCACTAGGAAATAAGCTTCATGAAGACAGGCACTCATTTCGTTCAGTCTTATATTCATGTTGCCTGTAAGAGAGCTTGCCCCATGCCAGGCCCTCCATAAATATTTTCTCGAATGAGTGAATAAACGAACGACTGTGATGTGCTTGACATTTGCGTGTGATGGAGGCCCACAGCCTCGCTGCAAGCACACAGACATGTATGATGTTTCAAAGGCAGTCTGACGGCACTGCCAGAATTCTTGGCTGATAACTATGTGTGTGAAACATCCCCACCCACCACCATAAGGGAAGTCCAGCGCAGCCTGCACTTCTGAAATTCAGGCGAAAATGTGTAAAGGTTAAGCTCAGTGCTAAACCACTGACATTTGAACAGCTTCAGTGAGAAAACAAAGTGGTCACGAGAAACACTTGTTTGAGGGTTTATGCTGGGAGTGTGAGTGTGCACCGTAATGACTCTTAAAGAACCAGATAGACTTGCTGGGGACTGGCACAGGGATGGTGGTGGTGGAAATGCTGTTCATTAAAATAACAGCACACGTGTGCTAGGTCCTTCCACGTGAAGGTCAGTGGAGCACAGCAAATGCAGGGTCAGGTTTAATTATCGATGCTCCATAAACAATGTTCTTTGCTGGGTAAGCTCTCTTTGTACTGGAATACAGTTATAGTCGCTTGTCTTAATTTAGTTTCAAGAGCAAACTCAAACTGTACCATTCTGCAGAAAGGCTTCTGAGATGCCCAGGGTAGGAGTTTTCCCTCCCCAACCCCTGATGATGGGAACGCATGCCTCCCATAACAGGACCAAGCTCATCCCAAATGTTTGGGCAGGGGCTGCCTCCCCCACCACACTGTAAGTTTCTACTGATTTTCCCAGTCATGTTATCCTCCCTGGTAACCCCAAGTTCAGTTTTGCCCCTTTCTAATCCATTTTCTAAGATCAGAGTGATTTGTGCTGAAAGGCAAATTGGACCATTTTATTTCCCTGTTCAAAATCCATCAGGAGTCCCTATTGTCTTTCAGGTAATGTCCCAACTTCATGTGTGGTTTATTCTCCATTTGCTCCCGGCTCCCAGGTCCACAGAGCAAACAACATCGGACATAAGATGACATTATTGAAAAGGGTTGATGGGTGCATGGGGGTTCCTTTACAATAGTCTTTCTATATTTGTGTATGTTCAAATTTTTTCCAAAGAAGAAAAGATGATTCCTGGAGGTAGCTGGGTCTTAGATGAGACTCAAGTGTGAGTTCTCTGGGTGCAAGAGGTTGGGAGGAGGCATTATGGCCCGCAGTGGCAAAGTTTCCAAAGCCCTAGAGGTGTCACTGAAACGTCGTGCATGCTCAGATGCTTGACAGAGCACTCATCTGAAAGGCATTTCCCAGTCCCCCATCAGACTGAGCTGTGCCTACGTGTGCCATTAATACCTTCCAAGTGTCACCAAATCAATGATCTCAATTTATCGGACTCAGAGGGTATCAGAATTATATTTTGATACATGTTACAAAGACAGAAAGTTGTACTGAGAGACACGGCCTGTTGAGGACCACAGTGGCTCAGGGTGCCTGGCATTTGACATGGGAATTACTGGCGCTGAGTGCAGAGAAGGAAGGAGCTGAGAGATCTACGTGAGTGTCGGCTAACTGAGTGAATAGTGTGGTAGAGATAAGAACTCCGTTAGGCAGAAGGAAGACACAACTTGCCAGAGATGGCTGTTGGTTGGGGGTTGGTGATAAGAAGGGCTCACATTTGTTGGGTGTCCTGTGATGTTCTGGGCACGATGCTGAGTTCTTGACTTGGGTATGTATTTTTTATTTTAAGCTTTCGGGAGAATTGCTCAACAGGAGTCTGCCTAGTAAATAATGCTTTGTGTAGTGCCTGGAAATTCACATGGTCTTCAAGCATGGAATTTAGTAAAGGAAGACATAGGAAATGCTGTGGAAACATCTGGTCTTCACTCTCTGATTAGTTTAACACTAAGTCGACTGTTGAGCACTGGCCTCCCTTGGTAAGAATTGTCTCAGTGTGAATCATCAATTCATGGGGGATTCTTCTTGTTGCCATAATAGTTCTGATGATGATTTTTCAGTTGAGGCATTGGAGGAAGAATTGGATTGCATGGCAAAACACACATCTGGGGGCAATGAAGTTTTCCAGAAGTTTAGAACTCAAATAGCCCTTGAATCAGAACAGGTACACTAGAACTCACATGCCTCCTCTGTGTTCTTTTTAGGGTTGTATTTCATGGGTATCATCTCAGAGAAGAAGGCACTGTTTGTAATAAAGCTACTCTCCTCTTAGGAGACTTTGCTGGCCAGCTTTTCTTATCTTGTTAAAAAAATTCCTCACACAAATGGTCCATATAGAAAAGTGTTTTTGCAGAGCCAATCTATTTAATAGTATTTTAAAAAATAAGGTCATACTGTTTATCATATAGGATTCATTTTCTGAAGACAGCATTAGAATGGGGAATGGAAAAAGATGTTGCCTATGATACATTGAGTTTAGGAAAAGAAAGAAAAAAAGGAAGGAAGGGAGAAAGTGAGGGAGGGAAGGAGGGAGGAGAAAGAAGGATATCATCACTGGAGGAAGCTGGGCAAAGAACCCAGGACACTGCAGTGCTGTTTTTACCATTTCTTTACATTCTTACACTACTTCCAAATTATTGAGGTCCCTGAAAAGCTTTTGTTTATGTGCGCTATTTACTCATACTTCTACATTAGAAATTGATTCTAAGATTGAGTTACATGTTTATTTATTAATTTATTTAAAACCATAGTAAACAACTACACAATAACTAGTGTAGTTTTATGAAAAAAATAACTATTTTCCAAATCAAGGCAATGATGAAGAAAACAGCATTATTTTACATTTATATTGATAAACGGGCAGGAATGCAGATGGGTGCAACCACTATGAAAAACAGCATGCAGGTTCCTGCCAAAGTTAAAAATATAACTATAACCACATGACCTAGCAATGCTACTTCTGCTATTTATCCACAGGAATTCAAAACACTGGTTTGGGGAGGGAGCTGCGTTCCCAAGTTCATTGCAGCATTGTTTACAATTGCCAAGGTATGGAAGCAACCTAAGTGTCCACTGACGACAATTGGGATAAAGAAGATGCGCTACGTGTTTGCAAATCTCTTCAATGTCTAGATGAATAGAACACAGCTGGATTGTCCTATCTGCTTCTGCATTCAGTCTTTTGTGACTTTACCTGTCATTGTCACTTCTAGAAAACTCCACTGAACACATAAAGGAGAAGGAGGGTGAAAAGGCAAATAACATGTTAGTTTTTAAATTACAAGTGGGTGGCATGGGCACTCAGGAATGGTCTTGGAAACACCAAGGACCCCCTGACCGTACATTAAGGACTGCTGATGTAGGTTAAGGCATGTCCCCCCCATTCTAGCTACTTATTTTTGTGTCGCCGTCCCCTGTATGACTGAGCTCATTCACCTAACACCAACTGCTAAGTAGAAACTTAATACGTATGGTGAAAAGAACAACAAAAAAAATCAATGAAGAAATCCATTTGTTGTTCTTTTTGTTTCTTTAAAAGTCTGTGGGAGATTACAGTTTTGAAGGTTTGTGGAGAAATGTCAGTCTCAAGAGCTATATTGTGTGCAGGAAGAAAGTCAGTTTGGTCCAAGGAGCAGTGACCAGTGGCTGAGACCCAAGGACGAGAGCCAGGGGGTCTGCACTCACACTGCCCCGTTTGCCCTCCGCTCCCTCGTCATCCCGCCATCTCTGACTTTTATGTTCCTTGTCAGAACACAGGAGTACATACAGGATATAGAGCATATGTTGCAAGGTCCGGGAAGGCTTCTTTGCAGGACCAGGCACAGCCAGGATCAATTAAGTAACCGGCAAGGTAGAAAATACAGCTGCAGCTGGAACAAATCAGTTTGTCAGGCGCGCGGGTTGCAGCCCGTCAAAGGTCAGCAGGCGACTCGTGTGAGTAGCTGTGAGTGAAGCTTTTGGCTCCACGGAGCTCAAAGGAGCCAAGTGACCGAGCGTCCTGATTTCCAGTCGGGCGTCCTGTGGGCGGTGAAGACTGCGAATGGTAGGCCACGTGGTTACATTTCTCGTCTGGCTTCTTCTCAGTCGATTTCCCCCGGCCTGGCATGAGTTATGTCACCACAGTGACAGGTTGGTTTTTATGGATGGAGGTGGACCTCAAACACTAAATTTCCATGAGTGAGAGGAACTGGTCTGGGTATGAATTAGGGGACTTTGTGGAAGGAGGAGAAGACCAGCAGTGGTGGCTAAAAGAAAAGGCAAAACCTCATACTTCGTCTTACCCCACAGGTTATAATGGGAGATCAAATTTCAGGCTAACTTTCGACCATGAATAACTTCTTGGCAGACTAATTAGCTATCTGCTCTTTGTTAGTTCAGGAACAAGGGATCTTTATTTCTTAGCCTGACTCAGTTCTCTTCACTGTTTTTCTCAGAATAATTATCCCATATACATACATGCCTACACTTTTGTTGTTGGTAAAAGAAAACGTCTAAATAAACATGTGGGAATGTTTTTTGAGTGTCCTTACAAAATTAAGCACACTCTTTCATTTCGATCAGAGTTTGAAACACAATTAGAAAAGGAGACCACAATTCAAATGAAAAATTTTTAACGGAAAATAGAGATGTAAGTAATGCTCCTAATGACCACGTTTGCTAAAAGTCCATTCTTTGTTTAAATAAATAATTATCGAACAACTGCACTGCACTAGACTCAGAGACTACAGAAATTAATAAGAAATTAATACAGGTTAGATGGGGCCCTTCAACACTGTCTGCTGGAAGATGAGGTCATGCACAGTAGGACCACAGCAAAAAGGTGCCACCTCTCCCAGGTGACTTCATGCAAGGCAGAGTCTTAGAGGAGGCCAAGGGTTTAAAATGTACTGTCATACACTGGGGATAATGGTTAGAATCTTAAATACACTTGAGTTGCGTCATCTTGACGGAGAGGTTGTGCCTTGTGTTCATGTTCAGTGAGCCAGTAAGAGGGAAGGGGGTGGGGTGGGGGGCTCAGATTCAGAACTTCCAACTGCAGAAAATTTTCTAAAAACTGGAGGGAGAAGAATTAGCTTTGGAAAGATGTATATAAAGATCATGTATGGTCATTGTTGAGGCGTCTTCTGTAAAGTGATAATTGTGGTGCAAACGAACAGAGTATAATCCCTTGCCTTTTTTTCACATGTTCAAACAACTTTATGCTTAAGTGCATTCCTTCTAATTCAATATTTATTGAATTGGTGTTCTGTGTGGCCTGCCTTGTACCTTGAGAATTGTATGAAGAGGGCATACTAAATTATCCCAGTTCCTTTGTGCTAGCAGGAATGAGCACAGGAGGCATGTTTAAAGAGGAGGACTTTAGAAACAACTCTTATGAGGAATCAAGTGGGTTAGGAGGGGGAGTAAGTTTCTGGGAGAAGCTGCCGGGTTCCTGTTGGCGCATGGGGAACGGGAGGTGCCAGGGGAGCCTTTGGGAGGACAAGCTCAGGACACGATTGCTGAGAGGACATTGGAGCTGGGGCAGAGAGGTTTGACTGCCTTAGAGAAGGGTAGGTTTCATCTCCAAAGAGAAAGAACAGTTCTCTGAATTCGAGCCAGCAGTGGGTAGTGTGGGAACATGGGCTCTTGTGAGGGAGAAATACGGAATGTGTTCAGGAAGCACGCATCTGAATCTGCTGGGCCATGACATCTCCTCTCTGATTTAAATTTTTTTTTTACTTTTTTTCTGGAGAGAAGGATGCATTGTAGGTAGCATGCCACTGAGCCTTGAGTCTATTCCATTTGAGTCTTAGATGTTTGCCAACATAACCCAAACCCTGGAGGCAGGGCTCTGGATTAGAAAGGAAGGGCAGGAACGTGAGAGAGACCGAAGGTCCAGAAGCAAGTGAGGTCCTCGGTATGATGGTGAACTGGAGTCCATGATGATGAAGGGGCAACCCTTCTCTTCTTCCCAGAAAGCTCGGAGGATAAGAGAAGTTGGAGACACTTAACCCTGGAATTTTCATTCTGTCGTAGTTACTCTGAGGAGTAAATATGACCCTCCCTGGCAGACTCCCACCAGTTTGTAGAAACAAGCTGTTAGATGAATATGTATTCAGCATGGATAAGAAGCTGAGGTTTTTGTACTTAGGTAACTTAAGTGAAAAAAAGAACTTGACAAGCATTTTATTGTGGAGGAGAAAACTGAGGAGCAGAACCAATAAGAAATCCTCTTTCCTATCCATCTTCCCCCATCCCCAGGGTAGGTTGGAGGGATGAAAAGAGCCCCAGTTCGTTCAGGAATGAAGAGGTGGGCTGGAAAGGGTGTGAGTCAGTGTTGAGTCATATATATATATATATATAAAATGTTTGTCAGGAATAAAGGGAAGGGAAGAGAATTCAAAGCCTACTAAAGGGAACACTTTCCCTGGTTAAGAGAAAGTTGTCAAAAGACCTTGGGCCCAAACAAACCACAGGAACCTGCAGACCCAGGAGGTCCAGAGCAATGGGACCAACACTGGTCACACCATATCACCTGGGAGGACATTAAACTAGCTTCCAGCTCAGACCTGTAGAATCTACTCTCCCCCAGGACATCCAGCGAGCTACTACTTTTAACAAAATCTCCAAGAGGCTTCCTTCCAGCCTGCAATCTGTTGATTGATTACTCAGCAGCCCTCAGGAGCAAGGGAGGGTCTCAGCTCTTCTTTGAAAACTGCCAACTCACCAGTCTTAACCCATTTGGTTGTTGACAAGGGTTGAGCGGCGGTCGGGCAGTCTAGGGTGGCTGTGCAGCATTGAAGGGCAGCAGGGCAGTCTTCAGTGGAGTCCCGTGCCTGAGGCCACAAGGTTCTCAGCTTGGACAGAGAGATTTGAGTGCAGCAGAGACACAGGAGCGGGCTCTTGGGAGGGCGGGATGGGGTGGGGTGCCTGCAATGCACGCCCCCTCTGGCCTCCGTGTCCAACAAGGCGGAGAAGACCTCCCTGGAGCAGAGAAGCCAGAGTGACGCAGGGGTGAGGCTGTGCGACGCTGGAGTGCGGGGAGCCCAGTTGTGCCTCGTCTGGCTGCCTTGGACCCCGGCTCCGCCAAGTGGGGCTCCGAGACGTGGGGTCCCTTGCATCACCCCACTCAGTTCCCAGTCTGTGTGACAGTGACTGCACCACCGTGTGACTAGAAGTCACTGAGCCAAGCGGTGGCTCAGTGAAGCAACTCTTGGACCAGGACTGACAGGATAATGGGCACACGCACAGGAGGGAGTGGCGATTTTACCATTTGTGCTCACGAGCTGTGTGATGTTGAGTGGGTGGTACCCATGAACATGCATTTTCAACTGACTGGCTCAGGAGTGCTTTTCGGGACTGGGGTGTTTCGGCCACGACGGGTGGGCAGGGACAGTCGTAGAAGCCGAGACGGGGGCTCTCCCTCAGAGGTCCTGCTCTCTGAGACCTCGTCAGTCATGTCCTGGTATTCAGTGACGTCCCTTTCCTCCTGTCATTTTTACAGGCTGCAGGGCATGGTAGCTAAGGGCATTTGGGGCCAACTGCTAAATCTCATCGTATCTGAACGTCCTGTGCTTATAAAATGGGGAGATCGCAGTACCTACCTGGTAGGTATCAGGTGAGGGTAACTGATTTGAAATACCAGGAGTCTTAGAACCATGCCTGAATCAGAGTTAGTGCTTATAAACATCGACAACTACCATTATAAATGCTCTTTTGAGAAAAAATGATAGGCAAAGAGGAGAATTAGGTATTTGGGCCACATGAGAAGCTCTTTAGATGAAGCCATGAAAACCCTCTATAGTTTATTTTCTCTGTGCACCTTTCTGCTCCTGGACCCGCCGCTGAGAAGCGGAGCCCTGGGTGCTCCTCTCCAGACTGTTGCAAGATCATTCTTGGCCATTGGCTGCTCAGGGCCAGAGCCTCAGTCAGAATTTTCAGGCTGCAATGGGTCTCAGCTTAGGCGATTCAACCCCCTGATTTTGTGGGTGTGGCTCCTAAGGTACAGCTCTACCTGACTCCAAACCGTGAGAGCTGGAGTTACAAATCCCTGGGCCCATCAGCCCTGTTGTCTGATCTCATGACAGAGCCAGCTGTGAGGATGCTAATGTTAACTTTCAGGTTCACTGGCCTTCTCCACTTGACAGCAGATTCACTCTGATTCACTGTGCAAATTAAATTTGCTTCCAGAATAGGGGTGATAATAAGATGACTAGGGGCATTCCTGCTTTTCTGGGCTGGACATTTATGGAAGTCTGTACGGTCCAGCATGGCGGGTGTATTTAGGGTAAGCATCATGAGCCAGGGGAGAATGGATTCACCATAGCGATGGGTGAATGTGCATGGGCTTCCTTCTGACTCTGAGTCCCCAGAGCCCTTCATCCAGGGCCGCTCCAAAGCTGCAGGTGCATCCTATCAAGTACGACTCCTTCTCCACATCTTCCTCCTTTGGTCTGTCACGTTGTTCCCTTCTTTCTAGCCCCTCCCCCTGCTCCGGTCCCAGCACGGAGGACCCATGACACCTGCAGTGCATTCCTGTCCTAGGAGGCCTTAACAAAGTAGCCCAAACTAGCTTAGAAATGTATCCTCTCATGGCCCATTGATGAGAAGATGACAGGGGTGGGCGGGACCATGCTCCCTCTGGAGTCTCACCTCTTAGCTTCTGCTGGTCCTGGCAGTCCTTGGCATGCCTTGGCTTGTAGATGTTTCCTCCCATCTCTGCCACCTTCCTCACGATCTACTTCCTTTTGTTTCTTATATGCCTCTCCTCTTCTCACAGAGACACCAGTCAGAATGAATTTAGGGCCACCCTAATCCAGCACCTCCTCATGATAACTGAACCAGCTACACTGAAATAAGGTCACATTCTGCAGCTCTGAGTGGACGTGAACTTTAGAGGGATACTCTTCACCCCAGCACAGTGGGGTCTCAACAAAACTTTGGAGTGGGTGCTGCAGACATGCATCTGGCCACCCTGTGTCCTATAGCTCTTGAATTTGTTCTTTTCCCCAGATTAGTGGAGTTTAGACCCAAAGCCTCCCTAGGCTTTGTTCTGATCTACGGCCTCTAAGTTCAGGCTCTTTATTTCTTGCTGATCAAATCTGTTAACTTCACGAGGGACTAACCAAGTGACTAGAATCTTGTCTGCCACTCCTGTGCAGGAGTGAGTGCTGGCAATGGGATGTCAGGGGAAGTGACGTGTGCCAGCTCTCGGAAGCGTCCTCAAAGGGAAGGAGTGTGTGCCTTCTGCTCCTCCTCCTTCCAGCGGCCTGGACTTCACACGTCTGGCTGAGCTGGAACGCGCCTGTTTAGACCAGGAGGAAGGAGCCAGCGCCCTGGGCACTGTGGAGGTGCCACACCAGGCTTAGATTGTGGTCCATTCATGAGGGAGGAAAGTTAATTAAGTTCTCTCTTACCGAAGCATTTGGCGGTGGGGCCGGGGGCATTTTCTGACACAGCTGAGCTGGGATGACTAGGAATGAGCCTCCTTCTTCAAGACGAGATGGGTTCTCTCTCTCTGTCTCTCTCTCTCTCTCTCTCTCTCTCTCTCGGAGGCTCATGGCAGTGATGGTGGAGGGACCGCATCTGAAGATTTGGAATTCCAGGTTCCTGTTGAAAAGGGAGAACTTTCCATCGACCTTTGAGTGACCCTGTGCTAGGCCCCGACTGGATCTAATTCACTATTTCTCAACCGACTTTTCACTATTGACTCTCTACAGATTCTTTTTAGATATTTGTTTCCTGATCACCTTCCCCCATGAAATTTTAATAGCACATATTTCTGTATATTTCTCTATATACTACACATCTATTTGTGCTTCGCACATAAAACATGTAAGGTTTTTTGTGCTCTGCCTCAGAGAACCAATTTTCATTCCCGTGGGGCCAGATCACCCCTGCTGAGAAGGTGTGGCCCAGCCTCGGACAGTGTGCTGACTGTGGGGCACCCAGACTTGCTTTAAACCAGCCTGTACAGACCTCTGGACGCATCCTGTTCAGCTCGGTCTCTCAGGCTTCTATGAGAAAACACACAGACCGGGCGGCTTGAACAACAGAAACTTTTTCCCCCAGTTCTGGTGGCTGGAAGTCTGAGGTCCAGGTGCCAGCGTGGACGGGGTCTGGGGAGGGACCTCATCTTGCTCCTGGATGACATCCTTCTCGCTCTGTCCTCATGTAGCAGAGAAAGGATGCTCTGGTATCTCTTCTTTTCAAAAACATTTCTTTCAATATCGTATGTCTTTCCTTTGTAAATATTCAATTTTGGTTCATTTTAAACACATAGCAGAGTAGAGAGGATGGCAAATATAAAGCTCCCTATTGACCATCACTCAATGATCAACTCATGGTGAACTTTTTTCCTGTTGTATTAGTTTCAGGGGCACAACATAATAATTCAACTCTTGTATATGTTGTAAAAGGGTCACCACAGTAAATCTAGTTAATGGTGTCTCTTCTTCTAAGGGCACTAATCTCATTTATGAGGTCTTTGCTCTTGTGAGCTAATCATCTCCCAAAGGCCCCACCTCCTCCTACCATGTATGACTGGGGATTAGGTTTCTACTTGTGAATTTGGGAGAGCACACACATTCAGTCTGCAGCACCCCATATGTTTGTTCCTGCCTCCTGCCCTTGCTGTTCCTTCTGCCTGGAACACCTCCTAGGTCTTCAGGTGGCTTGATGGCTTGTCCCTTTTCACTTTTCAGGCCTCACTACACCTGCCACCTTCTGGAAATTCTTTGTTTACAATCCAGGAAAAAATTATGTCCCTATCATGTCCCTCGCCTACATTCTTGGTCATATCACCTCTTACTTTTTTTCTTGACACCACGTTCTGAAGTTCTCTTGTTTATGTATTTGTTTACCGTATTGTTTGTCTCCACTCACTGGGATGTGAAGTTCTCTGAAAGCCCGAGTCTCGTTCACTGTTGTATCCCAATTACATAAAACAGGACCTGGCACACAGTAGGTCCTCAATCAATGTGGAATAAATGAGAAAACAACCCCCTTTATAGTCAGGCACTAAGCATAATAAGCAAGCCTCACGTTAGTTTCCTCCCTTATCAAGCACGGAGGTCTTAGTCCCTCTCGGGGACGCAGCGCTCTGGAGTCTACAAAGCACTCCTCTCCATTTCTCAGTGAAGGCTCTCAGCCTTCCAGGCAGGCCGGTATTATTACCCCCTTTTGTCGGGAAGACCTTCTTGGAGTCACATGTGTGGCTGGTGGAACCGAGGCCTCCTGACCCGAGACTGGCCCTGCTCCATTACCTTCCCTCCAGCACCTGGTGAGGGCCCTCCCTGTCCATTACGGAGTCTCCACTTTCTGGCCTTGGACATGACTCCATGCCTTGGTCCACTGGGCTCCAGGTCAGGTATTGATTCAGTTGATGGCTGCTAAGCTTTAAGTTGCACTTAGGAGTAACTGGAAAGATCTTACCCCGCTCCTCTCCCTCAGCTTTTCTCCAGCAGGCCTTTGGCCGGGCCCCAACCTCCTTTGGAGCTGCAGGAGCTCTCTGCCGCCTCTGCGCTTGCAAGTCTGGCCCTGGCAGCAGCTTGGGCAGAGGGAACGCTCCCGAAGGCCCCGTCCTGAGGAGGGATTCTGGCGGGAGGCGTCCAGCAACTCAGGTGATGGTTTCGGTGCAGTTAGCTGTCATTTGAATGGTGCCTTTGGGAGAGTCCTCCCTTAGACAACGAAATGGGTAAAATGGGTCCTCTTCTTGGGATTTCTTCTAAGGAAACCATCCAAAATACACAAGAATACATCGTTTGGTTTTGAAGAATCAGATAGCTTATTATGTCCAACAAAATAGGAATGGTCAAATACATAAAAATCAATAGATGCATGGAGCGTTACTCGACGTGGGATGCTACCATTATGAATGTCACGTAGAAATAGCAGACAATGATCTGGGTAGATGCTAAGCACCGACGAAGAGTTAAGTGACAAAGACGAGACGCAGAGGTGTATGGGTACTCCAAGGGCCACCATGTAAAGGAGCAGCAGTAATGGGGGTGAATCTGCCAGGGAAGGTCTCCACGTGTGGGTGAGAATGACTGTGTTACAGCGACAGGAGTATGAGTAGGGTCTTCCTCTTTCTGATTTGTTCATACTGCAACGTTTAAGTTATTTTTTCACAGAAACCTTCATTTAAATATTACTTTTGTAATTCATAATTAAACATGTTTTAAACATAAATATCACAAAGAAAACATTAAAAATCACTGGTATTGCCACCACTGGTAATATGCTGGGGGTGCAGCCCCCCATTCTCTCTGCATAGGTATAAATCTACAGTATTACAGGCCAAAATGAAATCATACTGTACCTACAATTTCTGGTCTATATTTTCCTCAATAATACTTTATGAATGCTTTAACATGTCCATATTCTATAATATTTTAAATTCCTTTTAGTTTGTGTTGTATCGATGCATGACTATTTCATTCATCCCCTATTGTAGTAAGTACGTTTAGGTTACTTCCAATTGTTTAAGGTTATGAATTACAATTGTGGATACTTTTTCCAAATAACTTGTCTCTCACATTCTTGCTTATTTACTTAAGTATTGAAAGTGGAATTTTTTAGTGCTAGGGTGTGCACGTCTTTACATTTTATATAGACTGTGTTTGTATGTATATATATATATATGCCAGTTTATATCTATGTAAGTTATGTAAGAGAGTGGCTTTTCTCACACTCTTACCAAATTTTGGTCAACAGTATTTTTACAATCTTGATAATTTAATAACCATGAAAGCGTATGCTTGTTTGGTGTCTTTCCACTGAAACTTTTAAAAACCCAACTGAAATAGCCCAAGAAAAGAAGGCAGAAGATATGGAAGGGAGAGATTGATATGACAGATAACATAGCCACAAAGTGCCAGGAATAGATTTCTTTTTAAGTGAAGGTGAAGTTCAAAAGCCTTGCTGGCACTCAGTTTTGGACTGGGCATCTTCTGAGTTCAGTGCTTTTACCTCTCTGTGTGCTGTCATACCAACATCTATGCCAGAGAGGGGGAGGGTCCAGTCAAACCCTGAGAATCAAGTCTTCTTGGCCTTGGCTGGGCCTACACAGGACACACAGCCAACAGTGAACCAGCCAGTGGCCGTGGCACGGACCCTGAACATGCCTCCGCCTGGAGTCCCTTGGGCTGCACGTGTGTGTTGGGAGGGTGCGGAGGAGCTTCCTCAAAACCAGAGCAGAGTGTGGCTGCCAGAAGACTGGGCGTGCAGACTGGGCGTGCAGACTGAGTGGCTGAACATAGAATGTGCTGTACAGGAGGTTCATTGTTTGGAGAGCTAACATCAAAACCCACCTCAGATCGTATCTGCGTGCTCTTGAAACACATCCACAGTTTCGAGTTGCTCACAGGATAAAATCTTCAAGGGCTGTAAGGCTCTGAACGGTTGCCTGCCTCCCTCCCTGCTCCCCCCAGCTTTATTTTTCCAGCCTCACCTTAACAATACTCTCTGATCTGGCACAAGCCTCAATCTCCCCAAGACTCAATTCTCTCATCTCTACAATGGGGTTATTAATCCTACTTTAATCTAACTGACAGGGCAGCAGTCAGTCACACACAATGAGCTTATGAATGACAAAGTCTCACGTTTGAAAAGATGTTTCTATCCACTCTAAGAAGTACACTCAGAAAAAGCACTTGACCATGATTTTTGGACTACTTCTAAAGAAACTTGTTGGGTGCCTTTAGGAAAAAAACTTGATTATTTGACGTCTATTTTCTATCTACAAAAACAAGGTTAGAAAGTCCCGCCTTCAAATACATAATTTCAGTGTATACATGCGAGGTAGATCATGCCATCCAATACACGAGGGTCCCCACTGGGCCAAGGGTCCTGGTGACATTTTATGTCCACTTTGCAGTCGCTGCTGTCCCCAGGCACGACCCATAGGGGCAAGTTCTCATGACTCTTTCCAAGTGCTGTCCGAGGAGAAAAAGCCTGCCCAGGTGTGTATGTTACCCTTATACCTGTGGCCCCTAAGGGCTCTATGTTCTCTGCAGCCTCCACTCATGAACTCTTCTAACTGGGTTCTTTTTCCCAGTGTCCTGCTATATCTACCTCAGGTGAACAAGTCTTCCTGTCCTGTCCCTTTGCAGGTGACTGTTTCTCCTTAGATTTTGGACTAGTCCATTGCCCTGTGGCCAAGGAAGACTCATAAACTTGCATTTTGCTCTGCTCTTTTTGGTGTAGATCAGGAACGATGCTCCTTCCAATACTTGACATGCTTGAGCAGAAACTGGAAGTTCTATTCTAGGTCTTAACTTGAGTCCCTTGCACTGACTGTGGGAGGTAGAGGCGTAGGGACTTCCCTCATTTTAGCAAATGAGATAATGGCTCAGAGTGAACTTCAAGGTCCTACACCGCTTGGAAAGGATGGAGATAGGACTTGAATGCAAAGTCTTGTAACCACTCTGCAAACTTACCCCCGAAATACATCTTTCAGGAATGGCACATTCTTTTGTGTGGCTAGGCTGTAGCTTAAATGGGGATGAGGCTGAACTCAGAAGTTGGGAACAGTTCATAGAGGACTTTGGTATGACAGGTGAGGAAGTACGACTTTTATCCTTAGTCAAAGAAGCCCGACAAAAGAGTGACCTAGCACTTTGAGAGGAATACTGTTTGCCCTTTAAAAAGAGGAGTCTGGCGTCAGTGTGGAGGATGTGTTGGCAAGGCTGAGACTGCAAGGGCGTGTGCGAGCCAGTGGGGATTACGTTTTGGACCCATTTGGATCTGAGGACCCTACAGGGCCTGATGTGATAGTGAAGACCAGGTGTTGGAGACTCTGATTTGTGTTTCTGAGAGGAGAGTGGGCATGAGATGAATTGACTCAGAATCGGGGGAGGGCCTGATTTGGCAGAAGGGTAGATAATGAACTTGGTTTTAGACAGCCTGGGCAGCAGGTGTTTCACCCATGGAGAGAAGTCAGACAGGTCCCTGGGAATGGGAGTCCAGAGCAGGCACATCACCTCTGTCATCCACACAACAATGGATCGCCTAGCAGGGGCTCCAGCTTTTGGAAAGCTGAAGTAAAATCAACACCTCCATGGGAATTTTCTGGAGTTTTACTGGTGCTTACACAGAAGACAAGCAGGCCTTTCTCTGATGCTGGAACTCATGCAGTGACAATTTGAAATTTACAACTCAGGCATTTAACACATTTCAAGGAGAATATTATCATATGAAAACCTTGTAGGGAGAAATGTATGTGTACTAGGAAGTGCACTATCTTCCTTTTGTAAAGAAGCCCCGATCATTTACATTTTTCATTTTGCTTCCCATCTTGTGTTAAATAATTCTGACATTTTCTTCAAAATATATTTCTGAGATTTCGCAAGTGTGAGGTTTTATTTTTCAGAGAGACGAATGTCAGGTGGCAACTCTGGCCATCTCTGCATCTCTTAACTCCCATCCAGCTTGATTTTTATTAAGGTACTAATTTCACCTGATTTTTATGCCTGGCAGTGCGACTTCTATCAGCAAATGGCTTCTTGAATCCTAAATGGCTGAGGAGCTAGCTGTTCAGATAAACATTCAAAATATCCAACATGAACATCAAACCCTAACCTTGGGGTTGAGGGTCCCTTCAGAGGCACCAGAGGATAGGTGCTCCCCTCCATCACTGAATTTCCACAGAACTCTCCACCAATCGGGCATTCAGCCAGTGCTTACATTCTGCCAATGGTTGGACGCTCGGTGGAAAAGATAATGAAGTTCTATTTCAACTACATTTGAAAGCTTCCACCGACTGGTCCCACTTAGCCTTATTCTAGGTGAGAGAGGAAGTGCAGAGTTGTTGGTTACGCCTGGGCCTTGGAGACAGGGCCTTTGGGCTTCAAATCCTTCTCCTGACTCATGAATTGTATTTTAAGCATCACCTGCATTACCTGGGAGCTTCTTGGGAATGTGGAATATTGGCCTCCTCCCCAAATCTACTGAATCGTAATCTACATTTTGACAAGATTCCCCAGGTGATCCCCATACACATTAAAGTTTGAGAGGCCCAGCTCAGAAAAACTTAATTACCCACACACTTTGTTTCTCCTCTGAAAATGGAGAGAGTTGGACTTCATGATCCCCAACATGTCCTTTCACCTATAAAACACTAAAATCGTAAATACAGAGTTTACAAAAATCCACTTGCAGAAAAAGCTGGTAACAACTTAGAAGTAAAAACAAATAAGGAAATTTTTAAGTAAACTGTAACACTGTCATTCAATCAGACCTTTTAAAAATTACATTGGCCAAAATCGTAATGGAGTAGATAATTCTGGAGAGAATGTAAAAAAATGAAGATATAAAATTTCATGGTTATATTTGATACACAGGGTAAAAATGAGGAAAATACTGAAGTGTCCACAGTGGTTACACACAAATGGTGTGAACAGGAATCACACCTAGTGAAATAATGATCCACGTTGCTTCCTTGTTATTGGTCTCTCGTCCGCCACCTGTCCAAATTTCTTAAGTGTATGTGATTTTAATAGTGGAGGAAAGCAGACAAGCACCTTTATTTATTTTTTTGATCAATGAGGATCAAATAGAAGGCTCAAAAATTCAAGTTTTATGAAGAGCCTCAATTCATTTTATAATGAACGTCAAATCTGTTTTTTACCCTATGGAATATGACATTCAGCTGTCATTTTTCAAGTCCCAATTGAATTTCCATTCCTTCGGAACCAACTTCCCTTCCTATGTACTCTGAGGTGAGGGACTGTCTTTGAATCGATTCTGTACCCTCTTCTGAACAAAGGAACAGACTCTAGGTACAAAATAAACGTGAAGTGAAGGAAAGGTGAGAAGGAAGAAAGAAAATGGGGGAAGGAGGGAGAGAGGAGGGAGAGAAGGGAGAAAGAAAAAAAGAATACAACAAGCACACAAACAAGCTCCGATGCTGATTAAACCTCAGCCCTTTTAGGATCCTGCAGGATATTTCTGAATCAGATGCGGCTCTTAATAATCAAAGGCCTTGCATTGTTTGCTATGGTGTCATGGTCTTGCTCCTCCAACAAGGCTTCAAACACCCTAGGAAGAGGAAAACATGCATGTTGTTTATTCCTAGTTGTGTAGGAACAGGGTGAGACCTCAAGATTGTCTACAATGTGTGAGCATGCAAGGTGTGGCTGCAAGATCCTCTACCTCTTTTTCAAGTTACAAACATACTGAAGTATCCTGAGTGTATGTGCATAACAACAGTGCTTGAAATACGTGAGACAAAAATAATACATACAGTTCAATATCATTAGTCATAAGAGAAATGTAAGTTAAAATCACAACGACATACCCACCTCATGTCTATCAGGATGGCTAAAACTAAAAAGAACGAGCATATTAAGTTTCGGCAAGGGTATGGAGCCACTGGAACTCTCCTGTGCTGCTGGTGAGGATGTAAAATGGTGCAACCACTTTGCAAAAACAGTTCACCCGTTCCTATGAAAAGCTGAACATACACTTTCTTTAAGTCCAGGCCTTCTACTCCTAGGAATTCATATAAGAGCAGGGGTTAGGAAACTGTATAGTAAATATTCTAGGCTTTTGCAAGGCAAGTGCTACACATGAGTAAAGCAATAAATATGTGTGGCCCTGTTTGTGGGAACCACAGAGAAAGCCACAGCTTGCCACCCCTAGCGGACGTCTATATAAAGACCTGAATGCACTTAGAAACGTAACTTGTAATAGCCCCAAACCGGAACCCCCCAATTGTCACCTACAGATAAATGGATATATGGACTGTGGTATATCCATACAATGGAATTATACTCAGGAACAAAAAGTAATGAATTATTGATATACACAACATGATGAATCTCCAAATAAATTATGCTGTGTGAAAAAAGCCAGATCCTCCTTTCCCCATGAAAGAATACATAGTGTTTGATTCCGTTTATGTAGGAGTCTGGAAAATACAGAGTAGTCTCTAGTGACTGAAAGCCCATGGCTGCTGGCAGGAGGCAGCGGCTGCAGGCCTGGGGAAAAGGATTGTAAAGGGGCCCTAGAAAGCGTGTGGGAATGGTGGTACCTTCATTACCTTGCGTGTAGTGTTGGTTTCATGGATGTATACATGTGTCAAGACGAATCCAATTGTACACTTGAAATATGTTCCCAGTTGCTCATGTGTCTACTATACCTTGGTAAAGGTGGTAAAAAAATAAATAAATAAAACAAACACCTGGCAGTGACCTCAGAAGGCACTGAGGCCAAGGCTGTGGACACCAGTAGGACTTTCTCTCACCTTGACTTCTCTCTAGAGGTGAGACTCTCCTTCCGAGATGGGCTTGCCCTGCTTTCTGGAACAACACAGAGCAGGCTTTACTCATGGGCCAAGCAATGTCCCGCGGGGGACACGGGTGTGGCAGGCAGATGCTCCTGAGTAAATATAAGATCCACCACTTACTTGCTTTGTGATTCTGGGCAAGAGCCAAACCTCAGTTTTCTAATCTAGAAAGTAGGGGAACTGCCACTTTGTAAGACTGTTGGAAGGATGAAATAGAAAAATCATAAATATTTGGTGCACTCCCCCCCAACATTACTTCTCTTTCTTGCGTCTTCTTTACATACCAACTGGTAGCCAGGGTTCTCCTGAGAAACAGAACTGATAGGATGTCTTTATACAGAGAGATTTAGGAAGGGAACAGGCTCACGTGATTAGGCAGGATGGACAGTCCGAAGTCTGCAGGGCAGGCCACAGGCTGCAGAGCCAGGGAACAGTTGCTGCCGCTGCAGACTTGAGTCCGAAGGCAGCTTCAGGCAGAATTCTCTTTCCCTACAGGGATGTCCCTTAGTCTTCCCTCCTAAGGCCTTCAACTGATTGGGCAAGGCCTGCTGATGTTATCAAGGGTAATCTGCTTAACTCCAAGTCTCCTAATTCAGATGTTAATTGTATCTAAAAAATACCTAACGGCAATAGTTAGACTGGTGTTTGGTCATATAACTGGGCACCATTACCGAGCCAAGCCGACACATAACCTTAACTACCATACCAACACCAACTCTTGGAAGAGGAAAAGTTTGATGGCTGGTGCTCTTCTTTCTCAAAGCTAAATATTTTCAGATTCTCCTTCTACTCCAAGGCTGGGGACTCCTCTTTTACCTTCAGTTCTCAGCTCACTCTCATGTCTTTCTTTCCAGTGACTTAGAAAATACCCCCCACCCCCCGTGATGACTTTATTTCCTTTACATCTTAGAGTTCAACTGCCTGCCCAGTTTAAACAACTTGAACTTGTAATGAAGTACCAACACATTTTTAGGATGCAGAAACTCTTTCTCTCCATCAGTCCTGGACAATTTTACGAGACCTTGGAAAACACAGGATGGGCCCTCGGGCCTCAGCTACGGGCCATGTGCCATGAGCCAGACTGCACCAGAGCCAAAGAATTGTAATTCCTTCACAGTCAGGCTTGGCCCCTGCTTGTTGGGCTGGGCCTGGGCTGGGACTTGCAGTGTCTGCAAGGTAAACAGGTTGCCATTTCATTGCTTCTAAACATGCAACCACCTCAGGGCCTTCTGATTTATGTACATTTTTAATGGGGTGCGAGGAGGTAAACTCTCCTGCTGGCAGCCTGTGCACGTTTTTAGAGGTGCACCAAGCTGCAGCAAAGAGGTGCCGCAGAACTGGTGGGGCCCCATAATTAAAACCATGCTCACCGAATGCTTCTGATTCCAGGGGTCACATCTGATTTCTTCTAAAACATTCTTTCTGGTCCCCTCTTAACCCAGCCTTGACTTTGGAGCATTCACATCGTTACCAGAATGGAGGGTGGAGGAAGTGGGGGTGGGGGGAGATGGGGTTGCATGCAGAGGAGTGAGGGTTTGCAATGGTTCCTTTTTTCTTTTTTAAATCTGATTCCCATTGGACATTTGCAACACAGAATGGGTGAGGGGCTATCGTGTCGTTTCTCTGTTTCACTGACATTGGGGGAGGGGTACTTCGGAAAAGGTAAAAGTAAAATGAGCTGTTTAATACCGGTGGGTATCCTTATCATTTGAGCTTCGTATCCTATCCCTGTGTTTTTCTAATGGAAAACATACTTTTGTTATTATTCATTTTGGCCAACCCACATTTCCAAATGTCAGCAGATTGTTGCTTTTTTCTTTAACTTCAGGTATTATCTGTTGAAATTAGGCTTGGCGTTTACTTAAATATTCGGCTGTATAGAGCATCAGCTTCACTTGGAATTAATGTTTTGTTCAGCCCCTGAGAACCCTACAGTGAATGAAAGCTTTGCTCAAAATCAGGAACCTTAGTCCAAAACGGCTTTGCCCATCCGGGCCACACTTTGCAGATGGGGAAGGGATCATGTTCAAGTGCCTGATGTGGCAGAAAAAAGGTGCCCCAAGCCTGCAGTAGTGGAATATGTCAGAAATTTATTTTCTCTGGAACACCCAATGTTATGTTTTCTAAAGTTTAGTACATATTTCTGCAACTACATTTTAGTTCAGTACAGTCGCGTGATCTTTTACACGTTCACATACCTTCATCAACAACTCAGGACGCAGGAGAAAAGAAATCTGAGTGTCCCCATTGTGGTGAGTTAATATATGTTTCCTGAGCACCTACAGTGTGCCCAAGAGTAGGCTGCTGTGCTCAAAGCAGACTGAGAATCAGCCCCCCTCCTCTCTCTGCCTCGGTTTTGCACCTGGAAAAGGAGGTCCAGCCAGCGCGGCCCTGGGGCACTGGCTCTCAGTAAGGGTAGGGGGAAGAAGCCCTGCCCGTGGTGTTTGCCAAATCCATCATGAAAAGAACCCTGCAACACTTTCAAACCGTGAGCGGAATGGGGCTGAACACAGAGCTGGGAAGAAAAGTGCGTGAGAGCCTCGCCCAGTCAAGTGCCTCCAGCCCACGGGTCCGTTCCCCGGGTCCCACTCCTGTGCAGCTTTCTCTCCAGAGCCGTCTCTGAGCCGCCTCTACTCTCTCCCCGCTTTCCTCCGACACACGGTCGAGTGCGTGCACCCCACCGCAACTCAAGTCTTCTAGTGAATAAATGAATATTGAGCAGGAAGTGGACACCCTTAATTCTGAATGTTAGCCAAAGGCCACTGGCACACACACCCTACCTCTGACCTCATTGGCTTTCCTGTAGAGGGAGGAGCTGTTCCGCTGTCTCTGTGGTTCATGACGTCAGAAGAAACGGCAGCTCCGTAATCACTCTCTGCCTGGACTGACCTTGAGCGACCCCCACACGGTGGTCAGTGCAGGCCCCGTCGCTGGCTTTGAGCCTCGCCTTGCGGTTTCCTTAACTTCCAGCCTTAAACCAAGATCTTGAAGGAAGCCACGCGAAAAGTAATGATCCTCAAAAATGAATGCATTGCAACGGCAAAGAAGACATTTAATTAGCCAACATAATAGCATCGTTTAGACTTCTTTTTCTTTTCTTTAAAAGAATCATTGCCATGACTAGTAATCCAGGGCACCACTCACTGCCTTGGTACCTTTAACTCAGCAACAGGGACAGAAGTGGGAGAGGGGAACAAATCTCTTCTCTACATTCTAGTTTTACAAACAGGCTCGTCGGATTATTTGATGGTAATAATAGGAAAAACAAATTTTAAATGGGCCCTTAGGCACAGAGAGGGAGTTGTCAAGACACAGTGAAATGGTGCAGACCTGCGGGAGGTGGGGCCCGCTAACTACCCGGAGCCGGAGTTTTAGCGCCTGTGAGTAGCAGCAGTAGTTCCCATTCAGTGCAGTGGGACTTCCCGAGCCATGGGGGAAGGGGGCAGGCGAGAGTCTGGCCGCTGGTGATACAGAGTTACTACATTCGGGGACTTAGGTGCGGTGGCAGGGATGCGTGACCAAAGGTTACATCGTTTTGTTGCAGCCGACGAGATTCTGGTGGTTTGGGGATGGGCTGACAGACATGGATAGTCACACCCAGACAGACTCTCACCAGTCCCAGAAGCTACCGTTTCAACTGGCCACACTGTCTCCTTCCCCAGGTCCCCTGGCAGGGCACTGCCCTGTGGTGCCATCCTTTTCCTGTGAGGTTGCCCTTGGATATCTGTCTGTGAAGGCAGTATTGCTAGGACTGAAGAATACACAGTAATTAGCAGTGGTGACCTTGGGTGAATGATTTAACCTGACTCAGATGCCTCGTCTGGTAAGTGGAGGCAATGCAGTCCTGGCTGGAAAGGTTGTTTGGACTACGAGATGAGGAAGGCGAAGTGCTTAGCACAGAGGTGGACTCTTGTGGTTTTTCATTGAAAAATAAGGAGAAAAACTCTACCTCGGAGTTCAGGACAGGACTGTGAAGTCGGCAGGACACTGATGATCCTGTCTGAAAGGGGTTTGTGTGAGTGGGTATGAAAGTGAGCTGAAGATTTGGCAAGCAGGAGGACAGGAACCCTTGGGGGGACGCTGGGCCGAGCCCCGCAAAGCCCCTTCAGGCCTGAAGGATTGACGCCACCATCTTAGGAGAGGCAGAGAGAGAGAAGAGTGTTCCCTTCTGCACACGGTCCCCTGCCGTCCCCCGGGGCACTTCTGCAGTTCTTCCTAGCCTTCTACCCACCAACCATCTTTCCAGAGCCCGGTTTCCAGGATGCCCAGCCTGTGGTGGCATTCAAAGGGAGCAGTAAGAACAAGGATGGAGAAGGATAAAAAGCCCAGGCCAGGTTTCCTGTGGTGATGGATGGCGTTTGGTGTGAGGAAGAACTTGAAGAGGTTGGCTCTTGCTGTCTGCTTTGAAGTTAATGCGCTGGGGAAGCTGATGAGAAAAAAGAATGGAGCCTGGTTCTCCGCTGGCCTCTCTCCAGAAGCCTCAGACACGGAATGCCAAGTTTCTTCCACTGCATAAAGGAGCTGGAACTCAAGAACATGGCTCTGCCTCCCACAGCCCCCGGAGTTCTTCCAGAGAGAGCGTGACTGCGGGACCTCAGCCGGACCTCAGGGCACACTGGCGACAGCCAGCCAGCCTTTCGCAGCCTCTCCGTGGTAAGCCTGGAGCCAGCTGCCACTTCCTGAATGACACTGGACCTAGAGGGGACACAGAGTGTGGTGATCCCCTCCCACCCACGCTGATGGAGATGGTATGACCCAAAAAAAAGCCATTTCTTTTCCTGTACAAACGCTTATTAAACAGATCCCGACAGTTCCTTTGTGGAGGTGTTTCTGCATGAGCAGAACTAATGATTCTACTTTAAAAGTAGAAATATTGAAGTAATATATGCAATCGATGAAATAATTTCAAATATGAGAGAAATAAATAATGAAAAGCCCTTCTTACCCCCAAAAGCCTTGGAAATATTCTCAGTGAACAGTTGTATGTCTCTTTCCCAAAACGGGTAAAACACCTTCTGTATCTTCTTTCTTTTCATTCCTTGCTTCCCCCCGCCCTGCCCCCCCACCCTGCCACCTACTTATATGTTTCATTGTAAGTAGCCAAAAATCAAACTCAAACTTTCCTGCGTAATAAACAGGATTTGCTGACATATCCATAACTGGATGTTCAGAGGAAAAACTAAACTCAAGGTTGATTGGATTCAGTGGCTTAACTGGAGATCTACTTTCTCTTTCTGCTCTGCCTTTCGTGGCCTGAGAGCTAAGGGCTGGCTTCCATCTTCGCTGCAGTGTGACTTGCTACAGACTTACATGTCCACATCGAGGCAGAAAGAAAAGTCATTTTTTGAAATTCTCTTCGAAGAGCCAGAAAGCTTTCGTTGGACTATGTTTTCCCCTGGAGGTCCAAGCCGACTACTTTTGTACACCTCATTGACATGAATTGGGCCGAGTGCCTTTACCAGAGCTGATCTCCCTAGAACGGGATGGGGTTCCATGAATTAGTCCTGCCTGAGCCCAGGACCCACCAGAGCCACGAGTAGTTACTGTTTTCCAGGTATATGGGCTGTGAGTGGTAGGTGTGGATAGCCAAGCAAAGATGAAAATAGTCAGTGATGTTTCTGAACTTTGGAAAGAAGTACCTAACACTATGTTATATACTTCTTTCCATAGCCACACAGCTAGATATATTTCCTAAAATAATAGTTTTCAGGATAAGGTTCAGTTGTGGGATACAAGGCAGTTTCTTTAATCAGTCCCTGTTCATGGACTTCCAGGCTGTTTACAGTTGTTTCCTGGTATGAAGCGATGCTTTGGTGAATGCTCCGCATGCCTTTTTTTGCACACACATGGGTTATAGGCATAACTGTGGCTAAATTCCCAGAAGATAAGTTCAAGAATATAATATGCCTACATTTAGTTGCAGAACATCCAGGAGGTAAAGATTCAAGTTTGAATGTTTAGGAATGATCCCCAAATCGCATGGCTGGATGGAGGCACCAAAGGAGCTGCCACCCAAGTAAGAAGTGGTCACACAGCTGCTGGTAACAAGAACCTCGCTGTCCAGGAGCCACAGTTGGAAGCTCCAAGGTCAGGAATCTGTAAGGATCAGAAGCCGCTGCTCCTTCGGCTTGAGAATTACCTGGCACCAGTGAAGGATGCTCCAGTCCCTGACTTCTGACACCCCCCAGCTGGTGATCACCGATCCTGCAGGAACAAAGTGTCTCCCTCATGCTTGCCTTCCAGTTGTCATATCACGCTTGTTATTTGTGGGATCCAAATTACATGCAAAACCTTATCTGCAAGGGAGCCTGGGAAATGCCTAGGTTTCTCGCCTCAGCAGTCAGGAAAGTGTCTGAAAGGAGAAAGAGCCCCATGCCAACCTCTCACACGTAGAAGAATGTGCATTTCTCATCAAAGTAAATCTTGCCAAGTGCTGAAAAGGAGAACTCCGTCTGCAGCCTCTGTAAAACTAAGATTTCTAGGGCCGAGGTTGTCCCCACTCCAACTTCACCGGGACCGTAGGCCACAAGCAATCCTCAGAGCCTGTGAGGATCCCAGCGAGTGGGCTGCTGTGCCCAGCAGAGAAGCTGCAAGGTGGATGGAAGGTGCATTGTCTGCGTGGAAAGCAAAGCCTGCGTCTGCATGAAAAGGCAGGAGATGGCTCTTGACCCTCTGGCCAACGCTGAGCATCTCTGTGGACCCCAGAATCCTCACGAGGCCCCTCTGGAGGGGGTGCTCATCTCCAGGGTGGACACGCAAATGTGCACACTGGCACAGCCCGAAGGGGCTGACCTCTCTTTCCCTGTCTGGGTGCCTGCTCAGGTCAGTTGTTAAATATTTTAAATGTTGCTCTGGATCATCCCTACTTTATATAAGAAAACTCAGGCTCTAAAACAGTAGGACATTTCCCCAAGGCCTGAGGGGTGGACAGTAGCCAACTTCGGGTCTAGTGGTCTGTGGCTCCAAGGCTGGTTTTTCTATCACACCCATTGCTTTCCCACTGAATCAAATGCTAAAATGCTTGTGTGGTCCAGTGCAGTTTTTAAAAGCTCTGCTTTCAAAGTATATGAAGATACATTTCTTGGCATTGGTGGCCGTATTTTCTGGGAACAAAACTGGGACACTGTGATGGTTCATTTTATGCGTTGCTTGGGCCAGATAGTTGGCAAAACATTCTTCTGGGTGTGCCTGGGAGTGTGTCTGGATGAGTTAGCCTTTGAGCTATAGATGGAATGAAGCAGATCACCCTCCTCACCGTGGATGGGCCTCCTAATCCCCTCAAGGACTGGAAGGAAACAGTTGAGAAGGAATTCACTTTCTCTGCCTGCCCGCCATCGATCTTCTCTGGTCTTCGGACTCAGACTCGGCCTGAAATCGATGCCTTCTCTTGGGTGCCCTGGTCCCCAGGCCTTTAGACTTGGACTAGAGCTACAGCATCCCTTCCCCTGGGTCTCCAGATGCTAACTACAGATCGTGGGGGTTCTCAGCCTCCATAAACATGCGAGCCAGTTCCTTATAATAAGTCTCTTGGTTTACAATATAACATTAATAAATTATAAAGTAATATAATATAATGTAATATAATATTCCTATTGGTTCTATTTTTCTGGAGAACCCACAGTAATAAAACCACCACTCATGACACACAGCCTGGCAGAGCTGAGTTGGGACCTGACGTGCAAATACAATCGAAGAGACACCCTTCACGATCTGACGCCAACGACGCTGTCCACAGCCCCATCTCTGCCCTGGCCCAGGTCCCTTCACGCCACGCACTTACACGTTGCAGGCTTTTGTCCTTGTCCAGACTTCTCCATAACTTAAGTGCCTTCTTCTCCAAGGACACCACACCTGGAAGCCAGCTATTGAAGCCACTTCTCCAGGAAACCTTTTCTGATATTCTTATTTATGCCCTCTCACCATGAAATTGTATCTCTGTCATAACTCCCGAATAAAGGTCTGGTCTTCTGTTTTTCTTGTCCCCTATTAAACTGTGAAGGATTCTTAAAAATCCTATCTTAATTATGTTTGGTATCTTGGGTGCCTGGCATACAATACATCAATGTAGAGGGTGTGTGTGTGTGTGTGTGTGTGTGTGTGTTTCTCTCCAAACAGAAGGATAAAATAAGGTTCTCTGTGATTCTGTTCCCTGCACTCTAACCTTATTATGAAAACGAATCTGTTGTCAACTTTTCTAGAACCCTAAGCTGCTCCTTTCCGTGGAGTAGAGGGCACAGGAAAGGGTAGAGAGACAGGGAACTGGCTTTGGGTGGGAAACGATCGACCCCCAGTCCTGCCTCTTCCACTGGCCGACCTTGCACGACCTTGCATGACTGGGATTTCTCGGACCCTCACTTCTTCATGGAGGAGATGGGGATGATCAGGGTGCTTATCAGACATGGTGCCACTCAATGGCTTAACAAGACAGCGCACACAAGTGCCTAGCCCTGGTGGTGCCTGGCATTCCGTGTGACCTGCTAGTCATGCCCGAAAACAAGAGGGAAGTTGGTGGTACTTAACATGGGAACACGGCGCTTCGCCCTTCTTTCCCACAAAAAGAAAGCATTAGTATTGCTTTCAGAATTTCATGAATGTTAAAATCCCAGAATTTAGAGTTTTGTTTAATGGGTGACACCTATCACTTTTAGGTTTGGAGTAATCGTTAGAAATGACCTTCGCAAGTGGCAGTGGCCACCATCCCACTGTATTGAGGGGTGAGCCGAGAGTCATGGGTGAGGACTTTGTCCCCGTCTCCACAGCAGCTTGTTGCTAGGGACAACCACTCTAGGAGGGTAATGTCTTGATCCTGGGATGAAACAGAGACATCATTCATCAGAAACCGGACCGCAAATGGAAGCGCAGCTGGGCAGGGAGCAAGGAAGGGAACTTTATAAAGTAGAGAACATTCTCGAAGTGGAGATTCAAAAAACCTTGTGGCTCTGCACAGGCTCTGACCCAGGGGCCCGGAATGCAGTGTCCGCAACCCCACTAACCAGCAGCGTGATGGTGGGGAAGCCGTTGTTTCCCTCTGTACCCATGTTTCACACCTGTGCAGTGAGCGTAAAAATTCCCAGCCTTATATCTCACAGGAGTTAACAAAGCACCACTCAGACGTGAAGGTTCTGATGGCAGTGGCATCTTGTCCTGGGTGCTACCATACTGGAAGTGGAGCCAGACAGATGATTTCTCAGCTTCCTGTCTAAGGACAGGAAGTCACTGAAATTAAAAAGAAGGTTGAAAAACATGCCTCCTGTATTTTCTCCAACCTCTGTACGTTTACTCTGAAATTTTTAAGTATTGGTTTCTAAAGTAGAAACATATTCCCAAAACCTTAAGTTTAAAAGTGAGTGTATATAATTTTTATGGAAAAGCATGTTTTATTACATCTCTAGTTAGTATTATTCCTCATTTTTGTGCCTGTGTGTTTGTGCGCATTCGTGTGGGGGAGGTACCACTGCAAATCCTGTGTGGAACAAGGCGGAGTATACTTACATACTCGAGTAGCTCTTCTACCTTCTCCGCAGACTTATGAATGGCATGGCAGCCTCTTTTATAGATGAAGTAACCAAAAATAAAAGAGTTTAAGTAAGCCGCCTACCTCTGAGAGTCAGGAGATGGTCAAGCCAGGAGCCAAACGCAAATGCAACCATGTGGCTCACAAGTTCAAGTCGGGGCAGGACCTTCACTCAGCAGCAGACTTTCCCCCGCTGTCTCACTGTACCTCAGGGAAGGAGGGTCCCCAAGGCTGAGCCAGGTAGACAGGTGAGCCACCATATTGCCACTTGACCCTTGTAATTATGAAAAGAGCAGTTGGATGTAGATGTAGCAACTGGATTCAGGTAACTTCCAACCTGGAAAAAGCGATCGATCTACAGAAGGAGCTCAACTGCTTGACAAAAAAATTCTGGAAGGATTTAGGGCCTTGTGGCTGGTTAGGTCTCATCTGAGCACTTTAACTAAGGAGCATGGACTTGCACTCCTACATTTCTGTTGTATCTAAAACAGCTGGACCCTTCCACAGAAGTGCAAACTCACACATCAGTTAGAGAGCCCTGTGGAAACCTGTTTGTCTTTGGCTTTAATTCACGAATCCTTTCTCTTGGCCCCAAACTTGCTAATTCCTTCCTTTCTCCCCCAGAACACCAGGGAGTGAGGTCCCATCCCCCATGCAGATGCTAGCAAACCGGTGTTCCTGGTAAACAAACCTGCCTCAGCTTCTTGGAGATTTGGGCGGTTTTCAATATCACAGGCCCTTTCAGAGTAAACTTAGATTTGTGCATTTCAAGGCTGATCATTGAAATGCAAGCTCTTGTTTTGGGAGGGCCACTCCCAAGGGGCTTCCAACTGGCTTTTCATCTTTTCCCTCCTCCCTCCCAGCCTCCTTCTCAAAATGCTCGCTCTTCCTGCAAAACGAGGCCCTTTTCCATCCATTGCCTACAAACTCTTTTCCTTCCTGATTTTCAGTGCAGCTGGGAATTAGGTGTCGGGGTGTCAGGGTTTCCCACCATGATCAGTTTAGCTCTCAAGCAGGGCATTCACAGAGGATTTGGTTAACATCGTTGCTGCTAAGAAGTTTTCAAAGAAGTCTTCCTGGTTATTCCACGTCTGCTCACTAGGAAGACTAGCCATGCATTTTCTATTTCTCCAAATGTAAGAATGTGTTATCAAACGAGTCAAAGGAGAAAACAAACAAACAAACAAACAAACAAACAAAACCCCTAGCTCCTAAGGTCACTGCGATTGGCTGTGACCAGAAAGCACAGTTTCATTTGATAATTTTAAAAAGAAACATATTCATATAATATTTAGAGATTTTCTTGATGCCTAATCTGAAAAGGCCAACCGCACTTCTAAATATTGCTTTCAAACCACTGAAGCCAAAATATCCTTGACAGAATTATTTCTCCCAAACCTAGACATGGATGATTTTTTTAAAGCTGCCTCCAAACAATCCCTGAAACAAGGGCTAATTTGGGCGTCAGAGGGGACCCTGAAAAGTCTTGCTAACATTTGTAGTGGTACATGTGCGCTTAGAATTTTTTTCGGGATGAGATCCAGAACGTCCATCTAATCTTATAAGGGACACCTGGACCTAAACATTTTATATTAAATGAACTAATGCAGCATCGAAAGAAACTGCCTGGAATGAACTTGGCCTGTGCCTTATTGATGAGACCCAAGGAAGGTGGAGGGCAGAAGAAGGACCGCATTTAATAATCTGCCATCACTCTGATTCAGTCAGTCAGTCAACAAACATCCAGCCAGGCCTCACTCAGTGAAAGGCATGAGATCTGAGCGTCTCTCTTTTAGGAAGCGCAATTGTAAATGCAATTGTTAACCGCAAATTGCCCAGCCCCTTTGAAGTCTGGCTGCAGCATTGAAGCCCAGAGCCTTCCAACTCCCCAGAGAGACTACATGCTGTGTGATGAAGTGTTCATTAGCTGATTTGTGTAAAGTGCTTTGAAGATCTGAAGAACCAAAGTGCTAGGAAGTATCATCAACCTCCTTAAACTTTCTTTGTTTCTTTTTCCCCTAAAGGCAATTTACAGTATCCAAAATACAGGCCTTGCCCCAAAGTCCTCATTATCAATAAGCAGACCGCCTGGAAAAGGGTGATTATTTTATCCTGAGAGGGGAGCACTCTCATAAGAGGCTAGTTCAGAACAGGTGCTTCCTTCCCGCCCCCCCCGCCCCCCCACGGCGAGTACAATGGCAGCTTGCTCTGAAGACGCTCAAAACAAGTCAAGGCCTCCAGTGTGGGTGATAAATTAAATCAGAGGATCTTAGGCTGTGCGCCCCAGTGTTTGGGAGGCCGGCTCCCCACTGAGTGATCTGTAGGAAGCTCAGAAAAACTCCTTTGGGGATGAAAGGGTTGTAATTTACAATCGAGTACCGGCGATAAGATAAAGAAGCACACAGATCGCTACAGCATAAATCAGGATGTGTCCCAAACTAACTGAGAGATTCAAAGAATAGGAAGGCGGTTGGAAGTGTGGACTGACACATGTGGAGAGAACTTCCAGAGACAGAGTGGCTTTGGGAAGAGTGACACAAACGATGACTGACATTCACTAGGCCCTCCCTGTGTGCTCACTGAGCTAAATCCTTCCCCTGTGGCTTCTTATTTAATGAACCCTGACTGATAAGCAGGGTCTGTTGGTGGGTATGGCTGGGGACAGCAGAGCTCAAGGGAAAGGCAAGGACAAGAGCCAGAGCACCTCAAACTCTTCTCTACAGAAGCGCCTGCCTGCCTTCATCACTCTGCTTGATTCCTTATATTCAAATGTGGGATTTTGTTTTGGGGGAACTTCTGCTTATCCTACTCACATGTGCCAAGAGCATCAGGGTCATTCTCTCAAAAAGTTTACCCAAGTTGCCTGATAATTAGGGTTATAGGGGCTTGGATGTAGCCCTCGAGTGGCCACAGGAGGAAGACGAGGACCCATTTGTTTAAAAGGGCTGCTGGGAACTTGTCTAGACGAGGCACTCTCAGCAAGAACACCATCTTTAATGTATTGGATTTTACTTAGGTTAGGTCCTGGACCAGATAAAGGACGTTAGTGGGCCAACTGGTAACATTTTAACAAAGGTTTATGAATCGTGGGTAGTGTTGGGTCAATGCCGATGTCTGCTTCTGATCATCGTAGGACGGCTGGGTGAGACAGTAATATTTAGGGAAGCTGAGCAGAGTACAAGGCTACTCATTGTACCCTTGTTTTCACAACTTTTTGTGAGTCTGAAATTATTTCAAAGAGGAGAATTAAAAGTAAAAATACGTGGTCAGAGAGGGGCCACCGAGGTCAAAAAGAAGATAAAAAAGATGAACAGTGAAAGGACAGCAAACTCACAGTTATTAACAACCACACCTAAAACAAAAACAAAGAGGACAGCTAGATCAGGAGCAGAACCATAGAAATGAAGATCACATGGAGGGTTAGCAATAGGGGAGTGGGAGAAGGAGAAGGGGGGAGAAGGTACAGAAAATAAGTAGCATAGATGGTAGGTAGAAAATAGGGGGAGGGCAAGAATAGTAGGGGAAATATAGAATCTAAAGAACTTGAGACACGTGGTCATACACTAAAGGGGGGAGTGGTGGGGGAGGGGGTGTGCAGGGTGGAGGGGAATGAAGGGGGGAATAGAACAACTGTAATGGCATAATTAATAAAATATATTAAAAAAATTTTTTTAAAGTAAAGATATGTAAAAATATTACATGGATTTGGAGAGCCTAGGATGGTAGCGTGTACTGGGGGCAGGGGGAGGTCCGGATGAAGTCCCAGTCCCTTCCCTTGATTTTGTTGCTTCTGGGACACCTTTTGAAAACATCATCCAGGCCCTAGAAGCTTCTGTGAGGGGTCCCAAGACTCTATATTTGGATAGACTCCTCTGAAGGGGGATGTTTGGAAAAGAGCATTCTCTTGTTTGTGTCTCTAATTCCCTTGGCCAGTGAGAGCCTGTTTTCTGCAGGGTCAGGAAGGGGCCACAGGCTCGGGAAGGTTCAGTCACCTGAAGTCCAAGGTCTAGTAAATAGCAAAGCTGGGTTTCTCCTGAACTCTCTAGTAAAGCTTTTCTTAGGACTGCCATCTAACCTCACCCGAGAGCAGTCCACCTTGTCTGCAGTTTATTAAATGGAAAATTCTAGAAATAAACAATTTATAAGTTTTAAACTGAGGCTATTCTGAGTTGATTGATGAAACTTGGCACCACGGTGCGTCATTCCACCCCAGATGTGAAGCATCCCTTTGTCCAGCGCCTCCATGCTGTGGACGCCCCCGCCAGCTAGTCAGGTACCAGCCGTCTTGGTTAAGAGACGAACTGTCCTGGCATCAGTTCAGTGCCTCTCTTGTGTTCAAGTCACCCTTCTGTTACTTAGCAATGGCTCCCAAGCCAGTCACACAGCTTTGATTACAGCATGTGGTTCCAATTGTTCTATTTTATTATTGGTTATTGCTGTTACTTGCTTACTATGCCTAATTTATAAATTGAACTTTATCATAGGTACGTAATGGTACGAAAAACAGTACCAGTTTGGTACAGCGGATTTAGGCATCCGCTGGACGTCTTGGACCGTATTTCCAGTGGGTAAGGAGGGACTTGTACATTTCTGTACTTACCGCTTGCAGAAAGCCCTGCCGGACACTCCATCCTGCCCTTCCCCACCCTCCCAGCACCCAGCCCGATCCGAACTCACCACGGGGCTGCTCTGCGTGTCCTGAGGGGCCTCTGGTTACCATCACATGGTTTTTATCTCATCGGTTGTCCTACCTGTGTGTCCTGCTAAGGGGATATACATTGCATTACTATTTTTGATGGGGAAAACTGGTGGATTCATAGCCTTTTCATCTCAAACGGTGTTTCTGTTGATTCCAATTTAATTTGAGCCGTGTGCGACACATACCTCCCGTTAGCGAATTTAAAGTGGCAGCTGCCCCCGGATGCTGTCCTGCAGCCTGTGTTTTGTCACTGGGCACAGCTCTGAATATGCTCTGGGTTTGGGTTTCAGCTCAGAGGCTTCTGGAACCAACGGTGCACTCCATTCAGGGGCCTTGGCTTTTGTTTTTGGGGGGCTTTCACATCTCTTTTCCTAAAGCGAGTGGAACGCTCTGAAAGAGATGGCATGCCAGCCATAGCCTGGACTGCATACCTTTACTTTTATTTTGCTCTTAGCTGTGTTTTGAGGAATTGGAGAAAATGCCAATTCTTACATCGCAATGCAACATATTGTGATAGATGCTTCTTCTAAGATCCCATATGTTTCATATTGCCATGGAAAGAGCACTGGCACAGCAAGATTTTTCTCCTATAAATTTCCCCAGAGATTGAATTGGATTTCTGGTGGTTGCTTTTACAGCAACATTGTCTCAGCAAGGAGAGAGAGGAAGAGAGGGAGAGAGCTGGGAGGGGAGAGATTACAATTAACAAATGGAGTGGGTTTTAATATATACTTGCTTTAAGGCGGCAGCTGGGAAGACAGGGCCCCAGAACGTTCCTGGATCTGTTCCTATGAACTAACATTTGAAGGGATCAGCCTTGAAATAATGGAGAAACGGTGACTTTAGAAGAAGAAAAGCTCAATTCCTGACTTGGCCACTCACCGGCTCTGAATCTAGGGCAAGTGTATCAACTGGGTTTTGCTGAAATGATTTAGTGATTCAAACACAGTTTACATATATATATATTTATTTCTCACATTCTGGTCTGGGCAGATGCTGATGGGCTGGGTCAGCCAGGGCAACCTCACTCCCGTGTCTGACGGTTGGAGTGAGGTCAGCGGGGGTGAGGGGTGACTTGGCCATGTGCCTCTCATCTTCCAGCAGGCTGACCCAGCTTGTCCCTGTGGAGGTGGTCCTGGATGGTCTTGGCACGAACACTTTCCAAGCCTCTGCTTGCATCACATTTGCTAATAACCAATTTGGCCAAAGCAAGTCACCCATCTGAGCCCACATTCAGAGGACTGAGAAACAGACTCCCTCTCTTGATAGGAGGTGTTGCAAAGTCACAACGCATGGAGGCAGCAGAGACGATCTACTGCAGCAAGATAATTATGTCCTCAGAGTCAAGATGGGTGACCACCCTGCACTACCTAGCTGCTCAGACATATCACGTCCAACAGGAAACTCGACCGGTGTGCCAGGCCACCCACGTGCTTGCCCACTCTTCCCCACCTGTCCGCTGACTGGCTGAAAGCAGAAACCTCAGGGGCATCCCCCTTTGCTCCTTTATCCCTCACCTCTGATCCACCTACAAGAACTCTGCATGGACTCTGACTCTGAAAATGATCTCGAACCTGTTCCCTTCCTTAAATAAGGTGCTAAAGTGAAAAAACTAGGTTATTTAGTGGATCACTCTTGCTACAGAGCGGAAAACTGGAGTTGGGAGGGTCAGTGAGAGGCTGGCGAAGCTCTGATTCCATCAGCTTTTCCTGGTGAGTTTGTGCTGGTGTAGGCCCGATAAGTCTTTACACGTGACATGTGAAATAGCAAAGCATTTCATTGCTCACTGATTTCCACTGTCTTCTTTTCTACCATTATCCCTGTCCCATTTAGAATGTCTTTAAGGTCCCCGTGGATCTTGTACCTCCTATTTCCTCAGTTTCTCAGCCTCCTTACCCCCACGTGCTCATCTCTTCACCCATCTGCCTCCCTGTGTCATAGTTACAGTGTAGCCCTTGTTACAGCCTTGACTGCTAGCGTCTGTCTCTAACCATCTCCTGTCCTTCCAACATACTCACTCCCATAGTCCCAATTCAGCAATTATTTTATTTCAAGACCTCACATCCATCGACCTACCTTTTCTCACTCTCAGTGACACTATCTAAATCAATTTTTTGAACCCGAAGTGCCAGTGGAGTAAATTCATCAGCACAAAGGCTCCAGGTGAGGCTCCTTGGAAGGGAGTCCAGTTCGTCACCTCTGACTACATACATCTTATTACAAAGAACTGTTCGAACTATTCTGTGCCAGTCATGGTATTGAGTACCGCTGAGGATGAGCAAAGGCAAGTCTTCCAAACCTCAAGAAGGATCCTGTGGTCCAAACAGATTTGCTAATAACTCATCTGCTCACAGGGCAGAATGAGATCAGTGCCAATTGTCTGTATGTCGTGAAAACACCAAATAAGGAATGAGTTCTTTTGTCTGGTGGTGGGGGGCACAGCTGGGAGAGCTTCATGGAAGAGGTGGCATTTCAGCTGTAAAAATCTGTGATGACTCGTGAGTCTCAGAGGCAGTGCCTGGCGTAAGGAGCAAGTGTCCATTAGACATTGGCTGACAGGTCCTGAACCTTGACTGTTTTTATCCTTAAACTCCCGCTAAACTTACGAATCAGCGTCACAAAAATAATATTGTCCCCTGCCCCCCAGCTTGTTTATTCTGACCCAGTGGGCTCTCCAGTACTAAGCCCACATGCTGGACACCTTGTGTCCCTGCAGCTGACACGCTGCCTGGGACACATCAGGGACTCGAATGATCTTTTCACTGCAGGGAGGTTGTGAACAGCATCTCTAAGTCCCTTGGGTACCTCTCACTGTTTAATGTGTCACTGCTTCACACAGTTGGCACGTCATAAATGTTGCTGAATACGCCACTGACAGATTAAGAGGAAAAAAAAATCTACCTTTCTTGAAATTCTGTGCCCGTGTCTCTCTGGGCTAAAGGTAATTACACAGAAAATTAAGGCTAAAAGAAACTTGCTGTGTCCATTTGCACTGAACTACCAGGAGTCTAGGTCTGCAGTGATCACATTCTCTGGCTGATGATTTAACTCTCTGGCTCCCTAAGTTTTACAGACAAAGCAGGGAACTCAGGCATCTTATCGGCCAAAAAGAGCTAGCGTTAAAATAATGGACAAGCATCAGCTTTACAAAGGAGAGGGGGGAAAGAATAGAAACATCATTTTTATCTTTAGAAAAATGATCACCCCACTTATTGCACTTTGGAAAATGATGAGTAAATGCCTATTAAGACAATGATAGAAAAGCTGAATGAAATGGCAGAGGGAGGTAAAAAGGAGACTGTGGGAGACAGGCATTTGGTAAGATAAACAAGGACGCCCACTCCCACATTCCCTCCCACACTTCCCATGTATGTCTTAAGATGAGGACTTTGCTTATTGTCCTCGTTAGGGAAAACCTGTCACTGAGACAATTGGAGAAAAGGTGGAGAGGTGAGTGATGATACCAGCATTTGCCAGGCACACCAAAAGGAAAGGCCCACTTCAGGTCCACAGACGTGTGGGGAACAAAAATGAGAGATGAGAGGTGATGAGGGTCCCTGAGATCCAGGCCTGTCCCTGCTGCCACGGGTGGGTAACGATAGACCACTTCACAGAGGCCTCCTCTGCTGCCGTCTTGGGGCTCCTGGCCTTCACCCCACCCAACCACCAAACAAGGCAGCCACCGACTGGCACTTTTCTTTTGTGACCAAGTAAGGCATTTATCAAATATTTTTATTTTTATAACATGCCTACACTCATTAAGTGCATGTGCAGATGTAAATATTGTTGTGCTGAATTTAAAATTACAACAGATTTTCATCGAGATTGTCTTGAAGTGTCAAATAACTGCTATGAAAAAGAAAGTTTCACGGTTCTTCCTTAATGCAACAGGTCTCAATATTAATTCTTTTACATATTTAAAATAAGCATCATTGCAAAAAAAAAGGAGAGGAATCTCCTGCATTACTATTAAATACTGCTGAACATAGTAGGGGCTATGGTTTTAATCATTTTTTTCCTTTCAAATTTATTGAGGAATAATTTCAGCAAAATAAACTACCTGCATTTAATACGAGCGCTTGGATGAGTTTTGCCAGTGGCACAATTCCATGAAAGCAGCACCACAACCCTGATTCAAAACACGTCTGTTATCCCCACAGGATTCCTCAGGTTCTATAGAATTTGCCTTTCCTTCCACCCCCCGCCCCAACAAGGCCACTCCAGAACTGCTTTTTGTCACAACAGATTGGGTGGTGTTTATATAAGTGGGATCACATACGCATCTGACGTCTTTGAGATTCATCCGTGATGCTGCAGGGTTCAGCGTACACTCCTTTTTACCACTGACTGGCCTTCCATTGCGTAAGTTACACCGCAGTTGGCTCAACCATTCACCTGTTGGTGAACTCTGGGTGTCCCTCCTAGGTTTTGGTTCTCGGGAAGGAAGCTGTGATAAATATTTACATACAAGTTACTGTGCGGACACACCTCTTCATTATACTGAGAAGAAGAAGTTAGGTTCTTCTGAAGAGTGAGAAAACTACGGCTCAGAGAGGCTGTGTGATGAGACCAAGGTGGCAAATAAGTCACAGGGCTGGGATTTGAAATCGACTTGACTGAACCCCAAGCTCAAGCTCTTTTCTCGAACTGGACACGGGATGCCGTTCCTGGCTGAAAGTGCAGGCTCTTTAGACACCAAGAGAGGATGTAAATTCAAGTCACTGGGTGAGCTGGGTTAGCCCCCTCGGCTAATTTATTTCTAAAAAACGCTTGATGAGCTTTGACCTGTGCTCAGCCCTGGGTCACATGCTGGTGTCCCTGCCTGGTGGCGGCCATGGCGTCACTCCCCGGTGGGAGCAGCAGACAGAGTACAAGTGCTAAGTGTTGTGAATGAGAGAAGCTCAGACTTAGGCTGAAAAGCACGTGGAGGAAATACAAGCTTTTTGGTGTTACTCAAAAGCATGAGCCAGGAAGCAGAGAGAATGGAGGCTGAAGACAGATGGGGCCTCCATCAGGACAGGTGGCTGGAATGGGGGGGTGTGCAGAGAGGGGTCAAGACAGTGCAGTCCCCCTGTCCCTCCCGGCTGGCCCTCTCACTTCTCAGCCCCCCCAACACTGCCATCATAGTGCAAACCATGGCATTCACTGGCCAAGCACTGTTTAATTCTGTGTTTTTACTTGAGAGAAACTATATATGTGCACCTTTACATTGAACTACTGAAATTATTAGGGCATTTGGGTAAAACAAAATGCACCTCCAAGCTGGACTCTGCGGAGCCCACACTCTGAGGTCTTGCACTGGTTCCGTTTTGGTCTCACACACCCAGTAAAGGAGTTCGGGTGCCATCCTGGGGCACAGGGGAGCAGTAATGGGCTTTCAGCTGGGGCAGTGATCTGAATTCCAGAAAGATCATTCCAACTGTGATCTTTGGAAAGATCATTCCAAAGATCATTCTCCCAGTGGAGAATGGGTTTAAAGGCAAGAAGCTGTGACAGCAAGGCTGGGTCAGGAACCAGTGAGGTGCCCAGGGTGCAAAATTTGAGGAGGTGCTCACTGTCAGGGGTGTCCAAGTGTCAATAGCAAAAGGCCTAAGTCAGCCAAAAGAGAGAACCCGAAAAGCTACAGCAGGATCATGAGGGCAAGAGAAGACGGGGTAGTGTGAGGAACAGGGCGGTCCTGGCCGCAGCCCCCACAACGACATCAGCACAGGGCTTGCAGTGAGGGTGGACACCTGGCACCTTTGCCCACCCTTGCAGACACCTGGCGCAGGCCTCTTGAACTCCCTGAGCCTGGTTTCACCTGTAAACAAAGGTGAGAATTTGCTCTGAGGTTGGCATGGAAATCAAAAGAAACAGAATTATAATCTGGAAGGAGGGAGCAATTCCTTCTAGGAAGCTGAGCCGGGAGGTTCCCATCCCAGGGAGCCCCGGAGCGAGTCAGGGCCCGTTCCCAGCTGGGTGGCCCTGGGAGAGCCGCTTTGTCCCTCTGGGATATTCCTTCCAAAAATACCGTGATTTGTTTATATTTCTAAGGTTCTTTCCAACTCTGAAAGAAAAAAATGTATCCACAGTGCCAACAGAACATTGAAAAAATTCAATAGACTAGAACAAAAGACTAGAAATGAAAAAGAACCCCCTAGTCTGAGGCCATCACATACCTGGTGCAAGTGGAGCGCCCCCTGCAGTTATTTCCACGTCTTCTCCGATCTGGACTGTGTTTCCCAGTAAACGACTGGGCTGAGTCTAAGGAGCTACGCGGAGTGATTTCAAGAGTCATGGCTGAATCTGTCTACTAAAGACCTCAGCAGGTGATGCTGTTCTCATCGTTGCTCCCCATTGTTTTGTGGGAATAAAAGCCCCCTCAGATGCCTCCTTTAAAACACAAATGTCCAGCAGAAATGTCTCCTGAGGGCACCCTTGCTTTCTGTCTCCACCCTTGGCACTGCTACGGCCCTGCTCTGTCCCTGTCACGCTGCGTGACGGGCTGCAGTTTGACTCCTCTGAGAAGCACGGGTCAGGTTTCTCTCTGCATTTCCAGAAAAGGAGGGCGTGGTTCAGATCAGGTCCCCAAAATGACGAGGTTTTCTCTTTCCTCTGAGTTTAAGCTGAAGCCAAACCTTACGCAACAAAGCAGATATATTCACACAGAAACAATAGCACTTGCAAGAATGCTTATGGAGCCAGGTGGACAAAAGCATTAACAGCTGGCATTAGAATCAGTCTTAAGGGACACTTGAATTATTTAGAAAAATCCTTTAACCTCTTGGGGGGTAAAACCTGGAGGGCATGGATCCGCAGAAGAAAAGGAAACTGTCAAAATGTTCTGGGCTCAAAAACAGAAGGAGAATTCGGGAGGCCTATATAGGCAGGAGGAAATGGACATGGCGGGAGTTTGGGGGCCAAGGTGAGGAACTTGAGGTACGTTTGTAACAACTGACGGTAGGGATAATCGTAGCTAACATTTCCGAGCTTGTTAATCTTCCATCCTGTGGAAATACAGCAGCTACTGTGGGTTTCCACAGATCAATTTGTGGGGGACACAATTCCGCCCAGGACTGACAAGGATCTCTTTTGTGCCAGACATTGTTCCAAGGTACTACAGAGGCAGCAGTGAATGACGAAAGGGTGGAGAGGTGATTACTGACAATGTAAGTGGTAATAAGGGAGAGAGGAGGAGGGTCTGTTCTCAGACATCTTCACAAGTCTTGCCCCTCTGAGACCTGTGATGAATGAGCTTCGTCCGCTCCTCTCCTTCTTATTCCTCCCCCCCCCCCCCCCCCCGCCTACCCGTGAAAGGCTACAAGTTCTCTCCTGTTTCCTGATAAACCTCAATTATTGCATTTTCTTCACGACTTTGTAACTATTTTTTTTTTCCTGTGTCTGAAGCCCCTCCAGACTGTGAGCTCTCCAAGAAGAGAAATGTTGTCTTGTTCACCGCTGGTCCAGAACCTAGCACAGTGCCTGACATGTAGAAGATGCTCAATAAATGTTTGATGAATAAATGAATAAAACCAGAGCGGGTCTGCACTGCAGGCTTTGCAGTCAGGGTCTTGTGGGATCAGGCAATGAGGGAGACAGAATTTTAATAAGCAGTGGAAAATTCAAGAATCTGAGACATCTAAAGTCTGCTTGTCTGACTTCCTGCCATCAGCTGCAGGGTTTCTGAAAGGCAAAGATGGATGAAAAATTTTGTGGGCTGGTTCAAATAAAAGCTGAAGAGGAGACGTTTTATTTTAGTTTTTAATTGTGAGGCTTTCAGTGAGGATAGCTCTGCTTACCCACAAATGTAAGCTTGAAACTATGATTTGCCGTTTCTTTAATCTTGAAAGTGCCAAGCAGGAGGTGTGGGGAGTAGGTAAGAGAGGGGGGGATCATAAACCGACAATTACTGAGTTCTTCCTTACATGCCTGGCGTGTTGCTCGGCTCGTTACATACGTGATCCTATTTAATCCTCACATCAACAGGCAATTCTGAACACTTTTATTTCAAATATGAGAAAGCTGCTCAGAGGGTCTGAATAACCAGTTGCTGGTCACAGAGTGTCCAGCTCTTGGAGCCAGGCCCCTGCTCTCATCCCCTCCCCTTAGATTCTCTTTCTTTGAAGATGCTTCTGTTGTGTTCTCTCATCCCTTGTGTTCCTTCCTCACCCCAGTCCTGCTCCTGCACACTGGCCCCTGAGCACAGGAGAGCTGTGCACAAGGGATTTTCTTGTTAAGCCTTGCTCCGGAGCTCACAAATTCTAAATCAAACAAACAAACAAATAACAACAACCAAAAAATCTAACAACTCTGAAAACCAGCAATGGGGCTGAGAGTCAATTTTCATCTGTTTGTTTGTTTTCCAGTTTTTACCTGTACAAAGCTTGGTAGCCAGCATCAAAGAAAAGACCAAACAATTAACTCTCAAGGAATCACATTGAGAAATTCTACTCAGTGAAAGGTCAATGTGTGAATTATTTTTTTCTGGAGGTAAGGTCCCTGTCTTAGTCAGCTTGGGCTACTCTAACAAAATGCCACAGCCTGGGTAGCCTAAACAACAGATATTTCTTTCCCTGACTTCTGGAGGCTGAGAAGGTCAAGATCAAGTTCCTAGCAGATTGACTCCTGGGGAAGTCTCTCTTGCAGGGGCTGGCTTCTAGCTGTCCTCAGATGATGAAAAGAGAGGGCTCTGGTCTGGCTTCCTCTTCGTATAGGGGAGCTCATCCCATTTCATCTCAGGAGCCCAAACTTCACGACTTCATCTGAACCCGATGACCTCCCAGAGACCCCGCCTCCAAATAACATCACCATGGGAGTCAGGGCTTCAGCATATGAATTTGGGAAAGATACAAATGATTCAGTCCATAAACAGTCCCCGTGGCTGATTTCAATGATTTCAACTGGATCTTTGTGCAGAAAGGAATCCATCCCGATCCACAAATAATTCATCCAGGCGAGCAGGAGGCCAGTCTTGGTTAGACCTGTGTCTGAGACTGACAATTATTTTGATGGTTTTGTGATCTAATCAGATAAAAAGCCCAAGAACTTGGTAACTCTCCTTGAACGGCCTGTCCTATATTGATACCAACTTGGAAGCATCCTTCTTCTACCACATTATTTGTGTCACGAGATGAAACAAACAAATATTTGAAAGGAGAGACTCATGTACCCAAGGTAGGATGCCTGTAGCGATTTCTCTTCTTCATGTGTTCCCTAGCATCCTGGCGAATGTAATCACCTGGGATGTTTGTGAAGGTCAGAGCTCCTGTCTACAAAACTGTGCCCAACTCTGTCATCCTTGACCTGTATCTCATTCATGGACAAGATGATCATTAAGAGAAAAACGTTTAAAATAAGAACATGTGAAGGCAGTTCTGATTAAAAAAGCAGAGCTCTTTATCTGGGCACGAAAAAAAGTGGTTCATCAGGCAATTATTTTTCACTTGTCTTAAAATGCTACTTTGTCTAAAAGGGTTCTCTCCTTAGTCCCATTCACCCAAGACTGTGCTGGGCTCTCCTCCTACCAGTGGCCCTTAATGGGGGGATTGAGACGGGGGCTGCATGCACATGGTGGAGCTCCATCCCCTTGTAAGTTTTTAACAGCATCGACATTGAGCTGGGTACCGGTCCCTGAGCCCTCAGCCAAGCCTCTAGAGTCAGATGTGCTGCTTCAGAATCCAGAATTTAAATTTGAGAAAGGACACCCAGTGCACATGTTAGATTTATTGTATCTTACAGCACTATCTTTTGGGAGGCACCTGGTATTCTGGTCATGCTACTGTACTTATGCAGGAAAAATATTAATGACCCCAAAGTGGGATAAAGACTGTCAGTAATGGTTAGGTTTCACGACCAGATTTTTGAAGAAAGTTTCCAATTTTCAGAGCGTTTTGGATTTCAGAACTCCAGAGAAGGGATTGTGAAGCTGTAGTATGTGGCTAAGAGAACATACAGGCTCGATAATCTCATTTTCAAGCAATCAGCTGCTCTGGAGAAAAAAAATCCTCTGGCGAAATCCTGGGGGAAAATTTCTCCGAGTCTCTTTCTATCACAACACTGCTCAATGAAAGGCGTTGGGAGTCTGTGCAATTTGGATTCGGTCTCAGGGAACTTGCCCTCCCATCCCCCTCCTCCCGGGCTGTGTCTCTCCTTGGTTTGAAATCATAGCGGTTTTAGATGGGGAGGAAGGGAAGAAATCTTTGGGCATTTAAAAATTTTTTTTTAGTTTATTGTTCTTTCTTCTTTTAAAAAAAGTCATATAACTCATGGAAAAGTCAGATACAACAGCAACACTAAAAAGGGTTTTAAGCTCCTGACCACCCAAAGATAATGTCAACAACTTGCTGTATATCTTTCCAGATTTTTATTTTTCTAAGTGTTTAAAAAAATTTAGCAAAATGAATAAACACTACACACAATTCTGTAGTGGAGGACACTTAAAAGTAACATTTTACAAGCGTGGCATATGGTTTCAGCAGGCAGAAATTAAGAACAAAAACATCTGTAATCCCACTGTTAATATTTTCAGTTGTGGGTAGAGCTTTTTCTTCTTTTTTTTAATCCTACATTGCACTTAAGATTTGTGCTGACTTCTGTGCTTGAGAATATGCATAAAACCACTGAGAGCCTAACAGGGAGCTGCTTTTCCTAAAGGATAACAAGGTCTTGGCTTCCTCTTTAAAATTAGACATGCAAATTAGAGAGATGGAGACTATAATAAGAGCTGGGAGGAAATGCAGGAATGAGGCTGCATGAGCAACCCCCTCACTCACTGCGGAGACACTGGGGCTGTTGGGTGGTCCGCACGTGTCAGCAACACGGGACCCAGCACCTGGGTGTGATCCTGGTTACTCCACCAGGCAAAGCATGCGCCTTCCAGGGGCACCAGCTGCATGACATGAAACAGGTTAGTGCCTGTGCCTACTTCCTAGGGCATCCTAAGGATGAGATGAGCCAACAGGCTTGGAGGGCTAAGCACGGTGCACAGCTGCTGTGGAGAGCCCAGGAAGTGTAACTCTGTTTGCTGGTGACAGCAATGGAAGAGGGACTCATGCTTTGCTGATCTCAGCCCAGGGCTCCTCCCTGACACCATCCATGGAAGACCGGGGGCAGCAGCCTGTGAGGGACGGGCTTCGGAACCGTCAGGTGGTGAGAAAGGGATGAAGACAAGCGCAGAGTAACCTGATTATACTTGCTCCTCGCTTTCTGTACAATAATCTTTGCCAAGGGTGAGTGGCCAGAGGGACCATCTTCCTTTCATAACTGAGTCTCAAACCCAAAGCAAACGGTCCTGTTCTTCCATGACCTTCTCAACAGAATAATGGGGGGGGGGGGAATAGCCTGGGATGCAGGAGAATGGAATGAGGATGATTCTGGAAGGGGTTCATGGCAAAGGGTGTAAGAACACCCAGAAGGCAGGCGCTCACCCTGAGAAAACAGACTTTGTACCTAAACATAGCTAAAATATTAATGGTATTACGATGAAATGTGAGAGATGTGGTTACTGTGCTATGCAGTAAAGCATAGATTTCCTCAACAGTGCATGAACCCTGGAATTCAATATCAACTTGCTTCTTGGAAGATGTGGAAAATAATACAATTGAGCTCAAACCTGATAACTGAAGAAATATACATGAAACATAAACATGGAACCTATACATGAAATATATATATGGAACATATCTGGCTGGAGGAAATATTACTTGTTCTTACATGGCTTGAAACACACAGGCATGCATACCCATGCACACACAAGCTCATTTGCATGTGCATACACACATGTGCATACACATGCACCCATGAACACACAAACTTGTTTACATGTGCACACTTACACACATACACACCTGTGCACACACAGCTTGTTTGCATGTGTGCACACTTACATGCACACCCATGCACGCATAAGCTTGTTTGCATGTGCACACACTTACACAAATATATGCACACAAGGTTGTTTGCATGTGTACACACTTGTGCATGCACATGTGCACACACCCTTGCCCCCACAAAGTTTGTTTGGATATGTACACACTTGCACATGCATATACATCCATGCACGTACAAGCTTGTTTGCATGCGCATACACACTCCCATGCATATCAGCACACATGCACACACATGCATGTGTATACACACCCACACACTTGCACACTAATGTGCACACATGTACATGTACACACACTTCTCCTAAGTTTCTTGGTGACCTGAGGGATGAGAGAATTGGTGGGGAGCTTGTGATATATGATTTGCTAACCACGTGACTGTTCTTTGCTGAAAATCCTTCAGTTATAAGAGCCATCATCTCATTTTTATTGTTTTTTGAAAGGGGAGCCTGCCACTAAAGAGAAGCCATGTTTGTAACAACCAGCCATGACTTTTAATCATATTTACTATGAGATTATAGGAACTCTTAAAGGTTCTCTTAATCTGGAGGATCCAAAGCACCCAGGCCTCTTGGAAAGACTGTGATATATAACCTTAATTTACTTAAAAGAAAACCCTAATCGGGTGCAGTAATTTGTGGCCTGATACGAATTTTTAGGCATCATGGAGACAGCCATTCATCCTTTCCCCGGGGAAGTTCGGAGGGGAAGGCGCCAGGCCCCTCTGCTTCACAAATGGAATTGCTTTCCCGGCTGGAATGGTAGTTTAGAAAGAAAAAAAAATCTACAGCATTTCTCTTCATCGCATTTATTGTTGTTCAGAGGGCTTGCTTGGTGATCCCTGGTGAGCCAAGAAAAGAGTTTGGGGTTTAAATATAGTTTGGGATCAGTAAAAAGAGGAGAAGGAATCTAAGACAACTTCTCATTAAAGAATTGGGGAGAAGCTGTCATAACAGAGAAAAGAAAGGAGCCACTGAGCTTATTTGCCTATTTAGAGAAATGTCATCTACATTCACACAATTAAACCTATCTTCCTCACGTACCCGTTGCAGATTTAATCCACTGGGACTTTCAGAAATTCCCTTCTTGGGTGTGTTCTCCTGAAACATTTGGAGTGAGTGCTAGTGCAAAGGGAGAATTTACAGAAAAACCCTAAAATGGAAAGAAAAAACAGTGCAGCATTAACAGTGTTTCAAGCTTCCATGAATCAAATCTGAAATGGATATAGGAAAATATTGCCTTTTCTCTTTGCAGGAATGAACAGGCAGACACACCCACTTCTCCCTCTACTGGGAGGGAAGAAAGCCTATGAACTCCACATTTCAGGTCCTTTAAGAAGGGGCTGGGGCCCCCAGCCCTGCACACATGCATCTGTGCTGTCATTTGAAACGCCCCCATGTGCCTGATGGTGGGGTTCCTGCTTGCCACTCAGAGTCCTGCACCGACCCCGAATCCCGCAGCCCAAAGCTGCCCCTGCCCTACCCCCAGGAGGCTCTGAGCTCCTGGCAGAACCGCAGTTTCTCCGAATAAGATGGAAATTTATGAGGAGGAAATTATTCTGGTGTCTTCAGAAATACAACATTCCTGATAAAAATCTTGCTTCTGACAACAGACTAACAAGATACATTTGTTCGTGGTTTCTGTTCCCGGGAACGCGAGCGCGGTGAAGCCTCTGCCCTTTCGCTGCAGCCTTTGAAGGAGATGCACGCGGTGACAGGCATGATTCAAGATTTTCATTTCACAAACCTCTGAGTTGGATCGACATACCACGCACTCTGCTGGATGCACTGGCGTGTCCTGCCCTCCGTGGAGAGAGGGCGTGGGGGAGCAGCCCATCTCATCAGCACCATTCGCTGAGCACCCACTCAGTGCCAGGAATCATATTATTCACAGGGAATACAGAGAGGCCTAGTACCTAGAACAAGGGGCATTTTCCTTCTCAGTTCTGGGCAAATCACTCCATATCTTAATTTCCATTTCTACAAAATTAGGAATAGAATAACTATTGTGTGTGTGTGTGTGTGTGTGTGTGTGTGTGTGTGTGTGTGCAATAAAGGAGACTCATAAAACATTTTAAACAGTGCCAGGCACATAGTAGGTGCACACTAAATAACGACTATCTTAAGTTTTAGCGTTAAGGTATGACTCTTGCTTTTGGAGAGCTCAGAGCTGGACAGAAGGCGGATCATTGCAGACACTGATTATCAGCTCCCTGGGCCTTTGCAAAACCGCCATGTCTTCAATGCATAGAACACTTACACTTGTTGTTATAAGACAGCCCCTTAGAAAGCTGAGCTCTATTTCAGAAATTAACATTGCAAGCTTGTGTTCTGAGTTCTTCGTTAGTTGTACATTGAAAGTGGTGAGTGAGAAAAGGTAGAGCTTGCTAGTAGCAGGCATAGAAGCAGCAGCATGAAGGTGGACCAGGCGGTTGAGAGCAAGGAGGCAGACTCAACAATTAGAATAATCTGGCCAAAGAATGCGGACACCATAGACCTTCTGGGAGAATTGAAAATGGAAGTTACCAGCCCTCTGCCGCATCTCAGGACATTAAGGACACTGAGCACACAGATCCAACCGCATCTATCACACTCAAGGGTCCTCCAACGAACCAAATGAGGAAGACTCAAATCTGTTCACTGGGGTGTATTGAGGAAGATTGGGCATACTTGATTCTTTTTTTTAAAAAAAACCTTAGAGCCAAGTAATACAATGCTGAACTTTTGGCACCTTAAAAGGAAGTTTTAGTATTTGGGCAGTTTACTGGCATGCTTTTCCCATTAGCTGCTCTGCCAGGTAAATAAAATCCCATTGTATTGGAGAAAGAGGTCAATCACTGATTTAAGGACAGCTCAGCACATTGCATAATTGTAAGAGAGCAGTTTCTACTAACTTAGAATTAACGGAACTCTCTAAATGCTTTTTGTAAATATGCAAATATAGTTACTAAAGTTTAAGGGCCTACTAAACTTTAGTTGCTACTGTAACAAGTAACAGAAACTTAGTGGTTTAAAACAACATGAATTTATTTCACAATCCATGCAGGCAGAGAAAAGGGGGGCTTTTCCAGGGGAACCCTCATAATAACACATGCCTATTATTACAATTAAAATAATACACATTTCATATAGTAGACTTCACAATCTTTCTGCCTAGAGATAACTTCTGTGAGTACTTTAAAGTACATAATTGAAATACTTATGTGGACTTAAACAATTATGTATATAGTATCTGCATTTTTTCACTCAATGGATTATGATTATCTCTTCGTGTATGTGTGTATATATATATATATATATATATACATATACACATACATATATATATTTCATTCTTTTCAATAAAGGCATCCCATTGTGTCAATGTAGCCTTATTTATTAAGCTAGTCACCCACTTTGTTAGGTTGTTTCCAAGTTTTTCTGTTATAAATAGTGGTGCTGTACAATTAGTTTGCACTCAGAGTCCTCCAGGAAACTTTAAATTGCTTAACTTCTCTAAGAAACAGGTTTATTAACCACAAAATGGAGATAATAGCAGTATCTAACTCAAACTACTTTTTTAGGAACTAAAGCAGTTAACGAATGTAAAATGCTTATTACAGTGACTGGTAGATATTTCAATAAATGTTAATTATTGTTTCATTATAATCCTCACTATTTTTTCAGTGAGCATAAGTTTAGTCAAAGTATTTTCATGATGAACTAAAAACTATACAAAGGGTGACTTAAAAATTACAATTTCAATTACATTTGAAATTGTAATCTTTCAGAAAGCATCCAGGTATCTGTTTCTTGGTGGAATACATTATTGTCTTTGCAAAACAAGGTCATTTAAGTAACTTAATATGGGTTTTGGTCACAAAGCCACAAGTGTAAGGGTTAGAGAGAATAGCAGAAATCTCATATTTTAATACCAGCAGAGTCAGCAGGGGAAATAAAGCAGAGAGAAACTTTTAAGACATCAGGTATTGCCAATTTCACAGGCCCACGTGATTTTCGCTATTACTACAAAGCTTTTTTCCCCCCACAATCCTTATTGATTCCTTTGGGTAATGTCTTGGAAGTGAACTTGCTGGATCAAAGAGCACACACACTTAAAACTTTGATACATTACCAGACCTCTCTCCGGTGCCTGAGGGGGTTGCCATGCCCCATCACTAATCTCGGAAAGTCTGATTAAAATTTCATCTCATTGTTTTAATTTCTATTTAGTTGGTTAACACTGAAATGATGCTTCTCTTATGACCAAGGCATTTTTTATTTCTTCATTCAGAATTTGCATGTTTTAAAACATCTTTTTTCCTTACTGATCTACAGAAGCTCCTTGTGCATTAAAATGTTCTTATCTTTTGTTTGATTTTATAAATATTTTCTCATACTTTTCTTCAGTTATTGAATCTTATTTACATTATATTTTCAATACCTTTAAAGCTTCAAAGCTTTATAATGGCATATCCCTAAAAAGTCCAAAGTAATTAGAACACTCTGAAAATTATTTTAATAGCCAGTAAATAATTCAAGTAAATGTTGAGTTACTGTGCCTCCAAAAGTAAATGTTTCAGTTTTTTCTTCTTCATAAAGGGTAACAGATAAGTTAGTGGATACATTTTCTTAATTTTCAGTTATTCTCCTTAACTTACTAATTGGCTGGTGAGAACTAGCAAACCACAGCACAAATGAAGAATGGCAAACATACTAAAAAGAGAAAATTTGGAAACAATCATGATTAGTTTGATGTGTATTTGTTTTCATGAATATATGTGCTTTACTGGAGTGCTTTTATTTTGGATATTTATCTTGAAGTTGATGTACATATCCCAGTAGCTTATATCGTCTTCAATGTTCATCTACTACTTTATTCAATTAGCATTTGTTGAGCACCTATTATGAACTAGGCTTATATTTGTAGCATAAAGCTTTTCTCTCCTCAGTTCCACTGGAGTGTAGTGGGTTGAGCACTGGACTTACCAATCTTTTCAAATACAATTAGTGTATTTCCTACTGGCCTCTCATCGTAAGTAAAGGTTGTTCCTGTATTATGTGATTTCTTACCTTCTGCTGCGCATCAGAGATACTGACACCGGGAGTCCTAGTCATGGCTTTTCTCTCCTCAGTTTCAGCCACTAGTGGTCTGAACATGTTAAAGAAAAAGTGGCGGACATAGACCGCCCATAAGTTTTATATTGCCCACCGTTCTAAGTAGTGCGGCCAAATCTTGCGTTGTGTTGCTACATCCCAGGAATCGCCCCTTTCTCCAGCATCTTCACCTGCGTCGCTCCTGGCTTTTTAGTCGCTTAGTAGTCTCCCGGGTTCTCAGGTCGAGTGCTGGCTGTCACAGCAGGGCAGGGCTTGTGGTCAGGTGGCCCTTGTCCACTTCGTGATGCCTCATTCCCCTCTCCGCCTCTGGTCACACAGGCATTTCATCATCTCACTCGTCATGAGAGGATGGGTGAGGCCAGCACAGCAATGTATTTCGAGAGACAGAAACAGCAGGGGACTGTATTCACGTAACTTTCATCACCACTTATTGTTATAATTATGTCATTTTGTTATTAATTATTGTTGATCTTTTGCTATATATAACCTATAAATTAAATTTCATCTTAGATATTTATGTATAGGAAAAACATAGTACAATTGACCTTTGAATGACACAGGTTTGAACTGCATGGGTCCACTTATACATACCTGGATTTTTTTCAATAAGTACAACTGGCCCTTCCTATCCACAGGTTTCCCAAGCATGGATTGAGTCAACCATGGATCAAAAAACGTTTTTTCCCATTTCCAGCTGTGGTTTCCCAGCTATGGAATCCCAACAGGATCAAAAATACTGTTTTCGATCTGCAATTGTTGAATCCTCAGATGCAAAGGGCTGAGTGTAGAGTCACAGTTCTAGGCGGATTTTCAGCTGCGTGGGCATCTCCGGTGACCTGAGTTGTTCAAGGGTCATCCGTGTCTACCCTTGACACGGGGGTATCCACAGTTAGCCACCACTTCAGGCATCCACTGAGGGTCTTGCAACAAACCTCCCGAGGACAGAGGAGGGACTACTGTGCATGTAAACTCCTTGCGGGCAGGTGAGTATCCGAAGACAGTGATTTGCTCCTGCAAAAGGCTCAGTAAAAGAGCTTTCATTGGGGGAACTTCAGATTGGGTGTTAGGTCCTGTGATTCTCAGTGGGACTCTTCAAACGTCACTTAACTAACCCATGTCTCAGTTTCCTCATCTGTGCCATAAATGCTTCAGTTTGGGGAGAGATGGGCCAAGGGTGGCATGTGTAGTGTCTTCCTGGACTGGAGCACGGGACTGAGACACACGTTGGCATGGAGGAAAAGGCCATCGTCCAGCAGCGATGTTCTCTGCAGGGGACGCAGGCGGAAGGGACACTCACGGTCAGCAGAATTCCAGGGGCGAGAGCAACTCTAGTTAGGAAGCAACTGGAGAATTCTACATTTTTACAGTGTCTGTGCATTGTTCACTCCATCCCTTCCTTTCCTCTGAAGCCTACTGAGCACAGAGTGTTACTCAAATTTGGAAATACTGGGTTGGTCAAAGGTTTATTTAGTTTTTTTCCATACGATGACTCTAATGGCACTTAGTTGTCTTTAATGTCATTGGAAACAATTCTGTTACATTGTATTGTGACCCCTGTCATATTAGTGTGCATTTAAAAAAAATACCAAAATTGGTGAAGTTTTGTGCAGCCATTTTTCATATTGAAGATGGAAGAAAATAGGCAACAGCTTCAGCATATTGGCCTTTATTATTTCAAGGAAGGTAAAAATGCCACTGAAATGCAAAAAAGGATTTCTGCCATGTACGGAGAAGGTGCTATGACTGGTTGAATGGGTCAAAAATGGTTTGCGAAGTGTCTTGGTACTATTGACGTTCTGGCCAAGTAGTTCTCTGCTGTGGGGCTCTCTTACACATTGGAAGATGTTTGGTAGCACCGCAGGCCTCTCCCCACTAGAAGCCAGTAGCAGAAGATAGCCGACTTACTCAAAACAGCCACATCAACAAAGTTATTGGGGAAAATAAAAAACGTCTTTTATTTTATGGAAAGAACTAAGTGGACTGTTTGGCCAGCCCAATAGCGTTTTTTCCTCTTTACCGCGCTGAAACTCACAGGGGCTTGCAGCCCGTGGACATGTGCCCAGTTAAAGTCAGTGACACCAGATGGTCCCCAACCAGATACATAATTACTTCTGACTTGAGCTAACAAACCAAGCAATGAGCTCATGAAAAGGTAATTGTGAAACATTTGTGTCTTTGACAGTTTTGCAAGTGATTTTTTACTTCTTAGCAGATAAATAACTTTGGCATTTTTACCAATAAGAAAAGAATATACTTTTATTGCAGGCTCTTTAAAAATGCACATAATCTAAAAGAAGACTATTAAAAAAAATACCCATCATCCCACCACTTCCAGATAACAGCTACAAAATGCTCGTGCTGCCATTTCAGACTTTTTCTATTGCAAAATGCTAAATATAAGTAAATAGATGTATTTAAATAAAAACAGAATCACTGCATACATTTTATTTCACAACCATTTTTCTAACAATATATAACAAACATAACTCTATTATTCTATGTCCATAAACATGTCTACTGAGCTACTTTACACGTGTAGCCTGATATTCCCTAGAGTTAGGCTGAACCTGCAAAATAGCCATCATCTTTCCCACCTGGGTTCTGAACTATTTGAGAAAGTAATGTCACCTTCACTCTTGACAAAGCTGATATTGGACATAGCACCCAATACCTGAAGGCTGATAGACTCCCTAACATTGAACCTCAGGATTGCACAGAATCTCTTACCCAGCCCCAGGCAGTGCTGTGCTGGGCAGGTGGGTCCTGACCGGAATGAAGGAGGACACCTGCAGACGTCTATTTCCCAGAGCTGGGAAGGAGGGACAGGCTAACACACCCAGTCCCTTCCTCCCAAACTCACCAGTAGGAAAAGTCTCTCCTCCTTTCCCGGGGGACAGGGAGAAAGAGGAGGCAAAGGGCTAGAGATTCTGCTGGTGGAGCTCCCGCCCCATCGAAGGAAGATCAGAAATCAGAAATGGGGAAGAAGCTCTCCTTGACTATAGATGTACCAGGGTTTATATAACCAGCCCTGTGGATGTTTGGATTGTTCCCAATCATTTCACTACATCCCACATTATTTTGTCTGGGCAAGATTATTGTCCCCACAGGTGCAGGAAGGGAGGCTCAGTGAGGCTCTGCATGTTACCTGGGATCACGTGGTTAGTGCTGGGCCTGTACTTTGAATTTGGGTTTTCCTGACTCCTAAGTCCAAAATCCCACCTCTACAAGGCTATTCAGAAATCACTCTGGCACCTGCTTCAGGCAGCTAAGGGCAAGGCTCGGGGGAGGGGATGGGACTTGCTGGGTCTTAACTATGGACACAGAACAACCAGACGATCACCGAGGGGTTGGCAAAGCAAGTGGACAATGGTCTGGCACGGACCACGTGTGTAACTGGCAGGTGAGCGACCGCAGTGGGGCGGAGGCAGGTCCAGCGAGATGTCATCAACGGGGACTTGTTCTTTGCACAGCCAATGAGCCTGGGAACACCGATGTCTGTCCTCGAAGTCTCTCTCTGAAGAACTGCCCTGCCTCCGTTCCCCTGACAGTGGCCATGCCTTACCTTCACTTTCTGGAAGGTCACAAGAGAAATTATAGACACGTGTCTTCAGAGGTCAAGTCCCGGGGGCTTTTTATTGGAGACGTTCTTGGTCATAAACTATAAAGTGAGAAAGCAGGACTCAGGTGGCAGTGACGAGACTTCGAGGGCAGGGGTTGGCCACCTTCTTCACACACGGCTAGTTTGATTGGAAGATGGATGTTTCATCAGCAGTGGGCACTTCTGGGGTTCACAGCCCACGCCAACGGATCACTCTCGTTTCCCGGTTTTTGTCCTAATGATCTGTGGTGTGTGTGTAGTTTTTTTCTTTCCTCTTCTTCATAACTCAAAGCCCCACAATTCACCCTGACTTGAGATATAGTCACAATCTTGTTTTTCTTTCTTTTAAATGCATGGTGTGCTTTATTTAGCTGGGATCTGAAAAGATGCTGTAGATAATTCTTTGCTTGAGTGTTGCCTGGCTGGATTGTTTCGTAGCAAGTCTGGATTCAAGGCTGGTGCTTTGATTCAGGGAGAAAACAAAACTGCCCAATAGAAGATGGAAGCAGATAAGTACAGAAAGGCAGGTGGCGGCTCGGGTTCACGAGACCACAGGCGGACACCAAGGAGAACTGGGGCGGGCCCAGGGTGGGGATGCCACTGGGCCCGTTCATCCGCCTGTCGGTGCCCTCTTGTAGCCTGTAGGCAGAACGTGCTCGGCATGCTCGGCACGTGGGGAGGTCTGTATTAAGAACTGCTTTAGGTAAAGTGATTGGATGATACAAAGGAACAAAACATATTCCGTTCTCAAACGGCTTAACAATAAGGTATGCATACTGCTACAAAATGAAACCGTGTGTGGTACTCAAGCAATGGGACAGCGTGTTGAGATGCTAACTTGTGTCTTGTTTTCACGGTATTTCCCCCTCTTCCCAGAGTTGCCCGAGACCTCTGTCCCTTCTCGTCTCAGGGAAGGGTTCTATCAAGAAGAGAGAAGATGTCTGCAGGCCATGTTCAGGCCAACCTTGCCTTAGATCATTTGGGTCATAGGAGATAAGACTAAACCTAGTGAATGTTAAATAATCTGATGACTGTTTCATTTTAACAATATTTATTGAGCACCACCTTAAAGCTGGGCATTTCATTTTAGTAAGCTCACTATTATTATAGTAATTGTTAGTGCCGTCTCCATGTAAGAGCTGAGTAAACTGAGGCCCAAATAAGTTTTTTTAATTGTCCCAATTCTGACTGCTAGTTAGTGGAAGTTATAGGTTTCAATTCATGTTTGACCCCATTCTAACCACTTGTCATGAATAAAAGTTTTGGAGGTTAGGACTGCAAGCAGTTTCCTGCATTTTATTAGGAATTAATAAAGCCCATATTCTAAGTAAGTGGACTGTAAGTAGACTTAGTAGTACCTCAATGAGGGCACAGAGTTGAGTGAGGGAAAGGCAGGCTGGTGGAGTGAAAAATAAGGGGATCGATTAGTCTTGTGTTGGTTCTCGCCTCCACGTCTAAAAACTCTGTCATTTTGGACCAGTTCTTTCATCCCCTGTGTCGCCCTGATACTGAGGATGCTGACCTGACATACTTTCAGAGCTCTGCTCAGGTTAATTATGTAAGGAGAAAGAAGAAATGCAATTCTCGAATGTAGAAATCAGAAGGCTGGTTGAGTGGAACACTTTAATGTTAGAAAGGACACATTCCTTTTTGGATTATTTGATGACTGATATGCATACCTTCTGAAGCCTAGGACCCAGGACAGTGCCCAGCACACTAATGAGTGTTCAATAAATACTTTTTGAACGAATACTGTTTGCATTCTAGAAGCTGAAATTTGTCACATATTTTAGAAAAATATAGCTGATGTTAAACATTGAGTCTCAAAATTAGGCAAATGTTCATCTATTTTGATTACTTAAATGACTTTTCCTAAGTATATTTTATGATATGCTGGTCTTCAGGATCTTATGTATGAAAAGTTTCTACGATCAATTATGGTTAGCAAATATTCATTCACACCATACATTTTCTTAGAGATATTGTATATATACAATCCAAATAAAACAAAATGATCTTCTGGAGGGTGGGCCTCTTGTCATACAGGCTTCCCCCGCTAGGCAAAAGTTCTAGGAACCCATCTGTATCATTGTGCCAGCTGGTGTTGTTGTGAGAGGATGCGTTCTGCTTCAGTGAATTTTTTTTGAAGACTTTTACAACATGTTTGCCCATTTCGTGATTAGGCACCTACACACACCATACTGTCTTCAGAAGTTTTTGACCAAAAACAGCATGACCCCCGTGCTCCACCCTTCCTATTCACTTGGCCTCACCCTGAATGATTCTCCTCAGCCCACCCCACTGAAAAAAGTCCTCAAAAGGAAACATTTTGCCAATGTGGAACAGGTGAAACAAAAAAAAAATGGCAGAAGCACTAAAAGGCATAAAAATTCACAAGTTCAAAACTGTTTTGAGGCCTGGCTGGTGTGGCTCAGTGGATTGAGTGTTGGCCTATGAACAGAAGGGTCGCTGGTTCAATTCCCAGTCAGGGCTCATGCCTGGGTTACAGGCCAGGACCCCAGTAGGGGGTGCGTGAGATGCAATAGCACATGGATGTTTCTCTCCCTCTGAAAATAAATAAAATCTTTTTTTAAACTGTTTTGAGCAGCAGTAAAAATGTCTCAATAGGTGCATTGCATCAAGTGAAGAGTGCTTTGAAGGGGACTGAAGTTGAAACGTAAGAATAAGTACACATTTTTTTATAAATAAATTCCATTTGGGGGGGTTCCCCCTCATAATGTGTTCACATATCAAAGGCCCCCAGGTGAGGGAGGGATGGATTCTCTCCTAGAGCCTTCACAGAAAAAACGTTTCTGCCAGTCGCTTGACTCTGGACTCTGAGCCTCCAGAACTGTGAGCGAATGCATTGCTCTTGTTTCAAGCCGCCGAGTGTGTGATGCTTTGCTGTGGCACCCTGCTGTCACGAGTCTAGTGCAGGGTCTCCTGCTCTTGGCTGGGTACCTGACTACAAATGTTGCTGTGAGGTCAGCTTGCTCCCCCGCCTGGCCTCTCTGCCTCCCACCAAATCCTGCCTCACCACGATGCATACCCCTCCTGCTCCTTTCTGGATTAAAACTCACTGCTCTTTTTTTTTTTTTTTAAGGTTTTATTTATTTATTTTTAGAGAGAAGGGAAGGGAGACAGAAAGAGAGGGAAAAAAATATCAGTGTGCAAAAGAAACATCAACTGGTTGCTTCTTGAATGCCACCAACCGGGGACCTGGTCTGCAACCCAGGGATGAGCCCTGACTAGGAATCTAACTGGTGACCTTTCAGTTCACAGGCTGGGCCACTCTACCCTCTGAGTCACATCAGCCAGGGCAAAACTCATTGCTCTTGATAAAGCCTCCATAGTCTCGAAACTAGCTTCTCAGTGCTCTGCCCTTGCCTCTAACTCAACTCACCCTCAGTTCTCCGTACACATGACCTTCCACTTTCCTGGTTGAGTATGGTTATCAACCCTATGGGCTTTCATAAGATGCTTTGTTGGCCCAAACCTTTAATGCAACATTGGAATTGCCAGTCTTTTGTGTTTTCCTTCACTAGACAAGAAGGTCCATGAGCAGAAGTCCCGGGTCGACCTCCATCACTGCTGTCTCTTGAGGCAGAGCACTGTGCTGGGCAAGGCGGACCTAGAAACACTTGTTCATTAATTCATGAATCATCCCCTAAGGATAGCTGTGAAGACCAGGGCTCCGTGTCTGCATCAAAGCCCAGATTGAAGGCCATGGAATGGCTAGCATCCTAGCCATCAATAGCCTAAATTTATTAGCAGGACTGGAGTAACTTGCAATAACTTTTAGAGGTGGATTCTTTTATGATCTCCCTTTGCAGATAGAACAACTAAGGCATGGGAGGGTTAAAAAGACTTGTTCAAGGTCATACCACAAGTGAGTTGTGGAGCCAGATTGAATCAAGGCAGTCTGACTTCAGACTTCACAGTTTTAGCATGATTCTGTTTTTCTAGAGTACTTTGCATCATGATGTTTTTTGGACCATGTTATCAGAAGGCCACATGTATTTACTGCTGTTTTCTGCATACATAGTCACTATGCAGTATAAAGAAATAAGCATTGCTCAGATACCCTTTGCACAGTGCTTCACTGAAGCCTAGACACAAAGTTCAAGTTCCGACCTTATCTTCATTCAACTGCATTCAGTAAGCACCTGCTCCACACCTGCTCTGTGACAGATGCTGGACAGACAGAGGCTCAAAGCCAGGCCTCCACATCTCGCATTCTGAGAGGGGAGAGAGTTGAGCACATAAACATACTGTGGCTGAGTGTGGTTAATGCAGACACGGACTTACATCCAGGGTAAGGAGATGGTCTGGGAGCTGGACTCAGCCTGTCTAGGAAAACGAAGCCCGAGGAAAATCTTCTGGCTCTTGCCTTGTGAGAGATGAAGGACAAAGTCGTGAAATAGCCCAGTGTTTTCCTTTTCTTTTGCTGTTTAATTCTGAGCAGTTTAGTAGTATCATAACAAAGCTGAGGGCAGAGAACAGCCAGAATAAAAAGGCTGGAGCCAGAAAATAATGGGATAATGATATCATTCTATTGAACTTGGATTTTACCGGGGTGGTGATATCACTAAAGGGTTTAATGAAGAAGAGGGACACAAAGACTTATGCTTTAAAAAGACCAGGGGGGTGGCCTTCTTACATTATAAAAAGCATATTATGTTTATATGACATGTATATATGTGTACTTTCTATGTGCATGCATTTTCATGTGGTTATTTTTGTGTATGCACATATACATATACTTCTGCTATTGTCATTTTTGTAGGTCAAGATGGTCAAATACCACAGGTTCAAGTAGTTTGGTCTGTGGAGCTGGGGCATTGATACACCTGCTCCTGTCTGTAGTTGGTTGAGGGCTTCTCCTTGGGGTCGGTCATTTGAGGCACCCCCAGCTGAGAGGCAGGCAAAGTGACCAAAGCCCCTCATGAAGGAGGTTCGGACACGGCAGCCTGAAGTCAGCCCGGCTGCATTCAAAGGGTGAGGCCCCAGGGGCAACACTTCACAACGCCTTCTCCATTTCCTACCTGCTACATGGCCTGGATTTAGCCCCTTAACTTCTCGAGGTTCATTTTTCTTATGAGCAAAATGAGGACAATACCTACTTTACTTGGTTTTATAGGCTGAATTGTGGCCTCTCAAATCCACGTACTGAATTCCTAGCCCCCGCACCTCCACATGTGACTATATGGGGAGATGGGGTCTTGAAAGAGCTAATTAAGTTAAACCGATGCAGGGGAAGTGGGCCTTCACTGAGTGTGACTGGTGTCTTTGTAGGAAGGGACCAGGACACAGACACACACAGGGAGGACTGTGAGGCCACAGGGAGAAGACGGCTCATCTGGAAGTCAAAGAGAGAGGCCCCAGAGAGACATCAACCCTGCCGACACCCTGATCTTGGACTTCTAGCCTCCGGAGCTGTGAGAAAATACATTCTGGTTGTTTAACCAGCCCTCCTGCCCCACCCACCCAGTTTGTGGAACTTTGTTTTGACAGCCCTGGAAAACTAATATACCTGGGGAAATTAATACCTTGTATTGTGCTCGAAACAAACATTACAAACATAGTGTATTTCTGGTGCATAACATGAAAATAAACAGTCATCTGAAAATTCAAGTAACACCTTTTCTTTTTACTTCACCCTCCTGGTCACCGAGCCTTCATTTCTCAGTGAGATGGATTGAGGGCCTTGAACTCACTCCGGGGGACAGACGCTCAGAACCGAGAATCACCATATGCCTGTCCGCTGTGTTCCTTGCAATCCAACACAACCCACTTATTGCTAATAATATTTCTGCTTCTTCATCCAAGGAGGATGTCAGGAGGGTCACTTGTGTGGCCTGTAGAGAAAGCTAGTGCTGTTTCCATGGCGTCACACAAAGAATTCTGGATGGCGGCTGCAGCAGGAGGAGTTCAGGTTGCAGGGGTGGCCTGCAGGTCTGCAGCGGCGCCTGCGCACAGGAGAACTCAGACCTCGCCGAGAGGCTGCAGGGAGGCCTGAGTCACAGGCGCACACCTGGCAGAAAGACCAGCGAGTTGTATCCTTCCAGCTCACAGCACCTCCCTTACTGATGTCTGGAGTTCCACTGCTAATAACACACTCCTTTGTGTGAGCTGTTTCTCCCTCTCTCCTCCTCCCTCTCCCTCCCTCCCTCTCAAAGTATACTTATATAGGGTAAAGTGCACGGGTTTGGAGTGCAGAATTTGATGAGCTTTGACACCTGTGTACTAAAGAGCCCACTCAAGATAGACTGTCACCCAGAAAACTCCCTCCTACCTTTTTTCATTCATCTTCCTATGACAACCGTCAGATTCATTTCTATACCTACCAATTAATTTGCCTGGTCTCAATAAAATAAATTCTAAATAAAATCATACAACAGGCATTTTTTTGGGTATCTGGCTTCTTTCCTTCAACACAATGTTTTTAACATTTGTGTTATGTTATTGCATGTAACAATAGTTTGTTCTTTTCTAATGCTGAACAAAGTAATATCCCGTTGTCATCATTTCTTTCTCTCTTTTTCTGCTGGTGGACATTTGGCTGGCTTCCTTCCTTCCTTCCCTCGTTTTTCTCTCTCTTTCTCTCTTTCTTTGTCTCTCTCTTCTTTCTTTCTTTCCTATTTTCAATAAAGCCACTATGAACCCTCTTGCACAAGTCCTTATGTGGACAAATGTCTTTATACCCTTCAGAAAAATGCCTTAGAATGCTGCTTTACAAAATAAAATATACAAGTGCACAATAAACACATATAAAAATGTTCAACATCATTAGTCATAAAAGAGATGCAAATTAAAATTACTATGACAACCCATACATTTTACCAGGATGTTTACATTTTGCAAGTGTTTTCTTTAAACAGGCAAATAAATATGGAAAGAGTGCTCTTTTAAGTTTTTAATGTTCTCGTTAGGAAAGTTTCAAGACACACAAAAGTAGAAAGAATGGTGTGATAAATTATCATCTACCCACCCCACAGGTTCAACAGTTCTGTGCACTTTGTCACTGCTCCATAGCAACAATTCCCCACACACTGGTGCTCCGCAGCTCAGACCAGCTCTGCCAGTGACCACCCGGAGTGAACCTGGACCCCACCAGTCAGGAGCTCAGTCCCATAAGACGGCTCCCACTAGAGATGCCAGGGCAAATGGGGTCCCGAGGCTAGCGCATTTCCGCCTGGTCAACTGAACAGTTGGGGGTCTAGGCCAGGCCTCTTCAGGTTTGGTTAATCACTAGAATGACAAACAGAGTTCAGGAAACTGCCTTACTTACAATTACCACGTTATTGCAATGGACACAGCCTTGGAACAGCCACGTGGAGGAGACATACAGGATAAAATACGTGCAGAGGGGAGGGGCGGGGAGGGGCGGCGCTTCCTTGCCCTCCCCAGGGGGACCAGTCCCCCAGCACGTCCATGCGTTCACCAACCGGGGAGTGTCCCTGAACCCCATTGTTTAGGGGTTTTATGTGGGGTTTATGTGATATTGTGTAGGGGTTCACGATATGTGCATGATTGATTAAATTATTGAGGCACCCCTGGTGACTGAACTCAATTTCCAATCCCTTTTTCCTCCCCAAAGTCTGGAACTGGGCTGAAAGTTCTAACGCTCCAACCACACGATTGGGCCGCACCCTGCAGCCCTCTAGGTTGCTTCACTGCCGTGAACCAGCTCATTAGTATAAACTCAGGTGTGGTTGAAAGGCATTCGTGAGTAAAAAAAGGCAGGCGGATACCCAGGAACTTCCAGGAGTTTTAGGGGCTCGTGCCAGTGACAGAGAACAAAGACCAAGCGCATACTCGTATATATTTTTTATTATATCCCACACCCAAGAATGCCTTACTTGTATGTTTAGCAATTTTTGTGTTTATTTGGCTGTAGCATTTTAAAGAAACCCTTTACATCACATTATTTTACCCTTAAGTAAGGATGTTTCCGGTATAATCAAAATACTATGTTCATGTCTAATGAGCAAGAATAACTTAATACCTCTAATACACTCTCTATACCCAGATTTCCTGAATCGCCCCTCCCAATCTTTATAAAATGTTTACACATTGCATCTGGTTGTAATATATTTTTAAGTCTCTTTTAGCCAGAAGAGTCCCCATCCTACCCTCCCCCCTCTTTCCCACGTCATTGGCGAATTGAAGAATCCAGGGCAGGGAGCCACAGAATGTAGCCACAGTTACGATGGTTTCCTGTAGTACCGCTTTGCTTGTTTCTTCACGTCTGTCTTTTCTTCGAATGAGAAGTTAGGTCTAAAAGGCTCTGGTTCATGTTCAACATTTTTAAAGCAAGAATATTTCATAGGTGGCATCATTTATTTTGAAAAGCTTTTTTTTTTTTCTTTTAGTGTCTACTATGTCTTCAGCTCTGGGGCTCCGGGTGTTGCAAAGGTAAATAACATATGTCATCGTCTTGCCATTAAGGATCTCACAGTCTCAGAGGGGAGAAAGGCATACAAACCAATCGATAGGCTAGTATAAGAGCCGTGCAGGGATTGGGTGGGGACATAAATCGGGATAGGGGCATGGAGGCCACAGGAAAGTGATACATGAGCTGGCTCTGGAGGAAGCAGGGAAGATTTGCCAATCAAAGGAGAGAGAGTGGAGAAGGGTGTGCTGAGCCACAGACCCGCGTGTCTGAAGGAGGAGACCCATAAATATCCGGGAACTGGCTGTGCTGAGCCTAACATGCCAAGTCAAGGAATTCGGACTTTATTTTTTGAGCAATGGCAAGCCCGGGAAGGATTTTAATCGAGGGAGATTTTCAGCACTGAGTGTAGTTCTTAGTACTCCCTGTGTGAAAAGACTTTTCCAAAAATCGCCCTCCCGTCCTAAAATGGACTTCACAAGTCCCGTTCCAATTCCTTAACATGGTGGCCCCAGACAAAAGCTTGACATCTGTCATTTTAGATGCCCGATGCCATGTTTACTCTGCCCTTTTGCCCCATGAAGTGGCCTTCGTTACCATGGAAACATTCAGGTTCTCAATCCTGCAGAGAACAGAAAGATCGTCTGTGGACTGTGCAGAAAACAGTTCTCCCTTCCTGAGACCGCTCGGTGACGCCGACCAAGCGGCAGCGTGATCAAGCCCCAGTGTCTGAGGCCTTTTGCATGCACCGGCCCGAAGAAATGCACGAGCAGGAGTTGGCAGTGTGGAAAGGAGAGCAGTTTAATATTGAACTGGCCGGCTGGGGTGCAGGGGCCGGCGCTGTGAAGGACCCGAGTCCCCGGTGGTCTGTGGGTTACAGGTTGCAGAGGGCAACATGACAAGACCCTGTGGGTTAAGGGCTTCGGAGTCGTGTTGGCGGCTGAGTGGTCGGAGGGCAGGTAAGGGTAATACATCATTTCTTCAGGTCTTGAGGACAGCGCTTCAGGACTGGCTGCATGGGAAAGTAGCCAGCGGTCGCTCTGCCTTCAGGCTCAGGAGCTGAAACAGAACTTCGGTCAAGATGTTACCGATAGCCCGCCAGAGGTCCAGACCTTGTGACCATGAGTCAGGTTCACTCTGTTGTCATCTGCTGCCTTGGGGGCGTTGCTGATTATCCAGGGGAGAGGCTAGGTCTCTGAGGGGTATATATAGAGAGAAGTATGATTTCTAAGAGATAGGGTTCAAAGCTAAATTTGGTCAAAGTTATAAGGACCCTCAATTCAATAGTGGCAGCAAATCCCATAGTCCCAGCTGCCTGATGTCCACCCTGTGGCTAACTTCCCTGGGACGTTTTTTACTTATTCATTGATTGGAGGAGCAATCATGGCAGAGGCTCAGGGGAATGAATGAATAAATGGCAAGTCCCCAATTCTGGGAAGCTATAAACGTGACTCAAAGAAGACCCTGGTTGGAAGAGTTAGAGCAGTGACGAGACAAGCATATGTCATCTCATGGCAAAGTTGCCACCCCAGTCCACTCTTCCTGGCCACTTGCAGAGGCCAGATGGGTGACCATCACGAAACACTGATGTCCAGCCCTTGTCTGCACACGAGTTCACCGAGATGTGGCTTAGGCACTGTTTTTTTCAAAATTTCCAGATGATTCTAACACAACTGAGCTTGCAAATGTAGATGAAAACCAAAACCAAAATATCTCACCTCGACCATCTTAAGTTCCTTGATTGGAGTTGGTGAATTCAACTGAGAAGAGGCAGATGAACAGGGTTTGTTTTACCTGCAGATGGAAGCTTCCCAGAAAATCCCAAAGTGGCAGTGAGACCCAGGGGCTCACCCACCATCTTTACAAAGGCCGATACAAGGCGAGGGAGAGGCTGCACAGAGGGGGAGGGGCTCTGGGCCTCCTGCAGGGAGGGCGAGCTGTGGGGAGGCCCCTAGGAAATGCAGGCTACGTGGTGCCGTGAACTGGGTTTGCGACACAGACACAAGTCCTCTCAGATAATGAGCCCGAGTCTGTGTCCTTTTCCTGGACAAGAGAGGACAACTGGACACAGGTCAGTTTGCTCTGCCGAAGGGAATTCTCTGCCCTGCTTTAGGCGGAAAGAGCAAGGCCGGAGAGCTTCTCCTGCATTTGCTGTTTCTTCACGGGCCTTCAGCTCAAAATAGTCCTAAGGCCAAAGTGAAATATCTCGGGGTGGCCTATTCTCATCCCCTTCACAAACAACCGGGTGAGCCCCCAAAAAGGGAAAGTCAAGCTAGATGGTCAAGCAGTGAGGAGATAGGCTAAAAGCTAAGTCGGGGCACCGATGCCTCAGCAGTTTCGTAAGAGCGAAGAAGGCCCCTTGGTTTCTGAACAGAGTCCCCTTAATGCGTCGTACATGACTGGAGAGGTGCAAGAGACCCTACACAGCAGAGCCTGCTGGGAGAGAATTGGACCTTGCAGGTTGCCCAGCCCTGACCCACAGGCTGGAGCAGCTGGTGCCCAGCGGCCTCACTACAGAGAGAGGCACTGAGTCCATGTCTCTGAGCCCAGCGGTATCAACAATCCCAGTGCCCCTCGGTGGGGAGCTCTGGCCACACGTTCAGAGCTCGTTTGGAATGTTTGACAGGCGACAAAGGTGTGTGCACCATGTGAAAGCACATTGTAAAACAACAACAATGATGACAACAACCCAAGCTGCGATTTAACAGGCGTTTAGGGCACTCACTGAAGAGACATTACAAAAGATAACATGGAAACTCAGAGCTCTGTTGGGCTCTGTGGAAGCAACAGACATGCTGTTTTGCAAAACAGACTGAGGACACTGCATGTCGATATTATAAACTCCAATTTTGGGATGTTTCTCCCCAAACATAAACCCTTACTAACTCAATGTGTGAAGCTCAAATACAGAGATTCAAAGAACTGAAGGTGAAATCATACAAGAGTTTTGTTTCTTCTGGTCCAACTCCCCCCAACACATGCCTGCTCTCTTCTTCTAGAACTCTGAGTGCACTCTTGGGCCCGTACTTCTTTTTTTTTCTTATTGATAAATTAAGTAGGTGTCTACGGAAACAATTGTTTGTGAAATACCAGGAGGACGTATCACAGACTCGTACTTACAGAGGCCAGCAAAAGTCAAATATGAAACAATAAATCAGCAAATATTAAACATCTCTTTTACACTTCTCTGGCTCTTCAGTTTTTTCCACGGTACATTTCACCATCTCACATACTATATAATTTATTTGTTTCAAAGCATATTGCTTTTTGTCTTCCTTCTCTTGCTAAAACATGAGCTCCTCTGTGCTTGTCTTTGGTGACTGTTCCAAGTCCTACCTCAGTGTCTCCCATGTTAGCAGACACCGAAAACTACAGACCGAATGGACCCACAAATGAGAGGTGAATGGGTGCTGTATTCCTGGGGGTCATTCCACATTGAAAAGTGAGACGGGACCGGATTTATATTCCAAATGACAATGTATGAATTAATGCGATCCTGTCTAGGAAACGCCAGAAGTTCACTGAACGTGGGGCAGTGGCTGGGTCCTTTCAGAGAGCAAACCAGCGCCAGCTGTCCTTCTTTCCAAGAAGGAAAATGAGAGCCCAAGGTTCTTTATGATGATTTTCATTTAGCTGACATGCGGCAAACATGGATTTTTATTTCTGCTTTGGGGATTTTTCGGTTTAGATCACGAGAACCTGTTTTGTTGCATTTACGAACCAACTCAGTCAAGGCATTATGATCTGTGACTACCAGGAAAACGGCTTTAGAACCGGGGAGACAGTCTGTGGACTGCTGCCTCTTCAAGAGCAGTGACCCAGTTTTGAGGACTAACTCACAGAAGGCGCTTTCATATCTATTTCTAAAGGAACCAAATCACTTGTCCCCAGTTCACAAATGGAAGCCTCGAGATTTAAACCAGGTTCGTTCTTTTTCCACTGCCCCGGTGGGTGATAAGCACAACCGCTGAAGTTTTCCAAGTGTGATTTATGTTCCAGTCACTGTTATAGGTACTTTACGTATCTTTTCAAATTTGTGAAATCTTTACTGGGGTGACATTGGTTAACAACATCATATAAGTTTGAAGTGTACACTTCTATAACACGTAATCTGTGTATTGCATTGTGTGCTTACCACACTTAAAGCCAAGTCTCCTTCTGTCTCCATAAACTTGACCCCTTTGGCTCTCTTCACCCTCCCCTACTTCTCCTCTCTGGTAACCACCCAGTACTGTGTTATGACTCAGGTTCATGATGAGAAGGGGTTTGAATCAAGGCTGCCTGCCTTCAGAACCCGGCCTCTTTGCTGTAAAGGTTGTGTTTGAGCGTCCCCGAGATTGGCTTTTGTGTATTGAAAACACTACTTAGAAGTGGCATTTTGCCTTAAGCAACTAGTGTTTCATTTATTAAAGTTAGGAATCACAAAATCTAGTTCTTCCGTAAGATTTTAGTTTCATCTTGTAAACTGAATGTTTCATGTATAATCAAGCAAATTTTAGCAATCCTTCTATTTGTTTTTATATAGTTCTCTGGATTTTTTAATTATTTTATTTTGGAAAACTTCAAGCATAAGCAAAAATTGAATAATATAATAAATCCACATGTGTTAATTACTCAGTTACAACAATTACCAACTAATGGCCAATTTTATTACCTCTGAACTTCCACTCACTTCCCCTTCTCTAATTATTGTGACCTAATCCTGTTGTCATATTATCTTATCCCCAAATAGTTCCATGTGTATGTAAAAAGGGTAAGAACTTTTAAAAAAACTTACCCTATTTTATTGCTATACACAAACAAAAAAGCAATAAATTACCATGTTAAGTATCCAGTCTAATTTAAATTTCCAATTGTCTCATAAATGTCACCTTTAAAATTTCTTTGTTTGTCTGAATCAAAATCAAGAAGGTCCATATGTTGTGATTGTCTAATAGGCATTTTAAATGTATTTTAATCTATAGGTTGTTTCTTTCTCTTTCCTACCATTTGCTTATATTGAAGGAAATGGGTCATTTGTTTCAAAGTCCCATTTATATGTCAGAAAAATCTATACTTCACATAATTGCTCAATTGGATTATTTTTCAGTGCAAATATGACAGTCTCAAAAAAAAAACCACTGGTATAAACAATAAGATTACTTTTAAAAGCTTACATTTGGGGGGGGAGGGTAATTCTTTTTGCCCTGAAGGAATATCCCACCCCAGAGAAAAAGTCGGATCACTGTGCTTTAGTCTTTTTCTCTTGTGGATTTGACATAAACTGGGCACACAGTGAAGTTCATCTGTTTCATTTTACTTTCCATTATTTATTAGTAATTGATTTTTAAATTTTAAATTTTGTTCTAAATTATGTAAATTATTTGCATGATTTGAAAGTCAAATTTCTGAAACAAAGTCAAATCCACGACCAATGCCCCATAGGTACCCATTTCCTTTTAATTTCATGGTTTGTCTTTCTGTCATTTGCTCTTTATTAATGGAAGCAGACATATACATCTATCCATACTCCCTTTACTTAAAAATAGCACACTACTCACATTTTCCTTGCCTTGCTTTTTTTACACGCAATTTATCCTGGGTGTCACTCTATAATACTAAGCAGATAGAGCTATTCTTTATTCTTCTATAACACTGTATGTTAGCATGTTGTATAAATGTCTCAGGATTTATTTGACCAATCTCCTCTTGATGGACATTGGAGTCATTTCCTTGTTTTTACTATTATAATCAATACCACAATAAATAACCTTGAAATTATAGTCTTGTCTTTCCTTCCTTCCTTTCTTTATTTTGCCAGTGTATCTTTGGAATACATTCCTAGAAGTGGGATTGTTAAATCAGAGTTTAAATGCACATATAATTTTGTTAGATACCGCCAAATTTCCTTCTATAAGAATTGTACCATTTTACATTCCATAAGCCATATATGAAAGCGCTTCCTTGTTTTAAAAAAGTCTACTCTACAGGATTTTTGCCAAACTCATAGGACAGTTTGGATTTGCTACCTAATAGATGAGAAGCTATCTCAATCTGAAGCAGACATCTTTAAATTATGAATTAAAGTAAGCAAATACTCCTGCGATTGGGCCATTTTAACTCATTTTTCTGTGAACCATTCATTCATTCTCTAATCCTTTTTCTTTAGACATATATTTTTAATTTCTGTGAACTTTAAAAATTTTCCATTACAGTTGACACACAGTATTACATTAGGTTCAGGTGTACAGCACAGTGATTAGACGTTTGTAAACCTTAAAACGTGATCCCCTGATGTTTATCTCAAGTGCCCGCACTGGCACCATACACGGTCGTCACAACGACTGACTGTGTTCCCCGTGCTGTGCTTTATATCCCGTGACTGTTTGGTAACTGCCAAATTGTTGTTTTTAATCCCTTTCCCTTCCTTCCCCAGCCACCAACCCTCCTCCAGCTGGCCACCGTCAGCCTGTTCTCTGCATCTATGAATTTGTTTCTGTTTAGTTTAGTCATTTCTTTTGTGTTTTAGATTCCACACATAAGTGAGATTATATGGTATTTGCCTATCTCTGTCTGACTTATTTCACGTAGCATAATGCCCTCTGGGTCCATCCATGTTGTTACAGAAGGCAAGATTTTGTTCTTTTTTATGGCCCAAAACTAATTTCAGCCAAGTATCTGTAAACCACCTCTTCTTTACCCATTCAACCATGGATGAACACTTAGGTTGCTTTCCTATCTGGGCTATTTTAAATAATGCGGCAGTATATCCTATATAAGAACATAGGGCTGCATATATCTTTTCCAATTAGTGTTTTGGATTTTTTCAGATGAATGCCCAGCAGTGGAATTGCTGGGTCACATGATAGTTCTATTTTTAATATTTTGAGGACCCTCCATCCTGTTTTCTGCAGTGGTGCCACCAATCTGCATTCCCACCGACGGACGATAGCCATTCTCACAGGTGGGAGGTGATACCTCATTGTGGATTTAATTTGCATTTCCTTGATAATTAGTAATATTGAGCATCTTTTCACATGTCTATTGGACATGTGTGTCCTCTTGGGAGAAATGTCTATTCAGATCCTCTGTCCATCTGTCCATCAATTGTTTTTCTTGTTGTTGTTATTCTCTACTATATTTTCTACACAATTATTGGTGTTTAAGACATTTTTTAAGCCCTAAATACATTAGAAATGTTTACTGACACAATTTGTTGTTCCATAAGGTATTTTTCCCAGTTTTACTTTTTCCCCTTTTGCTTATGGTGTCTCATTCCAGGCAATTTTTTCTCTTTCCATAGTTAATTTTTTCTTATAGTTCTTTTGAATTTTTAATAATGGATCATTTTTCTAACCCTAAGTGGCAGTAGAATTAACTCATGTTTTTGTCTGGTATTCGTGTTTTAATTGTTCATGCTTAAATGTCTTATCCACTTAGAATTTATCCTGGTGTAAGAAATAGATACACCACGTCTTTTTTACATGACCATCTTGTTAATCCAAATGTTACTTATCAAAGAGGTGATGCTTTCTTTACTGATTTGAGAAGACGTTTATTAGGTATTAAACTTGCAGCGGTGATTGTGTCTTTGTCTGTTTTTCAGTTTCATTGGCTTGCCTCTCTCTTCATGCACCAACACGACATTTTATACTTACAAAGGCCTGGCAGAGTGTTTTAATGTCTAACAGGGCTAGCTTCTCTCCTATGCCTCTCTCCTGGGTTTTCTTCTGGTTGTTCTTGCTTGTAAAATCTACTTCCAAACAAATTTTGTAATCCACTTGTCTAGCTTGAGAAAAAAACATCTGGCGGTATTTTTATGGGCTCACGTTACATTTATAAGGCAACTTAGGGGAAACTGGCATCTCTGTGAGTTTGAGTCATTCTAGCCAGGAACACGGTATGACTTTCTTTTGTTTGTCTGCTTCTGGGTCTAGCAGGAGTTTTCTTGAACACACGAATATATTCATTATAGAACATTCCACTATATTAATTACTATGTGAATTAATGCTGTATTTTATTATATTAATTAACCCTGAAATTGCACATAACATTAACAATGAAGTCAGAGACTTTCTCCCTAAAATCAGGAATACAAAAAATGGAACCCTCTGCTATGTAACATTTGGCTGAAAGTATTAATCATTATAGTTGTTACATCACAATGGATTCCACAAGCACCTCCGTATGGAGATGGTGCACGTTGCTCTTCCTATCACTAATGGTAGAGAAAACTATCTCTTTGTTATTAATGTTATATATGTCATTTTTATATATGTCAAGGGAGGATCCATTAATTCTTACTTCATTGTTTTTAAATATAAGTGTAAATTTCATAAAAGCAATTTGGCAAATGCCTTTTCTGTGTCTCTGGAAATAATTATACAACTTTCCTCTTTAGCTCTATTAATATGATGAATTCTACAACTGCAACTCCTAATATTGAGCTACTTTTGCATTGCTAAAAAATGCACACATGGTTTTAATGTATATTTTCAGATGAGCTGTTTGTTAATATTTCATTGGAGATTTTTGCCTCGATATTTATTAGCATGCATAGTCTGTAGTTTAATTTTTTGGTGAAATGTTATTGAGTTTTAGTACCAGGGTCATCTTTGCTTTATAAGACATGTTTAGTATTTTTCCTTATTCTTAAAAAACTTTATCCTTGAAATCACTGGGATTGAAAAGTACATATTTATTGAGACACACATTTACCATTACAATGAACTGAGGTTGCCCCTAACTGCTGAGAAAAGCAAGCAACATCCCAGCGAACTGTGTGGGAGGCTTTGGCTACGAGTGAGGCCTGAAGCTGCGGGCAGCCCTGAGTGAGACTCTCGGAGCTCATTTTCTCATTGCAGGAGACTGGACAGCAATGAGGAAGGGATCAGAACTATTACATGTTATGAAAAGATGACCAAAGGAGCATGGGCCCGATGAAAATCATGAATCCGAAATCAAAGCCAGGACTCACAGTCTGGCAATGGAATGAACTATTTGGAAGTGAGATGATCCCAACACTTAGTGTATCGTTACAGCTTTTAGACATTAGACTCCCTAATGTCTAACTGACTTTAACATTTTCCTGTATAAGAAGGAAGGAAGGAAAGAAATGAACTAATATTGAGAGTATTTATTAAGTGTGAAGCTTGTAGTAGGGCTTTCCTTACATGATATCATTTAACTCAAACCAAGAACTTATGGGAGTACTTATTATCTATTCTCACCTTTTTCAGGTGAAGAAACTAAGACTTAAAGGAGCTAAGCAACTTTTAAAAACTAACTTTCTACCTCTCAATTTAGGAAGTTACAAAAAATTTGAAGTGAAACTGGACATTTGGTTACAGAGCCTACTTCTAACTATTTCATTTCTGTATGTAACTATTAATATTTCTAACTATTACACTTCTGTGTGTAACTATTAATTGCAATTACATACCTGTACTCTGTACTTAACTATTTTGCACTTCTGAGATTGTTGGATAGTATATATTAGTAGCCAAAATTTAGCAAACAAAAATAAGACAGGAAATAAAAACCTGAAGTTCTGCCATTTAAGAAAATAAGCTGTGAATATATCCTTCCGGAAATTTCCATATAAATATACATTAAAAGTATACATTTTTTTAGCAAAAGTGGTAACATGGTATAGATAGAATTTTGTCAACCTTTGTGGTTTTTTTTTTAACTGGACAATACATGGGAAATTTTAAAGTTTTTGAGATTCTGCCTTTTAAATTTTTAACAGAATTTTCCTTCTGGCTCAGATGCGTCAGTGTGCAAACCTGGGCATCTTTTCCGTGGACCCTGATGGCCGGCCTTGATTCCTCAACCAGTGCATCTTAAGAAGCTGTACATATTTTATAAGAAGATCAAAAGGGCCGAGAAAGGACGGCTAAAGCAGTACCTGGCAAACGCAAGTAGTCAATAAATGTTTGCTAACTGAATTAAGGAATGCATAATAAATTACATGTAAAAATAGAAATGCCATCATTACATCCTTTTAGCAAGTGACGAGGGACGCGAGTTTCTGGGGTGGAGCCACTGCTGTTGGGAAGAAGCGGCCGCACTGCACTGCGCACGGCAGAAGTGAAGCGGTGAAAGGGTTCCATAGTCCCTGCGCCGTGACGTGGGTTTCAGCGCCTTCCTCTTGCTTCTCTGCATCTCTGGGTCTCGCCCGAACACCAGCTAATGGGAGAAAAGCAGGCAAAGGCCATCAACGGGCAAGTTCAGAATAGAAAAACATAGAGATGAGCAATTAACAGGAAAAGGACTTCATCTCACTCCCAGTCAAAGGCATGTCAATTATCTGCAATGCCCAAATGTGAAATCACTGTCCATGTGCGGCAGATATTTGGGTCGATATTCACAAATCACCTTCCACAGGGCAGTCCTCATTACACTCTTCCCTGTGATAACAACGGCCATTTCTCCACGTCCACGGCAGCTCTGGATCTTTTTCGTTTCATTTTTTCATAGTAGAAAAAAATTCTACGTTGATTTTCATTTTCTGGATTATCAGTGAGGTTTAATGCCTTTCCACATTCTCATTGGCCTCTGCACGGTATGAATTATGTGTGGAGGTCTCAGGTTCATTTTCTAGAGCACTGTTTGCTTTCTCTTACTGATTTCTAAAATTAAAGAAGAACAAACGTTTTTAATCCTTGGTTACTTGTTTTGCAGATATTTTCACCAAATGTTTCACTTACCTTTGACTTTGGTTTACTGTGTCTTGCAAACACTTAGCCTTTTCCTCGCCAGATTGGTCAGTCTGTCCTTTATTTGATTCTGGATCTCATGCTTAGCTTCGGAACATCTTTTCCTCTGAGATTCCCCACCCCCATTGCAATATTACAAGAATACTCACCTTTAAATATTATCTTATATTTCTTTACAATATAAGATAAAATTTACTTCCTGAAATTTATTTTTGCATGTGGGTTAGACTCCGGATCGGTAGCAAGCTGCCCTCTCTGTGCTGTACTGTGAAGTGAACACCAGGAGTAATTCCCCCGGCCCGGGTGCTAGGTGGGAGGGCAGCAGAATCATTCATTCATGAGCGCATGCTGAGCCCCCTGTACTCTGCACCAGGCCTCTTAGAAATATAGAGCTAAGAACAAAACAGGTGCCATTCTTGCATGGAACTTCCATTTAAGTTGCAAATGAAGTAAACACAAAGATAAACAAAAGAATGCCAGGTGGCAAGATGAGCCCCAGGAAGAAATAACACACTCAGCAATGTGAGAAAGAAAGTGCATTTCTGTAGGCTGGGTGGTTAGGGAAGGGCTCTCTGAAGAGGTGGGGTTTCAGCTGAGAACTGAATACTGAGCAGAAGCTAGGCTTGGAGAGTCTGGCTAAGAGAATGCTGGAGAGTAAAAAGCAAGGGCAACGAATCTTGAGTGTTGCACTAATGTGATTGATATATTTGAAGTCAGACTGAAGGTGAAAGCATTGTGAGGAGGAAAGAGATGGAAGTGGTCAGCGAGGCAAACAGGATCTAGATAATCTTGGCCTCAAAGAGCCTGGTAAATAGTTGGGTTTTATTCTAAGTGATGGGGACATATTGGAAGATTTTAACCAAGCTGCCAGTGTGGTATATGATTCACAATTTACTGAATAGGTGTACCTGTCATCCCTGAAGCTGCCACTAGAGGGAGGCAGGCAGAGATGGGGGAGTCACAACACAGCTCCCCAGTTCACATCCTCATCCATGGAAATCACTTTCAGTTCAAACCTACTCAAAGAGGAGGAGATGTCCAGAAAAGGGACAGACTGCTCCTGGTTAATGAACGAGGCCAGAAATTCTGTCTAATTAAAAGAAGGTTGATCTGAAAGGGATATTTAATAGATAAATTTCTGAGACATGTCTGGTAACAACTGAAGAAAGAAAAGTCCCCAGGACTAACCAGCTGGCTGGCTGCCGAGTGGCCATGCACATCTCACAGAGAGAGTCTTGGGGACTTTGCCAAGAGCTCTGGCCCCTAGCCCAGCAAGTTTGGGGCTGGGTGTTTTATCAGTACCCCCAAGGCAACGGGCTGAGAGAGGCTGACCTACCTCAGTCACATCAAGAGACTGGCACCTATAAGCCTGAATAGTTGTGTACCAGGCGTCAGCAAGAACCCCATCTGATGGGCACGTTTACTGGGCTTGTCTTTCTCTTAACCAAACAAAACTGGAAGTCAGATCTTTGCCAGGCACGTGCTTGGTGAGCAGACATAACTGAAAAGGAGGGGAGTGAAGAACAGAGAAAATGTTCGATGTTCTGATTGTCATCATTGAAACTGACGGATGCCAGGTCAACATGAATGTGAGGGGAGGGGGCTTTCCTGCTGGAAGTTCTTGAATAGCACGACCAGTGTTTGCCTTAGTTACTCTTTGGGCTGCAAGTGACACTGAGGATGCTGAGTAAGAGACAAGGGTGGTGCCCTGGCTGGTGTGGCTCAGTGGACTGAGTGCCGGCCTGCAAACCAGAGGGTCACCTGTTTGATTCTCTGTCAGGGCACATGCCTGGGTTGCAGGCCAGGTTTGGGGGCGTGTGAGAGGAGACTGATCAATGTATCTCTGCCTCTCTCTCTCCCTCCCTTGTCCCCTCTCTAAAAAGTATGTAAATCAAATAAAAGGCAGATGTTGTGATGACACAAGGGAATTCAAATGGTGGCTCTGTCACCCCACTAACTCTGTGATCTTGGGCAAGTGACATTTATCTGAGTCTTATGGCTCTTCATCTAAAACTGGCCAGTGAGACAACAGCACCCTTCCTAAGACTGCAGGAGAGCCAAACGGGCGCCACGTGTGACGTCTGACCCAGCACTGGCCCATGACTCATGCTGTCACATGGGACCTTCATCCTGTGGTGAGTGCCCTCTGTGATCCACAGAGCCCTTCCTTATATTCGCACAACCTGCTGGGCAGTTTTGCTTGTGTTCATTATTCAGTTCCAAACAAAGCATCATATCCCAGATATGGGGGTAGGTGGGGCTCTTCTTGTTTACTACCTACTGGCCACGCCAGCCAATATTCCCTTTCCCTCAAAGTCACTGTTTTGCTTCCGAAGCAAGAACCCCCAGGCCAATACCACCACCACCTTCCAAACCCCCCAAACCTGGATCTGGAGTAATTATTCAACAGCACCATTACCTTAAGCAGAATTCTGTAAGTAGCAACAATGTATAGCTCAGATCCCCCTATAGAACACACATTGGAAAGGAAAATGGGCCATGGAATTAGGTTCCAGTAGATGATAAACTTATTTTTTAAAACACCTGAAACTGATGCATCAAAATTCACATATAGCAAGAGAACTGGAATTATGTCTCAGATTTTACCGTAGTAGAAGTTGAAACAAAGGAGCAGATATGAAGACCTTCCCAGTGAAAGAGAAGTGTCTTCAACATTTTAGGCTCAGAAAAATATATTCCTCTCCAGGGAATGTGATCTAAGATCTGGGTCACTGACCACACTGACTACTGAAGCTTGACACATCGTGGGATTCTAAGGTACCTCTGTTGCCATTTATACAGTGACCAGAAAGGATACCGAGATGTTTAACTTCTCTTAGGAAATACTCTGTGTTAACAGGTCCTCCAAAAGTGAAATTCCTTGATGATGGGGAAAGAGGTGATAACCTGTACCTGTCCTATAACTGGAAATATAAAATATCAACCGCAAGTTTTCTTTTTTAAAAAGTTGGTGAGAGAGAGAGAAAGAGAGAGGATGAGGGAGATACATTTGTAGTTCCACTAATTTATGCATCGTTGGTCGCTTCTTGTATGTGCCCTGACTGGGGATCAAACCCACAACCTTGGCAGATTGGTATGATACTCTAACCAACTCAGCTACCCAACTAGGGCTACAAGTGTTCTTTCTAAACAAAGCAAAGAAATAAGTGCATTTCTGCTACATATGGCTAGCAATAAGTAGGTATATAGCCCATATATTTCTGAAAGCCCAAGAGGAATTAGTATTTAAAGGACTTTAGTCAATAGTCTGGCCATTTCCTTGCATGCTGAAATGTATTTTATACATTTAAGTAGAAACTTGAAAGTTAATCACTGGAGTAGTGGGAGATCATTATAATCAGACTCGAAAATATCCCAATTATGCTGTTCTCTGTCCTCTCCCCAGAATGGCTATTGAGAACAAGAGAAATGACAAGAGGACCCTCTCCTATTAGACATATGTAGGACAACGGGGTCCTGAGGGGTCCGCAGAGAAACAGAACGTGCCCAAGACACACGGATACAGCCACAGCTTCCGCTGGTTCTGTTCCTAGGGAGAGCCCCCACCGGGGCATTTATTTATATCCTTGTCAGGCCGGGAGAGTTGATGAAGTTGCACATGAAGTTCAAAGGCAGGCTGGTGGAGGATTCTCTCTTATTTGGTGGAAGCCCATCTTTTGTTCTGCTCAGGCCTTCCCTCAGCTGACTGGGGAGGCCCCACCCACCTTAGGGAGGGCCTCACCCACATTCTGCTTTACTCTAAATTCCCCAAGCCAAATGTTCATTCATCTGATCCCAAAACACCCTCAAGGAAACCCAGAATGACGTTCAGATAAAAAAAATATATACGGGTATTTCATGGCCCAGTCAAACTACTCATGATAAAATCAACCAGTCAGAACAACCTGCTCAGAGAGTGTCCTTGGGTGAGAACACATTCTGCCGAGACTTCTCTGCAGACTCCAGACTGGAGGCTGAGACAGCCACCACCCCTGGGGCAACACGAGGAACCATCAAAGAGATGATTTTGTCTCTAGCAAAGCTAGGAATGTGGCCAAAGAGAAGGGCAGACATGCCCGAGCCATTTATCGAAAGTATTCAAACTCTTTAACGTCTTGGAATTTTCTTGCTGTTGAAGGAATATAAGAACACATCACCTGTCCTTCTGCCCTGGGGTTTGAGGAGATCGATTTGAACTCTTCACACTTCGGAAAGAGCATTTTGGAGCGATGTTCAGCAACCTATAGTGAGAGGTCATTGGAAATGAAGGCTTCCAGTTCAACAATTGCAGCCATCAGTTGCCTTTATACACAGTGGGCCCTCAGATGACTGGGGAGTGGTTGTCTGCTGGTGAGAGGAGCTGAGCAATGCATAGGACCAGGGAGCACAGTTTGGAACAGAGCGTATGTTTTGAGTTCTCTACAGAGCCAGGCCTCTCAGACCCACAGGGCATAGAAGGTATTACAAATTCTATCAGTATATGAGGACATTTTTATTTTGAAAAACATTTAGACTTATGGGAGAGTTGCAAAAACAGTGCCGAGAATTCTCATGTTCCCCTCACCCAGCTTCACCTGATGTTAACATCTCACACAATCATATTGCAATGATCTACACCAGCAAATTAACACTGACACAATACCATCGACTAATCCTCAGGCCTGATTTCCATTTTGCCAGTTTTCCTACTGACATCCTTCTTCTGGTCCCGGACCCCATTCAGGATCCCACATGGATTTGTCACGCTGCCTCCGTCCCACCCGAGGTTCCTCGATCATTGTTTTCCATCTTGGAAGACCACTGGTCCCTTGTTCTGTAGAATGCTCCCCACCGCCCATTTTGTTTGTTTCTGATGCTTTCTCATGATGTGACTGAAGTCATGAATGTTTTGGCAAGGACTTCAGGGAAGTTCCCTTCTCATTGCATCATCACATCCGGTGGTACGCGATGTCCTGTGTTTTATTCTTTGTGGTGCTAACTTCAACCACTGGCTAAGACGGCATCTGCCAGCTCCTCTGTAGAGTCCCGCTTTTTTCTTCAGCAATTAAAATGTTGATGGTGGGCGGAGATGTGAAACTACGCTTATCCACCTATTCTCCTTTTCCTGTTGCCCTGTCCATCACTGGCCCCTTCCTGCAACCAGAATTGCTGGGATACTTGCCTAATGGTGATTTTCTAATTTTATCAAAAGAGAGAAATATTGGAGTAAATTTAGAGGAAGCACTTCAAGGTGTGTGATACTTTTAGCGATATTAGTTTTTTCACCTTGTGTTTTCTACTGAAACGTGCTGTCTGTGTTCAGAGAGAGAGGTGGGGGGAGAGAGAGATGGGGGGGAGAAAAAGGGGGGAGAGAAGTTTGGCTCTACTGATATTTAATTGGGTTTATACTGTTAACTTCCCTGGGTCTGTAAATCAAGATGGTTCTATAGGGTTGAAAAACAATGAAACTGCTGCTCTGCCTAACTCCAAATTTGACATTACCAAGAAAGGTATTTAAAATATAAATTTATATATCTATTATCAATAACCATAAATGTCTCCTAAGTACATATTGCATGATGTGTGCTTTTCCAAGGCAATTTTTCAGTCCTGACAACTACGCTAATCAAGTATAGAAATAAATTAAACTAAGAATTTGGTTTTCAGATACTGTATTTCTGTGTTAAACTGTGGACCACAAAAATAATAAAGATGATCAAATCTATCATTATCACTAAGCATCTATCTAGAGGAGTTTTAGCAAGATTTACTCAAAGTTATATCCTTAAGAAATAAATAAAATGTTATTTGTTACAACAAATAACATTTGTCCTTTAAAATTCCTATGTTGGGAATAGTTAATGTCTGGGTATAAATTAAAAATGAACAAATTAAAACACATTTTTAAGGCACTTATTCAATTTGTTTTCCTAATAAGGATTATACAGACAGAATATTTTGGAGGACATTTTTTTGAATAAGTAAAATTTCAAAAATATTTCCAAAGTTTCCAGCTTTTCATTTTTCTCCTAAAAAATCTTATATTAAGTACTGTTACTATCACTTACTAAAACAAAGAACATTTCAGTACTGTTAGAATAAAGTAATATGCTTTTAAATGCAATATATTAGCTTTAATTAAAATTTATATTATTATCTTTTTTAGTTTACTGTTCACTGGGGAACTTACTAAAGTATCCCGATATTATAGGCTGAGTTACGTACCCCACCCCAGACCACCAAAAATAAGTAAATAAATAAAAGTAAGTTACAATCCTAACCCCCTGTACCTCAGAACGTCACCGTGGAACACGTCCTTGCGATGTAACGAGTCACACTGAGACGAGGTCATACCGGGGTTGGGGGGAGCCCCTGTTGCACTCCCACAGGTGTTTTTATAGAAGATGGCCCCAGGGAGACAGAGACCCACGGGCGAGTGCCCGGTGAAACCGGAGATTGGAGCGGGGCGTTTACAAGCCGAGGAACATGTGGGGCCACCCAAACTAGGGGAAGGTAGGGCACTCTGTTCTCCCTGTGCTCCGAGAAGGTGCCAACCTGGCCTGGCTGCTCTTGACTTTGGACGCCGAGCCTCTGGAACTGTGGGGAAATAGATTTCTGTTGTGTTAAGTGTCCCAGTCTTGTGGTTGTTGTTAGTTATGGCAGCCTGTTCTGTGCTCTTGTATGAGATGGTTGGTCAGGTGCAGCCACAGAGGAGACAGAGGAGAGGCCTGGGACTCAAGGTCCATTATCCTCCCAGGTCCGAGAGCTGGACCACACAGGGCTGCGCGGGAAGATACCAGGCGGTTGGGAAGCAGGAGGCAGGAGCAGGGAGAGCTCAGGCCTCGGACTCCGTTGGGGTTGCTGAGGGAAAGACGGGGCAGGGCAGGGGGAGCAGCCCGGCACTGGCCAGTTTGGAGAGCTGGGTGGGCTCCAGTCTACGGGGTGGTCTCCGGTCTCCTGGTGCCGGGCCCTGGGGTGATTCGGACAGAGGACTGTTACCTGCTGGGGAGCGGGCCAGGCAGAGGGGGCTGGGTGGGCCCTGGGTGGGTGAGTTTGTGCATCGGGCCAGCTCCCGTCGGGGCCTTTGTCCTAAGAATGAGCTAGTCTCTCCCCAACTAGAAAGGTTTTTTACAATGTCAAAACACCATACTATTTTTAAAAATACATATATAGTATACATGAATAATTAATATACATATATAATTAAACACCCACACCATACACATGCCTAGGAAACAGGACATCCAATAATTAGCAATGTTTTGGGGAATCTGGGTTAGTCTCAGATCGTGAAAATCTCATACTGACTTTTCTGGAAGATTTCTGAGCAGAGGCTGTGGCAGGCCAGAATTGAGCTTTAGTGAAATAATTCTAGCAGTGGAGTACAGAATAGACAGTAAGATGAGATGCCTCGAAGCAGCGAGTGGTCACAAGGCAACTGCAAGGATTTTCAGAACAGGTATCAAGAGTCCAGCCATGAAGGGGGTTCTCTGAGAAGGAACAGATGGTCCGAAGATTTAAAGAGATTGTGGGGATTTTGTCTTATATGAAAATTTCAAATAGTCGTAATTGTTAGAATGTTTATTAAATAGGAAAAGAATTTGTCATATTATCCAAGAGCCTTAAAATTGGTTCTGCCTTTAGCACTTAGAGTCCCACTGACAGCAGCGGCTCCCTCGGCCATGAAAACACGCCTCTCAGATCTCCCACCGCCGGAGGCGCGACCCACTGAGAGCCCCAGCTGCTGCCCTGTGAACCACACCCCGCCGTCCAGCTGAGGCCCCGCTTGCCTGGGGCTGCTGCAGCCAGTGGCCCAGCTCAGCAGAGGCAGTCAGGCACCATGGTCCTGCAGGGACATGCAGGGCTCCTCTGATGGGCAGCTTTGGTTTGCGTACTTCCATTCGGACTTCTGGACTGTTCTTAGAAAAGCATTGCAGTGTGAGAGTCTACACCCAGCCCTTCCTCTCCCTTGGCAGGGTTAGACCCGCAGGGTGGTGCTGCAGCTCTTCCAGCCACCCCAGCTCCCTCCCCATTTCCAACCCTGTAAAGGCAGCTCCCCCACGGACCTCTTGCATTTCTACCATCCTGTTTCTGCATCTTGGTGCACCTGGCCTGAGGTGTCTCTAAAGGAACTCTTAAGAAGCAGTGCTGAAGCTCTTTCTCTTCCTGTCCCAGGTGCTTTGGGAGCTGCAGGCATTGGCACAAAAATGACCAAGTCCAAGAACCACCCTACACACAACCAGGCCCCCAAATGTCACAGGAATGGCATCAGGAAACCCGGATCACAAAGATACGAATCTCTAAAGGGGTGGACCTCAGGTTCCTGAGGAACATGTGCTTTTCCAAAAAGCACAACAAGGAGGGCCTGAAGAAGGTGCAGGCCAACAATGCCAAGGCCATGAGCACACCTACTGAGGTTATTAGCACTCCTAGAGCCCAAGGAGGTGAAACCCAAGATCCCCAGGGGCGGCAGCCACAAGCTCAGTCAGCTTGAGCACATGACCACCCCAAGCTTGGGGAAAGTGCCTGTGCCCACATTCCAGGGGCCTCGGGCTCTGCTGGCCAAAGGCAAGGCCAGGCCCGAACCAAGCCCCAGGCTGAGGCTGAGGCTCCGGCTCCCAGAGGTGCCCAGACCACCACGAAGGCTCCACAGAAGAGGCCTCTGTCTGCCGACGTGAGGATGGAAGGACTGGAGTGACCGCTGAGCTGCCATCTGCATGGAGCTGCTGTCTTCCTGGGCTGGCTGTGGGAATGAACCTGAGGCCGGATCTGAGAAAAAGAAAGACGGGAAAAGAAGCAGCATGGCTGGATGTTCGCAATGAATATTTATAATAGTATTCATTAACAAATTGCCTAAAAATCTAACAATAGGGAAATGGTTAAAGCCATTATGGCATCCCCATAAACTAGAATATCGTGCAGTTATTTAAATTGTGTTTTTAACATTGATGATATAAAAAATGATCGTATATATAAAATAGTGAGTGAAAAGATATGAAATTTTACATATGCTCTTGCCACAATCATATTTAAAAATCATCTATGTATGCATAAACAATTCCTAGGAAGCAATATGTCAGAATGTTAGTGATTATTTTCCTGGGTAACAGAATGACCAGTTTTTAATTTCCTCTTTATTATGCTTTAATTTAAAAAATGTTCTCTAATGAGCATTATTACAATTACAGTTGGAAAACTACTTCACAACTTATTAAATGATTGCTCCTTCAGCTTTACTGAAATATAATATATAAAATATATACTATGTCTATGGGACTTTGCTATTTCATTGCCTACCTGTTCCAGTGATATCTCACAAGATGCTATTTGCCACTGTGGACGAATACTTGTGTGCATCTCGGAAAAGGAAGTGGGCATCTCAGTAGGAGAAAGTGGTCAATAAGAGTGTGGTATGGCAATGCCTACACAGAGTCACGCTCGCTGCTACGGGAAGACTCCCCAGCTCCGGCGATTGGGCGAATTCCTCCGCACTCCCGACACCCTCCACCGCCACCCCCAACCACTCAGCGGGTCTCACTGTGCATCGGTCATGGGCGCACAGCCTAGCTGGTGAGCACACGCGGGCATTCATTTTGCATTTCTCTCAATACCCAGCATGCACTGTAACCACAGCAGGTGTTTGAGGGTGTCCTGGATAATTGAACGGAATCATCTATCACCAATGAGACACTCTCTGATTTGACTCTGCTGTCCATTACGGCATCCACATCTGCCCCGACTTTGGTGATTGAGGCACCTCTGCTTGACCACTGCCATCCTGGGGTCCAATGATTCCTTCCACTGATTGGCTGGAGCCCACTCACATTGGGGCAAGCAAGCTACGTCACTCATTTTGCCAACTCGAATGTTAATTTCATCCAGAAATACCTTCACAGACACACCCAGAATAAGGTTTCACCAAAAACCTGGGCCCCATCAAGGTGACACATGAAATGGACCATTGCCATCCCCAACCCCTGCCTGGTCCCTGGTGCACCAGGATGCCCACAAAGTGGGACTGATCGTGCAGGTCACTGTGTGTCTACAACATTGCTTCCTTTTGAAATTAGGTTATCACTGATAACAGCCTCACGATATGCTGTGTGTCTGAAATTTTTGCTACATATCAATCAATGCATCCGGACTAGTTTGTCATCATGTGCTAAGTACAAGATACCATGTGGGTGCTCGTTTCTATGCAGAGGGCCCAGGGCCTCTTAGCCCAGTGAATGAGCCAGAGAAGCAGTTGAAATGCAGACTGGGGAGTTGGGGAAGACCCCCCCCCCAAGAAGAGTGACATTTACACCCGGGCCAAAGAATGAACACCAGATCTTCGTTTCTCCTTTTTTTTTTTTTTGTTTGCCATGGTGAAAAATCAGAAAAGAGGGACCTGTGGCCCATGGTGAGACAGGTCATGCACCGGGTGCTCTTTGCCAGCTCCTTCCTAGTGGGTGTGGCGGCTGTGAGCCCGGCCCGTGTGCTCACGGGGACGAGCTGCTGGGTCCTTCTGCACAGTGGGTGCAGCGGAGAAAGCCAGGCGCATTTCTCGTTTCCTTCGTAAGTATGTGTGATGCTAACCAACTAGGGAACTAAACATTAAAAACTGCTGATGGAACCATGTTCATCTAACTCACCTGTAGGGTGAGTGGGTAACGTGTAACCGACGGTTTACAAAGTATCATACCCTTCCCCTTAAAATAATTTCGCTTTCAGAATTTCATTGTGGATACATGGAAATGTACCAAAAGATAGGAGGTCACCACACATGCATATCTGTGTGAAGTGACAGGTTAGCTCCTTGATTGTGGTAATCACTTCACTATATATATATATATATCAAACCGTCACGCTGCACACCCTAAGTAGATGTAATTTGTATTCATCAATCATATTTCAACAAAGCAGAAAAAACGGTATTGGTATATTCACTCAAGGACTGTTGCATTAGAGGAAGTTGGAAATAATACTGCTATCCACTCTAGGGGCAGGTCGATCAGTTAAGGCCCACTCACGGAAGGCAGCCCTTAAAAACAAGTAATGGCAACTCACTTGGGAACACAAAGCAGATAAAAGCAAAAAGCGAACTGATAAAATCAGTGGGTAAATGCTTAGTCCCTAGCAAGCAGTAGTTTCCCCAAGTTACCTGGGTGATTACATACTTCAAAGGCAATGGCAAATAACAGGGGCGAAGCTGGCCTGTCCTGGGAAATGCACTATTATGAACAGTTATCTTCCAAAATAAATTGTTTGAGCTTGGATTAGGGTAGGGCTTTTATGGAAGAAACACACACACGCTTCAGGTGTCGTCCCAATAATAGGGGGACGCAGAAGTCAATTCCGAGCAGGTGCCGGCAACAGGCTCCTTTGTTCGCCAATGACTGCCCAGGTCCAGGTCATTCTGCAGGAGTTTGTCCTGTGTGCAGCCAGCCGCACTGTCTCCCCTTCAGGGCAAACGTCAGTCCTGGGGTCACAGCAGCCAAGCCGCAAGACTCCCAGAGCGAGGGAAGCAAAAGGCAGCTGGTTGGGGGTAGGGGGGCGGGTGGTATTTAAAAGTAAGCTCTGAGAAAATGTGATATCATGGATCATAATTTTTGTATGTTAGAAAAATATTGTGCGATAGAGATGTAGCTGGCACAGGGTTTGTGAAATGCTCCTCGCCCCCTTTGATTCGCACTTCACAGTTTCTCGGCGGGGCACTGAGTGTGCGTGTGTGTGCAAACTGGGGGGAGGAGTCATATGTTAGTAAAACATAGGACCTGCCCTCGGGGATCTTACCCATGATTTAGGAGGGAGGACCAATTCTGTATACGGCACTTTGCTCGTGCATAGAGAAAAAGATATCTAACTCAGCAGGGCATTGTCAACGATACAATTTTATGTAAAGCTCCAGACTCTCCATTTGCATGGTAACTAGTAAGCAGTTAGTAGATGATGCCATTATTTTATTATTCTTACTCTTGTTAGTGTACAAAGAGACAACACACAGAGTTCCCTCGCACTCCCTCCCACCTCACGTGGTTTGAGCTAAGCTGGCATCTCGGTGGGCGGGTTTGGAAGCCTGTGAGGACCTTGGCCATAGGAGTGCAAGCACTACCCTAACCAAGGTCCACGCGCTGGGTGGCTTAAATGTCAGAAATGCCTTCTCTCACTGCTTCAGAGGCTCTAAGTCCACGGTCAAGGAGTCAGTGGTGCCGCGCTCCCTCTGAAGGCTCCAGCCAAGAATCCTTCCTTGCCTGTTCCTACCTTCTGGTGGTTTCTTGGCTGGTACGAGCAGCCCTCGGTTCTGCCTCCCTCTTCCCATGGCTGTCTTCCCTCTGTGTGTGTCTGTGCCCCTCTGTCTCCGGCCATGGGATTTAGACCCATCCTGATCTAACAAGACCTCATTGACTTGACCTGACTTTGACTTGACTTCTCTTCACAGACACTATTTACACAGAAGGTTCCATTCACAGGTTCTGGGGGTTAGAACTGGAACTCACATTTCTAGAGAGGCATAGTTTAACTCACTACGTCTACCTTTTGGTAAGAACCCTGCCATTTTTTCAGGTCCTTGGATTTAGAAGGACCAACTCTGGCCCAGGCTGGAAAGGTGGACATGTGACCCAGGACTGGCCACTCCCTTGGCCACTGTGATTGGTTTAGTGGCAGCGATGTTCCAAAACAAGCAATGAACACTGGCTTTTTTTGTTGTTGTTTGAACTCCTGCAAAGGAAACCTTTCTTGCTGTGGGGCAAGCTTGGACAGTTAGAAGTCCATTCTGGCCACAGTCGTCACATGGACAAGGCCTGCTTGGGAGTGAAGAAAGCCTGCAGGGATTTGGGATCCTGGATCCTACTGTACCTGAATCCAGAGAATTCTGACTTTTCTGATAACATAAGCCAATACATTCACCTCTTTTCTTTTTTGCTTATGATATTGGCAGTACTTTTCCTTTACTTACAAACATGAGTCTCAAATGATACATTGTATTCTCTCATTTATATGTATTTCCTTTTCATGACACAATATGTTGCATGTCTGTGTGACCATGTACTAGAAAAGGTCTGTTCTTGGTGCTCCAGCAGTTCACAGCCAAGTGTGGAGACAAGCAGAGGTTATGGACATACTAAGGGCATCAACAGAGAGGAGCCAGCCTGCTTGGGTTCAGTTCCCACCCCACCAATTACCACCTGGGTGACATTGGGCAAATTACCCAGCCTCCCTGTACCTACCCGCCCTCATCTATAAAAAAGGAACAATATTAGTCTTTATCTTGTGGGATTGTTGTAAGCATTAAGTGAGTTAATATTCATAAAATGTTTGGAATATTACCTGATATTTTATAACAGCTATATATAGTTAGTTATCATTATTGAGCAGAACGTATTCGTCCTTAGTTCCCATAATGGCTCTATGAAATTAGCACTATTATCACCATTGCAGAAATAAAGAAATGAAAACTAATGTTAGTGATGAGAAAGGGAATTATAGAGAAAAACATCCTAGAAATGGAGTCTCTCAAGTAATCAAATTTGCCCATATTTATTTGCCCAGTACCTGGCATAGTACCTGACTTGTTATAAGTACCCAATGAATGCTTTCTGAGTGAATGAATGAATGAATGAATGAATGAACATGGCTCTTACACATCCCTGTTATACAAGGGTGGGCAAAAGTATGTTGAACAAACAAACAAATAAATAAAAGAGGAATAAACTCTATGTTTTTTTTCATACAAACAACTGTAAACCTACCTTTCCTCACCCCCATTTGAATAGCCTGGTCTGGCAAGAGAGAAGGTAAATTGCTAGGTCAGCTCCTGGGATTCAATCTGATAAGTTTTCATCCATTTATCTTATAAAAATATACTGAGCACCCACATATGCCAGACGGCCTGTTAGATTCTGAAAGTACCTGGACAACCATCAGCACTCACGAATTTACAATCTCATGGGGGACACAGGGAGGGAGCATTCAGGTAAATGGCTAATGCAGAAGTGATCGCACACGGCAGTCAGCATTAGCGACCTACACTAACCAGGCTCAGTGATGGAGCACGGGAGGTTGTTTAGATAGTTCGGTCATAGTTCGGTCATGGATGGCCTCCCTGAGGATGGAACATCTTGAGCTGAAACTGAAGGCTAAGGATGAGTTAGCCCTGCCAAGGGCAAAGAGACGGGATTCTAGAGTCTAGGGGAAAGAGTTTGTAGTGTTCTGGGAGTGCAGCGGAAAGGTGTCTCGAGAGGAAAGAGAAACACAGATGTGACCAGGGAGTGGGAGGGGCCTGATCACACGGGGTCTGAGAGAGGAGGGCCAGCACACAGTGGACACTCAGGGACCACTTGTGAGATGGTTAAAGAATGCCGAATGGTCCTGGCTATGGGGCGGTGCTTCCTGTTGGCACCCCAGAAATGATTGGCTCTCTGGCCTTCCTTAGTCATTCCGACTACTTATTAGATTTGGTTTAGGCAAGAGGACATTAGAGAATGGCAGGGAGCACTGCAAGGAAGTACAATAAATCCAAGACGTCCCCCAAACTGCAAGGCGGACCCAGGTGTCCCTGCTCTTGGGGACGGCCAGACTTGCTGACTGCCCCTCAGCCACAGACGGACAGCAGGCAGTGATGGGACCCAGGGATGCCCTGGTTTATGATTTTTCCAGAGAAGATGGACATCTGGGTTTTATGTGAAATTCCAGATTTTTGTGAACTGTTGGCAAGCATTTCACATTAAAGGAAAAATAAACACTTTTCCTTGGGTTACTACACCTCAGCTAAATATAGCAAGATGAGCTGTTTGGGGAGCTTATTCAATACTCAACATGCAAAATTATATGTCATCCAGCTTGGTCCCGGCTTTGGGGGTAAAGGAACTGTCACATGGGGTTAGGCCTGCTCATTTGTCTATGGTATACAAATGGACTCGTGGATTTCTCTGTGGTTTTCAAAGGACAGGATTTGCAGGCCTACAACGGGCACTTCATTTGTTTTTCTTCTCAGGCCCAGTCCTGGGCGATGAGGAGACAATGCATAGACCAGACCTTCCTTGCTGGTCCCTCCAGAAGCAAGGAAGCAGGACAGACAGACAAGTGGCAAAAACAAGCAGGTCACCTGATGGGTGCAGCTTCGGGAGAGCACGTCAGAAGGTTTCGAACAAGGGAAAGAAACACCAGGAGCAGTTTGGCAAGGCTTCAAAGATAATGGGTGGAAGTGGGAGCTGCGGACAACAGACGTCTGAAATGAAACAGGAGAAAGAACAAGACCGTGATGATCAGAGCCACTTCATCCTCTTGCCTGTTCTTCTAGTTAATGGGGTACGGATGGCTTGAGCACCTACTGTGGGCTCAGTTCCACGCTGGCCACTAAGGACAGAGAGCAGAGATGCCCCAAAGATGAGGATGAACCTGAGCTTAAGACCCAGGCAGACTGGTGTGAATCTTGTCCCTCTCACTTACTAATTCCAGGACCTTGAAGAAGTTTCTTAACATCTCAATGCCTCAGTTTCTGTCTCTGTAAAATGGGAAGAGCAATGAAATTATTCACATTGGTCTATTGTGAGATTAACAAAGACCATCTGCGGAAACCACACAGCAGAGTGTCTGCCACACAGTGAGTACTTCGCAAATGACAGCAATCACTATGTTTGCACGTGAATTCTCTAACAGAAGAATACAGAAGATGCACTGATGACCCGAAGGGGTGAATTATTTTCCATCTCTTTCTTTTACTTATTGCCCTCATGACACTTACTGCAATTTGCAATTAGGTTCCCAAATGCTTATTAGTTCTACATAGTCTCTTCCCACCCCCAACCTGGTTTCAGGGCACAAGAAGGCAGAGAGTTTATCTGCTGTGTTCACCTTGACCTCCCCATGTTCCTTAGCGCCGAAGCATTTACATTTGACCCTTGAACAACCCGGGTTTGAACTGCACAAGTGCATTGATACATGATTTTTTTCCGGGTAACTACTGTCAGCCCTTCCTATCGATGGGTTTCAGATCTGCAGGTCCCCAAACAGTATTTTCTGTTTGCCATTGTACCCCTGCAGTTGGAATGCAAAAATACTGTTTTATGTCCACCGTTGGTGGGACTGGTGGATGTATAGAGCTGACTGGAGAGTCAAAAGTTGTACACAGATTTTCAGCTTCCTGGAGGTCTGGTGTTCCTAATGCTGAACATGTTCAAGGGTCAGCCACATTTGGTAAGAAAGAATCACATTATTGAGCATTCACGTGTGGGTTCTAAAACATCCCAGGGTGGCGTTTCATCTAATTTTTTGCAACAATCTTATGGGTTATTACTGCCATTGTCCTTGATTTTAAAAAATGAAGGGATGGAGGCACAAAGAGGTCCAGTCACTTGCTCAAGTTCCCAGGGCAAGTACGTGGCGTAATCAAGGTTGAAATATGCACCAGGCTGGTACTATAACCTGCGCCCACAGCCACAGTGAGAGGCAGAGCTGCGGGACCTAGAACTTAATGAATGGGCGTGAAAGAAGGTTCACAGGGGAGGAGACACGCTAATTGGACAGAAGGATGAGTAGGACTTTTCAGGTAAACAAGGAACAAAGGCATACATTCGTGGAATGAGATTGTAACTTCAGAAAGATCATATGTAGCTAATTAATTGTGTGTGTGTGTGTGTGTGTGTGTGTGTGTGTTGTGTTTGATAGAGACAGAGAATGAGACATGGAGACATTGGGGGCAGAGAGAGAGAGAGAATTAGCTCTGTGACACGTGCTAAGGAGTTTGGACATTTTCCTATGCACAGCAGGAAGACACTGAAGGGAAAACATGGGACATGATCAATTTTCCTTTTCTATAGTAAACATTCTGATCGAACAAATCCCAAGTTAGAAGTGAATTGGGAATCTGGGGGCAGGGACACCAGTTTGGAGACTTGTGGAGTAGGAGGGTTGAGAAACAACATAGACCAAACATTATAAAGTTTTAGGTGTTTCTGAATTTGCATTAGCTATTAACGAGAAGGAATATTTCCAATTATAACATGGAATAGTCTGAAAGAATTAGTAAATGAAAAACTTAACTTCATTCAGAAAGGGGTTCCCTAAATGGATTTTTGAGCTTTCCTTTTTTCGATCAATAGTGGGCTTCACACACCTGCTAGGTGTTACTTTGATTCTTGCACTGAAACAGCCCGGTAAACACAAACCCAGGCAGGCACTAAGCTCTTGGAAAGGTCTTTAGTGTGGGGATTTAAACACAGGGAACCATTAGGTTTTGCAGTGGTCATCCTTCCAAAGCATAAATCATGCCAAATTTATTTGAAATCCTGTCTTTGGAAGGTTGTGTGTTTTGACAAACCTTGCAGCAAATCTGATCCAGCTTTCGGATTTGTCATGAAACCTGAAACCAAGCATGCTGGCCTGCCTCAGGGTCTTCTCTGGCAAGTTCCAAGCAGCCTTAGCACAGTGCCTCTCTAAGCTCTCCTGGCAAAGCCACGGGGTTGTGTTGGACTGCCCTGGACGTTTGGGGTGGACTCTGCAAACGCTTCGGTCAGTCATGGAAAAGGACCAAGGAGGACAGTGATTTGGGGGCATCTCTATGCCTGAGTATTCTTGAGTGTAAATTGCAGAATTAGCAATACCTTATCCCCAGTTGGCTAGTGACTTGGAGATACCCCCAGCCGTGAGTGGGGCAGAAAGTTAATTAATCTGCTTATTGAAAAGAAGAAATGTCTCATTTGCATGCATTTACATTCAGGTCTTGCATGCCTCTTGCTTTTGGTGGTCTTTGCTTTCTCTCCTTAATACTACTGACCTAGCTGGGTATTAGCTCAACACATTTCCATTTTCTGTGTCTGAGCCTTGTTTAGGGGTATGTATGGATCTGGTTATCATTGGCCCCAGCAGAATCCGACCGCCACATAGATAATTCCATTCTCTACAGAGATTCTTTTCCCTCCCGTGGGCTGTTTTCTTCCCGTTATCGTATAGCACGTTTGGGAAAAGACTTATATACTTGACCAATCTTGGAAAATAAAGACCCAACTCCATCAGAGTTGGATATGTTGTTTGGGGATGAGCCATTCAATTATTTGTGATTTTGCCCTGAACTGAATTTTCCACAGTCAGTTTTGTGGAAGTTTTCTTCTTGCTTTTTCTCTCTTATTGAGAGGTCTGCTATTGGGGATTTTTTTTTTTTATCCTCCTGGGGGGAAAAAAAGACCATTGCTCCATGAGCATATCTCAGGCTTTCCATATTCCCAATCATTGTTTCCACCTGACAATGTTTAGGCACCTTGAATCCAGGACCCCTTAAACCTGCTTGCTTGAAGGAAGCTTTGGAGGAGGGGGCGGGGCTGAGAAGAGGGAGGGTGACTCGGGAGGGGTGGGGGTGAGGAGGGCTTGAAAGGTGAAGACTGGGACCAGCTCTTGGAACACCAGCAAGTGGAAACACAACTACATGAGAGGTTAGTGCAGAGGGAAGTCTTCGCTTGTGAGTGAATCACCAGCTCACGTGTGGGGGACCGCGGGGGCGGGGGTTGCGTGTTTCTGTGTGTTGTAGCAATACATTCTGATGCGTGGCAACAGTGTGGCTGTCAGGGGTGAGTGGCTCAGGCAGCCCCTTGAACCACCTATATGCTAACAAGCTTGGCAATCAGATTGTGAAGGGTCCTGGCTGGAGGAAAAAAATTAAAACCAAACCTTAGACCTCTGTCAGACTGCGAGGAGAATTGTATTTTTGAACTAGTCTACAGTGTGGACAGGAAGTGACCTCTCCACAAACTGCTTCTTTAAAAACAAGCAGTGGTGCCTAAAGCTATCCAGCTCCTCTCCCTCCCTCCCTCCCTCCCTCTCTCTCCCCTCCCTCCCTCCCTCCCTCCCTCCTTCCTTCCTTCCCTCCCTCCTCCCGGAGCTCTTGCTAGCTCCCTCTCCGTGCTCGCCCGCCCTCCCTGCCTCCCTCCTTCCTCCTCCCGCCCTCCCCCCTCCCCTGGCTCCGCTCCGCTCCAGCTCGCTACAGAGGGCTCCGGGAGCAGATCGCAGCCAGTGTGCTCAGCCTGCCTGCCTGCCTTGCCTGCCGCTGTGTGTGTGTGAGCGCGTGTGCGTGCGTCTACTTTGTACTGCGAAGAACGCAGCCCATGTGCTCTGCATGGACGTTACTGATACTCTGTTGAGCTTGATTTTCGACAAGCAGGCAAGATGTCCAGCACGCCCCATGACCCCTTCTATTCTTCTCCTTTCGGCCCATTTTATAGGAGACATACACCATACATGGTACAGCCAGAGTACCGAATCTACGAGATGAACAAGAGACTGCAGTCTCGCACAGAGGTAAGTACTTCAACCTCGGGCTTGTGTTCGTGTGTCTTTTTTTTTTTTAATGAAATGGTGCCCGGGGTTTTCCCGGGGTTGCCGGCTGAATTCTGTGGGAAGTGTCCCACTTGGTACTACCACGTATGTGGAAATGAGCGCCAGGATGAACCCACTAGTTTGAACGCTGGATTTCCAGGCGCAGCAACTCTTGGAGCTGGGGCAGTTTCTGCTGGAATCTTGCAATAGACAACCCAGCACTTGACTCGCGTGCCGGGTCCCCAGAAATGCTGCGGTCCCAGAACTCCTGGGTTTGGAGGCTCAGGGTCAGTCCCGTGAGTGTGTCTTGAGATATAATTCCAAGGGATTTGGTGATCATTTGCATCTGGCAAAATATTTTTTTTAACAAATCCCAGAGGAAGTCAGCTTGGACCTGCATTCGTTTTCTTTAAAGTCGTCCAAATTGAAATGGAGGGGGCAGAAGAGGAACCCTGTGTACTTTTCAAAACTAGCCTGGAGTGGGAGGGGGCACATGTTTGTAGATTTCCTTGTTAAATTCAGAAACCAGTTGCTTAGGGCACAGGGGTTCTTGACTCTGTCCTGTCCGGGATGGGATGGGAGTGCCTCCTGAGGGCTGTCTTACCTTCCCCAGGAGCTGGCTCAACCTTCAAGCCAACTTGAGTTTTTGCATATTTGTGATTTTCTGTCTTGAGAGAGGGAGCCTCATTCTCCTGGGCGGGCAACTCTGGGAGTCGAGAGAACAGCACTTTCAGAACTTTCTAAACGCAAAACTCCGGGCTGCCTCCTGCAATTTAAATATTTAATGCCAGTAGACTTTCCTTCTGTGCTGGCTCAGCTGGCAGGTCCTGCTCCCTTTGCCTGGACGTTGGGGCTTTGTGTTGAAGTGTTGTGAGAAGGAGTTTGTTATAGGTGCAGCAAAGTTACTTCAGGAAGTAGAAATCGCTGGGGCTTCAGTCTTCTCTGTAGTGATCAAATCCCCGGAGTGTGCATACAACGAGCTTTTAGAGAATAGCTCAGGTGGAACGTGAGATTGCAGACTGACTCTCAACTCTGGAAAGGAACCCAGCTAAGGTCGTGTGGTAAAACAAGACACACTGGCATGAACTGTCAAGAGAACCCTGGAGGATCCCTGGCGTTGCCTGTATTTAATGCAGCGAGCAAGATGTGACCTGCTTTCTGATTGGCCCAGTGCAGCACAAGGACTGATGTTTTTGGTTTTTTTAAACTAGGTTGTCTTTATCACTGCTGTGTTCTTCATATGTTAATACCTCCTAGATGCTAACTGTAAATCATGGAAGTGTCGCTTTCCCTGGAAGTCAGTAGCTTTACAGAAGTATAAACTGTTTTGCTTAGAGTGGTGAGTTTTGGGCAGGCAGTGACATTTGTGTGTGCTGTCGTGTGTGTAGTTGTGTGTTATAGTTTGTGTATATCATGCAGACCTGGCAACTGGGTGCTGGAATCCTAAACTGTTGGCCGTCGTCACCTGCTTTCAGAATTAGGATAAAACATGTCTTCGGGTTCATGCGCACATTAATTGCCATATAAATTTGAGGCAAAATACGTCTTAGAAACGTGACCAGTTGCAAGAGAGACCAGGAGCCATTATGGCTCAACTCTGGAAGAGCAACAACAGGATTTAAAAATAACCTGTGTCCCCGTCACATTTTGGAAAGTTTTGGGGGAGCTGCAGAACCAGGCTGTTTTCCTATCCTCCTTGCTTAGGGCGGAAGGCGGGTTCCTTTGGTGTCCGTGTCCCCTGGTGCCCCTTACTGACCACTCGGCCAGGGTGGGGCCGGGAGCTCCGTCTGGGGGACTCCTCCACCCAGCCTGATCCGAACCTTTGGGGTGCACCAGGGTCCCCACTTTTATTTCTCATGTGAGACAAAACCCTCGAAAAGCCCTCCACTTATGGTATGTTTTTAAAAATGGCACATCATTACCTATTTATTTATTTATTTATTATTTATTTTTTGAGAGCTCGACTCAGGTATTCCTAACCTTTGCATTGCGGATATTACTTTTAAAGATTGCCTCTGAGTTGAAAAAAAAAACTGCTTCATAACTCAAGAACCTGGGAAGGAAAGTTTGCTATGACGAGTCTTAAACACTGATGTAAACCTCTCTGGCTGGGACAGAAAAGCACTCTTAACTGTTCTTTTGGTGTGTTCTAGAGTCAGTCTTGAACACTTATCCCCTATAATTGAGATCTTTTCTTTAATTGGCCAAGTAGTGACTGGCACTGCCTTTTCCTTTGCCAAGCAGTAAATAATGTCAGAACCCAAGACCATCCATTTTTTTTTTCACTTTATATGAAAAAAGGAGAGAATCACATCATTGCCCCTAAGGTATTTAAAATATTCACATTAAACTTGAATCATGGTTTGTAATTGGAAAAAATATTTAGAAACAAATAACTTTTCATGAAAAAGTTACACTTTTGTGCCTTTCCCAGAGATGATTATTTATGATAGTTATTCTGACCCAGGGAGGGATTGGTCAGGATAAAATACAGTAATACCCAGCAAGGGTTACCAATTTATTCACACACAAAATCAAATAGATTGTTGAGCAATTACACTGAGAATTTAACCAATGCATCCAACCATTTTTGGGAAAGAGAGACTCGGCCTCTCTCCTCTCGCTCCTGGCTCTGGGTCCTATGTTACCTTCTATCATTTCCTTGGCTCAATACCAGCCCCACACACACACACACGTGGGGAATGTTCTCAACTCCCCATTCCTTTTGAACATGGGCTTGGCTAGAAAGGCATTGTAGCTAGTCCTTTTGTGATGAGTAAATTATAATCAAGTCCGGAGAAATTTCCTGGCACCTTCATTTTTTTATGGAAAGGAAAGAAAGTCTGGAAGAACCCTGGTGTTTCTCTGCTCCCCTTTCATTGCGAACCCCCAGGGCATTTCTCCTGGGGATTTATGCATTTCTTCCAGTGAAGTCAAATCAAAGCCCTTCAGAGGCTGGGTAGTTTTAGTTTAAAGAGCATTAGATTGGGCATTAATCTTGTTTCAAACTTGTTTCTGTAATTTACTAACTGGTTGGTATGGATCTTGGTTCCTCATCTGCAAATTTCCTGCAATGCCCTTGAGTTAAAAAACTCTTATGCCACCCAGTCCCCGGTTGCTTTTCCTGGGTGTGAGAAAGTATTGTGAACTAGAATAAAGAGTGCAGACATGGGTTCTTTGCTCCTGGTATTTAGTTCAAAATCACAAATGGTCCTGAAACAATCTGGGTAATGACGGTGGTAGAAATGTTGAAGACAGAGACCCTGCCAGTCTCGTTGAAAGCTAGCCCTTGGAGCAAGGAGTTCCTGGAACCAAGTCAGTACTCAGTAAACATTTAACTAGCCCACGGATCCATGATGGAGTACATGCAAGGGGAGAGAGAGAGTCTGAGAACTCTGGTGTTGAAATTATTAGCACCTTGCCTGAGAAACACAATTGTGATGCCCTTGGGAATGTGGCAACTCCTGAAGCTGCTGTGGGCATCTGCTACCCACTCCCCTAAAAGGGCCCCCCCCCCCCCGCATTCTCTGCACCTATTTTATCATGAGATCATTTAGATCCCTAGTCTTTGTGGCAAAAGAAAGCAAGGGTCTAAGAGATTACAGAACCTCATCTCCTTTTAAAGGAATATGGATGCATCGCAAAAGTAAACAAAAACAAAAACGAAGTTTTCAATGCTGTTGGCTGTTCTGGCAAATAGGATGTCTTTGCCTATTCAGAATCTCAGTGGAATTTCATAAAGAAATGGGTGGGTGTTTGCCCCCTTTTTAAATGAAGTTAAGAAAGATGCTGAGATTTGTGTCATGCTGTTGGTCACCGCAATTCCCAGCCAGTGGGAAGGCATTTGCTTTGCTGTTGCATGTGCCACTGTGAATTGACCTGGTGTCTTTGAAAATTCAAGCACTGGAATGGGCTTGCTGAGCCGAATGTACTCTGGAAGAACACAACCACGCAGTTGTATAGTTTAATCCTGCACACCAGAGGACCACCAGATAGGATACGAAAATATGTTCCACGGAGTTCAGAATTTGTCTTGTAAAGAGCTCCCAGAGCAACAGAAACTATTTTTTTTCATTTCCTGAGGTTTGTGCTATGAGATGAAAATATAGGGAAAACAGGGGCACGTCATAGGGACCTTCGTAGTGACGGGATTTAACTAATGTTGGATCGTTACAGAACCTAAAAACTTTTATCAAGTAGAGTTATAAACATCCTGTTGTTGACAACTTTCCTATGCCATTTCCTCATTCAAATGATAAAAAATGTCTCCATGTTAAGTGAGGATGTTTTTAAGTATATTTTTTCATGTTGTCAGGATGCTCATTTGAATAAAATACCACAAACATCAGAGAAGGATGGGTTTCATCTGTATTTCTTCCCTTTTGAGAGTTTTTTTTTCTTTTATCAGTATTACACACCTCACTCCAGAAGAGAAAACTGATTGCATTTGGAAGCTGCACACACCAGGGTTTTATTAGAACTACAGTTTTTAGTTTTGCGGGGTTTAACAGGAACATTAAAAATGGCCAGAGACCTTGGAATTTAAACTTGCTGCTTTTCACCCCTTCTCAGCTCAAACTCCCTGGGGATGATGTGGGAGGGGATGGGGGCTCCCAGTCTTTTCTTTGGGCTTCATTTTTTCATAGTTCAGTCCCACGGTTTCCAGTTGTAACATCATGTTTATTCATGGAATGGCTCAGGATCATTGATGTTCAGATGGAGTCTAGTTACAACGAGATTAGGTATTTTGGATGGGGGGGGAAATGAAAAATGCTTTGTGATAACTTGGAAATTTTTCCCCCTAGAAATTTAGAAAGAAAAATGTTGCTGTTACTCTGAGGCATATAAATGATTTTCAGTTCAGTGCTAAACACAGAACTTTCCCAGTTTTTTGAAGGGGGTCGGTAAGGGGTGGGGGGAGGAGGGGCAGTGGTAAGGAAAGCTATTTTGAAAATGTTAAATGAAACCAAAAGTGCAGTTTAAAAAATGAGAACTTGCAAACTCTTATTTTTCAAGATCTCTACTTGGCCTCAGAAAACACCCTGCAGGACTCTTGTGTGGATTTTATTTTCCTGAGGTCTTTTTTTTTCTTTCCATTTTCTTTCTATGGGAACTGTTTTTAATTAAAAATTGCTGCAAACTAACTATTCGTAGGAGGCCACAGGGGGAGAAGAAACCCCTCAACTCACGTTCAGCGCAGATTCTTATCTGCCTCAAGTCGACGCACAGTTAAATTTCTCCCTTTTTTGGTGTGTAAATTATGATATAGGATACAAAGCAGTATGCATTTTTTACACATTTAGCTTTTTGTTTGGGTTTCAGAAAGAAATTAATTTAAATTGTATGGAGAACAGGGCTATAAATCTCCTTTTATTACATTTGTCCACATTAACTCATTTTTCACAAGGAACACAGACTGCCCCCTTTCTGAACAAGGAAACAAAACATAAAAACAAACAACCTCGAACATTCAACTGTATATACACATTGTCAAGAACGAGATTCATAAACTTACTTATTTGGATTTGATTGGTGGGTCTCAAAACATAATTGAGCTGGGAAAGCAATCTCTGAAAGTGTCAAGACAACAGAGCTTTAAAAATACAAAAATATTCTAATGATGGAGATAGTACATTTGCCTTTGTTATTTTCTGACCAAGATAACTGTTGCTCGCTCTTTCTTTCTTTCTTTCTTTCTTTCTTTCTTTCTTTCTTTCTTTCTTTCTTTCTTTCTTTCTTTCTTTCTTTCTTTCTTTCTTTCTTTCCCTTTCTCCCTTCCTTCCCTCTTTTCTTCCATTCTATTTTCTTTTTTTATTAGTTTGATCCTAGGTTTTTAAAAAATAATAAATTCTAGCAGCATGCAGCCGAACATGGGCAATTATTAACATTTAAAACAAAATTCCGTCATTCTTCAAGAATTCGCATACTTTTGGCAACCACTGCACCAGAGCCTGAAAATACAGAGCTGATGGAGGCATTTTCTGTCATCCGGACGCTTACAATCTGGTCATGCAGGGAGACGTGGGAACCGACTCCCACAAGGAAGGTGCTACCACGGATGAATGCAGAGTGCGGTGTGGGTGTATTACAGGCACGGACTGAAAGGTGTACACATTTCCGAAAGGTAGTCATGGTGACAATAACCAGCATCTGTGCCGTGTTTGTGTCTGCTGGTCACAGTGCTGAGCACTTTTTTCCAGGTCAGCTCATGTAACGCTCATAATCGCCGTCTGAATCAGGTACTAGTAACCTGTGCGTCTTTACGGATGAGGAGGCAGAGGGTGAAGCAAGTTGTCCCAGGTCACACAGGTGGGAGTTTCGTTTTAGGGGTTGTGCTGGTGACTACTCTGCTATAGCACCTCTCTTGAGATAAGAAATACCAGCTAGGATTCTAGTTTCACGTGTGGAAATTTATTAGGTGAATACATTCATTTCCACCCCCCAGGATAGGTTTATTTTGTCAGTGGCTGGAAAGTTGACCCCAACCACCAAACTTGATTAGGCTATTTGTCTCTCGAATGTCTCATTTCAAAAGGAACCATGTGAAATTCCAAAGGATGGAGCCAGAGTAAAAAAAAAAAGAACCCAAATCACACTCCCTGTTGAATAATGAATATCTTTTATATTCCTTGAAGTGGCATTATCTGAAGACTCCCTGGAATTGCTATGGAATATTGTGCATCGTCATTTAAAAGTTTAATTATTTTACTTAGGAAATGCTTAGGTTTCCGTCAGCGCTGGGCTCTTCTCAGGCGAGTGCCGGGGAAGATGGTCTTTTAATCGTTTTAAGCAGTAGTGGGAGGACCAGAGAGAGGATTTCATTCATGCTGGTGCCACGGCCTCCACATGTAAGTGCCAGGAGATTAAATCAGAATTAGAATTTGGACCAGCATCGGCTTCCTTTGTGGGCAATCTGTTGGGCATCTTGGGGAAAGTAAAGGCACAGAGGGAAGGAAAAGAGCGGCCGCAGCCTGCTTTGGCTCCCACTCTCCGCCAAGGCAGCCCCGGTCAGCTCTCAGCTCTCAGCTCACAGCCAGCGCTCAGCTCTTCCCTGTGTCTTCCTGGAGGCTGACGTTTCCTTCCCACCCTCCAGTAGTGACCTGAGAGGCCATTGTCTGTAAATGCCTGCCAATTATTGGAGAGAAGAGGGACCTCCTCATCTGATTCGCCCACCAGGCCCAGGGTGCATGTGCTCTGGCTCTCCTCCGGCAGGTTGGGGACCGGAGGCACGTGGACAGGACATCCCACAGCTGCGTCTTCTCACGCCCCACTCCAGGTGCTCCCCCAGAGCCAGACGGAGGCGGCCCCACCCTGTAGGAGGCCGAACGCCGCGCCCAACCCTCTTTTCACTCCCACTTTTTGACCAGCCTGATTTGAAGTTTTAGTCTTCCGATGAAAAACTGTACACTTGGAGTGAAAGATTTGGCAGACCCCCCCTGGAGAGGAGGGACCCACCTGGTTGTGGCGATGTCATGAGCCCTGTCCCTTGGTCCTAAGCTCCTCTTTCCACCCTCTGTTCCCCACAGGCAGCCAGGTGGTAGTTTTGAAGAACAGAGCAGATGATGTCACTCTCTAGCTTCCCCTTATACCTGGAACGGGATTCATACTGTGCTGTAGCTTCTTTAAAAATCGTATTTTATCGTTTGTGCTATTAGTGTGGTCTCCACCCTTTTCCCCTTTGCCCGCCTCCAACCAGCCCCATCCCTCAGACAGTCCCCACACCGTTGTCCTGTCCATGGGTCCTGCATGTCCGTTCTTTGGCTACTCCTTCCCTTTCTTTCATCCCGGCCTCTGCCCCCTCCCACAGCTGTCATCTGTTCCAGGTGTCTATTTCTGTCTTCACTGTAGCTTTAAGGCTCTATCGATCCCTCTTCCCGATGGCCCAGCCTTTTCTCCTGCCAGGTTTCCACTAGACTCCAGTCACAGGGGGCTTGCTGTGGATTCATGAACTTGCCCAGTTCATTCACTTCGCAACACCTTTGCCCTCAGTGCTGGAATGGACACACGGGTTCCTCTGTAATAACCCGTATACGTATGGAAAGCTCTGATTTGCACTGGAATTTAGCATGTTGTTGGCTTTATTTGCAGGTAATCAAAAATCTCAAAAAAACAATGAGGGCAATGAGGCTGAGCTCTGGAACTCAGCAGTCCCTCTAGGGCTCAACGTAAATGTCCCTTTTCCAGAGAGCCTTTCTTCCTTGATCTACCCAATGAAACCGAGCCCCCACCTACTCACCTTCTATTGCACGCCCTGAGAGTTTCCGTCGCAGCAATTGTAGCCCCTGATATTTTCTTGCTGGTAGTTTTATTGCTCAAGTGTCTGCTTGTCCTCCTTAGAAGGTGAGCTGCAGGAAGGCAGGGACCAGCTTCGTCTTGTTCAGGCTGCCTCCCAGGGCCCCACAGCACATCGTCGATATGCAAAATCTATCTGCCGAATAAAGCAAATTAAGTTGTACCACCACTGTCTGGATTGGCAGTGGGATTTGCCTTGAGTCTTACCAACAATTACTTACACTTACAGTTGGAAAAGAACCTGTGAGCCTGTAGCCAGATGAGCTGTCCCTGATAGGATGCTCAGCCAGACCTGCCGCAGAAGGAAGCCTGAGAAGGAGGATTTCTGCTGCCGAGGGAGGGTTGACCTGAGAATCTTGCCCTCTGCATGTTATGAATCTGTTGGGAATCTCCGAGTTCTGATGAAAAATACAATTTGTGAACTCATTCTAGTGTTTTTTCTCGTTTGATATTTCCACCACTCCTCCTCCTTTGGATCTGTCCACCTGGGGGCCCACAGCCATGAACTGTGATACGAATATGATACTACCTTACATTTCCGTGGGCACTTTGCACTTCAGGACGGTGTTTCCAGGACCATAAATTAGCTTATTTGAAGTGATTCACACAACAAAATATGGGGAGTTATATTAGTATATGATGCCATGGTCCATAACGACCTTGTGTTTGTTCATTGCATGGTGGTGGTGGCAGGAATATGAGAGAGAGCTGCTTGCTCCAATCAGACTGTGTCTGTGTGTGTTCTGGTTGGCAAATATGCGCAATTGTTTTCCACCCGTGTTTTCTCCTTTGGAACGAAAAAAGTGATGTACCTGGAATGTAAAGATCTGACCTGAAGTAAGACTTACAATAAGTGAAAATTTGGGTCCAAGTCCTGGCTTTGCCTCTTGGTTGCTACATGATCTCAGGGAAGTTTCTCAACTTTCTGCACATTCGTTTTCTTAGCCCAAGTCTCAGGTCAGCAGCCAATGGCTAATGCACGGGCAACGCCTTGTGTGCGGCAAGTGCTGCTGCTCCTGCGCTGCGTGCTGCGGCGATCACGCCGTCCTCGTTCTCCACCCAGAGGCTGCATGCCTTTCACATGCCCTGCAGCAGCCTATTCAATTTAATAAACCACACTCACAGTGGCCTGCTGTAGGGCCTGTGAGTTGGATGCTCTCATAATACAGGGTGATGTCGTCGGGGCCACACAGTGGCCTGCTGAGTTGGATGCCTGTGAGTTGGATGCTCTCATAATACAGGGTGATGCCGTCGGGGATTTCCACCTTTATCCGGTCGTGATGACACAAGGGTCCTACACCTTCCTGTGGCCATGGTCTCCCCCAAAGTCCAGGCCATAATGACCTCAGACGCGTGTGGTTAATGGTGAAGAACTGACCAATATACGGCACACGTGCATGCCATTCTTTGGGGGGAATCTGCATTCGCTGTTTGTAAGAACTCAGTGGAGACGCCACACATTGAAATGTCCCTCACTCCAGTGCCCGTGCAGTCCATGGGAAAGGGGCGCCGCGGCGGGCAGGAGAGGGCACACCTGCTGGCCTTGACTGGCCGTTTTGTCTAAAGAGGTGCCCTTCTCCGCGTGCAGCCTAGCAGGGACTTCTCCAAGGGAGCTGTGTCAGCACTGATCAGAAGCCTGAATGCCCACTGCGTGTCCGGACTGATAACAGCCCTGCCAGTTGATCAGCTGTGACGCCTCGTGGCTGACTCTTTCACACAGTGGAAGCGCGTGTGGGTAGAGCAGGTGATGTGCTGAACGGGCCGTGTGGCAGCTTTGAGGCCAGAGGGGGTCAGGCTGATGGGGAGTAAAGCCACCTGCCTCTAAGGGGCTGGTTTGTTCCATGTGTGTCGGCGTAGAGCCTCCTTGGTTTTCCAGATTGAGTTCTTTAAATTACACATGCCTTCTCATACTTCATTTCACTGACCAGGTCACCGGAGATTCTTATTTCGAGTTCCACATTAATCATATTTTTTAATCAGCCTTTCTAGAGAATGACCTGACATAGTTCAAACATTAAATTGTTTGCATGCACACACAGGTACTATTTCAGAGAGGGTAGCGCTTGCTAAATTTTGCTTCCTGACATCAGCCGTTCCTGGGACTTGTCAGGGTTTCGTGTGCAGACTGAGATGGCTATAAGACTACAGCTGGAATAAAGCTGAAGTACTAAACAAGGCCGTCCATGTGGCGGGGCACAGCCACAGGACTTTTCTTATGCCTTATAATGTTAGCCCCAATGCCCCTGCAGTTGACCGAAACTTCCTGCTTGAAATTGAAATTAAGAAGTTGGCGCATAGCCCCTGCTTTCAAAAGGTCCTGGGGGAGAACATTTTATGGAGACTGCCACTCCCAGATTAGCTGCCCCTAGAGTTTCAGGGCTAGAGTAGACATCTAGCCCTGGAGAGATCATCTAGCCCAAGCCCCCGGTTTTGGAGGTACAGAAATTGGACCCGGGGGGGCTTACCTGGTGACACAGTGCTGCTGATACAGAAGGGGTGTCAGGTTTTTAAAATCGGAGTACTAGTTGCCAAGGTATTAACCAGGCACTGGCCAAATTGTACACTCGTACCCACCACTAATTTTTACTTCAGTCCTGCAAAAACTCTCACGCTTCAAACCCTGTTTTCCATTTGCAGTTTTCCAACACTGATGGTATCAGTGTTTAGTATCATCCTGTTGGTGTCGAGAACACATCACTAACCTTCATTGTTTTCAAACTCATGATTACTTCTCTTGCCAATTTATTCAACATAAACTTTCATATGCTTTAAATATATTTCTGACCTTTAAAACATGGCACATTTTCAATAGAGAGTACTTATTAATATGATAATGTACAAAGAGGTAAGTATGAATTGTCTTTAATTCTATGTAAAAAAAAAAAACCTCCTGTTAGCATTTTAGTGTGTAAATCTAAGCATAGGAAGATACACATCAATGTTTTCATGCTTAGGAACTTACTGAGCATCCTTTTGACCCGCTCTTTTAACTAAAATTATAAGTATTTCACCATGTTCTCAAAATGTAATTTTGAGTTACCTGAATTATTTACACATCTGTTTATATTTTAAAAATTAACAGCATATGAAACCAGTAGCATGGCATGGAGCAAGTTAATTTATGGTGCCATTTGGAAGCTGTAGTTTCCGTTCTAGGGGAGAAGTGGTGTCTCATAAAAGGGGCCGTGTGTTGGGCCGTGTGCAATGTTATCTCATTTTTCCTGCTGGATCAAAGAGATCGTTGGGGTCAGGTCCTATCTTACTGCTGTCGCGAAGGATCGTGGCAATGGACACTCTCTGTGGCCTATAGCAGTGGTTTTTCTTCAAGGCACATTTATTTCACAGAGGCAGCCATTCGGGGACCAGATTCTGAGTTATCACTGTTTTCATATGGGAAGTGTGTGTGTTTTATAAGTGAGCCTCACACACGGGTGATGCCATCACAGGGCAGCCACGAGGGTGCCAGAAGACCGGCCCCTAACCGTAGCAGAGGCATTAAATGATTACCTTCCGGAGTCACGCAGACTTATTTCTTTAGTTCCTAGTTGTGTGAGCTTGGGTAAGTTGATCTACCCCTCTGGGCTGCCCTCACGGAAAATGGGCCCATAATGCCGTGATCTATGTCCTCAGTTTTTATGGGGATCGAGGGAGGGAATTCTTCTAGTGATTAGCATAGTGCCTACACCCCTAAGTGTCACTATTACTTTTACACACATCAAACATCTATAGAATATGGTATTACTGGCCTTGAGCTGAAGGGGGCAGCACCCCTGTGTTGAAAGAGCCTTGTAAGAGCACACATTAAGGATTTTGGGGGGCAGGAGGGTCTGGAGGGATGAGTGGGAGTTTGAAGTTTGAGAAGGGTGGCGTGTTTTTGGCAGAAGGAATAATGGCACATGCCAAGAAATTGAGGCTTGAAAGGTGGTGTTCTGTTTGAGGGAGGGTGAGGATGAGGATGAGGGCTGGGGTGGGTGTATGACGGCGTGGGCACGTGCGTGCGGTGGGGTCGGTGAGCAGGACCCTGGTCAACCCGGCGAGGAAGTAGGGAGCAGTTTGTGAAGGCTTTGGTCCTCAACATTTAGAGACTGCGGAGCTTTGGCCTAGAGAGTACGCACAGGGCCCTGGTGGGATTGTGTAGTTTCTCTTAGCCGTGGTTTTCTCATCTGGAAAATGATACCACAGAAATCCTCACCTCATAGGGGTATTTTAAAAATTTTAATGACATAAGTCCTTTAAAGCCTTAGACTAGAACCTGGTCCACGTACCTCACTACCATATCATGAGGATTCTTTTTAAAAAAATAATTCATTTCTTTATGTTTAGAGAGAGGGGAAGGGAAGGAGAAACATAGGGAGAGAAACATCAATGTGTGGCTGTCTCTAGCACACCCCCTACTGGGGACCTGGCCCTCAACCCGGGCATGTGCCCTAATTGGGAATCGAACCGGTGACCCTTTGGTTTGTAGGCTGGCACTTGGTCCACTGAGCCACACCAGCCAGGACAATCAACATTAGATTCCACTGTTGGGCAAAGGGGACTGATGAAGAGTATTTTGTTTGTTTTGCCCGGGCACCGAAACCATTTGCTCTGCCTTTGAGCGAGATGACTCAGGTCACTTTGTGGAGGGTGGGCTGGCAGTCTGTCTGGGGGCCTGTTTGTCTGTGGAGAGGAAGGGATCTGTGGACGGGAGATGCACAAAGGAAAATCACACACACTGACTGGCTGACTGAGCTATTTTTAGCTTTACTACATCCGAAGCAAAGAACGGATTTTCATGGCATTTTTTTTAAGATGCAAAATTACCATAAGCCAAGTTTCTGTAAGTTGCCCAGGGTCACTTTATTTGTCCACCAGGTGTGGTTCATGAAAATGTTAGTGGCCATTTTAGGGGGTGGGTCCCCTGGGTCTCCAGCCCAGACAGAATTGGGAAACCGGAGGGATGTGCTGTGGCTTCCGGGAGAACTGCCGCAGCCGACAGGCAGCCAGCCTGGCACACGTACCCCCAGGGCCGCAGCGGGGAGTCAAGGGAAAAGGCTGCGTCGGGAGAGAGAGATGGTGGAGGGGTTGCACCCTTGCCCCATCTGGCACAGGTAGCATGCGTCTCTGGGCCTCGGTTTCCACAGGCGGAGAATGGGAAGAACACCATGTGAACATCAGAGAAACCTCTTGAGCAGTAAACGAGTCCATGGAGGGAAATTGCCATGACCGGGTGGCTCTTCCCTTCCGTATGTGACATGTCATGTCACGTCTCGGGCCCACGGACTTTTGTACATTTTTGTGATGTTTCCTGAACTCTTCTCCCACCTCCCTCCCTCCCTGAATCCCTCCCTAACTTGAGCCTGGGGCCTTGGAGAAACCTTTGCTTTTCCTGAGTCTGTTGGCTCTTCTGATGTCTCTGGACTAGATGAAACGTGAACAAGGTGCTTTCGTGGGCTCCAGAGTCTCTGGTTCCCATAAGGTGAACTGTTGTTTCTGTTTTCAGCTTCACATTAAAAATAAAATCCAGGTAGATCACGTGCTACCTACTGGCTCCATCCAGCTTCCTGCTCTTTCTCTCCCTCCTCCTTTGGTGAAGGGATCTTGCTGAGTCACAGCATCTTGCTTTTATACAAAACATGGCTGGAGCTGGAGAACCATTCCTTGCCTCCTGAAGCTCTGTGCCCCATTGTCTTCAAACCTGCGCATGAAAGAAGGCCCGAGATTGTTTTTTCCTGGCATTAGAGAGGAACCTCGGCATGCAAATGCAGAATATATTAAAATTACAGAGTTCAGGGGGTGCCCCATATAGTGAGTTGTTTTTTTTTTTTAAGAAAGGTTAAAATGTGTCTTAACCAAGATTAGAAAATAAGCTTAAGGTGTTAGGTTATTCCAAAAAATCTGTTAATGCTCATTGGCTAAATGCATTAAATTGCTTTGAAATCACTTGTGTGCACTATTTTTAAAGCTGCTTTGCTGGAATGGTGATTTTAAAACTATTTTTTTCCAGACTCAAAACTTTGCATTTGTCTGTTGAAAAAAAAAAAGACTGTATTCGAAACAAATAAACATTAAAACATAGTTTATTATATTTCCAGGCATTTGTCTGAAAGGAAAATATGTCAAGACATTTATAGTTTGAAACTGAAGTCTCTGCCTTAATTCACTGCATTGTATTTCCAAGGAGCCCAACCGTAGGTAATATTACCAGGTCTCTGGGGAGCGCCTTGAAGGGTTACCAGATACTGTGGGTATAATGAGAGAACGGGGGAGGTGGGGAGAGAACGGATGGGGAATGGTTTCCAGTCCTAATTCTCTATTTCCTGTGATTTTTTTTTAATGGAGGCAAGGGAAAAGGAGAGAAGAAAGAACTCTGCTGTTACTTTTATTAAGGCTTTGATTTTAAAAACCATTTAAGAAGTAGCATTCGCTTGGCACCCTGTGGTGTCCACGAAGGGATGCACTGGCTCATTCATCCCTCAGTCGCCTACTGAGTTTTTGGGCTGTGTGCTCCGTGATGGAGGATGACAAGAGAGTCTTGCCCTCAGGGTGCCCACAGCCTAGTGGGAAAGACAGCCCGCTGAACAAGCACTTATGGCAAAGGGTGACAGGTGCCCTGATGGGGAAGACCGGGCTGTGGATGACATTGAGGATGCAGAGTACCCCAGCAGAGATTGTGGTATTGAGACACACATGTGCACACTCACACTCTAAGTTACTTATGTTACAAAGTTGTGACCCAAATATTCCTAGTGTTTTTAATCTAGGGCACTGCTAACTTTTTGATGATGCTGCATATCAGGTGATTTTTAGAGTGATTAAGCTGCTTAAATCTCCAAAACCAGCGAGGCAAAGCCAAGCAGCACTGATGCCCAGTGATGGCTGCCTCCTGGTCCTGTAGCCTATCATCACCGGAAGTCCGGGCCAGGTGAAGTAAAGTGGCTACTCCTCTAAGCCTACTTAAAAGCCAAGATATGGCCAAAATAGTCTTTTTCCCCCTAGGTCATAGAAAATTATCTGAATATAAGGTAGAAAATTTCATGCTTACCTAGGAGGTGAAGAGTAATTTTTGTGAAGCTTCTGGATTGTTACTTAGTGTATCTTTAAAAAAATCCTCCTACTGCAACTATCGCTTATAGCTAGATAATATTGAGAGAAGTTTAGGAAGAAAACAGATCATGCAAAGCCTTGAATAGTTAGAAATCCATAAAACTGAATACAGGGGACTGGATGAGAGGAAAAGAAAGCAGAATCTCAAACTCAAGAGCAGAACCAGTGATGATCAGACTGCGCCTTTACTGAGTGTTTGCTGCACACCAGTCTCATTTGTCAGTGCCTTACCTCATTGTCTCAACGAAGCCACACACCAGTGTGGTGAGCATCGGTATTATCACCATTTTTCAGAGGAGGAAACTGAGGCTGAGAAAGGCTTCGTGATTATCGCAGGGTTTCACAAGGGCCACCATGCAAGGGTCACCATGGCTCGAACCTGAGTGTGCCTAAGTTTAAAGCTGATTTTCACATCTCAATTCTACTGACTCCCCAGGCACTGCCCTGTTTTACGGCTGCTTAAACTGTAAGGCATGGCTGAAGCCTTCTCATTGGTTGATGACTTGGTCTTTGGTTCCTCAGTGGGAACCAGTGTGTGCACACTGAGAACTGAGTGTACGTGGAGAATTCACTGTGAATGTCACATCACTGTGGCCTTCTTGAGCTCAGGGGCCATGCCTGGTTCGTCTTTGGTTGAGCAACGCAGAACATAGGGCCAGGTGCAGGAGAGATGCTCTTCAGGGGCTGTGCAAACCCATGGCCTATGGGCCACATGAGGCCCAGGATGGCCATGAATGTGGTCCAACACAAAATCATAAATTTACTTAAAACATTTTTTTGCTCATCAGTTTTTGTTAGTGTTTGCATATTTAGTATGTGGCCCAAGACAACTCTTCTTCTTCTAGTGTGGCCCAGAGGCACCAAAAGGTTGGAAACCCCTGTTAGAACTTGCTTGACTGAGTGAAGAATAGGAGAAAAGTAGCAGGTCTAGAAGCATACACTCCACTAACTGTAAGCTCCACAAGGACAAGTACAGTGTCTGTCTTTCTTGGCACAGCAGCCCATGGGACATCATCTGTGTGAAATGGAAAAAGGTACTCCATCTGGGTGAGCTTACAGGCTTTTTGTGCAAAGGGAAGGCTCTCTGGTCTTCCTGGCAGACACGAGCCCCTCAGGACTTGGCAACGTGTTTTGGATTTCAGCCCTCTTCTCCTGCTTCCTTGGCCAGCTGCCTCTTTGCAGTGTGGAAACTACCCAACTGTACAAGGAGGGCTGTTTTTATTTAATTTAGTCATCCAGAGTCTAACGAAGGACCTGGAATTTGATTGATATTCATTAACTATCTACTGAACACATGAAGAATTAATTGTGTCCTGTCATTAGAACATAATGACTACAATGGCGTGTTTGGGCCATGTGTCGAGGAACATGCAGTTGAATTGGTTCTACAAGGGATTATGGGACTTGGATTTGTCGTGGAGACAAAGGAGGGCATCCTGTTGGGGGAAACAAAGGCCTGAGATGCCACCAAACACACAGGCCTGGGACAGGAGTAGCATGTTGTTGGCTGACCTCTATGCTCAAAGGACGCTGCAGGTGTGAAGAGAGTTGCATACGTGAAGGAGGCACTGTTCTCATTTTATTCTATTCTTGGGCATGTCCATAGAATACAATGTAAATGGAATTTCATAGAGTTGTCAAATTGGCTTCCCATTTCTTGGGGGACATGTCCCTTTTTTACTCCCTCTGTATGAGTCAGTGGTCTTCAGAGAAATAGACCCAATAAGAGATGTATGTACCTAGGAAGAGATTCATGAGAAGGTATTAGCTCACATAGTTATGGAGGTTGGGAATCCCATGATGTATAGTCTGTAAGCTGGAGAAGAGACCTAGGAAAGTGGGTGGTATAGTTTGAAGGCCTGAGAGCCAGAGGGCCGACAGTCTAAATTCCAGTCTGCAGGAGAAGATTGATGTCCCAGCTTATCAGTCGGGCAAGGTTAATTCAACTTTCCTTCCCTTTTTGTTCTATTCAGGCCCTCAACCAACTGGCTGGTGGTGCCTACCATATTAAGGAGGGCCATCTGCTTTTCTCAGTTCAGCAATTTAAATGCTAATCTCTTCTGGAAACACCTTTCAAGACACACCCAGAAATAATGTTTAAAGAGAATGTGGTCATCCCATGGCCCAGGCCAGTTTTGACATTATAAAATTAACCATCACACCCTTCCCTGCCCAAATTCTGCCTTCTCAGGTATAAGAGGGTGGTGTTGGCGGTCCTCAAATGCTCGGTTGAGGAGTTTGGATATGACTTTATAACAACAGAGAACCATCATACGTTCTTGGGTAGATCCATCAAAATCCTATTCGTTCCTCCATTACGTGCATCTATGTTGCGTAGAGCTGGTGTTTAATGTACAATGGTTCTTAAAAACAGACATGGGCCTTTCTTGTTGGACACCAACAGCCAAGCAGCCGATTTGATTGCGGTGTGATTATACAGCAATGAAATAATCATGCTAATTAATATGCAGTTATAATGGATCAAATTTTCACTACACAACACAGTATAATAGGTGCGCCAGAGGAGTCTAGCATGTTTCTGTAAAGCTGGTGGGAGCTGCACTTGGGAAAGGCTTTCTTGAGGAAGTGAATTTTAGTCGAGAATTAAAGAACAAATGAGATTTAATTAGAAAAAAAAGGAACATGGGCTGCCAAGGTTGCTTTCTAAAAGAGGAACAGAGCGCAGAGGCCATGTGGTAGGTGGGGGCCAGGTTGTCTGGAGTGCAGAGAGCAGAGAGGGGTTGATGGAAGATGCAATCTGAGGTCGAAGGTCCATGTTGGGGCCAGATTATGTTTGACTGTGGACAGTCCATATTAAGGATTTTGGCTTTAAAAAAAAACTATCCTAAGAGCAATGGAAAGTGTGTGCCTTTTGGTAGAGGTTTGAAAGAGGGTACATCATGAAATGGGCATTTTGAAACTATGACCCAGGCTGCTGAGTGGAGAGTGGTTTGGAAGGAGTTAATAAGAGAGGCAGGAAGATGAGTTAGAGAAGGATGTTAACAGTTATCCATCTGAAAGATGACAATGAATTGGGTCAACCTGGAGCCCATGGGGGGGCAGATGAGCATGGATGGGACTATGTGGTTGGCTATGAACTGACCAAAGAGGATGGTGGGTAGGAGAGGTCTCCAGCCTCACTCTAGGGTTACTAGAATAGGAGGAGGGGCTTTTCTTAGGCTTCATCTCTATCCACTCATGTCAACAGCATGTACCTGTGTTCTCAAGCTCCAAATCAATATATAGCTTAATGATGTTCACTCTACCTGCTTTTCAGAACCCACTTGACTGGCTGTAACAGCATCCTCTGTGTTCATCAGCTCTGTCAAACTCCTTCTGCGCCTCCCCTGAGCTGTGCACTTCCCACGCCCCTTCCCCTGCCTTTGATTATCTTCTACTTTTACACCTTCATTGCTCACCAGTTTGTTCAACATGCTTTTTATCTTTTCAAAGCTATGATGAAGTCAGAGTTCCTTCTCTTCCCTGTTTTTGAGTCTCATTAGTTCTGTTGTCTCTTGTTTATTCGTGGTCTTGATTTCTTTCCAGTGCCTCTTGTCTTTGAAAAGCTCTTGTGATTTTCTTCAGCCCATTTGCCATTTTGCTGGCCTGTCTTCCTTTTTCCCAAAGCCTTGAGTATGGCATCATAGTCTTCTTCATCTCTTCATCCCCTCTACCCTTTCTCAGGCACCACTATAGATCCTTCACTACTGCAAGATTGCTTAGCAGTGTCTGACACAACATAGAAGCTCAGTAAATATTGTTTGAATTTGTTCCTTTTATTGACCATGCAGACTTTGATGAAGACACTTAAAATGCTCCTTGTGCACCCTCTCTTTTTTATCAGTATAGTATATCAGTATGTGTACAGCTTCCTGAATTCCTGCTTTCCCTAGGAAGACTCATAAAATCATTAATTTCTCTAGGGTTCTAGACCAGTGTGCTGGGTGTTCACCCAAGCCTCTGTGAATACCCTCAGAAGTATTGGCTGTTCATCAGAAATGTTTTGTCAGTCCAATCAATTTTTATTGACACTTCTACTTTCTCAGTGATTCTCTGGGTAACTTTTGATAATTCTGCATAATGGTTATGAGTCTCAGGTTCTATATTTGTTAAGTGACATATAGGGAACCAAAAATACATAGGGACGTTTGGAGAGTATGCACTTATTGCACATTTGGGAACCATGCTGGAACCCAAAGATGCAAAGGTGACTCAGACTGGGAAGAGTAGGGACCAGAGGACAATTGTTGCAATGAATCTGTTGAAGCTCCCGTTAGAAGCTGAAGGATTAGAAGCGGTCCCTCATGTGGGGTCGTTTCTTTCTTCAAGTCATGCCTGTGCCATCCTTCTCTTTGACCAGGTTAACATTAAAGGTAAAATGAGGTAAGAGCTTAAAAGCCTTTTGAGTAAATAAAATTACTTAAAATTTTTCACATTGGGATATCATCATTGAATCAGTGGTTAAAAGTCATATACAATAGAGAGGGTATTTAGTTAGCAGAAGGAGATTTTTAAGGATCCATGGAAATAGTTATTTCTGGAAATAGCCTGTTGTTTGCTGATTACTGTTAGTTGGTACCAGTTTAATGTCTTTTCCCCTAATGTACCTAGAGATTTGTGATGGAATTATCCATGCAAATTGAATACTTTAAAAAAGCCCTCCACAAACCCGTATGTTATATTTATAAACTTTACATTGTACTCAAGTCAGCAAATGTCACAGAATTAAAATCAGTAAATGCAAAAGTGAAGGTTTCCATAGCAACAGTAACTAACCCATATTGCATGTAAAATGGAATGTACATTAGGATTTACATTTAATCGTCTATTAGTAGAGGAAGATACGATATAGAACAGGTGCAGTGTGATACATTCAGGTGACCCTTGCTGCTCTTTATCTTTTAAACTTCAGGCTTTAGCTGCTGTAACCCTTTTGTATCTACCAAGTTTTGACTTCTTTAAGGAAAATGAAGTAGGAAAAAATTAGAGGCAGCGTCAGGGCAGAGGTGTGCATCCCTAGATTTAAATGGAGCAGATATCCTTGCATAAATTATCAATCAACTTGGTAGGTGTTGCAGAGAAAGAAATAGACCCAGAATACTAAAGGCTTATGAAATTGTGGCATGTAGGGTCCTGAGGAAGGATTTGTGTCTCCATGCTCAGTTGGTCCAAACCTTCACAGTGTCTCTGAAACATGGTGATGCAACATGGTTTCATGGTGTTGTGTTGGGTGTGGAAAGGCCCAATGAGGGGTGGCAGGACCAGAAGCATGGGCATAGGTCGTAGACCCAGCTCACCTGTTCTGTGCATCTGGTCTCCCTTGGTGAACTTGACTTTCTTCCTATAATGTATCCCTTCCCTATTACCGAGGATTCTTTTTTTCCTCCTTGCTTTTTTTTCATTTTATTTTTTCTGTTTTTTTTTTTTATCGTTGCTCAAGTACAGTTGTCTTTATTCCCCCACCACCACTCCTCCCCCACTCCAGCCATCCCCACCTTTCACCCTCAATCCAAACCCCCTTTGGCTTTGTCCATGGGTCCTCTGGCTTTATACATGTTCCTTGATGACCCTCCCCCCTCCCTCCCACCCCAATATTCCCTCCCACCTCCCCTCTGATCACCATAGTTTGTTCTTTATTTCGGTGTCTCTGGTTATATTTTGCTCGCTTGTTCCTTTTGTTGATTAGGTCCCACTTGCAGGTAGGATCTGTGGTATTTATCCCTCACCACCTGGCCTATTTCACTCTCAGACCAGACTGGAAGGGGGAGGATGCAGGTGCTTTGCAGACTCTAGAGCTTTCTGTGTGGATGGTGGGATTGCTGGTGTGTGAGATGCTTCTCGAGGCAGGCGCCATCCCTGATGGTAGACCGCCTTCACCTGGCCTTGGCAGCGGGCTTCTGCAACAGGATGTCCCCTTGCCCTGCAGGCTGTCCTGGCCCTTCTGGTAGAGAGCGCTGAGCAGCCACCGAGCGGCAGCTAGGCCTGCTCGTGCGGTGTGGGTCGGGAGATGACTCTAGACACAGTCTCACCGGCCCAACTTCCCTTCTGTGAAATTGGAAGAAATGTTCGTGCTGACTAAACATATGATTCATTCTAAAATGCTGTTGATTGTTAAAAATAATTTTAAGTAAAATTAGTCATAAGCTTTTCCCCCCATGAACTGGAATGATTTTTAGATTCCTTGGCTTGGCTCTCAGGCTCTCTGGGTATTGAAGGTCTGGAGTAGGGCACAGGATCTACTTTTTATCAAGTAACCATGATAATTCTAAAAATTTACTTTGGAATCAATCAGTTTGCTTCACAGAGTGTAAGGTGCTCGAGGGAGGTGATCTGCCTACAGCCAAGGTCAAAGTTTTGCCACCAGCCCAGGGGCCCTGTTCCAGGTACACGCCCCTCCTTGCATAGTACTCATGGGCTTTTTGGGTACAAACTTTCTGGTGTTTTCCCTTTAAGTTTCTGCTGCTGCTTCTAATTTGGCCTGCCTCACTTTCCAGTGTCTACCTGTTGGCTGCTTTTTTGGTTCACTTATTTTCTGGTCCATTGGATGAACCATGGCCTCCTTCTGCTGCTTTCCATGCAGACTCTGTTAACACCCAAATCTACGGCTGTCCAGGGTTGGCCCCACTTGGCTTGTGTCTTAGAGTTCATGGCACATTTTCTTTTCTCATAGGATTTTGTTTTACACTTACTGAAAAAAGCCCTTGCAGACTTACACATTTGATCAGCCCAGTATCACTCTCAGGCATACATAAACAGGAATATATGGGAAACAAATCAGTTAGGCATTCCAAAAACTTTCCGTAGTCAGGGGCTGACTTTTTCCAATTGTTCTTTGATTCAGGGCTGTCTACAGTTTTCCATACAGTATAAATTCTGTGCTGCTGAAAATGTAGCTTCGACAGCCTTCTACAAAACCATGTATTTAAAAAAGCCATTGTCCCTGAGCTCTGAACAGGCTTGGCATTATGTAGAACTTGCCTACTTTTAAAGTTGACTTTTAGAGCTGTGGCCAGTCTTTTTGGATGAACAATCTCCCCTATTCTTAACTTTCACTGTTTGGTTTTGAGAGGTTAAGGAGTGATCCATTTTTCTCTCCCATTTTTCCCCAAGTCATTCACACCCATCCTGCAAATTATGTGGCTTTAAAAAAAATATTTGCCCAGGTGCCATGACAATGATGGCTTGACAGAAATGGTAAATTAATATAATATTGTGAAACATGCATTGAGACTTTAAAGCCCAGAGCCTTTGATACTGAGGAAAGTGTGCAATGAGGATTAATGAAATTGTATGTAAAGAGAGAGATTTGGGATTTTACTTCATTGTTGTTTGTGACTGGCTTTCTCACCTTAAAACACATTCTAAACATCTTTTCATTAAATATTGCATAAAACTGGGCTTTAAGATCTGCAGACTTCCTACCCTATGTATTACCATGATTACTGATGCCTTTTTGGTCTTGCCACCTAATGTTGTAAATGTTTTCCCTGGTCGTTTGTTTTTTTACAACTCTGCTTTCTGTGGGGAATTGAGATATTTAAAAGTGATTCTATCACTTTTGTTTGGAATAGTCAAGAAAACAGAAATAGCCTAAATGTCTGTTGATTGGTGAATGGGTAAAACCAATGTAGTAATCCACACAGTGGAATATGTTTTAAGCCATAAAAATGAAATGAAGTTCTAGTGGATACTACAGCATGAATGAACTTCAAAAACATCATGCTGGATAAATGACGTTTGTCACCAAAGACCCTGTGTTGTATGATCAGGTGGGTGGGGACAGGTAGGAACACAGGTCCCCATGATAGACCTGAGGGAAGGTGCTGAACCTGGTCCTGCAGAGGACTGTACAACTTGATAATTTACTAAAAATGAAAATGTGTGCATTTTGTGGCTTGTATATTATACCTTTAATGAAACCACCAGAAAAACCTATTCTGCCACCACTTCTGTTTTCCCAGAATGTTAGGTTTTAAGGTGAAATATATGCTAAATAATATAAAAGAACATTAAAATATTGTTTTAGAAAATGTCTTTCAAATTTAACTAACTTTTTTTTTCTTTGTTTACAATTTTTAAGACATAAGATTACGTGTAGATAGCTTAAGGTCAAAGAACATGATTTGTCATAGAATCTCTGGGTGAACAGATACCACTACCACCGCCAAGGTCAACCACAGGCTGGATGTGAAAGTCCCTTGTCTGCCCTTCCTAGTCCCTCCCTGGCTTCTGCTCTAGCTCTTTCGGAGAAGGGCAGCCCACTTCATTTCGAGGCAATCTATCTTATTGTCTTACAGTGACAATTGTTAAGTACAAATAATGAAACCCAAGTCAGTCTTTAGTCACATTCAATCCTAGGCCACTTTCTGAACTCGTACAGAACAAGTGCATTCTCTCTGCTGGAAGGGAGCCCTCTGCTCTCCGGATACTGGGAGCCAATAGCCCAGGACCCTAGGGCTTCTCCTTGTTGGGCTAAACAGTCCCTGGTGACCCAGCCGTCCTTCCAGTGCTGTGGAGGCGCCCATCTGCACCAGCCTCCTCCCCGACATTTCACCAACCCACCTCTTGAGTTGTCTAACTCCCCCGTGGACAGTGAGCACCTGCTGGTTGCTTTCCTTGGCCACTGAGTTATCAATGGGATTCTTAGAATGCAGTCTTAGAAGAGGGAAAAATGACCTTACTGGTGATCTGGGCCATTTCGGTTTGAACACGGTGGGTCTTTGCATTCCTTGCTTCATTTACAGAGGTCATAAGAAACGTAACTGTGTATCTTGTCATCTTTGGCCAAAAAAAGTAAGATCAGAAGCTATGCCATCTTTTTTTCTGTTTCTTTTCTTTTTGTACTGACTTCTGGACTAATTGCAAAGGTTCTTCTTGACTGTAACATGGCAAGAGGGGTCTAGTGTCTACATTTACTTGTTACAAAAGATGCCATGAATTTACATAAAAATTTGAGAAGACCTGTTGCACTCATTCATTTTTCCAAAAATATTAAGTGTCTGCTATGCATCAACTTTCTGTTTTCAGCACAAGAGAAAGAGAAGCAGTATCCAAAGCAAAGGTTTAATTTGTGTGTTTTTGCCATTTTAGAACTTACAATTCAGTGAAAGACCTAGATAACAAACAAGTCCACAGAGGCATATGTGAAATAGTAATATGCAGTGATAAAATACTATGAAGACTAATAAAATGGACTCGAGCTATAATGGACAGTGCTAATGCAATCAGGGAAGACTTCTCGGAGGAGATGGCATTTGAGCAGAGACACAGCTGGAGTGCAGGAGTGAAACCACTGGTGTGCGGGTTACTCTCTACTGACTGGTCCTCTAAATGTTCTTCAATAAATAAAGAAACAAACATGTATTACATATGTTTGTTACAAACTTTACCGACAGAAAGACACATAGTTCACATTTTATGAATAATAATAAAATATCCAATATTCTTTATTATAAATTCTCCATAGCCAATTAATTCTCCCAAAATGCTTTCATTGATTTTTGCTGAACTCTTGTATTCATAGCCAAACTGCAGTTTTAATTGACAGGAGTGGTTCTGACATGGATGTTGGCTGTTTTCTTTAACATTAAATGAATAAGAAGAAAGTGAAACAATAGATATGAATACCTGAATTTCCCTCATTCACCAATGGGGCGAGTGACTTCTCTTCTGAATAGGATAATTGTTTTCAATTACTGGAAGCATGTTTCTTCAAATGTTGTATTATTCACAACGTAATGACTACAGACCTAACACACTTTTCTGCCTAATCTGCATTATTAGCATTTCTGTCTATCACTTTTGTAAGTCCAGACAATCAACAAAACAAAAAAAAGTCAAGCTCCGATTTGTAGCACTGGACAATTTCTGTGGTGTAAATATTCCCACTAGAGGCAGTTTTGAGCTACCAACATGCAGTCCCTGAACGTGGCCTTGGGAAAAGCCATGTACACCATTGGATAATAGTCCCACTACATAGATACCACAGCCTTGACCTCAAGAGTACAGATGAGAGTGAAATGGGACAAAATAATGAAGAAGCCTTGAGTATTTATAACCTGTGTTTTTGATATAATTCATTTACCTGTAAATTAGCAACTGTTACAAAAGCCCTGAACATTTAACAGTGGGGAGAGAGCTGATTCCGGCGGCTCCAGCTTGGCACAGAGTGAGACATGCGCTCTCAGGGAAGAGTGTCCAGGGCCGTGTATGTCCATCCTCAGGCAGGAGCAGCGTGGTATCTGTGGAAGTGAAGCCAGAGGTCAGGGTGGTGGGTGCGGGGTGGGCAGGATGAGGGAGGTGGGCAGCAGAGATGGTGGGTCCCACCAGAAAGGGTCTTTGCCCCTGGTGGAGGGGTCATTTTAAGGGGAGGGGGAGTGACCCACAGAGCTCCATAACCACCAGGTGAGGCCACCCTCCATTCGCACACCACCCTCAGCAGAGAAGCAGAGCCCCTGATCAGCTCTGTGACTTGAAGGAGCCACTTAGTTCCCAGACATTGCTTTTCTAATGTAAGATGATGTAAGACGAGGAAGCTGGACTGATGTGACCTTTAAGGTTCCTTTAAATTCTAACAATCTCTGAATCGAGGTTAGGCTTCAGATTCTTTTCTTATGAATGCAGGGAGTCTTCCTCCTGGCTGTGGGGAGACCCCTGAGCTTTCTCGGCTCTCTCCACACATCGTTGTAGCTGCGGTTAGTTTTGTGAACACTGCCAATCCATGGCATCTTCAGCATGTCCTACTTGCATCTGAATCCAGTGGCTTGTTCTGCTGCCTGCACACAAAAGCCTCTGTGGTCCCAGTGGTCACCGCTGGCTGGCGCTCCAAGCTGGGCCCCCATTCACATCAGCTCCCGTCACGTACCTGAATGAACACAGCCCCAAAGCCTGAGATGTCTGTCCGAAAAAAGGCTGCCAGTAGGGAAACTAACTCAAGGAACTTACTGAGTGCTATTCTTGGATCTCTACATTGATATTCTAGACCACTTCCAAATTAGGGACTGAAATTCCTGGGTGTTTTTTAGATTGTTATATTGGAGAATGAGTGAAGATATCACAGGGGAGAGTAAACATCTGCCTCTCGGTTACGACCAGCTCCAAACTCAAGAGATGAAGGACATGAACTGTACCCTTGTGATTTAAAACTCCCTGCCTTACCCTGACCACTCTGGCTCAGTTGGTTGGATATCATTCCACAAAGCAAAAGGTTGCTGGTTTGATTCCCGGTCAGGGCGCATGCCTGGGCTGCGGGTTCGGTCCCAGGTTGGAGCACATAGTAGAGGCAACAAATTGATGTCTCTCTCTCACATCGAAGTTTCTCTCCCTCTCTTTCTCCCTCCCTTCCCCTCTCTCTAAAAATAAATAAGTAAAATATTTAAAAGAATAAATAAAATAAAAACTTCCTGTGTCAATAATAATCATAACTTTTAGAAACACCCATGGCATAGTAGTTAAGAGTTCAAGCCCTGGGCCCAGACTGTCTGCATTTGGCTTTTAGGTCAAACATTCCTTGGCCAGGTTTTTAACTATGAGTTACTTTCCTCATTTTAAAATGTGAGATGATAGTAACAGTAACTGCTTTGTCAGGATGTTATTAGAATTAGATGAATTAATACATAGTGTTCATACAACCTGGTGGTTTTAGAAGCCTCCTCTTACCTACAATTTTATTTTCTCTTAGGACAACACCTGTCTTAGTCAGTTAGAGCTGATATTATAAAAACGCTATAGCGCGGGTGGCCTGAACGACAAATACTTACTTTCCACAGTTCTAGAGGCCGGAAGTCCCAGATCACAGCACTGGCAGATGCGGTGTCTGCTGGGGCAGTGCGGCGCCCTTCCGGACTTGGCCCAGCACCGAGGCCCTTACTTAGCCTGACGCCTGACAAATGGTAGTAGACATGCTCACCACACGTATCCTCATCCATAACGGCATCGTCAACACCACCGACATCCTCCTCCTCCTCATCACCACCACATTCTTCATCACCACCACCACCGCCATCAGCGACCTCCCATTGGAGGAAATAGAACTCCCAGGAGGCTGTGCGAGTGGGCTAAGGGAGAGGACTGAGGTCAAGGCAGAGTCCCGTGAGCAGGAGATGCTTCTGTGCCGTGTGGTGCATGGTTACAACTGCTGGGTCCTCACTCTCTGAGAGGATTTGTCCCTTCTAAGAGATTCCATTGTTTGACTATGAAATATGAGGCATTGGGGAAAGCACTGGACCTGGAGGCCAAGTTCTGCTTTTCATTCTTTCTCTTCCTTGACTAACCTTGAGTGTGACCTTGGGCAATTCACTTCCCTTCGAGGCTCAGTTTCTTTATCTGGCCAGTAAAGGTGCTAGACCAGATAGCTTGTATAGTGTTTCTTTACGTCCCAGTAGCCTCTGGTTTATTTATTGAATTTAGTTGACATCCTTATGTGTGTATTTATTTCATTTGTTAAATACATTAGTAAAGTTAAAAAGGTAATGTAGTGTGCAGACTTTTGTTATTCCATCACCAAAGTCTCATAGTGTCCAGGACATCCCAGTCTTTTCCAGTGTACCTGTAAGTGTGCTGCTTTGGAACTTACGTTTTCATTAACCTTACAGTGTGCGTGTTTCCCATACTGATACCTTTTTGTGTATTGAGTGTTTTAACACGGCACTCAGGAAAAACTCCTGCACGGCCACCTTCCTTTTCTGCAGCCCTTATCGCCCAGTCCTCGGTAGATATCCTGTTAGACCAGAAGAACAATTCTTGTACTTCCATGTGGCGATAAGGCCTTTCAGGCGAAATAAAATGGGGCGGGGGTTGGAGTGGCTGGAATGGGGGCGGCCGGCTCAGACGAGGCCACGGAGGGAAGTCTGTCCGAGGGAAGAGTGCAGCGGAGGCCACCTGCAGGAAGTGGACGCGTGAACCACATGGAGGAGTGGGGAAGGGCAGTCTAGGCAGACAGCACAGTGGCAGGCGTGAGTCTGCGGTGTTCGTGGTGCAGGGAGAAGGCCCGTGCGGCTGGCAGCGGGAGCGGGAGATTCCACGCCTGAGCTCTCTGAGGTGAAGGAACGCTCCGGCCCTCTACTCTCCAGAGTCAAACTGGATCATCCCCGTCATGAGTGAACACCACGTGGTGGAGTGCTGAGTCACACACTCTTAGTCACTTGCTGTTCGGGTGTGGGGCTGATTTGCCTTAAAGAGAAAGAGGGGAGTTGGAGATGCTACCCTTCATCTGAAGGGCTGGCTTCATGGGCAAGGGCACACTGAACAGATGAAAACTGGCCCTTGTCTTGGAGGCTGCAGGATCCGCCTTGTCACTGGGGCTGGCTCGTGGAGCTGAGAGCACTGCCAGGCCCTGCACATCCGAAACCTGAGTCCAGCCATGGCGAGCGCCTTCCTTCCTGCCAGAGGGCAGGGGCAGCTCTTTGGGAATCCTGGTCCCAGCACGGCCAAGTGAACTTCAGGCACAGGCTACTTTTTAAGTGGTGGTTTTGCTTCCCGAGTTCCTGTCTTGGCAGCAGATGTCTTTGTATTCCTGGTGCCCTGAGAGGAGCCTTTAACACTCCGGAGAGATTTACCAAGACCAGTCTTTAGCCTTTACATTGTACCCGAGTCTCACATTTATTTTATTAACTTGACACCAAGGTGGTCAGAGAGTTAAGGCATAATCTGGCATGTGCAAAGAAAGTCCAAGAGACCTATTATATTTTAAGGGGTTTTCATTCTCGTATCCAAAGATAGGGTTGGATTTTGACATGATGGATCACTCTCGGACTTTCTGCTGTGTTCATGTACCAGTTTTGCCCTTAAAACATTTACCTTGGATCTTTAGAGCAAAGATCTAATAAAATTGTAGAATAGGAAAGAGTCATGTATATTCATCAGGTTAGGCTAGGTACTGTAAGAAAAGCTTCAGCAGCTCAGCGCCTTCGTAAAATAAAGTTGCTTTTCTTCCCCCTGTCCCTCTCTCTCCCTCATGTGGTGGGTGGTCCAGGCTGGGTTGATGGGAGTAGGGGCGGGATTCTGTTCCACTCCATCATTCAGGGACCTCCTCACGTAGCAGTGACACCACCTCCCTGCCCAGGGCTTCCCTTAGGTCTTCTGCATCCAACCAGCCAACGGCCACAGAGTGTGTGAAGGTGGGGCGGGGGTCTCAGAGTCAGGCCTGGGAGGCGTGCACATTGCTTCTACCCCCTGGAGAGCCCTTGGTCACGTGGCTCAGCTGTCGAGGACTCGGCTCTCAGCTCCGGCACACAGCATTCTCAGAGTGCTCCGCTGCCCACCTGCGTGACAGTCAGTCGGTGCGGCAGGTGACTACCGACTGCGATAATTCTCTGACCCAAACCGAGAATGAATGGAACAGAACAGCGGAGGGTGGGGCCCGGGGGTCTGCGTTTTAATAAGGCGCCCCAGCCTGAGCTTCGAGATTCACTAGCTAAGAAAGTAGAGGGGAAGTGAACATGGTATTTATTTAATCATGTTTATTGATGTAAAAACATGATAAATGCTCTTCCCTTTCTGCTCTCTCTACCTTTGGCACCTGCTCAAAGAGGAATTAAATTAATAACTTGTTGATTTGTAACTCTTGCCCTTTAAACATGTAAGCTCCCAGCACGCTAGATGTCAGAATCATTAGTCAATACATCAATACTCTTAAGGAGTCTGTTCACTTAACTAATAAAGCAAAGCCAAGGCTGTTTTCTCCCGTGTCCTTGGCCGGCAGAGCCGGTGCCCTCTGTGCAGGCTGCCAGGGTGGCGCTGGTGATGGATGTCTCCTTTGCTCAGCTGGCTGTGACCCTCGGGTCCTCTTCCCTTTCCTCATCCTCTTCCTTTTCCTGGTGACCAGTCTCTCTGGGGCTTGGCATCCTTATAAACGTTACACAAAGAGCTTCCAATTGGCCAGACTTCAGCGGTGGAGGGTGGTGGTGCTGTTCCTGTCTCTCCTGTTACCGTTTGGCTGAAGAATTCCAACTTCCTTATGTTCCCGTGGGAAACTGCAGGCCCGTAAACCTGCCCAGGGTTGCGCCCAGTGTGGGCCGCAGATAGCACGGCTCGGAGGGAGCTCACCCCAAGCAGGGGGGCTCTTTGATTCACAGAAGATGGGGCCATTTCTATAGTCACACTGGTATCAGTCTTGTATTCCTGTCTCCAGAAATTTCGAGGGAGAATCTAATAACCAAAAATGGAAATGGTATTTTACTCCAAGGAAAGAGACTTTAAGTTTTTTAGTTCTATTTCTGTATACCAAATGCGTGTAGATCTTATAGCCCAGAAAGTGAATCATTCTTGTGAAATAATTTTCATAGATTAAAAGAACTACGAACAGCAAGATACAAGAAGTGTTCATTGAGAAGTTCGTATGTGGCAGCCTCTTAACATTCTTTATTTCTTATAATGACCGCGTGAAGCTCGGGCCCAAGGTGGTTGGGTTGCTTGGCCAATGCCGGGTGCTGAAGCAACTGAGCAAGGAGTCAGTTCAGTTCAGCTCAGTGCAACGCAGTTCAAGTCAAACAGCTCTCAGGCCCCTATGGAGTGTTCACAGCACATTCATGGGTTCAGGAATCTGTCTGGGACATTAGGGATTGCACTGCAGGCAGAGGGAAGAGTACGTGCAGAAGAGTAACGGCCCAGCACAGTGAGTCTGGGGGAGCCTGCCCCTGGCGTGCGGTGGGAGTAACAGGGCTGGGCTGGAATCATGTCTGGAGGCCACGCAGCTGTCTGTGCAGTTCTGCAGCCAGTGAGGAGAAGGCATGAGTATTTTCAAGCAGAGGTTCAGCACGATAATACCTGCAATTACCAGGAGAGCTGGCGCTGGCGAGAAAGTGAGAAGTGAACGGAGTTATCTGGGGAGGCCTGAGCCGGACTGCAGCCCTCAGAGGAGACCGAAGAGTGTCCATTCATCCTGTGCTCATGGAGCACCCGCCGGCAGCACTGGCTTTCACTCGGGGGTGATGTTCCCCCACAGAGAACACTTGTCACTATCTGGAGACATTTTTGATTCTTTAAAAAATTTTTTTTTAAATTTATTTTTAGCGAGAGAGGAAGGGAGGGAAACATCAGTGTGTGGTTTTCTCTCATATACCCCCTACTGGACACCTGGTCCACAACCCAGGCATGTGCCCTGACAGAGAATCGAACTGGCGACCCTTTGGTTTGCAGGCTGGCACTCAATCCACTGAGCCACACCAGCCAGGGCTGGGGACATTTTTGGTTTTCACAACCAGAGGAGAGAGCTACTGAAACCTAATGGGTAGAAGCCAGGGGTGTTGCTGAACATCAGGCCAGGCACAGGACGGCCCCCCGCCCTCCACCCACAGCAAAGAGTGATCGGCCGGCACATCAAGGGTGCTGAGGTTAAGAAACTGCGACTGGCCTCCGGGATGTGGTGCAGCTGGCTGGGCTCTGGCTGACAGTCACAGTCCCCACATTCTTTGTCACCCCATCTGCTCAGCGAAGTCAGTCCTTGCTTGAGTTTCCTTATTGTCCAGTAGGTATAAGAAGATAATAGAAATGACTGAGTGGTTGGGCAAAAACATTTCATGAACTTTCCAGTGCTTATTTTTATATATAGTGTTCCTCACAGGCTCATAGTCCAGCCAGGAAGAAGTCCTTCGCACCCCAGTGAAGCAAACTGCCTTGGGGTTTCCTTTCAGTTAACATGCATTACATTCGAGTCTCCGAATCCTTGTTTCAGGGCTAATCCTTGCCTTTTAGACAAATTATCTTTGATTTCTTTTTACTTTTGGCAGCTGTAGTTTTGCCCCTGGAGTATCCAGTTTTTTTCACTGGGCAGGTGTAGATCCAGGTAGTAAAGAAGCACAGTGTTGCCAAGGTCAGGACATTGCTGGTATGAAATACATTCACCAGCCCTGACCTGGTCGCTGCCAAGCCTGCGTCAGCATATAGTCTTTCATTGCACAGGCTGCTCGTGAGACAAGTGCTCACCGAATGAGGTCATCTTAGAACCTTTGTCAAGGAACCTTAGAGCATGTGGAAGGAAGAGGCCGCCTGTACTTCTACAGACAAACAAACTGGGGGCCGTAGGTGCTGAGGGATTCGCTTGAGGTCACACAGCTGGTGGGTGGCAGCCCCGAGGCCCCGTTTACAGGGTGTGGGCACTGAAAACAGACCAACGCGCCACCCCGGCGCTTTGCATTCATAGGTGGCCTGGCATCGTTTTCTTTCCGTCTGAGCAGAGGGGGATCAGTTAGACATTTAGGTCCCATCTGCTACAGTGATGCCCACTGAACTGGGGGTTGCATGTCTGCTCACTGCATGTCACTGCTCACAATGACAAGGGCCACTGTGTTTTCTCTGTGACAGGGGGACTCCTTGGACGCAGAAGATTAAGGGTCGGAATTGGGCTGCACTTGCTTTCATGACTTCTTTTTTTTTAAGTCCCATTAGTATTTAAAGGTAGAGGAAAGTGTAGGTAAAGGAAGATGCCTGTCGGGCGATACTTTGCAGGCTTCCAAACCCCCTCAGTCTTTTCCAGTGTTCGTCTCAGCAGAAATCCATCTAAGGAAGATCCTTTCTGGCCGGTTAGGGCGTTGGAGGCCTGCACTGGGGACATTTTTTCCAAGTTTGCAGTGAAGTAAGGACCAAATTGCCGGATAGGCCTGGCTCTTTGAATGCTGTCTCTACGACTGACTTAACCTCTCTGAGAAGTTTACTCATCTGTCAAATGGGAATAGTAATAGTATTTGCCTCTGAGTTAGAAAGGATTAAATTATCTTTAAATTTGCATCAAGTGTTTTTTCGTAGTACCTGACAAACTTTAAGAGCTTCATATACAGGGTCCAACACAAATAACACCCCTTTTTATCACAAAATCATAAGCATGTAATTCTGTAACACAACAAAATCATATTCAAGCACATCATATGATATTTAGGTGAAATGTTCAAGTTAAAACTATAAATTATTACACCCATATTATTACCCTACCAACCACTCTCAAGCAGGTGTTACTTCTTGAGTAAGAACCCTATTCATAGGGTCTTGCCAGACCCTATTCATTAGCTATTATTTTTTATTATTGCTATTATTGTTGTTATTCCACTATGAAATGTGTCTTGCACATAGCAGGTTTTTAAGCAATGGTACTTTTTTTGTGTGTAACATCTCTGCCACCAAGTGTCTGTGTGGCCCAGGAAAACTGTACTCTCCCCCCAAAACAGCCTCAGCTTCCTATCTTGAAGGACATGAGAACAGTCCCTCCCAACTCAACACACTCTGTGTAACGAGTCTCTGAGTCTGTGATTCTGGTCCCAACACAAGGAGAGAACCCAAAGTGATAGTGATAGGAATGAGTGATGTGAACCTACTGAGGATGCAAAGAACATTTCCCACCTCGACTATTCAGCGCTAGAGCCTCGCCCCTTCATCAGGTAGAAGGAACAGGTGGGGGGCAGGGTAGGGAGAGGCATCAAAGAGCCCCAGTGTTGCCTGAGAGATTCACATGCCACTTGCTCTCTGGTTGACTGGCTCTTCCTAAGGGGGCCCCTGATGAGTCGCCTGCACGTGCCACAGTCTTGACAGTGGGAATGGGAGCCTCGACCAGAGAGCCAGTGCTCACAGAACTCAGGCGATCGCCAAAGTGGCGAAATGTTGCGAGAACGTCGTTTGTCTTATCTCTGGTGTGATTAGAGGTCTGGAGTAGGAGTTCCGGGGATCTGAGGACACGTCTGTGACCTATGGACAGTGTGGTTTAACACCGCTTCTCTTAGCCTGGCTTCCTCATCTGTGAAATGGGAGACAGAACCGTCAGGGGGTTGGCAGTGCTCACGGAGCTGATGCAGAGTGAAGGGCCTGACCTGCACAGTGCTCTCAAGAAACGCAACTTTGTTGTTACTTGTTTTCCACAAACGTAGCGGTGGAGCAAGGTTCTGAGGCCACTTTTTGTTTAAAAGGGTATATGATTTCAAGTTTGGAGGCTGAGCTGATTGCCTGGCAATGAGCAACATTGTTTAATGGATTAAAAAATACCCTTAAAAACACGGAGAACAACGCAGACAGAACTGTGCACTGACGCAGTCTGCATAGGTCAATAAATATTGTATCAGGTCCAGGATGGAAAAAAGGATGTTGCCGGAATAATTGTGATGCGATAGTCTAAAAAAATAAACCCAACAATGGCCGTGTGCTGGCCAGCAGGAAGCCCCAACAATACCCGCACCTTTTTCCTGTGCCTTACCCGGAGTTCCTTCCAGGCGGCACAGAGAGCCGATGGGCGATAAAGTCGGGTTCGGTGCCCGCTGAAAATAGAATAATTAGTGTCAGATTGTTATCTGATCATAAAACGGACTTTGCAAACACCCCGCCCAGGCAGTGGTTAAGAAAGTTGCTTGTGTCTGATAGGGGTTAATATCCAAAATGTATAGAGAAGTTATAAAACTCAACATACACGTAAAAATAATAATAATCTAATTTAAAAAATGGGCCAAGGACCTGAATAGACATGTCTCCAAAGAGGACATAGAGATGACCAGTAGACATATGAAAAGATGTTCGATGTTAGTGATCATCAGAGAAATGAAAATTAAAACCATAGCGAGATACCATCTCACACCTGCCAGAATGGCCATCATCAATAATTCAACATACGACAAATGCCGGTGAGGATGTGGAGAAAAGGGAACCCTAGCGCACTCTTGGTGGGAATGCAGACTGGTGCAGCCACTGTGGAAATTCACTTCTGGCAATTTATCCAAAGAAACATGAAACACTGATTTGAAAGAATAAGTACCCCTATATTCATTGCAGTATTATTTGCAATCCCCAAGATATGGAAGCAGCCCACATGTCCATCAGTAGATGAGTAGATAAAACAACTATGGGACATTTACAAATGGAACATTACTTGGCTGTGAAAAAAGAAGAAAATTTTATACTTTGTGACAGCAAGGATGGACCTGGAGAACATTATGCTAAGTGAAGTAAGCTAGTCAGAGAAAGAAAATTACTTATGTAGAATCTAATGAACAACTTGAACTAACAAGCAAATCGGAGACAGACTCCTAGATGGAGAGCAGGCTGACAGATCTGGGGGACGGTGGGGGCAGAGGGACTGAGCAAAAGGGAAAAAGACTCATGAGCATGGATAAGAGAGTGGTGGTTGTTGGGGGGAGAGGGTATAAGGTAGCTAAACGGTAATGGAGAAAAATACAGTACAATGATAAGCAAGTCCCTTGTGAGGAAAAGGTCCCTTTTTTCAGCGGAGCAGTCCCCTCTGAGTCCTGCAGACCCATGGAGCCTCAGCCCCTATGGAATGTCAGCTCAGTCTCACCTCCATCTCCAGGGCTATGGTTACATCCCTTATAGTCCTCCTTGTGAGTGGTGACATAAATAGCAATTTCTTATATTTAGAGAGAGCTCCATGTGTGTGCTCACTGCTTATTCCATGGAAGTAGGGCGGCCACTCCTCACTTAGGGCAGGGCTGTGACCCTGGACGAATGACTCGTCCCCTCCGAGCCTCAGTTTCCCCATCTGTAAAGTGGGAGATAATGATCATGTAATCTTCCTGGGTGTCATCAGGATTCTTTGAGATGCTGCTGGTGAAGTGTTCAGCAGCGCACCTGGCTTTACTCACTAAAGTTTAATAATGAAATAAATGGTAATTATTATTAATAATAATCTGGTGAGGAACAGGACACTCACTCTCCATTATGAAAGTGAGGAACCGGCGCTCATTTCTTTATGTTTACTGAGTGGCCATGTCCCAGGTTGGGCTGGGATTGTACTTTATCCTGGATGCTGGCAAGTGGCACGAAGGTACAGCTGAGCAAAGGAAGCGAGAGTAAAAAATGAGCTGAGTGCCAGAGCTGGTTTCTCTGCTGAGGGGGCACGAGCCCTTCACGAAGGGGGAGAAGGAGGCTCACCAGCGTCTCGGGGAATAGTGTCCAGGCAGAAGGAAAACTCTTTAAAAATATTTGAAGACACCTACTCTGGGTAATAACTGTCAAGATTCACCATGTTAGAAATTAAAGCTGAGAAATTAAAAAAAAATTAGTTACTATTCATTTAAAATGGCAATAGTAAACCTATTACATGTTAACATAAATGACATTTTTAAAATTTGGAAATTATGTTTTCTCAAAAAAATTAGAAATTAAGTGAGGATATTGGCATTGTTTTACATGGTTACAAATTTCTTTAATATTTGCTTAACAGAACATAGATGGATTCTCACATCAGCTTCTGCATTCAACAAGCTGACTTGTCATTGGGTTGAAGGAAGTATCTGGAAAAGCAGCCTCACGTGGATCGGGGCTTAGAAAACAGAGGGATAGTCTAGTTGCCTTTTGAAATAGTTCTTCTTTGTTCCGCACCAAAGCTCTACAAGTAGTAGTTTTGTGATGATGAGTGTCAATGTGGAACCTGAAACCATACCATTGAACTTGTCATGCTCTGTAATATTACAATTTATTAGTCTATCTTGCACTTTGAATGGATCTTTTAAGCACTCATGAATTTGTAATATCTTGCATTGGTTATTTGAAAAATATTGGTTCACTGCATTTTGCAAATCTTCCAAATTTGACACTTTTCATTATGCAGGCCCCAAAAAAATCACAGTTACTAATATCACTGTCAACCTCATCAGAAAAGTCTTAAGTGTTGGGAAGCTGTCAAGCCATCAATGGCGGTTACAAGTTTACCATACTTTAATTTGTGCTCAAAAGCACATAGTTTAATCCTTGGCAACAAATACCATCAGTTGTTTTCCTTACAGTGATTGGCTCACCTTACTGATCTTTGAGAAAGTGCCTCGCAAATGTATCTCTGAATAACTGTAGTTCATCTGTTGTTGTTGCAACTAAAATGATATTGACTGAAATAGGACACTAGTGGAGCTTAAACAATCACATGAGTGTCTTTCCTAGGGAAGGTATTCATACTTATTTTGTTGCACAGAAGAGGACAAAGGCAAGGACTCAACGGTAGGAGTGTAATGCCATTTATAGTTTTTACTGCTTCATCCAGGAATCCTTTTTTAGCTCCCAGTGCGTGGTGTGAGGAATAAAATTACGGTTTGGTATCCCCTGCCTTGATTTTGCACTAAAGACGCTGCAGTTTTCCCCGCTATTGCTGTGCACTATCCCTGCAAATGTCAACACAGAGAAAAAGGCAAATACCATAAAATTATGATGAAAATAGGCTTGATCTCATGTATCCCCTAAAATCATCTCAGGGACCATTGAAGACTGCGGCTGTAGATAATACTGAGGTTGAGCATATTTTTTTATCTGTGTTTTCTTCTGCAAACTGGCTATTCACATCCTTTGCCAATTTTTCTATTGGGTTGTTTGTCTTTTTCTTATTGATTTTTAGAAGTGATGTATATGGCGAGAATAGAGCTTTTTGACATATGTATTGCAAATATTTCTTCACCAGCAGGAGAAAGCCTACATAATATGTGCATCCATACATTATAAAACACTGCATTGCATAGAATAATACAGAGTATGCTAACCTGGAATGGCCTGAAAGATATTGTTTAGTGTAAAAACATGGCAATTTTCTGAAAATATAGAGTATGTTACTTATAAATTCCTTTCTACTACACAGAATAGTTATTTTATAAGTATAGATATAAAATTATATAACTGTTGTATATAAAACAGTTTTTATATAAATACATAATAACTTATATATATATAGAACATGCATGTGTTCTTTATATGTAATATATACATATATTAATATGTAATACATATATTAAATACATAGGAAGATGAACAATATCCTGAAGGATAAACATCCGAACTATAACACAAAATGATAATACTCATTGTTCGACCTAGAGAAGACTCACATTTGTTTGGTATTCTGATTGTCTTTTCATGCATAAGAATACATTTTTGAATTTATTAACTAAAGTGGATAACTTTAAAAGATTATGGAAACATGGCTTTTCGATCCTTATAACAACAGCACACGACAAGCAGGACTTCCATATGCGGTAGGAAGAGTAACAGAGAATGATGCATCCCTGACCAAACGATGGTGAGTTCTGGAAGCTGGAGGCTTTCTTAAGGGTGCTTTCCACTTGGACGTGGTACCACTTCACTGTCATGGAGCTGTGGGCCGAAGTTTTCACTAAACTTAAAGTGACCTTTCTTTTTCTACTTTCCAAATTCTGACCAACTAATGTAAATAATCCCAAGTCAATATTTACATACCATCCAGGGTATAGTAACCACTCTAAACCAGGGTACTTAAAATATTTGGATCAGTTTGTTTGATTTAAATATTAGTGACTGACTTTTACAATTTAGTAACAGCCTAACTTTCTTATATTTACCATAGGGAAATAAATAAAGTTAAGGTTTTAGCCCCCAAGGCACCATTTCAGGGATTTAAAACAAATGTTACTCTTGCATGGAGTTCATATAAGAAATGAGATCAAGAAATCCTAGAAAAGGGCTGACGTCAAATTAGGAAAAGCTGGAGCAAGTTAATTTCCTAGGTGTTATCTTCTGAAGTTGCATGTTCTTCATATCTCCCATGATTCATACCAATAGAAGATGCAATTGAATGATCAGCGATATTCAGGGCACATCTTTTGTCCAGATGGTTCTTCCAGGGCTTTATGAGTGGCCTTCCCTGCGCATGGCTGTGGCAGTGGCAGTGCCGAGAACAGCCCACCAGTGTAAAGGCTGACCACTGCAGTGCGCCGTAGGTGTGTGTGGGGGCGGGGACAGGTCCATCCTGTTTATCTCATCATGCCGGGAGCTGCAGGACTTACCCGGCAGAAGAAACATTTCCTTCCTCCCCGATCACGGGTAGAGCACAGGATAAGTTTATAATTTTCCTTTAAATGCCTTAACATCTTGGTAAGGTTTGGAGCAAAGAAACTAAAGTGTAACTATGATCTATCCTATGCCAGGGAGTCTGAGAGGTCCTGTACATGTTTTTGATAACTGTATCTGCATAAAAACAAACAAACAAACTATTGAATAGTTATTATCTCCACTTTACAGCTGAGGAAATGAGTTTGCCTGAGATCACAGAGCTAGAATGTGACAGAATTAGGATTGCTCCCAACTGCCTTTGACCTTAGAAATCAGGCCAGACCATCGCTCACACTTTCCTGCTAGAGATGGCAATAACAGCACAGGCAAAGGGATTTTCCCAGGAGCCTCTTCCTCTCTCTGGCACACAGTGGTGCTCCTTATCACCTGACCTGCTCTTGTCCCATTGACGTGGGTGGGCATCATCCTCAGCCATATTTTGGCTGCTACCTCTTCTCCATCCAGTAGCCCATGCCTCTCAGCCTATGCTCTCAACGACCTTGACCTGCATTTCACTGTAGACTAGCTTTACTCCTCTCCTGCCATTCCTAAGCCTGCGTTTAGAAAGGATTGTGTAAACTCATCTCCACTTCCCTTCTGTGTGTTCCCTGATAAAGCATTGCAGCTGGACACCCCCCACCCCTCCCTTGCTGAGCCTGCCTCTCAGAGATGTCACTCACGCCCAGATGGCAAACCAATGAAGTTTTGAGCTTACTTACTGGACCTTTGTATTTTGATCGCCACAGTTTCTGCTGAGAAAGTCAAGCCCCTTACTTCCCATGGTGCTGTTGTCTTAGTTTTTTTTACCTTTACTTCCCTGGCCATTTTATTACTCAGTCCTTTTCACCCTCTTCTTTCTGTCATGTGTGGTATGCTGGGGTGGGCTCCTCCCTGCTCCCAAAGGTCAGGTTGTCACTTTCCAAGAACTTTGTGACCCTATTAAGGTCCTTTTGGTCTCTTGAAATTGGCTATGGAGTTGTATTTACACAACAGAAATTGGCAAATGTTAAAGGTCAGTGCCCCTCCATCCCTAGGAGCATTAAACATCTGCCAGCACCCCCACTGCTTCTACCCTGCCCCCCATTAATGTGGGTGTTTTCCGAACAAGCTTTCCCCTCACTGGACACATTCTTTCTGGAGGATATCTCTCCCTCCCCAACACACACACAAAGACACACACACACACACACACATACCGTCACCTGTACCCTTAGCAGGTATCTGCAGCCCTAAACTCACTCCACAGTTTCAGCCCCGTGGATCCAAACACTTCCTGAGGATGCACGTTTGAACAGACACCCTAAGTTCGCCAAGCCCCAGACTGAACTCAGCATCTGGTTCTCCTCCTAAGGGCCCTGCTTCAACTAATGTCTCCACCTTCTGCCATTCCAGAAATTGGGGGTGACCTCTGCTTCCTCAGCCATGCTGAGCCCGAGAAGACATTTTTAAAAAAGGGATGGTTCATTCATTCCAGGAGCTAGTTCTTGGGTGGTAACGCTAGGGAAATGGTGATTTTTAGATGAAGGTGTGGTTTTCTTTTTGATTTTTAGACCGTTCAGGTTTCTGTGGTGTGGGGAACCTGAGATGCTCAGGTGCTGCCTATTTCTACTGTGAAAACAGCATCTCCCTCAGCACTCAGCAAAGGGGGGAAACAAGTTCACCTACCCGTATTTTGCATGTATGATGCACGCCCATGTTTTTGTGTGCATTGTACACGGGATTATACCCATGGTACGTAATCATTATACTCATGTATAATGCACATCCTTATTTTTCCCCCAAAGATTCGAGCAAAAAAGTGCACCTTATACATGGCAAAATACAGTCAATTAAGCATCTAGTAGATGCCAAGAGTTTTTAGAAGCCTCTCCATACATAAGTTTACTTAATCTTCTGAATGTTTCCATGGCATCGATATTACCCTCATATTTTTGCACACAAGAGACACCGAGCATTAACCGAAACAAATGGCCCGTCCACGGAGCACAGGCAGTCAATGGTAGGGCCCTGATCTGGGCAGGCCTCAAGGGCTCCGCAGCTTGCGACCGCTTCGTTGCCCCACACGGCCTCTTGCTAGGTGTGTCTGTGAAGGGAACTGGGCCCTGGCAGCTTGGCTGACCGGCGGAGAGGGGGCCTCTTCCCCTCAGCCCCCTGCAGGAGCTCCAGGGGTCCTCACTCTTCCCAGGGCCGCCTTCCTGTTCTCCCGCATCGGCAACCTCGCCTGCCCACTGGAGGGCCTACGTGGCATCACACCCACTGAAATACCTAAAGGGATGCACGCAAAGTTCATTACTATTTTTTGGAGTCTTTAGGCTGAAAGGGTTTCCTCTCTTGGAGAACGTTGTTAAAGGCATGATTTTCACAATTTTTTCCAAGGGACCAGCATGCAAATGCCTACTATGAGACAGGCTTGTGCACCAGGAGGGATCAAATGTTACAGGCACTGGATGTGCAGCTGGGAGCTGGTGCCTCCCCTCGAGGTGCCGACTCCCCGGCAGGAGACAGGCACCCTACTGACGAAAGGGTAGGAGGGGAAGGAGGAGCAAGGGCCCATGGGTTCTTGGTGGCTGTTACACTAGCTACTCCTACTCCTCGAAGGGTGTGTTGTTTACTGATAATCACGTCATGGAGTATCACTTGAGACTACATTAGTCTCTGTATTGTTAAATGGCTCCCCCCAAATTAATGCATCATTAGAGCCAGAGGGATTGGGAGGAAATCACACAACTCTCTTAGAAGACTCTTCAGTGAGTCTCTGGTTTGTCTAGATATTCTTCTCCTTGTGTGGAATTTGGTTGTGGTACAGTGTCTCTGACATTCATTGCGTCAGTATTAAACAGCTTTATACCGGGCATTTTGAATGAAACCACGAACAAAGTGGGTACCAGTTCCTTTCTCGTGGAGCTTGCATTGGGTGAAATCAATTTAAGAAACCCAATATATCAAGTTGAGCGATTTAGGTAATAGAAAGAAGTAAAAGAGAGTGGTGGGAGAGAGTATGTGTTTGGGCCTACTTTATACAGGTGTCAGAAAGTTCTCCCTGAGGAACTGATATTTAAACAGAGACCTGTATGCAAGAATAAACAGCCCTGTAAACACTTTGGGGAGAACATTTAGGTGAAAGCCAATGGCAAACAGAAGAAAGAGGAGGAGGAGAAAGAAATAAAGAAAGAAGGAAGAAGGGAAGAGAGGGGGGAGGGATGAAGGGAGGAAAGAAAAGAAAGGAAAAGAGAAAAGGGAAGGGAAGGAAAGGAAGGGAAAGGAAAGGAAAAGGGGATATGGCTGAAGCAATTGATCTGAGATTTGGTTCAAGAGATAGCTGGGAGTCAGCCAGATTATATTCATCCTTGTAGACCGGGGAGAGGAGTTTCAATCTGGGATTTCATTGTGGTGCTTTGGGAAGGTGTCAGAAGGCTGCAGTCGGGGAGTGGCATACTCTGACTTATCCGTACATACATCTTTCTGGCAGCTGTATGCAGAGCTCAAGAAGGCTCCTCCAGAGCTCCACAGGAGACAAGGTCTGGCGTGGACCAGAGTGGAGGCAGAGGGGTTGGGGAGAAGTGTGTGGATTTGAGACGTATGTTACTGAAGGACTTACGAGTAGTAAAGGAAAAAGAAGATTCAAACATTTGTCTTCAGTACCTGTGTGGGCATGGCGACCATCGGCAGAGATGGGGACTGCTCGGATGGGAGGAGTTTGGGAAGGAAGGGGTTTTTCTTGCATTCAAGCACATGGCCCTGCTGCCTCTGCTAAAATCCTGTCCCGGTTGGGGAGGGTTCGGCTGGCCACCCCTCTGCTGGGTGTCTCCGAAGGGAAAAACCTGTTCCACGTGCCCATCCAGGCTGCCTTCTCGCACCTTCCATCCATGGGTGCATTGTTCTTTCTCTGGAAACACATGGAAAACACTTGCTATCTACCCAGAATGTTGCCAAAGATATGAATATCCAGATTTTTTACATTGTTTTAACACATTCAAATTTCAAATGTGTTTGTGTAAGTACACTGTTAATTAGATCGTAATGTGTGTACAGGGATTTCTCTGAACTAACTGGGTAATCTGTGTGGGACCGTGTCCTGTGGCCTGAGTTGTGAATTACATGCTACGTCTTTTGTGATGACTTGTCACCCAGACACTTTACATAATTTTTTTTTGCTTTTTAAAATTCACTTTGCACTTAGTTTTAATGCAGTATATGCTTATTGTATAAGAAAAAAATTGAGACAAGTAGATAGATTAAAAAAATATGCCATCTGGCATCTCAGTACGCGAAGACCTTGATAGTTAAGTATTCAGCTCATTTTTTTTCCCAGTATAGTTTCTTTTTCACTTCTATCACAAAGGACAGTTTTATTCTCTACATACATATTTTGCTTTTTCCATTGGCATTATAGCAAATGTTTAAAAGTAATACTTCTGAAGGGTTCCTCAAAGAATATTCCTCACAACATTTGCTGAGTATTTCTGTCCATGAGATGACTTATTTATAGTTAGAGTTTCAATGATTCTCATATCTTAATGCCTCTATGGTGAACAAACTTTGTTATACGTTTTTTTCTGCAATGTGAGTGACATCCTAAGGGGGTCACAGTGTTGGAGTGTAGACTTTGGACACAGGGCCAACACCACGTTTCCAACAGGGTGATGTGATTGACCTTCCCATTAGTGTGGACATACATGGCCATTTGACCCCACTCAGGCCTCCGTTAAACGACACCCTTAAAAGAAACATTTGCTTATTTGATAGACAAAAAAAAAAGCCCCACCTGTTTGTGTTGATATTATCATTTGTATTCTGTGGCTTACCAGTGAGAATGAATTTTTTTCTAGATATTTGTAAGTCATTAAATTTCCTTGTTTCTGAATGGTCTGTTTTTTACTTTTGCCCGTTCATCAATTGCATCTGTTCTTTTTAAGACATTTCCCCGCCCTCCACGTCATCATTCCCTCCCTTATTTTGTTATAAATACACTTGTAGGAGGTTTTTTTTTATGAACTGCAGTCCAACTAACTAGAACACCAAGCATCCAAATTTTGGGTGAGAGGCAAATGGAAAAGAGAAATAGATGACACTTTCAAAGTAGAGAAATTCCAGTTGAGTGCAGTCTTTCTCCAGCTCCCAGCATAAAACTCATCAAAGCAAAAATGGGTTTATTTAGACGTCTGGGAAATATACTTTGACAAACACCCACTTGATGACTGCCAGCACCACGAAGAGACTTTGATATCAAAAATCCACAAGCAGTGCTGAAATAAATGATGTATTTTCATGAGAAAGGGCTCTTTGCTGACTCATTCGCTTTGTCCAGGTGATGCGGCTGGAGCCTCTTGATACAAATGAGGCCTCCTTTTCATGTAAATGACATGATAGAATTAATGAGGAGCTCGATGCTTTCTACTTGCTTTGAGCGATGTTTGCACACAGTTGCTTTTCAGTATGTTCCAAGATTTACATATTTGGTGCTTTTGTAACTCCAGAAATACTCTTTCCAACTTCCACAGAAGGTAACAAAACATCCTTCAAAAGTCTGGTTCCTGTGCACCGTAGGCCATAAAACAGATCTACATGGACTCTTTAGCCCCACTTCCGATAAGTTTAAATGCAACCAGTTCTATTAGAGTTTGATCTTTCACTTACCTACAGCACAAGAGAGGACATACTGTGCCTTGTATTTATGGAAGCAGAAACTACTGCTCTCCATTGTTGGAAATTATTAAAGGTGCATTAGCCATCTCAATGGGTTTCCAGGTCACAGGTGAGGGGCCTCTCCTGTTCACTAACAATGGCTTGGCAAACGGTCCAAGGCAATATGGAGGCTGTCAGGGAAGGTCTTGGGGACAGGGTGATATGCAGAAAAAGTTTAAGAGTTGAGATCAGAAAGACTTGGACTTAGAGTCCATGGTGCAACTCAGTAGTTCATTTCTTCTTGGGGAAACTTTTTGGCTTTTCTGGCACTCAGCTTTTTCATGCACAACCTCATAAATTAATACCAGCAATTCTTACCTGGCTTGGCAATTGAGGATTGACTGAGATAGAATATAGAAGCCACCTAGCAGAGTGCCTGGCCCTGAATACCTATTACATAAGTCATCATGCTGCTGTTATTGGCACCATTGTTATTATCTGTATCTCTTACTATGACAGAATGTTGCTGGAAGAACAGTGGGCCTGGATAATAAATAAGCTTGTATTTTATAAATAGCCTGTATCATAACTAATGTAGCAATGACAGCGAATGCTTCTTGAGCACCTGCCATGTGCTGGCTCCTCGTGCCTGCTAAAGGAGAGGAGAGGGTGGAGCTAGCCCTCGCCATTGCTGTCTGGGATGTACGGGACAGAGACGCTCAGAGGGAGCAGGTGTGGCCACAGAACGGTCACATGACAGGGCGGAGTAGGAGTCCTTGGCACCCAGTGGCGCTGTGGTCCTGGTTTCCAAAGCTGCTCTTTTCCTGTGGAGGCTCAATATGCAAACTTGGGATTGAGGGTCAGCTTGCAGCCTTGAACCCCACTTCTCTCCCTTGAGGCCCTCTCGATCTTCAGGGACCACAGACCAAATGTACTGACCTGGTACAACACCCACCCCTAGTTTTAGCATGCGACATGGAGACCCCAAAGTTGAGGAAGTCGACACTAGCCTGGGGTGTGGCTGATTCATTCAACTCTACCCTTGACTCTCCTTTTTAAAAAAATTTTATTCTGTTTCTTCTATTACAGTTGTCCCAATTTCCCCGCCTTCTCCCTCCTCTGTCCAGCCCACCCCCTGCTCCCACAGACCATCCCCACACCATGACTGTCACAGAACCAGAGTGAACTTCCCACAGTGGTTGTACACCTTCTACATCTGCTTGTGCAAGTTTACTCTCGACCTGTCATTAGCTTCTAGAAACATGACAGGATGAGGGTTCCCTTCTGGTACCTTTGAACCACAGACAGCATCCATTTGCTTTCAGTGTTTAACATGGTGCCAACCCTGAAATCAGAGGAGTGCAGGTGAGAGAAAACCGGAAGTTGTGTAGGTCACAGAAAAGCCATGTTTTCAGAGGTTCTCAAAAAAGTATGCTCATGTTGTGAAGAACCAATAGGAACAGGGAAGGAACACTCTGAACCACTGTCTGAAGAAGTTGACAAAAAAGATTCAAGGTGAGGAAAGTCAGGGGAAGTATTTTCCTCAATGCAAAGACTCAGTTTGATTCCTTAAAAGTTAAAAAGTTTTCATGCTGCAAGGAGAGGTCTCAATTACACCATAAAAAAAACTGAACTAGAAAAAAAATACCAAACAAAATAACAGACCCATCCTTAATATCTTTACTATTTAGAGGGCCAGGAGGAAGCCACAAAAGCGCTTGTGAAATAAGGTTTAAAAGTTCCTTTTTCAGAGGTGGAGCTACAGAAATGTAAATAAAAATTGAGTGAAAGGATGTCCTATTAGTGAAAGGATGTCATTGGCCAAGGAACTTGAAGTGAGGCAGCCTGGGAAATGGAGAGGGGGAGGTATGTGGTTTTTACCTTGATACCTATAACTTGCACAAACACTCAAAAACTGGTTTTTAAAAAAATAAAAATTAAAAAATATATATAAAAATTAAAAATAAAATTAAAAAATACCATTTTTATGCTATTTGATAATGCCTTCAATAATCTGCAGAATGAAAATAGCTTATTTTTTTTAGTGCTTGGCATTTACATTATAATGGACTCCAATATTTAACATATAAAAACTATATACAGGGAGGGGCAAAAGTAGGTTGACAGTTGTAAGTATGTGAAACATAGAGTTTATTCTTGCATTTGCTAATTGTTGTATCTATTTTCTGCAGAAAGAACTGTAAACTTACTTCCGCCTTGTATAACTTACACCCAATATTTAACATACGGAATCTGTTGGAATCATTCATTCATTCACTCATTTGTCAAATGCTTCTTGAGCTGGACTCTCTGCTAGTTTCTGGGGAATTAATAAAAAGGACAGGCATGGTTCTGCCCCTGTGTAGCGTATATGGGAAAAGCACATTCTTAGGAAATAATCCAGTCCATGGAAAATGCTAAATTTACCAAGACATTTATTACAGCATTACTTTTAACACTAAAATTGGAAACAGCCTCACTGTTTAAAAACTAAGAAAATTATTATCTGTAATTAATTTACTGGCTATAGCTATTGAACACGGTGTCTGTGAGAAAAGCTGTTTATGCTACATTAAGTAAACATGCCAAGGGTACAGATTTGTACACATGGAATGATTAGAATTATGCCAATAATGCAGGAAGGAAAACTACAGCAAAAAGAACAAAAAAGTTGTGTGATGCGATTTTGGTGGGCTCTCCTTTTCTCTTTGTAGCATTTCCCCGTGTTGAAGTATGACAGTAACAGTTTCCCCTGGGAGTGCACTTGCCCTTCCCGCCTTTCCTGAGCTTTAATACCTTTATTCATCTAACCCGTCTCCATAGCCCTGAGTTCAGACAAGGGAATCGGGCACCAGGAGTTGTCAAGCTTGGGCTCAAACCCAGGAATTCCAGCTTCAGAACGTGACTTCTAAACTTCGTGTGCAGTGTTCTCAGAGAGAGAAGCTGGTCAGGCTTTACATATACACACCGAAGCAGTGGTCTCCAGGGCCCAAGCTCTTCGGTCTTGTAGATGAGGTGGAGATCTTAGTGATACCCGCTGCCCGAAGACCACTGGGGAAAGTCTCAAACCCAGGGGGCAAGCAGAAGTCAGTTTACAGTTGTGAAGCCATCCTTTGGAATTAAGAAAGCTACCATTCCTATGGCCTTTTTCCACACGATCAACTGTAAACCTCTTTTTGCTCACCCTGTACATTTGAGCTGGTGAACCTTTCTGGTGCATTTTAAATTGCCATTCAAAAGGCAGTTGTGGTGCATATTCAAAATATTTTTGCGTGCCTTAATAAATGTGTATCTAATAAGTCTGGGATACTGTGAATCCACTCACATTTTCTATGTTCAGAAATAGACCTTACTAAATAATTTGAAACACATTTTTGATTGTGTATACAAATGTAAATCAGCTAATTTATATATTTTAAGTCACTATTTAGAACATGGATTTTTTCTTAATTCATGAAAACAGTAGATTTTGTTGATGTATACAGATGTAAATCAGCTACTTTATGTATTTTAAATAACTGTATATAACATGCATTTTTTTCTTAATTGGTAAAAAATGATATTGAATGAGGTCTATTTTGAAAATCAGTTTCCTCTGCTGAGTCAACTTCTCTTTGCTCTTTGTCCCTTTCTCTCTGGCATTCTCAGCTCTTCACTTTCTGTGATTTTCTTGGCTTTTTCCTTTCATGGAACAAGCCCCTTCAAGGTCAAGAAACCACTGTAATTTGCACTTTGGAGATATTTGTCAACCACAGGTTTAAATTCCCAGCAAGCAGTTGGGATTCTGGGCTTAGGTTGCTTTGTTCAGCTTTATATTTGTTGACTCTGGGTAAAAAAAAATAATACGTGTAGAAGAATTACAAAGGTGACTCTTAAAAGCATGTGAAAGGATTATAACCTTAAAATGTGTTTGCTCAAAGCCATGAAAATAGATGAGTTTCCCAAGAGTTGCCCAGCAATATACCTTTATAGACGTCTGGAAGGAATACATGAATTCCACGTGGGCCTTGATGGCCTTTTGCAGAAAATGGGGAAGAGCTTTGTGCTCTAAGAGTTTATGATGTTTTAGGTTACGTCACATGCATCTGACATTTAATTTGAACGTGGTCCGTTGAAAATGTCTTCTGGTTTTCATTTGTCGGGGCCCCCTCGAAAATGTGAGGGTGGATTCTGGGGCAGCCCCCCAATTCCCAGGGTTTTCTAGTTGTTGGAGTCTACAATAAATGCAGATTTCATTTTCTAGCACAACACCCAATATCTGTGTAGGACTTTAGAGTTTACAAAACATTTTTCACATGCCTCATTTTGTCTTAAAGTAGGGTACAAGGGGGGAAGCCCCAGTTAAATCTAGGTTAGGATACAAACTTACAGCACCTTCGATATTTTTCAATGTTGTTTGCTTTCAGGATGGAAAGGAATGTTCTCATTCAAAGGTAATTATGGGAGAATTAGAATCTTACTCACATCCAACGTCTTCTAAAGGATTATCAAACACCTGGTAAAGAGGTGCACGCGTGATGTATGATGCCATTGAAAAGCGGTTTCACCAGGTGGAAGAATTTGAATAAATCATGGCATGATCTAATTTAAATATTCGGTTCATCAGCTTCAGATAGTTGAGGGACAATATTGATTTCTTCTGGGCTAGTGTGAATCCACTCACATTTTCTATGTTCTAAAATAGACCTTAGTCTACTGGTTGTGTTAGCTCCGCTTTCCCGGGAAATTCGGGTCTGGGCAGAAATGTCAAGTCTAGCTGTGGTTACGCCTGCCCTGAATTTTAAAAAATGTAATAACTGAATCTTTTTCTACAGGGCCTAAGGAAAAAAATGGCATTCTATAATTTTCCTGAGGGTCTTGGGTAGATAAGGCCGGGCATATGTGGCGTACCCAATCAAAACACAATTTCACAGGTTATGAGTTTGCGTGAGATGCAGTCCCTCTCGTGGAACCTGGGTTTGGGTGTGCATGCAGAAGTGGGGGGATGCTGCTGCAACCAAGCAGGTACCTCTGGATGCTCCTACTCAAGGCTGTGTTATGGGCAGTGGGTCCCTCCTTGTCTCCCCAGAGCAGGACCAGGGAGCTCTGAGCTCAGTTGCCTCGGGTTGAAGAGGAGGGGATCTCTTTGCCTGTCCTTGGACAAAAGGATGAGCAGTGTGTCATACGAAGAGCCCTTGCTTTCTCAGGACTGTGTGTGGGGGTGGTGCAGACTGTGCCACGTGCTAGAATACATTTGATAGTCTTTGTGAGCTGGACATCTTTGTCTGAGATTGACAGATGCCAAGTAAGTTGTCCAAGGTCAACATTCATGGGCTAACCACGGCACTGGGCTATCATTCACATAATCCAAACAGCAGTGCTGGAGATGCGCTACTAAAGCCATGTGGTAGACATCGTCTTTCTTTAACCCTTTCCCCTCCCCAGGTTGACTTTCTGTGAGTTTTCCTCTGTTACGTCTTTCTGCACAAATGTTCAGTGGCTGGGGAAGTTGCGATAGGAAATACTAATGTGCATTTTTGCATCGATTTGTAATCAGGCTCATTCATAGAATAATGTGAGGTGCAAATATATATTTACACGGCCGTGATCATGTACACATATAAACTTAGACTACACTTTGTAACTGAACTTCACGTGCCTGTCAAGTTTCCCACTGTTTCCGAGGCTCACTGGGCTCAGTGCCTGACTTCGCTGTCACTGGCTGATGGGTGTGGAGCTTCTTAAATCCTTAGCTCCTGATCTGTGGGGTGATTAAATGTCCTTCCTGATAGTGTTTTGAGGAGGATAAAAAGAAACATGAGCCTGCAAGAGCTTTGTAAATTGGAGGGGGCTGTAGGTACAGCAGGTCTGTGTTATTAGCACTCAGGGGTCAGAAGACCTTTGAGGGCCCTTTCAATTCAAAGCCCGAGTGAGCTGGGTGACAGTGTCGGCCACTTTCACAACTTCCCCGCAGCGTGTGTGTGTGTGTGTGTATGTGTGCGCGTCTGTCATTAATGGACCTGTTTGTGCAGAGTTGGACTCAAACACAGAGGTGTTTCCTCACCTGCACATCAAGAGCAATGCTTTCCTCATGGTTTAAATAAGAGCAGGATGTGAGGCTCACTGCCCTCTGCCCGGCACATGGTAACTCTCGATGTTGGTGTGTTTCTCGGTTGAAAAATTTCTGTAAAGAACATGAACTAAATCAGTGTTTAATATTTGTTCTACCGTTGATTAGCTACCTACACCAACCTCCTATGAATATGACAAATTCCTTAAATCATGACGTATTTCTTAACTTGAGAAAATTCCTTAACCTCAGCCTCAGTTTCCTCCTCTGTGAAATGAAGATAATTCCCACCAAACTGGGTCAACGTTAGGCTGACATATAAGCATGTATGTGAAGTACCTGGAGCATAAGAAGCTTAAAAGATACTTTGTGCTCCCCCTTCCTCCTCATGCATTAGTGGGAGAGCACCTTTGGGTCCCGCCCACAGGAAGCATGTGGGAAACCTGCTCTTGTGTTTCGTGCGGTTTTCTCACCGTCAAGGCACAGTGCCACCTCTTCACTGGTCCCAGGGGAGGGGCCTTAAAAACCAAAGGCGATTGTCGCCTTCTGAGGTGAAGTCACTGGTCAGGCTGTGCCTGTTGGACCTTCGGAGTAAGTTCTTCCAAAATGCACGACACTGTGTTTGAATTTTTATCATTATTATCATTATTTGAAAAAAAATAGATGTAAAATTTTAAAAATTAAACACATTGGAATAACTTTAGTTAATGACATATAATTTCAGGTGTGCAACTTCATGATACAACATTTGTGTCCTCTGCACCCGAATTCTTTACTCAGTGCTTGGCGGGCTGAATCATTTGTAAGCACTAATGGACAACAGACGAATGTCTCTGCCGGCGCACTCTAAGTCGCCTGCTGTGCCAGGCAGAGAAATGGTGGAGCTGAGTTTGTGACCTCGGTGTGTGTTGGGAGCTCTGCAGCAAGGTGCTTCCCCCAGGGTGTTCTCTGAAGGGTGACAGTCCTGTCTGGGGGTCCTGTAAGTACTTGCCAAGACCTACACTAACATCCCAATGGTGCTTCCTAAATCTTGGTGCAAAGCTCTCAGCTGTAGGTTTCACAGACGTGGATCTTGTGTCTTTAAGGGCCAAAAGGGAGCCACAAGCATTCTTGTGAAGTCAAGTTTAAAAGTTGCTTTTGCAGATGTGGAGCTGCAGGAATATCAGTGTGGCCGTGGCGAAGATGTCCCCCTGTGGTCACCTGCCGTGGGATTTGAGGCAGGGGCAGGGACGAGGGAAAGGAAGGTTGGTTGGCTTCTCCGCATCTGCTGCTTGCTGATCTCCATCTCCCAATTCCTTTAACTAGGGAGCAGGCCAGCTTCCTCCAGCACAGGAGCTGGGACGTGCCTTTCAATGGCTAGTTTAGTTCATGTATTTCTATGTCAGAAAAATCCCATGTTGTAAGAGAGGTCATTGCTCAAGAAGATGTCTAGAAATCTTAGCTGTTTATGTAAACAAGGCATTGATTTTCTTTAAATGAGGGTGGAGTGAAGCTTTCTTTAGTGCAGAAAATCTTACCGTCTCTGTGCCCAAGCCATGTGAGATGAGATAGAGGCAGAAAGCCTTGTCTCTGCCTTCGGAGATCTCGGGGTCTCATGTGCAAGTTTTCTGCTTTACAGAACTTTCTGAAGGAGCATCAAAGCTTTCCATGAGCTGGAGTGCTAAGTGCTGGGAAGTTCAGATATGCAAATGTATTCCTACCCAACAAACAACCGCCATTTTTTGTTCTTATTGTTGTTCTTAAGCCAGTGCATTAACAGCTTTGGCTGCACTGAACTGGTTGGTCCTCCTGCTCTTCTCTCCTGGGATCACTCATGTGACTGCAATCCTCTGGCAGTTCTTTTGGGGCTAGATGGTCGCAGGTGGCCTTGTGTAAGTGTCTGATGGTTGGTGTTGGGTGTTAGGGCCACATGTCTCCAGCTGACTACACTAGACTTTTTCGTGGTCAGGCAGCATTTCAAGAAACCAATGCCAGTGTGCAAGTAACTTTTACATCTCTACTTATATTCTGTTTACTAATATTCCATGGACCAAGACAAGTCATGTAGCCAAGCCCAGAGTCAACATGTGAAGAGACTACGCCGAGACATGGGTATAGCAGGCATCATTCATTGGGTACCATTTCTGTGACAATCAACCTCAGGCTCTGACCTAAGTGATAACAGCAATGGTTTCATCTATGTAGTACTTCATTTATGTATGTGGTATGGGGCTTGATGCTTCAAATACACTACTTTATTAAATCTTTATGATGATTCTTCAGGGTAGATATATTATTCCAGATTTTTTAGGTCAATTAAGTTTGCCTAAAGTCATACAGAGTGGACATGGCTAAGATTTAACATTGAACAGAATACTTTTGTAAAGATACAGGGCTCTAAGGATCGCTGAATTTGGAAATGTTTGTGCACCCTAATTGCTCTCAGGTCCCAAGGAAGCCCACATGGCCCTGTTTGCCCATTTGGCAAATTTACCTCCTCTGCCTGGACATCAAGGCCCTTCAAACTTGGGCTTCATCTTGGTTAACCATTGCTACTTTCTCTGCTATGAACCTCTCCCAGCTCAGTGGCCAAGGTCATCTCTGCTATCAGATCTCTTCCCCCTTAACAGCTTCACTCCCCTTGCATAAACTACCCTCTACTTTCTCCTCTGCCATTTTCCCTATAAGTCATTCACACCTACTATTTATTGACTTCCATCTAGGTACCAATCATTGTTGTGCTCAGAATTTTATATACATGGAATCATTTAATTCTTAGAACAGTATTCCCATTGTAAAAATGGTATCACTGAGGCTTATAAAACTTAAATAAGGACACACTAGAAGTAGCCTGTGGATTCCCTGCTTATCTAAGTTCTTCCCCCTAGACAAGCTTTTTAATAAATTCAAATGAGTTTTAGATTTGAGTCCCATAAACTCAATAATTTGAGTTTCTTCAAATTTTGAGAGTGAGGCCAATAGTGGACTGTTAATCCACCTCTCTCTTTTTTGTAAATGACCTTGGTTCACGCCAAGGGTACAATCATCCATGCAACCATTGTCATTGGAAAATGAAGGTTCTCTTCTATTGATGATTCACATTGTAAAGTACCAGACAGTGGTGTTTTGGAGCAGGTGTGCCAGGGTCCAGTGTGCAAATTTATCCCCAATTTTGTGTTTAGTGTTCGTAGCTTAAAATCTTCCTTAGTGGGAGTATTTACACCACAGAAATTGGCAAGCACTACAAGTCAAGGGTCTCCACACCACCAGCCCTGGAGCTCCATTTACCAGCACATGACTATGGCACAACTAATTTAAGTAGGAGATCAAAAAGGACAGCTAGCTGGTGTAATGGGGAACAGAATTCTACCTCTGAAAAATGGGTGTATTTTTTGAGTCACCTTAAAACAAAACACCGCACCTCAACAATGGCTAAAATTATCTACCAACAACATCGAATGTTGGTTAAGATGTAGGGTAATTTAAACTCTTGTATCTTGGTGGTGAGAGGGTAAAATGGCGTGACTAGTTTGGAAACTCTTGGGCAGTACCTTATAAAGTGAAACGTATACCTACCCCTATGACCCAGCAATTTCATTCTTAGGTATTTACCCAAGAAAAATGAAAATTTATGTCCACAGAAAACCTTGTACAAGAATATTTATAGCAGCTTAAAAAATAATGGCAGGGAAAGGGGTGAACAATTTGGGTTTGTCCATATAGTGAAACACTACTGAGCAATAAAAAGGAATGAGCCACTGATACATGCAACAATATAGAAGAATCTCAAAATATTATGTTACATGAAAGGAGACAGAACAGAACTGTATGTACTGATAATCCCATTTATATGAACTTCAAGAATGAGTGAGTCTATCTATAGCAATTGACCAGAAGAACATTGACCACCTCTCAGGGAGAGGGTGGGATTGACTGGCGGTGAGCCTAAGAGAACTTTCTACAATGAGATAAATGTTCATATTTTGAAGGGGATTGTGGTTACATCGGTGTAAATATAGTTTTTGAAACTCAAATTGTAAACTTGAGATCTTTGCATTCCATGATACATAAATATGACCCTTACTTAAGAAATCAGGGTCCACATTCTTGAGTGCAGGATATGCCTGGAACGAGCTCTTCTTTCATTGTCCTGCATTGTCTTACATTGTCATGTAGGAATAAGTGACTGGAGTCCAGCGAGCTAGAGTTTAAACGCCATGTGCACTGTGTATCATCTCTGTGCTATGGGAAGAGCCACTTAGCCTCTCTGAATTTCAGCTTTCTCTTCTGAAATATAGGGATAATTTATTCATGTATTCTTTCAACCAATCCATGTGCGGTTACTGTGTGCATTATAACAATAGGACAGTGGACAAAGCAGAGACTTCCCTTCCCTCATGGATCCTACCTTCTAATGCTTTTGCCTCTAGGGGTCACGTGCCTTCAGGGGTTAAGACACTAGTGGGCTGATGGGGTTCAGTTGCAAACCAGGTAGAATGTGATTGTGCCAATGGAAGAACCCCTACTCTGCTCTAGCTAGTTCCAGTCCTGCAAGCGTGATGACCCAGTCCTGCCAGGTCTGGTTTTTCACAGAATCTGGAAATCCTGGTTGTGAAAGTTTCACATTTCGTTCACTTGGTTTTTTTAATTATAGTTTAAACACTTCGATTTGTGACCTCTTGCAAAATATACTCATTCATACAACATTTATTTATAAACCTCTGCCTGGGGTGTATCCTATCTGCTCTTTTATCGCTGTTTCTGATTCCTTATGAGTGAAATAGGAATATTCAACTCAAAGGTGAAATCGTATGGTACCTGTTCAGTGGAAGCCAAGTTGAGGTTCTTTCCTGAGTCAGTCCCTCAATTTACAGGGTTTTTCTAAAAGTTCAAAAGGTCTTGTAGTTTTGCTTTTTAGGAATGTGAGAGGTTCTCAGTTTAAACCTAGCCCAATAAATATGTCATTTATGTCTCCATTTGTCAGCAGTATTGATAACATTTGCAAAGGTCCTTTGAATCTGATCATCCTAACCTGGGCACTAGCTTTCTCAGAGCTTTGTAGGGAGATTGATAAAATGCTGCTCAATGAGTCAAAACCAGCTACTGATCTCTATTATAATCCCTTTCAAGACTTAGGGTGTGTAATTTTGTTTCACTATGAATTTTGACATTAGATTGTAAAAGTAGAGTTAGTGTCAACGTGCCTAGCAGACAACCAAAATCATAAACCTTTTCTTTAAAGAATGTTATGCCTTAAAAACCTATCTAGTCCAAGGAATATAATCAGAATTTCTTTGTATTTCATTGTTTATAGGTATCAAAATATAATGCAGACAAATCAGATTGAGATATTATCCTTTTCCTATAATTTTGTATCATCCTTTCTCTTTCCTCTTATTAGTCACATTCTAGCTATCCTGGCTCTTCTAATTATAAGCTGGACAAGTGACCTTGGACAAATTTGTTAATCTTTCACTACGCCCGCTTTCTTTCTGTAAAATGGTGATGATAACAGTACTTTCCTTATGGGATTGTGAAGATCAAAAACCTGGTATGTGGTGTAAAGTACTTTCAACATCACCTGGAACACAGTAAGCATGCAACACATGCATTAATATAATAGTTATTATTTTTATTATCCTTTGACTCAGTTAGGATTAGTTTCAACTGTCAGTGACAGATTACCCAAAGCAGAGTGCTTTAAAGAGGTGGGAAGCTTGGTAATGTGTGAATGCAGGCAGTTCAAGGCTGGCCATGTTTGTGCTAGCATGCAGACAGGAAATGAAAAAGGAAGGGAGTGCCCTTCCTTCAGTGACATCTGCCAGTAAGTGCACGCAGTAGCGTAACTGGCATCCCATTGGCTGGACATGGTCACGTGTCACACATAGTTGCTAGAGAGACTAGTCTGTCTAGGCCAATTTTCTTCTGGGTGGTCATGTGCTCAGCTAAAACCCCGGGTCCGATCACTGAGAAAGAAAGAGACAGCTGGCGCCTTCGTTCCATCACATTCTCCCCAGCAGGGACCCTATTCTTTTCCGAAGTCGCCCTGGCCACTTGGAGTCAGTTTCCTTCATCTTAGAATATTTAGGATTACACCTTGGCCAAGTAATATTCCCTTGTATCTATGTACCACAGGAGTGTTACCTTTTGCGACAGCACAGGTGGACCTAGAGGGTGTTAGGCTAAGTGGAATAAATCAGTCAGAGAGAGGCCATTGCCATATGATCTCACTTATATGTGGGATCTAATGAACAAAATAAACTGACAAACAAAATGGAAACAGACTCTTAGCTACAGAGAACAGACAAAGAGACAGCAGGTCAGTGGGTGGGGGGTGGTTGGGACACTGGGTAAGGAAGGCGATGGGGTTGAGAAATACAGATTGCTAGTCACAAAATAGTCAGGAGGATGTAAAGGAGAGCATAGGGACTGTATCCATAATTTTGTGATGGCTGTGTATGATGCCGTGTGGGTAAGGAACTCTGTAAAGTTTTTGATCGTCTAACAACTATGTTGCACCCCTGAAACCGATACAAAATAATATGGACTGAAATGGTCATTGAAAAAAATTTGAAAATAAATACACCTTGGATATCCTGAATCTGACTTTCTTATCACCATCACTGTTACCATTACTGCCCTTGTCCAGGCCACTGTCCTGCCCCAGGATTACTGTGGCAGCCACCAGTGGGACTTCTGCCCCAGAGCAAGCTTTGAAAATGCGGGTCAGGTCCTGTCTCTCTTCTCTGCAGTGCCCTCCAATGGCTTCTCCTACTTCTCAGAAGAGGATCCAAGCCACACTCTCTGTGGGATCTATGTGACCCACCCGCTCTTACTCTGCTCTTATCTCCGTTTCCCTCCACCCCACAATCTTCTAGCCACACCAGCCTTCTTGCTGCTCTTCCTATGCTCCTAAAAAAGTCATCTTTCCTTATGCTCTTCCCACTTCAAGGAGAAGAACAAGCTCGGAGAGGCTGAGTAAATTGCCCAAGGTTGTGCAGCCTAGAAATACTATAGGCAGGATTCCAAACCGGGTCAGTCTGACAACAAGCTGTATTCCTTCATTCAACCCCAGTGGCACGATTGCTTAATAAAGTTTGATTGCTCTGTGATGGATTTCATAGATGCAAAAGTCCATTTTGTGAGAAAAACGGACTTCTCAACCAGTTTTACCAGTTCTCATGTTTCTACGACATCCACAAGTCCTGTGGCAGGGGAAAGTGATGTCTTACAGGTTCTGTCTCTGGCAGAACCCGTTGGGAGTCTCTACTCCAACGCCTGTACTGTAGACAGTGATAAGCCTCATCAGGCCTGAGACAGCACAGGCTGGTCGGGTCCAAGCCTTCTTTCCTGGACCAAGTGGAACTATGCTCTCAGGACCTGTGGTTGGACCTCTGCAGGTCAGTCGACTTTTCTGTTGTCATTGGTGCAGAATCGTCTCTGTTTGGCACAGGTAAAACTAGATACAGTTTTTACTCCATGCACTGAGATGCCTCTTTCACAGAGCTTTGCAGGTGACCAAAAAGGAATTGAAAGGGACATCCTTGCCCTTAGGACGTCATTTAGAACAGTGACTCGACCTAGTGAAGGGGGGACAACTTGTTGGGGCTTCAGTGAATCAGAGATCCTTTTGAAATTACATACAAAATCTTGTCTGTATACGTATGTGCATTTGTTTTTCGCGTGAGAGGAAACTGAGTCTTTCTCCAGTTCTCTAGGGGGCCCGACACTCCCAATCATGGTGAGAACCGCTCGTAATAAAAGCTTCCTGAGATGCCTATCATTCATCAAGCACAGAACACACACACCACGCTACATTGCTCCCTTAAATCCTCAAAACAACCTCATGAGTTACTATGTTACCATGGCAATTTCACAGATGCAAAAACTCAGATCAAAGATTTAATTCTCTTTTAATATCACACATAGATTTCGAGCACAGGAATCATATTTTAAACCCAAGTCTGTTGTACTCTTAACAATCCTTTTCTATTTTTATATTGACATATTTCTTATCAAAGCAGCATATAGACACATGATTTTTAAATCAAATGTTTTTTTAAGCCTTTTTCTGCTTCCTGCATCCTCCCCTTCCTTTTTTTTCTCTCCTGTTTATTTGTGTTCATTTCTGTATTTTATGTTGAAAACTGCTTAAACCTGAGGATGCCAGGTCATGCCGTCACAGTAAATGTGCATTGCCAAAGGTTTGTCATAAGCCCCAAGTGCATGAGCAAGGCTTCCTGCCTCGCGGGTTGGGGGCTCGGGGAGCTGGCTGGCATTTTCACTGCACTCCACTGACCCACGTGAGTTTCTGGACTTTTGTGGATACGTGAAGTTTCTCCAGAGGAGAATTTTCCAGCTCCCTGCTTAGGGTACGTGAGACCTGCTATGCGTCGTTAGGGCACTAGGCGCCTGGGTGGGTAGCAGGAGGGTGAGGCAGGGGGTGTTTGCCCTGTAAACGGAGCTCCTGTTTCTAAGTCCTCCAGCAGCATAAACTGGCTCCCTTCTCTTTGGTATCCTTTTCTGCAGGCTGAAATACCTCTTCTGGGTATTTCTCTTTGAATAAAAATATTACTATTTTATTCAATTTCCATCTCCCCAAAATTCATGGATAGAGCTCACCCGTTTCGCCTCTTGTATTCTCTTGGACTGCTCAGCTTACCCCTTTCCTGCTCCTCCCCTGTCTCTTCTGATGCGATTTGAACAAAATGCTTGTCGTCCTGCCGCCATTGTGAAAGGAAGTTTCTAGGCCTTCTACTCTCCTCATGCTACCTCTTGGTCCCTATCACGTTCTGTCCGGACTCTCAGAGAGAGACAAGAAAAACCTTCAAGGGATTCTGCCCTCCAGAGTCTCTTGGGATCCAGCCGGGATGAAACCACGCCCGTGGATTCTGCCGCCTCTACGCCGCACAGTCACACATACAGAAGCAGGTTTACAGGTGAAGGGCCAGGAAAAAAGACCCTAGGTGGTGGGAGGTGTATCTAAGACTAAGGAAACAATATGAGCAAAATCCTAAAGGTGGAGAAAAAACAATAGATCCTTCAGCGTGGTGGGAGGAAGGCATGCATGGAAGGAAGGGTTAAGATACAAATCCTACAAGATGCCAGGTGGAGGCGGGGCTTGGATATTCGATTAGCAGTTTGGGTGTTATTTTGTCCTGAGATGATGGTTTGTCACTGACATTCTGTAGAGTGTCTGTGAGAACTGAGGCAGGGCTCCTGGAAGGGAAGGATTGGAGAGCAAAGGGGGAGATGGAGACAACCCAGGAGAGGGGGGGCAGAGAAACTTTGGGATGCAAAGTAGAGAGGATGGTTTGGTGGAAGTGGGGGGTTGGGCAAGAGAAAGATTCCGGGAAGAGGAGGGAGGATAAAGTGGCAACAACCAAGAGTCAGAGAGGAGAAGCTAGTTGGGCCTCTCCGCTTGATGGGAGGGGTTTGTGCCAGGAGATAAGGGGCTGCAAAGTCACTGAAGGTCCCTGAGGTTTGGTCCAACTGGGGCAAGTCACATGACCACAGTGACATCCCAGATGCTGATAACCCTGGGCTTTTCCATGAGTCTTTGTTATTCCTGCTCAAATTTCCGACCCCTGCAGTTATCAAAGCACAAACATATGTGCAAAATTTGGGAATAAGAAAAACAAGATAATGCTGTTGATTTTGCAGTTTGGACAGAATGTGAATATTGAATTGTATGCTGATGAGAGAATTTTCATGATCTACTCACACTTTCACATCCCAGATTCCTTTTTTCTTTGCCATTTTCAAAAATAAGGACTCTCCAACACTAATCTGCTTAGCAAATCTTATGAACTAAATCGAAAGCCTCGCAGGTCTATTGCCAAGCATGTCAGAATTGTAAATTTTTCTTAACCTGGTACCCTTGTTCTCACCCATATGTTTTTCCTCCTTCCCAAGTAGGTTAGGAAAATTCTGAATGTGTTAAAGAGCAAAGAAAGAATGGCATCTTCTCGATGCATCATAGTAATTGTTTGGTTCATTTCTTCATGATTTCAACTTCCCTTTAAAAATATCAGCCTGCACCCAGCCTCTCCACATTGCCTCTCACTCTGGTGGTCCCTGCAAGGAGATTTTGTAAGGGCCAGTTCCTGATGTGGCTTCACGTTTCCTGCTGGTGGAGGGGACACTTTTTTATTTTATGAGTGCACCCGTAATTACAGCAGAACAGAAAGATGAGAAGCAAATGAGAATTCTCCCAGTGCCCTTTCTGTGGAACTGGTTTGCACTTTCTTCAGACTTGGGGTTCTCTGGGGAATCTTCCTCTCTCGAGGTTTTGTCTCCAAAGCCTGATTATGATTGAACCTCTGCATCAATCAAGCCTTGTTCAGTATTTAATCAATCTCGAATTGCCAGCCGCCTTGTTGTGGTTCAAATGCCAGTCTTGCAGCCTTCCCAAGCTCTTTCCATTTGCATTGAACATACCTATTCTGTTCTTTCTTTACCTTTTCTTCCCAGTGTTTTGTTGTGGCTCTTCCCAAAATGTTTAAGCATGTTGAAAAGAGCAGAGTTTCTCACGTATTTGCAGTCAAATGAATAAGCCAATAAATCATAAATGGGCTTTGAAAGAGGATTTTCCCCTTTCCTGGTGTATCTTCAAGCTCAGGTTTAGCAGTCTTTGGAAATGCTTGTCAAAGAACTGTCTTCTAAAACCTTCCGTGGGCGGGGTCTTGTTCACCGGAGTGAGGCAAAGGGAATTGCAATGCGGCAGAGACAATGTCTTTTGCATAACAATTTAATCCATTCTGTTTGCTGGTGAATATTCATATTCCGGGGGTAGAAGTTTCAGTATTTGCAAACTTGTAGAAGTAGGAAATGTAGATAAGCATAGGGTAGATGTAATATTTGCTTCTTTGTTTTTAATGGCCAGGACCACAGAAACTGAGTTTCATTTTTGTCCTTTTGAATTTGTTTACACTGAAATGAAGCCCAGAAGGTTATGGATGCTGAACTATTGGTAAGCGACACACTCTGATGGATTTCCCTTTGTGTTAAGTGTGTGATTTAAGACTAGTCAGCCCCATTATAGTGAATATTGTTTTTGTTTTAATAGTACAGCTAGGTAGTTTGCTCTGTTTATCTATCTACCATCTATCTAACTTCTATCTACTTAACTCTCTATCTATCCTATAATCCAAAAATAGATTAGGTAGAACATGAGAGCTAAACCAATTTACTGATGTTAATGATTTATATATACATAATGATTATATATGGTGCTATATATAATGAATATATATGTATATGTATCACACACACAAACACACACATATAAAATTAGTTTTAGGGGTGCTTAATAAACTAATTTCAGAGTGCTTTAATTATAGTAAAGCCTTCTAGAGAAAATGAAAAGAAAATTGCTCTTCATTAACCTCCGTGGGAAAGAATATGGCCGTATATGCCATCTCATATATCATGTAATTCACATGACAACCCCATGATTCGGATGTGAGACAACTGATCCCCAGAGTGAAGGCCACTGCCCAGAGGTGCTGAGCGGGGCTCAGGGTCTTTTCTATTTCATGAGAGGCCAGTCAGATTACCCTGACAAGAGTCCTCCTGTTGATTGGCTTGTATGTGGAAAGAAGCACTGCAACTCTGGGCTCAATTAAAAAAAAAAAAGTAGTGATTGACTCACTTATGCCACAAATCTTTGTTAAGCGCCTGCAGCGCACTCAATGCTGTAAACACTGAGAAAACACCAGGAAAGGAACAGATCCCGACCCCTGCCCTGAGGAACTGCCCGTGCTAGAGGAGAGCCCCAGAGGGAGCAGTGACGTGCCATGGGCGTGGGAGGGGCGGTGGCCACCCAACTTCTGGGTGACGACCTGTGGTCCCTCCATCTCACTGTCTGAGTAGAACTGGAGCTAAAGCACGTGTCAACTTCACCTCCTTTAGGAAGGAACACTCTCCTTTCCCTCCAAGTCTTGCACTGCTCTCATTTTGGATGTCATTCGGTCACCCAGAATCCCCCATGGATAACAGAGGGGCCTCGCTTGCTTGGGAATTCAAAGTTTCCGGAAAAGTAGGGGCCTTTGCGTGTTCCTCACACTCTGGGTCATTTGCCTTGGAAGCCATAACTGTCTCACAGGTATCACTTTCACTGTGTGTTGGGAACCTTACACCTGAAAAAAAGAACAGAAGAAACAAACCAAAGAGGGGGGCCCCCCACCACACACAACAAGGGCCACCAAAAAACCAACAAAACAACCCCCCCAAAAAGGAAAAAAACCCGGGGGGGTTAGTGTTCTCTCTGGTTTATCTCTTCCCTCAATGAGCAGCCTACAGATCCTTGAGCCACATCTAGGATTCATATCTTAGTAGAATAATTGCAGCTGCTTACTCCAAGTGCTTAACAGGTCTCATTATATCACCAAGTACTGGTAAGTCTCGTGCCTCTGCCTGGAGTATCTTCTTGCATCATTTGCCTAGTGAACTACTGGTCCTTCAGAGCTCCCTCTGCAGCCCCTCCCCCAGGAAACCACCTGCTCTGAACTTCTCAGACATAGTCAGCATCCCAGCTCCCACTGCATTGCAAATGTTCCTCTGTTACCCCACAGGTATTACTCAGCACCTCCTCCGTAGCAAAGTGCTTGTTTTCTTTTTAAGTCTCCCTCATGTGGCTCTAAGAAGATGGAGATTCCCACTGGCTTATTCCCTCTCTTATCCCAGTGCTGTGAGTGAATGCTTCAGAAACTGGTTGAGTTAAAGATGTCAGAACTTTAGCCTGGGAGTGGGTAGGACAGTCAAAGAGGGGAGGTAACTCTACAAACATGGACTTCGGGTTCAGACAAAGTTGAGTTCACTCAGGTTTTAGTTAAAAACTTATGTTGCTTCTTGTATAGAGACATTTAGTATGACTCTAGTTTTTAAAAAAGGATGATGGGCCCTGACGGCACAGCTCCATTGATTAGAGCATCATTGTGATATGCCAAGGTTGTAGGTTCAATCTCTGGTCAGGGCACACAGAACAATTAACCAATGAATGCATAAGTAAATAGAACAACAAATTGGTGTTTCTCTTTCTCTCTCTCCATTTCTCTCTAAAGTCAACCAATAAAACAATAAATAAAAATTGATGATGATATCTACCACATAATGTTCTTTAAATCCACACAATGTGGATTAAAAATGGCAATGTTGTGTGGATTAAAAAATTCTTACCTGAAACCAATATAAAATAATAATGAAAGTAAACTGTAGTTGGAAAACCAAAAAAAAAGAAAAAGAAAGAAAATGTTTTAAAAGGAAAAAAAAGTATTTCTTAGCACATGGACTCATCCCCACCACCATGGAATTACTTGACTAAGGCGTGCAGGTGCAGCGTCGCTCATCAATATTCGAACTCCAGTCTTTTACGTCCAAGAGCTAACAGTGACCAACTGGTTCCACTGTGCTTTGTGAGAAAGCCCGTGTGCTCACGAGCACACTCATACACACTCACACACACTTACACACATTCTGTCCCCCAGTAACTCTCCTTAACCTTTCACTTGTCTCCAAAAACCAGAAGTCAAGAGTCAGTCCTCCTTCAAATGGATGTCCTAAAGCAGCGAATGACAATTTCACACCTTTCACACGTTCAGCAGTGGGGACTTTCATTCCAAAGTTTCCCTGCCGCTGTGCAACTCGGGTACAGGGTCACTTCACAGTGTCACACACGGGAGGTGGTGTCGCGGTGCCGCATTTTTAAAAAAGGTGTGAATAGTTAATATTTCTTTGAAAAGGAATCAGATCCTCACTGATCACCTTTAGCAACCAGCTGGTTCTTGTAAGCATCTTCCCTGTCTGTGTGCAAACAGTACTGTTGCGTGACCAGCTGGCGTGATTAGGTAAGACTGTACCCTAGAAGCACAATTCTGTTTTCTCTTCATCTTGGCTGGAAGGAGCCACAAACAGCAGGGATGACCATACAATGAGAAGTTAGATGTGGGAAGTTTTTCCAGCAGCTGCACTACCTGGCTAGTCAGCAGAGCTAGTTATTAATTTATTTGCTTTTTTTTCTCAGTTCAAAGGTACGGCTCTGTGGAACCTCCGCCAGAGAGGTACTTACAAAGCCTGGTGCTGTGGGTGTGGGTGACATCGTGGGCACAGTTTTCTTTCTCTCTGCATGTTTTAGTATTTAATGCCTTTTATTTGGATCATAGTCTTAAGTCAGCCTTAAGGAAACTGAATTTAAGAACTGGCTGGGAATAGGACTGGGGGCTGTGATTTCATTTGTGATTTTCAAACCAGTAGGAAGTGGTTGAGAAGGAAACCATCCTGAGCAGGATCTTCTCAAGGAAACTGGTCTTGGAGTGAAGGGACCTGTGCCCTGATATGGGTCATGCTCTTGGGCAGGTCACTTAACCTCTCTTGACCTCACTCTCTGATCTGTGAAAAGGCAGCTTCAGAGCAAGCCAGTCCCCAGGTGTACTGAGCACGTGTGAGCATCAGCCTGCTGATTGTTGCCTGTGGAGCCCAGCTGGCCAGGGAGACAGACAACCTGTGCATAGATACAGTGTGCTGAGGGTCCCGATAGACAGAGTGTGGGAGTGACGGGTTAGCAGGACGTCGCGATCCTTACCTCCGTGAAGTCCAGGGCTAGGCTGTCTCCTGTCGTAGCTATCGCTGGCATGACTAGCTGTGTGATCTTGAAGGATACACCAGCATCTATTTATTGGGCTGTTGTGAAATATGTAAAATATTGCCTGGCATGTAGTAGGTGTTCAGTAAATACTAGTTGTTAATATGGGAACAGAAAACAGAGAGAAATAAAATTTTGTAGATGGCATGGGAAACCCAAACCTCTGAGAGGAAACATTTAACTGAGACGTGAAAAAAAAAAGTGGCAGATCTTAAGAACATCTCCCCCATAACGTGCTCCCTAGACTGGTTGACATGCTTCCTTCTATCTATAAAACATATTGGCTGATGCCCAAAACTCACAGCCAGTAGGCCACACTACCTCTGCTTTCACTGGTGTTTTATCACCCTACCAAATATCAAGCCCTTGTACACCAGATTAAAGAACTCGGCTGTAGAAATAATGGTTAATATTCATGGAGCAGATCTTAGGCACAGATAGCAGCTCAGCTTACATGGAGATCTATACCTAGATGATCTCATTTAACCTTTTCCTTTTTTTAAATAGTCCTCTTTTATGCTTATTTTACAAAGGAGCTCTGAAGTAAAGTTAGAGAGCTGAGATTTGAGCCTAGGTCCCTGGGGCCAAAGCTACCTCGGCCGAAAGCTCTTTAGCGTTTTCTCAGGTGAAAAAACAGTTGGCAGACATTTCGTGGAGAGAGAACAGCATGTCCAAAGCCTCCAAACAGAGACATGTCCCAGGGTTCCTTCCTTCCAGCCCTAACATTTCATTATTTACTAATAGAGACCATGAGTTTCACTGCAGAAAAATGAGGCTTGGAGAACTCGGGTGATCTGCCCAGGGATTTTCACTTATAAATTTCTCGTTATGGCTTGTTTTTGTTTCTAACACTGGGATGGCTTTCGTTCTCAGGTACCAAGGATAAAATGTTTTCAGATATCCAGGGGAAAGACTATGGTTTGTTTTCAGCCTTTTTGAAAATCAAAAACAAAAACAGCACCCTTGATATCCAAACAGTGCACAGGCACCCTGGGATTGCCAAATCAATGCCTTCTCGGGTCACGGCCCCCTGATTTTCCCCATCCTGGTCCTGGCTGCCCGCAGAAGGAGTGGGGGAGCCACCAGAGAAGAAGAGGGGAAGGTGCCCAATGGGAGAAATAATCAGGAGAAAATCAACTCCAGCTTTGCATGTTAACAAAAAAAATTTTTTTGCATTTGCAGCTGTAAAGTATTTGGTGATTAGTCAACCCATTTTCAAATGATCAAATAATCATTAAGAAGTAAAGAAACCCCACTACAAATATTTAGAATGCGACAGGAACACTACTGCTAATGGGAACTTGGCACATGCTGAAATCAGGCTCAAAGAAAAGAAAAATATTTCTACACAGTCAAACATGATCTGTCGGATCTTTGTCCTAAAGCAACTTGAAAATAAGACAAAACTTGTCAGACTATTTTGAGTATGTACTGTACAGAAAAATCGTACCATGTTTTCCCTCCAATTCTCTCTCTCCCTCCTTCACAACGTGAAACAACTAGGGACTGAGGTTGGAAGGATTAAGAGCAGACACGTTAAATGCAGCAAATTCACACGGGAAGAAATCTGGGTTTGTGAGGTTCGTTACTCTGTGCCTTCTCCTCGCTCCTGCGGAACATGCCTGGCGTGTTTCCTCCGGAGAATCTTTGTTCCAGCAAGTGCACTGCCAGGAAAGTGCTGCCCTCAGGTTTGCAAGGGGCTGACTCCTTCCTGCCATTCAGATCCCAGCTCAAATGTCACTTCCTCTGAGGTCGCCTTGACCTGCACATCTGAGTTATCACGGATTGTCACCAGCTGGCTTTTTCCCCTCCTTTTCATAACACTTACTGCAGCCTGCAATGGTCTGGTTCCTTTATTTGTTTTCTTGTTCCTTGTCACCCCCTTCTGCTAAGCTGTAAACTCTGGGGGACCTTGTCTGGCCACCAGAGCAGTGCCCAGCACAAGGTAGGCACCCAATAAATATTTTTGAATACATGAAAGAAAAAAAAGTGTTACTAAAAATAGTAAAAGTGTCCCATAAATATATTACTACATAAAATTGAAGTCAGGTAATTTAAAAAATCTAACGTGAGAGCTGTCATTTCTAATTTTTTTTGAACAAACAGTATACATTTTCCCCAAAGTGAATTTTAAATTTACTCCTCAAGTGCTACTTAAGCACCAATTTCTGCAAGTTTAGGAAATCAATACTTTCCAAAATAAAGTGCCTTTGCATTTAGAGTAAAATACATATTTTGCTTGTTGGCAGAATATACAAGGAAGGGTCTGCATTATTTTTCATTTGAGAGAAGAAAAATTACTAGGTCCTATGTGTTGGCCCATGGAATCCAGCAGATCAGAGAAACAAGGTCATTCACAATTCACAGTGACTCTTCATCCTTCGGAATATGGGCCTGCCAACATTTGTAAAACTGTTGAGTCATGGAATTTCAGTATAAAAGGAAACTTAAGGTTCATTCACTTCGTTCAGTCTCTGAATCTGACACTTGTATCCCTAAATCACTTCTTTAATTTTGCATATTGTATCCTCTGAATTAATTTAACATCAATATGATATTGCTCACACTTGTGTTTTAAAATATTCTCTTGAGGTTTAATTTCTAGACATCATTACATTTCGTAAAAATTGAATTGTGCATGTTACATCCCAGATTGGAAGGATGGCCCTAATGCTTTTGAGGTAGTAAAATTTCATTTAAAAATACTGCTTGAAATAAATACGAAATGCATGAGCTGGTGTTGGGAATACTTGCTGTGCGGAGATTTTGTTCCAAGGGTAAAGAGTGCCAGGAAGAGATTTATTTTTTATATTCTATCAAAATTTGACCCAAAGTAGAGAATGATTTTTTGAGTTTGAATAATATTTGTGCTGATAAATATGATCAGAATATTATAGCAAATAGTCATTTTATTCAGTCTTATTCAATACCAGTTAAATATAGCATCTGTTTTACACAAAACTATGGTTTAAATATGACCATTCCCAGAATCATGCAAAGTTAACCTAACACTGGTTCAGTACCTACAGCACAGGTGGCAAACACAAGGCCCGAGGGCCGAATCCGGCCTTCCACCTTGTTTTATCCAGCCGGGCACCTTGTTTTTGCACGGCAGCAGCACTGAGCTCTCGCTTAACTGTTAAGGAGCAGTTACATTTACACAGTCCTAACATTACATTTGGCCCTTTGACGGCAACCAAGAAACTGATGTAGCCCCCGGTGGAAATGAGTTTGACACCCCTGATCCACAGTAAAAAATCCATTTTTTGGTATGATCCAGTACATACACACACATGCACACAGGCGACCACAAATGAGACTAGAGATTCACAATGCACCCCCTCTCTGTGTAAGATGTACTCTACTTTTTATTTTGTACCACTTCATTTGAACAAGGTTGCTTTTGCCTTTATACATTGATTTAAAGGTACATTATTGGGAAAACACTGATCTGGCCCAAACCATTCACTTTACAAATGGGAAGACAAAGGGACAGAAAGGGGACCCTTCACCCCCACCCACGTCCATATCTAACTCAAGAAATCCTGTTGCTAAATTGTGTGTTAGCCAGCAAACTGTGTCTTCTCTTTCATTCCAGTCAATGATCCTATAAAATCATAAGCAGAAGCTACAGTTCCACTAAAAAGGAAAAAATGCACAACCTATTTCTTGGGTGTAAGTCCAAGTCCTCGGGGCCAAGTTCCCTAAACACTTTGAGCCTTCGCGTGCTTGTTTTTCATGTGGGGTCTTAGACCCCTCCCGCGGTGAGCTTCAGTGGAACTCCGTGAGAGGGTTACAGAGACGACTCAGATGGAAAGGCCCCACAGAATGTATGGTTTCCATTTTCATGCCTTACTCCCCTCCCAAATCATGTTAATGAAGAAAGAAAAAGAACAAAAAATAAGGAACCAAATACACAATGTTGTATTTTGGTTCAACTGCCTCAAAGTCACCTTTTTCCATAATTCTTGGTGTGGCTGACAATGATGGCCGCAGATTTGTGGGCAGTTCTCCCACAAAGAGGCAGGGCTGATTTTTCCTGTTCTGCATTTTGAGCTGGCATGTGACTGCCTTGACCAGGAATCGATTGCCGAAGAGACATTGTAGTCTTTTAAGTGGACTGATGGTTTCCGCCTTGGTCCCTCTGAGTGCTGAGGGACTTGGGGGAAGTGCTAAGGGATCATCTGGACAGGCCCTGGGACCACATGGAGAAGGAGGGCTCTCATGAGACCCTAACCTTCCAGATGTTCCCATCAAGGGGCCAGGCAGGTGGTACAATCTCAAGGACCCCACAGATCAGCCTGGCCTCGAGCCAAACCCATCCTGCATGAACCTGGTAGACTCCATGTAGAACAGAGAATCACCCAGCTAAGCCACTGACCAGAACAACCATGAGATTTGATAAAGTGGTTGCTGTTTTAAGCCACCAAGTTTGGGGTAGTTTTTTAGTGCAACAATGGGTAGCCAGAACACTGGAGCTGCTACTATCGGTTCAGGTAAGCAGTTTCCTAGAGGCAAAACAGCAAGGTGTGGTTTCTGGAGCGAGACGGCCTTGATTGAATCCTTGGAAAATTTACTAAGTCTCTTTGTGCCTAAGTTTCCTCACCTATAAAATGGGGATAATAATTCTACCCTGTTCATATGGTTACTTTGAGGATAAAAAAAGGTTAATACCAGTCTATACAAACTTCTTAAAACAGGCCCTTGCATACAGAAAGTGCTATGCATATATGGGTTATTATTCCAGAGCAAAAAATATATATTTTAAATATTGATTTAAATTACAACTCAGAGGATCAGGTTTTACTGCTTTTGGATTGTGACCAGCCCTTCATCCTGGGTCTTCGGGCCTCTTGAAATCTGACTTGCAAGATGATTTCAATTGTCCTTGGAAAGAAACATCCTCATGGACCCTAAAAGAGACAAAGAATCGTAAACAAGGAGCAGAGAGACATGACATTTGCTGGAGCAGCACTTAGTAACAGGTACACTGTTTTCAGCATTGTAATTAGTGATGTGGGCAAGAGGTTCCATAGCACATTAATCATATGTGTGACATCCAATCATGTAGAAGACAAGAGAAAACAGGGATTACATCTCTATAGCAGAAGCCAGTAGGAAGGCGAGCTGGGAAGAAAACGAAATGGAAACATGAAATGCAGTCAAGTTCAAGATTTTGAATTGGATATGTCTATGCAACAATCCTTTCCCGCCCCCACTCCCAAAATGATTTGAAGCATTACAGTTGAATGAGTATTTACCAAAGGGGCACAACATGCCAGACAAGGCACTGTGCTCCAAAATGAGAACTCCTAGGCAAGTAAGGTCTGTCTCTCCCTATAAAGCCCTCACAGTCCGAGAGGCAATGCAGACTGAAACCAATAAAAATAACACGGGGTGTTGATGGATTCAAGAACCAATGTCTGTACAGGGTGCAGATGCCATGCAGATGAGGGAGTGAATGCTTCTCCTTGGGCTGATGTAGCCCACAATGGACATGGGGACAAAAGATACAGAAACTAGAGCTGTAAGTAGGAAACTGAGTCTAAAGGGAAAGAAAACAGAAACCCTTAAGAGTTTGTATTTATATTTGAGAATCTGATATGGCTGTTTCCATCTTTTTGTGAAGGACGAAAAGGGAAAACAGGATGAGTTACAAGCTGCCATCAGAGAGAATGAGAATTCAAAATCAGGATATAGTTAAATAAAAGTGATCCATGAAGACATTTTTGAACTTGGGAAAAATACATTGACTAAAGGAACACAAATTTCGTTAAAGTCATATATGGGTCATTTGCATTGTCTGTGGAAGTAACAGGATTTTAAGCCAAATGTATTAGCATTCTATTTATTCATTCACTCAGGGAGGCTGATACAATGAAAACAACACATTGTCTTCCAAAGCTCACAGTCAAGCAGGTGGGTGAGTGGGTGGGAGGAAATCTTTAATCAGAAAATTGTGCCAGTGTACGGTCATAAGTTTGTTACTTTACAGGGAAAAAGCAAGGTGAACTGTGAGGTGCACAGCCAGGGGTCTGGTATTGAGGGGCTGCCTTCAGAGCATCTCCTCTAGAAAGATGATGCTTGCCTCGGGGCCTGGAGAATGGGTCACACCAGTAGGGAGAGAAGGGGTGGGGAGGGCCACTTAGGCAGAACCTACAGCCGGCACTGGGCCCTGTGGTAGGAAGGTCTTACAAAACAGGCTTTGGGAGTAATTTGCTGGAAGGGATACTAGCTTTTAACACATACCATATCACCTCAGCTAGAAATGCTTTAAATTTATTTTATTTCACATCAAGAAAAATTCAGATATACGTACAACCCCAATAGAATGTTTTGGACAGTATAAACCCTTTTGAATCTTGGAGAAGTAAATGTTTCTCTCCACTTCCTTACTTCCTAGTGACATCACTTGTGTCCCGGGATGGTTGAGAGGTGATTTTGGAATCCTAAGTGTTTGGTCTAGTCAGGGTACTGAGTCATGGAGCATTAGTAGAATTTCTGGTCAGAAAACCTGGCTCTAACCCTGGCGGGATCGTACACTGTCATCTCAGTGATAAATCTGATGAATGCAACGCAAAACACGACACTTTGCTGTGGACTTGCAATTAAAATGTTGATTAAAGTTCACGTTCTTCTGCTCTGTGATAACGTTTAGGCTTGACGTGAACAACTGCTAAGTCGTACCTTGGAATGATCTGAATATATAGAATTGTATTTCCCCAAATGCTCCTCTTCTTTATAAATCAGTTGCTGCTTCTTAGAAGGAAAATAAATTTGCTTTTGAATGGAGCGCCAAAGTTTTTTTCTTCCCATTATTAGATTCTGCATGCTCGAGTGGGCTGCAAATCCCGTGGAGCCCCAGATGGAGCCCCCCCCCTTCTGCAGGAAGCCTTTGTTCTCTCTCTGGTGAGCCCTGGTCTGCCTTTTTCCTGATGCCCACTGTTTCATTCACGTATATATTCCCCACCCCCAATTTAACTCTCTTAGAGTGCTTACATATTTTTTATTCTGATTACATTTTTAATCCTTACTTGAGGATATATTTATTGATTTGAAAGAGAGGGAAAGGGAGAGAGAGACAAATATCCATATGAGAGAGAAGCATCAGTTGCCCCTGTACGCACCCTGACTGGGGATCAAACCCGCAACCCAGCTGTGTGCCCTGAGATTTGGTAAATGGGACAACATTCTGACCAACTGAGCCGCCAGGCCAGAGCCATTGTGATTATATTTTAAACCATAATTCCTTGTATGGCAGCTGGCACCGCATAAATCCTCAATGTGTCTATTGATTCAATGGATAAGAAACAAAGGGATAGCAGTGTTGCGTCAGCTTGAATTCCTAAGTTGCAGGAAACAGAATGGGACTCTTGTTAATTTAAGAAGGTACTTCACTGCAGGATTACAGGGTTGCTCAGAGGAGGGGCAGGAGGCTGAGAATCAGGCATGGGAGAGTTGGGGACCAGTGGACATCATGGGGTGTCAGCAGCACTATTGGTCAGTGGGTGCTTGCTGAATGCAATGGAGAGGTTTATTTCCCCCTGGAGAGTTGAGGGAAATTTCCAGAGGAAATTTCCAGAGGAAATGTGAAGGTGACCTGCTCTTACTGGCATCATGCACTCTAATAGTGACAATAACATCCCCTCACATATCCTGTGTTCATTGTGTGGCGATCACATTGAAACTTCTCTCTGAGTCTTAGCTCATTTCCTCCGCACGATAACCCTCGGGTCAAGGACTATGATTACAAATGAATAAACTGAGGCACACCGAAGAATTCAAGGTATTTGTTATCAGCATCTCCTTTTATACTCTGTAGTCCATTGGTAGCATTTGAATGTTAATTTTGTTTCTTAACCATCTTGCAAGAGTATGAAAAAGATTAATGAGGAAATGTTAGCATAATATTTAGTGTTTCTTGGAAGAAAGCATCTGGTGAATGCAATTATTGTTGTTCATTTTCATAATAATGAAATATGAAATATAGTATTTTATGCTCTCCTCTTTAATTCACCCTTTTTTAAAAGCTTTTTAAAAATTATTGATTTTAGAGAGAGGGGGCAGGGAAATAGAGAAACACAAAGATAGAGAGAGAGAGACAGAGAAAGAGAGAAAGAAACATCAGTTTGTTTTCCACTAATTTATGCATCATTGGCTGATTCTTGTATGTGCCTTGACTGGGGGTTGAACTGGCAACTTTGGTGTATTGGGACAATGTTCTAACTAACTGAGCTACCAATTAGGGCTAATTAATTTTCCTAATCCTACTTCACTAGTTCAAAATCAACTTCTTTTCAAAGCCAAAGATTTCAGAAGTCACTCTTTTGTAAGTTTTTGCCTTCTAATTATGTATATATATACACACACACACATATGTATTTATTGAGTCCAATCTTAAGTATCATTTTAAATTATTTTCCCCTTGAAGGTCAGCGCTCTAGAGATGCAAGAGATTAAACCCTGGGTCAGACGAGATCGGGCGCGTTCAGGGTGGTATGGCCGTAGAAAACCCTGGGTCAAAGAACACTTGTAGTTCTCCTGGTGAGCAGATGACCACCTTTGGATTTGAGGGAACAAAACAAGGAATCCTATGTTAAGAGCTAAACTGCAACCACGGAGTTAATGTCCACCATTCTTAAATCATTATAAGGAGCCCTTCCTCTGTTAAGAGAAAAAGGAACAGAGGGAGGGAGAGAAAATGATCTGGAAAGAATTTCCCCTTGATACCTTGTCACTCACCCAAATGGCTAGTGATAATTGGACACTGGAGACATTTGTGAGATAAGACAAGATATCACTTTCTTAAGAAGCTACATTTCTGACAATGGAGTATCAGCCATTATCTCTAGACACAGGGGATCTATGCTTTGGCTAGTGCCAATGTGCTAAACTTCAATGATCAGAAAATATGCTGAGAAATTATAAAAGATGGGACACAAGACTTTATCCAGGTGACAAAGTTTAAGAGTATTTGTGCTAATCCCAAGTTTCCCCATTAGTAAAATAAAGAGGAAGGCAAGATGGGGTAAGATTGGGAGCTTAGAAAAAAAATTGATGAAAAGAATTGGGAAGATTTCCATAAGCCTATGAATGAGCTTAATAATTTTGTTGACTAAAATAATATAATATTCTTTTTTAATGTATCTTTTTGGGTTTTATTTTTTATTGTCTTTTTTATTACCATTTACTCCTCTTATACACCCCACTGCACCCTCTGCAGTCACCACCCTATTGTCTGTGTCCATGAGTCCTTTTTCCTTTCTGCTCAATTCCTCCCCCCTCCCCCCCGTAGCTGTCATCTAGCTATGGATGAGTCTGTCTCTATTTTGCTTGTTAGTTCAGTTTATTCTCTAGATTCCACATATAAGCAAAATCATATGGTATTTGGCTTTCTCTGACTGACTTATTCCACTTAGCATAATGTTTTCCAGGTCCATCCATTTGTCACAAAGGGTAAAATTTTCTCCTTTTTTATGGCTGAGTAGAATTCCATTGCGCAAATGTTCCGTAGTTGTTTTATCGACTCATCTACTGATGGACACTTGGGCTGTTTCTGTATCTTGGTGATTACAAATAATGCTGCAATGAACATAGGGGTGCTTATATCTTTTGAATTTATGTTTTGGTTCCTTCAGATTTATTCCCAGAAGTGGGATTGCTGGGTCAAAAAGCAGATCCATTTAAAATTTTTCGAGGTATCTCTACACTGCTTTCCATAGTAGCTGCGCCAGTCTGCATATAATATCTTTGTGTGAGTTTTCCAAATTTAAAAAAGCACTGTGAAAGATCAATTACACCTGCATACACTGGTCTCAGTCTTTTTACCTGCATTTAGTTGCATTTTCATAACACTCTTCCCCAACAGAGAACAAAATATTTACAGCAGACCTAGGTCTAAGTTGGTGTGTTATAATATAAAGGAAATGGTTAATCTGTTCAATTAAATTTATATATTTAAGGTGGAGCAAGTGTATATTTTGGGATGGATAAACTGTATTTAAATTATGATACAATTCCATAGTACTAATAGGTTGGATAATCATTATAGACAATATGGTTTGATAAATGTCCTTGTGCTAAAAGATTCATTTCATGTTTGGTGAGTGTACAATAGAGGCTTATAATATTAGGCAGTTTAGTTAGCAGCAACATTTGAATGCTTGATTAAAATAATATAGTAGAATGTTTAAAGACTGTTCCATTCAGTGGTAAGGATTCTAATCAGTCTATTAAAAAGCATTAACTGAGCAACTATGATAAGCAAGTGGCTTTTGATTGGGGTGGACTGACTGTGGGACACAGTAGTACCTCCAGCCAGACTCCTGATAAGTGCTGAACAAGTATTTGCATCACCAAAGAAGAAGTGAACTCACACATCTCTAATGATACTGAAGATATTTTAGAAAGATACTATGTGCAAAGTACATCCATAGATCAGCCTACACCTCTGTGCCATAACTGTGTGTGCTGGTACTGAAGGGTGGGCAAAGTGACAGATTAAGAAGCTTATTCAGGTCAGACATCTGGGAGGTAGTGGGTTTGATTGCATCTCTTATGGGGGTTCATGGACTCCCTAGACCTTCTGTTATTCCCCTGGAAACCTTTTTCAAGTTTGATTATAAATCTTCCCAGGGAGATTATTAATAGCCTTATTACCTTCTCAGTGAGATTTATAATGAATCCTGTATCTTCCTCCCAAATTGTAAAAGTTCAGATACAACTGAAAGGCTCAGATTTAGTCATAACACGATAGATACATTCCATGTAAACAGATGAATAGACAAAGTTCAACAAAGACATTGTATGATGGGTTGCTTGGGTGCATCATTGGAAGTGGTAGGAACCTGTCTATGGTGTGATTTTTGGAAGGTTTGCCCTGGGCAGAGGCATTTGAGAGGTGCCTTGAGGGGTGTCACTGTACTTGGGTCATGGACCTGGGTTCCAGCTTTGTGTGCTGCAATCACCCTCTCTCCCTCCTTCCCTGCCCTTCTCAGAGTGACAACTGACCGCCAGAAAGAATTTATTCCCAAGTGTTTGCCTCTCCCTGGAGCCAATTACCTGCAAGGCTGCTCCGTGAACACATTAGGCTGAGAACAGTGAGGCAAACGCCATTGGGAAAAGTTCCAGCCAGAGCGGATGTCCAGCTGCTCATTTAGTTCATGAACTGTTTGTCAATACTGACAATTAGTGGGCTAAAGATTGCATTGACCACACGACAGGAATCAATGTGTGCAGCACTGGTTAGTTATTTACCTCCAAGTGTATTAAAGCCCATAGATTTCTTATAAATCCTTCAAAGCCACCGTGCTATGATCCTCTTGACAACACACATTGACACATCAATAAATCCTTTTGATGAGGATGATCTGTGAAAATCAATACCAGTTTATCAGTGATTCCCATGTAGGCCTCTTCGTGATGGACCAGCAGAGGTTTAAGATCATTTCCCAAAGCAGGAGAACCAGTGTGGTTTAGCGCTAATCTTGTAGTTACTGTGCCTGCAGGCACTTACCTGGATTGAAGTCCTTTGCTCAGAGGATCTTTGTAAATCCCTTCTGAGGGAGAGAGACTCACTCACTGATAGTCCCGATGATGGTGTCACAGCCACCTTTAAAAGTGAAGTGGGGAGGTCATAGGTCTCAGCTCATCGTGACTTTGCCTGTGCCTGCCCCATCTCAACTCCTCTGTTTGTCAAAGAAAGCTTGAGCCCTTCCCAGCCCTTCCTCCCCTTATTCTTACACAGCTTTTAGCAAAGGCACTTCATGTATCTGTCTGTTGAACAGGTTTGCTTTACATGTTTTTATTATATGAGCTGACTTAAACCGTCATGCTAAGTAAAAAGAGCGACAATCCAAGTTCACAGACAACAACAGGGTATTAGTTAAGACAAGGGGTGCTGCTGTAACGAACACATCTCACAATGTCAGTCTCTGCCGTGTAAAAGGTGGGTCGTTGTCCTCTCCATCCCGACTCAGGGACCCGAGCCCCTTCCATCCATGGTTCCGACATCTTCTACTGTCTGCATGATCTTAGTTCAGCCTGAGAAAGTAGGAAAAGGGAAGAGAGAAACAGAAATGCACCCACTTTTTAAAACCCCCACTGAGAAATGACACATTGAGTAGGCTTAGAGTTTATGAACTAAAAATGGGGCCACAAGAGCAAAAAAGGGTTTGTCAGTGTAGTCCTTGGTAGGCCACCTCCTAGTGACAGTCCCACCCCGTGCAAGGGGCCCAGACACTTCCTGTGAGGTTAAGTGCGTGGAATACAGATCTAGAAAAGACACTGACCTGATACTGCGTAAAGTTTGCTGGCAAATGGGAGAGACAGTCCACCTGCCCTCAGTCAGCAGGATCTACGCAGGTTTGCATTTCATTACTAACCTCCCTGGGAAGAACCCCTAAATAATGATAACCTTCATTTCTATGGGCTTCCGTGGACCTGAACTTTTGGCATAGAATTTGCTGCATCAAAACTGTCTCCTAGGCCTCTCCTGTGAAAGTTCTGTTATCAGCAGCAATTAAGCAGTTTTAAGGGGTCTTGAAAAGTAAAGAGTTCATAAATGTCTCATATTTTCCCTCTCTTAAAAAACAATACAACCTCCAAAGTGGTGACTGCACTAAACCTTCAGGCTCCCAGGCTCCACTGGTCATTAATAAAATCTGCCTGCCGTTCTGTTTGTCTCAGGGCTTGCTTGCTGGCTGCCTGCTCTCTGCCTCTTATAAAAACCTTTGCTGAGCAGTCATGTCTGTGTGTTGCTGAAACTAATAAAATCATATCTATCGTTCTCCTGGGGAGCTCTATCCAGAGTCACATTTGAGATCCAAAGACAAAGAGAAGTTTCTGTTGGCATTTTGCTGTAATTAAAGACCCCAGAGTTTTCCAGAGGGGCATATCTAGAGAAAGAGATATCTGCTAATTTCAGGGTTGTTGAGGGGGTCTTTCGTTTTTTTTCCCCTCCCTCCCTCCCTCCCTTTTTCTTCCTTTTCCTTCCTTTCTTCCCTTTCCTTTTCTTCCCTCTTCCTTCTTAATCTTTCTCTTTATTTAAATGATTATATAGACTACACTGATATTGAAAGATACCTGTTCTTCTGTTCTCTAATATTTTTTTTAAGCATGGAAACTCCCTTGCCCTATGGACTTGGGAGAAGATAAGATGCTTTGGAGAACACCTGCCTTCATCTTTGGAGGTGAACTGAAATATTTACATAGAGGAGGAAAGTTCCCCATGGACAGGAGATGTGCTCCGGAGGGGTCTCCAGCTCTTTGGCGGTGAATTAAAGTCTTTTGTCAGTTTCTCGTGTGTGGGCTGACAGACACGTGATTACTCGGAAGGGCACAGGTGAACCAAGAATGGATGTGGGGAAAGAGGAAACTGATCTTTGTCTCCGTTTTTAGCTTTGGTGGTTTCTGCAAACACAGCATTTATACCAATGGGGCGGGGTTTGTTTCCCGGCAGCTCACTTGGCCATGAGCATGAGAACGAAGATCTGGAGGGTAGCAAATGAAACAGCTCATTAGCTATAAGGAGCCAATAATCTTTTGTGAGTCACCAATAGCTACTATTCCTCAGGGAAATTTATTCTAGGCAAGGCTGGAATAGGAAGAAAGTAGGAAGAAAGGGGGCGTGTGAAACGGAAGGAGGGAGTGAGAGCACCTCCCCAGCCTTGCAGAAGGCGCGGAGCTTGTTCTGACGCACCGATTCTGCCTTGTGTGCAGGCTATTTTGAGCACCCAGCATCGTTCCTGGGGAGAAGGGTGCTGTGGTCCTATCCATGATTAATAAAGGCCGTATGGCTCTCGAAATGTTTTACTGGTGAATATACTACTACTGAGACCATAACTATTAACATTTTTTAAGGCACAATCACATCCTGTTGTAACCTTGTGAAGTACACAAGACAGGAATTTACAGCCCATTCTACAGATGGGATTGTAGATGGGATTGCAGATGGGATGGGATTGGGACACACATTTTAGGCTTATACTTCAGGGGCAACAGGTTAAAATGGGGCCGCAGCCCCGTGTAAAAGAGACTTACCAATGTAGCCCCAATATGGGACTGATTCAGGCCAAAAAGCAGTTTTAACTCCCAATCCCTGGTTCTTTCTACCAAGGAGATTTGAAATAGAATAATACTAATCATAGCTAACGCATATATAGCATTTTGTTCAGTTTACTTTTCATATATTAACTCATTTAATCTTCAAAGCAATGCTGAGATGGCTTCTGGTGGTAGCACTGTCACACGCCTGAGACAGTGGGGACGAGGGGACAGTAAGTAGCTCACCCTTAGTGGAATAACTTATAACAGAAGGAGCTGGGAACACTTCCTCCGTACATACACCAAGTGGCTATAATTTCCAAAAGTTGTGCAAGATTCGTGCAGGTGTTCCATTGACTTGAGGATCCAGAGATTAGATTGAACACTTACCAGTCTTTCCCCCCGAGTCCTAGTAACACCCTGTAGGAGGAGTTTCCAGATGTGTGGAAACAAAATCCCCCCTAAGACTGTCCCCCGCTTTAAAGGCAAGGGAGCTTCCCAGAGGGCTGGTGTCCCCCACACTGAACTCAGACCGGCCTGATGGACATGCATTCACTCATTCATTCATTGATTCATTCATCCATTCATCTACCTGCCATATTTCGTGTGCTCTCTGTGGGCCAGGCACTGGGCTATGAAAGGCACAGAGAAGAAGGCACCCTGGTCTTCATCCTCAAGGAGAGCACTGCCTCAATGGGGGGAGGGGAGAGAGAGAGATGTGGACTCAGGCAGTGATTATATGCAGTTAGTGCTCCGACAGAGGTAGGAGCCACATCCTCCTCAAGCCGGAGGTGCAGAGGGACTAATTTGGGCAAGCAGGCCATGAACTGGCTGCTGAGGAACTGGAGTCAGACGGAGTGTGTCCAAGTCATGGCTGGGTGAATGTGCAGCTGGGAGATGTTTGGAAAGTGTATTCCTTCACTAGGACTCATTTTCTTATCCTGGCAAATGTGGGTGACAGTCCTCCCTCACACACAGGGTTACAGCGAGGGTTACTATATAAAAGCAGTCACAATCATCAGTGTTTGCAGAGTGGAATGGTATTGATGACAACCATCTTGAAATCCTCAAGGAGGTTGTGACTCTGCACGATGACAGAGGAGAGAGCGTGTGAGCCAGAGGAAGACAATTCCCACGCCAGGAATCAGCATAAACACCGCCACAGAGTAATGCCCCCCCCAGCACAGCCCTGAGCATTGCGCGTGGCACCGGGCTCCTCCTGCCTCTTCCCCCACAGCAGGCTTCTCCCGCTCTCCACGTTGTCAGAGGGATCGTTTCCGTTGCTGTAATTGCTATCATAGTGCTTTCTCTCCTGAGAACTAGGCAGGGGTTCCCAATTTTCTCTTGACCTGGCTTGAATCATGTTGATCACAGACTCCAACCCTCCCTGTCCCCGACACCCCTCCCATCATACCCTGGGTTTTCCCTCCACTCCAATCAAGCAGGTTGTTCATGACTCTCTACATTATTTCCCATCCCTCCCTCCCCAGGACTGGGTTCACCCCTGCATAAGCAATTGACAGATTTCCTGAAGTGTGAGTGAGTGTGTGTGTGTTGTGATTTTAAAGCGATGAAATATGGTGAAGCTTGGTGGGTAGAATTGTCTGCTCGCAAACCAATGATTTTCAACCACGCAAACACTTGCTGATACAGAGCGAGTTTCGTCGACCCACCCAGCATTTAAAATGTTTGAATACAGTGGCACAGACTTTTTGCTGCCACACTCCCTGAATTTGTATGTTGATGCCCTAACCCCAACGTGACAGTATCTGGAGATGAGGCCTTTGGCAGGTAACTAGGGTTAGGTGAGGTTCCAGGGGTGGGGCCCTCATGACAGGACTCGTGTCCTTGTAGGAGATTCCAGAGAGGCCCCCCCCACTCCACCTGTGGGGGCACAGTGGAAGTGCAGTCGCCTGCAAGCCAGGAAGAGGGCTGTCCCTGGAAGCAGACCATGCAGTCGTCCTGACCTTGGACTTCCAGCTTTCAGAAGCATGAGAAAATGAACTTCTGTTAATCAGCCCCGTGTGTGGTATTTTGGTAGGGTAGCCTGAGCTGACTAATAATCCAGTTTGATTGTTTCTAAATGAAGAGAAAAAGGATAAAGAAAATGGAGTAAACAACAACAAACAAAATACAACCAACAAAGCTGGCTCACCAATACCCGGCTTTCCTCCCGTGTGGCAACCGTCACCGGGAGCTGAGTGGAGGTGGCCCGTCTTCCACTGGAACCCGCAGCGGCTCACGGTCCTCGGCGATTCCTGGCGCTGCCACTGCTCCAGGCGGCAGCGGTGCTGGTGCTTTACCTGCAAGACCAGAGTAGTCGTTTGACCTGAGTGTTTCTGCTTTAGAATTGCCCTTTCTTCGTTGGGAACATGGTTCATTGAGGACCCACCACTGCTTGCTTGTACTGTGTCAATGAAACAATAAAGTAGTATATGTGTATTTATAAATCAATCTCAATAAATCTACGTCAACGGTGTGCTAAGAACTGCACTCAATTAATTGTTCCCTTTACCTCATTTAGGACATGCACCAACCTCCAATAAGCACCATTATTTCCATTTTGCAGTTGAGGAAATCAGGATACAGGGAAGTTAGGCAACAAAGAGAAAAGAAATATGCATAGAGCTCTAACTCAGATTTTTTTACTCCAGCCCAATTCTTACTCCTTTTGTTCTACTCCTTGGGATTATGTGGTTGAACATTGTTGCTTACGTGTGAAGCTGAGATAGATGCACTTTCTTTCTTCTCAATTGTTAACAGTTTGGTGGGTTCACCTGCCTAACAACATGTGTGCTGCTTTGATTTAATTTTAAAATAAGAAGAGACTTTGTCCCAAGGTCAAACCCTCCTTCATAATTTGAACTCTGAACATTTTTCCTAAATGACCAAAATTTATGCTTGTTCTCCTTTCCCAAATGCATGCTCTTAACAAAGTGTTTCTAACATTGCAGCTTTCATGGAAAGCTAGTGCCCTCCTAAGTTATTAAGACCAGTAACATTTATCTGATTCCCAAGATAATGATGAATTCAGTCATTTGAGTCAATGACTTGATGTAAGCTCGGAGACTTTTACACTTGAAAACGGGCGCTGGCCGCAGAGCTCAGTTGGTTAAGAGCATCCTGCTGGTATGGCCAAGGTTGCAGGTTCAATCTGCTCAGGGCATATACAAGAGTCAACCAATGAATGCTTAAATGGGTGGAATAACCAACTGATGTTTTTATCTCTCTCTCTCTCCCCCTCCCTTTCTCTCTCTAAAATCAATACATAAAATTTTTTAAAAAACTGAAGAGAGGATAGGAGATGAGTAAACAATGGAAGGGACCGACGAAATGGGGTCCATGATTTCTAAACTGAAACAAAGCGACATTTTCCCAGTGTGCCAATGTGCAAATAACTCCTGCTCCCCCTGATGCGCTGGGTCAACAGAAAAGGTCCATAGAGGGTGTCATAGCTGCCTCAAGCCATCTCCCCAGGACAGCAGCTCTATGAACTTTCCTTTAAGCAGTGAGATAGAGAATACATTTGTTCTCAGAGCCAGTGGTAAGGGACTTCTGGGCCTGGTGACTGTCCTAAGACTCAACGAAATCTCAGGGAAACCTACAAGGATGGGTTTCAGTCTCCAGGCTGCTTCTTTAAAAACCATGGCCTGCAGTCAGTGCCCCTAGTGGTCAGGAGCTAATACTGGCACTCAGAGCCTCTTCCACAGATCTGGGGTTGGTGCCCACCCTCCCCCACCACGCCCACTGCAGTCCCATGGGCAGCTGCCCAAACCATTGTCAAAGCCACCCTCGCTCTCCAGCTGTTTGGCCTAGGGCACTTTCCTTACATTCTTTATTTTTTGTGAGGGAATTGAATACTTCAGAATATTATTGTCAAGAGACAGGTGAGAGGGCAGAAATAAAAGCCCTGGCCCCTAATTTTCAAGCAAGTTCCTCCTAATTGTTATGTTTGGACCCTGGCGTTTGATTTGTCTGAATTCTTTTGCTGCCACCATCTTGTTATTAAAGACGTGGTGGAGATTTCACAACACCTTCGAGAGTCATTTTCTTCATTTCTCAAATGAGAATGGAAACGGTTACCACCTCATAAGCCCGGGGAGGAGCAGAGAAGAGGCTGGTATAAAGCATTTAACCCAGTGCCAGGCGTAGGGGTAAGCCACCAGTCTATTTTCACCCTTTTTTCTAGAATCCTCCTCATACCTGAGTGCGTCTCTCCCTGCAGATCTGTTTCCTGAAAGGCTGGCAGCAGAGCCCTTGTGGCATGTGGCTCTCCAGCAAGATGAGTCACAGGGCAAGCCCCCAGCTCAATCCTTGTCACCCGGGCCCCAGCCTTGGGCCACCCACCAATGTGAGGAAGGTCCACACTCCCATCTTGATGCCAGCCTGGCCTTTACCTTTTTTTCTGGAATTTCCTTTGCCAGAAGGTTTTGCACATTTTTTATGGGGGACAAGGAACAACCGTTATTGGGGACAAAGGAACCGTAGGCTTTCAGCAGTGGCTGCTGGCCCTCTGTGGCTGGCTAGGCCCGGTCAGAAGAGAGGTTCCGGTGGGACAAGGTCTATATCGATCTCAGCTCACTTTCTCTGCACGGAGAAATCAGCTCGTACCGCAGTGGAGATGCACCGGGCGGGCGGTGGGGGGAGTGCGTGGGAGCTGAGGCCCAGCTCTGCAGTAAACACCATCTAGCTAATTCACCTGTGTGGGCTATAAAGGGACGAGCTCCTGCAAATGGAAACCACAGCCTCTGAATGAGCGCACTTTGGAGAGAGGGCTAGAAATCCGGGTGCCTTGGGAGAATGAGAGGAGTCTCCGGGTCCTGGAATTCTCCGGGAGCTTTTAATTGGTAATTGAAGGTAGTGATGGCGCAACACATCAGAAAGGATTTGGGAGTCTGCCTTGTTCCCAGAAGCACCTTTTCTTAATGGATGGGGGTTTTTATTTTTTCCAGATTGTGCATAGGTGGGGTTCAAAAAATATAATTTTCCTGTTTTACATAGAGAACTTCTGCTTTTGTTCTTTCTTTTTTTTAAGAAAGACAATAAATATTGTGAGACTTTAGGAGGACCCTTCCAGTTTTATAATCCAATTTTATATGAAGAGTGATGACAATTACTATGCTGTTGGGTAATGTAATTAGATCTGTGTAGGTAGATGGAAGGAAATCACTGGCTGAGAGTGACTCTCAGTGCCGGCAGGAAGGGAGGTGGCTTAGTGACTTGTCCCCGAAAGGGTCTTTCTAAGAAAACACAGCTCGTATGAGTCTGCTTGCCTTCCTTCCCGTATTTCTCATTCCCTTAGCTTCCCTCTCCTATGCGTATAAGAGATCCTATTATGCTCTCAGTTCCATTTATTCATTCAGCACTTTTGTGGGGGGGCCACTGTGAGCCCACGCTCTCTGCCTGGGGTTGGGAATGTACAAGTAAACAATGGAAAGCCAGTGTGGGCCCTGCCCTCACAAAGTGCGGTCTAATGCAGGCTGCAGACAATTAAGCAGTAATTGCAATGCAATGAGAAAAGTGCTATGGTTTGTGAAGCCCAAGGGGCTCATGGGAGCCCCTAGGATGGGCATCCATCTATACCAGTCTGGGAGCAGAAGGCAGAACTGGAGTCTGCCCCTTGGAAGGGGGTAGAAGAGGGTTCCGAAAGGTGCCAAATCCTGAGTGAACAAGGAGCACTGTCCCCTCGATGAGGAGTTTGGGTTTGTCCTTAGGGTCATACATGCAAAGTCTGGGGAGGGATTTCAGACTCTGCCACCCTGAGACTTACAGTTTAGAAATGTGCCTGCCCCTTCTATTCCTCCGCATCCCATCCATTCCATTTCATGATGGTCTAGTACCGACCCCCCCCAACTACCTGGGAAGAGCCTCCACTTAGATGCCCTCTTATGCTCAGTTTCCACCAAAAAATGACAAACTGCCAAAGTGTACTTTTTAATAAAATGTAAAATAAGGAATCTTGTAATACTCACTAAAGGAATGCTGAAGTAAGTTTATAAAGAGATGCAGAAGCTGATCTGTCCAAAGAGCCATAACCTCACCCAGCTGATATAAACGTCCCGTACATCCTTACCATTTCTACAGTTTACAGGGCTGGGGACAAAGTCACAACAACACAAAGCAAGATAATCCAGGTGGACAGGAAATTCTTCAATCCTTTTTGCCCATTTCAAGATTTTTTATAATTTTTCCTGACAGTAGAGAAACGCGCGCCTTAGGTTCAGGAAGCCTGCATTCATTTCAGAGCCTTGCCTCTCTATTTCGGACGCACCAATAGTCCAGTCACTGCCCCCCTCTGGAGCTCGGTCTTTTCCTTTCAATTTGCTTATAGACCAGGCACCAGTGTGTGATACCATTGGAAGTAAGCAATCTACTGAAAAAAGAAATCTATCAGATTCCACAAATAAAACCACAGGCTGCCCCATTAAATTGGAATTTCAGGTAAACTTCAAACACTTTTTTGTGTAAGTAGGTCTCAAGTACTTCAGCAGACCTACCTCTGCTGCAAATTATTCTTAGTTTGTCTGAAATTCTAATTCAGCCCAGCAACCTGTGTTGTGCCTTACGACCTGCCTGCATCCAGAGAGCTAAGCCAGCGGTATGGACTGTCGCACTCAGAATCCAGAAGAGAAGACTCAGAAACCCAGAGGCCCCATTCCCTAAGTTTTGATCTGTGTTTTGTTTAATCGTAAATCCTCGGTAGACGTTGGGGAGCAGGTTAACATCAGCACAGAACTGGGGTGAAGTTTGGCAGGAACCTGCGTTCCCGAAGGGAAGGAGAGAGAAGAGGAGGTGTGGAAGGGAAACAGCCAGTGGAGAGAATTTTCCAGTTTCTCCCTCCCACTCGATGTTTATGGATGACGGGCTTGACGAATGTTTGCCTGTCATGGGAGAGGAAACTGCGCCTGTAAGTTTTGTCACGGGGGTGACTCTTCGCTGGCTCCAGAGGAACGGCCCAGCCCTCATTAGCACGCAGCCGCCCCAGGAGCTCAGGTTGCCACGTGTCTGCCTGAGGCCGGCGGGTGCTGCAGACACCAGGTTGAGTGTTAGGGGTTTTCCCGTGTCTGCTTCTTTGAGCTGCTCATGGGGTTTAATTGTTCATATCGGATAGCTTTGTATTGAATTTCTTTTCTTTTCCCTCGCTGTGCATTTGGCCGCCAAAGGAAAACCCCAGCCTTAGGATGAGTAAGCACAGCAGAATCTCTGTCACTCAACAGGAGGTGACTGCAGATGGCGGAGTCCAGCTTCCCAGGCCAGAGGCCGGGGAAGTCCACTGTTCGGGGAGTCTTCCATGTTCTGGGGGAACTGGACATCCAGGGCCAAACCCTGTCCTTACAGACAGTGCTGGGCAGAGCAGGGTGCACTGGGTACCAACCCTTCGGAGGTGTGGGGAGGGGTGATCAGGCTGTTTATGGCTTTAGCAGAGGTGGTCTGTCTATCGGACTTTCTGAGAGATGGCAATTAATAGCAAAGAGTGTGTTCATAAAATTGCAGAGTAGACCCAGATTAGTTGGTTCTCAGGTTTTTAGTTTCTGTCTCTTGTTTCTTGCAGTGTTCTCCCTTTTCCGACACTCTGCACTCAGGGTCCTATTGCTTCCCTCAGCCTTGAGCTTTCTCCCTGAGGAGCCTGACCCTGTAGTTCTCTAGCTGTGAGACCTGGGGCAAGTTACTTTGTTTCTCCAAGAGAGAAATAAGGGAGCCGGTTACTACCTTAGGTAATACTATTTGCTCTGTAGAGAAATGCCATATAGAAAGCCCTTGAGAAGTCACAATGAAGGTATAATCTTGAGCAATTTGCTATGTACTGACCACACAACCATCTGAATAAACATACTGAATTCTCACAATAACCCCGTGGGAGAGGTAACATTAATCCCATTTTACAGCTAAGGAAACAGAGGTACAATTATGTTAAATTGCCTAAGACTGTATAGCTTTTAAGGGCTGATATTATTATATGAACAGGCAGTTTGGCTCATGGGACTACGTTACTAATCGCAATGTTCACAGCCTCTCTAAAAAGGTTTAGTTGCTATTGTTCCTAACTATTTTACAGAACACTAGGGTCCAAGAGAATGTAACAGCTATTCAGTTCCTTAGTCATGTTAATTTGGAAAAATCCATAACATATCTCAGCATATAGAGCATCTGAGAAGTCAGAGAATAATTTAATTTTTTTAAACAGACAGACTATTTTTAGAATACTTTTAGATATACATAAAAGTGTCAAAGATAGTCCAGAAAATTACCATGTACTCTGTGGCATTTCCACAGTTGTTAAGTTCTTATGTTAGTGATGCATTTGTTACCTCTAGCGATCCGATCTTAATGAATTATTGTTAGCCGAAGTCCATACTTTGTCCAGATTGCTTCAGTTTTTATGTAACGTTCCCAGGCTTCCAGCCAAGATTCCACATTAGATTGAGTCCCCATGTCTCCTTGGGCTTCTCTTGGTCGGGACAGTCTTTCAGACTTCTCTTGTGTTTAATTGCCTTGACAGTTTTGAGGAGTGCTGATCAGGTATTTGGCAGACTGCCCCTCAATTTTGGTACGTCTCTTGTTTTTCTCATAGTAGACCGGTGCTACTGCTTTTTGGGAGAAAGACCACAGATGCAGAGTGCCCTTCTCATCACGGAATTGATGGTACAGGTTACCAGCAGGGTTTACTAGTGATGATGTTGAGCTTGATCACCTGGCTGGAGTGACATTGATTGGTCAGGTTTCTCCACCATAAAATTACTCTTTTTACCTCTTTCTGTAACATATTCTTTGCAAAGAAGCCACTAGGCACAGCTCATACCTAAGTAATAGAAAGTTAAACCGCCTTTTGCAGGAGTTTATCTACATAAATTATTTGTAATCCTTCTGCATGGCAGATTTGTCTCTTCTCTTCCACTTATTTATTCCACCATTCACTTATGTCAGAAAGGATTCATGGATATTTGTTTTATACTTTGGGTTATAATCCAACACTATCTTATTTTCCTTTTTTCATAATTGCTATTCTTTTTATTGAGTAATATTCTATTTTAATTGCCTCAATAAAACCTAAGAGGGGTTGGATCATTAACAGTATTGAAAGTAATTGTAAGTTTAATGTATAAAATATACTGCAGTGTCCTCAGACTTTTTGTTTCAATTACAGTTTATATTCAATATTTTTTTATATTAGTTTCGAACGTACAGCATAGTGGTTAGACGATCATATACTTTACAAAGTGTTCTCCCTGGTATTTCTGGTACCCACCTGGCACCATGTAGAGTTACTACAGGACTATGTTTTTTAGCCTTTTTATTCAAATTGTTCCACCGTTGGTCATCAGAAGCGCTTTCAGTCGGCGTCTGTGTGTGTGTGCGCCTCCCTACTTCCCGACGGTCCGAGACGCGCGGGCTCATCTAACATATCTGCTGCCCCAGCTCCAGAGTCAGTCATCTGTGCGAGGAGCCCTGGCTCCTCCTCTCGGAGAACGTGGGTGACGGCGATGCGCGCTGCTCTGGGGTGTTAGAGCGCCGCCGTGCAGTCCTGTTAGCAGGGAGAAGCTGGAAATGTATGTACATCGAGTAGCCCCATGTAATGCTTTTAACCAAGCGTTTCCCAAACTTCTTTGAATGTAGGCCTCCCCTCCAATGCCAAACCATTGCTTAATGTTTCTCAAGACATTAGCATTCCATGGACTCAACTGACCCCCTGGCATTACAGCAGTGCCATTTGTATATCTGGATTTGAACAGGTATTAGTAACAATAGTGATAATAATAACTGTTATTATAATTACTACTTACCGACTACCTATTTCTATAGTAAGTACAGGACTGATCTGGAGGGTAGGGTAGTAGGATAGACTTCTAGGTCCCTATTCCCAAGGGACTCAGAGTCCAGTGGAAAGTAGACAAATGAAGGAGCGATCAGACATCAGTGTCATAGTGATATGCTAGAGGGAAAGCCACCATGCTCTGGGTTCCACATGAGGGGCTCCCGCTGCCTGAACAACTGCCCCAGCTTTCAGCCCTTCCCTGGCTTCCCTCTAGTCTGTTTGTTAGTCAAGCTGAGCCAAAGTGAGAATCTACGATGCTGCTAGGGAGGTGTCTCCCTGCTTTTAACATCCCTTCAAGAGCTTCCTGTTGGCCTCAGGATAAAGTCCAAAAGGGATAGGACTAGAGTGAGGTGAACAAGGTGCCTAGGGGCAGATGTTAAGGAGGCATTTGCTCTTAAGGTCAGTCTTGTGCTTGTATGACCCTGAGAGTGAATGCCTCCTTAAATCTTGCCCAGAGTTCTCTCAGTGACTTTTGTGATTGAGTCTCTGCTACCTGTGGTCTCTTTAACTGCCCCTCACCCCAGCCTCTCTTTTGGAGTCCCAACATCCTTCACTTTCCCAGACTCTCTCACTCCTGCACCTTCCCAGAAAGATCCAGATGTTCATGGAACAGTCTGTCTACTTTTCTGTATCTGACCAATCCCTACTCTTCTGCAGGTTTTGAATAAAGGTTTCTTGTTCCAAGATTTTCCTGCCCTTAACTCCTGCTCTTCCTCATGATCCTGTTCTCAAGTGTCTTTTCATAGTGCACTCTACTGGCTTAGAGAGGCTCTCAGTCTACTCATGTCAGTCCTCAGTTGACTGTCTTCTCTGTCTGGGCTTAATCTCTTTGAGGGAAGGACTGTAGCAACCTGGCTCACTGATAATTCCCAGGGCTCGACCCTTGGTTGTGGTGCTCAATCCTCTGCTGTTGAGTAAGTGAACACACGAATGTACAAAGGCGTGAACTCAGACTGGGTATCACGGAGCACTTGTAGGGGCAGGTGATGCTTGAGTTAAATCGAGAAGAAAAGACAAGGACTCCACGAGGCTTTAGTAACGGATTGAACCATATGAAATAGCAATTTCTCTTAAGTAAAGAATGGTGGACTATTCGGAAGGGTCGCACTGGTTAGAGCTAACATTATTGAACACTTCGTATGTGTTTAAGCCCTTCCTATGCACTCAATAATTATCAATGTTATCAACCCAGTTAGTTAGATACTCCAATTATTTTCATTTGACCAAAAGCAGCAACTGAAGCACAGAGAAGTTAGGTAACAGACCCAATGACACACAGCCTCATAGCAAAGCCACAACTCCAGCCCAGGACATCTGCTTCAGATTTCTGAAGCCCTAGCCAACATCTTGAAGGCAAGGGGGGTGGGACATTGCAGAGGGACATTAAGGAGGTTGTAAGAATATGAGATGTGCATTTTTCACAGAGATATGTTGGGCAAACTGAAGGCAAAGTGACGGCTTTGGAGGAGCTGCAGGTGAGATCGTCATACTTCTTTTCATAGAGAGCACCTCCTAGCCCCCACCTTCCACCAACCCAAGTGCCTTCAGGATGTCCAGTGACAGCCTGTCATTTCAGCAGGCTTAAAGCCAACCCATTCCTGCTGATCCCCAAGGTGTCAGCCCCACACTGCCTAACCCACCAGAGGCCACATATTCGGGCTGTTTGCTCTTGGCTGCATGGCCTTTAATGGATTCCAAAAGGGCCTTTTTCTGGCAAAAGAGAGTACTGCTTCTCCCCTTTCCTAAGACCCTTCTTCTGGAAGTATGCAAATGAATCTTGAATATGGTAATATAGGAAGGCATTGCGACTGCATGGCTTTTGGGTGTTTTGTTCAATCTAAGATTTTGCTGAGTGAGCTGGGGAAGGAGGTGCAGGTCCCAGACCAGTGCTTTAATCGCTCTGGTGATCTCAGGAAGAGTCAAAGACCTCAGCTTCAACTTCTGTAAAATGGGTATATGGCCTGCCTGCTCTGCTGGGTTCTGGCCCCCTCAGTCAATCTCGTCAGCGTGGTGGTTCTCACCATCCCGTGGTCCAGATTCTCACCACACTACATTCAGGTTCTCACCATCCCAATGTTCGGATTCTCACCACGTCATGGTCCAGATAGGTGCTCTGCACAGTCTTGCTCCAGAACATGTATGTTCTGCCCCACAGAGTGACTTGACTACACAAAGACATTACTAATAAGAATAATTAAAAATCCTTTTATAATAATTTGTAAATTATTTACATGAAGGATTTAGATCTATTCAGGTGTGTTTGTTTCCATGAACAAAACACTCTTCTTTTTGTGTGCACAAATGACTGCTTACAAGACAGAAATCCCTTTAGCTTGAATAAAAATACATCTTTGGTAAAGACCCAAGTAATTAGAAATAAGAAGCTTAAAATGACAACCCTGGGAGCTGATGGCTTGATGGCTGGGACTTCAAATGGAATTCCACCTCCTAAGTATAATTAAGCACCTGAAGGAACACTGAGGATTTGATGTAAGCCCACAGAAGCCAGGAAATTCAGAACTGAGGCTCTGAAGTCACCAGAATCGTCCTGCCCTGGTTCAAGGATGCTTTGATGCCGCTCTTGCCCAGGGAGGCAGGAACTGTGTAATCTCCTAAACCACATGGGCCGGGAAATGGGCAGCAAAGAAACACCTATGCCAGTTTTCAGCTGCTCCCCTTTGTTGTCAGCTAAAGGAAGCCTACAGGTTTTATTGAGCATGTTTAAGAATGATGCTTCCTTGTCTGGGAAAGAAATGTTTGAGCTGTACAAGGGAAATGGCCACCTCCAACCTCCACTTCCATAACGTGATATCCTGTTTCAGTGCTCTTTGGTCAATGGGGGTGCAGTTCCCTTGGGACTTGGCTCTTTTCCCATGGGGCACAACGAGGAAGGCTTGTCATCTGGAGCGGGAAATCAGGACCTCCCCCGCCTGCACCGAGGGACCTATTTTCCTCCCTCGCAAACATATGAGAAAATCAATGGAAGCTGCTTTCAGAAGCAGCAAAGTGGGACAGAATGAGTGTCTGAGGTGGGAACCAGCCCCGCCCACCAAATCTATGCAGTAGGCACAAGATATCCCTCCCAGGATTCAGGGTGGGAGGGTCTCGTCTCTTTAACCATTTACCTGTTACTTATTGTGTTACTCTTCCAGTGCCAGGTTGCCTGGGAAGGCAAAGCAGGTTAAACCGCATGGAAGGAGGAGGAAGTGAAGGGGACCCATCGTTCACGAAGGGACCGTGATGGGCCATTATATTTATGTTGTTTCACATAATTTAATTTTGTCTACTTTTTATAATCATCTATGAAGTGAATTTTCTATAAGGCAACAGCTCAGAGAACTTAGGTAGCAAGCTCCATGTCACACAGCCAGTATGGGCAGAACGGGGGGTTATATTACAAATAACCCCGGGACCCATGCTTACGCCTACTACAGCTGTTGGAAAACACATTCACAGTGCATTCATAGAATGTATCTGAACGTCCTTTTTCTCCTTCCTCCTATTAGGACTTCTTAACAAGAGTGTCCATGCTGTTTGCCTCTGAGTCACTGAGCGGAGAGCTGTTTTAACTGTGGAGGTGGCCGGAGTCAAGGGAAGGGGTCGGCGCCGTGGATGGCTGGGAGGGATGCCAGGGGTCCACATTTATCTGCCCAGGTTGGCAGGGCAGTGTCTGCAGTCTCAGCCCTTTCCCCATAATCACAATACATCTTCTGAAATGAAATGAGAACGCTGTTTGGAAGAAGTAATTAGATAATTGATTCTGACGAAGAGACTCAGGAGACCAGGAGCAGATTTCAACTCCACGACACCTTCATCTGCTTCAGAGTTTGAACTAGGTCTTAAAAAATTTTCCTATGTGATGGGAAGCATATTTCTTTCCTACATGATAGAGAGAAGTAGACACTCATGGTGAAGACTCAAGTCAGATCAAAGTTAAAGAATAAAATATGCCTGTGTTACAGGGTGGTTATGAAGATTAAATGTTTATAAAGCACTTAGGACAGGGCCTGGCACATAGTAGGGATTAAGTATTTGCTACCTACAAGGCAGTGGGCGGCCCGGTTGTTCTTACTGGAATGTGAGTTCCAAGGGTAGCTCGTGTTCCTGTCTTGTAGGAATTCCTGTCTTGCCCAGTAAAAGTTTAGTGGATAAAAAACTCAGGGTTCCCATAATCATTTCAAAATAGATAAAATTCTCAGACCCACAGCCATTTTATTTCTCAGCAGGTGTGTCTATGTTAGGTGTGGTTTGAAGTGTAGAACATTGCAGAATCAAGGTTGAGACTATTCAACTCTTACCCAGTTTTGGAATTCATCTATTCAAGTCTCAGAAAAAAAGGGAGTAAATTTAAGAGAGAGTATTGCACATAGAAATGTTTGGAGCTTCATGTCTTAGCCTGTGTGTACCACTCCGTGTGAACCACGGAAACACGCTGGTCGGCTGGCGAAATGAACCTGTGGAAGTTACTGTGTTTTGTAGAGTCAGGTAAACACTTCCCAGTAGCTGCAGGGCCCTTTGGTAACCTTCGATAAAGGCTTGCTTTACCCCAGTGCAACTACCAACCTCCTTTCCCACAGCAGGAATGAGAGAGGTGCTACAACAAATTACTTGATTAGCTATCTTTCAAATTAAATTGGTTCTCATCTGGATGTTGTCAAAAGTATCTGAGGCCTGGGGAAGATGACAGTGTTTATGAATCAGAAGCGGCTGCTTCTATTTGTAATGGCACTTCGTTTTTTTTTTTTAAACCCTGATCTGACAATCCTCCTTTTGGATTTGCGTCCACCACAGATGTGAAAAACAGGCAGGACAGTAAAGCACAAAGCCCAGGTTTTATCATGGAAATTCTAAAATGCCCCTAACAGTGGCAATGGCGGGGGAAGTTGGCTCGTCTGTCCAGAGAGAGAGCAAGCCCGGCAGATGATAATGACAGGTAGTTATGTAAATAGATTTCTGGAGCCAGGCAGTTGGGCTTTCAGAGAAAATGGAAATCTATGAGCAGAAAGGATGCGAAGAACGGGCTGGGGCGAAGGCGGATGCAGCTCTTACCCACCAATGGCACCGAGACCTGCATTCACTCTTTGTGTCCCCATGGAGGGCACCACTGCAATGTAACAAGAGGCCCTTCAGTAGCTACCACGTTGCTCTGGGTTCCAGGCATTATTCTTTTTCTGGCTCCTTCTCCAAAGTGACTTTGCAAGAGTGTTAAGTTGAGCTCTGAGTTACGAGGAACTGGACGGCTCAGAGGACCAACACCGTGCTCCCATCCAGAAAGCCCACGCACTGCGACTCCAGGGCATTCTTTCATCTGGAACATTCTGCCCGGTCATCAAGGAAAAAGCATTAGTTCTGTGAGACGGCTTTGTATTATGTCTGGGGAGGCAACGTGACTAAGCAGCTGCCCAGAACCGAGTGCGAGTCCTGCCTTCGCCCCTTAATGGTTGTATCCTGCTGGTGAGGTGAGTTGTGCTCCCTGGTCTCTGTGAAATGTCACTTTGAGACCTGACACTGAAGTCGTTTTAAGGACTCCGTGTTTGCACATATTTAGTGGGTGCTTTACTCACCGGTCACTGTTACGGACGGTAGAACTTTGAAAGAGGCATGAGGGGTAACATTGCATTTGAGGTCAGCTGCTACCTGTCCTCGACTGGATAACTAAAACTCCCAGTGGGGACCGCTGAGCCTATTTCATAGGGTTCTGGTGACGATCAAATGAGGCATTTGCCAAGTGTCTGAAATATAATGAGCACTGAGTAAGTGAATGAATGGTTGTTGTGTGGTTTTTGTTACTGCTGCTTGAGGCTACCGTTACCCGTGGAAATGAAGTAACGACTTCCCCTGGACAATCCCCTTCCCCTTACTCTGTTACGTGGATTTCATAGCATCTGAAAGTTTTGCTCATCTCTTTGCTTGTTTCCTGTCTCACTCTGCGTCTGGAATGCTAGCTTATGAGGTCAGGGAGCATTAACTTGTCCAATGCCCTGCAGTGTCCTCCACCTCCTAGTTCAATGTCCAGCTCATCAAGAACACTCCACAAATATCTGTGGTGTGAATGAATGAATGAAGGAATGAATAGAGGATTCGGGCAGAACACCACTTTCTCCATCCCTTTGGGGTCCCTGGACCACCAGGCAGTAGTCCCATCTGCCTAATGCCGTGATGGATTGTTCTGTGCGCATCATCCTCCGAGCAGATTCTCTCCACCTCTCCGCAGCATCTTCTCAGGCCCCTTCCTTCCTCTGCCTGCTCCCCTCCCCCAACCAGTGTGTGCACGGGGAATGCAAACTAATTTAACCAAAGCCAAACATAATTAGGAGAGTAAATCTGCTACTGCCGCTGTTGCTGCTGCTGGAGCAGCAGAAAAAAAAACCCATACAGTGCATTCCAAAATGAAATCCGGTCTGGAGGCTTTGGGGACCCCCTGCTGTTGGCGTAATGGCTGTGCTCCTGGGCTGCCCCCTTCCCCATTAGCTTGGCCCAGAAAGAGTTAATGGTGCAGTGGTGCCCCTCTGCTGCCAGACATGGACAACACAACAGCCACCCTATCCAGGATTCACTGTTAGTGCCATTTGACCCAAAGACGGTTCCAAATCCTAAGCTATTTATCCCCTTTATTTGTCATTCATTCATTCATTCATTCATTCATTCATTCATTCATTCATTCATTCTAGCTTCTGCCTTTGTGCCAGGCAGTATGTTGAGTGTAGAATTCCAGCAGAGAGAAAGCTGGTCCAGGGTGTCTCTTTGTGGGGTAAGTTTCCTGGGGCCTACAGTTTTGGGAAGACAAGTCTAGGATCTAAGGTGCTGCTTGGTTTCTTCTGGTTTCTGGTTGGATATACCGGTAGACCCCAGCTTATAAGTCTCCCAGGGATAGGAAGTCTCAGCATTTGAGGAATTAGCATAATAAGCACTTTCTTTTGACTTGGATTTTGTTTATTTGGGTTGCCTGAGCTGGGGGAACCTGATGTACAATAGATTACATAGAGCACCCCCTTCCCTCTCCCCATTGCCACCCCTGAAGTCTCTCTGCAGCTGTCACCTGGCACCCTGAAGTGTCATAGTAGTCAGATGATGATACACAGCTCCTTAGCCAGTTGTGCCGTAGGTGAAAGGCAATGGAGGACGATCTTGGAACTTGCCTGAAGCCAGACACCACACAGCGTCTGGGTGGTGATGCCCCTACTTCACCACTGTACAGGGGACACATCTCAGACACAGTGGACAGGACGTCCCCATATTCAGGAATAAGGGGAACGGTGACATGCACACATCTTGTGCTTAATGTCATTCAAACCTGAGTGGTGGGACACTAATTTGAATATTCATCCTGACACCGCCCTTTCTAATGACAATATTTATAGCACAGCGAGCACTGGCAGTGGCCGTGCACTCGGGCAAGCCCTCTACACACGGAGCGTGTCAACTCTTTAGAGCAATCCTGAAAAGCAGTAGAACGGTTCCTGCTTTTTGAGTGACAGATCAAGCTGGACAGTAGGAAGTGACTGTCAGTGGCATGGGCCTTCCAGGTGGCAGAACGGGGTGTGAATGCAGGTCTGCCCTGACTTTGCTACCATGGCACCTGCTGCTTTGTTTATAGTAAATCTTGTTGCACGCTATTCTTGTTACCTATTTATCATTGTATATTCAGTCTTTCCGCTACACAGTTTTTGAGGCAGGGCTCTGTCTTTATGGTTTCCTGTGGGCCCCCCAACCTTTATCATAATCCCTGATTTAGGTAACTATTTTTTACCCATTTTTTGAACAAAAGAGAGAAGAAATGAATAAAGGCCTCTTCAGCTCCTGGAATGTCCTCTGTCCCCTATAGTGACCTTAAAAGTGTGACTTCAACCTTTTTTGCAGGGAAGACTTTCATTTCAATTTTTACTTTATTTCAATATCAACCATGGGTCCCCTCGCTTCCTGGGCCCCTAAGACAGCTCAGCTCTGAGGTGGCGCATCTGTGAGGAGACAGTGTGCTGGGCATCGCTCTGCCAGTGCAGGGTGCATTCATGAAGGACCTGGGCACCGAGTCCACAGGTCTCGGGGTCCAGTTTGGTGTGGGGGAGAGAAGGCCTAGGGTCTCTGGTGAGACCCGAGTGCTTCTCAAGGACAGCAGGGCTCTGCCTTCGAGGAGTTCCCAGTTCTTAGTCTCAGGTTGATACACGGGGAGGCGGGGAAACAATACGAGAACTTCCTGTGTCCTGATCGTGCTTCCTCTGCCTTCTCCCGCGTGTCCACTCCAACCACTTGGCCCTTGGAATATGCTGCCGTGATTTCTCTGTGTGAATGTGTGTTCATGTCGCCACCCAGCTAAGGAGACTAAAAATTTGTTCCCAGTGGGGCCTGTTTGCAGCCCTAGGCTTCAGTTTCTAAGTCCGCGAGAGACTTGCAGTGTAAGGGAGAAGATGAATCTTTTCCTTCTACCCATCTTAGGTTTTCCGGCTGAGGCCCACATTTTAGAGGGACAAACACAGATTTACGAGAGAGCAGCAAAGAGAAGTGTATTGACACGCTCGTCATGCACACACACAGGGAACATTCGGTGATGAGTAACTCAAAGAGGCGGTTAGGACTTGGGCTTGCACAACATTTTAACAAACGGACAGAAATCTGTAGAGCAGCGACAAGACAAAAGAAAAGGACCTTGAATTTCAAGGAGTGGCAAATTGTGGAAAGGTAAATATTTAAGGAACTGATGGAAGATGAGAGCTAGTGAGCAAAATTGTCAAGTAGATTTCTCTGGTGTCATCTCTGGGGCAATGGGGTTTAGAGCTGTCTCTGGTGGTTAACTTCTGCCCTTCCTGGAGGCGCAGGGCCTCTTTTACAAAATACGTTTGCTTTTAGGCAAACAGGGAGAGTGGAGAGCTTCCTTGTCTGCTTCTTCTCAGTTGTCTCCAGCTCAAAATAATCCTCAGGCCGCAGTGATGTGCTTTGGGCATAGTCTGTTCCCCTACAACGGTCAGCAAATCTGTGTTGGGATACTACGTGCCAGGCACAGCAGGGCTGCAGCAGTGGACACAACACGTGAACGTCCGCCTTCTTTGGCTCACATTCTAGTTGGGGCAAGAGAGACAATAAACAAATAAGCGTGTAGAAGAGCAGATGCTCAAAAGTTTTGTGGTTGATCGTGATGCCCAGGCCAGCATTTGCCAGCTCTGCTAATGAGTCTCCCTGGAAACTTGAGTGGTAGATAAAAGGATTAAGAACTGCGATAAGTCCTAGCCGACTGAGGAGTTACAGAAGCCTGTGCATCCTGATGGATGCCGGATTCAGTCAGTTATGTTCTGGCTGAGAAGAAGTTCAATGAAAATGTATATGTTCAAACTTTCTTCTGAAGGTATTTGTTCCAGAAATCAGAGCTCCTTTTTAGTGTTAATATCAGGAAATGAATATCTGATTACGTCTCTCCAAGGCAAGTCCCTGAGCAGCAGGTGGAATCTCATTTTATCACATCCTCTGCATAATTCATTTTGGGGAGAGTCCCCTGGGTTTTGCTTTCCAAACTTGAGGAGAAAAATGAAGCTGGTTTGGGGTCATAAGAATTTGTAACCTTTCTGGATGAGCAAAAATACCTAACGAGATTCTAAGAACAGATGCTGAGAAGTGGACTTTCTGAGAAATGGAGAAGGTAGGCCCTTTTCTCCTCTGGTGTGTGGGTGTGTGGGGGGCAAGGGGGAGGGAGCAGCCTGCAATAAGTGTCAGCTTGCAGGCCAGCCAGCCCACGTGTCCCCACTCAGCTCTGTTTACCCATCATGCATTTCCCAGGGACCACTTCCCATGCTTGAGTAGACCTTATTGCCACAAGAACATTCTGGAACATTGTTTCCTCTGCTTTTGCCCGATGCAGCGGCTGCCTGCCAGTGAAGCCGCTGTAGCTGGTGCTGGCACAGCGCATTTGGCCAGAATGGTTTCAGTGCTGCGTCCGTTCTCACCACAAAGCTTTAGGTGTCTCAGCAGAGCATGGGGGATTCTCTCTGGAGCTGACCTTGACCTCTTCTGTTCCCAACTGGCCTGGGGTGAAACTGGGCCCTAGGAAGTGGTTGGGAAAGGACAGAGTTGTCAGGTGCTTTCTTCTGTCCCTGCTGGTTCTCAGCACTGGGGTGACTGTGGCCTGGGGTCTTCGGGACTCGGTGGTGCCATGTTTATCAAGCTAGCAGACATTTTCTTTGGATCACCCGTAATTTCTTCCAAGCTTTTTAATAAATAAATGCATTTTTACAATACTGGATCATTAAGCTGACCTATACATCTGTGTGTGTGTAATTTAATATTATGCTTCTTTTGTTCACTATTATATCATAAGCATCTTCCCATGCCATGAAGAACAACTAAAAATTAACTCTTATTCTCAATTATAAAGCAATGCCCATTCTCTTAGCCCAATTGGGCTGCTAACAAAATCTCATATATTATGTGGCTTATAAACAATTTATTTCTCTTAGTTCTGGAGGCCAGAAGTTTCAGATCAGTTCCAAGTGTGGTCAGGTTCTGGTGAGGGCCCTCTCCCAGCTCTAAGAAGGTCATCTCCTCACTGTAACCCCACCTGGCAGATGGAAGAAAGGGGCTACGGACCTCAGGGGGTCTCTTCTAAATGATTTAATTTATGAGAGCTCCACCTTCATGACCTAATAATATCCAATGACCCCCCCCCCCGATGCCATCACTGTGGGCATTGGGTTACAACACAAATTTTAGGGGCCCACACACACACAGAGCCAGGTCTTTAGCTTTAATGACTGCAGTGCTACTGAATGGATGCTCTCTGTCACTTCTTTATGGAGAATGAAAACACGTACAGTGGTACAGGGCTACATAATAGGTCCCGGATAGAACTGTTAGGAGAAGTCGGGAAGAAAGAGAGTGATGGCCACCAATGGCAGGTTAACGTTAGATCCCAGCCAGCTTGAATGGAATGTGGAGGTATTTGAACTTTACTTTTCTGGGTAGGAAATTTTGTTTAAATTGTTGATCGGTGCAGAGGAGGATCAGATGTGGCTTAAGGAAATGCACAGCCTTCTTGGCTGACACAGCCTTGGGCACGCCCTGCCTCTGCAGTGGTTGTGGCATTCACGATAGAAGGGAAAAGAGGCAATCCGAGGTTGGAAGGGAAAAGGGACAATCTGAAGTCATTGACGCAGACCCTCAGTCTGTGGGACCCTTCCAGTCTCTGGGACCAGCCTCAGAGACTGGTAGATAGGAAAGACAGGGGGTTTCCTGTCTTCCTGGAAATACTGGCCAGTGGTCTAGAAGTCTCAAAGGTGGCATCATGGGTGCTTTTAAAAGTCACTTTATCTGTTGCATAACCACATAATATTTCAGGTCCTCAAACTGAGGTCCAGGGAGTAGAACAAATTAGCAAAGCAGCAATGGGTTATAAGAGTATGCCTTTGTGGGTGAGGCACCTGTCTGTCCAAGCCTCAGTGTTTTCATCTGTACAATGGGACAATAGAGTACTTGTAAAACCCATCACAATATTGCTGCTGGGTTTAAATGGCACATGTGTAAAGCATTTAGCATTGGTGCTTGGCACATGTAAAAAGTGTTCAGGTACCAGTAACTATTATCACTATTTTTCATCACCATCACCATCACTATCATTAATTCATTTGTTTAATTCTCAAGCCAAATTATTAGTCTTGTAGCGGAGGTAATGTAGCATTAATGGTACTGATAAAATCTAATGTCAAGTAGCTAGTTAAAGGCAGATCTTAAGTTATCATTGTCATGAGCATTGGCCCAAAAACAAGGCCTTAAGAATATCTCTGTCTGCTAGTAATACTCCTAATTCAACATTTTTCACTGAGAGGCTCTAAAGGCACGATTTTTAAAAAATGTGGTTTCCCATCCATTGTAGTGAGAGCTATGGGTGATTTGTGATTGGATTATGGTGAGGAAGTGTTTGTTCAGGCTCTGGCCTCTTTGATATTGTCATGGGTTTCGTCTATTGATTTTTCATCCCCAGGTAGAGAAATAAGACTCTTTTTTATGTGGCTGTGTTCCCAGTACTACCAGCACAGAAGTTTTTTAAAGGCTGCACGTCCAGCTCTGTCTCTGAGCACACCTGTACTTTCCCCTGTTCTTCCACCTGCTTGCAGAGTGGGTAATAAACACTTCCTGAGCAGACACTACCTGCAAGCCTAGGTCCTTTTATTAGGAGTGAGAGGGGACTCTTCTAATGACACCTGCCATTGTATATCACCTAGCTCCATGATGGTACAGGTGAAGAAGGGGGGACAAATGACCACAGCACCCATAAAATGAAGCCTCTGTAAGTCAGTTGACCTGCCTTCTGGTCCCAGGTCTCCCAGCACCTACTGTGTGACCGTTAGCACCAGAAGTTCTCCAACTGCAGTCAAGGGTGTCTGTGAATATGTGTCTGGGTGTCTTGTCTCCCCAGAAACCTGTGGGAGAACAAGGTCAGTGTTGATGTCATTTCTTTCTGTATCCTCATGACCTGAAGCAATGTTTGACCTAGCAGAAGCCCCATTACTATTTGTTGAATGAAAAGTAATAATAGGTAGCCATTATGGAGTATTTTCTCCCCGTCAGGCACATTATTACATGAATTATCACATTTAATTTAGTCATCACATCTGTGTAAGGGTAGATAATATTACCATCATCTTCATTTTACCGAAAATGAATTGAGGACAACAAGTCTCAGCAACTTGCTCAAGATCACACGGGTAAATAGATAGTGAAGGTGGCCTGAGTTTCATTGTCCTTGGACGTAAAATTCAGGTGCTTGAACCAGCCTGTGTCTAAGTGACCTTGCAATTCTAAAATTAGACATACTGAACCTGCTTCCCAGGCCAGTGTTCCTTCCTCCCAATCTCACTGTTTCCCTATAACTCAGAACAGGGAAATTTTAGTACAAATACACAGTTTCCACAAAACTCACTTCATTTCTTTGTTGTGTTCCCTTTTTCAGGGAAGTGGGATGGAACCAATGAATTAGTCTTGCTTCCAGCTCTTGGGGGGCTGCTGAGCTGGAGGGGAGAGTCTCTCCACAGGACTTGGCTTAGGTGGCCTGGGGACTTGAACTTGTGCCCCTGTTTGCAGGCGTTCTCACCATGGCTCAGATGAGCAACAGTTATGCAGTTCGCTTCCCCTCTCTGAGCACACTGCAGGATGGCTGATCTTCTTACAATCACTCTCATTTAAGAATCTGACTTTCTTAAAGCCAATGAGTCCTCTGAAACCTTCCATGGCTCTTTGGAACTCTGAATGTACTTCCCAAGCATGGGTGATCTGCCTGGGTATATCTGCCTGTCTTCTTTCACTTGCACTGTTACCCACATAGAAAGGAGAGTGGGTGGCAAGTTAAATGTCTCCTTGACTTTTGGGCCACCATCTTGGGTGATGGGAGGACAGAAAGCCCTGTCCTTTGAGAACAGTTGAAAGGCATGGGGATGATTGGCTTGGAGAAGAGGAAGGGGCATGAGGCCATGGCTGTGTCTTCAATGATCTGAAGGCCATTTTTTTAAAGAAAGAGACTGATATTTAGGGTACTCGGGTGGTGAGTCATCCCTAGTGCTGAGTGGTCAAGAGAAATGGGTGTAGAGCGTAAGTTAATTTCTCCATCACCCTCCCCCCAACTGTCTTTTCAGCTTCAGTGATGCAGACAATGGCCAGGAATGTCCAAAAATATCAGGCACCATTTGCATGTTTATTCTAGATTCTGCACAAGGTCCCTGCCCTTTTTAACTTGCTATAATAATTCCACTAGTAGACATGAAATTTGAAATTACTTTGACTCCTTTCATTTTCATCTCCAAAATGCACAATCCTCTTTCTTTTTTTTTAACAGTTAAAATAATGAAAACATGGCAGTGTCTCCATTTGCTGTAACAGGATATTTGTTACTCATTTATCCTCTTGACAAATTTTATTGCGAGCATCGCCCTCTGTCAGGCTCTGAGATCGAGCAAGATGAACTTGGTCAGCGCCCTCGTGCAGCAAAGGGTCTGGAGCGGCAGGCAGACAATAAACACGCGAGCAAATCCAATAGATGTTCTCTCCCTCTCTCACAGCTTTATTAGCTCTATATTGGGAATTTCAGTTTTCTTAGCACAGTTCAAAACCCATTTCTTAAGCACATTCCATGTGATTTGAACAGTGTTACATGCATTATTATTATTATTATTTTTTAATTTAATCTACATTTTACCCCCTAGGGGAGGGACTGACCTCAGTCAGGAGATGGCCACCAAGAAGGTTAAGCTGTTGATCTGCAGTGAGGTGTCTAGCCAAGGCCAGAGCTCAGATTTGGACTCTGGGAGGCCTGATCCTCACGTCTGTCATCTCTTCACTGAGCCCTGTTTTATGGAGCCACCTGGAGGTCTCTGGGCTTCCGTTCAGTGTTGCCTGGACTTGGCTGAGATCCTCTCCATTGAGGGACCCAGTCAGCGGTGTCCATGACTATGGCCCTGTATTTGGGCCTCAGGAACCTTGGTTCCCACAGTCTTTGAGGACCTAAGACTATGACTTGGAAGGAATCCTGGGGAGAGTGGAATGGGACTAGGCAGCAGTTGATCAGGCACCTGGCTAAAGAATAAGAATGGACAGCAGAGGGGCAAGGCCAGGGATCCCTGGGCCATGCAGAGGAGCTGCGATGTGTGGTGGTTTCGCCGGCTTCTCTGAATGAGTCCTTCCTGCAGAATGTCTTCGAGAGGGAGCATGTCCCTGGGCTGTGCTGACCTTGGCAGAACCAGATCAGCGTGCAAGTGAGACGGTGACCTTGAAGCGGGGGACACGGAACCCTCAGTTTGGCAAGGTTGAATGGGACAAGGCAGAGGCCATGAGTACAGTCAGCAGCCAGGTGCTGAGTTACTTTGCTTCTCTTCCCTCTGGTAGATGGACAGGATTGGGGTAAAGAAGTAGGTGGGTCATACCTCACACTTTGGCTAATCCGTGTGTGCAGTGGAGAGTGAGATTCTGTCACACCAAATCCATCACACAACCTGTGCTCCTGAAAATAAATACATTTTCCAGAATCAAAGACTAAGGTGTAGCCAACTGTACTGGGTTGAGGAGTTCCTCCCCCACCACCATACTTTACCACCCTCCCAGCTAAAAACCCTGGAATCTTAGAACGTGACCTTATTTGGAAATAGGGTCTTTGCAGAGTCATTAGTTAAGGTCATAGTGGATTAGGGTGGGTTCAAGTTCATTGTTCTGTGTCTTCCTGAAAAGAGAAAGTGGAGACAGAGACAGATGCAGATACAGAGAATGCCCTGAGATCAGAGGATGCAGCTGCAAGCCAAGGGATGTCAGGGATCGTTGGCAACCCCCGGGAGCCAAGAGAGAAGCAAGGAGCAGATTCTTCCTCACAGTCTTCAGGAGGAACCAACTCTGAGGACAACCTGATTCCAGACTTCTGACCCCAGAACTGTGGGAGAATGAGTCTGTAGTTTTAAGGCACCACTGTGTGGCAATTTGTTACAGCAGCCACAGGGAACAAATATACTCACCTCTCTGACAGCGAGGACCTCTCAAATTCCATACTCAGGCCAGGTAGCATTAGCAGGCGCTGAGTGCCAGCCTCTCCTTTTACCGGCTGCGTCCTTACCTCTCATCCACTGCAGTAGGCTACGTCCTTCTTGGTCTCTCTATCTTCACTCTGACTTCTCGTGGGCAGGGACCCAGCTCCTGGGACATGCAATAGATGTTGAAAGAATGAATGAATGAAACCTGATACTTCTGGTCTAAAGCAATTTTTCCAAAGGCTCAGGAACCCCAAGCCACCCACCATTGTATTTTTTCCTTCTGTTGATGTTACGAAGGGCCTCTTCTGTGCCAGGAACTACACTCGGAGTTGGGAACACAGAGGTAAACAAATAAAAGGTCAACATGTCTGCTTTCCATCCAGGACTTATTATCTGGAGAGGAGGTTGGAGATAGAGAGATCGGGACAGGGTAAACCAGCACACAAGTGCACGGGCACATTCTTCATGCAGGTAGCCTTCGGATAGCAATAAGCACTCAGACGAAAATCGAAGAGAATAGCGGGCAGACTTGCCAGAGTTCCCTCATTTAGCTGGGAAAGGCCACTCTCCAGGAGGTGCCTTTGGGCTGAGGATTCAATCTACTACTGCAGCCTAAATAATAAGGAGGATTCCAGTCTTAGAAGATCCGGAGGACAAAGCCCTCCGTGAGGAGGAAAGAGCAGGTACCAAGCTTTAGAAGCAAGAGTTAACGCAAGGTATTTGGAGAAGAGAGAGAGCAGCAAGACACAGGGGCTGAGAGGTCAGAGTCAATGTCAGGAGTCAAATGTGTCACCTTCTTCATTGTCTGAAGCTGGAAGCATTCCATTTCAGAAAACAGTGACAGATGTGTTTCTGGGGTGAGGAGCGTTGTTTAAAATGAAAATCACATCTGATATTTATGGCTGGCAAGGGGGGGCCCCAAGGATGATCAAATCCTGTGTAGGGAATGGGGCTAGGTTTTCACCAAAGCCGAAGAGAGGAGATACCAGACCTCGCATTTTCTCTTCCTGACATCAGGGGTCTGAGTGGCCAGCCATGGGGGCTGTGCTCCCGCCCTGGTGCGGCTGGTGCCTGGCTTTTGTTTTGTGGACAGCTTCCTTTCTTTGTATTCTAGCAAAGGCCGAGGCAGGACCTGATTTGCAGGGACCACGATCTGGTGGTTTGAGCAGTGTGCCTCTGGTACACGCTTTTCTGCCACTCTGTGTCCTGCCCTTGGTGGCGGGGATATGAGACGTGGCCTCTTGTTAGGCAGTAGTTCTGTTTGTCCTTGTTTTTTTGCATTTTCATTAAATCATAGATGTCTCTAATTGCCTCCATGTGGCCAAAATGCTCCTCGATTGGAATTCTATGGAAAAAAGAGTTTGCTTTATTAAATAGTGTTTCTTGAGGGATTTGAGTGGTCTTCAGTTTCCTCCCCGACTCATCTGGTTTTTTGGGGTTTTTTTTTTGAGTTTTTAATTTGTTGCACTGTATAATCACTTGCTTCTGTGCTGGAATTGCTCTCCAAGCTTCTACAATCATGTATTATAATTCCCTTTATTACTGCAGAATCATTTTTAGCCTTCAGTTGAGATGACTAGACAAGAATCAGATTACACAGAAGCTGCATCTATTTTGCATGGTGTGCCGCTCCTGCAGCCAGCGGTCACCCCTGCTCGCTAACTTGTTGGTGGTTTGGGGAAGAATGAAATGATAAATAATCAGTATCTGATCTCGTTTAAGCCTCATGGTGCGCTGGGGTACGTAGGTGTTAGTGATCCACATTATAATGCCACAGAATGGTAAATGACTCGGCCAAGGTCATCCATGCAGCCGAGGGGCAATGCCAAGCTCCTGGAAATCCAAAGCCATCTCTCTGTCCCCTCGGTAGTACGACTTTCCAGGCGGTACGTACATGAGGGGAATGCTGCTTTGGAGACACTAGAACAAAACAAGCTGCATCTAGTGAAGTGTTTTAGCGAGTCCCTTGCAGTGTCCTATTGATAATTAATGCTTCTTCTCCACCTGGAGTGAAAGAATTCTGTTTGTACTTAATACAGAGAATCGTAACATCCTAGGGCTCAGGCCTGCACCACTGTACTAGTCGTGGTTTTCTAGAGAAACCGAACCAATAGAGTCATATGAGTATAATAAAGAGATTTGTTATAAGGAATCTGCTCACACAGTTGTAGAGGCTGACAAGTCCCAAGATCTGAAGGGTGACTTGGGAAACCAGAGACCCCAGTGAGCTAGTCAAGTAGCTCTAGTCCAAGTCCGAAGGCCTGAGAGCCAGGAGAGCCAATGTTATAGGTTCCTGTTCAAGGGCAGGAGAAGCCGGAGGGCCCAGCTCAGGCCGGCTGAGTTCCCTTGCGCTCGGCCTTCTTTCATTCCAGCCTTCCATTCGGTCTCCTGTGGATTGGATGCAGCCCACCCACCCGAGGGATGACAGCCTGCTTTGCCCAGTCCACCAGTTTAAACCTCAAACTCATGCAGCACCTCCCTCCCGCAGACACTTAATAATGTTTCCCCAAATATCTGGGCACTGCTGGCCCAGCCCAGCTGACACATAAAACTCACCATCACAATGGCCTATATTTGAGTTTTGCCTTTGTCATATACTAATGGAGTGGCCTTGGTGAACTTACTTAACCTCTCTGAGTCTTACTTTCTTCATCTGTAAATTGGAAACAGTGTTATCTATCTCATAGGAATGTTGCAAGAATTAAATGAGATAGTTTTGTGAAGTATTTAGGCACGACCTGGCCCAGAGAAAATGTTCAATAATTGTTATTGGTTTTGTTACCATTACCTCACTATTGTGATAATCACAATAAGTTCAGGAACACATAGGCAGTGTATATATATATATATATATATATATATATATATATAGTGAGATATATCTATATCTATATATAAATATATAAATATATAAAAACACTGCCTATGTGTTCCTGAACTTATCGTGATTATCACAATAGTGAGGTAATGGTAACAAAACAAATAACAATATGATAGATACATAGGGAGATAGATATATAGATTAAAAATTTGCATATTTTGAGCCTAAACTTAAAAAAAGTTTTGGCAAATGACATTATTATTCAAAATAGAAGCATAGCCACTGGATGTTAGAAGATTCTTATTCAGTTTATGATTTTGCTATTTGCCTCCTGAGTAACTTTCATCAAATAGTTCACCCTCTCTGAGCCTTGGTTTCCTCACGGGCAGAACTTCTGTGCTGTTAAGGCCGCTGGCTTGGTTTAAGGATCAAATAAGATGCCGTGGGTGACATTCCTGGGCATGCAGCCACCCCTCCAGAGGACATGGACTTGGGTGGGGAGGGACACTGCTCAGAACCACGTGTGATACAGGCACTGGCCTTCCAAGGGTGGGGCCACCGCTGCTCGTATGGGGCAGTGGGGTTCAGAGAGCGGGAGGGGTGCAGAGGGGTGCAGAGGGAAGCTCCTGCTGGTGCTGACCAGCAGAAATTCTCATGACCACAAACTGGAGAGAAAGGCTTCACAGGTGAAGGAATTGTGGAGACATTACGGTCTTATATGGAGGTAGTGTATTGTCACTAGGTGGGTGGGGGTGTCGTTCGATGACCCTCAACAGTGACAGTCAATTGTTTTTGAGCTTGCGGCCAGGTGGTGCAATAGAAGTAGAGAAGCAGGGCCCTGGGAACCGAGGCAGTGCCGGCCTGGGGGCGGGGAGGGGGCGGGAGGCTGGGCGGGGACACGGAGCTACTATACGAAAGCTAAATGCCACCAGGACATCAGAAAGTTTGCTAGAGACAGGGAAGAAATGAATGAATACGGAGGACCAACTAGTGGTTGCCAGAGGTGGTGGGCGGAGTGAGGGGGTGATGAAATGGCTAAGGGGAGTAAGAGGTACAAACTTTCCGTCATAAATGAGCAGGGGGTGTAATGTGCAGGGAAACCATCAACAATGTAACAACTCTGAATGGTGACGGAGGGTTCCCAGATTTATTGTGGCCAGCACATTGTAAAGCATATAAATGTTGAGTCGCTGTGTCGTGCATGCACTGGGAACTAATACTATGTTATGCATCAACTATATACTTTAAAACAAACAGACAGACAAATAGCAAATTTTTGCTTAAGACTAGTGGCACTCATTCAGACAACAAATTCCTAGGAAGATTGCGCCGTGTTCCTGGTACCGTTTTAAGCGTGATGCACATAGTACTTCATGGGATCTTCGTAACAAACCCACGAAGTGGTTACTGTTATCGTGTCCATCTCCTAGACGGAGAGCAACAAGGTGAAGGAATTCAGCCAAGGCCCCATTGCTACTCAGGAGTGGGACGTGCTTGGCCTTGTCATAGAAGGTCCTGGGAACCTAGGGCACTAAGTTGATCATGACATTTCCCTGCTTAAGACCCTTCCTCGAGGTCTCTGTGGCTTGTGAGACAAGACCACGCGCCTTCCTCTGGCTCCTCTGCCTCTCGCCCCTGGTCCTAGCACTGGCTCCGATGCCTTCCTTCCGGGTCCTTAGATGCATCACGATCTTTCAACCTCCAGACCAGGACACTTGCCGTTTTCTCACCTCAATGGAACCAGCCCTCTCTCAAGGACAGGTATACTGGACACTGGCTTGATGTGAGCTGCCTGTGGGTGGAGGCTGGGGCCAGCCTCGTACACCCCTCTGCCTCCCGTGCCTGTCCAGGCTCCTTGGAGATCTCCGCGTGGTCCCTCTCTCCCATCCTTCCATTTTTTCTCTAAACCAGGGGTGCTCACTCTGGAGAACATTTGTCAATGTCTGGAGGCAGCTTTGGTTCTATTGACAACTAGTGGGTAGGGGTCGGGTAGGCTGCCAGCCACCCTCCAGGGCACAGGGCTGCTCTCCCAGCAGAGCGCTATCCGTCCATCCACAGGTGCCAGTGTGGCTGAGGCTGAGAGACCCTGCTCCAAAGAGACACTTCCAGCAAGGCTGTCCCTAGTCACCCTATGTACAATGCCACTGTCCCTTCCCCACGCCCCCTTACTTTGTGTCCCATTTCCTGCTTTATGGTTGTTCTCCTGTGCACCTGTCACTCCCAATCAGAGGTATGTTCCACTTCCTAATCTTGGTTATTGCTTGTCATCCACTTGTATATATGCCGGGATTTGTGTCCCTTCTGTTCACTGCTTTATTGTTAGTACTTAGAACAGTTCTAGCACATAGTAGATGCTCAATAAATACTTTTTGCATGTGTGAATGAATGCAGAGTTCTAGGTAGCCACCAGGAATCCATTAGAGAGGCCACTTGGGTTGAAATTTGTTTGCCATCCACTTAAGATTTTTTGATTTATACTTGCTTAAGGTCACCCAGCACCAAAGTACCAGGAATCGCAGCCCAGTTTCCTGCCTCCCACAGAGATGGGAGGGGACATGTGAAAACCCCACTGCACCAAACATTGGAGGGGCAGGCAAGCCCTGCAACCCCAAAGCTCTGTTTTGCCCTGCAAGCTGTGATCTCGGGTTCACAAAGCAGCAATCTGAATACCCGATGCAGAGATGCTCAGATGCAAATTAGCCCAAACCACATATGACTATGGCTGTGAGGTTGGAGTGCAAATAGAGGCTTTGCTTCCACGGGGCTGCACTGAAAATGCCCTTTGGAGGGTCGTGTGCTCTTGCTCTTTCCGAGGCAGGCCCTGTGCAGGGCACCAGGGATGTGGAGAAATGGAAACTGCCCATCCTGTGCTCCAGGTGTTTGCAAGCTCCTAAGGGAGAGAGCGAAGGGTACCTTGTTTGTAACTTGTCACTCAGGGTCAGTGGCAATGCCATGAAAACCAGCTCATTGGATTACACATTTTTTCAGAACAGGACCCTCTATCTTGAGTGTCTTCTACGCCCTCTAAACCCAACGGCCAGAACAAGAACGATGGACAAACACGAACCAGTGTTTTTTGTGTCCCGGGCACTGTGCTAAGCACTGTGGGGTATTGGTTCGTTCAGCCCTCACAACAGCACTACAAAGTAGATACTGTTGTTGTCTCCATGTTCCCAGTGAAAGCAACCACGGTCACGTGACTTGCCCAGGGTTCCAGAGCAACAAAGTGCTACTGGCTCTGGCTGCTGGGCCCCCGTCACCTGGTTGTCAGGTGCGGGAGCTGTACTGAAGACCCACTGCTGCTCGGTGCTAACGCCCACAGCAAGCGGCCTGACACTGCCCTCAGGGCGTGATGCAGTGCCCCGGACTGAATGTTTACTGTGTTCTAGTCACCGGTCCCTGCATTGTCTATTTAGTCTAATCTTCACCATGAAAAGTAAGGCATGATCATGTCCATTTTACACGCGGTGAAATGGCCACAGAGAGTTTCAGTGGTTTGCCTGAGATCTCAGCTCGTCGGCGGTAGAGCCAGGATCCTGGATCCTTCATACATTGTACTGAGTCATGCAAAACGCGGCACTTTGTGTCTGGCTTCTTTCACTTAGCATCATGTTTACGGGGTACGTGTTATAGCCTTCACCACTGTCCTTCTTGTTCCTTTCACTGACCGTCCTGTCCCATTACAGGGCGACACATTTTGGTTTTCCATTCATCTGTTGACGGGCCCTTGGGTGGTTTCCATGTCTCACCTGTTGTGAAAAATGAAGCTATTAACATTCATGCAAAAGTCTTATATACGACCTTTTATTACTAATATCTGCCCAGAATCTTCTCTCTCTCTCTTTCTCTCATATCATTGAAAAGGAATAAGGTCTGGAGCCAGATAACATAGGTTCGAACTCTAACTCTGACGTGTATTACCTGTGTGGCTAGGAAGATTAAGTAACCTTTCTGAGCTTGGCTTTCTTTGTCCACCTCTGAAATGAAGATAATAGTAGTAGCTACCTGATAATGTCTAAAAGCTTGAAAGAGGTAATGCGTTCAGTTCATAATCACATAGTAGGTGTTTTCCAGGTGAGCAAGGCAAACACAAAAAACAACCCAAAGAAGAGACTGTCTAATTGCTGAGTCTGATTGCTGGGACACAAAAATGTAACGACTAGATATAATATAAAATAAAATAAAATAATGTAGCACCACCAGACCAGTCAGCATGTGGTTCATACTAAGTGAAACCTTACAAAATAACAATGTATCTCTGTTTAGAAAATGAGACTTTTCTGCAGGTTGCAGGCCTGGGAAGCGTCAGGATGGAGAGAAGACATGGGTGGAGGTCTTAAAGAATGAGCGAAGGATAGTTAGGAAAAAGCGGGAAAACGTGGGGTGAGAAGAAAATTGCATTTGAAGGGACAGATGGAGGGGCCACTGGGAAAGGCCTGTCAGGTCAGGAGGATGTCCAGGAGGGTGGCCGGTGATGAGGAGGCAAGTCTGTTGGAACCGCCCACTGCGCGCTCGGAGGGGGCGGGGCTTCCAGGCCACCATGACAAGTGACCACAGAGAGCGAGCTCCTGGTTCCCCGCTCTCCTGAAGCAGCTCCTGTCTGATCTTCCGACTTTCTCACAGCGGCTTGGTCGTGCAATGGCTGAGTTTTAATCTACCTGGTCTTGGTTCCAAGCGCAATAGAACATCTTTTCATAACCTTATTGACCATTCTCTTTAAACAGTATATGAATATCCTTTGTTCTTTTATATTTTGTTGATTTTTGATTTGTGAACGGTGGTCCTGTATCCTCTCCCAGCTTGTCAGGTAGACTGCAGCATGGCTCATAATGTCTTTGGCCATATGAACTATTTCTATTCTGATGTATTCAAATGGCTCACTATTTTTCATGAGGTGTCATTTCATTTATTTATTTTACTAATGTTTTAAAATTTTTATTGATTTTAAGGTGAGGGAGAGAAAGAGAAAGAGAAAGAGAGGAAGAGAGAGATTGATTTTGTTGTTCCATTTATCTGTGCATTCATTGGTTGACTCTTCTATGTGCCCTGATGGGGGATCAAACCCCCAACTTTGGCATATCAGGATGATGCTCTAACCACCTGCCCTAGTTGGCCATGGCTGATTTGTCCTTGTAATGTGTTGTTTATAAATTTGTGTCTGTTCTGAGGTTATACAAAATACTCTTTTTTTCTTTTCTTCAGATAGTTTGAAAATTTTGGTTTTCTTCATTTAAAGGTACACTCCATCTGGAATGAATGTTGGTCTCTGTGAGGTAGAATCACATTTACTTCTTCATGTGAAAATCCAGTTTTCCAACACCGCTTGCGGAAGAGCCCCTTCCCCCCCCGCCAAGGCCATCTCCCACAGCTCCACCCCCGCGCATGCGCCATCCAAGCCTCACCCTCCCATTCCATTCCGTCCCGCTGTCCCGTTCTCCCAATGAAGACCTCGCTGTCTTCATTTCCCATTGGGATACAAGAATGCCTCTGATTTACAATGCCTGTTATAAATCATGGCTCCATGTTATCTCTGAAGATTCCTATTTTCTTTCCAGTGGACATATCTTGGTTTCTTGAATCATCCCTGTCTTGTAGGGCAGCAAGCACATTGTTTCTGGGAGTTTTTTTCCTTTTATTAATGCTCCTATGGTGAATGTTTTTGCATAGAAAGCATTTACATGTTTTGGGATTATGTCCTTTGGATGGATTCCCAGAAATAGAACTACAGAGTCAAAAGGCATAAATATCGTTAACGTTGTTAACTCATGGCATATATTTATTTGAAAAATTAAAGTGACTAAAGGTTCTGGTAAGTTCCTGGGACTCTACTGTGCTGTGACAAGCCCGGATTTGGCTCTGGCTGCCCTGGGCAAGTTCAAGGGAAAGATTAATGTGGTCTCCTTGCTGGATGTACCTTTTCTTTCCTTCTTGGTCAACACATTTTTTTGGATGTTCGTGTACCCAGGCGGTCATTTATTAAGCACCTCTCGCATGCCTGTTTCTGCAGAGAAGCAGGCGGCAGGGTCCTCCACTCTCAGTGCACTTCTGTCTCCTCGCGGCAGGAAGACAATAAGTACACACAAGCCAGTGCGAAGTGCCTCCAGGAGGGAAACCCCAAACTGATGCTACAGCAAGTCGGCTCCTACACATTGAGTGGTCAGAAGAGCCACGAAGCAGAGATTTAAAGGCGTGGTCTCCCTGGCGGAATAGCTGGCCAGTGCGAAGGGCTGCGGTGGAGCAGAGAGTGGCCTCAGGGCAGGAGGGAGAGGGTCTCTGGGCGGAGAGCGAGGTGAGCTGAGGCCAAAGTGGAAGACCTAGTCCCAGCTGCAGAGGGGAGTCATGGGGCTGGGGGGCAGAAGGAGGTGGTTAACTGGGATGATGCCACCTAGTGGGTGCTGTTAAAGGATCTGCAGAGCACGGGGGTCTGGGGGACCATGGGTACCTGTAGAACAAAAGGGCTAGGACACAGCCACAGCTGTCCAGACTGAAGTTACTGGAGGCCCAGCCAAGGTGTGGCGGCGGAGGGAGAGAAAGGTGGGTGGGTTCCATTGTGTGTTAAAAGTAGATTCTTGAGAGTTGCTGATGGCTTGGAGGTTTGAAGTTAGAAGAAGGGAAGAAGTAAATATTTGGGAAACATTGTTCTGGATAAATGTGTCCTCAAAGCCTGGCCTCAGTGACTGGGAAACTGGAATTACGTTGTTGAGATGGAAGAGTGGCGAGATGGGTCTGCCTTTGGCCATGTGGAGCCTGGGATGCCTCTTTGGTTAACAAGCGGGGATGTTAGTGGGGCTGCTGAGTCCCAGGGAGAAGCTGGGTACCAAGATACAGGCTTGGTTGTCATCAGTCAATTAGAACCTAAGTCCCCTGGTTTATAAACAGATGCATAAATAGAAAAGAGAATGGAGGCCCTTGACCACTGTGCAGTTAATCCTACTATTTTCACTCTGAGTTTTGAGAATATACTGGGTTTCTTATACTTACCTTTGTGAACAAAAATCTTTTTTCTTCTCAAATAGGAAGAGGGAAAAACTTGAGTTTTTTCTTTTCTCTTTTTTCTCCTACTGGCTCTCTAATGCTTCACTCAGTCCTGGCCCAGTCTTCCAATTTTCAATGGCGACTCTAAGAATTATGCTTGTCATTTGATTCAGATGCAATTGGGCAGATCACAAAACCAAGGTTCTGTGTCTTGTAAGCTTTTCCAGAAATGTTCCCTCGTCTGCTGTGTTTATGTTGGAGCAGATAATTTGTGTCCAAGTTCATGGTGAGCTTTTCTCCAGACACCAAAGTTGAGTCACTGCCAGATCCCATTATCCTGCGTCTCGGGACCCTTCACACCTCACCCGTGTGATGTCATATGAGGGACGGTGTTCACTGCCCCTGAACTGTCACCTGTGAGACCTGTGCTCCTAGAGCTCTGCTGTGTCATTTCCAAAGTGGGTTTCTGTAGGGTCCCAGGATATTATTTTTAATATGTGCCAGTATGTGTCTCCATGTTGGAATATAAGACATGAAATTTAATTAGGAAGAACACACTATTTCTTGCTCATACTGGAGTAATGTAGATTAGAACAGGCAGTGAAGCTTTGGGATAGAAAGAAACGTTCAGGAATCGAAATGGTCAGAAATCAAATCCCAATGTTTTCTGTTGTCTCTTACCTGGGCTGTGACCTTGGGTACATTTCTTGACCTCCTGGGGCCTCAGTTTCCCCATTTAACTTGGAATAATCCAAGTACTGACCTGAGAGGGGTACTGTAAGGACGAGGAAATAATTCACTGTGAAACGCTTAGCACATTCATTGATTCACGTGTTGAATATTGAACACTCCTGGTTAACAGGCACGTGGACAGAGAAGAGACTAGAAATGTTCACTGTTATGAAAACAAAACCACTGTTTTCATCCAGGGTTTTGAGGATATTCATGTTTTAACTAAATACACGTTTACTTGTGGAATTAAATTCCTTAAGTGATCAGATAATCGATCACTGACTTGTGTGCCAGCTCAGGGTTAGATGCTGTGGATGCTTTGGATGCAGAACGCACAGCATGTGATGTAGATCATGCCCTCATAAAGCTTAGAGGAATCCGACCTTTAAAGAAATTATTCTTTTATTCTAGTTGTGGTCAGTTTGGTGGCAAATAGCTGAAATTTTGGCATAAAAGCATGTATATGATTTAGTCATTATTTTTAGATTATTGTCGATAACATTCCTCTTTGGAATGCTCACCATTAATCAATGATGTGGTAGGTCGAGGCTGGGAATTGAAATACATGAGTTTCCCAGGTGTTTCGGGGAAAATGCATGGACGTATGTTTTGCCCAGGAGCCAGGTGTGCAGCTGCCGAGTCCTGCCTGCCTGCCTGCCTGTTCCCACGCACCTCCCTCCCGAGACAGCACCCGCCTGTGCTTGGCGGGGAGACGCACTCGGCACTTTCCGAAAGGGCAGCCTTGAATAGCAGAACTCCGAGACGCTCCATCCTTTACTATCTGGGTGGCATGCTGGTTCAGAATGTCTCTGTTAACATGATAACTAACATTTCTTATAAAATAAACTGCACTTTAGCCAAGAGTAAACAAAATCATAGTTGAGAGTGAGAGAGGAAAATGTCAATCTCTGGGATATGAGATTTAAAGAAAAAAAAACACACATAACAACACATAAAAAGGTGGGATTTAAAATTCTCTCCCTGTGTCCATTACTTGCTCGTGCACTTACCAGCTGGTAAGAGCAAATGATCCTACCTCATTACTTTTATTTCTGTGTTTGGAGGTAGAATTCCACAGATGGGGTGGGAAGCCTTGGTTTTATCAGGGGTACCCCAAGCATTCAGTGAACTAATCATTAATTGGATGTTAAAACAACTAAGAAGACAGTAAATATTTGGGAAACATTGTTCTGGATAAAGAAACAACAGTTCTTATAGTCATAAGAGCTCGGACTCAAGAGATTGTGTCCCCGTGTTTTAAATCTCTGCAACCCTACAGCTATGTCATCTTAAGCAAATATTTCAGCTCTCTGTGCCTCAGTGTTCTCACCTGTAAAATGGGGTTTATAACAGCATGTGCTCTACAGGTTTATTGTGAGGTTTCTAGGGGGTTTGTAGCATTCAGTGACTTTGGACTGGTGCCTGGCACATAGTAGGTGCTATGTTAACTGTCGATTATTACTAAATGCAGCTAATTCAGAAGACACAGGGTTTGATACAAGGCTCCCAGGTTTGGAGAAGGGATGCCAGAGACAAAAGAAGCAAAAAGACTTTTATAGTTGGGGAAAATAAATGAGCTGCACCCCCTTCGGGGTGAGGGGACCTCTATGAAAACAGAGGCATGACATTTGGGTTCTTTATTGTCTGCTTCTCATAATATGGGTGTGACAGGCAAAGATACGTAGGGAAAGATGACCACACGGGCACCTGCCTTAGTCCTGGAGGGGCGCTCGTTCTTTCTTCAGTGTTCTGTGGCAGGGGAGCACCGGAATGGCCAGGGGCACGTGAACAGAGGGCTACCCGTGTGTGCACGCACAGAAGGCAGGGCCATCGTTATTCCCCAGATCGGCAAAAAGCTGGCGACCACCGCGGCCCCTCCCAGCTTCCTGTCTTCCGACCTCTTCACGCACACTCTCCACTTTGACCCGTTTAAGTTTATTTTTAAAAGCCCCACGTTTTCCAAGGAATAGATGCCTTACGTATGGTTCGCTCTTTGGAGGGGGTGCATGTGTGCCGCGTGACAAGTGGTTGCCATGGTAATTTCTCATTATTGTTGAATTGAAATATAATTACTCTGGCAACAATCCCATATAACCTGTCAGTGCTTAAGTTAAAGATGCCGGGGGCAGCCTTGGCATCAGGACCCCGTTTTGGGTGGAGGGAGATGGGGACGGGAACAGGAGAGAATCTGGGGCAGACACAAAATGCTTTGGTGGATTTTTAAATATAATTAAGACTCTCTTCTGCTATTTGACCTGCCTGCGCCTCTCATCCGAATATATGATTTGGCTGCTGGTAGTACTGGGGCTCACCTGTGAGATGAGACAAAAGGACGGGGATTTCAGTCACAGAAATGCGTACGGCAGATTATTTAGAGTGCAGAAGCCTTCCATGGTATTTTTTACCTAATTAAAATCTATGAGCATTGTTGGCACCACTTTCCCTGCCTGTGTTGAGGCTGAGTTAATTTCGTCTTTATTTACCTGGAGGCTACTCTGTGCTATTGTTACTTCCCAGCTTTGGGAAAAGAATCCACTTTTTACCTATTAATATTCACTGAACAGCAATCAGGCACGGTTCAGATAGTAAACAACAGCAAAGCTTCGGAGGAGGCGTGTGTGGGAGAGACGGGACCTCCATCTGAATGAAGCCTTGAGCCAGGGTGCAGAGAATGAGCTTCCTCCCGGCCTGCCACCTCCTGCTGCAGTTCCAGCCTTTGGTGCTCCGTCATTCTGCCCCATAAGTCACTAGAGAGGACCAGGAAGAACCTACGCTTTCTTTTTTGTTGTCGGTGTCAGGAAAGTTCCTCCTTTTGCTTAATGAAGCCCCTGAAATAGGCTGTGCCTTTAAGAAAATGGTAGGCAGACTTTGATCATTACAATTATTACTATTATTATTATTTTCCAATCCTCACCGGAGGACATGTTTATTGATTTTTAGTAAGAGAGGAAGGGAGACAGAGGAACATCAATCAGTTGGTTCCCACACATGCCCCGACGGGGGATTAAACCCTCCACCTGTTGGTGCAGGGGAGGGCACGGCAAGCAACTGACCCACCCAGCCAGGGTTATTTTATTATTTCATCTTCTTTGGACTTCTAGATGCTCAGCCTTCTCCCTGCAGAGCCGGACTCTGTTTTGTAATTATGTTGATCCTGCTATTAGATCCCATTTAGAAATATATCATTTAGAAATATTCTTTGTTTCATCTCTCTCCACGCACTGGTCAGATCAGAAGCCTTCGGTCTGGAAGCACAGGGACTTCCTCCTAGGACAGCCACAACCCAGGCCAGTACACACCCTGCTCCTGGGCATTGCCACTTGTGGACGCCCTTACACACAGCCGTGCACCAAGGGACGCACAGAGCCGTCGCAGCATTTCCCATGATGGCAGAGACTTTGAAACTGTCTAGAGATCGTCAGTAGCAAAATGCTGAAATAAACTATATTACATTCATTGAGTGCACTACCATGTAGCTTATGTAAAAAAAAGCAGAGGCCCCAGTATATGGTAAAATGCTTAGATTTCCAAAACACGGTGCCGAATGAAAAGAAAAGCAGGTTTAAAGAAGAAACATAGTGTGTGATACCCTTTAAATACCACGTTAAGAATATAATACCATATATGAATGGGGTCATGTACATACATGTACATAAATACTACAGATGGGCCAGGAAGGGGCCACATGATTTTCACAAGGCAGTTGTTTCTGGGGTCTTGAGGGAGGGGAGAAAAAAACAGAGCAGGATATGGGGGCCCAAGGCATTTACCTTTTTATTTATAATTTTTATTCCTTTTAAAAAGGAAAATAAGACATCACTTTAATAATCATTAACTCTATATCATGGGTCCATGGGTCTTTATCATATTATCCTCTGTTCTCTATTTTTGAAATTAATGGGGTAAAAAACTCACTTATTTGTTACAATCAGTAAAGGATATTGACTTAACCAACATTTCACTGAACAGAATAAGAAAAATACCCAGAAAGTGGTCCAAAGGTGGTTCAATGAAATGGCTCTGTAGGTATGAGATCATTTTGAAAATTTTTGCCTCAATACGAACTCTTGACACGGCCTGTGCATCCTGCTGGTGGACGTGACAGGAGGCAGCCTTAGCCCACACACTGTCCTGGTCCCCATGCACTGAGGTTAGACATTTAAGAATCCTGCAATATCAGGGAAGACTCTTGCTGCATGGGCGTGGCCTCTCGAACCGCTCATTTCATTTTCCTGCTTCTTCATTGGGTAATCCTTAGTTGGCGGCTCTGTTGAGAAGGGAGAGATGCCTAGTGCCCAGCCCCTGTCTTTAAGTATCTCACAGTCTAGCACAGCAGTCAGATGTTTAGATAAATGCATATTACAAGGTGGTGATTCAATTATAATTGGATTCACACTCTCATAGGGGTAGTATTTAACTTTCTTAGTATAGGAGACAGTGAAAAAGGTAGTCCAAGGGCTGGTACTTGGGGGCTGCTGGGCTTTCCAGGCCAAAAGAGCCACAGAGGCAAAAGACAGGGAGGTAAGACTGCTTGGTTCTGACAGGTAAGCTGCTGAAGGTCCCTTGGCTGCACGCAGGCAAACTCCTGAGGATGTTGGCCTCTGGTGTGGTTAGAAAGGCTTTTCCCTGTATAGACCGTCTTCGATGATATACACACCAAATATTTTATCTATAATATCTGCCAGTATTGGATATGCACGCCCACCCCACCCACCTGGGGACAAGACCCCAGGTCTTGGTTTGTTTTTAAGGGCTTTTGCCATAGTCTTCATTTGGGAGTCCCAGAAATGCCTAGTCAACAAAAATGTTGATCATCACCTGCTGCTCAGTCTCAAGGCACTTTCTGGTTAATCACCAAGTTAGTTTGACTTGAGGTGATTGCCTGCATGGATGAGAATGGTCAGGTGCATCCCACTCTCCCTTCAAACTTTAAAGCGAGTCAACAGAGTGAGTTTCTCTTTAGGATCCTTGCCTCAAAATAGCCTTGAAAACTTGACTTACGCAACTTCCTACTGGTCATCTCCCTGCACTTGGCCATGGCCTACTCAAAGAAGAACTGGGAATTTCATAGGTTTTGATTTCTCCCAGTGATGGAGGTACAGTTGACAATCAGGAGGAGGGAGTGCTGGTCTGCAGAGAGGCTGCAGAATTTCTGACGGTCCACTTTCCTTTATGTTTCCTTGCCCCCTCTACCTTCCTCACATGTGGCCTAGTGCAGTGCTCACAGACTTTGTCAGCCTCAGACCATTCTAGACGGCTGACACCTAGGAGTTAAATAATGGAGGGTCTGATTGTTTAAAAATTGTTGTCCCCAGCTCATGAGGTAGCTGTGTGGCTCAGAACTGAACTCCTACCAGTCAGGACTGTTTGATCATCTGCCAAAGATTTCTTATCTGGTTCAGCAGAATCCACTGCCCTGAACCCAAGCCTCATTATTACACAGATTTCTTTCACAAAATTGCCTAACTGATCCCAGCAATTATACCAGGCAGCAAAGTGGAAGCAAGAGGGGTTTGAAGAGGGGAAATTTATTATTAGGAAAACCACGTGGAAGTGGGGGAAAGTGCAGAATCTGAAAGAGCCAGAGAGGGAGGTCTGCTCAGGCAGAATGTCCTCTGGCCAATGCTGCATCTTCTATTCTGTGGAACCAGTGTTGTCTTGAACTTAACGTGGAAAATCACATTTTAAGCATTATTTGGGAAAAAAAAACATGGGCTGATAGGTTTATCATTGTAACAAATGGGCCTTTTGGATGGGGGTTACATGAGGGCTGCGGGTACATGGGGAATCTCTGTACTGTCCTTTCAATTTTGCGTGAACCTAAAACTTGTGTAAAGAAAATAAAATCAATTTTAAAAATGAACTGGAGTTTGGCAAACTTTGTACATAGACTTCTGCTTTACCACTTTCTAGCTGGCTATCTGATCTTTACTGAGTAGTTTAACCTTTTTGAATTTCTGATTTCTCTATAAATATCTTAAGGGTCAAATGAGGCCATGATGAGTAATAACAGCTGCCATTTACTGAACAGCTACTGTACGCTGGGCAGTCACTCCTTGGTCTTCAGACTCTCCTGAAATTATTCTCATTTTTAAAATGAGCAAATAGATACGAAGGGGTTAGGGGACTTGACTAAGGTCATGTAGCAACTAAGAGGCAGAATTCACACGGTCAAGTCAGTGTAACTTAGAGGTTAAGGATATAGATTCTCCATAAGGCTGCCTGCTTTCCTCATGGTAGCCATGAGGGTATTTGTGAACCTAAGGTGTCCAATTCATGGTAAGTTCTTAGAAAACATCAGGTGATGGGTGCAAGTATTAACCCAGGGACCCCCACTCATATATGTTCTTTCTGTAATCTTCTTGTTTCATATAAGGCCAATGCAAGACTCATTTATGCTTGACATTTAGTAATTTTTTTCTTAAAGCTCTACTCCTTTTATTCCTTCTCCTACATAACATTTGTGCTCTTAACTAGAGATGAATTCAAAAACTTTATATATGTGAAGGCAACTGACAATTATATTAAAAATGATGCCAAATTTTTTAATGCCAGTTAAAAAATATCAGCCAAGAGACAATGGAGAGTCAACAATCAAGGTCTCTTCAAAACATTCTAGAGCAAATTTCTTGAGTTGGGTTTATGATGATACAGTAAGGAATTTCATTCATTCATTCATTCATTCATTCATTCATTCTATATACCAGCCAAAACATATTTTTAATGTCCCTATAATGTGTCTGACACTGTGAAAAATGACATATTGCATTTTTGTTTTTAGAATGTTCTTCCAAGATTTGTGACCAAAGCCAGTTAACTTTTTGTGTACAGAGTTACCTGAGGTGACCTTCTTCTGCCAATCCTGCCCTGAGATTTTTTTCTGAGACAGTGACTCAGCTCATGATCCACTGTAGTTAGTTGGAATCAGATAACTCCTCCCCTTTCTCAGATCACTATGCCTCTCTCAGCGGCTGCATACACAGCACTCACTTGCTTGGGTCCCCAGGAACCCGTAGGGCGGCTCCTGTAGGGTGCCTCCTAGGCAATTCTCGCACCCCCTCTTAACCTGAGTCCTTTCTTTTCTCCCAGCCACTTCAGATCAGCCTGGGTTCTCCCTGGGATTTCACCATTCATGGCCCCATTTTCTAGCAGAGATGCTAGAAACCAGAGTCAGAATATAGGAGAATAGAGGCGGGGTACCAGATCTGTCACAGGGCCTTGGAAAAATCATCAGGGCCAAAGCGAGCCTATAAATTTCCACTCAGAGCTTCAACCGTGTGACAGACAGGTATTGTTGCCAGGCAAACGGATTACAAACTGTTGAAGTGATAGGGAAATGTGCTTGATTATGAACAGATGGTTTTAGAAAGTCCATTTTTGATGCAGTTCCCCAGAATGTGGAATGTCTCATCCCTTAGAAATGAGAGTGAAGATGATAAATAGAATCGGGGGAAAAGGCATGTTATTATTGATCATCAGTGCGTCCTAGGCTCTCTGCTGGGCACTTATGCCCACTAACTTATTTAACATGCACGCTTACCCTGCAAGGTATCACTGTTGTTTTTGTTGCTGTCGTAGCTACTGTGCAAGGTGATTATGGCTGTTGTTGTTACTCTTATTATTTCCCTCACTGCCAGCAAGGAAACAGGCTCAGGGAGTGAGGTTAGTTGTCCAAGTTCTTCTAGCTCGGATGAGGTGGAAATCTGAGAGTTGCCTGCAGACGCGAATTCCACCAAGGATGTAGGACCACCTGCTGTCCTGTGGGGCGCCAGGTGTCCCAGGCCTGAGGAGTCCCGGCCACAGAGCAGTGCAGTAAAGCGAGGAGCCAGAAGGAAAAGCCAACCTGAGGTAGAATGTTCCCTTTCCGCTTTTGCTCCCTTCCAGCTGAACCCTAACCCCTGCCTCCCCAAAGCCTGTCAGAGAAACAAGTCAGGCAGAGAAGCTGGGGCAGGTCTTGATGTCCGACAGTCCAAGGGTTTGAGGATCTGAGTTTAAATCCCAGCACCACCGTGTCTTGGCTGAGTGAACTTGAGCAACTTGCATTCACCACCTAAGCTTTGGCTTCTGCAGGTGTAAAGTAGGAGTAACAAGGTGAGCAGCTTTATTTCTAAAGTAAACAACTTTTATTGAGTGATAGCGTGGGCTCGACACCATGTAGGGGCCCGGGAGGTAGAGCAGGGAGCAAAACAGAACCCCGCCACAAGAAAATTATATTATCGTTACACTGGAGAGAGGAAAAAACAAGAAACAGGGAGGTAGTGAAAAGTAAGTGGGAAAATGAACATAAAGTACTTAGAATAGTGCTTGGCAGGTGGTAAGCACTCAATAAATGTTCACTATTTATTCATTATCCATCTGCGTAGCAATTTGAAAATACACCAATGCATTCAGGTTCCCAAATAGGGTTTCTTTCTGCAGCTGCTTCTTCCCCTTCTAAGCCCACTGATTTTTTTTTAGAAGTTGACAGCTCCCACGGCACCCAGGCTTCATGCTGTGGTCTCAGGTATGGAGACCGTTAGGGTCTCAGGCTGCCCATCAGGGGCTCGCTTGGCAGTCTATGGCAGGTGAGTTTGAGGGTAGGGACCCAACTTTCATCCTGAGAGCCTGCATATTATAAGTGATCAATTAACATTCATTAAAAAAATTGTTTTATTGTTGTTCGAATGCAGTTGTCTGCATTTACCCCCCACTACTCCTCCCTCACCCCAGGTACCCCCACCTCTTTCCCCTGATTCCACTCCCTTTGGTTTTGTCCATGTGTCCTTTGTAGTTGTTCCTGAAAACCCTTCTCCATTTTCTCCCCATTATCCCCTCTCACCTCCCCTTTGGTTACTGTCAGATTGTTCTTAATTTCAATGTTTCTGGTTGTATTTTGCTTGCTTGTTTGTTTTGTCGATTAGGTTGCACTTAAAGGTGAGATCATGTAGTGTTTGTCTTTCACTGCCTGGCTTTTTTCCCTTAGCATAATGCTCTCCAGTTCTTTCCATGCTCTCACAAAGGGTAGAAGTTCCTTCATTCTTTCTGCTGCATAAAATTTTATTGTATAAATGTACCATAGTTGTTTGATCCACTTATTTACTGATGGGCACTTAGGTTGCTTCTAGCACTTGGCTAGTGTAAATTGTGCTGCTATGAACATTGGGGTGCATAGGTTGTTATGGATTGGTGTTTCAGGGTTATTTGGATATAATTCCAGCAGTGGAATTTTTTGAAGGAGTGAAAGTAGTTTGTATGTGAATCCATGAGTTGCCTCTGAGTGGTTTTATATTTACTGTGTTTTTATTAAGAAAAGTGTTGGATTTTGGTGTGGTGATTGGTAGGAGGCCAGAGAAAAGAAGACAAAAAAATCCATTTGTCTGACTTTCTTTTTTTTGGAACGAGGACGGCATCCATCTTCAGTGGCCCCGTCATTATTCTCGCCAGGACAGCAGGCTTGTTCCTGCAGCCTGCCAGTGACAACAGCTCAGTGTTGTCAAACGAGGAACAACTTAATGGGAAGAAGAGAGGCTTGTGATGTCTCCACCAGGGCCTCAGCCCTGGGGCCTTCGGGTGGGGAGCAGCAGGCCCCCTTCCATCCCACCCCAATCTGACAGGCAGCCGTGAAACATCTCGGGCCTGCATCTGGCACGAACCACCAATTCTCTGGAAAAAGAGTGTGCTTAAGAATTTCAGGGTAAATAGGCCACTCTACAGAGCACCAGGCCCGGGTACAATTCCCCTTTTATTATAAATGTAACACTCAGCATAACCTTTCTAATTCCCACTACAGGAGGCCCCCCTCTGCCCCTGGAGATTGGCAATGATTGTCACTACCTTAGCCTGGGCCAATTGCAAAGTCTTTCCTGGATGAGCAAGGCAAACACTCAACCCAAGTCAAACAGACAATTCATGTGGATGGTGTGCGTTCTGCTGAACTGATTCATTTTTAATAATTGTTTTAATAACAAGCTAGTGATTGCCTATAATTTTAAAAACAATCATCAAGCACAATCTATATGTGTCTGATGGTTGGTTCCCTGCACAGAAATGCATCTCTCTCTCTCTCTCTCTATCTATGTAGCACTCACACCTGTGTCTCTTATAGGAATATTTGCATAAAGCAGGGCTGCAAGCCACACGTGCCCCTTTTGAATAAATTATGTTTTAAAAATTTACTCTCTTAACCTAGTTGTAATATTATGGTTTCTGTTGTAAATTTGGACTCCTAAAAAAGAGCAAAGAGAAAGAGAGTTGAATGTACTTTACATTAAATCTAACCTTTTTGTTAAAAATATCATCGTGCTCTAGAGTAAATGTATTAAATCTTCCCAAAATTATCCTCTAAAATAATTTTCATTCAGTTTGCACTAACTTGCTTATTGAATTGGAATTCAGTCCCCATTTGAGGTAATTAATTTGAAGAGTGACCACACACCCGCCCACCCTCTTTCTAGAACACCCACACGCATCTGCTCGCACGACTGGGTTTCCTTTCTTTTTCCTTTTTTTGGGTTTCTTTCTTTTTCTTTTTTTCCTCATTGAGATATCTTCCACTCTTGCCTGTTCAATAAATGCTCTGTCTCTTTGCAGGACAGCGACAACCTCTGGTGGGATGCGTTTGCCACTGAGTTTTTTGAAGATGACGCCACATTAACCCTTTCATTTTGTTTGGAAGATGGACCAAAGCGATACAGTAAGAAAGAAGTTTGTTTTTCTAATAGTTTCTCTTTCTGCACCTCTAAGAAAATGGCAGGCGTCTTCCGAAAACAGCACAGTACCGACGGCCAGACAGTAATCGCCCCCCTCCTGAGCACAGTCTTGCTGATCAAGGCCTTGTCACGGGGCCGCAGCCAAGTCAGCTGGGAGAGCTTGCCTTCACGGCATAGAGGGTTTGGGCACTTGTCTGTTTAGCAAGTGACGCAAATACAAACCTGGTCACTCAGTGATAAGTGGGAGCTGAATTGTGGAGACTTTTCATCCATCTCTCCCCTGTGATCCCCCCCCCCCATTTATCCCTGACAGCTCACACTTACACCCAATGTTCTGCTTCTGAAGCTTCCTTAAAAATTTCCTCTGTCACTGTAGCAGCCACATCCTCCCAATTCCCTCTTATCAATGAGCTCAGGTATTTATTTGACAAGCACAATCTTTTCTGGGGGCGGGGGAGGCCACAGCTGCTTTGAACACACCGTTTTGGATTGGTGTTGACAGAATTATAGTTCCCGGTCTTTCCGGCGAGTGATAACTCCATACAGATTCTCAAATTGCAGCCTGTGGCACCTTGGGCAACAGCTGATCTGTCCTGATTAGGTTCAGCCAACTTGTCAGAGATCAGATTTGCTAGTTCTGCTGTAAGACTGAGAGGCACAGATACATCAGCACAAAGGCAATTAGTGTCCAGTTAGATCAGAGGGAGATGTGTTTCCAGAGATCAGGGCTGCACATATGAAAGGATCTGTCAGAGGGTAAAACATCCCACAAACATGCAGATGATGATGGAACCAGCCGCCGCATGTTGGAATGAGGCAACCCAGAGCGTGGGGCAGTTGATGGCTAATAGGCTCTCGATAAACACGATGTGAACATCTGATTGTTGCTGAATGTATTCCAAAGCCATAGGGAACAACAGGTTGTTGCTGCTGCTGTTGTTGTTTAATTTGGAGGACTTCAGACAACTTGGTAGTATTTGGATCTATTGCATAATGAGTTGGTTAAGTATGCCAATATATGCACCATGATTTGCAAATATATGATGGTGGCAAACTGAAGAGAGCCTGGCAACTTGGACTTGCTGCCCTACTGAAACTCATTGCCAGGAGCATCTCTTTAGATTTGTGTCCTTTGGGCTATGAAAGTCATGGGGCATTTCTAATGAATATTTTGGGTGAGAGAGGCAGCCAGCATGCAGACAACAGCCAGCATGTTTCAGAGTGTCTTTATTTGACATAAGACTCCAGTTGCAAGCACAGGTAAGACCACCCCTTGGGGGTCCTGATGCGTTAACTTGCTGTCCAGGGTGTGGGTTCCTCCAAGCAGCTTTGTGCACGAGACAGGGAGGGAGCCGGGCTTTAGAAGCTGCTGTTTCTGAAGACCCTGGGCAATAAATAAACTCGGCAATCCAGCGATTACTCTCTCCTCCAAAGCTGCCTGATCAATGGTGAATAATTTTGAATGAAGCAGTCATCCATCCTGTGAGCCTTCTTATTTTTTTCTGAGGATTAAGCTCAGATAACTTCAAGTTATCACTGTTTTTTATTCCTTGTTCCTACTCTTTTTTTGGGGGGTGGGGTGGGACACAGGATTCATCAGGGTCTGTTCAGAGAACTAGAATTACAGTTTTTAAAGCCTGTACTAATAAAACAGATTCCCAATCTCCCCTCTGTCCACCCCCCACCCCAACATCATTTGGGGGTGAGGCATGATCAGTGCCTTTCTCTGAGCCATTATTGCCCAGGTTTCTTTGTTTCCATGAGCCAAAATATTTCCAGAGCAGGGAAGAGAAACAAAGATGATTGGCAGCTTGGAGCCCAGCCGCGTCAGCTGCCTTGCTGACAGCCTGGTGGTGCGCGCACACTGCTGATGTGCGGGCGAGTGACAGCTGATTGACGGCCAGGCCTGGAAGACAGGGAAGATGAAGCATGCTTAGAACGCCTGACACACGCTGTTCATGCAGTGCTCCCGGCACTGGCGCCACCACCTTAACCCATTCGTGGTCCCCACGGGCTGGGAGAACACCTGCGGGCCCTCGGCTGCAGGCTATGGCTCTTCCCTGAGATGCCTCTGCCCAGGGAGCCCAGAGCTTTGTATTTCTGAGAGAAAATATAAGACTTGGCTACTACATTTGTATGTGTTGTAAAAAAATCCCCGAATTACTTTCATTCCTGGTACTAGGAAATATTCCAGATGAGGTTTCCTTAGACCTTTACTAGAGAAAATTGTTTCTTCTCCCTCCCCATCTCTATGGTCTTGGAGGGTCCCTCTGGCTCTAAGATATCTCTTAGCTACGTGGGTCCTGTAATACGTGTTTGTTTACACATTTGTTCGCTGTCAGCCTCTGTTAGAATGTTATCTCCATATGGACAGGACTTCTATGTTATTTATTGCTGGATTCTCAGGTGAATACAGGAACTCGCACATAGTAGGTGCTCGATAAGTATTTGCTGAATGAATAATAGCTTGACTGAATTGACATTTGGGGGAAAGTTTGTATCACCAAAAGAACATTGGCAAAACCATGTCTTTGCCAAAACCTTTGGAGTTTTTTAACTGGAGGAATCGAATGTACAGCACTGTGCCGGCATTTCCAAATAAGCTGTAGGATATGGTCTGATCTGCTTGAAGTGGGCAGGGGAGCAGTGTAATAATGCAGGAAATAATTATGCTTTGGGAGACACACTGCTCTTTCAGAAAGCGCCTTTGTGTTGGTTGTGTTGCATCACTGACCGCACAGTCTCCACTCTCCTGATGGGGGTGAGATGCCCTCCCCAGGTAGGACGTGATTGGAGACTTAGAGACTGCTGGGTGTGGCCGATATGGAGTGGTGCAGGTGGGACGGGGTCAGTGGACTCTGTCAGAAATCAGGCTCTCTGTCCCTGTGCAGCTGGAGACCTTGGCAGTTCCAGGGACTTAGTTTTCTCCTTGGGGGACGAGGGGTAAGTGGCTTCCTCTCTTTGTCAGCAGATTGCTGATTAAAGAACATTAGAGCTGAGAAGGGTCTTTTCTGAAAATAGAAGCTTGGTCCAGAGAGTCCCCATGGGTGAGTCAGTGGCCCTCAGTAGACTGACTACAAAGTCAAAGTCAGGGCACCCTCCCTCCCTTGCCCCCATTGGACTCCTACAACCTCCCATAGCTAACGGGAAAGACACGGATTCTTCAAGTCACACATTTCCAGGAACATACGTCACTAATTATTACCATGTCTGACGTGACAGAGAAGGCCAAGTGAGCAGAGGAGTGGGCGTCAAAGGCCTCTGCACACGGGCGTGGCACACTCACTTTCCAGCATCATTTGTGATTTTCCTTCTCCGTCTTGTACAGAAACAACTGTTCTTAGGTCGATTGCTTGCTGTTAACTTCAAGCAAATTATTTCCTCTACTGCTTTTTGGGCATGTAGCTAAGCTCTCTTCTCTTTCCTTATGACCACTACCAATACCTTCAGGTAAAGGTCGTGGTAAACCCCTCAGGACACCAAGGCTGTGTCCAGGTCCACGTTGGCCCCGTTCTTCATCCACAGGAAATGTTGGTTCCTAGTTCATTCAGGGAATAATTCTTTCAGGGAAAAATAGATTCAGGGAGTCTTGCAGTATTGGAGAAGCTGGGAGGCCGCACAGTGTAGGAGACAAAGCGTGAGGGTTTAATCCAGTGCAAATGTTCTTGGTTTTTAATCTGTGCTAGGCTTGGTAAACAGAGCCTTCACTTCCTCATCTGTAAAATGGGTACAATGCTATCATCACTGGCTTTTGGTAAAAATTAAATGAGATGACCCATTAAAAACCTTGGAACTTTGGAAGCATGGGGTAGTCAGCATCGACTATTGTTGTTGATAACAGTGCCCAGTCTCAGCATCACTGTGTAGCTTTTATGCGTCCCTGGATAGACTTGGCCAGCTGGCAGGTGCTTGTCAAGTGTGCTCAGCGTGTAGAGCTTCCTACAGAGCCCCACTGGTCAGCTGGGAGCCTACTGGACTCTGCTGGGCAGCTTCTGCTGAAATGTACCCTGAAGAGGCAACCTCCTCCCGGAAACCAGATGTGCGTGGGGTGGGGTCAGTGATGAGCAGGAGGAGGGAAAGAGCGGGGAAAGAGGGTGAGTATGTGTGGGGTTCTCTACTCTGGTGGGGACTCCAGCACTTGGTTAAACATGTCTAGGTAGTCATCGCTTTGGAAATTAGGATGAGAAATGATATTACAACTAAAATGCCATTCTGTTGGGGGGCACTGCCTACTGGCCTACGTTTGAGGAAAGCTCTGTTGTTCAGGGAGGGGTTCTGGATCTGACACCTTGGTTCAAATCCAGCCTCGTCTTGCTACTGTGTGATTTGGCATAAGTCACTTTGTAAGCATTAATGGTCTCCATGGAAAAGTGAGGGTTTGGTGAGGAAAAGGGAGAGGTCGATACATGCGAAGTTCTTAGTAGAGTTTCTGGCACCAGGAAACTGGTCCATAAATAGCTATTAATCGATTGCATTCCAATGAGGACACTGCGGCCTCCAGATCGAGACTCGGCAATTCAGATACGATTGTCATTCATCTTTTATCTATGATTTGGAACTTCAGGTTTGACGGACACCAGTGGTTTCCTATCACACTCTTGTTATTTCACCTTCATTTCTTTATTCTGTCTGGAAGAAAGATTTCTGGCACGAGCCCAGATTTTTAGTCACACTAGTGAAAGACTATGTACCCTCTGTCCCTCTGTGGCTGCTGGGGGAACGTCTCACTCTCCAGGAGAAGAAAGTTATTTGAGGATAGGTCACTGCTTTTCCTAGCATTATTTTCCCCCTGTTTTTCTTGACCATGAAGTTTCATTAGACAGTTTGAAGAATATTGGTCCTTCAAATATTGGTCCTATGGAGTCATTTCCACACTCATTTCTCTTTTGCATTTTTAAAGATAATTTGTTAAATTATTTTATTTATTTATTTTTAGAGAGGGGAAAGAGAGGGAGAGAGAAATATCAGTGGTTGCCCCTCAATCACCCGCTACTGGGGACCTGGCCTGCAACCCAGGCATGTGCCCTGACTGGGAGTTGAACTGCAAACCCTTTGGTTCACAGGCTGGTGCTCAATCCACTGAGCCACACCAGCCAGGGCTCATTTCTCTTTTATATTTTTCTTCCCCCCTCCTTTTTTTTCTCATCTCTCTGATAGCACTACCTGACCGACTATGTTCTTTAGTTTTGTTCTGTAATATGTTTTTCTGTGTTGTATGTTGGGATGTGATTCCTAAGGTGGAGAAATTCTACAAGGCATATGAAATGTCACCCCCTCTGGTTACTAGTTTTCTCCTGCTTTTTATTGGTTCCCCTCATCCAACTGTGCCTTTACTGTGCTTGCTATCGAGGGATTCTGAAAGCACTTGCCCCCAGTTCCTCTTTCTCTCTTTCTAATATATTACACGATTAAAGATAGATTCTGGGGGAAATCAGTCCTTTAATATATGCGTAGGTATTTGGACACCACACTGGATGACTACTATGGCTATTTTAAAAAGTTATGTGCAAAGAACAGCCTTGCAGTCCACGGGAGAAGGGATTCCAAGGCCAGACCCTTGAGTGTGAAGAGAGAGCTCACCTGAGACCTAAAAGGGCACAGGTCTGAGTGGCTGGCACCGAAGACGCCGACCTTCTCCAAGAGAGATACACCAGCTAGTCCTGGGGAAACTCCATCCACAAAGCCACTTTGTTCCTCTGAAAAGTCCTCACTCATTTCTAATTTTTTTAAATTTATGGAAGTAGACGTGAAAACATGAACTTTGGATTCACAGAGATTTAGTTTGAGTCTCTGTTCCACCACAGTAACACCAACATCATAAGGCTATTGTGAAGATTAAATTAGATTAAATAACAGAACCCTAGCTTGGCAGTGCTCATGGAAAGCACACAATTAGTACTTACTGCATGAGTCAATGAGTGAATGAATAACTAAGGGAATGAGTTAACCTACGATATGCCAGTCACTCGGATTCAAATAGGAGTTAGTTCCCATGGTTCATTTAGTCATTTGGCACATAGCAGGGAAAATTCTGGCTTTGGGCAAAACCACATCACTTGTCTTCTTTCTAGATGGACCCCTTAAGAATTGAGGTGGCCATCTTAATTGATTGGGAGTAAAACCGATATTAATGGAAGATGGTGATTTAAACAAGCAAGTCCCAAACTATTATATTACAGTTATGACACCTGTCCAACAGAGGATTAGGATGCTGTCACCTGCTTTGTTCAGAGAGCGAGAAGCTATGGAACACTTGTTGAGTGCTGGCTACTGCTCCAGGTACCTTTGGGCTTGATACCTTTATTTACCAAGGGCCAAATGAAAGGAAATGAACTTCAGTTGCATTCAAAAATATATCTTAGAGAAAAGAATGCACCACCTCTAAGATCCTTGATGGCCAGGTGCTAGATGACTGTGGCATTTTCACTGAGCAATGGCACGAACGTCTTTGTCTCAGGTGACTCCCGAAAATGGTTGCCTTCCCATGGAGCTGCACTACATCCTTTCTGGACGGCTCTCACCTCTGAGCTTGTGGTTTTAGTGAGGGAAGCTTTTCAACAGCAGCCTCCATTTGACTGGCCAGATTTGGAATGAATTAAATTAGAATAATGCAGCCCCTCCTTCGAAGTTCCCTTGTTTCTGCACTCGCTCTTGGGTTCATTCATCCAGAACTAACGGAGTTGTTGCTATTTGCCAGATGTTGTCATAGCGAGGCACATGGTTCCTTGAGAGAAAGGCAGTTCCTCACAATTTTTTTCTTTTGTTTTTTTTTATTTTATTTTATGCAAAACTCTTACCTGAGATGAACACAATCAGCTAAGTTGCTCCAAAAGAAACTATTCTTGGGGTATTAATATTCAAGACAAAATCTGGGACTAGTTAAAAAAAAAGACTTGAGAAAGAAAAAGCCTACAACTGATCGATGGACTGATAGACTTCTCAGGGGAAAAGAAAACTGAGTCTCTCCCCATTGTGGTTCCAGTTGATGATATCGAGTTGCAAACTGGCCATCACATTACACCGAGCAGACATTCCATTCTCTCCTTGCTAATAAATACCACACTAATGATTATATGAGATAATGGACATAAAAGTACTTTGAATGAATTTAAAGTGCCATACAAGTCCAAGGTATAATTAGCACCATATTTGTAATTGATCTTTAGGATTTCATGACTTTTTGTTTGCCTTTTGTGTGGTTCGCAAGCCCGCGCTCAATCCACTGAGCTATGCCAGCCAGGGCTGTTTTCCTTTTGTATGTCAAGCTATTAAGAAATCTGGGAGGGTTGTTGGGTTTTTCCTGGAGAGAAAACTCTTTGTCAAATATACAGGCTTGAGAAGACAGACCTACAACCTAAATGCTAAGTTGAGGTCTGAGTGATGTGCTAACCAGGAGACGGGTAGTTGGTGCTGTTTCCTGAGACTCCGTGTGACTATGATATGTGCGGGGTTCTGGCACATGCATTTTCTGATTCTTGGGCGCATAGAATGTATTCCTACTCAAGACTCAAACATTTCTTTTAAAGATTTATTTATTTAGCCCTCACTGGTGTGGCTCAGTGGATTGAGCAATGGCCTGTGAACCCAAGGGTGACCTTTCTGTTTCCCAGTCAGGGCACCTGCTTGGGTTGCAGGCCAGGTCCCCAGTAGGAGCACGTGAGAGACAACCACACATCGATGTTTCTCTCCCTCCCTTCTCTTCTTCCTAAAAATAAATAAACCTAAAAAAATATTTATTTATTTATTTATTTATTTATTTATTTATTTATTTATTTGAGAGGGGAAGGGAAGATAGGGAGGGAGGGAAACATGGCTGTGTGGTTGCCTTGTGTGTGCCCCTTCTTGGGACCTGAACTGGCCTTCAACCCAGGCACATGCCCTGACTGGGAATTGAACTGGCAACCCTTTGGTTCACAGGCCCATACTCAATCCACTGAGCTACACCAGCCAGGGCAAGACTCAAACATTTTAAACACCAAGCTAAAATCACATTTATCAAACCTAAAACTCTAGGACTGTTTTTCCTTTAATGCTTTGGGCCATGAGTTGATAGAATTTTTCACGACATAGTTAATCTGCCAACCACCTACTAAGTCCAATTTTATAGACTACGTCATACTTAGGATTGGTGGCCAGGTACATCAATTTCCTACTTATTGAATGGGTCATAATAGACTTAAGTTCAGTGAAAACTTCTGTTTATTTATTTAACCTTTCTCAAGGACTTTCCACGTGTCATCTTTCTATGCCCTGGTGATGAGAAGATGAATGGACAAAATCGCTTGCCTTGGAGGCACTATAAGTCTAGTGAGCTATTGTTTCTAGAACTTAATTTTAGCCAGATAGTTTCATATCAATACTCTCATTTTATGACCCTGTTTTTCATAATGCTTTCACCACTGCATTTTTAGACTCTGTATTCAAATGTAACATTGATTTTTTCAAACAAAAGCATCTTGAAAAATCAGTTTAAGCTGAGATATTTGTAGTATCGCCTTTGCATGATATTGGGTTATGATGTTCTTATTTAGTATAGTGAGCCCATGTACAGATTAATCTTGACTTTTGCATCATGTTTTCGGGTGGTGAACGTACCTTATTTGTGAAAATGGGGTATGAAGTAAAGCATTTGTGGGGGTTGGTTTAAATTAGCATTTTTTTCTGCAACTGTATTTAGGCTTGTTCAGGTGGATTTCGTGAAGAATGTAGAGGCTCCCTGACAAAAATCACCCATCAGGATGTATTTCATTATTTATCATTCAATCAAGTTAGTCACATTGGAGTATTTGAATGCAAGACCTTACCGAACTGGGTGCCTTCATGCATTTTGCTTTATTATTCCTCCCAAGAGAATCCACTTCACAAGACAGTTCCAGCGAGCTCGTTTATTTTTATGAAGTTCATCCTTTCCCAATTGGTGCTATCTTTAATATACCCTTTGATGGGAACTTCTCTGATGTATCTTTCACTTTTGAACAAGTCAGGAGAAGTGGGAATTGACAATTGATACTAATAATTATTTTGAAGATCTGTAGAAGGAGGAAGTAAGGTCATGTGTGAGCAAATTCTGAGACAAGTTCTCCATATTGTCTAGAACAAAGAGACCATTATATTATTTTTACAGGCTTCTCTAAACATGCATATCTTATTTAGTCCTGCCTTTGAATAATCTTATTTGCCATTTGTCTTTGTTTTACTTTGAAAAATACATCATTTGCTGTGCCAGGTTAGTTACCCTGAGGACAATGAAAAGGCAAGAGTTCTTCCAGAACCGAATCAAGAGGCAACCCTAGTCAGTAATGCTTGGGAGGGCATTTCCTCCTAGACACATGAGATGTCTCTACGTTACTCTCAGATTCCAGATAAAATTAACTGCTTGAGATGGTCCTCAGTGAAAGGATGACGATGTGTGTGTGTGTGTTACAGAAGGAAATACTCCAAAAATTGAAGTTGGTTACCTGAGAGATGTACTTGGCCACATAAAATCTCCTCTGGAAATGTTCAGCAGGTCACATGCGTGAACTACCAGCATCTGGTAAAGCTAGCTACTTTTATTGAATTGAGGCATTAAGAAAGTTCGACTTTCAAGCTTTCAAAAAGTCAGTGATAATCAACTTTTTCAAGGTTGCCTGCATAAAATAACTTAACGTCTCCATGTTCATTTGCTTCTCTTCAATAGAATCATAAGACATACGATAAACTGTGTTTGGCAGATTCTCTAAATAAACCACTAATTACATCCTTAATAGCCCTGCATACCATTAGACACTGAGCCCGGAAGTATTTCCTATAAAATGCCTTAGTACTTAGAGCTCTATTATTTTTTTTAAAAAGATGGGCCCAAAATCAGTAATTATGAGAGTTATTACTAAGGTTCCCAGTAGCGTGGCAGCTATATTTCACCTGATAATTACCTTGTTAAATTAACGTCAGACCAGCGCCATGCCTTACTTAAGAAAATGGTCCTCCAGCTCAATGCAGGCAGCCCCGGCTGTGGAAACAGTAGAGATTTATTGCATCCAGGCTCATCTTTGGCATCGCCTCAGCAAGGTCACCACTTAGCGGAAATTCTGAGTTGTATATTTCTTACCAGGTGTTGGTGGTGTCTGTCCTGAGGTCCATGGTATCTCTTGACAGGTGGTGCTTCCCCTGTGTTCTTCCTGTGTTCAGCCCTGGGCTTCGTTGTCAACCAGGGCATAGTTTAATTGGTGTTATCCCCATTCAGAGGAAAGGGGGAGGAAAAGGGGAGGAAAAGGGGAGGTGACCCATCCACAGAGAAACAAGGAATGCATGTAATACCTACTGTCTTTCTACCTTCCCCGGTTTTAAATTGCAGTTTGTTACTTCTTTTTCTTTGGAAAGAAAAAAAATTTACAAGACCCTCCCATAGTAGCTGTGGTTTTGTCCAGATTCTAATTTTTAGTCCCAATTAAGTCATTCTTGCTACAATATCATAAATTGAAAAAAAAAGAGTCATATACACAGTGGAGCCTTGGCCATTTTTCAAATGTTTCCAACAGTAACCTCGTGGGTTGGTTAATGAGCGTCAGTGACAAGCATTCGGACGGTGCCTTGCTGTTCATAAAATTCTTTCCTAAGTCAGGACCCACTGTGAGCTCCTGGAGGTGGGGCGGGAGGCTGTCTTATTTCCCCCTGTATCCTCTGCACCTGCTGTGTGGCAGGGGATGGAGAGAAAGCCGTGGTTAATCGCAGGACGGGCTGGCAGCATCTCACTCCATTGTCACCGTGAGCCCAGAAGCAGGTATCATATTGACTGTTTGTATTGAGGAGACTAAGAACGTGAGGCACCCAGAGACTCAGGGGTCAGCGCTTTTGCTGTGGACACCCATGTGGTGACCCCTTCGCCATCCGCTTCTCAGTAGCCTTTTCAACAGTGCAATCTTTCAATGTTACCTGTTTGGATGGAGGTAAAAAAACTGATGTCTTTCTCTGGATTCTGGAGCTGTCTTCCTGGAAACAGACAGGTTAAGAATAATTAGTTCCTAATGGCAAATTGTACTCACAGCATATTTTTTTTTCATCACAGTGAAGTGTGGATTGCTTAAATCCCTCCAACATTGCTGCTGCAAAGCTGACATTTATAAATTTTTTTTCAATGCAGTATGCGAGCCTCCATATGTCTTTCACAAAAACTCTCTATGTTTTTAGGGAATCTAAAGATTTATTTCCTCCCCAGTCCTTGTGGCTGGCATTTTCTCCAAACGTCCCAAACTGCCAAGAGATAAACTTCAATTTAGAGGAACTGTTACATTTGTCATTGTAAATTTGCTAAACTTTGGATAAATTTGAAGATTTAGGCTTATTCCCAGAGGGACCCTGAGAATATCTTTGAGGCTCAGAGAGTCCACATTTGACTTTCTTCCCGCTGCTCTAAGTATATGAGGTCTTCAGCCCCTGAGGCCTCCCTGCCTGGGCTTGGGCTCTCTCACTGCCCCAGCCCGGACACATCTGCACTGCCCGGAACTCAGACGGGACTTACTTCTGAGGTGTGAAGTAACTTCAGAGGGTCCTGTCCTTGCCTTGCACTGTGGAAGTCATGCACTCCATCCGCATGTCCAGGACAGTCCCTCCGAGAGGGTCTCACAGTAACCCCTCACTGGGGGGGGGGGGCACAAACAGCCCAGGACTGTGGGACACTCAAGCTTCGAAATGATGGCCTTCCTTGTCCTGCAGGGGCTCCAGGACCTTGGCAGTGGCACCTAATCTCTCTGAGCCTCTCTAGTTCCATCTGAAAAATGAACATGTCTATTTGGCATGGTATTATGGCGTTTGTAAATAATATACATGTGGTTCCTGACACCTAGGAGTTTATCAACAAGAGGTAACTGTTATAATGATTATTTATAGATAATATACCAAGAAGTTGACTTGGCTTTGACGTGCTCAAGGCAATCCAGCTAGTTGGTGATGGAGCCTGGGTTCGAATTCACACGTCTCATTTCTTAAAACACAAGGCTCTGCTGAGTGACTAGCTAGGTAAGAGTGCTCTACTCCTTTTTTATGGAATATAGTCTAGAAGTAACAGTTTCTAAGGACCGTATATTACTTAATTTAGTTCTTTGAATCACTTTCCAAATCAAGTGCAAGAGAAATTTCTTGCACCTTCAAACGTGCAAGAAATTGGAGACGACCTGCCTGATGGATGTTTTAATTTTCTGTTGCCGCCTATCAAGGTGTCAGGAACTCAGCAGCTGGAAACCACACACACACACGTGATGTTGCATTTTTCCGTGGGTCAGGACCCAGGCACTGGGTACCGCGATGATCCTCCGCCCAGTCTCACAGTTGGGACTGCGATTCCCTCTGAGACCCAGAGGCAGCGGCAGAATTTTGTTGCCGGCAGGTGCAGGGCAGAAGGTCCCACTTTTCTGCTTGCTGTTCGCTGAGCCTGTTTTTAGCTCATCGGAGCCGCCTGCCATTCCTGAGCCCACGGTTCTCTGCATGCTGTGGCAGATTGGTGTTCCCAGGGAGGGAGGAGAATCTCTCACCCGAGGAGGCCAGGCCCACCCAGGGTAATCTCTCTTTTGATTGACTTTCATTACATCTGCCCAATGCCTGTGCCATCTGATAGAACATAACTAGGGAGCGATACCTCAGCAGAATCACAAGCCCCTCACACACAAGGGGAAGGATCATGCGGGGTGCTCACGCCAGGGCGTGGGAACCTTGGGAGCCTTCTTAGAATTCTGCCCACCGGGGCTACTGGACAAGTGCATCGTTGTGCACAGGGCTTCTTGACAGATGTCCTCAAACAGGGATTAGAGCCCTTTCCTCTTGTCATCGGCGGAACCTGGCATGTCCCCAACAGCGGGGCTGGCCCTCAATGGCACTGGTGAATGGATTCACTGGACCTGGCTGGAAGGGGTGGGAGACACGTGGGGACAGACCATCGTGCTTTAAAAGGAAGACCTGTCAGCACTCCAGGGAAATGGAATGGCCAACCTGGGGCAAAGAGGCAGCGCTCACCGCCCTCGTGGGGGACACACGGCCATCATCTGAATGGCCGTGTGTCTGAATGTGAACAAAAATAGAATTTGAGAAACTTGATGACAACCACTACCAAGTATCAAATTATGTTTTCGACCCTGATTGATTGAGGAAGTTAATGAACTTTTTGAAGGGCTTGGTTTGGGTTTACAAGTAGCGCTTCTGACTGGGAGTCTTTCCTGGGCATAGACTCGAGGTGTGCAGCGCAGTCTGGTCTCAGGACTGAATGTTAGAGTCATGATGTCGAGGTGGGGTTTTTTTAAACAATAAATAAGATACATAGGTTATATTAGACTAACTGTAGTTAGTCTCCATATAGACTACTACATGTAGTCTAAGCAGTTATCCAGACTGAAAACTATGGAACTTTGAATTAAAACACATGTGTAGGTCAGAGTAAGGCATCGGACAGAGAGTAATCGTGTGCCACGTAGTATAGAAGGAAAATGCATATTCATCCACATCAGTCGAAAGTCGCTGAGAACACAGTTCTCCAAGGACAGAGAGAAGCCTAAGGAGCGGGTACACCCCAGAGGTCCGTGAGTTATATTAGAGCAACATCACATTAACATCAAACAGAAATCAAACAAACATCAAACAGATACGGGAAGTTCACGAGTGAGCACCTGCCTGACAGGCTGGCTTTAGCAGCAGTGAGGACAGAGGCGCGGAGAGATGACCTAAAGACCAGCTCACACTGCCGGAGGCCTGGTGGGATTGATCCATGGGCAAAGAACAAAAGATTTGTAATGTAGCTAAGCAACTGTTACCAGAAAATGTGTCGTGACAGACACCTAAACCTCCCAGGCTCACAAGTGGCCTGTTCAGGGCAGTGTCGGCCCGCAGCACAACCAAATACCACAATAGTAAAGAATAATTTAAACATGTGGGCTTGTGCCAGGAGACAAAATGCTGAAAACTGTCTCTCAGAGAATCAGAAACAAAGCCAATGGGTTTCAAAGGGCGGGTCTCATAGTTTAGTGCTAATAAAATAAAACCCAGAAATAGTTACTGGGGCCTTATAATGAAATCTGTGGCATCTCTTTCCCATCTCCAATTCCAAGTTTTAAATTTAAAACTTTTTATTTTCATTAATCATGTGAAATGAATGATGTTATCATATGATTCCCCCACGTCATATTCAAGAGACCTCTCTCAGATAATCCAACAAATGAACACATGGTTTGACAATGCACTTTAATTATAATTTTTAAAAGTACGCCACTTCAAATTCAGATATAAAATGTGATTAACAAATAAGTTGCTTTAATGTATTTTAAAGCCATAACAATTTATCCCTTTTTTCTTTTCTGTTTTTGCACGTACTGTCTACTCCTTTTCCAAAACATTATCTGCATAAAAAATTTTTAAATACTTATCATCAAAAGAACTCTAAAAACTAACAGTGAGTTCAAAAATCAAGATTCTGAAGGAAGGTTATTTTGAGGGTTTCCTAGACAGGTTTAGTTAAATGGAGGCCCAGTTGAAAATTCCATTTGGCGGGACCGGATGGTGGTCTCTCTTGTTCATTGCTTCTCTCCCTCTCTTTCTAAATTAAGTTCTAGTTCTTTCTCTGTCCCAAAACCTTTGGGACAGACATTCCGAAATAATAGGGAATTTACAAATTAGAAAAATTGTGTCTAGGATTTTTAATCACTCCCTTTACCTGAGGACCTTACCAAACATCAGCTGGCTCTAGCTAAGGTTCTCCTACGTGATGAGTACACGTTCCGTGATAAGAATTTATTCAGTATGGGGCTACGAATGCTATTTCATCTATTTGCATATTTATTCATTCTACACTTAACACTCCTAATACTTGTTCATTATTATCAAAATTTTCAAGTAAGCGTGGACTTTATAGAGCAGAGTATGAATTAATTTTATGTGCTGTAGGAACAACATCACAAGCCGTGCAGACTAGGTAATAACTTCTAGTCTTGGGCAATGCATCCTGGGAAGGCTGCAGTAAAAATAATGTCCAGGGTTCAAAGCTCTTTGTACATCTTATCACTAAGCACTCCTCCTTCTTACTCTTCTTTAAAAAAAAGTGCAATCATCTCGGCATTATTTTGTTCTCATCGTGACGCAAGTTGTACCATCTTTTTGGGTGAGTGAGGAGGAGGGTGAGGTACAGTTGTAGAACAAATGACAGAGCGTGTGAAATGCCTGGACCCTGTCTTCCTGATAGTCTACCTGAGACACGTGTCCCGTGTTTAGGGCGTGTCTCTCCCAAACAGTGGACTGCGTCAGATTACAATGCCCCTGGTTGGAGCCGCTAAATCACGTGTTTTGGACTCTACACCTGCCACTTTCTAAACTTAAGTATTTAACTAAACTGAGTGTGAGTGAGAATCTGTTAAACGTGTGTGTCTGAGGGCCAGTGGAAGCAGGTGGTTAGAGGGGACCATTCTTGCCCAGAGCCGAGGCTCAGGGGCACAGAGAGTGGGAGGACAGAGGAAGCCATGGGCAAGAAGCAGGAGCCTGGGGCTGGCCTCCACCTGCCGTGGCTGGTGTTGCTGGGCACACACAGGCTGCTGCCCGGGGTGGTGGCACTGTGCCTGCCCCTGCCTGCGGGTCCAGCTCCGTGGGCCACAGCTATTCTCTTACAAAAGGGGTACAGAGAAGGGGGCAGGAGGAGAACGCAGCTGGGCGTGGGGGTAAGAACGGCTGTTGCACGTACAGAGTCAGTTTGAGATGATGTTCTTACAGGCCTCCAAGACCCTGTAGGTCCCCCCTCCCTATCTCCCACCATGTCAGTGGACCACGGGCAGAGTGGTCCCGGAGGAGGGTGACCTGGGGCCCCGGTGTGAACAGGCACTCACAGTTGGATGTCCCCCCAGAAACACAATCAACCCCCACGCATGAGGAATTATGACTGTTCTCATTTCTTTGTGCCACAGTTAAGGCACTTCACGCTATAACCTGCGTCCTTAGAAGACAAGAAATAGTTCTTCCTCATCTTTGGCGAGACACGACAAGAAAGACAGGGCATCTCAGATGTGGGCAACATCTGGAGGGGAGGCAGGGGGAGGGGGGCCCGCAATGGCAGAGGGAGTGGAGCGGCTTGGTCAGGAGCAGGTGAAGGCGTGAGGCCAGGTATGGGCGACCATCGATATGACCATGTTTATCTGGAAATTCTTAAAAATACAGTCATATTTCATTCACTACATCCAATTCTGAGCATGAAGCACTGTGCTGGGAGTCAGAGAGGCAACGTTTAAGGTTTTAGTGATCAGTGGTGTTGGCACACTCCTTAAATTTTCTTTCATTTGTTCATTGAGTCACCGATTCATTGATTCATTCTCTCCTTTACTTACTAACGAACAGGATTAAGACGTATAGTTGTTGGATGAATCACCTCAGTGTACGAGTCTTTCAATATTTGGCCCCAAAGGTCTGAGATGAGCCAACTGTTCTGTTAGCCATCAGCCTTAGCCAACAGCCATCCTGGGGGACACTCCTGGGTACCAAAAAGGCGGTCAGGAGTAGCCCATACAGCATCTCACCTCTCTAATCAGTCGGACAGCTCTAAAACGGCAAGTCTTCTTCTTCTTCTTCTTCTCTTTTATCAGATGAGAACACTAAGGCCAAGTCAAAGTTTGAACCCAGTCTGGGGTTCTTATTTCCTTCCTTAATCCAAGCCCTGTTCTCTTCCCTCTGTGCCAAGCCGCATCCCTGAAAACAAAGATTGTCGTTTGCAGCTTCATCACTCCCAAGGACTGGGATTTTTATTTATTTTATCTGTTACCGTTAATAACAATATTTAAAAAATAAGCCAATATGTGATGATAGTGTGAGAAGTAAACACGGTAATTAGGCAACATCAGACTGAAGTTAATTATTGCCTTGATGACTAGGGTGGTTTGTGTACGACAGTTAAGACGGCGTGAAGTGTCGTATCAGGAGGCAGCGCTCTGTGCGTTTGCTGTCGCAGCTCGTCCTGTTAGCAGGGGACGGGAAAGCGAGCAAAGATGGACCCACGGGGGCCCCACACACCATTTCTGCAGGGCTTTCTCCTCCATTATGTCATTGCATCCCTGACCTTCCCTCTGGGGCAGGCGTATTAAACCCCGATGGGTAGGTGTTCAGCTTTATAATGCAGTCATTCACCAGCTCTATCACTGCCCTGATTCCTGGACAGCACTCGTGCACATTGTATCTGTGCAGAGCTTCCACAGCCGCTGAGAACTGGACGCCATGTATTCCCGGGCAGTAATTGGGTATTTGCTCAGATTCATCTGCATTATGCTGCCCACAGCATCTTTCTCAAGTTGAGGTTTTGTGCCAGTCTTCTTCACCCTGAAATCGTGAACTCCTGAGTGACTAGATTAAACTCCCTTTATGCCCACCTTCCCTTATTATTAAGGGCAGGGGAAGCCACTGCCCCAAGGGAGCAAGCAGCCTCATTTGACTGTGGACCATCTTTGCTGCGCTGTTCTGTTTCACCTGGACGCTTCGTCTAGGAAGGAACCTGAGCTTGACGCTTGTCCTAATTCATGGTTTCATTCTTTTTGTTCTGGTGGTTTTAAAAAATGTGTGTCCAGTTCCAGTCAAGGCTCGTTTCTCCGGCTAAGATTTGTGTAACATCAGCAGGTAACCATGCGGATTACAAACTCCCCCTATGCCTTTCTTCCCAACCCTACAAAATCCGCCAGTGCAGGAAAACTGTAACTAGGTAGGAAGTGGATGGATTTGCATAATTTGGTTTTCTAAGTGAAGAGTGTTCATTTTTAACTTACATTGGTTTTGCTTTGTTGCCAAACCCCTTTTCAGGGAAGGCAGCATTTTGCATTTTGCCCCCCAACCCCCACATCCTGGTTTCTAACAGCTGACACATACTTTAGATGTTTGTATTTCTTCAAACAGATGAGAGAAACCATCTCTAAATACAACTTCCTGTATTAGGCAGTTTCTTGCATTTTCCAATTTGACTTCTGTATAGAACCATAGCTGGAAATGGTAATGAGTTTGCCATGGCAATTTCAGGTTTCTGTACGATATAAATCCTCTTCTGTTCATGCATAATAATTAAGGTTATTAATGAAGGGCTGCATTGGTAGAAAAACAGTATACTGAGCCACTGTGATTTGCTTGATGTAGGTTAATAATCATGCATTATATAGCATTTGTAGCTTCCTTGGGCTCTGGAATAGAAGCTATGGTGGCAAAGAACATTGTGATCAAATCCACTCTAATGAAGCAACATTTGGAGCTCGGCAGGGGATAAAAAGGAAGGCATTGTTACTATGAGTGCCACAGTATTGTCCTTTACCATTTTAGGGTGTACTGAAATGCATAAGTAATAATTGTATTTGAATCTACAAAAGAAAGCTCCAACCAAGTCCAAGCTCCTTTGAAAAGGCGAGGCTGGGGGTGGGGAGCGGAAATCATAAAGCTGGGTGTCTCGAAACAACAGTTCTGAAAGGAGGGAAAGTGTTTCTCTCTGTGCAGCAGGTTGGAATCCATAATAAGACAGACTGGAATCTGAGCAACTCAAGATTGATAGGCTAAATTGTTTACACAAAATTGCTTTAGAAGAACGGATCTACTTTTCCAGGCAAGGCCGCTTGAATTCCTGCAGGGACATTCTCAGACTCTCACCCACAGCTTGAAAGGCCAACTAGGTGGGTTTTGAAAAGGGGGTTGGATGTGCCTCCGATAGCTTTAGATTGTACTGGTTTGCTTTCCTGAAGCAACTGCATTAGAATGGAAGCAGACAGACTCAGATGGACCAAAAAAATATTTTCAAAATATGTTACCAGTTGAAGACAGCTTAAGCTGGACCAAGGATTTAGACATTGAACCAGGCTGGGGAAAGCCCTGAAGAACTTTAGGAAAGCATGAGTATATTGATCAGCTCAGGCTGCTATAACGAAACACCATAGACTGAGTGCCTCGAACAACAGAAATTTATCTTCTCACACTTCTGGAGCCTGGGAGGTCTAACATCAAGATTCCAGATAACTTGGTTCCTGGTGAGAACCAAGGCATGTAGGTGGTTGCTATCTTGCTGTGTGCTCACCTGACACACATGTGAGCCCTCTTCGTATCTCCAGATATCATCCATTGATAATAAGAGAGCCCTGGTTAGGGTTTCAGCGTATGCATTTTGGGGGAGCACAGTTCAGTCCACAGCCATGAGTAAGTCTATATGCCAGAAACTGGAACAGGCAAGTGGCAGGCTGACCACTTCATTCCATTCTAATCCATTCCATTCCATTCTGTTTCAACCCACTCCATTCCAACCCATCACCGGCCACTGCACTCCCATTTCATTCACTGTAGTTCAACAAACGCCCGCTTCAGTCCCACGAAGGGCTCAGCACACCGTTCTCTTGGACACCCTCTTCTTTCTCTTATGAATCTCCTTTCCCTATTTCTGTCTCGTTCATTTTGGTGACCAAGAGCAATTTCCTTGTTTCCTCCCTGCTTTCCTTCCATCTCTCCAGTTCCGACTCTTCCATGACAGCACTGGGAAGGCTTTGTCCAACAAACACGAGTTTAACTAAAGTCTGCTCCTCACGGCCCATAAGGCCTCAGCAGTGTCACCTGAACGCTAAGTCACAGTGCTCCTGACAGTCATTGGGGATGGTAACAATGACAACACCTCATAGAGTAGGGTTGTTGGATGTGGTCACAGAGCAGACAGCGATGAATGAGGCATGACTATCTTATCTTGAAGATTTCTCGGCCCGTGTAGGAAGCGGCTATCACAGAAGATGGATCTGTCAGGTCAGGCTTTGCGCTCTGAAGTCAGTCAATGTGCAATTAAACGTGATTTTAGCCCATGCTTTAATGTCTGGGGGAAAGACTTCAGCTCTCTAAGCTTCCATTTCTCATCTAAAGAATGAGATGGCGAGACCCTAGTTTGGGGGAGCAATAAATGAACTGGTACCAGTGAAGTGCTTGGTTTGTAGTACGTACTCTGAAAGTACTAGCTAATACTGTTAGTACAAAAAGTCCGCTATGTGCCAAGTGGTACTGTTACTGACTCTGTATCATGAGTGGCTCACTGGACTCCACACGGGGCATTCGAGGATGAGTGACAGCCCTTCTCCCCACAGAACTCAGTGCCACAGATGAGGCAGGCACTGTGGAGCAGAGACTCCTGGCACCGTGGGGCTGTGTGAGGGGGCACTGAGAACAGGCTGGGGGCCGGTAAAGCAGAGCCACAGAAGGGCCTCTGGAATCCTCCTTGGATGCTGGTCATCAGAAGAAAAGCCGGGACAAGAAGTCCAAGGAGGTCATGTTTCTTTCTGGTGCTGCTGGTCGGAGCCTGGAAGGCATTGTAAACAACAGAAATGAACAGGAAACGAAGCACAAGTCCTGAAGTCCCTGGGTGATGCAGCGCACACTCCTCCACCAGAGAAGAATGCGTTCCTCTAGGAACAACTGGATCGTGAGAACAAACATCAGGAGGTGGTCTTGGTGATATGAAACGGCGACTCTGTAACTGTGTACTTCCCTCCCAAGGTGTTAAAAATCGATGCTAATGATGAAACACTTTGTGCGCTGGGGAATCTAGAAAGTCCCCTTCCAAATCAAATGCAAGGGGGCGAAGTGAGCCCAGTGCCAGAGTTCTGTGTGCCCCACAGAACAGTCTGTGCCCTGGCGTGGAAGGGGAGAGTTAGAAACGATAACCACTTTTTAAATACATCAGTTTGCTCCTGTGTCAGGTGGAGGTAGGTTTGTCGTTGTTGTTGTTGTTATTATTATTTTTAAATCAGCTTTTGATCCCAGACTTCATTTGCTTTGTGCAGGGAGGTGTATAAGAGGGGAGGCCAGTGAGCTGATTTTTATAGAGTCTGCTTGTAGCTTAAACAAAGATGGGGGATTTGGAGGATAAAGGCAGCCTGAAATATAGCAGATTATGCAGCTTTATTTTTCAGAGATTTGCTAATTCCCCCCATCCCCCGCCTGCTCCCTGGCTGAGCTGGTGGGTTCTGTATTTTTCCTTTCAGCTGCCATTCCAAGAGAAAATGGTAAGTTTTAAACTTGAATTTTGGACTGAATTTCATGTAACCCAGGTCTGTTACCTGGGTCGATCCTCTATAAGCAAGTGTGAGTTACCCTTAAACAGTGGAGCCTTACAATAAATAATAGGATAAATAAAAGCTGAACTTATAAAGCCTCTTTTAATATGAGAAGCATAATTCACAGCATGATCAGAAAAGGGCTAGAGGGTTTGTGTTGTGAACATGAAAGATGAGGTTTGCTTTGAAATCTGAAATAACCTGAAACGCAATAAGAGAAGGGAAGTGCTTGAATTTTCAGTGCGGCGAAGACGTTTGCTTTTTCTGTGCAGTTTGGGCGCTTGCCACCCATATTTTCAGGATCTGGCTAATAATAACATGGACCATCTTTCATGTATTAGCAGACTGCAGGTCCAGACCCAAGTCCTTCCAGTAAAAAAGGGACCTCATTTGATTTTTAAATGTGACTTTAATTTCTTGACAGGGTTTAGCACTTTATTTGCATACAAGCTGCTGGGGCAAAGAGAGCTTCGGGGACCACCCATTTTAGGTCCCCTCTGCTCCGGGGTTTGCTAGTGAGAGCATTGCTTTCTCTCGCTCCACATTTAGCAAGTATTTCTCGGGCTCACTTCTTGCGCAAAGCTGTACCTGGTGGGGACTGCAGAGGGGCTCGTGGTGGGGCCCCTGTCTTTCAAAAGAGGCCATTCCAGTGGAAATCCAGAAAGCCCAGTGTGCTGAGATATTTTCATGTGTCAGCTATAAATTTCATCAGTTTGACAGATAAACACATAGCATTCATTCTTGTGCTATTTGATAATGATTAAATTGTAAACCCACTATTGGCTATAAATGTATATAGCCAATGTATGATATATACAGACTATATATATATATATATATATATATATATGTATATATAATTGACTGTCATTAAGATGTTCATATATGCAACACAAAATTATAGCTTTTTCCTTCTTAGCTTGCTAGTTTTTGACTATTCAGATATGTTTCAAATCAAGAATAATGCTTGCTTTCCCTGATACTTGATACTATACTGTACTGTTTAATTCCTTCTCTCTCTCCTCTCATATACTAAAGTGCACAGTTCCTGGCTAAGCCTCTTCTTCACCCCTCCCAGGGGAAGGCTGTACTTCTGAGAGGTCTTCTTACATGAAGGATTAGCCTGCCTCCGCCCCCAAGTTTTCCCTTGCTTTTCTACTCAAACACATTTTACTTTTTATTCTTCTTTCCCCCATATTATGCTATGCTTCTTTTTCTTCTCCCCACCCCCATTCCATTTCCTTATCCCTTTAATTAAGCCCTCTCATTCTTAAGTACAAAATTAAGCAGGAAACCCACTGTTCAGAATCCCACAGAGCCCTGTGCTCCTCCAGGGGAAATCTTTGCTCAGCTGGCCAGCAGGATGCAATCAAATGAGGACAGTCTGTCCGTGGCTCGACCTATGGCCTCAAGGATGTTTAGAAAGTAAACCTTCCTGAGCTTCCATTTATTTGTATGTAAAACTTGGGCTAAGTAGCAACCAGGGTTCGTTTCCACATTTGCGTTCTATTGCTGTATGTCCACCCACTTAACTTAAGTAGGATCTGTTACCACTGTAGCAAGAGAAAGCAAAACAAAGAAATGAGAAATGAAGACTTCACCAAACTTGGAAAGTTAGGGTGTTTGATGTCAGGACAGGAGGAGTGGGCTGCTGGATCAAAGTTAGCTTGAGGGAGATGTAAGGAAATAATGGGCATTTTTTTAAAGATTTACTTATTTATTTATTTATTTTTAGAGAGAGGGGAAGGGAGGAAGGAAGAAAGGGAGAAACATCAACGTGTGAGACAAAACACCTGGCTGGCCACCCAGGCCTGTGCCTTGACCGGGAATCAAACCAGTGGTCTTCCAGTTGTGGGGTGACGCCCAACCCCCTGAGCCACACCAGCCAGGGTGGCAATGATGGGTATTGATGGAGCAGAACAAATGTTTCAAAAGTGGTTGGAAGGTATCTCTCTTTAAAAGCAAAATGTTGTCTCTCGTGCTTGAAAAATCATTCAGGATAGGGGAGGAGAAAATTCAGGTGAGCATTGCCTTGGAGAAAGAACTTCTCAGTACCCCCCGTCACTGTTCTTCCCACCCCAAGGTCTTCTAGTTCAGGGGTGTAGAAAACGCAGCCACTTGGGCGTGGACAGAGGCAACTGCTGGCCTTGCTTTCTAACATGGATCCTGGCACACCAGCCTTCTGGTTTGGAAGTTGCCACCCTGGTTCGTTGTTTTCTGCAGACTCCAGTGTTCCCCGGTCCTCCCCTGGGGGAACCACCTGATCACACTGTCATTTTCTCCCACCTCTGGTGAGCTGGCCCTCGGCATCCGCTTTGGATCAATAAGTCAGGAAACTGCCCTTTGGACCATCTGTCTCACTGGTCCCGCATCAAAGCCACTGCAGGAGGAAACTCAGCTCCCTTGCCCACCATTACAGTGGACTTCAGTTGATTTGTCACTAAGTGATCTGCGCAGTTACTTATAAAATAACTTGCCATCCAACCACCTTAATTATGCCATTTTTCTGAAGCAGCCTGACCCACATTACTGTAAACATTGTTAAAAAGTAATTATACATACATACCTCTAATGTACATATGTCATTTCCATGTTCCAGATTTCTGAACTGTTAGAATCTATTTTAGAGCTTTTGAAAGAGACGCAGTGTTTTGTAGAAAATGTGCCAAGATGGATTTCGGACTGTTTTGTCATCTGCTGCATAGTTTCTCCTCTCTCTTTGCCTTCCTTCTAACACCATTGAGCACACATTATCAGTAATGACTGGTTGTAAATGTCACTTTCCAGGGACTGGCCCTCCCTCCCCTTAAAGCCGTCCTTGTAAATATGTTCTTGTGATCCCACTAAAGTGGCTTAAATAGTGTCTCATTGTCAGCACTTTGTTTCATGTGAACGAACAACCCTTGGGTTGTGCAGCGCCGTGGTGGACTCCGGGTACCCATCCAGATGTGAACAAACTGGAGGAACTCCGTTCTGCGGCTGCTATTCTGTCTCATCCTATTTGCCTTCTGTTATTTTGCACTTGTTGAAATAGAAATGTCTTTATGAGCACCTGCTCCTACCAGGTGCATTGGTAAGCACCACTGAATTTCACCTTTACCACCCCCTACAATTTGAAATATTAGCAGCGTTTGTTACGGGAGGAGCTGACTCAGGTTAGGCCACTTGTTCCAGGTCATGCAGCAGGTGAGAGGTGGCGCTGAGTTCAAACACGGGGTTTTCTGATTCCCAGACTCAGCGTTTGCCTAACCAAGATACATACAGTAAATACTGATTGAATGTAAAATGTTTTTAGGGGGTTAATTTACTATGTTTATTTTAGAGCATATTAGAAAATTACTATTTTTCTGTTTAAGATAGAAGTGTGAAAATTAATTCTAATAATTTTATAAAGCATATATTTAAAGAAAACTATTAAATAATAATTCATAGGTTATCTAAAATGGAATATATGGGGGGAACAAAGACACTGGAATTTATTTATAAAAACTTATGTATTTATTCTTACACGTTTCAACTTCAGTGCCCTTTAAAGTACTTTCCATCTGGTACAATACACCCATTGCAACATTTTGTCCACTGCTCAAAACAGTTTTTGAACTCATCAATTTTGATGCCTTTTAGTGCTTTTGTCATTTTTTTTTACTCTTCCATATCAGCAAAATGTTTCCCTTTGAGGACTCTTTTCATCCAGGAAAACAACAAAAAAAGGCACTTAAAGCGATATCAGGTGAACATCAGGTGAACAGGGAAGGTGGGGCATCGGGTTCATGCCATTTTTGGTCAAAAACTGCTGAACACTCAGCATAGTGTGGGCAGGTGTGCTTGTAAATCACTCATCAAGAAATAGGCAAACATGTTGAAAGAGTGAAGCCAAACGCAGCCTCTCACAACAACACCAGTTGGCACACTAATACAGATGGGTCAGATGGGTTCCTAGAACATTCACCTAGGTGGGGAAGCCTGTGCTGCAAGGGGCCTGCCCTCCAGAAGATAATTACATTTTTGGGGGGTCTCCCCCTCGTATACATACACATGTAAAAATTATACAAGGGGTGGGCAAATGTAAGTTTACAATCGTGAGTACGTGCAACAGAGTTTATACTTGTATTATTATTTATTAATTTGTATTTTTCCACACGTACACACACACAGCACCATCAACCACATGAGGAAAGCAGCAAAGGCTGTTCGTTCAGGGCTGTCTCTAGTCAGGGCTCCGGCTCATCGGCTACAATCACTTGCGTTTGGGCAGACTCAAAGGCGGGCACACGAGCGGGAAAGTTTTACATGTGAGGGACTCTGAATCATTGACATTTTAGCAGAAATCTAAAATGAGATGTGAGGAACCAAGTGAAGGCCTTTCAGGCAAAGAATAGAAAATTTAAGGTCCTGGGTCAGGGCTGAAAGAATACAGTTTGAGTGTATAAGATGACATGCTGATTTTATGGGTGGCAGAGAAAGGGAGCCAGGGTATTTTAATTCCTTATTCTTAACTGTTACTTTCCCCAAATTTTGCCATAATTAAGAAGTATCTTCATACCCATGCAGTTTATCTGCTATTAAGTACTTACTAATAAATATAACATTTTTGAGTGCCTATTATGTTGTAATTCCTGGGGTCACACAGATGAATGAGTCATGGTCTTGAACCAGAAGCATTAGCATCCAAGCAGGTAAGCAGGACAAGCTCAGGACAACACCACAATGTGAGGAGTGCACCAGAGAGTGTGCCTAGGGCTTGGATGGGGCATTTCATCTGGGTTTCAAAGGATGGCTATTTCTTCAAATGGACATTCCTTCTGAGGTGAGCCCTTTAAATTTTTTGAAAATTTTATATGTATATTTGCTGTGTTATAGAATCACAAAATACAAAGAGCTAAAGGATCCTGAGAGAACATCTAATTCAACTCTCAGGTTTTCTAGCTGAGAGCTTATACACAGTGGTGAAGTGTGTGGGTTGGAATCTTCTTTGACCCCACTACATGACCTTGCCTTGGGCAATTACTTTCTATGCCTTACTTTTGTCATCTGTAAAATGGGGTTTCTTATGGCATTAGGGTATAAGGAAGGATTCTATGAGTTAAAATGCAGAAATGCTTTTAGAAGAGCAATCAATCCATAGTTAGAAAGCTTTCAATAAGTAGTAGCCATTGCTATAAGGAAACTGGGGTCTGCCTTTAAGTCACTCTGTCTTGAACTAGTTTTGTGTTTAATTTTTTTATTTAAACAGAAGAAAAGTGAAGTTGGGTTTTTTCTCACTTTCTTGAGCCACAATTCATAGCTTTAGTGATGAATATGGGTGATTCATACTTTATCTTTCTTCCTTAAAATTCTTTGAAGCTACCTCCTAAGGTCACCTGCCTTTCACTCCCCAGCCTTTGGGCTTAGACCACAGAGAAACTAACCTGCCCGCAGCCCTACCTATGAATAGAGCAAATGCAGACTTTCAGGGTCAAGGTCAGATAAGGAGCCTTCCACTGTGGGGAGGTTAGATGTGCGCTGCCTTTACAATGCCAAGTACTCTCCATCTCTGACAAAGTAATTAATTCACAATTTAGGTTTGCTAATCCATGTACTGTGGAAAAATTTGTGTGTAATAATTTTGCCCTTTTCTGCCTCAGATTTTCATTCAGTTAGATGGTCTGAACTTTAGAGAGTGTACAGGATTTTTAAAAATATTGATGCTCATCCTTATTTAAAAATTAAGAACTTTTCATTAAGAATTCTAATAAATTTAATCTAGAGATTTAAAAACAGGGGTACCAGAATTTTGTTAAGCAAGTGGGTGCTTTTTTAGCCATAAGTCACCTTTTGATCATGGAGCAAATAGAGTACAGAATCTAAAGGCCAAATGAAAAAATGTTTTTAGCCTTTATCTGCAGTTTTGGATTATCAGTGTGTCCATTCTGTCTGTCCATTTACTCTAGCTATCAGTGTGAACAATTAAGAATTCCCTTTAATTTAACTTGCATTTTTCGAGTGCCTGATCTTTGGAGTCACCCTTGGGGGAGGCCACAGAGAAGAGATAAGTTTCACTGATTTATTTATAATTTTGCCAAAAAAAGCCCATGCATGCCCATACTCAGTCATTTGAGGACATTTTTATCAGCAGTTAAAAAATGATGTGATGCAGACTAAGTCCGTAAATTGCCAGATGACAGAGTTTTGGAATAAGAGAGCTTTGTATTTGTCATCTTTAGCTACCATCCAATGCTGAAGTTTCTTTCTAATGTCCCTATTAAGTAACTTGAACTTGAGCTTGCATATACCGTGACAGATGGATAGCTTTCCATTTCCTGAATCAGCTTGCGGTGGTCTTTAGGTTGCTCTATGCCCAGGAAATTCTTTCTTGTGTTGAGAAGATTCCTACCTCTTTATAATTTATACCAATTAAATAAGATAATGAAGGCAAAGATCTTGGTCCTTTGTTAGGAAGTGATACTTTCTTACTAAATTTTAATTATTATTAACATTACTATCATTGTGTTATAATTAGAAGAAAAGCATTGTTATGTAAATAAAAGGACATTTGCATTGTTTACGAATGGTGTGTATGGTTAAAGCCTTGTAATTGAGACACTGTGGATCTGACAAAGCTAAGACCTATTTAGCTTGAAGAGTCAAGTTCGGTAGTTGGCATAATGACAGTAGTTGAGAGCTACACTCCGTTTCTGGATACAGAGAATTTGGGGTTGAGTCCAGGAGTGTCAGTCAGTGTTCAAACAAAGAAGCAGAACCAATAGGAGATACATGAGTATGTTAAGGAAATGATTGCAAGGCATAATTTTACATAGTCTTATGTGACTATGGGAGCTGGGTGAGCAAATCCAGAAGCTACAGGGCAGGCCCACTGGGCTGGCAGGCCGGAACTCTCAGGTTGCCAGCCACAGCTGGAGTTTCTTCTCCTTGAAGGCAGCGTCAGCCCTAGTCTATAGGCCTTTCAACCACCAGAATCAGGCCCACTCAAGTGTATAGAACACATTCTCAGGGTCACACATCAGTGTTTGGTTGAATTACTGGGGCAAAGCCCAGCAAAGTTAACACAGAAAACTGACCATCTCTGTGACATGGAGGGACCTGTTGAACCCCTCTATGTGCTTTATTTTCCTCATCTGTGAAGGGAGTGTTATAATCTTTGGAGTTTAGTAAATGACAAGAAGATAGGTATTTAAATTGGCTTTTGATTTTGCTTAGAATAATCCTCAGGATCTGTACCTGGTTGGTTTCTGCTTCGGGTTGTTCATTGTAACTAAACTTCAGTTTCCTCAACTATAAGATGGGGAGAAAAAGAATATATACCCAACAGTCATGTTGTGTGGAGAGAGGGAGGAATTGAATTCCAAATTACTGGCAAATTATAACACCCAACATTTAGGGGAATTTACTCTGGGCAGATGATAATATAAATGCATTACCTGTATTGCCTCACTTAACAGCTACAGTAAATGTTACTCTTAGTACCACTAACAACTATAAATATAATAGATAAATGTGGTAATCTCAACAGACAAAATTTAGCTAAAACCTCCATGGGCCAGGAGCAGGAAGGGTGTGGTTCCAGAACACTTTAAAGTCCTCAAAGAGACCAATAGGATAAATGATGGAGAATGACGTATATATTGTACTTGATTTTTTGGCATCAATCTATTTTTAAACACTGTCAGGATGTGGTTGACATACAAATAACGGTGTATGATTAATGTATACAGCTCGATAAATTTAGAGATTAGTATTTACCCATGAAACCACAACAATCTATGCCATAAAGGTACCCATCTTCTCCAAATGTTTTATCCTGCCTTCTTTAATTTTCATTCCTTACTTTTTTTGGTTTGATAACACATACAATCTACGTTCTTGGTAAACTTTAAAGTATACAATAGAGTATTGTCAACTCTGCTGTACAGAGGAGCCGTAGGACTCAGGTAACTGAAACCTAGTGCCCTTTGAGAATTAGGTCTCTCTTGAAGTGATTTTTGGATGCTACTGGAGCCTTCTCAAAGACAAAGAGCTAAAGACATACTCATCCACTGTGAAGCTAACACACTGGAAATAAAATTATGTTGACTAACTCCATTGATCTAATGAATATATTCCATCAGAACTAATGGACTCCCATGGCTCTCTGTAGCCACTTTCTTTCTAACCAAGGAGCATGACTCCCCTTGGCTGACCCCGGTGTTCCGCTGCATTATCTCAGCCTTCTCTGGAGGGGGGTGATCAGCGACTTGAAGCTAACAAAGTGATCACATAGGAATTGACACAAACAGCTGAATCATGTTTCAGTCAAGAAGAAAGAAGGGAGGAAAAACCAAGCAGTTCCTACAGATCCTGTAGCAGCAGATGGGCCACTCTGTGGAAAACCGTTTTCTTTTTTCTTTTCTTTTCTTTTCTTTTCTTTCTTTCTTTTCTTTTCTTTTCTTTTTCTTTTCTTTTCTTTTCTTTTCTTTTCTTTTCTTTCTCTTTCCTTTCCTTTTCTTTTCCTTTCTTTTTCTTTCCTTTCTTTTTTCTTTTCTCTTCTCTTTTCTTTTTGCACTTGGTTATAAGCTCTCATAGTATCCATTCTTCCTTCGTACACACCTCCTTATTTTGAATTTCGGCATGCACAGTTTGCTCCCACACGTGAACACCGGGTTCTGCAAGTGTGCACAGCAGGGTTTGGCTGCTGTGTCTCTGTGAACTGTCACTGGGTCAACAGGACAAGTGGTTGGCAAATATTCTCTAAAGAGCCACAGAAACCTGTTTGTTTTCAGTTACTGCAGCATTTCCAAGAGAATATTCTGGGGAGCACTAATTCCACAGGATGCCAATAGGTGCAACACACAAAAGCCCCTTCCACGAGCAAGGGCGTTTGGGAGAGGCCGGTTTTCATGAATTCAACTAGGTTCTTGGATGCGATGCCTCATGGTGTGTAGTATGTGAAGGTTTGTCATGAATCGCTAAAATGGAGAAAAAGAGTTCAGCGATTCCCAAATTAAGTGGATCCTACCCGCTCTCCCCCCACCCTCTTGATTTGTTTTCCCTGGAGGGACGATGGTCTACAGAATACACTTTAATTAATGAGCAAACAGCTGTCAGGTCAATGACTACACGTACAGGGCCTGGCTGCCTTGAATATACAGATCTCCTTTTTTACCCTTGTGTCTCATGTCTGGAGATAGTGGCAAGAATAAAGTTCACCAGAATAGCATTTGGTTTAAAGCCATTTAAAACTCTCAGGCTCCATCTTATCTGAGAATATTTAGAAACTATTTTAGTTCCCCTTTTGATGGCATTAGTTTCTGCTTATTAAATGGATTGAAGAATATATTCACAATCATTTATGTTGCATGTATAGAATTACATATGAACATTTTTCCCTTCTAGAATGGCAGTTACTTGAGGACAGGACCCTTGTCCTACCTCCCTGTATTTCTGGGGTTGCTGGTGCAATGCCCGGCACCCAAAAGGAGCTGAATGAATAATTCTCTGGCGGTACATTGATATGGGCCACTCTCAGCACCTCCCCCCGAATTCACCTTTATCAGTTTCTTTTCCAGGGGGACATGCATCTTATTTATTTGCATTTTTTAATTTACACGGGTATCTTCTATTAATCCACTCCAGTTTCTAAACTGAATTTATTACATATGAATAAACTTGTTTTCCCATTGTTTGCTGTTGAAAGATAGCACTTCTGATTACAGGAGATAAGCACTGTTATTACAATGAATTTCTAAAATTCCTGCCTCAAGCAAAGAAACTTGATCTTTGAGCTTATTGTGGCAGACAGATTTCGAGAGAAAGCTGATGTATTTTAGGTGCTTTGAGCCTCAGCCCTCATTCCCACTGTCCGGAATACTTAAAGGGACCACATGCACAGAGGAATCTCCCACGTGATTATTTGGGCAACATACCAAGCAACACAATCAGTGTGTCCACGGGGATGGGTGTTTGTTCATCCAGTAAGAGATGTGCATGTAATAGAAACATGTAGTAACAATGTAAAGTGATCACATGGATTCATAGTTCATTTGCAGGGCTGTGGGATAGCTAGATGCTCGTGCATTGAAAGTTACAGAAAGCTTTTTGATTTGATTATTAAGATTCTTAAAGTATGTGGTTTAATCATTGTTTGGGGTCATTTTCATCCTTTGGGAAAAGTTCCCTGCCAGTGTAAGCAAGTCAAAGAATAATGACTCAATAGGCAGCTATTTGAGTTACCCAGGACCTCTCCAGAGTGCAGCTCATGTGCCCAGGCCAGGCTGGGGTACTCTTCGTATTCAAGACAACTATCTGGTTCTCTCCCGCTGACACCCCGTTGACCAGGCCTGCTTCTTCTGGCTTCAGCATTACCAGAGCCATTGTTGCTTCTGCCGAGTCACCTCCTGTTGTCCTGTTTCTTCCGGTCCTAGCAGGAAGGAGCTAGAAATGAAGTTAGTCATCTTCCTCACCCTTATCTTCATTACTCTTTGTCATCAGCTTCGGCAAAAAGTGAAGGAAGTCAATTTTTTAACTATGGTTTGATCTTATCTTTAGTTTTCTTTCTTCCCACAAGAATTTTAGCCACCTATTACTTGGAATAATGTGAATAATTAAGAAATATCGAATTTATACTTTCAGGCAAATGGAGGAAGAGCAGAGAGTTTTTTTCTGTATCAGCTTTTCTTTCATTGCCTTTAGCTCAAAATAATCTTTGTGTGTGGCACACTTGGGGGTGGCACAGTCTGCTACCCTTCCAGTGTTAACTACTAAGGACCGAGAGGGACCAAAGCATTAACCTGCCTTCAGTGAACTAAGAGAGTTGTGATTGGATATCAGACCTGCCACTCAGTCTGCCCAGAAGAGCGCATACAATACAAAGCTCTAAAACAGCCATTGCGTGCACCCAGGCTCCTTGCAGCAGACTCCTGCTTGTGGATTGAAACTGAATGACTGCCCCCACCCTCCCTCCTGCCCCCCCCCATAACTGAAGTGTTGAGGAAGTCCTCCAACTATGAGAGGAAAACTTCACAAAGGGCTGAAACTCATGTGGGAGTCTTTTTGTTCCCACATTATGGTTTTGTTTTTCATATTGTTTTATTAATGGAAGAAAAATGGATAGGAAAGGGTAGGAGAATTACCCCCTGTCTGGTCTCATGTCTGTGACTCTTGGAGTCTTGATTCTCTGCCTTGCTGGTTTCAATGCAACCCCCAATTAGGCCTAGTTTAGAGAACGGCCACTTCCGATTTTGACCAGAGCCTAAGACAACCTTGTTGACATCTGTACCCCAGCATTCCATATAGAGTCTGCAGCACTGAGGGCATTTATTCGCTTAACAAATATGTATCGAGTGCCTGCTGTGTTGTTTCTGAGTCAATGAATGAATGAATTTTAATAGCATCTACATTCTACATGAAGTTGACACTTTGTGGTTTTGCCTGGATGGGAGGCAGCATACAATCCTTGTTTGGGTGTGTAATCTCAAGGTATTCCACATTCCTGGCTTACTAAGCGAGTAACTTGGGCCAGTTAGTCAACCTCTTGGTTTCCTCATTTATAAAGAGTGTATAATCTAAGTTTTTATCACAGAGGGTTGTTGTATGGATGGAATGTGATCATGCACTTGAAGCACTGAGAAACACATCAGGTACACATTAAATCTCACTAAGTGTTAGCTGTTTGGTGGCAGGTTGATTCTGCCCCTAAAACTATATGCCTAAATCCTAACCACACTACCTGTGCTTATGACCTTATTTGGAAATAGGGGCTTTGCAGGCAGTGTTAAAGATCTTGAGATGAGATCCTCCTGCATTTAGAATGAGTCTTAAATTGATGACAGGTGTTCCTACAAGAGAACGAGGAGGGAAGTTTGAGACACAGATGGTAATACCACGGGAAACCTTGTAAAGACGAAGGCAGAAAGTGGAGAGCTGTAGCTACAAGCCAGGGTACACCAAGGATTGACAAGATCCCCCGGAACCTAGAAGAGAGGCTCGGAACAGTTTCTCCCTCGGAGCCCCCAGAGGGAACCAGCCCCGCTGAAATTGTGATTTTTGGACTTCTGGCCTCCACCTCTGTGAATAACTTTCTTTTATGTTAAGCCACCCAGTTGGCGGTAATATGGTACAGCAGCCACAGGAAAGCAACACTTTCCTAACTCTACAGGGAGGGATCAAACTTTGTATTACTATTATTTCTGGCCTTCACCACAGCACCTCGTCAGCTTTCCAGTGGAGAGGTGGGGCTGTTTCACAGATTAAAGCAGAAGAGAACTTTTTGGGGGGTTATATATATATATTTTTAATTTTATTTAGTTATTTTTCAAGTACAGTTTTTTGTCTATTTCTCCCATCTCAGACAGCTACTTCAGTTTTCCGTTTTTCTCACCGAGAGAAGAAGGGGCTCACATAGACTTGTAGCTCAGCAGTTAAAGGGTCCTAAGTGTGAAGAAGGGGAGTGAGCTGGTCTCTTCTGGACACTGCTCCCACCAAGGACGGTGTCCTCACCATGGGCTCACACCCAGTCCTCTCTCCCCAGGACAGATGTCCCTGGTCAGGGTGGCAGAGTCTGGTTGCACAGGCTTTCTCTTAAGCACCCGAGGTGGGTGGGGATGCAACGCTCACTGGTTTATTGCTCACACAGGCAAAATTTTTACTGAGGAAACACAGCAAGCATGTGCTTATTATTTCCAATGTCACTTTTCAAACAAAATAGTACTCAGGTTTGAAAAGGGATCAAAGAAAAACTAGTTTCTCAAGATAAACTTCTTAGCAAGAAACAAAAGATGGCTTTCTGTGTCTGCCCAGAGGTAGCAGGTTTCCGCCTGGTGACTCTTCTGTGACTATTTCTGGCTGCTTGTCAGAAGGAAGCTGTTAATTTCCTTAAATCTTCTCAGGAGAGAGTGAGCCTTAGATTCTCTCTGGCTACTGGCACTGACCTACCCTTTAGCAACTCTGATGGTCTCAGGCAGAAATAATCAATCCGTCAATCAATAGATGTTCTTAGGAAGGCGATGGCAAAGTCTGGTTCCACTTGCTCAGCCAGGTCTCCTCTGGCAAGAAGAGGTCCTCCCATAGGTAGGTCAGGATGGGCGTGGGTGGGCGTCAGGAAGCACAGGCTGGCCGTGCATTATAATAAACTCCGAGGGCTGCCTGTGAAACCGATCTCTGCTGTTGCCCTAGGAGCTCCACAGATGGCTTTGCCTGGTCACCACGTACTGACTGTGTGACCTTCAGAAAATTTCTTAACCTCTCTGTGCCTCAGCAGAGTTTCTCATGTGTAAAACATGGATGATAGCCTCCACCTAATCAGGTATCCATGTAAACCTCATAATGATTCATACTAGACAGACATTAACATCTGGGACAGTTGTTCCGTCAATTTTGGCCATCAAGATTGTCCTTCCTTTTAATCTTAGAATTCTTCCTGCCACCCGCTCACATCCTTTTGGTCCCTAAGTTGTGCTGATGCTATTTCCTTATTAGTGGCTCCCATCATGGCCTTGTATTTCTTCTTTGGTTTTTAATGGCTTTACTGTTTATTTTATGCACATCATAAATTCGCCCATCTGAAGCAAACAGTTCAGTGGTTTTTAAAGCATATTTGCAGAGTTCTATCACCAGCAGCACAGCTCAGTGTTAGAGCATTTCCGTCACCCCAAATGAGACCTCTGGTGCCCAGTCATCTGTTCGCAGTGCTGCCTCTAGCCCTAGGCGACTGCTAATGTACTGTCTCTACAGATTTATTTTTTGAGGGGGGATATTTTCTATAAATGGAGTCGTACACTGTAGTCTTTTGCATCTGGCTTCTTTCACTTAGCGTAGTATTTCTGAGGTTTGTCCTCACCATGGCATGTATCTCACTTCATCACGTTCCCACACCAACTGCTACTCCATCGTACGGCAGTGCCATGGCTTGTTTATTCGTTCCCCAGCTAGGGGCACTTGGGTCATTCTCACTTTTGGCTATTATAAATAATGCTGCTCTGAACATGGCTATCAGTCCTTGTGTCAAAAAGTGTTTTTATTTATTTTTTGAATAGATACCCGAGAGTAGGATTGCTGGGTTGTATGGTAATTTTATGTTTAACATTTTGAGAAGCTGTCTTACTGTTTCCCAAAGTGTCTGCACCATTTTACATTTCCACTGGCAATGTCAGAGGGTTCCAATTTCCCCACGTTTTCTCCAACAGTTGTGATTGTAGTGTTGATTACGGTCATTCCAGTGGGTGCAAAGTGACATCTTATGGTGGTTTTGATTTGTATTTCTCTAGTGACTAACGGTGTTGAATACTTCTTCATGTGCTTATTGGCCACATACCCTCTTTAGAGAAATGTGTGCTTAATCTTTTGCACATTTTAAAACTGTATTATTTGTCTTTTTATTGTTGAGTTGTAAGAGTTATATATTATAGATACAAGTCTTTTATTGGACATAGGATTTTAAAATGCTTTCTCCATATCTCTAGCTTGTCTTCACTTTCTAAATAATGTGTTTGGAAGCATGACAATTTTTAATATTCATGAGGTGCGAATTACCGATTTTTTTCTTTTATAAACTTGCTTTTGTTATCATATCTGAGAAATCTCTGCTTAATCCAGAGTTGATGTTGTCTTCTAAATTGCTTTAGCTTTTACACTCAGCTCTGTGACTCATTTTGAGTTCGTTATGTTTGAGGTGACAGAGGGCTTCAACTTCATTCTTTTGTGTATGAATATCCAGTCACCCCAGCCAGTCTTCTCAACCCTTGTTTTCACACTTTTCTTATTGAGTTGTTTTAACATCTTCACTTAAAGTCTATTGACAACAAATGTAAAGATTTATTTCTGTCCTTCAATTCTATTCCATCGATCCATATGTCTATCCTGATGTCAGAACCATACTATCTTTATTACGATAGCTTTGTAGTTGAATAATATTTTTGAAATCAGCTCCTTATCCGCTCTTACCTGGATTATCAGACCATCATCCTAACCTGTCCTGTGCCTCCACTGTTTGCCTTTGCCGTCCATTCTCTATACAGCATCCAGAGAGATGTTTCTAAAACCCAGATCTAACTTGTCATCTCTGTGTATAGCCTTTCATCTGCCCCAGCCTTAGTACAAGTCTAAGCTTGACCTTGGCCATGTTGCTCCTGCCCAGCCCTTCATCCTCATCTCTTGCCCACTCACTCCACTTCTTTGCCAAGTGGTTCCATATGCTTTGACACCTTCCAGCATCACAACCTAACACCCTGGCCTGGAGCCAAGCACAGTGCCTGAGGCAGAGTAGATATTTATTATATAAGATGAACAAACCATAAATACCGTGGTGGTTGCCTGAATGGTATTTTGCCACTCTTTTTTAACTGCTACCAGGAGTTTTTCCCTGACCAGGTCCTCCCCTGTCACCATGTACTTCAGGTGCCCTAGAAATGCTTTTATCATACCCTTTGCCATATTATATTTTAGCTATGAATTCATATGTTTAGCCATTTCCCTAGGCTATAATGGCTTCACCATTGGCCCTTATGATACCTGATAATAATATTGTTGAATAATCGAATAGATGGATAAATTCATATTTTAAATTTTATCTTTTCAGGCTTTTCAGAAAGAGACTATGTAGTAGCCAAGGACACCTCATAACATTTGTGGAGTCTGGAGCCATTGCTGATTGCAATACAGTGGCTTCCTAGCCTTAGGCAACAAAGGCTGAGCCAGTTGCCTTTGGCTGCTTCCTGAGTCACTCCCTGCGCTCAGCTTTGCATCTTTCTCTGTTGTCTCAAATTATTATTGTGATTCTGGGCCAATAAACAGTGGACTAGAAACAAGAAAAGTAAAAAAATTAAACAATAACAGCTCTTAGCGTAATGAAAGAGCTCAGTCTGAATATTGCTTAAAGATAAATTGCTGAGTATTATGTCCCAACACAAACCAAATCTATATCCTTGAAGGCACTTGGGTTTTTTCCTCGTAAATAAGGTACTCAGGAAAACCTCCCCGTCAGCTGTCGGGGGATGTCTCTCTAAGCTTGTTTTCTACTTTCGGAGTCTATTTTATCCATTTTGACCACTGTTATTTGTCTCTCATGTCACCTTCTAGGGTTTTCGCCACACATAAATAACTCCCAATTTTGCAGGAAGCCTGGCTTCTCCTCCACAGGCTCGCAGTCATTTTCACTTCATTATGTTACTAAGGAGGTTAACCCAAGGAAGAATAATTTGACTGTCAGATGCCAGACTCTGAATGAAACCACTCTGCTTGTTAAAGGGGCCTGTTGATCTCGCTGTCCAATGAGGCACTCTTCTAGCATTTTCTAGACCTCGTGTTTTCATGGCCATCCCTTCTCCTTCTCACAGGCCAGCAGACGATGTGTGGAGGACAAGTTAACTCGCCCCACCCTGCTGTTCTGGCTGCTTGGCTGGTGTGGGAGTATTTTTAGTTTAGCTTATAAAAACCAAAATAGTTGTTACATTTTCCCCCATCCCACAACTCTCCATTTTAACTTCTCTGATGAAAAACAGTCAAAGGATTTAAACTATAAATTATTAAGAGTTACAGAGATCCTTAGGGTTCCTCATCGCAGCCAATTTCCACTGTTTCTTCCTTATATGCTTGTTTAGGTCAAGGTCACAAGGCCAAATATCTACAGGGGTGAATGGATGCATGAAAATGGCCAGGAAGGGACTGTGGGCAGGTGGAGGGTGCCATCGCCATCCAAGCAACGTGGTCCCAAAAGCGCCAGATGACATCGCATGGGCGTTGTCCCCACTTCTACCACTGTTCCATCCTCTGATATTTCAAAGTAATGTGAAAGTCAGAATGTTAAATATCATTTTATTATTTTAAATGTCATTTTAATGTTTTTATGACTTTATACTATAGTTATATATGTCTGTTCTGTATTTTTATATTTATGTTTTTCGCTGTTATTAGTACATTAAAATTCTTGATGTCAGTAAGAAACTCAAAATTTAGGAAAACAATGGGCAGATCAAATGAAACACTTTGGCAGGTCACTGGTCAGTAACTCTTGTACAGAAATTCTCCCCACATACAAACCTTGTGAGTCAGAAGTCCATTTTCGCTTATTTACTTAATATATTCAACGAGGATTCATTGAGCACTTTTTTGTGCTAAGTTGTGTGTTAAGTAAAGGGACTGTTTTGGGTAAGGTAGACCCTATGTGCTCATGAACTTGGCTGTCTTAGGTATTTAGGATTTGAGCTCCCCTCCCCCACCATCATATCAGTGTGTTGGTTCACAAATGATAAACTAGTTCCCTGCTGGGCCTTGAAGCTGACTCCTGGTTGCGTTGAACTTTTTATGTTACTATTCACAGCAGAAGAATTCTGTGTCGTCACTCCTTGTCACTCAGACAACATCCACCATATTTGAATGATATCATGATCCTGAAACAATTCACTAATTTAACATATTTATTCATTTAACTTATTCAAGAAATATATACTGGCCCCTGCTATGAACTAGGCACTGGGAAAATAAACGAAGCTTTGGTGATAGGCAGAATAGACATCATGGGGAGCCCTCCACACGGGCCTGGATGCTGAGCATGTGGTGCAAGGAAGAGCTGCCACTGAGTCCAAAGCCCGCTTGGGAGTAAAGAAGAATTGGTCATCTTTTGCCTCCAAAGTGTCAGAGGCACCAGGGCAAAAGGCGGTGCTTACAGAGTGAAGATTGGTAAAGCAAGGAACACGTCGTCATGGTAACTTTTCCCCTTCCAGTGAAAGCCAACGTATTGCCTATCTCACCTCCCCCCCCCCCCATTCAGGAGAAAAGTAGGTGTGTGCATTGGGGGTGGGGGGATGTGACTTTCAGAGAGAACATGGGAAACTGGAGGGAAGAGAAATGTTACCCCATTCTTCCAGTTCTCTGCTATCCTGAACGTAGTATGTCTATCACTACCTTGCAGTTGGTGTCTTTCCTAGTGACTCTAAGCTTTGTGAAGTAGAGACCCTGTCTGCTTCGTCTGAGAATGCATTTCCAGCTCTGGGCCAGATATGGCACAGAACAGGTGCACAGTACATGTTGTTCACTGAGAAAGAAGAGTTTCTCCAGGACCACCTTTTGGAGAAGAAAAGTAGGAGGTGGTAAATGATAGGTGAATTTCTGCAAGAGTGAGGGGATGAGAAGGAGGGAGGAGTGTCTTGTGAGTCAGTAGAGTGAGGAGGAGGAGAAGGAGGTGTCCTGGCAGAGTCAGACCTGGGTGGTGATAGGGGCGAAGGAAAACGGGTCTCGGAGTGGACTGATCATTCTCTGAGAGCCTGTCTTTCTAAAGCTGGGTGTGAGACAAGGGGTCCTGTGGTGAGTTTCACAAGTGAAAGATGAGCTACCGCCCATAAGGCAAGGTTAAGGGAGCGGAGTTTTGGAATTAGATAAAACTCGCTTTGTTAAGCACAGATGTTACTGGAGCCATCCAAGGTCCCCGAGTGTCAATTGGAACGGTGGGAATCGCTCATTGGAGGTGCACACTCAAATCTTTCTCATTCCGCGTTATCTCACTTTGCATGTCAAGTTCCGTGCTTTCCAGCCGTGAGTCATGTGGGCCTCTGTAAAAGGTCAGAGCATAATGATACAACATCTTGTGTGATGACATTTTTCACGATGTATTTTTCTACCCACGATCTCTGAAAATCAATCACCCAGTTTTTAAGCATTTCTTTTAGAGCTGAGGCTAAGCATCTGGAAGTTGGAATTTGCCATCACACCATTCACCCATCTCTAACCTGTAAATGTGTGGAGAAAATAAAAAAAAAAAGACCAATGTAAAATAATATAGTCACCCACAGAATTCATTTAGTTTAATTTATGCTAATCATGGTGTATTGGTGTACTGACAGATAAAAATAAAGCCGGTGGAGAAGATTGTGTTGAATAAACCGGAACAATTAACCCTCAGAATTATCACGTGAAATGATTTTAACTTGCTACTGAAAATAATAGGTCCAACCAATTGTCTTAACTAGTGATGATTAAAAAGCTCATTAAATTCAGGGATTTATTCTGCATTATCCGCACGTCCATTTGGTCATTTCGTATATCTTAATTATAGGGGTTCTTCCTTCCTCTAAAAGGTTGGAGCAGAAAATTAGAATTGCATTTCATTAATAGGCTCAGTTATTTGCCAAAATGTTTATAAGAGAAAGATAGCAGTCATATTATATGTCACACACGTTAAGGTGAAATTCTCTGTGACATACAATGACCTAAAACATTGTCTTCTGTGTTGTGAGATAATTTACAAATTATCAGATTATATCTCATTGAATTAGTTCCTAGACTTTATATGCAACTTCTGCCTCTTCTATTAAGTACAATAGGATTATTATTAATTTGATTACGGAGGTCAAATAAATTGATATTGTGAACATTTCGTCTAAAAGCATTGAAGACTTTGTTTCATCCTGGATCATTTCCCCAAATGGAAAATAATCATTTCTCTGGCAGATTGGGAGATATGGGAGGGACAGGGTCATGGCCAATAAAGGTAGACAGAACTTTGCTCAAACTCTAAACTTCAAGGCGATAACCTGCTTCCTCATCGAGATATCCTTGCTGTCCTGTCAGCCATATCTCCAAGGAGAGTTGCTGTAGAGGTTGCTATATTTTATTTTTATCATTTTTATTATTCACTCAGCTATTTCTACTCATCTTTTAAAACGCAGCAAACTATCAGCTGCTCATATCAGTCTCCCCAAATTTCTCCCAGATCTGTTGGGTGCCTCTTTTATGCCTGCATCAGAAGACACCTCTTTCTACCTATCTGAACACCAGACGCCTATGGAACTGAGTCTTCCACTCTAGCATAAGTGATTTAGGCCAAGAACCATGAGCCTGCTCTCTGTAGCTCAAGTGTTAATATGGGGCTTAGCACAAAGCAGGCTGTCTATCAAAAGGCTTGTTGAATAAATAAAAGAGTACAGAGAAATCACTTTAACTGGTATTGTTGGACCCACCATCACTCAAGGAAACAGTAAATATTTTCTCCAAGAGTTTTTAAAAGTGTTGTCTGAGCTAGTGTTCACAAGATCTATTTCTTTATTTTATTCACTTAAAACTGATTATGCAGTTGCTGGGAAAACAAAAGAGAATCTCATATGTATTTATCTCATATGTATCATTTTTAAAATAGGTTTTCTTTTAAAGTCATATCTGATGGGTGAGAGGGGATTAAACTAATACAAGAAATTCATGAAATAGGTTCATCGACTATTAAATATTATACACTGTAAGTTGTCCTAAAGAGTGGGAGAAGTAATAATGAGCCAGCTAGACCCTGATCCCGACTTTGTGGAGTTTAAAATCATTCAAAGGACCGTGTAATGTGTGATAAGGGCTAGTGTATTGCTCAGCTATTGTTGCAGTAGTTTTGTGTAACACCAAGACTGGGTGACTTAAAACAATAAGCATTTATTTTTTTGCTTCATGGGTCTGTCTCTGGTAGGCTGGGGCATCGCAGGGTCAGGCTGCAGGTCAGCAAGGCTTGGCTCCGGGCCACCAGTAGGGTTCAGGGGGTCTCATTCTTCTTGAAACAGCAGCTTTGGGTCACACTGTTCTCACAGCAAATTGCCAGAGGGGAAGGAGAAAGTGGAACTCACTCTGCCTCCTGAGACTTCAGCTCAGTACAGGCACATCCTCCCTTCAGTCCACTTTCCATTGGCCAACGAATGTCACATGGCTATGCCCAACCTCAGTGCATGGGGAAATACACCCTCTGCACTCGAACAGGAGATAGGGCAAGGTCAGATGCCATACTTCACGGGTGTGTGATTCTAACCCAGGGAGGGTGTGAAGAGGTGTGCTGTGGGGAGGCAGTAAAGGCATGGGACTGTTTAGCCCTCACGAGGACTTTGTAAATTACACACGATGGTATTTATGCAAATCTTGAGAAGAGCTTGCATAAGGACTTCCGAACAGAAGTCCTTCTATTTCTATCAGAGAGGTGTGGAACTTGAGTAAGTTAAAGACTATAGTGTAGGCAGGTAAAATTTCCTGTTAAACCAATGATCCTCATACACCAAAAATGAAAAACAGTAAAAATCAATAAAATCCTAGAATCCGGGCCTTGTGGAAAACACAGGACCTCTCCCCATGTTGACTTATTCAACAGTATTGTCTCCATTGCTTAGAGCAAGGCTTGGCTTAGTGCATAGAAGTCTCCTGATAAATGTGGGTTGACTGACAGCGTGTAGAAATACACAGAACAACTCATCAGAGTTCGTGATCAGCAGTGGCTTCCTAGAGGATGCCACGTTTAAACTTAGCCATTCAGGATGAGTGGAGGTGAGGAGGTGAAGGGAGTTTTCCATAGTGAAGGAGAGTTTCCACAGGACATGGATGAGAGGAGGGGAGTACCTTGGGCATTCAAGGGCTGGCAGAACACTCAGTCTGGGTGAGTGGGGGGATCACTCATGAGAGGTCATCAAGGAGGCTGCTAGCTGTCCCACAAGTCATGCTGCCAGGGTTGCACTGTGGGCACATGTCTGTGCAAATGCTGGTGGTGCCGGGACTCACTCGTGATCTCCGTGGAGACTAAGGCGGCAGCTGGACCTCAGCAGCCATCTTTTCTGCCTCCCACTGAATGAAGTTGGTAAAGGAGGTTGCCACTCAGGCACATCATAGCGGGTGCAGGGGAGAGGCACCAGGGCAAGGAAGGGAGTCCAGCGAAGGCTGGAACGCAGCAGTAATTTCTTTAGCCTTCAGTCCATTTCGTCCTCACACCAGAAGAGAGAAGACCTGAGTAGGAGGGGCACGTGGAACCTTAGGTGGTGACTTTTAAAGCAATGCCTATTCGGGCAATTTGGGGTGACGTGCCCATCAGAGTGAGGGGTGAGGGGGTGAGGGAGATGGCAAGGCATGTAGTTGAATTTTTCATTTGATGGATCCTTCTTAAGAAATATGTGGATAACCAAGGAAAGGACTTTCCAAGTTTATGCAAAGCATTGGCATTTGAATACTGCAAACCCAAGGGAAATAAAATACTTGAAACTCAAAAGATTGGGTGTTTCAGATCTTTTCTCCTTTTGACCTTTTCCCAGCAGCCCTTCACAAGAACTATCATCCGGAAGGAAATTCGGTCTTTGTTTCTTTCTGCCCCCCTCACTTCCACATTTTTACAAATTCGGGAATTATGGGCCTTTTGAACTGTAAGTCCTCTCTTTAGTGAGACAGAGACATGGGTGTTGAAATAGGAAGGTCATAAATGGAAACAGCAAAGTAAGAGTAATAGGCAGAACCTGCACTGTCTTCCCCAATGTGCAGGTGAAGTGACCGAGGCACAGGAAGGGTAAATAACTTATGGAATATCACACAGCAGAAAGTTTGTGTTAGAACAGGGCTAGATCTCAGGCAGTGTGAATACCACTCAGCCCAGGCTGCTCCCAGGAAGTGAATCAGGCCTGCTCCAAATCCTGGCTTTGCCTCCGATGAGCTGTGCCACTTCTAGAGGGTGACATTACTCCTCTGCGTCTCAGTCTCCTCGTCTACAGAGGAAGGACAATAACGGAGGCTAGGAGCACGGTGTTCTTGGCACCCTGTATGTGAAGGGCCGGGCCTGGTGCCCAACACTAGCGAGAACTCAGTTCTCCAGGCTGCTGTTCATCATGTTATCATTTTCTGTTCTGATGAGGAAACCACTACAATGTTGAAGCCTGGGACCTGTCCAAAGGTACACGCCTGCCAGGCAGGGCTCATACACTCGATCCACTCTACTTTTTTTCCATCCAACTTGCTTCACTTCTGGCAGCCTGATGGGTGATAAGGCTGGTCCAACTAACACTATGCTCAACAGCTAAAAGGCTGTCTCCTACGTGGGTAGGTATCTGTTTCGAGACCAAAGCTGCTCAGTAAAGATTCTGGTCAAATCGGAGGAGCCCTTTGGAGAGGCCTCTCAATTTGCTCAACATGGCTATTGACAACATTTTATTTTGCCTTTTGCTGATTGGATCATCTGAGGGGCAAGTGCATCATAGAAAGGAAATACCACATTTCCCTGCCTTGGTTTGAATTCCATCTCATCCACTTCTTAGCAGTGGGTCATTATTTACTTTTCTGTGATTTAGGCTTTTGAGAGTAAAGCGGAGATAATAAGAGTCCCTCTTATATAGAACTATTCTGAGTAACAACTAAGTTGAGAGATATATATATAAAACACACTTAACACAAAATGAGGCCTATTTTTATTTGTATTGTTCATTATAGGCTGTGATTTGCTCACTCATTTGTCCCTTTACTTGGGTTAGCTGATGAGGACATGTATTCTTATTTCTTCAGTAGAGGACTTTAGCTTTCTTTATGAAATTGTTACCTAAGCTGTTGTATTCGAACTGGACCAGGAGATGTCAGAAGTGAGTGGCTTTACTTACAACCCAATGAGATTGTGTTTTCACATCCAGTCCTCCCACTTTGTGTATTTATTAGGAGACGTTGGTAGGAGGATTCTGGGGGACTCTCACAACCTGCTCTGGCTTCTGCCCAGTCCACGGTGTCTCCCTCTAAGTGAGGATCATCTTTGAAGGCGCCATGCGATCGAATGTGAGATACCACTCAATACAGAACAGACACCATGATTTTTTTTTTGGTCCACTGGAAGTTCCAGGGGGAAAGCAGGTGGTAACTGTTTCTCAGGTCATGATGTGCTTGTGTATGAGTGAAATATGTGACTGGGTGTGTTTTCAGGTGTTTGAAACTTCTCAGGATAAAGATCTCTTCTTACATAGCAACCAACTGTATTTAATAGGGCATGTAAGGAGCTTGTATGGTTTGAGTTAACCTCGAGGGTCATTTTTATGGAGTTTGGAATTTTCAAAGGGAAAATATGGTCAGAAGTTGACCATCTGTCAGGGTTGCCAGATAGAACACAGGTCACCTATGCAATAATTGAGGCATATTTACACTAAAGTCTACTCATTTTTTAAATCTGAAATTCAAATTGAACTGGGCGTTTCGTACTTTCATTTGCTAATTTTTATTTGTTAGAATGCTTGTGTTCTAAGTGAATGCAGCATCAGCCAGTCATCTGGAAACAGAGTGCATCCTGGGATGTCTACCTCTCAGCTCTTCCCTCTATTTTCTCCCAGAGAGAGAAATGAGCAATTGAAGGTTCAAGTCTTTCTTTGGAGTAATGATCATTTTAAGCTCTATAAACCTACCTTTGACCTCTTTTCCCTTGTCCCCCTTCTCTATAGTTTTTTTCTTTTATTTTTGGAGATTGTGGTTATTGCCTTATTTCTCTCACAATTCTTCATGTCATTTCTTTATATCTTTAGATATTCTCTATGCCTCTCCATCTCAGATATTCTCCATGGGAACATATCTTCATTTGCATAATGGATGTTGATACAAGGCCATCACATACCTAATTACATTATGAAAGTCAGTGGAAAACGGTATTGATATACAGAACTTAGTTTACAGATAAACTCACAAAAATACATCTTATTCCCATACACTGGAAAAAAATACTTTTTACTTAATAATATCCCTCGGCAGTAAAATCTATGCCAGGATTTATTATGCAATTAGTTAGTGATGATCTTTATCATGTAGTGTTGGTTTGAATTTTGCAGCGTGGATCTAAAAGATGGGTGGAATCTTTTACTTCAAATATGTTCACTTTATTACAAAGTCATAATAAAACCCTAGGAGATAGTTTTTGGCCCTGTATTCAGAAGAACTAGCTCACGTTGAGGTGAAGAATGGGCAGCCCCTGAGGATGCCCTTACCTCCTGCCCTTGACCTCTGTGGGTGCTGTTCCTCTGCCCAGACCACGGTTTCTCTACCTTTTATTTGAACAAATAAATAAAAGGTTGCTTAACAATGTAAAGGGCTGGCTCATAAAACAGGAAACTCAATTCCTGTGGAGGCTGAAGGAGAAACTGGCTGACTGTAATTACAACAGAGCTATATCAAGGAAGAGAATCTGTCATTGATGGGTAACTTTTCCTCGGTTTTCTCTATGAGCACTTTATTGCCAAGACGTTGGGAATTCTGTCTTCTGTGTAACTCCTGCCGACTGGCTGTTCTGGATATTTGTGTTCCCCAGAATTCATATGTTGAAAGCTGATCCCCAATGTGATGGTATTCGGAGGCGGGGCCTTTGGGGATTGGTTAGGTCCTGAGGGGGAAGCCCTGTGAATAAGATTAGTGTCCTTATCAGAGGAGGAGAGGAGAGCTCCTTTGCCCCTTCCACCATGTGAGGGTGCAGTGAGGAGACAGACAGTTGTCTAGGAGCCAGGAACGCGGACTCTCCCCAGACAGTGAATCCACCAGCACCGGGACCATGAACTTCTCAGCCTCCAGAACTGTGGGAAGTAAATTCTGTCGTTTATAAGCTCCCAGGTCTGTGGTTCTCTGCAATAGCTGCCTCAGTGGAGAAGTCACTTTGTCCATCGCTAAGACGCTTATTCCGTGAAAAATAAATCACTGCCAAGGAGCTGTAAAAGAAAATAATGTCTGCATTTATGCAAATTAAAAAAAAAACTTCTCTGTGTGGCATATCAAGTACACTGATAAATGTAAATAAATAAGTGAAAAGAAAAATGACAAACAGGAAGGCATGTTTTCAGTATGAATCATAAAGCAAATTTCCTTAATGTACAAAGAACCTACAGAAAAGAATAAGAAGAAAAATGAAGCTGATAGAATAAAGGGCAAAGGATGTGAAAAGACAGCTCAGAAAGAACTACAAATAGCCAATAAACATATGAAAAGATGTTCAACCTTATTCATAATTAAGGAAGCACAAGTCAAATAAAAAAGCTGAAGTCTAGCAGATTGACAAACTACCAAAAAGTCTGATAAGAAGGGGACCCATGAGGTTTGCGGAGAGTATTGTCCGCCCTTGGAGTGCATGTGAGTTTGAATGGTGATGCGGTCTCTGAGGACAGTTGGGCAATCTCTATCAAAATGATATTGTTCATACTCTTTGGACCCCAAAAATTCTAACCCCCAGAAATGTCCTTTACTCAAGCTGTGCCTAGTGTAACAAGATATATATTCTGGAATGTGTGATGAGGTTTTGTTTGTAGTTACCAAAAAATAGAGAAAAACAAAACTGGAAATTATCAGTCACCAGGTAGCAGGGTAAATAAAAAGAAACTATGTGGGCAAGTCAATTGGGTATAATGTGCTAATGTGGAAAACTCTACAAGATATATTATTAACAGAAAAAGCATAACATAGACCAGTGTATAAATTAGGATCCATTTTGTTGAAACATAAAGAAAGAATATACACACTCAAAGGGAAATTCATGTTTCAACTCATACTTATTTAATGCCTACAGTGTTCCGAGTGTTTTTATAGGTGCTGACACTGCAAAGTGAACAAATTTCTAACACAACATCTTGTTTTTAATTTTCTTTCTATTTCTTATCACTGCCTAAGTCAATCTTACTTAGGTCTTTCTTGTTTTCTGGCTTCTATTAGAGGGTCCACTTGATTAGAGCAAGAACTTGGTCTGTCTTGCCCACATAACTGTGGAATGGGGGATTGAGGAAGCCGCCTTTGGTGCAGGGGTGGAAATGAACACAAAGCCAAGTCCAAGCCCATCAGGATCAGGAAACAGAGGGTCCAGGTAGAGAGAAGCAAGAGAGGAGCAGGGAGGCCAGTGGGGGTGACGGAGGGGCAGCAAAGGAGACCCAGTAGGAGACAGGCAGGGTCAGAGGCTAGATCCCCACATAAGGCTTGGAGGCCTTCATGGGGAGTGGGCTTTGCCCTTTAACAGGGAGTCATAGGAGGGTCTGAAGCAGGGGAATAGCGCAATTGATATATTCTCAAGTCCTTTCAGCCGCTGTGTCAAGAGTGCCCTGAAAGAGGCAGGAGCGGCAGCAGAGTGTGCAGTCAGAGGCTGCTGCTGTGGTCTTGGGAAGATGTTGGGGGTCCTGGGGGAAGGCCCAGAGGACACAATCGGTTAGCTGACTTAGAAGGATAGATAGTGAGTGTGAGTGTCTCCTTACCTGCAGATGGAGATGGAGGTAATCGACCCAGGCAGAGGGAACTGCATGTCACTAGCCCTGAGGGGCAAAGCTTCTTGGTGATGCACTTGGGAACTCCTGCTTGGGAGTCTGAGATTAGGTCACCTGGGGTCACAGGCAAAGGCCGTAGGCAGCTGTCAGTCATGCGTCCAGTCTATTGCTCAACAGATACTTTTTTGATATTTGAATGGAAAGGCATATATTTGGGAAAAATTGTGAATAAGTGAATATATTTTGGGAGGGTGTAGTTCTACTGAGACAAATACATGGTGCAGTAGATTGAGCGAAGACAAGATTATTGAAGAATGTGTAATTCAGGGTTACAAAGAACAGAAATCTAGCACTCACCAGTCCTTGAAGCATGTTCTGGGCTTGGCCGCCGTGACCTCCACGGTGATGCTCAGCTATGATTCCGTTCTCCAGGCCACGCCAAGCAGCCCACCTGGTCTGCTGACTAGAGGAGCGACTCCAACCCTGAAGGAAGGCCCTGGGGAGCTATTGTAATGCATATTCCCGGCACCGGTCCCAGACCTATGGAATCAACGCAATCTGAGCAGACCCTGGGAATCTGTATTTTTAAAGTTCTGCAGCGAGTTGAATACAGATGTCTGGGACTGAGGGAGCCACCTGTCGACAGCGTGGTGACAGATTTCATTTGGGCCAATCCTGGAATGGCCTCCATAGCTTCTTAAAAAAAGCAGACAAACTCTTTTTCACAACCACAGCTTGTGCACCCTAATGGGCAGAATAGGTAGCGTACCTCCTTCCATGACCCACTTACAGTAGAAGAAAATGGGGTCTCTTGTCCTTCTGGGGGGTTCAACTGTCGTTGGCTCACCCTGACTTTCTCAGCTCTTCCTCACCCTGGGACCAGAGCCCAGGTTCCTAAAAGGCCAAGTATAATATTTACATATTAATTCCTTCAAAAAAGTGTTTTTAATTGGAAGTGGCAACTGGGTTATTTTCCCCAGTTTTGTCCATCGGAGTAATCGTTGGCTTGGTACTGACACATCGGCTACTTGAAGAGGTGGAGCAACCCTGGCGGCGAGGACGGGGTGCCCCGCTCGAGGCCCTGCAGCATCCCAGCATGTGCAGAACCGTTCTCCGTCGGAGGGGCGCCCACTGCCCTGCGCGGGGCAGTGATGTGCCACGGGTGACTTTCCCTCTCAGGGCTAAAAGGTTCGGAGCCGCTGCTCCACGGAGCAGGCCACCCAGTCAGTGCCTAGTCCTGCTGCCCTTTCCTTCCCATCTCTCCGAGGCCGCCCACGGCCCAGAGTCGCTCTAGAGCAGCCTGGGAGTCCAGACTGTGACCTCGTGCTCTGCTGCTGCCAAACCGGTGGTTGGGTCCAGGCAGTGGCCAGCCACGGCCCGGGCCCAGGTCAGGCCCAGCCTCCCTTTGTACGCAGCTTGCAAGCTAAGAATGGTTTTTACATTTTAGATGCTCAGAAAGGAAATCAAAAGAGGAATAATAGTTGATGGTACTTGTAAGTTATACGTATGAACCTTGAATTCCAGTGACTCTGAATAACGTTTGATTAGCACACAGCCATACCCGGTCAATACTTACGTGTTGCTTACATGTCGGCATTCCGTAAGCACAGACTGGAGTAACCTTCACAGACGCCTTGCAGCCCACGGGGCCTAAAATATTTGCTGTGTGGCCCTTCATAGAGTCAGTGTGCTGGTCCCTGGTTGAATCCATTCTGATTAGACAGTGCTCCCGCTAAAAACTAGGTATATTTTAAAGCATCGAGATTTTGGGCATGATTTTTTTTTTTGCAATGTTTTATTTTTTGACAGACTTTGTAACTTTTTCTCGCTAAATCTATTGGTCACCTTTTGAGCTGGGCGTCTAGTTCTTGGACACGCGCTGATTCCCACTGAGATGTTGGAGGCATGCTGGGGATGCTGAGGCTGTGACCTGCTGTTCCCTGGTGCCCTCGGGGCCCCCATGGAAAGTACTTGGAGCAATTTCCGTTAGTCTGTATTTTCTTCTTTCTGCTGAGGTGCTGATACTAACCAGGGCAAAGTACCCTTATAGCAGGTGACCTAACATACCAGCCCTGCCTCTCCCTCTCAAGGATGCAAATTTATGGGGATAACCTACAACCCACTGCAGTGTATAAGCAAGGGAATCATTCAGACTTTGAACAGACTTTGAACTGTTGCTGCCTCTCTTGGGTGGTCACACGTTCCCCTGAGTCTGAGCAAAAGCCCCGCAGCCCCCGGGGGCCACTTCTGGCGCTGCCGCTGTGCTTCTCTGCCTCCTTTCTGCCTCCAAGCTGCAGAGCGTAGCTGAATGCCCACGCTGCGAGGGAGCTTCTGGAGCCGGGATTTGGTCTGCACATTTGGGATAACTTCCTGGAAGGATTTTAATGGATTCCTGACCCCGATAGATGCTTGTGAAGACAGCATTTTACAAACACATTGCTATATTTACTTGCACGTTCACACGTTCCTCTGAGTTTGAGAAGGAACTCAGAGGAGGCTTGTTCTGGATCCTCCACCCCCATCTCACCGCACTCCCCTCCCCTCCTGTTTCAGACACTGACTGGTCACAGCTGGTGGGAGAGTAGAAGGCTGCATGAAAGAGCTGTGTCATTGTAGTGCGCGTTTATTTTAATGAAGGGTGTTCCTGTGAAGAAAGCAGAACGCTGAAGTAGGCACCTGGGTTACTTGCGTCTGGGGCGGATCTATCGGGCTGGCTTAGGTAGCTCGTCCTGCAAGGCATTTGCCCATCAGAGCCCTCCCAAACTTGCACAGGGCGCACCTGGCCTGGAACTGGAGCTGCAGTGTGTACTGCGGACTCTGGCATGCAGACAAAACTCTGGATGAGAACAGATTGCATCTTTATTTGTCATGGAGGTTCTAGCATCATATGGCTTTGGTTTGTAGTTCTATTCCCTGGACCAGTTTGTGCATAGCTGTTACATATGTACAAAGTACCTACCTTTCAGAGTAGCCATGTGGCTTAAAAGATCCGATACAGCTCACATGCTTAGGACGATGCCAGACATATAATCACCACTTAACAAACATGAGAGAGTTATGCATATAACTCCTTTTTTTTTAATCAGTGCAGAAAGTTCATGGGTTTGGGTTTTTTTCTTTTCTTTTTCGGCACCAGTTTGGATAGAACAAACACTCTTTGTGCAAGAATCTCTGTGTTTTCCCTTTAATCTGCCTTCCTCTTCCCAATTTCTTCTTCTTCTTCTTCTTCTTCTTCTCCTTATTATTATTTCGCAAGTTGTGGTTAGTAGTGAGCTTTCCCCATTTCATAGGTTCCTCTAGCATGCATTCGTAACTTGAGGCCCAAGCAACCCCAGGAGGGCACTTTCAGGGCCTGTTAGCGCCCTGAAAACATACACAATTTTGAATGTGTTTGTGTGTGTGTGCCTTTTGCAGGGATGAGGTCTACAGATTTTTGTCTGAGTCCCAAGGGGACTCAGGCCACAAAAAGTACAAGAATCATCACTCTATGAAACAGGTACCCCATAGTGGGAGGGCACAGCCCTACCAGAAGATTCCAGAGCTGCAACAGTTGCCTGGTCCTTCCCTCCAAAGATTTGAGGTACCAAAATTTACCAGGCTCAAATTAAAACATGATTCATATATATATATATATGCATCAGGTATATATACATATACTTTTATTTACGTTTTGTTCTCTTTCTTGTTGCCAGTGTCCTGCATGTGACAAAAGCCTCTGAATCTTATTTTATTTGCTTGTTTTTTATAATAATTACAGGGAGTCTCATCCAGATAATTACTTTATTCTCTCTCTAAAAATAAATGAGACATGGAGGGAAGAAAGGAAATTTGGGGAGTAAATGCTTTTATACTAATTTCTACCCCAGGGAAGACAGGAGTCAAAGCACATGCTCACAGCAAGGCACAAACAGCCTTGGGTTTCCACAGCAGGCGTCACTTCCACGCTTTGTGTGTCCACATGTGGCCACTGTATGTGTCCACAAAGAACGCAAAAGGGAATCAAGCATAACCATCACATGGGCACAGGTTAAATCAGCCTTGAAGACCGTGAAACCTTCCCGAATCCCCCCAAGACGATCTCTGGCCCTGCGCTTCTTCCTGGCTCTGTGCCCTGCTGTGCTCGCTAACTAGACCGAGGGGAGTGGTGGAAAATTCCAACCTGAAGAGGTTCTTTTTTTCTTCCCCGCCGCAGTGCTGAGCTTTACTAAAACAGAAAAAAAAGAAGTATTCTTTTTTTCCACAGCAAAGAAGAAAAAATTAAAGTTGTATGACTGTTATAAATATTACATGCTCGGGGCACTGTACCTGCGTATTTCCAGGTTCCAAGGCTGGGTTGGAAGTAACCCTTCTCCTGCTGCTGCTGGATTTTAGACTCAGTGTGTCATCCCTAAGGACAAGCTTACATGTAACTTTTTGTTTGTTTGTGTATTTTAGCAAGAGACTTGATGAGAACGCAACTGGTGCTTATTTTGAAGGTCTTAGCAATTAGTGGAAGATTGTTTTCTGCTTTCTCTCCTCCAGGCATGAGTCAAGTGTTATTTACATTTAAATTCTACTCCATTAAGTTATGGTGTCTAATTACATAAGTTTATATACACCTGTATGTTTGGGCGTTTTGACAGTCACGTGATGCTTCTTTTCCAATAGGACTTCTCCTCTCTCCAAACACATATTCTTGCTTCTCATGGTGGAGCAAATGGTGCTGGTTTTACATTGTATTTATGCCGCTTCATTCCTGTGGATCTCAGGTTGTCACCAGGGCCAGAATACAGTCCCTGGAGCGTAGGAGAGGAAAACTGACAACCGGCTTTCCGTAACCACAGACCGCTTTGGTGATCAGCAGGCGGAGGAAGGGGAACGTGTAAACAATGTTCAGGGCAGGGAGCAGCCTCTCCTGAAGGGGGCGCAGTGCTGTTGGCAGAGAAGGGGCGCTGGCAGAAAAAACGGAGACCTATGTGTTCCAGACACCCACGCTCCCTTTGCCAATCATCGTCATCACGAGAAGAAAACGGGTTAGCTCCTCCCTTTCATTTTAGGATGAACACAAAAATGGTAGAAGAAAAGATTGAACTGCCTCTATCCTCCAAAGAAAAGGTCTGAGACCAAAGCTGCCAGAGGCGTTTGGCCACCTCGAGATGGAGCTCAGACAGGCCAGCTAGAGTCTTACTCCTGAGGTGAGAGCGCGCCATCCCTACCTGCGAGAAACAGTGGTGTTTATTCTTATATTCCTGTCGCCTTCTCCTTGCTCCGTCCTGGGGTTAGCGTGCCTCCTCCACTGAACGGAGAGCATCCTATAAATGCCTGTAGCAGCGCATACACTCCGTGTTTACGGAATAGCCAGGATTTCCTTCCAGGCAGAGAACTTCACAGTCACCGTGAAAATTTGCATTTGCAAAGCTGCTCTGTGTCATGTTTATTCTTGTAGTTCCAGAATCTAGGACAACTCCATTCACGTTGCATGACTTCAGGAACCACGTGATTCCGCTTATATGTGGACTCTAAAAACAAACACACAAACACGCAGCTCACAGAGAACAGGTGGGCAGTTGCAGGAGGTAAGGAGTAGGGGTCGGAAAAATGACATGAAGGGGTCAGAAGATACAAACTTCTGGTCCTAAAAGAGATATCATGGGGATACGCTGTGTCGCACAGTGCCTATGGATAATGATACTGTGTGGCATATTTGAAAGTTGCCCAGAGAGTACATCTTAAAAGTTTCCCATCACAAGGAAAATAATTTGGTGACTGTATATGGTGACAGATGTTAATATATGCAAATACGTTAACATACATTTTGCAATATATGCAAATATATGATCCCTGATAGTAATACAATGTTATAGGTCAACTACATCTCAACTAATAAAGAAAAATTTTAAAAAGAAAGAAAATTGGGGAAAGAAGGAGGGTGGAACTAGAGTATCCTCACCCTCTGTTTTGAGTGTTGTCTCCAGGGGGGACGGCTCCATCCAGGACCCAGCTCTGCCGGAAGGCCCTTCCCTGCCTCGCCCCTTCCCTTGCCTTTCTCCAAGGTGCACAGCCTGCTGCCGTGGGTAATTTCCAGATTACTTACTGCCCCCGATCTCTGGTCTCAGCTCCTTCACCATCTGTGAAAATAATTCCCTGTATTATAGTCCCTCTGCTTGAAGTAGCTGAAATGGTTTTATTTATTTGACTGGGCCCTGCCTGATGCAGAATCCAAAACTGTAAAAGTGATACATGGTTTCATATTTTAAAAACATTGGAAAGAACACATCAAGACCTGAACATATTCATTAGGGGAGAAGGATGGCTAGGGGCCTGAAGAAAAGGTAGAGGTTCTGGTTTTAGGCTACAAGATCCTGTTTGTTCTTGACATGGATGCTGTGGATTTGGTGTGGAGGCCTTCGGCTGCATGAGTGCCTCATTAAAATTCAGCGCATTATCTCTTTTGAATGCAGCCGAATTGAAAGAGCCCCAAATCGGGTCTCCTGGACAAGTCACTCAAGATGCTGAGAGAAGCAAAGCTACATTATAACGTCTTTAAAAAATTATTATCAGATCCCATATTATAATCTAATGCTTTCATAGTAATTACAGCTATAGAGCAAAATGCCATTTTGTGCTTTTTTAAGAAAATAGAATAAAAGGGAATGCAAGAAACCATAATTTCCTATCTGTCTGGTGCACGGGCAAAGGTGGCAGCTGACACCTGTGGCCTCTGTCACTCTCTGCTGCTTAAGTAGCTTTGAACATGCACGTGTCCCTTAAGTTCAAGCGGGCTCTCCCCAGCTGCCCAGCATGAGAGCGCCTTCCCGCCTGCCTGCTCCACCCCAGCTCAGAAAGGACTAGAAGGCACTCATTTCCCTTGTTTGGACTTAAGGAGTCAGTTTCTTCTTTCCTCATAACTTCCTCGGGTTGTGCTAAGATGTCATCCTTATCCTCCTTTCCTCTTGTCAGCCTCACCTCCTTCCACAAGACATAGCAGCTTCATACTGCCCCTGGCCCCGGGGTCCGCGGCAAGTGCCCTGTGCTATTGGAAAAGGCCCGGTAATGGGTGCGGACACGGGCCCCTTCCAACCAGCTACCATGGTGTCCACATGTCTCTTCCTTGCCACGGCAAACGTGACGGCACTTCTCTTCATCAGTATTTCATTGAGCTGTTTGACCTTAAGACATGATAGACACAAGAGAAAGATCAGCTGAGAAGGAGTGTCTGTATGTCAGTATGGTGTGTGTTTGCGTGTGTACACGCACGGGACACAGAGAAGCCACTGTGGTATTCCACAGCAGTGGTGCATGCCTTAACTACCAGTCCCCAGTCCTCTCTTACAAGTCGCTGTGGTGTCTCTTCTGGTCCCATCTGGACCCTGTAAGGTACCTGGTTCCTCCATCCTCTGTGGGTTTCATTCTGCAACCCAGCTCACGCCCCACAGTGAATCCTGCTCACCAACACCACACATGTCATTTGTGAGCATCTGAGCTCCTGTGTGAATTGCATGTAGTTATCCCGTATCAGCAAATGCAATTTTTTATGAGCCGAACTTGAAGATTAAGAGCACAGATTTTAGTAGGAGACAAAGTGGAGCTTGAATTCCAGCTCTCTTACTAACCAAATTGTGGACCTTGGAAAGCAAACTCTTAAGCCACTGTTTCCTCGTTGAATACCAATAAAATAGTAAGCGAGACTAACAGTACCTCCTCCAAGGGTTATGCAGGTAAAATGAAGTTATATATGCAAAGTGCTTAGCAAAACTCGCCATGCTGGGCCCATGGTGAACAATCATGAAGTGGGCGCTGTTGCCATACCTGCTCAGTAGACGTGCTAATTCTTCAGCCAGCGAGGGGAGTCCTCGCTGCTCCATGGCCCGGGAGCCTTGTGCGGCCATGACACCCCGCGGTGCTACAAGAAGGCTCAGGCACCTGACCTTGGTGTCAGGGACTGGCCTGCTCTGCTGGCTCCATGGCGCCTGCCTCAGTCAGGTGAAAGGAGGGATCTCTGATGAAATACCCACTTTCTTCGAAAGCTGTTTGTTTCATGGGTCTTTCCTTTGTCTTCTTACCAAGTTCCCCATCCAACTACCGCTGCACAGCGCTCGTCCTGCTGGGTGGAGGCCACACATGTGTGCGGCGCAGCTGCAAATAAAAGCAATGAGGACTTCAGGATCCCGCAGACTGGAGTTCAAACCCCCGTTCATGCCTTTTCACATCTCGTAGCTTGGGGTACTGCATATAAGTCTTTATGCCTCATTTTTTTTCATCTGACTCTTAAAGTGGTGCTGAAGCAAAAATTTAATGTAAAGAAACCTAGCCCAGGGCCTGACACTGACTGGAGGCTGAATAAACAGAAGACCATCTCCCTGTACTTCCATCTGTGATGTGTGTTGGTCGGACAAGGGCTCACTCTCAGCCACTCCCCACTTTTTGTTTATGACGAGCAGGGGTAACCCCAGTTCCAAAACACACTCACTTCTTTGTCCTGGAAATGCACGCGACAGTTCCTAGAATCACCTATTCCCACATTTAACATTTGTTTTCTGGGCTCCTCGTTGACCCGGGCCTAGCACAGCACCCTGCTGAACGGAGTTACGGCCGGGTGGGGGCGGGGGACAGGCGGGGAGGGGAGAAGTCCCCAGAAGAATCGCATGCACTTAGTTGGTCACGGCAGATACATCTGCCCATGGGGGCTGCTGTTGTTTGGTTCCTAAAGAAATCCTGGCTTAGCTTATCAATTCCGTAAATCACCCTCCTCCTCACTGTTGTCCTTCCCAGGATTGAAAATAGGTTTCTTAACAAGAAGCACATGGCAGTACATTAATGAACTCAAATTAGTGCCTTTAAAAAAATTTATAGAGGAAAGTTATATAATATAAATGCACATGAAAACAAGAACCCTCCCCTCTCACCCCACATTCCATTGGTAAAACAATTTATTCTCAAGCTGTTTTTTGGAAAGCATTTGGGATGAAGATGAAGGAGGGTGGGAGGCAGAAGCCAGGGCCAGGGAAGGAGTGTATGAGGCCAAAGAAAATAGGAGGTCAGGCTTCAGAAGGGTGAAAGCCGGGTGAATAAGGACAAGAATGTGATCTGTAGCAAGAACAAGGACATGCATTGAACACTAAAGCAGAAACATCAAAACAATTGTCGTTTTTATCCATGGACCAGTACGGTACTGGCAACAGGGAGATCAGCCAGTCAGTCCTTCACTTGATTGATTGATTCATTCATTGAAAGCACATAGTGTTCACCTGCCATGTGCAAAGCTCTGTTCCAATGTCAAGAGCAATAAGCTAGTACTCCTAACTTGGGTTCTGATTTTCCTCCTGCCTTATCCATCTTCTCAGAGCCCAGTGGTTTGGGGGGAAGCAGTCCCTGGCTGTCAGGTCCAGGAGGAAGTTTGGTTTCAGAGCCCCTGCCTCTGTGCGGCACCATGCCTGCCCAAAGATTCTTATCCTGTCCTAAAACCATGCCTACAAGCAAGGATACTCCCTGTGGCTCCCCGTGCAGTTTGTCCTTAGGTGAGTCCTTTCAGCCTGTGGAGCAGCCATGAGAATGAGGCTCATAATCAATACCCACCGCAGAGCAAGGCTGCAGAGGCACAGTGAGCAGAGGGGTCCTGGGCTTCCAGGATGAGGCCTGGCACAATGGAGGTCATCCACTTCCATCCTAACTGGGCATCGGCAGCCCTCCCTTAGGAGGTGGGTTGAAGGCTCCGTCTGCACTAAAGAAACAGTCACAGGGAGGGAGGAGTTGGATGATGGTTCTGTGAGCCTCTAGCGAAGGGAGTTGGGTGAATTCTCACTGGTGGCCACCTCCTGCTTGGAACTTTCTGCCCTGTGAGAACTGAATTCTTGAGACCTTGTGGTTGGCCTTATCTGCCATGCCTGTATTTTGACTTACTTTTTCTTGTGTTTTGATGGTCACTTGCTTAAGAATGCTTCTAGAGTCTAAGGCAGGTAGAGGCAGCTTTGATTGTTGTTGATGGTTATATTGGGATAACTGGACTGAAGAACATCTCTCTAAATCAGACACGGAATCTACATTCACATTTGGCTCAGACTGAAACCTTCAATCTGCTTCTGGACCACCTGCTACTTACTTTCACATTCTTTATTTCTTTCCATACCTTCAGGAAAGGTGTATGAGATCCACTGAACATTTGAGGAAATTGAGGCTTAGAGAGTTTACGTAGCTCATCTAAGGTGATGGACTTAGCAACCTGCAGAACTGTACCCTCTAAATCCAAGTCTAAAGTGTATTTTTGACACAGTTAGCTTCTCGTTCTAAAAAGAACATGAGAGATGTGGAAGATATTTGAGGTAATCTCACTTAACTCCCTTATTTTAGGGAAGCAGAAACAAAAGCCTATTGAAGTTAAATGAAGCAAGCAAGTTCAAAGTCCCCATAGTGACAGAACCAGAGTTAGAACTTACTCTCCTGGGTCTCTGGCTCTGTTCATTAGCAGCTGGTATCTCTCCCCTTTATCAACTGTTTATAGTGGAAACAGTATTTATTTTATAGAAGAAGTTCCAAACAAACCTAGAAGACCCAGCTCCCAAACGGAAGAGGAAAACCAACACTCTCTCCCAGTCATTAGTAAATTGTCCGTTGTGGGTTTTTGCCATCTTGTCTCTGGTTTAGCGATCTATAAACTACAGGCCGTGGGTCAGGTCCAGTGTATTGCCTGGTTTTGTAAATAAAGTGCGATTGGAACACAGCCACACTTGTTCACTTATACATCATCCATGGCTGCTGTTTTCCTGCAGCAAAGGCCGAGTTGAATGGTGGGGACAGAGACCATGTGACTCATAAAACCTAAAATATCTACTATTTGGCCCTTTACAGAAAACATTTCCCAGGGCTTGCTGTGCTTGATACTCTTCGCTGGCCCAGAAGTCTTAATTTGTATGTTTAATGAGTTTTTATTTTTCACATAAATACTAATGTATGGTGGAGATGAAACACAGAATTCAAGGTCTGAATGTTCCTACTGGGTGCAGAACTGAGTTTACTAAATCTAGACTTTTCTGTGTCTTAGGAAACAAAATTTAACAAGGTTCAGCTCTCTGGATAATAACATGACACTTGTTACAAGTGTTTTTCCCCCACAAAACAAGAAATATAACTCTGTCAACAGCTCAATAAGCCAAAATATGATGAATGAGCAATCAAGGAATATATACATATTTTGCAGAATATTCTTGATGAGTTGATTCTACCTGAATCCAGCCATTCTTCATGTGTTTGCTCTTATTCGAGTTCAACAGAAATGGCTGCAGTCACGTCCTCGCCTCTCACAGCATCTGGCTTGGATTTCGGCTCGCACACATTGCAAACAAAAAGGTGCACAGAGCAAAACGCACACTGGATTTCAGCTGTGCTTAGCTGGGTTTTAGTCGTGAATGGTGCTGTTATTTGGCACACTCGTGTCCCCTAATTAAAACCAGACAAAGCAGAAATGAGTTGCTAATGTGAAAGTGCCATAGAAAATAGTGTGTACCCACAAGGAGCACACCACATTAACTCTGGAAGATGGGACTGTTGCTCTCCAAAGATGCATTTCCATCTTCCATAGAGGAAAGTTATCGCTGCTCAGTGGATGCCCAGCCTGGAACTATAATTCCATGCCCTCTTCTTGCCCTTTTATATCTAGGTGAGGTCTTTTGACCTGTTGCTGCCAGTAGAATATGAGGACAGGCATGTGTGTTATGTTTGAGCTGAGTGGTTAAAAAGCAGATGTATCTTCTTGAATGTCTGCCCGGGAGGGTGATGGGGCCACAAGACAGAAGGGTTGGGGTCCTCAAGTCACTGTGGACCCTCCCCACCAGGGAGTCCAAGAGCATGGGAAGAAGTTCCATTGTCCTAAACTACTGAGATTTGGGGGGTTTATCTGTGGCAGCAGTGAATGTTACTTTCATTAATACCTTAATCCATAATTCTACTGTTTTTAATCTTGACACCTCCATGATGGGGACAATTTCTGATGGCAGCGGTATTCGCCCTCTGTTCCGTGGACACCTCCCCAACTTTCTGATTGATTCTACTCCTGTGTTCTTGGTTAACTGGCCCTAGAAAGACACAGTTTGAGAGCTGGAAGGAACTTTGTAGATTCTGGTCCAAACAACTCTTTTAACAGATTAATTAACCAAAGTTTATAAATGACATCAAATGATTTGATCGGGGCCCTGTCGCTAATCGGTAGCAGTGCTGGCTCTAGATCTCGGGTCTCCTAATTCCCCCCAAATTCAGTTTGGATTTTTCTGAACATAGCCATGGTATACACTTTTAGCCTATGTTAGTTTATACTTGAAATTACGTTAGCTCTTGGGGATGGGGGCACATAACATTAGTATTAAGGCAGGAAGTAGGCCTATGTGAGATTTCCCAGCTGTGCGGTTATCTCCAAGTGGAATTTTCCAAAACAGAAATATATTTGGAGACATGTACACTTGCTGGTTTCATAATGAATTATTTAAAGTGACATTATTATCTTTGGGACCTCATAAACATTTACTCAAGTTTACTTCTCGTTTATCTCGGGAGTAGAGCGCTCCCAGGTTGGGTGAGTTGGTCAGGCAGAAAGCTGCTTCATGCAGTTTATCAGAGATTTGTAAATGCAAAAGGACGTCCACTCAGGGTCATGTCCCAGAATCAGGGTGTCTGCTTTTAGTAGGTCAGTCATGTACCTGGAAATAAAATGGAGATGAGTTGTGGTTTCTTGAGGATGTTCTTGGGAGCTCTGGAGAGAAATTCCAGTAACCAGCACCCCATTGCCCATCTTGGTTTTGAACAAGCGAAAAAGTGAAATAGAACACTAAAGATTAAATTGAAATATCAGCTTCACTCCTGGGAGGCCAGATTGGAGGAACCGGCCTGAGGTCTGTTGGCCAAGTGGGATTCTCATTCTGAACCCCAGAATAAGTAAAGAGTGTGGTAAAACTCTTTACCACACTCTTTACCACACTCTTTACCACACTCAAAAAGTAAAGTAAAACCCCAGAATAAGTAAAGAATAAGTAAAGAGATCCAACCCCAGATCTGGGTGCAAAGCTGGACTTTGGTAAGCCCCTTCCTGTAGGGGCTGAGCTGGACCTTGGAAGGACAGCTGACTTCTTGAAGGAAGAAGGAGGAGCTGAGCTGAGAACACCAAGGGTCTTAAATTAATTAAGCTCTTGGCACAGGAAGGAAACATCAGGAGTGGGGAAGCAGCATTCCCAACTCACCAGTGGGAAGTCCAGAGGGGCAAGGATGTATTTTTATTGGGTATCAGCCAATACCTCTCACTGTTTTAAGTGTTTTTCAGAAGACATTGGTTGTCCTTATAGCCATCTTGTGATGAGGCTCAATGGCCAGTGAGGAGGCAGAGCTTCCGGTTGAAAACGAGAGAGCTGGTCCATCCTTTCTTCTTTCTGCAGGACAGAAGTTGTACTGTCTCTCTATCTCACGCTCTCATCCTCAGAGAGACGAAAGAGCCTGCATTTCAGGGCTGACAGGACCTAAACCAGGATCTTTTTCTTTGTCAAGTTACTTTGTGACTAGTTTCTAAGCTTTCCTTTTTTCCTGGCAGATTAAAAACATCTCAACGTGGGAACGTACACTCTTTACTTATTTAAGACTCAAGTTTCATCAACGATCATACACCGATGTCTTCTCTCTGTCTATATAAAATACACATGTTGATGAGTAATGTTTAAAGTGGCATTAAAACTCTTTTTAAAAGGTTCATTCTTGGCTGGAAAAACAGTCTGTTCTGCATGTGACTGAAACTCATCACTTAGAAAGAGGCACCCAGCTCCTATATCTCTGGACAGTTAAACTTAATGCCATGGAAAGTAATTTCCCCAGCTCTCAAATTTGCAGAACTGGGATGGATATATTTTGTCAAAATAAGGAATACCATGCATTTCAATGATTCACATTATCACAGTGAAATTTTGTTTTGTTTTGTTTTTGCTGGGTAACAAACTACAATAAGCATAGTGGTTTACCTTAACATGTATTCTCTCTTAGTTTTGTAAGTCAGACGTCTAGGTAGGCCCAGCGTAGGGTCTCATAAGGCCCAAGTCAAGGTATCAACTGTATTGGACTTCAAGCTCATTCAGGTTGTTGGAAGAATTCCATTTCTTTTGGTGGTAGGGCTGAGGTCCCGATTTTCTTGTGTGCTGTTGACAGGAACAGCTTTCAGCTTCCAGAGGCCAGTTCACTCCCCTCCAACTCATTCCCTACCTCACCTCAAATCCCTCTCATACTTTGAGTTTCTCTGGCTTCTTCTTCTACAATCAGCCAGAGAAAAGTCGCTGCTTTTAAAGAGCTCATGTGATGATCAAGCCCAGTTGGGTAACATCCCTGTTTTAGAGCAATTGACCTAGGACTGCAGCTGCCTCTGTCAAATCTGCAGCAGCACCAAGATTGTCACTATACACACTAACCAGGAGCCAGCCGCTCCTGGTGCCATGTTAGAATTCTGCCCTCCACAACTGTTTTCTTACGAATTTTCATCTTAATGGTAAATTCCCAAGTTTGCTATTTAACTGACTTGTGTGTAAAAATCAGGGACCACCGATTCTAAATGGTAAGATAGGAGAAGGCAGATATGTTGGATTGTATGAGGGTTCTTTGTTTTTGTTTTCACTTGCAGTCATCCTTGCCCTAATTCTGTGTCCTTTGCCATTTACCGAAAAAGTAGAGAAAGCGTAAGTATACAGCAATGGATAAAAACATGGGCTTGCAGTAGGACAGGCCAGGATTCAGGTCCACCCTCCTATACTCGGTGGCTGTGTGGCACTGGACTTGCTACTTAGCCTCTCTGAGCCCTGGTCTCCTATTTCCAAATGAGAAACAGTGTCTTCCTAGGTGATCTGTGCTAACAGTAAATGAGATTAAGTCCTTGGTGTGGTTCCCCGCACATTGTAAGGATCCTGTAAGTGGTGAGCATTTTAATAACTCACACAGTTAAGTCTTGGAAGGACAAGTGCTGGCACCCATTCCCAGAGGTGGTCTTTCAGTGCAGTTGGGAAAAGAGGGGTAAGACAGAAGCAGACTGTGCTTCCTTGATTTCATTTCGAGTCTAGGGGAAGGCGAAAGTGGGAATTATCTTTGACTGAGGGAAAGGAGCAAGAGGAAGATGTTCCAAGTAGAAAAGGGATAATCTGAGTGCTCTCTCCCTGCACAGTCCCTTCCTTCGCTCTGGTAAGGCTGGCTGTTGAGAGTTCAGGGGACTGTCCTTTGGATGCTCTGCCTTTCTATTCGCATCTGAAATATCTACTGCCCCTCCTCCACCCTGCTTCTTCTCACCTCCTTCCCTGACCACCCACTGTTCTCAGTGGCTGAGAACAGTTCAGAGCACAGGGACTGAGGGAAGCCCAGGAACACACATGTCCTGCCCCTAACCAGCACTGCCCACGTGACTGCAAACAGGTCACTTAACTTCTGTTTGCCTCATTTTCCCTACCTTGGACTTGGACAGGACAGACCACTGTAGGATCTAACTTCAAGCATTGCTTTGAGGATTAAATGAGTCACTAACTCCTCCAGAACTTACCAGGTAGCTCACTCCACATTCTCTGAGGTAGTGGGAGGTGAGCCTGGAGCGTGACTCTCGGGAAACTCTCTCCACTTGGAGAACTGAAGCCCAGGACAAGGTGCCCCTGAACCCCTGAAACTCCCCCCAGTGCCCAACATCACTGCACACACCCGAAGTTTGGGGCACACACAGACTGGACACTTCATGACCGAGTGGGCGTACAGATACCCCCAGACCAACAATATGTTCAGTTTGTTGTCGTTAAGTATACGTCAGTTCAGCGCTTAAAAAAAAGGGTACTAGCAGGCTCGGCCAGGGTCGCTCCACAGGTGTTAACTCTTGCAGTGGCCCTTCCTGCGTTGCCGTGGAGAAGATGGAGGTCACACGATTCGCCCTTAACCATGCCCCACGGAGGGACAGAGCCAAGAAGTGGCTTGTTGGGCTTGAAGTGGCATTATTTCTCGGATGTGGCTGTCCTGCCTGGGGACTCTGATGTGGCACCATCACTGTCTGCTTTATCTCTCCACTGCTGGTCTTAATACAAGGGACTCCCTTCCTCGGGGTTTGTTCCCAGTTCCATATGGCGGAGGATGGGGGTGGGGGGTGGCTATTCCAATTCAGACAGTCCCAGATATACCCACCAAGCAGGGGGAGAATACATCCAGCCATTTCCCAGAGTTTCTGTGACAAACTAACAAACGGGAAATTCATATCCTTTACACAGGTTGTATGAAGTGGGAATGCAGGTTCGATTTGGTTAGACAAGCCCAGTTCACCTGTTTTCCCAGCATTGCATCTGGTTTAGCATTTGTCTGAACAAGAGCTTCCCAGGTTGGATAATGACTATATGAGCCCCCTAATTATATGGAACAAGATATCTGATCTAACACCAAACCGTGTTCTGGAACTCTGTGGAATCAAATAAAACCTCTGGGTTGTAAACCGCCACGCCCTTTCCTAAGGCTGCGTCTTGTTCCTTAGGTAGCAGCACAGTAACGCAGCAGAACTGGAGCTCTGGATTCGGGGGATGTGATCGTCATCTGCCCTCTCCACAGCGGGCCCTGGTCAGCATTCTGCCCAATCCAGTCATCCCTGCCTCCACTTACCCTTTGCAATTCTTGCCCTCATACTTCAGTGTTTTCTCTTGTTCTGCTTTGTTGGTGGTGAATCATTTTTAAAATCTGTTAACATCTTCTATGCACACATGCTTATTTGCTTTGATTTAGTTAGGTTAGCTCAGTTAGTTAGGTTAGGATACCTTTTGCTGTTTGGGAAGTAAGCTCAGTTCCCCTGCTGGCTTCAGGTCACCCCTGAATTCCCTCCATCCTTCTGTTATTCATTCCTCCTCTTCCTCCAGTACACACCGAGTGTGTTAAGTGCTTCACAGGTATTAACACGGGCGTCCTCCCTACAATGCTGTCACATGGGTGCTGTTTTATCCCTACTAACCAGTGCATCCAAGTCTCAGAGAGCTTAAGGAACTTTCTCAAATTCACTGCTAGCAAGTGAGGGGCCAAGAATGCAACCTCAGCTTGTCCGGCTCAACACCGAAAGGCAGGGTCTCCGTCCTGGCCTCTCCACCCGGCACCTGGCCCCTCCCACTTTCACCACTACACACACACTCCACCGTTTCCACGAATCCTTTCTCGACTTGGCTCTCAGGCCTTTCTTTCCTTTTCTGTATTTTTACCATGTTTATAGCTTAGACCATATGCTTTTAAAAAATCAATTATTACATTATTTTATATCACCCTTGAAATGCTGCTAATTTCTGGCTTCCTATCTAGACTGTATACTTCTCAAAGGTAGAAATGATTTCTTCGGGCTGACTGTACCCCTGGAACTCATCACTGTGCTGTGTACGTAGTAGGTGGTAAATAACGCCTCCTGGTTGGTGGATGTGACTCTCTGTGAAAGCCCCCGCAGGCACCGCCTTGTCCAGAGCAGGAGCCCCAGAATGCATGCTCTAGGAGGTCAGCATTGAGCATTGCGACTCTGGCCTAGAGGCTTTGCCTTCATGCATGTCAGGTCCTCCCCCATTAAAACGCCATTGGATTCATTCTCTGCTCTCTAGCAATAATGGGCACGGAGTAGAGAAGAGATAAAATGCTCTGCAGGCTTGTCCCACTGTCTTACGTCAACACCTTTCAGGACTTTTGCATGGCCCTTGAACGCTGAGTTAGGAACGGGCTCCAGGAGAGAGTGGGCTAGACGTAGCAACAAAGAAAAAAATGCGCTTGGATTCCGTTGTAGGTGCGACTGTTTCACACACCAACACACACACCCTGTTAAACACGTACCCCATTAGGCAGCCCCCCCCACCTCACGGGAAATTGACTGTGTCTGGCGTATGGACACAATGTTCGTTATAAAACACTTTTCCTCTGGCTTCTCCCAATAGAGGCTTTCACGTGGGTATGAAATACTGTTCTTTTTCTTACTCTTTATAAAAGCTTAAAGAGCACCTGTCAATATGCCAAAAATTCTCTTCTCATCTGACAAGCATCTTTGTTGAATCCAGCACAGACAGATACATATATCTTATGGAATTCTAAATAATCGTATAATGAAAAAGTGGGGGAATCTATGCATGAATAACTCGAATCTGGAGTTGATTTATTTTTATGTTTTAACATATTGAATTGAACTGCTGCAATGAGGAAAGCTACACAGACACCATCTTGGTAGATCATTAGAGTTAATATTTTAAAATGTTAAACATATGTTTCATGAGTGCTATTAGCATGTTGACATATATGGTGTTAAAGGTTTAAGTGATTTTGGACCAAAGCCAATATAGTAATCACCAGAATGCATAATTTTATTCATCCTGATTATTTGTACAACTAATTAAAAGGCTTCGTTCACTTCACACTCACCTATGATTATCTATACCCCTGCCTTTCCCGTGGGGCCCCGAGTTCCACCACAGCAGACCCCGGTTTTCTTTCTCTTCGTGTCCAGCACTCTGTGTTTTTATAAAAGTCCCTGGCATGGGTCACGCCTTCTGTAATCGGTTGAATTTCTCTGTCCACATTAGAAACACGCCCCATCATAGCTGTGTGCTATGATTTGATTTCTACGGATGTTACAGAGAGTGTTTATCATGCCATGAAACTTAAAAGGCACATATGTGATGAGATTGCTCAAAACTAGACCCCCCCCACACACATCTGGCTGCATTTAGAAGGGGTGAGATTTGAATAAGGTGGGGCAGCTCTATCCACGCCAGTGGCAGTTCCCTGCTTGTCACAGTGCACCTGAGTTATGCCACACGACACCACTGGGGAGGACTGCACAATGAACGTTTGGGATTGGGGGCTCTCTGTCTTACAGTTGAAATAATGCAGTTGTAAGGAACAGTAATGACTGCATAGTTATTTCAAAATGAAAACGTTTAAGACCTGAGTACATCCCAGAGACAGAGGAAGCGCAGTGACGACGTTTAGAACGGGAGGCACAAGTTAGTAATTTTAGTGTCCCATCGTTCGCAGCGCTCCCGTATATATAAACATGAGAGCAAGTGAAGAATTTATTTTCAGTTCCTAGTTAATAAATCAGATATTTTGGTGTCACAGGGATGAATAAGGGCAGAAACCATACACTGTTATCACTGACAAGTTCACCAAAGGTGCAAGAAGGGGTGTGTGTGTGTGTGCGTGTGTGTGTGTGTGTGCTGTCAATACCTGACAGCATTTTAACTCCTTTAATTTTCTCCAGGAAAATGACAATAAGAACAGGTGCCACTTTGGTACCTTCTGTGTACCAAGTACCAAGCATTTGCTGATTTCAACTGACGGCATAGTCGGCACATGCGCTAGGGGCAGGGTTCAAATCCTGGTCCACCAGTTGTTTTTTCTTGTGTGATTATTTGAGGCAGTTGTGTAACTTCTCAGTTTTCTTATCCATCAAATACGGGTGGGTGACATTCCTTCCCTGGCAAATAAATGGGGCTCAGAAATGAAATTACAGCATGTAATTACCCACCCAAGGCCCAGCCCAGGCCGATCTGTGAGTCCTCAATGAATGACAGGTTCCCCTGAATCCCTCCTGGAAAAACCCGGGTCCCTCCCCTGATCCGGTGTCCAGGACGACTGTGCCTATGCTGGCATCTCAGAGGCAGAGGGCGGCCAGCTCTCTCCTCCTTGTGCGTTCACAGCAGGTGACCGCAGACACTGGAACCAGGACTGGGATTCGCGAGCAGACGCCTGTGATGGATCGTTATAATTTCCCATCATGTAATTGCTTTTCTGTTTGACCAGAGGTATTTCATTTAATCTATTTCTAATTTGTTTGAAACTGTTAATTCTGGAAACGCATAAAATGGGAAATATTCTTAGGGAAATCTTTCCAACTTCCTTCCCCAGTGAAGCGCCAGTTGAGTTAATGTGTGAGAGAGCACTTGGTAAACAGCAAAGCGATCTACAAATGTGAGTCGTTACTGTTATTATTGCTATTGATCTTTGCTCTGATTTCCCTATGGGCTCTCCTTGTGCTCTGGGCACAGATAACCCATGGAATTTAATGGGCCTTGAAAAAATGGGCAAGAAATGCAAAGGAGGGAGAATGTTCTCATCATATGTTCATGGTTCCCCCTCCTTTTCCACAAGAACCTCACTGTCAGGGTGACCCTGTTTCCCAACCTCTGCACCGAGAGCATTCTGAGTGGATGATTTCATGTTGCAGGATGGGGGTAAGGGGTTGCCTGTGCTTTTTGGGATGTTTAGCAGCATCCCTGACCTCTACTCACTAGATGCCAACACACCTGACCACTGTGGCAGCCAGAATGTCTCCAGACATTGCCGAGTGTTCCTGTTTAATAAGTAACTCACTCCAGCACTTACTTATTATAATAACAGCAAAGAGAAAAAGCACACACAGCAGCATGAGGAATCCCAAACCCTCTGCAAAATTCTGGCAGTTCCAAAAGCCTAATGGAAGACTCTTCAGAGCTAGCTAAAATTTATTCTTCAGCCGAGGGCACATGTGACCAGACAGTGTGCTGTGGGGAGACACAAGCCTTTTCCCGCCGCTGCCCAGTCTGAGAGTCCTGCACGGTTGTGGCTTCACGGCCAAACACTGGGCACAGGAAAACCCCTGCCTTCGAAGTTCTTCTACTTATATTTATTTACTCAATCAACAATTATTTATTAAAGCATTCACAAGTGCTTTCAAGATGGCCTGTTCGTGGAATGCACGCTCTGTGTGTGTCTTACTGCCCTGGGGGCCCAGAAACTCCCCCAAGTAAGAAGTTGGCCTGGTGTTACAGGCGCAGCACACCCAAAACAAAGAAAACCAACTTAGTATTCACAGATTTTAAACAAAGGTTTCTCCCGTGAAGTGCATCCATGCTTTCATCTCTGAGAAGGAAAAGAGGGGTAGTTACTACTCTCCTTCAGACTCACAATCCCTTTGGTCACCAAACACACTCTTCAGCGATGATCTGGGAGAGAAAGAAAGAGCTGAGGTAGGAACGGAGGGAGGGAGGGAGGGAAGAAGGGAGGAAGGCAGCAGTTCTCTTCTTCCCCTGAAGGAAGCATCCTCTTGTTAATGTGGGGAATGAGAACCACTCTCGCTCCTTATCTGCCCCTGCAAGAGGCAGGATGTTCCGTCAGGCATCTTCGGGCCTCTTGGCAGGCTGATGCCAAGCTCCACCCGCATTGGTGCGGGCCTGGCTAGAGCCCGGCTCCTTCCGGCCCGTAATATATCTACCCGCCGTAGCTGCTGCCTAAACAGATTTTCTGTTTTTAATAAGGAGCAGGAAAGTCTTGTAGTCCTTCCCAATAGTACCGTTGAAAAGAGAAACTAGAACACAAGTAAACAAGGGCGCAGTTCTCCTTCTGTTAACCCTCGCCTCCCCGGCAGGGAGCCCCGGGCTCAGTCTCCTGTCCTCTTCACTGGCTCGGACCACACCACTGAACGTCCAGGCTTCTTTAACTCCTCCAAGTGCCTTACAGAAGACAATCAACAGGCGTACAGGCTGGAAGAACTTGATTATAAATCAGGGTCCAGATTTTAGTTGACTGAAAGCACGGACGAACTAGCCTCGTGGTTTGGCTTCTCCCGAAGCAGCTGCCACTCTGCGTGTCTGCGGCAGGGCGTGGAGAGAGGAAGTGAACCATCATCCATAGCTAGGCCGTCCTGGCCCCGGAGGCCAGTGTGGCCGAAGGAGCGTGGCTGTGGGCACAGGACAAGGACTAGGAATGCTGGGCTCTGGTCCCTGCCCCGTCTCCTCTTGGCCATGAGATCTTCGTCAAACTACATTATTGCCCTGACTTGCAGTTTCGCTTCTAGGAGCAGCATCTTGTTTACAGACTTGGAGGACCTGCAGACAGCTCTTGCTTTAGTGTCCTCCACACTTATTCCCCATTTCTTAGTCACAACTCCCCAGCCTGGTTTTTTCCTGAGCACCACCCAAGCCCAAGCTCAACCCGTGCTGTTCTGTGGAAATGACCCCATTTCCCGCTCTAGGGATGAGTATGGGACCCAAGCAAGGCAATGAGAACCATACCCAGGACCACAGCTGTGTTACTGAACAAAGTAGGGTTTGGCCACCTGCCACCGTGCACAAGCATAGCGTAATAATTGGCGGAGAAGGAAGAAAGGTTTTTATTAAAAGGTTGCCCAATTTGGGAGAGCTGGGCATACCCCGGCTCCAAGCCATTCTCCTTTGCAAAACGTAGAAAGAAGCCAGCCACCCCCAGACCAGAATCCATGTGCAGACATCCTCCTCCATTGTTATCTGTCCTCCTGGGGCCCGAGGCCCTTGCGCGAACGGGTCTTTGTCTCTCCAGCCCCAGACTCTCTCTCTGGAGCGCACACTTGTGGGGCCCGTGTCTCCACTGCCTCGGCATAGCTTCCTCCCTCTCCCGGGGCCAGGGTGCACTGCCAGATCACTGCATCTGGTTTTGCCAGAGGCTCTGTCTGCAGGGCCCGGTGTCCGAGGCTGCTCATGCCCCTGGGGCCAACAGATATTCCTGGCCCATGTCTGTGCACTGCTCTCAGAGTGGGAGAGGGGAGTGCTCCAAGACCACTATGCTGTGCAACACAAGCCTGACATTGGTGAGGTGCGCATCCGCCGGTGGGACTTGGCCTCCAGGAGCTGGCTCCTGACTGTGCAAGCGAGGGCAAGGCAAAAAGGGGCGATTTGAAAGTCTTTCTCCCCAAATCCTCTGTGCTGTGGGAGTATCCAACTTGGCAGCCAGTTCAGGCTAATATCCACCATGCATATCAGCCCACACGGCATCTCTGCCCCTCCTCCTGCTGCCACGATCCAGAGTGGGCAGGAGAGTTTCTGGCAGCACACATGGGTGCAGCATCTCTGCCTGGGGCGGGGCGTCGCTGTGTTTATCTCCACTGCACACGTGTGTTGTGACCTTACCAGCCCTCGCAGGCTCTGTCCAAGGTGTGTCACGAGCCACATTAGTTGCCACCCTTCCCAGGGGTATGGAAGCCTGGCATAGGGTTTAGGTTGCAGCTTCAGTCTGCTGCCTTTGGCACTTCCCAGCACCTCTCAGGCATCCCTCCCCTCTGCCCAGTGACCTGGCCAGACTTCCCGGTCATAGCTGGAGCTCACGGGAAAGAGCGTCCCCTTCCTGCTCCAGGTAGGGCGTAAGATGTAGGCCTCCGGCTGCTGAAGGTGCCATGTGGAAGGTCAGCCTGTGAGGGGGTCGGCATAAAACAAAGCAGAGGCTACCCAGAACAAAGGGGACAGTTATGAGGACTCCATTTGGACTGAGCTGCACTTGTATCCTCCGGGTTTTCAGTCACATGAGCAAATTTTATGTGTGTGTGTGTATATATATATGTATAATATATATATGTATATATTGCTTGAGTCATTTTGATTTATCTTTCTGTCACTTGCACTAAAGGCTGTGGCCTCCTGGAACATGTAAAGCACTCAGAACCCCATCTAGCATGTAGCAAGGGTTCAGAAGTAAGACAGTACTTCGGCTCCTTATTTATAAAAGCATTCTGCGAGAAGTTGCTGAAGGGACCTTAAAAACAATGGTGGCTCTGCTAGTACGTGAACAGGGACAAGTGGTACTCTAGACATTGCATCAGAGGAAGGGAGGGGATGTGAACTAAGGGAAGGTGCTTAGCTTGGGAGCAGGCTTTGAAGGGCCTGGAGAGCTGTCCTGGGGAAGAGGGCTTTTCCTTGTGCTGTGTCTCCAAGGGCAGAACTCAGGCCAGCAAGGACTTCCCTCAGGCCAGGCAAGCCCTTCAGCTGGGGCGAGGGGAGTCGAGGGGGACAGGCACCTTCAGAGGTGTTGTCATGCCCCTCCAGGGTCCGGGCCTTCCTGGCACCAGCTCTTTGCCCAACAGTATTTTTCAAGCCATTTGACCATGACTCACAGTAATTACTGTATTTTACATGTAACTCAGCATTCAAATACGTATGTATCTGAAATAAATTTTTCACAAAACTATCCTTTTACTATCTTAATTGCATTTCGATAATTTCGTATTCTACTCTGTTTTATTTGTTCTTTTCCATGTCACTTTTTGAGATATTGGTCTTGACCCAGGAATTTGATTTTATGAACCCTAATGGGTCTTCAGTCCATGTTGGAAAAATATTGTTGTATAGGATAGTTTCATCTGGGATGGGAGGTGACGATGATGATGATGACAAATGTCATTGTTATTAGTGTAGCTAACACCACATTGGTGACTTGTTATGCACCAGGGTCAGTTCTAAGGCCTTTATGTATAGAAATAATTTTTAAAACTTCTCTGCTCTTGTGTTAGCTACCATTTCTTTACTTGTGCCACTTCATAATTGGTTACCGTGTATAACCATAATTGAGAATTACCTTAACTAAATCCCTATGTCTTTTGCCTTAGTTAGTTTAGGTTGTAACAACATACCACAGACCGGGTGCTGTTTATAAAACAACAGAAACTTATTTTTCATGTACTGGAGGCCTGAAGCCTAAAATGAATGCACCAACAGATTTATTTGGTGGCTGGTGAGGGTGCCCTTCCTGGATGCCTTCTCCCTGTGTCCTCACTTGGCAGAAAGACAGCTCTGGCCTCTTCCTCCCCTGGATAAGGGCACTAATCCTACTCATGAAGGCCCCACCCTCATGGCCCAATCACCTCCCCAAAGTTTACCTAATGCCTAACATTGGAGGTCAGGATTTTAACCTATACATCTGGGGGACCAGAAACATGTTATCCATAGCACCTTTTGTCCATCTATTTTGAAGGGTCAGGCTCACAGTGGGCATCCTCTGAGTGTATCTGTGCAATGATGATCAGGAGAGCAATTGGGAGAATAAGACATGTGGATGCAGAGCTGGGGTCTCGTGGACCCCAGAGAGCCAGGGAGCTGCAAGAACTGTGTCCAGAAGCCAATCTGGAGGTGGGGAAGGAAAACCTGGGCTGTGACCTCAGTCCCAGTGCTGGCTCTCATCCTGCATTGCTGCGCGACATTGAAAATGTCGCCCTCTGAATTGCAGTATGTCCTTACGAATTCAGAAGGTTGGACGGGCCATCTGCTGAGACCTGTTCCAGCAGCAGGGCTTCCAGCAGAACGTTGGTTACCCGTAGGTGTAAAAGGAGAGTCGGGCCTCCTCGTTCACAGCAGCTTCTCATTCTACAGTCCTGTGTGGCTTTTTCCTTTCCCTCAGCTTTTGATGTGAGCGGGGAATGATTTAAACACAAGCTTATTTCTAGGTCTGGTTTTAATTTCCAATGCCTTAGCTCCAGTTCTGATAACCTCTCCATCTCCACCTCCTCCCTCCAGGCGGTGAATTCTGTGTAAATGGGGCATAGCCTGGTAATCGTGGGCTCAAAGACATGAGTACTCTAATTGCTATTGTTTGAAAGAATAGTAAAATAATTCCATGTGCTCAGTACCTACTGTATTCTATGTGCTTTATATAATTTGCTCTTCATCCCTGTGCACGTTCCACATTTGAGAAAACTGAGACTCGGGCGACTGAAGCAACTTGCCAAAAGGCACACAGAGAAAATGCAGCAGATGTAAGACCTGAACCCACGTCTAACTAAGCCCAGGTTTCTCCACACTTCCGACCGCTCTCTCCTCCACTAATTCTTTCTACCAATCACTGTTCTTCAGAACGTGCTGGGTTCTGCGTTGTGTTAAACCAGATCACCCCTCTGAGGAGACGGGGATCTGCCTGGCCTCAGACTCGGACTCCTCTACATGATTTAGAGCAAGTTGTTTAATCTCTTTGTTTCTCATTTTTCTTATCTATACAATGAACTTGGTAATATATATCCCTAAGTTATAGGGTTATTCTAACTATCAAATGAGTTAATATGTGTAAAATATTAAAAATTATATCTGGGTCGTAGAAAACACTTGAGGAACTTCAACTGCAGATAACATCATTGTTCTGGAATTATAACCAAGTGCAATAAGGGTTCAAGTCCAGGTGCAGAGGCAAGAAAGGAACTCCTCCAGGTCCAGCTAATTGTCATGCATGGTCTGAGGCAGGGTGTGGGCTGGAGCTGGAGCCCAGAACCTCCCTGGACAGAGCCCGGAGGTCCAGGCCGCCCGAGGGAATGACCACAGCCTGAACTTGTTGCGGTTGCCACTTTAAGATCCCCTGCAACCAGGAGGTCAGCATCGCCTCATGTAGTAATTTTCTGATGTGGGAACCACAGACACTACAGAATAAGTTGGTGGGCCCCCCATATCCAGTTTGAGAGAATCTGACATATTCACATTAGGTCGGATTATCCTGAACTCAACTATATAGCATGTAAATGGTCCTTGGAGAAAACTCAGAAAACCCAAGAACATTTCCATAAAGACCAGCATGAGACCAGCATGAGACACAGTTGTTAAGGGCATTTGCTTTGGGGTCACACAGGTGCTGGTTGCAACCCCTCCTATTTTAAACTCTTGCAGTGGTTCGGGACAGGGAGGTGAGCTTTCCCCTCTGGCATCTCAGTTTCCTCATCTCCACTGGGAGAAGCACAGAGTCTCCACAAAGCGGGCCCATCCGTTGGGGCTGGTCACGAGGGTTCAACAGGAGAGCCACAGGGCTGGGATTGAGTCCCAGCTCTGACCCTGACGTGGGTATGTCACATAACTTCTCTGGACATCCCTTTCCTCTTTCCTTTAAGGAAATCATCCCTAAAGAGGTCTCTAATATCCCTTCCAGCTGCAACACTTCTTCCATGGCGTCCTTTTTTGTGGCATCTGGTTCAAGCTCCTGTCCATGCCGCACAGCTTAGACTGTTCTCAACTCTTAGAAGCTCAACGGTCTCCCAAGGTTCCTGAGAAACAGACAGGCTCACCATTGTGCACTAAAGACCCCGGTGAGGTCTGGTGGCAGGACCACCCAGAGAGGCAGCCATTGCACCTGCTGGCCACAGTGTGTTCTTCTCCCGAGGAACATTTGTTTTCCCACTGGCATTATTAAGCCGCATGGGATGAGTTTCTGCCTGACCTGGGCAGAAACTGCCATGGCCTGGAGAGCCGCCCTTCCTACTGGGAGGCACTTACTTGGAGATCCCGGGCTGGCATGGCGGCCCAGAGGCCAGCCCGCACTTCTGATTCAAACCGTGCACCACGGCTGGGGCTGAGGGCTGTACCCAGGCTCCTCCTGAAGCAGATCTTAGAGACAGCTCGTGAAGTTTCTGCATTCATGTAATTTGCCCCTTAGTTATCAGTTGCTTTCATCTGATATTTTATTCATCGAAAGGCAATAATCCTAATAATAACTAACATTTATGGAGCATTTACTATGTGCCAAGAGTTTTCTAAGAGCTTTACTTGTATTAACTCATTGAATCTTTATAACAACCCTATAAAGTAAGTACTATTATTATCCCTACTTTATAGATGAAGAAATTAAGGCCCAAAGATTGTGTAACTTTCCCAAAGTGGGATGGAGGAACCGGAACTCAAACCCAGGATGCCTGGCTCCTGCATCCGTGTATTAATCACCCTAGTACCCTAGGGCCACAGGGTAAAATAATGCCTGTGGAATATTTAGCACTGACCCCAGCCTACAGTGAGCACTTGATGCATATTAACATTTCTTCAGCTGCAAAATAGGTATTCAAAACAGTATCCATTGCTTACATAGGATGCACAGGTTATTGGGAGATTAAATGAAAGGAGTGACTATTCAGTTTCTAAGATACTGTTAGGCTCTTAGCAGAGGCTTCATAAACAGTAGCTGTTAATCTCTCTATTGTTCATTCATCATTCAGCAAAGATGCACTGGTCAGTCTCTTACTATATTCCACTCATGGCCCCAATATGAGAAAAGGCATTTACGTTAAAGGAGATGGGCAAGAAGACATTTCATCGCTCTAGCTCACATTTGCCCAGAATTTGATGACCATCAAAAATTTGTATGCCAACATGTCTCAGTTGAATTACACAGAAAAAATATCATGATTACCACTTTAAAGAGGAGAAAACAGGCTTACGTAACCGAGTCGAGCTGTCCAGTAGAGCATGAAAAATGAGCCACACCTGTGGCTTTAATTTACTGTATGCTTGCTCTGTCTCTGGCACTAAATATGATTTATTTCATTTAATTAGCTCAACCCTCTCCCAGGTAGTGCAGTTATCCCTATTTTCCAGGCTTTGTAATCAAGGATAAGTGAGATAACACCTTGCCAATCTTATATTCGGGTCCTTGAAAAAAAAAACCAACTAGGTTTTCTGGGTCTTTCCCATTCCAGCACACAGTGAACCTTCGTGGGTTTCTTTATTTCACGGGTACTTTAAATAAGTCACATTTCTTTGCCCTCAATATTTTGCTCTCTGCTGATATTCCATGTGCATCTGGCCCCTTAACAATTCTCACCACCGTGATTTTGCCGTTTTTGTTTTCAAAGCATTGTGAAATCAGCCTCAGTGCAGACAGATTGCTACTGGATGACACGTTTGAGCACTCGCTTTGCGCTCGGTGATATTCAAGGCTCTTTCCATCTGTAATTTTGCTTAATCATCTGCGCCCCCTTGTTTACAGGTGAGGTAAGCAAGCTCACGGAGGCTATGAGACACGGCCCCAGGTTGCTGGGCCCATAGAGTAAACTGGCAAGAGCCATTCCCTAACCTAAGTACAAAGTCCCTTCTGCTACATCAGGTATGGAAACCCCTGTGGCAGGAGCCTGAAATAACCACAAACACGAGACTTATCACATGTTGGGGTGGATATGGCCGGTTGGCAGGTGCAAGCGGCAGGGCAGGACTCTCAGAGGAGAGCGATGCTGTGAGGGCCGTGAGAGCTTTCACAAAGCAGGAAGCCCTTTAGGGATGGGTAAACCGGAGAGATGCAGAGAGGTGAAGAAGGGCAAGGAGTTACGGAGCAACGAGACTGCAATGTCCTGGGATCTCAGGCGCTTTTTTACAGGAACACCTTGGCTGCCACTGTGTTTCTTGTCCTAATGTCTGAACAGGTGAGCCTCAGTGATGCACTGAATTGCACTTGTCCTCTACCAGTTTCCTGGCCATCATCCCTCATGAGGCCAGAGGGTCCAAAAGGCCAGCAGAGGCCCACGGCGAGAGGGAAGGTGACTGGCCTCGAAAGCCATGCCATGCCCCCACCCCAGTGTGCTTCCATAACACAAATGGGGACAGCTGTATGAGGACAGGCCCCTGTGCTCCCTCGACCCCACCCAGGCAGTCACCGCTAATCCATCCCACTCTGCTCTTTGTCTAGGCCTGGATGTGGCCCCTGAGTCCCTTTCAACCCGTCTCTTTAGACGGTTGCTCCCACGAAGAAACCCAGGCTGATTTGTGAGTCAGCCTTGCAGACTAGGCAAAGCCAGGCTCTGTGGGATATTTGCCCGAGGCCTGAGTGCAACCAGCCTGAAACCCAGCTCTGCATGGTCCAAAGCCCTCTATTACTCTTCTGCTCCTGCCTCCTACCCATATCGCAGGGGCAGGTGTGGCAGAAAAAGAGCCAGGTTGGGGATCAGGAGATCCCAGGTCTGCTGGAAACTAGCCAACTGGTTCTTCCTCTCTAGACCTCAGTGTCCTCAGCCCTAAGGGCCTGACTCCATAAAACTGCCACGTATCAGAAGGTAATTGGGCTTGTCAGGCCAGGCGGAACAGCCCAGGTAAAGCACTGGCCCAAGGCTGGCACGCTGCAAGGACTCAAGGAGTGCAAATGCCCTTCCTCTCCCACCACTGCTCAGCCACAGGGAGGAGACCCCACCCACCCACCGTTGTGCTGGAAATGCCTCTTCCTTGCTCTATAAGACACTAGTTCAAGGTCACTCCCAAGAATACTCAGCAGGGCCCTGCTATAGAGGAAGAGTTCTGAGCTGCTACACAAAAGTCTTCTCCCTATACTCTGTTGTGTCATTCGGCAAATTACTCATCCCCTCTGTGCTTCACTTTACTCCTCTACAAACAAAATTAAAATGGGTTGGGTGACCTTTGACTTTCCCGGATACTCTGGAGGGATGATCTTAATCTAACAGACATTGTGCTCAGGGGACTGTCTGCCCTCTGCATATGCCCACCCCTCAGTTCTCCAGTCCCCTTTCATGGAGGGACCCCCGAGCCACCAGTGTGGATGGAATAAGGTCCTTTTCTTTGCTCTCTGCCCCTATTTTTAAAAACACAATGAGGCTCTGTCAGAAAACAGCTCCCCCGGACTGGCATGTGTCCAAGTCGTGGCTGCTTGAAAACCTTTGAGTCTTTCCATTTCTTAGATTTTGCAGAATATTGTGGATTTGTTCCCTAAGGGCCTGTCTCCATAAAACTGTCACCTAACAGCAAGTAAATGGAGACCGAGTCTCTGCTGTGGCCACCTGGGGGAAACTTGACCCTCTGCTCCATGAAGCAAGGCCCAGAGAAGCGGCAGAGAAGGACCTGGACTGCCTGGCGGGAAGCGGCCCTCCTTCCTCTTTACTAGATGCTCAGGTGCGGCCTGCTGTCTTCCAGAGGCCGGAACAGGACCCTGTCGTAGGGTTACAACTCAGAAGGCAGCTCCCGGCCCTTGAGGCTTCCTCTCCTCCGCCCCAGCTCCTTGCCTTCCAGTTCTTTCTGGTGCAGCATTCTGGGGTCACTGCAGGGCTTGGTGAGGCTTCATTTCATGATGACTGTCCCGTGTGAGCCCCAGCAGGGCTGGTAAAGCACCTGTAATTCCTGCATGGCCTGGCTTGTCCTGAGAACTGTGATAACCCGTGACCTTGTTTTGTTTTCCGTCATCCCTTCGGGTTTATGCCAAGCGGTATTTGATTCCTGTGGCCACTCCGCCATGTACCAGAAACACAGTGGCTTGAAACAATAGAGATGTGCTTTCCCTCACTTCCTGAGGCCAGGAGTCCGACATCGAGGTGTCAACAGGCCTGGTCGGGCTCAGAGAATCTGTTTGACGCCTCTTCTAGCTCCAGGTGGCGGCCAGCAGTCCTTGGCGTGGCCTGGCTTGGAGCTGCCTCTGCCCCATACGGCCACCTTCCCTGGGTCTCTGTGGCTGATTTCTCCTCTTGCCTCTTCTTTCCCTTCTTACTTCTCGTTGGATCTAGGGCTCACCCTCATCCCAGATGAGCTCCTATCAAGATCCTTTTCTTGATGGCATCTGCAGACACTCATTTTTTCACATAAGGTCACATTACCAGGGACCAAATGAAGGTATCTTTGGGGAGCTACTATTCAACCCACTGTAGGGCTTTTTTTCCCCTTGTCCCTGGGGAGTACTAGCCACATCTTTTCTGCTCATTCTGGGTCAAATTCAGCCACTTTAAGTTTTCAACATGGTCTCAATTTAGCAACAAGAATGTCTCGTGCTGAGACACAAGAGCCAAAGCTTGAACTTGAGTTAGATGTTCTGTCCTCCACACGTCAGAGCTGATTGAAACTGGAAGGCTGCAGGGGGAAGGCAGGCACTGTTCTTCCTGCTCTTTTCCGCTCACCTCCTCCTGCCTTCCCCACACTCCTGCTGTTTTTCTCTTTCGCCGGGTCTAAGGAGGGGGAGGGGGGGTGGGAGTGTGAGGATGGCTCACACTGGGCCGAGTGGCTTCACAGTTTTGGGACCCAGCAAATATTTATAGGGCAGACCCTAGAGAGACCTAGTCAGTGAGGAGAGCAGGTTGTCCCCATAGAGAGGCTCAAGAGGTTCCTGTGTGTCCCCACTGGTGCCCTCTCTCCTGCAGTCCCCTTGGGCTAGGTTGGCACCATTAGCCCTAAGGTGTTCATTCAGCCGATGCCTGCAGAGTGGCTTTATTAGACCTGCTCTTCCTCTCTCTTTGCACATCTGGCCCACAAGGAGCATGCAACTTGGCCCTGGCCCCAGCCTGCAGAATACAGGCTCAGCCCAACCAAGCGTCCTCCCCTGGCTGGCCTCTCACAGGCACCTGGCCTCCTCTGCCCCTTCTCAGGGCTCACACCTTGATCCCTGAGGCTCTCTGACTTTCTCAAGTGTGGGTCAGCCTCCAGTCTCCTGTGTCTTGCACCTGCCAGCCAGAACGATACTTCAAAATCTTCACATCCCTGAAGCTCCCCGCTGGAAGCTCAGCATCAGAAGATGCTTTCCCAACTCTCCCAAGCTCTAAGAAAGGGCTGAGGGTTCATCCACGGACAGCAGCCCTCTGCGGAGAAATCCCTTTACCGTTTTCCTGTGCCCACACTCACGACCCCTACTTTATGTCTTTGTTCTGGGAGCTCTGTCCCCTGCACACACAGCCTCTTGTCATCTCCTCCGCACATTGCAACGTAGCTTTGGCATTAGTCCTTTAGTTAGAACAGAAAAAAGGACAGCCTCTTCTAGTTACATAGATTAGGTTGGGGCATTTTTAAAATAAAGTTTGTCCCACTGTTTTCACTTTCACTAACGAAAGTGAGGAGGGCCTAGTGCAGTGGGTTGGGAGGCCCTGCACAGTATCCAGTTTGAAGTTTCTGGATCACATGGAAAGAACAGGTTTGTGTCTGTTTTGCATGCATGATTACAAAGACCCTTGGAAGGTGGGGGAGGGGTAGTATAAGAGAATGAAATATGGCCACTGTTTTATGCCTTGTGGAAGGACTGTCACCCCAGGGATGCAAACCTGAATGAGTGGCAGGGTTTTGTTTTGTTTTTTTTTTTAAAAACTCCATCTGTGAAAGCAATAAGATATTGGGTGGTCTTCCTTGATTAAAAACAAATAAATAAAAAACCTCCTTGGTAACAGATAAAGTAGAAGCTCAGGAACTCTTTTCTAGATCAGATCAACAAGGAGGGCGCTGCTTCCCACCCGGATCTTCATTTTCCTGTTCCTGACCCGTTCAGATGTCCTGCCACCCCTGCTCAACTTAAAGTTCCACCTCTTGGTCAAGCCCCACCTGCTTTCTCTCTTTCATCAAAATACCCCCTTGCGTTGCCCCTTTAGCCCCACTTGCCTGCCGAGAGCGCTCGGAGGACATTGTTACCTTCAACCCCTCTGTGCTGGTACAGTGGCGCTCAGCCCTGGGACCCTCTTTGCCAGGTGATGGCTCTCACCTGGGGAAACTGTTAGTCCTTCCGGGAGGACTTCGCTCCTTGGAATCGCCTGAGAACTGACTCAGCTGGACCTGGCAGTCTGGGAGGTTTAGGTGACATATCAGCACAGAACCAAGTCAATCAGCACGTATCAGAGCAGGCATGATAATGAGAACTATTTTTCCGTCCTGACCAGCTTCATTGTAAAGGATCTTAAATTACGAATGCGTGTATTCTTTAGAAGCGGCTGTTATTGAGTAGCTACACAGTGGTCAACACCAGGGACACGAAGGGCTGCCATCCTACCTTCAAGGAGCTTTCTGATGACACGCACGTGCTCCAAAATGTGACAGCTATGTTGGTGCACGTGGCAAAGGCGGAGCAGAGGCGGTGGGGGTCAGCACCCTCTGCATCCGCAAGCGTGATGCCGTGCTGGCGTGGGAAGTCAGGCTGTGGTGTGCTGGGCTCAACAGTCGGCAGCCTCGCCTCCTAGCTCTGTACGCAGTTACGTCCAGTCACAGCCGGAAATCAGCCACCGTGGCAGTATGGACACCACAGAAATTGATAAGCGCTGCAAATCAGGGCTCTCGTTTCCAGGAAGCCCGTTGTTACCCATTTACCAGCGTAGCACCAAAGTCAGAATCATGCTTTCTTCTTTCATTTTGACTCGTAATTCACTTTAGCACAAACCATTTAGCATCTCTGTGTCTCAGTGAGAAGAATCACACGTGCTTTTAGAGGAAACTGTGAGAACCAAATTAAGCACACAGGGAAGTGCTTCGAGCTCACGGAAAGAAAAGCTCTGTTTTCCTTATTCTTTGGTTCCAGGAAATGAGGGCTTAGAGCAGCTCAGTTTCCTTCCCAGAGTCCAACAAGACAGTAGCAGGTATGGGGTGGGAAGGGGGTCCTCTTTTCTGTTTGTCGTTATAATGTTCCAAGTCATCCTCTTTGTCAAGAAAAATAAAACTGTAGCATAAAGTATAATTTAAAAATATTCCTCATTGATATGATTGGATAATATATATTTTTAGACACACAAATGTATGCAGGGCACTGTGTGGGAGGTGGTGGAATTCACACAAAGCAGGAAGGGAGGGCAGGGAATTCACAAGTTGATGTCCCATACTTAACTTTGAGCTGCTGTCTGCACTTAGCTTTGTTGGGTTATTTTCATCTCTTGACAAATGATTACTGAGCACCTTCTGTGCTGGGCTTGGGGCAGAGATCAGTAGGATACTAATGCCAGGTCTAGGTGCACTGCAGGAAGAGCCAGAGACCAGCGTACATTCACCTAGTGCGTGGGCACAGTGGTGGGAAAGGGCGCGAGTGGGCTGACAACCTAACTGCTGCAGGCCGAACATAAACAGAAGATACTTACAAAGAGAATCTGTATATAATTAATCAGGAGTTTTCTAGCAGTCACTTACTTTCTCCCCTTCTACCTGGTCTTATAGGAAGGAGAAGTAAATAATCGAAAGGCTGGAAGGAGATCAGCAAGGGCTTACTTTGGCTCACGATTAGATGCTGGGTAAAAACCTTCCAAGAATGAATGTTACCTTCCCCATTAATTAAAGTTCCCAGAGAAGAAGATCCTACGAGCTCTTCTACCAATGGCCCCTGGGGCCTGACTTCTTCCCAGCAAGAAATCCCTCTGGCTTCCATTCTTTCTGACTTACTAATCTCGTCTGTGGCTTGTGGTCTTCATTTCACTCAATCATTCATCAGTTCTTCGGTCACTATGGTGTACCTACTGCATGATCAGTCAGTGGTCTTCAGCCATTTTAAAAATGGTAATGCCTAGGTCCTCCTAGGGGTGCTGATGGGGTGCATTCGGGCTGGGGCCAAGGGCATCTTTAAAGACGGTGACAATGACCATAACAAAACATAGTAACTGTGGTAGTAATAGCTACTACAGCAAACACATATTAGGTGGCAGGCACTGGTCTGCTTTGTATAAATCACTTTGTTTAATTCTCACAGCAACCCTATGATGTAGGTGAGTTTATCATCCCCCTCAAAGATGAGCACCTGCACCATGGAGAAGTGAAGTGACTGGCCCAAAGCCCACAGCTAAGAACTGAAAGCTGGCGTTTACCCCATCCACTCTGTTTCTTACCCACTGTATTAGGCAGCCTCCGTATTTCCGTTAAGCTTTCCAAACGGCTCTCTCGTATTTCTGGAGTTGAAAATTATGGACATGGTAACAGTACCAGACACATAGTAGGCTGCTTGTCCAGCGATGTTTACTTCTTTACTCATGGTCCGTGGTTTTGCTGTCTAGCAGTGGGGGCAGACACATCAGTTATGCACATGCGGACACACGCTTGCCGTCCACGTGCAACGAGCCGCATCACGTCCGAAGCACCGCGATGGGCGTGGAGAGAGGGGGAGGCGAGGCCGAGTACTTCTTTCTGGGCCCTGGAAGAGATAGTGGAAAGGTCAAGCTGTAATTTGGCTATGAAGCCAGAAGTGTATTTACAAGTCCTCAAAGGAATTGAATTAGAACCCCGGGAACCTCACTCTGGTGTGGGAGTGTTTGGCACAATCCCGTGTAGGATAGGCAGTGGCTGCCTTCCTGGGGCTTCCGGAAAAGGGTGAGCCTGTCGCTGGATCCGACTGGGCCAGACTCTGACTAATGCGGTCTGCTCCTTGACCCAGCTCCATGCACACCTGCAGTCATTCCTAGCCTCTCTTATGTCCTCTGGGGGTCGCTGGCTAGGAAAGGGCCTCTGAAATAAGAAACTGAAGGCTTGTCTTTGTCATCGATCCCCAAGCCTGTTTCTCTTGCTCTACCCAGTGATTTTAGGATGACGGTGAAAAGTAGCCATGGATGTAGTTGGAGGGTAAGGTGTTGATGTATTGCTTGTATTTATAACCCCAGAACTTAGCAGAATGCCTGGCGTGTAGTAGGTACATGGTAAATGTTTGCTGAATAAATGAAAGAAAAGAGTAAACAAAAAAGGAAACTCTGATACTTCCGCATAGATATTTTTAATTCTCCTGGGTAACGGTGATGGTGGAAATGACCTCTCTGTGCACCCTGATAAACATTATCTTATTTAATTTTTCTCAGGATTGTGTGAGATCACATGGCAGGTATCTTCATCATCTTCAGCCCCATTTACAAGTAAGGAAGTTACATTTCAATGCACCTGACCTTGCCTAAGACCACTTGGTGGCCTGTACGCATTCTTGGGCTCAGCTTTTCCCAGTTTTGTGCCTTGTCTACAACCACGGGGGGCATAGAGAATATCCAACTGCAAAATGAGATTCTGCATCAGAGAAAGAAGGAAACTACGTACCTTTTCCCTCTGAGATGAAAGATACCTACAGGATCTCTTTATCTTCAGGGAATCTCTGATGTCTCACTCTGTATATTGTGTTTCTCTGTGGATTGCAGTCTGAATTTACCCACTAGATGCCAGTGACCAAGACACCCCCCTCCCACCATCCTGCGGACCATGACAGCCAAAAATGTCACCAGACGTTGCTAATTGTCCCCCAGAGCAAAATAGTCCTTTGTGGCGATCCACTGGTCTAATGATTTTGTCCAAACAGTAAATTTTAAATTAATTGCATCTTGGTGGTATTATTATCTTTTCCTTTTTAAAGGAGAACACTGAGCTATGTAGTTACTTGAAGTCTGATAGGAATACAATGCAAGAAGTTAGAAATCAGAAGACAGAGCTAGTCGAATATCATCACCAAAGTCACATGACTAATAATACAGCAAAACAATTCCATTTTTTATATGGAACTGTAAGCTCTGTCTTCTACTTTTCTTTTTTTTTTAATTTTATTTATTTATCTTTAGAGGGGAAGGGAAGGAGAGAGGGAGAGAAACATCAGATTCCTTTACTCTGTTCCCCCACATCATCCACTGAGCTACACCAGCCAGGGCTCTACTTTTCTTAGGAGGCTGATTACCTTATATATACACACATACAATTTTTATATAAACATATCATTTTTTTCCTTTGGAAAAGTTCATAACTCCCTCTCTCCTGCCTATTTGAGATTAAAATTATCCAAGTAAATTAATTAAAAACAAGTTAAAGTCAGTAAACTTTTTTGGGCTTAGAATCAAAAGTAACATTTATTTTCTACCCAATAGATGAACATTGAAATTCAGGGGGAGTATGGAATGAAAGCCTAGTAAAATGTTATATAAATTCTTAACTCGCATTGACTGAAGTGGCGACATCACGCCAGGAAAGTCAGTGGGGCTGGGGCTGGGGATGAGGACCCGGAGGTTTACCCACCTCTGTGCACTTCTAAGCAAAGATACGTGTCTGCAAAGTGAGCCCGCGGCAGAGAGCTCAGCCTGCCCCGGGAATCTCAGACCTTATCCCTACACACCACACTCGTATTTAAAGGCAGCTTTGGCCTTCTCGTTCTTGAAGAAAACACACCAGAACCTTGACCTACAGAAAAATCTTTCTCTGGAGAGCATTTCCCAGTTGGCGCCCCTGCTCCTGTTTCACTGAGGACCCCGTCCGAAAAGTCAGGACTGTTTTGGATCTCTTATTAAAAAGCTATTTTTGCTTTCTCTGTTTAAGAATTGGTGTGCTATCTGTAATTAAAAGGCAGTCTGATCGTTCGGAAGGATGGATGGCCTTGACTTCCGGTCCCTCCCACAGCAACTTGGTGGTTGCGTGACTTTGGGTAAACTACCCAACCCTTCTCATTCGCCTCTATAAAAGGAGCTAACCCACTACTCAGGGAGGCTTGGCGTCCAAGAAGATGGAGAATGGGGAGCCCATTGCAGGGATCGACGCAGAAAAGGCATTTATTCCCATTCCCTTATCATCAAGCTCACAATCTGACCAGCGGTGGGCCAGATGGGGCCTGCGCGGGTGTTTGTTATGCAAAGTGCTTTCTAACATTCTGCATTAATTCTCAGTTTTTAAAATTGGAGATTTCGAGTAAAAAGCTAAATTTCAGGCTTTTGAGGAAAAAAAAAAAAAAGAGGCCCTGGCAACACTGGGCCCCTATTCATGGGGCACCACTTCTGTCACCCCCTGATGTCACACACCTGGCTTGCCTTGCACACCTGTGTCATGTGCCTGCTGTGTTTAAAGTCTTAGCCACAATGCACATAAACAACCACGGAGACTCCAGTACGTGGAAGGGCTGAAGGAGGCAGAGGCCTACAGCTACAGACTCTGCCTTCAAGGAATTCGCAGTCTTATCAGGGCTTCTTGTAAGTGATGATTTCAATTTAGCGGGAATTTATTGAATTCCTAGTGTGGACCTGGCACTGAGGATACAAAACTTAATAATCTACGGCCTCCACCCACGAGGAACCTGCCCTGCTGACCTCTTCCACCCTGTCAATTGGATTGGAGTTTCTGTTTTCTGTATCCGACTCAGGTTGAGACTCAGAGACTCATAACATCATTAACTTTGATAGTCTGCGCCCAACACCATCCAGTGAGCCCTAGTTTTTATTTGTTTTTAATATACTGATAACAGAACGTCACGGCGATGACTTTTCTATAGATAAATTTAATCTTATTAACATTCGGGAGAACAGAAACCAAAAACACAAATCATGTTCCCTTTCATTTCCAATAGAAAGAAGGTTTTCTTAAAAACATTTGGCCTCCCAACGGCAAGCTTGTGCCTGGCAAACAGTGGGAAGGAAACACTGTTTGTTCCCTGAACTACAAGGAAGAATGGGTAAGGCATTGAATGGAGGGCTGCGATGTGAATGCCTAATCCAACTCGCCCCTCCCCCGACATCATTTATTTAATTAATCAACAGGTGTAGACACAGAGCTGGGGAGAGAATGTGCCAGACTGGGGGACAGTGAGTCCAAAGGCCCTGAGATGAAAACGACCTGAAATACGTCCCAAGAAATAGAAGGCAGGTCAGCGTGGTTGAGAGGAAAGGGCGAAAAGTGGTTAGAAGTGACAGCAGTGGCTGGTTTCCTCGAGGCCTTGTGACAGGCTTTGTGCACTTCCTGAGTGTGGCAGGAAGGGGTCAACCCATTGGCCACTGTGTAAAAAATGGGTTGCAAGCAAGGAGGATAGAAAGTCAGGAGACCAACTAGGCGGGACTTACTTAGAGCAAGTGAGAGGTGGTAGGTGATGCCTATCGGGTGACAAGGATGGTGACAGATTTTAAAGACTGACCACCTAGTGGCACCATGACAATGTCCAACTGACACGTAGTGCCAAGCACATACATGTTTGAAATGTTCTAGTGTCCGCATTGCAGGAACCGCATTTTCTCATGGCAACACATTTGGCTTGTGTTTTGGACAGCTTCTTTTCAAATTTATTGGTACTTGCTGATCATATTTCTTTATATTATCCACTTTCTTACCTTTAATTTTTGTACACAACAAACACCTTCATTTTGTTTTGCTGCGTAAATTACTGTCGACATTTCTCCTGAAAGGTGTGCTATTCCCTCTTGGAATTCCTTTTTCCTTACCTTCCCACCAGTACAACTGCGATGCACCCCTTGATTTTTCATCAGCACCATCGTTTTACATTTTAAAATCGGTCTGTTCTTTCTTTGTCTTAACTTCAAACTAATCGTTTGTCATCAGAAGAATTACTTTAATTCCCAGTTATGATTCCAGTCACTGTGACGGGTGCTGACTGCACACAATATTTCAATATATGTATTACAAGGTCATGTGGCACAAAGAAAAACAATTACTCGAGCTGAATCAGTCTGTTGGCAGGGACCCAGCCGCACTGCTCGGTGTGGTTCTGTGTGGCGGTAGAAATGGCGCCCCTACCCAACACCCCCACCACGGATTGCCAGCGTGATCGTACAAGATGCACTATTTACCGGGAAAGGTGATACTACCAACAGCATACATGTGCTTGGCGGAAGAGTATTTTGTGCTGCTTCAGTTTTAAATTTAGCTTTACTTCGATTTAAAATGAAATAAAATTTAAACTTCAGTTCCTGTCTCACGGGTCACATTTCGAGTGCTCAGCAGCCACCGGTGGCCGGTGGCTGCCATGCTGGACAGCACAGATCCAGCGATGTCCTTGCCTCCCTCTCTGGGTCTCTTCCTCACCCAGAGAGGGGCCTGGGCACCAGAGCTCCAAGGGTCGTCCTCTGCCAAGTCCTCCCTGCCCTTCCATCCCAGGCTCCTCAAGCCTGAAATACCAGGGCAGTCCGTGAATAAACAAGGCACTGAGAAACCAAGCCCTTCGGAACCAGATTACAGTTTTAAAGACGTTTTCCTCCCGGGACAATGAGCATTTTCTCGAAGAGAAGGAAATGATCCATTTAACATAGGGAAATTGACGCATGCATACCCACGTGATTTCTTTAACCGTCGGTACTATAAATACACACGTCCACCATCCCAGCAGCTCTAAGGTGCCAGGGCTGGCTACTGGCCAGCGTGGCTGGCGTCCACGTTCCAGCTTCGAGGAGCTGCCGCCATAAGTTGGCTGAATATGTAGATTTTTGTTAAATGCCAAATATGAGGCTGTCACACTCCATCAAACAAATAACGCTAGTGAGTGCCATCGGTATTCAATAGACTGTAACATGTACGAAGCCTGTTGAGCAAATTATACTCATTTTAAAATGTGTGCAACTGCAGATTGACACTCATTCATGTGTTTGTATGGTATGATAGGTGTGGAGTCGTTGTCGGCCGCCCCCCACACACACAGTCCTGCATTTTTCTATGTCCACGAGCACTTTTGTTCTCCATAAGCACGGTCTTGATTAAACTTTGATCCCCTATAACCCCCTTTCCCCCCAATGAGCCTCTAGACCTGCCATCCGTGCGCCTTGTCTTTGGGGAGCACTTTGAAGCAAAAACTGAGCCCTTAATGTCCGTGAGAATCTGGAGTTCAAGAAAGATCAACTTTGACTTCCTGCTGTTGTGCAAGACCCTCCTTGCCCCCCTGTCCCCCATGGCTAGAGTCACAAATATTAATGTCACACTTCTACATGCTGGGCTCAGAATGGCCTCTTTTAATTAAAATATGGATCTATTTTTTTCACATGCATTTTCAGACTTCTGCATGGGGAGAAGCGCTTTTCCCGCGGAGTGCAATTTCAGATTGGGCAGAATAGGTGCAGGCTTCATGCAAATCTCTTTGAAGTTTCAGAACGTCCTTAGACCCTGGGATGACTTTTTGCTGCTTTTATATTCTCAATGGCTTCCTGGACATTAGGGAAGAGCTTTCATGTATTCGTATCTTTTGGATTCTGAAACATTATTGGATAAATATTAAAGAAAACCAAATTGAATCAAAGTGAAAGTGAATCAAATAGGCCCTAAGTAAAATTTGGAAAGCAACACTTAAAATATATCGTTGTTAATCACAACTTTGGGGGAAGTTATGGACTAAATGTGATTCTCCAACCAGTGAATCGGGTTTCTGATGGGGAAAAGAAATACCCTCTGCTTGTGGTATGGAAATGCGTCCACCCAGGGAGAAAGCTCAGACTTTATTGGTTTAGCTTGCTAGGAATAGATATCAGGGGGCGTCCTCTGGGCTAAATTTCTCTAACTCTCTGAATGGATCATGACTTCCACTGGGCCACACAACACATTTTTGGGCCTCAGTTTTGGCCCTTATATCATACTTGATTTACATGGGTATTTTTATATTGTTTTTCCGGCACACACCTGCCTCTCCTACTAGATTATTAAACTTCATGAGGACAGGTGTCAATAACTGATGTTGGGTGTTAATATGTCACACGTCATCTCCATTCATCCATCCCTAGTCTTCATCCTTTTGTCCTTTGACTTACTCTTAAATTTCTTGGGATCCGGATGGTCAGCTCACAGTGACCCAACTGTGCAAGTAAATAGATAAATCAGGGATTTGGAGGGATGGAATCATGTCGATCACCAACTCTAATTTTCTTGTTTTCACTACTGTGCAGCCTCAAGAGGCAGTCCTCACTCCCTGTTTTCTCCACGGTCCGTCCTGTCTTCAGGCCGCTCAATGCTCCCGCACTTGAACGCTTGTCTGCTGTAAATTCTCATGCAAGTTCTTTGAGCTCATGTATGGGCCTTGGGAGTACAAGTTGACTGCAGGCTTTAGTCTCGCTATCTATGATTAATTAAGAAGCATCGCCGGATCTGGGATACCAGCCATCAGAATGGGTGAAGGAGCTGCAGGGCTTTTCTGGGGCTTCCCAGGATCCGCACTGTAACTTTCAAAAGAAGGCTCTGAATTTTGCCTCTTCTTACCAACTTGTCACCCCAGGAGAATAAACTTTAGATGCAGTCACGTCCTGGCTCTTTGGTAACAGGGACCAGATGTGAGAAGGGCGTCCTGGCCTGTGTCACAGACTCTGCAGTTGTGTCCAGCCGGCTGAGTTATGGAGCTGCCCCACCCCTACCGCAACTCAGCTACCAAAATGGTCCTGTGTCCCGTGATCTCCATGGACACTGTTACCTTGACTCAATCTCGTCGTTGGGCTTTGTTTGTTCTCCCAACCAGATTTACCCCCCGCTTGCAAAATCTAAAGTCTGTCTTCTCTGAGCATCTTCCCTTCTTATTCCTCCACTGCTGTGCTCGGCTGAGCCGTCCTGTTCTCCTGATTTTAGGGGCTTTGAGGAGAGCGGGGTTTGATCTTTGTGAGGGTGCCAGTATTTCAAAGACGGACGAAGACTTTCCATGGGTACCCCTCTATTTGGAATAATAACGCTTCCCTTTTGCCATTTCACATTCTCAGGGCCTCATTTGAGGAAAATAATTTCCAGGTTTTTTTGAATCACCAAACACCGGTTGTCAGTGCAGTGTGTAATTACTGTGTGTAATTCTCATCCTGGGTTGCCTGCTGCATCCCACCTGGGCGGGCCTGGTCGTGGGAAGAGTGGGCACCCAGCAACGATCCGTAGGAACCTAAACGTGAAAAAGAGGGTGCGAGTCCAGACAGGGGGACAGGACAGCTGGAAGACAGGGAGCTTCCCCATCAGCTGCCAGGCCCGGCGACAGCTTGCGCAAGCTGTGTTCACAGCCACGCACAACAGCTAACTTCCAGCACATTTTCACACTGCTTGGCTCACGCTCCTGGCAGCGTTCCTAAACACTCCGAGGAAATAATTCCACAAAGTGGCATAAATTAATGTGACTAATTAACATGATGTTAATTATTTGTAAATTGTATGTTTGGATACACATTACTTGAGAGGCATGTGTTACATTCGGTGTTTACTGAAACAAGTGACTGCTAATAGCTCCTTCGGAGTGTTCCCCTTGTGACAGTCACAAGTGGAAGCTCCTCTGAAAATAAAAATCGTGTCCTCGGGGAGCTGTGCGAACGGTGGCGCATAATCAAGTGCCACCGAAGTGGCCTGTTCCCTTGGAAAGTGGGAGTTCCTGGGGCTCCCGGCTGTACACCTGCTGCCGTTTGGCTATGGCTTCATTATGGCTGTTCCTTCCTTCCCGAAGCCCACGGGCAGGCAAAGGCTTGGGGGCGTGGTGCCTGAGGTCTGGCTGCATGATTACAGCATCTCAGCATCTCCCTCCAGATCTGTGTCAGTGCCGGGCGCCGGGCCGCCCCACCCTCCACCCTCCCAATGGGTAGGGGCTCTGGGAGGACCAGGGGAAAAGCCGATCAGCCTGGCCATCCACGTCCAGGATACTTCGGGGTTTCTCTCTCTGCAACAAAGCATTGTCTCTGGGCTCAAACTTGACATTCTAGTTCTTAGTCCTGCAATAAATCAATCTGTTTAAGTGGCTTTTAAGTTCTAAAGAGGGCATTTTGTTTCTTCAAGGTTCATTAGTTTCCGAAGCTTGGGGTGTGTATTGCTAACACGCGAAGCACATGAGTCTTTTTACTTGAGAAACAAAGACAGGACAGCCTTCAATTAGGCTTCTCTGGGTGCGGTGGCTGATGAGGAGCTTTCTGGAGACACAAGGGCCCTCACAGCTCTTTTTGTGCCTGTGGGACACCGTCTCCCAGCGTGGCAAAGCCACATGTTTTGTGGATATTCTTTGGTGAGGACGGAGTGTCCACGTGCTTGGGGGGGAATGCAGCTCCCACTGCCAAGAGAGTGAGAGAGAACAGGAGGTCACGGTACGATCCAGTCACGGTCAAGCCAAGGGAGATTGCATCCTTATACTCAATGCCATTATTTGGGGTGCATAGCTCCAGCCTTCATGTCTTATTATGGGTCTAGACATTAAAAAGAAAGACAAAGGCAATGAAGACAACCCCATGGACAAAGAGGATCCTCCAGGGAGTAGGGCAGCTCCTTCTGGGAGTCTCCATGTTCACTCGGAAGAAATTGCTGCTCTTCTCCAGGAACAGCAGCTGAAATTTGTTTCCTGGAGGGACATGTAAAAACAGTTACAGAGAGTCTACATCGTTTTAATTTATTCTTGGGCAGTAATGACTCAGGTAAAATCAAAGAAGTTGGCTTAAACTACACACCTAGTTAGTTCCTACTTTGGAGCTGTAACAGGGTCCGAGGGAAGCTGACAACTGTCTTAGGTGCTGTCGAATCAAGCCCTAACCTCACCGGACCCCTTATGACCAGCATGAGACAAGGGTTTGGCACATAGTTGGTGCTAAAGACATGTGAGCGAATGAATGACTGATTCCTGGTTGGGCACTCAAAACTCTAAGTTCCGGTGAGATGCAGAACAGTTACTGTTGATTCCATGTGTTCTAGACACCACGCACTGGTCTAAGCCCTCTACACAGACTCACGGACAGGCAGGATCCTTGGCATCCCCATTTTGCAGATGAGGAAACTGAGGCACAGAGGGTGAGAGCGGGTGAGTGGGGTCCGAGCAGCCTTAATGCATGTGCCATGAAGAAGGAGTGCAAGCACATGCCCTCTAGACTTACTCTGCCAGAAGTAGGAGGTGTGTTACGCTTTTGCTGCTCTTTGTGTAAGAGAAATCTGTTAAGAACTTAAAAAAAAAATCTATGCCAACCCATCTGGGTGTTCAGTAACCTGAAGAAAGTGAAAAGTTTATAACCCATTAGAGTAATTAGACTCTGGTCGTATATTTTACAGGGAACATTTTGGGCAGAGTTATACTTCCTCGTGAGAAATGGAAGCATTTCATTCTCAGTATACATCTAGCTGGGGCCTGCGGTTCCTACCTCAGCCGACCCTAAAGGCCAGATGCTACGGTCACCTCCAGACAGCAGAGGATTCTGGGTAGCATTCCTACCAGGGTTATGCCAAGAGAAGATAAAAAGAAATAAAGATTGAAGCTGAAACTTGGCTCCTTGCCACTGTCTAGTTAACATAGGATTAATATTTTCCTTTTCTACATAAAAAAGTAGTTTTCTAAGGGATCATAAATTTTTAAACCAGAGACTGTCTGTGAGTTCTGACTTTTTTTTTTTTTATAAATTCAAATTACTGGCTTCAGCTACCATTTTTAAACTCTGCCCTGCTTTGTACTTATTCAGACATTCAAACTTCAGAGCCCTTCATCTGTGAATTAATCATGTGCAGAGTATATGCAGTTGGAATTTAGCTATAAATATAAATGAAATTGCTCCAGCCATGTCTGGGTTCAAAAAAAAAAACTAGAGCAATTTGGAGTTTTCAGATTTAAAAAAATTTTGAGAAATTTTAAGGAAGGAAAAAAGAAGTCAAGTTGAGAAGACCAATTAAATATAATATAGTCTTTTTGCATCAACGTGGTAGGCTTGTGTGGTACACAGACTTTATTCTTAAGATTCTGCAAATTAGTTCATATGCTCCACAACCCAGGTGAAAACAACTGAACAGTGTTCGCCAGACCCCGAGTAGCTTCCTCACTTGACCTGCAGACACGGGAAAGGAAGCTGCAGACATTCCTTCCTATGAGGTGCAACCATGTGATGGGTGACAGAGTTTCCCCTGGTACCAGTTGGCAAGAGGGGAGCTGAGAAAGATGAGACAGGAAGCGACAAAGATGGGCAAACGGTGCCAGCTCGCCTAAGAGCACACCCCTTCGACTCTGTTTTCCTCCCAGAAAAGCCTGTGGCACGAATGAAATGGCTGGGACACCTATTTATCCACTGCGGAGATGTCGTTAGATGTCCTCCGTTCTGATGGGGGGGTGCAAAGGAGCTGGGATTTGAGGTGAGAGCTCTGAGCTACCGTCCTGGCTGTCATGCCTACTAGCTATGAGGCTCCAGCAAATTGCTGGCCCTCTCAGAGACTCCATATCTTCAGTATAAAGCAAGAACATCTGCCTCTTAAGGGTGCTGTGGCGATCAGCTGCTTTGATTATAGACATACATGGGATGCTGCCCCGTGCTATGATGCAGTGTGAAGGACTAAGGATACAAGAAAGAGTCGCTTCAAGGAATTTATCTGTGACTAAGGAAGACCGACTAGTGGGCAGTCATCATAGTGAGAAATAAAACAGTGGAAACATGTGGAGAAGAAAGGGTTCGTGCAGGAGAAAGGTGAGTAAGCCTGGAAGGCGTGCTGACTCTGGCTGCAAATGTACTAAAGACTGGATGCATTCGTCTTTCCTCCGAGTCCGGCCAGGAGTCACAGAGCCGATCTGAGCCCGTGCTGGTGTCTGAATAGGCATGCTCTCAGATGGCTGCCAGAGAGGAGTGGCACCGGCAAAGACATGGGGGGCGTCGGACTGGGATGACCGGTGCTGTTGAGCTGCAGCACCGAGTCCCATCAGGGTGACCTCACTTTCCCTGGAAAATGAGCTCTGTCCTGAGGCCCCTGAGCAAGGGCTGTGTGGGGTCAGATCTGGGGCAGGCACCAGGGCTGCTGCAGGGTGGACCCTGGGACACACTACTCTGCAAAGCAATCATTTGCCAGGGGCTGCATAGCTCCTACTGTGCACACTCCTCAGGGGTGTGTTTTTCCTTTTTAGTTTTTCTTATATACCAGGCATTGGAAGGTGTCACAATTCACCTACTCAAAGGGCACAAATCAGTGGTTTTACTGTCTTTACCGAGCTGCACAACCATCACCACAATCAATTTTAGAACAATTTCTCCACCTCCCGATACCCATTAGCAGTTACTTTCCTTACTGCCTTCCCCCCACCCCGGCAACCACTTATCTACTTTCTGTCTCTATGGATCTGCCTGTTCTGGACATTTCGTAAACAGACTCGTACTGTGGTCTTTCATGACAGACTTCTCCCATTCAGCGTAGTGTCTTCCAGGTTCCTCCACGTTACAATATGCACCATAGTGACTTCTTTTTGTGACCAAGTATTATCCCACTGTGTGGATAGGTCACTTTTATCCACTCCTCAATTCATAGATATTTGTGTTGTTTCCACTTCTTGGCTATTATGAAAAATGCTGCTCAGAACATTCCTGGGCAAGATTCCTGAGTATAGACACATGGTTTAATTTCTTGTGGTCTTGCTGAATTGCACAGTTAACTCTATGCTTAACCTCTTAAGAAGCCGTCAAACTCTTCCAAAGTGGCTGCACCATTTCCTGCTTTTTTCTCAGTGCCTGATGTACTGTTGACTGTTTGTAACCGTGTGAGCTGGGGAAGATCCCCGGAGGAAGGAGAAATAGCTCAATTCCTCCCTCTTTGCTTGGTAGTCCAGGGAAGGGGTTCGCTACAGCTACGAAAATGCTGCATGGCAAAGCCCAGGTCTCCGCAGCTTACAGGAACAAATATTTATTCCTTGCTCTTCAAGCTACAGGTCAGCTGTAACTCTGCTGGCTCCGCTAGGGTTGCTAGGGTTTGGCTGCCGTCTGTAGGTCAGATTCATCTGGGGGGCCAGCGGTTACCCAGGCAGCTGTCAGCCACATGAGAGGCCACATCAGACCACTAACGTTCCTTTGGCCAAAGCAAGCCGAGCCCCCAAATCAGTGGTGTGGGGGAGTTTTCTCTATTTCGGGAGGAGGTTCTGCAATGTTACATTACCAAAGTGTGTGTTTACATAATTCCGTTATAGGAATGGGGTCAAGAGTGAGGAAGAACGACCTGATTCCACCATCAGTATGGAACTCACAGTACTCTGAACTGAGCTTTTCTAAATCAAGAGGGCAAGCAGGAAAGTAGACAGAAGGAGAGAAAGAGGAGAGAGATTATCAAATCATAGCATATTTAGAAAATTGAAGTTCGAGAAGGTCATAGTAACTTAGAAGCCATTCGTTGGAGAGGGGCTTCATTTAAAAAGTGAAGGTATTTGAAATTAGCCTATTTATTTCACACATTCCATTTCAGGGCTCCAGGAATCCTCAGTAGCTGGGTCACTTCACAGAATAACGAAGCTGGAGGGTGGCCGGGACCCTGAGGGACATCCAGTTTCCTCTGGAAGAGTTCAGTTCAGAGAAAGTGCTTGGAGAAGCCCTAGCTCCAGGCTGGATGGGGTCTGCTTTGTGAGACAGCTTGGTTCTCTGCAAGATCCCCTGAGTGGTTCTCGTAATAATTACTTACATTCTACTTATTTCTTTAAAGATTTATTTTTAATTTATCTTTAGAGGGGAAGGGAAGGAGAGAGAGAGAGAAACATCAGTGTATGGTTGCCTGTCATGCCTCCCCTGCTGGAACTGGCCTGCAACCCAGGCATGTGCCCTGACTGGGAATCAAACCGTGATCCTCTGGGTTCACAGGCCCAAGCTCAATCCACTGAGCTACTCCAGCCAGGGCTACAGTCCGCTTATTTTTAAGACAGCCCTTGAAGTAGATATCATTACCGTCCCATTGTACAAACAAGGGAAATGAGACTTAGGAAGAATAAAGCCAAAGTCACAGCAACTCGGAGATATAAACTTGCAGCTCTGACTTCAATGCCTTGCCTATGTGACCATCTATGCCCCTGGATGTTCCAGACAGAAAAATCCCTGTTTGCTTTGAACTTGAGTCTACCTCACTGAGCCAGAATCTACCTCCTTTTATTCATTCTTCCTAGTTTTCCTCTGTTTTTAAATAGGTAAAACATGTCTCATAGGGTCTTGTTTGTACTTGAGAACTACCTAATCAACCCTTTTTTTAAAAAATTAGAGCTATTATAAAAGGCAAGCTTAACTATCATGCGAATTAGGTTAGGTTCTAAACTGGAGGAGTCCAATTCACAGGGATTTGATTCATTGCCCAGAAGGCCTTGTACTTGATCAATGGGCTTTAGTTGTCCATCCGTCTGCCTACATTGAACACAGCCTGAACTGAACACAAGTGATATATAGAGCATGAACTTGTTTTATTTTATTTCAACATTACAAGGATTTTTTTCTCTTTTCCCAAATTAAGTGTTTGTACTTCTGTCCTTACATCGGTGGCCCACTGGGAGCAAATGAGATTATCCGAAGGTACCTGGTGGTAACAGAGGGCTGGTGAGGGTGGAAGAAAGACAAATCAACAGAAAGGAAGGTCAATTAGCCTGGATATCCGATATGGACGGTGAAAAAAAGATACGGTTTAACAAGAGAGGACTGTTGAAATCTAAAGTGTGGAACTACAAAAGAGAGAAGCCTTATCAGACAGTATAAAACAAAGAACGGTTCATGTGAAAAAGCCTAATGAGGGGATTGGTGGTGAAAAGAGGGCACCTCACCGGAGACAGGAGTGAATGGCATTAGACCAGCCCTTCCAAACGTGCTCCTGAAGGCGCCATTCATTTCTGTCTCTGCACTGGTCCATCAGACAGCTGTGCATGAGCATGTTCATCAACCGTGTGTAGGCAATTGATGAGTGGACAGAACATTGATGAAGAGCAATGACTTAAGAAGCAGCACTTGGAAAGGTTGTTTGTAGTTTTGGAGATACCAAAGACATAGAGGTAGAACAAATTAGATGCTATTTTTGCCATTGCATTGGAGCATTATTGCTCAGAATGCATCGCAAGACTATTTGTAATAAAAAGTTAGTAAATAATACAATATACTATAATATAATAAATGTATTATTGCTTATGCTTAATTTGTGAAGTGCAGTTAAGTACTGGACAGCTATTTTTTTCTGATCACTAATTACTCTTCACCCAAGACCAAAATATAGAAGTTATCTTTAGATGTCTATATGCAAATACTTGGAATACCCAAAATACTTTGAAGTGCTTAAAATATAAAAGGTAGCTTATTAGCTTAAAAGAATTACTATTTTTTTCAGGCATGATCTGCATATTCTACTTCTTTTGAGAATAATTTGCCTTTAGTTTGGAAAATGCAAAAAAAAGTCAGGACTTTAGCACCATTTATAATAGTAATGATAATGGTAATAATAATGATGATATCAAATATCATTTAGGTTTTTATTCTTTCCCAATCAGCCAGGCTGAATGTCTTGCTTATATTGTCTTAATGATTTCTTGTTACCTCTCTACGAGAAGGGAACTTTCATCAACACTTTTTATAGATTAGGAATCTGAATTTGGAGGTACATTATTTTTTTCCAAGATGGTACAGCTAGAAACCAGTGGAATTAGGATTTGAACACAGGTGTGTCTGAATCCATGCCCGGGGCCACTTCAGTCAGCACATATGGAGTCTCCACGGGAATTAGAAAAAGTACCAACCACTCCCTCAAGAGAATTTTATCTCCATCTGGTAGAAAATTGTTGTAATACACTGGTCGCGTATACCGAGACAGCTTGCTGCCCTCTACTGGACGGCTGTTGGAATGCGTGCCTGGGATGTCCCTGATGGGATGTGAAAGGTGTCCCCGTGGAGGTGGCTCTGCCAGGCTCCTCACTGGGTTTCCAATTCAGTTCTCCTTTCCCAGGAAAATAAAAAAGGGAACATTTGCCTGCTCGCTCCTCTCCAATTTTTGTCTTTTTATTCAGTCTTAAGCCTGAGTGAAACACTGCATTGATCTCAAAACCAATTACCTGTCTTTTTATTCAACACATATTCACTACTGGTCTGCTCGGTGTGTGCACTCCTCCACGGGGATGGAATGGGTAGTAAGAGAAAGCCTTCCTTCCGGGAGCTCACAGTCTAGGTGGGGTGATAACTAAACACATAGTTACAATATGGAATCAGGGCCCGTGGGTGTCCCTGCAAGAACCACCTCCAAACGATTAGCCATAGTCACCTGAAGGAGCGTCACTGGGATTGAGGAGGAGACAGCCCCTGAGTCTGGGTTCATGGAAAAGAAGTCTCAATGGATTATTATTAGTTCAGCAATGTTATTTTATTCCTGGCTGTGTTTTGTTAGATTTACTTTATGGGGAAAAGTTTTTAATGTATCTCCTTCTTGTACTTCCTCATCTCATCTTCAAGCTTTTAGATTACTTGAATTCACATTCTTACCAAGTCATTCTATATCATGAAGATTTTACAGAACATTTTTTTTGTTTTTTCATTTATTTTTTTCTTAGATGCACTATCCTTATCTTCTGTGTTCTCATTCCTTTTTTAAAATTATGCTTTTCCCGTAGTATATTCCTGTACTTACTATGTAATTCATTGTCACATTAATTATGCTGGGAGGTTCACACTTTCTGGTTGGTCTGATACGGCTCTTTACTCTCTTCTGTATGACCTAAGACTGCCGTGGTTTTCTCTCTGAGTTTCTCTCTTCTGAGGCAGTTTGACCTTTGGGAGATGAGACCAATTTGGAAGCCTTGCTGGGCTGCAACTCTCCATCCCACCTCAGAATTGCACGTGGAGATTTCATTACACTAAGCTACGCCCCTTCGCTTCTTGTGTTACTCTGAATAATTGGTTTTCACTGTTATTTACTTTTCTCTGTTAATGTAATTTCATGTGAAAGCATGCCCCTTCCCCTGGCCCCACCTCCAAGCCTTCTTTTCTGTGACTGTGTATGTCCTTTTGGCTCCTAAACTATCTGCTTTCTCGGTGCAGCTACCTCGGGACCTGGGACTCTCCCCCCACAAACTTCACCTTGTCTTCCTTTCTCACTGAGCATGCGTTCTTCTGCGTAGCTCACTTCCCACTCCTTTCATTGATACTAAAAAGTAAGCCCCCTTTTCAAAAGCTATTAATACTCAGATACCAACTTTCCTACTTGCCATCTCATAAAATGCAGTCTCCTACAACACCCCTTTTCTTTCTCTTACAGTACCGTCCACTCATCTGAGAAATGCCATCTCCCTCTTCCATGCATCCAACCCATCTCTTCAGCTCTATGCTTCTCCTCCTCATGGTTTTCAGCTTCCTACTGTCACTTGGAACTGGTGTTCTGTCTGTCCTACGCGTGTGACCTCAGTGTGCTTATGAGTGTGCACACACATGCACTCATTCATTTTAAGCCAGCGGTGTGGGTTACGTCTGTGTTAAGGGCCTGGCGTTAAGAACCAGAGCTGGGCTCTCTCCACAGAGAGAGCAGTGACTTGCCAGTTGCTTCACTGCATCACAGAGTAAAAAGTCTGAGCTTACAGTGGAGATGGAACCAACTTAAAGGAAAATAAAATTTTCATCTAAAAATCATGGTCCAATCTGAGCTAAAAATGCTACTATTTCCTAATAAGAACCAGTTCCAAATATGAGTCTTATATATCAGATACAAGACATTAAATACTCAGTTCATCAGGAACCCTCTCAACTGGAATCTGCCTTTTCCAGAGAGAAACTCGGAGCCGTTCTCTCTGGCTTTGAATGCTGTGCCGGTCGATTGCCACTGATAGACTGAGGCCAGGTCACCAGGTCACTTCACCCTGTGTCAGTCAGTTTTCTTATATGCAGATTGGGGCTAAAAGTAACCACACTTCAGAGACTCTGTGGTAAGGATTAAATTAGCAAATAATAGGTACTTTACAGAATGTATGCTACTAATAAATAATAGCTGTTATTACTATTTTTCTTTATCCCATAGATCTGGAAAATAATAAGGAGGAAGAAGGGTTGAGTATCTGTTTCTAATATTTCCTCATGATGTATCCATTCTCGTGGGGGTCAAGACCATCTTCTCTCACAGCCTGGTGCACTAAGGAGGTCCTTTATATTTCAGTTAACCATTTGTAATCCATTAACCATTTAAAGGGTTTTTATTATTGCACTTCTAGGTTGTATTGCTGTTCTCTGTTTACCCATCACTTTCTTCACTCATCCATCAGTTCATCTACTGGTTCATCCTGCAACTTTTTTGGCAGGCCCCCAAGTTAGAATGCTTATCCTCATATTCCTTACAGAAAAAGGCAATTACACTAATAAGTTGTGTATTTCCATAGAGATGAGTACTATAAAGGAATCAAGGTCACTATAAAAGTGTACAAAATAGGCGGGTGCCTGGTGGATGTTAAACAAATAATTTACGAATGCATGGATGGATGGATAGATAGAAAGAAAGAAGTTTGGGGATTAACCGACTCCAGTGAGACATGATAACGTTGTTTGGAAACCGATGGGTAATGGATGCTGGTTGTCAGCTTTGCCTTCCACGGGTGTTTTTCGTGACTGCCTTGAAGGCAGAGCTGCATTCGTTCCGCTTGCTGCTAGCCCAGCCAGACCCCTGGTTCCACGTTGGTAGAAGGAAATGATTTAATGTGAAATGAGATCTACTTTCAGTATGTTTTTTTTAAACTTCTTTGACTTCAGCTTCCCATACATTTCTTTTCTTTCATCCTAACTGCTGTCCTCTTCTCGTGAGAAGATTTCTCTTTGCCAGGCTTGCGTTAAGAACATTACACCTCTCTCTGGTTTTGCTACATTGCTCTTTCTAAAGCCAAGTCATGCCCAGGCCCAACTTTTACACTCACCGGAGCACAGTTTAACTTTTTAACCTTTAAATTATTTCCTATGGAAACAGAAATTTGGGAGTCTTATTTATTTATTTATTGCCAGATATTAGAAACACTTTACCTAGAATTAATTCTATGTAATTATTCAAAGAGAGAAATCTGAAACCTCCTCCTCCCACAAACTTTATCAACTTCTTTCAAAGCTCCTAAAGCCTCGCCGAAACTTTACTCCAAAAGCGAAGAGTCTAAGCGTGAATTTACTAAGTGCTTTTGCATCATGAGGAAGGGAGGCATTTAACCAGCTGCGAATTTTTACAGACTGCAAATCAGAGATTATCTCTCTGTGCTCCCACAAAGTCCTGGGTGGGTTTCTCTCCGACCACATGCGCTTGTCATTGGAACCGGCCTCCCTGTCTGTGTTGAGTAGGAGATGACTCTGCGTGCAGGGCAATGTAAGGTGCTCGCCGTGACGCCTAATATCGGGCACAGTGCTCGGCAGGTAGCGGTAATTCACCGGGTACATTTTCACCAGACAAATGAATAAATGACAAGAGGTGCACATTTTAAAAGGGCAGTATGAAAAGAGTTGGCAAAACAGAGAAGCAATAAAAAATCATTTGAAACTAAGAGAACAGGCTGGCACCTTGGATATCGCTCCAGTTGAGCTCATATCCTCACTTAGGGAGCTCCTCCTCTCTCGGGGTTTTCCTGCCCTCTGAGCAGGCCTGGGCCGGATTCGCTGAGCGGGGTCAGGTGATCTCCTGAGTTCCCCCTCCTGGGTTCATTCAACAAAGCTTTAAGGGGCGCGTCCTGCTGGGCACCTTGCGCCCCTGCCCAGGCAACTCCCACCGGGTAACGCACTGCAGCCGCAGCAGCAGACGAGGTTGTGGTGACGCCGGGAGATGTTACATCAGAGAACAGAGCTCTCTTGGCGTGGTGCGGGGTTTTTCGTTTTTGGTTTTCTGCAAAACTGAGCCTTTTATGGATACATTTTCTAACAGAATCCACTGTGTTTCCATACTTGCCCTCACCTGAGCTTTAGTTAAGTCGCCCTTTCCCTCAGCAAGTCGCTTAGGGAACCGTCCCTCCCCACAGGTTGCAAATCCACGTGTGTTGGAAACAGAGCCCTTCTCACGTGCCAGGGACTGTTCTAAACACATGGCGTGTCTTCATTCATTTCATCCTTATAACCCTGTCTTCCCTTGAAGTGCATGCTTTAACATTCTGTTTCTTAAAAGAGGAGATGTAACAGAGATTCTCGAACTCACTTGTTCCAGCTGTCCAGCTGGCAAGGAGCAGAGTCAGGACTTGAATCCTGGTACCTGGGACCAGGCACCAGAGTCCAGGATGCTCCGCTTCCTCTCCTTTGAGAGAGGGCGTGGCTTTTTCAACTTTTATCTCAGGCATCTGCCACGGTGACTACCTCTTGGCTGACTCTTGGTAAAACAATGGAAGGCAAAAGCTCCATAATTAAAATACCAAGGAACAATTCATTCTCATGCTGTATCTCCACTACTTTATTCCCAGACTTCTTTCCATAGCGTCTCCTTACACCCCACCACCCCCATGTTCATTAAATCTCCCTATTACCTCACTGAGCATCCAGGGCTTCCCTTGACAGCTTTGATCACAATGCATTGCTTTACGTTGATTTGTACAGTCATCTGCTCATTGTCAAGTAGGTGTTACACTCCAAGGTGGGGACCATCAGTTGGTGTATCCAGCCACACGGCTGGCTCAGTGTACGCACTCCACAGATATTTGTGGAATTAATGAATAAGGCATCATTGACTTTATAAAGCAATCACATTTTGTTATTTAAGCACCCAATAATTGTTTATACAAGTGGCAGCTCTCTTGCAATCAAAAGCTACCTTCTCTATAAGGGAAGGGGGTGCTGGAAAAAATGGCAGCTAGCAAAGGACTTCCTGGAGCATTCGAGCTTTCCCCACGGAGAGTTGGGGCTCCTTCTGTGAGCATGAGAAAAACGATCCAGATTTGGTGACTAAACCGCCTCCATTGAGACTCCACAAAGGTAGGAGCTGTGTGAATATTTCACCTGGGCTGGACAGGGGCTGAAGAAAGTGCTTTCCAAGCCAATGATTTACAACCACGGGACAATAGGAGCTTTTGTTCTTCCTAGAGCAGAATGGTTTGGAGGAATCTCAGTGCCTACATCGTTGTGATCAGATGGGGTTTCCGCTTTCAGTTAAAGCACAGCCGACCTGACTGCTCTGGAGATCCTTCTTTACCAGGGAGTGCCAGCTGCAGACTCCACGCAGCACAGGCAGAGCATCCGAAAGTCTTCGGGCAATTATATTGCTTTTCCTCCTAAGTGGCCCCTCAGCTCTCCTTTTTGCAAATCCTATTTGAACTGCTTTGACGTATATGAGCTTTAGTACTCCAAGCTGCTCCGGACCTCTTTGTTCTTGTTGCTTTAGCCGGCAAATAAATTATAGATTTTAAAAATATATCATCTCTCTAAAATCGTGATGTGGTTTGAGTTCCTTATCAATGCCAACTGCTCTCTTGGTCCCCTCCCCCCTGCCTCCCCCTTCTCCAGATATAAGAGGATTTACTGTAATAAAATGATTCCATTATTAACCTCAAAGAATAAAGGTGCAGAGTTGAAAGCAAAATATATAAAGAGAAGTGGTCAGGTGGCCGGAAGCATCTTCAGGTGAATTACAGAATCTGATTGTCTGGGGGTTAGTTTATCTCCTGAATCATCAGGCCCCCAGCAGAAGCTTAGCACCCTGGAGACCTCCACACCTCCGCCCATCACCGGCCTCAGGTAGGGTGGATACCTTGGGCCTGCTGCTGTCTGTTACATGTAATCTCTGTGCCTCTCCAGTTTCTGTCCTTTTGGTCTAATGACTTTGGGAGAAGAGGGCCAAGTTCAGGCAGCTGGGACAAGGGAGGCTGATGAGGCATTTTTACATCGATGGGGCGTTCCCCGCATGGCTGGCTGATGGCAGTCAGGGCTCTGCCTCTCCCAGAGCTCCTCCCTGGGCCCTGGTGCTGTCCCCTGAGGAATGGGGCACACGTAATGGTGACATTCAGGATTGGACCCTCAGTGTAACGAAACTGGAGCTTTTGTCATTTGTGAAGGTATTCGATGCCTTTAAAATAAAACACCCGGACCAACCCCTGTGAGAGTTCTAGATGGCTGGCCACCTTCGCAATCATTCTCCTTCCAGTCCCTGGGGGCCACTTCTTCTTGTCTGGAACATACTGGAGACACCAGGACAAAGGAAATGGAGACCGGAGCCTCCAGAAGAAGAATGATAAATCCCACGCAACAAAACTCTTGGATTTCTCTCGTACCAGAGCCTGTGAGCCTGGGTGTAGAACCATCTCACTCTATTTACGTGTTCCCAAAAGGCTTGGTTACCTGGCTTGCTAATTGATAGGGGGTTAGAAAGAGCAAACAAAAAAGAGTAAGTTGGCCCCAAAGGCAAACCAACATAAAAGAATCAGGTGATGATACAACAAAGGAGGAGACACCGAATCCATTTCTTTCCCATTCCTTTCCCCAACACAAGGATTCAAAAGTGTGAACTCTGTGATGGTCTCAGAGAGGTAAACATCCGTCCCTCCCACACTGGTCCCTGGCCAGTAAGGGCCTGACTTCATTACAGCACAAACCAGGCAGAGCAAACACCGGTGTCTAAGGCAGACCCTGAAAATCAATCTTGCTGCTTTTTTAATTAATGCTAATATAAGGCATCCTTTGCACAGGCTCCAGAATCTTTTTTAATACAGTGCTCACAGGCCCACCTACCACTCCTCTGAACTGAAATCCACTGACCATCTCTGTCTGAGTGATGTCTGGTTAAAAGGATGGGGACATGGGCAACCACATTTAAGAGAGGTTTTCTCTCAGAGAGTATTTGGTTAAAAAAGAAATGTAACTCACTGAAGGATGAGTGAGGATTTCGTTCAGTAAAAAAGTTTCGAAGGACCTTGCCCAAAGTCATTTTTCTCATCCTGAAATCATTAGGACAACGGGGCATGGGGAATGGATCTCAGGCAGAGTCACTGGCTCTCAGTTTTAGAGGAGCAGCAGTTACCGTGGGCCCCGACTCCCGAAGGAGCCCCAAGCAGGGTGTGAACTGCCCCCGGCCAGGTTCTAAGTGAAATGCCAGTCTCCCATGTTGCAGGGGACCTAGGTGGAGCTCCGTGGGCATGAGATCAAGGAACGCCATTCTTCCAGGGTTCCCTGGAATCCGCATAATTCTTACAAAACAATATTTTGATGAATTAAGTCAGAGGAATGCAACCCGTATGTTTCTCACTCGCATAAAATTTATGAGGGTTGAGGAGCTACGTGAAGAGGTGCTAGGCAAGATGCGAGATGTATGGTCCAATTTCACTGACCCTAAAACATTGGAAAGAAAGCCTACTTTTCCTTTCCTGCGATTAACCCAAAGCTTGGGGACCTTCTGGCCCATTCACGAACGTTTCTAATCTTCTCTGGGTTTTTATTACCCAGGCAGGGATAAACATGTGTTTCTCTCCTGGTGTATACACAGTGGAGAGGGAAAGAATCCAGCTCGTAAATTGCTGGTGCCTGCTCCTTTCACTTCGGCTGCTTGGCCTTCCCTGTCTGCAGTGGTTGGGCACTCCAGCCAGGCCTCAGAAGTCAGTTTCTCCCACCCCTGGAAGGGATGTGTAATAATTTACAAAGAGGGCCAGAGAGCATGCTGCCTCCTCCGGGGGGGGCCACATCCCAGGGGCAAAGCCTTCTGTCTTCCTACATGGGGTTGCTTGCCTCCCGCACTGGAGCCTCTCACCTTTATGGACTCATTTCAAAAACATTGTGACTCCCTTTACTGTGCATTTGGGAATGAGCAAAATAGGCTACAGGCCCTGCCCTTCAGGCACTCTCAGTTAGTAGAGAAATAAGGCGTAAATACAGGCAGTTACAATGCGGTGTGATGCATGTTATATGAGAGGAAATACTTGGTGTTATGGGAGGACCCAGCTCACTCCTCTGACCCAGCCTGAGATACTGGGGTGCAAGTAGGTCACCAAGGGCCAGTAAAGACTTTCTGAAAGACACGGTCTGTGAACCGGGTTTAAAAGTATGTATAGGAGTTTATCAGAAAGGTTGTAATTGTGGGAAGGAAGAGGGGAGATGGAAAGAGAGTAGTTGGGGTGAAAGGTAACACACTGAGGCTTCAGGGAGCATGGCATGCTTGCCTCCACATGCCACTCGGAGGTGCTGAACTGGAGTTCTGAGGAGCTGGTGGGGCCCGTGAGGTACAGGGAGCTCAGAGGCTCAGAGCCGAAGTGGGACTTGGATATAGATCCAGGACGTAGGGTGAGGACCTTGGGTGGAAGACACGGGGGTGCCCAGACACCCAGCACTTCTCAGGCCTGCCTGTGTCTAGCCCCCACCCCTGTTTATTCCTCAGGCCCTAGAATCAGCCTCCCTACTTCCCAAACATACAACCCAATCGGGCTTGTCCTGCACCCCCAGCCAGCCTACCTGGGAACCAGCCTCATGCATTTCCTTGCACCCAGGACCCTCTCTGCCCTGAAGAAAATGGCGCACAGCCCTCTCTTTAGGAGGACGCAGCAGGGCCATGGCTCTGGCACTGGAGGGGCAGCCTCCAGGTGGTGACAAGAAGTGTTCTCAGTGGCTCCCTTCCTGACTGTCGTGCTCTCCTTTGGATCTCATCCAGGGACCCCCACCCACAGCTGTTACTGGGCTACCCCACAGGACTATACCTAGTTCACCCTTTAATGCTGTGCACCAATTAAAAAGCACCCCCCAAAAGTCATCTCTGTCTTGGTTCTTGTTAGCAACATTAGCATCTTTGGGATTGCCTGCAATTTTCACAAAAATGTGACCAATCAGCAAGGAAGCACAAATGGAAAACAGAAACCCAGTTGAATGATGGGGCACAGCTTCCTGGTGCTGCTATAATTGGGGCTGGTTTTAGGCTCAACCATACCTGTCCCGATCTACCTGTTGTGAAGACTTAGCAAAACCACAGCCACTGCCAGCCCACGTGTTCTTTAGGAGGCGTCCCCTTTGGGTGTATGTAGCAAATTTGAGCTCACTCTTGCCCACTGGAGCCTGGTACCTTAACGCAGTGCTTCCTGGCTACAGTCTAGCTCCAAAGAGCTGCTACAGTAGCTACTAACTGCATTAATTCTCAGTCCTGATCTGTGCATAGCTGGGATCCTCCTCCTCAGAGCCCAGCCCTGGAGTAGAATGGAAAAGCCAATCCTTTGCATTTCTGAACCGGCTTCCTTCCACTCTCTCTTCTCTCCTTCCCAGCTCCCAGCCCTGTTGCATCATGTCCCATTGTGGACCATCTCTGGGATACGGTTGGGGGAGCAAACCTGTACTGGGTCCCCAGAACATGACTTGCAGCATCATGAATAAAGACAGAGTGTGCCAAGCCCAATTTAGCATCTCAGAGAGCACCCAACTCACAGGCTTCAGAGTGAACCGAACTGAGTCGGTGTATTAGTTATACATTGCTGTGTAACAAATTACCCTGAAAGGTGTTAGTTTAAAGAGCAAACATTATCTCACCATTTCTGTGGTTTAGGGATCCAGGCATGTCTTTGCTGGTGCTCTGGGCCAGTGTCTCTCACAAAGCTGAAACTGATATGTCGGTTGGGCTGCATTCATCTCAAATCCTTTTTTTCAGATTCTTTTTTATTGGTTATGCTATTACAGTTGTCCCAATTTTTCTTCCTTTGCCCACTCTCCACCCAGCATCCCCCACTGTCCCAGGCAATCCCCCCACTATCGTTCATGTCCGTGAGTCATGCATATAAGTTCTTTGGCTACTCCACTTTCTATACTGTACTTTACATCCCCATGGCTGTTCAGTGACTACCAATTTGTACTTCTTAATCCCCTCACCTCTTCATTCATTCCCCTACACTCTATTCCCACCTGGCAACCATCAAAACCCTCTCTGTATCCACAATTGTGTCTCTGTTCTAGTGTGTTTAGTTTGTTTTTTAGACTCAATTTTTGATAAATATGTATTTATTGCTATTTTATTGTTCATAGTTTTGATCTTCTTCTTTCTCTTAAATAAGTCCCTTTAACATTTCATATAATAATGGTTTGGTGATGTTGAACTCCTCCCGTTTTTTCTTATCTGGGAAGCTCTGTGTCTATCCTTCGATTCTAAATGATAGTGTTGCTGGTAGAGCAATCATGGCTGTAGGTCCTGGCTTTTCATGACTTTGAATATTTCTTGCCAATCCCTTCTTGGCTGCAGAGTTTCTTTTGAGAACTCAGCTGACAGTAGGGGACAGCCCTGTTGATTACGAACTGCTTTTCTCTTGCTGCATTTAAGATTCTCTATCCTTTGGTATTTTAATTATGATATGTCTTGGAATGGGCCACTTGGCATTCATTTTGTTTTGGGTTCTCTGTGCTTCCTAGACTTGCATATCTATTTCCTTCACCAAATTAGGGAAGCTTTTTTTATTATTTTTTCAAGTAGACTTTCAATTTCTTGCTCTTTCTCTTCTCCTTTTGGCACCCCAATGATGTGAATGTTGGGATGCTTGAAGTTATCCCACAGGCTGCTTATACTATCTTCATTTTTTGCATTCTGTTCTCTTCTTTTTGTTCTGATTGGTTGCTTTTTTGTTTTCTTATGTTACAAATCAATGTTTTGATTCTTGGCTTTATCCAATCAACCATTGTTTCCATGTAAATTAATTTTTATTTTAATTAGTTTAATTAAATAAAGTTTATTTTAATCTTTTGTTTCTGACCAGATCTCTTTAAATGCTGTTAAGGTCCTCACTAAGTTCCTTGAGCATTCTTATAACCAGTGTTTTGAACTCTGCCTCTGATGGATTGCTTACGTTCATTTTGTTTAGGTTTTTTGTTTGTTTGAGTTTTGATCTGTTCTTTCATTTGGACCATGTTTCCTTGTCTCTTCATTTCGACAGCCTCCCTGTGTTTGTTTCTATGTAGTAGGTAGAGCTTCTATGACACCCTGTCTTTGTAGCATGGCCTAATATAGTACATGTCCTGTAGGGTCCAGTGGCACAGCCTCTGATATCAGGCAAGCTGGGTGCACACTCTATGAGGTACACCCTTGAAGTACACCCTTCATGAGGGCTGAGTACACTCTCTTCTCATAGTTCAGGCTTCATTGCTATTGGCAAGTGAAAGGGAGGGATTTAGCCAGGTCAGTCAGCTGCAAGGACTGGCTGTGACCACTGACCACCTCCATCCTCTGTGGAGTATCAGCTGTGCAGGAGCAGGGTGGTGGTGCTCTGATGTGGTCTGTAGTTGTCCCCTGGGTGTGCAGTCTCTGGGATTTCCCAGGTTGCAGGCCAAGGTCAGTCCCCATCTGTGTTCTGCCCACAGCCACTCTACAGGAGCTATAAAGCAGTCTGAGACAGCTGCTACTTGTGCTAGGCTTGGAAATTCTCAGCTGAAGCCAAACTGAATCTAGGCTGGCTGTGGCTGGTGCTGGGCTTGGGGCCACTTAGCAAGGGGTAGAGGGGTTAGGGGTGCACTGAAGCTGGCTGTTGCCTGTTTGAAAGGATTTGGGACATTGTGAAGCTTGAGCCAAGACCAGTCATTCATATGGAGAAGTCACAGTTAATAGCTTGGGTGGTCCCATTATTTGGGTGGGATGAAGTCTCAGGGGGTCTCCAGGATGAGGCAAGCAGTGTTAGCCAGGTCGATGCAGCCTCAGATATGGCACTGACCTGCTGGCTCTGTGGCTGTGTAGTGGGAGGGCTCAGAAAGGGACAATGGTCTCTGCCCACCTTTCTTTCTGAGAGAAAACTGTCCCCCAGTGCTCACCTTGATGCCAGACACTTCAGTTCCTCCCCATTTGCAACTGGTGCCCTTCAAGCTGCTACCCTGGTGCTGGAGCTCAGAGGGAGTGAGTCTGAGCAAGTCTGTGTGTGGGTTCTCTAAGGGGAACTGCTTAGGATTCCAGCAGCTTCTTCTACTAACTCCATCCCCACTGGTATTTGCAGCCAGAAGTTGCGGGGACTTATCTTCCTGGCACTGAAACCTTGGGTTGGGGGGGACTGATATGGGGCTGGGACTCCTCATTCCCAAGATGCCCCTCCCAAATTTTTAGACCACACATAGATGTGGGACCAGCCCATTCCATATCTTCGCCCCTCCTACCAGTCTGGATGGATGTGGTTTCTTTAACTCGGTAGTCCAACACTGCCATTCAACATGATTTCTGGTGTATCTCACTGCCGAGAAGCCCTGACTATGAATATGCAGCCACTGGGGAAGGAAAAGGTGACGAGAGTCAGTACTTTTTTACACAGCTCCCCCAGAGGATGTCCTTGCATAGCAGCAGCCTTTAACACAGCCAAGCTACAGCTCTCTGTGCTGTCTTTCCACAGTTCTTGGAGAGTCCTGTCCATAGTCCAAGTCTTAGTTCATGGCCATCCATTTGGATCTGTTTTCTCCAGCATTTTCATCCAGTCATTGGCATCCCTCCAGAGAAGAGAGCGGGAAAGGTTTTCTTGTGTTACATGTGTTTACATGTGTTAAATACAAAGTTAGCTGGCCTTCACCTGAATGTCATTCTTACAGGGACATTGCATAAGCTATCTTGCCTAAAACTCATGACAGCCACTTGAGGTCAACACCATTATCATTCCATTTTATAGACGAGGAAACTGAGGCCCAGGAAGGATAAGCAACTCACCCAAGGTCAAACAGCTAGTAAGTGAAAAGATGTTTGGGATGATTTGCAACAACATAGTCCTTAACTCAGAGAGCAGACCACTGGAAATGAGTACACGTAGTTCCCTGATTTTTCCCTGATGACCTGGCTGGGTTTCGGGCCAGTGTGATTAGAGGATAGAGCTAGTAGAAATTAGGAGTGAGGTCTTTTCAAAGCTATTGCTGACAAATGCTGGCGACTCCTGACCAGTTTCACACTTAAAGCTTTATGATGACATGTCTCCCAGGGTAGCACATGGACAGTGAGTACAATGACATCCAGCTGTGAGTGACCACAGAGCAGTGAGAGAAAGAATGAGATGCTGGTGATGAAAACCAACTGGTAATAGAGGAGGCATTGTGCCTGCTCTACGTAGTCCAGTAACTGATGTGTAGTCCAAGTGGAATGCAGTGGTTCAGAGCAGTAGATGGAGGTAGAACATGAAGGTTCTAGCCAGTGCGTGACTTTGGAGAAACCACTCTCGTCTTCAAGCTTCATCTCCCTCATTTGTACAAATGGGTTAAAGACAGTTCCTACCTCATAAGGGCACACTGTGAATAAGTTATGATAATGCACAAAAGCTTGGTTGAAATATGTGGTGTGCTGCCCACCACCCTGTGGGCTTAATGAGCTTTCAGTCCCGCACCCTGTAGCAGCCTATATCAGAATGAGAGTGTTGGACAAGAGGGTCTTCAGAGACCATTGCTATTGAGCCATCGGTCATCCCAGCCCAGATCTGAAGGGAATGAGGGTTCCCTGTAGATATCACGGGGGCGGGAGTGACCTGCCTCCCTAGGAAGCTTTGAAACATTATTCACCATGAAGAGTGCTGTCCCAGGAGAAACAGCACACCCCCACCAAGAAGTGCCTCCCATTGTTAAAAGGGAACTAACTAGTGGGCTTCAGGGCTGTGGTTCACCTCCTGGGAGTTCTCAGGGCAGCTGGGGTGACTTCCCACATGAAAACCACGTCCAGTATTCAGAAGAGCATTCCTGCACAAAGACATGATTGCTTCTGAGTTTTTCCTGGTTGATAAGCTGATATATGAGGGGGACCCCCAAAACTTGGAATTTATTTACAAAAAATTGTGTACATGTTTAAATTTCAGTCCCCTTCAAATTACTCTCCCATTTAATGAGCTATACCTATCAAGATGGTTTTTCCACTGCTCAAAACAGTTTTTGAACTCTTCAATTTTGATGCCTTTCAGTGCTTCTGACATTTTTTTATTTCACCTCTTTCATATATCAGCAAAATGTTTCCCTTTGAGGACTTTTTTCATCCGGGGAAACAAACAAACAAAAATGTCACTTGGGGTGATATCCAGTGAATAGGGAGGGTGGGATATGGGAGTCATATCATTTTGGGTCAAAAACTGCTGAACACTCAGCCTGGTGTGGGCAGGTACACTTGTAAATCACCCATCATGAAATGGGCAAACATATTGAGTCTTGCAAAAAAATTTACTGAAGCCAAATGCAGCCTCTCACAACAATTCCCATCAGTACACTGATACAGATGGATTCCTAGAACACTTACCTAGCAGGGGAATCCTATACTACCAGGGTCCCACTGCTCTCCAGAAGATAATCCTGGATGTTGGTGGGGGAGGGGTCCCACCTCATATTCATAGAAGAGGATTCAGTGGGCACCAGAACTCCTGGTTTCTGAGTCTAACTCATTCACTCACCAGCTACATCTTCAGACTACTCTGTTCCGGGCACTGTAGCACAGAGTGAGGAAACAGACTGGCATAGTCCCCACCTTCAGAGGTCTCAGGGGGTGTCAAGTATACTTACTGCCAACCAGGGCGGGATGTGCCATGTTACAAAGAGCAGAAGGAACGGCAGAGGAGCCACTAAGAGACACTTTCTCCAAATGTCCTGGAGGTAGGTTTTAAAGGATAGATTAACCAGAGGGAGTGAACTAAAGTGCAGAAGCAAGGGACAGCTCTCAGCTTCAGAGAAGCTATAAGAAGTTCTGTGCTGTTCCAGCCAAGAGTGTGTGTCTGTCTGTGACGTGGAGTGGGTGGTATGGAACCGGTGGGCGGCAGGAGAGGATGCGAGGCACAGCAGGAGAGCAATGAGATCAAAGCGTTACGCAGGGACCAGGTCATGAAGATTCTTACATATCCTATTAAAAAGTCCTGACTTTTGCCCTGGCTGGTATAGCTCATTGGGTTGAGCACAGGCCTGTGAACCAAAAGATCATGGTTCAATTCCCAGTCAGGGCACATGCCAGGGTTGCAGGCCAGTTTCCAGCAGGGACCACTTCCCATCAGGGAACGCGTGAGAAGCAACTATACATTGATTAAAAAAAAAAAAGTCCTGACTTTGTCTTAAAGACAATGGGACAGTCATTAAAAGATTTTAAAGACTATTGAACTTGGCCAGATATTTTTGGCAGATGGTTAGACTAGGTGATCTTCAAGGTGTATTGAAACTATCCTAAACTGATATTATCTATTCTCTTTGAAATGCTATCCACAAAAATCATTTTTTTAGTATTCCTTAAATAACTGGCTGTACATTCGTAGCCTTTATTTATGTAATGATGTCGATCTAGCAAAACTTTCATTGCTCATCTATTACATGGATCACACCATGCTGAATACGGTGGATGCAGTTGGGCACCGAGTTAAATAAAAAGGCCAGGGGCACATGGCGGTCTGAGCAGTAAAAGAAATCACACATGATAACTTCCCGACCGATCGAGTTGGGAGTCTGACGTTGCAGATGCGACCTTTATCTGTCTCCGCCTCATTCCCTTGGTCTATAAAACTGGGATAATAATAGTGGCATCTATTGTGTAGAGGTGTTGAGAATATTAGAGGACACAGTACAGGTGAAAAACAAACTAATCCAATGACTGGCACATGATAAGAACTTAAATTTAGTGAGTTCGTGGCACCATCTTTAGCGGTAGCAGCAGCAGCGATTAGCTGGCAGGAAGGGTAGGGATGGCGGCAAGGAGAGGCTCTTGCTACTGTTACTTTACCAGTGGTAAGAACATTTCTCACATTTGGACGCCCCAAATTCAAACTTAGCGTAATTTGAGTTAGTATGAAATTCTTTCTCAGTGGAAACAAAAACAATTTGCTCACAAGCGAATAATGAGAAGTCTGGCGATGGTAGGAAATATGGGGGCAGTAAACTCTTTTTAAACTATCGATATAGATTTCAAGTATATTAGGCTGCTTTCTAGGCATGTGTGCCATGTAATAATGGCAAAGGTGGCTCTATTGATCTATTCAAGTATCTTCAAGGATCACTTAAATTGCTAGCCATCCATAGTCACTGATTTTAGAGAACAGGTTAAAAGCAATAAAATGGAGTTTCTTTGAGGAACATTTTGTCCTTTTTATTTATTTACATGTCCTTTTTCCCTCTCACTTTTCTCCAGTTATACTCAATGAGTGTTATTTTGCTAAATTCATACCATCTTCATTCATTCATTCATTCAACATTTATTAGATGCCTGCTCTATGCCAGGGAGGTCCCTCCCTCCTGGAACATATGTCCTAGTCACAGGCTTGGCTTTGGAATGGAACGGTGGCAGTGTCTGAGAGTTTGTTACAAGTGATCCGTGGGAGATATGGAAAAACCAACATGGTAAAAGTGGACATCGGTAAAATGATAAATTAAGAATTTAGGCCAGTATACAGGATCATAGACCTTCGGACAATGTTTTTGTGGAGGTCTTGGTTGACGCTCTCAAATGATACGAATACCTCTTTGCACATAGAGATTTTAAAGGGGGTTCTCCTTGAACACCCGCATGCACCCCGTAGCAGATTTATAAGATTCCTTTTCAGTTTCTCAGTGATCTGACATAAATACTCACAGAGAAAACTAAACATTACTGACCATTACCCTCCAAAATTAAAATATTTAAAGCTAAGAAATATTGACATCCAGATCTGCTTCTGCCTTGCTCAAATTCTTTATAACTTCTGTCTGTGGAGTAAAAACTGAACTCTAAAGTTTTTCATTCAAAACTTCCCCATAAAGTTAGCCAATAGCTGTTGTTCTTAATACCTTTTCTTTAATCCCCAAGGCTCCCTGGAAATTTAAGGGATTTTGGGTGTAGAGGGAAAATTATTCAAAAGCTATTGCCCATTACTTCAGCCACTGCCTCCTCTCAGTGATTTTTTACTTGTATCCTTCTTTGTAAAGTGTGTGTCTCATTCATTTATGTCATTTAACCATTAGTTATTGAATGCCTCCTATGTACCAGGCATCATAGTTTGGTTTTTCACCTCATTTTTTCCCCTTCAAAATATATAATCCAATCTGTGGTTGCTCTGAGTTGAAATGAGCATTTACTCTTGGTTGTTCTCCAACTGATACCTGACCCACTCATCTAGAAAGTCCAGGCAGACTTCCCTATCAAAAGGGAAGTTTCACTGTTCCCCTGACTATTTCTTGGCTGCGTGAGGAAAGGAAAAGACTCAAGAAGAAAGAGACAGGAGCTTCTTTGTATAGATTTGCTGTCCACCTACCCCACAGGCATGCTCTGTCTTCCTTTCAAAGTCCCTTCACTTGCACTGCTGAAATGTGGTTCTTAGTCTAGGAAAAATTCCCACCATAGTAGTCTCGAAAACAACTTTCTAAATTTACACAGTTTATTTAGGAATTCATAGACTTTGTTGAGGATAGCTCAAACCCTCTCTAACTATGCTGTGGTGATGGAGGTGATTTTTATCTTCTTAATACACATCTGATATCCAGCAGGACTCACATATCCAACTGCCCAACTAACCAACCATCCCTTTATGATGCTCCATGCTAAGCCTTTATCTAGACCCAGGGACCAAGGCTAAGACCAAGGCAGTGTTCTTGCCTTTAAGGAGCTCCTTTAAGGAGCTCCAAGATGCACTGAAGTTGCAGAAAGTCCCAGGTAGATTGAAGAGTGTAGATATCTTTTGTGAGTGAATCGGTTGCTATGGCATCAGGGACATGCTTCTCTGTCTTGAGTCTAGAATGTCATATGGACGGACACCCAGGCCTGAAATCTTGCTTTAGTTACAGCTGTACTCACTCTGACATGCAGCATGGTGCTGAACACATAACACATATGTGAAAAGCATTTGTGAAATTAATGAGGTTGAAATTTGTTTGCTACCTGCCAACTATTTGTTGGTGAATTGAGACTCCAATAAATGACACATTTTTTAACCCTTAGGTTCTGAATCAATTCAGAAATGAGACAAAGAGGGGGGCAAATATAAAAGACTCTATCTGTGATTCTGGCAGTTTTTGAAGAGCATGGCTTATATCTATAGGCAAAAGGCTTTCCAAACATCAAGTGCAAGAACAAGTTAGACTTGCCCACCTAGTCACCAGCATTGCTTGATTACCCTCTAGAACTGGGGTCAGCCCCTGAAGACACTGAACAATACAAGGGGGGACCCCCAAAACTGCAGTTATCTTCTGGTTAGTGGGCTACTTGTAGTCCAGGGGAACTTGCTAGGTGAGTGTTCTAGGAACCCCTCTGTACCAGCTGGCACTGCTGTGAGAGACTGTGTTCAGATCAGCTTCAGTGAATTTTTTTTGAAGACTCTTTCAGCGCATTTCCCCATTTCATGATGGGTGTTTACAAGTGCACCTACCTACACCCGCTGAGTGTTCAGCAGTTTTTGACCAAAAATGGCATGACCCCCATTCCCCACCCTCCCTATTCACCCAATCTCACCCCAAGCAACTTTTTTTTTGTTTCCCTGGATGAAAAAAGTCCTCAAAGGGAAACATTTTGCTGAGATGGAAGAGGTGAAACAAAAATGTGGCTGAAGCACTAAAAGGCATCAAAATGGAAGAGTTCAAAAACTGTTCTGAGCAGTGGAAGAATCGTCTCTATAGGTGTATTGCATCACACAGAGAGTACTTTGAAGGGGACTGAAGTTTGAGCATGGAAGAATCAATATCCAATTGTTTATAAATAAATTCTGAGTTTGGGGGTTTCTGCCTTCACCCCTTCATTCTCAGCGGAGCCCGTCTGCACGAAAAGGAAGGGGCTGGGCTGGGCCGCACAGGACCAGTTCTCCTACTGAACTGTCAGCTCTCCGATGAGATTTCAACACTCTGCTCACCTCCCCTCTGCCCCCCCCCCCTTTGAAGTTGACACAGAGGCAGAGAGTAGTGAGGAAGTATCACATTAGTGGGGCTTCCGCCACAAGGGAGACCCCTCAAGCATCTGGAAAAACCTGTCCTGGCAACACCACATCTCTGTTGGTTTGGAACACACTCCTCACCCAGGTCCTGCCTGTGATTTCCACGTCTGGCCCATCCTGACATTGCTGTCCTGTTCCAATTCCATATGGTCTTTTAACTCTACCACTCAGAACTTCCTATTTGCCTGATTTCTCTTGTCTACACCTTCCACAGAGGCGGGTCCTAGCGGCCTGGTTTGGCTCCTAACCCAGCCTGCCTGATGGGCTCAGTCTCCCACTTGTTAAAGCCCCGCTGTGGTGAACAAACATAGTACTTATGGGCAGCTGTGCCAGGCACTGTTCTGATCGTTCACAGTACGGAGGGGATGGAGATAGATGTGAGCCCTTCCCTTGTGGGACTTGCAGATGACCAGGGGCCAGAGTTGCAGCAGACGGTTACATCCTGAGCCTGATCATTCTTTACGCAGAGAAAGCAGTGCATCCGAAATGTGCAAGCCCCTCCCCGTGTTGGCTATGGATATTAACGTTTGCATGTAGAATCCTTTCAGTGGTGTTTAAAGTGCTGATGAAGTGGTTATTCACCATGTTTTTATCTGCAATCTTGATTGTTTTCTTGTTAAATTTTCTCTACCCATTAACTTCTCTGGGGAGTGAAGGGGGAGGGAGGAGGGAAGAATAAAACCTTTTCAAAGTTCTGTGCAGGCAAAAAAAGAAAAAGTCAAAGATAACCACCAGCAGCTTGTAAAAACAAGAGGGCATTCTGGGGATTATAAAACATGTGCCTGACAACTGATATTATCCACTAGCAAGATACAGCTCATATCTCCACAGCCTGATACTGTGTGAATGATCATGCTGGTTATCAATTCATACAAGCTCACATGGCCTGGTAGTTCCGGGAATTACCTTCCTGGATTGCTGCAAATCCCTCATCGCCAGCAAATTCATCATGCAAAGTCCCCGCCGTAATGAACCTTGGGTAAAGCTCAGCACCCAATTGTATTTTAACACGTTAAGTGGAGTGTCAGTAGTCTAGAAATATAACTGCTAGGGAATGTAAGAGAAGAGACGTCACCTTTCAAATCTGTTTCCCACAATTATTTCCCCACGTGGCCCCACGGCAGCCTGGGTTGTTTGAAATTGCCGCATTTGTCCTCTCGGCAGAGGTGCCACTCAGGGAGGGCCCTGCTTGGTGGCTTCCAGTTCCCTGATCAGAGTCTGCATCCTGATGGGAACCGCAGGGTAAGCCTGGAGGGAGGGATGGGGCAGCCCGTTGTCTCATTGCTGGTAACGGTAACACAAGTTTTTGCTTTTGTTGTTGCATTCAAGGATCCCACCCATTGTCCTGGCAGCTTGTGGTGGAGGAAGTTGTCTGTGACAACTCGGGGTTTGGGGATGCCCTGGTGCTCCGTGTGGGTCACTGCCTCAGGCTGACAGAGAGAACTCGCCAACATACTGCACCCGCTCCGGGCCACCTTCAGTCAGTAACATCTGTGCACATGCACACATACACACCCACACAAATGTATGCACAAAGCATATGTACATACAAATATACATACAAAACATGCACACACAGACAAACACGTACACATACTATGTGTGGACTAGGTGCTAGGTGCTCTGAAACGAGGCTGCTCGGGGCACAGCTCTCATGGAAGCTCTGTACTAAGAAGCATAAAGACAGTTGAATTAGGGCGGTGTCTCTGAGTACAGCCCAGGGACACCTGCATCCAAAGCACCTGGAGTACTTGTTAAAAATGCCAGGCCCTGGCCCCAGCGCAGATCCACTGATGCAGATGCTCTGAGGGGTGAGGCCTGGGAATCTTGAGCTTAACACAGTCCCTGGGTGTAGTTTTGTCTGAGAACCACTGTAATGTGATCAATACTGTGACAGAGACATGTAGATTGTCCATGGAATTTGCAGGAGATACAGCCAGCCAGCTCGCCCTGCGGAAATCAGAGAGGGCACCCTGGAGGAAGCAGTTCCCAAGTTGGGAGCCAAAGAGGAGGAGTCATTCAGATAAAATTAAAAAAAGGAGGAAAGGCCTCAAAGGATGTCCAGAGGAGGAAGGCCAGAAGCTAAGAGGAAGTTTTTCAAAACATACCACCCTTCGTATCTAAGGACCTCCAGCAAACAAAGCGACATTTGGGAATCTTCCAGTTTAACAGAAGCCAGGTTTTCTTTGGCATCCTGATAAGCTGCATTCATTAGGTTTACTTCCTCTTCCTGTGCTTCCTTCTAATAACGACAGCACCGTAGAAACCTGAATGGATGCTTGGACACACTGCTGGGCCCCGACCTCAGATCTGGAGCCTTCCATGTGGAACACCAAGGGCCCCTGAATCCCTGACCTCAGGCAGGTGCTGCAGCTGCTACCAGGGAGTGGACGACTTAGCATTTTGTTTGCAGAACCAAGGATGCCCAGAGAGAGTAAAACTTAAAACAGCTACCCACTGATGTCCCATTTCTGTATCGGATGTACCATTTCTTAATTTTATGTTCACTCAGGATACAGCTTTCTGAGGTCAATTAAAGTCAGAAGGCAGTGTCAGCTTGATTTAGTAAAATTGGGTTCTTTGTCTGCCTTGGGCTTATCTCCTTGGGCTGGGTTGACATTTGAATTTTATGTTTTTGTCCTTATTTCTTCTGAGCATGTCCACCCACCCATCCCCCCTCCCCAGGAAGGCTTTTCAGTGTTACTCTCACTTTGTCTGTTTGCAAGGAAGGTGTTTGTTTCTGCAAAGTGCCTGTCCCGTCTGATCTCCATCATCTTTATGGTCTTGTATTCTGTCACTGCGGCTCTTGTCTGGCTGTGGTTTGTTATGTTTTGACAGGAGTTCGTTATAAAGCTGGGGACCACGTCTCTGGCTTTGCCTTTCAAACTTTCTCCTTTACGGTAGCCATAAACCCTTGCTGCTAAAATGTTTCCTCTGAGAAGGGGCTGAAACTCTGGTAACAAAAGCCTCAGGAGGAAGAAAGAGTAGGAGAAGAAGGAGGAGGAGGAAGGAAGTAGAGGGAGAAAGAATTCTGAAGAGATGTTATTAAAGTAACAAGTTACATAGCCGCTGTCATTCAAGTGCAATCTATAAAAAGGATACGTAGAGTTTTCAAAGATTTGAGAAAATAATAACAGACTAGGAGAAATGTACCTAGATTACCCTGCCCTGCTGATTCTAATTCTTGGAACCTCTCAGACAAGTTGGCAACTGCACAAGTTAGTACCAAGCTTGCTACAAAGGGAGGAAGTGTGGCACGACGTGGGGATACAGGACATGCTCTGGGTCCGAGCCCTGTGCGGCGGCCATTTGGCGAGTTCCTCTGAGCACAACTTTAGTTGTTTCGTTTCTCCTGCAGGCGGTGGAATGTACACATGGTTTGTACAATCCTGACACGCGTCTGTGTTTCCACCTTCGCCTGCCCTGCACCAAGCAGCGATCGAGGGCTTGCTGTGTGTGAAACCCCAACTCTGCACCCCTAGCTCAGACGGGTGATAGAACTCTCATGTCCTCAGAGCTCAGCTAGTCACGCAGGGTGCTTTTTCTTTTTCTGTGCATCCTCAAGGTCATCTGGGGAAAAAAAACATAATATTATCCCCATGTAAGTAGCAATGGCCAGCCACGTAGGTACATAATAATGCAAGTTACATAATGGTTCATACGGCCGGGGCAGGGTGTGGCGCAGATACAAGGGAACCAGTTGCTGTGCAGTGCCCTACACTTGGGCGCTCTGCCTCAGCAGAGGAGGGACTTGGCCCTGCTTGTCTGATGACACAGCCTGTGTCTCTCGCTCCACCCCAGGCTGGTTCTTCTCCGACCACCTAGCACACTGATTTTCAGCCGGCGTGGCGCAAGAAAGTTTAAAACATTCAATACCTAGCACTGGCCACCCTTTTCCCTCACTGCCTCCCCAAACATTACATTGATTATATTCTCAGCACCTCTTTTGCAAATATGCCTGCTTTCTCCCCCCTCCTTCCAGGTGTCCTCCATTCCCCTCCCACCTTTTTTCTCTTTCCCTCCCTCCCTCCCTCCCTCCCTCCCTCCCTCCCTCCCTCCCTCCCTCCCTCCCTCCCTCCCTCCCTTCCTAACTTCTTTCCTTCCTTCCTAACTTCCTTCCTTCATTTACTTATTTATTTCCCTTTTCCTAGCTTTTATTCACTATGTATTGAGCACACACTCAATATCCAAGTATTTTCTATACTATTTAATCATCATGGCAAGCTAATAATAATGATGATAAAAATAACTATGTTCAGTGTCCTGATGTGCACCGATGCAAAGCTTAGCTATTCAGTAACTATTCCATGTGAAGTGTCTGCTGCATGCTCCATTTTGTTCTTGCTTCTGAGAACATGGCCAAGAACAGACAGACACTTCCTCCCTTCTTGGAGCTTGTATTTTTCTGGGGGAGCAGATTCAATATTCAGCTATAACACAATATGAGTAGTGTTGAATATGATGAACCTTATAAAGAAAAATTCATTAATTAGGAGACAAGGATGAGTTTAGCCAGAGGTTGGGTCATTTCATGGGGGATTTTAGGTGTTCTGGGTGGCACCCCTGGGAGGCTAGCTCCGTTCTCATCTCATCTGATGGATGAAAACCTGAGGCCAGAATGATTAAGTAACTTGCCCAGAGTCACACAGCTGCTATGGAACAGAGCTTGGACTCAAGTCCAGGCAGGGTGGTTCCCAGGTCCCTGCTCTTGAACCCATGATCCACTTGTAGGAGGAGGTCAAGCCTGGTGGGGCCCAGGAGGAGCAAGGCCAGGGAGGTCCCCGGACCTTCTCATCACTTCCTAATAGGGACAGAGGATAAAGCAACGTCCAGATGCAGTGACCTTGCTCCAGGTTCATGTGATCCAGGGGATGCCTGGTGCTCTCTGTCTCCCAATAAGAGGGCTGTCTCCCCACCTGCAGACAAGTCCAGACAGAGGCCAGAGTGTCATGTCATCTTAAAGAATAGGACAACAATCCCCTCACTGAAAGGGGAGGGGACAGCTTCAGGAAGGGGCGGTCAGATAGCGGTGACAAGTGAGGGGGCATTTATGTCATTCAACCCGCAAGAAGTGGTAGCAGGTGTGGGCAGGCACCGGTAACCAGCTACCAGGCCTGCGCCAATCAGACTCACTCCAGAACCCACAGAAGGCCCAGGGACTGCCTTCTCTGAGCAAACCCCTCAGGGTTTTCTGAAAATCTGCACAGACAATGACAGATTCCACCAACCGGTACCCACGCATTTTTATCAGACAGTGTGGGTGCAGTTGGGCTATTAAGTCGTGCTGTTGAAAAGCCTATGCAATGTTTAATTCACTGTTGGAACCCTTGTTCCTTTCCTGTAGACACAGTCTAAGGGTCAGAGGCTCAGCCCCTGTGGACTACTGCGGAATGGGAGGCTTGACCCCCTTTTAGTACTTCTCATTTCCAAGAAGTTTTACTTCCCCATAGAGAGCCTCTGAAATGCTGGCTTGCCATGCAATAGTCTCTCTCTCTCTTTTCTTCATTCTTCTTCAGAGAAGTATGCTTTTCTTCATGGAGTTGGGGAATTTACAAATTGTGCACACAGATACAGTAAGGGAGAAGCCCTTCTTCAAACTAAGTAGTCTCGGATAGGATGCTTTTCTTACTTGGAAAACTCAAAAGTGACTTTAATCGCAAGATGAAACTATCAAAACGATTCATCTCTAATCCTCAATTATTTGAACTAGAACATTCAGACATAAAAACGCCAGAGATAAGGCCCCTGAAAGCTTACGTTCTTCTTCTCGTGGTTCGGGTTCTCCGGCCCTAAGCTGCAGAAGTGGCTTCGCCTCGGCGTTAGAAACCCGCATGCGCACATCACCAGCTGGAGGTTGGCAGGCCGTCTGCACAGACATGCCAAGTCCGCATTCATCCATTTGCCAAACATCGCTTAAGTAGCTGTTTACACTGCGAATGTGCTGTGATACTGAAATGATCGAGAAATGTTCTCTGCCTTCAGGGAATGACAGTTACTGAAGGAAAGACAATAAAATTGACGATCACAGTACATCGGGGCGAGTCGCTTAGTGTGTGCATGTGCAGAGTGATATGGGAGTAATGATGTGCAGTAAGTGCTTAGCAGAGCCGGGCTCTGTGGCAGCACTTCGCCGGCGGGATTTTATTCACACTTGTCACTGCCCGTTGAATTAGTGACTGTTCTGTGCCCATTTGACAGATGAAGAAACTGGGGTTTAAACAGCATAAACCCGGGTCACCAAGCAAGTAAAGGGCACGGCCAGTTTATGCGTCTGGAACTTCCACTGTGACAGCCACCTTTATAATCACTTTGCATATAAAGGAAAGAAGTGGAAAACGTGGAGGAAAAGCGAGGTACTCAGCGGAGGGGGTGGGATGCTGGAGCTGAGACCTGAGGATGCCTGAGACTGAGGGTGAAGCCAGGGAGGTGGAACCAGGGCAGCCTGGGCGGCAGGTGCTGTGTGAGCGAAGGTTTGGAGGAGCTTCGTGCATGCAGGTGAGGGTGAAATTGAGATGAGAGAAGGGTGGCGGGCTAGCCAGTTTATTATTTTAATTCTGCAAACCTTTCCTTGGACTTCAAAATCCACCTTAAAGGGTCAGGTTTCATTAGCTCCCACTGCAGTGGCCACTTAATGCCTCAGAGGGAACGTCTGTGTAATACCCAGTCCTGGGGTGGGGGCCTAGTCTCTACCCCAAGTCTGCCTCTCTCTGCAGAGGGGGAATCAGCTCATTCACCACTCTTGGCATGGCGAAGGGTGCTGAGCCCTGGTTTCCATTAAGTTTGAAATCACACACATATTTCTGCTTCTCTGGTGACATTTCTCTAATGCAGTTGAGTTGTGCTCATATTAAAACACAAAACTGAATGACTTGTGGGGTTCCCATGGCTTTAAGTTTGAGAAGCCCCAATAAATCACATGGAAATAATTTCATAAGGGTCCTTAAGTTTGGCACCTTGGAAAAACCAAGGAACAGAATGTTCTTACTTCTCTAGTTTGGAGCCATTTTTTCTTCCTTTCCCCCAGTGAATGGGTTTGGAGGTAAAGAAAATATCCCAGAAAATGGCATACTATCTAAAGACATCAAATGCAAATGATTGACTTGGAGGCGTAACCCCATGAGCAGGATATCTGTGATTGATTATTTAACTCCATAGTGTGTTGACAGATAAAGCTTTGATCCCCTGAGGGCTGCCTCTTTGTGAGGGGCACACCATGTGGTCCATGTGAAATGCAGGCATTGACCACATCCAGTGCTGGTAGCGGGGTGGGTAAGACATATTCTGTCCATGCAATGAGACAGTCAACTGGTCACGGCACTTTGAAGGGTGTGATTACTGGTACCTAGTTCAATGAAATATATATACATATTTTTTTCTTTTCCAATGTCTACCCTGGTAGGAAAAAATTTTAAAAGAATTTATAATCCTTCAGTATGGGAATTTCTAAATAATGTGTGAACCAGCCATATTGTGGAATATAGTGCAGGGATTACAAGAAGTGAATTAGCCTGAGAGCTCAAAAATGTATTTTTGAGTAAAAAAAAAAAAAGACAAGTTCCATAGAGATACAGTTAGCGTGATCATTGTAATGCAAAACAAAACAAAAAGCACTCATGCAAAATGGCATGTCTTTGCTCTGGGTCATACATATGGAGATAAATATATAATCTAAGACTCCAGACTGCTATATAACATGCTGATAACAAAGATGACCTTGGGAGAGGCAAAGGCACTGCCTTCAGTGGGTACACGGCAGTCAGGAGAACTCTGGGCCTGTGGGTGATTGTATTAGTTAACCCTAGCTGCTTAAACAAAGAGACTGCACCTTAAATAAACATTCCAGTGCCTTGACACAATGGAAAGGTATATTTCGCCCCAGAGTCCAAATGGGTTTTCCCGACATATGGCAGCTCTTCTCCCGGATGTAACATAGACTCAGGCCCCTCCCATCTCCACGCACTGGGGGCCAGGCTGCGTGTGGCATCAGCTGCTGGATCTTCAGTACTGGCTGTCAGAGGTCACCTGGTTGGAAAACATAAAAGCAGTGGAAATGTGCATTGGATGTTGCTGCCACTCCAATACAAGGCAGGCCCCTTCTGAAAGGCTGTTGAGGAAGTGAAGTCTACTCCACACCTAGAATGAGGGATCAGGTCTAGGTAACAGGGAGTGAGCCTCTGGGACAGTAATATATTCCTTTTTTTGGCTTATATACTCCTTAGATAATTTAAAAATTAATAAAAATTGAATTTGGGCATAGAAGTAAACCAGTGATGGTTGATTAAAACCAGCAAGTGGTCTGTGTTATTCCGCCATGGGTCCAAGTACCTGTGCACTACACTTCTCTGGCCATCAGAGTCTTCTGGAGAATGAGGGTGAGGAACAGAACCATGGGCAACCTAATACATCTATTAAGTAACTGTTAGTACTTTGGGCTGTATTGTTCCTACATATGTTAAGTGCTGTTCATCATCACTAGCCAGGAGCTTAACAGTATTCCCACGAGCTGAGATCATTCCTACCAGAATCAGAGAAACATGCTCAACACGTTCTTTTGAACAATTCTTAAAATATGTATACAGCTAGCTGGAGGTGTGTTTTGAGATCTCCAGAAATCCACTGGGATTACAAAATGCTTTGGGAATTGCTGGAGTAAACATGGGGCCTTCTCCAGCTCTGTCAAGCTAATTTAGTACCTGGGACAGAGCCTCATACAGAACATACTGCCTTCATGGATATTGTTAAAGGGGTGAATTTGCACGTTGAATTTATACAAAAATGTGTGTGTGTGCGCACAAGGGAGACTAAGGTTTACACTGAGTACAAAATTTGTTCAACAATTGAAAATATGTTAATAGGGTGCTTTCTAAAGAAAATTAGACCATCAGTGGTTACTGAAAAGGCATTTGATTAAATTAAACTTCCATTAGGATAAAAAAGGAAAAAAATCATAAAAACAAAGATTAGAAAAATAATTTGCTTTTCTCTCCATGATAAATAAAATGTCAAATCAACATATAGTGTTTCCTTAATCTTGGAGGCATTTTCTAAAAAAGAAAAATGAGGGAAAGAAGTCTATAACTTTCCTCATTATTTAATCTTATTTTTTGAAAGTTCTATTGTAACCATTTCAGTAAGATGAGGAATTAATGATGTAAATATATTGGGAAGAAGAAAAAGATTATCACTATTTGGGAATGATAGGATTTCTTTATCTAGAAAACTTTTAAAAATTCTAAAAACTATTAAAATTAATAGACATTAATTAAGTGTCTGGGCTTCAACTAGAAATAAATTAAAAATATATTAACAATTCAGCTTAACCGAAGTATGCAAGAATTATCTTAACCTGAAATTTTCGGTATCTATGTATTTAAAAACTGTTGGATTTTTTGACATAGAAATAAAGACTTAAACATATGGACAAACATTTCATATTATTTAATGGGAAGATTTAACATCTTAAAGCTGTCAACTCTTTTTTTTTTAAAGATTTTATTTATTTATCTTTAGATGGGAAGGGAAGGAGAGAGGGAGAGAAACATCAATGTACGGTTGCCTTTTGTGCATCCCCTGCTGGGAACTGGCCTGCAGGGAACCAGCCTGCAACCCAGGCATGTGCCCTGACTGGGAATTGAACCTCGATCCTTTGATTCGCAGGCCCATGCTCAATCCACTGAGCCATACCAGCCAGGGCCTGTCAACTCTTTCTTAATAAATTCAATTTAATTTAAATCAATCTTCTCCCATTTTTTTTGAAATTTGAAAATATTATCTTAAGGTTCATCCTGAAGAATAAATATAATAGCTATGAAAATGTAGAAATAAAGTTACAGAAGGCAGAAATAAACCCACCAGATATGAACTACATTATAAGATTAGGAAAACAACAACAGCAACAAAAATATTCTACCATCATAAAGAGAGACTGAGAAAGCTCAGTGTAATGAAGTAGTTCATCCAGACAAGTTCCTCCAAGGTATAAAGATGTAAGATGTGGTCAAGACAGCAGCCCGAGTCCTGAGACCTGCACCGTGCTCCCAGAGACATGCTGTTCCTCACTCTCTCCCCATGGACCCTGCATTCCATCCATGAGGCATCAGTTGTTAGAGACTGGACTTATTCTGGAAGTCGGTAAAGGTCTTCAGTTGCACGCCCACAGGATGTTGATGTGTGTGGTTAGAATCCAGCCATGGCCGTGGACTCTCCTGCCCAATGTAACTGTCAGTATCTTGGACAAAAGGAAAAAGGAATTTTGCCCACCATGAAAATAGCCTGCGGGATGGCTGACAGAATTAGGATCCAAAATTATCTGAATGTGCCAAAACCCTGGTTGAACAAGATGAAATAAGACAGGCTTGCATGTCAGTTCCTACAACTTGGAACTGTAAATCCGCTCATGGATGCCATGGACTCATCCAGCAAATTTGTATTGGGTCCTGATGGTGTCAGGCAGTGGATAAACAGATGGAACCATGGCACACGCCTCCTCATCCTGAATGTATGAATTCATAGCTCTAAGACTTGCTTGGCTGGAAGCTCCCCAGGCTCTGAACAGGGTCTGCCTTGGTCATTGTTTTTCCTCCAGCACCTAGTGCAAAGTGGTATGGCTGAAGTCTCGGCCAAGTTAATAAAGTTTGGTAGGTAGACAATGAAGGGAAAAATGCCTAGTAGATTTCTGGGAGGATCAGAAACTTTTGTGGGTTTTGAGGACCCTGTTGGCAGATGGATACCACATTTAAGGAGACTAGAGGAGGTTCATCAGATCACATCACTGGCTCAACCTTCACTGCCCTTTCACTGCACTAGGAATAAAAAACAAGCGCTTTGCCATGGACTAGGAAGTGCCACGTAATCTGTTCCTTCTCTTTCTCTGAGTACATCCGCCACTGTGCTCTGTGACTGTGCTCCTGCCATGATGCCTTGCTTTCTGGGACATACCGAGCTCATTCAGTTCAAAGTCATTCCTGTCTTGAGGACTTTGCCCCTGCTTTTCTCTGGGTTTGGACCTCTTCTCCTTGGATCTTGACATGGCCCTGTTCAGTCAGAAATGAGCTGAGTACTCACCTCCTCACTACAGCCTTCCATGCCTGCCAGTCTAATGCAGCCCGGACTCCCTTGTCTCCATGGTTATCCTGTCTCCACTTGTCTGCTATTTACCTCCAGCAACCGGAGCAATGTCAGGCCCAGATACTTACTAAGCAAAGATTCAATGAATGAATCTTTGACATGGCAAGACAGGTGACTGTTTAGGTCAAATTTCTTTGGTTGAGAAAAAAAAGAAAAGGTAGTTTAGATTGAAAACGATATCAATTTATGAAAGTAAAGTTAGTTTGAGTCGCTCTGCCTTCACCAAGACAAAGGGATCCGTCTCGTGCACTTATCACCGCCATCAAAGTTTGAGCACGTTTCATTTCCACTATTTAGGTTAATTATGAAGATTGTTTACCATAAATGAAATCATTGATAAGTTTATTTCACTCCTAGGAGCATCACCATTTACATGTCGACATAATGCATTCATTGATTTATGAATACTGATCAGTCTAAAGTTTAATGAATCTTTGTGTTTATTAACTACCTCGGTGGTAGAATTTCCATTTGGATTTCTGAGGTCCTGCAGCGTTAGAACAGCTACATAAAACTACTTAGATGCTAACAACCAATTTATCCATTACTATGTTTATAGACAGTATTTTAAATCATATTAGTCAATTATTTTATTATAAGTAACTTCACCAAATTAAAAACACAAATGTGTGGTCATGATTTTCTCTTCTATGAAGAAAAAACTGATTAGTTAAATAATTGCCACATGTTAAGTGGTATTAATACATTGTTAGTTGTGAACCTTCCTCTTATTCTCCATTTTTATCACAGTTCTCGACCTCTTTCATTTTTTTTTGAAGTGAATTGTCTTTGAAAGATAGAAAGCATAAGCATTTAGCATAGTAGTAAATAATGGATAAATCCAAGTTAAAAAGTCTTAGCATCAGGACTTGAAGAACTTCAAGGCACTTATGATCTGGACATTAAAATTACAATTTGGCAAAAGCATGTACAAAGAGATTAGAGTCACACTGAATAAACTATCAGAACAAACGTACAGATTCTCGAGTTCAGGCATAATTCCTACACTGATTTCCCTGGAATTACTTGAGCATGCCTATTTCACCATAACCTCACCTGGTATATGTTTTAATCTTTTTTTAAATTTTAATTTATACTTTGCTTACTGGTATGAATATTTCCCCATATGATTATTTTCTACTTGTAATTTTTTCATATGAATTACCTGTAAAAATTATTTAGAATTAAAGAAAAGCATTTCTTAATTACACAGAGATGAATAAAGATGAAGTGAGATGAGCTACCCTAAAAGATAAATGCACAGTGGCTGATATTTCCTCAATGATTAAGAGTTCCTAATGTGCGCCATCTATTTTCTACTGGGGAAAAACCAGCCAATATGTATAAGTATGGTATACTTATCCAAACATCCACAAGTAACACCTGCAAGGAAAGATGGAAGCGAGACCTCGCTTCCATGGCACCATCAGCCTGCCGACTCCAACAGCAAGACCTTTGCAGAGTGGAGGTCAGAGGTTTGGAGCAAATCAGACAAAAGGAAACCTTCCCAAGGAGCTACAGCTCAGAGCTCAATACCCAGATTAGCTACAGACAAATGTTTAGCTACTTCTGGACTAATGTTCACCTCCAAGTAGGGTATTATTTAGAGACTCTTTATACACATGTCAGGTGTCTGAATAATTGAAGCTGTGATTTCCTTTTCTCTTTCATAAATACATAGATAAGTAATGCAGACTACCTTCTACTCACCTAGCATCACAGAAAATTTTCCTGGGCTGTCTTCCCCACCTGACTCCCTCTTCCAGCCTGTGGCGCTTTGCCCTAAATGTGTTCGAAAGGTGGAATCTCTGTTTTAATCTGCTCTAGTTTTCATCTCTTCAGGGATATTCATACAGTGTAATTCTCTGCATGGAACACAATGTAGATTTATGTATATAGATATTTAAATTAATTTTAATTCCAAGGATTAAAGTATTAATGCCACGTGGAAGTCTAGCATATGAATGTGACAATATAACACTTAAATGGATTCAGACTTAGTGAGTTTTAGGGGATCACCAGAGCTAAATCTGGAATGTTCGTCGATTTTAAAGTCGTTTACATTAGGCTGTGCAGTGTGGTTACACGATTTTACAAAATTAAAAGGATATTTTAATCTCAGTGCTTCAAAAAGAATACAGCAGTATGTTGATTTCATGAGTCAGAAGAAACTGGCAAAGAGTTCAAAATCACAAATTTGTCCTCTAACTTTATCATCACACTGTGTTGTAGATGCTTAGATACTGGTTAACTCTCTTGTCGGAAATGTGTCTGAAAGGTAGGGGCGAAAACCTGCCTTTGTGGGCCCAGCACCTGCCGTGGTGCTCTGCTCTACTCTGAGTTCTGGGAATGGTCACGGAAGAAATCAGTGAATGAGCTGCAGGGTGACTTCCTCAAGCACGTGTGATTTTTTTCTGGTTGTCCCATTCGCTGAATGTTATCTGTATATTGGGTGTGTGTGTGTGTGTGTGTGTGTGTGTGTGTGTGTGTGTGATTTTTACTGTTCTCCCTTGCAGAACAGAAGCTCTTTAGCAAGCATATTCTCTGTGGAAGGCACAACAGTTTTCCTCCCCATCCCACTCCCCACCCCACAGAGATGTCTGATGCTAATCCCTGGAACCTGTGAATATGTTACTTTAAGTAGCAAAAGGAGCTCTGTAGACTTGACTAGGCTAAGGGCTTTTTGACAGAAGATGATCCTGGATTATTTGGGTGGGTCCCAGGCAATCACGAAGTTCCTTAAAATGAAAGAGGGAGAATGCAGAGGGAGTGAGAGGGGTGTCCTAAGGGGATTCCATCACCATTGCTGCCTGTGAGGATGCAGGAAAGGGCCACAGCCCAGGTGCGCTGGCAGCCTCTGGATGCTGCGAACAGCAAGAAAACCGACTCTCCCCTGCAGCCTCTAGAAAGCAAGGCAGCCTGGATGACACCTTTTAGCCCAGCAAGGCCCATGCCCGATTGTCAGAACTGTGTAAGACAGTTAATGCATAAATAGAGTTTGTGTAACTAAGTTTGTGGTCCTTCGGTACAATGGCAGTAGAAAACTCACACAGCCCCTGGCACACCTTCTGATCCCTTCCGGCTTCGGACACAAAGGGAGACTCATATCTTTGCAGATTCTCATGCTCTTCACTTTATTTTACCTCCGTGTTCGCTACCCCACTCCATGCTGGAACAGGGTGACATTAATCAGGATTCCTATGTTTGCAAAGAACAGAAAGCTAATAACAACTCACTCAAACAAAATTTTTTCTTAATTTTCCAAGTCGAGGGGAGGCACATCTCAAAAAATGGGACCACTGAGGATTAATGGTGGTTTCAGTCCCAACTGAGATGAAGACCCAAATAACCCACAAAGACTCGGTCTCTCTGATCTGCTTTCCTCTGGAGACAAGCGTCTGTATTTCTATGATTTGTGTGTTCTCAGTGGCAAAACTGCCCTCTTTCTTTCAGGGAAAAATACTAATTTGCCCATCTTTGTGGCCTAGGGGCTTGAAAGGGAGCTATGGTTATTTACTGATATGTTAAAAAATGCTCCAAGTGTGTTGGCTTAAAATACAAGCATTGCTTTTATTTACTCATGATTCTGCAATTTGGGCAAAGCACATGGGAGACAGCTCAACTCTGCTCCAAGTGACATCAGCTTCAGGCAGCACAGTTGCAGCTCAAGGATCCACTTCCGAGATGGCCTCACTCACGTAATAAACGAGTTGGTGCTGGCTGTTGGCTGGAAGCTCAGCTGGGCCGTTGGCTGGGAGACGCAGTTCTCTGTCCCATCTCCTGTCACTGCTCCACACAGCCCGGTTGAGCTTCTTGCACTCTGGCAGTCTTTGAGCAGCTGAACTTCGTGCACTGCAACTGACTTGTCCCAAGCACAAAGTGGAAGCTTCTAGTCTTTTTTAAGGTTTTGCTGCAAACTGATGCAAGGTCCCTTGTGCCACATTCTACTGATTGAAGAGGGTCTCAGGACCCAGCCCATATTTGAGGAGAGGAGGCTGCATACACAAGAGCATGGCGACCGTTGTCACGGTTCATTGGAGCCCCCAGAGGAGCAGTCCCCACCGTGAAAATGGAGCTTTGGGAGTGATGGTCCAAACAGCACCATGGGGAAAACAGTGGGGTTGGTCCAACTGTTTGGACAGTTGGTTGCTCCATAACAACCATTTCCTGGAGAGCTGGAAAGTGTCCCCTGAAGCTATGCTCGCTGCCTTTCCCTCTAAGTATATTTACCATACATGTAGTTCGTACATCTTCTAGAGTTGGAGAGCTAATTAAACCTAAAAATTTAGGTCTAAGGTTAAGGAGTCTCAACCTTTTTCTCAATCAATGTCTCTTACGCCATGAAGGGAAATGGTGGTACTATATAGCAAATACTGATGCAAAGGAACTAAATTGTGCAGGATTCATGAGGGATGAACTGTAACGTGTCCAGTGCTGTGGTGTTTATTGCAGTAACCTTTTTTACTGTGACAATTTCTTGGATATAGTCGGGAAATATTTTCACCCTTCGCATGGTTTTTATTTATTCTCCACAGAACAGATCCCAAAATGTCCAAGTGCTACGGCATTTTTGTGGTAAAGTTAGAATATTTGAAATGCATTAAATTAATGTTATCTGTTTAGCGAGGTAGAATAAGATTTTTCACATTAACAAAGTTTTCTTTATAATATAAGCATACATTTTAGGGTACGATGGACTCAAATTACTCCCATTTGAATTTTATATTCAGTGAATGAACATGTGCTACTGAGGAAGAGGTGGGATTTAGGAAATTTATGTTTAAGGATTATTTAGGATGGAATTGCCAAAGATACTGGAGTCTGTAGAACACACTTGTTGGTTGATTTTAACTGCAGTAAATATGAAGTAATAACAACTGCATAAATTATTCACAGACTAGTCATGGATGTCAGGATTCTTTAGAGATCATTTCAGAAAACTGCTGGGCACAGTATTATTTTTATAGCTGTTTTTTCCTAATCCATGTACAAAAGAGATCTGGATCCATATGGAGTAGATTAAAGCTGATTCTTTTAAAATGAAGTTAAATATTTTAAAACATTCAAGTGAAGATTTCATGATCTTTCCTACTAAAGCTCTCTTTGGTGATTTGTTTAATTTAAATATTATTTTTGTCTTTCAGGGGGCCCTACATAGTGAATGTAGGAGATTTATTAAAAACCTTGGATCTCTTGAGAGTGCTTTAGCACTTCGCCTCAAAACCTGCACACAGGCAAAATTCCTGATATTATGAGTTGGTATTTTCAGTGTAAGAGGATTTAAAATCTCTCCTAAAAGCAAGGGCTGGTTAGCTATTTCTGAGCATCGTCATATCAGGGACCTAGCTACTTACCAGTCCCTCAAACTGAAATGGGGCAGAACAGAACACATGACATAAAGGAGGCCAATTTGGACCAAGTGCAAGGCACCAAATTCTTTTTAAACGGGCCTTTTGTTCTGGAAAGATACCCTATCCAACTCCAGAAGCAGCTGGAATGGATAAGCAGTATTCACAGTGGTGTGGCTCTCTTTGTATAGGCAGCTCTGGCTCATGTGGTAGGATGTTCGTTCATTAAAGTAGTTCGAGACACGGTGTTAGAAAGACTGAGTGTTTGGGTATTTGCAGATTTGGAGTTAGAAAGCCCAATGTTCTATTCATATGTTATGTGACTTTGAAACACTCCTAATAACCTTTTTGGTTTTTTCATAATAACGTTTTTGGGTCTCAGACCCCTATGCTCTAGGGGTTGTTCTGACGATCTAATGAGAGAAGGCTAAAATACTTCCCACCCTGCAGAGGACCACATTATTAAAATGTACATTATCTTGAGTAATACTATTAAAGCATGATGGAGTAATTGGCCTGGTAGCAATCTATTTAAAAATCCAAGTGGATTGGATGTGTTTTATTTTTTCAAAATATGTTCACTTAGAGAACATATAGAAGATCCAAAGTAGTCAGTGCGTTGTCTCCATTCTTTAAAAAAAAACATACTAACCCTCAGGAGAGATGACTGTACAAATTTTTTTCTGAATAGTTGGGAACTTTATTTTGTTAACTACAATGCAGAGGGTCATGGCTGTTGATAAAGAGAAATTTGCCTCCTGGTATCATCTCCTAAGATAACTTGTGTCCAGTCTCAGATCTGGGGATGGTGTGGGATGCGTGGGACCGGGCGGATGTTTTCATTAATTTTCCTTTGTCTGTCTTTCTCCCCCAGCTATCGGCAGGACCCTCATCCCCCGCTACTTTAGCACTGTGTTTGAAGGAGGGGTGACCGACCTGTATTACATTCTCAAACACTCAAAAGAGTCCTACCACAACTCATCCATCACGGTGGACTGCGACCAGTGTGCCATGGTCACCCAGCATGGGAAGCCCATGTTTACCAAGGTAGGGGGGCATCGGCAATGTGGCTTGTTCTCTGGGTGTATTTAAGCATAATAATTAAAGCTTCCTTCTGCAACTTTGAGCCTATGTCTCATATCTTGGACACTCAGCACTGTGAGAGAGTCTTTTTTGGGGTCACATGGCTAGCCTCGCAGCAAACACTGTTCTCAGTTGTATGCGTGTGACATGGAGCATTTTCAAGCATGACAGACCCTCCAAATTAAAAAAAGGACAAGTTTGGCTGCCTATTAAACTCAGGTGGCTAAGTTGGAATGTTGGTTTTTAGACAAAGGATCTCCCACAGCTGAAAGAACGTCCTCCTGACATGGATCATCTGATTCAGAGGCAGGCTCCTGTTTATCCAAAGACCATCTGGAACCACAATGATCATCATAGTACCATAGTTACTGAAAAATTCTACAGGTTACTAAAATTAAACCCATTTAAAAGCTAAATTCAATGTGAACCAACAGGACAGGAGGAAAATCCAACTAACCACAACTTAACCAAACGTCATCTTTAAAGAACAAAAATATAAAAGAAATTCAGGAATTTGGAGTCCAAAGGTGGTTTCCCCAAATTCTAGGTTCTGTGACTGGTCAGGCAGCAAGCTGGTTGTGAGAGAGAGACTGAGAAGCATGGGGGGGGAGGGGAGGATGAGGATCAACCTTTGGGGCAGAATTCAAGGCCTTTTGAAGGAATCAAAATAAGAAAGAGAAAAACTCCACCTTCCATACATTCTACACCTATGACCTTTCCCATACACAGATGGCTGATGTATGGAGTACTCCCTCTGGGCAAAGACCTTTCTGGAACACAACTGACAATCCCTTTGTGTCTTCTCCCCAGGAGAAAACTAGTAAGAACAAATATTTAACTACAAAATCTGGCAAACAGAAGCTTATTCTAATGAACACCAGTTCATTGCATTTTGACTAAGACTTGATGTGCAATTAATTTGTTATGCAAGATCTGTCCAGAAGGTAACTAGCCATGTAATATGAAAAATAAAGACATTCATTGAAGAAGATACAAAATACAAAAAACATTGTACACGGGACAATGAGGCCTCAGTCCCCTTCAAAGTAGGCACCGTGGGGCCTCACGCAGTTCTCCCAGTCACCATCAGCTACCCCATCATATTTTCCTGAATCTCAAGGATGGTCTGAAATCTCTTCCCTTTCAAACTTTAGTTTCAGGAAAAGCCAGAAGTTGCAGGGTGTCAAATCTGAGCTGTAGGGAGGCTGAGTCACCTGGGTGATTTGATGTTCCACCAAGGATGCTGCACGAGACATGCTGCATGAACGCAAAATCTGATGCAGATCCATTGCTCTACTTGCTCAGTCGTTTTGAATGCAACGGTCACACGGTGCACATGCTCACCCGATGGTGTCTACCGCTGGTCACTGACTAATACGGTGCGGTTGTTACTGTTCACACATGCACATTCCAGTCCACTTGCCTTGGCTGCCAGGTGACATCGATGTCACACAAACTGTTCTTGTTATATTAACAGTGGCTGGACTTATTCCAGACAGACCTCCTATTAACAATAGCAGCTATCTCTTGTAGTTGAAAACACAAATGACAATCCTCTCTTTATAGTTGAGAGAAGTTGAATTATCAGGGTTAGCAGCAAAAGCCCAAATTATAAAACTGAAGATATGTTTTTTAACTTATGGTACAATACACCAAAATAATAAAAATGAAGCATTTACTACTGAAAGTACTCTTTAATCTTGTTGGTGTAGTTTGATCTCTCTGCTGGCCACGATGGTGTAAAAAAAAAAGCAAAGTCAAAGCCCTGGCTGGTGTAGCTCAATGGATTGAGCACAGGCCTGCGAACCAGAGGATCGTGGTTCGATTCCCAGTCAGGGCATATTTCTGAGGTTGCAGACCAGTTCCCTGCAGGCCAGTTCCCAGCAGGGGATGCACAAAAGGCAACCATACATTGATGTTTCTCTCCCTCTCTCCTTCCCCTCTAAAGATATATAAATAAATAAAATCTTTAAAAAAAAAAGCAAAGGCAAAGATTAGAAAACGCAAAAGTACATCATCAAATGCCACCGACTGTATGGCATCTTGACTTTGTCAATAGACATTTTCCATGTAGGCTGGGGGTTGGATTTTCTCTTTCTTCATCTTTGACAGCTGAGCAGAGAGGAGGCTGCCACTGAGAGACAAGGAAGTTTCCACCGTGTGCAGAAGCTGCAGCCGGAAGGAGAGCTCTGCTGCGTGCAAAGGCACGATCACTGAGATGCTGATTGAACTGGCCTGTGTCTCATTTCATTTTGGAGACATAGAACACGTACAGAGTGCTGTGGATCAGATGGGTGCAAAGATAGATATCTAGTCTTAGTGTGAGCATTGCAGAAAAAGCCCTTCTCTGCCACTTCATTATTTTTATCATTATATTCTTTTGTCAAGGCCTAGTGTTACTTTTAGGTAATTCAAGGAACAAATAAAAATTCCTTAACCTTTAAGGGGGGGAAAATCTATGATAATTACATAAAACTTTTGCTCTAATGAAGGAGCTACTTATAAAACCTGTGGCCATTGATAGAAAAATGTATCCTGTGGTAGCCTTCTTTATCTATTTCCTCAATTTCTTTCTTCCTCAGGCCAAGATTTTTGTATTAATGACAATAGTCACTTGCTTTGAAGATACAGTGTTGTCTGTTCCAGGCTGGCTTTAAATCATAAAGAATATCATTCTCCTGGTGGATGGATAAAGTACTTTTTTTAAAAAAATTCCAATGAAGAAACTAGGCCTTTCGCTGGTGCATTTGTCCTCCTTTGGGCGCATCCCCTCTCAAGTGGCGGAGCAGCGGCCCAGGCACCCGAGGCGCGCACTGGAAGACCTGTGGGTTCTCCTGCACCCAGCTCTCTGGGTCTCCAGCTCCAGGCCCTTAGATCACCCACGTGACTCCTCCAGGGCAGAGCAGTTCTCCAAGTCTTGTAACGACCACTTCCACACTGTGATGAGAAATATTTTTCTCCGGGAAATCTAGCTTAGCTATGTGGACTTCGTCCAGAGGCTAATTATGCTCATTTATTTTTAGAAAACGTGAAAGGGTTCTTTTTTTCCCCCTTAGTGACTATTATACAACCCAAAGAATCTTTCCGATTTTTCTTTTGTTCTTATATTAATTAAAAATAGCTCATCTTCGAGTAAGAAAATAATCAGGCCATTGAGTATAAAACAGTGGGTTTAATGAACTTTCAGTGTCACAAAAAAAATAGTTTGGAAGTCGATGCTTTATTTTTAAGGGGAACCGGCTATTAGTACGTGGCATTACTCACCATGCTATGTGGGGCCCAGTATCATGTGTTCTAATTTAGACTATCAATAAACTCTAATTCCCCAAAGAGCATTCGAGCCTGTGGTTCTGAGTTGCCTTTATGAAAATTTGGTCAACTGGTGAATCAAAAATCAGCCTCAGTCCTAATCAGCAGTAATACTTAATATTCCTCAGGAGTATAGTCCACATTTTGCAATTTCCTGATCCTGGGAACATTATAGATTATGGATAAATATGTAATTAGAGTTTAAAAACATACATTAGGAAGCCTTTCTTTTCTGTATTCAATTTCAAATCAGGTTGACGAGAAGGCTGAAGAACCAGAGGCGCAATCACAGGTTTCAGAGTCAAAGATCCTCGAATTATATTTGAGGGTATGAACCCTGGCAGATGCTGAGATGGGCCCCCTCTTGGGTGCATGTTGGGTGACGTTTAGGTTTTACAAACTAGAACAGTAATCATGGCCATGAACAGATGCTCTCATCACTTCGGTAACCGCAGGTGTATTTTCTTCTAGTCTCAGTGATTTACTAAGCAATGATCTACCACTACAGCCAGGCATTGTGCAAGCGCACCCGCCGGTGTCCTGTCTGAGTACTCATTCTTGTCTTTGACGGTCCACCCATCATTCTAGCCTTAGCCACACTCTACCATGTTATCCTCCAAGCTGTAGACATCTGTACTCTTATCTTGACTAACCAAGTTATTATAACATCAGTGACCTTACTACTCTAATATATGAGTCTATGTGCATTTACTCATACAGCATCTCTAAGTAACATACAATGAGTTTTATGCAACTCTTAAATCTAAAAGCACTACTTAGTGCTTCCCCACTGATGAATCCACCGAGGTCTGGGGAGAGTGGAGCTCTCAAAGAGGCGCAGAAGCTCCTCACCCTTCCCAATTCTCTTCCCTGTACATCTCCTCCATCTGGCTGTTCCTGAGTTGTATCCTTTTATAATAAGCTAGCACTGTAGTAACTAATAATAATAATAAATAATAATTATTATTATATAATAACAACAACAACAACAACACTATTCTACGCATACTATTACAGGCACAAAGACCAAGGCAACTAAATAAACACACCTAAAAAGCACGTTCTATTTCATGAAAGCTCTATGGGATTAGTATTGTACATGGAACTACACTGTCCATATTGCTTCATAATCAGTCACAGAAAGAAAGGGGTTAAAAAGCTACCAGATAGTTTGAGAAATGTTCTTTTTTAGTTCTCTTGTCCCTGGCCTAGTCTCCAGCTAGCACGTGACGGGCGGAATGCCTGCCAGCCTCTTTCTTGTTGATCCTCCCGAGACCATCTGTGCTGGGGGCATTGATTAGAGTGTGTCTGCTGGGATTACATCTTTTCTGTTGCCATGCCAACTAATCAGCTGATTTTGGTTACCACAGAAACAAAATGTCAGAGCACATAGTAAGGTAACATGAATTCAGCACAACAGAAAATGTTTTCTTAATTGGGGACCCTTTTGATTTTAGATTCCAAGTGAAAGGCAGCTTTTTCAAAAAAGGGGGGTAACTTTAGATAAAAGCCACATTAATTGTATTGATTAAGAGGAATGCAGAGAATTTTTTTTGAAGAGTGAAAATTCATTCCCCTGTATAAGGAATGCCCATTTTCTATCATTTCCAAACAAGAAATATATATGTATATATATTTCTCTCTCCATATATATATGGAGAGAGAGAGAGAATGGAGAGAGAATATTCCATTTGTTGATTATTGCATGTAAAATAAATCACACAGACTTCTATTCCCTTTAACTTCCAAAATGGAGGCAGGGGGTGGAGAAAAGGCTTCATGAGGCTTGGGAGGAGGCTGCAGGTATAATTACTCAGGGAAGACCAGCAGCGACCAATTCTCCATCCTTTCGTTCAGAATAACATCCAACATAGCCGACTCAGATTCGATTCTAAGGACCGTGCTCTTGCACACAATCTGCCCTGAGTAAAGGCAACTCCTTGGTTTTAGCTAAGAAAGGAGGAGCCCAAGGGTAGTTACAAATTTCTCTTTTGTAGCCCCCATGACAGTTTGACTGCCGGAAGTGTCCTCAACCAGTGGCTGTTGCATAGAAAACAAAAGACTCAACTTTTCAGATGCTCCAACCCAGTAATTCATCAGAAGGACCAGATCCAGGCCTTCCCGTTAGGACATTCTAGTCCAGTAGGAGTAAACCAGGGCCTCCATCTGCCCTGGGTTGGTGGTTCACAAACAGAAAGCAAATAGGTTAGATCATTTCAAAACATGACATTTAACTGGGTAATACTCATTTAAACGTTCAATAATCCTCTCTCTTAAAAGAAACCAGCACAGGAATATAACATCCAAATATTCCTATCCTTGTTGTCCAGGCACTTCCCTGTCATTTGCTGGCTGTGGTCACCTCCCTTCTGTGGAAGTCTTCACTGCAGGTGGCTTCTGTCATGCTAACAGCCTGGGGGAAATTGTGTGGCTTAATCTCCATGGAACTCTTTGGGAACCCTTAGTAAATTAATTCCAACGCTGAGATGCTCCAGAGGTGTAGTTTGGGGACACTAGAATCTTCCCCATGTCCGTGTGCTCAACATCACGGCTAAGGTCAGAAACAGGGCTCTGAAGACCACTCAGCTGGGGAGTTTGGGGGCAAGGTGCCCACACGCCTGAAATTACCTACAGATTCTGCTCATTGGAATTGAGTTAGAGGTCTTCACCCAGATTATTAATAATTATCTTCCAGGGCTTCTGAGACCTTTGATAAAGTGGAAATGGCAGGAGTTGACAGCATCTTTCTTGAGCAGTGCCCTGTCCCCACCCATTACTAATTCCCCTGCACTGGTGTTTGTAGCTTAAAGAAAATGCTACCTTAAATTAGACTCTACCAAGAGCACCTCACCCAGTGCCTAGGACATAAACGAAACTCAATATGGCGGCTTTTTGTATTAAATTCCCAGAGAGAAAGTAAGTATTAATATTTCATAAAAGGCAGCTATAAACTGCCAATTATCTTCATAGACTATAGTTTCAGAAATGATCATATCCCTATTGAGTTAATCATTGTGTTTTTTTTCTTTTAAGTTGTATAATGCAATGATTTCCAAAGTTTTGTTTTGTTTTTTTCTTTGCCATAGGAAATATTTCTTGGAAACTTTTTGGTTAGAAGCCCAATGTAGTAAAACAAATAAAACTGAAGCTGACCTGGTTGCACTGAAGATGGGAAGGGGTCTCAGAGTCCAGGTGGAGGCCAAGCCCCACCCCCCAGCAGAGCCCCCGAGGTGCCTCTCCTGAACCCCCAGGTCTCCGATAGCTCTGTCCACCTGGGGTTCTGTGTTGTCCAATTGCATTTCTTTGAGCTCTAGAGCTCTTATTTGTTGACAACCTGTTACACAGTGGGTGCAGTGCTAGAAAATCTACATATAAAATTTCCTTTTATGTACTTCTCCAACAGCCCTGCCTGAGGATATTTTTATTCTCATTTTACAAATGTGGACACTGAAACTTAGGAAAGTCGATGGTCCCAAAGTTTAGAAATGAGTGAAAAGCAGAGTCAGGGTTCGAATCCAGTAATTTCTGACACCAAAGCCTCCATCCACTATTTTTGGACTGACTGCGTCTCTAAGGCCACCATGGACTGAGTAATGAGTTGTGATGATTTAAACTGGACCAGTGTGTGACCACCACTACCGGTCTTAGAGTTGAAATAGACTCAGTGGTGTGAGATTGCCTAGTATTTTCTCACATTTAAAGTCATTAACAGTGAAAAGAAAGATAAATAAAATAGGAACTCCATGCTAAACATGATCTGAATATCAAAAGACTAAATAACTCCCCTACCAAAAAATAAAAAGCTCCCCATCACTAATCTGCCTACCAAGGAAGGGAGCCTCAGAAATTCCTTTTTATTAATAATACATATTTTTCTTAGAAAGATAAATTTGCCACCACCCCTAAAGGCTGGCCCTTTATGCAATCAGAATTTGTCATTGCTGATATGATGTGATTTAAGGAATGTACTTTTAAATAGGTTCGAATTTCCACTTGTCAGTAACTGATACCCACTGCCTTGGGTTAAGCATTGTCCTCTGGAATTTTTCCTCGGAAATGAGAACCTCTGGTTGGATCATCTTACAGTATGTCACACTTCAACACGAATAATTAGATATGCTCTCCCAAAGTAGGAGCAACTGAAATTAGAACAAGAGTGCAAGCTCCTATCATCTAAGATTCATGAAACTGAAAAAAAGAAGTTGGTAGGAGGATGCCGTTTTGTGGAGTCCAAAGTCTGTGCCATGCATTTTGGACATAATCTTGCTGAAAGATGGGGTTTGTGAGCATATTTACAAGTGAAGAAATGGAGACTCCCAGTTCCGGTCATAACTAACACGGTTACAACTAGATCCTAAGCAGCTGCACTGTCTTTTGAACCCACTGATTCTTAGGCTTGTACCTGTCTCCGTATGCCATGGGTCAGCCACTTGTGTCCCATTTTGTCAAGGCTCAGAGCCACCCAAGGACAGTCAGAGAGGCCACGTTGGGTAGGTGACATGTGATTTAAAGAATTTGGGCATTCACAATGTGCACAACAAATGAGTGTGTCGTTTGTTGCTTCTAGGTGTGTACAGAAGGCAGACTGATCTTGGAGTTCACCTTCGATGATCTCATGAGAATAAAAACATGGCACTTTACCATTAGACAATACAGAGAGCTAGTCCCAAGAAGCATTCTAGCCATGCATGTAAGTAATTTTCTTTCTCTTTCACTTTCTTTCCTGTTACCCCTCATTTTATTCAAGGAGGAAAAGTACAGTTTCTCTGCGAGAGAACTCCAGTAGTCTTCACACTTTACCTAATTAATGCCAAATGTTGAGTTTTTCCCTTAACCATTTTAATCCACCAGCCCCTTTTCTCCTCCTTTGTTTCCAGTGTGGTGAGTTCAGAGCCTTTTCTGTTTGTTTTGATACTTTATTATTTTAAACTCTGAATTGAGGTTACCACAATAAACTGTGCTTTTCTTTAATTCCATTCAGTCATTATCCAGTACTGCTCTGCCTGGGCTAATAAACTGGTTATATACAACTGGGAAAAGAAATAAGACACAAAATAGGAAAAATAAGTTCCAGTTTTGATTGGAACCATCTGAGGGGACATGGGGCCCACAGACCTCAGATCTGTGTCGAACAGTGTTGACCTGTTCTAACCACTGTTGGAATGAGCTAGAATATTTGGGGTTCTCTTGGCTTCTGTTGGATGTAAATCACTTCAGATTTATTGAACAACAACTAAGTGCAAGAGTGCATTTGCTGCCGATCTGAAGATACGTTGCAAAAGGAAGACTTGATGAGAGCTATCAGGGCAATCTCTGAAGAAGTCAAAAGGCACTGACTCAAATAAGCCCCTTCCCTTTCATACGAGATATGGCACTTTCTGGGGAAAAACTTGGGAGAAAAGCCAGAATTAATGAGCCTGACGTTTAAGGCCCAGTATGATCAAGAGAATAAGATAACAGTAGTTGGCATTTGATGCGTGTTTCCTGTGCCAGGCCTTGTCCTAAACATTTTATGTATATTATAATTAATCCCCACAGTAACTTAGAGGAGTGAGTTGTCATTCCTTATTCCTGTTTTAGAAGGGGGGGGGGAGTGAGGCTCAGAGTAGTTTAACCAGTGGTCCAGTATTTTTCAATCTGAAAGATGTCAACTCAGCTGGTTCTGACTCCAAAACCTAGACTGTCGGACCAAGTGGCCCCTAACTATCCAACTCCAGGCCACCTCTCCAGGCTTTTGTTCTCAGCCCTCCCCTCCCGGCTGATTAACCCAATCTCTGCCCTTGCACTTCCTTTTGTGGCCACTCCCACACCCTCCCTCTCCCATGACATTGCTCTGCCTCTGCATAACCCAAGTCTTCCTCAATTTTCAAAGCCCAGTTCATGTCCGTCACTCTTCTTGAAGCCTTCTGGAGTAGCCAGTCTTATTATTCTCAAGATAGACTGAGGGCAGTGGGCGTAAACCTGGGTCCTGAAAAAAGATCATGTAAGTTTGTGTCCTTGCGCCTGTGCGAGCTTGGTCAAGAGACATTGACGTCTCTGTGCTTTCAGTCCTTCATCTATAAAATCAGTGTAGTGATAGAGCCTGCCTTAGAGGATTGGTTTGAGGACTAAGAGTTAATGCATCTGAAGAACATAGAACAGCACCTGGCACATAGGAGGTCCTCTGCAAGTATGGTGACTGGTTTGTAGCAGCAGCAACCACATCCTCCCATGTATTTCTTATTCTCTTATCATCCGACTATAATGTAAGCTCCTTGAGGCTGAGCACGACTACCTGATGCATCTCTGCATAGAACCAGGTCTTCCTGGCACAAGGGAGGTTCAATAAATACTGGTCACATGTCCACAGAAGACCCCCTTTCCACAAAGTGATGTGAAAAGTGATACATTCTGTTGTCTCCTGCATTTTTTCCTATATGTATACATACGCAAAGCCAATTGGTTGTGTCACTGTGATAAAATTCTTCAGAAAAGCGTAAATTCAGAAAAGCATTAGTAGAACCTAGACAGTCTCATGAATGCAGACCCAGAGTAGAGGGATATTTATTTAAGTCTCCCTCTGTTTAGCAGCATTCTCTCATACCCATTAAGAAAGAAAGAAGACAGAAGGAAAGAGTGTCAACCAAGAGATTCATCTTAAAATAATATCCAGAAAGAGTTCTCATTTTTCTAGCCAAACAGACCATTTGAGGTAGCCTGTAGAATGTTAGTTACATCCCTCTTTTGAATGTGGCTGATATTTTGGAAAATGTAGTGATTACCCGTATGGTCCTGGGGAATGAAAATTGTCGAGGACATCTATTTCTAGCCTCAGTTTAATGGGGAGAAAATTTCGAATTCTTAAATATAAATATGTATATTTATTTTATGCATAAATGTTACATATATGTGCACCAGAGCCATTGCAAAGTTTTTAAATATGGTCTCAACTGCAATGCTGTTAAAGCAACACCATCACCATAGAAAACAAAGGCTCACTCTGAGGCAGGGAGCTCCCAGGTGAGGAGGCCACGCCCTGTCTGGTAGGTCCCAGAGGCCTAGAGGTGTCCCGACAGGTGGCCCTGTCTGGGCCACCCTCCTCTGAAGCCACAGGCCTCTCACAGAGCAAGTGAAGTTGTTTCTCCTGAGATCTAAAAACACATCCAACTCCGTTTGATCTGGGCCATAGGTCTCGCACTGGTGTCCCACAAGTGTCCTTAAGCATTATAAGCAAGTGTCTTGAAATGCAAATTAAATAGTTTCCAACACCCTGGCCCTCCCAGAGAAATCAACAGGGTCAAGATTGCACTTCCCAGTCACTGTAGCATAATCTTCTTGTGATCCTCTTGCAGGGATAAATATATGTGATTTTTTTCCTGTTTAGGCACAAGATCCTCAGGTCCTGGATCAGCTGTCCAAAAACATCACCAGGATGGGGCTAACGAATTTTACTCTCAACTACCTCAGGGTAAGAGCAATGTGATGATCGTATCTCCTGGTGAGTTTGAAGAGTCCTTTAGAGGTTCATAGGTTTCTTCAACCAAGGAGTTAATATAGCCCAATATGTATGTCTTATAACATGACGTGTGTGTTTATGTGAGTGTGTGTGGTCAACATAGGAAGGAAGTTAATTAACAAGCATCAAACTTAGACTTTGTCGGGGTTGAACCTCCTTTGTACATTTGTATCACTCTTGGAATTAGTTATTCAAAGGCTGGTAATGTTTGTCCTAAAATGCCTTGGTGCTGTGTCCCTCTTGGTTGTCTCAAGTTTGTAATGTGCTCTTGTGGAGTTCACGACCCCTGCCTCTCTCCCCAGCAACTGGTCACCCCCCGAGGAAGCTCACGGTACCCTCCCGAGACAGTCCCTAAAGGAAGTCCGACCAGTGCTGTAGCACAGATGTGGATTTCTAAGGCTTCTTGGGGGTCCTCTGTGTGCTATCTAACAGATTTTCTGGCAGAGATCTAGAGTCAGTCTTCACTTAAAAGAATGAAGTGTTAGGCAAATGTTCTCTACCTACATGATACTGAGAGCCCCTGAATCTGGTCTAACAGGGTAACATATATCATACCAGTTTTTAGTGTAATTGCACATGTTGGGGGTAAGGGGTGTGGTTTCCTCCCTAAAGCCAGCACTGTGCCCCAAAATTACCCATAAGGAGACAGCCACAGTGCACACTGCTTTGCCTCTGAGTGCTGAGTTCCTTTATTGTACTGGGTGGTGTTCACTTCTCCGGGGACCACCCCTCCTCCATCCTAAAGTTTGTACTCTTCTTTCTCCATCCTTAAGTGCCCTGCAGGTTAGCAAATTCAGTTTTGTGTTCAGGATTATGTTCATGTATGCTGAAATTCTGAACTGCTTTGGCCAGACTTTCTCTTGTTTACATTAAGAGTGATTTGGACAAATGTTTTGAAGTCCTCTGCTCACTGCCGTGGGACAGGGGCTAGGGGGTGCTGAAGACTCAAAGTCATGGTGCTGGCCATCAAGATACTCACTCTTGCCCTGGCTGTTGTAGCTCAGTGGATTGAGCATGGGCCTGTGAAGCAAAGGGTCACTGGTTCGATTCCCAGTCAGAGCACATGCCTGGGTTGCAGGCCAGGTCTCCAGTAAAGGACACATGAGAGGCAACCACACATTGATGTTTCTCTCCCACTCTTTCTCCTTCCCATTCCCTCTCTCTAAAAATAAATAAATAAATAATTTAAAAAAAGAGAAACTCACTCCTGTGAGGGTCAGACCTATAAACAGGGGACAATATATACAATGATAGAAGTTTCCAGATGGAATTATAGAAATACAAAACAGAGACATCTCAGAAGGATCGTAGACAGCTTTCTGGAGGAGGTGATGCCTGAACTGGGTGTGGGAGAATGAATTAAGCAAACCAGAGAAAAGGGCAGGAAGGCCATGTCCATCAGAAGGAAAACAAAAGAGTAGGGAGCAGAGGCTGGAATTTCCAAGCAGTTCGATGATGCTGGACATGAAGTGAGAGGCCAGAACAGGTCGGGGAGAGAGCTAGTTGGGAGTCAGGTCTTGGAGCAACTGACTGGCCATGCTGCTGTGCCAGGAGCCTCTGAAAGGATTAAATCTGAGAATGGCAAGGTCCTCCTCCTGGGCAGTGGGAGAAGATACCTTTATTCTTCAATCTAGATGCCCAAGAGCCAAATTCCAACACAACAAGAGCCAGGCCAGCCTCAGCCCCACCTTGTTTCAAGGGACACAAACAAGGCTGTTCTCAGAGGCAAAGCAGAGTCTGCCTGGGGTGGGGTGGAGTGAGAGGGGTTGGCATGTGATTTATCTCAGCCAAGATAGCTGCTGCTATGTTCTCTCAAATCTGCAGGCTCTGCATTCAGACCTGCCCCACCATGGGGATGCGGGCACAGTAGAGGCGGGTAGCAAGGCCTGGCAGTTGAGGGTCTGTGGTGTTGTTCTATCGGAAGTTTGATCTGCACTGCTGGGCATTTCGTCTTCTCAGGGACCCTGAGAGGTTGAGTTTCAACCATCCGAAGGTGCCTCTTCTTGGGCAGATAAAGAAGTTTCACACTGTATGTCCTTAGCTGACCCCACAGAGGAATCTGGGACTTTGTTGTCTATCCTAGGCTTGCTGCTAACCCTCCAGCGAGATCTTAAATAAATTCTTTATTATATCTTTTAGCTACATATAACTCAGGTCAATATCTTCTGAACTCCCTCTCTCCCTCAGCCCCTTTCATCATCATCAGTAAAATGGTGACCCTCCCCCTGGGGTCAGTAAGGCCCACCTGGTCCCCAGGTCCTGCAGTTGTCTGATTCTCACTTAGAAAGATGAAGGAAACCATACCTGCAAAGGTATGACGAGAGTACCAGCCCCTCTCCTGATGGTGACACAAGAAAGCCATTTAGGGGTTGGGCCACATACAAGAGCATTCCCAAGACCACCATTTAATGCAGTGCTTGCTGTACTCTGTGCTGTGCTGGCCTCACCTGTCCTGACTTAACTAGTCTTTGCAATGGCCCACGTGCACTAGCACTGCTCCTGTAGAGCCAGGAGCAGAGGGTGGGAGAAAGTGAAGTCAATTACCCAGCTTTACCTCATTCACAAAGTGACAGAAGTGAGACATGAACTTGGGTAGTCTGGCTCTAGAATCCAGGTGCTTCATGGCGAAACTCTGTACCTTTCAAGTAAGGCTGTAGAATGACGATATTGATAGGAATTGGATCATGTCCTTCTTGCCTTGATGGGAGGTTCAGCATCCATCACTGGGTCCTTAATCCACTCTGCCAAAAGTAGTATCTTCACCTTGTAGGGTTTAGTGTCAGGAGTAAGTGAGATAATTCATGCAAAGGGGTTAGCACAGGGTCGAGGGACACAGGGTACCCAGGGAGTGCTTGTTGTCATATGTTAAGCATCTACCACATGCCTATCAATGTTCTTCATACTAGAACCACTTAGAGGAACATGGTACCCAGCTTTCCTCTCTCCTCCCGGGTCCTCTTAACACTATTTCCCTGGCTCATGCATCTTGCTTCAGCATCTGTTCACCTCTCTGCCTTCATTTCTTCCTCTGTTCACTCATTCGATCGCATCTTAATCTATTGATTGGTCAGGACACGTTTGTTGAACCCACTCTATTTTTCTGGTAGTGTGCCAGGTGTGGCCCATCATTGTGGCAAAGATGTGGCCCCCTTCTCAACACAGCACTAATGGGCTGGTGGCTGAGGGTGGTGGCTGTTGTCAACTGCAGCTCCAAGGAGGTTCATGGATGTGGCAGGGTGTGCGAGGCCCGTGAGAGCCCAGGGAAGGATCCATGGGCCTCAGGAAGAGGGTCAGGGTAGAAGCCATCCCCCGCAGCAGCAAGTCCTCAGAGCGGCTCTGTGCACTCAGCAGGTCACGGCTGAGCAGAATGCAGAACTCAGCGCCCAAAGCTCATGTATGTGGCCTCCATGATGAGATGTGGCCTCCACAATGAGACCTGGCCTCATGTGTGCTCACTGAGAATGACACACCAAGGTTCTTTCTTCAGTTTAGACCTGGGGTCTAAGATGTCCCCAGTGTTATCATCCAACCTTTGTAAGACAGCTAAGCTGTCACAAATGCATTCATCTATAAAATTGCTTTAACACCTGGAGCTCCCCAATCCTTCAAAGGAACACAGCTTTGCCTCGAGCCCCAGAAGGCCATCTGAAATACTGTTTAAATAGAATGAGCAAGGAGTTTCAATATGCTTGTCTTCTGTGCAACAAAATTAAGCAGTACAAAGAGTAAGCAGTCACCCAGCTTTGCCAAATCAAATCCATTTATTCCCATGAACTCCAGGTCCTTGTCAGGAGGCCTGTGGTCAGGGCGCATGCAGAGCTGACCCAGGTGGCTCCTGTCATTGAAAAAAGGAGCAGGCGGAGCACAGTGGCCCAGCCATGGAGCTGCTCCCCGATGCTCGTCTGGCAACACTTTGGAGAGGAAGATTCTGGTGACAACAGAACAGCTGTTGTCATTAGATCTGAGTTGTCAAATTGCAGCCTGTGCTTCCCATCACCTCCCAGCATCACCAGGCTGTGCTAAACGGTGGCTGCTTGCCGGTCCCAGGGGAGCAGCAGCTGGAGGCTGCTGAGTGGGGATGGCCCTCTGATTAGGTATGGTCACACTTCATCTGGGAGGCCGAGCTTGCTGATTGAGTGTCCTCATGGTAGTTATCCAGTCTAGGGCTGGGAACAGGCCTGTGGTGTGTTGAAGTCACAGCTTTGAAGCTGTTGGCTTGTCCAGAAACTGGGTGGTACTTTTCACAAACTCTTCCCCATCTGCCAGGGAGGGAGGATGTTTCCCAACGTTGGGAGCCTGGCCTCCCTCCGCCAATGCATTATGGTGAGGGGACTAGAGCCAAGAATGGGGCGCAAGAGCTGAGCTGGGATCAGGAATGTGTCCTGCTGTACCCCTGTCATTTTGTAGAGATCCAGTCCAGCAGCCACGGTCAGTCAGGCAGATACCAGGGCCTCCAAGTCAAGGAGACCTGGCTGTGGAGTCCTGTCAGCTCCCACCAGATCCACTTTGCCCATTTTTCATTATTCATTCCACGAGCACCCACGGCACATCTTCCCTGTGCCAGGTCTCCACCGCCTTCAAGTTGGGCACTGCCTATCTGGGTGAGAAAGAAAAACAAATGTGTGCTGGGAGAGAAATCCGTTCCGGGTGCAGACCTACATGTAATAGCTAACACCTTTGGAGCACTGTGGGCCAGATACCGCAGCTAGGCACTTTGCAGACAATCTTTTAAAAACACAGCAGCCCCATGAGATGGGCCTTTTTCTAAGTCCTCCTTTGCAGGCAAGGGAATTGAGGCACAGAGATGTAACTACCAAAGGTCATAGAGCTGGTAAGTGGCCGAGGAGGGATTTGGGTGGCCTGGTTTTGTTTTTAAATTGTAAGTCCTTCATCTAACCTAGGAATACTTTGGTGGCATCTGCTATGTGTCACACAGAAAAGGGAGTGTTTACAAAAATGGAGAAGGCGTTTTCCCTTCCCCAGGGAGCTGAAGGTGTTGTTGCAAATAGGTCTGTTTCCAGGTCCCACTGTCCAACCTCAGCTGGGGACGCATGCCCAGAGACAAAAAAGAGTGCAATAGAACTACAAATTTCTTATTGGTGATTGTTTTTGTCCATTTTCTTTGGCCAGATTGTTTTGCTGCAGGGATACATAAACCTTTTTATGCATTATGTTTAACATGACTCTAAAGCAGCTCATCCTGTGTCCCGGCCAGAAGACACTTCCTTGGTGCTCTCCCCTTTCTCTCCATGCATATGCAGAGTATCCGCATAAACGTAATCAGCATACGTACATTTTGTTAATGTGATTTGTAAACACTTCAGCGTGTTTCTACCTAGGCATCCTATTAACTATTTATAATAGCTGCAAAATATTCCCTTGGGGTGCAATGACAGTGCCTATTTACTCTTTTCTCTGAATGTCGAGCACTGAAGTAATAAAGGTCCGGTCGCTGCTGCCTTTAATACCCTTCCTCTAACCTCCACTGCCATGTCCTGCTCCCACTGGTGTTCGCTGTGAGCAGAAGGCTGAGCTACGGGACCGTGTGTGAAGGACAAGAACATGCTATGGATTCAGAGAAGTGTGGGTTCAAATCCAAACCCCCTTACTACAGACAGGGGCCTTCAGCACATCCTTTCCTTCCTCTGCAGCCCCCTTTCCTTATCTGAAAATTGGGAAGAATAATTCCACACATTGGCAGAACTGGTAAGATTAGAGGAGTTAAAGTCGGTAAGAGTCCGGCACACAGAAGGAGCAAACAGAATACTAGTCCCCTCCAGGGCTGTCTAAGCAAATCAGGGCTCAATGCTCACTCACTTCTCGTGTAATATTGATCAACTGCCTTAACCACCTGGCACCCCAGTGTTCTCACGTGTGAAGGGTCATGCACACTGTGAAAATCCTGGGAAGTGTGTCACAGGTGGAAGTGACAGTGATAGTGCGTGTGAAAAGTACATTAAATTACGGCAACGGGAAGCCAAGTCAGTTTCCTCTCATTTATCATCTCCTGCACATCGGTCATGGCCTTAAAGTCGTCACTGAGACTCTGAAGCCATATGATAGATCAGAAAAATGAGAAATCAGTGATTAATGATATCTGCCAAGGCGGGGAACGGGAAGGAGGCTGAGACACGTGCATGCCAAATCCTGTTTGGCACCTTTCCCAATATTAACGTCATTACAAATGTAGAGTCATTATCACTACTGTCTATAAGCTCTTTGCTGTTGTTAAATAAGTCTAACTCTTCAAATAAGCAGCAGCATCTCTTGGGCTTGCAAGCACGTAGGCCCCACAGTAATGTTTTCCGATTCTGTACTCTTAATTTCCCCAGTGAAGAAAGAGTTTTGCTGGGGTTATCATTGTACTTTAAAAACCACCGGTCCCTGCATGTAACTTCCACTGAGAGCAAAGGAGTGTCATCCAGGGCCTCAAAGAGCTGGGTGATTCACTTTGGAAAATGACCCCCCAACCACAGGGCACAGAGGGGCCTCTAGAAGAATGCACATGACTAGAGGCAGCATTTGGGACCCCGCCGAGGGGGTGTCTTCTGTTTCTGTAGGCTGGGCTGCCAGCCAGGGTGTTTTCCTTGGTCCTCTGCATGGGAAGGAGTGCGGTGGGCCCCTTTCCCGCCTGAACATTAAGGCTGAGGCGGATGGGCCCTGTGACGAGTCTGACGCAGAGCTAAGGCCCTGTGCATCCAAGGACCACAGAGGATCACAGTTTCCATCCTGTCACCATTAGGTGTTAAAGGAATTCTGTACGTTCTCAGTGAAACGGTGAGGTAGGCATTACTATCCCCATGTGACAGATAAGAGCTTGTCTCTGCCTCGGATCACCAAGCTAGTCCAGGACAGCAGAGCTTTCCCTGGTGCAGGTCTGGCTTCTTCCCCAACCTGCCCCACACTGCACTGCTAGTGAGAACGGGCTGCGTGGAGCGGCCCTGCATGGGAGGGAGGGTGATTTCTGAGTGAGGGACTGTCCTTCTGACTGTTCCAGCCCTGGCTTCCTCCTCAGAGAGAGGCTTCATCTCAGAGGAGGCTGAGAAGGGCCTTCCGAGCCCTGGGAACGCTCCACAGGCAGAATGATTAAGACTCGGAACACCCGAAGGGGACTTTTAATTGCACTTGGAATGGAAAAGTAGTACACATGACGACATGATAAGGGAATTAAAGCAGTAGACACTTAAAGACATGACACACCCCAATGCACAGACATACCAGTGTCTAGAAAACAGTGCTTTCTGATAGTCAAGCCAGAGGGAATGGCTATCAGGACATTAAAAGAAAATATATATACGTACACACATACGTATAAACAGAAACAGCATTTTAACAGCAATTCTAGCTGAAAATAATTTCACAGGCACAGAGGCTTCTAAAATTCGTAGCCTTAAAACTACAAATGGGGCCAGGATTAAAGAAAGTAATTTCCCAATCTCAGTAGAGAAAGAGGAAGAAATTGTTGTTTAACAAGACACTGAGATTCTAGGGAGATGGGAAGGTGGGAAATGGGTGGTCTGAAGGGACAAAAGCCAGGGGACTGCAAAGTTAAGTACCAGATGGAGCCCAGAATTCATCCTCCTGAGAAATGGCCTTTTCTGATTGTCTAGAATGATATAAAAAATGGAAGGTTTGGATTTAATTTGATCTAGTTTTAGATCCTAGACAGGGAAGTATCCTGAAATAGGAAGGCAGCTAGTTTTTGTCACTGCTTGGCCGTGAGGTTCTAGAGCTTTCTCTGTGTCTGGTGTCTGGCTGTGCTCTAACCGTGCTCAGGCACCATCTTATTGCCCAGACCAAACTCTTTAAAGACAATGCCTGTGGGTAGATTGTATGGCCTCAACCTCAGCTGGTCCATGGAGTATAGTTGGTAAATAACAAACAAATATCTGAAAGGGGAAGGGCAGATGAAGTTCAAGACTCTGGTCTTGATCTACATAATGAGCTTGGAATGACTATAAACATGCACTATAATGAAGAGAAAACAAGTAAGATTTAACCTGTTCACCATTCACCTCCCAAAGGAGAAGGGAGGGTGTGTGCCGGCATTGTGGAGCGCCTACTGTAGCCGAGACGCAAACTTGGTTTTCTTTCATCCTCACCAGCTTTGAGGGAGGTGTTAATGACCTCATTTTGCAGAAGACACTGAGACCCGTAAAGGTTCTGGGAGTCATCTGATGTTGTTCAGGGGCAAACTGCCAGGCTGGGACTAGACTCCATACTGGCCTAATGCCATCAGCACTTTGTCACGCCACAGCAATGTCACCTCCTGACACAAGTGGGGTTGAAGACCTGGATTAGATTAGTCATATCTACTGACACGGTGAGGCTGTTTTGGCAGATTGTCAACAGGCATTTGTCAGCAGATGCAACAGGTGGAGGACACTGAACCCCCAAGTGCAATGGGGTTGAATCCCCGACTGGGCTCGCCCAGTGTCTCACATCCCTGTTTATCTCAAGGCTTTTCTGGAATTCCAGGCCTCAAGGCCATTATTAACTCCCAGATTTTTATCTCCAGACCTCTATTCCTAGTGCCTAAACCTATATTTTAAAAACACGGATCATGTCATATTCCCTCCAAGGTCATATTCCTTCAACCCATCTGCTCAAATCCACCTGGTGAAAATCCTGCAAGGCCTGTGGGCTCTGCCCTCCCAGCTTCCTCTCACTGCAGCCTCCAGTCTCCTGGTCTGTAGTTCTAACACACCAAGCCCCTCCCCATGGCAGGGTCTCTGTCCTTGCTTATCAGACCACTAATCTAGCTATAGAAACTTGGACAATTGTCTTCCCTTTCAGGGCCCCAATTTTCTCTTCAATAAAATGGAGATAATACTCTCTCATCTGAAGGAATTGTTGAGAGGGTTAATTGAAATGATACTGGTAAAGTGCTTAGAATAAAGTCTGGCACATAGTAAATATATATTGGCTACTTTAGCATCACCACCACCATCGTCATCATCATCCTCATCATAATCATCATCTCCATTACCTGGAAATACTCTGGACAGATTTTTGCATGGCTGGTCACTATTATTCAGGTCTTAAGACCCATCTCCTTCTGCAAGAGGTCTTCCCCAGTCAGCCTATGTAAAGCGACCTCACCTGCCAGTAATTTCTCTCACACCTCATTACCTGTTTTATTTTCTCTGGGACATTTTCATCACTTGAGTTCTCTTGCATAATCCTAGTTTACCCTTCTATTTCCCTGCCTCTCATGCCTGCCACTGGAGTGTAAATGTTTTGAAAGCAGGAATCCTTCACCTTTTTCCCTATAGGCAGTGGATAGAGTCCATAATTTTGTGTCTACTTTGCCTGAGATGCGCTCCTTAAAAAGCTGGAAGTTCTAAAGAGCTGACCATTTACAAAACCCACAATCCAAGTGTTGCCTTGGAACACTTGAATGCACTTATATGAAGACTCTTAACCATCCTTGACACTTTACACTCAATGCCTGGAGCACTTTTCACCCACGGATTTGATGTTCTTCTTTGCAATTCGTAAACAACCTTGTTTGTGAGGGTAGATGAGGGATGTCATTAACTCTGTTCGATAAATGTTCCTCATTGGTAAATCCAGGGATGTTAAGAATATCTTCTAAGGACTTCTACTTAAACATTCCAAAAAGAAGGAATACAAAATAAAAATACTAACAAATATGGAAAATAAAGCGTTAATTAGTCTCATGCAAGAAATGAGGAAGCTGAAACCAAGATGTTGTATAGCTGGAAGGAGGCTGGACCCAAGACTCCCTACCTGGTAGTAATATTGGATGGGTTCTGGTTTTCTTTTTGTCTTGGTGTCCCATGTGTAGGACAATTCGGATCCATTCAATCCACAAACAATTACTGAGCACCTACTGTATACCCAGGTCTCCTCTGGGTCCTGTTAGTCTACACATGTTTACTGAACACCTACTTCATGCTTGGGTCTACTCTGATCTCTAATGAGAAAATTCCCTAATTGGTATTAAATGTTTCTGGGCTCATGAGAATCTCATACATGCTGCCTCTGATCTAACTATTTTTTTATGCTAACATAGTGTAGAAATGGAAGTCTCCCCAGGAAGATGACTAATTTCTTTTTCTTCTCTTCTTGCCTATTTCCCAAGTTTTGTAAAATAAGATAGGATTGGGGTGACCCCTTTCCAATCCAGAGTGCCACAGGTCATCATAAAAACTTTGCTTTAGTGACATTCAGTAACATTTTACTGGTGATGTATTGATGGGCATTTAGGTTTTCTTATAATCTTCTTCTACTATTAACCATATATACAAATATCTTCTCAAATTTGATTTTGCACAGGAGCAAAAACTAAATTTGAGGGAGAAAATTCTGGAAATAAAATGTCCAAATCAAAAGACATGTACATTGTAGTTTGGTGGATGTCCTCGAGTTATTCAGCACAGAAGCTGTATGAAGTTTCAGTTTCCCAAGCAACATATAAATTGACTATTTTCCATACTTTTCAATAACAGAAGGTTATCAAATTTTTCAAGTTTCTGGTATTATAGGTGAAATGTGGTATCTCATTTTTATTGTAATATGTATTTCTCATATCTTCTCATTTACTTAAAAGACATTTGTATTTCCTGTCTTATGAATTACCTGTTCATATAATTTACTCACTTTTCTACTGGGTTGTTGTTCTTTTGTTATAGATTTGTATGGCTTTATATTTTAAAGAGGCACATACTTTGTTGTGATGTAATTGAAATTTCAAATTTGTGGTTTTGCCTTTTTAACTCTATAAGTTTGCTTTATCCAGTAAACATATTTTGCTTTTGGTTTTGTGTTAAATGAAGCAGCAAAGCCTTTCTGTCTTCTATTTTGTGTTTGATATGTAGTATTAGTCCTTCTTGAGGTAGTAATAATAAAAATATATTATTCTATGGTTTTTAATGCCACTTTTAAAATTTGTGGAGTTTTTAAATGTTTAAATAATTGTTTTTTTTAAGCACACAGAAGACATTTATTAAAATGTACTACATCTGAAAGGTAGCATCATCAACTAATTTCTAAGAATACCAATCCTATTTTTTAAGCACAACACAAATAATAAAATCAAAAATATAAAGTAAGTAAAAAATCACAAGTTCGGAAAATGATAAATACACTCAAATATAGCTCAAAGGAATAAAATCAAAATAGAAATCATGAAATACCAGAAATGAATAATAATAAAAGTGCCAAATGTCCAGTTTGGTAAAAGTGTAAGAAAATAATTGACCCACATTGAATTTGGGGGTTTGAAGTATGATGTTTAGTTAGTTACCCAGTTGTTCAAATACCATTTATTAATTAATTCATATTCTTCTCTTATATGAAAATTGCTTTAGCATATTCTATAAATTGCCTTCAGTATTTGAATCTGTGTCTGGGCTGCAATTCTTCTTCTGTTAATTTGTCTTTATATATTTATTTAATACCACACTTTAAAAAATTACTATTACTCTATAATATACTTTCATATCTAATAGAATTGGTATATCATTCTTCTTTTTAGGATTCTAAAATCTTGTTTATTTTTTCATCTAAAATTTAGGATTAGATTATCTAACTTAAAAATAAATTTATTGATATCCCATTGGAATTATTTTAAATTTACAGATTTGCATTTGGGGAATTGCTATCATTATGATGCTTGGTCTTGCTATCCAAAATCTTGTATAGCCTCTCCCATACTGAGTTTCTTTTTGTGCCCTTTGGTAATATTTTGAAGGTTTTTCTATGCATGTATGTATGTATTATATGTGCATGTATGTGTGGTTTTCCATACATAGGTAGGTATATATTTTCCATTTCTTGATCACTTTATACCTGAACTATTTTTTGTTTATATAAGGTCTTTCTTCCATTTAATAGTTTAATTGCTTTTGTTTGCATTTATTAAAGTTATTGATTTCTACATATTAACTTTATTTCCAGGAAGCATAAGGCCCCCCTTAATATATATAAACAAGTTTTTAATTTTTTTGAGTTTGTCCTCGTAGGTGTTCCAGCTAAGTTTTATCATTTACAAATGATGATTCTACCAAGTCTTTTCCAATTTTATATTTTATTTTTTCTTTTGTCTAATTATATTAGCTAATACCATCAGAAAAGTGTTAAATAATAGTGGGGGTAATTGACATCCTTGTCTTGTGTCAGGCATTAATGGGGATGTGTCTAGATCTGTCATTAAGGAGGATGATGGCTTATGATTATTCTCACGTTCAGGTAATATCAATCTCTTCTTATTTTATTAAAAGCTACTTAGAATTTAAAAATGGATATTGAATTCCATCCAATGTAGTTCCAGTGTCCAAGAAGATGACATTATTTTTCACTTTTTATTATTATGATTAAGCATAATAATGAGAATAATTAATACTTATTTAGTGCAGTTGATATTCAAGGAAATAGTCTAAGTTCCTTACACGTATCTATTCATTTAGTTCTTTTCCAACTAGAACTCAACGTTATTAGTATTTTCACTCCAAACTTAAGAAAACTCACATTCACTGGAAGTTAAGTAACTTGAACAAGGTCAGACAACCCGGAAGTTGCAGGCCTGAGAAGGGAGCAGGCTGAGTCCTTGACTATAACACTAGGCAACGTTTCATCTTGATAGATTTCCTGATAACCAAATATCACTTCATTTCTGGACAAATCCCACATGTTCAGTAGTTTTCCTCCTTTCATGGGGCCACAGATTCCATTTGTTCATTTATTTATAATTTTTGCAACCATATTCAAAGGAAAAATTCAGCTAAAATTCTCTTTTTATGATGTCTTTGTCAGTGTTGAGTCTTATTGGTATCCTGGCCTCATGAACATTTTGGAAACATTTCTCTTTGTTTTTTCTTTTGTCAGAATAATTTGAATGGCACTGAAGTTATTTACCTTTTAATATTTTTTTAGAATTCTTCTAGGAAACTACCTTTATTAACTCCCCTAGAAAACCATATAAGCCTGGGAGTGGTTTGTGGAAAGGGGCTTCCTGATAAATTCTCTTTATTCATTATAGGCAGTTGGTATATTTAAGTGACAACGTCTTCAATTTTTTCTTTTACGTTTCATTGAACTGTAGTTGACATACCACACTATATATGTTTAAGGTGTACAGCATAATGCTTTGACCTGCATATATAACAAAATAATTGCCTCAGTAAGTTCAGTTGACATCCATCATCTCATAAGCTACAAAATAAAGAATAATATTTTTTAATTAATGAGAACCTTTATAATTTACTCTCTTAACAACTTTCATGTATGTCCATCCAGCAGTGTCAATCATTGTCATCATATTGGACATTATAGCCCTAGTACATACAGATCTTATAACTGGAAGTTTGTACCTTTTGATCACCTTCATTTACCCACCCAGCCCAACCCCTGCCTCTGATAACTGGAAATCTGACTCTTTTTCTACGAGTTTGGTGAGCTGTGTTTTCCTTAGACTCCACATAATAGTGAGGTTTCACAGTACGAATCTTTCTCTGTCTGACTTATTTCATTTAGCACAATGCCCTCGAGGTCCATTCATTTTGTTGCAAGGGGCAGGATTTTCTTTTTTTACGGCCGATTTTATATATGAATATTAATTTGTTTTATCCACTTATCCATCTATGGATACTTAGGATGTTTCCATGTCTTGGCTTCTGTAAATACTGTTGGCAAGAACGTGGGGGTGCAGATGTTTCTTCCACACAGTGTTTTGTTTCCTGTGGATCTATTCCCAGAAGCAGGATTGCTGGGTCACATGGTATTTCTATTTTTAGTTTTTTGAGGAACTTCCATACTGTTCTCCATTGTGGCTGTAACAATTTACATTTCCACCACCAGTACACAAAGATCCCCTTTCCTGATTATCTAGTGATTAAAACCCTGAGGAGTGTTATTAAGGACGAAGCCCAGGAAGAAAGGAGAAAGAGGGAGGAGAAGAGAACCCGGGGCTGGGCCATAGCACTGCCAGAGTGTTCGTGCTCAGACCATCCCATGGTTTGAGTGTTTGGTCTGTTTTGTTACCTACCCATTGGGATTCCTCATCAGTGTTTCTGTGGATTCTAAGAGGAACAAGCTGGAGATTCTCCAAAAGCTCAGCTGTGACGTGGGGACTTTGGGGCTTCCGTGGGTGTCTCTCCTTCAGGAGACATTTGGTGTCCACGGTCAGATCTGAAGCGATGTGACTGCCCTCTGCTCTTTCTGTTCTGGTATTTTAGCATCTCAGAGAGGCTGTTTTTAAATGTTTTTCAATAATACTGTGTTTTGTAATTTGGAACATGTACCCAGAAAGCCTCTTGAAACACAACATAGGTTTTTAATACAAAAATGTTCTAATGTTCACAGATACATATACAAGCCAATGCCAGGAATCCTGAGGGAGATTTGCCGGCTTATGAAAATTCTGCAGATTCTTAATGGAAGGAAAGTGTTTACACAGTTTTAATTCGACTCTCTGGAATAATCTGTTGATACGATAATATAAGCACATACAGTTACTTTTTAAAAATCTATTCAATAAAGATTAACTTAGGTTTTCTGTACAGAAAGTTTTCTAGGAAACACTAGAATCTGCCTTTCCCAAAATCTGAATCTAATTTATGTTTTTATGTTACTTCTTCCTTCTTAAAAATGTGTAGAAAGCTAACTGTATTAACTATAAATTGGTAAGGAGACCCCTCCTTTAAATAAAAATTATAACCATGTTTTCTATTAGCTACATTTACATATACTTGATTCAACTTTTAACTACATATGTTCACTTAGTTTTCCTCTTATTAGAGGCCTTTCACCCCTCTGAAAACCATTATTTCCTTATTAATTTCCCAGAGGCTTTAGGCAATTTCTAGCTGTGGCAATGACTATGTAAATACACAGTTTTTATTGTCCATGGTTCTCTGATGGAGAAAAATACTTTTGATACACTTAAAATGCTGATTATTAGATGAAGTCAAAGGAGGAGTCATTAGCTTTTGATATTACACAAAACAATCTATTAATTGAGTACCCACTATATTCCAGAGGCTGAGAATTCTAAAAATGAAGTGTTGTTTGCTCTCACCAAGCTCATATAATAACCAAGATACACTGAGTACTTACTACATGCCGGGCATTCATTCATTCTTGTACCAAATGTGTGTAGGATGCCTACAACATGCCAGAGACAGTGGTAGGCCCTGAAATATAAAGATGAGCAGGAAAAGTTACATTCCTGTTCTTACATGTTTCTGAGTGGAGAGGCATTTACCAAATAGTCACACACAATGGTGTGTATAATTTCTAACTAGCTAAAAATTCTACCTGGGGAAAAAATAAACATCATTTTATGAGTGAATGTACTAAAGGAAACTTAGCATTTAGGAAAGACTTCAGAAGGCTTCCCTGAGAAGGTGATACTTGGACCGAGTTTTAAGGCAGAGTTGGTTTTAATTAGGTAGGAGCAGCCAAAACTCATTCACTCATTCATTCAACAAATGTTACCAACTTGGCTGAAAATGCAAAGATGAATAAGATATACTCCTTGCTACCCAGGAACTCATGGGCTTGAGGAGAAGGCAGACAAGCAAAACAAATCAGAAGAGATGATTAACACGTTGATAATTCATGAGTAGAGAGGGAATTGCAGAAGTGGGGGGTGGGAACTGATTCTATCTGAAGCTTAAGCAGGCTTCCTGAAGAAAGTGATATTTCAGCAGAATTTAAGACAAAGAAGGTTGAATGGATATGATCCCCTGAAGTAAGCATTATTATCCCATCTGATACATGAAGAGAATGGGTCTAGAGAGTTTATCATGAACTTGGGTGAGTAAATGATGAAGGAAGGAACTGAACCTAGACCTTTGGCTCTGACACTGGTGCACACCCAAGGACACCGCATTGTTTAAGAAATCCCAAAGTCTCAATTGGTACCAAAGTCCTGTGGATGCAGACTGCATAAGCTCTGAAAAGGGCAGAAAGCATGATTCATGCAAGATGACTCACACAGATATCTGGTTTGACGTATACATTATTTGAATTTTCCCTTGGCTTCAGCCCTTCTGCCATCAATTTTTTGCTGCCCACCAGGAAAATACTTTGTGATCATTATAGTGAGGGACTGCTATGTCAGCAAGAGTCTGCCACAATCCCACTTTCAGATCTGAGCCTAACGGCACAAGGGCCCTGAGGGAGGAACTTTTCTTATCCTTTCTTGGGGCATGTCATGAAGGACACTGTAGACCACTGAGAGAACTTGGGCCTCTCAGTCTGGGTGACCTTGAAGGACTTCAACAGCGGAGTGCTATGGTCTGCCTTAGCAGGAAAACTGGCTGTGGGCTGAGCATAGAGAGAAGGTGGACCAGGGTGGACATGGGAAGACCAGTCAAGAGGCTGTTGCAAAAATCCAGACAAAAGATGAGGGGGCTTGGCCAGGGTGACAGCACTGGAGATGATCCTTCGGTTCCAGTTTATAGGATAAATCTACAGCAGTCCCTGATAGACTGTATGTGAGCTTAAAGAGAAAGAGGAGTTCCTTTCTGTTTCCACACTCATTCCTCACACAGTTGCCCAAAGTATCAGTGGGGGTGGTCTTGGTAGGAGCAGACACCCTATATTGTCACAAGTCCTCTTCTGTGGGAGACACCTGCTTCGCCTTCGCCATTGGTTTGTCATTAACACTAAACCCCTGAGCTCCCCAAAAGCTGTGCACTGGGCATTTAGACAAAACTAGTAACAACTTTGAAAAGACACTGAGGTCACAAGGTGCTTTTAGAAATTGTTTCCTTGTTAGCTCCGTGACATGTAGAAAAAGCTCTAACAAGAGAGTGGTGTATGTTGATTCCTGCATCAGTTCTGGATGACAGTTGAAGGAAGTTGGTTCCAGGACCCAGAATGGTATTGAGACTCCAATACCTCCTAACCGTATAGGATGCTGTGCTTTTCTATCTTCCTATGCCTCCAGGCACAGGTTTTTGGGTCTTGCACTGTGCTCTTAATCTTCTAGAACTCCTGTTCCTTGGACCTAAATCTTCATAGCATCACATTGCTGCCATTGACACACTTTGCTCTGTTTCTTGTGAAGTACTCTCTCCTTGTAATCAGTCAGTAGACTGTAGGGTGTTATGCTTTGTAGGAATCTAAATAGTGAGTGACTATTACATTTCCCCAACAGCTTTCAGCTAATTGTTAAAACAGAGGGTTCTAGGGCTATGCTTTGGCAGCCAAGATCCTTCTTTAGGCCCACCTGACATTCACTCCCCAGAGGAATGTGGAAGCTGTTAAACAAATGATTATTCATTTCACAAAAATTCCCTGCATCTACATTATGTGCAGGCAATGCTCCAAGTGTTTGAGGTGCAGATACAAATAAAACACAATTCCTGCTTTCAAAGAGCTGGCAGTTGAATTGAGAGACAGGTTAATAAACAGGTTGTTCCACCTCAGCCCATGGGATCAATGAATGGAGTGTTGTGAAGAGGCTGCATCTAAGCCGAGTGCTAATCAGGGAGAAAGGTGGGAAGATGGGGAAGAATAGAGGGGAAAAGGAAGAGCATGTTAGGTGAGGGAAATGGATTTGGGGTTAGAAGCCTTGGACAAATCTTATTATGGAGGAAGGTGGGCTAAATTCCAAGCAAATGATCAGCTATGGCATGTGGGCTTCTGGCATGATCAGCAGATGGGTGGAGAGATGCTCTTCAGAGCTGTCTGGTCAAGGCCTCTGTCTTCTTCCCTGGATGTAGATGAAGACTTGCTGACCCTCAGTTTGGGTCAAAAACCAAGGGGGCTCCAGATGTTTTCCAAATTTTGTTTATATAAAAATAAACAAATAGTACTTTCCATGCATGAGGCTGAATTCTAAGCACTTCACATATTGCAATTAATTTAATTCTTATAACTCCCATTCGGGGTTAGTACTATTATTATCCTGTATGAAAGTGAGAAACTGAGGCAACAAGACAGAAAACTTGCTTAAGAGCCCAAACAAGGACTCAGAGCCCAAGCATTGAAAATCCAAAGTCCATGGCCTTAGTTAGCTCTTGCCTCTTGCTGCTGCCTCTATAAATAGGGTGCAGTTTGGTTGTAAGTTAGTCTGTGAATAATGATGTGGGTCCCAAGTCTCCAGCTTCAGCAGCAGAATCAACCAAGAGCAGGCAGGAGCCCTGTGATGGAAGTGTATCTTCAGAGGGAGGTGACTGTAAAACATCTCAGACGGGTGATGAGGTTCAGAGCTTCTGAAACTCAAGAGGGCAGTCGGGGCTGGCACTAAAGAATTGAGAGTCATTAGGTTAAACATGGCCATTAAGGCCTCATTATGATTTGACTGTATTAGTTTTCTAAAGCTGATATAACAAATTACTTCAAACTCTAAGGCTTAAACCAAGAGCAATGTATTCTCTCCAAGTTCTGGAGGCCAAAACTCTGTAATCAAAGAGTTAGCAAGCTCCATTCCCTATGAAGTTTCTAAGGAACAGCCAACCCTGACTTGTCTCTACCAACCTGTGGTGGTTCCAGGCTCCTTTGCTCGTGGCAGCATCATTCTCACCTCTGCCTCTGTCCCCATGTGGCCCTTTTCCACTTGTGTGTCTCTGTGTTCTTCCTTTTGCTTTTGGAACATTTGCCGTTGGGCTTAAGATGCACCCTAAATTCAGTGTGGTATTGTCTTCAGATCTTTAACTTAATTACATCTATAAAGAGCCTGTTTTCAAATAGCTTGCATACACAGATTCTGGGGTTTAGGACTCAGATTGATCTTTTGGGGTGATGTTATTTAACCCACTATAGTAAGGGAGCTTTTCCTGAGAAGGTCTTGAGCAAGGATGTCAAGTACACTTGGGATAGGATAATGGGAAAAGACCACCATTTGGGAAACAAATGAAGAACCTGGAAAAAAGGCCAAAAAGGACTCATCGGTGGCAGAAAGAGGTAGTTAAGAGAGAAACTCAGAAATCCAAGGAGAATGTATTTTATATAAAAATAACGGCACGGGCCACAGCATCAAATATTCCTGAGAAGTGTGGAGTACGCAACTATGGGTTAGCAGAGAGGAGGTTTTAGGTGACCTTGGCAAGAACAGCTTTTTTTTATTGCTGTGTTCTTCTCCAGTCTGGCAGAGCTGATGGGAACAGGGAGAAGCCTGGAGCTGGAATCTCTGGGAGCCAGTGCTGTCCCATCATTTGCACACTCTTTTTTTTAAATATATTTTATTGGTTATGCTGTTACAGTTGTTTCATTTCCCCCTTCACTCCCTTCCACCCCGCACATCTCCTCCCACCCACATTCCTCCCTTTAGTTTATGTGCATGTGTCATACTTATAAGTTCTTTAGCTTCTACATTTCCCACACTATTCTTCCCCTCCCCCTGTCTATCTTCTACCTATGATCTATGCTACCTATTCTCTGTACCTTTTCTCCCTCTCTGCCCTTCCACTCCCCTGTTGCTAACCCTCCATGTGATCTCCATTTCTGTGTTTCTGTTCCTGTTCTAGTTGTTTGCTTGGTTTGTTTTCCTTTTTGTTTTAGGTGTGGTTGTTAATAACTGTGAGTTTCCTGTCATTTTACTGTACATGCTTTTTATCTTCTTTTTCTTAGATAAGTCCCTTTAACATTTCATGTAATAAGGGCTTGGTGATGATGAATTCCTTTAACCTGACCTTATCTGAGAAGCATTTTATCTGCCCTTCCATTCTAAATGAAAGCTTTGCTGGATAGAGCAATCTTGCACTTGCACACTCTTAAATGGTATTATGCATGTCAGCAGCCGAGAAAAACCCCAGTGAGGATGCTCTGGTCCTCTCGCACCCTCATCCTCTCATGCGCACACAAGAGTGTATTTTACATTAGCACTCTCTCATATAGTATATGGAAGTACAGATAAATGAATGATTTTGTCTATAGAAGGTAATTATGTTAGATGACAATATTTTGACTTTTCATTTCCTTTAAATTAGTTTTACATGGTAGGGGGTCAATTCCCATTTTAGAGTTTGTTCAGAGGCTGTTTTAATTATGCCTTCAGACACCGACACCCATGCTCCTGAAATGTTAAAACTCAGCTCTGGTTTTGATAGCATTGAATGGCGTTTCTAATATTTGGAGTTTCACCAGTAGGCTTGCACTAGCATTGCTAGTGAAAAAATCAGTGCATGGACCTGATCCCAAGCAGAGTCTGGATGCTTAAAAAATTACCTCCTTTTATCTGCTAGTCTAAAATAAGAATGTAACTTTTCTTACAGTTGCCAGAGTTCATTTCAATTAAATCTTAATGAGGAAAAATGAGACAAATGGGTCCATGAGCATTACCTCTCAGACCTTTTAATTTTTATAAATTCACTTTCAGAGTTAGACTTACCGTGTTGCCATTATTTCATCTGGCTCTTGCAAACTTCTCCTGAATTGCATACGGCGGGTGCCAGAGGCAATCATCTGCTTCAGGGCCTAACTCTTGTAGTCGTGTTATCCATCTAAATCTATAATCGGAGAAGGGGCATGTTACAGAGGTGAAAAGTATCATTTGTCACAGCATTCTTGCGGAAAGATGGCTGGGGCTTGGGGAATAAGGCAGTTGGGGCAGTTTTTCTTCTCATTAGCTGCCTTATTTGTAACTGCAGGCACTGTCAGAAGCAGGGACTTAATAACCTTCAAGTTTTTCTGCATTAACATAAAAAAGGTTGCATGAATTTTTGGGCAAATCATTGCCCATGAGGATATCAGAAATACTGTTGCTGGTGAATAGAGAATAACCCTGCTTTGGGGAGCTCACAGCTGAATTAAATATATAATTGAAGTGGATCCATCTAGAATGAGACATTTATGGTGATCATGTGCACGTTTGATGATTCTGAACCTTCGCTTGGAGTGCCTTTTCAATTCTCTGTGGGTGAAAGTTGGAAGGCAAGTACCAGCAGTGCTATTAATGTAATAAGAGTGCAAGGGATGCATTCTGTACTAAGATGTGATTGTCTCTTTATCTGCTGTGTCTTTGCATGCATTGGGGGGTATCAGGAGGAAACCTGAGTCCTCAAGTCTATGAAAAGGACCAGAAAATACCTAGCCTGCAGGATCTCAGATTAATGAGGCGAACAGAAAAGAGGGAGGGAGGGAGGGGCAGAGGGAAAGATGGAGGAGTAAAGTGGGGAATCCCCTTCTTTAATGCAGCTCATGTTTCTCCTTAAAAACTTTCTTCTTGACTTATGTCTCTTGGTTTTCCTCCTCCAGCAATGGCTGCCCTTTCTCTTGCTGCAAGAGACTGCAGAGATTTCTTTTTCTCTTTTTACACCTGTTTCCCAAGAGGTCTCCTTTAGCCCATGCCTTTCAGTTCAATGTCTGAGCTGACAACTCCTTAATTCGTATTTCCTGCCCCCGTCTCTCCTGCAAACTCCAGCCCCATATATCTCACTGCCTGCCCAACACTTGCACACGGAGGTCTAACAGATGCTTCAAATTCTTCTCGCTCATACCCTACACACCCTCAGACCACCACCGTGGGCGTTTTTTGCTAACTTCCTGTTTTATCTCACAGCCCCCATCTGTTCTGTTGAAAAACGCTGCTGGTTCATCTTCAGACTTGAATTTGATGACTTTCCACCTCCCCCACAGCCAAACGGATCCAACTTCACTCTCTGTCTCCACTCAGTCTATTCTCTGCCCAGAACCCAGATCGATCACGTTAAACCTAAATTGAATAATGTTGCGACACCTCTGCTCAAAACTCTCCAATGTTTTCTCGTCTTGGAACAAAATCTGAAATTCTTGCTTGGCGTGTAAGGGCTTTACATGGTCTGGACTGCAGCCCCCCCCACCAGTCCCTCCCCATCACTTTCCTCCTCCATCCTCCCTGCCACCTGCTCTTCCTCAGGTGCACCACACAGGCCTCTGCCACAGCCCTTTGAACTTGCAGTTCCCAATTCCCTAACTGCTTTTCCCTGGGTGTTCAGAGGGTTTGCTCCTTCCATGCCTTTTCTCCAGTTACCCTAACAAATAAGTCCTCCCCAATCCGCTCTCAAAAATAGCCAGCATGGCCCAGCCATTGTGGCTCAGTTGATTAGAGCATCTTCCCACGCACCGAAAGGTTCAGGATTTGATTCTCGGGTCAGGGCACATGCCTGGATTGCAGGTTGGATCCCTAGTTGTGGCAGGTACGGGAGGCAACGAATGGGTGTTTCTTCCCCCTTCTTCTCTCTCTAAAATCAATAAACATATTAAAATATTTTTAATTCATTATATGTTTTATAAAAAGTAGTCAGCATCACCTATACACATGCACCTCCTTATGATGCATGTGTATCCTTATTCTATTTCCCTTGGAAGCCTAATACTTCTTAACCCATTTGTATATGTTTGCTTATTTATTTGTATCTGTCTCCATTAGGTTATAAGACTGCGGAGAGCAGAAGTTTAATTATTGCGCACTGTTGTGCCTCCAAAGTCTAGCACAATATCTGGTACAGACTAGTTCCTGAGTCATTAGTAAAAGGAAAAAAAAGAAAGAAAGATTGAGAGAGGAGAGGAAAATAAAAACTTTTTGAAGATTGCCTAAACTTGAGTAACAAGGGTAGACAAATGAAAAGGATGCTTTGAGGGGCCTCAACCCTTGATTGCCATGTCCAGAAGGACCCTCCCCTGGCTTCCCTTTGTGCTGAGAGTGAGATGCACACCCTGGGGGGTGGATTCCAAGGACAACCATCGTCGGACCCCTGCCTCGCTTGCCCTTTCTCAGTCCACTATAGACATCATGCTGGCCTCCCTCAAATAAGTCAAACCCTTTGTTCCCTCCAGCCTGCATGCAAGGTTCTTTGCCCAAATCATGACATGGATGGGTACTTCTCAAATGTCATCTCTGAAGGCTTTCACCAATCCTACTGTCCCCTTCTCTAACGTTTTCCGGTCACATAACTCTCTTTTATCATCTTCATGGCATTCACCCATATCCAAAATGCCTTGTTCATTTCCACACTTTCCTACCTGCTGCCCTTAGTGTGTGAGCTTTGTTTGGGTAGAGGTCTTCTCTGTCTGTCTGTCTGTCTGACTGCTATATGCCAAGTGCCTACATCACTGCCTGGCACATGGGAGGTATTGTGTCATTTGCTTAGTGAATGAATTAGTAAGGCTGCCTTCCAGGACATTGACTTTCCTTGTGCTGCTGTCCTACCCTGATTCCTCATGTACAGGCTTGCTGCTCTCTGTGTGGCAGTGAGCTGGGCACCCAGGAAACAGATGCAATGGCCACAGGTCTAACCAGACAGTACTCCCAGAAGGGAAAAGACCAAGGCGTAAAATGACTTGGGAAGGAAACGCCCCCAGCAAACATCCTGAGCTGAATCTTCCTTCCTTTGGACAAAACCTCTGAGACAGAGGCTCCCCACACCACCGTGGGGCGCAGTTCTCAACGCCTATGCGTCACTGTCAGTTGAGAATGGTGCATGTGTGGTAGCCAAATACCCAGCTTGGGGTGTCCTTTGCCTTTTATGTCATGTATCAGGTGAGATTTGAAGTCACGCTTGCAGCATCCTGTTCTTCCATCACATTCTGGTATGCTTTCGTATGGATCTGGGGGTGGGGAGTGAGCTGTGCTAGCAGTTATAAATATCACCCAGACTTTCTCGCCTGCTGTCCAGCCCTTACCCAGGATGCCCCAGGAAGGGTGACACACACCTGACTGTCATCTCTCATGTATGTCACAGGAGAGAAAGAAGAGATTCAGGACCCTCAACCAATGGTGATCCCTGGATTTCACCAGCTCCTTGCCTCTCACGTAACTAGGCAAATATTTAGGTTCTGCTGTGCGGTCATCATTACTTTAATCAATCCTCATGTTACCAATTTGATGGACACCATTATTTTTTGTCTACTGCTTACCTGGCCTCTCAGATAAAGCACAGAACTCTTGTTAAACATAGATAAGGCACTTCTCTGTAAACTTTTGTATTTTCTTAATTTGAGGTAAAGATATAAAAATTGTCTAACATTGAAAAACCTACTCAGCAAAATATCTGATCAAATGATATTATTACCAAAATCAGGAAGGCTGCCTTGGGACTTTAAAGTGTCCCAAGCAAAGTGGTTCTTTCTCATAGATCTTTATTCAGTGAAATTCAGTCCAGTGCACATTTATTTTTGTGCCAGGCTCTTCCTGTGAAATAATTTATCTTTCCAAGTAATTGCCACATCTCTGCTCTCAAGGAACTTACAATCAGGTGCAAAAGGAGAAAACTGTCTGTGAGTAATTCTTGAAAGGTATATGTACCCAGGGAATCTACGTGGTCCAGTGAGGCCAAAAGTGAATTGTGGAAGGAGAGCGGGTGGAAAATAAAACGCAAGGACAGGTGGATTACTTAACATCTTACACTCAGGCTCCATGGTGTAGACACTAACTGCTGAAGCAGTGGTGTCTTGGAAGACTTTTGAGTAAGAAAGAGATGGGGTATCAGCTGGTCTTTGGGAATATTAGATCATCTCTTCTATGGTGTTTTCTGAAATGTTTTTGTCACTCTATATTCTTCACAAGACATGACATTTTGAGATAAAGACTGAGAGAAAGAGAGGAAGCGATGCCAGTGTAGGGAAAACTATAATGGACAAGATAGGATAGGCTATGCCTGAGTAAATATAAGACCTGAAATTACAATTGACTTAAGCCAGTGGGGACTTGTTTCTTGGTCTGAAAGTCCAGCTTGAGTTGGCCACCCTACTCCATCTTGAAAGGGAATGCTCTGAGAAACACAGTGTCCAAGGTTTCTGTGTCAGGGGAAAAACAATTAGGAGAAAGCAATTGGCTAGTTTAGTCTGAGTGACACCTCATTCCCATACCCAAGCCCATTGGCCAGAGCTGGTCACGTGACTTCAACTGAACTGCCAGGCAGGCTGGCAGGTGCCTGAGAGCCCAAGGATGTGTGGTGAGCACTGACTCTGCTGGAGTAATTAATGGTGGTGAGGCTTTAGAGAATCTGAGTACTCTTTCTCCCTGGGTAAGAGAAATAGCGATGGACTCCTGGACTCCAAATGAAGAAAATGAAAAACAAACATTGTCTGACCATTGTCTTTTTGGGGGCGGCTGAGTAAATTCGGTACTAAATGTAAGCAATCGGAAGTTAAACTATTTTTGTGTGACACAAAGCTAAAAATACTCCTTGCCTTGCCTTCTTCTCGAGATTAAATGACACACTGTAATGTGTGTGATCGTTTCATAAACTGCTAGGTGTTGTGCAAAGCTCATCTATTATTATCATTACCACTATCATCACCATGGTTACCAGAGCTGAGGAGGGCAGACGCTGCCCTGCTGTGTGTCTGCGACTGCTCACCATTCTAGCTTCACTTCTCTCCTCATTCTTCTCCCTTGCACTTCAACCTTGCTGAACTCCTGGCAGCTTCCCAGACATGCCTGATCTTCCCTCTGCCTTTGTGCACCCTCTCCCTCTGCTTAGAAGGTTTTCCCTCCCCTCCTCTCCCTTCCTTCACCCAGAAAATGCCCATGTGCCTCAGGGCTAAACTCAAAAACCACCAATCTCTGGATTCCTTGCCCCCAACTCTAAGACCTTGGGATTCCTCCCTATGTCCTGCTTCTGTTGTGAAACTTCACCTCCATACCACCTGATCAGTGGCATGCGTGTCTCCCCTACTGGGCTGGGAGCATCCTCAGAGCAGAACTGGGTCTTAAGCTTCATTCATCTCTGTTCACCAGACCAGGTTCAGGACTCAGGTGGCACGAATTCCAACCCACACTCAACCACTTATGGGTTGTATGTCCCGGGACGAGTCATTTCATGTCTTTTGTTTTATTTAAAACATGAAGATAACAAACGGGCCTTCCTCAAGGCTTCCATTATGAATAAACATAGACACGCTCAGAGTGCTTAGTAGTAATTCCCAGTACACAGTAGGTGCTCAATAAGTATTTGGTGCATGAAGGAATGGATGAATCAATGAATGGGCGAGTAATTGTCCCCCTCTCATGAGGTGGTATTTCACATATGAAGAAACTAAAGCTTATAGGGGTTATTTTGCTCAAGGTCACACAGCTAGTTTGAACTGGCTGACTCTAAAACACCTCAACTGCTCTCTATATGTGGCATATAGCAGGTGCTCAGCAAAAAGGTGAAATAAACATCAGAATTGATGAAAGGGATCAGAATGGTGGGAGGAGAAAGGCAGTATTGACTGAAGGCTCAGGATAGCACAGAGTGTCTCCTGCTGAATCCTCACTATTGTGATTCTTTGTGATTGTTGCTGTTATTGTTGTTGTTGTTAGACATTTCTGGGTTCCTTCCAATGGCTACAAAAGAAAACCAGCCCATGCAGCAAGATTGGAAGCCTCTGATCTCAGAGCAGGGATTTCTCAGTTCACAGGCTATCTGCAGCACTCAACAGCCCAGCTCACAGTCGGTCTCTATTCTCAATCCCCCTGATGCCTTAGTTGTTTACAAATTCATTCCCGGCCCATCAGGGAGTGTTGACACTTTCCTTTTTTGCTGCATGATGAGGGGAGATAAGGAGTCCCCGGACACAAGCCCCACAAGTACCAGATTTGGGTGGGACAGCAGTGACCCTGAGCGCACCCCAGGGAGTCTTCACTCTCAAAGCCATTTGCACCATCCAGCCCCTCCCTCAGTCACCAAAATGCTGATCACCTGTGCCCACACAGCCTGTCTTATGTCACTTTTAAAGAGATGAAGTGACACAACACAAATTAAGGGAAGCTTCCACTCTGGAGACCTGGGCTCGCTGTGTTACCCTCAGTGGAGACTCCAGTAAGCAGTAAGTGGCTGCTTTGTCCTGTACCATAGGCAACTGCGTGGGACCAGTAGCAGCCAGAGACAGACAGCAGAGGCCCCAGATTCCAGTCCCACTCCGGCACTGACAAGATGGGGGGCTGGGGCCTTGCACGTACCATCTGCACCTTCGCTTTGAGTGTCTGTAAAGGGAGGACAGGCTCCCTCACTGACCCTCCACTCCGGACTGTTAGAAGGACATTCAGAACAGTAAACTGCCTCCGTGAAGGCTTTTTGTAAACCCACTGTTTGTACCCACAGAAGCAGTGAGAGAGCAGCAAGTGTTGGCCTGGGACACTGCTGGGCCTGGTTCCTGGCATGTCACTGGGCTCCCTGCCAGAAACTAAGGTCTTGTCAGCACAGAAGGGCAGGATGGGGGGCTGTCGTGGATTCAAGATGCGGTTTCACCTGGAATGTGCTTCACACACGCATTGTCTTTTCCTGAGTTGTCCCTTCCCAGGGATTACTACAGCCATACCTACGTCCTCCTGCAGAAGGAAGAAACTAAGGAGATGTACACATTTCCTTCTGGAGGGAAGGAAATCAAGGGAAACTAATTGTTACTCAGTAAAACCTAATCGTATTCTCCCTTTCCCAGTCAGTCCCTCCCAGTTTTCTGGCTTGGTGGCTCACGTACCACGCCCCAAAGCTGACATCTGGGGACTGAGCTCTTAAGACAGTCTTTCCACGTGAGTGAGGAGGGACCTGCTCTAAAGGAAAAGAAATCCCCTCTCAAAACACAGGCACACAGCCCCACAAACATACAAATACACCAAGCAAAAAATAGATAAACTTTTCTTTAAAAAATCTCTAAAATATGGTAGATAAATATGATTTCAGAAGACAAAAACAACTGAAGTGAGTTGTTTTTGGATCCTACTTTCATCAGGATCCATAGCAGAGCACCTACTATGTGCCACTCAGCAGGGAACATGGTGCTATAGCACAGACTTCATCTCATTTAATTTCCAGAACAGCCCTGACAAGGAGGCTGTAGTCAGCACCAAGAGACTGGGTAGCAGCCTGAGTCCGTACATGGGGGTGGGGGCAAAATTAGCAACCAGGCCCCTGTGACTTCCTACCAGGCTGCACCCTCAAGGTCATCCTCCCCATCCTCACAGAGCCTCAGGAAGGTTCCAGCAGCCTCACCTCCTCCTCCAGCCATCTAAGTCACAAGACTCCAGGGGCTAGCATGGCCAGGATTCCCGCCGCCCAAGACAAGGTCCTGTTAAGAGAGCAGATGTCCTCATTACACACAGGCCAGTTTCAGTTTACACAGACACCTACTCAGCACACTGCTGGCTCCTTCTTGTCACCCAACCAGCAGGGTTTTCTGTCTCATTTGAGCCATAAGTATCCTGAAGAAACACCCACAGCTCAGGGCAGTAGTGAAGGCCACCTGGGCAGCCACCCAGCACACTGGAGTGGTCACTCCCGGTGACATAGGAAGGCAATGTAGCTGGAATGGACCATGCGTAGTTGGGGAAGCCACAGCCATCAGACGCCCACCCTGAAGCCTGAGTAATATGTCTCCCCTACACAGTTCTGTCACTCTGGTCACCTCCAGCCTGGGGGGGAGGGGGGAGGGTTGGTGCTTGTTATTTCTGCTCCTACACAAACAAAATACTCAAGCATCCTACCTGTGAGCTGCACTCCTCCCACTGTCCAGGACAGCAAAGGTGGGGGCAGGGGAGGGAGTTAGCGTCTTCTGGTGGCTGGCATTTCACCCTTTATGGCCTGGTGCTCCTTCCAACTTGATTTATACCCTGCAGCACTTGGAACTGGGCTTTCATGCTGTTCTGCTTCATTTGTTGTTGATCTACAAAAACTGCCATTTTGATTTATACAAAAAAAAAAATATGGTCCAACTTAGTAATAAGTTTGGGAAATCCTGCATCCCCCTCTTGGGAATTCAACTGAAGGCTCTAACAAGTCCCACAGAAAACAAAATTTGCTTAGTTTTAGTTCATTCAATACAGTATCTCGAACTTCTTCAACATGGGGTATTATTAAATTCTTTTGCCTAACACTTATTAACATCTGCAAAATGCATCACAGCAAATATTGGTCACGTACATGGTATAGCAGCTGGGCTTCATCTCTGGCCAGTCCTCCCTCCTGCAACGTCTGCCCCTCCCCTACCGTGTCCTGCTGCTGGTGCGTCTGTGCATCTGCACGTCTGCACGTGATCGTCCCTCCTTTCCGCAGGACGAATCCCTCTTCACATTCCGAACCTCGATCTGTGGGCCACCCTGTGCGGGAACTCTTCTCTGACCCTCCGAGGGAACAGCTCCCTTCTCTGAGCTGGAGGATCCCTGCCAGGCCAGTCCTCAGTGACCAGGGGGCCAGGGCACTGGGCGCCGGCCTCCGGGGGGTGTCAGTCCCCCCAAAGACTCCTCTTTGTACTGGCTCAGATCACTGGCAGCCTCTCCACACGCCCGTGCATGTAGGGCAGGTTGAGTGCAATGGAAGAAGCGCTTTATCACCTACCCATAGATCTCATTTCTGTTTCCATTTTCACACTGAGTTATAATTGTTTTTACTTGGCCACCTTTCTTGTTAAGCTTTGAGCTCCTCTGTGTTAGAAGATAATCCTTATTTATTTCGACATCTCCAGAAACTAAGCCCAGGTTCACCTAAAGCCTAGTAGATTTTTGAAAGATGCTCTTTTTGTTTTTTATTGTTTGTTGGAATTTAATGTAAAGAATAAGAAAACATAAGGACTAGATTTGGGTGGAGGGGCGCCTGGTGTGAGTGCTCCAAGCCGAGCGATCTCAGGGAAGATGGGGAGGTACACATGAGGGAGGTCTGCAGGGTGACATGGGGGTGGGTGGGCAGTGAGGGGGGATCCTTCCAGAAACTTCTTCTGAACGTGTCCCAATCTGTTCTGGGTGCCACAACCTCCTCCTTATTAAATCTCCACTGAGCTGCTCTCTTCAGAATTCACATTGGAAATAAAAATAACAATCCCATAGCATTTTCCACCTATCAAACTGACAGGCTTGTTTTTTAATGATAATACCTAGTGGTTGTGAAGATACATAAAAACAGATGCCCTTCAGAAAAGCTTGAGGAACACAGAGCGACACGGGTATATGCTGCCACATTTGTTTTCTTACTGAAGACAAACCCAGGCCTTCAGCAAAGCCATTCATAATGAAACGTGCGCCTTCCTTATCCTGGTGTTATCCAGAGTGAGAGGCAAGGATTCCTGCTAAGCCAGCTCAGAACGCCCAAGGAGGAAAGGTGGACACAGTGGGGCTGAGCCTCTAAGACCCTGACCATGGTCCCTGCCTCATCCACGTCACTGTATCACACTGTCCCGTGGGTTTTAAGGTAGAATCTGAGATAGGATAAGAATTGGGGGGAAATTAATCACATTTGACCACCTACAAAATTCGGGAATGCAGCCAAAGTCACTCAACCTTGCACTTGGAAGCGTGTGTCATCCCCAAAGGCGCCGTCGACAGAGCATTTGCTGTTATTTAGTGTCCTCTAGTGGGGCATGAACTTGAACTTGGTGTGGGGCGTCACACTCCACAAGGCTCCTGCACCCTACCCCCGCATTTAAGATCATCTCTCCTGAAAGCTAAAATTAGAAGCACGGTGCTTGACTCGAAGGTGCTTGGCTCTGTAGGTGTAATTAATAATGCAGAGCCTTCACAGGCTGTACGATATGAATTGTGTTGCTAATTATATTGTTATGAATGTGGCTGAGAGTATTATTAATGCAGGAAATATCAATACTTAAAAGCTTCTCTGGCAGTGAGATTTTTGCTTCAGCCGGTTTGTGAGCATTAAATACTTTCTAGCTTAAAGGCATTTATCTGTACTCCCTTTCAATACATTTAATTAAAAATGTTGACTTCCCAGCGACTGTCGTTTGTCGAGACCTCCAAATGGAACTTTACTGCAGGGCAGGGTCCTTTACATAAGTACCTGTCCGGTCAGGCTGGTGTTCCTCTGCTAAGGCTTCTGGTGACAATAGGAAGTTAATGAAGTGGCCACCTTCTCTGTCAGTCTTGCTCTCCCTGGGAAAGTTTAGGTTTTATGGACGAGAATAAAACCCTGTTCAGAGTCAAAAAGAAGAGAACGCCATCAAGGATGTGACTCTTCAGTGTCGTCGGTTGTCCTGTGTTTGGAGCCCACTCCGGAGGGCCTGTCACCAACCCCTCAGAGGCCCCTGAGCTGGGCTCGGCTGTAACTGTTTCTTGCCTGTGGAGAAGCTTCTTCACACGGGGCTTTGCCGCGTGTCCTCCGATTAGTGGGGTAGCTGCCATTATTTCCATTACTGCAGAAGTGAGTGGTTTTATAACTGCAGAAATGGTGTGTGGGTGGGGGCGAGGGAGGGCCCTGTGTCCTTACCTTCTTTAAGCCTCATAACAACCTAAAGTCAGGCATTGCTAACCCAGTCCTAAGCCTGAGACCCGAGGAGGGTAAAGCCTCACCTGGTCACACCTGGGCTTAGAGGGCCCAACTGAGATGAGAACCTGGGTCAGACCCCAAAACCCGAGTCTCTTCCTTGCTTCCTTCAGGGTCCAGGTGTCAACTCTTCCCCTGAGGGTAGCCCACTGTCCCATATGAATGAGACCGAGGAGTTTCCTGGGAGATGGGGCATCTGGTTTTAAAAACTGGGACGCTCCCAGCCAGACAAGAGAAAGGGGACTACCCCAATTCCATTCCATAATTCCTTATTTTACTTTATCTTCCCAGGTGACTGAGATCTTATCCCAGAAAGGATACTGACAGGCTCCCTCCCTGGGAAGTGATTGACATCCCAGGAATGTCAAACTGACCCACGGTGGGAGCAGGGGGGCCACAGTGAGGGACAGAACTGCACTGAAACCAACTTGACTCAGGAAATCCCACTGAATGGCCCCGGGGCCAGTTGCCACCGGATGCCTCTGTCCGAGAAGATGTCCAGAATAACGTCACGGTTATTGTTCAGTGCGAGGTGCCATGGAGACAAAGAAACAGGCTTGGCCCGTTAGGATGACAGGCAGAAAGGCAGCACTGACCAAATGGTCACCTCCCTGAATAACGTGCGGCTGGGTTAAGAAGCGCTTCAGGAGCAGACCAAAGAGTCCCAGACTGCAAGACTTTGCTAATAAAGTTGAAAATATGCTCGTATTAATATAGCCAGCACTGAAGACTAGGAAATGGATGCCTGGAAGTTTGTCAGCTTATTAATCATTTCTTTGTAAGCAGTGTTTTTACTTGTTTTGCTGCAACATCCAACCACCGCTCACTGGCAACAGGCCGAGCTAGCTTTCCCATTGGCATATCACCGTGCGCTGCGATTCTGTGCTTCTTGTCCATTTATTAATGCTGCAGAATCTCTACAATTTTGTCTAAAAATAGCATCAGTTCTGTGAGAGAGACTGCATTCATGGTTTCTATCCATGGTATAGAAACACAGAAGGGTGTGTGTGTGTGTGTGTGTGTGCCTAGAGAAAATCATTGTAATGCCTGAAACCCATAATTTGTTATGCTCCTGAAAACCCTATTTTTTGGCATACCGAAAGTGAAAAAAAAAATTAAAAGGGAAAATAGGGAGTGAAAGAGAAAGGGAGAGCAGATTTTATTTTCCCAGAACCTCAGCTATGCATAACGTTTATTCCTGCTGCACAAAATGATCACCCTAAGCTAACACCTCAGAAATGGCCCTTTATCAGAGCCCCTTATTCCTAAGTGAGACTGTGCTGCATCCATCTCTGGTCCTATTCAGCTTCCCCCATCAGTTCGCATGGCAGAGCATCCATAAAAAAACTACGGTGGGCATATTTCCTTCTCTGACATCTTGTAAAATAACATCCTTTGGGGTACTTTTGGAGAGAACATTCCTGGATAAAAATTACTCTGACAGTAGGGTTTTCCTAACCCACATCCCTGGATGTGTCCACCTGTCTACATACTCATGCCAACACCCAAGTGTGCATGACATAGTGATGATTTCTCTAAATCTGTGATCATTCTGGAGCCAGAAAAACTCAAACAAGACAAATAGTGTTTGAAAAGCCACACGAGCCTGATGGCGCTGCCAAGGACACAGGTGAAGAGTGATAGGGGATGCATTCTGTAATCAGAGTGTGAGTGATAATGTCTCATTGGTGCACAAACAGAAAAGAAACAGAAAAAAAATGAACGGTTTGCATATCAGATGTATCGGGGGGTAGGATTTGATGCAGAGCTCCTGGGCAATGCATTGTTTGCCTTTTGGAGGAATTAAGAGGAAGGAAGTGTCATTCTGCAGCTTCACACAAGATAGCAAAGAGAGATGATAAACTGGGAAATTGTCATTTCCCAGGCTGCTTCCGAAAGATACCGCTGGGAGCAAAGGGTGATGGGGAGGAAATGAGGAAGCGGGCAGCCCAAAGCTGGCCTGAGAAAAGGGGACTTAGCGGAATACTTTTTTATAAAATATCAGCCTTGATTTTAAAAACATGTGCCAGAGGAAGAGATAACGCTGTAATAGCAGAGGGTGGTGAAAAGAATGGGAGCTTTGGAATAATCCATTTCTTTAATAGATGTTTACTGAGCACCTGCTATTTGCTGAGCACCTTTCCGAGTACAGTGTTAGTAGGAGGTATGCTCAAATCAGGCTCCATTACTTTCTAGCTATGGGCCTGGGGACAGAGCACTTAGCTTCTCCAAAAATGGGGTGGTAGCCTCTGAAAATGGGGATCATCAATCATAATGCATAATGTTGTTTTGAAGATAAAATGAGATAATTTTATGAATGGTGAGTCATCTAAATCTCTCTAAGCCTCCTATGGCCCATCAATAAAATGAGGATAATAATACCGAAGTCAGAGAGCTAGTGTGAAGTTTAAATGGGGTAGCAGGGTGACCAGGTTTGTGCCAGTCCCCCAAAATAGTAGCTGGCATTGTTAGAATTCCTTGTGCTGGCTCAGGTGAATAGCATTCACATGCCAAAACCTCCCAGAAGAAGGGAGGAATAAGATGATCCCACTATGTCTGTGTCCATCCTCAATGAATATGTGTTTTCAACCGGAAATTAACTGGCCCCTCTTCAGGACATAGGGTACTGGGTTCTGCCTCAGATTGTGAAGGTTAAGGCCCTGCTCTCTGGTCTCCTTTTACTCATCTGGTGCTGGGAAGATGAAGTGAGATAGTTTTCTTCCCTCCTGTAACTTTTTCAAGGGAACTCCGATGCCTTTCAAGAGTTGAAGCGTGCCTTCCTCAGATCTTGGTACAGACTGGCACTCTGCATCAACTAGAGAGCACAGTAGCCCCGCCACTGTCCTTCCCGAGTTCCCCAATGCCTTTGCCTTCAGGAGGTCCCCATGCAGCTGCTGTTTCCCTCTGTCATTTACACATCACCTGACAGCCTTCAGATTTCTTTCCATGAGCCACTTTTTCCTCTTAAAATCTCTTCTCCCACCAGGCACCTGGCCTCCCCTTTCTGGTTCTGCTGGCAGATGGCACAGCATCGAGCTCTACAAATTAGAAGGTCTGATGCCTTCCCAACACTCGTGTGCTTGAATACCTGCCTCTGTGCCAGGTCCAAGAAAAGGCAAAAATAGACTAGACCCTGTCTTTGGGTTGCTAACAGTTGGCAGCTCTCCATTCTTAGGAGACCCTAGACACTGGCACTCCTCTGCCCAAAATGTCCATCCAATAATGTCCCATCCCTTCAGACCAAAGGCCAACATCTTCCCTATGACCTTCACACTTCAGTTCCTCATGCCCTCTTGGATTTTATCTCCTACTTTTTGCATTCCCTCCACTCCAACCACACTTCTCTCCTTGATGTTTCTTAAAATCCCCAGGACTTCACCCTTGCTTTTTACTCTGCTGCCTAGAATGTTTCACCCCCAAATATCTCACTTCCTAACTTCCTCTAAGATTAGTTTTGCCAGAATACAAAGTCTGTCCAGAAAAATTCCAGCCATTGTTAATATAACAAGAATGGTTTGCACAACATTGATATAACCTGGCAGCCAAGGGGAGTGGACTGGAATGCACATGTGTGAACAATGACAACTTCACTGTACTAGTCAGTGGGGACAGTAGATGCCACTGAGTGAGCATGTGTACTGTGTGGCCATCACATTCAAAATAACCAAGTGAGTAAATCAACAAATATGCATCAAATTTTGGGTCAAGCTTGAACGTTCCTCCATGGAAACTATTCAGATGATTCAGAAGGCCACAGCTGTGGCAACTGGTGAGTGGCAGCTTCATCACAACAATGCACCCACTTATGCATCCTGTCTCATGTAGCGTTTTTTGGTGAGACATCAAATCACCTGGGTGACTCAGCCCCCCTACAGCCCAGATTTAGTGCTCTGTGACATATGGCTTTTCCCAAAACTAAAATCACCTTTGAATGGGAACAGATTTCAGACTGTGGATAAGATTCAGGAAAATACGACAGGGGCAGCTGATGGAGGTTGGGAGAACTGTATGAGGTCCCAAGGTGCCTACTTTGAAGGGGACTGAGGCGTCATTGTCCTATGTACAGTATTTCATGTATCCTGTATCTTGTATGGCTGAATACCTTCTGGACAGACCTTACATATATAATAATTCCTTTAGTAAATTACTATTGATGATATGAAATTCAGGTACAGCTGAGCCTCCCCTATTTTTATTTGCTGAATGTGGTGACCTCAGCAGAGCTTTTACACCAATGTCCCCTTCTGGGTTTTTGTATTAGTTTTCTATTACCAGAAAAATTGCCACAAACTTAGTGTCTTCACACAACACAAATGTAGATCAGAAGTCTGGCAAGGATCTCACTGTGATAAAATCAAGGTGTCGGCAGGGCCCTGTTTCTTTCTGGGGGCTGCAGGGGAACAGCTATCCTCTTGCCTTTTCCAGCTCTGGGGGCCACCTCGTTCCTTGGCTCCTAGCCATCTCCCATCCTCAGAGCCAGCAAGGTCAGGCCCGGTCCTCAGGGGCCGCCTTTCTGACTCTGCTCTCGGATTCCCAACCACTTTTGAAGACTCTTGTGACTGTCCCGCTTCCCGCTGGTTCATCCAGGCTAATCTCTCCATCTCCGGGTCAGCTGAATAGCCACGTTCATTCCCTCTGCCGTGTAAGCTGGCATATTCACAGATTAGCAGAATGAGGGCACCGTCTACACAGAGCCATTAAGCTTCCTCAGGCAGTGACTATAGCCAAAGTATCCAGATTCTCCACTCCCAACGTTTCATATCTCCTTCCCTGCTTTCCTTGTTCTCTTTGGTACTCATCACTAACATCTATCTTGTGGTTATTTAATTTTTCCTATCTATCTCCTTTGCTAGAATGTAGTTCGATGAGAGAAGTGATTTTCTTTATTTTTCTTTACAGCATCCCAAACCTAGAACAAACACAGGGCACATACTACACATTCAATAAATATGTTGAATGAGTGATTGAACAAGTGAGTAAATCCCCATTTCTGCCAACTCCATTTCCATAAAGCATTGCCTTTATCAACATGAATCCTGCTTTTCGCTTCTACCCAGTCTCACTTCTGTCCCCGGGAAGGGAAATGGCTGCCGATGGGAGGTTCCACAGGCACGCAGTGATCGGGCCTCCGGGAGAGCTCGAGCAGCTGAGCGCTCCATTACTGAGAAATCACTCCTTCCTCTGTGTCACTGTGGAGCTGGAGGGCCATTGCCTGGCAGAAGCTCCCCGGAAGCAGGCAGGCAGGCCTTCCAAGTGCAGCCACGCACCGGGGGCCCAGGGCCAAGGAGGACAAGTCCATATCCCCACACTGACCGTAGCTCAGAAATCCTCCCAAACAGCAGCCAGGGGGGTGCTGGCCCCAAGCCCGGAACACGGTGCTGTCTCTAATAGTCCTGTGGGTGTTTACCCCAGGGCAGGAGACAGGCATAACCACGCAGTTAATGTTCAGGAGGGATTATAGCTGCTCCAGCAAGATAGTCATGTTCCTTGGAAACTGTCACTGACGGCTCCCAAGGACCATATCCAAATTCCCTTACTCGCAATAGTAAGATTATAAAGCCCATTTATAAATGCTAGTGTTTAATGTTACCTCACTGCAAATACACAGTCCCTCAGTTCCCAGGGAGAAGTAACCGACACACTAGAAAAGCTACCTGCTTCCAGTGAGGCCCCGCGTGGACAAGTGCTAACATCCCAGTGCTATGATGGACAGCTCTCACGGGCAGCGGGGAGGGAGCTTGCGGAGCAGGGGCAGGATTCTCCATCGCCTGGAGACTCCCAGCAGCCAATGTTTGTCTTTGGGATATCTGGTGCTTTTGTTGAGCCGAGCACATCAAAATGCCAGTGATGCTCTTCTCATGCAGAGGGAACATGGATGAAACAAAAACAGTATGATATTTACCAGATTGCTATTCAGCGTTTATCCCAATGGCCTTTGCAGAGGGCTCCTCATACACAGAATGCTTCTGCCCACACCAGTACCGCTCAGCTATTCCGGGGGACAGAAGCTAAGGCCTAGACAAAGCTGCCCCCTGCCTGCCTCTCCACTATGGCTTGTTCACTAATCCTATTATGTGGCAGTTTCTGATACAATGTTCTCTCTTGCATTCAGATGTGTGCTTCCTCTGCCCAAGATGGCCATCGGTCCTCTGTCCCAGCTGTCCTCTTTTTTCACCTGGCAGTCTCCTAAGGCATCTTTTTAGGTCTCAACTTAAATATCACTTGCTCCTAGCACCCTTTCCTGACACCTCTTGCTCTTCTCCTCTATAATGCAGTCCATTTGGGGTTCTCGTTCAGCACCTGTCTCCCATCCAGACAGTCAGTTCCAAGGGAGAGAAGCCGTGTGTGCCATATTCAGTATCACATTCCTGGTACCCAGGTTGCTACAGTTATGAAGTGGATGAAGCAAGAGCTGATCCATTTTCTGCTCTCTATTCACCTATTTGGGTTTGTTTCCACTCTATCATAGTCGTATATTCAAGCATTTACTCGTTCCACAAACATTAGATCCTTTGTTTGGTACTGAGCAATATTAAAAATAATAAAATAGTAAAATAAAATAACAGAATGACACAGCCTAGCCCTTCCGTTCTTTCTAGTCTAGTGGGGAAACTATGATCATTTTCTGTGTCAGTTTATCTAAGCTACTGTCTTAGTCAGCTCGGGCTGCTGTAACAAAAAAACCACAGACTGGGTAGCTCAAACAACAGAGACTCATTTCTCACGGTTGACTGGGGAGCCCAGAATCTGTGTGTTTGTTGATTGGGTTGCTGGGGAGGGCTCTCTCCCTGCAAAGTCCTTGCAGATGGCTGCCCCCCTCCTGTACCCTCACATGGTCTCTCCTCCGTGCACACACAGGGGAGAGAGAAATTTCTGATGTCTCTTCCTCCTACAAGGCCACCGATCTGGCAGATTAGGACGCTACCCTAGATGACTTTATATAACCTTAATTACCTCCCACATGCCCTATCTCCAAATACAGTCACATTGGGGGGTCTGGGACTGTGGGGGTGGGCACAGTTCAGTTCATAGCAGTTATAGCACCAGTTATTCAAATGCTAATACTAATCTAGGTTTTTCTGTGAGGGTGTTTTGTAAATGTAAACTTCAGCCAATCAAAGTTCTTAATAGCAAAACTGGATTTTCCAGAAAAGAGGAAATTCAGCCTCAAGACTCAAGCATTTCTCCTGCCTGAGTTTTCAGCCATGGAAGCTCAATGGCCATCAGACGTGCTAGTTCGTACAATCACATGAGCCAGTTTTCCTTCATACGCTTGTCCACAGACACACGTATCCGGTCGGCTCTGTCTCTGTAGTGAACCCTGACTCATGCGGTAACGTGCACTAATGTAAAGGCAAGGTCTGCAGGAGGCCACTCCATAATTCTGACCCACCAGCCTTCGTTTTCAGGGTCTGACTTCATCTGAAGTCACAGTTGGCCAGTTTTGAAAATGCATCTGAAATTTGCTTATCGCCGCCTAGCTGAGAGCGTTCGTTAGACGTGTGTTAATGATTGTGAGGTATTTCCAGGCAGGTGTTTCCTCTTCCGCTGGAAGCACTTCAGCTCCTGTGCCCTGGAACCGAGGGAGGCTGACGGAACACGTGGGCAGGGTGTCTGAGGCAGTGGCCCGGCCGTCAGAACAAGTTATTTACAGGAAAGGCATCGTGACCAAACATTTTAGATATCAATTATATCAGCAAAATCTAATTCTTAGGCAGGAAACATTCACACCATTTTAACAGGTACGTCCTGACGAGTTTCCAGATGTCTCCCATGACGCCCCTGCCCCTGGGCTTGGTTACGCCCCTGTCGTAACAAACACGTAGGGAGTACTTGCTCACATGAAGACCTAGGTGCATCTCTAAGCAGAGTTTCCATTTCTCCCAGAAGCCCACTTAGTCAGGTATTGTTGTTATCTCAGCTTTCCTGGTGGAGAAACTCAAACCCCGAGAGGCCGAGTAACTTGTCCAAGTTCCAGCAGTTAGTTATTAAGCAGCTGGAATTTGAACCCAAGCCTAATTTCTGTGCTTAACCACTGTATATGATGCTTCCATGCATCAAAGTCCTTGATTCTTTCAATGTTGCCTAATGTCTCTATAAATCAGAGTTCCAATCAGAGTCTATCTAGGAAAACTAAACCCACACCAGGCAATTTAATAGAGGAAATTTAATGTGGCGAAGTACTCACAAAAGGGATGGAGCTAGAGAAGCAACCAGGGGAAGCTGAGGCCATTCTCAGGGCAAAAGGCAGAAGGGGTCACTGTCAGGCCACCTGATATTGAAGATGGGACCATAGTGGATCTGTAGTGACAGCTGTTGGAGGGGTCATCTGAACCACACAGAGGACAAAAGCTACCCCTTACTTATTTCTTTACCTGTGTAGTAGGTTGAACTGAGTCCTGCAAAAATTCATGTTTACCTGAAACCTCAGGACGTCTTTAGAGAAGAGGAGAGAAGACAGACAAAGGGAAAAGGTTATGTGAAGATGGAGGCGGAGATTCGAGGGACACGGATATAAGCCAAGGAACCCTGAAGACAGCTGGAGCCACCAGAAGCTGGAAAAGGCCAGCAGGGGCCCTTTCCTAGAGCCTTCGGAGGGAGCATGGGCCTGCCAAAGCCCTGATTTCCGATCTCTAGTGACAACACCTGGTGTAGAGTATTTTGCTTTGGCAGCCCTAGCAAACTAACTCAACCCACTTTCCCCGTCTTCCCCAGTGCCTCCGACTGGCCAAACCTTGTCCAAAGCCATCTGGCCAAAAGTTGGAAAACAGTGTGGGGAGTCTGTACCCTGCCATACAGAGCTGGGAATGAGGGTCCAAGGGTAAGTAGGCAAATAACCAAGCACTGTGGAAGGCGTGCCTGTACTGAATGACACCACATAGAATCGAGTCCATGGGGTCAAAAGAAAAGACAGAGGACTTCAGGAACCTTGGACTGTCTCTTTATGGGCCTGCCTGGGGCAGCAGAAACCCTGAACTTGGGTAGTCTGATGGGGTCCCGGTAGGTCAGAAAAGCAGCCAGTGACCTCACCGGTCATGTATAGGCGTCCTACAAAGTCGAGATCGAGTCATAGCTATTGGAATACGCGTGCGTGGCCTGCTGGGTCTAGAAGGAAGACGGTCCCTCCAACACCTGAGGTGCAGCTGCTGTGCTCTCCTCTCTCTGGCTTGGATGTGATAACTTCTCCAACAAATCAATTTACAAAACAATTGAGAACAGGCAAAGGCTCCCCTGGTTGAATCTTCAGATAAAAAAGAGGGTGTTTTGAATTTGACAACCAATCTTCCTTTAATCCTATCAGGAAATAAACCCAAATCACAATCTGACGTTTAGGAATTGCACGGCTTCTCAGAGGAAGTATTTCCATCTCTTCCTTGTGTTTCACCCTCTGAGACTTCAGTGGGTTTTACTCTTGTCATTCACCGTTATCTGTTTCTAGATGGGATTATCTGCTTGTTATGTTCTCTTTTCCTTTTAGATTCCTTTTAGATTTCCTTTCAGATATGTGTTCTATTGTTCTATTGTTTTAATATAAAATCTCTTTTGGTGATGTGTTTCTTGGTTAGGAGAGACTCCTTCACCCTTAGGTAAGAGTTTGTTTCTTAATCACTTCTACTTTCTGATTTCTTTCTAATTCGTATTTAGGCACAGGAGTAAGTTACCAGAGGAAAATAAGACTGTGGCGTGTGAATTTAAATATTTTGTATTGATCACTGAATCTAAAAATGGATACTATCTGGGACAGTAGCTACTAAAAACCCATGTACCATTGGCCTGATTACCATCCCTCAGAGCAGTGTATACAGTGACCCCCTAAGTCTCAACAAGATCAAGCGATTCACTTCCAAGAGTAGCTAACCAATCACATCACACATTGATCTCCTGGCTCAGTGGGTCACTGATGCAGCCAGTATTTACGATAATACCAAACTCCATTGTCTGAGCACTGACCTTCTTTCAGGCATTGCAGTGAGCATTGGCATATGCTATTTCAAACCTTCAACAATAAGTATCATTAACTCCATTTTACAGATAAGGAAGCTGAGATTCAGAGAGGCTGAAAATCTCGACCAGGAACACGCAGCTACTAAAATAGCAGGCTTGGGAGTTTGAACCCAGGTGAATCTGGTTCCAAAGCCTATACTGCTTCATATAACCCATGTCTCTGTGTGCATATCAATATCATGCAAGGAGCAATACAAAGACAGTGAGAGTCTTTGAACTTGGCATCTCAGCAGCCATTTAACTACTCAAAGGCAGAGAGGGAGAATACAGAGCGTAGGGTTGAAGTCAAACTTGACTGTGAACTTCTTCTCTGCCCTTCCAATGGCTGTACAACCTTGGATACCTCATAATAATCACACTCTTTACTAACAGCTCTGGATGACTTAATAATGGCTTTGAGTCTGTTCCCTCACCTATGGACGTGGGCCAGGGGGTGGTGAGGGTTAATGATTTAATGTATGTCAGGTACATACTCCAGGAGCAGGCATAGGTTAGATATTCCAAGTGATTATTAAGTTACGGCTCAACAAACATTTGAGTCTGCCTAATACCGTGTTAAATAAAAGGGAAACAAAAGTAAATATAACTTGCTGTAGATGAGGAGATGAAACAAGTCCACAGAAAGGGAAATTCCTGATGTGAGTGAAAACATGGGGGTGCGTGGAGATTAGTAATGAGAGCTATAGAAACAAGAGTCCCTCGTGGGTGGGGGTGGTCAGAGACAGGTGAGATTTGGGCTGGACCTTGGAGGACATTGGTGGTTATCTTGGCGAGACTCAGATGTGGTTTGCAGACTTGCTCTAAAATGGAAATCGTCTACAGTTTTGAACACGGTGTCCAGTCCACCTGACATTTTTTTTGACACAACAGTTTCTCAGTGAAGGAGGCCGTGAACTGGCTTGCATTCTGCCTCACTCTCCTTTTCCTGCCAGTTTGCAGACACCTTCTAAGAGCAGTATTGCCTTTGAACCAGAGGGCAGTGACCTTTCTTTGAATGACCAGATAGTAAATGTTTTGGGGTTTCTGGGACATGTAGAGTCTAGCAAGTATTTAACCCAGGCATTATAACAAAAACGCGGCTTTGACAATACATAAACATGGCCACACTTAGCTCACAGCCCATTCCTTGCCACCCCTTGGTTAAGGCGACTGGGAAGGAGGGAGGAAAGTCTTCTAGGCAAGAAGAACAACACGAGCAAAGGGTCAAGCTGGTATTGATGTGGAAACCCTGGGCAAGCCTATGGACAAAGAATAGGTGCTTCAAGCTCAGGGGATGTAATCCATCATTCTAAAAAGGTGGAATTAAAATTTTGGTGGTAGACTAGTCCTAGGTTTGGGATTTAGCCAAAGGCCAAGCCCAGAGTATTGCTTTTTAGGCAAGAGCAAACTCCAACAGGCACCACCTAGTCTTGGGCTCAGGCAAGGAGGTGAGCAAGAAGAATGAGTGTGAGTATACAGCTAAGGAGAGTCCAGTTTCTCCAGGAGAACTGTCGGATAAAAGCAAAGCAAAGCAAAACTGTCTGCATTTGCTAAGCCCTTTGTTTCTATGAAAAGGCGGGCATCCTGGGACTGAGGTAAGATCTCCCAGCCTACACAGGACATGTAGTAATTGGGTACATACATGTGCATTTGTGCAAAGCATTCTGCACAGAGGAGGCAATCAATTATTTATCAAATGGACAAATTCATTACCTCTAAACCCACAGAACAATGCCTAATTTGTCTGCCATTAGCAAATGACGCCTTGCTATTAATCTGGCCAAGATATCTATTATCCATCCATCCATCCACCGCATTCAGCAAGTCACTGTTGTAGGTACTGATTTTGGCTCCACACCCAAAGAGTAAATGCTGAAGCCAGAATTTTAGAGAGAAGAAATGAGAAGCACAGGGGGAGCAAGCCCAGCCTAAAACTCTCACAAAGTCTGCAAAAAAGGCACTGTGGGAAATTTGCTAGGATGGGTGATGGCTTTCGGGGTTCCTGACTAGACCTGGCAGGGACTCTACATCTAGGGGCTTCATATCAAAGAGGTCAGGGCTTGCTGGCTCCTACCACCCTGGGATTCCTGCTCTTGTCCTCCACCCACCCCAGGAAGAGACCAAAGTGAACCGCAGCCCTGCACAGAGGCTGCTGTGGATGCTGCTGACTTAGTCTGTGGACTTTCTTTTCAGGAAAAGGGACTGGTCCATGGGATCTTTGCAGATAAAATTGTTCTTCAAAATCAAAGGATGCTATGTTTTTATGTTTAGTTCCATTTATATGTGTTTGAGTGATGTGTGGATATGTGTGTCTTGGGGAAAAGGCATGTATATTGTAGGCTGGTTCATGCTTATGACTAACCAGGGGCTCTCTACCTGCATACGTCTATGCATGGAGCTATAAAAGGATTTATAAACCTCCAGATTTGTACAAAACTGGAAAGACAGGCTGCAGAGCCTTCACGAGATTCTCAAGCGGGGCTGAGACCTCTGGGAGACCATAAATCCTGGCTCCAGAAGGACTTGGCTGGAAACTGGGGGAACCCACTCACTCCACAAGCCTCCTTCCTAATCTCGCTTTGTAATACCTGGACCTGGGCTGTTGCCAGGTGCTCTGGCTTGGTTACCAAGGAGGCAGGCTCTTGTCTGAGCAAGTTCTGCCACCTACAGCACGCAGCCCAGCAAAGCCACCAGGCTCCACAGCAGAAAGCTGAAGTGTGTTTGCATGAGTGAGTCCGGGGAGCGCTGCCTTCCCAGCCCAGAGCCCTCCACTGGAAGAAGACAACTGGGACTCCTGATTAGTATTCAGAGATGTAAATTCCTCTGGGCTAGGTTACAGAACTGGGGAGATATTTTTACATTAAAGGAGAATAGAGAAATCCTGGGGATTAGCACCTGAAAAGGGTTGCCCAAAACCCAGAGAGGAAAGGCAATGGGAAAAAGCAAGATAATGAGCTCGTGGGTTCTCACAATAAATGTGACTCTCCCATTTCCTAGTGTGTTCAGTGCCCTTCCGTACAAATGGGTCATTTTCGCCATGTAACTTGTAATATAATGAACATTTGCTTCAGAAATGTGTGATTTCCTGAGATGGGTGAAGGGTAAACACAAGGTAGTTTTCTTAGTGTGCTTAGGTCATTTTGAAGGGAGCGGAACACTTTTTGAGACACAGATTCTTAGTCTCAGCATTGTGCCTCCAGTCCCTCACGGAGGGCCTAACAGCTGGGAGGAAGTTTGGTGAATGCTTTTGATCAAAAGTAATAAAAATGTGGTTTCTTTCGCAATCAGCACTGTGCCTGCGAATACATAATCATAACGTCTACCAGTGGTTAGATACATTATCCCAAATTCTCACAACAATATCAAAATGGGTGTTGTTCTGCTAACGAACTGACCCCTGGCATGAATGAGTGGCTTACATGATGACACACACCTAATGACAATGACAAAAACTCAGCTTCTGAGTCCGCACTTGTTCCACTCCTGCATGCACTTTATATTGATGCTAAGCTCATTTCTCAAGAAAGAGACTAGTGGTTTGAAAACCTTTTTAACTTTATTTTCATTCTAAAAATACGTTTTCCTGGTCCTTAGAATTTCTCTGAAAATTTCCTGCTCTTCTAGCTTAGATGCAAATGCTGTCTGACCCTCTCTGAATCCAGGAGTTGTTCTTCTTGGACAGGTAACCCATTCCTAGCTCAGTTTGTAGACGTGGCTGTGCAATCCTTCACTCTGATCCCAGCCTCGGTGGCTGGGGAGGGCTGCAGGTGCCCTGTACCTTGCACACATTTTGATTCTGGAGAGGGATTCTTAATAGAGAAAACCACGCAGAATCTTCACAGATGTAATTGCACAGTAATCCACCCTCTTTCACAGCTTTTCCCTTATTAACTATTGCAGCTTCAAAAAGGAGTCCACAGTAAGCGAGGAGATAGACAAGAGTGAGGGGATGTATCCTAACTATTCCAGAGCTCACAACTATGCAGCTTCGCTAGGAGGGTTGGGTGACTTTGTCTCTTTGGCTCATGCTGGGCTGGGGTTGGTCGGGCTTGGAAACCTTGCTCTCTTCTTCCAGAGAAACTGCAAATGGAAGAAGATTACAGCTGGTCCTAAAATGGGGTTAGTGGTTTTGGCAAAGGTTAGGTCATCAGTAGGTAAAAATGGCTGAGGGATTTTTCTAGGTGAAGGTGATCTTGATTATCACAGGTGGAGCTGAGAGAAGAAGAAAGGTGTGGAAAGGGGAGGGGCTTAGAATAGAATGAAATATGTGTTGAAAACCATGGGATTTGTGCATGTCTTACTGTTGTATTCATCTATTATAAAGCCTATCATGTATACGGCAGTGGACCTCAAGCATTAATAGTGCTTGTCAGAATTAGTTGGGAATATGGTTTTTAAAATGCAAGTCCCACCTCCAGACCCCATGAAACAGAAAGGGCAGAGCCTGGGAGTCTGCATTTTAATAACCAGCTCATTTCGTTTTTATGGAAATGTTCCTTGAAGCATACTTTGAGGAACATTGGCATAGGAAGATCCTCCAGTCTTTCTAAGAATCACTCCTTAAATGAATCCATTCATTCGAGCCAAACCCAGGAACACAGAGATAAAAGGTACACTCTTGGCATTCAAGGATTTCAAGGTCAAGTGGAAGATGTTGACAGACCTGGAAGAAGATGATTACAAAGTATGAATGTGTAAGTTTGTAGAGCAGAAGGGGCCAGGTGCTGTGAGAGAACTATAGAGAGGCACCCAACTCAGCCTGCACAGGGAGGAAGGCGTCACAGAAGAAGCAACTTTGCATTCAAGGTTAAGCAGGCATAAGCCAGGAAGAGGGGAAGAATGAATGCCAGCAAGAGGGGACCCAGCAGACAAAAAGCAATGGGGCCTGTAGAATAAATAGTGTTCAAGGTGCAAAACAGCAGAAGGGAAGGGGGTAGAGAAGGGCTGATGAGGGTGGAGATTGCACCTCTGCCTTTCACAAAATGACATTCTTCCACCTGGGAAGGTGCATTGCCAGTGTTGGTGTCAGATTGCAATGGATGCCTCTTTCCAGGTTGTGGTCTTTGTCCTCTTAGATACTCTCAGTGCAGCAGTATCCTGATGAGCTTCTACTGGGGAGGAATTGAGAAAGCCCACGGCAATTTGAATGGATTTGCCTTCTTGTTCCATTCATTAACCTTTGTCATCAAAGTAAAGCTGAACTTTGGACTAAAGTAAAGCTGAAAAAAATCTAACCAAAGGCGGGAGGCAGGTGGCCACGTGCAGAACCACAGAGAACGCTCTCACACTGAACGCCAGCGTGTTATATGCATTATAATCATGTGTAAAATACAAGTGAGGGTATGAAGGAGATTAAAGCATTCGGCAAGAGTCAGGATCAAAAAAGTACCTGTTGTTACCACTTGGTGCTCCCAGGTTTCAAAGATGGCTTTCAGTGCTTCAGAATCTACATAAACTAGCATTGTAACTCACAGTGGGTGGTTTTACAAACAGAACAACAGCAGAACCCGGCGTGGAAATCAGAGCATGCTGCGTTGCGCTGCAGAGAGCTTTTTTCTTTAACCAGAGAGTCATTTGATTTCAGAACAGAGCTGCACATGTCCACCCAACAGGCTGGACAGACTGTGCGTGTGTGTGTGTGTGTGTGTGTGTGTGTGTGTGAAATGCATTCAGCTATAATGTGGTATTATAAATGACAGCACATTAAGTGGGTTTTGTCAAATGTTGGTAATATTTCTTTTCTAAACTTGTACAGAGAAAAATAAAACCAGGGGAGAAAAAGAAAAATACCCTTAAGCTTCCTAATTGATTCCAGCTGTTCACATTATTTATTGCAAATAATATTATCAAGTAGTGAAACCCCCACGCCTTTGAACTTCTTGCAGTTGTGTGTAATACTGGAGCCAATGCAGGAACTGATGTCAAGACATAAAACTTACAACCTCAGTCCACGAGACTGCCTGAAGACCTGCTTGTTTCAGAAGTGGCAGCGGATGGTGGCCCCACCAGGTACGACCTTGTCCTACACTCTCATTCTGACCACGTCTTCTGACGCTTCTTCTGGGGTGAGGTGACATGAAAGGGAAGAGAGTGATCCCAAATGTCTCAGGAAAAGGAGTTTACTGGGGAGATTCTGGCCATGATTTTGGACTTAGAGACACTGAAGTTGCAAAGAGCAAACATGCTTAGGAGTCGTCTACCATCTCCTCACGTGCCAGGTTAGAACGTGAAACCAGAGAGGTGAAGTGATTGCTTTAATGTTACTGAGGACATCTTGGGCAAGGCTGAAATCAGATCCCAGGTTTCCTGTCTCTCAGTTCAATCATTGTTCCACTGGACAAGACTGCTGGCTTCTCATGGCCCAGTGTCCTTTTGTTTCTTTTTAAATGAAATGATAGAAATTTTAAAAATGCAGGGAGGTTGGGAGGGAGGAAAGAAGAAGAAAAGGAGGGAGGGAGGGAGGGAGGGAGGGAGGGAGGGAGGGACACCTTCTGTATCTATGTTTTAAGATATAGAATATCAAAGGGTATTCTGATCATGAAGAGAAAACATAAAAGATTCCACTCCCCCACTTCCCTAGAATGTAGTGTAGATACTAAAGTCTCCTGTGAGGTTCTGAAATTACTGCTTCTAGTCATCACTAATTGTCTTTCTCTCTAATACATTTTCACTCCTAGGCTTGTGTTGAGATTCACTGATTATAAAAGCAAAATGTATCTCTTCACTAAAAATTATCTTTAAAGAGTAATTATTAACACAAGGCATATAGCTTTCTGAATCACAAAATATAATGATTACCTTCCACTGGTAATTGGCCAGCAGTTTTATATGAAATGAACACAGCAGATATAATTATGTACATATTTAGAAAGCTGAGGAAATGAGCATTATTCTCAGAGAATAGTTGTATCCCCATCTTAGGAGAATATTACAAATTTAGGACATTTAAAAATATATATTATTATAGAGTTAAGTTGGCCTCATTTTCTCTTTTAATATCAGTAAGCTTTTATGGAAAAAATTGTACACACTTAATGTCTTAAGCACCTACATTTTCTAAAATTGCATATATAACTCATACATTATTCATTCATCAGTCACTTATTCAACAAATATTTATTGAGCCCCTACTAGGTGCCAGGCACTGCACCAGCCAACCACAGGGAGTAAAAGTCACAGCCCCAACCCTCACAGACCCTCCATTCTCTTACTGAATCCTCACAATAAAATCTCAGTAGCTCTTTGTTGCTATTCCCACTGTGTATCATGGGGCCTGATGATTAACTTTGCCAATATCAGTTTCATAACTAATCAGTGAAGGAGGCCTGTGTCACAATAGCTTCTATGTCTACCCAGTTCATGATTCGATTACTATAGCTACCTATTTTCAATGGATGTAATCCAGAGTATGCAATTTAGGTGTATTTCCCAAAATTTTATGAAGAAAGTATAGCTATCAAGAAAAGTATCAGATTTCAATGATTGAAGTCCAAGGAAAAAAAGATGCTTGTCAGAGGAGACCTGGGGATTTGCTTGGCTTTGGAATGTGCCACTCGACTCTTCTCTAAGCCCATGAGCTGGAGCAACTCTATTCCTTTGTTGCCGTAACTTTCAGAAAGAAACACCCATAATTCTCTATGAATAGGGATACTGGGCCTTTTGATGAAACTGTTTCAACATGAGACAAAATATTTCTGAACGAAGAAATGATATATAATTAGAAACATAATTCTCTTCTTCATCAAGTAGAAGAATAACTTGGTAGAGTAAGTGATCTTTGACATGAGCCTACAAGGATGCTTGCCCCTTCATCCATCCGAAAGTGATACAAGGCCCTCTCGCCCAGGTTCCCTACGGCCCTGGCCCATCTTCTCTCTACCAGAGCTGACTCTACAGTAGGGTTAGCAAAAAGGATGGTCTTACCTGCCATTTTCAACTTATTTAGTAACTGCCTGGAAAAGGCTTCTGAAGACTTCTCATTTACAAGGCAGAGGTTATACTCTTTTCTAATTAATAAGAGCTGCTATGAACGTAAAATAATTATGACATAGAAAACATTAAAAACAGAAAATAAGAACATGGAAACACTGAGCATTGCTCAATACATAATTACCATGAGTCCCTGTATTTTCATTAAGATGCTACCCATCCTTCAGGTGCAAAATATTTCTATTTCTACATAGGTCTTTCTTGAAAAGGTCTTGCTTCCCTTTATTAATATGCTAGTTGTAACATACTAAGTCCTTTTTTTTCAGGAATTTTGAAATTAATAGTATTCTTGTAATATCACGGTCTAACCATGGAATTTGGGAACAGCTTGGGACTCCCTAAATTTCGCATTCACAGCTGGTAGTCCTGGCACTTTTCTTTTTACTTGAGTGTTTCAAGGTAAAATAGTGCTGAGCTGCAATATAACACTTGACCAGTAGGTGCTGCTGTTACACAGTGGCTCACTAAATTTCTACTTTCTCCCACACTTAGGGATCCCAGAACTCTTCTTTTAAAGGTTACAAAGCAAAGATAAACCAGAGGAAAAAAAATGTTTTCCAAAATTTGGTAATACTAATAATCCTTTTAATTCAACTATGAAAGTGGCATTTGCAGCTCACTCCTAACTAAAATATATTAATAGATTACAGCCATGTATATGAAATTAGAAATAACAATTCAATGCAAATCATTTTCTTTAGATGCAAAGGAAAAGAGTTGTGCACATTTTATGCTAAAACTCGGCCAACAGCTGTCTCCTTTCATTTGTTTTGAAAAGTGAAAAAAAAATAGAAAAGATGTAAAGAGTCTACTCCTTTTCATTTACAAACACAGCTGCGGAGGACAGCGTCTAGGGGTCACCCTGGACCTGATCCTCCCTCCATTTTCTGTCCGTATTGCAGCAGAACCCACAAGGCAACCGACAACAAAACGGAGGAAAAGGAAAAACTCCACCAGCAGCACGTCCAACAGCAGCGCCGGGAACACCGCCAACAGTACTGGGAGCAAGAAGAAGACGCCGGCGGCCAACCTGAGTCTGTCCAGTCAGGTACCTGTAAGTCTCGCTTTCCTTTTAGGCCTGAAATCCTTCCTTTGCCTGTCTTCCAGTTCCAAGGGGCCCACATTCAAATGTCTATTAGCTGAAATGCATTCTGGGCATCTGGGGGTGGGGGAGGGAAAGGCTGGGCTGAACTCTGACCCGGAAACTTTCCCCTGCAAACTGGAACTGGGAGTACGAGGGGTCTGTGCTACAATGGGACCTGAATTAACAAGCCACCAGAGTCACAGACAGGAGATATGTCACTTCAGGTTTAATTAAAATATCACTGAGCAGTGTGCCTGGTGGCATATAAAGGGGCTCCGGGCACCATCACCAGAGACCCTGTGCTCTGCTGGAAACCAGCTCCTGGAGCTCAGGCTTTTTACTGCCATTTGGCTGGGCGTCCCGACTTGGATGTCCCCTCTCATTTTGAGACCTTGGTAATTAATGCGGCCACCAACAGTGCAGCTTAGTGGATTTCACTGTACCCATTTCACTAGCTCAAGGTGGGGGCTAGGTGGGGGCTGGGTGCGGGATGGTGGTGGCGGATCAGCCCCTAATTTGGTCTCCACTCTCTTGAGCTCAACACCCCTGTCTTTCATTTCTGGGTCTTGACAAGGGACATGGCCCTTGGAAGGGGCTTTGTTGAACTCCAAAGCTGACAGCTGAGGGTCGTTCCCAAAGAGTGCAAGCTATCTAGGAACTTTCTTCATTTCCTGTAATTTCCTTTCCAGCTCTGTCCCTTCTGCCTAATCTCTTCCAAATTCCTCAGCCTAGGGTTAGATCATTTATCGCTTTTAAATTTTTATGTTCCTTTAAGCATTTGCTGTCCCTTCTCCGCACCACGATTATGTGTGGTCCTCTGCCTTTGTCCTGTCACCCTTCAGCAGGTATGTGACTGTCCTTTGAATCCTGCCACATTCCTGGTGCTTCATGGACACCCTCCAGACACCATGCCTTCAGACACGTGCCTGTTTCGCACTACTTCCCTCACCCAGTACAAGTTCACCTGGGCCCCTTCCTCACTTCTTTTTCCCACCTGGTCTGTTGTCCTTACTCCACATTCTGAGTGTGCTCCATCTCTTTCCCTGAGAGAATGGACCTTTCTTTCATGGCTGTTCTCCCCTTCTAACTGTGTCCTTCAAACCTGTCCCTCATCCACTCTTCTTTCACCCAGGTCTCTTTGACTAAAACCAACCCCATTGGTACCAAGAATTACCTGGGCCCCTGGGGCTCTGCCATCCTCCACAGACCGAGGGTGGTTTTCATTCATTACAAAGAAAGGGTCATCGAGAGTGGCCAGCCTGTGGGGCAGGTACTACCATTTCACTTTAAGACCACTAGGAATCATAGTCCTTAAGGAATGCCAGTCTCGTCTGGATTCTGAACTGGGCTAGCCCCCCTAAGGAGTCCAGGGAAAAAAATATCAAAGGAGAAAAACAGAGTCTTTTTATTAAGGGACTGAGAAGCTATTCTTGCTCCAGTTAAAATTGGAAAATGCATAGAGAAAAATGGCCTGGTAGAAATCAACCCAAAAGAGTCCACATAAGTAGTCAATGTTTATTCATTTGTCTTAACCTGGAGTTTTAGAAACTCACATTTGGTCGTTCCTGTAATAAATGAGAAAAGTGCATTCCAGAGAATTCTGGCACTGTGACATAGCCCCTTAAAGGCACAGTGGCTGCAAGAATTCAGATCAGTTCCGCAAATGATTTCTGAGCTCCTACTATGCGCCCCACAAGGGCCTATATGTGAAAGGATCTTTTATATATAGATCCTTTGGGTCAGCATCTAACCGAAGGAGAGGAAAGAGGCTCCCTCTCTCCTTCCCACTCAGTCCCCTGGTGTCAGCTCACAGGGTGCAAGACTGAGACAGATCCTGAGGCCTAGACTGGGATTGGTCAGCCATCCATTGGTGATGTCTGCCATGGGTGCAGAACAGCAGCACATGTGTATTTTGATATACCTGCCCTGGTCAGAATCATTTTAATTCAGTTTTAAAGAGCATCTAGTTCATTCTGGTCCATCATGCTCCCATCCTCCAATCCAACAACTGGATCTTAGTGGAAGATACCAGTGTCAAGAGAATTTTTAATGATTTGAGACCCTTTGGACTTTGTGAGAACAAGGCATCCACTGGAAACCAGGATAGAAATTCAACACTATCCCCACACTGTGCAATTAAAGATGTTTTAATTATGTAAAACTTACAGATGGTCAAAAGAGGGAGGGAAGGCAACCAGGTTAGGAAAATGTGCAAATTCTCATTGAATGCGTGTTAAACGATAAGCATTGGCTCGTAGGGATCACGTCTTGTAACCCTGTCCACCGAATTACCAACAATTTTACTGCTTAAATATCCTAGAAATGCCATCTGCAGACATGGCCTCCCTGTCCAAAGGCGTGAACAGAGTCGGCATGCCACCACGACCACAGCCGTGGTCCACGTGGCTGTCGGGGCAGCAGTGGGTGTGTCTGGCGAGGACTAGGGTTTAATCCTTGGATTCTGCTTCTCACTCCATGAGCAGGGGCTAGGAGCCATCCCGAACTGCAGCCTCAACCCTGGGAGGGATGGAGACCTGTGTCATTCAACAGCAGTGACCCCTTCTGGCCAATTTAAGGAGAAGCATTGAGGGGCCCTGAAAGGAGTCACTTCCAGTCCTCCTCAGAGGTTGGTGGTCCTTGCACGGGGGATTGATTGGCAAGAAGCTGTGACATGGGCAAAAGCTGGTGGCACGTCCCAGCCACCAGGGAGGAGCAGAGGTCTGCTCTGTGGGGAGCCGAGGGCACCTGGGTTGCTCTCAGCTGGACCAGTATTGCCTCCTGGGGAGACACAGATAGCAGAGCCGGGAAGGAAATGCACTCGTGTTGAATGTCGGGGCGGGGGGATGTTTAAAGATGTGGGGGGGTGGGGAAAATGATGCCGATATCTCCTAGTTCAAGTCCACCCAGAACATGCACTATGTCTCCATTCACTCCACACGAGGTTAACTGATCAGGTCTGCTTAAAGAGGGAACCACGGCCTTAATCTAGAAGTTCAGAAAAACCAGGGGGAGACATGTGCCTGATTGAGTAAGTGGCCTCAAGGGTCTCCGTGCATATAAAGTCCATAGCACACATCTCTTTGTAGCTTTCCATCAGTTCATTACACACACACACGTACACACACGTGCACACACGATCGTGTGTCTGGCCAAGGCCATTTCTTACAATCAGTAAGGTGCATGCGGCATCTCTCTGGAATGTAGACCACTTAAAAATACCTGTGCCTGGGCATCTTCTCCAGCTGTTCTCAGAAGAAAGATCCACCAAACATATTACAAGCCTACATCAGCCCCATCTGAAGTGATGCAAATCACTATTTTCAGAGGACTTTTCTTGAATGACTGTTATTTTCAGATATAATGAAGGCATCTGGAGTGTTGGGAACTTTTCTCTTCACATCACGCTTACGCTGGCTTCTCATTTTTCTCCTCTTTTTCCTGTTATGCTTCTCTCCTCACACTCTCCCCGCCTGTATCCATAACCTCAGACTCACAGTACTAAAGCACACCCACAGGGTGGGTTCTAACACCTTTCCCCGGCCCAGTGGCACCTTACGCATGCATTTTCCAAGCCCATTAGAGCGTGCGTCCCATTCCCATGAAGTCACCCCTCACGTCATCCTCTGCTGAACTTGCGCTATTCTTTCCAGCTACCTTTTTCCTGATCATAAGCGCCTTCTCCTAATTGCCTGTGTCAAAGTGGCACTTTTTAAACCTGAACACCCCTGGTAGGTCCTATGGCAACCGCCCTGGCTAACCAGATCACCTTGGCACCTCTAAAATCATGTCAGCTTTCTGGCCAATCATAGTCTGTGACTTTCGCGTCTTGCCTTTAGGCTCCTCATGAGTCTCCTAACATGTCAGTATCATGTCTGGCTCTTCGCCACATAGTATGTATGTTCTTGGAAGCACATATCTGATTGTCCTGCCAGTACCTCCATTGCTGCGTGTACCCAGTTCATATTTTAGGCATTTACTTCATCTGGGACATTGCTCTTTAAAATCCCTTTTTATCAGATCACAAGAGTGATTTGCCAAAAAACGTAGTTTGCAAACCTATCTATTATCTTCTCATAATTCTGGGGAAATCAAGCCATCAATCAGGCAAGGTTTTCTATTCCCAAATAGTTCAAGCAGTAATGCAGGGCTTTGTTTGGCTGGCACCCTCGGAATTTTAGATGGGATCTGGAGCACCTTCTGGACTGTTTCCTGGCCCGAGCAGAGGCACAGGCTGCCCAGGAGAGCCTTCTCCTGCTCCAGTGAAGAGAATTTTTTGCCTAGTCATCAAGATGCTTCATCAGATTAGCCCGCCCCTCTCAGGGAATGCACCCTTCCATGGAGAAGGCCTCCTGCCCAGGCCTGCCTTGGCTGGTCTCGTGGTGGCTTGGGGCACTAGGTACTCTTGTGGAGTCACTGCACTTATAAGTGGACCGTTGCTCAGAGCTTGCCCAGCAGTCTCCACCTGACAGGTATCCTGTCCCTTGCCCAGGTCCCCCACCAACCCGGTAGAGTCCCCTGTGAACAGAGGCCGGACCTGTGCCCTGTGCATGCGTCCTTCTCCCCCATCTTCGTGCCTCTCAGCAGTGGCCTCCACAGTGGTCCCCATGACAGTAGGTGGTTTCCTTGTTAGCATGGAGGGACAATTTGTACTTAAAGGCGTGATTAGATGGATTCTTCTTGCACGCTTCCATTTCTGATCACTCCCGGCTTCATCAGTGTAATTATAATTAGTGCTCTTCATCTTCCTTTTATGCCACCAGCTGGACAGACCGGCTCTCTTTACTGCCCGGATTGGTGGCGGGGCTGCCTGTGTGGGGATAGGTGACTGCCACCATGAAATAACAGATGGTAAATGCAGGGCTTGTTGGCAATCAGCAGGTTTTTGCTAATGGCTTAATTAGCTATGCAAATTGTCAAATCAGTGTGAACATTGTTTTTATCGAAAACTTTACCTAAATTAATTACCATAATTAAGTAGCGGAATGTCAAGGATATTGGCCGCATAAAAGGGGCTGACTGAGTAGAGAAAAAGAGAGATTCTGTCATCAATTACAATGTAGACCATCCTCGGGACAGGGAAGATGCCATTTGGAATGGGTGGCGTGAATGTTCCAGAACCGCATCCTCCGGGTGTTCGCTGCTAGTTTCCAAAGACCCTAAACGAAAGTGGTGGATTTTCGGAGGTATTGAGACGCACCCCGCAGAAGGTTCCACCGCCCTCTCTGAAGTCCCCAGTGTCAGCAAGTTAAAAGCGTGGATTTTTTTAATTTTGAAAAATCCATTTTTTTATTTCTGCAGATTGCTAGCATTGCTCGTTCTCCGGTGTCAGGCTGCGCACTAAGGACATAAACTCGCGTGGTTGTTACACGCCAGGAGGCGATGTTTTATTTCCTGTAGAAATCAAATATGCATCTCGGCCCCCCGACACTGAGACTTGACCCCGGTGTACAGCACTCGAGTGTGTCTGTCCTAGGTCCCCCAGCTCCTCCCACTAGTGTTTTAAGCTGAGCTTCTCTCCCCCAAGGTTTCCCTGTAATAATGTCAGCTGCTGTTCACAGGATGTGATGGTGGTAGGAGAGCCAACTCTGATGGGAGGTGAGTTTGGGGACGAGGACGAAAGGCTAATCACTAGATTAGAAAACACGCAATATGATGCGGCCAACGGCATGGACGACGAGGAAGACTTCAACAATTCACCCGCCCTGGGAAACAGCAGCCCGTGGAACAGTAAGCCTCCCGGCACTCAAGAGACCAAATCAGAAAACCCTCCGCCCCAGGCGTCCCAGTAAAGGCGGACCGGCACCCGAATCCTCTGTCAATAAGGCCCGCGGGTTACACACACCACGTCAGATCCCTACTTACAGGAGAGGAAGAAGGAGACATAGAACTTTTTCACGCGAATACCTATTTCTAAACCACAATGATCTGAGTTCCTTTCTTTCACTTTTTTTTTTTTTTTTAATCGAGAGGATCATTCCCAATGAACTTCCGTGACCCTTCCCTGGAGGCCTTCACAGGTAACACAGACACTGGCACTGATCGTAACTAAAACAAGAGCAGACGCTAGCGCTTCTCCTGGCACCGAGTTAACCGCGTGTTTGTTAATGCCCTCTCCCCTGCAGCAGACGAAGCCCATGCTGTCAATAAGCCCTCAGTGCTCAGGAGCTCATTGTGTGCCGAACCTAACGACAGATGACTTTTTAATATTGTAAAATATTTTCTGCTTTTTGACTTGCATCTGAGAGTTTCTTGTTTCAGTAAAAAAAGAAAAGAAAAAAAATCCGCTTTTGGAAAGTAATTTAAATGTACCTTTGTTCCCTTCACCTTTTCTCTCATTGGGTAACAGCGAAGAGGACCCAGCACGGGAATTTATGAGAGAGCGAATGTCAGCCGGTTCTGCAGCCCGAGGTGGTTCAGTTGAGCCTTTAGTGCTGAAACAAGAAATGTCTTTTTGGTCATCAAAGACCCCAAGGCAGATTTTCATGTAAGAAGGACACTTGGCCCCTTGAGAATTTATGCATTGGTAAAATTGCTGTTGATCCAAATATTTTCAAGCCATGTAATCCATTACTTTGGTGGGCAGTTTAATAAATCTGGAACTCTTTTGTGTTTTTTATTGTATCTGAGTTGACCGTTGTTTCTTTTCATCATATATTTCTTGTATAATATTTTGTAAAGCCCTCGCCTGGTTCTTTTATGGGGACTTTTTTCTTTGTGGGCAATACTGGTGTATTTATGTGAAACTTTATAAGAGAACTAATTTTTCCATTTGCATATTAATATGTTCCTCCACACATGTAAAGACGCAGTGGCTCCGTGTGTTATAAAACAGCTGTATTTTATGTATGCTTTACTGATAAGTGTGCCGATAATAAACTGTGTTAACGACCCAAACAGTGAGTCCGGCTGTTTCTGAGCACAGGCAGTGGGATCTGCCCGCCATTAAGAGACGTATCCAGCTTACGTTCATCACCCAAACTCCAGATAGGGTGGAATTACAAATCCTGTGCCCTCTTTGATGAAGTGTGGCTCTTCTGCCCGCACACTAAACTGTACTTGGGCAGACACAGAGGTGCCTTCTCTGTGTAGGGCACTGTGCTGGCCAAGGACATGACAAGGACAAAGGAAGGACTGGCCTGAGCCCCTGCAGGCGGCTGGGTGGGAGGGCAGAGGCTTCCACACACGGAGTACTTACTCGGCACCGAACAACTCTGTTTCAGCAAATCCTCACAACTCCACTAAGTAGGCATTAATATCCCCATTTCTTACAAAATCGATGCCTCGCTTGTCTATTTTTCTAAAAGATTTGCTCTGCAGAAAACATGGAAAATTTACTGGAGGACTTCTTTGTTTCAAGAACTTTCTTCCTATTCTTGTACTTTGTACCAATACGGGAGATGAGAGAGGAAACCTGTTAGCATGTATTGAGGGTATGTTAAGTGCCAAGTAGTTTTAATTTGTCATCTCAGCAAATTCTGGAAAGGAGGGTTTGAAAAAGAGAAGTGAAGGGAGGACCCATGTCTTAGGCTGGGATTTCCACAAGCAGGGCCTGAGACCACGATTCCAAGACACAAGGTTTACTGAGGGTGCTATCTTCGGAGAAAAATATAAAACCTCTAAGGGAATGAAGGGAGCAGAAAAAAGAAGAGGAAGGAGCCTAGGAAAACTGTGGACTCAGCTAGTCCACTGCCTGGGCCTGGTCCACGGGCACAGGGCTCAAAGCACAGACTTCACTGCAGTTATCCCGCCCTGAGCTCACCACCAGACTTGTGAGCCCGTGCCAGTCAGTCCTTGGCTGAGGCCCTCCCCTGGTGAGCAGGGGATTGCAACCTTCAGAGCAATGTTCCTGCCATTGCCCACGGGCATTTCTGCAGTGAGGAGGCCACCGAGAAGGCAGCAGTCACAGCGTCTTGGAGTGGGAGTGCTGGTCTCTGAGAGGACAGCTGGGCAGGACACGGGCTACCTCAGCAAGTGACTTGCCCTGTCTCATGGCTCATGGGTGACACAGTGGGGTTGTAATGGAGCTCCCTTGACAAGACCTGGGTTCTTTCTAGAACATCACACTGCTTCCTTAGACTAGTAACATTTTAAGGGAAATTGTGCAGTAGCATAGCAACAGAGCCAAAGGAAATATAGGGTAACAGCTGCATCTTGATTCCCCACTGTGAAGAGAACTTCCAGTTCATCCCCAACCCTACCTCACTGTTTTAGGTTTTCTTTTATCGATCCTTTAAAGTCACCAATATGCAGTCATTATAGATGATGCCAAGGACAATTTGTTTGACGCCTATTCTGGTTACCAATTCTTGCACAGCAATTCCACCCCAAATTTAGGGACTTGGGTGGATGATTCATTATCAATAAGTTACCTTTCTGAGAGCTCCCTGGCCTCTGCCAGATGGTCTGCTCTCAGGGGCTCAGGTGCTGGCTGGGGCTGGAGTTGTCAGAGGCCTGACTGGGCTGAACATCTCAGATGGTGGTGCACTCACATCACTGGCTGTGGGGTAGGTGCTTAGTGGGGGTGACTGAGCACAGTGCCTTCCCCTAGCTTCTCCATGGGGTCCTCGCTGAGTGAGGGGTGGGTTCTGGGAGGGCTGTTCCAGGAGCCAGCATCCCTGGAGAGGAGAAAGGTAAGTTGCCAGTGCCTAGAACTGAAGCAGCATCTTCCGCATCTCTGCACTACCATCAAAGCAGCTCACATTCAAGGCTGAGAGGCATAGGCTCCCTCCTCTGGTGACAAGTGGCATGTGCCTACAGTGGGGAGGAATTGATGGTGGCCGTCTTTAGAAACAACCATCTACAAAGTCCAACACAGCCCACAACCTGGTCCTCACCTACCTACACTTGTTGCCCCTTGGACCGTTTCTCCACCTACCTGGACTCCTCCCAATTTTCTGAACACACCAAGTGCTCATGTCCCATGTGTCTTTGCATGTGTTTTCCCCTCTTGGAACGCTGACCCCACCTTCTTACATAACTGAAGATCATTGTCTAAAAGCCCTCCTCCCTTCTCACATCCCCTGAGGTGCCTCCCTGGCTCAGCCTACTCTCTAGGGCCCACGGGCACTTTGCTCTTGCTTCTGCCTTAGCACTGTCCTTGCCAGCTATTGTTGAATGCCCCTCACTGCCCACTAGACTTTTCTCAGTCTGAGCAGTGCAATCATTTCCACTGAATCCTCTATATCTCAACTCTACAGACATGTTGGTAGAATAGCGTGAAAACGCCCCAATAAGAAATCATAAAGCCACTGTTTACCACTCATTGTCCTGTTACACTTCAAGCAGTCTGTAATGCCATGGCCCAATGCAGGGTGACATTTATCTCCGTAGGTAAATAATAAGGTGAGTGATGCATGTCGAGATGGATGTATTCAGGTTTCTCGAAGAACAAATCAGCTCTAAACAAACACTTTACCAGGCTTTGGGCTAAGCCTGACCACGATTAGAGAAGCCCCAGGAGGTGTTTCAGGCCCAGAATAATCCCAGGGCCACCGCTTATGAAGTGAACACTACGTGTCGGTCCCTTGCAGGGTGCTTTGCCTGGGCGGGCTCAAACTGGGGACCCAAGGGCGGTGCATGAGTCGGGTTTGACTTTGTCACATTTGAAATCCCAGCCGACTATGGCAACAAACATTTTTTTTTCTTACTCATGGGACTGTAGGTCACCTGGGGCAACTATGGTTCAGGGCTAACCCTTGGGTCTCTTCCTGGGACAGTGGTTCTCCAGGACATGCTCTCCTCCTGGAAGATTCTGGGAGAAGTGGCGATGAGAGGCCAAGTCACATGTGCACATCTGCTCCTGGTGTGTGCATTGGCCAAAGCAAGTCACAAGGACAAGCCCCACATCGGTGGGTGAGAAATACAAACCCCTGGCGCCCCACCCTATCATGGTGACCTACGAGGCATTGGCTGCAAAATTTCTGATGGTTGGCCAACATTTAAAAACTGATACATTTCCTGTGAAAACTTCAAAATTTCTTTCTTGTCTTAGAAACAAATCACATTTCTAAGTCCTTGCATGGTGGCCGTCGGCTGGCACAGAGTCACGGCTCCCTGCTCAGATGTTCCCCAGCTTGTCATATTCAACCCATTTCACCACTTGACTTGTCTGTCTTCTGCCCGCGACTGTGTCCATTATACAGTTGCTCTCTCTCCGTAAAACTGCATTTGGAAGTGGGAATTATGAGCCCCATTTTCCAGATGTGAAGACCGAGGCTCAAGCAAGTTCATTGCCACAACTTGTCACATAGCTAATAAGTGGTGAGATGGGCTTTGAACCTGGTCCTCAGGGCCAAAGTCTGTGCTCCTTTTACCAAACCCTGCGGGTATAATAGGAGTCATAATAGTGGTTACTATCTGTGGGCAAGGTTAGGAATGTGGTGAGCTTGATCACACCGACTGTTTGCAATATCCCAGTGGTCAAGGTAAGGTTACCATCCCCATCCCCGGCATTACAGATGGGACTCAGAGCAGTTGAACAGTTTACCCAAGGTCACAGAGCCCACAAATGATGACATCATGTCACCTCGACCTTGAACCACTTTCTGAGACTCACTGCCAGGTGCAGAGTCTGCAGGTCGGGTGTTCAGAGGTGTTCTCTGACCTGCAGGAGGGTCTTGGCATCCACCTTTCTGCCATTCACTGTGTATCATCGGAGGCTGTCCCAGAGTATTTCGGAGATCAAGACCTACCTCCTACCTGGTAATGGAATGAAGCAGGAAGACCCCTTCTAGGACCATGAAATCTCAGGGGCATCGAACAAAGGGTTTCTCAATAACTGGCCCAATCCCTGCAGAAATTCTTTCTCTCTCCATTTCTCATTACCCGTGAGGTGAACATTTAACACAACCCACACTGGTATTCAACCCACATGGGGTTGAATGCAATGGGAACAAGGCCAACGAAATCTCAATTTCCTTAAAGCAGAGTTGGCAGCATGCTTGGGATATTCATTTTGTATACCTTCCTATCTTCCATAAAAAAAAGAACAATCACTAGGCTTTTTCCCTTGATTTTTAAATAATGCATGCTGATCATGGGTCATTTCCACAAACAGGAACAAGAAGAAAATAAATTTCACTACCCTGGTATAACCATTGCTAATATTCTGATACATATCCCCCCATATTTCCTCTTGGCTCATGTACGTTACAGTGTTGGTAATATACAGACAAGACAATTACATATCCTGCCTATTGCCTGTAATGTATCAAGCCACTTTGTTAAGTATTCTTTAAAAACATGATTTTAATTTCCATATAATGATCCACTAATGGAATGTACCATAATCTATAAAGCCATTTATTTATGGCTGGTCAACTCCCTTTTTTTACATCCCATTAGAATTTCATAATCATTAATAAGCTGGTCAAAGGTTGATAAGAGTGTGCTAAATCAAAACTCACTTTTTGGGAATTTGCCATGTGCCCAGCACCACAATGAATGCTGAAAGATTTCTGCACCTAGTCTTGCCTTTGACATACTTACAATGCACTTGAGAAAGAGGACCAATGAATAAAATGCTATCCAAGCATCATGTAAGGCTAAATATATTCCAAGTGTGAATAAAGCATAGGGAATGAAAACTCCAGGTGTCTAAAGATATGGAACTCATATTTTTGCTTTGCACCACATTTAATCTTCGTGGCAACCAGGGGAGGCACACATTTTGTATATGAATTTCAGAGAGGTGGAATAACTTGCCCAGAGTCACACAGAACATAGCAAGGTCAAGTTGGAGTCAGCACACAACCCCAAAGCCCGTTCTTTCTCTGGTTAGCCACAGGAAATCCCTGGGGGAATGGCAAATGCTGTGATGGAGAGTGGGCACTCTCTTTCAGGAATGACTTCATGAAAGAGAGCGAGAAGGGACAGCACACTGTCACACATGCACACACTCAGGTGTCTGGTAGCTTCTCAGAATTTACCCTCTGGCCTCACGTTCTTTCAGCTGTCACTACTGTCCAGATGATGTCTCTGATCAACCGGAATACTGGAGAGTTTGGGTTGTGAACAGCACTTACTACATCAGTACTGTTGGTGTTTATATAAAGGTATTTCTGCACTTGAATCCACTGAGCTGGAAATGGTTATTAAAACTGAAAGGTTATTAAAACTATAAATTAAGGGAGTGGTGAAGCATTCTCTATGGCCCTGCCCAGCCCTGACTTTTTGTCTTGGTGTCTACTCATTCCAGAACTTCACCATCCTGAAGAAAACATTTCTCATTTTCCAAGGGCCTCCAAAGTATCTCTGGGAAGTGTTTATTCCTGAGTTAAGCAAATGTGTTCAGGAGAAAGTTCTTCTTTGCATCTCTTCCAGAGCTGACATGCTGTATTTGAGCTCTTTTTCAATAATAGATCATTCTTTCATTTTTAACACTTAACTTGTTAAAATTAGTTATTTACTCTTTGGGAGTTTGCAGAGCCTTCTGCCATATTCTAATAAGCATGTTATTGCTTCAAGGAAAATTTGCAAGAATTCACAAATGAGTGTGAAATTGCTTTAACTTCTGTGGCCTAGCAGAAGTCCACTGTCACAAAAGTGAACACAAGTTTTGTAGAAAGACGAAATTTTGGAAGACCTAGGCACTGTCTGATGCACTGCTTTTTGCTAGTTCTGACCACGAGGGGCAACTTGGGGCTTTGTGTGGAAAGGCTCCCAGGACCAGCTCACTGCGAGAGAAGAACAGCATGAGCTCACAGTGCCCGACCCTGGGGGCTCAGATCCCTTGCACACTTGCTGTCTCTACCCTAAATCGCCAGCATTTCAAAGGCAGAGACCTTTGGCTCCATCACAACTGTTTCCCCACAATGGATGACAGACCCCCATTTTCCTAAGACCATCCCAGTTTTAACTCCCAAGGTTCTTCATCCTGGGAAACTCCTCATTCCCAGGCAAACCCACCCATACATGTAGCCAAACAGACTTACCCAGGGCCATGGCAGCCACTACTGATTTATCAAGCATCTTTTACATTCCAGGTTCTTTGCATAAATCAGGCAGCCACACTGAGGGGAGGCGTTAATGTCATCATTTTATAGGCAGAGAAACCAAGGCAAAGAACATTAAAATGCCCAAAGACCTCCAGCCGACAAATAACAGCTGGGATCCAATCCTAGGTGTGGCTGGCTACACAGCCTGTGATTTCTCTGAGATGCCCATGGCTCTAAATGTTCATTCAAGTGCAACACGTGAAGCTGACTGAAAAGAACAATCAAGAATCAGTGACCACGAGACAGCCTAAAATTCCTGAAGAGCCTGGTATGCAAACCAGGTCCACCCCTGCCTCTCGCACCATCGCTCTTTCTGTTGTAGGAGAATTCCACTAGCTGATTGAAAAAGTCACCCCACTCGAATGCTGTTGGCTAATTAGAAATGATTCAGACAAATGACATCAGGAGCATGTGGTGGGCAGCCAGGGATTATCCCATGCGACCAATGAAAACCTGCCTTCCCCTTGTAATGGAGGCTAATCGGCCCATCCTAATGACTCACCTGTGGTTTCGCTCAGGCGAGAGCACCATTAGAAACACCTGCAGCTGCTTTGCACCTCGGCCCCACTACCTGTCCCCATACTGGGCATACTTGGGTCACAAGGTAATAACACAAAAATGTTTAACAGAACTGTAGACAACATAGTCTGCATCACTTAAACATTTAAAATGTTCCCCTAAATAACTATTGAGTCAAAGAAAACATAAAATTAATATGGGCATGCTATTTTGAAATAAATTGAAAGCATTGCTTGTAAAAGCGATGGAATTTTTTCCCATTCTATTCTTCAGTTATTGCTGTGGCTTAGAAACACCAGGGTCTTCATTGGGCACCGTTACTGAATTCTCCCATTAATTTTAATAGTTCCCCATTCCATTCTCTTGTGCTTTGTAAAGTATGTCACCACTTTGTCTGTAAATATGGGTACTTTTCCCTCTGCCATTCCAATAGATATGTCTTCTGTTTTCATTTCTTTGCTCTATGCCCTGGCGAAAATGTAAAATATGTTAAACAGTGGTGGTGATAATAGGCACTTTTATACTACTCCTGGTTTCAATAAAATCAATTCTAGTGTGCGCCTTCATTTAATACAATGTCCATTCTATAATATATATATAGGAAATGGTTTTCTGAGATGTCCTAATAGTTTCTTTAATCAGTGATGAGAGTCAGATTTTAACAAATGCCATTTTGTCAACTGAGGAGGTTGTCAAGAGAACTTTTCTCATTTGTGCTACAAATGAGATAGGGTTTGTTGACTTAGTTCCTGCATTTTCTGGTTAAACACTACTTGGTCATGGTAAATTATCCTCTTAATATGCTGTTACATTACACTTGCTATTAGTTCATTGATGCTGCAGACATCTGTGTTCAGAGGAGAACTCAGCTCTTGCTTTCCTGTTTTTTTCTATCTTTGCCCTATTATGCCCTAGACTCATGCTACGTGTATGGAACAAGCTTTATAGTCCTGTCTTTTCTGGGTTCCGTAGTAGTTTACATAGTTTAGGTCCAACCATATGACCACAGGGTGCTTTCAAAAGCGCTGTTATGATTTATGTCACAGATGTGAGTTCATTTCAAATCAATAGAAGAATTCATTCATGTATGTTGTTACTTTTAGATTTTTCTATTTTGTTTTTCTTTTTTTATTCTAGAGATTGTGCTTTCATTGTTGTTCAAGGACAGTGGTCTCCACTTTCCTGCCACCACTTCCTCCCGACCCACCCCCCCACCTCCCACCCTCAATCCCTCTCCACTCTACCTTTCTCTATGGAACTGTGCTTATGGGATTCATTGAGTTGAACCTTGACTTTTTAATGTTCATTCTTTGTTGCCTGATAATGATGCAATTCAAAGCTAAGCATTTCCCACTAGTTATAATGTTTGAGGATCCCTAACATTTTTATAAGGATTAGCACACCCACCATTACTCTTCCCACCTTTTTTATTCAACATTTCAAATGTGTGTATATATTAAAATGAGGATAATTGGAAATTAAATGAACAACCCAAGTGAAAGCAAATAGTTGGAAAGGGATCAGGCACATAATAAAAAATACTATAAACTAAGTTGTCATTAAAGTTCCAGCCAATCAAACATGAGGGTGCCCAGGTCCATCAAAGCCCAGCAGGATCCAGTCCTAGAAGGTGTTTACTAAGTGGCCAGGTCCAGTGTTCCAGTGTTCATGTGGCCATGTGTACTCCATGCTGTGTCTGTGGCCTTTTACAGTGAAACACAAAATGGTAGGTGTACCTATTAGAAAGAATATGGAATTATCATTTTTATAGTGGCTTTGCTGAAGTATAATTCACATAGCATACAATATTTAAAGTATACAATAGTTTTTAGAACATTCACAGAATTGTACAACTGTAAATAGAGTCAACTTTACAATATTTTTAGCATTCCCCTGAAACCCTCATATCCATTAGCAGTCAGTTCCCTTTTGCCGCAGTCACCTCACCACTGGCCCTAGTAACTAGTAATCCACTTTCTATCTCTATGGACTTGCCTGTTCTGGACGTCTCATACAAATTGGATCATGTAATATATGGTCTGTTGTGAATGTTTTTTTCACTTAGCACAATGTTTTCAGGGTTTATTTGTAGTGTACCACTGGTGTACGTATCAGTACGCCATTCCTTTTAATGCCTAATGATGTTCTATGTCACAGATACACGCATTATTAAGCCGTCCATTAGTTGATGAGCATTTGGGTTGTTTTCACTTTCAGCTATTGTGAACATGCTGCTATAACCATTCATGTTCAAGTTTTCATATAAATATATGTCTTAACCCCTTTTTGGTGTATTCAGAGGAGAGGAATCAGTAGGTCATATGGAGACTTTATGTTCTATCTTTGGAGAACTCCCAGACTGTTACCCAAAGTGACTGTGCCATTCAACGCAGCCACTAGAAGTGTACAAGGATTTCCACATCTTTGCAAACACTGGTTATTATCTATCTTTTTTATTATAGCCATCCTCATGGGTATAAAGTGCTAACATATAATTTCAATTTGCATTTCTCTGATGGCTAATAATACTGAGATATTTACGTGTTTATTGATCATTCGTAGAAACAATTATCTATTCCAAGATCACCAAGAGTGATACCTATGTTTTCTTCAAAGAGTTCTATAGTTTCAGCTCTTACATTTAGGTCTCTGATTCATTTTGAATTGACTTTTGTGTGTGGTGTAATGTGGTGTAAGGTCTACGATTCATTTGGAATTAACTTTCTGTATAAGGAATCTATCTAACTGTATTCCTTTGCACGTGGATATCCAGGTGACCCAGCACCATTTGTTTAAAAGACAGTTTCCCCACATTGAAATATGTTTGCATCCTTGTTGAAATCAGTTGGTCCTGAAGGAGAGAGGTGTGTTTGTGTCAGGGACTCTCAAATCTGTCCCACTGATTTGTATGTCCGTCTTCCAGACAGCACCTGGATAATAACCTGTCTTGGTTACTATCACCTTGTAGTACAGTTAGAAATCAGACAACATGAGTTCCCCAACTTTGTCTCCCTCTTACATAATTGTTTTGGCTATGCTAGGTCCTTTGCATTTAGATATGAATTTTAGAATCAGCTTGTCAATTTAAAAGAAAGAAAAAACATCTGGAACTTTAATGAAGGTTGTGCTGAATCTGTATGGTCAATTTGGGGAGAACTGCCATCTTAACAATATCAGTAATATCATTTTTTGCTGGTGAAAACCCAGGACAATCAACTGAGAGCATTTTTAATGATCACTAAATTAGGCTGGTACACTATGGATTAAAAATTAGTACCTTCATATATGTCAAAAATAACCACAGAGAAATAGAATGAACAAAAGTAACATATAAAATACCTAAGAATAATCTTAGGTCATCTTAGGTATTTTAAGTACAAAAAAAATGTATGAAAAAAAAACAAAACTCTATGAAGAGATTTAAACTCAAATCTGAGTTTAAACCCTGACTCTGCCTCTGATCAGCTGTGTAATTTTTAGAAAGACACATAATTTCTCTAGGCCTCATTTGTCCAACGAGTCCTGTAACAGGACCTATCCCATAATATTATTCTGAGAATTAAATGAAATCACATTTATGTAGCACTTTTGGAATATCAAAAGTATTCATTAAACACCAAGTACTATTATGATTATGTTTCTACAAAGGAGCGAGTTCATCTCAAATTCACACAAATATTCACTCAAAATCCCAAAACAATTCCTGTGACAAATACAATTGTAAATTTCTTTAAGAAATGTAATCAGGCACAATTGCTAAAGTCTTTTGAAAAATAAAAGCAATCGGTGAGGAGAGTTTTTGCCTACTTAAATGCATTGTAAAGCATCCGAAATTCAAAAAATATTGTACTGATGACAATTGACAGATTGTTGAACCAGAATAGATTGCTTAGAAACAAACTCTAGTATGTTTAAGGATGTCGTTTTATGACATAAATAGTATCCCAAACCCATAGGGGAGGAAACGTTATTTGATCAATGATGTTCACACAATTCGCTAACTATGGGAGGAAGATATAATCGTTAACACTGATCACTCACAAGAGAAAAAAAAGCAAGCTGTGTATGGAGCAAGGGACTAAATGTGTAAAACAAAGCATATAATAAGAAAATGTAAACCTATTATATATCTGATCTGAAATTATTGACTCACATCCCAAGTATAAAAGCAATAGAGAAAAAAATTTCATGAAAAATTGTTTGATTTGATACTGTACAAAATTAAAACTTCTTCATAACATGAACCATGTAAACCAAACAGAAATCATTAATTAGGAAAATTAAGTATCATAAATCTATTAGGCAAATGGTTACCATTGTTATTAAAATAAGCATGTATTAATTATAAAAACTGGTAAAACTAAAAAAATAGCAAAGAGACAATAAAATATGTAACACTATGAATTATCAATAAATATATGACAAATCTTTAGCCCACCAGTAATTCAAGATACAAGGTCTAACAACGGCCATCTACCTGTATCTTAGATGTCAGGTGCTGTCACCTGACAAGACTCCAACTCCCAGTCTTATAGACTGAGTAACTTCAGAGCACTCCCCACAGACCCTAAGCCTAGACCTTAACCTTAACTCCAACCAGGGTTCCTATGCTTTGGCTCCATGCAGTCAGTCTTCCCACATTTGTGCATGCCCTCTCTTTCATTATAACTGACATAAATTGTCTTCTAGTCTTGCAGCATTCATTCCCCTTTATTCTAGTAACAATGGTCTATTTTCTGTATTTCTCTGTTGGGTGAAATATTAGCAGGGCTGCAAAGCAAGCTGTTATACTGTCCTGGTGCCAAGGATGTGGCTTGTGATCCAGACAGATCATTCATATTACTCCCAGGAAATCTAGATGAAATAGAAAGAAAAAAAGTATGTAGTCTCAGATGCTGATGGGATCCACCAAGAACATGAAACAAAAGAAAAGACTAGAACTTTCCTACAGCTGCTCTAATGAGGGGGCTGAGGTCACAGTAGGACCAGCTTGACATGGGTCACTTCTATCATAAAAACAGGGATGGCCCCTGATTTCTCCTGAAGTAGGTGTAGCAAGACCCAATCCTAGGAGGCACTCCGTAAGTGACAAAATCCAGTGTTCATGAAACCTGGTACTTCCTTATACCATAAATACATTGTCTTTGGCTTTTCATGATTTCTACACTCAGATGCTGCAGAAAATGTTTAGAGGGTTGGCCTCTCCCCGTCGACCTCTATTCGGCAACTGGACCTCATAATTTGTTGTAAGAATTCAGATTTTTTTCAAACACAATCTTTATTCTTGTTGTATTGTTCAGAGAGAAATGAATGATGGTCTATTTTGAGTATTAATCTTCAGCTGTTTCCATGGATACCTGACTCACTTAAAAATGAAACAAGAGGAAATAAGGAACTCAGAGGCTGTAGAACCTACATTTGGTTCCTCACGATTGAAAAATCGGAGGCTCAGGGAGGTGACGCTGTAAACCCCATTAGAGTGGGCACCAAGTGGTTAAACAATAAAACTCCAGCTAGTATGTTTGGGAAAGAAGGAAACATGTTTAATCATTTTTACAGCCAGTGTAATAGCCTCTGAGTTTCTGCTCAAAGGAGGATTCCATTTTCAGATCAGACCGCAATCCAAGGCCGGAGGAGTGGAGTTGCTACTCTGCCCACCAGACTCCAAAGGCAGATGTGGGGCCCAGGCAGAGACTGAGATGGGCAGAGCCATGGGCAGGTGCAGGGCCTCCGTTCCAGGAAAAACGCCTTACCAGAAATATTTTTCAACTGCCTATGTGTAAAATCCTATTTTTGAACAATAATATGCAGAAATCTTGTACTGCTATCCCACATACGTCAGTGATCAAGGAAAAGCACACACCCTCGCCAGTGACCCAGGGCAAAACTTACAGGGAACAAATGGGTGGGACCCAGCAGAACCTGAGCAACAAGTGAAGAGAAGTTAGGATCAGAACAAAAAAAAAAGGCAGTTCTTTTAGTCACAACTGGCCAAGTGATTTTATCAGTTCTTTATACCAAAAAAGTAGAAAAGTCATTATCAAAGCCCCTTTGCATTTTATGTACATTGTGCTGTAAATGATGACACTTAAGTTGACCACTTTACCATTTGGGATCTGGATTTCCTAATGGTCAAGGCGAAGGGGGAATTATGAGCGATGAGTCTCATATGTTGGAGTGGGAAGGATCTCAATCAGTAAAAGAAACCAACCACTTTCCTGACCAAGTTTTGGATCGATTTGGCATTGGATATGGGTTAAGTTATTTGGTTATCAAAATACCACCTTACCACAGGCAATCCTGCTAATGAGAATGTGGCTGATCTCTGAAGGCATGCAGCCTTCCTAAACTGAATTAGAGAGACTTGGCCATCCTGGTGAGAGGGTAAAATGAGATCAAGAAGACTAAGCTAGTGGACTTCTTTCTACAAGCAATGGGGCAAACATATCTCATTGTCTGCCACTCCAACATTAAGATTAAAAAAGATTAAAAAGAGCTGGCTGGTGTAGCTCAGTGGATTGAGTGCGGGCCTGCGAACCAAACAACCACAGTTTGCTTCCCAGTCAGGGCACATGCCTGGGTTGCAGGCCAGTTCCCAGCAGGGGATGCATGAGAGGCAACCATACACTGATATTTCTCTCCCTCTGTCCTTCCCTTCCCTTCTAAAGATAAATAAATAAAATCTTTTTAAAAAGATTAAAAAGAATGGAAAAGCCAATTTTCCTGGCACTAAGACTTGAATTCTTATACCATGATCTAAACTTGCTTTTCAAAGCAATGTTCCCCTTCCAGGTCCTTCAGGATTAATACCTTCATACCAATGACAACAAAGATGATTTTTGAGATTCATTCATAGGACCTGAATGGTTACTCCACACACACAAAAAAGGGAATATGTCTTTTAATACAGGACGGCGTTAGTTACAAAGGAATAAATTACTAATGGTGAAGTTTCCAAGGGCCATGGCATTGAGAGGAGAGAGAAAAGAAGAACAAGGAGAAAGCCTCCAAACCATGCTGTATTCTGCCATTTGAGTTCATCTAAGAGATTGCAATTCTCCAGATATGTGAGGTATGAATAAGGACTTAACTAACCTTTACTAAGTGAGTTTTCTTCACCAGGCTTTATTATAATTGGAGGGCAAGAGCATGTGCCATCTTCTTATAAGAGTCACCTGAGGCACTGACCCAGGAAAGTAGCCCATGTGACAGCATCACAGCAGGAGACACAGGTCATAGAACAGAACCAAGTTGAACTCCCCAAAGCCCAGGTTCTTTGTTATCATTGTTGTGTAGGTGTCCAGAAACGTTCTGAGGGCCAAGTGTGTTGAACTTTTAAAATCTCAAATGCTCCCCAACAATCCCTTTATCTGTAGAGAGCTTCCAACCAAATGCCAATAAACATGGAGACTGCAGTTAAGGCAAGTTATCTGTCCAGAAGTTGCTGACCATGTTTTAAGTCAAATTCAACTCAACAATTTATTTCAGAAATTATTTCTGGAATTCTCACTATGTGCAAGGCCTTGGGGAAACAAAGTGTTTTGTTGTTGTTGTTTTTAATTCCAGGAAAACACAGTCTACTCAGAGTTTGAAAGACAGACATCCGAAAGCCACCTCCACCTGCCCCCAGCAGAAGGCAAACTAAAGTCTATGACATTAGAGAATAGAGAACATGTGCTTTGAGAAAAAGGAGGCGGGGAGAAGTACTTGTTCTACCTGGAGAAGAGATGAGTTTTGAATTAAGCCCTGACGTGAGGGCAGGCATTGACTAGAACTGAGGTCGTGGGTCTTCTTGAAATACAAGTGCGTGGTTAGTGAAGGGCAAGATTAATTTAGAAAAGAGCTGTTCGACCTCCAGGCTCATGCCACTTTCTTGTCCATGCTCTAAGATCTAATCCTGCCCCACACTCAAGCTCTGTGCATACCGGTCAGTGAAGAGCCCAAGCTACGCATTGTCTTTTTCTGACTTCTCTGCAGTGACTGCCTGTAGGTGTTCATCACAGTTTCCAGTCACATCCAGCACATGGCTGGAGGCCAGATGGGAGGCCTGCATTGGAGTTTCCCTAGGTCAAGGACTTATCTCCAAGGTCACTAAGCCCCAAATTCATATCTGGTCAAATAGGGTGAAATTGCTTTGAAGCCCAAGGTCACATACAAGTGACCTTCAAAAATGAAGATTTTTTGCAAGAAACTCGGGACAGCAGAGAAAGCACCCCTTTCACCTGGGTAACTCAAGTGCAGGGCTCAGTTCTTGGTTAACACTGCACTTCCCTCAGAAGTCCCCATGACACCCTAAGACCAGCTGGGTTGCCCCTTCCCTGTGCTTCCTTTCTCACTCAGGGCTCACCTCCAACACAGAACTTATATACTGCCTTGTGGTTGGGATTTTTTGGTTTGCTTGTTTGTTTGTCTTGTTTTGTTTTTACTGTCTTCCTTCTCCTCTGGTAGAGATTATGGTTTGTGATGGCAAAGATGGCTTTGTGGATGCTCATAGGCTCAGTCTAGCACAGTTACTCTCCTACATTAGACATTTCAATGAATACATGAGCAAAAGAATAAATCAACCATAGAGTGGTGTTCCAGCAACTCTGACAGTAGAATACGCAGTAGCGTTAATAGAGAATCAAAGAAGAAACTCAGTATTGTGTCAGAAGGAAATCTTTTTTCTAATTTATTTTTACAGAGAGGGGAAAGGAAGGTGAAAGAGAGGGAAGGAAACATCAATGTGTGGTTACCTCTCGCATGCCCCCTACTGGACATCTGGCCTACAACCCAGGCATGTGCCCTGGGAATCAAACTGGAGACCGCTTCCTTTGTGGCCGGCACTCAATCCACTGAACCACACCAGCCAGGGCAGTAAATCTTGAATGTGGTACTTTGTCTTATTCATCCTTGAATTTATATTTCCACAAAAATAGGAATTGGAAGATCAATGTTACCACCACTCAGCATGGAGCACCCCTGTTGACTAAGGTTCTCCCAAGTCACTGGGAGGTGGCTTGCCATCCCACTGCCAGTCTTTAGGGTCAGTCACCTCTGGCTTATATGTAAATGCATTGTCCACAGCAGCAGCTTAGGCAATAGACTGGCTTTCACTTTCAAATCACAAGTCTCCGCAGCTTCTTCAAACGATAAGCATCTCAAAGCACTTTCCTGAGCAAAGCCCAGTGAATATAGGGTCTTTCCAGAGTTTGCCATCAGCTTATCCTAACCAGACTCAAAAGTTGCGTCCAACCACCTGCACAGACTCAGGTGGCAACAGGCACACAAACACACACATGCACACAGGGAAGCTTGATGAGTTCCAAGCCTTTAGAAGCTGTAGAAGCTCCTAAAGGTGGAGTCTTCTTCTTTGGGCTCTAACGGAGATGGCTGGATGGAGTGAACATCTAGGAAGGTAGGGCTCACAAGAGATTTGGGAACCAAAGTCAGACAGTGTGACAAAAAATTGGCAATTTTTTCCTGTAAATGATAGGATGCACATCGTTTTTCCTTAGAGAAAGCACTGGCTTGGACAACATTGTGGTCTGGGCAGTAATTTGCAGAATTTTAAATTGCTAATAATCGTTCTGTATTCGATTTGCATAAGCACACTTAAAGGGCCTTCCTTATTAAAATTTTAAGATCAGCATTAGCATTTTAATATCTGAAAGATTTATTGCAAGATTTATTACATTATTTCTCCCTTATCAGTATACAAACAGTTGGAAATAGAAAACACTTATTTTTGAGATTCACCCCTTTGGATACGAACAACAATAACAACAAAAACCGCAGCAAAGAGCTGCCATCCACGAGCAGTTTCAAGATGCCCCACCCTTCCCCAGGTGAAAGTCATTACATCGCTCTGAGGCATTCTGGGAGAAATGGCTCGTGGGCGTCCTTGTTTGGACTTGGACCAGCGGGGGCTCAGCTTGTGACCCAGGTAAATCTCACCCTCGGTACAAATCATGTCGGGACGAACATCTGCAGTCCCGTGGGGGCAAGCAGATAAGAAAGCTGCAAATGAGTGACTAGGGCATTGTATGAGGCTGTCTTTTCAAAAAAGATGATCCATGGCCTCCCCTCCTCCAGGATGCCTTCCTGGACCACAGCTTACAGTGATCTTTCTCCATGGAACTTTCACCTCTTTCTTACATGAAACTAAATGTTCATTGAACCATAGACAGAGCTGGAGAGGATCTCAGGAGATCAAGACTGTGCTTCCAAGATCACTGCCCACAAGTACCTAGAGATATACTTTGTTGGGATGCACAGTGTTTTAGAAAATATTTCATTAGCCGGCAGCATTTAGAACTAGAAAAATTTCTCTTTAAAAAAACTAAACTTTTTGCTTCTATTTAAAACTGAATGGCTCTTACAATGCCAGGTGTGCTGGTTATTCAACTATAGACTCTGCTCCAAGTCTGTCCCTTCATACTCTGGTCTGTGATGGTAGAGCAGGGACCTTGCAAATATTTCTCTTCTCCCAGCTGGTTCTCTGTTAGATTTCACCAACAAGAGGTGTTAGAGATTCTGGAAGACTGGAGGAGGAAGAAGGAACACTTACCTTCCTGGATCCTTCCTCTTCCTGTCCTGGACACCCCAACAACCATTCCTTACCCTGGCAGGCAGGTGGGTTCAGTGTGTGGTTTACGTACACCCCTCCCTCCCACACCAGTGTAGCTGTGCCCCACACCAAGGTGCGGGCACCAGCCAGCCCACATTCCCTCCTTGGAAGTTTGGGTCCCGGCTTCCTTGGATCTCTGCTCCAAATTTCTAGGTTAGTGCTGTCCAACAAATGCATAATGACAGCCACAAATGCAAGTCATGTATGTAATTGTAAATTTTCCAGTGGCCACTTTAAAAAAAACATAACAAGAAACAGGAAGGAAGGGTTAATTTTCATCATAAGTCTTACTTTTCTCAACTTATCCAAATCTTATTTCAGCATGTAATCAACATAAAAATATTATTAACGAGACAAATTACATCCTTTTTAACACACCAAGCCTTTGAAGTCCAGTATGTATTTTACACTTGAGCATTTCACAACTCAGACTGACTGCATTTCAAGTGCTCGAAAGCCAGGTGGAGTTGGTGGCTACCCTACTGGATGTTGCAGCTCTGGGTTCTAAGAAGCCCATTCCCTCTTCCTTTGTTTCCCATCACCAGTAGTGTGGCAGCTTCTTGTACTGTTAGCTCAGCCCATCTCGGAGTGTTCCATATGCCATGTCTGCTCACCAGTCTCTGTGTAACCATTCCTTGTCATCCCCCACATTGAAATGAGTGATGCATTTTAGTTTTCTTGATCCATCCTGACCTATACAGTACTTGTACCAACAATTGCCAAATAACAGCTGCCCCCCTGGCGGGTCCAGAGCTCACTCTTTTCTTCCACATCCTACCTCTCCCCAGTTCTGAGGAGTGGGTTGTTATTTATCACTTCATTGTTGGTAGAATTAAGAAAAAAGGGAGGTTGCCAATATTCTATCTTCCATAAGTTGGGAATTGAAAGAAGGAATTGACTTTGTGCATCGAGAAAAGTGTGAATGGCCTTTGGTTTTCGATAGCAAAGACTATTTCTCCAGGTTCACTCTGTAATCAGTAGCCATGTTTCTCACCTAGCGCCTTCCCTCAGCCACGTTGTTTGGGGGCCCCTGTGGGCACGTGGGCCTGCAGTCTCAGATGCAGACCATTGTGGTTATGAGCTCTCAGTGGGTACACATCTCAGGGATAGCCAGTACACCGTCCCCATTTATGATTAACCTGGAGGACTGCTGTTGGCCATGTTCTAGGTGAGGCAGAGGATGGCAATTGTGCTTTAGAGTTTACAAAATACCTTATTGTACATGATTTCATGAGTGAGCCAAGTATGTGCACTCGCTTTCCTGTGAGAACTGCCCTACTACCTTGCTTCCGTCCCACTTCCCAGTCCAGCCCACAGAGCCCCTGGCCTTGGCAAAACTCGCTGCCCTTGTGTGATGCTTCCCAGTGAGGACTCAAACCAAAATGCCTGGTTTGGAATTCTGGTCCACTGCTTCTTACCCAGGGGAGAAGTTCCATAACTTCCTCTCTGTGCTTTGGTGGCCACATCAAAAAATTGGGGATGATAATAGGGCTGACCCTGCTGGGTTGGGGTGAGGGTTAAATGCGTTACTGCATGCTCACTATTTTATAGTTGTGCTTGGCATATGACAAATGCTCAATGTGTGTTTGGTGGTATTGACATCATTATCATCACTTTCTGATCTGATTAGACCAATAGAAGAAGGTAAAGTTTAAAAAAACAAATTTCAATTCAAACAAAGCAGCGTAGAAATGTTGGCTTCTCCACTTACCATCTTAGTCAAATTATTTAGCCTCTATAAGGTTCAGTCTTCTTATCTATAAAATCATAATATATGCCTCAAAGTGTTTCATAAAGGATAAAATAAGGTAGTAGCATGAAGTATACCATTGGGTGCATGATAAGGGCTAAACACCAGAATGCTTTTGACCATCACCATCTTTACTACCATCATCATTACCTTTCCTCCATGTAAAATACAAGTATGGGAAAAGCACTTTATCTGTTGAGATTCACTGTATTTACTACACAAATTAGAGTGGTATTCCCATGAAACCATGAAACGCTGCCTATGTTACTCAACCTGTCTTCATAAGTAAGTTAAGAGATATGAACTAAAGTCCTTACAAACTTTCTAGGTTTAAAATGTTTTATCCTCTAAGTCTATAAACATGTCTGTGGATTAGTTTATCTGCTAAGTTTCAGATGTTTGGGGAGCCTCCACAGGGACAGAACACAGAGAATAAGGACGTGGTAGAAAAAGAGAAAAAGAAATGGTCAAATATGGATGGATGGATGGATGGATGGATGGATGGATGGATGGATGGATGGATGGATACATACATAGATGGATGACTGAATGGGAAGATGGATGGGAGAAGAGAAGGAAGGAAGGATAAAGGGGTGATAGATAGATAGATAGATAGATAGATAGAAAGAAAAACAGATGACTAAATACAGAAGGGTTTAAAAAGTTTATTTGGTGCAGCAGAATCCTGAGAGGAAGACTCCATAAATGGAAAGGAAGAGGAACTAAAAATTTACTGAGCATCTATTCCACAAGTCAACTTGCACTTGCTATTTTATTTTATTGTCCTTGTCTTAGAGTTGATCCTAGAGATAAAGTACCCAGAGGCACAGTACTTGCAAGTAGTAGAACCTGAATTTGAACTGTGGAATATTGAACTCTAAGCCCAAGTTTTATTTCCAAACAGTTGAGTCTACCAGTTCAGAGTAAACCTGGTGGAGGGTAGGACAGCCACAGACCTAGATTCTTAATTAGAAAGCAAAGGCAGAGTAAGAAACAGGGCTCTGTTCATTTTGTAGGAAACCCTCTTCCCTCCCAAGTGCAGGTAAAATAAACTAAAATGAAACTGTTATCTTGGATATAAAACCCTCTCTCCTGCAGCAAGCTGAGTCTATGCATAATATACTTGTGACTGGCTTTTTGGAAATTTAAGCTGGGTCAGGTGGCACTGACCTCCTTAACCAATTTTAAATCCATGCAATATTTAAAACACTGTACTCTGGGGGAAAAATCTTCCCTAATAAAGCAATTAAAGAAGCTGAACAAGAAATAGGACTCCTTTTCTAGGAATAAAGGATGGAATTGCTTGCCCTGCATTTTTATCACCTGTTTACTCAAAGCTTTTTTTTCCCCCACAACAAACAGATCATGCTGCAGAGAATTTCCCAGCATCCAAGGTAATCAACTGCTGTGCTCCACAGAAACCCTCTCAGCTCAAGCTAATCCTCTTGTCAGCTACACAAATAACATCTCAGACCTTCCTAAGGGTGGTCCAATTGGCTTTATTATTATAATAAGCTTGTTACTTTTATTACCACCATTGTACTGTTTGATACTCAGAACTCAGCATGAGCCCGCCTGGCTAAGTCAGGGCTTGAAGTTTGGAAAGCCTTGGGGAAGGCAAGTTTTCAATGAAAGTTCAAAGGGTTAACCTAGGCTATCCAATGGCATAAAAGTAGACAAAGAGGGAACAGTCGAGATGGTTTATTTTATGGTTGGGCAAACTGAGATGAAAGCAAGGAAGAGGCTCACCCAGACATTAACTAGAGAGTAACAGTGTGTTGATTCAAGGCGCAGTGCATCTCCTCTACCACCTTGCTTCTTCCCACTGTTGAATTTTCTTTCAGTAACATACCAGCATACATAGGTGCACTTGCACAACCTCTAGTTTTTTAATCCACATCAAAGCATGACATGTGACATGAACAACTATAAGAGATGGATATTATAATAAGTTAAATGGTGTCCTCTGGAAGAATGTAGACCTCTGATACCTGTGAATGTGACCTTATTTGGAAATGGAGTTTTTGCAGATGATCCAGTTAAAATGAGGTCAAGGGTGGGTCCCCATCCAATGTGACTATATCCTTATTAAAGGGGAAATTTGGACACAGAGCCAGAAACATGCAGAAGAAAGATTATGTGAAGACACAGGGAAAACACCATAAAGAAGCCAAAGAATGCCGAAAAATACCAGAAACTAAAAAGAGGACTAGAACAATTTACAGCCCACAGAAGGAACCAACCCTGCCAATAGCTTGACATTGGCACTAGACTGAGCTGTTGAAAGGCAGACGCTAGATCTAATGGATGTTTTTCATGGCTTTTGAGAAATCCTATGCAAAGTTAAAATTCAGAAACTCACATTACTGGATTCCCTTGCAGCTAGAGCAGCTAAGCATCTTATCTGGGCTTCTCCAATTAAAAGAAGTCATGTAAGACTTCTGACTTAGTATCATGAAGAAGGGGGAACCATGTAGAAGCCTTTCCAGCAACATGGATATTTGACTTTCAGCAAGAAAACAATTAACAACTATCACACCGCCAAATGAGTAGCCACAGCTCCTCTGCAGACAGTATTCCTCTTGCACTGCCTTAATTTAAAAATGTGGCCTCCAACACTTTGCTTGTATTTGACCCAATCCCTCTCGTGAACGGCTCTGTGGAGCTTTGGGGCATCACTTTGGTCAATGCATTTAGAAGACATTTTAGCAAACACTTGATTTGATGCAGTCATTGCATACTTCTTATCATATTCTCCTCTGGTTCTCATTTCATCACATAGAGTTTTATTATTTTCCTTAAATGATACCTGGGGAAGAGGGCAGTTTGAAGGACTAAAAAAGCTTTTATGAGAACACTGTTTCAGGAGCTCCACCAGCCTCTTTGGGAAAATGGCTCTGAAATAACTCAGGTGTTATTTTAAAATCTTTAACTTAGTGGGTTAACCCTTCGGCTACTTTCAGAGATGAGAAGCTTTTCCAATGGCATTTTGCTAATTTCCCACTTCACTATCCAATACCCAGAGTAAAGTTAAACTGAGTTCTTCAATTCTCTGGAAAACTATCACTTTGGGCAACATTTTTTTCAGCATTCTAAAAAATTAAATATATGTCCATATATTTCAGCTAATCTTATTGATGTAGGTAGCTTTTGGAAGAAAAATGAAATGAGAGACATAGCAGTTTATAGTCTCTATGGTTTGTATTGGTAGATCTCAGTGCAAGGGCTCTTCCTCCCTAAAGTCATTCAGATAGAGAAAATTGGCCCTCTCACACAGACTGCCAGCCCTTCACTCTGCTCTCTGTCCTGGGGCTGGGTCTCCTCCTTTCTCTTTTTGCTCATCAGTAATGAAGGAAGGAAGCTAACAATGGGAAGGGTAGGTGAGTGGGCGCTGAGCAGGAAGCACATTTCTCATTCAAGTTTCACAATGCCCTGTCTGGACCCAGTGAAGAGGGATGAAGCTAAGGTTGGGGGTAGTTGAATGACTGGCTAATGAGCAGCAGATTTGACGTTCTGGTAGAGTTCATGTATTATGCCATAGTACAATGCCATAAGCCCAAACTTACCAACCGGAGGGATGTCTGCACTTTAAAACTTGAGGATGAGAGAGGTGGAGGGACAAAGAAGTACAAACTGGCAGTTACAAAATAGTCACAAAGATGTAAAGTACATCATTGGGAATATAGTCAATAATATTGTAATAACCATGTACGGTGCCGAGTGGGTACTGGAAAATGCCAAGGGGAACACTCTATAAAGTATATGACTATCTAACCACAATGCTGTACACCTGAAACCAATTCAAAATAATATTGAAAGTAAACTGTAAGAAAATAAAAAAATAGACAAGAAAAAAAAACAAAGTATGTGAAGGATGAAAATTCTTGAAAGCACAAAGCAAAGCAAAAGGCTGGACCAGATGCAGAAGGGCCTCCATCAAGGATGCTGAAGGATGACATGCAGGACACATGTGACACCAGCTCACCTGCTTTGTGAATACATCTGAGGTCCTCTTTAGATATCAGAGTGTTTCACCCAGGAGAATAATTCATCCAGAGAATACCAAGCCTAGGAGACTGTCTACTTCAGCACCTGTTACAGCAGTGTTTTTCTGTGCTAGGTGGAATCCTGGCCTTGCAAGAGAGCCCAGAGCCCTGAGTCTTTGTCTCTGGGATGTAATAGATGTAATAATTGTGTCAAGGTGGGACAGCTACAATTTGCACCTTTTGTTGGTCCAGCAATGGGAGCTGGGGGGTGGGAGTGTAGGGTGAGAGCCCAAGCTTCATACTTGCTGGGTGGGGTGTCGGATGATAATTCCATACCTGTGAGCTGGGAAAGCCCAGGCAGGAACCTGATAGAGAGAGTGATTCTTCCCTGGGGAAGAAGCTTTGGGCCAACTCTTGAGAGTCCAAGTATCTTTCTTGTGACCACTCAGAGTCCATTTTTAATATGCATCATTCTGGTCAGCAGTCTTCTTTCACAAGTAAAACCATTTTAGACATTTACTAGGGTACCCAGCAAAGCCCAGAGTACCAACCCATCGGAATAGCAGACATTCTTGTCTGTCCCCATCAGTGTGTGCTCTCCTGACTAGGAGGTGGGTCGCATGCAGGTGAGAGTTTAACACACATACACACACACACACACAATCATACTCTGTACTCTAAACTATGTTTAAGCAAATTCCAGATGTCATGACAGTGGCTCAGACTGACTCGGTTGCATGGTTGCTGGAGGTCTTGCCCTTATTTCCAGATTTTCAGGAGTGGAGACCACCAGCTCCACAGCTCAGGGTGCTCCTCAGACGAAAGTGGGCACCGGCAGAGCTCAGCACACGTTGATCCTAGGCAAGGCGAAGCCCAGAGCAGTGTCCTGAGCCTGAGGAACTCCTGTCCTATTCATCCAGCTCTTGTAAAAATCCTAAAAAGGACCCCAGAAAGTTAGGTTTCTGTCATTCACTTCTGGGATGTGCTGGTTGGGCCAGGTTTGATTTTGTTTAGAAAAAGAAAGTAAAGCAACAGTTCTTACACCTTGATTACAAGGGAGTGAAACCATGTTCGTTTTACATATGTTATCTAATTTCATTTCCAAAGCCAAAAGAATGAACTTGGGATCAAGTCTCCCTAATTGTAAAGGAAAGAAAAACTAAATTTCTGGGAAGTTAGAGACCTGCCTACAAAAGGGGTTTAAATGTGAAGATCGACACCTACTCAGGCCATGAAGAGTTAATAAGATACAGAAACAGTCGAGGAAAAATATTTCCATTTTTATTGCCATTTCTGTCCACTTAACATTTCTTTCCTTTGAGGTTCTAGTCTTTTGACCCCTATCTTCACTAAAGCAATAACTGGAGAGCCTTGATTGTTTAATTAGAAACTACAGCATCATTATTTAAAGGGCTGTCATTACCTCAGCCGTGATGGTCAGAGGACTGTCTTAATAAAAGGGAAAAAATACTTGACACATCTGCCTAACTTAATTTTATTTATTTTCACATTTCTAAAAATATGGCCTCTGCAAACAGCTTCTGGGCACACATTCAAAACTGTAAATCAGCCAAGTGATAGCAATCTCCTCCTCAGCTTTCCTCAATTAGGAAATGCCCCCAAGACCATTTGTAGCTTTTTTAAAAACATACTATACCCTGAATAACATCTGTCTCCTCCTCCACCTGAAGTTTCCAGCTGTCACCTGGCGGGGGCGATACTTGAGGAGCACCTGCTATGGCCCACAGGTGGCGGTGGGTCTGAGTTCACAGGGGCCTCAGGGCAATCCCTACTCCCAAGAGGGAGTACCCAGGCTGCGTTTCTCAGTCCGGAGACCACTTCAGATCCTTCCAGATCCTTCCCACCATCAGTGGCTCTGATGCCAGTGGTCCACTGTTCAAGCTTTCAAAAACTATGGTCTAGATAGAAAAAATGATCGTTTCCATACCTCTATTCAGAAGGTTGAAATGGTTGCTAAAACAACAGGTATTATACATGTACCCCATGTCAGGTCCTGCTCCATGAACTTGACTCACTTATTCCTGGACACACTTCTGTTCATTCCATTTCGCAGCTGACAACAGTGAGGCGCAGAGTTACTAAGGAAACAGAGAAGAGAATTCCTGGGGGTGAGCATGGAGTAAGGAAAGGGTTCCAGAGAGGATTCCTGAGCTGAGTCTTAAAGGATGAGTGAGTGTTGCTAGGCAACAGGAGGAAGGAGAGGTTACTGGCAGAGGCATTGAAAGTATAAGGAGAAGAAGCTGCATGCCAATAAATCTATTTGGAGTCTCTTTTACTACTCCAGGGGGTGGAGAACGAAATCCCAGACTAGGACAAGTGCAGTAAAAAAGAAGAAGAGAGACAAGAGATAAGAAATTTCAAAAAAACAAAATAAAAAAACTTCATCAGGACTTGACTGATCAAACGCAGAAGGACAAGACAAAGAGGAGTTTGCATGCCTGTGGAAGGGCTGGATGGACCAGCCCCTGAAAGGAGAAATACAGAAAGATGAGCTGCAGAGAAAGACAGGAGGAGGAGTTCTGCAGGCCATGCTGAGTTGGCCATACTCATCTTAAAGATGTTCAACAGGCAGCTACTCATATGGGTGGGAAGTTGGTAAAAGACTAAACACTGGATATTAGAGGTTGATGTGTGGCCAGTAGGCGGTGGGAGCCAACATCAGTAAAACATGCTTCCTATACTTTGATGGGCACTCAGATCACGTGGGGATCTTGCTAGAAATCTAGATAACAATTCAGTGGATCTAGGATGAGACCTGAAATTCAGCATCTCTAATAAGCTCTCAGGTGATGCTAATGCTACTGGTGTGCAGAGCACATTTTAAGCAGCAAGGCAGCAGACTGTGTGAGGCCTCAAGAAAGAATAGTCCAAGAAAGAAGCAGTAGGTTGACCATCTACAGCTGCAGAAATGCCAGCAGTCAACGGTTTATTGTAGAAAACAGAGACAGGATGGGCAGAGGGGTAAAAGAAGAACTGGACCTGAATGCTCTGTCTCAGAAGCCAAGATGTACAGAGTGTTGACACAAAGGCCCACTCAGCACTGCCAAAGGCACCAAATAAATGGAGAAGTCAGACTCCAGCCCACAGTGGAGACACTGGGCTGGCTTCAGCTGGCAGTGTCACCGAATGGCTGAGACTGAGATCTCAGGGGCAGTAAGCGCAACCTGGATGTCTAGTGTCCAGAACTGTGAGCATATAAGTGGTATTTTGTTAGGGAAGTTCTAGCACCCTAAGACAGTAGATGCTCAGGAACAACTAATTGAAATGGCATGGATTACTGTTGCACACTCACTCACTTCCCTGGCATTTTCTGGTTCTGGTGCAGCAGGGATATTTAGGGATGTTCTCCACACATGGCTACCTTCCCCACACTTCTTGACCCCTCCAATGAAAAAGCATTGACCACAGCACAGAAATACTATAAGTAGCTGAAAGCAGAGTTATGGAAGAGATACCCCAATGAGTCCACTCTTCAGTTGGTGTTCTTGCCCTAGTGTTACCAAAGGTGGTTAACCAATTACCAATAGGAAAGAGAGAACAGGGAATTTGACATTGAGCTTAATAAACTGGGGAGCATAAGCTTATTTGCTTAGCCAGGAAGCATGACACCCCAGGGGATCATGGCATTGCTCCCCCAAGGGGACTAACACTCCTTTCTTCCCCTCTCTGGCACTGGACTGTTGGGAGTCACCTATAGGGGGACGTGCTGGACCATAGAGGCCTGTCATTCTAACTAGGGGGTAACCTATCACAAGCTCATGAAATCTCAGGAAGTCGACTGGTACTGGTTATTTTGGAAAAGCTCCTAGTTATAACCCCAGGAGAACAAAGAAGCACACTCTCTCTCTCCCTCCCTCTCCCTCTCCCTCCCTCTCCCTCTCTCTCCCTTCCTCTCCCTCCCTCCCTCTCCCTCCCTCTCCCTCCCCCCCCCTCCCTCTCTCTCTTTCTTTCTTTCACCCTCATTTGCCCCATTTGTCCACAAGTTCTCTCTTTCTCACCTGGGAACCCACACACTCTGTGGGTCTAACAGCCATGTGGGCCTGCAGCAGACCACATGGGCTCTAAAACTAAGCTTTAATGTACAGCAGAATCTCTGGATGCTGCCTTTATTTTTGGCCCTGATTCTATGGCAGGACAGAGGGAGGGAAACTCTTTCAATTTTGCACTGAGCACCCACATGAATTTTATCACTAGATCTCATCCTCTCTTGTGGGTCCCTGAAAATGCTTTTCTCATAGCGCTTCACGGACTCCACTACCACCGGCAACATTAGAAACCAAGTATCTGAGAAGTCTCCAGGCAGACCAATATTTAAGAGGGGACATTGGGCCTTTGCCTTTCTGCGAAGGTGACTTGTGTGTTTAAGACCAATGCCTTTTGTTTATAGTGACTCAGATCTCAATGGCTTATCTCTCAATCAGATGGCAACTGACTAGTGTTATGAGGTTGTGCCAAGGGAACCAACCAAACCACAAACTCAAGATTCACACCTAACAGAATTTAAATCCTTCCAAACTACATAATCCCTGCTCAACTGACATTTCTAAAACTGACCGGTGGTTATATGGTTCCCCCATGTGGCAGTACCCACAACAAAACCCCAAAACACCTTCATTTTCAAAAGTGAAGTTCCCTGCATAAAAGTATTCAGAACACAATTTAAAATATCACTTTAAGAGAATTTGCTCAGAAAAATCAAGTGTTCTGTTTAAGGAGACTGTTGCGCGTGGAGATAATCTTACTAAGCTTCCCCTGGCAGCGTGGAGTTAGAGCAGGAGGGTTCTCCAGCTCTGCTTTGGGACACCTCAGTGTTTTCTTTTTCCCCCAAATACCTGCACCTCGTAGGCGTTTTCTCCAAAGGCACATCATCAGACCCTAACAATAACCATTGAAGTATTTTTGTCCAATTTGTACAGATGAAGATTCTTAGCCACCGAAGAGTTTTAAGCCTCCAGCCCTGGACTCACACATAATAGATGGAGAGGCAAGGGCTTTATCTTGTGTTCCCCAGACCCCAAAGCCTGCAAGCTTTCTGCTGTTCCAAGTATCTTCTTCTTAATGAATTCTTCTTTCCTTCAAGGTCATCGCGGTGTTCCTCTTTATACCAATTTGCCTGAACACCTGGCAGGCCCCATGCAAAGGCTCATGCAGGACCTGGAAGTTCAACCTCAGAGGACCAAGCAGGTGACCCCTTGATGCACCTTTCCCAGGAACTAAAGTCATATTTTTTCTCCCATCCAATCCTCTTTGCTATGTTAATCAATAGGCCCCTAAATCCAGTTTAAAGAAGGCCATTGTCTGGGATTTGAATTGCTCATTCCCTCTTCACTTCAAATGATCTCTCTGTTTACCTGCGCATTTCAGGAAGAGACCGGGCTCTTTCATGAACTGTTGTGATCAAAGCAAATCGTTCAGCCTTGTGATCAAAGAGATGCTAACTCCCAGCTGGCTTCCTTCCCAAACCACTAAATTCCCACTACCTAAGCCCTAATTAAAAATGGTTCAGCTCCAAAATTCTGATTACAGTAAAAAATGGCCTTCTCTCTGGTAGGCTTTGAAGAAAGCTATAGAGATGGCCCATATAAGGTTTGAGATTGTGAGAAATTACAGTGACAGTGAACACTGTGGTTTTTCAGGTCAATATGCCATGATAGTTCATAACCTGCTAATTGGCCATAGAAATTTGGGGGCCACACAGCGCAACCCATATAGAAAGGGGAAGGTGGAAGAGGCAAATGAAGGGGAACCAAGGGGCTGAAAGACATGCCCCGAGCCTCTCAAATCCTCCCCACTTCCACTCAGAGCTATTTGCCAAGAGAAGCTGGAGGAGATTGTAAATTGAGGTGTCACTTGGTGACATCCTGTATCTGGGGTGGTTTTAGTGAGTTATATCTGCAGCTGACACCATATGCATCAGAAACCTCTTGTTTCCCAGGCTGGTGAGGGTGGGCCTTCTGAAATGTGACTTATTACCAAGGGTTGGAGCATAGGTCAAGGAGACAAAACAACTTAGGTAAGCTTCTCCAAAGGTGAAGAGGTCAGAACAATAAGTCACTTTTGCAAAATAAAATGAATCATTCCAACCACCAGGAAAATAACAGTTGGCTATCCTTTGTGATTCTAATGGAGAGTGTTCAACGCAGAGGGTCCTTATTAAAGGCGATCAAGGCCAAGACCTCTGAAACTTAGCTTGTGCAAGGGGACAACAGGACAGCACTGGGGAAAGGGAAGCTATCTGGTGGTTTTCAATCTTTCCTCATCTTGCCTGCAGCTGAGGCTACTGATGCATGCAGAAAAGGCCAGGAGAGACCACCCTTGGTGCACAGGGCACTGACCTGATATGACATTTAATAGCAAGCTGCCGTGAATACATTCACCGTAACTTCCCTAACCAAGAGATCATCAGATATCATGGCACAGGTGACTGGACATTGGACTCAGGCTTCTTCTGTAATATTCACACTGGTCTAGTTCTCCCCCAGCAGACTTGACCTGGGGGTGAGAGAGAGGAGTGGGCAATGAGGAATGCCTGTGCAGAACTGAGGAACGGGAAGGGAAATGGACCCTAATTCCAGAGATCCTGAGGAAGGTGCAAGGTGGAGAGTGCCTGGGAAGGACTAGGTGATCAGCAGTTGGCACATAACCTCTGCCACCCAGCGGAAGGCACAGAACCCTTCATCTTAATCTCTAGGATGTAAAAACAACATCCCAATGATATGTATGGAAGACTGCATGAGCAGACACTGTTGAGAGCTTCACAGATGCTATTTTTGTGTGCAGCCTCAATGAGGTGCTATTTATTATACCTACTCGCAGATGAGGCCTCTCAAGTTTAGGTAACTTGCCCGGATTCACATAATTGGTAAAAACCAGAGCCAGGAGGTGAACTCAAGTCTTCCTGGCAGTAGAGACTGAGCTTGCAACAATTACTCCTGCCCAACCTAGGAACTGCTCAGAAAATACCTGTGGATTTACCTCCAAGGGATGAATGAGTGCCCAAGTTGATGAATAAATTAATTAATAATATCTTCATCTTAGAATGGCCCCCAGTTCTTTTGCCAGACCAACTCTCTAGGTCATGAAATTCTTTTATAGGAGGTAAGGCCTATCTGACAAAAAGCAACAGTTGCTGATGTTCTGTTAGTGATCAATGATATACAAACCCATTGTCAATCAATAAAATAAAATGGTAAGCATCATTCAACTGTACTTTTTTAATGTCCACTAAGACCAGATCTATACAGAATATATTGTAGGCCTCCTACAATGATGTGCAAATAATAATGCTGTGTATCATCATTTTACAGCAAGAGATCAAAGATGAAAAAATTATATCATTTAAATAAATGGTCCAAAGTCACTTCATAACACTTGTGATAAATTTCTATTTCTACCCTAATTAAAAAGTCAAGTAGGTGTTGCTGTGTAGAATGTCTGAGATTTGCCTGCCAATGTTTTCCTATAGGACTTTTATGGTGTTACAACTTATATTTAAGCCTTTTATCAACCTTGAATTTATTTTTGTGTATAGTATAAGTTGGTAATTGAGTTTCATTTTTTTGCATGTATCCGTCCAGATCTCCCAACACCATTTGTTGAAGAGGCTCTTTTTGCTTCATTTTATGCTTCTTCCCCCTTTGTCAAATATCAATTGACCGTAGACAGTTTGGTTTATTTCTGGGCTCTCTTTTCTGTTCCACTGTTCCATGTGCTGTTTTTATGCCAGTACCAGGCTGTTTTGATTACAGTGGCCTTGTAATACAGTTTGATATCAGGTATTGTGATTCTTCTTGCTTTGTTGTTCTTTCTCAAAATTGCAGCTGCTATTTGGGGTCATTTATGGTTCCATATAAATTTCTGAAATGTTTGTTCTATATCTGTGACATATGTCATGAGTACTTTAATAGGGATTGCATTGAATCTATAAATCACTTTGGGTAGTATGGCCACTTTTATGATGTTAATTCTTCCAATCCATGAGCATGGTACCTGCTTCCATTTGTTTGTGTCTTCCTTAATTTCTTTCTTCAGTGTTGTATAGTTTTCTGAGTATAGGTCTTTTATTTCCTTGGTTAGTTTATTCCTAGGTACTTTATTTTTCTTGTTGCTATATGAAATTGAATTCTTTTTCCTGATTTCTCTTTCTGATGTTTTATTGTTGGTATACAAAAATGCCTTTGAGCCCTGGCTGGCATAGCTCAGTGGATTGAGTGCGGGACTGCGAACCACACGATCGTGGTTCAATTCCCAGTCAGGGGGCATGCCTGGGTTGCAGGCCAGCTCCCGGCAGGGGACTCATGAGAGGCAACCACACACTGATGTTTCTCTCCTTCTCTCCTTCCTTTCCTCTCTAAAGATAAATAAATAAAATCTTTTAAAAAATGCCTTTGATTTCTGAGTATTGACTTTGTATCCAGCTGTTTTTGCCAAATTCATTTATTAGGTCGAGTAGTTTTTTTGGAGTCCATAGGATTTTCTATGTATACTATCATGTCATCTGCAAATAGTGACAGTTTTGTTTCCTCTTTTCCAATTTGGATGGCTTTTATTTCTTTTTCTTGTCTGATTGCTGTAGCTAGGACTTCCAATACTATGTTGAATAGGAGTGGTGAAAGCGGGCATCCTTGTCTTGTTCCTGATCTTAGTGGGAAAGCTCTAAGTTTTTGTTCATTGAGTATGATATTGGCTGTAGGTCTCTCATTATGGCCTTTATTATGTTGAGGAATAGTTCCTCTATTCCCACTTTGTTGAGTGTTTTTATTATAAATGGGTGCTGTTCCTTATCAAATGCTTTTTCCACATCTATTGATATGATCATGTGATTTTTGTCTTTCATTTTGTTTATGTGGTGCATTATGTTTATTGATTTGTGAATATTGTACCATCCTTGCATCCCTGGGATGCATCCCATTTGGTCCATTCTTTCCTTGGGACATAAAGGAAAGAATAAACAAATGGGACCTCATCAAATTAAAAAGCTTCCATATGGCTAAAGAAAACAGCATTAAAACAAAAAGAGAGCCAACCATATGGGAAAACATATTTGCCAGTGACACCTTGAACAAGGGCTTGATCTCAAAAACATATAAAGAACTCACACAACTCTACTGCAGGAAGACAAAAAAAAAAACAATTAAACATGGGCAAAAGACTTGAACAGACAGTTCTCCAAGGAGGACATACAGAGGGCCCAGAAACACATGAAAATATGCTCAGCATCACTAGCCATCAGAGAGATGCAGATTAAAACCACAATGAGATACCACCTCACACCAGTCAGAATGGCCAACATAAACAAATTAACAAATGAGTGTTGGAGAGGATGCAGAGAAAAGGGAACCCTAGTGCACCGTTGGTGGGATTGCAGACTGGTGCATCCACTATGGAAAACAGTATGGAAATTCCTCAGAAAACTAAAAATAAAAGTGCCTTTTGACCCAGCAATTCCACTGCTGGGATTATACCCTAAGAGCCCCGAAACACCCATCCAAAAGAACATATGCACCCCAATATTCATAGCAGAAAAATTTACAATAGCCAAGTACTAGAAGCAACCTAAGTGCCTATCAGTAAATGAGTGAATCAAAAAACTACAGTACATTTACACAATGGAATTCTACACAGCAGAGAGAAAGAAGGAGCTCCTACCCTTTACAACAGCATGGAGGGAACTGGAGAGCATTATGCTGAGTGAAATAAGCTAAGAGGTGAGGGACAAATACCATATGATTTCACCTTTAACTGGAACATAATCAACAAAAGAAAAAAAGCAAACAAAATATCCTCAGAGTCATTGAAATTAGGAACAATCTAACAATAGCCAGAGGGGAATGGGGAGAGGACAGTGAGGAAAAAGATTTTCAGGAACTATGATAAAGGACACATGGACAAAACCAAGGGGGGAGGGTGGAAGCAAGGGAGGAAGGTGGGTTTGGAGAGGGAGGGGGGGGAGAAAATGAAGACAAGTGTAATAGAACAACAATAAAATAATTGAAGTAAAAAGATAAAAAATTTTAAAAACTCAAGTAGAAATACATGAAAAGCTGCTTAACATGAAAAGAAAACATATTTTTCAATAATAGTTCGTAGTTACTTAAACTATCAAAATCAAGAAATGAAAAAACAAGTTCCTTATAATTATATTTTACAATATTTGAGAAATTCTGACCAAAGGAAAAATAAATTTAAATAACAAGGATAAATATTAATAAAGAAAAAATTTACTCTTCATAGGTCATATACTTATATACCTATAAAATCCAAGACATGAGGTAGAAGCTATTGAAAATTAATAAAATTTAGGAGTTTGAATCAAATAAGCAAACTAAAGATGACCAAATATGATGTATAAAATAATTTTTAAAATCTTATTTCCATATTTTAACAAAATAGGGCAACAAACATGATATATCAAGAATAGGTTTGATGCAAACTGTGTGATCTATAAAGAGAAAGCTACAAGACCTTAAGGAGAGATGGAAGAGATGGCCTGGATATAAGGAGAGAAACCACATGTTGATGCTGAGTATCAGAAGCTTTCAATTTTTCTTAAATGAGTATGTGGCTTATTCTAAGTTTAATAAAAATCCCAGCTTGACTTTGACAAAAGGATTCTAAGGTTAACCTATAAAAATAAACCAGATATTTAAGACAAATTTTCAGGGGCCATAACCCAACATGAACCATACTGTATTTCATAAAGCTGTAAAATTTTAAATATGACATGAGTACAAAAATAACATCAGGGACAATGACCCAGAAAAAATGATCCTATCACACATCATATTCTAATGTGTGACAAAGAATTCCCACACACCCCAAGTCAATTCCTGGAAAAGCTGGGGGTTCTCAATAAACAAGGTTAAGACAATCAGCTAACAATTTGGAACACAATATGTTTAGATAATTATCTCATTCCATATACCAAAAGACTTTTGATTAACTAGAGAACATAACAGATATAAAATGTAAATTAAACGAGGACTCAGCCTCCCTCCCTTGCTTTGGAGGGAGATGAGGTTCTGTTCCCAGGGATGACAGGTGATTCCCAGAGGGACAGGGGCACGGCAGTGCCCACCCTGATGGACTCCTTCCTCCATGATAGTTGTTGTTTACATTTTGAAAATCAGTCTTGCAGGCAATTAGGTGTCAATTAAAATTTTTGCAGGACAAAACCAAAGATGTAATGATAATGAGAAGACTGAGAAAAATAATCCAACATGTCTGAGAAACAGATAAGGAAACCATGAAGACTCCCACAGTAAGTCAGAAAAGGAAAGAAAGAGAAAATTCACCAAGAAGAAAAAGCCAATAAAATATGAGAAAATTTTCAACTTCAATACACATTGAGATACTCTATTCTGCTGATTAGTCATTTTCTGTATGAATGTCTTAAAAATTAGGCTAGAATGCCCAATATAATGGCAAGAGTGAAATGGAACAGACACCCCGTACATTACAGTGGCAGTTTGAGTTGGCGGCTCTGGAAAACAGCATAGCAATTTATAAAAGACCTTTAAAATGCTCATTTGCATACCTTGATCTAGGAATTCCACTTCTGGGACTCTACCCTAATTAAATAATTCTAGATGTAGAAAAGGCTCAGTGAATAAAGATATCAAATACAGTGGCACATATAAAAGTAAAGAAATTATAACAGTTCTTCAACTTTGGATGAATGGTGCAAGGGGTTGAATTATATATCCCAAAATCCTAACCTTTACCTCCTGTGGATATGAATTATTTGGAAATAGGGTCTTTGTGATTATAGTTAAGCTAAGAGGTCACACTGAAATACAACTGGTGTCCTTGTGAGGAGAACAGAGACGCAGAAGTACTTCTCGGGATGAAGGCCATGTGCAGGTTCAGGCAGAGACTGCAGGGGTCAGCTCTAAGCCAAAGAACTCCTCGGGTTACCAGCAAATTGCCGGAGGACAGAGGCTAAGCACACATTCTCTCCCAGGGCCTTCAGATTGAGCCCGGCCCTGCCGCTGCCCCGATCTAGGACTTCCAGCCTCCAGAACTGTGGGAGCACAAAATTCTGTTGTTTGAAGCCACCCAATTTGTGGTAATTTGTTACCACAACCCTAAGACACCAATGTGATTATTTTTTTTAATTAAATTTTATTTAGTTACTTTTCAAGTACATTTTTTTAAAATCTATTTCTCCCATCCCACCCCACCCCCCGCCCGGTCTCCCCCCTCCCTCCCATTCCCCCCCCCCCCCACAGTCCTCATCTCTGTGTCTTTCATACTTGTTCCTCAAAATCCCTCCCCCTTTTTCCCCTTAAGTTCCCCTCCCTCTCCCCTCTGGTCGCTGCCCACTTGTTCTCTATTTCAGTGTCTTTGTTTGTATTCTGTTTGCTTGTTTGTTTTATTCTTTAGCTTCCTGTCAAAGGTGAGATCATATGGTATTTGTCCTTCAATGCCTGGCCTATTTCACTCAGCATAATGCTTTCCAGTTCCATCCATGTTGATTATTAACATGTTTGTGTAAGTTGAGAAATAACATCCCAGTGGAATATTCAGAGAGTGAGTCCCCTTGTTTTTCTGTTCAAATCTCCAGCTTTTGCTTCTTGTTGATCCCCTCTAATCTCACATGGGACAGCTTCATCCTACAGGACTCACCTGTCAGAGCTCTGCCAGCTGTACCGCCTGTGCCTGACTGTCTCTGAGTCCCCTGGCTGACAGTGTCTCCTGATAAAGGTTCATTCTAGGTTGTTAGTCTGGATTAAAAATTTAAAGGGATAGAACATCATCAGTGTGCCAGTGATCCTCAAAATGGCAAGGATAGAAAGAATAAAAGTTCTGGCATGATGAAATTGATGTATTTAAAGTTTTCTGTTTTCTTGAACTACTGAAACCCCACATGTGAAGTGAGACACAGAGAAGAGCAAATGTAAATTAATGACTTGCTAGACAAAGCAAGAAAAGAAGAAAACATAACTTTCTAACTTTCTAAAAATGCAGTTTACAGTGTATGTGTTTGGTGGCATGGCAATGTGGGTTAACCCACACTTTTGCACAATTTTAAGTGATCATTTATTATTGAACGCAAGGTCATGTGCCAGGCTGCTGGGCTCTGATGCGAGTAACACCAAGCGGTACCCTAATCTGCCACATTTGAACTTTGACCTCGGACTCCCAACCAGTTGATTTCAATAAGATCAAAATATTCCTTTATTTAAGAAAACAAATCAATGTCACTCTGGGGGGGGGGAGAAAAGAATCAAGAAGGACCAAAGGAAGGGTCTTTCTCAAAACAGAGTCTGAAACAACTGTGACATACGAAAGGCTCATTTGGAAGTGTGAGCTCAGGAGGTTACGTGAGGGAAGGGGAAGTGAGATAAGAAAGGAAAGCGATCTCCCTTTCTCTTTTCCTTCCTTCCTTCCTTCCTTCCTTCCTTCCTTCCTTCCTTCCTTCCTTCCTTCCTTCCTTCCTTCCTTCCTTCCTTCCTTCCCACCTTCTGTTTTCCATTGGCTGCCATAGGTGACTGGGTAGTTGACCCCACTGAAAAGCCTTTTGGAATATGAAAGGATGGAAAGAAGTGTGGAGGGAGAAAAAAAGAACAGGAGAGAAGGGAGGGAGGGAGGGAGGGAGGAAAGAAATACAAGGTCTCGACCTTGCGATTTTTTGAGTCAGAAGCATTTGCAGAAGTAAAATATTTGAAGTTCTCCTATGTTAGATGAGCACAGCTTACCCTTCCTGAGTATTCCGTTCGGTCTTCAGAACAACTCTTGGAAGTAGGCGTCATTCCTCATACAGCAATGGGCTTTGGAGTGTGGCCTCCGTGGAGTCGGAGAGCTTGGAATGAAATGCTGGCTCTGTCACTTGTTGGTTATGCGACCTCGGGCAAATTATTTCTCATTTTTTCATCTTTAAAAATGGGGATCATAAATGCACATACTTCAGAAGGCTGTTTGTTGTGAAGAATAAATGAGTTAATATTTTTAAAGCACTTCGAATGGGTCAGGCATATAGTTGGTTAGCTTTTACCAATGCCTGTGTTTTTTCTTTTTTTTTTTCTTGATGCTCTTAACTGTTCTAAAGAACAGACTTCATGTGCCTTCTGAACTTAAATAGGAGAAGCTCCTGCGTTAGCAGGATTACTTTGAAACTCTTCAAAGTAAACTCCTCTAGAAACTGTCCAAGCAAAGCTGCAGGGCCACCAAACGAGCAGGCTCCAACCAGGATGATCTGGAGCAGAGGGGTGGGCCCAGCTGGTGAAGGGGACTCTGAGCAAACACACATATCGTGGATCAACAGCTTCTTGCGCGATGTCCTCCCTCGATCATTCTCTACAACATGAAATCTTTATTTTAGGCAGAGTGCCAGGTTTTCTCTCCTCCGTTCTCGATGTGTGTTCCCTTCTCCCTGGCCATTTGGACAGAAAGTGAAGCCAAGATCCTGTGTTAGTCCATATGCTCAACATGCAAGGAAACACATTTGGATGGTTGACAAAGGATAACCATCCTCTTCCACTGCAACAGAAGGATTTTAGCAATTCAGGGAGTTTTTCTTACTGCATCCCACCCCAATTCTTTGTCAATTAGCAAAGAAAAGTTTCCTCTCCCACACTGCTCAGCAGCCCACTGATTCTGCAACATCTCAAAGGCCATCAGCATTTAAACAAAAAATGTGTCCCTATCTAACACCTTAGAAGCTCCATGAGCATGATCGGGAAGAAGGAGTCATCCAGAGAGCAAGCATGTAGTTTTATAATGTGGGAAGCAGTGTCCCACCCGACTAACGAAGTTTTCAGCCTTGAAGAAGAGGAGCTGGGGAACCGAGAGCTGGTGAGATGGGGAGGGAAAGTTAGACATTTTCCAAACTGGGAGGTGTGTTAAATATTGGCAGAAAGCAATCATTGCAAAATGTGTATGTGCTCATTTATTTACTGGAATGGATGTACCTGCTTATTGCTTCTTCTCTATGTGGGCAACTGGAAGAATCACAGAAAATGAGATGGACTCATATCTTGCTTTTATAGCTTAAACTATTCATATCAGATTCCATCAGATCCCAAGTGTCTCTTATATTCTCACCAGTTCTCCCACCTGCTCCGGATCTCAGTCCAAATCCCATTTATATTCTTGAGTCCTAAACCCCAAACGGACTCATGCGTTTTCTAGCAGTGACAGTGAGGAGACCAGAGGTGTGTGGTCTGACTCATTTCTGTTCCTAGTTTTGTTGCCCATCTACTCTCACTCTCTCACACGCATAAAAGATTCCTATTCAGTCTTCTGAGTCAAATCACTTCACTCTTTATTCAAAAGCCATTTACACTTTCTGATAATTATGGAAAATCTTCTAGATAAAGTATCTGACAATTTTCCCTACCCATCCTAGTCTTCTTCTTCCTTTCAATCCACATTACAACTCGGGTTTCCTCATCTGTCAAGCTCGAATTGTTTTCCTGTACCTGTCACCCATTTTTTTCGATCCAAACAAGCATATTTTTCCTTTTCCAATGGAACATCTCCGCCTTGTCGGTTCCACAGAATGTTAGAGCCAGGAGGTCATCTTCAGAGTTCAACGCCCTTGATTATCAGACAAGACATTGAGCCTGGAGGGAAAAAGTAATCTGTGTGTCGCCAGATAACTGCTCAAGTAGTCATTGGATTTTTACCTCATATGGCACAACTCTAAAGAAGGCTAAGACACGTTTTACATGTTCACCACCTTGGAATAAAATGGCAGTTGACAACTTTTTAAAGGAACACATCCAGAATGTCTGTGTCAGTTATAGAATATAATTTACTAATAGGCATAGACACCGTGTGGGTTAGTGGAATCAGTCACTGGCCTGGGGACATGCATTCAAAGTCCATCTCCACCTTTCTGTGGCTGTGGGCATTTTACTTATGCCGTCTAAGCCTCCCTTGCCTGGGTTTCCTCATCTGTAAAATGGGGACAGTGAGACAGCATTCACGAAGTATGGCGGGGTTAAACGAGATGCAGCATTAAGGTAATAGTTAAAACAGTTACTACTTCTTGAGCACTGGGCCAAGGGTTTTAAAATCCATTTTCTAGTAGAAAAACACTGAATCTGAGAAAGGCGAAATAACTTGTCCAAGGTGACACAGGTATCACATGACAAAGGCAGGATTCAAACCCCATGTGTTGACAGCAGTGACCACACTTCCCCACTCTGTTCTGCTGCTTAACATGGCACCAGGCACTGCCCTCCCATCCTAAGTCCCTGGGCCATGACACAGAAGGATCATGTCATCTGCTCCCTTTTGGAGTGCCCAGCAATGTACAACTAAGCACCTGCTCTTCCATCTGGTTCCTTTAGCCATTTATTACCATTCGAAAAAAAACCCTCCAGATTTTTATAAAAGCCACAGATGTGAAAATTATTATCATCCTTGGTCCTAATTCAAGGGGTAAGGACATGTCAACCTCTGAACATGTCAAGGGGTGTAGCTTGATGTATCTTTGGCATCGATTTAACTTGCCCCAGAATAAAATGTTCAATTGTGATCACGTAGCAGTCAGGCAAACCTTAAATCTGGAAGAGCCAAATTTACTCCAGGATTTCCCTCTCTGCTCAGCTGCCAAGTCTCAACAATTATTGCCACATTTGCTCCACAGAGCAAGCTGGGCACGTTTGTCTCCTGGGCAGTTATGTGGCTACGTGGTCCTGTCTTGCTGAGTTCGTCACCATCTCCAAACTTTTTCTCTTTCTTCAAGTTCATTTCCTCGTTTCCCATTTGCTATTCTACAAAAAACACTGAGCTGGACTTCGTGCAGAGTGCAGAGATGAGCATCTGTGGATTAGACAAAAATGTGCCTAACATTGTACTTACACGCAGAGTTGCCCAGATGAGGAGATACAGGAGAACAACGAAGGACATAATACTAAGATGGGTTAAGAGTTCAAAAATCCCACACTTTTGCCCAAAGGCAACATCTTGGGAGAGAACAGATTTTAGCAGCAGTTATATGCTGGACCCAAAGTCTGTGCTCTGGAACAAATCCATTCCATATTCCTCCCTGGTATTTATCTAGCACTAAGAAGAGACCCCAGGTCAGGGTCAAATAACCGCAACAGTCCGCTGTATGCTTTCCAAGGTCTAAATGACTTAGTCTTAAGTAATACATCATTGAAGATACCAAATATGCAGCGTAAAGTCACTCCTTAGCAAAATACTTCTTCCTTTCCTCAAAGGCACAGCTGAGATAAAGATACACCTAATTTACATCCATAAACACAGCACTCAGCACTGCAGCTGGCAGCTCATTTGTGGGTAGCTCAATGTTTCTCTTTTTTCCCTACATTTGCCACTTCTTCTCCCACATGCGGGGAGCATTAACCTGCCTGTGGGCAGCCCCATGGTCTCCCTCAACCTGCACACACCCAGTGCACAGAGACCTGGCCCAGGCCTCCAGCAGACCTGCCCCAGGGCCCTTGCATGTTCTTCTCTTGCTCCAAGGTAGAAGAAGCTCTGAAAATCTGAGTCAAATTTGTGCTTTCTGTGGACAAGTAGAAGGAGCAGGTTCTTGGGTTCTTTTTGAGACCAGCACATCAGACCGATGAAACACAAGAAGTGTTTGCTCTTATAACTGTGCTCTCCACTCTCCACTCCAGCAGTTACCTCCTTTTCTCAAGGACAGGAACTGGCTGTCCATCTACTGAGAGTAGAGTTGCTGCTAGAAAATGCTGTTTGATACCTCGATAGCACTGTCTCCCTGATAGCTTATGCTCTTTGTTGTATTCACACACTACTTGCATCATTATTTTCTTCCTCTATTTTAATTGACCATAAATAGATTCACTTTGGAAGCTTAGCCTGGTCCTAGGCAATAATATCTATGTAATCACAGCTTGATTTCCACTTCTTTGTTTTAATGCTCATTAAAATAAATATGTGGCTATTGAAATAAAAAAAGGTAATTGTCCCTTTATTGCCTATTATCATCTGGCTCACCTTGAGGACATGCAGACCACACTTTGGGAAGTAGCTACAATTCTGTGATTATCACAGAAGAGGTTTGAATCTGGGAGAAGAAAGGGAGACCTGGTACAAGCTCAATGAGTAAAACACAGCATAGCAAGAAAGACACAATTAAAAAATGCAAGAGAACAGCAGGAAGCAGAAGTTCAAAGATGTTTAACTAGAAATAAAAGAGCTAAGCTGGTCCCTACAGAGGCAAATGTGTCTATTCTGGGCTTGGTTTTTTGTTTTTTTTTTCCAGAGCCAGTGAGTAAATTTCTGTTTGTACTGATATTTGAAGAAAAGCATTGTTTTTCTCTCATTTGAAAAAGTAATAAAAGGATTTTACATGTATCTTCTCCTTTAAGTGGATGAAAGGGGCATTCTCCCTAAATTTCTATCATTGTGTTTTCATTTGTAGTTTGGAATTGTCAGTTGAAATAATTTTTGGTGTTTTACATACATATCAGAATGCATACAAAGGGCATAGGGTTTTTAAAATATTTTATTTGTTTATTTTTAGACAGAGGGGAAGGGAGGGAGAAAGAGAAACATCAATATATGGTTGCCTCTCATGCACCTCCTACTGGGAACCTGGCCCACAACTCAGGCATGTGTTCTGATTGGGAATCAAACCAGCGATCCTTTGGTTCTTGGGCCGGTGCTCAATCCACTGAGCCACACCAGCCAGGATGGGGCATAGGTTTTAATGCAACCTGAATCAACCCATAAAGGCAAAGCCATGGAATGCTACAAATCAGCAAAATTCTAAACTTAACCAAAATCTTAACTAAAGATTTCAAAATATGCTTAGCATACCATTTAAGTCGGGGATGGTCTTTTCTTGAAGTAGTGCATCAGAACACCTTTCTTTCCCCAGGTGACTAGGTCATGGTTCTGGGTACGTTCCACACCAGAAAGGGAGCATTAACTTAGAGGAAACTGAGAGACGTTGTTAATATTTGTTCTCAGTCATCCAACTCGGCTTTTCAGGACCTTTCCCTTTTGAAATGCTGTCTCCAACCCTCATGATTCACGTCCCGCATTGTCAGGACTGTTAGAAAATCTGTCTACCACTTTGACAAAGTTCTTCACAGAAAGACTTTGACATCACTTACCCTTTAAGGTAGTATGGTGGTGTTCCTCCTCCATAGTTGTGTTTGCAAATAAGGAAAGGAGTGAACAGACCAGAGTATGGTGTATTGGAAAGTGTTGTCTTTGGAGAGAAGAGAGTTGAGTTCAAATCCTAGGTCACACACTATGAGCTCTTCATTTTAGGGAAAGCTAACTTTCTCCCCCCACAGAGCCAGCTAACCTGGTAATGCTCATAGTCATTGAAATACTTTTGTAGTTGTAAGTACAAGCTTCCCCATGGTGCCTATCACCACCCCAGCCAACCTCACCCCTTCCTGGGGAATCCAGGACTGCAGCCAGGATGCTTCTCAATGGTCTGTGCTCGTGCTCTTCTGCTTGTTAAACATTTTGATTATCCTTCTTGCTGTCAAGCCTCTATGTCCTAATATGTATGAGGGGATACTAATGCCAACCTCAGGAGTCACTGCGGCGATTAAAAGGAAAAACTGAACATTTAGTCAATGATCAACAGATACTAATTGCTTTTGTTCTTCATGTCAAGGGGAGTCAGGCTAAAATCATAGAACGCTCTTCCCCACTATTTTGAATGTGTTTCCAAGCACAGGACTCAAAAGACACACACACACACACATTGTAGGGTCCCTGTCACAACTATTTTGTAGCTCAAATAGGAGAAGAGCCTGCTCATGTCACAGTCCTTGACAGTAGGCAAAGATGGCGACATCGTTGAAAAGACAGGAGTCCATGTTCACAACGCCTTAGACCTCCCTTGCGCTTCCCTCCCTGCCTCCAGACCCCCTTTTGTGGGCTGTCAGGTCGATTCTGCAGCCTATTTGAGTAACTTGATTAGGGCCTGAGGGAGTGGGCCTGGCTCTGCAGCAGACTAATGAGGAGGGAAACCAGGCTGCTGAATGCTTGGAAAGCCAACCCCTCATTCGTCTTCAAAATATGTGCTGGAAAAAAGACTATTTTTGCTCAGTTTTGCAGTTTTTTAATGCTCCCAGTCATTTGTGCCCCAAAAAGTATAAATTTAAGTATATACCTGACACAGATTATTTTAATCAGCCTATTTTAATTGCATGGATGTTCTTGTTGTCTTCACCGAAAGATATAATGCAGAGTTCATTGAAAGAGGCATGTCACTCTGATTGGCACGGTGGAGACATTCTGTTTGCATGCACCACACAAAGATAAGCCAGATATGGCTTCTTCACCCAAATCCCCCCTAAAATTAAAGGCTCTCACCTTAATCTGCATTTTTGTTTTTATTTTTGCTACTGAAGCATAAGAAGAGGCAAAAACAAAAACCTTCTTACATCACTCCTTTTAAATAGTCCTCCCAAACGTGAAAGTGAGTTTTTGTGTTTTTTTGAGTATATTGAAATGCTGTAAGTACCAAGAAGAAGGCTCAATGGGGTGGGAGGCTGGTGGCCTCCTCTCTCGAGAAGGGACTGGGATGCTGCAAGTGTATTTTGAGCCCTCTTGCACATCCAAAGCTGCCACTGAATCATAAGGGGGTTTAACTTGCTTTAAAGAATGTGATTTAGCTTTTATGCATGAAAAACATTGTTGAAATGCTGTGGTGTGTTGAATTGTATCCCCCAGATAGGTGTGTTTAAGTCCTAACCCCTAGCACTTGTTCATGTGACCTCATTTGGGAATCAGGAGTTTGCAGATCTAGTCGAGTTAAGATGAGGTCCTACAGATGTCGGTGAGCCATCACCCAGTGACTGGTGTCCTCATGGGAAGACCAGGTAGCAGTACAGAGGCCCAGCGATGAGACACCCAGGGAAGAAGGCTACATGCAGACACAGATGACAGTCATGCTGCCACAAGGGACACTGAAGATGGCTGGCAACCCCCAGAAGCTAGAAGAGGCAAGGGAACATTTTTCCCTAAAGCTTTCAGACAACTTCAAGTGTCATATTAGCACCTTGGTTTGGGGCTCCTGGCCTCCAGACCTGTGAGAGAATAAATTTTTGTTGTTTAGAATCAAGTTTGTGGTAAATCGTGGCATTAGCCTTAGGAAACTAATACAGGGCCCAATTCCTAGGATTTAATAAGGGGGAAAATGGGTATGACTGCCCATCATGTTGTGGGAACGAGATAACCTGGCCAAGCCATCTAATCAGGTAGAATTGGAAGCTGCCTTTGCAGCCCTTCCTGAGGCAGAGGAGTGACTCTGCACTGACGTCTCTCCACTGACGTCCGCACCTGCCCTCCCATGTCCCTGTCTTGTTCCCCACGTCAGTCTCTCCTGATTCCCCAACAGCATTCAGGCTCCTCAGCTTCTCTCCAACCTCCCTGTCCTTCCCAGTTACAGGACTGGCAGGTGCTGAAACAGAAACCTAAGCACAATCCCCACTCACACTGATTAACTCTGCTTTTAGGAGGATGCTGGGAGGCCTCCCTGAGCCTCAGGGGCAAATTGGGGACCGTAATATCAACCTCACATAGTTTTGGAGAAGCTTATATGAAATGATTTATATAAAAATTCTGGCATCTGTCAATTCCTCAATAAAATTTAATGCCTCATTTCTTTTTCTCAAGAGACATATGCACTAAGAATCAAAAACCACAAGAAGACAAGTCTACAGAAGTTAGGCAAAGCAAGGAAGAGATTAAGAATCCCTGAACACAGAGGTGGTTTGGAATCTACCATGGCAGGCATACCACAAAATCCATTACAAGTGTCACCCAGTAAATTGCCACCCGAACTCTGTGAAGCAGACATTATTGTCACCTCAGTTTTCTTAAAAGAACTAACACTTAGAACAGGACTCACCAACCTCAACACTATTGACATTTTGTGTCAGATAATCCTTTTTAGTGTAGCGTTGTCCTGTGCATTATAAAATGTTTAGCAGTATCTCTGCCCTGTACCCACTAGATGTGACTAGAACCCCTCTCCAAGTTGAAACATCCCCACATGTCTCCAGACATTGCCACATGTCCCCTCGAGGCAAGAAGTGCTCCAGTTGAGGACCACCGGTTTAGACAAATTCAGTTACTAGTCTGACATCACTAGGGCAGTATGACCTAGGGTTTTTTGTTTGTTTGTTTTTAAATTTTTTATTTATTTATTTTTAGAAGGGAAGGGGGCAGAAAGAGAGGGAGAGAAATATTAAAGTGTGGTTGCCTCTCACATGCCCCTCCTGGGGACCTGGCCCACAACCCAGGCATGTGCCCCGACTGGGAATTGAACCAGTGACCCTTTGGTTCACAGGCCAGTACTCAATCCACTGAGCCACACCAGCCAGGCCTGACCTAGGGTTTTAAAACCTAGGTGGGTATTAACCAGATGTACTGAGAAAGTGTGTATTTACCCTAAAACAAAGATAACTGGCTTTTCCCCTGTTGCCTCAGTAACTTTGACTTTTGATTAGAGCAATAAGGGATGTTCTTTATACTCAAATCAAATTACAGGATAGAACGAGGTAAACACAGAGGCCTTGAATCTGGAAGATTCCTCATAGGTGTCAGGGTAGGTAGAAGAAGATACACTAATTTATCCTTTCACAGCCATTGAATTTTCCAGATGATTTCATTCATAGTCAACTGCAATAAATACACCCATGTCGGCCTCCCTTTGCAGTTAGATGTGCTCCCGTGACTAAGCTCTGGCCAACGGATGTGAATGCAAAGTGATATGAGCAACTTCTGGGGCATGTGCTTAATAGAAAGACCTATGACTGCCCCTCAGTCTCTTCTCCCTCCTGATACTTAGCAGATAGATACATAGTGAGGCACCTGAGACCATGAAGACAAAGACAGAGCCCTAGAGATGGCAAAGCAACCAATCAGAAGCTGCTGGTCCCTGACAGCTTCGCACAGCAGACTCACCCAACCATTTCGGACTTTGCATAAGAGAAAACTAAGCTTCCCTCCTCCTTTAACCCATTTTCATCTAGGGTCTCTGCCATAGGCTCTGAGGCAATAGCTATCATCTCTCTATACAAAGGGTAAATTCCTTTAAAATGATATATAGACCCTTTGACATGTGCATGTAAAGAGGGCTCATACCTCAACCCAAGCAACTACCCAGGCACTGATGAAAAACAGGTAGTAAAGAATGTGGAAATAAGATCTTTCCTCTTTCTAAACCACAATAAATGAGTAATAGTGGTAGCTAATACTTATTGAATGGTTACTAGGTGTGGCAAAAATTGCTGTAAGTGCTTCAGATATACTCACTTATATAATCCAAATCAAAACCCCTTGAAATAGTTACAACTATAATCCCCATTTTACAACAAAAGAAACTGAAATATAAAAAGATCAGGTGACGTGCCTAAAGTCACACATCTTGTGAAGAGAAGACAGAAATTTGAATTTGGCCAACTCAGTGTCAAAGCCTGTGCCTTCAGTTCCTACCCTGTATTGGTTGCTGCTCCTCCAACTCAGACATCAGCCCTCAGTGGATAAGGAATTACTGAGTTCCTTTTTCTCTTCGGTTATATAGATCTGCAATTCCATAGCTCGCTCAACTAGAGGACTGTCTTCACGTTTTATTCTCAGCATTTGTTGCAACCCCAGTAGTTATTAGAAATAGGTGACTCAGTAGCCTTAAATATCTGATATTTATAACAGAATACAAAGTAGAGTAAGTACTTCTCTTTAGAAAAAAATGCTGGTCCAATAACATAAAATAATGTGGTGAAACCAATTTTTACAATTGTCCTTGATGGACAGTGAAGTTCTCTGGATAACCAGAAATTTGGTCCTTCAAGCAACAGACATTTCTTTAAAAATAATCCAAGAGAGAGTTTCATTTTGGGAAAGATTTCATAAATGAGCTGCTCCCTAGTTTTCCTACCAGGAACAACTAAAACTCCTGGATCTTATATATAAAATAAATATAAGAAGACTGTGAAAAGTAAAGAGAAAAAGGCAAAACAGCTAGTGAACTCAGGACCCGAGGAAAGGCACTGTGGTGAATTCCCTGGTTTCTCATTGCCTTATATATCCCAAAGCATGTGCTAAAGAAGCCAGCAACCCATAAGGTGCTGACAAATACAGGTAAAACAAAAGTGCCAACAAAAGTCTGTTCCTCCCACCCAAAGTACAAGGAAAGAGTCAACCTAGCAAGACAGAAAACCTTTAGACAAAGACAGCTCTATTCCAGCTTATCAGTTTTCTAAATATATCAATTATATTTTAACATTTTTAAGAACTCAAAGCCTCTTTACATTGCATATTTTCCCATAGCCCTTGTAGCATGCCACATAATTTAATGCTTCATTATACTTTTATTATCTGCCTTCTCCTACCAGAATGAAAATCTACCAGGACAGGATCTTTATCTGGATTGCTCAGTGTTGCATTCACATGTCTGCAAACACACACATGTGAAACACACACTTGGCATATAGTAGGTACCCAGTAAATACTTGTTAAACAAATAGAATTATTTAAAAGATGAGTGTATTAATCAGGGTTCTCAGAGAAATAGAATCAATAGGATGCGTTGGTGGTGTGTGGATGTGTGTTTGAGAGAGAAAAAAAGAAAGAAGAGAGCAGAGGAGAAGAGACCAGAGGAGGAGGGAAGGCAAGGCAAGGCAAGGCAAGGCAAGGCATGAGAGGAGACTAATTTTAAGTACAAAGGCTGGCAAGTCCCAAATCAGCAAGGTAGGCTGGCAATCCAGAGACTTAGGAAAAAGCCAGTGTTGCAGCTCAAGTCCAAAGACTTTATGCTGCAGAATTCTGTTTTCTTGAGAATGAACTGTCTTCTGTCCTTTTCAGGTCTATTCAGCTGATTAGGTGTGGCCTACCTACTTGTGGAGAGCAATCTGCTTTACTCAAAGTCCACCAATTTAAATGTTAACCTCAGGGAATCCAAGATGGATACAAGTAGGTGCAGACAACAGTATAGTGCTTATCAGAGGGAAAGCAGGAATGAGAGAAGGTAAAAGGTGGTAAAGGGGGACTAAATGGTGATGGAAGGAAACGACTTGGGGTGATAAACACACAATGTAATATATAGATGATATATTATATAATTGTACACCTAAAACCTATATAACTTTATTAACCAATGTCACCCCCAATAAATTCAGTAAAAAATATTAACTTGATTCAAAAACATTGTTGCAGAAAATATCTAGAATAATTATTGGCTATGTCTCTGGGCACCACAGTCCAGTGAAGTTGATACATAAAATTAGCCATCATAATCAGTTATTGTATGAGCTCAAAATATAGTGAGTCTCTCAGAACCTCTGTATAGGGTTATTCATCTCTACACTTATTTGCCATAAGCTGTTGTACTTCATTATTGTAAGCAATTCACATCTCCTTATTCACCAGCAGGCTAGTAAAAACTGTGTCTTGTAGTAGCATCTAGAGCAACTTCTGAATTTTCTGTAATTCACTGATGTTAGTCTGCATGTATTTGGGCATGAGTTAGCCAAGACTGCTTTATCAATGCAAAGAAAAAAACAAAGAGATTCCAGAGGATGCTCACCTGTGAATAAAGTACAAGAAACTTAGTGTGTAAATTTTACTTGGGGCTTACAGGCCATTTTTCTTTTATCTTGAATCTTGGCTGTGATCCTGATAATTGAGCTTTCCTTGCCCAACAAAAGCTAAAGGTAGAAATACAGAGATGAAGTCAAACGTGCCTTTTAGAGTTAGGCCATGGTTTGATATGTCCTGGCTCCAACCTAATCTTCGTTTTGATTTTTACAAAAGTAGAACCTAAGACAAGGACTTAGGAACAGGCAGTTTATCGGGGAGATGATCTTGTGAAGCCCAAGTTAGGAAGTGGGGAATCTGAGGATAAGTACTCTGGGCAACTGGCTCTCAATCCCATCAGGGACCCTCAGAAAGAGGATATAGAATGGCCCTCAGTGCTGTCTCGCTGTGAGCGGGGGATCTGGAGTAGTCACCCACCGTCTTCACCATCCACTGACTCCCTTACTGACAGGTTATGTCTGGCTGCTGGCCCCAAGCTCCTGAAATGCAAAGAAAGTCAGGTAGGAAAGATGAGAGATACAGTTCCTCGAAATGGCAAGTGCTCTGGGACTGCTAGTTAACTCAGGTCGGGCAAGAGATATGTGGGCATGACCTCAACAGTGCCTGCTATTCAGAATGCTTGCTGGATGTCATATAAATGTCAAGGTCAAGAGGGAAAGTTAATCTTTCTGTTTCTAAGGAAAGAGATTCTAATCAGATATCATGCCAATGTGTCCAGTAGTTAGTCATCTAAACTTAGAAGGTCCGTTACTTTATATCAAGGTTTCTCACAAAAACCAAAAGTTTATAGAAGAGTTTATCCTCAATAATGTTGTAGCATAATTCATCAAGACCATTGGCAGCCATGTGGCTAACAAGCTATCGAGGGCCATTCAACTCCCTAGGTGCTTCCTGAATCATTTGCAAAAACCACCTCTAGTTTTACTACATATGAGAAAGGACGTGTGGGTTGGGAATAATTCGACAAGAGAAAAAGTAACATAAACAGAGATAGGACTCTGACACACATGGAAAAATGAAGAAAATGTGCCTGGAGTGCTTTACAAAGTGCCAGATTCTTCACTGGAGGGAAGGACATGAACGTGAACCCAGTGTCTAGTATGGCCAGGCACAATGCAAGACATTTCACAACCATCGTCTCCTTTGGTTCTCAGAAGAGCCCTAACAAGGAAGAACAGCTGTTTCCAATTTACAGATGAACTGACTAAGGCTCGGTGAAGTAATTTGTCCAAGATCACATAGTAAGACCAAGTTAACTTTCACATCCTCTCCATTCCACTCCCAACTTTCATGTGCTTCCTTGGGATTTCTCAATACTCCTGCCTATGAACCAGAGTCATTCATATTAATAAGTTTCCCAGCACCTACTGAATCGCAATCCCTGGGAGCACACCCAGAAATTCCCATTGCAAATGTAACCCATGTAATTCAAGTGAATCAAATCTGGAAATGTCTGTTCATGGCACCTTTTATTGTCTGAATGATCCTATAGTCAGAGAAGTGACATTGAAAGACTATAGAAGGAGCTGATTTATAAATTACTCAGCATTAGAGGAGCACCCACATTCTGCAACAGGAAAGCCTGCTCTGTTGCAAGGATTGGCCACATCTCCTATAAAGGACCAGCTAATCAATACTTTTAATCCCTGTCACAACTACTCGACTCTGCCATTTATGAAAGTAGTCATAGACGATACGTAAAATGATTCGAGTGGCTGCACTGCAATAAAACGTTATCTGTAAAGACAGGCCATGGTCTGAACTTGGCCCAGGGGTCATAATTTTCTGACTGCTGCTTTAATGGCAGATGCTCCTGGGAGGTGTCCTGGGCAATTGGACATCCTATGATAATAGAATACACTCCAGAAAGGGAAGATGTTTCCTTGCTCGTGCTCATGGCCACAAGATTCAGTTTAAATTCACGCACATAAAAAAGAATCTAGTTTTGTTGGCTGACTTAATATTTGATGTCAATCATGTACAATCACATGGGCCATAGTTCAATGTTGACAAGAGCCAATGGAATAAAATGGCTGTGATTGAATAAATTGGAGTTAAAGAATGTTCTCAGACTTTAGTTTCAGAGGCACCAGGGCTTCATGGTAAATGAGCTACTTATTTCAAACCATATAAGACTCTTCAGCCCTGGCTGGTGTAGCTCACTGAATTGAGCATGGGCCTGCAAACCAAGGAATTATGGTTCGGTTCCCGGTCAGGGCATATGCCTGGGTTGCAGGCCAGTTCCCAGCAGAGGACACACGAGAGGCAACCATACATCGATGTTTCTCTCCCTCTCTCCTTCCCTTCCCCTCTAAAGATAAATGAATAAAATCTTAAAAAAAAAAAAAAAAAAGAAATCCTCTTCACAATTCAGAGGATTGAACGGGTGTACAAAAGACTGTTATTATAAGCTCTGGCTGACCATGAATAAATACTTAAAACCCTTCTATCCCTTATGCCTTAACTTTTCTCATTGATAAAATGAAAAGTTTGATCAGATTCATTCAGTCCTCCCCTTGATGGACCTTATATGACAGACACTAAAGAGGAAATTTGCACAGGACATCACAATGGGTCACATAAAACTAAGGGAAATCCACAGTAAGAGTGACAGGGACCTAGATCATCTCTTTTACAGAAAATAATTCATTCATTTTCAGCCTTCTTTCCACTATAGATCCTTTCCCTTCATTATGTTCATTCTCCAGAAGAGCCTTGATAAATGCCAACATGCCTCAAGTCTGGGCTCTGCAAGAAAGGTGCCAAATTCCTATTCTCACAGTTTACCTTCCTGTTTGACAATCCAGAGCTAATGGTCTGACTGATAGGGCCATTCTTGCCCCCAAAGAGTTAGAGTGGGAAAGACTTATGGTACAATAGCATTTGACACATAAGTGTATATATATACATATGTCTATAATATGTCTATATTATAGACATATAAAGCAGTATAACAATACTGCCCATTTGAGCCTGGTCAGGCTAGAAAGAAGACTCTCCCAAGCCTGTGAGAGTCCACAGTGGTTGATGCTCTGTATTTCCGACTCTGACAGTGGCGATGAGGGCTAATTGGTTGGAAATTTCTGGTTTCCTTTTGGCTGTCTAGCTTAAAAGACAGCAGTGCACCCAGGACTCGCTCATTTTATTTTCACCCACAGTATTGTACCTCCTGGAGTAGTACTGACATTCTCAGGCTTTTAGCATTGCCATTTCCCAGGCTGGGACTCAGAGGGCTGCTTATACGGCCTTTTCCTCTGCAGGCTCTATCCCCGCCTCCACAGAGTTCCTTGCCCAATGTACCACAGCCCTCACCAGTGGGCATGGCGATTACTTCTTTCCCCCGTAGATCTCATTTCCATCAAAATATTTCCCCATCAAAAATAAAAGATATTTTTGTTTTTAGCTATCAAATAAATGCAACTCAAAACTTTCCCTGTACTCAGTGTTGAGAAAGTCAGTTGTGGACATCCATTGGATGTCTCTCCAATAACCCCAAGGAGATCTTAAACCGTCTGAGCAGTCCTTCTGGTCTTGTATCCACAGGCTGGGATAAGTTCACTCCCTAAGGCCACGGCATTTCTTAGACAGGACCCTGTAGCCTCTGCACTAGCCTTGAGCTCTGGGTTTTTGCAGATGCAAATTTGACAATTTTCAGAGGAAACCTGATATTGAACAAAAAGCAGTCTCCCTATGCTCATTGGCTATTTCTTAATTTCCCAGCTTTAGCCAGTACTTTCTTTTTAGAAATTTAGCTCTCTTTCTCCCTACACACACACAGCCACATACATGCACACACACTCACCTTCCTCTCTCTCCATCTCTCCAAGGGGATATGTGATCTCAATATTCAGTGTTTATCATGGAGGTGTGATTTGTAGCTTATTAGGTTTTCCTTCTAAAACTTTTTATTTCTCTACAGGTTAATAATGACCTTGCATTTAATTTGCTAAGTTCTCCGTGCAGCCATCACAACTTCCATCCCAAACCCACGGAGGTCCACTCTCAGCCTCCACCAGTCGTATTTCTGTTGGAAATCCTCTGCTGCTGCTCTCTGTGCTTCAGCTCCTGGACCGGCTGCTGGCTAAGGCCAGTGGTCCTCCTGGGTGTTTCCTCCCATCATGCTGTGAGTGCCCTCCCTGCTCTGCTCTGTTAGATTCACTCTTTGCGGAATCCCATAACTCCCAGCTTCTAACTTACTCCACTTTCGTTTTGACTCACATCCTTTAGAAGGTGAGGGAGAGGCTCTTGAAAGTCTGAAAATGTCTCTGCTGACACCACATTTAAATAATTATTGTTCAGTATAGAGTCGTGGGATAGAAGTAATTTTCCCTCTGAACTTAACGTTGCTCCTTAGGCACCTAAGTTTCCAGGGCTGCTGTGGATATGTCTGATGTCATCCTAACTTCCAGCACTGTGTAAGGCTGCTTGCTTCTCTCTTTGGGAGAAATTAACCTCGTTGTATCTCCAGGGTTCTGAAATGTCATTCTGGAATGCCTCAGTGAAGGTCTTTTTAAAATGTTTTTGTACTGTGTCTTTTATATAATATGAGGAACATTTTCTTGCATTATTGCTATGGTTTCTTCCCCTCGCTTTCTCTGCTCCCTCTTTCTGGAATTCACCTCTGCTTTCTTTCCTTCTTTTCTGTGTTCTGTTCTACTTTCTGGGAGATTGTTTCAGGTTTACTTGCCAATGATTGTTTTTTGGATTTTTAGCATTTCTACTATCATATATTTTTTTTTATTTTCAGGAGTTATTTTTAAATGTTTTTTCAAGTACTCCTTTAAAATTCTTTCCTGGATATATCTTGCCTTAATTTCCTGAGGAATTATTGTTAACTGTGTTGTGAATTTTACGCACCACCTATTTCCTTTCCTCTGTATTTCTTTTTGCTGGTGGCTTGTCTGGGTGTCTATTTTTCCTATTAGATGCTTTCTGGATATGTCTGGTGGCCCCTGGCTGTCTGTTCTTACTTGGGAGGGAGGCCTTAAAAGCTGTCCGGGACCTCTGAGCAAGGCAAGGCTTATGGAGGAGCAGACTCCACACAGAGATGAGACTCGAACCTGGTCATTATGTGGGACCTCTATCCGTAACTATCAGTTTTTGCAGATCATTTTTTCTTAGACCTGTTAGTTTCTACCCAGAGAGTTCTCCAGTCTCCCATCAGGGGCTATCAACTTGCCTGCTAGCATTCTCAGCACATTTGCAAAAAGGAGGCTAAGAATTTCACAGTTTGCTATGGAGACTCTTCCACAGTCTCCAGCCCCTTTTAAATGTTATCACAGTGCTCCTATTTTTTCCTCTCTGATGTGTCAGGTCCCAGAGCTTAGAGTCCATCTGGTTTAACCTCTGCTGAGAATAAGCCTCCAGTTTTCTACCAGGTAGGACAGGATAGTCATCCAGTTAGGGAAGAACTCCAGGCTCTTACCGCTTCCATGGACACTTTCAACCATACCCATTGCTCTCAGCTCCCTGCATCCCCTGCCTCCAATGCAACCCAATGCCCAAGAGTCTTTGAGCCTTTCTGACTCAGTAACATGGATCTGCTTCCTTCTTATCTTTACCCCACGGTCACGTAAGGTTCATCTTTCTCAACCGCAATCCAGTTAATCACCTGGAAAGCTGCCCCCCGTCTTTTAAATGCGTATTGGTATCTCTTGCCTGCTCTAGTCTCCTCTCTCATTCTCTTGGACTCTATGGTTTTATGCTTTCATTTTTATCACTCTGCCATGACTCAGATGAGATTTGGGGAAGAAATTATGTCAATTTGATTTGTCACATTAAGTTGAAACTTCCGTGAAAATCATGATACTTACTAGTAGATCTGTTATGTTCACGCACCATCACCCAGCTCCTGGACAGTTGAGTTGTTGCCCATGCTCGTCACCATCTCCAGAAACACTGCACTAGTGAAATGTTTGGTGCATAAAGTAGTTTCTGTCTTTGAGGTTGTTTTGTTATACTTAAGATGGATTTCTAGAAATACAATTAATAGCAAGTTGCAAGGGTCTTTCACAACTGCTTTGCGAAATAGTTTTTCAGTGAACAGACCCACCAGCACAGCATGAAAGTGTGTCCCTAGCATGAGCCTTGCAAATTGTTCCTCTTCCTTGAAGTCAAGGTTTTCTTTGTGTCTTTGAAAGCAAGACTTCTGTCCACGGAAGGAATCAAGGCAGGATTCTGAAGGAGAACAGCAGGGAGGCTTATGGGAGCAGCCAGGATGCTTTACGGAGTGCTAGCAAATCAACACACAGAAAACAAATGATGTTCTGTAAAGAAGCCTGAGCAGTGAGCTAGTTTTACTTTATTTCATTTTTTAAGCAAAGATAAAGGGCTAATTTGCAAGATGCCTTATAAAAATGTAGGTGCACTGCTAGAAGATCTCTTACAGGGTTTCCTGAGTTTTGACCCCTTGTCCAGGGGAGCCCAAAACAATAGAACCCTAAGTCCCAGGGGAGCTGGGCAGATCAGCAAGATAATGAACTTGGGAGCCAGGCAAATATAGGTGTGGGACGGCATGTCCCACCTCTGCCTGCTGGGCCTTGGTTTCTCCATCTGTACAGTGGAAATACTGATGCCTTGTATGCAGCGTTGCAATGAGATGGGGAGACTGTCAGTGTAGGTTTCGAGCTCAGAATTCCTCTTGTGAGATGAGTGATGGCCTAACGGCTCTTTGTCCCTTTACCTTCTCAAGGAGTCAAAAGCCTCATTTGTTGTTGTTTTACAACAGAGTTTGGAAAATTAATAACATTGGTCCCATGATTTCTTTCATTTCTAAAAACCCCTGATTATAGTAAGCTAGTGTCTTAAAGGATTTGTGTTGTCTTCCTTCCCCCTCTCCTGCTAAGAAACGTATCTTAACACTTTACCTATCAACTAAAGATTGGCCCCCAACCTTAGACACTCTTCAGTTGTTTATTACATGCTGTGATTTTATTAACAGGACACCCAGCTTGTTTGTTTTTTTATTTTGTTTTGTTTCAATTTGACATATACAGTAAAGGAAGCGAAGCTGGTGTTTTCTCTCAATAGCTCAGAAAACCCATGGGTGATGTGCCAAGAATGTTCTTAAATGCTAGAACTGGGTTTAAATCAGATGTGGCCTTAAAGCCTTCTATTAAATTTCAGGTGAGTTATTTTAAATGTAAACAGAGAAGGTTGTATTTTATCAGAAAGCCTGGTAGACACCCAGATCACTCAAGCACAGCTAGAAAAACCCACAGCCAGGTTACATGCTAACATAGCCATAAAGATAACCATGCACGACCAAGACTAGCAGAATGCTACAGGCACTAAGGGGTTAACAGAGTTGGATACGAAGGAAGATATTGATAAAGGCAAGCTATGCTAGCAATAAAAAACACAAATAACTCGTGGTATGCAATATGACACATAGGCTTGTTGGGAAAATTTATACAACCCATCTTGAGTTAAGGTAAAATATTTGACTCCTTATTGTAAATGTAAGATAAAATATATAGGTATATTTCATATATATACTAATTTATATCATGCTATATTTTGTATAGAGGCTTCCTACCCCAAATTGTGCATATAATAGAAAATTCAGGAGCATAGTCTCCTTAAGTTAAGGAATAGAGTAAGTGCTCTTGACTTTGCTTTCCTGTTGGTGGGCAAAACTTCCTGGAAAGGGTCTTTGTAAAATCTTTCTTAACCTGCCAACAACTTTACATGTAGATTCCTATATATAGGGTTAAGATGAGAGAGACAGCATCAGAGAGAGGGAAAGAGAGGGTGAGAGAGTGTGGGAGATAGAAAAACAGAGAAGAGAAGGAAAGAGGGGAAGAGGGAAGGAAGGAAGGAAGGAAGGAAGGAAGGAAGGAAGGAAGGAAGGAAGGAAGGAAGGAAGGAAGGAAGGAAGGAAGGAAGGAAGGAAGGATGGATTTATCCAATAACATGTAATTGGAAGTGCCTGCTGATATCTCCCAAACTCTCAAAATCTTGTAGACTGGAAACTTTATTTTACTACTTATGAAAACCTCAAAGCTTTCTGCTAGCATTTCAAAGGACTTGGGAAACAATGACATCCGTGTGGCCTTCTCTGTGTCAGAGATCTCACTCCCACTGAAACAGCGCTCTGCAACCTCTTCATCCCAAGGTGAAGTCCAAACTCTTCCCAAACTGTAACAGCAAAGACAACAACAAAAACAGCTCACACAAAATATCTGTGAACACGCATGAGTAGTAAGTACACTTTATTAACTATTTGAAGGGGAGCCAGGGGAAGATGGAGAATGGGTTTATACCGTGGAAAAACAAATGACTTTAAGTGAAAAGACCCACTCCATACTAACCCCACATCAACAAAGAAAGCCAGTGGGCACACTGCCTGTACCACTTCTTGACTTCTCTGTTATTTACGCCTTCACATCCAGCCTTTCTCCTCCGACTCACAGTACCACTTCTTCACACTCCTAGACCATCACTTTCCTCCTCTAACCTGTGCAGACCTCACGGCCCCAAGCATCCAGTCTCGTCTCAGTGTCACGCAGAAGCAGGCCAGCTGCAGAAATCAACTAGGTTGAATTCCAGTCGCACATCTCTTGAAAAATGGTAGATGATCAGATTTCCAGTCTATTGCCAGTCTTCTTCCAGTTATTTTTCCTTCTCTTCCTGACTCCAGTACCCCACCCACCTGTCTCTGTATCTAAAACCTTCGGTGCCAACTCTCTGTTCACATACTTTCAAGTCCAAGGTCCCACAGTCCTTTCCTTCACTTTATTTCCCTTTCCTCTCTCAGACTTTTTTCTTCCTAGCCAGGTTTCCCACACAAAATCTCAATGGCTCAGCAGGTAGAAAGAGGGGAAAAACAAGATGGTTGCCCATCCCCCAACTTGGGTTTCTGCTTGCACCCCCTTCATCTCTTAAACTCAAAGACTTGCCTCTTCTGTTAGCCCTACATCAATCCTCTATGCCCTTTACAAAAATCCATTAAACTAAGATTCAAATCATTAGCAAAATAAAATTTGTTCTCTGAATTTAGAGAAAACTGGTCATTTAGAAATACAATGTCCTATCTTTTAGTGCAGAAGGAATGAAGTTGGGGGGGGGGAAGGAGGAAGGCAAGTTTCCAATTTAGGTGCTTTTTTATTGTTAATGGTTCTCACATTTGGTAGCGGGGGTGACTTCCCATGTGCTCTGAATCCTTGGGCCAGGCTTCCTAACACGTCAAAATTGCTCTGCTGTGTATGTCCTGGCTTCAGTGGCAGACCACACATTACAGGCATGCTATAGAAGCTTAGCCTTGGATGGATAAAGTCTTCCTGGAGTGGTAAAGGATGAGAGAGACAAAAAGTCACCATAGAAGAAGGCACAGTTGAGCTGGTTCTTGAAGGATGGGACTACCAGGTGAAAAAAGGGAACCAGGTGACTGAATGGGAAGGTAATTTTCTTTGGAGTTGCTGTATGGGGATGAAAGATCCCACAGTGTGGCTCACTAGCCCCTTAAGTCCAAGTGGTCAGCCTTTGTGAGCTTAGTATTTTCCTGGATATTTGTCTGCTCCCAGCAAGAAGGTCCTTCAGAAAGACCACCTAATTTTTTTCAAAAAAATTATGGTACATGTACACAATGGAATTCTATGCAGCAGTGAGAAAGAAGGAGCTACTACCCTTTGCAACAACATGGATGGAACTGGAAAGCATTATGCTGAGTGAAATAAGCCAAGTGGTGAAAGACAAATACCATATGATCTCACCTTTAACAAGAAGCTAAACAACAAAACAAACAAAGCAAGCAAAATAAAAACAAAGACACTGAAACAGAGAACAGGGGGACAGTGACCAGAGGGGAGGGGGGAGGAATTTAAGGGGAAAAAGGGGAGGGATTTAGAGGAACAAGTATAAAGGACACAGGGACAATAACTAAGGGGGGCGGAAATGGGAGGGAGGTGGGGAACACAGAGCGGGGTGGGCTGGGATGGGAGAAATAGACAGAAAACTGTACTTGAAAAAAAAAGAAAGACCACCTAGGAATCTGCCTTCTCTGGTCCCTCACGGGTCTACCTGATTCTACCTACAATCAGGAGTCTACCTGATTTTAGCAAAAACATGCCTACTTGGAAAACTGTGAGTGAAAGTTGATTCATAAAGTTTGCTTCTGCAAGTCATATTAAAATCAAGAGTGTTGGTTTTAGATATGGAAGGGGAGTGGGCATACAACCTGTTTTACTTCCTGTTCTGATCTAACTCTGAAGGTGAACAGACCTTGTTTGAAACCTCACACCCTCTAGTCATGTGACCTCAGGCATCACCTCCCAGAGCCTCAGTTTCTTTACCTATAAAATGAAAACAATAATACCTAATTCACAGACTACCTTGAAGATTCACTAAAACAACAAATGCAAATGGCCTTACCCAATCCTGGAACAAAGTATATGCTAAAAAAAAAACAAGCATGACCATGATGCTATTGCCTTTTAAAAGATGAGATAACTGAATCCCCACCAGATCATTCATACGTCTTCTAATGCATACCCATTTAACCCACTCTTCCTTAAAAAAAAAAAAAGAAAATCTCTTTAAAGGTGTGTTCTAAGGAAGCTCTACTTCATTGAAAGTCAACTCCCTGTAATTAGATTATTCTGTCCTGGGTGCCTGGGGCCCAGGGCTCCTCCCTCAGCTCCTGCGCTATAGTGGTGTGAGGGACTTCCATGGATTTCTGTTACAGTCTAAAAAGATATCCTGGTCTGCTTGCAAAATCTCTGTTATTGCTTGCAGATAAGAGCAAGGGGAAAGTTAGACCCGAGTCTTCTTTAAACTCCACCAAGAAATACAATCCTCTTCTCTGGAGTTTCTCATGCAGAAAAGCAATGTTATCCCCCAAGGAGTGAGAAAGGGGGGAAGCGACTGGAGTTGTAATGGGAGCTTACGGGGACTTTAACTTGATCCTGTGTCTTTCAACATCTCTCCAGGCCTACTAAGGGTTCTCACAACCTTTCAACCCAAGGCTGCTCTGTGTTTTATTAAATGAAATGTATCCTGTTGTTTTATCGCTGCCCCAGGCTGTCCTGCTTCGTCGCCCTGCACACCAGCACCTGCCTAGCCTGTTATTCTGAGCTCATTAAGTTTTTTCAAAAAGTTGAATTAATTGAATCCCACACAACTAAAGAGCTATGAAGGAAAAAAAAGACTCCTGGTTTATTTATGCAGATTATATGTTTCTACATCTGCTTGCATAGAGCCAGCAGGCATAAGCATTTATTCAAATAGACCCACATTTCAGAGTTGTTACAATACCTGCAACTTACAAGATGAGCATAATTATCCTATTTTTAAAAACTCTAATATGATTTCAATTGATGTCGGTAAGTTTTGATTGAATTTACTGCTGATTAGAGTTGATCTTCTCTTTGAACAACAAGAAATTATGCCTCATTCAGTTCGTTAGCAAGACTAGTGTTCCGTTTATGAGCCATAGCACCAATGGTAATTATCCAGAATAGTTGATTTCTAATGTGGACATATTAATTATGTAGATATAGGAAATTAAAATATTTTACATTGCCAATTATTTTATGAAAAATAAACAAGCTATAGACAGTGGGCAAGAAAGTTTAACATTCTCTGCCCACTCACCTTCCTTCTTCCCAGGGAAACTATGCATCCCAATAACGTCCTTATGACATAGACGTACCACAGGGAGGGTCTCTAGCAGGCAGTGTGGGGGAACAAACTTCAAGGGAATGTGAAGGTGACCCTCTGAAGAGGAAGGGGAGGAAGAAGATGGACATGAAAGAGAAAATTAAGGTCTTCACCTCATCTGGAAACTAAAAAGAATCTGCCATGTAAAGATGGCACATGGGAGAACCCATTCAAGTGTACATTTATTCACCAAATATTTATCAAGCACCTGCCATGTGGGTTAAAGTACTAATGCATGGCTGCCCTCATGAGTCTACAGTTTAACAGAGGAGTTAGACATTACCCATGAAAATACCTAAACCCCTATGTAAATCTAAGTACTACTATGATAGCACAGGGCAGTACTATTAGGAGAGGCACTGATGGTTTGACCGAGTGTAGATTGGAGGCGGGCACCATGGAGGATCACTCTGAAGAAGTGATGCTTAACCTGATACCTGATGGGTGAGAAAGAGTGATGGGAAGGTGGAAAAGAGTTGAATACATTGAAGGAAATGAAAAATGAGGTGGACCATAGGAAAGTGTTCCATGGTGAGGTTAGGAGGTGGTCAAGGCTAGATTACACCAAGTACCCCCGTCCATCCAGTCAAAGTTTCTGGGATGAGGGCGACGCTGCGTATCTACCTTATTCAAAACAGGTATGGCTATTCAGCACCAAAAATGAGGTCAGTGGAACTGAGAAACTCAACTTGTAATTTTAAATTAAATAGTAACATGCAGTTGGGGGCTACCATATTGGACAATGAAGATCAGGAGACTGATAGGCCTTGGTAAGGACAGCAAATTTGATTCTAAGAGCTGTCAGAACTGCTGAAGATGATACAAGATCAGGAGTGCCACAGTTCCACACATGTTTTTAAATATTACTCAGGCCTTAGAGCCAGGAGACTCACTCCTAAGGCCACGTACTCTGGGAAAATAGGACGGCTGTGTCAGACACCTCTCTCAACTAATGGCATCATGTCATATTATGGGCTTGTCACTCCAATTCTGTCCACAGTGCGTGTAAGGAGCATGACCCAAGCATCACCGTAGTGACCCCCAGTACAGTGATTCCCAAGTCCATCAAACTCCACAAAGCAAGATATTTTTATATGGCCTTACAAGGTATTTTAAGTGTCCTTAATCTTGACCCTTCAGGCCAGAGACAGGAGACAAGAAGGTCTTTCACATTACGCACTGATGCACCATTTGGAGAATGAAGAGCTTTTTTTTAACCAAGGGTTGCATTTTTCAGCCAATAGCTGCACTGACATGTGAAGAACAGAACACTTGACTTTCCACGCATGTGCAGCCCCACATGCCAAGCCTGAATTTAGTCAGGATTGAAAGTGCCCTATCAGGGTGGTTCAGATGACCCAGAACTGAGCCTTCCTGCATTCGAATCTGGCCAGTGTCAGTGGAATCTGCTAGCAGGCAGCTGAGACCAAGGAACAGTGGTGCACCATCGTTCCTTACCCATCAGGGCCGTGGTTTTGGCAAATGCGATTAGGAGAAACGTTCAAGGTCAAGCACCTAGTCCCTTTGAGAGCAACTCCTCCCAGCCCCACCTGAGTTCATAGCTAACAGGCTATTGTCACATTTACATAACACTTAGGAACGTGTGTCAGGCTCTGTTCTACACAATGTAGATGATAATGATATGAATGTTGTGCCATTGTGAGAACAAATGAACATTATACACACACATACAGTGTTTAATCTTTACATACAGTGTTTAATCTTTACATGTATAATACAGATATACTGTAATGTACATATTACTGTTATTATCTCCATTTTTAGGTAAGTAACAAACTGGGCACAAAGGGTTAAACAGCTTGTTCAAGGCCATGCAGCTGATGGGTAGCTCCTGGTCTGTTTATCTCCTCATCTGGCCTCTCCCACAAATGATTCAAAGGGAGGTTGGTGAACTTAGCACACTGGACACAGTAATAGGTCTAAAGGTGGATCTCCAATCCAGGCTGGCAAAATAATTAGACCTTAGCCCATGGACACTAATGGGTCCAGGCTGTGTGGATTTCATCCAGGTTTGAGCTATTCAAAATATTTCCAGAGGGTTTTTGCCTCTCCAGAGGCGAAGCCAAGAAGAGGCAAAGCAAAGAGTTGCAGAAGCCATGCAGCCAGCCTTGTCTAGGAAACAAAGGGAAAGATGACTTCCAAAAGCGAAGTGAAGGAAAAGCAAGAGGGGGGATAAGGGAGTCTTGGTGGCGTTCAGATGGCTCTGTCTAGCTCCCCCAGGTGCCCAGGTTTGTCCTTCCTTTCCAAGGCCTAGATTTTCACTCTTGCTTACACTCTGAGAGGAGCTTTGGAGCTGTAGCCTGGGGGGTTCCTGTCCCTTGTAATCAAAGCTCACTGGAACGAGAAGGTGACTGACGACCAGGGATGAGCGCAGATCCCCAGTACCATCCTGCAGGACCAGGGCAGGATGCAGGCTGCTGACAGTAATATTAATTAAGTCTAAATGGTTTTGTGCCCTGAGGGACTTCGAAAACGGTGATTAAAGTTCCTAGGAATTATGTACTCAGCAGCTTCAGAACCTTTGGGTATGACCAAACGCAGTGAATTTCTGTCTTCAGTGTTCAACGTGAGCGATTACTGTCACCAGCACCCAGCTGAACGTGGAGACCACTGCTCCACATGCTTTTTGTGAGCTACGCCCCAGACTGCACTGTCAGTGGCACCCCTTGTCCCTTGAATGTTTGCCCACCAGGCACCTACTTCATTCTAATCATCAATAATGACACTTTTGTAATTAAGAGGACTTAATCACCTAGGAAAACAAAGCAGAGGCTTGGCTATGCAGGTAGGAAATAAAGTGCTGTGCAATATACACTGAGTTTCTGCATTTGGCCAAAGTGTGGCTTTTCTCTGAAGGTTGTCTTCCTTCCTACTAAATTACATGTTAATGTCATTACAATTCAGACATTCAACAGATTTTCCTGGATGCCTACTCTAGGTTAGGCAGTGACTCAGTGTTGGGGGCACCAAGGAGAAAGAGGCCACATCGTGGTCTTCACAGAGCTTCATCTAGTGGTGGGTTCGGGCACAACACAAGACATGGCTGATGACTTACCCAGCCAGCATCTGCAGTCCCTTTCTCCCTCCTGACAGACCCCCACTATTGTTCAGTTACCTGCCCTCTCTAGCCATGGTCCCCAGGACAAGCTGACCCAACTCCTGGCTCGAGGACTGGACATGGTCATGCTGAGCAAACTCAGTGAGCCTTGCAAGTGAGTGATTACTGCAGGAACCCAGGTCTAAGCCAGTGAGCACACGGCCTTCCCAATTAGCAAGACGAATTCAGAAGCAGATGTTTGACCTCAAAGAGGGCAATGAGATAAATGAACAGGGAGAGTTTGCTGTCTCTCTCTGGCCATTGGATGTAGTAAAACCAGTACAGCCATGACGTGTCCAACTTAACAATAAAACCAGTACCTGGAGAACAGTAGGGTCAAAAGGATCACGGAGAAACTGAGCAGAAGCTTTCAGATAAGGTCAGTCTGGAAGCCCAATCATCATCTTCCTCCTTCCCAGCAGCAAGGGTCTAGGTATTGCCTCATTATTTAAGCCAGTGTGAGCTGGCTCATTCTAATTGTAGAGATAAATGAACAGAAACTCAGAATGCAATGGTAAATGTATAGAGACCGTGTTAAAGGACAACAGAGGCAGGTGCCAGCACATCCCAGGGAGGACAGAGGTGGCCTGGACAGGCCAGGGAGCATGATTTGTGGAAGAGACACCCAACGGAGCCCAACGGGCTGCCAGGAGACAACCTGATGAGGGCGGACGCATAGAGGGAACAGCCAGACAGACACACAGAAGGATGTCGTTTAACACTCCCAAGTTTTGGATTGTAAGGCAGAAAGTAAAGAGTGAGGCTGGAGCCAGACTATGAAGGATTTGGATGCCACTCCGGGCAGCCTGGAGCTGGAGGAGAACCTCCGAGGCAAGCGAGGCAGGGCTGCCGCAGTCAGATTCGCACTTCAGGCGGGTCCCTCTGGCACCCACAGAGATGGGCTGGCAAGAGGCGGATGCTTTGTGGCCCATACCGTCTCTGTCACAATTGAACTCTATCTTTGTAGTGAAAAAGCAATCGGGTTGTAAATATATGCAAACCAGTATGCAAATTAATGGATGTGGCTGTGTACCAATAAAAGTTTCTTTATAAAAGTAGGCTGTGGGCTTGACTTACAGATTTTTAGTGCCTCATAATCTCATAAAAAGCACACATCAAAGTGGAAGTCTGCTGCCCATAACCACCTTGTAACCTCCCTTCACACTCAGACCAGAACCCAACCCTCCCCAACCTCCCAGGCTCCAGGCAGCCCCTACTGCCCTGATCCACCTCCCCTCCTGCACTTCTGCCCTCTCTGACTTCATTCCAGCCTGCGGTCCTTCTGCAGCTTCATGGATACTCCTCGGTTATTCCCACCTTAGGCCTTCAGCACCAACTGCTCCCTGTGGACAGAATGCTCTCCTCCCAGAACTTTGCATGGCTCACCCCTTCATGTTGTCTATGACACAACCCAAGGTGTCGCTCCCCAGAGACAACTTTGCTGCCAACTCTGTCCGAAATAGCTCCCATTCTCCCCACAGCAAGCTCTATCCCCTACCCCTGTGAAATTTTTTATTTATAGCACTTATCACTGCCCAACATTTTATGATTTATTTGTTTGTTTATTGTTTCTTCCGCTTTTCTCACTGGAAGGTAGCGCCTTAAGAGCAGGTAATTTTGTCTTGCTCACTGTTGCATCCCTGGCAACTAGAATATTGCCTGGCACGTCATAGAGAGAGAATAAGTATTTATTAAATGGCTGAATAAATAAATTTCTGCCCTGTTACCATAACAACCCATATTATGGGGACTTCAGAAAAGACCAAAAGCCTAAGTTTGAAGTTCTGACCTTCCTTTCCTTTCCAGAGATTTCCAGGTTTCCCATTCAGTGGTCTGAGCTCTTCCCATGGGTTCTTGGTTCCTATGAAGATTCCTGTGCAATCATCCTGGAAAAATCTGGGATGCTCTTTATATTGAGAAGTGTCCTTGCAATATCCAGCAATGCCGGGTACACCAAATGAGACTATAATTACATTACAGTCAAAGGGAATTCAGGATGTTAGTGTGGCGGGCATGCGATGCCAGGCAGAGGCAAAAAGGAGGCAGGTCAGGGTGGGCAGAGTACAGACTGTGAGGGGCAAGGCCATCCAGTGCAGGCTGGTCTAATGAGGATTAGTTAGGCCAACATTGTCGTCAACTTCTCAAGATCAAGGGAACCTGCTGCAGAGACTTAGCCTTCTTGCTGCTTTAACTGTGGTCTCGGGAGCAGCAGTGTCCCCTCACCTGAGAGCTTGTTAACAACCTGCGACCTCAGGTCTCGGGTTGCAGACCTCCCGAATGAGACCCTGCCTGTCAGCAGATGCCCCGCGCATTCCTGTGCACATGCACGCACCTGGCACTCACTGACTGAGGTCTTTGGTTTTGTCTACCAAGCTTCATCTTGCTCAGACTTATTATAAAATGTGATTTTGTTTCCTACATTTGAAAAATCAGGGAACAGCACAAAAGAATAAGACCCCTAACTTTTTTTGGAAAAACTCAAAATTGGGCAGCCCCTAAGTGTGCATTCTACGTGGCACCTCTAGGCCCAAGGTGCCAGTGGCTCCCCTACCTGGGGCAGGTAAGCCCCAGCTCAGCGAGCCCTACCGCTCACACCCAGCTGGCTTCAGCCATCAATGACACTTGTCTAGACACTGTAAGTATTCCCCTTTCCAACCTCTCATCTGGCCCAGCAATCTCATTTTACAGAAAAGAAGAACAGGCACAGAAGGACGAAGCATTTCGGCTAAAGATTCGTAGCTGATGCGATGCTCACTCACTTACATTATCCTGCCTGAGAAATAGGCAACTTTACTGCTACCTTGAAGATGAGAGAACTAAAATACCTTAAAGAATCACACTGGGTCTCTTAAAATAAACAACGAAACAAATAAAAGTATGGTGATTCTCCCAATGGAGAAGGGAGGCTAGAAAGGGTCCTGCCCACTTGCACCTCCGAGCAAGGACTAACCCTGAGAGATGGCCTTCCCTTGGCAGTTCAGTCCGGACCACCTCACCACTTTCCACAGGAAGGGAGACCCTGAGAGCCAGGGAACCCTCCTTGGCACAAGGAGTTTACCCCATCATAGCCACAAGGAAGATCACGGTGTGATGCTAGGAAGGAACGGGGGAGCACAGAAAGTCAGTGACTGGGATGAGTGCCAGAGATAACAGTCAAGGGCGGAATTCCAAATGCCAAGTCCAGAGAGGCTACTGCACCCTCCAACCAAAGACTGTTTTGACACTTCTGGATTTATTAAGCCCCCAATTCTTCAATTTCTCACTCTCAAAAATGAATGATAGTAGTAATAAAAGTAAGTCCATTGATGGTAGAAAAATAAACCCTTCGGGGTTATAAAGGAAGTTGTACCAATGGGTATAGTGATTCAGAGTTTACACCGAGCCTTCACATATATTTTCTCCTGTGAACATCACAATAAACATGATTACTCTCCCATTTTACAGATTTGCAAGTAGCCTGTCCAAGGTCAGAGTGTCAGTATGTGTTCGAACTCATATCAAACCCATAGCCTTTGACTCTTGAAAAGCACTTAATTCTGTAAGCGCTTTTTGTGTGAAAACAAAATAACTGAAAATGAGACTATGGCATCATTTAGAGAGCCTAATAAGCAGACTGTGTGCAATGGCCACATTTAAATAGAATGTTAATAAAGTATTTAGAGTTTACACTTAGAGTGAAAAGACCAAGACCAGCGTTCCAGCCCTAACTCTGCTTTCAATCAGCTGTGCAAGCTTTTCAATGTTACTTAACCTGTCTTGGCTTCAGTTTCTTCATGGATTAAATAGGGTTAATAAAAGCGTTCACTTCATTCTGAGCATCAAAAAAAAAAAAAAAAAGACTTGTGTAGAAATGTTTACCCCGCTATCTAGCACATAAAGTAAATATTCACTAAATGAGAGCAATTATTACACATCAGTCCGGAAAGAAAAATATCTCAACACAGTACCTAGAAAGACCCTAGAGATTTGTAAACCAAAAATTTAGGTACAGAGAAGAAATGGAGAGAGAGAAATCGTATGCCTCTAATCTAGCAAAAAGAGGCTCCAGGGGAAGCAGGAATTGTGATGCATGCTTTGAGATTACAATATAAATTAATCAAGGGAATCATTCTTCCTTTCACAGGATTTAGTCTAAGAAGCAATGGCCTGAAGCTATGGAAGGGGAAATTTAGGTTAGATACAGCAAGACAAGGAAGTTCTCAGCAGGAAAAATAATTAGGAAATGAACTAAACTCCCTGGGGTCGAAGCAAAGGAGTCTTCCCAGGAGTAATCAAGGACAAAAGAGGGGAAGAGGACAAAGTAGGCAGGAAGTGCAAAATACCCATGGGTGAGGGGTGGGGGGCAGGAGGAACTGTTTCTACCCCATTTAAGGAATCCATCAAGCAGTCAATCAGCAGTCATTTACGGTTGTCTATATTCTTGGTGCCCCTCTAGAGGAATGCAAAAGAAAGTCAAGAAGAAGGCTCACCTCAACAAGCTTGTGATCTGGCACAAAAATCAGACTTCCCAGACACAGAGGAGAGGAGGAGGGGGAGGGGAGGGGAGGGGGAGAGGGAGGGACCAGCTCCATCCAACCTAGTGGGCAACTGCCCTGCTCGCCGAAGGCTCAGCTGTTTTCTTTGCTTTTTGTTTTTCTCACCAAAAATCTTGACAGCTTTACCATGCCACAGGGCAAGATGTGTGAGTTAACTTTAACAATTGATGCTGCTGATTTTGTGTAGACAGTTAAAAATGTCTTTTTCCCCATGAGTCATGGTGATGGATGTTCTGTCACAAAATGTTGCAATGAGACATACCCTGGTAGGGTCAGGGTGACAAGATACCATAGTGAAGGGGCACAAAATATACCTCTCTAAATAATGCCACTTTGGCATGTTGATTATTTGGAATCAAAATTACTTGAGCCCTGGCTGGTATGGCTCAGTGGATTGAAGTCTGGCCTGTGAATCAAGGGTCAGCAGTTCAATTCCCAGTCAAAGCACATGCCTAGATTGTGGGCCAGGTCCCCAGTTGGGGGCACTTGAGAGGCAACCACACACTGATGTTTCCTCCCCCTCTTTCTCTCTTCCTTCCCCTGTCTCTAAGAATAAATAAATAAAATCTTTCAAAAAAGTTATTTAAAAAATTAATTGAGAAACAGCCAGGCGAGAAGGACACTCCAACTCTCCTTTGTTTCCCCTGAAAGTAGGAGATAAATCTCCCGTGTGAAGGTGCCGCCCTTAACCAGGAAGGTAGAGGCGGACTTACCACCAGAGATAGAGAATTTCGGGCTGAGAAGGCTGGATAAACAAACCTTGTTACTTCTTCACCAGCTCACTACCCCAACCCCAAACCCCTTGTCTTGTCAGCTCTTCACAAAAGTTTCTTCACAAGTCTACTGTTTTGTTGGTGGTGGTTTGTTGGTGGCAGTGATAGTGTTTTCTGCTTTTTGGTTTTTGTTTTTGTCTAAAAGGTAAAAAGCTTTCTGCTCTGGTCCCTTCTTTGAGTCTCGTATTTATTATGAGGCTCTCACATAAATCAAATGAAATCTGTTTTCTCCTATTGGGTCAATTTAATTGTTAGGCCAAAGAATGTAGGCAAGCAGGAGAGAACATTTTCCCACCTCCACATCATTAACCTCTTACGTACAAGAAAAGCATAGGAAAAGTTGGAGGTCGAAGCTAAGGGGGATGCTCACTTGAATGGCAAAGGGATCCATCTGAGAGGGAAATTGTGCCAGGCTGGGGCAGGCAAAGACAAAGTGAGACTGAGGTTAGACCTTGACCTAAATCATAACCCATGCAAGATGGTGGATGGCTGTCACCTGCTCTCTATTACCACAATACTGTCGCCTAGCAAAAATCCACTCCAAAAGTCAGTGCTTCCCACAGTAACCATGCACTGGTTCCCACGATTCTGTGGGACAGCTGGATGGTCCTGTTGACCCGGACTGGGCTCAGTTCACCTTCGCTGAGCTTGCTGCGTCTGGTCTGTGGTCAGCCTGTGTGGGATGGGTCTGGCTGGTGGAAAAGGACTTCAGTGGCAGTGATCTTGTGTTTCCCACAGTCTCTCATCCTCCTGTGAACTTCTTGGCTGGCTCTCAGCACAATGACAGAGTTCTCAGAGAGCACAGAAGCGACCAGCCTTGGGCAGCCTCTGCTCCAAACCCAGAACTCCTCCTGGCCTTCACAACACCCTCATGCAGAAGGAGGAAGATTCTGGTGCCATTTACTCCTGGCTCTTCCTTGTCTGGCACAATCCAGATAAGGGGAAAGGGGGCAGTTTGAGCTGAACTAATCGAGAAATAAGCTGAGGCCCTGGCTGGTGTAGCTCAGTGGATTGAGCACAGGCCTGTGAAGCAAAGGGTCCCCGGTTTGATTCCCAGTCAGGGCACATTCCTGGGTTGCAGGCCAGGTCCCCAGCAGGGAGCAGCGTATGAGAGGCAACCACACATTGATGTTTCTCTCCCACTCTTTCTCCTTCCCTTCCCCTCTCTCTAAAAATAAATAAATACTTTTTTTAAAAAGAAGCTGAAAGAGAGAAGGGGAGGAGAGCAAAGAGTGAGAATACGTTGTACTCCCATTTAGGGAGAGTTTTATAAGGAGTTTAGAGAACCAGAGGTTGGAGGTGGGAGACAACAGCAAAATCTACATGCAAAGATGGGAAAGGTAGGTTCCAGAATACTTTGCTAGGAGTGGGGTTGAGACCTCTTTAGGAATTTTTGGAGAGGTTTTGGTAGAGGTTTAATGACTTTGCACTTGGGACCGGTGTTGCTTTGAGTGCACCTCTGTGCATCCTGGGGGTGGTTTGGTCGGGGGACAGGACAGCAGGGCCCCCCGGAACAGATGTACCGTCAGGCTCCTGTGGCAGTCTAATAAACATCTCACAAACACCTTGGTTCAGACCGATTGTGTGGCCTTTAACCAAGGAGATAAATCATCCCAACTTTAAATAAAAGCTGGGAATGAAATCACCTGTTCTAGCAAGAGATGACCAATTCACCCAACCGCACATAAATTTTGCCTTCATTTGAAATTGGAAGAAGTTTTACAGATCCCTCTCCCTGATTAAGAATGTCATAAATCCTGGGCTTCAGAGGAATGACCAAAGTCTCTCTGGCCTCTGAAGTCTAATGCATTCCAGAACAGCAGAGGCCCCACTCAATTAAGTCCCCTAATATTTGGTTCCAAGACCTCAGAAAGTTGTTGCAGAACATCGTGACTTGTAAATCACAATTATTTCTAAAATGATATCCTTCTCTTGAGACTATTTTCCACGTCTTCATTATCTGTGAGCAGGTACTTGTAGAGGATCAAGGTCCTATGTGTTTGTCTTCTAATCACAGAAAACAGCACTATTCTAGGAGTCTGTTAGCCACACCAACACCCAAAGAACAAGGTCACGAATTAGCAGTTATCCTAATCTTGCTAATAGCCCCTCAAAGATCTCTATGCATCATGGGAAAGGGATGGATAAAGGGCATTGAGTCGCCTCAGAAGAAAGCCCTTTCTGCATGGCAGGCAGCAGCAAACAAAAAGTAGAGACCTTTACATGGGTCAGAGTCAAAGACTTGGAAAACTGACTGGTCCTTAAGTCTCAAAACACAGGGGCTGTCACACTACATCAAACCTCTGCTTACAATTTTTCAGGGGCCACCTGTGTTCTACACACCAAACAGGCTGCCATTACTCAGGCCCCTACTCTCCCCCATAGCATCACCTCCGTGCATCCATTCCTCTACTTCCCCCATCACAGCCACGTGAAATCTTAGAATAGTCAGTAAGGTCTAGTGGATAAGAACAGTCCTGGAACTACTCATGGTGTTACCCACTGTACAAAACCTCGCCAGCTGATGCAACCTGCACCCTTTGTCTCTACTACTTACCAGGCTCTCTGCTGCTCCAGACAGAGAAGGAAACCCTCATTTCCCAAGTCATCCCCTCAAAAGCCTTCCCTGACCATCCGAGGCAGCCATATGCTCCCCGACCTCACCTCCCAGGAGCTCTGCATTCTTTGTTCACAGCACCTCTTTGCCATCTTTCAAGCAGGAAGGAATTTTCCAGACACACTCCAGGGAGCAGTGATAAAAAGGTGAAGGGATTAAGAAGTACAAATTGGTAGTTACAGGATAGTCAAGGAGATGTAAAGTACAGCATAGGGAATACGGTAGCCAAAGAACATAGACAAACGACCCATGCTCACAGACAACGGTGAGGGGATTGTCGGAGGGAGGAGGGGGCACTAGGTAGAGGGGGCAAAGGGGGAAAATGAGACAACTGTAATAGCATAAACAATAAAATATAATGTAAAAAATAATAAATCTGTTAGCCCTATATACTCGGATGAGCAGCTGCCAGGAGCACACTGACTGGCATCCCCAGTGGGCACTCTGAGTGTGTGCAGCGGTGGTGGGGTGCGGATGCACAGATGGAAATACGAATGGGGCCCCTTCTCTGTGAAAAGCACATTACATGGTCTCAATGGTTTGTCAGGAACAAGGAAGGGAGGATTCTGGAAGTGTTCACAGTCCAATCCATCAAGCCTGCTGCGAAAGCCAGGGAGCTGCGTGTTTAGAAGAGGCTTTCTCTTCACAGTAAGTCCCCAATCCCTGTCTCAGGTCAGATCACCACCTAAGCCTGTGCCCAGAGTGGGAGCTTAGCTGTGGGTCACATGACCACACCTCCTCTATCTCCAAGGAAGCTCTCCACCTGCCCCGTTCAAAGCAGGGGGAAGATACAGGAGCTGCCAGAAGAAAGGCCAAACTGCCCATCACTTCCAGTGCTTTCCTGCTGCGGCCGAAAGCAGGGGGTGGCCCTGAGTCCTTTTGTAAGTAAGTGAACCAAAGGCTCAAGTGCCACGGGCTGGATTCAGGAATGTTGTCCCAGTGTGAGCAGCCTCATCATCTCACTGAACAATGTCTTTTCTCTTTCCTCCATCGCCCTGTTCACCAAGGAACAGAGAAGGCTTTGTGGTTTTGATTTCATTAGTCTTCAGAAAATCCTGGGGGACAGGACCCACTGGAGGCAGGACACGGAACCATTCTCCTGTGCCTGCAAAGAATGTGTCCAGGGGGAGGGGAGCTGCCAAGGTCACAGGATGCTCCCCTTCAAATGCTGAGTGCCAGGCTCTAACCCCAATGCTGTCCAACCAGCCCGCCAGGCTGCAGAGGGTTCTGCAGAGGGGTATGGGGACAAAGTTGGCACCAAGTGAGTGCCTTAGTGCAGGGAGCATTAATCCACCTGTATTCTAATGAGTTAGCCCAGACTAACTCATTTTCAAGGACTCCCCTGAAAACCTATAGTCAAATAAAATTCTACATCTAACCTATAGCTAATAAAACCTATATAGCAACCCATATTTAATAAAAGCTTGTAATAATAATGATCTACAACTTGGAATATAATATAACTTAGAATGATCTATAATAATAATAATAAGCTAGATCTTTAAGAAAAACCCCAAATAACCTACATTCAGTAAAGCTTTGCTCTTTCATTACAGATTAGGCCCAGGCCTCAGGCCCCCTTTTCCAATGGGACTGATGGTCCTACTCTGCTTTAAAAGGACAGGATAGAGGGGAAGGAGGGGATGAGAGAAGGGACTCAAAGGACCCTCCCAGAGCTGTCAGTCAAAACAGGAGGCATCGGTGCACTGCTTCAGCTGAAGACAGGTTTCAAGTACTGCTTTGTTTAAAAAGATCGACTGCCAAAATAACGCTAAATTGGGCCACAGAGAATATTTGGCCAGTATCATGTACGGCACTGCTGAGATGGGCAATGGTCCGGGATCCCTGACTCAGTCAGCAGGGAGGTTTGGGCAGCCCTTGCCTATGTAAAGTCACCATTTGGGCACCACCATTATTTGTAATGTTTGCTGATCCGAGCACTACGAAATCTCCTTCCTCACGTATGAGGCCTATAGCAAGCATTTTACATTTTCCCCTCAAATTTAACTTCACAGGTACCTGAACCTGGAAGGGTTTAATGTCTGAAAGTCTCAGAGTCCGCATTTGCAAAGTGAGGCTGATGAGGCCTGCTGAGCACAGGCCTGAGGAGTGGGAGGAGACAGGACTTTGCACGCAGGAGGCGTGCACTTGTCAAATTTTCTGTTGAGGAAGTAAAACTGGTTTTTTCCATCTTCTCTTTCTCTGACTTTACACAGAACTATGATCCTGTTACGCTCCTCATGTTTGTAGAAGAAATAAACACGCTCAAAGGTTACATATAAATTATTTAAACACCAGACAATGTTTGGAAGGCCTACATTGGGATCAGCTGTAAAGCATCGATAATCAAGAGCCTGTTAAATGATCAGTAGGCAAAATGTCACCGGAATAACAGAAGGTGCCAATTAAATAAAGTCACTGATCATGGGAGCATGTTGGAAGACTGCAGAACGCAGTGCAGAGGGACCGTTCTATTATTTATATCTAGGTTTTTCCTGGTGAATGTATGTCAATGAAATGACATAAATTCATTCTCATTAGGGATAATGAGTTCATCCAACTCAACTAGTAATGCGGAACATCTGTCAGGGTGACCTTCCCTCCCGCTCTTTCCAGTGATGTCACACAATCCGTTGATTTGTGTCCCCTCAAGTGCACCAGGGGTTCAAGGTCCGCTGGCTGGTCAGTGTAGAACAGTGTGAGACCCGCCTCTCACAAGCACTGAGCCACGTTGGTAAAACCACATTATACAAATATATTCGAAACAAGTATAATCTGTTGGGATGTTAGGAGAAATTAAAAAAAGGAAGGGGGCAGGAAGATAGAAAGTTTTCATAGTTTTTCTGCTTGGCAAACATGGGATTAAATGATCTTCATTGCAAGACTCCCCAGAGCCCTTAACACTTCACTCTGCTTTATGACTTTCCAAGGGAGAGGACTGGCCCCTGAGTGGTTAGCACTCTGTTTGCACAGCATATGGGCAGGAACAACATGCCGTGAAAATCACCCAGGAGAACACTGGAGGAAATATTCCACCTCTCTCCCTTTTCGCCAGTGAGGACTCAGGCCAATGGTCTTTGTTTAGTTTCTGTAGAAGCCCTCACTGTCCTGACAGTGCACTCTCAGGCATCGTGAGAAAAATGCTGCGCAATCTGCATTTATTACCAATCCTCGCTTCCTCCATGTCCTTCAAAGCCAGAGAGCAGGGTCCCGCCAGGACAGTGCAGTAAGTTGAACCCAACTTTAGTTCCCAGGTGGAGCTCCCAAATGGAGAAAGGATGGAGTAAGACTATAGAAGTTCCATTTTTTAGGCAGGGCCAAGGTGAAACTACAGTGTCTTACTCAAAAATCGGTTTTCAAGTTCAGGGAGCAGAAACAAAAAGAGTCCATGGTTCCAAGGCTGTATATATCCACTAACAATGAGGAAGGGACCAAAACAAAAGGAATTCTGGAAGCAAAAGGGAGTGGGTGCAAGGCACTGCTGAAAATGGACTTGGGAACTCAGTGAGGGAAGTTCACTCATGTCACTCACTGGCTGGCTTGCTTGGAAAGCCAGAGTGCATGCGGACAGCCAGGGTCCTGAGTAGGCTCTAAACACCGCCTGCTGTGTGTGGTGGAATCCAGGCTCACAGACCAGGGGCGTCTGGAATCGCTGCTGCCCTCGTGGTCCTGGAATCCAGCTTCCCCTGCAAGCCGGCCACACCTGCCACACCTGTTCACCACCGTGTCGGCCTTTATTCCTAGTTGGGCTCCCAGTGAGCACTTCACTTCCCCATTGAGATCAGAGGGGGTGAGCGGCATCCTTCCTGCCAGGCCCTCCCCCTAACTAAGACTGTGCTTCTGTGCCCAGCTGCCAAGAAGGGTCTAGTGTCAAAGCAGGGAGACCTTGCACAGCAAGAGTACCGCTACCCTCTGGACTCGCAGATCCCAGCTGCCTGGAGGGCCAGGGGTGAAGACCCCAACAAGAAGGAGAAAGGTCACAGTTTGCATGAGTTTTCAGCTGCTTCTTGCTCATCTTACCTTCCACTTCCACCCCTTGGTAGTAGTGTTTGAGCCCCAGACACCTGTTTCCCTCCCCCTTTCTTTTAAAATTACTACATTATAATAATGGTGATAAAATATTTTACATTAATTGTATAATATCAAAATTAATAGTATTTGCAAATAATTTAATTTTAATGTAATAAAATTATATATTTTATAATAATGTACATACTGGACAATAGTTTATCTATAAATATAAAATACATGTTTATAATGTCAATAATAATAGTAATCATAAGACAAGAACTAGGTATCCGCTTGCAGTTGAACAACTATAACATGGCCAGTGCCTTAAAGTCCCAGCATACGCCTACTGGATTTCTTCACCCTTCTAACTGCCTGCATAAGAAACTGTTATTCTATATATAATGTTAATTACTCTTTTGCTTTTTGAAAGATTTTGCCACGGTAAACCCCCAGCAATATAATGCTTCATTTTGTCTATTTTTGAACTTTGGGTAAAGGCAATTCATACTGTCTATGTTCTTTTATAACTTGCTCTTTTCACTCAGCTATAAGAACCATAATAATAAATGTAACTCTCAGTTCTTAAATTTCATTGTTGTATGGAATTCCATTGTGTGAATGCCTCGTACATCATTTCTTAAACTCTATTGTAAATGGGCATTTAATTATTTCTAGCTCTTTGCTATTATCAACAAAAAACAATCTTCTATATAAGCCCCCTGGAATACACGCAAGAATTCCCCAAAGAAAACGCTCCTCAAACATTTTTTTTTGCCTATCTGCTAATACTTTTGAAAAGCTGAATATTCCCTCAAATATTCCTAAGTAAACATTTAAATTCTTCAATAGAGGTTTAAATAGTTGCAAAGACTACGATAAATGTCATGCTGTAAATATGGTAAAACTTCGTGATGCTGCGAATTCTAATATAAAGCCATTAGAGTTGGCACCTTGTTTCACAGGGTCCGTTCTCAAAGGAGCTTCTGTCTTCAGCAGCAGGGAGACAGAGAGGAGATGTGAAGGAGAGAACAAAGCCCGGTGATGACTTCCTGGACATTCCAGAAAGTTTCAAGACACAGAAATACCCGCCATTGATATTAAAAGTGGAAATGGAAAAGACATCGTTATGAAAAAGTTCAATTCTTTTAGTGCTTTCTAGGTTTTACACAAAGGGCCACTTAGTCACCTACCATTTTCAAAAACTATTTTTAATAATCCATTCGTTAACAACTTGATTAGAACCTTTTTACAATTGGTTGAAAGTAAAGAATTGTAAACTATTTGACTCATAGAAACTTAATAAGGTGCTTGAGGTAGTTATTTTTTCAGTTTCTGAAAAATATAAACAGGCTCTATCATACATCTACTCCAGAAAGGTTAACTATTCATAGCACCTGTAATTGTTTCACTCAGCGTCATCTTGTTTAATCTGATATACCTGGAAAGGATTAGGAAAGAAAATACTGTTTACTTTCATCAAATTTTGCTGATACAAAATTTTAATAACAGGCTTTTTATCCTAACATATGCTTTTAAAACATTTTCATCTAAACCTCAGAATTGAGGTTTGTAACTCTTTTACCTATGAATAATATCCAGTATGTAACTAAACAGGCAACACTAGTCTTTAGTTTTAAATAATCAGCCAAGCCAGACTTGCTTTGTGTCCAAAAAATCTGTCTTCATATTTCAAATTAAATAAACATATTGCTATAACACACTGACAAACATTTCACTTTTGCATTATATAACTCTAAGATAGATAATGGATGGATAGATGGATGGATGGGTGGGTGGATGGATGGAGATTTAGCCTTGCTCTAAATCAGCAATTTTCAACCAGTGTGCCACAAGAATTTTTATACATTCAATACCATTACTACTTAGTCAGGGGCACTGACTTCTTTTCCCTTAGATTGTCAAATTAAAAATGACAATAGCCAACACAACAATAACCATCAGTGTGAATGCCCTGTGTTGAACCATAAATATATAGGTCATATAATAGAGTTAAATCTTACTGGTCACATCACATAATAAGGTTGTGTCTGACTGGTTGATTCTTGGTATCTGAAGTCCTTATATAAAGGCATAAGCCAATGATTTTTTTAAGTCACTTTAAAGCAAAAAGGGTAGGTAATTACTATTATTTTTTTGTAAATTAATCAAAATTTTACCTATTATTTGGTCAATCAGCAAAATACATAATGTATTTTTTGGTATGCTGCAGAATTTCAGTGATTAGTTTATGTGTGCCATGAGAGAAAAAAGGTGGAGAATCACTGCTCTGAATTTGTTTCCGGGATGAAATTTGGCACGGCCCCCTCTGATATCCATAGGAGTGATGCATTCTGGATAGTAGTCAGAGATTTCAAGAGGTAAAGTTATTTAATAAAAACTGCCATCATTACTGCTGGATTCAGAACATCTAATGTGAATCCAAATATCCCATTTCTAACACAAATGCAGAGATACTGAAGGTCTAAAAATTGCTTCACTTAAAACCATCTGCGCTCACATAGTGCCTTGGGAAAGCTTCGTGACTTTCAAGAAACATATGCACCCAGTTTGAAGTCCAAAGGACACCCTGAGAAGTAGAATGGGGGCTAGGACGTGTGCATCTCTGACTTGATTAGAGAACAGCAAGTCAGCGACCACTCCTGGCTGCAGCGTGTCAGGGTGCCCGTCATCCCATACTCTTGCCACCGGTTGGTGTTGTCTAGGTTTTTGCTCACTAGTGTAATAGTTTTACATTTTTACCTCCCATTTTAATTAGCATTTCTTTCATTACTAAGGAGATGGAGCTTCTTTTCTCCTGTTTACTGACCATTTATGTTTCTTTGCCCTTTTGTGAAATTCTTATTTGTTTTTAGTCTATTTATCCTTCGGGATCACTTGGCTTTTTCCTTGTTAATTCCCAAGAGATACTTAAAAACACATTGTACATAACAGTACTTTGTTAATTAGATGTATTAAAAATCTTCCTTTTTGTGGATTGCCTTTTTACACTGTTTATAACATCTGTTGATGAACCTAAGATGCTGATTTTAATGCACTTTAAGTTATCAATATTTTATTTAGGGCTTGTGCTTTTCATGTCTTAAAAATTCTTCCTCTCTGAAGATCATAAAGGCATTCCCCTGTATTTTCTTCTAGAAGTTTTAAAGTTTTACCACTCACATTATGTTCTCAGTCCATCTAGAATTGAGTTTTGTGTCTGAGGTAGGGTGAAGGTCCATTTTCATTTCTTACCATCCAAATAAAGGATTGTCTAGCCACCATGTACAGAAGTTCCTGCTCCTTCTCCACTGGTCTGCAGGGCCTGTAACAGGTTTCCAAACACATGTAGCGCTGATGCTGGACTCCCTGTTTAGTTTCCCCACTGATCGGCCCAACGACCCCTGTATTAAAATCACAACGTCTTAACGGCTGTTGCTTCAGCACAAGGTCTTGATATCTAATTCCCAGCCAGGAGCCGCTGCTTCATTCAGAGCTTTTGACTGATTTGGGCACGTTGTCCTTTTTGGCAGACTTAGGAACACACTATTTGATGTCCCTTTAAAGACGGAACCTGCTGTGCAAGTGCAGTTAGCTGACAGTTTGCAGCTGGTGGTGACTCTGGAATCAGCTTCGGTCTAAGCCTCAGGTCATGGACCCCACAGATGGGCCCCAGCAACTGAGCCGTGGTGGCTGAGAGAGGGCTCAGCATGCCTGGCTGAAGGGGGACTCCTGGTGGGCAATCATTCACCCACACCCCCCTGTACTCTGGGCGATAAAGTTTTTCTTCCAAATGTACAAGTTAACAATTCTGATACTGCCACACACATACACTGGAGTTCAGCAGTTAAGTAAATGAATGGCAAATGGTGGTTTTCTCACCCTTAGAACGGAAGGTTATGACAAGCCTGGGAAAGGCTAGGATGATGCTTTATCACAATGAATCAGAGTTGCAGGCATAAGTATGAACTCATGTTTGACTTAACATAGACACAGTAGTGACATATAGAAATATTTATAGATATCTGTATATACAGGAATTCACAGACACACATATATTCCCTCATTTGCCAGCATGGAAGGCCTGAAAGTAACAATGGCAACTAACACACCTATCACCCAAATCTGGGTTTCTAATACCATTTTTCTTCAATAAAAGGAACAAGATCTTCTTGGAGAAATGGTTGACTTGACAATCTAAAAGGTCTGAGAACCAGGAAAGCAGTGGTGTAAGTTCCAGTCCAAAAGCCAGCGGGCTCAAGGCCCAAGAAGAGCCAGTGACAGCTCAGAGCAGTCAGGCTGTAACAGGGCGCAGACAAGGGGGGCCCCAAATAGGGGTTTGGAATGGGGTCCAGAACTCAGGATGTTCAGGAAATATTAGAGAAAAAATATATATGAGGTCCTCACCCCCACCAGTCTGAGTTGGAGGAAGGGACATCTGTGTGAGAGCTTGGAGACAATTGGCTCCACACCATGGGGCCACACCCACCCAGACTTACAATGGCAGCCCAGTAAAGCTGGAAGGATATGGGAATGCTGGCAGGTGTAGCTGATTGTAGGAGGAGTCAGAAGTGGGGCTGCAGAGGAAGATTGGCTCAGGGATATAAACCCAGATGCGGCAGCCATTCAGGAAAGAACCATTCAGCTTTGGCAGAGTAGAGCCCCCACAGCTTTGGTGAGAGTGAGGACAATGTGGCTTTGGGGTGTTTCCTTTTGCCATGTGGCTTAGGAAGCGGGAGAGACTTTGCCTGGAAGAAAAGGAGTGAAAGGACTCTTGTTGGTGGGCCATAAGAAGGTGCCACATGGCTTTGGATTAACTGGAAATCGTGGCAGTGACACAGCTGATGGTGCCGGGAGCCTGAATCACGGACTTCTACTTCTTTTCCTGAGATACGGTACCCAGATCAGGGCAGGGGGAGAAGGAAGGACTGTGTGCATCTGTGGGTATCCTAAAGGACTTTAGTGTTTTAATGAAGACATTGGGTCACTACTCTAAGTCTGTATAGCTTTAAATAAACCTTTCCCTTCCTTTTCACAAATCTCTGGCATCGAGAGATGTGTTTCCTCTGGCAGTGGGCATAGCAAACCCAGTGGGGGATCCTTTTGGTAACAGTATATCGTACCGTCGCTTAGCTCTGTTCTGTAACACAGTGAGCGAAGGGTTAGCTCCTCTTCCTCAGCTTCTGGTTGCACTCAGATCTGCGGTTGACTGGCTGGGGCCCACCCATGTTAGGGAGGGCAACCTGCTTTGCTTCGTGTACCCGTTCAGATGTTAACCTCCCCCAGAAGCTCCATCTTAGACATGGCCAGAATAATGTCTGACTAAACGTCTGCACACCCACATCCCAGCCCAGTGGACACACCAATTAACCATCACAGTTCATGTCAACGATGACCCAGACAGCAGATGCCCAGGCCTGGTGGCTGAGATCCCACCCTGTGTTCCACTTTCTGCTCAGGGAATTTAGCACCAAATTCTTCCTGTTCCCATGGGGAATTCTGTCGAGGGCACAGTCTGGGCCTGTCGTGAGGGCTGGGGGAAACCACTGTGCGTGCTGTTCAGCTCCACCGAGGTGAAGGTTGTCATTATTCTACTCATTTTCCTATAGCTTAGCAGCACTCACATTATCTTTAAGTTTTCTAGGCAGAAATGAAGAGATACCATCTCTGAAAAGCTAAGCTCCTCTGAATTCACAAAGGAAGGATTGCTGGTGCTGCCTGCATCAAAGAGGAGACGGCAGCTCAGATTTCTGTGCTGCTTTTGGCACACAAATCACTTTCTAATGCATTATCTCATGTAATCCTTACCCACTTCCTGCACAATGGAGCCTGTTATCATTCTGCTTTTTGTCGATGTGGAGGAGGATGGAGAGAGGTTAAGTGACTGGCCCAAGATAACACTGCTAGGAGGTAACTGAATTCTCTTTTTAACACTAATCTTCACATTCTAAATCCATATTCTTTTCACAGCATCACAATTCCTCTCCTAACAAGGGACTCAGCCCTTGGCAGCATAATTACCTGTAAAGAAAGACAAGACAACTTTCCTAGTAGCTGAGTAACAGATTTTGTGTTTTTCTATATTTATAAGAGCATCCCCAAGCTACAGAGAATAGTACAGTATGCCCTCAGTGAATGTGGACAGGTTCAGCTTCTTTAAGCAAAATTATATATAATGAAACTAATTTTACCACTGGCTAATTGATGCAAACAAGAGTTAAGTTCCTCCAGCATCTCATCATCATTTATATTGAAATGATGTTAAATGAAACAACATTATTCCAGGACCTGCTGCTGTATCTGAGGAACCTACTTTTATGTTATTTGTCAAATCCCCCATTCTGCCTCCATCCATCTACCCCAAGAAACAATTAAAAGTCTACGTGTGCTGACTACCATTTCAGGCACTGAGAACACACATGATTCCCCTCAGTCTCACCATTGACATCATCAACAACACTTTCATTCCAATTACCTTGATTATGTGCATGTCATGTGTGACAAAGTGCCAAGAAGTCCAAGATTACAGAACACAGAGTGATAGTGTGTTGATCACCATTGGAAAGCAGCGTAAAGGAGACAATCAGCTGAACCCAGTGACAACACGGACAGCTAACACACAGCATCCACAGGGACAAATGCACCACGTGGGGTGTATTGGGAAGAAAGAACTGTGATATTTGAATAAACAGAATTATGAAGAACTTCTGTTCCTTTGTAGGCAGTTTGATGAAAGCTCTTCGAGTGATGAAGGACGGCTGTGCCTTTAGTTTCTTGTGATTTCCAGTAGGAAATTCAGCCTTCTGTGGCCAATGGTATGCATTTGGCTTCCTATGTTGGCACATAGTAGGTCTTGAATAGATAGTGATTTCTGTTGCTATTTCCCTTAATTCTAAAGGATGTTGGTGGAGCTGCTTTAATTTGGAAAGTAAAATAATTCCTCAGAAGAAAGAACCGCAAACATATGAACTTTGATCTCTTGTCTACCTAAACAATCCCTCTTACTGATCTCTAAGACTCAGGTCAAATGTGGCTTCTGTGAGAAAGATTTCTTCCCATGCTGACCAGCACCACGCAGGGTGGAGACATCTGCTTTGTAACCTCATGGGACACACCCTAGAGCTGAACACACCTCACTGTAGCTGCTGCAGATGTTTCGTCTCTGTTTTTATTGTAGATGAGACACCATAGTCCTAGCTGAGATGAACCCATGTATGTTTGAAACTGGATCCTATCCCCACTTATCCACTCACTACAGCAATTCTCTCTCACTTATCTTTACATTTTCACTTTCTACTTGATCGTTCCCAACAGCAAACACAGTCTCATTTCATCTGCTTTTTTAAAAACCTCTGTTAAACTCACCTCCCTCCCATCTACTCCCTGCTTAATCTTTCACATCTGTGCTATATTCTTCACAGAATTTTCCTCAGCCAAAAAAAAAACAGCCCTTCCCCTCCAGAGGTAGACTAGTTAATGACCGACTGGCATGAGGTACCAAAAAGCTGGCCCATTGCCCAGAGGTGGCACAAGTTGTTTTTCAAAGCTTTGCCTTGAGATCAAACTGAAGCTGGTTGTCAGCTGAGACTGTATTCCTGCTTAGCTTTCCACATTCCCTATACTGCCATCCTCGCTTCTCCTTTCTGAAAAGTCTTTGCACAAGGAATCACTGGAATAAGAATACCTCTCGCTGGTTGGTTACTCCGTTTCAAAAGAAGACTCTGCTTTCAGAAACCAAGCCTACAACAGTCGATATCAGACCTGGGTGGTGGTCTTCGGAAACTCTTAGAATGGGATTCTCAAATTGGATCATTTGACAGCTGAATGGCAGTAAGGACCCCATCGCTGCTATTGGGTGGAGTGTAGACCATTCCCGACCTATACAAAGGTTGTAATGGTTAAGATTCTTACTGTGATGAACAGTTGGAAAGAAGTGCATGAGCTGGTACAATTTCTTTGGCACTTGAGAAATGTGGAAGAAATAACAATGATAAGTACTGTGGAATCTGGTGGCTGTTTTTAAACAATATTGATTTATTAAAAAGAATACAACAAAGTCACAACTATTAATCAACAATCTAAAGCAAAGTGTGAGAGCCATCATTTTTGACAGTCATTCCTGACAGTATTTAAAGACCTTTGTAGTTACAAGACACACATTGCTTATGATCAAGCACAAGACTTAACTTTAAGAATGATAGAACTTTAGAAAAGTCCAATCGACCTAGGCAAATACCCAAAGAAAAAGTGATCCGATACAAAAAAGTGATCTGTCACCCTGAGGCTTGGGCTGGATGTATCTGGATAGATAGATTTACATGAGAACGGTCACCCCCAGCCTCCCCTTGAACTTGCTGGGCCTGCAGAGGAGGTCCCCTTCGCTTTTTAGAAGCCAGAGATCCCTCTTGCTTGAAAACTGCACAGAGTTCTAAAATGAAGCAGGTGACTTCCTATATAGTATTTGTCCTTACCAGAATGTGTTTAACCTGCCTTGTTGGCCACCAGATCTGTAATTAGAGTTAAATCTCAGCTGGACATGACTAGAAAAGTATCCATTCTGCTGACCAAAGAAAGAGATTATATATCAAAGGAGCGGAAGGAGCAAGCTGACAGGTACTACCAGTGCCAGACAGTGTGACTGGGAGTGCTGCTTGAACTTGCTGGACTGAGCTGGAGGAATATCAAGCTTGAAAATGAAATTTGTCAGTATGGGACTCTTCTCTGTCACACAACATTTAACACCCTGACAAGAGTCCCACATGATGGTTCCAACATGTTGAGAAAATAACACTTGGGAGCTTGAGAAAAGTAATGGCCCCTTGTATGAAGAAGGGATGCCAGAAAGAAAAAAAACATGGAAAACCGTGGAGGAAGCACTTGTGAACCTCAGAGAAGTGGGGGTGCTAGAATATGTCTATTGTAGGAGACCAGAAAACGTGCCAACTAAACGTGTTTCTTGGAATGGCTCAGAGGACAATTTGTTTGCCAGTGAGAGAGCCGCAAGCAGGGAAAAACTGAGGAGTGATTTTTCCCTGTAGGTCAGGACTGATGACAGCAGACGCTGTTTCAGAACTGGGTTCCCTAATGACAACGGGGAAGACGGGAGTGTGAAATAGAAGCAGCCAAGTCACTGCACTTAACAATCAGGAATAGAATGAACCTGTTTGCCAAAATGAACACCAAGGAGGGAATGGCAGCCAGGGGTTCATGACCAATAGGGATCTTGGAAACGTCGCGTAAAACATGGCATGCCTAGGGACAATACAATATTAATGGACAATCAGCAAGTCTGATGCTTAATACATAATCAGAAAAGCGCTGAGAACAGATGGTCAGAGGTTCAGGTCAGCCACCCCATTGGAAAGTCACACTTGCTCCGTGTACAGACCAGAGCAGTTGCCAGGGCCAGATCTACATTTTTAAAAAATCCTGCAACAACACAGTAAATGCGCACAGTAATGTCTTCCCAGTCCTTTGCCCAAGCAAGCAACAAAAACAGCTAAAGAATTACGGCCATTTACTTAGATAGTTGTATACTGGATACAGATAAATAACTGGATCATTCGAGAGCTGTGGAATGCAGGGAATGAGCAGACATGGACCCCCAGGGACCCAAAGGGCCACCAGTGCCTCTGTTAGAGGAGGAACTATGGGGGTCAAGGCATAAATGGAGTCCTGCCCCAGGTCCCCTTTACCATGAATCCCCTGGATCCGCGGACTCACACTGCTAGCTCCCTGACTTCTAAAAGTATAGCCAAATGGCCATACTTGGCGATTGGGCAGAATCTCACATTTACCCACAGAGTAAAAACTATGGTAGTAAGAAAGGACCACATGGAAGTCCCTGAAACTGCTTGTCCCTTCAAAGTAGAAAATCAAAAGCAGCATCTCATCCCTGAGGATAATAATAGATACTAGTGTCACCCTCAAATTCTTAATGGGCTGTCATACCCCATTTACTTCTCCAGTGCTAAACCAGATGGCTCGTGATAGATGTCCGTGGACTCTCACAAACTCGGCCAAGTGTGGTCTTGTTTGTAGCTGCTGTGCCGGATGTAGCATCTTTAACAGAGGACATCAACATGGTCTGAGGTACAGTGCATGCAGCTACTGATCTAATGAATGCATTCTTTTCCATTCCCACTAGAGAAGACGACCAGAGGCAGGTTGTATTCTCATGAGACAAATAACAGTACCTTCACGGTGTTGCTGCAGGGCTATGCTAATTTCCCCATTTGCTGTCATTACAGACTCCAAAAGCAGTTCACCCACCTGGACATCTTGAAGATGGTCATGAGCATATAACTGCGGAATGCATTGGTCCCGTCACACAGCAGGCCATCCAGGGACTGTTGGCTTGAGAGAGTGAGGGCACAGCGTCTGAGGGTACGGCTGAAGGGCCGGATTAAAAATGACACCCTTTGAAGATGCGGTGATGTCCTTTATGGTGTGGAATGTACTTTAAACCAATGGCCTTTAGATGCTACATGTATCTAACAGGTAGGGCATGTATCTGTGAGACACAAGACTGCGAGTAGAACGAGCCACTGAGAAAACGTGTGTTTCATTTGCCTGTAGCTGCAGACTCTGTTGCTATAGAGGGCCTGGTCTCCAGGTGGGGGGTGCTTTCCCCAAGGGACGCAGAAGAGCGCTACCTGCTTGGATGGGGACCCTCATGGAGCAGGTCCGCAGTCACAGAAAGCAGTTACGTGCCAGCAGGGGCAGCAGACACTGAGGCTCATGAGGATGTGAAACTTCTGCAACACACTAGGACTGGGGAAAGTCAGTTCATCATGAAAGTGATCTTCCAGAGTGTCCTCTTGGTAGCTCCGTGTCCCATACAAGGGCAAGTACTTTAACCTTAGTACACGGGGACACTGTCTTGTGTCCTCCCAAGAGACAGACCTTAGCCAATGACTGATTGACATGGGGGTACCAAAGCCCCCTTGTCTCTAGGTGAGACTAACTCTGTTACCTTATTTGTGCTTCAGAGTTTCCCCACAGGATCAAACAAAGGCGAGTCTCCAGTGGAGGCCACGCTCTCTCTCACCCCTTCCCCTCCCTCTTCTGCCTTCCTCACCCCCCTTTGCCTACGAGCACATCCAAGACAAATCACTTGGACAAAAATACCCATTTCAGGCTCTGCTTCTAGAGAATGTTGCCTAAGATCCAGCGATTTTCGACAGTTTTGTTTACTGATGTATCAAACTATCTAGAAAAAAAAAAAGCATGGCACACAATAGGGACTTCGATAACATGTTGAACGAATTGTCACACTTGGTTCCCTTGCTGTTATTTATTTTTTTGTGATTTATTTTATTCACCTGAAATGTTTTTTCCCAAGGAAGACGACATTGCCGCCACTGCTCCATGGCCCCGCGGAGGCTGGGCCCTGACAGTTCCCTTGGCACAGGGGCCACCGGTCGTCTGGAAGCGGATGCTCCTGTCATAGCTGTGCCACCGGCCACTGGAATGCATTCAGGCTCCACCCGCTGTCCTCACATGTCCTCGTGGCGGACTTCCCCAATCATGGAAGGTGGATTCACATTATGGGGAGAAAAAGTGGGTTCACAGGCAGTTCACAACACACGGTGCACCCCTCCTAGGTTCTGGCTGCTGTATCGAAGAGTCCAAGTCTTTCTGCTGAACTTGTCCCTCTCTTAGTACCTTAATAGCTTCTTTCAACTCTCATCACTGGTTGGGAGCACAGACGTCTGCCCACCTCATTCCTACCTCTTCCAACTAAATATTTTGTTGCTTAATTACTTTAATGGATTTTGTGACTCTCCACCCCTTCTCCCCTTTCTTTACCCCAATCAGGGTTGTGAATTAACACTCTCCAGTTACAAATTGCAGTGGGACAGTCTCCAGCCTCTTTCTAGCTTTCTTACTGATCGTCTCAATCACCATTTGTGACCTTCTGTTGTCAGAACCTAACACACAGCCTGGGGAGCAGCAGACACTTAGGCACGAGGACGGGTAAATGCTGCCTTGAAGAAATGAGTAAGGAGCAAGTGGATGAGGATGCTACGGAAAATTACCTCTCTGGCTAATGATGACAGAGACCACACAGATTCTGGCTCACAACCTGGATGACAACAGGGATGCAGTTTCAATCCATTCCTTGGGAAGTTGTGTCTGTATTTGAACCTGAGCTTTGATTTCCTAAGGCTGCTGTGTTCCTGTGAAGTGTGGAGTGGGGGAAGGGCTGCACTCTGTTTCTGACTATACGGTGGGGAGGGAAGGGGGGGTCTTCCCTCAGCCATAGAAGATGGCAGAACCACCCCCCACCTTAGAAGAAACAACAAGTGATGAGCTTCACTCAGTTCTGACACACCAGCTGGACCCTGAGCTGGTAGCACAGGCTGGTTCATTCATGGATCCTTTCTTGTTGAAGGGAGATGGGGAGGGCCCAAAGGGTTAAAGGAGTTCAGCATCCCACAAAGAGGCTAGTCCCAAGGCAAGATCCTCCACCTGCCCATCTTCTTCTCCTTTTCTAGGCCTTCCCTCAGAAGCTAGGAACCTTAACTAAAGGCTGAACGCTCATTATCGCTGGATAGAAATGTAAGTAAACAGGCATTACAATAACAAATCCTGTAGCAAAAAGCAAGAACAGAGGGAAAGACTTTCTTGCAAAGAATCCCGTGGAGTCAGAACTGGGCCATTTTCCAGCTACAATACAATAGGAAGGCTTTTGTGGGCTTCCTGACATGTAAATCGAAAAGGCTAGTTCAAGACAAAAATGGGAGGCAGAACCAGTTTCTGCACCCTTGCCCCTCAGCCTGCTTTTCACAACGGGCATGAAGGCCAAGAAGTTCCAATCGCGCAACTAAACAGAGGGAGGTAAAAAAGACTGGATTTGAAAAGACCTCAGGAAATGAGATTGTCAATAGTTCTGGACACAGCGCTGGTCAAAGGACTTAGGGAAGTTAAAACCAGATGAAAAAGAAAAGTCAAAAAATTACCTGCTGAATATGTATAAAACAGGAGGCTGGAACCAGCGGACCGGCCTGTCTAATTTCTCTCCCTCTCTTCATGGTTGTTTTAAAGGTCAAATCCAGGGCTCTGAGGGCTGCCATTGACATGAATGGCAGTGCAGAGCTTCCGTTGGTGAATTTCAAGTTTAAACTGTATTAGTGTAAGTGACAGGGACTCTGCTTGGGATCTGACTCACAGGAGCCCACTGTTTCTGATGTTTTAGTAACAATTTGGGTAAATATGCCAAAACCAATATGTTCAGCCAGGTGCCAGGCAAATTTAGCCCAGCCTGGAATGGAGATGGCACAAATCTGTGTCCCAGATGGAAGACGTCGAGTTACAAATTAGTGTAACTAGAGCACAAGAAGTTTGACCAAGGGAAAGCTTGACGAGATCAAAGGAAAAGCAGAGGAGAAATTGGACACAGGTGCATGTTGGTTCATTAGAAGGCAAAGGGTATCTAATTATTTTATTCACTTTTTTTTCTCAAAGAATTGGGTTGATGCTTTCACTCTTTCAGTTTGGCCTCAAACTTCCTCAGATGATAAGAAAGTTCTGTGTCCCAGTGATATGTGAAATACAAAGAAATTTTCCTGTGTCGTTATTAATCTGGGTAGGACCAGGTGTGAAATTCCCAGCATATTCAAAATTGGAACCCTATTTTTTTATTGTATATACCTGCATGTCATCAAAGAAATACAGTTATGTAGGGTGCCATAATTTCTTTATATTCCCATCTATTTATTTATTATGTCTCCTGTGAGAAGTGGACCTAAGTAGAGCCATGTTGAAACAGAGCCAGAGCAGCCATTCCAGGAAACCTGTTCACACGTCTTGGTCCTTGAACCTCTGAGATGTTTGAACTGAACAAAATAACATTGGAGCTGGATGGGCCAAAGCAACATTGTCTTACAGTTGTTTGTAAAGCTAACAGGGAAGCAGACATCCTCACCACGAGGACTATTGACAATTCTTTTTGAAGACAGAATGAGTAACCAGCCACAAATAGTGAAATAGATGGTTAATACCAAAAGAAATGACTTGCTTCCATTCATGTCATTATTTTCCTTTCTTTTCTCACAAAAACAAACAAACAAACAAAAAAAACCCTTGGCTTCACCCTAAAGTTGGGACACAGTTTAGGTGTCTGCCTGAATCCGTGTCCCAGAATTACAATTCCGCAATCAAAAATGAATTCTTATTGCTTCTTACTTTGGCTTTTTGATTTTTAGGTGGGATCTTAACAGATGCCAATTCTACCAGAATCTTGATCTTGAACTTTCCAGACTCCAGAACTGAGGCAAATAAATCCTGGCAGTTGATCAGCCAGTCCATCTTCGGTATTTGTGTTAAAGCAACCAGAACGGACTAAGACACGGAGAGAGGGTGAGAATGCAAGCAGATAGGCAAGTTAGAAGGTGATGGCCAAGTGCGTAATGCTGCTGGTGTGGACTAGCATGACCATAACTGGTATGAAAAGCAGTGGAGAGGATAGAACTTCAAGATGGAGCTGACAAAGAGTGCTGTTGGCATGGATACAGGGCATTTTGGGAAAGAAAGGAAATAATAGTGAAGTTCGCCTAAGTATATACCGAGTCCCAAGAGACTAGGCCAAGTGCCTTAAGGACAGTATGAAGCCATCACAACTAATGAAACAGCAGTCTTCAGTTTATCATTCTCATTTTTTATTCTATTACATATATCTTTATAATGTACACAGTATGTTAATATTACATATACATGTGTTTTATATATATATATATATATATATATATATATATATATATATATATATACACACACACATAAATTCAACTATACCTACTCGAGAGTGGATGCTCAAGTATTTTTATCAATAGGTGCCCAGTTGGAATGCTTAGAAACCAACACAAAGTGCAAGGCTTGCACTAGTTACCAGTTCTCTCTGGGATTAAATTTGATTGCCTATAAAATAAAGACCATGAATGTAAAGCTGAATATTTCTTAGCCCCTTTTCTTCTATAAGTCTTATCATTTTATATCTGAAAAGTAACTTCCCAAACCTATTTAAAAATGCAAGTTAGAAATAGAACACAGAGCCAGCTATGAGCCACAACCTGGGCCAGCACCTTTGCATATACAACCCATTTAATCCCATAAGGAGAATATTGTTGTTCCCATTTTCTATAGGAGAAAACAGAGTCGGGTGTAAATAAATGGTGGATAATAAAATGAACTCAGAGTTCCCATCGTGAAGGAATTGGGAATTTAAAACCAAGATCTGGCTCATTTCAAACTTCTTCCCACTCCAAAACGTTACCATTCTGCAGTAGACTTGAAATTTATGTTTGGGTTTTTATCTGATTTTATATTTTTTATTTTAATGGTTAGTTTTATTTTCCCTTGGAGATACCAAGGGTCTTGCCAATTATCACTGTTAACACCTGTATTCCCCATTTCTAATATAATGCCAGGCGTTCCACATGGTGGCATTCCACAAATACTCGTAGAAGAAAAGATGAATGAATGAATGAATGAATGAATGAATGAATGACTTTGTAGAACATACCCCATGCCAACTAAAAAGTCACTCTTTTTTAAAATTTTTATTTTATTGATTATGCCATTACAGTTATTCTGTTCCCCCCTTCATTCCCCTCTACCATGCACCCCCACCCCCACCATTCCCCCCTTTAGTTTATGACCACGTGTCTCAAGTTCTTTAGATTCTATATTTCCCATACTATTCTTGCCCTCCCCCATCTATTTTCTATCTACTGTCTATGCTACTTATTTTCTGTACCTTCTCCCCCCTTCTCCTCCTCCCACTCCCCTGTTGCTAACCCTCCATGTGATCTTCATTTCTATGTTTCCGCTCCTGATCTAGCTGTCCTCTTAGTTTGCTTTCGTTTTAGGTGTGGTTGTTAATAACTGTGAGTTTGTTGTCCTTTCACTGTTCATGTTTTTTAACTTCTTTTTCTTAGGTAAGTCCCTTTAACATTTCATATAATAAGGGCTTGGTGATGATGAACTCCTTGAATTTGATCTTATCTGAGAAGCACTTTATCTGTCCTTCCATTCTAAATGAAAGTTTTGCTGGATAGAGCAATCTTGGTTGTAGGTCTTTGGATTTCATGACTTGGAATACCTCTTTCCAGCCCCTTCTTGCCTATAAGGTCTCTTTTGAGAAATCCGCTGACAGTCTGATGGGAACTCCTTTGTAGGTGACTGTCCCCTTATCTCTTGCTGCTTCTAGGATTCTCTCCTTCATTTTAATCTTGGCTAATGTAATTATGATGTGCCTTGGTGTGTTCCTCCTTGGGTCCAACTTCTTTGGGACTCTCTGAGCTTCCTGGATTTCCTGGAAGTCTATTGCCTTTGCCAGATTGGGGAAATCTCCTTTATTATTTGTTCAAATAAGTTTTCCACTGGTGGCTGTTCCTTTTCCCCTTCTGGTACCCCTATAATTTGGATGTTGGAGTGTTTAAAGATGTCCTGGAGGTTCCTAAATCTCTCCTCATTTTTTTGAATTCTTGTTTGTTCATATTTTCCTGTTTGGTCATTTTTTCCTTCCTTCTGGTTCACTCCCTTGATTTGAGTCCCAGTTTCCTTTTCATCACTATTGGTTTCCTGTGCAATTCCCTTCATTTCAATTAGTTTAGCCTTCATATGTTCCTCTAATTTGTGACTAAAATCAACCAGTTCTGTGAGCATCCTGATCACCAGTGTTTTGAACTATGCATCTGAAAGTTTTGCTATTTCTTTGTCGCTTAGAGTTATGGGCTCTGGGGCTTTGAGATCTTCTTGAGCCATTTTTGGTCTGTTTGTGCCTGTTAAGTATGAGGAGCAGAGCCTTAGGGGCAGGGCAGCACCACCAGGGCGGGGTCGCTGGGTTGTGAGGCTGTATGTGGGGGCAGGATCAGAGCGGGGAAATGGAGGCACTCTCTGCTGCCTTCTGCCACTGGGGCCTGCTCGGTCCCATCTCACTGCCCACTCCCTTGCCAGCCTATCTGCACAGGAATGTGCCATCACAGTCAACCTGCCGCCCTGCTGGTCGCTCATTGGGTCCGCCCTTTCACGCGCGTGAGTCCGTCTGACCAAGTTTTCCTGTGCAACCCCTCTCCGCCAGCTGCTGGCTTCGCCCCCTTACCAGTCAGGCTGAAGAATTCGTTGTTATCAGACTTCCGAAAAGTTCAATTTTCTGTGTTCTGGCTGTGTTTTCTGTCGCTAATATTTTGTTTTCTCTAAACTTGGTTGTGTGAGAAAGCACAGCGTCTCCACCTATGTCTCCACCCATGCCTCCATCTTGGCAGAAGTCAAAAGTCACTCTTTAGAGAAACTCTTCTACTGTGCATTTTGATTTTGCCATAAAAAATAAATCCAATATGAGACTTCCTTCAGATCTGTATTGTGCTGAATACAGAAGCAAAACATGCATTTAAATCACTTATATCTAACTTTTTATGATGCCACTGAGAATGGTGTTCTTTTTGCATTTGCAGTTAAAGGGTAGAACAGATGGTGGGAGTTTAGTTTCAAGTGATGGGCACATTAAAATAACTTATGCTGTTGAGTGATTGTTCACTCTAATGGCTCCATTCATTATATCTGAGTTGGCAAGCTCCAGAATACTTAGAAGGGAATGAGCCTTCAGGAAACGTTTGCTACATCAAGAGATTTCTTGGATTAGGACTATGAAGCCATAAACTCCATCGTTGGAAATGGGAGCTTGCTGGAGGCTTCTCTGCGTAGGATGTTTGTTTCATGGAGCACCTAACTTGTCAAAGAACCTTTCCAGGAAGAGACCAGGTGTTAGGGAAAAAGGTTCAGGAAAAAGAGTGTCAAGTTCCCTTGAACCACATTTTTTCCTCCTTTTTGGCTTATATGTTACTAGACTTGACTAAAAGCTAAAAAAGTACATCATCATTAAACCAGCATTATACAAAATGTTGAAGGGTCTTCTTTAAGAAGAAGATAAAAAATGTGAACAATAAAATGGCAACAAATGCATATCTATCAATAATTGAATCTAAAAAACAAACAAGCAGAACAGAAACAGTCATAGATTCAGAGAGCATTTTGATGGTTGCCAGATCGGAGAGGCATTAGGAGGGGGGTGGGTGAAAGGGGTGAGGGAACTGAGAAGAGCAAACGGGCAGTTACAGAATGGCCAAGGAGATGTGAAGTCCAGCACAGGAAATGGAGAAGCCAAAGAACATGTATGCATGACCCATGGACAACGGTGTAGGGATTGCTTGAGAGAGTGGGGGTGCTCGGTGGAGGGGAGCAAAGGATAAAAACTGGGACAACTGTAATAGCACAAACAATAAAATATAATAATTTTTAGAATTTAAGAGTTATAAAAACAACTGTAGAGACAGGATGAAAGAGGAGAAGCCATATATGTTAAATCAGAGTCTGGAAGAGAAGGAGGCTGAGAACCAACTGCAACAGCCCCTTATCCCCAGGCTCACAGGGAGGAAGGTCACACCTGGAGCTGAGCTCCAGCAGCCCTTTCTGTCTATGGTGCTACCTCACATTCACCTCAACTTGGCTGGCTGAGTGGTGCAGGGGGACATATGCCCTGGACTGAAAATCGGGATATCCAAGTTGTGGTCATAAATGGCTGTCAGTAAGTTCCAAGTGCCAGGGAACTCAGATGCACCAGCTCATCTAATCTATTCAACAACTCAGTGGCATAATTAATATTGTCTCTATTGTGCAATTGACAAACTTGAGCATGACCAAGTCACCATGCAACTGAATGGTTGCTCCAGGATCCCAATCACACCTGTGTGTAAACCATTGCATTTAACCCACGAAGGGCACAAGTGGTCTTAGAAGGCTGAGGAGTCAATGGGGCAGTCAAAAGTGGTGAGAGAAAGGGTGGCCAGTCTTCAGGTAAAGTTCAACAGCAAGAGAGTGTTATGTAGCAGCCAGAAACAAGCAAGATGGCAGAGGCTTGGGAAGGAGACAAGAGAAGAAGGGGACTCGGGGAAAAGAAAAGGAAAGCTGAAGAGAGAGGAGATAATTAAAGGTGCCATAGGGCAAGGTGACTGAGTAGGTAAGATGGGAGGAAATAATGCATAGGCTGAGGATATATCCTTGCAATGGAGCATGGGAAATTTTCCTGAAGGTAAAGCCATGAGGATAAATTAGCACACAGGGGCAACGATGTAAGGAACATCAACTCGAGTGGCTTTCATTGTTTTTAGGAAAATTAGAGGCAAGTCTGTTAGCTGAGAAGGGCTTGGTGATTGGGAGGGAGCTTTCAGGAGAGTGGAGAGGTTTGAAACACTGCAGAGAATGGAACAGAGAACTGACTTTAAAAATGCACAGGAGTTGCCAGGCAACACTGAACACCCAGGTGAGGTCAAAGAACTTGAATCCAAACACAGTGGTCCCCGCTGGCACTGGGGGACTTTACACTGTAGTAGCCAGAAGTCAGGTGGGCACTCAGGGAAGAAAGCTGGTTAGGCTAACCTTGACCCAGGGATGGGGGCTTACAGTTGCTCAAGCCAGGAATGACCTAAGACTCTTCCCTCTCTCTTGGCCTCCAGCAATCATCCATCACCACATTCTACTGAATCCATCTCCTAAATTTCCCTTGAAAGTGTTTCCATTTCTCTCTGTACTTGAGATCTTTGTCCAAGTTCAGGTTAACACTGCATCTCTCCTGAATCATAGTGACAAACTCTCTTCAATTCTGACACTGTATCTAGAGTCAACATTTTAAAAAGTAAAATGATCACATTCTGATCCCCTCAACTCCTTTCCTTTCCCTCAGAACAATATCTAAACTAAACCCCCCTAGACCTGACTCTCACCAAGTCCACCTGTCAAACTCTCTAACCACATTGAGTTCCCTGCATTTCCCAAAGATGCCTTGCGTTTTCTCGATTCTGAGCCTGCACCTGGTCCCTCTCCCTGGAATCATCTTTCTCCTGTTCTTTAAGGTGTGAACCCTTGTTTTCTTGTTTCAGGTCCCATAGGAGACCTCATTTCTTTCAGCAAGTCCTCTCTGGCTTCCAAATCTGAGTAGATGCCTTCCTATACGCTCTCATCAGAGCCTCCACTTTGCCATCATAACCTTATCACCCTGGGTCATAACAGCACATTTCTTTGTCATCATTAGACACAGGTGCTGTGTCTTGTTTACCATTGGGTTCCCAGCACCTCACACCCTACCTGGAACACAGAACATATTCCATAAATATCTAGTGAATATTATTGAAAAACAGACCGGTAAATCCCGACCTTCTCCCACTAGACATTCTTACCTGCAGCATAAAAGGTTAGAAACATGGCATGCATATATTTGGAAAAGGAGATTTATTCATGACAAGCTAATGAGCCAACCACTTAGTATCATTAAATACGCAGCATTTATCCCTCCGGCCTGAAAAGAGTCTATTTTGATGAAGAATGTGCCAGGTTCCTTAACATCAATGCCAAATTATTTCTTAATTAACTCACTGGTACTGTCAATACGAAAGGCCAGTGTTGATTATAAATGAGAACTGAGATAGAAGAACTGTTTCCTCTGGGATTTAAAAAATACGCTGTGGCCAGTGCATAATCGAGGTAGTCTGCCCAATGCTTGTGCAACGTCTAATCTGCTGTTAATCCCATCCAGACAGTACTGTTTCCGTCTGTAGAATTTTAATGTGAGTCTCTTTAGCATCTCTTCTATGTGGCCTCACATGTTCCATCTTTTCTCTCGCTTCTAAAACATATGGAATACAGATAAAGTAACGCTTGATGTTTTGTCTGCTAATTCTATCATCTGTGTTATTTGTGGACTCGTTTCAATCAATTGCTGATTCTCTTCATTATGGGTCCTGTTTTCTATCCTCTTCCCGTACCTGACCATTTCTAACTGGGTGACCAATAGGGTGAGTTTTTCCCCACCACTGATGCAAACGTTAACTTACAAATGCCTTGGGAATGATGATGCTTTTCACACTGGCTGTTGGGAAGGGGCCCCAATCCCACCCCTGTATCTGCTCGGGATGTTGTTCCCTGGAATCCTCTGGGTGATCCCTCCCCTGGTCTTGAACGATGAGCCCGCCAGCATGCACTGGCCACTCCCAGGGCTGGACACTTGGGCATGGACTGGCTGACCTGCTAGGGCTGCTCTGCGGCTGTGATTGGAATTTCTTTCACTGTCTCCCTGTTGGATTCCATGACCCTACCCACCCCCCCCCATGTTTTCCTATTTCCTGCTTTACCCTCCTTTTTGCTGAAATACGGCTTCCATTAGCTTCAAAAGAATGAGTGTATGGGAAATGGGAAAAAAAATGTAATCCTTTTCCATCTGAAAATGGCTTTAGTTTACACTCAGGCTTGTTGATGAATAGATGGCTTAACAGAGAATTATTTGTTGAAAATCTTTCCTTCAGAAATTTGGGATATTTCTCTGTCTTCCAGCACGTTCTATCACTATTGTACATTCTAATGCCATCCTGAAGCCGATTTCTTCCTATCGACTTGCTTGTGTACCCAAGAACTTAACTGTTCCCATGCTCACTGGTCGTCTAAAACTTCCGGGTGTTGTATCTTGCCATGGGTCTTTTTTTTTCACTGTGATAGGATTTCAGGGAGGAGGGCCCTCAATCTGAAGAGCAATGTCTTTCTATTTTGAGAAAGTTCTCTGTACTATTTATTTGATCATTTCCTCCCAATTTCTCTTCTTACTCCTTCTGGAATTTCTATTTGCCAGATATTAGACGTCCTAGAGCGATTTCCTTATCTCTTCTATCCTAATGTCTACCTGCGATATTTCAGTTCCAGTTTTTAAAAGATTTTCATGACAGTTCTACCAATCTTCCTATTTAATTTTTCATTTTAGTTATTATGTTTTAAAATCAAATAGTTATTGCTCCTTTGTTATGTCATTCTGTGCTTTTTCCTTTTTTTCAGATATTATTTATTTATCTTTAGAGGGGAAGGGAAGGAGAGAAGGAGAGAAATATCAATGTATGGTTGCCTGTTTTGTGTGTCCCCTGCTGGGAACTGGCCTGCAACCCAGGCACGTGCCCTGACTGGGAATCAAACCATGATTGTTTGGTTCCCAGGCCTGCACTCAATCCACTGAGCTACACCAGCCAGGGCATCCTGTGCTTTTTCATAGATTCAATATCTTACCTTGTATCCTCGAAGAGGTTAATAATGAAATTTTTCATGTTCTTTTCCTCTCTCTCTGAGCTTTATTTCTTCTGGGCTCCCTTTGTTTTTAGCTCTGTCTCCACTGTTGACAAGCTTCTGAAAGTTTTCAAGAAGGAATGAGAGTGAGGCACTGGAACCAGAGTGTGGACTCTGCACCGTGAGCCTGCTGAGGTCCCTGGAGACCAACCGGACTTGTCACAGGGAGACTAAGTGGTCCAGGAGTCAAATCTGTAGCACTTTTCTCCTGAGTTTTTACTTCACCAGAGAAGATGCTTGTGATCCGTGCGTGTTGGTGATGGAGAAGAAGGATGAAATACCTCTGGCTGATAAAGACCGAAAGCAAGCCAGGTTGCTGGGACTGGGGACAGGCGCCACGTTCCAGCATTCTGCCTGGTCTGCAGACTTTTATTTCACACCCATGATTCCAACCTGATGCCTCAGGTCTCCACTTCCCCCTGACTGGTGTCCTCACAGCCTGAGACTAACCCTCGAGTCTAATGGCACAGGTGGCAAGAGATGGGGATGTGGGGGTGTGGGTCTGGGGTCTACCATTCTGTGTCAGACTTCAGATCAGTCCCTCAATTTTCTGTCTTGGTCCTCAGCTCAGCCTTCATTCCCCAGATTTTCTTGAGTTCTGTGGGATAAACATGTACGCAAGCAAGGTTGAGTGAAGAAGCCTTGGGACCTAGATGGCCACTGATGAACAGAACACTTGTGGCCAAATGAAAACCCCGAGCAGAGGCCAAGTGACTAGAGTGTGTCAGATGAGAGGGAGAGTAGTAGGAGGGGTTTGGAACAAAAGATGCGAGATACCTACTGTGCGGTTGGCTAAGCCAGGGAGGGAGGCTTGGTCACGGGCCACTGAAGATCTGACTTTTGTTTTAAGAGCTGTTGCCTGCTGTTAGGAAATTGGGTCATAGAGGAAGCAGAGAGATCAGTTAGGATGGACGTTTTCAGGAGGATGGAGGCTTGGACTAGTGGGCTGGGAGTGAAGAAGGAGAAAGGCATTCTGATCAGAGACACATATTTAGGAGATTAAGATGACAGCACTTTGCCGACAGACCGGATAAGAGAGTTGAGAGAAGAGGGAGCATGAAGGATGATGCTTAGGGTCTTATCTTGGCCTGAGGAACTGAGGTACCATTTGCCAGGCAGGTAATGACAGGTTGAGCGACAGTGTGGAAGGGCAGGTACACTGGGGTTTCAATGACAGTGATAGGCCAAGTACCAGGCACTGAGAAAGTCCGGCACAGAGACACAGGCACCATCTTCCTCCCACCGATTGCCACGCAGCCCAGGTCGGACTCCCCGAGGTCTCCGTGAACTTGAACAGGCTGCAAGCCAGGAGGCTTAAATGAGCACCCACTCCAGGCCCTCTGGGTCTCAGAGCCATCACTCACCCTGAAGTGTGACCATTCACCTCACGTGTCCGATGCCATTTCCCACCAGTTCGGAGCTGCCATTTTATGCAGCTACATTTCTTTTCAATTCAACCCAATTTTAATCCCGATGTTCAGCTGATTTTTTCCCCATTATGCCCATCCGTGGAAGCAAATCATACCATCCTGTATAAGTGCAGCAGTTTTCCTCTCTTCGCTTTTCTTGTTTTAGATGAAAATCTTCTCTCTCTCTTTTTTTTAATCAGCAACACCACCGCCTGTGCCCCTCTGCCCCCGCCCTGCCCGCCCTGCCCACCCTGTACACCCCGCTGAGTTCCGCACGCCCCTGGGTTCTGGTCCTCATCTCCCACCCTCTTTCCTGTCGCTGCAGAAACCCTGCAGCGACGCTTTCCTATATAATCAAATTATAGGTCAAATTCATCAAAGAAGTAGCACACAGCTACATTTCCCGGGAGCATTTGCACTAATGCAGTAAGTAGCACATGCTTCGCTTAAGTGGAGGAGCACTGGTAAGTCGTGATGCGCTCTGATAACGCGAAACGCAGAACGGGAGCCGAAGTGCGTGCGAAACCGGGAAGCTGTGCGATGGGATGATGCCATCCGCGCTTTTGCGGGGACCGTGTTTGGGTACTGTATATTATAAGAGTTGTTTCTGTATTTGTTTTATAGTTCATTGATTTCAATAAATCCCCACCGGATGCCTAATAGGAAGTACACACTGCGCTCAGAACAAGAGGTGCGGAGATGATGGAAGAGGGTCCCTCTGTGGCCAAAGGCAAAGGTGGAGACAGGGCAGAAACGGGGCCCGCGGTGGAGGGAGCAGGTGCCAGCAGGGGCAGCAGCGGGGCAGCAGCAGTGCCCGCAGCGCGCGGGGGGTAGCCTCGGAGCGCCTGTTCAGGTCAGACATCGGGAATCCTGCTTTCCCTGCGCAATCCCACTGGGTCCGCATGGCCCTCATGCAAAGTGAGACAACTACCCTCATTTTGTAAAGAGAAAACAGCACAGCAAGGTCAAGTAACTGGCTGCAAGTCACCGTGACACAGAGGGCAGACAGCATGAGAGCGGGAAAGCTCTCTCAGGCATCAAAACTGATTTATCCCCCTACCTTTCCTGGGCTTTATACTACCCTGGGCTTTCTTATGAGTGTATGTGACTTTTAATATTTTTTTAAAATCTGTTTATTTATAAGCCATAAAAAGCCCACAGGTTTGGGGTCCCGAGAGCTTCCTGGTTGGTGGACACAGGGAGGGGCTGGGGGAGTGGCCCACCTTGACAGGTCATGACAGCTCAGCCCCTTGTCTCACACCCTACCCTACTCATCTGTTCCATCTGGACATTGCTGTGTACCCTTATCATATCTTTCATAATAAACTGGTGAACAGCAAGTAAACTGTTTCTCCAAGTTATATGAGCCACTCTAGAAAATTAGTTGAACCCAAAGAAGGAATCATGGGAACCTCTGATTTATAGCCAATCAGTTGGAAGCACAGGTGGCAACATTAACTTTCAATTGGCATCTGAAGAGGGGGGTGTGGTCTTGTGGGACTGAGGCCTTAACCGGTGGGATCTGACTCAGTCTTCAGGTAGTCGGTGTCAGAGTTGAGTTAAATTGTAGGACACCCAGCTGGGGTCACAGACCTGCTTGGTGTGGGCGAAAACCCCATGCATCTGGTGTCAGAAGTGTGACTATGGTGGTAGTGTGAGAGGGAGGGAAAAATGCGGGAGGGGCAAAGGTTTTCTAAACAGTGGGCCTTTTTCTTCCTGCTTCCTAATTAATTAGCCATTTGTCTAGGCCATGAGTTGCGATTGTTTTCTCTTACTTTGTCGCTGGTTTCTGAGGTTGCAGAGTATTTCCTTTCCTCTCCCCTGTGTCCCGTGGAGGAGTGCAAGAAGCCGGGTGAGGCCTTGCCAGAGCTGTGAGCCTCCCGGTGATGGCTGATTAGAGCTCGTGATCTTGCCAGGAGAAAAAAGGCCGCAATTGCTGCTAATAATACACACCAAGCAGTAGAAATAAAAGGCATCTAATGGTATGTTACAGTTTTCTTGTTCCTTAAAAAACGAAATAACTTGCTTTTAAGAGATGATTTGCTCTAAAGTCTGAACTTTGTAAGGTTTGCTAAGTTTCTTTTCTTTGTTTTTGCTTTTGTTTTTATTTTACTAAAGAGAACTCATTTGGATTTTTTTAAAGCTTAGAGAAAGGTGCTAGTCTCTTATCTCAGACTAGAAGGCCTATGAATTCTGCCCTAATACTTGAACCACGTGACCATAGGAGACTGCGACCAGAGGATTACATTTCTGGAGCCAGTGTTTTGATAGGTTAACAAACCCCTTTGGGAGTTGATTTGGAAAATGCAAGGTAGAAAGCGACAACTTTGCAACACCATTTAAGAACAATAAATGTTTTAAACAAACCCAGCACTTATACTAAGCCTAGCCTTAGAGTCATATTTAATCACCCTAAAATCCATCCATGCAGGGCATTCCCAGGTGCTTTCACACTCAGGAAGGTTATAACCAGGGACTCTGTCATCACAGCATGTCACAGGGCAATTAAGCGTACAGGACAGATTTGCTGGTTGACTGACACACTTTGCTATGTGTAGCATACTTTCTAAGGATGCAGAACTTTCTTTGAGGAAGCAAAGAAAATAGTGGCTTCCTGCCCTCGACTTGTTTGCACACGGGAAGCCCTAGTCTCTTTCCCCTCAAATACTGATGAGGTGAACTCTGAATCACTGATACTGACCACCTAACACAGGAACCAGAGGTAGTCCCCGGATCCCCCAGGCCCAGGGCTTTCTGCAGCCGGGAGGCAACTGGATGAGCCGCCCACACCTCCTATCAGGCTTGGCCTCCAGAGTCCAATGTGGCCTTGTGTCCAATGGGCAAGATACAAAAGTCATAACACTCGCCCTACCTCTCACATCTCTGCAGTTGGTAGGATTAAGACGTTAAACTCTGTCACAGCTCAGTATGTATGGAGAGAGGTCAATGCTGAGAAAAGTACAAGTTATTCTTGGGTCATCACATACGTGTTGAGCCCTTGCTACATGCTAGGCACCCTTCAAGCCTAGGAGCTCCAGCAGCGACCGAGACACACAGAACAAATACGTGACATCCCATGCATAAACAGCGCAGTACAGGGGACAGGGTGACTCAGAGCAGTCCAGGAAGGCCTCTCTGAAGAGGTAACGTTGAGCTGAGAACTTTACAGAATGGACATGAACCAGACGTGGGAAGAGCTAGGGAGACAATATCAGAAGGGACCTTGAGGCTCATTCCTGTACTGGAAGAAACTCAAAGGAAGAGTCAAAGAGGAATAGGTAAGGGAGTTGCCAGCTGTATATTTAAAACGTTGACCACCATTGAGCCATCTCAACCCCTCCATTACACAGATACAAAAACAAAGGCTCAGGAAAATTAATTTTCTAAAGGCCACCAAGCTTGGGCAAGAGGCATAATGGTGATCTTCTTGAACACCAGCCGGCTAGCTCTTCTTACACTGCAATGCCTCGTTTATCAACCCTACATGGCCAACATGAAACTTCCGTAGATATTCAGAATCCAAACCAAGATTCCAGCAAGGAGACCGATGAACTGATTTAGCTATGGGCTGGGGGAGTGGAGAAAAGCACTCAGATGCCTATTAAAGTCTTCTATGCAGAGAACCAGCCAGTCGGTCAGGATTCTCAAGCACCATGACAGCAATTTCAGAGGATAAAAAAAGAAGCGTCATTTAAAAAATCCCAAAAGACAGATGATGGGTAAGGGAGCTTTAAAGTCCTTTCCATTTGTCCTAACAGGACAGATGATGGAAAATAGAATGATGGCTAAGAGGGCTTTACAATAGTTGCTTCAATGTTGTCATAATGAAATTTCAAGGGAGGTCTTATGAAGCACATGGTGCTGGGGAGAATATTTATATAGGTGTATATATAACTCATTAGATGTATTATGAAAAATGTGGAAAAGGTTGCTGTTATGCCCAGCAAAGCCTGGGTGGGCCTACTGGTGCAGTCCATCAGTCCATTCACTGAAAGGTCATGGTCTTCCCGCTTGCTGACCATGAACCGGCTGGGACGCCTGGCATGTGCTTGCTGTTCTTGTTGGGTCAGGTGTCCAACCACACATACTCAGGACTCAGATGCTCAGGGGGCATTGCCCTTCACCCTGGTCTCTTCTTTCCCAGGCTCTCTGACCTCCCCCAAGATGGTCTTTCCTGAGAGCTCAGCTTCCTGCTGCCTGCGTACACTACGGTCAAGGCCCCCATCTGGTGAGGACAGAGATGGCTGGGCTGGGGTCTTCCAGAGCCTACGTAGAAAAGCATCTCCGAGATCCGTAAGACTTCTGGGTGTTAGCAGTATGCCCACTCTTGAATACTGTGGATACATTTTATGCTAAAGCATACTCTCTTCTTTCCATGGAGGATGAGAAATGGAAAGAAGTCAGAAATTGTAACAGGGTACGGCCATGAGAGGAGCCCCATATAGAAATTTGTAACGGGGTCCAGAAGAGCTTGGAGATAATTGGTTCCACACCACAGGGCCACACCTGCCCAGAATGCTGGCAGCTGTGGCCGATTGTGGGAGGAGCCAGAAATGAGGCTGCAGAGGAAGATCAGTGCTGGGATTTAAACTGAGGCACGGCAGCCATTTGGCAGCTCTTTCGGGGACCACATGTCTTTTCGGGGACCACGTGTCTTTTTGGGGACCACGTGGCTTGGGTGAGAGTCAGGACCGTGAGGCTTTGGGGTCCTTCCTTTTGCAACGTGGAGGGTACTGGGAGGACTGTGTGCATTTGTGGAGAACTTTAGTTTGCATTACTTCAGAAAAATAATAAATCCCTTTTCACTGATCTCTGGTGTTAAGAAACGTCTTTCCTCAGGTGGTGGGCAAAATGAACCCAGGAGGTGAGAAGGAACCCCCAGAGAAAAAGGGGGAGTTTTTTATATTGTTCAGCCCTCCCCTGCACCCCATTTGTTCTGTAACAAAATGAAAAGGGCTGAAAACCTCAGCTGCCTCATACAGGCATGTCAACCTCCAGGACGGCTAAAGGAAGCTGTTCCCCATGGCCTTCTGTGTGCCAGCTCTGTCCATCGCTACAGCATTGGGGTCCTTTCAGAATTTTCCCCCTGCTAGTGTGTCCGTTGAAGGCCTGATCCTGCTTAGGATTTAGCCACCGTGAATCTAACCGTTCCTCACCTGCGTCCTAAAGACGGGGGAAGGTTGGAGACACCTCTACCAGAATCCAAGAGAATCAGACTTCTGTATTTGTTGTCAGAAACTGGGTTCCCCATGCCTAAACCTAATGAAGGTCATATATGACAAACCCACTGCCAGCGTCATGCTCAACAGTCAAAAACTACAGGTGTTCCCCTTAAGATTGGGAAGACAGGGAAAGAGAGACACTTATATGATCTCACTCGTATGTGGAATCTAATGAGCAAACCGAACTAACAAACAAAACAGAGACTCAGATGAAGAACAGATGACAGTGAGTTGGGGGTGGGGGAGGTTAGGGGATGGAGGGGTTGAGTAAAAATGTAAAAGGACTCATGGAGGTGGACAGCAGCGTAGTGACTGGTGGGGGACAGACTATAAGGGGACTAAATGGTAATTTAAAAAATACAGTTACAGATTAAATCTATAGTTTTTTGATACACTCATTTGCTGATGGGCACGTAGGTTGCTTCCAGCACTTGGCTATTGTAAATCGTGCTGCTATGCACATTGAGGTGCACTGGAGAGCATTAGGCCAAGTGAAATAAGCCAGGCGGTGAGGGACAAATGCCATGTGATCTCACCTTTAACCGGAACATAATCGACAAAACAAACAAGCAAGCAAAATATAACCAGAGACACTGAAATTAAGAACAGTTTGACAGTAACCAGAGGGGAGGTGGGCGGGAATAATGGGGGGGAGGGGGGAAGGGTTTTCAGGAACAATTATAAAGGACATGTGGACAAAACCAAGGGGGGTAGAAGCTAGTGAAAGAGATGGGTTTGGAGTGGGTGGGGAAAAAATACAGACCACTGTAATTAAACAACAATAAAATAATTTAGAATAAAAAAGATTAAATCTAAAATAAAAATAAAAAAGAAATTGGTTTCCCTTTGTACGGGACCAGCCTCCTTCTCTCAGGCCAAACTGACAGACAGGGATACAAGTGGCAGTCAGAAAGGTAAATTGTTGAGACTCTGTCTTTTAAACCACATCCTGCAGTTTGACAATAAAGCTTCTTATTTTTAGAATGCCAAAAGAATTGTTCCAGCTCTGCCCCTGCAGTTTTAGTAATGGCCCTGGGCTCTAAAACCCTGACCTTGAAGAGAAAACCGTTTACATTGTAAATGCTCCAGCAGTATGAAGACTGTTCTATCTGGGAATATCCAAGGGCAGTTAAGAGTTCAGAACAGGCTTTTTCCTTTCTTCTGAAAGGCCTAATCCGCTGGGCCTTTCACAGCGACAAAATCAAACTCTTAACAGTAATTGTGCACGGGCTCTGGCTGTGAACTTGCAGAAAACCTGAAATTTCATGCAACCAATCCTGTTCTGGGGATTTTCCCACTGATCATCAGGAGCTTCTAGAAGGGCGTGGAGGAAATCAGCGCGGGCAGGCTCTTAGGTGAGCAAACTCACCGACAAACGCCTTGAAAGTGACCTCTTCTTCCCACACACACTCGCTCAGAGTCAAGGTTCATTGGGCCGGCCCCAGAGCTCTGCGGAGGCACGCAAGGCCTTGAGAAAACAGACCCTGTTTCTTTCCGATATCTTAAGTCGACCTAGCATGGCACTGGCGCTTCGATGTTCTCACTGTTCTAGACTTCAGCTGGAAAAGGGAAGACTCAGAGTGGCTGACCCCAGGTGCTGGGATGCAGGGTCTGGTGGGAAGATTCAGTCCCTTCTGAGCCTCGAGAAAAACAGCAGTTGGTGGATGGGAGAAACAGGAGGAAGCTTTCGACCGCTCTGGGTTGGGCAGGGCTGGAGGGTGGTGGTGTGTCCTCTGTAATCATTAAAACTGTCTAAACTTAGAATGAGCCAGATCCAAAGACCACCATCAACTGGTCATTGAAGATGCCCAAGGGGTGTGATCTAGTGACATGAGGGGAACCTTTCACTGACAAGCCACGATGCTGGCTGTCTCTGTGGCCATGGACCAGCCTCACAGCATGGCCCATGCTGGCCTCGCAGGAGCAGCTTCGGGACATGGGGTCCATGAAGGTCCAAGATGGGAATTTCACTTCACAGGGGCTCGGACTCCTTAGGAAGTTCTCCCTTTGTGCCAGGACTAGTCCATTAACTCACTAAACTGTACAACAACCCTAAAAAAGTAGGTACCCTTACTGTTCTATTTTACAGAAGTGGGACAGAGAGGTCAATCAATTTGCCCAAGGTCACAGAGCAAATCAGGTGATGGGAAGAAACCCTGGCTGTCATTCCCCAGAGTCTGCTCTCTTTACCACTGAACTGTTCTGCCTCAGAAGGACCCCCGCAGGCCCTCTGACACCCGCTCATGTGACCACCACTCTGCTGTGTCTGCCCTCCCTACCAGGGCCTGTTCCATTAACAGATCCGGAATCTTCTGATGTCAATTTTATAAATAGCAATATCCCTTCCCTCCCTACCCAGACTAAGAAAGACTCCAAGATAATAGGCCTTTTGGTTACTCTATCTTTCAAACACACATCCCATATACACATACAGCATCCATCACTAATGCATTCAAAGCTGAAGAAATGCAAGGTTTGGTATCCATGTACATGCATACTATCATAGTTGAACTGCGTGGGTAGTATCAAATCAGAAAGAAGTGAGGCCAAAGCAAAGATAGATATATCCGCATATATATATAAATTTTGCTTTTGTGTCTCAATTTTTTGTTTTATAAATAATTCTTGTTTAAATATTGAAAACAAAGAGAATGATGATTTCTGACACATAGTGTTATATGCTAAGCACTAGCCTAAACTCTTTTCTTAAACTAACTGTATCCTCACCAAAACCCTATGAAATTAGGTTGTATTAACATTGCCAGTTTTAAGATAAGGAAACCCAAGAACGAAGACCTTAAATCGCTTTCCCTTTCAGACCCTGAACCAGGAACCTCAGCAGTGTTGCCTGAGGAGAGGAGAGAGGATGGTGTCCCCAACCAAAGTACTGTTGGGAGGGGTGCAGAAAACAGGATTAATTCAAGCGACATCCCAGAGGGCTCAATCAGCAGCACTGGAAATGGGCAGCAAAGGAGAGGATGCACATGAAGACAGCTCCGGGCTTCCTCCCAGTCATCACAGACAGGACAGACTTCCACATACTCCCTCCCACGCCTTCAGGATCTTGCATTACACCTTGTACATTCATTACACTGATTTGCCAATGTTGATACCTTATTATGAACAAAGGTCCACAGTTTACATTACAGGGGTCACTCCATGTTGTACATTCTATGAGTTTTAACAAATCTACAATGACATGCATCCACCATGATAGTACCACACAGAATAATTTCACTGCCCTAAAAATTCCTTATCCTCCACTTATTCACGCTTTCCTCTCTTTCTCACAAACCCTGGGCAAGCACTGTTTATTTTTCTTATCATTTCCATAATTTTGTTTTGTTTTCAGAATGTCATAATTGGAATCATAAGTACATACCCTTTTCAGATTGCCTTCTTTCCCTTAGCAAATATGCATTTGTTTCCCCCATAGATTTTGGTGGCTTAATAGCACATTTCTTTTAATCACTGCATAATATTCCATTGTATGGACATACCACAATTTGTTTATCCATTCACCCATTGAAGAACATCTTAGTTGCTTCTAATTTTTGGCAATAATAAATAAGGTTTCTTTAAAAATTTAGGTACAGGTTCTGCGTCAATGTAAGTTTTCAATTTATTTGTGTAAAAATACCAAGGAGCATGACTGTTGAATCATACAGTAGGAGTATGTTTACTTTCCAAGAAACTGCCAAAGTTCTCTGGTTCTTTCCTTGCTCATGTCCAGTATACAAATGAGCCCATCAAAGCACTCTTCATTTATCACTGTATGTATATATATGTATGTATGTATGTATGTATGTATAGTATCTCCTTTGGATGCTTTCTTAGAAATCCCATGTCTCTGCTTCTATGTCCCATCTTTTCTTCTGTGCGGGCAATGTGTTCCTGTAACATATTAATAATTCCAACTTTCACGTTGTCTGTGAATCTGGTTCTAACGAGTTTCTTATCTCTTCAGAGTGTGCTATTTCTTGCTTTTGGCATGTGTTTTTGAACTTTTTATTGAACATATTTTATCAGGTAATAGGGAGTGAGGTAAATAGGCCATTAGCATGATGCTATAGATTTGCTGGTTAGGACTTGGGCCATATTCAACATCTGTTGTGGCTGTAGATGCCTGAGCCTTCAAATTCCTCTAGAGTAATTCTTTTTGTCTCCTCTGTTGACTTTGGGCTTCTCTATGTACTCTTCCTCAGAAAGAATTTGTATCTTGAAGTTATTTCAGCTGTAATTCACTGTTATATTGGAGCTCTGTTGGTGTGGTGGTGTTACCAAACAGAGGTACAAGGGGGGGCAATATTTAGCCCACCCAAGGATGCCAAAAACTGTTACAGAACAACAGCCCTCCACCCCCAAGGACAGTATACTAATAACGTCTGGACCACCTACTGGGCTCGTCTGTCTGCTTCCAAAGGAAAGACGTCTCTCCATGCCAGAGATTTGTGAAAAGGAAAAGAAAGGTTTATTTAAAGCTATACAGACTTAAAGTAGTGACCCAATGCCCCCCATTAAAATATCAAAGTCCTTTAGGATATCCATCTATGCACACCATGCTCCCTTCTCCCCCTGCCCTAATTCAGGGTACCATAACCCAGGAAAAGAGCACACATCATGTTTCCAGGCCACTGGCACCATCAGCTGTGTCACTGACCAGGCAGGATCTCCAATTAATCCAAAGTCATGTGGCACCTTCTCACGGTCCACTGGCAAGAGTTCTTTGTACTCATCTTTCCAGGCAAAGTCTCTCCTGCTTCCCAGGCCATGTAGCCAAAGGGAGTACCCCAAAACCACGTGGACCTCTTCTACCAAAGCTTCAGGGGTCTTCACTCTGCCAAAAGTACGTGGCTCTCTTCCTCACCTGGCTGAAGGGGTACCCACTCTAGCAAAGCTGCATGGTTCTCTCTCCAATGGCTGCCATGTCTGGGTTTTTAATCCCCACGCCAGTCCTCCTTTGCACCCCATTTCCAACTCCTGCTACAGTCAGTTACACCTGCCAAAATTCCTGTATTATTTCAAATTTACTGGGCTGCCATCATCAGTCTGGGCAGGTGTAGCCCCATGGCGTGGAGCCAATCATCTCCAAGCTTTCATGCAGGAGCTGTAACTCAGGGGACCTGCCCCCAATTATGTCTTGGGTGGAAGTCACTTCCATCCCCCTGGCTCAGAACATGGCCACAGCTATTTAACATATCTATGAAACCACTTAAAGGTTATAGACATGTTAAATTGCCATTCTAGAGGTTAGGTGCAAAGCCTTTGCTGTACAAAACAGCTCTCAATGGCCCTGCTCCATTTGTCCCTTCCCCCACTCACACCTGCGGCAAGGGAGGGGTGAGGACATCTTATATATATTTCTAATATTTCCTGAACATCTAGAGTTCTGGACCCCATTCCAAATCCCTTTTTCAGCCTTCCTCTTGGCTGCACCATGTTACAGTGGTAGATGTCAGGGCTGGTGTGGGGGAGAGAGTGAGAGAGACAGCGAGGGAGAGAGAGAGCGAGACCTATACTTTTCTGATTATGTCTCAGTCTTTTAGTGGGACTGGGTCTTGGGACTATGATCCTCACACCATTTCTTCACTGGAAGAGCTGTTTCCTCCAGCTTCCTGCTTCCTGCTTCCATCCCTGGCCACGGCATTCCAAATCTAGTGCCTTGAAGCTCCGTTCCCTGCTCACCATAAGCTTTCATCCCCATAGGTGGCACAGAAAGGCTGGAGTAGGGAGGAATTCGGTTCTCCTACCTGGATAAGGCTCCAGCAGAGTCCTTTCCTAGGAAATTGGATTTCGTCACTATCAGAACCTGAGGAAATTCTTGAATGAAAAGCCTGTGAAAGGTTGGGGATCCCCAAAGACTGATGAGCCCAGGAGTTTCTTGTTGTCACACCAGTCCATACCCTGTACCTGGGAATCTGTTGAAATTACCCTTTCGATGTTCCCATCAGTGCATAGCTCTAGTACCTTCTTTCTAGGTAAGCAAACCTCTGCCTCTCCACACTTGTAGGTGGCCATCATCCCTGAGTTCACACTTCTCTGATAGGTCCAGAAGAAGTTGTTGATTTTTCAGTTCATCCAGTGTTTTCTTAAAAGAATAGGAGTTATGGCTTCTAAGCTCCTCACATGTTTGAGCTCAACCCAAACTCCTTACTTAATGGGTTTTTTCAAATTTTCAATGCTTCTTTATTTTAATGCATTACATTGGCTATTTCTTGTGATGCACAGAAATCTTTTGGGGACTCTGTTTTGCCGCAGCTACTCCTGTGAACATTTCAAGCTGCAGACTTTGACCAGCTCTGCAAGAGAACGACCACAGAGCACCTGGCCTCCAGCTATACCATGCTCTTCTTGTTTCCTGACCTGGAGCTTTTCTGACATCGCCCCTGGCTCTCTGTGGGAACCCACACAACACTCACACGCAACGTCGCAACCTAGAAGTAAAGGAGAGGTAAGACCCAGAGACCGTCTTTAACTAATAGGGGGACAAGCTGATGGAGAAATAGTTTTCTCTTAAGTATTCCAGGCAGACAAAAATTTAGAGTTTCCTGGAAGATCCTGGGGAGATAGAAGCCAGAGCCTGGAGCAGTGGCCGGTTCAACAGCCTGTTTTTGTATTTGCTTCCCTGTCTCCTCTCCAATCTCTGCTCCCTGGAATTCCGTTCCAGATGAAAGCCCACAGGCAAGTCTTTGTCTCGGGCTGTGCTGTCAGGGAGCCCAGACTGAGACAGAGCTGATTTACAAAGAAATTCCAGAGATAAAATTCAGGAGCTCAGAATCACATGCAGCTGATCGTTCTACTTCTAAAAGGTGTTACAGTAGACAGTGGAAAGCTAAGTACAATCTGGTGTTCTACCTCTTGTCTTTGCAGTTGGGTGACTAGGTAGCATGTTGGCTTTGGGTGGGGTGGGGGGTTTTTGTATGAAAAATAAGGGCCTCCTGCATAAATCTTTCATGTAAAATGGATCCAAAAAGTCAAAGACTGCTCACTGGCACCACACAAACGTTAGTCCCGAACAGCTTAAGATACATTTGAAAAGACCATGTACCTGTGATGAGTTACTATAGCAGGACTTGCTTCAGCTACTCAACTTGATGAGATAGTAATAAAGACCTGGTTCAAGAACCAGCACATCAAAAGGAGGAAGAAGCACCTACAATATCAGCCAAGTCTGGCACTAGAAGCCTAAACCAAATCATGTCAGTGAAGGAGGAGAACGCCCCTTTATAAACACTCATCCCATGAGTCCCAGCACTGCCAATGCCCATGACCATGAACCCCTAAGCCTTCTGGTGCCTCTGTGTGGAATGCATCATGGGACTCTCAGCCTCGTGATCTCCAACAGATGTGTCTGGTGTCTCTGACCCTCCCCGGGCCTCCACCCATAGGACATAGGTCAGTTTAGACAATAATATGCCTCCCCTGGGAGTGATTACCCCAGCAGTCTGGGTCAAAACCTCGGTCCACAGTGCCCTGGTGGAGGGGTGTGGCTGCCACTGACCTTCAGTGTGACGGCTGCTACAGCCACAGCTTTGCAGAAAGGTCTGTGATCCAAGTCTTGCCAAACTGAGAGACATCTCCGAATAAATTCTATAATTTGAATGGGCTGACTACAGTCTAACCTGACCAGTTATTTATCTTTCCTGCGAGAAGAGATTCCTCTACCTTTCATCATTGCCTGAAATGTCTGTCCTCTGAGTCTCCTGAGCCAAATTTCAGCATCGAGGACAGTCATCAGTGCCTTTGGAGGAAGAAGAAGCCAGCCAGTTTCCCTTGGGTCCTAGCTTGCCCCAACCGAGCTCAGCACCAGAAAGCACCCCAACTAAAGTCCCTACCATGTAAACGTTCCTGTCCCCCCAGGACCATCTTTATTTCTTACACACAAAAAAGAAACAACAAATGTTTAGAAACATGGCATCAGCAAAAGTGATGGACTAGGGGGTCCCATCGCTTGAACCTCTGGAAAAAACAATGATTAATAGCTACTCCCTGGTGCAAATAGCTCTGAGCGAGCTCTGGAGTGCAATGCAGGGGCTACAGCCACCCAGTGCAGCGCAGAAATCCCAGGTGCCACACGGAGAAGCACAGGCAGCTTCTTGCCCGTGTCGGCCCATCACCCAGTCCCACAGAGCTTGCCGCCAGAAGGGATCCCCTCAGCTGTGAGCACCCCATTGGAAGAAAAGGATAACAGAAGACTCAGCAGCTTTACCAGCAAGGACCCAGGCAGTCCTCGTGGCTGTCAGGGACACCCAAGGCTTCGGCCACTAAGGACTCGCTCAGTCTTTGCCTACACTTATCCCAGCTGATGGAGCCACCCAGAATCCACACCAATGAGCCACTGAGCCCCTGAAAGAAGGAGCCAGTGCTGCAACCCCACCATAGAGACCCTGGCCCAGTGCATGGACACCCACCCCCACGATGGTTAGGTATGAATCAAATGGACATGGATGGGGTTCGAGCAAAGGTTTTACTACAGTACTACCCACAACAGTGCAGGCCCAAAGGACTCCCTGCTGACCCCCGGGATTAAAGTGCCCCAAACAGGTCTGCTTTATTTATCCTGGCTTGGAGACATTCTGAAAGCCAATATGCAAAGGCTGCAATGACAAATCTGACCTGCAGGTGTTCTGAGCAATGGCTAGGGAGACGAAGCAAGATGAAGGCTGACCAACGGACCAGGGTCCCTTGGTTCCACCCCTCACTGGGGCCGCAAAGTCTTTGCACCAACTAGAGTGGGTAAAATGGTCAGGAAGTGGAGAGGAGAAGTTTTCGAACTCCTGGATATGGGAGCCCCAATGGACTGCAGTACCCAAATCCATTGGCAAAGCCCCGGCATGGGCTACAGTTAGACTTGGAGAATGTAAAGGTCATTCTCCCAAGCAAGGAGTTGATGGGGTTGTAAAAGTTGGAGCATTTAAACGGGCTTTATGCAAATAACTTGTGTCTTCTCTACCTTAATGTTTATGGAAAAGATATTCTGTATGGCTGGGGAATGCTTAGCCCACCGAGTGTTGCAATACCAAAGCTGTTAATAAAGTCAGAGTGGAGGCTACAGTTAAGAAAGAAAAATTCTGTAATATATCTGTAAATAGAAAAAGGAGCTGCTCACTGTTAACGTCGATAACTGTCCTTCCATGACTTTCCGTGACTGTTCCACCCGCCGACCACCTCTCAGCCTCTCCTCTGTGTCCGCCTTCGGCATCTCGATGGCGCACAGTCAGCATCGTAGAATCTCCTGCGGTCATGCACCTTCCCCTACATTTTCAAAAATTCAGAAAAAAAGAGCCCTGGCTGGTGTGGCTCAGTGGATTAAGTGCCAGCCTGTGGACCGAAAGGTGGTAGGTCCAATTCCCCATCAGGGCACATGCCTGGGTTGTGGGCCACATCCCTGATAGGGGGTCACGTGAGAAGCAACCACACATTGATGTTTCTCTCCCTCTCTCCCCCTGCCTCCCCTTCTCTCTAAAAATAAATAAGTAAAATGTTTAAAAAGAAAGAAAGAAAAAAGAGAAGAAGAAAAACCATGCCGTTGCTGTGGTTGCTTTTGCTCTGGTGATGAGCTGGGGGATTATCGAGGGTTAGAAAAGCTCTGTCCACAGGGCCTTTGTGGACTTGCTGTCGGTCTGCAGTCAAGGGCCTGCTTCAGAAGGGAAGCCAGCAGCATCACTACCTGCAACGTTTGTATACGTGACTTTTTAAATGAATTTTTAAAAAAAGTTTAGTTGATGACAGACTCTTTTTGGTACCACAATTCCCTCAGTGAAGGGAGCAACATGTTGATTTACCTCGTGGCGGGCCAGCTCCCCGAGGAACTCCGACTTGGAGAAGAATAAAGGTGCTAGCCGAGCACTGTTCAGTACGTACTGTTCTCCAGAAAATGCTCAGCGTCCCGTGTTCAATACCACCTCCTTGAATTCTCAGTCACCTGTGTGTGAAGTAGGTGACATCATCACACTATTTAATTCATACTCTACAGGTAAGGCACGGGAGGTGCAGCAAAGTCTGATGTGCCCGACACATCACAGCTCCTCAGGGACCGTCATAGCCCCCAGTGTGTCCTCTGTGGTGGCCCCGGGACCCTGGCTTCTCAGTGCCTGTGCTTCGTGTGGCTGGCCCTCACGTGGCACCAACATCAGTGCGCGTGACCAAAGAACACAGCAGGAGTGATACGGTGTGACTTTCAAAGTGCTATGGGCTGGATACTTGTGTCCCCCAAATCCACGTGCTGGAATCCTCTCCCTTGCTTTGGTGGTGTTGGGAGGTGGGGCCTTTGGGAGTCTCCGTGAAGGTGGAGCCCTGGTGACCTATATGAAGATGGTCTAGAAAGCTCCCACGCCCTCTTCCTATGACGTGAGGATACAAAGAGAGGACAGCCGTCTGCAGCCCGGACGAGGGCCCTCACCAGACACCCACCACGCTGATGCCTGACCTTAGACCTCCAGCCTCCAGAACTAAGAGAAATACATAATAAGGTGTAAAAGCTGCCCAGCCTGTGCTATTTTATTATAGAAGCTGAACTAAAGCAGAAGGCAGGGCTATAAAAGATGCTGTTACTCTCTGAGACCTCCTGCTCTGGGAAAGCCAGCTTCCATGTCACAAGGACCGTCACAGTCCTACAGAGAAACACACATGACAGTGAACTGGTGCTTCTGCCAATAGCCAACACCGACTTGCCCGCCACGGGACTGAGCCACCTTGGGAGAGGAACCTTCACACCCAGTTGGGCCTTCGGGGGACTGCAGCCCTGGCCGACACTCTGACTGTCACCTCATGAGAAACCCAAATCAGGGCCACCGGCTTAGCTGCTTCCCAAGTCCTGACCCATGTGACCTGTGTCAGGTAGTAAATTCTTACTGGTGTTCTAAGTCTCTAAGTTTTGGCCTGAGTTGTTTACAGCAACAGATGACCAATATGGAATTGACCCAGTCTAGCTCCATAGTCTGTGTGCTTCATTGCCATGTAAGAGCATGAAGCTGGGAAGGGATGACCTCCTTCTTACGTGCCGTAGTGTTGGTGAAAGCCAAGTTTGGGCACCACCTACCATGGTCTGGCTAACACCCGCAGCCTGCATTCCAAACTTGAGAAACACGCGGGTGGGCAAGACCACGCAAGACTGTGGGGTTGGGGTTAGATCCCCCTGGACTCAGATCCTCCCTCGGTCACCTTCTCACTTTGGGCGTGTCCGAAGGAGAGGCCGTCATCACTAGAGTCGTCCTCACAAAGGACGACTCGTGAGGTCCGCTCCCTCCACGCAAGGTTCAGAGCTGGGGCTGTGGAGGGAGAGACTGACAGATTTTTCTGGCCTGTAGCTGGGGATGCCCCTGCAACACTGTCACTGCCTCAGTGACTTTTAGCATCACAGCTACTGATGCAAAGGGGTCCTTGATCAATGAGGTCGGGTTTCAAACCAGGCCTGGCGTTTACTTCTGGCTCTCAGCAAAAAGCAAGGAGTCTCTTCCTAGGAATATAAGAACTCTCTATGCTCCCTTCAGCCATTTCACTTCAATGCTCTCTGCAGAAGAATGAAGACATTATAGCAGCAGCTGTTTATTAAGAGCCTACTATGAGCTAATTGCCATACCACCTCTGTCGCAAATACTCAGCTCACCCATGGCAGCACAATGGCTACCACGAAGACTGATAAAACAAGTGAAGGTGGCTGCCTTCCAATAAAACTTTATTTATAAGAACAGGCAGCAGGGGGGTTGGCGCTTGGGCCGCAATTTGTGGGTCCCGTTCTAGACCACCCCGAGCAGCAGCGGCAGTGGTGGCGGGCCCTCTGTCCTCCCCCTGCTTCCACGTGTGCTGTCCCCTCTGCGGGTATGACGCTTTCCCTGTCCTGGTGTGCTTGTCCCCTCCTCGTCCTTCGGTTCTGAGCCAAAGCGTCCCTTCCCTTTACGCCATCAGATCCCCTGCTCTATGCTTCCCAAACTATTTCCACTTTCCTAACCTTCTTCTCTCTTCATTGTAATTATGTGTTTCCGTGTCTTTCCTCCCCAACGCTGTGAGCCCTGTGAAGGTAAAGGTTAGGTTTGTCGTCTGAATCTGTTCTGCAGGGCAGAGCCCGCCTCCTCACACACAGGAGGTGTTTGGTAAATATCGGGGGACAGAACGAACGGTACTACAGAGAACATCAGAGATGGACTTGAACCACTTCACACTGTGTCCACCTATGTTACCATTCTTCCTAAGTCTGCTGTGTTCCCAAGAAGATACTTCGATGCCTTCTTAGTTCCTGAGATGCTTTGTTCCCAAAGTACACAACTCTGCACTTGTACACTTTGTTAAACTCACAGGCAATTTGGTCTCCATTTCATAAGGTAACACTCGAGATGAGGAAACGTCTGTGAAATTTGTGTTTAAGGCACTTTCATTCTCTTGCCACTATTTCCCCACAGTGGTGACCTTTCAGTTCCACCTGAGTGTAAGTGGGTTGTCAGAACATCAGGTTACATCATGCAGTGCGGCTCCTTGTGCCTTTTAAAGGCAGTGTGGTTTCCAAAGCGGACTGTGTGTCGGGAAAGGTACCCTGATGCTGTTCTCGGAACCACAGCGGCCGGGATTGAATCCGGAAGCAGGTCAGCAGTCCAGAGGCACAGGCTTCTTGGAAATCAGTTTCACTGGGAACGGGTCCTCAATTATCCTTCCAGAAAATGAGGAACCCTTGGCTCTTGGGCAGCCTTCCTCTGCAGACAGACTGCAGCAAGCCTGTGTTTGAGGGACAAGCGCAGAATTGTGCCGTGGAAGTTAGTTGACTCTTTCAGGTAGGGAGGCGTGTACTGGCGCTTGCATTGAATTGTGGGGTCAGGGATTGCCCCCCTAATCTGAGGCTCAGAGAGTCCCCTGACTGGGGGGCAGCTACCCCTCCTAGGCACCGGCCACCCCAGGACCCTTTTCCCACCACTTCCGTTAGCTGCCCGCAACTTCTCATTGATACGTGACTCAGAGGTGGAGCTACCAGCCCCCAGAGACGCCCCCAGCCCTGGGCCGATTTCTTCAGGGCAGTGTGGGAAGCAGAGCTGCTGGAGGGGAGGCCTCGGGGGTGCAGGCAGGAGGGAGAGGGGATCCAGGCCCGAGGGATGAGGCAAGCGCTTTTCCACCTGCTACTGTGTTGCCAGAAAGCAAAGACCTCTTTGCTGGGCTCACGAGCCCAAAGAGTATGCCATCAGCCGAAGGTACGGTATATTCTCAGTATATTCTCATCTGGGACGAGAGAATAGAAGCAAGTGGTGGAGATACGCGGAAATCAAAGGTGAAAAGAAGTTACCACGGCGCTTCACTGGCTCTTTGGAGAACTTCAGTGAGCCCGTAATCCGAGGACACCCTCCTGGGCCTGTCCTCCACCCGGTCCAGTTTAAACAGGAAGGGCCCTGCGTAAACTGAGTTGTAGAGCGCACTTGTCCGCAGACAGGCAGAACCATCTGGTGGGAAGTATCTAGTCCCCAACAGCTGGGTGGGGGACTAGATTCCGGGCGCTGATCTGAGCGCTGTTCATGCCTTAGGCGGGAGCACAGGAACCCAACATCCTTCTAAGTCAAAAAAATGGCTAACTGCCAGCAGTTTCATATTTCCGTCTCCTATTAACTCTTCAGTCCCCTACGACAGTTCTCTAGGGACTGTTGTTTTCTGGCGCCACGAGCTCCGGCTGCCTCGTAGGCTCACATCTGCCGCCAGGAACCAACCCTGCACCCGGCTTCTCCTCTGTGTGGGACGAGACAACTGCTCCATGCCCCACAGGGTCCTCAGAGCATGGCATGAGCTGGGATGCACAACAGTGCCGGCCCGTGCATGTTCGGCAAATACCGGTCATCGTCGTTCACTGTCCATAACGCGATGGTTAAGGTCTTCACTCTAGACAGGCCCTGAGCAGGGACCTCTGACTACTTTTTCCTGCCAGGCACTTTCTCCTTCTCTGTCTTCCCCTCCTTCTCCGTCTCCTGGTTCTTCTACTGCGACCGCACCCCAAGTCCCCTTCGGGTAACTCGTCCTCCCCTGGCAGGGGGTGTAAGCCAAGGGCCCAGGCCTCCCCTGGCGACGGAGGTGAAGGGGAGTAGTTTGCCGCCCCGAAACGTGGTTCTCTGGTATACTGATTATTTTAAGAAGCCAAAGGCTCAGGAAGAAGCTCTGGCCTTCCTCCCAAGTACCTAAAAAAACAATGGGCTACGGAGCCTGCTCCTTTCACGGATAACTGCGGTGGGATACGACAGAAGGTGTGGCAGAGGCGGAGCAGCCTAGCAAGGCCCTTTGATGGAAGTCCTCCCTGTGCCTCGACTAAAGGCGGCCCAGCAGAGGTTTGTTTACCGAACATTTGTTGTCCATCTCCAGGTAAATGGCCTTCCTCCCCTTCGAAGTTCCAAAGTACAATCCCCCCTCTTCTTAGCTCAAGGTGGTGTACAAGCCTCAGCTGCCTGGTTTGTTCTGGGGCCCCAAAGCCTTACAGACCCCCTGAATGAACACACCCAATACCTTTGGTTAGTTTCTCCCGTTGATTTGTCTGGTGGAAATTTTATTAGTGCAGCCAGAAGAACTAATAGGGAAGAGAAAGGAAATTGTCCGCTCCCCCAGGGACAACTCCTGTGGGCCAAGTGCATCAGTCGCATCCCCCCTGCGTCCTGTACTTCCCACGGGCCAGCTCCTCTGCTCTTCCTCCGGTTCTGCAGCTATTCTGTGTCCTTCCAACAATATTATTTTACCCGGTTGCAGGGGAAGGGGGACTGTGGGTATGGGAGGTAATTTAGCAGGTTGTTAAGAAGCTAATTGACTTTTATTGTTGCAACCAAAGATCCTTAACATATATAGCATCGGAAAGAGGCACTTTAACCTATTCTTTCTAAATAATGAAACTAGTTACCGTACACTGACTCTCTGTCTACACCTTTATCATCTGGTCGGGTTTAACACAGCTCTGCCACAGTGGCTGTCGGGAGCCCCTGTACACAGGTGAGGAAGCAGTGCACCTGGGTTTTTGAGCCCTCCTGTGGCCCGTGGAAAGAGACCAGCCCTCTGTGGAGTCACAGAAGAAGTGGCTCACGGACCCACATGTAGGAAGATGACGGGTGGTGGTCGGATTCACTGGAGCAAAAACAGAAGGCTGCCCAAGATCTCGCCCATGACCAGATGGCCCAGCTCTGTCTCGCTGCAGAAGAAGTTCTGGGCCTGGTGAGCACAGGTGCCCACCAGGAGGGTCGGGCCCTGAGCAGTGATGCCATCAGCCTGGGCTCTGGCAGCCCAGCACAGTCCCTGCCCCCAGCTGCGCCCCGGCCCCGTTGGCTCCACACCTCAGCCAGAACGGCTGCTATGAGGGACAGAACGCACACACAGAGCAACCTCGGGCCTTGGTTAAGCTTTCATGATACCATGTTGGGCTTAGACAAGGGGTGAGCTTTCTCTTAAACAAGCTCATCTTCTTCCTAATTCTTTACAAGCTTGCGCTGGGCACTCCCCTAACCGAATTCCTTTCCTGGATCTTCTGGGATTTCATGCCTTTATCTTATTCCATCTTTTCCGCAGATTGTCCCAGGCTAGGCCCCTCCCTCTCAGGCTTGCCATTTGGGTTCCCACTGCACATGCCTGGAAGTTCTGCCTCGCCATCTGTCTTCTACTGTACCTGCCTCAGCCCAGGAATCTCCCCTTGACTGCTCCTCCCTGCCCCGCCCCCATAGTAATCCCAGCTAATGGGCCAGTGGTCCCCAGGAAGATTGCAAAGCCAATGCTTCCTGCCCACTCAAGGATTAAGTCCCTTCAGGGGAGCATACAGCTGCGCCCTGGGGAGCCTGTGAAGCTGCAGCTTCCTCGTTAGTCAGGCTTAATGTCTGATTCCATTTGCTTCCTTTATGAATAACTAACCAGCGACCTTCGCTAACACCCCCAGTCAGCGGCTGTGTGTCCTTCTGCAAGGCCACGGACCTCTCTCTTGACTCTCAGCCTTCTGGTGTGTGTAGTGGGGTGGGTCCTGCTGCCCACCCACCGGGTGATTTTGAGAGTGAAATGAGATGATGGTGGTTTAAAAGTCCTTTGTAAATTGGTTAATTACCATGTAAATGTAAAATTGTGGTATGATGTCCTTTGCCCAAAGGATACACTTTAACTCCTCTTTTTGGTGCCTAATTTAAACCATTTGTTCTTCTTTCTGCATCATGACAATAATTTTTTAAAGGAGGATTTTAAGTGAACAACCCAACAAAGCTGTACCCCAAGTTAATGAGAGTCTTTTTCTCGAAGGTAGTGTTTCACCTTTGTGGATTTCCCCTTCACCCCCTTGCCGACCGGCCGAGTGGGGCTGAAGCTTTGTTCTTTGCTCATCAAACTTGGAGCCCCTTTTGTCCTTGAACCCTCATTTCCCACTTGTCTCTCCCAATCTCCCTGCTCCCCAAACACCCATAAATGCCGATGGTAACTACACTCAGCCTTATGAGGGTTTTTAGTAAATTAAGGATTAGACCCAACTTCCTGCATTAAAACTGGGATTCAAATGAAGGTTTTCCAAAGCCTACTAAGGATTAGGTAAAGAGTGAGCAGGGACTGTGAAAACTAGGGATATTATTCCCAAATGCAGTATTTTTAATAGACAAATTATGCAGGGGTTCAGGCTGCAGCATATTAGCAAAGGATAAAGAAAAATGAGAGAAAGGTAAACATTGTACTTGGAGCCCCAGACTGATATTGCCATTGGCCCATAGTGCCATCTTGTGGGCATTTTTTTAATGGGCCTTAGTTTTTTGTGTGTGTGTGTGGTTCCATTAGCTTGTCTACTCCTAATCACATAAAGCATCCATTGGAGCATGCAAATGATTTCCTGATAACTCCAGAGAGCACAGATGGTCGTGCGTGAGAGAACCCATCTGTTTGTTGATCTCTGACTCATGAGGCCTCAACCAGACCCGTGAGGCCTGGCTGACCAGTGACCCCGCACTTTAACTTTTTCCCCGGGGTCCTCAGCAAGAGTAGATGTGCCAGGTTCTTCCCTCTGGCCTCCTTCTCCAAACCCACTTTATCTGTGCAATTCCTAAGCTGTGACCTTTGCTTTCCCATTCCACATGCAGGGAGAGGTCCTTCACCTCTCCCCAGGCTGCATCCCTCATGGCGCACCTGTGGTCAGCCACGGGCCAGGGCCCTTGTTCCGGAACCTGATACTTCAGACGACCATCTGTACCACGCACACGCTCTCTGTCTTACAAATGCATGCACGCCCACGCACATATGTGCTCACACAGTTTTGCCAAAAATTTCAGGGAGTTTGTGAAGCTCCAGGAGTAGAAGGTTAGCTTCACTGCATTCCCCTCAGTGGTGTTCTGGGACCCCAGACTTGTGACTGTCATGTCAGTGAGGACTCAGCCCAGGCCCCCCTGAGCCTTTGTATATTCAGGCCTTCATTTCCGTCCACCCTCACTGTTCCTGGTTTAACCAGCCGTGGCCTGTAGCTCGGCCTTTACTGATGCTGATCCCCTTTCATGAAACACCTCTGGACACATTTAAAGTCTGTCCCCCTTCAAAGCCTGGCTCACATTCCACCATCTCTGGGAAGCCAACCCTTAATTAAAGAAAAGGCAACTTTCCCTTTTGTTATCTTAGACCACTTTTTAAAGTTCTTGGCGTAAAATATTTAAGATTGCCCTCAGTGTATAAATGACCAAGTAGATGTTAAGCTTGTCCTTTGCAGCTTCGAAAATACCATGGGGAGAGCTTTACCTTGTAGCAATTTCATTGATATCTGCGAAATCGAAAGACTGGGCTTAAAGTCTCACCCTACCCCTTACTATATGGCCATGAGCAAGGGTAGGCTTCCGGCCCTGACTTTGCATCTGTGCTCGGAACCCTGACAGCTCCCGCATGTGTGTCCCTGGGAGCGTGTGATGCACTCGGTGATTTCCTGGCACACAGTCAGGTCAAGGTCCGTCTCTTGAATAAAAGGACCCTGACTGGGGTGTGGTGGGGAGATGTTCCTGTTTCCAAAAATAAAGGTCTTCCTGTGATTTTGGAAACAAATAGCGTGCCCCTTCTTTGTATTAAAAATAATGATTAAGAAGTCTCTAAACGTGAGCCGGGTAGTAGAGATATTCAGACGAATCAGCATTTCACCCTAATAGGTCCAATCTTTTTTTAAAGATTTTATTTCCTTATCTGTAGAGGAGAAGGGAAGGACAGAGGGAGAGAAACATCAATGTGTGGTTGCCTGTTGTGTGTCCCCTACTGGGAACCGGCCTGCAACCCAGGCATGTGCCCCGACTGGGAATCGAACCGTAGTCTTTTGGTTTGCAGGTCCGCGCTCAATCCACTGAGCTACACCAGCCAGAGCATAGGTCCAATCTTTGAAATATCTCAGTCAATACTGAGCCCTCCCCCGGGGGGGCTTTATTATACTAACCATGTTTATGAAAGCTATTTTTTAACACTATTTTATATAGGCCCATGCAGCTGGTTTTTCAGTCTGAGCTGCCGATGGTTAGCAAGAGGAATCTGCTGTGGCTGGTTTCATTCTCGTGGCAATAATGGTTTCACAGCACCTGTGGGTTGTCCATGATGCAGTAGGGAGAGCACTAAAGTTCAAGGTCAAGGGTGTAACTCCAAAGGACACGTCCTTTCCCCCAAATCCTGGTGCCAACAGAAGAATGACCCTCAACCCCTGCTGTTCATTTAGGTGCTCACAGACATTGATATAAATGCGTTCATGTTCTCCAGCACGATTTTTGTGCCCAAAGTTTTATTTGTGTTTACATTTTTAATTATATTATTGTATAACTGAAAAAATACCTTCCTGAGTTTTTCCATTTTGCCTGTCAGATCCCTCCCCAGATGCTGACCCCGTGAACACTCCAGTGGCTGAGCTGTGAAGGCTCCGGTGTCCCCACATCTTTGCCACCCGGCCGGCCTTCTGTCCCCCAGCAATCTGGACTCTGTCCCCCGAGAGGTGCAGTGTGGCGTCTCATTGCTGCTGAGATGGGGCACCCGTGTGCCCACGAGTGAGGCTGGACTCTGTTCCTACACTCGTAAGCTGCCCGAGTTTTCTGTCTGACTCCCCTTGTCAAGTTTTGACATCATGATGCTACTTATGCTCCGTTCTTGTTGCTTTGCAGTAGACTATGTAATTGTAGATAGTAATCCCACTCAAAAATTCTATTTTTTAGGTAGTTACGGAACAACCATGGGGATGTAAAGTTAAATATAGGAAAGGGAGTGGACAAAGAACTTACACATAGGACCCATGGACATAAATGAGGGTGAGGGGATGGCCTGAGGGAGTGGGGGGGGGCTGCTGGGTGGAGGGGGGCAAAGGGAGAAAAATCAGGACAACCATAATAGCATAAATAAAATATAATTTTTTAATACATTCTATTTTTTCATTACCTTACAGGTTTGTGTTTCACATTTAAGTCTCAAATGATCTGAAGTCCCTCCCCCTTAGTGTATGGTGTGAGGCAGAGACCCCATTCGACTTTCCTGTGTAATAGAATTTTGTTTCCCAGCATCAGCCTCACAAGGCCCTGTCCTTTCTCCACTGGTTTGTCTCGCCATCTCCATCATGATCCAGTCCCTGGGTACTGGCAGGTCAGTGGCTAAATTCTCCATGTGGTTCTGCTGCTGCTGCTGCTGCTGCCGCCTGGTTCTGCTCCCACGCTGTCTGTGTTGCCAGGACCTGGTATCTCACGGCAACTCCCCTTTACTGGCACCTCTTTAAAAAAATCAGCTTGGCTGTTCGTGGGCTGCTCATAATAATTGCAAATCGGAGAATTAGTCTGTCAGCTTTGTCAAAAAATAATACCAAAATTTTTTTGAATTGCATTTCATTTATAAATTAATTTTAGGAAATGGGACCACATTACAATTTTATGTCATTGCTTCTGCAAGCATAATGGTACAGCCATGTATTCAGATCTTTGTCCTTTAATGAAGCTCTAAATTACTCCTTATAAATTGTCAGTCATTCTTTACTAAGTCAAATTTCTGAAAAGCCCTGCATGTGGTATAAATTTATTGCTGTTGTTATTTTCCATTATATTTTCTAGTTTTTTGGGGGGGTGTATTTTACTACTGGTATAGAGCAACACTAAAATTTGAAAGGCGTCTGCTCACAGTAGTGATGTCTCTTATTAGTTCTAACAGCTGGTGGCACTGTTTGTTGCGCAGAGTGTTGGGTCACCTCCGCTGGACAGTCTGCACCAGGTGCGGAGGTGGAGTCCAGTCCCGAGCTGCCTCCCGGTGAGTGTGGAGTGTCACTGGGACAAGGGACCCTGCCTCAGGACAGGGAGGCTCGGGACTGGGTGTCGTCCTCAGCCTTCCCAGGTGCCTGTCCCACCAGGCACCCCTGGCCTCTGCCTCAGTCCCCTGACGTCACCTTAACAAAGTACCACAGATTCGGTGGATTAAATAAAAGAAATTTACTGTCTCACCACTGTGGAAGCATGAAGTCCAAGGTCAAGGTATCAGCAGGTTGATTTCCTCTGAGGCCTCTGAGGAAGGAAGAGGCCTCTCCTTGAGCTTCTGGTGGTTTGCTGGCAGCCCTTGGTGTCCCTTCCGTGTGGAAGCCTCACCCCAACCTCTGCCCTGACCTTCACATGGTGCTCCCCATGTGTGAGCCTGTGGCCCGCGTTCCCCTTTATGGGGCACCAACCACGCTGGAGGAAGGGTCACTCCCAGCTTACCTTAACTAATGACATCTGAAATGACCCTGTTCCTAAACAAGGTTGCATTCAGAGGTACTGGGGCTTCAGGACTTCAACATATGAATTTTGAGAAAAACTCTTTAAACTAGAGCAGCTTCAAAGAACCCACCCAGACCTGTGCCCCAAGCTCTGCAATGTCACAACCTGCTCACGCCCTCCTTATACGCTGAGCACCAACAGAGAGGAGCTTTGCCCTCACCTGTTCTCTGCTTCCCACCCCGACTACAGGGGAGTAGTACTTCCCAGAGTCCCCAGCCAGGGCTGAGCCTGTGCTCCTGCTCTTCTGATTTTCAGACCACATGGGCCAGGGAGCCCCCCACAGTGCCCAGCTCCCTGTCTGAGCAGCCACTCCTCTCTCTGAATGGTGGCCCAGCCACTGTTTGTGCTCCGGGAGTTTGTCACAGTTTTTATTCCCACCCTCAGATCTACCACCTTCCCTACGGTTCCACTCATGTCAAAGGCTGCTTTCCAGCGGGGAGGCCGTGGTCTGTGCTCATTTGACATCCCATCAAAGTCATCCTCGGCCTGGCGTCCTTGCAGAGACACCTCAGTGCACAGGCCGGCCCTTCATCCCCCAGCTGTTTCTCATTCAAAAATAAAGGCACTTTCCCAAGTCTCACTGGCACGTGGGCAGGTAATCAGAGCTAAAAGCAAAGTTTTAACATATATTTTAAAGTTAAAGAGTTTTCTTTAAAAAAAAGAAGGCTAGGAAGCCGAGGAAAAGTCAGGACATGGATAAACGATGGCTTGGCAGACATGCGTGTTGTGACAACAGGGTGCTGGGTGAGGGCCCAGATGCATTCATTGTCCTCTGCACTGCTCAGCGGTGCCGGGCTGCCCTTCGCCGGCTTCCTCCTCCTCCTCCTCCTCCTCCTCCTCCTCCTCTCAGGCACTAGGAACAGCTGTGGGAAAAGGCAGGTGCCCCGAGGGGGGGGTAGGTAAAAAGCAGGCCACTGAGCCTCGTTTTTCCTCTCCGTCCAGCAAGGGGTCATAGTGTCCGAGTTCTGCCCACGTTCAACAGGAAGTGGTGTTTGCTCGTCCTGGCCTGAAGGTGAGTGTATACTGTGTATCGCTGGTCTCCCTGGGAACTTAAGGAAACTACGTCTCCATGTTGCTCCTACTTTCTCTCACATTTGCTTAGCTCACAGAGAGTCGTGGTACCCTCGGGGAAATGGTTTGGAATTGTGTGGTTTTATGTCTCTGATGGTGACTTGAGATTTACAAACACACAAAGCATTTGACATGAATATCTAAATTCTGGGTAAAGAATGAATACTCTCTGGAAACATCCAAAAATGCAAGAAAAAGAGAGTGCTCTTCTGAGCGAAGGGATTTACTTCAAAAAATCAAGGAGTCATAAAAGGTCTTTTAAAAAAGTCTCTACATACAGCCTGAGAGCCTGGAGAATCGGCGCTTTCTCTTCTCGTGGAAAACGGGACCCAGGCCTTGGAACTGGCCACCCAACACGCCAGCCCTTCTCAGAGATGGACCCTCCCCGCCACACGGGGAGGAGACACGCAATGCCATTAAAAGGCCTTTCAGTCTAGAAATCACACTTTCCTGTTGTTTTTAATAGACTTTATTTTCAGAGGAGTTTTAGGTTCACAGCAAAACTGAGCAAAGGGCGGAGTTTTCACACACCCACACCTTTGCACACCCAGCCCAGCCTCCTCAACTGTCAACAGCCTGCATGGGGGTGGGGGGTGGGCATGTTTGTTACCACCCATGAGCCTGCTGTGACACATCATCGTCATCCAAAGTCTGCACGAGGGTTTGCCCAGGCACCATACCTTCTGTGGACCTGGACAAGGGTGTAACCATGGGCACCCACCACTGTGGTGGCACACGGGACAGTCTCACTGCCCTGCAAACCCTCTGTGCGCTGCCTGCCCCTCCCCCCACCCCGCCAGCACTTGCCTTTTGAAGCATCTCGATCAACCTTTTTATTTTACAATAACTTCAGGTTTCAGAAGAGCTACAAGGATGTTACATGGAATCTCTGCACACCTCTCAGTGGGTTCCCCTCACTGTTAACTTCTTCACTGTCATGGTCATTGGTCAGAGGGGAGAAACCGACACTGATATGTTGCTCTTAATGAAACCCCAGACTTCACTTTTATTTCACCGTTTTTATTAATGTTCCTTGTGGTCCCAGGACCCAGCTGAGGGTGCCACACTGCATTTGGTTGGCACAGCTTCCCAGTGTCCTCTGGTCTGGTCTGACACAGCTTCCAGTTCGTCCTTGGCGGTCATGACCTTGAGAGCCGGACATTTGGGTTTGCTGGATGTCCTGCCTCATGATTAGCCTGAGGTTGTGGGGCTTTGAACACCCGTGCAGATGTGAACTGCCCTTCTCCTTACGGAAAATCGGGGGGTGCGTGAGACTTGCACACATCGTGGCCCGAGACCTGGCGATGGCAACTCCGCCACCTGGTCGGGGTAGCGTTTGCCGATTTCCCCACTGGAAAGGTCCCACGCTGTCCTGTCCCTGCGCCACGATTTGGAGAGACTCGCTGAGTGTGGCCCACTCTCAGTGTGAGGGGCGACAGGGGAGTGTGTGGCGACGAAGCCCCGGCCCTCAAAGGACTGGTGGTCCACTCTGATTATTGGGGCTCCCCTTTATGTCCTGCTCTTTTGATGGGTGTGTTCCATTTCATTCTGTTTGGTGGTAGCCAGGTGCCGGGGTGCAGAGCAGCCGGCTCATGCCCGCCTGACAGAGCCCGCTGCTACAGTTTTCATTTCACAAGCTGGTGGACAAACGCTGGCAGCCTGTGACCCAACCGTGGTGGGAGGATTCACACCACCGACATCGGCAAACACTGCAAATCTGGGCTTCTCGCCCCCGCCCCCACCCCACTGCTGGAGAGCCGGTTGGTGAACAGACACCGGTACACCCCTGTGTGTTATGTATGACAAATAAACACGAAATGCCCACAAATGTAAAAGGAAGTGATTAGATGTCACTATAGGCCCTTCGTTTCTATGCTGACTGAAACAGGAAAGGAGGCAGAACATACCCTCACTCTACCACCTCCCGCCTCCGTGGGACCCTCCGCCCTCACGGACGCTCAGCTGTGCATCTAGACGGCCTCCTGCTGTTTGCTCCCATCGGTGGGTGAGAGAGAACAGCCTCAGACTCCCAGCTGATAACCACTCTCAATATCAATATTTATTGATAGCATCCTGAAGGCAAACGGGAGGCTTCTCGATCACAACCATCATTATTTACTTATCGCAATAACTGTGTCCACCCCCCAGGCCCCCAGTGCGTCCCCTTTGGTGGTGCAGTGAGAGCCCGACAGGCAGAGAGGGGCTCACACCCCGCAGAGGGGCCCTGAAAACAGCAAGCTGGGGGCCGAGGTACATAACGGCCCCTCGGAAGAGAGGGAGAGGGACCTGATCAATCTCCTGTATATCTGCTCCTCCCAGGAGAGAAGGGGAAGTTCCTGGGGTTTTTGCCCTTCAGAACATGAGTAAATGTCTAAACAAATAGATATGATGGACAAACTGGAGTTTGTAGCCAAAGGCTTCTCCTCCTTTGAGATGTAAACACACAGAGAGAGGATTTCTAAATCCTACGGGAGGTCTCTGGGCTATGCAATCCTGCTTCACCTTTGTAGGCTGGTTCTCCAGCCCAGGTCTCCCACCCTTTGCTCAGAAAGCCCCACCCACACGGAGACATAAAACTGCTTCCTCCACTGCCCCAGACCATCCCCGGGTAAGAGGCAGGCACAGTGCAGATTCCAAAGTGCTCTTTAACAAGGGCTAAAAGAGAGCAGAGCTCCTTGGCTTTCCTCAGAACCAGGGTCTTGCATTTTCTTTTGCTGTAATCCAAATAATCCAAACACCAACATATTTATCAAAAGAGAAGAGGCAGCTCCAAACTCTAGGAGCCTGAAATTGAGCCCATGGGGACTCGGACGACAGTGTTTGGTCTTGTGAGGAGACGTGAGTAACACGTCCTTCTCCAGGAAAGTGGTAAGCAGATTGGTCAGGCGGAGTTGGTGACCCCTCTGCCGGCGGCCACCCCAGGGTGCCAGAAGCCCTCTTCGGGATCTGATCTCCCACGCAGTCTGTGGCCGACTCTGTCTCCATCACCAGAGACCTCTGCTGACCTCCTGAGTCGGCATCTCTGAGATTCTGGCGCCCAGGAATCCGTATTGTACAGTCTCCCAGGTAATCCCAAAAAACAAGCCAATTTGGTCCTCCCAGCTCAAAATATGTTTCTGGAAAAGGTTACAGCTCCACCTACAGGTGATGCGAGGTGAGAGCGGCTAAGACAGCAGTTGGAGTTTCAGCTCCATCGCACATCCGCTGTCCGACCCGACCCCAGCAGCCTGAGTCTCTTCTCCCCTGAAGAACAGAATAATGACAGTTCCTACCTCACAGGAGTGTTACATACGGGATTATTTGAGACAACATGTAAGACCCTTACAATAGCGCCTGATGGCGAGCGCTCAGCCAACATCAGCTCTCACTCTCTACCTACGCTTCCCCTTCGTTTGAGCTCTGACGACCTCCATCTCGGGTTGGGAAGCCAGACTGACCAGGGAGGACCGCATGAGGGGTGGACGCGGTGGAGCGGTGAACACTCCCATCCCAGGTGCTGGCGTCTGAACCAGGTCGTACACCTGCACTTGTGGTCCCTTCACGGCGAACTCATAACTGTGACTCCATAGCCCTGGAAGGAATGGCTACTACGTTTTCTCTTGCCCATCAATGTCCCCATAAGGCATCACCACGGCTTGTCAGACAGTCTGACTGGGGTCAGTGATTTAGTGGCGCACACTTTGGAAGTTAGCCAGTGTGAGTTTGAGTGGCCGTGTGACAAAGCACAAGTTACTTAGCCTCTCTGGTACACTTGGGTAGACATTCTTGTTTAGCCAATCCCATATCTATTTTCATCTCCTGTATCCTTTTTCATTTTGCATTGCCATGGTTAAAAAGCTAAGTGCTCACTCTCCTAACTTCTCTTGAAGCTTGATGTAGCCATGTGACAATGTTCTGGCGAGTAATTACAAGTCTTCTGGGATTGGAAGAGGCTTCTGGAAAATGTGCCACTCTCCCAATTAAAAACAACATACAAATGAATCTATAGCACTTCTTTCTCCTTCCTCTCACTTTTCACCACAATGTGACATGGGGTAACAGACTGCTAGTCATTCCCAATAACTACTCCACCTTATACAGTAGTAGAATTCTCCCTAGTTTTAAATGAGCATGGGGACAACCAAAGTAAAGATGTAAGGCCCAGCTTCCCTTGCAGCTAGATGTGACCATATAACCAAGTTCTCTAGAGATGTGAACACCCTGGCTGGTATAGCTCAGTGGATTGAGCACAGGCCTGCGAACCAGAGGATCGCAGTTCGATTCCCAGTCAGGGCACATGCCTGGGTTGCAGGCCAGTTCCCAGCAGGGGATACAAGGGAGGCAAGCACACATTGATGTTTCTCTCCCTCTCTCCTTCCCTTCCCCTCTAAAACATAAATAAATAAAAAATTTAGAGATGTGAACAGAAGTGACTTATGCATCTTCCAGGCAGGCCATAAGCTAGGGGCGCACCCTCACCTTCTCTTCCCTACGGGCTGGAATGTGGACATGGTGGTGCCTTACCCTGGATCTTGTGGACGAAGGTGCTCCCCTCCCCAGGGACGGGGAGCAACCAGACAGAGGGAGCCTGGGTCCCTGGCTCTGCTGCTGTGTGAGGGGGCATAACACCCCTATGGTCTCTGCTACAGGTGTCCAACCTGTATCCCAGCTAAAATGGATAGGTTACTTGCCACTTCACAGATGAGGAAATTGATGAACAGGAGAATAGACGACTTGGAGTCGGTCCTAGTCGGGAACGGGCCAGCTGTGCCGGGCTCCTTGCCTGCACTCTTCCCGTTGTTCTGTCCCAGTACAGACGCTGTGTAGGTGGTGTGCATGCATCTGTGAGTGTGTGTGCATACATTTAGATTGTTTTATTAATTTTTTTTAAATTAAAACTTTAGCCCTGGCTGGTGTGGCTCAGTGGATTGAGTACCGGCCTGTGAGCCAAAGGGTCGCTGGTTTGATTCCCAGTCAGGGCACATGCCTGGGTTGTGGACCAGGTCCCCAGCAGGGAGCGCACAAGAGACAACCACACAGTAATGTTTCCCTCTCTCCCTCCTTTCCTCTCTGTCTAAAAATAAATAAGTAAAACCTTTAAAAAAGTAAAACTTTAGAGATTAAGTCATGCTCTAATTGCAGCAGGGGTACTTGGGATTCAAAGACACTTTTTAAAAGCCTCCTTTTGTAAAATGAAGGTGAGGTCTCTAGTTTTGTTGCGTCTTGTTGTGCAACCTCCTTCTACTACATCTACCTACATACAGCAGGCTGCACACGCACGGGGAGAGAGAGAAATGTGCCCAAACTGCCCTGATATTCTGTGACATTCCCTTTGGGCATCATTTGTCATGTTGAGGGAGGGGGTAATGGAGAGGAGAGCGGGGGACACGATGGGTCCTCCATCCCGCCACACTGCTGGATGTTTAAATAAAATCCCCCTAGACCGATCCCATTGGCAGTTTAAAGTGTGTTTCTATCGCACAAGAGGTTCAGAAACTAAGAAACATTACAGGGAGGAGGATGGAGCCAACTGGGACGGTGCTTTTGAACCTAAAAGGACTGTGGGTTTAGTGGGAGTGCAGTTCCTTGATTCTGCCTTCTGGCGGCGCTCTCCCCGTGATTAGTGAGAGCCCAGTGCACATGCCTGCCAGGAGGGGAACAGCCGAGGTACATTGTAGTCACTCTGCAGATGTCAGGGACGGAAGGGAATGGACTGTCCGGCCGCTACAAGGCAGACGATTCACAGTGCTAATTGGGGCTTGTTTTCAGAGAGTAAATAATATTAATAGTAAAATAAGCCCAAACTAATATTAGGTTTGATGTTGCTGGTAATTAAGGAGAAGGATCTGCTTCTAAAATGCCATTTTCATGCAAAAGGTAAACCTTGCTGCCGTCTCTGCCAGACGTAAAATGACTTTGGATGAAAAATAATGGAATCACAATGATTCCGAGATGAACTTCAGGGTTTGAGAGGAGACGTCAGCAGTCGAGGGTCTCCGGGACAGACGGACAATCTGTAGTTCTCAGAATGGCCCAAATACACTCCGGGGGGGACGTGGCGGCTCAGACCCTGGTCACGGGGACAGGCGGGGCAGGGGAGCAAGGAAAAAGGAAACTGCCGGTAAGTCATCCTGCTAAATCCTTCCTGCACCCCAGCCTCTGCTCCACGACCCAAGCTGAAACCCGAGCTCACCAGCTCCGGGGTCTAATTGTCCTCACCCGCTGTACTCCTCACCAGCTCCTTCTCCCCGGCCACACTCACCTCGCGCCCCCTCCCGGCAGGAAAGCAGGAGGTTCTGGCTCCCACCGCTCGAGTCCCCCACCTTCTACCTCCAGGTGGGAGGACGCAAGGCCTTCCTTCCCCTTCAGAGCCTCTCTCCTCCCTCACAATTAATGTTTGTTGACTAGGATTGTTTTTGTTCTCCACTTCATTCGTTTCTCCTCTTTAGTTCTAACTTCTTTTCTTGCTGGAGGTTGCTTCTGCCATTCTTTCTCTCACTTGTTGAATTAAATAGCTTTATTTGGCCATTTTGTATTTTTTTTTGGTCTGAGAGATGTATTAACTCCATAAAGTATTGTGATTGCCACATCCCATTATCTTTTACTTGCGATGTTTTTATTGTTACTAGATTCTAAATATTTTGTGATTTTTATTATAATTTCTTTTTTGAGACAGACATTAATGTATTACTGTGATTTTTTATTTAATTTTTCAAACTAGGGGGATAGTTTGCAGTATTACTCGCTGGCTTGGCTGCATCTGGTCAGTAGTATTCACTGAGACTTTTTTGTGGCTCGGTACATATTTGTTCTCTGATAGACTCAGGTGGTTCTACTGAGCCCCCTTTGTCATATTGTTCAAATTTTCTAAGTCCTTAAAATAATTCTGTCTGCCTTATAGATCAGACTCTGAAAAAGGTGTGTTAATCTCTCTCACAACTAGTAAGACTATACCTACAGTTCCTTGAAATTCTCTAAAGGTTTAACTATTCTGAAACCAGTGTTGTTAGGTGCAGATGAGTTTGGAACTCTCCTTGTTTCCTGCAAAACTGCTTAACTCATTGTTTGTGTGGTCACCTTCCTTATCTTTAACACTGATCACTGCTATGGAAAAATATTCATTTTTAATATAATATTAAGCTATTATTAGTCATTACTACTCTGAGTTAGGTTAATATCAACATGGCTGTAACAGCTGTTTTTTTTTCTACATTATATAAAAAAGTGTTTCAGGAGTCAGGGCCGTGGTGGGACCAGCCCTCTGGTGAGTTCAGTCCAGTCTCTCCTTGCCCCGCGTGTCCAGGGCCGGGTGGGCGAGGCCCCACAGCCTGGGTGGCTGAGACTTTGCCCGTAACCCCTCTGGGTGCACGTTTTTGGTGTCTTCTGTGAAGGGAGGGAGGTGCATTTCCAACGAGTCTGAGGTCATTTCTAGCCGAGCCACACGCTGTGAATCTAGGATTTTTATTGCAGTGGCGACCTGCTTTCCATGTATGGGAATTTCAGATGCTAAGTACTTTGACGAGAAAGTCAACAAAGAAATCCCCAGGATGGGGCACAGGAAGGTGGGGTGAAAGAGAACACTGGGAGGGGCACAGACGGAACCAGGTACCTGCCGGGAGGAGCCTGGCCCCTTTTCTTTATACAAACGCTCAGACTAATCATGACTTGCTTCCCCCAAAAGATTCCCCTTTGTATCTTTTGTATCTCTAAAAAAACTGAAACAACCATTTTCAAAACAAAGCAAGCTATACGAGAGGATAAAGCATTTTTTAAACATAGCATGACTTTGAATTATATTTTAGTGCTCCAAATATATAACCATGTAACTGTTAATGAGTTTTTAAAAACACGTTATATAAGCCTCCTATTTTTCTCGGAAATCTTGCCTATGCCAGTGTTTTTCTAGAACGTTACATAATTTGGGAGAAGCTTAACACCAAAGTTCAGATACAAAGCCACGTCGGAATCCCTGACACAGTCCTTCCACTGGTCCACTAGGTGGCAGTATAGGATAACAAATAATGATATTCCAAGGCACTAAAAGTGTGAAAAGCTACTTTTAATAATAAATGTCAGCTTCGCAAAGATTCAGAGAATAGAAAGAACTTCAGTGCTTTTCTATCTTAACGTTAAAGCCTGGTGGGTCTATTAGAGCCATCCTTTTCCTCCACACATTCTATTTTAAGTAAAAATTCCGGAGACAAACTATGAGGAATAGGAGGGTCGGACTTTTTGAGACGTCTTTGTCAACACTTACCTAAAAAAAAGGAAAAGTCACCTCTAAGCAAAGAGCGCTTTCACTAGACACCAGCAATCAGGCGTAACAAAGCCTTTCTCAAAATCATATCTTGAATTTTATTTGGCAATTAGTGATCTAGAAAAGAAAATCAACATTTTAACTCCAGGGAAACACCAATGCCACTGAAGGTCAAGGCCACAGGCGGCAAACTGGGACTCTACAAACTCAGGGCGCGACCACCTTTTGTTTGGTCTGAAGAGTGTGAGTGTGGACAGGGGGCATTTTTAAGATTTGCCCGTGTTTCCGTTTGAGCAGTTTCATGCAAAATTCCAGATTCCTGGCTTTCCTGGAGCATCCAGAAAACCTGCCCGTATTTTCACACGGAACAAGAGGCCGGAGTCAAGAGGTGATTTGCCCCTGTAACGGAGCTGGAGGCCTCCAGTTTTTTCCGTTCGCTATCCCAGCACTCTTAGTTTTCAGGCCTCAGTACGTGAGTTCTGGCTGAGGAAGAACGCACAGCCAAGGCTCACATCCAGGAGAAAGTTTACGCAGAACGTCACAGAGGTGGGAGGAGTGAGCTGTGGAAGGACCGAGCCAGCTGGGCTGTGGACTCAGGGAGCAAGTTACAGAGGCAAAGGAGGGGCCCTTGGAGCAGAGGAGAGAGACAGCGGGGGACCCCTGTGCCTGGGGGCGGGGAAGACCCTGCCGGGCTTCAGAAAGAGAGTGTGCTGGGGACAGGAGCAGGTGGGACAGGGCGAGAGCCACCACCGCTGGGCGTCTGTCCTGGGGGGTGGGGTGATCTGCTCTCTAAAGGCAGAGATCTGAGGGGGGTCCCAGGGGAGGGCCTCATGGAAATATTCATTAGCTTCCCAGGTGTGTCCTTTCAGGGTCGTGCTCTCTAGTCTTGGGCATGGGGGTCGCTGGTCATTGCATCTGGTCCTGAGGCAGCCATGACGTCAATTCATCTGGTTTTGCTGCTTTTCTGGGCCTGGATCTAAAACGCAGCTGAGGCCTAGAAGTTACCTCCACTTAGACCAAAAATGACTCTGTGGTAGCTGACTTAAGGCTCTTTTAAAAAAGATTTTATCTGTATATATTTTTAGAAAGAGGAGAAGGGAGGGAGAAAGAGAAGGAAAGAAACCTTGATGCAAGAGAGAAGCATCCTCTACACACCTGAACCAAGGACCAAACCTACAACCCAGGCCTGGGACCCAACTGGCAACCCTTCAATGTGCAGGACAAACCCATCCAACTGACCATCTGGTCATGATGGTGGTCAGAACCTCACTGTTCTGAGGGCTTAGTGCAAGGGCTTCGATGGGAGTCCTATGAGGACATTCTCTGGCCCCTATTTCTCCTCTAAGGGGGTCTTTGTAAAGAGCAGCACCAATAAAATGACACTGGTCTGGTCAAGAGACCATAAAGTGTACAAAACAAAGTGGAGTCACTCATGTCAACCAAGACGGCTGCCAGTCAGCCATGACACTTCGTTTCAAGAGGGAAACTACATAAATCAGAGCAGACACATCTGGCAAGGAGACACGCCTAAGATATCTGCACACGTGATCAGAACAGCCCTGTCTTCAGAGTGGGAGACCCACAGATAAGTTCCCGGGGACATTCCCCACTTGCCATCAGGGGAGCCAAGACACTTATCAAATGACCCAGAAGGGTAGAGTCACCACTCTCAAGGTATAACTGAGGCGGGTTCCAGACCACTGCTGAGACAGCCGAGCTCCACCCACCACGGTGCCGCTCCACTGCATGCTGATCTCCCTTGGCATTGGCCACCGGAGGCTCTGCCCTGCTGGACTGAGGCCTCCGTCTGCCCTGCCGCTCACCTGGCTCCGGAGATTCTCCTCTGCAAGACACTGACAGCTCCCTTGCCCACAGTGCCGTCTCCCAGACCTGCAGACTGAGACTCAGGGACTCAGGTTCATTATCCCCTGATTCTCTCATGTGATGTTAGTACCGATCATTTCTGAGTGATTTGTGTTGTTATTAGGTTAGTATAGATTTGGATTAAATCTGCATTAATAAAGGCTGAGTGAACATTCATTAATAAAAGATGAGTGAATAACAGAGTCACCTGTGTTGGCTCTCGGCTATTTCTCTGTGCTGGTGTCACCTGAGGGACTGGTGGTCACACAGACAGCTCAGTGCTTTCAGTTCTTAAGGCCTGGATCAGACAACCAAGCAGGGACCGAAGGCTGACTTATGAGGTCTGTCCACAAAAAGTCCAGCCATTGTTAATACAAGAACGGTTTGTGCAATACCTGACAGCCAAGGAGAGTGGACTGGAATGCACATGCATGAACAATGACGGCTTCACTGTACTAGTCAGTGGTGGCAGTAGATACCATTGAGTGAGCATGTGTACTATGTGGCTGTCACACTCAAAATGACTGAGCAAGTAGAGCAATGAAGCTGCCTCAAATTTTGCATTAGGCTTAAACATTCCTCCATGGAAAATATTTAGATAATTCAGAAGGCCATGGCTATAGGCAACTGGCGATTGGCAGCTTCATCATGACAACAGACCCACTCATGCATCATGTCCTGTGCAGTTTTTTGGTGAAACATCAAATCACCCAGGGGACTCGTCTGCCCTACAGCCCAGATTTGGCGCCCTGTGACATCTGGCTTTTCCCAAAACTAAACTCACCTGTGAAAGGGAAGAGATTTCAGACCATTGATGAGATTTCAGGAAAATACAACAGGGCAGCTGATGGCGATTGAGAAGAGAACTGTGTGAGGTCCCAAGGTGCCTACTTTGAAGGGGACTGAGGCATCATTGCCCTACGAACAGTGTTCCTTGTATCTTCTTCGATAAACATCTCTATTTTTCATATCACATGCCCGGATACCGTCTGGACAGGCCTCACATGGGAAAGACTATGCAGCGAAGACGATCTGGTGGCCGTCTACCACAGACCAGCGGCACGCCAGGGGAGGGTCCAAACCGCATGGCCAGTGACACGAATGGTCAGGGGTCTAACCGTAGGACCAGCAATATGCCAGGGAAGGAAAGGTCACCCTGGGGGCAGCCGAGGTCCTTGTTTCGCCAGTTTGGCCTATGGCTCGGTCCCCCTGGCTTTCCGCCCAGGTGACCTTCCATACCTGGCCCATCATCCCCCTCTGCTCATGTCTGTCTCACTGTCTGCTACCAATATCGCTATTGTCTGAACCCTTAGTCACAGGTGACTGTGGCCACCATGACCCACGCTGTCCACACTGGTGTACAACAAGGACTCAACGCAAGTGCAAGGAGTGCTCAGTCTCTCTACCCACACACACTTCACACTCCAATCCATTGCTCTCTTGCACATCTGCCTTTTTCCCTGTTCTCCCCAGTCCAGCACCCATCCAAAGACGCGGAAGCAGCTTTGGTGGATATACACATGCAGCAGGGTTTACGCAAACACCCTGTCAGCGGGAAGCGCCTGATTGCTATGAAATGTTAACTGCAGGGCACATGGCATATTTATTTCTAAAGAGCTCCATTTTCAGCCAATGAGCCAGGACTGGGGAAGGTGGGGAGATAAGGGCAGACACGCAGCAAGGAATCTGGTGGGGGGGGGCGGTGTGAGGGGAGTGGGAGGGGGAATCCAGGTAGCATATTCTTCAAGACAGAAGGGAAGAGGGGCTGAAAACAGCGGCCTTTCGAGGAGGAGATGTAGTGACCTTTGGTCTCTGAGTAGCAGGAGGTAAAGCATACAAACCAACTTGTGGCTTTGACAGCCACTGTGAGGGCTGGAAAACACACTCACCACCGGAGGGCGCTGGTGAGCCGGCTCAGGCAGAGGTGATCGGTTCCCTTCTGTCTGGAGTCAAAATGTGTCCCCTCTGAGAGTCCTGGTTCTGCTCTCTGCCTTTCCCGTGCAGACACTGGAGCGTTTTGAAAGCAGAAGATACAACCCTCACACGCATTACATCCCCCTGGGTGGTGAGAATACAAAGGTGCTGCGATCTTTGTGTTACTGTACGCTCCGATGTCTTTGTCTCTCCACTTAGCATCTCGACGTGCAGCTGTTCCGCAAATAGCGGCTGTTTCGCCATCTTGGCAACTTTCTCTTGGGAGCCGACAAATAACAAAAAACTAGTGATTCTTTGCCTTACTTTACGTGATGGTTAATTTTATGTGTCAGTTTGGCTGGGCTACAGTGCCCAGATATTTGGTGAAACACCCGCCTAGATGTTTCTGCAAAGATGTTTTTTGGGTGAGATTAACACACAAATTGGTGGACTGGGGGTAAAGTAGACGATGGGCCTCCCTGGTGTGGGTGGGCCGCGCCAAATCAGTTGAAGGCCTGAGTAGCAAAGGGCTGACCTTGCCCGCCCACGCCAGAGGGAATCCAGGCAGCAAGCTGGCTCTGGACTCTGGGTCTCCAGCCTGCTGCTCTACACTGAAGATTTCGGGCTCACCAAGCCTCCACAATTTCATAACCAATTAATTCCTTAAAATAGATCAATAAGTGATAGATAAATAGACAGATGGATAGATCGATTTAAAGAATTAAGGAGACAGAGATGGAGATAGAGACGTTTTGTTGGTTTGATTTCCCTGGGCAACCTTGGCTAATACACTCTGTAAAAAGTACTTTCACATCAGCTGTCTGGTAGGTAGATTTTGGAAGTCGTTTCTGTGAATCAGTCCATACAGCCTTTTCAAACTTCTTTTCCTTGGGAGGGGACATAAATGTTCATCATACTTTCTTCATTTCTCCTCGCCGATTGTCATTGCCAACATCTAACCCCACAGAGTCCACTGAATTTTCATCGTATCTAGTATATCAATATAGATCTTGGAAGGGTTGTACAAAGTATGGTAAGGCTCAATGTATTGGTAACACTTTAAAAAATAATTAGTGACCAGGAGCTTATTTATTCCCTAACTTTCCCACTATTTTCAAAAAAGTAAATTTTATGCAAAGAATGTAAGGTTTTAACACATCAGTTGAGAAAAAAATATTCCTAAAGTGGGTTTGAAATTCAGCACTGAATCTCCTGAGAGTGATGAAGCTTTGTTTAAATAAAGATGGCTAATAAAAGCCCTGGCTGGTGTAGCTCAGTGGGCTGAGTGCCAGCCAGTGAACCAGAGGGTCACTGGTTCAGTTCCCAGTGGGGCACATGCCGGGGTTGCAAGCCAAGTGTCCAACAGAGGGCGCTCAAGAGGCAACCACACACTTTTGTTTCTCTCCGTCTCTTTCTCCCTCCCTTCCCCTCTAAAAATAGATAAAAATCTTTTTTTAAATAGATGACTAATAATGCATTTATCAAGAGCTGCTAGGGCTGATGTAATTGGCAACTCACACACACGTTTCCAAAAACAGGTGGCCTTTTAAACCCATGATCTCACACTAGCACCTTCCTCATCCTGCTGAGCTCTTTTCCTTGACGCAGCTCATTGACAGATCTTTACTTGCCCGCAAACCAGCCCTTGTCCGCATGCTTAGGGCCCAACACAGACGGTGGTCTCGTCACCTCTGGTGAGGCAGCTGTTTCAGGTCGTGCACGCTGACCCAGACATGAAAGCAGCAAACGGCTTTGTGCTTGTCAGAAACTGACTGCCACACCACGCAAACCCCTTCCCCTCACAACCCCGCTTCGTTTGGGGGGGATTTGTCGTGCGCTATAACTAGCTTTAGGCTTCAGCCAAAATTCTAAGAAACAGGCAACATCCCATTTTTCATGATATGTACTTTATTTTTAGTTTTTTTCTTGGTATCACATTCATTAGCCCTTCATGACCTCCATGCAAATAAATACTGACCCGTGAATCTGAAGTCTAAAGAGACCAAGGAAGGATGACAGTGTGCAAGAGCGCCTCTTCTCTCTTTACACCTTTGATATTAGACAACGAATCTGATTAGACATCATAAAAATCAGTGCAGTAAAGCAGTCTGTGGGAAAAAAGGCTATCTGGGTGATTTTCAGTTTAACAGGGGGTGATAATTAATTGCTCCTCCTCTTCAGAGTTCAGAACTAACTAAGAAGTAGAGTCAGGGGCATGGAGGCGAAGACATCAGCCTCACAACCCAGAAAAGCCTGGGTCGGAGACTGCGGCTTATCCGGTAGGATTCCCACGACTTCCCCCCAATACCGGAACCACACGGTCCGCAGGCAGAGGCCGGGAGTGCGGGCTTATTGTAGGCAGGCCGACCCCAGAGAGAACCACACGGCCTCCTTTGGAGGGGCCACACTCAATCAAGAAGTCAGACAAACCGAGATCAGATCCCCCCTGTTTTCCAACCCAGAATGGACAGCCAAGAGAGATGCTTCCACTGTTCCGTGCATCTTTTTCCTCCCTTCCTCCTTTCAGAAAAGGTGGGATGGGGGGCAAAAGTGCCCCTTCAAGAGAAAGAACTAAAGCTACGAACACACAAAGAGAAGAGAAAAGATTGCCCAGGAGCGGGAGAACGAGGGAGGGCAGCATCTCGACCTTCATCCGCTCTGAAGGCTGGATCTAAAACCAAGAGCTGTGGCCGGGAAGCCAGGGAGGCAGTGCAACGGCAGCCGAGCCCGGCCGGGAGGGTCTTTGTTCCAAGCCGGAACATTTGGATGCTATTTGGCCGCACATGGGAGGGCAGTCCCAGTTTCGAGTGGGAAAAGAACACGATTACAGCAATGCTTTAAGAAGATTAAGTGGGCAACAGGGCTCAGAGCACAGTATCCAGGGAGAATTTGGAAGCAGGTCAGTTCGAGGCTCCTGTCTGAAGCAGAGCAACGTTAATTAGTGTCACCGCGGCGGGACTGGGAGGGGAGTGGCATTTGCCTGGTGCTGTGGACTTTACACTGTTCCTGTCCCATTCACTCATCACCCCTTTGGGTACCGCTATTGCAGGAAGCACGCGGCTCAGAGATAAACACACCGTAAGGCAGTTTGTCCACAGATGTTCACTAAACCGGCACAAGGAAGACTCGGGAGAACTTGGTGACGACACACAGGCAGGGAGCCAGAGATGCCTCATCGCCTTCAAGATCTGCAATAATCCACTCATTCCCCAAACACCCGTGGAGTCCCTGCTGGAGTCCCAGCAGGGGCAGGACCTGCCCCAGATGCCAGGCTGCAGCAAAGGAGGAGGCAAAGACCAGAGGGAGCTCATACACTCAAGGCACCTACACACTGTACATTGACAGAGATATATGAAGAATAAAATATCGAGGAGGAAATGGAAAAATCTGGGTAAGAGAGTAGAAGGTCATGAATGTGCTCATTTAGAAAGTGCCCTCAGTGAAGTCCTTCTAGAAGTGACTTCTGATCAGAAATGGGGAGGGGGGGGGGTGACCCACGCTGAGTTCCGGAAGAGTGTGGGGCAGAAGCAACAGTAAGGGAAGTGGGCACCCATCTAGTGTGTTCTGGAGGCCCCAGGGAGGCCTGGGTGGGCGCAGCAGAGCCCCCAGTTCTGGTGGTAGGGCGGCAATGAATCCAGAGGGCCAGCCAAAGGCCACTTCCTGAAGGGGCTTGTGGCAGCCTGGCTAAGGACATCTGGCCATTGTGCAGAGGTGTCATGTATAGAGGGCAAAGGGTAGACATCCAGGGACCACAGAGAAGCCACCCTAAGAGTCCAGGCAAGAGACGATCGATAGTGACTCAGACTCGTGACTTTGTTAGAAAAGAAGAAAATCAGCCAGATTCCTAATATATGGTAAGATAAAGAGTAGAGGGTATTTTATTGAATTTGATGTGGAGTGGCAGAAAAAGAGAGAAATTAAGGATGTGTCCAAGGTTTTGGCTCTGAGCACACAAGGGCAAATAACAGTGTCCTTCCTCAGAAGGGAAATAGCGGGCCAAGAGCTAGGAGCTTTGAGGGGACAGTAGACAATGGGAACCAGAGAGACAGGACAAAAAGCCAGGAGAACAGGGTCAAGCGAAGGTGGGATAGAAAAGACAGATGCCGGACGCGAAAACAGGGCAAGCTTGGGAACGAAGGCGTGGAGGCCCACCTTCTCTGCTTTCCTACCCTCTCCGGTCCTATCTCGGATAAACCTGCTGGTCACTCCAACTGGAGATGTTGCAGAGGATTCTGGAGTGAAGGAGGAAATTCCGGTTAGAGATAAGAATTGACAAGGCTTTCCCATCAGCAAACACAGAGGAGCCAGGAGGGAGGAGGTGGTTCTTGGACTCACCCAGTCTTCATCAAGTACTCACTGCATCTGAAACATTTTCTGGAACCCAGAGATACAGAGACCAAAGACACGGTCCTTCCCTCCAAAGGGCTCACGGTTTAGTTGACATACAAGCAAGGAAACAACCAAATACGCTGCAGTAAGTTCTATAGCAGAAGTTTCAGGGAAGGTGCAGGAGGAGGGGGCATAAGGAGACCCAGGAGACACCGCCTCCAGGAGTTCCCCAAAGTCTTCCTGCAGTAGATGACATCTGAGGGGGGTTTTGAGGGTTAAAAAGGGTCGTCAGGCAGAACATAGAACGTCCAGGCCCAGGAGAGGGGGGGTCTCAGGTAGGGGAACGCAGTGAAGGGCACGGAGGCTCGTGAGGGCGTGACGTGGCCATGCAGCAGAGTGAGGCTGGGTGGCCGGGAAGGAGGACGCTGTGGGTGGCAGCAGGGAGAGATCGGGAAGGCCCCTGTAGGCCATGCAAAGGAGGATGCCAGACGGAAAGCCGACAAGTTCAGTTTCAGAAATGCTGAGCTTGAAATGCAAATGGCCCACGTCTAGAGGATAACAGAAAGTGAAAGGTCAGAACTTTAGGGACGGTCGAGGCCAGAACTGTACCCTTATTTCTGTACCCGTCCATAATATTTCAGAGTCTCCCTCATGGAGATCACTGTCGATGTCACAGACATGAATCAAAGGTCTAAGAAATAATGCAGAGGAAAGAGGGGCAGGAAAAGGACAGGGTTGGAGGCATTGCCCACAGTTCAAGGACTGGGAGAGGAGAAGTGCAGAGAGAAATCAGGGCAGGAGCAGGCGACCGGGGATGTTTAAGAACTGGAACAAGGTATTGTCATGGAAGCCAAGGAAAGGGAAGAGTCACAAAGGAACCCACTATAGGCAACATCAAACAGAGGTCAAGGTTAAAGAAGGTAAAAAGCAGAGGGAAGGCCATCAAATGTGGTGACCAAATGGTCCCATGGTGACCATCTCAGGACAATTTAGGTGAAGGCAGGGTGGTGCAAGTCAGCAGCAAGGACTCCGAGTGCTTAGGATCGAAGAGAGAAAGCAGAGAAGGTGGACTTCCATGCCTTCATTCCCAAACCTGCCCTGTTTTCGTGTCCGGCATCTGTCTTTCGTATCCAACCTTCGCTTGACCCTCTTCTCCCGGCTTCTTGTCCTGTCTCTCTGGTTCCCGTTGCCGAATGTCCCCCCATGATGGCATCTCCGCCAACCGCCGAGCTCTGAGCTGAATCGTGAATTCCATCAGATCGGGAAGCAGGTCAGAGGCCACCTTGAAGAAATGTGTGCTGTCATAGATTCTGTAAAGTGAACACAACCTCTTGAAGGACACCCTCAACCTGGAAGGGCCCCCACCCACCTGTGAACGGTGGTTACCCCTGCACCCTGGCCACTTGGAGGTTGGGATGGCGGTGGGTGCTTGTTCATTTTACCAGTGACAGCATTTTATTGTTTTACGTGAATGCTGTTGGTGTTGTTTTGCAACAATAAGAAAATGTGTTGGTTTTCAATTTTTAAATATTTTGGTTTAAAAAAATGACACGCTCTCCATTCTTCTAACCCGCAGAGGTGCCATTTGGCTAAGGCCGTCTATACTTCTTCTTTCCCTTGTTTTCTTCCCATCAGTCTTTGGCAGCCGGAGTTAACTCAATGGAAATGTTGGCAGACGCTCAAGTCAGATGTTTGTTCTCTTTACTGCCATGGCCACATCCAAATAATTGTTCTCCTATATTAATTGATATCTAGCTTTTATCATTATTGGATCTTTGCATATCCAAAGCCACTTATGCAAATTAAAACAATGACTCCACTCAATAAACTGGGAAGGAGAACCACAGTCACCATGAAAGTAGGTGAAGCCAATCAAAGACCCATTTTCATCATTTTCTTTTCAGAGACCAACAGCTGAAACAAGTGGAATCCGGACGGGAGCAGTTGGCCACTTCTTCCAACCCCCACTATTTATAATAGTAATAAACAGCACAAATATAAAACAAATTAGGTAGTTTTCCCCCTGAGCCAATCAATTACTGAGTCACAACAACTTTACCTTCTGCTGCTTGAATCTTTTCCTTCTCTCGCTGGCTCATCCAGGCCCATCGGTCTCTCCTGGGACATGTCCACAGCCTCCCAAGTCTATTCTTCTTCGTCGTAAAGACGTCTTCCACATCGGTCACTGGAATGAACTATCTAATGCAAAAGCCAAACCATTGTCTTATTTAAAATCCTTCTGTGACCCTAAAGCCACCACGGGATGTCGAAGCTCTTTATCACAGCACACAGGACCCCTGGTCTCCTGGCTCCTCCCACCGGCGTAGCCCCCGAACCTGGGCTCACGGTCTCATTCTAACTTGGGCCATTGTGTGGAGCTCAAATCCCTGCCAGACTCAACTCTCTGCTTTGGGGAAACTTAGTCTCCTCGTCTGTCACCACACCTCGATCGGGGCCACCGCGAGGTGGCAGGTTTTCCTCATGTTCACTCTTGGTGGAAACAGTTGATGCATGACTGCCTTCCCTCTCAGACGGCTTTTACGATCTTTATGAAAATATGTTCATTTCCTCCCCAAACTGCTGCAAACTCAGAAGTCTTCGCTAAATTGCAGGATGAAGTAAGAAAAGCTAATTGTATACCATGTTCCAAAGTCAAGACATACTTAAATTCTTAAATTCGTGTGAAGGCTGATGCTCCAGTATGACTTCCTGTGTTCACCTCTACATAAAAACTTCCATTCTACCAGGCACCTACTGCGCACATAGAACTAGGTTTGTATAACACTCAACTCACTATAGACATAAACACACACATATAACTTAAATCGCCATATCTCTGCTTAGAAGATTACTTTTCTGATACCATCTCTTAATAATATTATTGCTGTTTCACAGGTGGTCTAACAGATCATTCCCACAGGTCAATAGCATTAAGACCAGATCCTGTCTGACTTTCACCAGAACCCAAAGAAATGCACCTTCTCAATTACTGTTTATTCACTTCTTCTGCACCAGACTCCTAAAAGGAAGAACAAAAGGAACTAATAATTACAGACTTGCCAGAAAGCATCCTCAGGAACTGTTGAAAGAGCTTCCGAATCTACAGACCTCGATCACGCAAACACACAAAACAGTGCAGTAGCCACAGTGCTTAGGGTCTACCGACCTGCTGAGCCCTTCCACCCTGCGTGACCTACTCTTGGAAGATCTTCCTCAGGTGCCTAGAAAATGTCTTCAGAGACAGGAGTTTCCACTGCAGACCAGAGGAAGCAAGACTTTAGACAAAATGCAGAGCCCTTTGCAGCACAGGACTGTCGATGGCCCATGGACAGAGTCAAACACCCGTCCTCCAGCAGCTTGCAAAACCCTCCTGGAGTCTCTCCATCCAGGCCTGTCATTCGCCAGTAGTACTTTTTGAAGTTAGAAGTATGTTTTCTAAATATTTAGGAGAAACCCTCTTCTCTAATAGTGCTTTTGCTTGTATGGCAGGATTCCGCTCAGATCCTAAATTGTGTCTCGTTTGGGGCATGGAGGCGCCTGTGTGTCCAGGGACCTGGGGAACGGATGTGAGGGTGGAGCAGGGCAGCTGTCTGTCCAACACTCACCGCCCCACCCCCAGCCCACCCTAGGCAGGAAAGGGCCCCCGGTTCCTGAGAATGAGCAGACCCAGCTCTCACGCCCCACAGAGAGAAGACTCGTGCTGGGAATGGCTGCATGGCCGGGACCTGCCAAGACCGCCTGGCCTCGATCCTGTGCTCACAGAGGTACAGGGGTACGAGGCAGGGAAACAGCCGGCCCCAGGGCTGTGAGCTGCAAACGAAGACCAGAAAAGCTCCCACCCACTCTTTGGCAGGGGACAGGGGCCAGGAACTGTGACACGTGTTGGGGCAGCAGGGGGAGAGAGAGAGAGAGAGTCCCCGGAAGGAGGGAGGCTCTCCTGCCCCTCCCTTCCCCAACAGCCTGCACTGAAGGGAGTCTAAAGTCGGAACAAAATTGGTTCATAGGTCACTTTGGTGTAGTGTTCACAGCACACTTCCATTTGGGGGAAGACATTGACCCCCGATTCTGTCTCAGTGTGATTAGACACACTCAGACCCCAAGGGGAACAGCGGCTTGATGCGGGGAAACAAAACCAAAGCATCTCTGGACATTGGAATCTCATAAATGTTACCAATACTCAAAAATCAAAATGACCTGTCCGCCCGCACTGGGAGCCAGCACTGGGGCCCAGCATGTGGTGGGGTCAGGAAAGAGCGGAGCGGAGGCCAAGGCCCCGAGAACTGGCCTGGTCACCGCGGATCGGCCAGCCTTTATTTTGTTCATGTGCCCAGGACGAAATTCCACAGAGGTCAAAGAGGTAGGCCGGGCTCAAGAGAGGCCAACAGAATAGTCCAGCACTTTGTCCTGAAGGGAGAAAAAAAGGGAACCAGAACAGGAATGGGTGGAAGGTGATGCCAGCTAAAAATAGGAAGGGGTCTAGAGAGAATGCCCCTTCTTCAATGCCCTGGAGATTCAGTGGCTCATCTTGCTTGCTACCTAAGGAGGCGAGTTTTAAGGTGATCCCAGGCCTGGAACCTAACCAGCGTCATAAAACGAAGTTAACCTTTGGAGCAGTGTGAACTGGCAGGTGATAAGCATTAGGATAAACAGAGTGTGTTTCCTACGTCCAGCTGGCCTCACTGGGCTGTTCTAGATAAAACACCTAAGGCCGTGCACCAATCCCAGCTTGCCTGGACAAACTGGTTCCGAACCTCGCCCGCCTTTCACTCGCACTGCGACAGCAAACTCGCCCGGGGGCGGGCGCTCCACCACCAGGGCCGGGACAGCGTGTCTTCAGGTTCCACGTCACGCCCAACAGGGAACAGAGTGGTGGCCAGCTGGCCATCAGATGGGTGTGCTGGCCATTGTCCCGTTACTGGTGAGCACCCCGAGTTTTCGGTAACTCATGCAGCCGCGGGACAGGTGGGAGGGGCAGGAGATGGGTGGGGTCACAGCAGAGTTCTGTTATTATTTCAATCTGACGAGTGAGCGAGGGATCTAATGATTTTTTAAATTTATTTTATTATTGATTATGCCATTACAGTTGTTCTATTCCCCCCTTCATTCCCCTCCACCCTACCCCCATCCCCACCATTACCCCCCCTTTAGTTTATGACCATGTGTCTCAAGTTCTTTAGATTCTATATTTCCCATGCTATTCTTGCCCCCCCTATTTTCTATCTACTGTCTATGCTACTTATTTTCTGTACCTTCTCCCCCCTTCTCCTCCTCCCACTCCCCTGTTGCTAACCCTCCTTGAGATCTTCATTTCTATGTTTCCACTCCTGATCTAGCTGTCCTTTTAGTTTGCTTTCGTTTTAGGTGTGGTTGTTAATAACTGTGTCAAGGAGTTCATCATCACCAAGCCCTTATTATATGAAATGTTAAAGGGACTTATCTAAGAAAAAGAAGTTTAAAAAATATGAACAGTGAAAGGACAGTGAGGGATCTAATCAGAGGAGCTAACAGCGCGCAGCCCCCGCTCCCCGCAGAAGCGCGAGGCGCCGGACAGAGCCCATCTGACGTCCCTGTGCACCTTGCGGCTCAGGACGTTCTCAGGCATCAGGCGTCACACGCACGATAGTAATGTGGGCTGAGGGATAATGGATAGAATCCCTTGACTGAGGACTTAAAGCATTAAGTTAAAAAACAATCATTCCAAAAAAGGCATTAGGTAAATAGCAGTAGTTCAGGGTAGAGCTCTGAGTCCAATAAGGAATCAGAGGATTATCTGGGACGCTGGAGGCCCAACTGGACTGGCCGATTAACGATGGTTGTGTCCCGGGGCGCATGGCAGCTGATGACTCCCAGGGTGTGAAGCTGCTGGCTCCCACCCCCTGGAAAGTTCTGTGGCCCTCATGTGCTTTTTGGGGTCCCATTCCAACCCTCCTGTGTGTTCATCCTCTCCCTCCAAACCACTGGCAGGTACGCACACTCCAGTCTCTCTGCTGTTCTAAGGAGGTAAACCGGCCCACAGATAAACACACGCCCCTTCCTACAGCCAGTGTCTGCTCTACAAATGTCCCCGCTCCCGCCCTTCTCTCTCCTGAGTACTCCCAACTGGGTGTCTTTCTGCATGCGGGGGTGGCTGTCGTGGTGTCATGGTGTCAGGGCCACTACATCTAAAGGACTTGTCTCTGGGCGGACCCTGCGCGTCCTCTGCAGCATCCGTGCTCACCGACCACCCCTCTGCCTGGACCTGAGTCCACCATGATGCCCCCTGCGGGTTCCTTCCTACCTCCTGCCTCTCCTTGTGGGGGGCACTCCTCCTCTTCATCCCCCCTCCTCTTATTCCTCTTCCTCTGGCCGTTTCTTCCCAGAACGTTAGAGCTTCTTCTAGTTTTTAGGTGTTCTTCTCTCAGGCTCTCCACCGGCTCCTGGGATGCCACCCATTCCCTTGGCCTCCACGTCCAGCTGCAAGTGACTCCCAGACCTCCATCCGACCCCAGACTTCTCTCCAAATCACCGGACCTGTACACGGTCCCATCTCCCAGACACCTCCCCGTGGCCGTCGACGGGCCATCGATGCCGTCTTGAGGCCGTCAGTTGGAGGGCCAAAATGCTACATAGTCAAACTTGTTGGAAATCAAAAGTTGACTTGAGAATCACATATCATTAGTAAATTTAAAAACTGCAAAAATTGCTTCAGGAAAAAAATCAGTCTTGATTTTTTAAAAATGTAAACTACAGCTGGCAACAGCAAAGACAGCAAGTGGTCAAAGTATTATTTCTTACAAATTGATGAAAAAACAAAAATGTGATAAAGGTTTATACGTGCAAAGCTTGACACAGTCAGTTTGCCACGGCAAGAATACTGGGCCTAAAAGAAAACTTAGCATGGAAGAAGCTAATTTACAGAAGTATCTGTAAATATTTAATAGAGATAAAGAAAACTAAGTGGAAAAGTTGAGCCTTTATTGTAGAATCTGCACTAAAGAGATTTTATCCTGATGAAAATAATGTTGGTAAAATAAAAATAAAGCAAAAACAGTTGGAACCAGTTTAAATATGTCGTACAAAAAATGGGTCAGGGAATTAAATTGCCCTAATGGAGTTCACCCCAAAGTAAATCTTTGCCACAAAACTCATCAGTGTTGATTGATATCATCCTTACGGTAATGATTACATTCGGAAAAAAACCCAGCAGGGGCGAATACAGGGTGGGGCAAAGGTAGGTTTACAGTTGTGAGTACGTGAAACAGAGTTTATTCTTGTATTACTGTTTATCGTATTATTTTCCATATGAACAACTGTACACCTACTTTGGCCCCACCCTGTATTCAAGAGTTCAAAATGATGAAGGCCAGACGTCCTGCCCTGCCCTTGGGCACTTCACACCCCGCGGTTTCCCCACTGGACTCCGGTTCCATTCCCCACTGCACCCCAAACCACTTGTTTGTCTTGTGTTTCCTCTTCCTGACGCCTCCCCCTTCCTTACCACCTTTCCCTCACCTCCATATCTGAGCAAACCGTGCCTTTTCTGGCTCCTAAATATATTCTCATCATTCCATTACCATTGCAACTCCTACCACGGTGGGGGTGGGCCGGGTGGACATCACCGTATCTAGGCAACATCCTCTGAACTGGCCCTGCTGACTTCCTATCTCAGACCACTCTGCACGCTGCCAAGGAAAAGCAAACCGATCACACATTCTTTCTGGGTTCCCTGTGGCATTTACGTGTCCAGCCTCAAACCCATGGCCACTGCTACACTATTCCTCTCTCTGCAGCTTGACTTACTATCCTCCCCCCGGGTCAAAGGCATTGCACACACTTCTACTGCAGATCCTCCGCCTTCACCCTCACCCCTAGAACCGGTGCTAGTGAGTGCCTGTGTGTCCTTCGAGACTCATTCTGCACGTTCTGTTTTCCTCTCTGTCTTTCCCACTAAATTATAAAGTTCTCAGGGCAGGATCATGCCTTACGCACCACGACATTCTCAGTACCCAGCACTGTGCCTCACGTGGAATAGGATCCATCTGTGCTTTTGTTACACTGACTGACAGATCGCATTTAATCTGCGCAACAATCCTTCATGGCCAGCATGACAAGCTTTGTTTAAAGAAGCTCAAAGGAGTGAAGTAACTTGCCCAAGTTCCCACACCAGGTAGGTTAGGATTTAATCCATAATAGTTTAACTATAAAGTGCACGTTTTTTCTACCCCACCATGCAGTCATGCCTTTCAACTGGATGCAACCCAAACACAGATATGGAGACTCGGTTTCTACAAATGTGGCATTGAGAGTCCATGGGAAAGAATTCAGTCATTATAACACAGTGTGGTCCTTTGTGGGGGCGACTTCCTCCTGAGTCCCCCCGGTGCCACGGACACAAGTGAATGAGTGTGACCAAGACATGCTGGATCTGTTTGGGGAGGAGGAGTGGGCTGTGGCCAGTCTCTGAGGGGAGACAAAGGCCAGCAGCGGCCAGTTCCTCCGAGGAGAAAAAGGCCCTGAGGGCCCTCCTCCATAGCCTTTTATTGGGTTGTAATACACAGGAGTACAGGGAGGCAAGGATCAAACAGTAGATAACATTTCAAAGAGATCTGAGGGCTTCAGAGTCTGAGTCAGTGACTGTCAGGAAGAGAGTTGCAGAAACTTTGGGAGACTCACTCATTTCCTCTCAGACCCTTATCATATGAATGAAAGCACTCTTAGCAGAGCAGATTTCACAGGTTTATCAGCAAGTCTTTGTGGTGCCAGATTTTTCCCCAGGACATGCTCTAGCAAGACAAGGAGCTACACCCCTCCCCATCAGGTATTCAGGCTTAAGGGGATTAGAGCCAGGAAGCACTTCTCCCAGAGAACATGGGGACTCAGGCTTTGACAAAGCTGGGGGACAAGAGTCCATTGCTCTTTGTTGCAGCCCCCCAAGTCCTTCCATGAAGGCCTCCCAGGTGATTGAGTCTGGCTTAGGTTGCCCCCTGTTATGAGGGGTCTTACCCGTCATTGACTTGCGACCAAGCTTTGGGGGCAGGGAGAGGAACTGAGGCAGCGTTCGCTACCAGACACAGGCTTTGTCTCCTGTGGCTGGCATTCCAAAGGTCATCCCTCGCCCTTAGCCACAAGAGGTCGAGATACAATTCCTAAAACGAGGCAGAGTCATCTACAACAGTCCTTCAGCTGGAGATGCACGGAGAATGGGCACATACAGAAGGGAGAAGGGCCAACAGGGAGAGGAAGGTGAGGGATGACCATGCGGGGTCAGGGGTCAGGGTGGAGGGTGATTAGAACTGGGGTTTAAAGGATGAGTGAGAGCTTGCCTGGCAAAGCTGGGAAGCAAATGCAGGGCAGATGTAGAGAATGACTTTGAATTCTCTCGCACATCAGAATAAGCTTGGAAATTAATATTCTCTCTGAGCATCGTAGCGATGATGAAGCTGCTAAAGCCAATGTTCTGACTTTCAAAACCCCGAAGTGATTACAGGTACAGGAGCAGAAGTGCCGGTGAAGACATTTCTCAGAAGTACCGAGTGTGATGCTGAAAGCATCTTTCTTGGACGCTGCCCGAGCCCTCAGGCAGGCCATGGCGAGCGCATTCCTTCATGTCTTGTCCCTCGTCAACCTCTTCTGCTGTGTTCCAAGTGCTAATTAAAATGCTATGCTGACAGCCAAAGTCAAAGCACTTACATTAAAGTAATGCATCTAAATTAAATGGCCCAAACAGAGTGATTCCAAGTGGACACATAGTTCTTACTCTACCCTGAAATTCTGGGGGTAGAGGACCAAGACTCACACTAAATTTAATAGTGTATTCTCGCTGCTATTTGTTGTTATTCAACATCATCTTCAGCTTTAAAGTTTACAAAAAGCCACTCTCAAGCCATCATCCTGTTTTACCATCGATGTGGTTTGACTTGGTGTTAAAGGTGAAGTGCGGTCCCTTTTATGTGAGGAACGCACTGCCTGTCATCCGAAGGTGCTGTACTTCTGTCAAAAACCTGATCCTCTGTCTTACAGCCTTTTTCTTATCTATAAACAGAGCGCGTTTTTAAAAGTTTGTTGTTGTTGTTGTTCTACAAATGTTACACTGTGATAAATTTTCAACAAAGAAAGTCGTTGGTGAGAAGTTCTTGCCTAGATATTGGACTTGGAGATGAGAACAAGGCCTCAGGCACAGCGAGCGCTCAGGAGACAGACTGAGGTCCTAGCTGTCCTGCCCACCCGGGTGGGCAAATCTCTCTCTCCATCCAAGGCTGAAAGCTGGGGATTATCCTTCAACTTGTGAATAAGGCCTGAAGATGCTGTTACCAACCTTCTAATCCGCTAATCCCTCATTCCACTCCCAGACCATTCTGCCCACTCTTCTGTCCAGTCGATGCCCTGGTCACCCACCATTTGCACCCCATGATCAACCCTGGAAACCAAAACTGTGTCTCCAAGTTCCACCCGGCACTATGCATTTTCCTGTCTTGCTCACTCTGTCCCCACTCCTTCAACTGCCTGCAGTCCTTCAGCCCCAGGTTTTAACTCTGCAAACCCACAAGCCTGTTCAAATGCCACTTCCTGCTGAGCTGTCCTGGACCCCCCCCCCCCAGAGCCAAATCGCATCAGTCTGTCCTTAGAAGTCCCCGGGGCTCTGCATTCACTCCTCCACTGTGGTATTTACCACGGTGCAACGCGGACAAGAAACACATTTCATTTATCTTCGTTACTCCAGGGCTTTGTAGAGTGCCTGGCATGTAAAAAACACTCAAGAAGTGTTTGCCAAAGAAATACTAACGTCTGTTGCTTGAAGGTGGGCAAGGATCACAATTTAGAAGAGGATACTTGAGTCCATCAGAAGACAAAGATTACACGTACTGAAAATCTCATAATTCTGCAGATGAAGGGAAAGTCGGAGCTGATCTAGCAACACCCCCCCCCCCACGCCCGGGGCAGTGTGGGGTCCTGAACCGAGCCTCCCGCCACCACGTGTCTGCTTTCCTGCACTTCATTCTGCTGTCTCTCTGTCTGAAGGCCTTTTCCAGTCTCCTGCCGTCATTTGAGATTAGATTCTGTGGCCCAGCCTCATAACAACGTTTCGCCCACCTTGGCACAGAAGAGAAACAAAACAGATTGTTTGGAGAAAACCATCTGTTAGCCAGAGGCAAACGTCTGCCCGGGTGAGCCCCCCTGGGCGTTTGCGTGGGCCGGCCCCGGAGGATCGATGGACACTGTCCACCTGAAAACGCAGCTTAAAACATACAGATGCAGAAAAAGCCACTCTCACTGATGTGTTATTTTTTTTAAATATCCTTAATAGAAAGAAAACTATTTGCTTGCCAGGGAGAAGCCAGTTACACCACCGTAAAAGAGGCCACTCTCCCTAAAATAGCATACCAACTGGACTTTCCCTGTGGAACATTAGTAAAACCTGAGAAGGGATACAAATGGCAGAAATGGCTGAGTGAAGATTCCGTTACCCAGTCAATGAAATCAACTCATTTTTGCATCTTTAAACACTTACCATGAGATTTTATTGTCTACATTAAGATAAACTACAAACTGTGAAACAGCATTTATCAAACTCGCAAAAATAAAATCAAATTTCATGCAATTTAGTATTGTCTAGAAAAAGGGTATCTAGCTAACCATGTCGGATCCAAAATCCCAGCACCGTAATGTTAAAACTGAATATTAAAGAATGGTTCGCAGCACTGGAAGTGAATTTTGCACAGCTGAGTACAATGCACAGATGAACAGTCAGAGAGAAAGTTCAGAGGTCATCAGTGTTCTGAACACTCATGTGTGAATTGTACATGCCAGATTTGCAACTCCAGCACACATCTGTCACCAGTGGGCATATGCGCAGTGAAGGAGAATTCAATGTTTGTATCAGCTTAAGCAAAGTGCAATTAGGAAGATAAAACTGTCCCAGGATGAGAATGTTTGCTGCAAACACAAGATGTTTTCTCTTTATTGCTATTTTGAAAAATGAGCCATAGTATTGCTCTCCTCCATGAAATTGTACACCTAAGTTACAGTATTTATTAACACCCATGCAAAAGAAAAAAGGTAAAAGTTGTTCATTATTTGAAATTGATACTAAGTTAGAAAATGTCAAAACTACGGAAGAATTTTATGTATAAATTTAGACTTAGAATATTGAAAAAAGGGAGGTGGAATATAACAAGTGAAATCAAAAGAGCAATTTGAAAATTTAATGCCCTGAACTCATGTAAACAAATTTCTAAAACCTAGAAAGCAGAAACCCTAAAAGGGGATTAATTTGAGAATCTGAAAATTTATTATGCATTTGCAACGCATTTTGATAACAAAGACAAAAAAAAAAAAAGGAAAAGGGGAGAGAGAAATACTTAGGTTTGCATAGAAAGAGATAAAACTTAAAAACCAGATCTTTAGAAGAGCCAAAGAGTTCATTCATGTTTAACAGTCCCAGAAACAAAAAAAGAGAATAGAAAGCAGGTTAAGATGCAACCACGAGAACTTGAAGGGCACAGAAGTACAGAGAAAAATTACTGTAATCTTGATCCATGTAAGTTCGATAGAAACACGAAGAAAAAAGTAAAAACTTATTTTCAACACCATGTAAAATCTCTTGTAAATCTCATGCAAAATGCCTACTACTGTTTGATCAGTGGCCCAAAGACACACTAACTAAGTCACCAGCAGGGAATGATAAAAACAGGGGGATAAAAAGGTCTAAAAGGCAAAATTCAAAAGCTCTAGCTACATGGATTGGGTGAAACATAAAATCTGTCACGTGAACTCTCAGATTAAAGCCTTTGCTAGCTGGAATTTTTTTTTTTGAGGCTTTTGATAAGTACCAACAAATGTACTGGAAAGTCTTGAGTTTGATCAGCAAAGTGATTTTTGCTAATTAACTGACTAAATGATTAAAACCATTCTAAACATGACACATCTATTTTTTTCATGGGTATTAAAAAAAACAGAAAGAAAGAACAGTGTTCTTTCTCCATAAAGAGAGAAATCTAGAATGGAAAGCTTGCCCAGCCATCACCATGGTGCTTTCCAGCAATATTTTGGAATTTTCCAGAAATTTAAAATCTAATACAAAATAAGCCTTATTATATCTGATCATGTATAAAAGATCCTATTAGCCAATAAAGTGTGGATTTATCTTCATGCACTTTTACCATACAAACAAACCGACTTTAAGGTCTTTAGAACAGAATATCTTTTATACAACATCTCTTTTAACAAAATACCGTTTTAAATAGATCCTCTTTAAAATGGTTTCAGTCCTATATTCTTGTGCCAGAGAAATGCTTTCAGAAATGAGATTTTGCTCATGACTGTCTTAGTTGAGTTGTAACAGGTGCATTAGAATTGAAGGCACATTATTCCATTTATGCTACACCTCCCAGGAACAAATTGAGTTGATGTCCTTTAGAAATCCATAGAATAAAGTCCAGACAGGATAAAACCTAGTAAGTGCCAGTCCAAAAATGGTTGCCAAGGATAGAAAATATTATTACTGAAACTCAGAGATTCAATAAACTCACATAAATTACTGCAAAGGCTTGCTCTGGGCCTAGGGGTGTATTTTATTTCTTCTGAACATCAGTTGCAAAACTGTTCTGTTTTTTAAAAAGATATCAACTCTTACTTTTCCCTTTGAAGAAATGGGGCATAAATTAAATTCAGAACTTTTTGTGAATTAGATATGCAGCATTTATGGTTTAGAAAACAGAAGTCACATTCTGCTGAAATAAATTTTCAAATTAGACATATAGAATTAAACTGTGCTGGATTCAGTGGTTGAATCTATATTCTGAAGATGATGTACAACAGTAATCATCTCAAATTCCACTTCAGTTCCTTTGAATGCCAACAGGGCAGTGTTCTTGGACTTAGGCATGTCTGGGTACAATACGGGAAATCTGTTAAAAATGCAGGAACCCTTCAGGCCACCAGAAACCACTGGTTCTCATGCAGAATGCAGGAAGAACTGATGAATAGATAATAAAGAAGGTTCGTTAAAGACTTACAGGCATTTGATGGGTTACTCCATTTGAATTCCCTGTATTATTTTAGACCCAATTACAAAATCATTCTCTAATGAAGGACTCCATACGTTTCCTCAGATACTCAGAGTACAGGCAGATCTAGCTATTCTTTCCCTGGGGGATTCAAGAATCTGAAAATGGGTTTGCAAGGGTTTTATGACAAAATTTTGGAAGAGGCCATCAGGGTCATCGGTCCAATATTCTCGAGTGAGGCAACCGAAGCCCAGAGCGGTGACGTGTGTCTCCTGAGGTCAGAAGACTAATGGGACAGTCGGAGAAAGTCCAGGCCTTCAGGGTGCCCTCCAGTCACCAAAAAATTAGTGTTTTTTACTCAGGAGGAGTCTATCGAGCTAATCTCACACACATTTTAGGGGCAATATACCAGAAGTGCTATGAAGAGATTCGTAAATTGTTTCGTGGTGGAAAAGTAAAACTGACTCAGTCTAAATGGCATTCGGTTACCACAAAGGAGAAAGAGAACTGGAAATTATGGTTTTTTTTCAGTTCCTACTATAGAAAGGTATTGCCCTATTTACCAGTGAAAGACAACAGAGGCTAGAGTTTATAAGCTTCATAAGATAATTTTCAGGAGTTTAAATCATCATTAACAGTCATGAATTCAATGTATTTCATTTAGTCTAAAAATCACAATTATTAAATCTTTAATAAAGTATAAAGTCACTCCATTTATTTTTAAAAACTAAATATATCACTCACCAAATTTTCATTCTTTTAAAACACACTTTGTGGTTTGGTATTTTCAACACATGATTACCGCATGGTAGGTAGTACAACCAGAAGGCACATGAACACACAATTAAGAATCATGTGGTGGTTTTACAAACTTTCCATTGAATGTATGTATTCATAATTATTATATATATTAAGATATAATATTGAATATACAAATCCGTTTAACTAAACTTTCTTAACACAATGAATTTTTTTTGTTCTGTGTCATTTACATAGGAGACTCTTTCTTCATGGCTCCCCCCTGTTGAAACTGTTTCCCCCAATGGACTGTGCCTCTCACCAGAAGCTACTGCAGTGACCACGTACTGAGAGCACATGACTCACTGTTTGCTGAATTAAGGTTTAAACTGAATTACCGCACCTCATCGTCATCCAAATCCTGTTTTTATAATTTAACTTAGAATGTTATTTGATGTCTCTTTAATGGTGGGGATTATACACTTGTGAAATATTTCTACTGCTTTCTAATGGCAGTATTATAAACCTAGGCCTCTTTCTTTTTATGATGAATATTATGAAGAACACTGTATTTTAACTGCCATTTACTTTCTTCAGAGAACAGCTGGTTGTTCTGTGCTGTGTAACTATTTATTTGTAACCTAATAGTTTCAAGATTTAGAATACATACAGATGGACACATTTTTTGGTCTCTGTGGGGGGTTGGTTTTAAGACCCCCCCACAGATACCAAAATCTGAAGATGCTCAAGTCCCTCATATAAAATGGCATAGTACCTGTATATAACCTACGCACATCCTTTGTCATCTGTAGATTACTTATAATACCTAATAGAATGTAAATACTATGTAAATAGTTATTATACTGTATCATGTAATGATCAACTTTCTGGAATTTTTTAAAAATATGTTCAGTTTCAGGTTGGTTGAATCCGGGATTCAGATTTGCTCAACACAGAGGGGCTGGGAGGGCAGATTATGTTTGAAAATACCCTTGCTGAGATTGTTAATAACTTGCAATAGGGTGAATTAACTCAAAGGAAACAACTTTTTTATATCCAATAAGCTGGTTATCTAATTATCAGTACCTACCCAAAGGAAGAACAGTGTTAATTAGAAAAAGTGTTTATATTAATGTTTGTTTTAAAAAAGCATTTTAGCACGTTAATTTCCTTACAGGTTTGTGGGTTGCACTTTCGTGCAGTTTCACAAAGTGTCCAATGAAGTAGTGCACTCCAGTGAAAAGCCCCAGTGGATGACAAGCTCTCCCATTTTCACTTTGCTCTCTAACACCTTCAGGACCTGGACATGGCTGCTGTTCTTCTCTCTTTGCTATCTGAAAGGATGGGCACAGCCTTTGGTACCCATGTCTTTCCTCAGGTCTGGCAGAGAAAATGAGAGACATCTACCCTAAAATATAATGGATGCCTAAAGAAACAAAAAATTCAGATCTTTCCCCTTCTGGCTCCTGCTGAGTTAAAGGCAGGGGCGATAAGCCATTAAACGTGGTGAGACAATAAATGGGAACTTACATACACAAGCAATAAAATCCTACTTCCTTCTTGACAATTAATAGGGATGGGGTGGGTCTTAAGACTATAAAAGATCAGAGAATAATAGTGTTTGGGCTGTAAGCAAACTAAGGCCATAAAAATTTCAGTTCCTTGATTTTTACTTCAAAATGACTCTGGTGATTTGATTAGTGCATTTGTTTTGATGGGTTAAGGTTCCGTTTTGATCAAGTATAGCCCAAACACAGAATTTCACGGAGGTTGGTCACAGGAATGTTTAGAAACATAGTCTTGTGAACTGTTCCCTTTTATGGGGAGGATGAGGAATTTCCAAAGGCACCAGTTCCCCCTTTCACGAGAAGACTGCCGGTCAGCTTCCAACTGCAGGGCTTAGTCCATCTGGGTCTCCCAACGCTGCCTTCTGTGCCGCGGTCAGACTGCTTAGGGGGCTGCCCCAGCCACGCGGCCGAGAAAACAGCCACTCCGATCTAAACCTGCTGCGATTTTGCAATCAGGTGTTCACTGATGTATCAACAAACACTTGGGGTCTTTTGATGAATCAGCACAAACTCCATCTTGCTCAGTGCAGGCCCTTTACATCTGGTTCTCAAGTTTAGGTCTAGGGGAGTTTGTAGACAGCTTCACGTTCAGGGAAGAATTAGTTTTCCTTTTCCCAACGAAAAGGGTAACAGTGGCACAGGTGAGTCGTGAAGTTGGCAGACGGGAAGCTGACCTGCCACTGTCCCCCTCTCTGGAGCGAGCAGCAGCCCTGTGGGAAGAGGGCGGCAAAGGTGCCTTGGCCCCTTCCCGAATCATCTTCACTTTCTCGACACCTGTGGCAGGTGGTCTGACACCGTGCTCGGGGCCAGGTGACAGGCCACCGCTGCAGAGGACGGTCCGCCCCAAGCAGAGCAGACGCCCCAGTGATGGAGCCCGTGTACGGTGGCGGCCAAGAGCTGTCGCTTAACCCTAACCCGAAGGGCAGTCTAGTGTGTCCTGGGCGCGTTAAAAGCACAAAGCACCCCGCTTCTTGGGCTGAGTCCCGGAGGCCCGACGCTCCCCTCTGCGCCCCCACCTGTTGGACAGCATCCCTGCGCTCCTTCTTGCCCAAGTGCTTTGCAAACTGCCAACGGGAACCCAGAGACCTCGGAATGTGACGGGCGACAATAAATATGCAGCAGAGATGGAGCCCCAGTAGCGGACACATGGGGCCGGGCCCCGCGGGGGTCGGGGACCTGGAGCCCGGCCCTCGCCGCCGTGGTCGCGCGGCCAGTGCCAAGACCGGGCCACTGGCGCCAACTCACTCCGGGCACCGTGCCTGCAAAAGGGGCCCCGGCCGGGCGGCCGGAAACCTCGCAGACGGAGGGCAGCGGGTACAGCGGCCGCCGCCCCGGGGCTCCTCGGCGGACCCTCCGCCCACCGCCGCCGCCGCCGGCCCGGTGCCGCCGGGTCCCGGCTCGGAGCCCCGAAGGCGCCCGCTCTCCCCTGCCGCCCGACCGGGCGGCATGGAGCCCAGCGCGGGGCCCCGGACTCCTGAGCCCGCGGCGGCGCGGGAAGCCCCGGCGCGCCCGGCCGAGATCCGGAAAAAGATGGCGGCCGCCGTGGCGGCGGCGGCCGCGGCGGCGGCAACTTCGTACGCGCCGCTGACGCCAATGGCGCGCGCCGGCAGTCGGGCCGCGGCTGGCGGCGGCGGCGGCCCGGGCTACGGAGAGGGGCGGGGCGAAGCGGGAAGGGGGCCGGCCGGAGGCGGAGGCCGGGCGGCTGGCTGGAGGGAGGCGGCGGGGTTAGTTTTCTCTCGGAACATGGCGGGCGTCGGCGACGCGGCCGCCCCGGGAGAAGGCAGCCGCGGTGGCGCGGACGGCCCGGAGCGCGACGGTCGAGGCCAGGCGGAGCAGCCGGGCGGCGGCGGCGGTCACGGGCCCCCGCTGGCGCCTCAGCACACGGAGACGCTGGGCTTCTACGAGAGCGACCGGCGGCGGGAGCGGCGTCGCGGCCGCGCAGGTGAGCCGGGCGAGCGGACGGCGCTAGGCCGCGGGGTCCGGGGTACGTGGGGCTGCGAGCCCGGCCGCCGCCGCTGCCTCCAGGGCCGCCTGGGCTGTGGGCGCCGGGGTCGCTGCCGCTCCGGAGGCTGCGGAGGCTCCCGAGGTTCCCGAGGCTCCCGCGGCGGCTGACAGCTCCCCGGGCGCGGTCCGCGCGGCCCCGAGCCCCGCGGCCAGGTGCGTTCTCGAGGGGGCTGCAGCCCGGGAACTTCGGTCCGGGGCCACGCCACTGCCCTCCGGAGGTTCTTAGGAAAAAGACCCTGGGGCATCCTCACGCCGCGGCGCGAGCATCTCCCGGGTATCGTTGAGCTCAAAACTGACAAGCTCCAGGCTGATGTAATTATCTCCAAGCCAAGGTGACTTTTGTTGTGTATTTTAAGCGAACTTGAGCCGTAGAAACCTGTTAAGTTGCCCCGCACATTGTTTTCCCCCAGCCGCTTCTCACAGTGCGGTAGTGGCTGTGAAGTTCAGTACTTTTGCTCAGAAGTATTTAGCACTCTTCAAAACGTAACCTGTGAACTTTTCCTAAAACGAAACTTTTGCCACCTAAAAAAAAAATGGCTGTAGAAGAAAAGATGCACGTGCGAACCCTACTTTGACTGGTTTTCAGCGTTTTATATTATTTCTTGTGGCTATCGGACACTCTTGTTTGTGAAGCATTTTTTAAAATTGCACTTGCGTTTATAGTGCCGTTGTATATTAGGCTTAAAAGGAAAGAAACAAGGTTTTGAGATGCACATTTCATTGAATGTCAAGGGCTCACAATATATTAACTCTTACATAATTCTAAGTTTTGAACAGCAGCCAAACTGTATCTCCATTAAATTTCTTCCCCAAAATTGCTTCTGGTGCACAATAAGGGTTTTGTTAGCCGTTAATTGTGGGCAGTTTGTACAAATAAATGTTTAAGTCATAGGCTTATGCATTGGCTGTACAGAAGTATTGAAAATATAAGCGTGCTTTAATGCCACAAGGACGATCAGGTGCTGAAATATTGATTGATTTGCTAATTTGCAGAACTTAGACATAGGTTAGATTTTGCAGAGCTCCGTGTCTTTGAAAAATTAAGTACAGACTGTGCCTTGTTCGGTCTTTTTCAATTAACCACTTAATCCTCAACTGTGTTTGGTTTAGTTGTCAGTTAAACATTTGTTTGCACAAGTATTTACTTTCTGAATTGGCAGAGTCTAAGTAAGACAAAGTATTAAATCTCTCAGCTGTCTGTTTACTTGCTTAGACTTGAATAGCGAAAGCCCTCTGCTGCAAAGAGAAATGGAGAGGTGTCACCGTAATTTCTTTAAGACATTTCTGAATTTCAGGAAGGGCCACATTATAAGTCTTTTTCTTTTCCTTTTGCATGCATATAAAATGAAGTTGTCAGGAGCTTTTTGATAGCCGAGACTTTGGGTTCTTGGGATGACTCCTAACAGCACTTCCCTGGCCCCTCCCGGATGGGTCAGGATGCCTGGTGCTGTGGACTTCCACGGACTTCATCACACCGCACACCCTTTCTTCATCAACGTGGGTCACTGGGCAGAGTTTGCGTAATGTGTTTGAAGCTGGGTTTTAACTCATAGTTGCAAAAAATCGCTATCCGGGAGACATGTCCAGCTTTGGTTGCTGGGGTAGTCCACACTGTGTCCGCAGTTGCATCGGTTATGTGTGAGGGAAGATGCCATGACCACACCTGGGGATTGGGACTTAGGTGAGAATCCGGAAAGTTTTCAGCTGGAGTCTCCAGCCAGTGATGTTCCATCTGGGCCTCCACACGGGCCCCTTATTCTTTTCCTGCATTGTCTGGTCTGCTCTGCGTGCCCACAGCTCTTGCCATTTTTAGTGCCCACCCTCTAACTTTGATGCCGCACTGGTCAGGGGCATCCTCTCTGGAGATCAGGATTCTTTCGGGCACTCTTCACCGCCCAGGCTGCTGACTGGCTTCCACCTTTACTCTGACCCTCCAGCATTGTTCCTTTCCACTGCTCTGTAACCTTTTCATCCCCTCCCGCCCAGAATTTTGAAAACTGTCCTAAGGAGCTGCCCTGGAGTACTCGGGGCCCTATGAATGGCATCACCTAGTGTCACATGAAAAGCACTTCTCCCTGAATCAACAGTCTTCCAAGCTTAGGGGCTTGCACTTAAGGTGTTAGTTGTCCATTTTTGTGTTCTGGTGCTACCTCTGATACTCCAGACCCCTTCCCCAGATTGGAGCAGCCTTTGTCTTTCCTTTGGTGTCTTGGTGGCCTAACTACCAGTAATGAGTTGTAGAGTTCCCTTTAGCCTGTCTCCCAAGGAATTGGGGGTTCTTATAAATAAGACATTTGTTGGCCTGTCCTGAGAGCTGCAGACTCCATAAGTGAATAAACAGGTTAGGTGTTTATTTGAACCCTCCCCATCAGAGGGAAGTAGTTCAAAACATAACGTTTGAGGTTCATGGTTATTTTATACCTGTCCTTATTCATTTGTAGGTTTAGAAGATGTATTTCAGTATGTGAGTATCGGCTTGTGTATATACGGCAGTATATATCATACACGTACATCCACATTCAGTGTGAGCTTCCTTGCCGTTTCTCTTGTCAAGCTCTTCTGATCACTTGGTTCTCTGAACTTCCTTTGAATTTGTATGTTGCCTAGCTTGGACTGAAGCTTTTCTCAGGGGCTAATCCTTATACCTTAACATGGTTAGAAGTTGCTATCCCACTCCTCATCCCTGTTTCCATTCATTCTTGCACAGTGGCCGTTGTGTCTTTCACTGTGGACTTACGTGGTCACCGATCTTGGACCCTGGGTATAGTGGTCATTAGGAACTGCAGATTCGTCTGTCATTTTTTTTTTCCTACTTTTAAAAATACTGCCAACTTCTATTGTCCTTTTTTAAAAAACGTTTATTTAACTGCCTAAATGAATAACAGAAAGAGGAAGTAATGTACAAGTGAAAACATGACTGATAAGACCTTCTCAGTGCTGATGGTACAAACAAAAGGCAAGTTCTCTTGCTGGCGCAGTTGTAACAAGTAGACCAGCGACATATTTATAGACAGCTGTTAGAAATGACACGTGTTGGAGGAAGATTGTCTGTGGCTCTCGGACTCTACTGTTGTTTTTTTTGACGTAAGACCAGATACTGAGTACATCTTAGGTCGGTGTTGTGTGTGTTCCCCACGTAACTCGTCTGTGGAGGTTCTAAATGGGAGAGTTTCTCTGTGGCCATGTTCCTGTTTAGGAATCCAGGTCTAGCCGGGCAACCTTGGGCTCAGAATTAGGCAATGTGTTCTTGGCTGGGTCGGTTATTGGATCGCCGAGTTGACTCTAGGCTTGCCTCACACACTTGGGCGTGCATCCCAACTCCACCACTGAATAGTGTCTGAAGTGCTGCTTCACTTGGCTGCAGTGACGGTGGAGACTTTCCATTGGAAGGCTTGGTGTAAAATAAGTGAGTGTCACCTGCAGGTGCGGACTCACAGCACCTCTCCAGTGCAGGTGCCGGAGTGTGCGGCGGGAGGGGTGTTGCTCATAAAAACAGGGCCCAAAGAAAGTGTGGTGGACAGTATTGTTTCTGATCATAACAGGAGCGTGGGGCCCATGCTTTTTCCTTTTTAAACGGCGACTCTTCACTTCCCCAGTTTAAGCTTGTAGCCCCTCTGTTTTGCTTCTCTTCTCTGCCTGTACCCATCCCAGACTGCTTGCTTTCCCTTCGTAACAGCAAGCAGAGGTGGGAAGAAAGACTGAAGCCCAGAAAAGCCAGTTGATCTCTTTTTTGAGCATCTCCCACAAAAGATTTCAAGTGGGACAAGGTTTTTACTGTGTGTACTCCCTCTCTCTTATTTTGTGTAATTTAAAAACTCAAGTTCTTACAGATAACGTTTTTATTAAAATATGTTTTCACTTAACCAGTCCTCATTCTCCATATAGTATCTTATGTAGATATCTCTGGGGCCCCAGACCTACCTAATGGCTGATTAAAGGCTGTGATTCTGAAATTATGTTCTAGAATCAATATTTGACTTCTCATTTACGAGGGAAAGTATGAGTAAAACTGACTGAGAAGTTACTTGGAGTAACCACAGATACAGTTCAGTTAACCTCTCTTCAGGCAAACTGTTGCTCTGCCTTTAAAACTCTCACTTGTGCTACCTAAGTAGTGCCTGTAACCCAGACAAGCAGGAAAGAGTCGATCGCGCTGGTCTTTGACCAATGCAATATCTTGACCTTTGTAATCCTGGAACTTTGCCCTAGCGGCTCATCTGTGGCCGGATTTGGGGACCGCTCGCACGAAAGAGGCCTTCGGAAAGGCTCTGTAGCACTGACTGTCGGAATAATGTTATAAACTTAAAAATGTTCTGCCTATTCTTTAGTTCCCTAAATTTAAACAGTTTGGGGTCTTAAAAACTGGGGTGGTACCTTTACTTATTTGACTTCGGAGGGCACAATCGCTGTGGCATTGACTCCTGGTCAGCCGTGCACAAGGGCGAGCCTCTGTTTTGTGTAATAAACTCGAGTTTCCTGTTTCAGTGTAGCCTTCGTAAAGCTTATTAAGGTTTTACATTACTTAAGACTGGAGATTTGCATGTCTCATAATAGTTAACCAATATTACGTTCCATATTTTTTAATGGTTGGAGCTATTTTAAGAACGATATATTTAGACATGCTACTGAATATATAAATATGGTGGGATTACTCATTACTTTCAATGAACACTTCTCTACCCTGGCTTCTTATTTTTATCTCAGTAGATAATTTAAGATAATATTTTTTCTTTTAGGGATGAGGAAAAAACAGTTTTTACTATACTTTTTCTCAATATAAGATACTGGATCTCAACATTTCAGTGGTAGGAGATGAATATTGATTAAGAACACTCTGGACAGATTGATTTGGATTTATGGTTGTTATTACCTTCCTTATTGTAAATATTCGCAATTGGCAAAACTGATTTCTTCTAATGTAGAAGCGTTTGTTAATGTAATTAAATGGTAAAATATTTCTATTTTTAAAAGACTTTTACTCAATGATATTTCTTCTTGGTGAGAATTGGGCAAATAAACTAAAATTGGTTGGCATCTAAAAAGTTAAGTCATTGTTCAAAAAATCATTATAGGTCTTATTCTATTTTGGAAGCATTTGCTCTTAAAATATAAAGACAGGTGCTTGGCATAACAGATGAGAGTGACTTTTGCTCAGAAGAAATAAAATGCCACCACAGTGTGGAAAAAGTAGGGAACACGTAGCCCCCAGAGTTCTCAAAGAGTGGTACCCACAGGTTAAAGAACAATAGCCTTCCTGAATAACTAGTCAGGTACCCATACCCCATATCAAGGTAGTTCAGGGAAGTCTGTAGAACACTGGCAGACCATGTTTAAGAAAACAGAAGCGCGGAAACAGCTACACTTTGGGACGGCAGGTTAAGTGGCATCCTGCAAAGCGTGTCCACGGCCAGAGAGAGGCGGGCGTGGCCCCGGCAAACCAGCAGGCGAGGCTGACTTGGCGTCTCAGGCCTCAGGGCCAGCGGCTCCCCTTCTTCAGTGGGCGTCACCGGGCTCTTCCTGGTGGGCCAGAGCCAGAGGACTGCCGGGTCGTCTTCTTTCGTGCGATTGTCAGATGATGGTGGGTGATAATTATGGGATGGGGAGAGGGCACACTGGGCTTGGGGTTCAAAGATGCAGGTCCTGTCCCCCATTTTCCCCTTTTCAGTGACTTTGGACCGGTCTCTTAACCTCTGTGAGCCTCAGTGTCTCCATTTGCAAAATGCAAACACCATTATCTGCTGTCTGCAGCTCTCAGAATTGTGAGGATTTTACGAAGCAGTGTGTGTAAGACCTTCATAAACTGCCTCTTGCCAGAAAGAGGGGGGCCTCTGATCCCTTAAATAGGGCCAGTTTTCCAGGAGAGTGGGAGGAGGAAGCTTTTAAAGTATTTCACTGGTGAAACTTGGTTCTTTTGTTAGTGTTGCTTTAATGTATCTCAAAACCCTGCCTGAGCCCATTAGTGTGGTGTTACTTGTACACAAACACTACGCTTAGAGTCAGAACCCACTGGAGGAGGCTGGACATCGGGAAGATGCAGATACCTGGTGCCTCCAGGGCTGGCAGGGAGCCGACTGGCTAACTGCGTGACTTCTGCTAATGAACCTGGGACTGTGGGAGCACACACGAGGCAGGGTGGAGGAGGTTCCGGGTGTCCCGAAACAGCACAGTGGCCTGTTTACAGAAGCACAAGATAGCGATAGTCACAATAATCGAGTGTCAGCACACACGTCAGGGGTTGACAGCTTGGTCTTTGCAGTCCGCTCTGCCACTTGCTTCCTGCGTGCGCCTTGGCTTCTTCCTCTAGAAAGTGGACATCACCGCAGACCCTGTCTCATAGTTTTGAGAGTTGTGCACTCAGAGTGTGTTGTTATCATTCGAGTTTTAAGGGCTTATTTTTAAACTCATCGTGAAGTGTAAATCAGTGTTTATAACTGAAGTTCGTGCATTTCTGGAGGTGGAATCCTGACAGCACTGTTTTATTTATTTTATAGTGGAAACACTTTCCGAGGTTTGTGCTGTAAAACTTGCAGAAAAGTGGCTATGCAGGTCATACAGTCTATGAAAGTTGCGTGTCAGATTACCTTCTATCCATGGAAACGGGGTTGTAAAAGTAGCATCGATGAGCATGAGGTAGCCGCCAGCTAGAAGTGGTTACTGTGCGGATCTTAGGAAACTAGTAGTCAGTCATTGAGGACACGTGTCACGCTTTGTGCTTTTCCTGCCTTTCACGTAAATCCTCTCTCAGTCCTTCAGCCATTCAATGGGGAAGACAGGCAGGTACCAGGCGTTACAAACTGCTCTGAGCCTCAGTTTCCCGTCTGTGGAACAGAGATCTAGGACAAGAGCAGGGTCACAGGACTCTGGTGTGGCAGAGCTGGTGCCAGGGCCCCTTCTGCTGATTTCTCATCCCGTGCTTTCTCCTGTGGGCCATCACAGAACTGTCGTCATGGTCAAGGCTCAGCATCTCTCTCAGCACAGCCGACACACTAGCGGGCTGCCCGGCTCCCCGCCCTGCGCTTCCTGTGCACGGCCCACGTCTTGCTGCACATGCCGGGTCACTGTCTGGCTGTGACTGCGTTGGGGTGCAGGTTCAGGTACCGACTGGGTCTCCCTCGACGGTTACTTAGACCCACACACAGTAGAAGCCCCTCGTCTCCAATCGCTGCTGTGCCCACTGAGGCACCAGAAGCTTTTCACGTTTTCCTGGCTTGCTCCCCGTCTCAGACAATTCTGTCTTGGTCCCAGGCTCTCTTCTCGAGAGTCTGGTATTCTCTGCCTCTTCCTCTTCTGGCTTCTGATTCTGTTTTCGTTCTCTGCCACACATCTCTGTGATCTTCCTTCCTCCTCTCTGATCCATATATCACTTTAGCAAGCATTTGTTGAGCACCTATTATGTGCCATGCCCAGAGGGCACAAAAGTAAAGCAGAAAGCCAGACTAGATAAAGGGAGTGTAAAAGGGCCAGGGAAGCGCAGGCAAGGGTAACACTGTGGAAACTGAGCAGGGAGGTGGGTTCACAGAGCTGGCCAGGTCCATGCCTGTTCGCCTGCGCATAGCCGGAAGGGGGTTCTCAGTCCGGGGAACAGCGTGAGCCAGAAACAAAAAGCAGTGTAACTGGAGATGTGTGGCCTAGAGATCCAGGGCAGGCAGGTGCGAGACGTGACTGAAAAGATGGCAGTGGCCAAGTTGTAAGGATCCGGTGTCCTCACTGCTGAGGGGCAGGACCTTACCTAGAGGTGACGAAGAGCCGCCGAAGGGTGTCCCTGGTGTGTGAGCCTGCTGACTCTGCGAGGCCAGGGCAGGGCTGAGGGGCCGGCAGATGGAAGGCGGGCACGCATCCAGAAGCTCTTGCAGTGACCTGGGGAGAGAAGATGGGCCGGTGAGGCTGGAGTGTGGGAGGGCGGGGAGGTGCAGTCTTTCTGAGCAAGAGTCACTAGGGCTTGGTTAGAGGGGAGAGACACGGTCAGAATCCGCACTGAGCTTCTAGCATAGAACTGTCTGCTGATGGCAGGAGCTGCAGTGGGGCTGCAGGTGCGGTGGAGCAGGTGGGAGCCACTGAGCTTGGCTCTGCAGGTAAAGCCTTCTGTGTGATTTCCAGGTGGAGTTGCCCAGGAGGCCGTTAGAAACATGGGTCCAGGCTCAGGGGTCAGAGCTAAAGATACGGTGACTTTGGGATTGAGAGAACGGTTAGAACCTACGGCCGTCCAAGGAGGGTGTGTGTAGGGAAAAACAGAGAGACAGTAACTGAGGATGCATTTGAGAATATCAGCCTGCTGGGATACGGTGCATAGAGGACCGAAAAGCAGGCATTTAAGGGTGAGGCAGGGGAGGGGGACTCGCCAAAGCACCTTAGGATGGAAAAGTTGGCCACAGGAGGGGGGGGAGTGTGTCTGGGGAGGGGTGACAGGGAGGCGCTCAGGGCTTGGGAGAAGTGGGTCCGATCTCCCTGGCATCTGTGACAGTTTGTCTCAGTGCAGTCCCTTCCGCTTTCCGTGTGTCCTGCTGCTTCTCGGCTGGTACACGAGACAACTGGTATTTATGGGCACCGGCCAACTGGGACACCTTGTGTCTCTGATCAGAAATCCACTGGACGGAGTATGAGGGCAGTTTTTGCCCTCTCACTGCTTTTGGCTTCTCTCGTTGGCACTCGAAGGCTTCCTTCTCTCCCCTCAGACGGCAGACCCTGTTCTGGTTTTAGCCAGCCCACAGCAGATTAGAAAGCTCCTCACCCAAGTTGCCCTCTACACGGACGTGATTACACCGAGGCCTTTCCGTTGAACGTCTGTCTGTGTGCACAGTGGAGGGCCCGTGTCCTGCACGCCCACCGTTCGTTTCCTGGAAGTCTGATGCTCACTGCGCACCTGACGGTGCAGCCCGTCCCTGCCCTGGGCTGCAGGGGCCGAAGCCTGTCCTTCTCTCCATCTGTTCCAGTCCCAGGTAGCTTCCAAACAGATATGAATCTGGAGTTAAGAAATGTGTGTGCGATGATTACTATCTTTTTGGAATAACATCTAAACATAAGCCATTTGACTCGATGCTCAGAGAACTCTCATCTGTTTAAGTGCCAGAGGAAGTAAGCTGGTTCAGGCCCATCGGCAGTTCATGAGTCTGCCTCCGAGTTTTCCGAAGGGCTTCTGCTCTTTGCCCCATACATGCAGACTTAGCTCTCCCGCAAGACTCAACTCCTTAGGTGGAGAAACATAAATGAAATCACTGTCCCTCTTTGTCATTTTTGGGAGGGAACACCAGTACTGCATTTGGTAAAAGGACCAGAAGGCCAGCTTACAGCAAAGAGGACAGTTTGAATCCTTTGCTGTCCTGAGTTCTGGAAGAGAAGAGTTCGGCCCCCCGGGGGTGTGAGTAGGAAAGTGTGTGTGAAGTCAGGGGTCCTGAGGGTCACCCGGGTGATGGGCTGCTGCCAGGGAGTGTGACGGGATGGAGGCGGGTGGGTGGGCACTGGCTGCCTGCTTCTCATCTCAGGTGGGCCAGCAGTAGCCCACTGGGAACTACGAACCCCCTTTGGCCTTACTTTGCTCATCTGAGACGAGGTGACTCGGGCTGAATCTGTTCTGGAGGAACAGGGGAACCAGGGGGGCGAAGGAAGAGCCAAGGAAAGCGGGGGGAGGTCTTTCAGATCTGGGGTCCTACTTTGTATGATCCAGTATAGTCGGGGGTTCAGAACGAGCTAGCCTAAGGGCTGTGGGCCTCAGGAGATACAGATTATTTTGAGCTAAAGGCACCCTGTGGGCTCAGTAGGAACTTCTGTCCCCTTCTTCCGAGTACCCCCCACTCGGCCATCTAGAAGAATTTAAATTAGTCACCTGGCTCATGATAAGAGTTACCACCAGAAGTGCTTTTACGCTGTCTACACGGCAGGGCCAACTCATAATTACTGAACACACGCAGGTACCTCCCAAAACCCCGTACGCCTAACCTGAACTGTGTCTTATCAGATAAGATAGATAAGCTCAGAGTGTCTTATGTATCTTATCTGCCCCTTTTTGTCTCTGAGCCTCTCATGCATGCAGGGGTTCCCACACATATGTAGGTCATTGAATTTGGTCATTTTCTCTTACTGGTGTGTCTCAGATTATTACACCAGCTGATAGGACCTTGAGGGCAAAGTGTCTCCCCCCCACTGTGATAGCATCATGCTGGTAAAGCCTTCACCAGAAGAGATGACATCATTAGGTACTTCTGCAGGGTCTGCGATGCTGAAGAAGCCATACCAGTATCCGTGTCGTTCACCCAGGTAGTTCTTGGACCGAAGCAGTGCCTGTTAGGTAACTTGACTTCCTTTAAAAAAAACGTGGGTGCGTGCGTGCGTGCATGTGTATGTGTGTGTGTGTGGATCCATCATCCACTTTGTATACACTTGCTGTGGGCTCTTTTCTCCTGCCTTCATAATCCTATACACTTAACTGATAAGACCCAGGGCTGGGCTCTTGCAAAATACTTTTCCAACTATTCCAGCTCCTAGTAATTGTCCCTTCTGTATTTCTGTTCAGTTTTCAGTTTATACCACACAGAGCAGCAGTTTTCTCAACAGTGTTTGCTAGCGATTTATGCACAGTTCAACTTTGGGCACAGAATTATAGATGACTCTATTTTAATCCATCATTGTTACTGAAATGTATTACCTATGGCTGAGCTAGCATGTAAGTTCCTTGATAAATACTGTTCTTTTGTTTTGTGTCGTTTTCTTCTCCTGTAGAGCTTTCATTGTTGAGGTTCCTCAGTGCTGAACTTACAAGAGGGTACTTCCTGGAACACAATGAGGCCAAGTATACAGAAAGAAGAGAAAGAGTGTACACTTGTATGCGAATACCAAGAGAACTGGAAAAGGTACCTTTTTTTTCTATTACCTGACATCATTCTAAAAGTTAATGCCAATGCGTTAATCATACAAAAAAAAACAAAAGTGGTGAACAGCTTGAGTTGAGTTTTTAAATCATTGGAAATGTTATCCTAAGTAATTAAATACGATTGGGGGAGTAGGAATTCCCATACAGGAAGAGGCTTAAAGAAGTTTATTTTCAGCGTGAGATCCAGTGATTCTTAACTTGTGCTTCCTATGAAACCCACCCCGTTCCCATTGGTGTCCCCCCTCCCCCCCCCAGACCACTCTCCCCAGGGGCGAGCTCCGCTGCCGAGGTTCAGTTCGGGTTTTCCTGGGAGCGGCTCGTTTTCCCATTCAGCGTGACGGATTATCTAATTACCGCCTTTGTGAAGGTCTTGGCTTCTCACAAAACTCCCATGTTTGAAAACATAAAGGACAGCTTCTTCAAGAAGAAGGTGGCTCAATGCACCTTCATCACGAAGTGTCACGTCGTGGGGTCAGTGTGGCCATCTTCGCCCCGAGTCCTCCCTCTCCACGCCCCCTCGGTTGCGTCTGGGTCTGTCCAGACGGAGACTGCAGACAGGACAGGGAGGTCACTGCATCCTCTACGTTGCTAGAGATGGCGACTCTGAGCACTTCTAAAATTTCTCACTGCGAGGAAAGCATTCAGGAATAATTTCACTTTAGCTGTGTGAATACGTGTCTTTGTAGCTGTATGGTAACATAAAACTTACAGTTCAGTCACTTCCTTAGGATCCTACTCTCTGTTAGAGCGACTGTCGGGAGAGTGTGCTTGGTGTGCTTTGTCCCATGCTGCGGTGACGTCCGTGTTGCAGTGAGAGGTGAGGTGGACAGGGAGAAGGAAGGGTCATCCAGTTTGGTGGGTGTTCCTTTATTTCTGACAGTCCGTCAGCTCAGTGGTAGGACCAGAGTCGGGCAGGTGTGTGGAGAAGTGTTGCTTTAGGTAGGTTCTTGTGGTGTGTCCGTGCTGAAGCTTCAGGAAGGTCCAGACTAGGGGGAGATGCAGAGAGCTGGGGACAAGCGCAGGTTCTGGGAGAGAACCCACACGGCAGTGGGCAGTGTGAGCGTTGGTTGCCTTCGGTGGGGGTCACTGAGTGTGTGCCGGGTTGTTACTGCGCTGTTGCTTTTCTGGGGAGTTCTGGACTCCTGGCAGGAGCCAAGGGGCTGGTACGTGAGAAGGGTGAGTGCGTGGGGCTCTGTCTGCAGCGGGTTCCTGTTGTGTATTGGAGTTTATTTAAGACTTTGTGGGGGGAGGAGGGTCGTGCAAAATTCTTGTATTTTTCTTAAAACACTTTTTGAAAAGCAAGGCTCCCTTTTCCTCCAGTAGTAAGTGGTGGGGGGGGAGTGCTGGGGCCCTGCAGAGGCAGTCAGTGGGCGGCGGTCTGCTGGGGCTGTGTTCCCACCCAGGGCAGCGTGGTCGGCCACCTTCAGTTTTGCCCACCTGCTCTCTCCAGGGGGACTGTTTTCTCCCCCAGTTTGAGCAGCTCTGGGGTGCATTGCTCTCCTGGGAGGACAGGAGGGATTTGCCTACACACCGTGGCCTCGCGGTGGTGGGGGGAGGGGTGCTGCACAGCAGGAGGTGTCTGTCTGACCCTTTTTATCACCCCTCCCTTGCCGGAAATAAGAGGAGTGGCAACATCCCTCCGCAGTTCTGTCACCTCATCAGAGGCAGGTTCATTGGCAACATCGAAATAACAAGCAGGTTTCTGAGTAGCTTTCTCAGAGAAACTTAGCGTTTGGTGTGTGGTGTTGTGAGTATTAAATTGTCTTCTGGGGAAAATGCCTACAGGTCTTGATAAGACTTAAGTGTTAGTGTTTTTGAAACTCTGTTCCCTGACAGGGCTGCTGATGGGTGATGGTAAGTTGCAAATCAATTAGCGCTTTTTTAAAAAAAAGAAAAGTGTTAGAGAGCATTGGCTGTGCCAAAGGTGGGGCGGGGAGGGGGGGGGTTCCGTGAAACTTCGGTTCCATTTGTATGTATGTGAAATCTATTGTGAGAAAGGTGGAATTCACTCTGTTCGTGCTCAGCTGTTACAATTTTCTAATCCTTTTTCCTATGAAAGAGGGTTTTGGGTTTAGGCCTATTTAGGAAAATTTGATTTGGTCCCTTGGAGCAACACTCTAAAAGCTTTATTGCTTAAAGTACATGAAAGGAAGTCATATGTTTCAGATTACAGCAGTTTCTTCCTAACTTCTAAGACCAAGTGAAACCTAGAGGAAAGGTGGGCTTCAGGTTAATTCCAGGCTTGAGTGTATTTCATGGCAGCATGAGTCCACTCCGGTTCCCCAAGAGCCTGCCTTCCACACGCGTAGTGTCCCACTCGGGCTTTCAGCGCAGGAGTCGGGAGGCTGTCTGGACCTTCATGTCCGTCTAAATTACGTTGTATTGCTTCCCTCGTGTTTCCATCGCCTGTTCTAACACATGACGCCTTACTTGGTTTTGTTCCTGTTTTTGGTAAATGTTATGACGTTTTCACTTAGCCTTTTGAGGGAGAGGAACTTGGTAATTACAGAGCACTCTGCTTCTGCAGGGATTGTGAATACTGTGAGACATGTAACTAGTGTTTATACTTTAAAGTGAAGAGAAAGGTCAACTCAGTGTCTTTTACTGAACTGTTTATTAATATAAACAAATCCCAGGTTTTTGTCCAAGGGCTAATTTTGACATCTGTGTGAATCTAGAACTGCAGGAAATAGTACCAAAAAAATGCTCGTCAGAGTATTTTCTAAAATAGCCTAGTGTATGTGAGTGCTGACTTAGAGAAATGCAGAGCTCTGATCGCTTATTTATTTATTCCCCTGTCGTCGTTTGAACACTCACTGTGTCCCAGGTACTTTTACGCTGTGAAAGTACAGAGATACAGGCTGGAGACTGGCGAGGGCAGTGGCGAGGGGGTGAGAAAAAGGTGGAGGTTCCGTCCGTGCATCGTAGGGCACGTGCACACGCACGGGCAGGGGGTGTGTTAGGAAGATCCGGACACGGAAGTTGCTAGGTCCCTGTGAGAAAGGACAGGCACATTGGGAGGACAGGACGGGTCCAGGCCACTCGAAGTGGCCAGACTAAGTAAGGAGTTTAGACTGGCTTTGCGAGGAAAACTACTGAACAGCTTTCTCAGGAATCCTTTCAGCTGTGGGTGAAACAATGCCTGACAGTTAGCTGCGTAGGTAACAGTACCTAACAGTGGCTTAAACAGACGAGACTTTTTTAGCAAGTCCGAAGGAAGGAGCTCTCGGTGGTTTCAGCAGACAAATGAAGCCAGCGTGGACTCAAGCCTCTTTTCTCTCTCTGTTTTGCCATCATTGGCAAATTTGCTTTGGTCCCTTGCTTGTTCCCTTTTAATAGAAAGATGATGGCTGCAACCTCAGGCATTGCTTCTGCATCATCATCAGAAAGAAAAGGAGAGGGACACTGCCACCTCTCTGACTGTCCCTTTTTTAGAGAATCAAGGGCTTTCTCAGCAGTCTTCCCCCTGCTCCAGTCTTGCTGACAAACCGAGTCAGCACAGCTGTCCCCGGCTGCGTGGGCAGGAGGACAGTGAATGCCGGGCTCGTCCACAGAGGGGGAAACGCCTTGAGAACGGTAACGGCATTAGCCGCCCCCGGAGCTGTGCTTTCCAGACGTTGGTGCAGCCGCGTCCCACAGGGGCCGACACGGGAGGAGCAGGGCAGCCCCGCGTTGCTCCCTGTGCGTGATCTCCCTGCAAGTTCAAATCCATGGGTCGACGTATTTACCTCCGAGAGACTCACTCCTCATGGTAAACACACGTCAGACGTGAGTTGTGATTGTTAAGAAGCCTTTTATCAAAATTACTTTTTTCCTGTGGTTACATGTGTTTATGTAACCTTGCCTATCGTAAAAGTTAAAACTAAAATGAAAATACATGTTTGACTTTTTTACATTATAATTCTATGCTTTTTGGCAATCCCTTTTTTCATTGTTACCATGCTTTGTACATTATAGTTATTTAATACGTTTTTTTAAAAATTGAATTCATTTGATTAGTATTGAACAGAACTATTTAGTTGTCTTAAGAATCTAGTGAATTTTTATTTTTAACTTTAAATCTGCGAGGTGTAAGATAGAGGTGTTGCTGTAGGTACAGAATAGTGCTATTTTTAGGCACAAACTATTGTTACGAGAGAAAGGTTACTGTTGCCCAGGGGAATATGTGAAGTCAACATTCGGTGCCTTAGCTTCTCATCTCAGGGGCGCAGGTCATAGCCCGGTAGGTGGCCTAATCGGGGGCCTTGTGCCTCTTGTGGTTTCCTCTGAGATGAGCAAGTGGGACAAGGTCGTCTCGGAGGGGCTGCAAGTCCATGAGTGAGTTTGCTTACGAGGCGGGGGGGGGGGGGAGCAGTGAGTGGCAAGACCCCAGACAGGGAGGTGTTCCATGATGGGGGTGAGGCTTAGTTCTCTTGTTAGAGGGTCAGAGGGGGTAGCGTTTAGGAAATGTAAGTCACAACATTTCTTTCAAAGTAATGAGCTTAATCAAGGTGTCACATGAAACCTTTTGATTGTTTCTCACCTCTCGGTGTGTTCAGAGGGTGCCATTGGTTCACCTTTCGTGGGTTGGAACCGTCCTGGGCCTTCGCTGGGAAGCTAATGGAGCGGCTTCCTTGGGCCCACACGGGCTGGCAGTGGCTTCTCGGACATCCGGCTCAGTTTCTGATTTCATGGAAACACGTGTGGGACACCGTCCCTGGAAATTCTCGTGCCTCAGCCCCTGTCGGTGATGCACCAGACCCAGGTGTGCTGCTGCACATCCTCAGGGCGGTGGGGGGATGCAGACCACCCTGAGTCCCAGCATCCCTGCCGAGTGTGCCCCTGCCCCTCTGAGACGCGTTGCCCCTGCTCGTAGAGGTGGTGACAGCAGCGTGCGTGTTCCTTCTGCACCTGTCTACCTATCTCAACGCCAGGGCACAGGGCCAGTTTGGCCGCAGCACCAGGAGCCCTTTCCGGAAGCTTAGAGGTGATGGGAGTGTGGCCCTGGCATCCAGAGCCTGCCTGGCCTGGTGTAGGCCCTGCTCCCTGCTGGGCGCATAGAACTGATCACATCGTGTAGGACAGGCCAGCCGCGGGGACTTCGGGCCTCTGCCCCATTCGCTGATGTATTTGAAAGACAGTTTGTGGACTTGGCACTGTGGGGCTGTGCTACCTTTCTGAATCAGGGACCTATTTCTGTCACGTTAGCTTTGGAAGCAGTCTTAAGTCTCTTTTCCTCTCTCTTTCCATTTGCTGTATGAAGCCCTGGTGATCTGTCACTCGGACTCTGTTCTTGTCCTTTTTAACCACTGTCCTGCTGACTCCCAGTCTGTGTGATGTGCATGCTGGTCACGTCCTGAGAGGCAAATGTGCACCTGTGAAGGTGGCCTGCAGGGGTTACTAAGACCTCTGACCCTTGCTGTGACTCGGACGTGCCCTGGGGTCCCAAGAGCACAGCCAGCCTCCGGCCCCCTTCCAGCCTCTCAGGGGAGCATCCCAGCCCTGCCTGCCTCTTGCAGCAGGCCAAGTAATGGTCCCGGCCTCCAGGGTCACTGGGAGGATCAAATGAATTAATGTGGGTCTAATATTTACAAAGTAATAGTATTCAAACATGGTTTGGAACTAAGAGAAGCAAAACAATCTCAAGGCCTTCCCATGTGCCGTAGGGAATGGGGCCAGAATTTTGCTGCCTCAAAACTGCCTTTTGGGGTGTTGATTTTAAAGTGGTTATTAAGAAACAAAAGCCTTAGAAAGAACCCTTCGCCTTCCCCCCGTTGCTGCCTGAGAGAGTCGGGCGGAAAGGCCTGCCCCGGGAGGGAGCCCCAGCACGTTCACCGCCGCGCTGGGTAGGAAGCTGCAGGCAGGGGCCTGGGGGCTGGACCCCCCCCTCCGGTGTCCCGGCCGGCCTGGTGTGAGCGTGCCTCACACGTGTCCCGCTCGTCCTCGGCTGCTTGTAAAATGCCTTTCCTTCAAACCTTGCCCCTCCCTCCTCTGTCTGTCCTGGCATTTAAACCTGAACTTCCTAGTGCGTTTCCGGTCTCGTGTCTTACGGATCCTCCCAGCATGTACATTCATAATAAGTGTTGTATATTTTCTCCTGTTCATCTGCTTCTGTCAGTTCGATTAGTAGCCCAGCTAGAAGAACTCAGAAGGTGAGAAGAAAGAGGGTTTTGGGGGCCCCAAATAATCTTTCTACAATTTGGTTTATTTATTTGCCTCTAAGAAATGTATTCTTTGTGTTAGATATAAGTTGTAATTATTGTCAAGCCTTTCATCAAAATTACTTGTTTTTCCATGGTTACATGTTTTTGTAACCTTGCCTGTCATGAAAGTATCTGGCTCACGGTGATCCCTTTGTTCATTCTCTCCTGGAATGTGGACTTCCTGGGGACGCAGATTTTTTAATTCAGGTGAAGACAATTATTTTATTATAGGGATGACCTTGGATCTGCAGTAATTGCTTCCAAAGCCAATCACCTGTAAGCTTTCCTGTTGGTACCCTGTTCTCCTTGACATTGTTCTAATCACGGACCCCCGCATGTGAGTTTGTTGAGAACTTCTGGAACGTGAGACAAAGATTTGCGCTCCTTAGCGATTCACTGAGAGTGGTTTCTGCCCCTCCTGTACGATTTTCTTCTGGCCATGCAGCCTCCCACTTACATTGCACCTGTACACGCTCTTCTCTGTGTTTGGAGTTCTGTTCCTCCTCACCTGGAAAGAGCCATCCCCCCGTGGGGACCCTACCCCCGCCCCCTGCCCACGCACACCCCCCTCCACCACATCCGGGAAAGGTGTCCATCCCCAAAACCTTTGTCCTCTCATCGTAGGACTGAGCAAGACACGCTCTCTGCTCTTACAGCACTGGACCCAGGGCTTTACAGAAAGCGACCCCAGGGGGAGGACCAGCAGTGCCCCTTCCTGCTTTGCCGCCCCTGCCCAGCTGGCCTTCCAGACCAGCGGTTCCGGACAGTAGGTCCTCGACTGGCCGGCAGCGTTTGGTGCTCTGGTGGCAAGATGGTGTTCGGAACTGCCAGAGAGTGAACGCCAGGAGGCCTGTTGCAGAACCATTGTACTGTCTCAGTTTTTTAACCATAGCGTGGTTTTATTTTGAAATTTGAAAGGGCATTAAAAGGAGGGCTGGAGATTTTTGTGAAAAAGTAAACATAGATTCTTTAGAAGTTAAGAAACCTTCTCCACTTTTCAGAGAGAGAGGCTGGCATTTTTATTTATTTCTTTGGAGGAGCAATAGTAGGTCAAAGGGAATGTGGCAAGAGTCACTTGTGGTCATTTTTACTGGCACATAATCTTTTGTTGACTTACAGGGTTGCAGAATTATTGCAATTTTGTACTTAACACTGAAATTCAGATGTTAAAAACTTTGCTACCTTGTTGTTGTTTTTAAATACACACGGTGCCAAGTCCAGTGGCGGGAATTGAGGCCGGAAGGGTGAGCGGGAGGTGTCCTCAGTAGAAAAGGGCTTCGGTTTCAAAGCTGTGCCTTTTGCAGACCCACCGAAATCTGGCCCTGCTTCTTCTTATGAACTTGAGTCTCTGAGTCTCTGCAGCGTGGAGGTGACGGTGGCCTGAGGCCGTGCCCACAGGCCCACGTGCCGCAGTGGCCAGAGCGCGGCCGAGTGCCCAGCACCTGCGGAAGACTCCTTCTCAAGCCCTTCCAGACGAGTTCCCCATGAGAAGAAAGGCCAGTGAACATTTCTGCCCTTGGTTTCCACTTACACTTTTTTTTATTCCAAGAAGAATCTCAAGAACTGCCTTATTAATTAAGCAGAGGGTTATTTTTAAATAATTAGTTTTTCATGTAAACTGTTATAAATTTCTGCTCTGAAAAGGAGTTTTCAATTGAATAGCTGTAATTTGTAACTCCACAGTTTTCATGCATTTCCATACAAAGACCTTCCCGCTGCTTCCAAGGCAGGCGAGTTCTGCACAGCCCCTCGTAGAGCCCTGTGCGGGGTTCTCACTGCCTGTGGGGGCCGCCCCTGGGCAAAACGGGACCCCACAGGCCTGCCTGCCTGCCCCGGGCCCTGCCTTCACACAGTGCATCCTCACCCTTCGGCGGGTCGTGAATGCGATGAGAAGAAGGAAATAGAAAATATCAGCCTGCATTTTATGGAGTAAAAGTTGGTATTAATTTAGCGAAACTTTTGGGGGGATTGAGTGTGTACAGGTGTGTATCTAGTGAGTTGCAGTGTGAAGTGTATTTCGAACTGTGGGTTGTGGTCAGAACTTGGATCCTCTTCTTCTGGTGTGAAGCTGCTTTGCAAGACTTTAGCTGATCTTCTTAAAACAGTGAGTATATATTTTATTCAGCTGTCTCTGCCACTTTAGAGCCGTACACTACATGTTTGAGAGAAAAGGAGGAACAAATTGGAGAAAGAGTGTTAGTCTTGGAGAGTTTTCACACAAAGCCTTGTGTAGCGTTTGGCCTTTTGTTCTCAGGAAAATGGAAAACGCCCAGAACGCTGGTGTACAATTTCTTCTTCAGGTGTTTGCGTTACACTTTGGTTCTTTGCCACAGTTAGGGTTTCTGCTTTCTGTTGTTTACGTAATGGCCAGTTTACAGGGTTGGCGTTGCATTATACGGCCTCCCCCGTAAGAGCGAGATTCCCGTCGAGCGAGGCCCAGGTTCCGAGGGTGCACAAAGGAGGTGGGGCTGGGGTGGCGGCCGGGTCCTGGAGGGGGATGGGGCAGCGGGCCCAGAGGGTGGCGGGACCCTCGGTGCCAGGCCTTGTCAGCTAATGGGACAGATTCCAAAAGCCTTGTGCTGCTTTTGTTTTAACCACACCGCTCTCTTTATTGTGAAATTCCACGTGTCACTTGAAGGAGGACAGGAGGTTTCTGTGTTTCTCAAAAGGGAGACAGAGTGGCATGTGGCACCACTTTCTTCCTTCCTCGTCACGCCTTGCAGACTTCGGGGAACTTCGTCAGATGTTACTTATGACTGCTTGGGAACTTTATGATTTCGTCCAAATAAAAAGGAAATAGTAATTGCCTGTTTTATCAAGGTGCCATGCAAATTAGCCAGCAGTGCAAAAGTACACATTAACCCCATTAGTAATGTGTACTCACAGCTTTTAATTTTAATAACACATTTTCAAAGCTAGCAATAAATATTAGTATGTGAAAATCTCATGCCTTTTCTAAGTTTGAGTCATTAAATGCTTATTATTTCTGCATTTTTATGACATTAGGCAAACTGACACAAGACAAGTCAGCACAGAGGAGATCGTGTTCACCCCTACCTTGTAAAACAGTGGGCAGGGTCCTGGGCAGGCCTCAGCCTCCGGAGCCGAGGTCTCCGCTAGCGTTGGGTGGGGGGTGCCGACCACCGGGGAGAGCGGGGGGCCACAAGCAGGGGGCCGTTCTCTGCGCAGCCCTGGGTCGCCGTGTGTGTGAGACGCACCAGGGGGACACCCACCTGTGCCGGGCCCACCCCCAGCACCAGGTTCTTCACCTCCTTCCAGGATGGCGGATGTTCGCAGGAGTGCATTGGGTCCTACTTTTTCAGGAAGTTTTCGTATTTTCGTTTGTGGAATTTAGAAGAACACAGTTCCGTGTGAGAAGGGTGACACACAGGCACGGTCGTTGGTCCCCTCCCCGCAGCCCCAAAGCCTGGGGGCGTTTCTGGTGCTGTGTCTCCTGTGTCCTCACAGGCACAGGTGGTTTCTCCCCCCCAGGGCGGTTTCTCGACGTCTCAGTCCCCGTGTCCCTTCCATGTTAACACTGAGGTCTGTAGTGCTGACCACCCCCGGTGGTCTGGTACGTGGTCAGCAAACAGTGTGGGAGGGTGACCGCTTGCCCACTGGGCCCACCGGGCTGGCTTAAAAGTAAGGGGAAGGGCCTGTAATGATGCTGCTTACCATAAACAGTGCTATCGTGAATCCCTCTAAGCCGAGGACAGGCGGCCGTGCTTCTACTCCGCAGGAAGAGGGTGTCTTCACCATCACTTTCCTCTGAGCTCTTGCTCTCGCTCCCTCTCGTGGAGAGTCTCCTTCCCCATCCCCCACCCGGGCCGCCCCCTCCGTGTGGCAGTGGTCCTCACCTTCTCAGATGTTTTTAAGGGTCTCCTCTAGTAGGGAGCTCCCCTGCGTCTCCTGGCTGAGTTGGCCACTTTCTGCCCAGGGCTCCGCCGTTTGTCCCTATGTCGTTTGTTCTGTCACAGCACCGTCACTGCTGCCTTGGCCTGCTCCGTCTGTGTGCCGGCGTCTCTGCTGAAGTTTGAATAAGCTTGCTGAGGGCAGGAACCCACCCCCGTGGGCTGGGCCTGTGACTTGGGTCCTATGAGCAACCGAGTGGATGTTGGTGACCAAATAACATCTTCGTCTCCATGTGTCAGGTCACCAGAAAGACATCGACCTGCTCTCCCTCCCAGCACGCTGCTTCCTAGTGCACACACCGTGAAACAGAGGGGCTTCGCGGTGACAGGGACCAGCAGCAGTGAATAGCGACCCCCCGCTGTCAGTGGACGGTGCTCATTAGTCTCCTGCAAGTGTGTGAACAAGGGGCTGTGCAGAGCTCTGGCCGCGCTGGCGGCAGACTGGATGGCCATGCTGACTGTCGGGGACAGGATGCGTAGTCTGAGCACCAACAGGAGTTTAGCCTTGTACTTTCTATGTGCTTCATGAGTCTCGCTTGTCGTAAAAAAGTTGTATGTGGTTGTAGATGAGAAACACTTGAGGCAAAGAGACGTCGATGAAACGCGTCCTTTCTCTTCAGGGTTGTGCTGTAGTCTGCGAGGGCGGCGGTGGCAGAGCACCGGCCGGGCCGCGTGGGACCGCAGCGGCCTGCAGCCAGCTGTCTCCGCCCTGGGTCTTTGCCTCCTCCTCCCTCCGTCCACTTCGGCGTCCAGGTTTTCTCTTCTCATGAGGACACCGGGCATCCTGGATCCGCGCCTGCTCTGATGAACTCGTTTTAACGCAGTGATCTCAGCAAAGACCCCATCTCCAAAGACAGTCATTCTGAGGTCCTGGGCATTAGGACTTCAACTTACAAACCTGAGGCAGGACATGCAATTCTGTGCCAACAGTGTGGATTTAAACTATCTCATGTATGTATGTAGGACAGTGTGTTGACAAGAGATGCATGAAGTGTTCTGTGTGAGGGCAGAGAGTGTGCGGTGTCGTGTGTTTGACACACAGGAAGTCATGGCACTTACAGTGGCCAGGCTGGGCAGTCTGGGTGTGGCCACTTCTCCAATCATCAAAGACTCCACCCTCCTATGAAATATACTCCCACATTTAAAGAGTAAAAATGTATATTGCTACAGAAATGGGAAGGATGTGGAGTGAAGCTAGAGTTAAAAAGTTTTACCTAAAAATTGTCTACAATATCTTTAAAGTTTGAGAAAGTACTTAGAAAGCCACATCAGATCTTTGGTGGCTGTGGTCAAGGGCAACTTGCCTTTTGAGCCACTGACCTTCTGTAGGTGCAAAAGCAAAGGCTCTGGAAGAAGCACAGACTTGCACTTTGAAAAAGGATTTTTTTCATTGAAGTATGGAGTATGTACACAAGGAGAACTATTACTTGTTTTTCCCATGTCTAACCAATGTGAAATGAATTTCATACAAAATTTGGCAATCCCTTCTTTAAATTTTTCGTCTACAAATATTTAAAGAATGTTTACGTTTTGTTTTCTTCTCTCCTTTGAACATCCAGCTCATGGTCTTCGGCATCTTTCTGTGCCTGGATGCGTTTCTGTACGTGCTCACCCTGCTGCCCCTGAGGGTCTTCCTGGCTCTCTCCAGGCTCTTCGCTCTGCCTTGCTACGGCTTCAGGTGAGTGCTCGTTCCTTTTACTGTTTATAGTTGTTAAACTGTGTAACCACATGGATCACATGGTTTTGCAGAATAGGGATGATTCGTACACTTTCATTCACACTTTGCTCTTTAAAGCATAAACTGGTGCTGTTCACCTTTCTGATGAATATTGTATGTCTGCGTAACATTCGTACTTTGCAACCACACTCATGTTCCGAATGGCTTTGAACCAGAACCTTGTTTGGCCCGTAAACGAATGTTAACGGTGGGGGAGGCGGCGCATGGGAACAGCAGAAAGGGCTTGGGCCTGAGAGTGGGCCTCAGGGCCGCGGTGCTACCTCGCCCACACCCTTGTTTTCTTGAAGGCCCTTGGCCACCTGGGCATCTTCTGTGCATCGAGGACTGGGTTCTAGGTGGGGCGGTGGGGGGCAGGGGTATCAGAATCGCCTGAGGAGCTGTCACTGCAGGCGTTCCTCCTCCACCCCTCCCGAGAGTCGAGAATCGAGAATCGCTGCGTTAGTGGCCTGGGGAGCTGTAGTGACTGATTACAGGTGAGACGCCCTCTGTTTGGGAGAGGGGACGGCTCTCGAAGGCCATTGCGCAAGTGGGAAGCGTCAGACAGCCCACCCCCACACTGGTTAGCTGGTGGGTTGTGAGCAGCTACGTGACCTCGCTCGCAGGCCTGTTTCCAGAAACACATCAGTAAAAAGGGATAGTGGGAGCCCCACATCTTTTACCTCGGAGATTGGAGGTGTTAAAAAGAACAGCCAGCCTGGTCCCAGCAGACAGGAACAAGTGTTCATTTCCTTCCCGTCCTCCTCTACCAGAACTAGGAACTGTATGTGAAAATGTGCAGTTTAACGTGAGTCTCGATGCTCTCCCGGGCCCGAGCTCAGAAGAGGTTTGGGTCGTGCAGTTTCCGTTCTTTGCGTAGTTTCGTCAGCATGCCTCCGCCCTGCGTGGTCGCTCCCTGTGGCAGTGCCCGCGGTTCTCAGCCTGGCCGCCCGAGTCGCTCTGCCAACACTCGTCACTTTCCTGAACACGCGTCTTTCCAGAAAGCTCTAGAATGCTGAATGGACAATGCGTACAACTTCATTTCACTGTGAAGTGGGTGGCTATTCCATGATATCTACAAATATGCCTAATTAAATTACTGTCAACAACTGAATCATAGAAACTGAGTTACAAAATCAGTGGTCAATATACAGAATTATACGTTGGTGTTTTTTGAAGACTAAAGTCATGGAGATTCTTTTTTAAAATAGTAAAAGAGCGTGTACTTGATATTTAGTAAGCACTGAATAACACATAGTTCCTTTAGAAATGAGTCTCAGTCTGATGAGGAAGGAATTCTTCAATATGTGTAAAGAATTCATTGATCACAATGATCATACTGGGAAAAGAGTAGAAATTTTTCGTAAGATTACACAGTAAAAAAATTACAAGAATTAGTATATGATTGTTATACGTGATACTTATATTCTTTAATCTTACTCTCAGAATGAGAGTTGCATATTTTGTTGCATATTTTAATTATGTGTTAATCAGATGGGAGAATCTTTTCAGGAGTTTATCATCAACTTTAAGGTAATCAAGTATGTCCTTTCCACTTTGGGGAGAATTTTTAACAAGTTTTATTCCTGTTGACAAGCCTCGAGTTGAGACGTCTGTGGCATGAGGCTTCGAGGTTGGCAGGGGCAGCCCAGCCCTCCTGTCCCGGTTCCCCGTCACTGTGGGAGCTCTGACGTCAGGGCTGTCCAGGAGCCACTACGATGTTATCTTCACGGTTCACACCAGAATGTGAACCTTCACGGTTCACACCAGAATGTGAACCTTCACGTGCTGTGAGGCTGGGAAAGTGACCCGACGTGAAATCACGAGTGCCGTGTCGGGATTTTCCGCCTACCCGGTGGGCTAGATTAGTTTCTAGTTATTCTTTGACCAACAGTATGAGGCAGATTTGGGTTTGAGCCATCTTGGAGTGAACGGCTTTTAAAGAAATATGTTCCGTGTGCCTGGTGTCGTGATGAGCCGCAGTGTCGAGCCGCAGCGGTGGGTGGTTAAACAGTGTCAAGCGGTTTAACCCCCCACCGCTCTCCTGGGTTTCTCCTCGGGGCTGCTGGCGGCGTGCAGTGGAGCTTACCGAGTGGCACTGGGATGTTCCCAAGGGGCTCTGTGTTAAGGCTCTTGTCTGAAGACCCATTTTGTTGGACAGGCATCTAAACTGTGTCATTTCTATGTGTCCCTTGTCACTTGGGGAGGCAGGGTATCAAAGTAGCACTGGAGAAGGCTTTCATTATATGTCCTGAAAATTAAAAGAGGTTCTGCAGCGAGCCGGGAAATCTCAGTGCACCTCCCACTGGCTTTGTTGTGAGAGGTTCATGGTCTCTGGACCAACCTTCCCTGTGTGCTCCATCAAGGGCAGTGTCAGTGTGTAAAGACCCCTGTGTGCTCCATCAACGGCAGTGTCAGTGTGGAAAGACCCCTGTGTGCTCTATTGAGGGCAGTGTCAGTGTGTAAAGACCCCTGTGTGTTCCATCGAGAGCAGTTTGAGTACATAAAGTAAAGATGGTTGCTTTTGTGTATTACGGTGTGCTTCTCAATCTAAACTGATTTCAGTAACATTTAAAAGCAAAATTTGATTCTGTTTTCAGGGTTTTGTAGCTAAAGTGACACTAGAGGGCAGCATGGCACCCCCTACATTCAAGGCTCCAGTCAGTTCCCTGGGCAAACAGTTCTTGCTCTTTCTGCAGTTTGAATCAACTGAAAAAAGACATTTTATGCCATCACTAATGGTACGTGTTGTATATAAAGTGTGCAGTGCAGTTAAAATTGTACAGCAGAGCCTCCGCGTTCCAAACGCCCCGCCGAAGCGCAGGCCCGATTCCACTGACACCACCTGCCGTCTTCAGCAGACTTGGGTGATTCGGGCTGCAGCGTGTGTTTTCTTTGGGCGACTCAGAGAACAGTGCCTTTTTGAGCATTATTTTTTATAAGCACCAAATTTTAAACATTTGAAACTTAAAATATAATGTGAAGATTATATTAACAAAGTTATTGTTAATGTCTAAGAACTTTCAAGTACGTTAGGAACGTAAAAATACATTTTACTTTTACAGAGCTTTGTTATTACTCAGAAGGAGCCAGATTCTGCCTTCTGAGACCTGCCCTCCCAGCCTCCCCTGCTCCCTCCCCGCTGGCACACTGGGCGTGTTCGCCGTGGTGCCCGCGTGCCCTCCCCTCAGCCGGCCAGGCCTGCGCTTCCCTTCCACCCGACTGTTATCTCAAAGGGGTGAGAGGGCATGGGAGACACCAGCAAAGAAGTTGATTATGTTCTGTTTTCTTTTTCTTACTCTCCTTTCTGTTAAAAAAAAAAAGTCTATTAAAAAACTGTTAACTCTCTTAGTTCTTGAAGTTCGTCCCCCAGAATCGGAGAGGGGAGACCCGTCAGTCCCAGGCATCCAGACGCTGACATGGAAATGGCGCCGCCTTGTGGCCCGTTTGTGTCACTATCACCTGCGCTGCAGGGCCTTTCCATGATGGGATTGGTGTCTTCGCCTGTCTCCTTGCAGAACTCTGTCTGGTGCAGCATTCGGGACAGGCCTTGGGAAGCTGGCAGCCTTCCGTGTTTTCTGCGTTAGAATTTATTCTTCGAACCTGTTTCTAAACCTTCTGCAAACGTGCTGCGGGTTTGGGGATATCGCTTGGGTTCTCTGCCCTTCCCCAAGGCTGAGGCCAGTGCCTGAGGACCAGGGTGATTCCACAGCCCCTCAGGGGCAACCCCCTTTCGTCCCCAGTGCCTCCCTGGGGGGCGTTCGCCAGCTTTTAGCTGCTAAAATATTGTTCACTTTAAGATGTTGGCAGGGTAATTAGCTTGACTTGGCAGTTGAGTGTGTTGTCTGCAAAAGATGCACTGCTTTTATAAGACGTTTACGTTTCTCCTTAGCATTCTCAAGAAAACTGCATTAAAAACCGTTCCTACTGAGGGAACAATCTTAAACATTCTTTGCCCCAAATATTTTCTCACTGTAGACTAAAATAAAGAAACATACCCAGACCCTTTCAAAGCAGATTCAAGTAAGTGTTTCTTCCCTCTTTCCCAGACAGGGTAGTGTCTTCTTAGAAAAACATTCCCGATACTTTTTGAATTAGGATAATTTTTTAAATGATGAGGACATGGAAATCAGCATTAAATTTTGATTCATCGTATGAGGCATCCATATTTCTTGGAAGAATAAAAGTATTTTGTTATGCTAACAGAGGTATCGAACTTAATTTCTCCAAATTTACTTATAGAATAAAGAACCAGTTGTATAAATATTTTTAATTTGCCTGGCATTTTACGGAACCAGTTGTATAAATATTTTTAATTTGCCTGGCATTTTATAGAACCAGTTGTATAAATATTTTTAATTTGCCTGGCATTTCTGTGACTCTGTTTTCCCCTAAAACTCGTGACTTCATTTCACATATTGGACTTCTCAGTCACATCTGAGTTCAAAATTGGGGGCAGTTACAGGGAAAAATGATACCATCTGGTGCTAGCATCTGATAGTTAGTTTTGAAAACTTTTAAAACATTTCAGACAGTAGTAAGTGTAGAATAGGTTTAAGTAATAAATGCCAGAGTGTTTTTCTTTTACTCTAGAGCAAATAGAATACATGCAAGCAGATTTTTTGATGATCTCACTCTGGTTTTTAGGTTTAACTTTTATGTGAGGCTTCTTAGACTTTTTTTTTAGAGGCTACAGTGTCTTTTTCTCTTCAGTGTTCACTTCATAGAAAAGCTCTTATCTCCCAGAAAAATTATGAATTGAAAGTGCTTGAGAATTTCCTAACCCATTGGATTTCCTCTGTACACCTAACTTCCTTCAAGATAGTTGTACCCAAAACTGGCTTCACGCACACACAGATTTTTGTCGTTTTAGACGTATCCCTTGATTCTGGCCTGAGTGATGGATGCCGCCCTGGAGCACGTGTAGGGAGAGCTCTCGGTGACTTTCTCTGGGGGAGCAAGTCTGCCTGTCATTTCCTGTCACCAGGGCTGGTCCACGAGGCCCATCTGTGGAGAGCAGTGTGTGTGTTTCACGAGAGGGTCTTTGTGACATCAGGTGGTGCTGTCCCGGTTTCCTCAAGCGCTGCTCCAAACAGCGTAGCAACACCACAACTTCTCTCTCTTCCTCCCTCGAGAATCGGACCGGAGGGAGGGGCACTCTCCCTTCCTTTGCAGAATGGAGTGTGGTGTCCCAGGGACTCCCTGTGGTGAGTGAACCCTGGTTTTTCCTCTGTCTCCTTGGCTCAGTCGACAGCAGTTCAAACAAATATTGACTATAATGGAAAGAAAACAGCCGAGGCGGGCATAGCCATTTGGGAGGGGCGTGCACTGCAGAAAATGCGCTTCCCTGTCCTTACCTGCTGGTGAAGCAAGGATCTGACCACGCCCGCACCTGCCACGGGAAAGCCACTCCAGAAAAACGGTCTTTCGTGACCCACACTGGGCCCGCAGGGGCAGCAAATGGCAGCAATACTTACCCTGCCGCCACAGCAGTCGGCTGAGCCTGGTTTCGTCCATGCAGGCGGTTTTTGTTTTCTGTCACTCCAAATACCAGACATGGCTTTATAAAACCAGCTGGTTTTCCTAGTATAGTTCGAAATTATTTAAAGCCGAAGGAAAACTAATCATTCCATTTAACCATTTAGTATTTTTCCATATGCCATGACAGCCAGATTTAAAATTTTCCGTTTTCTAATTAAGGAAAATATCTTAATCTCAATACTTTATTCTAATTTAACTTTAAAATTATAGAGACTCACCTTTCATAAATGAGAACCATACTTGTTATTTTACATTTTTAATTTCAGTAGGGCTTATATTTCTTTACTCTTTCCATTATACCACAAATAACTTAAAATGTTTAGAGAGAGAAAGAGAGAAAGAAGGATCCAGCCTGTTTTATAACGGAGCATCTCATGACGATACCTGGGCAGGTTCCAGCTCTGACTTGAAAGTTAGCGAGGTAGGGTCACCCCGCTTCTCCTGCTCATTTGTGCTGCCTGCTCTGCCTTCCTGTCTTTCTGCCTGGAGCCAGTTTTTGCTGGTGAGCATAGCAGCTTCTGCTGAACAGGGAGGAGAAAGCCTTCCCTGCTCGTCTTTGTCTCCTACACCACTCTGTTCCTATGAATCTGTGAGCCTTTGAAACGCCGGGAACACTTCAGCTGCTAATTGTGCAAATCTAATGGAAGCATTTCAGTGGGGAAGAGATAAAATTTAGAAATAAAGAAAATGTGGTTTGTGGAAGAGCAGTTTAACTTGATAATTTAAAACAAATACAACTCCTGCTGAATACCTTGTTCAATATTACCTGTGTTAGGGTAACTCATGGCCAACCTGTAAATAGATTAGTGGGTTTTTCACTCTGTTCAACAGCCTGTTCCACTCGTTTCTGAACTCATGGGGTTTTCAGCATTTGCAAAATGAATTTCCAGTAACTACTGTTTAACAGGAATTTACAAGGAAGAACTTCGGTCTGGAAGTACTGTTCAAAAGCCAATTTAGAGTGGATTGGCAGGGCTGTGGATAAGCTTCTTAGGGAGTTGGAAATGCTTATCGGAGTGTCATCTAAAAATACCCTGGCAGGGACGCAGACGGGTGCTGGCCTGGTTCCCGTCGTCGCCGACCAGGTGAACGGCCCCGAGGTCAGGCTCTTACTCAGCCAGGCTGAGAAACATACGCATGTCTTTAGATGTTGCCTCACTTACAGACAGCTTTCGATTTTTTGCAGCTTTCCTTTTTCATTAACAGGTACATTTACATGAAAATAGGACCCTTCTTCCTTAGGAGTTCTGCTTTTATTTTTTATTTGAGTAATACTCCTTATTTTGAAAACCAGAGGCATCTCTGTAGCAACAAGTCATGCTTGAAGATTCTCACCAGAGTAAGGGGAGCACAGAAGGCAGTGGACTGTGGTCTCTTTTTGGAAATAAAAAGCAAAAATGATGGATACATTCATTTTTTAGCACAATAATGTTTCCAAATAGGAAGACAGTACAGTGGTACATTACCCGGTATTACATCTGCTGACAGATGAAAGGGACTGAGTCGTGGGTTCTTCTAAGTGTAAAAGGTCTTTTACAGAAAAGCCTAAAGTGGTAGAGGCTGGTGAGGAAGATGGGGGTGGAGAGCGTGCCTTCTTCGGGAGCCGGGCTGCCCAGGCCCAGCTGCTGGCCCCGCCACCTCGTAAGTCACAGCCGTCCAGCTGCAGGCGCGCTCCTGACCGCTCTGCCTCCGCTCTGCCTCCGCTCTGCCTCCCCTCTGCCTCCCCTCTGCCTCCGCTCTGCCTCCGCTCTGCCTCCGCTCTGCCTCCCCTCTGCCTCCGCTCTGCCTCCCCTCTGCCTCCGCTCTGCCTCCGCTCTGCCTCCGCTCTGCAGCTGGGTGGTGAGAGTTCCCTCCTCGCAGGGCGGTGGTGAGAACTAAGTGGGCCTGGAAGGTGTCTGCCCTGCAGCCACTGGCTTGTCACTTCACCGACTCCGGCCTTTCTGTCATTTCTACAGCCTACTCTCACCCTAGGCCAGGTAGAGCTCATTGAAGCTATGTACAGGGAATGTTTAGGTTTTAACTTATTATCGTTTTGGTTCAAAATGTTGTCGTTTTGGGGTATAGGTTTCAGTGTTGGTCGTTCTGATTTCTGACAATGGCGTGTTAAGTGCAGTGGCTCTTCCCACATACACCAGCTGGTCTTGTGCTGCAGATATTTGTAAAGAGATAGTTAGATTCGTGCTGTGTAGCCTTCTCTCTCCAGTAAAATTGCCTTCACTAGGATCACTTAACCAAGTTGTTGCCAATCTAGTACCAAAATCTCTACGTACAGTTTTCCGCTCTAATTAGTTATCAAAATCGTTTTGCTAATTAATGCAGATTCACTAATGTCCTCCTACATTTTGTTTCTATCATCTTTAATTCATAATACATGACCTGGGGCTTTTATGTACAGAGGCCCATGACTGTTGGTGACCTGTGATTTGAGCACATGCCCAGCTGTGCCCACATTTCTGAGAAGGAGGTGGGCGGTGCCGCCTCATCTGCTCCCTGGCGGGACCAGAGGTGACTCACACACAGGCCGGGAGCCCAGGAGCATTCAAAGTGCCCCCCTCGTTGTATGAATTTAAAATGTTTAGCTCCAACTCTCAACAAATGTAACCTCTCTTCCATTTTTGATCTTGTGAGGGGAGGGCAGGGAATTAAGGACCCTGTCGGCTGGCCAGCCCCTGGCGGAGGTCTGTGTTCTGGGCCAGAATTTCGGAAGCGGGAGATGAAGTTCAGTCTGGGTTCCCAGGGGAGGAAGGGGACAGAGGAAGGCGGACGGAAGTCGCTGCGCTTTGCCCGATGCAGCTTCTCCCAAACCTCCACTGCCCAGAGTGAGTGCACTCTGCCCGGCCTGTCTCACAAGTGTCGCCGGACGTAGACGGGCTCTGGGCGGGTCTCCCTTCAGGCTCGTGGGCTCAGCCGTGCCTTCCCACCTCTTTCTGGACTCCTGGACATGGTCCTCACAGAACCCGCCCCTCCTCGGGGCTTTTGCAGGGCCCCTGTTCTCTCAGTGCACAGACGAGACACCCTCCTGACTGCAAACCGCGTGCAGTGTGCGTTGCAGAAACTGGGACTGGGCTCCAGCTGCTCCCCGGGCTGGCGTTGCAGGCATCGCCGTTATCTCGCGACGTGGCGTTCCAGGTGACAGCTGGAAGGCTCAGAGGTTCGCTGCTGAGCCCTGCAGGGATCTCTGGAGGAAAAGGGCCGCCACCTGAATGTGGACGGGGCTGAGGAAAGCAGTCCAGGGAGGAGGCAGCTCAGCACGTGGAGGGCCCGGCTGGAGGGTGAGCTCACCTTCCCATTAATGTGGTCCCGTGGGTGGGGATGGAGAGGTTCTGCAGCTCCTGAGGAAAGGGCTCGGGCCTCTCATTGCCAGCCTGTCCCTGACAGCGGCCAGGAGTCTGAGCGTTTCCTACCTTAGGGGCTCAGCCTGCAGCAGACGGAGAGAAAGCTCCCTCAGTCTTGTCACAGGAGTTTATGTCCGGGGACAGAAATCTTAGGCTATTGTTCTAATGTATTTTTTTCTGTGTCTTAGTAAAATGTTTCCATGCACCTTTTAGGTTTCGCTGTTCACAGTCTGACCTCAGAAGTAAGGAATGATTTCTGTTCATGTTAATTAGGAAAAAACTGTTTTCACTTCATGTCCCAGAGGGCTAACTTGTGTAATATAAAAGCAGTTCTGCAAACCGGTAAGGAAAGGATATAAGGAGAGAATTCACAGAAAATATAAACAGCTTAAAAACTTTCAAAAGATGTCAGTCTCCCAGTGAGAGAAGTTAGCAGTGAAAGGATACGAGACACCATTTTCACCAGTGGGAACAGCAAAGGCCCAGAAGTGGATCGTGGATCAAACACCGGTTGACGCCTGTGGGCTGCAGGCTTTCCCTTGTGTTTCCAGTTGAAATCTGAGTTGGTGCAGCCCCTGCAGAGGGTGTTCAGCTGCTTCTGTCACAGCGTCAAGTGAACATAACCTGGAAATCCCAGTTCTAGGAATTTACCCTAGAGACATACATGCGTGTGCAAAGTGTGGCATCTGCGCTGTGTCAGGTTCTCGGTTGCAGAAGCCGGGAAACCCGTTGGCGATGTGTGACCTCATTCATGGCACCTCCACACACCAGAGCATCACGCTGTTGTGGACGTGCAGGCTCCTCGCGGACCGGTGTGGGGCGTCCGTTGTGCTGTTGAATGAAAAGTGCCACGAGCAGAGCAGCGCACACGGAGCGTGGACGCCGTGCGAAGGGGCCGGTCCAGCGGGCTGCAGGGTGTCGGCGGGTGAACGGCTTACGTCGTCGTCGTCTTGGAAACGCACTCTCTCCACAGACACCTGCCCGCTGTGCCCACTGCGCCCACTTCTAATGGTCATTCTGGTTTAACATCGTTCTGCACTGGGGCAGAAAAGTTCACACTGCCAAGTGGTCAGTTGTATATGTACATAACATTCCTTGTTCGCGCGAAGTGTTTGAAAGATCAACCTACTTCTCGTTACCATTGTGCACTGTGTGCCTGTGTATGTCCAGTAAAGGTTCTTTATTTCGAGAACATAGAACATAGAAATCATATTTGTATTCATTCTTATGTTGCAGGGACAGGCGCTTGCTGCAGCCGGCCCAGGTGTGTGACATTTTAAAGGGCGTCATCTTGGTCATTTGCTATTTCATGATGCACTACGTCGACTACTCCATGATGTACCACCTGATCCGGGGGCAGTCGGTCATCAAGCTCTACATCATCTACAACATGCTCGAGGTGAGGAAGGGCCACGCGTGCCCACCGGTCAGTGCGGCCCCCACCTGCCCCAGCCCCAGCCCCAGGAAGGGTGCTTCCGGCCTTCGGGGCTTATCTAGTCCTTGTGCTCGTGGCAATGCAGATTCTGTACACCTGGGCTGGCGCTGGAGTCTGCCTTTCCAGCAAGGTGCACCTGTGCGGCTGTCCTGGGCCACCGTGGGTGGCAGGTCAGGGCATGACATGCCCCTGGTGAGGAAGAAGGGACCTGCTGCCTGGATATTTCTGAGTCGTGGCCACCTTGAGAATGTGAATTGTCAACAGGCAGGAGAATTTGCTGTGCGTGTTCATCGGAAACCCATGTCGACTTTGTGCTAGAACTCAAAAGGTCCTGGAGAAAATGTGGGATTCTGTATATGTTGGCTGTAATAGATTTGCATGTCAATTACTTGGAGTTTTCACGGAGAGCAAGTGAACATAAGTTTCCCAGTATCCCTAGTAGTTAACTCTTTATATAGCACATCTCACTGTGAAGTGGTCAGCAGGTGAACATCTGCATGTGTACAAAAACTAAGTTACACAAAGCAAACCGTGCTTTATTTATGGTTAGAATCTTAACATTTTTCAAACATAAGCTGCACTACATTATATAATACATTTTTGAGATTCAAATTACATTTTTCTATACTGAGTTTTAGGAACATAAGTAAGGTCTCCCTGTCTTAAATTAGCCAAGAAGGGGTTTTGCTTTTTCTTCTTTCTTTTCTCTCTTTATTGTTGTTCAAGTACAGTTGTCTCCATTTCCCCACCATTGCTCCCCCTCACCCCCGGACCCCCACCTCCACCCCTCAGTACCCACCCCTCGGTTTGTCCACGGGTCCTTCACACATGTCCCTTCCCAGGAAGGGGTTTTTCCTAGTGGGTGGGCAGATGGGACAGTGGGGCAGCTTCGCGCCTTTCTGCTCTGAGGCTGCGTTGCCATGGTACCCGAGGGCTTCCCAGCTTGTCCCAGAAGATGTGGAACTCGAGCCATCCTGGTTATTCCTAAATGCACAACCGAGATGATTCCACAGGAGCCCCTAGCTTCCTGCCTGTAGCTCAGTGCCCTGCCTGTGCTGTGCCCCATCGATGGGAGGCAGATGGTGGGTGCAAGTCAAGCTTGCGAGGCAGCGTAACCATCTACTCTCCCCTCGCCCTCTCAGAAGGGCGGGCCTGGCCTGGTCTCTCCCCTTCTGCCATTACAGTGGCTCTGTGCCAGGGCCCTGCTGGTGTCCCTTACTGCCTGCCTGCCACGGGCCTGCAGGTAACAGGGCCTCTACCTACCCCCTGACTTCATGTAGATGCCTCAGGGTTCACACAGCCCTCCGCACGGTGGCATTGTTACTGTTATCGTGGATAGGTCGGGGAAGAGGGCCTGTGAATTGCTAATCACTCCGTGGACGGCGGTTGGTGGGGTGGTTTAAGCACGGTGGACAAGAAGTCTGGGTTCTAGTGTAGAGAGAACCTGCCCGTGGTCCTGGTTCTCCTGCACAGGGCTGCCGGGGCCGAGCGTCTCTAACCCCCAGTTTCTCATCTGTAAGCTGGAAGTGCTGGGCGCATTGTGAGGACTAACTCAGCACAGAGAAAGGGCTCAGCACTGCCAGGCACGTGGTAAGAGCTCCCCAAGTGGCGGCTGTGGTGGTGTTCCTTCGTCGGGTAGACACGTGACAGTCCCTGCATGCAGAGAACTGTCTCAGACCCTGAAGACAAAGAGGCGAACAAAGCCCGGTCTCACGGAGCTTCTGTTCCCCGGCAGGAGACAGACAGTAAACCAGGAGGTCAGGAGGTACAGGGAGGCAACACGTGCCACTACGAGAAGACCAGGTGGGGCATTAGAGACTGGGAGCCATGAGAGATCGGACGGTCTCAGAATGGTCTTAACTTTAAAGGTTAATTTTTGTATAAACGTGGATTTCTACTATTTGAGCTGCCTCTGAATCTTCGTGACATATTTAGATGGGATATGAAGAAACACCTTTCCAATGACTTTTCTCTGTAGGTGGCAGATCGTCTGTTCTCATCATTTGGCCAAGATATATTGGACGCCCTCTACTGGACCGCGACAGAGCCTAAGGAGAGGAAGAGAGCCCACATCGGGGTGGTCCCTCACTTCCTCATGGCCGTTCTCTACGTCTGTATCCTTTCGACACGTCAGGGATTCCCGCAGTCTCACGTAGCCTGCACCGTTCTAGTTGGTTCGCAGTTTCTCTGGTTTACAGGTGTGCGTGTGAGTCCCGATCCTGAACATTAACGCGAATTGTCTGCTCTCTCTTGAGAAATTACTTATAATCATTGTAAATTGACTTAAAGAGCCTCATGTACACCAGTTCTGGTCTCGGTGTAACTGATTACGTGGAAGGGTTTTTGGCTTAAAGGTATTATAGATACTTTATATAAATCTGGGTCACTTTTTACATCTGTGTCACTTACTTGGAATTTTTGTAAGTTATCTTTATGCCTGTGAATTCTTTGTTATAACCTGAGCTTAAAATGTTTACAGTTCATCTAGAAGTAAAATTTGAAATTGGTTGAGAGGAATTTTAGAGGTTTTATTCTCCCCTTACACCCACATCTTAAAGATTTTCATTTGAAAAGTAAAGGCTTTATTATATATAGTGTGTATATGTGCCCATTCACATGCATTTACACACATCTGGGTTAGAACTGACCATTCATATGTGTTTACACACACACCTGCCTACACTGGAGTCCCATGTGGGTCAGAACTGATTCATAGGAATGAGTCCTGTGATTTTTTCTCTACTGCCTCTGAAACAGTGATACTTGAAGGATTTGGATTAATATTTGGAAAGTTAAGGGGCTAAGTGGGAAGATTTCTACAGAGTAAAAGCATGTTTTAAGTATAATGGGGTAAAAGTGACTGTTTTAATTTAAGTAAACTGTTCCATGTGCAATAGGAATATAATTCTACAACTTGTGATTTCTTCAAAAAGTGACTATGAAGAAGAATGTCAATGATCAGGCAATTCTTTCCACCTGAGGCTCTCCATGCCCTGAAGGACCAGAAGGGAAAATCACATCCAGACTTCGACTTTGTGTTTTTTTCTATTTTGGAATGGAAATCATCTTAATTCAGAATGTATATTGCTGAGTGTCTCTTCTTTCAGCATTCGCCATAATTTATTCCATTCAGTTAACAAACTTTTTACAGGGCCTGTTTCCCAAGCATCGCACCAAATGCCAGAGAACCAGAAAGAGCAAGAGAGCCGCGGGCCGGGGCTCACCGGGCACGTGAAGGGGGCGCAGGGTCGTTTCTGCGCTGGTGTGTCTCACGTGGGTGGCCTGCGTCCCCATCCTGTCAGACTGGGGCCAACCAGTAGAAAAATTACAACGAATAAAATGCTTACGCAGAGTCACCTTTCCCTTCATTATTCACTTTGAGATTTGTGTCGTATTGTCTATTAATCTGACATGACAACAGACGGGTTTTCCCTTGACCCCACCCACTGCCAGTTCTGCATGCGATTCTTATAATGGTGCAGGCGACGACCCTCAACGTGGCGTTCAACTCACACAACAAGTCACTGCTCACCATCATGATGTCGAACAACGTGAGTAGGAGGGTTTCCACCTGTGGGACGTCATGCGGGCACTTCGCAGCAGTGTTCTGGGTGGGAAAATATTTTTTCCACACGTTAGCTATTTTTCAGGAAGTGCGATGTGTATTGTGTCCATTTTTAAAACTTACAATGATAAGGGTAACTTCTCTTTTTTACTATTTCAGTTTGTTGAAATTAAAGGAAGTGTTTTCAAGAAGTTTGAGAAGAACAATCTTTTTCAGATGTCAAATAGTGGTACGTACCATTAGACCCTGCTTACAGCCCTCTGCAGTGTTCTTCTGCACCCCGTTCTCAAACTCTGACGTCACGCTCCTGCTTCTTGGGCTTAAGCAGGGCTTCCTCTTACTCTCTCAGCATCTTTTCCAAGTTTGATTATTACTTTGGTTATTGCAACCTCAGGATGTTAAAGATAGTAAAGAATTACAAACACATAGCTCCCTACTGTACTCTCAGAGACTTCTCATGAATCTAGAAATTGCTTTGTGGGAGATGATATTACTCCACTTACAGATGTGAAAACTAAAACATAGGGACAGCAATTTGACTTTCTGGGTCACTGAGCTACTGAGAACAGAACTGTGGCAGCTCAGACCCCTCCCAAATAAGAGTTCAGAGCTGAGCTACTCCAGAAACAGAGTTTAGGAATTTAGGGAATACACACATGGGAAACGCAAGCCCATTTATAGAGACAAAGGTTTGGCAGCAGAATAAAAGCCATTTCACTTGCTGCAGAGTGACAGGGAAAAGTGGACATAAGAAAGGAGAAGCCAAAGACATTTTGAGGAAGGACTTCAGGGTGCACTTGAAATGCAGGAGGTCCCACTGCTGAATGGCAAGGTGGGGCACAGAACTGTGAGATTCTAGAACAGTAGGGGAACCCCGGTTGGGTGTGTACAGGCTGGGAGGCGGGTTGCTCAGTGAGGGACTGTGCCGGCCACGGCCCCATGGCTGCGTAGGCGGGCCCACACGAGGTGCCAGGCTGGCCACAGGCGTCAGTGCACTTAATTTCACCCCTCGGTTCGTAGTGTCTTCGGCTGCAATAAGAAAATAACTTTTAAAGGAAAATGTGTAAACTAGCTTCTACCGGGAATTTAGTTGTTTGCTTTTGTTAAATTCATTTAGGTGAAGATGACAGTATTTAGTAAATTATATAAATGTTATGAAACCTAACCTGATTTGGTCTCCCCCTCCCCAAAGTTCTACATGTGTCCTAAGAAATGCTTCTTTAACACTATTCTTTAGCGGAAGGGTTTGTCAGGTTAGCGCCTTACACTTGGTCTTGACCAAATTGCAAATGCAGTGTTCTGCTTTGCAGGGATGTTACATTGCCCAGGCCTGTATTTTACTTTCTGCTTCGTTTTTTTGTTTTTTTTCTTTTTCTAGATGCAAATAGTTGTCATATGTCCTCAAAGACTATTGGAGGAATCTGACTCAATATGAGCAGACTTATGGTTTGAATATTTTTGAAATTTTGCAGAAAAGTAGAATTTTCATACTGGAATTGTGTTGGTGAAAGAAGTAAATGGCTTATCAATGCAGCACCATTCTGTGTATGAGATAGTATATTTATTTTACAGACACTTAACACATAATGTAATAATTCCATTTTCTGACAAAATTATATATATACTGTACTATTATTTACATGCACTATGTATTCATCTGTTGATTTTTTCAGATATTAAAGAGCGATTTACAAATTACGTGCTTTTGCTAATAGTCTGCCTAAGAAACATGGAACAGTTTTCTTGGAATCCAGGTAAGTAGTTTTTAACTACTACAGTGGCTTCTAGTTTTACTCTTGAACCAAAAACCATTCTTTTATATGGAATGAAATGAGCATTGCAGAAACCTTAGAGCGTTTCAGCTGCCCCCCTCCAGGTATCAGCAGCACCTGCCTCAGGAGAGTGGCTTGGGGTGGTGGGAAGCCAGAGCATGCGCACCAGTCTTCGCGCGCCCCACACACCCCCCCCGCACCCCTTCCCTGCACCCCTGCACACCAACCCAACCCCACACTGGCCCCACCCCGCACACCAGCGCTGCAGCTGGGTCCTTACCGGGCCAGCGGGCCCTGCTGAGCACTGCAGCTGCCAGCCCCTTACTGTTTATCTCACTGCAGCTGCGCTGTGGTTATCTCCGTGCAGTCAGATATTTTGTGTTGTAGGAAGGGGTTCACCAGAAGAACTTCTGTTCTTTCCTAACATTGATAAGCATTTTGAATAATGGCAAATTAAAGAAACATAATGTAAAGCAGTAAATTGTTACTTATATACACCCCTGAGTCGAGACTGGCGAGTCGCCGTGATTCTGTGAGTTTGCACCCTCCGTCCTCTGGGTGGACGTTTGCCGGCTGTGTGCTGTGGGCCGTGTGGAAGGTGGTGGCCTGTGGTGGCACTCGCAGGCCGGCTGAGGAGGCAGACGGGTCGCAGCGCACGCAGCCTGGTGATGCTGCAGCGCACTTGGTGGCAAGCAATCCCAGTGCTCGGCTCTCGCAAGTAACAGACAGTTTTCCAGTGTCTGATGGTTTCATAAACCTTGTGCTTGAGAAATGACATTATGTTTTGCATTTTATTTATTACCGGCATACCATGCATGGTATAGGTATTTAATAACTTCTTGTTAATTTATTTTGATTCATTGCTAGTTTTCAAGTACCTGTGAAAAATCTGAAACATACAAAATGAGATCTGTGATCTTGGAAATATATGTCCAGAGTTATTTTCTTGTAGAAACCATAAAATTAGACCTGATTCCCCAGTCCTGAGTGTGATCTCAGACTCTGAGATGTGCCCTCCAGTCAGCATGGAGAGTCCCGCCCTGTTACCTCTGCCCTGCCCCCAGCTGCCACTTGTCACAGGTCCTTGTCAGCATCTCTCACTTGCTTCATGCTGTCCCACTCCTGTATCCTTCAGGGTTTAGGAGTTTATCTGTTGCGATTTTTATCAGGTAGTGGGTACTAACTTGACATTGTACTAAATGTGAAGGTGAGCAAATTCGACAAGTTACAAAGGTATGACAGTGAAGTAAATGCTGGATCTCTATCTTAAGTCGCGGTGATCAAAGAGGGGGGGTTGTTTGGCTGACTCCAGCCCACGTCCCTGCCCACTGAGGCAGCTCTGGAGTTAGAGGACCTCATAATGAGCCTGTGTGTTTCGTTAGTCCCCCACCAGTGGCCCTGGCTGGCTCCAGAAGGGAGGTGGAGGCCCTGCCCATGCTGTGTCCCCCTCCCCCCCATGGTGCAGAGAAAGTACAGAATAAACGTGTCGAAGGAATTTTTCTTCAACTTGATAAAATACTGCTCCTTTGATAATTTATTAAATGCTAGTTCTAGCTCTGTTATTATTGTTCATTGAAAACATTGTAGTTGTGCCCTTTGAGCTTCAGATTTCAGTGTTAGCCTATGGTGTGGATTCGATTCATATTAAACAATTCAATTGTTTTTCCCTGTACTTTATAGATCATCTCTGGGTGTTATTTCCAGATGTCTGTATGGTGATTGCATCAGAAATCGCTGTGGATATTGTAAAGCATGCTTTCATCACCAAGTTCAATGACATTACTGCAGATGTATGTATTTTCGTAACCAACATAGTTTTTGATGTTGACTTCTACTTAATTATAAAGTTGTAGAATAACAAGTTAGGTTTATTGCATTCATTGTTGTGTTATATTGAAGATAATAGAAGAGTACTACTACTTTAAGAATTATAATTTTAAATTTCTGAAAAGCACCACCCTACCGAAAGTATGATAGTTTAGCATTAAACCATTCCAGTTCCACACCTCTGGGTTCAGGTACAGCCTGACTAGTAGTTGTAGTCAGAGCATCACTAACTCAAAGTCATTATAAAAAGTTAACACTACCATCATCTGTTGACTTGAACTTGGAAAAATCACATAGTTCCTATTTAAAACATTAGGCTATCAAAATTCAGTTTTGTCTTGCTCATCATCTATTTTTCTAAGAAGGTATGATTATTGTATATGGAGTAATAATTTTTAAACTATTTAATTTAAAATTTCCAAATTATTATATACAAGGTCTATCCGCAAAAGGTATAACTATTGTTAATATAATGAGAACAGTTTGCATGACATCAGTGTAACTCGGTAGCCGAGGGGAGTGGACTGGAACAATGATGACTTCACTGTCATCAATGGGGGCAGTAGATGCCACTGAGTGAGCATGTGCACTGTGTGGCTGTCACATTCAAAATGACTGAGTGAGCAGAACAATGAATCTGCATCAAGTTTTGCATTAAGCTTGAACATTCCTCCATGGAAACTATGCAGATGATTCAGAAGTTCTCAGTTATGGGCATCTGGTAATTGGCAGCTTAATCACAGCAACACGCCTGCTCATGCATCGCATCTCATGCAGTTTTGGGTGAAACATCAAATCACCTGGGTGATTCAGCTGCCCTACAGCCCAGATTTGGCACCTGTGACTTCTGGCTTTTCCCAAAACTAGAATCACCTTTGACAGGGAAGAGATTTCAGACCATTGATGAGATTCAGGAATATATGATGGGGCAGCTATGGTGACTGGGAGAACTGTGTGAGGTCCCAAGATGCCTACTTTGAAGGGGACTGAGGTGTCATTATCCCATGTACAATGTTTCTTGTACCTTGTATCTTCTTCAATAAATGTCTTTATTTTTCATATTATGTAGAGGATACCTCTTGGACAAACATCATATATTAGACTATTTAAAATAGCTACTATTCCCAAAATTGTAAATTCTCAGGATTATAATCATTGAGTATTTATCTCTCTGTGAAAAGAAACCTTAAAAGGCTTATGAACATAACAGTTGGGAAATTGGAGCTGTTTTATTCTTCTTAGTCAGAAAACAAATAGAGAATCCCCACCCGGATGTCTGTGTGCCTGTTAGAACCTTGTTTTCTGGTTGATTATTGAACATACTCATCTATCTACAGAGTTTAAATTTGCCCACTACATATATTTTCACTGCATTACTTAATGTTGCGTTCTTACTTGCGTTTAGGTCTACAGTGAATATAGAGCCAGCCTTGCTTTTGACCTTGTGAGCAGTCGACAGAAAAATGTGAGCATTATATCAAACACATAATCTGAAATTAACTGATGATGGTTTAATTTAGCAGGAAATACTGGTTAAGGGAAAGCTACATCAACTTAATTACTTATTTCTGTTCTTGACACTACATTTTTTTACAAATTAATAAAAATAATACTAATATTTAACATAGACAGGACATGATTTTTACAGCACTATAACATTGATGCAACTTTGTATTTAAAACTTCTAAAAAAATACCACCTTCTTATGAATGCTTAGATTTCCAAGTCATTTTGCTGGATTATATAATAGATGCCAGGTGCCCTTCCTCATAACCTCACCTGCGTAGAAAACGTGCCAGTGATGCATGGGCAGCACTTCCCGCGTGCGGCCGAACCCCATGAGCCCCGTCCCCTCTCTCTGTCCAGGCGTACACCGACTACAGCGACTCCGTGGCGCGGAGGATGGGGTTCATCCCTCTCCCACTGGCCGTCCTGGTAAGTCCCTGTTCTTTTAAATGATGCAGTGCCCACCATTGTAGAATAAATGTTAATAAATGCAGTGTCAGTAAGTTTGATATAAAAATGAAAGGTACACGACTTGGGCATTTGTTATCCTTTGGGACTTGAGCATGAATAAAAAGCTATCAAGGAACTGTTTTTGTGTAAAGGCTTTTCTAGGAGTGAGAACACTCTTTTTTTGCCTATTCATTTGGCAAAGGTTTGTTTGTTTTTTTTTTAATGGAAATACCTGGCAGCAGGCGTGGGCCTGGCCACTGTAGCACATGTTGGTCGGAGTGTAAGTTGATTCAGAGTTTTGAAGGGGCAGTTTGACAGTTTTATGGAGTGACTCCAGCTCTGGGAACTCATTCTAAGGAAATAGTTATAAAAGGCACATGATGATTTATGGGCAGAGTTATACCTTACCATGGCTTTTATAGTGAAAATTTGGAAACAAGTGAAGTAGCTTACGTTTTGGTATGCTCAAGTAAAGAAATATTCTGTGTGCATTTTCCAAAGTTTTTATGATTAAAAGTTTCTACTCTTATATTCTGGATTACATATGTTTCTAAATAATAGCACTGAAATTTACTAAGTCAACTTTCAAAAGCCATCAAGTTTATATCTTGTAATATTTATAAGAACAGCCTTGTAAATAGTTACTGGCCACCTCGGGCTCTAACAGTTTTCATTGGGAAGGCTGGCTGCACTTGTATTTGATTGTATTCCTGATTTGCTTCCTGGTCTTCACATCAAAACAGGTGCAACCATCTTTCAGCAGAGGTCCTCTGGAGCTCTCACTTAATGCACAGTCTCACGGAATCACCTGAGAGATGGTTCGAGAAGCTGCAGGTCCCAGCAGCTGTGTTTTAGACCAGCTTGCCTGGCTGCTGCAGAGGGTCAGTGATTAATAGATTTAATGTCACTTAAATTTCAGTGCAGCTGTCCAGATAGCCACACCCTAAATGTGTTCAATTAGTTTACTAATTTATTACAGAATAATACAGCTTTCTTTTTCTTGGGAAAAGGAACTCCTAAACTTTTGGGAAGAGGGAGGATTTTAAAGAGCAGAGTAACTATTTAAGCATTTAAAAGATTGATAAGGTAGAATGCTTGTTTTCTACAACTAGAGTCCTGATACATACAGTGTGAGGGTAACCACGATAGCCCGGCCACTTTCTGTTTAAAAGGGTTGGTTAGATGCTGTGTTTGAACGTGGCTCTGGTTTGCTAACAATGACGATCTAGTGACATTTTTGCCAGAAAACTCTACTCGTGATTAGTATGGATTTTTATTTAAGTATGTAAATGTTTTTGGGGGGTTGTCTTTAAATGAGTGTTTATATATTGAGACTGAGATTTAGGCTTACATAGTAATTGACAAAAACCTTCTGGAAAACCAGTATTCTCACAGTTACCTGGCGGGTGTTTTGTTTTGGAGGGTTCTCTTCAGTGCCTTCCTCTCAGACCTCCGAGGTCTGACCCTGCAGCTTTGGCAGATGTTTAGGGGCTTTGAAGAGTGTACTGAGGCCGCAGGAGCCCGTTCTTTAGTTAAGGCCCAAGGGAGGCAGAGCTTACTTGTAAATGTTACCCCAGGTCCTACAATGAGTTCATATCCAAAAAGTAAAAGAAATCACGTATTAAGGTCTCATGGAAATGAGGCTTTGGTTTTATGTGTCCTAAAGTTACCTAAAATATGCTAGATACAAATGAAGTCCTAGCGCCCCGTTAACTTCCATCAGGGTGTTTGTACAGCGGCCGTTGCCCCAGTGGAGGAAGTGATGGGGCTTCTGTGTCAGTTTTCTCAGAGTGAAACTTCACCGGACACACCACAGCCCACCCTCCGTTTCCCCCAGTTGCTCTTTTATTGGCAGCATTTTAAAGTATTGTTTAAAATGTACCTTACGATGTTTATTTAAGAGACCAAAGTAAATCCTTTTATTTGATGAAAACGACATCGCTAGATCAGGCCACTTATTTTCCCCGATTTCCCACGTCGCGGTTCCCCCGGGCCCTCACTCGGGCCCCTGCTGTCTGAGTGCAGAGCGCTGCTGGGAAACCTCGCAGACGCCGCCATGGCGTACATCGCAGAAGCAGTTGACATGCATTTTACGTCTCTATTTTGTTCACCAGGATCAAAGTGCTTAATTACGTTCAGTTTTACTCTTGGTGTAAACAGCCTTCCCAGCTGCCTTGGGCTCCCCTGCTGCCTGAGGACACCCCTTGCTAACAGATGCGCAGAGTACACTGAGGTGAAGCCCAGTGTCCCCTCCCTCGCAGCTGCGGTGGCCTGAGGCAGAGGGTTGAGCAGGGAGGGAGCGGCAGAGCCACTCACCGTGTCCAGCAGATAAAACCCACACGTCGTTTTTGCTTTTTATAATAAAAGTAAACTTTGGGTTATTTCAGCTAACAAAAACAGGTACCAATGGAGGTCTTTTATGAAAGCAAAGTGAGGAATATGTGTAAATGGGCACATTAGGACGCCAAAGCTGTCATGTGCATGTGTATTTTCCAGTGGCAGATCCCACCCGATTTATTCATCAGGCCTCCAGGGTAATGATTTTATTGCTGTATTTCTGTGAGATAAAAAAGAGCATAGGTGTTTAACCTCAACTAACCCAAGGAGACAGAAATTTTTTATCTTTATGTAATTGATTTTGTAATAGCATTTTGTTTTTTTAAGGAGTAAAAACCTCTTACCTTTCCCTTTTCTTTCTGATCTCTGCAAGTCATGTTTGGGGGGGGTGGTGTCTTAAAAAGAATCAGAAAACAAAAGACCCAAAAAGCAAGAATAATGGAAATGCCCACTACATGGTTCTAGCTATGGCAGGGACACACGTAGCATGATGAACTCATTTGTATTTTCGAAATAATTTTTTATTTTAAAAATCAGCCATGTTGCAATTCAGTAGGGCACACAACCTATAGCATAGGTATATGGCTCATAAGGATAATGTGTTCTATTTGATTTTAATAAATGTAATAAGAAATCAGCAGCTTAGTGGTGAATAATTAATACTGATCCTATATTGTATGAAACAATAATAAATCACCTCTGTAAATGTTTTGTCTGTTCGTAATTATATAATTATTGTATATGGCTACTTCCTAGTGGGTATTATATTAGAAATAAAATTTCATATTAGATTAAAAAAAAATCAGCCATGTTGCTTCTCTACTGGGGCCAAGCAAACGTGTCATTTATGAACTGGGAATAATGTCTGACTTCACAGAGTCAGTAGTTGAGCGTAGCATTGGCCATGAGTGTCCAGCTTTGCCTGAACAACCCGCGGCCTCCGCAAAAGGTTCGCGGGCTGCCACAGTTTGGTATGAACCGGCGGGTCTAGAAATGCCTGCCTGCTGGGGTTCAGACAGAGGCCTCGGGTGTGTGCCTACAGTGTTAAAATCAGCATGATGATTATTTCAGTATTAACTAATAACTCTGTGGTTGTGTTTTGTTTGTGTTTTTGTTGTTTTGGTTTGTTTCTGGCTAGCTCATCAGAGTTGTAACAAGCTCAATTAAAGTACAAGGAATCCTGTCTTATGCCTGTGTCATACTCTTCTATTTTGGGTAAGATGAACTGTTCTTGAATATGTTTTTGGTCATAAATAAAGTATAAGTGTGAGATGCGGTCAAGTCCTGGTGCTCCATTCTCTCGGCCCCGGGCCCCCAGACAGCCTGCACCTCCAGCTGAGTTCGCGACTCGGCCGAGTTCTGCTGTACGTCCATGTGCTGCTGCTCACTGGCAGTGTTAATAGCACTTTAGATTTTATTTCAGTGAAATGATTTACTTAACTCTTTTTGCTTAGGAGTTGAGTTTTACCCATTTTATTTTGTAAAATAAAGTCTGCCGTTGCATTCAGATATTTCCCTGTGTTCAGAAGCCTCTGAGTTTCTGCATGTTTACCACGTTAAAGATTCAGCATGCTCCAGGCCTGTGCCTCGGAACCCAAAGAGGACGCAGGGGTGTAGCTTCTCCGCCATGGCCGGCTGAGCCTGGGCGTGCGCCAGCCTCGGCGGAGCATGGGGAGCTGTGCCGCAGACGTCGTCTGCGAGCGGCCAGACCTGTGTGTGTGGGGGGAGAACAGTGGGGGGGAATGAGCACGAATGAGGGCAGCCGTGGGCTCACTCAGTCTTCCCCAGGCGGGGGTCTGCTCTGCGGGGACCCCGCGCTGTCCCCATCTCTCCTGCCTGTGTCCCCTGCATTGCTCCCTGCCCCACGCCTGGCACAGGTGTCACAGGCACGGGAACAGTCGCTTTTCGCATCTCAGGAGCATCGAGAGTGGAGAATGTGCTTCCCAGCCCCGCCAGCCGTTCAGGCCATGGGGGTAATTTCCGTGGCAGCGAGCAAGTTTAATTCTAATCATGTGCGTGACCCGTGGCTGTTTTCCAGCCGAACGAACACGTAAATGCTATTACCATATTAAGGCAACCTTTTCAAGTGCTTTGACATTAGAAAGCACGAGATTCGTCCTCTGGCACAAAGCCTCACACTGCCCTTCGAAGTGCAGGGCATCGTCTTGGTCGGGAAGCTGTGCTGCTGTGTTTGCCCCATTGTTGTCTAACAGCTTTCAGTCCAGCGTTTCCTTTTGACACAAACACATGAAGACAGCACGCAGGCAGCTGCTGTGTCAGAAAACCTCTGTTCACCTGCGGCTGCCTGTGCGTGATTCGCCAGAATGGGTGTGTTTGACTCAGAACTGCCGAAAATTCACAGCCTTCCCTGCCACCCCCACCCCATGTCACCTCACCCAGCATTCCGTTCTGGGGACTTACTCTGACTACCCCGTAATAGCCTAACACCACAAGTATCCTTCCCTCCTTCAGAAACTTGTTCAGAGCCGCCTGTCTGTGAAGGCCTCTGTGCTCCTTGACCCAGCAGGCCCAGGAGTCCCCTTTCAGGGAGAACAAGTCAGACCTCAGCCAGCCTCCCGACACAAGCGCTGTGCTTTCCTGACCCCACACGCCCAGCCTCTTGCAGGCCCTTCTCACCAGCTGTGGGGGGAAGGACCTCGGCCCGGCCCCCCCTTAGGTAGCTTGTCTGCTCAGCGTCCTCGGAGAGCAGCGTGCAGTGCCCAGGGCTGCTCTCAGCACTGGTCTGGGGACCCACCAGAAAGGACAGGAGCACCTGGCTTCGTATCACTGAAGTTCCAGTGGAGAAACGCCACAACCAGAAGGACAGATCACTGTAAAGGGACTGTTGGTAGCAAGCATCGGGAAGAAAAACAGGACGGAGGCAGCTGCCCTGCAGAGAGCAGCTGGGGAGGCCGCTGTGAGCTGCCCTTCCACGCAACGGGTGGGGTGGGGAGGGGAGGGCATGCAGATGCCGGGGGAGCGAGCAGGCTCAGAGGGGACACAGGCCAGTGCAGGAGCAGCTGGAGCTGAGCCGTGGGAGCATGGGGGGGGGTGGGGGTAAGACCTGGCAGCTGTGGGAGGGGCAGCTCCTGGAAGGTTCTGAGCAGAGGAAAGCGACGTCCCCTCAGCTTCTTGCCAGGGCCACACAGGCTGCTGCAGAGACTGGACTGGAGTGTGGCGAGAGGAGGAGCAGAGGCAGGTCAGGAGGTCGTCACTACCATTGCAGGGCAGGCGACCGTGGCTGGAGCTGGAGTGCTGAGAACTTGACAGCTAGTGGTAGATTTTGAAAGTGGAGCTGGGCAGGACTTGCGGATGAATTGACTGGATGTGCAGCATGAGAGAAAGAGAAGGATCAAGCGTGATTCCAAAGTTTGGGGCCCAAGCCACTGGGGCCATGGAATTGCCATGAACTGTGATGGGGGAGCCTGTGATATACATACATACATGGGCACCGTGTTTGTTTTGTGTTTGGGGGGGTCAGGGCTGGCTCTAGTAAGTCTGAAATCCTGTTACACATCCCAGGCAGTGCCGAGGAAGCCGTGGGAGGTGTGGTGAGGGTCACCGAGCAAAGCTGGGGCTGGGGTAGGTGGGGAAGTGTGCACCCCGGGGGCCTGAGGCCATGCATGTGCGAGGCCCTGGGGGTTGCATTCTTCTCTCCTGGGTGTGGAGGCCACCGTGACGGACGTCTCTTTGCTTCTTGCGGTGACCTCCTACCAGGCCCCTCACATGCATCCCGCTCCCCCCACCCCACCCCATCACCACCCCCCTGACCTAAAATCTGGGTTTGCCAGGGTCTTATCTCAGACGTAAGAAACCGCAGCCCACGTCTTCACTCGATGCAGAGCGGGCGGTGAGGCCCTTGGTGCTGGGTCACTTAAGGGCCCCCTATGTGAGGAGGTCCCGATAGGGAGGGTCGGGTTTTTCCTCAGAATTTTTGCCAGGTTTGTATCAATACCTGCAGATTTTATGTACCTTTGGTCTAGAAATCTGACTTCTGCAATTATAGCTGCCTAGGAATTTATTTTAAGGAAATACAGAGTTAACATAAGTTTTTATAATCAGAAACTTTTTAATGGAAGAAAAATATTCAAAATTACCTAAATATCCAGAAAGTAAGGGCTTTGAGGGGCTTTGTTCTGTGAAAACCCTTGCAATGCAGTATTGTAAGTCCATTAAAATAGTGTTAATAAACTGAGGGACATAAATGATAGGAAACAGTATTCGTCATACACTGTTCATGCAAACCAGTGATGACGACAGTAAAGTGACAAGATCCGTCCACCTTTCCGTGTGGCCAGCACTGCTCTGAGCACCTCACGGGGACCGTCCCTTTATGGGTTGGCTGGTGAAGAGCCCCGGTCCACGCATGTCTCAGCAGCGGCCCTTCTGTGGGAGCTCCGACTCCAAACCCAGCCCTCCCACCTCGGAGGGGGCCTCACGGAGCTGCCAGGAAGCACAGCAGGGCGGTGACCGCAATGCTGCAGGGCCAGTGCTGGCCTGCGGCACCCAAGTTATTTCATGTGTGTCTTTGTTCACCCAACTTCACCAAAAGCATTTATTTTGTAATGAGAGGAAAGTTAAACAGTTTGGTAAGATCTTTAAATGATGTAGGAAGACAATAAATGTTCAGTAGTTGGAAGCTGTAACTTTTAAAGGGTGCCATTTCTTACAATGAGAAGGAAGGAGTTCGTCACACATCTCCCCTGGAGGAAGCCTCAGGAGCTCGGCGTGGGTGTGTCTCAGGCTCGGGCCCTCCCTCACCCTGGTGGCAGGGGCATCCACAGTGGCCGAGGTGAGTTCCAACAGTGGTCGTTTGTCTCTCTCTGGTTTTAGGTTGATATCCCTGAAAGTACTGAATAGCATCGTGCTGTTGGGGAAATCCTGCCAGTATGTGAAGGGGGCCAAAATGGAGGAGAAGTTGTTCAGCCCTCCCCCCGCCAGCACCCCCAGCAAGCCGCCCAGTAAATCACAGAGCAAGTGCAAGCCCTCTCCAGGTGGGTGCCCCTCTCCACACCTCCAGGCCACGTTCCGAGGAGCGTCTGCCTGCTCTTGGCCTGGTGGCCCACCCCCTGCCACCGCCCCTCAGCGTTTAGCCTTCAGGATGTGACTGCACTTTGCCCAGTTGCCGTTGTCAGTGTCCCTGTGCGGTCCCACCTGCATACACCTCAGGCGGCGCTGTGGGCTGTCACGTCCCTTCGCTGTTCGGCAGATGTGGCACCCGCTGCTCGGGGACCCCTGTGGGAGGAGAGGGCAGCGCCCACTCCAGGATGTCGGAGAGGGACTGAGCACCCTGTTGGGTGGCAGTGGGCAGGTGCTGCAGAGAAAACCAAGACAGGCTCGGGGAAAGCGGACACCCCCCAGCCACCAGGAGACGCACCTTCCAGGGAGCAGTGGCCAGGCAGAGGGCCGGCGGGCACATGCCGAGGCCCCGGGCAGGGCCGTGTTTGGCACGTGGGGGACGTGCAGACCCGGGGCGGGGACTGGAGCAGGTCCAAGAGGCTGCGGGGCCCCAGCTCAGCCAGGGCCCTGAGGGCAGTTCCAAGGACTTTGGCTCTCACGCCATGGGAAGGGGATGTTGCAGGGCTCGGAGCAGAGGAGGGATGGGACCCAGCAGACACTTTTAAAGGTGATTGTCAGGCTTTGTGAAAAATAGAGTAAGGAAGGGCAAGCCCGGAGACCAGGGCCCAGAGCAGGCTGCCTGGCTCGGAGCAGAGGTTAGTGGTGTGAGCGGGGCCGCCTGCCCAGATCCTGGAAGGGCCTGGAGAGCCCGGGACCTGCTGGTGCGGCCGTGCAGTGTGAGGAGGAGACAGGAGTTAGGGGTGACCCCAGGGCTCCTGGCCTGGGACATTTGGAGGAAGAACAGGGACCCTGGCTGAAGTTTTGTTGTTGGGTGCCAGGTCCCGTTCACATGGGTGTTACATTCGCAGGATGGTTGGATGTGTGTTTGTGAGCACACAGAACTGCTCCGTGGGGCGACACGGGTGGGTAATTCAAACAAGGGAGTGAGCATATCCGTGGGTGTGGAGGGGGCAGGAGAGGGCTCGTCCCTTCTGGAGTGGGCACTGCCCAAACTGAGTCTTGACGGGACAGAGGAAATGGGCCGGGCGAGGACGGGTGCATGTCTGGAGGGAGGCCCACGCTCTCCCTGTGTGGGCTGCAGGGAGCTGTTGTGAAGTGGGAGGGGCGGGGGGCGGAGCCGCACTGGAGTGAGTGTTCCCTTAGGAAGGCAGCGTGAGCGCCGTCAGCAGCCTGGGACTTCGACATGTGCTCGGGCACGTGCTGCGACCCCCTGCCTCGTTCGCAGCGGGTCGAGTGTGTGCTGGCTTGGCTCCTTCAGCTCCTGAGAACTTGGCATCTGTCTTGCCATAAAGGAGCCTCCACACCAATGCGGAGGTAAAGCCCTCGGCACAGCTCGCAGGTCAAGGCCCCTGGATCCAGGACAGTGTACGAGGAGGGCATTTCGGATGATCCGTCAGGGACCAGGGGCCCCAGAGCACGGGGAAGGTGTTGCACGGCAGGCAGCGTGGGCCCTGATCGGGGACACAAAGAGGGACCAGCTCTCAGGCCGGCGTGCTGTTCATCATGTTTTAGAAGATGCACCAGATGGCAGCCGGGGTTGGGGCGCAGGGAGGGCAAGGCGGAGGGAGTACCCAGAGACAGGGACCGGCGGTGGGGTAGCGCAGGCCAGCGCGCAGCGGGCCGTCCATCTGAAACGCGCCCAGTCTGTGGTGCGTCTGCTTCACCCCAGGAAGCTGCTGCTCCAGGGCGGCGCGAGCGGGTCGGATTGGCAGGGCCGGGCTCCAGGACCCTGTGGCTCAAAATAAACATTTGGGGTTTGTTTACTGGTCTGTTTTTGCCTCAGATGAGGACTCTGCAGGTGGGGTGCTGAGTCTAGCAGAAGTGGCTGCACGTGAGAGCTGGAGCGTTGCAGAGCCTGCTCGGCCCTGACGCCCCGGGCGGAGGGGCTGACGCTCCGGCTGCTGGCCTGGCGCCGTCAGCAAGGACCTTTGTGGGAGGGAGCTCCTCACGTGGGGCTCCTGCTCTTTCCAGAGCCGGGCTGGCGTCCTTTGTGAGAAATGACCCCTGTGACCGCCCCCGTGTGAAAGCGTGGGTCAGCAAACACAGGCGGCGTGGCCTCTGGGTGTCACTGGTGGGCTGTGGCTGCTGGGACAGCATGCCGTTCGGTTGTCATTCACACTTCTCCCGGGGCCACTACGCTGGTAAGCTCGTCGTTATTCCGAGTTTGGGGGCAGCCCTTCCTGATCAATGGTAACGTGTCTGTTTTTCCACAGAAGAAAACCTGTCTGCCTCGGTCACCAGCCAGCCCAGCCATCAGAAGGAGAATGTCGTGCCATTACTTGTGACAAGCAGTTCTGACCAGTTCCTGACAACTCCAGATGGTGACGAGAAAGACATAACGCAGGAGAACTCTGAACTGAAACACAGGTCCTCAAAGAAAGACCTCTTAGACATAGACAGGTTCACGATCTGCGGGAACCGAATCGACTGAACTCCGCTGAGTCCGGGGCAGCCCGCTGTGCTGCCGGGCGGACGGATGCGGAAAGTGGCACTTAAATATTTATTTAAAAACTTAAATTATTAATGGAAAGCAAATCTTAATATCTTTCTTCCAGTGATGCGGTCTGGTCGAAGGTCAGGTCCTGGAACAGCAGCAGCCTCCAGCCTTGACCTTTGAGGGGCCCCCTGCTTGGAGAAGCAGCAGGGTGGGTCACTCTGGCCCCATGGGAACAACGTCAGAATCACTCTGCTCCGACAGTCCGTGCTTCCAGAACACCGAACTTGGCCTCAGGGTCTCTCCAGCAGGAGGGCACACACCTGGGAAACTGTGACGCTTTCACCGTGACGTGATCTGTCCCGGCTCATACTGTCTGCACAAACTGTTTTCAAACTACTTCCTCTGCCAAAGCATTTTAAAAAAATTTGAACTTAAGTCAAGATAAATGTTCTCACCACAGAGTTATCCTTGAAGATATATCTGAATTATTCAGAATAAAAGGCTACCTTAAATAAGACATGATGAATAGTAGCACTTTATAGGGGGAAAAAAGCCCGAAGCCAGTTGGTCTGTTTAGAAAAATGCTAATTGATGAAGGTTATGCATCACCGAGAAAATGTTTCATAATTTTTCAGTTTACTCTAAAGCAAAATGTGTCCTGTGTGGTGTTTAATCGCAGTGGATGAAATAGAAATTACCTTACAAAAAGGTACTTTTTATACTGAAAAAGCGGAGCAGTGTTAATGTCAATGGGCAGCTAACTGGTCTTGCTCTAAAACTAGTTGCTTCGGCAGTTGTTACAGCTCAAAGGATCTGGTGTCGACTAGGCTGCAGAACTGTCCGCGTATGAAATTCAAAGATGCTGGCTGTTACTTGAGTTTCCTAGTAACAGGTTCATACATAGTAAACAGTGAACTGGGCCGAGCAGCACCGTCTGGCGTGGGCTTACCCAGCGTCAGTCCTTCGTGTGGAGTGGCTGCGGGGGTGCCATGCCTGCCCCCCGGGGCGGTCTGTGCTCTGTAGGGCCCTGCGACTGTGGTGTGCCTGTGCGGGGGCAGGGCGGGCGCGTTTTGGGAGAAAGGAAATGGGTGTTTGGGGTGTGTGGGTGGCTGAGGCGCTTGTGTATGGATGTTGGGAACAGCAACCAAAAGGTGCTTTTCGGTTTTGCTTGAGGTCAGGACTCCGTGTCTGCCTACTTCCTAGTTTGTGGCCTCTATCAGAAGCACGTTACTTTCCACCACGTTTTATCCTGAGAAGCCTTTCTGAATCGTTGTGAACATTTTCCAGCGTCCGATGTCAAACGGGTGTCACTGTTAATGGTCGTTCCCTGTAACGTTTTTGCCGGGAAGCTCGGCTGCTCTGCTGATGTCGCGGCACATGGAGAGGTCGGTACGCAGAGGTCAGTTTTAGGGGGTTTGTCTGTTTCCTGGGTGAAACCCAAACAGGCTGGAGTAAAGTTTTGTCTTGTTTATTCAACATACAAAAGTGATTTTCTAATGTTTTGCATTAGCGAAAGAAATCTGAAGATTCATGTTCACATCGGGTAAAGGGAAATAGTGCAGAAATACTTTTGTTGACCATGAAGCATTTCAAGTGAAAAATGAAAAGACTGTTAATTGCTTTGCCTATGTTTTAATGATGCCCCAAATTAGGAATTTTTTTCATCTTCTCCACTAAAAGTGTCCATGGTAAATAGGAATAGTTTGGGGGGAAACTTTGCCAAATATAGCCCTAACCAGAGCAGAAATATGATGGTGGCGTATCTTTCAATTCAGCCTGAATTACTCTGTTACTGTGCTGTCAATTTCACGGGAGTTTCATTTCCTTTGCAGAGGATACTGGGAGTTTGGAACAATGTTCATTTCTGCTGTCAAAATGGCATTCAGTACTAATTTTATAAGTGCATCTTGTGTGAAACTCAATAAATTCAATTTTGTAATCTTTTTTAAAAAGGTCACTGATTTTTATCTTGATGACGTTAACTGTTGTTATATTTGGTGGAGTGAATTTCCCATTCTATAAGAATTTACTTTTAATTTATAAGTGACGGGACTAGCAAATCTGAATTATTCTTTTGGTCTTGATGGTGACAAAAATGTTTGGTTTTTGTCTTTAAAAGAAAAAAGCTGGGCCTTGGTCATAGCCCACTTAATATCTGCTAGCAAGGGGAGGTACTTGCACTTCACAAGTGCTCTGAATGTCACACAGTGTGCCTTTCACACACCGGGGACTCAAGTTCAAGGCAGGACCTTGGTTTGAAAGTGGAAGGTACAACGTAGGTCAGACTCTTACTGGCTTCTCCTTCGGCATCGAGTTGAAAACACGGAGGGTCACTCGGGAACGCGCCCAGCCTTCCCCCGGGCCTCCGTATTTGGGCCAGCACATGGACTTCACACTCTCCACACACGTTCATGGAGGAAACTAGTTACACTTTGATTTTCAGAAACTCTCCTTTTGCTCTTGGTCACTCAGCAGAGAGGGACACACACTCGCAAAGCAATTTAAAGTCACGACATTTTGATGTGTCTCCATTTCATCTATTCTTTCAACGGAGATTTATTAATCACCTGTGTATCAGGGGTTGTTAAGTCTGGTTCCCTTCCTGTTGAATTTACCAAAGACAAGATGATCGTATAGAGGTTTCAAGGGCTTGTATCAAGTACAAACAACAAACTGCACTTCCGCTGGAGACACTAGTGGTCATACAGACACAGTGGTAGCCGGGCATCAAGCTGTGCAGTCAGGGACTGCGCCCCAGGGCCCACCTTGCTGTTCCATGTGGCCATGTGCCTGATTCTTGCCAAGGGGTGGAAGTGGGAGAGGCACACGCCATGACAGGTCCCCTCTACCTTCTCTCTACTTCCCAGCGGCCGGAACTCGGAGCAGGTGCGCCCTCACCACAGCCATGCAGGTAAAAAGCTCAGCACTCACGGGAGGCGGGGAAGGAACCTGAGTCCCTGAAGGCCCCTGCAGAGCAGAGGTGCCTGTCCGCTTGGAACGCTCAGCTTTGCCTATGCCCGGGAGAGAGAGAGTCGAGCCTTTGTTCCTCAGCCACTGAGCGCGGAGGGTCTGTTCAGCCCTCATCCACTCGCTAGGGAATCTGAAAGGGCCTCTTTAGAGAGCTTTACATGAGTCAGGTGTTAGGCCTGCCTCGCCAAAACACCGGCTTCTGAAATACGCTCGGGTTCACATTTACCATTTGTTGTTTCTAGGGAAAAAGGTAGATTACTGTGCCCCACTTACTCAGCGGACGGTCCCCCAGCGCCCTGGGCCATCTCGAGCTGAACATTCAACTCGTTCAGAATTGGCAAAGTCCCGTTTGACGGCACACTCTGCCCAACAGCTGTGCTCTGCCCCTTGTCTCTCAGGAAGGTCGGGTGCACAGGGACAGTACAGGAGCGTAGCCCACGGGCATGGGGGTGTGGAAGCCAACGGAGTTAGTACGTACGTCAAGAAAGCAGAGATGTCATCCAGGGCCAGTCTGAGGCAATGGTGTCACACAAGTGACTGCTGAAAAGACCCCTATGTTGTTTGCTCAGTGTGACATGTGGCATCATAGGTGTCAGATGTTGAGGCTGCCTTAGATGACATTTAATTCGGTTAAAGAGGAATGTGTGCGATTAGAGGGGACGTCGTTAAAGACGTTGGCGCTCAAAGGGAGCCGTGGTGCGCAGAAAGTTTGCTAGTGCGCAGCAGTGCTGGCAAGCGTGGCTTCCACGCTCTGAAATTCCAGGAAGAGAAGGTGGCCGGCTCCTGGAGCAAAGTGGAGGAAGGCGCATTTAGGCACCGTGAGGTCGGTCGAGTTGCAGTTTAAGTTGATATGAAAGTAACAAAAAAGAAGGCTGGCTCTCTGCACAAGGTTTTTGCTTTTAACTTGCAACTTTTTTTCTAAGCAGGTGAGGAACCTGAGGGGTTCCTGGAAGTATACTGGGCCCCTTCGTAGGAGGACAGGCCCAGAGTATGGAGTACACACACTCTCGAAGCACGAACCCTGCAAAGCCGGTCATTATTTTTGAAACTGCAATTATGTTCAATAACTATATTCCCATTTCATTTTAGGTATGTCTACATAAGAATATAAATACTAGCGAAAGTTTAGGAATATCATAAAGTCAAGGTTAATGAGGTAAGTGAAACAATAGAAAACACATCGATATCTTCCTGGGCTTGATTTAACAGACATTAATTGTGCAGTCTCTGTGCAAAGCGAGGCCGTCTGCTCACAAAGTGTATCTGTAGTCCTAGTCGGGGGACTGACTGTTCCATGGGGCGATCTCAGCCCCACGGGGTAAGTGCTGCCATAAACACAGGGCCTGGTCGCAGGGCACCGTCCGATGCCCATGGGTTCAGGGTCACGGCTAACGTCTTGTATGGAGCCTTAGGGTCTTATGCATTTCCTGGCACATGGAGGCAGCCAGTATTTACGGGAGGAATAAACATGGGAGCCATTCTCTGCTCCGTTCCAAGGGAAATTGGAGAGGGAGAAGGCAGGGGCCCTACCAAATATCCTGAACTTGACCCAGTAGGCAATGGGGGAAGCTTAAGTGGAATTTTTTTTAATCCTCACCTGAGGATATGTTTTCATTGATTTTGGCGACAGCGGAAGGGAGAGAGAGAGAGGGAGGTTGATATGAGAGAGAAACATCACCCTCGCCTCCTCCGATACATGCCCCAACCAGGGATGGAACTTATGGGCGAGGTAAGTGCCCTGACCAGGAATTGAACCTGTGACCTCTCAGGTGTACAGGACAACACTCCAACCAACCGATCCACCGGGCCAGGGCGCTTAAGTGGAATTATAGGCTGGATTGTTGTAACTATCAAATGAGAGGGCAAATGGGAAAAAAAGAGAAAAACCACTTTGTAAACTATAAAGGGCTACAGAACTGGTTTGAGACACACAGGTGGCACGACCAGAGCAGAGAACAAAACCCCTTCTACAACTGGAAAACCAGTGCTCGCCACGCCCGTGCAGCGGGCTGCTGCAGGAAGAGGGGGGGGCCCGGGCAAGGAGACCCCTCTGGAGGCAACTGCCATCATTCAGAGTCAGAGGACTTGGGGATGTAGGGTACAGCGACCTTTTGCTTACCAGATGTCTAGGATGTTCACCCCTCCAGGGCGTCAGTGTGGGGTGGGCAGGGGGGATGCAGGCAGGCTGCTGGTGTTGGAGCCAGGACGTGCTCTGTATGACCCTGCAAACCTCCATCTGCTCATCTGTACAATGGGTGTAACGCCCACTTCTCAGGGCTTTGGGAGGAGCCAGTAGGAATGCATCCGAAACTCGGTTTACGGATGCTGGAGCGCTGTGCAAATCTCAGTTGCGTGGACCATCATCTCCTCATGCCTCCTACTTAAATTAGTGGTCCTCAAAGTGTGGTCTCTGGGCCAGCAGCATCCCACCACGGGGAGCACATTAGAAATGCAGGGGGTACCAGGCCCCCACCCAGGACCACTGAGCGTGGGGCCCGACCACCTGCTTTTTCAGCTTTGCCCAGAGAGCCGCATGCATGGTCCCGTTTGAGACCCGCTGGCCCAGGGCCATGGCTCTCTGGGGTCTGGGCCTCTTGGAATCACGGCGCCAGAAACAACTCCATGAGCTTTGCCCAAGGTAAACATCAGACGGACAAAAACAGAATGTGGGGCCAAAGTTCTTTAGCATATGTCTACAGTTAAGTTAAAAATCTGCATTTTCCTGATGTCGTTTGCTCCAGGCCAGGCAGCTGGGACAAGGGGCTTCCAGATGCTCTCAAACTTCAGTGCTCCGCCCACTGTGCCCTCACCACCTCCCCCTCCTGCAGCCTTGGAGCCTTTCAGACTAGTCACGCAGAGGCCACCCGCACGTAGTCACGCAGAGGCCACCCGCACGTGAGGCTGAGGAGCTCTGGTCAGCAAACCAAGCCGAAGAAGGGGGAAGGCCACGCAGCCCGGGAAGCAGTGCCGTTGAGCTGCCCTGTCGTGACAGCAGACGGGGCAGATAGACTCCTGCTCGTCGTGGCAGCCACTCCAGCGGAGAGACCAGCTGATGCCCCCTGGGAACAGGTGAGCGTTGAGGCGGGTGGTGGGTGCTGCGGAGCCAACGGGGCAGTGTCGTAGGGGCGTGGTGCTTTCCAGAACCTGGACGGTCAGAGGCAGCATGTGGCTGGGAGCGTCGAGTTCTGAGCTGCAGGGCGGAGCGCGAGCAGGGAGGATTCTGCCAGCAGAAGAAGTTGGGTGGCGCGGGGGCCAGGGCAGTGGGGACGGCCCTACCGCAGCGTGAAAGCAGCGAGGGGCGGAGAGCAAAGGTCTGGAACAGGTCACTCAAGCCCCGGGGCCAACAGGAGTTAGGATGTTGCTTTCTTATGCTGTGTGTGGAATGGGGCACAGGGCATCCAGCGTGAAATGAGGGCATTTTTCTGGAATAACCTGGGCTCAGGCAGCCTGCAGTCACAAGTCACGGGGCAGCGTCCGACGACCCCCACCCTCCGCAGGCTCACCTCACCCTGCTGTGCCCTGGAAAGGCAGAGCAGCAGCGCCCGCAGGGCCCGCTGACCCTCCACAGGCGGGTGGTACCGACAGAACGGGATCCGGCCCAGACTCGAGCCCTTTCATGTGGTCACCGCAGGGCAGGCACAGTCGGTTTGCGTCTGACTTTCCGATTCTCGCTGGATGCTGGGCCGCGGTGACAAGTGGCCACCAGATCTGCTGCCTTCCGCGATGATCCCCAGAGGCGGGTGGGATCCACCCAGGAGCCAAGGTGGGAAGCCACATTTCCAGGAGGGGGGGTGAGAGGAAGGAGCAGGAAACCGGGCTCAGCCCCGCACTGCCAGCCCCGAGCTGCGGACGGGCAGCAGCTGCTGTCGAGGTGACACAAACCCGGGCACTTTCCGACTCCCTGCTGCTTTACCTGGTTCCCTTGCAAATACAACGGCTGTCGATGCCCGGTTCATGTCTCCTTCGAAGAGAACACACTTAAAAATGAGGGGAGTCCCAGGATGATGGGACCATCTTGAAGGGGTTCTAACAGGGCACCTAATCTTTGTCCTACCCAAGTCTCACCTCTCTCGCAGGGCAAGCTGATTTTTTTCCTGTTTTTTTAAAAATTAATTTAATGTAATTCTTAATTACAGTTGACATATAACATTATGTTAGTTTCGGGTATACTACATAGTGATTAGACATTTCTGTACCTTACGCACTGATCACCGCAGTAAGTCCAGTGACCACCTGGCACCAGACATAGTTATTTCAGGGTTATTGACTCTATTCCCTGTGCTGCACTTGACAGTGGTTCTCACAACCGGCAACTTGTACTTCCAGCTGCTTTTCTCCTGTGCCCCTGATAAGTTGTCACCTGGCTGTGGCTTGAAAGAAGAACAGGAGCAGTAGGAGTGATGATAATAGTGTTTAACGCGGTACTTGCTAGACGTCCTCCGCAAGTCATCATACAAGCCTCTTTTAATTCCTTCCTCACTTAATCTGCACAAGGTCCCTGCAGGTGCCCATTTCATAGATGTGGAAACTGAGGCTCAGGAGGCTCCTAGCAGCCACCTAGCTAAGAACAGAGCCAAGAATCCGCACCTGGTCCCTCCAAGGGTGGAACAGCGGCCCACCCTCTGTGCGGTGGGCAGCTCCCTGGGACAGCCCTGCGCGAGAGCCCTCGACAGCACGCACGAGGTTTCGCTCTCTAAGGAAAGCACACAGTTGACAAATGTCCCGTTCCTGCTGAACAACTCCAGGTTGACACGTCCCCAACTCTGGTATGATTCTAATTCTCCACCGATTGGCATCACCGAGTGCTGTTTTTAGAACTGGGGTGACGAACGGATTGTTCTGGTTTTGCCGCTTATCGTTGAATCACCATTTTCTTCTTCTCCCTCAGGAACCGTGACCGCGGGAGACATCATGGTGTGGGTTTACGTGGTCCCTGCACTTTGAAAATCGTCTCTGCACGGCGACGATTCATTCATCGGCAAGGTGGGTGCAGTGGGGTCATGGTGTCCTCGTACCAGCCGGAGACGGGGCCCCGGCGCCCTATCGTCTGCGTGCGGGGCCCGGACCAGCGGGCAGGGCTCCCCACCGTGTCGGGCGTGGGCTCGCTTAGCACTCAGTCATAACCTGCCTGGCACTGCCAACCCCACGCCAAGCAGGGAGGGTGGGCACAGCACTCCGTTCCCGCCTCGAGCAGTAGCAAATACCACTTTACAAAAACGTGTGTTATTTTTCATTCTCAGTTCATACACATTAGTTACAGAGAAGGCAGGAGACTATTCAGGTGGGCGTAGGGGTGGGGAGAGGGCTGCCTATCACTTCACCGTCTAATGCGGTGCGTGCTCCTTCTTCCCAACTGCTTTTAATAACACATATGCACACGCGTGAGTTTCTGTGTGTAAGCGTATCTCAGTGAGATGCTACACGATGGTTTGTAACGCACTTTGTTCCTCCACAAGGACCGCAGTTCCGTGTACGATCAGACCCTGATGTATGTAAGCAGTTATTTTTCGTGGGCCCTGGTCTGATGACTTCTTCAGGATAAATTTCTAGAGCTGGAGTTACTGGAGCAAAAGCGCCACATGACTTCTGATGTGAGTCATGAGACTGCCTTCCAGGGAGGGGACCGCAGCACGCGAGCGTGACTGGAGCCCCACGGTCTCAGCAGCCCTGGTCCGATGACTGTCCCAATCCCTGCCGACCTTCCGGGGGTTTTAAAAAGCGTATCTGGGCCCTGGCTGTTGTGACTGAGTTCGGCCTGCGAACCAAAAGGTCGCTGGTCCAGTTCCCGGTCAGGGCACTTACCTGGGTTGCGGGACAGGCCCCTGGTTGGGAGCCTGTGCGAGTCAATCAATGAATGTTTCTCTCACACATCGATGTTTCTTTCCTTCTTTCCTTCCTCCTTTCCCCTTTCTCTAAAAATAAATAAGTAACATCTCTTAAGAAAAAAAGAAGGAAAGAAAGAAAATCACTGGCTTAAAACAATCGACTGCCCGGACCAAAACCAGAGTCCCGCCGGCACAGAGCAAGAGGGAGGTGGGTCTCAGGAGCACCCAGCACAGGGCCAGCATCAGACCTACAAGGATGGACCGGGTGTGGAGAGGTGAAGCCTGGAGAGCGGCCCGCGAGAGAGGGTGGGGAGGCAGGAAAGTGTCCGCCACGTCAGCGTGTGTGCAGGGAGTCCGGCTGGGAGCGTCCTCTGCACCCTGCCTACCATGGAGGACTTTGACTGCCAGGCTGTAGGAGGGGACCCTTCGTGGGGTGGGGGGGTGGCCTACCTCGGACTGCTGTGACAAATCACCAGACACTAGATGGCTTAAACAACAGACATTTATTTCTCAATCCTGGAGGCTGGAAGTCCAAGGTCATGGTGCTGGCAGATCTGGTCTGTTCAGGACCCCCTTCCTGGTCTCCTGTCCTCACACGGCAGAGAGCAGAGAGAGGGGAAGCAAGCTGTCTCCTGCCTCTCAGGGCACCGTGGTGGCTAATTTTATGTGTCGGCTTCACTGGGCTAAGAGCAGCCCAGGGAGCTGGTAAAACATTATTTCTTGGTGTGTCTGTGAGGGTGTTTCTGGAAGACACATTAGCATTTAACTCCGTAGACTAAATACAGGGATCACGTCCTCACCAGTGTGGGCAGCATCATCCAATTTATGAAGGGCTGAACTGGCACAAGAGGAAGAAGGAAGGGGGAACTCTCTCCGTCCTGGAGCTGGGGCACCCATCCCCTCCTGCCCCCAGACATGGGCGCGCCTCGCTCCTCCAGGGTGCTGGGCCTCCAGGTCTCACCCTCGCAGCCCCCCCCCAGGCTCAGGCCTCTGAATCAGACTCACTCAGAGCCCTGTGTTTCTGGTGCTCCAGCTTGCAGGTCTTGGGGCTTCTTCGCCTCCATGACTGTGTGGGCGAATTCCTACAATCAATCTCCTATCTATACGTCTATCGGTCTGCTTCTCTGGGCAGCCCTGATAATACAGGCGTGAATCCCATGCACCAGGGCTTCACCCTCAGAACCCACTCACCTCCCAAAGGCCCCACACCCTAGTCACACCCTGCCTACCTTGTACCGGAGGTTCTGACTGGGGGGGTGGGGCAGAGACTCTTCCATGGCATGACCTTTGTCTGACCTGGGAGCTGAACCTGGGCCCGAAGGGGGAGACTGCTCCTTGCAGCGCCGCCCCCTTGAAGATAATCTGATGGTAATGGATGCTGTTCTGACGTGACCCAGTACCCTCCGCTGCCTCCCACCAGTTTCTGGAACAGGCCCTTGTCCTGACCCTGTCGACGTGTCGAGTGATTTCTCGCACCTGGTAGCATTTGCGTACTATCCCCCCACCCTTTGCCCTATTCTTTGGCTCCTGCCAAGAGGTGCAGACGTTCACTCCATCTGGCAGCTGCCCAAGGTGTGCCTCCTACGGAAGTTTCTCTAATAAACGCTGTCCGTTTCCAGATCAGAGCGGCCAGCCACTCTCTTCATCTTCCCCTGCCCTCTGCTCACAGAGGTGGGACTTCGGTCCAGGCAGCTTCTCTTGGGTCTGTGTGTACCAACAGATTTCAACACATACATTTGGTGGGGCACAGGGAGGGGACACGAACATTTGGTCCCTAACAGGGAGCGTTGTCCTTGGGCAGGAGCCCCCGGGCGCCCACCTTCCCAGCAGCCGAAAGTTCTTCCCAGAGTTCACTTTTCTAACCACAGGCTGACCCACCCCAGGGCTGTCTCCAGCTGCACTCGGTTGCACAACTGTCTCTCTGCGTTCTTTTTCTCCTGTAGGGGACATTTTCCTAACACCTTTCCAAGGGCACGGTCATCACAAACGCTCCACCAAGGTTCCGTTTAAACTCATCCTCTGGATAGCTCCCCCGATGGCTTTGAGCAGCAGTCACAGGGAGCGTGAGTCATCTGCGATGGAGCCGTGGTGTGCAGAGCACCTGCCAAATCGGATGCAGCCCCCGGGCCGCAGCGCTCAACCTCCTTGCACGTCCCTCCATCACTGCGGCCCCCGTAGCTGAGGACACAGCAGTTGGATATGAAATGATCAATCACCATTCTGTCCAGACTGGACCGAGAATCCCCCCCAAAAGGAGGGCTTTGCTCAGGCTTCTTTGTGCTCAGACATAAAGCATCTTTGTTTTTACCCGGGTTTCTTTTTCGTTCTGTTGAAGGCGTGTTTCACCAAGTCTTTGCTCGTGTCCCATCTTAATATTTTAGTGCAAATCCTCGGCCCTGTTCACTGGGGGTGTCAGCTTCCCTGTCATGAAGGTGATGGTCAGTGATGATGGGCAGGAAAGGACCCCATTCCCATACCTTTGGGACTGTGTTTGTAAGGAAGAGATTATCTAAGGGGGTATCATGGGTGCTACAAAAGTGGGTGCTCCCTGAACGTAAAGGGAATCTCAACTTACTGTGCTCTCTTCCCTTAGTCATAAATCCAACAAACCAAGAGGCAAGGAGAATTCCCCCCAAATCACTCTTACTGCGGTACCTGTAAGCAATAGTCTTTGAGACTCACCGTGGTGTTTACTGAAATGAGGCTCCACTCAACGCAGGTTTCCATATGCCAGCTCCAGTCCTTGGACGGTGGTGAGCAAGAAAGAATCAATGAACAGAGAAACACAGTCTCCATTCTCTGGCAAAGCCGGGCTCCTTTGGACTGATAGGTGAGAGAAATGAGGGGTTCTGATGTGATGATAGTGAAACCTTTGTATTCTGGTCCGACCTGATACTTTCTGGACTGTGTTCTCATCAGTTACTTAGTGGAGGCAATCAGTGTAGTCACTCTCATTTTCCTAAGTAGGAAAAGAAGACCTGCAAAGGTGAGGTAGCCAGCGCCATACCCTCTGGCGGGGGCTGGAGAGCAGACTCATGCAGACACAGGTCTCTGGCCCACCACCGAGACTTTGCCCCACCAAGTCCCCTGAGGAGAGCACCCTGCCGCCACGCAAATTAAGTTCCTATGATCTCCTAATTAAAATGGCATTAATGAGCTCTGTCATCTTAACAGAGATGACTGCTTTTGACATAGAGTTTTCTCCACTTTGCAAAAGTCCTTTTACTTCCAACTATTAAATTAGGCCACACAATAGCCCCCGAGCAAGCCGCTGACCCGGTTTGAAAACTGTGGCCGCACCTCAGTGCAGAAGTAGGGTCCTCACTGTGAACGAGAACCTTCTCTTTCTGTATTCATGACTCAGTCTCAATTCACAGGGGCAGGCTCCCAGCCTCTGGGGGTCATCCCAGAGTGGGCCGTTTCCCCTCCGTGCTGTTTGGGGCTGTGACATGGGCTTCATTCTAGGACCTGCTTCCTCAGTCTCTCTGTGGGGTCATGGGTCCAGGCAGTGCTGTGGAGCACCTGAGTCGGGTACTGGCCCTTACTAAGCCCTCGACAAGTATTCGCTGTTTCATTTCATTAAGGATTGTTTCTGAGAACATGTGGTGTTTATCACCGTGTTCTTTATTTTGTAAGGGTTCAGAACAAGTCATCCAAGATGCACTTTGGTGGCACTCGGATTATTTTGGGCTAAAGACAAACCACCTGAGACCCTGGAGGCCCAGGGAAAACCTGCATCCCTGCCCTTTAACTGCCTAGAAGAATTTAAATTAGGGGCCTTGCCTTCAATAAGAGATTATCAGAGATAACCTTCTGACCCACCTAGAGTCAAACAACCAACACCTGAATATATCTGCTCTTCTTATTGTCCTGAGGCAGCCCTCCCTCCCCTGCCCCCCAAGCCTCAGAGGGGCCAACCACGTCCCTAGCTCAGAATGTCACATACAGGGTTCAGCAGAAGGAAGTCCTGCTTGAGTGTGGTTGGTAGGGCAATAATATGGGTGTCATAATTTATAGTTCTAATTTGAACATTTCTCCTAAAATGTCATATGGTGCGCTTGAGTGTCACATTGTTATGTTACAGAATTACATGCTTATGATTTTGTAATAAAAAGTGTTGTAATATAAAGGGGGCGTTGTTTGTGCCAGACACCCCTCCCCCGCCTCCCCGTACATCTTGTCTCCGCTTTTGTCTCTGACTCGCCCCTGTCTGCGGGGTCTCTGGCTCTCCCATGTGCGTGGGGTCCCTTGTGTGCGTGTGTCGTGAACGTTGGTTATTTTCTCTTGTTAATCTGGCTCATGCAGATTCCACGATCACACCAGCCGGTGGAGGAAAGTGTCTCCTCCCCCCACAGTTAACACAAGTTAAGGTGATGCCTAGGAAGGTGGAGTGTTTAAATAGAGTTCATCTGCACAGAAATCTGTTAGGGTGTTATCGACATAGAAAAACGTGTACAGCATATTGCTAAGTGGAGAAAAACAGACTCAAACACTGGAACATGAAACTATTTCTATAAAAAGCCTTTACGAAGATTCCAAGCACATGGGTCAAACTGTTGAGTGATCGTGTGTGTGATCAGACTCTGAGTGATTTTTTCCCCCTTCATGTGACTTTTCTTAAATAGACCTCATTTTTAGGAACAAGTTTAGTTTCACATCATCACCGTGTAGAAAGTACAAAGAGCTCCCACGTGCTCCCTGCCCCCCCCACTACACCGACAGCCTCCTCCCACTCCATCGACACCCCGCACGGAGTGGCACATGTGTTACAATCCATGACCCGACACTGACACATCAGGAGGGCCCCGAGTCCAGAGAATACATGAGGGTTCACTCTTGGTGTTGTACATCCTGTGGGCTTGGACTAATATGTAGTGATACGGATCCATCCTTACAGTACACAGAATAGCCTCGCTGGCCTAAAACTCTTCTGTGCTCTGTTTACTCACCCCCCACCCCCATCACCTCTGCATCCACTGATCTTTTTACCGTGTCCCCAATTTGGCCTTTTCCAGCATGTTAAATAGTTGGAATCATACAGTATGTAGCATTTCAGACTGGCTTCTTCCACTTAGCAGTATGCATTTAAGGTTGCACACATCTTTTCACGGACATTTCTTTTCAGTGCTGAATAATATTCCATTGTCTGGATGTACCACAGTTTATTCACTCATCTGCTGAAGGATATCTTACTTCCATGTTGTGGTAATTATAAATAAGCCTGCTAAACCATCCATGTGTTGGCTTTTGTGTGGACATAAGCTTTCATATTTTTTAAAATAATGGCCTATTACGCTATAACTCACATACCATACAATTCACCCATTTTAAGTGTACAATTCCATGCTTTTCAGTGTAGTTGTAGAGTTGGGCGACCATTGCCACAACCAATTTTGGAACACTTTTGTAACCCCCCAGAAGAAACCCTACACCAATTAGTAGTCACTCCCCAGCCGTCCAGCCCAGCCTTCGGCATCCGCTCATGTACTTTCTAAAGATTTGCCTGCTCTGGACATGTCATGTAAGTGGAACCATATACCACGTGGCCTTTTGTGACCCCTCTCCCTAGTGTGTTTTCGAGGCTCATCCCCACAGCAGCACGCACATCCATGTACTTTTGTTTTCACTGCGGAGGACCCACTGCGTGGCTGCGCCACATTTTGTCTATCTCGGTATCAGTCCGCAGAGGGTGGGTTGCTTCCACGTTTTGGCTGTTACAAACGATGCTGCCACGGACACTCATGCATGAGCTCATTTGCAGACTGTCTTCACCTGTCTGGGGTAGGTGCCTGAGAGAGGAAGTGCTGAGTCACAGGTTTAGCCTTTCGAGGAACTACCGGGCCGCCTGCAAAGCAGCCCCACCAAACACAGCAGAGTGTGAGGGTCCCGATCTCTCCCGGTTCTCACCAGCACCATCTGTTACCGGTCTTTTCAATGGCAGCCAGCTGAGTGGGTTGGCGACTGGCCCTGATGCAGTGTACATCTCTGTTTCCGACAAGTGTGTGTCACTTCTGTAGTGGTGAGGGACGTGTTCCTGAAACAAGCCAGAGAAGTCAAACACCCCTCTGGTGGGCATCGCCGTGAGCCGAAGTGCACAGCGATGCAGCTGGTTGGGAAAAGTGGGTGAATTAAGCAGGGCGTAAAGCATCATGGTCGGCCTGGGGAGCTCTGTGCTGTGCTGTCCCTGCTCTCCTCTGAGACCCAGGTCCCTCCATGGTTCCTCCTGCGTGTCTCCCCAGCCCTAGGAAATGCAGGAGAGGACCCCTCTCCCTGGCTGGACCCTGGGTTTGCCTCCCAGTCACTCTGGGTCTCGTGTCACTCTGCCCCCTGCCTGGTGGGCAGTGGGAAATCTCACACAGACGGACGATCTCTTGGATATTTCAGGAAGGTGCTGGAAGCCACGTTGGAGCTTCACCCAGTCCTCTTATAGGGAACATGACCCTCGGCGAGGCCCGAGCCCTCATGGAAAGAGGAGGTTCAGCACTACCCCCTTATCCCGACGAATCCTGGTGCAGTTCAACTCCGCACTTCCGACATCGCCAGAGTGCTGGTGGGCGCTGGGAACCGGGCTCCAGGGGTCACTGTCCTGGCAATTCTCACTCCAGGTGGCTCAGACAACTGCACATCAGGGCTTGTTTTCCTTTTTAAGTGCAGACCCAGTGCTCTGATCGTTGTCTGTGTAGCCTGTGACTGAGTTCAAGACCACAGTTAGAATGGCAGCAGTGCCATGAACTGAGGACCTAACGCCCTTCACTCTGCGGGCCATTCACATTCGTTACCGTCACCCTGTTTCACGCAGCAGCTTCCTGTGGCTTCCCGCTTCCTCGCCTTCCAGAATGTTGCAGAAGCCATTTCTCACCCAGTTGGTCAGTTCTGCAGTAATATGGAGGTGCTCCTGTATTAATCATGTCTCTTGTTTTGTATTTTTGATGCTTTGACATCTCAGGGCCTTGTTGACTCTGGAGGGACTGTCCCCCCCCCCCATAATTGACTAATTCTAGCAAGTGGCTGGTATGACACTGGCTTTCCAAGGCAAACCAACCAATCCAGAGCCTGCACCCCCAACCCCTCTTCTCTGGGCCCTCACGCCCAGTCAGATGGTGTCTGGCCAGGCAGCAGACAGCTAGGGACAGCCCCTGTGTCCCGGAGCCCACTAAAATGACTCGCACTCGCCTGCCCCAAGCCTGCTCACCCTGCAGGAAGTTCCTTCCTGTAGAAAACATGATGCAGGTTCTTGTCCACACTTCCCGCTAGTTCCCTCGGCCTCCGGACCGACCTGGGCCCTGTGTGGCCCTGCCTGGCGTCCTGCGCCTACTGGTTCTAGGGCTCTGTGAGGACAGCATACTTTCAGGACAGCCGCGTCTGTGTGGGTGTGTCTCGCCATCCCCGATGAAACAAATCCCAGCCACTCTCTAAAGACCTCTGGAAACCCGGTCTGGAGTGCACCCCGCCCCGATCCCGCCCCACCAACATCCTTCAGACAAGGTTGTGAGCACCTGACTTCCTGCACTCGCTCTCTTTTGGCCCAGAAACCGTTAGAGGGTTTTGTTCCCTGCGGTTCGCCCTGCTGCCCCCAGCACCTGAGCCCTCACTCGCCCGCCCGCTCTGCTGCGGGCTGTGCTGGCCGCTGCATCCCAGCCCCTGGCTCAACCGTTGGCCTCTCTCTGTAAGTTTTTCCCCAAACACGGACTGTTGCCCTGGCCATTAGATGACCTTTCTTGGCCAGCCTCCAGGCAAAGCTGCTGCCTACAAACGTGGTTTGAAATTCCTTGACGTCTGGATCACTTCCCCACTGTGGCCTGGGCTCCAGGTTAGGTTCAGGTGCCCAGAGAAGAGGAGCGCATGGCTGCAGAGGCTGAACTAAGCGTGCTTTCCAGTTTAGAGGCAAGCCCCAGGGATGGTAGAATCTTGTTCTGGTCAGTTTCAGAACATAAAAACTTTCCAGCCCAATCTCAGCTCGAAGTTTGTTTTTCCTTTTTTTTTCTTCCATCTCACATCTCACTCAAAGCAGTGGCCCTTCCCCCACAGGCCTCTCGGTGTCTGGCCTCTCCGGAGTCAGGGGGGGAGCGTGGGCAGGCAAGGAAGTCCTGGGGACTCCTGTTGGGAGGCTGGGCCCCTGGGGCCTGCTGTGGGGCAGGCGCCCGAAGGCTGTCCAGTATGTTAATTCCCTAGGGCTGCCGTAACAACCTGCCACAAGCAAAGTGACTAAAACCAGCAGAAATTCCTCTCACACGTCTGGGAGGGGAACTCCAGGATGAAGGTTTTGGTGGAACCACGTTCCCTCCCTCTGAAGTCTCTCGAGGTGAGTCACTCCTTGCACCTGGTGACTCCAGGTGGTCCTTGGCTGAAGTCAATGTCCCTCTGGTCTCTGCACCTGTCTTCACATGGCCTCTTCCTCTGTGTCTATGTCTCAGGTCCCCTTTCTCATTAGGACGCCAGTCACAGTACATGTGACTCCAGTGTGGCCTCAGCTGAGCTAATTACGTTGAACACCCCCCCTTGCCCAAATATGGTCACATTTACAGGGACGGGGGTTAGGGCTTCAGCAGATTTTTGAAGACACGATTCACCCATAAGAACCCCCTTTTTCTACTCTCTCTCTCTCTCATGGATGCTTTTGTGGTTCTTCAGGGCGATCGCCCTCTGCTCACGCCCACCCTGCCACCCCCCTGAAACCTGACCTCTCGGCTCCTTCTCATCTCTTCATCTCCCTCCTGAGGGCTGACCCTGGAGGTCTCCTGGCCCGGCAAGCAGCCCTCTCAGGCATAATGTCTCCTTGGCCCACAAGTGAACCCACCCACCCTTGGCCCAGGCAGCCTCAGGGGACGCAGGCTGCTCCCCTTGCTGCCCTCACCCCTCAGGCTCACCCAGACAGCTCCGGAAAAGGGGGCATCACTTGCCCACAGCCTCCCCTGTTCAGGAATGGGTTCAAGCCCTCACTCAGGGTGGTCGCCACACTCTGTCCTGGTTGCGTGGCAGCCCCGGCCTGCCCTTCGGCAGCTCAGGAGACGTGCCTTGCTGAGTCGGACTGCCCCCTCTCACCCCTACCACCCCTCCCAGGGTCTCTCCTCCTGCCCCTCCCCTCATGTACAGTGAGGACTTGACTTTTCTCTCTTTGCCCTCAGAAGAGGAGAAACACCACCATGTTCTCTACATCTGCCCGTCTGCTTGAAAGGATGGCCTTCTCCTCTCCACTTCCACTGGATCACATGAGTGGGGAGCAGGGCTCACAGGTCTCTGCAGATTGGAGCCTTACTGTCAGGATACCCACCACCTCCTTTGAGAACATGGAGAACCCATTGCCGTCGGTTCAAGAGATGCAGGCAGTCTCACCGGACAGGCCCCGTCTCACCTAGCGTCCTGGCAGACCAATGCCATAGCTGGTCCCCAGTGAGCACTCAGCGAATGGCAGTCTGGAAAGTCCGAATTCCAGTCCCGGCACTCCCAACGCTTGACCGCTTCCTCTCCAGCTACAGGAGCAGCTCAAGGCTTCAGGAAATGCTGTGCTCCTCCAAAGCATGCTCTGCCAGGCACAAACACCAAGTCGCTACTCTCTCTGGGTTACTGTGCCACTGCCTCCCAGGGTCCTGAACTTGGAGGGATGGGGACTGGGGCAGGTGTGAGTGACATGGGCAATGACGACCCCCCTGTGCAGTTGCATCCTCCAAGGGGGCTTCTCTGACTACTTAATCCCAAGGAGCACAGCCCTGCCCAGACGCTGTCTGCCTTCTGCCCTTCCTAAGTGTACTGCAGAGCGGTCCTCCCTACCTGAAGTTGTAGTAAACTACAGTCTGTTTACCTCTCTGGGAAGCTGGGCCCTGTCTGCATGTTTCCTGCAACATCCAGGGTTTACAGCAGATCCTGGCACGTGGTAGGTGTCGTGGGTTCAGCAGTGGCCCCTAAGAGACACGTCCACTGGAACCCGTGCCTGGCCTTATTTGGGGAGGTCTTTGCAGATATAATCAAGGATCTTGGGATGAGATCATCCTGATGAGGGTGAGCCCTAAAACCAATGACAAGCATCCTTACAAGAGAAGGGAAGGGAGAAGACACAGACAAGAAGCCCACGTGAAGACAGAGGCAGTGTGCAGTGACGCAGCCACGAGCCCAGGAAGGCCTGGAGCCTCGGAAGCTGGAAGAGGTAGGGGAGGAATCTCGAGATCCTTGGGAAGGAGCGCAGCCCTGTCAACACCTTGAATTTGGCCTTTTTGCCTGCAGAACTGCACAAGAATCAAGCTCTGTTATTTTAAGCTACAAGTTTGCAGCACTTTGTTATAGGTACCCCTGGGAAACTAATACAGTAGACATTCAGTAAGTGTTTGGTAAGTGAGTGAATGAATGAGTGATGAATGCATGCATGCATGTATGAATGAATGAATGCATCATCCACTGCAGCAACGTCCAGCTCCCTTCTGTGGGATCCTGGAGCGCCCACTGCATCCAGAGGTCACCCCTAAAGGAGGAGTAGGTGTCAGGACCACTGAACGTAAGTCCCAGCTCTGTGCTAAGTATCAGTTTCCACTCCCGGCCTCAGTCTCCCAGGTGGAAGGTACAGTCTCCGAGATCCGTGGGGTCTCCGGGATTTAACGAGAGTACTGCTAAGACCCAGAAGATTCTCCAAGCAGCTCTCTGCAGGCCCCCGATTGGAGGCCTCAGCTGGCGAAGGGCCCCGGGACTTCCTTTGGAGTGGGGCACCGGTGGCATGCCCAGCGGTGGCAGCTGCTGTGTGTCTGCGCCTGCCCACCCTCGGGGCCTTGTGGTTACCTAGCAATCACCTCCCTCCCGGGCTCCCTGCAGCAGATGGGACCAGCTGGCGAAGGGCTGGGTGAATTGTCCCCTGGCTGAGGAACAAAACTTGTGCTCCACCAAGGACATCATCTCTAGGTCAGGGTGGGGGACAAGTGGCTTAGGGAAGTCACCTCAGTGCTGAAGGCTGGTTTCCCATTGAGTGGGTGTACAGAATCCCTGTGCTGTTGCCATTTCTCCTGGGAAGTCTGGCTGGCTCCCCAGCACAGATAATGGGGGCTATCTCGGGAAACTGGTGAAGATCCACAGAAACTTATCCACAGGCTCTGCCTCTGTATTCCCCTGAGAACGCTGTCAGATGGCCCGGTCTTCGTTAATTTCCACAGCCTCGCATGGGTGTTAAAAGAACTCAGACCCTCAAGTATTTGAATTTGAGCTGACCCCAATCTTCTGACCTTTCCAGTGCCTCGTTCTTCTTGGGCAGCTGCTGCCCATGAAATGATGATTGCCCTGGGCTGCTGGGTGGAGCCAAAGGTCATTGGGGCAGGTCCAAGGGCATGTGAGCTGCAGAATGACCTGTGTGGCTTGGGGAAGTTCCCAGAGCTCTCAGCCTCAGTGGACTCATTTGGGAACTGGAGCTCCCAGCTCCCAGTATCCACCGTTCGTGCCTCCAGAGGCAGCCAGGCAGCAGGGCTGTTTGGGAAGACTTCCTAGGAAAGGCTGTGGAGCACCGAGGAAATAGATGGAAAAGCCGGGGGAGGAGGCTCGGTGTGCAGTGAAGGGTTAACTTCACCAAAGAAAGGTATGGCCTCTGCCTCTGCTCCTGGGAGCCGACGTCAAGCCCCTGGAACATTCTGCCGGGCAGAAGGGGCTTTTTCCCCTGGGGCGGTTTGGGACTATGCTTGACAGTTGACCCTAACAAAGTGAGCTAGGGCGGGGGCCATGGGCCAAGCAGCACCAGCTCGCCCTGCCGATGGGGGGAGGGTAAAGTCAGGTGGGCCATCAGCTGTGTCTACGTGGCCGAACCCCCATGAAAACCCTGCCGCCAAGGCTTGGGCGAGTGCCTTTGGTTGGCCACACTCGGTGTGCATTGTCACACTCGGTCTGGGAGATGAGAACGCTGTCCGTGACCCCGCCGGGAGAGGACAGCAGAAGCTGCGGCCTGGAGCTGCCCCAGACCCTTTCTGCCGCCCCTCTTCTCTTCTCGTTGCTCATGATGATCTGTGAGCTTCTGCCGTGATAAACCACAACGACGAGGATAACAGCATTTCTGGGCTCTGGGAGTCCTCCCAAGGAGCGTCGGAACCTAAGGGGCCCGAGGGCCCCGCAGAACCAACATTTGGAGAACAGACAACGCGAAGGAGGGCTCAGTGGCAGAGAAAGACAGAGCAGGTCCCCAGGAACGGTGGCATGGCCCCCGCCGCCGGTTCCCCTGGACACCCCTCACCTCCGCCCCTGGCTCTTGTTTCTTCCCCCAACACAGGGAGGTGTCTCCAAGGACCCTGCATCTTTGCATCACCCACTCCAGACTTGAAATCCTGGTAGGGAGCATCTGATTGGCTAGGTCACATGCTTGCTCCCTGGTTTCCTAGGGGCTGGAAGAGAATTTCTGTGGTGGAGGGGACCATGCCCCCATCTGGATGGTTCTACTGGGACATACCTCCATATCCCAAATAGGAGGGGATGTTCTGATGCAGAGTAGCCAGAAAAAGCTACCCACTGCACAGGAGTTGAGGGGTCAGACCATCTCAAAAACTGTTCTGTGGAATTAAAGAACAGAAGGAAACTGCTTACAAGTTGCCCGGCTTCACGGACATGTCACCTGCGCAGGTGCCCTGGCCCCCACCCTTGTTTTAACACCCTCCTATCACCGTCTTGAAATTCCTAATACTTTTTGAACAGGAGACTCATGTTCAGTTTTGTATGAGGCTTTGCAAATGATGTAACCTGTCCCGCCTGGAAGGTGTCAAACACCACGGAAACGCAGGGGCTAATTAGAATCTTTCTTTTACTAGCAAATGATCTGATCCATCGAAGTTATTTTCATAGCCGCCTCTTATTTTTTCAGTGTTTGTTTTGACTTAGAATGAAAGTACCACCTGTCCCACTTGTAAGAATGCCCCAGAGCAGTGCCCTCTGCGGTCACCAGAGGCTTTCTAAACCCCACGCCCCCTCGCCTGCTCTGCCCTCGCCAGTCACTCCGACTTTGACTCTTGGTGCCTTCACTTCATTTCCCCCTCCCGCCCTGGGCCCCGCCAACTGCGCTGCCCTGGTGCGCCCCTCTCTCCAGCCGCTGCTTCCTTCTCTTCCATTGGCTCCATCTGCTCCACTTCCCCTCTGCCCTTCAACCCGGGTGCACCCGCAGCCTGCGTTCCCTCTGGTGTCTCCTCTGCAGGAGCTCCAGCTTCCTCTCGAGGCTGCCAGCAGCACCGGTCTGCAGCTTCCCAGGCAGCTGCTCTGACTGGCGTCACCACATGGCTGCCCCAACAGCCCAAGCCTGCTGCCGTCAGCTCTGGCCGCGTCCCCTCTCGCTCTCCCGATTCTGCCCACACGACCATCAGCCTTCTAGCTTGACGGGTCTCAACTTTCCTGCCTTCCTATTGTTATCATACCCAGTACGTGTCTGTCAGTGACATCAGTCCTGTAGTTACTTCCAACGGGGCGAGGGGGAGGTATCAGAATCTCTGGGCAGGGGTGGAAAGTTATATAAATTATCAAAAGCTCTCTACAGCTTGTATTAAGAGCCCCCAAAAGGACATTGACTCTGTAGTTCCAGCCCCCAAACTTCCAGTTTAGAATCACTGCCCCGTGTACGTGGCCACCTGTGTATTAGTTATAATATTTATTCAGCTGCTGTAACAACGTTCAGAATAATCAAAGAGACGTTTCTGTGTCTCTGACAGTATAGTCCGCATGGGTGCGAACCAGGTCTCGTGTAGCCAGCCAGGGACTGTCAAGGACCTTGGCTCCTTCTCTCACTGTTCCACTCGTCAGAATGTGCCTTCCAACCTGTCTTCCCCATTCTAACAATTATTTCTACCTTCCGGACAGCAGGAGGGGGAGAAGGAAGAAGGGCGTGGCCCCTTCGAAGTCGGGCAGGACATTCTGCTTCCTTTCCGTCGGCCAGATATCTGAACTGCAGGAGACGGTCTTCATCCCACGCAGTGATGACCCCAGGTAATGACGGGATGTTCTGTCCCTACAGAACTAGTGTTAGTGGGCAAACGGCATCTCCGTCACAGTCACACAAACAACAGTCTTGCGCAGACTTCCCTGGTGTATGGCAAGGCAGGAGGTGTACCTTTTGCTTCTTCCGTCGTCCCCTCTTCTGGCTTCCAATTCAGATGCACATGTTGGAGCTCCGACAGCCTTCTTGGGTCAGGTGTCCATCAGGAGGGGAAAAGAAAGAGTTAGAAAGAGCTTGGGCTACAAGGGCCATCGAGTCCTCACTGCGCCTGAGCAGTCCACCTCCCGATTGCACCATGAGAAAGCGTGAGCCATCCGTCTTGGTTACACCACCGTCAATGCGCGTTGGGAAGCTAATCCTAAGGCTGAAACAACCCAGACGTGAAATTCGTCCCAGGCGTGGCAGGCACACTCTAGTTGTGGCTTTCCTGTCTTCCCGGGAACCGAGAGATGGATGTGTTTACACAGCCGCCGGAACTGCTGGGGGGGCGCTGCAGGAGGGCTTAAAGGAGAGAGTGGGATTTTGGCAACACAAGTTGAAAAGGCCCACGGCCCAGAGGGAAGTACTGGGGCCCTGAAAATAGTCTGGAAGCTGGTATTGGAGATCCATTCCAACCCAGTTAACACACTTTTTTGGATGGGAAAGGCCTGAAGTACTTGCCAACCATAATAAGGATTATTGTCAATAGAATCACACTACAGCCTGGTGAGGCTCAGAAACATGGGGACAGCAAGGGGTGTGTGTGTCCACTTGTGTTTGAAGGTGCCAGTGTGTCCACTCAAGTGCGTGTATGTTTTGAAAGTGTACTCAGTATGCACTGGCCAAATTCTAAATCAGCAGATGGCAAAACTTGTCTGTGGTCAAAGCCACGGCAGTGCTGAGTAGTACCATCAGAGAATGAAGTTTTAGGAGCGTGTGCATGAGGTGGTTCTTTGTGCCGTGAGACTGCCTGGTGCCGTTATCTCCTAACCAGATGCTGTCTCCCAACTAGAACAGACTCAGGATCATGGGTCACACTCCCCAGCCCGGCATTCAGCAGGGCCAGCATCTACGTGTGGAGGGAATGAATGAGTGACATGCTTCCCGGGGGGGAGGTCCTGACTAACATTCGCAAACTGTAGGATCAACAAAAACTGCAGCCACTGAGATCACGCTTTCAGAATCAAGGCCTGCAACAAGAATTCTGATAAAGTTTTTTTCCTGATGTTAAAATCTATTCAAGTAAAAACCTTCCAAAGGTATTGAGACACATCCAACTGTTTTTTACAACTTCTGCGCCTTCCACCCTAACATGAGCCATGCGGTCTCACACCTACCCGTCCTGGTCACTCCTGACGGTTCTCACTTTTTCCAGCTGACCTCCCTGCAAGTGGTTCCGCGGTTTCACGTGTGGACACTGTCCTCGAGGGCCCCAAACCAGTGTGACAGGACGGGAGCCTGGAGAATGGGCAGTCAGGCTCTCTGCTCTTGGAAGAAAATCGGGGAGAATAACATGAACAGAGCCCTGCTACCACGATCTGAGTCACTGGACTCAGCCGCACCTGCACTGGCCCCCATTCTTTCTGAACACCTAAGTCACCAACTTTTCTTTTGTGCTTAAACTCCTTTGGAGCCAGGTTTCTGTCACTTGCAAATAAAAGGGTTCTGGCAAGTGTAATTTTCCGAGTTTCCTCATTTGCTTGCTGTGAGGATCAAATATTGCATAAGAGCTTTGTGAGTATCAAGTAAAATTATTCTTTGTCATGCACCCACCAAAAGCACTTAATGAACTAGGGTTCCTGGGTTGCAGAAAATAGAGCATGCAACCTGGAGTTAACTTAAGCCATGGCTACTCAAAAGCGTGGTCCACTGACCAACGTCAGCATCATCTGGAAGTCTGTTAGGAACACAGATTCCTGGGCCTCCCTTCAGCTCTGCTGAGTTCCAATCTCTGTGCTAGAACAAGTGCCCTGGGTGATCTTCATGTCCACTGAAGTCTGGAAATACACGACTTTAGCAGTAAAGGGTTTCTTATCTCATATAATAAATAGTACAAAGGTAGCTGGAGGCAGGTTGTTTAATGTTATCAAGGATCCGGGTGCTTTCCACACAGCTTCATGGTTTGCTGGCTTGAGTGTTCAGGTTTATTTCCTGGTTGCAGGATGGCAGCCTCAGCCTGTAGCTGAGCATATAGCACGCCTGCGTAGGACCACACCCAGAAGTGGAGGGGCGATTGCTCCCCACGTATTCTTTTCATCAGGAAGAGAAGCCTTAACCCCGAGTCCCATAAAGGACCTCTCCTTTAGCTCAGAAGCTAGGGTTGCATCCCATGCCAGTGTCTACATAACGGTGGTCACGGGACTAAAGTGACCATTAGCAGCTTATGCTAAGACAGGTTCATCACCTGTGACCGCAGAGAAGCTAGCTCCCCTGAGCACGTGGGAGAGTGACAACCAGACCAGGCCAGAGCGTTGCCAGTCAGGGAGGAGGGGGGGCAGCTGCGGGATGCAACCAGGAAGGTCTGCTGCTCATGTAATAGGAGAGCGGTCGGAAAATGGAGCAGTTACGTTGCTTTGTCACTCTGATCCCTCCATCAAAGTGACGTCCAAGTGCTGGGGACCTTCTCCATGTCTTGGGAACTTCATCCGCGGGTCATGAGTGACAGAGATTCCTCAAGGTACAGCGGATGAGTTTTTTGGTTAGCTAGCTCAGAAGGGTCAAGGAAAGAGGTTGGGTGGCCAGAGGCCCCCAGAGGCATCACACGGCCCACGGGTCTACTTGGTGTGGGCAGTCCAATCCTTCCCCATGGTCAAGACCATACCACATACCAACAATGTGCCCTTTTCAGGGCAGCACATCACAATAGCGTGACACATGCTTAGCTGCTCCATCACCTGCTGGGTGCCTGACATTCTCAAGGGATAGGTTCCAGGACACAGTAATAATTTCCAGACTCATGAGTAAGGATTGCTCAGAAACCAGGAGGCCCACCTGCGTCCAGGCCAAGCCCCCAGCTGGAGGACATTTGGAGCTTGATTGAGGGGAGGGGCATCCTGCTTTCAGACCCAACTCCTATTGGACAAGCTATCCAGCCTCACCTGCAGGCCAGCCAAGCAGCAGCCTCCAGATGGGGCTTGGTCAGTGAGCATCCCCACGTCCCATGGGCTGCCGGGCCAAGGCAACCATGTGGGCCCCTTGTCCCAGGTTTCCCAGCAGTGAGGAAATAGCTCCTGCTGGGAAGTAGCTTATCTCTGGGAGACCGCCAGAAAGACTGGGAATAGCAAGAACGAGCGTGATGTGGAAAGACCTGAGCAGCAGCGGGACCCCTGGGTCCCTGTCGTTCTCCAGGCACAATTATTTATGATGTATGGGTTGGGTTGTGGTTTTAATTAGCATCCTGGGAAAAGGCTGCAGCCTCACAGCCCTCCCGTGGAATCTCACAGAAAGCTCTATGGGCCCAACGAATTGTTTTGGTAACAAAAGGATCAAATGCGGACCATGGTGAGCTGGCGGTGCAGCTGCACAGGGAGAAGCCAGGCCCCAGAGGTCTTCCTTACTTTATCAGGCCTGAGGCATGTGCCCTTGTTTGGGAGTTGAGATGGCATGTGTAAGGCTAGACCAGGTGTCTGGCTCCAGGCCGGTTGCAGACCGAGTACCCTGGTGAGGCACTGCCCGAGGGCCCTGTGCAGTCTCTGAACAGCACCGGCAGCAGAAACCCTGGGGCCAGCAAGGTTGCTTCCACAGCGCTTTTGCCCTGCTCTGGTTTTGGAAGGACTTCATGAGCATCTGCAGTTCCAGCGAGGGGATGATCAGAGCAGCGAGCCGTGGAGGAAGGATGGCAGCCCTGGGCAACCTGGAAGGCAGAAGGAGAAGCACGGAGGTAAGGGCCCTGGCCACGTGATTCCAGATCCCGGATTAGGGGCAGGTCGGAGCCACACACCAGGCCTGCCGAGACAGGCAGCCCTGTCCCTGTCTGTGTGACCCTGGACACACTTCACTGCTGGGTGCCTCTGCTTCCTGCTCTGTAAAATGCAGCCATGATAATGACCTAGCACAAACAGGCCCTCGGAACCCACGGGGACAGATGCAGAGTGGCAGTTGCCAGGGGCTGGGGGTGGAGGCAAACGCAGAACAACAGCTTAATGGGAACAGGGCTTTCTTTTGGGGTGGTGAAGACGCTTTGGAACGGGATAGAGGTGGTAATTGTGCAACACTATGGATCTACTATATGCTAGTGAATTGCTATTATAAGATGGTTAATTTTAGGTTAACTTTATGTTTTGTGAACTTACTTCAATTAAAAAAAAAGAGAACAGGGCCATACCCCTAGCTTGCTCCTGTTGATCGGCTCCATCTGCTGGAACGACCCTCCCTCCTCACCATAGGGGCTTCACTAGAGGACCCCTCCCTCACAGATGCTCTGTGTGACCCCTCAGGAGGGGCCAGAACCCTCCCCCCAGTGGGCCCCACCGCCCCTAAGGAGGAAGAGAGATTTATCAGGCCCTTGGAGCCGTGAGGGCCTTTTCTGGATGACAAGCAGGTCTCCCCCACTACTCTCTACACCACAGTGCCATCTGGATTTATTCTGGTGCAGGTTCCCCCACCAGGACCCAGCAGAGCCAGGGAGTGTCTGGTAGGTGAATTATGTGCCCTTTTATGAACTTAACCCTCATGATGTGATGAGGTCGTTCTAGGTGAATTATTTTCCGGGTTAAGTCCCCTCCATCCTTTGAATCTGTCTGCCGTGTCTCCCTGGGTGTAAAATCAGAAAGCTAATCTCATGGGGTTGACAAGATGGAAATGAGGGGGCAGCACCCCCAGCAATCTCAGGGTCTGGAATTTTCTCCCTGCTCTGCTCTCCCTGGGGAGAGTGAGTCCACAGAAAGCGGTGGGGTGTGGTGGTCACGCTAGACCTGCGCTGTGGCCTGGTGACCTCACCAGGGGGGGCCCACCCTGACTCCTGATTTCCGCCACACTTTTGGGGAAACCAGGTTGCTGAGAGAGACCAGAGGCCAGCTCCACACTGTGTAGAAAGGAAGGGCCGGCCCAGGTTTTCATTCTGCTCCTTCCTTCTTCCTATTGACAGTGCTTGGTACCCCCTCAGGAAGAACTCTATGGAGAGAAAACAGAAGGTCATGTTTGAATCTCGGCTCCGCCACTAACTAGCTCGGTGACTCTGGCTCCTTCCTCTGCTCCCTTGAACTTGGGTTTCCTTGGCTCTAGAAGGAGGAAATAACAGCAGCCCCACACCCTTAAGTTTGAGAGGGTCTGGGAGGGGCGAACAGAGGTAACCCAGCTGCCCCTTGGAGGGGCCAGTCAGACCCAGATCCAAGTGGTGATGACACCAGCGTGGGAGAAGTGGCAGCCGCCAAGAGCCAAGCATTTTCACTTGTAGAAATCTCCTGTAGCCACCTTATTTATTTCCCAGGGTTAAGCTGCATTTAAAGAGCTAGAACCTCCGGACAAGTCTTTTGCTGACTTTCGATGTAAATAAGAACATGTGTTCCGGGCCTTTGCTCCTCCTGGCTGCTGGCAATCAGATCAGAAGAGGACAAGGAGGCATTCTGTCCCCTGTGTGGGCCCAGGGAGCTGACCAGTGCAGTGGCTACCTAACTGCAGAAGGACAGCAGGCGATCCAGATCACACACACCCTGCTCTGCCGGCCAGAGCTCACAGGTGCAGGCTGTTCTGGGTTTGAGAAAGCCCTAGGGCTTCTTGAGCTCCCACTCCCCCGGGGAAACAGTCCAGAGCAGGAGGAAGGGGCTCAGAAGCCAAAATCCCTGCCCCTTCACAGATACGGGCCCCTGAGGGGCACGGGCAACCTCTCTGAGCCTCCGTTTCCTCACAGGGTGGGGTGGGGGGTGGATTCGTTTGCTGGAGCTGCTATAACAAAGTGCCACAAACTAGGTGGCTTCAATGACAGGCATTTATTGCCTCACAGTTCTGGAGGCTGGAAGCCCAACACTGAGCTGTTGTTAGGGTTGGTTCCTTCCGAGGACCGAGGGAAGGGTCAGTTCAAGGGCTCTCTCCCCGGCCCATAGATGGCCACCTTCTCTGTCTTTTTTACGTTGTCTTTCCTCTGTGAGTGTCTGTCTCTGTGTCCAAGTGTCCCCTTTCTGTAAGGACACCAGTCGTCCTGGATTAGGGCCCACCTTAATGGCCTATTCTTATCTACTTCCCTGTGTGGTGACCTCTCTCTAAATATGGCACATTACTAGGGGTTAGGACTTCAACGTGAGTTTTGGGGTGGGGTGGGGACCCAATTCGACCCACAACAAGGTGGCTGTGATGGTGATAGGCAGTCGGGGATAAGGAAGTGGCCGCACATGAGTTCCCTTTACTCTCCTGGAGGCAGGGGCAGCCTTGGGGACATTTCTATTGTCCTCATCTTTCCTGGGCAGGAGAAGCAACTCTGGCAGGACACTTGTTGGGTGGTTCCCCAGCTTATTCCCGAGGCTCGCACGGTGCCCTCTGTCATGGACGTGGGCCAAGAGCTCCGCATCAAATGTCACAGTGGCTCGGAAACCCGGTTCGGTGAGTTCTTCCAGACCTGCCCCGAGGGTCGGGCCTCTTCACTTAACAAGCGGTCTGGAGTGGGAGTCCGAATCCCAGGCCCACAGCCAGGCCAGCCGGCCTTCCAGTGCCCCACCCCCGCTCCTCAGCGTCAGCACTCTGCCAGGGCCCCGCAGCCTTGGGAGTCAAGAAAAGGAACGGCACACTTGGTGTCTGGGATAGCGTGCAATCCTGACTCATATCTGTCAAGTTTACATATTCCCACTACCTGTCCTCTGTTACTTGACATGTCCTTTCGTGGCCTCTGTCTTCCCGGCAGCCCATCCAGGCTCCACTTCTTTTGTGTCCCTTTTGAATTTGGCAACTGTCCTGTGCCATTTGCTTTAGTATCTATTTTATAGATAGGTCAATAGCTCCTTACCCAAGCCGTGTCCCCATCCTGGAACGCTAGGTGTTCAGGACATCCCCAGTGAGCCCACTGTGCCCCCTGAGCCAAAGACCAGCTTCTGCCCTGAGAGGGCCCTGCAGGCAGGCAGGGTGGGGGCAGGAAGCAGCCTTGCCAGGCTCCCAGCCCCCCGCTGCAGTGGTGAGCGGAGATGAGCTTCAGGGGCAGGGACAGACCTAGTCCAGGTATGCCAGCTGTGGCTGCGAGGAACCCTCCCACAGCAGCGTCTGTGCCCTCTGAATGACGTTGAGAGGACAGTGCTCTGATGTGACTACTGGGGGCTCCGACACCCCGGGGTGCTGGACAGAGTCTCCCATAGGAGTGGACTCCCTGATGTCAACCAGGCAGGAAGAGGAGGATGCTGGGACAGGAAGCAGTTTGGAAGGCAGACCCCAAACTGGTGAGGAGTTGCCACTTTCCCATCTGTGGGCCCCTCTGTGGGGACCCGGACCCCAGGGGTAGGGAGGAGATAAGTGTTGTGGGCAGTGGCCACTGCCCAGAGGAAGCTGAGCCAGGCAGAAGGCAGTCTTAGGTGGCCTTGAGGGTTCTGAGAGCAGCCATGTTGGTGACAGTTGTCAGTTAATCTGTGTATGTCCCTTTGGTGCTTCCCAAGACCCCCTGTAAAATCTTGCTAAACGGTCCAGCTGGGTCTCAGCTGAGCTGGGCCCAACTGAGGGAGGGGTCTGTGATTAGGGTGAGGTCAGAGGGCAGGAAGAACAGGTGGGGCCTTGTGATGCCAGAGGTGGGATGACAGGGGAAGACCCGCCCCCACCCTGTTGCCAGCGCAGGAGAATCAAGGTGAGGATTTGATGAGGACTCGGGCGAAGGAGGTACGGCCACCCATGTGACTTAACCCCTTCTCTTGGGACAAGAGAAATGGTCTGAAATGGGCACAATGATGCAAACATGTGCTTTGTTTCCCCAAACGCTTATTTCCAGAAAAACCATAATCTTACAGGGTGTGTATTAACCTTCCTGTTTTATAAACGAGGGTCACACAGCTGGTTAGAAGCAGGGGTTAAAGTCAGACTTACATATTTAAAGACTAAACGGCTTATAATAAGCCAGGTGTTGAAAGACAAATAGCATATGATCTCACCTTTAACAGGAAGCTATACAACAAAACAAACAAGCAAGCAAAATAAAAACAAAGACACTGAAATAGAGAACAAGGGGGAAGTGACCAGAGGGGAGAGGGAAGGGAATTTAAGGGGGAAAAATGGGGAGGGATTTAGAGGAACAAGTATAAAGGACACAGGGACAATAACTAAGGGGGGTGGAAATGGGAGGGAAGTGGGGAGCACGGGGCGGGGTGGGCTGGGATGGGAGAAATAGACAGAAAACTGTACTTGAAAAAATAACTAAATAAAAATTTTTTTAAATTAAATTAAAAAAAGAGTAAACGGCTTATAATCAGTTAAATGGCTTATATTCGGTTAAATTATTTTCATCTCTATAAACAGTATGGAATTCTGGAAGGTGACAGCAGGACGTAGACAGGCATGGATTTGTAAACCTGATTCTAACATGCCAAAGGCTTAATTGCAGTAGTGTGTCCCTTTCCCTCGGGGGTAAGAAGAACTTCATACATTCTTTTTGTTCGAGGCATCTCTGAACTACACAGACATCTGCCCCAGATGAATCAGAGCCGTTGGACACAATGAGATCCCATTCATTGGTGATGCCTGACTAATAAGTTTCAAAGGCCAGAGTAACTAGTGCAGCTTCCCAGGGGTTTAAAAGGGAGGGAGGGATTTGCAGCAACAATAAGAGCTGATTGCAAGTACTTCTCTGCCAACTACACTCATTCTAGGAAATCTTAAAATTACCGAGTTCGAGTTCCGTAGCTGTCAGCAGAGCTCATCAGCTGAAGCTGCTGATTAAAACGCATGTGTTTAAGCTTCCACTGGAGCCAAGAACAGAGGGGTAAGAGAATTGGCCTGGAACGGTCTTTTATGGAGAATGTGGCTCAGCCCCTGAAGAAATGAAACTTTACAACGGTTTAAATGAGATTCAAAAAGCTACCCATTAAGGCGTCTTTCCGAATAATGCCTTCTGCCATTTAACAGAACTTCATCAGGACATGAAAATTGTTCTTGAAAGCATTTCCATGGACTCCTTAAAGTACATAATTTCAGAGTGAAAAATTAATGCATCCTTAAGCTTTCATGCTTTCTTTCCAGAAAAGTCAGCAGTTGTTACCAGTATGCATCACTTGTAAACCGGAACAATGGGAAAATCTTTCACCCCCCCCCAAATATATTAAAAGTGGGGTCAGATGGAGATACCTTTATATAATTACAGTAATTTTTTTCCTTCAAAGGTTTTTTTTTCTTTTAATGATAGAGGAGTAATTTTTTTAATAGTAAATCTGGAATTACAGAAAAAATTACAAGAACAAAACCGTGAAAGACTTTTGTCCCCTTGCTCCCGGAGACAATGAGGACTAACATGTCAATGTGTTTGCCTCTGCTTTATTTAGCTTCTTCTAAGTTCGGTTTTTATTGTTTCCGAGTGTGCTGTTAGTCATGCACCGCATTTTGTTCTAGACAGGCTGGTCACCTGGCAGATGGAGGTCAAGGGCAGGGCAGGAGGCTGAGCTGCCCCCACGCTGGGATCGCTGGGATCCTGGGTGAGTTGTTTCTCATCTCCAGGCCTCACGTTTACACAGGTCAGTTGCTTACGCAGGTTGGTTCTGAGAATGTGAAAAAAAGCAACAAACCTTCTGTCAAAAGTTGCACAGCACCCTGGATGCAAGCACATCACATCCCCCAGGTCCAAACCCCTTAACCAGCCAGGAGCCCCAGGTTCAAAACCCCTGAACTAGGGGATTTTACAGACCCCTTTGCAGCTTATACCTCTGCCTTCTCAGGGAGGGGGCCACAAGCCCCTGATGTTTTTAGAGCCCTGTGTGTTCTGAGTAAGAGTAAAGGAGGAAGGAGCCTTCCCAGCACCCCGCCTCCGCTTCCCCCTGCAGCCTGTGCACGCTCTGCGGATCTTGCCATCGGGCTGCAGGAAAAGGGAGGTCAGCAGGCTTTCTGCACCATCCCAAGTCCACACTGCCAGGGACACTCGGATGGAAACCATCACGTGCTGCTTAGTGGTGCCTCGGTCAGTGACAGAGCACATGTACGGTGGTCCCTTCAGATTGAGACGGAGCCGAATTTCCCGTGAGAGATAGAAGGCTGCCTGGTTCAGGAGGGATCCTCTTGCAACAGCCGAAACCACACATCACCATGGCAGCCCCCATCCCTTTATATCTCCAACTTGATTTCTGATTCCTACTGAGCCTCAGGCCACCTTTCACTCCTTCCTGACTGTCACTGTCATGGGGACCCTCGCTTTGCCCTGCCAGTTTCTTCTCGATACTTTCAATCAGTCCCGCCCACATGCCTGTTCAGGGAGCAGCATCGTTGGCTCTCGTGTTCTGTTTCCGACCCTGTCAGGAGGACGCAGGGGAGGGGCTGTGTGGTGCACACTGACGTCCCGGTCCCCACGTCACTCCCCCTCACTGACGGCCTTGCCCAGGCACCTTCCAGTCCTGCGAGCTCCATTCACAGTCAGTGCCCTGTGCTGGTGCGCCGTTTTCAGTCTTCGAGACTGCACTCTTACTGCGCCTTCCCTGTGTGTATATGAGTGAGTGCTCACCACGCCAGGTTGTGCTGTCTCCGGCATTCGGTGCGCTAACATGCCGCACAGGCTTGTAGCCTGGAGCAGTGGGCTGTGCCGCTTGGCCTAGGTGTGCAGTAGGTTTGTGTAAGTGCACGCTATGCTGTTTACACAATAAGAGCACTGCCTAATGACACACTTCTCAGAATGTATCCCTGTCATTAAGTGGCATATGACTGGATTGGGTCAAGGTCAAGAGAAACCCTCGGTCAAGGCTCAAGGAAGGGTTTTGACTCTTGTGCCCCTGTAAAATGGCCCCAATTCAGTACATGCCCTGGCAGGCAGGCATTCAGTACTGCCCGGCATGTGGCTTCACCCAGGCCTTGGCCACACAGCATTCAGAAGCAGCCAGATAATGGCTAAGAGCCAAGAGTTGCCAATGTCCTCAGCCACCATGTATGGTCATTGTGGCACACCCCATCTCTTCCTCCAGGCACACGGCCAAGCCAGCTTCAGGGCAGGGCAGAACAAGAAGGCTAGTTGGGGACAGAGCTGAGTGCCGGCAGGCGGGGCAGAGGGCCTAGTGGGGCATTTGGGGACCCAGGTGAATAGTGCCCTGGGAGGGACTTCTAACAGAGAGTCTGGAAGAACGGGGAAAGGGATCGAAAGGAAGCTTCCACTTACTTGGTACTTATTGCATCCAACACCATGTAGGCAGTAATCCTATTATTCAAGCTTCTCAGTATACAAGTGAGATAGGTGTTGTTCAGCTATTTACCCAACAACTGTTATGGGCAGGGGACACTGTGCCAGATCCTGGAGACATGGCAACAAACAAACACCGAGCCACTCCCACGGAGTTCACTTGTTAGTGGGGGGACAGAAAAGAAAGAACTGGGGAATAAGCATGAGATGACAGGTGGGCTTTCTCCCTAATCCTCAAGAGGCTCACATTCCTGTACTTACCTGGCCTTTGGGCATCTTTCCTGATACCTGCAATGCCCTCCTCCCACCTGCTCACCTGGCTAAATCAAGTCCTTGTCTTCATCTCCTTAAACACCTCTTCTTAGGGAAGCCACTCCTGTCCCCCTAGACCAGGCCAGGTGTGCTGAGTACCTCTGTAGGGTCCCTCTTCCAATATGGCTGCATGCTCCACCTTGGAGAATCCCTGCTCTTTGTTAGCCCCACCCTGGGCTCTGGAATAGCCAAGGGCAGGCCAGCTCCTGCCTTGTTCACCCCTCTGCACTGCAGCCAGGCACTGACCTGGCATACCATGGGAACACTTGATCGGACTACTTCGTGAGTTGAATACATTTGCTTCAAGATGGCACAGCTGATAGGTGGGAAGAGCAGGGTTCAAACTCGTTTATTTTCATTTACTTCCTCTTTATTGAATTTATGGGGTTGATTCTAGTTAGCAAAATTATACAGGTTTCAGGTGCACAATTTTACCACACATCATCTGCACACTGCGTTGTGTGTTCTCCACCCCAGTCGAGTCTCCTTCCATCACCATTTATCCCCCTTTACTCTCCTCCATCTCCTTCCTCTCCCCTGCCCCCAACCCCCAGCAAGGACCATGCTGTTGTCCATGTCTGTGAGTTTTTCGCTCTCTTTTCTTCTTTTTTGCTCAATCCCTCCACACCTCCATCAAGCCCAACCCCCGTGACGGCTGTCAGCCTACACGTTATCTACGTGAGTCTGTCTCTGCTTTGCTTGTTAGTTCATTTTGTGCATCTCGGAGCCTCTGGTCACAGACTGTTCCAAGTGGGGCTGCTGTGGGGAGGATTTTGGAAGAAAAGTTGATGGGAACCTATGAGTCTCGTAGAATCTTAGTCCCAGTAAAGGGGCTGTTATTACAGTATTAGAGTCTACTCAGAGGTTTAGAGGTAACTACGCATTTCCTATTTCCAGCACTTATTTGCATTTTAATTAAAAATAATGTTTAAAATTTGCTGTTTGCCTCCATAGAGATGTCATAAACTCCATTAGGGCTTCTACATTATAATTTTCAAGAAATTAAAAACATGATTTCCATGCAAATATATAGTGAACACATGTCAAAGGTTTTACTTGATTCATTAGTTAATGAGGGCACCAGTAAGGTGTTATGATTGGTTCAAAGGATCCCATGGAGAGCAGACATTTATATGAGCACTCAGGAATGCTGACATGACTTTTGCTAATAGTTGCAAACTTGTCACTGTCCTATAGGGCAACACAATTTTATGTTTGGGATCATGTTTTCTACATGGTAGACATGAAGGGATCTCTACTGGAGGACATTCATTTGCACTATCATTGATTTTCTACGATGTAACTTCCACCCTTAAGAGTTGCGAGGTAGCCTAGTCCATAGAAATACAGTCAAAGGATCCGATCTTGTGGATTCCGATACTTTCTAGAAGGACTGTTCGGTCATGTCCCTCATTCCATCGAAAGAGTGGTCAGTCTTCTCCTTGGTGCATTCCCAAGTCTTGGAGAATTTCGAAGGCCAGAGATCAGAATATGTGCTGCTTCTTTGGCCTTTCTGGCCTGGAGCCTTGCAAATCCTTGGGATATATTATGTCATGTTTGTGGGATGAAGTTAAAAAGAGGGGATAAGAGTGAGAGAGAGTTTGACAGAGAAAGAGACAGAACAGAAATAATGGCTGCCATTTACTGCCTTGCTGAGTGTGTGTGCTGGGAGGTTGCCTGTATCATATCATTTAATCTTTGCAAAACCTCTATTTTGTAGGAGAGGAGACTGAAGTTCAGGGAGGGGAAGTATCGATTTGGTGGCTTTAATGTTTCATGTTCTTCTCTATAAGAGGGTAGACTCTGTAAGGCGGTAATTCTCTGCCATATCTGCATCTGGCCCACAGAACATGTTGAATGCATGTGTAAGTGAGTGAGTGAATGAATGAATGAATGAATGAATAGAGTAGCAAAGCTAGGACCCATTCTCAGGTGTGTTCCAACCTCCACATTCCATGCTTTCCCCGTTACCCCTTAAAAAAAATAGCTGTTCTTTATAAGTACCTGGGTGGAGCTATAATTTTTTATGTTATATTATGTATCTTATATCTTATTTTATGTTTTTCAATGTAATTGAGATCTAACCGATAAATAATATTGTATTAGTTTACGGTATAAATCCTAATGTGTTGATATAGGTATAGATAGTTGTGAAATGATCACCACAGTAGGTTTAGTAACATCCATCATTGTGCACAGTTATAAAATTTTTCCTTCTATGTGATGAAAACTTTTAAGATATACTCCCTTGGAAACTTTCAAACATACAGCACAGTATTGTTAGGTATAATCATTATGTGGTACATCACATCCCCAGAACTAATCTATCTTATTACTGGAAGTTTGTCCCTTTCAACCACCTTCGTCCACTTCCCTGGCTCCCCAGCCCCAGCCCCTGGCAACCACAGATTTAATCTCTGCTTCCTCCTTGGGTTTTATTAGCTTCCACACAGCAGTGAGATCATATGATATTTGCCTTTCTCAGGCTGACTTCACTTACCATAATGCCCTCAAGGCTGGATGGGCCTCCTATTTAACCCCTTAATTGGTTAAAAAAAAAAAAAGAAAGAAAAAGAAAGTGTTTTAATTAGCAGAAAGTTTACTGAGTTTAAAATACCTACCTATCTGATTATAACTTTGGTAGCAGATAAAGTATAAAGCAGAAGAGAATGTTGCAGACATTTAAAAAGTCTCCCAATGAGGAAAATATGCGAGGATGGTAAAAAAAAAAAAGGAAAGGCCATGTCTGATAAAAGATTTTTTTAATAAGTAAGTTCTGAGTCAGAGTAACTAATGACTCTGGTTCCTGATCTACAGTAGGTACTAAGTAAATATGACCAGCGGACTGTAAGTACTTTCAGATAATGATGACAAGTGCAAATTAGTAGTTCTTTAGGGGAAACTAATAACAGTGATTATTTCCAGAGGGGTAAAATACTGCTTAGCAAAGGTATAAGTTTTGCTGTTGTACACAGTACCAGTCCCTGGGCAAACTAAATCTTCGTTTGAATCACTGCATGTGGAAGATGAAGAGGGGCAGGTCCAGATGAAAGCTGGCCGTGGAGATGAGGCATTTATGTGAAACGGTTACCTGAAGACAGATTTAGCACATAAAACGTAAAACTACCCCACACCTATGCCCATTAAAGTGGGAGTTTGCCCACTTCTCTCCAGAGTTCACACGTGTCAGGAACCCAAGCTTTGAGGCACCTGGCTTCGGGCTGGCCACCCTCACCCTCTTCATTCCCTTTTGTCCAAACTGAACTGAAGTGTCCTTTTCTGCCTTTGAATTAATACGCAATGGGCTTGGCGGACAACTTACAAATTTCACCTGATGTTTCTCAAAGTACAAAAAGAATGTTTCCTTGGTTTTCGGTTATCAAACATCAACAATGTTATTTTTGGTATCGAAGCCCAGAAGCAAGGGTTGCAAGGGGCGGGGAGTGAGAAAGATGAAAAGGAAATCATGGGGTAAAATATTTGTAAGAGAATCCTGGCTTGCAGGGGGTCATTCCCTTCAAAACTAGTATAACTTCTTTTTTTCTATAAAGATTTTATTTGTTTATTTTTAGACAGAGGGGAAGGGTGGGAGAAAGAAAGGGAGAGAAGCATTAATGTGTGGTTGCCTCTTGATCACCCCCTACTGGGGACCTGGCCTGCAACCCAGGCATGCGCCCTGACTGGGAATCAAACCAGGGACACTTTAGTTAGCAGGGGGCACTCAATCCACTGAGCCACACTGGCCAGGGCAAAACTAGTAAAATTTCTATTTAGACTAATCTCTCTCTTTCTCTCCCCTCCCCCCTCCACACATACTTCTTCCATTTTCTTCTCTCTTCTTGGCTGTCTCTTACGTACATTTCAGAGTTTCAGCCTTAAAAAGGCAGGCCAGGGGCAGTTGAGAGGACACAATCCGGTTTTTCTAAAGGGTCATGTGCTGCCATGTTGATTGGTCTTTTTTTTTTAATTAAAATACTTTTTTGTTTATTTTTAGAGAGAAGGGATGGGAAGGAGAAAGAGCCAGAGAGAAACATCACTGTGTGGTTGCCTCTCATGTGTCCCCTACTGGGTACCTGGCCTGCAACCCAGGCATGTGCCCTGACTGGGAATCGAACTGGCTACCCTTTGCTTTGCAGGCCTGCACTCAATCCACTGAGCTACACCAGCCAGGGCCAGTCTTTATTCTTTTTTTTTTTGAAGCATAGCTGCTCATGGTAGAACTTGTCAGGTTAACTAGTGTAATATATTTAACTAGAGCAATATACTAGAGTAACAGAGTAATAATGACTATAGTAATATACTAGAGTAATATGCTAACCTATTTTGTGTTAGCCTTAGAGAAAAATATCCAAAGTTTTTCATAAGGAACACCTTGTGAAAGACTTCAGATTCTTGAATGACCGAGAGTTCGCTACTCTGACAGTGATTCATCTTAACACTTCAGTTTGAATGTCACATAACCCTGATAACTTTGTGGAACCTCAATCTTCTTATCCCAGCCGTGCTGTGATTTTTCTTTCTTATGGCTCAGTATTGAAGCCAGCACTGCCTGATGGACATCTCTGTGATGACAGAAATGTCCTCTGTCTGTGGACAGCTAGAAGCTGTCCAAATGGTAGCCTCTAGCCCCAGGTGGACCAGTGAGGAATGTGAAGCCCTGGGGGTTTGTGACTTATCAGCCACCATGTGACTTACCAAGGGCCACCCTGGTGGTTAGTGACAAAATCTGAATGAATTTCCTGTCTCTCGCTAGGATGCGATGGTACCTCATGTTTAGATTTCATCTGGGCAGGGAAAAGAAGGAGCCATTTCAGAAAGGGAGGCCTGCTTTTTGCATCTAATGACTGAGCGTGTATATGGGAATAGTATCACCCCCTCTTGCCTTGCGTATAACAGGTGACATAGAAATTCAGCAGTGCTACAAACATAGGACTGCGGATTAGGGATTGGGGCTCAGAGCCAGAACGAACAGAGCAAATCCTGAGGCCCCTTCCCTGTCTGCCTAAGGCTGTTCAGAACAGATCTGAATGCTGCGCTTATTATTTATTCATCCACAGATTGAGTACCTACGATGGTCCAGGTAGAGTGGGTGTCGGGAGTAAAGAAAATGGGTGAAGACAGCTGCAGCATTCAGGGCGGCAGGACACTGTCCTCCGGGGTGCACAGGCCTGAGACGGTTGTGCCTTATCTGTGGGTGTACTGCTGGGTTAGGGCTCTGGAGGCCAGATCTGGGGTTGAAATCAGTGCTTCACTTACTAGCTCTGTGACCCTGGACACACGCCTGAGATTAGTTCAGCCTTCTCTTTAAGGAGAGAGAAAATGCGGCCATTGTTGCTAAGATTACCTAAAATCATGCACTCGAAGCTCTGAGCATAGTGCCTCCTTCACAGTGAACACTCGTTAACTGCCAGCACTCACCACCACTACTACTGCTCCGGTATTAGCATTATTAGACATAAAAATGAGCCCAGTGAGGCATAATTCCTGAGATAAAGCAGCCAAAGGCACAGTGATGAAAAGGGTCAGGACCAGAGTTTGAGGCAGGTGGGAGCTGGCTGCCCTCAGGAGGGAGAATTCACCTCTGGCCCCCACCCAGAGAGCACTGCCTCTGAGCCGGAGGACTGGAGTTCTGGGGGTGTGCAAGCAGAGGCCCCTGACCAGCAGGGGCGTCACAGGCGGAAGGAAACGTCAGGCCTGCCGAGAAGCCGATCCTGGCCACACCTGTAGTGTCGCTTCGGAAGTTTCCTGAACTCGTATTTGTTGTCCTGGAGGTGTCGTTCAGGATGAGGGTAAACTTTAAAGCAAACAATGCTGTTCCCAGCACCTGTTTTGGTGGATTCTACAGTAAGCGAAAGAACCCCCCGAGTTAGTGTTCCTGTCCATGATTCAAAGATCCCGCCGTTCACCCATCTATCCACCCATGCTGCGAACACTGAACACCCACTGTGTCCCACCGTCCCGAAGGCTCTCTTCCTTATACACCTTATTTTTCCTATTCTCAGTTCAAGGTAGAAAGTAGTGAGTGAGAGGCAAGATGCATGTTGGTGAGTGCGGTTAGGAGAGGGGATGACTCCTCCTGGCAGGTTTGCTCACCCAGCCCGGCAGCGGCAGCGGGTGGAACTGTGGGGACAGGGGGGACCGTGGGACTGGTGGGCAGCTCACAGCTGGGAGACACCAGTATGAAACAATTACCTACTGGTGGTGTGTGCAGTAGATGTCTGTGTGTGTATATGGAAAAACGGCTGCTTTATGCTATTTAATAGCTCCAGCCACTAGCATTGTGATGGGTACACACTAAGGGACCAAATGACTTGGGTTTTGTTTTGTTTTATTTTGGTAAATTGTGTTTAAAAGTCTGTTGGAAGCCGGCAATAAAAGCTTCTGCAGCGGTGGGGAAGCCCTCCGAGGCAGGCCTGAGTTGGAACCGGACGGAGGAGGAGTCTGCGGAAGGCAGGGTAGCAGCCTTCCAATCGCAGGGTCCTGTCCGGGTGAAGCAGGCGTGGGTGTTTCGAGAAGGGCGTGCTCCGGTGAGCAGGACGGCCACCTGGGGAAATGTTTGCAGTCCCAGTCCAGTAGTTGCCTGGGGGCATCGCGGCGACGCTGCCCTGCTGGTCCAATGGGAGCACGCCCAGGACCTCAGGCTTAGCTATCTTTAAAACACCCAGCGGGGCGCCCCCCAGGTACCTCGCAGGTACCCCCAGGTATCTCGCAGCGCTCAGCTATCCAGACTCCGGTGAGTATTGCACACACTTAAGGAAACTTTGACATAGAAGCGGCTCCATGCGCAGGTCCCTGGTGGGGAGGAGGCAGGAGGCAACAGGTCCCGCGGCCGCTGGCCTCGCCAGCACCTCTAGGGCAGATGCCTTTCCGTGCGAGCCAGCCTCCTCCCAGAGCCTCTCCGGAAGCCTTCCCGGTGGTCCCCGAAGCAGCCTCCTTCATCATTCATGAGCCGGGGCCGGGAAGCAGGGCTGCAAGGGCAGCGGTAGAGGGTCACGCTGGCCGAAGCGGGAGCTGGACCGGGTGCAGGGTGAGTGTCTGCGTCCTCACCCGGAGGAACCTGGGGAAACGTCTGGGACCCGGCAGGGGGCTGAACGCACCCCCTTCTAGAATGCTAGGGGCGGGGAATGGGAAACCGAAGGGTTCTTTCTGCGCCCTTCACCTCCCAGTCCTCTGAAACCCCGCCGGGACACCTCGGCAAGTGATGCGAGCCCGAAAGCAAACACAGGGGCCACCGGGGCTGCCGGACCGGCGAGGTGGTCCAGGCACCCCGCCAGCCCAGCGGGACTCCGGGCAGGGTGAGATGCGCACAGACTTTGCCGGCTGCCTGGTGGGTCTTCTTTTCATTCACTGGAGGGGAGCCGGAGGCTGTGGTCCCCAGGTTCTGGGCGGGGAGTAGGCGCAGGGAGAGCGAGCTGGACCGGGACCGGACCCCAAGGCCATGGGCTCGATCTCGGAAGAGCAGCGAGCAGCGGACAAAGAGCAGTTTCGTCAGGAGCTTGGGACCTGTTCTGCAGCGAGCGGGTGCTGGGGTGGCACCGGGGGCGCGGGGCGCTGAGCCTCCTGAAGGGTATGGAAAGCGATCACCTTTCTCTGGTTTGCCAAACGGAGTACGCTGTGCACGGCACCTTAGCACCGGGGAGCTCTGGGGGCAGTGGGAGGCCATCTCCCCGCTTACGCCAGGGAGCGCGCTAACCCCTGACTTGAGGCGTCCCCTGCCCGCTTTGGGTGCAGAGCATGTGGGGGCCTTCGGCGACTTCAGATCCAGAACTAGGTGCTGGGGCGCCCCCGGCGGTAGGTGCGGGCCGGACAACAAAGGGAAGCATGGACAGAGGAAGAGCCTCGCGTTGTGGGCGAGTCGGAGCCAGAGGTCAGTTTCCCCGAAAGCCTGCACGGAGAGGGGCAAAGGATCCCGTCCCAGGATGGTACTGCGGTGGGGGGGGGCACCCATGCCAACCCCAACTGCGGAGCCCGCGCGCTCGCTCGGGGCAGCCGAGTTACTCCGGCAACCCCCTCCCCCAGGGGTCTGGCTAATTCCTGGATCCTCGCGTCCCGACCAGCCCTGCAGCCCATTCTTTTGTGTCCGGCTGTCTGGAAAGGCACCGGGGCGGAGGGAGCAGGAGAGATGGGGGCAGAAGAGGGTCGGCCTGGCGGTGGCTCAGAGAAAAAGCCTGGGGAAGCCAGGGCCCCAAGCTTCCTGCAGCAACAGGTTGCGCCCGCAGCACGCGGTGGCTGCTGACGACTCCGGGAGGTTTTCCAGTCCTGCAGGCTGCTGGTACCTTCATAAGGATAAGGTGTGTGATCGGTTTCCTTAAACTTACCTGCCCTGCGCTGCAACATAGTCCCCCGTGGAGACACAGCCATCTGCGGCCATGTGTTAGAATGAACTACCTGAAACTGACGTGGGTTTGTTTGTTTGTTTGTTTGTTTTTGTTTGGGAATGGAAGACTTGAATATCACCAACTTCGCATGATTCAGCTTGTGGGACCTTACTCCCTATGAGTCTTTCCTCGCTCCTTCGCGAGTTTTCTCTTTTCAGTATCTGTGGGGCCATCCTCTCTTGCTGGGGTCAGGGTGTTGGTGCTGGCAGGAGCACTACAGGCTTTTATCGACTTCGGGCTGTGTGCTGGGTGCCGGACTTGTTCCACCTCCAACCCTCGGGGCGACTGGAAGCCCCATTTCATAGATGAGCAAGGGAAATGTGGAGAAGGTATCAGTCACACTCAGACTCTGGACTCCAGCCGCGCTGTCTCTTCAGCAGCGCCTTTTGCTGTTGCTTCCTTGGTGCATCTCAATGTTTTTTTATGGACGGCCCTGCGATTCTGTGCCGGACTGTTTCTGCGGGTCTAGGACAAGGACACAAGCAAGTGCATCAGAAAAGGCAGGTCCAAACAGTAAAACTTTAAACCAAATACTGTTTTGTTGACTATTTAAAATATGAAGGAAATAGGTTTCACAGAGGGACCAAGAGCTACCTCTGAGATTTGTTAAAGGCCAGGGTGTTTTGTTACAAATAAATGGTAGAAGCCAACGCTGGTCATTGTATCTGGTGGCTTAGAGAAGGTGCAGGAAGGTGGGCCAGGCAGGCTCAGGAGCCCAGGGGAGCAGGACTCAGGACCTGCACCAGGACTCCTGAGTGGTGCATGGCCATGCTGTCACCTGGAGGAAACTCTGGATGTGGCTGCTGGCACTGCAGAGGAATGAGAAGCAATCTCTGCCTTGATGTGCTTCTCCATCACAAGCCCAGGAGACAGCATCTGAGTGAGTGGCTGAGCCGGAGCCACCCCCCACCCCCAGGGCACCATTTGGGCACCTCAGCTGGCCTCACAATGAGAGGCAGGGCTTGGCCACCGAAGACTCACAAAGGTGGGCTCAGAAGCCAGGTGGCTCCCATCATACCCACTCCCACCCCCGCAAAACCCCAGACGACAAACATCCAGTGCAAAGATCCTTTAAAAAGAAATTCCAAAAAATGTTCAATCAAAAGAAGAAATGAAGCTGGATGGTCACGGTGTTGGCTTTTAAACCAGGGTTTATGGAAGGAAATGTCCCACTCTGGACCTCAGGCCCAGAATCACATGAGGTATTCGCTTAAATTTCACATTCTTGGGCCCCTTCCCCAGTTTGAACTCATACTGCATTTGGAGTGAAAACTGAGGATTGTCACCCCCATAAACCAGAAAAACAGTTGAGACAGTTTTATTAATCAGTCTGGTACCTAGGCAAGAAGATATCCCCCAGGAGAGCTATTTCCAAAGCCTGCAAATTTGGGGGGTCCCAGCACAAAGTACAGCCCCTAGAAGGGTAGACCAGTTGGCTGCCTCTGTAGGCGGAAGTAGCCAGGACTGTCCATAAACAAATGTTTGATGCCATTTCGAAACAGGTCAATTAGGCCATTTTGTGAGTCTTCCCTTCACCATTTGATTTTGGCAGTCAGTCCTTGTTGAGTGCCTACTGTGTGCCTGACTCTGTGGGCACAGCCCACACAGCAGCTGGCCAGTGCGGTGCACAGTGAGAAGGGCAGTTCGCAGCCTTTGCCTTGCCTCTGCTGTCCGCGGTTGTGGTTGGAAAACTGGAGGCGTCTTTGGAAAGTGGCGTGAATGAGCCGGGCAGCGGTCAGGAACTGCGCCGGTTCTCAAACCTTCCGTGTTTGAAGAATTCCCTCACCAGGGGAGCTTGTGAAACATGCAGGTGAATGGCCCCACCTCTAGAAATCAGTTCCGCTAGTCTCATTTACAATAAACAGCTCGTTTCCCCGATGGAGCTTTGGGCCCATGAGGGTTTTCCTGGATTTGGTGCCAGCAGCTCCCGGAGCTGCTCTCAGGCTCACTTGCTGTGTGTTTGTGTTTCGCAGGGAGGCACCCACCCTCGGCACCCAGGTCAGAACTGGAGTGAAGACCTTTTCTTTATTGGCTTGACTTTTATCAATTGTCTGGTGTTTCAGACACCATGAGATTTTAATGTTTTCGTAAAATGTACTCTGAACTTTAAGAGGGGCCGACACACTGGAGCAAGGTGTAAAGGCGTCTGGGCCTGGGGCTCCAGGTGCTGCCTCTGCCACGTGCCCCTGACACCCCCACGTGCCCTGCAGCAGGAGGCAGCTTCTTCTGTGGGACTTCCTCTCCCGAGCCGGGGGTCTGAAAGTCCGTGTATTCCTGCCTCTCCCACCGGCCTGCTGCCTGCGACTCTCCCTGGCCCAGGCTTGGCAGCATTACCAGGAAGTCAGCCTTTCTTAGCAGCTGAGCCTTTAATCCTGCAGCTGCTGTGCTCCCTGCCTGTCCTTCAGCCGAGAACAAGATGCGAGTGTGTGTGTGGTCTGTGTCCACAGGTGCACGAATGTGTGTTCGCACGTGTGGCTTGTGCGTATGTAGCGCGTCAGTGTGTGGTGTATATATGTACATGGTGTGTGTTGGTGTATGCATATGTGGTGTGCTGCACGTACGTGCTGCATGAGTCGTGTGTGCCCGTATTCATACACGATGGGGCAAAAGTAAGTTTACAGATATTTGTGTGGAAAATAATACAATAATTTGTAACAATATGAGAATAAAGTCTGTTTCACGTGCTCTTGACTATGAACCTACTCTTGCCCCATTCTGTATATACGTGTTAGTATATAAGTGTGGTGTGTGCATGTAGTGGGTCAGTGTGTGGTGTATGTGTACGTGGTGTGTGTGTGTGCATGTGGGACACGTGTGTGTGTACCTGCCTGCCTGCTTAGAGTAGCCCTGTCCTACCGGAATAACCACACACGCCTCGTGTTTCATACACGCTTCATATGCTATTCTGTGCAGCCCTGGAGGTTTCTAGGCCGAGGGCCTTGCAAAAGCCGACACTTTGTCTTTTTCATTTGTTCTCTCTGGAAACGACCTGATGACTGGGCAGGGCCCTGACCTCCTGGTAGAACCAGTGAGAGGCTCGGGCTGCAGAGCCTCAACACCGTGTTTGCAGCTGCCATGCCTGGCAGGGCCAGTGCCTCTTGCGAACAGGTACCAGGGGCCTGGGCGTATCTGCAGGTGAGATGGAGAGCAAACGTGGAAGCTCGGGGTTTACAAGGGTCATCCTGGGATCCACTGGGGGCTCTGAGCAGCCCTGAGTTGATAAAGAAGGAATTGAGGGTCACTCTGTTGTGGCTCTCTGCAGAAGTAGTTGGAGTGGGGCGGGTCTTAGAAGACCAGCAACCTCTAAGGGGACTCCATAGGAATTCACATCTTCCAAATAGCCCATGAAATCCCACCTCCTCCTCCGACTTGGTGGAACGGAGGCAGTGGGTCCACTGGCCCCTCGTACAATGTGTCACTTTCTTGATGGTCCCCGTCACAGGGTGGGTTTCAAGAGCACCTTGTCCTTATTTTGAAAGTCTGTGAGTGTCTGCTCTATGAAATAAAACCGGGGGTTTCTGACACCAGGACGGAGGGGACCAGCACAGCTCCCAGTTGTTCTGGTAGGTTCTGTTTCGGTTCACTAGTCTCATGCACCGGCCCAAGTAAGTCAGCAATCTTGGCTTATTTATTCATATATTCAACAGTATTTTCTGAGGCCCCACTCTGTGCCCTGCCTCGGGTTCAGTTCTGAGGAGCAGGGGCCACGTTGGGTATTTTCAGTAGACACTGAGTAGGGAGCTGCTTTTAGGATCCCTGTGCTTTTCCCGCCTCTCCCCGAGGGTGAGCGGGAGTCCCGCTCCACCCTGCATCTCATCACCCGGACCCCTCATTGATCAGGTGGTGACTTGGGGGCACGGGCTTCCATTGAGACGGATAAATTCCAATGTCGCCCCGTGAGATTTTGGTCCTTGCTGTTGAGACCATGTTCTTCTAGTTTGGGTTGGGGGTCAGTGGAGAGGGGATGCTTGAAATGAGATCGGTGAGCAAGTCAGTGGAATAAAAGGCAGAGTATGAGTTATCTCCAGAGACAGGGGAAACTACACAAACTTGGAAGAAAAAGGGGTGCAGTCTACTGTTGGGGGCCTCCTGCCTCTGACTGGAGCCTGAGAGGGTGGGCTCCGCAGGGAGAGCCTCAGGGTCTAAGATTGGGCTCGGAAGGCAAACTGCTGGGCTGGAGTCCTGCCCTCACCTTGAATCAGCTGTGACCTCAGGCAAACCACTAAAATCCTCTCTGTCAGTTTCCTCATCTGCAACATGAGATAATGCCTTACATAAGATCCTACCTGTAAAGCACGTACCACAGTGTCTGGAATATAGTAAGTGCTCAACAAATGTCAGTTTCCAAGACTGCATAGCCATCTCTACACACCCGGTGTTCTTGAACCCTTAAGGAGTCTGAATGTGGCCCCTGGCAGAGGAGGGAGGGCTGCGCATTTTCCTGTCCCTGTGGCTCTGAGTCAGCCTCTGTTTGCCTCCTGGCCACGCCCCGCCCCCATCCAGATTAGGCAGATGGGCTTGCTCTAAAGCCTGCAGCTTCCTCTGGGGCAGCTCCGGGGCCAGGCAGCTGCTGTGTGATCCACTGTCGCCCCTTGTCTCCCTGCCAGGGATGCTGCCTTGAGCAACTGACCCCTCTGGAGGTTGCGCATGCCAGCCCGGCCAGGAAACGGAGGACTCCGCAGACCCAGTCCTCCCCACGCTTCTTCTGCACAGAAACGCACGCTCCTGGCTCATCCTCGGCTTCCAGAACCTCTGAGGCCGGAGGCCCCCAGTTCTACCTTATGTGTGGGGCGTCTTGCCAGCCATGACCCTGACACTCACCTTCCTGCTGCTGCTGGGGCTCTGCTGGAACACCATTTCCGAGGGGCCTCCATCATCCTCAAGGAGCCCCGCTGGTCTGGAATTTGAATTGCCCTCAACGAACTATGAGACCAAAGACTCTTACACACCTGGGCCCATTGGCGTTCTCTTTCAAATGGTGCATGTCTTCCTCCACGTGGTGCAGCCCAATGCTTTTCCAGAAGGTAAGTGGCGGTGGCGGCAAAGATAGACTAGTTCTCCGAACAGCCGTGCATACACACTCAACAATGTTCATTAATGACAGCGCGGCCACTGTACATTATAGTCATTATTAAGGATGAGGGTCAAGGTGGTGAACTGCGTAAGAGCAGGAAGGATTTCCACAGAAGTTAAGAAAAGTGGTACCAGGTTCAGGAGGTTGTCGAGAATGCGATGAGAAGAAACAAAATCAAACTATGTGCTCTGGTTTTCCAACTCTTTATCCTCCTCTCCTTTTTTTTTTCTTTTTTCTTATTCTCTTAGGCTAGAGCGATGACTCATTCTCAAGTACACGCCAAAGGTAAAACTTAGGGTAAAAATGCAGATTCTCTGTCATCAGATGAGAAGTTAATAATGACCTCATGGCTGAACAATGCAGCACTTCTCTATCCACCACAAATTGCCATTGACATTGCTTCCAGCAAGGACAGGCTCGGCCAAACCCACGCACCTGAGGGACCGTGCGTTCAGTTCTCAGAGTTTGCAAGGCGAGGAGGGGTGGCCCTTTAGGTCACCTCCATGGTATCTGGTGCTTGTGTCCTTTACACCTGCAACTACGTGGGCTTCTTGCCATTGCTCGCCCTCCTGGGCTGTAGCCAGAGCCTTGGGGGGGGGGTGTTTTCAGGGACAGGGTTAGGAACTTTACACGGGTCCATGGCGAGTCTGCTACCAGGGTCGGCAGCCGAAATTTTTGTTGGCTTAATTTTAGATCTGCCCCAAGCTTGTTCTTTAAACCACACAGATCTGAACACTATCATGATTACTAAAAATTGTAAAAATTGTGGAAATTTGTATCATCTTCCTTAGCTTGTCAGCTACTGTTTGTAAGAGAGAGAGGGGGATGGAGGTGGGGAGAGAGGGAGAATGTATTTAGTAAACTTTAGTACTTGTTTATATTATGGGCAGTTTATGGATTTTCATTAAAATACATTTATATCGAAATATTTTTACATGTATTTGTCTTAGACCAAGCAGATGGAACAGTTTTAAGTGTAGTTCTCATTTTTCTTAAGTTTAAATTTTGATTTAATGAAATAAATTACTTTGTGCCCTGTTGTCTTTAAAAAGATTCCTGAACACTACTTACTGTTTATGTAATTGCTTAGGAGACTAAATTTGAAAATCCAAAAAAGCAGAAGTAGAAAATACACTGAGTTTATTTATTTACTTTGAATACAAATTCACTGTTTTCAATACATATCTCTTTATTCGTAGGCGTGATATAAATATTACTGAATGAACACATACCTACTAGTGTTTCCGCTGGCTTCTTTTTTATGTAAGAGGCATAGAGTTCAGTTGTTTATTATGAACTTACAATGATGTCTTAAAATGTGTCATTGTAAAGCATATCAGATACTGAGTTAATCCTGTAATCTCTTTCCATATGTTGTTCTATTTCCCTTCCTCCAGATTTCAGAGGAAGACTTCCTTGCACAATTTTACAAGGAAAAAGGAACATTTTAAAAAGTCTTCATTCAAATGATCAGGTTAAAAGATATTCTATTTCCAACGCCTTCTAAGGTTATGAGCTCCAACATCATTATTAGTCTAGAAGGAAAATTCTGAAAAATTTAGATCCCACTGTAATCTGAGGGAGTTAACCTTGTTTGTCCCCTTGACTTTATTTAATAGTTATTATTTCAGAGAAAGAAATTCTCAAAAGTTTCAAGAGTAGACCAGAGCAGACCAACATTATTCCATTCAAAAAATAATTCTTAGGGCTATTGAAAAAATATAATTTCTTAAAGGGGACTTTGCCCACAACCCAGGCATATGCCCTGCCTGGGAATCAAACCAGTGACTGGTTGGTTCACTGGCTGGTGCTCAGTCCACTGAGACACACCAGCCAGGGCATAAAGAATATAATCTTGAACTCTTGAATCAAGACTATGACCTTGGAATGTCGTTTTTTTCCACCACCCCATTATTCATATTCTTTCACCCAGTTACTGGACTTCCTCATAGCCTCAAAGTGCCCAGTGGATGCCTTGCTGCACAATAGACCCCCGAGGCCAGCGTGGCTTTTGCATGTGGGGCCAGTGCATTTCACCATTGCCTCCTCATAGGTAGCCGTCTGCGAACTTGAAAATGGAAAAATAAAAAAAGAGGTGGATTCTTGCGTGTTTACTTCACTAATTTATGGTAATATACTAACCAAAATAGAAGTCTTTGGGGTGAGCCCTCGAGGGAGAAGACCCTGCTTCTCTCTTCCAAGAAGATATTATCCCATAGGTATAGTCTTTCACTGGAAAGAGAACATGTGTTCTGATGCCAAGTCCCAGTGCAGGAGTGGGAGGGGAAGAGAGGGCCCTGGAGGCTGGGTTCCCTCTGTTCATGCCATCGGACTGGGGAGCTTTCTACTTTTACGTTCTGTGTGCAACCAAAACGGTATACCAAAAAAAAATTTTTTTTTGCATTTGGACCTCTCTAAACAGAAACACATGTTTCTGTTATTTAGCTAGTACTTGAGACAAAGGCTTCCTTAACTTCCTGGGAATAGAAAAGCTCAGCTTAGGGAAGGCCAGGAAGACGATAGCTGAGGTAGGTGCTCTGGAATCTGGCCGGGGTATTTCCTAACGACCTGCCTGGCCTGAGGCTGCAAGAGTGATGCAGTGTCTGCAGTGTCCCGGCACGGGCTCACCCAAAAGAGAGGGATGGGAGGAGTCCTTTGTCCCTGTTGAGGGCTGGATGCCCGAGGGTGTTGAACACCCTTTGTTCCAGGGAGGGAAGGGGCATGTCTGGAGAGTGGAAGAGACTGTGGTTCATGGTGGACCCCTGAGGTGGCTGTTCGTGGACTAAGACCACCTCAGTCAGGGAGCCAGAGAGGACAGGCAGTTCAGGGAGTTTTGCAGAGGGAAGGAAACTGAGGAAGCTGAGGCTGCACAAGCAGAGGTTTCATTCATCCAACAGGCATTTCTTGAAAGCCCTGCTTTTGGTGATGGTGCACCATGCTGGGCACTGTGAGCTGGTGAGGAAGCAGGATTTGGGGAAAAGAATCTCAGCAGCTGGCGAGAGAGGTCACAGGGAGGCGGAGGCTCTTGTAGTGGGTGCAAAGGGAGGTAATAATGAACTAACTCAGAACAAGTTAAACATAATGGGGGGAATGGAGGCCGGATCCACTTTCCGTCCAAAGGACTGTGTTTAAATCCTAGCTCCCGCCTATTGCCTGCTGCATGATCTTGGCCAAGCTGTTTCATATTCAGAGAGACTGTTATAGTCACATAGATGTAATGTGACTATAAATGTAACGTACTTTACAGTGTGTATCTGTGAGGCTTACCTGGCTGTACTAATATTATTATCTGAGAGGAAACACTGGCCAAATTTGACAGTTAGTTTCCAGAGGGGAGGTGGATAAAGGAGGTGTCAGTAAAACTTCTGGTGTCTCCAGGAGGGGTCAGTAAAACTTCTCTCGCTGCTTCTCCCTCGGGGACATTCCTCTGGGAGGTACCTTGGAAGAAGCGGTTCCACTACTTTTGAAGTTAAGTGGCTGTGCCTCCTGGCAAGCGCCACGGTAGCAGGACTGGAGGAAGAAGCCAGGGCTTGGACACAGGGCTGCTCTGCTGAGCGGTCTCTGCTCCTCCACTAGGACATCGCCATCTCACGAACTCTCGCTTCCTCTGCTCCTCTCTCCTCTCCTGCTGTCCCTCTTGCCCACTGTAACACCACGTCTTTGCTGGTGTTTGCTCTTTGGAATCTCCCAGCAGCTTTGAGTGGCAGATGATCGTGGTAGATGGTGGTCTTACTTCTCATTTGAATATCCCTCCCCCACTTACAGATGGGAAAACTAAGTCAGGATGAGAGTGCATGTTCTGGTCACATGACTAGCCAGTAGAAGGCTGACAAACCCATCTCCAGGACTAGCTGTCACTTCTCTCTTCCCCCGCTTCCCTTGTAGATAATTTATTTCTCTTTTATTTTAGCATAGTACTTGTAAACTGACCGTGGGATGCTATGAAAAAAAATAGGAATTTTTACACATTGACAGTGGACATTGCAGAAGGTTACCTGGCATAGAGGGTGAGGTGAGCCCTTTTCAGTCTGCTGTGTCTGTGACTAATCGGGCAGAAATGGGGACCCAGATCAGAGCCATCGTAATGAAACAAATGAAAAAAGAATGTCCCCTCTGCTTTTATTTTTTTTAGAAATTCTCTAAAATTATTCTCTGCCCTTTTTTTTTGTATATTTGTAAGTTAATATAGGATGGTCGTTCTGCTTCCAACAGCATTGGAGGCTAATTGGGTTTGCGCCTGGGATTTGACGGTGTGAGAGCGGAGTTGGGACAGTGGCAGAGTGGGAGGAAGGGAGATGGTTTCTGCGGGACCTGCGGCGCCCTCAGGGTGTTCGGTTACGTGGGAGCCCCTTCTGGTGCAGGTGACAGAGACCTACCCACCAGCTAAGGCGATCGCAAACAGGAGTTTATCATCATATCATCCTCTAGTTTCTCTGTGTCTGGGATGCTCCGGGTTGGCCCTCCGATTCTGAGTATCTTTGCTGGGTAGAGCAGCCTCGGCTGTAGGTTTCTACTTTTCATGACTTTGAATATTTCTTGCCAGAGGAGTTCATCATTGCCAAACCATTATTACATGAAATGATAAAAGGACTTATTTAAGAAAAAGAAGTAAAAATTGGTTAAGTAAATAATGATGTATTCTTACTGTGGGGCACTATGCAATCGTTAATATTATTTATGTGAATAAAAAGAAGATCCAAACTATGAACAATAAAATGGCAAAAAGTACAAATCTATTGACAATTGAATCTAAAAAAAACAAAAGCAAACAAGAAGAACAAAGAATGGTGGATACGGAGAGCATTTTGATGGTTGTCAGATGGGAGGGGACTGTGGGGATGGGTAAAGAGATGAAGGGATTAAGAAGTACAAATCGGTAGTTACAGAACAGCCATGGGAATTTAAAGTACAGTGTAGGAAATGGAGCAGACAAAGAACTTACACGCATGACCCGTGGACATGAACAATAGTAGGGGGATTGCCTGAGGGATTGGGGGCTGCTGGGTGGAGGGAGAAAAATCAGGACAACTGTAATAGCATCATCAATAAACTATAATTAGGAAAAAAAGATTTCACAGCATCTCATGCACTCAGGGAAGGGGTCAGGCACCAGGGACTAGACCTTGAACTCTTGGGACTCTGCCTCCCACATGGGAGCTCTTCTCTGCACATAACCATTTCATTCCTCCCCTCCTGACCCCACCTCTCTGGGTTCCCCAGCTCCTGCTGTCTCAGAGTGGAGAACCAGGCTGCCAATGTTACAAGTTTCAGGCCGGCTTCCTGGGCAGTGGCTGGGCATTTTTTCTCTTTCAGTCCCAAATCCCAATTCAGTCCTGCCTGAGCCAATCAATACCTTTGGGTCCACAGAGTAACTGTGACCAAGGTCCCAACTCCTGGGCCTGACGCTGTGAACCATCACTATCCTCACAGCGTCACAGGCAGGGAGGTGGTTCGCAGGGAAGCGATGGCCAGGCCGACAGCCATTAAGTGTGTCTATGTCAATATCCATGTAGAACCAGGATGTTCTATCCAACACCTGCATGTTCTTAAGTCAGACAAAGCCGGCACTGTCCTTTAGAGCATGTGACTCATACTGGCAAAAGGCCTGGCTCTATAAGGTCATGGAGGGAAAAAACTAGTATCTATTGCTCCTTCCTCCCCATGTCACTCATGCTAGACAGTCCATAGCGGCCACCTCTTCCCATCCTACCCGTTGTAACAGCAAACAGCTATTATGTGCCTCCATGCAGGAATTTGAACAACTCCATGCTCTAGGAGCTAGGTACCGTTACTCCCATTTTATAGAAGAGGAAGTTCAGGCCCAGAGAGCCAGCTGACTTGCCCAGGGTCACGTGCTGGTCGGTGGCAGAGACGGGGTTTGAACTCTAGCTGGCTGTAGAGTCCAGGCTCACAGTTGCCAGTTTTATTGGGCTGATAAGAAAAGTGAGACTCAGGAAGGTTAGGGGACTGTTTCAAAGCCAAGCACACTGATGGCTAAGTGGCTGAGTCAGGCATGGACCGAGGGCCCTGTCATGGCCAAGCCTGGCCTCATCCCCAGGGCTCCATGCTGCCTTTGTGGAGGGTGCCGGCTGTACAGACTGCATTCATCTGTCCCCAGAGACCGGCAAGTGCAGGGTGGAGTTGGCCAGGAGGTGACAGACGTGTCTGCAGACTGTAACAGGGACGCTGATCCTCCTTACACATCTGCTTCAGAGTGCAGCTGTTTCAGCTCAGCTAATACACTGGGGGCCAGCTGACTGCATTCCCATAAGCTTGTCTGCGAAGTCCTGCTGCCCTGCGCTCCTGCCTTCCCTAAGGAAATGAGCGGGGCGGTGTGCACTATGGGAGATGCCCGCCTGTCCTGAAAAGACTCAAGAATGATGTCCTTTAATACATGCAGGAACCGAGAGATTAAGTACAACTGTAAATAGAGAGAGACCACCCCAGGAGCTGCTGGGGGAAGGCAGCAGGGTAGTAAGCGTCGCTTGTCCACTGGGGTTGAGGAGAAGAAAAGTCCTAAAGTGTGCAAGTGGAGGAGGAGTGGCTGCAAAGTGTGGCCTGTACAGGGTCAGAACCACGAACGGTGGACCTTGCCAAGGGAGTTGGCTCCTGACAGCCTGGCACATGCCCTCTGCTAGGCTGGGGTCTGGATTCCAAAACAAGCCTCAAACCTGAGCCGTGGGGGAGAAGCTCACCTTCCGGAGCCACCGCCTGGGGTTGAATCCTGGCTCTGATGTTCACTAGCTCTGTGACCTTGGGCAAGCCACTTAAACTCTCTTTGTTTTCCCTCTCTAAAGTGGAAATAATAATAATAATAATAATAATAATAATAATAATAATAATGGTACTTCTGGGGTCATCATAATATCTACATAAATAATATTTACAAAGCAATTACAACAGTGTCTGATATATACAAAGTGCTATATTAAATGTTTGTTAAATAGCTATGAAAGTATAGGATCCATATGCATTTAAAAGCATTTACATTACTCTCAGGTCTTGGTGATCACCTGCACTGAAGAATAAGTCGTTATCTGACCCCCACTGTCTTGTTTTCCTAAAGCTGCTGCAAGAAATCACAAACTGGGAGGCTTTAAACAACCTCAGTTTATTCTCTCACGGTTCTGAGGGCCAGCAGTTCACGGTCAAGGTGTTGGCAGGGCCATGCTCCCTCTGAAGGCTCTCGGGGAGAAGCCTTCCTTGCCTCTTCCAGCCTCCCATGGCTCTGCCTTTCTGCACACGGCCACCTCTGTGTCTCTGGCGCAGACAGCTGTCACTGGATTTAGGGCCTTCCCTTTGTCCAGGGGCATCTCAGACCCTTAACTTGATTACATCGGCAAAGACCCTTTTTCCAAAGCAGGTCACCTTCCCAGGTTCCCAGGGGCAGGGCTTGGACACAGCATTTTGGGAGTCGCATTTCAACCCACAAAACTTATGACATGGTTCTTTAGTCTTCGCCACCAGCTCAGATGTTAAGCAACGGGCCAAGGTCCTATTTCTGAAGGGCAACGAAACCAGATGCAAACCTGACTGATTGCGAGTGCTTGTATGTCAGTTGTGTAAATATGTAGTGAACTCCTACTGAGTGTGAAGCCTGGTGCTGTTGGGCGGAGATGGAGTTGATGGGGTTTCTCTGTTCCCAAAAGGCTGACATTGAGAGAGGAGACCTTCACGTCCACAGCGGGCTGTGATGCAGGTCAGGCTGGTCGTGCTCACTGTCAGGCCTGAGTAGTGTGCTCTTGGCTGGCCAGAGGAGGGATTAATCATGACGGGGTGATCAAAGAAGGCTTCATGGAGGAAGTAGCCTCTGAACTGAGCCCTGAGGGTATGGAAGGGTTTAGGAGGCAGATAGTGTTCCAGGTAGAGCATTGTAGGTATATAAGCAGAGTTATATACCTGCTTGCAGCAGGTGATGCAAGTTAACACAGGGGCTCATAGGATCTGGCCTGGAGAGCAGTGAAGCCGGAGCCCTGCACGTCTGGGAGGTTGTAAGGCCACGAGCCTGGGGAGTAGCTTGTAGGCAGATGGCAGATGGGCTCTAGAGTGTCATGCCAACGCATCTGCACAAGGTTCTACAAATCCTAAAGAGTGGGCATGGCCTGTAACCTTGGCCAAAGCTACAGGAAGGCCGTGGGGAGTACACATGTTCCACGGAGGCTGTTCCCAGAAATTCTCCCGTGCCCTCGGGCACCAGTGGTCTGGCTCAGGGCTTCTCCAGCTGTGCATTTTGGACCAACAGCAACAGCATCACCTGGGAGCCTTTTAGAAGTGCAGGTATTTAGATCCTATCCCCATGTCTACTAAATCAGAATCATTTTTTTAATTTAAAAAATATTTAACTTTTTGCATTGACGTGTTAATGAGCATACAGCAAAGTGCACCTGAACCTACCGCTTGATAACTGTTCACAAACCGCACACATCTGGTAACTAGCGCTGAGATCATGCAAAAGCAAACGAGTTTGTAGAAGATTCTCTTATTTCCTAGAACCTTCCATTATTTTCTGTCCCCAACTCATTGAGATGAGGCATGACCTCATCTAAACAATTGACAGTCAGGAGCAGGTTACCCCTTGGTTGGGTTCACCAGGGTTACCCCTGGTGAACATAGTATAAACTTTTTGGTTTCTTACTTCTTTTACTCAGCATTTGCATTGCGAGATTCATTCATATTGTTGCATGTCGTATAAATATTCATTCTTATTACTGTATACTATTCTATCACATGAATATACCATAATTTATTTATCCATCCTACTGCATTGGCATTTGAGAAATTTGCAGTCGGAGTCTGTTTTAGTCAGCTTGGGCTGCTATAACAAAATAGCAAAGACTATGTGGCTTAAACAATAGATATTTATTTCGTATAGTTCTGGAGCCTGAAAGTCCAGGATAGAGGGTCAACCGATTTGGCGTGAGTCCACCTGGTTTGCAGGTGGCCGCTTTTTTTCTTGGCAGAGGGAGGGAGAAACAGGTCTCTGGCCTCTTCCTCCTGTTATAAGGGCACTAACCCCATCCTGAGGGCCTCCCCCTCTTAACTTCGTCTGAATCTAATCATACCCCAAGGCCTCACCTCCGAACACCATCACTGGTGATTAGAGCGTCAACATATGAATTTGGGAGGAACTCAAACATTCCCTGCATGGAAGGGCCATTATGCAGAGTGTGGCTATGAAGGTATTGTATATGTCTTTTGGTGACTAGATATATCAATCAAATCCTTTAAACATTTTGTTTTATTAATTTTTAAAAGATTTTATTTATTTCTAGAGAGGGGAAGGGAAGGAGAAAGAGAGGGAGAGAAACATCAATGTGTGGCTGCCTCTCTCATGCCCCCTACTGGGGACCTGGCCTGAAACCCAGGCGTGGGCCCTGACTGGGAATCAAACTGGTGACCCTTTGGTTAGCAGGCCTGCACTCTATCCACTGAGTTATACCAGCCAGGGCTTTATTTTATTTTTGAGAAGAGTCTGATGAGTCCTCATTTACCCATCACCCAAGCTTCAACTTTCAACTCAGGGCCAGTCTTGCTCTATGTCTCCCTCTACCCACTTCTACTCGCCCCTTCATTCTGGAGCAATTCCTAGTCCTTCCATCATTTATCTGTGAATACAGCCTCCGACAGAAGTAACACCTGCCTGAGTGTGGTTGGTAGGGTAATAACACGGGGGTAATAATGTATAGTTTTAATATGAACATTTCACCTGAAATGCCCTATGGTGTGTTTGAGTGTGATATCGTTATGTTACAGAATTGCCCGCTTACGATTTTGTAATAAAAAGGGGTGTTATTTGTAGTGGACCCTATATTTCAGTATGTGTCTCTTAAAGTAAAGACACAATATTATCATACTGTAGAAAGTTAACAATAGTTTTTTAATATAATAAAACATTCGGGAAGTGTTTAGATATTTTAACTGTCTCATAAATGCAATTTTAAACAGTCTGAATCAGGACCCAAATAATGCCTATCCATTGCAACTGGTTGATAGGTCTCCTTACGTTTCTTTTGAATTTATAAGATGCACCTCCGTGTCTTTTTCCCCCTTGCAATTTATTTGTTGAAGAACCTAGTTACTTTTCCTGTAGCATTTCCTGTAGATTGCTGATTGTATCATCATGCACTTCTTAACATGTTCCTCTGTCCTCTGCATTGCCCATAAGCTAGTACTTATGAAGGTCAGATGCATGTTCATCTTGGGTCTAAACAGTGTATAGATGGCATCGCACCTTTGCATCCGGCAGACATCTGTCTGGTTGTCTCTCTTCGTAATGGCAGCAGCATTGGTGATCACCGTCCATTCATTCATAGCAGGTCCAGTCCTTTCCAACTCCTTGGCAAACATGTTTTCACGTATATGAAAACTCTTTTAAAAAAGTTAGATACTTTACCTATTCTGTAACTTGAATTTTTCATACAGTGAACTTTTCCCCATAAGGATGTTGACTAAAATAGAGTTTTAACAAGGAACCTAGAACATTCTTTCACTGATCTTTTGATGTAGGGCCCAGGGCCTAACGTTATTATAAGTTAATTCTTTGAAGTTTTACGATTAGTGTTTCTGATATGAACAGCATGCACCCAAAGCATCCTCTCTATTTTAAGTTTTATTGTTTTGATTTCTTTGAAGTGGAGCAAAACACTTAGAGCTCAGTGTTTTAGATTTATAGTTTATTGTTTTCTCCCCAGGCTTTTATGGTTTACTCACACGTAAGTTCATCCAATTGACTGGCTGTTAGGAGGTCCTAATAGAACATTTGACTTCATTTTTAATGGTCATTTTTTATGTTCTTATTTCTTCAGTTCATGTAATATTTAATTACTTATTATACATTAAGAGGCAGAAAGAAACTTGGGAATAAACCCAGTGTTAGGGGTTGAGTTTTCCTGTCTCCCAGTCACCGAAATTTACATGCTGTGGTCCTAACCCCATGACCTCTGAAGTTGGCTGTATTTGGAGATAGGATTGTTACAAATGCCATTTGTTAGATGAGATCAGACTGGCGTAGGGCGGGCACCTAATCTGATAAGACTAGTGTCCCTGTCAAAGGGGGAATTTGGAGACAGGTCCACATACCAGCAGGGCTCCCTGTCACAAGACAAAAAACGACCGGAAATCAGGCGCAATCTAGAACAGCTCCTTCCCTGGGGCCTCTGAGGGAGCGTGGCTCTGTCCACATCTCGCTCCAGCTGGGCTCTGTGCCCCACAACTGTGGGGCAATAAATTTCTGTTGTTTAAGCCACTTCATTTGTGGTGCTTTGTTACAACACGCCTAGCAAGCTAATGCATCCGGTAAGTGCGCAAACGAGCAGAAGACAATTGCAGGGAGGGCCAGGGGCCCCCAGCAGAGGTGGTCACCTGGCCCCTGCGGACTGGGAAAGCCATGTGTTCTGAGGGAAGGAGCTGATGGCCAGGTGACCTGGTCAGCTGGGAAGTGGGGTTCATTCAGCTCCTAGAGTCTCTACTGTACATTTATATACATCAGTCATGCCATTCATTCATTTAACGGATTCCAATGCATGTGCTGAACAGTAAAAGAAATGAGAAATAAATAGTGTAACTGATTATTTCCACCTTTTCACAACTGTATCATGTAGTACTCACCTTCACCAACAACTTTAAAAAAATTACAACTCTGCCACTGCTTGTCTGAGACAAGAGATTAAAGGGCTTTCGCAGCCCTTTGGGTTTGGGTTCCCTGCAGTCTCTGCCTGACTTGAGGACCTCACTTTTTTCAAGATCAGACAGATACCTCCTTCTGTTGCCTCTGGTCCTTCACTTGCCTCCTGGCAAATTGTTATTTCTTCAAACTTCCCTCGTGATTCATATTCTGGAAATCTGGTCCCTCCTATCTCATTGTTTCATCTGTACTATTTCTGTTTATAAATAAAAGTTTTACTTATTTACACAGTTTGGCATGTTTAACATGGCCTTGTAATAGTTTTAGGTCTCGCCCTGGCTGGTGTGGCTCAGTGGGTTGGAGCATCAGCCTGTAACCGAAAGGTCGAGGTACAGTTCACGGTCAGGGCACATGCCCAGATTGTGGGCTCCGTTGATCCCGGTCAGGGCGTGCATGGAAGCCAACCAATCGATGCTTCTCTCTGGCATTCATGTTTCTCTCTCTTCCTTCCTCTGTCTCCAAAAGCAATGAAAAAAAGGTCCTCAGTGTGGATTAAAAAACTAGCTTGCAGTCCTATCTTATACAGCTAATGATACCAGGGTGCCCAGAGCATCAGAAGTCCTTCATAATTGCTAGCTTTTATGTTGGTGTTTTGAAGCTTTGAAGAGATTGCACTCTCCCACTCCACCAAATTTCTTTGACGTCCCTGAAATCCTGGTGTCACGAGGACACCGCTGGGCTGCCAAACAGTAACACCCTCAGGGCCTCGTGCCTTTCTGGAGTGGGCTGCTCTTTCACATTTTCTTGTTAAACATCCCTCACTGTCAGGTTGTCACTGACTTTTTACTTCTCTGCTGTCAGCTGCCAATGCCTCTCCACTTTCTTCAAACCCTAATGCTTTGTGTCACACACTTTGCCTCATACAACTACCTGGGGAGCTGCTATGGTGGCCACGTTTTTCCTGCAGAATTCAGAGTGTGTGGATTTTACGGTAGTTATTTATATCGCAGAGACTTGAAACTCTATTTCCAAGATTACTGCTTTTTTGCCTTCATGGCAAAACTCAAGCTTACAATATTTTAGCCAACAGGATGCCCAGACTTAACAGTAATTAAGTATTCCGTGAAGAGTGCAGGACATGAGGAACAGCTGTGGTGTGGGGGCCAGCGTGTGGGTCTTCACTCTACAGGTGACAAGGGCTCCTGGGGACACCTGACCTGAGAGGGGATAAGTATTGAATAAATGCAAGTTGTCATATGAGTCCAGTTGCAGGCATTGCTATTAAATAGTTACTAAATAATAGTTTTAATAGTTACTAAATAATAGTTTTAATAGTTGTTAAAGTAACTTAAAATGAAGTTATTTCTATTTTTACATATAAAGCAATGCATGTGCATAAAAAAGCAAATGACAATTAAAGGTAATGATTGCTAACAAGGTTTTTATGTAGCCATTTATTCAGTCATTCATTCAGTGGATGTTTAGATGCTGCAGACCAGCCACAGCAGGGTCCAGAGATCCCAAAAGGTGGGTAAGGCGTTGGTGATGGGTAACAGATGACAGCAAGGCTCAAAGACAGTGAAGCTCTGTTCTGTTTATTGCAAGTACAAGCAGGTTTTTATATTTCCATTTTAGGTAGTGATTAACATTTGCAGTATAGCATGATCAGTTAAGCAAAAAAATCAATACAAAGGTAACCAGGAAAAAATACAAGAATTTCCACAGTTTCAGTTACGTTAAACAAAAGTTGTTTTGACCAGGAGAGCCATTAATCAGACAATTTGAAATAGCTCTATGTACAGAGTTTGAATGTCTTATTGCTTATTAAAGTTTCTCAGAATTTGTCATGGGGCAAAAGGATACACTAGATTGAGTAAAGGTAATAGGAAATTTATTATAAGGCCTTTGTGATGTCTAACTTAGCTATCTATCCTTTTCTGTCTAAAATGTTTCTCTGTATACTATAAACTCTGACTCTTTAGTAACTATTTCTACGTATTTAGTTTGTAAGAACTAGCCAGCTTTTGTTATTTCTTTGCCTGTCTAATCGATATATATTCTTATTCAAGGTAAAGGAGGGGCTGTTACTCCAACTTTTAGACATACAAGGACTATTTCATCAGAGGGAACTTTGTTCTCTGGTCAAGAAATTATTTTGTACAACTTCACTGGAATTATGCGAATCAATGAACCTGAAATACAGGTGTCTAACAATCCCACCACCTTTTGATCACCAAAAAAACATGTAAAGAGAGATAGACAGGAAATCCAGCCACAGTTGCCTCTGCCTTGCAGATGCATCTCAACTGTCCCGACCTTGTCAAGGGGTTGCTGGCCGGCTCCGGACACTCAGAGAGTGCTTTCCACGTGCCGGGCTCGGTTCCAGGCTCTGGGGAACAAACACCCATAGAGTGTTTTATACACACACACACACACACACACACACACACACACACACACACACACTTTTTTCAAAAGGGATCATTTGACAAAGTTTTTCTGCCTCTTGCTTTTCAAACTACATATCCGATTATTCCAGACGTCCGTTTCATTTGCATTTAATTTCACAACATGCAGAGAAATACAGATAAAAACATTCATAAAACATGCATGGTGTATTTCTTCCTTGAGAACGAACATGTAGTGAGGTTGTTTTAAATAAGAGAAAGCCAATGCTAGTGACAAAATTGAAGTTCCCGTCCCAATCTTCTTGATCCTGCCTTCCCTCCCGCCTTCCCTCTCCTTATCCACAGAAGCCTGTATGCTTTGGGGCATGTTTTTATGTGATTACTATACATAAAGAGAGCCTTGTTCTGTGTCTGCTTTCTTTTTTTGTTTTCAAACTCACTGTTATGTTTTTGGTTTCTATCCACGGTACAACCCATGGATTCTAACCCATTCATTCAATCTGCGCTCTGATGCTCAGCCATACACGAGTAAGCCACGTTGTGTTTATCCTGTTCCCTAGCAATGGCAGTTCAGTTCATTTTTCTCATCTTTGTTACTGCTGCTTACTTAGTGTTCCATTGAGTAGACAGTGCATTTCACTGGTATATTGGTGGGTATTTGGGTTTGCACTTTCTCTCAATGCTGCTACAAAGACCACTGTTGCATGTACGTATAGCTTTGTATCATTGGGCAAGGATAACCAATAGGAGGAATCCTAGCAAAGGAATTCCTGTGGCAAAGGGCATGTGCATTCAGAATTTTGAGTGACTTACCAAATTGTTCTCTAAGTTGTGTACAAATCTGTACTCCTGGCATTAAAACGCTAAATGCTTGTTTTTCCCATACTTTCTCCAATGCTGGTTATTAAGACTCTCTGTCGTTGCCAATCTGACATGGTATAGGAAAAAAAGCCAGGCTTTAATTTGCGTATCTTTAATCACGAGTGAGTCATATCCTTCTTCCATTTGTATTTCTTTATTCAAAGGAACTTCCTGTTCTTGTCTGTGCTCATTTTTTCATTGAATTATTGCTATTTTCCACTCTGATTTGTTAAAGTATGTCACCAAATTTAAAATACTTTATTTCTTGAATAAGCAGCCTACTTACTCCACTCAGAATTTAAAAGTACGAAGTGACGCGAGCGTGACACCCTGTTCCCTTCTCGGTTCTCAGACACCTGACCACCGTTTCCAGGTGTCGGGGGGGCCTTTGTGTGTCTGTGTTTTCCACCAGCGAATCTGCGTGCATGGTCTTTCCCTCACGAATGACAGTGTGTTGAGTATGTTATTTGACCCTCGATGTTCTTTCTAAACATATAACTTGGTCCTTATTTTATGTTAGTACATAAAGAACTTCCTCAATCTTTTTTTTATTGCTGCACAGTAGTTCATTACCTATTAACTACTTTCCACCATTTTGCTGTTATGAGCACTGTTATAAGGAACTTTCGCTAGTTCGCAAATGTACAAGTATGTAGGATTAAGTTCTAGAAATAGAATTGCCAGGTCAATTGATAATTTTGCGAATTTACACTTTTCATAGATACCGCCGAGTTGCATTGCATAAGGTTCAAACTGCTTTAACCCCATGAGAGCAGCACAGAGAGGTGTCTCACTGGGTTTTCTCCAGTGTCCTGTGAGGTGGGCATCGTCACTGTATTAGAAACAGGGACATAAGAGGGTCAGAGAGGGGGGCTCACTCCGCCTGGGTCCCTCCCAGCTCGTGAGAGGCCATCGTGGGAATTGGGATTCAGATCCGTCTGAGGTCAGCATCGGGCCATGTCACTCATAATCCTCAGGCCAGGCTGTTGGGGGACACCTGGCAGCGAGATTGGACAATGGGCCTCATGGGAAATGCTTTGTAAGTTCTGCTTCCCAGAAGTCTAGAAAGAAAAACAAATAGAACGGTTGTACATATTTACTATAAAGGCGGTCCAGGTCTTACTACTCAGCGGATCTCAGACCATTTCTGAGGTGCCTCGTACTACTTGTTTCATCATTGTCTTCACCGTGTGAACAGGAATGGGCTCCAGAATTCAGGCCCAGCCTCTACTGGCTCCTAATGTGTCCTCAAATGAAAAATTATGTTCACTTTGTTCAATCTACTTTTAGTAATTCTTCCCTTCTATACCTGGAAGTCCCATTGTTTCATTTTCTTTCTTAACTTTTTGAGTTAGATATTTGATTATCTTCCCCCCTGCCTCTTTTTTTTTTTATTAAGAGTTTGGATTATAATTCATTTGATGGGCACTTTTCCTAGGGCATTTGTGAATTTTAAGTCCAGAATATAGGCAGCAGAAATTTTGGTTATAGTCCGTATCCATTATCCATCTCAAAAGTAACAAGTGATTCCCTTTTTTTTTTTTTTTTTACTTTCAATATTATTTTGTATTGGTTTCAGGTGTATAGCATAGTGGTTAGACAATCATATATTTTACAGAGTGTTCACCCTAGTAATTCCAGTACCCACTTTTATTTCTATTTCCTAATAAATGCATTTAACTCTATACAGTTTCCTCTGAGAACACTTCAGCTTTATCCTGTAGGTTTTGAAATGTGGTGTTTTCTAATGGTTTACGATTTCAATGAAATAAATTTTACCTTTTTGAAAAGATTGAATGACAAAGACTAGGCTTATAGTTCCTCTAGAAATCCCCAGTCCTCGGCTGTGTATCCTGCCACCCACCTGGCTCTGTCCCCAGGTGTGAGCTGTGTGCCCAGAGTCAACCCTAACGAGCCCTCCTCTCTCTTTACCACTTTCTGAAATTGCACAACGAAGCGCGTTCCTTTCTTTGGCCTCCGTTTTAGGATATTGCTGAAGAAGTTGCTGATCCTGTCTCCAAGTTTCCTCTGGGTGAGAACGTGTAGAAAAACCTTCCTTCTAGTCTTGTTTTTCCTGAACAATTGGCCAGCGCAATGAACTCCAAGTGGCATCTGGGGAATTTCAGAGCAGTGGCCCCCCTTTAAGCCAGCAGACACAGGGCTGCCCCTGGTTGCACATGTTCCTTTTCTGCAAATGCTGACACATGAGTGCAGGCCGGGGGAGGCAAGGGCTGGGGGCAGGTAGTCTCTGCTGCTGCTGGAGCTTAGGGGTTTCATCTTCTGTCCCCGGCTGGCCTTTCTTTTTTCTTGCTTCTCATTCGTGTTGTCTTAATTGTATACATATCCCTGTTAGTGAAATAGGAATGAAAAAAAAATCCTAAAGGCCAAATTTTGTATTGAGTGGGATTGAAAAAAAAACTAACTTAAAACTAGAGGAGGGCGTTGGAGAAGACCTGCAGGGCAGCAGCTGGCAGGTAGCAGGAGTGTCCTTAGCCTTGGACGGGAGGGGCGGCCAGTTTGCAGAATGAGCCCCTTGGGACACGGGCTGTGGGTAGGAGAGCTCTTGGTCAATGCTGGGGGCCAAAATGTGGTAAAACACCTGCTTATTGGTGTTGGGCATTTCTTGACCATTTTTGACCTCATGTAGGAACCGGTCAGTTTCTAAGTTGTCATTTAAAAATATTTGAATATGAGGGTGTCACTGATTCAATAGGACATGTTTATTAGACGAAGGCTCTCTTCAAACCTAATTGGAAGTAAATGGCCTTACACCCAGGCCGAGAGGAGGGCGTATATGTTTGACTATCTTCCTGGAAATGGGCTGACCCAGAATCTCAGCCTAATGAGCTTTGGACAGCAGGCTTCTAAGAAGGAGGCTGATCGTGACGTGCTGTGTTCAAAGCAGACAAGTCTGCGGTGGACCAAATGGATGGGCAGGGAGTGGCGTTTCTTTAAAGAGCTGTTCTGTGTATAACTCGTGCAATAGAAATAAAGCTGGGTAGAAATGAGTATCTACTCGGAAATTTAAGTTAACAGGGACTTTAGAAATGAGTGCTTCCCAACTACTGCACTACAGTAACAGAGCAGACCGGTCTCCTTAAAGGCTAGTTTGCTCACAGGTAAATCCGGATGCTCTACAATGAGTCTGTCAGACCTGCTCGCTGGTCTCGGCTGCCCTCCCAGCTGAGGCTGCCCATCTCCTGGACCACCACAGCGGTCTCCTAATGTGCATAGGCTGTGGGGAGGGCTATACATGGTGGCCTCCTAACAATTGTAACAGTTGCACTAGCTGGCTCTTCCTGGAACATGCCTCGTGATGTCCTGCCGCAGACCCTTAGCATCTGACTGTTCTGTTTGCTTGGACCCTTCTTCTGCATGGCTTCTGTTTTCATGTTGTTTGAGTCTTTCCTCAGCTGTCACCTCAGAGAGAGAGTCTCTGGCCACACTATCTAATTCAGGACCCCTCTCCCACTCCCTCCCCTTGCTTCATTTTTCTTTGTAGCACATATCTTGGTATTATAGTAAATGTTTGTCCCACTTCTTAGACTCTAAACATCTCACGGGGTAAGATTATTTAGTTGTCCTTTTCAACGCCATGTCTCTAGAGCCTGGAACAATGCAATGCTCCATCTGTAATGTTGTGTGCATTAGTAGACACACTCGGGTGCACCCCCTCAGGCTCACTGTGCTGCAGTCACACCGGCCTCCTACTCCTAGAAACCTCCAGGCTGCGTCCTGACACTGGTGCCTGTGCACAGGCTGTGCCTCCATCTCCGAGTTCCACATCTTCTGAGTAGGTGGCGGGCGCCTTTGTATCTCCAATCTCTGCCCAGGTTTTCTCCTCCAATGGCCGCCTCCCCCGAGAAAACATAGCAAGCAGCCTTCTCGCTCATTCTTCTCCAACTCCACGCTTCCAGATCCACGCTAAGAGCCCCCCATCTTCTCTCCATTGGCAGGCACCCACAGTTCTGCATTATAAACACCTCTCTGTCCCCACTGTGATTCTTTTCTGGCAGAAACCCATGTCTCCTTGCACCGTTTTCTGGTTCCTCCATTGTCTTATTTCTGTGTTGGAGGAACTGTGCACTCCTAGAAGAGACTGCTGTGCCGTCTGCAGGACTCATTTTACTTGCACATCCACAGATGCCCGGGACACGCACATTCCCATTCCACTTCTGATCTGGTGTACTTCCTTCCTGTCCTCGCATTTCTGCCCCAAACGCTCCTCCACCAGCCAGTGACCTCACACTTCATGAACAGAATGGATAGAATCACATGGAAACTGGCTCATCTCTCCCGATTTTTCAGCTTAACAATAACCCACAACCTTTGGACGAACTGTCTCTCCCTATTTTTATTTCCGGTTTCTCTCTAGGTCTAGGCGTGCATTTAGGTTTCTTTTTCCCTGAACAGAATTATTAATCAAAAGATAAGATGCTTTTCAAAGTTTTTAAAAGAATTATCAACTTACCAGAAGGTCCGGTAATTGTTTATGCCACAGCCAGGATGTGTTGGGCATTTCAAAAACAGTCATTTGCAAGGGACATAACCCTTTGTTATTTTAATATACATTTTAGTTACTGGTGAGACTGAGTGTTTCTCATCTGCTTTTTTTCTCCTTTTTGAGAAGTCATCTATGAAAAATGCCTTTCGCCTAGTTGCATAGCAGAGTCTTAGTCTGCTCGCTGTCGATTCTGTGACATTAGCTCTTTGCACAGAAGCCCTTCGCCTCCCTGTTTACTGTGAATCGGCATTAGGACATTCGGTGTTAGAGAATTTGTCATCTAGAGAAGATCGTCTGGTCAGAAATAGTCACCCAATTTCATACTTCCATTTTACAGATGAGAACACTGAGGCTCAGAGGTGGAGGCTTGCTCGTTTAAGACTTTGCTTAGTAAGAGCTGGTAGGAAAAGAAGCAGGAAAAAGAAGGAAGGATGAGTGGCCTGGGAGGTCTTTCAGCACTAAACTGGTCTTCTTGGTTGACTGAAGTTGGATTCCTGCTGCTTGGAGCAGAGTAGGGGCTCTTGTTGAATAAATATGCTTTTGTTCACTAAGGAAGCAAACTAATCATTTTTTGTAATGTCATTTATTGCAAACACCACAGACATACCTTTATTTCCATTTTACACATAGTATGTGTTAATATAAAATGTACAGAAATAAATGAAAAAGGTCCAGCTGTAAGAAAAGCAGATTTTTGTCTGATGTTTCCTGTGCCCCTGGAACGGCTGGGGTTTTCAAGTTCAACGATATGGTGATTTTGGATTTTTTTTAGTTTGTTGGAGGTCTGATTTTTCAGCCCCAACTGTTTAGGACTTAATAAAGAAGCCAAGGTAAAGGACATTCCAGAACTTCTTAAAACAAAAGAGACCAAACTTCTTAAGGATAGTATATTTTTAGATTTTTTTCCTTCAGGGACCACATTCTGGCCCAGAGGAATGTTGTCTTCTCAGATCTCATCTAGCTGTCCTGTTCAGGGCACGCCTGATTTCCCGAACAGCTTGCCACAGATGCGTAGCACTGGGTTAGAGGTCATGAGATTTACGTAGGAGAGAGAACATTTCCTACTTTCAGGGACAGACACTCTCTGGATGGGAAGGCAAAATGTATTTGCAGAGAAGAATGAGTCCGGGTAATGTGGAAGCCGGAAGATCATTAAAAGTCACACCCAAGTGACGAGTTGGAAGGGTTTGGGCCGGGGAGGGGGGTCAGCTGAGGCCCTCAAGTTTTAACTTAGAAGGATACAGCGAGGGTTTCTGTGGGTGGGGAATCACATTAGCAAGTCTCAGAAGGGTCATGGTCCAGTCAGGTTTCATTTGGGGGCCCAGGGAAAAGAGCTGGCTGGATTGGAGGGTCTTGTTTGGTGGGAAATAGCACTGCAGCAACTGCCTGCGTATTGCTTCATGTGTGTCTGGGGGCGTCCTGTTCAAGGCTTTTCACATATTATTTCTTAGTGACGGATATTATTGCCGGGATTTTACAGATGAGAAGATTGAGGCCCAGGGACGTGAAGTAGATTTCCAAGTATCAGATTTGGAATTTGAACTTAGGATCACCTGGTTCAAGTTGCCCATTTAATTTATCAACTAAATGGGACATTTTAAGAATAAAAGGAGACATGGGTAATGATTAGGCCAGAAGAACAGGTTCTCTCTGGACAACCAGAACTATGTGGCAACCAAGCTATGTATTTGGTCCCCCGACTGCAAAGCCAGAGCTGGCTCTGATGGAAGAAAGCTCATCAGTGGAGGTGACACACAGGGGCTGCAGGGTGATTAATCTGACAGCACCAAATACAATGGATGGAGAAGAGATGAGAGGCCCCCCCAAAAAATTAGTAGGGAACTCCATTTAAAGTAGGTTAGATGTGATGAGGATCAGAATTAGGTGGTGGAGTTCTAGGGAAGGAAGAGTTCCTATAAATTGTTTACAATAAAAAATGTTAAACCTACCGCAAAGTGGAAAAAATAATACAGTGAAGCTCTATGTGCCAGTTGCTCAGATGAAGAAAATTATCTGATTTTTTTTTCTTGTTTCATGTATCCTCTTTTTTTTTTTTGACATTTTTCTTTGTTTGGATATTTAAAAAAAATTCAGGCATAATATTATTTCACCTTCCACCTCAATGTGAATTTCTAAAGAATATGGACATTTCTTACTATCTACAATGTCATTAACAAAACTACCAAAATGAATAGGAACCCTAATTTTTTACTATTAATTCTCATTACTGAGGTTAACATCCACATTTCCCCAGTTATGTGTTTAACTGATTTTTGTTTTCCCTTGAACCAGAATCCCAGTAAAGAAGGAAGAAACCATAAAACATCGTGATTCCCTAAAACTGAGTCCAAAAGTTCTGCGCTTAATGAGCAGGGCAGTAGGTTAACTGGGTAACTGGGTATTGGGAGTAGAGTTTGGTTAAAACAGTTTGGAAACATTTATGGAGGGAGTTAGGGAGAAATCCAGGAACTGTTTTCCTTCCAGATATGTATTTTGAATAATTTTACATCTTTAGGAACATTTCAAGAACAGAATTGTGAGCACCGCCGTGTCCTTTACCTGGATTCATCACTGGTTACTGTCTTCCCGACCACTGAGTGCTTCAGCGCACACCTTATAAGTCATTTTCCTACGTAAGCACGTGTGAGGATGACTCTCAGAACATTTAACATGAGGATAGCACTTTTATTTAATACACAGAGTTTATGTTTGTATTTCTCAAAATTTTCTATTAATGTTCGCACTTGTTATTCCCTGGGTCCAGTACTCAGCCAAGATTCCCGCTTTGGCTGTGTTGAGACAGTCTCTAATCCAGAACAGTTCCGTGGCCTTTGATTTTTTTTGTTTTTATAACGTTAACAATTTTTTAAAGAATCTAAGCCATTCTCCCCCACCCTGCCAAATATCTCTCAATTTTGAATTTATCTTGATGTCCGATGATTAGATTCAAATCAAGTATTTTGCCGGGGGCTCTACACAAATGCCATGCCTGCTCCATGGATCACATCGGAGGTCACTGCTGTCTGTTTGTCCCATTACTGGTGACATAAAGTTTGATGATTCAGTTAAGGTGGCCTGTTTGTTCCCCAACAATCATTTGCCTAGTGCTTTTAGCATCCATAGACTATTCTTGCCTTAGTAAACCATCACCACGGTGGTTGTAAAGGGGGAACGTTCTATTCTTTTCCTTTCATCAGTGGGCTTTCTGCCGCATCAGGAGCATCCTGGTACCAGCACGTTACAGGAACTGGGGAAACCCAGGTGGTCGAGTGCTTCCCAAGGATTCAGTGGCGATTTGGGGAGTGGCCTGCGCACAGCTCCAGGATCCGGAATCTCTGAGAGCACAGGGAATGTCTGTTTCTACATATACAGATGCAGAAACAGCCAGGGAGGAGGGCCGTGTGCATCGGAGGCTCGCTGAGCCCCGCCTTCTGAGTGCTCAGGCTCCGCTCTCATGAAACAGTCCTTTCAGCCGCCAACCAGCTGCAGGGTTTCTGATCCCGCAGCTAATAGACTGGCATAGCTACCGAGACCCAACAGAAGTTGGACTGTTTCGTGTTTAAATTGGAAGAAGATGGCCTTTGGGCATTTCAGTCCTTTTCTCTGCATTTTGGGGCTTCGGTTTCTGACACTTGGGGTGTTTACATAGGAGACATTGTAAGCAAGCAGGTGTCCTCTTTGTATTGGGCTTGGGGTGTTGGCTTTTGGGGCCACTGGGCTCTTACTAATTCCAGTCTCATTTTCAGTTTCTACTGCTGCTTTTATCTCTGCCACGAATGAGTGGAAGACTTAAAATGGCAGGCTCACTAAACCAGGGTCAGGAGTCAGGTCCCTGCTTGCTTGGCTTTGAGAAAAATCATTTTGGGACCAAAGAAAGCCCTGGGCTTGGACTGCACAGCCCAGTCAACCAGTGTGGATCTGCTATTGATCCCAAAGGGGTGGCCTTGTCTGGGCCCGGAGCTCCCAAAGCACACGTCATGAGGCCTTACATCCCCACGACCCGCGGCCACGCCAGTGTCCTGCTCAGCATCTTACGATAATAAAAGCAGCTCATTCGGGGTTCAGTGAGGGCCTGGCACACAGTCAGTACACTCTTTACTTCTCAGAATGATGGATGTTTACAGCTTTTAGGGAGCTCAGAGCTAGTCATTTGTTAATGACCACCCCCTTCCATTTACAGGTGAGGAAACTGAGGCACAAGATGGGTAAGCAACCTGTAAACGTTTACACAGCCATTAAATGGCAGGGCTGAAATTTTCTGCTCTGAACTGTTAGGCTAATTACCTCTCTTTCCTCATCTCCCAACTTGGATATTTTATTTAAGCCATTTATTTGTAGTTCCTTAAACCAATCACGTCATCTCATACTTATGTTCCGTTTTCCTGAAGTTTCTTCCTTTCACTGAATAGTTGAAGACATTTCTACTCCCCTTTAAGACATCTCAAAGATCACCTGCTCTGGTCTTGCCTTGCTCCTGCTAACGCCCCCGACCCACCCGCTGACACGGAACCTCCCACGGCCGCAGCTTCCCACCCAGCACACCTGCTTCATCTTATCTGTCTTCCCAGGAGGCTCTGAGCCCATTAACAGCATAGACTGCATCTTGTCTCCTCTGCACCCCTAGCACCCATGACGGGGTGTGGGAGAGGAGGCAGCCTTCCTCAGTGTTCTTCCAGTGCCTCCCCACGGCAGCCGAACCCTTGCCTGGAATCTCTGTTGGTCTCAGAGGAGAGAGTTTTCTACCCTGCTCGCAATGGTGGCATGCCTACAAACTGTTCACCTTCCCCAGGAGCAGAGGGGGTTTGCTCCCACCCTGTCCCCTGCA